>NC_084460.1:125188568-135188568 GCF_027409185.1 Cynocephalus volans | reverse complement strand
AATCAGAAGTCTTCCAACAAAGAAAAGACCAGGACGAATGGCTTCACTGCTAAATTCTACTAAACATTTAAAGAGGAGTTACACCAATTCTTTTCAAAGTATTCCGAAAAACTGAAACAAAGGCCATCCTCCCAAACTATTTCTATGAGGCCAGCATCACTCTGATACCAAACCAGACAAGGATACAACAACAACAACAACAAAATGGAAATCATTGTGTCAAAGGGATACCTGCACCCCCATGTTTACTGTGGCTCTACTTACCATAGCCAAGAGTTGGAACCTACCTAAATGCCCATCAATGATGACTGCATAAGGAGAATGTGGCATATATACATAATGGAATACTACTCAGCCATGAAAAAAATATGACACTCTGCCATTCACAGCAACATGAATGAGCTTGGAGAAACTTATGTTAAGTGAAAGAAGCCAGATAAAGGAAGAGAAATACTGAATGTCCTCACTTATAAGTGAGAGCTAAAAGAATAAATAAATGAACAAATAAACAAGAAAGAAAGAAACAAACAAATAATCACAATAATACACTGAACTTTCAGGAGAGAACAGAACTGTGGTTACTAGAAGTATAAAAGGGAAATGAGAAAGGGGGTTAGTGAGAAATTGGTTAATGGTCACATGAATGACTATGTATTCTAATGATGAATAGGCTATCCTGATTTGATAATCACATATTGTACACAAATATTGATAGTCAATTTTGTATCCCCAAATATGTACAATCAATCAAGTTTCAATAATTAAAAAAAATATACCTCAAGAAAGTACAAAAAGAAAGATAAACATACTCAAAGAAGATATAAGAAAATAAAGAAATATAAAATAAAAGTAACCTCAGTAGGCCTAATAATAAGAATCCAAACCCATTTTTTTTTTTTTAAACAGGTGAAACAAACTTCTCTGGCCAAGAAAAAGAAATGGCAAAATGCATGATATAAGAAGAGAAAGTGAACAAAACTATAAGATCAGAGGAAAATAGAAATTTTATGTAAAACCCATGTCAACACATTGGAAAATCTAATGAATGTGTTTATAAAAAAAAAATAAATGTCAAATTTAAGCCAAAGAATTCCAAAATCCAGTCAATGCACAATTAAAAAGTAATAATAAAGAGTAATAAGATCACAAGATTTTTAGGGACATTCTACTAAAACTATTGCCATTTTATGGCAATGAAAGACTCATTTTATGTGAACTCTTCCAAACCACAGAAATGGGTAAAAAAATTCCCAACTAATTCTACAAAGCTATGATAACCCATATACCAATACTAAATAAGGAAAGGGTACTAAAAGCATAATTACAGCCAGTCTCATGTGCAGACATAAAAGCAGAAAAATTAAATAAAATACTATCAAAATGAAAATAGTGATGTAAAAGAATAATACATCATGATCTATTTGGTTTTATCTGAGGAATGCAAGGATGGTTCAACATCATAAACTCTATATAATACTCGACATTAACAGATTAAGAAGAAAAACAAAACTAAATCACCTCAACAGATGTCAAAAAGTACTAAAATTTAACACACCCATTTCCTCATGTGAAAAATAAATAAAATAAAATGTGCTCTATAAACTAAAAATAAAATAAGTCTCTCAATTTCACGAAAGTCACTGATTAAAAAGAGTAACTAGAACAAATATTACATATGATAGTCAAACATAAAAGAATGACATTAAGATAAAAACAAAGCATACAAGCATACCTGCTGTTATCACTTCTATTTAACTAGTAAATTAATTAAACAAGAAAAAAGAAATAAGTATGAATAATAGAAAGCAAGGCACAAAATTGTCACTATTTGCAGATAATAAGACTATATACAAAATCAACCTGAAAAGTACTACAATAAAAGAGTTCAGTACATTGCAAAAATAAAATCAACAGGCAAAAGTCAGTGGCTTTCTTCTCTGTACATGAACAAATAAATAATTAGAAAAGTAATGGAGAAAACCTACTTGAATGTCAAAAGAAAAAGAAAAGAAAAAAAAACCCCGAAAATATACCTAACAAAATTCACTAAGAATATATTTAACAAGACCTATATGGAGAAATAGTAATAGCTAACAATTACTGAGTACATAATGTGTGCCAGGTAGGGTTCCAAGCACTTTTCATGACATACATCTCTTTTTTTTTTTGTCTTGTTTTTGTGACTGGTAAGGGGATCTCACCCTTGGCTTGGTGTCGCCCGCACCACGCTCAGCCAGTGAGCGGACCAGCCAGCCCTATATAGGATCCGAACCCGTGGTGGGAGTGCAGTGTGCCACACTCTCCCTAGTGCGCCACGGGGCTGGCCCTACATCTCTTAATCTTACCAACAACCCTGTATATAATACATTACTATTATTACTATTACCATTTTCAGATGAATAAACTGAGGTTCCATGAGATTAAATACCTTCCCCATAATAACAATGCTTGCAGAACTACAAATTAAAACTAAACAGTCTATCACAGACTAGTTCTTAATTACTATAATATACTATGATGTTGTAAAACTCCACTGAGCTTTATAAAAAAGGAGAAGGCAGGAACATGCTGCACACAGTGCTTCCACGTGGCTAGTCCACCACAGACAATGCCACAGCCACTGCCACCACAAGGGTGGCAAGCCACTACATCAGTAGCCATGGCTACTGTGAAGACAGCCCACCACTGGCTTGACTGCATTAACACAAGGAGAGTCACCAGAGGAGACTGGAAAAAGAGGAAGAAGTCTCTTTCCTCAAAGCAGACTCTTGAGTAATAGAAAAAGCAACTGCTCTACCAGATGACCAGACATCAACGTAGATATACTAGAAAAACAAAACAATACAAAACAAAAAACCCTTAGAAAATATGATACCACCAAAGGAATACAGTAATTCTCAAGTATCAGACTCCACAGAGCAGGAAACCCTTTAAATGTCTGAAAAGGAATTCTGAGCAACTATCTTAAAAAAACTCAAAGAGATATGAGAAGGCTCAGTTAGACAACACAATAAACAAGAAAAAAAAATCCAGGATATGAAAGAGGAAATTTACAAGGATATTAATATCTTAAAAAGAATGCAGCAGAATTTCTGGAACTGAAGCATTCAACAAAATAAAAAGCACAACTGAGAACTTAAGTAGCAGGTTAGAGCAAGCAGAAAAAAGGATTTCTGTTCTTGAAGATGTTCTTTTCAAAATAATGCAGACAGACAAAAAAGGAAAAAAAGAATGTAAAAAAATGAAGAAAATCTAAGAGAGCTAGCAGACAACCTTAAGCACACAACATCCAAATCATTGAATCATGCGTGTTCCAGAAAGGGAAGAGAAAGGAAAAGGCATGAAAAACCTACTCAATGAAACAATAATGGAAAACATCCCAGGAATAGGGAGAGACATGAATCTTCACATCCAGGAGGTTTAGAGATATCTAAACAAATTCAAACCAAAAAGATCCTCTTCAAGATACATTATAGTCAGACTGGCAAAGCTCAAAGACAAAGAGAAAATCCTAAAAGCAGAAAGAGAAAAGCATCAAGTGACCCATAATGCAGCCCCTATCAGACTAACAGCAGACTTCTCAACAGAAACTCTATAGGCCAGAAGAAAATAAGATGATAAACTCAAAATACTAAAAGAAAAATATTGCCAGCCCAAAATACCATACCCAATAAGACTATACCTCAAAAACAATGGAGAAATAGTGTATTTCCCAGACAAACAAAAATTGCAGGAGTTCACCACCATTCATCCAGCCCTCAAAGAAATCCTCAAGGGAATCCCACATTTAAAATCTGAAAAATAATCACCACCACAAATACAGAAGAATAAAGAACAAAACTCACTGGTAGAACAAAAATACAAATGAGAGAGAAAAAAAAAAGAAACTATATCTTATCACCTCAAAATCCAACAAACATTGAAGACAAACAATAAAAGAGGAAGAAAGGAACAAAAGATATTTAAAACATCCAAACAAAAATTGATAAATTGCCAGGAGTAAGACAATACCTTTCAATAATAACCCCAAGTGTAAGTGGATTAAACTCCCCACTTAAAAGACATAGACTAACTGACTGGATTAAAAGCTAGACCCAATCATATGTTGGCTTCAAGAGACTCACCTCAACTGTAAAAACACACACATACTAATAGCAAAGTGATGGTAAAGATACATCACACAAATGGAAACCAAAAAAGAGCAGGAGTAGCTATTCTTATACCAGATAAAATAGACTTTAAACCAAAAACTGTAAAAAGAGACAAAGAAGGCTACTATATAATGATAAAGGGATCTATCCAGCAAGAAGGCATAGCAATCATAAATATATATGCACCCAACACTGGTGCACCAAGATATATGAAGCAAAAGCTATTAGATTTAAAGAAAGAGATAGACCCCAATGGTATAATAGTTGGGAACCTGAACATCCCTCTCAGCACTGGACAGATCATCCTGGCAACAAATCAAGAGAAACAAAGGATTTAAACTGCAAGTTAGACAAATTGGACCTGGTAGATATCTATAGAATATTCCATCCAACAACTAGAGAATATATATTCTTCTCATCAGCACATAGAACACTCTCCAGGATAGACCACATGTTAGGTCACAAATCAAGTCTCAACCAATTTTTAAAAACTGAAATCATTTCAAGTATGAATAATAGAAAGAAAGACAAAAAATTGTCACTATTTGCAGACAATAAGACAATACATAAAATCAAACTGAAAAGTACTACAATAAAAGAGTTCAGTACATTGCAAAAATAAGACCACAAGGGATTAAAACTAGAAATCAATAACAATCAAAACTCCGGAAACTATAAAAATGCATGGAAATTAAACAATATGCTCCAAAATGACATGGTCCAAGAGGAAATTAAACAGGAAGTCAAAAAATGTCTTGAAACTAATGAAAATAAAGACACATCATACAAAAACCTGTGGGATACTACAAAAGCAGTACTAAGAGGGAAGTTTATTGCAATAAACACATCAAAAGATTAGAAAGATCTCAAATAAACAGCCTAATGCTACACCTCAAAGAACTAGAAAAACAAGAACAATCCAATCCCAAAACTAGTAAATGGGAAGAAATGATTAAGATCAGAGCAGAACTAAATGAGGTAGGGCCCCTAAAGATGATACAAAAGATCAGTGAAACAAAAAATTGTTTTTTTGAGAATATAAACAAAATAGACAAACTATTAGCTAGGTTAACAAAAAAAAAAAAAAAAGAAGAAGACCCATATTACAAAAATCAGAAATAAAAAATAAGACATTACAACCAATTCTACAGAAATACAAGAATCATGAGAGACTATTATAAACAACTACATGCCAACAAATTTGAAAACCTAGAGGAAATGGATAAATTTCCATACATGTACGAACTTCCAAGACTGAACCAAGAAGAAACAGAAAAAAACAAGCAACAAGATTGAAGTAGTAATCAGAAGTCTTACAACAATGAAAAACCCAGGACCAATAGTTTCACTGCTGAATTCTACCAAACATTTAGAGAGGAATTAATACCAATTCTTTTAAACTATCCCCCCAAAAATTGAAATAGAGGTCATTCTCCCAAAATCATTCTATGAGGCTAGCATCACCATGATACCAAACCAGACAAGGATGCAACAAAAAAAAGGTGACATGATGAAACCATCATGTCAAAGAGATTCTTGAACTCCCATGTTTATCACAGTTCTATTTATAATAGCTAAGAGTTGGAACCAACATAAATGTCCACCAACCGATGACTGGATAAGGAAAATGTGGTATCTACACAATGGAATACTACTCTGACATAAAAAAGAATGAAATTCTGCCATTTGCAGCAACGTGGATGAACTTAGAGAAAATTATGTTATGTGAAATAAGCCAGGCACTGAAAGAGAAACACTGAATGTCCTCACTCATTAGTGGGAGCTAAAAAAAGAAGGAAGGAGGGAAGGAAGGGAGAAAGGAAGGACAATCACAGTAATCTGAAATCTCTTTCACAAAGAGACAATGGAACTGAGGCCACCAGAGGAGGGAAAGGAAGAAGGGTGGGGGTTTAGTGAGAAAATGGTAAAAGGCCACAAGAAATGATTACATTGTGTAATGATAAATATACTAATTATCCTGGTTTGAGCATCACATGAAAGAAAAAAAAAAAAAAAGACTATAATAAGAACCAAAACATGAATGTGTCAATTCTCTAATTAATTACACACATATATATATTTTTAGCTTTGAAACAACTTTTTGAGAAGGCTGTTTTAAATGACAACTTCCAATTATTTCTTAATTTGCTTTTTGACAAATTCTAGTTATAACTCTCTCTATATATTTATATATAACAATAATTTTTGCATTGATCTTTGCATCCTATTTAATGTTCCTCATCAGTCCACTGTAGTGGGATGGAAGTGCAACTGGAAAGGTGCCAGCTTATCAGCACTACTAAGCAAGGGCAGGAGGGCTGGAAGGGAGGGGCCCACTCACTGATGGGGGTGGGGAGCCAGCCTCCCTCTCCTCCAGCCCCCCACCCCCTCACCACAAATTCACAGTCATAGGCACCTCACTGCTTTGTCATTCAAAAGGAGTGAAGTAAAGAAATCCTCCCAGTCTAGGAAATGATTTGGACTTCCATCTGCAATGTTGCTGAGGTTTCTCTCGCTCTCCTTCCATACCCCAATCAATCCAGGAGATCCCAAGACCTCCTGGGGCCAAGCCCCACCCCACCCACCAAAGGACCCACATCTCCATGATCAAGAGCCACCCCCTTCTTGCCTCTCTTCTGTCTCCAGTCCCAAGAAGAATTTCTTTGGACAGACATAGTGTCAGTGCAGGCAGCAGGAAGGGTCACTTCCATGGCCCCTCTTCCCTCTCCTCTCCCCTCTCCCTCCAGGTGGTGTTGGGAAGGTACAACCAACCACAAACATAAATATGAATAAAAAATGAACTTAAAAATGACAGGCTATTAAACAAATCTAAAAAAAGTTAGGACATAACTCTGCTCAAATAAATACAAAACAAATAGGCTCCAAGCAGTGTAACATGCTGCATCAGTGGAATGTGAGGCTGGGATTGGACAGAAATCCCCAGAGTCCTCAGAAACAGACTTCAGGGCATTCAGCCAAATCACCTACACCCTTTGTCTTGCCTCTGGAAGCACAGAACTTGCACATTAGCCCAGCTTGTCTTTCTGAACAAAACCTTTTTCCCAACAACACAAAATTAAGGCCTTCAGCACCTTTCCCTTCTCTCACCAGGGCAGGCAGACTTTGGGCAGAAACTCTACCCTCTGCCCTAAAACCTAATCCTCCACTGCCTTTGTGCCATAGAGCAGGGACAGAGAGTATGGTTGAGCTGATGCCAGTCCCAACAGAGTCCGGGGCCAGCTCAGAGAACGGTGAGTCCCCAAGCAGGGTGCAGAGGCCCTCTGGTCTCCAGGACCGACTGCCGGCCTTCTGTGAAGCCATGCACCACGAGGCCAGGTAGCCAGTGACCCCACATGCACAAACATATCCAAGTGCCCATCTGTTGGTGACCTCACAGGCTACTGCAGGGCTCAGGTGAGGGGAAGCATGAAAGCTACACCCCTTCTTCTTCCCTGCACAACCAAGGCAGCATCAATGACGTGAGGTTGGTCACTTGGATTTGTCAGGTCACATGTAAACCCCTTTCAGAGCATACTGAGGGGAGAGGAACAAGGCGGGGTGGGAAGTGGGCTCAGAGCCCTCCTCCTCTGGTATTAAATCAGCAAGAGGAAGGAAACAGCAGCACAGGCCAGGGGCAGGAGGCTTGCGGGACGAGATGGAAGAGCTAAGCTGGCCTCTAAGATCACTATTTGGCAGGCACTGCAGGAAAAGTCCTGTCCCTACAGGTATGAGCTACGGTCCTGTGCTGACCCCTGGACCCTAAGGAATACACACAGATCTTCCTTGGAACACACATGAAGGTCAGCCGGGATCAGCAGGACCAGTTCTAAGGGCCTACAGCTCTCCCCCAGCCTCCATTGCAGGTGCCTCCAGGGTTTTCACAGCATGGTTTATATGGCTTAGTGTTGGCACATTCACAGAATGAGATGGCTACTCATTCTGGGGCTGCAGCTCGGGAGCAGTGTGTCTGTTGAGCAGGGGCTGCCCTCTTTCCTGTCACTGCGAATGCATGCCTAGCCTGATATTCAGTTTCTCGTACACCATGTAGCTGATGCTCACGGCTGGGATCACCTTCATGAAGTTGGGGGCCAGTCCCTGGTACAGCCCCAATGCCCCCTCGGTCTATAGGATATGTGTGAAGAGTCTATTCGTGGTCACCTCTGGAGTAGCCTCAATGGAAGCTTGTACCATCCGCGTCCTGACTAGGGTCAGGGGTAGCTGGCCAGCTGGCCACAGGTGCTGGATACGGTGCCACAGGCCAGGAGCACGAACATGCTCAGCTCTGCATTGCTCATGGCATAGCGCTGCAGCCAGGCATTCTTGACAGTCTCACAGACGTCTAGGTTGATGCTGGCATAGAGGATGTCCCAACATGCTGAGGACATAGCCTTTATAGAAGGTGGCCAACCCCTCTCTGATCAGGATCCTCCTGGCACAGTCTGGCATGCTGGAGTACTGGCCTGTCTTCTGCAGGCTCATCCGAGTCTTTAGAACCTCCATTGGGTAGATGCTGCTCTGGGCAATGGCCGCTGCCAAGGACCCTGCTATGAGCCTCTCATGAATCCTGAGTCTCCTGGTCGCTGTCAGCAAAGCTCTTGGTCTGCTCATATGCCATGAATTTGATGCCCGACTCTGGGGAAATTTTGAGGACACTGATTGCCACTGCCCCGCCAGAGTGATTTGGCCCTTCCCTCTGGAATCATCTGGGTGAATCTGCCAAAGACGCACACGTTTTTGCTGTGGGAGGCATGCACCTGCATGAGCACTTTGAATCTATCCAGCAGGGAGGTGCAGGTTGTGGATACACCCCTGCCCCACTTCCTACCACAAGGTGTGTCCACCACATTCTCTCTGCTGTTCCTTCACTGTGAATTCATTGAGGACTGTCAGATTCTCACCCACATCAAAGATCGTGGAATGCTTCCAGTACAGGATGATCTTGGGGATGTTCTCCACAGAATGCAGCAGGTGATAATCTCACCATTCATTCCAGTCTGTGGTCATTGTGCCATTTTAATCCATGCTCTTGAGGATCTTTCCCACCTGCTATTCCAATATCTTAACTCCCAGATGGCTCAGGGACTGCGTGATCTCCTGAGCTTAGATCCGTCCATCGTTCTTTCTGTCCAAACTCTTAAACACCAGCTTTAGCTTCTTCTCATGATCTTAGAGATAAGGGACAAAGTCGAGCTGCCCATTGAGGTCCTTGTTTCCAGCTTGTATGATTTTCCAGAGCTTGCCCTCAGTGTTGTGCTGCCCCAGGGGCCCCAGCCCCATAACCAGGTCGTTGACACACAGGCCACCATCACGGTTGATGTCAGGCATCTGGAAGAGACTCCACAGGCATAGCCAGTGGTCCAGCCCCAACAGGCGGTGCCGCCACATGGGCTCCCTACAGGTCGATGACCAGGCAGTGGTGGTGGCGAGGAAGCCAAGCAGCAGTTCAACGCACTGCTGACCACTGGGCACGAGGCCAGGGCTCAGGGACCAAGCAGAAGGCACGCCGATGTCCTCCCACAGCCAGTGCGGGCTCCAAGTACTCCCCCAATTAATTATAAATTCAATGGGCTACCAATCAAAATCCCAAGAGCATTTTTATAATGGAACTTGAAAACCTGATTTTTAAAATTCATACATTAAAAACATTTGCAAGAATAGCCACTAACATTTTTTTAAAATAACAGTGAAAGGGCACTTGTCCTTCCAAATATAAAAACATATTACAAAGATTATAGCAATTAAAAAGTTCTAGCAGGGCACGAAAAGAAAAATATATTAGTGAAAGGTAATAGATCATCCAGAAAGAGATGTATAATAGAAATTTAATTTATATTAGTGATTTATTCCAAATGAGTGGAAAGACTGAACTACTTCATAAATGCTATATTCATTAAAAGACATTAAATTAATCCTTCACCTCCATGCATACACACTTCACATCATATTCAAAAACAAATTCCAGACAGATTAAAAGACTCTCCAGAAATAAACTTTAAATACTCAAATAAATTATTTAAAAATATATTTAAATCATAGTAAAAGGAAGGTCTTCCTGAATTTAGAAAAGTAAAAATAAGACACATGTAAAGAAAAATGTTGATAGATGTGACCTCAAAAATTTCTATAAAATAATTGACAATGTTAAAAGTCAAATTGGGGGAGAGAGAAGGAGGTATGTGTTGTTATAAAGGGCAACAGGAGGGATCCTTGTGATGCACTGGTAGATTTGTATGAAACATGCTGAATTATACCCATGCCAATAACTTGGTTGTGATATTGTGATACAGTTTTGCAAAATGCCACAATTTGAAAAACTGGATACTGTGGATTGTAGGTCCCCCTAAAACTCATTGAAGCTTGATCCCCATTGTAACAGTGTTAACAGGGTGGGAAATCAGACTATGGTGGTGTTGAAAGGTGGGGCCTTTAAGAGGTGATTGGATCGTTAGGACTCTGCTGTCATAAATGGATTAATCCATTCATAAAGTAATGGGTTAATGGTTTAATGAGTTATCATAGGTATGGAGTGGTGGCTTTATAAGGAGAACAAGTGAACATTTTAAAAAGTGCTCTTCCCCCTCCTCACCATGTGACACCAGGGGTCACCACAGGACTCTGTGGAGACTCTGCACCAAGAAAAAGGCCCTCATCAGATGTGTTCCCTAGACCTTAGATTTCCCAGCCTCCAAAACTGTAAGAAATAAATTTTGTTTTCTTATAAATTTCCCAGTTTCAGGTATTCTGTTAGAAGCAAAAGAAAACTGACTAACAAACTGGGTAAAGTGTACACAGACTATCTATGTATTATTTCTTACAATTGCACGTGAGTCTACAATTAACTCGATACAAATTTCAATTTAAAAAAAAGTCAAGTGTCAGGTTGGAGAATATATTTTCATCATATTTAACATTCAAAGTATTAACTAGACTAAATAAAAAGTTCCTAAAAATCAGTAAGAAAAACTACTAAATAGAAATATAAGCAAAAGACATAAGCAAATTATGGAAGAAATGTAAGTGTCCAATAAACATGTAAATATACTCAATGTTTTCAGTCATTAGGAGAAAACCAAATATAGTACAGAGACATATTTACTCTACCTGGAAAAAATTTTAAATATTAAGTATATTAAATTTTTGTGAGAATGGGGGCATTGATAAAACTCAGACCACTGGCTGGGTACAGAGCTAAGGATTTTTGGAAAATAATTTAGCACTATCTATTTAAATCTAAAATTACTACCACTTAATTTAACAGTATTATTTCTGAGAATCAATATCAAAAATATAGTTGTACATATGCCCAGAATATAAAGATTGGCATTATTTAAAATAAGCAAAAAAAGTTAAATCAACCTAAATACCCATCAATAGGGGGGAGTATTGATGTATAACACATCAATGTATAATAATTGAATATTATACAAGAATTTTTATATAGCAATGTATAGTAATTGACTTGTATAAACTTTAAAAAAATGAGTTATGCCATTTGAAAGAGTCATTTTAGAAAATAAGATATAGCATTATCCAATAAAAGGAACCAGGGTTACGGCAGGAGTAGGGGAAGAATAACATGAACCTGTGCTATGGACTGAATGTCCGCCCTAAACTCACTGAAGCTTAAATTGTGTACCCTAAAGTTCCAGGTATTGGAAAATTAGTCTGTACTGTGACAGTGTTGAGAGGGTAGGACATGCTATTATCGTAATTGAAAGGTGGGGCCTTGAGGAGGCGATTAGATTGTAGGACCATGATGTAGTGAACAGATTAATAATGTTGGTTAGGGGCATGGTTCTGAAGGCTTTAAAAGGAGATCATGTGAGAATCTCTCTCTCTGCTCTGCCATTCTGCCATGCGAGACCCCACCACCAAAGACCCTCACTAGATGTGTTCCTTGGACTTTGGACTTTTTAGCTTCCAAAACTGTAAACAATACATTTTGTTTTCTTACCAATTATCCAGTTCTGTGTATTTTGTTATAAGCAACAGAAATAGACTAATACAACCTGGAACAATTTGTGGTTCCAGAAATACAAAAATGTTCAAAAAATCATGGTGATATGTCAAAAGAATGTAAAAGCCAGCTTGAACAGGCTCCCATCAGCCAAAACTAGGATAACTTTACCCACAAAATTAATATTGATAATGATAGACTATAATCCTTAGAATAAAAAAGAACCCATGAGTCCATACCATGTACAAAGAGAGGAAGAGGAAGAGGATAAATGATAAATCAAATGTGGTGAAATATCAACATTTGGGGAACCTGCATGAAAGGTATGTGGGAGGGAATTCTCTGTATCATCTTTGAAACTTTTTGAAAAGTCTAAGTTATTTCAAAATAAAAAGTTAAGAAGAAAAAAAGATGAATTAAATCTAATATAAACTGACATACTGAAAAATCTAAAAGATATATTAAAAACTCAATTTAAGGAATAATTTTCATAGGTAGGAGAAGAGACGTTAAAAGAGCTGGAGTGAAGAATGAGGAAGCATTTTTACATTGCTTTATATATTTATGTAAGTTTGAATATTTAATAGGTTAATATTTGTGCACTAATTGAAGTGTCTCCCTTCATTCCTACCCCACCTTCTGCCCCAGAGATTAATGCCCCTGGATCAGGTGCTAGACTACTAGGTAAACAAAAGGGGAGAATAAGGTAAAAGGAAGAGTAAAGAAAACTAATGCTTGGACTGAGAATTCTGTGGCATATTTTACATAAAATTTTAAAATCCAAACTATGAAATGATAGTTCCATACTGGTATCCACATAAAGAATTCCATGTCCTATGAATGAAATTTAGAACAGCTGAATTATAGAATTATAATGCTATAATTGGTATCTGCATTAAGAATCCTGTGTAAGGAATGCACAAGTAGAATTACAACCCTGTAGATTTTGCAAATGGCAATTCATGCTGACCACATATTAGGTAATGATGGGCACTGATTCATTTAAAAACCCTCCACCAGCCTTTTATCTTCCATTTGCTCAGTCCTACTGCATCCAATCAATACAGGGCCTTTGAAATGATTCTAAATGTTAATTGTCTGTGTGGCTGTGATTGAAGGTTACTAACAGCTACCAGTAAGAAGAAGAGAAAGGATTTACTAAAGATTTTGTTTTGTACAGATGGACTACTTCAAAGGGAAAAAAAATAAAACCTGATGGGTAAAAAACCTACAGAGATGTGAGATGTGGTATGTGGATCCAGAGTTCCAAAAATCACCACAAAACGAATCACTAAACAAACACAGTCCAGCCCTGAAGAAACATCTTGTTTTCTAGTATTAGTCCACTTTCATTTTCTTCAATATTGAAGATTCTCAGTGCTTTTCCTCTTTCTTTGTTCCAAACTCTTAATTTTCTTTTGATTTTTTACAGTTATTTTTCATATCTTTTTCCCTTTCAGAGAACTTTGCCTAAGTTTAACATGACATGTTTAAGATATTTCCTACCCTGAAAATACAAGTTACTTTCTGCATATCACCCTGGAACCTATGTATAATTCCCTGGCACTCTCTTTATACATATATATTAAACATACATATATAAATATATATTAAATTGGATTTTTAAATTGGGAATATCACACATAAAATGCAAACTTCTGCATTGCCTGCATTCTGAAATTCTGATGACTGTTACCTATCCACAAACTTTTTTAAAAATTTAAGTGAAAACAGGTCATCATTAGACTGATTTTGCCAAATTACGATACCACTGACCATGTATTTGAATATCTCTCCTAATAAAATTTTCATCATGTTATAGTCACAGTGTAAGACAACAGTGCCACTGATCTGATTACTGCTGTTAGAACCTCAGTCCAAAGCAGAATGATAAAGGGTTTTGATTCTTATGCTTAAAACTGATGTCAAATATTCACAAGAACTATATAAAAGTTCAGACTCTTTGACCCAATAATTCCTTTCCTGGAAACTTGTCTTAAAAAATAATTCAAAAGAATAAAAAATCCATTTACATGAGTATATTTATTTCAACATTACACATAAATAATGTCAAACACTGGGAACAATGCTACTATCTAAAAATACAGTAATAATTGTGTAAGTCAAGGTGAATCAATTCAATAGACTATTATAAAGAAACCATTGTGAAATATGACTTATCAAGACTACATAATAAGTTAGAATAAAGTTTAGATGCAAACCATGAATGAAAACTTAAAAGAGAAATTGCTTTTAAAAAACACTAGAATGTAATAATAAAAACGAAATAATCACACAACATGTAAATTCATTCTTAAAAATTTTTTAAATATTGTTTCACTTTTGATTTCACAGTAAATAAAAATGGGAAGAAAACAAATAATACCAAAAACCCTCTTCTCTGAGGCCAATAAAAGCTTGACAGTTTAAGGACTGGCCATGGCTCACTTGGGAGAGTGTGGTGCTGATAACACCAAGTCAGCAGTTAAGATCCCCTTACTGGTCATCTTTAAAAAAATTAAAAATTTTTTAAAAAGCTTGAAAATTTAAATTTTCATATTCCTATGTAGAAAATTAAATTATTTTCAGAATCAGCACTAGTACACCAAGTAAGAACAAACCTGAAAATCACACAGCTCAAAGATTTGAAACTTGTTTTGGACAGATATAGAACCCTGGCCAGTGGCTATAAAGAGATACAATAACCACAAGAAAAAGAAATGGTAGAGGATTTGTTATAGTACAAACCACTTTTTGAAACAAAGTATATGTAAACTACACTTGATTGGAGGTTCAAATATCAGAAGCCATAAATGGAAGAAGACTCAGAAAAAGATTCATCTTGGACCAGAACTATTCCTTTAGCCGTAAGAACTAACGTTTCTTTTAGGTCCTTAGTAAAGGTCGGTGTTAATGTCAGAACCTACTGACCATCCCATTGCCTGTAACCTTGTGCAGCAAACTGTGTTAACATTTTTTAACAAATTAAAAAAATATATATCCTAAGTTTAAAGGGCTTTTGAGAGTGATGGGGAAGAGACAGTAGGTCAAAGCCAACAATGAAGGGCAAAAAATCTTTGTAGAGGAGAAAACTATAGTGGCATTACTATGCCAAAGGAGGTGGTACTGCTATCCCCTCTTGGCAACATCGTGATATTTGTGTCAGAAACCATGAAATGCATAGTATCCTTGGTTCAGAAATTGCGTCTCCTATTTACTATAATCCTTCCTCATAAAATCCTATCCCTGTCTTTGAAAGACTTTTTTAGTGATTAAACTATAAAAAATTTTGCTGAAAAAACAAATTAAAAAATCCATTGTGGTCAATGCTCCAAAGTGAAACTGTACATAACCTAGTCTGATTCATTTTCTTTATTTTGTAATTAACTGCCTAAATGGCTTGAAAAGCTTCTGGCTTCACTAATAATCTGGAAATAGCAAGAACATTTTTTTTCCCAAAGAATTAGCTGTCAAATTATTCCTCTAATACTGTATTGGTTTCTGCTGCTAGTGTTAAAATGACAAGGAACTCTGACAGATAACTGTTTGGAAATTTGTGTTCAAAGCTTTTAAATAGCATGAAATACTGGTTTGGGAACCAGCTGTTAAACTGAAGGGCAGGGGCAGCAGGAAAAAGGGAAGGCAGTAATGAAAGTGCTGATAATTCTGGGCCTCCTTTCTAACACTGGCATATTAATGCTGGCAAAAGGGTCCCCAGCATTTGTATAAAAGCAATTAGTTGAATATTTTTTTTCAAAAAAAAAAAAAAAAAAAAAACCCTCTATTTCTGTGTATATTAGGAATACCATATATTGGAATATGAGAAAAGATATACATCAGAAAAAAGTAGAGAAGATAATCCAAAAGTGTATTAACAAACAAATTTTCTTTTCTTTTCTTTTCTTTTTAAATTTTAACTTCTCAATATACATTGTAGTTGATGTTCAGGTTCCTTTACTCCTTCCTCCTTCCTGTCTCCCTCTCTCCCCTCCACCCCCACAACAAACAAATTTTCTAACTGCAGAAGGAACTTTCTAAATTTCAACTCAAAGACAAAAGAACAAGAAGTTCTCTGTCATGTCACTGTGTTTACTTTGGTCTAAAATCGCACTTTTCAATATGGTGGTTACTGGCCACATGTGCTTACTGGGCACTAGTTCAAATTTATATGTGCTGTATGCATAAAACACGCGTTGGATTCAAAGACTTTGTATGAAAAAAAGAATACAAAATATCTCAGAGAGTGGGGCAAGATAGCCAACTAGAAGAAGACATCACTTGTCTCTCCCACAAGGACAGAGAATACATTGAACATGAAGCTACACTTGGATGAGAAAAATGAAAGAAGTCGGAGGAGCACATTGAGGGAGAACTGGAGACACTGGTGAGTGCAGAAACTCAGGATAGTCACCAAGAGAGCGAAAAATACTTGGCCAACACTGCCCCATACCCCACTTCAGAATGGCAGGGACATTGGAGGAATTTCTGACTATGGGAAGGTAAGTGGATCTGCTACCCAACCCACAAGGGAGTCTGTGCTGCCCCTTTGGCCATGCACACAAGTGTCAGGAACTGCTGCAGGCACAAGCAGCTGTGCTGGCCTGGGGAGGAACACATGCCACAAACCCCTGGGTCCCAGATTGAGCTTGGGACCAAGATCAGCCCTTGTATTCAGCCCTGTGCCCTGGGAACAGATGGTTCAGTGCAGTGAGGGTGCCACCCTCAGGATGGAGGGGGTCAGTGCATGCTCCTTGAAGACCCAGAAGGCACCTTATTCAGGTGCCACACCTATGTTGGTGCAGCACACATATAATACTTATATCTGTGAGGAGGGAGAGGAGAACACACACACCCATCTCAGGGGTGGCCTCTGTGACCAGACACACCTGTGCTGATAACTCCTGGTGGCACATGCAACTGAGTTGACCCAGGGAGGGCCAGACACTAAATTACCCTCACCCCCTGGGCCTCAGACTTTTGCAGTGGTCAAAGATTTGAGATCAGCTCCAAAGGAATACAATACTTCTGCAGTACAAGACCCCAAACAATAGGAAATCTACGACATGAATGAAAAGGAATTTTAAACAACAGTCTTAAGGAAACTCAATGATATATAAGAAATCTCAGATAGACAACACAATAAAACAAAAAACCAATCCAGGATATGAAAGAGGAACTTTATAAAGAGATAAATATCTTTAAAAAGAATGAGGTAGAACTCATGGAACTGTAGGATTCATACCACAAAATAAAAGAAATGCAACTGAAGGCTGAAGCAACATGCTAGAGCAAGAAGAAGAAACAATTTCTGACCTTAAAGACAAGCTTTTTGAAATAATCCATGTGGCCCAAAAAAAAAAAAAAAAAAAAAAAAAAAAACAAAGAAGAATTTTTTAAAATGAAGAAAACCTAAAAGAGCTGTCAGACAACCTTAAAAGTACAAATCCAAATTATGGTTGTTCTGGAAGAGAAGAAAGAAAAAGTCATTGAAAACCTTCTCAGTAAAATAATAGCAGAAAAATTCCTAGGTTTGGGGAGAGATATGAACTTCCAGTTACAAGAGGCTCAAAAATCTCCAACTAGATTCGATCAAAAGAGGTCTTCTCTGAGACACATTATAGTCAAATTGTCAAGAGTCAAAGACAAAGAGAATCCTAAAAACAACGAGAGAAAACATCAAGTCACCTATAAAGAAGCCCCCATTAGAGTAACACCAGATTTCTAAGCAGAAAGCTTACAGGCCAGGAGAGATTGGGATGATAGATTCAAAGTACTGAAAGAAAAAAAAAACAACAAAAAACTGCCAGCCAAGAATACTATACTCAGCAAGGCTATCTTTCAGAAACAAAGGAGAAATAGTGTATTTCCCAAACAAGAACTGTGGGAGTTCACCACCACACAACCTGCCCTACAACAAAACTTCAAAGGTGTCTTGCATTTGGAATCCAAAAAACAATAATCACCATCATGAATACACAAGAAAAGGGCCAGCCTGTGGCTCACTTGGGAGAGTGTGGTGCTGATAACACCAAGGCCACAGGTTCAGATCCCTATATAGGGATGGCCACTTAGATCACTATGGAGAGTGTGGTGCTGACAACACCAAGTCAAGTGTTAAGATCCCCTTACCAGTCATCTTAAAAAAAAAAAAAATGAATACACAAGAAAGAACAAAACCCACTAGTAGAGCAGATATGCAACAGAGAAAGAGAAATAAACTGCATCTTACCATTTAAAAAAACCAACAAATACTGAAGACAAACAATAAAAGGGAAAGAAAGTAACAAAAGATACTTAAGCCAACCATACAAAAATATTAAAAATGCCCAGAATAAGACAGTACATTTCAATAACTACCCTAAATGTAAATGGATTGAATTCCCCATTCAAAAGACATAGACCGATTGAATGGATTAAAAATAAGACCCAACTATATGCTATCTACAAGAAACTCACCTCACCCATACAGACTCACAGAGACTAATAGTGAAGTGATAGAAAAAGATATACCACACAAATGGAAAGCAAAACAATAGCAATAGCTACAGGAAAGCAATAGCTACAGGAGTAGCTATTCTTATATCAAATAGAAGAGACTTTAAACAAAAAACCATAAAAAGAGACAAAGTTCATTATATAATGATGAAAGGATCTATCCAGCAAGAAGATATATCATAAATATATACACATCCAACCTGGTGCACCCAGATATATAAAGCAAACACTATTAGCCCTAAAGAGAGAGATTGATCCCAATACAATAATAGTTGGGGACCTGAACACTCCACTCTCAACGTTATATAGATCATCTAGGCAACAAATTAACAGAGAAACAAAGGATTTAAACTACGCTTTAGACCAAATGGACTTCGTAGACATCAACAGAACATTTCAACCAACAACTACAGCATATACATCCTTCTCATGAGTACATGGAACATTCTCAAGGATAGACCACATCTTAGATTACTGTATTATTCTTTTTCTGTTGCTTATAACAAAATACCCGGAACTGGGTATTATATAAAGAAAACAAAATTTATTGCTTACAGTTTCAGAGGCTGAGAAGTCCAAAGTTGAGGGAACAAATCGGCTGAGGGTCTTCTTTGTTGTTGGCTTTACATCAATAGAAGGGTTCCACATGGCAGAAAATGGCAGAGCAGAGAGAGAGAAATAGATAGCTCCTCATGTACTCTCCTTTCTAAAGTTCTCAGAACCATGCCCCTGACCACCATTATTAATCCATACAGTATGGCATGGTCCTATGATCTAATCACTTCTTCAAGGCCCCAACTTTCAATTACAATAATAGAATTTCCCATCTTCAACAGTTACAGTAGGGATTTAAGTTTCAGTGAGGTTGGTGGGGCATCTAGTCTACAGCAGTTACAAACCAAGTCTCAACAAGTTTTAAAAAATTGAAGTCATTTCAAGTGCCTTTTCAGAACACAATGGGTTAAAACTAGAAATCAATAACCAGCAAAACTTTGGAAACTATACAAATATGTGGAAATTAAACAATATGATCCTTAATGACCTATTGATCAGAAAAGAAAATAAACAGGGAATCAAAAAATTTCTTAAAACTAACAAGAATAAAGATACATCATACCAAAACCTATGGGATACTGCAAAAGCAGACTAAGAGGGAAACTTACTGCAATAAATGTTTACATCAAGAGAATAGAAAGTCTCTAAATAAAAAACCTATCATCATACCTCAAAGAACTAGAAAAACAAAAACAATCCAATCCCAATATTAATAGATGGCAAAAAAAAATATGGAGATCAGAGCAGATCTAAATAAAATAGAGACTCAAAAAAATGATACAAAAAATGATCAATGAAACAAAAAGTTGGTTTTTTGAGAAGATAAAACAAAATAAATAAACCATTAGCTCGGCTAACTTAAAAAAGAAGAGAGAAGAACCAAATAATAAAAGTCAGAAATAAAAAAGAAGACATTCCAAACAATACCACAGAAATACAAAGAATCATTTGAGACTATTATGAAAAACTTTACACCAAAAACTTTGAAAATCTGGGGGAAATGGATAAATTTATCAGAACATACAAACCACCACACTGAACCAAGAAGAAATAGAAAACCTGAACAGCCAATACAAACAACAAGATTAAAGCAGTAATCTGCAATCTCCTAAAAAAGAAAAGCCCAGTACCAGATGGCTTCACTGCTGAATACTACCAAACCTTTAAAGAAGAACTAATACCAAATCTCTTCAAACTACTCCACAAAATTGAAATAGAGGCTATTCTCCCAAACTCATTCTATGAGGCCAGCATCACCCTGATACCAAAATCAGAAAACAATACAACAAAAAAAGAAAACTACAGGCTAATATCCTTAATGAACATAGATGAAAAAATCCTCAAGAAAATATTAGCAAACAGAATGCAACAGCACTTCACAGAGATTATAAATCATGATCAAGTGGGATTCATCCCAGGGATACAAGGATGGTGCAATATATGCAAATTAATAAATGTGATACAGCATATCAGCAAAATCAAGGACAAAAACTATATGATCATTTCAATAGATGCAGAAAAAGCACTTGACAAAATTCAACATCTCTTCATGATAAATACTTGCAATGAATTAGGTATAGAAATATATGACAAACCCACCCCCAATATTATTCTGAATGGGGAAAAGCTCAAAGCTTTTCCTTTAAGAAAAGGAACAAGACAAGGATGCCCGTTTTCACCATTCCTATTTAACATATGTAGTGGATTGAATTATATCCCCTCAAAACTCATCAAAGCTTAAACTGTGTCCCCCAAGTTTTATGTATTAGAAACTTAGCCCCCACTGTGACTGTTAGGAGGATGGGAAATCCTATTGTGGCAATTGAAAGATGGAGCCTTAAAGAGGTGATTGGATTGTAAGACCATGCTGAGTGAAGGGATTAAAAACGGTGGTCAGGGGTATGGTTCTGAGGGCTTTGAAAGAAGAGGAGAGTCTCTCTCTTCCTCCTCCCTCCTCTCTCCTCTCTCTTCCCAGCATCTTGCAATATGAGATCCCTGGGTCACTGTCACCACCAGATGGACTTTGGACTTCCCAGCCTCAGAACTGTAAGTAGTAAATGTTGTTTTTCTTCATAAATCACCCAGTTTCAGCTATTTTATCATAAGCAACAAAAATGGACTAATACACATAGTATTGGAAGTACTAGCCAGAGCAATCAGGCAAAAAAAAGAAATAGAGGCTGGCTGGTTAGCTCAGTTGGTTAGAACACAGCCTTATAATACCAAGGTCATGGGTTTGTATACCCTTATCAACCAGTTGTCAGAAAAAAAAGAAGAAGAAGAAGAAAGAGAAACAAACAAAAGACACCTGAATTGGAATAGACAAAGTCAAATTGTCCCTAGTAGCAGATGACATGATTCTGTGTATAGAAAAACCTAAAAACTCCTAGAGCTAATAAAATCCTTTTTATGCTTCTGGCTTTATTTTTTTGCTCAGGATCACTTTGCTTATTTGGGGACTTTAGTTGTTCCATATGAATGTGAGGATTGTTTTTTCTATTTCTGAGAATAATGTCATTGGTATTTTGATGGGGATTGCATTGAATCTGTAGATCTCTTTGGATAGTATGGACATTTTTACCATGTTTATTCTTCCAGTCCAAGAGCATGGAATGTCTTTTCATCCTTTTGGTGTCCTCTTTAATTTCTTTCAGCAGTGATTTGTCGTTCTCATTGTAGAAATCTTTCACCTCCTTGGTTAAATTAATTCCTAGGTATTTTATTTTGGGGTAGCTATTTTATGTGTGTCTTTCTCATTTCATCTCTCTCTCCTTTGGTAGGTATTGTAAATGAGCTTGCTTTCTTGACTTCTATTTCTGATAGTGTGTTGGTGAATAAAGACACTATTGTTTATAGCATAACACTACCTGACTTCAAATTATAGTATAAAGCTGTAGTAACCAAAACAGCATGATAATGGCAAAAAAAAAAAAAAAAAAAAAAACAGACTCTTGGACCAATGGAACAGAATAGAGAATGCAGAATTCAACCCAGGTAGTTAAAGCCAAATTGATCTTTGATAAAGGCACTGGGAACATACATTGGGAAAAAGACTGTCACTTTAATAACTGGTGCTGGGAAAACTGGACATCCATACATAGAAGAATAAAACTAGACCTGTACCTTTCTCCATATATCCAAATCAACTCGAAATGGATTAAATACTTAAATATAAGACCTAAAACTATAAAACTCCGAAAAAAAAACATAGGGAAAACACTTCAGGAAGTAGGACTGGGCAAAGATTTTATGAATATGACCCCAAAAGCTCAGGCAACAAAAGGAAAAATAAACAAGTAAAATTCTATCAAACTAAAAAGCTCTTGCACACAAAAGAAACAATTAACAGAGCAAAAAATCCTACAGAGTAGGAGAAAATATTTGCAAACTATGCATCCGGCAAAGGATTAATCTCCAGAATATACAAGAAACTCAGTCAACTTAACAACAAAAAAATAAGTAACCTGATTAAAAAATGGGCAAAGGAACTGAATAGACATCTCTCAAAGGAAGATAAGTGGTCAACAAGTTCATGAAAAAATGCTCACCATCAAATCAAAATGCAAATCAAAACCACATTGAGATATCAAATGTCAATTATCAAAAACATCTCAATTATCAAAAAGACAGAGAATAACAATTGTTGCTGAGGATGCAGAGAAAGGGGACCAACAGTGCAGGAGGGACTGTAAATTAGCACAGCCATTATGAAAAACAGTATGGAGGTTTCTCAAACAACTACAGATAGATCTACCAGGTGATACAGCAATCCCACTGTAATCCACCCAAAGGAATGGAAATCATCATGTTGAAGGGATACCAGCACTCCCATGTTTGTTGCAGCTGTATTTACAAAGGCCAAGATATGTTATCAACATAAATAACCATCAACAGATGACCGGATAAGGAAAACTGTTGTATATATACTTAATGGAATATTACTGTAAAGAAGAATGAAATTTTGCCTTTCACAGCAACATGGATGAACGTGGAGAAAATTACATTAAGTGAAAGAAGCCAGGAGCAGGAAGGGAAATACCACATGTCCACACTCATAAGTGGGAACTAAGAAATTGATAAAGAAAGCAAGAAAGCAAGAAGGAAAAAGAAAAAAACAACAATCACAAAGGTACGTTGAACTTTCAGAAGTAGAGAATAGAACTGTGGTTACTAGAGGTGAGAAAGGAGGAGGTAGTTAGGGAGAAATTGGTCTATGGATACAAAGATTGATTACTCTTGTAATGATGAATATGCTAATTATCCTGATTTTATCATCACATATTGTACAAAAATACTGATAGCCAACTCCATACCCCATACATATGTATAATAAATTGCTTCAAATAAAAAAATAAATGCAAAATTTCTAAAATCTCATCAATACTTTTCATATTAAAATTAAAATAATATTTTGGATATATTGCATTAAATAAAGCCATTATTAAAATTAATTTCACCTGTTTCTTTTTACTTGATATGGCTATTTAAAAATATAACATTAAGCAGGTGAATTTACCATAGCTCTCATTACATTTCTATTGGACAACACCAGCATATAAAATGAATCACATTGGATTAAGTTACTTTTAAAATAGCTCTAGAGTCCTGAGACTAAAAGACTGTAGGCTCAAGCTACTAAGTTTTAAATAACAAAGTCTTTTCAAGAAACCTAGCTTTTGTCACTATTTCATTCTTTCTCCACACTTTTTCACCCAGGCCTCCCGGTATCTTTTCATTCTGTTTCCTATGAATTCCTAAAAGTCAAAAAAAGAATGAATGTGTCTATTTATTTACTATAAACTAAAAACACACAGTTCACAGGGCCATTCTGGACAAATAACAAAACTGCCATTTGCTCCTATTCCATTTTGCTTTATTCTATCCTGATGTCTGTCCATTTTTAATGATCTGTAATAAATAATGAACTCCATGGGGTTTTTCAGCTTTAACATCTATAAAACAGAACCTTAGAAGTCTTACATTCCAGTGGTCCCCAAACATGCTGGCACCTCTGAATCACCTGGAGAACATTTGAAAATTATTGATTCCTAGTCTTAAGATTCTGACTCTGTAGATCTGGATAAGAACCAAGATCCTATAGTTCTTAAGAAGCTTCCCCGGCCACTCTGAGGCTGACACAAAGTTTGGGAACCACTGGTCTAGCCTAACTTACTTCATCTGTACCTGCGGCAAAATGAATTGTTCCATGGTATGGCCCAGTGGCCTCAGACTTGGAACCTGGAGGCAGGACTCCTAATTCCAGGTCATTGCCATTGTTGAGAAACATTCTATAAAACACACGTTACTCACTCCTCAAGAGCCCCAGCAACCAGTATATCTTCCTTGTCAGTTTTAACATCCAACTCTGGTTCTCCACTAAGCAGAAGCTTCAAGTTATAAATAACCAGCAAAGTGCCTGGTAGAAAAATAAATGTTTGACTTGTCAGTTTTTTAAATACACTAAATGCTAGTCATTGTGCTATTATCTCATCTATGGGACTGAGTCTGCTATAAACCAAATTTCTTTTTTGTACTTCAATAAATAATATATTGAAATTATTTGTTTAAGTTCCAAGATACATGCCTTATAGCCAATTCCACTTTCTGCCAAAGAGTTTTGAGTTTCTATATAACTGTGCTTCTTATTACTATCCAATTCATTGCAAGTCTTTCAATGTGGACTCAAACTTTGCACGCTTTTCATAATTTGCATTATGAAAATGTTTAGAAGCCTGAGCCAACTTTGCATTATAGGTGAAGCTGTCATTGGTGGAACTGAAATCAATGCATATAAGAACAAAGATGAGTTTTAAAAATTTGTTCAATATTGCTTTTAGACTTTATAGCAGGTATTGGCAAACTTTTTCTATAAAGGGCCAGATAGTAAATATTCCAGGCTGTGCAGGTGGTGTGGTCTCTGACACAACTGCTTACAACTCAATACTGCCATAGCAACATAAAAGCAGCCATAGAGAATACATAAATGAATGTGTGGGGTTGTGTTCCAATAAAACTTTACTTACAAAAACAGGTAGGGGGACAAAATTGACCTGTGGCCGTAGTTTGCTGACCTCTGTCCTAAGGCATGGTTAACAAAACAGTTCAAAATCTTTACAAAGTTGATTATGATATAAAGACAAACAAGGTTGTCAGAGAAATTAAAAAGACAATTAATTATACTTTTTTTTTTTTTTTTATTTCTTAAACACAGAAAGAACATGGACTCTGGAGCTTAAATACCTGTGTCTAAATCCTGGATCGACTATTTACTATTGCAGTGACCTCAGATAAACTTCCTAATATCTCTAAATCTGATTTTTCTAAAATAACTTAATTTTTATAAAGCATTTGAAAAAGTATACAGGAAATAGGAAACCCTTCATTAGTACTTGCATTTCACAATTAGAAGTCAACTAAGGGCCAGCCCATAGCTCACTTGGGAAAGTGTGGTGCTGATAACACCAAGTCAGGGGTTAAGATCCCCTTACCAGTCATCTTTTAAAAAAAAAAAAAAGAAGTCAACAATATATCATAAATATGTTGATGAGATGAACACTTATTTACTTGCCACTATTTTTCTTCTATGACAAAGAGAAACAGATAACTTAAAACATCACTTTTAAGCAAAATAAAAAAGGTTGGAGAAGAAATTTTGGAGGTAAAGTAGGCCAAGTCAGAAACAAATTTCTCAAAATTTTACTATAAACATTACATAAGTCAAAGAGTTGCAAAAAGCAGCATACACATAGGTTTCTCTAAGGTAGGGTTATTTTTGCTTTTGGTTATAAAAAATGGTGAAGTCTGGTGAAAGATCGACACTGGAAAATATCAATAGACAGTGTATTCTACATGTTGAGAAGAAAGTTCTTGGAGGTTGAAAGAATGGGGGAAATATCTGTTAAACTGAAGAAGAAAGTATTTGAAGCTTTTGCTAACCCTGCCATGGAAACATGGATTCCTTATTTTAAAAATTGCTAAATCTCTGATAAACCTGGGATCACCTCATCTCGGATGCTGCAATAAGTGTCTCCTAACTTTGCTATATGATGCAGGGACTGTGGAGTCCCCGTGGTCACAGCTGGTATCATCTTTTTCTTATCCAGTTTCATCAAGCTCATGTAAGTAAAACCTTTCTCCCAGTGTCAGGGATTTACAGTAATTCATGTTTGTATTCTCTTCAAACAAAACTCATATGGATAAAATGAATGTCCCAACATGAGATTCCATGTGAAATTATTAATCCAAAAAATATGACAACAAATGTATAGTGTCTTTCATAAGACACTAAAAACAAATACTTCCATCAAAATTTCAGACTTCTAATGATCTTACCACATTTTCCATAGATCACATCAAATTGCTTCATCAATTCAGCTTTGGTGTTAAATGGGGAGTATTTATAAATTACAGACAATTCCATGGAGAACTTTTGGGGATCATCTGTGACAGCTTCTCTTGTTCTTGTGAACCATGAAGGTATTGGAACGACAACCTATTAAAAAAAAAAAACCGCACATTAATTTATTATGAAACACACAAAAACCATAATCCTTTTGTTTGATCCTAATTCATTCCACTTCTCATTCAGACTAATTAAAAAACAAAGTTAAAAGCTTATTTTCCTCCTGTATTCTCCTTTTATAAAGAAACAAGTATCAATTACATATGCTCAGGGTTTCATTTTCATATACTCCACTGCGGAATGCGGGGACAGATGGTGTCTACTTCAGCTCCCTCTGGAAAGATGGGTAGAAAGGTGGAGGAAACAACAGTATCAGAATTTTAGAAGCTGAAAAGCAGATGACAACATATGTAAGAAAAGCTACCCAAAGCCTATGACAGAAAAGGGAAGACTCAGCCTGATTTACAATTCAGAATCCCTCCCCTGAAAGGCTCTTGTGCTATCGTCTCATCTATGGGACTGAGTTAACTCTGGAGGTGGGAAAGGGGACAAGAGCTAGAAGTAGCATTTATTTTCCAATCTGGCAACAGCTCCTCCCCCATCCCCACAGACCCTGGATGTTTATCTCTGGAAAGAGCCTAACAACGCATTTGTGAACTAGAGGGCATACCAGGCACTCCTGTTGGGGAAACTGAGTGAAAACATACATATCAGATGCTGAGAACCTTAGATCTCTCTCCTCCCTCAGGAGCTAAGCCCTCAGATAGAAGACCATGGGCGTCTTCTCTGAGAAACCAGACCAGTCCAGAAGGAAAGACATAAAGAAAATTACATTGAGGATTCCCCAATAAAATAGCCCAGTTAAATCACATTACTGTGACACTCACAGCTGCCAAGACCCACTCATACTCTCAAAGCTTTTCAACCAGCATTTTATTGAACTAATCTTTAAAGTGTTCAGGATTAATAGCCATCCAAGAAAAGCCTCTAATGTAATGAATAGAGACCGAATAAACAAGTATTAACAAAGCCAAGTCGGTGAAACAGAAACCATAGAGGAAAGACGAAAACTTCAAAGCAGAAAAAGATCGATTATTGTTAATATCTTTGAGAGCTATAAGAGAAAATACTGTATCCATGAAACAAGAACTAGATATCTTTGAAAAAGGAACACTGGGATAACAAAAAAAAAAGACTTCTTGGAAATTAAGAATATGATTACAGAAAAAAAAATTATATGAAAGGGTTGGAAGATAAATGTTAGAAAATCTCCCCGAAAACAAAATAAAAAAAATTTTTTTTTTAAGGAGAAAAAATCAAGAAAATTAAAGAACCATTTCCAGAAGTCCAAGAGATAAAAAATGGGAGTTGCAAAAGGAAAGAGACTATGACTAGAAGAAAATCGTCAAATGTTACCTGAAACTATCCCAGAATTGAAAGAGATCAGTTTCCAGATTGAAAAGATCCAAGTGCCCATCAAAATGGATGTAAATAGACCACACAAAGGCAAAACACTGAAATCAGAACATCGAGGACAAAGAAGATTCTTTTGACCTTCAAAAGTAGAGGAAGGAAAAAAAAAATCGGTCATATATAAGATTAAGGAATTATGATGGATATAGACTCCTTAATAACAACAGTAGAAACTAGATAATGGATCAATGCCTTCAAAACCCTGAAGGAAAATGAATTCCAACCTAGAAATAATACCAAGCCAAATTATCACTAAAGGTGAGAGTAGAATAAAAACATTGGAAAGCATGCGAGGTCTCAAAATATTTTACCTCCCATGCACTCCTGCTCAGAAATCCACTGGAGAATATGTTGCACCAAGAAGGGGAAGTGAGTTACAAAAGAAGACATGAGATTTTGGATCTGAAATCTGACACAGAAACCAAGGGAAAGGAGTCACAGGATGATGTGATTTGCAAGGCAGATCCTAGGATGTTAGCCAAACACCAGCCATGGGAAGGAGGAGCGTGAGCTGCAGTGTGTGAGGAGGTTCCGGAGCAGCCGAACAGGAAGATAGAACTAACCAGACAGTAGTTTGGGACTGGGGTTAATGGTTGCTTATAACAAAATACCTGCCACTGGGTGATTTATAAAGAAAACAAAATTTATTGCTTACAGTTTCTGAGGCTGGGAAGACCATCTGGTAGTCGTGACAGTGACCCAGGGATCTCACATTGCAATGTGGTGGAAGCAGAGAGAGCAGAGCAGAGAGAGCAGAGAGACTCTCCCTTTCTTTTAAAGCCCGCAGAACCATGCCCCTGACCACCATTTTTTTTTTTTTTTAAATTTTATTTTGTCGATATACATTGTGGCTGATTATTGCTCCCCATCTCCAAAACCTCCCTCCCTCTTCCTTCCCCCCTCCCCCTCAGCAATGTCCTTTCTGTTTGCTTGACTGACCACCATTTTTAATCCATTCACTACTACATGACCCTACAATCCAATCACCTCTTCAAGGCTCCACCTTTCAGCTACCATAATAGGATTTCCCACCCTCCTCAGAGTCATAGTGGGGTTTAAGTTTCTAATACATAAAACTTGGGGGACACAATTCAAGCTTCAATAAATTTTGGGGGGACTATTCAGTCCACTACAATGGTGATACATATGAACATGGAAAACTAAGCAAAAATTCAGTGATAGTGATAAGTGTATAGAAAACTAAGAAGTCAATTAATTCCAGGGGAAACAAAAAATTGCACATGAAAGGGAAAAAAATAGTTTATGATACTGTATAATGTGACTAGTATTTATACAGTCTTATAATGTAAATACTGAACATTGGCAGAATCAACATTACAATAGTAGAGTTATGTTGAGAACGGGAGATTGGAAGGCTCGGTATGTGTGATAGGAGCAGAGAAAAAAAAGACAAATCCTCTTTTACAGTGGGAGGTTAAAAGATAATGCCTAAATAAAATCAAGTAGCAACACAAGCATGCTACTTAGAGACATGCAGGTAAATATTGAAAGAATTAGCTAATATTTTTGAAAGAAGTTGCCTCTGTGGAAAGTAGAAATGAGAAGAGGTTGCTGTTTTCAGTTAAAAAAAAATGGCACATTTTAGAAAAGCTATAACCTCAGCTTTAGCCCAATTTCCCTTTACATACATAAAGTGCAACATAGATGCTTAAAGCATCATTTGTCCTCACATCAGGCTCCCACTCATCCCCTCCTTATTGCCCACAGACGACTCCTCTAATTCAGCTCCACCCCTGCTGGGGGTCTCACACCTCCACACTGTCTCTCCACACCCAATGGGTATATCGGCATCTCCAGGTCTGAGCCTTGCTGTGGGGTGTTTTTTCCCCCACACATCAGTTTTTCCAGCTGCAATATGTACTCTCTCCATAAAACCCTCATTGGCCACTCAAGGCTCTGTAATCTCTCCATCCATGATATTGCTTTTGACAATCTGGTAATAGCAGCCACAAATATGCTTTGAACAGCATTCTTCTACACCCTCGTTTTGTTATTTATCCAATTCATATGTCTGCCTTATTTTGTGACAAGATTGAGAACTCACTGATAGTCACATAATCTTCTGCTTGTTTTCTTTCTTCCACAGTCTATCCAGTGCTGGGCAGACAGTAGCTCCCCAACATACATTTGTTGTGTTGAATTATAACTGACATTCAAAATAGTAAAACCCAGGCACTAAAAATTAATAAAATGTCTCTAGATCAGCAAATGGAGTTGAAATTATGGTCACTCGAGTTATAGTTTTAAGGCTATTTTGCATTCAATTTATTTATATCTTGTATTACAAGTCTTTGACTCCAATATTCTATTTATTTAAAAAATAATAATCCATTACAGCACAAATGATAGAAAGATTTTGCAGGCTTCTTCCAAAAAGCTCATTGTGCCAAAGGGAGCTTCTTACTCCGGGAGATATGGGCACACACATAATGAAAATAAAGTTCCCAAGAAAGGGTCAATAGGACAGGCCTCCAATGACCAGAATGTACAGCCATCTTCTTTCCATTTTTCAGACATATTCCTAAATTTCTAAATCATAATCAGAAAGAACCCACGACAGACTTCACCTCCTGAGCGAGTAAGTGAAAGCGACGCAATTGCCATGGGAACGGAAGGAAAACCTCAAATCTTACCTCACTAAGACCTTCTCTTTCACAGAACGTCTGAGAAAAAAACACACAGGTCATTGTTTCCTCCTTCTTCGTAAAAAGAATAAAGTCTTTTCCAATTCTCATGGACCCACTATATTAGAAATAAAGAGCATAATGGTTTACATTGCATATACTCAAAAAGCAGAAATAGGAAGGCATGATACTGTGTACTATAACGGGTTTTTCTTTCCAACAACCTGTTCGGCTGACCCATCACCAAGAAGGCAAAAGGATTATTGTTTTTCCTCAAAGTTTAGAGCAGATGAATTTGAACTGATTCAGCCCCACACTCTGAGACATGGCTGCTGGGGATAAGGTTCCATCCGGGACTCAAAAGACCAATCTGGCCCTAGCTGGAGTCACACAGGTGAGGAGCCTCATGTCCTCACCTATCATTGAGGCATACTAAAAAAAAATGCTGTATGTAGACTCAACACCTATGATAAAATATGCTTTGAGAAACCATAGAACATAGAGATACAATGAAGCTGTAAAGTCCAGAGCTACTGCCTCAGGAATCCCTGCAGAAAGTTCTGTGTGAGAACTAATTTTTAAAATGTTGTAAAGATCCAAGCCAGTTATGGGTATGGAGATTTCAAAACAAGGTAGGAACCCTGCATCCCCAGTTTATATATATTTTTAAGACTCTGCATGCTTGCATCATTCTGTGAAAGATTGCCTTTAAATAAATATTGTTTGCAGTATCAATAATATATACCTTAAAGGGAAAAAAAATGCTCACCTTTTAAGACCATTGCCATATTGCCCAATGAGCTTCAAGGTTGATAACCATTTCTTGGATGTTCCAAAGCAAATGATGTCTGAAGCTTCCTCTGTAATTGACAAAGACTTATAAGGTAACCACTGGCCAACGGTCCAGTTGTCAGGACCTCATACCTATCTCAGGATGTTAGGACAAGTCCACAGCCTTGGGTCAGCTCAGAGACAAGGATTCTTGTCAGGATCCATAACCTCTGACAAGGATCTTAACGGTATTGTACTGAAGGTCAGACAGACCTAACCATGTAACCTTGGGTAATGTTTAAAACTCTTAGTCTTAATTTCCTTGTCTCTAAAAGGGAACTACTAATATTTATATCACAAAGTTGTTGATGAAGACAAATGAAATAAATTAAATGAGATGATATACAAGTATTTGTGAAACCCTGAACATAATACTTGGTACGTGGTAAGTGCGAACAAATTGTAAATGTCGTAATTATCTACTCCACCAGTAACTTTCCCATGGATATGTCCCTCATCCAGGCCTGTTTGAGTCTAAGAAGGACCGAATGGCTTCCGCTCTGATACTGCCTAGGGAAGAAGAGCTAATTGCTTCAGACTTTCAGAGTCATTCTCCTGATCTCTCTGGGGCATTCTGGAATTCTAGAGAGGAATCCTCTGGACTTCAGAATATACTGGTCTCCAGAACCAAGGATGCTCCCCTTGTTGACCTACCTGAATACATGCTTTAGAATTGTCCTGACACCCTGTGTCAGTCTGGTACAGATGTGCTATAGTTCACTGGCACCTTCTATTGGATATGTAAATGCCACAAATACCCTGCTTGTCCAAAGCTAACTGAAGATTCAAGGGGTCAGGTGTTAGGTAAGGGTATTCATAGTGACAATATTAGCTACCAGTTATTGACGATTTAGCATGTGTTAGATACTACTATATTATATACTTTACATGCATTGCCTACTTAATATTTATAACAAACCTAAAGGAAGATATTATTATTATAATCTGCATGTTACAGATGAGAAAATTTAAGTTTAAGGAGTTTAAGTAACCTGCCCAATGTTACAGAGCTGATAAATGCCACGGCCAGGATTATTCCCCAGAATTGTAAGCCTGGGTACAGACATGCTATATAGTTCTCTACCAAATCCTGTGGTATTCATCACACACCACATAAACTCCCACATGTGGCTGCCAGTGTGCAGAGTGTGGGGTCAGAACACTGAACAGTGCAGTCACGATTCCTGTCCTCGATGATGTTATGTGGTGGTAGGAGAAACAGAATGAAAAAAGCAGACAAGCAAGATCATTCCTGAGAGTATTAAGTGAAGAAAACAAAATCAGGAAAACATGACAGAGAATTAGCAGACATGCGTCCTGCAGATAGAATGATCAGGGAAGACCACTGTCAGAAGGTGACAGGTGAGGTGAGATGCAAATGACGAGGCCAGCCATGTGTGGCTGGAGTGTTAAAGCGAAGAAGTGAGCGGTGCAAGAACAGGCCGAAGCAGCGGACTGGGCCAGATAAGGCAAGACCTTGAAGCCGTGCTGGGAGTATGAGTTCTATTCTTAAGCAATGGAAAACTACTGAGGGTTTTCAGTAGAAAAATGATATAAGATTTACATTAAAAGAAAAAAAACCACTTGGGAGGCTGTGTGAGGAATGAATCGTAATGGGGCAAGATTGGAGGTAAAAAAAAAAAAAAAAGTTTGGAAATTACTGCAGTCATCTTTGGGTCAAGATTAATATAGCTCATTTGGAACAACAGATAGAGTCTATTTTTAATCATCAGATAAACTCTTCCTTCTAATTTACTACTTGCTAATCAACAATAGGGCTTTTAAAAAATACTACTGTGCGTGTACACTGAAGTGTGAGTTCCTTCTGAAGGTCTGAATATTCGTCACTTGTCTGTGTTTTGATCATTTTGTTCATGACCCATATAAAAGGAGTTGCTTCTTTTTGTAAGGATTTCGTTTCGAATAGATCACATATGTTTTGTCACTTATTTTAAGAATTCAGGAAAATGAAAAACAAAAATTCAGGCTAGAAGCGAAAAATGAGACTTTTTTCAGCATGGTTGTTTTAAAAAGTCTCTTCTTTCTCATATCTAGTTATGCACTAAAGGATGAACAACACTTTTCATCAAAATGACCTAGAAAAATCAAAATTATCCAAACAAAGAGCAAGAACTGCGTAAATAGCTGAGCATTTTCTAAACTTGCTAATAGATATTCTTTGACTATTCAGACCAAGGGGGACTTCAGAGCTGGAAGATAGTTGCTTTACTTTGTATCCTCAGCTTATATCGGCACTGGTGATCATCCTTTCCACGGGTGTGGAACCGACCAGAACAATTCCATATTACTGGAACTCCCTCACCAAGTTTTCAAACCTAGTATTCAAAAACCTTAGCTTGTGAGGTATAGTTATAAGAATTTAGGAATACAATAGCTAAAATAACTCAAAGCCCTTATCAGAGGGAAAAGCATTTCAATTCTGCAGAATGTAAGCACTGTGCACCTATTTTGTGCTGGCTTTGTATTAACCTTGAATACACGAAGATAAGTCATGAAATATATTATAGATGTATTCATTATGATGAGAACATTCATTTGAAGCAACTAAACCTTTGAAGGTGTAGAGAAAAAAAACCACAAACTGCTAAAAACAAGGAGAGGCAACCTCTACGTCAAGGTTAAGCAGAAAATTAAAAATAGCCTAAAGGCACTAGAAACTGCCTCAGGGCTCCTGCAAGCAGTACGGAAAGGATAGGCTAAAAACAATCTCAGAATCCATTCAGTTACTATTTGTTATCCATCCATTCCAAGATGCTTTTTTCTTACAATCAGTACCATTTACCTTTCATTTTCTGACAATATTTACTTCCATTTGCTTTTTGTCTTGGTTTAGATGGTTAAAATGAATTTGTTCTGCCAACTGAAATATTTAAAACTAAAACGTCCAACAATAGGTTAAGTCTGGGGTTTATTCTCCCTACTGACTCCATACCTGTTTTTGCACAGATAGCTTGATTTATTTGTATTTATCTTATGGGTTTTCAGACTGTTTCCTTTAACAGCCAGTTAGGTATCTAGATAATTAACTTACCAGGGCTCATGCCACATCCATCATCCAGGAAGCACAACATGAATCCACCCTGCAGTTTTTCATTATCCACTGTAAGAGAAAGCAGTTATTACTAATAAATATCAGGCTTAATTTGTTCGTCAGAAAATCATGCTGCTTACATAATTATTTGTCCTCCTCAAATGCAGCCACAGAGTGACAGAGTTATTGCACAACCATGGTGCTCAGAATGAAGGCTTGGCTGCAGCTTCATAAGAAACTGCAGGGGAAAAACAATCATGCAACAAAAAGGCTTTAACTTAACATAAAGTACCTACACATTAATAAATTATGTATACAGCAGGACATGCCCTGCTCTGGAATTGGACTGTCATTTAAACTTCAGGTATTTCCTCCCTAGGGGAAGAAAAAAGGTGATGTGACCCCAGGATCCCTCTATCAAATCGATCAACCTTTATGCCCTTCCACCAAAGCACTAATTCTAAAATAAATCTGGGCCATGCTTATTAAATTCATCAGGCTCCCTTCTAAGTAGTTAATTCTCAAAAGAACCATTTGTGAGTGTTTCTTCATAGCAGTGAATATTTGCCTCTTGAAGATGCATTTGAATTTTGAAAACAGCTTAGTTACTTGGAATCAATTTTGATGATTAGAGACATCATTAAATTACATAATACAATCTCTGGTTAGGTCACAGGTTTGGGTTCCTGTACTGGCCAGCTGCCAAAAACAAAAATAAAAAAAATGTTAAAGGTATAACTAAAACTGATGAGACTAATTTCGTAAACTGGCTCTGAAAATAATTTCAACAGTTCAATATAGGGGTTCTAAAACATTTCTTTTTTTATGTGTTATTGAGAAATAATTTATGCACACAAAATGCATGTTTAAAGTGTACAATTTGATACATTTTGACACACACACACACACACACACACACACACAAGGGTATGTCAAAAAGTCCATGGAAAAATAGAATTGAAAGATAAAATGAATCTTTTCATGAACTTTTTGAAATACCTGTACCTGTGAAAGCATCACTACACTCAAGGCAGTGAACATTTCCATCCCCCCAAATGCTTCCCCTGGCCCTTGTAATCCCTCCCTTCTGCTTCTTCCGTGCCCCACCACGCCCACCTCACCCCCAGGCAATCACTGATCTGCTTTCTATCTCCATAGATTCATTTCCAGCACATTTGTTAAGTCAACCTCTGTGTTCAAAGGTCACCTAGAATTCACATTTTTAAAATTAAATAATGTTCAAGATAGACTGTAAATAAATATCTAAAAGATATACCTAATCTTTCTGGGTTCATAATTTTATGGTGATGTGTCCACCTTCTCTCTCTAATTTACTTCCTTATCTGTAAACCCTCTGGATCTGACCTATCACTCCCAGTTCTTTCTCTCCACTTACTCGTTGGACTGCTGAACTCAATTTCTGTGTCAGAATATTCTTCCCCTCTTCAGGTCTTTGCTCTGTTTAGCCCTCCCTCTGACTAAGGCTGATATTTCTCCTCTATTCAATGAGGGGAATCCACCTCTTGTTGAGGTCTCTGCACACGGCAGTAGCTCTCAATCTTGGCCGCACATTCAAATTACATAAAAGTATTCTAACTTAGCTGGGCTTGGATGGGATTCAAGAACTGTTATTTTTTTCTTAAAATCCCCCCTGGTTATACTAATGTGCATCCAAGTTCCAGGACCAGGCTCAGCCTCAGGAAACTCTGCACAGTAGCCACAGTTAATTGTGCAGTTCTTGTTATATACTTCTCATGAAAGGAGGTGCAGAAAGAAGGGCATTCCTTCAGTGAATGCCTCAGAAATAAAGACCCTCGATTCCTAGCAGACATATACTGTAGCACCTCCTTTATTTGTAGATCCATATCAGGGATTGGGGACAAACAAGCAAGTAGAGCCTCGAAATTTAATATTCCCTCCTATGCACCCTGAAACGTGGCCTTGTTTATTTCAGTTCCTTAAAACTATGGATTTCAGGTAGATTTCTATCACCTGTTAATCATGCACATCCAAAATGAAACAGACACTTCTTCCTCATCAGACCTACACCTCCTTCTAATGTTTCCTGTTCAAAAAATGGCATCACCTGCCCATGAGGCTTTGGCTGCCCACATCATAACCTCAGCATCTTCATTCAATTCTCCTTCCCCTACCCCCACACAGGCAACTATCTGGTGCTCTTGATTCCACCTCCTCAATGTCTCTGTAATTTGACCACTACACTACCTTAGTCCAGGAAGCCATGATTTCTCCTCTGGCTTACAGCAGCAGCTCCCTGACTCTTTTCTCTCCCTAAAATCAAAGGGTAGAGCCAGCCCTTAGTCAGTTGTGCATTTCACTACCCTCGTGCTTAAAACCCTTCTACGGTTTCCCACTGTTCTCAGGATAAAACACTTAACAAATCTTGCTTGCCCCCTTCATGGCCCGGCCCTCTTACCTGTCCAAGCTCATCTCTTATCCTCTCACCCTTACTGCTGCCTTCTACTCCTGCTCAAACATGCCCCTGGAACTAATCCTGAGCATGTTTGCTATGTTCTCTCCAGATTCAGGCTACTGCACACACTGCCCTTCACTCTGTCCATGCTTGATCAGCAAGCAAATGCTTGTTTTCCCTTTAGATTTTAGTTCAGGTAAGACTCCTTCTAAGAAGCCTTCCTAATCCTTCCATATCATTAGGTGCCCATATGAATGTTCTCTTAATCTGTATTTTCCCACCTTCATAGTAAATTAAAACATCCGTACGTATCTATCTCTCTTTTAAACCAATGGTTTCTACATGTTTATGGAGCACAATTACCTCAGAGATATGACAAAAGCTATCGGCCCTCTATTCACCAAAAGTGCAGATACATACTACATTTTCTATGGATCCCCCTCCTGCCATTAGAATGCTAATTCCTTTAAAGTGGGTGCTGTGTATACACAGCACTTATCCTAGGACCTGGCACTTGGTAAACACTAAAAAAATATATTGAATGCAAATCCATGTTTACTAGAACTAAACACACAGATGTCTAAAATACCATGAGGAAATACATCTACTTTGAATTTTATAGCTCTCAATTTATTTGAAAGAAACTTAAGATTCTAGAGTACTTCAGGGTCTCAGTAAATAATTTGCTAACTAGTCCAATCTTAAATTAACTATGCATCCCCAGAACAATTCTATTTATTGGTGCATAAGTGCTGGCCCTGGTTTATTTATTTATTTATTTTTTAAGAAAATCAATTTGCTAAGTTGATAGCCATATGATGGTTTGCTGCAATAAAAATGTTATAACATGAATTGATAATTTAAAACCAAAAACCATAAGTTCAGTTTTTCACAAAATACATACAACCTAAAGAAAGAAGTGCCACTTTTATCTCAAATTGGCCAAGATCCCATTTGTTTGTTGATGATAATGTTAAGTGCTCGGGAAAGTGGGGTGAAATGAGCACTGTCATGCCCTGCTGGGGTCCTGTCACACACCCAAAAGAATGTAACACGTGCATTCTGATTACATTTATCGTACTTTATGATTCCAGATTCCAGGTCTTCTCAACCCTTCGTCAATACTGCCTATGCTCTGAATGAAACCAGCTAACACCTGCTGAAATTACCCTAGCTCAAATTCTCATCAAATTAGGTCATTTCCATGGCCACACCTCCTCGCCATCCCTGCTTTCATAGTTCTTCTGAACACCTTGTGTGCTATTGCTGGAGTATCTTTCTAAAAAGGGGGGAAAAAAAACCCAAGAACAAAAAACGTGGGTCTACTTAGGGGAATGTCACTGCTCAAAATTCTTCAACAGCCCAATGACTAAAGAAAAAAGCCTTGGCGTCACATTCAAGATGCTCATGCAGTTGTCTCTAACACTTTGCCTTGTCATTGATCCTTAAATGATTTTTCTCCAGGGATCTGAATGACTCACCCCTTCACATCAGGCAGGTCTTTGCTGGTACACCACATGTTTAGAGAAAACTCCACAGATCACTCCATGAAAAATCGCATACCATTCCCATCACTCTATGTTCTCTTATACTTCTCTTTTTTTTTTTTTTTTTTCTTCTTTTAGCACTTATTATTTCCTGGTATTTGATTTATTTGTTCCTTTCTGTATTGTCTATTTCTCCCCAATAGAATGCATGTTCCATGAGAACATGGACTTCAGCATTTTGCTCAACACTCTATCCCCAGCACCTAGAATAACAGACACTCAATAAATTGTTATTGGATAAATAAGTAAATCTATGAACTAGTCTACCTCCATTCTTTTTCCCATAATAATTCTTTTTTTTTTTTTTTTTTAAGATGATGAGTTAGGAGATCTTAACCCTTGACCTGGTGTTGTCAACACCACACTCTCCCAAGTGAACCACAGGCCTGCCCTTTTTCTCGTAATAATTCTTTAGACAAGAATATTCTTTTCACCCTAGACTATTGGACAAAAATCACATCCATATTTCAAGACCTAGCTCCTTATTAATATGAGGCATAATTTTTTCTTTCTCTGTATTTGCACCATACTTTGAATCTCTCCTAAGCTGGAGGGACTTACTCTATTTTATTCCATATAACTGAACATGTAAGAGAAGACTACTTTTTCTCCACTAAATAGGCCCTACTCTCTCCCTTTCCTTACTCTCTCCTGTGGAGGTAAGCTCACCCATGTCACTGGATACCTTAGGAAGAATATGCTGGAGAAGCTCAGTTCAGATCCTGTACTACTTTCTTCTTGGGAGTGAGCTGCCTGCAGAGTTCTGCTCCCTTCTCCCCATGGCAGACCAGTTTCAAGAGAAACTTGACTCCACCAGGCGGGTAAGTTAGCCTGATCCTGGGGTTTGATCAGCAAGTCCATTTGCTCTCTCACACTAAGCAATACACTCCAACCTAACATTTTTCAGTAACAAAGACTGATTCTCATTTATTTCTCAAGCTTTCCCGAACCTGGAAAGTAGAAGAGGAAGAAGAGTGTCATGTACTGCTCCTCGGATACCTTGAGATGTCCATTGCAACCTCCCCCATGAACCCAAAGCACTCATGTGGCTCAGGATCTTAAACACTCAGAAAAGTGAACTGAACTGAGTTGCTTGTTGAATACAGTTATGGATTTACATCATGGACCACATCCTCTCACCTGTGACCAATAGCCAACATTACAGGACAGTTGACGGAATTGGAGTAGGGAAGCTTGTTATCACCCTGTGCGTTTCTCTAGGGAGTGTTAACTATGGGGCTGGATCACAGAACCTAATTTCATTGCCATCATATTCTAATGAGATTAAATAATAAGTGTAATAAATTCTTTGTGACGACAGCTGAAGTCAATGAAGAAAACATATTTGAATTAAATTTTGTAGCCCTCAAGCATTCATACTGCACATTCACTTACACATTTTAAAATTGTGATAAGTTAGGAATGAGGCACTCTTAATTATGAATAACCATTGAGTTACTATGCTTTTTAAAATAAAATTCTTTCTCATGGCAGACAAATTGACTGCTCGAATCATTCCGATACTTTCACAAAATTCTAGAAGACCTATTCTGCAAATGGATTCTCTAACAAGTGAACAATTTGACTCTCAGAGTATACTTCTCTCAACCTGGCTTCCCATAGGGTCACTGTACTCACAAAGCACTTATATTACATTATACATCTAAAGAATGTGGTTTGATTTCATGAAATAAAATAAAAGCAAAATAACGACAGGCTTTTCTAATAGAAGAAAGAAAATCTGCTCACCTGAAAACACATCAAGTCTTGCAGCCCCTGAATCTCTGGAAACAATATAAAAATAATCATTGCTTCAGTACAAAACTGTTTTTAAAAATTGCATTAATCTGAATTGCTTATGTGAGGCATATAACCTATTGTCAGATATCAAACAATACAAAAACCCACTGAAATTGCTTTGAAATAAGTTACTAAAATATTTCACTGCACATTTAAATACTAAGATGTATAATCAGTCATAATTTGAGAATATTACAAAGCCTGAAACTCAGAAATTTTAAAAAAGAGATGGAATTAAATAATAGTTACAAAAAAAATTCACAAAAATTAATATGAATTTTTTTTAAGTGGCTGGAGAATAATCCAGAAGTAATAGAATGATTTTCATGATACATTTTAGTCTTTAAAAAATGAACAGAAAAAGTAAATTATTAGGTAATATGTACTGTATTATATTTTTAATAACATACATGATATATGTGTCCATATATGAAAGGGAAGAAGTCAAAATGTTAACAGGGGTTTTTTATAGGTCAGAGGCTGGCAAACTATGACCCACGGACCAAACCTGGCCCACCCACTGTTTTGTAAATAAAGTTTTATTGGAACACACTCATGCCCATTCATTTACATATTGCCTATGGTTGTTTTAATTCTACAATGGCTGAGTTGAGCAGTTTCAACAGAGACCAAAAGGCCCACAGAGATGAAAATAATTACTATTCGGTCTTTTATAGGAAAGTATGCTGACCCCTGCTCTATATGATGAGCTTACAGGAGAGTTTTTTTTGTTGTTGTTTTGTTTTTTCCTGATTTTCTTGGTTTTCTAAAATTCACAGATATTATTTTTGTATTTTTAAAAATTATTTTAGATTAAATTTAACTTACATAAAAAATTTATTTTTAGAAGTAAAAATGTAAAAAGGAAAGGAGAAAGAGCCAGAAGATCCTGGCTTCAATATCATGGGTGTGAGAAAAAGGAGGAAGACAATGAGGCATGAGATCTTAGCTGATGAGGAAGAAGGTATGTTAAGGGAAGAGGGAGTCTACAAGGAAGCCTGGTACAGTAACAAACACTAGTGCAACTTTGATGGGGAAGCTTGATTCTCTTCACAAATTTTCCTCAGTCCCAAACCCAAAACTTCCCCCAAAAAGTCTGAGTAGGTATACTGTACTTGTTCTGCAAGCCTAGACAATAGTCCCTCCTTCCTCTAGCAAGCTGCTACTTCTTATATAGAAATTCTGGAGTTATCACTGCCATTTCTTGGGCATTTCCTGAGTGTCAAGTAAGCACTGAATGAAATATTTTGAGAAATTCTCTCCAAATCCTTACCATGATCCCATGGCACGTAAGTTTCAATATCTCCATTACACAATTATGCATTGTACAAATTACCATGTATACAATAAATGCTCAATAAATGCCACTGTACTGAAATGGAAAGTTTTTTGTTTTTTTTTTACAATTTTTAAATTTTATTTTATTTTAAAATTTAATTGTACATGTTTTGAGGGTACAGTGTGTTGTTTGAATACATACAATATTGTATAATGATTCAATTAGGGTAGATAGCATATTCATCCCCTGAACATTGTATCTTTTCTTTGTGGTGATTACAGTCAAGAGCCTCTTTTCTAGCTATTTAGAAATATATAGTGTAATGTTATTAGCTCTATTCAGCCTAGAACACCAGAAATTATTCTCCCTATTTACCTGCAAATACATTTTTAAATAAATAAGAAATTGTGACTCAAAAAATTGTAATGAAAATTAGAAAGTATTTTGAACTGAATAATTACAAAAATCTTACATATCAAAACTTAGGGAGCATAACTGAAGCCATGATGGAAAGAAAATCTATAGCCTTAACTACATATATTAGAAAAGAAGATAAACTAAGCGTCTATTAAGTTAGAAAACAAACAAAAAACCCAGCACATTACACCTAAAAAAAGCAGAAGGAAAGAAATAAAAATAAATGGAGAAACATAAATATAAAACCAACATTAAATACAGAGGAGCAAAGAAACTAAAAGTCAATTCTTCAAAAAAACTAGAAAAATGATAAAGGATCAGCAAGGCTGACAGAGATAGAGAAAAAGAGAGAGGACACAAATGACTAATACCGGGGATGAATAAAAGACCATCACTTTGTGACAACAAAAGCACAGGTAACAAAAGCACAAATAGACAAGTGGGACTATATCAAACCAAAAAGCCTCTGGACAGCAAAGGGCACAACTGACAAAGTGAAGAGGCAACCTACAGAATGGGAGAAAATACTCACAAACCATACATCTGATAAAGGGTTAATGTACAAAATAGGTAAGAAACTCCTACAACTGAACAGCAAAAAACACAGATTACTTGATTGTTGACATGGGCAAAAGAACTGAACAGACATTTCTCCAAAGAAGAGATGCAAATGGTTAAAAAGCATACGAGGAGACGCTCAACATCCCTAAACGTCAGGAAAATGAAATGGAAGTTTTTAAAGAAAAAGTTTCCGCTTATAAAACTTACATCACTTATAAACTTGTATAACTCATATTAATAGTATGTATTATTAATATGAGTTGTTATTTTATGCTCTAACCCATAGAAGTTTCAGAAGCTTTAGGCTTTAGTCCAAGATACTTTCTCTCTGAGGCCCCCAACTATCCCTTCTATACCACCACATCCTATTCTCCTCTCTCTACAATATTCTTTTAATTTCTTTCAGTTCTAACTTTCACAACTATAGGAAATCAACAAAATCTTTTTTTTTTTTTTTAAAGATGACCGGTAAGGGGATCTTAACCCTTGACTTGGTGTTGTCAGCACCACGCTCAGCCAGTGAGTCACAGGCTGGCCCTATACAGGGATCTGAACCTGTGGCCTTGATGTTATCAGCACCGCACTCTCCAGAGTGAGCCACGGGCCAGTCCGGAAATCACCAAAATCTTGAATACAATGATAAACAATTTCTTAGAGTAATACGGGGACTTTATAAAGACCTTCTTCATGAGACCAACTGAGCATCTTGAATAAGTCTGTTAAATAGCTTCGTTTGATGTCAAATACTAGCATCTAAGCATTGATGGCAAACTCAAGAGTCCACTGAAGACAGAGGACCCGCAGGCTTCAGACTATCCCAGGGACCACTGGGAATGGGGCAAAACTGAAAGCACAGGCTGGTCCCAAGAGAGCGTCTGCTACTCACTGTCAGCCCATCCCCTGGAGGAATGTGGCCTCAGGGTCACTACTTCTCCTAATCTTTCAAGGAAAGCAGGGGAGCCAGATTTTTTTACGTGGCCTCCTGTTTCCTAAACTTTATGAACAATTCATTTTCTTTACAAACACTGTGTGGTCTTTCACTATGAGCCAAACAAACATGAGACAGGCTGGGCCTGGTCAAGGGCCTACCAGCTACAAGTGCTGCCCTAAGAATCGCTTTATTGACCACCTTTCTCTCACTGCCCTGAGCTGGAAGTCAGTCTTTCTTTCCCAATCACCCAATCACCCTCTACTCCATAAACAGTTCCCATTGTTCTATTTCTTCTGCATTCTGATTTTACCTTCCTTCCTTTGTTGAATGAATAAATGAATGAATGAAACAACTTCAGAGGAGAAAAGACAGTTGGCAAAATAGACAAATGTGCTCTTTCAGAGTTAGATGTCAAGCTGCTGAAAGTGAACCATTCAGTAGGAGGCAGGACCAATGGATGCAGGGGCAGCCTTGCTTCAGAGCTCTCAGCAGAAGCACCAGCAGCATCACAAGTTCCTGCAGAGATTCACCAGTAGTGCTCATTGGTCTTGGCCCCTCTCTGTCAGCTCCTGGACAACCAACCTTATCCTTTTCCTCCTCTTCCTTCCCTTTCTGTGATTCCATTATATCTACAAAAAGGGTTTCACAAAAGTAGGAGATAGGGACTTTTTGCTCAGTGTTAGGCCCAGTGCTGGGCAGGAGTTTCTGGATGGCTGGTTAATTGCCTACACTCTCTGGTCACACTCTCAGAAGAGTCATTCTTCCTTCTAAAGCCCAAAATGGGGATAAACGCAAAGGGATGAAATATAGTTATCAGCCAGTGGCAAGGATTTTAGGTCCCCCTACTGAGATCCGTAATCTAACAACTGCACAGTTTCCTGGGTGCACTTTGCTTCCTGTAAAAAAGGTGGAAAAATCTGTTGTAGGGAAACACAAATACAAAACAAGTCAAATGCAATATTCAATTTAGCTAAAAAAACTGAGTCCCTCGAGAGCCCCTACAAATATACTATTGAGTGACACTCACATTGTTAAAGAGGTTTCTCAAATATCAATACATTTGTCAGAGACAGTAAAATTGGGTAGTGGGGTTCTGTAGCCAGACAGCACAAATTTGAATTGGAGTGTGCCAAATATTAACTGTGTGACCTTGAAAAAATTATCTAACTTCTCCGTGCATCAATTTCCACTTATGTAGAATTGAGACAATAATTACCCCCTCAGAGTGTTGTCATAAAGATGAATGAGTTAATACCTATATACAAAATGCTTATGCATGTCTGATACATAGTAACAGATCAACAACAGTTAGCTGTTTTAACGGTATAATTCACTTCAGTGCAGACCATAATAAACGCCCAAACATAAATTCTCAAGAAAAAGTGTATATTGATATATAACTCAAAGAATATCCAAATGAATATGTGCTATTGGACGGTTATTAGCACAAAAGCAGAAATCAAATTTACCTGCACTTCAAGTGTGACCATAAACACAAATAATTCCTTCTCTCACCTGTTTTTTCCTGTAATACTTTGATTTTATAGGAAATCAAGTCACAAATGTTCCAGATAGAAAAAATGACATTAACTTTTTATCTTCAAATATAAATAGACTAGATATATGTCATGAAATTCCCTCCATAACCTTTGTCCACAGTTTGTAAACTTTACCTTGCATTGTCCAGCAATTCAGCCAGTGCTCCAAAAAGGAAACTGTGGGTGGTACTGAAGAAGAAATGAAGGGAAAGCAAAACGTTAAACCAGGCGTGGAATCAGTGTCAAAGTTTCAAGACACTTGCAGACAAATGTTCTCCAGTTCTAGATAGATAATCAATTAAGAAATTATTCTAGAAACAACTTTCTCAGCCTGGTCAAGATTCTCAAGTAGATGTTCTCCACTGCAAAGCCAGGCGTAAGAACATGTTAGCCAAAATGTCCATTCCTAACAAAATAAAGACTTTAAAGACCTTACTATTCTTAAAGCAAACTTGACCTTTTAAGCTTGTTTTATAAGCATTTATATGAGTATTTTTTTCCAGAAAATTTTTCATTAAAATTGTAATATTTAAGGCCAAATTATTTCTGAAGAATATTGATCAAAATCCTTGTCTACTAAAAGCCCATAAGGCTCCACATGCAGATATAGAAATTGGCAGGGGCTCCTATTTGCCCCACCAATCTCTATTTTTCTGTGGAATCTTTCCAACTCTGAAAAGCCTGCTCCTAAGTAACATCAAGGATTGCCTGGGGTCACTTTCTCCTGTATACCTGAATGTCAGATCTTTGGTAACAGAGCACTCTAGACAACCTTCACTATTTACTACACTTTGAAGGCTAAATGGTTATCTGTGGGTGAACTCAGGCTGCCTTCAGGGTTTCATGCTTTGTTTTAACTCAGCAACCTTATCACAACAGTAAGAGAAGATTCAATATATAATTTTCTGTTCATATTTAGTAACAAAGAGAGACCCACTTATCAAAAAACATCTGTTCATTTGTAATAGAGAAAGCATCATCTGCAATGTCTCAGAGTCTCCAAACACCTCAGGTCACAGGACAACACTTTAGCTTAAAATTTATCCCCCCCCCCAAAAAAAAAATACACACACACACACGCACACACACACACACACACACACACACATATATATATACACACACACACACACACACACAAACATATCTCCATTTTTTATCATTTTAAACTTCAAACACAGATGGTGATGAAAGGTCTCGCGTCAAGTCAGGCTTAAAGTTTGTAATTTAAAAAAAACTATTAAAGTGCTACTGTTACAAAAAAGATATTCTTCACTCACAGGAAAGCTAGTACAAAATCAAAAATAGTGTAAAAGAGAAGTGTAAGTGATATGCTTCACAAAATCAGCACTATAAACCACAAGCCCTTTTAGTGAGTTTAAAATACATGAGTCAATATACAAAATTTTAATATATAAACAATTTGGGGGGAAAGTAATTGCAATAATGCTGACCAAAAAATGCCATGTGAGTTTCTGAATTAATTCATTCAAGAGAACCGTGAAGCAACACATCCAGACAGGGTTTTCGCTGTCCTGGAGCACAAGCTGTTAAGGCACATGGAAAACACACAAGGGAACAAACACATAACGAAGCTACGACAGATTGTGATTGGGTGCTGTCCTCACAGCAGTGGTGGGAAAGAGCAACTGCTGAGGAGAAGCAAGGTGCTCAGGGAAAGCCTCTCTCAGTAGCAGACGTTTAACCTGAGCCCTGAAAGATAATAAGACGCAGTCTCTTGCAGAGCAGGGTGGAAACTTTCCAGCAAGAGCAGGAGAGGCAAAGACCCAAAGCAGAAGAGCACTAAGGAGACCAGGGTGCTCAGCTGACAGCAGAACGGGGATCCCAGGCTGAGACGGGGGATGGCCGGATCAGTAGGGTTTCCTACCCTGTGGAGAGGAGCTCACCTTATTACCTACATGCTACTGGAAACCACTAGTGTTTTAAGGAGAGTGATACATCTGGTTTACTTTTTTAAAAGCCCACTCTAAGCAGCTTTTCAGAAAAACATACCAAAGAGGAGCCAGAATGGGAAGCAGAGAACCCAGTTAAGAGGCTACATGGAGCAGTCTAGAAGAGAGACGGTGGTGGTTTGGACCAAAGTCAAGGGCAGTGGAGATGGAGAAAAATGGATTCATTTGAGATGTATTTAGAGAAAGCATGCACTTGATGATGGATTGCATGTGGGGGTGAAGCAAAGGGAGTAATAAAAAAATCACTCGGGTTTTTAGGGAGAGAAGTCTCAAACAAAAACCTACCAGAGGGAGCTGAGAAGCCATCAATTTGATTCTGATTTTGTTGTTGCTTTATGCTGCTGTCACTTCTGTTATTAAGTTACTATACCACCAATTGAAAACGCGGCTGGGAAAGTGGGTACCCCAGGCTGGTTGGGGGGAAGGGGAAGGATGGAAAGCATTAGCTACAGAAACTACACAAAACGGAGGCTAAGGAACTTCTCCAAGATAAAATTGCAGCACTGGACTTATAATTTTCCTTCAACTCACTCAACACTGTTATTTCCTCATGTGTCCTCTACCTCAGTTACCTTTAACCATTTGCTCCACCCTTTCCAGCTTGACATCATTTTCCATAGAAAGGTAAAAACTAAACATCTGCTGAATGTTGCCTGTTTTGCTCTGCTACCTCAAAATTACACAGTTTGTCCCATGCAGTAAGGCCGGCCTTCCCTGGCTTTCTTTACACTTCCATTTCTGTGGTTTCAATTTGGAACATACTTTATATCAGTCAGTACTCTTAGCAAATTCAAATTACTAAAAGAGTCCAAAACAATCTGACCTACCACTGTGAATTACACAGCATTCACTGCTCTACTCTACTTTGCTGTACTGGAAATGACAGAAGAGACAGAAAACCTCTGTCATCTGCCTCTCAATCTGAGTATCTGAAATTACACCTAATGAGTGGCCCTAAAGGGGACCTGGGCATGGCAGAGAAGAAAAAGTGGCCAAATAACTAAAAGTGAGATGCCTATCTTCAGAAAGGTTACATTTTTAGAAAGACTACATAGAGGTTGAAATCAATAAATGAAAATTACTCTGTTAAAAGAGCAACTTTAATATTTAAATTGTCAGTGTGTTGGGCAGAGTAAAGGTAGGCGAGATTTAAATTAGGCTCTGTTGACTAACAATTCTATACTTTTGTTAAATGGATAAACGTGGGGCCTTCCTACCAATTGGTTTTAATTAAAGAGTACCAAAAAAATTCAGTCTGGCCCAGAATATATCTTTATCACGTTTTCATTGTTTTTAAAAAGCATGCACAATCCGAATAAATGCATACATAAATAATTTCATAAATCAATGATACCGAGTTCATTTGTGTTTTTGTGTTTTTTGTGTGCATGTCTGTGTGTTTTTAAGATTTTATTTTTCAGAACACTTTTAGGTTCACAGCACAATTGAGAACAAGGTACAGAAATTTGCCATCTATCTTCTGCCCCCACATATGCACAGCCTTCCCCACTATCAACATCCCCACCAATTTTCAACACTGTACCCCACAGATATGTACAATAAATTGTTTCAATAATAATAATAATAATAATCCCCCACCAGAGTGGTAACATTTGTTAAAATGCTGCATCTACACTGACACATCACCACCACTCAGTCTGTACCTCACATTGGTGTTCACTCTTGTACCTTCTATAGGTTTGGACAAATGTATAATGACATGTGCCCACCGTTCAGGGTAGTTTAACTGCCCTAAAAATCCAGTGTGCTCTTCCTATTCATCCCTCTCTTTTTCCAGCCCCTGGTGGTTGCTTTACCATTTGTTCTTTAATTGCTTACTTCGTTAGAGGATGGACAAAACCTTTCTCCATCCAGCAGAGACCCTTCCCACTCCCACCCCACCTGGGCACTCACGAGTTGGCATGTATGAAATCCAGATGCAGCTGTGCCCGTCGCAGCTTGGCATACTTGTCGCCCATGCCCTCCAACACGACCCGCGTGACTCAAGGGGACACGGACGCCCGGGCCGCAGCAGTCCGCCCACGGCCCCGCCCCCGCCCACGCCCGCCGCCGGGAGCCGGGGAGGCAAACACGCGCTCCCCCTGGCGGCCGGACCGCGAAGCTCGCCCTGCCCTGAGGACCCGGGTGTCTGGCGAGGTTATTCTTTGTTGCTCGGTCTTGGGTTTACGGCTTGAGAATGACGCACCTGAGCGAAGTTTCTTTCCGAAACTGATGTATGTGTAACCTTCTCAGAGTTGTTTCTCTCCCAACCCATCTCAGTCACTCCCCAGCTGGAAAATGGAGCCCATGGCTGGGATTAGAATTTGATCAGAAATGATGACGCTCACACACACGTTAAGACTGTGGAATATCTGGATCGCGTGGCAGGGAAGTGTCGGGTGGGTTTCCCTTTGCTCGTGCAGTTTGTTACATAGCACCAGAGGTGAGCGTACCTTGTGTTCTAACCCTAGCGCTTAACTACTTGTGTCTCTTAAGTTGATCATGTTTTCTCCTTTTAGGGGGAGAAACGGGAAAAGAGATATGCCAGCGAAAGACCGAAAGGAAGAATTAGACAATCAGAGCAGAGTTTGGACTTCGCTGTGATGTGGAGCGAAGTTTTTTTTATCCTTCTGTGAGAAGAGCTGTCCCCACCTGGATGAGTCACTCACCTTTTCTATCTGTCAGCTATATTCAATTATTTCATGTCCTGGTCTGGTTCAAAGATTAGACATTCTGTATCGTTCCAAAAGTCAGAAAGGGGCAGGTGGAAGGGTGCAGGGAGGAATAATTTAAGGAGGGGCTATGTAGACGAGCTGTTCAAACGGTGCTACTCTACTCACAAAGCTCTGAGTTTTGAGTTATCAAAACCAAGCTGAAACAGAATTTGTCAGGGATGCTGTATGAAAAGGTTGTGCTTTGGATGGGAAATTAGTTTGCCTAGTTGACCTCTAAGAAGTGGTCAAACTCTGATTCAATGTCTAGGGCTATTAGACTTGGAAACTAAGGTAGTGTAATAGTACTCAGCAAAGATTTTACATGTTAGTCTCTTTTATTATTATTGTTGTTGAAACATACGTGATTGTATATATCTGTGAGGTACAGCATTGAATATTAATACCCATGTGCAATATATGATGGTCAAATCAGGATAATTAGTATATTCAACATTACACAGTGTAATCATTCTTTTATGGCCCTATACCAGTTTCTCACTAGTTTTAAGGGCAGAAACAAACATTTATTTAATAAAGAACGTGAACTAGATGTGTTTGTGTTTTCTGGGTGTCTTACAGGCAACAAAGCTCTCAGAAAAGAAAAAAAAAAGGAAAGTTAGCTTTGGGGTAGCCATTCTATTTCAAAAGAGAGGAGTTTATCAGCTTCTACATTTATAGGAATCAGGAGAGGAAGAGAGAATTTGAATGGCAACCCAAAGGAACATGATGCGCTACTTTAATTTGAAGGCTGGAAGTAAACATAAACATTCCAAGTCGTTTTCCTGATTGCATTTTTGATTTAACAGTGGCTGACGTGGTGGTGTTTTGATAGCAGAATTCTCTCTACTAAGCAACTTGAGCTGTCTGTCTAATTTTCCTTCCACAGAACTTCACAAATATGACAGTTTATTTTCATTTTATGGGTGATAAAAGTGTGACAAGCCTCTTCTGGATTTATTTTACTACCCCAATTTCCAGCTGCTATCTCAAAGCAATTTTACTATTGGGAGGGCACTGGAGCCACTAGCCTATAATTAGTAAAGGCTGTAATATCAAATTTCTACCAGAGGGAAAGGTGTGATTATTGCTGAAGCACTTCTAATAATCTGAGTGGAGCCTGCCTTCCAACAGTAAGTGCCCAGCTCCAAAGCAGTGGACAGTACTGGTTAGCCTGGATGAGGGGCACAGAGCAGAATCCATGAGATTGTGCTTAAAAAGAGGCCTGAGAGTCGTAGCACGCAATCCACCAAAAGCCTTTTCTCTCTTCCCTTTTCAACACTGCTTAGCCACCTTCTAGGTAATCTTATTCCTCTTCAAGGTGTGCTTTCGGGATTCCTTGTTCTAGCCACTTTCCTCAGCCCTGCCTCAAGATTCATATTAACATAATTTCATGGTGAAAGTCCTGGAGGAGTGGCAGGAGGAGAAATTTATAATGGAAATGTCATTTGAGCATCTTATGGTGGATCCTGACTTTAAGGAAAGTCTATTTGGGATAAGATACTCTTCATCTCTTCCTAACTAAATATTTCAGGTCTGGGACATTCATGTTCTAGCCACAAATGATGGCCCAAATCTTTCAAACTACACTTTCCCTTTTTTTTTTTTTTTTTTAAAGATGACCAGTAAGGGGATCTTAACCCTTGACTTGGTGTTGTCAGCACCACACTCAGCCAGTGAGCGAACCGGCCATCCATATATGGGATCCGAACCCGGGGCCTTGGTGTTATCAGCACCGCACTCTCCCGAGTGAGCCACGGGCCGGCCCTACACTTTCCCTTTCATTTAAATAACTATTGTATGAACCAACATTGCATTACTCTTCACAACATGTTCAAACTCAAGGCAAAGTTTATAAACATAAAAAACTGATGTTGAACATACCAGCTATCCACAAAGATATGCCATTTCCTAAAAATTATAATTAAGAAGTGACCTTAGCATATTAAGCAAATGCTATTAAACTGATCATGTTAAAAGAGGCCAATGACCCTCAACTGAGAATGGTAAAATATCTCTGAATGCAATTCACACCCTTGTTACTCATTTTCTTGCATTTGTGTAAGACAATCTTGTCAGTATGTTTACATCTCTAGATGTTTTCATCTAGTCTACTCCATGCTACACAATGGTAGGGTTTTCTTTACCTCAGTTCTCTGTTATCTATATAACCTGCAATCTTTATCCTCAAGTACTCAGCACAGTGGTAAGCACCTCTGGAGATTGTGGAAAAATTCCCAAAGAATAGTGATGGTATTAGATGATACAGAAAATAACACAGTCACTTTGAAGTAGCTAACCCAATAGCCGTACCCACCTCTATTCTTTCAATCCCAGAGCTGAAAACTTGCTTTCCCGTGCTCTCTTGCAATGAGGGATGGCCATCTGACCCAGTACTCATAAATTAGATAGAAGTAGAAGTGTGCTAAGTTGTTTCTAGTAATGCTTTTGTTCTTCTGATAAAAGGCACAGGCAGGGCTGGCTCTATCTCTCTTCTTTCATGTGTCTGCCTTGAATACAAGCCTGATGCCTGGATCTTTGGGTGTCATTTGCATCCATGAAATAAAAGTCAAGAGAACCACATGAAGCTGTCCCAAACATTCTTAAATTACTAAACCAAAGCCAGCAGCCACTCACCTCCAGATTTCCTGTTATAAAGCAAAACTTAAAATGAAGCCTTATTTAAGTCATTATAATTGTGTCGTTTTTTTTTTACTTGAAGCCAAAACTATTCCTAACTGATAGAGGTAAACCATTCCAGAAAGCACCAGAAGCATACTTTCTTTAAATCATTGGGCATCAGCAGAAGAGTATTTATTATGGAGAGTGATAGCTAAGCTTTTTCTTGCCAGAAGTGGTAAATATGAGTTGGCCAGGAAGAAAGAAGATACTGCAGACAGGGGCAGCCATCAGAACAGAAAGACAGAGGAAGGGGCAAGACACCTGTGTAGAATACAACAACTAGAATTATTAGACTGAAGCACAGGAAGAGACAAGGTTGGCCAGCTAAGGAAGGAGAGCATTGGGAGGGGAGTTTGTATATCAGGGTGATATGTAATTTGGATTCATTATTGGCTTATCCAGTGAATCAGTCATTTATTAGGTGAGAGGCAGCTCTATGGTACATCCCAAGAATATGAAAAGAAAGCCACCTTATTTCTATTTTCAGAAGGTTAAAATTTGGCAGGCAAACTGTATCAGGTTTCAAAGTAGGAAATACATCATTCCACACAAAGAAACATAGTACAGGGAAATGGGTATTTACAAAACCACTGGGAGGGTGGAAGTGCCAAAGTCAGGAGTTCACCACTGGACCATTGAATCCAGGCTCATTTGATGAAGCTGCAGAGCAGAGGCAACAGGCTGCTGCAGCCACTGCTGCAACCGTCTCCAGTTACCCTTGAGGATGGCATCCAGACGGTGCAGTGCAGAGGCTGGCTGTTGCCTCTGAACACTCATATCCCATGTCCTGCTTGCTAGAAGCAAAGCATGAAAAAAGAAAAATTAAAAAAAAAAAAAAAAAGAAGAAAAGAAGGAAGGAAGGAAAGGAAAAAGAAGAAAAGCACCTGGCTTCTGATTTCTTATAGAAGGTGGTGTAGGTGGTGCGAACTCTTTTATATCCAGAGCCTTGGCTGTTGAGGCATTTAAGTGTAACTTCGAGGGTTTCAATCTCTCTAACATGAGAGATTTGAGAGAAAGTGCATAGAGACTGAGGGAGGCAATGTGCAATTTCTGCTGCATTGATGGCTTTTAAGGCATCAATTATTGCATTAAGGTGTTACAGGTCTGGGCTTCAAGGAAGGAAGTTAGTTATGAAAGATTTCAAAGAAGCGATGAAATTTGCACAGTGCCTTGAAAGATGAGCTTACATTGGCCAGGTGGACAGAATAGGGACTGCCATTCTAGGTAGAATGCTCAGTTGGAAAATGGAAAAGTGTGAACGTGCCTGGGCGGTCAGTAGGTAGCTCGTCATGTCTGCAGTGTGGGGTGCAAAGTGGGACAGGAAGGGAGGGTCACAAGTTTAGAGAGGAATGGAAAGGAAGTGGAAGTCAGAACATGGTGGGGTCTGAATGCCACACAGAAGAATTTGCAATGTATCCTGTAGGGAGTGGGGCCTTAAGTGGTGAAGTGCTGTGACGGAAGTCAGGCTCCATGAGGATCCCTCGGGATGCATGTGAATGCTAGAGCCAGAAGGCCAGTTAGAAGAGTGCTGCAGTAGAAAGTGAGGAACAGAGCTCTTGAGCTGGAGACAGTCTTAATGTTCAATAAAGAAAAAGCAAATTGGGTTCCCTGATAAATCATTTAGCTGGAAAGTTCATCTCTAAAGGACTTGCAAGAAGGTGGAAAGGAGACTATGGAGACGAGGACGAGAGTGGTGCCCACACAAGGTCTTCCAGTAGGAAAACTTGGGAACAGGCATTTTTCAATGGGATCAACAGATAATAGGAAATGCGTGAGGGGAATGCAAGTGGAGGTGGCTTTATTTAGTTCTTCTGAGGTCTGAGGAAAGCAGAAAAGAAAGAGGGGACAAAAGTCACTCCATGCTTTTAAGTTTTAAATCCTGGGCAGATGACATTGTTGTAGACAGTGTTGGGCAAGTCACAAAAAATTACCAAGTTGAGAGGTAAAAAAGAAAGAGTTCATTTCTGTCACGATAGGATTTAGTATTAAACAGTGCCGGAGACCAGCTCCAGTCAAGTTTGGGGGTCCTTGAAAGAGGGATAAAGAAGCCGGCAAAAATAACAAACACAGACAGAGACCTCAGTGCATCAATATGCACATTCTCTCTCTGCGGGCTGTCAGCGTGTTGCAGCTGGAGCCCAGTAGAGCATGAGAAAATGCCTTTTATTTAGATTTTTCTCTGCAGGGGGGTTTTGGGTACTATTTTTATTGTATCAGCAAGCTTAAATCAATAGTCCAAAAAGCAGGGAGGAAACTTTTTTAGAGGTCAGCACGTCTTAGGTGATCAACTCGTGCTTCTTTTACCTGGAATCAGGTTATCAGATCGGCCATCCCTTCATTGTCTTGAAGTTATCTTGTGACCTTTTTCTGTTAGCAAGCTGTGGTTAATATCCACCCTATTAACAGGGTGGCAGCTATTTTGGTTAAATACAACTTTGCTAAAAGGAAAAATGTTAACATTTAAATTCTAATGGGGGTCTAATGATTTTATGTTCTAATGGAATGAAACTACTGTTCATATGGAAAAAGAACAGTGGATATTTGAGTAGCATTATCATGCACATTTTAAGGATATGCATTGGCTGTGGCCCTGTAATCTTGATCTAAATGTTAAAGTGTCCTTGTGCACAGCACCATCCCTCACAAAACTAGGTGTACTCTCTTATTCTTTTAAGATCTAATTTTGCAGGTTTAATATTTTACAGAATATATTTTTATCCCAATACCTGATTTTTAATGATTTATTAAAACTGGACACCACCAAGTAGAGGGAGTTCTACAGTTTCCTTCCCATATACTTAATTTGTCCCAATCATATAATTTCTCATTAATGCCAACCATTCTCTTGCCATTAATACAATCTCCAGTAAATGATGTTTGCCAACTTAGATCATATTTTGAACGTCCCCTAGGGGGATACCAAATTTTTCCTTTCCCCATTTTGTTACCCAGATGGTGGGGAGAGGATGGAAATTTCCTTTTTGAAATAACTTCGCCTATTTAGGCTGCAGCTCATTTAGTCATGAGCGGTGCTTTTGAAGCATATGTTGGTGTGGTCAATTTGTCATAAAGGGGCAATTTAGAATTATCCAATTTACTCAGATCCTCTTGTCGGAGTATTTAATTCAATGACCACAAAAATATCTGTGTTATTCTTAAAATCTTTTGGGAATTCAGAGAACTGCCACGCTAACCAAAACATCGAAAGAGAAAGCAAAAGCAGTGCCACGAAGCTGAGGCAGGCAGCCCTTCCGGTTGCAGCAAGTGCTCGTAGCTGTGGCCTTGCCGACAGCTCTCCCTCCGGTGGCGCTGCCAACTCGGAGAGGGCAGCCCATGTTGATTCCTTTAGGATCCTGCCATGGCGTGGACCGTGCCAAAACAGTACATCCAAGAAGAGGAAAACTGTTGGTGCAGTTTAAATAAATATATGGTTTTCTTGTCTTCAGTGGAATTAGCTAGCAACGGGCTGTCATTTTTCAATAAAAAATAATTTTGTGCTATGGAAAAATATTAGTGAATTTATTGAGCCTTGTATGCCTCTGAAATCAGAGGATGAGAAGCTCGTGAGGCTGGAAGAAGCCAGTTAAAGATACCAGGAAGGAAAGAAACATGCATAGATAAGTGGATGGGGAAATGCAGATGTCATGGATATAAGTTGATATTTTTCAAGACTGACCAAAAAAATATGTAGAGAAAATTTTCTGCACATATCCCTCATTTAGATAATACTGTCAAATTTCTGAATTGAGGCTGTATATCAACTCAATTGACTTTCAAGAATTGTGCACCAGCCTTGTTCTGAAGAAAAGAGAGGGTTTTCTGTAAGTGTACTTCCTATGTCAGTAGAAAATGAAGGGAAAACAATGTGTCCAAATCCTTTTCAAACTTGTTTCAGCGAAACCCTTTTAAAAACCATGGCAAATAGCCAACATTGGTACATTATTAGAATGCGGAGTGATAAAACAAGACACATTAATCTTTGGGGCACTCTGTAATAAAAGTCTTTTTAAAAGTTCAAAGGTGGAAAAAACCTCACACATGTAAGGAAGACTAGTACCTTGACCTTTGAGCACAGCCCTTACAGACATGCCATGAATCTCTAGTAATTCAAAGGAAGAGGTAAGCACAATTTTCCTGCTGTAGCAAAAAGAACTGCCTCTTAAAATTTCTTTTTTAACACAAATTGCAGACCTTTGAAATGTTTCAAATTGTCCTGTATGTTCTCCAACGGACAATTTTCACTCTGGGGACCTTACTTACCCGTAATTGTATTATCTTCTCTTCGTATTATATCACAACATCCAGAAAATGCCTGGTATAATTTAGACACTCAAACCTTTGTTTCTAATTTACAATTTACTGACTATCTAATTTTTTTAACTACTGTTATATCCCTCCCGTATTAAGAATCCAGACGTCTGTCATTTGAAGTAAGCTCAAAAAATATTGTAATAAAAAAAATTAGAGCTTGCACAGTGTTTGTGTTTAACCAAAACTGCACAACACTTTTTAAATAGTTTTTTGTTTGATTTATTTTATTGTTGAATTTTAATTATCTTTGTTCCATCATAATTATCATATGCCAATATGAAAAAATCCAAGGTGTAAAAAAAATGAGCCTGTGATGTGATGTCAGGGATCCTCTACCATCAACCCAACACCCCACCATCTTTTTATTTGTAGTCGAAATTTCTTCAGTAGACATAAAGCCTTTCATTTCACAAATACTGCTGAAAGAAATAACAGGGTGCAGCAGAAGACAATTGCTGGATGTGGGCTGAATGCAGATGTAGCCAGTTTCAAGGTTCCAGCTTAGAACACTGATATTTCCTTGCTTTTTTGGCTCAGAGGTGCTTTCTGGATATTCCTAGCTCAGATGAGGATTGGAGCCCTGTCCAGAAAGGGGGATTTGCTCTTAGACCTTACCCTGGTATGGTGGTCAATGATGGAGCATCTTCCTGCGTCACTTCCCCATTCCTAAAAAAAGCCCTCTCCACCCTCTGATCAGTTACCAACAAATTGATAAATTAGGTTGTTGTCTCTATCCAGAATGTCACTACCTGCAGAAGCTAATCACCCCATCGTCTAAGGGACTCCTAGATAGAGTAGACTCATCACTAGATAATAGCCTCTTACCAATGAAGAGTGATATTTGGAGTGGATGTCACCACTCCAATCCTTACAGATAAAAATCTTCCTAAATACCTTTGTAAGTAAATAGGTAATAAATATTCATTATTATCAGCTTCCCATTGGAAGGATTTTTCCCCAGAAAGATTCATGCCATGATATACCAAGGAGTTCAAGGGACTGGGCTCATTAGACTTGGCTCGATTTATTCAAGTCTGCCCCATGTTTTTTCTTTCTTTTTTATATCTACTTATGGAATTAAAACTTTCTTCAAGACAGCTAGGCATATGACAGAATAGTATATAGTTGACCATCTGCTTACCCCCTCTTCTGTCTTTCACCTTCCCTTGGTGAACAAACATACCCCAACCTCTGTCATAGTCTCATCTTTGTACCTGTATCTAAAATACACCATAAAATATTTTTCTTTAATTATCTAAATTTGAGTCCTAATCCTGCTTATTCCTTCTGTGTTTGTAGTTTCTTTTCCTTTTTCTCATACTTCTTTTCAGGACTACTCCTTCACACTTGTCTCCATCCAAAGTTCTCTTCTTTACAGCATCATAATTCTCATCTAGAGGAAAAATGGATTATTAATCTGAGCAGAAAGTCTGGTAGTAACAGTGGAGAATAGGGCATCCCTCCAACATAAAGGACACCGGGCATCAAAAGGGCCTGGGACTCTGTAATCATTATACCTCTATTAAAAGTGAAATACATACAAAATTCCTCCTATAAGCCCTCTGTATGGAGATGATTGTAACTTCAAGCCTCTTGAAACATTAACTAAATTTGATTTTCCAGTTCCAAAGGATAATATTCTCAGGCTTGCTTGGGAAATACATTACAATTGATAACAAAGAAAAATTGCTGTAATGCTGCACTTAATGCCTATTAAATGACCAGGAATAAACCAAATAATCTGATTTTAGGATTCATGAGAAATTTGTGAATTCTGTCTGAGGACCATCCTAAAAATGAAACCAATGCCTGCCCGGATAGAGAGCCTCCTGCCAACCTCCCCACTTGCCCTTTTCCACCTGCCCCAATATATTTTCCTTCCGTGAAAAAGAAATTAACCCATCAACCTGTTGGTCAACTTCAGTGAGAATGGGAACTACAATTTTACATTAGCCTCAATGTGTTGACCTAGAGATACAAGTAATTTAACAGTTTTTGAATTCCTAGGAAGAAAACTGAATCAGGAGAGATGGAGATGGAAGATTGTAGGAGAGTATTTCCTATCTTTCTCAAACCTCTCTTCTAACCAAGAGAAAAAGACAAGGAAAAGCAGTTCATTAGCTGACCGATTCTCACTGGGGCTCCTCCTCCCCTCTGATATTCTCTGTCAGCCTTCCAAACACTTCTCTTCTTTTTGGAGCAACAAGAGTTGGGACAATCAAAACTACCCACATTTGAAGGGTTTTGTCTTTGCTACTATTATGGACTGAATTGTATCACCCCACCCACTGAAATTCATGTGTTGACAAAGCCCTAACACCCAGTACCTCAGAATGTGACTGTATTTGGAGACAGGGCCTTTAATGAGGTAATTAATTTAAAATGAGGTCATTAGGGTGGGCCCCAATATAATCTGACTGGTGTTGGTATCTTTATAAGAAGAGATTAGGATGCACAGAGATACCCGGGTGAGTGCACAGACGACCATGTGAAGAAGCAGGAAAAGAGTGTCCAAAAAAGAGCTGAAAGGAGAGGTCTCAGAGGACACCATACTGCCAACACCTTCATCTTGGACCTATAGCCACAACTGTGGAATTTTTATTTAAGCCACCAAGCTTATGGTGTTTTGTTATGGCAGCCCTAGTAAACCAATCTAGCTACCCACCAGTCAATGGGAAGTGACTCCTGTTCTTATCTAGCCACTGTGGCATCTCTCATGTTCTCCTTTGAACCTCTTTCATCTTCCAACCAAGGACTCTGGATTCTTAGTTTACTCTCCCCAATTCCCCTACCCACTCATGGCATGCAGTTTTCATAACTCTCCTACATCCCTCTGCTGTATCTTAAATCTCCCATTTTCCCTCATGGACCCAGAAATTTCAAGCAATACTTTAAATCCCTTAATGCTAAGTCTTTTCCTAGAGAATGCAACTGTTGTTTTTGTATGCACTAAGCTTAAACACATGTACTTACATTTTGATCCCGAGAAAGTCACACTGCCGAGGGCTCAATTACAGGTTGCAGCAGAAAAAGCATCATAAAATGAGAGAACAGCCTTTACTTCAAATCTAGATTATCAAATTTGTCTTCTGAGATTACCAGAACCATGGGAACAGATTGCTTCCCCATGGAACTAATACTTATGCCCACAGAGCTACCTGCAGAGAAAATCTGGCCCAATTCACTTCTGCAGTGAGTCTCTAGAAATGCTTTCTTTGCTTAAGCTTGGAAGACTTAGCAAATGACAGACTGCATTTTGACAGTGAGCCAATTGAGCAGGGTCTCTTGATAGTTCTGTGCTCTAAAAGTGAGCTACACATTGCTGATGCTCAATAAATGCCACATATTGTCAACTATCAACTATTCAGAGTGTAATGAGGAAAATGCTTTGGCACGCATTGCTTCAAAGTTTAATCAAGAAGCCATGTGATTCCAACACCATATAAAACAGATTGGCATTTCTACTTAAACTACTAGACTGTATACATTTGTATTAATGACACATCTTTATTCCAATTTATTTGCAGTGACAACCAATAGAAATCACTAAAATTATTGAGCATCAGCAATGTAGAGAATTTTTAAAGTAAACCAGAAGAGTATTCACAAATCATATTGTAATAGCCCCAATGACACTTGACTAATGTATCGTGTCTGGCCAATCCGCATGATCGTTACCCATGCTTTCCTTTCCTGGAATTTTCTTCTTACTCCAACTCAGTTTGTCCTCATGGGAAACTTTAACTCACTCACTGAGAAACTTTCACTGAAATTATCTTGTCCCACACAAGAAACAATTTTGATATCTCTTTGTAACTCTAGTACTTGAAATAGTGTACATGGAATATGTTCAAAATAGATGGATTTTTGAAATATGCTTAGAACATAGGAAGTGCCTAATAAATAGTTGTTGAATGAGTGAATAACAGCTGAAGGATGGAACTGAAAATACCCCCATTTTCTGTCTTTTTATACTGCTGTGTGGTGGATGTACAAATTAGCAAATAAATGGTAAAAAGGGAGGAGACGGAGATTCTGTACAATGTAGGTGACCTTTTCTTAAGGTGACAAGTAATCTGCATATAGTGGTGAGACCCTCTCTTCCTCAAACCAGGTAGGATCAGTTCAATCTTTCAAGATTCTGAGCTAGCTACATCTACTAAAAGGGAAGTCTTTATGCAAGTCCTTAAACTACATTTCCAAACTACATTAAACCTAAGGCATCTCAGACTGTAGCAGATGTTTTACTCTGCAGCAACCACATTAAAAAGGAATATAAGGACAGAATATGTTTCTACAACATTTTAGCTAATTTCTCCAAATGAATGCAGCTCCTATTGTTAATATATGGTGGGTGGGTGTATGCCCCCATACCATGAAGACAGCAGTACTGAAGTCTCAATATACACAATGCTAAGAGGGAATATAGTCAACTTGATTTGTGGGGAAAAGGTTAAAGAGAGACTATTCCTCCTACTTGTCCTCAGCAAGGTTTCATTTCATTAACAAATTGAGACAAAATGAAAAACAAAAGCTTCAGTTTCTGAGACAAAATCATATCCTACATAGTAATTCAAAAGCAGTTTCTGCATTACATCAACTGGTTCTGCATGTGACATCTTCTGCCTCACTAAAGAGCTACTTTCTGCATGTAGCTCCAGAGTTTACAGAAACCTTTATTCATTCTTAGGATGTGGTTGCTGTGTCATGTTCTACCTAAATGTCAGCCAATAACCCTAACTGTCGTGGGATGTTACCCAGTTCTGGGAAGAAAATGGCACCCCTAAGAGGTCTGACCCGCTAAAGATGACACATTATAGCCAGAATATAAAATATAACATACTTATACACAATCAGATCTGTTTAAAAATGACTCCCTTACCAGGTACTATGTAAAATTTTATTCTTATATAGCAATTCTTTGAGAATCTCAAATAACTTCATAAAAATAAGTGCTATTACCAGCTCATTTGCAATAGGTAAAATGCAGTGGAAACTTCAGGACAATGTTTAGTAAGGGTTAATATCTTCTTCTCCCCCATCACATTGTCTGACCCTCCACCTTTTACTGACACTGATGATGTCGTTGAATCATGCCAGACTGCACCGTGCCCTCCATCACTTCTGATCAGAGTTTTATAAACCAGCATTGCATTCTCCAAAACTTTGTGGTTTATTGGGTCTGACTGAATGGGTGGCATGACTCAGAGCAAAAACAAGTTCAGCTTGCTCCTGGTTAGAATAAAATTTCCTTTTTTTTATTTTTTATTTTTATTTTTTATTTTATTTTGTCGATATACAATGTGGTTGATTATTGTGGCCCATTACCGAAACCTCCCTCCCTCCTCACTCTCCCCGCTCCCACCCAACAATGTCCTTTCTGTATGCTTGTCATATCAACTTCAAGGAATTGTAATTGTTATGTCTTCTTCTCCCCTCCAGTTTTTTTTTTTTTTGTGCGTGTGTGTGTGTGTGTGTGAATTTATTTATTTATTTTTAGCTCCCACCAATAAGTGAGAATATGTGGTATTTCTCTTTTTGTGCCTGACTCGTTTCACTTAATATAATTCTCTCTAGGTCCATACATGTCGTTGCAAATGGCAGTATTTCATTCGTTTTTATAGCTGAGTTGTATTCCATTGTGTAGATGTACCACATTTTCCATATCCACTCATCCGATGATGGACATTTGGGTTGGTTCCAACTCTTGGCTATTGTAAAGAGTGCTGCAATGAACATTGGGGAACAGGTATACCTTTGACTTGATGATTTCCATTCCTCTGGGTATATTCCCAGCAGTGGGATAGCCGAGTCATATGGTAGATCTATCTGCAATTGTTTGAGGAACCTCCATACCACTTTCCATAGAGGCTGCACCATTTTGCAGTCCCACCAACAATGTATGAGAGGTCCTTTTTCTCCACAACCTTGCCAGCATTTATCGTTCAGAGTCTTCTGGATTTTAGCCATCCTAACTGGGGTGAGATGGTATCTCAGTGTGGTTTTGATTTGCATTTCCCGAATGCTGAGTGATGTTGAGCATTTTTTCATGTGTCTGTTGGCCATTCGTATATCTTCCCTAGAGAAATGCCTATTTAGCTCTTTTGCCCACTTTTTAATTGGGTGGCTTGTTTTTTTTTTTCTTGTAAAGTTGTTTGAGTTCCTTGTATATTCTGGATATTAATCCTTTGTCAGATGTATATTTTGCAAATATTTTCTCCTACTCTGTTGGTGGTCTTTTAACTCTGTTAATTGTTTCTTTTGCTATGCAGAAGCTTTTTAGTTTGATATAATCCCATTTGTTTATTTTTCCTTTGGTTGCCTGTGCTTTTGGGGTCATATTCATGAAGTCTGTGTCCAGTCCTACTTACTGAAGTGTTTCTCCTATGTTTTCTTTAAGAAGTTTTATTGTTTCACGGTGTATATTTAATTCTTTAATCCATTTTGAGTTGACTTTAGTGTATGCTGAAAGGTATGGGTCTAGTTTCATTCTCCTGCATAATGATATCCAGTTCTCCCAGCACGATTTGTTGAAGAGACAGTCTCTTCCCCAGTGTATAGGCTTGGTGCTTTTGTCAAAGATCAAATGGCTGTAGGTGTGTGGTTTGATTTCTGGATTCTCTTTTCTATTCCATCGATCAGTGTGTCTGTTTTTATGCCAGTACCATGCTGTTTTGGTTATTATAGCTTTGTAGTATAGTTTAAAGTCAGGTAGTGTTATGCCTCCAGCTTTATTTTTTTTTGCTCAGCATTGCTTTGGCTATGCATTGTCTTTTGTTATTCTATATAAATGTCCTGGGGAAAACTATTTAAAATCCAAGCTTCAACATAAACCAAAACTGCTACGTTACACTTGTTTTCTGTAACCAGTTGGATGAGGCTCTAAATTGATAGACCAGTGCAGGAAAATACTGGCTCAATTTAATGCAGTTCAATTTAATTTATTATATGACAGGCACTGTGCTAGGCACTGGGGCACATGCACAGGAGTAGGATGCAGGACCATCCTTCAGGAAGCTTGTGACAGGACTACTGAAATCTTCAGGACTATTGAAATTTAGATACATAACCATAATACAGGGAAACATGGCCTAACTTCTAAAAGTTTGCAGATGTAAGAAACAGCAACCAAATTGCATTTTGGGGATCAGGGAATGCTTCATTCAGTGGGAAGAAAAACATTTTCTGGTCCATGAAGGATTTTGTACTATATCTATTCCTCCCTTATGAAATTGAATTGCCCAGGTGACATGCTTATGTGGGCCATATTGCGGCCATTCTCACTAATTTGTCTCATTTCACTGGCTTATACTCTATGTGCGAGCAGCCCCTCTACTTCTGCTGCAAAATTTCCCCCTGTGATTTCTTTTTTTTTCAATTTATTTTACTTATTAAATCAAAATTGATTATACATATTTTTGGGGTTCAACATTGAGATATGTTAAATTAATATTACTAGCATATATATTGTTACAGATCATAATTATTCTTTATGCCCCTTGTCCAATCTCTCACCTTCCCCGACTCCCTCCCACCTCCTTCATCTAATTGCCCTAGATTTCTTCTCTCCTTCTGAAAGAATAATGGTTACTCTGTTGATTTGTTGCCTAGATGATATGTCCAATGCTGAGAGGTGTGATCAGGTCCCCTAATATTGTCATAGAGCAGATGCTTCTTCTGTCACTCTGGAATGGGCTTTGTGGAGAGAGACATCCTCTTCCTTTCTTTGTCTCTGCTGGTGACTGTCCTTGTGTCAATGCACTGCAGTGGCTGGTGGACCATCTGCATGGTGGTTGTGGCATCCAGCGACTTTTGTGGCAGCCATGGTTTTTGTGGTGGCTGTGGTGGGCCACCCACACGGAGATGATGTTTTTGGCATGCTCCTTGGCACTGGTGGTGTGCCTGGTTGTGGGGTGTGTCTGGTCCCCTTCTCCATGCCTCTGGTCCCCAGGCAGACCCTGAGGCACCGGCACAGTGTTCCTGGTTGTGGGAGGGGGGTCCAGTCCCCTTCTTCTCTGTAATTTCTAAACACTCCTCAAACAAGTTATGAAATCTCTCTCTGAGCCTAAGTTTACCCATCTGTAAAATAATGATAATACCTTCTCCATAGAACTGCTGTGAAAATTAAGTGAGAAGATATGTGTAAAATTAATGGAATAGCTATTATTATTTTATACTTTCATTATACATCTCATACAAAATAATTGACTAATTACCCATTTTGTGAGAGAACTAAGTAAAAGAGACAGGAAGTAAACCCTCCTCCCCCACCAATCCTTTCTCCAAATACGACTTTCTTTAGGTCCAAAAGTTAAAGAATGATAAAAGTAGAGAAGGAGAGGAAGATAAAGTTTTCTTTTTATTCTATGATCTTCAAATTTTTTAAAAAAAGTTTTTTTCCCTTGATTTTCTTGAGATTCTTCTAGTCTGTCACACAACCACAAATTTTTACCTCTCCACAAAGTAAAACACAGGGTACTTACAGAATTGTAGTAATGGCTGTTGCAACTCCAAAATCCTATATAGGTAGACACGTGGGATAGGTTTCCAAGACTTTGCAGTGCTTGTTTTCAGATGTCTGTCTTCATCCATCAGTAGATGGAGGCAGGTTACTACTCCCAGGTAGGTAGATCGTTTCTAAAACACCCTCTGCAATTCAATGATAGGCATCATGAAAGTTGTTCCCCTCCTCCTTTACATCTCTGTACCTACTCATTACGGATTGCATAATCTTGTTGAGACTGGCCAGCAGACGCATAATTTGCCATTAGGAATAAATTGTAGGATGAACTTTTTCAGTTAACTGTTAATCACACCACTGAAAATGGCAATTGTTTGAAAATGAAAGTTGTGTTCCAGTTTTATTTATTAGATACTTTTGTTGGAAATGGAAACAATGCAGTTAAACATTCCCTGTTTTTAATTAAGCTTTTTATTTTGAAATATATCGATTCACCCACACTTGTAGAAAATAATGGGAAGAGATCTACCCAGTTTCCTCCACTGGTAACAACTTGCAAAACTATAGTTCAGCATCACAACCAGGATATTGACATTGATATAATCTATTGGTCTATTCAGATTCCCCTGGTTTTACGTGTACTCGTGTGTGTGTGTGTGTGTGTGTGTGTGTGTGTGTGTGTGTGTGTGTGTGTGTGTGTGTGTGTTTTAGTTCTATGCAATTTTATCACACATTTATGTTCACACATCCACCACCACAGTGAAGATACAGAAGAATCCCATCACCATCTCATATTGCCCTCAGAAGCCACACTTCCATCCCTAATCCCTGCCACTACTTTGTTCTTCATTTCTATAATTTTATCGTCTTCAAGAAGGTGATATAAATGGAATCATACAGGTGTGTAACCATTTGGGATTGGCTTTTTTCAGTCATACTTCCCTTGAGATTCATCCAAGTTGTATTTATCAATTATTATGATGATGATTGCTAGAAGTAATCTGTGATATAGATGTAAAACAACTTCACATTCAGCTGTTGGGGTGGTGGGGGTGAGGGCTTTTGCCACACTCCTCTGACATCTGCACCCAGCCTGGCAATGACCAAGCCACTGCTGGAAGCCCCCCAGTCTCCCCTGTGGGAATGAGGGGGTGCCACAGACTTCAATCCTGCCCCTCCTCTGTCCCCCTTCCATCACATTTCCTTCCCCTTTCCCCCTCCCTCTCCCTCCCAACTGCTCCACACCAACATCCTAGAATGTAAAAATTATATATATTAATAAAATAAAAAAGCAATCGAAACGACAACAACAAAAAAATTCAGCTGTTGGATGACATCTGATTTGTTTCCATTTTTTGCCTGTTACTAATAAAGTTGCTATGAACATTCTTATATAGGTTTTTGTGTGAACGTAAGTTTTCATTTCTCTGAGATAAATGCTCAGTAGTGCAATTGCTGGGTTGGACAGTAATTATGTACTCAGATTTTTAAGAAACTGCCAAACTATCTTCAAAGTAACTGTATTGTTTTACATTTCCATCAGCAATGTATGAGTGATTTTTTTTCATGCCTTTTTTTTTTTTTAACATTACATTAGTCTGTGTGGATGGCAAAATTAGTAAATAAATAAATGGCCCATATAATAACAGCCTATAAAAAGTCAATTCAAAAAGTCCAAAGGGTAAAAAGGCAGGAGGTACATGAAAAAGCTGCCTCAAGCCAGGCTGTCTCTCTGACTTGTCTCATCTTCCAGGTACACAGCAAATGCTTTACACTCCTGAAAAGTACCTGGTATAATGAGCTTTGCTTGGACTACATTAACATAAATAAATCTTTTCTCTCCAGAACAGGATCATGGCCTATAAAATGCTTCAAGTAGCCCTGTTTTCAACATTGCTTATAGGTAAGAGCCTATTTCTTTTTTGTTTGTCATGTCTTTTACAACTATAAGCTTGATATCCTTTTGACTTTTTAAAAAAATGAACAAACATGTTTTATCCATAGGCCTATTCTAAAGCACCGGAGGATCCAAACTATTGTGTCAAGCTGTGGTTTTGAATGTGTTAATGTTAATTGTGTGTGTGAGATCATTTTATTCCTAATTATATATTAACATCTTACTATGTTGCAAAGAAGACTAATTGCTGCCTCTAAAGAAGTGCTTTGGTATCCTTGAACAAAGAAAAATTTAAAAATATCTCTTAGAAACTTCAACACTTACATAGTACCATTATGTGGAAACCTCAAAGCACTTTGGGAGCATGAATTCATTAACCTTTAGGGCAGGCTGCAGCTCCAAGAAATGGTGTTTTAAAGGCAGATCAAGGAAGGCACCAGAGGCCAAGTGATTTGCTGCCAAATTGACCCAGTGACACAGTGGCTTATATCACAATTGAACTGAGAGAGCATTCATTTTCGTTGCAACAAAAACTGAAAATACTTACAAGGGTGTAAGTTATTTTCAGAGTTAAACCCCTATAATTTGTGAATATTTCTGATGAAGTGCTTAAACCAGAATAAATTTCTGCTTCTATGATAAGCTTGAGAGCCATTGGAAAAAAATTATATTATTACATTTTGCTGGAAGCTCCCCCACAGATAGATAGACAGATAGATATATGTATATGTATGTGTATGTGTGTGTATAATTAGCCTTTAATTCCTAAGCATAAAAATAATTTTAATAATTAGTCGTCAGTATTGTAATTTGTATTACAATCATATTTGAACATATGATTTAGAAATGTTTTAGCCACATTATTATTAATCAGTTATCACCAAGGCATATGCAATCCTACACAGTTACAGCCCACCTCTCCAGATGAAGAAAGAGAGCATACTGTGAATTAAAGTCATGGGCTGGTCATAATCCACCAGTGTAATGCTTTGCCTTGACCACTGATCCATGCAGTTGACTTTAGCAGGGTTGATGGTGGATGCCTGCCTGGCTAAAGCACTGTGATTGGTCCACATCACCTGTGAAAGCTGCAGGGTCAAAAATATCTGACAAAGGAAAATGATTCTGCAAAATTTCTTAAGAAACTTTCTTAAGAAAGATTTTCTTAAGAAAGAAGTTTGAATTGATTTCAACTCCAGCTGAGATATAAATATGTCTACTGCTAAAGACACTGGTTTGACTGTTTGACTAGTTTTTCACTTAAAAAATACTAACAAACTTCTCTAGTTAAACTTTATGAAATAACAGGTTGAGAACTAGAAACACGTACACTGCTGGGTTAGTCCTTCAGATCTCAGGGGGAAAAAGCCTTTAGTATGTGCAGACTGAAGAGACTGAAGTCTTTAGAACCAGATTAATTCTTGACACTAGCAAAGTAGTTTAACTGACATTTTCTAAATCATAGAGCTCTAGAAGAAGAAATAATAGTTGAAGCCAACTTCCTTTGCCTCTTCCTCTCCACTTTTTCTTTTAAGAATGCAGCCTGTTCGTCTGCTTTTCCTCCCTAGAACCCTTCTGCTTGTCATAAGAAAGCAACAATTTTAAGAAAAGAGTTTGTTACTTAAAATTTTTTTCTCCATTATAGATTAGTTGTCTAACAAAATCACTTTTCTGTAGAACTTGGTTTAAAGTAGTTAGGGGGAAAGTCTCATTATCCATTTTCCTGATGGTAATGCTGAAGCCAAAAATTAAATTTATAAGCAGAGTTTCCAAATTATCTTATTGATTTTTTAAAATAGCAACTTAAATTCAAGGGCCATGGTTTAATCTTAAAAATAAATAAATAAACCTTCTTTGAACATTTAGGTCAAGGGTTGCCTTCTCCTATGATAAAATCAGCAAATATTAATCCTACTGTTTTAAGAAGAAAAATCCGCAAATATTAATTCTACTGTTTTATGTGTCAAGGGCTCTAAATGTGTTATTTAGTCAATCTTCATGATGACTCTGAAGATAGGTGCTATGCTTCCCATTTTACAAAGAGGAAAAAGAGAGTTTAGGGAAGTTAACTGACCAAGTTACACAGTTAATCAATATTGAATGCCACATTCACATCCAAATTCTCCATCTAGGCCTTCTGATAACAAAACTCTTCTTTCTGCCACACAAACAGTCCTCCCTGGCACTGCAGTGCCAGACTTGGGATAGGAAGCGCCCAGGGCGAGATCTTCCCTGAAGAAGTAGTGGGACAGTAGAGAAGACATTGGTTCCACAAGAAAAGACTAGAAGCTAGGGAGCTGGGTGGCCTTATTTAACAAAACAGAGCAGAATGAGGACAAAACCAAGGACTTTTGATGACAGTTCCTAATCATACTCATGGTGAAGGGTAACCATCAAGTCAACATGTTCCACCCCAGCAGGGCATTTATTAACATCAAGCAGCCTCATTTCACATAAAGAGGAAATATGAAAAATAAACATGTTTGGAAAGCGTTTCTCTAAGTGAACCCATTCTTGAACAGTATTAAGGATTATATTGATGTTTTTAGTCGTTTCTAATTTGTGTGTTTTTCTTAAAGGATTGCTCTCATTGTCGTTCTGCTAAAATAAAAAAGAGATTCCTTTTCCCTCAGCAGCCACGTTCTCCTGGTTTGATCTGGAAGTTGGAGTTGACCTACACCTGAATCAGTTTCGGGGCCCCTGCCCAGAGTGTTGACCTGAGATCAGATTTGACACAAAGCACAAGTGTGTCTTCTGGTTTTAGACGGGAAGAAAAATGAACTGCCTTCGAAACATTTTCCTGGCATAGTTCCAGCTCTTGTTTTTCACTTCACAGTTAGTAACCAATGCCAATTTGTCTTGAAGGATTTTTTATTTTGATTTGGTTTTTTGACAAGAGCTTTTAAGCTCACATTTTCTTCTCCATGACCCTGTCAGCGCCTCTAGTCCCTCTCTTTGCCTTCTTCTCCACCACAGGGAACTGGCCCTTCTCAGTTATCCCTGCAGCCCTTCAGTTCCTTGGAGAGTCTGAATTCCCTGATACAGTTTTAGTGTATTTTATAATATGTTGTTATTAATTTTACCTCTCACTTTGGCTTAAGATTGATTGAAAGAAAAGATTGATTTAAGAAAGTGCATAGTGAAAATAAACTGGGAAATAATCTGGTTGGATAAAAAAAATGTTATTGCTTATGACTAGATTCATTGATTGCTCTGGATGTTGTAGAAAAACTGTCTATCTTCCTACCCAGATAGCATCATTGTCATGGCCCTAGAGATTGGGAATCCCATCAACACCCCTAGGTAGTGACCCAGGAGGGGTCACTACGGAGTCATAAAAAATGCTGCCTTTCATGAGTTACAAATTTCTCTGTCCGCAGACTAAAAACTAATAAAAGATCCCACTCCAAAAACATGTCCAAGGAGATTGCGTGGCAGCGTGTATGAGTGCATGCACCAGTGTATGTGTGTTGAGAGCGGGTTAAAGCAGACTTACATTAAACTCAAGAGATAGCAGTTTTTGTTTACTTTTCAAAGTACTCAACACATCAGCAATTGTAAGGGCAATAAAATGAAAGTTCCTGAGTTAAAAGTTCAGTTACGAAAGCACTGTATTAAGAGACCGTTGATTATGACCAGGTAGGACAGCTGGTCCTGCACGTCAGCACCTCTTTCTGTCAACCCTCTCTGCCTTCTGTTTTCTTATTTTCCCTACCTGCCCTGTTCCTTTTTCCATGGCTTTTCAGGTTTTGTAACCTTTTGTGTCATACAACCTTCTTTCTTTTTTCTCTCCTTCCTTTGATTTCTTTTCTTGATTTCTCTCTTCCCCTTCTTACTTCCTTTCTCTTCCTTTTCTTCTTCACATTTTCTCTCTCAACCCAAATATTGCTTCTCTCCTATTCTCTCTCTCCCTCCCTCTCTCACCAAATTTTATCCAAATTACAACAAAGTGAGAGAACCTATTGTACTAAATACAGCTCTTCTGTCTTCCTCCACAAATTTTTAGGTCGGTAACCAAAGTTAAGAGTGGGAAGAAAGAAAATAACTATTTCATTATAAAGAAAATTATTTACAAAACACAGAGAATATTCAAGTCCTCGAAAATATAAACCTAATGTGAATATTTTAGTTTCTCACAAAATCATAGGATTTCTCCTGCATTTACAGAGATCTTTGAAAATTTTACCATAATGCCAAGACATCCATATATCCTTTCCTCCTGATTCTCTTTTATACTTAATTCCTAGTGACCATTTATACTTTATTTCAGTGCTTAGTTTATGTGTGTCCATAATTTCCTGGGCACTTGTCTCATCTTTTTGCACAAAGGAGTGAAGAGGTAAACGAGGCTACTCTGAATGAGCTCCCTCTACATGGAAGAAGAAAGAAATCTGCCATCAGAGTCTGTCCTTTCATTTTGAATCTTAAAATTGGGCTATCTAATCTTTTCAGTATATAAGTTCCTGCCATGAACATCATTTCCATGGTCATGTGCATTGTGATGATTTAGAATCATCAGTCATTTCTCCACTGTCAAGTTTAAAGACGCTTTTTCCACCTTCCCTGGATGATGGTGACATAGAGTCCTTGCATTTCTAACGAGGCAGTTTCTGTCACTCCAGTACTGCTCATCAGCCTGTGATGGGCACTCATCCCTTTGTGCATGATGTGAATGCATTTTTATTTGTTTTGCTTTAATTATTGAATGGGTCTATTTTGAACTCTTTCACTTATTTTTAATCTTCCTTAGTGCTGAGTTTCTCAGTAAGTTCCTTGAAGGTAGCAAGAGCTGTGCCTGCAAACTCTATATGCTCCTGGTGACATGATACCACGCAGAGAAAGTAGTTTTTGGTTGATGACGTATGTGTTATGAATACATTCCAGTTCAAAATATTAGAGCTGGAAGAGACTTTACAGAGCATATAATCCAGCCTCATGTGACAGAACAGAAAACAGAGGTGCAGGAATAAGAAGTCACTCAGTGACCTAGCCTGTCACTGGTGGGGCCAGGAGAAGACTCTGGATCTCTGACCCTCCTTTTCTGGTGTGGGGAGAGCTATGATCCCAAACAGCTCCATACTCTGATGTGTCTGCCTTATTTCTACTGTATAAAATTTTCTGTAAAGTATTTTGAGAAATGTTTAAATAGAACATTGGCAGATTCTTATTAAGACTGACTGTCTGATGTGGGATTAAAAGAAGGAGGGTGTATAGGAAGTTGGAAAGAAAGAGAGATATTTTTCATAGCTTATAGTCAAAGTTTTAAAAAGACATTAACCTGGTTGATATTGCCTACATTAAAAAAAAAAAAAGCATTCATTTAAAAACCAACAAAGCAATAAAACTCACGGTTCATTTTTCAGGCCCCAGCAGTACACATAGGCTCACAAAATCAAAACCTTGCTCTTGCTCTCACTAACTTTCAAGGTTGATCAGGCAGAATGAAAAAGGGAGGAGAAATCCCTCAAGCAGAGAGAATAGCAGCATGCCCTGCCATGTGACTTGCATTTTATCTCCAGCCCCGCCACTGACTTACTATGTGACCTTGAGTGAGTCACTTCATCTCCTGTGTCAATTTTCTCATTTTTAAAGTAGGATAATAAATACAACTTTCTGTCTTTCTCATGGGTGATGTTATTATCATCATCAATTAATATTTATTGGATGCCTGTTGGGCCTATAATGCTGAAGTAGGTGCTTTGTCCTGGGAAGAAGGAGATTCTTATCAGTAAAATATTTTCCATGACCAAAAAGAAGACAAAAGATAGAATTATTAGAGCTTAAAGTAGCTATGATATATTTTTAAAGCATGCTTCTCTGCCAAGATTTATGAAATAGCATTTTTTTCTTAGTGATCGTACAATGCACCAGAATAATTGTAGTGCAGAATATTGGTTCTACTTTTAGATGATTCCAAATAACACTATGTTTAAGCAGTTAACTGCATATTCTTTTATCTATCTATAAATTGTATCCTAGCATGGTTTATTTAAAAATATTTATTATTTACTAGTGGTACTGGGTCTACTTTGCATAGCCACTTGCTTTGTTTTGAAAAACACCTTTTTTAACAAAATAATAACACATAAAATATGTAATATTGTAACTAAAACCTGTTCTTCAATGAGAATGAAGAGAAACCTGAAGAGTGACCTACTGAGTCATGGAGCCGAGGACCGGACCCTCTGCCTCCAACCAGGCACACCACCACCTCGCAGGGCCCATCTCAGCTAAAATCAATTCAGTGCTGGTTAATCCACACTAGTCAGCTCGATTCTCTACAAATCAATTCTGTCTTCTCATCCTGCTGTCCCTTAACAGATTCAGGCCCTACTTATCTCTCATTTGGACTATTAGAAGTGCCCCCAGCCTCATGTTCCTCTCTCTGCTCTCTTCTGTTAACCATTTTTCCTACACCACTGAAAAAAGGATCTTTCAAAGTAAATCTGTAAATGGATAAACAGAATGTAATAAACATATCACATTTAAAACACATATCAAATGTTATTCAGCCTTGAAAAAGAATGAAATGTTGACACATGCACAACATGGTTTAATCTTAAAGACATTATGCTAAGCAATAAGCCAGATATTAAAGAATAAGTATTATATGATTCCACTTACTTGAGGTACCTAGAATAGGCAAATTTGTAAACACAGAAAGGAGAATACTGGATACCACGTGCTGAGGGAGGGGGCAATGGGGACTTATTGTTCAAAGAGTACAGAGTGTCGATTTAGGACAATGAAATAGTTCAGATGGTGGTGATGGTTACATAACACTGTGAATACGCTTAATGCCACTGAACTGCAATTCAGAAATGGTAAAATGGTAAGTTTTATGTTAAGTATATTTTATCACAATAAAAAATGTTTAAAAGTAAATATGGCCCTATAATTTTCTTGTTCAGAAATGATCATTAATTGTTTACAGAATAAAATCCAAACTCTTTGGTAGAATAGCAAAAATTCTTCAGAATCAAGCTTCAGCTGATATTTCCAGCATAATCTCCAGCCACATCTACACCACAACCCTATCTTTTTTTTAAAAAAATTTTTATTGAATCATAATTGATTGTACATATTATTGGGGTTTGATGTTGACATATGTTGATCAAATCAATATTACTAGCATATATATTGTTACAAATCATACTTATTCTTTATGCCCCTTGTCCGATCTCTCCCCATCCTCTTCCCCCTCTTCCTCCCCCTCCCCCTCTAATTACCCTAGATTTCTTCTCTCCCTCTGAAAGAGTAATGGTTACTCTGTTGGTTTGTTGCCTAGATGATCTGTCCAGTGCTGAGAGGTGTGTTCAGGTGCCCCAATATTATCATAGAACAGATGCTTCTTCTGTCTCTCTGGAATGAGCTTTGTGGAGAGAGATATCCCCTTCTTTTCTCTGGTCTCTGCTGGTGACTCTCCTTGTGTCAATGAACTCCAGTGGCTGGCAGGCCATCTGCATTGTGGTTGTGGAGTCTAGCCACTTTTGCAGCAGCTGTGGTTATTGTGGTGGCTGTGGTGGGCCACCCACATGGAGGTGATGCTTTTGGCATGCTCCTGACCTAGTTGGTGGTGGCAATGGCCATGTGCCTGGTTGTGGGAGGACGGTCTGGTCCCTGGATCCATACCTCAGGACCCCAGGAGGGCCCCATGGCACTGGTGGTGTGCTTCACAACCTTATCTTTTAATCACACTGGCAAAGTGAATCACTGAAACTGAATCTTACTTGGCTCCCATGTTCCTTGGCTCTCAGGTACTTTTCAACCTGGAATACACATTTTTTGCTTCCACTACCTTCCTCCTCACTGTTGAAACCTGCCCAAATCAAACCAATTTCTCTGTGAGACCTACATACCAATATCAGAATTAATTACTCCCACTGTGGATGGTCTAATCACAATTTGTCCTCTTCTAATTATCTATGAACTCTGACTATAATGCAAGTTCCTTAATGGTACCTATCTTTGCATGTGGCAGTGATTGATAAGGGTTTTTTGTTGTTGTTGTTTATCTTTCCTTGCAGTGATGATATCAGAGCAAGAACTAGAGTGAGGGAAGTAAGGGATTTATGGCATAAAATTTATATAAACCTGAGAATGAGTTCCTTCTTGTATTTGTACTCTAGGGGCCTCAGTTGTCTCGCCTTGGTTCCAACACTGGTGATTAGCAATTTACCTTGACATTAGTAATTGGTTATAATGCATTGTATTAGTTATCTGCTACTACATAAATAATTTCCTCAAACCTCAGCAGCTATAAACAATGAACACTTATTATTTCAGTTTCAGTGTCAGGAATTTGGAAGTGGATTAGCTCAGGATTTTTCATGATGATGCAATGGGAGCTGTAGTCATCTGAAGGCTTGGCTGGAGCCCAAGCACCAGGTTCCCAGGTGGCTCACTTACCTGGCTGTTGGTGAGAGGCATCATTTCCTCGCCATGTGAGCCTCTCTCTCAGGGCTTCTTGAGTGTCCTCACAGCATGGCAGATGACTTCTCTTAAAGCAAACATTCCAAGAGAGGGGCAAGGAAGAAGTTGTAATGTCTTTTATCTCCTAGCCACACACAAAAAAGTTGATATTATAAAGGCAGAGAATAGAACAGTGGTTTCCAGGGACTGGGGAGGGGAAATAGAGGGGGGGAAACAGGAAAAGTCTGGCCAACAAATACAAAATTACAATTACATAGGAGGTACGTTCTATTGCACAGTAGGGCGAGTATAGTTAACAGTTAAATTTTGTATATTACATAATAGCTAGAGGAGAGGATTTTGAATGTTTTCACCACAAAAAAAAAAATGATAAATGCATAACGTGATTAATACATTAATTACCCTGACCTGATTATTATACAACCTGTATATGTATCAAAACATCAGATTGTACCCCATAAGTATGTACAATTACAATGTATAAGTTAAAATACAAATTTAAAAAACTTGCACACCATCATTTCTGCAGTACTCTGTGGTTACACCAGTCATCCTAACAAGGGTAAGAGGGGCCTGAGAGCACAAGCATATGAATACCAGGAGGCAGTGATCTTTGGGAACCATCTCAGAGGCTTCCACAGACATGATATTCGGATTGTATTAAATTGGATTAGCTAGGAGCAGGATAGTATTCTTCCTGTCATCTGTCATTAATATCTTCTGAAGTTCAGTATTAATGGCTATTATTTTTTAAAATAGAAAACTTCCATCTCGCCACTTCTAACCATTGTTTTCAAATGCTGGTTTTGTAGATTCCCAATATCACACTTTTGCTCACATCGTTCTTCCAATTTAAAATAAAAAAAATCTTGCCCCTTCTTCCAAAGTGCTAAATTTAATCTTTCCTTCAAGGAACAGGAAAAGCAGCTTCTTTGGCCATGAAAACAGCTGCATGTGTACGAGTGCTCCAGTGCTCAATAATGAGACTTTCTCTTAAACCCCCTTAGAACAATCAAATCCTGTGTTGCCTTGTTTTGTTTTCTTTCTTTGACCTTTGACCTCAGCTAAACAGAAAGCCCTGTAGAAAAGAGTTTCACATCTTATAGCTCGCTGTAACCCCAATCCTTAAAGAGTGTTGGTCAATAGAGTCCTGTTGATGAGGCTGTAGAGGGCCTGATGTAACATTACTTATGATTAGATTTTTATTAAATGCTTCTTCATCACAAACAATGAATAGATTGTACAGTTGTCACATATAGGTCAGGAATAAGTCTGTTCTGCCTTTATATTGATTCAAGTTACTATTCTGAACACCAGTGTGTTTTACTTAGGAATGAAAACATAGACTGTTAAAAGTTCAAGATCCTAAGAAAGCCTGGATTTTTTAAATTATCATCTTTTTTTTCCCCCTAATCCTGGAGTAGGAAGGAGATACAAAATACAAGCTTGTTCAATTTAATAATGGATCTATCAATACTAACAATTTAAACCACTGTCAGATTTGGAAGCAGTCTACTTCGAACTGAAAGATATGTTCTATTTTGAAAGGCTAGGAAAGCAAGAAAAAAATATTGACTGCCTGATTTGAGCCAAGTAGTTTATATCAATTAATTTCTTCAGCCTGTACAGGGGTCATCTGTGAATTATTATTATTATAGCCTTTTACATACAAGAAAATTACAGCTCAGAGAAATCAAGCAATTTTCCCCAAAAAGTCATAGAGCTGGAATTTGAGTCCAGGTCTGCAGGCCCTCATGCCTGTACAGAAGCTCTGAATTTCTTTTCCATCCACCATTTGGCACTGACTTCCATGCTGAACTATATGCACCTCAAGCAGAGTGGTGACAGTACAGTGGTGACAAAGGGCTGAGGGCTTAGCTTCGCCAGAGTTTTATTCTCTGGCATCCTTCCTCCCCAAAATCATAGCTGTCTCTTTAAGAGGAAGCATGAGATGTAAACTGTTGCCCTAAAAGATGCTGTGCTCTTGAATTCTGCGTTGCAGGAGTGTTGGGAGCACCATTTTTGTTGGAGGACCCAGCAAACCAGTTCCTACGTCTCAAAAGAAACGTACATTTGCAGGATTACTGGGACCCAGATCACAGTCCTAATGTGTGGGGAACCACACTGGCTGAACAGGTATTTGCATTTGAAACCAATGGTCCTTTATTATCTGTCTTTTTAAATAGGCATTTTCTCAGCTGATATTAACACACCACTAGCCTAGCCCTGATTTTTCCTCTCTAGCCGCTCTGAGCTATACCTGCTCTTTCCTCTCCATGAAGTGGCTTTTGCCTGGTAAACTTCACCTCCTGCTTAAAGACTCAGTTCAAATGTCTCCCTTTCTGAATGAAGCTTTTTCCTTCTTTCTGGGGCAGCATTGTTCTTCCTTATTCTCTCCCCTCTGCATGTTATTCACATGTGAATAGCTCTCAAAAGGTCACTTGAAATTAATTGTTCATGTACGCAACCTCCCTACCTAAACTACCAAGGTAGGATCCATGTCATAGCTATCAAGGTAATTGTTCTCAGGACCTAGCAAAATGACTGTTATGTAGTCAAGGCTTAATAAATTATTTCTTGTTTGGGTAGGTAGATAGATGTATAGCAGTCACATAGTTCACTCTCAGTTGTTCAGTAGCTAATTTTCTTATGCGATAATTACCCAAGACTTTAATGTCGTTTCTTCATTTGCTTGCCTTTTGAACATGTTCCTATTTATTTGTATTCTCAGCTCAAGAGAAATAAAAAAGAAAACTTGCATTAGCCAGTTTTATTTTATGTTTACTTTTCTAGTGGAAGAAGACATTAAAAGTCTAGGTCAAAAGAAATCACTGAATTATCTGAGGATTTAAATAATTTGTGATTTTTCCTCTTACAATTTAACAATTTAGAAAACAAAGGTGTACAATTAATTAATTAAATAATTAATTCCTTTATTAGTCATTCATTCTTTCTTTCCACATGTATCAGATCCTCACTATCACCAGGTACAAGGGTTGTATAAAGTCAGAACAAATTAAATGTTCTTTTTTGGGGCCTCAGTCCTATCTTTACTCTACATGGCTGGGTCTTAACTGGTCTACCAGGATCAACTTGTTTCTGCTTAGCATTTGTTGATGAAAACCACTGGCTTGGATAATGCATCCAGTTTTATGCCTGTTTCTCTCCAATGGGCATCATTTAGAGGTATTAAAACAAGACATTTGCTTATATGGCAAATTAAATAATTACATAGTCTGCTAAACTGTGTCTTGTTTATGGAATGTTGAAATTTTCAAGTACACTCCTGCCTCTAACTGTAAACCAGTGCTGTGATCAATTGACAGATACTACGATGTGACAAAACTCTTACCACATTGGTTCATACTGTGGCCCCACAAATACTGAAAAACATTTGAGCATTGACGTAAATAGATAACTGTAAGTAAGAGAACAAAACCCTATTTGAAATAATTCTTCCGTTTTATTTTCCCCAGTCTTTTAGGAATATCCGTATAATTATCCAAATAACCAATGCAACATATTTTCTACATACTCATAGATCATGACTTGTGTCTCCTTTTGTTACAGGCTCATGAGACATGGACTGCTTTGAAAACAACAGCACAGTATTATTTGGACATGAACATATTCCCCTTTGACATGACTACTGCCCAGTAAATGTGCTTTACAGGTTGTATTAGTCCATTTCTGTTGCTTATAACAGAATACCTAAAATGGGGTGATTTATAAAGAAATGAAATTTATTTCTTACAGTTTTGGAGGCTGGGAAGTCCACGGTTCAGGGGATGCATCTGGTAGGAACTCTTTATAAGGTCCGTGGTGACACAGGGTATCACATGATGATAATGTCAAGAGCATTATCATGTGTTCTTTATAAAGCCACCAGTCCACACCCATGATAACTCATTACTGCATGAATGGATTAATCCATTCCTGAGAACACAGTCCTCACAATCCAATCTCATCTCAAAGGCCCCACCTTTCAAATATCATAATCCACTTTCCAACACATAAACCTTTGGGGGACGCATTTGACTCAAAGTAATCTGTCCTTTGTCCCCAAAGTTCATGTCCTTCTCACATGTAAATACTTTCATTCCATTCCCAAAGTCTTAACTTGTTTTATCTCAGGAGTCAAAGAGTCATCTGTGAAAGCAAACAAGTTATCTGCTTCCAAGATCCAGTGGTGGGACAAGCATAGGGTACATATTCCCACTGAAAAGGGGAAAAATAGGCCAAAAGAAAGGGTAACAGATCCTAACTATGTCCAAAACCCAGCAGGGCAGGCATTAAATCTTAAAGCTATAAAATGTTCTTTCTTGACTCCATGTCTGGTATCCTCTGCACACTGGTGCAGGGTTTGGGCTTTCTAAGTCCCTGGCAGCCCCACTCCTATGGCCTTCCTAGGCTTAGACCACACTTCAACTCTCTCAGATTAGTGTTGCATGCTAGTAGCTCTACAATTCTCAGTGATGGCCCCACCTCCCTATGACTCTACTAGGCATGGTCCTGGTGAAGTTTCTCTGCTGCAACTCCAACTCCACATTCCTGCTCAGCATTGCTCTAGTGGAAACTCTGCAGCAACTTCACCTCTGCAACACATCTCTTCCTGGGTCCCCAGACTTTTCCATACACCCTTTAAAATCAGGGTGGAGGCTGTCATGCCTCCACAGCTCTTCCATTCTGTAATTCTGCAGACTTAACACCACGCGGACACTGCTAAGGCTTCCAGCTTGGATCTTTCAACACTGTGGGTCCAGCCATACCTAGACCAATTTAGCCACTGCTAGAGCAGCAGGAGCAGCCAGGGTGCAGGGAGCAGCATCCTGAGGTGGCCCTGGGCAGTGAGCCCATGAAGGGCCTAGACAGCAAACCCATAAATGGTGCCCCAAGCCTGTTCCCTGAAACCATTCTGTCTCCCTAGGCCTCTGGGCTTGTGGTGGGAAGAGCAAGCTTGAAGATCTCTGAAATGCCTTCAGGATCTTTCTTCCATTCTCTTGATGGTATCCTGATCTCCTCAGCAGATGGTGGCTGGGTCACACCCTTGGTTTCCTCCCACAAATGTACTTTTTCACTCTTATGTGGCCAAGCTGAGAGTTTTCCAATTTTTTCCCTCCACTTACATTTTAATTATAAATTTCAGCTTTATATCATTCCTTTGCTGCCATTAGTCAGTGTAGGCTGTTACAAGTAGCCATGTGGCTTCCTGAATGCTTTGCTGCTTAGAAATTTCTTCCATGAGTACCACGGTTCATCATTTTTAAGTTCTATATTCCATAAAACCCTTGGGCATGGACCAAGCCAGCCAAGTTCTTTGTCAGTTTATAAGAAGAGTGACTTTTGCTCCAATTTTCAATAAGCTTTTTCTCATATCTATCTAGACTTCCTCAGAATGGCATTTACTGTACATATTTTTGTCAGCATTCTAGTCATCACCATTTAACAAATCTTTAAGAAGTTTCAGACTTTCCCTAATCTTCTTGTCTTTGAAGCCCTCACCAGAATCTAGGTTTTTTCTAGTCTGCTTCAACAAATTCTTCCAGCCTCTGCCCATTACCCACTTCCAAAGCCATTTCCACATTTTCAGGTATTTATTATAAGCAACACCTCACTTCTTGATACCAATTTTCTATATTAGTCTGTTTTCTGTTGCTTATAACAGTGCACCTGAAACTGGGTAATTTACAAAGAAATGAAATTTATTTCTTACAGTTTGGGAGGCTGAGAAGTCCACAGTTCAGGGGGTGTATCTGGTGAAGACCTTCCTCTGGGTGGGAACTCTCTTCAGGGTCTTGCGTTGACACAGGGCATTACATAGCAAGAATGGCAAGAGTTATCTCATACTCCTTATAAAGTCACCAATCCATACCCATAATAATGCATTACTTCATGAATGGATTAATGCATTCATGATGGCACAGTCCCTACAATCCAATCACTTCCCAGAGGCCTTACCTTTTAAATATCATAGTTGAGTTTATAACACATGAATGTTTGGGGAAGATTTGACCCACAGCATTCTTGCTCTGGCCCCCAAGTGTTCATGTATTGGAAACTTGATCTCCCTGGTAATAGTGTTAAAAGAGTAGGAAACTCAATTATGTTATTTGAAAGATGGCCCTTTGAAAAGTGATTGTATCATGAGGACTATGCCCATTTATTGGCTAATGGACTAATGTATTGCCAGGGTATAGACTGGTGACTTTATAAGGAGAGCAAGTGAAAAGATTAGGTCTCTTGCTCAGGCTATTTTCTCAACATGTGATACTCTGTATTGTCATGGGACTGTGTAGGGAGTCCCCACCAGGACAAAGGCCCTCACCAGATGTACGCCCTGGACCTTGGACTTTCAGGACTTCAAAACTGTAAGAAATAAATTTTATTTCTTTATAAATTACCCAGTTTCAGGTGATCTGTTATAAGTAACAGAAATGAACTAATACACTTGTTAAAGTAGGAGAACAAAGATGATGAGTTGGCAGCAAAATTTGCCAAAACCATGGGCTTTAGAGAATTGAAGTCAAATCTATGCCATTTCCTAGATTATTTATTATGTTTTTTCATAGAGTTGTTGAAAGTAGTAATTATGAAAACCTATATAGAGACCTAGAAATAGAAGCTTTCAATAAATGATCACTCTTGAAATGAGAACTCAAATAAATGCTGTAGTAATAAAATTTACCAAAAAGAGGGTTTTTATGGAAAAAGAAAAAACAAAAAAGTAGTGTGATTAAACACTCTGTTCATAGCTCTTTCTTTCTACTGTCTCTTCTTTGAGAAGATTAGTTTATCTTTTAATTCAAATAAGATAGAATGCCTCAAATAGAGGTGGTCCTCTCCTCTTTGTCAATATTTGTCACTTTCTAAAGCCAGTCTATTTTAATAACATGCTTTTGAGACTTCTTCTATCATGAATGTACTGCTGAAGACAGTGGAGAGAGAATACAATCTTAATTTACATTGGGGAGTAGATTGTGGCTAGGAACTCATCAGAAGCCACTCATGGTGAGTGCAGACATCCTTAGAAGTTTTGAAAAATTTATGCAAGTTTTGCATTCTTTTCCATAGTATATTGATATTTGTTTTAATATGAAATAACAGTTTAAACTTACTGGTTGAGTACATTTATTAATCTTTTCAAATAAAACTGAAAAATTGGAGAAGGCAGGAATACACCCAGGGACCTAGGCAGGAGACATAGACAGTTTCCCTCACCCTACAGAGGCAGGAGCACACCTGGGAACATATGCATGAGCTGCAGGCAGGGGCATGCAACAAACACAGCTTCTGTATGGGTGGTCCCCCACAGCCACTGTTGCTGCAAGGTTGACTTGCTGCCACAGTAGCAGCAACAAACACCACACGTACAGCCCACTGCCTACTCACCTGCATTGATGCAATGACAGTCACCAGTGGAGCCTGGAAAAAGAGGAAGTCTCTCTCCTCAAAATCCACTCTGGAGTAATAGAAGAAGAAACTGCCCTAGCTGATGACCAAACATCAATGTAGAGATACTAGAAATATGAAAAAAGAAAAAAAAAAAAAAGAAAAGAAAATATGAAAAAAGAAATCCACAAAAGGAATACAGTAATTCTCAAGTACCAGAAACCATAGAGCAGGAAACACTTGAAATGACTGAAAATGAATTCTGAGCAGCAATCTTAAGGACACTCAAAGAGATACAAGAACAATCATTTAGACCATACAATGAAATGAGAAAAAATATCCAGGATAGGAAGGAGGAAATTTACAAAGAAATTAATACCTAGAAAAAATTCAGCAGAACTCCTTGAACTGAAGAATTCACTCAACAAAATAAAAAACACAACCAAGAGCTTATGTAGCGGGTAAGAGCAAGCAGAAGAAAGAATTTCTGATTTCAAAGTCAGTCCTTTCAAAATAACCCAAGCAGGAAAAAAAAAAAAAGAAAAAAAAAAAAGAAAAAAAAAAAGGAAAAAAGAAATTTTTATAAATGAAGAAAACCTAAGATAGATAGTGGACAACCTTAAGCACACAAACATCCTAACCATGGGTATTCCAGTATGGGAGGCGAAAGGAAAAGTCATTAAAAACCTGTTTAATGAAATAATAATGAAAAACTTCCCACGTATAGAAAGAGACACAGACCTTCACATCTAATAAACTCAAAGATCTCCAAACAGATGCAATCCAGAAAGATCCTCTCTGAGACACATTATAGTCAAACTGGTAAAGTTCAAAGACAAAATAAAATCCTAAAAGCAGCAAGAGAAAAGCATCAAGTCACATATAAGAGAGCCCCTATCAGACTAACAGCATACTTCTCAACAAAAATTCTACAGGCCAGAAGAAAATGGGATGATATATTCAAAATACTAAAGGAAAAAAACTGACAACCAAGAATATTAAACCCAGCAAGACTATCTTTCAAAAATGATGGAGAAATAGTGTATTTCCAGGAGTGGGGTGGGGGTGGGGGTGGAACTGTAGGAGATCACTATTACAAAACCAACCCTGCAAGAAGTTCTCAAGGTAGTGCTGCATCTGGAATCTGAAAAATGATAATCACCACCACAAATACATAAGAAAGAACAAAACCCACTGGATTGAAAAGCTAGACCCAACTATATGCTGACTTTAAGAAACTCACCTCACCTTTAAAGACCTACACAGAATAATAGTGAAGTGATGGAAAAAGATATACCATGCAAATGGAACACATAAATGAGCAGGAGTAGCTATTCTTATATCAGATAAAATAGACTTTAAACCAAAAACCATAAAAAGAGACAAAGAAACCCACTATGTAATGATAGAGGGATCTATCCAGCAAAAAGACATAGTAATTATAAATATATATGAGCCCAACACCAGAGCACCCAAATATATAAAGCAAAAACTATTAGACCTAAAGAAAGAGATAGACCCCAATACAATAACAGTTGGTGACCTGAACACCCCTCTCTCAGCACTGGACAGGTCATCTAGGCAACAAATGAAGAGAAACACAGGATTTAAACTACACATTAGACAAATTAGACCTGGCAGATATCTACAGGACATTTCATCCAACTACAGAATATACAATCTTCTAGTCAACACGTGGACCATTCTCATGGATAGAGAACATGTTATGTCACAAATTAAGTCTCCACAAATTTTTAAAAATTGAAATCATTTCAAATAATTTTTCAGACCACAGTGGATTAAAATTAGAAATCAATAACAAGCAAAACTCTGGAAACTATATAAAAACATGGAAATTAAACAATGTTCACATGAACAACCTATGGGTTTAAGAAGAAATTAAGCAGGAAATCAAAAAATTTCTGAAACTAATGAAATTAAAGACACATCATGCCAAAACCTGTGGGGTACTAAGAGGAAACTTTATTGCAATAAGTGCTTACATCACAAGAATGGAAAGATCTCATATAAACAACCAAACATTACACCAGAAAAACAAGAACAATCCAATCCCAAAATTAGTACATGGAAAGAAATAATTAAGATCAGAGAAGAACTAAATGAAATAGAAACTCAAAAAAATGATATAAAAGATCAATGAAACAAAAAGTTGGTTTATTGAGAAGATAAACAAAATAGACAAACCATTAGCTAGGACAACTAAGAGAGAGAGAGAGAGAGAGAGAGAGAGAAGACCCAAATAACAAAAATCAGAAATGAAAAAGAAGACATTACAACTGATACCACAGAAAGACAAACAATCATTAGAGACTACTGCAAACAACTATATGCAAACAAACTTGAAAACCTGGAGGAAATGGATAAATTTCTGGACACACACAAACTACCAAGAATGAACCAAGAAATAGAAAACCTGAACAGACCAGTAACAAGCAATGAAATTAATGCAGTAATCAGAAGCCTCCCAACACAAAAAAAGCCCAGGACCACACGGCTTTGCTGCTAAATTCTTCCAAACCTTTAAAAAGAAATTAATACTAATTCTCTTGAAAATATTCCAAATGAACTAGCAGGAAAAGAAATCAAGAAAGCAAGCCCATTTACAATAGTCACCAAAAAAATTGAACACTTAGGAATCACTTTAACCAAGGAGGTAAAAGATCACTAGAACAACAGCTACAAATCACAGCTGAAAGAAATTAAAGAGGACACAAAAAGTTGAAAAGACATTCCATGCTCTTTGATTAGAAGAATAAATAGTATGAAAATGTTCATACTACCCAAAGCAATCTATAGATCAAATCAATCCCCATCAAAATACCAATGGCATTCTTCACAGAGATAGAAAAAATAATCCTAACATTTACATGGGACCAAAAAAGTCCCAAATAGCCTAAGCAATCTCAGGCAAGATAAATAAATAAATAAATAAAGACAGAGGCCTAACCCCACCTGACTTCAAACTATACAACAAAACCATTGTAACAAAAACATCCTGGCAAAAAAAAAAAAAAAAGACACTTGGACCAATGGAACAGAATAGAGAACCCCCAAATCAACCCACATACTTGTAGCCAACTGATCTTCAAAAAAGACACCAAGAATAATACATTGGAGAAATGACTGCCTCTTCAGTAAATGATGCTGGGAAAACCGTACATCGATATATAGAGGAATGAAACTAGACCTGTACCCCTTACCGTATACCAAAATAAATTCAAAATGGATTAAAGACTTAAATATCAGACCTGAATCTATAAAACTCCTTGAAGAAAACATAGAGGAAACACTCCAGGATAAAGGACTGGGCAAAGACTTTATGAATACAACCCAAAAGTATAGGCAACAAAAGAAAAAGCAAACTAATGGGATTATATCAAACTAAAAAGTTTCTGCACAGCAAAAAAACCATCCTAAGAGTGAAGAGACAGCCTATAAAATGGGAGAAAATATTCGCAAGTGAGGTATCTGATAGGGATTAACATCCAGAATATACAAAGAACTCAAACAATTTAACAGTAAAAAAAAAAAAAGTAACCTGATTAAAAAATGGGCAAAAGAGCTAACTAGGCATGTCTCAAAGAAAGATATACAAATGGTCAACAGACACAAGAAAAAATGCTCAACATCACTAATCATCAGGGAAATGCAAATCAAAACCACATTCAGATATCATTTCACGTCAGTTTGACTTTCTATTATCAAAAAGACTGAGAATAACAAAGTCTGTGAAAGATGCAGAGAAAAGGGAACCTACACTATTGGTGGGACTGTAAATTAGCACAGCCATTATGAAAAACAAAATGGAGCCTCCTCCAACAACTACAGATAGAACTACCATACGACCCAGCAATACCACTGCTGGGTATATGTCCAAAGGAATGGAAATCATCACATCAAAGGGATATGTGCATTACCGTGTTTATTGCAGCTCTCTTTACAATGGCCAAGATATGGAACCAACCTAAATGTCCATTGACAAATGACTGGATAAGGTAACTGTGGTACGTATACATTATGGAATACTACTCAGCCATAAAAAGAATGAAATTCTGCCATTCACAGCAATGTGGATGAACTTAGAGAAAATTACGTTAAGTGAAATAAGCCAGGTACCGAAAGAGAAATTCCACACATCCTCACTCATAAGTGAGAACTAAAAAAAAAAAAAAAAAAAAAAAAATTAATTAAAAAAAGGGGGAAAAAACCACAAAAAGTTCGTGGAAAATTTTATATTATCTTTAAAAATTTTAATTTAACCTTACAATTTATTGTGCATAAAAAAGAAAAATTGACTCTAGAGAAAAGTGGACTACATTCATCTTATAACTTTTCATGTATCTGTGGAATACCACTTTGGTTTGAAAAGTACTGAGATGTTATACTCAGTTGCCAAAATTGTCCCTCCAAATCACAGATAAGTGTAATTTTGATCTTCAGAAGCCTATTTCTCTCCATATACCTAGGTTAATTGTTCTCTGTGACAATTTCTTTTGGTCTTTTAAGGTAAATAGAAGCATCTCTCCAACTCCAGATTTGGTCTTATGTGGTCTTACAACTACCTTAAGCACTTTTTGAGAAGCAGGTAAATCAGAGAAACTGGATACCAAGAATTTGTACTGTGAAGACTTTGGCCCCTGCACTTTCTTCTCCAAGAAGACACTGATAGCTATTCGGTATTCACTGTTTCCTATCCCATTCCCTAACGGTATCTTCAGTGAAAAACTTGAGGCCAATTGATAACTTAACTACTATCCATTTCCAATAAATGCAAACTTAGATTTTTAAAATCAAAATACAACTGAATGAACAAAATAAAGAAGATGAATCATTTGGTTTGATGGTAAGAAATAAATTTGAGATTGTACATAAACACATTTTCAGTGTTTGAACAATAATATTCATTTTGCTGCCACAAATTTCCACGATTCAATTATTTAATTAAAAACTAGAGAATTTCTGTGTATTCATCAGGGCTCTCCAGAAAACAGAAGCAATAGGATGTATATATATAGACAGAAAGAGATTTATTTTAAGGAATTGATTTATGCAATTTTGGAAGCCTGCAATGCCAAAATCTTCAGAATGCTGTCAGGCTGGAGACCGGGGAAGAGCCAACGCCACAGTCTGATTCTGCTGCCAGAACTTCTTGCTCGTGGTAGGTGGGTCTTTTGTTCCTCCAGGACTTCAACTGTTTGGTTGAGGCACTCCCACATTATGGAGCATAATCTCCTTTACGCAAAGCCTACTGATTTAAATGTAAATCTCATGCAAAAATGAACTCAAAGAAATATCCAGAGTAATATTTGGCCATATAACTAGGTGCTCTGGATCACTAAAAATGTGAAATTGTAGTTGGCTGCCAAGTTGATTTTTTTTTTGTAAGACTAGTCAAGTGCAGTAGTGAGAGGAAGGAAAGAGTAGACAGGCAGTTCAATCTGTAATTGACTGTGCACAGTCACTACCTTTGAACCAACGCCAAGTTGATTTGGGGTAACACTGAGTAACACTGAGATGCAGCTCTGCAATTAGATTATTACCAAACAAGCATGAAAAGATTTCATATCTGAACATAATTTCAAGAGACATTATTAGAAACTTATATAAGGATACTTCAAAAAGTTTGTGGAAAAGTAGAATTGAAAGATACATGAATCTTTCCATGAACTTTTTGAAGTCCTCTTAGACATCAGAAAACAAACAAAACAAGGACTAAGTAAACTAATTTGCTTAGAAATCTAGTGGTTAACATGAGAAATCAGTGGTACAGCTGAGCAGGAAGTGGTGAGTATTCAGTTCTCCAGATAAAATATAAGAAAACCCAAGCACCACGTATTTAATATCTACATGTAAAAACAGCTTAGACAAAAACCACTCTGAATTCAGTGTTTAGAGAATTGATCGTATGGAGGTGCCGGTTATCTGGCTGATTCAATTTAACTTATTATTTTCAGAATGGTATGTGAGTGTAACACAAGTTATCATTTTGTTGTTGCTGTTCTCCAATTTGGTGTACGTCTGTATCTAATTTATAAACCCTATGTAAACGTCTGTCTATTTGAAAGTCTTTCAACATTTTTAGGGCTCTGAACAAACCACAGCCGTCTAGACAGCATCAGGAAAACTAGAGAGGATCAGAAACTCTCCTTTTCCTCGCTTCTCAGATACTCTAGCAGTCTCTGTGGCTGGGATGTTCACATATTCTACTGCGGCATGAAGAACATAAATACCGTGGTGACTCTGAATTGTTCTGAGGTAGGTTTCCATTCTAAGGTCTAAAGGGAACCATGCTGGTTTGCCCTCTTCATCTAGGTAATTAAAGAGGCTCACTATTTAAGTGACTGTCATGATAATCCCCCTAAATCAAGACTGCCCAGAGGCTTCTGTCCGAATCTGAGGCACACCAGCCTCACCCATTTTACACAAACAGTATTCTGCCTAAGCTTTCTTGTGTTTTCTGTCGATCCAGTCAATAAATATGCCCAAGGTCAGGCTGACTCCTTTTATGGTCTCTTGGGCGTTCTATCCTCTAGTATTCCCATAGTGCTGCTCCACATGGTCTCCCGGTGGATGTTCCAATGCTATATTAGTCAAGGAAAACAGTTCCAAGTCTTCCTTTGATGACCCGAGAAGCACGGTTCCAACCTGTTTATATACCCTGTCCAAAAACACTTTTCTAAAACTTTTGACTGATAAAAAAGGGAGGAGATAACTTTTACTGAGATATGTATTTTGCTGTGTACATACTAGACAGTTATATACTTTATTTTATTGAATTATCATAACAATCTGAAAAGGTAGGTTCTATAGATCCCATTTTACAAACAAAAATTAAGGTTTCGATAAATTGCCAAGATATAGCTACCTAGAGGCAGCTCTGTAACAGCAATTAAGAATGACTAGACTTGAATCACAGACTCACTATTGCTGGCTGTGCAGTCTTACACATGGCACTCACCTCTCTGTGACTCACTTTCCTCTTCAGTAACATAGGAATAAGATGATACCATAAAGCATGCAGAACAGTGCCTCGTACGATGTAACTAAGCCCCCCAAAGTTAGCTGTTATTAGCTTTCCTAAGGTCACACTGAAGTCCATGCTCTTTTCACTATTTCGTAGCAAAGCTCCGGAATTCTGCTATCTGTAATTCAAAACAACCCACAATCTGGCCCCTTTCTTGTTAATTCATCGACTCGCCTCACATACTCTTTCTAGCTTGCATCATTTATTGATTCATTTATTCACTGATTTAACAAACACTGTAGCCAGTTTTCTTTAGACTAAGCATGGTGGAGGTACAAAGAGGACTGAGGCACAGTCCCTACTCCATAGAGCTTTAAATTTGGTAAGAGAGATAAACGTCCACCGTATTTATATGGATGAAAATTATAGAGACTCAGATTACAAATTGTGTGTACACAGATTATAGACAGCTTTCTCAGCCTGGGGACTCAGGGAAGTCTTCACTGAGAAGGTGGCTTTAGATTTAGGTTTTAAAGAAAGCATAAGAATAATATATGAACTTGCTTTAATTACAGTTTTTCTATTATAGTATATTTTATATTTATAGTAAATTAACATACTTATACTGTTATTATTATTATAGCATATATTTATACCTGTATAGTATACAATATTTAAGGTCGGGATTTAATTGCGATTTATATTTGCAACTCCAACAATATCCAGAATGCTGTCCAGCAAGTATCCGATGAATAAATGAGTACTGATGAGGAGGGCGCCTGCCAGTAAATAGTATTCACAAGGTTTGATTCTCATCTTTTTTATAACAGTGGCAGGACAAACAAATAAGATGTGATATGATTATCCACATGGATTCCAGTAAATCAGTAAGAGAACTGAATAAGAATTCAAAAGTATTTTTTCATTTCTGATCTTTAGTTTCACCCACACAGCAGACCCAGTCTCAAAAGACATCCATCTTTCTGTGCCAATCCATTGTAATTTAAATAGAATAACTAGGGAAGGCAGCTACTGTACACATAGAACAAATTAAAAATGAAGGTCTTTATTCTCATGTGTTGATTTTTTTTTCATAAAACTTTGCATTTTAAATCTAGTTAAATATAATAGGCAATCCTTGAGACAACTATGTGCAAATAAGAATCAAGGAAATAATGAAATTTTAAAAAACCCCTCTTTATATTGTGAAACAATTTTACAGAAATGGTTTTAGCTTATCTAATGTACCAACAAATTCTTATTCAAGCAACAAAGAGCTTTTTCTTAGAAAGGGGATCACAGTCCAAATAAATTATATCCTCCAAATTAGTGTGAGAAGATTGCCAGAAATTTCTCCAGTAAGTTCATGTAGTCACCTGTGGGATTTTTTTTTCACTTATTTTCCTCAGATTGATCTAAAACATCTTGGACAATTGAACCAGGCAGAAAATATACATATGTTATGCTGTTATCTTCATTGACAGCCACAATCCAAATGAATTTTATTGAAAGTAATTTAGCATTGACTGGTTAAACATGCAAACTACCTGTTTGAGTCAGAGATACTGCCAGACTCCTTCATATTAGGAACAGAAAATAAATGTTTGGGTATTTCATCACAAATTGGAACTGTCTTGGAAGGCAGTTCAATGTGAAAACAAAATAAATTATCTAAATTTAAAATATTTTATTCCATCCATCACAGTGACAAAAGCAGCTGCATTTTTTTTCTTTCTGAGTCTAATATTAGAAAACACATAATTATATTTAACAGATAATTTGAGGAAAGGTATGCCTTTTAAGTTCTCCCCCATTTTGGTCCATCAAAAGTATATTTTAAAAGGGGATTTTTAATGATCTTTAATCCAGGTAGTAACTACAGCCTGGAATTTAAGAATGTAGCCTCTGGACCCAGAAGCCTGGGCTCACAGTCCACTAACTAGCACTGTCTCGGGTAAGTTTACTTAACTCAGCTGTGGCTTACTTTCCTATCTGTGAAATGGGAATGATGAAAGCACCTGCCTCATGGGTAGAGTGAGGCTTGAATAAAATGTGCTTCTGGTACATAATTAACCCTCTACACATACTTGCTTGCAGGAATAGAATGCATATATCTGCACTTTGAGTTCAGAAAATATATTTAAGTTTTAGAAGAATTCATCTTATAAACACCCAAGGGCTACTATTTTTAAAGCTAGAAATATATCTGATTATGGTAGCAGTGTTGAGGAAATTTCCACCAATACCCAAGTCAACAATTTCTTTTATCATCTCAATTTTGGCTCTTTGATTCAACTTAACACCAAGGATTATTCCCCCCTAATGTACCTTAAAATGGATACCCAAATGGTGACAACCAAAAATTCAAAATGTTTAAAATCTGAACAGCTTGCAGTAGTTGATAACTGCAAAGCAACAATGATTAATTTTACTATTGCTGTTTTTCTAAAGAATTTCACACATTGACCCCCCAGCTACACGTTTGTATGTTTACTATGTTTGAGGCACCACAACTACTTTGTGCAGAGAGTTCAACAGTGACTAGGACCAGACACTGATCCTAAGGATCTCAAGAGACTCAAAGTGTGATGGGGGAGCTGCCATCTGTGTATGCGATGATAAAGGAAAGTGCCACAATAGAAGTCATGTAAGCCTGGTGCCTGCTGATCTCATCCAGAAGTACTCTCTCTCTCTTTCTAGCACGTTCCAGAGCATTGGTTTTCACTTTTATTTTAAAGCAAAGTTGTTCCAACCTCTGAGACTTACTCTTGCATTTGCCTGGACTCTTCTCCATGAAGTTCACAAGGTTGGCTTTGTTATCATTTAGGTCTCAGCTCAAGTATTCATCCTCCTCAGATAAAGCATCCTGACTAACTGGTGTTAAGTAGCCTACTATATGACTTTATTCTTGCTGCTGTAACAGATTACCATGACTTCAGTGGCCTAAACAACATGAACTTATAATTGTACAGTTCTAAAGGTCAGGAGGCTGACACCCATCTCACCGGGTTAGGATCAAGGTGTCAGCAGAGCTGTGTTCCTTTCTAGACAATCTTAGAGAAAATCTATTTCCTTGCATTTTCCAGTGTTGGGGAGGAAATACAATTTTTGTCAATCCTCATAAGTTTGTAGTTGGAACAGACCCCTGTAACAAAAGGTAGATTAACAAGAAAAAAACAAGCAGTTTATTAAACACATGCAGTGTACATCATACAGGAGAAACCTCAATAAAAAGTAACTAAAGGCAGTGGCTTAGAACTCTGGCTTATATAACATCTTCAATAAAGAACAACAAATCTGTAGAGAGATGACAAGACAGAGGAAAGTTGTTTCCAGCTTCCAAAGGTTGGTAATTGTGTGAAGGTAAATATATATGAAGAAACTAATCGATTAAGATTTGCTAGAGGATTTCTCTGGTGCCATCGCTAGGCTGATAAAAGTTGTATCCAGCAAAGGAGAATTTATATTCTGTCTTTAGGCAGAAAAGGGGGAAGATAGAGAGATCTCTTTCCCTATTTGCTGCTTCTTAATTCCCTCGAGCTCAAAAATAATGTTTACATCAAAGAAGCAGTTTGGAGAAACATATATTCTGGTTTCCTTCACCAGCTTCTAGGATACCTTGTTCCTTGGCTTACGTCCCACCCACCCCCACCATCCTCAAAGCCCAAAATGCTGCATCTTCTGTCTCTTCTTCCATCATCATCATCATCATCATCATCATCATCATCATCATCATCATCATCATCATCATCATCATCTCTCTCTCTCTCTGACCAGAGCTGGGAAAAGTTCTTTGTTTTAAAGAATTTGTGATTAGATTGGATTCACCCAAATAATCCAGTATAATCTTCCCATCTCAAGGTCCTTAACTTTAGCCACATCTGCAAAGTTATTTTTTCCATGTAAGGTAAAATATTCACAGATTCCCAGGATTAGTTTGGGGACATCTTTGGAAGCCTTCTCTTCCTACCACCCTCCCCCAGTTTCTCTCTATTCCTTTGTCTTTTTGTTTCTTGTTAATTTTTATAGCACTGTATGAAATTTTCTTGTTTTTTATTAATTTATAAGTTTATAAATTACATATTATTATGTATTTGTTATATGAAAAGCCCCCTTCTACCTCATTACCCCTACACTATTCTGTAATCTTCCTGAAAATAAGAATTTGATCTGCCTTGATCACAGCAGCATCCCCAGCCCACAGAGTGACACCTGGCATGAAGTAGGGACTCAATAAATTCCTGTTAAATAAATAAATAAAGTAAGTTTTGGCAACTGGTGTAAGCTTTAGAGAGGCGGTGCTGCCTCAATTACCTGGAAGGTAGATAAGGAGATTATTGCATAAAAAAACACAGAGACTTTCCAGCATGCCTGAGAGAAAGCAAGGAATGCAATATGATGGTGCTATCAAAGGAGTGGCCTCAGATGGAAGAGACTGAAAAACATGATTCAGAGCCAAGTCACCAAAATTATTTTAGACTTCATCCTGTATGTAATAAGACCCATTGAAGGATTTTACGTGGAGGAGTAACTTGATTAGCTTTGCATGTATAAAGATACTTTGTCACTTGTGTCATTCTCCAATAAGATTGTTTTAAGGAAACCCATGTAGGAGGCTGGAAAGCAAGATTTTTTCCTATCTTCCAAGGTTTTAGCTGGCTAATCTGATGAACTGATGAATGTCAAGTGTTAATAGAAAATCATTAATAGAAAATCCATCCCTTGGAGAGTGACATTATGAAGATGGCAAAATAAATGATTCCCAGCATTGCTCCCCTGACAACTAATCAACTTATAACTACTGAAAAGCACAGGCTGTCAAGCTGGAACTGCTGGAGCTTTGGGGAAGAGAAGAAGAGACCAGCAGAGTCTGTGAAGGCATTAAAACCCATGGCCAGAGAGAATAGGGACATCTCTGACATTTCTGAGCTCTGGCAACTTCAGGGCCAATCTGATGAGGGGCAGGGAGAAGCTGCAGCACATGGAGTGCCTTCCAGGAGCCACCAATAGCCACAGCTCAGCCCTTTGTGTGAAGTTGTTTGGAGTCTGCAAGGGAGAAGAGGGCTTCAAATCACACCATACTAGCTCCCAGGCCAGTGAGACCACTGCCATTGTTCCCATGGACCTGCATAAAGAAAGGAGCCATAAGAGGTTGAAGAGTCATTGTGAGGGCCCTGGGCATGGTCTGCCCCACAGGATACATGTGGAGTGTGAAGACGGGGCTGGCCCACTGGGTGAACATTGGGGCACAGCATGGGCAGCTGATCTGACTTCCAGTTGGTACAGGTGTCACTCAGTGGAGACCAGACAGAACAATAGAACTGCAGGGGGCACAATTTGCAGGAAAGACTTAGTCCTGGGCCAGAATTTCCATGCAACCCTGTCATATCTGACCTGGGCCAGAATTTCCATACAACCCTGTCATATCTGACCTCACAAGACTGAGAAGTGATTAAACTGCCAACCATTAAAATCTGATCTGCACAAATATACTTGCTAGAGAATCAGCACCAAAGCAACAATTTAGGTCAAGCACAGAACTCAACTGCTGGTCCCCACAGGAAGTTCTCCCAATTTGGTAATTAACCACAGGACAACAAATCAGTTCCAGTGCAGAATTTAAGTTGTGATGGTATCTTATAATCCACCACAGAATGGAAAAACAAAACAAAACAAAACAAAACAAAACAAAACAAACAAACAAACAAACAAAAAACCCAAAAAACAAAAAACATAGACCAGAGACAAAGCTCTGATATTAAACAGTTAAGGTCTAACACCACCAAAAAATACCTATAAAACCTAGAAGAGGTAGTATTCTCCTCCAATGTCCAGGCATGAACATAAAGACACAGAGATTGAAAAAGAACAGAGATATTACACCAGAAAAGGAAACAAACCAAGCACCACCAATGGACTCAGAAGAACAGCAGATTTATGAAATGTCTGACAGAGAATTCAAAGTAACCCTCTTAAGGATGCTCAGGGTATCACAAGAAAATACAGATAGAAAATTAAATGATATCTGGAAAACAATTCAGGAACAGAATGAGAAACTTGACAAAGGAATAGAACCAATTAAAAAAATAGAGATTCCAGACATAAAAAATACATTACCTGAACTAAAAACTCAGCAGATATCTCTAACAGTAGACTTAATCACACTGAGGAAAGAATCAGTGAGCTCAAAGACAGAACATACGAAATTATCCAATCATAGGAGCAAAAAGAAAAAACAGAACAGAAATACAGAAAATGTGGGACTCCCTCTGCAAAATAACTTCCACATAATTTGCATACCTGCAGGAGAGGAAAAAGAAAGAGACCTGGAAAGCATATTCAAGAAATTGAGAAAGATGATAGCATCCAGGTATAGGAAGCTCAGCAGTTGCCAATTAAATTCAATCCAAAGAAAATCTCAAGGCGTATCATACTCAAATTATTGAAAACCAAAGACCAAGAAAGAATATTAAAAGCAGCAAGAGGAAAGACACACATAGCATTCAACAGAGCCCCAATACATCTCTCAACAGATTTCTCAGTAGAAGCCCTACGGACTAGAAGAGAATGGGATGATATATCAAACCTCAGAATATTCCAGTATCATAAATGTGGTGAATAAATGATATACATCTTTAGTACGAAGACTAAAGAACAAATCTAACAGAAATAACACATACAACAACAACCATTTAAGAGATAAGCAATATTAAAAGATGTAACTTGAAACAATGAAAGGTCAAAAAGTTAGGGGTGGAGTGGGGAATGATGAAAAGTGCAGAGTTGGCTTTCTTTTTTTCTTTTTAATTATCTATCAAAGTTAAGTTGTCATTAGTCCAAAAAAATCTGTTATAACTCTAACATGTTTTTTGCAAGCTTCATAGTAACCATAACACAAAAACTTATAAGAGACATACTAAAAATAAGTAATGAGAAATCAAAATATACTGCTAGAGAAACCCACTCAATCACAGTAAGACTGGAAGAAAGGGGGGGGGGAATCTATGAAACAACTGGAAAAAAAGTAATAAAATGGCAGTAATAAGTTCCTGTATATCAATAATAGCTCAAAATGCAAATGGATTAAATGCCCAAATTAAAACATACAGAATTGGTCAATGGATTATAAAACAAGAACCAACAATAAGCTGTCTACAGGAGACTCACTTCACCTATAAAAACACACACCAACTGGAATTTTGAGCAACAATCTTAAGGAAACACACTGAGTGAGATATGAGAAGATTCAGTTAGACAATATAATGAAATGAGAAAAAACAATCCAGGATATGAAGAATGGAATTTACCAAGAGATTAGTACCTTTGAAAAGAATGTAGCAGAACTCATGGAACTGAAAGATTCACTTAATGAAATAAAAAAATACAACTGAGAATTTAAGCAACAGACTAGAACTAGCAGAAGAAAGGATTTCTGATTTTGAAGATAGTCTTTTTGAAATAACCCAGGGAGACTAAATAAATAAATAAATGATAGATAGATAGATAGATAGATAGATAGATAGATAGATAGATAGATAGATAGATAGATAAGAAAAGGAAAGGAAAAAGAATTTTTAAAAATGGAGAAAATGTAAGAGAGATAGCTGACAACTTTAAGTGCACAAACTTTCAAATCATGGGCATTCCAGACAGGGGGGAGAAAGGAAAGGGCATGGAAAACCTAGTCAATGAACTAAAAATGGGAAATTTCCCAGGTATAGGGAGAGACACAGACTTTCAGACACAAAAGGCTCAAAGATCCCCAAAAAGATTCAACCCAAAAAGATTCTATCCAGGACACATTATAGTTAAACTAGCAAAGCTCAAAGAGAAAGAGCAAATCTTAAAAGAAGCAATAGAAAAGAATCAAGTCACCTATAAGACTAACAGCAGACTTCTCAACAGAAACTTTATAGGCAAGAAGAAAATTTGGTGATATATTCATAATACTAAAAGAAAGAGAGCCAGTCAAGAATACTATACCCAGCAAGGCTATCCTTCAGAAAGGAAGGGGAAATAATGTATTTTCCAGACAAACAAAAATGGCAGGAGCTCACGACTGCATGACCAGTCCTGCAAGAAATCTTCAAGGGAGTCCTGCATCTGTAATCCAAAAACTAATAATTACTACCATGAATACATAAGAAAGAACAAAACCCAGTGGTAGAATAAAAATGCAAATGAGAAAGAGAAACAAGCTAAATCTTACCACACCAAAAAAACATAATGACAATGAAACAAAAGCAAACTTTCAGTCTCTTTGGAAGATGATAGGGAAACAATTCATTTTTCTAAAACTAGTATGTTAAAAGGAAAAATCAAGCATTTATCCTGTCTTTCCTATATGAATTGTTCCTCAGGGTAACCATAAATAGCTGAGGAAGGAACATTTCTGTTTATTGAAGTATACCACATAGTAAATAAACAGGGAATAAAATAACTAGGATATGGTATTTTGCAAATTGCTTTTTGAAATAATGAATCTAGCATATGATCATCAATATCTGCTAACATCACAGAGAAATGATCAGACATTATGGGCCTCCTGCAGTGAGAGCATACAGCTCTGAAGCCAAATCTAACCCAAGCGAAACCAAGCCTCAGGACCCAGCAACCAATCATCAGGAAATGCAGGGGACCGTGGAACATTGTAAAGAACAGCACTGGGATGGAGCCAGCAAATCCAGCCTTGGGAAAATTTATGGAGTAAAACGGAAAAATTGGATGAATGGGGAATCTATAGATTAAAAGAAATTTAAGAGACAGTGGACATAGCAACCAATGAAACAAGCAGAATTTGTTTGGCTCCTGATGTAAACAAGTCAATTGTAAGAAAGAAAGAGGGAGGGAGAGAGAACTGGAGAAATTTAAACATGTTTAATGTTTGATTATATTAAGGAATTATTGCTGATTTTAAAAATTTTAATGTTATAAAGTAATTAAGAAACAAATGTGGTTACTGACTTTATAATCTAAATAGGGCAGTTTATTTAGATAAAGTTACATAGCAGTATTTCTTCTATGAGGTCAATATGATATTGATATGCTTGTATTTTAGGGTTTGATTTACAATAAATTTTAATTGATTAAAAAAAGAAAGAAAATAACTGTTGAGACATAATTTTGTATATAGTACAAATTCCTCAATAGTAAAAATGGGCTAAATTCAAAACTGAACTTGTCAGTAGCAGGCTTATGCAGAAAGACATAGTGAAGAGATATCACCAGGCAAAAATTAAATGGTCATACAGAGAAACATAAAAATGCAGTAAGTATCAGAAATATAAATGACTATTTACTGTTCAAGACAATTTTAGTCACTGTGAGTTTTCAAATATGTAAATAATTAAAATATATGGAGGTAATAAAAAGTCAGGAGAGGGTAAATGGAATTAAGAGTTCTAAGGTCATAATATTGCCTAGGAAGTGCTAAAACATTAATTTATATTTGACTGTGATAGTGATTTAAAAATGCAATCTCTATGCTATTCTCTAAGTGAACAATAAAAGAATGAATGACAAACAAGCAAAAATAAAGCAATTACTAATAGATCTAATGAGAGAGATAGACTTCAACACAATAGTAGTTGAGGACCTTAACACCCCATTATCAGCAAAGGACAGATCATTTAGACATAAAATTAAGTAGAGAACATCAGAATTAATCACATGGAACATTCTCTAGAATAAACCATATGTTAGGACACAAAGCAAGTCTCAAAAAATTTTAAAAAGTTGAAATTATGTCTACTACCTTGTCCAACCACAGTGGAATAGAACTAGAAATCAACAACAAAAGGGACACTAGAAACCATACAAATACATGAAAATTAAACAACATGCTCCTAAACAACAAGTGGGTCAAAGAAAAAAATCAAAAAGTAAATTAGAAAATTCCTGGAGACAAATAAAAATGAAAACACAATATACCAATACCTTTGGGATACAGCAAGAGCAGTTCTAAGAAGGAAGTTTATAGCAAAAAATACCTACATCCAAAAAGAAGAAAAACTACAAATAAACAACCTAAAATTATACCTCAGGACACTAAAGAACCAAGAACTAACCAAACCCCAACAGCAGAAGGAGAGAAACAACAAAGAACACACAGAAAGAAATGAATTAGAGATTTAAAAAAATACAAAAAATCAATAAAACAGTTTTCTTGAAAAGATAAAGTTAGTAAATCTTTTGCTAGACTAACAAAGAAAAAATGAGAGATGACTCAAATAAATAAAATCAGAAATGAAAAAGGAGACATTACAACTGATACCACAGAAATACAAGGGATCATAAGAGACTACAATGAACATCTATATGCAAACAAACTGGAAAACCTAGAAGAAATGATAAATTTCTGGATGCATACAACTTAACAAGTTTGAATCATGAAAAACTAGAAAACCTAAACAGACCAGTAATGAGTAATGAGATTGAAATAATAATAAACGGTCTCCCAACAAAGAAAACCCAGGACCAGATATCAGGACCAGATATACATAAATCAATAAATGTGATACATCACATCAACAAAATGAAGGAAAAAAATTATGATCATTTCAATAGATGCAGGCAAAGCAATTGATAAAATCCAATACCACTTCATGACAAAAACATCAATAAATTAGATATAGAAGGAATGTACCTCAATACACTAAAATCCATGTAGGACAAATTCTTTCATACTGAATGGCCAAAGATTGGAGGCTTTTTGTTTAAGGTCTGGAACAAGTCAAGGATACCTGCTTTTTCCATTCTTATTCATCATAGTACTGGAAGTTCTAGCCAGCACAAAAAGGCAAAAGAAAGCAATAAAGAACATTGTTTTATTTATTCTAAAGGAGGAAGTCAAACTATCCCTATCTGCAGATGGCATGATTATATACATAGAGACCCCTAAAGACTCCATCAAAAAATAACTAGAACTAATAAATCAATTCAGTATAGTGGCAGGATACAAAATCAACACACAGAAATCAATAGCCTTCCTATACATCAATAATGAAATAGTTGAAGAAAAAAAGTAATTGCATTCACAATAGCTACAGAAAATAAATAAATAAAATAAAATATCTAGGAGTAAATTTAATCAAAGAGATGAAAGACCTCTACAATGAAAACTATAAAACATTGGTGGAAAAAAATGAAAAGGACACAAATAAATGGGAAAATATCCCATGTTTTAGGTTTGGAAGAATTCATTGGTAATATCATCAAAATGTCAATATTACTCAAAGCATTCTACACATTCAAGGAAATCCCTATTAAAATACCAATAACATTCTTCACAGAAATGGAAAAAAATGATCTTAAAGTTTCTATGGAAACACAAAAGACCCTGTATAGCTAAAGCAACCTTGAACAAAAAGAACAAAGTTGGAGGCATCACACTTACTGACTTCAAAATATACTATAAAGCTATACTAACCCAAACAGCATGGCACTGATATAAAAATAGACAAATACACCAATGGAACAGAATAGAGAGCCCAGAAATAAACACACACACTTACAGCCAACTGATTTTCAACAAAGGTGCCAAGAATATACAGTGGGGAAAGCACACCCTCTTCAATAAATGGTGCTAGGAAAACTGGATATCCACATGTGGAAGATTGAACCTAGACCCCTATCGCTCACCATATACAAAAATCAACTTGAAATGGATTAAAGCCCTAAATTTAGGATCCAAAACAATGAAACTACTAGAAGAAAACATAGAGGAAATGCTACATTAAATGGAAGAGGGCAGCACTTATTTTGACACAAACTGCATGGATGAGCTTGGAAAAAATTATGTTAAATGAAATACACCAGGCACAGAAAGAGAAATACCACATGTCCTCACTCATGAGTGGGAGCTAAGCAAGGAAGAGAGAGAGAGAGAGAGAGAGAGAGAGAGAGAGAGAGAGAGAGAGAGAGAGAAGAGAGAATGAGGAAGGGAGGAAGAAAGGAAGGAAAAAGACAGACCACAGTAAAACATTGAACTTTCAGAATGAAAGGACAGACCTCTTTTGATGAGTGGTTAAAATGAAAACCAAAACAATAACGTTGAATTGATTTGGTAAAAGTGATTGTGTGAAAGAATTAAAAGCACACAGAAAGGTACTTTGGCAGAAAACCCCTTAGAATGAAGATTTATGATTCTTAAATATTTTTAATATGCTTCTGATGAAATATTTTCTTTATGATCATAACTTTAAGATCTAAAAGGATCCATTAGAAAAAAATGGTTTGGGAAAATATTTTGTTCATGTTCAGCTTCAAGGGAGTTAGAAGATGATGGGGTGAGACTGAGTTTTTTTTTTTTTTTTTAAAGATGACCGGTAAGGGGATCTCAACCCTTGGCTTGGTGTTGTCAGCACCACGCTCAGCCAGTGAGCAAACCGGCCATCCCTATATAGGATCCGAACCCGTGGCCTTGGTGTTATCAACACCGCACTCTACCGAGTGAGCCACGGGCTGGCCTGAGACTGAGTTTTATATTCAGTGAGAAAGCCAAACTATATTCTTAAGCAAAACAAAACTAATTCATGATTAAGTTGCACAATTCTTTCTTTCTAGAGATTCCTAAGTATTTTTTTATTCCTAAACTCAAGTCTAGTTCCCATCTTTTCAATTTCTTGCATTTATTACCTCCTTGCCCCTGTTAACTCAGTGTGTGTTGGGATAATTGCTTGGCAAGAGCCTATGGATAACCCTGTTTGCATGGTTTAACTTAGCATTCTGGAATTCATAGTTTCACAAGTACAGACAAGCAGAACTGCTCAAGCTGGTACTGGATGCAATTTGTCAGTCTGTTTCAGCCTGATAGCCAGTAAAATCAAGGAACTATAGGTCGTAAGTGAGTGTAGAGGTCATCTGTTTCCTGGCAACATACAGTGTAGTTGGGAACCAGCAGCATCAGCAGCATCAGCTTGTTTGAGATGTGGAATCTTCAGCCACATCTCGGATATGCTGTATCTTGTATTTTAACAAGACCTCCCAAGTGATTTGCTTGACTGTAATATACCACCTCCCACCAAGTGACAATCCAACCTATATTTGAATGTGTTCAGTCACAAGAACTCCCTACTTCACAAGGAAGCTCATTCCAAGTCCTTCTTCTTCCAAAGCATCCTGAACACTACTTAAAATTCATTTGGAAATGTTGCCTTAATGATAACTTTCTTTTGCTCAAATGAATCATTCAATAACTAAATGCAATAATCATCTTTATTTTCCAGTCTTCTTTCTAACAGTGCTTCTATTCCAACCAAATTGATCTACCTGTGTCACACAACAACCCTAGTGGTCAATTCTGTTGATAACCTGGCCCACAACATTCTTCCTCTCTTTTCTTGTATCTCTGCTTGTGTAGATTCTATTCACTCATGAAACTCCAGCATCTTGTGGTTTGCCATTCAGTATCATGTGTTTTCCCTGTTTCAATTGGTTTTATTATTATTTAGATATAATTAGGCCAACAAATTAAAGGATGATTGCCATTGAAAAGTTAGTTTGTAAACCATAATTCCCAAGAGGAGGAGGTATGCCATGCTGTGGGGGGGACATATGGAGAAGCACCAGAGACAGTCAGGAGGCAGAGGAAGAGGGGGAACTCATAGGAAAGAGCCTTTAATGTGGTTTCTGTGGGGAGGAACAGGTGAGACAGAGTAAGCAGGTTTAGGATTGGCTACTTTGAATAATCTCAGCAGGCTCTGGGGCATAGGGGCTGTTCCTAGCTGACTAGTGATTACAGCAGGTGAATAGTGGACCCAAGTATGAGAGCCCAACAAAGGAGGTAGTTGGAAGTATGAGCTCTGGATTGGTTGGTTTGTTCTTGAAAGATGTGCTCAGGCCAAGTTATTTACTATTTCTAGGAACCGAATAGCCTTTGGAGAGGCAGTATCTCCAGGATCAGCAAGGCCCCTGATGTCAAAGCATAAGGAATACAGAAAATTAAAAAAAAAAACAAACATGTTTGATATACTTTCTGAGACACTCGAGTGCTTTTGTCTTAGTGTGCAGCAGAAACATTGATCTTTGTACTTTCATTGGGAGACTAAGAGGGGGAAAATTGATAATTCTGAGGAGTTCCTCCAGTTTACACTTCCAACAATAACAATGCACAGGAGCATCTTGGGCACAAAGGAAAATTAATGGGAGAAGCCAAAGATATGATAAGAAAGTCCTGCTGCAAGCATCTTTCTCTCTCTCTCTTTTCTCCTAGAGTAAAATTAGATATGATCTCTAGAGATTGTATCCATGCTTTAATTCATCAACCAAAATGTTCACTGATGACAAAATTAGTAGGCTCCTCTTGGACAGTCACAGGGCTTGTCCTCTGGGGTTCCACCTGCTTTGCCAAATTCCTGATCTCTCAAGGAGAAAAAGTGCCTCACCAGCCTGGTGCATGTCCTTTCAAGATGCTTGACAAGCATACGTTGGTTTGTAGTGAAGCACAGGTAAGTGTTTACACATACATAAGTACACACACACGGTCATGCACTCACATTCGTGCACACTCACAATAGCACATGACAAAATACTCTGACCTAGATCCCGGTCAGGACATTTCTAAACCAAGTGTATTGTCTCCCTTTCCCCTTTCAGTCCAACTGGAAGCCCTACATTGTTACAAAAGGTCCTTGGTTGATGACAATGCGATGAGGGCAGCCCAACTGCTATGAAACAAAGTCAAAGGAATCCAGTTTGTCTCCATATTTAAGTTCTGGGAGCTCTCCTGCAGGGAACACTTGTGAGATCTTTTTAGTCAACTGGATGTAAGACACCATAATCAAGGAATGCAGCAAGATTTCCTTAGGTCCTCGCTCCCATAAGGATCATAGGCAAAATCTTACACAAGTGAAAGGGAACCAAAGATATAAATTACTCTAAAAAGCAAATAATCCGTAATACATTTTTATAATACAAAATTACTGCTCAAAACTGATTTCTTATTTCTGGTGATCCTTGACTGCTCAGTCACATATTCTAATGAGTCACCAGGGAGTTGATTGAAAACTCTGTTTCTGGAATGGCTTGCTCACTGTAGATGATAAGGCAGGACCTTGGCCATTTCATTGGGACATTCCTGGTTGTCAATATCCAGAGGTCTTTGCTCTTGATTTGTCACATTCTCAAATGTTCTACATAGGAAGGACAGTGGTAGAGTGTATAGACCTAGTTTACAGAGTTTTGGGATGCAAGTGGGAAAGAAAAACTGAGGAATCACGCCATTCAATATGCACTGGTGTCTCTATTCACTGTTTCGAGGAGGGCCTTTTCCCACCCCAACAAACTGTCACCTGGTCCTTCACTCCAGAGAGTCAACTTCTCAGCTTCACTGACAGTGAGAGGGAAAAGCTGCCTGACAGCATAAGTTAAGGGAGGGTGTCCAAAGTTTTAACTGTTCCTTAAGCAGATTTTTAGTTAATCTCATTTCTAGTCATACCTGCACCCCTGCCTCCAGACGTATCTGATGTCTCTGGCCTATTGGGGTTTGGCAGTGAGAATCAGTTTGCTTCTTGTTTGTTTTCTTCCATTACAAGCACTGATGTTTCAGAATGTTCTGGTCTACTACCATAATTACCACTGATCCATCTGTTTTCCCAGTTGTAAGATTCTTCTACCCTCCCTTGAATGCTGTCATTACCTCCTTTGTTTTCTAGAATCTTATGGGTTTATGCTTTTCTTGGGCGGGGAGGGAGAGGAACATCTGTCAAAGAGGGATGAGTTAGTCATACTCCTCAGTTCACGACACAGCAAATGTTCTCTCTCGTTTATTTGTTTATATGTGTATTTATTCTCTTTTATCCTTTTCCCACTCCCAACCCCTTCCTTCTTCAAAGGCAATGATTCCTTGTGTATTTAATATATACATTTTTGAGTACTTAAAAATGTGTATTTTGTTTCACATATATAAATTTAAATTTATTCACATCATATTGTGTTGTAGTTCTTATTTGATTTCTCACTTTTTATCATTCAGCATCATGTTTTTAAGATCCAGCCATGCTACTATGTTTAAGTCTAATGATTTATAACATTTCTTATTCCTTTACTGGTATTTCCTTTGACTATGGATATATTGATTGGAGTTCCATATTATTTTTTTTCTTGAAACATACCTATAGTTCAGCTCTACAATTTTCAGTTTTAGTTTTTTCCGAAATGGAGCAAGAACTTGAAGATGTTATTCAAACAATTTGAATGTAAAGTGCTCCCAGACATTTGTTACTTCACCCCAGTCTTTTACAGCTAACTTACCCACATCTAATCCAACAGTAATTAAAAGAATAATTTCTTCAAACATATTTTAATAAGTTTTGTCAAAATTTGATTAAATTAGATAATTGCAGTAACAAGTACAACTAGCCTAATCCAATTTGAGGATAAACACAACAGAATGTTGGTAAACATGCACCTCAATCCGAGGACACAATGGCTCTCAATTGCCAGCACATTAGAGAGCAGCAGGTATTCAGCAGGCTTTGGGCATCCACTGGGCTATTTTACACTAGAATGTGAGCTTTGGTTACTCCAAGAGAAATTCTATAGTTTTTGTTTGTTTGCTTGTTTTGGAAAATACCCTATCAATCTGATACTGTGGTGGAATGGAATCATGAGATGGCGGTCATTTCTCTATGCTTTTGGTGCCCATCCGGATGAAAAATGCAAGATTTTAATATGGTTGCAGAGAAAACAGAACTGATTTATGCTTGGATTTACGTGTTTCTTATTGTGCATTGTCACATTCCGTATTTCCCACAGATGCAATTTGTTTTCCCTCTAGGACAAGGGTACCCAAACTGTTTCTGACAAGGGATAGAAAGTCAATATTTTAGGCTTTTTGTGTCATGTAGGTCTCTGGAGCATATTCTTTTTTCTTTTGTTTGTTGGTTTGGTTTTATAACATCTTAAAAATAAAAAGCCATTCTTAGCTCATTAGAGCTGATTGTTTATAGGACCCTGGCACGTCCTCTCTCTCTCTCTTGCTTTCTCTCATCATGTGATCTGCTTGTACCCACAGGCTGCCTGCTGCTTTCCACGAAGAGTAGAAGCAGCCTGAGGCCCATGCCAGATGCAGCTGTCCCAGAATCGTAAGCCAAATAAAACTCTTTTCCTTACAAATTACCCAGTCTCAGGTATTTCTGTTATAGCAACACAAAATGGACTAATACATCTGTGTTCTAGAACATGGTGCTAGAGTTAGGGAAATGAAAGACACTTTCCCCACTTCAGGGTATTAAGGATACGTAGGTTCTACACAGTGGCTTTTGAGTAGTGAGCTGACCAGCCTACAGCAATTCTAGTGAAGAAATATAGCCATGGGTGGGCATTAGTGGTTAGTGCTGGCAGGGGGCGGCAGCAGCAATAGCCACCTGTGCCTCTGAAGGTGTGCCATGCCCACAGACATGCAGCATGGGAAGCTCTGGCTGTGAAATTGAAGTAGGAAAGAAATGCTGTGACAGGTGCCTTGCAGGGGCTAGTAGGACTGTGTTTGCAATCACCTGTAAGATATCATCTGGAGACTTTCAGAAAAAAAAAAGCAGCAAGGACTTTTTAGAGGGTGGGGGCAGAAGCAAAAAGACACTGCTTCCTATTGTTAGTTTTATCCAATTTTATATTTAATCCAAAGGCTTAAAGATGGCCTGGAAAAACACAACTCCCATGTGTTTCTCAGATTGGTCCTGATGTCGTTTTTCTCTCATGTAAATGAAAGTAATAGTTTTCAAATAAGAGAATAGTTCTGTGTGATCAGGAAACCAATGCACCCATTCTAGCCAGGCTACCCCATAGCTGCTTGACCTTGGAAAAGTCCCTAACCCTTTTGGCCTCATGTTGTTCTTACACATAATAAGGGGTAAGGCAAAAGTGTCTAAGGACCCATATTTTTTAAATGTGCCATACAATAATTTGATATTAAAGCCACTGATAAAGTAACGATGATTTATTGAATCACCTACTGTGTTCCAAATATGATGCTATGTAATCAGACTACTGAAGGAAAGAGAGTCCCTGCCCTCAAGAATTTCCATAAAAGTAAGCCAACTGATAGAGTTTGGATGTGTTGTCCTGCCCCAACCGCATGTGGAAATCTGATCCCCAATGTGTCAGTGTTGGGTGCTATTTGAATCATGGCAGCAGATCCCTCATAAATGGATTAATGCTGTCCCTGGGGGGTAGGGGTAGTGAGTGAGCTGTTGCTCTATTAGTTCCCATGAGAGCTGGTTGTTTAAAAGACCCTGGCACCTCCCCTCTCTCTCTCTTGCTTCCTCTTGCCATGGGATCTGCTTGTACCTGCTGACTGCCTGCCGCTTTCTGCTATGAGTAGAAACAGCCTGAGTCCCATGCCAGATGTAGCTGTCCCAAAATCATGAACCAAATAAAACTTTGTTCTTTATAAATTGCCCAGTCTCAGGTATTCTGTTACAGCAACACGAAATAGACTGACACAAGGTCTCTGCTCAAACATTACCTTATCCATGAGACCTTTCCTGAGCACTTTACATTAAATAATATTCACCAGTACTCCCAGTCCTCCTAGCCTGCTTTAGTTTAGTTTTGTTTTCCATAGCAGGTATTTCCACTTTACTTAAGACCTACATAGTTGCTTATGTACTACTATAGGTTAAATGTGTTCCTGAAAGGTTTGGGAAATCCTATTAAGGTAATTGAAAGGTGGGGCCTTTAGGAGGTGATTAGATTGTGATGATTGTACCCTCACGAATGGATTAATCCATTGGTGGTATAATGGGTGGTCATGAGTGGGTTCTGATGGTTTTGTAATGAGAGTGAGTGAGCAGGTTAGTTCTCTTGCTTGGCCATTTTGCCTCATGATACCCCACATTGCTATAAAGTCACCACCAAGAAAAGGCCATCACCAGATGTGTTCCCTGGACTTTGGACTTCCTGGCCTCCAAAACTGTAAGAAATAAATTTTATTTCTTTATACATTACCCAGTTTCAGATATTCTGTTATAAGCAATAGAGATGGACTAATACAGAAAATTCCATCATGGTAGGGACTTTGTCCTAAAACAGTACCTGACACACAAGTACTCAGTTAATATTTATTTGTTGAATGAAAGAAGAAAGGAAGGGAAATATGAACCAGGACACACACACACAAAAAGGTAGACTAAGGAAGACACTCTAAATCTATAACAGAAGAATTGACTCCAGGGGTGTTTGTTTAGAATTGTGATGGCACTTAAGTCCTTTCTGGAAAAAAAAAGTTTTAAATAGTATAAGAAAATGAGTATGACTTATTGCATAATGTGATAAATAAGTCCTAAAGAGAGAGAGAGAGTACTCATAGCTGAAAATATCCAGCTAATAGAATTATTGGTTTAATAATGGGTCTTCATCCAAGCCTAGTTAGTCTTTGTCCAACATGTCCCAGATGGCCAGGAGAAAGGTAGCAAAGGGTGGGTGAAGGAAGAACATATTCTGACTCAAGGATACTTATTTCATTGTTAGACAATAGATTTATGATAGTGCTATTTATAGTGCCCCCACATACATGTGATTCAGCCCTGAGGGTTATCTCTGGATAACCATTGCCTGGGATGTCGTGTACTCATGTGTAGAAAAGATAAATCAGCACTGAGAAAGGAGAAATTTCCTCCAGAGGTTCACACCTTAATAAATGAGGGAAGTAGCAATAGGAAAAAACTATTTCACCGATTAAAATTAGAAGAAAGGAGAGCAGGAGACTGGCCACCAATAAAATAAACTATAGAAAAGCAATCACTAGTGTGTGAATCATTCCCCAAGGCACAGTAAGTCAAAACTAATGCACAGATTGGAAGACGTACATACCTGCAAATGAATCTCTCTAGAATGAGAAAACAGTATTAAAAGAATTTACATTTGTTGAACATTTGCTATGTTGCAATTCCTTACCTAAGCCTTTTATTAATTAATTTAATTCTCACTATAACCTTATCAAGTAGGTATCAGTGTTTTCTTTAGGAGACACAGAGATTAAGCACCAACCCAAGGCCACATAATTAGGAAGTCAGGGGAGTCAGGAGTTGAACCCAAACAATCTGGTTCCAGAGCCCATAATTTTTTTTTTATATAAAATCTTTATTGAACTATAATTCATGTACCATAAAGTTCATCCTTTTTAAGTATACAATTCAATGATTTTTCATGTATTTGTGAAGTTGTGTAACCATTACCACAGTCAATTTTAGAACATTTTAATCACTCCAAAGGAAACCCCATACCTACTGGCAAAGGCTCCCCATTTTCCTCCAGCTTCCCAGCCCTTGGCAACCACTCATCTACTTTCTGTATCTATGGATTTAGCTCTTCTGGACCTTTCAAATGAAAGGAATCATACAATATGTGGCCCTTCATTTGTCCATGTTGTAGCACGTATCAATAGTGCCTTTCTTTTTTGTAAAATAATATTACATTATATAGACATACTACATTTTATTTATCCATTCATCAGCTGAAGACCATTTGGTTTCCTTTTGGCTAGTGTAAACAATGCTGCTGTGAACATTAATGTACACATTTTTGTGTGAATATATGCTTTCATTTCTTTGGGTATATACACCTAGGAGTGTGATTGCTGAGTCACAGGGCTACTCAATGTTTCACCTCTTGAAGAATTCATGCTCTTTCTTGATCACTACTCCCTCTGGCACCTGACACAGGGTATTTTACATGACAAGTATGAAGTCACACTGTCTCTACAAAAATATTTTTGGGTTATTATTTCCTCCAGAAACTTTGTGGTTTTCCTCTCTTGAAGTTTAATATCCTGTTCTTTCAGCATACAATGGATCTTGACTAATTTGAAGTTTGAGATGAACAAGTATTATTGAATCTATGATATGTGCCAAGGACAATTAGAATGTCCATGGGGGATTCAGAAAAAAAAAAATGTGTTTCTTCCATCCTGTTTTCCTTTAATAAACATTTATTAAGCATCTACCAAGTGTCACTCACCAGTACTGGGCAAGAAGAATTTAAGTGTGAGTCAAAAACCCTTATGAACCCTGTCCACATGGAACTTAAAGTGTTCTGGAGAAGCCAAATACATGGAAATGTGAACTGCTCTAAGGGCTACCAAGGAAAAATGTGCAGTGTTCTTAGACCTTATAATAGGAGCATGAGGTCAAAAAATGCTTCCTTGAGAAAAAAAAAATGTGAGTGAAGATCTGAAGGGCAAAAAGGAGTTAACTGGTGAAATGCAGAAGGAAAGAGTATTACAGGCAAATGGAACAGCCTGTGCCAAGGCCTAGAGGCAGGAAGGAACCATGTAGGTATGAGCACTCCAAAGAGGAGAGAGCTCAGAGAGCAGCAGATGCTGAGGGGCCAGACTATTCATAGCCTTTTAGGTCAGGGTCAGGTTAAGAAGCTTGTTTTTTAACATTAAATAAAAGAGAGGCAAAAGAATTAAAAATAAGAACTGAAACAGATGCTCGTGTGCCAATAATCATTGCAGCATTATTCATAATAGCCAAAAGGTAGAAATAATCTAAGTGCCCATCAACAGATGAATGTATTAACAAAATGTGTTATCCATACAGTGAAATATTATTCAGCTATTAGAAAAGAATGGAGTTCTGATACATGCTACAACATGGATGAACCCTAGAAATATTATGCTGAGTGAAAGAAGCCAGACCAAAAAAAGGAAAAATATATGATTCCACTAATACAAAACATCTAGAACAGGCAAATTCATAGGAAAAAAAAAGTAAATTAGAGGTCATCAGGGGATGGGGGGAGGAGGAAATGAGGAAATATTGCTTAACGGTTACGCAGTTCCTGTTTGGGGCAATAAAAAGGCTCAGAAATAGTGGTCATGGCTGCACTACATGAATGTACTTAATGTTGCTGAACTGTACACTTAACATGGTTGAAACAGCAAATTTTATATATATTACCCCAATAAAAAAATTTTTAAATAGAAAAGGAGAAGCCATTAACAGATTTAAAATAGGTTGTGTAGGGATACGGGGCATGACATGATCAAATTTCAGTTTTGCAAAGATCACTTTAGAAGAAGGACTGGATGGGATCCAAGATGAATATAAGTAAACCAGTTAGATTTGCAGGGGGGGCAGGCAGAAGTGGACAGGTTCAATATATACAAATTTTGGATTGGTGACTGAAGTGAGAGGTAGAGGGATAGTAAGGATGTCAGTCCAGATTGGGAATACTGGTAGAGACCTGAGTTTGAGCAGGAAAACATTTGAGTGGTGTGATGTCCATAGGGTGAAGTTTAATATCCTGTAGCTATTAAATATTAAAGTTTAATATCAAGTAGACAGTTTGACATATGGGTCCAGAACTCAAAGGAGGGTATAGGCTAGAGATATAAACCAAAGACTCAAATCTCTCTTTTAAAAAACTGTGATATTGTTGAGGCCACAAGACTTGCCTGTGTAGACAAATTAGGAGATGACACAAGACAGTAGGTGATGAGATGCCAGAATGTTTGTTATTAATGATATAGAAAAGGAAGAGATGAATGCAGTCTAGAATTACCAGGCTCCACTACTTGAAGGAGTGGGATGAGAGGTGGCCTGGGAAGATAGACAAGATTTATGTTTGTCGGGGAGGAGGAGAGGACACGAATTTCAACAGGAGCAGTGGTAGAAAAGATGTTTTAATCAATGGGAGACATCAAAGCCTCAGCAAAGTTGAAGAACTGGGGCTATGATGGATGGAATAACAATAGTATAATGTGATTGTACATTACCACCACTGGGCACTTCAGACCGTCCACTCAAGTCTGCAGAAGGCCAGTGTGCTAGCCTCTCACTGCAGTGCCTCTGAAGCAGTCCAGCCTCCTAGTAGGACTCCAGCTCTCCTGCAGAACCTCTACTCTGAGAGCCAAACACCGTGCCCAGCTTGGTGCTAACAGCCACACCACTCTGTAGAACACTAGTGCTGTTCTCTGCAGGTGGGGCCTCCTGGCCTCTGGAAGGGGCCATTAAAGACCCAGGGCCATCAATGACCCCCACAGAGTTGGCTAATGGAGATGAGCATTGTTCAAAGGGGTGCACTGCACGGGGCTCTGTTCACAGCAGATCCTTTTCAGGAACACAGTGATTCAGCCTCATACATGCTCAGATTATACTCCTAGATCCAGTACTTGGCACTTGGCAGAAATGAATGTCTAGTGTAGAACACCAGGCTTAGTGCCTCTCCACGTACCTACTGTTTTGTTTTCATGCTTTTGAGATGGAAAAATGCAGCAAATCAGTGGAACACTCAAAAAAGAAGGAAGAGAGGGAGGGAGGGAGGGAGGGAGGAAGGGAGTGAGGGAGAAAAGGAGTGAAAGAAGGAAAGAAAGAAGGAAGGAAGGAAGGAAAAGAGAGAGAGAGAAAGAAAGAAAAAGAAAGAAAGAAAGAAAAAGAAAGAAAGAAAAAGAAAGAAAGAAAGAAAGAAAAGAAAGGAAGAAAGATGGAAGAGTTAGGGAGGGAAGAAGGATGGAAAAGAAAGAAAAGAAAAGGAAAGGAAAGGAACCTATTGATGGAGAAACTATGAAACTGGCACTCCTGATTTTTTAAAGCAATTTGGCAGTAAATTATCCTTAAAATTGGTGCAGTCATTTTACTTCAGGGAAATGACCCTAAGGGCATAATCTAAAATAAATTTTATGCACACATGTTCATTATACAATTATTTAAAAAAGTAAAAAGTTGAAAAAACCTAATGTCCAGCAATTAGGGAATGGTTAAGCGAATTAAGATATTATCATGCTTATAATATTAATCATCACAAATACTTTATAAAGATTTATTATTTTGTTGACTAAAGCTTAAAATTTTTTATATTGTAATATTAAACCACAAAATCAAAATATAAAATGGTATATAGAATGTGATCTCAGCTTCTTTAGAAGAGAAAACCAAGCTGAACAGATATTCAACCAACTACATAGTAGTTATCTCTATGGTTCACAGAATTATAGGTGATATTTAAAATTTCCAACTGTACTTTACAGATTTTCTGCAATGAGTACATAGTTATATCGTCATCATAAATAAACAAACATAATCAGAAAGAATGGAAAATGAAATAAAAATGGAAAGGTAAATCTGAAATTGTCATTAAATCATTTTACTTATATGGGATTCAGGATTACGTTACATTCTGTTCTGTCTGTTGGCCACAAACACTGCCTTTCCCCTCCAAAGTCATCTCCCATAGTCCCATATTAAGTCAGTGGAAGCGTCATTCTCAGAGCAAGTCCCAGGGCAGGTTTCATTCTTGTTTGCCATCAGAGAAGCTGGCTGGCAAGGGTTTGGAAGGAAATGATCCCACCTCATGAGTGTCAAACCCTGATTTCAGCATGGCCCCTGCCCTATTGTGCCCTGTGTGACAAGGTGCAATGCTGAGCAGAGGCAACCTAGACAGACAGCTGGTGCATGGGGCTTCACCAGCCCTGCTGAGTAACTAGCCATCTTGAAAAGGCAACAGGAAGCAGATGGCCAGCCTGGTCCTATCTTTGGCTGGTCCATCAGAGCCATCTGGAGAAAAGGAAATTGATCCACCACCTGCAGAGGAAGGTTCTGGTGATAAATAACTCTAACCTCACATTTTGCAATGTTCAGTGCCCAGGGAGGGATGGATGAAGATCTTCAGGTGTTGATGGGAAAACAAACCCAAGTATCATAGCCCATAGGATACGTGTGGGACCCCTAGTGGAGGGGGCAGCTTTCTGGGGACAGGAGCCCACAGGATTCCACAACCCCACTAACACAATGGGTGACTCACAGTGGTGAATGCTGGCCAAGCAGGTGCAGAGAATGCAGAAAGCCCCTTCTTCTCTGGAGATGGCAGGCTGGACAAGGTGCACACTGTATGGGGTCGTCCATCCCTTTGTATCTGCCTCTCTGTCTCCAGGTTCTCCAGCTGTGCACCATGCCACTGAGTTAAGAATCAGTTCTACAAGGAACCATTTGTAGCCTCAGTCCAGTTACTCCATGTGTCATCAGATGCTTTCCTTTTTTACTTAAATTTCTGACCCTCCAGATGGAAGTTATAAGCCCCAGTTCTTTAGTGGTGGGAGGACCTGTGTTTTGGAAGTTGAAATGTGAATACAGGGATGCTTAAATGAGGGCAGGAGGAAAAAAGAGAGGAAGAGGTGAGATGAGAAACTGAATCTTTCACTTCCAAGGGTCGCTGTGCTGTCTGTGCTCCCTGTGCTTTCCTGCAGCAATGTTGCCCACCGATGGGCCAGACAGACCATCGCTCCCAGGTAAAGAACCTCTGTGACCTCTTATACCACCACTGGCAAGTGCTGCATGTGACTCTGGACAGACAGAGAAAGTGTGCTGTGGCCTCTCTGCAGGGCACAGGACATGCAGGACGGAGCCAGGGCTGCACCTCAGCCATCCCTTTGGTTGTGTTAATGCAGTGAACAACCAGCACGGTGGTATGCAGAGGCCCTGACTGGGGGGTTTATCCAGCTGCTCAGGTCTTCACCACCAGCACAAAAATAGGGCCCAAATTTTATCATTGGCGTAAACTGCCATTCACTCAAGGACCTCAAAAACCATGATATATTTACTGAAGAATGCCTGCATGCATTTACTCAACGAACATTTATCAAAGTTTACTTTGTGCTAGAGCCAAGATAAAAAGTTGAGTGAGCCATGATCTCTATTTATAAGCAGCTTCTTTGGTAAGGGAAACAGAAGTGTTTACATACATATGAATTGTATATATACTTATCTTAATATATCTGTTCATATCTATTTGTCTATCTATCTACCTATCTATCTGGTGACAATATAAAGTACATGTTTGATAAGCATGGCAAAGATAGGGAAAACATGAAAGAGATTGAGCTGGCTCTTAAAGCTGTGAGGTAGGCTTTTCCTTTCTATAAGAAACCCTATTTGGCAGGGGGCAGTTGGCAACATAGCCAGCTGAATGTCTACATTTTGCAGCTTCACAAGCAGTTCTGCATGACCATGTGACCAAGTTCTGGCCAATGAGATATGAGTAGATGATGTGAGACTTCCAAGAAGTCTCCTTAAAGCAGAAGTAATGATATTTTTTTCTTCTTCCTCTTGCTGTCAACATGGAATTCAAATGTGATGGCTGGAGTTCTAGAAGCCACCTTAGGCTATGAAGCTTACTTAAGAATGTAAGCCATGTGCTAAAGATGGTAAAACAGAAAGACAGGAGTCTGAGGCCCTGAGAATTGTGGGGCTGCCACGCCATCCGTGAACTACTTAATTCATGACTTTTTTGTGTGTAAAAGAAATTTAAATCTGTATCTTGTGTGAGACACTGATACCTTTTTTTTCCTGTCATATAAATCCAAATCTAATCCTAATGACAGAGTACTAAGGGGCATGTTGTGTTCCAAGAATGACATAAAGTTCATAATATTAGGTTGGGGTTGGATAAGAAGTATGGTAAAAAAAAAAAAAAGAGAGAGATAGGTATTCTGGAAGGAGATTGATTAGGGTTTTGGATACATATTAAGGGGTTTGGATGTGTTTACATACAGAAGGGACATGATCATAATTTTTTTGGAAACTGTATGGAGGAGGGTAGGTGAGAAAGAGGAGTAATACACAGCAAGGTAATCATTTAGAAGACTGTTGCTAGAGATCAAGTGAAAGATGACAAAGGAAAAGTAGAAGGCAAAAGCAGTAAGAATAAAAAAGACGTGAGCAGTTCAGAAGAGAGTTTTAAGGTAGAATTAACAGACTTGACTTCCCAACGGATCAGGAAGTGAGGCTCATTATTCTGGCTTGGGTGGATGGTCACAGCATTAACTAAAACAAGGGTACAGTAGGAGAAATGGGTTAGGACACAGGTCCGGGTGCAGCTCTGCCATTAACTATCTATCTCGTCACCTTAGGCAAGTCACTTAACCTCCATGAGTGTCACCTGCGAAAGGAGTAAACTGGAATAAACTCAGAAGTCCCTACATCTTTTATTTTTAAAAAAAGTCATCATTTCTCAAAACAGTTAAATTCCCATGGTTCTGTGTTAAGTGACATTTCAAAGAATAGCAGCTGTTAATTCATCTTCACATACCAGGATGCAAGCTCTCACACAAGACATCTGAAGGACTATTCTATAAACCTGTAGTTGAACCTCTCCATTTGTTAAAATTGTATATGTTTCTCTTTTGTTTTAGTAAATAGGCAAGAGATTTGTACAGCTCAAAGGCGCAAAGAGCCCAAAAAGCAAATTCAGTCTATTTTCCAGAAAGTGAGCTCCTAAGAAAGAAAATGAGTAACCTCAGTCAATGTGGCTAGGTAAAAAAAAAAACAAAAAAACATTATGCAAATGGATGTCAGAGATATTAATAAATTACCCTCATACTTATAATTCTGCTAATTACAGTAGTCTCCCCCTTATCCATGGGGGATATGTTCCAAAACCCCAATGAATGCCTGAAATCACAAATAGGACTAAGCACTATATACAATACATTTTTCCTATACAGCATGGACTTGCTGGACAAAGGGATGATTCACCTCCCAGGTGGGATGGAAAGGAATGATGTGAGATTTTGCCATGCTACGTAGAATGGTACACATTTAAAAACTTATGAATTGTTTATTTCTGGAATTTTCCATTTTATATTTTTGGACCGAGGTTAACCACAGGTAACTGAAACCTTGGAAAGCAAGAATGTGGATAAGGGAAAACTACTGTATTAGAAAGAATCTAAAATAAAAATTAGCATGGGCTTTCTAGTTATGAAATCTCAAATTTTATCATTATGGTTTTTTTTGCCCTAATTTGGGGAGTTGAATTCTGTCTTTTGTCAGACCTATGACCCCAAATCTAGACCCTAGCATCCTCAATCAGAATTTTTTTTTTTTTAATTTTTGGCCACAAAACAAGTCTTAATATATTTACAAAGACTCAGATCATGGAAAATACATTCTCTGACCAAATAACAGAAGAACATTTAGAAAATTCACAAATGTGTAGGAATTAACACCCTCCTAAGTAAACAATGAGTAAAGAGAAAAATCACAGGGAAATCAGAGAGTACTTTGAGATAAAAATCAAAGAGCAACATATCAAAATTTATAGGATGCCAGGATCATACAGTGCTTAGAGGAAAATTTATACTTGTAAACACCTATATTAAAAATAAGAAAAATCTCAAACCATTAAACCTCCACCATAAAAAAAAGAAAAGAAAAAGAAGAGCAAACTGAACCACAGGCAAATATAGTACAAAATAAAGATTACAACAGAAATATATGAAATAGGGAATTAAAAAACAATAGAGAAAATCAACAAAACCAAAAGTTGATTCAAAAAGACCAATAAAATTTGCAAACCTTTATCTAGACAGACCAAGAAAAAAAAGAGAGAAGAGCAAAATTACTAAAATCAGAAATAAACCAGGGCATTATTACATTGTCATTATGGTTTTTTGGGTTGGTAAGATTTAATTTCTTCCTTGAGGATTTCTTGTGGGGCTGGTTGTGTGGTGGTGAACTCCCAAAATTTTTGCTTGTCTGGAAAATACACTAATTTTTCCTCATTTCTGAAGGATACCCTTGCTGGCTATAGTATTCTTGGCTGGCAGTTTTTTTTCTTTTAGTATTTTGAATATAGCATCCATTTTCTTCTGGCTTGTAGAGTTTCCATTGAGAATTCTTCTGTTAGGCTGACAGGTGTCCCTTTATAGGTGACTTGACACTATTCTCTTACTTCTTTTAAGATTTGCTCTTTGTCTTTGACCTTTGCCAGTTTAACTATAATGTGTCTTGGAAAGGATCTTCTGGGGTTAAATCTGTTTGGAGAACTTCAAGACCCTAGATCTGAAGGCCCATGTCTCTCCCTGTACCTGGGAAGTTTTCTGTTAATATTTTGTTGACTAGGTTTTCCATGCCTTTTCCTTTCTCCTCCCCTTCTGAAACACCCATGATTTGAATGTTTGTGCCCTAAGGTTGTCTGTTAGCTCTCTTAGATTTTCTTCATTTTTTAAAACTGCTTTTTCCTGTTCTTTGTCTGACTGGGTTATTTCTAAAAGACTATCTTCAAGAACAGAAATTCTTTGTTCTGCTTGTTCTAGCCTGCTGCTTAAGCTATTGGTTGTGCTTTTTGTTTTTGGGGGTCAATTCTTCAGTTCCATGAGTTCTGCTACATTTTTTTTTTTTTTAAGTTTAGTCTCTTTGTAAATTTCCTGCTTATATCTTGGAATTATTTTTCTCGTTTCATTATGTTGTCTGTCTCTTCTCATGTCTCAGAGAGTTTCCTTAACATTGTTGCTTGGAATTCCTTTTCAGTAATTTCAAGGGTTTCCTGCTCTCTAGGGTCTGGTATTTGAGAATTACTGTATTCTTTTTGTGGTATCACAATTTCTTGGATTTTTGTATTTCTGCTATTTCTACATTGATATCTGGTCATCTGGTAGAGCAGTTACTTCTTCTACTACTCTGGAGTGGGTTTTGAGGAAAAAGACAACCTCTTCTTGTGTCAGTACAGTTGAGTGTCTGGCAGGTGACCTGCACGATAGCTGTGGCATCGAGCTGCTTTTGCGGCAGCTATGGCTGTAGCAGTGGATGTGGTTGGCCACCTGCATGGAAGTGGTGTTTCCAGTGTGTTCCCTTGCCTGGTTGCAGATGAAGGGGGCTGCCCTAGGCTCCTGCCTAGGACCCTGGGCATTGCTCTCTTCCAGAATTTGATTTTTAGGAAGCATTTTTTTTTTAACTTGGGATTTCAAATTGAATTGCTCTGTATGCAATTTATTTTAAGTATAACAAGGATATGGTGAGGGTGAGGTGTGAAAATTCATTGAGTTGATGTTAAAGAGGTCCCAATATGCTCCTCTCCTTAAAAGCTAACTCCATTCATATCTTCATTTACTTGGTAAATATTTCTTCAACATCAGCCACTCTTCCAGGTTCTAAAGAATGAAACCAATAAAAAGACAGAAATTCTTACCCTCATGGAGCTTATAGTCTAACACATTGGAAGAGAAATGGATAATAATATAAGTAAGTAAATTCTGGATTAGAAAGTGATAAATACTAAGGAGAAAAAAATAACACAGAGAAAAGGAATTGCGCATATTATAGAGGAAGATTAAAACTTCAGATAAAGTTCCTGGAAAGGCCTCACCGAGAAGATGAGTAAAGACCTGAAAAAAGTGGCTCAAGGATGTGATGCCAAATTTGGGACAAGAGCAGTCTAAGCAGAGGGAACAGCAATTGCAATGGCGCTGAGATGGGACATTGCCTAGCATGCTTGAGAAACAGTGAGGTGGCCAACACAGCTGGAATAGAGAGAGGAGGGCAGGTGGGGGGAGGGGGCGAATAAGTTAAAATCAAAGAGGTAACAGAATGAGAAGCTGAAAAGTGAAGCCCGAGAGGTCTCCCACAGGTTGGGAGGGAGACTAAAACACGTCTTTTCTAATGACCTGCCAAGTTACAAAAGCAGAAGGTGAGATCATGGAAAGCTGTTCAAACATCAGGAAGCTGAAATTTTCCATGTGTTAAAGAAAAACCTGTTCTTTACCATACTTTTTTTCTGCCCTGATTTTATGTTTAACTATGAGAAGAAAACTGACTTACAGGAAGGCCAGGAACTCTGCTCTGTTGAAAAACCTTCCTCAGGAAGACATGCAATGTTTTTAAGGTGCATTTAGACTGTAGTCATTAGCTTTGTCCACAGATGAGTTATGACCTCTGACAGTCACTCACAGCATTGTAGTGCTGCAAGTGATCTACTCGCTGGTATTTTCCCAGTCCCAGTCTGATTCTGCTTTGCTTTTTTTTTTTTTTTTTTTTTAATAAACCCATTCCACCACTCTGTTCAGCCTGATTCCTACTACAGGCCGAGTTCTGCAATCAGTTCTCAGCCCACAATGAAAGTTTCCTCAGCTGAATCATTGCTGTTGACTAGACATAGTCCTGTCCCCAGGAAGAGGACGAGATGACCTAATCAGGCTTTTTCATTTCTACCACCAGTGATACCATGAATACAACACAGCCAGTAGTGTGCTTAGCATTGTGAAAGAACAAGACTTCTGTATTTTCTAAATAATTAGTGCTCATTACAAGCAGAACAGTGTAAATTAGTGACTCTGACACTGGAAGTTAGGACATGAAAGTTTAATTTCTAGCTTTATTACTGATTTACTACGAGACCTTAATTGATGTGCTGCATTTTCCTCAGCCTTATTTTCTGTAGCTGGAGAATCTGAACTTTCTTTGATTCTGTAGCTTCTGATTATTGGCACTATCGAAAAAGAGTGGGAGTGTAGATAATCAAAAGCCATTTCCATTTGGCTCAAGAACTATTAATTTACTTTTGTGAAACTGGCTTTTTGGGAAGTCACAGCATTTGAAATCAGATTATAATGGCTCACCAGTTAGCTCAGTTGGTTAGAGCATGCTGCTGCTGACACCAACGTCCAGTGTTTGATCCCTAAATGGGCCAGATACCAAATAAATGAAGAAATAAATCAAAATATAAAGCCACACTGTAAAAACTTATTTAAGAAAAATTAGAAATTATATGTATATTAAATTACACACACACACACACACACACACACACACACATCTTTGTATCTCATTACCCTTCTTCCTTCCTCTTCTTCCTTCTTTCACTACGCAAAGCAAATCCATCCTCTTCTTTTCCAAGCAAGCTTTCTGGATCACACCTTGTCTAGAGGCTGGAAAATAAACCATTACAACTTATTTTCAGTTTTTAAGAAGGGAAGTTGAAACCTTCTGGACTTTAAACACTGATGTTTATCATATCTGTTCCTAGGTAAGATAGAGGGGAAAAAAAACAGGTTAACTGGATCAGATTATACAAGGTCAGAAAAATCCATGTACACAAATTTCAGTGGCTTCCTGCTTTGAGTCATCTTCAGGTCAGCTGCCAGCATGGACAGGCTCTTTGCTGGTGCAGTGAGTGTATGTCTTGCTTTTGGATTTAATGTCTTCTGACATCTTATCTTGACTCTAGATTAGTTCTAAAGTACTTTTCTTCCTCCAACAATCCAAGTTACCTACTGTCTAGGCCTCTAAAAACCAGGGAGCAGTCCTAGAAAATACACTTAAAAATATTTAAAGGCAAAGGGCTGTAATGTATAAAACTTACCCTCAAATGGTTCAGAGGATTAAAATCTATATACATAGATAGAGAGGAGATAGATAGCACAAATGATAAAGCTAATGTGGTCAAATATTAACTGGTGAATCTGGGAAAAGGGTATATGTGAGTGTTATTTGTACTACTTTTATTTTTGCAACTTTTCTGTAGGTTTGAAATAGAAATATGAAAAAGAGCAGGTACTAACAGTATGAATGTGTGTGTGTGTGTGTGTGTGTATACGTATATATAAATGAATTTCATATATATGTAAGAGTCTGTATATGTGCATATTATATGCACTAAGAAAGCTCTAAAAGAGTAAGCACTAAGGTATTACAAAGCAGATCTCCAGGTGGAGGGAATTTAAAGTTTTAATTTTTGCCTGCCTGTATTAATAATCTACATTACATACATACTACTTCAGTGATAATAAGCATTTTTTAAAAATAACAAACGAAAACCAGAGCAATGTACCACTTGTCTCGATCACCCCTGGAGAGGACACTGTGGTCTGTGCTCATTATGGCTCCTTATATGTGAGTTCTTCTTCATTCCATTTTTGCAGAAAATGTCTGAGGTCCTTAGAGATGAACTAAAAGCTCTTGGTGCTTTTCTCCATTTCTTCTGCCTTAAACATGGTGGTGAAGCTTTGCCTTGAGCACTGAATTGCCAGGAGTAGTGAGAGAGCATCAAAACTTTGGCTATAAGTCTTTCAAAAGGACCACCTGCTCATTCTGAATCATAAATTTCTTTGCCCCTTTTAAGCTATAATTTTTATCATCCTGTATAAAGGGTCTTTGGAGATGTGCATCCACATATCTTGATGCTGAGGCCTAATTTGTAAGAAATACTAGAATATGTCAACTAGGTCAACTACCCACCATGGTGTCTAGTCAGGCCTGAATGAGTATAAATGCAAGTGTATTGCTGTCGGTCCATACCTCAAAGCCACTGCATTTACATATCCCTAAAATTTGTCAGTTATGGTCCATTTTAGGGCCAGAAAATACTAAGGTGTAAGTAGTGTATGAACTGCAATCTAACAAACAATGGCTGATGAACATCATTAGCTTATATTTCCCCTCTTTTACTGAGCAGAACAGTTCTAGAACCTTTTTGATGTTTGTGTTTTGATGTTCGTGTAGGTAATAAAGGCATAGCAGAGTCCCTGACTGCCTGGTCACAAGCTTTCAACCAGCAATCCCTGAAAAGCTGGAGAGGCCACATGGCCACAGATAGGTATCCTGTAGCCTTGCCTTGGACCTCTCTTGATAGGGTAATCTGTCAAGTTCTTGATGGCTTAGCAATTTGAGAATACTCTTCATAGTCTCCTCTGTTTGTCACCAAACCCAAAGAAATTTTTTAATTTGATGTCATTCGGGCAAACAGGTGTTTTTTAAGGAACAGTATCTACTCTGTGCTGTGTCTTTACTAGCCCCTCATGATTCATGAAGGTTCGTCAGCACTAGCATTCACCAAGGGACATCATTAGCACTGCCCTTCCTAACTTTAAGTCTTTGTTCTGGCTTTTCCAGAATTCTGCCAAAAATTATTGTGTCATCTAAATAGACAAATACCTCTAGGTAATTTATATTCCTGATTACTTTCTCTATTAAACTCTGAAAACTGGCAGAGGCCCTGGAAATACTTCTGGGTAGCATTTCAGATCGATACTCTACCCCCTTCTCACACACAGGGCAGATGAAGTCAATTTTTTTTCTTGATCCTCTTTAGTTATAGGTATTTAATCATTCTTATTTTTCAAGTTCAGGAGTGAACTCCAGTGTCTCCCTGGCATACAATCCAAGGTGGCTTGAACTCCAGGGATAGGGGACTAGTCTATTTTAGTGCATTTATTCAGAGTCAATAGTCTGTCTAATTACAGTTTATCAGATTTTTTTCATGAAATACTTTTACTTAAGATATACTTTCACTATGATGGACCATACCTAAGGCTCTAGGATTTGGTTATAATGCTGTTGCTAAATAACTCCTTAATATGCTGTCGCATGTACTTGATTACAGACCTCACAACCTATCTAGAATGCTTCTGGAAAAAATATGAATCATTTTTATTCTATTCCTTGTTGTCACTCTGAACACAATGTATTTCTCATTCATGGAAGGAGAATATTTGCTCCTGTCTTAAAAGTTTTCTTCCTAGTTTCTCCTTCCCCTCGTTGGGTACTGAGAAATAGAAATCCAAATTTTTGGCTCTAATTTGGTAGATTCTATGGATGCAACTTTAGTTAGAAAAGCAAGAGTATGTCATATCTCAGTTTGGCCAATATGTCCATTCTCTTTTTTTAGATAGCAGCAAATAAACATGAGTCGAAAAGCATATGTAAATATGCAAGTTCTTTCTGCTGCCAACACTACTGGCTTGCCTTTATAAAAAATTAGAATTTATTCTCATCAGTAATGACACACTCCATAGGCCTCCAAGATTGCTGCATATAATACTAGATTATCTACCTCCTAGATGACCCCAGAACCACTGAGAGAAATTCTAGTCTAAAATGTAAAAGCATACAGAATTTATGCCAGAAAGACGCACCTGGAAGAGTGCTCTGAATCACTTTACTTCCTACCCTCTCAAGAACTTTGCTCCTTAAGTTATGCCTTCCTTCTTCTGCATCAGCCAAACTTCCCTCCCTGTTAGGTCATTCCTCTTATGCCAAATGTACATTATTATTCTTCCTTGAATTAGTCCATTTCTGTTGCTTATAACCAAGTACCTAACACTGGGTGGTTTACAAAGAAAATAAAATTTATTGCTTACATTTTCTGAGGTTGGGCAGTCCAAAGTCCATCTGGTGGTGGCAACAGTGACCCAGGGGTCTCTCATTGCAACAATGGTAGAAGCAGAGAGAGCAAAAGAGAGAGAAAGACAGACTCTCCTCTTCTTTTAAAGCCCTCAGAACCATGCCCATGATCACCATTTTTAATCAATTCACTACTGCACAGTCACCTCTTCAAGGCTCCACCTTTCAATTACTATAATAGGATTTCCCACCCTCTTAACAGTGACAGTGGAGGCTAAGTTTCTAATACATAAAGCTTGAGGGACACAATTCAAACTTCAATGAGTTTGGGGGGGCATAACTCAATCCACTACACTTATTAGAAATGAAAACACTGCCTGACTCAACAATCCCCTCCAAATATTGTCCTAATTCTCTTTTCTCTTTCACAACCAGTTTACAAAATTTTGCTACACACATTACTTCTATTTCTTCACTTCAATCAACTTTAATCACACCAATAACCTCTCCCACCAAACTCCTTCATGCGAAGGTCAAAGATGACATCCAGCTCTGTGAAATCATCTTGCTTGACCACTCAGAAGCACTGGCACAGCTGTGCCGCATCTCACTCTTGAATTACTCTCCTCTCAGCTTCCCTGACCTCATCTTCCAGTCTGGCCACTCCTTTCACTCTCCCTTGCCTGCTCCTCATCTAAATGTTGGAAATCCACCTGGCTCTTCACCCATTTTCTTTAGGTGATCTCATCTATTTGTGTAGATTTTAAAACCATCTATTTGCTCACATCTCCCAAATTTATATATCTATCCCACCCTATAAGCTCCCACAGTTGTATATCTAACTGCCTACTTAACATTTCTTAGCAGTAAGAAATGAATCACAAATACAACAGAACCAAATAAAACTCTTGATTTTTCCCAGGGCTTGATAATTGAATGAGAAGGCTAAATTTGTGCATAAAGCACCATCAAAACAGGGGAAACCCGTCCATGATAATTTTTTAAGAAAATAACTTATTACATTTTAAAATAAAACCAGGAGAGCAGTCAAGATGGCCAAATAGATGGTCCCCAGAGTCACTCTCTCCCACAATCAAACAATTTACAAGTATTAAAAAGCAATGACTGCCAAGCTGGGGCTGTTAGAGCTCAGAGGAAGAGGAGGAGAGACCTATAGAGTTCATGAAGGTAGGAGAAGCCATGATGAGAGAAAGAAAGGACCACTCCAACTGTTTTGAGCCCCAGCCACTTCAAGCCTGGCCCTGGTGAGCACATGGAGCAAGAGCTTGCAAAAGCCTCAGCTCTGCCCTTCACATGAAATTCCTTGGAGGTGGCAGGGGAGATGAGGGCCTTGGTGGCCCCCAGGACAGCAAGACCACTAACAGGGTTCCTGTGGACCCACATAGGAGTGAGGGGCCACAGACAACTGAAAAAAGTAGCCACTCAAAGGCCAGTGTAGTCATAGTAAGGGACCAGTGCACAGCCTATCCCATGGGAAGTGTTGGGGGGGGAGTCGGGCTTACTGGGGGAACACTAGGGCACAGCATGGACACCTGATCTGCCCTCCAATCAGTGCAGGCCCACTCAGTGTGGACTGGTCAGGAACACAGAACTGCAGGCCATGCAGTTTGCTGAAAAATCTCAGGCCCAGACCAGAGTTTCCTCACAACCCAGGTGTGCCAGACCTCATAAGACCCAGAAGTACTTACAAGGGCAACAATTAAAATCTGAGCTGCACAAAAAGCCTTCCAGCAATTTAGCTCAACCACAGGGCTCAAGTCCCCACAGGAAGTTCCTCCGTTTTAGAAGTAACCAAAGGACAATAAACTAGTTCCAGAGCAGAGTTTAAGTGGTGGAAACAGCAAATAATCCAACACAGAAATGAATGAAAATACAAAATACCCACAGATTGGAGACAAAGTTCTGATATTAACCAGTAAAGGTTTGTCACTACCAAAGAACACCTATGGCTCAGCCATCCCCCACCAACATCCACATCCAGCCCAGCGATGCCCACCAGGCTGCCACTGAAAGTGCCCCAGGCTCCCAAGCCAGGGTGGAGGGGCTGAGGGCCTCAGCTACCTACCCCCAACATCTGCATCCAGCTCAGGGACATCCACCAGGCCACTGCTAAAAGCAACCTGGGCTCTGAGCCAGGGTGAGGGGGGCCAAGGACCTCAGCCTTGCCCCCCAATGTCCATATCCAACCCAGTGATGACCACTGAGCTGCCACTGGAAGCACCCCAGGTTCCCAAACCAGGGGAGTGGGGAGGTTGAGGGTCTCAGCCATGCTCCCCCAACATCTGCATCCAGCCCTGCAATGATCACCAGGCTGCACCTGAAAGAACCTGGGCTCCCAGGGAGGGGTGGTGGGGGCCGAGGGCCATCAGCCATGTCTCCCTGATGTCTGCATCCAGCCCAGCCACTACTGAGCCGCCTCCAGAAGTCCCCTGGGATCCTCTGCCAAAATGGGGGGGCCACAGGCCTTGACCATGCCCCCCTCCCCCCTTCCTCATCCTCCCACACTTTCCTCCTTCCCCTTCCTCTCTCCCCCTCCACCCCAACTGCTTTGCAACAACATCTTAGAATGTAATAATAATAATAACAATTAATAAATTAAAAAATAAAATAAAATAAAACAAAACCATATAAGTAGTTATCAGGGATAGGACTTGATTAGACATCATTACATTTATGTTATAACTGAGTGCGGTTTTTATATTACGTTTAGAGAAAGGAGGCAATGCAATATTTTTATTGTATAAAAACTCCTGAAGAAGCTAATCAGCCCCCATCCTTCACCAGTTTTCCACACATTAGCAAATGATTCAGCACTATTATCCATTCAGTTTCAAAGCCTGGTTATCATCCTTGATAACCTCCCTGATTTCTCACGTTGAATCTTTGAGCAAGTCTTGGTATATAGCTCCCCAAAAATATCTCAGCCTGTGCACTGTTCCTTACCATTGCTACTGTCATCCACATGTAATCTCTTACCTGGACGATTGCAAAGGACCTCCTTACTTCATGTTCCACTTCCACACTTGCTCCCTTCTAGTGCATTCTCCACTCAACAGGCAGAGTGTTAATTTAAAAATTCATCACTCCCATTGCTAACCACCCTTTGATGGTTTTCGTTGTTATTCAATTACAATTTCAACTCCACCCCGCGGTCTTTGGTGCCCTTATTTTTCCCTATCACACCCTGGATACCAGTTCACATTCCTGTCCTGTCTTGCTCCTTCTCATCATTTGGTCTTTGCATTTTTCAATGACCTCTTCCCAGAGAAACCTTCCAATGAGAACCCACCTCTAGTCTTCTCTTACTTCACCTGGTTTGTTATTACAGTTTGTAATTTTTTGCTCATTTCTTTTGTTTGCTTCCTTTTCAAATATGTCTTCTGCTAGACTATAAACTGAGTGATATCAGAGGCCTTATCTGTTTACTCTGCGTTTCCCTATGCCTGACCCATAGTAGAAGCTCAAAATATTAATGGCGAATTAATGGATTCTACCCATAAGAGGAATCAGGGCTCAACTGAATTCCATGAAAGCAGCAGTGCTTCTTTCACTCCTCCTCCCACTAGAAGAAACATCTCTGGGCACTAGATTGAGTTATGACTTATTTGCTTTTGATCACAGGGTCCAATAGAAAATCGAGCCTGTAGCCTGTTTTTAGTGAGTGGCAATGCAAGGGATGAATAAGTAAATGAGCAAGTCATTCTGGTCTTCCATCTCCTCATCAATAAGATGAGGAGGACAGTCATTTTTGAGCTCTTTTCAGCTCAAATTGTTTTTTTTTTTATAGTTTAACAATAGGGGTTTATTGTTATATTATACAAGCAGCCCAGAGATAGGTGGATATAGGGTTGGTTCAGTGGTTTGGTGAAAGTCATCAAAGACACACCTTTTTGTGCTTTTTCTGACTCAGTGTGTCAGAGGTCACAAGATGGCAGCAGAATCTTCAGTCGTCACATTCCCAAATGACAGTATCCAAAAGTAGAAAGAGAGGGGCATGTGTTCTCTCTATCTATCAAGAAGGAACATCTCCACCAGAAATCTCGGTGTTTTCTTCCATTTCGTTAGCCAGGTCTGGGTTGTATTGCCACCCCTCGCTTTCAGGGATGATGGGAAGGAGAATAGGAGCACTTTAGGACTTTGTAATGGAAAGAAGGAAGTAGAAGGAAATGGATCTTAACACCTGCCCACTTACTGATGGGTACTGTGTGATATAGCTGAGGTCTAGTAAATGCAAAAAGCAAAATCCTTCTTTGGAGGCAGTAGAGAGTATCAAGAAAGAACATGGGCTCAGATGTCAGAACCTGGTTTTAAATCGTGGCTCCACAACTTATCATCAGCTCTAAATTTCAAGACCTCTGAAGGTCTCATGAGACAAATATTCAAAGGACAGACAAGAGGTTTAGTCAAAGTGTGGTCTCTGCTTCTCGAAGCTTCCTAAAAGTTTAATCCTGAAAGTGATATAGAGGGATTATTAGGAATTCATCATAATGATGTCTTCTTCCTGTCTTCATTCTGTTTGAAAAACTGAGCAATATTCTTTTGCGTATTTCTATATGAAAATGGGGGTGATATATGAGATTCGCTGATACTTTGTAAACACAGTATTGAGAGGTGCTTATAGTTTACAATATAATCCACATGAACACTTAGTAAAGTGTCTACTTCAAAATGTCTCTCATAAATGGTAGTATATATGTAAATTTTCTATACGTATAAATATATACAACAAATTTCATGTTGTCTAAGACAGAGGAAATATTTCCAACATGAAAATAAGGAAAGCTGGCTTTTTAAATCTTCTATTTCAATTCTGTCTGAAAAAGAAACATCACAGCTTCAAAAAATAGTTCAGAACTGTAGATTTGGCCTCCTTAACTATGCACACTTTCTGTTTTCCTACTCTGAATATGGTATATTAAGGAGGGTGGGCAAGTTGACAAAATTCAATAAAATATTTAAGAGTTTCTGATGCATTCTAACCCAGGGTTTCTCAAAATTAATATTCTAACATCCATGGAATTTTTATTAGGCTTTTGTAAATCTATTTGATGTGTTAAATTCAATCACACACCAAATGCAGCATGGCATTTAGACTGTTAATTCAGTCCCTCTCTATACATGGTGGATATTTACTCCAAATGACCTATCACATTGAATAAAGATTATTTTCTAAGACATTTTTTAAAGCCTCTTGTTAGTGTCTACTGAATTACTGATCAAATACTAAACCATAAAACTCATCCATTAGAAGCTGGGAAACATACAAACCGAGATAGAATAAGCTTGGTAATCATTTTGACAAGGGTGAAACTGAAGGAAGAGACCTTGCTTAATCCACTGAACCAAATGTGATGAAGTGTGATAAAGACACCACTCTTCAGTACTGTAGTCAATCAGATACTCCTGTCTGGGTTGGAGAAAATGAAACCACCAGAAGCAGCCTCACTCCATGAGACGGTCTGTACTCGGCTAAGCTTTGGAAGAGCTGGCACCCAGTCCCTACTTGGGCACAGGCACAAATCTAAAATCTGCTCTTAGGCACAGATGCATTGGCACAAAATCTGTCTTTAGGCCCAGAAACTGGGACTTTTGGCTACATTTGCACAATATATCATTCCAACAAAATGATTGAAACTGCGGGGAGGGCAAATTTGATAAAATGCAGCAGGCAGAAGAGGAAGAATTCAGGCATTGTTGGCATCAGACTCATAGATTTAAGGAGAAAATAAAAACTTTTGATAGAATTTTTGTGGAAGAATGTACAGATGCTCCTTGACTTACAGTGGGTTTACATCCTGATAAATCAAAAGGAATTTCTCCCTTTTGATTTCCACTTATAAGGAATAGCCTGTCATTTCCTTCACAAGTGTTAAAAGATTCCTTGTCTCCTTTATGGAATAAACTCTCCACCAAGTAGGTATGCCTGATATTCAAGGCAAGGATGAATTATATGTATAAAATAAGGACTTTTATTTCATCTTCAATAAAACAGAATATTCTCTAAATCAACAGTACAGGGGGAAAAATGATCTCATTAACAGAAATGTTTGGCCAAGATACTGGATGGTGCATTTCACCTGCCACAGCAATTAAAACCTCTCTAATAAAATACCGTTCAGATAAATTATAGTCCTTCAGAGCTCATCAGAGAAAATCTAATTTATAGCATTGACTATAACTTGTTTAAAAGTCTCCGTTTGAAAGCTAATACCATGATAAATTTTAATCATGTGGATAGAACTAGCTTCAAAGCTACATTAATTATACATTTAAACTCTACATACAAACTTATACATTAGAGTATACCCAGAACATGTAAAATATAGTCTGAGCCAAATTAAAATTTGCCAATTTCTTCAGCAGTTATTTGCTTTTGATATACTGTAGTTATTTCAGTCCAGTCTTTATAAACATTAAGTTACTGCCATACTTTCTTAGCCATTTTGCTTCCCCAGAGAGAACTCCAAGCTCTGGATGGCTTTCTGGCATGATTTTCTTCTACTTCTGCAGAATACAAAGGAGATATCCAGAATGGCTTTCTCCATCCAAGATTAGTACTTTAATAAAAGGGGTGGAAGTTGCTAGCAAGTTTTTCCTTCTTATCTCCAAATCTAACATCTGTGCCCACCCCACCCACCATGACTCCTAGACTCACACTCTTATCACTCTCTAGTTTCTCACTCCTAGCATCAAAAACACAGGTCAAGTCACCAGAGTCCCCATAAGTACAGGCATGTACTCCCTGCTTCAGAAACAGCCTTGACTACCACTACTGAAAGCAGTCAGTCTGCACATTTACCAATCTGCAACAAGATAAGGAGCTGTGCCAGATGTAAACATTCCTTCATTGAGAAAGTCTTGGTACAAAGAAAAGATTCGTTGAACTACAATGCTAACTATAGCATTGTAGTGAGTATTAAATAAATATATATGCAATATATCACAGTAAAAAATTCAAATGAACATTTATAGATTAAAAACGTAGGGGCTGGCCATCTAGCTCAATTGGTTAGAGTATTGTGCTGATAACACTAAGGTCCAGGGTTAGATCCCTGTACTGGCCAGCTGTCCCCCCCCAAAAAAATATTTTTTAGCCTTCTTCATCTCTCCTTTCCTCTAGATTCCTAGCTTTACTCCCTAGAAGTAACCATCTTTATCAGCTTTCAATGTGTATTGAAGTGTGTGTGTGTGTAAAACAAAAAATCATATTACACACAATATTCTTCACTTCACTCTTTTAACATTATATATTGCAAATTGTCACATATCAATACATGTAGAGCAGCTTTATTCTTTATAAAGGTTGCATAGTATCCCACGCAATGCACGTACATAATTTATTTAATCTGTTCCCTAATATAGATACTTTTGCTATTTCAAACAATGTTATGATGAATACCTTCATATGTTTTTCATTTAAGACATAGTGAGTATATCTGTAGATAAATTCCTAGAGTAGAATTGTAGGATCAATGAATATGTGCATTTGTAATTTAGATAAGAAGATATTGCTAGCTTTCTATACAGTTTACACCAAATTGTATTCTGAACAGCAGTGCAGAGGATTCCTGTTTCCTCACACTCTTTTCACTATAGTATGCTATGAAAATTCTTTTATCTTTGCCAAACTGGCAAGGGAAAATGGCACCTCATTATAGTTTTAATTTTTAAGATAATATTTTTATTATACATAAGGTGAATATTTTGCATATATAAGGCCCATTTGTATTTCTTTTAATGCAAACTGTTTTCATCTTTTATACTTTTATTGGATTATTGGTCATTTTCTCACATTTTTATTTGTAGATATTGAAGAACATACCCTTTGGTGTATGTCATGAGTTGCAAACAAATATTTTTCCCTGGTTTGTCATTTGTGGTTTGTCTTTGTTTATGCTTTTTTAATGCCATGACAATTTTATTTTATTTACAGTATATTTGGTCAAATTAACCTATCTTTTTACTTATGATTTCTTGGTTTTGGATTAACCTTAGAAAGGTCTTCCCAACACACACACACACACATGTACACACACATACGCATTCCCACCTGTGTGTATACATATATCTATAGATAAATTTCTATATATGTAGTGTTTCCCGAGTATATTTACATTTTATTTTTTCTATTAAATATATGAAGCATCTGAAATTTTGATATAAATAATGAGGTAAGAATTTAAGAGTAATTTTATTTTCCAGATGACTATTCAGTTGTCCCAACACCATTTATTACATAATACGTGTCTTACCCACTGATAATCTATCTCATTCTTGCCACATACTTACATCTTATACATATTTGGATCTATTTACAGACATTCTTATCTATTAAATTTATCTGCCTGTCAATGCATGCAATAATTAATATATTTATTAATATGTTAATATAATTACTGAACCTCTGTATTTTAAGATTGGGGGTGTTGTGACTTGTTATTCTTTTTTCAGAATTTTCTTCACTATTTTTTCTTATTTTCCAAATGAATCAACCTTTTCATTTCCAAAAACAAGTGAACTGACAGACAATACTCTTACTGTACTTATTGGTGGAAAGTTAAACTTATTACTTAAATTAGGAAGAACTGACATCTTTATAATATTGAATCTTCCTATTTGAGAATATGTATGCCTTCCATTTCTTTGTATAGATTTTACACATTTCTTGTTAGATTTATTTCTAGAAATTATTTTTTTGGTGCTATTGTAAATGTGATAATTTGTTCCATTATATCTTCCAATTGTTTATTGTCTATACCTACAAAAGCTGTTGATTACTGTTTATTATTGTACTCAACTAGTTATAAATTCTCCTATTGTTTTACAATTTTTAGTTGAACCCTTTGTGTATTTCATGTAAACAATTACAACATTTGCAAATAAAGGTAATTTTACTTTCTTTTTTCAAATATACATACCTCATTTCTTCTTTCTAATTGCATTGGCAAATACCTTCAGAACCATGTTTTTTAAAAAAAATAGTAGTGGTGGTGGGCATTCTGGCTTTTTCTTGACATTAGTGGTGATTTTCCCCAGTGTGTTTTCATTAAACATAATGCTGACTTTTAGGTGTGTCTATGTAGTTCCTAGTTTAAGAGGTTTTTTTTTTTATTGGGATGATTATATGATTTCTCGTATTTGTTCTCCTCATAAATGAATTATGTTAATAGAGATCCTAATGTTGAATCAACTTCCTCATTCCTGGAATAATTCAGTGCTATTAACTTCACAATGTTCAGTCATTGTCTGGGGCAGGGTAGGGGAAGGAAGCCTGGTCTTGGGATGAATGGCACAGTACATCTAAAAAGATGGCAGCTGGGGGCTGTCATCAGCTATGTTCCTCACAGCACTTTCTCTTGAAGGAGATTTGAACAGCACATTTCTGCAGCCACCACATGAATCAATAAAGAAGTCAGAAAACTTGAGCTCCAGCACTTAGAACCAGCTGTCCATATTATCTTGGACAAGTAATGAACTCTCTGAATCTCACCTTATTCCTCATTTGATGAAATAGTAACAGACCACTGAACTAATGCTCCTCATGGTATTTATTCTAATGTTGACAGTGTTTAGCACATAATAATCATTCAATAAATATTAGAATGAATGAATGAATGAGACATTAGCAAAGAGAGGATGGAGTCCTTTACAAACATGTGTAAAAGGGGCTTTGAAATGGATTCTATCTATCTCTTATCACCAATCTCTTCCTATCACATTCCCTTCCTCAAATACTTTACTTACAGAGCATAGAATCTGCTTCAGCATATATTGGCTTTTATATCCAAACATCTTCGTGCATGCAGGTCCCTTCCTCTAAAATGCCTTTTGAGGGGCCGGCCCGTGGCTCACTCGGGAGAGTGCGGTGTTGAGAACACCAAGGCCCTGGGTTCGGATCCCATATAGGGATGGCCGGTTAGCTCGCTGGCTGAGCGTGGTGCTGACAACACCAAGTCAAGGGTTAAGATCCCCTTACCGGTCATCTTTAAAAAATAAATAAATAAATAAAAAATAAAATGCCTTTTGACCTTTCTGTGACTGACAAAAAACTCTCTGTCAGAATCCAGTTTCAATACCTCCTCTTCTCTGAAGACTTTCTTGACATCTCCAAGTTAGGGACGGTTTCACCCTCCTTTATGTCTTCACAGCATTCTGTTTGTATATTTGCTACAACACTTGTAATTATCCACCTGTATGTCTTTCTACCCCCACTGGATGGTGGAACACTTAAGAGACTCTTAACTAGTAAGCCACAATCAGGTTATAAGTACGGCAACATATTGATTTCTCTTATTTATTTTAAGCTCCCGGAGTAGCCAAATGCAGAATCAGGTGCCTCTGGCCACAAGCAATTTCATCCATTTATCCTATTGTGCAAAACACATCTGCTAAATATGCCATGATTTGAAAAAAGGGAAAACTGCCATAAGATTAGCAATCCCATGCTGTATGTCTTTGTACACTGGGCACATAGGGCAGAGCCCAGCTCATAAGTATTAGCAATACATGAATTCATGCCTTTTGCCCACTGAATGAATGAAGAAGCTGTCCTTGATTTCAAATTGTTACTAAGACTTGGCATTCACTGTTATGTAATTATTTGAATAATATTTGTCTTATTCACTTGATTAACATCTATCCACTGGAGATGGGCCATGTCTATTTCTTGCCTATTATTTTATCCCTAACAACTAGCACAATGCCTGACTGGCACATAGTAAGCGTTCAACAAGTATTTGTTGAATAACATTTTTTTTTTCTTAATTTTATTTTGTTGATATACAATGTGGTTGATTATTGTGGCCTATTACCGAAACCTCCCTCCCTCCTCCCTCTCCCCTCTTCCACCCAACAGTGTCCTTTCTGTTTGCTTGTCATATCAACTTCAAGGAATTGTAGTTGTTATGTCTTCTTCCCCCCCCCGGCCCGGTTTTTTTTTGTGTGTGTGTATGTGTGAATTTATTTATTTATTTTTAGCTCCCACCAATAAGTTACAACATGTGGTATTTCTCTTTCTGTGCCTGACTCGTTTCATTTAATATAATTCTCTCAAGGTCCATCCATGTTGTTGCAAATGGCAGTATTTCATTCATTTTTATAGCTGAGTAGTATTCCATTGTGTAGATATACCACATTTTCCGTATCCACTCATCCGATGATGGACATTTGGGCTGGTTCCAACTCTTGGTTATTGTGAAGAGTGCTGCGATGAACATTGGGGAACAGGTATACCTTCGACTTGATGATTTCCATTCCTCTGGGTATATTCCCAGCAGTGGGATAGCTGGGTCATATGGCAGATCTATCTGCAATTGTTTGAGGAACCTCCATACCATTTTCCATAGAGGCTGCACCATTTTGCAGTCCCACCAACAGTATATGAGAGTTCCTTTTTCTCCGCAACCTCGCCAGCATTTATTGTTCAGAGTCTTTTGTTGAATAACATTTTTAAATTAATGAATTATAAGACCCCTTTGCCTCAGTTGGTTGGAATTAAAATATTTGGGGATCTTTATACCCCGGGTTGGCCTGTTGGGCCTGCCATGTTCTCAACAGCTCCCAAGGATAACTATGCTATGTTCCGGTTCCTCCTTGCAAAGTACTTTCTGCCTGCCTGGCTTTCATAGCAGCAGCTTATTCCCTGTTTATCTTGCATGTTCCTCATCTGTCCAGTCATCAGAGAAAGGATAAGTACAGTAGAGACTAACCATGGTCCTAGTCCTGAGTCTCCCTTCTGAGGCAGAGGTACGTACTCACATTGCCCTCGGAACATTTCCGTGTATGGGCTCATCACGCGGTACTATGCCTTATATTTGTTGCCACCATGCTGGGCAAAAAGATGGGCATGTGATAGGTGCTGATCAAATGTTTGTTGAACTGAACTCTAAGACCACTCACTATGTGAAAATTATCAATCAACCAACAAATGATCACATCAATAATCATTATCTGTTATTTTCTGCAGTCAATATCATCAGCGTAGCAATAGGCTTGGTGCTGAAATGATAGCAAAAAACCCACAAATATCCCAGGGAAAGTTAAAACAGTCAAGATAGATGTGTCTTGAAGCTGAGCTTCCTGAGCTCGAATCTCATCTGTCTTAGTAAATGAATGCCCTTGGCTAAGCTGTATCTGGGGAACTTTTTTTTTGGTGGTGGGGGGGGAATTTTAAAAAATCCTTTTATTATTCTTTTTTAACATGGACCCAGAGATAGGGAACCAGGGGAAGAGGAAGGAAGGGAAGTGAGGCCTCAGTCCCACAGCTCCTCCCTACCCACCCCTCTCCCCCTTATATATTTATAACCTATATACAAGCACCGGGGTGGGGGGTGAGACGACAAGGGGGGAACTTAGCAGGGTGGGGCAACCCAGCCTCCTTGTTTTCTCAGGATCCAGGTTTCTCTGCCCATCAGGAAGGCCTTTCTCAAGAAAGTGGTTCTGTCTGCTCCCAAGGCTTTGGCACCCAGTGCAGGGCATCTGGTGGGGAAGCCTGCCAGTAGGGGTCAATGCACTGGGTGCAGAAGACTCCACTGTAGGTGGAAGGTATGGCTTTGAGAGGAGAGGGGAAGCCAGAGAAAGGACTTTCCAGTTGGGGGAGCACATTACGACCCAGGTTCCCCCAAGGTTGCTGCTCAGTTTTCAATAATCCTGGAACTGCTTTAGTTCCATTGGGTGCAGCTCTGCTCACCCTAATGTAGGGGGGAAGGGCTGCAGAACCAATTTCACCACTTATGCAATAGGGCTGATAAAAATACCTGCCATTTTGGGTTTGTGGATTAAATAAGCACATGCATTTAAAGTGTCTGGATGAGCCTCTGGTACACAGTCAGTGCTCAATAAATATTAGCTGTGATTATTATCGTTATTATTAGAAAATCTTTCAGGGAGGAGCCCCAGACCCTGAAAAGCAGTAATAGCTGCATTTATTGAGCACTTACTACATGCCAGCCAATCTGCTAAGGGTTTGATATGTAGTACTTCATTTAGGCCTTGCCACAGACTCTGTGAGATTAGGTGCCATTAAATCCTCACTCTGCAGATGATTAACTGAGGATTCAGAGTGTTTAAAATAAGTTCCTCAAGGCGGTAACAACAATTAAATGCTAAAATTCCTTCCTTTGTCCTCTCCTTCCTTCGGATCCTCTGTTTCCTTTGTCCACACAGAAAAAAAAAACAATTTCCTTATCAATTTTTATCAGTCAACCAACCAATTTTTGCATCAAATAATCATTACAGGAACTGGAAAATTTCCTTCCTCTCTACTCCCCTGCCATTTTTGAAGGCTTTGGGGGAGGCGCGGGGGGGAGATAACCTTCTGGTTATAACCTTCTGTAGATTTTATAGTCTTTGAAATGTGGCCTGTACATTAGAGCTGAAAGTTGTTGAGACCTTTAATGTACTATTTAATCTCTCATTTTCTTTTGACCAAGTTAATGCTTTTTATCTGAGAGGCACCTTTGGAGACCTAGAGGGGCAAAAACGGCATCAGGGAAAGGAGGAGATTCTCTGGCATTTAGAATTTTCTAGAAGAGAAAGATAGTCTTATGGAGAAGAAGCAAAGTGAACCAAAAAGTTCCTTTTTCTAGTTGTGTTTAGTTTACTAAGAAGGTAAAAACAAGGATTTGGTGGAAGCTTTGTTCAGAATGGAGTTGGCACTCGCCTGGAGGTTTCATTTGGCTCCGTCTCCTGGGTCCCCCTGGTGGAGGAACGGGTGAAGGAAGACGGGTAGCATCAGTGCAGTGAGGATTCAGCCCAGGCAATCGTGGCTTCTAAACTTGCACCTTCCACTTACTAAATTTGAACAAAATCCTTAACTTTCTGGTCCTCATCTTTTAAATGGGTTGTTTGGAGAAATAAATGAGGTAATTGTAATGTATATAAAGGAATTGATACGAAATAGTGACTTAATAAAAATAGCAATTATTATTAGAGCACAACTCACATGTACAATGACCTAAATTTTACCTATAAAACTACTCTCAGAAATGATGTTAATTTTTAATAAGTTATTAATTGCCATCCCAAATTTTTTTCATTAATTTTAATTTTAGAACTTTTGGAGAAAATCACAAAAGATACAATGATTTTCAATACTTACACTTAAGTTCTAATTGTAGTTTTGACCCTGCACTGAAAAAAATTAAAAGGAAAAATGTTTAAATAAATTCATATCTTATGGTCAAGCTAACTGTATTGATCCTTTTGATGTAGATACTAACCAAAATCTACTCCCTTTCCAGCTCTCAAGACACATGTAATAATTGAAAATATGAGAACCTAAGACACAAATATTTAGTCATTATATTAACATGGACCTTTGTGTAAACATCAACACATGTCCACATGGCCATAATACTCAATTTATAGAAATGAAGGTTCTGTTTCAATGGATGAAATACGCATGCTTTTGGAAAACCATGGGTAGTGGACTTTTTTTTTTTTAATATAAGAGAAGATTTCTTTTGATCTGAAAGGACAGCAAAGATCAGGTTAAAAGTTTGCATGACAATGTACATCAACTTTTTAAAAAGCACACATTACGGTTGATATAAGATGGTTTCTGGGAGAAATGCATTTATTGTACAGTCTTATAATTGTTTCCATTCACCTGGAACAACTCCAGCTGCTTTCAAAAATCAACAAATCATACACAGAGGACGATGAAAAGAAAACAACAGCATTTTTGTTATGTCCAACAGATAAACACTGGATTGCATATAAATTATGTTAAGCATAATTAAGCACGGAATTAACATCATTTGTAATGCAATGAAATAAGGCAGATGAGACAAATGCAAAAAAGTCTCCAATACTTTGATGATCTAAATTAACACTGCCAAGTTATATATTTACCAAAAATATGGACAAAGGGTCAAACAATTCATATTCTTTCTGGATGTATATGCATAGTCTATGGCATAGATATGAAGGAATTTTTATCCTATTATTCACCAAGTTTGGTAAATCTTAACCTTTTATGAAACATGCTTCTCATAGTGTATCTGATTACCTAGAGTGGATCAAAAAAACAGTTCTAACCTTATATTTTATTAGTTAAAGCATTGAATTTTTTTTTTGTGATACAACTTTGGGGACAACATTTACAATCAAAATCAATAAAAAAACAAATTTTGGGATGCCTTCAATGTTTCGTGTACTGTGTAAGCACTTGAAATATGTTATTCTTACACTCAACATACATTTAGTGAGACTGTACTCTGATAGGAAGTTACCCTCCTAAGTGTTAGAGATATAAGGGTTATAAACTTCTCACAGTCTAGTGAAAGTGACAGGCATGTATAGATGCAATTTTAATACAATAAGAAATGCAGTATATATCAGCATCCTGGTGTGAAATGGGAGCAAGGAGAGGGGAGGAAGTGCACAGAGAGAAAACATTGTACCTTATCTTGTGGGAGGAAGGAGTCAAGAATAGCTTCTTAGAGAAGGTGATGACCATGTTAAGATCTCGATGAACAAGGGTTGACTTTCATAATAATCTCATAGTAATCCTCACTAGTAGGTAGCATAAATATCTCTGTTTTATAGATGGGGAAATGGATATACTCTGACTCAGCTGGTAAGTGACAGGACCAAGATTCTGAACCCAAGTCTACCTGGTTCTAGTGTCATACATTTTCCATTGCACCCTATTGCCTCTGTTAGAGAAAAGACAAAAGTGAAGAATAATTCTGTATATATCTCCAAGTCACAAAAATTTTTCACCGATACTGATCTCACATAGTTGTTCCAACAATAGAATTCTCTTCTTACAATTCTCCCCATGTTCAGCTAAGAGAAATAATTGCTGGCTTGTATTTTTACCACATACTATTAGACATTCTCATGAAAATCTAAGATACTATAGTTATTTCAGAGAAGAATAGGTATAAAAACCTAAACCTGTCACCTCTCTAATTTTTAGTAAGTGTTGATGGCCATCAAAACTTTTTTTCATTAATTTTAATCTTAGAATTTTTGGAAAAAATCACATATGCTTTCAATGTTTTTCAATACTTACATTTAAGCTCTAATTGGGAAGAGAGGAAGTTCTATTAAAATCTTTACAATAAGTGTCTAAAAACATTTCCTCTAATTGGCCAAATAATCCCAGATTTAATCAGAGGGAAGGACAGCAGCCTAAAGATGCTCTGGAACAAAGAGTTTACTTATCTCTCCTCATGATAGAGCACAATGGGAGTTTTTTGGTTCTTTGCCTACCTTTATAAAAGAATTAGGGAACAATTTTACTTTCAATCTTCAATATTCTCCAACTGAAAAAGACTATGTATGAACATTAGGAAATTAGGAGCCATCCTGATCACCTAATTTTATTTTTCCAGTTTATTTTTTATTGAAGCATAATTGATTATACGTGTTTCTGGGGTACAAAATTGACTATTAATAGTTGTGTACAATGTATGATGGTCAAGTCAGGATAGTTAGCTTATTCATCATTATAGTATGTAATTATTCTTTGTGTCTGTTAACCAATTTATCACTAACTTCTCATTAACCCCCTCCCTCTTTCCCTCCACCTCCCCCTTTCCACCTCAAGTGATCACAGTTCTGTTCTCACCTTCTAAAAGTTCAATGTATTATTGCAATTGTTTGTGTTTTCTTTCTTTCTTTCTTTCTTTCTTTTTCTTTCTTTCTTTCTTTCTTTCTTTCTTTCTTTCTTTCTCTCTTTCTCTCTTTCTTTCTCTCTTTCTCTTTTTCTTTCTGTCTTTCTGTCTTTCTTTCTCTCTCTTTCTATCTTTCTCTCTCTTTCTCTTTCTCTTTCTTTCTTTCTCTCTCTCTTTCTTTCTTTCTCTCTCTCTCTTTCTTTCTCTTTCTTTCTTTCTCTCTTTCTCTCTTTCTTTCTCTCTTTCTTTCTTTCTCTCTCTCTTTCTTTCTTTCTTTCTTTCTTTCTTTCTTTCTGTCTGTCTTTCTGTCTTTCTCTTTCTCTCTTTCTTTCTTTCTTTCTCTCTTTCTTTCTTTCTCTCTTTCTTTCTTTTTTTCCTCTCTCTCTCTCTCTTTCTTTCTTTCTCTCTTTCTCTGTTTCTCTCTCTCTTTCTTTCTTTCTCTCTCTCTTTCTTTCTTTCTCTCTCTCTTTCTCTTTCTTTCTTTCTTTCTCTGTTTCTCTCTCTCTTTCTTTCTCTCTCTCTTTCTTTCTTTCTCTCTCTCTTTCTCTTTCTTTCTTTCTTTCTTTCTCTGTTTCTCTCTCTTTCTTTCTTTCTTTCTCTCTCTTTCTTTCTTTCTTTCTCTCTCTTTCTTTCTTTCTTTCTTTCTTTCTTTCTTTCTTTCTTTCTTTCTTTCTTTCTTTCTTTCTTTCTTTCTTTCTTTCTTTCTTTCTTTCTTTCTTTCTTTCTTTCTTTCTTTCTTTCTTTCTTTCTTTCTTTCTTTCTTTCTTTCTTTCTTTCTTTCTTTCTTTCTTTCTTTCTTTCTTTCTTTCTTTCTTTCTTTCCTCCCACTTATGAGAAAGGACATGCAGTATTTCTCTTTCTGTGCCTGGCTTATTTCATTTAACATAATTTTCTCCAAGCTCATCCATGTTGCTATAAATGGCAGAGTTTCATTCTTTTTTTATGGCAGAATAGTATTCCATTGTGTATATATACCACATTTTATCCAGTAATCCATCAGTGGACATTTATGTGGGTTCCATATCTTGGCTATTGAAAATAGAGCTGTGATAAACATGAAAGTGCAGGTATCCCTTCAACATGATGATTTCCATTCCTTTGGGTATATGCCCAGTAGTGGGATTGCTGGATTATGTGATACTTCTGTCTATGGTTGTTTGAGTAACCTCCATACTGTTTTCCATAAAAGCTGTACTAATTTACAGTCCCATGAACAGTGTAGAAGTGTTACCCTTTCTCCACATCCTCACCAGCATTTGTTATTCTGTCTTTTTGATAATAACTGGTCTAACTGGGGTGAGATGATATCTCAAAGTAGTTTTCATCTGCATTTCCCTGATGATTAGTGATGTTGAGCATTTTTTCATATACATTTTGGCCATTGGTTTGTCCTCCTTTGAGAAATGTCTATCCAGCTCCTTTGCTCATTTTTTAAAAACAGATTATTTGGATTTTTACTGTTTGAGTTCCTTGTATATACCTGATCACCTATTGCCAGCAGTTCATGATATTTCAGTTTTAGCTGTCTACAGAAGAGCACTGTATATTTCATCAACATCATCATCACTGTTGAGCCATAAAATATAAGATACAGAGGGATCCATGGATGTGTTCATTTAACAAATATTTATCAGTGACCTACTATGTTCCAGGCAATGTGCTGGTCACTAAAGATTTAACATTGAGCAAGCCATACTATCTGACCTTAGGAGCCTGGCTTCTGTAGTAGGAGGCAATCAGGCAGTTAGAATATAAATGTATACAGCCCACCCGTTCATTTTACACATGTGGAAATAGAGGATAATAAAATAAATAGCTTGGTATCTCCCCCCCCCATAAAAAAGAAAAGAAATAGTTTGTCAAATTCTCACTATCTCTTGTTGGTGGAAATGGAAATTGGCATAACTGTTCTTGAAGGACAATTTGGGAATGCCTTTTAAATGTGAAAATGTTCTTAGTCAATGCAACTATCCTAAACAGGAATTTATCCTTCAGATGTACTTAGAAGATCCAAAGGTGTGTGTTTGAGAATATTCCTCTTTTATTATTCATATTAGGGACACACAGGGGACAATCTAATGTCTATCAGTAAGTGATTGATTGAATGAACTATGAAATACTGTGCAGGAATTTAGAAGATGAAGTAGATTTGACTAATAATGCATATTTTGAAGCACTCTGTAAAAGAGTATGCTTATGCAGAAAAAAGATTTTAAAACTATTAAAAATGATAACATTAAAAATTAGGATGACAACATGGTTTTCTAGTTTCTTACAAGAATTCCTGAACTTTAATTCAGGTCTCTTGAGTCCTGGTCCAGTTAGTTCTCTTTCTATTCACTTATCTCTTGCCATGTGGGTAATCTGTTAAAAGTTTTTGCTTGAAGGCAAAAATTTTTCGGAGCAACCACTAATTCTCATTACAGAAAATGCAAATATCGGACTCTTCCTATGAATTGAAAAGGAAGCTGCTGATATTGTTAGTAAGCACTTGAAATGACACCCTGTGGAAACTGTAAACTTTACACCACAAAAATGTAAGACCAAATAACCCATGACTTGGCCTATTGATAAGGAGGCCCATGAATTATCTAGAACAAACAGCAAGCAATACACTTCAGAGGCATTTTTGCACAAAGTAGTAATAATTGTATAAAATAGAATATTTATGTTTATATGCAAGAAGGTAAAATATAAGGGTCCTCCCTACCCGTCAAACAGAAAACTCTATCAAACAGATGAGAAATTCAATGTGTAAGAATGAGACACATGATAAGAGAACTGAAGTTTCCATGCAGGGGGACAGACTGCAGTCAGGTTCTGAGCTCATTTGAAAGAGAAAATTTGCTTGAACAGTGATAGAGTTTGGATGTGTTGTCCTCCCCCAAAAACTCATATGGAAATCTGATCCCCAATGTGGCAGTGTTGGGAGCTGTTTGGATCATGGGGGTGGATCCTTCGTGAATGGATTAATGCTCTCCCTGGGGGATGGGGGTAGTGAGTGAGTTCTCACTCTATTAGTTCTCATGAGAGCTGATTATCTAAAACACCCTGGTGCTCTCTCTCTCTCTCTCTCTCTCTCTCTCTTGCTTCCTCTTACCATGTGATCTGCTTGCACTCACCAACTGCCTACCACCTTCTGCCATGAGTAGAAGCAGCCTGAGGCCCACACCAGATGCAGCTGTCCCAGAATCGTGGGCCAAATAAACCTCTGTTCTTTATAAATTACCCAGTCTCAGGTATTCTGTTATAATAAAACAAAAACAGACTAATAAAAATAGCAAAAGCAAGTATAAAGCCACCTAATGGGATCTTTAATGCATGCTAAGTGTTCTTTTTGCAAATTCATGGAATTTGCATGTCATAAATTGAAGAATGCAAAATTTAAGGAAATGTAACATTTGTTTCTCAGTCTTCAGCTTTGGCCACCTCATTGTACAACTATGAAAAATGAAGATATCATTTCATTCAACTCAAACAAGTTTTGAATTGCCCAAATGTGTGGTTGACTATGTAAAAGGATGCTAAAATGAAAATCTCTGCTGAGACCTAAGACAAAAGACATTGGACAATAAGGACAGTTGTAAAACAGTCCATCCTCTAAAACTCAGAATAAAATCTGTGTAGACATTCTTAAACCTCTCATATGAAAAGTACAAACTGGTACTCTCATTTCAAACCTGCTGAGAAAGCTCCAAGGAACCACTTAGACAGCCTATTAGTTATCTCTGCAGTTTGGGGAAACCTGGGGCCTAGTTCTGAACTTTTACCCCCAAAATCTAAGGGGTGAGAAGGCACAGTCTAAAGGAAAATCCAAAGGAGAGAATATGGCACTGGATAGCCTAAAATCTCAGAATTTCTAGGGCAAAAGGTGCAGGGGTATTTCCTCTAGACCTAATGTAAGCTATGTTCAAGAAAGCCAGTGTGGCATCACCTTAGAATCTGTCTACAGGGGTCCCAGGAGAAGCTAACAGACAGCATCAGAGAGAAGCTGGGGACCATACCAGATTTCCTGTGGTTGGATAAAGGACTAGTCCACCAGTGCAGTGGAGAAGGATTTGCCTGCATCAAAGACTACAGAAGAAAGCCCCCATGACAGGGACTGTAAAGTACTCACCACAGACAGAGTCTGCTGTATGATTAAAAAGTTGAACATTTACTGGATGTTTGATCATATTTTAAAAAGACTGATTTTTATGTGTGATAAAGGTATTGTGGTTTTGAGAGAGAGAGAGAGAGAGAGAGAGATTGAGAAGGAATCCTTAACTTATAGAAATATACTAAAATATTTACAGGGGCTGACTTGTGAGCTTTGTTGGCTAAAGCACCACCTTGTAACACCACAAGGTCAAGGGTTTAGATCCCCATACTGGCAAGCTGTGAAAAAAAAAAAAAAGTACAATAAAATAAAATACTTATAGACAAAATATGAAATGATATATATGGGATTTGCTTCAAATGAGTATGGGAGTGGATCATAGAGCTTCACAACATTGGATTTGGCAGTGATTTCAAGGATATGACATGAAAAACACAGGCAAAAAAAGAAAAAAATAGACTAATTGAACTGAAAAAAAAAACATTTGTGCATCAAAAGACACTATCAGCAGAGTAAGAAAGCAATCCGTAAAAATGGGAGATAATATTTGTGAATCATAAATCTGATAAGGGATTGACATCCAGAATGTATAGTGAACTCCTAAAACTCAACAACAACAACAACCAGATTCAAAAATGAGTACAGGACTTGAATAGACATTTCTCCAAAGATATATAAATGCTAATAAGTACATGAGAAGATATACCCTAAAAATTGAAAACAGGATCTCAAAGAGATATTTGTACATCCATGTTCATAAAAGCATTATTCACAATAGCTAAAACATGGAAGCAACCCAAGTGTGTATTGGCAGATGAATGTGTAAGCAAAATGTGGTATATAGACATAATAGACTATTTACTCAGCCTTACAAAGGGAGGAAATTCTGATAGATGATATAACATGGATGAGCCTTGAGGGCACTATGCTAAGTGAAATAAGCCATTCACAAAAGAGAAATACTGCTTGATTCCACTTACATGAGAAAAGTTAGACTGGTCAAAATTGTAGAAAGAGAAGGTAGAACAAAGGTTGCCAAAGATGTTAAAAAAAAAAAAAAGAATATGGACATAGGGACGGTGAGATAAAGAAAACAAAATTGGCCATTAATTGAGATTGGTTGAAGTTGAGTGAAAAGAACATTGGGGTTCATGAAACTATTCTATTTCTGTATATAATTGAAATTTCTCAAAATAAAATTTAGAAGAACAAAAGAATAAGCTTTACACCTTTGCTAAAGGTACAAAGCAGCGTATATGATACCGTATCACTAGTGTAAGAAAGGAGGAGCAATAAAAAATTATTTGCCTAATTTTGGAAGGGAAAAAGGCAATGTCTAAAGAAATAAACCAAAATAAAAATGTTAACATATAAGTGGGGGGGGGGGAGATGTGTTGTAGGGGACAAGGACAGAAGCAAGACTTTTCTGAGGATACCTATTAGTACAGATCTGACTTTTGACATATGTAAATATTTTACATATTTACAAAATCAATCACAGTTAAAAAATAAACCCTACGATTGAAAACAAACTGAAATGAATGAACCAAACTGGTATGTCAAATTGATAAATTAATCACACAGAGAAATGATTATTCCAAGTCATTTTGAAAAAAAAGTCTTTGATTTTTTTTCCAAAGATATTGCCTAAGGACAAAAAGAACTAGAAATAAAACTTACACTTCACTCGATGGTAAAAATACTGGTATTGCAATTTTGAAACAATTTTCTATATATTGTAGGATAAAGTAAATAATGAAATAGGTTAATGTAATTAGAAACGAAGATTTACAGTGTAAGAGAAAAGGGAAATATAAAATCAAAGAAGTTGGGGCTGGCTGGTTAGCTCAGTTGTTTAGAGGAGAGCATTACAACACCACGGTCCCAGACTCGAATCCCCATACTGGCCCAGCCCCTAAAAAAACAAACAAACAAACAAACAAACAAAAATCGAAGAAGTTAAGTGGAAAAAAACGCCTGTATTATTAAATTTGGATTGAAAATGTTGACATGAGGTCATGACTAGAACACGTGCCCCTTTGTCTTGGAGCATAGCTGTGGGGGAGTTGCTAAACTCTTGAAGAAAAAAAGACACATTGGCAGCTTGGGACATGATGCAAGACTCTTTGATGGCAAAAAAATGATCATGACACACACCCAAACAGATAAAGGAAAAAGACAAGAAGTTCCAGGGGAAGAAGATGGGTGGGGAAGGGTGGAGAGAAATACAGGACCACTCTATAAGACTGGGAATGACAATTGGAAGATTTCAGTCTGCAGTGAATAAATTGCAAAAAGATACAAGGAATAAAGTGATAGTCTTAGAGATATTAAATGCTTCTGAAGCACAGAATGATACCCTTTTCACAAATAGCAGCAAGGATCATTTTAATATATACTTGATTAATGAGGGACACTGATCTTTCAAGTGATCTTAGTATCCATAAATTTTGGCCACATGCCAAGATTACTCATATGCTATGCAGATAATTTAGTGCATGCTCTAACAATCGGCATTCTAGAAATTTCCAGGAGTTGGAGAAACCATCACCTAAAGATGAAGGCAAGAATAGGGTACTTGCTGTAGCAAAAGACATGGAAGCTATGGAAATTGATTTGGATTGTTTAGACTCTAAATCATCAGGACAGGCTCATGGCATTGAGTGCAGAGAGGTGTAGAGTTCCAGGTGAAAAGTTTTGACTGAAGATGCCGAAGTGTTCCAAAGGAAACTTGAAGAGACCACCAGATCAGTCAGGGAGCTCCAGGAGACTCAGAGCATCTGAGCACTAGGCCTCCTCTCCACATCGTCTGTCTCTTAAGGTCTCTTACAGAGACATGCCTCTTGCTGAACAAGTGACCAGTAATCTTGAAGAACTGTACATCTCCATGTTATAAGCATGTATGGCGTTTAAAAAGAAAATGAGATTTCCATTCTTTTCTCCATCATTGAAAACAGCTTTGTAGACTTAACAGAATATATTAAAGCACTTGAAAAGATTGATTTTGCTAACTAGAGATGTAACAATATTTTAAACCAATTATATTTCTTTATACATGATGCACATTTTGTCTTTTGGTAGTTTAGAGAAGCCTTACGGGAAACTATAAATACTTTAAAAATGTATTTGTAGCATATGGAACAATTAATTTTAGTGTTCCAGGGATTGGACAGGTATTAAGTAATCATGCTGAATGTTGGGCTGTGGGGAAAAAATACACACACAAACACAAGAAAGCAAAGATGCAATGACATCCTGGTAACTACTAATCCAACTAATGCCCAAATATTTGTTTCTACCTCTTATTCCTCACTAAAAGGAACCTGGTGTCCTTGAAGATTAATAGATTTCAAGTCTTTGGTAGGAAACATATAAAATCAGTCTGGGATATTTTATGCCAGAGGCAAAGGAAAATTCATATATCAATGAGGTCATTTCAGAAGTATATAGCAACACCAAGGTAAAGTTTAGAATCTCCAAACCAGACGCACCCCCCCCCCCAAAAAAGTATATAGTTTGAGAAGTGCTTATACACAAAATTCGGGCTTATAATTTCACCTCTAATAATAATAGGTGAAATTAATTATAGAAAGAAAAAGTAAGAGAGGAAAAAAAGGGAAAAGTTTATTTACCACTCTTGGTGGTGATTATAATTATCACTTTATTCTGAAAATTGATAGTTAAGCCAAAATAACTAAACATTTATCCTGACATTTTAGGAGCAAGGAAAACTCTCTTTTTTACTGTTTAATAAATGTCGAATAATGATTAAAATAGAAGAATACTTAATCTGTAACCCATGATAAAACAATTGATACAGAAAATGATTACTAATAGATGCTGAACTCTTTAGGTGAAATGGTTTTGGGTAACAGGATACTGTCATAGTACCCTGCATATTATTTGTCCACTAAAAATTTTAAAATGCACCTTTGTAGTGGAGAGATCACCACCCTAATCAAGTGATTAAACTTAGCATCATCTACTAGTATGTATTTACGGGGGTTGAAATATGAAGTATTCAGCATCACTTATGAACTATTCTTGCTCAGAATGTTTATCCAAAATTAAATAAAACCTTTAGAACTAACTCCAAGTTTATACAAATTCAGGAAACATAGGATCATGTTAAATGACACAGGAAAGAATGGGACAAATCCAGTGTGAATATACTAAAAACCATTGAACTGTACGCTTTCAAAGGATAGATTTGGGGCTGGTCATGGCGTTGGCTTATTTGGGAGAGCACAATGCTGATGACACCAAGGTAGAGGGTTCAGATCCCCTTACCAGCCAGTCACCTGAAAAAAAATTTTTTTAAGTAAAAGGATAGATTTTATGATATATAAATTATATTTCAATAAAACTGTTATATATAAAAATACATTATGGAAAAAAAAAATATCTGCTGGCCTCAGAAACCTAGAGGCCTACCTTTGAGAGCATTAATAAAGTAAAAACTCTTCTGTTTCCTTTACCTCTCTTTACCTCACTCAGTTTCAGCCCCCAGGGATCTCAAACCCAGTTCAATGGCCAAGAAATAAGAGGGTAGAGACATTAGATGGGAAAAGATAAGATGAGCCAACCACGTACCTCTTTCTAACTTCAGGATTCCACCTGAAAACAAACTCTAGCTAGAGAGGGAAGAATGTTTGAATTTAAATCATTTGGAATTAGCACTGTTAAATGGAACTAGACATTTTAATTTCTGAACCAAATTACCTGCAAGTGGTCAGGACTATTGTAGTGCAACCAAAATTTTATTCAGGAGAATGGAAAGGAGCAGCTCCAATGAATAAAACTTAATGGGGTAATTGAAAATAAATTAGGATTGCATCCTGTAGGTTGCACCTCCATGATTCAATATGCCAGTTGTAACTGAAAGACGTAACTGACAATTCAGGCATCAAGTAACCCAAAATACCATAGTCTTTTATCAGACTTGTTTAGAAACTCTCCTCTGCTACTCTCGGCCATGGTCCTACTTCCTGGACTGATTTATTCTGTAACAATAAAACAAATACATGGTGTGATGATGTATATTAAGATATATCTTCACAAACAGAGTGGTCAGATGTTAAAGAATACACCTTTTGGTTACCACAAAGATACTGACATTCAAGATTTCATATATCAACTCCGGAGACAGGAAACAGTAAAAAACAAAATAAAGTAATGATTACAGCAGCATGTGTCAATTGCTACACTGAGATAGTGTGATACAGTGAAAAGAACGTTTACTGCGGAGGAAAGCAGAACTGGGGTCAAATCCTGGTTCTACTGATTCCTAAGAAGATGGCTTTGGGCCAGTTCCCAGCTTCTCTGACTCAGTTATATCTCCTGTAAGCACAACATTTCTCATTTAGTTCTATCCTGCATTGGCTGGTTTGTTACAGGCTGTTTGTTTCAAAACGTTTTATTTTTTTTTAGAGAAGAATGTATTTATTACTCCAGTGAGCAGTAAAATTAATATATATTTTTCTCATGACCCATCAGCCTGCACACAGAGTGAGCAACATCACATGTTCCCAGCCAATTTATTTGCTTTCTTTGTCATGACGTTTCTTTCTGCCATTATTTCATGGTTTTTTTGAGCAGTTCGAACTTTTAATGGTTGATGAACAGCAAGCAAATTGATATTGTTGGAGATGCTGCAAGAAATTACATCAGAGTTTTCCAACAATGTTAAAATCCACATTGTGTGGTAAGAGAGCACCTTCAAAGAACTGGTGGAGGTAACTAATGGTAAAGTTCAGCAGTTACTTGAGGATCAGTGGAGGTTATTTGACATATGAAGATAACTAAAAACATCCATGGAGGAAGTGACCAACAATTGTTTGTAGAGTAGCCTTCAGAAATTATGGCTGGAGGTCTGTCACAACTTCTGACTTGAAAAGAAGTAAACGGTGATTGTCAGTATATAATATTGGGAAACACATTCCCATGGCCTTTTGCTGTATAGATCTCAGATTGTCCAGTTAGCCTTTCTGTGTAAAACAAGATCACCGTATGCTACATAGAATTTGTCAGTAAAATTTTTGCAGAGCAGTGTGGTATGGATTAAATGAGATAGTCTGTAAAAGTACCCAATCTCATACATGGCACATAGTAGACTCTCAACAAAACTTCTCTTTTGCCAAGTGTTATGGCGGGAAACAGAAAAACAAAGAACAAAGAGGCCAAACTCAAACTAAAAGATCGAAAGACACATGAGATAAATCTTGAAGAATAAGTAGGAGTTTACCAGGTAAAGAAGCTCATAAACTGCATTCAGTGTAGAGAGAGAACAGCCTGAACCGGGGGTGGAGTGTGAGTGTGAGAACACGTGAATCACTGAGGCCACTGCAAGTGGAGTGGTATGGCTGGATAAATGGTGATGGAGAAGGAGGTGAGACGAGGAAGGCAGACGAGGGTAAGATCGTAAGCAGTGTCGGACATTATCTGAAAGGTCCTGAGAGATGGTGGAAAGATGGTCAGTGGGGATGATCAGCTTTTCATTATATCACTGGCTGCCGTGTGGAGGTTGTACGCAAGAGTAAAACACTAGACATGGGGAAGACTATAATCCAGAAAAGATGTAAGTCGCTTATTTAAGGTAGTGACTCACTGGATGAGGGATATGAGGAAGAGGTCAAGGATGACTACAGGATTCTGGCTTCCTCAACTGGGATGCTGTGTCCACTGAGAATACAGGATAACCATATGCATATAGCTGGAATTCACTGGTACATTTGAGGCTTGACAAGACCCTCTAGCAGAAGCCTAGCTTAGTTATTTAAGACTAAATGCAAGTCTCACCTGCTCCATGTTGTCTTCTCTGTAATTCCACAATGTTCTGTTTGTCTCTCTGTTTCCTAAGATGCCTAAAAGTTATTCCCAATTTTATCAATTGATTATCTACTTGGATGTAATTTTTATGTATAGTTCTCTAATTGTTTCAGGCTCAGTGGCAAAAAGGTCATTTGCCCACCTGACAGCTATTGCCCCCCTTCCCTGCTAACAGAATACCAGTTTTATTAGGGATGATGATGTGTTCAGCCACACATGATCCATTATGACTGATACAAGCCAATCATGCCTGTTCTACCACACTTTGTCATATACTTTTCCAACTTTCTATGAAGCTAGGCATGGCCATGTGACCCATTTCCTGCAATTAAATTTAAATCAAAGTTTCCTGGGAGGTTTTAGGAAAAATTCACCTCCCAAATAAGAAAGAAACCCCTTTCCTCCAACTTGTCCCTTTCTTTTGGTTTGGAAAGTTAATGGTGGGGATATGATGCTTACAGGTGTAGGAATCATATTGTCAGCATAATGCAACACATCAAAGCCAACATGCTCAAAATAGCTGTGCAAAAAGAGAGAACATTCTGGCACCATGATAATCTCTGTGAATCTCTACCCCTAACTAGGAACTATCTACCTCCACACTGCTGATTATGCAAGATAACAAACGATCATTATTGTTTAAGTCACTGATAGCTGTGTGTTCTGATATTTACAGCAGAAAATACTCCTAAATGATGTAGGTGTCTAAATCTTATGTCTATGACTTTGAAAGCAAGAATCAAATTCTTTGACTTCTTCAATGTTGGACTTGAACTGATTTGTTGACATGATTCCTACTTCTCTTTTCCCATGTGCATCTCTCCAAAGATGAGATGGCTGTGAGGGAAACTACATTTTTTTTTTTTTGACCAGTAGGGAGATCGCAACCCTCAGCATGGTGTGGTCTGCACCATGCTCAGCTAGTGAGCACACCTGCCATCCCTATATAGGGTCTGAACCTGCAGCCTCAGGTGCTACCAGCACCGCACTCTACTGAGCGAGCCACGGGGCCGGCCTGGAAACTACATTTTAATGAAGACTAAGCATATTCTAAAGCAGGAATTGGCAGTTTACAGCATGTTTGCCAGGGGAAGCATGACAGATAGTTTTTGCTCTCCCACAGTGGCTGGTTCTAAGAGTCAAGGACCTCTATAAATCAACAATGTCCATTTCCCTACTTTCCAATAATAATAACTGTAGGAATGCTAATCAGAACTCACTTCATTCTTATGGCCTTCAGAGCTCTGGCTTCAATAATTACAATCTTTCCACTGCACAGGTTGTTTAGCAACCAAGGAAAGGAAATGAATAGAAAGCCATGCTTGTGTGAGATAAGAAGAGTGACACCAGCAGCCCCAAGGATAAGCAACAGGTGGCTGTGGGGTGCCTGGGAATCTTCCACTTCCACAGCCTTTCTCTCTTTGTCATAACTCCACTTTTGTCTCTAAGTCCTTTTTAAGCTTCAGCTCCTGCCCCTGGGGTTATGGAGAGAGCAGCTGCACAGTGCACAATCGATTACTCCACCTGATCCATTCCCTGTAAGTAACTCACTGGTGAATAATAATAATAATAATAATAAACAATTCCTTGCAAACCATATGAAGCTGCATTTTTCGTACTTCAATCTCAGGATACCTTCTCAATTTGGTGATTGTTATACAGTTAGGTCACACTTGGACAAATGACTAAATTTATAAAACTAAAATTTATGTGGCACTTACACTGTGCCAGCTGCTGTTCCAATTTTTGTCTTTATAATAGCATAATGACATCAGTACTTTTAATTCCTCCATTTTACAATGATAAAACTGAGGCACAGAGAGGTTAAGAAACTTGCCTGATGTTCCATAGTATGTAAGTCTTAGAGATGGGATTTGAACCTAGATGCTTTGAAGTTGGGTGCTAAGTCACAGACACTGTCTGGGTGCTCAGACAGTTACAGATGCAGCTTTCCATTTGCAGCTCTATTTGTGGAACTAGCACAACAAATCCTTTCATCCAAAAATACACATTGAGCAGTATTTTATAAGAAAATCTACAACACATATTCAGAAAACAGAGAGCAATTGTAATAATGGCATTACTGCTATATAGTGTGGCCAATGTAGTTCAAAAAATTATTTGAAGTTACATTTTACTATCATTTTGATAAGCTCTCATGATGCTTCAGCAGCTCCTGAGAAGTGTATCTCTTATGAGAGAAATGTAATGCAACCTGTTCTTACACTATTCTTGCTGTAAGTACATTTCTGTACATTTATGGTTCAAAGAACCATAAATATTGTCTGGAAACATAGGAAATACTTAAAGAATAGTGTATTCTAAGGGCAAGAATCTTCATATGTGAAGTGAAATATGTCCACCCATTATCTGTGACGTTTCTCATAGTTCTGTAATTATTTTAGGATTTGTCCAGAATCTATTAATAAAATAATTCACAGTGTCTATGACAAAAGTCTTTGTGCTTAGGCATCTCAAATTTTCTTAATTTAGAAAATGTACTAAATATATACCAAGAAGCCAGAGAAACCAGCTTTACTCTAGACTAACAAAATTGCATTTATAAAATTGGCTGCTTCATTATTCATTCTGGAAGTTAGCATAATGACTCAGCTTCTTGAATATTAGAAGTCTAGATGTGGTTGGAAAATGTCAGCAGTTGTGTACTGACCCATGCCCTGGATTGGAGAAACAAGGTATTCATAGAATTTTGTCTTTTCCTGTAGCTTTGGTCCGTGTGCAGTTTCTCATGTAGTAGCTTAGAATTAACTTCCTTAACAGGAACACAAAGACTCTGTCCCATTATATATGATATTGAGGGGAAAAAAATGTTCCAGTGGGCCAACCCTCAAAGTATTTCCTGAAGATAGTCAGAGTTTTTAATCCCATTGTAATGAGTTTTGAACCGGACAAAACACACAATTACAAAGAGCTTTGGTTCTTTGGAAGTGAAGCAAGTGGTATTGGGAGTCATTGGAAAATGAGCTTCAGAACTGGGATTGGGCAGGAAAATAAATATCACCTCTGACCTTGGACCTCAGGTAATAAGGAAATTTCTTTGCTGCCTTCAGTCTACTTTGTTGCAGATCTTGCTAGTCCTATCCAATCTTCATTTTCCACATCTTCTTTATTAACAGAGCACAAAAAATATTTGACAGCAATATCAATATTTTAGTGCTCCACTAAAAAAACAAAACAAAACAAAACAAAAAAACATTCCCAGACTCCCTTGCAGCTAGAGACAGCTATATGTACAGTTTTGATCAATGACACAAGGCAGAAATCTGTTGGGATTTCTAGGAACACTTTGTTTTCCTGACATAGGCATGACTCTTCTTTCCTCCTGCTCCTTTTTGTTTCTTTGCCTTGCCTGTAGTGTAAATACGAAGTTGGACTCTGATGATGAATCAACCATGGGAATAAAGCTACTTATTAAGTATGGTGGGATAAAAAGAGCAAGGGTGACTGGGTCATTGATGACTTGGCATTAGGCTGTCTATATCTAGATTTTTTGTTAAAGGGAAAAAAATGCCCTCAGTTTTTTATACCACCATGGTTGGACTCCATTACCTGCAGCCGAAGGGCATCCTTAATGATATATCTTTAAGTGGGATCAACCTCCAATAAACTTGTAAAGAAGGCAGCATTTGATATGGGCCTTTATTTCCTCTCTCTCCCTCTGTTCCACTGTTCATGCTATTTCTTCCATCTGTATTGCCCTGTCCTTCCACCATCTGTGTTGTCATGCATTCATTATTTGTTAATGCAGCAAGTATGTGCCAAGCACTGTGCTGTTAAAAATAATTTCATATACACTCACACTCACAGCTTGGTCACAGTCTGGTGAGGGAAGTAAGATATGCAAATAAATCCTCAAGATTAAACATGCTAATTGCTGAAATGAAGAAATCTCAGTGTCTTGGGTCAAGGACAACTGGGTAGCCAGCACCAGAGAAGAGAAGGCCTCCTAGTGGATATGAGGATTGACCTGATTCTTAAAGAAAGAGCAGCTGGCTGGTAGCTCAGTTGCTTAGAGTGCAATGTTATAACCCCAAGGTCAAGGGTTCAGATCCCTGTACTGACTGGCTGCCAAAAAAAAAGAAGAATTTTAAAGAAAGAGCTAAAGTTAAACAAAATAAAACTTCTTCAAAGAAGCCTTACAATGGCCTTCATCAGAAAATATATTTTCTATAGAACAGTACAGTAAGTATCTAAGATACAGTACAGTATCTTTTCTTATTTGTCCTTGATAATGTCAATCTCGAGCTGCCCTTCAGGTTAAGATTTTATCTTACCTCTTTTATGAGACTTAACCCTTATCTATGAAGGCAAAGACTAAACTTGACTCAATCTCATATCCATTCATCCTAGATGCATGATAAATATTATTTGAACTGGCATAACTGATCTGTCCTTGTGACTTTAGACACCCAGTGCCTTAGCCTCAGCTTCCAGGGAACCTGACTTATTTCTTGGATAAGGAGGTCTCTTCAACAGATGTTTGTTAAATGAATAACCTTTGCCCAACTGGGAGAAAGGTTAAAAAAATGCAAAGCATGTTTGTGGCCACACAAATATTTATGAAGGATAACTGTCTCCTGTCTATACTCTCTCAGGAAGAGAATTGGACAAGGAACAGGAAGAGGGGTAGCGCAGCTGGGCAGGGGCTGTGTTGGAGTAGTCAAAGCTGGAGTAGCTGTGCATTAGTTTCCTGTGGCTGCTGTAACAAATTACCACAAATGTGGTGACTTAAAACAACAGAGATTTATTTTCTCATAGTTCTGGAGGCCAGAAGTCTGCAATCAAGGTCTCAGCAGGGTTGGTTTCTTCTGGGAGCCCTGCAGGAGAATCTGTTCTATGCTTCTCTTCCAGCTTCTGGTGGCTGCCAGCAATTCTTGGTGTCTCTTGGTGTATAAATGCATCATTCCAGTCTCTGCCTCCATCTTCACATGACCTTCTTCCTTATGTTTCCTCCCCTTCTCTTCCCTTCTAAGGACACTTGACATTGAATTTATGGCCCACTCTGATCCAAGGTGTCATCCTGAGATCCTTAATTACACTTGCAAAGACCCTTTTTCCAAAGACCCTTTTTTTTTTTTTTCTTTTTGGGGGGGTGGCTACCATTCAACCCATTACAAGTTCTGTTGCTGCTCTTCCTCCCCACAAAGAAAGGATTGATAAGACTGGCTGGAAATAAGGGGACCTCAAATAACCATGTTTCAAGGCTCTTAATGAGGACAACTGGAAGGCCCCTAGATGCAATAATAGAATAAAAACTGTTTGGAAACAGAAGCCTAGCCCTACTCAGTCTCATCTCTGCAGAAATTCTACAGGCGAGAGTCTTTCCATAGAACAATTTTTTTTTTTTTTTCTGTCCAAATTTGTTTCACCTCCACAGCAAAAACGGACAGACATATGCAGGCTATAGGAAAATGATCTTTTGCCCAAGTGCCAACCATCTGATGACACTCTTTCATTTGTCAGCAGATGTTTCTATACCAAAATTCTCCAACCTGAATCTGGGGTCAATTGCTTCAATTTGAGTCTTTGGGCTTATAGTCTTGGGCCTGTATTACTATTGTCCTGTGACACTACTTCTGTAATAGCACCAAATGCATTTTTCTAGGTATGTTATGCCTTTGCTTAATAGGTCACCTCTGCTGAATGACATTTTCCTTATTAAAAATGATTTCTGATAATGGTTACCAGAATAATGGACTTTTGGGTGCAAAACTGTGCTATATATTTTATGTGAAACATTGTGCATATATGTATATATTGAAACAATACACTGTACCCCACAAATATATACAAGTAAATGTTCAAATTAAAAAAAAAATAAGTCTGTAACATAAGAGTCTTTCAGGGAAAGAATGATTTTCCCCAAAAGGCTTGTATTAAAAGGAAATACATTGTCCCACAACAATCTTGACTTTAACAATGTTTATTATGCTTAATATGTTTATTAAGGTTTATTACATTTATTAACATGTTTATTATGAACCAGATTGGACTAAGAATGTAATCTCTGAGTTTACTAACAAGAGATAAGTGCAAGTAGCTCTGAAAACTATATTAGGATATTTACTAACTGACACTTGTTATGACCCAGTTTAGTGCCAAAATATTCCTCCAGTTAGATCTGCCTGTGGTCACATCATCACCTTCTAAGGAGCAATTCTAAGGTTACCCCAATTGAGAGAGGATTATTATTTTTTCTTTTTATTATTATTATTATTATTAACATATTCATCATTACAAATCATAATCTTTCCCAATACCAACCACCTGACCTATCATTCCCCAACCCCCCTCCCTCCCTACTCCCCATCTCTAGTTCCTTAGCTTTGTTCTCTCCTTCTGAAAGTTCAACATGTTATTGGTCTTTTCTTTCTTTCTTCCTTCCTTCCTTCATTTCTTCCTTTTTTTCTCTTTCTTTCCATCAACCTAAATGTCCATTGATGCATGACAGGATAAGGAAAATGTCATAAAAGAATGAAATTCTGCCATTTGCAGCAACATGTATGAGCCTGGAGAAAATTATCTTAACTGAAATAAGCCAGACACAGAAAGAGAAATACCGTATGTTCTCACTCATAACTGGGTGCTAAGAAAGAAGGTGATAGAGTTTGGATGTGTTGTCCTCCCAAAATCCTTGCGGAAATCTGATTCCCAATGTGACAGTGTTGGAAGCTGTTTGAGTCATGGGGGCCGATCCCTCATGAATGGATCAATGCTCTCCCTGGGGGAGGGGGGATTAATGAGTGAGTTCTTGCTCTTTTAGTTCCCATGAGAGCTTGTTGTTTAAAAGACCGCACCACCTTCTCTCTCTCTCTTGCTTCCTCTGGCCATGTGATCTGCTTGTACCCATCCTGAGGCCTGCGCCAGATGCAGCTGTCCCAGAATCATAAGCCAAATAAACCTCTGTTCTTTATAAATTACCCAGTCTCAGGTATTTCTGTTACAGCAACACAAACGGACTAATACAGAAGGAAAGAAAGAAAGAAAGATTAGTCTCATAAAGTTTAATTAAAAACAAAGCCCCAACCTCTCCACCAAATCTTCTTAAAACTTTTCCACATGAAACAAGGGTTTGGCATTTGCACTCAGAAATCAGTGTTGAACACCAGATTGTTTATTTTAACTATGTTGTTTAATCTCCCTTCTTTCTAATTTTACCATACATTTTAAAGCAAAATATTTTAAATGGCTTATTAAGAAAAGCAGGCTGGTTAGGTCAGATAGTTAGAGACTGTTGCCTACAACACCAAGGCAGGCTGGAAAAAAAGAAAAAAAAAGAAAAAAAAAAGCAGTAATCACTTGACACCCCCGTCTTCAATCTCTTCATAGAGGCAACCATTTTGGCTTTTTCTTTTAGCATTTAGAGAAAAGCATTTAACTGATCTCTAAATAATATATAAAGACTACTTCATTTTTCAGTTTTGGCCATTATTTGTTGAGTTTCCTCTGTAGGACAAGAGAATTTAGCTCCCTTTTCTGCTTATCCCTCCCCAAAGTACAGACTTTTCCCTTTCTTTTATCCTTCCAATAGAAGTAAAACATAATTTTAATCAACTAAATATTTAATATTGCATTATTATAACTATGTTAGATACTATTCACACCTGATCCATGATACTTTTTTTTGTTTTTGTCTAACTATTTATTTATTTTTCACTCTGGCCAGTATGGGGATCTGAACTGTTGACCTTGGGGTTATAACACCACGCCCTAACTAGCTGAGCTAACCATCCAGCCTTTATGTCTAACTTTTCCTTTTATCTAATATTTGCCTATGCCACCTGGATTTCTGTGCATTGATCAGACTCAGTTTCCCTGGGAGAAGCATATTCTATCAGTTTCATCTTCTCGCAGTGCCCTGGCCTCTGATGTAGTCTGCACTGCTCATCTCTAGGCCTGCATCGGAGCATCTCTTGTATCTGACCCCATGGGATTCCTTCTCCTCTCAGCTGTGTTGGATCTCCTGAAGCTCATTTTTCTCCTTCTCAGTTTATTTTCTCCTTTTGGAATAGCACATTCTCCCACAGCTTCCTGAGAAAAGGTATACTATAAATTAACTTTGTAAGAATACTTATTTCCGGAAATAAATGCTTTATTTGTTTGCCAGATAAATCTTGAGTCATCTCTCAAGAATAGGTCAATTTTTACCTTCTCCAGAAAAACTGTTTAAATGGCCGCAGGCAAAGTTAAGCTTTCGTGCCTATGTGTTTCTATCACACTTTATGCATTCACCAATTCATTCATTCACACATCCAGCAGATATTTATTGAGTGCTCTCATGTGCCAGGCACTGGGCTGAGGGACAAGAAGGAAAGAACAAACAACTTGCATTTGCTCATGCAGAAAAAGTCAGGAAAAGAGACTGAGAAAGAGTGGCCAGTGAATAAGGAGGTCAAGCAGCTGAGTGCAATGTTATAAAGAAAGGGAGGAATGTGTAGTGAAGAAAAGGACAATCAACTTTGTTAGGTAATGTTGAGAGGTATAATACCAGAAAAATCTAAGCTAAGATCCAGAAAAATCTACTGAAGATCACAACACAGGATCACTGATAAATTTGGCAGAGTCAGTTTCTGTGAAGCATTGGCAGTAACTGAAGTGAGATGAAAGAAGAAATCAAGGAGGTGGAGATTGTAAGCACAGGCAGCTCTTCAGAGAATTTTATCTGGCAAGGGGAGCAGAGAAATGGGGTGGTATTTGAAGGGAAATGTGTAGTTGAGAGAGTACTTCAAATTATAAAAAATAAAGCTGTAGCATGTTAAATGCTGCTAGGACTGACCTGACAATGCCAGAAAGACTGATATGCAGGAAAGAGGGGACCCCCCAAACATTCTTCTAGCTCTTGGTCTCTGTCACCGTCTTTTCCACCCTATCTTTCTTTTAATGGGTGATTTTTTTTCTCATTTTGCTCATTGTTCTAAATTAATTGTGAGTGAAACATTAAATAGATTTCTCAAAATCTGAATTAGATTCTTCTTCCTGATTCAATTCTTGTTGATTTTTGTTCGTTTGTTTGTTTTGGTGGCTGGCCAGTACCGAATCCTAACCCTTGACCTTAGTGTTATCAACACCACACTCTAACCAAATGAGCTAACTTGCCAGCTCCTTGATTTACTTTTGTGTGGCTCTTAACTGGAAAAAAAATCTCAGTCCACTGGGATATTATTTATCCCTAGGATAAAGTTTTGACATGACTTAAAAATGATTTGAACGTGGGCAAGTTGCATAAGCTCTTCCTGCAATAGTTTTGTGACAATGGGTTTAATAGTAATATTCAGCCCATAAACTGTTTTAATGCTTAAGTGAAGCACTAGCAAACCTCAAAGAACAAAGCCTGATACACATTAAAGACTCAAAAAATGTTAGCTGCTGTTGTGGCTATTGTTGTCATCCATCAGCTTTGTCTTCATCATCATTTGAAGCTTGGAGGAGAAGAGAAAGTGTGGTCCCAAATAATTAACATTTTGCCTAAAACCTGTCCCCTTAGGTGGAGGTAGCAGCACATTTTCACTTAGTTTGACTTACCACACAAACACACACAAACTTTTGGAATGTTTATGTGTAGCACAAACTTTGATGCCAGAATGTTCATTTTTTTTTATATTGGTGTTCTCATTTTATAAAATTAAACCAAATATAATTTTCTATGAAAATATTTTAGCTAACTCTAAAGTCTCTATACATTTTGCATATGCAATAAAAATTGCTTTTGAGACTTAAGACCTGAAACTGTAACATTTCTAAGGGAAAATATAGGTGTAACACTTCAGCAACTAGGTCTGGGCACAGACTTTATGAACATGAGTCAAAAAGCACAAGCAGTAAAAGAAAAAATAAACAAACGGGACTATATCAAATTAAAAGGTTTCTGCACAGCAAAGAAAACAATCAACAGAGTGAAACGACAACCTACAGAGTGGGAGAAAATTTTTGCTAACTATGCATCTGACAAGGGATTAATATCCACAATATACAAAGACCTCAAGCAATTACACAGTGAAAAAACAAATAACCCAATTAAAAAATGGGCAAAGGAGCTGAATAGACATTTTTCAAAGGAAGACGTACAAATGGCCAACAGGTACATGAAAAAACGCTCAACATCACTAGTCATCAGGGAAATGCAAATTAAAACTACACTGAAATACCACCTCACCCCAGTTAGACTGGCTATAACCAAAAAGATGGTGAATAACAAATGCTGGCAAGGGTGTGGAGAGAAGGGCACACTCCTACACTGTTGGTGGGACTGTAAATTTGTACAACCACTATGGAAAACAGTACGGAGCTTTCTCAAACAAGTACAGATAGATCTTCCATACTATCCAGCAATCCCACTTCTGGGTATATACTCAAAGGAATGGAAATCATCATGTCAAAGGGATACCTGCACTACTTTGTTCATCGCAGCTCTCTTTACAATAGCCAAGACATGGAACCAACCTAAATGTCCATCCACAGATGACTGGATAAGTAAACTGTGGTATATATATACCATGGAATACTACTCTGCCCTAAAAAAGAATGAAATCCTCCCATTTGCAAAAACATGGGTGAGCCTGGAGAAACTTATGTTGAGTGAAATAAGCAAAGCACAGAGGGATAAACACTGCATGAGCTCACTCATATGTGGGAGCTAAGAGAGAAAGAAGGAAGGAAAGAAAGACCACAGTAGTACATTGGACTTGCAGAGGGAGAGAACATTCCTTGGGCTACAAAGTGGAGTTGGGAGGAAAGGAGAAGGGAGAGGGAGGTTGGAGATAATTGGGTGAGGGACATGGGGTACCAATGTAATTTGTGGTAATGGGTATGCTGCCAATATGAATCTGGCCCTCGCATCATGAGCACGAGGGGTGACAATCAGCTTTGTATCCATGAATATTCATAACCAATAAAAAAATTGCTTTTGAGTTTATTAGTTCCGATTATAACTGAAGAAAATAGTATAATAGCAAAACCAGGCTGCTCTCTCTTGCAGTTGTGTGGTCCTTTGCTGGCTTCGTGGAAAACCTTCCTGTCACATCTGTGCACTTTGCCTGCCTTACGAGTTTGTTTCAGAATGCCTTCTCAGGCTCCCAGTCCTGGTTACTGCAGTTTCATCTCCTGCCAAATCACTTCACTTTTTCATAATAAAAAAAAGAGATCAATTAACAAATGTTAATTAAAATAATAGAATATTTAATGATTTAAGATGTGAGAGAGAAAAAGTTTTATCAAAATGTAGTTTGTGGGATATTCCAGTCACTTATATTAAAGCATGGCTTAAAGAAATGCAGAGGATGGTATTTTATAATATTGCCATACGCAAAAAAACACAACAAAACATGAGCTGTAAAATAAACATCTGACTTCCGGTCAAATCAGTATGCTAACAGATTTGTTCTCTAAATGGTCAATGTATTGCATTAGTAGTACCAGCAAAATTAAAATAAATTTAGTTTCCTCATTTGCGAAAGGTGGTTTTAAATAATCTTGACTATTGCCAGACTATTGTGGAGTGTTTAGTTAAAGACCCTTATAGGAGGTCAAGTACAAAAATGGTTGAGTTCTTCTATGACAGTGATGAAAATAAATGACAGAGCCAATTAGAGTATTAGAATGTCAAAGATTAAACATAAAAGAAAGCTATCCTACTGTTGGGAATATACCCAGAGGAATGGAAATCATCAAGTCGAAGGTATACCTGTTCCCCAATGTTCATCGCAGCACTCTTTACAATAGCCAAGAGTTGGAACCAGCCCAAATGCCCATCATCAGATGAGTGGATACGGAAAATGTGGTACATCTACACAATGGAATACTACTCAGCTATAAAAACGAATGAAATACTGCCATTTGCAACAACATGGATGGACCTTGAGAGAATTATATTAAGTGAAACAAGTCAGGCACAGAAAGAGAAATACCACATGTTCTCACTTATTGGAGGGAGCTAAAAATTAATATATAAATTCACACACACACATACACACACACACACACACAAACCGGGGGGGGGGGGGGAAGAAGATATAACAACCACAATTATTTGAAGTTGATACAACAAGCAAACAGAAAGGACATTGTTGGGGGGGCAGGGGGGAGGTAGAAGGGAGGGAGGTTTTGGTGATGGCGAGCAATAATCAGCCACAATGTATATCGACAAAATAAAATTTAAAAAAAAAAAAAGAAATTTTCTCACTCTAATAATCTCTTAAATTACGTAGAAGAGAACATAGTGTCAAGAATTGTGAAAGGTCTGAGATTTTACCGTGCTTGCAAACTAGTGCATTAGCCTGTCCACAGTTTCATGTGTGCTGGCAGTAGACATGAGACCCCTGGGTTAGAGACAAAAGGCTTTACTACCCAGGGCACAGCAGGCAACGTGAGCTTCATGTTCGCATTGGTCCCCATTGCTTCCTAAATCCCAAGGGGGTGATGAGGATGTGGGCTCCGGTGGATGCTGCACACACAGTGGATTTGTGTTACAGCTGAGAAACCTTTAGCTTAGGAAACCCGCAGTCTTATAGGGAACATGCTAGAAAACCTGCCTAATGTTTTTCACAGAGGAAAAATTATGTCTATCACCGCAGTCAGAAAACAAATCTGTCATCTGACCTGGAGGGAGACATTAGCTATACAGACATTTGTGCACACAGAACAAAGATGTCAAAGCCTCTTGCTCATAAGATGTGCAGAAATGTGAGAGACACATGGAGAATTTTCTCTCAACGCTGAGATTTAGTGGAAAAAAAAAGAGATTATTTAAGATCACCAACTAAAGTGCTGAGTTCTTAATTAGTACAATAAAATATGAGAGAAATATATTATTTAGTATTTGGTGGTTGGGTGGACACCACCTAAGGTGACACCGAAAGAGCTAATCTCCCCTCCTTGAATGCAGGCAGAACCCATGACTGTTAGTTTAAACTAATAGAATCTGTCAAAGGTGACAAGGTTACTCCTATCCATCTCTCTGTCTATCTGTCTCTCTAATCTATATATAACTTAGCAGACCTAAGGTATATATAAGATCATATATACATGATTGTTAGCAGACCAAGGTCAAGACCTACTGGCCTTGAAGAAGCAAACTGCCATATTATGACTGCCTATGGAAAGGTTCACATGGCAGGAAATTATGAGTGGCTTATAGGACCTAAAGGCAACCTCTAGCCAACCGCCAATAAAAGGCTGAGGCCTCGGTCATACAGCCCCAAGGATCAGAATTCTGCCAACAATCTAAATGGGCTTGGAAGTGGATTTTTTCCTATTCGAGTTTCCAGATTAGAATGCAGCTCAACAAAGATCTCGACTGGAGTTTTTTTAACCCCTGAGCAGAGGACCCGGTTAAGCTGTGCCCAGACTCCTGACCCAGAGAAACTGCGAGTTAACAAAGTGTGCTATTTTAAGGTACTAAATTTGCAGTGATTTGTTGTGCAGCAGCAGAAAACGAATACAATCACTCAGCATGGACAAAAATTTAATCTAGTAATTGTCTTTTATTCCAATAAAATTGAAATCAGATCTTCAAATTTATCATGTAACTGTATTGGTCTAAGCCTGGAAGTCTTAGGTGAACCTACTTAGATCATTCTTTAGATTTTCTGAATTATTTGTACCAGCAAATCTGGCTTGTTTGTTTGACTTCATAGTCATCCAACAGGGAAGAAAACCAAGGTTAATAAGATTTTAGTTGATTCCCCATTTTCTTTGGTGAAACCACATCAATTATTCCAACTCAGAGTCCCTCTTTATTGAATCTATGGTTAGTAATTACTACAAAAATTTAGCATTTAATTGTTTTTAACAGTTGTATTGTTCCTCCAGCATGATTGTAGTTCCTTTATTTTTCTTATAGACATTTTTATATCTCCATGTCATTTGAAACAATATTAGGCAAAAAGGAGACACTCATTAAATGTCTGTTGGTTCACAATACCTCATAAATATGTACAATTATTAATTGTCAATTAAAAATAAAATTTAATAAAATCTAGGGACAAAGTGAGGGATTCCAGTCACGCTCCTCTACAATGTTCATGCCATAAGGAATATTGGCTCAATCATGGAACTGTCTAGAACAAAGCTTTCCCTTTAGAGCATTTGCTAGGCTATCATTACACAATTACACTTCATGCCACTACCAACTCTCCACCACTTCGCATGTCTGACGGTAAAAGTGATTAAACAATTAAGTAGACATTATTGTGAAAAATCTGTTGGTTGACAAACATGATCTGAGTTTTCAGGCTTCCTGATAACAAGTGATCTACCCTGGATACTGAAGAATTTACTTGATATCAAAATGCCCACAGCCCACCCTTCTCACTCCTCCCTTTGCCCAGGCTATTTTGATTTGTCTCAAAAGCCCAAGACCGAGTTACTTCCAGAAAAGGCTCTGGAAAAAAAATTAGATCTTAAGTCCAAATTGCTTTCTGGTTTAATTCTATTTTCAGTCACTATGTAGCATAATTTCTCCCCATGTCAGAAGACACATCCATTTGAATACTCAGGATATGTCTTTATGCATAAATTAAATCAGAATTTTAACATACTTGTTCCAAAAAGAATGAAATGGATAATTATAATTGGATTATCATAAAAATGAGGAAGAAAGGAATTTCTTTCTTTTTGGGGGGGCTGGGGGGTGGCTGTCTGGTACAGTGATCCAAAAATTCCCAAGAGGTTTCTAAAACTACAAATCTCAAGGCTTCAGATCCTCCTGCTGGCCAGCCACCAAAAATAAATAAAGTAAAAAAAAAATAAAACTGTAGACTTTGTTGTAAATAAATCAACCAAAAAAAAGTCTATGATTATTGGATGCTGATAAATGTAGGTTATAATTTCATTAGCCATACTTGTAGGCCAGTTACTCCTCATCCCTAAAATTCTCTAAGTGGCAAGCAGCCAGCATGTTTGGGATGATGTATCATAAAAGTTTTCCCTCATCAACCTTTTGCATTTCACCTCAAATTGGAATATATGTGTCAAGATAAAGTAGCAGATAGTGTCAGGTTTGGCTTTATGCCTTAAGAAAGAGCTAATTAGGCCAAAAAGATTGATAGTGATTGCTATGACTCATATGCTTGTTCATTTTCTGCAGTAACTAGGAGGGGACAAAAGACAAACATTTGTAAGAATCCAGTCGTTAAAAAAAATACTTTCTTAACCTAGAAACGAGGTGATATTGAGATATTTTTGACCCATTCATATTTGAGGAGCAGGCTTTCTCTCACTCTCTCTGTCTCTTTCTCTGCCTCTCTCTCTCTCTAACACACACATGCACACGCGCACACACACACACACACACACACACACACAATTTGAAATTTTTCTTACCTCTTGTTTACATGAACCTGTTTGAGGAATTTCAAAATTGTAAAAACATTGAACCAGTCTTCCTGCCATTTTAGCCTTCAACCAGTAGCTACTTGCTGCTTCCTTTTGAAAATAACTTCATTAAAACAATTGTTATCATTCTAAATCACAAAATCTAAGTGCAGAGTAACATTAATGACCTAAATCCTTTTTTTTCCCTACTTTCATTTCTTTGAACCAATCACCTTTCTTTTCCATGAAACTGCTTCAATTTCAGTTTTTTAGATGGCTTTTAAAAGGATTTAGTTTATCCTGACTTGCTTCTGATAACTATTCTTTGGTCTATATTAAGAGGAAAGTATTTTAAAACAAAATTTCAAAACAGTACTGACACAACCACTTCTCATATTAAGAGTACATTAGACAATTACTTAATGCCTTGATCATATTTAGTGCTCAGTATTTATTTGGAGAATTAACAATAGCAAAACAAGCAAACAAACAAACAAAAAAAAAGTGAAAGAATTTATCACAAGCATATCTGTCCGATAGAAAATATTAACAGGGACTGGCTGTTTAGTCCAGTTGGTTAGAGTCCTCAGTTGGTTAAAGCTTGGTGGTCAAGGCTTTGGATCCCCTTATGAGCCAGCCATCAAAAAAAAGAAAAGAAAAGAAAGAAAGAAACCAAAAAAAAAAACAACCCCCAAAACAAAAATATTAACTGAAGTTTTTCAGACTGAAGGGTAATGACACCAGATGGAAACTTAGTTTTATAGAAAAAAATGAAGCATACTAAAAATATTCTTTTTTAAAAAAACAGATAGTTTAATGCAAATATAGTACCATTGTATTTGGGGGATTACAATGTATGCAGATATAAAATATATGAAAATATATATTTATTTTTTAAATGTATAACAATTATACTTCAAAGAATGAGTGGGGTAGGTGGAAATATATTGTTATATGATTCTTATCATATGATTCTTGACATAGCTTAGTGTTAATTATGTATTAATTCAAGGTACACTGTGACAAGATATGGATGCATAAGGTAAACCCTAAGTAACTACTAAAAAATAAAAGTATTTAGAAAGCAAACATGTATTTAAAAAGATATTAAAAATGTCATTTGCATTAATAGTACATAAAGTAAACTCCATGACAAAGATTATTCCAGAGTTAAGAGTGATATTTCATAATAATGGGGTCGATTCATTAAGAAGACATAGCAATCATACATGGGTATGTATTTATTTACATAGCTTCAAAATACAAGAAGCAAAACTGACAGAAGGAAGAAATAAACAAATCTATAATAATAGCTAGAGATGTTAACACTCATTTCTCAGTGATTTATAAAATAACTTGATCAAAAAATCAGTAAAAAGTAAGAAACTTGGATTTCACACACAAACTATTCCAGAAGAATACGGATTTAGGTTTTGTTTGTTTGTTTTTGTTTCTGTGGCTGGCCGGCCCCGGGGATCTGAAACCTTATTACAAGGTTGTGCTCCAAGAATAGAGTTAACTGGTCAGCCCTTAACTCTGATACCAAAACCTGGCCTACTTCATTTTTATAGAACAATATACACAATAATTTCACAACACATGAGATGTTCAAAAAGATAGACCATATGCTAGATCGTGTAGTAAAGATTATCACAATTTTGCATGGATCCCCTTACTGATCAGCTGCAAAAACAAAAAACAAAAAACCAAAAAACAAAGATTATCATAATTTAAAAAATTAAAATCTTACAGAGTAGCTTCCCTAAACACAACTGACTTAAATTAACAATAAACAATAACAAAATAACTAAGAAAGTCCCAAACATTTTGAAATTAAACACCAAATGTTTAAATAAATTATGAGAAAAAAACACAAGAGAAATTAGAAAATGTTATGTTCTATGCTGAAAGATAATAAAAATACAACAAAATTTATAGGACGCAGCTAAGCAGTGCTTAGAAGAAAATTTAAAGTTTTAAATCTCATATTAGGAAAGAAGTCCTTAAACTGACAAATTTCTGTATCTTAAGCAGCTAAGGAAAGAAGAGCAAATTAAACCCAAAGTAAATAGGTCATAAGAGCAGAAATATATAAAATATTAAGCAGACAAACAATAAAAAAAATTAACTAGACAAAAATTTTTTTATTTTGGGAAAGGGTAATAAAATAGATAAAACTCTAGAAAGACTAAGAAAAAAAAGGAAGAAAATATACATTAGCAATATTATAAATTTAAAAAGGGGGTACATACATGAAACAAATGAGAGAATGTAATGACCAACTTTATTCCAATCAATTTAACAACATATATAAAATGTACGAATTTCTTGAAAAATTATCCTTAATAAAACTGGCACAGAAATACATATAAAATTTGAATGATCCCTTATCCATTAAAAAAATTAAATGTGTACTAAAAAAAAATAACATTTTTACAAAGAGAACTCTAAGCCAAGTTGGTTTCACTGGTGATTTTTAGCAAATATTTAGTGAAGATATAGTACCAATTTTACACAAACTATTTCAGAAAAATAGAGGAAGATAAAACATGTTCCATCTCATTTTATGAGGCCAGCATAACCCTGATACCAAAAATCTAAAAAGAGGGCTGCTGGTTAGCTCACTTGGGAGAGCATGGTGATGGTAACACCAAGGTTAAGGGTTCAGATCCCCTTACCAACCATTTGCAAAAAAAAAAAAAAAAAATCTGAAAAGATATTATAAGAAAATAAAATTGCTGATCAATTTTCTCATAAACATAGACACAAAAATTCTTAATAAAATATAAGCAAAGTGAAATCAGCAACATATATAAAGGACCAAATCATGACCAAATGGAGGTTATTCCAGGAATGCAAAGAAAGTTTAACACTTGAAAGTCAAAACAAAAAAGTAGATAAAATTATGATCTCAAAAAGTGTAGAAACCATTCCGCAACCGTTCATGATTGAAAAACAAAAACAAAAATTCTAAGCAAAGTGGTAATAGAAGAAAACATTCTAAATATGGTATCAGGGTTATGCTGGCCTTATAACAACATAAATTTACTATCTGACAGTTCTAGAAGACAGAAGTCTATATTGGGTCTCACTGGGCTAAAATCAAGGTGTCAGAGTATTGAGTGTCTTCTTTGAGGCCTCAAGAGGATGCTCTGCTTTCTCCCCATTTCCAGATTCTAGAGGCTGCCCACATTCCTTGCCTTATGGTTTACTTCCATCTTCAAAGCCATCAACAGCCAGTCAAGTTTTTTTCTCATCAGAGCATCACTCTGATTCTGACTCTACCTCCCTCTTCTACATGTAAGAACCTTTGTGATTACACTGTGCCAACATAGATAATCTAGGATAATCATTTAATTTTAAGGTCAGCTGATTAACAACTTAATTCTATCTGTTAACTTAGTTCCTGGGAAGTAGGACAAGGACAACTTTGGGGAGCCACTATTCTGCCTACTACGACCTCTATCTCCACGTACCATCAAACCATTCTCTGGATTATTTCAGAGCAAATCTCAGATACACCATCTAAGTCATAGGTATTTCTGTATGTATTATTAAAAGATAAGAATTCTTTAAGAAAAAGAAAACAATCACACCTGATTAATAACAGTAATAATTTATTGTTATTATAAATACTGTAAATATAATTACTGGTATAAATAACAACAATAATTTCATTTCTTTTTTGGCAGCTGGCCAGCACAAGGATCAAACCCTAGACTTTGGTGTTATCAGCACCACATGCCAACCAACTGAGCCAGCCAGCCCATTAACAATAATTTCTTAAGATCGTCAACTGTCTGGTAATTTGTCAAATTTCCTTTATTTTATAGTAATTTTTAAATATTTTGCAATTTGTTTGGAACAGAATTTGAATAAGATCTATATAGGGCATTGAGTAATTTTCTATTAAAAGGCCAATATTTCTGAGAATTCTAAATATTGACTTAAGTTATTTTAATTATACTGTTGGTTAAATACATGCAAACATGAAATCAGATATAAATTCCTTAAATGTGTGGATCTCAAAAACCAATAAAATAAAAAAAAATTCTTGAAACAAATCTATGAACCCAGTTTGAGAAACAGTGTCTCTGTGTCAGTCTCCAGAGTTCATTTTGAACTTAGTTGTATTATGTTCTGTGAGAGCTCTTCATAATTGCCTAAACTGTTGCTTAACTGCATTGTTTAATAGTCATTCCTCAGTACACATAAACAGGTCACCTATTTAGGTCAGTCACTTTTCCTAGGTACTGGAAACACAAAGATGAATAGGACTTGTTCAATGGCTCCTAGTAAACTTTTCAAACGGATTTGTATTATAAGAACTGGAATGTAAGCTCTGTGAAGATGAGAACCAGCTCTTTTGCATCTCTATATTCCCCCAGAGGCTAAACACACTGTGTTTACAAAGTCGTTACTCAATCAATTGATGAGACTTGAAAGCCTATATTTTAATCACTTAGTTAGATATGATAGGCAGAACTAAAGAAGAAGAACCACACCACCGTGTTTCTCTTTGCTTTATAATGAAGAGAAGGTGCTGCTGTGTATGTTGGCAGTCACGGTGAGAAGATCGCTTTGTGGTAGCTACAGGTATTTCAGCCACTGTGGTAATTTGAAGCCGAGCAAGTCATAAAGCTGACCTGGTCGGGTGCAGATCCTTATCAGTCAGTATAACAGATGGATAGCTATTATGGGTCAACAGTGATGAATAGGGTTTGCTCAAAATAGAACTAACACATTTAGCTCTTTGGAGACAATGAACATTTATCACTGGTGGTTAATTCTTTCATGGGTCCATTTCAAGGCTAACAAGGCTCTTTTCTTGAATTCTTTTGTGTGTGTGTGTCAGGCCCACAGTCCTGTTCATTCAGGAAATGTTTACTTTTGGGGGCTGTGCTATGTATATAGCTCCTGAATATTTAATTACGGACTACACGGTACCTTAGTCCCAGCTCCCAAGACTGACTGGCAACCCTCTGTACAGCATGTGCCCAGTTCTTATAATTTCTTCTACTAGAGCACTGGTTTTCATTGTTACATGACATCTTTCATGTAATATAGCTACAAATTTCTATATAATAACAGCTGAAAGGTATTAGACATTAATGAGCATTAATGAATTTTAAAGCAATAGATTAGTATATTAATTCTGAAAGTACAAAGGACTCAGAAAGATTACACTCAGGGAGGGCAAATGAGGTTTTTTTTTTTTTTTTTTTTGGTTAGGGGAGAGTTTTGAAATACATGTTGCAACTGTCTAAGAAGGTAGCCTTGAGAAGAATGGGACTACAGGGACACTGAAACAGGAGCGCTATATCACAATTACATAAATCTGGGATGTTTATTTGTGTCCATGCTCATTCTGACTATACTACAAATCCCTTAAGGGTAGAGACCAAGTTGTGTATATCTTTGCCTCCTAGCTGTGCAATTCAAAGTGTGCTTCCTAGACCAACATCATCGTCATAAACTGGGAGCTTATTAGAAATACAGAACATAGGCTCTACACCAGACATACTGAATCAGAATCTGCATTTTAAAAAATCTCCAAGTGATTTGAATACATATGAGAATTTAAGAAACACTGCTCTACAGCACTAGCATAGGCCTTATGCACCATAAGACTCATTACATGTGTTAATTACCCTATGAAAAAAAAGCTTAATAAATTGTAAATAGATCAGGTGTATCGGTCTGAGAGAATAAAACAGATTGAGAGAGAAGGATAAAAAACAAGCACTATAATAACATGCACCCATTAAGGATGTTGTATTTATTTAACCCCCCATAACTATATGCCAAAGGAATGGGATAATCTAGAGTATCCACTTTCAAAGTAAGGTGTTTGCTGCTAGATGTACACAAAACAATTCAATGGAACATATGGAAAAATATTAGAATTTCTAATTACATTTTTATTTTTAAAAGGAACTATACTTAAATGTAATATTCAGATTGGCATTGGTACCTACACTCAATCCATATGTCAAATAGTTTATGAAATTAGTAGAAATATTCTCAGCGTATTGAAATTTTCTATAGTTTTGTGTGCATTGTTAAGTAAGGGTAACTAAGTGGACAAATGACTTCAAAAGATTTCTGCAAGAGAAATGCTGATTGAGGATAATTCAAACATAAGGAGAGGAGAACAATTATCAAAAAAAAAAAAAAAAGGCAGAGTGGGCACTTTTAGTTCTGTGCAGACTTCCTTATCAATCACATTCAAGATAAAACCAGTGACAACCAAATAAAGTCTGACTTGATGTCAGCCAAAAACCTCAAACTGATCAAGAAGTTTGTTTGAAATATAAATTTTTGCCTACTTTAAGTACATAAAGGGCTTCGTTATTCTTTTTTACTAAATATATTTTTTAATTATTTTTATTATTTAAAGTTAAGAACGAAACCCACTACCACTCACAATGAGCTTGCTCTGAGCATACATGACCATCTCTGAATACTAGGCTTTGTGAGACATATCTTTTAGCAGGACACCTGATATGCTGAGATCTGAGAATACATTCAGCAAATACAATCAGCAATTTAATACATTCAGCAAATACAATACAATCAGCAAAAAAAGCAAAGAGCAAAACAATGCATGAAATGAGTTACATTTTATGGAATAAAGGAACCCACAATTTTTTAAAATTTAAATACACGTCATTATGAAATTCAGAATACTCGGGTGAAAGAGAAGGAATGATGATATTCTAGAGAAGGAGAAAAAACAGGTCACAGTTAAGAATCAGGATTAGAACAACTTTAGACCTGTCCACATCAACACTGGAAGTAAGGAAGCAATGGAAGAATGCCTTCACAATTCTGAAGAAAAAATATTTTTATTTTAGAATTCTATATCCAGCCAAACTATTAATTAGTGCAAGGCTAAAATACAGACATTTTCAGATATGCAATTTCTCAAAAAAAAAAAAACATACCAGAAAACTCTTTCTCAGGAAGCTATAGATATGCTTCATTAAAATACAGGCATAAACCAATGAAGAAGACAAAGAGTCAAAAACAGGAAATCAAAACTGAGACAAAGGGAAGATGAAGAAAAAAGGAAATCTGGGATGAGAGCCCTATGCTAAAAGGAGAGGGCAAACACTCCTGTGTGGGGCAGGTGGGAAGATTCTGGTAGACAGTTCTGCAAAGATGAAATTGACAGACTCCCTGATGTGAATGAGCATATTAAGACATGCAGGTAAATTACAGAGGGTTTGGGGTTGAATTAGTGATTAATAATATATAACATTAATTGTGTGCTTGCCATGAACAGACAGTCTTCCAAGCACTTTGCATATGAGCCTTATGCAAAGGACGTATTTGCAGCACCTGTTTTAAAGATAAGAAAAGGAAGGCAAAGCTGATTAAGTAGCTAAACCCAAGGTCATACAGCTAGTAAGAAGTAACTCTGGGGCTCAAACCCAGACAATCTGATTCCAGACACTTTCTTGTAACCATTATTCCATAATGACTACTCAAGAGCATAGAAATGTCACAAATTAAGAAGAAACAGAGCATGCCTTATGTCCTAAGGCAGAAGCCAAGGGCAGCCCTCCTCTGGCTGTATGTAGGCAAGAAACAGAGTATGCTGAGGGTCCTTAGGCAGGAGCCAAGGGCAGCATCCCCAGGAGCACACTGAAAACACCACTTCTACATGGGTGGACCACCAGTCACCACCATAGTCACAGCTGCCACAAAAGCAGTGGATGCCACAGCAGTAGCCACAGCTACCATACAGGCAGCCTTCTAGGCACTCAACTACATTGACACAAAGAGAGTCACCAGCAGAGACCAGAAAAAGAAGAGGATGTCTCTCTTCTCAAAGCCCACTCCAGAGTAATAAAGGAAGCAATGACTCTACCAGATGATCAGACATCAACATAGATATGACACCACCAAAAGAATACAGTAATTCTCAAGTACCAGACCCTATACAGTAGGAAAACTTTGTAATAACTGAAGAGGAATTCCAATCAACAATCTTAGGGAAACTCACTGAGGTAGGAGAATACTCAGTTAGATAACAGAATGAAAAAAGAAAAAAAATCCAGGATAGGAAGGAGGACATTTACAAAGAGATTAATACCTTAAAAAAGAGTGTAGCATTTTTTTTTTAAAGATGACTGGTAAGGGGATCTTAACCCTTGACTTGGTGTTGTCAGCACCACACTCTCCCAAGTGAGCTGACTGGCCATCCCTACATAGGGATCCGAACCCATGGCCTTGGTGTTATCCGCACCATACTCTTCCAAGTGAGCCATGGGCCAGCCCCAAAAAGAGTGTAGCATTTTAATGTATAATTTAAATTTTCCTCTAAGCACTGCATGAACCCTGCATCCTATAAATTTTGATATGTTGCGCTTTCATTTTTATCTCAAAGTACTCCCTAATTTCCCTGTGACATTTCTTTTTAGTTTATTTAGGAGAGTGTTGTTTAATTTCCACACATTTGTGAATTTTCTAAATTTCCTACATTTTATTGTGGTCGGAGAACATATTTTCTATGATCTTAGTCTTTTTAAATGTATTGAGGTTTGTTTTATGACCAAAAAATAATAATAATAATAATAATTTCTACATGGTTGTGCTATGAATAGCATTTTCATAGTCATAATGTAAATATTAAATATTGACCTAACTAATATACAGTGATATTTAAAATATCAGGAGATTTAGAGGCTACACAATGGAGATAGGGAAGAGATAGCTAAATTCTTATCTTAAATTGTAGAAAGTTGTTACACTATCTTCATCACCTCTCTCCCCTTGGGTGACGGAGATGCAAAAAGGATTATTCAAAGCGCGTTTCTTCTGAGCACTGAGAAGCCCCAAAGGGGTTAATCTTCCATGAACCCTGAAGAGAGAGGCAGTCCTCCTGGGAATATTAACCCTGAACTGGGGTTCTTTCTCAGTATTTATTCTCCAGGCCAGAAAGTTACAGAAAAGGAACATAGGTGGAGTTATGGCTAAGTATAGTTCAACAATAGAAGCTGGTAACATCAGTGAAATAAAAAAGTGACATTTCATAATGCAATTTGCAAAAGGTTAAGTCGATCCACCAACAAAAGCTTGTTCATAGCAAATACTGTCTTTTCCTACAGCAATTTCCTCAGTATGTTTACATAATAATCAAGTAACTTTAGGTTAACCTGCACCAAGGACATCTGTCCTTGAGCCAGCAATTTTGCCATGTTACAATTCTTTATCTGCAACAGAGACTTTAGCCTGGGGACAGTTTCCTGTCTTTTGCAAGCTTAACACTTCTATATGTAGTTTTAAAAAGTTAGGTTATACCTGAAACTACAGGGCTTTGGGAGCTAGGCCCTGTGAAATACATTCGCTTTATAATTGTTAGTATACTCCACAGGAAGTCAGTAAAGGGCTAGCTGGTTAGCTCAGTTGGGTAGAGCATGGCGTTGATAATACAAAGGTCCAGAGTTCGAGCTCTGTGTCAGCTACTAAAAAAAAAAAAGTCTAAAATGAAAATTCAAGCAGTAGCAATACAAACATGTTAATTAGCAATATAGAGGCTAAAATCAAAAGAGTAAACTGAATGTATTAAAAATGTTGTCCTCTGGGGAAAGAAAAATGGAGTAAAAGAATAAGGGACTTCTGTTTATCTGAGGAAGTCTTTTGAAATCACTTGCTTCTTTAAACTATGTATATGCAGTAAAACTATATGCATGCATCATTTAAACTATATAGATGCATGGTTAAAATAAAAATTATAAAAGAAAAAGATGAAGTTACAATTTTAAGGGAAGGGAGAAATACCCTGCATTTTCTTCAAGTCCTTGTCCTCATGGGTGTATGTGCTGGTTCAGTTCTTTGGGAAGAAGGAAATGAGACAAAGTTAGGAGTGCACAGTTATTGGGGAGGAAAGCCTGTGGGAAAAAAAGGGAAGGACACGAAATTGGGCATGGGGAGCTGTCAGGCTGCCAAGCAGACCTGACAAAATCTCCTTCAGCATAGTGAGGAGCTCTGGAGCAAAGATCAGAGGAGTCTGATACTAGAGGTAACTGGTTAGGCCAGTGTTCCACCCCCTAGCTCAGTCATTAGGAAAGAGAATGACTTTGGCTTGAATACCTAGCTGGAGGCTGACAGCTAACTAACCACTGTCCTTGAAGGAGAGTAATGAGTCCATTCTTGAAGGGAGATTTGAACTGCACCTTCCAGTGTTGGCCATATATTTTTCTTTTTTTAAAAAAACAAATTTGTAGCCATGGTATAATGTACTCATGTACTGCTTGCTGTTTATTTTCCACTTACCTACATTCCACTTTTATTTTAATATTAATGAAGTTATTGGTACATTAAATTTATGTTAATATTAAATTCTGTACAATATGCATGTTTATTGCAAATGAACATAAAGGGATACAATGAAAACTAAGTCCCTAGGCCAGACTCCAGTTGCTCCAGACTCCCTTTCCAGAGGAACCACAATCACCAGCTTCAATTAATTAATACACATGAAGTGTTTAGAACACTGCTGAACTTGAGGCAAATGCCATACAAGTGTTTACTATTAGTAACAATAACAGTAATAGATACTGGCCAGCCATCAAAAAAAAAAAAAAAAAACAGTAGTAGAGGTGAAGGTTTTAGTGGTCATAGTGGTGGTAGCAGTAGCATTAGCAGAAGCAGCAGCAGCAGCAGCAGCAGCAGCAGCAGCAGCAGCAGCAGTAGTAGTTAGTAGTAGTAGTTGGTAGCATGTATCCACCTCAATCTTTTTTAATAGTTGCATGGTATTAAAACAGTGTAATACAGTTTTTTAAATATTCCCCTATGCAAGGGATAATGAATAACAAAACATTACTACACTTACAAAGTCTCCCAAACTGATATAAATACAGAAATTAGATGTTGAAAATAGATTATTTATAAAACTCTGCGTGCCCTGAATTAGAATATTAAAGTGAGAACTGGGAAGACGTGGCGCTAATTTAATGTTGAGTGTGGAGGAGAGGTAGGAGTCATATAACTTTTAAACGTCATCTAGTTAAGTGCAAGTACTAGAAACTTACACCTAAAACATCAACGGCCATATGCAATTGTGTTTGTTGGCAGAGATTTTAGAGGTAGAGCCATTAACAAGAGATTTTTAATTAAGTCAGTTCCATTAAAGGGGTAACTAGTTGAAGTCTCAAAAGATGAGGTGGTGCCAGTAGCCTCAATATTACCTTTGTATAGTACACACTAAATTGCGGAGGTATCTTAATTTCAATAACTCATCTCACACACAGATAGTCCCACTTTATGGTAACATAGTGTTTAAGAGAAATAACTCTGGGTCCATAGTGCCTGTTAGTTTGAATTGTGGGTCCACTCTTTTTAGTTGGGTGATTAGGGTAAATTACTTAACTTTTCTGAGCTTCAGCTTCCTTATCAGTAAAATGAAGGTAAAAAACAATACCAATCTCAAAGTTGTCATGAATATCAAATTAATTAATGTATATGAAGGATATATGAGTATTTGCCACTATTAGCAATAGTGTATCTTATTTTCAGAATTAATCCAGTTCTTGTCACTGAACGCTTTAAACCTCAGTCATGCATATTTTTCTTTTCTTTTCTTTCCTTTCCCTTTTTTTTTTTTGGTGGCTGGCATGGGGAAATGCTCAGCTATGATTAAAATAATTTTATTTTTCCCTATACTTGCCAGCTGCCATAAACAAACAAACAAACAAATAAATAAACAAACAAACAAACAAATAAAGGTAAAATGATATAATTTCATTTCAAAGGAAACCGCATCCAGATATTGAGTCTCAAGTGATTTGCAGTCTCAAGCTGCAAAACTGTATCTAAAGCCCCAAGTCATACCATCAACAGGAAAGTTTTAGCTTTGGCATATTTGACAACAGAGCCATTTGAATGTAGCCCTAAGAAAGGTTTTGGTAGTAGACCTGATTTAAGAAACACTCAAAAGCAGTACACAGCATTTCCCAGAAGAAATCAGGCCACTAGTACTTTAAAAATGATTAATAATGTTAATGAGTATTTAGCATTCTTGGAAGCATAGCTTAATTGACTATACAGTCCTAGGGGACTGAGAAAGCACAGTGTGAGAATGGAATCCTGGCTTTACCTGAGTCATCTTTTGAAGTCAAGAAAATTAAACAAGGATAGATATCCATGTGTTTCAAAAACGTTGTTTGAATAGTGTTCTATTTAGAAAGTAATCAAGAGCTATTGGGGCTCTTGATAGTGGGATCGGGGTGGGGAGAAACACTAGTAATTTACCCTAGGGTTGCACTATTGCTTTTAGCATCTTGTCTTTGCTTTTAGACTAAAACTTTGGAACAGAGAAATTAACGCCATCCCTAAATTTCAGGTAGTGTACGTAACCCAAAAGCTACTTGCCCCGTAGGGGGCGCTCCTGAAATAGAATCATTTACAATGCAATAATCACTTGGAGAAAATAATACTTTAGGCAGAAATAGCTGAGGGAACTGCAGACCCATGTGGTTTCTGGGAAAGAGAGCCCTAATTCTCAGTGAAGGGGTAATTGGACCCACGGACACCTTTTGCAGAATTCTTTAAGAAACGTGAATTGTGGATGTTAGCATCTTGGTTGGACACCAAGAAATATAACAGTACAATCACCACCTTGAGGAAACACTGTTATTGAAAAGACAAATGATACTCCTAATGTAAAGTTACATTACAACAAAAGGCAGTGCACATATACAATAAGAATTCAGAAAACGACAGCTCTTCTGTGGGGAGGGTGTTGCAGTTTGGTCTTTTTATTGGAGGGGGTGGGGGCAGGGAAAGGGGAGTGGAGAGGACCGGGCGGGGTGGGAAGAACGTAGGAGCCGAACTAGAAGTGGACGAGAAGAACGTGCCCAGTGTCGGTGAACAGGGGTAGAAGTTTGATAAAAGTAAAACAGCGTTAGATTACGAACAGATACGAACTTCCTATTAAGGCGCTGGCAGAAGGAAGTAAAGAGATTTCAAGCAGGAGAGTCAAATGAGAGAAAAAGCTCAAGATTACTTGTTTTACATTTTGGAGGAAATTACTACTGGAGATATGAGACAAAGTATTATCTCAGTGCCTGCTATCAGACCTTCATAACTTTCCAAGGTTCCTGCCTTGTACTGGTGCATCTTCTCCCTTATCCACACATTCTCCTGAGAACTACTGAGAATAACAATAATTAAGGATCTGTTTTCTGCAAGTTTTATAGACATGCTTGCAAAAAACAACCCTGCCTGGTAAGAAACATCCTTATCCTTTTACTGATGAGGAAACGCGCTGAGGGAGGGTAAGCAGCAGCTCTACTGTCTCATAGCTGGTAAGTGATAAAGCCAGGATTTGAGCAAGGCTCTGTTTAACTCCAACATCAATATTCTTTTCACTATACCTTCAAAATTAAGGGAGGCTGCAGGAGACAAGGAAGAAGAGCTTTGTCTTTCTGAAATTTAGCAGCCTGTGGGAATTCTATGAATGACTACATTTCATTGATCATTTCATGATACCTCCTTTCACTGTTAGTCATTTCTGGTAGGGAAAAAAATGAAGACTGAAAAATCTAGCCCTCTAAACACCACTCTTCATTTTTTCGGTATAAGCTATTTATCCACTCATTAAAGAAATAGTTATTGAATATCCACTATCTGGTAGGCATGTTAGAACCTAATTCAATAGCAAAGATGGAAAAGGCTTTTGTATAATAAAACACATTTAAATACAGTGAGTAGGCAACTGTATGTTTTGTTATTTCATGTACCATTGCTTAACTTGAAGTGCGAGTTCAACTTTAAAAAATAGGAATAAACCTTAACTATATGGAACATTTAGTGATTATAACTAGTATTTCAGAAAATACATTTTACCAACAGGAAAGTGTGTGAGGACTTTTTAGAAAGCCTTTTTTTTTTTTTTTTTTTTTTTTTTTTTTTTTGTCTTTTTCGTGACGGGCACTCAGCCAGTGAGTGCACCGGCCATTCCTATATAGGATCCGAACCCACGGCGGGAGCGTCGCTGCGCTCCCAGCGCCGCACTCTCCCGAGTGCGCCATGGCGTAGGCCCTAGAAAGCCTTTAAAAAAAAAAAAAATCTAAAATCCCAACCCTTGACCTTGGTGTTTGCACCATGCTCTAACCAAGTGAGCTAACCTGCCAGCCTAAAATCACATCCAGGTAGTGTTAGGCAATTTATGATATCGGCCATATATCCACTAATCTGCCTCTACACAACAAAGAATAGCAGAAGTTCAGTGTATTTTCTTTGAGTTGTTAATCTCCCTCCTTGACTAACGCATGCTTAGTATTACAGATTAATATTACCACGACTCTGATACCACATTTATCTGTGGGTCAGTAAAAAATCTTTTTTTTAAAAAAAAATTACCAGTTAATTTATTTGTAACACTTTTCAGAAGGCAGCCACATGGCATTTAGGCTTCTCTTTCCTGATTTCCTGAGAGCCTGGCTGGGAACTACATGGGAAGAGTTCCAAATCATATTTCAAAGGGAAAACATATAAATATTTGCCTGCATATGCGTAAAACATCTCTAGAAGGCATTTAGGAGACTCTAAATATTGATTTTCTCTGAGGAGGGGTAGGGTGGATAAGGGGTAGAGGTGGAAGGTTTTTCATCCTTTGGTAACTTGAATTTTGAACTGTTTGAATGAATTCTCTATTCACAAAATAAAAATAAAGATAAATAAATTATATTTGTTGTACCTATTCTCACTTCCAGATGGGTCTTATGTTTTTTGCATTTTATTTTTTTCTTTTGCGGCTGGCTGGTACAGGTATCTGAACCCTTGACTGTTTGGTCTCCTGTTAAAACAGCCTTTGACTTTGGACCACAGTAGCACTCCCGTTCCTCTGCCTAGATTCAAAAGAGTCTCATTTTAATTACACAAAAGAATTGCAATTCACAAGAATCTAGTGTTTCAATAAATAAGTAAATGTCCAAAATTTCACCAATGAAAGCAAAGAAATGGACATTTTCAATACTGTACTAAGTATTAAGGCACATGAGCTCTGTGTGGCACATTATGGTAATAATGGGCCTGGTCCATTCACATTTCTCTATATTCCTACCCTGTGTAGCCCCTTCCCTCTCTGACCCTGCTTGGCTGTGTGACTAGCTTTGGTCAGTTGGATAAGGGAAAAAGTGACTTAAGCAGAGGGTTTAAAAGTGTGTGTGCATTGAGATTTGCCTTCTCTTGCTGCAGGGAAAACTTTGGCCACCTGGGAAGGACTTTGGGCTAGCCTGCTGGATTATGGAATTTATGTGGCCATTGCTCTGCAGACATGGAGCCCACCTCCACATTTATGAGTGAGGTTCCCCCTAGACCACCTAGCCAGTCATCTCTGGCATGTGAGTGAGGCCATCCTGAATCACCGAGTCCTAGCCTCAACAGCCCAGACAAAAAGAACTATCCAGCAATTGTTTTAAATGACTGTGTTTTCAGGGTGGTGTATTAGGTAGCAAAAGCTAACTAGTAATGTCTGCAATATGCAATAAGTTTTGTTTAGGAAATACAGCTAAGTAAATCTTGTAGATATTTTGGAAGTCCCTCTTTCACTTAGTATGTGCCAGATAGCTTTCACAGTATAATTATTTCATTCTTTTTAATAACCTCATTATATTCCATGGTAACATTATTTAACATTCACTACTTAATGTATGTTGATTTTATAATTTGAGAAGAAAAATATTGTATAAAATTCCCTTAAAACCACAAGCATCCTATAGTAAGTTCCTTTCCAGGATAATGAGAGGCTCACAATGATTAGCTCACTGTCATCTCCCCAGTAGGCACAACTATGTCTGAATTTCTGGATCACTTATAAGCAACATACTTCCCATACCCCCCTGCAAAGTTGATTTACTAAAATTTGTTTCCTCTTAGATCCCCACATTGTATTAAACAATTTTTTTACCCCAAAGTTGCTCCCATCATTCCTAAAACAGACATATATTCAAGATTCAACTTGAAGATCAGGATTCCATCAAGTAGCCAAATTCTGGCCACTGAGCCTTATAGGATAGCTATGGAATCTAAAATAGACATTTTCACATAAGACATCCACCCAAACCAATGTCATCAATTTGTTTTCTTGTTTGTTGAACAAGAAAAAAACAAGAATTGGTGATTCACTAAATATTATTTCTTCAGCAGAGCATGTGCAGTTAATCAGTTTTGAGTCAGAATTTATAGGTTGATCACCTTTGTGTTAAAAGGAAAGAGAAAATTTTTCAAAATTCCAATCTTGCATTATGTTAAAAAGATATTTATGCTATTTGTTTGGATGAAATTTAAACATTATGTGTTATGTCTTACACAAAACCCATCTAAATAAATTGTAGTTGCTTTGTTTGTTTGTTTGTTTGTTTGTTTGGTGGCTGGCTGATACGGGCATCTGAACCCTTGACTTTGGTGTTGTAGCTGCTTAATTTAAAAGGAACCATATCTTGGCCACCGAAAAATAGCTTAAACTTTGCTGGTTCAGATGATTCCAGGAATGTGTAAATATGGATTTTTAGATTTTTTTCTCTTTTAACAAGTTTCTCTACTTCTGGAAATTCAGTTTTACAGCCATGAGGCCATGTGTCACTTTGGAAGAGACAGCTTCTAAGTTCCTCTTTCTTCTAGGAGAAAAGGAAATGAAGCAGAACAGAAATAAGCTTCTATTTGCCTTCTCATGACTCTCCCCAACACTCAGTCAAGAAAATTGCATTTTGAGGGATTGCTGATTTACTTTTACTCAGAGCAGAGAAGCCCAGGAGTTACATCTGTTTTTAACTGGCATGGGAAAGAATCAAGCATTCTGAGTCACTGCCTTTGAAAAATCTCTTCTGTATACCAACTCTCAAAGTAGCAATCACTTTGGGTGGATCCTGAAGTACAGAAGCTTAAACAGATCACTGCTTTTCTCCTCTGGTCTCTGCACAATGGAAGACTATGCAGAGAAGCATCGGAGGACGAAGACACTGCCATCACTGGCACAAAACTGTAGTCAAAAGACCTGGAGTTTATTTAGTCGAAGATTCTCCAACAGGTAATGCTCTTGGCTGTTTACAATAATTGGAGGTTTTTCATCAACCTCAGTGGTCAAGGATGTAAATGACATGAATTTGCTAAAGAATAGAGTCAGAGAGGCCATTTTATGGAGGCCTGTTTCTTCAAAGTGGCCAGTTAAATAAAGGAAACAATCTTGAGAGCCCTGAGCAGCTGCAGCAACACCCAAGAGTGGGGGGTGGGGAAGGAAGGGACATAATGAAGGAAGGAATTCCTCTCGCACTCTTAACTCCGGCTTCTCGTTCCAGGCCGCTTTGTTGGTGACGCCCTTTCCTACATCTTCAACAATCTTTTACGGACTGAATGTATGTGTCCCCCCAGAATTCATATATTGAAATCTAATCCCCAATGTGATGGTATTTGGAGGTGGGGCCTTTGGGAGGTGACTAAGTCATGAGAGAGGAGCCCTCATGAATGGGACGAGTGCCCTTATAAGAGCCTAGAGTGCTAGCTTGCTGTCTTTCTATTGTGTGAGGATACAAGAGATCAGCTGTCTGCAACCTGAAAGAGGGCCTTGACCAGAACCTGACCATGCTGGCACCCTGATCTCAGACTTCTAACCTCCAGAACTGTGAGAAATAAATTTCTGTTCTATATAATCTACCCAGATATATGGTCTTTTGTTATAGCCACCTGAGAGGACTAAGACAAGCCTATTCTCAATTGATCACAATGCCAAATTATCTTAGCTCTAATTGACCATTTTCAATCTCCATTGCTCATCTGCTTCTAAATTACAGGGATATATTTGGGCTGGCCCGTGGCTCACTTGGGAGAGTGTGGTGCTGACAACACCAAGTCAAGGGTTAAGATCCCCTTACCAGTCATCTTTTTCTAAAAAAAAAAAAAAAAAAAAAAAAAAAAGAAGTCGGATCTCCATTTGCACACTGTATAATTTCAGTCTTCCCTACCATATTCTGGGCCCTATAAGGGCAGGGGCCATGTCTATTTTTTTCACCAGCATCCACCTGGCTCCTAACACAGCACCTGATACATGGAAACCACTAATATATGTAAACTATGCTTACTCTTTTTACCCTGGTCTCTGGGATTAAGTCTAGACAGACGCATTCACTCTCACCCCTCCCTTGCTTGAGTCAGGCACCTCTCCTTCCTCTGTCCTATCTGCAGGATTGCCTTTCATCTGTCTGTGTCCTCAATCACTATGTCAGCATGAGCTGTGTTTGAGGGAGTTTGTATCATCAGAGACAAAAACAGAGTCTGATTTCTTGAAGGATACTTAATGTACATTAATGAATAAATATAAGACTGATTGCAGTGACTTTATTTTTGTGGCTTCTCAGGCCCACAGAAAAGGTCTCTTTTGCATGATTCAGTCAGTCATCTTCACTGTGGAGTCCTAATCACTGTAATTTTATTTTGCAGATCACAAAGAGGCACTCAAATTATCTCCTCTTCCATTCTTTCACCTTAGGAGTGAAAATTTTGCCTAGAGGCAAATCTGAAATTGTATATTTGAATCAAGAACAATCCTCGTATTTGACAGCCATCAAAAAAAAGGCAGCTTCTAGCTATACACATTGATTTTGATGTCAAGAGAGATAGGGTCTTTTGTGTACTATAATAGGAAAAGCAATGGAACAAATAGAACTTCTAATAAAGAAAGAATGGCAGACTGAAATACTAGACAATAAATAATGTACAGCCAGAACTGGTTTTCTTTGGATTATTGAATTAGACTCTTAGTTATTTTAAAGACCGATGATGATATGTTTTTTAATCCTGTGCTGGTCTCCAGGCCAGAGTCTTTAGGCAAAAAATTTTTACACTAGAAGACCATTGATTAGTGACACTTGTAGAAGGCAGTTATCATAGCACTTTGCTCTAAATCTGTTTTGCCCTGAGAGCCCAAGCACTGAGCACTCTGCTTGGAAGGATCCCTGGTGGCATTTGATCTTTCTGCTCTGTTCTCCCTGCCAGTTTGGGGTCCCTCTAAACTAGACAATTGACAACTGAACCATTAGCCATCAATAGCTTAAGATAAAGGTAGCCTTTTTTTAATTCCACAAAATATATTGCAGGTCACAAACATGTATGTTTTCAAGCTTTCAGAGTTTTAAATTTAAGCAATAAAAATGTAAAGAGTGAGATTAAGTGCTGACTTGGAATCATAACATTTTCCTTGTCTGTCCTCCTTTTCTCCACCCACACAGCATAAGACAAATATGAAAAATTACAGACAGCTAGGTTTTTTGTTTTAAATGGGCATAAAATAAAAGGATTTGGAGAGTACAAAAACTGAACCTGTGTATTCTGCTGGAAAATTAGATATAATTTAATAGAAAAAAATAACTAAGTAGTTTAGAAACCATAGTTGAGACAGAGGTTTTGGCTTTCCTACCACTTTGGGTGATCGTGGAGGTGGTGGGAATCCTGCTGGCTTGCTGAGGAGCAGAGTTACTGCCTTTCATGACAGTATAAGTTTATTTTAGGTGTTTACATGGTTCATCTGACTGAAGAAGAGAGAAGAACCTAGGAATGCCTCGTTCAGGACTCCTCCTATCTAGCAGATGCCTTACCATTCTTGAGCTTCCAGACCCAAACCCAAGATAAAATTGTGAAAAAAAAGTAAGAGCTATGAAGAAAGAAGCTAACTGTATTAGTCCATTTCTATTGCTTATAATAAAATATCAGGAACTGGGTAATGTAGAAAGAAAACAAAATTTATTGCTTACATTTTCAGAGGCCAGGAAGTCCAAAGTCCAGGGAACACATTTGGTAAAGCCTTTCTTTGGTGGTGACTTCAGTGATGGCAGGGTATCACATTGTGAAAATGGCAGAGCAGAGAGAGATAATTCCTCACGCACTCTTCTTTTAAAGCCCTCAGAACCACACCCATGACCACCATTTTTACAATTTAATCACCTCTTCAAGGCCCCACCTTTCAATTATCATAATAGGATTTGCCACCCTCAACAGTTACAGTGAGGATTTAAGCTTCAATGAGATTGGGGGGGACATCCAATCTATAGCACTAACAATATTAAGAGACCTGAAAAAGGAGAAAAGACTAACTATAGGGAAGAAAATGTTTTGCATAAATAATGACTGGTAACTTCCCAGAATTAGGGAAAGATGAAAGGTCTCGGATTATGTATACAGCTAAAACAGTTCTTATGAGGAATCTTCTAGCTTTAAAAATATTGATCAGAAAAGAGAAGAAATGAGTATAAATGAGCCAAGAAGCTAGGAAAAGAACTGAATAAATTCAAAAAACCATAAATTCGAAAAACCATGAAGAAAAGGAAAAGATAAAGATAACAGAAATTAAGGAAATAGAACACAAAACAGCAAGGCAGAGAACAATCAAAACTAGATATTGATTGTAGTGGACTTGGACATGAGTGCTGTCAAGAGACAGCTTCTAGCTGTCAGCCCCTAGGAGATGCCCAGTTGCAGAAGAGTGTCCTTGGCCAAGGTCATGGCCTTCCCTGAGCAGCCCACAACCAGTGACTGGCTAAGCTATGATATAAGGCATAGTCATTTGATCTGTAGTTGGCCAACTCTGACATTGTAGCTCCAGAAAAATCTCAGTGGTGGGCCAAGGCTTTGATTCACGTCTGCCTCACAGCCTGACTTCTCCCTTTCCTCAACCCTGCTTTCTTCTCTCCTTTCTATAAGTGTCAAACCCAAAGGCACTTTCCAACATCCTGTACCCTAGTCTCTGCTTAAAGTAAGCTTCCTGATGAACGCTACCTGTACATTGCTCTTTGGAAAGATTGATAGGATGAATGTCTCTAACAGGACTGAACAAGAAAGCAAGAGAAAAATCAAATGAAATACAGTCTCTAACAGAGAAAATAACTACTGACACAGCAGACAAAAAAATATGCTGATAACTTTGAAAACTTGGAAGAAACAAATGAAGTTTTGGAAATATGTAAGATAAAACAGGGAGCATAAAAATAAATAGAAAACTTGAATAAACAAATAATAATTGAAGAAATTGAAATGATAATCATACACTTGCTCCCCTGAACACAAATTCTTGCCTAGATAATTTTAAATGTGAATACCACAACTTTTGAGTGCTGAATAATTCCCTTATTATATAATTTGTTGGAAAATAGAAAGGAGATAACATTTCCAAACTCTCTTATTGAGACCAGTATAATCTTTATTATGAAACCAGGCATGCAGGGCGCCTGAGTGGAAGCACTCAGATCCACCATGCTGAGGACCATGTTGCTTCCAAACATCCTGCTCACCGGTACACCAAGGGTTGGAGAAACCACACTCGGTGAAGAACTTGCATAAGATCAAGACAAATATGTTTACATGGGTGATTTAGCTGGAGAAGTCTGATGCCTGGATATCATGGAGTCTGGCAAGATGGCATCTCCCAAGAACATGCTAAAGGATGCACAGATGATGGCACAAATCCTGAAGGATATGGGCATTACGGAATGTGAGCCAAGAGTTATAAATTGGATGTTGGAATTTGACTTCTGATATGTGATCACAATTCTAAACGATGCAAAAATTTATTCAAACTAAGAATATGATAAGAAAGCTACTGTTGATGCAGATGATATGTGATTGGCCATCCAGTGTTGCACAGACCAATCTTTTACCTCCCTTCCCCCAAGAGATTTTTTTTTTTATTAGATATTGCAATATTGCAAGGCAAAGAAATCAGAGCCCTTTGCCACGGATAAAGCCATATTCAGGTCCTAAAGTGCTGATAGATATTAACATTATCAAACTATGGGCTTAAGTCTTTATAAAAAAAAAAAAGGCATCTACTTCTGCAGGAATAACAGTTTCAAGGTTAAGTATTGGTTCAGTAAAACATTGAGTTTCTACAACATCAGTAGTTGAGAATGTTCTGATTAATCCATCATTAATTGGGTCCAAAAACATTCTTATTACCACTAATATGGTATCATCACAAAATGCCAATGAATCAGCAAATGCATTGAAAAGAAGGCATAAAGATGATGATGACGATGATTACGATAATTTGTAATCTAGCCTTGATGCATGTACATGTGTACTTGGTCTGAAATCCATTGTACTGAAATTAAAAATGCATGTTGGATGTTTTCAACTTGTTTTAGAAAACTTAAAAAGTATTTAATGAGTAAATAAAGTTACCATATTTTCTGATTGAAATGTTGGATTTTCTTTAATAGGATTAGTAATGGTTTTTCATCAGCCTTTAAGTCTAAAAAGTAAAGTTGTTAAAAAAAGAAAGGATCTGGCCATCACATCTTGGGCACGAGTGGTGACAATTTGCTTTGTACTCCATGAATCTTCATAACCAACAAAAAGAAATAAAAAAAATAATAAAGAGGGGGCTGGCCAGTTAGCTCAGTTGGTTCCAGCACAGCCTTATAACACTAAGGTCATGGCTTTGGATCACCATATTGGCCAGCTGCCAAAAACTAAATTAATTAAAAAAAAAAATTGAGGCACAAAGGAATTAAAAAAAAAAAAAAAAAAAAAAAAAACGAAACCAGATAAAGCAGTATGTAGAAATCACTCATGTAATTCAACAATTTAAAACATGAACTACTTGAGGGCTTTCCCTTTGGCTCAGTTGATTACAGCAGGTGTTGATAACAACATGGTCCAAGGTTTGATCCCTGACACTAGCCACCCACCAAAAACAACAAAAACAAACAAAAACCATATGGGAACTAATTGAACCCAAGAGAACTTCTAATGCATTATAATAATATTGACTGGTCATAGCAAATAATTAAATTAAATTTTAAAACAATTTTTTAAATTATAAAATAAAGTAATTTAAAACATTTTAAATCCATGAGGCCACAATGATACTCAAAAAAGAAAAAAAGGGAGAAGAATGCTCTTTACAGTAGAATGCCAGCTAGTAAATGAATACAGACTAAGATCTTGCAACCCTCGATCTAATAATTGATTCAGGTAAGGATCAACATTAGATGCTAAATTCTTCGGGTGAAGGAAGAGGCAAGATAGTCATACGATGTCAAAGTATCACCCTATAGAGTAGTTACAAATTCCAAAGTGAAAACACCTATACCATAAAAAAATCTGGTGATAACACTTTTAATTTGAGACAATTTAAATATGCACCTCTTAATGTGCAGACAGGATTTAAGCCATAGTTCTTTTTAAGAAGAGTGATTGTGTTAAAGAGAAAAGCAGCATCAAAAAAGATCTGTCCGGGCTGACCCCGTGGCTCACTCGGGAGAGTGCGGCGCTGGGAGCGCAGCGGCGCTCCCACCGCGGGTTCGGATGGCCGGTGCACTCACTGGCTGAGCGCGGTGCGGACGACACCAAGCCAAGGGTTGTGATCCCCTTGCCAGTCACACACACACACACAAAAAAGATCTGTCCACCCACCCCACCAAAATTCGTTTATGTTTTACTATTGCTGCTCCATTTCAATAGTCGTTCACTTGGGAAAACAAGAGGTTTTAAATCACAGATTGTGTGATGCAATAAAGGAGATAAAGTTTATATAAATAAATAAATTAAATAAAGCACCTCTCAATGTAAAACAATGTAAAGTCCTCAATCTCATGTATAAAGCATTCTTGCCAGAAATGTTTTATCTAAATCTCACTGAGCCCCAGTCTTAATTTCCAGTTTATAGGAAATATAAAAAGTTAGTCAAAGAACACCACTACGAAACAGATAATCCAGAATGTGGTAATATTGTACAAGAAAACTGACCTTTCTCTTAAAAAAGTCAGTATTGGATTGGCCAGCCACAAAAAACAAAAAAACAAACAAAAAACCCCAACAATTATCATAAAAGACCTGTCTTGATTAAAAGGAACTAGAAAGATATAACAACCAAATACAATGCCAGAAACTCAATTGGATTCTGAATTTTAAAAGAAAGATAAAAAACGTATTTTGGGGCTAATTAAGAATATTTGAATATAAACTAGATATTGCATGCTATTACAGAAAGAATGTTTATTTCTTAAGTTTGATAGATACTTTGATTATGTAGAAGAATGTCCTTATTCTTAAACAAAGAATGCTTAAATATTTAGGGGGAAAGAATGTGTCAGGTTATTCTATCTGGCAGAATAACTAATTTGTAAAAAATAAATGAAAAAAAGGTCTTTGCAAAATGTGGCAAAAATATTAACAAATGGATATGGTTAATTAGTTCAATTGGGAGACCATGGTTCTGGTAACACCAAGGTCACATGTTCAAATCCCCTTACCAGCCAGCCACCAAAAAAAACAAAGCAAATAAATAAAAATATTAACAAATGATGAATTGTTACAATTCTTTCAACTTTTGTTTGTTGCAAAATTTTTCAAATAAAAAATACGTAAGATAAATTAAAATGCATCATGATAAGCTAGTGGTATAAAAAAATACAAGAAATGTTTATACATTGAAAATTGATTTTATTTTTTTGATACTATTGTAAAAGGAATCATTTTCTTAATTTCCTTTTCAGATCATCATTGCTAGTATATGGAAATACAAATGATTTTGCTGTGTTGTTTTTGTATTCTGCAACTTTCCTGTACTTGTTAATTAGCTCTAATAGCTTGAGGGATGATTTAGGATTTTCTATATGTAAGATAATGTCATCTGAGAATACAACATAGTTTTACTTCTACTTTTCCAATTTTGATGACTTTATTTTTCTTGCTTAATTGCTCTGGCTCGAAATTTCAGTACTATGGTGAGTAGAAGTTTTTGAAATGGGCATCTTTGTCTCACTCCTGACTTCAGGGGAAAAATTCTCAGTCTTTCACCTTTGAATATTGATATTAGCTGTGGGCTTTTCATATATGGCTTTTTTCATATGAGGAATTTCCCTTCTATTCCCTGTTGACTGACTGTAAACATTGATTGGATTTTGTTTAGAAAAAATTTGGACAGTTGTGAAAATTTGAAAAATGCCTGGTTATAAGATATTATATACAAATTATTTTCTCAAGTGTAATAATATTGTACTCATGCAAAAATTATCCTTTTCTTAGGGCATAAATGCAGACATATTTTGGTAAAATATCATGATCTCCACATCTTACTTTTAAATGATTTAATAAAAAATATATTTACATATGTCTGAATAATATATCAAATATATTAACACTTATTGAATCTAAGTGGGGAGTATACAGGTACAGTAGTGGCAAGGCAGAGAGTTTCTTATATCTGCTTCTTCTCAATTGCCTACAGCTTAAAATAATGCTTGTGCAAAAATAATACTTAGGCATATTTTGGGGTGGCATATTCTGATCTCCTACAATGTGTTTAAACCAGATTTCCTCTTCTTCTTCTCCATAGTAATTAATCTTTTCATTATCTTCTTATTCCTATAAGTTAGAGAAGAATAGTGAAAAATTGCTAGAGTAACACACACTATTCCATACCAACACCTTGAAAATGATCAATGAAATAAGGAATTCATTCCTGGAGTTCCTGAGTAGTTTGCTCCCAAAACTAGCTATGGTGGGCACAAAGGCTTTATGTAGTTAGTAAAACAACAGGACGGGCCGCTTATTCTCCGGATTCATATTCTGGATGCTGCAATTAGTCTCACTTCGTTTGTCTATATACTCTCCCTTTCCTTCTTTTTGCTTCCCACAGCTCCTCCCCATTTGTACATGCTTGTAGTTTTCCCATTAAAAAAAAAAGGAACAAAGGAAGGAAGGAGAGAGGCAGGAAGAGAAAAAGGGAGAGAGGGAGAGAGAGAGAGACTGAGAAGAAAAGAAGGAAAGCCAGTTGGTTAGAGTGCAGCCTTATAACACCAAGGTCACAGGTTCAAATCCCCAATCAGCCAGCCAGATGCCAAAAAAGGAAAAAAGAAAAAAAAAAAAAAAAAAAAAAAAGAAGGAAAGGAACCTCCCTTGAGGTTACTGCCTCAGCTAACTGCTCTCTCCTCCTTCCCGGCTCATCTAACAAAGATTATTAATATGTCCCGCTCCTAGTTCTTCACGTGCTCTGCTCCAACTTACTGCAGTCACATTTCTGCTTCTAATAACTCTCTCAACCCTCTCTCAAAAAGGCCACTAGGGTCCTAAACTGCCAGTCCCAACAGCGCCATGTCAGTCATTACCTCACATGGCCATCTTACTGACAAACATTTCTTCCTTCTAAACCTCACTGCTTCCTTTACTGACTTATCTCCCAGCCTCGAATGGTTTATAGGAAATATAACCATTTTTGGTTCTCACTGCCTACCTACCATTGACATGCTGATTCTCTTTAGGGTTCATTCCTCAGTCCCTTCTAATTCTTACACACTCTTATCTACAATTTATATGCTAATGACTCCCAAAGGGTTTTTCTCTAACCCACATTCTCTGTAGAATATGTCCCAAGTATCATATATTCTTTACCATGAAATTGGATTTTTACCTTTTCCCCATCTTATAAGACACCATCTTATTCCCTTTACTCCTATATCTCTTAAATTTCACTTTAAATTCTTTGCCAGTGTAATAAATTATATCTTTTCTGAGTTATAATAGCAATTTCTTATTTACTCTCCAATCTAGTCTCTGTTGCAAGATTTTAGTTCACTTTCTTAAAAGCAAAACAAAACAACAATAACAACAAAAAAACCCCTTAACTTCTCAACATCACCTCCACCCAATTCCATCACCAAAACCTGAATTTTATACTCACGATGGACATCAGGAGTTCTATGGTCTATATAAAATCTAAAAGTGTGTGTATGTCCAATGTATATTTTCTTGGAGGTATGTAATTACCATTATATTCTCAAAGGAGTCTGTGTCCCAAAAGTGACTGAGAAATAATGACCTACAGGATAACATATAGATCATTAACGAAAGGTCTATAACATATAAACCTTTAACATATAGACCCTAAAGGTCTATATGGTCTACTCCTTCCCTCCCCAGACTCATCTGTCAATATAAGCCTCAACCATATTGACCTACCTGCAATTTCTAAGTATGCCATATTTTTTTATTTTCATGTGTTTGATTGGCTATTTCCACTACAGAGTGGCCAAATTATTACTTTCTAACTGGCAAACTTAACCTCAGTATATGTAATCACCTCTGCAGAGTCTCTAAGTCTCTGAGTTACTCCTACATAGGTACTTCTCACAGACTTTCATAGCTTTTCTTACTCATTTCCATTTGAGTATGCTACATGGATTTTGTCTCACTGATTTTTGTATCCACAGGTGAGTATCTGACATGTAGTAATAACTCTGTTTTTTTCTTTAGAACAGGTTCCTAAAATTGAGGCAGAGACAAGGCCCTAACTAGTTAGATACTTTGTTAAGGCTGCTAAGAACTAACCCCATTTATCTCAATTCTAATCCACTACTAAGTGTTTTTTTTTTCCTTCCTATTTTTGCCTGATCTATATGGCAAATTAAGAAAACAACACGTTTGCCCTCTGCGTTCTCCTTTTAAATTATTCAGAAATCCTTCTATATATATCTATTTTTCTGTGTGCCATAATTAGAAAGACACTTAAAGATTACCTCTTAGCACATTCAGGGCATAACATGTTATCTTCTTGGCCTGGGGATGGGAAAGTGCAGGCTGGTAACAGGAAGAGAGAAATCATCGTCCTGGGAGTGTCAGGCACCCAGACCTGACCCGCATGGAACTGCAGGCGAACCCACCCCTCTGCATCTGCAGAGAGAAGTCTGCCATGGACCACACACCACCTGACACCTGCAGAGGGAAACAGAAGCAAAGATAAGCAGCAAAGGTCAGGATAGCACCCTGATACACCCTCTCAGAAAGTCACTCTTGATTTTGCTCTCATATTTTGCCCACAAAGTAATTGAATGAGATGCATAAAAAATGTAGACCACAAGTAGCTATGATACAACTTAACAAACTATATAGCAGAAGGGATAATAATACTTACCATTTTGTAAAGCTTGCTTTATGTCCAGAATTTTGCTAAGTGGTTTACATGTAGTAATACGTTTATTCTTAAGTACATTATTAATATTTACCTTCTATTTGCTTTTCTTACTTACAGGTGAGGTGACTGAAGCTTATAGTGTTAAATATCATTATTTTCCCAAAGCCAAGACATGGATCCAGGTATTCTGACTCAGAACCCGTTTGCCTAACCACTACATTGTACTGCCTCAACTAAAGAAAATAGGCAAAAGAGTCTTTTTGTTTAAAACTGTAAAGGACAATCTAATTAGGGAGATGGGATATTTACAGGAAAACAAAATAAGTGGTAAAGATACCAAGTGTCTGAAACTGAGAGAAAGGAGCAGTCACAGTGGCTTAACTATCTGTAAATAAGCAGTACATATACCGTAATATCTCCCCGGTTAGACTGTAAAACAAGAGTAGACTATATGTGTTTTTAGCACAATATACCCAGCAGCTAGACATACTGCTGGATCACAGAAAATGCTTAGTAACTGCTGAATAAAGAGAAACATGCAGATCCCCGTACCAGCCAGCCACCAAAGAGAAAGAAAAAAAAAAGAGGAACATAAAAAGGGGAGTAATTGTGGGATGATACTAGCTCATATGATATATTAATAGAAATTAGAAAAAGGTGTCATCTTTTGGGGAGGCAGCCCCCAGGCACCCAGCATTGTGGCTGGACAATGCCTTTGTACAAATTAGTAAAAGGTGCCCATTCCTCCACACAGAAAGGAGCACAGCTTGGGGATGAGAGGACAGGCCATGCAGAGGAAAGGACAGGCCATGGGGAGGAGAGGATAGGCCAGTTTCAGCTTCCAGTCTTCCTGTGGCTGAGTTCCGTGTATGGTGAACATTGTGCCCTACCACACAAGTCAGCCCCAACTAAAGAATGATCTAGAACACCTCTGGTGATGGAAGGAGAGAAGCCAAAGAATTCAAGATTCAAGCCAAAGAGGAAAGCAGCTTTGTTCTGGCTTGGGATAGGGTCTGCGGGAGATGAAAGCGAAAATAGCAAGGAGAGAGAAGCAGGAGATGGAGAAAGGTGGGGTTAAGTTATCCTCAAGATTTCTTTTTTTTTTTTTTTTTTTTGTCTTTTTCGTGACCGGCACTCAGCCAGTGAGTGCACCGGCCATTACCATATAGGATCCGAACCCGCGGCGGTAGCGTTGCTGCGCTCCCAAGCGCCGCACTCTCCCGAGTGCGCCACAGGCTTGGCCCTATCCTCAAGATTTCTTAGAGGACAGGGGCCCCAAACCTTTTAATCATTATCTGCTTTCAATGTGCCACATTCTGTGTCTCCTTTAAATCTCACAACAATTCTATGAAATAAGTTGTAATCTTCATTTTATAGACCAGGATAGCAGGATTTAAACTAAGTACTTGCCAATGTCACATACTTAGGAAATGGTAAAGCAAGGATTTGAAGCAAGGTTGTTCAATTCCAACACTTTTCCTCTTATTCACTGTATTATGAATGCCTTGAGGAAGGGAGAAAGAAAAGGGGAAGGGCTCAGGCTGCGGCTGACCACATCATTAGATTATGCTTTCTTTCCTCCTTGGAATTCTGCTCAGTGATGAGAAAGGTCACCACTGAATCAGAGATTCATCCAGACAACACTTGGCTGTCCATCAATCAAGAAAAAAAATACGTCCTATGTCATCCAATTTCTAACCTACAGGTATTTCAGTGAACTCCTTCCCTTTCACCACCTTTCAGTCTGAGGCTAACAAAAATTATCCTTTTTTCTCTGGAATGGTGCTCACAATTTAGGGTTGATCTTACCGGAGGCTTGCAGCAAAAAGGCCTCAACAAAAGCAGGAATGGGCTGCGAGTTCACAGCCTTGGGCTGAATGGCCCTCGCAGCAATTCTTCCCCACGATGCCAGCATGGCTTCCTGAGCTGGAGTCACCACTTCCACTATGTTTGTCTCTTCCTCTCTTTCACTCATCTCATGACTTTTCTGAAGCTTTGCTCTCTTGGTCACTGCCTTGCATTTCCTTGAACACAGTTTGGCCTCCTGTGGTGTTGCAGGAATAGCCTGAAAATGAAATACATGAGTATTCAGTGAAATGCACTGCCATAAGGACTTTCGTGTCAACTGCATCATTCTTTATACTGACCTGAACACGTATGTCACTGTAGGAGAGGCTTAGGAATATCAGTGCCCTTAGAACCGTGGTTCTCAACTAGGAGAAATTTTTGGTGGTTCTAACTGTGTGTGGGCAGTGGGGCAGCTGCTACTGATATCTAGTGGGTAGAGGCTGGGGATGCTGCTAAACATCCTATAATGCATAGGACAGCCCCCACAACAAAACATTATTTGGCCCCAACATGTCAATAGTGCCATAGTTAAGAACCCATGCGTTGGAGGTACAACATACATGAGATGGTGGAAAAGGAGGGACAACTTGGCCTCCTTCAGGGGCTGTCCAGTTAGCTCCACAGGTTAGAGAATGGTGTTTATAACACCAGGGTCCAGGCTTTCATCCCTGTACTGGGAAGTGCCAAAGCTCAACACAAAACAACAACAACAACAAAATCACACATTACCACGCTCATCCCATATGTACTCACATGTTCTTGTTCCTGGTAAGCATGTCTCTGGAGCCTCAGATAAACCTGAGTTTTCTAAGGAAATTAAGAGGGAAATAAAAGTTAAAGGTTGACAAAGTTTCCCATCTTCATTCCAAGCAGCAGAGATTTCCACCAGTGTACTAACCTCACCATCCGTACTCAAATTAAATTGCTGGCACCACTCCCGCAAGGTGTCCCGACGCACTTCATTAATCGGAGGCAAAATGGCCGGCAGGGGAAGGCCTGGTGTTTTACATGTACGTTTTGAGAGAGCTTTGAATCGTACACCTGTTTTAGGAAGATGAACCGACAGAAGAGTGGAACGAAAGTAGCAACTTAATGTTTGTAAGATTCTTTATAATTTTAAAGATTTTCACACATTTTCCACACTGCGATCTGCAAATATACATATCTATTTCTTTTCTCATGTTACAAGTGAGGTTAACAGATTCAGGAATTAAAGAACTTGCCCAAGATCACACAGCTGTTAAAATGGCAGACCTGGGACTCAAGCCTCCATTGAGACACTAAATTCTGTTTTTATACTACATATACTAGATCGTTGTTTTTTGCAGCTCGACAACCACCTGAATAAAACATTATGTTGCATTTCTCCTCCAAAATATCTAGATTTGGGGCTACAAAATATCATCAGCTCTTCCCATGGAAATCAAAGCAACCCCTCCTAACTCTACCCCGAACCAACAACAGTCACTGTTCTGTCAGCCTGCCTCACTTCTCTCTACAGCACCCCATCTCATTTCACTGCGCTGGGCTCTAATCCATCACTATTGACTTCATGTTGAAGTTCTCATTATTGGCCCAGAAAATAAAATCTCCTGAAAATACTTAAACTTGATGCCTTTATATGAAGCACTGAGAACAGATGCAAAGGGTCATGATTTTAAAAGCTGCTATGTATTTGATCACCAAGCAAAACAGTAGATGTTTTTCAAAATTATTTAATCTTCCTAGGAGGCAAGTACATATTAAACTTATTTTTATAGAAGAAGAGATTGAGCTTCATGGGTTGGGAATTTGAACTTATGTCTAGCTGCCCCATAAGCGCATGCTTTGTCCAAAGTGCTCCACCCGCCTATTCTGTGTCCTAAAAAGGCAGGCAGGACATGGGGCTTAGCAAATGAGAAGCGTGTGAGTTGAAGACATCTCTTACTATGGGTAGTCAAGGTGAGAGTTGCAGGAGTAGGTAGCTGAGCAATCCCTGCCCTCATACCTTTATTATTTTTCCTAGGCCTCTTTGGTTTGACATCATAAGTTGAAGAAACACTTGGTTCTACTTGTTCTTTTTCATGTTCCTCTGGAACCAATGACAAAATCGCAGTTTCCTCATGTAATTCTTCCTCAGAGAAATTCTGGAAAGAAGAGTCTTACAGATTCTCATTTGATGCCATACAATTAAACTGCTCACTTTCAAGGCATAACTAATGAAGAAGAAACTGAGAAGACACTAGGTGGGGGCTGGCCCGTGGCTCACTCGGGAGAGTGTGGTGCTGATAACACCAACTCAAGGGTTCAGATCCCATACAGGGATGGCCGGTTAGCTCACTTGGGAGAGCCTGGTGCTGACAACACCAAGTCAAGGGTTAAAATCCCCTTATGAGTCATCTTTAAAAAAAAAAAAAAAGACACTAGGTGGATAGAGAGAAGAGTTCCTGAGATTTCTCAAACATGATGTTGATTAGCAGGTCCTTTCTTAGATAAGGGAAACAATGAGAAAACAGGCAAAAGCCAATTTACAAGTGGGCAATATGGGAAAATAGAAGGAGCAGGGCTTGGGTTTGGAAAATTATTTCCCTGTTGTCTTCCTCCCCATTAGCCAAAACACCAAATTACTTTTATTTTGTCTCCTAAATCTCTATGGAATGTGTTCCTGCCTTCCCACCCGATTCAAACTATTATCGAGTTTCAGTAGCTCAAGCAAATATTTCCTGTTACTGCAAAATCCATTCTTACTCTATTCTTTCTGCATAGATTGCTCTCCTTCTTGTTAGAAACTCTTCTTAGAGCGCATACCACCAAAGTCACGGGTTCAGATCCCCATACCTGACAGCCGCCAAAAAAACCCCCAAACCAAAAAACTATAAAAATCTTCCATGGCTTATCATTGCTATTCAAGTTAAAGGCAAAACTTGAATTAGACTACAAATTTGTGTAGCCTACAAATAGTGAACAGCCTGGCCCCTGCCTGCCTCTCCAGCTCTCTAACCCTTGAGCATTCTGAGCTCCAGCCACACTGGCCTTATTTCAGCTCCAAGGCCTGGGAAGAAAATGTATCCTTTTACTCTGTTTGATTCACAGTAATTTACATTGCACCCAGCAGAGTAGGGATTCAGTGTTGTTTTAATGATCTGATGAATGACAGATAAAGTGGAAAGCAGGTAGGTAGCAAGCGGTTAACATTTATTGGTTTTCAGGCCGGCCCGTGGCTCACTCGGGAGAGTGCGGTGCTGATAACACCAAGGCCCCGGGTTCAGATCCCATATATGGATGGCCGGTTCGCTCACTGGCTGAGCGTGGTGCTGACAACACCAAGTCAAGGGTTAAGATCCCCTTACCGGTCATCTTTAAAAAAAAAAAAAAAAAAAAATTTATTGGTTTTCTACAGTACACAGGCACTATGCTATGTGCTTTCTGTATTTCTCTCATTTAATCGTCATAGCATACGTGTCATTTATTAGTTTTCCTGTTTTACAAATGAGGAAACTGAGTCTCAGAAATTAAATGAACAGTGCTGTAAAGTAACACACGCTTGAGTATGTTTCTGAACTTAGCTTTTTCTTCTCAAACCCAAGGGTGAAAAAACTCCATCCCAGTCCTATTGTTAAAACTCTTTTCCAGATCCTCCCACTCCCCTCCCCCGTCTATTTAAATCTCTTCAATGGCTTCCCATTACTCTTACTCTTAGCTTGCAGGGGGTCGTGGTTTTTGCATTTGTATACCACCTTTTCAAAGCACTCCTCACCCTTCCACTCTTGTCGGCTTCAAAAAACACTGACATTACTTGGGGAATAAGTTCTAGAAATAACTTGGGGCTCAAAGCAGCTACATGTCTTGTCCTTAATCATAGACCTCGTATTGACCAATTCAGTCCTCTAGCCTGGTACCGTGGTCTTTATAAACACACTATGACACCTTCTCAATTTAGTTTCTCATCCAGTCCAGGGTGACCCAAGCCTAGTTTGAAAACCTATTAAGTACCAAATACATTGGGAGTAGTTACTCTTTTTTTCCTTTATTGGGGGGGGGGGTGGGGGGAAGTGGCTGGCCAGTACAGGGGTGGAACCCTGAACCCTGGTGTCTTCAGCATTACACTCTAACCAACTGAGCTAACCAGCCAGCCCAGGTTACTTCTTATTCCAGGAGAAAAGAAACCAATTTGTCACTTTCGAATGATTTTTTTTTTTTTTTTTTTTTACATTACCCTTTTCCACTTTGTTTTCACCTTGGCTCTCCATTTCTTTAACATTTTTATCTTGCCCAGTTACAGCACTTCTTGTCTTTCCTACAAAATCAATCTTTTCTTTGGAATAGGAACAGGAAGTTTTACATCTTTTTACTTTCACTTAAGTACACACAGCCATGATCACATGAATGAAAAGTAACAATCTATTTGCAAAGAGGAGGTTCCAAGATGAAGATTTCTTACATCCAGAAATTAAGATTTATGGCAAAAGAAAAACATAAGCAAGACCTACAAAGACTTTAAAAAGCGACTCTGTGAGACAATTAGTTCTACTAGAATGAAACTTACCTTCTTGCTGCTCTCATAATTTGAGTCTGACATTTCCAGCAAGGCGGCAAAACCAGCAATGTTAGAGATATCTGCAGTTTACTCCTTTTAACCTGAGGGTTTATGGCTTGATATCTCCTTTTATAAACAAATGTCTCCTTCTACTTCCTGTTACCCAGATGAGCTCTAAACAGAGCACTTTCCTCTTTTTACCCCTCCCTCATTGTGATAATTTTACCAGTTTTATACCCTGCCTTGCTCATTAGGTGATAAGTTGAATTATTGAGTAACTAGTATCACTCCATTCTTGTTTTTAAAAAAATTAGATTTGTATCTTTATTTCTTTAAGGTGCGACTTGGGAGAAAACTGGGAGTGACAAACTCTCGCTGATAAGTTACAGTTGAATGAACAAGATATTTTAGAACAGTTCTAAGACAATATTTGTGATAGATTAAATTATTTATTATGGAGGGAATAAAAAAAGATTCAGAGGATTTTAAAGAGGCATTTATAACTGATTTGTGCCCATGGGTGTGTCACTCACTGGGAGACCCTAGCTTTAAATTATGGGGGTTGGTTCTAATTACCGATATTAAGCTTGCAATAATACTGAGCTAGGCATAAGGGATGGGTTTGGCTGTTCCGAATGGGCAAGAGCCAAAACACTAAAGCAAATGATGGAGTAATTAATGAATGCAGAGTAAGGAACTGCAAGCACTTGGGAATTGCTGGAGCATAATGTAGGAGGCAGGATGTGGCCAGAGATGAAGATGTTCTCATAGGTCACTCTAAGGAGCCAGAGCTACTGAAGGAAACTGTTACTCACAAATAATATGGCAGCACTGAGATCCTTTGCCCTTCAAATGGGCTTTATCTGCCCCTAGGAAAAGAGCTTTGTCCATTAGTCTCAGGAGCCAGGGGTCAGTTTAATTTAGAAGTGTAATATGTAAAGGCTCAGCTTCAGTTTATTGATGAGGAACTGGCTGGAAATATAAATTATGAAGTCCCACCCCAGACTTCCTGAATAGGAGTCTTAAAGATGGGACCCAGGAATTTGTGCTTCAACAAGCCCTTAGGGTGATTTTTACTCTTCTGAAGTCCAGAAGCATTGGCTAGAACAGGATTTGACCACATGGCTTTGAGATAGGCAGATAATGTTTGGAATCCCGGCTCCTCCCTTCCAGGATGGGAACTGAACATAGCCCATGGAGACTCAGTCAAGAAAGCACTCCACCTACCCAAGAAAGCATTCCCTTCCCTCTGAATTGCCCAAAAAATGTAGCTGGGGCCACTGGGCGATTCAGAGGGAAGCAGATCTGGTGACCGGAGCTGATCCTAGTGCTTTACACTGGAACAGGACTTTAAGTGGGAAGACCATTTTATTACCATATTTTATTTTCTTCCCAACATTTAAAACAATATAACTGTCTTACTTCTTTTCCTGGGATTTTGGGGTTTTTCTTCCTGCTTTTTAAGGATGTTATATTAGGGGAAAATTCAAATATGTACAAAGGCAGACAATAGTATCATGAGTCCCATGTATCTATCACACAACCTCAGCAGTTACTGACTCCCAGCCAATTTGGTTTCATCTAAACCTCCACCCACTCCCCCTCCCCTGGGTTATTTTTTCTCCCCCCCCCCCCCCCCCCCCCGGCAACTAGCAAGTACAGGGATTCGAACCCATGACCTTAGGTTGGTGTTATGAGGCTGCACTTCTAACCAACTGAGCAAACTGGCCAGTCCTCCCTGGGTTATTTTGAAGGAAATACCAGACCACATATCATTTCATTCATAAACTCAGAGAAAAAAAAACAAAACTTTTTTTCCTACCATAACTACAATGTTTTTTATATCAAAATAATTTAAAACATTTATTTACTATTATCAAACTACTCAAATATATACCATGTTCAAATATCCAGCCATATTCAAAATTGCAACTATCTCATATATTCTCTTCTCTCATTTTCTTCTAACGATGTTTGAATCAAGATCCAAATAACATCTACATATTGGGATAAGTTGATAGGTGCTTTAAGTTTTTTTTCTTTTGGTGGCTAGGCCAGTACAGGGATCTGCACCCTTGATCTGAACCCTTGACCTTGGTGTTACAAGGCTGTGCTCTAACCTACTGAAGTAACTGGTCAGCCCTTAAGTTTCCCTTTAATCTATAAATTCTGTCTCCATCTCTTACTTCTTAACAATTTTTTTTGTTGTTGTTGTTGCTATTATCATTGAAAAAACTGTAAGCTTTCTGTAGTTTCTTTTTTTTTTTTTTTGGTGGCTAACTAGACGGTATGGTGATCCAAATCGGTTGCCTTGGTGTTACCAGCACTGTGCTCTCCCAAGTCAGTAACCAGCCAGCAACTTCTGTAGTTTCTCATCTCAATTTTCTTCCATTTAGAAAATTAATTTACTAAATGAATAATGAATTTCTTCCATTTAGCCTATTTCTCTAGCCTCTGCATTTATTGTGAATTGGTTGGATCAAATTCAGGTTCAGCTATTTTCATTTTTTAATACTTTCATTTTTAAAATATTCCTTCTCTTCCTCTTCACTGATTTGATTCCTCAATCTTTAAGCTTTGTTGGGGCCCAGAAAGTGATACCACAAAGTGAAGGCCTCAGAAACAGCCCCATAAGCAAAGTTTTCCTCTGACCTCTTTCCCTCCTGTCCCTCGGCCTCATTCTCCCCCGAGGCAAGCCATTGAAACTAGAATCTCTTTTCCCCAAGGAGGGTCATAGATAATACTCTAATCTTCCCTGCTGTCTTTCTGTCTTGGAGCTGGCCATAAAGAAATTCTCTGACCTACCTTGTCTGATTGTAGGTTATAAGACCCCCATCCCAGAAAGAGTCCTGTCCCCTACCCTGGAGGAACAAATGCTACACAGAGAGACCAAGATGAATCCCAACAGACAGGCTTCGCCTGGTATCCCCACTCAATCTATCAGCATTAGATCATGCTTTTCTTGTCCAATCACATTTCTACATGGCTGTGCTTGCTTCATAGAACCTAAGCATAGATATGGACAATTTTCTCCACATCTTTGGGTCTTCAACCCAAAGTCTCTCATTTCACGTAAAACTATAATATAATAAATTATGTTATGCCTTTTCTTCATATGAATCTGTTTATCAGGTGACTTTTTCAAGGAATCTTCATAAGGTTGAAGGGAATGTCTTCCCTTGGTGCCTACAGCTTAAATGACAGTTTCTTGGACCCTAAAAGAGATTGCTCTGTCATTCTCTTATTCCCATCATTCTCTTATTCTTTTCCTTCATAGGAATCATTTGAATTTGTAATTCTGTATGTATTTGGAATTTTACCTGTAACTTTATCTCACCACTTATCAGATTCCATGAGAGCAATGACCAGGTAGGTTTGAGTTGCCCTTGGTCTCCCAAGAGTCTTACACTGTGTCTGGCTCAGAATTATGGCTTGATCAATGCTAATTACTTATTTTGCCTGAGCCTCCACATTTCCCCCTCATTTCCCACCCAAACCCCTTTTGAAGTAGATGTCCCTTTCTGTGCTGCTGCTAAAGGATTTGGCATACACACTGATTGCAGACTGATGTGACTGTCTTTCCTACCAGACTGTGGCCTTCTGAAATTCTCAGACTCATCTTTACTCTCATGGAGCTCAGCAAGCACAGTGTCTAGTTTATAGAATGTAATTAGGTGCATCAAATGACCCCAAAACATCCTGCACCAACTTACCTTTGGGGCTTAGTATATATCAAAGCTAAAAAGTAGCCACTAAAAGGATGCTGAACTATTAAAAATAACCTAAGCAGCAAGATGAAGATTTTAAAAGGAAAGAAAAAAATTGTTTTTGAATATAGTGCTTGTGTTCTAATATTTATTCCAGTAATAATATTAACAATTAACAATGGTTCCAAAATAAAAATGCATTACCTATTTTAAATATACATTTTATTTGCCATAAGTTAAATATTTATAAATACATTGTATTTCTTATTTAGATAAATGCTTTTAGACAACCTACAGAATGGGAGAAAATATTTGCAAACTATGCATCTAACAAGGGATTAATATCCAGAATATACAAGGAACTCAAACAACTTAACAGTAAAAAAAAAAAAAATATGATTAAAAAATCGGCAAAGGAGCTGAACAGACATTTCTCAAAGGAAGACATGCAAATGGCCAATAGGTACATGAAAAAATGCCATCACTAATCATCAGAGAAATGCAAATAAAAATCACATTGAACTTACCATCTCACCCCAGTTAGACTGGCTATTATCAAAAAGAGAATAACAAATGCTGGTGAGGATGCAGAGAAAGGGGAACCCTTATGCACTGTTGGTGTGACTATAAATTAGTACAGCCTTTATGGAAAACAGTATGGAGGCTCCTCAAACAACTACATATAGAACTACCATACTACCCGGCAATCCCACTGCTCAGTGTATACCCAAAGGAATGGAAATCATCATGTTGAAGGGATACCTCCACTCCCATGTTTATCACAGCTCTATTTACAATAGTCAAGAGTTGGAACCAACCTAAATGTCCATTGATGGATGACTGAATAAAGAAAATGTTGTATACATACACAATGGATTACTACTCTGCCATAAAAAAGAATGAAATCCTGTCATTTGCAGCAACATGGATGAGCTTGGAAAAAAATATGTTAAATGAAATAAGCCAGGCACAGAAAGGGAAGTACTGCATGTCCTCACTCATAAGTGGGAGCTTAAAAAAGAAAGAAAGAAACAAAAAACCAAATAACAACCACAAAAATGCTTTGAACTTTCAGAAGGAAAGAACAGAACTGTGGTTACCAGAAGTGGGAAAGCAGGAGGGGGAGGGGAGTTAGGGAGAAATCAGTTAATGGACATAAAGAATGAATACATTTTGTAATGATGAATGTGCTAATTATCCTGATTTGGTCATCATATATTATATATAAATATGGATAGTCAACTCTATATCCCACAAATGTGTATATCAATTATGATTCAATTAAAAAAAAGTTCCTTTTTTTTATTTTTTAAATCAGAGGAACATACTCTACAAAAGTAAATGTTTATGGAACACCAAGTGGAGCAGCTCTGGTTGCATTACAAAAAAAGAACAGATAAGGCATCTATGGTACAGTATCACTACCTTGCAAAAGAGACAATTCCTTTTTTTTTTTCAAAAGAAGACTTCTAATTGTTCAAAACAGCACAAAATGACATCACATGATGGTAATACTGAGTCACAAGGGTTACTCTATGATAGATTGATATGCGTGCTGTTCTCAGAAACAAGAGAAACCAAAGGGCACTTGGGAGAAGGGAGGGGGTATAGAGCTGGAGCTGGGGTCTGGAGCTCACAGACCCCTTGAGTCATTTCACAAACCCTTCACATGCAGGTCCATGAGCTAGGTAACGGGCAAAAAGGTCCTTGGAGCCTTGGCTGAAGTAGGAATAGTCTTTATTCAGCACACACATTATGAGCTAAGCAGTCCACGGAGAAACTCTAAAACTCAACTGCTACCAGCAAAGTCCAAGGACAAACTGAAACTGAGGAGCTGCCAGCAGAGTAAACATGTTCTATTTTTAGACATGAGCTCTCTGCCAGCCAGCTCTGCTTCAGAAACTGAAGAACACACAATAGCAACAAAACTAAAAAGATACATTTGTGCACATGCATGCTAACTCCACCCACACACATGTGCTGCTCGACCCCCAACCAGACCTGAGCCCAGGGAGCCTGACTAAATTATCCTATTTTCCCCACAGGGGGTAAAAAAAGGAACCACGAGAGTGGGCTCCAAGACGACTAAACATAACATTTTCCACAGGGGAATATACTATCATACAAAAACCCAGAAGCCCTGGAGGACATGGAAAAGACGGTTCCTGAGTGCTTCAGTTGTCTTAGTAGGAACATAAAATTTCACTGAAAGATGTTCCCAATTTGACTGTATTCTTCAGTTCAAGAAATTTCCACTTAAAAGGACAGTTGATTTCATTTCTACTTTAGAGCAATAATTAAAGTTCTTACCAAAAAATAATAAGTATTTTGATTTATTTTTTCTTTTGAAAGAATCTTTTCTGTATCATGGCGCAACCATGACTATTGGAAGAATCTTAAATTCAGAATGCTCAGCCAGTAAGGTAACAGATACTCAAGATCAACCAGCAATTACAATACCAGATACGACAATCACAAAAATATGTTGAACTTTTTAATAGAACATAACTGAGGTTGCTGGGGGTGGGAAAGGGAGAGGAGAAAGGAAAGAATTGGTGAAGGGCCACAAAAATTGATTATCTTGTGTGATGATGAATATTTCAGTTATCCTAATTTGAATATCACATATTGCACACTGCAATATTCACTGATATTTGAACATCAATATTGCACACTGATATACAATGCTGTATTGCACAGATATGTGCAATCAACTATGTTCCAATTTAAAAAAAAAAAAAGAAAAAAAAAGATAGAACAATCTCTCTCACACACACACGCAAAATAAAAAAATAAAATAGCAGAACTGATCCTCAAACCTAGGTCTTACACTTCTTATTCTCCTTATCTTTGCAGGCCATTAACACTTCGCCCAACACGCATGCTTGCCATCTTTTTTGTTTTTGTAGTTTCACTCTAGGTCACAACATTGTATTAGATTGTAGTTGCGTTATACTAATTATGTAGGGAAATGAAAGCTTACAATTTAAAAAAGGTCCTCATTTGTACAGTGCTGAGTAAAAAAAAAAAGAATTTAGCACAGAAATACTCAGTTGACCATTATCTTCACTCCACACTGCATACAACCCAGCTGCCTTTCATCACTGCCTTCTTCCACTTTGCAGAACTCCTAACACACATCTGCATTCTACTTAATTCTAGGTGTGTTCTTACAGAGGAACATACTGAAGTGTATTCTTCTGGGAAGAAAAATAAGTATTCCTAACACATCAAAGCACAATATCAGGGCTGGCCAGTTAGCTCACTAGGTTAGAGCATGGTGCTGATAATGTCAAGGTCAAGGTGTTCAGATCCTTGTACCCACCAGCTGCCAAAAAAAAAAAAAAAAGAAAGAAAGAAAAAGCACAATAACAAATATTAACATATGTCATTTTCCTCAAGTTATTCCATCTTGTCAGGCCTACAATAGTGCTACTCTGCCCCTTATTCATTGGCCCAGAAAATCCATCAAAATCTCTGTTAAATTTTTTGTGTGTGTGAAAGGTGACTGCCTGATTCTAAATTTATATATAAAATATTTTTAAAACTTCCCATAAGTCAATAATAAGAAAGCAAACAACCCAATAAAAAATGGGCAAAATATATTGACAGATGCTTCACCAAGAGGATATATGGAGAGCAAATTAATATCTCAATGAGATACTGCTATACAGTTTGTATCCCCAGACTAGACAGCCACCAAAAAATAAAAAAATAAAAAACCCACTATACACCTATTAGAATAGCTAAAATTAAAAATGCTTATCATACTAAGTGTTGATGAGGTTGTGAAGCAACTGGATCTTACATATATATTTCTGGTAAAAATGCAATGTGAAACAGTCAGTTTGGAAAACAGCTGGGCAGTTTTTTGTCAAGCTAAATATACACTTAATATGTGATCCAGGGCTGGCTGGTTAGCTCAGTTGGTTAGAGCACAGCCTTATAACACCAATGTCACGTGTTCAGTACCCATACTGGTCAGCTGCCAAAATATATATATATGTGTGTGTTTATACATAAAATTATATATATGTGATCCAGCAATCTCCTTCCTTGGGTATTTACTTGGAAAAATTGAATGCTCACAAAAAATTATATACAAAGGTTTATAGTGGCTTTATTTGTAGGCATCAAAACATAGAAATAAATAAATATCTTTCTGTTTTATTTTATTTTTTGAATACTAGCCAGTAGGCAGATCTGAACCTTTGTCCTTGGTGTTATATGGTTGTGTTCTAAGCAACTGAGCTAACGGGCCAGTCTTAAACAGTTTTCAACTGGTGAATGGATAAACAAACTCTGGTACAGCCACACAGTGGAATGCTACTATTCATCAATAAAAAGGAACAAACTAATGATACACGCAAAAACATGTATCAATCTCAAATGTGTTATGCTAAATTAAAGAACCTAAACTCATCAGATATCTTGGAAAAGACAAAACTATAGAAACAGAAAATAGATCATTGGTTGCCAGGACCTGGGGGAGGGGATAGAACTTGACTACAAAAGGGCAAGAAAGAATTTTGTGAGTGATGGAAATGTTCTCTATCTTGCGATGGTAGTTAGGTAATCTCACGCATTTGTGAAAATATAGGATTGTACACAAAAAAGCGTGAATTTTACTGTATGTAAATTATACTTCAGTAAAACTGACTAAGGCTAGAGAAATTAAATAAGTTCCTAAAGCCACACAGCTAATGAAATGGCTAATAAGTAGCTGGTAATTATGGATCACCTCTGTGCAGGAAACAAAGACAATGCAGTACATAATAGGAATTCTAGCAATTACTCTTGGTTAAGTACCTATTACTCGTTCAACTCTATAATAATTATTTTATATTTTTCTTTTTTTAATCCAGCAGCCCTGCAAGGGTGGGTTGTTATTCTCTTTTTAAAAATCAAATAAACTGAGCTTCAAGGATGGAAATTTGAACTTACATCTTGGTGCCCCCAAACCTGGGCTTTTGTGATTCTTAACAGTTAAGAAATAAGTGTTGACTTCTAACCCAGTATGGATTGAAAAGGTATTTTAAGAGCTGGAGGATATCAAAGAAGTAAGATTGAATGAAACTGAAGTCAGGCTATGGAGGGAGAGCAGAACGTAGAAAGTTCTTCACCTCGTTTTCTAGTAGCTGCATGAGTTCTGGATGCTGGGGAATTCTTTTCCCATCTCTGAACGTCCTTCCCAACACTCCTCAGTGCTATGAACGAATAGAAAAACAAGCAAATGACTGGGTGAAGAGAAGTCTCATTGCATTTACTCTGGATACATGGTTGTTTTATCTTTCTTTCTAGATGGGTTTTTCTGTTTTGGGTTTTCTTTTTTTTTTTTTTGGCAGCTGGCGGGTACAGGGATGTAAACCCTCAACCTTGGTGTTATAGGCATCACGATCTACCAACTGAACCAACTGGCCCACCTTAAAATAACATTTTATAGGGAATTAAAGTTTGACACTCTCCCTATGATGAGGACCTCTTCACAGTCCTGTACTGAGTTTTATAAGGATAAGCAACTGAGGAGATGGACGTTGCACATCCAATGTCCTACTCAGCCATTGCTCCAGAAAACAAAGCATTTTCTTTTCTTTTTGGTAGCTGACTGGAGCCGGGATCTGAACCTGTGAACTTCGTGTTATAATATCATGCTCTAACCAACTGAGCTAACCAGCCAGCCCAAAAGAAAATGATTTTGAAATACGCAGTACTAACCTAATGTCTTGTCTGCAGAGTTCAGGCACACGTCTGAACACTAAGTAATTTTTTATATTGATTCCTATCCCTGCAATCCCTATCCTTTTATAATTCAACCTTTCCATTCATCATTCACTGAACATTTACTGAGCACCAACTATGTGTCAGCTCTGTTCTGGAAATTGTGAAACCTAGAGTCCATAAAACTGACAGAAATCCCTTTACACTGTTAGGGGAAGACAAAAAATAAATAACAAATTACATATTATGTTAGAGAAGACAAATGTTATGAGAAAATAGCTAAAGCAGCTCAAAGGGGATAAATGGTGCAAGCGAGGGTTGAGAAACAGATAGTGATTTTAAAAGGAAGTCAGAATATGCCTCTTCGACAAGGTAACATTTGAAGAAAGACTTAAAGTAAGAAAGTTTACCATACTGACATCCACAGAAAGAGCATTCCAGCTAGTGACAAGGCCCTAAGGTGGGAGGATGTTTGGCATGGTTAAGGAACAGGAGGGGAAGGGTGGCTGGAGATGAGGTCAGAGACAAGGGGAACAGGGGTAGGAGACACATTAGGTGAGGGCGTGGAATTCATGAGGACTTTGGCTCTTCCTCTGAATGAGATCCATGAAAGGGTTTTGAGCAGAGGTGTGTCATATCTGACGTATTTCAAAAGGTTGTTTTCATATATGCATTGAATATTTTCCCCAAGGTTTTATAATTTTCAAACGTAAAAGTTGGTATAATACATGTATATTCTGTACTTCATTAATTAGTTATTAACATTTTTCTAATATTCTGTCTGTATATTTTATTTATTTATTTATTTATTTTTTAAAAAAATGACCGGTAAGGGGATCTTAACCCTTGACCTGGTGTTGTCAGCACCACGCTCAGCCAGTGAGCGAACTGGCCATCCCTATATGGGATCCGAACCCATGGCCTTGGTGCTATCAGCACCACACTCTCCTGAGTGAGCCACGGGCCGGCCCGTCTGTCTGTATATTTTATATATACAGTATATATATATTCCTATGTAACCATAATATAGTTATCATAACCAAGAAATTTAACGTTGCTGTGTATCATGTAATATTCACTCCATGTTCAGATCTTCCCAATTATCCCTCAAATACCCTTTTAACATCATTCAATCCAGGACACTTTTAAAAAATGGTATATAACTTATATATAATATGTGAAGGTAAGAAAAAAATATGCGTGAGTATTTTAAAAAGTCATTGAAAAATGGGATTAAGAGAAAATACAAACCTTTCCATGAACTTTTTGAAGACCCCTCATACATCTTGTGCACAGCTCTGTGATTTTTTACATATGAAAGTGCCCAAGTAACTGCCACTCAAAACAAGGCTCACTAAATAATTGTGGGAGTGTAGATTTTTTGTGTAGAAGGGGTAAATAAACTGTCTTAATGGTGGAACACAATTACTTATTTTGTAGTGAGAAATTTAAGTTTATTAGTGTGTTAGAAACAGGGAAAACAGGTAGCCTAAGTATGTTAGGCTCACTTAATAATTATGCTGAGACAACAGATATAATCAGGAGATGCTTCCTCGTGGTCAGATTAACATTAAATCTTCTCGGCAAGCATATTACCGGTGATATTTTGTACTTCCCATTCCCTCCCACTGTTATCAAGGTGGACATAAGGAAATTTCAACTTTTATGTCTATAAGCCCCTTCTTGGGCTGACCGGTTAGCTCAGTTGTTTAGAGTGGTGTTATGAAACCAAGGTCAAGGATCTGGATCCCCTACTGGTCAGCCACCAGGAAAAAAAAAAAAAAAAAAAAAAAGAGAGAGAGAGAGAGGGGGTGGGGGAGAGAGAGAGACACACACACACAAGTCCCATCTTGCCAAAATGTAGAAATTTACTCGGAGCCCTTTTAGGTGAACTAACTCCAATTCAGTGAATTGGGATTTTAAACATTTCCCCATCTCCTCCCACCTGTGTTCCTTGGCTAGGGATCCTTAGGGACATAGACACATCCACTTTTGATTCCTGTCAGGGAGTTCACAGGCTCTCTTCAGCTGGCCCTCAGACTTCAGCCCCTGCTCTTGGAGTCCTCCATGGTCCTTTAGAGCCAGGGAATTTTGGAGGGCTGGCTCCAGATATCTCACACGTCCATTCTTACCGCACCTCACACCTGCTTCACACCACATGCACTTGCGAGCATGGGCTTATCTGCATGGCTGTTACTTTAATATCCAGATGGAAAATCAAAGTGCACATCTCCTCTTTTCTTGGCTCCCCACTAACAGCAGGATCATACTATGTCACTCTTCTGCTATGGAATTCATGAGGCACACGGAGTACACAGCGCCAACTGTTTGTCTCTCTCTCTTTTAATAATAGTATTATGGAAGCATGGGAGAGTGACAGGGAGTCAGGGGGAGAGTGCAGTGGTTAAAACATTACAGGAATTTTTGGCAGGCTTGTGGGGATTAGGGCGAGTCAGGGTGTGCATGTGACTAAAGAGTTTCATCTTGCCAGGGGCAGGAAGGAGGAGTAAATAAACCATCTTAGTGGTGAGATACAACTATTTATTTTGTATAAAGAGAAATTAAAGTTTATTTAAGGGTTGAAAACAGAAACCAAGAAGCAGATTAAAAAGAATCAAAAGCAAAGTAGGGCTGGTTGGTTAGAGTGTGGTTATGTAACATCAAGGTCAAGGGTTCAGATCCCTGTACTGGCCAGCTGCCAAAAATAATAATAAAAAAATACAAAATTAGAAAAGCAAAGTAAAATTCCCAAATTAATAAAGGAAGAGAGGAAAGAAATAGAATACAAACTTGACAAATCCAATAAAAAAGGGAAAAAGTTAAAAGGTAACAAAATTAAAAATAGTAATACACGGGCCAGCCCATGGCTCACTCGGGAGAGTGCGGTGCTGATAACACCAAGGCCACGAGTTCGGATCCTTATATAGGGATGGCCAGTTAGCTCACTGGGTGAGCGTAGTGCTGAAAATACCAAGCCAAGGGTTAAGATCCCCTTAATGGTCATCTTTTTAAAAAATAAAAATAAAAATAAATAACAATAATAAAGAAAAATAGTAATACACATACAATAAGGAATCAAATGTATTGTTAATTACTGTGGCACTACAGCAAATGTCGGAATCCTGTTGACATAGCCAACTGTAGCGCTCTTAATCCTGTTCGCTGTGCCAATTGTAAAGCTCTGGCTCTGTCAGAATCCTGTTAGTGACGCCAATTGTCTAGCCACAGGGCCACGCCAGTTGTCAGGCTCTTTTACCTGCAGGTAATCCTGCCGACTGAGCTGACTGTAAAGCTAGGGCTGGATCTGGAGCTCACAGACCCCTCAAGCCCATTCCACATTGGGTCACAGACACTTCACGTGCCAGGCTGGGTCACCAGATCCCACACACGCAAGTCTATAAGCTAGGCAAGCAGCAAACAGGTCCTGGGAAGCCGCACATAGGAAAGCATGGCTGTGCGGGGCAGACACCTGAGGCAGATACCTGCCCACCTGCTTCACTAAAACTCTCTGAAGAACACAAGAATACCAACAAAACTAAAAAGATACATTGGTGCACATGCACACTAACTCCCCCCCAATTTGCTTATAAACAATGTGCTGAACCACACCCAATTGGACACAAGGTGAAGGTCCTGACCAAACCATTTTATTTTCCCAACAATTACAATGAAAAATTCTGACCAACAATAAGCAATGGGGGGAGGAGCAACACTTTGGACCATGGAAATATCCTGCTTCTCAACAAACTATCCCCTCTTGCTTTAACATTTATTGAGGATTCTTTCCTAAACCTACAAGTCTATGTCTCACGATTATTACAAATTTTCCAACTCCACCACTCCTTCTAGTGCATTACTTTCTATATGTTCATTGGAAGGGTTAAAAAAAACAAAAAATTCCCTGTAATTCCTCCTTGCCATCCTTCCTGCACACTCCCAATCTCCAGACAACTTCTGATCTGCTGTTACTATATATTAGATTGCATTTTCTAAACTTCATATAAATGGAAATATACAGTATGTATGCTTTTAGGGGAAAGGGCGGGGTCTGGCTCTTTTAACTCAGCATTTTTATTCCGATGCTCATTCACATTGTTATATATACCAGCAGCCTATCAGTGTTCACTGCTGAGTAGTATCTCATTATATGTTATACATTGTGTATCCATTTACTTGGTGTAAATTTGAATTGTTTTCAGTTTGGGGCTATTACAAATAAAAAGCTGCTACGAACATTCACGTACCAAAAAAAAAAAAAAAAAAAAAAAAAAAAATCCCGTGTTCACAATAATAAAAAAACAATGTTGGAAACCACCATTAAAAACATAAGACAAGTAAAAAACAACAGACCTTTTCCAAATCTCACAGGATATAATTTAGGAAGTACATTAAAAAAAAAAAGATTCAAACTCATCAGTTAGATACATTAAATTTGTGAAGCTTTTTGTATGACAATCATACCTCAGTAAAGCTGTTTTAAAAATAAATGAATCATGCAAAAGAAAATCATCCTTTTTGGCTTAATCCTATTTTGAGTTAAGAACATTAACAATAATTTGCATGCAATGAAGGGCTTCCCTAAATACAATAGATTAATTATTTTATATACACATTTTAAATTGGATATATACATTACATATTTATGATTGGGAAGCAATCTTGAACATTTTTAAGCAACAGAAATACACAAAAGTTATAAGTGGACATAACATTGACGAAACACCCTGTGTTTTTATCCCAGAGTCAAACCATAGAGGTCTCAGGTTAAGAAAATGTTGGAAAATGTTCTGAATATTAAGAATCATGTTTTAGGGAGTAGGGGAAAAGTAGCAGTATCCCTTTGCCTTAAAATACATTTTACAAAATTTATGATTGGAATGGAACATCTCCTAAAGTAGAATTCTGAGGAAGAAAATCCAGCACAGAAGCAAACTACTGTTTCCTCAGCCTCACAATACTCAGCTGGAGTTCTCACCTAAATGAGCTGCTGAGGGGCTGGCTGGTTACCTCAGTTGATTAGTGTGGTGTTATTAGTCCAAGGTCAAGGGTTCAGATACCCATGCCAGCCACCAAAAAAAAAAAAAAAAAAAAAAAAACAGAGCTGTTGAAGTCATTTCTGTCCCATAAAGGTAGACATTTAGCAGTATGAACAACTTTATTAACTGGAATGAATGATAATTGGTAGTGTTTTTCCATTTTTAAACACAGGAGTCTGTGTACCACAGTCCATGAAGCAGCAGGCACTGTTGGGGGTCTGAGGGTAACGTCTGCAGCTCAGTCTACACGGCCTGTAAGCAGGAAGCACGCAGGATGTGGAGAGGACCAGAGTTCAGCCACCAGTGGCACTGTGGAGTCGAGCCTTTACACCATTAACTACAAACACAGATGTGCCCTTTCTCCTGGTATTCTATTCTCATTGGAGGCTTTTTATTAAGATCTTGTTCCTATAAAGCAAATAAAATGTATGCTTTTAAAAATACTGAAACAAAAAAGAAATCTCAAGTTACATCCTTGAAAATAGCCAAAAAACCTATTACTGGAATGCCAATGCATTTGCCCTTAAAACTTAAGGACTGTAGGAAGGAAGCTTGTGACCATGTCATCAAGGAACGAGGATCACCCAAGTTATCATGCTTCTGTAATATATTCCTGTCCTGTTCAGCCCATGGCCAGGAGAGGTGCCAGAGCGGATCTTTTTATCATTTGCCCAGAGACTCAAGTATGTCATTAAAGGGTTATCCAAAGTGGCCTCAGCCCTATTCGACTTGCTTGGCATAGAGAGACTGTCAAAAGAGAGTTGCAGCAAGATGCAGAACAGCCAAAAGGGAGAAAAAAAACCAAGTACACATTCACACACTTCCTCCTACAGGAGATGGTAACTGTGCCAGGGCCCAGGGCGCTGCCTCTGCCTCTAGGGGCTGGTGAAGGAGAAGTCTACACTGAGGGGCATACCCACTTCCAGTTTCTGTCCTCTGCCAGCTGTCCCAGACCTCTGGTGTTCAGTAAGCCTGAGAACAAAGGTGGGCTGACAGAGCTTGGGCTGCAGCCTAGGGTGGCTCCTGGACAACTGAGGAAGGGTGGGAGATGGACTCCTGAGAGCCAAGCCTGAGCTGCACCAAGTCTCCCTCTTCAGAGGGATTCTTTTTCTCATCTTCCCTCTTCATAGGTTCCTATCGAAGTTAGTAAGCCCAGAAGCATGTGTGGGTACTTCAAAAAGTTCATGGAAAGATTCGTATTCTCTTTTAATTCTATTGTTCCATGAACTTTCTGAAGTATCCTTATACATAAGCTTACTCTCTGTAATACAAAGTACCTCCAATTGTAGTCTCTATTTCTTTCTTCCTCTTATTCAACCAACATCAAATTATCTGCATCCTTCACTGCTTTGAATCTCCTATATTATCCAGGCAAGTATATTATTTGTACCTTCTTTGACTTTATTTGATGTTACTTAAGGCAACTTCCCCATGCAAATTCTCCCACTGACTTCATATTCCAGCCTTTCTCCTTAACTGTTTCCTTTCTGTCTCCTTTAGCTTGCCCCTACAAGATTGCTATTCTTTAAATTTAAATTTATGGGTCTGGCTGGTTAGCTCAGTTGGTTAGAATGTGGCGCTGATAACACCAAGGTCCAGGATTCAATCCCTGTACCAGCCAGCTGCCAAAACAAAACAAAAGAAAAATTTAAAGTTCTGTCCTCAGCACCAATACAAATCTTATTATCCTTACTGGTATTTAAATAACCACCAAATAATTATCTAGAAGCCAGATTTCTCTTCTAGCACCTACAGAAGGTGCCAGGCACTTTAAACACATGAAAAACTGGGTTCTCCCACAAGATTTTTCTAATTGATTTTGTACCCTTCATCCCCTTTATCTGCAGTAGATACCTCAATCCATTTATGTACTTAAAATCCTTTGATGGCCCATCCACCAGGGATAAAGAGCTGCCTGACTTCAAACTCCTGGTTTTTCCCCATCCACTCCTGGAAAACATTTCAAAATTTTGCATATGTCCATTTTTTAAAAAAAACTGCATATAAGTTTGCTCAATGAGTTCTGTATAAAACTAAATACAATGGCTTTTTGAAATAAAATAAAACCTCCCTTACAGGGAGATAAAATTCCTGGTAACTTCTTAATTTTAAACCTATGTTTGACCTTTGCACACCTTCTAGTCCAACTTGCTCCTCATATTAGAGATGTGGAAACAGGCCCAGAAAAGTTGTGTCATGTGTAAAGTTATTAAAACGGTCACTGGTAGAAACAGGACTGAGATCCAGGACTGCTCATCCTTGGTCCAATGTGGTGTCTTCAAAACAGTATTCCTCCCAACCTCTCCCCAGATTTATCAGTTTTAGTGGCATACTTTATTTTTTTGGCGGCTGTCCATTATAGTGATCCAAATACTTGACCTTGGTGTTATAAGGCTGTGCTCTAGGTGGCATATTTTAATAAAAATATTTCCCATCCTTATTTAAAAATAGAAATCATCATTATTTAGCTAGTATAGTTCATACAGAGAACAGCAAATTTATCAGGCCCCTTTCCCCAGGTCATTAGTCAAGTCATTTTCTTTAATATGTTGATTTCAATGTGGTTGGAACTTAAGTTATAGAGAAAAACCTTTTGTAGCCTTCCCTTTGTTCTCTTCATAACTGTGCTTCTAAAGTTGATCGTTTAATGATTACAAAGGTACTGCATTGATCACATCATAAAACTAATAAAACATTTCAAAAGAACATCACTGGCTACTGGATAAACTTTAAACTTCCAAAATTCAAAGTTTACTCCAATTTGATGCCAAATTGGTATCACTTAAAATCTCTAATACTCATTTCGAGTCAACATTTTTTGCATACATTGTATATTTCCATCTTCACGGCATTGCTCAAACTAATCCTGCTTGCTGGATGACTCCAGTCTTGGAATAATTGCTATGTGCCAAACACAGTACTAAGAATTTTACATACATTAACAAATTTAATCTTCACAACATGTCAGATAGGTATTATTGTGCCCATTTTATAAATGAGAAAAACTGAGGCTTATCTTCCCCCCTATACCACCTCATTATAGTCACACTGAACTACATGCAACTTCTACTCTGTCTTAAATTCAGATTTGGTGCTGTTTCCCATGCTGAAAAATGACCTTATTCCTTCTTTCCATCTAGTCCATTCTTCCCTTAACTTCAAAAACCCTCTTCTTTGATATTTGTCATCATAAGGTATTCTAGCTGTTTATTTGCCAGACATCCTCATTAGACTGTAGGCAACTTAACGGGTTTTTTTTTTTTTGCTAGTCATTATTTCTGTATAGTGCATATACCTAGAATATAGTAATTACATAATTTTGTTTTTTGGTGGCTGGCCGGTACAGGAATCTGACCCCTTGACCTTGGTGTTACAACAGTTTGCTCTAACCAACCCACCTAGCCAGCCAGCTGTAATTACACAATGTACATAATGTTTGTTGCTCCAGAATTGTTTCTCCAGGTAAAAATATTAAGCTCTGACACAAAAATGCTTTTTCCTGGGTATAAACTTACCTCAGTAATAATTTTCTGGAAACTCTTTATGACAACTTTCTCTTGAAATATATGGTTAATTAAGGTTAATGTGTATCTTCCCCCTCCCCCTACTGAAACCCAGGTTTTAGTCTGTAAAACAGCACCAGGTAATTACCTGTGAACACACGTGGGGCACAACATATTGTCCTCCATGTGTGGGGGTGGAAAGTTGCAGGCAGGAAGCAAGAAGAGTGCACTCACTCTCCCTATTTTCTTTTCAGGAACCCAGACTTGTCCAGCATGAAACTGCAGGCGAACCCAACCATTTGTGCTTGCAGGGAGACTTCTCCCATGGACCACGCACCACCTGACACCTAGGCATGGTGAGAGAGATAAGTGAACACAAGAGGACATATGCTCATGTTCCAGACTGCACCTTGGCTTCTCACTCTGAATTCTACCATCTTTCTCAAGTGCCAGCTCCAAGATATGAACCCTGAAATCCTAACTTAACCTCTACGCTATCCTGTTTTCTTTTAGAAAAGAATGCAAAAAAGTTCCTGTTAAAACTTAAAAATCTAGTTGGAAGAGGGACAGCTGCAAGTGACAGGTGATAGAAAAAATAACCCAGAGTGGTTGGGAAGGCCTTCACGAAACAGGCTCAGGGGTCTCAACTCTTTAACAGTCACTGCAATGCACTACGCAGTATACGGCCTTCTTTTGTTTTATTTCCCATTATTCTTAACAACATAAGAGGTAGGTACTATTTATTATTAACCCATTTTGTGATGAGGAAACTAGGGACTACTTTAAACGACTCATTAATGTCACACACTTAACAGATGCCAAGAAAATCCAGGGCTCAAACCCAGGCAGTTGCTTTTAGACACTGCCTTTACTTTAAATTTCTTTTTAAAGAAGGAGAAAGAACTAAAGCTCAACAGAATGGTATCGTCCTCTGATGTCATCAATAATTGAAGACATTGGTTCTCAAAGTGTTGTCCTGGATCAGGGTCCTCTCAGTACTGCCTGGGAAGATGATAGAAATGCAAACCCTCAGGCCCTACCCCAGACCTGAATCAGAAACTCTGTGGGTAGGGTGCAGGAATCACCAACCCTTGAGGTGTCTTTTATATACCTTAAAATTTATCAGAGGTTAGTATCACTTAAGCTTATTTCCTCATTGGACCAGAACAAGCTCTTACCATTAGCCTTACCTTCAGTCTCTGGTGGCGTTTCCACTACCTCTGACTCCACTGCCTCCATCTGGCTGGCCCTGGCTGCAACTCTGGCCCAGGAAGCCAACACAGCCTCCGGGGCAGTAGTTGTCACCACAACTGGGTTAATTCCCTCAAGGAGAGCAGCAGACTCTCCTAGGGTAGCCAGTCCCTCCCCAGGTGGAGGAGCCACTTCAGGGGGATCAGTCTCCTCAGAACAGGTCCTTTTCTCAGAACTTTCCAGGAACATTTCCCCCATATTCCTCTTTGATTTTCCTTGCATCTTGGCCTCTTTTGCTGTGGTAGGAATATTCTACAAATAAGGTGAAATAATGAATGTCATAATAATAAAGATTAAAGTACTATCAGAAGTGTGGCCTGGGGGCTGGGGAGATGTTGGTTGAAGAATACAAAGTTTCAATTAGCTGGGAGGAGTAAGTTCAAGAGACTTCTTACACAACACACATGGTGACTGTAATGAATAACAATGTACTGTATTCTTGAAAAATGCTAAGAGAGTAGATTTTAAGTGTTCTCACCACACACACAAAAAGAGTATGTGAAGTAATGCACGTTAATTAGCGTGATTTAGTCATTCTGCAATGTATACATATTTGCGAACAATATGTTGTGCACAATAAATGTATACAATTTTTATCTGTCAATTAAATTTTTTTTTTAGGGCTGGCCTGTTAGCTCAATTGGTTAGAGCATGGTGTTATAATATCCAAGATCAGGGGTTCAGATCCCTATACCAGGCAGCTGCCTCACCCCCACACCCCCCAATTTTTTTTTTTTCTTTAAAAAAATAACTCTTTGCACTGAGTTGGTGAAAAGTGGGGTCAGGGGGATATTATTATTAGAACTAGGGTAGAAGGAAAAGGAGGGGCTAAGACAGTCCCTCTACTCATTTTTTTATGCTAAAATAGGTAATTAGGACAAAAACTGAAACTTCCACTCTTCTAATTTATATAAAAAGTAAAAAATTACTCACCTTCTGGTTTGGGTAAGCATATTCACAGAGTCGCTTATATACATCTAATTTCTAAGACAAGAGAATAATGGGTTATTAATGAAAGCAGGGTTCCTACCCTCCCTTCTAGCAGCATGGTATCCCACCCAGCGCCCTCACCTGGCCTTTGGTGCTTAGTTTTAATTGTCCGCACCAGGCCCGCACAACATCTCTGTGAAGCAGGTTGACTGGAGGCAGTTGAGAGGGTAATGGAGGGACTGGTATCTTCTTCCGAGGCTTTAGGTTTTCAGTACATTGTGCCTTTTCCTTTAGACAGGAAGCTGAAGGGAATAGAATAAAATCAGTAATAATTAATTTGTGTGTAGCTTTTCAGAATTTCAAAACTACTGCCACTTTTGCCCTCATAGTCCATCCCCCATTGTACAGTTAAAGGACTTGCCAAAGACCCCATAGCCTCCAAGGGACAGACTGCAAACCTAGGACTCAATACTCTTAAATCTACTGTGTTTCTGTTCATCCTGGTGCTGTTGCTGTGCCGCACACAGTGTCACAACTCATGACTTACAGAACACACTTCCAAAACAGACACAGACGGTAATGACACTAAGAGTCACTAGGGTTTACTGAGTACATACATATTACTTGTCAAGTGTAATGCAGGTGTTTTACCTAGTTATACTATGTAAATTAGAGCCAACCCTGCTCCCCACTTCCACTCCCCACCCTACCCATCAGGGTAGATACTATCCTCACTTAATTTTCAGCAAGTGGAGTTTCAAGGATGGGATTTCAAACATACAGTTGTCTGTCCCCAAATCATTGTGCACTGAGATCCTTAACTCCAAGCAGCAGGTGCAGGCAAAATGATGATCAGAACCAACTACGGTATAGGAGTTTGACACAAAGGGATCAGTTATAGCAGAGCTGACCAAAAGGCTTGAGGGAAGTGCGATTTAAACTAGGCTTCAAGGAAGCATAGGATTCGCACAATACAGAATGGAAATTTCTTCCCTACTTTATCTACTCCTTCAGAAATACTCCTCAGGTTTCTCAGACCTGAGGAAGTGGGATGTGAGATTTATAGACCTCTCACCGTTGTCACCGTTCACAGATTTCTTTTGTTTGGTCTCCTTCGCTGAGGTTCTTGGTAAAGCAGATGTGCCTGGTTGACTCGAGGTCCAATGTTCCTCTTCAGTTTCTACTGACACCTGTTTGGATTTGGGATTCCCATATTCTTCCCACGACTTCTCTGTTGAATTCCACTGGGAATGGAAAAGCCAGTCAGCATTCCTCTGGTTTCTGAATCACCACATACACTACCTGCCTTAAGATAACTCTAGGTGTCTAAGGCATCTAGAAAGTCAGCACACTTAGCTGGTGGTGTGTATTCTCCTCTGGGTGATGATCATTCTCCTCTGGGTATGATCTTAACACTCAGTTCTATGTATAAGACAGGGAAGCCATTATGGAGAAATGGGAGGAAGCCAATTTGAAAGTACAAAAAAAGTCAAAGTATAGATACAAACAAAAAGAAAACATGCTCTACCTTGTGAGAAGCAGCCCTTATGTCACCCACTTTATCTGTTGTCTCTCACCTGGAATACTATTTTCCATTCCTTCATTCCTAACCCCTTTTAAATAAATTATTTTCCCATACTGTTGCCAGACGGATGCTACTCAAACTTTACATCCCTTCAGTGGTTTATTGCTCTTGCCATGAAGATAAATGTCTGAAATATGGCTACCAGCTTCTTATATCCAATTGCAGCCTCTACTCACACCCCTCTCCAAGGTTCAAGCTCAATCCCTTTCCTTTCTTTTTGGCAGGGGGCCAATACAGGGATCCAAACACTTGACCTTGGTATTATCAGCACTGAGCTCCCCCAAGTGAGCAACTAGCTAGCCCCAAGTTCAATTCCTTTCCTTTCCAAGTTGTTACTAGGGCCAGAAGTGACATTCCTCAGCTCCCAGCCCCACCTAATTACATTCTTTGTGTGTGTGTGGGGGGCAGCTGGCCAGTATGGGGATCCAAACCTTTGACCTTCATGTTACAAGACACTCTGACCAACTGAGTAATTTGCCAGCCCCTTCTATTTACATTCTTAAATCTGACTTTCTTGCTTTCTTGCAGGGTCTCACTAGGGTTATTTCAATTGAGAACCCTCTCAAGTCCTTCCAGACCAAGTCAAATTAACTACATATTACCTTATCCCCAGTATTTATCTATTGCAATTCTTCACTTGCTTGTGTTACATAACCAACACTTGTTACTCCACTTAATTGTAAGCTCCACAAGGGTAGAATTCCTTTTCTTTCATTGTAGACACTTAATAAATACTGGTGCATACAATTAAAAGAAATGAAGGGGCAATGGAGATAAAGTTGTTTAATATAGAGAAACTGACATGTCTTGAGCCTCCATCTTTTACCAAGTATTGGGTTTTGACATGCTCCTTATTTTTATTCACTTAATCTTCATAATTTATTACTTTATTTTTCAGATGCATAAGCTGAGGCTCAGAGGTTACATAACTAAGGGCAGACAGGTTAAGAGCATGTTGGACATAAATTAAATCTTAGGTCAATTTGCTCCCAAACCTAAATCCTTTTCTATTACTCCCAAGGAGGGAGTACTGGCCAAATCAACATTTGTAAGGCATTTTTAACATCTCTATAGCAGTTTTACATTTGTATTCAAAATTTACATTTGCATAACTCTTACACACTTTGGGGGCTCACAAAAGTCTTAAAATTAAGAGGGCTATACCGGTCAGCCGACAAAAAAAAAAAAAAAAAAAAAAAAAAAAAAAAAAAAAAAAGAATTAAAAAAAATAGGAATTAAAAAAAAAAAAAAAAAAAATCAAGAGGGTGGAAAAACGACCCGGTTCTAGGAAAGAGGCCTTGAAAGCACTCGGGTTCCCCAGGCTGGCACTTGGGTACTTCTGGCCTCAGTCTCCAAGGCTGTCCTTCAGCTCCTGTCTTCACTGCCTGTCAGTGTCTGGCTTCTGCTCATCCCCTGGTCCCAAGGACTCTGGGCAAAGGAGACCAGCTCAGAGCCCGCACCTCTGGGTTAGGACCTGCTCTGACTAAGGGAAACGAAGGATTTCTTTCTTTCCCAACTTCAGCTCAATTCCTCTTCGTGAAATCTTTCCCTCACCTTCCCTTTTCTCGTTACCATTTGCCTACAGCCCCAATACTCGATTCTTCTGACAGGATAAAGCATCTCTTCAAAGAAATCAAAGCAGGAAACCCCATTTCTCATGCGTCTCCAACACACCCCGACTGCAACCACGTCTAACGCGTTACGTTTTTGTCCTTTCTCCAACGAGAGGAACTGGCCTGTTTGCTCAGTTGGTTAGAGCGTGGTGCTCTAATGTCCAGGGTTCAATCACTGTACCGGCTAGCTGCTAAAAAAAAAAAAAAAAAACCCAAAAAACAAAAGAGGAAATTCTAAGATACATAATTTTGTCTTAAAAAGCAAAAAGATTAAAAGTGCTCAAGGAGAGAGAGAAACAGGAGACCCACAAAGACAAACAAAGCAAACCCACTAAAATTGTATTTACCTCTTTGCCTCTTGCATTCTCCATACTCAGGAAAGAAGTTGAGGTTGACCAAAAAAAAAAAAAAAAAAAATTCTTCTTACTGCAAAATGGCCCCAGGCCCCAGATTCCTCTTTGAAAAGTCTCCACCCACTTCCGGCTACTCATAGGCGCTTTTTTCTCCTCCCCCTCTTATCTCCTCCCCTTCTGTTCCCTCCCCCACAATTTGTGAACGCTAAAATTGCTTTTTTATTTTTTGAGGTTGAAAATAAAAGCAACTTTATTAGGAAGACTAAGAAAATTGTATGCTAACTTGAACAGCTGGGCTGTACAAGAAAAGACTTGAAAATTCCCTTTCTGATAACCTCCAAGAGACTTGGATTCCACTTATATGCACCTTGTTCTTTCCTCAGACCTCTAACTTCTGCCTGGAATTGAGCACAGACATGGCTTACATTTTCCCTCAAATGAATGCTAAAATTGTATACTTTCTTACTTATGAGTTGATTATTGGATGATTGAATTGTCAATACTATTCCTGGCTGGCCAGGTAGCTCAGTTATTCTAACACCAAAGCCAAAGGTTTTGGATCCCCTTACTGGCCAGCCACTAAAAAAGAAAAAAATAAATAAAATAAAATACTATTCTTGGCCCTTTTCTGTGAATTTTAACATAATTATCCAAGGTGCGGCTCAGGAGACAACTGGGAAGTTGAAAACTCCTTCAGAATAACTATACAGAAAACAAAAACAAAAACAAAAACAAATGTCTCTAGAGACTACTGAACAGGATGTGTGAGGAGTTTTAATAATGGAACTTGTGGAAACAATAGACTTCAGGGGCCAAACTGGCAGATTGAAGAAAGCTAAACTGTTTTCTTGTACCACGTTAAATTCCATTTCTTAACCAAGTCACTCAACCAATTAAAACTCCAGCTTTTAATCTGTGCTAATAATTACTAGCACTATCTGCCAACAACTAATACCAGTAATCTTTAGTCTATTGAGTATTTGTTACATACCAAATTCTAGGTTTAAAATTCACAGTCATGGGCCGGCCCGTGGCTCACTCGGGAGAGTACGGTGCTGATAACACCAAGGCCCCGGGTTCGGATCCCATATACGGATGGCCGGTTCACTCACTGGCTGAGCGTGGTGCTCACAACACCAAGTCAAGGGTTAAGATCCCCTTACCTGTCATCTTTAAAAAAAAAAAAAAAAAAAAAAAATTCACAGTCATTATTGTTCTGCATTTTATAGATGACAAAAATTTGTATAAAATCGTGTTAGTAACTTTCCCAATAGCACAGTAAGTGGGCCCCTAACCTACTGATTCCCACAGAAGTTCAAGATTCTCCTTAAAAACAGTTTGAGCTCTCCTGCTCTCTCTGCTTCCACCATCTTGCAATGTGAGACCCCTGGGTCGCTGTCGCCACCACCAGATAGACTTTGGACTTGCCAGCCTCAGAAACTGTAAGCAATAAATGTCATTTTCTTATAAAAAAAAAAAAAAAAGAAGTTTGAAAACAATTCCTCCTCATATTATTCCTCCTTGTCAATCTGTCCGGGATCAGAGATATGAAGTGAAGAAATTTCTTATGTTAAGAAGCAATGACTGTGGATTCTCAAAGCTGCTTTTGTCAGGTTACAATATCTGCTTTGTTTTGTTTTGTTTTCTATATCTTATTGCTTGTCCTGAAATGATGAATAAGAGATGATCCTTACCCAGAGTGGTGGTAATATCTGCTTACAGCTACAAATACGAGGACAGAAGAAGAAAATAAATGGGACTCAGGAGTGGAGAAGGAAGTGCAGGCTGTGGGTCGGGCAAGCCCCAAGGCACCAAAGAGGAAACCAGGTACTGATGTCTGGACTTAAAATAGTCTGACTTAATGATTTTTCAACTTCACCACGGTGCAAAAGCAATATTCATTCAGTAGAAATCATACTTCGAGTACCCATATAACCATCGATTTTCACTTCTAGTACAATATTCAGTAAATTACATGAAATATTCAACACTTCATTATAAAATAAAATTTATGTTAGATGATTTTGCCCAACTGTAGGCTAATATAAATGTTCTGAATACACTTAAGGTAGGCTAGGCTAACCTAAGATGTTTGGTAGGTTAGGTATTAAATGCACTTTTGAGGGGAGGGTTGTAAGTAAGGGAAATCTGAATACTTGACTTACCAGCACTACACTCTCCCAAGTGACCTAACTGGCAAGCCCCCAATGCATTTTTGACTTACAATATTTTCAGCTTACCATGGGCTTATCGAAACAGAACCCCATGGTAAATTGAGGAGAATCTTTATTTAGAATTGAGATCATCTGGGAGATTGTGTGATATCAGTACTTTACCCTGGCTCTTGGATAACAACCAGAAGAGACTTACTAATTAAGGTTTATACGTAAAGTGCATGATTAAATTATCTTTCTTTCCTCAGTATAATTGGAGGTAAAATTGCTAAGTTCTGAATTAAGTACAAACTGAGGCATTGAGATATCTAATCTTGGGGAAGGTACAAACTTTAATTTGTGTATAAATAGATGGAGTGTTTTTGGAATCATGATTTATGAATTCGTAAGCCCACTACCATTTTGAGGAACACAATTTTTTTATTCTTTTTTTTTTGGCAGCTGGCCAGTATGGGGATCTGAACCCTTGACCTTGATGTTATAACAAGGCACTCTAATCAACTGAACTAACCATCCAGCCCTGGGGAACACAATTCTAAAAAATTTGCACCAACCATTAAAAAGAATGGGTTAGCTGACACCTTATATATAAAACGGATTAGTACAATTTAATTTAAAATGTTTGAGCATAATTTAAAATAATATTACTGAGTTCTTGAATTAAGCAAAATGCCAAATATCTTTCTGTCAAGCTTGTTGAAGTTGTAGTAATTTATAAGCAATCTTGGCCAAAGTAGAATGTATTTGTGCTTTGATTTCTGTAATATAAAATAAGACTAAAAAATAAATAAATAAAATAGGACTAACTGTAAGTTTATTGTGTTTAAGAAATAACTAATGTGATTTTACATGTAGAATTTTTTTTTTTTTTTTTTTTTGACAGCTGGCTGGTACAGGGATCTGAACCTTTGATCAATGTGAACAATTTCTTGCAAATATTTAGTTGTCAAAAGAAAAACTGTTTATTACCTTTTTTTATGTTATCTTTACAGTGTCTGACAAGTTATATCTATCCTGAGTTCTAAAAATATTCATAGTTCAGATCCTCTTACTGGCCAGCTGCCAAAAAAAATAAATAAATTCATAATTGAATCTTCCATTTGTTTATTGAATAAAAATGTATTGAGCGTTATTGTATACTCAGCATTGGAGGCGCAGTGGTGGACAAAAGCTGACAAAGAACCCGCCCTCGTGGACTTGTAGTCTGGTAGGAAAGACAGACAGCAATATCTGTGACTAATAATATAAGCCAATGCTCTTACACACACTTAAAAAAAATGTATTATATTTATTTACATGTATAATCAAAACAAATGCAAACTATTCAATTATGACACTTGAAAAGTAGCAAAATTCTTTACGTAAATGACAGCCTGCCATAGGGGCATCAGATGTAAAGGAGAGGCGAACTGAACAAATTGAATAGGGGAAGGGAAGGACGACCTAGAGAAGGTGCAGCACTGGAGAGGAGCCCAGCACGATTCAGGGACTAAAAAGAGGGCTGTGTGCTGGGGCTCAGAGAGGAAGGAAAGTGTGAGTCGAGAGCTGGCTGGTTAGCTCAGTTGGTTAGGGCTCAGTGTTGATAACACCAAGGTCAAGGCTTCAGATCCCCTTACTGGCCAGCTGCCAAAAAAACACAAATAAAGTGTGAGCTGAGTTTGGATAGGTAGGTCTTTTGAGCTATGAAAAATTCTTGGTGGGGTGAGGCTGATGCTAACTGATATCTTGTAAAGATCTCTCAACTGCAATGAGGAGAAAGAAATGGAGATGGAACAGAGGTGACACAGCAAAGTGAGTTAGGAGGTTACTGCAGCAGTTGTAGGCCTGAGATGCTGACGACAGGAGAGGTAGTGTAGACTGCGGTTAAGACCACAGACTCCAAAGCCAGATTGGATTTAAACCCCATTCACATCCTTGCTAGCTGTATGACCTGAGCAAGCTATCCAACATCTTTAGGTCTCTCCCTTTCCTCATCTGTAAAATGGGGATAGTGAAAATAATAGCCCTTTCTTAGAGGGTTGTAGGCCTGTCCCAAGAAAACAGTGTAGGGGCCAAGGCCGTGGCGCACTCGGGAGAGTGCGGTGCTGGGAGCGCGGCGACGCTCCCGCCGCGGGTTCGGATCCCATATAGGAATGGCCCGTGCACTCACTTGCTGAGTGCCAGTCACGAAAAAGACAAAAAAAAAAAAAGAAAAGAAAACAGTGTACTGGACAGTGTCTGGCAGTGTTAGATGTTTCTATTAGTGTTGAAGAGGAATACAGATTTGAGAGATGTGGGGTATTTTAGCCAGGTTTTTGTTGTTTCTTTGTTTCCATATTTTCTTTTCTTTCTTTTTTTTTTTTGTTTCCATATTTTCTAAAAAAAAGTTTTAATTGAATAAAATGAGCTGAATTAATGAGGCCTTTAGTTTACCTGGTGGCAGTAAATCTTCCAAAGTCATTAATCTGCATTTACAGAAGACCAAACAGGGTTGTATCTTATGTAACCATGTTATATTTGATGGAATGGAGAGATCTGGTGGGAGGTGTGGCTGTGGAGGCTGTTTGGAGCACTTATCTGAATCTCTGTGCTATGTATTCCTTGAAGTGCTGGGTCTAAAGCTGGGTTTATTTAAAATTTATGTATAGTTGAATTCATATCCAGAATAATTTTACCAATTTATAACAGTGTATGAGAACACTTCTTTCTTCATATCTAAGAGACTGGTATTTTAACAAGTACAGTAGAACTTGACACACCTAATTTATAACAATTCTATCTTTTAGTATCCCCTAAAGTAGGAAATCATTGCTCCTTTTGTGGGGGGGCGGGCAGCTGGCTGGTACCCTTGACCTTGGTTTTATAACACTGCTCCAGCCAGCTGTGCTAGCCAGCCATCCTGGGAAATCTTTGCTCTTTTAGGGCTTATTTTACTTTTGGAAACAGGGGAGCCATTTAGAATTTAGAGAGTAAAGCAGGCCATCACATTAAAAAAAAAAAAAAAAAAGAAAAAAATAGTTGGGGGTAAATGATAGAGAGCTCATGAAAAAAAAAACCAAAACCTAAAAAACCTATTTCTTTGTTTATAAACTGTTTACCTTCCTCCCTTTCTCTCACCCCTTTCCTTCCTTCCTTCTTTCTTTCCTTCCTTCTTTGCTTGCTTCCATCATATCTTAGGCACTCATAATAAAAAAATGATTCTGATGCTTAATTACTTCAAGAACAGTTCCAAAAGTGAGCAAACATAGTGTCGTTGAATTAAATATCTGGTTTCCTTAGGCATTTGCTTTAAAGAACCAGGCTTATTAATCAGGGGCAGATTTACTCTGAGGCTAATGAAGTTGAAGCTTCAGGTCCTTTACTTGCACTGGCCCATTCCAAGCTCCTGTCAGGGCCCTGGTAACTTTGCATTCACAATTATACATTACTTTTCTTAAAGCGGGGCCTCCAAAATTGCCTAAGCTTCAGGCCCCACAGATCTGCCTTAATGATAACGCATACACACTGAAATGTTTAAAACAGTGACATGTCTCGAAAATCTCTCCTAATATGCTGTCCTTTTTGCTTCCATATACTAGCTCCATCCTACAAGCCCCCAATTAATTGTGCTTCAGGAGAATCATTCCTTGGTTATTAGGTTTTCACTTTCTGAACCTCTGCATGTGCTAAATGTCAAAGTAATTGTCTAACCCGGGGCTATCATTAGCACATATGGAATTTTGTATACATCTGAAAAGATAACAAGTTGGGGCTGACAAATTGCAAAAAGGATCAATTAGAAAAAAGTTGCCACTGCTCCCAGGCTGATGCAGCTCTGAGTTGAGGCCACAGGGCTCAGCAAGTGGCCCAATTCTTGTCCTTTCTCTGAACAACCTGCTGAACACTACAACCTGTACAATCATTGTGGCAGCCCTGAGTCCCTAGTTTATTTCCAACATGTTACTTAGAACAGACTCAAATGCTCTTTGAAGCCACGATAAATTATATCAATTAATACTCCTAGAGACTCATCACTGCCGTAGAGGACATTGATAAGTTTTCCAAAGTGTATTCTTCACTAAGCCAACTGATAGTGCTTGTAGATTGATTAGTGTTGTTTTTCCAAGTTGTTTGCTGTAACTTGGGGGAAAGAGAGGTAGCTGTGAGAATGCAGGCCATAATGAACAGATTTCAATTGAAAATAGTCTGACTTATACTAGTCTTTGTGATCATAAGAACTCACCAAGATATGATGACCTACTTTGAAGTAAGGAAAGGAAAACACAAAGATCTGGACAAGTATCCCATTCCTTCAGTTCCCAGAGTAAAAATTCTTACTTTCTCCTCCTCATTACCCACCAAGTCCTATTAAGTCTACCTCTAACGTTTCTCAGCACTGATTCTTTGTTTTCGTCCTCCCAACTACTATCTGCACCACCATAATAACTTCCTTATTGATGTTCTTATCGTCACCCAGTCTCCCCTTTCCAGACCATCCATATGAAGCCAGCTATGTAAGGTTTTGCTGTCCATCTCCAGGGGACACGGCTCTGATGTCAATGGCACCTGCTGAGTCCTTTCAGCTCTAGTGTTCCAATGACTCAGGGGATAGAACACTTGAGTATACATGGAGACCTTTTTACATAGATAACCATCCTGAGGAATTTAGGATGAGAGTTTATAAAAGCAGGCTAATTTAATTCTGCAACATGTTTGCATTTTTTCTCAAAAGCTTTAACTCTTCTTAAACATAATTCACTTTTTTGAGGCTTTAAATTTTACCCAGCTCTGAAATAAGGTGGCTTTTGTGATAAAAATTGTTTTCCTCCTGAGCTAGAAGCATAGCTGTGCACAGAACAGTAAGACTAACTTAAATGAAAATGATTACTAAATAACTGTAGCTTCAAAGAGAAGATAGGTAATAACACTTCGCATTTATACTTGCCTGCCTTTCATCTGAATATCTCAAAGGAAAGCAAAACGTAGTGATGCTGTGTTATGGATGAAAATTACAGCTGTGCAATTTCCTTATTCCTGACTGTTTCTCTTCTCAAATATGATATTGAGTTAAAGCACCTCAAGAATCTAATGTCTATTGTATTGAACACAGGGTTTTTCTCTTTTGTTTTCTGCCCCTATAATGTCAACCACAAGTGGCAAAGGGATTGATGGACAATGTTTTTATGGTTTTGAAGCACTTACTATCATTGGGAAAAAACATAATAATAAGGTACAGAAGAACATTTTTCTCAGCTGTTCTAAAGTGGCAGTGGAAAAATACAAGATGAAGTTGGAAACAGAACATACTTTGCACCCCCAGAATCAATTCAATCACGATGTTAACAAACACTTTAGGAATGTGGCAGAGAACTAGCCTGTCCACCCTCTTGAAGCAGAAGACTTCCAGGATGTGCTCAGTGGTATAAAAAGGAGTTATTTCTATTAGAGCCTTGACTTACAACACTGTGAATGTCCTATACATAGATGCACTGGTACTGATCCGTTTTACATACCTTCCTTGGTGAGGATCTATTTTTGGTACTTTTAAAATGTTCATATAAATACCGGACAGCTGCAAAACAAAACAAATAAAATGCAAGAAAAACTGATATAAATAAATAAATAAGTGAATGAATAAATAAATTAAATGATCATATAATATCTGTCTGTAGGCACATGAGTTTTTGACCCCTGGCTTATGAGAAGTTAAAATTTCTAAATGGATAGGAAAGAAAAACATTTTTTGCTGGTTAATCATTCACAGAAGTGATTTCCCCCAAGGTGAATAAAATTTCATGAAAAATAAGACCAGGGCCTGCCACAAAGGGAACTGAGCTGTCTAGGCTTTGCGTTTTCAAATAGCCTTACATTTAGACATTAAACTATACTACAAAGCTATAATAACCAAAACAGTATGGTACTGGCATAAAAACAGACACACTGATCAATGGAATAGAATAGAGAATCCAGAAATCAAACCACACACCTACAGCCATCTGATCTTTGACAAAGGCACCAAGCCTATATACTGGGGAAGCGACTGCCTCTTTAGCAAATGGTGCTGGGATAACTGGATATCAATATTTAGGAGAATGAAACTAGACCCATACCTTTCACCATACACTAAAGTCAACTCAAAATGGATTAAAGAATTAAATATACACCCTGAAACAATAAAACTTCTTAAAGAAAACATAGGAGAAACACTTCAGGAAGTAGGACTGGACACAGACTTCATGAATATGACCCCAAAAGCACAGGCAACCAAAGGAAAAATAAACAAATGGGATTATATCAAACTAAAGAGCTTCTACATAGCAAAAGAAACAATTAACAGAGTTAAAAGACAACCAACAGAGTGGGACAAAATACTTGCAAAATATACATCTGACAAAGGATTAATATCCAGAATATACAAGGAATTCAAACAACTTTACAAGAAAAAAACAAGCAACCCAATTAAAAAATGGGCAAAAGAGCTAAGTAGGCATTTCTCTAAGGAAGATATTCAAATGGCCAACAGACACATGAAAAAATGCTCAACATCACTCAGCATTCGGGAAATGCAAATCAAACCCACACTGAGATACCATCTCACCCCAGTGAGGATGGCTAAAATCCAAAAGACTCTGAACAATAAATGCTGGAGAGGTTGCGGAGAAAAAAAACTCTCGTACATTGTTGGTGGGACTGCAAAATGGTGCAGCCTCTATGGAAAATGGTATGGAGGTTCCTCAAACAATTGCAGATAGATCTACCATATGACCCTGCTATCCCACTGCTGGGAATATACCCAGAGGAATGGAAATCATCAAGTCGAAGGTATACCTGTTCCCCAATGTTCATCGCAGCACTCTTTACAATAGCCAAGAGTTGGAACCAGCCCAAATGTCCATCATCGGATGAATGGATACGGAAAATGTGGTGTATCTACACAATGGAATACTACTCAGCTATAAAAAAGAATGAAATACTGCCATTTGCAACGACATGGATGGACCTAGAGAGAATTATATTAAGTGAAACAAGTCAGGCACAGAAAGAGAAATACCACATGTTCTCACTTATTGGTAGGAGCTAAAATAAATAAATTCACACACACACACACACACACAAAATAACCAGGGGGTGGGGGGGAGAAGACATAGCAATTACAGTTCCTTGAAGTTGACATGACAAGCATACAGAAAGGACATTGTTGGGTGGGAGTGGGGAGAGGGAAGAGGGAGGGAGGTTTCGGTAATGGGCCACAATAACCAACCACATTGTATATTGACAAAATAAAATTAAAAAAAAAAAAATCTCCAAATGAGGTTATCCATATGGCCAGAGATACACTATCAGGACTGAAAGAGAAATATGTTAATCATGCAGTTTTAATTGTTAGAAGTAAATATTTTCTACAATTACACAAGATTTTCTGCCGAAGGGACAGAAAGGCAAAAAGAGGCCAAATTCCCTCCATCAAGCCCTTTTATAAAGGCATTAATCTATTCATGATGACAGAGCCATTATGACCTAAACACCTGCCAAAAGGCCCCACGTCTTAACACTGTTGTGTTGGGGATTAAGATTCCAACATATCAATTTTGAGGGACACATTCAGACCATAGCACCGTTCAATCCACATGACCCTTATATTAGTCTATGCACTACCAAATGTAGTAATTAGATTATTTACACAGATCGATCATCCTATATATACAGTGGACAATGCTTTGATGCACAAGTAAGGTGAACTCCACAAATACTGTTCTAGAGATGGCTTTGGCAAAAGATCATAAGAAAATCTTATGGAATACTTTTTTTAAGCATGTAAGACTATGTAGGTATGATAACTCGATGCGATTCAGAGGCGATTTTTCTGACAGGATATTGGCCTTTTTTACAATTAGGAAGTAGCCAACTTAAAATGCAGTGAATGTAAAAGACTGCAAACTTTATAATTATAAATTGGTTTAAAATATGTGGAAGTGTGATGTATACATATATCAAAAGATCGTGTTGTACACCAATCATAAATATATACAATTTTTGGGGGGGGTTGGCTTGCCAGTAAGGGGATCTGAACCCATACAATTTTTATTTGTCAATTATAATAGATAGATAGATGAAAGAGAGCGGTGCTAATGAAAGGAGGGTATGTGGTCATGCTCTATTATAAACCAAACAGTAGGGTGAAGAAAAATAATATGTCAGTGCCTGAATGTATTTACAACTGTCCAAAAGAGAGAGAAACTCCAGCTAGTGGACGCAAGTATTCTCAACCCTACAGTGAAGCAGATACTAAGAATATTAAATCCCCTCTGCTCACATCAGGAAGTTCATTAATAGGAGCCAGGGGTCAATTTCAACAAACATATTGACTCCAATGGGCCAGCACTGATGAGAATTTAATGATGAGCACAGCTGTGTTCCTGAGAGATGCATGATGGGAGCTGTGCTTCAGGAAAATTACTCTGATTTGGGACTGTTGTGGGGCTCCCTGCTAGGGATCATGTAGACCAGGATGAGGTTGGTGGTTGGTGAGACTGGAAAGGCAAGGAAGGTTATGAGAAGCATTGCAGAGGTAGAATCCCAGGGGAACTTATTTGATATGGGGGGCTGAACTTTGTTACAAGAGTGAGGTTTAAATTACGGTACTATGAAGATGGTAATATTATTAACACCACACCTGAACTAAATAGATGTGGAGAAGAGAATGTGTCCTGGACTTAAGTGATCGCGGCACTTAGCAACTGTTGATAGACGTCATTTCCTGCCATGAACCAACCGGTAGAAAAAAATTCAAGGATATATAATTTCATATCTATCAGGTTTTGGCTAAGATTCTAAAGGTAGCATGGAGGAGACAGCCATAATATACGTTTCTTTGATTTGACATTTGCTGTATCCACATTAATTCCTCCCTCCAGAGCACCTCATATAGCTTGCACAGTTCTTTTTTTTATTAGCATATTCATTATTACAAACCATACTTATTCATTAAGCCCCTTATCCAATCTCTCCCTTCCCCTCCCCCTCTAATAACCATAGATTTGTTCTCTCCATCTGATAGATTAACTGTTCCTCTGCTGATTCGGTGCCTAGATGATTTGTCAAGTACTGAAACAGGTGTGATCAAGTCCTCCCCTATTATCTTAAAGCAGATGCTTCTTCTATTACTCTGGAGTGTGCTTTGAGCTTACATAGTATTTATGTTACGGAATAATGATTTACTAGATTGGGAGTTCCTAGAATTCTACATCTTAATTAACTTTATATCTCCAGCTCTAGACTTAGGGCCTAGCACCCAGATCTTAGCAAAGTAATAAACAAATGACTGAATGAACAAAGAAAATGCTCTAGGGATTTGGTTTTGTTCGCTTCGTTGTTGCTGACACTAAGTTTAGGTGTCTGGCCACAGGAATCTTGCCATTGGCTCATATAGGGCATATTGATTGTGGGTATGTCACCACTTAGGGCTTTGGTTAGCATGTGATGGTGGATGTTGGTGGTGATATGTGGCATGAGGTGGGTGGAGGGTATTTTGGTGATGATGCAGGGACAACAGAAGATGAGACATCTAAGCAGGTACAGTTATTTTTACTGCCCTTCTACTTCTCTTTCTACCACTGTGATCAAATTGATTTTCCTTTTCCTAATTTTCAGATACCCATTCATTCATTTACTCAACTACGATGTATCTTCACATACTATATATCAGGCACCGTGCTAAATGCTGGGATAAAAAATCCAAAGAACAAGTCCTGGAATGCAAGTTATTCCATCCATGGGGCCTGTGCTGTTCTTTTACAGTTTATACTGTCACGCCCAATGAGTCTTTGATGGCTTCCTCACTTTTCAGTGTAGTATAATATTCTGATTCATCTTATATTGCATCATATTTTTTTGAAATATTTCCCTTTACTTCAAAGAAATATATAGTAAAATTTGTATTACCATACAATATATTTTTTCTTTTTTTTTTTTTTTTCAAAAGATGACTGGAAAGGGGATCTTAACCCTTGACATGGTGGTGTCACCACCATGCTCTCCCACGTGAGCTAACCGGCCATCCCTATATAGGGATCCGAACCCTCGGCCTTGGTGTTATCAGCACTGCACTCTCCCAGGTGAGCCACGGGCCGGCTCTATCTTTTTTCTTTTCAACAATCTTCTGTTTCAAGGGGAGAATGTTTCATCCTCAAAAAATATTAACATTGGGGTATTACTCCTTCTAAGATATTTCTTTACTTTTTTTTTTTAATTTAAAGGCATCTCGATAATTATCCATGAGATTTAACAAAGTTCCAACACTAATATTTAATATTTTAAAGCAAGCCTCTCTCTGTGATTCTAATATAAGTCCAGTATAATTGGGTAAAAATCATGTTTAAATTATTTATATTTTTAAATATTGCTTTGGGAAGCAACATTTATATTTATGTATATGTATATATATATTTTTAAGCACACTGCTAAACAAAATAGCAGTTACAAATAAAATCTCACCAAATTCCTTGTCCCTTATCATGGTCCTCCCATTTGAGAAACAAACACATCACATTTTCTCATACAAAAATTTGATGCATATTTTTTGTGATTCTTTTAAATGTTGTACTAACTTTGGAATTACGCAGGGTTGGTCCAGGTGCAGTGGTGTTTACAACTACTTGATCACAACCAGTTATGGATTTCTTTGTTTCTTCTTCACTCCCATGGCTTCACTTGACCAGCTTAAAAAAAGAAGGAAAAAAAAGAGCTCAGTGAAACTGATGACAATAACAAAATAAAAAAAGCCTCCCCAACCCCCAAAATCTAATATAAAGTATGGCGCCCAGAAGCTGGAAGGGGACATAAAACAAGCTTGCCATTCTAAAGCAAAGCCAACTGAGGTTGACAACTGCCTTGGATTGGGTGTTCCCCCAAAACTTAACTCTCATTGTGACAGTGTTAAGAGGATGGGAAATTCTGTTAGGGTAATTGAAATGTGGGGTCTTGAAAAGATGACCACATCATAGGGCCCTGCTGTAGCGAATGGATTAAAAATGGTGGTCAGAGGCGTGGTCCGGAGGGCTTTAAAGGGGAGCATGAAGAGTCTGACTCTTATGCTCCACCATTTCTCAATGAGACACCCTGCTGTCACTGAAGCCACCACCAAAGAAAGCCTGCACCAGATGTGTTCCCTGGACTTTGGACTTCTCAGCCTCAGAAACTGGAAGCAATAAATTTTGTTTTCTTTATAAATCACCCAATTCCATGTATTTTGTTATAAGCAACAGAAACGGACTAATACAAGGAGTGTGAGGTAAGGTTACAATTGCAACAATAAGAGAATAGTTAATTCAAATATGATGTAATCCAGTGGATCTCAAATTTTGGTGGGTATCAGAACCACCGCAAAAGCCTACTAAAACATATCATCCACAGAGTTTCAGATTCAGTAAGTGTGGAGTGGAGCTGGAGTATTTGCATTTCTGATAAGTTTCCAGGGGATTCTGATGCTGCTAGTCCAGGGATCACATTTGAGAACCACTGACATAGTCAAACAGTGGCCTACTATACACCACTGAAATTGATGATGTAGGTGTATGTTTATTAATACAGAATGATAAATCCATAATGGATCTAATGAGAGAGAGATGGAGAGAAAAGACAGAAAATTTCCTCTCTGTCCTCAGTAATCTTATCTCCTCCAGCTCATTGGATAGCAATGGTCGTTGGTAAGTGTATTAGTCTGTTTTGCGTTGCTATAACAGAAATACCTGAGACTGGGTAATTTATAAAGAAAAGAGGTTTATTTGGCTTACGATTCTGGGACAGCTGCATCTGGCGTGGGCTTCAGGCTGCTTCTACTCATGGTGGAAAGTGGCAGCAGCCAGCAGGTACAAGCAGATCACAAGGTGACAGGAAGCAAGAGAGAGAGAGAGGAAGGTGCCAGGTTCTTTTTAAACAACGAGCTCTCACGGGAACTAATAGAGTGAGAACTCACTCATTACTCCTCCCTCCCCCATGGAGAGCATTAGTCCATTCCTGAGGGATCCGCCCCCATGACTCAATCAGTTTCCAGCACTGCCACATTGGAGGTCAAATTTCCACATGAGTTTTGGTGGGGACAACACATCCAAACTCTATTAGTAAGTCATCAACTTTTTATTCTAAATTTTACAATTAAATGGAAAGAATTAAGCTTTCCCTGTACAGTGTGTCAAGTGAAGCAATATCCCCAGTAAATGTAGGAAAGTTCTTCTCTACAGAAAAGTTACACATAGTGAATATGAAAGTAGATAGAATCAGAAAGTCACTATTTGGCCACCTCTAATGCAATAATCAATTCAGTCTGCAATCACCAGTGGATGGAACCAGTAGTTGAAAGGTTAGTGAGGACCTTTACAATTATGTAGGCAGTTACTACATAAACCCATTGATCAATTTTAGCATAAAGAGAAACAACCAGCCATTGCGGTGCCTGATACGATGCAACATGAAAACACAATACACTAAGTATTCTTGTCCAAAGTGCAGAGGCTGAATCTAATCAAGACCCTGGGGCTGACTTCCATTTACAGAAAATATGGGAGAAAGAAACAAGTGACAGCACAGGGAAGGAAACAGACAAGTCTGGAATATGGAATATTCTTTAGGGCAAATCAATGACATGGGGAAAAGGTTAGAGTACCCTAGCCTTAGAGAGACTTAAGAGACAACAACCTAATGTGATATATGGACTTTTTTTAGATCCTGATTTGAATGGGCTAAATGTAAGCAGGAATTTTTAAGACAGAGAAATGCATGGCCTGGGTACTAGTCAATATCAGAGATTTGTGCTTAATTTGGTTGGGTTGATATTGATATTGCCGTCAGGAAAAATACCTTTTTTTTTTGGTGGCTGGCTGGTACAAGGATATTTGTATCCCTTGACCTTGGTATTATAACACCATGCTCTAACCAACTGAGCCACCAGTAAAATGACCATATTTTTAAGAGATGCATGCTAAAGTATGTAGCTATGAAATAAAGATATCTAGAAACTGCTTTACAATAGTTTCGCAAAGGGAAAACTGTGATAAATGAAGGAAAGTGACAAAGCTTTGCTAAGTGTAGTGTATGGATAATGGGGTATATGGAAATACATTAAAATATTCCCTCTACTTTGTATGTATTTAAAGGTTATCATCATAAAAAAATATTGAAAAGAGTAACCCAGTCTTCGTAGCTTTTCTTATAATAATAATTTAAGAATCTGATGTGAAGTTTTATTGTCCTGATATTTTTATTTAGAATCTTGCCTGCATTGCTTAACCACTGTGTAACCTTGGGCAAAGTAATTATCAGGTTTCTTTTTGTTAAATGGTTGGTTAGAGCTCAGTGTTACAGCATCAAGGTCAAGGGTTTAGATCCCCTTACCTGCCAGCTGTCACCTCCCTGACACCAAAATGTATGTTTCTTTTCTGTTAAATGAAAGTAATAATGGTATCTACCTCAGGGTCCTTATGAGAATTAAATGAGATAATGAATGTAAATCTCTTTATACAGAGTCTGATACATAGTAATCACTCAGTAAATGTTAGTTTTTATTACATAAATAATTGTTTTTCTTTTCTATCCTTCTGGTGAATCAGGAGTTATTTACTTTCTTTTCCTCTCAGTTTAAGTGTTTGCAAAAGAGATATTAACAAATAGTAAGGATGCTGTCTAAATACTTTAAAAGTGATGAGCTTTCCTAGTATGGTTGATTTACAAACTTAAAAGATTATTTAAATATATAACACTTGTTAATGACATTAAAATATATTCAACAAGTTTGGGGGCTGGGGAAATGATTTTAAAACAAAAATACTTTCATCGTTTATTGATGCTAGTACAGCATGACTTGCTCTAAGTTTGCATAAATAATATACTTGCATTCTTTAGAAAAGGTAAACATCTTTGCTAAAGCTCTGGCTCTTCACAGTGCCCAGCTGAATTTAGAAGTGAGCTATAATCCCAGTTGACTTAGTCAGCTTCAGAACTGTCCTTTCCTTACAGATGGGAGGTTGGGTTGCAACTGTGATGCTTTTAATTGCATGTGAGAAGAGCAAGTGGGTCCTGAGAGGCAAGCGCAGATGACTCCAAGGTCCTTGTGGATAAGAAAGTAAAAGCTAGGAAGAAGTGGCACATTTCTTGGTAAACATTTCAATATTGTTACTTATACAAGGAGGAAGAGAGCAATAAAGCTGGAGAATTAAATGGAGATATCAGCACACAGATGGGTAAGAAAGCCCTGTTCTGCCAGCTGCATAACATCTGGCATATTAGAGCCAAACTAAATACCTTGCAAGCTAAACAAAAGTTCAAGTAGCAGATGATCTGTTCGTCTTTCTGCAAGGAGCAGGAACTTAAGAGCCCAAAATGACTCATGTGATATGTGAAAACCAGAGTTACAGTTTAAAAAATTAAATCCTTTTTTAAACAGATGTGGAATATACAGTTGGAATTGAAGCAATCAGGGATGTGAGAAGGCAGTTTAAAGAAAACCTAAATGGTATATTAACTGCATTACAGTGGATTATGGTATGAAATACAGCAAATTTGTCTTCCTCCTAAGATTGTGATGGTGTATTAGATTATCAGCTGTGCTCACAAGGCAAAACAAACACTTTTTCAGATACAAAACAGAAACATACTTGTGACCAATTATAGATTAATGACTATAATAAAACTTTGAGATGAACTTACTTGTAAAATGTTCTATGAGTTATCAATATTTTAAGGTGATGTTTATATCAGGATTTCTATTCTTGTTCTCCTGTCTCCTGTATCACCATGCCTGGGATATCTGAATTTTAATCACAGTGACAGAAATTAAAATGACATAAAAGATCCAATCTCTTTTTTGTTATTCTCCAGCTTTGGGGGAAAAAAAACCTTGAGTTTGCAATTCAACCTCCATGTTTGTTATTATTTCATTATTAAATAATTGTGATTTTCAAGTCTTTTGAAAAGCAATACTATATTTTAAAATTCTGTCATCTTTCTGATGCATTAAACATAGAGATTCATAATGTTTTATTTAAATTACCAAAACTGGATCAGGTGGTAAAAGCAAATCCATAAAATTTTTCTAAAAGGTAGTCAGCAATATTCATTGAGCATACTATGTCCCAGATACAATTCTAGATGCTAGGGATACAGCTGTAAGTAGACAGATGAGGACCCCGAGCACAGGAAACTTCATTCTAGTGGAAGAGGAGACACAGAAATAAACCAAACCATTTTAGAGAAGACTAGTACTGAGCAAAAATAACATGAGGTGATAGATATGACAGAGTTTCTGGGATGCTGCTCTAGATTGGGTGGTTAAGCAAAGGCTCTCTGAAGAGGTAATGTATAAATGGAGAATGGAGTAACAAGAAGGAGCCAGTTACATAAAGAACAGAGGCAAGAACATTCCAGACAGAAGAAAGAGCTAGTGCTAAGGCCATAAGGCAGAAATAAACTCGGTTAGGAAAAAATTTTAAAAAACAAAAAAATAAAAGGGGCTGGTTGGTTAGTTCAGTGGGTTACGGCATGGTGCTCATAACACCAAAGTCCAGGGTTCAATCCCTCTACTGGCCAGTTGCCACAATAAATAAATAAATAAAATAATAAAGAAAGAAAGAATGAAAGAAAAAAAGCTTAATTAGGAACAAGGTATGGAAAATATAAAGTGTATCTAATGAAGTTACTGCTTGCATTAAATATGTTTGAGTTGACAGTATGAATAGTAGATAAACTAACAAAACCTTAGGAGAACTAAGTTAAAAGTATCCAAGAATGGTGCTGATAATTGTGATGTGACCCCAAGAACAAGTAAAATCTGTTTACAAAGGTCCATATGTTACAGAATGAGTGAACGTAATTCCTGAATTAATTCCAGTTACTCTTGGCTTAGATTCAAAGCCATCATAACAACACCATCCGAATGGACTCAAAGAGTAGAATATTTTTTTCACAGTTGGAACATTAGGAAGACTACAACAGACTATAGCATCACCATGGAAAAAGACAATGCTTGTAACACACTCAATCCCCATCCCCAACCCCACTTTTAATTTCCTCTTTAAAAAGAAGTGCAAAAATATTTTATAAAATTTCTTTCAGTTTTCTTGCAGTATTGGTCAGTAAATATTGGTACTTATCATTAGTAAGAGAAATAAATCTTAAATTTCCATCTCCTCCCAATGTAATCATTTTTAGATTAGCTTTGAATGAAGTTTGCATTTCCATGAACTTATTTATCATTCTACTCTGATTTTTCATGGGTACTTGTTGAAGCTTAAAGTTTAGGAAACTTAAAGAGAGGCTGTTTTGGTACTTTTTCTCTTAAATAAGTAGTGATCTACTTTAGAAAGGTGATTTAAACTAAACATTTGGCAGCACCACATTGAAGATGCTAAATCATTGGGTGACAATTTGGAGCGTTTTCCTTTCCCTTAAATTCATTTACCCAAATATCAGAACTTTAATGTGAAAAGAAATTGCCTTATGAGGGGAAGAATAGCTGTCTAGACCTTTCCCTGCACCTTAGGGATCATGGGAACCCAAATAATATTTCCAGAAGTCAGCCAAGGAAGTGACTTAAAGGGCTGGCAAAGAGCATCCAGGGGCCTCACTACTCTGCTGGGTGGGACCTGGAGAGACCAAGTCCTCAGAGATGCAAATTAACTGCAGAGTACAACCTGTTTTTCTTCCACAATTATAGACTGAGTTTGAAGAAAAGTCCTCTCCTGAATGCAAGACAAAATGGGCTTTTGAAACTCTGGTACTGACAGAGAAGTTGAATTCTTCATTCTAGGCTTTTCATGTGAAGGGAAGCAGGATCTTTAGACTCAGGATTACATTTGTAAGAATGCTGTGGGTTTTGTAACTTCTTCAGGGTCGTTTTATTAGACAGCCTGTTGCCCAGTAGAGAACAGTTAACTCGACATTAAAATCCAGTGTGTCTGTCTTCAGAGCTAAGCAGATTGCCTTTCTCAGTATGGTCAGCCCTGGGAATCACTGGGGAGAGCACTTTTGCCAGAGACCAAAGAAAGGAAAACAAGGCAAGTCCCTGGGAACTGCTACAAGGGGAAATAAAAACAAAGCATGGGAAATTAGCTGAGCATGAAAAACTGCAAGTCACCCACTGCAGCTATAGGGCAGTGGTTTTCAGCTCTTGGAAGATGAGAGGCTTCCCAAATTCTGATGCCCAGTCTGAATGACAGATCAATTATGCCAGCCCTCTCTGGGGTGTCCCAAGCAACAGCTGTTTTTTGGGTTTTTGGGTTTTTTTTAAAAAATGGTTTCCTGAGTGTTAAATAAAAATTATAGGAGGCACTGCTTTGGATTAAGTTTCTGCACTAGGCCCTAACAGACCAGAGTAGAGATCAAAATGGAGTCTCCCTGCTAAGTTACATGTCACTAAACCCAAACTAAGTTGTCTGACCTGAGAAATCAGGAGATAGAACAGCTTATTTACCAAACAGGCCTGTCCAAACCTTCAATCAGCGTGATAATGAAGTTCCCTTTGCTTTAATCCTTACACAAAAAATGTAGCCTGAGGTACCCTGATGTTAAATAAACAGTTATTTTTCTATTGTTGGTCTCCCTGTCTCTGCCTTACAAGAAAAAAGTAACTTTGAAAAGCATAGTATCAGCCAGCCACCAAAAAAAAAAGAAAGAAAGAAAGAGAAAAAGAAAAAAGAAACAAACACGTTCTTTGTTTCTCCTTTCTTTAGACCTTTTTCTGTCTATAAAGCCAACCTCCTTTGCTAAGCTCTTTGGAACACATACTCTATTTTATGGAATAAAGTTTTGCCCCATTTTAGAACCACAAATAAATCTAACTGAGATCTTTAAATTTGTTGTAATTTTGTTCCTCAGCAGGGGGATTCCGGAATGCAGTCAAAGTTGAAACCCCCTGCCGTAGGCAGTGCTTCTCACACTTTAAGGTGCTCATCAGTCACCTGGGAAACTTATTAAAATGCAGATTCTGATTTGGTAGGTCCAGGGTGGGGCCTGAGATTCTGCATTTTCAACTGGCTCCCAGGAGTTACCTATGCTGGGGGAGGGGGGCACACTGAGCAGCGCAAGCCATTGGACACCAGCAGAAGCACAGTCGTTTCAATGCCTACCAGTAAGCCAGTGCCCAACATCTGAGTGCCAGACATTTTAAAATACAAATCTCAAAAATCTCATTAAATTTAAAGTAAAATCTAAACCTGTATTACTACAGTTTTCAGATCTTTTAATTTGACCTGGTCTTTAGCCTGTCTCTGTGGACTCTCCCCACCACTCTGCCCTGGCTCACACTGCTTCAGGGCAGTTCTTGCCGCTCCTCATACATGACAGACCTAACCTCCCTTCAAAGCCTTCCTGCTTGCTGCTCTTTCTGCTTGGAACACCGTCACCTCCACAGCCTCATGGCATGCTCCTTGTTCACTCATTTGACATTTGTCACCTCCTTAGCCCTTCTCTCATCACCCGTTCTGGAGAGACTACCTTCACTCTGTCTCATAACTCTCTCCCCACATGGTACTGATCGCTATTTGAAATTGGTCTGCCTGTTTGTTTGCTTATTGACTTTCTGTCTGCCTCCACAAGAAAATTAGCCATGAGAGAAAAGCCTCTTTCTAGGCCACTGCTACACACCCAGATCCTAGAAAAGAGCCTGACGTATAGAGGGACACAAAAGAAAAAAATGAAAATAGATGGTAAGAGTATCAATCAAGGTTCTCCAGAGAAACTATACACACACACACACACACACACACACACACACACACACACACACACACACACACACACACACACACACATACATACATACATATATATATATATTTAGAGAGAATTGACTCGTGACTGTGGAGGCTGGCAAGTCTGAAATCCATGGGGCAAGCCAGCAGGTTGGAAATTAAGTTTAAACTCTCTTTAGGGAAATCAGCTTTTGTTCCTAAGGCCTTTGGCTGATTGGATGAGACCCACTTGCATTATGGAGAGTAATTTTCTTTACTGAAAGTCAACTGACTGTAAATCACTTCTACCAAATAATTTCATAGCAACATCTAGATCAGTGTTTGACCAAACAACTGGGCACCATAGCCTAGCCAAGTTGATGCATAAAATTAACCATCACATGATCCCTGTACTGGCCAGCTGCCAAGACAAATAAATAATTAAAAATAAACTATTGATATGCTTATTCATTCTGTCCTAAATAGGGCTGGCTGGTTAGCTAAGTTGGTTAGAGCCTGTTGCTGATAACACCAAGGTCCAGGATATGATCCCTGTATTGGGAAGCTGCAAAAAAATAAAATAAAAAAATAAAAAAGTAATTTCCTAAGTTAACCATCACCATAGGTGCTGGAGATAGAGCAGTGCAAAGAGAACAAGGCTTTCATCCTTGTGAAGCTTATCTCCTAGTGTGTGTGTGTGGGAGGGGTTGTGAGATTGCTTCAAAACAAATAATCAAAAACAGATACAATAATCACAAGAGGTTATAGATACTATAAAGGTAATGAAAGACTCTGAGAAAGAGACAGAGAGGAACCTACCTGATATAGGATAGTCAACTAAGAATATATTTAAGCTAAAACCAGAAGAATGAAAAGAATCTAGAAGAGTAGAGAAAAAATTCTTAGCAGAAGAAATAGCAAGTTAAAGAGACCTCCAGGAAGGAAAAGGGCTTGCATGGCTGGAGTGGAGGGAGAGAGACTGAGCTAATGTTAGATGAGAAAGCAGGTAGCATTTCTATACTCCAACAGTGAATATGCAGAAAAAGAAGTCAAGAAAGCTAGCCCATTCACAATAGCCACCAAAAAAATAAAATACACAGGAATAAAGTTAACCAAGGATGTGAAAAATCTCTACAATGAGAACTACGAACCACTGCTGAGAGAAATTAAAGAGGACAAAAGAAGATGGAAAGATATCCCATGCTCTTGGATTAGAAGAATTAACATTGTGAAAATGCCCATACTATGTACAGTGATCTACAGATTCAATGCAAACCCCATCAAAATTCCAATGATATTTTTCTCAGAAATGGAAAAAACTGTCCTAACATTTCTATTGAATAATGAAAGACCATGAATAGCCAAAGCAATTCTGAGCAAAAAAAAATAAAGTTGGAGGCATAACATTAAACTATACTACAAAGCTATAATAACCTAAACAGCATGGTACTGGCATAAAAACAGGCACATGGATCAGTGGAATAGAATAGAGAATCCAGAAATCAACCCATACACCTACAGCCATCTGATCTTTGACAAAGGGACTGAGGCTACACAGTGAAGAAGAGACTGCCTCTTCAGCAAATGGTGCTCGGAAAATTGGATATTCTTATGCAGGAGAATGAAACTAGACCCATACCTCTCACCATATATCAAAATCAACTCAAAATGGATTAAGAATTAAATATACATCCTGAAACAATAAAACTCCTTAAATAAAATGTAGGGGGAAACACTCCAGGAAGTAGGATTGGGTACAGACTTCATAAATGCAACCCCCAAAGCACAGGCAACCAAAGGAAAAATAAACAAATGGGATTATATTGAACTAAAAAGCTTCTGCACAGCAAAAGAAACAATCAACAGAATGAAAAGACAACCAACAGAGTGGGAGAAAATATTTGCAAAATATACATCTGACAAAGGATTAATATCCAGAATATACAAGGAACTCAAACAACTTTACTTAAAAAAGACAAATAATCCAATTAGAAAATGGGCAAAGGAACTGAATAGGCATTTCTCAAAGGAAGATATATGAATGGCCAACAGACACATGAAAAAATGCTCAATATCACTCAGCATCTGGGAAATGCAAATCAAAACCACTTTGAGATACCATCTCACTCCAGTTAGGATGGCCAATGTCCAAAAGACTGAGAATGATAAATGCTGGTGAGGTTGCAGAGAAAAAGGAACTCATACACTGTTGGTGGGACTGCAAGGCAGCAAAATTGACAGGCTTGGTGACCGTGATGGAAAATGTGATCCACGCCCAAATCCTCCTTAAGGGTGTTTGGTTGCTCTAGTTGCTGGGAGTTCCATTGGCAAACTGTCTTCAGCTTCCAGCCCGTTCCAAGATTTTCTCAGTTGCAGAGAGACCTTGCCCATATCCAGTGACTGGTGCAGAGCAGGCTCAGCTTCACATATGTGCAACCTGGGCAGTCATACAGTGCCCCATGCACAGAAGGGCCCAGAGCATGGTTTAATGCTCTACTGTCACCCTCTTAGAATTAAGAGGTGACATCTGCATCTTCATTATTTTCTGGACCTTGCATATCAGGTAGCCAGTGCTGATGTGGGAGTCATCAAGGCCATGGTACCCAGGCCCATCTCAGGGTAACTCTGAAAAGTCACTCTAGCTTCAGAGCTCCCCATGGGGTCAGTTGAAGCAGTCATTGAGCATGCATTAAAGCCTGACTTCACTTCTCCCCCTGCTTAGTCCTGCTTGTTTCCCCTTTCTTCTGCACATATGGGTCCCAAGGGCACTCTTTAAAAACATCCTGCCCTCAGAGCTCCATCTGAAGTTCTGCTTCCTGGGGAACTCAAAGTGCAACCGTGATATTTGGGATGTGGAATCTAAGAGGGAGAGGAGTCAGGGCCTGGGGTGTTCTGCCTTGACTTAGTGGGTGATGATAATATTCAAGATAAGGGGATCCAAATGAGGAACAATTTTGGGAGGGAAAAATAATGAGGTTGTGGTATTAGAACCAAAGATTTCAGTAAAGGCCTTCCAGGTGGAGGTGGCCACTTGTGCATTATTAATCCAGAGTTCTACAGAAATGTTTGGGCTGGAGTCATGAGATGATTCCAGGGAATGAATGTCATTGTCTAGGAATAAATGGCTGAGAAGAGACAATCACCACCTAAGAGCTGAGGAAAAAAATGGAAAAAGAGCAGCCTGGGAGAAAGAAAGAGTACCAGGAGAGAATGTGGGTAGGTGGAAACCTGACTGAAGCAAGTTGAAATGAATGGTACTTGGAGATAAGAAAGGGGAGACCAATGATTCCAGGGCATTTAATCCTTAACTGTGACTGCGAAAGGAAGGCAAGAGATTGGGGCAATGGACAAGAGTACAAGGTCAAGCAAGGGAGTTTTTTTGTTTTGTTGTTTTTTTAAGGTGAAGACAATTAAGAAATTTACTTTGCTAAAGAAAACCTTTCTCAGAAGAGGCATGCTTATGTTCTAGAATGACTGGCACAAAATTAAGTGATAGCTTTTCTGTTAATATTTGCATCAAGACTTCACCTCTCTCTTCTCCCTCCCTCTCTTTAAAATAGTGGTCTTTACTTGTATCTTTTTCTGTGTGGAAATTTCTTGGAAATTAGCCATGGGAAACGAGGAGACCACTATGCCCAATTCATCCTGGTTATACAGACATGTGCAGAATGGCAAATCACTAGAGGACAAACTTGTCACACTGCCTTAGAAATGATATATTAGTAAATTCAAGCAGAGCAAAGAGACGGGCCAAAAGGAGAAAGAAGAGGGAAGATTTTAATGCTGTGCAGTAGTGCTCAGTTCTGGGTCAAGTGCAATGAATCCCAGTTGATCAACTCTTGACTTGGCCACCATGGTAGGACATTACTGACAAGCCAGGTGATAACAGGCAAGTCCTCTTCCTATTTACCTTCAAATTATTTTATTTGCCTTCATTTTTTCATTTGATCAGATTCATTTCCTATATAGTTTTTTTTTTTTTTTTAAAAGATGACCGGTAAGGGGATCTTAACACCTTGACTTGGTGTTGTCAGCAACACACTCTCCCAAGTCAGTCATGGGCCAGCCCTCTTTCCTTTATAGTTTTTTCCTTCAGCAAATATTTATTGATCATTATCATGATTAATCAGGCACACCAGGTACTGGTAACATGACATTGAATAAAACAGACAAAAATCCTTGTCATCATGGAGCATATATTCCAGTGTGAGAAGACTAAAAATAAACAAAATAGGTTAACTCATGTAGCATCATATAAGCTTTTATATGCTGTAGAGAAAAAAAAAAAGCAGGGAAAAAGAAGTCAGAGTGATGGTGGAGGGGCTGCAATCAGGCTACCAGCTTGTATTGCTGTGCCCCTGCACAAGGGTGTTTGGGCAGGGGCAAATATGGACTGAAATTCAGTCATTTCTGGACTGATGGTAGGGCTTCAGGAGTGGAGGCGGTGACCAAAATATCTGCCTTTCATCAAGGTACTCTTTGAAATGTCCTTCTGGCAATATTGAGTTATTAAGCTTTTGAACACTTTGGATACAAGCTTTTGTCTATGTGGTATAAATTCTATACTATAACTCAACATTTTTATGGATGAGAAAATCAGGTATTATAGAATTAAAATCTTATTGAAGTCGAGCAACATTCCATCAGTTGTATTCACCTTGTCTGCATAGCCTGGCAGGCTGTCGTAGAATAGTAATGGGTTTGATGAGATTTCTCTTCACAGAATCAGGCTGAGCATTGTTCCATACTTGGCACTGTTGGTATTTTTGCACTGATGATGTGGAGAAAATCCAGCACCTTCCTGGGACTTCAAGTAAACTTGTACAGTCTATAATTTACAGAGCCATCACAATGTCTCATTAAAAATGAACATAACTTTGCCCTTTTCAAACATATCACATGTGTTCTGTCTCCCAATGTTTCTTAGTAAGAGATAATGGCCTGGCAGATTAGGCTCATTTCTTGAGTATTTTAAGTTGGACGCCAATTAGCCCTTCCTATCTAAAGCACATTTCACCATTTTCTTCCCAGGACAAGTCAGTCTTGAGTTCCTGCCACTCTCCTGGTATAGACAGTGCATATTACATGTATTAAATTGCAGTTACTTTAAAAATAATTAAGATAAAAATTAAACTTGTAGTCTACTTAGAGATAGGGAGTTATGAAGTATGCCATGTAAAACAAGGACATTTTCATTGAACTCTTTTCTCTGATATCATTAATAATATTTTCTTTCTATTGTTTATTTCCATTGCAATTACCTGTTTTGCTTTGGTCACCTGATAGTGTTCTGTAAATCTGTTCTGTCTTAATGAGGATGAGACCTTGAAGTTAGTTTCAGAATTATGGAAAAACCCAATTTAGAGCTGGTAAAGGAAAAGACAGAGAAGGACGCTGGCTTGTGCAGTCAAAGAGGGTTAGTTATTCTAGCCATTCTGGAGAGTAAGAGAGTGAAATGGTAATTAGAATTAATGAGCCTCAGTGTCTTTTCCTATTTGTGCTATTTTTCTCTTCCTATGTCTCTCTCCATCATGTTGCCAAACATCTCCCATGACTCTTTTCTTGGGTTAAAGCCAGACATCAAGTCACTGCAAAAACACCCAACCCTTCCCTTCATTTGCCTCTGGATTTTTCTCCCCTGTATCCATCACCATTACATTCTTTTTATGTCTATCAGCTAAGGAATGCTGTCCTTTCTCAAATTCAGAGTCTAATTGCAGCACAATTAAAATGGAAATAAAAAGGGGAAGCTGACTATGCTGAAAGTACTCCATATTTATTCTGAATTTCTTTAAATTGCATGTATATATGCTTATGTTCATGACAGTATGGATTTACAAAAAAAGAAAGAGAAGAAAGGTCTGTCCTTCCTTCCCTGCAAAATGGCATTGCACATGAGAGACCGAATGTACAAATGAATAATGGTGGACTATGTGTAAAAATAGAACTCTGAATTATGACCTGTAGCTACCTACACAGGAATCCAACTTCCTTATCTACAGTAAACATTCCAGAAAGCCAGCCTGCTTAAGTTGTGGGGACCCACTTGGAACCCCAGGGTTGATGTGAAGATTATTTTAAACTGAAGACATTTGAGATTCAACAGATACAGAAAGAAGCCTTCTTGGAGCTTGCCTTACCTGACTTACAGCGGTAACTTCTTGGAAATGAGGCTTCCATAAATCCCCTTTCTAGAGGAGTTTCATGGCCATGAAGATGAAAAACCCACTGCACCTGCATAAACAAACATTATCACAAACTTTATTAACTCCAGTTTGTTCTGCTAAAAACTCAGTTGTCTTTCCTAAAGAAACCTGAAAGGGTACTTTAAAAGTTCGCAGAAAAATAGAATTGAAAGATAATGCAATCTTTCCATGGACTTTTTGAAGTACCCTCACATTTGTTCTCTCCAGGAGAGCCTTTTCTCCCTTTCCCCTATTAAGTTAGGTGTAAGCCTCTAACTTCAATCATTTAATGAGCCAGTACTTCTTTTCTGTATGTGAATAAAACTTTCCCCCCCCTGTTAATCTGTCTTTTGTCAGTTTTTTTTTTTTTTTTTTTTCCGGTGACCGGCGCTCAGCCAGGGAGTGCACCGATCATCCTTATATAGGATCTGAACCCGCGGCGGCGGGAGCGTCGCCGCGCTGCTAGCGCAGCACGCTACCGAGTCCGCCACGGGCTCAGCCCTGTCTTTTGTCAGTTTAATTCACAGGTCCCAGGTACTGAAAATAAAAAAATAAGGAAAAAATTTTTCTCTCCCAACAAAGTCAGACTTCCTAGAAGCCAAATTGTTATGTCTAGTACCAGTCCAGGAAGCTAAACAATAACTTCTGTGAAAATTGGCCCCAAATGGCCAGGACTTCATTAATAACTGACAGGTACACTAATTTTTGTCCTCACTTTCATTTTAGGAACAACTGGACAAAGCCAAATATGTTTCCTTACTCAGTCACATAGGATGCCCCTGTTGTAGTCAGCCTATGTACAACTTCCCCATGCCAACAACCTCTAATCTGGGCACACCTGAAGCCTTCTCTGTCTCTCTCTCTCTTTTTTTTCTTTTTCCTCTCTCTCTCTTTCTTCTTTTTTTTTGTTTGTTTGTTTTACTATAAACCTTCCACATTTCTGTCTGCCTTTGAATCTCTGCCAAGACACAAGTGACAGGAGCTTGTGTCCCTTGATGTAGCAAGCTCTGAAAAATAACTTCTGCATTTTTCGTTTGGTTGGTCTTTATTTCCACAACCATGTGTTTCATTCACACAACTTAGAAGTTTATTTAAAATAACTGGCAGAGTCAACTAAAGACAAGTAAATATTTGCTATGATATGTTTCTATATATTTTCTTTTTCTTTAAGTCTCTACTGAGATTTTGAAATTCTCTCTGATGCTGGTAGTACCAAAATCTTATTTGAACCTAATCAATTAATCCTGAAGATGACAGAAAGATCAATATGAGATAGCTGCAAATAAGCCTACTGTTCTCTAAGCACTTGAAAAGCCTGAAACAGCACAAATCTTCTACATTTTAATAAAAGCATTTACACACTGATTTTAGTTTTAAAGGAGATGAGAAAATTCAAGTATAAAAATCTTGGGACTATGGAAACCAAGTGTTTTGTCTAAATACCTTTTTTACTGTTGTTCAAGAAAAAAGGCCTTCAGGGCCAGCCCGTGGCTCACTCGGGAGAGTATGATGCTGATAACACCAAGTAAAGGGTTGAGATCCTCTTACCGGTCATCTTTAAAAAAAAAAAAAAAAAAAAGAAAGAAAAAAGGCCTTCAGAAATTTCATGAAGTTTTAAATTTGAAGCCCTTCATTATTTTCTGGACCTTGCATATCAGGTAGCCAGTACTGATGTGGGAGTCATCAAGGCCATGCTACCCAGGCCCATCTCAGGGTAAGTCTGAAAAGTCACTCTAGCTTCAGAGCTCCCCATGGGGTCAGTTGAAGCAGTCATTGAGCATGCATTAAAGCCTGACTTCACTTCTCCCCCTGCTTAGTCCTGCTTGTTTCCCCTTTCTTCTGCACGTACAGGCACATAAGGGCCTGTATCGTAAGAGGCGTAATTGGGTTGTTATCTGAATGAATATGGGAATTAAGCAACCCCGGCAGCAAATTAGTGGCATACAAACTGTCAGAAAATAAATTTATAGGTTCTGAGACCTTATTAAGTGATAAAACTATGGCTAACTTCAAGGAATAGTAATTGTTATGTCTTCTTCTCCCCCCCCCCCGTTTTGTGTGTGTGTGTGTGTGTGTGTGTGTGTGAATTTATTTATTTATTTTTATCTCCCACCAATAAGTGAGAACATGTGGTATTTCTCTTTCTGTGCCTGACTCGTTTCACTTAATATAATTCTCTCAAGGTCCATCCATGTTGTTGCAAATGGCAGTATTTCATTCTTTTTTTATAGCTGAGTAGTATTCCATTGTGTAGATATACCACATTTTCTGTATCCACTCATCCGATGATAGACATTTGGGCTAGTCCCAACAAGTAAACAGAAAGGTCATTGTTGGGTGGGAGAGGGGAGAGGGAGAAGGGAGGGAGGTTTCGGTAACGGGCCACAATAATCAACCACATTGTATATCGACAAAATTAAAAAAAATAAATAAATAAAATAGAAAAAATAAATAAATAAATAAATTAAATAAAAAATAAAACTATGTCCAAGAGTTCCTTAAACTGTGCAGATCCTTCATAGGGCTCATAGTACTTTTGAGGGACAATGTTAGATGATGGTTGTTTTCCATGTGGCAAAAAGACAATAATAGCAGCCCCATGTTTACCCCCATCAGTGAACACATTATAGGCATCAGGCATGGGTTTTTGTAGAAATAATTGAGGTGCTCTCCAGTTTAAATGGACAAAAGAAGTGACCCATTTATAAGGCCTATAGTGACAATCAAGGATGCCAGGGAAACCCTCTTGTGCCAAGGCCATTCTAGGATTGTTTCTGTAGATCCATTCTAGGTCACGCAGTCGGTTTGGAACAATTATTTTGTTAGGTTCCCGTGCATAGCATCAGAGTGCTATGTCCCTTCCCTTTTGCATTAAGTTGGCCATTTGGTCTATATAGGTATAGACTCGAGGGGATCCCCCCAGAGATATATGAATCCATTGTAAGGGGTTTCCCTCTTGAACTAGGACCGCCATGAGGATGGTGGGATTAGGCAGAATCCATAATTGCAAGTCTTTTGAGGGAGAGTATCTAGCAAGCTGAGCCTAATTGAGAGAATTTTGAACCTCTTCTAAGAGCTATTTATGTGCAACTGAAAGTGAGATTTTATCATGAGGCAGGCTGTCTCTTAATAGGTTAAAAAGAGGTAACAGCTGGCCCATTGAAATGGGAATCTAGGGCCGTAGCCAATTAACTTCACCTAAAAGGCATTGTAAATCAACCAAAGAACAAGAATCTGATACAAAGTTGAGGTTTTAAAGGACTAATGCCTTGCAAGGTTAACTGGGTACCTAAAATTTTAAAAGGCGGAACAACTTGGATTTTATCAGCTGCAACATGCAAGTTAGCCCTTTGTAAGGCACATTTGCAGGACTTTATATGCCTCGGCTAATTGGGAAGTATTTAGGGCTCCTAAGATAATATCCATGTAAACATACATTTCAACATGGGGGAGCCTTTTGACAGGTCAGAGTAATTCATAAACATAGTTTTGGCAAAAGGACGGACTATTGGCCATAGCTTGAGGCAAAACCATCCATTCAAAACGTTTATCTGGCCCCTTAAAGTTAGTTGAGGGGACCGAAAAGGCAAATTTTTTTATAATCCTGTGGGTTTAAAGGAATGGAAAAGAAGCAGTCCCTAATATCTATAACCATGAGGCATAAGTTACTAGGGATGGCCGGTGCCCAAGGCAATCCCCTTAGGGGGGTTCCCTGTAGCAACATTCTTTCATTAATTTTTCTAAGATCCTGTAACAGTCTCCATTTTCCTGAAGACTTTTTAATGACAAAAATAGGAATATTCCAGGGGCTAGTGGATGGGTGAATATGTTTTAATTTTAATTGTTCTGTGATAAGTTCCTCAAATGCTTGCAACTTATTAGCTGGGAGAGGCCACTGCTCCACCCAAATTGGGGGTCACGGTTTGCAATGGATGGGAGGGACCCGGGGGGCAGTGGCCTTTAGGATTGGGGGTGCACCTTCCTCCCGCATGTTTTGGAATTCGGGTTCCCCTCTATAATTTGGGCAAGAAGGGAGCTTGAACTGCTGCTGGTACTCCTCCTCATCTAAAATGTCATCATAAAATTCTCTATAATCAGTGGTCATATAGGCGTCTTCTTGTCCCAGAATATCTTGGCCTAGGAGGTTTGCATTACTTCCTCTCTTGTGCCATCAGCATCTTTACAGGGGAGCCAGCCAACAGTTTCTTTGGACTATTTCCTCCGACACCCATTATTTGTGGTCCTGGGGCCATCCTCCAGCTATTAGGAACTTCCTCCTCTCTAAGGACCATGCAGTCAGGTCCAGTGTCAATTAGGCATTGGAAATTTTTTCCCCCGATCATTATATCCATTTTGGGTCTTAACCCAGGCACAACAGGCACCGTCCAGTTAGCCCTTGCAGGTTTTCAGTCTTTGTTAACTCCTGTTAGCTCTGTTGGGGGAGTCGGTGTGAGTTGCATCCGGGTTTAGGTTGACTTAGAGGGTTTCTAACTTGTTGTGGTGGAAAATGGGGTCCCCCTTGGGATGACGGGGCTAGGGGCTGCCCCTTTTCTAATTTAAAGGATTGCCATCCTTATTAAATATAGATTTACAATCTGCCTTCCAGTGGTAGCCCTTTTTGCATCTTGGGCATGGGGTGGTGGGAGGTTTCGGCCTTTTGGTTTTGAATTATTTTGGGGACAGCTATTTTTAAAGTGTCCCCCTGTTCCCCACAGCCAAAGCAATGGCCTGTTTTATTACCAGGGAGGCCGTTTCCAGGGGAGGTCATGATATTAAAGGCCTTAGTCATTGCCTCGGTGAGGGCGTCGGTTTGGGCTTGGAGGGCAGTAGCAATGGTGCCGGCCTGATGGCCTTGGGTCCCCACATCCCTAGAGGCAATAATACACCTTTCTATGGGGTGGTCCTTTTGACCCTCGCAGGCCAATTTGTGATCTGATGTCATTCCCTCCCATACCACTGCGCGGGCCAATTTGTGATCTGATGTCATTCCCTCCCATACCAGCATTTTAACAAACTGGTCTCTTAAGAGGCCCTGGGGGGAATTTCCTTTGTATGCTTTTTTCTACCCTATCCACAAGGAAGGGAGGTCCTCATTGTTTCTCTGGGTGACGCCTGATACCGGGGGCTCTGTAGGGCCCTCCGCAAGTTTTTTCCAAGCTGCTAAGCAGATGGCCCAAACCTGGTCTTGATAAGGAGCAGGGATAGCAGCTTGAGGCTTGCCGAATTCCTGTGCTGGATTGGCCTGCCGTTCCAGATAGCATCCCAAAGGTAATTGTGATAACTGGGTTAGCGGCCTGATCCCTCTCTGCCTGAGCATGGCATTCTTCTTTAAAAAAGGCACAAAATTTAATATACTGGGACTTGAGAGTACTGCCCTACACAGCATTTTCCAGTCTTGGGTGGTGCAGGGTTGGTGTGCTAATCCCAGGAGGATGGTTTCCGCCCATGGGGAATTTGGACCATCTTTGGCCACAGCCTTTTTTAGCTCTTTTAGGTCTGTAGCCTCCTTGGGGTCATTTAGTTGAAATTTGTGTTGCCAACTGGCTGTTATTTGTTTACTGTTTGTGGCCCCCTCCTGTAAGTCTTTAGTGAGAGGAGGGAGGGAAGGGTAAAGGCCCTCCCCAGGGGGCTTACTCTGGGGAAAGTCCCGGTCCTCTTGTGACCCCCCACGTTCCTCTGGTGGGTCCCCGGGACTATTTGTTGGCTGAAAGGTATCCTGGGCATGACCTTGTGAAGAGACGGTTAGGCCGCCCTTAATATGCTCCCTTTCAAACTTTTCCCATTGCTCTTCTAAGTCAGGAGGTAGGGGTATGGCTATCACCTTTGTGGCCTTGCGAGAAGCAAAACTTAAGGGCTGAAATAGTAGGTAAAACCCTATGGGTGGGTCCTCCCCGCAGCAAACCTCCCGCTGCTGGGCAAGGGTTTGTACGCGGTCCCATGTGTCCCAAGAAAACAGGTTGGCCGAGACAATCCAGGAATCCAGGGCTAGAACGGTTTCCCAGGTCTTGGCAGCCATACTGTCAGAAATCACAAGTCCTCTACTTTTTCACAAATATTTTAGCGCCTTAAGGGCTGGTTCACCCGTTTTGCCCGTGGTATTTCCCACGGTGTTTAGATGCATAGAAACCGAAAGAGAAAGCAGCTGAGGGTTAGCACCAGAAAAAACCTGACGGGACTGGTGATGGCCAGTACTTTGGGAAAAGGGGATGGCCGGTCCCTCAGCTGGGAGAAGGCAAGGAGGACTTTCACCCGGTCGGGCTTCCGCTACTGGAGCCGACTGATATGAGACCTTCAAGGTCTACCAGAGAGTCACCCTGGCCACGACCTGTCAATTGTCCCACACCCGTCTGCTTGTTTGCTGAAAGTCACGGAAAGGAGAGGGAAAAGATAGTGGGAAGTAAGAGTAGGAGGAATAAGAAAAGAGTGGGGCCGAGCCCGTGGCGCACTCGGGAGAGTGCGGCACTGGGAGCGCGGCAACGCTCCGGCCACGGGTTCGGATCCTATATCGGAATGGCCGATGCACTCACTGGCTGAGTGCCGGTCACGAAAAAGACAAAGAAAAAAAAAAAAAAAAGAGTGAAAATGACTTACCCTATTCGCCTGTTGGGAATAAGGAGACTCACCTTGAAAACGTCCATTACCCCGAGATGGCGTTTCTCCAGAGGGAAACTCCGTGCTGAGGCTCCTGGCCGCTCGTCGCCTCTATCTCAAGGCCGCACGGTGCGTCGGTTCTTCTTATGTGGTGGGTCCCTGTTCGGGTGCCAGCTTCAGCGGGGGCGCACCTGGGGTCCTCCTGCAGACCCAGGAGAAGGAGCCGACAGGATTACCCCCAGTGTTGGGACTGAGGGATCTCAGGGAAAAGTGAGCCTGCTGCCCGCCAACCCAGCCCCGTGAAAGAGACACTCAGACGCGGCAGGGGTTCTGTCAGGGCAGTTCCACTTTATTGCCATTACACTGCAATTTATATAAGCAAGCAAGTAGGGGCTTTCCATGAACTAACCAATCAATTAAAGGATCACTCGGGCATGCATTTTGTACTAACACGTTGAGCATAGCGATCACGCAGGGTTCACGAGTGCGGAAATACTGGAGGACCAATAAAAACCTTTTGGAGCTATCTTGGGTTACGCCTCCCCTACTTCCCGCAGGCGCCATCTTCATCCTCCACCCATAGGCACCATGTGGCTCACAGATAATGTTTGCTCCTAAAAATGGGCCCAACAAGGGTTGTTGCTCACTTTCCTAGAGCCATCCCACATTTGGCTGGCTGAGGTGTGTATGCTTTACTTTGTATCAAACTTACTTTTAGCAGGTGGCTGCTTACTCTCTTGAGCCAGCCTGCGCTCTGCTCTTTAAGTGTATATTTCTTACTTTTGTGTTAAACTTGTTGTGGGCCCTGCTCAGTCTCTGGAGCTATTCTACACTCTCTCTGTGAAATCCGTATCTCTTATTTGTTGCATTAAACCTGCTCACTTTCTACTGTGACTCTGCTCTTGAATTATTTCCTGTGGCGGAGTCAAGAACCTGGTAAGAGGATGGGGTGGGTTGAGCCTGGGTATTGGACCTCCCCAAACCCTTCCTCTAGCATCAGGTGCTTTTTAGCAATTGTTTTGGAAAAGGATGAGGAAGATGTGACTGAAGCTCCGTGCTCATATCTGTCTGGGCCTGATAAATATAGCAGACCTTACATAACTCAGATTGCTCTGAGTTACTTTACTTTTCTTTCTCTGATTATTATTTATGGTAATGCTCAACAAAGTGAGATTTGGGAACCATGCCTTGCCCTCAACTACTGTGAAGTGGGCTGGTACAAATGGACTTGGACCGTGGAGAAGTTGGGGAGGCAGAAGGAGATGGAATTCAACAAAAACATTATATTTTATTTTGTAATTAAGTTCCTGGTTCAGTGGTGGGAACTTGAGGCATCACTCAGAAGTAACTGGTGACATTTCATTCTGGGAATGCTTCAGCCTTAGCTAACTTGGGGCTTTTACTCTATTCCCTTTTAGTGGTAGTGGTGGTGATGTCCGTGTGCTGTACAGGAAATTGATAATTGGATAAATTGATAATTTTTGTGGAGGGCCACAAAATGATCTCTTGAGTCTCTTCTAATTTCCGAGGGCTTCTGACTTGCTTTCATGCCTGAATATCTAGTTATATCTTTTTTGCTATTAGTATTTCTATTATTTTTACAATGGAAACACATTGGAGTATAACTAAATGTATTCAAAGTATTATTAATACAAGTTTTTTTTTTTTTTTCCTTTCAGAATAGTGGTTAAAGAAACAAAATCGCTGGCCACTTAGCTCAGTTGGTTGGAGAGTGCTGCTGATAACACCAAGGTCAAGAGTCCAGCCACCCCCCAAAAACAAAAACAACTCAGAAAGCAAGGCAGAAAGAGCATGGCTTTGTAGCCGGACCTGGGTTTGACTTCCCACACCAGCTGCATATAATGATTATTTATGGCTTTGGGGATGGTCAGCCTTGCGTTGGCATGTGACCAGATTCAGGGCCTCTGTATACCCCTTTTCATCATCTTTTTAATTGATATAGAAATACTTATCTCCCAAAGGTTCTGGTGAGAATTAGCTCAAAAGCACATGGAATTGCTCAAAGCAAACAGGAGGAGAGAAATCTGCTTCCCTCATTTCCCTCTCCTCCCCCATATTTTGGTCTTACAAATACACAGCTAACTTTCAAAAGCTCAAGTCTCAAATATTAGGTGTCTAATTAGGCCCTCATGACCATTTATTCTTTGGGAGACTCATGGTCACTTTTTGAGGTTTGTTTCTTTCCTTTTTCCCTGCAGCCTTCTTGTCATTTCTACTGACTGGCAGGATTAGGAGGGGATGGCAGTATCTGGTTATATGCCTTATGTCCACTGGTCAAAATATAAATTTGTTCATAATGGATTATACTGAGAAATACAACCAATCACTGTGTTCTATGACTGCTCCACATGCCCACCCATGTACTCCTTGTCACAGCTATGAAACTTAGTAGGCTGTGAGTTCTCAGGTTTCTTTTATGATAAAGCTAATTAAGTGAGAGCAATAGAGAAAGTAGTCTATTACAATTATTCAGAATTTATCTCTTAATTAAATCATCCCATTTTCTAGATGAACGAATTGAACCTGTTGGTGAAAATGTATGCCTGCTTTTAAAGGCATGGGAGCTACCTTCTTAAGAATTGGCTCCATTTCTTTGGAGTTGAAGCAGAGCTACTTATCTGCTTTATCACAACATGAAGTTGAGTCCACTCCAGCTCACACAGGCACATTTAGTGAAGAGTTTCAGCTTGAATCATGATTCCCTTAGGCTCAATTCTTTAGGTATTAGCAGCTTAAATGTGCTCAGTATAGAAGGAGGCTTTGTTTGGGGCTTGGAAAACATTAAATAATTAGGCATCTTTAAAATGTCCGGAATATTTGAATAAATGCAACAGAATTGCAACTTGCTAATGTAAAATATTAGATGCACCCTAAGTAACAAGAACAGCTTGGAGAGACTCTAACAGTCCCTCTTTAATTTTGTTGCTGACACCTGGCAACATTTGGAACTATAAATAGAGTAGCAGGGAGGGGGAAGAAAGCCAAAGAGATTTTCTGTTGCTGTCTCAATGCATAGAATGAGAAAGTCTTTAAAGAAAGTAGAAAAAAAAATCACATTTAGAAAAGAATTAAGGGTCCATTCTACTGAGGGATGGGCCTGCCACAGACCCTAGCAGAATATATTATAGTCAGACACTCTGAATTCTTGTTGGATTTGCAAGACTCTTCATAATTATGGGTGAAGCTGCAGGAAGCTGCTAATCTTTCCAGAACTAAAACCTGGTTTAAAGCCCCAGGACTCTGGGCTATAAAACCAGGGGGCAGGTGCACCACCTCCTCTATTAGGTTTTTTCATCCCCAATTATCCAATGGTGGGGAAAGCACAAGGGCAGAACAAAGAAGGGAGGTAGAGGGTTACACAATGATGTTGATTGGGTCCTGGGAAAAGGTCTAATAGTATCAGCAAAGAAACCTACAGCCAGAGTATTCTAGAAATTCTGTTCAATAGGTAGTTCAGCTTACTACTGGGCAGATAGAAACTGCATCTCTGCTTCTATCTCAGTGTGGATTGGCTTCTTCCTCAGTTCTCCCTCTTTCAGAAATCTAGTATCATGTGGAGGCAGAAACCATCACTTTTGGTAGACTAGAATCTATTAGCATGTGGGAAGGTGTAAAGAATATCAGCCTAGAAGGTTAAGCAGACTGAGTCCTAGTCTCTGCCTCCTCTCGCCTCATGATCTCAGGCATGTTACTACTAATGATTTCCAAAAACATCCACCTCATTGATGTGCTGGGAGAATTAAATGAGACGATCCCTGTCAAAAGCCTAGTTTAATGCTGACACTTAATCACTTTAGTTTCTTCTCTTCCCCTGGAATATTAAGAGACACATTTATTTATTGGATAAACTGATTTAACTAAAATTTTTTGTTTTAATATTTTAACATTGCTATAATGCTAGATGAGAAAAAAATCACAATGCTATTTTCCTCAGGAGAAAACTTTTGCAATATCAAATTTAAGAATAAATTTGACCATGCACAGGTATGAAACATTCACTTTAGCTAGTTTTCTAATCCTCATCTTGTACCAAAGGGGTCTAAGAGATTTGAGCATAATATCCAGCTATTTTAATAGGTTTTCTAAGACTGTGAATTGGCTTATAATACAGGCAGCCTCTTTTTTTTATGCTCAGGTTGAAAAAAGTCAACACTTTTTTTCTGAGGATTATAGGATTACCTTTCATACTGTATTTTATAACCTGTTATAAGCCTAAGGAACTCAATAAATGTTGAATAATGATATCTAATGTGAGTTTCTTTCTTTTTTAAACACAAATGTATTAAACAGTGAATCTCTAAGTTTTTCTATCCAAGTCATATACTCTTATAGCTTAGTCCAGCAGGAAAAAAAAACCCCAAAAACCAGAAATGGAAGATTCACAAAATCTTATATATCCAAATGGTCAGGAAAAAACAAATCGACCGAAGACATCCCTCTTAACTGAACCTTTGACATTTTCTCTGCATGTGGTCCAGCCTGAGCAAGGCTCTTGTTTCTATTGACCTCAGCTTTCTTCTATTAACCTCTGATAGCAACCTGCACACCAGTTTAAAGGTCTAGTGATTAAAATCAAATCTTTTCATGCTATTGATCAGTAGAAGGTAGAATCTGGATGTCACAGAACTTAGTAGGGAAAGTTTCAGTGCACCCATACCAGAACAAAACACAGTGATTTCCTTTTGATACCTAACAAGAGTGAAATGAAGTTTGTTATCATATATTACACACATTTAACATTTCTGGAATAAAGATGTGTCTAGGGAATCACATATTTATTGTATATTATTATTATAGAGTGTAAACTTTATGGCATCGTACATTAACTGTCAACCAGGGGATAGATGTGACTAATGCCATTGCCTTGGCGTGAGAACTACGTTATTGTTCCCAATGGAATGACTGGAAAACTGCAGCTCCTCAACATTTCAACCGATGGACCATTTCAGGAACATTTGAGAGAGACTGTAAGTTCTAGTTGTGGATTGGAAACCTTATATCAACACTATAGTGTCAAAGGATAATATTACAATGAACTTAGTTTAAAGATTTCAACTGGCTTTATTACGATTCTAGAATCAGACAACACGTCATTTCACAAAATAGAATTAATGTTCCAATGAGCTGAGCAAAAGAGGTTGACTTGTAAACAGAAAGGGGCCTGAAGAAAGCAGCAACAAAGAACAAAAGGCAGATTGATTATTTCAAAATTACTTTCCTTGTAAGGTGGGGACAGGGAGACAGAACAATAGAAAAATAACTGATTAGTTAACATCAGGTTGTTTGAGTCTATCCTTTTTGTGTAAGTATTAAGGCAGAGGGAACTTCATTATCATGCCTATTGAAGATTTAAGTTTTCCTGTTTGGGAAATTGTCTGTGTTCTTCTCTCTCCTGATTTCTCAGAAGGTCAGACAACAACTTAATCTGGATTTGGTGAAATGGAACTTTAGCATGGGTGACTCCATTTTGATTTTTAGTCTGGTCTGTTGGGGCCTAGTGCAGAAAGTTAGTCCAAAACAGTACCTCCTATAAATCTTTATTTAGTAATAGTAATATCAGAAATGCCCCCAGATCAAAGTGAAGTATTCTTTTACTGTAATGGCATAATGGGCAAGATTGGTGTAAAAACTTGGGCGTCAGTAATACAGAGTTGAAAAATGATTTGGAAGAGTCATCCTGTGAATGTGAAGATATATTAGGAATATCTTGACCAATTTTTTTTTGTATTAGCATAGGAAGGAATTGACCGATCTATTTCACTTAAACACAAGAGTGATATATGATAAAAATTTATGCCTAAATATATCTGAAGAAATTCTTTCAATAGGCATAAAATAAAAATTCTAAGCGATAGGAAAACATTTGTCATGGTTTAATGGATAGTGTTTTTCCTTTCTTTTTTTCTTAGTGTTGAGTAACCTAATGGTAAGCAATACAATTGATGGAAACTTAGATTTAATGTAATACAGAATCATTCTTCTTTTTTTTTTTTTTTTTTTGCAGGTGGCTGGTGCAGGGATTGAACCTTGGAATTTGGTGGTATCAGCACCATGTTCTAACTGAGCTAACTGACCAACCCCAGAATCATCATTCTTGAGAGTAACTTGGTTGTTGTGTTTTTTTATTATTGAAACTTAATTGATTATATATATTTGTGGGATACAGAGTTGACCATCAGTATTTGCGTACAATATGCAATGGTCAAATAGGATAATTAGCATATTCATCATTACAAAAAGTAATCATTCTTTGTGTCCATTAACCAATTTTTCACTAAGCTTTCTTCCCTTGCCCATTTCCTACCTCTAGTAACCACAGTTCTGTTCTCTCCTGAAAGTCTAACCAATAAATCTTAAATCTTATCTTATCTTTTTAAAGATGAGTTAACTGAGGCTTATTAGGTTAAATAGCTTCCCCACAGCTATTTAGCTAGTCAACACCTGGGGTTTGGTTCATTTTTACTGCACAGTTTGTCTACTGTGGTGGCAGGGAATGCAAGAAACAAAATATCTCTACTAAGGCTGCTCTTTGAAATAAAAAAGCAAGGCTGGGCATTGAGAACCCAGAGACAGTAGGAGTAAAATGGTTTGGGGGAAATGATTGTGGGGGGCGAATCTGAGGAGAGGAGAAGTTAATGGAAAAGTAACTAGAATGTCTGACGGTTGGTGTTCACCTAAGCTAAAGAGGCAGTAAATAGGAAGAAAGAGGGCAATGAGTGTTCCCATGCTGGAAGCACAGCCAACTGCTAGTTCCCAGGCTTAATCTTAGATGTCTGTGAAAGCCTGGAAGACCGTATTCTGCACAGGATGTGAAAATTAGTTCCTGATTCTCTTTGCAGAGTTATGATTAACCTAAACATTATATGTGGCAACAAAGCAGGATGGGTGGCCTTGTTTCCAAACCCCATTTCTAAAGATTGATTGCTATTTGAAAGAAAGTGAGCCGAAATGCCGGGTACAGATCAAGCTTTACTAAAGGAAAGGAATCTGCCAGGCTGCGTTCAAAATGCAGGGCAGTACCAGGTGTTGGGGTGCGAGGGTTTATATAGACTGTAGGGAAGGCCAATGCATCAGGGAGGGGTTCATTGCTGGTGTGGAAGATAAGGCTGGCGGATGCAATCAGGTAGAAGGTTGCACCCATGTGCTGGCAGCTATCCTGTGCTTATTGTGTGCAAAATGGCACTGGTCACGTTAAAGATCCATCACTATTATTACTCTTGTAAATGACTAAATAGTTTAATTATGCTGCCTGAGAGTGACAGAGCCAGAAACGTCAAATTAATTCTGTCACAATTTACCCCTTTAAAGCTGTTACTGGGACAATATTTTGGTGATCTTTAGGAGCTAGTCTAGTATTTCTGTTATTTCCATGTTCCTCTCCCTTCATTCACTGTAGTCCTAAAGGAGGAATTCTAGAAAGAACCCCAAAGAAGAAGACAAGCTGAGAAACAACAAAAAAAGAGTACATCTTACTGGGAAGATTTTGCCATGGGTAGACCACCCTGTTCCACTCATAGGGGCATGTGACCTTCAATAGAGAGAGTATAGGGACCCTAAAATGGAAACATTAAAGGGTGCAACTTCTTTATTTCTTGTCTTCATGCTCCACGTTTAGGTCAGATGCCCCTGAAAGGGGCATTATCAGGCCTGGAGTACAGAAAGTTGGAAGGTGGTTGAGATTACTCTATTGTTCAATAGAACATAAGCAGTGACTCTATGGGATCCTTCAAAACCTTTATTTTCTGGGCCGAGCCCATGGCGCACTCAAGAGAGTGCGGCGCTGGGAGCGCGGCGACGCTCCCGCCGCGGGTTCGGATCCTATATAGGAATGGCCGGTGCACTCACTGGCTGAGTGCCGGTCACGAAAAAGACAAAAAAAAAAAAAAAAAAAAAAAATTTGTACTTGGGCCAGTGTTAGGAATACGTAGTTACTGGGCCGGCCCGTGGCTCACTCGGGAGAGTGCGGTGCTGATAACACCAAGGCCATGGGTTAAGATCCCCTTACCGGTCATCTTTTAAAAAAAAAAAAAAAAAAAAGAAATAAGTAGTTACTGCTACCAGTGCTTCCTGCTCTTCTCTAGATCACCGGTGGGGGAGGGGCAGGGTAGGTAGGGGAAAAGTTGATGTGGACTCGACTTGCCCAGGAAGGGCTTGGTTATAGCTGGTCCTCTGATTCCACCTACAGGTAAGACTTGGATGTGGCCCCTGAGAGGCCTCTTGCTATTGCCTTCTTGGCTACAGGCTGGTAGGCTACAGTTTACTAAGGAACACAGAAGAGTCCAGAATATGCTTTATACAATAACTACAAGACCATCTTTTTTCCTTTTTGATTTTCTTTTTTTATTGTTATGTCACATATGTAATGAACTGTACTAACCTTAAGTGGTCCATAAATTTTTACATATGAAAACATCCTTTAAACACAATTCAGATAAAATTATAGAATACTTACAGCAGTCCAGAAGGTAACAAGAGATCTGTTCCTGGCAAATACCATCATTCAAAGGTAACTAATATTTATTTTTCCATCTTAATATAGATAAACATTGGATGTCTGGTGTGGTGTGGGCTTTTATGAATAAAGTTGCTTTAAATATGCTTGTGCGTGTTTTAATGACCTTCGGTTTTTTCTTGTTTTAATCTTTAGCTATACCAATCATATTTCTAAATTGTGTGTTTTCATTACCACTCTAGTTTGCTTTTGAGAAAAGGTACATGGCATGGGCATAAATGCCTCACTCCTTCCATAACCCTTCTCAATGCAGTTCTCTTACATTTGTTTTTTAATTAGAAAAGTATCAAATTAATACATTAAAGAAGGAAAAAAAAACTCCAGCATATATAAAGTAGTAGTCAATTTTTTTTTCTAATCTATTTCCATTCCATTTCTCAGAAGTTACCAACGTTAATAGTGTTGAGGTCTTGTTTCAGGTTGTTTTCTATGCACATAAAAACATATAAAAGGTATAATTTAGATACTATGCCATATTATATATATATATATTTTTTTAATTTTAATTTTTATTGAATCAGAATTGATTATACATATTTTGGGGTTTCAACATTGAGACATGTGGATCAAATCAATATTACTAGCATATATATTGTTATAAATTGTAATTATTCTTTATGCCCCTTGTCCAATCCCTCCTCATCCCCCTTCCTCTCCCCCCTCCCCCCTCTAATTACCCTAGATTTCTTCTCTCCCTCTGAAAGAATAATGGGTACTCTGTTGATTTGCTGCCCTAATGATCTGTCCAATGCTGAGAGGCATGATCAGTTCCCCCAATACTATCATAGAGCAGATGTCTCTTCCATCACTATGAAATGGGCTCTGCAGAGAAAGACATCCTCCTCCTTTCTTTATCTCTGCTGTCTCCTTGTGTCAACTCACTCCAGTGGCTGGTGGACCATCTGCCTGGTGGTTGTGGCATTTAGCCCCCTTCGCAGCAGCCATGGTTATCATGGTAGCTATGGTGGGCCACCCACATGGAGGAGAGGTTTTTGGCCTGCTCTGTGGTGCTGGCAGTGTGCCTGGTTGTGGAGAGTGTCTGATCCCCGGTTCCATGCTCTGTGTCACCGAGTGGGTCCCAAGGCACTGGCATGGTGTGCCTGGTTGTTGGAGAGGTATCCAGTTCCCTTCTCCATGCCCCAGGTCCCCGGGCGGGCCCTGAGGTGCTGGCATGGGGTGCCTAGTTGTGGGAGGGGAGTCCAGTCCCCTTCTCCATGCCTTGGGTCCATGGGCAGACCCGAGGCACTGGTGTGGTGTGCCTGGTGGTAGGAGGGGGATTTGGTCCCCCTTCTCCATGCCCCGGGTCCCAGGGTGGGCCCTGACGTACTGGTACAGTGTGCCTGGTTGTGGGGGGGGGGGGGTCTGGTTCCCTTCCCCATGCCCCAAGTCTTAGGGAAGGCCCCAAGGCACTGGCATAGGGTGCCTGGTTGTGGGTGGGGGGTCCGGTCCCCAGCTCCATACCCTGGGTCCCGTTGTGGGCCCCAGGGCACTGGCGTGGGGTGCCTGGTTGTGGGAGGTGGGTCTGGTCCCCTTCTCTGTGCCCCACATCCCAGGGAAGTCCCCGAGGTGCTAGCAAGGGGTGCCTGGTTGTGGGAGGGGGGTCCAGTTCCCAACTCCATACCCCAGGTCCCCTTGTGGGCCCCGGGGCACTGATGCAGGGTGGCTGGTTGTGGGAAGGGGTCTGGTCCCCTTCTCCATGCCCTGGGTCCCAGCACAGACCCCAAGGCTCTGGCACAGTGTATCTGGCTGTGGGAGGGAGGTCCAGCCCCCTTCTCTGTACCCCGGCTCCCTGGTCAGGCCCAGAGGTGCTGGCGTGGTGTGCCTGGTTGTGAGAGAGGGGTCCAGTCCCCTTCTCCAGGCCCTGGGTCCCAGGGAAGGCCCCAAGGAGCTGGCACAGGGTGCCTGGTTGTAGGAGGGGGGCCTGGTTCTCAGCTCCATACCCCAGGTTCCCGGGCTGGCCCCGGGGTGCTGGCGTGGGGTGCCTGGTTGTGGGAGGTGGGTCTGGTCCCCTTCTCCATGCCCTGGGTCCCAGTGTGGGCCCCAAGACGCTGGCTGGTGTGCCTGGTTGTAGGAGGGGGTTCCAGTTTCCTTCTTTCTGCGGGTCCCTGAGCAGGCCCTGAAGTGTTGGCATAGGGTTTCTGGTTGTGGGAAGGGGGTCTGGTCCCCTTCTCCATGTTCTGGGTCCCTGGGTGGGCCCCAAGGCACTGGCATGGTGGGCCTTGTTGTGGGAGGGTGGGTCTGGTCCCAACTCCTTACCCCATGTCCCTGGGTGGGCCCTGAGGTGCTGGCACAGTGGGCCTGTTTGTGGGAGGGGGGGTCCATTCCCCTTCTCCATGCCCCAGGTCCCCTGGCAGGCCCTGAAGTGTTGGTGTGGTGAGCCTGGTTATGGAAGGTGAGTCTGGTCCCCTTCTCCATTCCCCAGGTCCCTGGGTGGGCCCCAAGGCACTGGCATGTTGTGCCTGGTTGTGGGAGGGGGCTCCATCCCATTCTCCATGTCCCGGGTCCCCAGGTGGGCCCCAAGGCGCTGGTGCTGTGTACCTAGTTGTGGGAGGGAGGTCCGGTCCCCTTCTCCATGCCTTGGACCCGCAGGTGGGGCCCTGAGGCACTGTCACAGCACACCTGGTTGTGGGAAGGGGGTCTGGTCCCTGGCTGCTAGCCCTGGGTTCTTGGGCAGGCCCCTAGGCATTGGTACTGTGCCAGTATGTGGAAGTGGGGTCCGGTCCTTGACTCCAATCATCAGGTTCTGAGTGGGTCCCCGAGGTGCTGGTGGTGTGAGTGGTTGTGGGCGGGGGTCCTGCCCCTTGGCTCCACCTCATGTCCTCTGGTGGGCCACAAGGCATTCATGGTGTGCCTGGGCCGGAACTAAGTTTTTGTCCTTTGCTTGCTTCTAAAATGGGAACTTCCTGTAGGAACCAGTACTTGAGCTGTGTGGTTGAAGTAAATTGCTGCTTTGCTGCTGTTCCCCTAGGGAAGACTTTTTGTGCAGCTCACGGTTTAATGGTTGACCTTATAGGTACTTCTGGCTCTCCAGATACTCGGTGCACCTTGGTTATGTATAAACTCTGATCTGGGCCTGATTGTTTTCATCAAATTGCACCCCATGCAATTCTGCATTCCTGACCAGTCTCCTCTGAGTGGTCCTATACTGATTGGAGGGCGGATTGGCTGTCCTTGCTGTGTTCCCAGTGTTTTCCTGGTGGGCTTGTCTCCCCAACAGCCCATGCTCCAAACACTTCCCATGGGACGAGCCCCACGCTGGTCCCTTGCAATGACTCACCAGCCTCTGAATGGCTCCCCTTTTTCAGCTGTTCTGGCTCCTCACTCTTGCATGGGTCCACAGGAACCCTGTTAGTGGTCTTGCTGTACTGGGGGCCATCGAAGTCCTCTTCTCTCCTGCTGCCTCCAAGTAACTCCATCTAAAGGGCACAGCTGCGGCTTCTGCCGGCTCCTGCTCCATGTGCTCCAGCATTAAAGCAGCTGCAGCCCAAAACGCTGAGAGCAGTTTTTTCTTTCTCTCTTCGTGGTTTCTCCCACCTTCATGAGTTCCATAGGTCTCTCCTCCCCTTCACCTGAGCTCCAGTGGCCCCAGCTTGGCTGATGTTACATTTTTATAGCTGTAAATTCATTGTTTTGTGGGAGAGAGTGACGCTGGGGACCGTCTATTCTGCCATCTTGACCAGAAGTCCTCACTTTATAATTTTGAGAATTATAATGGGGTTGCACCTAATTTGAGCACGTCTATATTTTTTTTTGATTAAAAAAGTTATAACATACATATTTTTCTGCTACTTGCTTTTTAAAATTTCCCCATGTGTAACGAATGTCATTTCGTAGCACACTCACTCTGACAACAAAATTTAGTTTCCTGCTCTCTATAGACAGACCTCCTGAACAAAAATCTTCAAGAGTAAAGCAAAGAAATTCATATTTTGTTTTGGTGTCTGGCTGGTACAGGGATCTGAACCTATCAGCACCATGCTCTACCAAGTGAACTAACTGGCTAGACCTGAAATTCATATTTTTTAAAAGGCCCCAGATGATATACTATAAGGCCAGATCTGAGGCACATGCCATACTTAACTCCTGAGAACAGAGACTATATTCACATGTGTTTGGGATGAATGGCTTCTGTGTACTCTTGACTTTGTTAAATGAATATTAATGGTTCTGTTTTCTCCTCCATATTGATTTCCTGGACCAGATTTTATGTTTACTTCTCCTGAGAAATGAAGAGGAAAATTTTGGTCAATGATAACTTCATTCATACCATTTAAAGTACAGAATAACTCAGGGATCAATTAAATGCCCTAGAAAATGGGTTTAGCCCTTTTTCTCCTCTGCTCTGTTTACTAGACTATTTAGTTACTAGGTAATTGAAACTGGATTTACCAAAACAGAGAGATATTAGATTTATTTTTTCACTGTGAATGCTAAGTATGTGTTGAAATAGGTGCTATTAACAAAAACCTACTCTCAGGAAGTTTGAAAAGTGCTTAGTAAAGAAGATTTTAATGGCCCAAAGGAGTTTGGGAAGAAGTAGTAAAAATGTAAGCAAAGATTTACTTTGCAATTTGTTAAATATGAGATTGCTGGTGTAACTTTTCATACTATACCCATAGTGATAGTCTGGCGGCCCACAGTCTTGTGCATTTGTCTTTTCTTTTTTGATAGAAAATCATTTTATTTTTAAATATGTCACTGATCCTCTTCCCCCCGGGACTTAATAGATGAGGGATGTGACACCCCTACCCCATGACTTATCCTGGTTGGTGGAATGAGTTGCAAGCATCAGCAGAAGCCCTTGCCCCTTCCACGGTAGCATTCCCCAGGCAAGGTCCAAACTGGCATTCAGGGAACTCTACAAAACCTCCAAGTTTCTATTTACTGGTCACTTCATCCCTTCCCCAACACAAATACTTTTATGAAAGTCACATCCATGGAACATCTGGGAGTCCCCCTTAAGGTACATGTGCAAATTACCTTTGCTTCCCTGCTCTATCTACAGACCCAGAGTAATCTTGGGTTTGGATCTACCAAGAAAAATTATTATTATTATTTTTGGCAGCTGTTTGGTGGGTTTGCTGGACCTTGATGTGATCAAAATCTGGACCTTGATGTGATCAGCACCACACTCTAACCAATGCCTCCCTGCCCAAATTATTGTGGCATATTTACATTTTATGCTGGTTTTTTTTTTTTTTTTTGCAGTGCCCTCCTTCTTGACTCCTGACAGAAGCACATCTGTTTTAAAAATTTATTTATGTCATTTCCCATTTATTACCTGTATTACTTTCTTTGGGCTGCCATAACAAACCACAAAGTCAGTGCTTAAAACAACAAAAATTTACTCTCATAGTTCTGGAGGCTAGAAGTCTGAAATCAAGGTGTTGGCAGGGGTGGTTCCTTCTGGAGACTTGCTGTAGATTGGATGGATGCTCCCTAATCTAACTGAAGCTTAAATCCCCACTGTAACCCTTGAGGGTGGGAAATCCTATTCTGGTAATTGAAAGGTGGGGCCTTGAAGAGGTAATTAGATTGTAGGACCATGCTGTAGTGAATGGATTAATAATGGTGGTCATGAGCATGGTTTGGAGGGCTTTAAAAGGAGAGCGAATGAGGAGGTTAGTGTCCCTCTCTGCTCCACCTTTTTTACAATGTGATACCTCACTGTCACTGAAGTCACCATCAAATAAAGCCTTCACCAGATGTGTTCCCTGGACTTTGGACTTCCTATCCTCTGAAACTGTAAGCAATAAATTTCGTTTTCTTTCTCAATTACCCAGTTCCAGATATTTTGTTATAAACAATAGAAATGGACTAATATAAGTCTCTAAAAGGGAATCCATTCCATGCCTCTCTTCTAGATTCTAGTGGTTGCGGGCAATCCCTTGAGTTCCTTGGCTTGCAGGTGTTTCCCTCTGATATCTGCCATTCTCTTCACAAGGCATTCTCTCTTGTATGTCTCTATGTCTCAATGTCTTTATATGGTCTTCTTATAGGGACACCACTCATTGGATTTAGGGCCCACCTTACTTCAGTATGATCTCAACTAGTTCATGTGCAAAAACCTTACTTCCAAATAAGGTCACATTCTGAGGTTCCTGGTAGACACAAATTTTGAGAGGACACTATTGGACTCATGTTACCTACTTCAGCAAACAATTCTGTAAACTGAACTAGAGAAACTTGGGCTGATGTTTCTGTATGTTCTTAGCAGAAGTAGAACACTTAATAGGGAGAGAGAGTACTGTTAGCACCTTAGCTTCTTTTCTCCTAGAAATGAAGCATTTGGGCTCTGGATTTTCCTGTATCTTTGTTATTTTGCTCATGGAAGAGCACAAACAGGGGCCTGAGGGACAGCGGCAGCATTATCATTGTCTCACATTTCTTGACAGGCTCTGCACTCATAGTTCCTAATGGCCTTGGTTTGCTTCCCAGCTATCCCTCTTCCCAAAACACTGACCAATAAATATTTGAGGGAGACCTTTGAATTCTGAGTATGGCCGTGGTAGGGGAGGAAGAAACTGGATTTCTCCTCTCCCATAGGAGTTACAATTTGTGTCTGTTTTGGCATCTATTTTTTCACTTTGGAGTTGTAATCCACCTCTCTTCTTTTTCCTTTGAACAATCTCCAAAGGAAATGTCAGAGCAAGGACAAGAAGCTGCTTTCATTGATCTCTGTACAAGCCAGTTACATTGGTATTTTTAAATTTTGTTTTTGTTTTTCTCAGCATCATTTCTAGATGGAAGCTTGTTGTTATGTTCTTATAAGGCTGTTGCTAATAGTGTCTGTACCATTCCACAGATCACTCAAGGACATATTTCGCCAGCATGTAAAACCTCATAGAGTATGACACTCTCAGCTGCTCTAGCTAAACAGTTCTTCATTTGGAACTTGCATGTATGAATATGAGTGTGTGTGTATTTTGTGTGTGCATGTGTGAGAGAGAAGAAGTGAAAGACAGAGAGACAGAAAGGCTTATCTTAGTCAGTTTGGGCTGGTATAACAAAATGCCATAGACTGGGTGTCATAAACAACAGACGATTATTTCTCACAGTTCTGGAGGCTGGAACATCCAAGCTGAAGGTGTTGATAGATTCAGTTCCTGGTGAGGATTCTCTTTCTGCAGATGAAAAGAGAAAGAGAGGGGAAGATTTCTGGTCTCTTTCTATAAGGGCACTTATCTCATCACAAGGAACTCACCCTCATAACCTCATTGAAACCTAATTACTTTCTAAAATCTCCGTCTCCAAATGCTATCACATTGAGGGTTAGGGCTTCAACATATATATTTCGGGGGAACACAATTCAGTCCATAGCAGTGATATATAATATAATGTGGTCGTAATCCCCTAGACTCACAAAACTTGAAGGTAATGATAAATTTAATATTGATAGAAAATTATTTTAGTCACCTTTTTCAAGTTGGCCTTTCTTGTTTACTTAAAATATAAGGGACTTCTAGGAGACATCTCATGTTCTATCCATGATGGAGTTTGGATGTGCTGTCCCCACCAAAACTCATGTGGAAGTCTCATCCCCAATGTGGCAGTGGTGGAAGCTGTTTGAGCCATGGGGGCGGATCGTCCCATGAATGGATTAGTGCTCTCCCTGGGAGAGTGGGGATTAATGAGTGAGATCTCGTTCTATTAGTTCCTGCGAGAGCTTGTGGTTTAAAAACACCCTGACACCTCCCCTCTCTCTCTTGCTTCCTTTCGCTATGTGATCTGCTTGTACCCGCCAGCTGCCTGCCACTTTCCACCATGAGTAGAAGCAGCCTGAGTCCTGTGCCAGATGCAGCTGTCCCAGAATGGTAAGCCAAATAAACCTCTGTTCTTTATAAATTACCCAGTCTCAGGTATTTCTGTTATAGCAACACAAGCAGACTAAGACAATCCCACACACTTTTCAGTTTTAAAGATTTTTAATGAATGGCCAAGAGTCAGAGTGAACTTCTGTTTTTATCCAATACATCCAGAGAGGGCACTTCAATTTCTAAGCCCAAGACAAACATTTATTTTGCCTTCTTCTCCTGCCCAAAGAGTTAAAAATCATTACCTTTAAGCCATTCAAGCATTTTCAGTAAGGACTCATTTTTCAAGGAGGTATAGCTATTTGCCCCTGACTAAACATATTTGTATTGAAAGATCATTTCTTCTTTTCATGACAGTGGCTTTTCATAAATCCCTGGCTTTTTTTTTTTACCCAGAAAGACAGTCCTAACAATCCCAAATTAAATTATAAATAAAAAGAAAGTCTTTGGTTTCAAGTTCCTTACACTTCTCTCACTCTGGGCCACTGTTATAGTTTTGGATGACATCAAACTTATACATTTCTAGCATTGGAATGGGATAATTTTTTCTGTTATTTGTCATATTTACAGTTTTAATAGCAAAATGATCATTACTACTATTTTCTATATATTAGGTTCCAGGTTCTAATTTCCAGCTTCTAAGCAACCTAGAAAATAATATTTAGAGCTACTATAATAATTAGCTTTTGTGTATTTTGTATACTAGGGGGCAAATCTTGAGTCAGCCATAACCTGGTGTCTATGGACTACCAGTTTTATCATTTTCTGATCCTTCTCAGTCCTCTTAGTTTTGCTACACTAGTGTACATTTAATCCTGTGGTTCAGCATGGCCCCCCCACATGGCCCTATGTCCACCAAAACAGTCAACAAGCCAAAAATTTAGAGTTTATTATTATAAAATACTTAATATTCCTACTCAGATCTCTGATCTGCTTCCACAATGAGATGTTTAATGTATTCACTTTTTAAAGGACAGAGAATGAGAAAAACAGCAGCTCATATGGGTGTGTGTGTTTGTGTGTAGGCAAATTACAAGGAAATAGAGTGATGTGCAGCATTGGGAAAGCAGGTTTGGATTAATGACACCCTCTTCTTATAAGGACACCAGTGTTATGAATTTGGGCCCATGCTAATGACATTATTTTAAGTTACTTACTTTTTAAAGATCCTGTTTCCAAATACAGTTACATTCTGAGGTATTGGGGGTTAGAGCATCAAAATATGTAATTTTGGGGGACACAACTCAGCCCATAACACACCCCTAAGGCTGGAAAAACAAAGGGAAGAATTTGAAATTATTAACCACTAAAAGCTTACAGAAAGAGCCCTGCAGAGCTAAAAACTTAGACCTTTGAAAAAAAGGGGAAAGTTGGTCTGGTGCTTGTGTCTCTGAGCTCAAAAATCTATACCACAGCACAAATTTAAGATATAAATGTAGACTTCTGCTACAGCCAAGATGGAGTAAGAAGCACTTGATTTACTCTCCTCTCTGAAAACAAACAACAAAAAACAAAAAGCAGACAAAAATATAAGAAGCTACTTTTTAAGACATCAAGAAATAAAGGACAGTAATCTCAGAAAATGGAAAACAAATGGGTTGAATTCTTTCCCCTTAAGTGCAGGAATAAAACAAAGATGACCACTCTCAATACTCCTATTTAACACAATATTGGAAGTACTAGCCAAAGCAATTAGGCAAGAGAAAGAAAGAAAGGGCATTCAGATCAGAAAAGATAAATTAAATTGTCCCTGTTTGTAGATGACATGATCCTATATGTAGAAAAACCTAATTCTACAAAAAAACTCTTAGAGCGGATAAACAATTTCAGCAAAGTTGCAGCATACAAAATCAACACCCCCAAATCAGCATTTTAGTTCTCTGATAACAAACTAGCAGAAAAAGAATTCAAGAAAGCAAGCCCATTTAAAATAGTCACCAAAAAACTAAAATACCTAGAAATCAATTTAACCAGGGAGGTGAAAGATCTCAATAATGAGAACTACAACTCACTGCTGAAAGAAATTAAAGAGAACACCAAAAGATGGAAGGCCATTCCATGCTCTTGGATTGGAAGAATAAATACTGTGAAAATGTCCATACATTTCTACAGATTTCATGCAATCCTCATCAAAATACCAATGACATTTTTCAGAGAAATAAAAAAAAAAAAATCCTAACATTCATATGGAACAACAAAAGACCCCAAACAGCCAAAGCAATCCTGAGTTAAAAAAAAAAAAAAAAGCTGGAGGTATTACATTGACTTTGAATTATACTACAAAGATATAGTAACCAAAACAGCATGGTACTGGCATGAAAACAGACACTCAGACAAATGGAACAGAATAAAGAACCCAGAAATCAACCCACGTACTTACATACAGCTGATATTTGACAAGGGCAACAGGAGCATGCATTGGGGATAGGACTGCATGTTCATTAAGTGGTGCTGAGAAAACTGGACATACTTATGTAGAAGAATGAAACTAGACCCCTACCTCTCACCATATATCAAAATTAGCTCAAATGGATTGAAGACTTATAAAAAAGACCTGAAACTATAAAACTACTAAAAGAAAACAGGAGAAACACTTCAGGAAGTAGGACTGGGCAAAAACTCTATGAATTAAGCCCCCAAAGCATAGGCAATAAGAGAAAAAATAAACAGATGGGATTATATCAAAGTATAGTTTCTACACAGCCAAAGAAACAGTTAAGAGGGCAAAAATACAACCTACAGAATGGGAGAAAATTTTCATACACTATGAATCCAACAAGGGATTGATATCCAGAATATACAAGGAATTCAAACTCAACAGGAAAAACAAACAAAAAAACGAGTAACCTGATTAAAAAATGGGCAAAAGAGCTGAATAGATATTTCTCAAAGGAAGATATACAAATGGCCAACAGATACATGAAAAAAATATTCAAAATCAGTCAGCATCAAGGAGATGCAAATCAAAACCACATTGAGATATCATCTCACATTAATTAGACTGGCTATTATCAAAAAGTCAGAGAGTAACAAATGCTGGCAAGTATGTGGAGAAAGAGGAACCTTCCTACAGTGTTGGTGGGACTGCAAATTAGTGCAGCCATTACAGAAAACAATATGGAGGTTCCTCAAACAACTACAGATAGAACTGCCATACAATCCAGCAAATCCAGTGCTGGGTGATTACATTGTGTAGTGATAAATATAGTAATTATCCTGATTTGAGGATCATATGTTGCACACAGGTAGTGATAGTCAATGCTGCACTCCACATATACATACAATCATGTTTCAGTTTAAATGAATGAATAAATAAATAAGCAAACAAATAAATAAATAAAAAGAAACAGACACCAAAAACCAAAATCACAATGAGATTTTGTGATTTTATGACACCTGTTAGGATGGCTATTATCAAAAAGACAATATATAAGAAGTGTTGACAAAGGTTTGGATAAAAGGGAACTCTGATAGTCTGTTGGTGGGAATGTAGATTGGAACATTTGTGATGGAAAACCGTATACAGGTTCCTAAAGAAATTAGAAATAGAACTAATATATGACCCAGCAATTCCTCTTCTGGGTATGTACCCAGGAGAATCGTGAAGATATCTGCACTCCCATGTTCATTGCAGCATTGTTCACAATAGCCAAAATATGGAAACAACGTAGATGTTCATCAGTGAATGAATGGAAGAAGAAACTGTGCTATATATAAAATGAAATATTATTTAGCATTAAAAAAGGAGGAAATCCTGTCACTTGCCACAATATGGATGGACCTGGAGGACATTATGCTAAGTGGAATAAGCCAGTCAGAGAAAGAAAAAAATATTGTAGAATTTCACTTATATGTGGAATGTAAAAAAATAAGGTGAAACATATATAGAGAGAATCAAACAGTGGAGTCTGGCCAGCTAGCTCAGTTGGTTAGAGCACAGTACTTCTAATACCAAGATCCAGGGTTTGATCCCAGTACAGGCCAGCCACAAAAAAAAAAAAAAAAAAAAAAAAAAGGATAGAATAAAAAAGTGGTTACTAGAGTCTTACAGGGCAGGAAGAAAATGGGGAGATGTAGGTCAAATGATACAAAGTAGCAAAAATGTAAAATGAACAAATTGAAAAATTGAATGTACAAAAGTAGGAATATAGTTAATAATAGTGTATTATGTTCAGGATTTTTGCTAAATGAGTAGATTATAGTTGCTCTTGCCAAAGGGGGGGAAATGGGTAACTATGTGAGATGATGGATATGTTAATTTATTTCACTATAGTAACCATTTTATTATATATATATATAAGGGTACTTCAAAAAGTTTGTGTAAAGATAGAATTAGATAATATGAAACTTTCCTAGCACTTTTTGAAGTATCTTCATATGTATCTTATTTATTATTATTGTTTTTTGTTTCTTTGGCTGCTGGACGGTACAGGGATCAAACCCCGGACCCTGGTGTTATCAGGACCATGCTCTAACCAACTGAGCTAACCAGCCAGCCTTTCCTTGTATATATATTTTTGTTTTTTGTGGCTGGCCAGTATGGGAACTGGCCTCTTATGTATCTTATAACATTTTGCTATATATCTTAAATATACAAAATAAAATTTATTTAAAAATTAAAAAAAATTATAGAAATACAGAACTATCCAGGTCTTATCAAGGTGAAATTCACAATTTTACTAGGCATGCAAAAAAATGCAAGACAAAATGATGCATAATGAGGAGAAAGATCAATGAATGAACTGGATCAAGAACTGATATGTATGTTAGAAGGTGAAGTAAAGGACAATAAAAATAGTTATCGTAACTGTATTTCATGTACTCAAAAAGTAAAATAGAGATATGGAAAATATTTTTACAAAAGACCCAAAGTGAATTTCTACAGGTGAAAATGCTGATGTCATCATAACAGCTTTATTTGTAATAGTCAAAAATGGGAAGCAATCCATGTGCCCACCAACAGGTGAACAGTAAGCAAACTGCTGGCATATCTATACAATGAAATACTATTCGGCAATAATAGTTTAGGGACGAACTATTTTTTTTAATAAAAAATCTATGCAGCTTTTTATAAAGCAGTACACAGCATGACAAATTATATTCAATTGAGAACTGTATGACAGTATCAGTAACAGAATACTCATCCCATAAATGTCAGCTTTTGAAATATGAATACCGTTATGACAATATGCTGTTTTTGTACCCAGTCCATGTTAGCACATAGTTTAAATATCATTTGGAACTTTGGACCTTGATTTAGATACCTGTAAAAAGGGTTGTCACAATCTCTTTCTTTTTTATTTTTTTTGGCAGTAGGCCAATGGGTGTCATTATCTATCAGTCTGAATTTTTCAGATGATGTGTGTCAAAAAAATAATGTATCAATTGAAAACATTTTAATTGAGGAGTGGACTATGGATACATGCAACAACATGGATAAATCTCAAAATATGCTAAGTGAAAGAAACCAGACAAAAGGAGAAAATACAAAATACAGATTCATTTACAGTGATAGAAAGCAGATTAGTGGTTGCCTGGAGATGGGAGTGGGCAGGGATTATCAAGCGTCATGAGGAAACTTTTCAGAGGGTGATGGATCTGTACATTATCTTGACTGTGCTTATGGTTTCATGGGTGTATGCATTTATCAAAACAAAATTGTACACTTTAAATCTGTGATGTGTAGTTTATGGCATGTCAATTATATTTCAGTAAAGCTGTGGGGTTTTTTGTTTTGATTTTTTTTTTTTAAAGATGACCAGTAAGGGGATCTTAACCCTTGACTTGGTGTTGTCAGTATCACGCTCAGCCAGTGAGCCAACTGGCCATCCGTACATAGGATCCGAACCCACGGTCTTGGTATTATCAGCACCGCACTCTCCCGAGTGAGCCACGGGCCGGCCCTTAGTTTTTTTATTTAAATTTAAGTCTTGATAGAAGTATTTAAGGCCTGTCTCAAAACAGATCTCTTTGGAAGTTGTTATACACCAACCTCTTATATTCACTTTATACCCTGAAACACTAATGCAGAGTTGTCATATCAGTGACTTGCTTTGATGTTAGCTTTTCTACCCAGACACTTATAGGAACGTCAGCTACCATTCACCTTCGACCTGTTCCCTGTGAATCTTCTCTTCCTGACGGGATTTTTGCAGCCCTGATAACCTCATATGATATTAAGAGCCATTTAATGAACTCATAGCATTCTCATCAGCAGGAATGGTGGAAAAAAGGACAGAGAAGGAATAGAGTCATGCTTAAATTATGCTAAAACTAGGGAGTCACACCTAGAGGTAAAGTGTTTTGCATGGTGATGGTCTGCTTTCAGCTTTCCAGCATTGTATGTCTTCTGTAATCATGTATCTTGTGCCTGAAAATCTTTCAGCTCTCCCATGAAATATTTGATTTTACAGCTTCCTCGTGGAGAAAAGGTACAATAAGTAGGACTTACTGATTATCACTGAGGTCAACAACCGATCTGTTACCATTTTTCTTTCTCTCTCCTTATCTCTCCCGTTAAATAATTCATGAAATTTCTATTGAGCTCTTTTGTGCCAGGCATACTTAGCTGTTATGTACTTCTACAGCCTTGTTATTCAAAGTATATTTAGTGGAACACAACATCAGCATCACCTGGGAGCTTATTAGAAATGCAGAATCTTAGTCCTCCTCCAGACAGATAGGAGCAGTATCTGCATTTTAACAAGGTTCCTCAGTGATTTGCATGTACATTTAAGAAGCTCTGTGCTAAAATATTCTCCTTAGCTCTACTACTTAAATACTGCTATGACTTTGAGAAAGTAACTTCACTTCTCTAAGTCATTAACAAATGGGGGAATGGGAATAATGGTAGAACTCACCTCGCATTGTATTATTGGAAGAATTTAATAGGATAAGCCTTCTAAAGCCCTTAATACACTGGCCAGTACCTAGTAAGTGCTTTTGCTGTTGTTGTTGTTAAAGTTTTCATTAATATTAATATTAATATTAAGATTAAGATTATTATTTTGTAGTAGAAAGACAAAAAGTTTTTGTAATATTTCTCTTGTAGCCGCTTCCCCTCTAATTCACTTATGTGTTCATAATGCTGACAGAGAAATATTTCCAAGAGGCATGATGACTAAATATCATACTTGATCCTGGATTAGTACTGCTCTGGACTGAATGTCCCCCAAACTCATTGAAGCTTAATCCCCATTGTAATAGAGTTGAGGGTGGGAAATCCAATTATGGTATTTGAAAAGTGGGGCCTTTGAGAGGTGATTAGAATGTGAGAACTGTACCCTCATGAATGGATTAATTCACTGAAGGTTTAATAGGTAGTAATAGGCATGGTTCTGAATGGCTTTAAAAAGAGAACAACTGAAAAGCTTAGCTCTCTCTTGCTCAGCCATTCTTGCCATGTGAGCCCCTGCATCACTGTACAGCCACCACCAAGAACAAGGCCCTCACCAAATGTGTTCCTGGACATTGGAATTGCCAGCCTCCAAAACTGTAAAAAAAAACTTTTTAAAAAATAAATTACCCAGTGTCAGGTATTCAGTTATAAGCAACAGAAATGGACTAATACAGGTACCTGAACAAGAAAGGAAAGGAGGAGAGGGGAATGTCTTAGTTCCTTCTTAGGTGCCATAACAAAATACTATAGACTGGGTGGCTTAAACAACAGAAATGTATTTTCTCACAGTCCTGGAGACTGGGAGTCTGAATCAGGGTGCCAGCATGGTTGAGTTTTAGTGAGGGTTCTCTTCCTGACTTGCAGATGACTGCCTTCTCACTGTGTCCTCATGTGAACTTTCCTCTGCAGGTGCACCTGGATAGAGAGAGAGAGATCCTTCTTTCCTCCTCTTCTTATAAGAAGAGAACCCCATGACCTCATGATGTAATCTAACCATAATTACCTCCCAAAGGCCCCATCTCCAAATACCATCACATTGGGGTTAGGATCTCAAGAAATGAATTTTGGAGAGACATAAACATTCAGTCCATACAGGGAGTAAGTTTTTTGATGATGTTGTTGATTTCTTTCTATCAGTGACACTACTGGACATTGGAATTTAAGTAATATAGAATTAGATGATGGTGAATCCCTTCCAAATGAAATGCAGCTCAAGTAATTACTTTTCAGAAAAGGGGTGGATGTATTTAAGGTCTTCAAAAATAATAATGTTGTTATCTAGAGATTGAGGTGAGATCATTACTCCTGATGAGTCTCTCTTCCTTTTCCTGTTTCCTCAAGAACAAGTACAGCGGGTATCCGGCTGCCTTGGATCCCCTAACTAACAAGCCCCAGATTATGCCCATTCCATTTAGGTCTAAATCCCCAGAAACTAGGATAATGCCTGGAACAGGATAGGCACTTGAAACATACATGTTGAATGTATGAATAATGGATTGAGCCTTTCCAGAGGCCAGACAAGTATCTCTTCTTCATTTTTCCAATAGTTCCATTACCTATGTTTTTCTGGGAGAAAAATAATTTCTACCTACAGAAAAGATGCAAAAATAATAAAAAAGAACTCTCATATACCCTTTACTGAAATTCACCAGTTTTTTTTTTTTTTTCCAGGTTTTAACATTTCTTTTTTTGTTGTTGTTGGCTGGTCAGTATCAGAATTCGAACCCTTGACCTTGGTGTTATGACACTGCTCTCTAATCAACTGAGCTAACTGGCCAGCACCTGACATTTAATTTTGAAATAATTTCAAATTTATAAATGATTTGCAAGAAAAATACAAAGACCAGTACAAAGGGCTATATCCTTCACCCAGATTTCCTAATTATTACTGATTTACATTTATTTTTTATTTTTGTCTCATATATTTTCTTTTGAAACATTTGAGATTAAGTTGAAGACATTTTGCCAAATTACTCCTAAATACTTCAGTGTATATTCCAATAACAAAAACACTCTTTCACATAACCTCAATACTGTCATCAAAATTAGGATATTAACATTGCTACAATATTTCTATCCAATCCACAAACCACACTCAGATTTCAACAATTGTCCAATAATGTCACTAGTACAAAAGAACATTAACATCATCAACAAAACTTATTCCCTTCCATCTTTTCCCTCTGGTTTGAGATCCAATCTAGGATCATGCATTGAATTTAGTTGTCATGACTCTTTAGTTTTCTTCAGTCTGTATTTTCTTAGTTTTTTCTTATTTTTTTCATGACTCTGTTATTTCTGAAGAGAATAGTCAGTTATTTTATAGTATTTTCTTGTTGGGTTTATTTGATCTTTCTTCATAGCTAGATTCAGGATATACTTTTTTGGCATACCCATAGAAACAATGCTGTTTTCTTCTCAATGCCTCATGTTGAGAAGCACATGATATTTATTTTTTTCATTAATGATATTAACTTTTGTCACTTTGTTAAGATGGTGTCTATGTAAATCGACACTGTAAAGTTCATTAATAAGTAACTAATAGATATTGGGGGGAATTTACTTTGAGATTATATACAGGCATATCCTTTTTCTCATCGTAATTTTTCTCAGTGAGTTTAACATCTACTGATGACTTCTGTTTAAATCACTTCTTACAGTGATGGTTGCCCAATGTTATTTTCCAATTCTTTCATTCCTTGGATATTTACAAGTTGGTATTTGACTGAAAGATAGATCTATCTCTTTGTACAAGTATTTTTGTATTTATATCAGTATGGACTCATGGATTCTTATTTTATTGAATCAGTTATAAATCTATTATTATCATTCAATATTATTTTATTACAGCTTTATTGAGGTATATTTGACATACAATAAACCGCATATATTTAAAGGGTACAGTTTGAGGAGTTTTGGTGTACATATACAGTGAAAAAAAATCACAGTAATCAATGAAATACAAATTTTTATCAATCACAAAAGTTTTCTTGTTCTTAATAATCTAACTTCCTTACTTCTACTTCCCATCGTCCTGAAGAAACCACTAATTTGATTTTTGACATTGTAGATTAGCTTTCATTTTCTTTTTAATTTTATATAAATGAAATCATACAGTATGTGTTTTTGAATGGGGAGGTTTGACTTCTTTTTCTTAGTATAATTATTTTGAGATTTATCTATGTCGTTGAGTATGTCAATAGTTCCTTCTTTTTATTGCTGAGCAGTCTTTGTTGTATTGATTTACCATTCACTTATTGATGGGCATCTGTTTTTTTCTAGTTTATTACGGACAAAGTTTCTATGAACAAGGACAAGTCTGTGTACAAGTCTATGTACATGTCTTTATAGGGACTTTTGTTTATTCTCTTGGTTAAATATCTAGGATTAGAATGGCTAGATCATACAGTAGATGCATAATAAACTTTTATGAAGCTGCTAGATTATCAAAGTGTTCGTACCATTTTAAATTTATCCCAGCAGTGTATGTCCTCACCAACACTTGGTATGGTCAGTCTCCCCCCCCCAGCTGTTTTCACTTTATGGTAAGTGTAGATGTCTATGTAGGTGTGAATGGTGAACACAGAGCTGGAGGAAGAAGAGGAGACGACAGAAAGAGGACGGGTATAGAGATCCAACATTGTGGTTTTCATTCACATTTTCCTATTAACTAATGATGTTAAGCATTTTTTATGTGCTTATTTACCACTCATGTATCTTCTTTGGTGAAGTGTCTATTTAAATCTTCTGACCATTTTTATTGAGTCATTTGTCTTCTCCTTGTTGAGCAGTGATAATTCTTTATATACTTTAGAAACAAACCATTTGTCAGATTGTAAGTTTTGCAAATATTTTCTTCATTCTGCAGCCTGCTTTTTCATTTTCTTAAGATAGTGTTGGAAGAGAAAAGGTTTTTAATTTGGATGAAGTCAGCTTGGAAGTAGATCCTTCAGTACCAGAGGACTGCATCCAAGATCAATGATTTGACTGAAACCCTATGAGAAACCTTGACCCAAAACCACCCAGCTAAGCCACTTCTCTACTTCTGGCTCTCAGAAACTAGGTGAAATCATAAATATTGTTTTTAGCTATTAAGTTTTAGTATCAAATGAAATGTTATAAGAGATAACTAATATACACTGACTTAAAGCAAATTGATTATAATATGCCTTGTAATTTTCTTCATATATATATTTTTTCATTTGGTGTTTACTGAACTCCTTTCATCTGTGGGTTAATTTTTTTGATCTATTTTTTCTGTTGCTGTAACTTCACATTCACTAACATTTTCTTTTGTAGTATTTGCTGTTAATTTCATTTAGTATATTTTCCTATTCAGATTTACTATCTGCATTTATTATCTCTTAAAATCAATTCACACCTTTTTTATATTTTCTGTTTCTTTTACCATATCTTTACCTCTTGCCTCATTTAATATATGAGGTCTATTTATAATAGCTCTTCTAATAACTCCGTCTGTTAATTCTGTCATCTGTGTCATTTTTGTGTCTATTTTCAATGATTAATATTCGCTTTATTATGCAGTGTATTTTCCTGCTTCTTTACATGCCTTGTAAGTTTTGACTGGATGCCAGATATTTTGAATTTTATGTTGCTGGTATTGGAGTGTTTCTTATTATACATTTTTTTTTCTTTTGGCAGCTGGCCAGTATGGGGATCCTAACCTGTGACCTTGTCATTGTAAACCTATGCTCTAACCAACTGACCTAACTGGCCAGCCTGGAGTGTTCCCTTAAATATTTTTCTAATCTGTTCCATTGGCCGAGTGTCTGTTTTTATGCCAGTACTATGCTGTTTTGGTTACTATAGCTTTGTAGAACCCATAAATTAACCCAGATATTTATAGCCAACTGATCTTTGACAACAAGAACATACATCAGGGAAAAGACTGCCTCTTCAGCAAATGGTGCTGGGAAAACAGGACATCCATATGTAGAAGAATGAAATTAGACCTGTACCTCTCACCACATACCGAAACCAACTCAAAATGGACTAAAGACTTAAATATAAGACCTGAAACTAAAAAAAAACTACTAAAAGAAAACATAGGGGAAACACTCAGGAAGTAGAAATGGGCAAAGACTTTATGAATAAGACCCCAAAAGCACAGGCAACAAAAGAAAAAATAAACAAATGGAATTAGATCAAATTAAAAACTTCAACACAGCAAAAGAAAAACAATTAACAGAGCAAAAAGACAACCTACAGAATCGGAGAAAATATTTGCAAACTATGCATCTGACAAGGGATTAATATCCAAAATACACAAAGAAAAATAACAGTAAGAAAACAGGTAACCCAATTGAAAAATGGGCAAAGGAGCTGAATAGACATTTCTTATAGGCAGATACACAAATGGCCTACATACAAATGAAAAAATGCTCAGCATCACTAAGCATTAGGGTAATGCAAATCAAAACCATGTTGAGATATCATCTCACCCAAGTTGGACTGGCTATTATCATAAAGACAGAGAATAACAAATGCTGGTGAGGATGTAGAGAAAGGGGAACTCTCTTACACTATTGGTAGGACTGTAAATTACTGCAGCCATTATGGACAGCAATATGGAGATTCTTCAAACAACTACAGGTAAAAATGCCGTACAATCCTGCAATCACACTACTGGGTATATACCCAAAGAAATGGAAATCATCATGTTGAAAGGATACCTGCACTGGCATGTTTATTGCAGCTCTATTTACAGTAGTGAAGAATTGAAATCAACGTAAATGTCCATCAACAGATGCCTGGATAGGGAAAATGTAGTATGTCTACTCAATCGAATACTACTCTGCCGTAAAAAAGAATGAAATTCTTCCATTTGCAGCAACATGGATGAACTTAGAGAAAATTATGTTAAGTGAAATAAGCCAGGCACAGAAAGAGAAATACTGCATGTCCTCATTCATAAACGGGAGCTAAAATAAAGAAAGAATGAATGAGAAAAAGAAACAATCATAATAATACATTGAACTAAAAAAAAAAAAAAAAAGAACAGCACTCTGGTTATTAGAAAAGGGAGAGGGGGAGAGGGGTTAGTGAGAAATTAGGTAAGGGTCACAAAGGTTGATTATGTTTTGTAAACATGAATATACTAATTATTCTGATTTGATCACTACATACTGTACACATATATTTATATTCAATTCTGTACCACACAAATATATATAATCAGTTATGTATCAATACAAAAACTGTCAAAAATCAAAAATATATTTAAAATGAAATTCATGTTAGTTTTCAGGCATTGCAATAATAAAATAATTTATTACTACAAAAACCAAACCAAAACAAAACTGCCATATAAGCCAGCAATCCCACTGCTGTGTATATACCCAAAGGAATGGAAATCATCATGTTGAAAGGATATCTGCACTCTCATGTTTATCACAGTTCTTTTCACAATAGCCAAAAGTTGGAAACAACCTAAATGTCCATTAATGGATGACTAGACAAGGAAAATGTGGCACATATACACAATAGAATACCACTCTCCATAAAAAGGAATGAAATTCTACCATTCACAGCAACATGGATGAATACAGCAAAAATTATGTTAAGTGAAATAAGCCAGGCACAGAAAGAGAAATATCACATGCCCTCACTCATTAGTGAGAGCTAAAAAGATAAACAAATAAAAAAAGAAAGGAAGAAAGATACAGCAATCACAATAATTTGTTGAACTTTTAAAAGGAAAGAATAGAACTGAAGTTTCCAGAGGTGGGAAAGGGGAGGGAGGTTCGTGAGAAATTGGTAAAGGGCCACAAAAATGATTACATTGTGTCATGCTGAAAATACCTGATTTGAGCATCACATATTGCACACAGGTATTGATATTCAACACTGTATCTCACAGATATGTACAATCAATAAAATGTTGCAGTGTTTCAATGTTTCAATAAAATAGAGAAATATTTCTTTAAATATTTTGGTTCTTTTTTTCTGGGAGGCAATTATCTGGAAACAATTCTTTTTGATGTTTGCTTTTAAGCCTGTGTGGTGGGTCCAGAACAGCCCTTAGTTTAGGGCTAATTTGACTCTAGTACTGAGGCAACACCTTTCTGAGGATTCTGATCAATGTACCATGTGCAGAGGTCTTTCCAATCAGTCTAAGGGGAAAATGAATTCCTGACCTGTGTGAGTTCTAGAGATTGTTCCACCTGATTCTTTCTGGTGTTCTTTCCCTGGCCCTGGGTAGTTTTCTTACACACATGTGCTAACCGGTATGAAGCTGAAGAATCAAGGGCAATCCTCTACAGATCTCTAGTGCTGTCGTTGTATCAGCTCTCTCTTCTATTATAATCTGCTCTGTAAATTCTAGCTGCCTTGGAGTCTCCATACTCCAAACTTTGTTTCCTGAACACACGTAATCTGTAGTTTCTGTTTAGGGACTCCCTTCCTAAGCTGCAACTTGCAAACTCTTTATAGGCAGTGAAGCAATTTTATTTTATTTTATTCTTAATTTATAAAGAAAAGAAATTTATTTCTCACAGTTCTGGAGATTGGAAAGTCCAATACTGAGGGGTCACACACACTGAGAATCATTTCATGGCTAAAGGCAGAGTGAGCGTGAGAGATAGCAGGAGAAATGTGTCAAATTCATCATCCCTTTTATCAGTAACCTACTTCTGAGATAATGACATTAATCCATTCTCTGCCTTCATGACCTAATCACCTCTTAAATTCAGTGTCAACATGAGTTTTGGAGGAGACAGACATTCAAACATAGCACATTCCCATACCATACAATTGCATTTTTTAAAATTGAAACATAGTTTATTGTACATATCTGTGGGGTATAGGGTTGAATATCAATACCTGTGTGCAATATGAGATGCTCAAATCAGAATAATTAGTATATTCAGCATTATGTAATGTAATCATTTTTTGTGGCCCTTCACCAATTCCTCCCTTACCCTTTTTCCCCTCTCCCTTTCTGCCTCTGGTAACTACAGTTCTGTTCTCTCCTTTAGAAAGTTCAGCAAATTATTATAATTGTTATGTCTTTCTTTCTTTATAATTTTATTTGTTTATCCTTTTTAGCTCGAGCATATAAGTGAGGACATGTGGTATGTCTCTTTCTGTGCCTGGCTTATTTCACTTAACATAATTTTCTCTACGTTCATCCATGTTGCTGCAAATGGCAGAATTTCATTCCTTTTTATGACAGAATAGTATTCCATTGTGTATATACAACAAATTTTCCTTATCCAGTCATCGTTTGATGGACATTTGGGCTGGTTCCAACTTTTGGCTACTGTAAACAGAGCTGCCATAAACATGGGAGTGTAGGTATCCCTTGAATGTGATGATTTCCATTCCTTTGGGTATATACCCAGCAGTGGGATTTCTGGATCATATTGTTTGAGGAACCTCCATACTGTTTTCCATGATGGATACACCAATTCACAGTCTCACCAACAGTGTAGGAGGTGTATTAGTCTGTTTTTGTTGCTTATAACAAAATATATAGAACTGGGTGATTTATAAAGAAAAATGACATTTATTGCTTATAGTTTCTGAGGCTGGGAAGTCCAAAATCCATCTGGTGGTGGTGACAGTGACCCAGGGGTCTCACATTGCAAGATGGTGAAAGCAGAGAGAGCAGAGAGAGAACTAGAAAGACAGACTCTCCTCTTCTTTTAAAGCCCTCAGACCACGCCCTTGACCACCATTTTTAATCCATTCACTATGGCATGGTCCTACAATCCAATCACCTATTTAAGGCTCTACTTTTCAATTACCATAATAGGATTTCCCACCCTCTTAACAGTCACAGTGGGGGCTAAGTTTCTAATACATAACACTTGGGGGATACAATTAAGCTTCAGTGAGTTTTGGGGGGACATAATTCAACCCACTACAGGAGGATTCCTCTTTCTCCAAATCCTCACCAGCATTTGTTATTCCATAGAGTTCCTTTTTAATGAGGGTCTTGAGAAGACTGATACCTTATAGCAAGGTGTTTTTGGCAAAGAATATGGCACACCTGGGCAGGTAGCTAACTACCTGCCCAACTGTGTCCTCAGCAAGCCAGGCCTTCTTCCCATCTCCTGTTTGGACAGAAGTCCTGAGAAATGTTTATGAGGAAGAAGTTTGTTGAGAACGTTAGGAGACAGTTCTGCCCTAGGAGGCTGCCCTGCTAGCCAGGGTGCCCTGCCCCAGAGTGAAGAAATTTTAGAGCTCACATTTTCCTTTTTTCAGGAATCACTCCCCTGTGCTGGCTGTTTTCCAATGTCTGAAAACAATTGTTTTATATATTTTCTCTTTTTAAAAGTATAATATCTTCTGTAGGGCAGGATTGAACAACAACAAGAAAAAATAATAGACTTCATTTTTAGAACAGATTTAGATTTACAGAAAAACTGAGAAGGTAGTAGGAGAGTTTCCATATACCCCACACCGAGTTTCTCCTATTATTAACATCTTACATTAGTATGGTACATTCTTCAAAATTAGTGAAACAATATTGACTCATTATTATTAATTAAAGTCCGTAGTTTCTTTTATTTTCTTAGTTTTTACCTAATGTTCTTTTTGTATTTTAAGATCCCATTCAAGATATATCACATTTAGTCATCATGTCTCTTTAGGCTCCTCTTGGTTGCGGTGGTTTCTCAGACTTTCCTTGGTTCTGATCACATTGACACTTTTGAGAAGTACTGGTCATGTACTTTGTACTATGTCCCATTATTTGAATTTGACTGATGCTTTCCTAATGATAAGACTGGGCTTATGGGTTAGTGGAAGGAAGACCACAGAGGTAAAGTGCTATTTTCATCTTACTATAGTGAGGATACATACTGTGAACATGGCTTATGCTTGCTGATGTTCACCTGGAAGACTTGGCTGAGGTAATGCTTGTCTGTCAGGATTCTGCGCTGTAAAGTTACTCTCACCTACTCCCAACTCCACCCCTTTCCATACTGTACTCTTTAGAGGGAAACCACTGTAATCAGCTCTCACCTAATGAATGGGAAGGTATATTCTCCCTCTTTGAGGGCAGAGTATCTATATACATTATTTGACATTCTGGGCTGGCTGGTTAGCTCAGTTGATTAGAGCATGGTGCTGATAACACCAGGTTGCAGTGTTGCATCTCCATACTGGCGAGCTGCTAAAAAAAAAAAAAAAGATACTCTTTTGCACAAGAGATTTTTCTCTTCTCTCCCATTTATTAATTTAGTTAATCATTTATTTACGTTAGCATGGACTTGGATATTTATTTTATACTTTTGGTTATAATCCAATACTACTTATTTTCTTGTTTGAATTGTTCCAGCTTTGGCCATTGGGAGCTCTTTCAGTAGCTCCTGTGCCTCCTTCAGTGTGGCTTTTTTTCTTTTTAATAGTTCTTCCTTACTTTTTGACACTACTAGATGCTCTTGGCTCATCTTGTCTATTTCCTGCCCTAGTCTTAGAATCGGTAATTTCTCCAATGTACGTTTATTCCTTTTATTTAAGAATGGTATTAGAAACCAAGATCTGTGCACTATGTGTTCTTTGTTACAGGGGCATTGTTACTTTTTTAGGCCTTTTCAGGTGACAGAGCAAAAATTATATGTGCATATAGTAGCCTGTGCATATACACATATCCATACATATTTCTGTATGTAACCATCTGTATCTAAATTAAGATAAAAATGAAAATATATTGATGTATCAAACTCTAATCCATTACTACGTGGATCATTTGAGGATATTTTTAATGATTACCACAATCAAATCAATACATCATCACCATTCATAGTTACCATTTTTGTGTGTGTTGGTGTGCATGTGTGGTGAGGACATTTAAAATCTGTGTTCTTATCAAATTTCAAGTAAACAATACAGTAATGACTATAGTCACTGTACTGTGCATTACATTTCCATAACGTATGCACTTTATAACTGAAAGTTTGTACACTTTGATCAACAATCTCTCCTTTTTTCCCCACTCCTGAATACTTGGCAACCACTGTTCTACTCTCTGCTTCTATGAGTTTGACTTTAGGAAATGAAATCAGTAACTCAGAGAGATATCTGTACTCCTATGTTCATTGCACCATTATTCACAATAGCCCAGATATGGAAACAACCTAAGGGTCTGAAAATAGATGAATGGATAAAGAAAATGTGGTCTATATATGCAACAAAATATCATTTAGCCCTAAAAAAAAGGAAAATCCTGCCATTTGTGACAACATGGATGAAACTGTGGAACATATGTTAAGTGGACTAAGCCAGACACAGAAAGACAACTATCGTGTGATCTTAACTGTATGTGGAATCCAGATAACTATTTTTTAAAATAAATATTTATTTCTTTAATTAGTGTTGTTACATGGTTAAAAAAAAGTAAAGGGGCAAATAATGAAAATTCTTTCTTCTATCCTTTCCTTATATCACACTGGTTCCCTTCTGGAGGTGACTAATGTTGCTAGTTTCTAGATGGGAAATGAGATGAGCAGAAGTTCTTAGGACATGCAAGAAACTTAATTTTCGAGCAAGTTTACATAGCTACTTTCATTTCATCCTACAACTTCAATGTGAATCAGTCATTAAAGGTAGTACCAATACCCTTTTAAAAGTGAGGAAACTGGAAAATAAAATCTGTTTTTCTCCCAAATAAAAAAATTGCGTAAGTGTGTACCGTGGACAAATTGAGAAGCATTATAGAAACACCCAAAGTTAGAGTTAGGTTTGAGTGTAGTATAAATCTCATCTCTAAAAAAAAAAAAAATCCCATCTCTGCTGGTTCCTAACTATTTGAAATTGCCATATCTTTTATGTTCTCTGAGTCTCAAAATTTTCATCTGAACTTTGGACTAATAATACATATTTAATTAGTTTTTTGGGGGGTCAGCTGGCTGGTATGGGGATCTGAACCCTTGACCTTGGTGTTTTCAGCACCACGCTCTAGTGAAAGAACTAACTCACCACCCTCATTACCTATTTAATAGACTTATTAATTACATTTGTAATGCACTGAATCCAGTGCCTGGGACCAAGTAATGGCTTAATAAATGGTAGCTATTATCACCCTTAGTGAATCAATGTACAGTATATGCATGTATTGAAACAATATACTGTACTTCACACATACATACATCAAGTGTTAAAATAAATAAATGGTAGGTATTTTTATTTTTGCATTGTTTTAGCAGTTGAGCAAAAAACACTTAACTGTTTAATTACATGCCAGTAATATTTATTAAAGTTAGCCTCAACTATTGGGTGGAGGGAACCCTAGTTTTGTTTTCTCAGACATTTAGGCATGCCCATTGTTGGGAAAGTGTCATGTTTCTTATTCTAACAACATATCTTTGGAGAAAATTTCTCCTAACGTGTTTGCATTTCTTTCTCTCTCTCTCTTTCTTTTTTTTTTGGTGTCTGTCCAGTATGGGGATCTGAACCCTAGACCTTGGTGTTAGTAACGCTGCGCTCTAACCAACTGAGCTAAGCACTTTCTTCTTCTCCATAAAAATGTATAGTTAAATTTTTGGAAAATAAATTGCTAAAATTGCTTTTTTCTTCCCATAACTGTATATTGGAGCTCCCTTCAAGTATTTAAAGCATTTTGGACTATGTAAAATAGTTAATTTATATCCTGAGAAGAGCACCTTAAATGGATAAGATTCTAAGTCTAAGATCAAGTGTAGTATCTGTTCTTATCAGTTTAAATAAATCTAAGTGATAGTTTGGCAGTAAGAGAGGACATTTCTCTCTAGCTGCTCTTGACAATGGACATTTCACCAAGCTAATCAGATATGAATTCTACTATCAAAATTAGTAAAGCATGAAAAACCTTCATCAGATCATTCATTATATTGCTTGTATGAAAATCGTATCTCTTGTGCCTTCTTAAGAGTGGCCATTTGGTGCTCCCTCTACAAAGTGAGAAAGTTTTAGGTTTTCAGAACAACGTTAAAACGGACCAGGATTTGCTAATCCCTATGGAAATCCTTTAATATTCATGTTCTCAAAGGAGCTATTGACTTCTGAATTGGGCAGTCTCATAATTAGAATTCTTTCTCTTCTACTCTTTGTAACTTGGGCAGTTTGTAAATAATTTAGTGCTACTTTCACCAAAGTTTTTATTCCTTCCCAAGTTGATCTTGGCTTTATATAAACCTAATCTAGAAGAGGAAAATCTCTGATACTCACAGTAGGGATGAGTTCACTAAGGCAAAGAAGGTGTGGGAGTATTTCCATATTTATTCATCTCTAGCCCTCTTTCCCTTCTGTGTTCAGCTAATACAGCTATCAAGTCCTAGATGTTACAGTACACCTAGGGACAAACATACAAGCTGATGTATTACATTCCTTTAACTTTAAGCTTTGTTTTGTTTTTCATCCCCAGGCAGTGGTGAATTTTTAAATTAACCTCTAATTTGGTCAAAAAGTCACTCATTTTTGTAATTAGTCATCATGCAATGGTTTATGTCTCACTTTTTATAATTTAACAAGAGATTTCTAGCTAAATAAACCTCAGTCAGCTTGTTTTGATTTAGGAGAATGCAGAATTCATCTAATTAGTGAATCAATCTCTGTCTGTTAGACAGTCTCATGAAATGCAGAGTCTAGGGAATAATTTGTACCAGAGACTTGCCAGTTTGGGTAAAAATGTTTCTATGGGTCTTTAAAAATAAAATGCATATTTGACTGGCTAATTGTGGCTTGACAAATGTGTTACTAAATTCCAGCACATAGCCATTTCTAAAGTTGAATTGTCAACCGGCTGCAAGATTTTTAACCTGTGCTCATAAGAGGAACGTGCAAATCCACAAACATCAGAATTTGGCAGATAACACCTGAAGAGATAGTATCAGGCTTTGAAGGACTGAATAAATATAAGTGGCCGATACTGTAATATCAAATGGTTTTGGAGTTTCCCAATGGTTGCTACACTTACATGTATTTAATTACACAGAATTATCTGTACTAACTTTATAAATTTAAATATTTGGAAGGAAGTGAGATTTATCAAAGAGAAAATTGATTTGGCTTCTCTAGATGCTGGGGTTGGTATGGTGCACCTTACTTAACTTTGTGTGTGTGTGTGTGTGTGTGTGTGTGAAAGCCTATTATCTTATTTCTCTCATTTATAAAATTCTGGCTTCTTTTACATTGCAGTATAGCATAGATGGACCAAAGCTGTATAACAGCATTTTCTATGATGATGGAAATGTCCTATATCTGCGCTGTTCAAAACAGGAGCCACTAGACTCATGGGACTATTGAGCACTTGAAATGTGGCTAATGCAGAAGAGTCACATAATTTTAAATTGCATTACATTTTAATTAATTTAAATTTAAATAGCCATATGTGGCAAGTGGCTACTATATTGGACAGTACAATTATAGACATCGACATACCAGAATATTCCCTTTCTAGGCACGAGTGAGAACAACTGCTAGTTTTGCATGCATTGTAGAGGAGTGTTTACTAAATGCATACATTTCAGATGTAGAACAATGGAATTCTCTCTTCTCTTACACCAAAGAAAATCATATCACTGATCTGTATCTGTATCACTGATTTGATTAGTATCATGTATTTTATCAGCTTTCTTTTTCTGTCTTTTCTCCATGACAAGAATTGATAGCCCTTGGCTTCTTTGTATTTCTCCTTCATTTAACACATGCTTTTTGAGCATTTATTATGTGTCAGGCACTGTCTTGGTGCTGGATATGCAGCAGTGAATAAGACTGATTAGGTCCCTGCTCTCACTAAGGTTATATTAACATGTAATTACACAACAATTATTTGAATATAATTTTGATAAGGTTTCAATGTATTTACCTAGGAATAATTATCAAAAAAAGTTGATTGAGAACTGTCATTGTCCACAAGCCCTGTTTCTATCAGGCATTGGCCCTGACTACTTTAATAGGGTTCTCCTTGGTTTAAATTAGGTGTGTGAGAGTGGGATAAAGAGGGGATAGCAGGGCCAGGGAAGAGGAAAAGGAATGACATTATCTTCTTTTAGTTATCCACAATTCCACTTGAACATAAACGTCTTGCAGGAAAGGATTAGCCTGTCCCCTCCCTGCCCGAACCCTTCACTATCTGCGTCTCAGCACCTGAGCTAGCAACAAGTGGGTATTACTAAGAAATAGAATATTTCTAGATTTTTCTCTTTTAGAATGTTTCTAGACTGCTTGAGGAAGTTATTGATCTGTTTTGCTTTACATTCCTTTTTATTTTTATGTTTGCTTTGTTCATTTTTTTCCTTCAACCAGTTTAAGTGCATCAGGTATACAAACTGGACTGGCTGAAAATCATTACCGAGTTACTCTTTATTTTTGGTGGCTGGCCAGTACAAGCATCTAAACCCTTGACTTTTATCAGTTACTATTACATAGTCTCATTTCTTTTTCTTTTTCTTTTTTTTTTTTGCCTCTTGGCCTTTGCTATAGTCTACATGTTTGTGTCTCCCCAAAATTCATATTTGGAACCTAATACCCAATGTGATACTATAAAGAGGTGAGGCCTTTTGGGAAGTGGTTAAGTCATGAAGGATCCACCCTTATGAATGAGATTAGTGCCCTTATGAAGAGACTGAAGGGAGCTGCCTTGCTCCTTTCACCACGTGTGAATACAGCAAGGCGAAGGCACCATCTAAGGCGAAGGGGAGCCAGACATGAAACTTCCAGCACCCTGATCTTGGACTTCTCAGCCCCTGGAACTGTAAGAAATAAATTTTTAGTGTTTACACATTACCCAGCCTAAAGTATTTTGTTATAGCAGCCCAAATAAACTGAGTCTTTTTTCTTATTTTCTCCATTAAGTTTGAGGTAGGAAATGAGGAAGGGAATAAATGGTCAAGTGAAGTACTAATGATCAGGGTTGTGAGGTGCAGAATTCCAGTCCTGTCCTCTCCAGTGTCCTCTCTGCTCCCATCAAGCCATGAAGCCATAGCTGACTTTTCCCTTTGCATTTCTAACATTTTGAGGCTATTTCCAAACTCCCAATACCGGTCTTCTACTCTAAAATTCTGGCTCACTTGTCTTTGAAGGGCAGGTCAACTGGGCCGGCCCGTGGCTCACTCGGGAGAGTGTGGTGCTGAGAACACCAAGGCCCCGGGTTCGGATCCCATATACGGATGGCCGGTTCGCTCACTGGCTGAGCGTGGTGCTCACAACACCAAGTCAAGGGTTAAGATCCCCTTACCGGTCATCTTTGAAAAAAAAAAAAAAAAAAAAAAAAAAGAAAACTAAAAGTCAACCTTGATGTTATTGTTTGTAAAGTGTATGTCTCACTTGATTTACATTATACTTTTATAACATTCTTTTTAATCAGCTTAACATTTTTGAGAAATGCTTCTATAGGAATTTTCTTCTGTACTTTTTGACTTTGTGGCAGTTATCAATGTAGACATTAAATGAGCTCTGCCGAAAATTTGTAGTTGTTCCAATGGGAACACCTGTATTTTGTTTGGATGAGCAATTGTTCTGTTGTGTTCAAATATATTTAAAATAATTACACCATTAAAAGTTAATATCGGTCCCATTTTAAAATAAAATCTGAGGCTGGATTTGTGTTTTTATTAATTTAATTCTTGAAGCTCTGCATCTTTCAGTAAGTGTGGGGATCCATCTGGGAATTTGGACTCCATGCTGCATAACTGGTTTTGAATTGTTCATAGAAATAATTACTAGGAGGCTTTCAGTTATAAATGTTGGAATGCCAACTACTTCTTTTTCTACTGCTGCTGTAGCTGAATATCACAAACTTAGTGGCTTAAAGCAGCACAAATTTATTCTCTTACAATTCTGGAAGTCAGAAGTCCAAAATCCAGCTGGGTAGGCTAACATCAAGGAAACAGCAGAGTTGTGTTTATTTTTGAGGCTCTAGGGTAGAATAAGTTTTCTTGTCTTTTTCATCTTCTATCCTCTGCCTGCTTTCCTTGGCTCATACTCCTCCCCCCGTATCACTCCGACTTCTGCTTTTGTTGTCACATCTCATCTTTGACTCTGTCTATCCTGCTCCTCTTTAAGGATCCCTGTGATTACATTGGGCCACCCGGATAATCCAGGATAATCTCCCTCTGTCAAGATGCTTAACTTAATCACATCTGCAAATCCCTTTTACAATGTAAGGTAACATATTCACAGGTTCTGGAGATTAGAATGTGGGCATCTTTGGGGACCATTATTATGTCTAGCTACACCAACTCTAACTTAAACAAGAAAAGGGCATATCTATTTCAGAGTCTCACATGATGTCATTAGGGTGTTCTCTCTCTCTAGGCTTTATATTCCTTTGTGTTGGTTTCTTTTTCAGGCAAGATCTTCCTACAAAGTGAAAACAAAAATCACTGGCAAACATGAGTTAAAATTCTATCAGTGCCCCTATAGAGTTTGGATGTGTTGTCCCCCCCCAAACTTATGTGGAAATCTGACCCCCAATGTGGCAGTGCTGGGAGCTTTTTGAATCACGGAGGTGGATCCCTCATGAATGGATTAATGCTTTCCACTGGGGGAGGGGGTGGGGTGCTATTGAGTGAGATCTCGCTCTATTAGTTCCCACCAGAGCTAGTTGTTTAAAAGACCCTGGCATCCCCCCCCATCTTTCTCTCTCTTCCTCTTGTCATGTGATCTGCTTGTACCCGGCCACTGCCTGCCTCTTTCCACCATGAGTAGAAGCAGCCTGAGGCCCGTGTCAGATGCACCTGTCCCAGAATAATAAGCTAAATAAACCTCTGTTCTTTATAAATTACCCAGTCTCAGTGTTCTGTTATAGCAACACAAAACAGACTAATATAGCCCGTTTCTCAGGAGTCCCATGGATGACTCTCTTTGACAGGGTTTATATTTCATGCTTCTTCTTTAGTCAATCCACAATCAATCTCTCCAACTCCTATTAGACAGGCTTGGGCTGCCTCCCCTTGGAGCAAAGTTCATCTTTTCTCAAGCCTCATAAACTTAATTGTGAAGAAAGGGTGGTTTACCAAACAAAAATTGAACTGCTTTTACCAGAAGAAGAGGGAATGTATACTGGGTAAAAAAACCCTAATATGTATGTACCATATATCCGTTAAAATGTAGGAGTCTGTGTCCTTTGAAATGTTCACAATCCACAGAGCACTTCAAAACCCCGGGATACTTTCTGTTTATTATCAGGCTCACAGAGTTGATCTAATCCCTCTGGAAGGGTTCATCATGGGTTGGGCAGTTACAGTTTATCAGAAGGTTAATTATGCCTCTGGGTGAAAGGCACTAATTTATTATCAACCATCATTATCAGAGTGCACACATGATTTAGGTACTCTGGCATTCTTCTGCCAGATAGTCACAAGAGTAGCTAAACTCGTGGATCTCTTTGTGCCTTGTCTATAAAACATTACTCAAAAGAGAAAGGTTAATTTAAAAAAAAATCTTTTTATTCATAGTAACAAAAAAAATGTCTTCCCAAATACCTCCCCCCATATAAATCAATAAATAATAAACATAAAACTTCATAGATAAGGCTAAATTTTAATAGATAACCCTCTCCTCCTTCATACTATCACCATTTCTGATTCCCCAGACATTAGCTGGGTTTTATTTCAAACATGGTCTCAACTTTTATGTACATTAAGTTATGTGTAGGCTTTGAAAGCCATGAGACACGTGACATGGGTTTTAGCCTCCACAGAAGTTATGTTCTATTCTATTACCTGGTCTATTCTATTCCATTACATTCTATTCTGTTCTATCACAGCAATTTCAACAAGAAAGAAAAGTCTTTTCGTTTTTAAATTAAATTAAATTTTATTTTATTTTAAAAATGTTTTCTTTTCTTCAATTACTTGGGGGGTGAGAAAGAAAACAAAATTGGTTTATAATATAAACATTCCAGGTACTTGATCAAATTGACTTACACTTGTATCTGGCAAAGCTGTTACTACTTCCTCTAGTCTTTCCACCTCGGTTGACTTTGTTAATCTTCTTATTCTCTTGGTTGGGGAGGTGGCAAAGATGCTTTTAGACAAGCAGATAATTTATAAGGAAGTTTTAGTTTATAAAATTTTATCCATATATGAACTCCACATGCCAGCTATACAGTATGACTCGTGTACAAGGGCACTTCAAAAAGTTCACGGAGGGATCTGCACTCCCATGTTTACTGCAGCACAATTTTCAACAGTCAAGATATGAAATCAACCTAAGAGTCCAACAATGAATGAATGGATGAAAAAAACACAGTATATATACACAATGTAATACTATTCATTCATGAAGAATAATAAAATCCTGTCATTTGTAGCCACATTGACAGACTCGAAGGACATTATGTTAAGAGAAGTAAGCTAGCCAGAGAAAGACAAATACGATATGACCTCACTCATTTGTGGAATCTAAAAAGAAAAAAAAAAAATGTTGATTTTATAGAGGCAGAGAGTAGAACAGTGGTTACCAGAGACTGGAGAGGGGAGGAAAGAGGAAGGGAAACAGGGAGAGGCTGGCTAATGGGTACAAAATTCAATTAGATAGTCTGATGTTCTATTGCATAGTAGGGTGACTATAGTTAAGAATTAAGTTTTGTATATTACATAATAGCTAGAGGAGAGACTTTTGAATATTTTCACCACAGAGAAATGGTAAAAGCATGAAGTGATTGATACATTAACTACCTTAATCAGAGTATTATACAACATATATAGTATCAAAATACCATTTGTACTTCATAAGTATGTATAATTACAATGTATCAATTAAAAAAATAGTTTACGAAAAGATTTGCATTATCTTTTAATTCTATTTTTCCATGAGATTTTTGAAGTACTCTAGTATTTTCATCCTCCAACTTTAATGCTTTCCAACTCATGACCATTTTGTTTTATTCTAGGTAATTTTTAAAACGAATCTCAGATAAAAATTTCATTCATGAAGATAAGCATTCATAAAAAACAGCATTATTACTAATAAAATATAAACAATAATTCCTTAAAGTAATAATTTAGTCAATATTTAAAATTTATGTCATGTCTCTCTTTTTAAAAGAATTTGTTTGGGGCTGGCTGGTTAGCTCAGTTGGTTAGAACACAGTGTTGTAACACCAAGGTCAAGGGTTCAGATCCCCCTACTGGCCAGCTGCCAAAAAATAAAATAATCTGTTTAAACAAATAAGGTTGATCTCCCTTAATAGATCTGCTTCTTACATGTATTTTGGTCAATAGTTTCCCTTTTCTTTATGTTCCTTATATTTTTTTCCTCCTTTATTTATTTATTTCCTTGCAAATTGTTTGTAGAGGCAACTGGTTGGTTGCTTTTTTTTTTTTTTTTTTTAGATGACCGGTAAGGGGATCTTAACCCTTGACTTGGTGTTGTCAGCACTGCGCTCTCTCAAGTGAGCCAACCGGCCATCCCTGTATGGGATCTGAACCTGTGGCCTTGGTGTTATCAGCACCACACTCTCCCAAGTGAGTCACAGGCCGGCCCCAAGGTTGGTTGTTTTATAGAGGGCAAAACATTGAAAAGATTATATTTTGCTGGTTGTATCACACATTTGACGTGTTCTTTGACGTGTTCTTTCATCTACATATTTTGCATATCTCTATATTATTGAAACTATATTCAGCTTATTTATTATTATTATTATTATTTTTTTTTTTTTGCGAGACAAAATGGTGGGAAGTGTTACTTACCAGACACCTTCAGAGAACGTATCAACATAAGTAAAACAAATTTATGTAATTTATCTTGCTGCAAGCAGGAAATATTTTTAAGGAAAAATATATTATGTACAAATATGAACACAATCATTCTGCTTGCAAGGTAAATACATTTATCTCAAAGTGGATACAACCAGCACAAGTGGATCTTGGAAACGCTCCGTGCCTTTAATTATTTCTTGTTTATTCTAGAGTCCTGTTCTTGATTATCTTCCTCTTCTAAAAAACTATGTAAAAATCAAACATACAAAAGAATACATATAGAATATAATAAACTCTAAAGAAGAGTAATAAAACATGAATCCATATTCTTACCTTTCAGCCAAGGAACCAGAATCGTGCCAGCGTCTTTGATGCTCTTGTGCATCCTTCCCTAATTTCATCCTTTTATTCTCTTCTAGGTGTTTATTATTCCCTTGCTTTTCTTTATAACTTCTCCACATAAATATGAGTTTCTAAATAATATATTTTAAATTTCATTTATTTATAAAAGTTTTATGTAAATAATTATAATATACAACGTAAATGATATATGATTCTTCTGTGAGTTGTGCTGCAACCATTAGATGTCAATAACATGCCCCCTAGTAATGATAATCACAAATGTGTCCAGACATTGCCAAATGTCACACAGGGGACTAGATTTCCCCCCCCACTTGAGAAACATTGGTCTATGTTGCCGTGTATAGCTGAAGTTCATTTAATTTCACTGATATAGATTATTTTATTACGTATCCACGTATTTATTCATTCTTCCTGATAAAATTTGCATTTTCCCAAGCTTTTGCTGTTACAGACCACACTACTGTGAATATATTTATGCACGGCCCCTCGTGCATGTGCACTATCATTCCTCTAGGGGTGGATATGTAAGAAGGCTCATGAAGTTTGTAAACTTCAAAGATTAGGACAAAATATTTTCCAGATTTCTCTTTTTCTATTTCTTTTTACAGACACACACACACACACACGCACACCCCTCCCCATACACACAGACCCTAATATCTTGTTTTTTAAGTGTCATAATACAGGACAGTAGCATGCATGCAGTCAGTGGGGAAAAAAAACATGATGGTAAAGTCAATGTTTCTTTTCTTAGGTGCTAGAAGATAGTTGGGTGTAGTGGAACTCAAAATCTCACCTCCATTTTCCCACAAAGTCTGGTGTGGGGAAGATTCTTAAGGTTGGAGGAAACCAGAATTGCAGAGCTCTAAAATGTTCCTTCTTTTATTCAGCATATAATTGCTGAGCTCTACTATGAGCCTGGTACTGTTAGAGTCATCACAATGAATGAAACACCAGCCCTTCCTCAGGAAACTCATGTTAGTCAGCTAGAAATACATTAACAATTAACTCTGAAATGCTGTAGTGTGGTAGATGCCAAGATAAGGATAAAGAAAAAGGACCAGGAGAGCACAAATGATGAAGTGCTTAACTCAGTTAAAAGGATAAGTGTTTTAGTCCATTTTGTGTTGCTATAACTGAAATATCTGAGACTGGGTAATTTATAAAGAACAGAGGTTTATTTGGCTTACAACTCTGGGACAGCTGCATATGGCATGGGCCTCAGGCTGCTTCTACTCACGGTGGAAAGCGGCAGGCACCCGGCAGGTACAAGCAGATCACATGGCGAGAGGAAGTGAGAGAGAGGAGGTGCCAGGGTCCTTTAAACAAGGAGCTCTCAGGGCCTGCCCCCTGGCTCACTTGGGAGAGTGCAGCGCTGGTAAACAACAAGCTCTAGCGGGACCTAACAGAGGGAGAACTCACTCATTACTCCCCCCTCCCCCAGGGAGAGCATTAATCCATTCATGAGCGATCCGCCCCCATGACTCAATCAGTTTCCAACACTGCCACATTGGAGATCAAATTTCCACGAGTTTTGGAGGGGACAACACATCCAAACTCCATCAATAAGGAAAAACATCACAGAAAAATGGCGTTTATTCATTAATTCAACATATATTTATTTAGTTTTTTCTATGCTCCTGGCATGTTTGGGGACTGTAATTACGCTATCAGTCAACAAAGCAATCACACGCTCATGGAACTGACATTCTAGTGGGGGAGACAGACATAAGCAAACATGTTAATCAATATATATTATGTCAGTTGGTTAAAAAAAAAGGCAGGATAGAGATGTTAATGGAGGGAAGGAGCTGAGGGCAGGGTAAAGACATTTTATTTTTATTTTTTTTACCTTTTATTTTTTATCTTTATCTTTTAATTTTTTAAATTTTATTTTATTTGGAAAGCCTTTTTTTTAGATAAGGTGACATTTGAACAGATCCATGAATGAAGTGAGAGTAATGTGGATATCTAGAGGAAAAGTGTATAGAGGGAAAGTATACTAAAAGGAAACAGAAGATATAAACACCTGAAGTAGCAGGCAGCTTGGAATGTTTGGGGGACAGCAAGGCTGACAGGTGAGCTGGGTTTGAAGCTAGGAATTTCTGAGGTCGTCATAGAAACTATTGGCAGCAGGAATGTCATATAGAAGCACAAGGTATTAAAGAGCAGGCAATGGTGAGTTGTCCTGTGTGCGTAGCCTCTAAGGTGTATGGAAAGGGGCAAAAGATAGGAAGGGTTTTCTGGGAGAAGGAATGGGATTGGAAGAGTAGATTGCATACAGAATGACCTCTATTATAAAAACCTTCAAATATATGACAAAAGTAGAGGAAATATTGTAGTGAACCCCTCTGCCTTCGTCACCTAGTTCTATAGTTATTAAAAATTTGCCACACTTTCTTCTTCTATTGCCTTCTCCTTCTCCTGTTTTGCTCAAGTATTTTAAAGCAAATCCTGGACATTATGACATTTTTGTAACATAATTCAGAATACACTTCTAAAGTTTTACCCGTGTTTGAAAATATGCTATAATGTCATTACCACATTTATCAAATTTAATAAAATTTCCTTGGCACCATTCAATAGCCAACCCATATTCAAATTTCAATATTGTCTCAACCAATTTTTTTAACTAGATGATTTGTTCCAATGAATATCCAAATGAGGTCTACCTATTGCATTTAGCTGTTAGGTCTTTAATTTTTTAAGTTTCCTTTGCCACAGAACTTGTTAAAGAACTGGATCTGTTGTCCTGTGAATGACCTACATTCGGTTTATCTTAACTTTTAAATTATTACTCTATTCCTAATCCTTACTGAAAACTGGAAGGTAGCACTAAAGATTTGAGTAGATTTAGGTTCACCACTTTCGGAAAGGGAACTTCGTAGTTTTCCCATCAAACTTTCATTTAATTTTTTCATCAACTATTTTATTAAAGGTGGCTAATGCTTATCTAATTTTTTTATCCACATTTTAAGCCATAAATATTTTGTAAAGAAGAAGTTTCATTCTTTAGTCATACCTCTTTGGTTATCCAAAATATGGTTTCCAAAGGAAAGGCTGGATAATTGCTCTTTTCTTTCCTTAAAATTCCACTTTAGAGTGTTTGGTGTCCTATTTCCTGCCAGTGGTGATCAATGTCTCTCTCTCTCACTCTCTTTCTCTTTCTCTTTTTCTTCCTCTTCCTCTTTCTCTTTACCTTTCTCTTTCTCTTTCTGTCTAGCATTAAGAACGTGTGACCACAACCAGGCAAGCAGCAGAGCCAGCCACCTGGGGTCCTGAGACAGGTGTGTGGGCTTCAGACCTGCCACCCCCTCCCCGACAGCAACAACATCTTAGAATGTAGTTATTAACCATGTGTGTTTCTTTGGGGTGTATGACTTATCTGCTCATGTCCTTCACCAAATTTCTGCTTAGATTTTTCTAATTCATTTTCAAGAGTTCTTTTTGCATTAAGGATGTAAATCTTTGAGTGTTAATTTTGTTCCTTACCAATTGACTTCAAATTTAATTTGTGATGTTTCCTTTCCTTTGTTTCTATGTTGAGAAAATAGTTTTCTATTTAAACATTAAGTAAAAATAAAAAAGAACTCATGTGTTTTTATATATGTATGTGTTTCAATTAAGGAAATCATTATCAAATTGTATTTCATTGGTGGAAATAATGAGGTTCTTTGGGCTTTAAGAATAGAGTAGTGTGAATTTCAAGGAAATCAGGAATGATTATGCAGAGGAAGTTAGAATGCTGCATACAGAAATGCTAAATTAGCACTGAGGGAATTGGTCATCTCTCTGCATGACAAACAGAACTACACTGAGCATCTCAATATAAACAAGGATGTTTAAACTCTGAGTAACACCCATTTGCTTTCACAGATGATTTAATGCAGCATAGATGAAACATAGCAGAAACATAACATCAACTGTCTCTAGGGGTTGATTACAAGCAAGAAATAGAAAATAAAGATAGTGAAGGAAAAGTTTAAGTGATATATGGTAAAAATTGGGAAATAAAGTTCTCATCACATACTACACCATTCACCACAGTCTAGGACAAATCCCATTTCCAAATTAAATGATCCAAATATAGACCAGAGGGCAGCTGGTTAGCTCAGTTAGTTACAGTGTGGTGTTATAACACCAAGGTCAAGGGTTTGGATTCCTGAACAGGTCAGCCACACACAAACATAATCAAAAAATAAACCGAAACCAAAACTAAAACCAAAAAGACCCAAATGTAGGCCACAAGAGCAATGGAGAATACTCTTGTTGAATAATAGAGCATAAACCACTGGGCCTTAGACATCATCTTCTGATTCCCTCCTTTCTGAGGCTACAAGACATTGTTAGTAATAACTCCCACAGTAGAAGGACAATTTTCATGAAAATTTTCCCTCTCAATTAGATCATTCCCATCAGCATGAAAAGTGCTGTGATTTCTCTTTTTCTCTTAAAACACAAATGCACTCCCTGCTTGACCCCAGTCCTTCTGCCAGGTTTATAGATGAACTCCTGGAAAGAGTTCCTGGGTTCTGAATTCCAGATCCCATATCTAACATTCCATTTGATTTTCACCACTTGTATATCTGATCCCTCAAACTTAACATGTGCAGTACAGAACTCTTAACCTTTCTCCACATTCCCTACCTCTAGTTCTTCACACCTTAGTGACAACTTCATTCTTCTGGGTGCTCAGGCCAAATATGTGGGGGTCATCCTTTTGTCCTCTTCCTTCTCTCACATCTCACATCCTTTTCATTGGGAAATCCTGTGTTGTGTACCTTTCCAGTATTCTAGAAATTTTTGCCACCTTTGCTACTGCCATTCTGACTGAAGCCACCATCATTTCTCATCACAATTGGAGAGCCTGCTGACATGTTTCCTCTGCCCTCTGCAGTCTATTCCCAACATAGCAGCCAGAATGATCTTTAAAAAAGTCAGATCCTACCACTGCTTTCCTCAGATGTCTGTAAAGGCTTCTCCCTTCACACTGGGTAAATGGCAAAGTCATTATAATGACCTACAAGCCTTGTTTTATCTGACTTTTGACGCCTTTCTGACCTCATCGACTATGCTCTCATCTGAGCACCGTTTTTTAGCCACAATTCAGTCCTCATCCTCGTTTGTCCTAGATCACTTGCTGCTTCGCCCTTCGGGCCATCCCTCTGTCTCTGATTCTTTTTCTCCAGATATCTGTATCTTTAATGGTGAAGTTAGTTTCTTGCAGGCAGCAAGAAAAACAAACCCCAAACAACAAAGACAAACAATAAAAGAGAGAGAAAGGAGCAAAAGAAAGAATTTTTCATACATGTCCTGGATCTCTTTTTGATTATATTGTGATTTCCACCTAGTTTTTCATCGATCATGTTGAATTTCTTTAACATTGCAATGTGGGGTTCTGCTTCAGGTGTTTCACCAATTTTCTGTTATTTGGGGTCCAGTATTGGAGAATTGTAGTCTTCTCTTGGGGGTGTCATGTTTCCCTGTTTATTCATGCTTCTCACATCTCTGTGTTGATATCTGGGCATCTGGTGATGTAGTCACTTCTTTAGCTGTTAGAGTGGTTTTTGAGGGGAGAAACACTTACCTGTAGAAATGTTTTATATTGATAGTTGGGTTGGGCTTCCTAAGTTTGGTTCTGAGTGAGCGTAACAGTAAGTGACACTTTGCTTCCTGCGCCTTCTCTGCTGGTGTGGGTGCGCCACTGTAACAGCTGGTACACGGGGCTCCTGGGGAAGTAGTGTGGATCTAGGTGGCCTGCACACCCCTGGCATGCTTTCTGCTGATGCTGGGATGCTGCTACATCAGGCAGATACCTGAGCCCTCAGAGTAGGAAGGTATGGATCCAGGTGTCTTGTGAAGGGGAGCAGCACAGATCATGCTCACTGTCTGGTGAGGTGGTGGTGGGGCATTGTGTCTGGCATGGCACTGGGCTCCGGGGGGCTGAGGGCATGGATCCAGGGAACCAGCCCAATGAGCTGGTGCAGCCTCCGCTCACTGTCTCTTGGAGTAGGTGTGGAGTGCTGAGTTGGGTGCAACTCTGAGCTGGGGGCGGGGAAGAAGAGCATGGATCCAGATGACTGGCACCTCCCTTGACTTGCTACTGGCACAAGAATTTCTCCTATGTTGAACAAAGCTCTTAGCTCCTAGGAAGAAGGAGGAGGATGTGTTTCCAGAAAGCCAGTGCCCCCTTGCATTCTCTGCTTTGGTGTGTGGGGTCACTGGGTTGGAGGGACTCTGAGCTCCCCCAGCTCCCACCTCAAAATGGCGATGTCCAGCTGCAGCTCAAGAACAAGGGGAGAGTGGGTGACTACGTGTAGCTCCCCTCTGGGAAAATACAGTCATGTGGGCTCTTAGCTGCTCCACACGTTGGGCTCACTGTCTACGAGGGTTGAGTGGTTACCCTGTAGCCTGGTTTGCAGGTGTCTATGGTGGTAATGCTAGCCACCCCCAACCCCCATTTCCCACCCCTCACCACCTACCTTGTCCAAGCAGCATACGGTTTCTCCACTCTCTGTGCCAGTCCTGGTCAGGAGTTTTTCTTGTCCTTCTATGTTGCTGTCTCAGGTTTCCAGGTCTTGGCAGGGAGGTGGGGAGGGTTGTGTTTCTCACTGTTAGGTGGATTTCTTTTGTTTCTCCTGGACACTGTACTCTTCAGGTGATGCTATTTGTTGCTTTGGACTTTTTTTTTGCATTAGAGGTGAGGGCTGGCTGTCTCTAGTCAGCCATCTTGCCGGAACCCCTCCTCTCCGTTTTTTATTAATATGGTATACTACATTGGTTAATTTTTGTATGCTAAATCAACCTCACATTCCTGAGATAAATCCACCTTTGTATGATATATAATTCTTTTAAATTTGCTGAATATGGTTTGCTAGTATTTCAGTAAGCATTTTTGTGTCTGTATTTATATGGGGTATTGGTCTGTTGTTTTCATTAGCCTCTTTAAAAAACATTTAAAATATTTTTTTGGAAAAATTTCAGATTAATAAAAGAATATAGAATCCCCATATACTTTTCATGCAGATTACCCAACTCTTAATATCTAAACACACTTCCTTTAGTATCTATCTATTATTTACCTACCTACATACCTGTATACCTATATAACTATCTCTGTCTGAATCTCTATATCTATGTGAGCATGCATGTTTTTTTTTTTTTTTCAAATGCTTGTGAGTAACTTGCATGTAAGACACCCCTATATTACTGAACAATCAGTGGGTATTTCCTAAAAACAAGGATATTCTCTTATAAAATTATAGTATAATAATCAAAATCAGGGCATTAATGCTGATAAAATTGTATTAACAATACATATTAGATTCAGGCTACGCATTTTTGACAGGAACGCAACGAAAGTGAAGTTATGCTGTGTTCTCAGTGCATTGTATCAGGAGGCATGTGTACTTGACATCATCAGTATTAATAATTTATGGTTAGAGTTAGTTAAGGTGGTATTTATCAGTTTGCTTTACTGAAAATGTGTTATTATTTCTTTGTAATTAACAGATATCTTGTGGGGAGATACTGTGAAACCAAGTTAATATACTGTCTCTTGACATACTTTTAGTCATGAATTTTGACACCCATAAATGATTCTTGACTAAAAATTATTACTGTGATAGATGCCAAATTGTGTTGTTGTTTTTTTTCTAATGTTATTATTCATTCTGTATTTATTAGTTGGAATTCTACTATAAGGAGGCGATTTCTCTTTTTTTCCTTATTTATTTGTATCAGTGTGGAGTATGCATTCTTATCTAATTCTATGGGTTATAATCAGCTATAGTCATTTATTTTGTGGCTTATATTATCTCAGATTCCAGAGGGAACTCCTTTAAACTCCTTTGTTCTTTTAACACATCCCCATCCCTTTTAGTGGGCTTTCTTACCTTTTTGATGGCCACAATTCTTAATATCAGAGATGTGGCTCCTTAAATCATTCAGAAAGACGGAAGAACTGGGAACTGGGGTGCTAATGTGCAAATTCAAACTTCAGGGCTCTTGCTTCTTGTTTTCACCCTGTGTTTAATGCAGACAATGTGAGAATTTCTTTTGCCAAAGAACAGCTTCTTTTCCTTTTGCAATTCCAACCTCTATATTTTTCTTTTTTCTTTTTAAATCTCAATCTCAAAATCACTCAATCTCTTTTGATCCAAAAGGATGAAAGATATAATGTCTCTATTTCCTCTCTCTCCCTCCTCCTCCACATCCAGGCTGTCAGAAATTCCTATTTATTTTGCCTCCAAAATATCTATTGAATTTGGTGTATTTCTCCTATCTTCTCCATTGCCATCATTCTTATCCAAGTGACCATGATCTCTCACCAGGAGTTCTAGAATAGTCATTTAACAGGCCTCTCTGCTTCCATCATTGTCAGTCTCCAATCCATTTTCCAAAGAATAATCACAGTAATTATATATATACATTTTTATATGTGAAACATAGCTGTATATCTGGTTTTGTCATTTCCCATCTTAGAACCTTTTCCAAAAGGTTTACTTTGCACTTAGAAAAAAATTCTAAATCCTTTACTATAAACCACGAAGTCTCTGCTTACTTCTCCAACCTTGTCTCCTCATTCCTTGAATACTGTGTCCCAGCCAACCTGAACACTTTTAGTCTTTCAAATATGCACAACTATTTTCCACATGGGAACATCCATTTGTATAGGCTGCTGTCTTTCCTTGAGGCTCCTTTACTTCCTATTTTCAAGGAGTAACTCCATCTGGTCCTTCAAATTTCAGTTCAAGTGTTATCTCATCAGTATAAACGTCCGGTACTGCCATCTGTGGAAGTCCCACTGTTCTTTTCTGTCACTGTACCCTGAGTGTTTCCCCCATGGAGATTTTTACAATTTGAAAATTTATATTTATGTATTATTTACCCTGATTATTCTTTGTCTGTCTCAGTGGCTTATAAACTCTGAGAGGAGGATGCCATATTTCTTTTTTTTTTTATTGAAACACAATTGATTATACATATTTGTGGGCTACAGAGTTACCTATCAGTATTTGTTTATAATATGTGATGATCAAAACAGGATTCAAGTTTCTTTCATTAACTACAGCATAAATGATGTTTAGCACAAGGCCTTGCATATAATAATTATTCAAGAAGCACTTATTGAAAAAATAAATGAATGGAATATAGAATAAATGCTTAGATAAGTAAGGCTTGATTTTTTTGTGAGCTGAGTGCCAAAATATTCAAGCAAGATGTGTTTCCATCTGGAAGGAGAGTGAGAAACCAATTAAAGGGCATACAACATAGTTCAAGGTGCTTTTTAATTAAACATTAGAAGTCACAATTTATTTCACTTTGGAAGAAAACAAAACAGGAAGAGTTTGTTAATAATTAAGACACAACAGAAAAAATTATGACTAAAACTTGAGGAAGTTAGGAGATAGTACATATCAAACTGACAGTATTTAAATATGCTGTATTTTATTATTATTTTTTATTTATCATTATATAATGTAATTGATTTTCATGGCCCTTTACCAATTTCTCCCTTTTCCCCTTCCCTCTCCCCCTTTCCATCCCATCATCATCATCTGTTCTCTTGACAAGTTCAGGAATTATTGCGATTGCGATCGTTGTGTCTTTTTTTCTATTTATTTGTTTATTTTATTTATTTTTATTAGCTCCCACATATAATAGAGATCATGCGATATTAAAAAAGCAAATAAATAACATGACAAACAAATAAACAAACCAACAAAAAAACAAAAACAAAAGCCCTCTACTAACAAAGGAAGATGGTGGGATTGAGTGTAGGGGGCATTCTGTTCCTCTAAAATCATCAAGTACCTTAAAGGAAAGCATGTTTACTAAAGATTTTTGAGGATTAGATAATATTGAGAAAGAATGGCAAATGTGTTTATTTTGTTTGGGTCTCCTGATTATTTTAGTAGGTGTGATTTTTAGGATATTATAAGTTGCCTTCAGGAGGGGCCTGGCTGCCCACTGATATATAATAGAAACAGCTCATTATGTACAGAGAGAAAAACTTTCCTTTAGCATAGCTTGAGGTTAAACTAGAGTTGGAATATAAATAGAAAAATCCAGTTTACAAAGCCAAAAATAATGACTGCGGCATAAAAATAACTGAACTTCTGACAAAAAGAAAGCTATCTCAGAAGAAAATTACAGGGAAAGTTAAATTTACTTTTTCATATATGTGACACATATAAAGTATATAAAAACTGTTAAATGAAGCTCAAAACTATACAGTTTTTTTGTGTGTGTTTTTTCATTTGGTAATATGATTAATAGTTACACATACTGAAATTCTTATGGAAATATTTATTTCCTACTATTTAATAATGGATTAGTCCACTCATTGTATCATATGGGCTCTCACAATTTTAATTGAACTATTTTTTATATGTTTGAATTAACAATAGCATAATGAATGTCAAGGAAATGAATGACAGTCATTAGAGAAAGAGGCAACAAATTCAATATTCCAATTTATTCAACATGGCGATTTTTCTCTTTCTCTGTCAATATTTTCTAAAGACACAGTGTTAAGGGGCAGCATGCTAATTGTTGTGAAATACTGCTCAGCTGAGGGCTTAGCCACAAAGAGCAGAGACCAGAGTTTAAGCTGGGCCTGCGGGCATTGTGCTGTCACAGATGGTGGAGGCAGGAGGGAAGTGCTCGCAGGGAACAATAACGACTTCAAAGAGATACTCAGACCAGCACAGAGGGACGAGTGTCAGACCAAGAGGCTGAATTAATTCTATACAGTGTCCTAATCATGGGAGGATTAGCTACTTGAATGAAGACAAGGAAATAAATACAGAAGGAACGTAGAAGAGGTCTTAGGGGAATATTCTTTCAGATTGGTACTGTGATTCCAAAGAATTCTTAAAATCTGACAAGTATGATACTTTTTGCCGTATATGTTTGCACAGTTTAAAACTCGCTATAACATTGGATAAGTGAAATTAAGCTGGGTATTGAGTCTTGTAGTTTTGATATGGAATGAAGAATTCTCATTCATTGCATATGACCAAGAGCTGGATTGACTGTCATTACATTTAAAAGTTGGCAGTGAACTTGAAGTTCCATCCCTTCTTTTTGCTAACTGAGGAATCTTGGACAAATCATTTTACTTCTTTCAGCTGCAGTTTACGCATATGCAAAATGAAGTAACGGGGTAGGAGAGAAGAGACAGCAAATTTGGGTCTAAGGAATAAGATAATCATTTGAGAGCTGTAAAATACTGTGACCGTGTAAACAGAAAACAGAATTGCCCTGTGCATCAGTTCTTAGTCTGGGTAGCGATTATGCAAACTCATGCTTTCCATTTGTAAAATTGGGGCAATACCTATTTACACTGCAGTTGTTAGCAGTAATGTAATGTACTTCAAAGTCTTAAAATTCAGCACCTAGCAAATAGTATGTGCTTTAAAATTATTGCTATGATTATTACTCCTTTTTCTTTTTATTATCATGACCAATGTGGGACATTTTTGCATGTTCAGAGTACAATAAAAATATTTGCATTTGGCAAATTATGCAGCAATAACAAAATAATTTATCCTTTGTGAAAAAACTCCATTAATATAAAATATTAAGACACATTTTTCCAAGGTTCATTTGGGTGAGTGTTCACGATGCCCTTTAACACAAACGCACAGACATCTGACAAGCCCATAAGAATATACTAAGGTGAACTTTAGAAAAATCATGTTTAAGCCATATACATGCGTGTATGTGTGCACACGCACAAGTACATGCACTGGAGAGTGTGCTGTGATCATTCAGAATCCCCAGAAGGCTGTTTGCTCTAAAGGAAGGTACCTTTTCCCAAGCTTCCCTGTGGTTGGCATGAGTTTGCAGTAGCATATTTATTTATTTATTTATTTAATTTTGGGGGTGGCTGGCCAGTACGAGGAACTGAATCCTTGACCTTGGTGTTACATGCAACAGCATATGAACATGCAAGTATCGTGATCACATGGAAATGCTGCCTATTAGTTTATAAATGTGACATAGAAAGACGCAGGGAACGAATGCCTTTTTATAAGAGTTATGTGCATTTTTGAGCAGTTATATACTTCTATTTAAAAAATAGTTTTTAGGTTTTCCACTACCATGTAACATTAAATATGTGTCACCTATTTGGAATTTATACAAAGAGCAAAAGTTTACAATTGAACATCTTATTCAGACTGTCCCAAGGACAAATTTTTGATAGAATATGCTTTTAAATTCCAGAATTTGTAGTTAGCCGTGAACAATTGTGTGTGGCTCTTTCAAAGTTCTATCACTAGATTTATAAGCACTGCATCTGAGAAGAAAAATAATGAGCATTTGCATTTACAATGAAATATATACTCAGGTGTTTAAAATGAGCTAATATTTTGTCAATAGTACTAAGAGATACAATGCTACTTTGGGTAGGGCTGGTTGATATTTATAAATCCCTTATAGTGGCCCTATTTTTATTGCACATTTTTGTACATCTGGTGTCTTCCTCAGTACAGCTCATTGCAAAAACAACTTAAACTCTCTGTGAACCAGGTCAATCCTGTAAATGTCTTCTAGGTGATTAATCGCTCCTTAATGACCAAGACTAATCAATATGTGTATATCTTACAACAAAAATTGCAACTTAAAAACAGTGGCAACAACTTTATTACAGATGCAATTATGGAATTGAGGAGATTGGAGCTTAAAAACATCTCTTTCATGGATTTTGAGATTTAAACTAATTCCTAGTATAAAGTCATACTTATTGTGGGTGCTTAAATGTATGTTTATTCTTGCAGTTGGTAAATTTCCCCAATAAAATGGTATATTTCAAAATGTGTGTACTTTCAGGTGAGCGTGAAAAAATAAATGTAAGTCATTCCTCAGACCAAGGTATTTTAAGGTGTTGAATGGAAATTGCATATATGGAGACTGCATCCAGCCAAAAGCAAAATGGTCTTTGAAGCTCATTTTGGGAATGTTAAGTACAATATTTGTTGCTTTCGAAAGTGTGAAATTTATATGTAGATAAAGTATCTGTCACAAAACCTTGTTTGATATTCAAATGTTCACTTTATTTAATCCACTCACCCCCAGCACTGTTATACTACCAAGACAGCCTTTCTATGTAGTTTTTATTTTTGTTTTTAATGCCACTTATGATAAACACACTTTAACAGTGATAAATAATCATTGCTTGGGGAGATATTTATAGTCCTAGAAATATAATAATTTTTATATTTTTGAAGGGTTATATCTAGACTTCTGTTAAGTCTCAAGCTTCAGTTTCAAAAAGGGTAAAGGAAAACCAAGTAGAGAAGAAACAAAAGGCAACTAAATGATGATGACCTGTTGCATATTTGGGCAGTATAAATTTATGTGAATCTCAAAAGTATAGAAAAAACAACACCCACCTCTCCGTGGTTGAAAAAACAAGGTGGAAACTGCTTCTTCTCAAACTGTATTTTAATCTTTTTCAGTTTTTCTGCTGCTTCTTTATATAATTAGTGGCTGATAGTTATTAATTTATTTGGCATTTATCATGCCAGTGTTAATTCATGCATATCTAATATGCCTTAACTAGAATTGGGAGGAATTTCCTGATATGGCAGACTAATTCTAAGGTAGCATTTTACTGAGAGAAAATAAACATTTTCACATGAATCCCTCTGCAGTTTACTAATTAATTACTCTCACTCTAGGATATAGAGTGACATTGAAATCTACACCAAATAAAATAGCAATTTGAAAATTCATCAATATGTCCATTTCTAATACATCTCTCTTGGGAGCCATATGTAAGAGCAAATTATCCAGCAACTGAGTTTCCCTACAAGCTATGTTTCTATTTCATACTTTGTAGACTGGAAATCTTACAGGTTGAGCTAGACATAGACCTCTGTTAGTGGGGAAAATGATGGCTGAAATGGATACACATTCTCTTGATCAATGTTACATGAATTCTCTGCTCCTTCTTTAGCCCATCACTTGGCACTAGACCCCTGCCTCTTGCTTCTCTTCCACACTTGAATTTCAGTCCCTCACCTTTCTTTTGTTTGAAGTTTAATGTAGAGTCCAAGGCCGAGTCCTTGAGAATCGGGTTATGAGAATTGAGTTCTAAAGATCCTAGAGCCCATGTTTTTCATGTTTTTCTGTGTTTTCCATGTTTTTCATATAGTTTGGTAAAATCAATATCTTTTACTGTCTTTGGTACAAATAATTACCTACTTTATGTGATTTTTATGAGTTGACTCCATTTTTTTGTGTAGAAAGAATTGTTTAAGACTGAGGTTTCCATGAACATGTTTCTAGGCTGTATTATGTATTTCTACCTCTACTAATGCTAATGAACCTTCTATTCTGTTTGTTCTTTTACAAAAAACATTCTGATCACTTGAACAGACTTTAGGTGTAAGGGTGAGAAATCAATATCAAATAAAAAAATATACTCTGAACATTGTAGACAGGTGTCAGACAATAAGTTGGATCTATATTTTAAATTTTAATACTCAGAAAAGACAAATACTTATAAACTGATTACCTGTAGTTTTATAAAGAAATTTGTAAAACATCATATAACTATGTGAAAATGTAAATTTACTGCTAAAAATACCATCAAATTATAAACATCTTGAGAGATGGGACTATATCTTTTGCATATTTGCATTGGCTGAACCTACCATATAGCATGCACTTAGGAACTTTTTTAAGGGAAATGAATAAGTAACTTTTAATATTTTTTTGTCAAAGTAAAACATATATACATTTGTGATTAATTTCCAACATATTTTCTAATTTTCTCAATTTGTAGACTTTAGAATTCCCCTGATTGCAAAACATTTAAAAATTATAACAAATCTACCTCCAAAATTATTTGAAATACTATTTGTTAATAACAACAGCTTTAGTTAAGAACGGAACAGAAAGCAAGCCTATAGTTTTAACATTTAGGTAGACTTAGTCAATAATATCAAATGAGAAACTATTTTTTCTAGGTATTTATAAAAATATCAATCACAATTTGCATATAAAGTTGAGTAGCTATTATATTCCCCTTTAAAGGTGGTTAAGTATAGACTCAATAATGGTTAGTGCTTCTCAGGGTTGTAGTAAGTAGTAAACATGTAATTAGTGTCTAGATTTTTTTTTTTTTTTAGATTTTATCCATTACTTTTATTATAAGGACTATATTTATATTTACAAAACAAGGTCCTTTTTGTTACCTGAGAAACATTGCTCTCAATTTTTGCCTTTCATTAAGAATTAGAGATTGAATTTATAGACAGAGTATGGATCAGATTGTCCTTTCTAAAATACTTGAGTGAAAAAAAAAAAGAAATTCTTCTTCTTCAAAAAAATACTCGAGTGCACTGCTGCTGACAAAACCGACCTGTTTTTCTTAAGCTCCAACATGGCAGACTTAATTAGGCCCATACCTGGCTCCTTGAATAAGACGTTTGTTTCTCTCAAGTAATGAAATTGATAGTAATAGTTGCTACCATTCATTTAACAGTTAACAGTGTTGGAAACTTTACCAAGTATTTTTATGTATGGCAGTGAATTGAATGGTTCCCCAAAGTCATTACAACTTCATCCCCACTGTAACTGTTGAGGGTGGGAAATCCTATCATGGTAGTTGAAAGGTGAGGTCTTGAAGAGGTGATTAAATTCTTCTTTTTTTTTTTGTCTTTGTCGTGACCGGCACTCAGCCAGTGAGTGCACTGGCCAGTCCTATATAGGATCCGAACCCACGGTGGGAGTGTCGCTGCGCTCCCAGCGCCGCACTCTCCCTAGTGCGCCACGGGCTCGGCCCAAGAGGTGATTAAATTCTGATGGCCATGCCCTGATGAATGGATTAGTAATGAAGCTCATGGGCATGGTTCTGAGAGCTTCAAAAGGAGGGCACGTGAGAGTCTCTCTCTCTCTGCTTTCCATTTTTTGCCATGTGAGACCCCTGCATTGCTGTAAAGCCACAACCGAAGAAGACCCTCACCAGATGTATTCTCTGTATTTCGGACTTCTTAGCCTCTGAAACTGTAAGCAATAAATTTTGTTTTCTTATAAATCACCCAGCTCCAGATATTTCTGTTATAGGCAACAGAAATAATCTAATACATATATTATCTCATTTAATCTCCACAGGCAGGTTTTAGTATTCTATATTACAGATGAGGTTCTTAGCTCTTAAGAATCAGAGCTAGAATTCAGACTCAGATTTGTGAGCTCCAATGCCTGCATTTCTCCTGCTTTCTAGACTATGATAACCATGATCATATTGTCTTGATGTGGAATCTCCAGTGGCAGGGAGCTGGTTTTATTCAGCTATATCTTTTCTATTACTAGCACTGAGCCCAATTGTTATGTGGTGAATTAAGATTTACAGTGAGGGACAAATGATTTAAGGGAAAGTAATGCTTCCTTCTCAGTTTTATTCCTGGCTCTGAATGGGCAATTTTACTCTTTCAGGGTACTTGTCCATTACCACAGAATGGTACTGTGCTGGAGGTGTCTGGAATTGGGCCATACCTAATTATTAATCTTGAGGCTAAATAGATATCTCCACTGGGCATGCCTTATATCTGCTTTCCTAAGCATTTCAAAAAATAGTGAAAATATCTGTGCTGCTGATGTTGTGGAGAAAATCATTAGTAGGTATACAATATTCACGTTGACTGAATGAATTAACTAATGATAATCCAGGTAAGGAGAGGCAGACTCTTTTTGTTTGCAGTCTGAAGCATCTGTAATAATATTTTGTTTCTTTTTAAATTTTAACTTTTCTTTTATTGAAACATATTTGATTTACATATCTGTGGGGTACAGAGTTGAATATCAATACCCATGTGCAATATGTGATACTCAAATCAGATAATTTGATAATTGGATAATTAGTATATTCAACATTACACAATGTAATCATTTTTTGTGGCCCTTTACTAATTACTCGTTAATTCTCCCTCCACCTTTCTAACCTTTTATGGCCTCAGGTCTATTCTCTCCTTTTGAAAGTTCACCATATTATTGTGATTGTTTCTTTATTTCCTACTTTCTTTCCTTCCTTCCTTCTTTCCTTCCTCCCTCCCTCCTTTCTTCATTCTTTCTTTCTTTCTTTCTCTCCCACTCATGAGTGAGGACAGGTGGAATTTCTCTTTCTGTATCTGGCTTATTTCTGTTAACATAATTTTCTATAAGTTCGTTCATGTTGAAAATGACAGAATTTCATGCTTTTTTATGGCTGAGTAGCATTCCATTGTGTATATATACCATATTTTCCTTATCCAATCTTCTACTGATGGACATTTAGGCTGGTTTCAGCTTTATGCTATTGTAAGTAGAGCAGTGATAAACACGGGAATCCAGATATCCCTTTGACATGATGATTTCCATTCCTTTGAGTATATTCCTAGCAGTGGAATTGCTGAATCATATGATAGTTCTATCTGTAGTTGTCTGAGGAAACTCCATGCTGTTTTCCATAAGGGCTTCACTAATTTACAGTCCCACCAACAGTGTAGGAGGACTCCCATTTCTTAGCACCCTTGCCAGCATTTGTTATCCTGTCTTTTTGATAATAGCCAGTCCTAACTGGCATGAGATGATATCTCAATGTGGTTTCCATTTCCCTGATGCTTAGAGCATTTCTTCATGTGTCTGTGGCCATTGGCATATCTTCCTTCGAGAAATTTCTATTCATTTTCTTTGCCCATTTTTTAAAAAGTTTTCAAAATACATTTCATTTCATTTATTTATTTATTTATTGTAACATAGTTGATCGTACAGATCTAGATGGTACAGAGTTGAATATCAATACCAGTTTGGGGAAGACAGACCTGCGAATGACTTTAGAATTATGGTGGCAGTGGATATTTGAGATAATTTCCTGGGAATCTCTTGGGTTGACAGCTCTTAGATTCCCATTTTGAACAGTAGTAGTAGCATCCTGGTTTATTTTTCAGAAAGAAGTAATATTTTTTATGACAGGACATGTAATAATGAAGTGGTCAAAATGCAGACGTTAACAATGGAACACATGAATCAGATGGTAGGAGTTGAACTATATCTTTTTATATGCTCAGGAGCCCATTGTTTTATCATTCAGAAGCAACAGAAACAGCTCCTTGCCCAAGTTATCCCATTAGGTGATTACTTTATCATTGCCGGAGTATTCTATCAGCCACCAGATTTGTTATCAGTTATAAACTCCAGAGTGCTTTCTGCGGTGCATGGCATTCAGTCAGCTTTTGATGAAGCTATGTCATGCTGTCGATATCCTTCCAAAGGGTATAGGTGGCACTTCAAAGATCATGAAGAGCAAGATGAAGTCAAGCCTAAAGCCAAAAGGAAAGAAGAACCAAGCTCTATTTTTTAGAGACAACATGTGGATGCTTTACTTCTAGACCTTAGACAAAAATTTCCACCCAAATTTATTCAGCAAAAGTCTGGAGAAAAGCCTGTCTCAGTGGATCAGACAAAGAAAGAGGCAGAACCTATACTGGAAATTGTAAAGTTTGAAGAAAAGAAGACCACAAAGACTGTCCAACAGACAGTGAGCACAAAGGCCCACCTGAGAAATGGATGAGACTTCAGTGAGTATTGGACAAAAGACAACCTTGTAAATTATAGATCGATACTGTGGCAAGTTTTGAACTTTAAAATATTTTGTCACAGCCCACTCATTTACATGGAATGTGCTTGTTCTTTAAGAAAGGCTGTTATTTTCATCATGCTTTCTACGTGAATATTTCTTATATATCTTTTATAACCTTTCATTTTCTGGACTTGAGCAGCCTACTCACATGTGTACCAGTGTATGCATTTAAAAGCAAAATAAAGGTATTTGTATATATTGCTTAAAAAAAGCCTGCGTGCAATATGTAATGCTCAAATTGGGGTAGTTACTTTATTAACATTATGCAATGTAATCATTTTTTTTTGTGGCTCTTTACTAATTCCTCCCTTACCCTCCGTCCTCCTTTCTGCCCATTTTTTTCATCAGCTTACTTGTTTTTTTCTTGTTAAGTTGTTCGAGTTCCTTGTATATGCTGGATATCAATACCTTGTTGGATGTATAGTTTGCAAATATTTTCTCCCATGCTGTAGGATGTCTTTTCACTGTGTTGATTGCTACCTTTGCTGTGCAGAAGTTTTAAGTTTGATATAATCCTATTTGTTTATTTTTTCTTTTGCTGCCTGTGCTTTTGAGGTCTTATTCATAAAGTCTTTGGCCAATCCTACTTCCTGAAGTGTTTCCCCTATGTTTTCTCTTGGGAGTTTTATAGTCTCAGGTATTATACTTAAGTCTTTAATTCATTTTGACTTGATTTTGGTATATGGTGAGAGGTATGGGTTCAGTTTCATTCTTCTACATATGGATATCTAGTTTTCTCAGCACCACTTATTGAAGAGGTAATCATTTCCCCAATGTATGTTCTTGGTTCCTTTGTCAAAGATCAGTTGGCTGTGACTATGTGGGTTGATTTCTGAGTTCTCTATTCTGTTCCACTTGTCCGAGTGTCTAATTTATGCCAGTACCATGCTGTTGCTAGTATAGATTTGTAGTACAATTTGAAGGCAGGTAGTATTATGCTTTTGGCTTTATTTTTTTGCTCAGAATTTCTTTGGGTATTTGGGGTCTTGGTGTTCCATATGAATGTTAGGATTGTTTTTTCTATTTCTGTTAAGAATTTCATTGGTATTTTGATGGGGGTTGCATTGATTCTGTAGATCACTTTGGGTAGTATGGACATTTTCACAATGTTTAATCTTCCAATCAAAGAGCACGGAATGTCTTTCCGCCTTTTTGTGTCCTCTTTAGTTTCTTGGAAGTAGTGATTTGTAGTTCTCATTGTAGCGATCTTTCACCTCCTTGGTTAAATTGACTCCTAGGTATTTTATTTTACTTTTTTTTAGCAAGTATTGTAAATGACTTGCTTTCCTGATTTCTTTTTCTGCTAGTTTTTAATGGGAATATAAAAATTCTACTGATTTTTGTGTGTTAACTTTGTATCCTGTGACTTTACTGAAATCACTTATCGACTCTAAGAGGGTTTTGGTAGAGTCTTTAAGCTTGTCTGTATATCGGATCATGTCATCTGCAAACAGGGACAACTTGACTTCGCCTTTTCCAATCTGGATGTCCTTTATTTTTTTCTCTTGCATGATTGCTCTGGTTAGTACTTCCAGTACTACGTTAAATAGGAGTGGCAAGAGTGGGCATCTTTATGTTGTTCCTGTTCTTATCATTCACGATGGTATTGGTGGTGGGTTTTTCATGTATGGCTTTTATTGTGTTAAGATACTTCCTTCAATACCTAATTTATTGAGAGTTTTCATCAAGAAGTGTTGTCAAATTTTTTCAAATGCTTTTTCTGCATGTATTAAGATGATTTATGGAGTTTGGATGTGCTGTCCCCCCAAAACTCACGTGGAAATTTGATCCCCAATGTGGCAGTGTTGGAAACTGATTGAGTCATGAATGGATTAAGGCTCTCCCCATGTGTGGGGGAATTAAAGAGTTAGTTTTCATTTTATTAGTCCCTGTGAGAGCTCATTTCTTAAAAGGACTCTGGCACCTCTTCTCTCTGTCTTGCTTCTTCTTGCCATGTGATCTGCTTGTACCTGCTGGCTGCCTGCCACTTTCCACCATGAATAGAAGCAGGCTGAGGCCCATGCCAGATGCAGCTGTCCCAGAATTGTAAGCCAAATAAACCACTTTTCCTTATATATTACCCAGTCTCAGGTATCTATGTTATAGCAACACAAAACTGACTAATACAATGATCATATAGTTTTTATCCTTGATTTTGTTTATATGTTGCATCACACTTATCAACTAGCATATGTTGAACCATCCTTGCATCCCTGGGATGGATCTCACTTGATCTCTGTGTATAAGTTTTTTGATGTGGTGCTGTATTCTGATCGCTAATATTTGATTGAGGATTTTTGTGTCTCTGATCATCACATATATCTTTTTTTGTTGTATCTTTGTCTGATTTTGGTATCATGGTGATGTTGGCCTCATAAAATGAGTTTGGGAGAATGTTTCAATTTTTTGGAAAAGTTTGAAGAGAATAGGTACTAATTCCTCTTTAAAAGTTTGGTAGAATTCAGCAGTGAAGCCATCCAGTCCTGGGCTTTTCTTTGTTGGGAGACTGCTGATTACTGCTTCAATCTCATTGCTTGTTATTGATCTGTTCAGGTTTTCTATTTCTTCCTAGTTCAATCTTGGTAGTTCATATGTGTCCAGAAATTTATTCATTTCCTCCAGATATTCAAATTTGTTGGTATATAGTTGTTTATAATAGTCTGTAATGATTCCTAATATTTCGGTAGTATCATTTATAATGTTTCTTCTTTTGTTTCTGATTTTTGTTATTTGGGTCTTCCTCCCTTATTTTTTTAGTTAGCATAGCTAATGGTTTGTCTATTTTGTTTATTGTATCAGAAAAATAACTTTTTGTTTCATTGATGTTTTGTATTTCTTTTTGTCTCTATTTCATTTAGTTCTGCTCTGATCTTAATTATTTCTTTCTGTCTACTAATTTTGGGTTAGCATTGTTCTTGTTTTTCTAGTCTTTGAGGTATAATGTCAGGCTGTTTATCTGAGATCTTTCTGTTCTTTTGATGTAAGTGTTTATTGCAATAAACTGCCCTGCTAGTACTGTTTTAGCAGTATCCCACAGGTTTTGGCATTATGTGATTTTATTTTCATTACTTTAAAAAAATGTTTTGATTCCCTATTTAATTTCTTTTTGGACCATTAGGTCATTCAGGATCATAGTGTTTAATTTCCATGTATTTGTATAGTTTCCAGAGTCTCACTTGTTATTGATTTCTAGTTTTAATCCATTGTGGTCTGAAAAAATACTTGAAATAATTTCAATTTTTTTTAAAACTTGTTGATCTAAATTGTGATCTTTCTTGGAGAATGTTCCATGTACTGATAAGAAGAATGTACATTCTATAGTTGTTGCATAAAGTGTTCTGTAGATATATGCCAAGTCCAATTGGTCTAAAGTGAAGTTTAAATCTTTTGTTTCTCTTTTTTTTTGTTGCCTGTATGGATCTGTTCAATGTTGAGAGTGGGGTGTTCAGGCACCACACTATTATTGTATTAGGATTTATCTCTTTCTGTAGGTCTAACGGTGTTTGCTTCATATATCTGGGTGCTACAGTTTTGAGTGCATATATATTTATAAGGTTATGTCTTCTTGTTGGATAGATCCCTTTATCATTATATAGTGGCCTTGTTTGTTTCATTTTATGGTTTTTGGTTTAAAGTCTATTTTATCTGCTCTCATAAACAGCATATAGTTGAGTCTAGCTTTTTAATCCAGTCAGTCAGTCTGTGTCTTTTGAGTGGGGAATTTAACCCATTTACATTTATGATTGTTATTGGAAGGCATTTTTTTTATTCCATGCTTTTTATCAATTTTTGTTTGGGTGGTTTAAATATCTTTTGTTCCTTTTTTTATTGTTTGTCTTCAGTGTTTGTTTGTTTTTCAGGTGATAAGATATAGTTTATTTCTTTTTATTAGTAGTATTTTGTTCTACCAGTGGGCTTTGTAATTTCTTGTCTATTTATGATAGTGATTATCATTTTTTGGATTCCAGATATAGGACTCTCTTGAGAGTTTCTTGTAGGGCTGGTCACATTGTGGTGAACTTGCACAGTTTTTGTTTATCTGGGAAAGATACTGTTTCTCCTTCATTTCTGAAGAATAGTCTTGCTAGCTTTGTGTTCTTGGGTGACAGTTTTTTTCTTTTAGTATTTTGTATGTATCATCCCATTCTCTTGCCTGTATAGTTTCTGTCAAGAAGTCAGTTGTTAGTCTCATGGGCACTCTCTTTAGGTGACTTGATGCTTTTCTCTTGCTGTTTTTAAGATTCTCTCTTTGTCCCTGAGTTTCGCCAGTTTGACAATAATGTGTCTCAGGGAGGGCCTTTTAGAATTGAATCTATTTGGAGATCTTTGAGCCTTCTGGATCTGAAGATCAATGTCCCTCCCTATACCTGGGAAATTTTCCATTATTATTTTGTTGAATATATTTTAAATGCCTTTTCTATTCTCCTTCCTCCCAGAACACCCATGATTTGTATGTTTATGTGCTTGAGGTAGCCTGCTAGCTCTCTTAGATTTACTTCATTTTTACAATTATTTTATTTTTTCCTTGTCCACCTGGGTTATTTTTAAAAGACTGTCTTGGGGATCTGAAATTCTTTCTTCTGCTTGCTGTAGCCTGTTGCTTAAGCTCTTAGTTGTATGTTTTTTTAAATTTTATTTTGTTGAATAAATTCTTCAGTTCCAGGAGTTCTGCTACATTCTTTTTTTAAGGTATTAATCTTTTTGTAAACTTCCTCCTTCATATCCTGGATTGTTTTTCTCATTTCATTATGTCATCTAACTGAGTCTTCTTGTATCTCATTGAGTTACCTTAAGGTTGTTGGTTGGAATTCCTTTTCAGTCATTTCAAGGGTTTCCTGCTCTATAGGATCTGGTACTTGATAATTATTGTATTCCACTGATGGTGTCATATCATTTTGTTTTTTAAATATATATAGTGTCTCTACACTGATGTCTTGTCATCTGGTAGAGCACTTGCTTCTCTTACTCTGGAGTGGACTATGAGGAAAGAGACTTCCTCCTGTAGATGTGTTTTATATTTTCTGTTGAGAAGGGTGTTTTAGTATTGGATCTGGGTAGATACAGCAGTGTAGTTTCCATATGGGTACTTTGGCAATATTCAATGTTGGAGATATGTGTGAGTGCCTCCATGGTCTAGGCACTGGGGCACTTAGTGATTCCTTGTTGAGGTTAGTAAAACTGTGTTTCATATTTGAGGACATGGGTGAGCTCTTGAGTTCTTGGGAGAAACAGCTGGGTGCCCTGTCACTCTGGCTGGGGTGGTTGACCCTGGGAAGGCTTGCTGGCACCCCAGCTAGCATCCCATGACCCTGATAGGTTCAAAGGGGTATGCTGGAGCTCCTCTGTTTGAATGGGTGAACCTGGGTGGGGTTTCTCTTTTCTCTTTCCTATGGCAGAGGCTTCTCCTGAGTCCTTGCTTCCCTCAATTGGGAGATGGATTGGTGGTGGTTGGGAATTTTCTTTCCTACTTTATTTGGCTATCCTCTGGTTCTGCACTCTCTGGGAATTCTGCTTGTGTCTCTGCCTGGATCAAGGCAGTCATGTGGGCTGTGCAGGTACCTGACATCCCTAGGTGCATTGCCACGGGGGGCAGTGTAATTTCCCTGGGGGTTGGGACACTGAGTCATGGGCTTGTGGTCACTCACCTCTTACCCTGGGCCCCACTGATGACTCTCCTTGTGGCAGTAATGGCTGTGGTGGACCACCTGTGCAGTGGCATTGTCTCCGGCAGCAGTGGGCCACCCTTGAGATGGCACCTCAGTTTCCTGACAGCCATTGACAGGGAGTCAATAATTTTCTAAATTTTGTCCATTCAGACTGGTTAGCTCATTGTGTTAGAGGTCATTCCTTATTCAAGTGTGACTCTGAAGTCCTTAGCACTGTGACACACACAGCCAATACTCCATAACTCCATAAATAAATGAATCAATGTAGAATTCTGTCAATACATTTATAGAACAATCTGTAATTTAATAGATTTTGATGAAATTTTATAAGCTATATAGGCCAGGACAAAAATTTTGGTTATTTCAATGTTTTAAAAAATGGCATATTTCTGTTGCATAAGTTAACCCATCTGCTTTCTCATATCAGGATCACATACAATATCACTTTTACAAACCTGACAGACACCATGTTGAGCCAAGTGGCTGAACAGGGGGCACTGAGAAGGACACAGCATTACTTTGTGAAGTTATTCTCATTAGGAATGTATAATCTGAACTTAATAATACGAAAACATCAGACAAACTCAAACTAAGAGACACTCTACACAAGTATTGGCTCACGCTATCAAAAAAAATCAAGATAATGGAAAACAAAGAAAGACTAAGAAACTGTCCCAGATTAAGAGACAAAACAATGCCATGCAATTGTGATCCTGGATTGAATTCTACCCTATGAAAAAATAGTCTCTCTCTCCCTGTATGTGTACACACACACACACACACACACACACATTGTTAAAATTATCAAAATTTGAATAAGGTCTATAGATTTGATACTAATACCACATTAATGTTAATTTACTGATTCTGATAATTATATTATGGTTATATAAGAGGATGTCTTTGTTTTTAAAAAATGTTCTGAGTTAACTAGGGGTAAGAGACCTCATGTCTACAACTTGCTTTCAAATGGATCAGAGGAGAAAACATTTATCTATCATCTATCTATCTATAACTATTTTTATAAAATGATAAAGCGGATGTAATAAACTGCTACCATTTGGGAATGTTGGGTGAAAGGTATAAGAAATTTTCCTGCTACTTTCATAATTTTTTATATGTCTAAAATTATTTTATAATAAAAAGTTGAAAACCCACTTTTTAATAAATGATTTCCTACTTTTAGAATAAAGTAGAAGCTTTGTCACAGGAAATCATTATTAGTTTCATGGAGTTAATTATTTTACTGTTCCTGAGCCTTAACCAAATGATTTTGGTGGATGAATTTGGCTCTGAAAAAAGTACTGTTCCCTTTTTTAGCCCATCTCCTGACTCTGTGAATAAGAAATTTTGCTTATACTATGCCCTTGCCTATTACCTCAGAATTGCCTCCTAAATACTTAAAAAAAACCAAAAAACTTTCCTTGGCAATTACAGCTTTTTCTTCTACCCCCTCCTATTCTAATAAGTTCCTTCTTTGCTTTGGAAGCCATGATTAATAAATTCAGTCATTTCACAGTCTTTTGAATACTTACTATGTCCTGACCCTGTGCATTTGGTTGGGGAGAGTCTTGTGGTCTGTTCGGTCAGGGGGATCAAAACTTGCTACCACAAAACATGCTGCTTTGACTTATTGATTATTTTGAGCTGAAGACAGTTGAGAAACAGCAGGTGCGGGAAGGGCTCTCTGCCCTTCCATTTCTGCCTAAAATCAGAGCACAACTTCCCCTGAGAAAGCTGCCCTCTAGATACTGAGAAAAAGAAAACATTTTTACCACCAGAGATGGAGAGTTGATGCTGAGATAGGTGTGCACAACAAACCTTACTAAAAAACTTCCTATCTTCCATTATTTCCCCCCCATATATTTCCTAGTCACTTTTCACAGTTCACCCCCACTAGATGCACAAATCCCTTTTCTTTGTCTAGTCATTTTTTCACAAATTTATTGCCCTTTGTTAAAACTGTATATAAGCTCCCAAGTCTCATAACTTTTTAGGGGTTTACACTTTTTTCCTATGAAGTTCCCTGTGACATGTAAAAATATTAACATCAAATAAAATTTATATGCTTTCCTTCTGCTAATCTGTCTTTTGTCTGCTTAATTCACAGGCTTCAGTCACAGTACCTAAGACAATGGAGGAAATTTTTAAAAAATTTTATTGAATCATAATTGATTATACATATTTTGGGGGTTCAACATTGACATATGTTGATCAAATCAATATTACTTGCATATATGTTGTTACAAATCATACTTATTCTTTATGCCCCTTGTCCAATCTCTCCCCATCTCCCTCTCAATCCCCCCTCTCACCTCTGATAACCCTAGATTTCTTCTCTCCCTCTGAAAGAGTAATGGTTACTCTGTTGATTTGTTGCCTAGATGCTCTGTCCAATGCTGAGAGGTGTTTTCAGGTCCCCCAATATTATCATACAGCCGATGCTTCTTCTGTCTCTCTGAAATGGGCTTTGTGGAGAGAGACAACCTCTTCTTTTCTTTGGTCTCTGCTGATGACTCTCCTTGTGTCAATGCACTCCAGTGGCTGGCAGACCATCTGCACAGTGGTTGTGATGTCTAGCCACTTTCATGACAGCAGTGGTTATTGTGGTGGCTGTGGTGGCCCACCCACATAGAGGTGATGTTTTTGGCAAGCTCTTTTCCTAGTTGGTGGTGGCGTTGGCAGTATGCCTGGTTGTGGGAGGAGGGCAGTTGGTCACCCAATATCTAATTTCAATAAATGTGCCCACCACAAGGATTTTGTGCTACCTGGGTTTTTGCTTACCAATACAGGCAGTAGTCTTCAACCAGGGTCACTGCTCCTAATATTTAAGGAGAAAGATTAGGAAATGAGCATCCTAAGGCAAAGCAAGGGAGAGTTAAGAAGAAAACTTAAAGCTTTCCTCTAACTTCTCTTCTCACTATCACTTCTCACCATAGTCCACACAATCTTTGCTCTCCTTTGAGTTTCTCAGGGTATTTTGTGGTTCCTGTTAACTTCACATTTGTCTCCTTTTATAGTTTCTCTAGGGTTGGTTTAGGGAAATGAAACAGTAACCCATGCTATTTCACCATCTTCCCAAGACCGAAAGGGGTCCAAGATCATTATTCAATTATACTGGAACTGTTTTATTATCATCCACTAAAGAAAGCCATGTTAGGGCACAAGCAGTGGACCAGTGAAGCTGCCCATTTAGTGTTCACTTGCACAAGAGTCTGATGAAATTCTTGAGAAGGACAATGACTGGATTTGTTCAGACTAGTGCTCAGCTCTCCAAAGACTGAGGCTTCTTGAGGTACCAGGAAAGAACTATCCTTTAACCTCTCAGACAGCACATATTTTCGAAAAAAAAAAATAAGCCTTCATGAAAAAACTCAAGGGGTATAATCTTGATCCACAGAATATGGTTTGAAATAGGAGGGAAGAAAAAGGTTGAATGTTGAAAATAGAGTGAAAAATAAGGCCAGAAGCACCATCAAGTTTGAGGATCTGATCTATGTCTGCTGTCAAGTCCTCTAACTTACTAATTACTAACTTACTAACTTACTAATGCTATGGAGAAATCGGAAATGCATCCCTGGGATGTGAAGTGTTTGGAAATGGGGAAGTTCACTAATAATATTTTGTAGCTCATGTCAACATATTTTATTCTATAATCTCATCTTTATAAATATAGCTTCTAATAAAGTACTCAGCCATATTTTACAGGTGTATAACCCGAGTTGTAGCAATGGGGCTATATATATACAATTAGGATTCAGTGCAAGCTTAAGAATGGTTGCTTATCCCCCTGCCTTACTACTTACCCATGATGTTCCATTTTATTTATGCCCCAATTTTTTTCTATTTTGTAATACATGGGTGATTAGACTTGAGAGGAGTTGAGGGTTTCAAGCTTTCTGTGTACAGTCATCCCTCAGTATCTAGGGAGGATTGGTTCCAGGACATTCCCAAGATACCAAGATCTGTGGATGCTCAAGTCTCACAGTTGACCTTCTGTATTTGTGAGTTCTGCATCTGTGGGTTCAATCAACCATGGACTGAAAATCTGCAGATATGGAGGGCCGACTGTGTATGTATGTGTGCATATGTCTGTGCATGTGGATGTATATGCACACGTATATCTCACTCTGTTCTGTTATGTTTACTATAATTACTATGTCTTCTGAAGAAAATATGGCCTTTAATAAATTGCAGAAAATGTGTAATAGAAGATACTTTATAGGTATCTTAATATGAAACAAATTTTGAAATAGTAAAATTTGGGTTTGGGATCAAGCAGCTGAACAGGGGTAGAATTCAGAAAGACTTGCAGATGGGAAAGCAATATGAAGCCATGAGAACTGGGTACCACGTTTACGTCCACTTATTTTCTTTGGTGGTGTTAGCAAATGACTGATGAAATGGCTCTGCAAAGACCAGGGGCAAATCAGAAAATTAAAAAAAATATATATTTCCAGATTGTTCTCTTTTCTTTGCCAAAGGTGATCAGAATAGTGTTAGACATAAATCTTTTTCTTGAAAATGTGTATTTACAAATATGAAGGTATAAGGAATGCTCATTCTTTTAGATTTACTCCACGTAAAATTAGGAGATGTAGCAACAGAACTGACAGGATGCCTTCTTTTGAAGCTCCCTGACTGGCACAAAGCTTAACCATATTGGAAGATGAAAACAACAACCACCAGTTGAGCTATCAGTATGAAGTTGCCTTTAAATTCTTTTGCTATAACACAGAAAAAGAGAGAAAAACAGCTCAATAATAATGTACATTGCAGGAAACTGGGGTGAAAAATGCCTTTTCAATTTTCTGGAAGTTGCATAAGAGTAAAATATACTCCAGTAAATTAGGCGTTTACTATAACAGGTTTGGTTTTTCATTTAGGAAGGGAAAAAGATCAAACTCCAAATCTTCTCCCATTGCATTCACTCTGACAGCTTTAAATGAAAAGTGGTTTTTCGGTTATTACCTTCCATCATAATAATATTTCTGTCATACTCCTCTGGGCCATATGACATATCCTTTGCTGTTGTCAATGTGTCATAGCATTTTCTCTTCATATTTAACTTGCTTTGTTCTAAACCAACTGTATCGAGTAGATATAATTTTGCGATGTTACTTCTCTAGCTCCATAACCTGCCATTTGAGTGGAAATGCCTGGTAAACAGAATTTAATTTTCTGAAGTGTTTGTTCTTAGACTTTGTGGAAATTAAGGCTTTGCATTTTCTTTCATTTTCTACCAAGTTCTGTGTTCACAAGATAAGTGATCCTTTCTGGGACCTGAAGTTTATCTAGACCACAGGAGTACTCTGGTTTATGAAAACAAATATAAGAAAATCCACATGTAGAAAAGTTGCAGTATTATTTTCAAAAGTGATCTTTAGTTTATGGAATGGATTTGCCAAGGGGTTGCTTCTAGAAGCCAGCTGTAAAAGTACATCTGCTTATTTTACACATAATTAACTATTTTGCAAAGAAACCAAGGCAGAGAAAATTAAAGAATTAGGAATCCAGGGTCAATTATAGAGCAATTAAAAATTAGGACACATTTATCTGAAATTATAGTGGAAATAAGCATGAAAATCTGATCTCCATGCCTAATTGGGCACGTACACAGGGTAGTCTGCTTGAGAACATGACATTTGTGATATCCATCAAATCCCCTGCTATCCTGGGCTGGGCTCTGTTTAAAGGCCACAGAAGTTTTATAGTTTAAATATCAGCTTTGTTATCAGGGGACTTACAAAATTCAATGAGAAGGATCAAACTGATGAATGTTTGAGTCTTGCACATTGGGGAGGAGTGGCCTGCTCTGGAATTGAGATTAAATAGTATAGTTAGTGGTTCTCAGTTAATTAGAAAAATCTTCTAAAAAATGGGTTTAGATTTGTGGGCTAAATCATTTTAAATCATGTCAATGAGAATCATCTCCCACTAATGGAGCAAATTAAAGACTTAGGTGGGAAAAGGGTGCAGTTTGGCATCTGGAATTTTGATTTGTCTCTTAAGCATGTGACCTAGGGAACTATGTGACCTGGGAGAAATTATCTTCTCTGAGCTTCAGTTCCCTCATCTTAAAATAAGTTTAATAATTTTTATCTATTTCATAGCATTGTTGTGGAAACTAGATGGGATATATGGGGAAAGTGATTAGCACAGTCCTTGGCACAATTTCTCCGATTGACTGTATTTTCAACTGACTGTATTTTCAACCTGTATCCATCAAGGTGTCATATCTCCTTCTGAGCTGGAACACCTGGACCATGTCAGTGGAAAATCAGCCTGAAGTGGGAAGGTGGGCTGGAAGAAGAGCCTTTGAGAACATGAATGACACTATTAAACAGCAACCTCTTGTTTGGGACTGCTCAGCTTAGAGGCACTAAATCTGCAGTCTGGAAATGTGAAATCCTTAAGCAACAAATGGAGAAAAAAAGAGTAAAAACAAAGGTCAACATGAAAAAAAAAATCCAAACAGAGAAGGAGATAGAGAACTATTTTGATGAATGGCAATTTTCTTGAGAACAGAAATCAGTGTTCTGCAACTTAAAAATTGGTTTATAATTATTTAATGAATGCATGAATGGAAAATTCCTGTTTACTGTGTACTGGTGATAGAGTTTCTGCACAAACATGTTTAAACACTGATACACTGGCAAGATGGGTTAGGAACAGTGATTCTGTGACTTTCCCTGCCCATTGTTCCTAGCAGTGCTTGCCCTGAATTTAAAAAAGAGATGACAGCCCTTTTGAAATCCAGGCTGCTGGTACCTGGAACTCAATTTTCTCCTTGGTTCAGGCAGAGTGGACTAGAAAACCAGAGTGTTCATGGTTAATGCAGTGTTGGAGAGAGACAGGAGAAATGATCCTAGATCGTGATTCTTCCATGATGGCTAGAAGGTATCCATGGAATAAGATGGGGATTGGAAAATACCCTTTCTCCATCACTGGTAGTAAGAAGGTCCAAAAGTGAGATAATTTATGGAATAATTATTACATTTCTGGACTTTTATTGAAAAAGCAGGATTATATCAGGAGGTTTTCTGCTTAAAATTTCCCTCTGCTGTCTTGTTAGGCATAGGCTCTGGCAAAAATGTCCAACTAACAAAGGTAGATCAGAGATACCCTGGTGTTCTCCTCTTGGTCACAAAAAGATTTCTTTTTTATTTCTGTTTACTTATTTTTTTTTACTAAGTGCCCAGTGACTGTGAGATAGTCACTTGACACCTAGGCCTCTCTTATATTAACTTTTCTTGAGTATTACCTTTGCACTTGATGTTAGCCAAAAGGCCAAGAAGTGATTGAACGTTAGCTTTAGAAGTGAACTTGATACCGGAGAGATGGATGTTAGCGAGAGGTCAAATTTTAATGCATCAAGTCAGTTTATTTCTGAGAAGCCACCTGTTCCACAGCATCAGAAATGGTAGGGCAGAAGGGTAGAGAGAAAGTTCACTTACTTCATCCCTCTGTCTCTGTGAAGTCCATGGTGTGACTCAAATATAACATTCATTTTCATTATAATTGTCCTGCTGAGCTTGGATGTATGTCATTTCCAGCCTCTGTCCCTCAGCTGCAAAATCTATAGTGTGACATTTGTTTCCTTGATAACACTGATAACTGCTGCCATAATGTCATCTAATAAAACATGATCTGATTTTGTGATTGAAATAGCAGATGCTACTGCTATATGATTTCTTTAAATGGCTTTCTAAAGATTCGTTTTGCCTTTGTCCAATTCTCTCCTCTTTGGCTTTCCTAACATCCTGAGGTTGTCCTGCTGCTCAAGGCTGAGTGCATCTTGTCAATATATAAAGCTTCTCAGGGACCGGGGAGGAAACAGGAACCCTATACTTCTAGACTTCAGAACTTCCTGTTTTGTTTCTTTCGAATACATGTTTTTTCGATAATACTGTTTCCACAGGAGAAAAAGTGAAGCTAAGAGTTAACTCCAGTTCTTCTTTTTAAGAAAAAGCTCACTCAAACTTAAGTTTCCTTGGTTATATTGAAAGTGAGTTGACAACTCAGCCTGCTGCAACATCTCTGCAACCTCCACTGAGATCCAAAAAGGCCACTGAGCTCTCTCTGCCTCTGATACCTTAGACAAGTTGCCCAGTTCTCAACATGGTAAAATCTAGCTGCAAATACATGGCAGATGACAATTTTTTGTTGTTGATCAAGTATGAAACTCTCCCATAGTTTCAGGAGATGCTAAGACATACATATATATGTATGTATGTATGTATGTATGTATGTACGTACGTACGTACATATGTATGTATACATTGTTGTCAGTGGAATAACCACAAATAGCATAACACAAAAGCATTCAGGAAGCAGTCAGGCTGTTATTGAGATTCTCCTCTCTCATCTAACCTTTCCAGAGTTTAGAATTAGGCTATATTATATGTACCTGTATTTGTGCCTGTGTGTGTGCGTGTGTGTGTGTGTGTGTGTGTGTGTGTGTGTGTGTGTGAGAGAGAGAGAGAGAGAGAGAGAGAGATTCTTTATACTCTACCTTATAATTTAATAATCGGTTAGATTCTTCCCCAGTGATAGAATGGAGACACTGCTCATTAAGTCTGCAGATGGGACTATGCTGGGCAAGCTATCAAGATATAAAGTTAGTTAATTTCAGATCTTTGCAAGTGATGGAGAAGTAGATGAGACTGTCACTAAATGTGGATATCGGGTTGGGTCATGAATGTGAAATAAAAGAACCATGCTTTATATAGAAAGAAGGCCAGAAAAACTTAAATGACAAAATAGAATAAATCTTCAGAGACGATAAATTCAGGAAAATACTCTTTAGTAAAAATTGAGATAGTGGCAAGGAAAACCTTTATTCTTTTCAGACATAAAGCTGAGAAACTGCTAGATATTATTATTGTAGAATAACATATCTATAATATAGTTACGTATTTTTACAGAATATCTGAATAATAAAAGATCAGCTACAGTCAGATGACTAGATCACATCTTGTAGTGGTAAGGAAGAGGTCAGCTAGACCAGAAGATAACATGTTTGATTTGTACATAAAAATTAGATACATTTATTAATTAGACATATGTTTTGCTCACTTTCTATATGAACCCCTGTAAGGCATTTACATATTGCACACAAAGAAATCTTATTTTGGGGGGGTTTTATTTTTTAAAAATTTTAGATTTATAGAAAAGTGTTGAAAATAAAGAAGTTCCATATACCCTTCACCGAGATTTCCCAAATATGAACATTTTACCACATTTGTTTATTATTCTATTTGTTTTGTCTTCCTTCCTTCCTTCCTTCCTTCCTTCCTTCCTTCCTTCCTTCCTTCCTTCCTTCCTTCTTTCCTTCTTTTTTCTCTTTATATATATCTACACATTTTTGGGAAAACAGTTTAAGAGTAAACTGCAAACAAAATAAATGCCCCCAAATCAGTTGCATTTATATTCTCCAATAATGAGCTAAGAGAAAGAGAAATCAAGAAAGTAAGCCCATTTACAACAGTCACAAAAAATAAAATACTTAGGAATTAATTTAACCAAGGAGGTGGAAGATCTCTACAATGAGAACTACAAACCACTACTGAAAGAAATTAAAGAAGACACAAAAAGATGGAAAGACATTCCATGCTCTTGGATTGGAAGAATCAACATTGTGAAAATGTCTATACTACCCAAAGCAATCTATAGATTCAATGCAATCCCCATCAGAATACCAATGACATTCTTCATGGAAATGGAAAAAACAATCTCAACATTCATATGGAACAATAAAAGACCTGAATAGCCAAAGCAATCCTGAGCAAAAAAATAAAAATAAGTAATAAATAAATAAATAAAAATAAAGCCAGAGGCATAACACTACCTGACTCCAAATTATACTACACAGCTGTAGTAACCAAAACAGCATGGTACTGGTACAAAAATAGACACTCAGACATGTGAAGCAGAACAGAGAACCCGGAAATCACCCCTCAGGCTCAGAGCCATCTGATATTTGACAAAGGGAAAAAAAATCTACATTGCAGAGCAGACTGCCTCTTCAATAAGTGATGCTGGAAAAATTGGATATCCATATACAGAAGAATGAAACTAGACAGGCACCTCTCATCATATACTAAAATCAACTCAATATGGATTAAAGATTTAAGTATAAGACCTGAAATTGTGAAATTACTAAGGAAAAATATAGGTGAAACACTTTAGCAACTAGGTCTGGGCACAGACTTTATGAACATGAGCCAAAAAGCACAAGCAACAAAAGAAAAAATAAACAAATGGGACTATATCAAACTAAAAAGCTTCTGCACAGCAAAGGAAACAACAGAGTGAAACAACAACCTACAGAGTGGGAGAAAATTTTTGCTAACTATGCATCTGACAAGGGATTAATACCCATAATATACAAGGAACTCAAGCAATTACACAGTAGAAAAACAAATAACCCAATTAAAAAATGGGCAAAGGAGCTGAATAGACAATTTTCAAAGGAAGACATACAAATGGCCAATAGGTACATGAAAAAATGCTCAACATCACTAGTCATCAGGGAAATGCAAATTAAAACTACACTGAGATACCACCTCACCCCAGTTAGACTGGCTATAATCAAAAAGACAGTGAATAACAAATGCTGGCGAGGGTGTGGAGGGAAGGGAACTCTCTTGCACTGTTGGTGGGACTATAAATTAGTAGAACCACTATGGGAAACAGTATGGAGGTTTCTCAAACAAGTATACATAGATCTTCCATATGATCCAGCAATCCCTCTTGTGGGTATATACCCAGATGGGTGGAAATCATCATGTTGAAGGGACACCTTCACTCCCATGTTCATCACAGCTCTGTTTACAGTAGCCAAGACATGGAACCAACCTAAACTGTGGTATATATACACCATGCAATACTACTCTGCCATAAAATAAAATGAAATTCTCTCATTTGCAACAACATGGATGAGCCTGGAGAAACTTATGTTGAATGAAATAAGCAAAGCACAGAGGGTTAAATACTGCATGTACTCACTCATAAGTGGGAGCTAAGAGAGAAAGAAGTAAGGAAAGAAAGACCACAGTGGTACGTTGGACTTGCAGAGGGAGAGAACATTTCTTGGGAATGAAGTGAAGTGGGGGGGAAGTGGGAGGCGGAGGGAGGTTGGGGATAATTGGGTGGGGGACACGGGGTACAATCGCAATTTGTGGTAACGGGTATGCTGCCAGTATGGATCTGACCTTCACATCTTGGGCACGAGGGATGACAATCAGCTTTGTAACTCATGAATATTCATAACCAATGAAAAAAGTTGTATGTCACAAAAATAACCAAATCTCCTTGTCAGTTGTGATATTTTTATAATGAACTCTCACTAGATGTTTAACCACACCCATTTTGAGTTTTTTGTCATTCACAGATATTTGTTTAGTTGTTGTTTTACTGTGATGCTTTCTTAAAACCTTTTAAAATCAGCCACAGGCCAAAGTATTTGTTCTGGAGGCTGGGAAGCCTAAGATAAATGTTGATGGCACATCCAGTATCTGGTTAGAGCACGATTCTTGGTTTACAGGTGGCCATCGAGAGACAGAGAGAGAGAGAGAGAGAGAGAGAGAGATCTCTAGTGTCTCTTTTTATAAGGGCACTAATCCTATCATGAAGTCTCCACACTCATGACCTAATTACCTCCCAAAAGCCCCATCTCCAAATACCATCCATAACTTTGGGAATTAGGTTTTCAGCATATGAATTTTGGAGGAACACAAACCTTCAGTTCATAGCAACTACTAACCCCATATCAAACAGAACAAAATTAATTTCATGGGACTAAGTAAATTGATAAATAATAACTATAATTTTTTGTTAGCTTTTGTTTAAAATATTACTCTGGCTATTAAAAAAAATCGAAAACCCTTTCCCTTTTCTCTTAAGCTATCTATGACTCATAACAGTCAAGTAAATTATACCTTTAAAAACAAAATTTAGACATTTATCTTTGTCTCCTTGCCTGATCCCTCCAAAAAACCAGGAACCATTATTGAGTATTCTTATTTTCATGTCAATATCATTTGTATAGCTTCAGTAAGAATCTGTTCCCCTTCTAATAAGACATAATTGAAAACATTGGTTATATTTCCGAGGCTTTAACTAAAATGTCATGTTTATGTAAAATGATACATAAGATCAGATATGGCCAGACAGATATTTTTTTTAAATTTATTTTATTTCTTGAATCAAAATCGATTATACGTATTTTGGGGGCTGAACATTGAGATGTCGATCAAATCAATATTACTAGCATATAGTTACAAATCGTAATTATTCTTTATGCCCCTTGTCAAATCTCTCCCCGTCCCCCATTCCCTCCCTCTCCCCCCTCTAATTACCCTAGATTTGTTCTGTTCTTCTGAAAGAAAAACGGTTACTCTGTTAATTTGTTGCCTAGATGTTCTGTCCAATGCTGAGAGACGTGATCAGGTCCCACAATATTATCATAGAGCAGATGCTTCTTCTGTCACTCTGAAATGGACTTTGTGGAAAGAGACATCCTCTTCTTTTCTTTGTCTCTGCTGGTGACTTTCCTTGTGTCATTGCACTCCAGTGGTTGGAAGACCATCTGCATGGTGGCTGTGGTGTCTAGCTGCTTTTGCAGCAGCCATGATTATTGTGGTGGCTGTAGTGGGCCACCCACATGGAGTGCTGTTTTTGGTATGCTGCCTGGCACTGGCAGTATGCCTGGTTGTGGGGTGTGTTTGTTCTCCTTCTCCATGCCTCTGGTCCCTGGGAAGGCTCCAAGGTGCTGGCACCATGTGCCTGGTTGAGGGAGGGTGGTCTGGTCCCCTCCTCCATACCCCAGGTCCCTGGGTGGGCCCCAAGGTGCTGGCCCAGTGTGCCTGGTTGAGGGAGGGCGGTCTGGTCCCCTCCTCCATGCCCGGGTCTCTGGGCGGGCCCTGAGGCACTGGCATGGTTTGCCTGGTTGTGGGAGGAGGGTCTGGTCCCCTTTTCCATGCCTCAGGTCACCAGGTGGGACCCAAGGTGCTGGCTCAGTGTGCCTGGTTTGGGAGGGGGGTCTGGTTCCCTTCTCCATGCCCTGGATCCCTGGGTGGGCCCCAAGGCACTGGCATGGTGTGCCTGGTCATGGGAGGGCAGTCTGGTCCCCTTCTCCATGCCTTGGGTCCCCAGGCTGGCCCTGAGGCACTGGCACGGCATGCCTGGTTGTGGGAGGAGGGTCCAGTCCCCAACTCCATACCTTGGGTCACTGGGCAGGACCCAAGGCACTGGCTTGGTGTGCCCGGTTGTGGGAGAGAGGTCTGATCCCCTGCTCCATACCTTGGGTCCCCAGGTGGGCCCCGAGGCAGTGGCACAATGTGCCTGGTTGTGGGAGAGAGGTCCAGTCCCCTTCTCCATGCCTCGGGTCCCCAGGCAGGCCCCAAGGTGCTGGCATGGTGTGCCTGGTTGTGGGAGGAAGGTCCGGTTCCCGGCTCCATACCTCGGGTCACTGGGCATGACTCAAGGCACTGGCTTGGCGTGCCTGGCTGTGGGAGAGAGGTCTGATCCCCTTCTCCATGCCTCAGGTCCCTGGGTGGGCCACGAGGTGCTGGCACGGTGTGCCTGGTTGTGGGAGAGAGGTCTGGTCCTCTTCTCCATGCCATGGGTCCCTGGGTTGGCCCCAAGGCACTGGCGTGGTGTGCCTGGTTGTGCGAGAGAGGTCCAGTTCCCTTCTCCATGCCTTGATTCCCCAGGCAGGCCCCAAGGTGTTGGTGGTGTACCTGGGCTGGAACTAATTTTTTGTCCTTTGCTTCTAACATGGGGGAACTTCCTGTGGGAACCTGTAATTGAGCTGTGCGGTTGTTTAAATTGCTGCTTTGCTGCAGATTCCCTATGGAAGGCCTTTTGTGCAGCTCAGGGTTTAATGGCTGATCTTATAGGTACTTCCGACTCTCCAGAGACCCGGTGGATCTGTGTTCTGTGGAATCTCTGATCTGGGCCTGAGTCTTTTCATCAAACTGCATCCCAAGCAATTCTATATTCCTGACCAGTCTCTTCTGAGTGGTCCTGTGCTGATTGGGGGGCAGGGTGGCTGTCCTTGCTGTGTCCCAGTGTTCCCCTGGTGGGCACGTCTCCCCCACTTCCCACCGGTCCCTTGTGATGACTCACCAGCCTCTGAATGGCTCCTTTTATTCAGTTGTTTTGGCTCCTCATTCCTGCGTGGGTCCACGGAACCCTATTAGTGTGACCTTGCTGTCCTGGGGGCCGCCAAGGCCCTCTTCTCTCCTGCCGCCTCCAAGTAACTCCATCCGATGGGCACAGCTGCAGCTCCTGCCGGCTCCTGCTCCATGCCCTCATCGGCTCGAGCCTTAAAGCAGCCGTGGCCCAAAATCCTCAGAGCAGCTTTTTCTTTCTCTCATCGTAGTTTCTCCCATGTTCATGAACTCTGCAGGTCTCTCCTCCTCTTCCCCTGAGCTCCAGCAGCCCCAGCTTGGCTGATGTTACATTTTTATAGTTGTAAATTCATTGATTTGTGGGAGAGAGTGACGCTGGGAACCGTCTATTCTACCACTTTGACGGGAACTCAGGTTCTCAGTTTAGACAGTGTTTCTCCAGACAGCAGTTGACCCTCTGGGGCATGTCGGTCAGACAGTTTTAAAGAACTGAGGTTGATTTTATGAAGGCAATGCTTACAAAGCCCTCTGTAAAAAAATAGGCCCAATATGTGGCCTATAGAGTTCCCAGCCTTACAGGTGAGTAAGAAAGGTCACTTCCTGGCAGGTCCAAGAACCTTAGGATATGGGGACCTCAGGAGGAGAGGGGTTCACTGAAGTCTATAGGTACTTCAGATGAAGTATAATGGTAAATTCTTGGCTTCTTTTCCTAGCCTCGAGAGGCTTTTAAAAGTTTGATCTGAGATTCCTTCTAAAAAGTTCCATAAAGCAAACTTGAAAAGGACTTTCTGGCCAATTACCATTCTTGCTGAACTTAGTAAATAGTCAGGCCGAATTTAATGAGACCAAAACTAATTGTAAACAATAATAATATTACTTTATCTTTAATCAAAAGGGAGGGGCTATAGATGGAGAAGAATAATTCTTAGAAGTAAAATTATTGGACAAAATGGCATATGTATCTTCATTTTTGATAGATGTTTCCAAATTTCCCTAACATGAGATCATTTTTTATAACTGAAAATACAATATATACTTCCAGAAACAAAGTGTACAAGTGAACATTTACCCACACTCACACCACACAAAGGTTTTCAACTTTTTTGATCTTTGCTAAATTTTAGATAAAAATGGTACTAGATAGTTTTAATTTTTAATTCTCTTAATACAATAGATATTTGAGGTGTCCAGGTTTTGCTTTCTCAGGCCTGACCATAGACGATGACAAAGGCTTTGTGTGGAAGGCCCCACAGGGAAAAGCTGCCCTCCCCACAGCAGACTTAGTGCGGCACCTGCACATTGCAGTCTCTGAGGGCAGTTGCAGTCAAGGATCCCGGCCCCTGAGGCTAATCACGCTCTTATGCATGTCTGCGTTCCTAGCCTAGGCTCCTTCATTCAGAAGCCTTTTTATCTGGGGCCTTTGGCCCTAAGATCGTCCTCAAGTGTTTCTGCTGAGATCTCCTCTTGGGCAAGTGCGGTATGAGGGGGACTTGAAGACACTTTTCTTCACTCAGTACTCAGTACCTCAGTGATCAGTACTTTTCCATACTTCTCCATTGCTCTCCTTTCACCCTGGGTCCATAAAGCTGTGGGAGCCTTTTGTTTGGGGCTCCCTCTGTGTGATCCACCATTCTCCACTGACACTGTTCAATGGAAAAAAATGGAGCAAGAGGAATCAGCACTCTCTCCAGTTTAGTCTCTTGCTCATACTATTGCAATAAGTGATTAAAGTCTTGGCTGTAACTTTCATTTCAGTTTCTTGTTTAAGCCTTCTCTGACACTTAGTATCTCAGTGGAGCTCCTGCATTGTCTCAGATTTTATCATCTACCTGTAAGTTGAACTGGATCCTGCTGTCTTACAAATTTTCTCAGCCCTTACCAAACCCTCAATTCTTCTGTTTTCCCTCAGTATTTGGTTACAACTCTCCAAACTGATGTTTCCAGTTTTTTGCCCCTCCCTCCTGACTTGGTGTGACTGAAAACTAAAATGTGACTGCTCAGATCATTATTAGGACTCAGGTTGTATTGCATCTATCCTTTTCTCCCAGGTTTCAAAAAACCCTGCATGCCAAAGCCAGACAAAGTGATACACACTTCAAAGAACTCATCAACACAACATATCATGTATGGACAACCTTTGTGCCAAGGCACAAATATATTCCACAAGAATCAGGCGGGGTGGTTAGCTCAGCTGGTTAGAGTGCAGTGCTAAAAAAGGAAAAAAGAAAAAAAAAAAAAGAAAGAAATTACACAGGAACTCCCACATCTTTCAAATTCTGCTCCAGAAAATAACCATAAATATGAAACTGATGTCAATTACTTACTACAAACATACAAATTAGATGGAACTTCATCAGATTGTCACTGCTGTCCTCACTCCACCATCTAAAAACACGTAGAGCTCTGGACAGGCTGGTGAGCTCACTTGGTTAAAGCACGGTGCTGATAACATCAAGGTCAGGGTTTGGATCCCCTTTCTTGCCAGCCACCAAAATAAATAAATAAGAAGTGAAATAAAAACACATAGAGTTCAATGTCTAAAAATGTCAATTCACTGCTATCTGGACACAAAAACTGGGTTTACAGTCTGCTCCAACCATTAATCTTTGTTTTTCATTTTGTTTCCATAGGGATGCCCCTCATTAAATGCCTGATTGCGTACACCATCCAGCAAATATTCTATAGTATCAAGTCTCAACAGATAATTCAGCTGGTACTTAATAAACAAAAGGCAAACTTTTTTTCCCTTAGAGACAGTCTTTATGATAAATTTAGTGTATATTTTATCCATTTACAATTTTACTACATGTGTATAGAAGATGTATATAGTCTAAAACCTTAGTATATACATGTATACACTATATGCATATAGCCTAAAAACCTTAGACTCCTTGTTTTTAATAATACACATATCATATTACACACATTTTTTGCAGCCATTTATTTTACTTAGATCTATTCTTTAGCTCTACCTCCATGCTGATACATATACATCACTTTCCTTCATATGTATACATTGAATAAATATACTGTATTTTATTTGTCCACTGATGAGAAATCTTTTTCATTAAATCAGTGTTAACTAGTTCAATAAACTTATCAAAATAATATATATGATATATATGAAAATGACAGGTTCTTATGTTTTATTGGAAAGGCCCTCTAATCTTCTGTTAAACATATTTTACCAGCATATATTTCTAATAACCATTTGAAGATTGCTGACATATAACAATGAGGTCTGCTCTATCCATCTGCTGAGTATCATAAGGTCTACTGTACTTGACGGTCAGACGGCTTCTATTCTTCTGAAAACCCAAGGAAACTCTTGGAGGGCTTTAGGAACTGCTCGTGTACTAAAGGAAACCTATGATTTTGATACATAAAGGAACTGAAGGACAGTGTTTGCTTAGCCTCTGGATGGTAAATCTTTCCCTTCTTCCTTTCTTCAATAAATTCTTAGTAAATGACCAAGTTTTATTTAAAATTCTAAGTCTGTGATCTTATTTATTATAACACCATTCTTTGATCAATTGTCATTACATTTCCTCAATGCTTTGCTATGACAAAAGTGATGCATAGAGCATAATTGTAGATGCTTCTGTGAAGTTTCTGTGTGAGAAATTGTGTGAAAATTTCTGTAGGATAAATACTTAGAAGTTGAATTGTTGGATCATAAGGCTAGTGTATTTTCAACTTTTTCTAGGTACTGCCAAATTGCTTTCCTAGAGAGGCTATTATAATTTGTTCCACTTCTAGTGTGTGAAAGTTTCCTTTTTCTACCACTCTTGCCGACAGGTAGTATTGCCAAACATTTAATCTGTTTGATGAAAGTGGTACATCTTTGCTGTTTTTATTTATATTTATTTATTTGTGACATTGTTCTCTATTCTATACCACTGATCAATTTGTCTAGTCTTACATAAATAACACACTATTTTAATTACTGTAGTTTTACAATAAATGTTGGTACCTGTAGAAGCCTATGTTCTTTCTGTCATGCCACACTTCCTAATATTACTGCCTCAATTTCCTAGCTTTTACTTTTACTTATTTCTCTCCAATATCTTATCTTTGTAAAGTCTTGTAAGCTTCTGTAGGTCAAGGAATGTTTATACAGGCACCATGTGTATCCTATATATAGATTAATTCCTGTTGCATCTTTCTTAACATTTAATATAGTGTGATACATACAGCAGGTGAATGAATGAATGAATAAAGTAGCAGATCTCTGCCCCAATCTGTCAGGGTGAGTGAATGAAGATCTGATTAAACTGTGGCCTTACCTGGTACATTAATCATATCATCTTATTGCACCAACACCTGGCACCTTCACTAATGGGTCATCAGAGATCAAGGAAGGAATGCTGTTAAAGCTGGTCTCTGAGTTCTTACTTTAGTTTCTGGAATATCATTCCAATAAATAAGTTTTCTCTGCCCCAGAGCCAAGATAATATCATTTATGGACTAGGGCAGCAAGGAGCAATCTCTGTGTGGTGTACAGCATTGGGTATGTGCTCCTCGCACCTTTCCTAATGTACACAATTGAAAATAATAAATTATTAATAGGAGCCTAGTGAGCTAGACACAAAAGTAATAGCAATAAGTGACAACAATTAATATAGTAACATTATTATTTTATACTTACCTTCCTCTTTTTTACTAGAAGATTTATTCTTTTAGAATTGTGTATTATTATTATTTTTAAGAACTGCTCAAATGATTTGCTCAAGGATAAACAAATGAACCAGTAATTTAATTTTAATAAAATGCAGAAGATCTGCCTTTTGATACTGACCCCCACCATTTTTCCAGTGCAAATCCCACTTGGAAAGGTGTAGCATGCTTCAAATAGCTAATTTAAATAATGTTAAGTATCCCTGAATTTGACACATTGGATTTTTGCATCTTCTCATTAATAAGGACAACCACCAAGACTTTCAAAATACTGCAGGGACTTCATAGATTAAGTTTACAGCTCTGTGCTGTATAAAACATCTCATCCTCAATAAGTCTGTTTTTTGGGGAAAAGGCACTGCTGGATAGATTTTTCTCTTCACTTTAGTATCTATGTTTGGAGAGCTGGAGGAACTGAGATGTTCTGACATGATCAAATAGTTCTAGTTAAAGAATTTTCTAGATATTAGGATTTTTATTAAAAATAGAGCAAGGCAGATATTGCAATAATAAGTTTCTTTCAGCCCTATGTAGTTATCTCTTGGGAAATAGGGAGTTCTGTATCAGTGAGCAAAAATATTGAGGAAGGACTCACAACTAACTAGGTGTAGTCCCTGCTGGGGAAGGAAGGGCTTTCATCCAGAACAATGGAAAAATAAAGGTAGGATCCAAAGAAAGTCCAGGGAAAGTCTCCTTCTGGATTTCTGAACTGCAGTATGAGGTACTCAAACGACTGCAATTACCAGAGCTAGTCCTGAAGTCCCGTCTAGCATGGATTCATAGGAGAACCTCTCTCATTTCTCTGAATAACAAAACAGTGTGCATGATGGGATACAATAATCATTTTAAGTAAGTGCTACAAAAAGACTTTCCAGAAGAACATGATCAAAAATAGCAATGTCACTGTATTAGTCTGCTTTCTGTTGCTTATAACAGAATACCTGAAAGTGGGAAATTTATAAAGAAATGAAATTTATTTCTTACAGTTTTGGAGACTGGGAAGTCCAAAGTTCAAGGGGCGTATCTGGTGAGGGCCTTCTGGATGAGGAGTCTCTACAGAATCTTGTGGCAACCTGGGCATCACATGGCGAGAATGGCAAGAGCACTTTCATGTGCTCTCCTTATAAAGCCACATCCGTGATAACCCACTAAGCCATTAGCCTATTAATACATGAATGGATCAACCATTCACGAGGGCACAGTCCCCACTATCCAGTCAGCTCTCTAAGGCTCTACCTTTCAACTGTTTCCAACACATGATCTTTGGGGGGACACATTCAGCTCATAGTAGTCACCCTCATAAATATTACCTACAGGATGGAGCAGTGTAGAAAGGTAGTCATGTTCTTCTCACTACATTTTTATGTCCAAAGAGCAGTGAGAAATTCGAATCACCCCTTTGCCTGACATCATCCCGAACTCACTGGCCCCATACATGTAGGGACATAAATGATTTTTGATTCCCTTTAAGCTCTGGTCAAAGAAAATTAAAAAATAAAAAGAAGAAAGAAAAAGATATCCCCTGGTGCCAGATTCATTCTTACACAAATAACCTTAATTACACTAATAACTCAAGAGTCTTAGGCCAATAACAATTAACGTAACAATTTGCTTTAATTTACTATACAATTTAAATGTGTCCCTATACATAAATTTTACGAAGTATACAAACACTATAATTTATGAGGTTAAGTTTTATTTAAGTGGCTGATTAGTGTAATTTGCTTTCCAGTATCAACATTCCAATAGAACACAGTTTACAATGCAAGCCAAGGATTATTTACACCCAATGCTTTACCTTTCTTAGAAGGTTTCATTCTGAGCTTGCTGGTGTGTGGAATATACTGTTTTAGTGAGAAAAAAATAAAGCTCCTTTTAACAAATATGTTACCCTATGTCTTAGTTTTAGTAAGTTCTTTAGAGTTTATAAAACACTAACATACATCATTTTCTTTTTTCTTTTTTTTGTGCCCCGTCCCTCAGTGCCCTGCCCCTCCCAGCTTCACCGTGCCCCAACCCTCTCTCTTCCTATCCCTGAAACTCCACCGCCCCCTCCCCGCCATCCTGTGCTCCTCCATTCATCATTTTCATGGAAACCTTTCACTCATTTTATTTGTTAGGGTTTATTCCATCTTTTATACAGAAGAGAAGATTGAGACCCTGGTAGCTGAGGGATTTTTCCCAAGGTCACATGACTAGGAAGTGGAGGATTCAGGGAGAAAATAAAACACATTTTCTGGCTCCTGGTTTTTTCATACTGTGTTATTTTTTGGTAAAAATTCTACAATTCCTGTATATTAACTCAGCAGAAAAGAACCTCCTTCTGAAACATGTTTTGTGTTTTCTTCATTTCTTTTGGATATTAAAGATTTGTGAGGCATCTACTGATTCAGAGCTAAGAAGGTATGTAGCTTTGAAAGGATTTAATAGATTTTTAAGAAATGTAGATTGCTCTTTGCGATGAAGAAAACTACTTATAATGTAAACAACTAATATTTTTCTCTCTTTTGCTTAGCAAGTGAAATGAAGACATGGATTGTTTTGCCAAATAGTATGCCTAAAATTCAGCTGCAGGGCATATATAGCAGGCATATAAGAAGGGGCACATTTCAAATTTAAAAATTATGTATCATATTTGCCACTTTAGGAAACTATAAATACTCAAAGAAAACTTTGTTTTAAACACAGAAATTATGATAATTAACACATCTTATATGCATTTTTGTATATTGTGTCTCTTTTCATGAAAATGAAAACACAAAGGAATTTAAGTGACCTTGTATTCATTTTCTATTGCTATGTAACAAATCGCTACTAACTTAAAACACCCCCGATTTATCTCACAGTTTCTGTAGTTCAGAATTTCAGCATGGCATTGCTGAATCCTCTGCTCTGGGTCTCACAAGGCTGAAATCAAGGTGCTGTCGGCCAGTGATGCAGTCTTATTGTGGCTTGGGGTTTGCTCTTCCAAGCTCTTTTAAGCTATTAACAGAATTCAGTTCCTTGTGGTTGTAATTGGACTGAGGTCCTAATTTTTTCAGGTCCTGAAATTGCAGATTGCTGGCTGGGGGCTGCTCTTAGCTCAAAGGCAATTCATGACATGGCTATTTATTTCATTCTAGGGGAGTAGAAGAGCTCGCTGATGCTTCCAGTCTTTTTCTTTCTTATCTTTTTTTTAAAATTTAAATTTTTATTGAAAACTATTAATTATACATATTTGTGGGGTACAGTTGTATTTTAATACATGTATACAATGTGCAGGGATCAAATCAGGGTAGTTAGCAAATTCATCACCATAAAAATTTATCATTTCTTTATGATGAGAACATTTAAAGCTCTTCTAGCCATTTGATAACATGCAGTAAATTATTGTTAATAGATGCTTAGCTTGACTACACACCTATAAAACTACTAAATCATTAATTTTGTCTTTGTAAACTTTATATAGCAGGTTTCCTGGTGCTATCTTAAGATGTGAAACCCAAAACAAAATAATCAACCATATCTATCTGTACTTCAAAATTTCCTTTTTTTTTGACCGGTAAGGGGATCACAACCCTTGGCATGGTGTGGTCTGCACCACGCTCAGCCAGTGAGCGCACTGGCCATCCCTGTATAGGATCTGAACCAGCGGCCTCAGTGCTCCCAGTGCCGCACTCTCCCGAGTGAGCCATGGGGCTGGCCCCTGTACCTCAAAATTTCTACCTAAGCTGTTTTTTTTAAAAAAAATTTCAATATCAATTGATAAGCAGCAAATTTAACACAAAGATTAACTTCCATAATGAAGAAAGAACTCTTAAAAATGAATTAGAAAAATCTAAGCAGAAACTTGGTGAAGAACTTGAGCAGGTAAGTTACATACCCCATAGAAACACTCATGACTTATAAGTACACTCTAAGATGTTGTTGCGGGAGTGAGGGGAAAAGGAGGGGCAGGGTTAAGGCCCCCAGCACCTCCATCTCAGGACCCTGGGGGGCCTCTGGTGTCAACTCCTGCATGGTCAACACCCTGGTTTTCCAGTCTCTTTCGAATGGTTCATCTGAATAGGTCAGTCCTGCCCTTACTCCTATTTGATTAATTTAAATTCAACTGATTAGGGACTTTATTTCTGCAAAATCCCTTTTGCCATATAATACAACATAATCATGGGTGTAATATCTCATTATAATAATATAACATATTATGGGTGTAAATCTCATCATATTCACAGGTTCTGGTGTCATTCCAAGAGGAGGAGATTATACAAAGTGGGTACTTCAGAGAGTAGAAATGCTATATGCAATTTTATTTATTTATTTATTTATTTATTTATTTATTATTTTTGATGGCTGGCTGGTACAAGGATCTGAACACTTGAACTTGGTGTTATCAGTACCATGCTCTAACCAACTAAGCTGACTGGCCAGCCCTGCACAATTTTAGAAACCTATTACAGCTCTCTAGACCCATTAGAGGCTTATTACAGACCTCTAGACCCATTGGAAAGGATATTACTATTTTTAATTTTTATTTTTGAAAAATTGTACAGTTTTTCTTATAACAGCATTCTGAATTTCCTTTGGGAATTTTCTGTTTCCTACCTCTTGTGTTATGTTGATATTGTAGTGCTGTTTTTTCTTTTTTTCTTTTTTAAAAGAAGACCGGTAAGGGGATCCTAACCCTTAACTTGGTGTTGTCAGCACCACGCTCTCCCAAGTGAGCTAACCGGCCATCCCTACACAGGGATCCGAACCCATGGCCTTGGTGTTGTCAGCAACACACTCTCCCAAGTAAGCCACGGGCCAGCCCCTGCAGTGTTGTTTATTCCTTCTGGCATTCCAAGTGTGGGAAATAACTTAGTCTTGGCCAATCTGCATGTTTTATCCTCTTACTAGTGATTTATTTAGAGATAGGCACATGACAAGAGTAGACCAGAGTGGTTTTTGGAAGCTTGATTGGGATTATTGGGAATTAGAAGCTCTCTCTTTCCTCTGGGAGTGTTAGATGAAGGTTGAGACAAAGCTTGGATTTGCCTCGGGCTGCCATATTAGAGATTTTCCTGAGAATAAATGCTAAACTGGAAAAGTCAAAGATAGGTTCAGGAGTCCTGATGACATTGTTGAAGGCCTTTCAGGTGTAAAGCCAGCTCTACTTTTGTACCTTTCAGTTATGCAAATCATTATTATTATTACCACTACTGCTATCACCACTACCATTGTTATTACTGATATTATTTGGATTAAGTCTGTTCTATCAGATGCACTCAACAACTCTAAGATTTCCCTAAAATCTTCTTGGGAAAGAAAAATCAAGTCTAAGGCTGATCAAATCTAACATGTGATCTCCAATCATGTCTTTGGAGATCCAGAAAAAGTCTGTTTCAAAAGCAGCAACATGAATTTAAGTTGGGAATGACTGAGCAGAGCAAGCTTATTTAGCATGTCTTTTCCCTCTAGAACATTCCCCTAAATATTCCAAATGAGAAATTGTACTTAGTAAACAACCAAAAATGAATTATTGATAATAATGTTAGGGTGGTGTTGACAACTCTGAAATTTGTGGGGAAGGCTGGCAGGCTAGAAATTCCAGCAGGGTTTTCATGCACTTTTGTGAAGAATTCCTTCCGTTTTAGGGAACTTCAGTTTTTGCTCTTAAAACCTTCAACTGATTGGATGGGACCTATGCACATTATGAAGAGTAGTCTCCCCTGCTTAAAGTCTAGTGATTTCAATATTAAATCACATCTAAAAATACCTTCACAGTAATATCTATACTGGTATTAGCACAACTACGCAGTATAGCTTAGTCAAGTTGATACATAAAGTTAACCGTCAATAGTTACTTAATATTATTTTCCCTTTTCTTATTCATACTTTAAATAAAACAGAATGGTTGCATAACTGAGAAATTTTGATTTTCTTATTATCTGAGATTATTAATTCTATAGTTCCTGAGGATATTTAAAATAGTAATCTTATTCCTATTTATTATCTATGAGACATCTTTTTTTATCTTCTCTAAATACATTTTGATCATTTTCCCAACATTAAAATTGACAGCTACAGATGCAAATATAATCTAGATGTTACAAAATCTGAGATAGTTCACCTAATTCTAACTATTAGCTCAGTGAGACACATGGACACAGGTGGAATCTAAGAAAAGTAACAACGAGGGGCTGGCCCATGGCTCACTTGGAGAGTGTGGTGCTGAGAACACCAAGGCCACGGGTTCGGATCCCTATATAGGGATGGCCGGTTGCTTACCGGGTGAGCGTGGTGCTGAAAACACCAAGTCAAGGGTTAAGATCCCCTTACCGGTCATCTTTTTTTTTTTTTTTTTTAAAAGAAAAACAACAATGAAAGAATCTTAAGATTTGTCCCCAGTGCTATGATTTTTTAGATGATGAAACTGAGGCCCAGAAGGAATTAAATAATTGGTTACCCACTTTTAAGCAATTTAATTGGGACTAGCATTTAGCTCATCTGACATCAGCAATATTTATATAATGTATATATATCTTATCATATTGCCTCTTTACAATTAATATTTTTTAGTTTTACATTCCAATATACATATTTTTCTTAATTGATGTTTCTGTAGGCTTTGTCTTTTCAGAGACTGATAGAGGTTTTAAGAAGAGGAAAGCCTTAAATTAGGTGTCATATTCTCTATAGTGTAGGTGCTGCACATATTTGTTTTGTTGAGGAATATATTTTTGTACCAATACTCCATGTCAGCCTACTGCTAATATTTCAGAAACCTTAATTGGGAGCAGAGCAATAGCAGAGTTGATTGCTCTCACAGCATTCTGATCTTATCTTCATTAGAGCCTTTAATCAAGTGCTATTTTCTCTTCAATCTCTTTTCTCATACTAAATTATGGGTCTGTGTGCCCTTTCAGGGAGTCTTTTTGTGTCTTAGAAATATTTCTGCTTCCAGCATTTAGAATCTGGCAATGAGTAGATACTCAACATAGGATTGTTGAAGAAAGGAAAGAAGGAAGAAGCAGGAAAATAGGGGGATTTTTAATGAAGCATTGGTATCTGGGTTCTAAGCTAGATCTGTGAAGCAATAACCCTGAGCAAGTTCCTTAACCTGAGTCCCAGTTTCTTTATTTACACAATGGAGATAAAAATGCCTATTTTACTTACATCACCGAGTTGTGATAATAAAATGATGTGTTAGAGAGCACTTTGAAAAGCAAAAAATTGAAACCTTTTATCATCGATGAATTAAGTGTTTCTTTCCCAAGAGACCGCTTGAAATGTCTGTATAAAATCCCTGGGAGTTCTCTGAAGATTTTGTTAATGATTAAACTCACAATAAAATTGTAATGGGAGGATGTGTATGCTGCAAGGAGGACCTCATCCCACCCAGTCAAGTGATGAATTTTGTTTTCAAAATCCATTTCTGTGCCATTTTAATATAAAATACAGTCATACACCACATATCAACATTTTGGTCAATGACGGACTGCATATATGGTGGTGATTATAATTCAGATAAAGATTATGTTAAGATTGTTACGGACCTAAAAATTCCTATTGTCTAGTGATGTCATAGCTGCCATCATGTTGCAGCATAATTACCTTATTTTATTTTGCAAATTTAGTGTAGCCTAAGTGGTGTACAGTAATGTGAGGAAAATGGAGTTAGTTTAGTCAGGCCCCCTCCTCCCTTGTCTGGCTGGATGTGATTCAGCACATCGGTCCTAAATAAGTTATATAAGAGTGGTGAAACAAAGCATGTCAGCTTTGCCAGCGGCTACCTGATTTTTCTTTTGCTTACCTGACTCATGACCTGCACAGGACGGGGTAGAGGGATCTGTGATCCAGCCTGACAAGTAATGTCCCAGGCCTTCACATTCACTCACCACTCACTCCCTGACTCAGCCAGAGCAACTTCCAGTTCTGCAAGCTCCATTTGTGGTGAGTGCCCTAAAGAGGTGTACCATGTTTATCTTTTCTATTGTATTTTTACAGTACATTTTCTGTGTTTAGATATGTTTAGAGTGGCTGGCTAGTTATCTCAGTGGGTTAGAGTACGGTGTTGTAACACCAAGGTCAAGGGTTCAGAGCCCCCTACCGGCCAGCTGCCAAAACAAAAAAAGAAATAGATGCATTTAGAAACAAATCTTATATTTTGTTATCGTTGACTGCAGTACTCAGCACTGAAGTACAGGAACAGACTGTGTGGGTTTGTAGCCTAGGAGCCACCGGCTATACACACATAGTCTTGGTGTGCAGTAGGCCATACCATCTAGCTTTATATAAGTACACTCTCTGATGTCCGCACGACAAAATTGCCTAATGATGCATTTTTCAAAATGTATCCCTGTCGTTAAGGACGCATGACTGTGTTAGGAATCTGCCAATGTTAATATTTTATTGTATTTCTCTGTATTATGTATATAAGTATGTGTGCATGTATATATTCATGATTCAGATTATATTTTTTCTTGTAGAAATTTGGAAAATACAAAAAATGCAAAAGAAAGAAAATAATTTTTAATTCCTTCTACCAAAGAGTTTTAATATTGCCTATTAAAGTTTATCCAGAATTTTTTTTTTTTAATACACATATGGCATGAGTGATGTGTACAGTCCTTGATGGAATATTCAGTCTTCATGTGACTTTACTTTGGATTCATATTTCCAAGAGAAAAAAATTCACTATCTTAGTCTTAGGTTGGCAAGGGAAAGGGGGAAAGTCTTGCCAAAAGAGTAGAATTGAGTACAATAGAATTTTTTCCCGAAGGAAAAAAATGTGATTTTACCACAAGGAGGGAGAGAAGGTTGGTGGACAAGAATAGGCAATAGATGCTCACTTCCATACCTAGGTAGGGTTTTACAAAAATTGTATCATACTGCACAATATTTGTTTACTTTTTTGTTTTATTTTTAATGGTTTTTATGTTGTGGTATAATATACGTAACATAACATTTATCATTTTAAGCATTTTAAGGATATATTTCAGTGGCATTAAATATATTCACATTGTTGTAACATCACTGTATCCATCTCCAGAAATTTTATCCATCTCCAGCCCCTTGTAGCCATGTTCTACTTCCTGTCTCTGTGAATTTGATTATTATAGGTACCTCATATGAGTGGAACCAGGCGACATTTATCTTGTGTCTGGCTTATTTACTTAATATCTTCAAGATTCATTCTTACAGCATGTACCAAATTTCATTCTTTTTTTTATGGCTGAATAGGATTTCATTGTATGTGTATACCACATTTTGTTCATTCATCACCAGATGGACATCTGATATGTTTCCACCTTTTGACTATTATGAATAATGCTACTATGAATGTATGTTGGTATAAATGATCTCTTTGAGTTCCTGTTTTTTAATTCTTTTGTGTATATACCTAGGTGTGGAAGTACTGGATCGTATCATAATTCTGTGTTTATGTTTTTGAGGAAACACCATGCTGTTTTTTGAACTATTTTACATTTCCACCAGCAATACACAAGGGTTCCAGTTTCTCCACATCCTTGCCAGCACTTGTTTTCTGTTTATATGATATTAGCCATCCTAATGGGTGTGAAGTGATATCATATTTGTTTTACATTTTATCCACTTCATAGTATGTCGAACATTGTAATAACATGTCATAAATATTTCTAAACATGATAGCTTTCATTTGTGGCACAGTATTCCATCATATAGCTACACATAATGTATTGAATTAATTATTTGTTGCCGAATATATATATGTTATGCATATTCTAGATGCTTTCTATTCTGATTTCTTTCAATCTTAAATATGATTTTGTAAGAAATCTCAATGTACTCTCATTTTCTGATCCACAAAATAAGTGGTATATGTGTGTGAGTATGTCTGTGATTGCGTGTTTCTGTGTTTGTATAGTTGGCAGGTGTGGGTTGGGCGGCGGTGGTAATAATTTTAGCCACTTGCTTCAGTCTTCTTTAAAATGTTCATATTCAAGGTTTTAAAATACACATATTATGATGAAGGTATTAATTATCTTTCATACAAAATTTTCACGGTCTTTCCTTTTAAGTTACGCATGTTTGGTTTGGCCCTTTTTTGAATTGGTTTCCTTGAAAAACAATCTCTGAGATAGAAATTTGCACATAGGACATTAATAGAATAGTGCTCTTGGCAATCCCATCTATGAGTGTGAGAGCAGTACTGTCCTTTTTATCTGAGGAGGGCCGAACCAAGGGAAGCTCTAGTGGATTATCTGGGTTCCAGATTACACAGTGATTCACAAGCACGTTATCATGCAGTACAAAGATTTTTACACATTGAATTTATTCCTCTATGCCTATATACATGACTTTCCCAGACCTCCCTGTTCCAGATCTCTAATTCTTTTTCCTTTTATGCGCTGTCCAACCAGTCAAGTCCTTTGCCATCACTCACAAAGTTATATATAGATCACTACCTTGAGCAACTTTCATTCCACACAAAGCAGGTAGCCGGGTACACCTGCTGAAGATATGCCCATTCGGAAAAATTCCCTTTTCTGTTTTTTTCAAGTTTGTCTATGAATGAGATGTAGCAGCTGTCAATTTTCAACTTGTACCCACATACTAAACCAATCGTACATGAACGAAGGATTCACCTAATGCAGGCCATCACTTCATGCTTCCAAGGCCATCTGAGCAGCGTGTTAGCACTGTCTCCTAAGGTCCTCGCAGGATGTTAAATCCTGTATCACAGGATAGTGCCCCATATTGATAAACTCTCCCTTAGCCAACTTTATGTGCCATCTCACCTTGTTCTAGCACCTTTAGATCCAGTTCTGCATATGCCCTCCCAGCTCCTGCTAGTGCATGTGTTATGTGATCCATATTCCAGGCAGCCTAGTTCAAGAGTGCCTTGGTCTCAAGGGGGATCTGAGCTGCATACTACAGGACACAATTCTAGGCCCCCTTTTATATACAGGTCATCTTTTATTAATAATTATTTTTTCTGCATAATGGAGAACATTTATAATAATAATAATAATGATAGCTTCCATTTATTGAGTACCTACTATATGCTACATAATGTGTCCATCAATTTATGAATTACTAAGTTTTACACCTACCCTTCAAGTTAAGTATGTTGTGATTTTACAGATATGGTAACTAAAGTATAGTGAATGTAAGTCATTTACACATGGTCACACACATAGCTAGTAGTTAAACTGAGGTCAAAATAACTTCAAAACCCATACCTCTGACCTGCTGCTATTTGAATATCCCCCAAAGTTCATGCTGGGAACTTAATCCCCAGTGCAACAGTATTGAGAAGTGAGATCTTTAAGAGGTGATGAGGCAGAGCCCTCCTGAATGGATTAGTGTAGTTATCTCTGGAGTGGATCAGTTATCACAGCAGTGGGTTTCTGATAAAAGGATGAGTTTGGCCCCCTTTCTGTCCCTTTCTTTCCTACACTCTCTTGCCATGTGATGCCTTCTGCTGTGTTACGATATAGCAAGAAGGCTCCTACCAGAAGTGGCAACTTGATCTTGGACTTTCTGGCCTTCAGGATCTTGAGCCAAATAAACTTCCATTGTTTATAAATTACCCAGTCTCAGGTATTTTGTTATAGTAACCCAAAACAGATGAAGACACCTGCATTGTTTGAGTTAAAGAACTTCACCTTTTTAAAACAAATAAGTTGTGGGTCTGGTCTTCAATTATCAGGGTAGTAAGAAAAGCAATATTAGTCTTGATTTGGAGGCTTCACTTTCTTATGGTCCTATAGGACTTGAGTTGGATCAAGTGGAGACAAGCAAGAGGCCTGGTCCATAGTGAAGTGTGTGTTTGTCATTAGCATAGCACTGTAATTCTGCTGCATGATGCTTTTGCAGACTGCTCTTCTGTCATTTTTCTGGTAGAACTGTTCTGGGACAGCTCAGAGATCTCCATCTGAGTGCCCCACTGGCCCACAAAGGTCCTTGATGCTGCTATCAAGGCCTGGGCCCATAGCAGCCAATATCAGAAATTCTTCTCCATCTTCCATCTGGGGTGCTGTTTGCAGATGGGACATAGGTCTTCTCCAGTTACTGGAAATTAACTTTAATTAGCTCTAGATCTGTGGACTATTCACCCTCCCCTTTCTTCCAAGCCACATTCTCCTCTGTCATCTTTTTGCCTGCTTCCCTCATCCTCCTCAATGAAATTCAGCCGTGTTGCTTCATCAAAGGCTTTGGAAAACAGAGGTTCATTTTCTCCCATGGCAAGAGAAATTCTTGTAGTCTAGCACTCAAAATCTTGGTTTCTTTCTTGAATAAGAAAAGAGAAAAATAATAGCTCTCAGTTTTTTGAATCTTCTGCATCAATGAGAACAAGATAACAAAACAGATTAATATTCCAAATTATTTTGCCACAATTGTAATACCTCAAAATTTGGTAATTATCTTATTATCTAACATTTTTTGAGTGCGTAGAATGTACCAGATTCTACTCTAAGGTTCTTTCTTTCCTTTCTTTTTAAAAATTCATTTTATCCTCACAACAACTTATGAGGTAGATACCTCTATTATACCCATTTTATAGGTAAGAATGCTGTGGCATAAAGAATTAAGTAATTTGTATTAAATCACACATCTACTGAGTGGTAGAGTCAAGAGTTGAACCCTAGGTGATCGATTCAAGCACCTGTGCTGATAAATATTATGGTATATTGCCTCTCATACTAGCCAAAACCATACCTACTAGAATCAAAAGTAGTTTTCTGATTTAGCATAAAATGTTTTTGAGCATACATAAGAAGGATTTTAGATATAGCTCAGAGATTGGTAATTTGTCCAATTCTCACTTGAGTTTGCACTGGACACTTGGAAAAATGTAGAGAAATGCTAGAGAAATGTATTTTAATTCTGAGTTTTGACCTTTCACTGATTGATACCTTTGAAAGGGAAAACTTTTGCCTCACTTTAAGTTTGCTACATGGTTAAGATAGAAAAAAAGGGACTAATGTGGAGATGACTATCTATTTCTATCTATATCCCATATTTATCTATTTATCTATCATGTATAAAATATTTCACTGACATTGTTTTAGCTATTAAAAACCTAGTTCTTTCTCAATTACTGAAGTCACAATGAGCTGAGTAAAAGTCCTTAATAAAAATCACAAATCTTTTACTCTCAAACTTCTCTTCAGAATTGACTAAAACCACCATAAAAAAGTCAACTGTTAGGATCAGGAGTGACTTGCGCTGTCTTCATATGTGGCTTACATTTCTACAGCAGCTCCTCAGATACTTTCTTGCTTCCAGGAGGGAAGGATGAATTATGAAAGAAGAAAAGTACTAAAGGTTTATTGAGAACACGTTTCTCTGTATAATATATATAAGCTGCCTGGCACAATGCAGGAACTCAATAAACACTAGTCAACTTCTGTGCTTTGTGAGGAATGTGGAGGAGGAAACATGAATAGAAGGTAAAAGCAAGTCTCTAGTTCAATAATTTCAAACTCTTCCAGAAATGACTTTTTCAGGTTTAAAAAAGAAAAACTTTTTTTTTCCCTTTTTTTTATTCTTGTGTAGCATAGTTACCATGAAGAATTTTAAGGACACTCATGTGATAGAACGTTTGGAGAAGTAGTAATAATGACAAAATAATCTTTGGATTCAGAGGATTGAGATATTGATTTTTTTTTCTTTTTCTTTGTTCTTTCTTTGCTTTTAAGTTTGTCTTGTTATTTCCAATATGTAGAGGTGATGTCCTACTTCCCCCACACATGCACATGCACACATACTTCATCCACCTGAATTTGCCCAACAAACTCTTTCCTTTAGAGTCATAGGATCAAAGCTACACTTGGAAGTCCCGACATGGGTGGTTACATTAGTTAGATTTGGTCTTTCAGAAGGAAGACAGTTGAAGTTCCAAGAAGCTGAGACTTTACCCAGAGAAATTGGAGTCTTAGTGCAAACAGATGCAGCCTGAAATACGTGCAGACTCCCCTTTCCAGGGGCCACTCCTGAAATGCTCTCCCCTCAGGTGTTGAGTTCCAAGAAATGGTGAAGGGACTAATGAGGTTTCCCAGGCCACCCTTCCACCCACTCCCCGGACACCAACCTCAATGGCAGAACCCTCTTTCCAGAAGCAGGGGACACACCTGCTTGCTGTCCTCCCTTAAAGAAACTTCCAGTCTTGTAAACTGTGGAGGCCCCTGAAATAATAAGCCTGATTGGTTTTGCTTTCCTTTCCAAGTGAGAGACAGGTGCACTGAATATGATGGCAGTCAAGGAAGGCTGTATCTTTCTCAAAGGTCTCAACTTGTCCCAGAGAGGAGAGGCAGTGGGGAGAATTGGGGACAGGTGTTTGCTATGATCTCAGGGAAAGAAAACAAAAACAAAAGAAACTAACTAACTAACTAACTAACAAAAAAAAAAAAAAAAAAAAAAACAAGGCAGAGGAGGGGTGAGAGTAGGATTTTACATTTACAGGGAGTATTTTGTTGGAGTTTAAACTCAACTAGGCCTGTGAATTTGAAGCAGCTCCTTAGGATGGAGATCAGTCAGTCATGGCCAAATAATCTTGCTCCTGAACGGATAGAAACTGGTAGATTAACCCAACCTGGCCATTTCCTCATGCTCTTTGTACTTCACTCCCTGAAACTGCTGTAGAAGCAGCACATTGGGCCCTTGATCATAGATCAGTACAGAGCTGGAGGGAGTGCACACTGGCTCCAACCTCTAATAGCACCCATTCCTTTCCACTTAAGGTTTGGAAAGGGTTCTCCAATACTCTTTCTCAGTCTTGGGTCCAGCTAGCCACTTCTTTCCCCCAAGACTGCAGGGTAGTCACCCCTATATCCCCCTTGCCTTCCTAACATTCATCTCACTGTCCTTGTCTGGTTCTGACTTCCCCGCTAGACTCGAAAGTCCTTGAGTCTGTCCATTCACTAATGGGTTCTTAACTCTTGGCCTATGGCAGGTGCTTAATAAAGACTTTCAGCAAATTAGGAATAGAAGGAAATTATCTCAATACAATAAAAGCCATTTATGACAAATAATGACCAATATCCTTCTGAATGGGAACAAGACAAGGATGCCCACTCTTACCACTCCTATTTAACATCATATTAGAAGTACTAGCCAGAGCAATTAGGCAAGAGAAAGAAACAAAGGTGCTTAAAAATATGTTCAGTGAATAAGTGCATCTAAGTTCTGAGCAGGCAGGGGAAAGGAGATCAGAGCACAGGTGGGGTCAAGTTTGAGGTCTCTGCTCAGCCAAGATGGGGCTGAGTTTGACATCTTCCTACAGGAGTTCTGAGAAGCAGCTCTCTGAGGCTTGGCCGAGAAGCTGTACCGGAGGCAGAACTGCAGAGGCAGGCCTGGGCCTCATGCATACCCTGCAGCTGACTCAGAGGCACTGGAGAGTGAAGCCTTCCCTCCCGCCACCCTTTTCCTGTTTTCATCACTGATTAAGGAAGCCCAGAGCAGAGGTGAGACATGGGCAGGCTACTGAACACCTGGGCTCTAGTTCAGTTTCTTTTATCTTCAGATTAACCTCCTGACCTTGGGCAAGGCACTCAATCCCTGTGGGCCACCACAATTTTCTCACCTGTGAAAGCAGAGGACTGGCCCAGCTAACCTACACAGTGGATCAGTGTTCTAAAATACTGTGAGTTCATCAGAAAGGACACAGGAGACCTTAATCCAATCCCCAAGGTAAGGTTTTGAGTGATTTGGAAAGGAAGAAATGAATCAGGGAGACAGTGGACACAGCATATGTTAGGACAAAGTAGGAGAAATTAAAGCTTATAACAGGTGGTCAATAAATATCTGTTGACCTCTCTGCTGTCTCTGCTTCCACCATCTTGCAATGTGAGATCCCTGGGTCACTGTCACCAACTGTCACCACCACCAGATGGACTTTGGACTTCCCAGCCTATAAGCAATAAATTTAGTTTTTCTTTATAGTTACCCAGTTCCATGTATTTTGTTATAAGCAACACAAATGGACTAATACAGAAAATTGGTACCAGAGAAATGGGGTGTTGCTTGTAACAAGTACTTGAAAATGTGGATGTGACTTTGGAACTGGGTGTTAGGCAAAGGTTGGAGGTGTTTGGAGGACTCAGAAGAAGACAAAAAGACAAGGGAAAGTTTGGAATGTCTTAGAGACTGGTTACATGGTGGTGAGCAGAATGCTGATAGAAATATGGACTGTAAAGACCTTTCTAAGGAGGTCTCAATGTAAATGAGGAGGGACTTATTGGAAACTAGAGCAAATATCACCCCTGCTGTGAATTGGCAAAGAACTTGATTTCATTGTGTTCATGCCCTTAGGACTTTGTGGAAGTTGGAACTTAGGAGTTGTGAACCAGAGTATCTGGTGAAAGAAGTTTCTAAACAGCAAAGCATTCAGAAGCTGGATGGCTACTTGCAACAGCCTATGCTGCATTATGGAAGCAAAGGCATGATGTAAAGCCAGAATTTGAAAGGGAAGCAGAGCGTAAAGGTTTGGAAAATTTGAGGGCTGCCCATGTGATAGAGAAACAGAGAACATGCAATGGTGCTGAGAAGATTAGTACAAAAGAAAAGGATTATCAGGAGAATGGGAAAAGGGCCCTGAAGGCATTGCAGAAGCATCTGGGGCTAAACCTTTCGTTTCAGGCCCAAAAGCCTAGGGAGACAGAATGGCCTTGGGGAACAGGCCTGAGGCACCCTCCACAGGCTCACTGCTCAAGGTCACTTTGGAAAGTTTCTACTAGCACCAGCACCCCAGCTGTTCTGGCTGGTCCAGCCATGGCTAGGTTGGCTCCAGGTGTGGCTGGACCCCTAGCTTTGGGAAATACAAGCCAGAAGCCTTGGCAGTGTCCATGTGTTAAGTCTGCAGGCTCCTGGAAAGCCAGAGCTGTGAAGGCTTGGGAGCCTCCACCTAGATTTCAAAGGATATATGGAAAAGTCTGGGGACTCAGGAAGAGATCTGTAGCAGGGGCAGTGTCACCACAGACAGCCTTTGCTACAGTAATGCCGAATGGAAATGTGGGGTCAGAGTTGCAGCAGAGAAACCCCATCAGCACCATGTGTAGTGGAGCTGTGAGAGTGGGACTGTCATGGAGACCCCAGAAATGTGGAGCTACCAGAAGTCTGCAAGATCTAAAGCATAACCTGAGACCAGGAAAGCGTAGGAGTGGAGCTGCCAGAGGACTTGGGGGCCCAAGCCCCACACCAGTGAGCAGAGGACATTGAAAATGGAGTCAAGGTACCTGATTCACCAGCTTTGAAATTTAATGCCTGTCCTGCTGCATTTCAGACTTGTTTGGGGCCTGTTACCCCTTTCTTTTGGCCTATTTCTCTGTTTTGGAATGGGAATATGTACACTATGTTTGTCCCACCCTTGTATCTTGGTAGTAGATAACTTGTTTTGAATTCACAGATGGAACTTTGAACTTTGGACCTTTGAGTTGAAACAAGTTAAGAGTTTGGGGATGAAATGAATGCACTTGCATGTGAAAAGGACATGAGTTTTGGAGGGCCAGGGGCAGAATGTAGTGGATTGAATTATGTCCCCGGAAAACTTCCTGAAGCTTGAATTGTGTCCCCCAAATTTTATGTATTAGAAACTTAACTTGTGGTGATGGGGAGCATTAATCAGCTACAATGTATATCGACAAAATAAAATTTAAAAAAAAAAAAAAAAAAGAAACTTAACTTGTGTCCCCCAAGTTTTATATATTAGAAACTTTTGTGTATTAGAAACTGTGACTGTTAAGAGGGTGGGAGATCCTATTATGGTAACTGAAATGTGGAGCCTTGAAGAGGTGATTGGATTGTAGGATCATGCTGTAGTAGATGGATTAAAAACAGTGGTCAGGGGCGTGGATCTGAGGGATTTAAAATAAGAGGAGAGTCTGTCTCTCTCTCTCTGCTCTCTCTGTTTCCACCATCTTGCAATGTGAGAAACCTGGGTTACTGTTGCCACCACCACATGGACTTTGGACTTCCTAGCCTCAGAAACTGTAAGCAATGAATTTTGTTTTTCTTTATAAGTCAAAAAAAAAAAAAAATCTGTTGAATGAATGAGTGAATGAATGAATGAATAGTATGAGTAGGGTAGGAAGGAAAAGGAGGGAAGTGTAGCCAGGTTTCAAGCAGATTGAGGTCAGAAAGGCAACCTCCTGTTTCTTAGCACTTGGCTCAACAGTGGTGCTTTTTGCCATGAGCATTTTACTCCCTGTTCTCCCTTTTTGCCTAAAAAATGGGACTACACTGAGCTGACCTTTCCCCCAAGGCCTGTGGCTTCACCTCTACCTTCAAATCTCTTTGCTGCCCCAGCAAAGGACAGTGGGGCTGCACCCTCCCTCTGAGCTGCTTGTAAAGATGTGGCCAGGGAACACGACCAGAAGGCTCCTTCTGGTATCTTCTTGAAGGGCTCAAATTGGCAAGCTCCTTTCCTTCCCACCTGCTGTCACTTTGTTGAGGATGAAACGAGGTATGGACTGAGGGGCATCAGCTGGGACAGTGGGGTATTGAGTGGCCATGTCCTGTATAACCCAAGAGTGCTGAAACCATGGAGCTGTCTGGAGAATCCTGAAGCCTTGTCCTTACTCTAGGGTCTTCTGAAAATGGGCTGGGGTCTTCACCAGGGCCAAGCTGGTGAACCTGAACTTAGCTCAGAGACCTCTGGAAGGAGGAACAGTGCCAGCTCCAAGTGTGGGGAACATAGGCTTCCAGCCTCCCTGCCCTGGCCCTGCCCCCTCAGTTTTTGGTTTGATGTCAGCCCTTCTGCACAGAAAGTAGGGAAGGAGAGAAGAAAAGAGGGGTAAGGGAACCAAGGCTCAGGATTCACCAACCCAGACCCCCTTTAAGTCAGATAATTCGTGCTTTACAAAGAGATCACTGATTCTGCTGCTGAAAAAAAAAAAAAAAACAAACCCACAGAGACCAAACAAATAAGACAAATCACAGTGAGTCAGGAAGGGGAGATCAGGAGGGAGAGGCAGGGGCGGGGAGACCAGGGAGGTCCAGGCAGGGGTTCTCAGGGCAGGCTAGCAATGTCTCTCTCTGGAGGGGGGTCAACTGGTTCGGGGCTGCTTTTGTTGGCCTTTCCTTCAGACATCATGGTTAGCTGCAGAACAGCCGACCATTTCCTTAGCGTCATATTTACAACGTCTCGGTAGGAGATGGTGTCACTGACTCCACCTATCACCTCTGAGATCATCTTCTTCATCTCTAGGTGGGTCTTGGGGACCCCAAGCTTGTTCATTCTTTTTAATGACATCAGGTCATTTTTGCCTTCACTGTTCATGTCAAAGCTCCATGTATTTGTCTTTGAAGACGGTGAGCTTTTCCAGCAGGTTTTCTTCATCACTATGCTTCTGGTCACAAAGAAACTCCTGGCTGACCTCAGCCAGCCTCCTGCCTTGCCGGGCTTTGAACAGCTGATCACTTTCCCTTCTTGGAACATGTTGCTGTGCATGACCGACATGGTGAGCACTGGGCTCCTGCTGGTTTGGGGCTTTGTGGCCTCGATGAGGGACAAGGAGGCAGGACAGGCACCTAGTACGAGCTCCAGCTGAGACATTGACTTTTCTGTTGGGTCTTGTCATTTATCTTCTTCCTTGATACTCTGTTTCTTTGCATAAAATGGGGTCTTCTGTCACTTAGTAGAGACTGTGTAAAGACAAGGTCATGTTTGTGAAGGAGTCTCTAGTGCCTATTGGGTTTTTCCCCATAATTTACTGCTTCCACAGATGATTGATGTCTGTGGCTGGTCACAGGGAGTCTTCAAGGTTACTGGGATGTCATTCACTCAGCTGGGGAGGGCTTTGTGTCCCTCTGACTTATTCAGGTTGTTTATGTCACCTTATTGCTGGGAATATGTCTTATTCTATCCATTAGCATAAAGGTGTTCAGAGTTAATGATGAGTAAACAATATACATTTTATGTGTTTTACAGGAAATTACCTTTCTTTTGCATCTTAGGTGGAACAATTTGATTGTGCTTACAACTATTATTTGAACACATTTTAAAAATTGCTTTGGTCATTATTTCAGGCACTTGTAAAGTTTCCCCCTAAGATTCCTGCTAAAAGCCTTGTGCATTTAGATTCATGGCTATGCTTCTGGGCATTCTCCTGTTTGAGAAAAAAACATAAATACCTGCCAAAGTGCAATGGGCAGTTTTGGAGAAGTGATGATCATTCTGCTGCTATCAATCTTATGGAAGTCTACCATTTAATTCTCTGGTCAGAAGCAATCATGTGCAGAAGACACAGATAATCCCTTAAGCATGAAACTAAGCTGCCTTATTCTGTAGATTCCATTTGCATGAAAAGACTTATGTCCTCAGCTTTCTCTATATTGTTTGTACTGCTCTATTAGGAAAGCAGTAAAGAAGTTTAAGAGTAAGTCATTTTGACTTTTCCTAGAACTGGGTCAAATCATGACTGCTGTGTTTAAACTATATGATGTTGGTCAGACCTCATAATTGCTTTGAGCTTCAGCTTCCTTATCTGTACAATCCTTAACCCGATGATGTCTTTCGAGTTAAATGACCAGCACTTAAACACAGATGGCTACATAGTAAACTCTTAATAAGACCTGATTATTAAAACTAATTTTTAATTTTCCTCTGCAAAATTACTCTGCAGTAGTTTCACAAGTGTTTAAGTTCCTATATTGGAATATAAACTCCAGTAGCTTCAAGCAGAGGTTTAATATGGTCTAAGCCCCTCAAATTGGAAAGCTGATGCAAAGCATTCATGAGGTCATCAGGGGTCCTGGCTGCAATTGTTCCTTCTCATAGCTGTGGTGGGTTGTGTTGACACATCTATATTCTCTTACCAGGTTGCAAGGGCATGTGTTTGGAAGCGTGCTGGTTTGAGATAGCGTGGTGATAGCAGTTATGGAATTGGTTTTTCTGTCTGTGAAGCCAACTCATCGTTGAAACCAGTTAGTTGAATGTAGAGCCCTGTTCTCACAAGCTCCACATTCTGATTATTGATCGAATGGTTGCCTTCAGGGGCTGTTGCTTTTGTTACAAGTTGAGCTGCACAAAAAGGCCAGGGCCAGAAGTGATTAGAGTACATGAGTTCACAGAGGCCACAAAAAGATTTTGATAAAGTTCTTTTTATTGTTTGTGACTAGCTGCTGAGTATTGGATGCTTAGAATATTATGAAGTTTCTCAGACTGGGTAAAACTGGATTAATTGCATAACTTTAAATTGCCAGATGACAGGGTTAATAATAATAATACATACATACATACATATATATATATATATATATATATATATATATTATTTTTTGATATTTTAATTCCACTTTCTTTTTTTTATTAATTTCTATTGCTTTTGGTTGGCTCTTTCCCCAGCCTTGGGCAGTTTCTTCACGCACGTGTGCTGATCAGTACTTAATTGAGAGAGTCTCTGAAGATTTTCAGTTTTCTCTTTGTGTCACTTTGTTTTCTCCAGGACCCTCCCTTGCCAGCTTTCCTTACCTTGGCCTCATTGGACTTCCAGCCTCATCTATTCAGTTTAGGGAGATCATGGAGCTTTAACTGAGTTTGTTCCCCTGGTGCCATGTGGCTCCTTCTTTGACTGTCATCCAATATCTTAAGTGCTTGCAGCTTCATATATCATGTCTAATTTTTAAAGGTATTTCAGGTGAAAGGGTAAATCCAGTCCTTGTTACTTCATCTTGGCCCAAAGTGGAAGTCTCTGGTTTTATGTTTTTTAATTAGATTGTACTATTTTCATCTCTTAGAAATAGAAATAAAAATAGCTTATTTGTACTGGATCAGACATATTCAGAACTCACTCTTTAACTTTATGGACTTACCAAGTTATCACAGACTTCCAGACTCTCAATTTCTTCATTTGTATAAAATATGTCTTTCACAAGGTTGTTGGAAAGCTTAAATGAGTAATAAATGAGAAAGAACCTGGTACTATGTATATGTCATGTAGTAGGTATAAAGATTTTTTTTATTTTCCCAGATTAGATGGGTTGGCTAATTAAAAACTGATTGCAATGTTTTAGACTAGGTGCTGGAGTTGGAAGGGTAATTTGGAAGGTAAGAAAACATAAATTATATTTTTGCTAATTTAATTGTCCTGCCAATGTCTTTGAATTGAATAGTGGTGGTAGGCACTCTGCATTTTGGTTTCTCCCCATGTCCCATAAATGGGGTTTAAAGTACTATTGTATTTGTCTTTTATAGGTCCTCTTAGGTGAAATGTGTCTTCATATCTTTTGCCCATTTTCTAATTGAATTTGTTTAACTGATGAGTTTTGAGAGTTATGTATATATTCTAGATTTGTCCTTTGTTGGATATGTGGTTTGCAAATGCCTTCTCTTATTCTGTAGTTTGCCTTTTCATTCTCTATCAGGGTCCCTCATAGAGCAAAAATTTTTACTTTATCAGTTTTTAAATTTGTTAATTTTTTTTCTCTTTTGTGTATCATACTTTTAGTGTCATTGTCTGAGGACTCCTTATCAAACCTTAGATTCTGAAGATTTTCTCAGAAGTTATTTTCTATATTTTTATAGCGTTATATTTTACATTTAAATCTATGATCTTTTAAATTTTTGTTTAAAGCATAAGTTTTAGGTCAAGGTCCATTATTTTGCCCGTGGATATTTAACTGCTCTAGTTAGTACCAATTGTTAAAAATACTATCTGCTATGGTTTTGATATCCCCCCAAGCTCATGTTGGAATTTAATCCCCAATATGGTCGTGGAAGGTGGGGCCTTTGAAAGGTGATTGGATCATGAATCCTGTGCTCTTATGAGTGGATTTATCCATTCATGGAGTAATGGGTTGATGGTTTAATGGGTTGTCATGGGTGTGGTTCTGATGGCTTTATAAGGAGAGTAGTGACAAGGTTAGCTCTCTTGCTCATGCTCTTCTTGCCGTGTGATACCATGGAACCCTGTAAAGAGCTCCCACTGAGAAGGCCCTCAACAGATTCACTCCCTGAACTGTGGATTTGCCAGCCTCCAAAACTGTAAGAACGAAATTTCATCCTTTATAAATTACCCAGTTTCAGGTATTCTATTTAAGCAAAAGAAAACTGACTCATATACTACCTTTTCTCCTTTGACGTGTTTTTGCACTTTTGTATAAAATCAATTGACTGCACTTGTGTGGGTCTACTTCTGTGTTCTCTATTATGTTCCATTGATCTATATGTCTGTCCATCTGCCAGTACCACACAGTCTTAATTACTGTGGCTCTATGATAAGTCTTGACAGAATAATTCTTCCCATTTCATTCTTTTTCAGAATTGTTTTGGATATTCAAGTTCCATTGCCATTCCACATATTTTATTTTATTTATTTTATTTATTTATTCATTTATTGAATCATAATTGGTGATACATATTTTGGGGGTTCAACTTTGATGTATGTTGATTGAATCAATATTATTAGCATATACATTATTACGAATTATACTTATTCTTTATGCCCTTTATCCAATCTCTCCCGCTCCCCATCTTCCTCCCTCCTCCCACCTCTGATAACTCTAGATTTCTTCTCTCCCTCTGAAAGAGTAGCAGTTACTCTGTTCATTTGTTGCCTAGATGATCTGTCCGGTGCTGAGAGAGGTGTTCAGGTCCCCCGCTATTATAGAGCAGATGCTTCTTCTGACGCTCTGGAATGAGCTTTGTGGAGAAAGACATCCTCTTCTTTTCTTTGGTCTCTGCTGGTGACTCTCCTTGTGTCAATGCACTCTGGTGGCTGGTGGATGTGGTGGTGCACAGTGGTTGTGGCATCTAGCTGCTTTTGTGGCAGCCATGGCTATTGTGATGGCTGTGGTTGGCCACCCACATGGAAGTGGTATTTTGGGTGTGCTCCTTGCCTGGTTGTGGGAGCAGGGGTTGGTCTCTGGCTCTGTGCGTCAGGACCCTCAGGACTCTGGGCAGGCTCTGTGGCAGCAGTGGTGTTCCTGGTTGAAGGAGGAGGAGTCAGTCCCCAGCTCTATCTATTTTTACATTCTAAGATGTTGTTGTGGAGCAGTTGAATGGGAGGAGTAGAGGGGAAGGAGGAAGAAATAGGGTGAGAGAAGGAGGAAGGAGGAGTCTGTGGTTGAGGCTCGTGGCAACCCCCTCATTCCTGCAGGGGACACCAGGGGGCTTCCAGTTGTGGCTTGGTCATGGCTGGGCTGAATGCAGATGTCAGGGGTGTGTGGAAGAAGCCCTCGGATCCCCCACAGCCCTGGCTTGGGAGCCTAGGGTGTTTCCTGCAGAGGCTCAGTGGTCATTGCTGGGCTGTGTGTGTGCAGGTATTGGGGGTGTGTGGACGAGGCCCTTGGTCCTCCTCTGTTCTGATTCAGTGCCCTAGGGTGCTTCCTGTGGTGGTTCAGTGGTCATCACTGGGCCAGTTGTGGGTGTTGGGAGGCATGGCTGAAGCCCCCAGCCTTCCCCCCTCCCTGACTTGTGGGCCCAGGAGACTTCCAGTCCCTCTAGGTTTTATAGGTGTTCTTCGAAGTGAGACCTTTACTAGTTAATATCAAACTTCATCTCTGGTCTGTGGGTATTTTTTTTTTTTTTTTTTCAGTTCTGTGTTGGATTATTCTGTTTCTACAACTCAAACTCTACACTGGAACTGATATTTTGTCCTTTGCTTACTTTTAAAATGGGGGAACTTCCTGTGGGGACCAGCACTTGAGCTCTTGGTTGAGCTAAATTGCTGCTTTGGTGCTGATTCCCTGGGGAAGGCTTTTTGTGCAGCTCAAGTTTTAATGGTTGACATCGTAGGTACTTCCAGGTCTCGTGAGATCTGGTATACCTGGGTTGTGTAGAAACTCTGGTCTGGGCCTGAGTAATTTCAGCAAACTGCTCCCCCTGCAATTCTATATTCCTGACCTGTCTGCACATAGGGGGCCTGTACTTACCAGAGGGCAGATCAGCTGTCCTTGCTGTGCCCCAGTGTTCCTCATGGTGGGTCCATCTCCCCCACCACCCATACTCCAAACACTTCCCATGGGACAGGCCATGCTCCAGTCCCTTGAGATGACTCACCAGCCTCGGGGTGGCTCCTTTTTCAGTTGTTGTGGCTCTTCACTCCTATGTGGGCCCACAGGAACCCTGTTAGTGGTCTTAATGGCTGAGAGCCACCAAGGCCCTCTTCTCCCCTGCGACCTCCAAGCAACTTCATCGGAAGGGCACAGCTGTGGCTTTTGCCAGCTCTTGGTCCATGCGTTCACCAGCTCCAATCTTGAAGTGACCAGGATTTGAAGTGGTGGGAGTGATCCTTTCTTTCTGTCATCATGACTTCTCCTGCCTTCATGCACTCCATAGGTCTCTCCTCCTCTTCCTCTGAGCTCTAGTGGCCCCAGCTTGGCTGTTGTTGCTTTTTAATAGTTATAAATTGGTTGATTTGTTGGAGAGAGTGATGTTGGGGTCTGTCTGTTCTTCCACCTGGACCAGAAGCCCTGCCATTTCACATATTTTAGAATAATCTTGTCTATTTTTACAAAAAAGAAAATCTTGCTGGGATTTTGATAGATATTGTGATAAACTTTTATTTATTCATACATCTTTATTATGCTGTCTTCTAATCCATGATCCAGTGTGATGCTTAATTTTATTTGTCAACTTCTCTGGGCTAAAGCATGCCTAGATAGCTGGTAAAACATTTCTGGGTATTTCTGTAAGAGTCGTTTTTAAAAAGCAATTGTAAATTATATTATATTTTTAATTTTGGTGTCCTTGTGTTCATTGCTAGTATATAAAAATACAACTGAATTTTCTATTTTGATCTTAGATCCTGTGACCTTGCTTAACTCAATAGATTATTTTGAGTTTTCTACATAGATGATCATGTCATCAGCAAATAGGGATAATTTTCTTTCTTTCTTTCTTTCTTTCTTTCTTTCTTTCTTTCTTTCTTTCTTTCTTTCTTTCTTTCTTTCTTTTTTTTTTTAAAAAAAAGATGACCGGTAAGGGGATCTTAACCCTTGACTTGGTGTTAGCACCATGCTCTCCCAAGTGAGCTGACTGGCCAACCCTGTATAACCGGCCGTTCCTGTGTAGGGATCTGAACCCATAGCCTTGGTGTTTGTTATCAGCACCACACTCTCCCAAGTGAGCCATGGGCTGGCCCTATTTCTTTCTTTCTAATCCATATGCCTTTCTCCCCCTTTACTTGCCGTATTGCACTAGCGAGAACTATGAGTAGAAGCGATGAGAGCAAATGTGCTTGCCTCATTGTGATCTTAGGGGAGGGCTTTCAGTCTTTCACCATTAAATGTGATGTTAGCGGGGAGCTTTTTGTAGATGCTCTTTATAAAGTTGAGGAAGGTCCTCTTTATGCTTAGTTTTATGAGAGTTTATATTTTGATAGGTGTTGACTTTTGTCATTCTTTTTCTCTGTTATTGATATAATCATGCAGCTATTCTTTTCAGCTTGTTAATTGGGTGGATTACACTAATATCAAAGCATTGTTGCATCCCTGGAATAATCATACCACATGGTTATATATAATTCTGTTTATGTATTGCTGAAGTCTGTTTGCTAATATTGTGTTAAAAAATTTTTTTACAGCTATATTCATGAGGAATTTTGGTGTGTCCTTTTCATTTTCTATACTGTCATTGGAATCAGGGTGACACTGGCTTTACAAAATGAATTGGGACATGTTACCTTCTCATTTATTTTTGAGAAAAAATTGTGTAGCATTGGTGTTAATTTTAACTTAAATATTTGATAAAATTCTCCAGTGAAATCATCTGGGCCTGGGTATGTCTTTTTTGGGAGTTTAAAGTTATTAATTCAATTTCTATAAAAGTTATGGGGCTATTCGAATTACCAGTTTCACTTTGAGTTGTGGTAGACTGTTTTTTAAGGAAATGGTCCATTAACTCTAAGTTGTTAAATTTATGAGTGCGTAGTTGCTCATAGTATTCCCTTATTCTTTTGATGTATAAAGGGTCTGTAGTGATATCTGTTTCCTTCCTTATGGTGCTAATTTGTGTCTTTTTTCTCTTTTTTCTTTGACATTGTCATTAAAAAAAATTTTTTTTTCAAAGAACAGGTTTTATTTTAATCAATTTTCTCGATTTTTTTTTGTTTTAAATTTTATTTATTTCTGCTCTTATCTTTATTATTTTTTTCCTTATGCTTACTTTAGGTTAATTTTTTTTTTTTAGTTTCTTGATTCTTTTTTTTTTTTTTCTTTCTTTCTTTTGGCAGCTGGTCTGTACAGGGATTGAACTCTGGACCTTGGGGTTATCAACACCACACTCTAATCAACTGGCCAGCCCTTCTTTTTTAATTTCTTGAGGCAGGAACTTAGATTATTGATTTGTGACCTTTCCTCTTTTCTGTGAGCATTTAGTGCGGTAAATTTCTCTCTCATCATTGCTTTAGTTGTGTCCCACAAATTTTAATATGTTCCATTTTCATTTTCATTTAATTCAATGTATTTTTAAAATTTTCTTTGAGGCTTCCGCCTTCACCCATGGGTTACTTAGAAGCATGTTGTTTAGTTTTCAAGTGTTTGGAAATTTTCCTACTGTCTTTCAATTATTGATTTTTAGTTTGCCTTCCTTGTTGTCGAGGAACACATTTTGAATAATTTTAATTTTTAAAAACTTGTTGAGGTTTGCTTTACAGCCCAGCATATGGTCTATCTTCGTATATGTTCTGTGAACACTTGAAAAGAATGTGTATTTTGCTGTTACTACTGACTGTTCTATGCATGTCAATTTGATCCTGTTGGTTGATAATGTTGAGTCATACATCTTTCCTGATTTTCTGTCTATTAGTAGTTTTTTCATTTGCTTAACAGCAGAGTGTTGACGTCCTCAGTTATTATTATGGATTTGTCTATTTCTCTTTTCAGCTCTATCAGTTTTTCCTTCATGTGTTTTGAGGCTCTGTTGTTTGGTAAATACAGAATTAGAATTTCTATGCCTTCTCAGTAGATTTACCCTTTTATCATTATGTAATGTCTTCTCTATCCTGCTCTGAAGTCCACTTTATCTGATATTTATGTAGATACTCCTGCTTTTTTGTATTAATATTTGCATGATATATTTCTTTCATCTTTTAAAATTTTCACCTATGCATATTATTATGTTTGAAGTGAGTTTCTTGTAGGCAACATATACTTCGGTCTGAAAGTTTTAGTCTTTTATTTGTATATTTAAATCATTTATAATTAATGTAATTACTGATAAATTAAGGCTTAAGTCTGCCATTTTATTTTTGTTTTTCATTTGTTCTGTTTCTCATTTCTCCATTTTCTTTTTCTTACTTTTTTGTAGGTTACTTGAAAATGTTTTAGAATTCCATTCTGATTTATCTCTCTTTTTTTTTTTTTTGAGTGTATCTCCTTGTGTAGCTTTTTTTTTTTGGTGGCTGGCTGGTATGGGGGTCTGAACCCTTGACCTTGGACCTTGTATAGTTTTTTAATGGCTACTCAAGGTATTTCATTATATATACACAACTTATCACAGTCTACTGGTGTCTATTGGTGTTCAAATGAAGTATAGAAATCTTACCTCCCTTTATGTTCCTTTACTTTCACCCATGTGTAGTATAATTGCCTGATTTACTTTCTAATACATTGAGACTGTTTTATAATACATCATACTGTATTATAATTTTCACCTGGACTATCAAACATAATTTAGAAAATTCAAGGAATGAGAAATGTTTATTGTATTTACTTATAATTTTTCTTTTTCTGTTCTTTCTTCCTTTCTGATATCCCAAGATTTTTTGGTTTATTGATTTCTTTCTACTTAAAGAATTCATCTAGCCAGTCTTTTAGGGTAGTTCTACTGTTGACAAATTCTTAGTTTTTCTTCATCTGAGAATGTCTTTCTTTTTCCTTCATTCCTGAAGTATATTTTTGCTGGATAAAGAACCCTGACTTTGTAGTTCTTCTGTTTCCGCACTTCAAAAATGTCACTTCCTTTTGGCCTTCATGATTTCTGATGAAAAATCTGCTGTTGCTTGAATTATTTTTCCTCCTGTAGGTATGGTGCCATTTCTCTCTCCCTGCTTTCAAGATTTCTCTTATTTTGTAGTTTTCAGAGTTTGATTATGATGTGTCTAGTTGTAGATTTCTTTGGGCTTATTCTGTGTGGGGTTTACTCAGCTTCTTTAATTTTTAAGCTTATGTTTCTTTGAACAATTTGGGAAAATTTCAGCCATTATTTCTTTGAAAACTTTTTCAGCCATGCCATCTTTCTACTCTCCTTCAATGACGTCTATGTTAACTCTTTAGTTATAATCCCACAGGTCTCTGTTAATTTTTTTTCTTTTTATTTTTTCTCTGTTGTTCAGATTGGTTAATTTTGGTTGTTGTATCTTCCAGTTTACTGATTGTTTCCTCTGTCCTCTCTATTCTACTATTGAGCCCATTCATTGAGTTTTAAAAATTTTATTTATTAGAGATTTTATTTCTAAAAAATGCATTTTAACCTTCTTTATATCTTCTATTCCTTGGTTGAAATTTAGTATTTTTTTTTCTATTTGTTCCATGTATATTTATAATTGTTGTTGAAACATTTTTATTGTAGGCCCTTTAAAATCCTTGCAAGATAACCCTAGTATCTATGCCTGAGCATTGGCATCTGTTGACTGTCTTTTCTCATTCTAGTTGAGAATTTCCTAGTTTTCCTATTATTATTAGTGATTTCTTTTTTCTTTTGAGCTTCACGGGCTTTTTAATTTTTTTTTTCCTCTTTGTCTACTGGTTTTGATCTTAAGCTTGGCCAAATCAAAACTGCTCAGCTGGGCCGAGCCTGTGGCGCACTTGGGAGAGTGCGGCGCTGGGAGCGCAGTGATGCTCCCGCCGCGGGTTCAGATCCTATATAGGAATGGCCGGTGCACTCACTGGCTGAGTACCGGTCACGAAAAAGACAAAAAAAAAAAAAAAAAAACTGCTCAGCTGGAGTGGACAGCAAAACTCTGAAAAAATTCCCCATTTCTTTTTTTAAAAATTTTTATTTATTTATATATTTTATTGAAGCATAATTGATTATACATATTTGTGGGGTACAGAGTTGACTATCAATACCTGTGTACAAAATGTGATGATCAAATCAGGATAATTAGTACAGTCATCATTACAAAACATGATCATTCTTTGAGACCCTTAGCCAATTTCTTGCTAACCCCCTTTTCTTCTTCCCCTTTCCCACCACACTTCTGTTCTCTCTGTTTGAAAGTTCAACATATCATTGTGATTGTTTCTATTGTTCTTCCTTCCTTTCTTTCTTCTTCCTTTCTTCCTTCCTCCCTTCCTTCCTTCCTTTCCTTTTGAGTGATTTCTTTTCATTGAATTCTGGATATTTGAGTTATTATGCTGTGAGGCTTTGGATCTTATTTAAATCTTTGGTATAGGGGGCGTCCTCTCACACCACTCCAGTGGGGAAAGAAAACCATCACCTCATTACTGCCAAATGGGGTAAAAGTCCAGGTTCCCCACTTGGTCTCCATTGACACAGGAGCAGGGGTGCTCTGTTACTGCTGGACAAGGGTGGGGGTTTGGGCTCTCCATTTAGGCATCTACTAATATCACTCTGGCTGGGAGTGGGAGAGGTGCCTCATTGCTGCTCCCTACCTGGCCTCCCTGACATCTTCGGGGGGTGGGCATGTTGCCTTGTTACTATGGGGTATTGGTGAAAGTCCCCACTCGCCACTAGGTCTCCTCTGACACCAACTTAGCAGGGAGGGAGAGGGGAACATCACAGTACCTCTGAGTAGGGGTGAAAGTCTGGGCTTCCCATATTGTCTCCTCTGACTCCAAGGAGAGGGACACTTTGTTACCATCCGGTAGAGATGAAACCTCTAGCTCTTTCTTGAACTTCACTAACAACTTCCTGGCAGAGGGACTGAGGTGACTTGTTACAGCTTGGTGAGGATAGAAACCTAGTTTCCTCACTAGGGTTTTGGTGGTGGGGTGTAGATGGCGTTAGCTATTTTCTGTGGTACTTGTCTGGGATGTAGTGGTTATTGTCTGAATTATTACTATTTATTTTTTCTGTTTTGCTAGGTTGCCCCTTCTGGTGTAGAGATGGAAGTTTTCCTGGGAGCATTTTTTGTCTGTGCCTGTTGGTGTTTCCAGGTTGCTGACTTCTTTAGCATTCACTCTGGGATACGTGCGGCAAAAAGAAAACCCAGAGAGCTCATTATTTAGAGGTACCCATGCCTCTAGTTAATGAAACATTTCTTTGGTTCAGGTTTTCAAATCAGCTTGCTTCTGTGCTTTCTCTTCCCTAGGGGCTTAGATTTTAGCACTCTCAGGTTTTGTAGATCAGTTGCTATTTTTCCATCTACTTTCTAATTTTTCAAAATTTTCTGTTTAGCATCTTCTCCTGATTACCTTGTCATCATGAATTCATTTTTAAAAATACTTTTTTAGGGCTTTGCAATGGATATGCATTTTATTCTTAAGAATCTATTTTAAAGTGTAATTTTTTTTGGGGGGGGAGACTCCTTTGTGTGAGTTTATTTAAAATATTTTGAATCTACTCTGTTTATGCCAATGGTCCCATGGCAATGTAAAAGGCAATGATTATTAGGAGACAGAAACCATACCAGTTATTTGAATGGAGAGAGTCCAATATAAAGAATTGTGGACTAGATATTTAGAACTAAGACAAAAGGAGAGCATGCTGATATAATGGAAATAGCAATTTCAGGAAGTAGCTACCGTTCTTAGAGTTGGGAGAACAAAGGGATAAAGGTAAAATGATTAAAACTTAGAAAATTAGAGGAGAGGCTCCATAAAACTGAACACCTGGCCTCAGAGTTGGGTGCTGATGTCTCTGTGCTTGGAGGAGGTGTCCCTAAGGCTGGTACCGACTCACCGAGGAGTGGGGTTGTGGCTAGCTGTTCCTGAGGTCTTTGATGGCAATGGGACAAAATGAGGCTGGTTTTCCAAGTGTTGAAACACTGAAAAATGGATTCAACTCATGCTACAAAAAAAAATTACTGTCGACCCTTCTGTAAAACTTGAACATATAATCAGATTCCAGTATCTTCTCATGACCTCTACTATTCCTCTCATCCAAGCTACCATCATCTCTTGCCTAGATTATTCCAAAAATCTGTCATTAAAATTTTTGACATCCTCTGTTGTCCCTTTTTATTTTTTAACAAAAAAATTAGCAGCCAATGTAATCCCGCTAAATTTTAAGTCTAAATATTTTACTATACTGCTCAAAATCCTCTAGTGTCTTTTCATTATACTCAGAGTAAAAGCCAAAGTCATTATAATACCCCACCAAATCCTTTATAATCCAGCTCACCTGGAGTTGGCATGTACAACTGCACAACTCCAGGGGGTGTTGTCCAAATAGAATATCATGTGTTACATGCCAGCTCCAAGCCCACCACCCCCTTCCTTCTATCTCTCTGTCTTTCTTTCCTATTATTGCTCTTTCATTTATTCTGTCCTAACCCCCTTGGCCTTCTTGCTATCCCTCAAACATGCCAAATACACTTCAGGGCCATTGCCCTTGCTGTTCTCTCTGTTTCCCCTTCAGAAATATGTATAGCTTCACCTGTGCATTCTACAGGCTTTATTTTTACTTAAATGCTTCATTTCAGTAATTCTTTCCTGGGCCTATTTAAAACTGGACCTAGGCTTGCTTCCTGTAGTTCCTGCCCTTTTCCCTGCTTTATTTTTCTCATAGCACTTAATGCCATTAACACACTATATTTTAGTTTATTATTTTGTTTACTCCCCTTTCTCCAGCCCTACTAAACAATAGTCTCAAAAGAAGGATTTTTTTGGTCTTTTTTTTTTTTTGGTCTGGTGAAGATTTGACCTGCCTTAAAAAGAGAATCTGTATCAAGATGCTAGTCGATGTGGTAAAATATGGAATTTATAAGGTGGGAATTGAACTGAAAATTGTATATATGTATATGCAATAGTAAAACTATGTTAATTGCCAAATTTGAAAAATATTTAAAACTCATGAAATATTGCTATATCCATCATCCACCACAATATAGAGCTGCTATGGTTATTTAGTCAAAGTGAATTTGTTAGAACTGTTCCAATAAGGAATCAAAAATATTGCCCTATTGAACTGCTTTCTGGGAGACTGCTTTTTACATCTTTTAAACAAAGTTTATATGCATGCAATTTTAGAATGCACTAGTAAAGAAAATAAATTAAGAAAGAAAAATGTTTGGCGACAAAAAATATGCATGCCACTGGGAAATTTAGCATTTGGCAAAGCTAGGGTTTTGCATTGATTTCAATTTTCGGTCTTTAAGGATTACTAATAGTATAAAGTAAAAAGTTGCATTGCTCCCCTTTGACAAAGACACATATTTAAACAGACTGACAAATTGCAATGCAAACTTCAAGGTGAACTTTAGAATTACAGGATATGCAGGAAGTTACTATGAATCGATGTGCCAAGCTTATTAGTATTCCCAGCTCAGTCTCTACATAAACAATGTTAACCTCTTGTCTTGTGATTCTGGAATTGTTTAATTGAAAATGTGTGGGCTTTCTGTCTGGAATGGAGCATAAGAAATAAAGGAGTCAATGACCTATAGAATGAATTATCATTTTCCTGTTGATAATATCAAGCAAATGAAACAGCCCAAAGAAAATAACCCATCTTTTTGGGGGTCAGAGATGAGGAAAAATTTAATAAGAATTAGGATGCATTCAAGACATAAGAAATAAGGCATCACAAAGCCTCCAGCATGCTTAAGACTAGCAATATTATGGGGCTTGTGCTAACATTTTATGTCAAAAAAATTAATATTGGACAATATTTCCTCTTGGACATTATCTTTGTGACTGCACTCACTATGTAATTTGCATTTCTTAAACTACTACTGGTTTTACAATGTTAGTTTTAAACAGAGAGGAATTTACCACAAATAAATGTATAATAACTGAGAAATGAGATTATTAATGTAGATGGAAAGGTAGGAAGTGGGTAAAATTACTGCTGAGAGGGTTAGTTGGTCTCATCAAATATTCTTTTTTGCTCCTGTTCCAGGTATGGGTAGTGATGAGTGTGCTAACCATGTCAGTTTTCGCTGAGCAGGCTTAGATTTTACAAGGCAAGAGCATGGTCTGGTTAAGATAGAGATGCGGCTACACTTAGAAAATCTGAGAGTTTCATCTGACAGTAGAAAAGACATAGTCTGCTTGTCCTCGTCTTTGCAAGAAACTTCAGAACAGGGTTTGGTAGGGGCAAATGAGAGAAACAAAATCTTCTTGTGACTGCAGACACTCTTTTCTGTTGTTCAATTTTGTAATGAATGGCACATTTGTTGTACATGGTGGCTTTCCAGAAATGTATTCACATTTGGCAGTGATAAAGTAATCAGTATAAATTCTATATCCTGGTATCCCTTTTTACATTCTTATTCAGTTTAATAGCAGATAGCATTGGTCTATATCTTTCTTCAAGTTTTCAGGTCAGCCTTATTCTTTTTATTTATTTATGGTTTTAAGTGGTAGTTCATGTCCCACAATATAAAAATAAGTAAGAGTACATATTTTTCTGTTAATCTGTTTTTGTACTTCACTGTCTGAATGGAAAAATATACATAATTCTCACCATATTGGCCATAAAGCTTTGGGCAGGATTATTCATGAGGAATTAGAAGTAGAAGTGTATGAAGATTACAACTGAGAGGGAGAAACCAACTGGGAGATATAAGTGGGAGGTGAGGGGGTGGGTTGAGTTAATTGCCCAAGTAAGGTGGGCAGGAAAGCAGGGGGAATCTGAAAGTCAAAAGGGATGAACCTATGGTTCAAATTATTGTGAGAATGGGGGTAAATCCAGAGTAGTAGTCAAAAAATGAAAGTGAGTCAAATCCAAAGAAACCGTCCGAAGTCACCACATAGCAAGGGCATGTACAAGGAGATTTGTGAGGGATGTCATACTGTAAATCGAGTTGGTAGTTCTTCTCGACTGCTCCATGAAGAGATATGTTTGTACCTATAGGGTCGTAAGGATATCCCTTGTTTCTTGACATCACCTTGTGAAGTAACTGGGCTTCCAAGCCCACCCTTCAAGTCCTTTGTCCAGGGTAACTCAGGTTTCTGCTTTGCTTTTCTGGGTCACAGGTGTGATCTGTGGCCACTTGGAGGCTTTTTTTTAGCAGCAGCAATTTCAGATTCATTCTCTCAGCCTTACTGCTCTTGTCCAGTTCCCTTGGCCGCACATTCCAGCCCCAGTACCTCACTCATCTCTGTACTTTCTGAGGTGGAGGAGGGTTATATCCTGACATGTGATGATAACTAATAACTAGTTTTTTTAAGAATTGTCAACTCTTAGATTGCAATGCCTTTTGACTATTTTCAGACCTGTATTCTCATACATACATTTTAGAATAAGTTTAATATGTTAAATAAAAATCCTATGTAATTTTCACCAAAATGATCTGGACCAAAACTAGGGGGAGTCAAGTGAGGTGAATAAGGCATTTGCTTCAGGTGCAAAACATAAGAGATTGCCAAAAATACTTAGTGTTCAATATAAATAATATTCTAATGTAATATTTTAAAAATACAAATTAATGCAAAAGGTGTATAAATAAAATTTCAATAAAGACGGTATTGGTCACAGTGCCGAGCTGAACCATTACTGGATGTAGATGTGAAATGGAAAACCAGGTTGATCCTATCTTTCATTCTTTGTTGAAAATATTTATATTTCACTAATCACTGGTGGTTTCCATTAAGTTTGATTTTTAAAGATATTGCATTAAAATATTTTCTTGAATGCTGAGTCTTTTGGTGCCCTTTAAAATTTTGCACCCAAGTCAAGACCCTCACTCGCCTCACTCTCCTGACCCTAGCGCTGGCCTTGGAAAGTATAATACGTGTATAGTTTTATTTAGGGAAAGATTAGTATCTTTTATGATTTTGAGTTTCTCAGTCATGAATATGGTATTTATTCAGATTTTCTTTTATGTTCTGCAATATTTTATATTTTTATCATGAAGGTTTTGCACACTTTAAAAAATTGTTTCTAGTACATTATGATTTTTTTTGCTCTTTTGAGTGGGTTTTGGTTTTTGTTATATTTATTAATGGTTATTTTTGCAGCTCATTCCTGTATTCATGAATCCCTTCCTTTTTTCATTCAGTAAACAAGTATTGATGCCTTCTGTGTGTCAGACATTGTTCTAAGTACTTTGTTGTAGCAATAAACAAAACTAGTAAGCAAAGACCAAAAATAATCAAATAAGTCAATAAAAAGAGAAGGTCAAGCAGTAAGAAGGTCTGTGAAAAAGCTAAAACAGGGGGAGTTGACAGAAAATGACTAGGAGATGGGCTGAGTAAGTTACATATAAGTTGAGACGTGGATGTTAACGAGGTACATATTTGAGAGTCTAAGAAACATGAAATAAGCTCCAGAGGATATCTGAATAATATCAGGATGGAATTTAGACACTTTGACCCTTTACTTCCTTTTCTAGAAACTCAAGCTGCTTATTGTTTTTCTCTCACGTTACTTATTATCAATTTATTTACTAAACCAAAAATATTTTTGACAATTTACTGCACACCATTCCCACTTTTAGCACTAAAATATCTTTATAAACTAAATTGTTCATATACTAGCAATGAAGAGCTGGAAATTTTAATTTATAAGCACCACTGTAATAGCACCAAGAAAATAAAATACTTATAGAAATCTTACAGAATTTGTTAAAGATTTTTATGCTGAGAACAAGAAAATACTGAAGAAAGAAATCAAAGAAGACCTAAATAATAGAATATATGCCATATTCATGGACTGGAGGAACCCAATTTTGTTCAGAACTTAATTCTTCCCATATTGATCTACAGAGTCAATGAAATAACAATCAAAATCCCAGCAGGACAGTATATAGAAATCTAACAAGCTGATTCTAGAATTAATATGGAAGAAACAAAGGAACAAAGGAATAGACAAAACAATTTTGGAAAAGAACAAAGTTGGAAGACAAAAAGATGCTCGACATCATTAATTGTTAGGGAAATACAAATGATAACTACAATGAGATTTCACTATTCACTGGTAGATAAAAAAAGGATTAAAAGTAAACAAACAAAACAACGGACAATACTAAGTATTGGTGAGGTTGTGAAACAACTCTCATGCATTGCTGGCTGGTATATAAAATTGTTAAGCTAGTTTGGAAAACAGTTTGGAAGTTTCTTATACAGTTTAACGTGTACTTACATAATTCAGCAGTTCCACTCCTGTATGTGAATGTTTATAACAGCCATTTTTTTTTTTGTAATTGGCCCGCAGTGGAGACAACCCAAATGCTTCTCAACTGGAGACTAAACTGTGGTATATCTATACTGTGGAATATTCTTCAGCAGTAAAAAGGAACATACTACACAAAAGAAATCCATACACTAAGGGAAAGAAACCAGACTCAAAAGGTTACATACTGTATAACTCTATTTATGTGATATTCTGGAAAAAATAAAACTGTAGAAACAGATAACATATCAGTGGTTGCCAGGGTCTGTGGCTGGGGGAGGCTTTTTTTTTACAATGAGGCATGGGGGTATTTTTTTGGAATGATGGAGCTGTTCTGTATCTTTATTGTAGTGCTGATTACATGGCTATATATGTTTGTCAAAACTTGCAGAGTCGATTTTACATTTGTAAATTATACCTGAATTTTAAAAGATGAAAATGAAAGCAAATTGTAGAGATACTAGAATATACATTTTTTGCCTTTTTGGGGGGTGTATTTATGTAGCGACTAAGCACAACAAAATATGGTCATCTGCCAAACTTCATTTTATTTTTTTATGGAATCATAACTGATTATACATATTTTTTGGGTTCAACATTGACGTAAGTTGGTCAAATCAATATTATTGAAATATATATTATTACAAATCGTACTTATTCTTATGCCCCTTATCCAATCTCTCCCTCCCTCCCTCCTCCCACCTCTGATAACCCTAGACTTCCTCTCTCCTTCTGAAAGAGTAATGGTTACTCTGTTGATTTGTTGCCTAGATGCTCTGTCCAGTGCTGAGAGAGATGTGTTCAGGTCCCCCAATATTACCATAGAGCAGATGCTTCTTCTGTTACTCTGGAATGGCTTTGTGGAGAGAGACATTTTCTTCTTTTCTTTGGTCTCCTCTGACAACTTTCTTGTGTCAATGCACTCAAGTGGCTAGCAGGACATCTGCATGGTGGTTGTAGCATCTAGACACTTTTGTGGCAGCTGTAGCTGTTGTGGCTATGGTGGGCCACCCACATGGAAGTAGTGTTTTTGGTGTGCTCCTTGCCTGTTTGTGGAAGGAGGGGTCGGTCCCCAAGTCCATACCTCAGTACCTCAGGCAGGACCCGTGGCAGTGGCGGTGTGCCTGGTTGCAGGAGGATGGGCTTTACATTCTAAGATGTTGTTGTGGAGCAGTTGGGTGGCAGGGGGAGGGAAAGGGGAAATGTAATAGGGTGGGAGAAGGAGGAAGGAGGGGTGGTGTGGTTGAGGCCTGTGGCACCCCCCTCATTCCTGCCAGGGAGACCAGGGGGCTTGCAGTGATAGCTTGGTCATTGCTGGGCTGAATGCAGATGTCAGGGGTTGTGGCCAAAGCCCTCAGTTCCTTACTTCTTCTGGAGCCCGGGACACTTCCTGTGGCAGCTCAGCGGTCATTGCAGGGCTGGTTGCAGGTGTCAGGGGGCATGGCTGAGGCCCTCAGTCCCCCACCATCTTGGTTTAGGGGCCTGGGGCACTACCTGCAACAGCTCAGTGGTCATCACTGAGCTGGTTGTGGGTGCTGGTTGTGGGGGCTGAGGCCCATGGCCTTCCCCCCTCCCTGGCTTGGGAGCCCAGGGGGTTTCTGGTCCTTCTAAGTTTTATAGATATTCTTTGGTGAAGTGAGACCTTTACTAGTTAATATCAAACTTTGTCTCTGGTCTGTGGTTTTTTTTTTTTTTTTTCAGTTCTGTGTTGGATTATTTGCTGTTTCCACTACTTAAACTCTGCACTGGAACTAATTTGTTGTCCTTTGGTTCTAAAATGGGGGAACTTCCTGTGGGGACCAGCACTTGAGACCTTGGTTGAGCTAAATTGCTGCTTGGCTACTGATTCCCTGGGGAAGGATTTTTGTGCAGCTCAGGTTTTAATGGTTGACTTCATAGGTACTTCTGGTCTCCTGAGATTTGGTACACCTGGGTTGTGTGGAAACTCTGGTCTGGGCCTGAGTCTTTTCAGCAAACTGCTCCCTCTGCAGTTCTAAATTCCTGACCAGTATACACTGAGTGGACCTGTGCTGACTGGAGGGCAGATCAGCTGTCCTTCCTGTGCCCCAATTTTCCCCCAGTGGACCCGTCTCCCCTACCACACTCCAAACACTTCCCATGGGAGGGGCATGTGGTAGTCCCTTAGGATGACTCATTGGCCTCTGAGTGGCTCCTTCAGTTGTTGTGGCTCCTCCTATGTGGGTCCACGTGAACCCTGTTAGTGGTCTTGTGTCCTGAGGGCCACCAAGGCCCTCTTCTCTCCTTCCACTCCAAGCAACTTCATAAGAAGGGCACAGCTGTGGCTTTTGCCAGCTCTCGCTCTGTGTGCTCACCAGCTCCAGGCTTGAAGCCACCAGGATTTGAAATGGCCAGAGCAGTTTTTTCTTTCATGTGGCTTCTCCTGCTTTTATGCACTCCGTAGGTCTCTCCTCCTCTTCCCCTGATCTCTAGCAGCCCCAGCTTGGCTGTTGTTGCTTCTTAATAGTTGTAAATTGGTTGATTTGTTGGAGACAGTGACACTAGGGACCATCTATTCTGCCGTCTTGACTGGAAGCCCCCTGCCAAACTTCATTTTTAAGGAAAATATACTGTCTGAAATCCAAAGGTCGTGGAACCATGGTTTAGAACAGTGCTTCTCAATATGTAGTGTTTAGACTAGCAGCATCAGTATCACCTGGGTGATGGAGAGAAATGCAAATTCTCTGGTCCCAACCACTCAGTCAGAAACTTTGAGGGGAAGACAGAAATCTATGGTTTAACAAGTGCACCAGGTGATCCTAATGCATGCTAATGTTTGAGAGCCAACATCACAGTTCCCTTGTTTGATATGGGTCTCTATGGTAACAGCTGAGGAGTAAAACAAGGCTACTTTTGAACTCTGAATCTTTCACTATGTGAAGTGTTTAATTCTTTAGGGTTTGGTTTTTTCCCATCTCTAAAATGAGGGTTTTAATATCTACCTTCTAAGATTGTTGTTAAGATTTGAATAGAGTAATGTTAGTAAAGTTCTTAGCACCATCTGAAACATAGCAAATGCTCAATGAAGGGTAGTTTTAAATAACTGATTCACATTCTTGAACTTTTGCTTTGTTTTTTGATGTATGTACAATCAAATTCATCTTAAGCAAGTATTCCAAACTACTATCTACCTATTGCCACTGCGTTTATTCAGACAAGGAGTTCAAAGGTCTTTATTGGATATTTTCCTTTTCTCTAGTGTTTTCCCATGGACTTTATATGTTTATTCTTGCTTTTTCTTAGACAAAATGATGAAACGCTACTTGATGAGAGAGACTCTGGTGCTTTGGAAGCAGAATACGTTTCCATTTCACAGAAAGAGTATCTTTGTTTGCTCATTTATATTTTAGTCAATCATTACTTGGGCATTTGCAAAAATTAAAGATTAAATTAAATGAAAAATTGACTGACTAACCTAAGGCAGAATATTTAGTAGCAGATAGGAGTATGAAAATTTGTTTTTCTGATTCACAGTTATTTCTATAATCATATTACAAGTTTAAAATATAGTGTATATTTGTGAACTTGTGCGTGTGGTGTATGTATGTGATGTATGTGCTAGGGAAGGGGAGTTGGTTGAAAAAGAGAGGACATAGGAAAAGAATGTAAAACCATCATTCATCATGAGCAAGTAAAATTTTTAATAGTGCTATCTCTCAATTTCTAAAATATAAGTAATTCATAATTTTGTGCCAGTTAATCAAGTTGGAACCACTAATTTCCAGGAAAATGACTGTTTTTTTGCAGTTACCATTAAGATATACTTGATGGTTATCCTTTGTTTTCTGTTTGCTGCAGGTGGTGAGTGCTTGCTAAATTATTCATATGACTTAATAATGCAACCACTTAAATAGGAGAGACCTGCCAAGATATTTCACTATGTTTTTTTCACTCGGTGTTCTGAAGATTTATTCTTTCCCTTAATTGAGAATGTAGCAAAATAGTAGTTTTTTTGATTATATTTACTCGCATGTCTGATTCAATTGAATTTGAAAATAAAAATGGAATCTTTCACATTGATGACTTTAGATTCCACCTTGACTTGTTTCCCCTTGCATGAAAACTACTATACTGCTTTAATAATAATAATAATAATGATAGATAAATAAATACTAATATAGGGTTTCCAGTTGAGATAATATTGTCAGCCAAAGGGTAAGGCCTTCTTGAGTAGAATTTATTTTGAGAGGTCAGTTGACTTCCACACTGTACAGATATAAAGAAGCGATGTCGTTTGTAGAACATTTAGTATAGCACTTGGGCATTTGTTTTTCCTTCTCCAAAAAGGAAAAAAAAAAAACATACTAAAGAAATGAGTATTACTCTAATCCTTCTGACCAATAGTTGGGGTAATTTGTCTAATAAATATCTTTGTTCACTTCTATTTCATTGAGATCTACAATGTTTTACCATCATTGTGTATCTTCCAACTGTTTCAGAACTAGTTTGGGGAAACTTGTTGTATACTTAAGAGCTTTGTAAGAAAATGTATTTTTCCCATTTGGTAGTGTGGCATTCAAGAAGGAGGGTTGTTCATGTCTCCCTTTGAGGGAGAACTTACTATTCTGCTACACAAAGTACAGGTAGTTGACAGCCTTCCTTTGCAGTCCCTTATTAAGTACCCTCCTCAGCTTTGGTTCCAGCTGAGGGCACTCTCTCTAAGCAGTCCACAGCCAATGACTGAGCATGGCAGGACTACCAGGGCATGGCCATTTCTACTTGACATGAGATGAGACTCCTTGAAAGGACAATCTTCGCTTCAGAACTCCCCATTGAGTTGGCTGAGACTTAGGCGGATCTGTTTGATAGTCTGAGGCTCCCTGCTTAATCTTAATTCCTCTTTATCTTTCACAGGCAATGTGATCTATTACTTCCCAATAGATCACATTGACTTCTAATTTGTCATCTCAGCATCTGCTTCCAGAAGGACCAATTGACACAGGACTGATAGCTGTAAAAATTCAACAAAGACATTTATATTAAAGAGTAAAATTCTCTTTCTCCAGCATCCTTTTCATATTTTCATCCCTTTCCCTAATCCAGATACATTTGCCCTTGCATGCAGTCATTTTACCCAAGTATGATCTTGAAGTCAAGTGGAGTGGTTAAGAGCACAGACTAGAACCCAACTGCTTAGTTAGCAGCCCTCATTCACAACTTACTAACTGTGTGGTTAGCACAAGCCTCAGTTCCCTCATTTGCAAAAGCGTAAAGTAATAGTGCCACCTCATATGAGTCTTAGCAGAAATACATTATTATACATAAAGCATTTAAAAAAATCTGTGACAAATAAGTGTTATATGAGTCTGCTGTTAGTAATTGGATAATCTTACAGGCTGGCCACTTGAATATCTCAAGTAAGGTTGAAACTAGTCAAAGCATCTGGGCAGGCAAGGAAGTTTGACAGTAGATAATTGATGAGCTAAGTATGGGGGTAAGCAGGTGAGAAACAAGAATGGATTATAACCAAAGCATGTGTATGTGGTGAGGGAGGTTCATGGATCAATTAACACAGTCAGTGGATTTGATACAGTTTAATCAGATAAAAATATGCTTCATAAATAAGGCATTTAAAGACCCTTTTACCTAACACCCTCAAACACATAATCATATTCAAATTGATTTTATAAACACCTAATCTTGACTGGGAACTGGAGATATAGTCATAAATAATTCTTAGACCTTCCTTTTAAGGAGCCGTATAAAAGACCAGGATGCCTTTTGGTCCCTTTCTTCTTCATGCGGCAGTGTAGAGCAACATGTGTGACTGAGGAATCTTGTATTCACCAGGAGCACATTACTGGAGCTGGTCTTTATTGGAGAGTCAGACAGAAAGGGAGCACAGCTCATTATGGAAAACCAGCCAAGTGCTTTGAGATCTCCTTTTCCTGCTTTCTCCTCCCTCTTCTTCTAATGGCTTGCCTGGAAGTTGACAGGAAAAAAACAAAGAAAAAGACTATCAGAAGTTACTATTTTATGCTGCTTAATGCAACTCTTACAGAAAACTTTTTTTTTTGGTTTACTGTTGACAATGTTTTTTTTGTTTGTTTTCGTTGCATTTAGTGCCTCTGATTTCCCAACTTTAATAAGCTGCTGGTTTTCATTCTCAGGGAGAAGGAAAAGAATGCAACAGATATATAAACAGAGGCATATAAGTAAATACAAGTGAAAAAGTAAAATGCTCCACACTTTAAATTAGAGCTGTTAGTTGATTTGATCAATGTGTTTGTGGATCAGAATTATAGATGCACATCACATGTTTCTCAGATTTTGAGATAAAAGTCATTCATCACAGGGAATTAAACCTTACAAGGACTGTCTAAAATTGTTGGGTATATTAGCAAAGAGCTGCCACATTATATTGAAAGCCAGTAGTTATATAGCTCTGGCTACTTACTGAAGGTCATTAGGTATGGTTTAAGATGATTCACTTCTTCCTGGACCCCCAATTCCACTTCAAAATGGCAAATCCCATAGAATTCTATTTGACCTAAACAAACTCCTGAAGAAAAAACTAATTTTCTTTTAAAATTGTAAATAATAATAAAACCAAATATTGTCATGGGCAATAACAATCTTCTCATATACATTATTATCCCAGGAAGTTCTCCCCTTATGCTTACGAAGGAGTTGACATGTCAGGTGGAAAAACTCAACAAGGACTTAACCAAGGACACATGTTAAACTGTGCCATGTAACAATTTAGCTGCAGTCTACAGAGTCCCACCCTGAAGGCTTAGCTGTACAATGAATGAAATCAGTAAGTCTGTCTACACTCAGTGACTTTCTTAACTCTTCAAGTTTGGTGTTATTACCCTCATTTTTCTAAAGATGGGATTGAGGCTTAGAGAAATGACATAGCTTGCCCGAGGTTCAATGTTACTAAGGTGTAGAGAGAACTTTAAACCCATGACTGACTACACTGATCTCTGTCTTTCCCTCCATATATACCTCGCTGTCTGCTAAGTCCCAGGAAGTCTGCATGGGGCAGATTGTATGTAAAGTCATGTTGCTTTTAGCGGAAGACTCTGCTGTGTGTTCCCTGAAACATTTAGAAATATCCATCATTCAGATTGGCATGGCCACGACAGTTACTGAATCTTTCAAGCAGGTGAATTCATAGATTTCCAAGCAAATGTCTATGTCTTCTTCATTCTTGATTCCAAGGGCCAATGTGTTCATAATATTTAATTTAATAAGGTCAGTCCAAAACCTACAAGTAATGTAGAGTAAATATAAATAGATTCTATCGATGCATATTTTTTCTGCCTCAATTACTATTGAAATTCAAATATAGATAATCTAATGTTATGCTTAATATCTGATTTGTCCTTGTTTAGACTTAATATAAATATTTTGAAATCAAACTTCTGTAAGAATAAGATATAGATATGATTTGTTTTATATTTGAAATATCTATTCTTATGGATCATTATGTGCAATTCTCAGTTCACAGTTATGACAGTGCATTAAAAATAAGAGTAATCAATAACATTTCTTATTTTAGTTTTTAGGATAAATAACCTGGGTGTTGAAGCAAGTTTTTTTGTTATTGTTTCTGTTTTCCTTATTTGATTCAGGAACATAGTCAATCACAGATTTTCCCTATTGTAATTTCTCCATCTCCAATATGAAAATACCAATAATGATTTGCCACCAATTAATCTGGGTTTTAGATTGTTGATGCTATGATTTGGGGGGAATATATGGTGCTATATGTATAACAACAGCAACAAAAAGAAGGAAGAAAGCATGTTAAGTTTATTTCCAATTAAAAAAAAAAAGAAAAGTGGATCCAACTGTTTATTACTGGTAATTATATTCTAAAAAGTTAGAGGTAGATAAGTCAACAGAGGTCTAAAGTCAGTTGTATTTAAAATCCACTTTTTCTGCTTCTCTAATGTAGAGTCTCCTTTTATCAAGTGTTTCTTCTCTCTCTCTTTCTCTTCCTCTGTCTCTCTATATGCTAGATAATTAATACACCAGAGAAAAATAGAATTTAACTATAAAAAATGAAAAGTTATTTGAGTCAGAAAATTTAAATTATTTCATAATTGAAAAAATTAATTCAAATGGAAATCCAATTATACATTATTTACTATTGTGTTTTCTATGATAATAATTATCAAGTTAAGTAATATTTTCAATGTCCTACTCTGTCTCACTCAAAGGACATCAAAATTGTATGTAAGCAAATCTATGACATTGGAAGGTCAAGTAATTGTATTTTTAACCTCTCAGTTATGCATGCACAATGATACATTTATGTTTTCCATATACCTGCTATTTAGAAAAGTCCTTTCAAATGCCTAGTTTAAGGACACTTGAATTACAGAAAACAAAGTCATTTTTTAAAAATTATATTCAATATGGAATCAGAATTTTTTTTTTAACTAGATGAGGGAAAGCTCAGTATAGAGAAAAATGCTTAGATACCACCATTTTTCAGCTATTTTACCTGATTTTCCCACCTGGAAAATGGAACTAATAAAACCTATGTGCAAGTTTTTTTTTTTTTTTTCTTTTTTTTTTGGTGAAGATTAAAAATAATGTGTTAAATTAACCAAAACTTATTAAAAGCCTGAAATGTGCTAAACACTGTGCAAAGCAATTAACACAGTATCTGACACAGTAGGCACGTAGTGAATGGGATCCTTTATTAATAGCTTAATAAAGGTTTCCCTTATGATTAAATTTCCTATGGCTTTTGGTTTGTTGATTTGTTTGTTTACCTGTTTTCAGGAGTGCACTGATCCTATAAGGTGAAATCTACCTGGTAATCTTGTTTCTTTGGGGGTTTGACCCTGTAGACTTGTGCAAATGTGCATGGTAGCTTAAATTTTTGGCTAAATCTACCATCTTACAGGAAGAATCATGAAATTATGCCCTTGTTCAAATGCCCACAACCTAAAATATATCACAGTGACTCTAGTAAAAGCCAAGCAGCCAAAACAAGCCCTTGCCTTTCTGGATTTTAAAAATTTTGATATTTAATTATTTTTTATTAGTAAGGGAGATTGTAAGAGTATTTTCAGTGTATGAATATCTTTTTTCTTATCAAACATTGCATCTATGATTTAAGGCCTAGAAAAAGTAATTGAGTTGGTTGGAGAATTAGTATGGTATAGAGCTGATAAAGACAAATTGAGATGGTACATCAGTAGCCTGAATGATTTTAAACTAATTGCAGAATTGATTTAAATTTTGTTTAAAGTGATCTTCCTTTATCTATGCAATAAAAGGGAGAAAAATTATAGTCTGATTTATGATTTTACAGTTTTTACTCCCATGAAGCAGAGATACCCACCCAGGTAAATGTGCTCAATAAACGTCACTAAATGAAGCTAGGCAGTTATGTATGCACTGAGTATGATGTTAGGCACTGGGGAATCAGAGATTCATGAACCTTGTTAAACGGTGAGGTCCTAACACTGCACAGTTTGGTGCATTATGCCATATAATGTCTTCCTAGTTATAAGATCCTTGACAGACTTATTTCATATATTTTTATATTGTCCATATCTTTTAATGAACCTCATCCAGAGCAAGCTGTTCATAAATATTTATTAACCAACAATCTGCCTATCTGACTGAACACATTAAACAAAACCTAATTTTCACCTATCTTTCTGCCTTCGTTCTGTTTTCTAATTTTCCTTTATTCTTGGTTCAGGAAGAGAAGTATCTGGATTTAAAAGCTGCCTGTGATGCTCCATCAGTAAAAGTCCCATGAGCACTGCAGCTCTACCCTCTCCACGCTGCCTGTGTCACAGCCCACCTGCACAACAGGGGGTTCTGGAACTCTGGGCAGGGGAATCTGATTTCTTTCCAATACCCTAACTATACTCCTGTCCTGCACGCTTGCTCCTAATTAACTAAAGGTGAAGAAGTGTGGCAATGCTGCCTCTTGTGACAAATCCATTTGCTTGACACAACTTGTAAACCAAAGGATCAGAAACAACTCCCAGTGGGTGTCTGCAGTAAAGGTGAGGGAAAATCATCTCTGAGGGAGTAGATGCCCGTTAATCAGCATGTGTTTGTATATTGGTTAGGAGCAGGGGACCTGGAGTCCAACAGAGCTGGGTTAGAATTCTGCCTCTGCATTTGCTGGTTGTGTGAATGTGGGTAAATTACTTATCTGCTCCTCCCCCCTTTAATCTTTTTTTCTTAATTGAAAAACTTATGCAAGGTCCTTAAGTTCTTTGAACCTTAGGTTTTTTTTTTTTTTTTTTTTTTTACTAGCAAAAAAGGAAAAACAGCAACATCTACTATGTAGATTTGTTTTAGAGATTAAATAAAATAACATGTAGAAAGTGTTTACACCCCGTTTGGTGCACAGTTTGCCCTCAATAAACATGTGTTTGCTGTCATTGTTGTTTCATTTCTTTCTATATCACTTTTGTATTATAATCCATTGTATGGCTCTTTATATGTCATCAGTATGTAGACCATTTTACACCTCAGTATCAACTTTTCTGCCTCATTCCCTTCAATATGATCTGAAATGAATCTCCTTCTCTCTCTCTCTCTCTCTCTCCTTTCTTGTTCCTTTAGCTCTTGCAGGTCCTTTGAGTTTTAGGTTGAACATAAACTTGAACTCCATTTCCTAATTGCTTCGCCTTTCTTTTTGTTTGCTAATCATCGTGCCCCCCCCCACCTCCTTTTGAATTTCTGAATTGGAGGCTGTATACTTGAACGTGATGGAAAGTAAATCTGCTATAATTGAGAAGCTGCCACTTGTGTGACACTGGCAGTAACTAGAACCTACACAGTTATAAATCAATTGTATTCACCTTCCATTGTTCTAATTTAGACTTATTTTAGATGGCATGGATGATACAATGTTTCTGAGGTTTTCGACAATTAACCATCTGATGTTTTAAATTGGTGAAAGAAATCATGACCATCTCTTCATTAAAAATTCTACTGATGCCAACACACTTTATTCTCCTAGCTTCCTGCTCAGAGCATTGTTTGGATCAGGGACAACTGCGTTGCATGGTGGGACTGCTCTTTACAGAAGTGTGCCCACCTCATGCTGCTATCTTTTTAGATGGTAGTTGTTGGAGTAGCCCCGTAAGGGGAACAGTCTCAGTTTGGGTGCCAAATCTAAGCTCGAGTGAGATTTATCTAAGAGATCCTGAGTATGCTAGCTGTCCAGCACCTGGAAACCTTGGGGAAGGAGAGGTTATGTACAGCCTTTTCTGCTGGGAGTAGGAGCTACTGGTCCCAACTAGCTCATTGTCAGGCAATTCAGAAGAATCTCCCATGATAATTCATTGGACAATCCTGCGTGTCACCCATAATTATTAAGTGTGAGGTCTAAAATTAGCAACTAGTTAATTATTAGATTTTATAATTAGTAATTTACTATATATAATGACTAATAATAGACTAATTATGATTTATGAGATCTTATTAAAGCTAACCTTAAATTGAATAAGAGATGGAAATAATGTAAATAAGATGGGGAAATAATATGAAATGCACTGAAAGCCAGACAAAGTTTTAGAGTTGCTATTATAGAAAATGAGGATCCATGGAAGATTTTTGAATCAGAACGTGGCACCACAAAGGCAGCGTTTGGGGATTTTTGGTCCAGCAACAGTAGTCATCCAGGCAGGAGAAAGTGAGAGTGGGGGGAGTCTCTCGTTCTAGATGCTGGACTAAAAGTAGTAATGACAGAAATAAAATAAATATTAAAAGGAAACGATTGACAGAAATTAGTGATCAACTGGAATTCAGGAATGAAGGACAGACTCCAAGATGTCACCTTTCTAAGCTCTGTCAGATTGGATGTAGTAAGTTTGTGAGGGTCTGACAAAAGGACATATCAAATAAGCTTCTTTGGGAGGAGAAAAAGGCTAAGTTTTAGAGACAGAGTGGGTCAGTTCAGTGGGGAAACTTTGCTAAGGGAATATATATATATATAAAATTTTATTTTATTGATTATGCATATTTGTGGGGTACGAAGCTGACCATCGCCACTTGTGCCCAAGACGAGATGGTCAGGTCAATACTATCAGCATGCTCATTACGACAAATTGTGATTATTAATAATCCCCGACCTCCCTCCCCCACCCTCCCGCACCGAACTCCGCAACCCTAGGTATGTTCTTTCCCTCTGCAAGTCCACCATACCACTGTGGTGTTTCTCTCCTTCCTTCTTTCTTTCTTACCTCCCACTTACAAATAAAGACATGCAGTATTCTTCCCTTAGTGCCTGGCTTATTTCACTCAACATAGCTCATCCATGTTGCTGCGAATGGCAAAATTTCATTCTTTTCTAAGGATGAGTAGTATTCCACAGTGTATATATACCGTATTTTCCCTATCTAGTCATCTGTCAATGGACATTTACATTGGTTCCATTACTTGATTATTGTAAATAGAACTGCGATGAACATGGGAGTGCAGGTATCCCTCTGACATGATGACTTCCTTTCTTTAGGTATAACCTAGAAGTGGGATTGCTGGATCATAAGGTAGATCTATCTGTAGTTGTTTGAGAAACCTCCATACTGTTTTCCATAGTGATTGTACTAATTTACAGTCCCACCAACAATGTAAGAGTGTTTCCTTCTCTCCACATCCTCACCAGCATTTGTTATTCTCCATCTTTTTGATTATAGCCAGTCTAATTGGGGTGAGGTGATATCTCAATGTGGTTTTAATTTGTATTTCCACGGTGATAAGTGATGTTGAGCATTTTGTTTAAGTGTCTGTTGGCCATTTGTATGTCTTCCTTAGAGAAATGTCTATTCAGCTCCTTTACCCATTTTTTAATTGGATTATTTGTATTTTATTGTGTAATTGCTTGAGTTCCTTGTATATTATAGATATTAACCCCTTGTTAGATGTATAGTTTGCAAATGTTTTCTTCCACTCTGTAGGTGGTCATTTCACTCTGTTTCCTTTGCTGTGCAGAAGCTTTTCAATTTGACTTAGTCCCATTTGTTTATTTTTTCTTTTGTTGATTGTGCTTTTGGGCTCATGTTCATGAAGTCTGTGCCCAGTCCTTGTTCCTGAAGTGTCTCCCCTATATTTTCCCTCAGTAGTGTTACAGTTTCAGGTCTTATCTTTATTCTTATCTTTAATTCATTTGATCTGATTTTGGTATATGAAGGAGGTGCAGGTCTAGTTTCATTCTTCTGCATGTGGGTGTCCAATTATCCCAGCACCACTATTGAAGAGGCAGTCTTTTCTTCAATGTATGTTTTTGTTACCTTTGTCAAATATCAATTGCCTGTCAGTCTGTGGATTGGTTTCTCGTTCTCTATTTTGTTCCACTGATCTGAGTGTCTATTTTTATGCCAACACCATGCCGTTTTGGTTATTTTATTTTTGCAGTATAATTTGAACTCAGGTAGTGTTATGCCTCCACTCTATATGTTTTGCTCATAATTGCTTTGGCTATTTGGGAACCTTTTTTGTTCCATATGAATGTTAGGATTGTTTTTTCTATTTCTGTGAAGAATGTCATTGGTATTTTGATGGAGATTGCATTGAATCTGTAGATTGCTTTGTGAAGTATGGACATTTTTACACAGTTAGTTCTTCCAATCCAAGAGCATGGAATGTCTTTCCATCTTTTTGTGTCTTCTTTAATTTCTTTCAATAGTGGTTTGTAGACTGCTGACGGATATTTAATAAAAGAGATTAGGCAGGCCAAACTTCAATAATTTCTACAGGGCTTACAGGGCTTTTTTTGTTTGTTTGTTTCATTTTGTTTTTTTAGTTTTCCAGGGTCAGACAAAACTGGGTTTTAAATCTGTTCTTATCAGTTACCTTTTGCACTTGTTTCTATATTTCACTGAGTTTCAGTTTTCTTATCCATAAAATGGGGAGGGGATAATAACCACTACCTAGTAGATAATATGTGGGGAGTAAACGTGCTATAGGATATAAGAGTAGTTAGCATAGTGTTCGGCATGGTCAGTGCCCAGTAAAAATGAATCCTGATGAAAATATTACATATTCAATCCACTGTGTTTATAAGTGAGTACTGGGGAATGCTGAAATAGGGAGTTGGATGTGGGATAAGTCAGGAAATTTCCTCTCTTTCTGTAAGGCCTGGAACTTTAAAAATAATTCTATCTGCTTTTTGAGTATGACACCTGAATTATTGTCTAGGTGAAAAGTTTCTGTTTTTTTTTTTTATCCTGGATATAGGATCTTTTAAAATCCCTTGGAGGTTACTAGAGGACCCTGCAAGAGAAAGTAGACCATAATAATGAGCTAGGCATAAAATGAATCATTAATTTGTCTACTTTGATAGAGGTTATTTATTGAGATCAGTGCATGCTTCAACGTCTCTGAGTCACCACCAAAAGCCCTGATACTGCTCTTTTCTTTAAAGGGAGGCAGCAAGCTTAATCATGCACCAAAGAATTTAAACATTACAACTCTCAAGACCCGACAAAATACTTTTCTGTCCAACTGACTGACATAAAATGCAAATATTTCTGCATTATTTCTCCAGTAATATCATATGGAATAACTAGTTAATAAATGCCAAGAACTTAAAAAATAATGATTAAACATGAAATAAATGCTAAACATTATGGTTATTTATTTTTTGCTATCATGATGCTATGTTATTTCAGTGGCCTAGACTTTCTTTTTCTACAGCTGCAAAAAATGCACTTAGTAATTATGAGAATTAATCAAGCCCCAAACTGGATTATGGTGGTGGCAGACATTCTTAATTACAGGCATTGGAAAGCAAAGGTCATTGCTGGTTTGAATCCAACACAGGTCAGTGCAATGAAAAGCCATTAACAGCTGAATGTGATTTTGTGCTCTGAGCAGAATGAATTGCTGCCTCAGCCCAATTTCTTAGTAAACAGGTGTCCCATGTCCAAGCTAACAATCACAGAAAGGACCAACTGGCCCCTTAGCTGGCAGCCTCCATAAGCACTGGTTCTCAGCCCTGGCTACACACATTAGAATGACCTGATCTTTTCTGAACATGCAGGTGCCCAGACAGCACTCAGATCAATTTAATCAGAAACTCTGGGGTGTGGGACTGAGGCATCAGATTTATTTTTTATTTTTTATAACTCTCTGGATGATTCCAATGTGCAGCCTCATTTTTACACTACTGCTCCATAAGGAAGAAAAAGCCATAAAGCAACTCTTCCTCCCCCCCCACCCCCCTTTAATGCATGTTTCTTCAAAATAGCTTTGCAATGGACCACAACCTGTGGTGGAAATGTTTATTTTAATTATGTCCAAGCAAGGTAAGACCTGTAGATAAATGTTGGGCTACACTTCTAACCCATTTTGTAGACTGGGTCAGACCCCTCACATACAGATTGCAAGCTCGGTAATTGGAAAAAGATCCTGGGAGCCACTGGCAAGGTTGAGATGCTCCATTCAGATGTGAACTCAGCCTCCAGCCTCCTCAGCAGCAGTAGCAGCAGCCTCTGGTAGATCCAGCAGCAACAGCAGTGGCCTGGTGGCCTCCTGGGGTGGGGTGTGGGGGAGTACGTCACTGGGGCCCTGGAAGCAACAGCTTATAGCAACAGCCTCCAGCAACAATAGTGGCCCCCTCATGAACACACCCACCCCACCCCCCTGGGTGTCCTGTGGGTGGGAGCACTGTGGCTCAGAGCCATTCTTCCTTTATACTTAAGCCTGATAACCCAGGAACACCTGGGTGCCCACGTACATCTATATCAGACAATAGCCAAGGAACACCTGGGCACACGTGCACAGTTAACATATCTATATCAAATGCTCAGCAAGATTCTGAACCCCCAAGGGAGCCTAACCATTTACTTTCACTTTCCTTACAATAAATAATATGTTTCAGTTTACTTGGATACCTAGTTGAAAGCTCTGAGGACTCCATGTTACTTGAAAAAATGATTTGGAATCCCAACCCCAGCCATGACTTAAATGTTTAACATGATAACTTGCCTCCAGACATGGACATTTGAGGCCTAAGAAAATTCCTGAGGTTTCTGTACTCATACCCATTTATCACCCTGTTGATGCACAACTTAGATCTTTGCCTGAGGACAGGAAAACTTTTGAACTTTCCTTGTATGAGAACTACAAAACCTTAGTTTTTTAACCTGTTGTCTTTAATTCAGATCAACCAGCAAGAGGTATTATAGCTTCCCCAACTCCCCACCGTCTGCTTTGTAGGGGACAAGAAAGTGCAAGCTGAAAGCAGTCATAGGTACAGAGTGTACTTGGAAAGGAAGCTAGATCATGGGAACATTTGGTGTCCCACCTGCTCTGGAGCCCCCAGGAACTTCTGCCAGGTCAACATGGTCTTCTCACTCCATTTTGCTGACAATGTTGTTATCTTTTATTCAGGAGAGAGCCAGACAGGCTACTGGCAAGGATGATCCAGACATGATGGCACTTTCTCGTCTCCTATCTCCTAAAAGAGCTCTGTGTTTGATCATCATGATTGCACTCAGTGACTGAAGCTCAAGCGCCACTAAATTGCCAAATACAGAGAAGGATAAAGGATATTCTGCACTAATAGCTTTAATTCACAGGCTGAAATAAGTTTTGGTATTATTATTCTTAAAATAAACATCTCATCTTCTTTCCAGATGCCTTTTTTATAAAATTAACTCATTAATTTTAAATTTTAATTTATCAATATACAGTGCTTCTCTCTGGATTCTAAAAACTCGCATAGAATATTAGAATAAGGAATTCAACTTCTCTATTTTGTGGATGAGAAAACTGCAGCCCCTATTCATATAGCTAGATAGTAGAAGAGCCAGGATTCAAAATGATAACTCCTAACCCTAAGAAAGTGTTTTTTTCACCACTGTGGCTGCCTCTCTGGAAATAACTTTAGACCATGAATTAAAATACAGAGTTTTCAAATGGAGTGTTGCTTAAACTGTTTCAAAGCACTTACCTATGAGTGACAACAAGCTGAGAGATCACACACACACACACACACACACACACACACACACAAAGAAACCTAGGATAATCTGAATGTGGGACTGCAACACACTATTAGTTGGGAAATTACGTTAGATGAAGACCTATCCTCACTAAAACTATTGGGCTACCACTAATATCCTTTAATGTGTGAAATAATCTAAAAACCTTTAATACAAGATGCTAACAGTGATGTTTTTGCTTTAGTAATTCAGCTTAATAGCACTTTGATTTATGTATATATATTAAAAATAACACCAGAATAATGGAGGGGAAAAACATGCATTTATATTGTCTTTTTTATAATAACATGAACAAGTTCGTATACAAACATTCAAGTTTTCAGCAGTACAACACCATTACATTTTCTGATCTTATGATTATGGCAAATACCATGTTTAATTTCCCATATTACTGGGAGTGTCATATTACATCTGATGTTGGTTTTCAAAGAAATTACAACAGCTACTTGAATGGCCGATACAAGTAGATGGCCATACAATATATCAGAATGCAAATGTCTAATAATAAGTTGAACTTTCAGATGGAGAGAGCAGAACTGTGGTTACTAGAGGTGGGAAAAGGGAAAGGGGAGTGGTGATAAGGAGAGGTTGATAAATGGACACATCACAGCTAGATAAGAAAAATAAGCTCTATTGGTACACTTAATAGGAATCTATAATTAACAATAATTTACTTCATGCTATCAAATGACTAAAAGAGAGATCAAATGTCCTCATCACAAAGATATGATTAGGTTTTGTAATGGTGAATATGCTAATTATCCTTATTTTATATCACACATTGTATGCATATATTGAAATATAACTCTGTACACCACAATATGTATAATCAATATGTTTCAATAAAAAAGAATTTAATTATCTTACTTTTCTACAAGCCCTAATTATGAAGTGTCAAAAAAAAAAAAAAATCTGCAGTGTTCCATTGGTACATGTGTCTGTTTTTATGCCAGGATGATGCTGTTTTGGTTCCTATATCTTTGTAGTATATTTTGAAGTCAGGTGGTGGGATGCCTTCAGCTTTGTTCTTTTTGCTTAAGTTTGCTTTGGCTATTCAGGGTCTTTTGGTTCCGTACAGATTTTAGAATTGTTTTTTCTATTTCTGTGAAGAATGTCATTATTATTTTGATAAGGATTACATTGAATCTGTAGATTGCTTTGGATAGTATGAACTTTTGAACAATATTAATTCTTCCAATTCATGAACATGGCATAAATTTTTATTTGTGCTTCTTCAATTTCTTTCATCATTATGTTAACTGAAATAAACCAGGCATGGAAAGACACATACCACATAACCTCATTCATATGTGGAATCTAAAAGTTGATCTCATAGAAGTAGAGAGTATAATGATGGTTGCTAGAGGCTGCGGTGGTCAGGGGGAAAAAGGGATGGGGAAAATGTTGGTCAAGGGATGCATACTTACAGTTAGATAGTGGAATTAAAGTTCAGGAGATCTCCTGTACAACAAGGTAACTAGTTAGTAACAATATATTTTATTCTTGAAAAATGTAAAGAGATTAAATGTTATGTGCTTTTACCACAAAAATAATAACTATGTGAGATAATACATTTGTTAATTAGATTTAACAATTCCACAATGCATTTGTACTTAAAAACATTATATTGTACATGATAAAAGCATGCAATGTTATCTGTGAACTAAAAAGAAATTGAAAAAAAAGCTACAGTGAAGGAACTGATAGAAAACTGTGTCTTGAGGAGGTGGGGCAAGATGGCAGGCAAGACTAAATGTGTCCAAGGCATGATCCTCCCAGAGAAAGGGACCAAAGAAAGAAGAGGACAGCTAAGTACTGGGGAGAGCATTGGTGGGAGAGCATGGGAGTCCGGGAGGATCCTGGTGAGGACCCTGTGGAACATGAAAAACAAGCAGGGTATTGTAGAAGAGAAAAAGGCACACACCTCAGCCACCTCCATGTCTCCCAACCAGAATTAGCCAGAAAGAATTCTCCCTTGCAGCAGAAAGAATCTGCTCAGCTGTGAACACTTTCCAGTGGTAACCCTCCTCCTGCTCCTGCCTTAGGCTGCCCCCCCCACCTTTGTAGTTGCCTGTGCCACTGCCTAGTCCCAGAACTGTGGCCTTTCTTCCTGCATAGAAGTTCATCCTGAATAGCACACCATACCATGTGGCCCACGTAGCTCCCATGCTGCAGGGTGCCTGCCTGGATCCAGTCATTCCACCTATGCAGTCCCAGCTGCCCATGTGACCCCAACCAACTGGCCACTAGCACAGCCCCACTACCTGCATAAGCCCACCCATCCAACTGCCCATGTGGCTCCACCAACCCATGTGGACCCAGCCATCTAGCAACCCTTGCAGCCCCAGCTGCCCACATGGGCCCTGCCATCAAGCTACCTATGCTGCCCTAACCACTTTGGCTGCCCATGTGGCCCCAGACATCCAGTTGCCTATACATCCCAGCAGACACAGCCACTCATGTGACCCCACCCACACATGTGGGCCCAGCTATCCAGCCATCTGCTTGGCCCCAGCTGCCCTGGTTGCCCATATGGCCCCCACCTGCCTGTGTGGGACCAGCCATGTGCAGCCCTAGCCATAGATGTAACTGCTGGCATCCCCTGGAAATACTGAGTCTACCCATAACTATTGAGTCTACCTAGAACTACTGAAACTACTGTATCCACCCAGAACTAAAACACCACACCCAATGGGCAATATATAACACATCTACAGGAGGGAGTCTTTCTCCTCAAAGTCCAACCCAGAGTAATAGAAGAAGCAACCACCAGATGACTAGGCATCAATACAGGGATACTAGAAATACAAAAAAACAAGAAAATATGACACTACCAAAAGAACACTATAGTTCTCAAATAGCAGACTCCATACAACAGGAAACCCTTAATATGTCTGAAAGGGAATTCTGAGTAACAATCTTAAAGAAACTCAGTGAGAAATAAGAAGACTCAGTTAGACAACACAATAAAGTGAGACAATCAATCCTGGACATGAAGAAGGAAATTTACAAAGAGATAAATACCATAAAAAAATGTAGCAGAACTAACTCTTGGAACTAAAAGACTAATTCAGTGAAATAATAACTACAATTGAGTGTATAAGCAGCAGGCTAGAGCAAGTGGAAGAAAAAGATTCTGATCTTGAAAACAGCCTTTTTTAAATAACTGAAGCAGACAAAGAAAAAGAAAAAAAAATAAAGAAAGAAAATCTAAGAGAGGTAGCAGGCCACCTTAAGGGCAAATATCTGAATCATTGGTGTTCTGAAAGGGGAGGAGAAAGGAAAAGGCTTAGAAAACATAATCAATGAAATATTAGCAGAAAACTTCCCAGATATTGGTAGAGATATGGATTTCCAGATCCAAGACTCTCAAAGATTCCCAGATTAAATTCAAAAAGTTCTTTTCCAAGACACATTGTAGTCAAACTATCAAAAGTCAAAGACAAAGAGAGAATACTAAACAGCAATAGAAAAGTGTCATGTCACCTATAAGAGAGTCCCCATCAGACTAACAGCAGACTTCTCAACAGAAACCCTGCAGGCCAGAAGAGAATGGGATGATACATTCAAAATGCTAAAAGAAAACAAACAAACAACAAAAAAAGCACCAGCCAAAAATACTATACCCAGCAAGGTTATCCTTCAATAATGAAGGAGAAATAGCATCTTTCCTAGACAAACAAAAGCTGAAGAAGTTCAACAGCACATGACTATCTTTACAAGAAATCCTTAATGGATTCCTGCACCTGGAACCCCCAAAATGATAATCCCCACCATGAATATACAAGAATGAACAAACACCACCAGTAGAGCAGATCCACAAATCAGCAAGAGAAAGAAACTATATACCATACCACCTAAAAAAATCGATGAATATCAAAAACAAACAATAAAAGGGAAAGAAAGGAACAAAAGTATTTAAATCCACCATAAGATAATTAATTAAATGTCAGGACTAAGAAAATACCATTCAATAACAGTCTGAAATTTAAATGGATTAAATTCCTCACTCAAAATATGCAGATTGGCTGATTGGGTTAAAAAACTAGACCCAACTATATGCTGTCTACAAGAGACTCTCCTCACCTGTAAAGATACACAGAGACCAATGGTGAAGGGATGAAAATAAAATACACTTGCAAATGGGAATCAAAAACAAGCAGGAGTAGCTATTCTTATATCTGATAAAATAGACTTTAAGCCAAAAACTATAAAAGAGACAAAGAAAGCTATTATGTAATGATAAAGGGGTCTATCCAGCAAGAAGACATAACAATCATAAATATATATGCACCCAACAATGGAGCACCCAGATATATAAAGCAAACACTATTAAACCTAAAGAAAGAGATAGACCCTAATATGATAATAGTTGGGGACCCTAGTATGATAATAGTTGGGGACCCCTCTGCCAGCATTGCACAGATCATTTAGGAAACAAATCAAAGAGAAACACAGGATTTAAACGACACTTTAGGCGAATAGGACTTGCCAGACATCTACAGAACATTTCATCCAGTGACCACAGAATATACATTCTTCTCATCAGCACATGGAATATTCTCCAGGATAGACCACATGTTAGGTCAAAAATCAAGCTCAAGACATTTTTAAAAATTGAAATCATTTCAAGTATATTTTTAGACTACAATGGACTTAAACTAGAAATCAATAACAAAACTCTGGAAACTATGTAAAACAAGGAAACTGAACAACATGATCCTAAATGATCTAGTGGCCCAAGAAGAAATTAAACAGATAAAAAAATTCTTGGAACTAATGAAAATAAAGACACCTCATACCCAAACCTGTGGGATACAGCAAAAACTGTACTAAGAGGGAAGTATATTGCAATAAACACATCAAAAGAATAGAAAGATTTCAAATAAGCAACCTAATGCTACACTTCAAAGAACGAGAAAAACAAGAATAACCCAATCCCAAAATTGGTAGACAAAAAGAAGTAATTAGGATCAGAGCAGAACTAAATGAAGTAGAGACCAAAAAAACAATAAAAGAGATCAATGAAACAAAAAGTTGTTTTTCTGAGAACACAAAAAAATAGAAAAACAAGTAGCTAAGCTAACTAAGAATGAAGAGAGAAGGCCCAAATAACAAAAATCAGAAACAAAAGAGGAGACATTACAACTAATACCACAGAAATACAAAGAATTATCAGAGAGTATTATAAACAATTGCACACCAATAAATTTGAAAATCTAGAAGAAATGCATAAGTATCTCGACACATATAAACTACCAAGATGGAACCACAAAGAAATATTAAACCTGAAAAGACCAACAACAAACAATGAGATTGATGTAGTAATCAGCAATCTCCCAACAATAAAAAGCCTTGGATGTCTTCACTGTTGAATTCCACCAAACTTTTAAAGAAGAATTAGTACCAATCCTCTTCAAACAATTAAAAAATACAGAAACAGAGGCCATTCTCCCAAACTCATTCTATGAGGCCAGCATCACCCTGATACCAAAACCAGACAAAGATACAACAAGAACAACTACAGGCCAATATGTTTGATGAACATAGATGCAAAAAATCCTTAATAAAATATTAGCAGACAGTATACAGCAATACATCAAAAAAATTATACACCATAATCAACTAGGATTCATCCAAGGGATACAAGGATGGTTCAACATATGTGATACACCATATCAACAAACTCAAGGACAAAAACTATATGATCATCTTAATAGATACAGAAAATGCATTTCACAAAATTCAACATCACTTTATGATAAAAAGACTGTTAACAAATTAGTTATAGAAGGAAAGTATCTCAATACAATAAAAGCCGTATATGAGAAACCCACCACCAATATCATCCTAAATGGGGAAAAGCTGAAAGCTTTCACTTAAGTGCAGGGATGAAATAAGGATGACCACTCTCACTACTCCTATTTAACATAGTATTGGAAGTACTAGCCAAAGCAATCAGGCAAGAGAAAGCAATAAAGGGCATTTAGATCAGAAAAGATAAAGTCAAATTTTCCCTGTTTGCAGATCACATGATCCTATATATAGAAAAACCTAAAAACTCTACAAAAGAACTCTTAGAGCTGACAAACAATTTCAGTAAAGTTGCAAGATACAAAAATCAACACAAATCAGTAGCATTTTTGTACTCCAACGACAGAAAAAGAAATCAAGAAAGCTAGACCATTTAAAATAGTCACCCCCAAATTAAAATACCTAGGAATCAATTTAATCAATGATGGGAACAATTTCTATAATGAGATCTACAAGTCATTGCTGAAAGAAATTAGAGAGGGCACAAAAAGATTGAAAGACATCCCATGCTCTTGGATTGGAAAATTGAACATTATGAAGATATCCATACTATCCAAAGTGATCTACAGATTCAATGCAATCCCCATCAAGTTACCAATGACATTCTTCACAGAAATAGAAAAAACAATCCTAGCATTCATATGGAATAACAAAAGACCCTGAACAGCCAGAGCAATCCTGAGCAAAAGAAGTAAAGCTGGAAGCACAACACTACTTGCCTTCAAATTATACTACACAGCTGTAATAACCCAAACGGCGTGGTGCTGGCATAAAAACAGACATTCAGACCCATGGAACCGATTAGAGAACCTACAAATCAACCCACATACTTATAGCCAACTGGTCTTCAACAAGGGCAACAAGAACATGCATTAGGGAAAAGACTGCTTCTTCAGTGAATGGTGCTGGGTAAACTGGATATACATACACAGAAGATGAAACTAGACTTGTAACTCTTGCCATATACCAAAATAAACTAAAAATGGATTAAAGGCTTAAGTATAAGACCTGAAACTATAAAACTCCTAAAAGAAAACATAGGAGAAACACTTCAAGGAGTAGGACTGGGCAAAGCTTTATGAATGAGACCCCAAAAGCACAGGCAACAAAAGGAAAAACAAACAAGTGTTGTTATATCAAACTGAAAAGCATCTGCACACAAAGAAACAATTAACAGAGTGAAAAGACAACCTACAGAGTTGGAGAAAATATTTTCAAATTATGCGTGACACAAAGGATCAATATCTAGAATAAATAAGAAACTCAAACAACTTAACAGTAAAAAACCAAATAACCTGATTAAAAAATAGGTAAAGGGATGAATAGGCATTTCTCAAACGAAGATATACAAATGGACAACAGACACATTAAAAAAAGGTTCAGCATCACTAATCATCAGGGAAGTACAAATCAAAACTACATTGGGATGTCATCTCAACCGAGTTAGACTGGCTGTTATCAAAAAGAAAGAGAATAACAAATGCTGGTGAGGATGAGAAGAAAGAGGACACTTGTATTCTGCTGGTGGGACTGTAAACTAGTGCAGCTATTATGGTAAATGGTATGGAGTTTCCTCTAACAACTACAGTTAGAACTGCTGTACAACCCAGCAATCCCACTGCTGGTTGTATACCCAAGGAATGGAAATCATCATGTCAAAGGGAAACCCGCACTCCCATGTTTATAGCAGTTCTATTTATAGCAGCCAAGAGTTGAAACCAACCTAAATGTTTATTGCTGGATGACTGGATAAGGAAAATGTCATATATTTATGAAATGGAATACTATTCTGCCATAAAAAGGAATGAAATTCTGCCATTTGCAGCAGCATGGATCAATGTAGAGAAAATTATGTTAAGTGAAATAAGCCAGGCACAGAAAGAGAAATACAGCATGTCTTCAGTCATAAGTGGGAGCTAGAAAAATAAACAAATAAGAAAGAAAGATACCACAATCACCATAATTTGTTGATCTTTCAAAAGGAGAGAACAGAACTATGGTTACCAGAGGTAGGAAATGGGTAGGGGGATGGAGGGGATAAGGGAAAAGTTGATAAAGGACCACAAAAAATGATAACAATATATAATACTGAGTATACTAATTATCCTGATTTGACCATCACATATGGCGCATCAGTACTGATATGCAACTCTATACCTCACAGACATGTACAATCAATTGTTTCAATTAAAAAAAAAAAAGAAAACTGCATCTCATACCAAGTCTATGTTCTCATGGATCTTATGTACTAGTAGGGAAATATGATAATAAACAAAATATCAGGTCAGAGATAAATGATGCTAAGAAAAATCCAGAAGGGCATGAGAGGTTGACATTGGTAAGGGGTTTATTTTAAGACGGTGTGTCAGAAATGGGCTATCTGATGAGGTGACATTTAGCAGAGATTTTAATAAAGGGACTATGAGAGCTATGTTGCTCTCTGAATGAGTATGTCCATTCTGATAAATAATAAATGACAATTTAACATTTTTAAAACTATTAAGAAGCCTAACTCCCAGCTTTATTAATCAGAGTTCATTGTTGCATGTTACAGAAAATGAATTTATTAAAAGCTTATGGGATAGTTCACAAATGCTCCAAGAGAAAACCTGGTGCAGTGGGGCCCACCCAGGGTCCTGAGGCTTGGATCCGAGGATTGACACCCCCCACCAGGCACACCAGCAGCACCAAGGAGCATGCCAAAAACATCACCTCTATGTTGGTGGCCTACCGCAGCCACCACAATAACCATGGCTGCCATGAAGGTGGCTATTCATCACAGCCACCACACAGATGGTCTGCCAGCCACTGGAGTGCATTGACACAATTAGAGTCACCAGCAGACACAAAGAAAAGAAGAGGGTGTCTCTCTCCACAAAGCCCATTGCAGAGTGACAGAAGAAGCATCTGCTCTATGATAATACTGGGGGACCTGAACACACCTCTTAGCATTGGACAGATCATCCAGGCAGCAAATGAACAGAGTAACCATTATTCTTTAGGAGAGAAGAAATCTAGGGTATTTAGAGGGGAGAAAAGGGAGAGAGAGGGGGATGAGGTGAGATTGGACAAGGGGCATAAAGAGTAAGTATGATTTGTAACAATACATATGCTAGTAGTATTGATTTGATCAACATATGTCAATGTTGAACCCCCAAAATATGTACAATCAATTATGATTCAACAAAAATTAAAAAGAAAAAAAGAAAACCTGGTGCAGACTTGCACAGCCAGGAAAAAAATGGCCAGGTGGAAAAAAACTGCCTCTGTTACCAAGAACTGGAACATCAGCTGCTGGAACCCTTGTGAAAGCTGAGCAGGGGACTTGAACTTGCTACAACTGTTACAGCCACCAGAGAACATTCTTTTTGGTCTCTACTTCTTTGTGTCATCTTCTTGCTAGTGGAAATCCAGTACCACCAAGTCTGATTAGCAGAGCCTAGATCGTACGCCCAGGCCCTAATTACAAAGAATGCAAGATGGCGAATAGTGGGCATTTTCAGCTTTTATGGTTGGGGAAATCCACAAACACAGGAAGGGCTCCAGCTGCTGGGAAAGTCATAGAGGATGACACGTTCTGCTATCACAGGGATCTCTTACAATCCAGACATTGTTCAACAGGAATCACCTTTTCTTATATTCTTCCTAGCCTCGAGAAAATATCAGTTTGGTATTATAAAGGTGACCTGTTTAAAATATTAACTATTTAATATTTTAAAATACTGACTGTTCAGAGTAGCCATTATGTTTGCATATAGTTCAATGCTCAGAATGATCTAAGTGGAGTCTTGAGGCAGAAACAAAATTTCACTTCAGCTAAAGGGATTTCCATTGTGTATAAAGATGGGTATGCATAGTTTACCCTTGAAATGGATTATTGATTGTTGCTGAATAAATATTAGAAGACATATTGAAATAGATGTGGTTTGCTTAGGTACATAGATTGGTGTATGTAACTGATTCACTACCCTGTGAGAACATATATGATACCAGTAACATCAACATCTAAATCTCAATTGCTCTAATACCTAAACCATTTGGTATGTGGCTTTGGTCTACTCCCAAAAGTCTCCCTTGGTACTGTTAGATGTCTCCAGTGTGGTGGCATCACAAATGCTCTGGAAAGAGACTTCTCATGTGCTCATGTCCTGCCACTACCTTTGACATTGGAGTCTTCTAGGTGCAAGTACTTTCTGCTGTTTCCCCCTTTAATTCTCCACTAGACCTAAAAGTAGCACTGCATAAACTCAGAGACTCATAACATTTTTTATGAACATAAATCCAAGTTTTTTCCCTTAACCCTTCTTATACAGAGATTTAAAGCTGATTAATCAGTTCAAGTAAGGGGGCAGTACAGCATCTACCCTTTGGCTGTCCTTCTAAATACTTGTTTCCCAGGGATCTTTATCTTACTAGTACCATCACCATAAACAACAATAAAATGTCCCCTTTCTTCTTCAACTGAAAGATTAAAACTTCTCCCTCACATCTATAGACATAAACAGACACCTGCACATGACACTGCACAAAAAGAAATCTGGTTTCAGTTTGGGTAAGACACCAAGATACTCCCACTAATAAATAATAGAAAATGGACTTTGTGATGATTAGCTGTACAAATTGGGTGGTGCTTGGTTCAGACAATTACTCAGTTGTCTTTTACTCTAGCTAACACAGAGGCTCAGGTTTCCAAACTACCTAAGGTCCCTGTTCTAGCACTTATTTTCAATTCCAAATTGGGAAGTAATGAGCTCCTGATTTAGTTAGTTAAATAAAATTTGCTAAAATGTGCCATTAACAACAGGAATGTACCAGCCGAGCTCAGTTCAGATCAGAAACAGATCAATAAAGCAGAAAAGTCTGTTATTTCCTAACTGAGCTGCTTTGTTTGGCCATTTTAAGCAATTAGTAGCTTAGGGAAAAAATGGAGTAACAAATTCACAACCTTGGATAATTGAACACCTTGAAATTATATGTGCAGGTTCCTGAAAGAAATCAAATTACATTTTAAAACACAGTGTTCTATTTTTCTTCATGACAACCTATTATGGGAAAGAAAGGGATGGGTATTTGTATCACCATTTTACAGTTAAGAACACTGAGTTGCTGAGAGAAGGTGGCAGAGTATAACGTGACTAAACTACTTCTAGATTAAGTCTCTAGCCTAAAACTCTTCTTATTGTCTGTATAATAATGCCATTAAAATACATATCTCTGATTATATGTATTCCTTCCATTAATGTTAATATTCTGATGACACCTCCTATATGCACATTCTATCTTGATTTTTTTATAAGGTTTTTATTTTTTATTTTTTAATTTTATTTTGTCGATATACATTGTGGCTGATTATTGCTCCCCATCACCAAACCCTCCCTCCCTTCTCCCTCCCCCCTTCCCCCTCAACAATGTCCTTTCTGTTTGCTTGTCGTATCAACTTCAAGTAATTGTGGTTGTTATATCTTCTTCCCCCCCCGTTTTTTTTTTTTGTGTGTGTGTGTGTGTGTGTGAATTTATATATTAATTTTTAGCTCCCACCAATAAGTGAGAACATGTGGTATTTCTCTTTCTGTGCCTGACTTGTTTCACTTAATATAATTCTCTCAAGGTCCATCCATGTTGTTGCAAATGGCAGTATTTCATTCGTTTTTATAGCTGAGTAGTATTCCATTGTGTAGATGTACCACATTTTCCGTATCCAGTCATCTGATGATGGACATTTGGGCTGGTTCCAACTCTTGGCTATTGTAAAGAGTGCTGCGATGAACATTGGGGAACAGGTATACCTTTGACTTGATGATTTCCATTCCTCTGGGTATATTCCCAACAGTGGGATAGCTGGGTCGTATGGTAGATCTATTTGCAATTGTTTGAGGAACCTCCATACCATTTTCCATAGAGGCTGCACCATTTTGCAGTCTCACCAACAATGTATGAGAGTTCCTTTTTCTCCGCAACCTCGCCAGCATTTATCGTTCATAGTCTTTTGGATTTTAGCCATCCTAACTGGGGTTAGATGGTATCTCAATGTGGTTTTGATTTGCATTTCCCGGATCCTGAGTGATATTGAGCATTTTTTCATATGTCTGTTGGCCATTTGGATATCTTCCTTAGAGAAATGCCTACTTAGCTCTTTTGCCCATTTTTTAATTGGGTTGCTTGTTTTCTTCTTGTAAAGTTGTTTGAGTTCCTTATATATTCAGGATATTAATCCTTTGTCAGATGTATATTTTGCAAATATTTTCTCTCACTCTGTTGGTTGTCTTTTAACTCTGTTAATTGTTTCTTTTGCTGTGCAGAAGCTTTTTAGTTTGATATAATCCCATTTGTTTATTTTTCCTTTGGTTGCCCGTGCTTTTGGGGTCGTATTCATGAAGTCTGTGCCCAGTCCTATTTCCTGAAGTGTTTCTCCTATGTTTTCTTTAAGAAGTTTTATTTTTTCATGGTGTATATTTAAATCCTTAATCCATTTTGAGTTGATTTTAGTATATGGTGAGAGGTATGGATCTAGTTTCATTCTCCTGCATATGGATATCCAGTTATCCCAGCACCATTTGCTGAAGAGGCAGTCCCTTCCCCAGTGAATAGGCTTGGTGCCTTTGTCAAAGATCAGATGGCAGTAAGTGTGTGGGTTGATTTCTGGATTCTCTATTCTATTCCATTGGTCAGTGTGTCTGTTTTTATGCCAGTACCATACTGTTTTGGTTATTATAGCTTTGTAATATAGCTTAAAGTCGGGTAGTGTTATGCCTCCAGCTTTATTTTTTTTTGCTCAGCATTGCTTTGGCTATGCGTGGTCTTTTATTGTTCCATATAAATGTCTGGATAGTTTTTTCCATTTCTGAGAAAAATGTCTTTGGAATTTTGATGGGGATTGCATTGAATTTGTATATCACTTTGGGTAGTATGGACATTGTCACTATGTTGATTCTTCCTATCCAAGAGCATGGGATATCTTTCCATCTTCTTGTATCCTTTCTAATTTCTCTCAGCAGTGGTTTGTAGTTCTCATTATAGAGATTTTTTATTACGTTTTTTGAAATACATTTTTCCTTTTCTGAATACCTTGCTCATATGAATCTTGAATTTAGTGTTTTGTTCATCATGGAGGCATTTTGGGGTTAACAAGAACATCGATTCATATAATATGGAATTTAGTATAATAGCTCTATCTTAGATTCTAAGAGCATCTCATTTTCAGAATTTCTGTAAGAATGTTGTAAATCTTTCCTTTAACATTCTTCCTAGAGAATGTCCCATGCCAGCTTAATTGACAATTCACTGTTTGCTTTGAACAGATATCTTCCTTTGTGCTGTGCAGAGTCAAGTATATATTTTAAGTTCCATTTGTAAAACTGACCTGGTCCTGGTATCTCTCAGTTTTATTCAGCTAATTAATATGATTGTGTCTTTCCCTGATAATTATACAAATAATTGCTCTAGAGTCAGGCTATCTAGATTTAACAGATTGTACCGACATACATACTCACTTTTGAGAAATGTCAGATTGGTATTACTCTTATGTCTCTTCAGAATTCAGTATTAAAAAAAGGGTAAAAAAAATATCTTGGAGGAGCTCATGGTGCTTTAAAGATATTGGACTTTAACAAGAATATTCCTGTAATGTAAGTGGAAAAATATTTTAATATTCTTTTTATTATCATCAACAAATATTGACTAAAATTTTATTATGCTAGAGAAGAAAGAAACAAAGATGTTTAAGGTTGTGTAATCCTCAAAGCCACTTACATGTGAGAAGGAGCAGAGAAGACATTTCCTAAAAGAAAATACTGCAAAATACAGAAACACCTCCACTTACAAACTTTTAAAGTTGCCAGAAAGCACAAGCAGCAAAAGAAAAAATAAACAAATGAGACTATATCAAACTAAAAAGTTTCTGAACAGCAAAAGAAACATCAACAGAGTGAAAAGACAACCTACAGAGTGGGAGAAAAATTTTGCTAACTATGCATTCGGCAAGGGACTGATATCCAGAATATACATAGAACTCAAGCAATTATACAGTAAAAAAATAAATGACCCAATTAAAAAATGGGCAAAAGAGCTGAATAGACATTTTTCAAAGGAAGACATGCAAATGGCCAACAGATATATGAAGAAATGCTCAATATCACTAGTCATCAGGGAAATGCAAATTAAAATCACATTGAGATACCATCTCACCCCAGTTAGACTGGCTATGATCAAAAAGACAGTGAATAACAAATGCTGGCGAGGGTGTGGGGAGAAGGGAACACTCGTACACTGTTGGTGGGACTGTAAATTAGTACAACCACTTTGGAAAACAATTTGAAAGATTCTCAAACAACTACACATAGATCTTCCATATGATCCAGCAATCCCTCTTCTGTGTATATATCTAGAGGAATGGAAATCATGTTGAAGAGATGCCTGCACTTCCATGTTTATTGCAGCTCTGTTTATAAGAGCCAAGGTATGGAACCAACCTAAATGTCCATTAATAGATGAGTTGATAAGGAAACTGTGGTATATATACACTACGGAATACTACTCTGCCGTAAAAAAGAATGAAATACTCCTATTTGCAACAACATGGATGAACCTGGAGAAACTTATGCTGAGTGAAACAAGCAAAGCACAGAGGGATAAATACTGCATGTGCTCACTCATATGTGGAAGCTAAGAGAAAAAGGAAGGCAGGAAAGAAAGACCACAGTAGTCCTATGATCCAACAGAGGGAGGGAACATTCCTAGGGCTACAAATTGGAGTTGAGGGGAGAGGGGAAAGGGGAGAGAGGTTGGGGGATAATTGGAAGGGGACAAAGGGTACAAAAGTAGTTTCTGGTAATGGGTATGCCCCAGTGTGAATCTGGTCCCCACATCATGGGCAGGAGGGGGGACAATCAGCTTTGTATCTCATGAATATTCATAATAAACAAACAAATAAATAAAATAAAATAAACAATAAAAAAAACAAAGTTGGCAGTATCATTGATGTGAACGATGCTATTAGCCAGAGCAAAAGCACGCCACCTACAGACAGTGTGGGTGATCTCTTCTATAGGTCACTTTGGCCTCACAAATAGATGGGATTTCAAACAGCCTTTCAGATCCTAATGATTGTATCTGTAAATGCCAAAATAATTCAGAAAAGAATAACAAAAACTGAAGTAGTTAGATAATATGCAACTTAAGTTATATTTTAAAGGAAGAGTTAGACATATTCATGGGCAGCAGGAAAAGAAAAGGAAGTGAGCATGGGAATAGAGAATAGAAATGTGAATGGTTTTTGGGGAACACTAAGCAGATCTGGTAGTATTAAGCATGGTGTTGCTTTAGATGCTTGATGTTCCACATCAGGGGAGGTAGATAGAGGGTAGATTGAAAGTTTGAAAGTAGAAGGTGATGTATGCAAAAACAGTGTGTGAGAACTGTTGCTGAGCAGCAGGTTGATATCAAGGAAAGCATTTGGGAGGTGAGGAAGGATGAGAACTAGATTTATTAAGCATCTATTATGTGCTGGTCATTGTGGTTTGTGCTTACTATATGGTTTTTCATTTGACTTCAGAAACTTCTGTCAAAATATAAACAGAATGTCATAAGCTCGTGGACAAAGATGGTATTGATGGAAACAGAAAGAAATCATTTTAGACCGACAGAATTTGAAGTCTGGCTCTGTGGGGCAAGTGGGGTTGAGCAAAGACTATCTCAAAGTCTTTGAACTGAGTTTTCAGACAGAAGCATTCTGTGTTGGTAGCAGGAAGGAAAATAGCAGAGATAACAAAGATAAAGTATTTGAGCTGGGATATGCAGAGTTATAGGAGCCCATGAATGGCACAGTTTTCATATGAAAAGAGAAACTTTTACCAAATAGCCCCACTTATATAATTCAGGTCCCAGAGCTTCAATCGCTGTCTTCTAGCCAATTGCTAATCTTGCTGCTGGGGTTATGAAATAAATCTATGTTTCTTCCACCTGTAAACTTAGTTTCTTTGGTAGAGAAAAATAGTTGGTCATGAGTACTGGTTTTGGCAGCTGACAGATTCTGATTTTCCTTTTTAACTATCAGAAAAAAAAATTAATTCATTACTATAAAACATCAGCAGTCTCATCAGGTCTGCATAACATCATCTGCCAATGCTCTCTCACAGGAACCTGTTTTTAATTCTTTTTCTCCATTTGCCTTATCACTTGTTCTCAGTTCCTGGGAGACAGAGCCAATGAAAAACCAAGGAGGCAAACTGAAAACAAAGCCAAAACCAAACCACTTTGAAAAACTCTTTTTATTCAGATAACATGGGATAATGATCTGCTGGTTACTGCCTGTTGTATCCCCAGTTGTGCCACTTAGTACTCTGAAATCAAGAACTCCAATTAACGTATACAGTTGGGAAAATGAAGAACAGAATCACAAAATCTGAGCAATCTGAGGGTGGTGTTATCAGTGAGTCTTCACTGCAAATTTCAGTGTTCTTGTGGAATTATTTTTTTGTTTCAGTAGTAAGGGAGGTGCTTTTCATGTCGAGGCCTCATTCAAGGATGGCAGACTGTATCGGATAATTGCTTATGTAACCTTTTTAAAATTTAAGTTGATAAACAATCATCTTTATTTTTTCCTTTGATCCAATATAAATAAAAATGTGTGTAGCTTTTGTCATTAATCAAATAGATATGAGCTAAAAATGATGGAAAATTTAATTTAAAGATGAGATAACTGCATTCCTGGGTAGTTTCAGCCTCAGACATTGTTTTCAGTCAGGGAATTAATTAAATGGCTCCTTCAAAACATTTATATGTTCTATTATAGAAAGAAGACACTTCAAAAAATGAGGAAATGGAGAAAATTAAAGCTTTGTTTATATCAGTGATGGAACATTGCATTACATACTGAAAAATGCCTACTTCATTTATTAGTCTTGTATTTTATTTGTGCAAATAGCAAGTGGGTGTCCAGATTTAGGGCTAAAGGAATGTGCAGTTTGAAAATGAGTATTTAGTGTTGTAATTGTACACATATTTAAAGTGTGTTTTTCAGTAATTTTGGCTGTGGAAGTAAAGCAAAGCAACAGGCTTAGGGTGGAAATTGACTTGCAGTCTAATTTCCACAAGAGTGAGAGGAAAAGTTTTTGCTAGGCAAACCAACTACACACATTGAAAGTATATAATAAAATAGATTAAAATAATCATTTTGTGATTTTTTTCTAAGTCAAAATATTTGCTTTATGTTTGTAGTGGATTGAATTATGATTCCCAAAGCTCCCTGAGGCTTGAATTGTGTCCCCTAAGTTTTATTTATTAGAAACTTAGCCCCCACTGTGACTCTTAAGAGGGTGGGGAATCCTATTAGGGTAATTGGAAGGTGTAGCCTTGAAGAGGTCATCAGATTGTAGGACTATGCCATGGTGAATGGATTAAAAATGGTGGTCATAGTCACGGTTCTGAGGGCTTTAGAAGGACAGTGCATGAGGAACTATCTCTCTCTGTTCTCTCTGGTTCCACCATCTTGAATGTGAGACCGCTGGGTCACTGTTGCTACCACCAGATGGACTTTGGACTTCCCAGACTCAGGAACTGGAAGTAATAAATTTTGTTTTCTTTCTAAATTACCCAGTTTCAGATATTTTTTTATAAGCAACAGAAATGGGCTCGTATAATGTTTAATTTCCAAATAATATTGAAGAGGGAGGGATATTTCCACATTTGTTCAAAGAACACATGGGTTAAAAGAGGATGAGAAACACTGTGAGAATAATATCTTTTCTGATATTTGGGACTCAGCCTGGTTTTGAGAATGATCCCTGGCATACAAGGAGCACTCAATAAATATTTGCTTAATAATTGGGCTGTAAAATGACTTAATCTTACTGAATCTTCCTTTCCAGTGATTAGCTTTCCTACTCCTTTAATGTGTTTATTTTACCATTACCATAGAGCAGACTATGAAACTTGGAATAAGAAGATATAGAAGGAAAAAAGTGAGGAAAATTTTTTTGAGGAGTAAAGCTGTAGTACAGTAAGCATTTGCATTGAGGTTTGGAGAAGACCATTTATAGAAAAGTGGGCAATAACAGAATAGCAATCTTGGGAGCTATGGAGCTTATGAGAGCAATAACATTTGTTGTTGAATTTATGCATTAGAACATTGTTTTTTGGACTTGTTTAGCTGTTGTTCATCTACAATACAGGTGAAAGCTTTACTACTCTGGTTGACTTAGGGCTAAAGTGGCTTGGAGCTATGTTTTTTTGGCACCCAAATTCCATGGCAGCTGGGGGTGGGTTCAGGGCTGCTCTGAAGTGCAATGTTTGAAAACAACTGAACGAGAAACAAGCTAAGTGTGATACTCAAGAAGACAAATATTTGTTGACTGACCAAATAAATAAGTGAAAGTATGAATAAAGGGATAGATTTATCTATCTGAGTAAATAAAAAAGGAGGAATGTGGGAGGAGGGGGAGGTGGTGATAAAACATTAAGTGCTTTCTATGTGCCAGATATTGTTTCAAAGTGCTTTTATTTACTTAATGCTCATAGTAAACCAATAAGGAAATTATTATTATTTCCATTTTACAGATGAGGAAACTGAATCATGGAGATGTTACGCAAATTGCTTAAAATAAAAGAGCTAATAAGTGATCATACTCATGAATAAATCTTACAGATTAATATCGATGTATGTAAGCATATTGATTAATTAAATTAGTACATAACTTGTGTATCTATATGTCTATGTAATACACCTATATCTCTACCATGTGCCCAATAATATGTAAAGAAAGTGAGAGAAATCAAATAAGGAATAAAACATGGTTCTTCCTTTGAAGCACATACAGTTTTGTTAGAGAGATGCACTTACACATAATACAACACTATACTACATTTATTTAAGCGCTTTGCTTAATACAGAAAATAAAGGCAGTGAGAAATCAGAATTTGATGAGATGATTACAGCCTGGAATGGTTATCAAAGGCTTTATTAAGCAGATGAGACATAAAATCAAAAGGTGTAGGATAGGATAATGAGGATAAGATAATTTTTTTGGCTGGTAGGAAAATGAGGACAGACATGGATTATAAATATCATACATGCAGGTGCCCATGTATAGAGAGATCTGACTAAAAATAGGGTTTGGGTGAGTGACTGGAAAGTTGACATAGAGGGATGATACAGATTTTAGAGGGCCTTGAATATAGACTAGAGAGTCTGAGGTCTACCTCAGGGTTTGACCTTGATTGGGGATCTTTTTGAGAAAACAGAGTAGTACTTGGGAATTAGTACGATGACAGCAGTCAGTGCAAGAGTGGGATTAATCTGTTGTTAAATATAAAAGGAATTACTGCAGGGATTGAGTAGAGTTTGAACTAAGGCACTGTGTCAAGAAGGTATCATAATAACTCAAGAATGGTTTTAAAAACACCCAAAATTGGGGTCATGGCACTGCACATACAAATTTGTGTGAGAATCAGTATTTTTAATGGCTGAATTCCATCACTTGCGCTTGGCGGAAAGTTAGAAAACTCAGAGTGAACTTTTGCTGAATGTTTTCTACAGTGCAAAAACAACTTTGTATGTGGTAGTGAAATACACTGGCTGCTTGCTCTAGGTTGTTCAGCTAGTTGCAGTTGTAAATCACTGTGTAAATACCTTACAACAAGTAACTCCCAGTATCAAACACAAACTGTGTGAAATGAGCCAGAGGAGATCTGGTATTCTCAAAATTAAATATGAGAAATTTAAGAGTAAGATAATTTGGCACAAAGTTATTAATTGGAAGTGAAAGAGTTCACCTAAATGGATCATCTAATGCACACATTTAATTACACTGTCACAGATTAACACTCACTTGGAAAAAAACGAGTATAACCTTTTGCATGGGTCACGATGGATTTTTCTTTATTTTATGGATTTTAAACATGAAACAGTTTTAAACATTTGTGGCAAATTGCTGTAAGTAGAAAACCATGCTTCCATAAATTTTTACCAGAAAAAAATGGTTTCTGTTAATTTTGAGGTGCTATAAACTGTTTCATTTTACCTGATATGAATTTCATAGAACAGCAAGAGGTGGCAAAGTTTTCCAGGGGAAATATCTCATGTCCTCAGATTCTGCAAATGCTGTAAATGTACAGGTGTCAAAGTATGTGCTGCACATTTTTTACTGTAATACTTAACTGATGCCTTTACTGCCATCGGTAGCAGCATATTTTTTCTCTAAGCAATAGATTTGATTTTTTCGAAGTTTTAGGTTTACAGAGAATTTGAGCAGAAGTACAGATAGTTCTCATACCTATACACACACACAACACACACACACAGTTGCTCTTATTATTAACAAGTTACATTAGTGTGGTACATTTGTTACAGTTATGGACATTGCTCTATTATTATTAACTCAGTTTTACGTGAGGGGGTCCCGCTTTGTGTTGTACAGTTCTGTGGGTGTTGCCAAATGCATGTCATGCATTCACCATTGCAGTATCATACAGAATAGCTTTGCTGCCCTAAAAATCCCCTGTGTTCCAACCGTCCACCTCTCTGTCCACCTCTCCCTCCCGCCTCCCCTGAAACCCTGGCAACCACCGATTTTTTTCCCATTACCCTGAGCGCTTACCATTTATTTGGGTTAGAAACATTCAAAATCCCCTCTTCTAGCTGATTGAAATTAAACAATAAATTGTTAATTGTAGTCATCCCACAGCGCTGTAGAACACTAGATATCATTCCTTCTATCTAGCCGTAATTTTGCATTCATTGAATGACCTCACGCTATTCCCTTTCCCCCCTCCTCTTTTTAGCCTCTCGTCACTGTTATTTTACTGTCTACAACTGTGCAATCAACTTTCTTAGCTTCCACATGTGAGTGAGGAGATGCAGTATTTCTTTCTGTTCCTGGCTTACTTCACTTAACATAATATCCTCCAAGCTCATTTATGTTGCTGTGAATGACAGGATTTCATTCTTTCTTACGGCTGATTAAGAATTGTGTATATATACCACATTTTCTTTATTTAGTCATGTGCTGATGGACAATTGGATTGATTTTGTAGCTTGCCTACTGTCAATAGAGCTGCAATAAACATGGAAATGCAAATATCTCTTTGATATACTGATATCCTTTCCTTTGGATGTATACCCATTAGTAGGATTGCTGGATTGTGTGTTAGTTCTATTTTTAGTTTTTTGAGGAATCTCCATACTATTTTCCATAATGGCTGTACCAATTTGTATTCCACCAACAATGTATGAATTCCCCTTTCTCCACATCCTCACCAGCATTTGTTATTTTCCGTCTTTTTGGATGAATTGCTACCTTTTTCTGAGTGTCAGAGTTCTCATCTGTACTTTTGTTTTCTTTTGTTTTGTTTTGTTTTTTGGCAGCTGGCTGGTACAGGGATCAAGCCCTGGACCTTGGTGTTATCCACACCACACTCTAAACACCTGAGCTAACCAACCAACCACTCTCTTTTTGATAATAGCCAGTCTAACTGGAGTGAGATGATATCTCATTGTGGTTTTGATTTGCATTTCCCTGAAGATTAAGTGATGTTGAGCATTTTTTCATATACCTGTTGGCCATTTTTATGTCTTCTTTTGAGAAATGTCTATTTAGCTTATTTGCCCATTTTCAAATTGGATTGTTTGGGAGTTTTGTTTGTTTGTTTGTTTGTTTGTTTTTACTGTTGTTTGAGTTCCTTGGATATTAATCCCTATAGGATGAATAGTTTGCAAATATTTTCTCCCATCCTGCAGGTTGTCTCTTCCCTCTGTTGATTTCTTTCTTTGCTGTGCAGAAGCTTTTTAGTTTGATATAATCCATTTGTTTATTTTTACTTTTGTTGCCTGTGCTTTTGAGGTCCCCTTAGCCCAGCCCAATGACCTGAAGTGTTTTTCTTATTTTTTTTTTCTAGTAGTTTCATAGTTTCACATCTTACATTTGAGTCTTTAATATGTTTTGAGTTGATTTTTGTATATGGTGAGAGATAGGGTCTAGTTTCATTCTTCTACATCCCATAGTATCTCCTTGAGGAGGTAATCAAGTGAACTTGAAGGATCTGGTGGATTGAACTTTTGTGTTCCTAACCTTTATCTGGCTTACTTTTGTTTCCCAAACTTTCTCTCCTCTTAAACTTATGTGTAACTTATTTGTTTATGTATACACATTTAAAATAACATATTATATAAACAGCTTATTAATAAAGAAATATTGATTTGATTCTCACATCTTACGAAGAGGTTTAGTTTCAACTATTAACACCCATCTTTGCCATCAGTGTCTTTATAGTCAATGGGCAGTTTTCCAGAGAATATGCACCGAATGTGGGTATGAATTATGATTCTAAATCCGGAGCTCACCACAGCACCATATCATTCTCAACCCACAGATAGGGCAGTAGTCAGTGAGGAATGCCACCTCTTATCAGGATCAATAACAGGGTCTTCTAACTTGCATCAACATGAAACTTGCTGACAGATCGGTAAAAGGTGCAGAACTGCAATGTGCGTTAGTAGTATCATGGGCCAGCATATTAAAGTTCACTAAGTATAAGCACTCTGAAATTACTCTGCTCAATGCCATTACTTGCTCCCATAACTGCCATAGTATATGCTGTCCCTCCACTCTGTGAAAGTTTAAAGGTTTAGATTGCTGAGAAAGGCAGGTAAATTTAAAAAAATCCTGCATATCTAAAATAATCTTTACCTTCACAGTTAATTTTGAGTCTGGCTGAGTATATACCTTTTTGTGCCAGTATTTTACAATTACTGCTATATACCTTTGGAGTTCCAGCTGTGCCTCTTGAAGTGTGATGATATTCTGTTTATATGGGACATGTTTTTTTAATCTTCTTTTTGTCCCCAATGTCCTGAAATGTCATAATAATACACCCTAGTGTAGGTATATTTTAATCCACTGGGCCTTTTCAATCTGAAAAAAAGCATTTCCTTAGATCTGGGACATTTTCTTGAATAATTTCTTGGTGGTTTTCTCTCTTCATTTTCTGTTCTTTCTTTTCATAATTTCTATTATTCAGACATTAGACCTTCTGAACTAGTTGTTCTTCTTATCTTTTTTCTAATTTTTCTTCTCTTTATCAGTTTTTTCTTTCCAAGAGACTTCTTCAACTTTAACTTTCAACACTTCTGAATTTTTCACTTCTACGATGATATGTTTAATTTCAAACAACTCTTTTTTTGTTTGTTTTTGGAATGCTCCTAATAGCACTGTGAATGCAGTAACACACTTTATCTCTGAGTACATTAATCATTTTTACATTTTCTTTTCTTTATGTAGTTAGTCCTTGTTTCCTCCAAATTATGTTTTGCATTAGAGGCTTTATTCAGATGTCAGTAATTTTGGTTTGCTGCTTACATTCAAGCATAGGGGCCTAAAAACTATTTAAAAGATATGAGAGTATGGTTGGGGCCTGTGTACCATGAGTTTTACTGTAAGGTGAAAAGTCTGGGCCTTTTTTTTTTTTTTTGGTGAACCTCTGATGTTAGTATTTTCTATGTTTTTCCTCTTAACTATCAGATTCTCCAAAGAAGACTCTTTGAACTTCCTACTTGGAGGTAGAAGGTCTAGCAACCCCTGAGTGTTCTGAAATCTAAGTAGAGAAAGTGGGCTGAGATCTAAGAATTCAGTGAACATTTGGTAGTCATCTCTCTGTATTCGGTATGATACTTCTATTGTCAACTACTTGTGGTGCCAGCAGAATCCAGAGACTTTTTCTTTTAGTTTCTCTTATAAATAAAACTTTAGCATTCTGCTGGGGTAGAGAGAGAATCTGAATAACTGTTGCCCCAAGCAGTCCTCCTTATCTTAGGGTCCCCTCCTATCATCATTTCCAAAGTGAACTAGTGCCATCAATTCCTGAGACTTTTGAGGATTCTGTTTAATAAACAAGCTTTATTTTTGGTGTTCTCCACTATTGCTTTAAGATTCTGTTCCTCAGGAAGTTTATGTTATTGCCACCAGTTCATCTCTGCCAAAATTTTGCTGCTATTACCTCCTGTTCTTCAATCTTTTGCTTAAAGTCTCTATTCTTTCATTTTAGTGGGGTTTGAGGAGAAAGCAAAAGTAGGTTTTTGTATTCAGTTTTCCATTCTAATACCTAGAAGTGTTACTATTTGTCATCTATTGCTTTCTTATTATATACATTTCTGTAACTACCTTAAATTCTTTTTTTTTAAAAGGAGGAATAAAAGATAAATATATTTAGGTTACCCTGATTAGAGTTCTACGTATATCTAAACTCTTCATAATATAATATAATCTTTTGCTTTACTGATACATATACAAATTTGAATTACTATTAACTCTTTGAAAGCTACCTCACTTCCAAGTTGTTGAAGTGTACCCCAATATCTCTTTATGCATCACCAATAGCAACTTTTTCTACTTCATCATTTATCCTAGAGCTGGTTTATACTGAAGTATGTGTCTATGGGCCCAGTAGCATCTCGTCTTTTTTTAGTATCAGGCAAATCAACTTTCCTCCTGGAGGAAATCCAGGAAGTGGAGCCTGAAAGTGTATTCTACGTTTGGCTGTGCCAAATATGTTTTACTTTGAGATATTAGCTGTTCTGAAAAAGTAGAAACTTGGTTGTATTAGGAAATGACATGAGTTCATGAGTTTAATAGATTTTTTAAAAGTCCTTATTAAGCGTGTTCTCACTAACAACCAGAGAGGTCAGGTTGTTCTTTTTGCATTCCTTGTGTGGAAGTAATGCATGAAGGGGTTTAAATGTATGACACTTTTCTTCTGTTCAGTGAGGTGTTCGTTGTGCTGAGCTGTCTCAGGGTTGGTCACGTGTTAGGAAACTTCCTAAGGATGTCTATGTTCAAAGTAAAAAATATTTCTGAGGAGTTAATCTTAAACCACGACCGACACTCTAGTGGTTTGGTTTGATCTGAGATAATGTAAAAAAAGGACACTTTTAAGCAGAAAGCACCACACAGTTCTTATTATCTTCTTTCATTATTTTCTGTGCTGAACTTTGAAACATACTCTCTTTTATCCACATCACTTTAAAAAGCCAAATTTGAAAAAGGGAATAAAAAGTGTATTTTATTTAGGTTTAGATCCAATCAATTCTCTAAGATTCAGGTTTTAAGATACATGGTGGTCCAGACTCCTGTTGTCATCTGCATAAATCTGGACATGGATGAATTAGAAGCAGCAGGAAACATGTATCTGGGCTTTCAGATCTCCCCTCATCTGAAATGTGAATTTTTGGATGAAAGGAATTTAGCAGGCAAATTTTTATCCACAAGCACCAAACAATGAATCAAGATGAATTGTTACCATTTAAGATTTTGCTAAATTTATCTGGGCAGCAGCCGCTTGGATAGACAATCACCACCGGTGGATATTCTGAAGGTATAAAATGACTTAAACATTCCAGACATGAAAATTAAGAAGCTTGTTTATTCATTTGTTTGTTTTCCCATATACTGATTAAATGCTGACAGTGCAAAAACATTTCGCTTTTATGGAATATAGTTTCTGTGATAAACAAAACCATATATATTTCAAAGCAAAGATTCATCTTCAGAAAATACTTGTGATGTAATTTATGTGATTATAAAATGGCACTGGAAACAATGAATGGACAAACAATTACCCTGGCAAAAATTACAGATGAATGGGGACGGCCCCGTGGCTCACTTGGGAGGGTTCGGATCCTATATAGAGATGGCCGGTGCACTCACTGGCTGAGCCTGGTGCAGACAACACCGTGCCAAGGGTTGCGATCCCCTTACTGGTCAAAAAAAAAAAAAAAAAAAAAAAAAAAAATTACAGATGAATGAAGAGGACACAAAAATAATCTTACTTAGGTTCACAACTCTATGGTGTAGCTGTCAACAAATGCTGCATTATAACTGACTGAAGAAACAGGGTTTTTTGAGTCAATTTTATTGAGTTATAAATTGCATAAATTAAAATTTATCCGTTTTGTGTACAATTCAATGAGTTTTAACAAATATGTTCAGTTGTGTAGCCACCACCCAGTCATTATATAGAACATTCCTATTGTCCCAAATCGTTCCCTTATGACACTTTCCAGTCAATTTCCTCCTTCAATCTTTGGTCATCACTGATTTGTTTTCTATGTCTATAGTTCTGGCTCTTTAAGAATTTCAGAAAAATCAAATTATAGATTATGGAGTATTTTGTGTTTGGTTTCTTTCATTTAGCATAATACTTTTGAGATTCATCTATGCTTATGTATGCATTAACAATTTTTTATTGCTGATTAATATTTCTTTGTATGAATATACAACAATTTATTCATCCATTCACAAGTTGATGGGCATTTGGCTTCTTTCCAGTTTTAGGGAATTATAAATAAAACTAGCATGAAGTAAGTTTTTTGTGGACATATGTTTTTATTTCTCTTGGGTAAATTTCTAGAAGTAGAATTGCTGGGTTATGTGATAAGTGTACACTTAATGTAACGAAAAACTGCCAAACTGATCCTCAAAGTAGCTACAAGCAAAAATGCCTATTTTGCTCTCCTGGTAGCAGTACATGTGAGTTCTAGTTCCTCCACAGCCTCACCAGCACTTGGTATTTGTCAGTCTTTTAATTTAACCATTCCAGTGGGGGCCTGGTGTTAGGGCTTTGATTTTCATCTCACAGTTACAAATAATGTTGAACATCTCTCATGTGTTTACTGGCCATCTAAATCTCCTCCTTGGTGAAGTGCCGTTCAAATATTTTGCCCATTAGTTTTGGCAATATCTTCTTGTTATTGAGTTCAGAAGTTCTTCATATCTTCTAGATGCAAGCCCTTTGTAAGATACATGTTTATATTTTCTCCTTGTTTGTGGCTTATTTTTGTTATCTTTTGGAGGGTAAAAGATTTTAATTTTTTTCTGTAGATTTTAATTTTAATAAAGTCAAATTTATCATTTTTTTTTTAGATTAGAGTTTGTGCTTTTTGTCTTGTATTTAAGAAAACTTTGCCTAACCCAAAGTCACTACTATGTTTTTTTTCTAGTTTTATAGTTTTAGATTTTACACTTAGGTCATAACCCATTTTGGAGTTAGTTTTTGCATATGGTGTGAGGTAAAGGTTGAGCTTCATATATATACACGTGAGGATACTTCAAAAAATTCGTGGAAAAATAGAATTGAAAGATAACATGAATCCTGTGAACTTTTTGAAGACTCCTCAAGTATTGTATATGAATATCTGAATTCATTGGGGAAATAATATTCTTTTAAGTAAGAACTAGTTCATAGGAGTTTGGGAGGACCAGGATGACAGGTTCTAGTGGCAAGGCACACACACCTGTGAAAGAACAGATGACAGAGTAAAGCAGGTGTCAGAGCTCTGTGCTGGAGCCATGTTCCTTGCTAGAAGTCTAGATGCATAGCTCTCTAATGACATAAATTATCTTTTCTTTAATGTGTCCATCTGTTTGCTTCTTGATTAGAATATGGCTTAACTGTCTGATCTTGAAATTATAACTTAACCCATCTGTACCTCAGTTTCCCCATCAATAAAGTGGGGATCAAAACAGTATCTTCTTCATAGAGTTTTCAAAGTTATTAAAAAGATAATGCATATAAAGCATTCAAATATTAGACATTATGATGAACACCTATTCCTTCTCTGTGTGCATTCTAAGCAGCCAGTTCACCTAAACGAGGAAAGACTTTTCATAGTCTTCAGTATTATATTTTGCTTATCTTATCTGTTTCTCTCTGAACAATTAGAATTTCAGCACAAATAGACATTTACTTTCCTTTGATTAACAATTCTGGAAGGGGTTCTTCTAACTCAATAGTTCACAAAGACATCAAAAATGATTAATGGAAAATGACCAAACTCACATTATGAAATTAATTATACACAGATTACTAAGCAGTTCACTTAGGCATAAATACAGTCACAAATAATATCCAGATAAATTTATGCCCCCTTGATATTTATTACCAATCCATTTTTCTAGAGATTTTTGAGAAAATACTCTGCTAATACTGCTAAAAATATTGTCCTTCTAATTTTCATCTGTGTCTGTTTTCTTACTGTTCCTTGCTCACTGTTGTGTATTGATCCACATTTGTACTCCATGCCGGGTCAATATCTGCTGATCTAATCTGCTGCATGTCAGCCTTGTCACTCCCTTAGTTTAAGATTGATATGCTGATTACAAGGATTTCTAAGTCCCTGTCTATATTTCTACAAGTCTAACAATTCTCTTCTTATTATTACCGATATTCAAGAAACTTCCCCATTTTTGCAAATAGGTTGGCTGTAGTTGCCTGTTACAAAGAGTTTCCTTTACATACTGCTGTTTGGTGATGAGCTTGCAGAGCCTCCTGGAAATAGCCAATTACCTAATTTGTGGGGCCAAGTGTAAAATAAAAATGGAGTGTTCTTTGTTAAAAAATTATTAAAACTTTTGGGACAGTGAGAGCAGACCATTAAACCAACAGTGGGGCCCTTCTAAGCATGGGCCCTGAGTGTTTGCCCAGGTCACATATCATATGACCCTGCTACTGGATTTTGTTGGAGGACAAATAATGCCCAGATGGAGGATTCCTTGGTAGTGTCTCACCTAGTGCTCAGAAAACATTATATTCAAGTCAATCATCACTTTCTCTGCTGTATAATTTCATATTCCATTTTCAGCCATTTTCCCAATCCCAGTGGTAGCACTGTGGTTGAAAATCCACTTCGTACTTTAATGATTTTTGTGGTTTACTATTCACTTGTGTATTTTCTGATTACAAATAGAGATAAAGTAAGCTCTATGCTGTTTCCGAAAAATATTTATTGAGCATCAATCTGTACGTGGTCTCGTGCTCATCAGTATACAAAGAAAGCTAAAAGGGTACAGTCCCTATACTGCTATGGTTACCTTTGAGTGCCAGGCTGTATCTGCTACCCAACCTGAATTACTTATTCTCTCTGTACCATTCCCCAATTTGCTTGTCATAAAAAGGAACATAGTGAATAACATTGCTGTTTGTTACAGTAAGAATAAAATATATTTAGGGTATTTGAGCAATGCTTGACACATGGTAAGCACTTTAAAAGTATGTTATTTCCTTTGGTGTCCAAGAAGAAACACATAATGTACCCGTGGGTTTCATGTCCAGCATTTGGATTCATATAGAATGATTTTCCTAGTGTAAGATGACTTTTTTGCTTGTCAAACATAAAGCAACAAATATTAGCCCTGGCTATACTTCAGGATTAGAATCTAAAAAAATATATATCCACTGATTTAGAATCTCTTGGTGGGGTGCCAGAATATAAATGTGTTTGTGTTGGAGATGGTAGAAAGATCCTGGGCATGTGAATTCTTTCCTGCCTCCCTCTTTCCCCCTCTTCCTACCTTCCTTCTTTCCATTCTTCTACCTGTCTATTCTCCTTTTATCCATCCATCTTTCATTCTTCCACTCAACCTGGTGGTGGAAGAGGTTGGCACTGTGCCAGGCCGTGGGAATTCATTAGCTTCCAAGAAGGTCACAGTATACTGAGAAAAAGTAACAAGAAAATTGAACATATTTAAAATGTGATCATCCATAAGAACACAAATGAGAGATACAAAATCTAACCAGGTTGTGGGTATCTCTGGGAAGCCTCTTGGAGATGACTTCTGAACTGAGACTTAAAGGATGAATTGGAATTTAGCAGGAAAAGGGTATTGCAGACAGGAGAAATAGCATACACAATGTAGACATAAGACTTTTTTTTTTTCAAGTTCTACAGGCAGTTTTGGTATAGAAGTAAGGGTGAAAAATTTTACTTTAGTATTGCTTTTTAATTTAGTGAACCTGGATAAAAAAGCAGAGAGAACAGAAGAACCATGCTATTCTCTCTGTCTCTCCCTGTTGTTCTGATCCATGCCTGCATCCCAGTTCCTTATTCCATCCTGGTGACTTTTGTCTTTTGGTTTTGGCCTTACAGAGGAAAGGCACAACCATGTGTCTTTTACGTTGTGTTGTTATGTCAACTCTCAGAGGAGACTGATGGTATCCTGGGATTAAGTTGAGACACTGTTTTCCTAAATCTGATAAATGTTTTCCTCTTAGAAAATTACATATTGACTATTTATCAGTTATTTTACTTTCCTTCTGAGACTAGGTTTCTTGCCTGTTTTTCCTCAGTCTGGTTTTGTAAGAGAATAATCTGAGATAATGATTTTAGGTGAGTTGTTTTAAATTACATTAGCTAATAAATTATAGAGCCTGGATTCGGACCTCAGTATTCTCATTCCAAGATCATATTTCTTCTTACTCTGTTTTAATAAAATTTAAAAACATTAGTCATAACTTATTTTGTCTTTTGAACTACTGCCTTAATCCATTTGTGGTCCATCAGCAGATAGAATAAATCTAAGGGGAAGAGGAAGTTTTTGGTTACTGTGTTAGCCAGTCTCCAAAGGCAGCCTCTGCAATTTCTCCCTTCCCTGTACTGCATGTCGATCCTCTGGGCTGCTTCTGTGACTGCTTTGACCAATAGAATGTTCTGAGTATCTGAGTCTAGGCCTTAAAAGGACTAACAGCTTCTACTCTTTTCTTTCTGAAACACTCACTCTTGTGATACTCCTTATCAAGACTCAGTGCCATGCTATATATGCAGCATGAGCATTGAGATCCTGCCATCCACAGCAAGCTCCCAGGGGGCAGCCAGTACTGATTGCCAGCCTGAGATTGAGCTATCTTGGATGTTTCAGTGCAGTTGAGCCCCCACATGACTGCAGGCCCAGCCAGCGTTCTGTGGGACAGAAAAACCGCCCAACTGATCCCTGTCAACCTCCAGAGACATGAAAGATACTAACGTGGCTGTTGTTACAAGCCCCTGCATTTTGAGGGGTTTATTACATAGTGGTGGATAACTGAAAATGTCACCTCTATGACAAGGCTTGCATCTTTTCAAAAATATTTTGACTAATGAAAGCAACACATGAAAAGTAATAAATCCCATGTGGTTTACTGAGTAGACTAGTTTATCATACTAAAGTAGCAATACTATCCGCTACAATAGAGTTTTTCTGAAAATTATTATTTTTAAAAATTGAAGAATAATTAATTATGCATATATGTGGGGTACAGTATTGAATATCAATACCTGCATGAAATATGTGATGCTCAAATCAGTATAATCAGTATATACAACATTATGCAATGTAACCATATTATGAAGCCCTTTACCAATTTCTCCCTAACCTCCACTCACCCCTTCCCTACCTCTGGTAACCTCAGTTCTGTTCTTTCCTTTTGAAAGTTCTGAAAATTTCTTTTAATGACCAGAACTCTGATTATCTTGTGCAGAGCCAGAATGAAAATTAAACTGGAGTTTAAAAAGCCTCACTAATTTAGGGGGAATGCATGATTTTGAAGCAAAGAGTTTTAGCTTGGCCTACTGAATATGCTTTTGTGACTTTTAAAAAAACATACTCATAGTTTGACATTTGAGACTTGATTTTTAGCTAAAATGTCTAGAGAAATTAGTGCTTTATGGTCCAAGACACAGAAGAGAAACAGAGTGCTAGGGACTAGGAGACATCAGGAGGTATTTCCTGCTGCGGGACTCTGAAGCTGGCATTGAAGGTTAGTGAAATGGAACAGCAGCACTGTTTAAGAAATGTTTTCTTTAATTATGATGAACATACTTTCCAAACCAGAAATTAGGACATCTGCTTGACAAACATATATGAAATTATGGAGACAGTGGGCTGAATCATTAGAAAAAAAAATCCGCAAAGTCACAGTCATAGAGTTAATACAGGTGATAATAAAAACAATAGTTAACTAAAATTTATATAGTGCTTATCATATGCCAGTCACTATTCTTTTTTATTTTTTGCTGCTTAATTTTATTTTATTTATTTATTAATTTTTTCATTGCAACATAATTGATTATACATATTTATGGGGTACAGAGTTGACTATCAGTTTTTGTGTTACAATATGTGATGATCAAATCTGTATTATTAGCATTTTCATCATTACAAAATGTATTTATTCTTTGCGCCCATTACCCAGTTTTTTCCTAACCTTTTCCTACTCCCCCTTTCCCACCTCTAGTAAGCATAGTTCTGTTCTATCCTTATGAAACTTGAATGTATTATTGTGGTTGTCCCTTCCTTCCTTCATTCCTACTTTCCTTCCTTCGTTCCTTCTTTCTTAGCTCGCACTTATGAGTGAGGACATGTGGTATTTATCTTTCTGTGCCTGGCTTATTTCACTTACATAATTTTCTCCAAGCTCATTCATGTTGGTGTGAATGGCAGAATTTCATTCTTTTTTACGGCAGAGTAGTATTCCATTGTGTATATATACCACAGTTTCCTTAACCAGTCATCCATCAATGGACATTTAGCTTGGTTCTATATCTTGGCTAAATAGAGCTGCAATGAACGTGCAAGTGCGGGTGTCTATTTGACATGACTATTTCTATTCCTTTGGGTATGTACGCAGTAATGGAGTTACAGGTTTATGAGGTGGTTCTGTCTATGGTTGTTTGAGAAACCTCCATACTATTTTCCATAATGGCTGTACTAATTTACAGTCCCATGAACAGTGTAAAAGAGTTCCCCTTTCTCTGCATCCTGGCCAGCATTTGTTGGTCTGTCTTTTTGATAATAACCAGTCTAACTGGGGTGAGATGATATGTTAATGTAGTTTTGATTTGCATTTCCTTGATGATTAGTAATGCTGAACATTTTTTCATGTGCTTTTTAGCCATTTATATGCCTTCCTTTGGGAAATGTCTATTCAGCTCTCTTGCCCATTTTTTAATTGGATTTTTTTTGTTGTTGATGTTAGGTTGTTTGAGTTCCTTGTATATTATGGATAGTAATCCCTTGTCAGATGCATAGTTTGCAAGTATTTCCTCCCATTCTGTAGGTGGTCTTTTTACTCTATTGTTTCCTTTACTGTGCAGAAACTTTTTAGTTTGATATGATCCCATTAGTTTATTTTTTCTTTTGTTGCCTGTGCTTTGGGGGTCTTATTCATAAAGTCTTTGCCTAGTTCTATATCCTGAAGTTTTCCCCCTGTGTTCTCTTCTAGGAGTTTTATAGTTTCAGGTCTTATATTTAAGTCTTTAATACATTTGAGTTGATTTTGGTGTATGGTAAGATGTATGGGTCTAGTTTCATTCTTCTACATATGGACATCCAGTTTTCTCAGCATAATTTACTGAAGAGGCTATCTTTCCCCCAATGTATGTTCTTGGTGCCTTTGTTGAAGATCAGTTTGCTGTAAATATGTGTGTTGATTTCTGGGTTCTCTATTCTGTTGCATTGATCCATGTGTCTGTTTTTATGCCAATACATGTTGTTTTGGATCATATATCTTTGTAGTATAATTTGAAGTTAGTTAGTGTTATGCATCTAGTTTTATTTTATTTTACTTTGCTCAGGATTGCTTTGGCTGTTTAGGGTATTTTATTGTTCCATATGAATTTTTGCAAGGCACTATTCTAAGAGTCTCATATTAACTCATTTAATAGTTACAAAACTCCATGACATAAGTTGTATGTTAATTTCTAATTTACAAATAAGGAAATTGAGGCACAACCTTGCTAGGTGGCAGAAAAATCTGTTAAGTCAATCTGGCTCTAGAATCCTTACTCTTTATGCCTTCTTAGTATAGTGAAGAAGGGTAAGCCTGAGAGGGGAAAGGCTATAGTGCTTAAGTAGTAGGAAGGGGTGGCCACAACTGGTACAAACTGATCATATGTAAAAGATTATTAGAGCTTTATTAGACAGCAACTGAGATATCATCTGTCTATTTGTCTGACTCTCATTTCCCCTGAAGACACTGATGGCAAGCCTGGAGCTGTTGTCCAGCAAGTGGCCTCTATGACAAGCTCCCCGGTAATTTAGGTGTGATGGTAAGCAAGGAGAATGTTGAGATAGCATTACCACCACCCCTTAAGAACCAGCTAATAGTAGTGTCACACTTATTACCTCATCAGCTCAAGGTCTCATGGGGAACACAATTTGTTCTTTGGGAACATCCAATGTTTTGTTTCCTCCATTGTATGTACTGGTTTGTGTGAAGAATGAGGAAAAGGTTAGGCATAATTTGGGTGCTTGATAGCAGGTTACAATGATTGTTAAAGACAATATGAAGATCTTCCTGATTCCTTTTGTGCAAATTACAGGTTACTGGCAGTCATTAAGAATCAGAAGAGAGAACACAGGCTACTGTAAATGCCACCTAGTTCAGCGACTGGTTTGATATTTTGGACATGTTAATTTTAAACTTATTCTTTCTTTCTTTCTTTTTTTTTTTTGTATTTGGGAATATATGCTACATGACCTTGAGGACACTATGCCATGAGCCAGTCTTCACATGGTCAGAATTAGAAGCTACATTGAGGTAGTTTCCCAAGAACTTGGACATGAGGAAGATAAGATTGCATACTCAAAAGTTAAATATAAGATCAACACAGGAAGGATCTGAACAGGCAAATCCAAATTCACCTACAAAAGACACCTAGAGAATCACCTAGAAGAGATTCTATAGATATTTTCTTCTTTTTGAAATTAGAAGGGAGTTAGTCATTGTGGAGACATAGAAAAAATGAAAAGTTGTTGAAGCAAAGTTGAACATAGCCATATGTATGATACAGGAGGATAGGAGTCTTAACTACTGGAGTAGGAGTGTATCTTGGCCAATGATAGGCTATCTTTGGTTTGGAAACAGATTCAGGAAATAGAGTAAGTGAATTTATGGTGTTTCTGATCCTCACTGGCAACATTATTACTAATGGAAACTCTACATGGGACTTTATTAGACTAGTGACATTAAACAATTATGACTCCTCTTGTTCTGATTCTATTGTGGGTAAGCAGACATCTGGTTATGATTTGACTTTCTGTGTAAGTTTGCATAGGAAAAAGTTGTAAACAGAGTCCCCAAAGGCCAAATTCAGACAAGAAAAAAAATTTTTTTTACATAATTAAAATAAATGTTCTTAAATAGTTGCAACCGTATACAAATTAAGAGAGTAGTTTGTAATAGATCTTGCTTCCTCTCCCAAAATAGAAAGGTTTTATAAGATTAGGTTCAAATTTCTAGTTGGTTGCAACTGGCTAGAGATAGACAGATGCTTTTCCTTTTACGTATTTATTTTTGCAGCTTTATTGAGGTACACTTGACAAATAAAAATTGTATATAGTTGAGGTGTACAATGTGATATTTTGATATACATGTACATTGTGAAATGATTAACACAATAAAGCTTATTAACATATCTATCACTTCACATGGTTGCAATTTTTTTTGAGAACACATAAGATCAACTCTCTTAGCATATTTCAAGTATACAACACAGTATTATTAACTGTAGTCATCATGCTGTACATTAGATCTCCAGAACTTATTCATCCTGCATAACTGAATCTTGATACCCATTTCCCTCATTCCCTGGCTCCTGGCAACCACCATACTACTCTGCTTTTATTAGTTTGACTTTTTTATATTCCACATACAAATGAGATCAGGAAGTATTTGTCTTTCTGTGTTCGGCTTACTTCACTTAACAAGATGTCCTCCAGGTTCGTCCACGTTTTCACAAGTGGCAGAATTTCCTTCTTTTTAAGGCTGAGTAAAAAAAGGCAGCTCCTCCCTTTAAATAGGACATTTACATTCCATTTACCAGAATATTCAGCATTCCTTGTGGTGTTACACCCAGCTCTTTCACCAACCTGTCAGCCCCTGTAAGCTTTTAAGTTTTTATCTTCTGTGCCTATAGGGAAATTCTCTGATTACATAAGTATACATTTTTGATATCTTTAATAATTTCTCATGGCTGATGAATAAAGTGATACATATTTAGCTTTTTGTGTAATGCTGACCTGAATCTTATGGTCTACACCATTTTCTATTTATCATTGTTAAATTGTTAATTGTTGTTCTTATGACTCCTCAGTGTTAGATACCTTTGATTTACTGAGATTCTGCCTCTAAGGACTTATTTATCCCTGGGCACAGAAAGAGCAAGACTGACCTGTCTAGGCAGAGTATCAGATCCCAGAACCTGGAGAATAAGCCCTGCTGGATGAGGTCACCCATTTTCTCCTAGACGGCAAACTATCACTTCTGATTTTTGTATAGAGAAAGAACACTGAAAAAGAGTCACTAGAAATCTGGTTCTATGTAGTTCTGTCATTAAATTGACTGGGTGGCCAAGAGCATACACCCTAACATACCTCAGCACCAACCTCCCAATAAGTGAAATGAAAGGGTTAAGCTAAAATATCTCTGAATTTCCATTTTGCTCTAGCTTTATGTAACTCAGCTATACATACTTTAACCTTCTGAAGTTCATATGCACATTGTCTATATAATTTAGGTATAATTTAAATCCTGTATGTGAAGGACTTAATAAGACACAAATTTCTGTGTTATTGCCATATTAGCATTTATATTTATATGCAAACACAGAAGGTTAGATTTTGGATGTATTTCAGCAACATTTGGATATATGATGATTTTTTTAAACTGTTTTTAATCATTCAGTGTCACAGAATTCAAACAAAAACAACAAAATAAGCACATCAAAACATGTTTGACTTGAGCAAAAATAGCAGGCAGCTGGGAACGCAGGCACGCTATGCAAAATAGGCTTGTGCATATCACACTTTACATATTTATAACTGTGTAGCTCCGGCAGAATTGACAGTTAATGGAGTGTCAATGAGAGAGAAGCTGTCTCAAAGGCTTATTTTTTTGGACATAAGGGAAAAGAGCCAAGAAACCTAGTTTTCTTTTTGCCAAATCAAGTTATCTAGGAGATAAGTCATCCATTTACTTTGGACATGCACATATGTTTCTATTTATCCAAGAGCCAACCCAGTAACAACAGGACAGAGTCATCTTCCTTTATGTTGAAGTTGAGTCTAGCAAACAGAAATAATGTTTTCTATATAATTACTGTAGGGGTTATAGAGGAAAGATGATACATTTGACCATCAAATTGCTATAAACTAAAACAAACAAGTAAAACAAAACCATTAGGTTAAACATGTATATATAATATGTAATAATTTGTAGGATAAAATAAAATTCATTTAACTCAAGTGAGATATGTGGATTTTTGGAATGATGGGGTGATGTTAGCAGCAGAAGGAATAATGAAGGAAAAAAGAGAGCATTTATTAAACATATATGGCACAAGACATCCACATTTATAGACACTTATTTTCACTATATATTCAACAGAATTGAAAGGTATAGAACATGGAATATAGAAAAATGAGATTATGCTTCCTCCTTTTGCAATATAGTTAAGGATGACAAGGCATATATACTACTACTTTTAGTCTTAAATAATGTAATAATGTAAATGCAATAGGAAAATAAAGAGAAGAATGTGAAAGTGTTATCCTTGTGTGATACAGGATTGCTCACACAATTTTCATGGTCAGGACTGCAGAAATAGTGAGCAGGGCTTAGGTTTAGTCCATGGTCCATGAAGCAAAACTACAGGGCATAAAATTCACTAGTATATACCAAAAGTAAAGTTATTGAAGAATTTGGAGGTGTGGTTGTTGGGAGAACCCAAAGATTAGCCATGAAGGGAAAAAGTGAGATAATTAAAGACAGAGAGTTCTAAGGTGATCCAATATTGAATTTACACTACTGGTCTAAAACTCTTTATATAGGGTATGCATCTGGCTGGGTGTGTCATGCTATGTTAGTTATCTATTAGCATTAGCCATCTATTGCCACTTAACAAATTAGTCCCCCAAACTTAGCAGCTTAAAATAACAAATATTTATTATCTCACAGTTTGTGGATAAAAATTTGGGAATGGCTTAGCTAGGTAGTTCTGGCTCAGGGTCTTTCATGAGGTTCAGTCAAGATGTCAGCCAAAGCTGTAGTCATCTGAAGGCATGACTGCGGCTGGATTATCTGCTCCACTCACTCACATGGTTATTGGCAAGAGGTCTGTTTTTTGCTATGTGGGCCTTTACTTAGGGCTGCTTGAATGTCAACTAGCAACTGGCTTCCCTAGAGTGAGTGATTTGAGAGACAGCAAGAAAGAAGTCACTATGCCCTTCATGTTTTAACATAGGAAGTCATATGCCACTATTCCTGCCACTTTCTACAGCCCACAGGCAAGGGGAGGGGAACTAGGCTCCACTCTTTGAAGAAAGAAGTATCATGAGTTTTTACACATATTTTAAAGCCAGCATATATCTTATCTATGATAAGGATATATTAATCACCTGAAAATGAACCAGAGTTATTAGCTAAGGCTTTTAGAAGAGATGTGTATCATTCATGATCCTAAAGGAAGCAGATAATTTCAGGAAGTTTTAATAAAGGAGCCATTTGCAATGATGTATTCAGGGTATACACAAGGGATAATGCATTACCACGGGACTAACAGCTATCAGGCCATTACAATCTGAAGGGGCTAAGAAATGGAGTAATTCCTGGAACCTAGAAGAAGGAAGTTCTGTGTAGAGACATGTCTTTGATTGAGGGATGAAGCCATGTCAAGATTTCTTATAGGAAGGGGTTGGAAGACTGAATAATTGAACAATGTCACCCTCCTCTCTCTCCCACTCCCATCTTCTGCTCAGGCTTCCCTTTGATCAAACATAACTGATAGCTAGAGGTCAAAGGAGCCTATTGATATAGCCCATCAGCCATCTGGGCAGAGGTCAGGGTGAAAAAGAATGGAGAGTAGATCTGGAGGGGCAAATAGAGGCTCTTTTTCACAAGATGAGAATTGAACTTGATCTTGAAGAATGAGTAAGAAGCAAGGCTATGGAGAGCTGGATGGTATATTAAGTGCAAAAAAATAAGAATAAGTAAATGCATGTGGAATTAGAAAAATTACTAAAAAATGACTTCTGTCTGCCAAAACAGAAGTTATGTGGTGCGGAGAGGTTGACATAGGCTGAATATGGCTACAGGGGGAACCATGTCATGAAGGATCCTAAGAGAGGCAGGGATTTGGACTTCCTGTAAGAGGCAACACTTGACCGTTCTTAAAAGGAGGTGTGTCAAGACAACAGAAATGGAAGAGGGAGGGTAAAATCTAAGAGACTTATGTATGGCTAGATATTATAAATAAATAAAACAATGTAGGTAAAAATTTAGTTTTGAATAAGCCTTCAGTTAAAAGAAATACTAAGTACTAAATTGTCAAATGATAAAAATGTGAATTTGTCAGAGTGAAATATCCACATTTACAGACTCATTGTTTCTACAATCTACTACAACTGAAAGCAAGCCTACAAGTATAAACATTCTAATCTAGAACAATTATATTATATTGAAGTATGAGCATAGGAATGAAAAATATGTTATAAAATAAACAATCATGCCAAATTAGTCACCAACCTTTCTCTGGAGATCTGTTCTTTGAATGGTATTGCATGGTCTGCAGGTTTGGTTTGGACACAGCTATTTACTCAAATGTCCATCTATGGTTTGGATACTTAGTAGAAAAGTCCTATGAGAATCAAGTGTCCTTCCTCCTGATTTGATTTGAAACAAACAAAAATTATTATGTTTCATATCTACACGAGAGGTTTCAATGAAAATAAGCATTTGTGATAAAAAGAAACATTGGAATTTATACTATAGTTTAGAAAAAAAAAAAGAATGACAGAGCTTAAAATGAATTCTGCTTGAATCACACCCATTCATTTAGCCCATCTGACATGCTGCCTATGTAGTAATTCAGAGGGGGAAAGTAGCAATAAATATCTGGTGATTGCTAATGCAGAGCAGAACATGTGAGAGGTATATGACTGATTATGCTCAGTGACACTTCAATATTACATTTTATAGTTAACCCTGGTTTAAATGGCATGATGTTAATCATAAATTTCCTAACTGCACTTCCACACATTTTGAATGTAGAGATAATTGATGTTAACAGAGATGGTCCCTGAGTGCCAGCTGTGGTAAGAGGAAATTACATTCTGAATGTGTGTACTTTGTGTTGGAGATTCTTTACTAATACTTTGAGAATTACCAATGCAGTTAAGGGTATTATAACAATTAATCAGGATAAGAATGAAGTGCGATTCTTGTTCAAACCCTACCTAACAAACACAAGAGGACTCTTGCTGTTTTTAGGACTCAGTACTTCTGTAGCACCTTCTGGAAACTATACACCTCAGAAGCATGAATAGTTAAAAGGAAAAAACTCTGAAAAATGTTATTCAGTATAATGCTACTTATACTCACTCAATTTTTTGAGTGTCTAGAAGTTGCAAGTTTTATTACAGTGGTGAAAAATGCAAATATGTTACCAGAACTGATGGAGATTGCAAGTTAGCAGGTCTCACTTTTAATAAATAAACATAAATAATTAATTTACCATTATAATAAGTGGTATAAGGATCTATATAGACACTAAGAGAAAACAATAATGACAGCTTATCTGATAGGTTAGAGAACATTAAGTTCTACTAGCATTAGCATTACAAATAACATCTCTTTAATAGAAAATCAACACTCCAAACAAGAAATATAGCAGTAACTAAATAACAAGTAAACAACCACTAATCAACATCTCTTCCTTGATTAACCTTTTTGCATTGCCCAATTTAAACCATTAAAGTTCACCTTAAAGACCATCATGTGGTCACAGAAATCCATAAAAGAACTGGCAAGGTCCTTGATGTGAGGGGAACCTAACTTTGGAGTTTTAACAATGACTCCTAAGAAGTAGTGACCCCACATGGTCTCTTTATCAAGAATCAAAGGTGGAACTTTATTATTATTATTAATTATTATTTATTTATTTTTTAAAAATGTAATAGAAGTGGAACTTTAAATTGATTTAAAGTGGTTCTATCCCATGGTTATTAGAGACAAATTCAGTCTGATAGACTTTACATCTTTACCTTAGTGATTGATTCCAGTTCAGTCCTGTGTTGGAAAAGGAAAGAAAATACACAGATGGTGGACTGGGTGTGTGGCAAGAGCCCTGTACTCAAGTTAGCTGCGCCAAGCCCAACAGTGGAAGTGAAGGAGACTCATGGTGTTAGAAAGATGCAAAGTATCATTGCCAAAGGCAAAAGAGGCCAAACTAAAAGACTTGGGACTCATAAGCAAAGTAACTGTTAGAACATCATCTTGCTCATTACACGCATTTATCAAAATTATGATTGGATTATCTGAAAGCTTGGAAAATTATCAATGCTATGTTTTATGTATGTGTGTATGTATTTATGTATAATGCACACACACATACATACACATATGATTTGAAATAATCTATTTAAAAGGAAAAATTACTGAAATCAAAAGAGAAAAATAAATCAAAGAGGAAGCATCCAAATAGCTTAAAGAAAGGGAAACACTATAGGATAAGCAACCACTTTCCACCGGCAGTGGGGTTAATAAAACAGCACTGGTCAGAAAATGATCACTTAGACACTCTGCCTGACTGGCCCAGCCCCACTGCTCCCATAGGCCTCATCTCATTCTGGGCTTAGATTTTCCTGCAAATTATGGTAATTGGGAATCAGCTCACACATCTGTGAGCCATGGCTCACAGATAGAGAAGGAACAAATTTGAACTTGAGCATCTTTGCTGGAAAGAGAAGGGAAGTGACTTGTTTATGTATCATTTCATCACTCTCCCCATGAGGCACTAGCCCTGGGTTTATGTTCCATTAAAGGTGCAGTGACATTCTGGTTTTAAAGCAAGAGGAAGATTGGCTTGCTATTAGAGTTAGGGATTTGGATTCAATTTTAAGTTTAAATCATGAAATGTTAGTGCTGCAAGGAAACTAGGTATAATCTAATCTAATTTTATTTTTTGCAGGTGAGAGACCTTTGAACTAGAGATGTTAAATGATTTGCCAAGTAAGTTAATGATAGCATCTGGGCTAGAATTGCCTGTAGCCTGCACTACCATTTCTGTAGTGTTATTCTTCCACTCTCTGGAAAAATATCCCTGGGGTCTCGAGGCTCATGTCAATCAATTATAGCAATCTCCTTTCTTCCATGTACCCATTGCTTATGACATTCAAGGTTTTCCTACATCATTGAGAACTCTGTAATATGATTTGTCATTTTTGTTTTGCCATCATCAGTCCTGCTCTTATCCAGGTGATTTCAATAACCATATAGATTGTTGACTCAATTTGATAAATCCAGATATTTTTTCAATCTTTAATCTATTTACCTTCACTTTCTTTCAACAACCAACTCCCGTGACCTCATCCTGAACCATTTGTCACCTAGAACTATATTATGCCTGAAGTCACAAAATCTAATATCCTAGTTTCTGATTACAACTCCTATTTTTCCAGGCACATATTACTTCACCCACATTAGTTACAGCATAAGCTGTTGAAACAAATAGATGCAAAATCCAAGGGCACCTCCTTATGTAACTGTGCAGAAGAGGATGGTCTAGAGTGGCAGATGGCTCTGTTTTACAAGGTCATCAAGGGTCCAAAGTTCTTTCTGTTTTTAGTTCTGCCACCCTCTAAGAGGCTGTCTTTTTTCACATATTTGGAGCTGGTTCACTACTACCATATATACTTTACAGCCCTAAGAAAGAAAAGAGAGAATATAGGGTTAGCAGTTTTCTAATTAAATAATGTGACCCCAAATTTGCATATATTCTTTATACCTGTATCCTATTGGGTAAAGCTTGATCCCATTATTATACCTAGCTAAAAGGGACACTAGGAAGTACAGTCCCTAGCTGAGCAATCTTGTGTGCAGCAAAAATTGGGATTTTTTATTTCTGAAAGGAAGAAAGAGGTGACACAATTAGCTACAACTATTGTAGCTACAACAATTAGCTACAACACAATCTGCTACAACTCTTACTATGATTTTTCCACTTCATTGAAATCTCCAGTATCTTGATTGAACATTTATAGCCCAGTTCACCAGTCCCTTGCTGCACTCACATCTGAATTCCATGCTACACAACTTAAACTATATTCTTTAAAAAAGAATTCTTTAAAAAACTTATCCAATTACCCTTCTGCAGCATCTACCCTAATTTATCATTACATGGTCATATTTTAGAGTAGATTAGTGAGTCTGGAGAAAATCACACAGCACTTCCCACTAGTGTTGATATACTTTGGTGGTTTCTAATTCAGTAGGAGACACCACACTTAAACTCCAACTGAATCTGCTATAATGTAAGCCTCTTTAGGGCAAGAGTTATTCATCTATTTTATGTCCATTGCCTACCACATTATCTGGCTCTGAATGGATTTTTAAAAATCTTGCTGATTGAGAATAAATACTAATGCCTTTCCAACTCTGAAAATGTATTAACATTTTAAATTAGCTTCTCATCTTTTCTTTTGTAGAGGTTACATTGTCCTTGTTTAAGACTAACATCCTCATTACAGCCTTAATTTTTCATCATCTACCACATCTAGTCAGTCACAAATATCTGTGGATTCCACTCCTAAATCTCTTTCAAACCATACTCTACATTCACAATCACGCATTATAGCCATATGTCATATCTCCATACTCTGCCTACAGGTAATTGAAATAACTTAATTTTTATGCCTCACTAGTCCTATTATGCTCAAATCCATCCTTCATGTTTTAGTAAAGAAATGGCCCACATGTTTATCTTCTTTCTTTATCAGGACCTTATTTAGTGCTAATGAGGACACCAATTGATTACAAGAATTCAACAAAATATTGGAAAGTGAAAAACAGAAGGATCATTCTTAAAATAACTTAAGGGTGCAGGGTTCTTGCTATTGTCCGAATGTTTGTGTCCCTCCAAAATTCATGTTAAAATCTAATTCTCATTGTGATGGTATTAACAGGTGGGGGCTTTAGGAAGTAATTAGGTCAAGAGGGTTTCATCCTCATGGGTGGGATTAGGGCCCTTATAAGAGAGGCTCGAGGGATCCTTCTACCCCTTTTATTATGTGAGGACACAGAAGGTGCCATCCACAAGGAACAGACCCTCATCAGACACAGAGTCTGCTGGCACCTTGATCTTGGATTTGCCAGCCTTCAAAACTGTGAGCAATACATTTGTGTTGCTTATAAATTGCCATCCAAGACATTTTGTTTTAGCTGCCCTAACAGACTTAAGACAGGGCCATAATTTGAAATGTGTGCTGCAGAGAAAATCATAAAAAGAGAAGAGTTCATCCTTCAAAACCCCAGGTATGAGAGCTTGAGTGAGTGCTGAGGAAGAGGAGTGGAGTATGAAATTAGGGATGCAGGTTGAAATTCTATGTAAGGAATACACAAAACACCGACATTTAGGTAATTCCTCCTAAACGAGAGTTTAAAGAACTGTTATCCCGAAAATTCAGTCATAGTGACCTGCAGAATTAGTCATATGACCTAGGACTCAGGTCACAGCAGGATTAATGTAGAGTCTGTAACCAAATGACGGGATCAGCAGCTCCCTGTCCTCTCTGCACAGTTACAGAATAGCAGCAGCCTGGCTTCTCTACCACAAACATAAGCCTGGAGAATTCTTCTCAGGAGGTCCTGAAAAGCCCTGAGAAAAGGCCTCCAAAATTTGGAGACCTCAATAAAGAGGTCGACTTCATGACTAACCACTTGGAAATGAAACTTCCAGTGAAAAATTACTGCCCTGTAATCAGAACTAACAAGCTAATTTTCAAGTGTCTCATTCTTATATCAACAAACAGAAATCGCCAAATAACTATGTAAAATGCTATCACCTCAAAAGTAGAGACAAGAAAAAAAAAAGACATGGAAAATGCAGGGAATAAAGAAAACATGAAAAACATTAAAAGATAGTCAATATCCTTAGAGAACTAAAGATCATATAACACCTATAAAACTAGAATAGCGTTCTGTGAAAAAAGGAAAAAATCATATTAATTAAACCGAGGAAGTAAACATTATAGCAAAATTTATTTAAAAATCATTGAAAGAGTTAGAAGATAAATTCAAAGAAATTTCAGAAAATATAACCAAAATAAGGAGAAGTTCAAAATGAATAAATAAAAATAATAAAAGACTTACAAGATTAATGTGGAAGTTCCATCATTCTACTAATAGGAGAAAACAGAGAAAATTGAGGAGAGACATAAGAATGTTCTTGAGCAATGAACACCAGTCTTCACATTGAAAAGGTCTATCAAGTGCCAAGCATAATGAATGAGAACAGACCAACACAAAGGCACAATGTTGTATTTCAGAGAGAATATAAGCCAGGTTACATAGAGAAGAACAGAAATTAAAATGACATTGAATGTCTCAAAACAATTGTAGATGCTAGGAAACAAGGCACATTGTTTTCAAAATCCTTATGGAAAGTATATTTTCAAGCTATGATATTCCGTTACATCATACTATTGTACAACATCAGCCAAATCTCAGGGGAGAATTAAGATATCAGAATTTTGAGGACTCAGAAATTTACCTTTCAAGCAACCATGTTCCAAAGATATATGGAGAGTATGCTCCAAAAAAACAAGGGAATACACTAAGAAAGAGGAAGAATTAGGATTTTTAAAGTAGTGAATGGGTAGAAACAAAAAGACCAGAGAACAATAAATCCATAATGAAATGAGAGGACAGATATGGGATGTCTACGAGGGAGCTCTCTGGAAAAAATGAAGTAAACTTGATAAAGCAAATCTGATGATTGAGCCTTTGGAAAGAATTAAAGATATTAGAAAAAATAAGCATATTAGAGGCATCATTATTGATTCCAAGAAAATCAGCAAAAGCTGTACAAGAAAAAATACAAACCTAAATATTAATATAAGTATGATCGATTCTGAATGGAGCCCTATGTGGTTATAACGATGAGTACATTGAAGTGGTAGCAACCATGGACTCTATAGGTAAATTACTTGGATTGAGTTCATTCTACAACTCCTGCTAGCTATGTAACCTTAAGCAAGCTACTTCATTTCTCTGTGCCTCACTTTTCAAGTCTTTAAAAGAATACATCTGATAGAACCATAAGATAATTAAATGTTTTAAAGCATATAAAGCACATCCCCAAATGCCTAACAGATAGTAATCATTCAGTTAGTGTTTGCTATTATAAGTACTTATTTGAACTGAAAGAAATGATGTAATTATGTTTTGATGGTGGGGAGAGAGAGGTGAGGTGGTGAGTGAGAGCTAAAGGCAGAGTGACTGTGTAGTGTGCAGTTTGTCTTCCAAACTGGGACACATCGAGAGTAAAAAGAAATGCTGTTGATAATTATGCTAAAAAGGTGTTAAGTGAGATTATCTCAGACAAAATAGGACATATAGATCCTCTACCTAAAGGCTTATTCTATCCAAATAGAAAGGACATAATGTCTAAAGTTTCTAGTCAAGAAAGTGGTGCATGTATTTAAAAATTCTCTCTCACTGGCATAAAACCTCTTCATGGTTTCCCATAGCTGTGCATTTAAGTTAAAGCTACTCATTATCATATCTGATGGTCTGCATAGCTTTCTTTCTGGACATTTCCCTTCCTGGTCAACAGTAACATGAAACTGTGTTCTCTAAATATACCTGGGTTTGCACTTTCTCTTACCATGGGTCTAGAGTTCTATTTCTTATCTATTGTATTAATTTTCTAAGGCTGCCAAAATGAAGTACCAGAAATTGTGTGGCCTATATGACAGAAATTTAATGTCTAATAGTTCTGGAGCCTAGAAGTCAAAAATCAAGGTGTCAGCCAGGTTGGTTCCTTCTGAGGGCTGTGAGGGAAGGATCTGTTCTAGGCTTCTCTCCGTGGCTTGTAGATGGCCCTTGCCTTCTTGGGTCTCTTCACATTGTCTTCCCTCTGTGTGTGTCTCTGTATACACACTTCCCTCTTTGCGTAAGGACACCAGTTATGTTGGATTAGGACCCACCCTAACGATCCCATCTCAACTTGATTGCTTCCGTAAAAACTTTATCTCCACATAAGGTCACATTCTAAGATACTGGGGATTAGGACTCCAACATATCATTATTGGAGTGCACAATTCAACCCATAACATTTATGTAGTAAAATTGAATTCATTTGATAAAACCCAGCTAAAATATAATCTGTTTTGAGAATCTATTTTGCCTCTCACTGCCTCACTATCATCACTGAAAACTGTGTGAGTCAGTGCAACTTGCATATTTTCTATTGTCACTCTTAGCCTAGATTGTAATTGACTCATTTACAAACCCGTATCTGCTTCTCCTCTTAGGCTGTGTGCAATTTGAGGACAGAAAATGTTATATTTACCTCAGTATCTCCAGAACCAAGCATAAAATAATATTTCCATTATTACCATCATTATTATTACCATGAAAAAATATATAAAATATTGTAAGTTTTCAACCTCTCTTAAAATAAGTTCTTTCATAAGATTAGTGTAAAGAGGCATTTTCATACTTTTTTTTTACTTGTATTTTCTGACATTCCCTAGAAATCAACAGAAACTTCAGTTAGGTGCTGATAAGTTACCAACTTAACAGCCCTTTTCATTTAGGTCAAATACACTAAAGGATTAATAAATATTAAAAAACAATATGGTTAACTAAAATATGAACAGCTTCCACTAGGGAAAAACTTGAAGTTACAACTCTTTTCCAGTTTAAGGATGAGTTTTTGGATAGTGCGTGTTTTGTATGAATAATATGTTAATAACAAATGAAAACTCAAAATGTCAGAAGAGTGGAGTTACTCAGAATTCAATAATCGTAAAAAAAAATCTTCTATTTTTCTATATTCCATTTCATTTCTGTTTACATACCTATGAAATTTACACATCATTTTTTAGAACTTAGGATTTTATTAAGAGCATTTTTTAAACTGTTGCAAGAAAGAAGAGGGCTTTAAAAAGTACACCCCTTCCCTTATTAAAAACAAAGAAATTTCTAGTTCTCAGTTATGTTTACCCAGACCCAGAATTATCTGTTGCCTGTGGCCATTTAAGCTAATTGGTGACAGAATCCAGTTCCTGGGTACGGGCTGACAGGAGGAGTTCTAGCTCTGTCAGGACCTGTTAGCTTCACACGGTTGCATGGCAGCCTGCCTCTCTGTGACCATCCATAAGGCATAAACGTGTTATGGGTCCCGAGTGGACTGATTCAGGGGGGTAGAGAGGGTAGGTGTTGAGTGTTCCCAGTGTGGTGACAAATACTAGGAATTCACTCTTTCAGAACAGAATATGAAATCACAACTTTGAATCTACCTTTAAGAAGAGATTCAGCATTAATTATGGGGGAAATTATAATCAGTTAGACTGTTTATCCAGAGAAGTGCAGGGAATTAATTGCCTCTCAATGTTTACAATAGCTGAAATAGAATTATTGGGTTAACAGAAGGGTCCTAAGTTAAGTGCAGATTATTATTCTCTTTCTCCTGAAGCTTCGTATGACACTGCTTTGTGTGTTCACACCAAAGGCTTGAGGAGAGTGGAGCTTTCTCAAATATGCTCAGAGTCTTTTTCTTTTTATAAAAATATAAATCCCACCCTGTATGTTAGTAGGTATTTCACATTTCACGAAATAGTTTAAACCATTGCACAAAGTCACAAGACAGAAAAAATTTGGAAGATAGCTCTCAGCTTGTAAGATTTATCTGTTAGTCAATTTTGTTGTAAATGTTCAATAAACTCAGTGATTTTTTTTCCTTTCTCTTTTATCTCTCCCACTTTATTTGAGGGTCTTTTATACCAAACTCTATGAAAAGTCAGCATAAATTCTGATATTTGAAACAGCAGCTTACTCTATTTGTCTCTCCTATGCAGTAGCTTTAAAAATGCTTCTGACAGTTTCTAAACCTAAACATAAATTGGAACTTTATCTTTGCACTGTCTATAGGAAAACAACACAATCTGTGCTTTAAAGGACAGAATACATAATCAAATAGAGTATTAAAATGTAGGACCATCACTAGTCTCAAGGTCCTGGGTAGTATGGCTTGAGGAAATACAAGGGTACTTCAAAAAGTTCATGGAAAGATTTTATTATCATTTAATTTCATTTTTCCATGAACTTTTAAAAGTGCCCTTGTATGATATTGTATGATATAATTGTCTTGGTTTATAATAAATAATCTGGATCACAGCATTTTTTTTTTTTTTAATTCTGTACTTAATTTTTTCAGGCTCTGTCGCTGGGAACCTATTCTAGCTTGCACAATTGCTTGAAAATTAAAAACAAAACAGAAGTGCTACATTTTGCATATATAAATATACAAATAATAATATATCACTTTAAATAAGTTTTTATGAGAAAAATGCTGCCATTTTATTAGAAATGGAAACATCTCTGTTATTTAGGATTTCGAGCTTTACTTTCTAAAATGTCTCCTGTGGCCAGCAACAAGATAACCACCGAATTTCCAAAGAGTTTCAAAAGATGAGGCCTCAAGCCATTCAAATTGAAATTCAGTAGTGCCTAGTATTAAGCTACCGCAGAAAAAGAATGCAAAAATTGATGAATACCTTCAAGTTGTCTCTGGTCTTTCAGGGAAATGTGATAGGATGCCTATGAATGACAAAATGGGAGAAAACCTTTGACATAGTTTCTCACAACATTGTTCATATAAATCAAATTGACCTAGAAAATAATACAACTTCTGAACTAAAAACTAGTTCAAAATGCCAGTAAAAATAGAGCCAAAATGGACCCAAAGAAGCTCCTAATCAGGAAAGATGAGAAAGAGTGCAAAGAAGTACACCTAGGATAATTAAGAGAAGGAAGGCAGAGACTGATGATGTGATATGGGTGTCAGTGTGAACAGGGTCACTAAGAAAGATCTGGGACAAGCTGAGATATAAATAAATAAAATCTAAGCAAGGCAGGCTCAGATGAGTGATGCTAACAAAAATTATATAGCATACTAAGTAAAGAGTAGAATTAGGAAAGGGGAATGAAATAAAAAAAAAAAAAAGGAAGAAAGATAAAGCACCTTCTTATGTATGGATTTAGCTTAGAAATGACCCGAATATTCCAATGCCTGTTGCTATTGGCTTCCACCATTCTTTCTCTTCTTTACCATCTCACCATACACCACACACAAACACCCTCTTCACTCCAAAACTTTTACTGTCACGTGAAGAAACCCTAATGCCATTGCTCTCAAGAGCCCTCAAAGATTTTTCATACTTTAGGAGAGAGCGGAAGGGAAGTGAAGGGAGTAGATGATGGACGGTCACAGAGAGAAAGACCACCAAAAGCACCATTTCCATGCAGTGGCCCACCACAGCAACTGCCACCGCACCGCTGCCACAAAAGCAGCTCAACACCACAGCAATTGCCACAGCCACTGTGCAGGTGGCCTGCCAGACGCTCAGTGATACAAGGACAGTCACCAGCAGAGACCAGAAAAAGATGTCTCTCTCCTCAAAGTTCCCTCCAGAGGCTTTCTGCTTCCTGTCCAAAACCTCAGGAACCAGAGAGGTGAGACTGCATGATGTTTTCTGGGCTGTTACGTAGCCATAGGGCAATTTTCAAGCCTCAGCATGGCTGAAAAGAGCAGAAAGATTCAAGCGAGTCATGGAAGTAGCAGACCCCCTCTCCTGCCATGAGGAGGACATTTAACAGGGATAAGGAATGTTGCAGGCAGCCTCTGTGGGGTGAGGACTGAGGCCCCAGGGTGTTGTCTCAGCAGGCACCTGTGCAGGCAGACAGCATCAAGCATGAGACGCCTCAGCCTTGTGTCTTTTAACTGCAAAGTCGCTATAAATTGGACATTATTCCTAGGAAGCCTGAACTACAAAGATCAAGTTTCTGTCATTCCAACTGAAGGGGACTTATAAAAAATTAAATTGTTCTAGAAAACTCAGTACCGTAACAATTTTCACTACTGATTTGTGAACTACAGTTCATCCCTTCACGCTGATTACCAGTGTGCACTAAGAACACATCGTTTCTAATCCTGAATTCATAAATACAGAAAGTGTCCCTTAAAAAAACTTAAAAAAATTAACTTGCAATATTTTCCCAACTGAATTTAGCATTTCTGCTTAAACTTTTAGTTAGAAAGCATCAAAACCACAATTAATGAGCTTAAACTATAGAAAAATATTATCAGAAAGACACTGTGATACTTTTTTTGCATGCATTACTTCATTTAATCTTAAACAGACCTTTACAGATAAGGAATTTGAGGCATAGAGAGGTTAAATATATTGTTCTAGTTTGCATATCTGATAAGTGGCAGATTTAGGATTCTGAATTTGATCTCTGACTCCAGAGCCTGTCTTAGTCATGGATGAGTGTGGATGTCCACTGTGACATCAGCCATCATCACCAAAGAGCAGGAGCTCTGAGGCCTGTTCTGCTCCTCCAGAGTTGAAGCACTACTCAGCTTTCAGATGCTGCTTGGGCTGTGACTAAAATTAGGCAAGTCCATTTTTATAGCTTAGTTAATATCTTAATTGTGGTTAGAGCAAAAACCAAAGAAATCTGTCTGGTTTCAAAATAGTTGGTAAAGTAGCAAAACCCAGTATAAGGGGGAGGCTAGTAAGGAAGAAATGGCCGCTTACATTATCTCACATAATCCTCAGGGCACCTATGGGAAATAAACGTTATAATCCTTGTTTTGTAGCGGAAGAAAAAAGATCATTGACTTTTAATGACTTGTTTAACTGGGAAGTGGCAGAGCAGGATTCCAATCTGGTTCTGATTCCAGAAGGTTTGCTTTCTTTGTTATGTTCTACACTGTTCAAAATATTCTTTCTAAGGAGGACAGAAGTATATTCCTAGTATTGTATAGCTGATTTAAAAACTAAATTCGGAAACACAGCCTATTTGAAACTTGAGAACTGCCTAATTTGACATGAGAGAGAGAGAGAGAGAGAATGCTTAAATTGTGATGATACCCTTACCCTTAGATTTTTAAGGTTGTTTATTCTACATAATATGCAAAATGTTTATTTGTTGCGTGAACAATATTAGCAGCATCAGCAGGTTGGAGAAAGCTAAAATATGAAGTGAATATGCATTCCTGTGATTTGCTTTTTTGGACTACTTTTTGCTGATGAATTCATTTTTTAAAAAATGAGTTGTATTTCAAAAGAGCAAGAAATAAAAAAAATGTCTGAAGTGGAAAATGTTTAGGACATTTATTTGGAGAATTTGAAAGGTAAAGAAATTGAAATTTTTTACATCTGTCATTGAAGCAAAAAAAAAAAAAAAAGTTATTTACTATTAAGTGGAATTGAGAGCAGCTGTATCAAGAAGTCTGCTTTTCATATTATTGCTACTGTATCCAAGGCCTGGCTACACTCTTCAAGAGCTGACATTTCACTTGAGAATACAAGATGCTAATATATTTAAGGCCTATCTCCAGTACTGCTTCTTTAGTCTTTGCCCCGCATTTTGATCTTTCTGGCTACCCTGGTTCATGATTTAGAGAGTTTAAGCACTGCAAGGACCTTAGTCAACCTCTAGGTCAATTTCCCTTATTTTACCAATAAGGAGAATGATTGAAGGAAAGCAATTTGCCCAAATATCAACCATCTAGAACCTCTTGTACTTTCCAACCTGGAGCTGACCATGTACCTGAAATGTACCTGCTTTTTTTTTCCTTTTCATTCCACCACATTATTCAGTAATAATCTCATTTACTGAGATGTAGTTAGAGGGTAGAAACCCTATTCCACCCAGCACAAAATATTTATTTTCAACTTTAAAATTACACTTTATATAATAAAATTATCATTTCTTATTGTGAATAATTCAAACAATTCAGAAGAGTGTAAAATAAAATAAAAGTCTCTCTTGCAGTTACTGGTGTACTTTCCAGATTTTCTATGCCTGTACAAAAATATAAATATAAACATAGATACGTACATATACACACATATGTATATATTTTTTCACAAATGGGATTATATTATAACGATACTTAACAACCTGCCTTAAACTTTTAAAACATGGACATCATCCCTTATCAGTACATAAGTATCTACTCAGTTACTTTTTTTTAAACAGTTGTTGCATTACATTCCTTTTGTGGCGATTTCATATGTGTCCACAAATTCATAGATACTTTTCTCATCAAAAAGTGAAATCTCTTTTCCCTCATGTTGATATGAGTTGGCCTTAACAACTAGTTTCTAAGGTATATAATGTGAGAGAAATTGAAGTGATATTTTCTTTTCATCTATTTCTTCTTACAAAATTCTTGTATGCTTTTCATATTTGTGCACATATTAAGATTATTTTCTAGAAGTAGAGTGCTGGTCAAAGGATATACACATTTAAAATTCTGAAAAATATTGTAATAATGCCCTCCAAGATCCTTATAGCAATTTATCCTCCACCCACAGAATATAAGAGCTTAGTTTTCCTACACACTTTTCAATTCTAGGCATCATCAAATTTTTGAGTGTTAGTTGCTAAGTAAAACTTACTACATTTTTATTTTAGTCTGTATGTCATTTCTAACGCATGAAGAGTAACATATTTTCATAAATTTCTTTCTTTTCCATTGTCTGTTCATGTCCTTTGACCGTTTCTGTAATGAGCTATTGGGCTTTTTGTTTTTGGTTTAAATGTGAGATAGACTGCCTGATTTGAATCCTAGTCCTGGAACTTTCTAGTTGTGGAACCACAAGCCAGTTATTTAGGATTTCTGTGCCTCAGTTTTCTCACACATTAATTGGAGATAACAGTGGTTCCTATATTATATGGTTACTTTGAGGATTGAGTAAGTGAATGTATGTAAAGCACTGGAGCAGTGCTGGACACAGAGTGCTGTTATTGTAATTATATGCGTTGTAAATTAGCCCTTTATCATTTATATTTAATTTTGTTTATGGCATTTTATGTCATATAGGAGGTTTATTCAAAGTTGATGTATAACATATATATGATAAAGGGCACAGTTAGATCAGGATATAGAACATTTCTGGTACCCTGGAAGGTTCTCACATTCTCCTCCCAAGCAATAGTCCTCTCCAAATTACCTCTATTCTGGCCTCTATTGTCATAAATTAATTTTACCTGATACTGAACATCATATAAGTGGAATCATACAGTATGTTTTCTGGCTTCTCTTATTCAACATATGTCTTCAAGATTTATTCAGCTTTTCGTTTGTTAATTTTTCTTTCATTGATTTTTGCTCTATATTATTTCCCTTGTTCAATTTCCTTTGGTATTAATTTGCTTTACTTTTTTTAGCTCATTGAGATAAGTAATGATTTTCAATTTCTTTTTCTAAAACATGCATTTAGTGTATAAATTTTATTCTAGTTCCTGTTTTAGCTTCATCTCACAAGTTTTAAAATGTTCAATTTTCATTAAGACTCAGTCGAAATACTTTCTGAATTCCATTGTCAAATTCTTCTTTGACCCATGAGTGATTTATAAGCTTTTGCTAAATTTTTAAACATTTGGTTGTTTTTCTGTACATTCAACTTCTCTGTGACTTACGTAAAATGTCTCTTTTGTAATATTCTTTTTAAATCCAATTTGACATTTTTTTTGTTTTTAATTGGATTATTTACTCCATTGATATTTAATGTAATTACAAGGCATACTTGATCTTAAATCTGTCATCTTGTTTATTTCTTATCAGTCCCAGTGCTTTTTCTTCTATTTTGTACTTGCCTTATTTTTTTGATTACAAGTTTGTTTATTTTGTCATTTTCTCCGATATTTACTATTTAATGATACATTCTCTCCTTTTCTTTTGCTTTTACCCTAGAAATTATAGTATGCATCTTTGACTTATTACATTTTACCTTAGGTTAATATGCCTAATATTTGCTGAAGAAGGTAAGAACCTTACAACAGTTTAAATCTTTTTCTTACCTTCCCTGTCTTTTGTGCTAAGATTATAATATAATCTATTCTAGTTTATTTTGAACTGTTCAAGATGTAGTGATTACTTCCATTTTAAAGTGTCAGTATTTTTTCACATCAATCCACATATTTACACTTTCTGGTGTCTTTCATTCTTCCCATTTTGTACTTTTATCATTTCCTTCTGCCTGAAAAACTTCTTTTGGTATTTTTTTTTAATGCAAGTCTGCTTTTGATTTTATTTGAAAACATCTTTATCTTAATTCTTGGACAATATGCAGTTGGGTATAGAATTCTAGGTTGGGCCTGAGGCAGCAGTGTCAAAACAGGTGCTGCAGAACTCAGCCCAGGCCAGTCTCCACACCCCGAAAGGCCCAGCCCACCAAGCCCCAGGCCCTGAGGCAGCAGTGCCAAATTGGCAGCCCCTGCAGGATCCAGTCCAGACAACAGGGTGGAACGAGTGGACTGTGAAACCCTTTGCCACGATAACTAAACACCAATGGAGAGAGATCAGAACAATGAAAAACCAAGAAACTACAACACCACCAAAGGAATATAATAACTCTCAAGTTCTAGATCCTATAGAACAGGAAGTCCTTGAAATGACTGACAAGGAATTTCCAAAAATTCCAAAAATTTTAAGGAAACTAAATGAGATACAAGAAGACTCAGTTAGACAGCACAACAAAATGAGAAAAAGTATACAGTACCTGAAAGATGAAGTGTACAAAAAAATCAGTGCCCTGAAAAAGAATGTAGCAGAACTTGTGGAGTTGAAGGATTCATTCAGTGAAATAAAAAGCACAACAGAGAGCTTAATCAGCAGGCTAGATCAAGCAGAAGAGAGAACTTCTGACCTTGAAGACTGCCTGTTTGAAATAACACAGGTGGGGGAAAAAAAAAAAAAAAGAAAAAAGAATTTAAAAAACTGAAGAAAATCTAAGAGAAATAACAGACAACCTTAAGTGCTGAAATACCCGAATCATGGGTATTCCAGAAGGGGAGGAAAAAGAAAGTGGCATTGAAAACATAGTCAATGAAATAATAGCAGAAAACTTCCCAGGTATAAAGACACAGATCTTCACATTCAGGAAGCTCAAGATTCCCAAACATTTTCAGCCCCAAAAGGTCCTCTCCAAGACATAGTATAGTCAAACTAACAACACTCAGAGACAAAGAATCTTAAAAGCTGCAAGAGAGAAGCATCAAGTCACCTATAAGGGAGCCCCTATCAGACTAACATCAGACTTTTCACCAGAAACGCGAAAAGCCAGAAGAGAATGGGATGACATATTCAAAATACTAAAAGACAAAAACTGCCAGCCAAGAATACTTTACCCATCAAGGCTATCCTTCTGAAATGAAGGACAAACAGTATATTTCTCAGACACACAAAAACTGCGTGAGTTCACTACCACATGGCCAGCCTTACAAGAAATTCTAAAGGGCATAGGTTAGCAAACTTTTCTTGTAAAGGGCCAGACAGGAAATACTTTAGGCTTTGTGGGCCATGCAATCTGTGCCACAATGGTTCAACTTTGCTTTTGTAGCAGGAAAATAGTCATAAACAATATGTAAGTGAATGAGCTTGGCTATGTTCTAATAAAGCTTTATTAACATTAACATTTGAATTTCATATAATTTCTGTGTTACATATTTTTACATCACTTATTTTTAACTATGTAAAAATATAAAAGCCATTCTTAGCTCCAGAGCTGTACAACAATGGGTGGCAGGCCAGATTTGGCCTACAGGCTGTAGTTAGCTGACCCTGCTCTGGCATATGCCCCTTACTCCTTGTGTGACACTTTTTGGCTCTTAACTGAAAGCCCAGGGTTTCATCAAGAAGCTCACAGCCTTTAAACAGCCTCTGCCACAACAGCTGCTGAAATATGCTCAGCTTTTAGTTTCCTATTTATTTATTTATTTATAGTTTTATTTATCTAAATAATTTTTATTAATATTATTGTTTTACATTCAAAGATGTTACTGCAGAACAGTTGGAGGGGAGGGTCAGAGGGGCAGGGGGAGGGAACTAGCATGGGAGCAGGAGGAAGGAGGGGGGCATGGTCAAGGCCCATGGCACCCCCCTCATTCTGGCAGGGGAAACCAGGGGCTTCCAGCATTGGTGTGGTCATTGCTGGGCTGGATGCAGATGTCAGGGGGAGTGGCTGAAGCCCTCAGCCCCTCACCACCCCAGCTTGGGAACCCAAGGTGTTTCTAGTGGTATCTCAGTGTTGTCACTGGGCGGATTGTGGATATGGGTGGGGGCATGGCTGAGGCCCTCAACCCCCCACTGCCTTGGCTTGGGAGCCCAGGGCACTTCCAGTGGTGTCTCGGTGGTCATCGCTGGGCTAATTGTGGATGTCAGGGGGACGTGGCTGAGGCCTTTAGTCCCCCACCATCCCAGCTTGGGAGCCCAGGGGGCTTCTGGCCCTTCTTGGTTTTATAGGTGTTCTTTGGTTGTGGTAGACCTTTACTGGTTAGTATCAGAACTTTGTCTCTGATCTGTGGGTATTTTGTTTTTTCTTTAAGTTCTGTGTTGGATTTATTTGCTGTTCCCACCATTTAAACTCTACACTGGAACTAAGTTGTTGTCTTTTACTTCTAAAATGGGGGAACTTTCTGTGGGGACCAGCACTTGAGCCCTGCGGTTGAACTAAATTACTGCTTGATGCTGATTCTCTGGGGAAGGCTTTTTGTGCAGCTCAGGGTTTAATTGTTGAGCATGTAAGCACTTCCAGGTCTTGTGAAGTCTGGTACACCTGGGTTGTGTGGAAACTCTGGTCTCAGCCTGAGTCTTTTCAGCAAACTGCTCCCCCTGCAGTTCTATATTCCTGACCAGTCTCCTCTGGGCCTGTACTTACTGGAGGGCAGATCAACTCTCCATGCTGTGCCCCAATGTTCCCCTGGTGGGCCCATCTCCCCCACTGCCCATACTCCAAACACTTCCCATGGGATGGGCCATGCACTGGTCCCTTGCAATGACTTACTGGACTCTGAGTAGCTACTTTTTTCAGTTGTCTGTGGCTCCCCACTCCTATGTGGGTCCACAGGAACCCTGTTACTGGTCTTGCTGGCCTGGGGGCCACCAAGGCCCTCTTCTCCCCTGCTGCCTCCAACCAACTTCATACAAAGAGCACAGCTGTGGCTTTTTCCAGCTCTTGCTCCATGTGCTCACCAGGGCCAGCCTTGAAATGGCCAGGGATCGAAATGGTGGGAGCAGTTTTTTCTTTCTTTCATCATGACTTCTCCTGCCTTCATGAACTCCGTAGGTCTCTCCTCTTCTGCTGAACTCTAGTGGCCCCAGCTTTGCTGTCATTTCTTTTTAATAGTTGTAAATTGGTTGATTTGTGGGAGAGAGTGATACTGGGGACCGTCTATTCTGCCATCTTGACCGGATACCAGAGCTTTTAGTTTCCTCCCTACTGGTTTTTGGTGGTTTCTTGGGATCTTATCTTGCACATACACTACTTAAGAATCAGCCATGTTTGCAGAAAAATTTGAAGTCAGAGTTTGGGCTGTTTTCTCTGAGGTGCTCTCTTTAGGATTTTACCCCTCAGGCCATCCGTTTGGAGAGCTGCACCCTTCAGTAAGTACCTCCTGGGTCCGGATGACCACTGCTTTATGATTAGGCTCTGTTCTTCACTTCCTTATGCAGTAAATTAGGAGGAGAAAGTCAGTTTGAATATGAACATTATTTTGTGTGTTTCCCTTCTTTCAAAGATTGTAATCCCTCAATTACTGCCTACAATTTAAAAACTTCATTGTCTTCAAATAGTTGTTTTATATATTTTGACAAGCTTTTATTCTTGTTTTCAACAAGAGAGTTAATCTGCTTGCTGGTAGCAGAAGTCTGTGTAGGCATTTTAAATTGATGTGTAGTCCAAATGTAGTCCAAATTTTCAATATAGGTTTCATGATAGCTTCTGGGTTTCACAATAAGCTAGGAAGTTACAAAAATATCCCCCCAGCTTTTCTTCAGTAGTCTTTTTATTTCAAGTTTTGTATTTAAATTAATTTTTACATTTAAATCATCGATCAATCTGAAATTCATTTTGATGAAAGATATGAAATTGGATTTCAGCTTTTTCTCAAATGACCAGCCAGTTTTTTCAGCACTGATTATTGATTTGAAATGCTATACTTGTAATATATTAAATTCCTAATTGTACAGGAATATATTTTGTGATTCTCTGCTATTCTTCACTGATATGTCTACTTATGGACCAAAATTACCCTATTTTTGATACTTTTTACTATCATTGAAGACTATTCCCCTATTACTCTTTCTTTTCAGAAATATCCTACTTATTCTTTCATGTGTATTTTTCCAGATGAACTTTAGAATTAGTTGGTCAATTAAAAAAAAAGTGGCACAGGCAACAACAACAACAAAAATTAGGTAAATTGGACTTCATCAAAATTAAAAACTTTTGTGCATCTAAGGACACTATTAACAGAATGAAAAGGCAATCCATAGAATGGGAGAAAATATTTGCAAATCATATATCTGTTAGCAATTGATATCCAAAGTATATAAAAAACTCCTACAACTCAACGTTAAAAATAACCTCAAATTAAAAAATATGGGCAAAGGACTTTAATAGACATTTACCGAAAGTATAGCAAGCACAAGAAAAGGTGTTCAGTGTTATTAATCATGGGGGAAATACAATTGGAACCAACAGTGAGGTACCACTTCACACCCATTAGGCTGCCTATTATAAAATAAAATAAGAAGAAATAAAACAGAAATGAGAAGTGTTGGCAAGGATGGAAACTTGTGCATTGCTTTTGGGAATATAAAATGGTGTAGCCATTCCAGAAAACAGTATGATTCCTCAAAAAATTAAATATAGAGATGTCATGTGATTCAGCAATTCCACTTCTGGATATATACACAAAAGAATTAAAAACAGGGATTTAGACAGATACGTGTGCACTCATCTTCATAGCATTATTCACAATAGTCAAAAAGTGGAAGCAACACAAATGTTCAGTGGTCAGTAAATGGATAAACAAAATGTGGTATATACATACAATGGAATATTATTCAGCCTTAAAAAGGAAGGAAATTCTGACATATGCCAGGACATGGATAAACCTTAAAGACATTATGCTAAGTGAAATAAGCCAGTCACAAAAAGACAAATATTGCATAATTCCACTTCTCTGAGGTACCTATAGTTGTTAAATTTGTAGAGACAGAAAGTAGAATGGTGACTGCCAGGGGATAGGAGTTGGGAGGAGCAGGGAGTTAGTGTTTAATGGGTACAGAGCTTCAGTGTGGGAAGACGGAAAAGTTCTGGAGGTGATGGTGGTGATGGTTGCACAACTATGTGAATATATTTAATGCCATTGAACTGCGTACTTAAAAAATGGTTAAAAAGGTAATTTTATGTTACATATTTGTAGTTTTTATTTGGATTGATGAAATTGATAGCTTTTTAATTCTGCATCTTACTAAAAATAAAATGTATCTATTATTCATTTTTTATGTTTCTCCATGGAATGCTGAATTTTTCTTCACATAGGTTCTGAACATTTCTTGTCCTCGTAGGTTATTTGTTTTTCCTGTTATACATTTGAATGAAATTTTTTCTTCCATTTTCTAACTGGTTATTTGAATATAAAGTAGCCTTTGGTATTTTATGTTATATTATCATTTTTATTAACCAGTCACTCTCTTTTTTGCCCGTATTTTCTCTAATACTATTTGTTAATTCTTTTAAGTAAGTATTTATTGAACATATTTTAAGTATAGAGAAATGTTAGAACACTCTTGCCTACAAGAATCTAGTCTAGCTGGAAATCAAATCTTCCAGGGAAGTAAAGAGGACAGCCTGTATTCCAGGCTTTTTTAAAAAGAGGACAGCCTACATTCCAGACATTTATTTTCTGAAGAAAATAAAGCTTATGAAAACCAAGTCATGTCCTAACGCCACTAAATTAATACAACTTCTAAAATGGCATGCTAACCTTTATGAGATACATTTTTTTTCCACGTTATATTTTACTGTACCTGTAAGAGAAAAAAAAAAAATGCAGAAAGACACTTATTTCAGGGATGGTCACATGAGGCTCCTGGGGAGGACCTTGGTGGTAACAGTCTGTGATCCAGGCACTGCCCCATAGCCAGAGGCTGCAGACCCCCTTCCTGCTCTGCCCTTGACCTGCTCCAGTGTGGGTCTGTGACCACTGACCAGGTGTAGTCTTTCTCATCTCAGGGGCAGTGTGTATCACTCTTAAGTATGCACCTCAATCACACTGGAAACTTATAAAAGCTTTTTTCCTGGACCCAATAAGGAGTTTTTTGACTCAGACCTGTTGTGAGACTCAGATATCTGTACTTTATACATATATCTGGCTAATTCTGATGCAGGTGGGCCAGAGACCACACTTTGGAAAATATTGCTCTTGCAGAGTAAGAACTTCATCTATCAACACAAATTACTTTTTACTGATAGACACCTGTTAGGCACTGTAAGATTTTTCTTTTTACATTAAATCTTAAAATGTCTAATGTCATGCTCCAATCCCTAGTCTAATCATGACAGCTAGCCTTAGTGGACCCTATCTGGTGGCAGGGCACAGGGCACATGCTTACTCTTGTCTTCTTTCTCCATACGTCTCCATTTTTCCACTTCCCCATCATCCTTGGAAATTCTTCAGTCCCTCATTGTTCTGTCCAGTGCACCTGATCTTCCCTGATTTGACAGCCTCTCCAGCAATCTGCAGCTGCGCTGGCATGTAGCATTACCACCTCTGCTATTTCGGTTGAGTTTAAGTTGTGGAAACTCTATTAACCTTTTGAATCCTGTCCTTTAACTCTCCAGCTACCACCACTTTCAATTGCTTTTCACTCCAAACCCACATATTCGACATGCCATGAAACCCACAGTAGCAATATTACTCCCCAGCCATAACTGTGTTAATTTTTGCAAGCACGTTACAGCACATCTTGAATCCTGTCACTTACCTCTCTGCAGATGCCACTGTGTCCAGCTATTCTTCACTTTCAAATTCATGTAGTCTACATGTCGAAGAATCCAGTCTTACGACATCTTTTCCGCGTCCAAACTGTGTTGATTTTATAAATACACTGACAGGTAAATTTTTAAAAGTGAAACTTCCAATTCACTATTTCTCCTCTGGTTATTTGTATGTTGATTAAACTGAGATTATAACATGGTAATTTTGCTTGTCCAGTACATTTACAAAAATGACATGATGTCTGTACAACTCCTATAAGCATACGACTAATCCTTAGTTTCTAGGCTCACCCTAATGAAAAGTTCATATAGAATTGCCTGGACCTTTGTAACATTTTATATGGTCACTGACTTCATTAATGGTGAAACCTGGATAAATCATTCTTGCTGATGTCTGCTCTGTTTCCCTGGGCTTTGGGTAGTGTTTGCCAATCTGTGCCAGCCTGACATTTTCTGTGACCACTTTCTTCTTTCCACATAATCCTTACTCTCTTGGCCTAATTCCTATTTCCATTTTATCCTTACACCTAGTGAATATCTGACATTCTCAGAGTAGTCTTAATGTTGGGTCTGGGGGGTGTAAAAAGAGTCCCTGACAGAATATTGAATAATAAAGACTTTTGGGCAGAAAGCGGTTTATGACTATCATTGTGCATCATCTCACTTTTTAATCTGCAGCTCAGCTCTATATAAACAAGGAGGTAAAGCATATTGTCCACTGTCACACAGTTTCCATATATGAGGACTTCCTGCCACGATTCACAACTGTTCAGGCACCCCACTGGAAATGATGGTTTTCTAAAGAGGCTCTGGGAAATCTTAGCTTTTTAACTGGTTTAAAGAAACCTACCATGGAAACATGAAAAGTGGACAATGACCAATTATAAGCAGATAAGGGCCCATTTTTGCTCTAAGTCTCTTCCTATGACTCAGACCATGGCTATTGAACTTTTCAGTAATCTGCACAGATGCTTTCCTCATCTGAGGAGAGTTAACAACCAGTATAGTTTCTCTCTTCCCTTTTATTTGCAAAATCAGCGTTAATTTTTCCCCAGGTAAAAAGGGTCTAGGGCTTGTTACATTCATTTTCAAAGTTTTTCAATCATGTCAAAAATGATATTAAGAAATAGCACAAGTATTTTGCCTTAGAGCAGGGTTTCTCAAACTGGGCATTATTGGCTTTTTGGATCAGATGATTCTACTTCTTTGTAAAAAAGATATACATATATATCTTTTGAGGTGTATATTTTAATGTATATATTTTAAATATATATTCCAAATCTTTGATTTGTTTTTAAGACAATTTGTGAGACTTAGCAAGAGTTCACTCTTAGTTGAAAAGTTAACAAGGCAGTTATGAAATTCTCAAAGGGACAAAAATGCTAGTACAGAGTAAAGTGCTCCGTGCAAATGAGCTGCCATCTGAGGTTAGTGCAGCTGAGGGCCCAGCCTAGGCCATAGGCACTTAATGAGAAGTGCCCCTTTAGTAACGTGTCATTAAACCAGGAAGTTCAGACTATGAATTAACCTATGTTGAAAGATAAAATAAGCTATTTATCTGAGCATAAACTGTTCTCTTTTCATATGTATATTTTTAAAGCATTCGTTTGGTATTCATCTGATACCACGCCCCACACAGTACTGTATATTTAATAAATATCTGATGAATAAATGTTAGTTTACAGAAAAAAAATTGTGTGTGTGTGTGTGTGTATGTGTGTGTGTGAGTATGGAGTCCATTTCAGGCTTTTGTCTGCTTCCTAAGTATGTTCTCTCTAGTAGTGGGACTTAAAGTGTGTTCAGCAGGCCTGCAATGCCAAGCAGATTGTTAGAAATGCAGAATTTCAGGCCTCACCCCTGACCTACTGGATTAAATTATGAATTTCAACAATAATTCCAGGTGATTCTTGTGCAATTAAATTTGTTAAGCAGTGCCTCAGAACACTAGTTCCAGAGATTACTAAAAGACAAATTCTGGGAAAGGATCCTGTAAAAAAATAAGTTCAGGGAAGAGTGGGTTAAATATAGTTATGTATACATTCTTATGCAGCAGAACTTATCCATGAGAAAGGTCTGACCCTCCAAGTTGGGAGATGGCAAGAGATGTTAAGCAGTGTTTTCCTAACTTCATTGATGATGAGACCTTTTTTCATAGACATTACTTTGGAAAATGTCACTGTTATGTGGTACTGATGATATTCATCTCATAAGTAAGTGACATCTCATAAGTAAGTAAGTAAATAAATTAATCAGGTAGTTAATATTGGTTAGCGATTACTAATAACCTGCTGAATGGAAGGAAAAAAACAGATTTTCCAGAGAAGAAAAAGCTTATAATATTAAACCAAAAAAAAACACAAAAAGCAAAAAAAAAAAAAAAAAAAAAAAGCTCCATAATCCCTTTGAATACTAACTACTTAAATTAAAAGCAATTAACAAAATAAAGCAACAGTGATAAGTAATCGTAGCTGGCCCATTGCATTTAGAATATAAACTTATTTATTTTGGAATAAAATTTTTTGAATTCAGTTTCAAGATGTTATTGTATAAAGGTAGTTCTTACTACTTATGATATGTTGAGTATTAGATTTAGACAAAATTAACAAATGAAATACAAGTATCTATATACAAAATAAAAATATTACATGTTTATCACAGGAAATGGGTATAATACATAATAGTATAAAAAGGAAATTTATAATCTTATTATTCAGAACAAAGCACAGTTGCCATTTTAGATTATTTCCTTTGCTCCTCCTTTTCTGTACATTTATGTATATGGAATGTTAAAAAATATGTAATATTTTGTATTTTCCTTTTTTCATTTTCATTATATGTAATATTTTATATTTTACATTTTCTAAGATATTAAAAATTGTTTAAAGATATGATTTTCAAAGAATGAACAATATTCCTTTATATGGATTTGCCATAATTTACAAATTCATCTTTTAGTGACATTATTGAGGCTGTTTATACAATTTTATTCTTATAAATAATACTCTAGTAAAAACTCGTATTTGGGTTGAATTGTAATTTTTTTTAGAATACATTTTTAGAAATGGAATTGTTGCTTCAAAGAAAATAAACAAAGACGTTTTTAAAAATGAGACATTTAAAAAATTTACCATATTCTTCATTTTTATTTACACTTCAGAAATATACTTGTATCTTCAATTTTATTATTTAAAGCAAAAATACAATTTGACCTATAAGTATGCACTTACGCATACTGGAAGTGCACTTTTATAATGAGAATTTTTTCAGTGTTGAATTCGTATTCGTCACTGTTCTTGAAGAACTCTTACTCTTGGTTTCATAACAAAAGCTCTGTGATTTACTCCATCACAATGACTGACTCCAATAAATGACATTCTGTAATTTACTTTCAGGTGATAGATATATAATTATTCAAGAGGAAGGGAAAAGTAATGGTTCAGAATCCATCAAAAGCTGTTTCTCTTCAGTGAAATCTTGGAAAGTTCCCCAGGAGTCCCCAAATTTCACATTACGCCTTTGGATTCTCTCACAATGTGACTGACACGGCTTTTCATACCATAGTTCATTTTCATTTAATAAGAGATTTTAGATAGAGAAAAAAATTCTATGATTTAATATCCTAAATGAATTATGTTAAAAGTATGAGCATATCTATATATATGAGGATAGATAATATATACTTAGAAATATAAATAACGAGTTCAGTCATAATTGTTTATATATTTTTTAACTTGACTATATCAATGTGTCTAAGGAGCTTACATTCTTCGCTTTTGGTTGAAAAGAAGAAATGAATTTGCCCCTAACAGACTATTTTCTCTCAATTGCAAGACATGAGGGTAGATAATTAGGGTCATGATGTTTTGGGTTTATGCTGTCTCCGTAGACATTATTTCTCATAGCAGCTCAAGTTAGAACAGCACGTGAGGAACAAGTTTGTTAAAAATCATTTTTCGAGATTATTTTGTTATAAGCCTTTAAGATGTGAAGAGCCCATGGAATATCTCACACAGAATTAAGCACATAGTAGGCGCTAGAACATTTGATTTTAATTTGTCCTGCTATGGCTTAAGTACATAAATAAAGGCCTAGGCAGTGGATAAATTTCTTATGCATTAGGACAGTAAACCAGTATTAATTTAAAACGGTAGCTTGGTGTGAATCTCTGAAGTTCACAAAGTATGGATTTGCAATTCTTGCCCTTGGCTTTGTTGCAGTTTAATTACATTTTTAACCTACCTGGCAGGTTTTCTCTTCTTTTGTAGCCTCAGTTCTAAAAGACTGTCAACTGTTGGTTAGAAATAGCTGTTTCAGAATGTACTAACTTTTAATTCTAAGAAATCCCAGGTGTGTTAAAATCTAATTTGACCAAATTTATAAAGAAAAAATCTAAGGCTATTATAAATTATCTACAGTTTAATTTTTAAAAGTGATGAAATAATTTTAATAGAAAATCTGGAGTCAATTTTAATTCACTCTCTTCAGTTCTATTGCCTTGACATAAAATCTTGCCTGAGAAATTTGAGATATTCTAGAAATATAAGTAATAGCCGAGCTCAGCGTGGTCAACTCCTTCACATCACACATTTTTGGCATGTTCTGACCTGTGTTTCTACATGCATGTGGCAAAGATATTCCCTTTGATCAGAGAATAGATTATCTATGACAATCTTAAAAAACTTCCCATTTTTTTTAGAGAGTAATAAGTTACTTGGTCAAAAGTAAAATAATTTCTAATAAAATTATTTAGAATACCTAAAGGTGATGTATTTACTACATAAAGTTCTATGATTTGGGCTGCTAATAACAAAAATCTTGGGGCAATCTTTTTAAAAATGTTCCTGTCTTAGTAGTCCTACTGACATCAGTCATTGACAACGAAGTTACATATATAAACACTGTGTATGAATTTCAGGCAATTGAGAACTACTAGTGTTTACATGACACTGTCTTAACTGACTTTGCCTCTGTTTATTTCAGTGGAGGTAATATTACCATTTTATTCATGATATGTTTTCTAAAAATGTGTGCATTCTCCTCCTCCGCTTCCCATACCCTTCCCACTCCTTTCACTGATGATATTTGTATATATGGGAACACTCCTGTTTGTAATGGGCATGCTTTTCCCTTAGTGCTGGCTCAGTTGTACAGATTTCAATTTCTTGTACCCCTTAATAATCGTTCAACACATTAACTTTATCAGAGAACTTCTAAGACAATTTTCCCAACTACGTGGAGGTGGTTCGGTGGGGGGACTCTGTGTTTGCATGTGTTTCTATTGTAATTCTTGAGGAATGATACTATACTCCATGAGGACTGGGACTTTGATCCCTGGCACATAGTCAAAGCTCACTAAATTGAGCCCTTAATAAATTTAGCATTCATGATATTTCTTAAACATGCAAGCACATTTCCACCTCAGGGCCTTTCCTCTTGAAATGCTTTCTGCTTAAAATGTTTTGTCCTTAAGAGATCAGAACTGTGGTTACTAGAGGTGGGAAAGGGGGAGAGGGTGGGAGGTTAATGATAAATCGGTTAATAGACATAAAGAATGATTACATTTTGTAATGATGAATATGCTAATTATCATTTAATCATTACACATTGTAAACAGGTATTCATATTCAGTTATGTACCCCACAGGTATTGATATTCAACTCTGTACCCTACAAATATGTATAATCAAGTATGTCTCAACGGCAAAACAGTTTCGTCCTTAAGTATTCTCATGGCTCATTTCTTCACTTTATTTGGGTTTCTGCTGAAATGTCACCTCCACAGAGGAGTCTGTCCTAAACTACCAAATCTTAGAATCTTAAATAGCAGTACTCACATATAACTCATGCAAACTTCTTGCTTTTTTTTTTCTCTCATAGGATTTACCAATACCTTAAATATTATATGTTCATTGATTGTTTCCCTCATTAGAGTGTAAGCCATCACAAGAACAGGAGCTTTGTCAGCACATAGAACAGGTCTGGCATATTGTAGCCATTTCATAAATATCAGTTTAATAAATGAGTAAATTATTTGATTAATCTCTGCCCTCCCTCCCCAGCATACACATACACACATATATTGACCTGTATATTTCACGAAAATTAGGAACAGCATTTTTCTTGTTTACCATTGTTTCTAGGCAGTCAGTGCTCAAACATGTTTGTTGAAGGACTAAATGAAGTAGTGTTATGTGTGTGACTGCTCAGTTGCTTTGCAGGTGTGTTTTGTGCACTGTTTGTAGTTACAGCCTACCTGCTAGTTTCTTTTAATCATTACAATGCTGAAAGGAAATAATTTCCTTACTTTGTGTATATTCTTGTTTTTATATGTTGACATGAAAAGTTTTAGAGTGGAAACTTCACAGAATAGTTACACTTGACTTTCTGGAGGAATTTAATTAGTGATTTAGTCCACATTTTCTTCCTCTGCTTTATCAGGTTCTGAAAATGAAAATGGGATTTAATTTTGTAATTATAGCTTGTGTACAACCTGGAAACCCCAACCCCCAATTCCTCTCCCCACCCTTACTTACCCCCTCTCCCAGTCCTGGCTCAAATTTGATTCTTACAAAACTATTTTTGCTGGGGGCAAGTAGCCCAGTTCTCCACTCCTGGGGTCCTTCTCTAATGCATCTATTTCCAGGGTCTGCTGCTGGTGAGTGAACAGTTCCTTGTCATAATTCAAAGGACAGGAAGCCCTGAAGTATTCCAGGTGGCTATGGTGGCACACAAAAAGAGACAATATAGCAGAATAAAGAAGAGAAATATCCATGAAGGTTTTACGTACTGAGCTTCCTTTCTTATTCCCAATTCTCTCCTTAACATCCTACAATTGTATTTAATATCATTTGGGGGTTTTAGGTGACTAGAAACTGATAATGGGAACTTTTCCAAACTGATGTTTTTACTGTATTCTTGAATTTAACAATTTTTGGTTGGGTATCCCATTACACTGACAATCTTAGGTACAATTTTCCAATTAGCATAAATGAGGCTCTATGGGGACCATTTACTGGAGAATGAGAGATAGAAAGTACATCTAACTGGCCTGAAAGAGGAAATATAATTTCAAGAAAAAAAAAAATGTGTTCCTCTATTTGCCAAATTAGATACATTCAGTTAGTGACCTAGCATATTTTGTCAATTTGAAATTGATCTTCTGACATTCTGTGAAATTTATTCAAGGTTAAGGACTAAGAATAGTAGGGACCTATAAAAATAGTGGTATTCAATCATGAATATAGCTAATACGTTTAAAATTAACATAAATGTTATTATTTTTGTAGGTAAAAAAATCAACTAGTTAATGAAAATTTCAAGGCTAGATGCTTGCAATGAAAACATAGCTTTTATAGTAACAGATTCATTCTTAAACATACTTATCCCACTTAGTATGTGAAATATTAATATCATTAGAGATAGGCCCAGAACAGATAAATGTTAATATCTTTCCCCATGAAAGAAAACTTATCTGAGTTACCAAAAGTTACATAGAATTCTCTTGAGAATTTTGAGATTTTTTAAATAAAGTCTTTCATTTTTCTTAGGGAAAGATAGCCATTTTTGAATGCCTACAGCAGAATGGCCTCTGCTAACTAGTTTACAAGATGTGTTCTGCAAGGCACAGTTCAGTTATGCATGATATATATATGCGTGTGTGCGTTTATGTGTGTCATACATGGTGACTTCAAAAAGTTTGTGAAAAAGTGGAATTAAAAGATAAAAATAAAAATATACAAACTTTATTTCTCAACATAAGCTCCATCAAGTTCAAGACACTTTTATAAGCAATGATATTAGCCATTTAGTCCATCCCTAAAGAACTGAGGATCATGTCAATGCAGTCTTTTTAGCATTATTCACTGAAGAAAAACAGGTGCCTTTTAAAGATTTGTTAAGATTAGGAAACAAAAAGAAGTCAGAAGGAGCAAAATTAGGACTGTAAGTTTTGACTTCCAATCAAAACTCACACACAATTGCCCTTGTTTGGTGAGAAGACAGAGCAGGAGTATTGCTGTGGTGGAGAAAATCTCTCTGGTAAAATTTCCTGGGTGTTTTTCTGCTAAAGCTTTGGCTCACTTTTTCAAAATACTCTCATATGTTATGGTTCTTTGGCCCACCAGAAAGTCAATAAGCAAAATGCCTGAGCATTCCAAAAAACTGTTGCCACGACATTTGCTCTTGACTGGTCCACTTTTGCTGTGACTGGATCACTTCTGCCTCTTGGAAGCCATGGCTTTGACTGTGCTTTGTCTTCAGGATCATGACAATTAGAGTGTGTTCACAGTGCCTGCCGCAGGGATTATGAGGGTGGTGGGGAAGAGGCAGGGTTTGAAGTATAAAGCACCAGAAGCTAATCCATGGAAAACTTTTTTTTTTTTTTTTTTTTATCAGATATGTAAAATTATAAGTGGAGGGTTCAGGTCTCACTGATGCTTGATCAAAACTGAAATGTTGCCCTATCAGGAATATACCTGATAATATATCATATAACTCTTGCTTTTTTTTGTTTTTGTTTTTTGGTGGCTCGTCAGTATGAGGATCTGAACCCTTGACCTTGGTGTTACAACACTGTGCTCTAAACAACTGAGCTAACTGGCAAGCCCTAACAGCATATAACACTTATCTAGTGAAAAGATTTTCATTTTTGATGAGAGTCATTTAACATATCATATTAATGTATCATATTCCCTGTGTTTTAGCACAAAACTTATAATGTACTATGAAAATTTATGTGATGTTACCAATAATGATTTGTGAAGCTAAAAAAAAATTTCTAAATCACCAATAATAATAAAAACACAAATTTTGATCAATCATGCTAGAGTGAAACCTTGATTAGCAATTTTTCTAAATAGAAAAGATTGCAAAATAATTTTCATAGTCATCAGAGTATGCTGCCCCAAAATATAACAAAATATGACTATAGGATGTGTCAGATAGTTAATTAATAAAAAGATTATGGCATTTTCCTGAACATTGTGATGTTTTTATGTTTATCAGCTGTATTAGAGTTCTCCATAGAAAAAGACCCAGTAGGACATACATAGATGTATACAAGAAGATTTAATGTAGGAATTGGCTTGTGTGATTATGGAGGCTGAAAAGTCCAGTAATATGCCATCTGCAAGCTGGAGAACCAGGAATGCTGATGTAATTCAGTCTGAGTCGAAAGGCCTGAAAGCTTGGGGAGCTGATAGTATAACTCTCAGTCCAAAGTCAGAGACCTGAGAAACTGAGGGGCCACTGGTGTTAAGTCCCAGAGTCTTAAGGCCTGAGAATCTAGAGTTCTGATGTTTGAAGGCAAAAAAGGTCAATGTCCCAGCTGCAGAAGAGAAAGTGAATTCTGCCTTCCTCCACTTTTTTCTTCAATCTGGGCCCTCAAAGGATTTGATAATCCCCACCTGCTTTGGTGAGGGCTGATCTTCTTTGCTCAGTCTACCTATTAATATGCTAATCTTTTCCAGAAACACTTTCAAAGACACACCTAGAAATAATATTTTACCAGCTCTCAGGGCATTCCTTAGCCCAGTCAAGCTGACACATAAAATTAACCATCACATCAGCTTTGTATGATTTATAATTTATTTTCCCATTCGAAATAAGTATTAATGTACATGTCTAATTTGTTATTATTCATTAATTTTCTTTAGTGTTTTTTTTTTTAAATATCAGGGCCATGAAAAGTAGTGTAAATTTAAGGCCCTAAGTTATTGAAACTGTTCTGATTAACTGATATTTTGTGTACTAAACAGTTTGCTTTTTAATTTTCTGCTACCTCTCATGTAACATATGTTCTGAGTGTGCGGAATCTTTGTTTTGTCCTCAACTGTATCTCCAGTGCATGGAGCCATATAGCATACAGAGGCACTTGATTCATATTTATTGAATGGATGAATAAATAAGTGGTACCATTGACCTTGAAGGATGAGTTTTCACCATTTCTTTAATTAGTTTGATAATTCTTATTGATGGCTTATGCTGTAAACTTGAAACAGTCTGCTGAATAAATGCTCTATCAAACATAGTAAGAGCACTTTTGTGCTGCTTTCAGAAATAACCCATCCAGACTACACTTTTTAACAGGTAAATAAGAGAAAAGTACAATGCTGCCATTAACTCAATTCTTTCTTCCCATCAGATCATTTTATGCAGACAAAAAAATGCACTTCATCAAACCTGTTTAGTGCTCAATCACAATCAAATTAGGTCGAAATTAGCCATGGCCATCAACTATTTCTTCAAGTGTTTTATTGTTTGCTTGTTATGTATTCAGCATAGAGTTGGGCATCTAGGAAGATAAGAAATTATTTTTTGTGTGTTATGATTTATTTCTTCTTTAAGGGCAGCAATAGTGTCCTCTGTCTCCTACATACCACATGCTCAGTGTGATGGCTTTTTGAAGTGTCAACTTGACTAGTCAGAACTACAGTTCCCAGAAATCCCTGTCTTATATGTGTCTGGGTAGGGAAGGTTAGAAAGAGTATCCTCTCATGAGAAAAGGGAGATTGTTTTGTAGCATATCCATAACTTTTTTCAGTCACTGAAATACTAATCTAGGTGCTGCTGTGAGGGGATTTTTGCAGATGTGATTAAAGTCCCTAATCAATTAACTTTAAGCTAATGAAAAGGAAGGTTATCCTGGGTGGATCTGACTTAATCAGTCTGATAGCTCTTAGAAGAGGGCTTAGGCTTTCCCTAAAGTTAAGACTTCATACAGCTGCTGGCACTGTGATTGCTCTCTCTTCCTTTGGACCTTCCTTCCTGACCACCACTTGTGAACAGGAAGTTTTGGCTCACATTTGTGGGCTTCCAGCCTGTTTCTCATCTTCCCTTCCTGGTTGCCTGTCCTATGGACTTTGGCTTTGCTAGCCAGTTCCCACAATTGTACTAGTTAATTCCTTTTAATAGACATATTTTCTACTATTTTTGCTTCTCTGGTTGAACCTTGACTAATACAATCAGTAAATATGTCTTGACAAGACACATACTCTTTCTCAAAGGGCTCACAATATCATTGGAGAACTGGCCCATGCAGATGAAAAACATAGTCAATAGTTCAAGATCATATTTAATTGTAAGCCAATGTGTGTAATACAGAAAGTAAGCAGTGTACCATGGCAGAACAGTGAGAGCTCAATATGGCCAAGAATTAGAAAGCTTTCACCAATAAAATGGAACTTGAATCTGTTCATAAAGGATGGATAGAATTTAAAATGTCAGATTTAAAATGTTATGTTTGTTGAACAGCATGTTGGGTCCAGAGGATAGTAAACTGATTTAACTTTCAACCAATACCCCACTTAACCCTTCACCTTTTGTCCTTCTGCAAGCAACTAGAGAATCTAATAATGTCTCTAAATTGCTGTGAATTAGTACCGAGAAAATTCAACCCTAACTATCTTTAGCTAAATAGCAATGTTACTTTTTGCTGTATGTTTTCAAACTAAAGAATTCTGGGTAAAGTGGGCTCTTTTGTACAAGAACAAAATAAAGTCTCAGGAGCAAAGCAGCAAAAACAGAGATATCCTTCTCTGACCCTGCAAAATAGTCTCTAGCTTATGGGTAGCCCATCAAACTCACTGGGGCATGAGTGTGTTGAAGAATGAGCTAGCACACTTTATTGAAAAGGTCAGGAGAGGCAAAGATGGCAGATATGTACATGGAGTTTGGGGCAGGTGGGAAGAGGGATGGGGGATTTTGAGGGAGCAGCTACTAGTATTTGGGAAAAGGTAACTCCAAAAGACAGGAGTCTTTTCTAACAAAAACTGTGGAGATTTTAGAGTTGCTGTCTTAGATCAAGAAAGATTAGGTTTGTTCACTGAGAATGCATTTGGGGAATCACTTAAGACATACGTTCTTACTGTGAATATATTTTTCATTCTTATTTGTGACAATTCTGATATATGTATTGTCTTGAGGGAAATGAGAAAAAAGGGCCCAAAATTTTTAAATAATTTCTTAGTTTTATCAGCCATGTCACCCCAAAGTCTGCATCCAACCCAGCCATGACCGAGCCACCACCCGAAGTCCCCTGGGTTCCCCTGCCAGAATGAGGAGGTGCCATGGGCCTTGACCATGCCCCCCTTCCTCCCCCTCCCACCCTCTCTCCCTCCCCTTTCCCTTCTCTACCTCCCCCAACTACGCTGCAACAACATTTTAGAATGTAAAAAATAAATAAATAAATAAATAAATAAATTTAAAAGAAAAAATCTTAATTTTAGGGAGCAAACATTGAATGGTTATTATACATGGCAGTTACAGAAAAAATAATAACAAGTATGTACATAGCTTTTTGTAGCTTACAGAATGCTGACATATATGCCACACGATTTCCTTCGAAGGTCAATAGAACTTCTTGGCAGGTCATAGTAACCCTGTGATACAGGCTTAGGTGACATTTTACACATGCATACAGAGTTTGTCTTTCATCATCTCTCCCTAATTAGACCACCTTCTTCCTGGAATGTTTTTGACCCCATTTATTTAACGCCCTGAAATCCTGTGTCAATTCATAGTTTCATTCCCTAACCTACTAAATATCCCCCACTTCCCACAGTCTCGGTTTATCTACCTGGGGCTTTCGATTCTCTGTCATCCATCCATTGACAAAACAGTTAATATCTGGCCCAGCAGGGACCTCCAGGAGTCAGCTTTATACTGTCCTGGGTTTCCTTTTGATTGGCTGGTGCCAAGGTCATGCTGGTTGTTAAATATTTTAAATGACATTCCACAGTTACTAATTTTAATTCTATTATCCATCTTTCAAAATTGCCGAAACCTGTCATCTCTGATGTCTTATTCTAGTTCCCTGTGTTGTGGGGGGTTTATGCCTTAAAAATCCAATACTGTGATTTCAGTAGTGTGCCAGGAGGAAGAAGAGATAAATGCATTTCATGAGCATACTTTATTTAACCATAAGTTTGGTTAATAACCTTGAAGGATGCTGAGAATATCCTCTGAAATAGGGTTTATATAAAAGTGCACTGTGGAACCTTGTGAGCAAGAAAAGAAAAAGGGTTCTTTGAACCAAAAAATGTGAAAATGTTGGACTAAATAAAGACATGTACATCATTCCCTCCTCAACTTTTCATTGACTTTTCTATGCTATTATTCATTGTTAATTTCCAAGCTAGGGTTAAAATATGCTGTTTCTCACACTTTTTTCCCCTCTACAGAATCCTCCTTCCTTTTAAATGGAACACGTATGTTCTTTTAAGGCAATAACACCTTATCAAAAGCATTATTTTAGAAAGTCATGCATAAATCAGGAGCATTTGTGCTGGATCGCCTGAGGTCCATTGGGCACACAGTGGTCCCTTTGAAAGGAGTCTAAGGTCTCCTCCGCATTTCAGCAAAGAAACTAGGAACTATATGTCCCAGAATCCGCTTCCAAAAGTAGTCCCAGGTTTGAGTTTGCACATAAAAGGAACTTGGAGGAGAAGAGGAGATCATTATTCTCTGGATGTGGTTGCAGACAGATGTGCAGTCAGAGGTGAGCTCTTGAGAATTACCAGCTTAGTGGCTTCAGTCTGAGTTAGTTCATAGGACTTTTCCAGAGACACCAGAGAACTGCAGCAGCTTCCAGGCAAGACCTTTAACCAACAACATTAATGCTTTGGGCAGAGATGACTCCACTAACCTTCAGAGGCAGCTGCCCTAAGTTTTGGCTGAAGCTTTTGATCTCTGTTCTCCTGTCTCTTCCAAAAGGAGTGTAAACCCCTAATTCGTTATTATGTCCTTTAGATTCATGATACATGAGGTGGCTTCTGTTTTCCTAATGAACCACAACTGATTCAATACTAATAGTGTCAGTGAGTCAATCAGAAATATTTATGTATTCAAATATTAAAATAATCATTTAGGATTTCATAAAATTTACTCAGTTTCGGGAAGCCAATGCTTAGAGGATTTTTTTCTATATCCTTTTCCAAGTTGGGGCTGAATAGTGTGACCAAAAATAATGCTCTTGTTCATACAGAGGAGTCTTTACACAAAGGATGTCAGTACTACTTAAGTCAGTAAGATATTGGCCAGCATATGTAAATTGGACGTTGAAAAGGAATAATTAGCTAATATAATATACTACAGATGGTAAATCAAACTCAGACAAATTAATAATATTGAATTGGTAAGCTTTCTTGTTGGAAAAGCCTTCTTGAAAATTAGCAGAACATAAAGACTAACCTGAGATTAAAGAAATTAAATTAAATTAAGGGGGAAAATCAAAACAATTAAACAACGTAAAAAAAAAAAAATCAACTTTCTCTTCCCTAGACCAAGTTATATGAAAAAGTACCCTGATCTCTCTATCCCTATCCACTCCAAATAAGCATTTATTCAGCTTCAACCTGAAGGCACATTTATCTTTGAACATTGTATATTATAATCACCTAATTCTTCAATAGATGACTTTGTTCCTGAGACCAGAACTCGGTGTATTTATTGGGAGCTCCTACAGGGTCAGGATGTGGCCCCTTTTGTTTTCCTTGCAGAGAAAATTGAACACATAGTCAAGTGCTAAAAATGCTTCTTTGTATTAATTTTAGGAGTCAGATATTGACTTGTCTTTTCCACTTTATGTGTATCTTGCTTCTACTCCATTTGTGTCAGGAGAGGTCAATTAGACACAAGTGAAGACCAGTTAATCTGAGTTAAATATCCTCTCATCAGGTCAAAGACAGATGGATAGAACAATAGAGCTGGACATTCAGACACTGATCTTTTAGTTTTTTCTTGACTAGGTAATGTGTTTCCTGAGCTTCCCAATCTGTAAAAGATCATGAAGAATCACACAGTTCATTTACATGTCAGTCAGTCAATGAGAATGTATTGGACACTTCCTATGTGTCTAGCACTGTAATAGTTGCATATTGTTTTCATTGTCAATACATATAATATTTTTTACCCTTATACAGAATAAAATACATGAAAGACTCAATTCTTTTCCTAAAAGAGAGTCAAAATCATATCACATTGAGTACATTTTGATGTTATCAGGTCATCATAAATTCTTGAACAGGTTTGCTTTAATCTAGCATGGGGCAGAACAGACTCAATATAGCACATCATTCCTCCTCATAAAAATATGTCTGATATTGTTTTCAATGATGGTCTGAGAGATTCCACAGTCTCAAAGAGCAGATGACAGATGGCAGCTGAAATGCCAACAACCTCAAAACAGAAGAGATCTTTGCAAGGCCAGAATTCAGTTGTTTGTTCAATTTTTTCAAGCACAGAAACCTTTTAGTTCTGAAAAGCAGCCAGGGAGAAATTTGTTTAAAATGCAGTCTGAAAAGAGATTGCTATTTTCCCAAGTTCTCCGTCAGCACAGGGAGGCTGTTAACAAGACCTTCAGACCACGAAACCTCTAATAATCCACATTGTCTAATAAAATCCAGGATGCACAAGCCTCATAAATGCTATCTGACTCAGAGTGGGGGGCCTGACTTTTAATGATTTCATTAGTTGGTCTTTTTGTTCTTCTAGTCACTCACTACCAAATACCCTGATGAGAAAATCAAAGCAGAAGAAAACAAAATGTGCCTTTCTTTAGTTGACTTATGTATAGTTTTGAGCAAATTGAAGGAAAGGGAGAAACTTATAAAACCAACAATAAGTTTTATTAAAGGGATATTTTTAGAAGTATAATATTTAAGTGGCTTCAGATAATTATTTAATTGTTGGGTTGATTTGGATGGAGAAATAGGCAAAATAAATCTTGAAAATGAAATTTAAGTAGGCTTTCATTTATAAAAATTAAATTTTACCCCACTTGAAATAATCTGTGTGTTTCATAAAGTGACATGAACTTGTTACTTATTGTTACTGGGTGATATGGTTACTGTGGGTATACATTGTATATGTTACTTCTAGTTTGCTTATAGATACATTTTGCTGATTACATAGCAACTGAATCTCAGAACACAGATCTGGGTAGATCTATTACTGAAACTGAAGGAACAATTCAAAATTCATGTTCTATTAAGAATCATCTTAAAAATATAAAGGTCAGTGCATATTGAGGATAAATGAGTTTAAGAAATGTGTGGCATATTTAGATACATTGCCCTGATGGTTCACTGTGCTATTTTGTGGTGTGGCAGATTTTTCCATATGTTCATGGTCAAATAATTCAGAGCAGATTTAAAACCAAACTTTATTATTGAGTTTTAGCATACATATAATAAAATGAATAAAGCACATTAATCTTAAGTGTCAGCTCGAGGAATTTTTTACCCACATGTCCAAATAACTACCACTTAGATCAAGATAAAATACACTTCCAGCAGCTCAAAGCTTCCCTCATATCCCTGTTCAATCAAAACCCAGCCACTTCAAGGCAACTGCTACCCTGATTTCTGTTATCATCAAGTCGTTTTGGATATTCTTAAACTATGTATAAATGGAATCATATGGTATGTACTTTTTTTTCTATCAGGTTCTTTACTCAACATAATGTCTGTACGTTTCAGCCATATTGTTGCAGGTATTATCTCTCTCTTTTTTTTTTTTTTTTTTTTTTTTTTTGTGACCGGTAAGGGGATCGCAACCCTTGGCTTGGTGTCCCAGCACCGCGCTCAGCCAGTGAGCGCACCGGCCATCCCTATATAGGATCCGAACCCGCAGCAGAAGCGCCACTGCGCTCCCAGCACCTCACTCTCCCGAGTGCGCCACGGGGTCAGCCCATCTCTTTGTTTTTTGATGCCATGTAATATTCCATGCCATCGAAAGACAAATGAATCTCGTATGAATCATCATGGTTTATGTATCCATTCTCCTATTGATGGGCATTTCAGATGGTTTCAGTTAGGAGATATTATGAAAAAAGCAGCTGTGAACATTCTTGTACACATCATTTGTTGGAATCAGAGCAGATTTTTACCTTTCAGTAATGCTTACTTAGGCACGATGTTTATAATTATTTCTCTTTCATAAATACTCATAAACCTAGGGAACTCATTTGATTATGAGCCAGAGACTTCCTTCAGATCAGTGTTCTTCTGGTACTAGAGCTGTGTTTAGGTTAGCAAGAATATCATTTGTCCAGTTCTGGAAAGAACATTCACATTGTAGTCTGGCTCCAGTGGGCACATAGAATAGTGCAGTGAGAGCAGCCTGATATCATTACTCTTGGACAAAGGAACTGATAGCATCTCCCAGGTTCATAATTTCTTCTCTGTAACTGAACAACTTGATTAATCTATACTATGCAAAATTGTAATTTATGAACATAGGATGATAATAATAATCTACTTGGATTTAAAATGTGCTTTGTATATTGTGCACTGCTATGCAGTTGTTAAATTTTAGCACTATACTGGTTTTTATTTTCATCCTCCTTTTCTTGGAAAGAACTAAAAATAGATCTACCCTATGACTTAGCTATCTCACTACTGGGTATATACCCAAAGGAAATGATATCAATATGTCAAAAACACACCTGCACTCCCATATTCATCACAGCACTGATCACAATAGCCAAGAGATGGAATCAGCCTAAATATCTATCAGTGAATGAATGGATATAACCCCCCCCCCCAAAAAAAAAACCCTCTGGTATGTATATGCAATAAAATGCTACTCAACTATTAAAAAAAATGATATCCTAGCATTTGCAGCAACATGGATGGAACTGGAAACCATCATGTTAAGTGAAGTAAGTCAGGCACAAAAAGACAAATAATACCTGATCTCACTCATATATGGAATAATAATAATAAAAAAGTGGTTCTCATAGAAGCAGAGAGTTAAATATGGTTACCAGAGGTGGGGAGGTGAGAAGGGAGAAGAAGGGGTAGACTAACAGGTACAAAACCAAGCTATCTACCCTAAGTGAATCATTGTGTGGTATATGCATGTATTGATACAACATACTGTACTCCACAAATATATACAAGTAAATGTTAAAATATTTTGAGTAAGTAAAAAATAAATTTAAAAAATAATAAAAGAAAATTAGCATTTCAAATAGAAAACTTAAGTAACATTTATAACTATTTTCAAGATATCACCCACCAGGTTTTTTCTTTTTCCACATGGTTGCTTTATGCATCTAGATAATCAAGTTCAAAAATATCATTCCTCAAGGCTTCTTATAAACTATAAATCATGTAGGAAATGAACTCACCTAGTAGTCAATTGCAAAGATGTGTTAAGTCTTCTGTGTAATTTATTACCCTTACTGCTCTTGCTTATCTGTTTGGCTTTGCAAACAGATTAGAGGTCTTCTATTCATTATGTGCTTAATGTTTTTTAAATAATATTTTGAGAGCTGGGAAGATGTTAGCTGGGAAATGGTTAAAAACCAATGGTGTCATAAAGGTACAAGGTAATTCTGACCTAGCACATGGTAAGTGGTGCTAATGACTCATTTTCTCATAATTAAAATAGAAATAGAAGAGACTAAACCCAACAAAATGACTTTTGGGAGACAGGCCATGGTAGAATGCAATTTTTATTTCTTTCATAGCCATTCATAGTTTATTCTCGGTTTATAATAAATTCAGTAATTTTTGTATTTTGTCAGTCAAGATTATTTAGTTGTAAGAGATATTAAATATATTTAAAATAGCTTATGCATAGCAATAGTAATATCAATAATACTAGTTTCAATTTATTGGCTTACAAATCTTCGAAGTCCAGAAGTGTATTTAGCTTTAGGCATGGCTTCCGGCATGACATGGAGGTCAAATTATGTCATCAGTGTCAGTTTCTCTCAGTATAATCTCACCCATTGGCTGAGCAAATGTCACAGGTTTGGTTTTCCATAAGCAGATGATCAGATGGAATTTCCAGTGCAAGCTGTTTGTTAGGAATCAAGACCTGTGAAAGAAAAGAGGGAGAAAATAGGAATGAGCAGAGAGAGAAGTTACATTGAAATTCGGTTCTGACAAAACCTTGACCAACCTGTTGAGGAAATTTGGAGCTAGTATTGCCTTTCAGAGTTGTCTCCCATTACACCCAAATGTCTGGGCCTTTGTACCCCCACCTTATTCAGTCACTGGCTGCTGCTACCCTAGGAACAGTGTGACCCCTGGCAAGGTGGATCTCTGCATCTAGGGCAACCCTGAGGGACAGCTGGAGGTGTACTGACTGCATTCTATGCAGATGGGCAGAATGTTTTTTCTTGAAAAGGGATCTTCATGTCTACCACAGTTTGCACATTATGCTATTCAGATCTAATTCTTAAATCTGTTTTTGGGAAACAGTTTAGCAGAAAGGACTGCAGCTCTTGTCACTGAAGTTGGCCTTGGGGTCATAATAGATACTTATTTCTCCCTCCTCTAGCTTCTATCCTAGATTTTTCTGACTCTTAGCTACTGTTTGTGTTCACCTCAACGGCCTATCTATAGCCATGACCTAGACCCTCAACCCTAAGGGTCTGAGTCCTGGGTTGCCATTGTTGTTCTCTATCCAAGGTTGCAAAATCTTTAGTAATAGTCACAGTCGGACAGGAGTATTGCAACAGGCTAAGTGCATCACCTGAGTTGTTTCCTATGGCTGCTATAACAAATTACTACAAAATTTATGGCTTGCAATAGCACAGATTCTCTTATATTAATGGAGTTCAGAAGTCAAAATCAAAGTCAAAATCAAACAAAAAAAAAACTTAGGCAAATCCTGAAAGAACTGATAACTGAGGTGTTTGCTGATCATGCTGTTAGCCTTTGTGCAAAAAAATTTCTAATAGGAGAATTCAGTTGAAAGAGGTAATCTTTTGCTATAGCTGTGATGGTCAGAATAGCTCAGCTCAGCCTTGTTTGTTTACCTTGCCAATCTCTCACCTATCACTGTAGTCAGGATACAAGCTTCTCCCATTGGCCAGGCCCAGGTGATATGACCAGCACTGTGGTCAGGGAGAGGAGAAGACATGGTCACTCCCATCCAGCATGTGGTCACTTCACTATAGAAAACATATCTTTAGTTACTCGACCAGGGGGGAAGGAATGCTGGACAGCCAAACACAAGTGTCTACTAATTATAGGAATCAGGAGGGATTTTAGAGGCTGTAAAACATCTGTGAAAGTTGAGCTAGTATTAAAGTTGAAGGCTCTAAGAAGTTCTCTTTTAGGTCTCACAGTTCAAATTTGAAGGTAAGAACAAAAGTAAGAAGTTTCCTTTTGGCAGGTATAGGGGCAGTAGCAGGAGTAGCAAAAACCACATACAGACCTCAAAAACCTCATCTAGGGGGATCACCACTGCATGCTGATGAAAAATAAAGCAGAAGGGCATAGTCATAAAGTCTTTTGCTTAGGAGGAAACTTCCAGAATTTTATTTATTTATTTTTTCAATTTTTATTTTTGCGGGGTACTGTGTGTTGTTTCAATACGTATGTATACTGCACAATGATTCACTTGAGTATTTAAATTAGAAATAAAATATCCAGGGATCCCATTAAACACATGATGGAGAACAACTAGACAACTATTTAGTGAGGCAACTGAGAGGTTGGCAGCAGCAGGAAGCCACTGCCACCACTACCAGGTTACAGAGATAATGGGAGGAGGTATGGCTAAAGGAGTCAAGGGGCTGGGGTCATCCAGTTTAACCCCTGCAGACCTGTCTGATGGGAGCTGAAGCCGCAAAGGAGACACAGTTATTATCAGAGATGCTGCCCACGGTTGAATGGCAAGGAAACAGAAATATCCTTGTTTCTCCTTCCTCTAGCTTCCTAGCTTCGCCAGAGCTTCTGAACAACTGAGCCATGAGCCAGCTGATGTGGGAGCCTGTTGTAGGCCATCCCCTATCCATATAAAGCAGAGGCTGAAAATGACAAGGAATGAATCAGAAGGCTAGGCCCAGGAATGGCACTCATAGTCAGGATGAACACATTGCCAGTCTTAGACTAAATGCTTTAAAACAGAGGTGAAGCAAATGAAAGGCAGTTCAGAGGTTGAAACAGATATTCTCTTTTCTTAAGTAATTCTCATCCTTCAAAATTCCCAAGACCAGCAAGTTGGTCCTGACAGTTATGTCTTCACATGTCTTATCTGTTACATAATTAGACTCTTTTCACTTTCTGCAAGATTTGTAACCTGGAAAACCAGCTATGCATTATTGATATGGACCTTATCTCATAGGGTTTGAGGAAAGCAAGCACTGAAACAGTTTGGAGGCACAGACCAGTAAAAGCTAAATTTGCAACTGAGGCATTATAACTTTTCCTAGTACTGTGGTTTACCGAAGAGCAACTTCTCTTTATCTGGAAATAAATGCTAGAGCTTACACTTAATTGTTCCTTAAAAACTGCATGTATTTTAATCTATGAAATTGTAACACATGAAACACCCAATATAAAACTTATTAAAGCTAAATTCTGAAAGGGGGACCACTGACCATTCTTTGATCATCTAATCACTGGATATTAATAGCCAGTTAAGATCTATTGGGTCTCTATATACTTACAAAGCAATAGCCAGCTATTATAAAGAAGTTTAAAACATTTTCAGAGATGGCTTAAATTCATGCTTCACATAAACAATATATAACTATATATTGTTTTCTGTATATATTTACTTAGTTGATCTTGATCTCAGTTTCAGTTTCTGTTTTCAAAGAACTAATACAATCTCCAAATCATGTGAGCTAGTTCTATTAAAACCCTCTTTAAAGTATTCCTCATTGTTCTGCTTGATCATGGACTCTCCATTTCTTACAACAAGGCCTTTATTACTAAGGATTTTTGATTACTATGGCTTCACTGAATATTAAATGTAGTGGTTTACATTGATTTTTGAGCATTTAACCAACCTTGCATTCCTGAGATTAAACCCTACTTGGTCATAAACTACCACTCTTTTGATATACTTCTGGATTTGTTTTGCTAATATTTTATTAAGAATTTTATATCTATGTTACTGAAAGACATTGGTGTATAATTATTCTGTAAATTCTGCATCAGGTTCCTGTAAAAGGATTGTCATACTCGGCTTGGGCTATTCCTTCTTTGCCATGGATAGGAAGTCATTTCTGGGCAGAGATCTGGGGCACACATGGGACTCACCTTCTATTTACCTTCTTTTAAAGATTGCAGTATTTTATTGTCTTCTGCATGCCTGAAAACAGTTGCCTCATTTGTTTGTTTCTGTTTTATAGTTATTTATAATAGGAAAGATAGTCTGGAACTTGTTACTCATTTATGGAAGGCAGTGAATAACCTCATGAAATATTCTAATATATGGCACACTATTTTTCTTTTTCAAAAATATGCTGGCTGTTGTTACATACTTACAATGTCATATTTATTACTTTGATCGTATTATTCATTTATTTATTTCATTAATACATAGTTATCAGTTGAGGGCCTATTATGTGCAACCAACAATACCAAGTACTGAATACAAGGAGTGAAAAATGTATAATATTGACTTCATGTAGTCTAGATACACTCTATAATTGGCTTATAACATTAAAAATAAACTTTATATTTTACTAGACTTAATTGAATTTATGGATTAATTTAAGGAAATATTAATATCTTTGCAATGTTTTTTTTTCCCATTCCACAGAGATAATTTCAAATCATTTTTTTCTTCTTGAAAACAAGTTTTATAAACTCTCTTTTTTCTTAAATGTAAGACTTGCATATTTCATGTCTAACTACTCCTAGGTATTTTATGTTTGTTTTTTGTTTTTTTAACTATTGTCAATGTGCTATTTTTTCCCCATTACACTATAGTGGTTATTGCTGGTATAAGGGAAAGCTATTACTTTTTGTATGAACCATTTACTAATCACTCTATGACGTCCTAATAGTTGTTTTTTGGGGATTTGCCAGGTAGAGTTTACTGGATCTTTATTTTCATGAAATATGCTCTGCAAAATACTGGTTAATGCTGTGGATTAACACAGATTCTGTGTTTATCTAATGTGAGCAGGCTGCATATACATTTTCTCTGCAGGAGTTGGTATTCAGTGTAGTGTGACCATAGGGAATTTAAACTTCTTGGAAAGATCAGCCACTTTCTCCTCAGAGTCAGGGTTGAAAATATAATTCCCATCTATGCAGCATCATTTCAGATCCTGTGAAACACTAATAAACACCATCCTGGGAATAGTCCTTCAGGACAGGCCTGTTTAACCATGTAAAGTTCCACAGTGATCAGGTTAGATTATTCTGATCTGGATGTAAGACTATGGGAGGAAGCCACATTTTACCATAAACATATTTTTTGTATGCTCACCTGCAAACTCAAGCTAGCCTTTAATAACATGTATTTAAAACTCTGAAGTGTTTGACATAAATACCATGTCCAAGCATCATATTTTTCCAAACAAGCACTTTAATAACAATATAGTTGAAGTCATCAGTAACTGGATGAAAAACAATTTTGTATAGTGCTCTATTACCTCTAGATGCTATATTTTTTTAATTTTTAAAAGATATTTTTATATATTACATCCTTTAAGGTCATTAATAGCACTCATCAATAACTAGCTTTTATTTATTTATTTATTTTATTTATTAACATGGTTTCTAATAAGTTTTATTGTTGATATTCACTGAATTTCTTTCTGTGAAATCCATTGAATTTCTGGAGAATTTTTGTTTTCCTGAAATATTTCATTACTTTTAAGCCGATATTAGGGAGAATGGCTGTACTTACCTTGGTTGGTTTAGGAGATGAGAGAAGAGAATGTTGATTAGCTACTCTTAGTAAACCAGGTATGGTTTTAAAAATATCCTTTGAAAAACAGATAAATGATCTATTTTCCCTAAGCAGAACACACAGGCAAACAGAATTTTACATTAAACTTTGACTTAGTCCAACCTATTCATTTTGCAGTGAGTAGACAGATGCAGGGAGGAAATGATTAAGTGGAAGTAAATTCTGGCTTAGAATGACTTCTGATCTCCTAGTCTAATGCTTCCATGTTGCTAGAGAACAACCAAACAAGAAAGGGGCAAAGGGGAATAATTAGAAGTGAAGTGGACAGACATGAAAGGGATGCAAACAGAAGCAAAGAAAACATTTAACAAAGTGTGTTTTACTGCCTAAGTGAATGACAAGATGAAATAATATACAGGTGAACAGATGACCAATAAAACAAGCTTTCTGTTCTTACTCGAGAATAAGACCTTCTTTGTGCTAATGTTACAAACAAGAGAAAAGTTCTATCAGTAATATAGTTAAGATAAATAGACTATAAATATACAAGTACTAATACAGAAAACTGTTTAAAAATGTACAAAAAGTTGTCTGTGGCTCTAGAAAACTGAAGGTTAATTTATGTGGATTTGACTATGTCTCATATATTCATATTTAGAGAGAGAGAGAGAGAGAGTGAGCTTATGGAAATACAGAATTATTTTATTTCCTTATAAATTCTAGATAAGAAATACTCATGCTAAAAGCAAATATAAATTCAATAAATATTCATTATCTCTGATATATACAATATTAGGCTTTCCCATTAAATATTATAAAAATATAAAAATATTGTTTTATTTTCTTGGCCATGAAAACTTCTGCTTTGTGAATATCTAAGACAAATGGATTTCTCTGTTTTAAACTATGTGGAAATATGAAGTAATCTTTGTCCATGTCAGGGCCCTACTTGTCTCTCAGACTTACATTGGTTGGGAGATTCCTGATTTGATTTGCTCTATGAAAATTTTTCGGTATCACCATAAGCAGTAAACACGTACTTCCCAACAGCTAGTTTACTTCTCCCAACTGAAGTATAATGGGTGGTGTCTTGATTTTTTCCTAAGAAATTTTATTTTTTTTTCAGAAATTTCAAGATGGCAGTGGCTGCGGCGGTTGGCGCGGAGTAGCTGAGGTGGAAAAGGCAGCCACTGGGCCTCAGGCAGCCGGGAAACTTGTGGACCTTCCTCTTGCCATTTCTTAAGGGAGGACTGCTGCTGGTGGCCGGTCATTGGGGGTGACCGCCACTTTGCCCTCGGCAGGAGAGGCTGCCTCATTTACAGGCAACAGCTCTGAAGTGTGGAGCAGGAAAAGAACTGTTTCTTAGCTGCAAAAGCGAGTCTCGAAACAGGGAACACGGCGCCAGGGCTGCTGTGGATGCAGACAGGATCCCGGAGGCCGGGGCCACGCTGAAGGCGGCCAGCTGCCCTATTCAGGATTTGAGGTTTCAGGCCGGCATTAAAGAAGATTCCTGGGAGCGCCCGAGCTGCGCCGCGACTGAACAGCCTGAGGCGGCAGCAGCCGAGAACGGGAAAGGCGACAAACCAGAGACAGAGAGTGAGCACGCGACCTGGCACAACCCTGTGAGTGACCCCTGGACCAGTCCTGTGGGTGGCAGACGCCCACCTGGCTCCCGCCTGCATCACCAGGCCACTCACCGCCCCGGGGCTGCCTCCATTTTCCCAGGTCTGGGCAGCTCCGCCCAGCTTGGCCGCCACTGAGCCCTCCCACTTGCTTGGCCCGGCACAGGGCTTTCAAGAGCCTGCGGACGGCCTCCCCTCCCACTCCCTCTGCGGTTCTCTGGCGGGTTGGTGGCGTGGGGCGTCCCTGGCCAGTATTGGGAGGGCAAGGAAGTACGGGCGGGCCAAATGTCACTCCACCGCACCCTGGACTCCGGCCCTGGTAAACTTCCTGTTACTGGGAGGCAGATACCATCTCTGCGGCCCCCAGTTCGGAAAAAAAGCCTAACCAATTTCTGGTTGGGAATACTGTGGTAGGAGAGTTCCCAGGTCCGCTTGAACCTGCCGGAGAGCTGGCTACAGGCGGGCGCTAGACTCGGTTTATACCGGGAGGATACAAAGGTGAACAAGTCCCGAGAAAGATCTACACAGTGCTACAAGGGCACCCAGAGCGACCGGTCATCTGTGCCTAGCAGAAACCTGGTAGACTTCCTGGGCGAGGCAGTGCCGAGCAGGGTCTTGAAGGCCCAGCTGATAGACAAGGGTTGCAGAAGACATGCCCCAGCCCAGCACAGTGCACACAGAGTGGGGAGACGTGCGGCCAGGGAGGCGGAGACTTGACAGACACCACACACCCTGTGGGCTCCACACTGCACGATCCAACAGCCTGGGCCAGAGCACACGGAACAAGGAGAAGTCCTGCACAGGAAGTGAAAGCTCAACAGCGATCACACACCCTGTGGTACGTGATTCACCAGCCCAGCAGAGTCCAAGCTGACCAGAAAGGTGGCTCCCCGGAGAAGCCCAAGACCCGAGGCAACCACAAACACAAGGCACTAGAGGCCAGCTGAGCAGCCACGGAGGTAGCCATATAAAATTGGCAACCACAGCAACATCCTAGTTATTCATTAGTCTCAAACCGATGGACTGTGAAACCCCCTGCCACAATGAATAAACATAAAAAAAAAGATACCAGAAATACAAAAAATCAAGAAAGTACACCACCAAAAGTTAATAAATCTCAAACTCTAGATCCTATAGAACAAGAAGCCCTTGAAATGACTCACAAGGAATTTCGAGTGATAATTCTAAGGAAACTGAAAGAGATACAAGAAAACTCAGCTAGACATCATGATGAAATGAGGAAAAGTATACAGGATCTGAAAGAGGAAATGTACAAAGAAATCAATGTCCTGAAAAAAAATGTAGCAGAACTTGCTGAACTGAAGAAGTTATTCAGTGAAATAAAAAACACAATGGAGAGTTTAACCAGCAGGCTTGTCGAAGTTGAAGAGAGAACTTCTGAACTTCAAGATGGGCTGTTTGATATAACACAGGCAGACAAAAAGAAAGAGAAAAGAATCAAGGACATGGAAGAAAATCTGAGAGAGATATCAGACAACCTTAAGCGCTCAAATATCTGAGTCATGGGTATTCCAGAAGGGGAGGAAAATGGAAATTCCATTGAAAACATATTGAAAAAAATAGTGGCAGAAAACTTCCCAGGTATAGGAAAAGTCACAGATCTTCAGATCCAGGAAGCTCAACGATCTCCAAACGTATTCAACCCAAAAAGGCCTTCTCCAAGACATGTCATAGTCAAATTGGCAAAACTCAGAGACAAAGAGAGAATCTTAAAAGCTGCAAGAGAGAAGCGTCAAATCACCTATAAGGGAGCCCCAATCAGGCTAACATAAGACTTTTCATTACAAACCCTAAAAGCTAGAAAGGAATGGGATGATATTTTCAAAATACTAAAAGACAAAGATTGCCAGCCAAGAATACTCTACCCTGCAAGGCTATCCTTCCGAAATGAAGGGCAAATAGTATATTTCTCAGACAAACAAAAACTGTGGGAGTTCACTACCACACGACCACCCTTACAAGAAATCCTCAAGGGAGTACTGGGTTTGGTTCCTGAAAAATAACTACCACTGCCATAAAAACCCAAGAAAAATCAATACCCACTAGTATAATAAAAATGGCATTCATGAAGAGAAAACAAGCAAACAAAAACACTATCTACAACCTAAGGAACCAACAAACACAGAAACCAAACAGTAAATCAGAAAGCAAGGAACATAAGACACCTAAGACAACCACACAACAATCAATAAAATGCTAGGAATAAATCAAAACCTTTCAATAACAACTCTTAATGTAAAAGGCTTAAATTCCCCAATCCAAAGACACACACTGGCTGACTGGATCAAAACGGAGGACCCAACTATATGCTGCCTACAAGAGACCCACCTCACCCATAAAGATTCACACAGACTAAGAGTGAAAGGATGGAAAAAGATTTACCATGCAAACAGAAAAGAAAAACGAGCTGGAGTAGCTATTCTTGTATCTGACAAAATAGACTTTAAACTAAAAACCATAAAAAGAGACAATGAGGGACACTACTTAATGATAAAAGGACTGATCCATCAAGAAGACATAACAATCATAAATATGTACGCACCCAATGTTGGAGCAGCCAGATTTATAAAACAAACTCTATTAGACCTAAAGAAGGAAATAGACACTAATACCATAATAGCGGGGGGCCTGAACACCCCACTGTCAATATTAGACAGATCATCTAGGCAAAGAATCAGTACAGAAACACAAGATCTAAACAAGACTCTAGACCAATTGGAATTGGCAGATATCTACAGAACATTCCACCCAACAACCTCAGAATATTCATTCTTCTCATCAGCACATGGATCATTCTCCAGGATAGATCACATATTAGGTCACAAATCAAGTCTCAATAAATTCAAAAAAATTGGAATTATCCCATGTATCTTCTCAGACCACAATGGATTAAAACTAGAAATTAATAATAAACGAAACTCAGAAAACTATACAAACACATGGAAATTAAACAGCATTCTACTTAATGACATATGGGTCCAAGAAGAAATCAAGCAGGAAATCAAAAAATTTCTTGAAACTAATGAAAACAATGATACATCATACCAAAACCTGTGGGATACTGCAAAAGCAGTATTGAGGGGGAAATTTATTGCATTAAACTCTCACTTCAGAAGAATGGAAAGATGGCAAGTGAACAACCTAACACTTCACCTTAAAGAACTAGAAAAACAAGAACAATCCAAATCTAAAGTTAGCAGACGGAAAGAAATCATTAAGATCAGAGCAGAACTAAATGAAATTGAAAACCAAAAAACAATTCAAAAGATCAACGAATCAAAAAGTTGGTTTTTTGAAAAGATAAATAAAATTGACAAACCATTAGCATGGCTAACAAAAAAAAGAAGAAAGAAGACTCAAATAACAAAAATTAGAAATGAAAAAGGCGATATTACAACTGATTCATCTGAAATACAAGGAATCATTCGAGACTACTATAAACAACTATACGCCAACAAATTTGAAAATCTGGAGGAAATGGATAAATTTCTGGACAAACAAAAGCTCCCAAGACGGAACCATGAAGACGTAGAAAATTTAAACAGACCAATAACAATAAAGGAGATTGAAGCTGTTATCAGAAGGCTCCCAACAAAGAAAAGCCCAGGACCAGATGGATTCACAGCAGAATTTTACCAAACCTTCAAAGAGGAATTGACACTGATTCTTTACAAACAATTCCAAAAGATTGAAATGGACGCAAATCTCCCAAACTCATTCTATGAAGCAAACATCATCCTGATACCAAAACCAGGTAAAGATATAACCAAAAAAGAAAACTACAGGCCGATATCCTTGATGAATATAGATGCAAAAATCCTCACTAAAATACTAGCAAACGGAATACAGCAACACATACGAAAAATTATTCATCACGATCAAGTGGGATTCATCCCAGGGATGCAAGGTTGGTTCAACATACGCAAATCAATAAATGTGATACACCATATTAATAAAGTCAAACACAAGGACCATATGATCATCTCTATAGATGCTGAAAAAGCATTTGATAAAGTTCAGCACTCATTCTTGACAAAGACCCTCTATAAGTTAGGTACAGAGGGAAAGTATCTCAACATAATTAAAGCCATATATGCCAAACCCACTGCCAATATCATCCTGAATGGGGAAAAGCTGAAAGCTTTTCCTTTAAAAATAGGAACTAGACAAGGATGCCCAGTCTCACCACACCTATTCAACATAGTGTTGGAAGTACTAACCAGAGCAATCAGAGAAGAGAAGGAAATAAAGGGCATCCAGATTGGAAAAGATGAAGTCAAACTGTCCCTGTTTGCAGATGACATGATCCTATATATGGAACAGCCTAAAACCTGTACAAAAAAACTGCTGGAATTGATAAATGATTTCAGCACAGTAGCAGGATACAAAATCAACACACAAAAATCAGTAGCATTTCTTTTCTCCAATAGTGAACATGCAGAACGAGAAATCAAGAAAGCCTGCCCATTTACAATAGTCACCAAAAAAATAAAATACTTAGGAATTGAGTTAACCATGGAGGTGAAAAATCTCTATAATGAGAACTACAAACCACTGCTGAGAGAAATTAGAGAGGATACAAGAAGATGGAAAGATATCCCATGCTCTTGGATTGGAAGAATCAACATAGTGAAAATGTCCATACTACCCAAAGTGATATACAAATTCAATGCAATCCCCATCAAAATTCCAAAGACATTTTTCTCAGAAATGGAAAAAACTATCCAGTCATTTATATGGAACAATAAAAGACCACGAATAGCCAAAGCAATGCTCAGCAAAAAAAATAATGCTGGAGGCATAACACTACCTGACTTTAAGCTATACTACAAAGCTATAATAACCAAAACAGTATGGTACTGGCATAAAAACAGACACACTGACCAATGGAATAGAATAGAGAATCCAGAAATCAACCCACACACTTACTGCCATCTGATCTTTGACAAAGGCACCAAGCCTATTCACTGGGGAAGGGACTGCCTCTTCAGCAAATGGTGCTGGGATAACTGGATATCCATATGCACGAGAATGAAAATAGATCCATACCTCTCACCATATACTAAAATCAACTCAAAATGGATTAAGGATTTAAATATACACCCTGAAACAATAAAACTTCTTAAAGAAAACATAGGAGAAACACTTCAGGAAATAGGACTGGACACAGACTTCATGAACACGACCCCAAAAGCCCGGGCAACCAAAGGAAAAATAAACAAATGGGATTATATCAAACTAAAAAGCTTCTGCACAGCAAAAGAAACAATTAAAAGAGTTAAAAGACAACCAACAGAGTGGGAGAAAATATTTGCAAAATATACATCTGACAAAGGATTAATATCCAGAATATACAAGGAACTCAAACAACTTTCCAAGAAGAAAACAAGGAACCCAATTAAAAAATGGGCGAAAGAGCTAAGCAGGCATTTCTCTAAGGAAGATATACAAATGGCCAACAGACATATGAAAAAATGCTCAACATCACTCAGCATCCAGGAAATGCAAATCAAAACCACACTGAGATACCATCTAACCCCAGTTAGGATGGCTAAAATCCCAAAGACTTTGAACGATAAATGCTGGCGAGGTTGCGGAGAAAAAGGACCTTTCATACATTGTTGGTGGGACTGCAAAATGGTGCAGCCTCTATGGAAAATGGTATGGAGGTTACTCAAACAACTGCAGATAGATCTACCATACGACCCAGCTATCCCACTGTTGGGAATATACCCAGAGGAATGGAAATCATCAAGTCGAAGGTATACCTGTTCCCCAATGTTCATCGCAGCACTCTTTACAATAGCCAAGAGTTGGTACTAGCCCAAATGTCCATCATCAGATGAGTGGATACGGAAAATGTGGTACATCTACACAATGGAATACTACTGAGCTATAAAAACGAATGAAATACTGCCATTTGCAACAACATGGATGCACCTTGAGAGAATTATATTAAGTGAAACAAGTCAGGCACAGAAAGAGAAATACCACATGTTCTCACTTATTGGTGGGAGCTAAAAATTAATATATAAATTCACACACACACACACACACACACACACACACACACACACACACACACACACACACACACACAAAAACCGGGGGGAGGGGGAGAAGATATAACAACCACAATTACTTGAAGTTGATACGAGAAGCAAGCAGAAAGGACATTGTTGGGGGGGAGGGGGGAGGGAGAAGGGAGGGAGGTTTTGGTGATAGGGGGCAATAATTAGCCACAATGTATATCGACAAAATAAAATTAAAAAAAAAAAAAAAAGAAAAAGAAATTTTATTTTTCCCAGACTACCCCATTCTTGGAAATGTATAGAGGCTTGTCTATTCTTGCATTCTACTCCTAAAAGTCTGGATTTTGTCCTGGATGAAGTCTGAAATTATTCTTTCTGACTTTCGTTAGATTTGTTACAGCACTAACATCCAGGTATTATTAAAGGATCTCCAACAAAGCTCGTATTCTGTTTTGCAACCAATTTGGAGGACAAATTGTCTTTGAAAGATAAGAACAAAACATCTAAAAAACAGATTGATTTAGAGACAGTTTGAAGAAGAAAAGGGACAAGATCTGATAAGGCAAATTTACCATGCATATATTAAAGAAAGGCAAATCTGTTTTTAGCACATCGCTCGACAGTATTTGATGTTTGCAGGCCAAAGTTGGTTCAGAAATCTAATGTTCAGCCACTAGCCCAGGATCAAGTTCATTAACAACTGTTTCTCTCTCTCTCTCTCTCTTTTTTCCTTTAACAGCTTTACTCTTACAACTTCTGGAAACACCTCAGTTGGTCTTAAAAAAGCCTCATGAGTAATGTTTTTAACAATAACAGAGTTTTTAAATAATGTGCTATCTAACTTAAGTGTTGGTTGTAAGAACACTTCTGAGAAGAGTTCTTGCTACTCTAGTTTCTGGTCATCTGCCCTCAACATAATCCTCTTAATTTCTGCTGGGAACAAGTTTATGGCCTAGAATTTGGGAGGTCCAGTCCCAGCAGTTTTAGGTCAGGACACACTGTGAGTTGGTGGTGGCTGAAGTAGGGAAGGGAGAACTGCACCACTAGGAACCATACCACTCCCCATGAGGGCTCCCTCTGTACATCAAGTAATGCAATTTTATCTGTTGGCCAGAGAAATGCAATGAATTTTAGTTTCTTTTGATTAATTTTACCTTTTCATTTACTGTCCAAAGGGCACAATGATGTGTCACTGTCTTTTCAAAAGGAGCTAATCTATGTTTACACAGGCTTTAAGGTCTTCAGTTGACTATGTAATGACCCAATAGAACTTTAAGAAATAGTACAACCTTTTAGAAATAACACACCAATAAACTTTTTATTCAATACTTTCTTTGTTTCAGAACTATGGTTAGTAAAGATAAGAAAGTGTATTTGCTAAGCTATATAGAAATACAAGGAAAGGTTAATTCCTAAAAATTAACATTGAAGAGTTTGTTGACTAGTTTAGGGGAAAATTTTCATCTATATTCATTCATTTGTTCATTCATTCATCCATCATTTCCTCATTCATTCAAGTAGCAAAGCCCTCCATACTTTTCTGATGTGTCAGAAATCATAATATGTGTTGAAGTTGCAATTGTAAATGATGAATAAATAAGTGACATAAATTGTAAGTGCTGTAGGTGCTCATTTCAAGTTGAGCCATCTATGAAAGGGTACACAGAGAGTTGGAGAATGAATTTATGAGACAAGTAGCATCATTATAGTGAGTAACCACAGTGGAATTATATTTTTATTTGATTTCTTTTCTCCTCAATTTCTTGCTCTAGATGAACCTAGGTAAAGGAGCAGCATAGAGAACCAAGTTAAAAAAATGTGCAAGAAGCTTTAAAACAGTATGTCTCTGCCATGGAAGAGATGTATCGTGTATAATGGATTTGCTATGCTGTACAGAATCTGGTTGACTTAGCAAGAGGATAGAAATAGCAATTGCCACATCTCCACTCCCCTCTTAACCTTTTCCCTTTCTTGAATAAGTAGAGCTGTTTGTTTATGCTTACGTGCTAGAATTTAACAACCAAGATTATTTTGAAACATCAGCAGTTTTTCCCTGGCAAAGAGCATTCTGTGAGTGACCCTGATGACAAACTTGTATTGTCCTAACTGTAGCACAGCTTGCATTTGTTACAGGTGAATGAGCTCAATTAGCAAGAGAGAGACAGTGTTTCAATTATTTTAAAAAAATAAGCAAAGAAGAAAATATTTTCCTTTTTATGAGTCTTGAAAGAGAGGTGACATTATAGCATATAATTTTTTTTCCCCATTGGTTTCACAAAGAAGGCAACTAAAGCAAGAAAACAGTAAATTATTTAGCATTGGCAAAGTGATTTGAAACAAAACTTCAGGGCAGAATTCTCAAAAGATATTGAGAGGAGTAAGGTTTTTAATGGGTATTAATGTGTTCTTACACCTCCAAACTTTTATACCTCCCTGTTCTGCTTATTAAGATCTCAGGGGAAAAAAAATAGTCATGTGCTGTGATTTACATAATGAAGCAAATAACCCCAATTATGCCTGAACTTATGCAATTTGGAAAGAGATATTACTTCTTTCAGCTTATGAGGTAGTGCTTAGTACAATGGAAAAAAAAAGTTCTTAGTACTGTGATGGGTTAAAATAAATTCTCAGCTTAGCCACTAACTAGTTTGTTGAGCTATGTGGGTCTTAAATGTAGTGAGAACTATTCCCAAAGTATTTTGTACCAGATTTAATAGAACTGTGGAAACAGCACAGCTGACATGTCAATATTAGAAATGGGGCAGAAATTTTCATTTAAATAAAAATCTGACTCTATACTTTCTCAAGAGGAGTTGAGTATTAAAATTATAATTAAATTATGAGGAGCAAGAAAATATCAGTGTTCTAGAGAGTATTACAAAGAAAAAATAAAAAGGAAAAGCTCTGAAAACAAAAACCAAAATGGAGACTGCGGATCCACCTTCCAAGACTTCCTGTTCTATAGGATCTAGTGCTTGAGAGTTATTATTTTCCTTTGGTGGTGATGTACTTTCTTGATTTTTCATATTTCTGGTGTCTTTCCTTTGGTGTTTTGTCATTGTGACAGGGGGTATCACAGTCCACTCGTTTCATCCTGATGTCTGGCTTGGATCCTGAAGGGACTGCAGATTCTGGGCAGCAGGAACTAGCCTGGGCTGGGGGTCCCACAGTGCCTGCCTGTTCTGGGACAGCTGGCTCAGGGTATGGGAGCCCCAAGGCTCTTAAGTCTCTCTTGGGTGCGGGGACAGGCCTGGGTTGGAGGTCCTGCCCTGACTACCTTCTCCGGCAATGACTGGCTTGGGCCACGGGGCCCAGAAGCTCTAAAGTCTCTCTAAGCGGTGGGGAGCAACCTGGAATGGGGTCCTGCAGCACACAGGCTCCTGCCTGTTCTGGTGCAGATCTCAGGCCTTCTGTCATTGCTCCTTAATAATTGTAAATTGGTCACTCTGTGGGAGCAAGCAACACAAGGAACTGACTACTCTGCTATCTTGACTGGAACCCACTTTCCAAGAGCAAGTATCCACGTCTTCTTGCCTCTCTGTAAACTGTAATTCATTTATTCATCTACCCATCCATTTATTAACTCATTTAATCAACAACTCTTTACTTAACTCTTCTTAAGTGTCAGAAAACAGAGTAGGTGTTGGCAATGCAATAATAAATAAGATATAGATCTATTCAAACATAGTCATTTAAACAAAGAATTTCAGATAATATTAACATAGGTTGGACTACACAGGTAAGTAAAAGCATTATAATAGCAGAAAGAACAGGGTGAATAACTTTGCCTAGTTTTAAACAATGAGCATCAAGCAAATGACACTTGCTACCACCTCCAAGGGAGGAGCCCACTGCATGGTGGACAGCAAAGAATATAGCAATACCTACCACCAGCTTCAACAGTCCTGGGATGTCAACCCATTTCTTGGCTTGGTGGTGTTGACACACAGGCACTGGGTGGAACAACACTTCACTCACACAGAGAAGAGGCAGAGCGGTATCAACTTCAATTGTTAGATCAGCCCCCATTTCCAGTGGGTCTCACCTGACAGACAATGCAGAGAGATGGTCTGCATGCACCCCTCTTGTACTTCAGGTGAAGGACCCCATTCCCTTCCCACTGGGCATGGATGCATCAGTGGGGCTAGCCAGGTACCATAAGACTCGCACTCTTAAGCGGAACAAAACACAGGCCAGAAAGGAAAAGATATTACCAAGCAAAGAAACATGCCCAGCACAGGCTATGAGGTCTCCCTATCTCTTTGCAAGAAAGCATTCCAGAACCAAAGCCACTCTTACATGGCTGTTCAAAGGGCAACAAGCTGTGCCCAATTGTCTTTCCCAACAAGTAGAAATGTGTCTCATGGACGAATTGGAGAAGAGACTTTGCTGTGGATTGATTGAGTTCTGTCCCCGGAAGTTCATATATTAGAAGTTTAATTCACACTGTAAGTGTTGAAGGTAGGAAATCCTGCTATGGTAATTGAAAGGTGAGGCTTTGAAGAGGTGATTAGATTATAAGACCAGGCCTAGTGAATGGATTAGTAACAGTGGTCAAGGGCGTGGTTCTGAGAGCTTTAAAAGGAAAGCATATGAAGAGTCTCTTTTTCTCTGCTCTGCCATTTTCTGCCACGTGAGACTCTTGCATTGCTGCAAAGCCACCACCAAAGAAAACACTCATCACATGTGCTCCCTGGACTTTGGACTTCCCAGCCTCTGAAACTGTAAGCAAATACTTTTCGTTTTCTTATAAATTACTCAGTTCCAGGTATTTTGTTATAAGCAACAGAAATGGACTAATACAGATTTTAGGTAAAAGGAACGGCATTTGTAAAGTCATAGGAGAGTGAAACAGTGGTGGTATGTTTGTTAGGGGGTCTATACACAGTAATAATTTGTTTACTCACCCCTCCAACTTCCTTAATTACCTAGAGTTAGTTCTCTTACTTTTCACTTTATTTTTTATTTTATTAATATTATATTTTTACATTCTATGATGATGTTGCGGAGCAGTTGGGAGGGAGGAGGGGTGGGATTGAGGCCTGTGACACCCCCCTCATTCCCACAGGGGAGACCAGGGGACTTCCAGTGGTGGCTTGGTCATTGCCAGGTTGGGTGCAGATGTCAGGAGGATGTGGCAAAAGCACTCACCCCCACCAACCCAGCTCAGGAACTCAGGGTCCTTCCTGCAGTGGCTCAGTGGTCATTGCTGGGCTGGCTGCAGGTCCTGGGGGGCATGGAAGAGGCCCTCAGCCCCACCACCACACCAGCTCGGGAGAGCCTGGGGCAGTTCCTGCAACAGCTTGGTGGTCATCACTGGTGTGGTTGTCCATGTCAGGAAGGTGTGGCCGAGGCCCTCGGTCCCCACCCTTGGGACTGGTTACAGGTGTTGGGGGGCATGGCTGAAGCCCCCATCCCTCCCCCCTTTCTGGCTTGGTAGCCCGGGGGACTTCTGGTCCTTCTAGGTGTTATAGGTGTTCTTTGGTGAAATGAGACCTTTACCAGTTAATATCAAACTTTGTCTCTGGTTATGGGTAGTTTGTTTTTTCTCTCAGTTCTGTGTTGGGTTATTTGCTGTTACTTAATCTCTGCAGTGGAATAATTTGTTGTCCTTTGCTTACTTCCAAAATGGGGGAACTTCCTGTGGGGACCAGTACTTGAGCTGTGTGATTGAGATAAATTGCTGATTTGCTGCTGATTCCCTGGGGAAAGCTTTTTGTGCAGCTCAGGTTTTAATGGTTGACTTAATAGGTACTTCTGGGTCTAGAGTAGTGTAGCAACTCTGGCCTGGGCCTGATTCTTTTCATCAAATTGCACCCCATGCAGTTCTATATTCCTAACCAGTCTCCTCTGAGTGGTCCTACACTGATCGGGGGGGCAGATCAGCTGTTCATGCTGTACCCCAGTGCTCCCCCGGTGAGCCCATCTCCCCCACTGCCTGTGCTGCAAACACTTCCAATGGGATGGGCCCTTGTGATGACTCACCAATCTGTGAGTAGCTCCTTGTTTTCAGTTGTTGTGTCTCCTCTGTCTTATGTGGATTTATGGGAACTCTATTAGTTGTCTTGCTGTCCTGGGGGTCACCAAGGCCCTCTTCTCCCTTGCTGCCTCCAAGCAACTTCATCCAAAGAGCACTTTTGCCAGAAGCAGCTTTTGCTAGCTCCTGATCCATGTTTTCAGCAGCTCCACCCTGGAAGTGGCTGGGATTTGAAACAGTCAGAGCAATTTTTTCTTTCTCTCATTGTGGCTTCTCCTGCCTTCATGAACTCTGTAGTTCTCTCCTCCTCTTCCCCTGAACTCTAGCAGTCCCACCTTGGCTGTGGTTGCTTTTTTATAGTTGTAAATCGGTTGATTTGTGGGAAAGAGTGACGCTGGGGACCATCTATTCCGCCATCTTGACAAGAAGTCCAGTTCTCTTACTTTTAGTGAAATAACATGAGACTCCTGGGTCAGAGACAAATGACTGAAGGCACAGCAATTCTCATGAGTATCATATTTGAATCGGTTCACCTTGCTTCCAGATCCCAGAGCGTCCACACGAAGATACCTAGGTAGATGCTGTAGATGGAATGGATTTTCTTTTCCCCCCATCTCAAAATTTATTTATAATGGGATAAATTAAGTTTCTTGGGGATCTCTTAGGGCATGGGGAAAAGGAACAACACTTGGTTAGTGAGGGCAGATTGTCAGGGCAGGATAAACTGTATTTGTTATTTTTCTGTTATTTATTTATTTTTTTCAGCTGGCCAGTTCTATTAGTCCATTTCTATTAGTTATAACAAAATACCTGTAGTTGCATAATTTAAAAGAAAATGGAATTTATTGCTTAAAACTTCAGTGGCTGGGAAGTCCAAAGTCTGGGGAACACATCTGGTGAGTGTCTTCCTTGCTGGTGGAGTCAGTGACACATGGTATCACATTGTGAGATGGAGGAAGCAAAGAGAGAGAGACATTCTCATGTGATAAAAGCCTTCAGAACCATGCCCATGACCACTGTTATTAATCCATTCACTAGGTGTGGTCTTCAGAATCTGATCACCTCTTCAAGGTCCCACCTTTCAATTACCATAATAGAATTTCCCACCCTCAACATTTACAATGGGAATTAAGCTTAAGTGACTTAAAACTTGGGGGACACAATTCAATCCATATCACTGGAATGCGGATTGAACCCTGGACCTTGGTGTTATCAGCACCATGCTCTAACCAACTGAGCTAACTGACAGCCTGGGATAAACCGTTTATATGTTCCTGAATGTGAACCCATCAACAGTTGCTGCTGGAGGAGGTCCTGTATTTGCCTTTAGCCCAAACTTCGCCATATTTGGCCTTGTCAAGGGCAGAAGCAAGAGAAAATAAGAACTTGTACATAGCACATTTTTTATGAAGAGAGAAACTTGCCATTTGGATTTGCTGAGAAGATTTCACTTTATAGTCAGTGTATTATTTTTATCTTGTGCTAGGCTAATATATTAAAAAATGTAAAATACTTAAATAGACTTGTATTATAACACTTTTTTGGCAGTATCTGCTTTTCGGGCTGATTTATTTATTATTCTAGAGTCATTTTAGTCCTTTGTAATTTTTGGAAATTACATTTTTTTCTTCTTATTGCAGAAATGTATACAAAATAAAAATTTGGAAAGACAAAGTTATTAGGTATGATGAAACTGCATACAAAAAAAGACATCATTGCAGAATAATGCAATTAACTATGTTTAAAATAAATGCATTTAACTATATTTAGGATTGTGCAATTGACTATAATGGATTATTCTATAATAATATATATCAATACATATTTAAAATATATAACTATTTTGCAAATAATATGCATTCAGTACACACATATATTCTGTAATAATAGTTACTCAAGAAAATATAAACATACAACTAAAACCAAACTTACAGTTTCATCATTAGAAATTTTAGTGAATGTTCTTAAATACAATGCCCAGTAAAACATTTCAGTGGCCTGGGGAGAACCAAATGTGTGTTGTGTGTGTGTGTGTGTGTGTGTGTGTGTGTGTGTGTGTGTGTGTGTGTGTATGTGTAGTATTCTAAATGGAATAAATAATCATAAAAGGCAAAGTTCATTAGCAACACATGAAAAGAAATTGAGTCCTTGGCTGATGGACATATCAGCTCATGGATTATAGTCTTCAAAAATATATATTGGGGAATATCACTGACATATGTCAAATAGGAGATAAGAGACTGTAAAGCTTAATTAAAATTTAGTATTGCAAAATCCTGTGTTGGCTTTTTCCTCATATTCATTAATCAACCAAATAATTAATTAGTTCTTTTTTTATTTGTTTATAAATAGAGTCTATTCTAGGCATTGAAATACAGATATAAAGAGATATAGACAAAATGTGTCCTCATGAAACAGATATTTTAGTGGGATATGTAATCAGTAAACAAGCATACGGACATTTAATATCATTTCAGAAATTGTAAGTTCGATGAAGAAAAAGCAAGCAGGGTAAAAAGATAGAACATGAGAGTCATGTACATTTTTAGGTAGTGTTTCAGGGAAAGTCTCTCTGAGGAAGTAATATTTGAGCAGAAACCTGCATGACGTAAGCTAGCAAGGGAAGGAAAGAACTGGGAGAAAAGATGGCAGGCCATTGTGGTGGGAGTAGAGCGATTAAAAAGGGGACAGTGATGGGAGACTAATTCATAGAGATAGGCAAGAGTCAGATCATGGAGAACCTTGCAGGTCACAGTACAGATGTTGAAATTTATTCTGAATATGATGGAAAACCATTAGAGAATTTTGAGCAGGAGAGTGATTTAATTCTACTTTACATTTTATAATGAGCAGTCTGGTAGCACAATGGAGAACAGAATGCAGGAGGGTAAGCATTAATATAGAGAAATGAGTTTTGAAGCTAACAAAGTCATCCAGACAAGAGATGTAAAAAGGCTCAAGCCAAGTGAAATTGGTAAGTAGTAGCAAATGGTAAAACTGACAGAACTTGTTTGTGTTCTGGATATGAGTCTAAGGGAAAGAGTGGAAATGAAAGATGTGCCCTGGGTTTTTGCATCGAGCAAGTGAGTGAATGGCAAGACACTTACTAAGATGAGAAAAATTGGGGGCATAGTCATTGAGGGAGAGAATAAAAAATTCTTGATTTGGGTAGGTTAAGTGTCATATGAGTGTTAGATTTCCAACTGGACGTGTTAAGTAATAGCTGGATATATGAGTCAAGAGTTAGAGAGAGTTTTAGATCTCAGTATAAATTTGGTAGTCATAAGCAAATAGATGATTTTTAAAACCATTGGGCTGGATGAAATCACCAAGGGAGGAAATGTGAATAAAAGGTTAAGAACTGAGCCTGGCAAGTCTGCAACATTTAAAGGTCAGCTATACAAAGAAGAACAAGACAATACATCTAACTTTGGGTTGGCAAACTAAAGCCCACATAGCAAATCTCATCTGCTAAGTATTTGCATGGCTATTGAGCAAAGAATGGGTTTTACATTTTTAAACGATTGAAAAACATAAAACAATATGTATTTTGTGATACATGAAATTTGTATAAAATTTGAATTTCAGTGTCTGTGAACAAAATTTTATTGGAACATAGCTATGCTTATTCATTTACATATTGTCTATGGCTGCTTTTGTGCTCCAGTGAGTTATAGTAGTTGCAACACAAACTGTATGGTCCATAAAGCCTAAAATATTTACCATCTGGCTTTTAAGAGAAAAAGTTTGCCAATCCTTCTCTTAATTACTTAGAGAAGGGCATGTTTCAAGAAAACAAGATGATCAAATGTGTTGAATTCTGCTAGGTCAAGTTAGAGGGCAGGAGAGTTGACCCCTGGATTTGGCAAGACAGAGACAATTGATGGCCATGTCATGAGGGGGTTCTGCGGCTTGGTGGAGAAAAAGCCCAACTGAAGTAGATTGAAGTGAGAATGGAAACATAAAAAGTAAGGACAGAAAAAAATAACTAAAAAACCCCCACTCTATCAAGGACTTTTTCTATAAAGATTAACAATGTGGTAGCAACTAGAAGAGACATGAATTCTAGGAAGATATACTACAGCATGATATAGAACTTTTCAGCACATTTTCTTATAGCCTTTTAATTTAAATAATTTTTACCACAATCCTGCAAACCAGGCCCATTATATAGAAGAGAAAGTGTGTCTTGAAGAATTATGTAATTATAACTTGTGGGAAGCAGAATAATTGTCAAAGTTTATGGTGATAAATATTATAGCTATCTAAACAAAATATTGGCTAAAGCATAAAACAAAAAATATTTAAAAAATTTATGAATGCAATTAAATTGCAGTTCTTCCCTATGCTACTAAGTATTTATTTTCCTATAAAAATTATCTTTGGGGAAATTTTTATTGACTTGGAAAATTCCTTTTAATTACTGTTACATGGATATATTCATATGTGACAGCAGTATGGAACAGCACATACTTGATATGTTGAGAAAGATATATTTTTGTTTTATAATCATACACTAAACATGGTAAAAATAATCCAATTAAATGAAGGGCAACAATCAAGCAAAGAAACAACCACCAATTTTCTTTTTTAAATATAGAACTTGCTCCCCAGTTGTGAAACTGTTTCATTTAATTTACTGATAAATCACAGGCGACGTGGGATGTGGGATACTACAGATTTATGCACATGATCTCTCACCCCTGAGGATCAACGGAAAGAAAAGGAACATAATTATTCAGATACTAACCACATTTTGTGACCTCACAGGTAAAAAAAAGTTCTGGCCAAGAGCTGCAAAGCCTTTAATAACTTCCATCGAAGACTCCATGTAGCAAATATCCAGGATCTTTGGAATTTCAGTAAAAGTCTAATAAGAGTAAGGTCATGAGCTTGGATCTCTATGATGTCTAGAGATATCTATACTTTAACAATAGTCTTTGGGGAAGAATATTACAGGATTGAAGCTGTCAGAAGAGATCAAGTACTGCCTAATGAACCCAAAAAGCTCTGCTAAAGCTGACACAGATTAAGTATCTAGGATCAGTACACGCTGCCACAAAAACTTGAGCCAAAAATAGCAGAAGTAGAAAATATAAAGAAGTTAAATGTGAACTGAAACTGGCTTACACCAATTAGAACGTTTTTTTTATTGTCACCAAATATTTATTGAGTAGCTGCTTGAATATGGTACATGGATTGCAAGTAATTAAATTCCACTGTCCTTTCTCTGACTGTTGTGACAACACAGTTAGGCTTCTGACATCCTGACATACACCAACAGGAAGAATCAAGGCCAATACTAAAGCTAAAAATAAAACAATTCTATATGTTGTTGTGAGGATAAACTTTAAATGCAGATGCTGGTATATATATTCTGTTTTTCTCAGTGTAGTATCCTTCTGCACCACCTTCTTCTGAGAAACTCACCCTTCTCTACACATAAGATTTAAGATAAGGCTGATACTCCGTGAACTCTGCCCTTTCTCATCACCCTCCAAACCATAGGAGAGGAAATTTGACGCAGGCATCACTACAGATTAAAGTACTCTTTTCTCTGAGCACCATGGCTGAGCCAGTTAGCATCCTTTTTAAGCCAGTTTAAGTCTTTTCCTGGGATTTTATATGCAAAAGTTGGGTGAAGGGAACGTCTTCTCCTCTAGGTTATAATCTGGGATGATATGATGTCAGAGTTACTTTTGATCATACACCTTCCACCTGCTCTCATGTGGAACCCCTCTTAAGTAGGAGAAAGTAGTCAGAACTCAGAGAGCAGCCAGGATGGGAGAGTGAAAGATCAGAGAGCATCATTTCAGCCCTTCGACCCACCACTGTCCTTCCCAGTTTTATGTGCCAATACGCTTCTCCTCTTCTTTGTAAGCAAGGTTGGGTTGAGTTCTTACTAAAATAAGTGTATAGGCAGTGATCCATTAATAACTTAACTACTATTTTGGTAAGTGATTCATAAGTTAAAAGAGGTAGTTTACAATGTTTTGATATTGTGTATGATCCTATTATGCCTAAGTTTCAACTATCTTAAGAATTAAGAGGAATTTCAAAAATGCCTATTTTCAAGTGTTTTATTATGTAAATGAGTAAAGTCAAGGAGTACCAGGATATCTCCTATAGAAAAACAGCAAGTCATTAGAATACTTAAAAGTAGTCTATGTTCACAGCACCCTGAACACACCCGATCTCATCTGATCTCAGGAGTTATGCAGAGTCGGGCCTGGTTAGTACTTGAATGGGAGAAGACCTAAAATTCAAATCTTCTGCTTATAGTTCAATGACCTTTCTTCTACTTTGCTGTGACAATGATAACTTTCAACATCAGCTGGGAAACTGTATTGTTAGTGCAATCTGTAGTTATGTCTGGACAAAATAAATCATTATATCAATACATTCAATATCTAGATTACTTAAGAGACAAAACAGAGAAAGTCCTCTTTAGTGAACTTGTCTCATAAATACCAGACAGCAGGAAAGTAAAAAGTAATTTGATAGAGAAAATACATTGAGCATAATAAGTATTTGTCTGTTGCAAAAAAACAAGTGACATTCACTTTTTCTGACATTCAGCTCATCATTAGCTCTTGATTTTATTAAAGATTATGATGGCAAATAGACAATATTATCCAGAAAATATTCTGCCAGGTTTTGAGTCACCAAATCTCAATGTCGTTCAATCAGTCAAATTAAGGAAGAGGGGTTCCCTTAATAAGGCTGGTCCAGTGCAATGTACTTATTAAGGTGATTTGAAAACTCAGTTTGGTTTTCTGGAGATAGCTGGTTGAAATGTTGGTGATATAATATAAAAACTGATCACAGGTAGTGGAAAATGACTGTGATGATTCAAATACTCTCACAGCACACACTAAAAATGTTATGTAACAAATTTTAATCACCGTGGAATGGTAGTCAGTTAGAAATAAGTTTTATCAAATAGGCAAATACCTTCTCATACAAATAGAATGAATGAGATTTCAGTATTCATTGTCAAACTGATAGTTGAAATAATAGATTTGAGAATGAGTTGGGAAAGAGCATGCCTTTCTCTTTTCACCATCTTCTTCTTTTCTTCTAAACCTCTGATCACCAACCACTCCTACCCCACACTAATGGGAACAAGGTATAAACCACTCATGTGTACCACAGGAAGGATGGCAGGGATAGGCAGCTTGAGTAAGAACATTAGTATTGAACCACATGATCTCACTTATATATGACATCTAACAATGTTGGGTTCATAGCAGTAGCAAGTAGAATGGTGCTAACCAGGGACTAGGGGTAGTGTGGGGACTGGGGAGATTTGGTCAAAGGATGCAAAATTTTACTTAGGGGCCGAGTCCGTGGCGCACTCGGGAGAGTGCGGTGCTGGGAGTGCAGCGACGCTCCCGCCGCGGGTTCGGATCCTATATACGGATGGCCGGTGCACTCACTGGCTGAGTGCCAGTCACGAAAAAAAAGACAAAAATAAATAAATAAATAAATAAATAAAAATAAATAAAACGAAATTTTACTTAGGAGAAATAAGTTCAAGAGATCCATTGTGCAACATAGTGACCATAGTTAGTAGCAATATAGTGTATTCTTGAAAATTCTAAGAGAGTAGATTTTAAGTGTTCTTACCATAGAAAAAAAAAAGATAACTATGAGCAGTAATACATATATTAATTAGCTCAATTTAGCCATTTCACAATGTGTACATATTTAAAAACAACATGTTGTATATGATAAATATACACAATTTTTGTCAATTAAAAAATTAATCAAATAATTAATTAATTTAAAAGAAGAACATTCCTATTGAATCCAGAATTTTTACCTCCACTCTCACTAGTGCTTCCTGGGCTATGTCTGCTTAGAATACAGCAGAACACGGCAGGGGGAAGAAACTTCTCTATTTTTCTGCATTGGAGAAGAGCCAAATTGATATGAATTATGTTTTTAAAAAAGTAAATAAAAAAAGAGCCTGGGTAGGATATAAGAAGGATGGAGACAGTTGGGAGAAAGTAGCTGAAAGGAACTTTACCCTTTAGAAACATGTAATTCATTCTTCATGCCTATCTGATTATCTCCTATATTTAATTCATCACTAAACCCTGTCTATTTTAAATAGTTCTTAAATCTGTCCATTACATTTAACTTCATCTGCAATCACCCAGTCTATTTTACCAAGCTGCTGTCTTTCTTACGTGGACAGCTGATGAAGCCTCGTGACTGGTGTTTCTGCCTCCATCCCTGCTGCCTGCAACCAGTGATTAGGGCTGGAGCTATCTTGTTCAGATGCCCAAGAGCCAGTTGTGTCCACCACTCTCCAGCTCTACTTTCAGTGACAAGTTGGTAGATTGAAATTGGCTATGGAGGGACTATTTAGACCGTAGAAATTTAAAAATGCTACAAACTGGGGATTTTTAAAATATGTTTTTCCAGATTTCTAATTGTTAAACATTTACTGGCACACTACACTCTCTAATTCATTCTCCATTTATCTATAACATTGATATTTTAAAAACAAATTATTTTATGTTATGCTCCTCCTTTAAAACCTGTAGCAACATCCTATAAAATCCAAATTACTTACTGGATCCTCTAGACCCAAAGATATCCTGACATCAATCTACCCATAAACATGTTTTCATATGCTACCCATCTCACACACTACAATCCAGCCCTTCTAGTCTGCTTTGTGTCCCTATGACATACTGAGTTCATGGTCTTTGCATTTTCAAGCTGCCCTTTTCCCGGATCTTTGCATAACAGTCATTCTGGTCATTCAGGTGTTACAACAAAAGTTGCCTCCTCAAAGAACTTATGCCTGACCCCCCTATCATAAGTTGTTTCTCTCATATTATGCTAATTTTTTCCTTCAAAATGCCTTTTTTAAAAACTTTTTATTTTTTTAATTTTATTTTATTTTGACAATATGCAATGTGGTTGATTATTGTGGCCAGTTACTGAAACCTCCCTCCCATCTCGCTCTCCCCCCTCCCTCCCAACAAGGTCCTTTCTGTTTGCTTGTCGCTTGTCGTATCAACTTCAAGGAATTGTGATTGTTGTGTCTTCTTCCCTCCCCCACCCTCCCAGTTGTTTGTGTATTCATGTATTTATTTTTAGCTCCTACAAATAAGTGAGAACATGTGATATTTCTCTTTCTGTGCCTGACTTGTTTCACTTAATATAATTCTCTCTAGGTCCATCCATGTATAATGCTTATTATGTGAAATTTTATGTATTTTTTTCTTTCTACCTCCTCTGTTATCATGTAGACTTTGTGAGAACAAGGATCATGCCTTTTCGTTCCTTTGACTATATTATCAGCACCAAGAAAATGCATGGTACAAAATAATAATTCAACAAACTTATGGAATTAACTAGTAATTGGATAGATGTATGTAATTCACAAGTACACTGTACAGTGTCTGAACTATTTAAATAAATGAATGAAAGGATAAAACATTAAATATATTAATCTAAGAACTAATGATTGAATTTTTATTTGAATCTCATTCCATTCTCTACTTATATGTTTATCATAATCCTAAAGAGGAAAAACCATGCCCAGTGATAGTACTGAGAAGCTTGTGGTCTGAAGCTCAGGAAATGACTCTCAATTTACTGGAAGAAATCTTAAAATAGCCCCAGAGCATTAGTCTCATGTTATTGATTCTGCAAACTTATAGGTTTTAGAGGCTGAAATTGTCTATGCTCCAAAGTTTAGAGTGTCTTGTAATATAACACATTATTTTTGAAGAACTCTGTTTTAGTTTTGAATCACAAGATGAGATTTCAAAAAAATAAGCAAATAACTTGTCCAACAGGAGTATGTATTTATTTATTAGAGAGATTTAGAATCTCTATAGGATTTCTGACATTTACCTCACTTTGGCTATTCTAATGAGTTTAATGAAAGCTAAAAATGAGAACCACAGTAGAATTTGGAATAGAATTACATGACTCAGTGAGCCATACAGAGCATACACCCGCATCCAGGAATGTAGCTCTCACCGCACACTCCAATGTGCAATCCTTAAATTGGCGACTTTTGATCGTGGCCCTGTTCCCCTCTTAGGAGGATACCCTTTTGACTTGCAACTTTGGCTGAACTCACACTCCACTGACATCAGTTAATTCACATTGAAGAAAATAAATCCAACTCCCTTGGGGCTACTCACTCCTCGTCTTGCACAGTGCCCAAGGATGGCACAACTTCACTACTACACTTCTACCAATTTCAATGTGGGAAGACTTTGGTGTAGAGGTCCTTAGAACACAGAATTTGTCATTGTTACTAGTGTGTTCAGTCTTTAGAAATCACATAATAGAAGAGAAAGCATCAGCTTTGGGACACATAGGCATTTTAATTTTTATTTTAGAGACCTAAAGAAAGTACTAAAATTTGGCAGGCTTTTCTGAGATTTTTCCAGTGATACAGACCAACTTTTCTAATTGGGATTCAAACCACAGTTTGCAAGACATTGGTATATAAGGCATCTTTCCTTATGTCTCCAGTCACTCATTTCTCCCTGGGCACTTATGCCTTTGAAATGAACGTCATGACTGTTGGTGAGAATATAAATTAATACAGCCATTATGGAAAACAGTATGGAGGTCTCTCCAAAAATTAAAAATAGCACTACCATATGTTTCAGCAATTCCATGTCTGCATTCAAAGGAAATGAAATCAGTATGTTGAAAAGATAACTGTACTTAAGTGTCTGTGAATGGATGGATAGATAAAGAAAATGTGGTATGTATACATAATGGAATACTATTCAGTCTTAGAAAATAAGGAAATTCTGTCATTTGCAAAGACATAGATGAACCTGGAGGATATTATTCTAGGTGAAATAAGCCAGGCGCAGAAAGACAAATAGTGCATGATCTCACTTGTATATGGTATTTAAAAATGTCAAACTCATAGAAGCTGAGAGTAGAATGGTGGTTACCAGAAGCTTGGCAGGGGGGTATATATGGAGAAAAAGGAGACATTGGTCAAAGGGTACAAAATTTCAGTTGCATAAGAGAAACAGGTTTAGGATATCTATTCTACCACATAGTGACTATAGTTAATAACAATGTATTGTATACTTGAAAATTACTAAGAAAGTGTATCATAAATGTTCCCACCACAAAAAATTATATGTATGTGAGATAATGGATACTTTAATTAGCTTGATTTAGCCATTCCACAATGTATTCCTGTATAAAACAGCATGTTAGTCCCCACCTTACTGACCAACAGCAGGTGCATGCCCAGGGACCTCAGCAACCATGGGCAGCCCTCGCTGACAGACAGCAGGGGTGCACAGAACCTCAGGAGCTAGAGCAGCCCCCACCACTGTTGCAGATACTGCTGTCTCACAGGGGGTTCCCCACAGCTGCTGCTGCCTCAGCAGCCACCACCACCCTGATGGCAGCCCACCAGCCACTCAATTATATTGGCAGAAGAAGAGTCACCAGCAGAGCCCAAGGAAAGAGGTGACTGAGTGCAGACCTGCAACCAAGTGGCCCAACCCACAGTGGGAAATACACGACCACAGGGGAGAACACACCTGGGGGTAGGGGGTATGTGTGCAGCACACATGACTGGCTTGATCCATGGAGAAATATATGCAGAACCCCCCAAGAGTGCAGAAAACCAGGATACTCAAATAGAGTAGGGAAAAAAATTACCAATCATCACTAACCCTTCCCCCAACTGGGGAAAGCATGGACCCAAGAGAAGCCTCTGCCTATAGGGAAGAGGAAAGAGAAACCATTCCTAGGGTTATTCATTCAAACTGAGGAGTTCCAGTATACCCAAGGGCATGGGACACTAGCCAGGGTGCCAACAAGCCCTCCCAAAGTCACCCACCCCAACCAAAGAGTGACAGGGCATACAGGCATTTATTCCAAGAACTTAAGTGCCCACCAATGTTTCCAACAAGCCAACACAGTGTCATTAACCTCATCAAAGAATTACCAAGTGCCCCAGTGCCTAGGCCATAAAGGCATTCACACACAACTCAGACTGAATATGGCCAGAGTACCCACGTGGAGACTACATTATTGCATCTTCCTGGAAACAGTACAAAAACACTCTTCTCAACAGTCAATATGAATCACATCTATGGGAGGAAGTCTCTCTCCTCAAAGCCTGCCCCAGAGTAATAGAAGAAGCAAATGCTGTACCAAATGACCAGACGTCAATGTAGAGATACTAGAAATATGAAAACAAAAACAAAAACAAAAAACAAATAAAATATGACACCACTGAAGGAATAAAATAACTCTCAGGTACCAGACCCTATACAGCAGAAACCCTTGAGGTGACTGAAAAGGAATTCTGAGTAACAATCTTAAGTAAATTCAATGATATATGAGAAGACTTGGTTAGATGACACAATGAAATAAGAAAAAGTATCCAGGATATGAAGGAGAAAGTTTAAAAAGAGATTAATACCTTAAAAAAGAATGTAGCAGAACTCTTGGAACTGAAGGATTCATTCAACAAAATTTAAACAAAAAACACAACTGAGAGTTTAAGCACTAGGTTAGAGCAAGTGGAAGAAAGAATTTCTAATCTTGAAGATGGTCTTTTAGAAATAACCCAGGAAGACAAAAAAAAAAAAAAAAAAAAGGATTTAAAAAATAAAGAAAATCTATGAGAGCTAGCAGACAATCTTAAGCACACAAACATTTGAATAATGGGTGTGCTGGAAGAAAAGAAAAAAGGAAAAGGCACTGAAAACCTATTCAACAAATTAATAGCAGAAAATTTCTCAGGTATAGGGGGAGACACAGACCTTCAGATCCAGGAGGCTCAAAGATCCCCAAACAGATTGAATCCAAAAAAGTCCTCTCTGAGATACGTTATAGCTTTTGCCAATTGGAAAAGCTCAAAGACAAAAAGAGAATATTAAAAATAGCATGAGAAAAGCATCAAGTCAACTATAAGGGAGGTGCCATCAGACTTCCAGCAGATTTCTCAAAAGAGACTCTACAGGCTAGAAAAGAATTGTATGATATATTCAAAGTACTAAAAGAGAAAACTGCCAGCCAAGAATGCTGTACCCAGCAAGACTATTCTTCAGAAATGAGGAAGAAATAGAGTATTTCTATACCAACAAAACAAAACAAAACAAAACAAAACAAAAAAAAACCTGTGGGATTTCACCAGCACACAACCAACCCTACAAGAAATCCTCAAGGGCCTCCTGAATCTGGAATCTGAAAAATGATAATCATTACCAAAAATACACAAAGAACAAAACTCATTGGTAGAACAAAGATACAAATGAGAAAGAGAAAGAAACTATATTTTACTGTCTCAAAAACCAACGCATGTTGCAGACAAAGAATAAGAGGGGAAGAAAGAAACAAAGGTATTTAAAACATCTAAAAGAAAATCAGAAAAATTCCAGGAGTAAGAAAATACTTTTCAGTAACAACCCTAAATGTAAATGGATTAAACTCCTCAGTCAAAAGACACAACCTAACTGACTGGACTAAAAAGACATACCAACTATATATTCTCTTCGAAAGACTCACCTCACTTGTAAAGAAACACTCAGAATAATAGTGATGGGATGGAAAAAGAGATACCACTTGAATGGAAACCAAAAACAAGCACAAGAACAAGCAGGGATAACTATTCTTATATTGGATAAAACAGACTTTAATTCAAAAACCATAAAAAGAGACAAAGAAGGCCACTGTATAATGATAAAGGGATCTATCCAGCAAGAAGACATAACAATCATAAATATATATGCACCCAACACTGGAGCACCAAGATATACCAAGCAAATACTAATAGACCTACAGAAAGGGATAGACTCCAATACGATAGTAGTTGGGGGCTTGAACACTCTCTGTCAGCATTGAAGAGATCATCTAGGCAACAAATTGACAAAGAAACACAGGATTTAAACTACACTTTAGATCAATTGGACCTGACAGATATCTACAGAACATTTCATTCAACAACTACAGAACGTACGTTTTTCTCATCAGCACATGGAACATTCTCCAGAATAGACCACATGTTAGGTCACAAATCAAGTCTAGACAAATTTTACAGATTGAACTAATTTCAAGTAACTTTTTAGACCACAATGGATTAAAACTAGAAACCAACAACATCAAAACTCTGGAAACTATACAAATACATGGAAATTAAACAACGGGCTCCCCTGAATGACCTATGGGTCCAAGAAGAAATTAAACAAGAAATCAAAAAAGTTCTTGAAACCAATGAAAATTAACACACATCATACTAAAATGGGTGGGGTACTGCAGAAGCAGTACTAAGAGGGAAGTTTATTGTAATAAACATTTACATCAAAAGAATGGAAAGATTTCAAATAACAACCTAATGCTACATATCAAGGTAGTATAAAAACAAAAACAATCCAATCCCAAAATTATTAGACAGAAAGAAATATTAAGATCAGAGCAGAACTAAATGAAAGAGAGACTCCAAAAATTATAGAAAAGATCAATGAGACAGAAAGTTGGCGTTTTAAGAAGATAAGCAAAATAGACAAACCATTAGCTAGGCTAACTAAATAAAGGAGAGAAGATACAAATAACAAAAATCAGGAATGAAAGAGGAGACATTACAATTTATACCACAGAAATACAAAGAATTATTAGAGATTATTATGAACAACTGCACTCCAACAAATTAAAAAGCCTGGAGGAAATGGCTAACTATCTGGACATATACAAACTACCAAGATTGAAACAAGAAGATATAGAAAACCGGAACAGACCGATAACAAGCAATGAGATTGAAGCAGTAATCAATAGTCTCCCAACAAAGAAAAGTCCAGGACTGGATGGCTTTATTGCTGAATTCTAACAAGTCTATAAACAGGAATTAATACCAATTCTCTTTAAAATATTTGAAAAAATTGAAACAGAGGCCTTTTTCCCAAACTCATTTAATGAAGCCAACATCATCCTGATACCAAAACCAGAGGAAGATGCAAGAAAGAAAACTGCAGGCCAATATCCTTGATGAGTATGGATGCAAAATCTTCAACAAAATATTAGCAAAAAGAACACAGCAACAGATCAAAAATTATACACCGTAATCAAGTGAGATTCACCCAGGCATGCAAGGATGGTTCCACATGTGCAAGTCAATAAATGTGATACATCACATCAACAAAATCAAGGACAATACCATATGATTATCTGAATAGACACGAAAAAAGCATTTGACAAAATTCAGCATCCCTTCATGATAAAGACTCTCAGCAAATTAGGTATACAAGAAAAGTATCTCAAAACCATAAACACTGCTTATGATAAACCCACTGCCAATATAATTTCAAATGAACAGGAACAAGAGAAGGATGCCCACTCTCACCACTCCTTTTTAACATATTATTCGAAGTACTAGCCAGAGCAATCAGGCAAGAGAAAGAAACAAAGGGCATCTAGATTGGAGAGGATGAGGTCAAACTGTCCCTGTTTGCAATCAACATGATCCCATATATAGAAAAACCTAAAGGCTCTACAAAAAATTCTTAGAGCTGATAAATGATTTCAATAAAGTTTCAGGATACAAAACCAACACTCAAAAATCAGTAGCTTTTTAAAGCTCCAATAACAAACTAGCAGAAAAATAAATCAGGAAAGCAAGAACATTTATGTAGTCATCAAAAATTAAAAACCCTAGAAATCAAGTTAACCGAGGAGGTGAACAATCTCCTGATTTAAGAATCACATATTGCACACGGATATTGATATTTAATGCTGTACCCCACAGATATGTACAATCAGTTGTTTCAATAAATAAAAATAAAATAAAAAATCAAAATGTGTTGTACAACATAAATATATGCAATTTTTATTTGTCAATTAATAATAAAGAAAGAAAGGAAGAAGGACATTGATCTAGTGAACAGGGGAAAAAATGATGACTAGAGACTTAAACTGCTTATCCTCTACAAGGTAGTGCTCAGTGCTCATGCATACAGACATTGTCACACAGGCAAGCTAGAATACCAATTTCAAGATTTTCAAAAATTTACAAATAGGAAAACTGAGAGTCACAGAGTTTAAGTAATTTGCCCAATATCACACAGGTGGTAGGTGGAGTAGCTAGGACTTGAACCTAGACACTTGGGATTCAGAGTCCATGCTTGCCCTGGTAAGCGCTATGAAATCAAGCTTCTCAGAAATTGGCCATGTTGCCTAGTGTAAAATGCAGGGGGAGATTGTAGATACTTATACTTCTGCATTCTTTTTGTCTGGATCATGAGTGAGGTCACTTGTGTTCTCAGGAATCAAGGACACAGAGGAAAAAGCATTAGACAGAATAAAAGGACTATGATTTTACCCCTGATGTTTCTACTAACGTACCTTCTGACTTGTACAATAAGAGAGACAATTATTCATCTGTGAAGTGAGAGAGCTGAACTAGAGCTGAAGTGTTCAAACCTGCTCCTAGCAACCTCGAAATTCTGCAAAGGTTTAGCAGGCTCTGTTTCTCAGATCAGGAGTGCCAGGGGTGCAGAATTCCTTTTTGATATTGGGGTGGGTTCCTTCCTTTTGCTTTCTGCTTTCTGCCATGTTTTTCCTTACTGAGTGGATTCAAAATATGTCTTGAAGATGGTAGTGTTAAATTTTGAAGCCATTTCTTTCCTTACGATACCTTCCAGCAGTCTGGCCTTTCTTTCCTGTGTCTGTCATAACTAAACCTGATAATATTATCACCTACTAGAAAAAGTTAAGGGTGTCTTCAAAATAACATGATTTTTATGGACATTTGGAGAGGGACAGCATTCATCTTTTCTTGTTCAGACTTTTTGACTCTAATAATGAAACTTTAAGCCAAATGGGATGGAACCATATTTTTGTAGCAGCCAATTTATAGCACATAAATGGCTACTCATTAGATCTGTGTATGTTCTAAATGTGTGTGCATACACACACGCACACACTCACTTAATGCCTGTAACAATCTGCAGCTATGTATTTTGTTATGTTTACATATTATAAAGGGCACACGCACACACTTTTTTTTCTGCTAGCTTGTGGTTATCTCACCTCCCTCTTTTCATAATGCTCATCAGGTGGATCCACCCCAGTTAGGTTCAGGTACAAAGCAAAGGGGTAACTACCCTAGGCTGTAGCACAAAAGGAAAATCAATTATACAACAAGTATGTATTAAGCACTTAGTACTCTAGAGGTCTGGGAGTTTGCAAAGAAACACAAGACACCTATGTCCTCTAAGACCTTAGCACACAAAAAACATTAGCAGACAGCATATAAGTAAGTGTTAAACTGTCTGACACAGGCTGTTAAGTGTACTGGGAATTTCAGAGAAGAGGAAGAGAAATGAGAGCTAGTAAAGTCAAATAAGACTTTGGGGTTATGAGATTTGAACTAGAAAAAGAAGGTGAAAGGGAAGTCCCCATTCTAAATCTGTCTATCACAGTGACTTTAATGACTTGGTGTGTGCACCTCAAGGGGTGTAATTTAGAGGGGTAACCAGAAAGTTTTTCTGCCCCATCACATATGGAAAATATCTTACTATTAGATATAACTGTAAGTATATCTTTTAGAATATACGTATTTGAGAGAATTCCAATACATTAATATAGGTTACCTTTCATTTATACCTTAGCCAAATAGAGTTAAGATAATTTTTTTCTCACTGAATGAACTGTGTAGAGTAACAAAGACACCACGTGATGTCCTTATGTGTCCTTTATAAAAGCCCACCAAGAGATTTGTTGGTATATTCTAAGCTTCAGTGTCTGGAAACAATTGATTCTGTTAGATACACTCTTTTTGCCTCCTTATAGGAAAGGTGAAATGTGTATATTGTTAGTTTAGGAGTAGTGAAGACTTTGGCTTGCATTTCTCCCTTCTAACTTTCCCGTAAGTGTTGACCTTCTATGTGTACATAACGAAAGCATCAGACTCCTCTTACCCATATCCAGGTTCACTATCTTATGAGACAGAGTTAAAGGGCGAATTGGTCTTATTATCAGGTGTTGGTTGCCTCTCAACATCACGTGCTTCTCAGGATCAATTTTGGGAAACACCTCCTACAGCAAAAACTGCCGGTTGTCCTCTATAATTTGTTTTCTCTTTCTCAGTAGTAGAATCTTGGTTTTTAGATAGGTATATGTATACCTATAATAAAGACCTCATTTCTCAGACATCCTTGCTGCAGGTATACCCACGTGACTAAATCATAGACAACAAGATGTAAGCAGAAGTAGTGTGTGCACCTTCTAAAAAGTGTGCCTTAAAAAAGTGGGCACATGCTTCTTTGTGGCTTCCTTCTTCCTGTTAGCATAGAGATAGGATGTCAAGCATTCATTCTAGCAGCCGTCTTGGACAATGAGATGATCTTGGGAAGGTAAGCCACTTATGGAGAGCGACAAGAAAATAGTACCAATGTCAAAGATGGATGTAAATAATAATGAGAAAATGTGTAATATAAATTTAGACACTGGTTGTCACATAAAAATTACTCAATAAGCATTTGTTGGTTTTGATTTAGAATAAATTCTGATTTTTGGTGGGAGGGACATGTATTTGTGAGTGTGTGTTCCAACACTTATTCATTTGACATCAGATGAACTTCATATCAAGGTCACAGTTTGCCCTCAAAGGGACCAGACTTGAAAAGACCACATCCAATGAACTATGCCCAAGTCCATTCTAGACTGTCCTGATAGGGGTTCAATAATATCCTACTAGATTGACTAGATCACATTTAGAAAAATGTGCTACAGGGGAAAGGACTCTGAGAAAGACCAACTTCTGAGGTCGGGAGAGCTAAGTAAAGCTTCAAGTAACAAAGACCCAAATAACACAGAGTTTAAAAGAGACAAAAATTTATTACTCTATTTCATTCTACGGTTAATATAGCCACATTTAAAGGCGTGATGATATATTTTGGAAAAACTGCTATTTTTCTCCTTAGTTTGTAGAAGAAGGAAGTAGGAGTATCACTCTTGCAATTAAATACAGGAGGTCTTCAAAATTTTCATGGAAAATGAGTATTATGAGAAAACTATGCATAGATTGCAAAATTGTTTTTGCAACAAGGTAATGTCATACTGACGTGTTACAACTTGTCTGAACAAGGTCCAGTTTGAGGCACTGGGAAAGATAAGACATCATTTTGAAAAAAGCCCCTATCACAGCAACGTGAATTTTGCTGAAACTGAAGGAAGAACAAACATGAAATGTATGGTGAAGCTTTGTTAAAGAATACTGAAACCATGGATGCTTTGGAGACAATGCCCCAACGAAATCAACAGTTTATAAATGGATAACTCGTTTTAAGAAGGAACAAGACGATGTTGAAGATGAAATTCACAGCGGCAGATCATCCACATCAATCTGCAAGGAAAAAATTAACCTTGTTTGTGCTCGATGATTAACAGCAAAATCAATAGCCAACACCATAGACATCTCAATTGGTTCAGCTTACACAACTCTGACTGAAAGCTGAGCAGACTTCACTTAGTGGGCGCCAAAACTGTTGTGCCCATATCAGCAGCAGACAAGAGCAGAGCTTTCAATGGAAATTTTAAACAAGTGGGATGAAGGTATTAAAGTATTTCTTCAAAGAATTGTAACAGAAGTTGAAACATGGCTTTACCAGTATGATCCCAAAGACAAAGCACAATCCAAGCAATTTCTACCAAGAGGCAGAAGTGGTCTACTTGAAGCAAAAGCAGACCGGTCAAATGCAAAGGTTATGGGAACAGTTTTTTTGGATGCTCAGGCATTTTTCTTATTGACTTTCTGGAGGGCCAAAGAATGATAATATCTGCTTATTATGGGAGTGTTTGGAGAAAGTTAGTAAAAACTTTAGCAAAAACCACCCAGGAAAGCTTTCCCAGAGAGTCTTTCTCCACCATGACAATGCTCCTGCTCATTCCCCCCCATCAAACAATTGCAATTTTGCAAGAGTTTTGATGAGAAATCAATAGGCATCCACCTTACAGTCCTGATTTGGTGCCTTCTGACTTCTTTTTGTTTCTTCATCTTATCAGATCTTTAAAAGGCACCCATTTTTTCTTCAGTTAAGCATGTAAAAATACTGCATTGACATGGTTAAGTTCCCAGGACCCTCCGTTCTGTAGGGATGGACTAAATGGCTGGTGTCATCACTTAAAAGTGTCTTGAACTTGATGGAGTTTATGAGGAGAAATAAAGTTTATATTTTTCATTTTTATCTTTTAATTCCACTTTTCCACAAACTTTTTGAAGTCCTCTTGATCTGATAATTAATTTTTTAGAATTTGTCTATTTTTTTTTTTTAAATACTCTCAGAAAACTCCTTACATCGTTGGTGGAATAAGGTGGGAGGATAACAATACAAATAGAATTAGAACTGAGAAACTATAAGATTTAGTAGGAGAGGGCAGGAAGAAGCCTCTTTGGAAGCTCAGGTCATAATGCCTGGTCATCATTATGGGCGGTATGGGGTGCCTTGAGGGCAGCATTAGGGCATTGGCCTAGGTGTTAGGGGACCTGAGACATGAAGGAACCAGAGCACGTGAGCCAGCTTTGCCAGTCTCACTATTGCTTCTCTCGATTGGGCTGTTGATGTCTGTCAGATTCTTTCTTTCTTTCTTTTTTTTTTTCTGTGTTAATGAGCATTACCAGAGTACAATACCCTGACAGACAGACCTTTAACATGTACTAAGTGACAGAATCATACAGATGTGTAGAGATGTTCAAAAGGAAATAACAGGTTTTCCTAATCCTCTATTGTGGAGGTCATTTCACTTGTTTAGACTTAAGAACAGTGGTGATCTAACAAGCTTTCTCTCAAAATGAATGTACAATGTATGGGAGTTCTAGTGAGCACCTAAAGACTGAGAAAAAGAATTAAAAGCAGGAGGAGAAGGAATGAAAATGAAGCAGGTTCATCAGCTAATAGAAATCACTGTATTTATTTACCCTGTTCTGAAGTCTAAGACAGGTCAACCCTATTCTTCTATGCTCAACAAAGTACTGAGAATCTGATGTGTGATTCCCCAGTTTCATTCTATGTAAAATAAAATAGAAACTAAGGACATTTTGAAAGCAGAAAGAATTTGAGGGTGGAGGCAAAAGAAGAATCTGCAATCCCAAGATGATGTGCCTTAGTGAAAGTGGCCGAGTTCAATTCTGCGCTGTTCAAACGTATTCAAGCCTCTCTCTCTATTTTTAAAATCCATTGGCCTCTTTTGTATCAGGTAAAGATATCAGAAACGAACCTAAGCTAGGATAAGAAAAACAAAAGGTAAGGTTATAATAAAGCAGGGCAATGCTTAGAAATTAAGGGCAGGAATGAAGCTGGGGTTGGGAAAATCATGGTTCACACGTTCCCATATTATAGTTCCATGCACTTGTGGGTGGCTGCCTCACTGGCCAAATTATGAATCTTGGGAGAGAGAAACCGAGCAGTTTGAATCAATTTTCACCTTTGTTCCAAACAGCTATGTCCAGAAGTGAGGGGCTTTAGGATAATGTAGTATAATAGGCCTGCCAAGAGCCTACCTCTTTATATCCGTGGGGCTTCTTCTCAGAGAACGTAAGTTGGCCTATGGTTTAGGAAGACACCTCATAGGCTAAACTACTGGATTAATTCAGTGCTCAGCCCCAAAGAACATGCTTAACCTCCTGTGTGGGTTCTGAAACAAAATGGGAAAAAAAAAATAAAAGAATTTTTCGTTTACATCTTGTGTTGTCTACAAATAATATCTCGCAGATCTTGTTAATCTAAGTCAGCAGAAAGTAATAGGATGCTTCTATTAATTTGATATATTTGCTTTGGAGAGTAAATTCTGAACTGCCTGATCTCGTATTTTGAAGATTCAACTCTAGGTAAATTTAAAGCAAGTGGATAACTGAGGAAGGACAATTTATTTCATAGAAGAGTTTTAGCAGTAGAGCCTGTGATCTGTGTGTTCATAATCCATCCTTGATACCCAGGAACAGGCATAGTATTTTTTATTTTATATTTTATTTTTATTTATTTATTTATTGACATATTTTTTATTTTAAAATTTTACTTTTCTTTATTTCTTTATTTCTTTATTTATTTTTATTTTTTATTTTTTTTAAGTTTTATTTTGCCGATATACATTGTGGCTGATTGTTGCTCCCCATCACCAAAACCTCCCTCCCTTCTCCCTCCCCCCCTACCCCCCAACAATGTCCTTTCTGTTTGCTTGTCGTATCAACTTCAAGTAGTTGTGGTTGTTATATCTTCTTCCCCTCCCCGGTTCTTTTTTTTTTTTTTTTTTAAATTTTATTTTGTCGATATACATTGTAGCTGATTATGGCTCCCCATCACCAAAACCTCCCTCCCTTCTCCCTCCCCCCCTCCCCCCCAACAATGTCCTTTCTGTTTGCTTGTCGTATCAAATAAATAATTGTGGTTGTTATATCTTCTTCCCCCCCCCCCCGGTTTGTGTGTGTGTGTGTGTATGTGTGTGTGTGAATTTATATATTAATTTTTAGTTCCCTCCAATAAGTGAGAACATGTGGTATTTCTCTTTCTGTGCCTGACTTGTTTCACTTAATATAATTCTCTCAAGGTCCATCCATGTTGTTGCAAATGGCAGTATTTCATTCGTTTTTATAGCTGAGTAGTATTCCATTGTGTAGATGTACCACATTTTCCGTATCCACTCATCTGATGATGGGCATTTGGGCTGGTTCCAACTCTTGGCTATTGTAAAGAGTGCTGCGATGAACATTGGGGAACAGGTATACCTTCGACTTGATGATTTCCATTCCTCAGGGTATATTCCCAACAGTGGGATGGCTGGGTCGTATGGTAGATCTATTTGCAATTGTTTAAGGAACCTCCATACCATTTTCCATAGAGGCTGCACCATTTTGCAGTCCCACCAACAATGTATGAGAGTTCCTTTTTCTCCGCAGCCTCGCCAGCATTTATCGTTCATAGTCTTTTGGATTTTAGCCATCCTAACTGGGGTTAGATGGTATCTCAATGTGGTTCTGATTTGCATTTCCCGGATGCTGAGTGATGTTGAGCATTTTTTAATATGTCTGTTGGCCATTTGTAGATCTTCCTTAGAGAAATACCTACTTAGCTCTTTTTCCCATTTTTTAATTGGGTTCCTTGTTTTTTTCTTGTAAAGATGTTTGCGTTCCTTACATATTCTGGATATTAATCCTTTGTCAGATGTCTATTTTGGAAATATTTTCTCCCACTCTGTTGGTTGTCTTTTAACTCTGTTAATTGTTTCTTTTGCTGTGCAGAAGCTTTTTAGTTTCATATAATCCCATTTGTTTATTTTTCCTTTGGTTGCCCGTGCTTTTGGGATCGTATTCATGAAGTCCGTGTCCAGTCCTATTTCCTGAAGTGTTTCTCCTATGTTTTCTTTAAGAAGTTTTATTGATTCAGGTTGTATATTTAAATCCTTAATCCATTTTGAGTTGATTTTAGTATACGGTGAGAGGTATGGATCTAGTTTCATTCTCCTGCATATGGATATCCAGTTATCCCAGCACCATTTGCTGAAGAGGTAGTCCCTTCCCCAGTGAATAGGCTTGGTGCCTTTGTCAAAGATCAGATGGAAGTAAGTGTGTGGGTTGATTTCTGGATTCTCTATTCTATTCCATTGGTCAGTGTGTCTGTTTTTATGCCAGTACCATACTGTTTTGGTTATTATAGCTTTGTAGTATAGCTTAAAGTCGGGTAGTGTTATGCCTCCAGCTTTATTTTTTTTTGCTTATCATTGCTTTGGCTACACATGATCTTTTATTATTCCACATAAATGTCTGGATAGTTCTTTCCATTTCTGAGAAAAATGTCTTTGGAATTTTGATGGGGATTGCATTGAATTTGTATATCACTTTCGGTAGTATGGACATTTTCACTATGTTGATTCTTCCAATCCAAGAGCATGGAATATCTTTCCATCTTCTTGTATCCTCTCTAATTTCTCTCAGCAGTGGTTTGTAGTTCTCATTAAAGAGATTTTTTACATCCTTGGTTAACTGAATTCCTAAGTATTTTATTCTTCTGGTGGCTATTGTAAATGGGCAGGCTTTCTTGATTTCTCATTCTGCATGTTAACTATTGGAGAAAAGAAATGCTACTGATTTTTGAGTGTTGATTTTGTATCCTGTTACTATACTGAACTCATTTATCAATTCCAAGAGTTTTTTTGTAGAAGTTTTAGGCTGTTCAATATATAGGATCATGTCATCTGCAAACAGGGACAGTTTGACTTCATCTTTTCCAATCTGGATGCCCTTTATTTCCTTCTCTTCTCTGATTGCTCTGGCTAGTACTTCCAACACTATGTTGAATAGGAGTGGTGAGAGTGGGCATCCTTGTCTAGTTCCTGTTCTTAAAGGAAAAGCTTTCAGCTTTTCCCCATTGAGGATGATATTGGCAGTGGGTTTGGCATATATGGCTTTAATTATGTTGAGATACTTTCCCTCTATACCTAACTTATAGAGGTTCTTTGTCATGAATGAGGGATGAATTTTATCAAATGCTTTTTTAGCATCTGTAGAGATGATCATATGGTCCTTGTGTTTGACTTTATTAATATGGTGTATCACATTTATTGATTTGCGTATGTTGAACCAACCTTGCATCCCTGGGATGAATCCCACTTGATTGTGGTGAATAATTTTACGTATGTGTTGCTGTATTCTGTTTGCTAGTATTTTAGTGAGGATTTTTGCATCTATATTCATCAAGGATATCGGCCTGTAGTTTTCTCTTTTGGTTGTATCTTTACCTGGTTTTGGTATCAGGATGATGTTTGCTTCATAGAATGAGTTTGGTAGATTTGTGTCTGTTTCAATCTTTTGGAATAGTTTGTAAAGAATCGGTGTCAATTCCTCTTTGAATGTTTGGTAAAATTCTGCAGTGAATCCATCTGGTCCTGGGCTTTTCTTTGTTGGGAGCCTTCTGATAACAGCTTCAATCTCCTTTACTGTTATTGGTCTGTTCAAATTTTCTACGTCTTCACGGTTCAGTTTTGGGAGCTTGTGTGTGTCCAGAAATTTATCCATTTCCTCCAGATTTTTAAATTTATTGGCGTATAGTTTATAGTAGTCTTGAATGATTCCTTGTAATTCATATGAATCAGTTGTAATATCGCCTTTTTCATTTCTAATTTTTGTTATTTGAGTCTTCTCTCTTCTTTTTTTTGTTAGCCATGCTAATGGTTTGTCAATTTTATTTATCTTTTCAAAAAACCACCTTTTTGTTTCATTGATCTTTTGTATTGTTTTTTGGGTTTCAATTTCATTCAGTTCTGCTCTGATCTTAATGATTTCTTTCCATCTGCTAACTTTAGGTTTGGGTTGCTCTTGTTTTTCTAGTTCTTTAAGGTGAAGTGTTAGGTTGTTCACTTGCCATCTTTCCATTCTTCTGAGGTGAGCCTTTAATGCAATAAATTTCCCCCTTAATACTGCTTTTGCAGTATCCCACAGGTTTTGGTATGATGTATTATTATTTTCATTAGTTTCAATAAATTTTTTGATTTCTTGCTTGATTTCTTCTTGGACCCATATGTCATTAAGTAGAGTGCTGTTTAATTTCCATGTGTTTGTATAGTTTCCAGAGTTTCATTTGTTATTAATTTCTAGTTTTAATCCATTGTGGTCTGAGAAAATACATGGGATAATTCCAATTTTTTGAATTTATTGAGACTTGATTTGTGACCTAATATGTGATCTATCCTGGAGAATGATCCATGTGCTGATGAGAAGAATGAATATTCTGAGGTTGTTGGGTGGAATGTTCTGTAGATATCTGCCAATTCCAATTGGTCTAGGGTATTGTTTAGATCTTGTGTTTCTGTACTGATTTTTTGCCTAGATGATCTGTCTAATATTAACAGTGGGGTATTCAGGTCCCCCACTATTATGGTATAAGTGTCTATTTCCTTCTTTAGGTCTAATAGAGTTTGTTTTATAAATCTGGCTGCTCCAACATTGGGTGCGTACATATTTATGATTGTTATGTCTTCTTGATGGATCAGTCCTTTTTATCATTAAGTAGTGTCCCTCATTGTCTCTTTTTATGGTTTTTAGTTTAAAGTCTCTTTTGTCAGATATAAGAATAGCTACTCCAGCTCGTTTTTCTTTTCTGTTTGCATGGTAAATCTTTTTCCATCCTTTCACTCTTAGTCTATGTGAATCTTTACGGGTGAGGTGGGTCTCTTGTATGCAGCATATAGTTGGGTCCTCCTTTTTGATCCAGTCAGCCAGTCTGTGTCTTTTGATTGGGGAATTTTTGCCTTTTACATTAAGAGTTGTTATTGAAAGGTGTTGATTTATTCGTAGCATTTTATTGGTTCTTTGGTTGTCTTTGGTGTCTTTTGTTCCTTGCTTTCTGATTTACTGTTTGTTTTCTGTGTTTGTTGGTTCCTTAGGTTGTAGATAGCGTTTTTGTTTGATTGTTTTCTCTTCATGAATGCCATTTTTATTATGCTAGTGGGTTTTGATTTTTCTTGGGTTTTTATGGCAATGGTAGTTATTTTTCAGGAACCAAACCCAGTACTCCCTCGAGAATTTCTTGTAAGGGTGGTCATGTGGTAGTGAACTCCCACAGTTTTTGTTTGTCTGAGAAATATACTCTTTGCTCTTCATTTTGGAAGGATAGCCTTGCAGGGTAGCGTATTCTTGGCTGGCAATCTTTGTCTTTTAGTATTTTGAATATATCATCCCATTCCTTTCTAGCTTTTAGGGTTTGTGATGAAAAGTCTTATGTTAGCCTGATTGGGGCTCCCTTATAGGTGATTTGATGCTTCTCTCTTGCAGCTTTTAAGATTCTCTCTTTGTCTCTGAGTTTTGCCAATTTGACTATGACATGTCTTGGAGAAGGCCATTTTGGGTTGAATACGTTTGGAGATCGTTGAGTTTCCTGGATCTGAAGATCTGTGATTTTTCCTATACCTGGGAAGTTTTCTGCCACTATTTTGTTGAATATGTTTTCAATGGCATCTCCATTTTCTTCCCCTTCTGGGATACCCATGACTTGGATATTTGAGCGCTTAAGGTTGTCTGATATCTCTCTCAGATTTTCTTCAATGTCTTTGATTCTTCTTTCTTTTTCTTTTTTTTTTTTGTCTGCTTGTGTTATTTCAAACAGCCCATCTTCAAGTTCAGAGTTTCTCTCTTCAGCTTCGACAAGCCTGCTGGTTAAACTCTCCGTTGTGTTTTTATTTCGCTGAATAACTTCTTCAGTTCAGCAAGTTCTGGTGCATTTTTTTTCAGGACATTGATTTCCTTGTATATTTCCTCTTTCAAGTCCTGTATACTTTTCCTCATTTCATCATGATGTCTAGCTGAGTTTTCTTGTATCTCATTCAGTTTCCTTAGAATTATCACTCGAAATTCCTTTTCAGTCATTTCAAGGGCTTCTTGTTCTATAGGATCTAGAGTTTGAGATTTATTAACTTTTGGTGGTGTACTTTCTTGATTTTTTGTATTTCTGGTATCTTTTTTTTGATGTTTATTCATTGTGGCAGGGAGTTTCACAGTCCACTGGTCTGAGACTATTGACTAACTAAGATGTTGCTGTTGTTGCCAATTTGGTATGGCTCCCTCCGTGACTGCTCAGTTGGCCTCTAGTGCCTTATGTGTGTGGTTGCCTCGGGTTTTGGGCCTCTCTCCATATGAGAATTGTATTCTGGATCCTATTTCTTCTATGGTCTCCAGCATTTTTTCAAAATTCAGTTCTTCTCTATAATTCTTTAAAACAGCAACTTTTCTGCGTGACAAAGAAACTTAATCCCGCCTGCGGCCGGAAGTCAGCCTTGTGCTCCACCGCGCCCCTCCCCATGATTTTTTGTTTTTTAACTAACCTGTTTAAGGAAGAGAGAATATGGTTGTTTTTTGAAATACTGCTTTTTGTATTTTGTCTTGTTCTGCATTTAATTTATTAAAAAGAAATGCCCATGAAATACTAAAGGTTGCATGGAAAATAGGATTTTACTGGATCTTAGCCCAATAAAATTACAATTAAAATTCACAAGGCTGACAAGACACAAGGCAATGAAAAGATAAAAGTTTATTCAAGAGTAACATCAGTAACAACATTATGTGAAAGGAATAATTTTAAAGTTATTGCTTAGGGTGTGTGTGGTGAGTGGAGGGGAGGACATTCACTTTTCTGTACCTAAATGGCAAATAAAAATAGAGATTTTCTTCATATCTCTGTATTGACTTAGAATCATATTTTGACATTCCCTCCATTCAGAGTCAGAGTAACAAAACAGTATGCTTTTATTTATTTGATATATTCCCTTTGGAGACTAAATTTACAGCATGAATTTTATTGTCATATTCTGTCTTCAGAGATAGAGAGCTATTAAATTAAAAGCATGATTGAACTAATATTGTATATGTTCACAATTTCTTTTTACTTTGAAATTTCTCTGCCATATTATCCTTTCTCTTTCTCTTTTTTTCTCTCTCTCTCCCTCTCCCTCTACATCTTTCCTTTCCCTTCCATCAACTCATACATTATTCAAACTTATAAAGCTCAAATGAACAAATGTCTGGCTTTAAATGTAATTGAGAATTTCTTTTTTTTCTCAGCTTTATACATATGCATATCTTGTCATCAGGGAATGATTTTATCATATTGGTTATCTCCATAACTCACAATACTCTTATACCCAAATTTGTCATTGGCTCCACATGGTCCCTGAAATAAGAATGCTTTGTGTTCTAATTTGAGACCTTGATTGACCATGTGTTACACTGGGAACAGCAGTCGACTTGTTTCTTTAGCAGGGTAATGAGATAATTACTGACCTCCTCTCCAGAGAGATTTGGCCGATAGAGGATTACAAAATGCTCTGCATTAGAAGTACTGAATTTTCTTCTAAATGCTTTTATTTTTTCTTGGGATAAAAATGTTCATTTATCGACTATTTTATGGGAAGGCTTTAACCAGAAGGTACATGTGGCTGCGCTTTAGCCAGTGCAAACATCTATATATTCAAGAAGACCTGACCAAAAGAAAGTTCTAGAACTACAAACGCGCCCTGAAAGAACCTGGCCAGGTGCCTGTATATCAGAATACTAAGAGCTCACCTGCCATATTTTCCAGATGGGTTAACTCTCTAGCTGTAATACCTGCAACTTGGCCAATATGAATCCTTGCCTACTCACTTTTAGACAATTTCCTAATTGGGTCATTACTGGAGAAGGTGATGGGTAACAGTGTAATTGAGATTAGTTGGGACTGAGCATGGTGGAAGAAATCTCAGTGCCTTTGTTGGTGTGGCAGTCCAACACACTGGGGCTATTCCAATGTTTTCAAACACTTTAAAAATAAAATAAATGGGGGACCAATCAACGTTTCATTTGTCACTGACTCAACAGCTCAAGGCAGAGCTCTGCTTTGCCACCACATTTTCAAATAGGAGTGTGTGTTTCAATCACATTTGTTTTCCTGACAGCTCAGGTGGTGTGAGGTTTCCACAGGCCAGCTGCAGCTCACTTGTCTTCAGCTCACAGCTTCTCTCTGGTGCATCTTCTCAGCCCTTTTCACACAGCTTAAGGCTTTCAAGCACACTGAGAGTTTTAGTAAAATATTTAGTTGCACTAGGTTGTACGAACTGCGAGGTACCATGACAGAACTGAGCAGAAATTATTGTGAAGAGATAGCTGCCCACCCTCTTTAAAATAAACAAGTAAACACACGCAATAAAAGCCAGAGAATTGCCATATGCTTCAGTCTAGAGAAGAGTGTCTGTTGGTATATTTAACTTCCCCACCCTCACTCTAACTCCATATATAACTAAGTTCTGGCTTCAGTTCTAAGACAAAGGATATGTTCTTGGGCAAGTCATGGTCTCTGTGAGGCACAGTGTTCTATGAATAAAATAAAAATGAAAATCTCTTCTCTGATCCACACTGATCTCAGGTATTTTTCTTTTTCTTTTCCTTTTTTTTTTATTGGTCATGTCAGGAATCTGAACCATTGACCTTGATGTGATAACACCATGCTGTAACTAACTGACCTAACCAGCTAGCCCTGGTCTCAGGTATTTCTGAGATATAATTCAAATTTATATAGTGTTTGTGTCTATGGGGAGTGTGTGGACTTGAATTTAGTTGATAACTGTTGAAGTTGGGTCGTGGGTACAAGGGGATTTGTTATGATATTCTCTACTTGTATATTTGTTTGAAGTATTGTATAATAAAAACTTTAAAAAATATAACACATGAAAGAAAAGAACACTGCATACTTTCTTAGCAGAGTCATAGGTGAGGATCAAAGGAGATAATATGTAAAAGTGCTTTGTAGGGCCGACCTCATGGCTCACTCGGGAGAGTGTGGCGCTGGGAGCGCAGCAGCGCTCCCGCCGCAGGTTCGGATCCTATATAGGGATGGCCAGTTCACTCACTGGCTGAGTGTGGTCACAAAAAAGGACAAAAAAAAAGTGCTTTGTAAATAGTAACACACTAAAACAGGTATATCTCAAAAAACTGTATCTTCAGGGCACCCACATCAGAATCACCTTGTGTACTACTAACTAAAAATACAGGCACAGAGTTCCACAGGCCTGCAGAATCAGAAATGATGACCATGTATCCCAGAGGAATCCGCATTTTTTTATTGAAACATAATTGATAGTACATAATTTGTTGAGAGTCTTTTTCATGAAATGATGTTGAATTTTGTCAAATGTTTTTACAGTGTCTGTTGAGATAATCATATGGTGTTTGTCCTTGATTTTGACAATGTGGTGTTTCACATTTATTGACTTGCTTCTGTTGAACCATCCTTGCATCTCTGGGATGAATCCCACTTGATCATGATATATAATTTTTTGGATGTGTTGCTGTATTCTGTTTGATGATGTTTTGTTGCGAATTTTTATGTCTATGTTCATCAAAGATATTGGCCTGTAGTTTTCTTTTTTGTTGTATCTGGGTGATGCTGGCTTCATAGAATGAATTTGGGAGAATGGTCTCTGTTTCAATATTTTAGAATAGTTTGAAGAGAATTGGTGCTAATTCTTCTTTAAAGGTTTGATGGAATTCAGCAGTAAAGCCATCCTGTCCCGGACTTTTCTTTGTTGGGAGACTGCTGATTACCACTTCAATCTTGTTGCTTGATATTGGTCTTTTCAGGTTTTCTATGTCTTCTTGGTTTAGTCTTGGTACTTTGTGTATGTCCAGTTATTTACCCTTTTCCTCCAGGTTTCCGAATTTGTTGTAGTATAGTTGTTCATAATAGTCTCTAATGATCCTTTGTATTTCTGTGGTAACAGTTATAATCTCTTCTTTCATTTCTGATTTTTGTTATTTAGATCTTCTCACTTTTTAAAGTTAGCCTAGCTAATGGTTTGTCTATTTTGTTTAACTTCTCAGAAAACCAAGTTTTTGTCTCATCGATCTTTTGTATCACTTTTTGGGTCTCTATTTCATTTAGTTCTTCTCTGGTCTTAATTATTTCTTTTCATCTACTAGTTTTGGGCATGGGCTGTTTTTGTTTTTCTAGTTCTTCGAGGTGTAACATTAGGTTGTTTATTTGAAATCTTTCTATTTTTTTGATGTAAGCATTTATTGCAATAAACTTCCCTCTTAGTACTGCTTTTGCTGTATCTCGCAGGTTATGGTATGATGTGTCTTTATTTTCATTGGTTTCAAAATTCTTTTTGGTTCCCTGTTTAATTTCTTCTTGGACCCATAGGTCATTCAAGAGCATGTTGTTTAACTTCCATTTGTTTATACAGTTTCCGGAGTTTCACCTGTTATTGATTTCTAGTTTTAACCCATTATGGTCTGAAAATACACTTGAAATGGTTTCTATTTCTTGAAATTTTTCCAGAGTTGACTTGTGACCTAACATGTGGTGTATCCTAGATAATGTTCCATGTGCTGATGAGAAGAATGTATATTCTGTAGTTGTTGGATGAAATGTTTTATAGATATCTGCCAGGTCCAATTGGTCTAAAGCATAGTTTAAATCCTGTGTTTCTTTGTTATATTTGTTTCCTAGATGATCTGTTCAATGCTGACAGAGGAATGTTCAGGTCCCCACCTATTATCATATTGGGGGCCTATCTCTTTCTTTAGGCCTAATAGTATTTGCTTTATATATCTGGGTGCCTTGATATTGGGTACATATAGATCTGGGATATTTATGTCTTCTAGCTGGATTGATCCATTTATCTTTGTATAATAGCTTTCTTTGTCTCTTTTTATAGTTTTGAATTAAAGTCTATTTTATCTAATATAAGAATAGCTATTCCTGCTCATTTTTGGTTTCCATTTGCATGGTATCTCTTTTTCCGTCCCTTCACTATAAATTATTCTGTGTGTGTCTTTACAGGTGAGGTGAGTCTCTTGAAGACAGCATATAGTTGGGTCTAGCTATTTAATCTAATCAGCCAGTCTGTGTCTTTTGAATGGGAAATTCAATCCATTTACATTTAGGGTTGTTATTGAAAGGTATTGTCTTACTCCTGGCATTTCATTGCTTTTTTTATGGTTGATTTAGGAAAGTGGCAGCCATGAGAGAAGAAGATGGCAGCCACTGTGGGGGTGCTGTCTGGTGCAGTGACCAGTTGGGCCAACAAATGCTGTAGCTGTGGTGGTGTGGGAGTCAGTGGGGCAGAGGAAAAACTGCTCACACTCCTACAAGCAGTTCTGTTTTCCAGTAGTTTCAAATGTTGCTTCTTTCCCGCCTCCAAGGACCAGCTTTGAGTCCTTTTACTCTTGGCCAATGTGGCATTAATTGACTGTACTCTGGAAATCCTGACTGCCACAGGTGTACAGGAAAACTCTGGGTTTGTTGCTGGAAGGCTGCTCAAATCAAAGAATATTTGCTGAAATCCACATGGTGCTGCCCTATAGTTTTCAATATGGTTTGAATAATTACATCAGAGCTATACTGATTGTTGGGAGATGTTCTCTGTTGTAATCTCTCTCAGGGTGATGGAGACACAAAGGATTACTCAAAGCCCATTTCTTCTGAGCAGCGAGAGGCCCAAAAGGGTTAATTCCAGACAAATCCCTGAAGGGAGAAGAATTCTTGGAAAATAACCCTGAATCAGGTTTTCTCTCCATTTTTATTCTCCAGGCGAGAAGGTTACAGAAAAGGAACATAGATGATTACGAAAGAAACAGTAAAATATTTGTCATGGCAACAATCATTCGGTTTAGCTGCACCAAGGACATCTGCCCTTAGGGCCAGCAGTTTTGCTGTGTTACAATTCTTTATCTACAACAGAGGCTTTAGCCTGGGGAAAGTTTTCTGTCTTTCCCAGGCTTAGCATTTCTATGTGCAATTCTAAAAAGTTAGGCCCTGTAAAATACATTTGCTTTATTAATGTTGGTATCCTCCACACTCCACGATGTTGATGCCAAGGCCTTGGTGCACTCTGACTTCCTTTTGGTGTGTGGGGATGTCATCTTAAACATCAGTATTACTAGAGTCCTTGAGGAAAACAGGTTGAAGCAGAAGCTAGAAAAAAAAAATGTATTTGTGATGACAGTGATCTTCAAGGAGTCATCCCCCATCCACCCAACTCACTGCCATGAGGACAACATGGTAGTGGCTGTGAATAGTCCACAAACCAGCTTCTCTATTTCCAGAAGACCCAGGACATTCAGAAGTTTTTATTTCTTTTGAGCCTATTCTAGGGCAGTGGAGATGGAGTGGAGATTTGATATGATCTATTGGATTGTCAATATCAGCATCTGTTCTCATATGGCTTAACTCTTTACAGACAACTTTGACTACCAAACTCAAGATGACTTTGTGCAAGGCCTGTTAGTGAATGAGGAGATCTAGGAAAGCAGATTCACATGCACATAACAACTAGGGAATATGGTGCTCAGTTCTCCAACCTACACATGTACTTGGCTATCTGCAGTGATGTCATTTGCCAATGGGTCTACCCTCTCACCCCAGAGGCAAACTTCACTAACAGTACCACCTAGGTCTGTACTCATTCCTGGCACAACCTATCCTGAGGGCCTGACTCAGCTTGGACCATAGCAGCATGCTGGAAGAAAATGTACTTTTGGGCTCTGGCCCTGTCATTGGCAGCAATTGCTCCATCACCAACAATGTCATTGGCCCCAGCTGCCACATTGGTGAGAGCATGCTGGACCAGGCCTACCTGTAGCAAGGTGTTCAAGTAGCTGCCAGGGCACAGATCCATCAGTCTCTGCTCTGTGACAATGCTGAGATCAAAGAACAAGTTATACTGAACTCACATTCTGTCTTCACTTCCCAGGTGGTAGTGGGGTCCATACATCACACTACCTGAGGGTTTAGTGATCTCTTTGCACCCTCCAAATGCAGAGGATCATGAGGATAATGGCCAATTCAGTGATAATTCAGGGCTAACCAAGAAAGAAGAAAGTGAAGCTGAAAGGTTACAACCCAGCAGAAGCTGGAGTTGCAGGCCAGGCTATCTCTGGAAGGCTGCAGACATGAACATGGAGGAAGAAGAGGAACAATGGCAGAATCTGTGGGGACTCATGATCAACATGGAAGAAAAGAGTGAAAGTGAAAGTGACCAAAGTATGGATTCTGAGGAGCTGGACAGTCAAGCAGGCTCACCTCAGATGGATGACATCAAAATGTTCCAGAATGAAGTCCTGAGAACACTACAGTGGGGCAGAGAGGAGAACATTTCTTGTGACAATCTAGTTCTAGAGATGTACTCTCTCAAGCGCACTTACAACATATGCCTAAAGGAGGTGGTGGAGGTACTGAGCCACATAGTCCCGGACTTCCTCCTGCAGCAAATGGATTCCCTGCTCAACCCAAACCACTGCTGTACCCTATTGCTTCCTCTGCTCAAGGCCTGGAGCTCTGTTTTTAGGAATTGCATAAAGCATGCAGCTGATTGTTTGGAAGCATTGGAAATCACTGAGGACTTCTTCCTGGTGGATGAAGCACTTGGTAATTCCCTGGCCAAGGTACTTACTGAAGGCTTTCTATGGCTGGACATCCTGGCTGAGGAAACAGTCCTGAGCTGGTTCAGCCAAAGGGATGCAACTGACAAGGATTGGCAGCTGTGCAAGAATCAACAGCTGCAGAGGCTCATCCAGTGGGTAAAAGAGGCAGAAAGGAGTCATCTGGAGATGACTGAAGTCCTGCTTGCTCCTATGGTGTGATTGATTACCCTGCTTGCTGCTAAGCCAGGACAAATGCGGAGCTAGTTGAAGGATGAGTAAACACCATCCAGGCTGAGACGTAAAGAAGCAGAGACTAGAACTACGGTATTCTATTCTTCTCACCACCAGCAACCATGTGCCTCCCATCCTGACTGGGGAGCTGGGATGAGGGAAGTTGGGCTAGAACAAAGCTTCTGCCTAGGGAGGAGATAGGCAGGCCCTGCCCTGCAGTTGGAGTAAGCCAGAGGAACAGCTTTTTGCTTTGGCTTTCCCCCAGGGAACAGCAGAGAACAGTTGGCCCTCTCTGCAGAATGTATTTGTTAATATTAAAAAAAGATAGAGGTGAGTAAAAATATCTTTTGTTTCTTTCTTTCGCTTATATTGTTTTGTTTTGTTTTGTTTTGATATTCATTGATTTTTTGAGGTGGTATGATATAGTTCCTTTCTCATTTTCATTTGCATATCTGCTCTACCAGGGGTGTTTGTCCTTTCTCATGTATTCATGGTGGTGATTATAGTTTTTTGCATTCCAGGTGCAGGAATCCCTTAAGGATTTCTTGTAGAGCTGGTCATGTTATAGTGAATTTCTGCAGCTTTTGTTTGTCTGGGAACACCTTTATTTCTGGACGATAACATTGCTTGGTATATACTTGGCTGGCAGGTTTTTTCTTTCAGTGCTTTAAATATATCATCCTGTTGTCTTCTGGCCTGTAGGGTTTCTGCTGAGAGGTCTGTTGTTAGTCCAATGGTGACTCCCTTATAGGTGACTTAACACCTTCTCTTTCTCTTTTAGAATTCTCTTTGTCTTTGACTTTTGACAGTTTGACTACAATGTGTCTTGAATAGGACCTTTTTGGATTGAATCTGTTTGGGGATTGTTGAGCCTCATGGGTTTGGAAGTCCATATCTTTACCAATACTTGGGAAATTTTCTGCTATTATTTTATCAAATATGTTTTCAATGCTTTTTCCTTTTCTTACCCTTCTAGAGCATCCATGATTTGGGTGCATGCTTAAGGTAGTTTGTGAGTTTTCTTAGATTTTCTTCATTTCTAATTTTTTTTTTTCCTGTATGCTTGGGTTATTTCAAAAAGACTGTCTTTGAGATCAGAAATTCTTTCTTCTGTGTGCCCTAGCCTGCTGCTTATGCTCTCAATTGTAGTTTTTATTTCATTGGAGTCTTGCAGTTTCAGGAGTTCTGCTACATTCTTTTTCATGGTATTTATTTCTTTGTAAATTTCTTCCTTCATGTCCTGTATTGTTTTTCTCATTTCATTGTGTTGTCTAACTGAGTCTTCTTGTATCTCACTGAGTTTCTTTAAGTTTGTTGCTCAGAATTCCTTATCAGTCATTTCAAGGGTTTCCTGTTGTTTGGGGTCTGATATTTGAGAATTATAGTATGCCTTTGGTTCTGTCATATTTTCTTTTCTTTCTTTTTTTTTTTTTTGTATTTCTAATATCCCTACATTGATTTCTAATCATCTGGTGGAGCGGTTGTTTCTATTACTTTGGGGTGGCTTTTGAGGAGACTCCCTTCTGTGGATCTGTTGTATATTGCCCATTAGGTTGGCTGTTTTAGTTTTGGTTATAAGAAAACTCAGTAGTTCTGGGTAGACTCAGTAGTTCTGTGGGGTGCCAGCAGCTACCTCTGTGGTTGGGGCCACATATGTGGCTAAGCCTGTGTGCATGTGTGGGGCCTTGTGTGTGGCCAAGGTGGCTGGGACCATGCAGGAAGCTAGACATTTGGGCCCATGTGTGCAGATGAGGCCACATAGGTGATTGTTGTGGCTGGGACCACACAGATGACTGGATGTCTGGGTCTGCACAGGCATCCAAGGCAGCTCAGGTCACATGGATGGCCAGATGGCTGGGCCCACATGCATAGCTGGGGCCACACATGCAGCTGGGGCCATGTGAGTGGCTAGGTGGTTGGGCACACACAGGTGGGTGGGGCTAAATAGGTAGGGCTGCATGGGTGGCTGGATGGCTGGGCCCAGGTGGGCAGGTGGGGCTGCATGGGGAGATGGGTGGTTGGGGTCATGGGGGAAGCTGTGGCCACACAGGTGGTTGGCAGGCTGGAGCTGCACAGGTGGCATAGGGCCACATGGGTGGCTAAGTGGGGCCGTGTGGGCAGTGTGGAGGATGAACTCCTATGTGTAGAAAAAGGCCACAACTCTAGCATAGGCAACTGCAGGGGTGGTGGGGGTCGGCTGGGGCAGAAACAAGTAGGGAGTTACCACTGAAAAGTGTTCACAGCCAAGCAGAGGATTTAGCATTTTTAAAAATTTTAAACTTAAAAAAAAATTTTAATATTAACATATTCATTTTTACAAATCATCATTTTTCTTTATGCCCTTTACCCAATTTATCCCTTCCCAAACCCCTTCATTTCCTCCCCCCATATCTAGTAACCTTAGGTTTGTTTCTCCTTCTGAAAGCTCAATGAATTGCTGTGGTCCATCCCTTCCCTTCCCTTCCCTTTCCCACTTTCTCTCTCTCTCTCTCTCTCTCTCTCTCTCTGTGTGTCTTCCTCCCTCCCTCCTTCTTTCTTAGCACCCAGTTATAAGTGAGAACATGTGGTATTTCTCTTTCCTGGTCTGGCTTATTTCACTTAACATAGTTTTTTCCAGACTCACCTACGTTGCTGCAAATGGCAGAATTTAATTCTTTTTTATGGCAGAGTAGTATTCCATTGTGTATATATATCACAGTTTCTTTATCCAGTCATTGAAGGACACTTACGTTGGTTCCATATTTTGGCAAATATAAATAGAGCTGCGATGAATGTGGGAGTGCAGGTATCCCTTTACCATGATGGTTTCCATTCCTTTGGATGTATACCCAGGAGTGGGATTGCTGGGTCATATGGTTGTTCTATCTGTAGTTGTTTGAAGAACCTCCATACTATTTTCCATAGTGGCTGTGCTAATTTACAGTCCCACCAGTAGTGTAGAAGAGTACCTCTTTCCCTGCATCCTCATCAGCATTTGTTATTCATGGTTTTTTAATAATGGCCATTCTAACTGGGGTGAGATGCTATCTCCATGTGATTTTGATTTGCATTTCTCTGATGACTAGGGATGTTGAGCATTTTTTCACATACTTGTTGGCCATTTGTTTGTCTTCCTTTGAAAAATGTCTATTCATCTCCTTTGCCCACTTTTAAATTGGATTATTTCTTTTTTTACTATATAGTTGTTTGAGTTCTTTGTATATTCTGGATATTAAACCCTTGTCAGATGTATAGTTTGCAAGTATTTTCTCCCTTTCTGTAGGTTGTCTTCCCGTTCTGTTGATTGTTTCTTTTGCTGTACATAAGCTTTTCAGTTTGATGTAATCCCATTTGTTTATTTTTTATTTTGTTGGGGTCTTTGCTTTTGGGGTCTTATTCATAAAGTCTTTGCCCAGTCCTACTTCCTGGAATGTTTCCCCTATGTTTTCCTTTAGTAATTTTATTGTTTTGGGTCTTATATTAAGGTTTTTAACCCATTTTGAAATAATTTTGGTATATTGTGTGAGGTACAGGACCATTCTTCTACATATGGATGTCCAATTTTCCCAGCACCATTTATTGAAGAGGCAGTCTCTTTCCCAGTGTATGTTCTTGGTGCCTTTGTCAGAGATCAGTTGGCTGTAAGTATGTGGGTTGAATCCTGGATTTTCTATTCTGTTCCATTGGTTTGAGTGCCTGTTTTTATGCCAGTACCATGCTGTTTTGGTTACAATAACTTTGTAATATAATTTGAAATTGGATAGTGTTACACCTCCAGCTTTTTATTATTATTATTATTATTATTATTATTATTATTATTATTATTATTAATCAGGACTGCTTTGATTATTTGGGGTCTTTTTTTATTCCCTATGAATATTAGGATTGCTTTTTTTATTTCTGTGAAAAATGTCATTGATATTTTTATGGGGATTGCATTGACTCTGTAGATTGCTTTGGGTGGAATGGACATTTTCATGATGTTAATTCCTCCTATGGTATGTCTTTCCATCTTTCTGTGTCCTCTTTAATTTCATTCAGTAGTGTTTTGTAGTTCTCATTGTAGAGATCTTTCACTTCCTTGGTTGAGTCAGCATTTTAAATTAGCCCTTTAGACTTCCCACCTCAGAAGATGTCTCAATAACATAAAAATTGAAAACTAATGTACAATATACTCCATAAGTCCTTGTTGTTGACATTATTGAGGTCTTTTGAATGGATGAAGAAATTGCTTCTAGTGGGGTTTAGGACCTGCTTCCTACAAAGCCCAGTGGTTTCCATGAGAAATCATCCCCCACCTCTAGTTGGTTATTTGAACCCTGATTCCTAACAGTTGACTAAGCTTCAAGTTCATAATATTCACTGTCTTGGCCTCTTTTGCTGACCAAACTTTAAGCAGAATTTTTCCATTAGGTGCTGGTCTCTCTTTATTATGTATCATTGGTCTCAATCTCACCATCACATGATTCTGTACGGACGTCAGCCTGCTTCACTACACCTTTGCTTAGACCCTGACCAGGTACCCAGCAGGTTCATTCACTCACCCCTCAACCATTTTTTGTCTTCTATGTGATAGCACTCCTCTAGGTGATAGCACACAATACAGTTAAAATCCCTTCTCTTATGGAATTTTCCCTATAGATTTGGAGACTTTGTCTTTGAACCCGTGAATAAATAATACAACTTCAGATAGTAACAAGTGTCAAGAATAAAGTAAGCTGGGGGAAGAGGGATGAAGAAAGATCTCTCTGAGGAGGAAATATTTAAACAGAGACCTAATATGAGGAGAAGGTGTTAGAAAGAATTGGTGAAAAAGATGGAACAATAAGTGCAAAGGCCCTGAGGCAGGAACGAACTAGGTATCAAGTAACAGTGAGGAGGCCACCATAGCTGGACTGTGAAGATTGAGAGCCAAAGTGGCAGGAGGTAAGGTTGGAGAGAGAGGGACAGAAGGTAGATTCTGTAAGGCTTTAGAGGACATGATAAAGAGTTTGGATCTTTCTCTTTTTTAAACCACTTTATTGAGGTATGATTATTTATTTTACTTTACTTATTTATTTATTCATTCTCCTGCCCCTTCTCCACCCCCAACCTCTAGTAACAATTATTCTACTCTCTACTTCTGTGAGAACCACTTTTTTATTTTAGGTTTCACATACGAGTGATATCATGTGGTATTTGTATTTGTCTTTTTGTGCCTGACTTGCTTAGCATAATGGTTTCTAGTTCCATTCAATTTGCTGCAAATGATAGGATATGATTTCTTTTTATAGCTGAATAGTATTCCATTGTGTGTGTTTGTGTGTGTGTACATATGTGTGTGTGTGTGTGTGTGTGTGTGTGTGTACATACATACACACCATAGTTTTTTACCCATTCATCCACTGATGGACATTTAGGTTGATCCCATCTCTTGGCTATTTGTGAATAGTGCTGTGTTGAACTGGGAGTGCAGTTGTCTTTTTGGTATATTGATTTTATTATTATTTTTAACATAACAGAAAGTATTTGTTACATTAACCATCCTTCAGAATAAATATTAAGGCAATGTTATTAAAATTAGGAAAAAATCAGAGGTATAGTTTATTGCCATTTAAAAAAAGTTTATTGAAACATACTGAGTGCACATATTTATGAGATACAGTTATATTTTAATACATGTATACAGTATGTGATGATCTTCAGGGTAATTAGCATATTCATCATTGCAAAACGTAATCATTTCTTTGTGATGTGCACATTTGATCTCTCTTCTAGTCATTTGGTAACATACCAAATCATTGTTAATTATAGGTTCCTGGGTCGACTGTACACCAATAGGACTTATTTTTCCTATATAGTTGTAATTTTGAGGTATGATTAATATACAAAAAGCTGTACATATTTAATGTATATGACTTGACGAGTTTGGAGATATGTATATACCCATGCAACCATCACTGCCACTTGTTTATTATTATTCTTATGTATTTGTTGTATTATGTTTGTGATAATAACACTTAACATAAGATCTACTTTCTTAGCAAGTTTTGGAATATATAGTACAGTATTGTTAACTATAGGCAGTATGCTATACACTAGATCTCTAGGACTTATTCATCTATAACTGAAACTTTGTACATTTTGACTAATCTCTCCTGTTCCCCTCTGTAGTGTGTTGAATTGCTGTCCTCCCAAAGTTTAATGTGTTGGAAGCTTGGTCCCCACTGTGACCATGTTAAGAGGGTAGGAAATCCTATTATGGTAATTGAAAGGTGGGGTCTTGAAGAGGTGATTAGATTCTGTTGACCCTGCCCTAATAAATAGATTAATAATGGTGGTCATGGGCATGGTGCTGAGGGATTTAAACAGAGAGCAGGTGAAAGTCTCTCTCTCTCTGCTTCTGCCATCTCACAATGTGATACCCTGTTTTACTGAAGCCACCACAAAGGAAGAGTTTCACCAGATGTATTCCCTGAACTTTGTACTTTTCAGCCTCTAAAACTGTAAGCAATAAATTTTGTTTTTTTATAAATCACCCAGTTCTGTGAATTTTGTTATAAGCAACAGAAATGGGCTAATATACCCTCTCTTATTCCTAGAAACTACCATTCTACTCTGTTTCTGAGTTGGACTATTTTAGATTAATCGTATAAACGGTATCATGTAGTATTTGTCCTTCTGTGTCAGGTTTATTTCATTTAGCATAGCGTCCTCCAGGTTCATCCATGTTGTAATATGTGGTGGGATTTCCTTTTTTAAAAGACTGGATAATATTTCATTTTGCATATATAACACATTATCTTTATCCATTCAGCTGCTGATGAACATTTAGGTTGCTTTCATATCTTAGCTATTGTGAATCATGCTGCAATAAATATGGAAGTGGACACATAAGAGTATGGACTTTAAAGACTGCCTGGTTGTGGCTACTGCTGACATTTTAACCAGTTTAATCAGGTGTTGCCATGTCACTTGAGGCCAGATAACCCTACAGGAGCACCGGTTCACTGATCCACAGTTCCCTATAGCACTCAAAGGAAGAGCATTCATAATATAAAATCATTTCTGTTTTGCATAATTAATGATTAGAAAAAATAGAGAAGACCTGCTTCTTGTGTTCGCTATTATTGACCTGATGCCTGCTAAAATATGAAAAAGTGTTTCCCTAATCCCCCACTATGCAAACCTATAGTAACCGGATTTGGCCACTAGATGGTGGCTGTATATCAGTACCATGAAACAATAGTAGTTTTCTCTTTGACAAAGGAACCAATGAATAAATTAATTTATTAAAGAAACACATGAAATACAAGTGCATTTAAAATTCCTCTGGTTGAAAAGATTAGCAAAAGAAAAAGGTATTAAAAAGGCATTACATCTTGCAGTCTTCTTTTTGTGTAGTTACATTTTCCTTGAGAGAATTTTTGGCTTCATTCAGAATATTCTTGTGACATGGACTATTCATATATGTAAGGCAGAAACCTCTCAGGTTATGGTTATCTATGGAACAGATTCTTCCTACTTCTCATTCACCCAGTGAACTGAGAACTGCTCTACAGCAGAAAGTGTCTTTTGCCATCTTTGTGTCTTCTGGAACTTGCACAAGTCTTGTAGTGTCTTAGGTGCTCAATAACTCTTATGTAAAGGAATGAGAAAATGAGCATTCTTATTCCCTCTCCATCTTTTCTGGTAGGCAGGAAAGACCTTCCCCTGTTTCTCATTATATTTCACTTGTACTCATGAGTATTTTTACTTGAGAAAGGAAGGAAAAAGGATATAAAGAGACACTACCTTCTAGGTACCAGAAAGAAGTCCATCCTAGAAATGGGAGGGAGGTGGGAGCAGGCACCACAGTTGGAGCTGCCAAAGCTCAGGAGCCTGTAGAGACCCCACAGTGCCACACCCTCAGAGTGTCTTCCCCTTTGCAGGCATGATGGTAGCACTGATGGAGGATCACCCTTGTGAACTGATCAACTAGGAGATTACCTGATGTCGTCAAGGTACTTTTCTTTTTCTGGTGATTGACACTCTGCCTGGCCTAGAGTAGGTGCATAGTAAATGATAGAAACCCCACTGTTAACTTTGTTATTGGCAGACTGCAATCTTGAATTAATAGGATATCTAGAATAGTCCATAAAGTTTGGGGTAAATGAAGCAAATATGAGTGACTCTGACTATCTGGTGGTGTCTGTGATGACTTGGAAGAACTCAGGACCAGACTTTTCTTTACAAGATAATTTAAATGTCTGAACAGAAATCTGCCTTATACTCCCTGCCTTCACCTGAAATGTATCAGTCTGGATGCTCACTGTGTTTCTTTATTGGTTCAAAGAAAAACAACAGAAGAGTGGAAAGGTTAGAATTTCTTTCTCTTTTTTATGGCCAGAAAATAAAAATAAATTATTTTTACCTCTAGTCATATAGGTAATAGAAGTGCATGGATATCATTCATATTTAAATTTTATTAAAACAAATGTCAAACTCTTAGTACTGCTTGACATCTTTGGGGTCTCAAATATTGCTTTAAACTTGTGATCCATCTCTGCTATATGGATAATCCTGCTGTGATGATACTTTTCTGGACGGAAGTTATCTGAACCATCATATGTTGCCCCCATTGTGGCTTCTGGGAAGAGTCTATATTATTTCCCGACAGCTCCTACCTGTCTAGCTCTGCTTCTTTGCAAATACTATCTCAGAGTGTCAGTGAAGAATAATAATCACTTAAATGTGTTTAAGGCTTTACATTTTTCAAAGTATTATATTCACTTTTACTCATTTGATTCTTGTAGTAATAAATTAAGCAGTACTGATGAATCTACTTTACTGATGAGGAAACTGAGGCTTAGAGACATTTTCAAGCCAAGTTAATACCAATAATAATGAAACCAATGGAATTAGGTTTAGATTTTAGTTTTCAGATTCCTCATCTGTTTTTACCCATGCCATTGCTTAATCATGCTAATGTCAGTTCATTAGAAAAAGTGGCTTTGGGTTGAGAGCTAGTTTTACTTAGCACATCTAAAAATGGCATCCTAATAACAATACCCCTGCTAATATTCTTTCTCTTATTCAGGATATAGAGAAGCTTTATAATTATTAGCCTGTGTCTGATCTGTACTCCAGGCCACTGACAATGAGCACATGAGCACGGGTGTTACTATTCTTGGGCAGAACATTAATAATTAGATATTACTTGGGGAAAAGGGCAATGCTTCATCAAAAGACAAAATGCTAACTTTGATATCTCTTTGTGCAGCTGCTGGAACACTCCTAGTGCCTGCTTATAATCTCAAGATTAGCTGGCGAGTTTGCCCTTTTTCTTGTGAAATATCTGTTCTTATGGGAAACCAGTATGAACACACATTGAGAATTTTTAGGTCTTTTTATTTAAAGGTTGTTCACTGATATTTGTAGGATCCTGCAGCACCTATCACATTATTATCAGGCAAATTCTAAATTTACTTGAAGAAATAATGTTATGAAAAGAGTTCTTCAAAATCATAAGGGATGATTTTGCAGTGAACACTATGCAGTGAACACAATGGCTCATTTTTTTTTATTATTACTAGTGCTTTGTAGAGGCTTTGAGTGGACCTTGTCCCAGAGCTGGAATTTTGAGAGGAAAGCTTTAATGTCACCATTACAATATTTCCAGACGGAACTTGGCATGGCTCAGTTAGCTTCAGAAAATAGAGTAACTCTGGAGAGGCAGTTCTCATTTGGGGCAGACGAAGGGATGCGTATCATAGCAGGTACTCAAGGATGTCTAGTGTGGCAAATTTTTTTTAAAAAGCACCCAACTGTGTGGATTCTGGAATAACATATAATAGACCCAGCAGGCAATCAGCACTGGATGATGTAGAGGATGAGGAGGGAGGGAAGGGATGTCTTAAAACATAGTGTTAACATACCCTAAGGAGGTGGAGTGGCTTCCAGGAAGTCGTAGGCAGAGTGAATCAGGGAGGACTACCTGTGGGCAGGAGGCTCAGCCACTGAAGTTGCAATCAAGGGGTTGGGCGTCAGTCCTTGGAGGGCCACTGCTGGTCCTAAAATGTCTGTAATCTGGGCAGATTTTTAAGGCAAGGACTTGGTGCTAGAACAAAGGTTGAAGCTTACATATCAGAACTGGATCAAAAGGTGGAGCTTAATTTTTGGAGATGAGGTAGAAGCTCACTCATCACAAAGGCAGAGGGACAAGTGGAAAAAAATGGAATAGGACCCTCCAGTTCTCTTTACTCTCTGTGAGATCTTGCCCAGGTCACTCATTTCCACTTAACTTCAATCTTTCCTTCCATTACATAGCAATGATAATAAAGTCCTCTTCAGTAATAATAATATCCACTTCAAAGTTGTTGTGAGGAAGCTGTGGGTAATATATTTGAAAGAGCTTTGAGTATTGTAAAATACCATACAGTTACTGTGCACAGGTAAATCACATGATTAGTAATCATTTATTTTCCAAGGAATGTACCTTTTATGGTGAATAATACTGTTATTTTTATAAACAACATCAGAATGATTTACTGATGCCATCTTGTTTGTGGAGTGTGGGGAGGGGGAAACATTTAGCTATAATTTGTGAAAAAATACTTACTTCTTAGAGAAAAAAGGGACTCCAAGACAGAAAGAGTTTTGGGTCATTTTTGCAGCTCTGACAAAAGTTGAGCTTCAAGGCAATACAGGGGAGAAACAGAACGACCTCATTCAGAGTGAGAATTTTTATGCAGATGCAATTGCTCTCCAAACAGAGAAGATAACATCAACAGAGTGAAGTTTTATAGCCTGAGCTAGAGGATCTGCAGGGGAGCTTTAATCACTGATCAGGGACATTCATCTTCCCTACAAGTGCCACTCATAAAGGAATAGCCAAAGAATATCATTGGATAGGAAGAGCACAGGGAAGGGATGACACCAGCAAAGAGGTGAGCAGATCATGAAGAGTTGCCCCTCTAGTAGAAGGTAAAGCAGACCTGGGGGAGACAGACTCAAAGAGGGTCTTTAAGGTCTGACCCCAGGGGACACTTGTAGGACATTTAAAAGCTGTGGGGCATTATAGGATTTTTGGCTACTTCTATTTGCCAATTTTATATGGTTTTTGTCAGTTGCATTTCCTTTTACCATTTATTTTACTTCCTTTTTAGAAATATGCTTGCAATATCTACTTGGTTTATACTGATTTGACTGTACAAAGAAGATGTTTTCCTGCATCTTCGAATATAGATTTAAGGCAAAAAAATATGGCAGGTGTTTTAGTCCGTTTTGTGTTGCTATAACAGAAATACCTGAGATGGGGTGATTTATAAAGAGAGGTTTATTTGGCTTACGATTCTGGGACAGCTGCATCTGGCATGGGCCTCAGGCTGTTTCTACTCATGGCGGGAAAGTGGCAGGCAGCTGGTGGGTACAATCATATCACATGGTGAGAGGAAGCAAGAGAGAGAGAGGAGGTGCCAGGGTCTTTTTAAGCAACGACCTCTTGTGGGAACTAATAGAGCAAGAACTCACTCATTAATCCCCCCTCCCCCAGGAAGAGCATTAATCCATTAATGAGGGATCTGCCCGCATGACTCAATCAGTTTCCAACACAGCCACATTGGGTATCAAATTTCCACATGAGTTTTGGGGGGGACAACACATCCAAACTCCATTAACAGGCTAAAGAAACCTAGGTTTCCATCGTTGTTATTGTTTTTGTTTTTCACTTTTCTTCTCATACCAGTCTGACACTGTGCTTGTATGTATTAATTGATAGTCCAGTCCTAAATATCTATTACATTAAGCACAAATGTTGATTGTTTAGTTGATGTTAAATGCTGGTGTCAGTTGCTGTTATATGTTACCAAGAACATTTTTAACAATCAAAAAGACACATTGTCATTACTTAAAAAGTTGGGAAAACCAGACAAAAACAATGATAAATTACAAAAAAGAGAAAGAAATGTGGATGTTGTATAATTAAAAAGTCTCATTCATTTACTTCTCTTATTTATATTTTATTTGAATTTCCCGTCAACACACACATACACATGGAATTACTCAAGAAATTCCCAGGCCACTCCCTCCTACACCAGGCTGTAGGCCCACCTCAGAACTAGGCCAATCTCAGTAGCCCCATGGCCCTAGGCTACAGGCTGGCTTCTGTGTACTCAGCTCCAGGCCCACCCCAGGCTCTAGACTGGCCCCCATGGCCCCAGATTTCTAGATAATCTCAACAACTTCAAGCTCTAGGCCTTCCCACTGCCAGACCAGCTCCTCCAGCCCCAGCTCCAGGCCTATCTCAGTGGACTCGGGTACTAGATCTATTTTAGTGCCAAGTCAGCCTCCCTGGACTCAGGCTCAAGGCCTGCCCCAAGGCCAGGTCAGCCTCATGGACCCAGGCTTTATGCTGGCCCTCATAAACATAGGCTCATGGCCCAACCCCACCCAACCAGGCTCTAAGCCTGATCCTCCAGACCTAATTGACAGGTCCACCCTAGTGGACCCAGACTCCAAGCCCACCCAACTAGTGACCCAGGCACCAGTAGCCTGCCTGAGGACTCCAGCAGCAAGTTTGCTCATGCACTTTGCCAGCAGGCCTGCCCAGAATTTCTGTACAGGTTGATTTGTGAAAGGCTTTCCCTGATGAAGCTATGTGTAAAAACTGGAATAAATTCCTGCTTTTTCAAATGCACAGAAACCACAACATGATCCCAAAGACCACAAATAATCAGGAAAACATGAAAAAAGGAGCAAAATAAAGCATTAGTAACCTGGCCTTGAGAAATGAAGATCTGGGGACTGCATGAAAAAGAATTCAAAATAATCTTACAGTAGATTAGTGTGCTATAAGAGAACACAGACAGACAGCAGAATAAAATCAGGAAAATAATACATGAAAAGTGAGAAATTCAATGAAAAGATAGAAACCATAAAAATGAACCAAACAGTAATTCTGGTGCTAAAGAACACAATGACTGGACTAAAAAAATCCATAAAGAGCTTCAACAGTAGTCTCAAAAGAGCAGAAGAAAAAAAAAAATCAATGAGCTCAAAAGCAGGTCATTTAAAATTACTCAGTCAGAGAAACAACAACAACAAATGGAAAAGGAAGCCCTATAGGACTTACAAGACACTGTCAAGCAAACCAATATACATATTATGGAAGTAACAGAAAGAGTAGAGATATGAAAAGGAGCAGAACAAATTTAAAAAAATAAGGACAGAAAACTTGCTAAATCTGGAGAGGAAAATAAACATTGAGGTCCATGAAGTCCATAGAACTCCAAATACATTATATATAAAGTGATATTCAATGGGACACATTATAATTAATTTTTAATACATCACACACAAAGAACAAGAAAAAAAGCAACTTATCACAAGTATGTGAAAAAATGCTCAACATCAAGAATCATCACGGAAATTCAAATTAAAACCACAACGCGATATCATCTCACACCTGCTGGAATGGCTATCATAGAGAAAACAAAAGATGATAACAAGTCTTGAGGATAACGTTTTGCTGGCAATGTAAATTAGTATAGCTATTATGGAAAACAGTATGGAGGTTCCTCAAAAAATTAAAACTAGAACTGTCATATTATCTGAAAATCTCACATCTGTGTATATATCCAGAGGAGGTGAAATTAGTTTTCAAATGGTTATCGGCATTCTCATGTTTATTGCATTATTATTTACAATAGTGAATAATAGTGTATTAGTCAGGGTTCTCCAAAGAGACAGAATCAATAGGATATGTTATAAATATATGAGGGGATTTATTAGGGGAATTGGTTCAGGCAATTGTGAAGAGATGTCCCAAGATTGGCTGCCTGCAAACTGGATGCCAGTAGCATGCCTCAGCCCAAGTCAAAGGAAATGTGATGCATTTATACAGCAGAATAATATTCATCCTTTAAAAAAGGAAATATTGCCATTGGTGACAAACCTGAAGGACACAGGCACAGAAAGACAAATACTACATATCACTTTTACAGAATATTTCACCCATCAGCTACAGCATACACGTTCTTCTCATCAGCACATGGAACGTTCTCCAGGGCAGACCAGATGTTAGGTCACAAATCAGGTCTCAGCAAATTTTTAAAAAATGAAATTATTCCGAGTATCCTTTCAGACCACGATGGATTAAAATTGGAAATCAATAACAAGCAAGACTCTGGAAACTATACAAGTGCATGGAAACTGAACAACAGACTCCTGAATGACCTATGTGTTCAAGAAAAAGTTAAACAGGAAATCAAAAAAAAATTTCTTAAAAATAAAGATACATCAGACCAAAACCTGTGGGATACTGCTAAAGCAGTACTAAGAGGGAAGTTTATTGCAATAAACACTTACATCAAAAGAATGGAAAGACTTCAAATAAACGACCTAACACTATGCCTATAAGAGCTAGAAAAACAACAATCCAATCCTAAAACTAGTAGATGAAAAGAAATATTTCAGATCTGGGCAGAACTAAAGGAAATAGAGACCCCAAAAATGATACAAAAGATCAATGGAACAAAAAGTTGTTTTTTGAGAAGATAAATAAAAGAGACAAACCATTAGCCAGGTTAAGAAAATAAATAAATAAATAAATGAAGATGAAGAACAGAAGACCCAAATAATGAAAATCAGAAATGAAAAGGGAAACATTACAACTGACACCACAGACATACAAAAAATCATCAGAGACTATTTTATACAACTATTTGCCAATAAATACGAAAACCTGGAGGAAATAGATACATTTCTGGACAAATACAAATTTCCTAGACTGAACCAAGACGAAATAGAAAACCTGAACAGACCATTAACAAGCAAAGAGATTGAAGCCATAATTAGCAATCTTCCAACAAAGAAAAGCCCAGGACTGGATGGCTTTACAGCTGAATTTTATGGAGACTTTAAAGAAGAATTAATACCACTTCTCTTCAAAACTTTCCAAAAAATTGAAGCAAAAGCCATTCTCCCAAACTCATTCTGTGAGGCCAGCATCACCCTGATACACAAACCAGACACGGATACAACAAAAAAAGAAAATTACAGACCAATATCATCAATGAACATCAATGCAAAAATCCTCAACACAATATCAGCAATCAGAATACAGCAAGCAACACATCCAAAAAATTATATACCATGATCAAGTGGGATTCACCCCAGAGATGCAAGGATGGTCTATAGCCTCTACCAAAAATCTCTTAGAGCTGATAACAACTTCAGTAATGTTGCAAGATTCATGTGGAATCTAAAAGTTGAACCACTGTAACAGAGACTAGAATGATTGTCAGGGGCTGGTAGCAGGAGGAAATGGAGATGTGCTTGTCAAAGGATACAAAGTTTCAGTTAGACAGGATGAATAAGATTTGGACAGTTATTGTACAGACAGCATGGTGACACTAGTTAATAATAATGTATTGTATACTTGAAAATTGCTGAAAGAGTAGATCTCCAATGTTCTTACCACAAAAAAGATTATGTAAGATGATGTATGTTTTAATTAGCTTGATTTAATCTTTTGCAATGTATGCATATATTAAAATATCATATTGTATGGCATACATTTTATAGCTTTGTGTGTGTGTGTGTGTGTGTGTGTGTGTGTGTGTGTGTGTGACAATTATACCTTAAAGCTGGGGGGGAAGAAATTACCTGGAACTTAAGTAATGGATAGAATTTCATCAGGGGAAAGAGGTGAGAACAACATGAACTGAACAAAAGTGTGGAGAAAGGAAGGGCCAACAGAGAAGACAGATAAGGAGAAGCAGATATTATAAGCAGATCAAATATTGATCTTGTTTGCAAATTAAATTGGAAGAGTATGAGGCATGCTTTTGGAGGATTCTTAATATCAGTTTAGAGATTGGGATATGGCTCTTATCAAACATAGAGTGTGGTGCTGGTAACTCCAAGGTCCAGGGTTCGATCCCTGCACTGGTCAGCCACCAAAACCCAAACAAAACAAACCAAAACCAAAAACTAATGAAAAACAAAATAAGAAAACAAAATTTCTGAAGTAAGTCCCTGATTGTCACCTAAAAAATACTTTTCCTAAACATTCGAGTATATGTACATGTTCACAGGCACAAACATGCATATGTACACTGCCGCTATAGTAACCCAACATCAACAGCCACCACCAATGTTGAGAAATACTAAAAAAAAATATTTCTTTTATAAAGTGAACCAGAGACATCTTAATAGATGATGAATGAATTTTGGCCAAAAGTGTTTTCAGATGATCTCAGACACATCTTTAATTCCAGCACATCCTACTTGACAGTATGATAGGATGTGATTCATGTAATAATCAGAAAGCAATAATGGCTGCTACATTTTTAAAAATGCATTCAAATGTTAATATAATTTTGAAGATGAATATACTTCGCAGTAGAATTCAAGTTTGCCTGCTTGTTGATGATCTTTATAAGCTTTTAAAAAATAACTAACCTAATTAATTAATTAATACCTGGGGATGGGAAGGAAAGGGTCTAAAATGTCCTGGTTTTCATATTATTACATGTATTATTACAATATGTTACATATGTTGCATATATATATATATATCTAATCAAAAATACCATCTTCATTTTTGATTATTAAATACATCTTGAGCTATGGATATTAGCTAGAGAGCAAGTTCTCTGATACCAGAATGTAACACCTAATTCTGAGTTACACCTATTATTAAATATAAAGACTAGATTTGTGTTCTTCCAGTATACATTTATAAAATATCACTTACAAATAAGCCTTTAAGGTTAGTTGATTGACAAGCAGTTGTGTGGGCTTTTAACCACAGAGGGCTGGCTTTTTCTTTCTTCTATGTTCAGAAAGCCTTTATTGTAACGTTTTCTCCTTCTACAGGAAATATACCCACTTTGTTTGTGGTTTTGTCACTCATCAATTTTTTTTAAGAGAAATTAAATGTAAAAGTCTCCATCCTTAGAACCACGTGACTCAAAAGAGTGGAGTAAAAATCTGGGGCCGCTTATGCCCTTGGGTTCCTTATGTCTGCAGGTAAACCATGAAATATGCTTGAACAACCTCAGTGACTACATCTGTGAAGTAGGAACTAACAAAGGCACCTTAGTCAATTTGCTTCCCTGATACTGCTTGAAACTTTCCCTTCAATTTTCCTATCCCTTACATATTCATTTTATATTTGCTCATTCTTCCAACACTATTGATTATTTAATGTACTTTATTTTTCTGCTCTTTTTAAAGTTTATACTTACATTTGTGCGTGATATCTTCTGATCTCTTTATTCTCTCTCTCTCTCTCTCTCTCTCTCTCTCTGTCTCTCCCTTTTTCATGATGGGATCTGTCTTGGGGTTAGACATACTCCCTGTCTCTTCTCAAGTCTTGACTATTCTGATTGGGAGACTGAGAGAGGACCAGAGAAAAAGGGCAAATGTCTCTTCACTTAACTCCCCATGATTTTTGATTTCTGTGTTTCTCTGCCAATGTCAATGGCCCACCAATATCCTCTTTTCAGTATCTATGTCAGCCAGATTCATAGCAGAAAAGAGATGTCACACTCAAATTGAGACCAAGAAAAAAAGGAAAATAGGTTTTGGTGAAGAGCTATAAGTTTCTGCACATATAGCAAATACATTTTAAAAATTTAAGTCAGGTAAATCAATCAGGAGCTGCGATGACAACTTACATGGAATAACCTGGAGAGGAAACACCCAGCAAAGAAATAAGTTATAAAAGATCGTAAATGAAACCAGCGCCAGTGTCCAAAGGGATTATGGTCTTTTAGCTGCTATTTCTGAAAAGTTTTTCTTGCATCTTCAAATCTCTTGAAAGCCAAAAATTTCTTATGGAAATCAAACTTCTGAAAGACTAGAGAGACGCTTATTTTGGTGGTGCGTGGTGATCATGCTCTGATTTAGTTCTAGCTTTTCTCAGTCGAACAACACCAGCTGCCTTTTGGTTTCTTGCTGATCATTTGCAACGGTAAAGCTCAAGCAAGAGTACCAGCCATCAGAGCCTGCCTGTGCCTCGCTGCCTGATGGGAATCATCCCATTCTGGTCTTTGAGATCCTGAGTAATGTAGTACCAGTGACAAAAGATGAGTCAAGTGCTAAGAGATCAGATATTTTAGATGCAATATAAAGGAAATTAGAGAGATACAAAGAAGAAATAGAGGCACAGCTAAATTACGATCACTAAATGTTACCATAACTAAGGTGATGGCAGATTTTTATATACTGACACAGTCAGTGGAATTAATTTTTAAAGATAACTTTTCTTTCAAACCATGTTAATTGGTAAATTTTGCAGTCACTACTATAAAACCGAAAATGGTGATGTTATAGCATCTATGGAGGCCACAAGCAACTGCTGGCATTTGGGATTAGCTCAGTGTTTGAGAGGCTCAAGCTATCTCCTCATCATCCATGCCTTTGCCCTTCTTGCCAGCTTCTGCATACTATTTGGGACAGATAGTATTGGGAAGTACACACAAAATGTTCAATGTGGCTTTAAATTTCACTTGTACAGAATTTCTCAGTCTTACCTATTGTCATATTAATGTTAAGAACCCCAGTCAGTACATGTACAATTCAGCAACAACAAAGGATTGAAATCAAAAGACCTGAATTTTAGTCCTGACTTTGCTACTACTTAAGTGGTAAACGTTGGACAAGTGCTTCATGTCTCAGTTTCCACATATTAACTAAGGCATTTGATCTAGATGTTTTTATTTAATTGAAACATATTAATTATACATACTTGTGGGATACATAGTTGACTATTCATAAATATATTCAGTGTGTGTTTATCAATCAGGGTAATTAGCATATTCATCATTAAAAAACTTCATTTCTTTGTGATAAAGGCATTGATCTAAATGCTTTTTTAAGGCCATTTTGTTCTACAATGTGATTAGCAATTCACTAATACAGAGTTAGGGAATAGATTCAGCCACACTGCATGTCCCATTAGTCTCTTCAATAACTTTCTTTCATTCATTCTGGCAGAGTATTTTTTGGCTCATGATGTGGCAAGCAAGGCAAGGAAAAAGGACATGGCAGTGGGTGGACCACCTTATTCTTCATACCAACATATTGTTAATGGAAAAATGGGTCACAGGAGTCTGTAACTGGTGTAGATCCTGCAGTTTACCTTAGCCATATTTTAATATCCAAATAAAGAAGAAATGGCTCAAAAGGCCAATTGACCAGTTTAAGATCAAAAGCTGATAAATTTAAGAGTAGAAAATAGAAATTATGTCTCTTGACCAATAATATGGTGATGTATTTCCTTATGTCTTACTATGTTGACTTTCTTCCCCATATTGAAAACATTTGAGAATCTCTCTCGTATACTAAGAACAAGATGTGAAACAAGAAACACACATCGTAAGTGTGGTATTTTAGTCAGCAGACAGATTTAGCAAAACCAGCTAAAATTATTAAAAGGTACTTACGTTGTAAGGGCATGTTTTTAGATTGTTATAATTATTGAGAAATAGAGTTAACTGAACATGAAGTGATTTAAGCTATTGCTGTACAGATTTCATTAGTTTATAGTGAGAAGGTGATGATCCGTTGAGAAAAATAAGACATCAATTATTACTATTTACACATAGAAATAAAAATGATCACAATTCAAAATATAAAAAATTCATAAAATCTTTAGTCTACATTAAAATATTCTAAATGTAGTTTAAACTTCCAATAGCAAAGACTTCAGTGTTTCTACTATAGAGTATTTTCAACTTCTATAGGTAGTTTCTATATACATATCAGCATCGCATGATTGTAAACATTTAGATTAAAAAAAAAAAAAAGAAAACTCTGCAAAGCCAGCATCACAATATATTTTAAAACTGTGTCTCTTTTACTGCTCTTAAATGAATTGTAAATGTTTAATTGCAGCTTACACAAAGTGACTTTGTGTTGAAAGCAGCATGTAATCAAAGTACTAAAATGCTTTTCCTCATGTAATACACTGTGGTGCCTCAAATAACAGATCCTCTGAGGATAAAGTTGTTCTTGGAATCTGGCCATGCCAATTTGGGTTGGAAGCAGTGATGAAGAGGAGGATGCAGCAGAATAATTTTAAATATAATTTTTTGCATGGGAGTGCCAGAGCTGGAACAAATGTAAGAAGATGACTACATTCCGCTCAACTCTAATTTTAAGATTCTGTTATCTGGAAATGGAGGAACTGCCTTTGACATTACCTTGGCCATTGGCAAATATAGATTCTGTGCTACTGGGCAAAGGATCAACTCAGGATAGGCAAGAATGTCTTCTGTGAAAGCCAAGTATTGTAAGTCAACTTGATTTAAGGAAAATAAATAATAACAGTAATAGTTACCCCTTTTGACCACATACTCTGTGTCAAGTGCTATGAGACAGGTTGTTATTAATCAACTTATGTGGATGTTATTATCTCCCACTTTTTTTAAAGTCAGAAAATTTTATTAAGTTTAAATAAATTGTCCAAGCCCTCAAAACATGAAATACGCAAGATGGGAATCTATTCTAGGGCCTGTACATTTCAAGTCTGCTTACATTTTTTCACTATGCTATGTACTACATGGTGTTAAGACCCAGAATATATTATTAAGCTACCATATTATTTTTACTCTTAGTAATTTTCTGAAACTGAAGGGTGTCGTTGGAATGTAATCGTTTGTAATGGTTTTTTTCTGAATCTTTGATATAGTACACTTTCGTAAATATCTCACTTATCTTTTAACCCTGAAGGTCAGTTATATTCACTATTGGGATGACTATAACCTTTCTCCAAGACCACAAACCGTGAGTTAAATACAATCCTGTTAGTTTTTTGCACCTTAGAGAGAAGAAGAACCTTTTTGTCTTCCAAGGTTTTAAAACTGCTTTTATACTTACAAATGGAAGCCTCTAGCAACTTTCTATCTTCAGATCTACGTGCAAAGTGAGGAACTCTTGTCCTTCCTGTCACGTTTTTGCATCTCCATGGGCTTCAGTAATCCCCATAACCTGATATCTTATCATAGCTACTCCTTTCCCTCACCTGATGCTTCTAGGCATTTTCTAACAGGGATAGATGCACTTTATTACATGCTATTCAAAATCTTTCAGCTATGCCTCATGGGATTTCTAATTAGCAACTCCTCTTCTTACAGTTTAAAGCTAAGAAAAAGTTATCCAGGAAACCCACACATTCAACTAGCAAGATCGTATCTGTGTACTGACAGAGGTCAAACAATCACACAAAAAACAGATGTAGCCCTGCCAATTAAGGAAAGGTCTTTTATACATGATCAGTGGGATTTACATAATAACTAAATAGCCAAATTTTAAAGTCTGTTTAGAAGCAAAACAAAACAAAACAAATCACATGTATAGCAAGATCTTGTCATTTAGGAAGAAAGAATTTGGGATAAAATATTATCAGTAATACCAAGCTCCTAAGAACAGGAGGCTATTCTCATCTGTCCAACCCTTTATTTTATATTGTTTAATAGCTGAATCACAGTTCAGGATATTTGGAGACAGTGTGAACTAAAGCAAAGAGCCCTTGCTTGAAGTCTAAAGTACTGAGTTTAGGTTTTATCTTTAACATATATTAGCTTTGTGAAGAAAATTTCTTATCTTCTTTGAGCCTCAATTGACATTTCTGTAAAACTGAGACAGTAAAACCTGCCTTATCTACCCCTCAATGATTTGTGAGGGTAAAATGAGACAATATATGGGAATGCACTTTGTTGATTTTAAGATAGTATTAGCAATACGAGCTACGTAATTTGCAGGGCTCATTGCAAAATGAAAATACTGGGCCTTTATTCAAAACTATCAAGACTTTCAAGATGGCAACAGCAGAGCATTAAACCAAAGGCATTTTCCTTCTAAGCACAGGCTCCTGTGTGACTGCACAGATGGTATGCCCAAGAAGCCTAGAATTTGTAGTAGTAATAGTACAGGATGCCTCTCCTTGCTCCATTCCTTGTTCTGCTGCTACAAAATTGAGTGTCCAATTTCACTGCTCTAACAAAACTGCTTCGTCTTCTGATGTCCTGCTTGCTTGCAATGCATTTCTCATTAAAAACAATTGTTTAGGAATGATACAGATAAATAGGACATTAGATTTAGTTAAATTAATACTATTATCACCATACTTCTGGTACATTGGGGGTTATACGAGCTTGACTCAGATGGCATCTCTCCAATGATAGTAATTGCTGCTAATGGTTAAGTCTGCCCGTGGGGAGCTGAATTATGACTTTGGACTCTGAAGCTTTTAGAACACAGTCTTCTCTTTAGTTAGGAACTTCCTGTACTTCTCTCCAGCAGACCAGCTGCCACATTAGGAGAAAATGTGGTTGTTGCTTGGAAAATTCCAGTTCAGCTACCTCTCCAAGGATATTTGATCTTTCCCTGGGGAAATCATTAGATACCCACTCATGCCCAGAGCTGCCAAGAGCATTAATAAAGTCTCTGGAAAGTTGTGATATAAACACAGAAGGAGATAAGCAAGAAATGGAAAAAAATCCAATAAGTTGATCCCCCTATGGGATGGTACAAAATTGTTTCCTATAACCTGGGTTTCCTTCTGGTCTACTTGAAAATATAATTTTATAAACTTCTTCTAGGTCAGGAAGTTTTTTTCTTGCTATTCAGCAAAAATCTTCTTTATTTATTTTAAAAATTTTATTCCACTGCATGGACTTACATCCCTTGTTTTTCTACTAATTGTTTTTTTCCTTAGTGTTTTGCCTCCTGTTTTAGTCCATTTCTGTTGCTTATAACAAAATACTTAGAACTGGGTGATTTATAAAGAAAATTAAATTTATTGCTTACAATTTCTGAGGCTGGGAAATCCAAAGTACAGGGAACACATCTTATGAGAATCTTGGAGGTGGTGACAGTGACGGCAGAGTATCACATTGTGAAATGGTGGAACAGAGAGAGACTAACCTCTTCATTACCTCTCCTTTTAAAGTCCTCCAAACCATGCCCCTGAGCACTGTTATTATTTCATTCATTAGGCATGGTCCTGCAATCTAATCACCTCTTCAAGGCCCCACCTTTCAATTACCATAATAGGATTTCCCACCCTCAACAACTACAGTGGGGTTTAAGCCTCAATGAGTTTGGGGGAGGCATCCAATCTACCGCACCTCCCAACTACTTACAGACTTCTTTGGTCCTTCCCAGGAACTGTAAAGACCAGCTGTACAAATATGATGGGTTTTTTCTTTTCTTTTTTTTTCTTACTTCATTAATCTATCATGTCCTAATCATCATCACTGCTCATTTTGGAACACTCTTCCATGTGTCACTTGCTCTATATTGCTGAACTACCCTGAAGAGAATGAAAAGTTTTGGTTCTTCAGTTATAGAGATCTATGCATATCTCTGGATATTATTTTGGAACTGCTCTGAAATATTAGCCTTTTTTTTCTGCCAAATTTACTGTTATGAAGTACTATATTTACTTGTTACCAGGTGAGATTAGCTAGAAGAGATTGGTCAACAGTGCCAGAATCAGAAAGTTCAAACAAGGAAAGTATGCATTGGATTTTGTAGCTAGTGGATCAATGTAGTTACACTTTCAAATTGTTCAGTCAGCTGTTCTTAAAGCAAGGTCCCTGAGGGTTTGGGAATTACAGAAATGTACCATTTGGATCTCCCTTCAAGAAGAAACTTATTGTTCAGCTGTGAAGGATGGGGTGCAGTAAGCTAAAAGCATCCAAATACAGCACCTTTGGGATCTGCCATGGCCCTTGGGCCAAGGTCACCATCTTCCCTGGTGGTTTTCAGGCTATTACTGAACATGGTAGGGCCATGGCCATTAAGGCCTGGCCATTTCTGCCCAATATGTGGCTCCTCTAATGTGAAGACTTTGCTCCAGAGCCCTACAAGGTTGGCCTGGGCTTTGTCTGACTTGCATCACAGCCCGAGGCTTGTCTGGCCCAATCCTGCTTCCTTCCGTCTTTCTTTTCACAGGTGTCAGGTCTCCTGAGTGGTCTGAAGGCTTTTCCTGCTCCATTTATATCCTCCCATTTTATCTTTATCTTTCACGAGAATTATCCCAAAATAACCCATTTAATTCTGAACAAACACAGAAAGAGTCTAAAACAGACAGCATAAACTTCACTCAGCCACCTGGTTGGTAAAGCTTCATTGTTTTAGTGACCACCTTCACAGAGCCTGTGGGATCTACCACCTCAAGTTGGATCTGGCTTCTCTCACCCCGGGCCCAGACAAAGCACCAAGGATAGGATCTGTTTTCCTTAGCATTTGCTGAAGGGACAGGTGACATCACCATGATGTAGGGAATTAATTCTCCATGGTATGAACATTGACAAGTGGCAGGGGTAGGGGGTCGGCAGGAGGCAGGAGGGAAACAGAAAACAAATTACTTCTCCATCCCTTTTCTCTGGACTGTTTGAACAGACAGCATTTCCACACACCTCTCTACAGCTATCACAGACTGATCAAACAATGGAGCTTGCTACAAAGCTGTGGCCAGTTCATATATGCTCCCTTATATGTGCTCTCCCTCTTTTAGTGCCTTTTTTCTTTACCCCTGCTTTGCTAAATGAGGTTTTAGCAATAAGCTTTTGACTTAGTCTTTCTAGGGAAACTTGGCTGAGGCAGGCATCATTGAATAGTTGCTGTTATTATTGGTATTATTTCACCTACCGAAGACTCTTCAAGTCACTACTTTATTCCAGACTATTTTGCTATGCAACCCAGCATTACTTCTCTATTTGTTAGGAAAGAGCAAAATGCTCGCAACATTTCAGAGACATTCTAGCATTTCTAGCAAGAGAAGGATTTAAAGACATCTGCTACCAACTAGCTATATGTTTATATAACTGGTTCTCAATCTGTTTAGGCATACAGTATTGTACTGTGGTTTATAATTTAATTAGTAGATTTTGATAGTAATTTTGATCACACATTTTCTATTTCTATTCTATCCATACGTGTTTGTTGAGCATGAAGGGTCTTCTATGTCTTAGCTTAGAATTTAAGCATTTTCTGTGGACATTGGGAGTCACTGGAGGTTGCACAGTGGTGAAGTGACATGATCAGAGTAAAGCTTTATGACAATTAGTGTGGAGGCGAGTGGTATTTAAAAGAAAGAGTAGATGTTAAGTGTGAAAGGCTATGGACAGGTGAGCACTAGTATTACAGCAGATCCTCTTAGAGATGGGGAGGATCCCAGACAACTCTAACTTGGAAGTAAGTAAGAGGAGGGAAGCTGGAAGAATTTGGTTACTGGACACCAAGGATTTACTACAATTGTACAAACATCTAGGCTTCATTCCTTAGCGATGAGATGAAGACAACCAGGTATTTATTTTAATGTTTATTAAACACCTCTCATGTGACCATGCAAGGAATTTCACATGCATTATCCCATTTAGCCCTTTTAATAATCCGTAAAGTATGCATTTTTATTCCCTTTCACAGATGAGAAGTTATACTCAAAGTGTTAAGTGCTCAGTGTTGCATACCTCCCACATGGCCAAGTCAGAATTTAAACCAGAAGTTTCTGACTCTAATGTCTGTGCTCTCTATACCACACCGTACTGCCTGTCACATATACTGACCTGCATGATTCAAGAACCAGTGAGTGATAGAGACACTATTGGACCATACAGCACAGTCTATCATCAAGACGTCAGAGTTGTCTGACAATTTTCTACCGTCTCTTTTTTCTTATAAGTAATGTTAATCTTTAACATGGTAAAAATAGGTTATTATCCAGAGCCTCCTTGAATACTGAGGCAGTGCTTTCATGCTCTAAAACCAAGGCATCTGATCAGTACTATTCTAAAATGCAAGAAGAAATTATTAGGCAACAATATACAGATTCCAGGTGTAAAATTCATCTTTATCCGGTGGTATTTGCTATCTTCTACCTCAGTGATTTTTTTTGGACTCAGAGTTGCCTTAGCCATGTCTCCTTTTATAAAATAATAATAGGTATATTTGGTCTGATTCTAGCATGTTATTTCCATGTGCAGGAGCCATCCCATGAATATTCATAACCAATAAAAAACCAAAAATAAAAAATAAAAGAGCGAGGGGAAGCATCTCTTGGAAAGGAAGCCAAATTCTCTGAACCTTTGCTGAAACTCATTACAAGTTTTTCTCTAATTCCTGGGTCTGACAGTTCGCTACATTATTATTTAATAACATTGCAGAAACATCTTACTCTAAGTAAATCCTAACGATAAGTTACAAAACTGATTAGAGATGATTCTTTACTTTGCATGAATATTTGCTATGCAATGACTTTAAGGAATTGACTGAAAGAATTTTCTTTGTGAAGATATATGTTTTAATACATACTTCTGGAAATACTCGCCATCCTTGACACACCAATGATGCATGCCTATGAAGGGGTGCCCATAGCTCCTGGAGCCACTGGGACAAGTACCGAACTAGGCAGAAGCCCTGTTCCCTCTTGTCTTTGCTGCTGGATCCCATATTGGATTTCCTTTATCTCTGCAAACCATTATCCCCTTACAGAATTCAGTTGGCTCTATGTGTGTGTGCGTGCACATGCGCAGAGAGTGTCTGTCTTTCCGCCTTCCTAGAATGAAAACTCCATGAGGGTAGGGTCTGAGAATGTTTTTGCTGATTGTAGTATCCACAGAGCCTTGCCCAGAACCTGGCACATGAAAGATGTTCAATAGAGATCTGTTAAATCCATTAGTTTATTTGTTTACTCATTTAGTCATTTTTTTTTTTTTTTAATTCATCTTAAATGTATTGAGTTTCTTGTATAAGAAAGTCACTGGTATGGGCACTGATAAAGTTAAATGAGGTGTTAAAATATGTGGTGCATGTTTGTGTGTAGAAGTTTTCTACAGTTCCAGATTCAGGTGTTTCGGAGGAATCTGCAGCATTGACTGTAAAGGCCACAGTAGAGGACTATCTGGAAGTTCAAGTTACTGACAGAGCTGTGATCCCTTTTACTCTATGGGTAAGGGAAACCTCTTTTTTGGTGCCAGTGTGAATAATCTTTAGATTAGAGGTTAAATGTATTCCTAGAATATAATTTTAGAAAATACTCTTTTGTTAAATATAACATTTAAAATTGCATTTAAAAATTTAAGTCTAACAGTGGCAAGGTAAGCTAGCAATATATGAATGGTAATAATATTCTTATATTAAGCGACATAAAAACTATTTAACCCACAATATGGCACAAAATGATATAACCTCCTTTTTATACACTATTCATTGGAGCATTTATTCTGACTTCCAAACAGTGATAGAATGTGGGGTTCTTGAGGGAAAAAAACCTCTAATTTATTCATCTTTGTGTGCCCAGAATAGTCCTTGCCACATTATAGGTGCTTAAAATATGTTTGCTGAATTATTAAGGTCCCTAATATATGAAAAGTTATTACAAACCACTAAGAAAAAAAATCATCTTACTAGTTAAAGGTGCACAAGATATGAATATGGCATTCAGTTCAGAACAGATTAAATATTTTTGTGAAAATGTAAAGCATGCTAAATTAATAAATGCTAGTTAAAACAAATTTTCCCACTAAGTTGGCAAAAATTAAAGAGAACAAATACTCGTTGTGAGGATATGAATACAGCACAGTCATAAATAGCTTTTGTGTTTATTGGCATAGTGTTCCTGGAGGAACAAGCTTTATTAAGTACACATCATTTTTTTTTACTGGTTATGAATATTCATAGAGTACAAAACTAATTGTCACTACTCATGCCCAAGACGTGATGGCCAGATCCATACTGGCGGCATGCCCATTAGCACAAATTGTGAATATAGCCCGTGTCCCCCACCCAATTATCCCCCCCAGTTATCCCCAATCTCCCTCCCCATCCCCCTAACCCCACTCCACTTTGTATCCCAAGGTATGTTCTCTGCCTCTGTAAGTCCAACTCACCACTGTGGTCTTTCTTTCCTTCCTCCTTTCTCTCTTAGCTCTCACTTATGCAGAAGCACATGCAGTATTTATCCCTCTGCACTTTGCTTATTTGGCTCAACATAGGTTTCTCCAAGCTCATCCATGTTGTTGCAAATGGGAGAATTTCATTCTTTTTTATGGCAGAGTAGTATTCCATGGTGTATATATACCATATTTTCCTTATCCAATTGTCCTTTGATGGACATTTATGTTGATTCCATATCTTGGCTATTGGGAACAGAGCTGTGATGAACATGGGAGTGCAGGTATCCCTTTGACATGATGATTTCCATTCCTTTGGGTATATACCCAGAAGTGGGATTGCTGGATTGTATGGAAGATCTATCTGTAGTTGTTTGAGAAACCTTCATACTGTTTTCCACAATGTTTATACTAATTTACAGTCCCACCAACAGTGCAAGAGCAATCCCTTCTCTCCACACCCTTGGCAGCATTTGTTATTCTCTGTCTTTTTGATTATAGCAAGTCTAACTGGGGTGAGGTGATATTTCAATGTGGTTCTGCTTTGCATTTCCCTGATGACTAGTGATGTTAAACATTTTTTTGTGTACCTGTTGGACATTTTATATGTCTTCCTTTCAAAAATGTCTATTCAGTTCCTTTGCTCATTTTTTAATTGGCTTATTTGTTTTTTACTGTGTAATTGCTTGAGTTCCCTGTATATTATGGATATTGATCCCATGTCAGATGCATAGTTAGCAAAAATCTTCTCCCACTCTGTAGGCTGTTGTTTCACCTGTTGAGTGTTTCCTTTGCTGTGTAGAAGCTTTTTATTTTGATATAGTCCCATTTGTTTATTTTTTCTTTTGTTGCTTGTGCTTTCAGGTTCATGTTTATAAAGTCTGTGCCTAGACCTAGTTTCTGAAGTGTTTCACCTATATTTTCCCTTAGTAATTTTAGAGTTTCAGATCTTATACTTAAGTCTTTAATCCATTTTGAGTTTATTTTAGTACATGGTAAGAGGTGCATGTATAGTTTCTTTCTTTTGCATATGGATATCCAATTTTCCCAACACCACTTATGGAAGAAGCAATTTTTTCCCCAATGTATGTTTTTGTTGCCTTTGTCAAATATCACATGGCTGTAAGCCTGAGGGGTGATTTCTGGGTTCTTTATTCTGCTCCACTGGTCTGAGTGTCTATTTTTATGCCAGTAACATGCTGCTTGGGTTACTATAGCTTTATGGTATAATTTGAAGTCATGTTATACTTCCTGCTTTATTTATTTATTTTTTGCTCAGGATTGCTTTTGCTATTCAGGGTCTTTTGTTGTTCCATATGAATGTTGAGATTGTTTTTTCCATTTCTGTGAAGAATGACATTGCTATTTTGATGGGGATTGCATTGAATCTGTAAATTGCTTTGTCTTGGCAATTTTACTTGTAGGAATATTTATGTAAAGCAGTAATTTGACAATAGAACAAAACTGCATGAGTATAGTTTATAATAGTGAGATAGTCTGCTCTAGACTGTCTTCAGACTTTTGCCAGCTAGCTGGCATGCCCTGCTGACTTCAGACTTGCCAGTACCCACAATCACATGGGCCAATTCCTTAAAATAAATCCTTCTCTTTTCTCATATACACTCATCCTATTTGTTCTGTTTCTCTGGAAAACGCTGACTAACATTGTGAGGCTTTGTCAGCCGGGATGGATCCTTCCTGCCTAAGAATTCCAGGGATCTTAGCCGGAGAAGAAGATTTGTGTACCAGTGATTTACTAAGAAAGTGCTTCAATGAGATTTCAGAAATCAAGTGGAAGAGGCAGGATGGGGAAAGTGAAGAAGCCAAACAAGGGTCCAGCTTTATACAAAGTCCTAGCTTCAGCCTAGTGCTTCAGGGAAGCTGTGGAGGGAAAATCATACTTCCAAGTTTGTTCCAAGTGGAGACAGGGAAGCCAGGTTTTCAAACAGTGACACAGATAGCTAAGGACTATCCCAGCAGGGAAGGGGGTCAATTTCCAGGCACTTGTCGATGCCTGTCTTTTCAGGCAAAGAAGCTCCAGTAGCCCAAAGGCAGGCTTCCAAAGAGAGTTCCAGGTGTGGTGTTAGAGGCACAGGCACACAGAAACCAAAGGAGGGGCATCCAGGAAGTGTGAAAGGAATTGGAGGGGACCTAGGTATCCATAGTGTCCACTACACCAGGTCTCTTGGCATTACCACAGAAATGAGATGGCAGGGCGTAGGGATAAAATGGACTTATCTCTATCATTAAGATGGAGTCTCAGAGAAGTTTAATTTTTAATAAGTCAAATGTAGCCTTATTCTGAAACTTCAAGAACAATTTTTCCTAGACTGAACTGCTAGAAATCAACTGATTTACTAAGTAGAGATGGTTTGCTTTTTCTATTTTGTAAAGTGAGGCTCACCTGTAAAATTTGACATGTTTATAGTAATACTTTAATAACTGGTGTAGGATGAGCTCTCTTCTTTCTTCCTTGATGTATCCATCTAGAGTTAGGAGTTCATTGCCATAGGCCAAGAGTCTGTAGCATATAGGACTAGTTTTTCCCTAATCTACATCATACTAATGTTGTTTGATGAAATTTATCTTTGCTCAGCAGGCATGAAAATAACTGAACACTTGGTTAATTCAGTGAAAATATCAGGTAGAGTGTTGCTTGACGTAGGGAGATAAGCCCCTGCCATGTGGGACATGTATTCTTAATTTCTTTCTTTCTTTCTTTCTTTTTTTTTTTTTTGAGGCTGGCCAGTATGGGGATCTGAAGCCTTGAACTTGGTGTGAGATATGTATTCTATGAGAACAGGTACACAATAGTACAAGTGTAGACCTATGAACACAGTGTATGAAATTCATTGAAGAAGAAACCACTAAGGTGACAATTAGTGGCAAACAAGCTGTGTGTGTTTGACTGGAAAAAGAGCATGCAGTTTAGTATTTAAAAGGTAAAAGCTATTCTTCCCTGCTAAACTAAGGAATATTGCCAAACGAGGAATTTCTTTTAAGTTTTCCCCAGTATCATTAACGTTCGACACGTCTGCCTTCTCTATTTCTTAAGTACTTTATGCCTAGACATTGAGTGGTAGAGAAAAGAAGTGGCAGGATCAGTCTCTCCCCTAATAAATCCATAATAAAGGTGAGCACAAGCATCATGTACAGCTTGGACCTGTAAAAATAATAGGCATCAATTATTTGATGGGACCTTGTCTGTGCCAGGCCTTATACAAACTAGACATTTTGCTCCTATGATCTAATTAATCTTCACCACAGCACTTCAAGGTAGAAATTATTATTCTCATTTCTCAAATGAGAAAACTGAGGCTTACAGAGGCAAAATAATTTTTTGTTAATGAAACAACTTGTGAGTGTTTGATTAAGGATTCACATATGAATCAAAGATGCCTTTTTTACTAAGCTGCACTGCTTCTTAGGAATAGTGTCAAAAAGTTTAGAATCCAAATTGATCTGAGATTAGAACAAACATGCAAGGACCGCCAGAAACGAATTTTTAAAAAGCTGTGTTTGAAGCAAAAGATCAATGAAGGAACAGTGTGTTGATTAGGGCCACCATTATAATGTCGATTAGTGATATGGAGAAGCAGAAACCATTAAGTTTTGTTTTGCTTTCATCTTCACTGTCAAATAGAATGATTGTCAAACCATAGGAGTATAAAACAAACATTGGTTACAGGGAAATTTAAATTCATATGGATAAAGATATTTTGAGACAGCACCTAATGGATGCAAATGAGCTCAGGTCTCCTGCTAGATGAAATAAGCCCTTGAAGGTTAGGACAACCTCGAACAGATCAATACTCTGTTATATTCTCTTCTAGCACCCTGAATAATAGTGTACGTTGTACTTTGCAAGTATATATTTATTTGTATGGTGTGTCATTTTTTAAAAAAAAATCTAGACTCTAAGCTTTAAGACTGTACCCCCTCCAGAGCGCACGCACACACGCACACACGCACACACGCACACACACACACAGTTCCTCTGGGGCCAGTGCAGTGCCTGGAACTCAGCTGGTACTCAGCACACTTCCAAAGAATAAAGGAGTTTGCTGAATACTTGGAGGTGACCTCTGAGGGATCAGTCAGAACTGAGGAGGATGATGACACTCCAATTTTGAAAAAGATGTTGATGGCAAATGGGGAGCATATTTGACAAGAGGTCACAGATTATTGCCCTATACAACCCATAAAACTAAAAATAAAACTGGCAAGAACCAACTGACTAGTACAGAAAAAGTTATTGAATCTGAATACTTTCAGGGGATATATATTTTCTAGTCTATTACAATTTCTACCTCCCTCTGCTGTGTTCCCCAGTTTTATTTACTGGGTAATTCTTGAACACATATGTGGTTTAATTCTTTTATTTTTTTATTTTTTGACCGGTAAGGGGATTGCAACCCTCGGCACGGTGTGGTCTGCACCGCGCTCAGCCAGTGAGTGCACCGGCCATCCCTATGTAGGATCAGAACCTGTGGCCTCAGCGTTCCCAGCACCGCACTCTCCAAGTGAGCCACGGGGCCGGCCCAACATATGTGGTTTAGAATCCAATAAATTGTTGACATTGATCATATGCAAACTTCTAGAATACCTAATTGTAAATTTGGTTGGTTTGTGCACAATTTGAGAGAAAAGAGTGATCTCTAAGACATGGGACAAATAATTTTCAATTAACTTCTTTCTTTGACACTATTTAGCAGAAAAATGTCATAAATTGGGACAGTGGAAAGCTAAAGAATCCTGTCAGTGGTGTAATCTATTTGATATGTCTATCAATAATTGTAGGCATTGGTGAATAATATATATACATATCATAAATTCTTACCATTTTTTTTTTTTTTTAAATTTTATTTTGTCGATATACATTGTAGCTGATTATTGCTCCCCATCACCAAAACCTCCCTCCCTTCTCCCTCCCCCCCAACAATGTCCTTTCTGTTTGCTTGTTGTATCAACTTCAAATAATTGTGGTTGTTATATCTTCTTTCCCCCCCCCCGGTTTGTGTGTGTGTGTGTGTATGTGTGTGTGTGAATTTATATAATTCTTACCAATTTTAATTGGCATTTTTAGACTTTATATATTGGTAGTTGGGAATGTGGTACTCTTAGGAGAATCAGGATAACATTCAGGATCTAATAACATATTGGGTGGTTGGGGCAGTGAGTTTCTTAAAATAGGGTAAAGACAGAATTTACCATCCCACAACAAAATGTCATTAAAAAAAAAAAAAAAAAAAAAAAAAACACAGCGACTCTCCCACGTGAAATATGGACATTTTAAAAAATTTCTCTAAATTATCACCATCATTTCCACTCCTACTCAGTTTTTCCCATTCAATCTGTCTAAGGATAATTAGAGCATCTTAGATTCTAAAGAGAAAGGTTCTATATTTCCTCATCTTCTTGCCACAGGCATTTAAAAATAGTATGCAGGGTAAATGATCTGAATAATATGTATGGTTCTACCTGTGCCTTAGGATGTGATGATTCTATTAGTGTTGTGCAAAGACCTTTGACAAGGAACTGGTCTGTGTGATCTTGAGAAAATCATGTCTCTGAGCCTTTTTCTTTTTGAGAAAAATGAAGTTAATATTGCCTACCTGAAAGGATACTGTGAGGATCATATGACATTATGTATAATATCCACCCTATCCTGAATGCTTACTATGGACTAGCTCTATGCTAAACTCAACAGATAGATACATTATTTTCTGTATACACAAAATAAATTAGGTATCAGCTGGGTACTTTGTTGCTGCTCAAGTTCCAGGAAAAATCAAATCTGGAAATACAAAATTTTCCTAAGATTTTTGCTAATTCTCAAGGGCATCATCATCACCATCATAATCATTATTATTATTGGTGGCTGGCCAGTATAGGAATAGAGCCCTCGACCTTGGTGTTATCAGCACCATACTGTAACCAACAGAGCTAAACTTCTAGCCAAATTCATTATTCTCTAAGGGCTAACATCTTATTAGCTCTTTCTTCATTTGTTGCCAATTATTTTGTAAAGAGTGACAACTCCCTTCTTCAGTTTCCTTGCCAGAAATCATTCATACCAATCATTTATGAGTTTAGGATACAGTGTCGGCAGTTTCACAGTGTCACGGGGTGGAGTTTATAACATGTGACATATAATTTCACCTTCTTGCTGGCTACTGCCTATTACTTCCCCTCTCCTACTGCCTGCCTTCTTTTTACCTTCTTTTTTCTTAGATTCTCAAGGAAAAATACAAATTGGTTGTCTTCCATTATGCAAAACCAATCTCTTCTTTAAAGATTTTAGAATCTGATATCCAAACTCTTGAGATTCCACTTTCTACATTATTATTTACCAAAGTAGTTTCCTTAAAATAATCTCACATTTATCAATGTAATGCATTCATGCAGTTAAAAATTAAATAGAACTAACAGGTATATTTTGAACAAAATATAGCCTTCTGTCCCATTTTTCCTCATTCTCAAGCTTTACACTCCTAATATGTGAACTTCAGCTCATTTACAGGTGTCTTCTACAATTTTCCAACATCTTTCTAAATGTTTATGCCTGTACTGCCATTTCTTAATTTATCAGTCTTAGTATTTTTAGAGTTCATATGTTGGTAGTTCAGGGCCTATCAATTTTAATGTACTTCCTCCACACATGCAAATACACATGTCCTCATACTGTTGTCTTAATATAGTTTAGCACAATTTTTAATTAACTGAGTACTCACTTTCCACATTACTAAAGAGTTCAACATTAATTAATGCTGAACCTAGTAATATACCATGTCTTTTCCCTTTCTCAAATTTACTCTATTACTACACTATTATTTTGTTTCTACTAGACTATTTTTAATCTTTCCAAAGGCTGTAATAAATCTGATTTTTTTTTCCAAATGTTAAAACATAACATAACACACATCCATTCGCTCCTCCATCTGAAAGCCTTTCTCCCATCCCTCCATCATTCTTCTCTAATCTCAGCTGGTTACACTCTAGGCCTCATGAACAAATGTTGTCCTGGAAATTCTTTTAATTTTCTTCAGCGTTTTGATCCTATTTCTGGGGGACCATGTATCCTCTTTCTTGATTTACTTTCTTATTTTGTCCAAGCTCATCTTCCAGCATCTTTCTAAGAAAAGGGGGCCGGGGCCGGCCCCGTGGCTCACTCGGGAGAGTGTGGCACTGGGAGCGCAGCGATGCGCCAGCCGTGGGTTCGGATCCTATATAGGGATGGCCAGTGCGCTCTCCAGCTGAGCGTGGTGCGGACGACACCAAGCCAAGGGTTGCGATCCCCTTACTGGTCACAAAAAAAAAAAAAAAAAAAAAAAGGCACATGGGAAGCAAACTTTTTTAATCCTTGCATGTCTGAAAATGTCGTTATTCTACCCTCACATTTGATTGATAATTTGACTGAAGTAGAACACATCTATCATTGGCTGGAATAGTGGCCACTGAGTATCTCTCAAATACCTTCCCAATATTTTTATGATTCTCTATCTTGTGAGTTTTGTCTTTCCTAGGTGCAATGTAGAATATTCCTGTCACCAACCTCCTTTGGAGCTATGGGGCATTTATGTGACTTCAGCCTGATAGACAAACCAGTACAAGATTTCCATTAAAAAGCAAGTAGCTTGAACTTTGTAAAGGGCAGTAATTTTGCCAGTAAAGGTTCAGAGGTGTGGGGCTTTCCGGGGCAGCTGTTTCATAGGTGCTGGTGGCAGAAATAGTTGCGGTGAATTCTAGTGCACGGCTAGTGGAGGGAAGAAAGAAAAGTTTTCCCATCAGGGTGGTTCTGCAACTTGGTTTTGGGCTTGGAACTAGAACACTGATCTTGAGTGTATTTCTCTAGCCCTCCAAATGATTCAGTGAGCTATCTACTATCTTTTTAAAAAGTTACTTTTCTTTGTCTACAGCATGCATTCCTTGGTCTGCAATTAAGACTGGTACAGATAGCATAAAATTCCAGACTGGATATAATGTTTTATTAAAAGTTAAGAGATTTTGCTCCACTCTCTTCAAATATCTAGTGTTGCGGTTATGTGATGCCAATTGTTTTTTAAGTGACTGTGTGAGTATGTGCTATCTTGCAAGCTTTCAGAATCTTAACTCCTGTTGAAACTTCTAATGATATTTTTTTATTGTGGATCTTTTCCATTTATTGTTCTGGGCACCTTCTTTCTGGAAAATTATTTCCATAAGTTCAGGGAAATCTAATATTATTTCTTTAATAATTTCTATTTTCAGATATCCTGGAACTCCTATTAGATGCTGGAAAGATGGGTGCAATTCTCGAATTTTGTTATTTTGTCTTTCCTATTTCTATCTTGCCTTACGTTTTAGTCTATTTTCCTGGGCTTTTCAACTTTAACAGCTATCCTACTTTTGATTTTTTTCAATTTTTTCTATTATATCTTTAATTTTCAGGAGCTCTTTTTATTCTAGGAAGGTTTCTTTTCTTTTTTCTTTTTTTTAAATAGAACATATTTTTCAGAGCAATTTTAGGTCCCCAGCAAAATTGGACAGAAGGTACAGAGATTTTCCCACATACTCCCTGCCCCACACATGCATAGCCTTCCCCATCATCAATATTCTCCAACAGACTGGTACATTTGTTACAACTGATGAACCTACATTGGCATGCCATTATCACCCATAGTTTACATTAGGGTTCATGCTTGGTGTTGTACACACTATGGATTTGGAAAAATGTGTGACATCTGTTGACTATTATAGTATCATACAGAGTATTTTCACTGCCCTAAACTTCTTCTGTGCTCTGCCTATTTAAAACTTCTTTCTCCTTAACCCCTGGAAACCACTGATATTTTTACTGTCTCTTTTGTTGATTGACTCCAAAGGCTGAGCTTCCAGGGGTTTTGTGGGTAAATTAACCAGCTTTCTTATTTAGTACTCTATGAAATTATTCTGGTGTGTCAGCTACCACTTCTCCATCTATTTCTTCTTTCTCAGATATTTGTGTAAATAATTCCATTCACTGTGGCCTCCTCTCTCATTCTCTATGTTATGGATTAATAATATTTTAATTTCTCAATTGTCATCTTGATGTAATTTGGGACTATTCAAAGGTAAAAATATATGGTAATCCTATATACAACCAAAAAGTCTTTTTGATTGATTTTTCCAAACAATGGCAAATTTTTCAATGAGAAATTCTGGTATCAGTTATTAAAATAATAGAGTAATCAGCTTGTTATACCTAAAAGGGAGGTATGGTTGTCTAATACTTGAGAGGATGTGTTTCAGAGAGGTTAAGTTGCTTGTCCAGAGTCATATCCCTTTAGTAAGGAGAAGAGCAAAAATTCAAGTCCAGAGAAGTGTGATTCTGAAGGCCATACTGTAACTATTAAAACATTGCTTAGGACATTGAGTACTAGGCATACCACAAGGTCTCAATGATGGCAATTATTGATAATGTGAACCTACAAGTGTAATATTTCATTGTTTAGATGTATTTTGTTTCTTTAGTAAGAAGGATAATAGGATTCTCCTTATACGCAGCATCTAGCATAATTTGAGCCTGACAGCAGTAGGTAGCATTCTTAGTAAATATATATTTTTTGACTTGTTGTGATAGGCAGAATAATGGCCTCCAAAGATGTCTACATCTTAATCCCTAAAAATTGTGATGTATTAGATTATTTGGCAAGGGGAATTAAGGTTACAGTTGGAATTAAAGTTGCTACTGAGCTGACCTTGAAGTATGTGAGGGGGCCCGATGTAATCACAAGGTATCTTACAGGAGAAATAGAGAGACAGAAAAGAAAGAATCAGAAGGATGGTAGTGTGAGGAGGACTCAGCTTGTTGATACTGGCTTTGAAAATGAAGGAATGGAGCCATGAGCCAAGGAATGTGGGGAGTCTCTGGAAGCTGAAAAAGGCAAGGAAATTCATTCTCCCTAGAGGTTCCAGAAGTAACACAGCCTGACTGTCACTAATTTTAGCCCAGTGAGACTCATTTCAGTTTTCTGACCTCCAGAACTGTGAGGTAATAATTGTTGGTTTTGTTTTAAAACAATAAGTTGTGATAACTTGTTACAATAGCAGTAAGAAATGAATACACTTATTAAATAAAATAAAGGTGTGTGTGTGTGTGTGTGTGTGTGTGTGTGTGTGTGTGTGTGTGTGTGTGTGTGTGTGTGTGAGATCAGGGTGGAAGGGAATCCATTTTCATCTTTGACCTAGATTGGACAGTGGCTGTTCTTGTCCCACGGAGTTGAAAATGGCTCTCTTTTGCTACTGTACACTGAGAGCATAGACCTTGTCACAGGACACCCAGATTAGGGAGAGGACCTGATGCACTGAGGAAATGAGCAAAAGCCAATCCTAGTGGGATGAGAAAGCTAGGGGCTGGCATTGTTCTCTGCTTGTTGGAGGGAACACATCTTCATAGATAAATACTGTTCCTAAAGTGCCTTTTATCTATTCCACTCTATCTAGTAGGAGCTGGAAGTTAGGTGGGAGGGGATCTCGGGTAGCACTAGTAGGGTAGTGAGATTGGAGAGAGCAGGAAGCTGATACTCCTCTAATATGTTTACCACAGTGATAAAGCAGGGCTCCATCCTGCCGGGGACCTGTGAGAGTCAGCACAGGACACACCTCACAGCTGTCTCCCTGGCACATGAAGGGGCTGTGAAACTTTTCCACCTTTTGTCAGTGTTTTGGGGTTGCTCTAGCGACTTCACCTTTCTACCACCTGTGGACTCCCCTATTCATGGGCTGAGCATTTTCTGGCAAGTAGATAAAGCACTCTGTAAGAGCTGCCGGTGCTTGAAGTAAGGAGCCCTCAAAAGGTATGGGGATGGTGGATGTCAAGGACTTAGTGTTGCTGTGCTACCAATCATGGTCCAGACAGGATGACACATATGACATAAGAGTCTATGATTACCTAGAATTACATCAGCAAGATTTAGAAGAAGAAAAATCAGACTCGTCAAAATGGAAACAACTTTTCTTGGCCACTGGTTAATAGTCACTAATTTCCTGTAGAAGAGGGATTAGGAATTAATATGTGAAAAACATTTATGTTCACTTCATATAGCAGGTCTGTGTTAACTATATAGAAATCTAGAAGGATATAGATATGTGGACTCAAATCTGAGCATGGCAGTGGATATACAGGTGTTCAAAGACAGACAAGGTATATAGCACTAATTGTGTATCCACCAAGGTTTATTGTGTTACGGATGTGTCCCACAATACATTTTACTTTCCTTTTCTAAAAACAAAACAAAATATTAAAGCGCCGTGGGCATGCTTCCCAGAGTATGCAAGTGGCAGGTGCACACTGTGTGGCTGAGGATGCAGGTCAGGGGATCGCTTGCACCTTTCTCCCTTTCCTGAAGATAGAACAGCCGGGAGTATCATCTTTGTGCCCTAAGAACTGCCATTTAAAGTAATATCAGTCTCAGATTATGCAAGTTCACAGCAGGTTTAACTAACCATGGCAGATGTAATGGCTCAGAAATGAACAATGTAAAAATAAGTCAAAAAGCAAACATTTGGACATATCTCTATTCTTATATTTGAAGACTATAGTCAATTATGCACTGTGATCAGGCAAAACGCAGACGAAAAACTGTTCCTTTTTGCATGTTATATTCTCCAGTATCTTATGAAGGGAGCATTGAAATGAAAAACAAAGTGAGAGTTCTAGCTTTGGAAACAGATTAAGGTTCAAATGCTCTTGCTCTAACATTTAGTAGTTTTGACTGCAACCAAGTTATTTGAGTCTCAATTCTTTCATTCATCAAATATAGATGATGCCTTCTTCAGGTAGCTTTAGTGAGGAGGAATTGGATTAATACATAAAATCTTTTCATTATATACTTTGAATTGAATGTTCATCTCCATTTCTCTTTATTCATTCTTGGGCTTTCTCAGAGAGTTGAGTTTTTTTGGTTAAGCACGACAGATGCCACACACACTCTTTAACCCATGCTCCCTCTTAAAACCCAATAAAAGGACAATAAAGTAATTTTTCTAAAAGCCATGAATCCACAATGGCAAGGAAAACAATATAGGAGATGGCAACATAGTAGATGAAAGCTGAAATTAATAGACTGAATGAAGTTGAAATCCAAATTTTTTAAAACATATGTCTCCCTCTCCTCACTGCAGGATGCGACAAGTAGTAAATTCTTTCAGGCCTTTAAACAGAACCATCTTATTTTGGGTACATATGGATGGATAACAGTGTAATTTATACCTGAGTATTATGAGTATTACTTCAATGTTCTGGAGAAAAGGGAAGGATTTTTAGATGAAAAAGAATACACATGAAGCATTTTTTTTCTCCTTACCACTTTACTTCTTATATTTTCCTTTAATAAAATATCAAAATAAGCAAAATGCAACTTTTTACAAGCAGTGCTCTAGTTCCAGGTGTCAGAGTCTCAGAAATAGAACCAAGGATTTTAAGTTTCGTCCTATCTCTGGTTCAGTCTGTTGTAAACAACTCAATGACTGATCCTCAGTTTTCTGTCAAATGTAAAGAAAGTTTGCATCTGCAGTCAAACATAACAGCAGTGATTTAGCACCCAACAGTGAGCTGAGCAGAAAGCAGGTCTCCTTCCCTGCAAACAATGACATCTTATCTTGGTGCTACTGAGGCACCATAGAAAGCAATTTTTCATTACCAAGGTGTTCCTTATCCCTAAAATGCACCTCATATATTGATTATATGACTAAAAATGACCTGAATTTTTTTTTAATCCAAAATTTTTACTATCAAAAGAGTTCTATTTCAAGTATTCACCTTGGAAAAGTAAATAGAAAATCATGCATCATGTTGTTTTAAAATTCTTCCTTTGGAACCTAAAACATATTTTTTATCCCTACACTGAGAAAGACCAAGATGATATGAAATTAAGTACAGTAAATAAGTTAGATAAGAAAGCCAATCAATTTCCATTTTGGGAAATAAAGCTGATGAGGAGCAACATAACTTTGTGTGTGATTGCTGAGCAATTCTAACAGCAGCAAACTTTTTCTCTAGGTGACAATTGCAAAGTAGATCACCTATTGAATATATAAATTTTAACAGATAAAATATCACTCACATGACCTACACCTTATTGTTTCATTGCATTTTGATTTAATGCTTTTATTATTTCTTCTCTCTCTTTTTTGGGGGGTGGTGGTGGTATATGTAGCTGCAGCCATGAAAGCATCATTTATCTTAATTTGTCAACACCTATGAGGTTGTTATTCTTTAAGTTTAGTGCAGTGTCATAATCAGTCAGGTAGTTAAAATACTTCTTTTGTTGTAGATGGTGAATTTAATAATGGAGATAGTATACATGCATTCAGGGATTGCTGAAGACTGCATACAGCATAAAGCAAAAATATGATGTGTCTTCAAAATATGTGGACAAGACCACAAGTAGAGTTCTGAGGCTTGTACCAATAATAAGGGTGGTCAGAGGAAGGCAGGTTAGTTGTTAAAGATTCATGAAATCATGGAATGTGGGCCTTTCAGATCTTTTAATCAAATTCCTTCATTTTATAGAGGACTAAACTGAGGCCCGGAGCGGTGATTTTCTGGAAATGGAAGAGTGGGATTCAAATTCCAGGATTTTGGGTTTTGTTATTGCAGCCTTTTTTATTTCTTCATGGTCTCTTCTTGCTTCAAGCTTCAGGCTACCTTTGAAGTAGGTAGTTTGTATCTAATGCTTTCTTTCTTCCTATTTCTCTCTCTTCTCCAAGCCTCTGTACTAAATTTACCCTCCCCCCCCCCAATTTCTTTCTTCCCAACTTCTAGTTCTTTTATATAAAAGCAGGAAGGTTCTGAAGGCCTCTGATCTAAGCTGGCATAAACCTGCCAGGGAGTGATGTCAAAAAGCTAAGAGGTATTTGCCTTCAAACCTTTAGCAACAGAAACCTCCATCAGTGAAATTTTCTAGCAATTCTTTCTTTTATTTATTTATCTATTTATTTATTTATTTATTTTTTAGGGAGAACTTCCCAGTCCCTTGGTATAATAGAACTGTCCTAAAATTGTATTAAAAGATAAGTTATCAGATCTTTTCTCTCCTCCTATTATGAGGATTCATTATGCTACTTGTACTATGGTTATTGTCTGATTGGAGTAACAGATAGAGAACTGGAGAAAACTAAGCAAACCCAAATTAATTTATATTATGAGACTACATCTAGGTGTGGGGAAAAAGAAAAGGTCCAGGAGGCAAGAAGAAGGCACCAAGAAGAGATAGAGGAGTGAAACTAAGAAAGTTTGGGAGAATTTTAAGATGTGGGTGAGAAAACTTTTAACAGTTGCTTCCTGGAGTGAAAATTCAGAGGCAGATATGTACAGAAAGGATTTTAAGAAGTTTTTTGTGTGAATCATTAGATGCCGTTCTTCCTTTTTTTTTTTGCCTCTGCAAGAGGCTTCAATATAGCCATAGTGCTTTGCCAGTCTGGGAAGTTGGATTTTTGTTTCACTGGGCGTATCACCATGCCAAGATAGACATTCAAGTTGGAGCAGGAAGATCCAGTTTCATTTAGAAAACACAACTACCTTTTTTTGATTTTTTCCTGTTTCCAATAATGCCTCGCTCAATTTTTCACAATCTGCATTAACAGGAAAAATAACTGTGTGACAGGAACCAAGAGTATGAGCTGGGATGTAAATTTAATTAATGCTTATAAACAGTTGAGAGGAGGAAATGGCAACCAACATGCTCAGTGCTTTCATGTCTTCTCTATTTTTGAAATGCTATAAAGATTAACTATGGCAAATAGAAGTCTGTTCACTTATTGGCTGGTTAACCAGTCCAGTCCCTGACCTATGAGATTAAATTTTCTAATAGCACTTTCAAGACATCATTAGTAGCTCATCCCATAATTTGGTTACTTTATTTATCATATGGGTTAAGACAAGTTCTGTATGAACTTATTATAAAACTTTAATAAGCAGCTGGGACAGCACTGGAGATAAATGAAGAACACTTCTCACCCTACCTGGCATCACTTTTCCCACCATGACTCCAAACTCCCATTATCTCCTGGTCTGGAGTGTGACACTTATCCAGATGACTGTTTGTTTCATTGCAGCCCCTATTTTCAATCACAATAAAAACAGAAGTGGCAGAATATTAGAGACAAATGGATAGTGCTAAAAAATTACAGCTTAACTTCTCATTTATCAATGTAATTGAAAGTTACTAGCAGGGAGTGTAGTGCCAGTGTTTCTATCAGGGCATGAGTAATCTACTTATGCAGCATAATTCATCCTTCTGAGTTCTAATGAGGACTGCTTAATTCAGGTTTTAATCAAACCTGACAAATCATCATTGAAGTTGGCAATGGACTTGTTACAGGTGCCATTTCCCTGCAAGTTTGATGTAGCTTGGATTCCTCTCCTTCTCTGCATGTTCTTTCAGACTTCCCTTATTATAACAAAATAAAACAAAAAAAGTACTGGTTTCCTTCAGCACCAAAATGCCAAATGTTTCTGATGCTTATTTATTTATTTTTTTGACTATTCAGTGCCATCAATATCAGCTGTTTTTATATATTACTTTTTCAAATATGGGAAATATTGACAAAGAAAAAATGATTATTTTTTTACAGACAAATCTATTCGGTTTTACAAAATAGATGCATTTCTTGAACAGTTTCATGTTCCAAATCTTGCTTTTATCTAGTAATCCACTTACTCAGACAAGATCCATCTGTTGATGACTGGTAGGGGAGGATGAACCAGCTCAGATGCACTTAGCAGCAACACAGCCTGAAAGCTGATGTCTCATTTGAAGAATAAAACCAGTCTCTTTCCAGCAGAAAATATACAGTAGATGGGAGATTCAGAACACAAAGAGAAATGAGGGTTTAACGTATGGATTTTAATATGTGCAAAAATGAATGTTAGGGCCTGTAATCTCCCCCACTACCATGTGACATGGGAAATTTGTTTAATCAGTTAGTTTCATCCCCAAGAATAGGATTATGACCTCTAAAGAAAAGCAGAGTGTATTCTGATCACTTAAGTTTCTCCCTAAAAATAGCTTCATTATTACAGGCAGTCTTTCACTTTCCAAATCCTTTTAACACAGTTTATTTCATTCTTCTTTGCAATAAACTTATGATGCAGGTAACACGAACAGAAACATCCCATTTTACAGTTAAACAAACAGAATTAAGAGAGGGTAACTTATTTGCCCAAGGCCACTCAGTTAGAAGTAACAGAATTTCAAACACAGTTATGCTGCCTCCAAGACGTGGGTCCTTTCCATTGCTACATAGTATCTCATTCATGCTAGGGGACACCAGGCTTTGACAGAATTCTGGCTGTACCTAATTTCATCTTCATCATAATCTGGGAAATAAGACTTTTTATTTAGGTTATTTGCAATTCTTTGGAAGGTTGTATATGCAGGATGAGCCCTCAGGTTTTATTTGTAATTCTAAGACATTTGCTATATTTCAAGCCTATTTTTCATCATAGACTATATCAAATGAAGACATTTTCAACCTGTGGCATACTAAGTCCTGACTGTGAGTATTGAATACACTGCCCTAAAATTAGATATTTGCTGTAGCTCATAGGAATATTTGGCTGGGTGGAACCTAAGAGAGCACATAAAATAATATAGTTATTGATATTGAAAGCAAAAAAAAAAAAAAAAACTGAGGACCTAAGGGATTAGGTATTTTATTTAAGGACAATAACTACTCAGTGCCAGAATCTCTGTCTTTAGACCATCTGACTTAACAACCTTTCACTCTATGGAAGCAGTTAAAGGATTATTTACCAGAATTCTACTTCAGGCATTATGGAGGGTGACTGTGCTCAGATTTAGGGCAGAAAGATCTTCTGGATGAACTTTCTCCTTAAGTGGTAGAGGTTGAGAATCAGGGCCAGTTGGGGATTAAGCCAGGCTACAGTTTTACCTTCTGCATCTGGCATATCCTTACCTATTAAACAGAAACTCTGGTTCTTTTTGTTTTAGGAAATATTGCCTTCATTTTTGTCAAGATAACAGGTGGAATCTTAATAACTCAACTCTTAACCTATGCATACTAGACATAGGTGACAATCTGAGAACCACAATGTGCAGTTGAGTAGCATATGTGTCACACTGACGACAGACAATGTTAAAGTTTGGTGCAAAGTCCCCAGTGATTGGATATCTTTTCTTGATGATATCCCTCATTGCCATGACTTGGGAGAATGATGAAGCAAGGAAGGAATTGTGAAGTGTTAAAATCAGAGAAGTCATTTAAAAATGTACATATTCAAGAATAAGTCAAGAGTAGGCTGAGTATGTAAGCTTATCTATCTTTTCTATCCTAAACCCGGTGAAATTACAGACTAATTTTTAAACCCATAGGTGGTCTGAAAGTCATGGAAGAAGCATCAGCAGGAAACAACAAATTTTGAAGAATTTCTGGAATATTAAAAGCAGATGGGGTTTGATTGACAGAAAAACTGGAGTAGAAATGAAATGGACTCAAAGTGGCACAGAGAATTTCCAGAAAGGACAATTTGGATAAACTTCAAGCTCAGAGTTAAGTATACAGACAGAAATGGGCAGTAATGTTATCATCAGGATAGTTTCTTAAAAATATTTATGTGACATTCTTTTACTCAATCTCTCCTTCTCCCACTTTAGAATTTGCTTCAGGATGAGGTCCTGAGAATAACTTACCCAATTAATGGGCTCCACATGTAGATAGTTCTTATACAGGTTGAGCATCCCTAATCTGAAAATTTGAAATCTGAAATGTTCCAAAATCCTAAACTTTTTGAGTGCTGACATGATGCCACAAGTGGGAAATTCCATATCTGACCTATGTGACAGGTCACAGTCAAAATGCAGATGCAGATACACACTTTATTAAGCATTCCTGTGGGACAAAACCTTCTCAACTTCTTCAGCTGTGGTATATCTTTTCTGTGCATGCCCAAATTTCCCCACACAAACACACTCACAAAGGGTAAGAAAATGACATGTATGCAGGCTGGATGTGCCAATGACAGGTTCTCCATAATGCCCCACCTGGGGCCAAGATCTATGTGCATTGCTTACTGTGTTTTTTGCTTCTCCTCTGCTCTGTGGTGTAACAATATTGTCCACAATATCCAAAAAAAGAAAAAAAAAAGAAAAAGAAAAAGCCTACAGGTAGCCTTATAGGTAACGGTGATAAGAAAAAGAGGAAGTATTTATGATTATCTATAGCACAGAAAGTCAAGCTGTTGGAGAACCTGGACAGCAGTGTTAGAGTGAAATATCTTACAAAAGAGTGTGGTGTTCCAACAGGTACAAGAAAAAATGCTCAACATCACTAGTCATCAGGGAAATGCAAATTAAAACTACATTGAGATACCACCTCACCTCAGTTAGACTAGCTATAATCAAAAGGATGGTGAATAACAAATGCTGGCAAGGGTGTGGGGTGAAGAGAACACTCCTACACTGTTGGTGAGACTGTAAATTAGCACAACCACTATGGAAAACAGTATGGAGGTTTCTCAAACAACTACAGATAGATCTTCCATATGATCCAGCAATCCCCCTTCTGGGTATATACCCATAAGAATGGAAATCATCATGTCGAAGGGACATCTCTACTCCCATGTTCATCGCAGCTCTGTTTATAATAGATAAGACATGGAGCCAACTAAATGTCCATTGATGGATGATTGGATAAGGAAACTGTGGTATATATACACCATGGAATACTACTTTGCCATTAAAAAGAATGAAATACTCCCATTTGTAGCAACATGGATGAGCCTGGAGAAACTTATGTTGAATGAAATAAGCAAAGCACAGAGGGATAAATATTGCAAGTACTCACTCATATGTGGGAACTAAGAGAGAAAGAAGGAAGGAAAGAAATACCACAGTAGTGCGTTCACTTGCAGAGGGAGAGAACATTCTATGGGTTACAAAGTGGAGTGGGAGGGAAGGAGGTAGAGGGAGGGAGGTTGCGGATAATTGGGTGGGGGACATGGGGTACAAATGCAATTTGTGGTTATGGGTATACAGCGAGTATGAATCTGGCCCTCACGTCACGGGCACAAGGGGTGACAATCAATTTTTTATCTTGTGCATGTTCATAACCAATAAAATAAAATGAGGTGTTGAAATATCTACCATATATAACTTGAAGAAATGGAAAGGTAAAGGTCTATGCTGAAACTGATGAACAAAAGTTAAGAACAAATCCTGCATAAAACTAAACATGAAGATCTTGATTGTGTATTAAAAGAGTGGATTCATCAGCATCACAGTGAACACATGCCACTTAGTAGTATGCTGATCTTGAAACAAGCAAGGATCTACCATGATGAACTGAAAATTGAAGGGAACTGAGTATTCAACAGACTGGTAGTGGAAATTTAGGAAAAGACTAAGCATTAAATTTCTAAAGATTTGTGGTGATAAAGCGTCTGCTGTTCACAAAGCAGTGAAGAAATTCTTTGATGAGTTTGCCAAGGTCATAGCTGATCAAAACCAGAAGCCAGAAGAAGTCTATAATGCCAATGAAATATCACTGTTCTGCCTTTATTTTTCCAGAAAGACACTGACTACAGTTGATGAAGAGACCCTGCAGGAATTAAGGATGTTAAGGACAGAATAACTGTGCTGTGATGTGCTAATGCAGCAGGCACGCGTGAGTGTAAACTTGCTGTGATAGACAAAAGCTTGGATCCTCGCTGTTTTTAAGGAGTGAATTTCTTACCAGTCTATTAATATTCTAACAAAAAGGTATGGATCACCAGGAACATCTTCTCTGAATGGTTTCACTAACATTTTGTACTAGCAGGCTCAGGCTTACTTCTGGGAAGGTAGACTAGATGATGACTTCAAGATTTTGTTTTTCCTTGACAACTGTTCTGTTATCCTTCAGCTAAAATTTTCATCAGAAATAATGTTTATGCCATGTTCTTCCCTGCAAATGTGATTTTATTAATTTAGTAATGTAACCAGTAGCTTAAATCAATGAAGAGTAAATATAAAAACACTTTCTTGAACAGTGTGCCAGCAGCAGTGAACAGTGGCATGAGTGTGGAAGGTTTTCAAAAGAAGTTTAGCATAAAAGATGCCATGCATACTGTCGTCAATACTTGGAACACAATGACTAAAAACACAGTTGTGCATGGTTGGCACAACCTCTGGCCTGCTACCAAAGTCAGTAATGATGGTAAACAAGGTGGTGACGTTGAAGGATTCTACATGTCAAGTGATCAAAGGAAAAGAAAAAGATGCCTGACCTTACATATGCAAAAAGTACATCTTCAGAGTTCATCAGCAAGCTGGAACAAATGGATATCAAAGAAGCTTATGTAATTTTAACATTTATTTGTATATATGTATGGAGTATGTATTCACTACATACATGTACTACACAAAGATTCACTTAGTGTAGATTACATAGTTTTGTACTCGATAGTCAAACACTTCTCCTCTCCCCTACCCTGCTCCCCTTCAGCTTCCGGTAACCATTATTCTACTCTTTACTTCTATGAGAACCACTTTTTTTTTTTTTCTCTGAGATTGCACGTATGAGTGAGATCATGAGGTATTTGTCTCTTTGTGCCTGGCTTGCTTCACTTAACAAGATGGTTTCCAGTTCCATCCATGTTGCTGCAGATGATAAGATATCTTACCTTTTTGTAGTTGAATAATATTCTATTGTGTGTATATACTACAGGTTTTTATGCATTCATCTGTTTTTTTTTTTTTTTTTTTAACCACCTGAACCTAATCATTATTTATTTATTTATTTATTTATTTATTTTAATTTAAATTTTATTTTGTCGATATACATTGTAGCTGATTAATGCTCCCCATCACCAAAACCTCCCTCCCTTCTCCCTCCCCCCCTCCCCCCCAACAATGTCCTTTCTGTTTGCTTATTGTATCAACTTCAAATAATTGTGGTTGTTATATCTTCTTCCCCCTCCCCCCCGGGTTTGTGTGTGTGTGTGTGTATGTGTGTGTGTGAATTTATATATTAATTTTTAGCTCCCTCCAATAAGTGAGAACATGTGGTATTTCTCTTTCTGTGCCTGACTTGTTTCACTTAATATAATTCTCTCGAGGTCCATCCATGTTGTTGCAAATGGCAGTATTTCATTCGTTTTTATAGCTGAGTAGTATTCCATTGTGTAGATGTACCACATTTTCCGTATCCACTCATCTGATGATGGGCATTTGGGCTGGTTCCAACTCTTGGCTATTGTAAAGAGTGCTGCGATGAACATTGGGGAACAGGTATACCTTCGACTTGATGATTTCCATTCCTCTGGGTATATTCCCAACAGTGGGATGGCTGGGTCGTATGGTAGATCTATTTGCAATTGTTTAAGGAACCTCCATACCATTTTCCATAGAGGCTGCACCATTTTGCAGTCCCACCAACAATGTATGAGAGTTCCTTTTTCTCCGCAGCCTCGCCAGCATTTATCGTTCATAGTCTTTTGGATTTTAGCCATCCTAACTGGGGTTAGATGGTATCTCAATGTGGTTTTGATTTGCATTTCCCGGATGCTGAGTGATGTTGAGCATTTTTTCATATGTCTGTTGGCCATTTGGATATCTTCCTTAGAGAAATGCCTACTTAGCTCTTTTACCCATTTTTTAATTGGGTTGCTTGTTTTCTTCTTGTAAAGTTGTTTGAGTTCCTTATATATTCTGGATATTAATCCTTTGTCAGATGTATATTTTGCAAATATTTTCTCCCACTCTGTTGGTTGTCTTTTAACTCTTTTAATTGTTTCTTTTGCTGTGCAGAAGCTTTTTAGTTTGATATAATCCCATTTGTTTATTTTTCCTTTGGTTGCCCGTGCTTTTGGGGTCGTATTCATGAAGTCTGTGCCCAGTCCTATTTCCTGAAGTGTTTCTCCTATGTTTTCTTTAAGAAGTTTTATTGTCTCAGGGTGTATATTTAAATCCTTAATCCATTTTGAGTTGATTTTAGTATACAGTGAGAGGTATGGATCTAGTTTCATTCTCCTGCATATCGATATCCAGTTATCCCAGCACCACTTGCTGAAGAGGCAGTCCCTTCCCCAGTGAATAGGCTTGGTGCCTTTGTCAAAGATCAGATGGCAGTAAGTGTGTGGGTTGATTTCTGGATTCTTTATTCTATTCCATTGGTCAGTGTGTCTGTTTTTATGCCAGTACCATACTGTTTTGGTTATTATAGCTTTGTAGTATAGCTTAAAGTCAGGTAGTGTTATGCCTCCAGCTTTATTTTTTTTGCTGAGCATTGCTTTGGCTATTCGTGGTCTTTTATTGTTCCATATAAATGTCTGAATAGTTTTTTCCATTTCTGAGAAAAATGTCTTTGGAATTTTGATGGGGATTGCATTGAATTTGTATATCACTTTGGGTAGTATGGACATTTTCACTATGTTGATTCTTCCAATCCAAGAGCATGGAATATCTTTCCATCTTCTTGTATCCTCTCTAATTTCTCTCAGCAGTGGTTTGTAGTTCTCATTATAGAGATTTTTCACCTCCTTGGTTAACTCAATTCCTAAGTATTTTATTTTTTTGGTGGCTATTGTAAATGGGCAGGCTTTCTTGATTTCTCCTTCTGCATGTTCACTATTGGAGAAAAGAAATGCTACTGATTTTTGTGTGTTGATTTTGTATCCTGCTACTGTGCTGAAATCATTTATCAATTCCAACAGTTTTTTTGTAGAGGTTTTAGGCTGTTCGATATATAGGATCATGTCATCTGCAAACAGGGACAGTTTGACTTCATCTTTTCCAATCTGGATGCCCTTTATTTCCTTCCCTTCTCTGATTGCTCTGGCTAGTACTTCCAACACTATGTTGAATAGGAGTGGTGAGAGTGGGCATCCTTGTCTGGTGCCTGTTCTTAAAGGAAAAGCTTTCAGCTTTTCCCCATTCAGGATGATATTGGCAGTGGGTTTGTCATATATGGCTTTAATTATGTTGAGATACTTTCCCTCTATACCTAACTTATAGAGGGTCTTTGTCATGAATGAGTGCTGAACTTTATCAAATGCTTTTTCAGCATCTATAGAGATGATCATATGGTCCTTGTGTTTGAGTTTATTAATATGGTGTATCACATTTATTGATTTGCATATGTTGAACCAACCTTGCATCCCTGGGATGAATCCCACTTGATCGTGATGAATAATTTTTCGTATGTGTTGCTGTATTCTGTTTGCTAGTATTTTAGTGAGGATTTTTGCATCTATATTCATCAAGGATATCGGCCTGTAGTTTTCTTTTTTGGTTATATCTTTACCTGGTTTTGGTATCAGGATGATGTTTGCTTCATAGAATGAGTTTGGGAGATTTGCGTCCGTTTCAATCTTTAGGAATAGTTTGTAAAGAATCGGTGTCAATTCCTCTTTGAATGTTTGGTAAAATTCTGCTGTGAATCCATCTGGTCCTGGGCTTTTCTTTGTTGGGAGCCTTCTGATAACAGCTTCAATCTCCTTTATTGTTACTGGTCTGTTCAAATTTTTTTTTTTTTTTTTTTTTTTTGCATTCATCTGTTGATAAGCATTTAGTTTGATTCCATCTCTTGTCTATTGTGAATAGTGCTGTGATGAACATGGGAGTGCGGGTGTCTTTTTGATATGTTGATTTCATTTCCTTTTGGGATATACTCAGTAGGAGGATAGCTGGGTCATAAGGTAGATCTATTTTTAGTTCTCTGAGGAAACTAAATACTATTTTTCACAGTGGTTGTTCCAATTTATATTACCATCAAACATACAGGAGAGTTCCTTTACTTCCAATCTTTCCCAGAACCATTCTAACAGGGGTGAAATAATATCTTATTGCAGTTTTAATTTGCATTTCCCTGATGACTTTTAATGTTGAGCATCTTTTCATATGCTTATTGGCCATTTGTATGTCTTCTTTTGAGAAATGTCTCTTCAGATCCATTGCCCATTATTTATTTATTTATTTATTTTTGCTGTAGAGTTCTTTGAGTTCCTTACGTGTTCTGGATATTAGCCTCTTGTCTGATGTATAGGTTGCAAACACTTTCTCCCATTTTGTAGGTTGTTTCTTCTCTTTGTTGATAGTGTTCCTTGCTATGAAGAAATTTTTCGAGTTGCAAAGGAGAGTTTCAAGATGGCGGTGGCTGCGGTGGCTGGCGTGGAGTAGCTGAGGTGGAAAAGGTGGCCACTGGGCCTCAGGCAGCCGGGAAACTTGTGGACCTTCCTCTGGCCATCTGTTAAGGGAGGACTGCTGCTGCTGGCCGGTTGTGGGGGCTCAATGCCACTTTGCCCCCGGCAGGAGAGGCTGCCTCATTTACAGGCAACAGCTTTGAAGTGTGGAGCAGGAAAAGAACTGATTCTTAGCTGCAAAAGCGAGTCTTGAAACAGGGAACACGGCGCCAGGGCTGCTGTGGATGCAGCCAGGATCCCGGAGGCTGGGGCCACACTGAAGGCGGCCAGCTGCCCTATTCAGGATTCGAGGTTTCAGGCCGGCATTAAAGAAGATTCCTGGGAGCGCCTGAGCGGCACCGCGACGGAACAGCCCGAGGCGGCAGCGCCGAGAACACGGAAGGCAACAAACCAGAGACAGAGCGAGCGCCCGACCTGGCACAGCACTGTGAGTGATCCCTGGCACAGCTCTGTTCGGGGGGTGGATGCCCACGCGGCTCCCGCCTGCAGCACCAGGCCACTCACTGCCCCGGTGCTGCCTCCATTTTCCCAGGTGCGGGCAGCTCCGCCCTGCTCGGCCATCACGGAGCCCATTTGCTTGGCCTGGCGCGGGGCTTTCCGGACCCTGCGGGCCGGCCTCCTCTCCCACTCCCTCCGCGGTTCTCTGGCGGCTGGGGGTGTGGGACGTCCCGACCAGTGTTGGGAGGGCTAGAAAGTACGGGCGGGCCGACTGTCACTCCACCACACCCTGGACTCCGGCCCCGGTAAACTTCCTGTTACTGGGAGGCAGATACCATCTCTGCGACCACCAGTTTGGAAAAAAGCCTAACGAATTTCTGGTTGGGAATAGTGTGGTAGGAGAGTTCCCAGGTCCGCTTGAACCTGCCGGAGAGCAGGCTGCAGGCGGGCACTAGACTCAGTTTATACTGGGGGGATACAAAGGTGAACAAGACCCGAGAAAGATCTACACAGTGCTACAAAGGCACCCAGAGAGACCAGTCGTCCGTGCCTAGCAGAAACCTGGTAGACTTCCTGGGCGAGGCGGTGCTGAGCAGGGTCTTGAAGGCCCAGCTGATAGACGAGGGGTGCAGAAGACACACCCCAGCCCAGCACAGTGTGCACAGAGGGGGGAGACGTGCGGCCAGGGAGGCGGAGACTCGACAGAAACCACACACCCTGTGGGGTCGCCACTGCACGATCTAACAGCCTGGGCCAGAGCACACGGAACGGGGAGAAGTCCTGTACAGAAAGTGAAAGCTCAACAGAGATCACACACCCTGTGGTACGTGATCCACCAGCCCAGCAGAGTACAAGCTGACCAGAAAGGTGGATCCCCGCAGAAGCCCAAGACCCGAGGCAACCACACACACAAGACACTAGAGGCCAACTGAGCAGTCACGGCGGGAGCCATACCAAATTGGCAACCACAGCAACATCCTAGTTAGTCATTAGTCTCAAACCGGTGGACTGTGAAACCCCCTGCCACAATGAATAAACACCAAAAAAAAGACACCAGAAATACAAAAAATCAAGAAAGTACACCACCAAAAGTTAATAAATCTCATACTCTAGATCCTATAGAACAAGAAGCCCTTGAAATAACTGACAAGGAATTTCGAGTGATAATTCTAAGGAAACTGAATGAGATACAAGAAAACTCAGCTAGACATCATGATGAAATGAGGAAAAGTATACAGGATCTGAAAGAGGAAATATACAAGGAAATCAATGTCCTGAAAAAAAATGTAGCAGAACTTGCTGAACTGAAGAAGTTATTCAGCGAAATAAAAAACACAACGGAGAGTTTAACCAGCAGGCTTGTCGAAGTTGAAGAGAGAACCTCTGAACTTGAAGATGGGCTGTTTGAAATAACACAAGCAGACAAAAAGAAAGAAAAAAGAATCAAGGACATAGAAGAAAATCTGAGAGAGATATCAGACAACCATAAGCGCTCAAATATCCGAGTCATGGGTATTCCAGAAGGGGAGGAAAATGGAGATTCCATTGAAAACATATTCAACAAAATAGTGGCAGAAAACTTCCCAGGTATAGGAAAAATCACAGATCTTCAGATCCAGGAAGCTCAACGATCTCCAAACGTATTCAACCCAAAAAGGCCTTCTCCAAGACATGTCATAGTCAAATTGGCAAAACTCAGAGACAAAGAGAGAATCTTAAAAGCTGCAAGAGAGAAGCGTCAAATCACCTATAAGGGAGCCCCAATCAGGTTAACATCAGACTTTTCATCACAAACCCTAAAAGCTAGAAAGGAATGGGATGATATTTTCAAAATACTAAAAGACAAAGATTGCCAGCCAAGAATACTCTACCCTGCAAGGCTATCCTTCCGAAATGAGGGGCAAATAGTATATTTCTCAGACAAACAAAAACTGCGGGAGTTCACTACCACAAGACCACCCTTACAAGAAATCCTCAAGGGAGTACTGGGTTTGGTTCCTGAAAAATAACTACCACTGCCATAAAAACCTAAGAAAAATCTAAACCCGCTAGTACAATAAAAATGGCATTCATGAAGAGAAAACAAGCTAACAAAAACACTATCTACAACCTAAGGAACCAACAAACAAAGAAACCAAACAGTAAATCAGAAAGCAAGGAACAAAAGACACCTAAGACAACCAAACAACCAATAAAATGCTAGGAATAAATCAACACCTTTCAATAACAACTCTTAATGTTAAAGGTTAAATTCCCCAATTAAAAGACACAGACTGGCTGACTGGATCAAAAAGCAGGACCCAACTATAAGCTGCCTACAAGAGACCCACCTCAACCAATAAAGATTCACACAGACTAAGAGTGAAAGGATGGAAAAAGATTTACCATGCAAACAGAAAAGAAAAACGAGCTGGAGTGGCTATTCTTATATCTGACAAAATAGACTTTAAACTAAAAACCATAAAAAGAGACAATGAGGGACACTACTTAATGATAAAAGGACTGATCCATCAAGAAGACATAACAATCATAAATATGTACGCACCCAATGTTGGAGCAGCCAGATTTATAAAACAAACTCTATTAGACCTAAAGAAGGAAATAGACACTAATACCATAATAGGAGGGGACCTGAACACTCCACTGTCAATATTAGACAGATCATCTAGGCAAAGAATCAGTAGAGAAACACAAGATCTAAACAAGACTCTAGACCAATTGGAATTGGCAGATATCTACAGAACATTCCACCCAACAACCTCAGAATATCCATTCTTCTCATCAGCACATGGATCATTCTCCAGGATAGATCACATATTAGGTCACAAATCAAGTCTCAATAAATTTTAAAAAATTGGAATTATCCCATGTATCTTCTCAGACCACAATGGATTAAAACTAGAAATTAATAACAAACAAACCTCTGGAAACTATACAAACACATGGAAATTAAACAGCATTCTACTTAATGACATATGGGTCCAAGAAGAAATCAAGCAGGAAATCAAAAAGTTTATTGAAACTAATGAAAACAATGATACATCATACCAAAACCTGTGGGATACTGCAAAAGCAGTATTGAGGGGAAAATTTATTGCATTAAATGCTCACTTCAGAAGAATGGAAAGATGGCAAGTGAACAACCTAACACTTCACCTTAAAGAACTAGAAAAACAAGAACAATCCAATCCTAAAGTTAGCAGACGGAAAGAAATCATTAAGATCAGAGCAGAACTGAATGAAATTGAAAACCAAAAAACAATTCAAAAGATCAACGAATCAAAAAGTTGGTTTTTTGAAAAGATAAATAAAATTGACAAACCATTAGCATGGCTAACAAAAAAAAGAAGAGAGAAGACTCAAATAACAAAAATTAGAAATGAAAAAGGCGATATTACAACTGATTCATCTGAAATACAAGGAATCATTCGTGACTACTATAAACAACTATATGCCAACAAATTTCAAAATCTGGAGGAAATGGATAAATTTCTGGACACACACAAGCTCCCAAAACTGAACCGTGAAGACGTAGAAAATTTGAACAGACCAATAACAATAAAGGAGATTGAAGCTGTTATCAGAAGGCTCCCAACAAAGAAAAGCCCAGGACCAGATGGATTCACAGCAGAATTTTACCAAACATTCAAAGAGGAATTGACACCGATTCTTTACAAACTATTCCTAAAGATTGAAACGGACGCAAATCTCCCAAACTCATTCTATGAAGCAAACATCATCCTGATACCAAAACCAGGTAAAGATATAACCAAAAAAGAAAACTACAGGCCGATATCCTTGATGAATATAGATGCAAAAATCCTCACTAAAATACTAGCAAACAGAATACAGCAACACATACGAAAAATTATTCATCACGATCAAGTGGGATTCATCCCAGGGATGCAAGGTTGGTTCAACATATGCAAATCAATAAATGTGATACACCATATTAATAAACTCAAACACAAGGACCATATGATCATCTCTATAGATGCTGAAAAAGCATTTGATAAAGTTCAGCACTCATTCATGACAAAGACCCTCTATAAGTTAGGTATAGAGGGAAAGTATCTCAACATAATTAAAGCCATATATGACAAACCCACTGCCAATATCATCCTGAATGGGGAAAAGCTGAAAGCTTTTCCTTTAAGAACAGGCACCAGACAAGGATGCCCACTCTCACCACTCCTATTCAACATAGTGTTGGAAGTACTAGCCAGAGCAATCAGAGAAGGGAAGGAAATAAAGGGCATCCAGATTGGAAAAGATGAAGTCAAACTGTCCCTGTTTGCAGATGACATGATCCTATATATCGAACAGCCTAAAACCTCTACAAAAAAACTGTTGGAATTGATAAATGATTTCAGCACAGTAGCAGGATACAAAATCAACACACAAAAATCAGTAGCATTTCTTTTCTCCAATAGTGAACATGCAGAAGGAGAAATCAAGAAAGCCTGCCCATTTACAATAGCCACCAAAAAAATAAAATACTTAGGAATTGAGTTAACCAAGGAGGTGAAAAATCTCTATAATGAGAACTACAAACCACTGCTGAGAGAAATTAGAGAGGATACAAGAAGATGGAAAGATATTCCATGCTCTTGGATTGGAAGAATCAACATAGTGAAAATGTCCATACTACCCAAAGTGATATACAAATTCAATGCAATCCCCATCAAAATTCCAAAGACATTTTTCTCAGAAATGGAAAAAACTATTCAGACATTTATATGGAACAATAAAAGACCACGAATAGCCAAAGCAATGCTCAGCAAAAAAAATAAAGCTGGAGGCATAACACTACCTGACTTTAAGCTATACTACAAAGCTATAATAACCAAAACAGTATGGTACTGGCATAAAAACAGACACACTGACCAATGGAATAGAATAGAGAATCCAGAAATCAACCCACACACTTACTGCCATCTGATCTTTGACAAAGGCACCAAGCCTATTCACTGGGGAAGGGACTGCCTCTTCAGCAAGTGGTGCTGGGATAACTGGATATCGATATGCAGGAGAATGAAACTAGATCCATACCTCTCACCGTATACTAAAATCAACTCAAAATGGATTAAGGATTTAAATATACACCCTGAGACAATAAAACTTCTTAAAGAAAACATAGGGGAAACACTTCAGGAAATAGGACTGGGCACAGACTTCATGAATACGACCCCAAAAGCACGGGCAACCAAAGGAAAAATAAACAAATGGGATTATATCAAACTAAAAAGCTTCTGCACAGCAAAAGAAACAATTAAAAGAGTTAAAAGACAACCAACAGAGTGGGAGAAAATATTTGCAAAATATACATCTGACAAAGGATTAATATCCAGAATATATAAGGAACTCAAACAACTGTACAAGAAGAAAACAAGCAACCCAATTAAAAAATGGGCAAAAGAGCTAAGTAGGCATTTCTCTAAGGAAGATATCCAAATGGCCAACAGACATATGAAAAAATGCTCAACATCACTCAGCATCCGGGAAATGCAAATCAAAACCACATTGAGATACCATCTAACCCCAGTTAGGATGGCTAAAATCCAAAAGACTATGAACAATAAATGCTGGCGAGGCTGCGGAGAAAAAGGAACTCTCATACATTGTTGGTAGGACTGCAAAATGGTGCAGCCTCTATGGAAAATGGTATGGAGGTTCCTTAAACAATTGCAAATAGATCTACCATACGACCCAGCCATCCCACTGTTGGGAATATACCCAGAGGAATGGAAATCATCAAGTCGAAGGTATACCTGTTCCCCAATGTTCATCGCAGCACTCTTTACAATAGCCAAGAGTTGGAACCAGCCCAAATGCCCATCATCAGATGAGTGGATACGGAAAATGTGGTACATCTACACAATGGAATACTACTCAGCTATAAAAACGAATGAAATACTGCCATTTGCAACAACATGGATGGACCTTGAGAGAATTATATTAAGTGAAACAAGTCAGGCACAGAAAGAGAAATACCACATGTTCTCACTTATTGGAGGGAGCTAAAAATTAATATATAAATTCACACACACACATACACACACACACACACAAACCGGGGGGGGGGAGAAGATATAACAACCACAATTATTTGAAGTTGATACAACAAGCAAACAGAAAGGACATTGTTGGGGGGGAGGGGGGGAGGGAGAAGGGAGGGAGGTTTTGGTGATGGGGAGCATTAATCAGCTACAATGTATATCGACAAAATAAATTTAAAAAAAAAAAAAAAAAAAAGGAAATTTTTCAGTTTGATGCAGTCCCACTTGGGTATTTTTGCTTTAGTTGCCTATGCCTTTGTAGTCTCCCTCAAAAAAGTGCTGCCCACTCACATTTGTGTAGCATTTCTCTTATATTTTCTTCTAGTAGTTTCACAATTTCATGTCTTAAATTTAGGTATTTAATCAATTTTGAGTTGAATTTTGTATATGGTGAGAGATAGAAGTCTAGTTTCAGTCTTATGCATGGGGATATCTGGTTTTCTCAGCACCATTTATTGAAGAGTCTGTCCTTTCCCAGTTGTATATTCTTGGTACCTTTGTTGAAAATCAGTTGGCTGTAGGTGCATGGGTTGATATCTGGGCTTTTTATATTATTCCATTGATGCATTTGTCTATTCTTATGCCAGTATCATGCTGTTTTGCTTACTATAGCTTTACAGTATATATATATATGTGTGTGTATATATATAGATATATGTATATGTATGTATATATATATACTTTATTATTTTTATTTATATATATATATAGGGTACAGAGTTGACTATCAGTATTTGTGTAAAGTATGTGACAATCAAATCAATATTATTAGCATGGTAATCATTACAAATTGTAATTACTTTTTGTGTCCCTTACCTGATTACTCCTTATCCTCTCCTCCCTATCCCCCTTTCCAATATCTAGTAACTACAGGTCTGTTCTCTCCTTCTGAAAGTTCAACGTTTTATTATGGTCTTTGTTTTTTAGTTCCCACTTATGAGTGAGGACATGTGGTATTTTTCTGTGTCTGCTTTATTTCACTTAATATAATTTTCTTCAAGGTCATCAATGTTTCTGTGAATGGCAGAATTTCATTCCTTTTCATGGGAGGGTAGTATTGCATTGTGTATGTATACCACATTTTTTAAATCCAGTTGTCTGTTGATGGAAATTTAGGTTGGTTCCATATCTTGGCTCTTGTAAATTAAGCTATGATGAACATGGGAGTGCAGGTATTCTTTCAACATGATCATTTCCATTCCTTTGGATATATATCCAGAAGTGAGGTACCTGGATTGTATGGTAGTTTTATTAGTAGTTGTTTGAAAAACCTCCGTACCGTTCTCCATTATGGCTATACTAATTTATAGTCCCACTGACAATGTAGAAGAGTTCCCTTTTCTCCACATCCTTGACAGCATTTGTTATTCTCTGCCTTCTTGATAATAGCCAATCTATCTGGGGAAAGGTAATATCTCAAATTGTTTTTGATTTGCATTTCCCTGATGATTAGTGATGTTGAGCATTTTTTCATGTACCTGTTGTCCATTTGTATGTTTTCCTTTGAAAAATGTCTATTTAGCTCCATTGCCCATTTTTTAATTGGATTATTGTTTTTATTTTTATATTTTACTGTGAAGTTGTTTTAGTTCTTGTATATTCTGGATCTTAATCCCTTGTCAGATGTATGGTTTGCAGAAATTTTCACCCATTTAGTAGGTTGTCTTTTCACTCTGTTGATTGTTTCCTTTGCTGTGAAGAAGCTTTATAGTTTGACATAATCCCATTTGTTTATTTTTCTCTTTTGTTGCTTGTGCTTTTGGGGTCTTATTCATAAAGTCTTTGTATAGTCCTACATCCTGAAGTGTTTCTCCTGTGTTTTCTTCTAGCAGTTTTATAGTTTAAGGTCTTATACTTAAGTCTTTAGTCCATTTTGAGTTGATTTTGGAATATGGCGAGAGCTATGGGTCTAGTTTCATTCTTCTATAAATGCATATCCAGTTCCCCAGCACCATTTACTGAAGAGGCTGTCTTACCCTGACATATGTTCTTGGCACCTTTGTAAAGTATCAGCTGGCTCTAAGTACCTGGGTTGATTTCTGAATTCTCTTTTCTGTTCCATTGGTCTATGTGGCTATTTTTATGCCAGTACCATTCTGTTTGGGTTATTATAGCTTTGTAGTATAATTTAAAGTCAGGTAGTGTAATGCCTCCGGTTTTACTTATTCATTTATTTTTGCTCAGGATTGTTTGGCTTTTGGGGGTCTTTTGTTGTTCCATATGAATTTTAGGATTTTTTTTTCTATTTCTTTGAAGAATGCTATTGGTAATTTGATGGGGATTGCATTGAATTGATTATTCCAATCCATGAGCAAGGAATGTGTTTCCATCTTTTAGTGTCCTCTTTAAATTCTTTCAGCAGAATTTTGTAGTTATTATTGTAGAGATCTTTCACCTCTTTGGTTACATTTATTCATAGATATTTTCTTATTTTGGTAGCTATGGTAAATGGGCTGACTTTTTAAATTTCTTTTTCTGTTTGTTTGTTGGTGGTGTGTAAGAATGCTACTGACTTTTGTGTAATGATTTTGTATCCTGCAACTTTACTGAGCTCATCTATCAGCTCTAGGAGTATTTTGGTAGAGGTTATGGGTTTTTCTATATGTCGAATCACATCATCCGTGAACAGTGACAATTTGACATAGTCTTTTCCAATTTGGATGCTCTTTATTTATTTTTCTTGCCTGATTGCTCTGGCTAATTCTCCAGTACTATGTTGAACAGGAGTGGTGAGATTGGGCATCCTTGTCTTGTTCTTGTTCTTAAAGAAAAAGCTTTCAGTTTTTCCCATTCAGGATGATATTGGCAGTGGGTTTACCACATATGGCTTTAATTTTGCTGAGATGTTTTCCTTCTATACCTAATTCGTTGAGGTTCTTTATCATGAAGGGATCCTGAATTTTATTAAATGTTTTTTCTGCATCTATTGAGATAATCATATGGTGTTTGTCCTTGCTTTTGTTGATGTCATATATAACATTTATTGATATGCGTATGTTCAACCATCTTTTCATACCTGGAATGAATCTCACTTGATCATGGTTTATAATCTTTGTGTCTTATTCTGTTTTTTAATATCTTGTTGAGGAATTTTGTGTCTATGTTCACCAAGGATATTGGCCTGTAGCTTTTTTTTTTTTTTTTTGATGTGTCTTTGATTTTGATATCAGAGAGATGCTGGTTTCAAATAAAATGAATTTGGGAGAATAGCCTGTGTTTCACTTTTTTGGAATAGTTTGAGAAGGACTGGTGTTAATCTTCTTTAAAGATTTGCTAGAATTCAGCAGTGAATCCTTCTGGTCCTGGGCTTTTATTTGTTGAGAGACTGCTGATTATTGCATCAATCTCATTGCTTGTTATTAGTCTGTTCAGGTTTTGTGTTTCTTCTTGGTTTAGTCTTGGTAGTTTGTATATGTTCAGAGATGTATCCATTTCCTCCAGATTTTTGAATTTGTTGGCATGTAGTTCTTCATAATAGTCTCTAGTGATCCTTTGTATTTCTGTGATATCACTTGTAATCTCTCCCTTTTCATTTCTGATTTTGTTATTTGGGTCTTCTGACTTCTTTTTTAATTAGTCTGGCCAATGGCTTGTCTATTTTGTTTATCCTCAAAAGAACAACTTTTTGTTTTGTTGATATTTTTGTATCAATCCTTTGGTCTCTCTTGCATTTAATTCTGCTCTAATGTTAGTTATTTCTATCTACTAGTTTGGGGATTAGATTATTCTCCTTTTTTCTAGTTCATTGAAATTTAATGTGAGGTTGTTTATTTGAAGTCTTTCTCTTCTTTTGATGTAAATACTTATTACAATAAACTTCCCTTTTAGTACTGCTTGTGCAGTATCCCATCAGATTTTGTAAGTTCTAGTATCCCTGGAAGTGAAGAAGTCATTAAAAGACATAAAAAATGCAACTGAGAGCATAAACAGCAAGCTAGAACAAGCAGAAGAAAGCATTTCTGAACTAGAAGACAAGATTTTTGAATTAACATAGCTGGACAATTAAAAAAACAAACTAAAACTGAAAAATAATAAAAAACTGTGAAACCTTTCTGATAATCTTAAGCATACAAATATCTGTATTATTGGTGTACCAGAAGAGGAAAAGAAAGGAAAGGATGTTAAAATCCTATTTAATGAAACAACAGCTGAAAACTTCCCAAATATTGGGAGAGATACAGTCTTACAGATCCAAGAAGTTCAAAGATCCAAAACAGATTCAATCCAAAAAGGACCTCCCTGGAACACACTGCAGGCAAAAGTCTAAGACAAAGAAAGAATTTTACAATATATTTTGAAGTCAGGAAGTGTAATGTCTCCAATTTTGTTCTTTTTGTTCAAGATAGCTTTCACTATATGGGGTCTTTTGTTGTTCCATACACATTTTAAGATTTTTTTTTTTCTATTTCTGTGAAGAATGTCATTGGTATTTTGATAGGGACTGCACTGAATGGTATTTGGACATTTTGATGATGTTAATTCTTCCAACCAAAGAACATAGGATATCTTTCCACTTATTTGTGTCCTCTTAGATTTTTTCACCAATGTTTTATAGTTTTCATTGCAGAGGTCTTTCAAATCCTTTGTTAAATATACTGCTAGGTATATCTTTTCTTTTCTCCCTTTTTCTTTTTTTGCTTTCTTTTCTTTCCTTTTATTTACTTTTTTTTGTAGCTATTGTTGAGAATGGGATTACTTTCTTGATTTCTTCTTCAGCGATTTCATTATTGGCATATAGGAAGGCTATTGATTTTTTGTGTGTTGATTTTGTTTCCTGCTACTATACTAAACTGATTTATTAGTTCTAGTAATTTTTCAGTGAAGTCCTTTTTCTGTGTATATGATCATGTCATCTGCAAGCAGGGGTAGTTTGTCTTCATCCTTTCTAATTTGGATGCCCTTTATTGATCCTCTTGCCTTATTGAGCTGGCTAGAAGTTCCAGCATTATGTTGAATAAGAGTGGGGAAAGAGGGCATCCTTGTCTTATTCCAGATCTCAGAGGCAAAGCCTCTTATTTTTGTTTATTCAGTATGATATTGCCTGTGGGTTTGTCATATATGGCCTTCATGGTGTTGAGGTATATTCTTTCTATACCTAAATTTATTGTGAAACAGTGCTGGATTTTATCAAATGCTTTTTCTGCATCTATTGAAATGATTCTATGATTTCTTTTCCTTCATTCTATTGATGTGAGGTATCACATTTATTGATTTACATACATTGAGCCATCCTTGCATCCTTGGGATGAATCTCACTTGATCATGGTTAATGATCTTTTTAATGTGTTGTTGGATTCTTTTTGCTACTATTTTACTGAGCATCTTCACATCTGTGTTTATTAGGGATATTGGGATATTGGTCTATAGTTTTCTTTCATTATTGTTTTGTCTTTTCCAACTGGTATGAGGTTAGTATTGGCCTCAGTAAGAGTTTGTAAGTATTCAGTCCTCTTCCATTTTTTGGAAGATCTTGAGAAGAATTGGTATTAGTTATTCTTTAAATGTTTGGTAGAATTTGACAGTGAAGCCATCTGGTCCTAGTGTTTTCTTTGTTGGGAGATTTTGATTACTGCTTCAATCTCTTTGCTTGTTATCAGTCTATTTAGGTTTTCTAGCTCTTCATGATTTAACCTTAGTAAGTTGTGTGTTGATGAATTTAAGTTGTGTCCACGAATTTATCCATTTCTCTAGGTTTTCCAATTCATTCACATATGGTTGTTCATAATAGTCTCCTATGATCCTTTGTATTTCTGTGATATCAATTGTCACGTCTCCTGTTTCACTTCTGATTTTATTTATTTGAGTCTTCTTTCCTTTTTCCTTTGTTAGCTATAGGTTTATCAATTTATTTTGTTTGTCTTTTGGAAATATGAACTCTGTTTCATTGATCTTTTGTATTTTTCTTAATCTTTAATGCATTTATTTCTTTTCTACTCATTATTGTTTCTCTCCTTCTACTAATTTGGGGTTTGGTTTTTCTTGTTTTTTCCAGCTCCTTGAGGAGTAATGTCAGGCTGTTTATTTGAAATCTTTCTTCTTTTCTCATTTAGGCATTTATTGCTGTAAACTGCCATCTTAGAACTGCTTTTTTATGTATCTTATAAGTTCTGGTATGTAGTATTTTCATTTTCATTTGTCTCCAGGAATTTTTTTGTTTCCTTTTTCATTTCTTCTTGGACCCATTCATTGTTTAGGAGCATGTTGTTTAACTGCCATGAATTTGTATGGTTTCTAGTGTCCCTTTTGTTGTTGATCTCCAGTTTTATTTCATTGTGGTTTGACAAAGGAGTTGATATGATTTTAGTTTTTAAAAATTTGTTGAAGCTTCTTTTGTGACCTAACATATGGTCTGTTCTAGAGAAAGTTTCACATGCCACTGAGTTATTCTGCAGCTGTTGGATCAAATGTTCTATATATGTTCATTAGGTCCAATTGGCCTAGAGTAGAGATTAATTATAATGTTTCCTGTTTAATTTTCTGTCTAGATGATCTGTGCTTTGCTGAAAGTGGGGTGTTAAGGTCTCCAACTATCATTATGTTGGTGTCTATTTCTCCCATTAGGTCTAATAGTAATTGCTTTATACAACAGATGCTCCAGAGTTGGGAAAAAATATATTTAGAATTGTTACATTCCCTTGTTCAATTTGTTCGCTTTATTGTTGTATAATGACCATCCTTATCTTTTTTTTTTTTTTTTTACTTTCCTTGGTTTGAAGACTATTTTATCTCATATAAGTATAGCTACTCCTTCTCATTTTTGGTTTCCATTTGGATGAAATATCTTTTTCCATCTCTTCACTTTCAGAAGATGTATGTCTTTTTAGGTGAAGTGTGTTTCTGGTAGACAGCATATTGTTGGTTCTTGTTTTATAATCCACTGAGCCTCTCTCTCTGTGTCTTTTAATTGGGGCATTTAATCCAATTACATTTGGAGTTATTATTGATATACAGGGACTTGTTACTGCTATTTTGTTCCTTTTTTTCTGGTTATATAGTTGATCCTTTTTTTCCCCCAATCTTTCTGTGTTCTTTTGTGATTGAGCAGTTTTCTCTAGCAATGTATTTTGATTTTGTGTTATTCACTTTTAGTATGTGTCTTATAAGTTTTTGGGTTATGGTTACCATGAGGCATACAGAAACTTGTTATAGCTGTAATAGATTACTTTAGACTAATAACAATTTAAGAAAAAGATTAAACCAAAGCCAGCTCTACATTTTGGCATCACCCCGGCTCCTGCCCCACCACACACATTTTTTGACTAGTTGTTGTTTCAAGTTACATCTTTTAATATTGCTTATCTCATATATGGTTGTTGTAAATGTTTCTGTCTTTGTTAGGTTTGTCCTTTAGTCTTCATACTAAGAATGTAGTCAGTTTATTCACCAACCTTATGACATTAGAGTATTCTGATGTCATCTGTGAACTTACTTTACTGATGAATTATGCATCTCAAATGTTTTCTTCCTGCTCTTTAACATTGTCTTCTTTCAGATTGAGGAACTCCCTTTAGCATTTCTTATAATTCAGGTCTAGTGCTGATGAATTCTGTTAGCTTTTGTTTGTCTGGGAAAGACTTTATTTTCTCCTTCATATTTGAAGGTTAGTTTTACTGAGTTCAGAATTCTTGGCTGACTGTCTTTTTCCTTCAGTATCTTGCTCTCTTCTGGCCTGTAGGGTTTCTACAGAGAAATCTGCTGAGAGACATATTGGGACTCTGCTGAATGTTATATGTTTCTTTTCTCTTGCTTTCAGTATTTTTTTGCCTTTGGTTTTTGATAATTTGATTGTGAGATGCCTTGGGGTATTCCTCCTCGGATTGAATTTGATTGGTGACCTCTGAGCTTCCTGTTCCTGGATGCTGTCATCTTTCTCCATATTTGGGATATTTTCAGCAATTATTTTCCAGAATTTCCTTCTACACCTTTTCTTTTTCCTCTCCTTTGGGTATGCCAATTATACAGAGATTATTTCTCTTGAGATAGTCACACATATACTGTATTTCTGTTCATTTTTTCTTATTCTTTTTTTCTTTTTGCTCCTCTGATTGTACAATTTTGTGTTTTATCTTTGAGCTCACTGATTCTTTCCTCTGTTTGATTAAGTCTGCTGTTGGAGCTTTCTATTGAGTTTTTTCAATTCAGATAATGCATTCTTTATTTCTAGAATTTCTATTTTCTTTAAATTGATTCAATTTCTTTGTCAAGTTTCTCATTCTGCACTTGGATTGTTTTCCACATATCACTTAATTTCTATCTGTATTTTCTTGTGACTCCCTGAACATCCTTAAGAGGATTATTATGAATTCTCTGTCAGACATTTTATAAATACACTGGTCCTCCAGGTCCATTGCTGGTGCTTCATTTTCTTTCTTTGTTGGTGACATATTTCTCTGTTCTTTCTCAGTCTTTGTGTCTTTATGTTGATGCCTGGGCATTTGAAGAGACTGCTACCTCTTCTAGGTTTTATAGTATCTTTTTGGTGGTGTTAGTCCTTACTGGTGCATACCAGAGGTTTGTGTCTGGTCTAAGGTTTTGGTTAATTCCAAAATTGGGGGAACTTCCTGTGGGGACTAGCACCTGAGCTCTGTGTTGCTTTGCTGCTGATGCTCTGAGGAAGGCTTTTTGTGCAGATTGGATTTTAATTGTTGGCCTTTTAATCATGCCCAAGTCTTGTGAGATTAGATATAACTGAGCTGTGTGGAAGTTCTGGCCCTGGACTGAATCTTTCCAGCAAACTGTACCTCCCTCATGTCTATCACCCTGACTAGTCTCCACTGAGTGGGCCTGTGCTGCTCTGCCTGTACTGGCAGATCATTTACCCACTCTGCACCCCAGTGTTGTTCTGGTGGGCCAGCCTTTTCCCCTCACTCCAAATGCTTCTTTTGAGGGTGGGCCATGCACAGATCCCTTGTGATGACTCACTGGCCTCTAGGGGGCTCCTTTCTTCAGTGGGCTGCAGCACTTACTCCTATGTGAGTCTCATAGGAACACTGTCAGTGGTCTTGCTGGCCCAGGGGCTGGTATGGCGTGCTCCAAGGCCCTCTTTTGCCCTGCAGACGCCTGGCAACTTCATACAAAGGGCTCAGCTGTAGTTTTTGCTGGCTCCTGCTCCTTGTGTGCTGTACCTTCGGAGTGGTTTCTTCTTCCTCTTGCCAGGGCTTCTCCCACCTTCACGAACTTTGCAGGTCTCTTCTCCTCTTCCCTTGATCTCCGGCAGTCTCAGGTTGGTAGTCTTTGCTTTTTAGTTGTTTTAAATTGGTTGGATTGGTTGGTTGTGAGGAAGAGTGATGCTGGGGACTGTCTCTTCTGCCATCTTGATGATGTCCTTAAAGAAGTTTTTAACACTGATAATGAGGATCCAGTTGTTCATTCATTTATTGATGGTGAAATGGTTCTGAAATCAAGGTAAAAAATAGTTCTGAATCAAGGTAATCTTGATAATAGTGACAATAAAGATGTCAACACTGCAGAAAAAGTGCCTATAAGTGATATGGTGAAAATGTGTGATGGGCTTATTGAAGGACTAGAGCAGTGTTCATTCATAACAGAGAATAAATTGCATCATTTATAAAATAAAAGAGAGACTTCTAAGATAAAAACTATTGTTATGTGGCAGATGACTGAAGAAAACATTTTAAAAAGCCATCCAACAGAATGTCTCCTCATTCCTAGAGAACTCACTTCTTGGTCCCTCAACTGCTTCTGATGTTTCCTCTCACCTATAAAATAAAATACTGTGTACAGTAACTTTTTAGTCAAAACACAGCATCATAGGTGAAGATCGAAAGTCTGCTGTTGTTTGTCTTTGCTGTTGTTTAACAGCTGATACAAGTATGCTGGTGATGCTACAGTGCTGCTTAATTACCCTGAACACATTATTTTTTCACTGTAATAATGGTGTGTCATATGTATATATTTTGTGTACTTATGTACTCCGTGTGAATTAAAAAATGATTGCTTATTGGTAGCAAATATGTTCAGAGTCAGTAATGATGGTAATGTGAAAACCACCCACTGTCCAGATGGGTGGCTGAGACAGAGACACCTTTGTCTTCTGATGGTTCAATGTACACAAACTTTGTTTCATGCACAAAAGTTTTGGAAATATTTTATAAAATTATCATCAGCCTATGTGTATAAGGTGTATATAAAACATAAATGAGTTTTATGTTTAGACTTGGGTCCCTTCTCCAAGATATCTCACTTTTTATATGCAAATATTCCAAAATCTAAAAAAAATCTGAAATCTAAAACATTTTTGATCATAAGCATTTTGGATAAGGGATACTCAACTTGTATTAGATACTGAACATGAACAGATCTGTGCCATCAGACCTCCATGGAACATAGGAAAAGAAACATCAGAATCACAAAAAAGTCTTAAGTTGAGACTTTATATTAAATGAATTTAAATTTTCACTTGGAAATATAAAATAAAGAATTATCAAACATTTGAGATGAATCAACAGAATAGAAAGGAGGACCATATGAATAAATAGGACCAACTCCAGTAAGAACAGATAATTTTGGAATTAAAATATAACCTTATATGAACTTATTTTTTTGTAATTGCAGAGAATGGGGACAATTTTAAATTTATAAACAAGACTGAGAAACTGTGAAAAGTGAATAATGGGAAAATAAAAATAATTTTTATTAAATGAACACACAATAACAACAACAACAACAAGAATCAAGAGAAAGGCTAAAAATTCCGATGACTATTTCTGAAGAAATCATTGTTGATTTGAAAGTTAGACTTGAAGTTTAAAGTGAGATCAGAAAGAATGAAGGCAGGAAATAATTAAATTATAGAATAAAACTTCTCTGAGTTGTAGAAAGACACAAGTCTTCAATTTGTAAAAGTTCACCATATAAACTGGTAAAAATAAAAATAAGCATTTAGACAAATCCTGGTTAAATTTCTGGACTCTAAAGACAAAGATAAAAACTGTAACAAGTTCCAGAGAAAACAACAATAAAAATGTTACTTACCCAATAGATATTGGCAGTTGTCTTCCAGTAATCCATTTCCCCAAATTATTATTGTTGTTGTTGTTGTTGTTGTTATTATTATTATTATTATTATTATTATTATTATTATTCTCATATCTGCTTTTATCAGGTGACTAGTAATCTCTGTTTTTATTTAGGGAAGGTAGAAATCTTCCCCAAGGGGAAGAATTGTGATGTTCTTATTCCTCTTGCAAAGATTGATTTGGGCATGGAAATGTAATGAAATTCTGGTTTATGGAACAAAAGGGGGAGTCTATCTCTGGAAGAAAGTTTTTCTATTTTAAGGAGAAAGAGAAAAGAAAAACAAATAAAGTAACTAACAAAAACCGGTATGTGATGTGTGTGATTCCCGGAATTCTGGCTATGTCTTGGCCATAAGGACATCTGGTCAATATAGTTTAGATAGTATTAAAAAAATAGAAATATAGGTTCTTAGCAACACTGAATTAACTTTCACTGGAACTATCTTATCACTAGCCTTCACAGTGAAAAAGAGTTTATTTGTTTGTATGCTTTACTCTTCGAGTTAAGTGATCTCTAACTTGCAACAGTAGCAAACTAACTGTACACCTACCAAAGATCAAGAATATGGGGGGTGTCACAATTCCCAGCTACAACCCTGGTTACTAAAAGATATTGAAAAATAATTTCAGAGGTTTAAATGATATCTTACCATAGAATTCCCTACCTAGTCTAACTATGATCAAGTGTGAGAGTAAAATATTTATTTTTGCTGAAGCAAAACTTCAAAATGTTCATCACTCACCACACACACTCTATGGAATAAAAAAGATGATTTGGAAACATAGTCCTGCAACATGAAAAAGGAATAGAAGTAAGAAAAAGGATGCATTATTAAGAAAAATGAGTAGAAATTATCACCCAGAAAAAAGTGAAGGAAGCTAGAAATAAAATGTAAAGTACTCTTAAATTAAATGTTATAATCTCAAAGACTTTTAAGTGGCAAAGTTTTAATAATACAGGATTGCATTTCCTTCTGAGTGTAGAAGTACCATAAATCCAAGCACTTAACTATCAAAATATGAATGTGTTAAGCTATCATTTAATGACAGAAATGGATTGCATGAAAGTAAAATATAGTTTATTTCCTTTTAATTTTTTTTTACGGAAGATACACCCAAACAAAATGACAGAGCTATATTAAAAACAATAGCTTGAAACAAAAATATAGCTAGCGTATGCTAACAAAAAAAACCTATTATCAGTATTTGAAAAATAGACTTTAGTTTTAATGTGTTATAACATTTTATTTTGAGAAAAATTTGTTTTATATTGAGAAAAAGTTAATAAATCAGAAAATTTTAATTTTTATTAATCTTTTTATTACCCTCTCATCATCATAACATCAAGGATATAAAGCAAAATCCACATGAAGATATAAACAAATTCATAACTTTACTGAGAGACTTTAATCTATCTCTCTTGGAAATTTACAGAGGAAGAAAATAATAAGATAATAAAAAGTTTGAGTAACACCATCACTACATTCAGTGTAATAGGTATATGTGTAAAACTTTGTACCAATAAACGGAAGGTACACATTCTTTTCAGATATCCATAAAACATTCTTAAAAATTGAGCACATTATTATTTTGCAAATATGATATCTACTAATTCTAAGTAGGAAAATTTTACAAATTCTATAACCACAAGCAATAAAATATACATGAAGCAGAAAAATATATTCAAAATAAATTCATTTAATTTTCAAATATATTTCTGAAATTTCTCAAAAAATATTTTTTTTTTAAATTCTACCTTTAATTTCCTTTAATTTATCTTGATATTTTTTTTTTTTAATTTTATTTTGTCGATATACATTGTGGCTGATTATTGCTCCCCATCACCAAAACCTCCCTCCCTTCTCCCTCCCCCCTCCCCCCCAACAATGTCCTTTCTGTTTGCTTTTAAAATGCACTTATATAAGTGGATTTTAAAGGGAATACTAAAATTTACAGTTACAAATTTTTGTAAACAACAAGGATAGAATAACATATAAAAAGGCAGCTCGCACAATTTACAGAGAAAGATTCACAGTCTGATGATCTACATCTTCAATTTAGAGAACTAGCCATATAAACCTACACAAAGTAGAAAAAGAAGCATTAACACAGATAAAGGAGAGATCCCTAAACTAGAGAAATAAAAGCATGAATAAAAATCACTAGAAACAAGAAATATGGTACAAATATAGATAGAAATTTAAAACTAGAAGACTGAAAACTTCTAGAAGATTTAAAACTTCATACCAGTAAGTTTGAAAATTCAGTTATGAAATAAAAATATATAGATGTTTTCCAAGATATTATACTCAGCACTCGAGGAGAGACAGAATACCTAAGCAAAAAGAAAACTGAAAAGTAGTAAAACGTCTCACTTTTGAAAAGTCATTAGGCCTAAAGATTTTACAGTGATTCTACCACATCTTTAAATACATTATTTAAAATATATCTGAGCATTAAAAATATGAAAAGCTTCTATATTACTCAGGATACCACAGTTACAAACATTTCAACAATATCAGTGGTTTAACATATGACAGTTTACATGTTGATCTAACGAAGTCTGATAAGGGCATGGTTGAGACTTTCAGACAGCCCTTCTCCATGTGGTGATTGAGTCTTCAGCGCTGCTAATATTTTGTGCTTCAGGTATCTCTACCCACTGCCTCCAGGTTCAGGGTAATAGGAGAAGAGAAAACATAGAGAACTGGAAGAGAGATAATGACTTCCACAGCTTCACATCTCATCCCGAGATTAAGTTCATGTCTGAGCCCAGACTCTAAAGGAGTGCACATGTACAAAATAAAATAAAACGTGACAAACTGAAAGAAAAAAAATTAGACTAATCCTTCTCATTGAGATTGAGCTGCTCTAAGCAAAACATGGACCAATCATTTTTAGCTTTGCAACAGAGTCTATTAATTATTAACAACCTAATGAACTACTTAATGTCTTAAAAAAAGTTTCTGATAAGAATGCCTTGAAGGATACAAAACAAACAAACAAACCTCCTTTAGCTGATAAATAATATCTCCTTTAAAAATACGGAAAACAATGCAATCAAAACCAAAAACGCTGAAAATATTAGAAGTGTTACAATTAAAATAGAAAATAATAAAAGGAAGTATGTCATCAGCCCCACTTAAGTACTTTATAGATAGCTCTAGTCAGTGCAATATATCTTGAAAACAAAATGAATTCTAGATATTGGAGAATAAGAAAAAAATTTTACTTTTGGAAACAACACGAGACCTACTAGGAAAATACAAGTGTCTAACTATATATTGGAATAAATAGGATAGATAAGCAGTGTGGCACAAACTCAAATGGAGAAAATGTGTTTCCCTATACACTAGTAATTAAGATATGCTGGGGAGAATGTCATGTAAACATACACGAGCACACAATTACCTAAATGAAGTAAACTATATACATTAAATAAGTCCTGAATAAACAGAGAGATGTTCCATGTTACTGGACATGAAGACTTTCTAAGGTAAAATACCTACTTACCTAATATATCTATAAAACAGATGCACTCTCAATCAAATTTCCCCTTCTTTTCCATCTTCTCTTCTAGCACTTGACCAGTTCATTTTCCCCCTGCAATATAAGAAAAAATATAAGGAAAAAGTGAGATTCAGTTTGCGTCAGGGTTGTTTTAGAGAGGGTAGGATATATATTTCTTAGGAATGTATCTTCCCAGAATTGTAGTTACTTAAAGAGAGTAAGATACAATGTTTAGATTCCATATTGTACAATTACTTAAAGACATATATGACATTTATATACCAAATCATATTTTTGTGAAATTATTTTCAACAATCAAATAATGTTTTTGATTTTGTTTTTTAGGATTAAGTCACAAATCACTCTCAGGGTAAACTTAAGGCCTGCTGACTGCATTCTGACATGAACAGGTTATTATGCCCCTGATTTATTCCTGAGCTCTAGGAGTGCAGAAAAAATAATAACTAATCTTTATCCATTTTTGTTAACAACTAATTTATCTCTCTAAAATATCTCTTAATTGTTCAAAATAGTGTTTTTTTTTTTTTTTTTTTTTTTGTCTTTTTCGTGACCTGGGTACTCAGCCAGTGAGCACACAGGCCATTCCTATATAGGATCCGAACCTGCGGTGGGAGCGTCGCTGCACTCCCAGTGCCACCGGGTCAGCCCCAAAATAGTGTTTTGAACACAAAATGCATAACAGTTTATTACTTAGGCCTTCTAGACAAGACTTTTCTAGCTACCCCAAATCTAGATATTTTGGAGGATTAAATCAGAATAAAGGAATTGAAGGATGTTATCAAAATTCTTTATTGTGTATTTCATGTATTCCCAGGAAGGAGTCCATTATCATGTAGCACTCACTAAGTCATTTAATACTATTTAGGATTCTTCCTGTTGTGACCTCCTCTGCTCTCAAAGCTGCCTCAACTGATGTTTAGTGCTGGCCATCAGGCTACTTTCTCCGAGGTTCCTCTACCTTTCAGTAGATGCTGCTAGCACCTTCCATGGCGATCACTGTGCTGGTGCTGATTTCTTTGAAAATCGTAATGTATCAAAGGCACCTTGCATTCCATGCAGAGGTCGGGATAATGCTCCTTTCTTCCTACCTTCTCTTTGAATCGAACTTTGTTACTGATACCCAGCAGAGCCATTTGTACCTTGTATTAGTTTCCTATTGCTGCTGTAACAAACTTAGTGGCTTATAACAGCACAAATTTATTATCTTATAGGTTTGCATATTAGATGTCCAACATAGGCTTCACTGGGCTCCAGTTGGGATCTTACAGGACCACACTTGCTCTTCAAGGCTCTGGGAGAGAATCGGCTTCCTTGCATTTTCCAGCATCTAGTGGCCACCTATATTCCTTGGTGTGTGCCCCCTTCCTCCATCTTCAAAATCAGCAACTTTACATCTCTGATCATTCTTCCGTAGTCGCATACCTTTCTAACCCCAGCCAAGAAAGTCTCCTTGTTTTAAGAACCCATATGATTAGATTGGGCCCACCTGGATAATGGAGGATAACCTCCCCATCTCAGGGTCCTTAATCATATCTGCAAAGTCCCTTTTGTAGTATTCACAGATTCCAAGAATTAGGACATGAACACCTTTGGGGGCCCATTATTCTGCCTGCTACACTCCCAAACAGTGCATAGAGTTTTTGGTATGAACAGCTCCTTTCATTGTGTTTTTAAGTTTCCCCCTTTTCCTTTGTAGAATTCAAGCATTAAAGCCTTTATTATACCTGAGGGTATAATCTGTGAGACAGATTCATACTTCTATCCCAATTCTCCTTGAAAACATTTCTGGTCATTGCCTGTTTGCACTAAGATCCACTTCCTACCCTAGTATGTTTCTTAGCTTGTCTATATTTGCTATGTGTTGCTATATTATGTTTTAGGGCTCCCAGATATGTTTAGCCAATGGGAGGCACTGGTGGAATGCTAGAGCGCTGCAGGAGTAGAGAAGCCAAGGCATTTCCTGACTTAGCAGTTTCTGGTAGGGGCTGTGTCTCCTTCCGGGTAGCAGGTGCTGTCTGAACAGCTCTCCTTTTGTAAACCCGGCTCCCATCAAGCAAGCCTGGCTGTGGTTCTAGCTCTGCCTAGATGCCCCCAGCTTCTAATTTCTGATAATGCCACTTCCCTACTTTGTTTCTCCAGCACCTCCAGGTGGCTTTCTGCCTTTTTCAATCATTTGGTTATTCACCACGTCCTGCTTGGCTTCTCATTTCTTTCATTACTGGTGTAACTACTTCCTTATATTAAGTCCCCTGTGTTTAAAACATCAAGAGTGTTTCATGTTTCCTCACTGGCCTCTAACCAATACATAAACAAAGTGTGCTCTCCTTTATGGACAATCAGTCCAAAGTCTCATACAACCAGGTGACCAGGTATGCTCAGGTAGTCTGAATCCCAGAGCTGAGTATGGCTTCACTTCAATGTTGACTTCTGCTAAATGCAATCCCAATTACTAATTGAAAAGTGTTTGGTTCTTCATAAATGTAGTGGGATATCTTATTTATATTGGTTGAGTATTAGTAGAGACTTTGGAATCAATAAGTTCTGAAAAGAATAAACTTTAGTATTAACCTTACTTTCATATGGCTGGATTGGGAAACAAAAAACTAAATGTTAGCAATTGGCTTTAAAGTTTCTTTATATAAGAAGCTGAAACTTCTGGAGGAAATGGCCCACACGTGAGAAGTTCCTGGTCAGAATACTAAAAAACTGTTACAGGAAAACTAATTTGAAATTACTTGCTGTTATGCACTGAATTGTATCCCCCCAAATTTATACATATTAACCTCCAATACCTCAGAATGTGATTGTATTAGGAGATAGGTCTTTAAAGAGATAATTAAGTTAAAATGAGGCAGCTGGGGTGAGTTTTATTCCAAGCTGATTGGTATTCTTATAAGAAGAGAAAATTTGGGCACACCAGGGATATGTGTGCACAAAGAAAAGGCCATGTGAAAACACAGTGAGAAAGTGGCCATCTGTAAGCCAAGGAGAGAAGCCTCAGAAGAAATCAAACCTGCCAACACCTTGATCTTGGGATTCTACCTTCCATAACTGTGAAAAAATAAATTTCTGTTTAAGCTATCCAATCTGTAGTATTCTGTTACACTAGCCCTAACAAATTAATACACTTGCATTCTCTGATATAAACCTCTCCCATTGCTGCAAATGTCAATAGACTCTGTTACACTCACAAAAAGTCTTCTGTGAAGTGTGTTATTTCGGTGGTGGGGGGAGGGGACAGTGAGGAGAGGGTGAGGTGTTGTCATAGAAGGACCAAAGAAAGAGCTGTGTTCTACGTCTATATTAGTGATTTCCAGAGAGAAGAGAGCTGAAAAGGAGACATGAAAATGGAGAGTTCTATATAGAGCTGGACTATGGAAACACTGAGGACCAGGACAGCATCACCGTGCTGATCTGACCTCAACATGCTCACCCCAAACACATGCAACTCACTCCACCCTCTGAGAAGTCCTGGAAAAAAGGGTTCATAATCATACAATGGTGTGTGAGTGAGCCAAATTTTATTTAAATCTTAAAAGCTATTTGGATATGCTTATTTTTCTGCTCTGGTTTTTGATGGAAATTGAAAATAGCTAAATGAAAGAGCTGAGGAAATGGCTGAAGGAAGACTGAGCACTTCAGATCTAAGATATCATAAAATGACAATGGACATGTGATCAATGAATGACATTTATCTACATTAAAGTGAGCAAATATGTGAGGGAGGGAGAATACTACGTACACACCCCCTTTAAAAATGGCAACTGTAGCAGCTTACAGCTTCATATCAAGAGAAAGAAACCTTAATTTGACTAGAATACACATGATTTCATGTCACTCATGCATAAACACCCACAGACCACGCACTTAGGCTGATTTATCTTTTCTCAAATGTTCCTTCGGCATGAAATAGTCTTCCTTCCTTCGGGTGCATGTTCAAATACTAAAATTCCTCAAGCATTAACTGTCATCTCCTCTTACAGCATTGCTGGATTACCCCAAATTAGATGAATCACCCTTGCCTCTTTTTTCCTCTTTTGAACTTTTTACATATTCATTTTACTACTAGATTGTAAACTGTTACTTCTTTCTTTGTTCTTTAACAGTATATAGAAAAATTTATAAATACAATGGGTGCTGAATCAATATTTGCTAGATAAAAATTTGGTTTGGATGCTTTAATTTATGAATTTAAGGAAACAATAACCTATAATTCAAAACCAATTTTAATCCAAGGTAAAGAGTCCATTGTTTCTTTCCCACTTAAGTATTAGTATCCATAAATGTGAGGATAATTTCTCGTCATTGCACTTGGACTGTCATTTCATTATCTCATGTTAGGTTACAGAGGAGGAAGTGGGCACAAGGAGTAGGAAACTGGCCCAAATTATACAATATTTTTAGACAATAGTCCAGTAGTGCTTCTAATGTTTTCCTTAGATACTAAAGTTTGCTACTTCTCTATGAGAGATGCCAAAATTACACATATTAGTCAATGATGTTTGCTTGTATACAGTAAAGTCCAATTCAATAATTGCTTTCTTGACAACTATTCTTTACTATATTCAGATCTAAGGGGGATAAAAATAATTACGACACGATATGGTTGTCCCCAATAAGCTGACAAAGTGAGAAGATGAGTCATAAACATACAATTTTTAGATAGTAGTACAAGCAAAGATGTAATAATCACACAGATAATCAATGACAAAATGATTGGTTACAATGCTGTCAGGATTTAAACTTGACTTTGTTAAGGCACCCTGGTGGAAGAAACAGGTACATATGCAGCAAAAATGAATACAATTCAATCACAATAGCACTCATTGGTTAGAATTTTGCTTGAGCTTTGGGCTAATTATAACACTCCTTAAACTTTGACCTGTTCTGGATTTCAGTACTACTTATGAATTTTCCATCATTCTCTGGTAACTGACCTGCTTTGGTTTCCCAATTTTTGGCTTAAGACTCCTGTTATCTATCTGGCAAATGTATAGAAGATTGTATGATTCATAATGATAGCATTAGTTACTATGTACTTAGCATGTTTTATGTGCCATGCCCTCTGCTATGTGATTTATGTTATTCTTATAACTATTCTAAGGTAAATTTCATTTTTTACATTTATAAATGAGGAAAATAATTATATTAAAAATGAGAAAAATGGGGGTCAAGGGGTTAGGTAACTTTCTTTAGGACACAAGTGAGTGGTAAAAATGGATTCACACCCCACCTTGCGGTCTTGGAAAGGTACTTGATGCAATCATCTTAGAGTCACTGAAGGCAAGATTGTATTGAAGATTATCTGAGATTACTTAAAAGAGAGACATCTTGCAGAAGACTAAGGTGAAGGCACCTCTGAGTCTCTGAGAGGGACCTCAGATGCATAACTCTAGAGGGAAATGGGTCCAATCAATTCATTTTTTAGAGTGCCTAAATGCAGAAGTAGACAGAAAATAGGCAAAAGAAAGAGGTCAAGTTCTGGGATTTATAAAGTGGCCACTGCTAAGCCTGTCATGCATATGATGTGGGAGGCCAAGCATATGAACGTGCTTTGAAAGGACAGATTGTCTGGTTCTATTAGCTCTATTAGTTCACAATTAGTGTCCTTGGGCAGTAGCTAGAATGAGTCCTCAGAAGCAGCCTTCTCAGTAAGCTGCTATAGACGAGTATGTTGTTAGTACTACCTTCATGATTTCAGTTGGAGACACATTTTCCTATTCTCTCCTCTTACCACTAGAGGTTGCCACAGCAACCAAGAACTGCTGTGAGGCAGAAATAGCACAGCGGTTTAGAGTTGCCCATTAAGCTGCCCTTCACTACTGCTACAACTGTGTGGTGTTATAGCCAAATCCTTTGAGAATTGCTTTTGGCACTGCATTTCCATAGTTTGAGGGGACACATGTACAAATAATATTAGTAGGTCATTTATTTTTCAAAAATGCCAACCAAATGGGGATGGTTTCATGCAATATTTTTTTCTTCTGGTAGAGGAAGACCTCAGGTACTCTGCTCTTAGAGTGTAAATAAAACTAGCATTTATTTTCAAGTTAAAATGAATGTTGGATAAGCATCTAGAACAACATGACCAGTGACCAGAAGGAAAAAGAGAGTTAGAGGTAGACATGGATCATCTATGTCAGACTGCCACGTAGAAGTTGAAAGGTCTGTTCGGCACATACACTGCGATGTGAATGGGACCCCAGAGCCATGCACTTGCACAGCTTGTTCAAGCTCACACAGGGACTTTGTGCTGGAAGAGAGACAATGTAATTACGGACATTTATCGAAGGAGGGGGTATAGGGAAAGAACTTCGAGAAATGCTCAAATGTAGTGGGTAACAGGAAAAGGAAGGGATGGGAAAGACGGAGAGGTCAGAGAAGCATAAGGTGGGTTCAAAATGATATAGTTGCCATGATTCATGTCTGTTTCTTCCTGTGTATGGACATGATGTCCAAAACTATCATCAAGACTAAATTTTTCCAAGTGCAAGCAGATTGTTGCTCTCCCTTCCCAATGTAAAGTCTCTTTCTCTTTCTATCTTTGTGTGTGTGTCTGTCTCTATTTCTGTGTGTGTGTGTGTTTTGCTCTCTGCCTGTGTCTCTCTCTCTTGAAAACACATACAGTAGTATTTGACACTCTCTCTGCTAGTTTCCTTGTCAGATAAAATCAGTTAATTAGAGGTAAATGATATTTGACAGAGCACTATTTACCCACAAAAGAGGTTGCTCCTACTTAAATTGATGTTAATTGGGAAACTTCATTCCCTTTCCTATTCTATATAGAATACTTTGATTTTAATGCCCGATCCTCCTCTAAAGAATTGCATTTAGCCTTTAAAATTTTATGAGGAAAATATTTTGTGGTAATTCGACAGCCGTATTTACTTACAGTAATCCCCCCTTAACTGCAGTTTCACTTTCCGGTTTTGGTTACCTGTGGTCAACCATGGCCTGAAAATATTAAATGAAAAATTCCAGAAATAAACAATTCAAAAGTTTTAAATTGCATGCCATGCTGAGTAGCTTGATGAAATTACATGCTGTCCTGCTCCAACCCTTTCTTGGATGTGAATCATCCCTTTTTCCAGGGTATTCACATTGTATACACTACCAGCCCATTAGTCACTTAGTAGGCATCTTGGTTACCAAATTAAAAGAAAAAAAACATACTATATACAGGGTTTGGTATTATCCTCAGATACAGGCATCTGCTGAGGGTCTTGGAATGTATCCCCCATAGATAAAGGGGGACTACTGTACATTATATTTGTAAAGGAATATCAATGCTTTTTTTCTTTTTCTTTCTTTTTTCTTGGCCCCTGACTAGTACTGGGATCCAAACCTTTGATCACACTAGAACCAGCTGAACCAACTGGCCAGTCTAAGAATTTTAAAGTTTAAAGCCATCCTATCAGCACCTGATCACCATCATTTGATACACTGTGTTTGAGGTCTTTGGCCCAAAAGTTGAATTTCAAAAACTGTGTCCTTAGAGACATTTTCTTTCCAAAAGAATGGAATAATTAGTTCCTAAGAAATGGCACAACCACACATTGTCAATGTAATTAAGTGTGCTGCTGCCAAAGTCAGACAAGCCTACATTTCTGTCATCCTGCCTAATGCCAGAGCCAACATATTTTTTGCTTATTATTTTATAATCACTACTTAGAGAAGCTTAAGGAAGCTTCTTAAATCCCAGGAAAACCATAAAATAAGACTGCCTAGCATGCCAGCAATGCTCCAATATTAAAACATAGTCATTTAGCTCATCCCCTACCACTTGTCTTTTGTAGAAATGTGCCAATTACATAGAAATTATTCTGTTTTCTAAAATCATTAGAAGATAGTTTTCCATGACTTTGTCCTGTAATCAGTGACAATGTGTAATAATGTGGATCTTCAATAGTGAGAAATAAATTTCATCAGCATCTTTTTTAGGCCAAGCCCTATGCAAATGGTGAACAGATTTGACTTATTTTTCCTTGGTTCCTATTCATCCACTTTTAACTAACTCTGTTATGGAGTGGGGTAGCAATTATTTTTGGCTGCACATGTCAGTGTTTCTCTCATTACCATTTTTGGTATCAGGCTTCACCCTCATGGTGACGGGATGGGATATTTACAGGGCTCAGACTTAACCAAGCATAGTTACTCCATCACCCTGGACACTGTTATGGGAGCTTGACTCAAGTACGCAGGGTTGCCAGACAACATACTGGATTCCCACTAAAATTTGAATTTCAGATAAACAGTGGCTAAGGGTCTAGGTTATGGCGTTATTCCCTCCTCTGTAGAAGTCTTGTCAAATATTGTTTGGGACATATTTATACTGATATAGACTGATACTAAAGTACTATTTGTTTTTATATGAAAATCAATTTTAACTGGGTGTCCTTTACTTTTGTTTAAATTCAACAGTACTAAAAGTAGAACCAGAGCTTCTCTCTCTCTCTCTCTTTTTATATGAACACTAGGAAAGATAATTTCTGTTGGGGGGGCGGTATATGGCAAGATTAAATAGAAACCCATCTGTTAGACACTTTCCCTGGTGAATAAGAGAAGAGAGTTTCTCTAGAAAAGTAAGCCAAGTAGAGGGAAGCACTTGAGACGGCAGAATAGATAGAGACCCCTGAGTTCCATCTCCTATCCACAGGTCCTGGTTCTACTGTTCTTCCTCTTTATACTATGCTCTATCCCCAGCATCCTTCCTGGTTATGTGAGCTAATAATTTATCTTTTCTTACATAAGCAAGTGTGAGTGGAACACTATCTCTTTTAGCATCCGTATTTGTCGTACTCCTATAGAGTGTATGACACTCTCATACTTCCTTTCGCCTTCTCCACCTTTTTTCCACCGATGTCCCTCAGTACTTCAGCTTGCCCTACGTGCGTAATGCACTTAGACCTCCTCTCCCCACACAAGCTGCCCACAGTACCTAGAACACTGTTTTGCCTCAAGAGGATCTTAAAAATTCTTGTTGAAGAAGTCAGTGGATAGAGTCCCAGGAAATAGGAAGTCACTGTAATACCTTTATTAAATAGAGCTATAATAAATAGAATTTTTAGAAGGAGAAATATGTCAATAGCAATCCCTCATGTTTCAGTTGGAAACCATTTTCTTTTTTTCTTACCAGTGTGAGGATAGGGAAACTTGATTCTTTCCTGCAAACAGTAGTTCTTTAGAGGACTGGAGAGGAAACAGCTTGTTTTCATATCTCAATGAAAAGTAATTCCTTCCAAACCCTTAGCTTTGGTTGCTTTTGTCATCTTGATACCCTACTCTGGACCCTCTGCCAGTGGCCAGCCTCAGAATCGATCTTTTAGGAAGCAAGAATCCCCCAGAGAATGTGCATGCTGAGCTGCTCTCATGTTTGCTGCTGGGCAGTTGATTCTCTGTGAACTCAATGCCACAAAGACCTTTGTGGGCAGAGTCCTTCATGGAGAAGAGGAGAAACTGAAGCACACTTCTCTCTCTCTCTCTCTCTCTCTCCCTCCTTTTCTTCCTTCCTTCCTTTCCTTCCTTTCCTTCCTTTGTTTCTTTTTTTCTTTTTTTACTTACTGCATGTAGAAATGATATTCTCTGTAAGAAAAATGTTCTTTATTCATTCAGGAAAAAAGTGGAGTTCAAATTAACCAAAGAATGAACATGGAAAGACAAAAGCTTGTGGAGATATAAGAACAGAAAAGCAGACACTTTGCTTCTTGCATATATAAAGTAATTTTAAAAATCAAAGACAAACTAAAATTGCCAGTAGTGGTCCTTGAGGCCAGAAAGAAATCATTTAAAAATATGTCTTAAAGAAAGAGTAAAAAAGTGAAGATGAATGAGACAACTGCTGGCAAATGCTGTACACTTTCTTCTAGGTTTTGAGAACATTTTGGATTAATGGTCAAGCTAAGTTCCCTGTGACTAACTGGGTGTATATCTTAGTCGATTTTCTGCTGCTGTAACAGAATAAAGACTGCTGGTAATTTATTTAGAAAATAAGTTTATTTGGCTCCCAGTTTGGGAGGCTGGGAAGTCTGAAAGCATGGCTCTGGTATCCAGTGACGGTCATTCCATGGCAAAAAGATGCCACAGGGCTAAAGATTGTGACAGCATGTGAGACAGAGGGGGAAAGGGGCCACAATTTCATGATAACTAACCCACTTCCACAATAACAGCATTAATCCATTCATGAGGGCAGACTCCGCATGAAACTAATCACATCTTAAAAGCCCCACCTCTTAGTACTATGACAATGGCAGCTAAATTTTGAGATGAGTTTTGGAGGTGACATTCAAACCATAGCAGTTCACACTGTCAGGTCTAGCACGTGGGCTTTCCCACCTCTGTAGAGAACATGTCAATTAGTTTCGGCTTCATGGAACATTATCTGTAAACCTGTAAAAGTAGTAGGCTAATATGGCCATAGATTACTGGTAAAATTCACTTTAAAATCTTTACCCTCCCTTCCTTGAAAAAAGAAGAGGCCCACCAGCATGACTTACTGGGCTAGGACAAGGCCAGATATCAGGAGTCCTGATACTTAACACGGTTATTTCATTAGGAAGGTTTAGAGCCTGTGGAAAAGGCACAGGTGGGGAGCTGAATCTCAAAAAGGACTGGCAGATTAGGGAAATCAACCCTCTAGGCCAGGGACTTCAATAGTGTGAAATAAATAACTGCACTTGATAGCTAATATAGTAACTAGAATCCGCTGCTTGGGGTCCTGACGAAGAGAATGAGGTGATTAAAACCAGATTAATCTCTACACTTTGCCCTGAGCAGAATCCAACATAAACCAACTTCTTTGTTAACCTTCACTATCCCCCATGTTGGGTAGGAATATTGTGGTCAAAATGGAAGAAAGTGAACAGAGTCCCGGGTGAGGTGGAGAGTGGAGCAGGAGATGGGGAAGTAAGTGTGAGCAGGAGGGTGACGAGCACTTCAAGTAGTCGTACTTTGTCCTCGCTACTTCTTTTTATACACTATTATAGACTTCAAACAGTTTCTATATCCAAAATCTTCACAAGACTCTTCAAAAGAATATCTATACACAGTTGGGTACATATGATGAAACTGAGCCTCAAGAGATTAGTGTCATGCTCAAAGTCACCTGAATAATAAATAGCACAGCCTGGATGGCCTCCAGTCCAGAGCACACTAAGTGATCTTTTCCAGGAGTCATTTTATATTTATGCCTATTTAATTTTGATGTCCAATTAATATGGAACCGTGTGACATGAACTTTGCTTACTACCACATAAATAAAGAGCAACAAGGAGGTGGGAAAAGGGAATGTCCACAATGCCAGAATCGAATCAGGCATCAGTAAAAGCAATTATTCGGATGATTAGAGAAGACACCAGGACCTTGAAAATGGTATTTTAGATATCACTCAACAAGAGTATGCCTTCAAAGATTTCCAGAACCAAAGTAAACAGATGGAAAGGCATGAAAATACGAACACTCTCAAAAACAGTTAAGGTAAATGGGATTGCTCTTGGCAATGGCTATGAACTATATCTGAAGGGAAAACAAAACAAAACAAAACAAAAGAACAACAAAATGAACAGCAGAGTGTTCTATCAGTTCTACAGATACATCTTTTAATATGGAAGGCAGTTATAACAAGGTGACCCTCCCTTGATTTCTATGATTTTAGTTCTATAACATAATGTATGTTCACTTATATTTTCTATTGCACGTATGCCCATATACAATTAATGGTTAAAATTTTGAAAATGTGAAGATTATAGTTCATAAAAATGATCACTCACAGTTGGAATGTATATAGTTTTGGAAGAAAATAGGAACAAATTTGTTAGAAATTAGTTTTAATTGAGATTTTTAAAGGAAATTTGTAGGATCTCATTACCTCACACATAAGGAAAATATTGCTCTAGCTTGTGGCTTTAATGACATGTTTTTCTATGGGCAGGTTGCCAATTATCTGGGCTCATAAGATGTACACAGAAGCCTACTGGCACTCCCTTTCTCCTTGTTTCTTTTTCTGCTTTGAAGCTAAAACAACCATTTAGAATAGGAGGAAATGGACAAAAAACTTTTGACTTAATCTTAACATTGCTGAGCTACTGAGCTAATAAAAGCAAATTATTACTTTAAAAGATTTTATGTCATTCAATAAAAACTCCCTCTATTGTTTAAATTATTCCTAGTCAGGTATTTTATTACTTGCAGCCAAAAGCACTTCTAACTGAACCCTGAATTCCTATCTTTCTTGTTTTCTCGTTCAGCTTCCTGTCAGTCTTACTGTTCTGGAGATTATTTTAGTCTTTTTCTCTACCTAGTTTTGAATCCCTTCTCTGTATGAGATGAGTCTTGGTGGGAGACAAAGCCAACTTTAACGTATGGTAACATTAACTATATAAACTATAAAAACTAAAAATGTCAAATATGTACCTTTTCAACCTTATTTGGAACTAGGGTTTGGGCAAATACTCCAGGCTGTCTGCAGTGTAAATGCACTCAGTGCAGTCTTTAAGTAGGAAGTTAGTGACACAGACAAACATGGAAAGTGACTTATCCTCTTATAAAGTGAGCAGTTATAGCAAAATTGTGCTCCTGGCACATCAGTGGCAACAGTAGCTAGGACACTCAGTCTTTGCAGAGGCAAAAGTAGTTTCCTCATCCACCTAGTTTTGCAGCCTCATATAGGGTATTGTTTCAAGATGCATAGTTCTGTTCTGAGCAAAATGGTTCAGCTCTCCTGGTAACTCACAGAGCTACTTAATAGCATTTTTAATAAATTCTTTCTTTTTTCTTTTTCTTTTTCTTTTTTTTTTTTTTTTACTGCTTACTCAGTCATGGTTGATTTTTCTTGCTTGCAACTAAGAACCCTGTCTAATACATTTTCTTTCTCCTCGGGGAAAAGAACAGAGGTCAGAGCAGAGGCAGCCTGGCCAGTAAAAACATCTCACCTTTTTGCTTGGTTATACAGTCACCCTTTACAAATGAATGAGCATGTTAAATAAGCTGACAGAAGAAAGGGAGAGGAAAAAATCCCACACATTTTTAAAAAATTAAACATTGGGAATTTATAGCTTTAAGTATCTGTATTAAAACTATTGGTAATGTTTAAGGGTAACTTTTAAGATATCAACTTATGTCTTTTTCCCTATTTTTTCATTTATATCCTCTATCCAGGTAAATGGCCAGGGTCTTGTTTCTTTATCTCAAGAAAAATTTGAGTATGAAAAAACTAAAGTTTCACTTCCACCCTAGATTTTCATTTTTTAACAATCTAGGCCTTTTGTTGAGATTATTCTAGATGTCCTTGAGGGAGAAGAGAGAATGCACATGAAAGAGATGAAAGAAAAGGGATTCATTTTCCTCATACCAAAAAGAGTTTCCTCCAGATAAGGGTAAGAGGAATGGGAACCACTGTAGGGATCCTTTGAGGTCACCCAGCTCACTGTCAGCACTGTGGAGAGGAAGCAACACTTCACAGGGAAGAATGTTGATAGGTCCCAGCCTTGCCAACGTTTCCTCCATCTCCAGTGTGGTGCGTAGAAGCATCAGTCAGGAAGAAGGCTGGGTGTGGAGAGGCCATGTGGAATGGGCTCCAGTGTCCAGGAAGTAACAATTTGAAAGATGGCCAATGACCAGAGAGGCCACCCTATGTCACTGTGTTACCGAAGAACCTCACATATTTTGCTATCCTGATGGTAGTGGGATCCATGGGGATTGCTGAGATAGAATTTGGACTATCTTGGCAAGAACTGGGCACAAAATCAACATTGAGTACATTTATAGAAAATAAAGAAATGCATTATTATAGTAGTTTGTTAGGGTGGCCATGTCACCTCTCCCCCAGGGTGATGGAGATGCAAAGGATTACTCAAAGCCCATTTCTTCTGAGCAGTGAGAGGCCCCAGAAGGGTTAATTCCAGACAAATCCTTCAAGGGAGAAGAATTCTTGGCAAATAACCTCAAATCAGGGTTTTCTCTCAGTATTCATTGTCCAGGCAAGAAAGTTACAGAAAAGGAACATAGGTGGTTACAAAAAGAACAGTAAGATATTCATCATGGTAACAATCATTAGGTTTAACTGCACCAAGGACATCTGCCCTTAGAGCCAGCATTTTTGCTATATTACAATTCTTTATCTACAACAGAGACTTAAGCCTGAGAAAAGTTTTCTGTCTTTCCCAAGCTTAATATTTCTATGTGCAATTCTAAAAAGTTAGGCCTGTAAAATACATGTGCTTTATTAATGTTAGTACCCTCCACATTGCCATAGCAAAATACCACAGACTGTGTGGATTAAAAAATAGACATTTATTTTCATTAAGATCTGGAGGCCAGAAGTACAAATCAGAGTCTTGGCAGGGTTGGTTTCTTCTGAGACTTCTCTCCTTGGCTTGTAGATGGCTGTCTTCTCCCTGTGTCTTTACATGGTCTTTCCTCTGTGTGTGTATCCCCATCTCCACTTTTCAAAAAGGATGCCAGTCATATTGGATTAGGGCCCACCCATTTTGACCCAATTTCACCTTAATTACCTCTTTAAAAACCCTATCTCTAAATACAGTCACATTCTGAGGTACTGCAGTTTAGGACTTCAACATATGAATTTTGGGGGGACAAAATTCAGCCCACAATAAATCCCTTTTGCCCAACTGAGTTTGAAATTGTGTTAAATAAATTTTCCTACATGGTGATGTTAGTAATGCTGATTTTGACAATAACATAAATAATGATGGCAAATATTTCTTGGTGCTTGCAAGGTATTAGGCACTTTTCTAAACATTTTATGTGATAATTCATTTAATCCCTATAATAGCCTAATGTAAGAGACATTATTGTTGTTCCATTTTATTAATGAGGAAGTTGAGGCATATAACATTTTTAAACACTATATTATGCTGCTTCTGAACAATTAAAATAATACAGTAGTTACTAAGCATGAAAAATATGGCATAATCCATCCCCCAGTTGAGTCAGGGCAGAGATTTTTGCTCACTATGTCCTTTCCAATTTTGTCCTTGGTTCCTGAAGACCCCTTCCTATTATTTAACATGGGTAGCCATCAAAAATGCCAACATTGTCTGGCCAGGAACCCTTGGAATTATCCTCATTTTTATTCTAGGGTATAGATATTTGGTTCTCTGGTGTCCAGGTTACACACAAAATCATGGTATAGAAATGCCATGAGCCTACAGTCTTACTTTTTATTTAATGAGCCAAGATTTGGATCTGGAATACAAATATTCCCAAACCTAGACCAATAAGGGTGTGACTTCCTGTCTTATTTCTTGGCCTTAGGATCCAACCTGTTTGTTCAACTGGTTCAGTTGTTTCTTGCACTCTTCAGGTTTTGAGTTACTTTGTTGGAAATCCTGTGAGTCAGGGTCTACAAGGTATTAATTCAGGACTTACTTCCATTCTCTAGTCACTTCAGGGCAAAGCTCTATCCTATTTTTTGTGAGGGCATTCCTGTGGAAGAAGGGCTGGACTGTGTCAGGTTATTTTAGAGCTTGAGGCAAACCAAAGAACTGAGCATAGTGGTGAGTCATTTTGACCAGAAAGACCTAACCAAGGATGAGTTCTCTTAGTGGGAATCTCATCATCTGCAAAATGGAAAAGCAACCAAACCTGTCTCAGTAAAATTAGTTGTTGTGTAAAAACACCTTAAGGTATAAATAACAGGTATATATATTTGCCATTACTACTATTATTATTATTCTACTTCTTCGGTATTACTCAATGGTAGCAGATACAAGAGTCGCTGGATAAAATCTGAGACCAAAAAACAGAACTTTTTTTTTTTTTTGAATAATGATACAAAAACATTTAACAAAAAAGGTAAGAGCAATTCATTTCAAACCTGACTGCATGGTAGAATTTCTACAAGTATGCTAAGTCATAAAGTCCAGCTCTATCAAGATCAATTAAATCCATAGCCCTGGAAGTGAGGTCCAAGTATTAGTAGTTTTTGAAGCCTTTTCAGATTATTCTAACATAAACCTAGAATTGAGAACCAATGAGCTACAGGAGGAGTTATCAGGATTAGTCAGCTACTAGCTGCATATAAGTAAAACTCCTGAATAACAGTAGATTAAATAAGATAGAAGTTCATTTCTCCCAATTAAATGAGTTCTGAAGGTAGGCAACACAGGGCTGGTGTGGTGGCTCTGTGCTATTATCATGTATCCAGGCTCATCTCATCTCTTTCTCAGCACATGACTTTCATTCATGAGGTCATGTCATAGCAAGATTTGTTATTTATTTATTTAACCAATACTTATTGGGCACCTAACCTTTGGCAGGAACTGTTCTAGGCTCTGATTATTGCATTTTAGATAGAGTGGCCACAAAATACCTAGGTGAGAAGATCATGTTTGAATAAAAAGCTAAAGGAGGTCAAGGAGTAAGACAAGAGTGTTCCAAGCAAAAGAAAGAAGCATGGAAGTCCCTCAGGTAGGAATGAGCCTGATGTATCAGAGGAAAAGCAAAGAGGCCAGTGTGGCTAGAACCAAGTGAGTAGAGGGTTAAGCAGAAGGACATGAGAGGTATGTGTGTGCGGCAGGTGTGTGTGTAGGGGGGGAATATACTGAGTAGGCCTTATAGGCTACTTATAAAGACTTTAAATTTATTTGGCCCTTGAGGGTAAGAGGGGGTGAGGGCATGGAACAGAGAAGTGATGCAATCTGATTTATGCTTTGGTTTCATCAAGATCATTTTGGCTGCTTTGTTAGAAAATAAACCAACTAATTGACCAGGTGAAAGCAAAGAGACCTGTCAGAAAGCTACTGTAATTACCAGGGTAGGAGATGAGGGTAGTTGGACCAGGCTGGTAGCCATAAAGCTGATGAGAAGTATACTGATTTCAGATTTAATTTGAAGATAGAGCCAGCACCCTTTGTTAACATAACGAATGTAGCCTGAGAGCAAAAGAGAGAAGATGGCTCCAAAGGTTTTGTGCTGATAAATTGGTAGAACAGAGTGCCATTTACTGAGATAATGAAGACTGAAAAAGGAGAAGGTTTGGGTTGAAAAAGGAGTTCGGTTTGGACATGTCACGTTAAAATGCCAATTAGACATTTGAGTTAGTTATCAACTTACTGCCTCTCAGCCCCATTATATGCTCTGTGATAAACAATGAAATTCCTTTAAGCATTTTTTAAAGTGAGTGCAATGTTAAGATTTCTCAGTAGAGGGCGATGGAGGGTATTGCAGGAGGAGCAGACTTTTCTGCCATTTCTGACAGAGGCTGCGCACTGGCACTGTGGGTGTCAGGACATCCCATGGATGCTGTGTCAGTCCTGGTATCAAGACATGATCCCTCTGTGGCCTTACAGCCTCAACCTGGTGATAACGTTTTTGCAGCCCTCTTGATATGGACAGCTGAGTCCCCGCACTCTCTGAGGGCCTGCTTTCCCTGCTTGTGCCCCAGTTTCCTCTGCAAGCCACTGGCTGCTGATCACCTGTTCCCATCTGCACCCCAGGGAGTCACCTGTTGCTTGTTCACCAACTCCAGACTAGCTCTGGCTTTCTCTGTTATCCAATAGGCTGACCATACCTTCTCCAACAAGGTCTGAATCCCTTCCAAATTCGTTGGTCCTTCGGTACCCTCCTTCAGTCCTAGAGTATTATATGTCTTATAGTTGCTCTTTTATGATAGTTAAAAATTCTTTATTTTAAACTTCCCTGTTTAAGATACCGTATGGTTTCTATCTCCTGGTTAGATACAGACAGCTATAACCTCCAAATGGAGATGCATGCAGGCAGCAGGTTATATAAGTTTGGGGTTCATAGGAGAGAACCAAGGTGGGAATACACAATTGAAACCATATACATAATGTCAAAGCCATGAGACTGGATTAACTCTGTAAAGAAATAAATTTAGAGAGAAAGAAAAGATATAAGACTGAACCTTGATCCAAAATTTAGAGGAAGAGAAAACAAGGAGTGAGAAGAAGTCCTAAGAAAGAGAAAGAGAGAAAGAAGCAGGACAGTGTTTCAGGAGGAGAAGGTGATCGACCATCCTAAATGTAGCTGGTTGGTCAGTTAAGAAACTGGTGGAGAACTGGTCATTGGATCAGGCAGTGTGAAGGTATTTGGTGATCAGAGCAGTTTCATTGGAGTGGAGAGTTAAATTCCAGTTGAAGAGGGTTCGTGAAGAATGGACAACCAGTGGATGGCTAAAATCCAAAAGACTCTGAACGATAAATGCTGGCGAGGCTGCGGAGAAAAGGGAACTCTCATACATTGTTGGTGGGACTGCAAAATGGTGCAGCCTCTATGGAAAATGGTATGGAGGTTCCTCAAACAATTGCAGATAGATCTACCATACGACCCAGCCATCCCACTGTTGGGAATATACCCAGAGGAATGGAAATCATCAAGTCAAAGGTATACCTGTTCCCCAATGTTTATCGCAGCACTCTTTACAATAGCCAAGAGTTGGAACCAACCCAAATGTCCATCATCAGATGAGTGGATACGGAAAATGTGGTACATCTACACAATGGAATACTACTCAGCTATAAAAACGAATGAAATACTGCCATTTGCAACAACATGGATGGACCTTGAGAGAATTATATTAAGTGAAACAAGTCAGGCACAGAAAGAGAAATACCACATGTTCTCACTTATTGGTGGGAGCTAAAAATTAATATATAAATTCACACACACACACACACACACAACCGGGGGGGGGGGGGGAAGAAGATATAACAACCACAATTATTTGAAGTTGATATGACAAGCAAACAGAAAGGACATTGTTGGGGGGGAGGGGGGGAGGGAGAAGGGAGGGAGGTTTTGGTGATGGGGAGCAATAATCAGCCACAATGTATATCGACAAAATAAAAATTAAAAAAAAAAAAAAAAAAAGAATGGACAACCAGTGAGTCTAGGAACTCTTTTAAGAAGTTTTCTATGAAACAAAGGAGAATTATGGGTCAGCAAACAGAGGACAGGGTGGAGTTATTAGCTAAATTCATTTTTAAAGGGGATAAAATCTGAAGCTAAAAGGTACAACCTCTTGTTGGAGTAGGTTCCTAGCTTAGGATGTAAAAGTAGTTTAAGGAATATGGGAGGCTTCTTTGCACCTCTCTAATGATGCCATTTTGACCATCGTCTCTCTGAATGCTCCTAAGAGTGTCACTGGCCAGAGCTACATGGTTCAATCTTTCATACTGTCAATCTGGCAACAGCTATTAAATTCAGAGTGAGACCAAACAAAAAGGTGCATTTTGCAATTGGATTGAATAAAGGTTAATAGCATAAAAGATGAAGAAATCATGATCAGATAGCTGTGCAACTCAGACTTTTCACAATTCAATCAGTGAATGTTGGGAAGTTGAGTTAACCTGTGGCATCCAGTAGAATTGGCGCAGGACAAGTTTTTGCTTGTGACAAAAGCACATTTCTTTCTTGCTCACTGAATAGCCAAATAGAAGTGACAGATGATTTGCCACATGCCACCAATAGATATCTTAGTTAGTGCATCTGATAGACTACAGAATAGGAATGCTATTTAACATAAATTTTATTGCATCTCAGCACCTTCTCCAGCCAACAGTCATTACTATCTAGGGGAGGCTGTGCTTGGATTATCATTATTCCTGTATCTTTGTATTTGTATTCTGCCGACTACCGTACAAGGTAAAATTGATAAATGGAGGGACTGATTGTGAGTGGCAGAAACCTGTGACTGCAAATCCTCTGCAAGCCTGGAATATGAGGAAAGGTTGGGGGTGGATTGTTTACATAATTGGAGTCATTGTCTAGATACACCAGCTTCTCTCGCCTTTCTCTCTCTCTCTCTCTCTCTCTCTCTCAACCTCTGTCCCTCCCTCCCCATCTCTCTCCGTCTCTCTTTCCCATTAATTTTTGTCAAGATATTTTATTTTAATGAGACTGGAAAAAATGAAACAGAGTAGCCAGGACAAAATTTATCAGGCCAAAAATCCAAATAAACCTCATTTTGCGATCAGTAGAATAAATGCTAGAATTGTATAAACCCATGTATTAGGAGCCAGGGCTAATACTCACTCAGGATAGCCAGACCAAGCCATTGAAATATTGAAATGCCTCCTCACCAAATAGTATCTAACTGCTGACCGAAGCCCTCTGAATATATCCTTGCCACCAAGCCCATTGCTGGTCCATTGGGATCCAAAGACCCTGAAGATTGCCCCAATATCTAGAAAGTAAAGTTTTCAACCTTGGCTTAGGCAGGAATAGCTTCTGGGGGCTTATTTGATTGTTCTGAGTCCATTGTCACATCAGCTGGTAACTGCCAGAATTTGTAACTGCTAGAATGTCCTCCAAAGACTCAAACAGGGAAGGCAGCTGTGGAGTAGAAAAAAATAAAATGAATTGCTTCCGTGGAATTTATTGGATTTTTGTTCTTAGGTGCAAAACCAGGTACTTTGTCCTCTCAGGCTTTTGGTGAGAGCTGATTCAGTATTTCTTTGCTTATCAAAATTTCTGTCTTTAGGTGGCTAATGTCAACTCTGTGTCTCAGTAGATGAGCAAAAGTAAAGGGACATGCTCAGTCCAGGGGTCAGGAACCCCCTTCAGGAGATGATTCAACTCATTTCGTGTGGTCTACTATAGCGCTTGCAACCTTTGCTTATGAATATGTAAAGTGGATTACTACTGCATATCATTATTTGAAGGTGTCCTTCTCTTGTCATGGCTCCCAGAAGAATTTAAATTTTGCCTTTTAGATATTTCTTCCCTCCAGAATTCAACAGACATAAAAATGTTTCATACCTTCAGCAGGATTCATGTCTTTTCAATCATAGTTAACAATGGTATTCTCTGACAGGAACTACATCCTCTGCCACATTATTATGTGCATTTCTTTGAACCACCATTTGTACGCTGTGTGTGATTGGGTCTGTACAGATTAAAATAGCACCAGGAGAGCCAATTTAAGGCTTGGGATGAGTGAACCTGAGCATTAGAGACTTTCTGGCAAGAGCACACCTCATAAATCCTGTTGTTAAGTTTGCAGTGCCTGCGATGGAATGTGCAGCTCAGGCTCTTTACCCTTGTTAGTGCAAAGGTAAATTGTAAGGGCTCTCACACAGTTCTAAGAGGAATAAAGGAGAGGGAATGGAAAAGATTTTCTTAAATCTGATAGCTGTCCCCCTTGGCACCCTGAGTTGCAAATACGCCAGTCAGAAAGGCCAAGATCTTTGCTAATTTTAGCTATGTGCTAATTAAATACATGCTATCGTTTGGTAAGAGGACATCAAGATGTCTTTTCCCAGCATGTTCAAAATGCAATAGGAAGTATAAACAAGCCCTATAAATAGTTCATTGATAAGATATGGTAAATGATGGGAAATTGCTAAAGATTATACTTATGACAGCTTGTCTGGGAACTGAATATCTATTTTCCTCAAAAATTCATGCTCTTAAATAACAAATTTGTTAACCTGATATGATTATCTGTTAGAGCAGTGCTTCTAAACTTTGTTGGCATATTAAAATCTCCCAGGGAGCTTTAAAAAAATACTAATGCTTTGGTTTTACCCAGAGAGATTCTGATTTATTTGGTCTGCGGTATGGTCTGGGCATCAGACTTTTTAAAATCTCCCTGGAGAATTTAAAAGTGCAGTACAGGTTGAAAACCACTTTGAGCCATTTAGTTTCCAGTGAGGCACCTTTGTGACACAAATTCTTTAAAAGAAGTAAGGAATCATTCATTTATAGCTGTATATTTTTAATATGCCTATATTCTTCAAATGTAAGGGACTCAATAATTGTTTTAAACTTTAAGGCTTGCAAACATTTGAATTAAGAGACTGAAATTTTAATTGAATATATGTAGAAATATGTTTTGATAGTTTAGTTTAAAATTATAGTGCATAAAGTTTATAGATATTTAGAACTGTATGTATCTTGGAGTTTACAATATCTTTAAAAAAGGAAAGCTGTATAGTTAATAGGTTTAATGAGAAATATTTTCCTGCGGGCACTAAACAAAAGCAACAGTATTTCTATATAACAAAATAATATTTGTTTCCCATTGGAAGAGAGACAATAACCTCTAGACAGAAGATAATAGCAGCTGAATGCTGATGAAGATTTGCCTAATTTGATTACAGTTAATTAAGAACACTAGCATTTCTGAGAATCAGACCTGCTCTGTATCAGAGACAAGGGGACATCATTTTGATATTTCAAACAGTCTGTGAGTTGAGTGAAGTCTATTGGAACTTTGAGGTCAGGAAGAGGCTTTGATGTAATTATTTATCATTGCTTGGCTACCTACCAACACAAAGAACAAACTCACTCCACCGATAACTTAAAACCCTATTGGTGGGGCTTTTTAAAAGTGTCCATTAAAAAGCATTGTGGGACATTTTTTCTTCCTTCAGAAACAAGCTACCTTTCTCACCTGTCTGCTAAATCTGAGTAGGAAAAAAATATGAATATTTAAATTGATCATTAATTCTCTACTAAGAAAGCAAACTTTCAAGGCAAAGTATTCTTGGTCACCCTTATCTGCCAGCAGCCTATTTCCATCATAGTTATTTTGAGAAAAAAAGGCATTAAGAGAAAACTATATGCCAATTTCCACAGAGGAATAATGGCTGATGGAGAACACTCTCTCCATGATGCCGGCAAACATGTGTTTTAGCACTATTAATAGTTCAATTTTTGAGAGTGCAATTCTCTAATACAAGAGCTTTTTGATTTATGGATAGTTATGAAACAAACTCTAATCATGTTATGAGAGTCTCAGTAAAAGGTGTTCAAAGACACTTTTATAGAGCTGATGTTAATGTCCCCAAAGTGAATCTCTAAGCACAGCATTTGGATTTCAGTTTTTTTCTTTATTTTTCAAAATAAATTATATATTTCATTTCTTCAGCTTATAATTCATAAAGAAATCTAAGACTTTGAAAATCATTTTGTGTTTTCTCTTGGTTCTAGGCTGACAGCACCTAAGCCTCCCATATTAGAGGTGCCCAACAAAGATTTATTTGAAGGAAGAGTAGCTGGAGTAAGCCACAATTCACAGAAATAAAGAGGGAAAATTGTAATTATCAAGAAGGGACTCATGTTGGGACACTTCCAGTCAAGATGGCGTCACTCTCTCCCATAAGTCAACCAATTTAAAACTATAAAAACTATAAAAAAGCAATGACAGCCACACTGGGGCCACTAGAGCTCAGGGTAAGAGAAGCAGAGACCTACAGAGTACATGAAGGTGGGGGAAGCCGTGATGAGAGAAAGAAAGAACTGCTCTGACAGTTTTGAGCCCCAGCCACTTCCAGACTGGGGCTGGTGAGTGCACAGAGCAGGAGCTGGCAAAACCTGCAGCTGTGCCCTTCGGATGAAGTTGCTTGGAGGTGGCAGGGGAGAAGAGGGCCTTGGTGGCCCCCAGGCCAGCAAGATCACTAATAGGGTTCCAATGGACCCACATAGGAGTGAGGATCCACAACAACTGAAAAAAAGGAGCCACTCGGAGGCCGGTGAGTCATTGCAAGGGACTGGAGCACAGCCCATCCCATAGGAAGTGTTTGGAGCACAGGCAGTGGGGGAGATGGGCTCACTGGGGAAACACTGGGACACAGCAACGACAGCTGATCTGCCCCCTAGTCAGCATAGGACCACTCAGAGGAGACGGGTTAAGAATATAGAATTGCATGAAGTGCAGTTTGATGAAAAGACTCAGGCCCAGACCAGAGTTTCTAAACAACCCAGGTGCACTGGATTTCACTAGACCCAGAAGTATCTACAAAGTCAACCATTAAAACCTGAGCTGCACAAAAAACCTTTCCTAGGGAATCAGCAGCAAAGCAGCAATTTAGCTCAACTACACAGTTCAAGTACTAGTCCCCATAGGAAGTTCCCACATTTTGGAAGTAAGCAAAGGACAACAAATTAGTTCCAATGCAGAGTTTAAGTGGTGGGAATGGCAAATAATCCAACACAGAACTGGAAGAAAAAACAAAGTACCCTCAACGAGAGACAAAGTTTGATATTAACTAGTAAAGGTCTCATTTCACCAAAGTACACCTATAACACCTAGAAGGACCAGAAGTCCCCTGGGCTACCAAGCCAGAAAGGGGGGAGGGCCAGGGGCCTCAGCCATGCCCCCTGACATGCACAACCAGCCCAGCAATGACCGCCAAGCTGCCACAGGAAGCTCCCTGGGCTCTCCAAAGCTGGGGCAGTGAGGGGCTGAGGGTCTTGGCTATGTCCCTCTGACACATGCAACCAGTCCAGTGACGACCACCAAGCTGCAGCAAGAAGGGCCTTGGTCTCTCCCGAGATGGGGTGGTGGGAGGCGAGGGCTTTTGCTACAACCCTCTGTCATCTGCACCCAGCCTGGCAATGACCAAGCCACTGCTGGAAGCCCCCTGCTCTCCCCTGTGGGAATGAGGGGGTGCCACAGGCCTCAATCCTGCCCCTCCTCCTTCCTCCTTCTTCCATCACATTTCCTTCCCCTCTCCCTCCCAACTGCTCTGCAACAACATCATAGAATGAAAAAAATAATATTAATAATTTTTTTTTTAAAGGGACTCTCACCAATCTACTGCCATTTCTTTTTCTTCTTCTAATGAGATCCAATCTCTCCATTATTTACTGGACTATTCCTGAGACATACAAGTGCTACCTCCCTGTTTTCCTGTACTTCTAAACACTATTTAACACTAATTTCTTTTATTTTATCTTGTATTCAGATGAAAGGATTTTGAATTGTATTTCCTCCTTAGCATCATAGAATGTTAAAAGTTGGGCTTAGAAAATCATGAGATACAATTTAAAGAACATCATATGGCAGATGGTAAGTACTTAGTAAATGATAGCTATTATTATCATATATAATATCGTCCTAGTTACCATATTTTATCCATCTCTTATTTTACAGATGACTAAACTGAAATCTTGTGAATTAAAGGATTTTCCCAAAAGAAAATGAAGAGCTATCTTCAGAAGTGGAGTCAAACACAGGTTTTCTTGAAAATTAATCTAATGCTTTTTAAAACATCTTCCATCAACCTCTTACTTACACACATGCTAGCCTTTGGCAGAGACAGTGTAACCATGCTCACCAGATACTGTTTCATTTTCCTCTTCCTAGGTACATAAGGGTATATTTTCTAATATTCCTAGACTGGGAGTGCTGTGAACCGAATGTTTGTATCTCCCCAAAATTCATTTGTTGACATCCTAACCCACAAGTTGATGGTATTAGAAAGTGGGGCATTTGGGAGGTAATTAGGTCATAAGGGTGGAGCCCTCATGAATGGGATTAATGTCCTTATAAAAGAGATCTCAAAGAAATCCCTTACCCTTTCCACCATATGAGGACACAACAAGGAATCACTGTATATGAACCAAAACGTGAGCCCTCACCAGACGCCGAATCTGCTAGAACCTTGATCTTGAAATTTCCAGCCTCCAAAACTGTGAGAAATGAGTTTCTGCTATTTATAAGCCACTTAATTTATGGTATTTTTTATAGTAGCCCAAACAGGCTAAGACAGACGGCATGCGATTAACTTCTGGACTATGGGGTATGGTTAGAATTGATCTAAGCCAGTTTCAGGACTGGCATTTTTCTCCTTTTTGATCCTATCCACCAGCCTCCTTTTCCCTTCTGTGGTAACCTTAGAAAGCACATGTTCCAGATAGTTTAGCTACATAATGGCAGGGGCCTGGGATCACTGAATCATCACTCGAAGGTAAGCCATTGAGGAGAATAACCCCGATCTACTGAACTTTGTCTTAAGGGAAAAATCAAGTTTGTTGCGTTAAGCCACTGAGATTTCAGGGTTGCTTGATTACGGCAGCGTAGCCTTTTTTGTCTACATAGTTATGACAAGCTGTGGGCTTCAATACAAATGTGTATTCATCTAATATACAAATTAGACAAATTAGTCCCTTCTCTTTCCCAGTGAAATGACTCATGACTACTTTTAATTATAAGAAACACTAATTTGCCTCATGTTTTTTTTATTTATCTGTCTTTTCACCATTTATCTCAGCTGTAGATAAACTCTGACCTTGGGCACATTTCTCCTGAGCTCTTTGCCTCAGTTTCCTCATTATGAAATAGAAATAATATTGTTTCCCTCTTTATTGATCAGGACTGTCAAAAAGATAAATGAGTTAATAATTATTAGAAGAGTTATAAGGATAGAGCATTATGTTATTATTATGTTATTTTCCTAAGAATAGTAAAAAGCATTCTTGTGCTGTAGATCTGGGAAATGTTATAAGGGAAAGATTTATGATTTGTTCAGTGATTTGTTTTTCTTTGTGGAATTGGAATAATTCCTTTAGGTTGCATAGATAATCTACTTATCTTAAAACCTGAAGGCATCTTAACATGTGCACATGAATATTTAAAATGCTTCAAGGCACTGATATTAAGAAGGCTTTATGAAATAAAGTGATTGAAATAAAGAAAGGCAAGGGTGGCTTTTCATGTGGTTTCATATTGCAGTACAAATGTGCAGTTGGTTCTAGCCTAGAAATGAATGAAAAATTGTTACAAGACCTAGGGTTTTGGTGAACCTTCTAAAAAAATAGGAAGAATAGTTGATCTTACAAGAAGACCAAAGACTTAAAAAATTTAATTTCCAAGTAAGCAAATGCTATATTTTAAAGCAGTGTTAATATTTAAACATAATTAGTCTTTAAACGTAGGTGATTATTGTAAAGTATTCTTTGTGGTCTTCCTGAATCATAATTACACAAGATATATTTATTATTAACTTTGAGACCATTTTAAAATGTCCTCGAATATTTAATCTATAATATATTTAACCATGTTAAGGGTTAACAACAGAATAATAGGATAAATCACAAAATAGTAGTTCCTTTGCTTCATACATCCACCTGATCTGTAGAAGAGCTAATTTCCCTAAAATTTCTTCCAAATGATTCTAATAATTCTTAGAATATGGTCAAATATGCTTCACTGACCCCTGTATTTGGAAACTTCATGACACTGGTTTTTCCTTCTCCCGCTTACTGGCTCTCTGGGTGGATACATCCTGTCTTGTTGGTATCCAGAGCAGGAACTAGACTACTAATGGGTTTCAAAGGTGCCACTTGTTCTGACATTGATGCCTGCAAATATGCTCTGAGATTAATAATACAGGATGCTTAGGCCACTGATGTTTGCATCAGTGGTCTTTGTGCCTAATGAAGACTTGGCATGAAGAAGCTTCTCTAGCCAACACTGCTCAAAGTCTCCTGATGGCAAGAGTTATATTACTGTTTATGATAGCCAGGATCTCTACCTAGGCTGACAATGGCTAATATTATGGGCATCACTCATTACAGAGACTGTGATAAAACAGCTTGTCTAGGTTTCTCTTTCTTTTGGGTTATTTCCCTTTACAGACAATTCAGGTATGAGTTCATCAAATAGGGCCTGAGCAGAGAACAGACTTACCGGGTAACAACCATGTTGTATCCACAAGCCCGTCTTTGGTCTGATTGTCACCCTTTGTCACGCAAAAGACCTTAATTGTGTCTTTCTTTTGGAGGATTCATAGCATACCATACAATTTTCTTTATTCTTGGGGCCATGAAAATGATGTAGACATATGATGTTGACTAGGCAATTGGAAAACCAAACATATTAATCCTGATAAGCACCTCAATCTCACAGAAACTTTCTGGAAATTGTGTTAAAGAATATAAATTAATTAGAATATCAAGTGAGACCTCCACCTTTCACACTATACATATCCCTTGGGATATAAACTTTCTAGTAGAGGTAGACTGGGGACTAATGGAAGAGCGTAGGAATCAAGGAACATTTGTTTATGTGTGTGTTTTAAAGATGGGTGATACTAGAACAAATTTCAATGTTAATGGGAATTACTCAGTGAAAAAGGCAAGGCTAAAAGTACAGGAGGGAGGCTGGTTTATCACTAGATTAATTCCCAGGGACTGAGGAAGACATCCAGAAAACTATTGGACATAACCAGCCTTCAACAGCAGAATAGACTTGAATGCTCTCCTACAGCTCAAACAGCTAGCAGTCTGCCTATAATCTTTCTACTCCTTATTTGCCAACCTCATTTTTATTCCTTCTTCTAGAAACTTTGCAGTAACAACTTTCCTTCTACATCCTTGTCCTGATCCAGTCCAGATGCCCCTCATTTGTGTTCACTTAGCCATTGAAAGATACCTTTATCATAGAGCTTTTCATACTCTGTTGTAATTAATAATAATCTGTTTAATTTCTCCATTGTTCCCATTAGGTTGCAAACTCCTTGTGGACCTGCTCTAATTTCTTTTATTATTTTATTGTAGTAAAATATGCATAACATGAAATTTACCATTTTAACCATTTTTAAATATACAGCTCTGTGGCATTAAGAACATTCACACTGTTGTGCACCCATCACCGCTGTCCATCTGCAGAACTTTATCTTCCCAGCTGAAACTCTATGCCCATTAAACATTAACACCTCCATTCTTTCTGCACCCAGTCTCTGGTAACCACCATCTAATTTGCTTTTGCAGCTTCAGGAATGAACGCAATGCTTATTACATAGTAGGTGGGCAATAATGTTTATTCAATGAATGAATACAGGTGCTCATTAATTTGTTGTAATTTTCCTGTGGAAATATGGGCCAATGCTTTTAAATTTGGAGACACTATTTTATCTCACATTAATCAAAGGAAACAAATATCAAAATTTATTCTAATAACATTACACCCTTATTTGATGAAAGAACATTATGATAAAAAAGGGTTGAATAAAAGTGGATGACAAGCAAAATTTAAAAGATGGATGCGTGCAAAACAGAGCATCCAGATCATTAAAAACAAACACAAAGGAACTGAATTATCAGTAACCTTTGCAAGTAAGTACAAGCACAAAAATAATCACTAGTTTCAGAAAAATGCCAAATAAATGACAATGTCAGCTATCATAATTATGGAATTAGGGCAAAAGAGAAAAGATTACACAAGTGAGTGCTCTTTGTTGTTACAGTGACACTGTTACTCCATGATTGGATTGCAGATGTTGCTTAGAAGTGGCAATAAAAAACAAGGAAGTTGAACTCAATTGAATTATTTGGTTTTAATAAATAATTAGTATTAGATTGTTTCTGGAAAAACAAGCAGTATTATTTTGCAACTTAATAGTGTTTTCTTCAATTTTTATTTTGACAAATATATGAAGCTTGAAAGCTACCTGTAAGATAATATTTTTGAATTCAGTGGTTTCTTTGGTGGTATCACATTTTTACTCGAATTAGAAAAAAAAAGTGTGAGTTTACTGAGTGTCAAAAGTGTAGTTTCAATAATAACTGAATGAAAACAAGCAAATCCTTCCAGAACAATAAATTCCTATTAGCATCGGTAGAGTAAAGCTGGATTCCTCTGTTCTCTGTGCCTGAGGTTAACAGGTATAGATTGGCATTAAGGCCAATTAAGGTGTCAATTCAGCTTTCTCTAAAATATAGGTTAATCTTTTGAGTCACACAGAGAAAAAATAACCTAAAGCATTGTCAATTCCCGGTGATGAAAGCCAGTCATGTGCATGTTCCCAACAATGAGACAGAAGAATCTGGTCAAAGAAGGTTGGAGAGTACTAGTGGAGTGTAAGGAAAGTATAACCAGTGTAAAATAAAGAACAGCTTAGTCAGGCTCTCTTGCCTTACATCTGTTACAAATGGGCAAGATTCAGCACATTCACTAGAAACAAGTTATAAAAGTCGTGTAACTGCACATGCGTGCCCATTTACTGATTCAGCATGTTTTATAATTATGTAATGCTTGGCTTGTAACCACTATTGTGTACTTGTAATATGAAAGAGACAACTGCTTTGAACTGCTGGTTGGCAGAACATGGAGGGTCAGCAGGGCAGAGCCTGAGAGCTCATGTCTGAGAATAAATCATGTCTGTGACGCTCACATCTGAAGAATAAAGTATGTCTACCTTGCATAAAGCTGCCAGAATCTTCTTTCAATTACCTGACTCAAGATCTGCACAGGAAGGGGCAGGAGGATCTGAGATCTAGCCTGACGTGGAGAAAGCGGACATTTACAAAATCATGCAAACATACTGTTTCAACCTCTGATAATCCTATAATTTGGGAAATGATTTAGATTGTTTAAAAGCATTAAACAATAACTTAGAAGTAGCAGGGTAGTGTTGAGAGATTCTGAGCTTTGGATGACAGGGCAGATTTTAGTTTTGCTACTTTTTAGAGCTGTGAGACTTAGGTTAGTTTCTTGAACTTTGCTAGGGTTTAGTGTCCTTTTCTGTAAAATGACAAGCGTGAGTTAGGTAATCAAAGAAATACCAAACTTCTATAAAGCTGTTAAATTTGTAAATAGAGCAAATATTAAACTGTTATTTCTTTCTTACATCAACTTCATCAGAGTTTGGGAGTGGTACAAGATAAACAGTACTGAACCTACTGAATTGCCCCTGACCTCTCATATTGTATATACTGCAAATGATTTCAGCTATGTACATCTGTCCTATAAAGTATTGAGTTACCAACTTGGATTCACAAGCTTAGGTTCATTAGATGAGCTCACATACTAAGACACATAGTAGAATTGGATTCTATTTCTCTCAATTCTGAAGTACAATTTATAGTGCAAAGATTAAACACTTTTCTTCCTGGAGGTAATGAGAATTGATTTCTTTACTCCCAAACAAACTTTCAAGTTCCAGGAGAGGAACTTTTAAAAAATTAGTTTTTAAATCTTTTAGTCTTTCTAAGCCCCCAAGGGTAAAGAGGTATTATGCTATTTAAATGACAAAAAACCATGTACATCTCATTTTACTCTTTTGTACAAGTAGATACAACTTCAGAAACCTTAAACTTTAAAGCAAAAGATTTATCACAATGTTTATCTTAGTAAAGTTTATAAAGATTGAATATAGGGCTCAATTCACATCTTAGAAACGTTAAACAATTTATATTCAAGAGGCCAAGATTTTTTATTTTTTATTAAAGTGTACTTTCTTTTTTAAAGTTTTAAATTGTCTTTATTATGTCTTCAAAAGTCCTTATTTTTATAGATCTCTGAGTTAAATGATAGAGGAAAAAACAAGTCTGGAGATGAATATGTATACATTTTGTTTTTAGAAAGCTCAGACTTCTCTTTTGCCTTCACTATCAAAATATGTAAAGCCAAATTTAGTGTCCAATTGAACTGATTTGCTTAGTTTTGATGATTAGCAGTTTCTGTCTTCAAGTTCTTCAGAAGTCTGCTCTTCTCAAAGCTGAGCAATGCCTTCCTAGTTTTGGTGACCTTTGAAATTTTTATTTAGGCATTGATTTCCTAGATGTCCTGAAAAATGCCATATTCATTTACTGATGTACTCTATATACAATTTTTTTCCAGCCTAAAAGTATAGTAAAGTGAAGGTGGCTAGCTACACTGCACACAAGGAACAGAATAATGGGCATGTGTAACCCTGGGTGCCTTGATCTGCACCTAAGGACTGTCTGATTCTAAGGCGATTTCACAACTCTGATTTACAAAAGCATGTAATGCCACAAATATATTTCTCAAGTATTGGATCATTTCAATGTCAACTACAAAGGCCAGCCACTGGCTCTGAGAGGTCCTCTACCATTTTCTACAGATCTTTAATGCTACTTCCCTTTCTTCCTCCTCTCAAACTAATTTTACCATAAAGGAGAAGTAAGGAACTATTTTGGGTGTCTCAGGCAAACTTTCACTGAGAATAGCCCTTGATGACACCCACTGACAAGGCTTAACCAGTTTGCATGTATTGCCCCTTCTCTCTAATGACTTATGGATCAGCTTTTCTAACCATGTATGTGGATTTTTTTTTTCTGTAGCAAACATGGGATTTTCTTTTCCTACTTTTGTTTCAAAAACGAAAGAAATTAGCTCCTGCTACTTGCCAACTACCTGACCAGGTGTCTGTGAGCATTGGTTGTAGACATGGAAATATCAATAACTTGGAGGCTGCAGAGGAACCTAAGTGCCCAGCCATGCAAGCTCCCATCAGTCTGCTTTTCTTTTCTGCCCCAGAAATCTGCCATTGTATTAATTAGCACCTGGGCCATTTATAATTTTTGTGTATTATCGAAAAAGGAAATATCTAAATGAAACATAAGGTTTTCCTTTTTAGGCACTTACTTTGCACCTCCCCAAAACTGTTGTAAGTTTTGGTCTTACACAGTGTTATTGTTTTATCCTTTCTTTTTTTTTTTTTTTATTTATTCATATTCAAAAGGATTTTGCCCAGGTCTCTTCTTTTTTTTTTTTTTTTTTAATCTCATGTCCATAGAAACTATTTATTACACCAACTCACTTCCCCAGGGCTTTATGGTATTTTGCTACCTACACAACTCACTCCAAGCACAGTATTAATTTTTTATCTCATACATTTGATGCCCTACATGTCATCACCTTAGGTCTTTGTTGTCAGTGTTCAACAAAGTCCTGTTCACTATAGATGATATCTTGTTGTAAAGTCCAAACCTTAAGGGATCGATCATTATTCCATGGGACCAAATAGTTAGTGGTCTCGCAGCAAAATAAGGACTTATTCTAAATGGTATTCTTGGGAAAGCAATTAGTGTGTTCACAACAATCCTGCAGGAGCTCATCCAAAAAAAACAAAACGAGTAACACACCCTCACTAGGCTTCCATTTGTGTAAGCCATCATGGTCTCCACTAATACTGTGCCTGTATTCTCCTGGCCACTGTCCTTAAGCACCAGAGCATCATGGTGCCAATGGGATGCTGTGTTTTGCAAGGAATTGAAAGGAATCCCAAACCCCTACTCTTCGTCATGTCACCAGGCAAAGAGAATCAGACAGTATCAAAGTATTGCTGGTATGGTCTAGATTCTGAAAGTTCTGAGAAGTAAGAAATGTCTACTTGCTGTGTGACTGAGATCAAAGCCGTACTGTCATCCTGTTCAGTGGCACACATCCTCATTTTTCATCTGGCATGTCGGCTGGGCACAGCCAGGTGAAAACAGACATATCAGAACCTGCTGTGGCAGCACCCCTGAGAGCTCAGAGAGAGCCTCAGCAGAGCCCCATCATACTGTTTTATTCTGGGGAAGAAAATCCCAATAGAACCAGTTACTCTTGCTGTTACTCTTCAGTCATGTTTTTCTACTGCAGAAGTTCGCAGCTCAGATTCGCTGAGATAGGCTGCCTCGTGTGCAGTTTTTGAGTCTTCCTCATCACTTTCCAGCATTTTATTGAGAAAATTTCAAATATACAGAAAGGTTAAAAGAATTGTACAGTAAACACCTATTTACCCATCACCTAGATTCTATAATTAACCTTTTGCTACACTTGCTATATTTGCCTTATCACATATCCATCAATACATCCCTCTATGCATCAATCCATTTCTTGCATTTGGTGCATTTCAGAATATATTGCAGACATCAGCCATTTACCCTTAAATACTATAGCATGAGTATCATTAGAATTTAATATATATTTCCAGCCCAATTTTTAAAGCTAAATTTATAGTAAAACACATAGGTATTAACTCTACCCATTTAATGAGTTTTGACACACACACAAAAAAATACACCCGTGTGAAAGAAACACCCATCAAGATACGGAACATTGTCTTCATACCCCTGATAATCCTATAATTTGATTAACTTTTCTCCTTACCTTTCCCATAGAGGCAACACCTCTTTAGAATATTTTTCACTATAGATTAGTTTAGACTGTTTTATAAGTTCATATAAATGGAATCACGTAATACACACTCTTGTGTAAAGCTATTTTATTCAGCATAATTCTTTTGAGATTAACACCATTCATTTTCTTTTTTTAATTTCTTTTTTTTAATTGGCAAGTAAAAATGTATATATTTATTGTATACAACATGATATTTTGAAATATATATATTTATTTTCCTTCTTATTGCAGGCTAGTATTCCATTGTGTACATATAACACGGTTTATTTATCCCTTCCCCCCTGTTTATGGACACCTACGCTGTTTATAATTTTTGGCTATTATCAAAAAAGTTACTATGAATATTCTTGTGCAAAGTCTCTTATGCACGTATGACTTCACTTTTCAGCTAAATACCTGAGAGTGGAGGTGATGTATCATTGAATAGGTGTATAGTTTTATAAGAAATTGCCAGACTATTTTCCTAATTAGTTTGAATAATTTTGCTTCTACCAAAATGGAGGAGGGTTTCTGCAGCTTTATACTCTCCTCATTCAGTTTTTATAGGACTCTATTACTATCAGTTTATCAGATGAGGATACCTATTTTGGGGTTAAAGGGGAACTGGAAAAATGTAGAAATGTTCAGGGTCTAAGCAATTGTTTTCCAGTGTCCTACTTGATGTTGGAGGTAGGGTCTGGGGGGCCCAATAGTCGGCCTCAACCCACCCAGTCCTCTTTACCAGGTTCTTGACTCTACCACAGGAAGGAATTCAAGGGAAGAGTCACAGTAGACAGAACAAATTTAATAAAATAGATAAGAAATACAGGTTCCATGGAGAGAGTGCAGCACGCTCCAGAGACTGAGCAGGTCCCACACCAAGTTTAACACAAAAGTAAGTTCAGTACAGACATCAAGTCTAACATAAAAGGAAGAAAAACATACTTGAAGTTTAGTGCAAAGTGCAGGCTGGCTCAAGAGAATGAGCAGCAGCTGTTCCCTGAAAGTAAGTTAGATACAAAGTAAAATATACATACCTCAGCCAGTGAAGTACAGGTTGCCTCCAAGAAAGTGAGTAACAACCCTGCCTTCAGCTGAGTTTCAGGCTTTTATAGTTTCTCTGTCTAAGGAATATTCAATCAAGGGGGTGGTACCCAGTTATATGCACCAAAATGTTCTGTGCTCTCTATTGAGCATTCCCAGCCACTGGATCGCATAAGCCAGCCCCCTGTTATCTCTCCCACTGGTGCTAAAAAAAATAGGTCTCACTGGCAACAGTAACTTTCCTCCAGGGGAGAGCTCAGAGGAGGGGGCCTGAGACCTCAGGAAGTGGCTGGAAACCCAGAGGCGTGTCCTGAAACCCAAGCCCAGGAAAACTGAGCACTTACTGCTCCTGAGGAGACTCTTGCTCTACACTCTCTAAAACTAAAATATTTAGCAAAATTACTGCCTTGGGAATAGGCTTAAATTTATACTTTATATAACTATGACAATGTTTTAGCATAGTATGGATTTTATAAATTTATTATTAGTCCGTATAAGGTGGAATTACCTGTCTCCCCATTCTCATTTCTATAGAGAAGGGTCTCAACCTTGGTACTACTGACATTTTGGGCTGGATGATTCTTTATCTGGGATATTTAGTAGTGTCCCTAGCATGCACTCCTCTCCCCCCCCACCAAGTTGTGATAAACAAACTTTCTCCAGATATGGACAAATAGACCCTCCCACGTGGGGGGGAACAAAATGCTCCTTGTTGAGAACCACTGCCACAGAGGGTAGACAAAGGGCAGAGTGACTCGTCTATTAGGTGAGGATAAAGAAACCCTGACAAACACTGGACACTTTCACCATAAAGAGAGACCACCACTTTGGCACTTGAGACCCCTGTGTCCAGCTCTTTGTCATTCACATCCTACCTCTTGGACCTGCTGATGACCAGATACAAATGACTGTGGGCAAAGACATGCCGTAATAGGTACTTGGTGTCTCAGGTAAAGTTTTCACCTAAAAAAACGGCCTAGGTGAGTCAAGCTGCTCACCTCTGAATCTCTATGTCTCCAATTTGGAAAGGTAGGTATTGCTGGTTCCATTTCAGCCTTTGGTGTAAGTTGTGCTCTCCGAATCTGCCTTCTCATTAACAAGGCTGTACTTTGACCTGAACCAGCCTTTGGACTCCATTTTTCCAATTGTTAGGATCTCACATGAGAGACTGTGTAATTGATTAGCATCCCAGAAATTTCTAACAATTTGGAATAGTGCATATTTTTTTCTATATAAATAATAATTTTGTTTTTCTGGTTTATCCAAAGATATTCTGGGATTCACCGTGATTTGGAGTCTTTGTGTTGATCACTGGCTTAAGCTTAAAAATAGAGGAAATGTCAACCTGCTCACTCTGTTCCCTTTTACAATCTTGGCCTGCTTCAAGGACCACCAGGGCTGGACGTACTTCAGCCGCCTATCAATTGCTGTGGAGGGGCTGAGGCATCACTAGCTTTCAGAGAACATCTGTGGCACCTACTAGGGTCCGCAGGTGGTGGTCAAGGTTTACCTTGTCTGGTGAATAATCTGTCCATGATCTTTAACAACCGTGAAGCTTCTAATTAACATAAGGCCTGGGGGAGAGAAGTTGAAAGCAGCAGGCCATGTCAGAGATAAGAAGTTGGTCATATTCAGCAGATGCGCACTGTCCGAGCTTTAGAAGGGCCTCCCTTCTGTGCCTCTCACTTTATCTGCAGCACGAGAGACACACACGTCAGGAATCACAGGCACAGACTCAGAAAAATACACAGAAAGACACACACAAAGACACAAATAAACAATCACTCACAGAGACACACACACACGGCTTATTTTCTCCTTGTGACTATCGCTTACACTGTATCCACACCCATCAATAAATGAATTGTCTGGATAAAAGTAAGCTATCCTTTGAATATCAGCAATATTATTAACTGAGATCCTAATGCTTTGGGCATTGATTTTTCTCCCTTCTATGTACCATAAAATTCCCCCTTAATGAATTTTTTAAAAATTATTTTCAAAGTAGTAATGTTATCTCTATACTAGATTGTATGTTACATGAGAAAAAAAGAGACTTTGTTTAATAATTACTATTATATCAACTGTAGTACTCCAAAAGGCTAGGAATAAAAAGATTTGATAGAATGTAGGGGGATGACATAGAGGATGACACAGGAGCAACACAGGGATGCAATAGATATTCATTCAACACTAAATAGATGAGCTCCTACTATGTCCTGTGCAAAGTTCCCAAGAACGTTATACATAACAGGTAAGAGACATAGTCTTCATGCTCTTGGAATTTATAGTCTGTTGGGGAATCAGATAACTACAAAACAGTTTTAAAAAATAATGTGGAAACCATTACTATGAGGTTTCAGCAATTAGTATATAACTTTTACTAACTAGTGTTATTTTTCCCTTTGACCTACTAATTTATTATTGTTACACAAAAAGTAAAACTATTTTTAGCATCTGCATAAACATTACTTTTATAAAATGCAGAATAACTGGGTAATATGTAACATCACATGCAGTAAAATGTCATTTATATTTAACCACAGTTTTCACAAACAAATAAGGTAAGATAATATAGCAATACTACAAATTAACCAGTGCGGTGTATTGCTTGCTTTGTAAGTCAAGTGATATTTACATGTAGCACAAATTTGCATATTAGCACACAAAACAATTCTCCAAATAAGAGAAAAAGATTTGCTGGCAATTTAATATGCTAAGTGGCTGTAAAACAAATGTTACCTTTAATGTTATAAATAAAAAAAATATAATCACCAGCATTAACCTACCTTATCTTTATACAAACTGGAGTTAATTGACATCTATTCAAGGGATTTTAAGGATTATAAAAGATTATACTGACACTCTTGTAAACCATAATTACCACCTTTCATTAATGATAACTTTAATTTATATAAGCATATTTCTCTGCTAATTACCTATAATTGAGATAGTAATCCATGGGATAAATGGATTTTTTTTGTTTAATCCCTTATAGCTTCTCAATACATATGCCTGTTTAATAGTATAAACTCATTGTCTGGTTGATGTACTAACTACAGCAAGAACAGACTTTTCATTAAGCACCAGCCACAGCTTCTGGGGCAAGGCAAGCCAGAAGCGCAGCTGAGGATCCTAGCACTTGGGGAGGCCCGTCTGTTCAGCCAAAGGGGTGAGATGGCTAGTGGCTCTTAATGAAAATGCACGTGGACACATTCACAAAATAGAGAGCTAACTAACCCAACGACGGGAGAGCACAACGGAATTAACTTTTTCTTTGAAACTTTTGGTTGGATTGTAAGTATTTACTTGTCCTTTGATACTCAAATCACCAATGTCTACAACGTTGTTCACCTGAGGATTCAGCGTTTATTTCTTCAGCAACTGGAGTCTTCTTTTTTGAAAGCTTGCATTCCTCAGAAGAGTCTAACCATGCAGCTGGCCAAAATAAAATAGAAGAATAAATATTTACAGTGTGAAGGTGATAAGAATTAATGATGTAGCAAGTTTTCACTTCTTTCAAGACAATTATTGTTCAAACAAAAAATTCAGGTGGCCTTTCAATAGAAAAGGGAAAATCTAGGATGGTCATAATGAATTTTACTAAACATTAATGAGATGAATAGTGATGAATTTCTCAGAATTGGTTGAGACGAAAAAATTGTTTGAATAAAGGTCAGTTTGTAGTATTTTCAAATAAGTTGAGGATGCAAGTTTTTGTGGCTGGAGAGTACAGAAAGTCATTGGGATATTAGTCTAGAGGGGCTAATGACAGGGGACATAGACATGGCACTGAGAGGTAGATGGTGAAAGAAGAATTTCTTTCATCTTCGCAGATTGCTACCATTTATTAAATCTCTATTGTGTGCCAGGTAATTTATTGCTAATCCTCAGAACAATCCCCATGTTGAGAGTATTTATAGATGAAGAAGCAGCTTAGAGAGCTTAAGTTCATCACACAAAGTCTCATATCTAAGCTATGCGGAAGCTAAGATTTGTCCCCGACCCATTTGCTCAAAACTTGTGAGTGCTCACTGCACTATAATACATAGCATCTTTTGATCATTTTTGCCTAAGTCTCAATCTACTTCTATCCTTACTTACTTATATGTGCTGGATATTTGTAATTTTTTTGACTGAAGAGCATTCATTTCCATATTCCCAATAGCATCCTGATCTCACCTTGTGGTATTCTTTCATTTAACGTAATCTTGAAGGGAGATGCAGTTTCTTGTATTTCTTGTCCTTGCATGAATGGAGTAAGAGGCCATATTAGGAAAATACTTGGATTTAGAAAATTGGATGCTTCCTTGTAGGACTTTGAATTTTGAGAGAGTGATGCCAGCAATAGTTGGGGGCTCATACTCAGAGTGGGGTTCAGATCAGACTGTTCATACTAATATGTGTACCTTTGCTGCCCTAGTCCTCCAAGGATACCCTTGATACCTGATCATTATCTAAGACTAGCTTCTTAGCCTCCCTTTTTTGTATTGAAGCATAATTGATTATAAATATTTGGGGGGTACAGCATTGACTATCATCACCTGTGAGCAACATGTATTGATCACATCAATATTAACATATTCATTATTACAAATTATAATTATTCTTTATGCCCCTGGCCAAATCTCTACCCAACCCTCCCTCCCTCCCCCATAGAAAACACTACTTCCATGTGGGTGGCCCACTACAGCCACTGTCATAGCCATCGTTGGCAAAAAAGCAGCTTGACACCATAGCATCCACCACTCAGACAGCCCACTAGACACTCAACTGCATTGACACAGGGAGAGTCTCCATGGAGACCAGAAAAAGAAGAGGCCATATCTCTCTTCAAAGCCCACTCCAGAGTAACAGAAGAAACAACTGCTCTACCAGAGGACTGGACATTAATGTAGAGATACTAGAAACACATAAACCCAAGAAAATATGACACCCGCAAAAGAACACAGGAATTCTCAAATACCAGACCCTATAGAGAAGAAATGGCTGGAAATGGCTGAAAAGGAATTCCAGGAAACAATCTTAAGGAACTCACTGAGATAGGAGAAGACTCAGACAACACAATGAAATGAGAAAAAAAAAAAATCCAGGATATGAAGGGGGAAATATACAAAGAGATTAATACCTTAAAAAATAATGTAGTAGGACTCATGAAACTGAAAGGGTCACTAAAAATAATAAAAAACACATCTGATAGCTTAAGCAGCAGGCTAGAATAAGCAAAAGAAGAATTTCTAATCTTGAAGATAGTCTTTTAAAATAACCCAGGTGGATTAAAAAAATGAAAAAAAAGGATTTAGAATTTTAAAAAATGAAGATAATCCAAGAGAGTTAGCAAACAACCTTAAGCACACAAACATTCACATCATAGGTGTTCCAGAAGGAGTGGAGAAAGAAAAAGGCATGGAAAACCTAGTCAACAAAGTAATAAAGAAAAACTTTCCAGGTAAACTTCAGATACAGGAGGCTTAAAGATCTCCAAGCAGATTCAACCCAAAAAGATCCTCTCCAAGACACATTATATTCAAACTGGCAAAGGTCAAAGACAAAGAGAATCTTAAAAGAAGCCAGAGAAAAGCATTAAGTCACCTATAAGGGAGCCTCTATCAGACCAAAAGACTTCTCAACAGAAACTCTACAGGCAAGAAGAAAATAGGAAAGTATAGTCAAAATACTAGAAGAAAAAAACCTGCCAGCCAAGAAAACTATACCCAGCAAGGCTATCCTTCAGAAATGAGGGGAAAATAGTGTATTTTCCAGATAAACAAAAGCCGCAGGAGTTCACCATCACACAAACAGACCTCCAAGAAATCCCCAAGGAAGTCCTGCATCTGGAATCCAAAAAAACAGTAATCTCTACCATGAATACACAAGAAAGAGCAAAACCCACTGGTAGAACAAAAAAACAAATGAGAAAGAGAAAGAAACTACATCTTGTTACTACAAAGAGCCATTGTGACAATGTAATGATACCCCTGCTTTATTTCTGATTTTAGTAATTTTGGTCCTCTCTTTTTTCTTGGTCAGTCCAGATAAAGATTTGCATTTTTTTTTTTAATCTTTTTAAAGAAACTTCTTTTGGTTTTGTTGATTTTCTCTACTGTCTTTTAATTCTTTATTTCATGTATTTCTGTTGTAATCTTTGTTATTTCCTATTTATATTGTCTTTCGGTTTAGTTTGCTCTTATTTTCTGTTTTCTTAAAGTAGAAGTTTACATTACTGATTTGAGATTTTTCTTTTTTTTAATATAGGTGTTTATAAGTATAAATTTTCCTCTAAGCAAGGCATGAGCCCTGCATCCTATAAATTTTGATAATGTTGCAATTTGATCTTTATCTCAAAGAACTTTCTAATATCCCTGTGATTTTTATTTTTACCTATTGTCTGTTTAGGAAGGTGTTGTTTAATTTCCACACATTTGTGAGTTTTCTAAATTTCTCTCTGCTATTGTGGTCAAAGAACATAGTTTCTATGATCTTAGTCTTAAAAAAAAAAGGAAAAATTTAAACAAACAAAACAACAAACAAAAAGTTCATGGAAATATTTCCATTAACTTTCAATTCCATTTTCCCAAGCACTTTTTGAAATGTTCTTGCGTTTATATTATGTTTTATTGATTTTTTAAAGCAATTTATGTTACTAAACTTGATATTTAATTTCTGTTCTTGATTTCTTTTTATTAAGTGGACATGTTGATTCGCTTAGAAATTAATTTGCCTTTGAAAAGTTTATTTATCTTCCTCTGTTGAAATTAATTTGACATTTGCGTGCATTTGGAAGATTTTAGCAAGATAGCTGAAGTAATTGTAGAGATTATAAAATGAAGTATGTAAATTTTATTAAATTTAAATCTCCAATTTTTGTGAAAATTTGAAGCCCTACTTGCTACAGACTATTTTGTTTTTCATCTTTTATTCAGTTTATGTATTTGTTATTTGAACAAATAAATGTGCATATCCTTGTTAAAAAATAAATACATATTCAGAAAAAAAATTACAATTTACCTTGTGAACTGAGATATCTTAATTAAGAAAATTGTTCAAGATGATACTGCTCTTGGCTTCATTTTTTTCATCTGTAAATGCAAATAACAATAGCAATTGCTAAGGGTTATGTTATGAGTTGTAAAAATTCTCTCATCTAGGATCTCCCATAATTCTTTAAGAATGAACAAATGAAAACAACAATTAATGTGAACATTTTTATTGTCATTCCTACGCTTAAGCACAATTTAAGGCATCATTATCAGGCAACAGCAATCCCTATAATCAGAAAACATTTAAAAATGTTAAACTTAGATTTAAACCTATAGTGTCATTCATGCAAACTAGAGATCTGTGAACAATTATTCATCATAGGTCAAGTTTTAGAAAATCACATAAAAGGTCAAAAAAAGCACCTAACATTTTTTATCATCTAGGCTCTCCTATACCAGTGAAAAATTGCCTATTGGGTGACAAAAGATCCTGGGTTTTGTGCTTTACCATTACTCTCTTTTAATGGCTTTATACTAGGGACTCTAGCAGATTGTCTCATCTACCAGAGTAACATAAAGGACCAATGACTCTGTTAGCTTTCACACCTCATTTTTCAGAATCTAAAGATCTTGCAATTAAAAGGTCATTTGGTAAAGCACACACATTAAAAGAGGTAGTTTCCTAAAGAAAAAGTCAGACTTTATAAATGTCCTTAATACATAAAAAGATGTGCTATCCAAACTTAAATGGAGGAATTCTTATCTCTTACATGCCATTATTATTATAATTTAATTTCCTCTTTTTCCATGTGTATCAACCAGTGTGATTGATGATTGATGCACACTACTCTACTAGTGAAATGGCTCCAGGAGAAAGACTACACTTAAGGGGAAAATATGATTCAGCATTTCCTGTGTAGGAGAGGGACTATTTATAAAATATAACTTGTTTTTCATTTATATTTAGCGGAATAATGTACATACTGACATCTAGTTTTATAGATTGGTTTTCCCATTTATTAAGAGATTTGTGGTAGATATGTTGGAGGACATGTACAGTTAAACACATCCTAATTTTGTTTTTATTCTGTGTTATATTATAGCCACTGTCCTTACAGAAGGTAATTTATATCTGAGGCTCGGCTACAGCTATATTCTTGTTCCCCTCTACCTCCTTGCTACTCAGTATCCGTTTAAGTCCCACCCTGTTCAATTCAATGAGTGTCTGATGAAGAAAATGTTTTAATTCATTTTTCTGAATGTCTAAGTCAGAGAGATTGGGACATTGTTTTTCCAAGAAGAATATCAGAATGATTTCTCTACTTCTCCATCCTCATATTATTCCATAGAGACCATTATTTTATTTGTTTCTCTTCCTGGAACTTCCTTCAGCATAGACTGTCTCCTCAAATCAGAGTGTTTAATTATTTACAATGATAAGTGTTTCTAAGTAGGACTAATGTACCAGCCCTCAAAGTCAATTCCCTGGATCCCTAAGGAAAATCCTCCTCACATATTGTACTTAGCTTTTACAGACTGTGAAATAATCTGTAGTTTACTTGGCTCCTAAACTTTTTGCTGTTTTTTTTCTTTTTTTTCTTGTTTATACTATTAGGTAATGATGATATAAGCTTTTCTTAATGTTGCTGAAATGCACTCTTCTTTACTATTTGATTGACTTACTGGAAGGGATTCTGATGAGCGCTTTATCGAGTGAGCTACCATACTGAAGAAAACCAAAAACCCAAAACCAAAACAGACCTGTGCAATGAGCTCATCATTTTTGAATCTTCAGTAAGTTTTTGCATTCTGCATATTCTTTCCAAAATGGACAAAGGCATTGTCTATTCAGTGTGACATGTGGAAGAGCTGTCTTAATTGCATTTCACACTTCCTTCACAAAATGTTTTGTGCTAAAAAAACCTAAATTTTTTTAGCTAAAATGCTAAAATCTAAAGAATCCACCAAATGTCAAAAGAATACCACCTTCCTTCCTATTCCCAATCTTCTAGTTTCTTCACTTTTCAAATAAGACCTGAAAGTTCCATTGCCTTCTTCCACTCAAGCCAGAGAAAGAGCCTTCAAGGTTTAGTACTCTGCTTCAACTCCTTTGCCCACATTGCTATCTGCCTGTATTGCACTCTTGCCCTCTCCACTAACAAGCCCTACCTAATTCCACCAAATAAGTCTTTCTTTACTGTCACTATATTATCCCCATCACCCTTTTACTTCACAAGTCCCTCTGCTCCCTCTTCCTTATATAATGTGCTCCATTGTCTACTGCTTGAGAATGTGTTTCGACCTTGAGTTAACTGAATATATTTCAGTGAGACAAACTATGCTTTTTTGTTTGTTTGTTTTTATTTGCAGATCTCAATATGTGAAAAAGCTGGCACATCATCAAAAAATACTGAACTTGGTCAGAACACCTGGGTTTAATTCTTAATTCTGCCACTTTTTTTTTTTTTTTTTTTTTTGACTGGTAAGGGGATCACAACCCTCGCACCAGGCTCAGCCAGTGAGCGCACGGGCCATCACTATATAGGATCCGAACCTGCGGCCTCGGCACTACCAGCACTGCACTCTCCCGAGTGAGCCACAGGGCCGGCCCAATTCTGCCACTTTTTAATGATAAGAAATTTGGCAAATTGTTTAATTTTTCTAAGCCAATGTTTTCTTACCTTTAAATTGGAGATAAGCTACTTCCCATGACTGAAATGAAGAGTATGTAAAAATCCTCACAGATTCTTCAAAGTAAATATCCAGTGAATACTTATTTCTTCTGAACCAGCATTGTGTTTTCTTTCACATTGGGTATCTCTGTTCCTTTCAGTCCAAGTTGTAATAATTTCATTTTTAAAATGTGAGCACACTTTGTGATAAGTTTTAATTCACTCCATTAGACAAACACCACATCTATAAGTGTCAGCATGCTCTGGAACAGGGCCATTAAGTTTCCCAAGAAGCTCTCTTTTCTAAAAGAGTCTAAGAAGCGTGTCCTTAAAGTTTATTGAAAGAATGAGTATTTTCTATACATGGATTGTCTGAATAGAATTGTTCTTTGTATTTTTGGTATGGTATTGGTTTCTTTCCTGCTAGAGTTAATTAATTTATACATTCATTTTAACATTCAGCAACCTCTTCGGCACTGTACTCTGAGTATGGTACCATTTTCAACATTAAAAATTGAATAGAGTATGGTCCCTGTCCTAAGGAAATTGCTATTCCAGAACAAGCATCAGCAAAATTTTTCTGAAAAGGCCAGACAGTAAATATTTTAGGCTTGTAGACCACACTGTCCCTGTGGCAACTGCTCAGCTCTGCTATTGCAGCATGAAAGCAATCATTAACACAAGCGTAGCCTCACCCATTATCAACATCCCTCACCAGAGTGGTACATGTCATAATCTACAGATCAAGTTGGGAGTAACTAGTATCTAGAAAATATCTTAATTTAATTAGTTTCTTTTTAAAAACTTCTTTCTTCAGAGTTTTGTAGTTTTCTTCAAATAGATCTTGTACATATTTTGTTAGATTTATACTTATTTCATTTGGGGGGTTGCTAATGTAAATCATATTGCAAACAGACATTTTCCTTCCCAATCAGTATAACTTTTCTTTTCTTTTCTTGTTGCCTTAGCTAAGACTTCCAGGACAGTGTAGAGAAGGAGTGGTGAGAGGGAACATCCTTGCCTTGTTCTTGATTTTAGTGGAAAGTTTTTAACTTCAGAACATAAAGTATGATGTTAGCTGTAGATTTTTTGTGGATATTATTTATCAAATTGAGAATGATTTTTTTCTATTCCAAGTTTACTGAGTTTTTATTATGAATGGGTTTTGGATTTTGAAGAAAGCCTTCTTCTGCATCTATTGATGTGTACATATGATTTTTTTTCTTTTGCTTATTGATATGATGGATTGTATTATTTGGTTTTTGAAAATTAAACCAGCCTTGCATGCCTGGGATAAATCCCACTTGGTGGTGGAGAATAATTCTCTTTAGATTCTGTTGAGTTTGAGTTGCTAATATTTTGTTGAGAATTTTTGTATCAATGTTCACTAGTTATATTAGTCTTAGTTTTCTTTCCTTGTAATGCCTTCATCCCATTTTGGTATTAGGGTGATGCTGGCCTCACTGAATGAGTTAGGAAGTATTCCCTTTGCTTCTATCTTCTGAAATAGGCTGTAAAGAACTGGTATAATTTCTTTCTTTAAATGTTTGGTAGAATTTACCAGTGGACCCATTTGGGCTATTGCTTTCTGTTTGGAAGGTTATTAATTATTGACTCAATTTCTGTAAAAGATATAAGCCTGTTCAGATTGTTTATTTCTTCTTCTGTGACTTTTACAGATTATGTCTTTTAAGGGAATTGATGCATTTCATCTAGGTTATCAAATCTGTGGGCATAGAATTGTTTATAGTACTCCATTATTATTGTTTTAATTACAATGGGAACTATAGTAATGCCCCTTTTTTCATTTCTGATATTAGTAACTGGTGTCTTCTCTCTTTTTTCTTAGTTAGCCTGGCTAGAGGTGGTTTTATTTTTTTAATCTGTTGCAGCTTTTGGTTTTGTTGACTTTCTCTGTTGATTTCCTGTTTTCAATTTCATTAATTTCTGCTCTAATTTTAATTTTTTCCTGCTTACTTTAAATTTAATTTACTCTTCTCTTACCAATTACCTGTGGTAGAAGCATAAGTGATTAATTTTAGATCTTTCTCTTTTTTTTCTAATGTATGCATTCAATGCTATAATTTTTTCTCTAAGCACTGAGTTTGCTGCATCCCACAAATTTTGATAAGTTGTATTTCATTTTTATTTAGTTTAAAATATTTTAAAATTTGTCTTGAAGTTTCTTCTTTGACCTATGTGTTATTTAGAAGTGTTTTTTAGTCTCAATGTTTCATTTCTCCAGTTACCTTTTTGTTATTGATTTTTAGTTTAATTACATTGTGATCTGAGAGCATAGATTGTATGTTATCTATTCTTCTAAATTTGCTAAGGTGTGTTTTATGGCCCAGAATGTGGTGTATCTTGGTTCATGTTTCATGTGAGCTTAAGAAGAATGTGTATACGCTGTTGTTGGATGTAGTTCTATACATGTCAGTTATATCCAGTTGATTGCTGATGCAATCTGTCAGCTGGGAAGTTCTATCAGTTTTTGCCCTGCATATTTTGATACTCTGTTCATAGGCACATACATGTTGAAGAATGTTATGTCTTTGTAGAGAATTGACTCCTATCTGCATGTGATGTCCTAACTTATCCCTGATAAGTTTCCTTGCTTTGAAGACTATTCTGTCTGGAATTATTGTAGCTATTTTGGCTTTCTTTTGATTGGTGTTAGCATGGTATATCTTTCTCTATCCATTTACTTTTAATCTACATATGTCTATATTTAAAGTGGATTTCTTGTAGGCAACATGTATTTGGATCTTGTTTTTTTGAATCCACTCTGATAATATCTGTCTTTTAATTGGTGCATTTAGATCACTGACTTTCAATGTGATTATTAGTATAGATGGATTAATATTTACCATGTTTATTTTTATATTCTATTTTATGCCCTTGTTTTTTTTCTGCTTTTGCTCTCCATACTTTTTTATTATTTGTTGTTTTAATTGAGTATTTTATGATTTCATTTCTCTCATTTTTAGCATATGTTTTACTTGTTTTGTTTTTTACTTTTTCTAGCAGTTCTTCTAAAGCTTGCCATATACATTTGCAAATAATCCAAGTCCACCTTCAAATAACACTGTATCACTTTGTAAATTGTGAGTATCTTTTAATAGAAAAATAATCCTAATTCTTCTCTCCTTTTCCTTACATCATTTCTGTCATTTATTTCACATATATAAACATACATAACCATGTAGTGTATATATAAATATACATGCACACGTATGATACACACATAATCATGCATAATTGAATACATTGATCCTATTATTATTTTGAACAAATTATCTGTTAGGTAGTTAAGAATTAGAAAAATAAAAGTTTTAATTCTACCTTTACTTAGTATTTCTCCATTGCTCTTCCTTTCTTTATGTAGATCCAAGTTTCCAACCTACATCATTTCCCTTCTTTCTAAATAACTTTGTAAAACATTTCTTGCAAAGCAGGTGTACTGGCAACCAGTTCCCTCAAATTGTGAAGGTCTTTATTTGAAGGATAATTTCACAGTGTACAGAATTCTAGACTGATGATTTTTTTCTGTCAACACGCTAAATATTTTACTTTACTATCTTCTTGCTTGCATGGTTTCTGAGGAAAACTGTGATGTAATTCTTCTCCATAGTAAGGTTTTTTCTTCTTTTTTTCCATAATTTTTTTAAAATCTGATTTTCTGTAGTCTAAAAATGATATACTGAGGTGGAGTTTACTGGGCACTTATGCTGCTCAGTTTATCCTGAGCTTCCTGAAATCTGTGGTTTCATGTCCAACATTAATTTAGGGAAATTCTCAGTCACTATTATTTCAAATTTTTTTTCTGTTTCTTTCTCTAGTTCTTCTCCATATGATATTCCCATTACACATATATTATACCTTTTGTAGTTGCCCCACAGTTCTCGAATATTCTCTTCCTTTTTTTTTCCTTTTTGTCTTTGTTCTCTTTGCTTTTCAGCTTTTCAGATTTCTATTGGTATATTGTCAAACTAATATATTCTTTCCTTTGTGGCATCCAGAATATTAATAAGCTCATCAAAGGCATCCTTCATTCTTGTTACATTGTTCTTTATCTCTAGCATTTCTCTTTTTTTCTTAGAATTTTCATCTCTGTGCGTACATTGCCCATCTTTTCTTGCATGCTGTCTGCTTTATCAATTAGCGCCCCAAGCATATTATGCATAATTGTTTCAAATTTCTGGTCTGATAATTTCAACATTCCTGCTGTGTCTGGTTCTGATGCTTGCTCTGTCTCTACAAACTAGTGTGTTTTGCCTTTTAGTATTCCTTGTAATTCTTTCTTGATAGGTGAACATGATGTACTGGGTAAGAGAAACTTTGGTAAACAAGCTTTTATAATATGGTGATACAATGTGGGATGAGGGCAAGTTTTCTATAGTGCTGTGATTAGGTCTTGGTATTTTAGTGAAGCTGTGCCTCTGGACTGTGAACTTTACGTGTGTTTCTGTTTTTTTTTCCCCCTTAAGTGAGACAGGATGGCTAAAGTGGTCTGGAATTGAGTATTTTCTGTCTCTGATGTGGAAGGCTAGAGCTGGCTGAAATTAGGTTATAATCTTCCTTCAGATCTGCTGAAACCCCAGTGGGTTAGTCACTGGTTAAATAGTTTCTCCTGAGGAAAAACCTTTCTAAAAAGAACAGAGTGTTCTACCATGTTTTAAAATGGCCCTCCACACCCCCTGCCTAAAAGCATTAGGTAATTTCACTGTAATATTCACTATGTGAACCCGGTCAGCTCCTGAAGGTAAAACTCACAAAAGCATGGGCCCTCCCCCATGACTAAGTCTTGCTGGAGATTTTTTAACTCAGACGGTCCAGAATGAGCCTCCAGAAATTACAGAAATTACAGTTCATATTTTCCTACCCCTACTCTGGTTCCCACAGAAGTTTCTGGTTTGATAAGTTGTTGCCTGCATCTGCCTGTCTCCAATTTTAGGGGCAGCAGTTGGTCTTGTGACCTCATTTGTCTGACAGATCTTAGAAGAGTTGTTGATTTTTGAGTCTGTTCAGCTTTTTACTTGTTAAGATGAAGTGGTGACTTCCAAGTTTCTTACATGTCAAATAAGAAACTAGAAGCCTCACTCTCTTTTTTTAGTTGCTCTCTGGTCCTTAGGGTAGGCATCATGAGTACATCCCCTCTTTGACTCAGGAATAAAAGTTGTGAATAAATTGTTCTCATTTTACATGTATAAATTCTGAATAAAAAGTATGTGATGGTACTATGTTACTTAAAAGCCATTTTGCCTAGCTGAGAGAGTCTGTATCACACTGCTTCGATTATTTTTGAGGTCTTAACAAAGGAAAGTACAGCAGCACCCTTGAGAGCTTGATGCTGAACTCATGTTTTCTTGGAAAAACTTTGGATTTAATGTTTCCCTTGAGACCATTTAATTCTTTGAAAATCTTTTCTCCAGGACAGACAGGCAATAAGAAGTGCTTTCATTTTTGAACCCAGCAAAATTTAGCTCAGAAATCTTTTTCTAAATTCTATTCGAAAACTATGCAATTTCTTATTTAATGTTTCTATAAATATTCATAAATTATTTTGTGTGGCTTAATTAAACAAGGTATTACTTTCAAGATGCTTTCTGAAAATTTAATTGACTGGGCCTGAACTCCAGGAAGGCCCACCTACTGCCCAAGAGGGAGCCCAGGTGACCATCAGCCCCACCCACAAATACTGCCACCACTGGGCCCATGCCACCCAAACCCCAGAGAGGCCCACCCATTGCCAGAGCAGGAGCCTAGGTGAGCACAGTCCTACCTTTGTGTACTGCCACTGCCACCAGTCTGTGCCACCCAAGCTCCAGATAAGCCTGCTAACCACCTGAGCAGGAACTGAGGTAGCCCACCATACACTTAATTGTATTAATACAAGAAGAGTCACCAGCAGAGCCTATAAATAGAGGAGGAAGTCTTTCCCTTCAGAACCCACTCCTGAATAACAGAAGAAACAAGTGCCCTACCAGTTGACCAAACATTAATGAAAAAATACTAGAACTACAAATAAAAAAGAAGATATGATACTGCTGAAGGAATATGGTAATTCTCAAGTACCAGACCCCACAGAGCAGGAAACCCTTGAAATGTCTGAAAAGGAATTCGGAGCACTGATCTTAAGAAAACACAAAGAGATAAGAGAAGAATCAATTAGAGAACACAATGAAACAAGAAAAAAAATCCAGGATACAAAGGAGAAAATTTACAGAGATTAATACCTTAAAAAATAAGGTAGCAGAACTAGAACTGAAGAATTCACTCAATGAAATAAAACAACAGGACAGAAAGCTTGAGCAGCAGGCTAGAGTAAACGAGAAATAATTTCAGACCTCGAAGATGGTCTTCTTGAAATAACCCAGGCAGACAAAAAAAAAGGAAAAAAATATTTTTAAAAAATGAATAAAATCTAAGACAGCTAGCAGACAATCTCAAGCACACAAACATCTGAACCATGGGTATTCCAGAAGGGGAGGAGAAAGGAAAAGACATGAACCTATTCAAGGAAATAATAACAGGAAACTTCCCAGGTATAGGGAGAGATTCAGACCTCCAGATCCAGGAAACCCAAAGATCCCTAAACAGATTCAATAGATAAAGATCCTCTCCCAGACACATTACAGTCAAACTGGCAAAGCTCAAAGACAAAGAGAATTCTGAAAGCAGCAAGAGAAAAGTGTCAAGTCTACCGTAAGGGAGCCCCCATCAGACTAACAACAGATTTCTCAACTGAAACCTTACAGTCCAGAGTAAAAGGGGATGATATATTGAAAATACTAAAAGAAAAAAATTGCCAGCCAAGAATTCTATACCCAGAAAGGTTATCCTTCAGAAATGAGGGAGAAATAGAGTATTCCCCAAACAAACAAAAATTATGGGAGTTCACTACCACACAACAAGCCCTGCAAGAAATCCTCAAAGGAGTCCTGCACCCCTGCACCCAGAATCTGAAAAAGGATAATCACTATCACAAATTCACTAGAAAAAGCAAAACCCACTGTTAAAACCAAAATGAAAGCAAGAAAGAGAAAGAAGCTAAATCATGTCACCTCAAAAACTCCAACTAACATTGAAGATGAAAAATAAAAGGGGAAGAAAGGAACAAATATTTAAAACATCTAAACAAAAAGCAATATAATGTCAGGAGTAAAGCAACACTTGTTCATAACAACCCTAAATGTGAATGGATTAAACTCCCCAGTCAAAAGACACAGACTGATTGATAGGATTAAACAGCTAAAACCAACTATAAGTTGTCTTCAAGGGTCCCACCTCACCTATAAAGACACACACAGATTAAAAGTGAAGGGATGGAAAAAGATATACCATGTAAATGGAAAGCAAAAATGAGCAGGATTAGCTATTCTTATACAGGATAAAGCAGACTTTAAATCAAAAACCATAAAAAGAGACAAAGAAGGCCATTGTATAATCATAAAGGGATTTATCCAGTTAGAATATGTAACAATCATAAATATGTATGTACCTAACACTGGAGCACCCAGATATGTAAAGCAAACACTCTTAGAACTAAAAAGAAAGATAGACCCTAAAATGATAAGAGTGGGTGACCTGAACAACCTTCTCCCAACACTGGACAGATCTTCTGGGCAACAAATTAACAAAGAAACACAAGATTTAAACTACACTGTAGACCAATTGGACCTGGCAGACATCTACAGAACATTTCATCAAACAACGAGAGATTACAAATTCTTCTCATTAGCACATGGAACATTCTCCAGGGTGGACCACATTTTAGGTGACAAATCAAGTCTAAGCAAATGTAAAAAAATTGAAATATTTCCAAGTATCTTTTCAGACCACAATGGATTAAAATGGAAATTAATAACAAGCAAAACTCTGGAAACTATACAAGTACATGGAAACTAAACAACAGACTCCTGAATGTCCTATGGTTCCAAGAAGAAATTAAATAGGAAATTAAAAGTATTCTTGAAACTAACAAAAATAAAGATATACCATACAAAAATCTGTGTAATACTGCAAAAGCAGCACTATGAGGGAATTTTATTAAAATAAATGCTTACATCAAAAGGATGGAAAGACTCCAAGTAAATGACCCAACACTATGCCTCAAAGAACTAGAAAAGCAACAATAATCCAATAATAAAAGTAGTAGATGGAAAAAAATAATTAAGATCAGAGCAGAAAAATTATTAAGACCAAAGCAATCTACAGATTCAATGCAATCCCCATCAAAATATCAATGACATTCTTCACAGAAATAGACAAAGCAATCTTAACATTCATTGGGAACAACAAAAGACTCCAAAGCCAAAACAATCCTAAGCAAATAAAATAAGGCCAGAGGCATAACACTACCTGACTTCAAATTTTATTACAAAGCTCTTGCAACCAAAACAGCATTGAACTGGCATAAAAACAGACACTCAGACCAATGGAACAGAACAGAACTCCTGGAAATCAACCCGCATACTTACAGCGAACTGATCTTTGACAAAGGCAACAGCAACATACATTGGGGAAAAGACTGCCTCTTCAATAAATGGTGCTGGGAAAATTGGACATTCACATGCAGAAGAATGAAACTAGACCTGTGCTGCTCCCCATATACCAAAATCAACTCAAAATGTATTAAAAATTTAAATATAAGACTTGAAACCATAAAATTACAGGAGGACATCATAGGGGAAATATTTCAGAAAGTAGTACTGAGCAAAGACTTTATGAATAAGACCCTAAAAGTACCAGCAACTATAGAAAAAATAAGCCAATGGGATTATATCAAATTAAAAAGCTGCATAGCAAAGTAAACATTCTGCAGAGCAGAAAGGAATGGGAGAAAATATTTTTAAAGTATACATCTGAAGAGGGATTAATATTCAGAATATATAAAAAACTCAAACAACTATAGAGTAAAAATAGAAATATCCAATTAAAAAACGGGCAAAGGAAATGAATAGACATTTTTCAAAGGAAGACATACAAATGGCCAATGGGTACCATGAAAAAGGCTCAATATCACTAATCATCAGTGAAATGCAAATCAAAACCACCATCATCTCACTCCAGTTAGACTGGCCATTATTAAAAAGACCACCAACAATAAATGCTTGTGAGGATGGGGAAAAGGGGAGCTTTTCTACATTGTTAATGGGACTGTAGATTGGCACAGCCATTATGGAAAACAGTACAGAGGTTTCTGAAACAACTACAGGTAGAACTACCATATGATCGAGCAAACTCACTACTGGGTATATATCCAAAAGAATGGAAATCATTATGTCAAAGGGATACCAGCACTCCCATGTCCATTACAGCTCTGTTTACAACAGACAAAATATTGACGCAACCTAAGCGTCCATCAATGGATGACTGGATAAGGAAACTGTGGAAATATGTACACCGTGAAATACTACTCCACCATAAGAAAAGTGAAATTCTACTATTTGCAGCAACATGGACAAATCTGGAGAAGTTTATGTGAAGTGAAATAAGATGAACAAGGAAAGAGAAAAACCTCATATTCTCACTCATATCTGGGTACTAAGAAAGAAGGAAAGAAAGACAGTGAGAAAGAAAGAAAGGAAAGAAGGAAGCAAGGAAGGAAGGAGGGAGCGAGGAAGGGAGGGGCAGAAGAAGGAAGGAAGAAAAGACCACAACAACACATTGAACTTTTAAAATGGAAGAACAAACCTATGGATACTGGAGATGTGGGGGAGGAAGGGAGGTGGTTTGTGGAATGATAGGTCAGGTAAAGGGCATAAAGAAAAATTACAATTTGTAATAATGAATATGCTAATAATAAAAAATAAAAATTAAAAAAATATTTAATCGATCATAATCACATGTGTATTTTCTACTTTCCAAATGATCACAAATTGTGGTCAAAAGTTTTGCCCAACTTTTCTCTACTACATAACACAGTTCACCTTTTCTCTAGCCTCCAATAACAATTTTCTTTTTATCTTTCCAGTCTTCTCTAACAATCTCTTTTCAGGCTGTTACAGACTCAACCTTAACAGATTCAGAGTCAACATCACATCATTTACGTAACAAATTCCTTTTTGATAGTTACTAGGGCATAAAAAAAAGGACTCCCAAAGCTCAGTGGTTTAAAATGAAAATCACTTATTTATCTGTCATATTTTGTGAATTGACTTGACTCATGTGGACATCTCTGCTCCACTGATTTTAGGTGAGGCTCGATCATCTGGAGGCTTGATTGGGCTAGAATATCCAAGATGGCTTATTCACATAACTTGTAGTTGATGATGACTATTGTCTGGGAATTCAGCTGGAACTATTAACCAGCATGCCTACATATTGCATCTCTTTGTGGCTTGGTGTTTTCACAGCACAGTGGCTGTATTCTAAGAGGAAGTATCCCAAGATGTTTCTAATTGTGAGAAAACAAAATTTTCCAGTAATCTTAAAGACTAGGCACAGAACTAGAGGAGTGTCACTTCTGCTATCTTCTTATCAGTTAAAGTAGTCATAAATAGTATGCATATGTAAGAGATGGGGAAATAAACTTCCTTACTTGACTGAGCAGTGACAGAGAATTGGGGGACGGAGGCTGTTTTTTATACCATATGTCAGGTAATGCTTTTAGGTACTGGAAAATTGCACAAAGAAAATCTTTACCTTCTATGAGCTTACAATTTAGTTAAGGATACAGACAAATATATACGTGTGTGTGTATATATATATATATGTTATAAGTTAGATAGTGATAACTTTTATGGCAAAGAAAATAGGAAGTGACTGTATATGATAAAATATTTGATAAGGTTACAGGGAAGGCCACCGCAAAAACGTGTTATCTGAGTAAATGCCTACAGAAATAAAGGAGTAAGACATGTAGATATCAAGATCAGAGCATTCTAGGCAGAGTGAGTACAAAGTTCCTGAGGTGAGAGCATGTCTTGTTGTTTCAAGTAACGACACTGAGGCCAGTGGGTAGAAGTAGAGAACAAAGAGTTTACAAGCAGACAAATGTAATTCTTAGTTAATCATATTGAGGACTTAGGCTTTTACTCACAATGAAAGAGGAAGACATCAGAGGGTTTTAAGCAAACAAGTGACATAATCTGACTTAGAGTTTAATATAATTGGTCTGGATACTGGCTTTAGAATAGATTATGGGACTTTAGCAGAAAATAGCAAAACTAATTAGCAGGCTATTGTAATGCAGTTGAGAGGGGATGGTGGTTTATACTATAGATGGCTTGGATAGAAAATGATATAGTAAATATTGGATCTATTTTTAAATAAAACAGATATTAAAAAAACTGTATATGGAGTATGAGAAAAAAAGATGAATAAAGTATGGCTTCAATCCATTCTGCCTGAGCAACTATAAGAATGGAATTGCCTCTTTCTGTGATTGAGAGGCGGGGGCAGCAGGTGACAGGAAGAGATACAGATTTGAGGGGCAAGAAGAAAGATGTAAAGTGCTAAGTTTTTTATGTAGTATGTTGGGATATCTGTTAAACATGCAGGTGGAGATGTTGATTAAATAGTTGATTTTACAAGTCTGAATTCACGCCATGCCAGGTTCAACCTTATCAGACTGAAGATACACTCTTGGGAGCTGTATTTTGGGCTAACCAAGATTACAGGTAATGAATCACACTTTCTGGTGTTCATGCTGTTGTGCATCCACTCGCACAATGAATCACAGCTAAACCTGGGTGACCATCAGAATATGGAAGAAACAAAAGTGTGTGACTTCTGTGGCTAGGTCATTAAAAGGCAATACAGCTTCTGTCTTGGAATCTTGAATTGGTTGCTATAGGAAAAGCCATCCTCTGGGCCACGAGCACACTCAGTCAGCCCTGTAGAGAGGCTCACGTAGAGAGAAACTAAAGCCTCTGGAAAATAGCCCTACCAACTTACTAGACATTTGAATAGCTACCTTGGTACTAAATTCTTCAGCCCCAGGCAAGCTTTCGGATGACTGTAGACCCAGCCTACATTTGATAATAACCTCATAAAAGACACGAAGCCAGAACTATGCAACTAAGGCATTCTTGAATTACTGGCCCCCCCAAAATCATTTATGAAAATCAACTATTTTTGTTTTCTCAAGCAATTAAGTTTTGGAGCAATTTGTTTCATAGAAGCAAAGTAAAAATATACATTTTTTTAAAAATCAGGAGTTGGGTGCTACAGTAATAAACCCTAAAGCATGTCAATTTTGAATTAGGTAACAGGGAGAAGTTGAAAGAACTGCACAGGGAATATTAGTGAAATTCTAAGAGTCCAAGAAAATGTAACTGGAAGCTGAAAAAAAGGGGATTTTTGTTATGGAGTAACAGAAAGTTTAGCAACCATTGTCACCTGCAATAACATGGGAAATACAAAGCATACCTAATAAACAGGATAATTTTGCTAAGAATACTTCTGGGCAGGAAAAAAAAAAAAAGGAAAATATTTTGGGCTGCCCATTTAGCTCATTTGGTTAGAGTGTGGTTCTGAGAACACCAAGGTTCAGGGTTTGATCACCATACTGTCCAGCTACCAAAAAAAAGAAAAAAGAAAAAAGATTTTCCCAGGCAGAGTGTTAAAGGTGTCATCTGGGATTTTCTTGCTGCCTATAGTAAAATGAAGAAGGAAAAGTTAAGCTAAATGGATAATATATAAATTATATTATATAAATATATGAATTATCCAGGTTTTTTCTATGTTCATAATAAAACTATATTTAATGCATCTCTAGATGGCAAACAATGCCAAAAATGGCTTTCAGGAAAAGATAAAATTGAAGGCACTGTCAGAAAAAATAAAGGATATAACTGTAAAATCCTTTGTTGAGACCCTGGAAATATTTAAATTAGTGTATCAAACATTTTTTTTTTAAAGTCCTTCTAAGGATCTTAGAGGCAGACCTTATAGACTCTCTTCACTAAACAGTGGACCATCTACGAAACTTAGATTTGTTTTCCTATACCAGCCATATAGGAAGCCCAAGGTAAAGAAGGATTTATTGTGACAAGATTTGTTGGTCAACATGGCACTTTTTCTAATTCAGTGAACCCCAATAATAGTCCTAAGATACCCACAATGTTGTTTAAGTGAATTGTATTTGTAGAAATACTGCTTACTTGGACTAAGAGGAATAGAAATAATAGAAAAGAAAAAGATGGCTTTAGACTCTGAAATGATTATGGGCTAGCAACAGGCTGAAAAACTACTCAGTTGTAAACACCAGGCATTTATTATGAAAAAGAAAGGATGATTTGGAATATGGAATCAAGATTTCAAATGGTGGAGGTAAATGTCAAAATAAATAATCCCCAGGCAGTAAGCATGAGCATTAATCAAGAGACTGGCAACGTATGCCCACCTGGAGTTCAGAATTGCTTGAGATCAGTTACACCTGTGGGCCTCCTATTTATTACCCCTCCCCCATAGATCTGCAACATAACCAGCGCCACTTTAGACAAGCCCAAGTACAAAATGGCACCACCCACCTCGTCCCCTCCCCTCCCCTTTCCGTTTACAAGATGCCTCCTGACTTAAACAGAAACCCCTTTTGCCTCGGCAAGGACACAGTTCCCCACCCCGATCCACATTAGCATAATGACCTTTGATGGTATCAGCCAGCCCTTGGCATGCTAAATAAGCTCTACCACTGCCATACGTGGTGCTGTCCACCATTTTCAGGGCAGCCCTGGGCTGTCCTCCATTTTGAGCACAGCCCAGCAGATTTCTTTCTTTAATAAACCTTAAAGGGTACCCAGAGTTTTGGCTCATTTTCATTCGCCCCCCCCCCCCGACCCCCCCAGCCTTCTGAAATGGAGGGTTTGGGGAAGTTATCCTATGTTTGTCCAACCAAAATGTATTGTGTATGGTGGGGAAGATAAGTTACCTCTTTAGTTCACAGGTCTTCAGATCAAAAGGAATTTTACTTGAAGAGGTATATTCTACAAACTTAAGCAGAAGAGACTCACACACCTAGACTAGATTAAATGAATTTTTAGGCCCTTTTTGACTGCTATAACAAAATACTATAAACTGGGTCGCTTATAAACAAAAGAAGTTTATGTCTTATAGCTCTAGAGGCTGGGGAGTTCAAGATCAAGGCTTCAACAGATTCAGTTTCTGGTGAGGGCTGGCTTTCTGGTTCATAGATGGTGACTTCTTGCTGTATCGTCTCATGATGGAAGGGTCAAGGGATTTCTGTTGGGCCTCTTTTAAACGGCACTAATCCTATTTATGAGATCTCTGCTGTCATGACCTAATCACCTCCCAAAGGCCCCACCTCCTAGTACCATCACCTTGGGGTTAGGATTTCAACATATAAATTTGGGGGAAACAAACATTCAAACGAAAGAAGATAATGAGATGCTTGACCTACAGTCTGCACCTGAGCATAAAGGTATGCGATTTTGAAGGGGAAAGGAAAAGGGGAAGTGTATTTTCCATGTGAGAAGGCTATGAATCACTGGAAGCAAGAATATAGACTATGGCAGCCAGTCTCAAAAATGACCCCCGTGATCCAACCCTCCTAGTATTTATGACTTTTCTAGTCCATTCCCATATTGAATCAAGGATGGCCCTTTGTTATCAATGGTGGAAGTGAAGGTGTATGACTTCCTTTTTAAAGAAGTTCACACAGGGATTAACTGAGTCATCTGTAAAATATCAGTACCAACTTGCCAGCTAACGTGAGTGAGCCACCTTGAAAGTGGATTCCCTGGCTCCAGTCAAGCCTTCAGCTGACTACAGCACCTGCTAACAACTGACCGTAACCTCATAAAATACTGCAAATCACACGACTCAACTGAGAAGCTTCAAGAGAAGATAAATGACTATTATTATTATTTTAAGCTACTAAATGTTGGAAAAATTTGTTTTACAGAAACAGATATATAAAACAGAGGTTATATAAAAGCATGAAACTATGTGAAATCACCAAGTGCAAACAGATATAGAAAAAGTAGAAGAGGTCCAGAGACTGATACCAGAGATACTTTAACATTTATGGATCCAACAGATTAAGATAAAGCAGCAAAGGAAACTTGAAGTTCTAGCTAGAGTGTAGGAGAGAAAAACAGTTGAATGTGATATCCTGGAAGCCGAGAGAAAAAAGTGTTTCGAAGAAGTAGACTAACAGATGCTGTCACATGCTGCTGATAGGTCAAGAGGGATGAGAATTGAGCATTAGAGTCAGCAATGTGAAGTTAAGTAGTTGTCTTGCTGAAATTTGGGCAATTCTGATTTAAGTTAGTTTAAAAAGCTTGGGGGGAGAAAAATTAGAATCAGTGAGTATAGACCACTCTTTTAAAGAGCTTTGTTATAAAGGGAAAGAGAACAATGAGGCAGACCTCCCTCAAAAAGATACAGACCTAGGAATAAGTGTGCGTTATTCCAGCCACTCAAGAAAATTCACAAATTTAAAACATATTGCAAAAAGAAAGTACTTCCAATTTTATATGTATTCCATATTTGAAAAGCTAGGTGGCCAGAACAGATAAGTAAAGTAAATCTAGCAAAAGTAGTAGAACATCCGTATGATTTCCTAAACGATGGAGCTGACAGTTCCACCCGCCACTGACATAATCTCTGCAATAAACATAAACAGAGCCCAAGAATCTCAGTAATCACACGATGAATGTGCTATCATATTGTGTCAGACAACTGTTATATTGCTTCTCCTTATCATTATAAAATTAAACAGTAAGTGAAGAAAATGATACTTGGCTCCCAGGAAAAAATATTTCCCTGTTTCTATGCCTCCTGAAATAATTATCCAGATGATAGATTATTGTCAAGCATTTTGAATACTTATGAACAAGGAAAAATTAGTTTGTGTGATTATTACTAAATTCTGAGGTGGGGAAAAAAACCAACAACAGAGACTTGGGAAGTTAGAATACAAACATTTGAGTAAAATATTTTGCCACTATGGAAACAAAGATTAATTAACCTTATATAGTTTGTGACCCCTCCAAAACTCATGTTGAAGCTTAATCCCTAATGTAATAGTATTAAGAGATGGAGCCCTTAAGAGGTGATTGGGTCATAAAGGCTCTGCCCTCATGAACAGATTAGTCTATTCACGTATTGATGAATTAATGGTTTATCATGGGAGTGGGCTAGTTGTCACAAGAGTGGGTCTGTTATAAAAGCCAGCTTGGCTCTCAGTATGCCTCCCTCACCCTGTGATGTCTTCAACCTTGTTAGGACATAGCACAAAGCCTCACCAGATGCAGCTCATTGACCTTGGACTTCCCAACCTACAGAACTGTAAGAAATAAATTTCTTTTTATTATAAATTACCCAGTTTGTGGTATTGTATTGTAGAAACCTAAAAAAGACTAATATAGAATCCATGCCATGACACAGTGTCATTTAGTAGTGAAGATAACATGGATATAGTCTTAAACCTGACTTGGCACTTACTAGCTATATCATCCCAACCAAATTATTTAAGCTCCCTTAAATAATTTGTAATTATAATAAGTATGTAAGTTTATATAATTATAAAACAAGAATGATAATAACTCTACCTTCTCCAAATCCCATCTCTAAATACCATCACACTGGGATCAGGGCTTCAACATATGAATTTTTGGCAGGACATAAACATTCAGCCCATAACAAAGGGTGACCAAAAGAGAAAAAAATGATAGAATTGTAAAAATAGTTGTTAAAGAGAATCTATTATAACTAAATCTATTACTGGTAATAAGCTGGATCCTAGAATTTTACTTATTGTTTCTTTTGCTAAACACTCTGCTATTTTAGATTTCCATATCTTTATAAGAATTTTGTTTTGTATTTATTCTCAAAATACTATACACTCAAGGTGGGCAGCTTGGATTATAAGCTTTTTGAGGGCAATGGTTGTTCCACATTCATTTTTTTTTAAAGCCGTGACACCTAGCATGATGCCTGGACAGTAATAAATGTTTCATAAATGTTTGATAAATGAATGACTAGAGTTATACCCTCTACATCCATTCTTTTCATTTTCATGCCTGCAGGAAACAAATAGAATCCAAAAGGGCAGACAAGAACATAATTTTCCATAAAGAAAATCACATAAGAAAAAAATTATGACATGTAAAGGCTATTCTATAAATTTTATTTAGGATCTTTGTTGATGAAGACCACAATCTTAAATTTCTATGCTATCTCTTTGCACTCTGACAAGAAAAGTGGTTCTTCTCCACAGTAAACTGGCCACCGTAAAAATATAACTGCTATTGGCAGGGAAATTAGCAGGCAGACTTGGCTCTGGTCTTTAATGGAAATGTAATCAGCGGTCTGTCTTTATGAGGGTACACTGCTATCACCAAATATCCACTTAGATGGTGAGGCCAAGGGTACAGGCAGCAGTCCAAAAGCATTAACATCCCCCAGGTGACAATAAAAGAATGAAAAATGTTTGTGGGGTGAGGATCTATTTCAGATTTCCTAGTATTTTAAAAGTAAAAGAGAAGGTTGGTCATTTTATATCAATTTAGTCTGTTAATTTGCCAATAAAACACTTTACCATCATCCATCCGAGAACTCACAGTGCATTTGTTAGTTGAAGTGTATATTCCCCTTACAGTCATACAAAGTGAGCTAACCAGCTCCCAGTAAGAGCCTTCAGAGTAGTTCCAGATCTTTTCCATGATGGAAAACACCCTTCATAATCCATCCCCTTATTTCCCAGTATAATTACCTCTCCTGGTATAATTCTTAAAATGTGTTCTCCAATATTGTAGAACTACTTGCACTTTCTAATTATGCATATAATCAGATGCTTCCGTATCTTTGCATTGTCTTCTGCTCATCCTGGAATGCCTTCTACCCTGGTTTATCTGAAAAGTCCTTAATATCCTCTCAGACTAAAGTTTGGCATCACTTCCACTATGAATAGTGATTGCCTTAAAAGACATCCAAAAGAAAAACCCCTACAATCATTCTCCTCCTTGAAATTTCTGCTTGAGCCAGGATGCATTTCTCCACTTCCATACTAAATTTTAAATACTCATTTAAAAAGTCTATCTCCTCCTCTAGTTTCTGAGCTCTCTGAGAACACGGTCTATACTTATGTTATTTTATATACCAAGATGCTAGGATTGTGCCAGACATAAACTTTGAATTTATATGTCAAAGTGAGATTGACTTCTAAAGGTGTGTTTAAAGCACTTAAAGATATTTTCAAAATGTAGGGAAATCGTTATTTCCAGGGGAGATACAAATCACAATAGAACAGTCATCCTTAGAATGATAGCACTTGTTATGAGTTAGATTAGATAAACTATTAAAAAGTACATTTTCTGAGATATTCTGATACAGTATAATTTTGATTATTAAACTTTTCAAACATCTACTAGACATTTACTCTAAGTCAAATAAAATATTGAGTACTAGGAATTCAGTGTCAAATAAGCCCTTGATTTCTAGGATCTTGTCATCCAATAGAAAAAAAGAAAGAGATAGGTATACAGATATATGTAACCCAATTTACTAAATGATTTAACAGGAATGTGGACAAATGGTTTTGTAAGTAAAGATAAAAGGAACCAACTTTATAGGGTTGCCATAAAGCTTCACAGAGGATGTGATATTTGAACAGAATCTTGGTGGTTGAATTGTAATTTACCTGAAAGGAAAGGGGACAGGTAGATACACCACAAGTAAAAAAATAAATTTGTCTTTTATGATAGATGCAGTTTCCTGCTCAACAGCTATTTACCAACTTCTTATTTACCAGGAAAACCCCACTTTCATTTAGCCTTCTCCAATCAGTCCTTCTAAGGAGTAAGGGTCTCTCCATAACTACAGCTGGTGAATTATGACTGGGCTATCTTCCTCTTGCAAAGAGATCAGCAAAGGAATGAGATGCAATTCTGCAGTGCAGAATTCTGCAGTGCAATGCAATTCTACATTCTTCTCCTTAAGGAGGAGAAGCCTGGAGACTTTCAGAAAAGTTAAAACTACATACAATAAACAAACAAACAAAAACCTTTTTACTGTCTGCAGATTTAAAAACAAAACAAAACAAAACGTCTTTATCTGTTTGAAAATGCAACTCAATGGAGCTGGTTTCAGACAATTCGTGATCATGAGGAGAACAGAAATAACATGCTGAAGATAGCAGAGAGGAAAAAGGAAAGAACCTGAATTTTTGATGACATCATTATGCCACTGAATCAACTAACACTGGAATCACTCTCTCCGTGATTTTATTATGTGAAATAATAGATAACCATTTATCTAGGCCACTGAAGTCATATTTTCTGAAAACATCCTCATTGGTGCAGTGTAACTTAGGACATATTTATAACTTAGGACATATTTTCAAGGGGGGAAGTTTGCAAGAGTGAATAGTAATAGAAAAGAAGCATAAGTCTGGAAATATAGGTTGAAGTTAAACCCTGGTGGGTCTTCTCTCTATGCTAAGGAATTCTCTATCTCAATATCTATAGGATCATGGAGAAGAAAAAGAAGACTGAAACACAGGTGAGGATGATTTAAGAAATAAGAGAATTGACAGAATGTGGGAAAGGAAATAAAGACACAGAAAAAAGAAACCTTTTAAGTGAAGTATACAGGAAAAGTTTACATCAGGTAGTAAAGAGAAATGATTTTTTAAACAACATCTTGTATGAAGAGGGAACCTCCTCCAGACAGCATCATTTTTTTTTTCTCTTGCAAAGCAGTATAAACATTAGTCAGAAATGGTTCAAAGTAAAAATGGCCAGAGCCATTAGGCAAGAAAAATAAATAAAAGGCATCCAAACTAAAAAGGAAGAAGTTAAATTTTCCCTGTTTGCACATTACATGATAATATATATAGGAAACCAAAGGCTCCACCAAAAAAAAAAAAAAAAGAAAAGAAAAGAAAAAAGAAAACTGTTAGAGCTAATAAATAAATTTAGTAAAATTTCAGGATACAAAATCAACGTACAAAAATGGTATTTCTATGCAACAAAAAACTATTCTAAAAAGGTATCAAGAAAACAATGTCATTTGCAATAGCTACCAAAATGAAATAAAATACTTAAGACTAAATTTAAACAAGGAGGTGTAAGACCTGTACACTGAAAACTATAAAGCATTGATGAAAGAAATAGAAGACACCAAATGGAAATTTTCATGGATTAGAAGAATTAATATTGTTAAAATGTCTATACTACCCAAAGTGATCTATGAATTCAATACAATCCCTGTCAAAATTCTAATGGCATTTTTTATACAAATAAATTCATATGGAAGCACAAAAGAACCTAAATAGCCGAAGCTATCTTGAACAACAACAAAAAGCTAGAGGCATCATACTACCTGATTTCAAAATATACTACAAAGCTATAATAATCAAAACAGTATGATCCTGACATAAAAACAGACACATAGACCAATGAAACAGAATAGAAAGCCCAGAAATCCACATAGTTATGGTCAATAGTTTTTTGACAAAGATGTCAAGAACACACAATGGGGAAAAGACAATCTCTTCAATAAATGGTTGATGGAATTTGGATGTATTGTCCTCCCAGAAATCACGTGGAAATCTGATCCCCAATGGGATCAGAAGCTATTTGAGTCATGGAGGCTGATCCCTCATGAATAGATAAATGCTCTCCCTGGTGGCGGGGGGCCTGAATAAGATCTTGCTCTGTTTCTGTGAGAGCTGGTTGTTTAAAAAGACCCTGGCACTCCCCCCCGCTTGCTTCCTCTTGCCATGTGATCTACTTTACCCACCAATTGCCTGACGCTTTCTGCCATGAGTAGAAGCAGCATGAGGCCAGCACCAGATGCAGCTGTCTCAAAATCATAAGCCAAGTAAACCTCTGTTCTTTATAAGTTACCCAGTCTCAGGTTATAGCTTCTGTTATAGCAATACAAAATGGACTAATACAGAAAATTGGTACCAAGGAGTGGAGTGTTGCTATATGGATACCTGAAAATGTGGGAGTAGCTTTGGAGCTGGGAAATAGGCAAAGGTTGGAGGAGTTTGGAGGACTTAGAAGAAGACAAAGGATGAGAGAATGTTTGGAATGTTTTAGAGTTAAATGGTTAAATCGTTGTGACCAGAATATTGATAAAAACATGGACAGTAAACACAATGCTGATGGTGAGGTCTCAGATAGAAGTGAGGAACTTATCAGGAACTGGACAAAAAATAACCCTTGCTACACCATAGCAAGGAACTTGGCTGCATTGTGTCCATGGTCTAGGACTTTGCAGAAGGTGGGACTTAAGAGTTGTGAACCAGAATGTTCGGTGGAGGAAATTTCCAAGCAGCAAAGCATTAAGGAAGCTGCATGGTTACTTTTAACAACCTACTCTGAGTTATGGCGGCAAAGGTATGATGTAAAGTGAGAATTTAAAAGAGAAGCAGAGTGTAAAGATTTGGAAAATTTGCAGCCTGGCCATGTGGTAGAGAAGCTGAGAGCAAGAGAAAAATGCAAGGGTGAAGCCGATAAACTGATTGCTAAAGACATTAGCTTGGCTGTGAGGCAGCCAGATACTAATAGCCAAGACAATGAGGAAAATGCCCTGAAGGCATCTCAGAAGTCTGGAAGGGTGTCCCTCCCATCACAGAGCCTGAGGCCTAGAAGGACCAAGTTGTCCTGAAGGACAGAACTGGGGCACAGCTGCCCTCAAGAACCTGCTCCCTGCATCCCAGCTGCTCTGGCTGTAGCAGCTCTGCCTCAAGCAGACCCAAGTGTGGTTTGTGCAGCAGCTCTGGAGAGTAGAAGCCTGAAACCTCGGTGGCATCCACATCGTGTTAAGTCTGCAGGCCAGCAGGACATGAGAGCAGTGGAGGCATGGCAGCCTCCACCCAGATTTCAGAGGATGGAAAAGCCCGGGGGGGCCGAGGCAGAGACCTGCTGCAGGGATGGAGCCACTACAGAGGCCATCTACTAGAGCAATGCTGAACAGAAAAGTGGAGTCAGAGGCCCCACAGAGAGCCTCCACCAGGGAAATGTGTAGTAGAGCCAAGTCAGTGGGGCTGCTGCCAGGGCTCCAGAACTTCAGCACCGGTGGTAACATGCAACACAGGCCTGGAAAATCTGCAGGCACCAGTGCAGCCAACTGGGCTGTGCCTGGCAGAGCTTTGGAAGTGAGGCTGCCAGATGCTTTGGGGGCCCAGATGCCCCATTGTGCCCAGGATGCAAGACTTGGAGTCAGAGAAGATTGCTTTAAGACTTAATGTCTGCCGTGCTGGGTTTCGGACTTGTTTGGGGCCTGTTTCTCCTTTCTTTTGACCTATTCCTCCCTTTTGGAATGGGAATGTGTACCCAATGTCTGTTCCATAATTGTATCTTGTCAGTAGATACATTTATTTTTGATTTTTATAGGTTCACAGCTGGAAGGACTTTTGCGTTTGGTCTCAGATGAGACTTTGGACTTTGGACTTTTAAGTTTGTGCTGGAACAAGATAAGACATTGGGACCGTTGGGTTGGAATGATTGTATTTTGTATGTGAGGGACATGAGTTTTGGGGGGCCAAGGGTGGAATGATGGAGTTTGGATGTGTTCTCCCCACTAAAACTCATATGAAAATCTGATTCCCAATGTGACAGTGCTGGAAGCTGTTTGAGTCATGGGGGCAGATCCCTCATGAACAGATTAGTGCTCTCCCTAGGTGGGGGAAGTAATGAGTGAGTTCTAGCTCTATTAGTTCCTGTGAGAGCTGGTTGATTATTTTATTTTTATTTTTAAAATTTATTTATTTATTTATTTATTTATTACAAATATTCATGAGATACAAAGCTGATTGTCCCCCCTCCTGCCCATTATGTGAAGGTCAGATTCATTCTGGCAGCATACCCATTACCAGAAATTACTTTTGTACCCTTTGTCCCATCCAAATTTTCCCTCAACCTCCCTGCCCCTCCCCCTCTCCCCTCAACTCCAATTTGTAGCCCTAGGAATGTTCCCTCCCTCTGTTGGATCACTGCACTACTGTGGTCTTTCTTTCCTGCCTTCCTTTCTCTCTTAGCTCCCACACACGAGTGAGCACATGTGATATTTATCCCTCTGTGCTTTGATTGTTTCATTTAACATAAGTTTCTCCAGGTTCATCCATGTTGTTGCAAATGGGAGTATTTCATTCTTTTTTATGACAGAGTAGTATTCCATAGTGTATATATACCACAGTTTCCTTATCCAATCATCTATTGATGGACATTTAGGATGGCTCCATATCTGGGCTATTGTCAACAGTGCTGCAGTAAACATGGGAGTGCAGGTATCTCTTTGACATGATGATTTCCATTCCTCTGGATATATACCCAAAGTGGGACTGCTGGATCATATGGAAGATATATCTGTAGTTATTTGAGAAACCTCCAAATTGTTTTCCAAATGGTTGTACTAATTTAAAGTCCTGTCAACAGTGCAGTAGTGTTCCCTTCTCTCCACAGCCTCACCAGCATTTGTTATTCACCATCTTTTTATTATAGCCAGTCTAACTGGAGTGAGGTGGTATCTCAATGTTGTTCTAACTTGCATTTCCCTGATGACTAGTGATGTTGAGCATTTTTTCATGTATCTCTTGGCCATTTGTTTGTCTTCCTTTGAAAAATGTCTATTAGGCTCCTTTGCCCATTTTTTAATTGGGTCATTTATTTTTTTACTGTATAATTGCTTGAGCTCTACGTATATTCTGGATATTAGTCACCAGTCAGATGCATAGTTGGCAAAAATTTTCTCGCAATCTGTAGGTTGCCTTTTCACTCTGTTGAATGTTTCTTTTGCTGTGCAGAAACTTTATTTTGATATAGTTTCATTTGCTTATTTTTTCTTTTGCTGCTTGTGATTTCAGGCTCATGTTCATAAAGCCTGTGCCCAGACCTAACTGCTGAAGTGTTTCATCTATATTTTCCCTCAGTAATTTTACAGTTTTGGGTCTTATACCTAGTTCTTTAATCCATTTTGAGTTGATTTTAGTGTATGGTGAGAGATGCATATCTAGTTTCATTCCTCTGCATATGGATATCCAGTTTTCCCAGCACCACTTGTTGAAGTGGCAATCTTTTCCCCTATGTAGATTTTTGTTGCCTTTGTCCAATATCAGATTGCTATAAGCCTGAGAAGTGATTTCTGGGTTCTCAATTCTACTCCACTGTTCTGAATGTCTATTTTTATACCAGTACCATGCTGTTTTGGTTACAACAGCTTTGTAGTATAATTTGAAGTCAGGCAGAGTTATGTCTCTGGCTTTTTTTTTTTTTTTCTTTTGCTCGGGATGGCTTTGGCTATTCAGAGCCTTTTGTTTTTCCATATGAAAGGTAAGATTATTTTTTCCATTTCTGTGAAGAATTTCATTGGTATTTTGATGGGGATTGCATTGAATCTGTAGATTGCTTTGGGTGGTATAGACATTTTCACAATGTTAATTCTTCCAATCCAAGAGCATGGAATATCTTTCCATCTTTTTGTGTCTTCTTTAACTTCTTTCAGAAGTGGTTTGTAGGGCCGAGCCCATGGTGCACTCGGGAGAGTGCAGCACTGGGAGCGCGGCGACGCTCCCGCTGCGGGTTCGGATCCTATATAGGAATGGCCGGTGCACTCACTGGCTGAGTGCCGGTCACGAAAAAGACAAAAAAAAAAAAAAAGAAGTGGTTTGTAATTCTCATTGTAGAGGTCTTTCACCTCCTTGGTTAAATTGATCCCTAGGTATCGTATTTTTTTGGTGACAATTGTAAATGGATGTACTTTCTTTATTTCTCTTTCTGTTAATTCATTATTTGAGTATATAAATGCTACTGATATGGAGGCATTTATTTTGTATCCTGCAACATTACTGAAGTTATTAACCAGCTCTAGGAGTTTTTTGAAAGAGTCTTTAGGTTTTTCTATATATAGTATCATGTCATCTGCAAATAGGGAAAGTTTGACTTCATCTTTTCCATCGGATTCCCTTTATTTCTTTCTCTTGCCTGATTGCTCTGGCTAGTACCTCCAATACTATGTTGAATAGAAGTGGTGAGAGTGGACATCCTTGTCTTGTTCCTGTCCTTAAAGGGAAGGCCTTCAATTTTTCCCCATTCAGAATAATACTGGCAGTGGGCTTGTCATAAATGGCTTTTATTGTGTTAAGATATTTTCCTTCTATACCTAATTTGTTGAGAGTCTTTATCATGAAGGAATGTTGAATTTTGTCGAATGCTTTTTCAGCATCAATTGAGATGATCATATGGTCTTTGTACTTGAGTTTGTTGATGTGATGTATCACATTTATTGACTTTCGTATGTTGAACCATCCTAGTATCCCTGGGATGAATCCTGTTTGATCACAGTGTATAATTTTTTTTTAATATGTTGCTGGATTCTAATTGCTAATATATTGTTGAGGATTTTAGCATCTGGTTTCATCAAGGATATTGGCCTGTAATTTTCTTTTTTTGTTGTGTCTTTATCTGGTTATGGTATCAGAGTCATGTTGGACTCATAGAATGAGTTTGGGAGAGTAGCATCTGTTTTAATTGTTTGGAACAGTTTCATAAGAATTTGTATTAACTCCTCTTTAAAAGTCTGATAGAATTCAGCTGTGAAGCTATACGGACCTGGGCTTCTTTTTTTGGTGGAAGATTGCTAATTAGCGCTTCAATCTCCTTGCTTGTTATTGGTCTGTTCAGGTTTTCTATCTCTTCTTGGTTCAGTCTTGGTAATTTATGTGTGTCTAAAAACTTATCCATATCTTCCAGATTGTCAAATTTGTTGTCATACAGTTGTTTATAATAGTCTCTAATAATTCTTTGTATTCTGTGGTTCAGTTGTAATGTCTCCCTTTTCATTTTTGATTTTTGTTATTTGGATCTTCTCTCTCCTTTTTTTTTTTGTTAATCTGCTTGTTTAAAAGGCCCTGCCCGCCCCCTCTGCTTCTTCTTGCCATGTGATTTGTTTGTACCCACTGGCTGCCTGCTGCTTTCTGCCATGAGTAGAAGCAGCCTGAGGCCCACACCAGATGCAGCTGTCCCAGAATTATAAGCCAAATAAAGCTCTGTTCTTTATAAATTACCCATTCTCAGGTATTTCTGTTATAGCAACACAAAATGGACTAATACAATGGTGTTACAAAAATTGTATATCCACATATACAAGAATGAAATTAGACCCTTATCTCACAACATGTACAAAAATCAACTCAAAATAGATTAAAGACTTAAATATAAGACTTGAAACTGTAAAATTTCTAGGAGAAAGCATAGGAGAAAAGCCCCATGACGTTGGTCTTGGTAATGAGTTTTTGGATATGACACGAATAGCACAGGCAACAATTGCAAAAATAGACAAATGGGGTTGCATCAAATTAAAGAGCTTCTGCACAGCCAAGGAAGCAATCAACATAATGAGGAGACAACTTATGGAATGAGAGAAAACTTGCAAACCGCAAATCTGATAAGGGGTTAATATCCAAATATATAAAGATCTTAAACAACTCAATAGCAAGAAAATGACCCAATTAAAAAATGGGCCAAAAACTCAAAAGAAGACTTGCAAATAGCCAACAGGTATATGAAAATATTCTCAACATCACTTATCATCAGAGAAATGCAAACTAAAACCACAATGAGACTTCACTTCACACCTGTTATGTCTGTTATCAAAACCACAAAAGATAACAAATGTTGGTGGGGATGTGAACAAGTGGGAACTCTTGGACACCGTTGGTGGGAATATGAATTAGTACAGCCATTATAGAGAACAGATTGGAGACTTCTCAAAAATTAAAAATAGAGCTACCATATGATTCAGCAATCCCACTCCTGCATATATATCCAAAGGAAATAAAATCAGTATGTCAAAGAGATGTCTGCATCCCGCACTATTCACAAAGAGCCAAGATATGAAATGAACTAAAGTGTTCATCAAGGGATGAATAGATAAAGAAAATGTTGTATATCTATGCAGTGAAATACCACTTGTCGGGTCCGCCGCCGGCTGACCCGAACAGCCCTAGCCTCGTTCCTTTCGGTGGGCGAGCGAATGGCCCGGATTCCTCTTTCCCTCCAGTCCCCTTTGGAAGGAGACGGGGGAAGAGAGCCATAAAGAGAGGTGAGCACAGACGCCGGCCCCAACCAGCTTGGTTAAGGGACACTCAGACGCAGCGGGGGTTCTGTCGAGCAGTTCCATTTATTATCACACAAACACTTGCTTTTATAGGCATATGGGGAGGGGAGATTTTAACATAATCCAATCAGCTTAAAGGTCAAGAGCATGCATCCTGTCTCAGTGCCTAGCTATTGCAATCACACAGTGTTCACGACTGAAGTGTGTATTTGGCCAATAAGGGCTAAGGCAAGGTTCCCACAGACACTCCCACCCTACTTCCTCATGGTGCCGTCTTAGGCTGCCACATTAATACGCCCTTGTGGGCCCATAATGGCGCCACTTAAGGTGGCTTTAGTTTTTAAGGCCCGACAACCAGTCAGCCTTAAAATAAAGAAAAGGAAATCTTGCCATTTGTGACAGCATCAAAAAATCTGGAGGACATTTTTTTAATTAAAACAAGCCAGGCACAGAAAGACAAATATTGCATGATCTCACTTATATGTTGAATCCAAAACAGTTGATTTCATAGTAGTAGAGAGTAGAATGGTGTTGTAACCATCTGGGGGTGGGTGGAGGTAGAAAATGGTGGAGAGATATTAGTCAAAGGATGCAAAATTTTGGTTAGATAGGAGGAATGAGTCCAAGAAATTTATTGCACAATGTGTGACTATAGTTAATAACTATGTAGTGTATTCTTGATAATTGCTGAGAGTAGATTTTAAGTGTTCTCAATACAAAAATTAAAGATAAGTATGTTAATTAATCATATTTAGCTATTCCACAATGTATACATATTTCAAAACATCATACTGTACATGGCAAATACATATGATTTTTATCTGTCTGTTAAAGCCAGTTAATTAATTTTTAAAAAGGAAGAGTAAAAACTGTCAAATAGAAAGAAATTATGAGAGTTAAACCAGAGTACTGAGTATGTTATCATAGTGGTCATTATATTTAATTACTGTTATAAAGTGTTGTTTAATTATAGCTCTCACCAGACAGATGTAACTGTGAAAATTTAGGCATCTAAATGAATAGTGGGTCACACTTTCTCGAGTGCTAATACCAGCTGTATCACGGCTCTCAGAACGAGGAAGAGAACAACCTTACATTTAATTATGTAATTGTGTTCACCAGTAGAAAATTAATCAGCATGTCTCCCTTGTCTGTCCAATCAATGTTGAAGAAAGGTTGATTAACAGGTACTTTAACTCATTTTAATATTATCAATATAATTCTTCTCATCTTAAACCTTTGTCGGCTTCTGTGTAAGAAGTGCTTTACATTTTACAAAGTTTTTAAAAATATGCTCATTCCATCTACATTCATTTATTCAGCAAATATTTATTGAGTGTCTACTATATGCTAGGGATTATGCTAGACTCTGGAGAAAGAATACAAGACATGATCCCTTCTCCCAGTGCTTCCACTGCTAATGCTTCTACCTTGTATTCACATAATGGAGATTTTAAAATTCACTGATGCCCAGGTCCATGATCTAGTTTTTACGCATAAGCATGAGTTAAACTAACTCATTCTGCTACTATGTTTCTATTATAAGTGGCATATACAACTTCCTAGCATTCTGGATCAACTAAGAGATATTGAGATTTTTGCAGATTTTTCTCTCTTTGTTCTTGCCTAGTTTCATAGCAGAAAGAATAAAGGAAAATTCCTCAGCATGATGCAACTCATCTCTCTCAAGCTCCGTGAGTGTCTTGCATTCAGTAAACATTTCTCTCCCACCAATTTTCTCCTCTTCTTTCTCTATCAATGCCAATATCCAAATATTGGAAAATTATTTCTTTTCTTTTCTTTTTAAAAATTTTTGCTACAATCCTTTTTACTTTAAAGAGTTTGACTACAGATATAGGCTTCTGATTTTTCAAAAAGACCATATCTGTTTCTCAGTTTAATAACAGTGAAAATACCTTATGACACAGCATAGAACAGTGGTTACCAGAAACTGGAAAGGGGCAGGATGAGGGAAAATAGAGAAAGGTTGGTCGATGGGTACAAGATAACAACTAAACAGGTGAAATGTTTTGATATTCTATTGCACAAAAGGGTGACTATGGTTAACAGTTAAGTTTTGTATATTACATAATACCTAGAGGAGAGGCTTTGAATGTTTTTGCCACAAAGAAATGATAAATGCATAAGGTAATTGATACTTTAACTAAGCTGATCTGATTATTATACAGCATACATATGTATCAAGACATCAGATTGTACCCCATAAGTACGTACAATTGCGTTGTGTAGATTCAAATAAAAAAATTTAGAAAATAATAATAACATAAAATACCTATGACCAGAACAGCATTTTGAAACAATGGATGGATGACTGATGTTTAAGATGCAGGTTTAATGACAATTCTCTAAGGCAAAAATTCTATTCTGGATCATAGATTTTCCAAAATTCTTCTTACAATGGTACCATCATTAATTATATTTGTTTGGTAGTTGTGTCTTTTCATTGCAAGATTCCCAATAGGTTTTTTAAGATGGGACTCTGTTCACTTCTGTGGTCAAATTCTCTGAAGCTTATTCATAACTAGTTCTCTTATCCTTTTAGGCAAATGGGAGGATGATTTTACATCCCTACTTTCCTAAAATTAGCAAGGCAATGTGATTACTTCTCGCTAATGGTTTGTTGCATGCATCTTTTCTGGACCAAAGCATTTTATCTGATGGTAAATGGCTCTCCAGCATGTTTTTTCCCTATGGTTGTTATACCTGAGAAACTTGAGAATCATGTGTTCCAGATAGTGTATCTGTAAGACAGATAACAGATTCTTCAAGAACCTGGGTTTCTGAAAGACTTTACGGAACAGAATCTTTGGCTAATCTGCATGGGATAATAGTATGAATAAGAGATAGAGATTTGTGATTTTTTTACTATAACATAAGCCTGACAAACATAACCTTATTGTTGTGGGATCAGAGGCAATAACTGTGGTAAACCAGCTTATTCACCGCTTTATTCTTCTTTTCTCAGTGAACAGTGGGTTTCATAAGCCTCTATGAAACAGATCTGAAAGGGCCAAGAAGTCAAACAGTGAGGTTAAAACTATAGATATAACAGCCCATGGCTTCTTTTTAACTTCCTTCTAAAATAGCAAAAATAGGTGCGGTCAATGGGTGTCCAAAAGGTATGTAATTATCTTCAAAGCACCCGTGACAGCAACTTTTTTTGTCCGCTTGTGTTTTCCAGTCCTGAATTTCTCTTATTTTTCTAAAGGCTCTGGTTACTTTTCTTGTTTAGAACTAATCCATTACTTTTTGGAACTGTCTCCCTGGAAATTGTCCTCCAGACTCAAAGAATATGTTATATGGGGAGAGTAAGTCAGAATCATCGATTTGCCAACCATAATTGTAGAATTTGTAGTTATTCATAGTGTTTGTACTTCCAAGGAAAGTAATTTGAATTTATTTTTGCTGATCCATACTATTTACAGTTGTCATTCAACCTACTGAAAATGTTTTCCCTTTGTGTTCAAAGGTCATGTGGAATGCCAATCTGTCTCTTCAAAAAGTAATGAAACAGTAGTGGGAGATGGAACAGAAATCACATGCCAATTCATTCCAAGCATCAATATGAATAATTGCAAAATTAATTCCATTACACTTAAAATATTTTACTTTAAAATAAAGGTTTCATTTTTCTCCAGATAAAAATGAAATTACTTTTCTATTTCTAACATTATACTATGCCAAACAAATTATTACTCCTATTCATGATTAACCTTTGGCTCTGGTAAAAAAAAAAAAAAAAGAAAAATTGCATAATTTCTGGTTCTATTAGGCAAGTAGTTGTTATTAGAGGACACATGGATATTTCAGGCAAAATTTAATAGTGAATTCAGATTGACACAGACATTGCCTTCTAAAAGATGGTTTTACTAGGAACAATGCATTCCAATGTAGCTAGATAAAAGTGTCTTTGCTGGAGAAAGAATTGTATTAATTGGTCTTTACTAGCTTGCTCTGTAATAACAAACTATCCCAAAATCTCAATGACTTTTGACAAAAGTTTTATATCTTGCTCATGTCTATTTCTACTACTTGTCAGCTTTGGTTTTGCTGCATTTTGGATCCCACACTACAGGAGCAATCTCTCTCAGGGACATGCTATTGTTATGGCAGAGAGAAAAGTACAGTGACAGAACCATGTGAGAGCTTTTCAATCTTCTGCTCTAATGCAGCACACTTATAACACTTTACTAACATCTTATTGACCAAAGCAAGACACATAGTCAAGATTCATGTCAATAGAGTGGGAGAGGCAGCAATTACATAGACACTATAATAAAATCTAGGCCTGGCTGATTTGCTCAGTTGGTTGAGTGAGATGTTATAACACCAAGGTCAAAGATTCAGATTCTCATACTGGCCAGCTACCAAAAAATAAAAATAATAAAATCTACCTGAAGGTGTTTTTTTCATTTAATCATCCCTCAATTGTTAAAGTAAAAGTTACACTGGCATGACTGATAGGAAACCTCCCTCAATTTGGACAGACCCCAAACTTATCCCTGTCTACCTTCAGTTTCCTGGGGATATGTCAAGCTAATTTCCATTCACATGCATGCCCTTTATTTATTTAGTTATTTATTTTACTTGAAATTATTTTTGAGGAATTTTATTTGTGTTGGGAGATATAGGATTGGCTGTATAATTAAATTGTAATACTCTGGTTTCTCTTCAGATTGTGTAAATCTTTCACATACCCTTTATTAATGGTGAGATTCTGCTAAAACTCTCTGTTCTCTCCTGTCTTAGAGGGCAGGGCACATAACTAATGTAAGGTCCTGTATTCTATTACTTTTTACATAGAGGTAGAAACCTTAAGAAATGGCATTTTGCTTTTCTCTTTTAAAGTTATTTACTGAACTCAGCAGAAACTGTTCCATTGTGCTTTTCAAGTCAAGGCATTCTGGATCCCAAGCCCCAAATTTGAAACTCTATTCAGTCTGAGGAATGAATCCAAAACCTTGGTCTTTGATCATCTCATGACTATGCTTGTAATATTGTTAACTTTATGTTCTTATTTGGATATTTAGACATCCTTACATTAAAGTGAGTTAAGGTTAGTATTATTTAAATACATTTATAACACTGATTTTTTCTGCACTTTGTTTGAGTTCTAATTATTAATACAGACAAACTATGCAGACTTATACCTCCTAAGAACTCTCAATACTAAAACTCAGATTTCAGAGTCCTCTGCAATACCTTAATCTTAAAAATGAGAAAACTATGTTCTTGCAATAAACAATATCATTTGATTGTTTACTGCAATAATTGGATGCAGACCACCTAATGACTTTAATACTTGTATTTTTCCCCAGTCATAGTTAACTACTCGCCCTCCAGCCACAGCTGAAACACTGCTGGGTCTAGAAGAGCCTGCTGGGATACAAATTAGAATATCCAAATAATAGGCTCTGGAATGGTTCCCACTCTAACTTCTGTTCACTACTTCTGAGTCTTTAACTGCATTAGTCTCCGTGTACTCTATTACTTTAGAAATATGGCGTCCTTGTGACAATTCCTGCCTTTTTCTGACTTCTACAACATTTCTCTCCTTCTTTGTTATCCTGTAGCAGTAGCAGCAGTGGTACTGGGAAAGGTGGTAGTGGTAGTAATTGTAGTAATAGTAGGAGTAGTAGCAAAGTCATTTCATCTTACAGTATACCTGTGGAGTACTATGGAATATGAATGAGGAAACTGAGTTACATAGGGGGTAATTTCTTGCTCACACAAGTCCCACAGCTAGAAAATGGCAGAACTGGGATTTGAATCTAGGCAGTCTGACTACAGAGCCTAACCCCTAACCACTATGCTTTAATGCTTCTTTCCTTCTATTCAGTCTGCTGTTCTAAGTTTTCTAGTTTCTGTGACTACATTATAAGAGCTTCATATGGCTTCTCTTAAGAAAAAATTGCATTGCTGCAACAAATATGTAAGACCATTCATTTATTTCTTCTTATCTTTATTTTATGACATTTTACAAATAAAATTCAATTAGAAGACAAAATAAATCTACAAATTTTGGTTGAAATGATTAATATTGTTTGAATATGATGTTTCCTTTAGTATAAATTACTATGTGACACCCTTTTGTGTGCATTTTAAATCTAGTTTTATATTAATGTAAATATAGCCTATTTTTAAAGTGTCTTTTATGATTGTCCATTTACTGTTTACTAATTACTACATTTAAGATGTATACAAATACATTTTACTTCAGACCACCTAGACTTATTATTGTGATGGATGTTAAATATAAAAATGTTTTGTTTCATTTATATATATTATCAAAAGGCACATTCAAATTTTAAAGAGTTTGAATATACAGAGATTCAAGAATTGGGTAGCACCAGATGGCAAGCCATTGAGCTCCATCCAGGGGCCATAAAGGAAAAACTTTTACAGAGTGTTTGAGGAGGCAAGACAAAGAAAATACTTGATTGGTTAAAGTGAAAAGTCTTTAGAGGTTAATTGGTGGTTTCTGATTGGTAAAGTCTTGAGTTAGAGGTTAGTTGGTGGTTTCTGATATTGTAAGCTTAAGTTTTATTTTACTATTTACATTACATTGGGTTTCTGTTTGCTAACATAGGAACACAAGTGCTGGAGCTATCTCAGCCTGGAGCCTCCCAAATAATTTATTTTTTATTATTTTTTTAAATTTTACCTTCTCAATATACATTGTAGTTGATTTTTATTATCCTATACCAATTCCTCTTTCCCCCTCCCTCTCTCCCTTCCCCCCTCACTACATCATATCTGTTCAGTTGTCTTAACAAGCTCAAGGAATTGTGATTGTTGTGTCTTCTTCCCCCCCACCCTTTATTTGTTTGTTTATTTATTTATTTATTTATTTATTTATTTATTTATTTATTTATAGCTCCCACAAATAAGTGAGAACATGTGATATTTCTCTTTCTGTGCCTGACTTGTTTCACTTAATATAATTCTCTCTAGGTCCATCCATGTTGTTGCAAATGATAGTATTTCATTCTTTCTTATAGCAGAGTAGTATTCCATTGTGTAAATATACCACAGTTTCCTTATCCACTCATCTGATGATGGACATTTGGGCTGGTTCCACCTCGTGGCTATTGTAAATTGTGCTGCAATAAACATTGGAGTTATAGGTACCCCTTTGGCATGATAATTTCCATTTCTCTGGGTATATTCTCAGCAGTGGAATAGCTGGGTCATATGGTAGATCTATCCATAACTGTTTGAGAAACCTCCATACCACTTTCCATACAGGCTACACCATATTGCAGTCTCACCAACAGTGTATGAGAGTTCCTTTTTCTCCACAACCTCACCAGTATTTATCATTCTCAGTCTTTTGGATCTCAGCCATCCTAACTGGAGTGAGATGGTATCTCAAAGTGGTTTTGATTTGCATTTCCCAAATGCTGAGTGATGTTGAGCATTTTTTCACGTGTCTGCTGGCCATTCGTATATTTTCCTTTGAGAAATGTCTGTTCAGCTCCTTTGACCATTTTTTAAATTGGGTTATTTGTTTGCTGTGAAGTTGTTTGAGTTCCTTATATATTCTGGATATTAATCCTTTGTCAGATGTATATTTTGCAAATATTTTCTCCCACTCTGTTGGTTGTCTTTTCACTCTGTTGATTGTTCCTTTTACTGTGCAGAAGCTTTTTAATTTGATATAATCCCATTTGTTTATTTTTCCTTTGGTTGCCTGTACTTTTGGGGTCATATTCATGAAGTCTGTACCCACTCTTACTTCTACTTCCTGGAATGTTTCCCCTATGTTTTCTTTAAGGATTTGGGCTGTTTCAGGAAGTATATTTAATTCTTTAATCCATTTTGAGTTGATTTTGGTATATGGTGAAAGGTACAGGTCTAGTTTCATTCTCCTACATATGAATATCCAGTTTTCCTAGCACCATTTTCTGAAGAGGCAGTCTCTTCCTCAGTGTGTAGACTTTGTGCCTTTGTTAAAGATCAGATGTCTGTAGGTGTATATATTGATTTCTGGGTTCTCTATTCTATTCCATTGATCCGTGTGTCTGATTTTATGACAGTACCTTGCTGTTTTGGGTATTATAGCTTTGTAGTATAGTATTTGTAGTATAGTATTTTCAATAGCCACCAAAAAATAAATAAATAAAATATTTAGGAATAAAGTTAACCAAAGATGAGAAAAAATCTTTACCGAAGAGCTGGAGCCATCTCAGCCTGTAGCCTCCCAAATAATTTTCTTAACAATATATGCAACCTCCTCTTTTTTTGCCCTTACACCTACAGTACATTAGTACCAACAATTAATATTTTTCACTCTTTCCTAGATTATTCTGAGCAAAGAGATTTTTAGAAGATCTTATTTCAGGTAATGTTGAGGACAATTTGAGGGAATTACATGAAATTCCTATGAGGTCACAAAACAGATTTATTAGCATCATTTATAAATTGTTCTGAAATTGTGTGACTAAAGAGTTAATGATTTGGGAATCATAAGGTAGAGACTGAGGTGCTGACTTTATCAATAACTCATCATATTAGCAAGACCCAAGTACTTTTAAATCATGTTTGTGGTATATATTTGACAATCTTTTTCACTTCAATATTTCTGCAGCCCTCTACACAGGGTAATATTTCCCTATTAGTAATAATAGGTAAAATATTTTAAAATGTTTGAAATGCTGGCAAATGAAGTCAACCTACATGGCTTTGCGATCCTATTTCTCAAATTACTATTTAGCCAACAAGAAAAAAAAAAAAAGAGGAATAAACTCAGGATAGTGGTTTAAAAGGAAATATTTTAATGACTATTATAATGATTAAAATCCAATAATACCCCCATTAAGTCCATTTTTTTTTCTGCTTTCTCTGTACAACCTAACTCACTGGTTTTTGGTTCTTTAAATTAAGATGCTTCCAAAGCCCTTAGTAAGTGTTTGCCTTTCTTATTAATCTTGAAGATTCTTGGGGGTCAGTTGCTATGTCTTAATTTTGAAACTTCAATACCTAGAGTAATGTATGTGCCCCCAAATCTCTATTAAATTAGTAAGCAAATGAATAAATAAAGGACTGAATAAAAAATAGTGAAGTTTTGGAAACTTTAATGCCCTAAATAAAAGTCTTACTTTAAGTTCATTAAATTTGTATGCTGCAAGAAATATATACTGAAGTCCTTTAATTTGTCTTCTGCACAAAATTGACTTGTATGTAAAAACAGAGAATTTTCTGAGTACAAGGGAGTTTCAGAGATTATCTGAATTATAGATCAACAAGTGGGAAATCTAATCCAATTTGTGGAACTATTCTAAGTCCTAAAGATCATACAGTTTTTTAAAAATTCCAATTTTATGCTCAGAAAAACAAGAGGGAAGAAGTTCTATGTTAGTGGAGAATATGAAATTTCTATCTTGATCTGTCATGGCTTTCTATTAATGTGGAGCTCCTGTGCATGTTTTTTGTCACAGCCTAGAGTATATTAGATCAGGCAATCAACCTGTTCTTGTGGGTGCTTGGGAAATCTTTTGGTGCTTCAAAGAAGCAGCTAAAATCAATGACTCAGAGAGGCAGTGAGCAGAGTTCAAGGTGTGGCAGTGCTGGTTTCCCACAGTGTTATATTTAGCTCTTTGTCTCTCTGTCAATCTGATCTTTGAGGTTAAAGCTTTTTATAGTTTCAGGTCTTATATATGTCTTTAATTAATCAATTTTGAGTTGATTTTGGCATATGGTGAGAGGTGCAGGTCTGGTTTCATTCTTCTGCACATAAATGTCCAGTTTTCCTCAGCACCATTTGCCAAAGATGCTGTCCTTTCCCCAGTGTATGTTCTTGGTGCCTTTGTCATAGGTCAGTTGGCTGTAAGTGCATGGATTGATTTCTGGGTTCTCTATGTGGTTCCATCGATCCATGAGTATGCTTTTTTGCCAGTACCACACTGTTTTGGTTGCTGTAGCTTTGTAGTATAATTTGAAGTCAGGTAGTGCAATGCTTCTAGCTTTATTTTTTTTTCCTCAGGATTGCTTTAGCTATTCAGGGTCTTTTGTTGCTTCTTATGAACATTAGGATTGTTTTTTTTCTGTTTCTGGGAAGAATGTGATTGATATTTTGATGGGGATTGCATTGAATCTGTAGATTGCTTGGGTAGTATGGACATTTTAAACTATAAAACTCCTAGAAGAAAACATAGGAGAAACACTTCAGGATACAGGACTTAGTAAAGACTTTCTGAATAACACCTCAAAACCACAGGCAACATAAGAAAAAAATAAACAAGTGTGATTATATAAAACTAAAAAGCTTCTTCACAGCAAAGGAAACAATAAACAGAGTGAAAAGACAACCTACAGAATGGGAGAATATACAAGGAATGCAAACAACTTAATAATAAAAAAAAAAATAAGAAACCTGATTTAAAAATGTGAAAAAGAGCTGAATAGGCATTTCTCAAAGGAAGGTATACATATGACCAACAGGTACATGAAAAAATGCTCAACATCACAAAGCATCTGGGAAATGCAAATCAAAACCATATTGATATACCATTTTACCCTAGTTAGACTGGCTATTACCAAAAAGACAGAATTGAAAATGCTGACAAGAATGTGGAGGAAGGGGAACCCTTATACTTTGTTGGTGGGAGTGTAAATTAGTGCAGCCATTATGGAAAACAGCATGGAGTTTCCTCAAACAATTACAGATAGAACTGCCATATAATCAAGCATTCGCACTGCTGGGTATATGCCCAAAGAAATGAAAATCTTCATTTCGAAGGGATACCTGCACCTCCATGTTTATTGCAGCTCTCTTTGCAATAGCCAAGATATATAACCAACCTATATGTCCATTGACAGAAGACTGGATAAGAAAAATTGTGGTATGTATACATGATGGAATACTACTCTTGCCTTAATTAAAAAATGAAATTCTGCCATTCACAGCAACATGGATGAGCTTGGAGAAACTTATATTAAGTGAAATAAGCCAGGCACAGAAAGAGAAATACTGCCTGTCCTCACTTATAAGGGAGAACTAAAAAAAAAATTTAAAAACAAATAAATAAATAAATAAGAAAGAAAGAAAGATACAACAATCACAATAATACATTAAACTTTGAAAAGGAGAGAACAAGACTGAGGTCACTGGAGGGGGCACGGGGGTTGGCAAGAAATTGGTAAAGGGTCACAAAAAATGATTATGTTTTGTAGTGATGAATATGATAATTATGCTGATTCAGTCATCACGTATTGAATGTGTTGATATTCAACTCTGTAACCCACAAATATGTATAACCAAATATGTTTCACTTTAATAAAAAAAAAAATAGGCTCTTTAACTCCCCCGCCAGGTTCAGTGCTGCCTCAGGCTCTGGATGATCTTCCCGTAACAAACAATTGTGTGACTGGAGATGAGCAGCAAGTTTCTTCCAGAATTTCTGCCTTGATGCCTCACTCCAATTTCTTTCTCCTGCTCATCTGACATTTTCCTTTGTTTCTTCTGTTTTGCAGGACTGACCAACTCTATTCTGACCTTTATAGACACAGACTGACCTCATATCCATTCCTATACTCATGTCCAAGGCACATGCACACGCATGCACACATATGCACACATATGCACACCTGTGCATATGCTTCATGTCAAACAAAAAGAATCAATACACAACCTCCTCTACATAGTATTGAGGCCATCTCTCCCACCCGAGATACAGCACACATGGTGGGTCAGCTCCATTCTAATCTATTTATTCCTCTTTGCAGTTGACCCATGGGGGTTTAAATGTGTTTTTGTTTTTTATTTGTTTGTTTATTTCACCTCACATCTTATTTTGGAATTAAGTGAATTTGACAATAATTTACAGCTTAGGGTTTTTCTTAAACCCTGTCCCTGGCAAATACATGTTTTAGATTTATTTAATCTAGAAAGGACATTATGTTTTTTCTCCTCCATATTTGTCAAGGTGTTGCATGAATGGATGCTAAAAATAAAAGAGGGAAGCTGGCTGTTTAGCTCAGCTGATTAGAGTATGGTGTCATAACTTCAGGGTCAAGGGTTCATTTCCATGTACTAGCCATCCAACAAAAACAAAAAATTTAAAAAATAAAAATAAAAAGAGGGTACAAATCTGAGAGTGGGAGGCGATGAATGATTTTGATACCCCAGTTACAGATGTTTCTATGAGTTTCAAATTTTAAAACATGGCCTTAACCTTATTTTATTTTTATTTTTTTAAAAAGTCTTTGACTCTGATGTGACAGAAAAGCAGGGCCATAGTTTAATCTGTCACTTTGCTCTTTGTTTATGTGCACTCCATTGACATCATCTAGTTTTATTTTCTAAAAATAAGAAAATGTAACCGATTTCACAGGAAAAAAAATGTTTTTCAAATCTAGTTTATTCTTTCCATGGGCACAACCTGTATCTTCAGGTATAATTTCAGTTGATTATTTTTCTACCATATTTACCTGCAAACATGACAGTGTTTTCTTTTCTTTGTATGTCAATAAACTTTTAAAAATATATATAAAAGCAATATAACGTTAAAGAGAAGAAAAACTGGTATTTCTTTCACTCACATTTTATATGCAAATATCTATGCATGGTTTATTAATAGTATATGATTTTGTAACCGTTTGTTTTACTTTATTTTATTTTTTATTTTAGCTTCTCAATATACATCGTAGTCGATTTTCATGACCCTTTACCCATTCCTCTTTCTCCACCGTACTTATCTGCAAACATGACGGTGTTTTCTAAATTCATCAGGTCATGCTGTAGTTGTTTCATGAATATTTGTGTATATTAGTTAGTCATTGTTCTATTTACTGCTGCAAAAAGTAAATACCCCAATTTTACTGTCTTATCACAGTAGAAATATGTTTCTGGTCTACAGAAAGCAAAAACTTGGTAATTTTAGGTACCAGACTTCTACCATCTAGTGTCTGTACCTTCTTCTTTAGCATCAGGGGAGGAGTTCACAGACTCCAATACAAACAGTAACCTAAATGAGTGAAGCAAGTTGGATATAATATCACAGGAAATAGTGGAAACTGTAGAGAACCGAAAAGAATATTCTCTGACTAAAGAGGGCTGATGGTTCCCAGGCAGAAAAGCATGCACATTATTAACAGAGATTCACAAAAGAAAAAAAAAAAAAGTCTGCCTTTTTAAAATGTGAAGTCTCGTGAGTTTGAAAGTAAGCAACTAATAAATAAATAAATAATATAATATAATATAAAAGTAAGCAATTAATTAAAGAAAAATAACAGTGTGTACACAACATAAAACTTTTCCGTGAACCTGATTTGGTTCAAAGAAAATGTGTTTGGGGGCTGGCCAGATAGCTCAGTTGGTTAGAGCGTGGTGTTATAACACCAAGGTCAAGGTTTCAGATCCTAGTACTGACCAGCTGCAAAAAAGTGATAAGAAAAGTGAAAAAAAGAAAAAGAAACTGTGTTTTTAAGCTCTGGTGAATATGACATCTTTCTTCTCAAAAATTCATTCTTCAAGTTCCCTGGTGGTCTAGTGGTTAGGATTCGGCGATCTCTCAAAAATTCATTCTTCAATAAAGAGGTAGAATGGTTATTGTTCTCACAGGATCAGTATTCTCCAAACTTCTTGGTCGTGCAGGAAAAAAACCTGGAGAAGCACTCCTAGTGTGTGCGTGTGTGTGCATGTATGTTATGCATACATTATACATTATATATACACACATACACGTAAACACATATATACATGTATGTGTATGTGTGTATATATAAAGGCACAAGATGCCTTGCTGATATCTCAAGAATTGCTAATACCGCAAGGCATAAAATGCATCTAGGGTGAGGTTCATCATTAGTGATGTGGATATGAATGTACACTTCAAATAATCTTTGTAATTGCGCTTTTTAAAGAAGCTTTATGACAGGTATAATAGGGTAATCATTGTTCTACCTCCTAATGTGGCTGATGAAGAGGACATTAGGCTAGGAAAGGTATTGTTGTCTCCATTTTTATGTTTACTTCTGCTTATTTTCAATGCAAATTTATTCACAAGAATTGTTTTGAGCCCTTTCTTAATTTTATTAAAATATTAGATGTTAGTAAAGTTTTATTTCTTCCTGACATGACTTTAAGGCTAAAAAATACAAATAGAAGTTCTTAAATTTTTCCTCTGCTCCAGTTGCTTTGTATATCCTTTATTATGCACACACCATAATTCGCCCAAGATTAGACCCTCTCTTTGGCTAGGAGACATCTGGAATATAATAGTTCACATTTGTACACAATTTTGTTTAGATTCATATGACATCTATTAAGTATTATCTTGCCTCAAAAGACCACATTTTATGGTTCTTCAATAAGCATTTACTTATTTAAAAGACAAAGATATATTATTATAGTTAGAAATACTGGGGGGAATTTTATTAGTTAATCATGTTACCAAGAGTATTTTCTTGGTAATTACATAGCAAAACACTAGTTTGTATACAATGAGATTAAGAGCTTTTTAGTTGGGCTAAATCAAAATGAAAAAAAAGAAGATAAAGATTGGAGCTATGTTCTTGAGAAATTTTGGTATAAAATGTGTCAAAAGATGCAGAGAATAATTCTTCTCTTGGTTCCATAAGAGTTATGATTGTGACTCCTCATACATAAAAATGAGCATATGCCCTGAAGTATGTTGTTACACTAAATAACTACTTATATTTAAAGTTAACAATTGGTTGGCAGTCAATCCAATTAAGCAAAAATAGAGCTTCCTTTTCCGCACTACACAGAAAAGAGCTATTACATATTATTGTCCTTAAGAAAGGTGGATGAAAACATACAAATTATGAAATTGCTTATACATTTCTTGTATTGCTCCTTCTGCAAGCCATTTCTTTCCTTCTCATGGTTTTCTTTCATATTAGAAATAACTTGATGTTTTCTAAATGAATACTGATTGCAAGCAGAATTTTTGGCTTATTCCATTCTGGGACTTAATTTCATTTATGCCTTAGGAAGAGAAGTCCATCAAATAAATTATAACTCAGCTCTTAACAATAGGAAGGACTGTTTTTTTCACTTCACGTTTTTCTGTATTATTTGAATACCATTACATTTTTGAAGAAAAAAGTATATATCAACAGTAAACAAGAACTAATTATCTATCTATTTATCTACCTGTCTAATGCTTTCTTTATGACAGGTACTTCTCTGAGCTCTATGCATTTGTTCGTTTAATCCTATGTAAACTTGAGAAGGTTACTAAACAATTCTATGCCTAAAGTAACAGAAATATCAAGTGGTTGTCAAGGTTTAGAGAGCATATATACACATAAACATACACACTCAAGGGTACTTCAAAAAGTTCACAAAAAAATAGAATTAAAAGATAATACTAATCTTTCCACAAAGTTTTTAAAGTACCCTCATATTTATGCTATATATATCATATATAGGTATCATGTGTATATGATATATGCATTGCATTTAGAACAGTGCCTGACACTCTGTGCTGAAGCTCTATAAGGGCAGTGTATCAGTCCATTTTGTGTTGCTATAACAGAATACCTGGGAGACTGGGTAATTTATAAAGGTTTATTTGGCTTACGATTCTGGGACAGAGGAGAGGAAGGAGGAAGGAGGAGGGAGAATGGTACCAGGGTCTTTTAGACAACCAGCTCTCTGGGAACTAATAGAGCGAGAACTCACTCATTACCACACCACCCAGAGAGAGCATTAATCCATTCATGAGGGATCTGCCCCCATGAGTCAAACAGCACCCAATATGGCCACATTGGGGATCAAATTTCCACATGAATTCTGGGAGGACAATACATTCAAACTCCATCAGGCAGGGTTTTTGCCTCTTTTTTTTTTTACTCCCAGCTAGTATGGAGATCTGAACCCTTGACGTTGGTGTTATAACAACATGCTCTAACCAGCTAAGCTAACTGGCCAGACCCTTGTCCCCCGCCCCCTTTTTTTCTTTTTACTTCTGTATCCCCGGTACCCAGTATTAAATAGTTCATAATATGTATTCAAAAAATATTTAATTAGGAAATGATCTTCTGAGTTAAATTTACTGTGATCCCCAATTTACTTGTAAAATAACCGAGTTAGAGAAATCAGTTAACATGGCCAAGATTTCGTGGCCAAAATTATATGGTTAGTAAATGACAAAACAGTGATTTTTTTAACCCAGACAATTTGACTCCAAGGGCTTGCACATTTATCTTTTCCACTCTACTATCATTTCTTTTAGAACTAATAAGCTAAAAGGGAGATAGAAGGAAAATTGGCCCTAGAAAAATGAGATCTGTTTAAGACCTTTCTGGTCCTTGAAGATCTGCTGGAGCTATCATGAAATCACAGCTTCTGGCAACAGTTTCCTATAGCTGAATGTAGGAAAGCATACCCTTAGGCAGGTATATTCTGCCTAAGAAGCTCGAGAAATGTACAAAACAGTTTTAGAATGATTTCATCAAGAAAGTAGTTAAATTTTAAATTCATTGATAAGAGAGTTAATTTCAGCCATCCACTCATGCCCAGAAGGCTCAGTTTCACAAAGTCAATGGTGGTACGAAAATATTAAGATATTCTGAGAGAGAGAAAAAGAGAGAGACCACGTTCACATAACTTTTATTATAGTGTATTGTTATAGTTGTTATATTTTAAGTTATTGTTGTTAATCTCTTACTGTGCCTGATTTATAAGTTAACTTTATCATAGGTATGTGTGTATATACAGGAAAAAACATAGTGTATGTGTAAGGTTTGGTACTCTCTCCAGTTTCAGATGCCCACTGGGGTCTGGAACGTAAGTCCCCCTGCAGATAAGGGCGACTACCATACTTATAATCTCTGAATTCAGTTGTTTTGTTTTCTTGCTGTCATTCATCATCCACTGAGGAATTTGCGATATAACCACTTACATGTTACTTTTGTTTAAACAAATAGTCCCTTAATTTTTAAGATTTTTACCTTTTTTTTCCTTTTTTCTTTATTTGTTTTTTCATTTTACTGCTTTGGACAGGAAGATGGGGCAGACCCCATGTCATAGTATCAGTCAGAATTCTTGGTAATATGCAGCGGAAAATGACTCTGACTAGCCTAAGCACAAAGAGAACGTACAGGAAGGCTATGGACTGAATTGAACCAAAGGGAGGCTAGGCCTTTCTTTCTTTCTTTCTTTCCTTCTTTCTTTCCTTCTTTCTTTCTTTCTTTCTTTCTTTCTTTCTTTCTTTCTTTCTTTCTTTCTTTCTTTCTTTCTTTCTTTCTTTCTTTCTTTCTTTCTTTCTTTCTTTCTTTTCTCTCTCTCTCTCTCTCTCTTTCTTTCTTTCTTTCTTTTCTTTCTTCTCTCCTTCCTTCCTTCCTTCCTTTTTTTGCTCCTCAATGTCACATACAGAAATTCAGTCCTGACAAGTTCATCTCTTTATCTTAAGGTCATAATAACAAAGAAAAAAAAAAGAATGTTTATTGAATACATGACTACATCTAGACTTTTGTAACACTACTAGTGTTTTGACCCTTGGGTTTTAAATGGTTTTGTTCATTCAATGCTTATCATTCACATTAACAATCATAAGGTTTTTCTGAGGTTATGACTTTTGTAATGTTTAAGCAAAATTATACTTTATTTTTGAACTACTTATAGTATTCCAGAGACAATATTTGCTTTAATGTGTTTCTTACTAAACCTTTTATTATAACTTGTTTACTTAACTAAAAACTTACACTATGTAACAAATTAAATAACTTATCAAATCTAGTTGATTTCCTTTCTTTCCAATATCCATCCCCAAGGCTCACTATCAAAAGGTAACAACTCTTAATTTTTTGTTTTTCTTTCAATTGCCTGTCAAATTTCAAATAATGTACTCACTTGATGTATGATTTACTGATTTGTCAGATTAATACAGTGCCAAATGAATCACCATTGTAAAAAATAAGAAATTGTGCATATTCAACCTTTCTTTTAATTCTCCTTCATTCCACTTGTCAATATTTGTTAGTTATATTACTATTTTTATGTTGCCAAATTTTAGCATTTTCATTCTGTTCTTTAAACATTAAGTATGCTGTGCTATGTGTAGACAAATTCCAGATAATCAAATGCTAATAGGAAGAATTAACAATATGACTTTCTAAATATTTTGCGCTATATAGTGAATAATGTGCATGGGCTCATAGAGAAGAAAATATGATACTTTAGCATTAAAAATTTATTACCTCCAAAAAAGACCCTTCCAAATGTTAATTAATTGTTAAGTGGACTCTCTTTTATTTTCTCTCCAGTTTCTTGCAAGCTTTCTGGGTTACGGGTGGTACATGGATGATAAATATCTAAATTCTGGCATTACAATACGAGGATCTAAAACTAATTTTATATTTTTCTCAGATTTTCTTGATAGTTTGGCAAAGTAGAGAATATAACACTCCAAATATTTTTTACCCAATATTTACCCAAAAGACATTCTTTTACTTTTTGTTTTCTGTGAGAAATGTTTTATTAGTGTATAATTTTCACTCATTATATTCAAAAGGATTCAGTGAACACCTTCTCCTATTTAGGTAACCTTCATTGTCTGTAGAAATTTTCAGAATTTTCTCCTTATCTTTAGAATCCACAATGTTGTGTTTGAGTGTTGGGTTACTCCCCACCCAATTCTCAAAGTCTTTCAATCTGAAATTCCTTCAAATTAGGGGAATAGTCTGTTGTATTCTGATTAACATCTCTCTTCATTGCTTTTACTTCCTCCTTTGGAAACATTTTTAGATAGATTTCAGATGCTTAGACCTTTCATGATTTTACCCTCCTACTCTCTGGGGATCAGTTTTTACTCTGTCATCTTATATTCACCTATAAAATCACTAACTTAATTTTTGTTTCCTTTTTCAGCCACTCCTTATTTGTAAAAAGTCATGATGATTGTACTGTTTTATGATTATTATTTTTTTGGTCACCTGTAATAATAATTTTAAAATACATTATTCAAAGTGATTAGAAGCTTCTGTTCTCCACATTTTTTCCACTGTGATCCATTATTTTACATATCCTTCTTTCTGTAGTTGGTTCTCTTTAAATATCTTGCTACCTTTTATTGTTTGTATATATGTATGATTGAGAAAACTATGATGGCCAGAATGAGTGTTTCCTCTGACTTTGTGTTGGTCTTTTCTGAACAGATCTTTCCCTTGAATAAGAGGTGAGGAAAGGTAGGCTGTGCCAGGTAAGGCAGTGTGTAAGCAGACCAGCTTTCCCTTCCCTGTTGTATAGGTGGAAAGAATTTATTCAGTGACATTGCAGATCACTGTAAAGGAGAAGGAGAAAAATGACTTAATCCATGGTGGTCTAGTTGGGAATGCAAGGTGTACTGAATCTTGGTTGTCCCTGTTCATCAAAGTTATTTTCTAGTGACTACTGCTAAACTCTTATGTCCTTGGTTCAACCTTCCTAAACTCTTTTTTTTATATGCATTTTGAATGAAACCTTGATAATTAACCTTCATCAGGTAGAAAGCTACCCATGTTTGATCTGTTTTCTTTGATAAACATCCTGTTATCAATAGAAATATTATTTTATATGCTACCTGAAGTGCTATTGATCTTAAATTTTCACCATGCAATGAGGACCAAGAATAAAACAGCAATTTTAGAGAAGTCATATGTTCCTAGGAAAAGAGGAGGAATATCATTTCACGGTGGAATTTTTCAGTGCTCACCTAAAATCATTTGAGAAAAATAAATGATGTTTAAAAACATATGAAATATAAATGAGGCAGAATAATGCTTCCTGGATGGCTAGAGTGAGAAAAGTTCTTAATGGCAAAAGGAAATGAATGTTTAAAAACTCTCAGTACTTGGATTTGTTCTTTCTAGATCTCTTGAAATGAATGAGTAGTACAATAATAAATGAGACAAGCTGGTATTTGTCCTTCACAAGGAAAGATGAAAAGGAAATACTGATGAACTCTTGAAATATGCTCCATGTTGGTCTAGTGCACTCATTTGAAGGCCAGAGTTGTTGCCTTAAATACAGTGCTCGATTCAGTGTCAGAATGTCAATGTTTTCTTGAGTAGAAGAGGACCTTCACTTATTTTTATTTTATTCTTCTCTAAAAAACAGATCATATATTTTCCAAGCTTGCATTAGTTTCTCATTAGGAAAACTTATTTTTATATTTAAAAAAAACCCTGAATTTTATACATGGGGTGGGATTAATATGAAAAAGTACTGTGTAGTTTCTAAAATAACTGAAATATTTTCTTGCAATTACATAGTTTTTGATTTTTATAATTGTGCTCGACTACAAAAACAAAGGTTTACATATTTACCAAATCAACAATTATTTCACTATTAGAAAAGCTAACTGGCACATCCTGATAGTTCATAATTTTAATAACAAATGTAACGTATAGCTTAAGATAAGAATGTCAACATAATTGAGATTAATTGAATTCACATTCACTTTATCTTCAAAGGTTCAACATATTTTCTTGATGTTCTGTAGCTCCCGATGCCCAATGAATAGATTTTTATTGACTCATGTCAATAATTTTCTATACACATGGAGCCAGAGAAAAAGAAAACTACTGACCTACTGTAATTCGTGAATGTGTGTGCGTATGTACATCCTCATGTGTTTATGGGAAATGTTTCAGAGTGAGATTTATTTACCCTTCTTTGGTTGGTCCACTTTGTCAAAGACACTTTATCTTGTAAGATGCACACTGGCATGCAAGGATGAAAAATATATTAGTCAACAGAGGACTTTGATCTTTGGCAGGCCTTATTACCAATGTGCTGCTTAACCAAGCAAATGTGCCAAGGAACAGAAATGATGACTCCAATTTCTGTTGCTGCTGGACTACCAATTTTGGCCTAAGAGGCAGTTTATTTTGTGATATTTATTGTACTATATTGCTATAAAATATAGAAAGTGTTATTAAAAGTAAGGATGAGGAAAATTTCACTGTATTTCCTTGGCTGATGTCAACTGCAGTTGGAAAAGATCATCTTTGCTTTAAACAGGTCCTCAAAATACAATATCAGCAACTGAAATGCCCTAAAGAACCAAATGAGGAGGGGATTCACTCCACCAACTGCTACTATTTTATGGTTCTCAGTAATGCTTATCTTCTTGTTAATCAATCATAGGAGTTTTGAGACATTTTTTGTTAATTCATTAACCCTATTAGTCTGGTCTTGTAGTTGGGCAAGGCATCATAGGCTCTAACAGTAGTTCACAATGTATGCAACACAGAGTTCCAAAGAAACCAAGCTGCCTGCCCTTTCACTTGGCCTAATAATCTCTGTATGGCTCTAGCCTTTCTCTGGTGTTCAGTGGATCCTCCAAAGCTAACTCTTATGTAAATGTATAGTAAATGTCAATGAATTTGGAGTCATTTTGTCTTATGTAAATTGGTTTCCTGACTTTAAAATCCACCATTTTGCTTTTGCATTGATATGTTCAAAACATATCATGATTTAGGTTAATCTCAAATATGAAATACAATTGATCATTAGTCCCACAAAAGTTTGGGAAACACAACATTTTGCATGGATTATTGAAAACTTCCATAAAATTATGACACGCAAACACAGCTGTGTTAGCTCTCTGTCTGTAAGTTAATCTGTGCAAGTACAATCAAGAATCCACTCAAAGCCTAGTCTTGGATTTTTTAAGATACTGCTCAATACCAGTGATTATAAACATGATTGGAGGGTCTAATGTAAACATAAAAACACTTCATAATAAGTAATAGTAATTAGAAATGGCCTCTGCATGCATTTTGAACCGAATATTTATAAAACATATATGCAAAAATATGTGTATATGACATGTATAAATTGCACTTGACTCATTTCAGTGTGGTAACATAGAGACTTTTGGCTCTGTATCAGTAGGGAGATAGATTCATAACAAAACATCCTACATTAAAATTAAAGTTTTCAAGCTGTAGCTGAGTGAAAACCTTTTCATAAACTCTATTTATCATGTACTTACCAGTGTCCTTAGCATAGATGTATTCAAATTTTATACCTTTCAAGAGATTCATTCAGTTGCCCTGAAATTGAAAAAGACGCCCACACATCAACATTAACATAGACATTTAAATGAAACTTTTCAAAGAAACTAAGAGAGATTGTAGAATAGGAAGGAATATAACCTTCTACTAAATACTTCATTTATTCATGGTATTTTACCTCCTTGAGATGCAGGTTATATAGCTACTGAAGGTTATAAGAAAATAATTTATATGGAGAGACAAAACAATATTTCTGGTATGACGTACATGACCGCAACAAGGTTAGCTATGAAACAAAGAAGATGTTTTGAAAAACATATTGTGTATATTGAATACACTATCATATATATTGTGATAAGATTCTTTAAATGTATTTTCAAAACCCAGGGAATAAGTTAAATTGATACCATGATTCTTTTTAACAGAACCCAGCATGTGTCAATGCTATCATTTTTGAACCTTAGAAAAAAATTAAAAATTTTCCGGTTGCCTGTTTCATAGAATGATAGAACATGACCCCTAACTTGAACATCTTTATAAGGAAAAACAAACAAACAATGCATTTTTCAAAAATAATTTTAAATTTCAAGTTTGGGAAGGCTGGTTCAATAAAATACTGAATTTTGCCTTCTATTTAACTATTACTGACTCAAGATTCTCTAGATTAAAAAAACAGTCTCAAGAAGGGAACTTTAAAAAAACAATGTGCTTTGCAACTGAAGAAGGAGAGTTTAACAAACTACTAGTCAAGAGAGTCTTGGGAATTTATAGATACAGTCTCTAAAGTATCATGTAGAAAAGCTTTGTTTTATGGGTCAAAGAAAAACACTGAAATTGAAGGCAATGTAAAAATTAAAAAGTTGCAATAGGAAGAATTATTTAGAATGTGTTTACAGACAAACAAACACTAAAAAAGAAATTAGAACTGCTTTGCCCAGAGAATGTGACTAGGTAAGTTATGGACTTAAAAGGGAAAGAACGACCTCAAAGGATAATTACTTCCAATGATATGTCAGAATAAAACACATCATATGAGCTAAAGACCATGCATTTGTACTCTTGGTATATTTATATAGTGAAAAATCATGTCTAATGTTTATGTGATTGTTTGATGTTTGTTTTGGAGGAAGAGAAAAAGAGGCCATCAGCTGCTAGTGAATGTATTCTGTTCCAGGAACTTTGACTGATGCTTTTAGTACTTCTCATTTAATCATCATGAACCTCTAAGAGGAAATCATTTCAGGCCTCCATTTACAGATGAAACTCACATACATGGCTTGGAGGCTTGCCCAGAATCAGTTTTACCCCTTAATTAGGGGTAGAATGTCACTACAAATGCTGGTCTTCCTGACTTGAAGTTTTATATTTTCTCACTTTTCTGTGCTGAGATCCTAAGTTTTCAAGTCTTTTTTTAATATTATCTCATTTGATTCTCTTGAGAGCTTTGTAACATTTGTTGAACAGAAATGCATACCCTCACTTTAAAGAAAAGGAAGTGAAAATCATAATACATAAACTGACATTCTATTTCTAATTTGTGACAGAGGTGACTTTTTTCAATCCAAGTTTCAAATACCATAAGAATGTTTTGTTTTTCTTTTTTTTTTCCTCTATCACATTATGCTTCTAGGGATACCAGGATGCTATAAAAGAAAAGATAATTAAATAGGGAGAATTTAGAGTCAGGGTCTCAGTTCTATACTTATTCAGAATTTGTGATATCCAGAATTGTTTGGACAATGTTGACTCTAATGTCATTGACCATAGAGCTCTTTGTATCTGAGTGGACAGACCATGCTTAGGTGGTGTCTGGCTGCAAGCTGGGGCCTGGGACAAGACCACCCACCACTTTGAAACAGTGGTCTCCATTTTCCCTGAGCAGGCTTAAGAAAGAGTTAAGGGAAACAAGTTAGATATGAGGTGTCTAGTTTGGGAATAAAGCAAGGACTATAGTTGAGAGCAGTGTACCATCACTCAATTATGTTTTGACCGAAATTCCCCTTATGTATTAACTCTTTCAAAGATTGGTAGAAGGCTGAGAGGGACAAAATCTGTTAAATAAAATGTTATATCACTAGAGGCACTGCAAAAATTGAGAAGTACAAATTCATTGTGTTTTATGACCTAATAATGGAGTTTGACTCAGATTGGGGGAGGAATTTCCTGAAACTTTAGCATCGTAACTTACAGAGCAAGACCAAGAAGTAGATATCACATGGACGATGGCCAAAGATGAAAACAGGCCCAACCTGTGAGAGCCCTGAGGAGGAGTTAAGCATGGCGAGGGTTTTCTTATTTTATATTTTAGTGTTTGGATTTTCCAGGTAATAAATATAGCATCTGCAAATATTGTAGTAGACATTTCCTAATTATAAGAAGAGCCAGGTGGTAGTAAGATTTATTGAGTATTTAATATGTCAGAAACAGAACTATGTATTTTCCATGTATTATCTCATTTAATTCATACACAACCTTTGTGTTTAGGGTAAGATTATTATTTTTGTTGTACAGATAAAAAAAAATGGAGGCATGTAGAGGTTAAGGAATCAAAAACTCAGCCATTAGATGGTAGATCCTGATTTAATCAAAGACAGTCTCTCTAGAGACTGCATGCTTAACCACTAGGTGTTACTTCCTTCCCAGTAAGATTCTTTACCAAAGATGAATTATTTTATCAGTGTATCACAGGCCATTAAAAGAACCATAGCAGATTTTTAAAAGCAAAATAATAGATATTAAGTATTGACAGATCACTTTCAATTTAAGCTTTCAATTAACATAGCTTTATTTAACATAGTGGAAGAAAGTGTGAATTTTTAGAAACTATGGAAATAAATAAGTTATTTCAAAACCACACTTCATTATTTCAAATATTTTTTGATATTTCAAGTGAAACAAAGTAAAGGAAAAAAAAAAAATCGTTCCAGCTGCCTAGGTCCAAACCAAAGTCCAACTTAGTTTCCCATGTTTCCCAAAGTCAAATTTTAGTTCTAGTGACCATTCGATAGTTTATTTATTCATTATTTTACTCTATTAGTAATCATTTATTAAGTACCTACTAAGAATCTTAACTTACTCTGTTGATTGCCAAGGATGCAAAATGTGAAAAATCATAAGCCCTGCTGTTAGTTAACAGTCTAGTTAGGAAACAAGTAATATGTGAAGTGCTGTGACAGAGGGAAGAAACCATGCTTCTTTCTGCTGAGAAGGATGGTGGGGTTTCCGCAGAGACGACAGCACCTAAGCTGAAGAACACTGGTTCATTTTAAGCCTAGGAAGGAATCATATTCCAGACGGAGGGAATAATGACGATGATGTTTGGCCTCAGTGGTCCTCATAAGATAGCTCTTATTTGGTTGAAACATTATAAAAAGTCTTGATTCTCATTGAGATATTTCCAGAAGTTATGTTATTTTTAGATTTCCAATGTTCCTCTTGACCTGTTCTTTAACCTCTTTTCAGAGAACATGCTTTGCTATACTTTTTTCTCCTTATTACTAGGCTAATGACTTTTGTTGCTCACATTGCTTTCATCAAATTGTAAGTGAGCTTCCTACCAGAACCAATGTTATTGGAAAATGTATTTATTCTGTGGACCTATGGGCTTAAGATATATGACTATTCCACATGGTCATATCTATTGGCTTGCAAAAGCTTGCTTGATCATTAAAATAGAGTACCCACTTACACAAAGGTTTCCTATTTCATTATTCTTTGTACAGTGGTCAAAGTAACCTTGGCAAAGAATTTTCATAACATGCTGCAAACTGTTTCTACTATTCCTCTGCTGCACATACATTTCTCCTTAATTTTACTGATCTCTAAGGTTCTCCTGACATTTGAAACTTAGCATCTTGCTCTATTTTCTCTCATTTTATTAATTTTCAATTTCCCAACCTGAATCACATTTTAATGTCCTCTTTAGACTCTCTGTTAAAGACTTCCTGTCTTTTACAGTTTTGTTTCACTTTCCATTTTGTGTCATTTATTACATATATTTAAGAATTGCTGTAAAAAGAATTGGATTCCTTCAGGTAAAACCAGTCTGCTTCCCACACACTTCAAGAGATTCTGGCAAGGTCAAAATTTGGGGGCAATTAACTGGGATTAAGTGGGAGAGAAAAGAGAGGGTAAAAGTAAAGCAGTAGCATCTATGTACCCCTTTTTACTGTCCTCACATCTAAGTAAAATATAAACATTTATTCTAAAGTGAAAAGGTGTCCTCTCTGGAGGGGATCACATATCTCGAGTCCATACTTTCTGAGAATACCTTTATTAAGCCTAATAATTTGCCAGGAATCTCTGAGAACTTCCTTCCACTTACATCACAAAGAAGGTGATGTCTTTTTTTATTCTATCAGACAATATGGTCCTACTGAATATTTCCTCAAGTGAGCTCTCCAAAACACTTTTCTGGGAAATGTCAATAGTGTATCATGAAAAAGTAACCAGTATTTACATAAATTTAGAAAGTACCAACCACTATTTCCTTGAATACTCTCTGTAGATATTCCCTCTTTAAAACATGAGAAAAATTTCAGACTAAAGATATTTGTTTACCACCGTTTAAGCCAAGATTTCCAAAATGTATCTGGTGAAGGAAAATTTTTGATGTGGTGCAGCTACCACCTTCTTGTGGTAAGTGCTTAGAAAACAGGGTCCAAGTGTATCACTTCTTGCCTCTTGGATCCAACTCATTGAATCCCATTATCTTTCACTTACTATATAGGTACTGAATATGAAAGGTTAGGCATTCAAAGACAAGTGAACCTAAGAGAAGCTGACTTTCCACAACCATTTTTTTTTGATATTTTAAAACCCTCCCTTTCACCCATCTCTGACATCAGCTGCGGCTCTGCTGGACAGCTCCCTTGCACACTGACAGCATCGCATTTCAAGTTTCACCCTGCCTTCTCCACTTCCCTACTGCAGGACTTCCTGTGGTGCTGGTTAGTCTCTCAGCCCCAACACAGGCAACCTTAAAATGCTGGGTAAGGGGGCATGAGAGGAAACATTAACTTCCGAGTGGCAACTCCCAGCCAATAAGAGGAAGATTAATGTCCCAGACTGTCCTTTCGATAGATAATCCTGAGGTGCATTCTACATGAGTTCTTGGAGTGTCCTCAGTGAGATTAAATTTATTTGCACACAGTGGTAAGCAACTCATTAACTCACACTTTAATGGGTTTCTTCTCAATCCTTTCTCATTTTGAGTTTCACTTTCTGAGGTCATCTCCCAAATAAGCTAAGTCATTGTCTCAGAGTCTTCTTTTAGGTGAGAACTAAGTTAAGACTTTTTTTCCCCCCTCAAGTGGCAAAAATAGAAAAGGGTTACACTGACATCTGGAAGGATATTCCTGGTTCCTCAAGACCCACATCTACTAGTGCATGTTTTGTTTTGGGCTGATTCTTTTCTATGTACCACGGTTATTTTAAGGAGATATAATCTGATTGTTTTGTAGCTCTGCAATTTTGATCTAAATCTTATCAGTGAACTTCTGCTTTGTTCTTAAAGGCATCTTCACCTTATAAAACAACAGTAACAATACAAGGTTTCATTTATAAAGCAATTTTGACAAATAACTGTGCAATATGCTTCACAAGTATTCTATCCTTGCAACTACTCATTAGATGTTATTGTCCTCATTTTACAGATACAAAAAAACCGAAAACCAGAGAAATTAAGTAATTTGCAGATCACACTCCTAGCAAACAGCAGAGCCACAATCAGTCCTCATGTCTGCTTGCCACGATCCAACCTCGAAGCCCCTGCACTTCACTACTTAAACTCCATGTCTAACAATTATTTACCCATATAGTCACATATCCTTCTGCTTATATTTTCAACAGGTTGCCAGAAATGTTCACTTGGTGATAACGACATCTGTAAAATGGGAATAATAATGCTACTTTTTTCATAATGCAGTTGGAAGTATTAAATGAGTTAGTGTATGTTAACATAAAACATAGCTAACAGTCTCTATAAAAATGTTTATTATATTATCATTATTATTATTCTTAATAGTACCAGAATTACATAGGATCCATCCTTTTTTCTTTGAGTCCTTGAGTAGATCCTCTTCAACCTCTAGTAGGTGAGGAAGGAGTGACCACTTGTGAAAAACTGCATGGAGATGATTTTAGGAGCTAAGGCTAGAAGTGCTGTATATCAATTCTGGCCATTCTACTGACCAGTATTAAGTCATATGGCCCTACCTAACTGCAAAAAGAATTGGGAAATATACTTTGGCTATGTGCCCAGGAGGAAGAGGATGTAAAGTTAGATGATCTCATAAGAATATGTCACATATTTTCCTCATCATTATTCATGTAATTTAAATTTAATACGTTGTATACAGTACTCCACCCCTAAGCTAGATCCAAAATCCTACAAGTTCTCATCACTACTCCAACACCACCTTTCTAGTTCTAGGCATTATTTTTCTCCCTGATTTCTGCAATAACTACCTGACTGGTTTCCTTCCTCCACTGCTGCCATTTTAAAAATGCATTCTCCAGTCAGAAAACATGTCAATCTCATTATGATCAAATTTTACCTTCACCCTATTCAAAATCCTCCAGTTGATTTCTATCCCACATGTAATAAACAACAAATGCCTACATTGTCTCCCTATATATCTTTTGTGTCATCTCCTGTAACCTCAACCTTGTGGTCCTCTGTTCTAGTCACTGTAGTCTTGCTACTCATTGGATGCTGTATCCTTCTTCCTAACTTAGCACTGTAGACTTGCTCTTTTCTCTTCTTGAATTCTCCTTCTCTGCTTCTTTGCATAGATCCCTTTATCATTTCATTTATGTCCTCAAAGAGGCCTTTTTAATCATTTCACTTAAAATATGTCTCAGTCATTCTCTAACCCTTAATCTATTTATTTTTTTAATAGCACCTGTAGTGCCTAATAACATATTGTTTATTTATTCATTTACCAATTTAGATTGGGCTCTTCCCATTATATTGTAAATTTATGAAGACAATGAGGTATTTTTTTCTTTATTGAGGTATAATTGACAAATAAAAACTATATATACTTACAGTATACAATGTAATTTTTGATATACATATAGACTGTAAAATGATTACTACAATAAAGCTAATTAATGTATACATAACCTCACAAAGTTTTTTTGTGTGTGTGTAGTGAGATAATTTAAGATCTCCTCTTTTAGTGTTAGTTTTTCAAAAAAGTAAACAAAATTGATAAACCTTTAGCTAGACTAAAAAAGAAAAAAACAGAGAACACAAATAAAATGAGAAAAGAAAAAGAAGACATTACAATCAATACCACAGAAGTAGAGTATCATGAAAGACTATTATGAACAACTATACTCTAACAAACTGGAAAAGTTACAGGCAACCAAAGCAAAAATAGACAAATGAGAGTATATTATACTAAAAAGCTTCTGCATAGATGAGGATATAATAAACAAAATGAAGAGATAACCTAAAAAATAGGAGAAAGGATTTGCAAACTGCATATCAGACAAGGGACTAATATCCACAATATATAAGGAACTTGACAGCAGTAAAACAAACAACTCAATTTTAAAAAGGGAAAGGATTTGAACAGACATTTCTCCAAAGAATACATATAAATGGACAGCAGGCACATGAAAAAATGCTCAATATCACTAATCATCAGGAAAATGCAAGTTAAAACACAATTAGACATCACCTCACTTCAGTTACAGTGGTTATTATCAAAACTATAGAAAATAAATGCTGATGAGGATTCAGAGAAAAGGGGACTCTTCTATATTATTAGCGGGAATGTAAATTGGTACAGCCATTGTGGAAAACAGTGTAGCTATTTCTCAGAGAACTAAAAATTGAACTGTCTTATGACCCAGAAATTCTACTACTGGGTATATACCCAAAGGAAGTGAAATCAATGTGTCAAAGAGACACCAGCACTCCCATTGTTACTGCAACACTATTTACAATAGCCAAGAGGTAATTAACATAAATGCCTATTAACGATGAGTGGATTAAAAACTGTGGTATACATACACAGTGGATAAATGATAAAAAGATGAAATCCTGTCATTTGCAGAAACATGGATGGAAATGGAGACCATCAGGTTAAGTTAAGTAAGCCAGATACAGAAAGACAATACCACATGATCTCATATGTGGAATGTAAACAACACAACAACAACAACAAAAAGTGGTTCTCATAAAAGTAGAGAGTAAAATATTGGTTACCATGGAGTGGGGGGCAGATGAGGGGAGAGGTGGTCTAATGGGTACAAAGCTATGCTATCTACCTTAACTGAATTTTTGTATAAAATACGCATGTATTGAAACAACACACTGTACCCCACACATATGTATAACTAAATGTTAACATAAAAAATTTCTCAAAAAGCCCAATGGTGAAAAAAAATCTAAATTGTGAATAATTTAAAAAAAAACTATTTTAACAATTTTCAAGTACACAAAATATTATTTTTAATATGGTCACCATGCTGTAAAATAGATCTCGAGAGTTTATTCATCATGTCTAACTGAACTTTTTACCCTTTAGCTGGCATCTCCCTATACCCCTCCCTGCAACCACCTGGCAAACATCATTCTAGTTCCTGGCAACCACCTTTCTGCTCTCTGCTTCTATGAGTTTGACATTTTTAGATTCCACATATAAGTTAGATTATGCAGTATTTGTCTTTCTGTGCCTGCTTTATGTCCTCCAATTTCATTCATGCAAATGACTGGATTTCCTTCTTTTTTAAGGCTGAATAATATTCTTTCATGTACACACACACAAACACATCACACCACTGTTAGTTTATTCATTTATTGGTCAATGGACAATTAAGTTGATTTCTTTTTCTATTTTTTTTCTTATTTTATTTTATTTTAACTTCTCAATACACATTGTAGTTGATTTTCTTGTCCCTTTACCTGTTCCTCTTCCCCGCCTTCCCTCCCCGCCACTAGATCATTTCTGTTCACTTGTCTTAACAAGTTCAAGGAATTGTTGTTATTGTTGTATCTTCTCCCCCCACCCTTTATTTGTTTGTATATTTATTTATTTCTCTATTTTTAGCTCCCACAAATAAGCGAAAACATATGGTATTTCGCTTTCTGTGCCTCACTTGTTTCACTTCATATAATTTTCTCTAAGTCCATCCATGTTGTTGCGAATGGCAGTATTTCATTCTATTTTATAGCAGAGTGTAGATATACCACTGTTTCCATATCCACTCATCTGATGATGGACATTTGGGCTGGTTCTAACTCTTGGCTATAAACATTGGAGTACAGGTATCCCTTCAACATGATGATTTCCATTCCTCTGGGTATATTCCCAGCAGTGGGATAGCTGGGTCATATGGTAGATCTATCTGTAATTGTTTGAGGAACCTCCCTACCATTTTCCATAAAGGCTGCACCATTTTGTAGTCCCACCGACAGTGTATGAGAGTTCCTTTTTCTCTGCAACCTCCCCAGCATTTATTATTCTCAGTCTTTTGTATATTAGCCATCCTGACTGGAATGAGATGGTATCTCAAAGTGGTTTTGATTTGCATTTCTCGAATGCTGAGTGAAGCTGAGCATTTCTTCATGTGTCTGTTGGCCATTCGTATATCTTCCTTCGAGAGTTGTGTATTCAGCTCCTTTGCCCATTTTTTAAATTGGATTATTTGTTTTCTTGCTGTAAAGTTGTTTGAGTTCCTTATATATTCTGGATATTAATCCTTTGTCAGATGTACATTTTGCAAATATTTTCTCCCACTCTGTTGTTTGCCCTTTCACTCTGTTGATTGTTTCTTTTGCTGTGCAGAAGCTTTTTAGTTTGATGTAATCCCAGTTGTTTATTTTTCCTTTGGTTGCCTGTGCTTTTGGGTCATATTCATGAAATCTGTACCAAATCCTACTTCCTGAAGTGTTTCCTCTATGTTTTCTTTAAGCAGTTTTATTGTTTCAGGATGTATATTTAATTCTTTAATCCATTTTGAGTTGATTTTCATATATGGTGAGAGGTACAGGTCTAGTTTCATTCTCCTACATATGAATATCCAGTTTCCCAGCACCATTTTCTGAAGACGCAGTCTCTTCCCCAGTGTGTAGACTTGGTGGTTGTACACTACAGATGACTGTCGGTGTATGGGTTGATTTCTGGGCTCTCTATTCTATTCTATTGATCTGTGTGTCTGTTTTTATGCCAGTACAATGCTGTTTGGGTTATTATAGCTTTGTAGTATCATTTAAAGTCATGTAGTGTTGTGCCTCCAGCTTTTTTTTTTTTTTTTTTTTTTTTTTTTTGATCAGGAATGCTTCGGTTAAGTGTGGTCTTTTGTTATTCCATATACATTTCTGGATTGATTTTATCCATTTCTGAGAAAAATGTCATTGGAATTTTGAAGGTGATTGCATTGAATCTGTAGATCACTTTGGGCAGTATGGACATTTTCACAATGTTAGTTCTTCCAATCCAAGAGCGTGGGATATCTTTCTATCTTCTTGGGTCATCTCTAATTTCTCCCAACAGTGGCTTGTATTTCTCTTCATAGTGATTTTTCATACTCTTGTTTAACTTTATTCCTAAGTATTTTATTTTTTTGGTGGCTATTGTAAATGGGCAGGCTTTCCTGATTTCTCTTTCTGCATGTTCACTATTGGAGAATAGAAATGCTACTGATTTTTGTGTGTTGATTTTGTATCCTGCAACTTTGCTGAAATCATTTATCAACTCTAAGAGGTTTGTTGTAGAGGCTTTAGGCTGTTCAATATATAAGATCATATCATCTGCAAACAGGGAAAGTTTGACTTCATCTTTCCTGTCTGAATGCCTTTTATTTCCTTCTCTTCTCTGATTGCTCTGGCTAGTACTTCCAGCACTATGTTGATTAGGAGTGGTGAGAGTAGGCATCCTTGTCTAGTTCCTGTTTTTATTTTCCTTTGGTGGTGATGTACTTTCTTGTTTTTTCATATTTCTAGTATTTTTCCTTTGGTGTTTAGTCATTGTGGCATGGTGTATCATGGACCACTCATTCCATCCTGAGGTCTGGCCTGGATCCTGAAGAGATTTCCAATTCTGGGCAGCAGGGAGTAGCCTGGGCTGGGGGTCCCACAGTACCTACCTGTTTCAGCATAGCTGTCGCAGGGCATGTGGGCCCAGTGGCTCTCGGGCCTCTCTGGGCTGCAGGGTCTGGCCTGGGCCTGGGGTCCCATGGCACCTGCCTGTTATGGCATGGCTGACTCAGGGTGTGTGGGCCCAGTGGCTCCCATGCCTCCCTGGGCAGTAAGGACTGACCTGGGCTGGGGGTCCCATGGTACCTGCCTGTTCCGGCACAGCTGACCCAGAGCATGTGGGCCCGGCAGCTCTCAGGCCTCTATGGGTGGTGAGCACTGGTCTGGGCTGGGGTCCCCCAGTACCTGCCTGTTCCTGTGCGGTTGATTCAGGGCACGCAGGCCTGGCAGTTCTCAGGCCTCTCTAGGTGATGGGACTCCATATTATCTTTCAATTCTTTTCTTCCATGAACTTTTTGAAGTGCCCTCATCACACCCTGTTTCTTGTGCTATCGTTGTGTACAGAATCTTAAGTTGATTTCACATCCTGACATTTGTGGACAATGCTGCAATAAAGACAGGAGTTCAGATATGTTCTTGAGATACTGATTTCATTTCCTTTGGATACATACCCAGAGTGGAATTGCTGGATAATATGGTAGCTCTATTTTTAGGTTTTTGAAGAATTCCATTTCCAGAGTAGTTGCACCAATTTGCATTCCCACCACTATACCAGGCTTCGCTTTTCTCCACATCCTGGCCAATACTTGTAATCTTTTGCTTTTTTGCTAATAGCCATTTTAACAGGTGTGAGATTATATCCCTTTGTGATTTTAATTTGCATTTCTTTGATTATTAGTGATTTTGAGCATTTTCTTATATACTTGTTTTCCATTTGTATGTCTTATTTTTGAGAAATATATATTTCTCAAGCCCATTTTAAAATCAGGTTGTTTTCTTGCAATTTAATAGAGTTCCTTATTTATTTTGGATATCAATCCCTTATCAGACAAATGCCCTACAAAAATTTTCTCCCATTCTGTAGGTTGTTTCTTCACTTGATTGATTGTTTCCTTGGCTCTACAGAGCTTTTTTTGTTTGATATGAACCTATTTGTCTATTTTCCTTTTTGTTGCTTGTGCTTTGGGGGTCATATCCACAAAATTATTGCCTAGAATAATGTCAAGAAGCTTTTACTGTATGTTTTTTTCCTCTAGTATTTGTATGGTTTCAGATCTATGTTTATATCTTTGATCCATTATGAGTTGATATATTTGTATGGTGTGAGATAAGGGTCCAACTTTGTTTTTCTGCATGTGGATATCCAGTTTTTCTAATGCCATTTATCAAAAAGACTGTGTTTTCCCCATTGTATGTTCTTGGCACTTTGTTAAAAATCAATTGAGCATAAGTAAGTGAAATTATTTCTGAGCTCCCTATTCTGTTCTGTTGGTCTGTGTGTCTGTTTTTATACCGGTACCATCTGTTTTGGTTATCATAGCTTTGTAGTATATTTTGAAGTAAGAAAATGTGATGCCTCCAGCTTTGTTCTTTTTGCTCCAGATTGCTTTGGGGCTGCACACAACTTTTAGTATTTTTTTTCTACTTGTGTGAAAATACCAATGAAATTTTGACAGAGATTTCGTTGAAACTGTGGATTGCTTTAGGTAGAATAGACATTTTAACAATATCAATTCTAATCTGTGAACACAGGGTATCTTTCCATTTATTTGTGTCTTCCTCAATACCTTTCATCAATATCTTATAATTTTCAGTGTACAGATCTTTCACCTCCTTGGTTAAATTTATTCTGAAATATTTTATTCATTTAGATGATATTTTAAGTGGGATTACTAAAAATTTATTTTTTATAGTTTGTTCTTAGTATATACAACACTACTAATTTTTCAGTGTAGATTTTGTATCCTGCAACTTTGCTGAATTGGTTTATTATTTATAACAATTTCCTTGTAGCATCTTTAGGGTTTTCTATATATAAGATCATGTCATCTGCAAAAGAGATAATTTTATTTGATCTTATTTGGATGCCTTTTATTCCTTTTTCTTGCCTAATTGCTCTGTCTGTAACTAGTAATATATTAAATAGAAGTGGTGAGTGTGAACATCTTTGCCTTGTTTGGGGGACAATGACTTTGTACCGTTCATGTCTGTATTCCTAACATTAGGACAGTGTCTGGACATATTTAGACAAACAGGATATATTTGTTAAAAAGTTAAATTATGGTTTGACTCCCTGCCATTATAATTTTTGCTCTTGCCAGCCCTCATAGAGCTAATTTTCCTCTTACAGAGATTACAGCATTTTCTCTCTACCTTCATTTCTTTTTATTTCCTTTGCTTTTGTTTTGTTTTGTTTTGCTCTTCATTTATGAGATTCTACCAGTTGATGACAATTTCTATTGTGCTCACAGTCCAACTGTCTGGATGTCTGAATGTGTTGTTTTGCCCACACTAAATAAAAACAAACAAACAAACAAACAAACAAACAAAAAAACAACCATGTGCTATCTAGTAGTTTTTCTTCTTCCTTCCTCCCTTCCTCCCTCCCTCCCTTCCTCCCTTCCTTCTTTCCATTATTGTCAAATAGCCATTCAATCAGAGAATAAAACCTGGAACAACCTGTAAGAAGTAGCCAAAATATGGACAATCAAAAGATTTACATTTTCATAATGTGTTCCTTATAATTATCTATCACATAAGAAGGAAGCACAATAGGTGAAATTGTTGATGTGGGCATTACCAGTAATATTGCTATGATATATATCAAACGACAGCAGCTGCTGTCTAAAGGAATTTGTCAGTATGTACCTTAGACTCCAAATACTATAAAGAATCATTCACTAGCTTTTATTCTCATACTCTTTCACACCGATCATGCTCTTCAGAGATATCTCTATTTAGTGAAGACATAACCATAATTCCAAAGATGCTTCTTTTAAAAATCTCCTTTTCTTCTAAAGAAAACTGTTTCTAGTAAATTTCCTTAGGGGAAAAGCAGTAAAAGTTTGGTGCTTTAAATTTTCTATTTCTAGGAAGGACTGGTTATTTGGCTGCCACCATAATTTAACTTGTCAGCTTTGGATTTACTACTTATAAAATATAAAAATGCAAAAAATTATTTTTGTCTTTGTATTTTAGTACTTGGCCATAAAGAATCCAAGTACTCCAAAACATTACTTGAAAGAATAACATCTGTAAAGGACTATAAGTTTCAGTTAAATTTTTATAAATAGATCCACTTTGGGCCAATTTTTAGGTAGAAACCTTGTGTCATGATTGTGACTTGAACTATGGTGGACAATTTAGAAACAAGATTTAGTATTTACAGCTCAAATTTTCTTTCAATTTAAAACAGCTAACACCCCTTTCCAAAGTCAGAAACCATCTTTCATATACTTCCAGTGTTTCTTGCACTGTCTCATAAGAAACATATTGATTTTAGCTGTTCTGTTTCAATAAATATCAAGAGAGATTTTCTTAGCTTAAAACAAGTCTTTGCCAATTTGAAAAATAAGACCTTGATTGAATTGCAGAGGAACTCAAGCTAAGGTTATTTGCTTTGTACTCTCTCTCCATCATTAAGTTTCTAATGCAAACAAAGATCTGTAGGCTAAAAACAAAGGTAATGTTAGCATGTCCCTGAGTGCCATAATGAAATTATTCAAACTTTAAACCAGTTTAATATCTTCAACAAAAAAAGTCATTTTCAACTAGTCTGCAACATAGTCAAGGCAGCCAAATGTTTACCAGTTCTGATCTAGACACATCATTCTATTGTACAGCTGGAACTTTAAATGAGAGCAAATTCTTAGTTCCTCAGACCAAGCAAAAAAAATTTCATATGCAAAGAAATTTCATTAGCAAAAAATAATTATGTAATAACATATTAGCAGGCAAAGATCAGTACTGAATTATTCTATCTTGTATAACATTGGATTGTTAGAAACTGTAATAAGAAAATGTACATAAAAAGCTTTGAAAATACAAAAACTTGTTTAAATGTAAGGTAGCATTGAAACCTAATGCATATATGTTAAAGATGTCATGTGGTCTAATTTTCAGTAGCACTTGGGTTCTCTTCTTTATCACTTCTGCAAATTTCATCTATCATTCCTTCTCTTCTGAACATTCAATTCCCACCAGCTTGTGAGAGTTGACAGTCTCTCTTTACTACCTTCTCAACTCTTTTCATTCTACCACGAAATACCAAGACAAAAAAATAGCAATAGTACATCGCCCCTTCTCCACTAAAATATGAGCTGTTGTTCATTGAACACAAATTATCTTAAGAATTACCATCACTTAAATATTATTTATGAAGTCTTTTTGTAAAAATATAATGTCAAAAATTCAAGATTAGAGAATTGATAGTGTTAAAAGATTTTTGGATAAATAAGGGTGTTGATAAACAAAGGAATGATACAGAAAGAAGGAAGTGTTATCACAGAGATTAGGAGAAAATAAGACTATTATTTCTCTTTTCCTAATAAAATTGATGCAGATAACTGGTAGTTTGCTTGTGTTTCTGAGATTAGGATGGCACACTGCTCAAGACTGACTGCAGGTCAATTTAGTAGCTGACAAAATCTTAGAGGACAGTGAGACAACCCTGTCACAAACATAGTGATAGAAATACAAAATTTATAATCTAGAGCTTCCAATCCAACAGTAAAGAGATAGTGGTAATATTATGCATGAAAATAATTCAATAACTTCACCATAATACCTGGTCGAGTGCCCACCACTTATAAAACACTGTGCCTGGTAGGGGTGACAAAAAGAAATGAGGCATGAACTTGGAATCTAATAAAAAATCTTCTAACCTAGTGAATCTAGAAATCCATGTCCTAGAAGTCATCATAAATTCTGGCAAATGATTCATTCCTTTTCCTTCCAATGTTTATAATCAAAATATCCAAATAAATATTAATAAAATATTTATTAAAATATGAAAGTTTTGTGGGCTGATCACTCCCAGAAAAAAGGTTAATTTATTTCTTTTATTTATTTATTTATTTATTTATTTTTATTTTGTCGATATACATTGTGGCTGATTATTGCTCCCCATCACCAAAACCTCCATCCCTTCTCCCTCCCCCCTCCCCCACAACAATGTCCTTTCTGTTTGCTTGTCGTATGAACTTCAAATAATTGTGGTTGTTATATCTTCCTCCCCACCCCCCGGTTTTTTTTTTTTTTGTGTGTGTGTGTGTGTGTGTGAATTTATATATTAATTTTTAGCTCCCACCAATAAGTGAGAACATGTGGTATTTCTCTTTCTGTGCCTGACTTGTTTCACTTAATATAATTCTCTCAAGGTCCATCCATGTTGTTGCAAATGGCAGTATTTCATTCGTTTTTATAGCTGAGTAGTGTTCCATTGTGTAGATGTACCACATTTTCCGTATCCACTCATCTGATGATGGGCATTTGGGCTGGTTCCAACTCTTGGCTATTGTAAAGAGTGCTGCGATAAACATTGGGTAACAGGTATACCTTCGACTTGATGATTTCCATTCCTCTGGGTATATTCCCAACAGTGGGATAGCTGGGTTGTATGGTAGATCTATCTGCAATTGTTTGAGGAATCTCCATACCATTTTCCATAGAGGCTGCACCATTTTGCAGTCCCACCAACAATGTATGAGAGTTCCTTTTTCTCTGCAACCTCGCCAGCATTTATCGTTCATAGTCTTTTGGATTTTAGCCATCCTAACTGGGGTTAGATGGTATCTCAATGTGGTTTTGATTTGCATTTCCCGGATGCTGTGTGATGTTGAGCATTTTTTCATATGTCTGTTGGCCATTTGTATATCTTCCTTAGAGAAATGCCTACTTAGCTCTTTAGCCCATTTTTTAATTGGGTTGCTTGTTTTCTTCTTGTAAAGGTGTTTGGGTTCGTTATATATTCTGGATATTAATCCTTTGTCAGATGTATATTTTGCAAATATTTTCTCCCACTCTGTTGGTTGTCTTTTAACTCTTTTAATTGTTTCTTTTGCTGTGCAGAAGCTTTTTAGTTTGATATAATCCCATTTGTTTATTTTTCCTTTGGTTGCCCGTGCTTTTGGGGTCGTATTCATGAAGTCTGTGCCCAGTCCTATTTCCTGAAGTGTTTCTCCTATGTTTTCTTTAAGAAGTTTTATTGTTTCAGGGTGTATATTTAAATCCTTAATCCATTTTGAGTTGATTTTAGTATACGGCGAGAGGTATGGATCTAGTTTCATTCTCCTGCATATTGATATCCAGTTATCCCAGCACCATTTGCTGAAGAGGCAGTCCCTTCCCCAGTGAATAGGCTTGGTGCCTTTGTCAAAGATCAGATGGCAGTAAGTGTGTGGGTTGATTTCTGGATTATCTATTCTATTCCATTGGTCAGTGTGTCTGTTTTTATGCCAATACCATACTGTTTTGGTTATTATAGCTTTGTAGTATAGCTTAAAATCAGGTAGTGTTATGCCTCCAGCTTTATTTTTTTTGCTTAGCATTGCTTTGGCTATGCATGGTCTTTTATTGTTCCATATAAATGTCTGAATAGTTTTTTCCATTTCTGAGATAAATGTCTTTAGAATTTTGATGGGGTTTGGATTGAATTTGTATATCACTTTGGGTAGTATGGACATTTTCACTATGTTGATTCTTCCAATCCAAGAGCATGGGATATCTTTCCATCTTCTCGTATCCTCTCTAATTTCTCTCAGCAGTGGTTTGTAGTTCTCATGATAGAGATTTTTCACCTCCTTTGTTAACTCAATTCCTAAGTATTTTATTTTTTGGGTGGCTATTGTAAATGGGCAGGCTTTCTTGATTTCTCCTTCTGCATGTTCACTATTGGAGAAAAGAAATGCTACTGATTTTTGTGTGTTGATTTTGTATCCTGCTACTGTGCTGAAATCATTTATCAATTCCAACAGTTTTTTTGTAGAGGTTTTAGGCTGTTCGATATATAGGATCATGTCATCTGCAAACAGGGACAGTTTGACTTCATCTTTTCCAATCTGGATGCCCTTTATTTCCTTCTCTTCTCTGATTGCTCTGGCTAGTACTTCCAACACTATGTTGAATAGGAGTGGTGAGAGTGGGCATCCTTGTCTAGTGCCTGTTCTTAAAGGAAAAGCTTTCAGCTTTGCCCCATTCAGGATGATATTGGCAGTGGGTTTGTCATATATGGCTTTAATTATGTTGAGATACTTTCCCTCTATACCTAACTTATAGAGGGTCTTTGTCATGAATGAGTGCTGAACTTTATCAAATGCTTTTTCAGCATCTATAGAGATGATCATATGGTCCTTGTGTTTGAGTTTATTAATATGGTGTATCACATTTATTGATTTGCGTATGTTGAACCAACCTTGCATCCCTGGGATGAATCCCACTTGATCGTGATGAATAATTTTTCGTATGTGTTGCTGTATTCTGTTTGCTAGTATTTTAGTGAGGATTTTTGCATCTATATTCATCAAGGATATCGGCCTGTAGTTTTCTTTTTTGGTTATATCTTTACCTGGTTTTGGTGTCAGGATGATGTTTGCTTCATAGAATGAGTTTGGGAGATTTGCGTCCGTTTCAATCTTTTGGAATAGTTTGTAAAGAATCGGTGTCAATTCCTCTTTGAATGTTTGGTAAAATTCTGCTGTGAATCCATCTGGTCCTGGGCTTTTCTTTGTTGGGATCCTTCTGATAACAGCTTCTATCTCTTTTATTGTTACTGGTCTGTTCAAATTTTCTACGTCTTCACGGTTCAGTTTTGGGAGCTTGTGTGTGTTCAGAAATTTATCCATGTCCTCCAGATTTTCAAATTTGTTGGCGTATAGTTCTTTATAGTAGTCTCGAATGATTCCTTGTATTTCAGATGAATCAGTTGTAATATCGCCTTTTTCATTTCTAATTTTTGTTATTTGAGTCTTCTCTCTTCTTTTTTTTGTTAGCCATGCTAATGGTTTGTCAATTTTATTTATCTTTTCAAAAAACCAACTTTTGGATTCATTGATCTTTTGAATTGTTTTTTGGTTTTCAATTTCATTCAGTTCTGTCTGATCTTAATGATTTCTTTCCATCTGCTAACTTTAGGTTTGGATTGTTCTTGTTTTTCTAGTTCTTTAAGGTGAAGTGTTAGGTTGTTCACTTGCCATCTTTCCATTCTTTTGAAGTGAGCATTTAATGCAATAAATTTTCCCCTCAATACTGCTTAAGCAGTATCCCACAGGTTTTGGTATTGATGTATCATTATTTTCATTAGTTTCAATAAATTTTTTGATTTCCTGCTTGATTTCTTCTTGGACCCATATGTCATTAAGTAGAATGCTGTTTAATTTCCATGTGTTTGTATAGTTTCCAGAGTTTCGTTTGTTATTAATTTCTAGTTTTAATCCATTGTGGTCTGAGAAGATACATGGGATAATTCCAATTTTTTTGAATTTATAGAGACTTGGTTTGTGACCTAATATGTGATCTATCCTGGAGAATGATCCATGTGCTGATGAGAAGAATGAATATTCTGAGGTTGTTGGGTGGAATGTTCTGTAGATATCTGCCAATTCCAATTGGTCTAGCGTCTTGTTTAGATCTTGTATTTCTCTACTGATTCTTTGCCTAGATGATCTGTCTAATATTGACAGTGGGGTGTTCAGGTCCCCTGCTATTATGGTATTAGTGTCTATTTCCTTCTTTAGGTCTAACAGCGTTTGTTTTATAAATCTGGCTCCTCCAACATTGGGTGCGTACATATTTATGATTGTTATGTCTTCTTGATGGATCAGTCCTTTTATCATTAAGTAGTGTCCCTCATTGTCTCTTTTTATGGTTTTTAGTTTAAAGTCTATTTTGTCAGATATAAGAATAGCTACTCCAGCTCGTTTTTCTTTTCTGTTTGCATGGTAAATCTTTTTCCATCCTTTCACTCTTAGTCTGTGTGAATCTTTATGGGTGAGGTGGGTCTCTTGTAGGCAGCATATAGTTGGGTCCTGCTTTTTGATCCAGTCAGCCAGTCTGTGTCTTTTAATTGGGGAATTTAAGCCTTTTACATTAAGAGTTGTTATTGAAAGGTGTTGATTTATTCCTAGCATTTTATTGGTTGTTTGGTTGTCTTAGGTGTCTTTTGTTCCTTGCTTTCTGATTTACTGTTTGGTTTCTGTGTTTGTTGGTTCCTTAGGTTGTAGATAGTGTTTTTGTTAGCTTGTTTTCTCTTCATGAATGCCATTTTTATTATACTAACGGGTTTAGATTTTTCTTGGGTTTTTATGGCAGTGGTAGTTATTTTTCAGGAACCAAACCCAGAACCCCCTTGAGGATTTCTTGTAAGGGTGGTCTTGTGGTAGTGAACTCCCGCAGTTTTTGTTTGTCTGAGAAATATACTATTTGCCCCTCATTTCGGAAGGATAGCCTTGCAGGGTAGAGTATTCTTGGCTGGCAATCTTTGTCTTTTAGTATTTTGAAAATATCATCCCATTCCTTTCTAGCTTTCAGGGTTTGTGATGAAAAGTCTGATGTTAACCTGATTGGGGCTCCCTTATAGGTGATTTGACTCTTCTCTCTTGCAGCTTTTAACATTCTCTCTTTGTGTCTGAGTTTTGCCAATTTGACTATGACATGTCTTGGAGAAGGTCTTTTTGGGTTAAATACATTTGGAGATCGTTGAGCTTCCTGGATCTGAAGATCTGTGATTTTTCCTATACCTGGGAAGTTTTCTGCCACTATTTTGTTGAATATGTTTTCAATGGAATCTCCATTTTCCTCCCCTTCTGGAATACCCATGACTCGGATATTGGATCGCTTATGGTTGTCTGATATCTCTCTCAGATTTTCTTCCATGTCCTTGATTCTTTTTTCTTTCTTTTTGTCTGCTTGTGTTATTTCAAACAGCCCATCTTCAAGTTCAGAGGTTCTCTCTTCAACTTCGACAAGCCTGCTGTTTAAACTTTCCGTTGTGTTTTTTATTTCGCTGAATAACTTCTTCAGTTCAGCAAGTTCTGCTACATTTTTTTTCAGGACATTGATTTCCTTGTACATTTCCTCTTTCCGATCCTGTATACTTTTCCTCATTTCATCATGATGTCTAGCTGAGTTTTCTTGTATCTCATTCAGTTTCCTTAGAATTATCACTCGAAATTCCTTGTCAGTCATTTCAAGGGCTTCTTGTTCTATAGGATCTAGAGTTTGAGATTTATTAACTTTTGGTGGTGTACTTTCTTGATTTTTTGTATTTCTGGTATCTTTTTTTTGGTGTTTATTCATTGTGGCCGGGGGTTTCACAGTCCACCGGTTTGAGACTAATGACTAACTAGGATGTTGCTGTGGTTGCCAATTTCGTATGGCTCCCTCCGTGACTGCTCAGTTGGCCTCTAGTGCCTTGTGTATGTGGTTGCCTCGGGTCTTGGGCTTCTCTGGGGAGCCACCTTTCTGGTCAGCTTGGACTCTGCTGGGCTGGTGGATCATGTACCACAGGGTGTGTGATCTCTGTTGAGCTTTCACTTCCTGTGCAGGACTTCTCCCCGTTCCATGTGCTCTGGCCCAGGCTGTTAGATCGTGCAGTGGCGACCCCACCGGGTGTGTGGTTTCTGTCGAGTCTCCGCCTCCCTGGCCGCACGTCTCCCCCCTCTGTGCGCACTGTGCTGGGCTGGGGCGTGTCTTCTGCAACCCTCGTCTATCAGCTGGGCCTTCAAGACCCTGCTCAGCACCGCCTCACCCAGGAAGTCTACCAGGTTTCTGCTAGGCACGGACGACTGGTCTCTCTGGGTGCCTTTGTAGCACTATCTAGATCTTTCTCGGGTCTTGTTCACGTTTGTATCCCCCCGGTATAAACCGAGTCTAGCGCCTGCCTGCAGCCTGCTCTCCAGCAGGTTCAAGCGGACCTGGGAACTCTCCTACCACACTATTCCCAACCAGATATTCGTTAGGCTTTTTTCCAAACTGGTGGCCACACAGATGGTATCTGCCTCCCAGTAACAGGAAGTTTACCGGGCGCCGGAGTCCAGGGTGTGGTGGAGTGACAGTCAGCCTGCCCGTATTTCCTTGCCCTCCCGACACTGGCCGGGGACGCCCCCCGCCACCAGCCCTGCCAGAGAACCGTGGAGGGAGTGGGATGGGAGGCCGGCCCGCAGGCTCCGGAAAGCCCCGCGCCAGGCCAAGCAAGTGGGAGGGCTCAGTGATGGCCGAGCTGGGCGGAGCTGCCCGGACCTGGGAAAATGGAGGCAGCCCCGGAGCGGTATGTGGCCTGGTGGTGCAGGCGGGAGCCAGGTGGGCATCCGTCCCCCGAACAGAGCTGGATCAGGGGGTCACTCACAGGGTTGTGCCAGGTCGGGTGCTCGCTCTCTGTCTCTGGTTTGCGCCTTCCCCGTTCTCGGCTGCTGCCGCCTCGGGCTGTTCAGTCGCGGCGCGGCTCGGGCGCTCCCAGGAATCTTCTTTAATGCCGGCCTGAAACCTCGAATCCTGACTAGGGCAGCTGGCCGCCTTCAGCCTGGCCCCGGCCTCCGGAATCCTGTCTGCATCCACAGCAGCCCTGGCGCCGTGTTCCCTGTTTCGAGATTCGCTTTTGCAGCCAAGAAACAGTTCTTTTCCTGCTCCACACTTCAAAGCTGTTGCCTGTAAGTGAGGCAGCCTCTCCTGCCGGGGGCAAAGTGGCGGTCACCCCCCATGACCGGCCAGCAGCAGCGGTCCTCCCTTAAGAGATGGCGAGAGGAAGGTCCACAAGTTTCCCGGCTGCCTGAGGCCCAGTGGCTGCCTTTTTCCACCTCAGCTACTCCGCACCAACCGCCGCAGCCACCGCCATCTTGAACTGGTTTAATTTATTTGGACTTTTATTTTGACTTTGTGATTTATTTCCATACCTCATCTAGATGACATACAGACCTTCTTCAGACTAATTTTCTGTAGAGCAGCAGAATGTGCTATGGTTAGGTTAAATTACCACTGGTCTCAGCCCTTAATAAATATTTAACAGCATATGTTCAGACAACAGTGAAACAGCCATCAATATACTCTGCATAATGACTGTAATGCCTAAGAAAGATGTTGAGTTCATTGGAAAGAAAGCAGCAAAAATCAGAGAATTTAAGCCATTAAAGAATTGCTGCTGGATTCATCATGGAGAAATGCCACAGGAATTAGTTTAGCACACAAACACACAAACTACATCCTTCAACTTTTATTTTCTAGGCTTCCTTATTCCTAAGCATTATAGCACATGGTGTAATGACTTGCATTAAAAAACAAAACAAAACAACAACAAGAAAACCCAGTCTGGAAGGCAAAGAGAAAGCAAAGCAAAGAAAACATCATTTATCATTTTGCTAATGTAAAAGTAAAGTTAAAAACCACTTCTAGTTGTCTGAAGATTGCTTTTGCCTCTTTCTAGTCTGCTCTTCTTGTATATGCCTTGGACATGTTGGTGCTCCCAGTTTCTGTTTTCATATTTCTCCTATTTTATAACATAGTCACTCTGTAGAATTTTTATTCTGTTATTTTAAAAAATAAAAATAAATTTGATGTTTCTCTTTTCCTTCCTAAGGTCAACAACAACCCAAGCTCCTACATAAAAAGAAATTAAACCAATATCACCTGTAAAGTAGAAAATGAAATTCTTCTTGAAATTCTATCCTTTGAATTTGATGTTTCTCATAATTTGTTTACTGATCGTTTACGAACTCAGCTCTGTTTCTTGCCTGAGTTTCAGCCATTCATTAAAATGCCTAACTAGATTCTACTAGGTTACATGCAAGTCATAATGTCCAAGACTGAGCTTTGCATATTTTGTCACCACCATTCTAACAAAACACCAATCTAACCTGCTTCTTCTCCTGGATTCTTTAACTCTACATAACATGTGGACATTTAAATAGTTATCTAATTGGGAAACCTGTAGCCATCCTCAGCTTTTCTTTCAATTCTTATGGATTTTACCACTGAAATACTTCCTGAATACATGCCTGCCCTTTATCTGCATTGTCATTGCCACTGCTTTAGCTCAAGCTCTCATCTCTTACCTGATTTCCTTATTCCTATCTTGCCTTCTTAGAATTTATCCTGTACCATGGCTGCAGTGATATACCTATTTAAGAGGATATAGTTTAAATTTATTAACAGGGCATATAGAATCCTCTGTTATTTAATCCAATGTCTCATATTTCTACATCCTTCCACTTCCTGACTCAAAGCTCCAGTAACATTAAACTGCCATGATCCGCCCTGCTCTGTGCACCCACCCACCCTGATACACCCATATTTTATACTTGGATGCTTTGTTATGTTGTTTCCTTTTCCTGGACAGCCCTGTCTACATCCACCCCACAACCTCCCTCTTATTTCTCTGGGCTCTGGCTCCTCCCTCAGGACTCAAATTGCACTTATTTCCTCCAGCAAGCCCTTCTTGACACTGTCCTGCTGGACTAGGTGTCTGGGTTCTCACAGTAATGACCTGCTGATGTCTCTTCTACTCTTTACATTCACTATCTTAATGAATGTGGCTTTTCTCACTTCTAGTAAATGCTACCCAGTTTTGTAGATTGGCTTTGATGTTTCTCCAACATCTACTTGGGTGTCAGATGCCTCCCATTTGGATGTTGGACTTTTATATCTTCCCTGCAACAATGTCACCATTCTTCCATCTTAACACTTTACTCTGACTGTTCCATCGAATCTAATCATTTATAAAACCTGATAAACTCTTTTTTGTAGTTTTTGTTTTCTGAAATTATTCTTTCCTTTTAAATTCTTTTATTATCATTTCACTTTAAATCCTTATAGACCTGTTCTTAAATAGTAGTCTACTACTAGATCTCCTCCCATCCTTCTTCCCTTTAAATACATATTAATCTGGTCTAGCTCCAATCTACTTTTCTTATTTTTATTTTTATTTTTTTTACTTCTTCAATAGATAAATATTTTCTCCCAGACAAGGTGGTCTTTCACTAAACTCTTTCCCAAACTAACTTTCACTAAATAATGGGTGCTATTAATTCATTTTTCTTCTCTTTCTCTCTCTTTCTCAGTATCACTCTTTCTATTTAACTCTTTCTCTATTATTCTTTCTTCAGCTGTCAAGAACTCATAATTGAATTTTACACAGAACTGTAAATGTAAGTTGAGGGGAAAATCATTAATGAAGCAATGGAAACACCGATATCAAGTTCTTGGTTCTTTTGGGGGGCCAGGACCCCTTGGCACTCTGCTCTGCATCAAATTCATCCATATTCTGCTGCCTTTAGCACAACACAATACTTGCTAAGTAAAAAAAGGTCAATTTGTGCTTTATTATTTTTAATCTAAGGAATCAGGTAACTGAGTAATAAGATATAAGAGGACTGCCAGAAAAAAAGTTGAAAAATGTTAGAAAGCTATACATAAGGACGTAGTGTCTTGAAAAACACGCAGTTCAGAACAAATTCTATTTTCCAGTATTGTAACCCACAACTTTTCTAATTGTATTCTTTTGTACATATTAACATTCAATATTAGGTAAAATTTTTAATTTTGCTTTAGTAGACTAATTTATTGTAAATGTTTTTGAAATGATTTTTCCCAAGTTAAGGTAATATTAATTGGGATAGCTTTACAAGAGAGAGAAAATTGACATTTGAAAGTATTGAAACTCCTCAAAGAGCTTTAGTTAAATTCAAGACTAAGCTATAGTTCAAAAATAGAAGTCCTCTCAACCCAATTATTACCTTTTGCTGATGCTTTTTCTGTGGTTACCATGTGTATGTGAGAAGATTCTATAGCTAGAAAGACTTTGTTTTTTAATAACTGGTTCGCCAGACCACCAATTGCTTTAAGATGCTGTGTCTTTGAATACAAGTGCAGAGTATTAGATTAATGGCTTTTGCTTTGACCAGCGAGAACAGGAGAGTTAGGGAATAAAAAGCGGGACCCCTGTTTTCTCCATGGCAGAATGTTTTGTTCCCTGAGCCACAGGGAGGATTACTTTGAATAGCAGCGTGTAAAATGGATTCAGTCCTATAGATCTTATCACCTTTTATCACTCCTATAAGGGAGGGTTCAATCTAATAAGACATGCTATTAACTGTATTTGCTTTGTTTAGGACTTTTATATAGATTAACAAACCCAGACACTTTTTCTGATTTTATTTTTATTTTTATTTGGATGGATGATAGTGTGATTTGCTCTAAAAGGAGGTAATGGCAGCAGGAGTGGAGGAGAGTTGAAGGTGCAGCTTTGATAAATATCAGGGATTTGGGACTCACAGGAAAACACTGTGTCACACTCCTTTGTTCTGAAATCTCCATGATCAGGATCTGTCAGGGAGGTCTCAGTGGTTTTTGGTTTCCTCCTAATGGAAAACGAGCAAAAAAGATCTCTTTGGTTGCATTCTGCTACTAAGTTGTCTATCAGTTGATCTACAGTCTCACAAACAGAAACTGAATAAACACAAAAGCAATTCCTGGTTAGGATTCTGGGCCATCCACAATCACAACAAACGCCCTCCCTCCATACTCAAAATCTCTATCTCTGTTTAGTATTTAATTTCCTTTCAACAAACGTATATTGAGTGCCAGGCATTGTACTAGGTGCTGGAAGGGGATACAAGATGAATATAAAACCTGGCCTCGGCCTTTCCTTTCACCACCTTAAAACTGCAATTGTATCTCATAGAATGATTTGCTTGTTTAGTAGTCTAGATTAGAAACTATCCACACAGAATACACCTGGAGGCATAAATAAGTTAAAACACTAAATATAGCAAGTCATGGGATACAGGCTGGATAGAAAGAATTATAGTGAAGACACTGCCATGTGGGTCCTCCTTAATGACTTCAGTTCTTAGCGCCACTCGGAGGTAAGTCACACACACTCACTACTTGTTTCTGAAACCAGACCTACGGGCACAAAAGATACCTAACGACTTGTTCGGCATCTGACATTTAATAGTTAATAGCTTCAGAACATCTTTTCTTGTCAATTTAAATTTAGAGAGATTGTGAATGTTGAAATTGAAACGAATGGATCCTGTTATATTCTTTTGTCTAGTAATAATGATGATGATGATAATGATTCGCAAAAATTATCTTTTCTCCTAAAGGGATCTTTGGAATTCATTATACAGTTATTTTCTTTTCTGTCCTTATGAAAATTACAGAACACACAAATATTACTGTCTTTATTTTAGAGATAGTGAAACTGAAGCATTGAACGCTGTAATAATTTCAAAAAGCCAAGAAACTGGGATTAGAAATCCTAATTTTAGATCCAGAATTTACATTGGAGGCAAAAATAAATTGTCCAAAGAAGACACTTCTGCTAGTGTTCTTTTGTTTTAATCAGTTTATTGCCTTCCACCCAGATTTTCACATGCTCGAGAAGTCACAAGAGCAAAGTGACTGTACTGGGCACAGGAGAGAGGGAGAGGTACACTTCCCCCTTTGTTTGGCAGAGCTGGACAAGAAGGAAGTTTGGGAATAAGGGGAAATCTTTTTGACTATCAACTGGTACACACTGAATTTTTTTGTGGGTTGAACCAAAGATAAATTGTTCTGAGGGAACAGTTTTTAAATGGTGAAATGATGACTACTATCTCAGCTTTCCTTTACCCCAAATTCATTGTATGGGAAGACAATATAAAATGGTCACCCCTGGAGATTCAGTCTTCTGATGATTTGCAGTCTGGATGTCTTCAATTTAGCACGTTCATGTGCATTAATTATAAAAGACACATGAGTTTAAAAAGTAGCTATATTCCTAAGAGGCTGAAACAGTTTGTAAATTTTACAAATTGTTTAGGTGTTTCCCCTTCATACTTCCAAACAGTTTGCAAATAGCTAAGAAATTTGCTGTGACAATTTAAGCAGCTTGCCATTGATGTAGTGTCTAACATGTTTTGACAGACATGGGAACTTTCCAACACATAAATTGCTATTGTGTTTCAGCACATCTCAAGCTTCAACCACCTGCATTAGAAACAAATGCAACATATTTTCTTGGCAAAAGCTACTGCTGTTGGCTTTACTAAGAGGAATCTTGCAGGTCTCACAATTAAACGAAGGAAGGAGAGACTATATCTAGAAAAAACAAAACAAACAAACAAACAAACAAAAAAACCTCTAGGTCTGAGAAGACTTGAGATAAATATCCAGCCTCTCTTCTCTGTTTCTAAGCAGAATTACACTTACTCCAGGTAGACATTCATTTACACGTCATGGTATCAGCCATTTCAGCAGCACAGCCTCATCACTCAGGTTATTTTTTATCTCTAAAGATATTCTTTTAACATATAAAAAGCCTTGAGATGAGCTAAGGTTTAATTGAAAGAGAGTAGGACCTGGAATTGGAAGGACTTAGTTTCCTGTCTCAACTTTATCTCAAACCCTGTGTACAACTACAATAATTTCCTTTTTTTTCCCCTGCATTTTATTTTATTTTTTTCCTTTAAAAATCAACAAAATTTGCAAAACTGTATCTAGATTGACCAAGAAAAAAGAGAGAAGACCAAAATTACTAAAATCAGAAATATTGCAGGGGCATTATTACATTGTCATTATGGTTTTTTGTGATGGTAAGATTTAGTTTCTCTTTTCATTTGCATTTTTGTTCTACCAGTGAGTTTTGTTCTTTCTTGTGTATTCATAGGAATGATTATCATTTTTCATATTCCAGATTCAGGTCTTCCTTGAGGATCTCTTGTAGGACTGATCGTATGGTAGTGAAATCCCACAGTTCTTGTCTGGAAAATACACTACTTTCCCCTCATTTCTGAAGGATAGCTTTGCTGGGTGCAGTATTCTTGGCTGGCTTTTTTTTTTTTTTTTCCTTGTAGTATCCTGAATATATCATCTCATTTTCTTCTGGCCTGTAGAGTTTCTATTGAGAAGTCTGCTGTTAGTCTGATAGGTGCTCACTTATAGGTGACTTGATGCTTTTCTCTTGCCTCTTTTAAGATTCTCTCTTTGGGACCAACCCCCGTGGCTCGCTTGGGAGAGTGCGGCACTGGGAGCGCCGAGGCCGTGGGTTCGGATCCTATATAGGGATGGCCGGTGCGCTCACTGGATGAGCGCCGTGCAGGTGACACCAAGCCAAGGGTTACGATCCCTTTACCAGTCACAAAAAAAAAAAAAAAAAAAAGATTCTCTCTTTGTCTTTGAGCTTTGCCAGTTTGCATATAATGTGTCTTGTAGAGGAACTTTTTGGATTGAATCTGTATGGGGATTTTTGAACCTCCTATATTTGAAGGTCCGTGTCTCTACCTATACCTGGGCAGTTTTCCATTATTATTTTGTTGAATAGATTTTCCATGACTTTTCCTTTCTTTCCTTTCTGGAACACTCATGATTTGGATATTTGTATGCTTAAGGTGTTCTGCTAGCTCTTGTAGATTTTCTTTATTTTTTTAACCAATTTTTGTTGTTGTTCTAGGTTATTTTGAATAGAATATATCTTCAAGATCAGAATTTCTTCTGCTTGCTCTAGCTTGCTGCTTTAGCTCTGTTTTACTTTTTATTTTGTTGAATGAATACTTCAGTTACAGAAGTTCTGTTACATTCTTTTTAAAGGTCTCTTTGTAAACTTCGTCCTTCATAACCTAGATTTTTTTCTCTTTTCAGTATGTTGTCTGAGTCTTTTCCTAACTCAGTGAGTTTTCTTAAAATTATTGCTCAGAATTCCTTTTCAGTCATTTCAAGGGTTCCCTGCTCTATATGGTCTGGTATTTGAGAATTACTATATTCTTTTGGTGTTGTCATATTTTCTTGGACTTTCATATTTCTAGTATCTCTGCATTGATGTCTGGTTATGTTGCTCTATAGGTAGAGCAGTTGCTTCCTCTACTACTCTGGAGTGAGCTTTGAGAAGAGAGATGTGTTCTTCTTTGTTTGGTCTCCACTTGTTACCCTCCTTGTGTCAATGCAGTTGATTGTATGGCAGGCCACCTGCACAATGGCTGTGGCTATTTTTGTGGTTTTGAGCTTCTTTTTCAGCAGCTATGGCTGCAGCAGTGGCTGTGGTGGCCCACCCATGCAGAAATGATGTTTTTGACTCCTTTTCTGCTTCCAGGCAGTGGATGCTGCCCTCAGCTACTGCCCAGGATCCTGGACGTGCTCTACATTACAATAATTTTCTTGATCATTCTGAACTTCACCCTCATCTGAAAATTAGGGATAATAACTTCATAAATTATTATAAAATTAAATGATATATTTATGTAAGTTCCTAGCATAGTATTTGGCACCAGATATGGATGCTTTATTTAATTATCATATCAGCATCATGAGAAAGATGTATTCTCCCTTTCATAACAGAAGAATCTGAAGTTCAGAGTGGTGATGTGGTTTCTCCAAGTTTCTATATTAAGTAAAAGGAATAGCAAGATGGCAAATAACCTCTTACTTATCAAAGTAAGTGCTCAGTCCCCCTGGGAAAGGATTTCAGGCCACTCCCCTAGGACTCAAGCCCGGCTTCTGAGTCCTAAGCTATGGTAGCCTGTAGCAGCTATTTTGGCACCAGCCTGCACATGGAGATTGAGACCACAGCAGGCAGATTTGTGTAATCTTGGTGGCCAAGCATGCTCAGTTAAAAGAAGTTTATCCTTTGAATGACCACACTGGAGGTGTTAGAGAACATCTAGAATATTTTAAGTAAATTTGGTGCATATGGTGGAATTTTACCAATGAACATGTTCTAAAAGAGACCAACTGAGCATGTGCAAGACTAGATTACATAACCGGGAACCACTCCCTTTATTTGAACATTCATTAGGTAGTGTGAATATGTATAGATAGCCAAACTGTAAAAGTTGAATCCCGGAAGAAGGAGGGGCTGTTGTTCACTCTCTCAGGAGCCAGCCTGCACTTCACTTTTGAAGTGTGTATGTTTTGCTGTTTGTGTTAAACTTGCTTTTAGCAGGCTGCTGTTCACTCTGGAATGAATCTGCACTTTGTAATGTGTGTATTTCTTACTTTTATATTAAACTTGTGGCTGCTGCTCAGTCTCTGGAACTAGGCAGCACTTTCCCTGTGAAGTGTGTATTTCTTATCCTTACATTAAACCTGTTTTCATTTCCTACTGTAATTTTGCCTCTGAATTCTTTCCTGTGGCAGAATCAATGACCTGGTGGAGGATGGCGTGGGTTGAGAATAGCTATTGGACCTCCTCAGATCCTCTGTTCTTGTATCAAAAACAAATAAACTTTGAAACTTTCACATGCTGTTCTCACTTTCAAATCCATCTGTCAGTCACCTCTGGGGTAGATATGGTGTTCATTTTTTCATAGTTCATACAGTAATGGTGAAAGAAGTAAATAAAAACAAAATGCATACTAACTTCGTATGAAACCAAAAAAGACCCCAAATAGCCAATGAAATCTTAAACAAAAAGCACAAAGTTAGGGTCATTACACTAGCTATCTTTAAAATATATGGCAAAGCTATAGTAATCAAAACAGCATGGTACTGGCATAAAAACAGATGCAGGGACCAATAGAAAAGAGAACCCACTAATAAATTCATGTATCTACAGACAACCATTATTTGGCAAAGTAACCAAGGACTACACTGGGGAAAGCACAGACTCTTCAATAAATTTTTCTTGGAAACTATGTATCCATATGCAGAAGAGAGAAACTATACCCCTATCTCTCACTATAAAACCAACTCAAAATGGGTTAAAGATTTAAATAAATATAAGACCTGAAACTCCAAACTACTAGAAGAAAACATAGGCAAAACACTCCAAAACATTGGTCTAGGCAAAAATTTTATGAAGAAGATTTCTAAAGCACGGGCAACAAAAGCAAAAATAGACAGATAAGATTAATTCAAACTAAAAGTCATCTGCACAGCAAAAGAAATAATCAACAGAGAGAAGAGGCAACTGGCAGAATGGAAAAAAAAGTATTTTCAAACTCTTCATCTAACAAGGGATTAATATCCAGAATGCTTTTAATAACTCAAAAGCAAAATAACAAATAATCTGATTAAAAATGGGAAAATTACTTGAATAGACATTTCTCAAGAGAAGACATAGAAATGGCCAACAGGTATATAAAAAATGCTCAGTATCACTAATTATGGGGGAAATACAAATCAAAACCACAAATCATCTCACACAATAAATGCTGGCAAGGATGCAGAGAAAGTGGAACACTCCTCCATTGTTGGTGGGAATATAAATTAATATAACCATTATGGAAAACTACATGGGAGTTCCTCAAAAAAATAAAAATGGAACTGCCATATGATCCAGTAATTACAGTGCTGAGTACTCATCCAAAGGAAAGGGAATTAGCATGCAGAAGAGATATCTGCACCCGTATGTTTACTACAGCAGTATTCACAATAGCCAAGATATGGAGTCAACCTAGGTGTCCATTGACTGATAAATGGATAAAACCTAAAGACTGTACAGAAAACTCTTAGGGATGATAAACAATTTCAGTAAACTTGCAGGATGCAAAACCAATGTGCAAAAATGAGTAGAGTTTTTATATTCCAATAACAAACTAGCAGAAAATGAAATCAAGAATCAAGCAAATTGACAATAGTCACCCCCCCAAAAAAAATACCTAGGAATAAATTTAACCAAGGAAGTGAAAGATCTCTCCAATGAGAACTACAAATCATTGCTGAAAGAAATTAAAGAAGGCACAGAAAGATGGAAAGACATTCCATGCTCTTGAATTGGAAGGATTAACATTGCAAAAATGTCCATACTACCTAAAGTGATCTCCAGATTGAATGCAATACCCATCAAAATATGAATGATATTCTTCACAGGTATAGAAAAATCAATCCTAACATTCATATGGAACACCAAAAAGCCCAAATAGCCAAAGCAATATTGAACAAAAAGAAATAATAAATAAAGCCAGAGGCATCATACTACCTGACTTCAAATTACACTACAAAGCTGTAGTAACTAAAACAGCATGGTATTGGGGAAAGAAAAATAGACAGTCAGACCAGTGGAACAGAATAGAAAACCCAGAAATCAACCTACATACTTACAGCCAACTAATCTTTGACAAAGGCAACAAGAACATACACTGGAGAAAGAACTGCCTCTTCAACAAATGGTGCTGGGAAAATTTTCTTCCATATGTAGAAGAATGAAACTATACCTGCACCACTCAACATATACCAAAATAAATTCAAAATGGACTAGAGACTTAAATATAAGTCCTGAAACTATTAAACTCCTAAAAGAAAACATAGGGAAAACACTTTAGGTTGTAGGACTGGGCAAAGACTTTATGAATATGACCCCCAAAAGCACAGGCAACTAAAGGAAAAATAAATAAATGGAATTATATCAAACTAAAAACTTCTGCTCAGCAAAAGAAATAATTACAAGTGAAAAGGCAACCTACAGAATGGGAGAAAATATTTGCAAACTATTCATCTGTCAAGGGATTAATGTCCATACTATATGAGGAATGCAAAAAACTTAGTAAAAAAAAACAAGCAATTCAATTAAAAAATGGGCAAAGGAGTTGGATAGGCATTCATCAAAGAAAGATATACAAATAGACAACAGACACATGAAAAAATGTTCCACGTCACTCAGCATGAGAAAAATACAAATTCAAACCACATACATTATTGGTGGAACTGCAAAATGGTACAGACTCTATGGAAAATGGTATGGAGGTTCCTCAAACAATTGCAGATAGATCTACCATATGACCCAGCTATCCCACTGCTGGGAATATACCCAGAGGAATGGAAATCATCAAGTCGAAGGTATACCTGTTCCCCAATGTTCATCGCAGCACTCTTTACAATAGCCAAGAGTTGGAACCAGCCCAAATGTCCATCTTCAGATGAGTGGATACAGAAAATGTGGTACATCTACACAATGGAATACTACTCAGCTATAAAAATGAATGAAATACTGCCATTTGCAACAACATGGATGGACCTTGAGAGAATTATATTAAGTGAAATGAGTCAGGCACAGACAGAGAAATATCACATGCTCTCACTTATTTGTGGGAGCTAAAAATACATAAATAAATACACAAATAAACTGGAGGTGGGGAGGGAAGAAGACACAACAATCACAATTCCTTGAAGTTGTTTCTATAAGCGAACAGATACGAGGTTGTTGGGGAGAGGGAGTGGGGAGGGAGGTTTCAGTAATGAGCCACAATAATCAACCACATCGTATACTGATAAAATAAAATAAAATTAAAAAAATAAAAAATAAAACCACATAGAAATATCATCTCACACAGGTTAGACTGGTTATTACCAAAAAGACAGAAAATAACAGATGTTGGCAAGGATATGGAGAAAGGAGAATCCTCCTGTGCTGCTCGTGGTGAGACTTGTAAATTAGCACAGCCATTATGAAAAACAGTATAGAGGTTCCTCAAACAAGTACAAATGAAACTGCCATAGGATCCAGCAATCCCACTGCTAGGTATATACCAAAGGAAATTGAAATCATCATGTTGAAGGGATACCTGTACTCCTATGTCATAGTTTGCTTTTTTGTTAAAAAAAAAAAAAATAGAGTTGAAAATCAATTTTAGTTGGACTTTAGAAAGTGTGTCACTGGTAATTTTTTGGACTAACCACAGGGCTCTTTCCATTGCAAGAGATAAAGCATAGTAATACAACTATATATTTGCTTTAAGTTTTAGCCAGATGTCTTAAGGAAGGGTGGCTAAAAAAATATATATATGTATATTATTATTATCATTTTGTAAGATTTTAAAAATTATTTTAATTAAATTATTATTTAAATATTATTATAATTACTTAAATATTTAATATTATTATTAAATATTATTTAATGTTATTAAATATTATTCTATCATTTAAATATTAAAATATTTAAATATATTTTATTCAATTTTTTAATATTTTATATTTCTTAAATATTAAAATTATTAATTATTATTATTATCATGTTGTAAGTTTTTTTTAGGGAGCCACTCCTCTCAGGAATCTTATAATTAACTTTTCATTCTACTGATTTTCCTACAGTGAGGCAGGAATTTTTTTATTAGTACATATCATAACACTTCTATTCTGTTCAGGTTAGTATTGAGTCATCTCAAGATTATCTGAAGACTTCAAGTAATTTCTTTTCAGCATACTACATAGGTGGCTGGTATTTTGGCCCTGAACTCTTCAAAGGTTGACTGGAAAAATACACTTTGTTTGCTTATACAGAGAGAACAGGAATTTGTTTTAATATTAAATTATCAAACCATAGTTTTTATCATTGAAGATTCATAAAAGCTTATGATTTGTTTTGGCTTGCAGACTTGAAAATTTTTTAAAGGAACTTGTTAATTAAAAAATTTACTGTACTGTATCTGTGGTTGTGTCAATGCAGTTGTGTTGTCGGTGGAGGTGGCGGTGGCTTCAGGCGGCAGGTCAGCGAGTGTGGTGGGAGCTGCACTGGAGGCAGCTGTGGCTGGTGGGCAGAGGTGGGCCTTGAGAAGCTTTTTGGTTGTGTGAGGTATAACATAAAAAATACTATAGTTACAGTTAGAGATTACAGTAATTTGCTCTATTTTTCAGAGATAGGGATAGGTTACAAAATATTTAGTTGAATTGATTTGTAGTTGCAGAAAATACATTTTTTGTGACTACAAATGTTTGGATTAAATGAAAAATTTTATAAGCCTGTACATCACAGTATGCCTCCAATATGTGACCTTTTGATAGCAATCAAATGTGATTTGCTGAACTGTTGATGGACTGAAGAGAATCACTACTTAAAGTAGAGCTCTCTTTTTCTTTTCTTTTTGAATGTTTATGTGACAGTGCAATGTAGAAAGATCGCAGGTTGTTTGATATTTGTATATAAAAGGAAAGGCAATTCAAAACCTTACTCTGTAAACAGTAAAAAATTTTGTCATTTTTGTAGGACATGGGTGGTTCAGATAATGGTTGGGAGTTGAGATGAGGAAGTAAGAGTTTTTATACTGTAAATCTCTCAATATTTATTGATTCCTCCATGTCTTATTTGCCTTTATTTCCTGTTTTGTGTTCAGCAGTTTATTGATAATAATGATGAATAAGGTTTCGAGTCTCTCCCCTGAAGTTGACCATGCTAGCAAGTTGCGCATAAAATTCACAGCACACTTTTTCCCAGGCATAGCATTGAGGATCTAATAAAATTTTCATCTCCTGTTTCTGGAATATTTCATCTGGAGAGTAGAAAACAATTCTTTTGCTGTCCTCTTTGACAGATTTATGTGTTCTTTAAAGGATGATTAGAAGTAGAATTTCTTCTCTTCTCTATTCTTCATTTCTTTGTATGCCATCTTTTAAAAATTTACAGTTGAGAAATGTCAATTGTCATATCCAGGCACTAACATTATCTTCCTATTGAATATGGGACATATTTGGTGATACTTTTTAAATGGATTCTGACCTGAAGGATAAAAGCATACCTTTTAGTTCATCTTATGTGAAGTTCATGTGAACTAGTGTGGAATTCACTCCCTCTGAGGGTGTTTCAAATATATCAACAATTGTAAACACTCATCATTATTTGAGATGCAAATGGATGTTTAGAAAACCACATTATTCTGTGATATCAGTATATCTATATCTGTACCTTTCAAGTAATTAGTATATCTATACTTTCAAATTAGTTGGCCACAGAGTAACACATTATATAATCAAGGGCTAAAATTTGCAAAATAGCTATAAAATAGAAATCACTTGGAGACCAAATAATAAGGAAGATTCACAGAGCAGATAGATTAAGAATAAATCCTTGAAGGATAGAAATATTTATCCTGAGAATGAGGGCACAAAGCAGGTATGGGAGTAGGACTAATTAGACTAAATTTCAGAAACCATGAAGAAATTGGCCTAACTCTAAATTGCCTAGAGGCAGTGCAGCAAAAATAGGGCCTGTCTTTATGCAGTTCATAGTCATACTTCTCACACCCAACATAGGGCTTGTGATATGGTGAAATAGGTTCTCAAGAGATATCTGTTGAATGAATGAATGTAAATCCCAATAAGTGAATAATAGAGGTAAGGCTGGGTGGGTCAAGATTATTTTCTGACCACCTTTAGAAAAATATTTGGCTTGTAGCTTATTTCACCCCACTGACAACTTGCCCTTCCATGCCCAATAGCCAGACAGATATACTAGTAGCTTGATGTTTAATCCCCTTTGAACCTACAATCTCACAGCCTCGAGCAAATGCCATTTTGCTATGATGAGAATCATGTACAAACTAGTGTTTTCTTTGATTGAACTTTTGAGTGTGAGAGGTTACTGATATTCAGAGCTTAGACTAAAATCCCCCCAAAAGCTGAAAAGACATGGGAAAAAAATAGAACCCACAACACAAGACATTTCGTATTGGTCTGTGCTTCACACATATTCCCATAGCAAAGATGTGCTCTGAAGCCAAATTATCAATTCATCAGAAAAGAGTTTTGTTAGCTAGGAAAGCACCCAGGCAGGTCAAAAGAAATACATTGTGAGCTGATGGGTACTCTGACCCATGTCTAAATTTCATACTTAAGGCAGGTGTGGAAGCAGGCGTGAGAGTCTCTGATTCAGGTGAAACAGTTGGAGACTATTACCCTTGCCATAATCTTTGTAAACACTTAGCAACCCAACAGAGGAACATTACCATAATAGATGCTTAACTATTGCCCCACTTACATGTTTGATCCACTCCAATTCTTTTCCCAGAGTGTTGTCACATGAATGGTTGGAAAAGAGAAACCTGATCACATTGCCCCTACTTAAAATTCTTCAAAACATCCCTGTGGCTTTTAGCATAACATCCAAAGTCACTAGAACAAAATATAAAACCCATCTGGTACCCTATATTTCCCTTTTCTTTCTTTCCTTTAATGAGTATTTATTGAGCACTTACTATGTGCTTGGAACTGGGCTCCTTGCCAGGGATCAGATGATGAATAAAAAATATAGATCCGCAGGGTCATTTTCCCTCTTTCTCAGATCTAATCTCAAGCATGTTTAAATTGGTCCTTTTGCCTTTTCTAATGATTTGTGTGCCTGCCTCTTCCCCCTCTCTCTGTTACTTGACTTATTTCTACCCATTTTTAAAAATCCACCCGGGGCCCTGGTAACCTGCCCCTGCCTCCACGCCCCAGGCCCTGCAGGTTGCACACACTCTGAATTTCTAGAAAACATTGTATTTTCCTCTCTCATAGCTCTCAAGTAATGTGCTTTTCTCTGAGAGGAAAGCCTGTATTTTTCATCGTCATCTTCAGTAATTAGCGCAATGTCTGCATATAGTACGTCCTTAACGAATGTTAGTTTCTTCTATTTTCTTGGAGGTCATCCTTTTCTTGATCAAACCTTATTTTTCAGATGATTGCTTTGATGTTGGGGATTTTACTCATTCTTTTATCCATTCCCTCAAACACTTCTTGAGAACCTACCATGTATCAGTTCTCATATAGGCACATTTTGTAACTGATTTCTTTAGCAACAACGGTGTTGAAGAAATGTAAGCTCAGATGTGACATGGCTGGTCCTCCATTTCCTGTGTGGCAGAAATGCTTCCCAAACTCAGATCTATGTGACTATGCTCTGTCTTCTAGGACAAAGCATAATTTTCTGTACCTTTTATATAGCGAGTAAAAATATAGTACAATTTAAATTCTATTATAAGAAGCTCCTTAAGACCTCTAAATTCCATTCTCATTTGGTCATAATGAGCACACAGTTAGAAATCCATTTTACAATCAGGAATTGGACATTGAAAAACAGGCACTGTATTAGTCCGTTTTGTGTTGCTGTAACAGAAATACCTGAGACTGGGTAATTTATAAGGAAAAGAGGTTTATCTGGCTTATGATTCTGGGACAGCTGCATCTGGCAAGGGCCTCTGGCTGCGTCTGCACATGGTGGAAAGCAGCAGGCAGTCAGTGGGTACAGGAAGATCACATGGCAAGAGGAAGCAAGAGAGAAAAGGTGCCAGGGTCTTTTTAAGCAACGAGCTCTCATGGGAACTAATAGAACGAGAACTCACTCATTAATTCCCCCGTCCCCCAGGGAGAGCATTAATCCATTCATGAGGGATCCGCCCCCATGACTCAATCAGTTTCCAACACTGCCACATCGAGGATCAAATTTCCACGAGTTTTGGAGGGGACAACACATCCAAACTCCATCATTCTACCCTGACCCCCGAAACTCATGTCACTCTCACGTACAAAACACAATCAGACACTTAGGGCTTTTTTTTTTTTTTTTCTATTTGTTAATAAAGTATCAGATGGAAAACAAAATAATGCTTTGCACGAGGTGGAGGCAAGAGAAAGGTTCAATGCCAGCTGCATTCTCAGCCCTTCTCCAAGCTTGTGGATAGAATACACCAGAGCTGGTTGGTTTAGGGGAGTTGTTTCAAATTTTTCTCTTCAATCCATCAGTGGGGTCTGTGGGGAAGAATTTTTTCTCCCATTTCCTCTCTTTGTTATAAATTTTAAATAAACTCAGGAGCTTACTTGGCACTGTATATATTATAGACACAAGGATGTATGAGGGGGGGCTGAGACAAGTAGAGAAAAGAATTAATCTACAGCTGATTTTTACCGGTGTTTGTGTAGCAGATTAAAGATGGCTATAAATTCTTTGACATTCCTCCCATAGAGAAATTAGATTTATCCCACTTTCCCTTGACTTTGGGTGGTCTCTGTGATTGCTTTAATAGAACACAGTGGAAGTGATACAGTGCTATCTCCAGGCCCAGGCCTCAGTATATTGGCAGTTGTTGCTTTCTGTTTCTATGAACTCTCACTCTTAGAGCCCTGATCTACCATGTAAGAAGCCCAACATGGTGACCACGTAAAAAGGCCCTGAAACTCCATGGAGAAGGAAAAGGCCCATTGAGCCTAGTCTTAAGTTCTCTTTGCAAGCAGGTAGGTTTGGACTCCCCTTTAGACTAGCCCAGCTACCAGCTGAATACCATGAGTTACTGCAATTGATGCTATATTCTTCTGGGAGCAAAAGAATCTACCAGATGAGTCCTTCCTGAATTCTTACCTGTATTAAGCCACTGAAGTTTGGTCTATTTTGTTGACAGTAATAGGTAATTGGAACAGTTTGTACCAAGTCATCAATTAGCAATTACTTTCACTTATTCCACATCCACTGTAGGAATCATTGAGACTAGTTGGATATACGGGCCTTCCTTCTCTTTGATGATGGCATCATCAGATGCTAGTTAAAGGGGAAGATATTGTTTACTTCTGTGATTTTTTAAAAATATCTTTCTGATTGATGGTAATCATCCATATTGATTTGTCCCATGACATTTTCCAAACCACATTTATATCTATTTTTCTCTAAATCTTCTTGCCATATGTCTAGTAGGTCATTTGTCACGTTTGGTTTATGCCATCTTGCAGATGGTGAAACTGAGGCACAGAGGTGAGGTTACCTTGTATTATTTTGAAATTTAATTAATTTTGAGATGGTTATCTGTTTACTACCTGTCATACCAACTAAACTTTAAGCTCTAAGAGATCAGAGAAATTGTCTGTCTTATTTATTATGCTGTATTCAGAACCTAGCTTGCAGTGCTGATAGAGAAAACATTCACTAAGTATTAGCTGAGTGATTAAATTCATGAAGAGTGGTGGTGCTCTGACCAAAACCTGTGTCTTCTGATCCAGAGGATGAGTCTCTTTCTATCATCACACTCATGAATGATGAGAGGACATGAGTCACTTGAGAATTTCAGTCAAATTGCATGGTCACCAATCACACTCTCCCCTTCCCCTCTTCCCTTCCCACTAGAGTACAACTTTTTTGTGGAAGATATAGTTTTTGGAAAACCTTTCTAGTAATTCTGATATGTCTCCTGTAGAATTAAAACAAAATACTATTACTCTTTCTCTTAGTTATATATTGTTTTATACAAAGGAAGTGCTCTGAGAAAATAGAATCATGTATGCTTATAAATTATGAAAACATTAAAGTTTTTAAAAAAGAAAACCTAGAAACAGAGAAAACAAGGCCAGAAAAAGTGCACTAAAATACAATCAATATTGTGATATTTTGTGTATTTGGAAAATATTTACCTTTTTATTTTCCAAGTTTTCAGTATTTTGATCATTTTCTGAGATAATGGCTTTATAATTAGAAAGAAGATACCCCCAAAAGCCCAGGGCTCCACCTTCATGCCAAATGAATGGAAGATTGAGGGTACAGGGAGACTCTAACTCAGATCAATGACATGAGAAGACAATTTACCTTTAGACAATTCAGCATGTCTTAGCTAGTGGGTACTGTGGCTCCCATAAAGGTAACTATGTAAATGATTTCCACCCTTGTTTTCATAAATACTTGTATATTCTAAAAAGCCCTTGAACTAAATTTCAGTTCCTAAGAACTGGTACTGATCATCAGTAGCTACTTGCAGGTGAGCATACTGTAAGAATAAGGAGATGCCACGTAAGATCCCTATTCTTTCCTCTTGTGTTTCTCAGGGTTCTCAGCCAAGTGAGCAAGGGAAACAACTGACCAATGTAATTAGGGGAAGGTTGCTATGAACCTTGTATTGCTGGCTATGCCAAATTCACAGGTAGGTTCTTGGATTTGAGTGCCCGGGATGCTATTGTCCATAGTTATGGTTCATCAGTGAGGGGCAGGCTAAAGGGATACTGATACCTTAATTTAATTATAATAATGCTTCCCTTTTATTTCAGACTAGCAGTAGGTTCTCCTTTCTGGAGTCAGAAATAGTCCTTCAAATAAAAAGGGGAAAAAAGGAGGCAGAGAGGTAGAGGGAGGGAACAGGGAGAAAGGAAATAGGAGGCAAGAAGAAAGAAAGAGAGCGAGAGAAAGAGACCTCAGCTCTAGAAAAATAGTTTGATAGTTTTCCGGGAATATATATGTGTATATTCACATACCTCAGTAAAACTATAACTGAGGAGTGAGACAGAACCAAGAATCATAGCATCTTAGAGGATGTCACGTAAGAGGTAAATGTAAATGTAAAAGAGGGAAATGTGTTCTACCATTGCAATCATCCTAAGAGAAGTGACACGCCTCCAGAGAAGGTGCATCAAGATTCACAAGGATGGCTCCTAGACACCAAGGAAAGGTTTAAATGTATTCCATATAATCTCTTTATTAGGATTAGGAAGTATGCAACATTTTATTTTATTATGCTATGTTATATTATGTTATGTTATGTTATATGTTATTTTTTCTAAAAGATGACCAGTGAGGGGATCTTAACCCTTGACTTGGTGTTGTCAGCACCACATTCTTCCAAGTGAGTCTCGGGCCGGCCCTAGTATGCAACCTTTTAGAGATGTTTATTTTTATATCAAAGATAACTATTAGAAATATTTGGGGAACCACGAATGTTAGGATAAAAACACTCAAAAGCTTATCTTTCAAAGACAAATCCTGTTAATATTGGACTATCTCCTTTTATTTTTTTTTGGTTATGTTGAACAGAAATCTTGTCAAAGCAACATTCTATTAAGACAACAGCTTACCTGTTTTGTCTCACTGTGTGCAACATGCTCTTTGTAATAATCCCATGGAATCCAGCAAGCCAGTAACTTCCTATTCTAATGTTAAAGGCTACTTCGACTGGGACTTTTAAAAATAGAACAAAAGAATCTATCACAAATGACAGAACGCAGACTCTGGAATGATTCCATGTATGTACATATTCCATGTATCATGAAGGTTACATTAACACAAATGAATTTTATAAAACTGCCATAAACTTTTAGTTCCTCATTACCAAGGCACAGAAAGAAATAACTTATGACCTGTCTCTCAGAAAGTAATCACTGTTATAATCCATTCTGAATTCCTCCAAATTTGACTGATGTTCCCTGATATGCTTTATGCCATTATGTATCATGCTGCTTTATGCTGTGAAGTATAATTTTATTAGGAAAAATATTTTAAAGCACTTATTCTTAATTTTTGGACACTATATAAGCAAATTGTACTCAAAGAATTCTTTATTCAATTAGTTAAAGCATGCGTCCTCGACTACATTTTGTAAAATGTTGTCTGCCTAGAAACGCCAACTCTACCTATTTAATGCTATGGTTCCTCCGCTAACCTCAGTGCTCCTTGCCTGTTGCCATTTTACTTTTTTCTCAATTAGCATTTTGTGTGTGTGTGTGTGTGTGTGTGTGTGTGTACGCACACGCGAGTGAGTGTGCTTGTGCACACCAGGGGGCATAGGGAATGTTTTAGATATTTTATAGCATGAGGAGTAATTTCCTCTTTTGGATTTGAGATACCTAGCAGATGAATGATGCTTCCTGTGTAATCTAATACTCTACCCTGTCAACAGCAGCTTAGCAAAGTGATACTGCCTGATTTTGTATATCATATAATTTCTTAAGGATTGCATTTTATTTTTAACTTAACAGTAATTATGGCCATATAATATATTTTTATTCTTCCACTTTCCACTTAACATTTTATTATACCCTAAACATATATTTTCCATAAATTTAGGAACCATTATTTTTAATTCTGTTTCTGAATCAAAGTTTCATTACACTAATTTTTCTTTCCTCAAAAAATTAACATAAGTCCAGGAAAACAAATTTCAAATAAAGAAAACAAAATTTCACCATTCATCTTTATTGTACACACACACGTGTGCATGTACACACACACACACACACACATACACACACACCAGGGTACTTCAAAAAGTTCATGGGTTCATATTATCTTTTAATTCTATTTTTCCACATACTTTTTGAAGTATCCTTATATGTATGACATACATATAGATTTGTATTTTTCCATTTGCTTTTCAACAGATACAATAATTACATAGGTAATGCTTAATTACCATTTATATTTAATTAAATGTAAATAATCTAAACACACCTATTTATTTATTTTTAATTTTTTTACTTTTTAATTTTATTTTTAATTTTTATTGAATCATACATATTTTGGGGGTTCAACGTTGACATATGTTGATCAAATCATCGTTACTAGCATATATATTGTTACAAATTTTACTTATTCTTTATGCCCTTTGAACAATCTCTCCCTCTTCCCTTCTCCCTTCCCCTTCCCCCCCTCTGATAACCCTAGATTTCTTCTCTCCTTTTGAAAGAGTAATGGTTACTCTGTTGATTTGTTGCCTAGATGATCTGTCCAATGCTGAAAGGTGTAAACACACCTATTTAAAAGGGAGAATCAGACTGGATAAAAAAGAAAGGCCCAACTATATACTTCTTAGAAGAAAGTTTTGGGAAACAGAAGAAAAATCACTCATAGGCCAGTACTCCTTAATTACTGTTATAATTTGTATTTATTCCTTTCTAGTCATTTTTCAAAGGTGTGTTTTACTTTCTTGCTATTGTGGTATATACACAGTTTTTTTTTACTGCTTTTCTCGCTTAATAGTGTGTTGCTATATGGAAATGGACTAAACCTCAATGTTTCACAATAGTCTACTCTCTAGCACTTACGAATTCAGAATTAAGCTTCTAATGTTAGCCAAATAAAAGCTTTCAAAAGTGAGCCTATGTGATTAGCAATAGGATACAAAATAAGAGAGGACCTTTATTCTTAAGAAATTAAAAACAACTTTTATTACAATGCTTTTCCTTGGGTAGAACAGGCTCATCATAGAAAATGTCAGTGACTCAATGGTCCAGTTAGATCACATATTCTTAAATAATCTGAACTAAATGTCTTCCTTTGATGACTTAGAAAGCTCTTTTGAGGTGTGTTCATTGTGTTTAGAATTATCCTACAACATCATGTATCTCTGAACTATAAAAACACAAAATTGCCTTATAAAGATTTCTGATTTATAGACTACTGATTCAACCACTTTTGGATGAGCTTCTTGAAGGCTCTATGTGTAGCTTCTGGACCAGCACTTGGCATATAGGATTTAATCATAGAATTCATATTAAATTAAATTGACGTAAGTATGTCTTTGAGAAGCATTGTTTGGACCATATGAAATTTCCCATGACTCTTTCGACCTTGCTCAGAGTCACCTGCTTCAGCTGAGGAGCTGCAGAGCACCCCAGTGCCTCTCTTGGAGTCACAGGGTCCTGCTCCCAACCCTAGTTGAAAATATACATTGAGGAAAGGACAGCCTCTGCAGGAAGGGTGCTTGAGTAACTTGATATCCATATGCAAAAGAAAGAAATTAGATCCCTATCTCTCACCATATACCAAAATCAACTCGAAATGGATAAAATATTTGAGTGTAAGACCTGAAATTAGAAAACTACTAGAATAAAACATAGGGGAAACACTCCAAGAAATTGATCTCGGCAAAAATTTTATGGAGAAGGCTTCTAAAGCAGAGGCAACAAAAGCAAAAGTAGACAAATGGGACTACATCAAACCAAAATCCTTCTTCACAGCAAAGGAAACAATCAACAGAGTGAATAGGTAATTGGAAGAATGGGAAAGTGTATTTGCATACTATTTATCCAACAATGAATTGATATTTAGAATATACAAGGAACTTAACTCAACAGCAAAACAAATACATAATCCAATTAAAAAATAGAGGAATGACCTGAATAGATATTTCTCAAAAGAGGATGTACAAATGGCTAGGAGATATATTTTAAAAATACTCAACATTGTTAATCATCAGGGAAATGCAAATCAAAACCATAGTGAGATGTCATCTCACATTAGTCAGAAAGGCTATAATCAAAAAGACAAAAAATAACAAATGCTAGTGAGGATATGGAGAAAAGAGGACTCTTATCCACTCATGGTGGGAATATAAATTAGTACAACCATTAAGGAAAACTACATGGATGTTCCTCAAAAAAACTAGAAATAGAACTACCATATGATCCAGCAATCCCACTGCTGGGCATATATTCAAAGAAAAGGACATTAGCATACCAAAGAGATATCTGTACCTCCATATTTATTGCAATACTATTCACAATAGCCAAGAGATGGAATCAACCTAGGTGTCCATGGAGAGATAAATGGATAAAGAAAATGTGGTATATATACCCAATGGAATACTACTCAGCCATGAAAAAGAATGAAATTCTGTCATTTGCAGCAGCATGGATGAGCCTGGAAGATGTTACATTAAGTAAAATGAATCAGGCACAGAAAGAAAAATAATGCCTGTTCTCACTCATATGTGGGAGCTAAAAAAAAAAATGAGTTGAGGTTTTAGAAGTAGAGAGTAGAATTTTGTTTACTAGATGCTGGAAAGGGGAAGGGGAGAGGGGAAAGAGTTAAAGTACACTAAATTACAGATAGATAGGACAAACAATTCCAGTGGTATACAGTAATGCTAGACATCTGTAAGTAACAATGATTTATTGTACATTCTCCAATGACTAGAAGCAAGGAGATCAAATGTTCTCAACACAAAGAAATTGTAAAGTTTTGCAATTATGAATATGCTAATCACTCTGATTTGCTTTTCATACATTGAATAGATATATTGAAATATAACTCTCTATTCCATAAATATGTACAATCAATACATTTCAATTAAAACAAATATTTTTTGAGAAAAAGTTTTGTACTTCTTTTGCTAAATCTGTTACTAAGAATTTTATTCTTTTTGATGATATTGTAATTGCAATTGTTTTCCTAATTTTATGTTCAGATTGTTCTTTGCTAGTGTATAGAAAGATAATTGATTTTTATATTTTAATCTTGTACCTTGTAAAATTGCTGAATGTGTTTTTTAACTCTAATAATTTTATGTTTATGTGGATTCCTTAAGATTTTCTGCATACAAGATCATTTCTTCTGAAAATAGAGATAGTTATACTTCTTTTCCAATCTGGATACCTTTGATTTCATATTCTTGCCCAACTGCCCTGGCTAGACCCTCCAGTGAAATGTTTAACAGCAGTGGCAAGAACGGATATTCTTGTCTATTTCCTGATCTGAAGGGGAGAACATTCAGTCTTTCACTATTCAGTTTGGTTTTAGTTGTGGGTTTTTCGTGGATGGCCCTTATCATTTTAAGGTAGTTTTCTTCTGTTACTTATTTGATGAGTGTTTTTATCATAAACGGGGATTGGGTTTTGTCAAATACTTTTTCTGAGTTGATTGAAATGACTGTGTAATTTTTGTCTTTTATTCAATTAATATGGTGCAATACATTAATTGATTTTAAGATGTAAAACTAATCCCTGGGATGTTTTTTAATATATAACAGAAAACAAGTCAATCTGTGATTATTAGTTCAGGGATTCAAACAGTAGTAAATGGAAATATATATTTACTAAAATTTCCCTCTTAGGAAAAACTTTTGGAATGTTTTAAGAGTTAGTCACATTAATCCATTCCTAATTTATAAAATATAATGTCATAGAATGTATTTTGGTAAATTAAGGAATACGATTAAATAATATTTAAGTTGTTTAGAAAAGAAACCAAGTTTTAATCTACTAAATTAGCAATGCCAAGCGATAACAGATCTATTGTGCCTCTACTGTATTAAATAATCTATTCTCAACCAATTAACTGAATAATATGTTTTAAGCTTTATGTTCATATGAAAAAATAACTACCAAATTGACTGAGATACATAAAATATTTGAATAAATGAAGAGTCATACCATGTTCCTGTGTACTGAGAGGATGCTACTTATTCCCAAAGTAACATATAAACTGAATGCATTGCCATTTTAAATGCAAACAAGTTATTTTTGAAACATGCTGATAGAGTTTGAATGTGTTGTCCCCCCAAAACTTATGTGGAAATCTGATCCCCAAAGTGGCAGTGTTGGGAGCTGTTGGAGTCATCCGGGTGGATCCCTCATGAATGTATTAATGCTCTGGGGGTGGGGAGGTAGTGAGTGAGTTCTCGCTCTATTAGTTTCCACAAGAGCTGGTTGTTTAAAAGATTCTGGCACTTCCCTCTCTCTCGTTCTTGCTTCCTCTTGCCATGTGATCTGCTTATACATGCTGGCTTTCTGCTACTTTTTGCCGTGAATAGAAGCAGCCTGAGGATGGCATCAGATGCAGCTGTCCCAGAATCGTAAGCCTGATAAACCTCTGTTCTTTATAAATCACGCAGTTTTTGCTATTCTGTTATAGCAACAACAACAAAAAAAAAAAAAAAAAAAGAAAAAAATACACATGCAAAAATAATGCTAAAGTTCACTTAAAGATAAACGAAGTGAGTTTTTGTATAGTCGAGAAACACTAATAATGGAAAATTAATATTAACAGATATTAAAATGCCCTCTAAAGTTTCAGAAAGTTGGATAGTATAGTATTAGTGCTAGAAAAAAATTCATAACAGAATAGAATGTTTAAAATATAAGAAAAGACGATAATTTAGTATATACTTAAGGTACTATTTTAAGTCAATTAAAATTATGTGTTATTTGATAAATCATGTTAGGAGTTTTTACTAACAACTTGAGGAAAATAAATAAAATTCTTACCGCACACCCCACACCAAAATTATTACAGATTGATTAAGGTGATAAAAATTATTCAATAACAGTTATGTTGTTTTAAGTAACATGTAAAAACAATGACTTTGTTAAAAGAACTTCTACATTTCTTTTCATTGTGGAGGCAGATGACTGTCAAATATGTTGTAAAATGAGACATATGGCTTTTCTTCCTAATGCTTTCATATATGGAATTGATTTATAAATCTAATTCTGAAAAACATTACCAAGTGTAGGGTGTCCTTCCCAGCCATATATTCTCTGAGCTACTGAGATGACACCATTCACTTTATTCTCTCTGAAAGCCTAATTCCTTCTATTGGAACAAAACCAAATTTCCCCAGTCATAAGTTGTGCTCACTGTTAGAGCCCTTGCTGGCGTATACCTTATGTTCTTTTTTTTTTTTTTTTTTTTCTTACTTAGTTATTCTGCCTATCACTTTTGTTCCTATAGCAAATTAAGTTTTTACTGTGTGCTCTAAGCCAGTGCTTTACAAACTTTGCAATTTGGGATCTTATTAAAATTTGAATTTTGATTCAGTAGGTCTAGGTAAGACCCAAGATTCTTCTTTTCTAACAAATTTTCAGGTGATGATGATGCTTTGATCTATAGAACACACTTTCAGTAAGAAGGCTCTAATCTATTTACAAATCTCCTTTCTTTCCATTGCCATGATCATTGGCTGCAAAGCAGGATGCTAACATGTTACTTTTCCATTCAGAGATCCCTCTTCATGTTCATATTAACAGATTTCATTAGGATAAATAGGAGAGAATCACAATACGACTTTCCATGAACATCACATTCTCTAATAATAAAATGAATTAAGAAATGCGAAAATATTTTTTAAACTGGAAATTATTGTATACAGCTTATTTTATATGCTGATGCATACTTGAGTAACAATAATTATTAATAAATATAAAGGTAAAGTAAGGTTAGCTGGGTCCAGCTGATACAGGTTTAATTTATACTAACATATAGACTTGATATCAAAACTCCTGGGGCTAGTTTCTACTCAGCTCTGGTATTTGTCTGCTCAGACTCCCATAACAGAAAAGCTCAGACTGGGTGGCTTGAACAACAGAAATTTATTTTTTCACAGTCTGAATGCTGGAAGTCTAGAATCAAGGTGCTGGCAGAGTTAATTTCTGGTGAGGCTTCTCTTCCTGGTTTGCAGACAACCACTTTCTCTCTGTGTCCTCACATGACTTTCCTTTTTGCACACATTTCTGATGTCTCTTCCTCTTCTTGTACGGACACCAGTCCTATTGGATTGAGGCCTCACCCTTATGACCTAATTTAAACTTAATTACTTTCTTAAAGGCCTTATCTCCACATATGTTCACATCAGGGGTTAGAACTTCAACATACATATTTTGGGGGAACAAAATTCAGTACTTAACAGTTCTTATCAGAAGTTAAAGATATCCTCTTGTCTTTTTATTTAAATTTTATTTATAACTGCTTCATACTTTTTCTCTAATTTTAAGGCCAAACACAGATGGAAAGTTACCCATAGCAGCATGATACTAGTGGTAGAAATCAAACACTTAAAAAATGTATTTTGTTTTGTTTTTTCTCTCAGCAACTTTCCATTTCTACAATTGCATGAATTATTCTAACCTACCCTTCATTTATTAGATAACCAGCTAATAGTTATTTACTAATTTATAGCAACTACATAAAACCAACCCCTATAATTTTGAAACCTGTCCTTAGACATATGTAGCCCTCTTTGAAAAGAGGCATGACCCTTTCCACACAATGAAACATTTAAAATAACATTAAGCAAAGCATAAGAAGATTATTAAGCAATTATAGGGCACTCTACAATTACAAACATTTTTTCTTAATTATATGCTGCTCTGACACTCAATAGAAAATGCAGATGAACCATTTAACGCATTTATAAATAAGATCAAATTTGAATATTCCTATTAAATATTCCAGTGGTACTTGCTCTTAACTCTTTGATTGGGTCTAGTTTTCTTCCTCACCTTCGGACAACCCTTATTATTGAAACAGACATACAAGTTTCAGGCTTTTAATCCTATAAGATAAGCAAGGTAAAAACTGTCTAAAACATCATTGAGATGATCATTAGTGAATTGCAAGCCTAACCTGATGTTACTAAAGTCAAGCTAATAGAGTTTTGCTCCAAGGTGATAATCTTTTTTGAACACAAGTTCACGTACAATTATTTGTGCTTATTATTCATAAAATAAAACCACAGGAGGTGGTGGTCTGATTAAGAGACAATTATGTAATCATGAAAAGAGACAAATCCAATTGGGATTCTTTTTTTATTTAGTGTCTCCCTTTAAGGGTTGAATTTGAAAAGGGTCGTATTTGAAAAGGGTCATGCAGAGATAATACGCTGTTTCTCTGTTGTTACGGGGTCATGACAATTTAAAAGGAAGAACAGTGCCAGCGGTGATCTTTGTTAAAATGTAAACACACATAAACACACACAAGCACACACACACACACACACACACACACACACACACACTTCCTTGGAGAAGCATTTCTTTTTCATTGTAACATAGTTGATTCTACATATCTGTGGGGTACAGAGTTGACTGTCATTACCTGTCAGCAATATGTGATTTTAAAATTAGGATAACTAGTATACTAAACATTATACAATGTAAGCATTTTTTTTGTGGCCTTTTACCAATTCCTCCCTTATCCCTCTCCCCCTCCCCCTTTCCCTTCTTCAGTAACCTCAGCTCTGTTCTCTCCTTTTGAAAGTTCAATATATTATTGTGATTATTGTATCTTTATCTTTCTTTCTTTTTTTGTTTTGCTTATTTATTTGTTTATTTTTTATCACCCACTTATGAGTGAGAACATGCAGTATTTTTCTTCCTGTACCTGGCTTATTTCACTTAATACAATTTTCTCTAAGTTCATCCATGTTGCTGTGAATGGTGATATTTTTCTTTTTTATGGGAGAGAAACATTCCATTGTGAATGTATACCACATTTTCCTTCTCCAGTCATCCATTGATGGACATTTAGGTTGCTTCCAATTCTTAGCTATTGAAAATAGAGAGGTGATAAACATGGGAATGCATGTATCTCTTCAACATAATGATTTCCATTCTTTCAGGTACATACCCCATAGTGGGATTGCTGGATCATCTGGCAGTTTCATCTGTAATTGAGAAAACTCCATAAAATTTTCCATAATAGCTGCACCAATTTATAGTCCCACCAAAGTGTAGAAGGGCTTTTCTTTCTCTGCATCCTTGCCAGCATTTGTTATTATTTATCTTTTTGGTAGTAACCATACTAACTGGTATGAGATAATATCTCGGTGTGGTTTTAATTGCATTTCCTGATGCTTAGTGATGTTGATAATTTTTTCATGTGTCTGTTGGCCATTCGACACATATATTCCTTTGAGAAATGCTTATTTAGCTCCTTTGCCCATTTTTTAATTGGTTACTTGTTTTTTTTAATTGTTAAGTTGTTTGAGATCCTTGCATATTCTGGATATTACTCCTTGGTGGGATGCATAGGTTGCAAATATTTTCTCCCATTGTATAGATTGTCTTTCTGCTCTGTTAATTGTTTCTTTTGCTGTGCAGAAGCTTTTTAGTTTGATAAAATCCCATAAGTTTATTTTTCCTTTTGTTGCCTGTGCTTTTGGGGTCTGGTCTCATTCATAAAGTTTTTGCCCAGTCCTTCATTGTGGAGTGGTTCCCCAACGTTTTCTTTTAGTAATTTTATAGTTTCATGCCTTACATTTAAGGCTTTAATCCATTTTGAGTTGATTTTGGTATATGGTGAGAAATATGCATCTAGTTTTATTCTTCTACATATGGTTGTCCAGTTTTCCCCAGCACCATTTATTGAAGAGCCATTTTTTCCTCTTTACCAATAGATGTTCTAAGTGCCTTTGTTGAAGATCAGTTGGCTGTAATTTGTGGGTTAATTTCTACATTCTCTATTCTGTTGCATTGGTCTGAGTGCCATGCTGTTTGGGTTACTATAGCTTAGTAGTATAATTTGAAGTCTGGTTCTTTTATGCTTCTGACTTTATTTATTTATGCATTTTTTTGCTCAGGATTGCTTTGGCTATTTGGGGACTTTTGTTATTCCATATGGATGTTAGGATTTTTTTTTTTTATTTCTGTGAAGAATGTCATTGGTATTTTGATGGAGATTGCATTGAATCTGTAGATTGCTTTGGGTAGTAAGGACATTTTCACAATGTTAGTTCTTCCAGTCTAAGAGCATGGAATGTCTTTCCATTTTTTTGTGTCCTCTTTAATTACTTTAGCAGTGTTTTGTAGTTCTTGTTGTAGAGAACTTTCATCTCTTTGGTTAAATTGATTATTAGGTATTTTATTTTTGTATTGACTATTGTAAATAGGCTAGCTTTCTTGATTTTCTGCTAGTTTTTTGTTGGAGTATAAAAATGCTACAATTTTTGCATGTTGATTTTGTATATTGAAATTTACTGAATTAGTTTATCAAATCTACAGAATTTTTTTTTTTACTTATTTTTGGAGAGTCTATAGCATTTCTGTATATAGGATCATGTCATCTGCAACAGGGATAGTGTGACTATATCTTTTCCAATATGGATGCCCTTTATTTCTTTCTGTTGCCTGATTGCTCAGGCTAGTACTTTCAATACTATGTGAATAGGAGTGGTGAGAGTGGGCAGGCTTAGCTTGTTCCCATTCTTAAAGGAAAAGCCCATTCAGGATGATATTGATGGTGGGTTTGTCGTATATGGCTTTTATTGTGTTGAGATATGTTCCTTCAATACCTAATTTGCTGAGTCTTTATCATGAAGGGACATTAAATTTTGTCAAATGCATTTTCTTTGTCTTTTGAGATAATCATATGGATTTTGTCCTTGATTTTGTTTGTGCAGTGTATCACATGTATTGACTTGTGTATGTTGAACCATCCTTGCATCCTTTGGAATCCCACTTGATCATGATATATAATTTTTTTGATATGTTCCTGTATTTTGTTTGCTATTATTTTATTGAGAATTTTTGCATGTATGTTCATCAAAGATATTGGCCTATAGTTTTATTTTTGTGTGTACTTTTGTCTGATTTTGGTATCAGGGTGGTGCTGGCCTCATAGAATGACTTTGGGAGAATGGCCTTTGTTTCAATTTTTTAGAATAGGTTGAAGGAATTAGTATTAATTTCTCTGTAAGTAGAATTTTTGGTAGAATTCAGCAATAAATTCATCTGATCCTGGGTTTTTTTGTGGGGAGACTGCTGATTACCACTTCAATCTCATTCCTTGTTATTGGTCTGTTTAGGTTTTCTATTTCTTCTTGGATCAATCTTGGTAGTTTGTATTTGTCCAGAAATTTTTCTATTTCCTCCAGGTTTCCAAATTTTCTGGTATATTGTTTTTTATAACAGTCTCTAATGATTCTTTTTGTTTCTGTGATATTGGTTGTAAAGTCTCCTTTTCCATTCCTAATTTTTGTTATTTGGGTCTTCTGTCTTCTTTTTTAATAGTCTAGCTAATGATTTGTTTATTTTGTTTATCTTCCTGAAAAACCAACTTTTTGTTTCATTTTTCTTTTCTATCATTTTTTTGTATCACTATTTCCATTTAGCTTTGCTCTGATCTTAATTATTTCTTTCCATCTACTAATTTTGGGGTTGGATTTCTTGCTCTTGTTTTTCTAGTTCTTTGAGGTGTGTGTAGGTTATTTATTTGAAATGTTCCTATTCTTCTGATGCATGCATTTATTGCAATAAACTGTCCTTTTAGTACTGCTTTTGCAGTATCCCACAAGTTTTGTTATGATGTATTTTTATTTTCAATAGTTTCAGAAATTTTTGGATTTTCTGTTTAATTTCTTCTTGGACCCATATGTTGTTCAAGAGCATGTTGTTTAATTTCCATGGGTTTATATAGTTTCCAGATTTTTGCTTGTTATTGATTTCTAGTTTTAATCTGTTGAGGTCTGACAAGATACTTGCAATGATTTCAATTTTTAAACTTTTTGAAACTTGATTTGTGACCTAACATATGTTCTATCCTGAGAATGATCCATGCACTGATTAAAAGAATGGATATTTTGTGGCTGTTGAATGAAGTGTTATGTAGATATCTGCCAAGTTCAGTGGTGTAAGCTGTAGTTTAAATCCTGTGTTTCTTTGTTAATTTGTTGTCTAGATGATCTGTCCCATGCTGAGAGAGTGGTGTTCAGGTCCCCAGCTATTATTGTATTTGGTCTATCTCTTTCCTTAGATCTAGTAGTGTTTGCTTTATATATCTGGCTGCTCTGATGTTGGGTGAATACATACTTGTGATTGTTGTATCTTCTTGCTGGGTAGATCACTTTATCATTATATAGTGGCCTCTGTCTGTTTTTATGGCATTTGGCTTAACACTTATTTTCTCTGACATAAGGATAGCTATTCCTGCTTGATTTTTATTTCTCTTTGTGTGGTATATCTTTCCATACTTTCACTCTTAGTCTGTGTGTGTCTTTACAGGTGAGATGAGTCTCTTGTGGACAGAATATAATTAGGCCTAGCTTTTTAGTCCAGTCAGTCAGTCTGTATCTTTTGAGTGGGGAATTTAGTCCATTTACATTTATGTTGTTACTGAAAGGCATTGTCTTACTTCTGGCATTTTATTAATTTTCATTTGGATGTTTTAAGTCTTTTTCATTTCTTTCTTTCCTTTATTGTGTGTCTTCAGTGTTTTTTTGGTTTTTTGAGGTGGTAAAATGCAGTTTCTTTCTCTTTCTTGTTTGCATTTTTGTTCTACCAGTGGGTTTTGTTCTTTTTTGTGTATTCATGGTAGTGATTATCATTTTTTTGATTCCAGATGCAGGACTCCCTTGAGAATTTCTTGGAGGGCAGGTCATGTTGTAGTGAATTTTTTTGTTGGGAAATACACTATTTCTACTTCATTTCTGAAGGACAATCTTGCTGGGTATAGTATTCTTGGTGGGCAGTTTTTTCCTTTTGTATTTTGAATATATCACCCCATTTTCTTCTGGCCTGCAGAGTTTCTGATGAGAAGTCTGCTGTTAGTCTGATGGGGACTTCCTTATAGGTGACTACACACTTTTCTCTTGCTCTTTTTAGTATTCTGTCTTTGTCTTTGAGTTTTGCCAGTTTTGTCTTGGAGAGGAACTTTTTGGATTGAATCTGTTTGGAGATCTTTAGCCTCCTGAACCTGAAAGTTCATGTCTCTCCTTACACCTGGAATGTTTTTCACTGTTATTTTATTTCTATGTTCTCAATGTCTTTCCCTTTTTTTTCCCTTTAGGAATATCCATGATTTGGATGTTTGTGTGCTTAATGTTGTCTGTTATCTCTCTTAGATTTTCTCCATTTTTTAATATTTCTTTTTTCTTTTTTTGTCTGCCTGAGTTATTTCAAAGAGACTGCATTTAAGATCAGAAATTCTTTCTTCTGCTTGCTCTATAGCCTGCTGCTTAAGCTCTCAGTTTTGTTTTTTATTTTGTTGAATGACTCCTTTGGTTCTATGAGTTCTGTTACATTCTTTTAGAAGTATTAATCTCTTTGTAAATTTCCTTCTTCATATCTTGGATGGTTTTTCTTAGTTTATTGTGTCATCTAAATGCATCTTCTTGTATCTCATTGAGTTTCCATAAGATTTTTACTCAGAATTATTTTTTAGTCATTTCAAGGGTTTCCTGATCTATGGAATTTGGTACTTGAGAGATATTGTATTCCTTTGATGGAATCATATTTTCTTGTTTTTTTCATATTGCCAGTATCTCTACTTTGATGTCTGGTCATTTGGTAGAACAGTTCCTTCACTGATGACCTTCCTTATATCAATGCAGTTGAGTGGTTAATGTTCTGCCTACACAGCAGCAGTAGCTGCTGTGGTAGCAGGCTACCCATGTGGTGGCAGTGGTTGTGGAGGTGGCTTTGGCTGACTGCCTGTGTGGCAGCAGTAGCTTCAGTGGTGGCTGGCTGCTTTCATGATGTTGGAGGCTGCCTGATGGCACCAGTGGTGGTAGCAACTGCAGCAGTGGTGGTTGCAGCAGTCACCCCCTTGGCTGTGGTGTCCACAGTGGCAGCCCACACAGCCATGGTGTCTGCAGTGGCAGAGGGTCATTTTACTGTGGTGTCTGTGGTGTCAGCGCTGCAGCTACCTTCTCGTGTTTGTGGTATCCGTAGCAGCAGTGAGTTTACCTTGCAGGGGCAGGAGGTGTGCTGGCAGCTGCAACTACCTCCCTCATGTCTGCAGTCTCCACAGAAGTGGTGGGGTTACCCTTTGGGGGCATCAGGTGTGCCAACAGCTACAACTTCCTCCAACTGGCAGTGGTGATACCTAGTGGGGGCAACAGGGGTGCTGGTGGTTCTTACTGCTTTGCTTATACCTGCAGTGCTCATAGCAGCAGTGAAGACACCTGTGGTGGTGGCAGTGGTGCTGGCAGCTGCAACTACCTCCTTCATGTCTGTGGTATCCTTGGAAGCAGTGAGGTTACTTCATGGTGGCAGCAGCAACCATCTCCCTTGCGTCTTCAGTGTCTTTAGCAGCAGCACAATTACCTTCTTGGGGTGGCAGTAGCACCAGTAGCTATAACTTCCTCCCTCACATCTGCAGTGTCATTGGTGGCAGCTGGGTTACCTCATGAGGGTGGCAGTGGCACTTTCAGCTACAACTGCCTCTCTTTCTTGTGGTGGAATCAAGAACCTGCTAAGAGGATGCAGTAGGTTGATGCCAACTATTGGACCCCCTGGACCCTACATCCAACATCACAGGAGCAAGTGTCCAGAGAGAGAGAGCCCAGCAGAGCCATACTGACTTCAATAATCTAGCTGCAGAAGTCAAACTGCATCACTTCACCATATTCTACCATTGAGACATTTACAAAAGCCCACCCAGTTTTGAGAGGAGGTAATATAGGCCTGCCCACATCTGATGGAGGCATGTCAATATCAAATTGCGAAAAGAGCCTATTGGATGGGATTCACACACACACACACACACAAGCACACACACATTCAGAAATCTTTGAAAAAACAATCTGCCAAGGGTATCACATAAGCCACACCATCCTTAATATCAATTTTATGAGTTTCATTTCCCCTGAGACTACATAAGAACACTGGACACTCAAAAAGAAAATAAATGACTGAGAGGAAGTTCAAAGCATCTAAAAGGGAGAAGGATAACATAAAAGATAAACTTCATCAGTTTTCTTTGCCAGTCCTCCTAGAGCATCAGGCTATGGGTAAACTTGAAATCATATTTTGTCTTCATTCATCTCCCACTTAAAGTTTATGAAGAAATGTATGGGATGAAGGGAGGAAGTGAAAATGAAACAAGACAGAAAATGAAAAACTAAAGGGTTCTTTAGGCTAAATATTAAAATTAACGTGAATTTAATAAAACTGCAGAAATATAAGATCGGTATGTAAAAATCACTTCTTACCCATAGTAATAAATAAAATTTTTGATTTTAATAAAATGCCTATATAATAATGATAAAAATATAAAATATCCAGAAGAATATAAAGAAAGTATATAAGACCTTTTGAAGGAAAACTTTAAAACTTTATTGAAAAACATTAAAGAATTAAGCAACTAGAGAAATAAGCATATGAATAAGAAGAATCAATATAATGATATCATTCTCCTGGAATTGTTACATGGATGCAATTCAATTGCCATCAAAATACCGATAGAGTTTGTAAGAAAACTAAATAAGTTGATTTAATATTTGTATGGAAAAGCAAATACCTGGAAGAGCTGATACTAATTTAAAAAATGTGATGACTTGCTTTATTTTATATTGTTTTGGTTACATTCTGCTGTGTAGCAAACAATCCCAAAATTCAGTTAAAATAACTATTTTATTAATCTCATGATTTTATGGGTAAAGAATTTGAGTAGGATTTGGCTAGTGTATCAGTAAATTTCAAACAGAGAAGAAGACACAGCAGGAAATTATTACAAAGATTTATTTATCACAAGGAATTGGCTTATGCAATTGTGCTAATTAAGTCCAAAGTCTGTACAGCAGGAAATCAGGAAAAGATCATATGCAGCCTGGAAATCCATGAACATAGTCTGAAGCTGCTGTCCACAGACTGAACAAGTTGACATATTAGGAAGCCATCACAGCTAAGTTATCTCCTTTTCCAACATCATGTGGTGTCAACTGAGATCACTCAGTGGTACTCATTTGGATGTTAATTGGTCTGGAGGGTCCAAGGCAGCTTTGATCAAATGCCTGGTACCTTAGCAGGAACAGCCAGCAGTGTAGATTTAGCTGTCCCCTCTCCCTCTCCATGTAGTCAGTAAGGTCTCACCTTCTGGCTCCTCCAGCAGGACACTCACTTCTTTCTTGGTGGCACAGGGATCCCTTGAGTCACACTGGAAACTTCCAGGTGCCTTAAGGTCTAATTCTAGAACCATATTCCATTGGTCAAAGCAATCATGGGACAGCACAATTTCTAGTAGAGAGAAGCAGAGTCTTCTGTCTCATGGAAATATGTAAAAACAAAACAAAACAAAACAAACCCTGCCTTTTTCAATCTGCCACATATACCCAGACTTGTTATAATAGTAGTCAAGAGAATGCGGCATTTGCACGGGGATAGAAAGTGAATAAAGGAAAATCAAAAGTCCAGAAACAGACACAGACATACTTGAAATTTGACATGTAATACAGATGCCACTGCAGGTCATTAGGCAAGAGATGCGCTAAACAGCATATGGCTCCGGATAATGGTGGGAAAAACTGAAATTAGGCCTCTACTTCAAACCACACACGAAAATCAATTCCAGATGATTTAAAGACTTAAATGTGAGATAAAAAAAAACTTGTAGAAAAGAGTATAATATAAGGATATCTTAATAAACTTTGACTACACAAAGAAGGATTATTTAACTGAAAACCAAAAGTTCTAATTATTAAAGAAAAAAGTTCACTTAGACTGCATTAAATTGAGGACTTTGTTCATCAAAAGATTCCACAAAGAACATGAAAAGATTAGCCAAAAACTAAGAGGAGATATTTGCAACATATTTAACAAATAAATTATTAAAATCCAGAACATATAAAGAAGTTCTACAAAACAATAATGAAATGACAAATAACCCAGTAGAAAAATGAAGAAAAAGACATGCATTGACCTTGCACAGAAGAGGAATCATGAAAGGCAGATAAACGTAAAAAAAGATATTCAACCTTAACAGTAAATTTGAAATCATGGAAATGCTATTTAATACCAAAATGTAATTTTATTTTATATCTGCTAGATTGCCTAAAATTAATAAATCTGGCCATGAGTGTTGACAAAGATGTGGAGAAAATGAGAAGTCTTGCACTCTCTCGTTGGAGACAATTACTTAGGTAAACAATTTGGCAGTTATCTTGTAAAGGTTTTCCCCTTTACACACGACTGAGCAATCACTTTTAGGAAGTCTTCAAATTGGGGCATGTGTAACCATGGGATACAAAAGGAGTTTCCTACAGATACAGATAGTTTCAAGGAAATAAATTGCTAGACCCCTATTTCCACATGTAATGTATGTATTCTAAAGCCCTCTGTCAGAGAATGTGTCATTAGTAGAAGCTGGATGCGTCTTGACAATTATTTCTCAACTCCCTGTTCACAAAATCACACTTTCTACTGTTTTATTAAAAAAATGCTCTCACTCATTTTTAATTTAATAATGATACACTATCATAAATGGTACAAATTTCAAAGAAGCCAGATAATAAAAACAATTCAAAATTTGGGGGACAAAATTCTGCTATAATGATTGTAACATCAACAAGCTTTATGACTTTGTGCCTTTCCTAGTCTTATATATAAATGTGCTTCTATTAAAGACAAAACAAGCATTAGAAATACCCCCCCCCACACACACACATATCAATAAGGGTGCAGTGAATTCATGTATTTTATAGAGTGGGATAATGGGAGTGATGACAACTTTCATTTAATGACCTCACTTTTCAGTCTTCTGTACTTGTGAAAGAAAGAATTGTACCTGAGGGAGAGACTGTCAATCATAAGAGCAAAACAAAAAAGGGTGAAGATAAGAAATATCAAAGACAGAAACACAGACAATATGAGGCTATGCACCTTATTGCCAAAGTCCAGCTTCAGCGAGGGGTGGGTACCCAAAAAGGGATGGACAGGGTCAGCGAAAATAACAAACACAGACGGAGACCTCAATGCATCACTATGCATGTTCTCTCTCTGTGGGCTGTCAGCGCTTTGTGGCTGGAGCCCAGTAGAGCATGAGACAATGCCTTTTATTTAGATTTTTCTCTGCGGGGGGGGGGGGGTTACTATTTTATTGTATCAGCAAGCTTAAATCAATAGGCAGGGAGGAAACTTTTTTAGAGGTCAGCCAGTCCTTTCCTTTTGAGCTGATCAACTCGTGCTTCTTTTTCCTGGAATCCGGTTATCAGATCGAAACCATCCCTTCATTGTCTTGAAGTTATCTTGTGACCTTTTTCTGTTAGCAAGCTGTGGTTAATATCCACCCTATTAACAGGATGGTAGCTATTTTGGTTACAAAGTGTTAGATAACCTATATCTATTCTTAAATGTAAATACAACTTTGCTAAAAGGAAAACTGTTAACATTTAAATTCTAATGAAGGTCTAATGATTTTATGTTCTAATGGAATGAACAGTACTGCTTATATGGAAAAAGAACAGTGGATATTTGAGCAGCATTATCATGCACATTTTAAGGATATGCATTGGCTGTGGCACTGTAATCTTGATCTAAATGTCAAAGTGTCATTGTGCACAGCACCATCCCTCACAAAACCAGTTGCACTCTCTTATTTTTTCTAAGATCTAATTTTGCAGATTTAATAATTTTACAGCATATATTTTTATCCCAACACCTGATCCTTAATGATTTATTTAAAACTGGACACCATGAAGTAAAGGGAATTCTACGGTTTCATTCCCATATACTTAATTTATCGCAATCATATAATTTCCCATTAATACCAATCATTCTCTTGCCATTAATATAATCTCCAGTAAATGATGTTTGCCAACTTACATCATATTTTGGATGTCCCCTAGAGGGATACCAAATTTTTCCTTTCCCCATTTTGTATCCCATATATCCATTTACCCAGATGATCGAGAGAGGATGGAAATTTCCTTTTTGAAATAACTTCACGTGTTTAGGCTGCAGCTCATATTTAGTCATTAGCGGTGCTTTTGGAACATATGTTGGTGTGGTCAGTTTATCATAAGGGGATAATTTTAAATTGTCCAATTTACTCGGATCCTCTGTGGAAATGTTTAGTTCAATGACCACAAAATCATTTGTGTTATTTTTTATAATCTTTTGGGAATTCAGAGAACTGCCACACTAACCAAAATATCGAAAGAGAAAGCAAAAGCAGTACCACAAAGCTGAGGCACTAGCCCTTACGGTTATAGCAAGTGCTTGTAGCTGTGGTCTTGCCAACAGCTCTCTCTCCGGCAGCCTTGCCAACTCGGAGAGGGCAGCCCAAGCTGAATTCCTTTAGGATCCTGCCATGGCATGGACCACGCCACCTTATCAGTCTACCTCTCTTAGAATTAAAATAAGCAGAATGTGTAAAATAGCACCCGGAATTAAAACAATATGCTCCAAATCTCATGCCCTATGTTTGTCTGGGATCATGTCTCAATTGAATATTTTGCATGATTTCAAAGAATTAAAGATGAAAACGTTTATGTTTAATTCTGACATAACATTACATGCTTGAAAAAATAGAAGATATATTGGAGGTTAAAAGGTGTATTATTATATTTTCTTGAGCTATTTGTTAGCATAGGAAAAACGTTTCCCTGCATTTTGCCCCCCCAAATCATTGGATACTTAAAAATCTTATTTGTTTTTTACTTAGTAATAAATATCCTTCTTGGAATTTGTTTATTATTTTTCTACTTGTTGATTCCTTCCTATGGGAATAGAAAGTGGATTCTACAAGTGGATTCTACTACCCACAATATGTACTTAGCAAGGTTCATTGCATGTAAATCCTGCACTTACTGGTGGCCTAATACTTTCTTGTACTGCTAATTTCCACCAAATCTGTTTTATTCCAGCAGTAAGTCGCAGTCATCTAAGAACCAGGAACAAATAAAAAAATAACAGCCCCATCTATCTCAACAGATTCATTTCCAAATCAAGTTTTACTTTATGTTTAGTAATTATTATTTGAAAAGACATTAACCAATTGTGTACTACTAATAATTTTTATAACTAAATCCAAAAAACCCCATAAGAATCATAAAGTCATAGAAAATATTTTGAAAATCAAATTTGTATGTATAATTTTTGTTGAAACATAAAAAAAGGAATCTAAGTACAAATATATGTATTATAATAGGGACAAAATGCTGTGGAAGGAGTGAAATGAAAATACAAGTTCAAGAGAAAACATATTAAATTTCTGGCTTTTTAAAAAACCTGCTTCTGCATTTTATAAGTAAATGATGGTGGGTAGAAAAATCATGATGGTATTTCAATTCCATTGCATACAATTAAGAGTAATATTACAGTATTAATTTAAAATGTCAACACACAAATGTACCACAAATTACATTATTTGGAATCACTTAATAGTTGATAAAAGTATTAGATACTTAAAAATGGGTGAAGAAGGTGACAATATTCAAATTTGTACCCCAAAGACATGTACAATCAACTGTTACAATAAAACAAAAAATTAAAATTAAAAAAATACGTGAAAAGACATACAAGTTTTCAAAATTCTGTTGGGGGATATGTGAGCAAAATTTTGAACACCATTCATACACCTGATTGGAAACTTGTGTGCAGACGTACATTTAGGAACCATATACAGTATTTTTGTTCTTTTTTTCCTCTCAACAATAACAAGAGAAGTATTTATTAAAAACTTGTTCTAAGCCTGGCACTTCTCTACGTTAAAAAAAAAAAATACAAACTCTCTTCCTGAGTGCAGTTTATACTTTAGGATTTTATTTTATAACATCAGGGTAATGTCAGAAACAAGCAAACAGATAAATAAAAACAATCATAGACAATTCAAATATCCATCCACAGGAGAATGGTTATCACTTTATTTATACGATACAGTGATAAAATTAAATATACTGAACTAGAGGTAACCACTTAAGTCAAAAATATCACTTCTAGTATGATAGAATTTTTATAAAGCTCTATAAAAGAAAAATAAAACAAATGTTGTTTACAAAAGTGTAAATATATGGTAAAACTTTTTTTTTTTTTTTTTTTTTTTTTAAGAAGGAACCCATTTCGGACGGTACAAGGATGGGATAAAGGAGCAGCAACAAAAGTAGGTTTTGCAGTAGAGGTCAAGTTGTCATCCTTAGGTTCTTTAGGTTGGATGGTGGCTACATGGGTGTTTATTTTATTTTCATCCCACTTTTTCTAACTTATGTTACATAAGATATAAATAAAGACAAAAACAAATATGGTTAAGCTTCTTCACAATTGTTTTGTTAACTATTCAGAAACTGAGAGGCAGAGTAGATTTATAGCCATCAAAGTGAAATCATAGTTCTTCTCCCTAACCTCAAGCACTGCTTTCCAATGACTCCCTCAGTCTGTCTGCTCACTCTGACAGCTGTTCATGCATCCACTGTTTTATTTGACACTAACTGACTGACCACTATGCACTGGACACCAGACTAAGTGTTGAAGCAGATGTTCTTCACAGCTATTAAGATCATGGAATTTGCCTGAAACAAAAGTGGCTTTTTCATTCTGTCCTTTAGGACTACTTGTTGGTGCCAGGATGTCTTATATTTTGCCTCTATTTAAGAAAAAACAAATTGATAGGTAAGTGGAGACTTTTTAAATTTAAATAATCCTTAATGCTATTAAATTCACTCTAAATCATTGAGAAAATTGCTACCCATTGTGACCAGGATCATTTCTATTAATCTGTCACGTTGCCCCCAGTAGTATCATGTATACAGCCTGAACTAAGCTTTGTTTGTATGTCCCATCTCATTGGAAAACACATGAAATAGAATAAGCATTGGGATTTAATAATTTTTAAATAAACTACAAGATAAAATTTAACATTTTTCTCTGCCAAATAATAGACAAATACCTTTTCTTCTTTAGCATATGTCACATTTTGATTAATAATGGAATACTCATTTAGCAGACATATTTGATCATCAAAATAATTATTTAAGCAAAAAGAAATTTAATTGTGATATTTTTACTTTTTACGTTTCAGATTTTTTACAAAATATCATAAAAGTAACAAAAGAAAATTCTATGACTTATGTTTCAGATTTTCAATGACAGTCATAATTTCAAATATTCTGTCCTCTATAAATTTATGTTTACTTGTTTGAAAATGTGTGCTAATATATAGATGTTAAAACATGTGCTCTATAGCTTTCTTACTACTGCCTTCTTCTTCTTTTCCTTTTCCCTCCTGTCCTAACAGTGTACAAAGGCACACAGATAAAATAAAGCATCAGTATGTTTCAGAACATTCTCTACAGAATTCAGACTCATTTCACGAAAAACATTTTCCTGTATTTAGAATTTTTATAATATGCATTAATTTTTATGCAATAGAAGTACTACTGTTTTTAGCATGGAAATGTTAAAAAGCTAGAAAGGAGCTAAATTTTAGGTTTGGAAAAGAGACAGAAATTAGTAAATTCATTTATTGAGATTATCCTTCCATTATCATCAATATTAGTTTCTTGTAATATGGAGTTTCTTTATTCCAGTAATTACTACTTATCTGAGACAGTGTTCTTGACTGGGGTAGGGGGAACATATAAATAAAAATCAGTTGCAAATTTCCCAGTATCACTGTGTATCAATCACTCCAATAACGACAGTCTTATTAAGGCACAGAAGAACAGAAGCTAAGTTATCCTTCACAATAGAAACACTAGGATGATCCTAATTGATGTATTTGCTGAGAGTTACTTTCTTTTTATGAATATTATCCTAAATTTAGTCTTTTCATATGTCACATGGTTTCTTGTGACGTGTTCTTATAAATGATAATTACATTTCTAAGCAGAAAATGTAGAAAGAATCTAGTATCATAGTTGTTAATGGCATAAGAATATTCTGTCTATGACAGAATTTAGAAATAAAAGAATGGCACAATAACAAGTAGAGTATTTCACAGTGACAAAGAGGAGAGAAAGACAGAGAGAGAAAACTTTTACAAAGTAGCTTTAAAACTTCTTGAAGATTATTTTTGCCCTTATTTTTTCTTGTTCAGGTAAGAAAAACAAACAAATCTGGGATTACCAAAGAAGGAATATTCTTCAGTTTTGTCTCTTAGCAGTTTTCTTCAGAGGTGTGGGAAGGTGCAAGGAAAAGCAGACAGTTATTGATGTTGAAAAACTTCAATGTGTCAGTATTAACAAAGAAAGATATTTCTATACCTAAAGAAAGCTAATGCAATATCAGGTAGTATGAATAGAATGTCTAAATTAAGAAAAAACTGTTTGATTCATCTTGCGTGGACAAGATGCAGGACATCTTGGGTTTCATTTGGCTGATTTCTTTGTTTTGTTTATGTACTATGCTCTTTTTCTTTGTCCCTTAGTATAATGAGCCTAGGTGACAAACATCTAGAGGTAATGGACTAAAAAAGTGATACATAACTATGTCCTAAAAATAGTTAAAGGATCATGGATGTTTAGTAAGGAGACAAATCAGGACATGTGCCAGCCATAGTCAAATTATTATAGTGAGAGTTTCCAGTTGCATTGTGTGCCAGCAATTCATTACTCAATAATTACTTAACAAGTACCTATTCTATGGGAAGTGCTCTGCAAATCACCAAACATGGCTTAGTGACCCAGACTTTTATGCCCTTACAGAGCATTTGCCTCTTGGGTCTGGTATAGATAAGGTGTGTTTATTGTTATATTTTGGTTATTTTAAAATTTTATTTGTTTTAAATATTAATTGTACATTTTTATGGGGTACAGAGTTATATTCCAATACATGTACACAATGTGTGATGATCAAATCTGGGTAATCAGCATATTCATCACTGATAGATTTATCATTTGTTTGAGATGGGAACATTTGAGCTTCTCTCTTCCAATCAACTGAGAATATACAATAAATTATGGTTACTTATAGTTGCCTAGCACTATTGTACATCACTACATTTTATTCATCCCGTCTAGCTGTGATTTTTGTATCTGTTAACCAACCTCCCCCTATCCATCTTCCCCCTTACTCTTTCCAGCCTCTAGTAACCAAAATTCTACTCTGTACTTTTATAAGACCAATGTTTTCCCTGTGTTTTCTTTTAGTAGTTTTATAATTTCAGGTCTTAAGTTTATGTCTTTAATTTATTTTGAGTTGATTTTAATACATGGTAAAGATAAGGGTCAAGTTTTTTTTCCTCTGTGTATAGATATCCAGTTTTCTCAGTAACATTCATTGAAGAGGCTGACCTTTCCCCAACTTGTGTTCTTGGCGCCTTTGTCAAATATCAGGCTGTAGATATGGGGATTTATTTTGGATTTTCTATTATGTTTCATTGGTCCATATGGCTTTTTGTATGTGAGTACCATGCTGTTTTGGTTACTATAGGTTTGTAGTATATTTTGAAGTCAGGTAGTATAATGTCTCCAGCTTTGTTCTTTTTACTTAGGATTCCGTTGGCTATTTGAAGTCTTTTGTAGTTTCATATGAATTTTAAGATTTTTTCCTATTTTTGTGAATAATATATTTGGTGCAGCCTCTATGGAAAATGGTATGGAGGTTCCTCAAACAATTGCAGATAGATCTACCATATGACCCAGCTATCCCACTGCTGGGAATATACCCAGAGGAATGGAAATCATCAAGTCGAAGGTATACCTGTTCCCCAGTGTTCATCGCAGCACTCTTTACAATAGCCAAGAGTTGGAACCAGCCCAAATGTCCATCATCGGATGAGTGGATACGGAAAATGTGGTATATCTACACAATGGAATACTACTCAGCTGTAAAAACAAATGAAATACTGCCATTTGCAACAACATGGATGGACCTCGAGAGAATTATATTAAGTGAAACAAGTCAGACACAGAAAGAGAAATACCACATGTTCTCACTTATTGGTGGGAGCTAAAAATTAATATATAAATTCACACACACACACACACACACACACACACAGACACACAGACACACAAACCGGGGAGGGGGGGGCAGAAGACATAACAACTGCAATTGCTTGAAGTTGATACAACAAGCAAACAGAAAGGACATTGTTGGTTGGGAGGGAAGAGAGGGAGGAGGGAGGGAGGTTTCGGTAATGGGCCACAATATTCAACCACATTGTATATCGACAAAATAAAATTTAAAAAAAAAAATATATATATGTATTTGGTATTTTGATAGGAATTACATTGAATCTGTAGATCAGTTTGGGTAGTGTTGTCATTTGACAATATTATTTCTTCCAATCCATGAATTTGGGATGTTTTTCCATTTTTTTGTGTCCTCTTTAATTTATTTCATTAGTCCTCTGTGGTTTTTATTGCACAGATTTTTTCACCTCTTTGGTTATATTTATTCCTAGATATTTTGTTTTTTGGTAACTATTGTAAATGGAATTGCTTTTTTGATTTCTTTTTTCAGTTAGCTTTTTGTTGACATATGGAAATGCTACTGATTTTTATATGCTGATTTTGTATCCTGCAACATTACTAAATTTGTTTATCATTTCTAAGAGTTTTTTTGTGGAGTTTTTAGGTTTTTCTCTATATAAGATCACGTTGTCTGCAAACAAAGACAATTTGACTTCCTATTCTCCAATTTGAATACCTTTTATTTCTTTCTCTTGTCTAATTGCTCTGGCTAGACCTTCCAGGACTATGTCAAATAAAAGTGGTGAGATTGGGCATCCTCATCTTGTTCCTGTGCTTAGAGGATAAGCTTTCAACTTTTCTCCATTCGGTATGATGTTAACTGTTGGTTTGTCATATATGGCATTTAATGTGTTATGATACTTTCTTTCTATACCTAATTTGTTTAGTATTTTAATCATAAACACATGTTGAATTTTATCGGTTACTGTTTCTGCATCTGTCAAGATGATCATACAGTTTTTGTACTTCATTTTGTTGGTGTGATGTATCATGTTTACTAATTTGTGTATGTTGAACCATACTTGCATACCTGGGATAAATCCCAGTACATCATGGTGTATAATCTTTTTGATGTGCTGTTGAATTTGTTTTGCTAATATGTTGTTGAGAATTTTTGCATCTATGTTTATCATGGGTGTTGGCCTGTAATTTTTTTGTTGTGTCTTTGTCTGGTTTTGGTATCAGGATGATGCTGGCCTCATGAGTTCAGGAGAACAGCTTCTGCTTCAATGTTTTGGAATAGCTTAAGGAGAATTGGTATTAATTTTTCTTTAAAAGTTTGGTGGAATTCAGCAGTGAAGCCATCTGGTCCTGGGATTTTCTTTGTTTAGAGACTGCTGATTACTGATTCAATCTCATTACTGTCAGCAAAACTTATACTATGAAAAGTACAAGACATTTTTGAAGGAAATTGATCATAAATAAGAAGACAAATTGTTAAGATGGCATTATTTCCAAATTTATCTATGGACTCAAGACAATCCCTATCAAAATATCAACTGGTTGTTTTTCAGAAATTGACAATCTGATCCTAATACTTATATGCAAATGCAAGCAACATAGAATAGCCAAAGTAATCTTGAAAAGGAAAAAAGTTTGAGGACTCACACCTCCTGATTTTAAAACTTACAATAAAGATACAGTAATCTAGGCAGTGGGATATTGGCCTAGAATAAACATAGTCAATAAGATAGGATTAAGAGAGTCCAACATAAACCCTTACATTTATGATCAATTGTTTTTTGACACTGGTGGCAAGGCAATTCAATGAGGGAAAAAATAGTCTTTAACAAATGGCCCTGGGACAACTAGCTACCCAACTACAAAAGAATGAAATTAGACTCTTTTCTCACATCATACACAAAATAACTCAAATGGATCATAGAACTACATATAAGAGCTGAAACTATAAACTTTTAGAAGAAAATGTAAGAGTACATCCTATTTGCATTAGGCAAAGCTTTCTTATATATATCAAAACACAAGTGACTAAAAAAAAAGAAATTTGGACTTCATTAAATTTAAAAAGTTTTGTGCTTCAAAGATTACAGTCAAGAAAGTAGAAGTACAACCTACATAAGGGAGGAAAATATTTGCAACTGATTTATCTAAGGGACAAAAAGATAAATAATCAACTTAAAAAAAAAATGAACAAAGGCATTTCTCCCAAAAAGATATTTGAATGGCTGATGGGCACATGAAAAAGATGCTCAACATCATTAACCATTAGGGCAATGCAAAACAAAGCCATAATTAGATACCATATAACACTCAGTAGGATGGCTATAATTTTCAAAATTATAGCCATCCTATAATAAGCATTGATAAAGATGTAGTTATAGAAATTGGAACTCTCTAATACTGCTTTTGGGGAATGTAAAAGGGTGCAGCTACTTTGGAAGATAGTCTGGCAATTCAAAGATTAAACATAGAGTACCATATGACCCAACAATTCCTCTCTGTATTAGAATTCTCCAGAGAGACAGGACCAATAGGATATGTAAATAAACATGTGAGAGGGGATATGCTGGGGGAATTGGCTCATACAATTATGAAGGCTGAGAAGTTCCACAATAGGCCATCTGCAAACTGGATGCCAGTAGCATGGCTTAGTCCAAGTTTCAAAGCTTCAGAAACAGGGATGATAATGGTATAATTCTTAGTCTGAGGCCAAAGCCCTGAGAGCCCACAGGTGCCACTGGTGTAAATCCTGGAACCCAAAGGCTGAGGGGTCTCAAGTTCTGATGCCCACAGATGGGAGAGAAGAGTATATCCCAGCTCCGGTGAGTAGAGAGAGAGATTCACCTTTTCTTTTTTTGTTCTCTCCAGGCCTCCAGCGGATAAGATGGTATCTGCCCATACTGAGGGCATATCTTTTCCACCTCGTTTACTCAGGCTTACATGCTAATTTTCCCTGAAACACTCTCCCAGTGTGTTTACCAGAATAACCCATATTTACCAAAATAATGCTTTACCAGGTTTCTAGGTATTCTTTAATCTAGACAAGTTGACACTTAAAATTAACCATCACACTCTCCTAGGGCATAAAGAAATGAATATATATGTTCAGGCAAAAGCTTGACACAAACACTCATAGCAGCACTATTAATAAGAGACAAAAAGAAGAAACAAACTAAACATTCATCAACCAATGAACTGAAAAGTTTATATAATCTATAAATTCAGGTCCAAGAAACAGAAAAAGTTTGAAACAAAATAGTAACACTATGAGTATTTCATAAAACCATAAAATTTTAGAGATAACTTTAGTTGCAATTTTGGTACATCTATCAGGTATTAAAAAAATCCATCTGAAATATAACTGCCAAGTGAATTAACCTCCTGAAAGAAATTACAAAGAACAGACCACTCAGAAGTACAGACCCTTTGCTTTCTTGTTTTAGGTAATGTCTTCATTATCTTTTACTGTGTCATTGTATCTAAAGTGTACATTTCTTGCTCACATATGGCAGGCTGAATCACTTGTAGGTTTACATCCCTCAATGCCGTCTAGCTTTAAATAGTTCTCTTTGAATATTTTTAAATGAGGCTGTGCCACCTGAATGATACAGCTTAAAGTTTATGTTTCATACTTTCAGAATTACTTCAACCTATTCAGAATCTAAAGCAAGGCAATGAGAATGAGCCCAGAAATCCCCTCTCGCTGCCCAAGCAGGAGCCAAGGTGTTCTACCATAGCCACTGCCACACCTACTGCCACCACGAGGATGACTCACTGCTGCGGTAGCAGCCAGGGCCACTCTACAGGCAGCCTGCTACACACTCAACCACATTGATACAAGGGAGTCACCAGTGGAGCCTGAAAATAAAGGAGGAAATCTCATAGCCCACTCCAGATTAATAGAAGAAACAAGTGCTCTACTAGATGACAAATAAAGAACTAGCAGAAAAAGAAATCAAGGAAGCAAGGCCATTTACAATAGTCGTCAAACAAATACAACTAGTGGGAATCAATTTAACTATGGAGGTGCAAGATCTCTACAATGAGAACTACTCTACAAAACACTACTGAAAGAAATTAAAGAGGGTACAAAAATGTGGAAAGACATACCATGCTCTTGGATTGGAAGAATTAACATCATGAAAATGTCCATACTACCCAAAGCTATCTACAGATTCAATGCAATCCCCATCATGGAGAGTTATTTTTCTGATTAGGCTCACATAACAAATATTTGTGTTGAATACAGAGGGATGGATGGCTCACCTACAGGGTTCTAAAACATTCTGGTTAGCAAGGTGCATAAGATTATGGTTGTTTTTTGTCTTATATTCTGTCTCTGCTTTTCCCTAAGATTCCTGGCAAAATAAAGTATGCACACACACAAGAGTGTGCTCATATGAATGCCATTGTATTTTAATAAACTTTTATGTAAACTGACATAAACTGTTGTAAATTACCATGACTATGCACACTTTTTTATTTCCATCATTGGCTGACTTAAATCAACCTAGAATTTTCCATGGCCTTTATTACAATCACTAACAATTATTCACTGCCTTCTACTTACCCCCTTCTTAATTACTTACTCTACAGCTTCCAGAAAAACCGACTATTCTAGCCCATCTTCCTTCTTACATTCTGTAAAAGTTGCTGTCTCTTTCTGCTCTTGATCCCTAACTATAGACATCATATAACAAAGTTTTCTTTGTGATTCTTAAAATTCTTCTTCTTAAAAGCTCTACCTTTTAAATCTGTCATGACTTGCCTATTATTTATTTTGAGTCCTAAATTTTTGCTGTAAGTTATATCCATATTCCTAACTGCTTGTGGGCCATGTCAAATTCTTCAAATGTAAAAGCAAATCCTCTTATTGCAATATTATCCCCATTTTAAATCTCTATCTTTTTCCCTAATACACACTGAAAAAAAATCTATTTATTTTTTCTCTTTTCTTCTCTTATTTTTTAACACTACAGGTAGTCACTACCTAAAAACCTTAGGGGTTTATAGTAGAATGATTTAGTTTTTCATGTTTAACTTTTGATTCTTACTCAAATACCTTTCTAGGATTAAAAGTTCTACCTGATTTTATTTTATTTTATCGATATACAGTGTAGTTGATTTTCGTAAAGGGACATGAAAATCAACTACCTGAATTTTTAGGAATAAATCATTTACCTCTTCATAAACTGTGTTCATTGGAATCTATGTAGAAATTATTGTTCATAAAACTTACTCAGCTTTTTAAAAAAATACTAATATTATCATGCTTTGTTTACATATCTGTTCTCTAAAACTGAATGTTAAACTCTTAAGTGGCATTATTTATTACCTAGTGCAGCAAAGTTTCTCAAATCTGGTGGTACTCTGCTTCCAGAACAGAGCATTTACTGCTGGTTCTCAGACATGAAAGATAACTATGCTATCTTTCTTTACATTTTTGAGTTGGGTTGGTCTCCAATTACAATTATTAAATAACAAATCTTTTTGATACTATATGATCTGGTGACTAAATTCAGTACTGTGGCTACTTTAGTATCCATTGCATCAGATATTTTATGATGACATTCTAATCAATTTTACTTATTTTCTTAAGTTTTATATATCTTACATGTTATTCAATAAGAATTAAATATCATGTCTAGTTTATCATGTTATTTTAACATGTGTAGCAGAAAAGTTGGCCTATATCTTGAAATAAAAGTTTCAAAGCATTACTCTGCTAGTCTATTAGTTTTGTTAGTTGATTTTTTGCTCAGCTTCTAATGAGAACTTAACATAATTTGTCTCTTTTTTTATTTCTAGCATCTTTTGCAATGATGGCATATAATAGGAACTCAATCAAAATCTGCTGAATAAATGAGTAAATGAAAGAATAAACTTGAATTTAATTCAAATATTCAGAGTTAGCATAATTGATGTTCTTCAACAAATTACTTTAACAACATGGTAATTTTTCCACTTGTGGTTGAGTTTCTAGAGTTTAATTCAATCAATCAGAAAGAGAGAAATTGTATCTACTTGAGAAAAAATGAAACTTTATCATATACATTAATATAAACTTTTACTGTCATTAGCTTCACAAAAACATCCAAGGGCAATTTTAATGTCCCTAGTATTTTAATAATGTGTTCTTTTCATGGAACTAACCATTATAATCAAGTACAAAACTTGTAATTGGTAAGTGTCATATCAACTTTTAAAGTTACGTCAGCCAACTTTGAAGAGGAAATATCTTCTAGCATATGGTCATATTGCATTCCACACTATTATTAATTCCACTGCTGAGAATTATACTGGGTTGAATCATGAGCCACTGGTTGTACTTTTTGAAACATTCTTTCCTATTGGAAAGTGCATTTTGATCAAGACAACAGTTATTTCAAGTGATACTTGTATCTGTAGATTTCATTTTGTACATATCCCCAGTGCCTTAAATGTGTCAATTCAAATCTCACACACTCATATCTGCATGTCGCACTCATCTTTTTATCCCAATTTATTAAATGCCTGCTTTCAAATATAAAACACAAGTGAGAAGAAATGAGATATACCTTTACATGTAATTATAAAATTAATTTCATTTTCTTACTAATGGGAAACAATATTTGAAGTAAAGTTATGGAAATTATGTGAAAACATCTTTTTTTATTATTTATAAAGAATATTCATGAGATACAAAGCTAATTGTCACCCCTCATGCCCAGGATGTGAGGGACAGATTCATACTGGGGGCATACCCATTACCAGAAATTACTTTTGTACCCTGTGACCCCACCCAGTTAACTCCCAACCTCCTTCTCCATCCTCCTCTTCCCCCCACTCTGCTTTCCACTCTGCTTTGTAGCCATAGGAGTGTTCTCTCACTCTGTAAGACCACAGCACTACTGTGGTCTTTCTTTCCTTCCTTCTTTCTCTCCTAGCTACCACATATGAGTGAGGACATGTGGTATTTTTCCGTCTGTGCTTTGCTTATTTCACTCAACATAAGTTTCTCCAGGTTCATCCATGTTATTGCAAATGGGAGAATTTCATTCTTCTTTATGGCAGAGTAGTATTCCATAGTGTATATATATCACAGTTTCCTTATCCAATCATCCATAGATGGAAATTTAGGTTGGTTCCATATCTTAGCTATTGTAAAAAGAGCTACGATGAACACAGGAGTGCAGGTATCCCTTCAACATGATGATTTCCATTCCTCTCAGTATATACCCAGAGGAGGGATTGCTGGATCATATGAAAAATCTATCTATAGTTGTTTGAGAAACCTCCGTACTGTTTTCCATAGTGGTTGTGCTACTTTACAGTCCCAATAACAGTGCAGGAGTGTTCCCTTCTCTCTACACCCTTGCCAGCATTTGTTATTCACTGTCTTTTTGATTATAGCCAGTCTAACTCGAGTGAGGTGGTATCTTGATGTGGTTTTAATTTGCATTTCCCTGATGACTAGTGATGTTTAGCATTCTTTCATGTATCTGTTGGCCATTTGTATGTCTTCCTTTGAAAAATGTCTATTCAGCTCCTTTGCCCATTTTTTAACTGGGTCATTTGATTTTTTACTGTATAATTCCTTGAGTTCTATGTATATTCTGAATATTAACCCCTTGCCAGATGCATAGTTGGCAAAAATTTTCTCCCATTCTGTATGTTGTCTTTTCACTCTGTTGATTGTTTCCTTTGCTGTGCAGAAACTTTTTAGCTTGCTATGGTCCCATTTCTTTATTTAACATTCTTCTATTCTTCTATTTAACATAGTACTAGAGGTACTAGCCAGAGCAATTAGGCAAGAGAAATAAATAAAAGCAATCCAGATTGGAAAAGATGAAGTCAAACTTTCTCTATTTGCAGATGATATAATACTATATACAGAAAACCTAATGACTCTATCAAAAAAACACCTAAAGCTGGTTAATAACTTCAGTAATGCTGCAGGGTACAAAATAAATGCCCACAAATCAGTAGCATTTATATGCTCAAATAATGAATTAACAGAAAGAGAAACAAAGAAAGTAAGCCCATTTACAATTGTCACCAAAAAAATACAATACCTAGGGATCAATTTAACCAAGGAGGTGAAAGACCTATACAATGATAACTACAAACCACTTCTGAAAGAAACTAAAGATGATACAAAAAGATGGAAAGATATTCCATGCTCTTGGATCGGAAGACTTAACATTGGGAAAATGTCTCTACTACCCAAAGTGATCTACAGATGCAATGCAATCCCAATCAGAATACCAATACATTTTTCACAGAAATGGAAAAAACAACCATACCTTTCATATGGAAAAACAAAAGATCCCAGATAGCAAAATCAATCCTGAGCTAAAAAATAAAGCTGGAGGCATAACACTACCTGACTTAAATTATACTACAAAGCTATTGTAACCAAAACAGCATGGTATTGGTAAAAAAAAAAAAAATAGACATTTAGACCAGTGGAGTAGAATTGAGAACCCAGAAATCACTCCTCAGGCTAATAGCCATCTGATATTGGACAAATATCTACGTTGGGGAAATGATTGCCTCTTTGTGGTGCTGGGAAAAATGGATATCCATATGCAGAAGAACGAAACTAGATATGCTTCTCTCACCATACACTAAAATCAACTCAAAATGGATTAAGGACTTAAGTATAAGACTTTAAACTGTAAAGTTACTAAGAGAAAATATAGGTGAAACACTTCAGCAATTAGGTCTGGGCACAGGCTTTATGAACATGACCTCTATACCTATGTTTGGAAAGTTAATTTGAACTGAGATTTTCTTCCATCTTCTGGGAAAATAGCTTACTGAAAATTCTATTTCCTTTTATCTTCAAGTTTAATTTTCCTCCTTCTCCACACTGGAGCTAATTTGTGTTGCTATTTTATCTTCAGATTGGTCTAATATATACTTGGAATTATGGCCTGCCTTCATAAATTTTCTATTTAGATTTAGGATTATTTAGAGGTGGGGGGTGTTTTTCCTCAATAATCATTACTAAAGGACTTGCAATTTAAAAATTTTCTCATACTTTATCATTCTATTTCATCTATTCTAATGAGACTAAATTCTTCATCTTTGTTGTCAATAAAGTTACTGTTTTATGGAGGGCCTGCTATTTGCCTCCTGATTATATATATGCATTATCTCATTTATTTTTGGTCTAAGTTACTATTATCTAATTTTATAAATGAGTAAAAGTGAGACTCAGGAATGCTATATAGCTTTCCTTAGGTACAGCAACAAGATCTCACCAGGTCTGTTTCTGAAGTCCCCTGCTCTCTCTTCATTTTATAAGCATTTCATAAGGATTTCTTAGATGCTTACAGATACATGCAACTATTCTTAAATATTTGACAAGATTTCTTGCCAAGTTTGGTAAGCTTGACTTGCTGCTGCTATGTGTTAATTCTCACGAAAGACACAGATTTTGAAAAAATTGGCTTTCTTTAGTAGTTCCACTCTTTTGGTGTATTTTACCATGCTCTTGAATTATAGTGGTAGCTATGTTTTCGAGGTTGTTTATGCAGAGTGTCTGGAAAGTGAACAGAATCAACTCTCAGAATGGCATCCATGAATCTATGTCTTAGGAAGTGGTACTACTGCTGTATAAAATAAAGCCAAAATTCATCAGTTATTGTTATTACAGGATGAGTTGGCCAATGGACAGGATACCTTGCTGATGAAGCCTCATGAGAAATGGCACTGACAGAATCTCTGCAAATATAACCTTGGAAAATTATAGATGCTCTGTAGACATCACACTGAAAAAGATCTTCAGAGGTCATGCATTCAATCCCTCTGCCTTCTAAAAAAACCCAGCTTAGCTCAGATGTTGATGGAGTTTGGATGTGTTGTCCTCCCAGAACTCATGTGGAAATTTGATCTCCAGTGTGGCAGTTTGAGTTAGGGGGGGTGGATCCCTCATTAATGGGTTAATGTTCCCCCTGGGGGTAGGGGAATTAATGAGAGAGTTCTCGCTCTATTAGTTCCCACGAGAGCTGGTTGTTTATAGGACCCTGGCACCTTCTCTCTCTCTCTTGCTTCCTCTGACCATGTGATCTGCTTGTACCTGCTGCTTTCCACCATGAGTAGAAGCAGCCTGAGGCCCGTGCCAGATGCGGCTGTCCCAGAATTGTAAGCCAAATAAACCTCTGTTCTTTATAAATCACCCAATCTCAGGTAGTTCTGTTATAGCAACACAAAACAGACTAATACAGATGTAAGGTAGGAATTTTGTCTTCTGATATTAATCAGTATAATTACTAGGAAGAGAAAATTCTGGCAGATGAGTAAGCAAATCTTTGGTACCATGTTTTCATTAGGAGCATCCAAGTACCATTTAGTTTCCTTGACAAATAAATATGGAACTCAAATATAATCATCATAGTATAAGTAAAGATTCTCATTTTTTTTCTAGGATGTTTTGGCCCATTAGGATTTTTTGATGGTTCTGTTGCAAGCAAGTGTTGGTAGGTGAACAAATTCTGTGCTAGGGGTTATTCAGTGAGTAACTATAAAGCAATGGTTCTTATTTAAAATGAGGTTGACTTCCACTATATAGTCATGAATATTTCTCAAACTGTAAAATAAGGGCCCTACTAACCCTCACGCACTTGTCTGGAAGCACAGTCTGAATGCTTGAGGTCCCTTTCAGACTCAGTAAGCTGATAAAACCTTATGCTTCTGTGAATGAAAATGACAAGACTAAAGTGTTTTTAAAAAGATTGTCAGAACATAAAGATATATATGTGTCCATGCACATGTGTATGTGTGTTTGTAGGTGTGTGTGTGTGTGTGTGTGTGTGTATAAAATGTTCTTTCTTTAAAAATGGCCAGGAAATATTAATCATTTTTGAGCACATGCCAAGAACAAAATAATCTCAGCTAAAAGGGATAGTTTTCCTTTTTCCAGAAAGTTAAAGCAAGTGTCTGAAAATAAAGCTTGTAATAGAATTGCTTTCTCTAACAGAATTATAGCATAATTACTAAGGGACTGTAATATATTTTATACGGTTCTGTTAGACTTTCTACTGTTTTTATCCTTTAGAAGATTTTACCGCACTGAACTCAGAACAAAGGTCACAGTCCACACATCTGACAATAAATAAGTACAAAAGTAATAATCCTAAATAAAAACTGCTTGTAACTACATTCCACAGAGTAACACAATACCACCCTTAACCTTTATTTTAATTATGTTGATCAATCACCTAACCCATCCAAGAGTCAATAAATTAGGATTTCAGTAATGTGCAGTGGAAAGCTACCTACTCCCATAAGAAATTGTTTATTGTTATTTATAGGTTCTTAGAATCTTCTGGTTATTTTCCTAGTCTTACAGTGGAGACAAAATAAATAAATATATCTATCCAGTCTAAGTATTTAGAGTTGAATATAAGCATGTTCAGTGTTAAAATACAAGAATTTATATATCTCAGGCAAAAGTACTTCTGAGAGCCTTTTGTCATCCACTGGAAAGAATAAAATGCCTTTATCAAGATTCCATATCACTAAGTAAATGCATTAAAAAACATTAATATACTAATAATTAAAAATTAAATCTGTACTTCAACACTCAACTTCTGCTCCGGAAAATCATCTCTGCATCTACTGTCCTATATGTCTAAATTGGAATGGTTTGATTCTGAACTATTTATATAGGGAATTTAAAACTTAAGTGGGGGTAAAATGTTATATTGGTGCTTACTATATCAGAAAACTTATGATTCAAACTTGTGGGTATTATTAAACTTTGGACTGTCATTTTCTGCTTTTAGAAATTATTGATCTCCTTGGTTTTCCAATTTCCATAACTGTGTAACATAAATTCTAATTTCCACACAAATTAATAGCAAAATTTATTATAATAATCTGAAAGATCTTTAAAAGTATTTAATAATAGGGACATCACTTCAATATTTCCAAACCTAGTGTTTAACTTCTATTATTTTATAATTTGTATCAAGTAAGGAGGAGGTTGACACTATTTTCAAACTATATATATAGAACAGGACCAAAATTCTAGCATTCTAGTGCAATTATTGCTCATATCTTCAAATTTTCCATCCTGAAGTCTGTAGTTATCTTTCTCTCATAATTCTTTATAATTTTACATACATGGATGTATTAGGTATTTACAAATTTAGAAAGGTCATGTTTTTATGTAGTGGCACTCTTTAGTTAAGTATTTTTGTCATAAAGTTCAACATTAAGGTTTTTATACAGCTAAACCAGCTTAGGCTTGCTCTAGGCATTTTCTCTTATTTATTTAATTTTTTTCCCCATTTCTCTTTCCTCTTATGTTTTAAATATAACTCTTTCATATGGCATTTCACTGGATTTTAATAAGACCCGTCTGACATTTTTTTAAATTGGAAATTTTGTTTATTTACTTTGATTACAGATATATTTGGATTTGTTCTACCATCTTATTTTGTGTTTTTATGTTTGTTTTGGTCCAGCTTTTTCTGTATCCTTTTTTCGTTTACTGTCTTGCTTTCTTTGAACTGATTGTTAAGTTACATTTTTATTTTTCCTTTTTGTTCCTCTACCTCTAGTGGTTTAGAAGTTATATACTTGTCTAGTCTACTCTGGCTGCTATAACAAATACCATAGCTGGGAAACTTCTAAACAACATAAATTTATTTCTCATAGTTCTGGAGGCTATTAAGTCCAAGATCAAGATTACTGGCAGATTCTGGGTCTATTGAGGGCCAACTTGTTCGTTCATAGATAGTGTCTCATGCTATGTCCTCACGAGGTAGAAGAGACAAGGCAGTTCTCTGGGGACTTTTTATAAAGTCACTAATCCCATTCATGAGTCCTCATGATGTAACCACCTTCCAAAGATCCCACCTCACCTTGCTGATTAGATTTTAACATTAATTTTGGAAGGACACAAACATTCAGATCATAGTAATATTTGATTTCTATTCTTTTAGTGATCATTCCAGAACTTCAGAAGTCCTATTTCACTTAGCATTAAAAATAATCAATTTACATTTATAGAATAAATACCCCAAAGTATGATTCCAGAATCAGGGGATAGGAGTGTTTTTATGGACTTAAAAAATATACCATTAAATTGTCATCCAAAAAAAATTGTATCAGTTTAGATTGCAACTGGCAATCTATAAATGTACGAGTTTTTTTTGCATTTTTGCAATTGTTGTATATTGTTATATAATTATTTGTATATATAGTTTTGTGCTAACTCAGTTGGGGAAAGCTGTGCTTTACTGTTGATATTTTCATATATTGCCTAACTACTCTCTTCACGTATGGGTTATTTTGCCAATTTAACTATTTGAGTACCATGTTTTATGTGCCCATTATAAAATGACTTATTTACTTGAGGCTGGTATTTTTCAGTGTGTATGTAACAGATTTGAGTTTGTTGGTTAATTTATCCTGAAAATTTTCTGCATTACCATGATGACACTTTTATTATAGAATCTACCATTTAAACATTATTTGTTTATGTATCTTTCTATCTACCAGACTGGAGCAATATATTCAAATAAACAAATTAATGAATAAATAAATAAAGATACAATAGTCACAATAATACTTTGAACTTTCAAAAGGAGAGAAGAGAACTGAGGTTACCAGAGGTGGGAAAGAACAGGGAGGAGGGTAAGGAAGGAATTAGTAAAGGGCTACGGAAAAAGATGACATTCTATATTGTTGAATATACTAATTATCCTGATTTGAGCATCACATATTGCACACAGGTATTGATATTCAACCTGTACCTCACAGATATGTACAGCCAACTATGTTACAATAATAAAAACAAATTTTAAAAAGAATGATAAATAATACCTTGGTAAAGTTTGCAGTATAGGGGTGAGCAGGGAGAGGAGCACTACTGGACATCAGTTTTCACAATTATCAGAGCAAGAGCAATGCATTCTGAAATACTTTATAGGTATGAACTAGTTTCCTGGTTATACTGCTTCATGAGTTTACACCGTCAGTGATACACCGTATTCAGCAGTCACTCTGTACCACCCAGAACATCACAGAACTGTTTCTAAGAAACATATTCATTTGCCCCCCCCCTTTTTTTGTTAATACTAATTACAGAAGATAAAAATAAAAAAGGAATATCTATTTTTATTAATGCAATAAAAGCACCCATGAAACTGCCACCTCAAACAAAAACTGCAGAATTAACAACCTGCTTTTAACCGCCTGATTCTGCTCTCCCATCAACCCATCTCCTTGCCTCAAGTTAATCATCACCCTGATTCTTCTCTTCTCTATTCCCTCAAATTTTATAGAGTTTTATTTCATCCCTATGTATTCCCAAGAGATGTATGCTTGAGTGCCAGCATGTGTGTGAGTACATATATTTCTGTTAAATTAAAAGGACTCTGAAGTAAATTAAGGCCAGAATACACCATCAAATTCAAATAAATTTAAGATTTTACTGAATATCAGACTTAACTAGTAATTTAGAATACAAGCAATCAAGTAGGAGAGGAAAAATAAAGAAAATCCTGGGATATACTTCAGGACTCCCTGGGTTCTTGCTTGAACCCATGCAAGGTTCAACCCATGTGAAGGTTCCCTTCACACAACTATAGGCATTTAATTAATAAGCATCTCCAGTTTGTACTGCAGACTCTATGTCATCTTCTCCTGGGGGACACGACTCATCAATTGATAGATTTTAGGAGTACTGACATTAGACAAACCTAACTCAGAGCATCTGACTCAACGCATACCAAAGGTAAAGGTTCTTCTCTTAGAATTCACCATTAGTCCATGTGCTTGGAGGTTCAGCTATGCTTACTTAATCACCTGCCTTATTATATTTCCCCCAGGAACATCCCACCTCTTTTCATCCCTCAGCCTCCTGATAATTGAGGAAGGAATGTATTACAGCAGCATTCATTCTATCATTCCTAGACACTTTCTAGGCGCATCAGACTAAGTTTAACCCATGAAAACCCCTCACAGGGATGACAAGAGAATGAGGGAACTATGCTTTCTAGGTGTGTAAGTGTTCCTAATGGTCCTTACACCGTGTATTACTAGTGGCCAGTGTGTCAATGTCACATTGTATACCTTGTTTTCATATATGCTCTCTTTTTACACTGTAATTGTCACTTTTGCAGGTGCTTACTTTTATCTGTTTACTGCCTGATGAAAATTATTGCATAAATATTAGAACTTGGGATAATATTATAAAAGATAACTGTATTTGTTATTCAAGTATTTGTATAAATATGGAATATAAAGATTTACTTGCTGAGACAAGTAAATCTATAAACATAAAGTGAAGGAAAAGTGAACATAAGAAAACCTCATGAGTAACTGAAAGCTGAAATTTATTGGGCTAATAATCTTTCTGCTTTTGCTTGTCGGTGCATTGTCCAATATAAAATGCTGTCAATTAGTGGTATGCCTTTTACAAATGTAGCGGAGTAAACTCTTTGGCAAAAACAATCCAATTTGAAAAGAAAAAAGAGAAATTAATTATTTGATGCAAATGGCAGAGAAAAGACCAAAAACGAAAAATAATCATCCCAAGATGCACTTCTGAGGGGAAAAAATTGTCACAAGTCACATAATTGCTGAGGATGTTAAAATGTGGAACACAGGTTAATATTATGACAAAAAAGAAAGCATCTCTTTATCAAGTGATAATATTGGACATAACGTAACACAAAAGTATGATTTTGTAAAATGTAAAAGGTAATTACTGTCACATATTTTACTCAAATTTGAATAAAACTATTGATTTGCTGAGAATGAATCAGCTCCTTGTATCTGTATTTACAGGAATGAGAACTGCTTGACCACTTTTTGTTCTGTTGTTAACTGAAAGCCTGTAACAGAAGAGAAGAGTTTTTCTTTTAATTTATTTATTTAATTATTATTTTGTGAGCCATTGTGTGGACTAGAAGAGGTACAGTGGTATCAAACTAACAGAGCAACAATACCTATGCAACAAGAAAGGGGAGTGATGTGCATATTTTTGAAAGATTAGAGCTAAATGATAATCCACATATTCTTGTATTTTTGGAGAATACTGGCAGTCATCAATAGATTTGGATTCAGGATTAAAGGACATAGTGAAAAATGTGAATACTTTTCCATTTCAGCCATTTTGTTGTGCACATTTTCAAGCATGCTGTTTGAGGAAATGGGCAGATGGTGTAAGCTTCTGCTTTTCCACACTGAATGTGGTGACTCCCATGGGCAAAGGTGCTCACATGAGTTTTTGAAATGAGGAGTGAGATTTTTAAAATGCCTTTATGACACTGATAATGCCTCCAAAGACCATTTTGTAATGATCCTATTGACCTTAAGGTGGTATACCAAATGGTATATTGACCATCATCAATAGCTAGGCTATTCTATCTCTTCAGAGATAAAATTTCAGTCACCAATTTCAGTCATCATGTCCTGATCACCAAGGACAAGAACTTTCTCAACAATTTATTTTTCCTGACTTGTAATGACATATTATAATGCACAGCTACTGCTGTGTCCTGCCCAATATCTGTTTTTCCTTTTTTAAGTATGATAGCATCAGTTATCCTTGGGGAAAACACTCTTTTTGCATGCTCAGTCCATGTGATTCTGGGGGTTCTGACTTGAGCCTGTACTTCCTGTGTGAGTGGGTGACCAAGACTGAGTGACTTAGATCTACTATGACTACAGGTCAATAGCAGTTGGTTAAAAGGTAAACATGTGATTGAAGATTTTTCTGAAATAATTCAGAGGAAAGATACTTCCTCCCATTTCTTCTTTCTGATGGGTTTTTGAGAGGATAGAATTGCAGCCACTACTAGCTTGAGAGTAGAGCCTGTCAAAGAACAAAATTTAACAAATAGAGTTGTAAGGATCTAATTGGCCTTTTATTAGTGATTCATGAACTGGGCAGCATAACCAATATACAAAGTAGAAAGGAGCTCTGATGAGCCAAACAGAGTGGGCAAGTTTTACATGCAGACAAAAGGAGAGGAAAGCAGGAATAAAGAACAAATAGTGGATTGGTCATTTTAAGGTTACTTTTTTTATAATGTTTAAGGAAAATCTTGCTGGCCTACTGGGATTTTGCTAAATCTCTCTCCTGGTTTTTTGGAAGGTCAGATTTTGCGAGTAAATAACTTAGGTTTTAGTTTGGTGACATGGAAACTTAACATGAGTGACTCCATTGAAGCCCACTTTAACAAACCAAAAAAAAAAAAAAAAAAAAAGAAAACATATCTGGGATGTGGAAAAAACTTGATCAAGTCCCTAACATACTGTTTGAGCCAGTGGATTTATTTGTGATTGAAACCACATTTACCACAACCTTTTAATTTGTTTTTACTTTTTTTTTTTGACTATGCAGTTCAACTTTTTATTTTAATAAAATCAGAATATGCACAGCACAGGCAGTGCTAGCATCTAAACTAATACAATAAGCAATTACTAAAGCTACAGTGACTTGAGGTTCAATCTTTACATTCAGCAAGTTTAAATCCATTCTTAAATGATTTTTGAAATATTTATTAGCTGAAAATATTGCTTGCTGATAAAACTTGCTCAAACGCTATTGCTGAATATACAAGTCAGTGATTGTGCCAATACAACAAAGATAACCACATGTTTGAGGATTTCAATGTGCCATTCACTGGACAAAAAAAAAAAAAAAATACACACAACTAAACAAAACACACACAACAAACATCTGAGAATCTGGAAACTTCGTATCAGTGTTTTGAAGTGTTTCATTAATACCTTAAGACAAGTGTATCAAAACTTTGACATGATTTAATTTCAAGTTGCCAATTTTGTTTTTACCAACATCAGAAAGTTATGGCTACACTGCCAATGCTGGATCTGCTTAACTTGACTTAAGAGTTTAATATGATTTGACATTAAAAGCTTACACTACCCTGAAATATGTCATTTCACACATACAGTGACATTCAACATTTAAGTGCCAGTGTTTTTGTACTGTCTTTTTTTCAAGTTTCTTTAAACTTTCAAAGAATCACTTTCAGGCTTACGAAAATAAAGATTTGTCAAAATGTTTAATAAATATCACATAAAACTAGCAGCAAAAAAGTATCTAGAAATCTGTCGTATGCAAATAGTTTTCTTCCCAACTATCATTCCCATGGTCCCAAATAAATTTTAGAATCTAGTCCCATCCCCATCCTAGACAAGCTGCGTTCAACAATCTCCAAGAGACGAAATAAGATTGGAAGTTTAAGGACACACACACAAGACATATATATAAAATTCTCTGAATGTGCAGTAAAAGAAATACTTTGTAAAAAGTTATGGGCAAAATGTACAAGGGCCTAAACCTACACTAATTGAAATAGCACCATAACAAATGACCTCAATACTGTCAAATGCACCTACTTAATAAAAGTTTTAGAACAAGGCACAATACACTTGCCATTATTGTGAATATCTATTGCACTTTAGGAAATTTTTGCCAGCTTCCTATGCCACTGTAAAAAGATTGAGCGTTTCGATCACCTCATTCTGGCCACAAAATTAGCATAGAATTCAAGGTGGCAGAGGCATTTTGGTGGTGGACGGTGCTCATCTTTGGCCAGATTTAGCATAAACAGACTATAAATACAATGGAAACCTATGCAACTAAAAATGACTAAAACTGCACAGTAGAGCAGAATTGACACCTTGTGTAGTTATGTACATATTTCCGACTTGTGTGATCTCAAAGATTTCAGTTTGTTACTCTTCTGGAGCCATTTTTACAAAGTCTATAGTAAGCCGGTTTAACATCTCAATGCAGCTTGAACAGAGTTAGTTTGTTTTTTCTTTAGCCATTTTGAATATGGTATTTTGTCACTTGAGAAGAAAAGAATATTGAATACAAAGTATATGTGGCAGTTAAGAGCCCAGATTCTGGAGTCAGGCTGAGCAGATGTAAATCCTGGCCCTGCCATTTGCTTATAGTGTGGTCTTGTACAAGTTTTTTAATTTCTCTGTGCCTCGGTTCCATCATCTATAGAAAATATGAACAACGATAATACATACTTTATAGAAGTAATGGTCAAATGAGATAATATATGTAAATCATGTAAAAGAACTCAGTATATTTGGCATATTTTAAGGGCTTACTCAATGTTAATGTTTATTATTATTTCTTTATTGCCATTTATGTATATAAATTGTCAGATATTAAAAGCTTCATCTGAATCTCAAAGGGAATCCACAAACACAAAAATACGTGTTAGAAGTGAATAAAACAGAAGAATAGAATGGGAATGCATTAACTGCAATCCAAAATTTAAAGTTGAAAAAATATTCTGAGTTTTGAATAGTTCAAGTAGTTTGCTGGTAATTCCCCTCAGTGCTAGGTATATATGTTTTTCACCCAGTGTCTTTTTAGGGGGAAAGTACTGGCCTAGCAAGTAGTTAAATGTGAAGAGAGCTTGTTCTGAGGGTAAATAGTGGTGCCTTTACTTGTTTTGCTCTCTCAGACATATAAAGGATGGCTGTGCATAGTCTTCCATGAAAAATTCCTTCAAAATTTTTATATCAGGATTTAAATGAAATGCCCAGATATTGGGGCTGCCAAACAGTTGCTGCCATTTAGCTCAATAAATGTAAAATAGAATTTTGTTTTTAATTTAGTGGAGAGAATGAATAGGATACAATCTGATAAAGTGTGTAATATGACTTATGATTCAAGCCATGTATCATGCAGTCAAATATAGTTTAGTAGAATATTCTAATCAACATTTATCTTATTAGCACTAAAATATTTATTTAAGATAATAAAATGCTATGTTTTATTAATTAATAGTATGATTTTCCAAAGGTGGCAAATTTCTATAGGTGCCAAGAGATACAGAAACACTGATTTAAGGGAAGTAAGGCTATAGATCTGCAATTTTCTAAGAGCATTTAGAGTCTAGGGAAATTGTGGAGATCTCATTTGCAACCATAAACATGGGAGTTTCTGGAATAATTAGACAATTATTTTTTCATCTATTTATTTATGCATATATTGAAATTATAAGCATTTTATAAAAATGAATTTAATTCTTTGAAATAATTTTATAAGGTAAGTGTTTTTTATTCCCATTTTACAGATGAGAAAACTAAGTCACAGAGAAGCAGTAATTTGTTTAAGATCATACAGCAGGCAAGTGGCAGAGCCAGGATTTCAGCACAGGGGATCTGGTCTTCACCTTTAACCAATACAATCTGCTGACTCTGATGATGAGTAATCACTTGATAAAGGAACCAACCATGGCTCCAAACTACCTCCTATTTATATTTTTCAACTTTTGTTTCCTGTCTTCATCTCATCTGATTTCAAGGGTAACTTTGCTCTAAGTGAATAAAACATACTTTTCAAATTTTGATATGATTTGTATGTTTATAGCATTTTCATTCATCCTCACCTCTAAAACTTTCTTCACTAGTTTCTCTTTCAAACTTGTTTTCAAACTTAACCAATCCAGCCAAGGATTGGAGAAAATAATTTTGCAACATCCATCTCCAAAGTGAATTGTCCATCCACCTACATGTGTGTATTTCAGATGGATTTTTTAAATTTCTCATTTAAAAATTAGATCCTAAATGTCTCAAGAATAGAGATACAAGGCTAGTTTACAAATTGGATTGGAAATAGTGCCTACTTATTTTTTGTACATTTTCAGAGCCCATAGCAAATTGTAAACTCTTAACATGGTGTGTCCTTCATGTTTAATTCCTCTCAGTGCTAAGTATACCTATTCTCCACCCAATGACCACATAAGAAGAAAGCATTATTGCCTTAGTAAGTACTTCAAAGAGGGAGGGTACCTAAAAGGAGTAGATTTCCCAGGGTGTACACAGAAACTTTCTCTTTAATTTCTTTGTTTTCTGACCCAGGGGACCATAGAATCCCAAGGTAACTTGCCCTCTTTGTTACTTGTGTTCCTTGTTTTCAAACTCCTGCAGGTAAAATATCCTTCATCTCAGATAATTTAATCACAGATCATCACAATGGAATATGAAAAATTCCCTGGAGATTATTTAGGAGCCCAAATATACAGAGAATAAAAATCTTGTCCCAAATCACACAGCCAGTTAAAAATGGAGCTGGGACCATGGGATGCACCAAGGAAATACCATTCAGAACCAACATGCAGAGTTTGTTAGAATGAGATCTGAGGAAAAGTCTCTCATTCCTTGTCTCTATGGCCTTTGTTACTTGGATGCATTATTAGTGACATTAATAACCATCATCATTTTAACATCATTTTAAAAATACTATTTTAGCTAATACTGACTTTCTGTGCTAAAATAAAAATTGCATTTTAAAAACATGTGTGATATCCTAAAATAATTGTATGGTAAAATAAAATTCTAGCTTTAAATATTTAAATCAGGAGAAAACAAAAAACTGAGGACACCAGATACTATCTCCGAGTACTTTTTATGTTTCTTAACTGTGCTTTGGTTTAGTAAAAAACATTCTATGTCAGCTCAACCCCATTAGAACGGATACTATAAGGAAAACAAAACAAAAGAACAGAAAATAAAAGTGTTGGCAGGGATGTGGAGAAATTGGAACCTTTGTGCACTGTCAGTGGGAACGCAAAATGGTGCAGTCACTATAGAAAACTGTATGGTGACTTCTCAAAAAATTAAAAGTAGAATTGCTGTATGATCCAGAAGTTACGGTTATGGGTGTATGCCCCAAAGAAGTATAAGCAGGATCTTGAAGAGAGATTTGTGTAACCATGTTCATAACAACATTATTTGCAATAGCCAAAAGGTAGAGGCAACCAAGTATCCATCAGTAGGTCAAAGATAAGAAAAATGTGGTGTATATATACAATGGAGTATCATACAGTTATAAAGGAAAAAAATATTCTGATACATGCTACAACATAGATGAACCTTGAAACTTGAGGAAATTATGCTAAATAGGATCAACCAGTCACAAGAAGGCAAATATTGTATCACTCCACTTACATGAGGTACCTAGAGTAGTCAAATTCATAGAGACAGAAAAAATAGTAGCTGTCAAGTTGATTTTCTGATTGTTAAGAGGGATTGGGAAGTTGTTTCATAAGTATGAAGTTTCAGTTTTGCAAAATAAAATGTTTTCTGGAGATGGTTGCACAATGAAAATGTACTTATTACTACTGAAATTTACATTTAAAAAGGGTTAAGGTGGTAAATTCTATGTTATGTCTATTTTACCATAATTAAGAATAAATAAAACTCCATAGGAAAAAAATTATTCTAGATAATTCCAGGGTGTAGCCAGGGTTTAGAACCACTGCACTCATCAACACCAATAATTCTCAAAGTATAGTCCCTGGATCCTCAGCATCAGCGTCACCTAGGAGCTTGAAAAAAATTCACTCACTGTTTTATTCACCCTACTTAAAAGAACAAAGCAGAATCTCAATTTATATTGGGTAATCTCTTGTCCTTCCTGAAAATAAAACTTATACTTTACTAATTTTTGTAAAAGGAATAATATTAGCATACTATAAGAATTTCAAAAGTGCTCAATACTATTTTATATTTACATTATTTAATATTTATCTAAAGTAAATACTTTCAGTTTTTAAAGTTTGTTCAAATCAAGTTATACGAATAAAATTAGAAGAAAATGATCGATGTAGATAAATGTTAGAAAATTTGCTTTATTTGGACAAATGGACACAGGTTATTTTATGTGTCCAAATGGGCATTTCCAAGGGTACTGTTCAAAATATTTTTTAACTTTTTTCACATGGGCAAATTTTTGGAGTCGCTGGCCATGGTTCTGAAGCTGAAGTCTGGATGCCTTCTGATATTCTAAGCATTACCTCTCCAAGTAGCAAGTGGAATGGTAATATTTAAATATTTTAACAAATGGTCTGGATGTACCTCTCTGTACTGATGAAGATCAACCCTGACTGTGTTTTATTAATCTGTTTTGAAAAGTTTACAATCACATGTGTCTTCTAAATAATTTTAATTAGTTTTAACACAATACACTGAAAATAAGGAAATAAAATGCAGTGTATGCACTTGAATTTGATCAAGGCTCTGGAGAATAACAAATGCTGATAAGGATGTGGAGAAAGGGGGACCCTCCTACACTGTTGGTGGGACTGTAAATTGGTGCATCCATTATGGAAAACAGTATGGAAGTTCCTCAAACATCTACAGATAGAGCTGCCATGTGATCCAGCAATTCCACTGTGAGATATATACCTAAAGGAATGGAATCATCATGTTGAAAGGATACCTGCAGTCCCATGTTTATCACAGCTGTATTTACAACAGCCAAGAGTTGGAACCAACCTAAATGTCCATCAATGGATACCTGGATAAGCAAAATGTGCATATATACACAAAGGAATACTACTTTCCCATAAAAAAAAGTGAAATTCTGCCATGCACAGCAACATGGATGAACTTAGAGAAAGTTATGTTAACTGAAGTAAGCCAAGCACAGAAAGAGACATACCAGCATGTCCTCACTCATAAGTGGGAGCAAATGAATAAATGAATAAACAAACAAACAAACAAACAAACAAACAAATAAATAAATAGGAAAGAACAATACAGCACACAATAATAGGTTGAACTTTCAAAAGGAGAAAGCAGAATTGAAGTGGCCACTGGTGGGAAAAGGGGAGTGGAAGGTGGTAGCAAGAAATTGGTAGAGGGCCACAAAAGTTGTTACATTGTGCAATGTTGAATATACTAATTATCTTGATTTGAGCATCACATATTGCACACAGGTATAGATATTCAACACTGTACTCCACAGCCACAGATATGTACAGTTAATATGCCTCAATTAAAAAAAAGATTGAGGCTCTAGAAAGTTGGAGATATTAATACAATAGTAGAATTTGAATTGTAGAACATCAGAATACAAATCAGAAAGATTCCAGACTGATTCAAAATAAGCTTGTAATCTTGTCAGATAATAGTGATTTGCACATCCTTCTCTTTAAACTGTTTTAATTGGGTCAGGAAAAGGGAGTGGAAATGCTTAGCTTAATTGGTTACTGGAAAAGGCCAAATTTAAAAAAATAGCTAAATAAAACCTAAGGAAATATAATTCACAATTATTGCTCCCAATTCTGAGCATTCTGAACATACTGGTAATACTATTTTAATGAATATTTTTGTGTGGTGGATATATTTCCAATCATGGTTGCTAAACTACTACTAGCTTTACAATGACACACAGAATTTATCTTCAATGTATCTTTTGTAAGGATAACTCTGTACCAGTAAAAATAGGAATATTATTTTTCTCTGGCTGGAGAAACACTAGTTTCTTCATTTTACGGCTCTAATGATCCTCTGGGAAGACAGTTAATAGTAAGCAAAAATAGTTTTGAGAGTATTTTCCCTTTATTCTTGAATCACCAAGGGTAAGTTACTGACAAGGTGCCCAATCATTTAGGAATAGTCTAGGATGCATTTTTCTACAAACAGAATATTCCCTTGTATACTCACACTGCAGCCATCAAAATCATGAAATTAACATAGATAACATGCAATTATCTAATAAGCAGATCCACTCAAGCTTTTACAGTTGTTCCAATAACGTCCTTTACAGCATAAGTATCCAATTAATGATCCCATGTTGCATTTATTTGCCATGCTTTTTTTTTTAAGATTCCTACAGTAATTTGGTAGAATGTTCCTAGATTTGGATTTGTTTCGTTTCCCCATAATTAGATTCAGGAAATACACTTCTGTCATGAATATCCTGAAATTGATTCTCTCTTTTTATTATATCTCATCAGGTAATACACAATATGTTAACCTTGAGCACTTGATTAAGGTGGTCTTTGTCAGGTTTCTCCACTACAAATCATTCATTCTTTCTTTTATATTCAATAAGCATTTTGTTGGGATGTATATGAAATAATGTAAATATCACATTGCTCATCAAACATCCACTCACTTAATCTTCACATCTATTGGTGTTTCTCAGTTTAAGTAATTATTTTGAAGAAGGCTTCCAAATGGTGATTGTATAAATGAATTATTTATTCCATACTTAGCCATTGTCATTCTACCTTAAGTGACAGGTTTTTAAAAAACTGTTAATTAATTAATGTCAGTATGAGTTCATGGCTTTTTTAATGAGTTAAAATTAGTAACTATTGCTGTTTATTTAATTATATGTTTTGCTTCAAAATCAACTTTTTTAAAATTTAATTTACCTTCTGTAAGATGAAACTATTTTAAGTGTATTGTTCTGAATTTTGACAAATGTGTACAACTGTGTAACTATCAAACAAATCAAGATATGTCATTTGTGTCACCTTAAAATGTTTCTTCATGTTTCTTTGCAGTCAAGGTTTTCAGACAAATCATATGGTCTCAGGCTACCATTCTTGTGTTTTGTCATTAAAGTGCAATTTTGCCTATTGTGTAATTTTATATCAATGGAACACTGCTATATGTACCGTTTTGTGTTTGAACTGTTTTGCTTATTATAGTATCTTTGATATTTATCTGTGCATTTGAGTGTATCAGTAGTTTGTTTCTTTTTGTTATTGTGTTGTATTACATTTATATACCAAAATTTGTTTATCTGTTTTCTGATAAATAGCCATTTGGGTTATCTTCAGTTTGCAAATAAAGCTGCTGTGAACATTCCTATACAAGTCTTTTGTGGACTGGATATATTATTTTCTTTCTGGGGGGCAAATACTTATGAGTAAAATTGCTGAGTCTCATAAATAATATGTGTTGAACTTTATAAAAAACTGCCCAACTGTTTCTCAGAATGGCCACGCAATTTAATATTTTCACCAGTAACATGTAAAAATTCCAATTGCTCCACATTCTCATGAACACTTAATATTTTCAGTCATATTAATTTCAGATACTCTAGTTGATGTTCAGTGGTTTCTCTCTATGGTTTTAATTTGTATTTCTCTGATGAATAAGCCTTTTAAATGTCTTTACTGGCTATTTGTAGATCTTCTTTTGTGAAGTATCTATTCACATATTTTGTTAGTTTTTTATTGTGGTGTTCTTTTTTCCTGAGTTATAAGATTTTTTTCTATATTTTGGATCCAATTCCTTCATCAGGGAATTCTGTGGATTGCCTTTTAATTTTCTTAAAGGCATTTTTGGAAGGGCAGGAGTTCTTGACTTTGCTAAAGTCCAATTTGATTTTTTTTCTTTTATGTTTGGTGTTCATTTGGTGTTTTTACTGAACAGCCTTTGAATATTAAACGACAAACAGCCTCAATGCGATTCCTACGCAGAATTCTGGAGTCTTTGCCTATGATGTTCTCTACTCTGTAAATCACAGCTACTTCTGCCTTCCTGAAATCTAATTTCTGTCTATCCAATATTTTTCTCTCCCTTCCTGAATCACTTGAGAGTGAGTTACTGACGAGATGACCCCAGCACTTCAGAGTACTCTAGTGTATTCATGATTTCTTGATTTTTTGATTTTTTGCTACTTTGTAAATCATTTCAAGTATCTTTCAGACACAATGGATTAAAACTAGAAATCAATAACAAGAGCAACTCTGGAAACTAGAAATACATGGAAATTAAACAACATGCTTCTGATCAATCTATGGGTCCAAGAGAAATTAAATAGCAAATCAAAAAAATTCTTGAAACCAATGAATATAAAGACATATCATACCAAATCATGTGGGATACTTCAAAAGCAGTACTAAAAGGGAAGTTTATTGCAATAAACAATTACATAAAAAGAACAGAAATTTCAAATAAACAACTTAATGTTAAACCTCAAAGAACTAGTAAAACAACAACAATCCAATCCTAAAATTAGTAGATGGAAAGAAATAATTAAGGTCATAGCAGAACTAAATGAAATGGAGACTCAAAAAATGTCACAAAAGATCAATGAAATAGAGTCGTTAAGATAAACAAAATAGAGAAACCATTAGCTAGGCTAACTAAAAAAAAGAAGAGAGAAGACTGAAATAAGAAAAATCAGAAACGAAGAAGGAAATATGATATTACAACTGATACCACAGAAATACAGAGAATCATTAGAGACTATTATAAATAACTATACATCAACAAATTTGAAAACCCTGAAGAAATGGAAATATTTATGGATACATACAAACCACCAAGACTGAACCAAAAATAGAAAACCTGAACAGACCAATAAGAAGGAATGACATTAAAGCAGTTATCAGCAGTCTCCCAAAAAAGAAAAGCCCAGGATGGGATGGCTTTACTTCTGAATTCTACCAGACATTTAAGGAGGAATTAATACCAATTCTCTTCAAACTAATCCAAAAAATTGAAACAGAGGCCATTCTCTCAATCTCATTCTATGAGGCCAGCATCATTCTTACACCAAAGCCAGACAAAGATACAACAACAAAAAAGAAAACTACAGGCCAATATCTCTAATATGAACAGAGATGCAAAAATCCTCAACTAATTATTAGCAAGCAGAATACAGCAAAAACATCAAAAAATTATACACCATGATCAAGTGGGATTCATCCCAGGGATGCAAGGATTGTTCAACATACTCAGGTCAATAAATGTGATACACTGAATCAACAAATCAAGGACAAAAATCATATGATTATCTCAATAGACACAGAAAAAGCATTTGACAAAATTCAACATCCCTTCATGATAAATGCAAATTAGGTTTAGAAGGAAAGTATCTCAACACAATAAAAGTCATATATGACAAACCCACCACCAATATTATCCTGAATGGGGAAAAGTTAAAAACTTTTCTCTTAAAAATGGGAACAAGACAAGGATGCCCACTCTCACCACTTCTATTTAACATAGTAATGGACTTACTAGCCAGAGCAATCAAGCAAGAGAAAGAAATGAAGGGCATCCAGATTGGAAAAGATGAAGTCAAATTGTCCCTGTTTGCAGATGAAGTGATTCTATATAGAGAAAAGCCTAAATACCACAAAAATTCTTAATGCTGATAAACAGTTTCAATAAAGTTGTAGGATCCAATATCAACATGCAAAAATCAGTAAAGATTTTTACAATTATTAAGGAAGCCAGTCAGAGTCAACTACTGGATAGTAAGTATCAATTACAAAATGGCACCTTTTGTTTATGTTCATAGGAAGCTAGGTTCAAGAATTTGGGACAAAGATTTCTTTGAGCTAATTAAAGAATGAATCACACAATTTACAAATAAGGAAACTAAATTTCACAGATTCTAAATGACATATTCTACACGTTGAGTTTTGCAGAGAGCCTGGATGAGAACCAAGGTGTGATTTATAGAGTTGTGTTCTTTCCACTGCCCATGAAGGTGGCATAAATTCAAAAAGAATTGTGATCTGAAAAGAAGTTTTCAGACTTTTATATTGGGAAACAATATCAAAGATATTCTCTTCTTTTCATCTGTGGCGTTTAGTCCTCAACTTTCTTATCTTATGCTTATACTGTGAATAGTTGAAATCTTAAAAGGAGCTGTTAGCATCATTGGCTTTCTGTAGGGTGAGAACAGTAGGCAACAATATATTATCAAGATATCATAGTATGTCCAACATGAATAATCACTAAATTGTAGCATTACATAAAGACACCCAGACATTACAGCTCTTATTAACTGAAGACATAATGTATTATACCATCTCCATTACCAATTATTTTTAATGGGTTCATCATATTATACTAGGTACCATACTCTCAAAAATATAATGTTCTTGCAGAATAATGCCTGTATGAATGAATAGAATTTCTGTGAAATAGAACCATGATACACTTTTCTGTAAGTACTAAATGAAACAAAAAAACTAGACAAATAAATCAGGAAAGATGAGTATCATGATTTGAAGCAGCATCACAAATATTTAATCAAAGTGAAAGTATGCCTAAAGTCTTACAAACATTCCCTTAGCACCAATACCAACTCTATTAAGGAGAAAAAATAAATTTCTAGAAGGCTTCACATCTGAGGTTAAATTCTTCTATCCAGCTTCCACGGTATTGGTCTCTTCTTAAGCATTTGAGGTTTTAGAATATTAACACTGCAAGAAATCTTTGAGTTCATATAGATCAGAGGAAAGCATGACTTTGAAAAGGTCACATAGTGATTTGTAGGAGAACTGGGAATGGAACTTCTGCAGATGACTCCCAAACCATTATGTGCCAATTACTTGGTCAAGACAAATGGAATTGATGGTGTTCTGGGTTCTGTGGTTACCCATTCTTTGTTTATTCCCCAGGGGACTCTGACACTCAGTATTCTCAGTAAGTTAAATGCCCTGAGCCCCAAGCCCAGGAGGTTTATATTGTTCTATAACTTTCAATTCAATTTATTTGTTTATTTATTATAGCAGCAGCTCAAAGGGAAACTTCTTTTAATAATATAAAAATAATGAAAGTGATTTTTCAGTTTTGAGTGTTAAAGAAAGTGAATAAATTGATATCTATAAAAAGCTGTTTTCTATTGGTTTAACACAAAGAGTGAACTTTGCAGAAATCTGTAATTAAAATCTATGTTTTCACTTAATTTTTATATTAGGGGGCCAGGATTCCTGATTTTAAAAAGATGGCTTTTAAAAATAATGGCTAAACTTATTTTGTGCAGTTCAACTTCTCTGTATTCCTTTTTCCTTAAAGCCACTGATGTAATATTTTCAAGTTACTAACTCAAACCTTGGGGCTTTGCCATATTGTTAAGCAAAGAATGGAAAAGGAACTAGCAGTGTTCTAAATTTTAACATTTGAGTTCACAGAAAAATGGGCACAGCCAATAGCTAAGAAAATGCATTTTTTTAATTGAGAGGACACCGATGGACAAAATCATGCATTTTAGAAAAGTTAAGATAAATTCACACGTTGTTCTTTATTATCAATATAACACTAGCAAGGAAGTTAGAAAATGGAGGAGGAGGTTTGTATTAGTCCATGTCTGTTGCTTATACCAGAAATACCTGAAACTGGGTAATTCATAAAGAAACAATATTATTGCTTACAGTTTCAGAGGCTGGAAAGTCCAAAGTTCAGGGTGCACATTTAGTGAGGGCCTTTTTGGTGGGTGGTGATGATAACACAGGTGTCACATGGTGGATGGTTGAGCAGAGAGAGAGAGAGTTTCTCATATTCTCTCCTTTTAAAGCCAACAGAACCATGCCTATGACCACCATTAAACCATTAATGGATTAATCCATTCACTATGGAGTGGTCCTCACAATCCAATCACTTCTTCAAGGCCCCCCCTTTCAATTATTATAGTAGGATTTCCCACCCTCAACAGTTACAGTGGGAATTAAGCTTCAGTGAGTTTGAGGGTGCATTCAATCCACAGCAAATTTATGGATTTGGAATAAGAAAATCCAGATTTAAATGATCAGCTTTTCTCCTACCATCAGGGTGACTTCAGGCAAGTCACTAAGCCCTCAGAACCTTAGTTTACTCATAAAATAAAGACAATTAGATCTATTTTCCTGTTTAATCAAGCATGCACACAGACAGAGTTACTATGATTATTGAAGATAATAAATTTGAAGATGCCTAGAACATAATGTGATATGTAGTTCTTAAAAGTGTACTTGAAATTCAATGGGTTGGACATATGAATGATATAAACCCATACATGGATATTACAGACTAAGTATTCTGAATATCTCAGTTCTGTAATCCAAATATTTGTCTTAACTCACTGAGAAAATATCTTTGAGATTATAACCAAGCAGTTGAACAAATTTTGACCGGGTAAAAGAAAACAGTCCTTTAAGCAATTGATATATGTGCTTTATGAAATAGATACAACCTAAGAAAAACACGTATAAGGAATATACCTATCATTTGAATCATTTTCTTTTTGGCTTCTACCAATTTAAAAAAATGTGTTCCCATGGTGGAAAAATGTCTCTGGGATCTAATAAAAATCAGACAAAGGAAGAAAGTATTGTGAAAGAGGCACACAATTTTCTCTACTTTGCTGTGAGCTCTGCCAGTTCCAGGCCAGGCAATGTGCTCTATTTGAGAGAAAAGAAGAGGTCCTGTGGCTGTCTTCCACAGCATTCCGTGACGGAGGTGAATGGCCGGGAACCAAGTGCAGATAGTAATGTCATCCTGGGACTGGAAATTCCTTCTGTGGGCCTATTTAGAAGCTTGTGATTTCATAGCAAATGAAGAGGTGAGATGAACACAGTTCATCCTGTTCACTCTGACACTGATGTTAAATAATGTCAGGAGACAACAGATGGGGAGTGAATATCATATATTCCCAGAAGATTGTAGTCTGTTAGCAAATATACCCAGTGGTACTGTGAATATAAATCTTAAAAAAAAATTTACTGATTTTCTTCTCAGTTTTCTCTTGTATACATAGTGAAGCTTATAAAAATCACAGAATCGCAGGCCCCCCACACAGAAATTATGCTCTTTCTAGTAAGTCAGAAACAGGCCCTGCAATCCTTATTGTTTTCTTTTTTGCATCTGGCCAGTATGTGGATCTGAACCCTTGACCTTGGTGTTGGTAGCAACACACTCTACCAACTGAGCCAAATGGCCAGCCCTTATTTTCTTCCAAACAAAGTGTACTTTAGACACTACTGGTCTAAGGGACATAAATTTATTGTTCAGAGATAAATAAATAAGCAATAACATATAACTGAATGATAATTATATTCAAGCATTAGCAATTACAGCTATAGAGTGTTAGGTAAATAAACGCTAAGAGGTTTTGAATGAAAACACTTTCAGCTATTCAATTTAAATTAACAATATTACAGAGTGTTCATCATATTCCTGCTTTTGCACCCATTTGTACTTAGGCCTTCACTTAGACCTCAATGAGAAATTCAGTACCTCTATTTTGGTCTGTAGCAGGAGTAAAAGTATTTCAATTTATTAATTTTTTCTGAGAACTTTAATATGCAATCCTGAAGCTATTATTAAATTAAATTTCAATTTCGAAGTGATGGACATCAAAATTTTAAGAGGCTATTCTATCTTGTTCGTTTATAAATGCATTTATCAACCATTTATTGTGTCACTACTATGTGCCAGGCACTAGATAAATGAACAGTACTTCATGAGTAACACTGTTTTTCTCATGTAAGACACTGAGAAATTGGCTCATCTTAATTGAAAAATAAGTTATTACTTTAAAAGGAGCAGTCTTTTGATTACTTGACACAGTACAATAAATTAAAATTCAAGAAATAAGAGAATAGAATAAAAGAAATTTCAAAATAAAAAAATTGCATCACTTATTTGGAAATCTTAGATTAAAAGCAAACTATATCCTAAATAAGTTTTAAATTATAAGATCTAGAGTTTGAATTGTAGATCAAATAAAATCCTGTGAATGGGTTTGAAATCTGGTCAGTTTATGCCTTTGATGCAGGCTTCACAGTCATTTTCATTAATTGCTAATTAACTGTTTTATTGTGTTTCATTGGTTTCTTACAGAGACCAGCTGGCTGAGGACACTTGGATATAGATGAATAAAAAACAGATTACCAGTCAGAGAAAGCTCAGTGAGTAAGGTAAATTAGGCAGGGATCTGGAATCACTATAGACCCAGATCGAAAATATGATATTTTTATTTTGAGATTAAAAAATGCATATCAAAACATTTTTAAGGAAACCTGGAGAAAATTACAGGCAGTTCATTAACTAAGGGTATACTCTGAGTTTGTGTATTTAACCTCCGAGATTTTGTTTCTTCTTTGATTAAATGGCATTAACATTCTACAATTCCAAATACCTGAAGAGATCTGAACAAGAAGACTTTTCATCAGTTTGGCACAAAAACTCATTCAGCAGCAAAACTGGACCTAAACGAACAAAAAGCAATTTATTGTCTTTACTTACCCCATTTTGGGGGTCTCTATTTCATTTAGTTCTGCTCTGATCTTAATTATTTCTTTCCATCTTCTACCTATAGGTTTGAATTGTTGCTGGTTTTCAAGTTCTTTGAGGCATAGTGTTAGGTCATTTATTTGAAGTCTTTCCATTCTTTTGATATAAGCATTTACTGAAATAAATTTCTCTCTTAGTACTGCTTTTGCAGTATCTGACAGGTTTTGGTATGATGTATCTTCATTTTCATTCATTTCGAGAAATTTTTTGATTTCCTGTTTAATTTCTTCTTGGACCCATAGGTCATTCAGGAGCCTATTGATTAATTTACATGTATTTGTGTAGTTCCAGGGTTTTGCTTGTTATTAATTTCCAGTTTTAGTCCATTGCGGTCTGAAAAGATACTTGGAATGATTTCAATTTTTTAACATTTGGTAAGACTAGATTTGTGACCTAATATGTGGTCTTTCCTAGAGGATGCCCCATATGCTGATGAGAAGAAATTACATTCTTTAGTCATTGGGTGAAATGTTCTGTATATATCTGCCAAGTACAGTTGGTCTATGGTGTAGTTTAAATCCTCTGTATCTTTGCTGATTTGTTGTCTGGAAGATCTGTCCCGTACTGAGAGAGAGAGGTGTTGAGGTCATTCACTATTAACATATTAGGGCATATTTATTTCTTTAGGCCTAAGAGTGTTTGTTTTATATATCTGGATGCTCCACTATTGGGTGCATACATATTTATGATTCTTATGCCTTCTAGCTGGGTAGATCACTTTATCATTATATAGTGGACTTCTTTGTCTCTTTTTATGGTTTTTGGTTTAAAATCTATTTTGTTTGATATGAGAATAGCTACTCTTGCTCATTTTTGGTTTCCATTTCCTTGGTATATCTTTTTCTATCCCTTCACTTTTAGTCTGTGTGTGTCTTTACAGGTGAGGTGGGTCTCTTGAAGACAGAATATAGTTGGGTCTAACTTTTTAATCCAATCAGTCAATCTGTGTCTTTTGCATGGTGGGTTCAGTCAATTCACATTTAGGGTAGATATTGACAAGCATTGTTTAATTCTCCTCATTTAATTGCCTTTTGTTTAGATGTTTTGAATACCTTTTGATTACTACTTCCCCTTTTATTTCTCTTTATCAATGTTATTTGGAAATTTGAGGTGGCATGAGTTAGCTTCTTTCTCTTTCTCGTTGGCATTTTTGTTTTAATGGCAGGTTTTGCTTGCTTCTCTATCCATGATAGTGATTATCTTTATTCAGATTCCAGATGAAGGACTCCCTTGAGAATTTCTTGCAGGGCTGGTTGTGTCGTTGTGAACACCCACAATTTTTCTTTGTCTGGGAAATACACTACTTCTCCCTCATTTCTGAAGGAGAGCCTTGCTGGGTACAGAATTCTTGGCTTGCATTTTTTTTTTCTTTCTTTTAGTATTTTGAGTATATCATTCCACTTTCTTCTGGCCTATAGGGTTTCAGTTGAGAAGTCTTCTGTTAGTTTGATGGGGGTTCCCATATAGGTGACTTGATGCTTTTCTCTTGCTACTTTTAGAATTTTCTCTTTGTCTTTGAACTTTGCAAATTTGACTATAATGTTTCTAGGAGAGGATCTTTTTGGGTTGAATCTGATTGAGGATCTTTGAGCTTCCTGGATCTGAAGGTCTGCATCTTTCCCTACACCTGGGAAGTTTTCTGTTATTATTTCCTTGAATAGGTTTTCAATACCTTTTCCTTTCTCCTCCCCTTCTGGAATACCTACAATTCAGATGTTAGAGCGCTTGAGGTTGTCTGCTATCTCTCTTAGATTTTCTCCATTATTTTTAATTCTTTTTTTCCTTTTTTTGTCTGCTTGAGTTATTTCAAAAAGACCATCTTCGAGATTTGAAATTCTTTCTTCTGTCTGCTCTAGCCTGCTGCTCAAGCTCTCTGTTGTGTTTTTTATTTTTTATTTCATGGAGTGAATCTTTAATTTTTAGGAGTACTGTTACATTCTTTTTTAAGGTATTAATCTCTTTGTAAATTTCCTCCTTCATATTCTGGATTTTTTTCTTCCTTCGTTCTGTTCTCTAATTGAATCTTCTCTTGTCCCTTCAAGTTTTCTTAAGATCATTGCTTGGAATTCCTTTTCAGACATTTCAAGGATTCCCTGTTCTATGGAGTCTGGAATTTGAGCTTTGCTTTGTTCCTTTGGTGGTGTCATATCTTCTTGTTTGTTTGTAGATCTAGTATTTTTTTCATTGATGTTCGGTCATCTGGTAGAGGACTTATTTCTATTACTCTGGGGTTGGCTATAGGGATAAAGACTTCCTCCTCTATTTGCAGGCTCTACTGGTGACTCATATCAATGTAGTTGAGTGAGTGGCAGGTTGTCTTAGAGTGACTCTGGTTGCTACTATGGTGGTGAACTGTTCTTGCGGTGACGGTAGGTGTGGCAGTGGCTATATTACACCACGTTGGCTCCTGTTGTGTCTTTCTGTGGTCATAGACTGAGCCCCTGGTGCCATGCAGGTCTTGGCTCACCTTGGCGGCTGCTGGAGCTGTGGGTGCTTCCCTTCCCTGGTGCCACACGGGTCTCTTCTCACCTTGGTGGTTGCTGGGGCTTTCTAAACTTTAAAACTTTTAAAAGAAAATATAAGTACATGTCTTTTTGACCTTGGGTCAGAGGAGAATATTTTATAAAAGATACCAAAAGCACAAAACTCAAAAACAAAAGTTTTGAATAATCAAATGATATGAAAATTAATAAGCAATTGTTAATTGTCTCATAAGATGTTTTAAAGAGTGAAGAGAGCATGAAAAATTATTTGCAATTCTTATAATGAGCAAAACCCTATAATAAAGTATACATAAAGAGATCCTGTAAATTAAAACAATACAAGAAAATTAACAATTAAAAATAGATAAAAATATGAATAGACATGTCACAATAGAGCATACAACAATAAACACATGAAAAGGCACCCAACTTAACTAGTAATTGGGTGAATGCCAATAGAAAATATAATAAGATGCCATTCTCCACTCTTCACCTATAAAACTGAAGAATTATTTTGAGAGAACCAAGTTATGAAGAGGACATGGATCTTTCACACTTTGTAGATAAGAGTATAAAGTAATGCAATCACTTTGGAAAACAATTTGGCATTGTTTTATAAAGTGGAATATTCTAGATTCATACTAGGATATATAATCCTACATATATACCCAAGAGAAACTCTTGCACCTATGTACTGAGGTGTAACAAAAAAGTTAAAGTGGCACTGTTCATAATAGCAAAAAAATGGAAACAACAAAAACATCCTTGAACAGCAGGACAGATAAACATATTGTGAAATTTTAATAAAATAGAATAGCATGCAGCAATAACAATTATCTACAATTAAATACCACATCATGATTAAATCTTAGCATCATAACCTGAAGTGAATAAAAGAGTCTGATAATACTATATAAAATATGATATTATTTTTAAGGAAAAGGAAAGGACAAGAAAAGTGAAGCAATATATTGTATAGGTATGCATATGTAGGTCAGAAAACTGCTAAAATAGGTATTGACAAAGAAAATTCCCTATGACGGTCACAATTCCTCTTTCCATTTATCAAACACAGCAATTCCCTTAACCCCTTTTCAGATCTCTTCTAGTCTTTTTTCTTTAATATTAGCTTCAGCTATTATTTTTATGCAGACATTATCAACAAGAACATCTTGGATTTGATGAATTTTATAGATTATGGAACATTTCATTGGTATTTCATTGGTATTATATTTTTTAACCATAAAATAACTTATATTATAGAAAAGATATCTATTTTTCATCTCCATTTTTAAAATTTATTGTTTTTATTTATTGAAATGTAACTGAAAATATCTGTGGGGTACAGCATTGAATATCCATACCTATGTGCAATATGTGATGCTCAAATATGGATAATTAGTATATTCAACATTACACAATGTAATCATTTTTTATGGCCCTCTACCTATTTCTCACTACTCCCCCCATCTTTCCCACATATGTGGCCTCAGTTCTGTTTTCTGCTTTTGAAAGTTCAGTTAATTATTGCAATTGTTTTTTCTTTCTTTCCTTCTTTCCTTCCTTCTTCCCTCCCTCCCTAACTTCTTTCTTTCTCTATCTTTCCTTCCTTCCTTCCTTCCTTCTTTTGCTCGACTTATGAGTGAGAAGACATGTGGTACTTCTCTTTCTGTGCCTGGCTTATTTCATTTAAAATAATTTTCTCTAAATTCATTCATGTTTCTGCAAATGACAGAATTTCATTCTTTTTTATGGCCGAGTAGTATTCCATTGCATATATATACACTACATTTTCTTTATCCAGTCGTCCAACATTGGGCATGTCAGTTGGTTCCAACTCTTGGCTATTGTAAATAGATCTGCGATGAACATGGAGTTTGGGTATCCCTTTGACATGATAATTTTCATTTCTTAGTATATACCCAGCAGTGGGATTGCTGGATCATATGGCAGTTCTATTTGTAGTTGTTTGAGGAGCCTCCATACCATTTTCCATAATGGCTGTACTAATTTACAGTCTCACCTTTAACAGTGAATAAAATGATACTCAAAGGGTTTGTGGCACACCTAAGCCATACTTCTTAGAAGAAGATGCAGAATTTAAAATCAATCTTCTAACTTCAATTATTGTACTCTTTTCACTCTATCTTAAGCTCCAAATCATAATTCAAAAGCTCAAGTGTTGAAGCTGGTACTTTATTTTCAACATTTTAATAAAAGTATGTATTATTTTCCTGCTCCTATAATCAGTGCATTATCCTGCCTTGCTGTTTTTTATTTAAATAAAGCTGCCACTGTGTAGGTTTGAAACCACAAATTTGTCTTTAAATTTTCCTCCTATATTATCTATCAGCTATCGATTCCTGTAAATTCTTACCAACATCTTTTTAACTTTATCTCCTACCTCTTCTTTTTACTCTATGCTTCAAAGGACCTGAGTGCACCTGTACTCTGTATTTCCTCACTTTTGTTCCTTCCCTTCCTGCTCTCTAGATGCCTTCCTTACTTTCTTCGTTACCTGTCAAAACCTTTTAAAATCTCTCTTAAATACCTCTTCATCTAGAAAGCATCTTATGGTTCCTCCCACCTTATTCTTTTTCTCTGTCTTTGTCTCTGCCTCACTCTCTCTTTCTTCCTATCAAGATTGTTCTTTATTTGTATTTCTCTTAAGCCACTTACCTTCTTGGCTTTGCACTTTCTGTAACTATCTTATTACTACCACTGTTACCAGATTGTAAGCTTTGTGCTGGCAGATACCATACTTCACTTATGCTTTTTATCACTGCATTGCAAAGTAATGAAGTAGGTAATAAATAAATAAGGAATGACTTAGATATAAATGTGAAGGAAAACTATAGGCTGAATCTAGTAATAAAATAAGAAATTACAGCAAAGTTTAGACTTGACAGGAGATCCAAGAAATTAGTGTAATAACCATTTCTAACTATAACAATCATTATTTATTGTGGTTTTTAATCAATTTATCCCTCCTTCAGTTTCTTCCAAGACAGTTTTAATATTGTTCTCTATGTGTTTTATCTAAGGGCACAGTATATTGAAAAATGTCAATGGATTCCTAGTAAAAATAGTGCTTGCATATGTAAAGGTCTTTCAACTCTCAGGAACAGGAACAGGTAAAAAGCCTGGGGTTCAAATATGTCATGAATCATGAATTATTTTTCCAAAGAAGCTCCTTGTCCACTTTAGAGAAATTCACTAATACAGGTGATGTATGCAAATAATGGAAACACATTCTCCTCCAGATGAGAAGGAATAAGTAGCACTGTACTCATCTTTGAGCCCAGTGACATTATCAAACTGATACTAAGGAAGTGTGGGTTTACTTTACAGGCTTGAGTTTTGTGCAAAGATAAAATTTCACCATAATACTTAAGTATATGACCAAGAAACACAGTGCTTTCAGATGAAAATCATATACACGTGTCAAAATTGAGTGATATCTATTTATTTTTATTATAAAAGTTAATGACTTTCTCTGATCTATTCCTACAGTTGTGGAGACCAAATTCTGACCAGCCTGCCTTTTGAAAGTTTAAAGGATGAAGAGTAATTCAATTAGACTAAAGATAAATTTCGACTCTTGAATTCTCTAATCCAAATTTATTTCTTCCCTTCATTTCTTGCAAATTATTTTCTTCATCTATCATATTGCTTTTTATTTTTACTTTGCTTAAAGAAACTAACATAAGTGCTTGATTTTTTAAATTATCCTTTCCCTACCACCTCTCAAAATAAAAGACCATGAATCTGGAGAACCAGAATTTTATAAGCTTGGGTACCCATGGTTGGAACTACTGTAAGTACACTTGCCTTCTTGGTAAATAAAGAGTGTCTATAGATTATACTTGTTAAGAGGACAGTCTCTGGAGTCAGATTATCTCTGTTCAACTGTTCAACAGATGTGATACTTATAAGATGTGCAACTCTGGAAAATTGACTGTACTTCTCTAAATAAAATCCCTCTTTTGAGAATTGGCCATCATAATGCTATTCATTTCAATGTGTTTTTGTGAAAATTAAATGAGATGATGTACTTAAAATTTTCAGCTTTGTCATGTCATCTAGTAGGTGTTAAAATAAAAGCTATCGATACAATTAATAAACAGGAAATTCACTATTATAGTAAAGACAGGATGGATGTAGTTTGAAAACTGGTTACATAGTCAAGTCATGCTGCAACTTCTGGTGAACACACATGCAGCATAGGTAAAGGTTGCTTATAACACGTTTTGCTGCATTCAGTCCTGTATACGGATGCTGAAAGTTTTGCCAGGCTTGCATGAATGAGCATTATCCTACAAGTTTTAACAAAGAATTTTATAAAAGAGACTCCATCCCTGCTGTAGCTTCCTCTCTCCTTAATATTCCAAAAGTGACAGTCATCCGAAGGCTTCACATAAAATATTCCCTTTTAAATGTTCTCACAGTGTCTTCTGCATAGCTCTATTATTGAAGTTTTTGCACTGTAATTGTATTGTAATATCTCTTTTAATAAAACTGGAAGCAAGGGAGAAAAGTAAAAATGGAGTGAGAATGGCAAGAACAGATTCAGAAACACCTCACATTTTTCTGGAATCTGTTGCAGGTGTTTGGAACTCTTCTTTCACCTAAAATAGAATATTTACCCTCTTATATTTAAACAAAGATGTTTGGAGATTCTTGGATTTCTATTAAGACTTCCAGATATATCAAATATAATTATATGCATTATTCTTAGCATTTGAAAGCTATTGTTTATTCAATCCTTATTAGATATTGACAACTCTTGCCTAATGAAAAACTAACAGTATCTGTATCTCTTTCTGAATGATGTTATATTTTGAGATATAATAGTAGATAATAACCATTTCAAATATGTTAAAATAAGTGATTTTAAACCAAATTAACAATAGTCAGGAAATCCACATAAAAATAGAAATAGTAGCGCACAGCAAATATTAATAAGAAACGTACAAATTATAATAGACTATTGAAAACAGAAAGATAACACATAATCATGTTACAGTTTGGGTAAAGTTAGCTAACTTTATTTTAAGACATGACTCCTAAAATCTCTGAATTTGTTTTCTTAAAAGTTGAGTTTCCATATATTTTTCTGTCCAGAAAATACTGCTTATGGTGTTAAGCACAGTGGTTGAATAATAAAATATATTCTCTACCCCAAGGAAGTACTAAAATGTATTTTTCTTTAAATGCCATTTTCTGTTAGAGAGAAGACCTATATTAACAATACAAAAACAAAAAAAGCAAAGCAGAACAAAGTAATGCAAGGTATATAAGAAATGGTTATTTCAATTTATCTTGTTTTCACAATGGAATGAGATTCAAAAAGTTTCACAAGCCTTGATCAGCAGGTTAATTTGGTATCTGCCAGCTCATTCCACTGTAAAGTCATTATCTTTCCATTTGTAGCAAACGAGTATTCTGGGGAAGATTCTTTGAGACTATACAAATATTTTGTCTTGAACTCAAATTCCATGCTACTAATTATAGCATACATCAGTGGATCTTGTCTACAACAATTTACTATTGATCACCAATGATAGCTAACTTTTTCATTTGAACACTTACTATGCAACATGGCAAAACTGACAACTTTAAGTTCATTATTCCATTTAATTCTCACAAAACACATTGAAATGAATATCATTATGATGGACAATTCTCAAGTGAGGGATTTTACTTAGAGAGGTAGAGTCAGATTCCTAGAGTTGCACAGCTTGTATCAGAGCTAATATTTGAGTGGAGATCATATGATTTTTTTTTTTTTGGTTACATTTGTTCTATCAGTTATTTAACATCATGTAATTAATTTTCCTTTGCTTGATGTTAATTGGCAGTTTTACAAACGCATCATATTTCTTATTAGAGTTCTGGAAAAATTTTATTTTGTCCTCTTAATAAGCATAAACTATAGATACCAAGAAAAACACAACATTATTTCTGTGGTTTCTTTTTTTTTTTTTTACTCCAAAACATTTATAACCTCATTTTAATTATGAGAAAACATCAGACAAATCTAAATTGAGGGGCAATGTACAGAATGACTAATGGGTACACTTCGAATGTGTCAAAGTCATCAAAGAAAAGAGCAAAGTAGCACATCGGGGGAGAGTAAAGAGGATTAATAACTAGATGTTATGTAGGACCTAAGATATAATCCTTGAACAGAGAAAAACATGTGGACAAACATAGTGGAAATAAAGACATAGTGAAAAAACTGTTGAAATTTGAAAAAATGTCTTCAGTGTGGCTAATAGTATTGTATAAATATTAATTTTCTCGTTGTTATCATTGTGTTATGGTTATAGATGTTGTTAACACTAGGAAAAGCTGAATGAGGGGTATATAGGAATTCTCTGTACTGTTTTGGCAACTTTCTAGTAAGTAAAAAAAAAAAAAAATAATAGTTTAATAACTTTTCCCAATTCCATAAGTTGCTTACTAGAAGTGTTTTCATTGGAACTGAGGTCCCTATTTTTCTTTTTCCTACAGCACACTACATTTTGATCAAAGTGGATGTTCTCTAGTTTAGTAAACAAAGAAAGCAATTTGCTACTATTTAACTTTACATTATCTTGAAATATTAGCAACCTGCTTAAATAAACACTATAATTTTAATATTTTAACAGTATAAATGGATCCTAAGCAAAAACAAACAAACAAAAATCCCATAACAATGGTGGATTGAATTTAATCAATCAATTGAATTGCTCTTTAGAAATATTACCAGTCAAATCTATCTAATAAGCAACACAACTCCCATACAAGTTTACATTAGTAACTTCCAGTATGAATGAGCCATTGACCATATCCTATCAAGGCAACAAGGCATATTTGGTGTTAAAATATATATTTTTTTACAGTCACATTCAACCCTAACTTGCAATAACTAGTGAGAAGAAATTGTGGGAAAATGACCAATTCCATTAAATCTATATAAATCTATGGATTAAGATGAAAGTACACATGGAAAGAAAGGCTTTCTGAAAGAAAAGTCTACATGAGACATAGCCTGAGGCTTAGAAACTTCTACACTGAAGATCTAATGACATTCAGGAAATAAAATCCTTCCTAAGTAAGAGTTAGATGAATTAACAACAAAAACAAAAAACTATTAGGGCATGAATTTGGTCTCAAGTCAGTCCACAAAAAATCTAGGCAATGCCTTCAAGCTGTGATAGTCCTTGCGAGTTCGTAGGCAACACCTGTGTGTGCTTTTGTCCCCCAATAACATTATTAAATCAGTAAGTGAAAATTTACAAGAGCACAAGAATGGTCCTAGAGGACACAGAAAACAGTCCTTGATAGAAGGAATTTTATTTATTTTTTTTACAAAGAGGCTGATTTTACTCAGAATCTCTTGAGTTGTCATGTTTTTCTCTCTAGGGAGAGATCTGATCATGTTAAAGTGAAGCAGAAACAAAACACAGAAATCTGTTGCCAAATCATGTTTTAAACTACGTTAACTTCCCACTGTGAAGATAGTGCTGAGTCACAGCATAATTTTACCTGTACTTCTGAAATGGAATAAATAGATCCCCAAATCCAAGGAATATATATCTTTCTATATTGCAGTTCAACAGATGACAGTTATTGGTTCAGGAGAGAAAAGCTGATTCCCTGTAACTTAGTGAAAACAGAATACCCTTAGTTCTGTTATTGTTAAAATGCTAGCCAAGTTCACCGGTAGCTTTTTTCTGACTGTTGCAGTCATGCTTATCCCTTCCTACATTGTCACTGGAGATTTGGCATTAAACAAAGATCTCTTAACAAAACCCCTTTAGTGGAAAAGCTGAATGTCAAGATGCACAAATTTGGGAGAAAAATGACTGTTTTTAACAAGTGACTGTTCTGCAGGAGCAGGCAGCTATTCAGTGAGAACTATGATCAGCTCAGATTGCTTGATGCATTAGTGTGCTTTCTGTGCCTTTAATGCTGACCCAATTTCTGTATCAAAATGGAAATTTAAGTAGGTGATCTTGAATTTTCAAAAAGGAAAATCATTCAAATAATTCACAAAGTGATTTTTCAAAGGAATTTATTTTTGGATACAAACTAACTGTATTAGTCCGTTTTGTGTTGCTATAACAGAAATACCTGAGGCTGCGTAATTTATAAGGAAAAAAGGTGTATTTTGCTTACGATTCTGGGACAGCTGAATCTGGCGTGGGCCTCAGGCTACTTCTACTCATGTGGAAAGTGGCAGCAGCCAACGGGTACAAGCAGATCACATGGGGAGAGGAAGCAAGAGAGAGAGGAGGTGACAAGGTCCAATAAGCAACAAGCTCTTGCGAGAACTAATAGAGCAAGAACTCACTCGTTAATCCCCTACCCCCCAAGGAGAGCATTAATCCATTCCTGAAGGATCCGCCCTCATGACTCAGTCAGTTTCCAACACTGCCACATTGGGGATTAAATTTCCACATGAGTTTTGGAGGGGACAACACATCCAGATTCCATCACTAACTTATGACCATTTCTCTTGTAACGGAAAGGAGCTCTCTTCTTAAGAGTTAATCCACCCGTTGATTCACTGATTTATTTTATATTCTTTTCTTTCTTAACACATTTTCAGTAAGATTTACCAATTTCTTTATCCAAATTAGCCCCCCCCCAAAAATAAATAATAAATAAAAAACCCCACACCTCAGAAGTTCTCAGTTTTTAGATAAATAATGAGTAACTCAAATGCCATATCCCACTGTGATCCTGGAAAGCAGCATGACACCATCTTTGAGCTTGTAAGAAATTCAGAATCTCAGGCCCCAAGATTCCTAGGTGATCTATTGTACATTAAAAGTTTGGAAGTTCTATCATTAGGTGGGCAGAAGATGTCTGCTTTTCACTTTATAGTTGTTAGCTATGATTGTCCTTTGATACTGACAAACTGAAAGCCAAGTTATTATATATATGGTATATGTATATTTACATCTGAACTACTGAGGTTCATACTTTAGTACTGGATGAGAGGGACCTATATAAAAATTAAGGCTCCAATTAAATGTGTAGAAACCTTACTTTAAATTGAAAGTACTTAAGAAGCTCATGGAAATATTTGTATTATCTATTTTTAATTCTATTTTTCCATGAAGTTTTTGAAGTACCCTCGTATGTATGTATGTATATAGAAATTTATCAGGAATTTTCTTTGGTCAGAAACAAGCCTTTCCGTTGACATAGTTACATTGTGTATTCTCTCCAGACTGTAACGTAGATAAAACTATATCCTTTATTTTATGCCATCACTGTAAATTAGCCGAAAATTGAACAAAAGAAAATGCAGATTTTAAGTAAAACTGTGCACTCCTTCTGGGCAGAAATCATGTCTCATTGTGTATGCCATATACTAGAGATATAATAATGAATAAATATAGTAGAGACTAAATAAATATTTGTTAAATAAATTATTATACTGAAATGTAACTCTTCCTTAGATCACATGGAGATGAAATGCCTTCTCCTCTAAATCATTATCTAGTAGGATTGTTTATGAATTCCTGGGCCTGTCTTTCCCCAGTAGAATCCTGGTCATGATTTCTCCTGAATCGCCATTATCTTTTACCTCTTTCATCATATATAGCACTCTAAAATCACAAGGCGGTATTCCAAGATGCAATTGCTGCTGACTTTGCTCCTCCTACTAACCAAAAATAAACAAGGCAGAGCTACTGGGATTAGACATGGTTTTATCTCTCTACATTAACCCGAGAATTGCTCCTACTGAGTTGGCAGAGGGTTTTAGCAGATTTATACCCTTTCACTATTCTCCCAAACGAATGACAACATTTTAGCCTTCTAGCACCATCTCAAGAAATTTGAGAATTTGAGACATCCAGCAGAATCATTCAGTCAACGTTCAGTCAACAAACATGTATACAATATCGATAATACCTAGAATTGTCTTTAGGTCACTTTTGGAATATAGACATAAACAAGAACAAGGTTTCTGCTTTCAAGGAGAAAAATAACAGTTACATAAAGTGAGAAATAAACAAAATATTGACAGATGGCGATAAAAATTAGAAGAAAATATATAAACAAAGAGATGCTATGGAAAGAAACTGGGAGTAGGAGGCTATTTTAGGGTGAGGTGATAATTAAAGGTCCCTTGAGAAGGGACAATATTTGAAATGAGACCTGAAGGATGAGAATGGTCTAGGTAGTGAAAATCCCTAAAATAGAAAGAGTCAATCTGGTGTGCTTGAGGAACGAGAACCAGGCTGGTGGAGATGGAACACACAGAACAAGAGGAAACGATGATCTGAGATTTAAAACATAGGCATGAGACAGATCATGCATAATCTTAAAAGCATTGAAGGTGTTTATTAAAGCACCAAGATCCACTGAAAGGTTTAAAGGAGAAAAGGACATAATCTAACTTACATTTGAGAATCTATTTCCCACACAATAGCCAGAGTTATCATTTTAGAAAGAAGCAAGAAGACTAGTGAGGCCACTGTAGTTCTGCAGGTGAGAGATGACGGGGTTTGGACCCAGATGATAACAGTGGGAATGAGGAGACATGGACAGATTTTTACATGTACTGTAGAAGTATAAACTAGAAAATTGAATGTAGCGGAGGAGTGCGGAGTAAGGAAGGAATAAGGAATGCGACTAGATTTTTAGCTTAAGCCACAATATGATTTGTTTTGTGAAGTACTGAAACAATGAACTCACAGTAAAAATTGATGAGTGAATAAATAAATGAATGAAATTATAAATGAAAAAGTTAATAAACCTATGACAGTTTCTCTGTGCCTGAGTTTGAGGACATTTGAGTGATGCCTTCACATCACAGTGCCCCATTCAATATTATTTCTCATAAATTCTACCAGGATGGAGTCAAAGCACCTTGCTTCTTTCCTACTTCAGGGTGAGTCCTGCTCCCCTACCTCCACCTGAGCCATACTGCTAGAAATTGACAATGGCCTATCCTCTCTCTTTATTTATTAGTTCTCATATGCTAGCATTCGTTCTCCTAATAAGCAGAACTAGTTCTGGTAATCCTGAAGATAGACATGCTGAGATTTTCTAGGACATTTATTTCACAAGATACTACCTGAAAAGTTACTTTAAAATGCGTGAGGAATGTCTCACCAACTTAACACAGCAATGCATTTTTGGTTCTACGAGCACATACGGAGCTACAATGCTCCAACATCTGTCCTGCTGAGTTCTCTCTATATGCTGAGTGCATTGGTTTCAGTTGAAAGGAATAGCTGTGTGTTCACAACCTGGGGATTATGAATAGAATACAAAGGCTTTGTCCTTACTTGCAGAGAACTGTAAGAAAAGTGTTGTGTAAAATCGGTGTGAGGTTATGTGAGTTATGGCTTTCCAAAATACCAAATAAAATAACCAAATTGAGTGTAACAATGCTTTTATCTAAGTATGGTTATATTTGGCTGCCTCTGACTCCTATGATCTCTTGGCTACCAGCCATTGTTCCACCTATTTTTGTATACTTAATATTAAAATTTGCTTTCTCAGTTATGCTATAATTCTTAAAGATGAGCCCATACAGACAACCATGTGATATATTAATAAATTATAATTTCCTGCACAGGATGACTTAATAGCTCTTTGATTAGGACATAGATAAATCTATAGTGGAGTTGTCAGAGATTGGAACTAATGACTTAATTTTAAAAAACCAAAACATGCTACCCAAAACTTAGGGTACCTGACACACATGTGACCTTCCTCACCCTCTTTTAAAATTTGGTTAATTGCTTTATACTTATTATTTTTGAAGAAATAATAAGATCCCGGCAGGTTTCTACCTCAGAAGAGATCCTATTTATGCATTTTTAATATGGAATGGGCCTGGATTCATGGATGAGTTGCTTTTGATCTATGGATCTTTAAAGGAAATGTATTCAAGTTTCTGCAACCTGTTCCTACTAGATCTACTAGAGATTTATTATGGCTAAGAAGTATATTTCCCAACTTTACATTTAAAAGTTCAATTATCATAGGACATTACTCAATAAGTTCTCTTTGATAATTTTTATTGTAAATGATAGAAATATGTCTTATCTGAAGCACATTTACATGGGGACTTAGCTGTCTATCAGTCAGTTAGAGAAAACACTCTGTAAGAAGAGAGTGTAAAGTGAGCAAATATGACCCTTACAAAATCTTAGTTTCTAGTGTAGCAATGGCCACTAAGTTTTTCGTTTTTTTTTTTTGCCAGGCCCACATCTATATGGACTTATGTTCTAGTATTATGTGTTAAAAGAAAAGTTTCAAGAAAAAAGCTCTGTAACAATATTAGGGCATGAGTGACACTGTTAGAGAATCCTCTTGAAAAAGTAAAATAACAAAATAGAGAGAAGCATATGTTTGTCTTTGGATTAAACTTTCCTAGTCTTTATCACCTGGAGGGTTTCAAAGAGTACATAACTCTCTGAAATCTGGAGGTCCCAAGCATCACTTGCCAGGAAGTAGCAATGTCTATAAGAGGAGTTCACACCAGTGCTCAAAGGAACACAGGCAGGGGAGGTCCTGTTGGGAACAGAAATACCCAGAACAAGTGGTTTATGACTAAATTCTTCCTAGTAATGGTGGCAGGAGAACGAAGAAATGAGATGGAAAAACTGACAAGTATGTGACCTGGGCTTGAATTCTATTGTATCTGTTTATTAAATATATGCCTTGGATAAGTTATCATTTTGAGACTGAGTTTTTCAACCCACATAATGGGATCTATATTGTATACTTTATATATTTGTTATAAAAATTAAGCTACACAATAGATACAAAGAATCTAGCATAGTGTAATGAGTTCAAAATCCTTGCCTTCTTCTTGATATCAACTTAGAATTAGATACAAGAAACATAAGACAAATGGTTAGTAGAAAGGAAATCTAAATAAAAAAATAAACAAGCATGAATAAGATTTACATGAAAAAATGAAAAGAGAGATGATCAAGAGATAGGGATGAGTTGTCAAACACACATGCCTTCTGTAAGTAAATTTGGAGCAAGAAGAGTTAGAGAAAAGAATAATTATAGAGAAAAATCATTAAAACAGGAAAAAGTGCCTAATGTAGAAGGGAAATAAAAAAAATTATGGCAAATTACAGTGTACTAAAAAAAACTTGCTTATTAGTTTGCTAAGAACATTTAGAAATACTAGATAGATACTGTCACAGGAGTTGTATTAAGTCATTTAAAAATTACGTTTTTTTCTTTATTTTGATTAAATCCTCCCAGAAGCTAGGAGTCCAATAGGAATAAGACATCTACCAAAGTTACATACTTCAATACTGTGTTGTCTGTAAAAAAAAAAAAAAAAAAAAAAAAAAAAAAAAAAAAAAATCAGAGGATTGTCTGAAAAAAAAAAAAGGAATAAGTGGACATTTACAGTGGTTGAAGCCAATTCAAGACATGACGGATTATGTATCTGAAACAGAATTTACAGGGAAGAGTTTTAATCCATATTTTAGAACTCATACACACACACAAAGAAATAATTCCTGGTGAATCCCAGAGTCATGCATTGACATGATGCATTAAAATCATGACGAATTTATCCAGATGGAAAGCAATATATATTAGCATCTAAATGGAATTATTAAACTTCTTCAGGTTATACATTAGTTTCATTCAAAGACTTTACTGCTCTTTTATCTTGACTAAAACAGAAGAGTCTCACTGCACAAGTTTAAAACACATTTTTTGAAAGTCATAGATGTTTTACGTAAACGTAAAAGTGTTTTTCTCCTTTTAACACATTTATGTAGTATACAATTTCTTTAAATTGTTACCTGAACTTCAGTTCTCTTTATATTACATATTTGAACTTTAAAATCATATCAGTCCTATAAAGTTAAAGATAACTAATGGGCCAGTGTAAGTTAAATTATGCCTTTTTATTAATAATTATAGACTGAATATTTAATTATATTTCATATTCAGTCATGCACATCCAAATGCTATGGTTAAGCTGAAAAACTGTCTAAAAGTGAATAGTGATGAAATTAGAGTACTTCCCATTTTCCTATTACTGGGCTAGTCACTTAAGAATATGCAAATGTATGGAGGTAGCAGAGGGGAATATAGCAGATAAATCTTACTTCTTTATAGCTGTCAGTAATGAGGATTAATATTATTTCCTCCTCAGACCAAATTGTTAGCAGAACATGGAACTTAACAGTGTCCTTCAGTAAGTCTTGGACCAGAGACAATACCCTTCCCCAAAAATCTTAAAGAAAATTTTAAAAAGCATATATCTACAAGAGGTTACCTTTCAGTTTTGCCTCTAGTACAAGAGCTGTTTAGAAACCCAGAAAACATATTTATTTTTCTAAAATTAGAGACAAAAATACCCACCATTATTTCAAACTACTGAGTAACATGGCTTTACAGAAACAAGGAAAAATTAATTTTCATTTAAGATATTTCAGAAGAAATAGTGGCTACATTTGCCAGTTCTAAAATTTACTTTGAATATTTGTCTGTATCCTCATTTCCTAAGAACTCCTAAACCTGAATCATTTTCAGTGGTGGGTGCAGTTATCTCTGGGGTCAGAGAGATAAATCCTATATGGTTAATAATGTGAATAAATAAAACAGCACAGGGTCTAACTCAGATTAGAATGTTATTCTAGTATTTCTGCCAACTTGACCAACATTTGGAAAAAAAAAAAAAAAAAGAAAGAAAGAAAGAGCATGACTTTTTTGAAGGGGCATCTCCTGTTGAGCAGCAGTGTCCCCCTAATGTTGTTTTTCTGCCTCCTTTGCTATATTCACCTTAAGCAGCTATTGGCAGGCACCCCAGCGTTCACCCCCTGTTGAAAGTTGCTACTGTTGAAAAGAATGCAGAGTCAGAAATTTGAGAGGGTTTCCTGGTGCTTATGGCTAAATTCCAGTATTGCTATGGTTTCTTTGTTCCAATGAGGATAGTTACCACCAAAAGAACTAATGCATTCAAGTCATTTAGAAAGATTTTTAAAGGGATTAAAACTGGAGTGGATGAGATAAAACAACATGTATAGCAGTAAACTCAGTGCCCAACTATGGTGGGGATAAAAGTGAAAGCAAAAATGTTGCCTTATGCATTGAGTTAAAACAGTTCTCTTTCTTTCTGGGGTGTCCTTGATTTCTATCTTGCTGGGAAAAATCAAGCCACTGAAAGCTCACTGCCATCTCTACTCTCATATCAGCATCCATACCACACGCTCTGGTTTCCATCCTGTTATTATGAACTGTTTCTGTTACTCTTTAAGGGTAAATATTCCATGTAAGTAAATACTCTCTCTCACTCAAGGATGTTCAACCAACAATTTCCCTCAATCTCTCCTATATCAGTAAGATTCTGTCCTGGATCACACCCAGCACCATTCAAGCATGCCAATATTTATCATATCTTAAAAACAATTGTCTTGGTCCAGAGCCCATTGTAGCTACCACCCCATTTTCTGTTTATCCAGATAGCAAAACCCTTGAAAAGTAACCAATACTCACTGCCACCAATTCCTTTCTTACAAGATTCCTGTAAATTTACTACAGTAAAGATGCCATGTGAATGTTAGAATTATTTTTTTCTATTTCTGTGAAGAGTGGCATTGGTAATTTGATAGGGATTGAATGTGTAGATCGCTTTGGGTAGTATGACATTTTCACAATGTTGATTATTCCAATCCAAGAACATGGAATGTCTTTCCATCATTTTGTCTTCCTTAATTTCTTTTAACATTGAATTGTAGTTCTCATTAGCAAAAATAAAATAAAAGCTGAAGGTGTAACACTACTTGACTTCAAATTATACTACTAAGCTATAGTAACCAACACAGTACGGTACTGGCATAAAAATAGACAATTAGACCAGTGGAACAGAATAGAGAACCAAGAAATTAACCCACAAACATAACAAACTGATCTTTGACAAAGACAACAAGAACATACATTGAGGAAAAGACTATGTCTTCAATAATTGGTGCCAAGAGAATTGGACATCCATATGTAGAAGAAAGAAACTAGACCCATACTTTTCACCATATACCAAAATCAACTCAAAATGGATTATGAACTTAAATATAGGAACTGAAACTATAAAACTCCTGGAAGGAAACATAGGAGAAACAATTAAGGATGTAGGACTGGGCAAAGACTTTTTGAATAACACCCCAAAAGCAAAGGCAACTAAAGAAAAAAAAAATAAATGGGATTATAACAAACTAAAAACCTTCTGCACAGCAAAGGAAACAATCAACAGGATGAAATGACAACCTACAGAATGAGAGAAAGTATTTGCAAACTATGAATTTGACAAGGTATTAATAGCCAGAATATATAAGGCACTCAAACAACTACACAGTTAAACAAATAACCCAATTAAAAAATAGACAAAGGAGCTGAACAGAAATTTTTCAAAGGATGACATACGAATGGCCAATGGATACTTTAACAAATGCTCTACATTACTAATCATTGGGGAAGTGCAAATTAAAGCCACATTGATTACTTTAGCTTTGTAGTATAATTTGAAGTCTCACAGTGTTATGACTCTGGATTTATTTATGCATTTATTTATTTATTTATTGCTTGGATTTTATTTGGGGTCTTTTGTTTTTCCATATGAATGTTAGGATGGGTTTTTCTATTTCTGTGACAAATGTCATTTGTATTTTGATGGGGATTACATTGCATCTGTAGATTGCTTTGGGTAGTATGGCCATTTCCACAATGTTAATTCTAACAATCCAAGAACATGGAATGCCTTTCCATCTTTTTTCTGTGCTCTTTAATTTCTTTTAACAGTGATATGTAGTTCTTGTAGAGATCTTTCACATCCTTGATTAGATTGATTCCTAGGTATTATTTTTTTTGATGACTTTTGTAAATATTGGAAAAAAATAAAGATGCCATTATCACTACTCTACTGAAACTAATATAACCAAAGACCTCTATGTTGCTAAATCCAATAGTTAATGTTCAGTCATAATCTTTCTTAAGCTTTTAGTAACACTTTTTTTCAATGGTGTGCACTCTCCTGGTTTTCTACTACCAACTGATCCCTTCTTTACATTATTTTTCACTAATTCCTCATCTTATTCCTGACCTATAAACTTCAAAATGTCCTATGACTTAGTCCTTAGACTTCTTCATTTCTTAGTCCACACTCACTTATCCAGCCATACAATTTTAAATAATGTCTGTATGCTGATGACTCTATGTCTTTTCATGGCTTGATAGCACATTTCTTTTTAGTGCAAAATAAAAACATATATAAAACCTCCAAATGAAAATTGATAAAATGCCTGAAGTAAGAAAATACCTTTCAGTAACAACCCTAAATGTAAATGGATTAAATTCCCCACTCAGACACAGACTGACCAATTGAATTAAAAAGCTAGACCCAAGTGTATGCTGTCTACAAGAGAATAACCTCACCTGTTAAGACACACACAGATTAAGAGTGAAGGGATGGAAAAAGATATACCGCACAAATGGAAACCAAAAATGAACAAGAGTAGCTATTCTTTTGTCAGATAAATAGACTTTCAACCAAAAACTAAAAAGAGACAAAGAAGACCACTGTAGAAACAGGGATATACCCAGCAAGAAGAAATAACAATCATAAATATATAGGTATCCAACATTGGAGCACCCAGATATATAAAGCAAACACTATTAGACCTAAGGAAAGAGATAGACTCAACTACAGTAATAGTAACCAAAACAGCATGGTACCAGAAGAAAAACAGATACTCAGGCCATTGGAACAATACAGAGAACCCAGAAATCAACCCACAACTTTATAGCCAGCAGATCTTCGCACCAAGAACGTATACTGGGGAAAAGATGGTCTCTTCAATAAATGGTGCTAGGAAAACTGGACATCCATATTTAGAAGAATGAAACTAGACATGTACCTCTTGCCACATACCAAAATCAACTCAAAATGGTTTATAGACCTAGATATAAAACTGGAAACTATGAAATTACTAAAAGAAAACATAGGGGAAACACTTCAGGAAGTAGGACTGGGCAAAGACTTTGTGAATATGACCCCCAAAGCACAGGCAACAGAAGGAAAAATAAACAAATGGGATTACATCAAACCAAAAGCTTCAGCACAGCAAAAGAAACAATCAGCAGAGTGAAAAGACAACCAACTTAGTGGGAGAAAATATTTGCGAACCATGCATCCAACAAATAATTGATATACTGAATATACAAGGAATTCAAACAACTTAACAGTAATAAAAACACGTAACCGGATTAAAAAATGGGCAAAGGAGCTGAATAGGCATTTCTCAAAGGAAGATACATGAATGGCCAACAGACACGTGAAAAAAATGTTCAGTATCACTTAGCATCAGGGAAATGCAAATGAAAACCACATTGAGATGTCATCTCACTCTAGTTAGATTGGTTTTATCAAAAAGACAGATAATAACAAATGCTTATGAGAATGCAAAGAAAGGGGAACCCTCCTACACAGTTGGTGGGCATGTAAATTTACGGAAACTGATATGGAGTTTCCTCAAACAACTACAGATAGAACTGCCATACAATCCAGAAATTTCACTGCTGGTTATATAACTATAGGAATGGAACTCATCATATTGAAAGGATACTTGCACTCCCATGCTTATCACAACTCTATTTACAATAGCCAAGAATTGGAACCAACCTAAATGTCCATTGACAGATGACCGTATAAGGAAAATATTGTGTATATAGACAATGGAATACTACTCTGCCATAAAAATGAATGAAATACTGCCATTTATAGCAACATGCATGAATTTAGAGAAAATTATGTTAAGTGAAATAAGCCAGGCACAGAAAGAGAAATACAGCATGTTCTCACTCATAAGTGGGAGCTAAAAAAAAAATAAATTTTAAAAAATAAAAAAGGAAAGATATAACAATCAGAATAATATATCAAACTTGCAAAAGAGGAGAACAGAACTTGAGTTTACCAGAGGTGGGAAAGGGAGAGGGAGGGACTAAGGGAGGAATTGGTAAAGAGCCATGAAAAACAATTATATTGTATATTGTTGAATATACTGATTATCCTGATTTGACCATCACATATTGCACACAGGTATAAATGTTCAACTCTGCACCCCACAGATATGTACAATCAACTGTTACAATTTTAAATAAAGAGTTTTATTTGTATATTTTAGAAGAATTCTTTATCAAACGTCTTTTGAAAATATTTTCTCTCAGTCTGTGGCTTGGGTTTTCATTCTCTTGACATTATTCTTCATAGAGCAGAAATTTTTAATTTTAATGAAGTCCTGCTTATCAATTGTTTCTTTCTTGAATTGTGCCTTTGTTGTCGTATCTAAAAAGTTCTTGCCAGACCCAAGATCATCTAAATTTTCTCCTATTTTATCTTCCAAGAGTTTAATAGTTTTGCATTTTACATTCAGGTATATAGTCTGTTTTGAGTTAATTTTTGTGTAAGGTTTGTGTCAGTAATTTTTTTGTGTGTGTGTGTGCATGTGGATGTCTTGTTCTTCCAGCACCATTTTTTGAAAAGACTCTTTTCTACATTTTCTTTCCTTTGTCCCTTTGTCAAAGATCAGTTGACTTAAATACATGGGTCTATTTCTGGGATCTCTATTCTGTTTCATTTGATTTACTTGTCTATGCTTTCACTAATACCACAGGGCCTTTATTACTGTAGCTTTATAATAAGTCTTGAAGATGGGTAGCATCAGTCCTCTAACTTTATTCTTCTCTTTCAGTATTGTGTTGGCTCTTCTGGGTCTTTTGCCTCTCCATAAAAAGTTAAGAATAACTTCCTGTGATTTTGATTGGAATTGCATACACTCTATAGAACAAGTTTGAAAGAAATGATATCTTGACAATACTGAGTCTTCTGAGCCATGAACATAAAATATCTCCACGTTTATTTAATAAGTCTTTGATTTCTTACACCAAAGTTTTGTAATTTTTTCTCTTATAAATCTTGTATATATTTGTTAGATTTATACCAAAATATTTCAGATTTGGGGGTGCTAATGTAAATGGTATGGTGTTTTAAATTTCACATTCCATTTGTTCATTGCTAATATACGAGGGTACTTTAAACAATTTGTAAAAACATACACTTAAAAGATAATACAAATCTTCCCATGGGCTTTTTCTTTTTTACCCTCTTATAGAAAAGTGATTGACTTTTTGTACATTAACCTAGTATCCTGCAACCTGCTGTAATCACTTACCAGGTATTTTGTTGTTGATTCTTTTGGATTTTCTACATAGACAATTGTGTCAACTGTAGACAAAGACAGTTTTATTTCTTCCTTCCAAGCCAGTAAAACGTTTATTTACTTTTCTTATTGCATTAGTTAGGACTTCCAATACAATGCTGAAAAGGAGTGATGAGAGGAGACATTCATATTTTGCTCTTTATTTTAATGAGAAGAATTCCAGTTTATTGACATTAAATATGGTGTTATCTGCAGGTTTTTTTATACCTATTCTATTAAGTTGAGGAAGTTTTCTTCTCTTCTTAGTTTACTGAGAGTTTTTTTTTTTTTTTTTTTTTCCTTAATCATGGATGGGTGTTGAATTTTGTCAAATGCTTTTCCTGTACTTATTGATGTAATCATGTGATTTTTCTTTTTTTAGTCTTTGGTGGGATAGAATAGGTAGAATAGGCTAGAGTTGGATATTTATCTTCTTCCATGTGGGAGGCTAGAAGGGGCTGGGATTGGGTATTTCCCAGTCGGAGTTGAATATTTCCCTTCTTCCAGGTCAGTTGTTCTCTGATAAAATCCCAGCAGGTTAGGCTATGATTAGTTTTCCTTGAAGGCAGACATTGTGAACAAAACAGAATGCTCTGGGAGTATTTCAAGATGGTTCCATTTCCTCTCCCTCTGCCAGAAGCATGAGTGGATTTTTCTCTGCTCTTCACTGTGAAATCCTGGTAAAGTCCTAGGAGGTAAAACTCACAAAAGTGTAGGGCCCACTCTAACGACTGGGTCCCTTTGGGGATTTTCTCTCTCAGACTTGTTCACCTTGAGCCTTCAGCAATTTGTCAGTTACAGTTCAGGTTTTCCTACTCCAGCCTGGTTTCCACAGAGGTTTCTACTCCCATAAGCTGTTATTCTCTGTATTCACCTGTCTGTCTCTCCAATTTTAAGGGCAGTAACTTGCCTTGTGACTTCACTTCTGTTAGGGATCTAAAGAGTTATTGATTTTTCAGTTTGTTCAGTTTTTTACTAGTTTTTAGGATGGAGTGCTGACATAAACTTCTTGCATGTTGGATTGGAATGCAGAAGTCCACAATTTAAGGAGATTTTTTTGCTTTTTGGGGGTGAGGAAGGAAATTTTTTGGATTTCTTTTAGGACTCCAAAGTGCATCACATAATTAAGAGAACCAAAAACTTTCTAGGCTTTAATAAATCAATTATTTAACCAACCTATCTATGTTCCAGCAGCGTTAATAATTTATTGTGTACATTTCAAATGAGCAGTGTGGTTTAGTCTGAATTTTTTTTTTTTTAATTTTATTATGTCGATATACATTGTGGCTGATTATTGTTGCCCATCACCAAAACCTCCCTCCCTCCTCGAATCATACTGCCCAGAACTGATCTCAGTTCATCAACTTCCTAGTTGTAGGATCTTGGGCAAGTCATTCAACCTTTCTCCATTCAGTATTCTTATCTTTTAAATGGGGATATTAAATAATAAATCATTTACATTTTTAAAATATTTAACCACCCAAACAACACTATCATAAAAGATTCTATTCTATGCCTGTTACATAAGATTAAATTATAAATGTTAGTGTTCTTGTTTTTGCCATTGCTCGATGTGTTTCTTTTCCTTTTCTTTGGCTCACTATTGCCCTGACTCCTCTTTGCTAACAGTGCTTGGTAGAGTGTGGAGGTGGAGGGAGCAGTAGACATGAAGAAGAGCAAAGACCTGTGATGGGCCATTACAGCATGGACAATACTACACTAAAGTGTCAGTCATTCCCTGATTGTTTAAGAAGCACAAGTTCAGGTATACTGGTAGTCGACTGCAATTTAGACAGCTAAAATTTGTTCCTAAGTAGACATGAATGACAGAGTTGTTTTCCTCCTGTGACTCTTTTCCTATTTGAAGCAATACTTCAAACCCTTCTCTCTTTTTTTTTTTTTAAGTTTTTGAAGAAAACTTTTTGGCAGTTTTCCAGTATGGGGATATGAACCCATGGCCTTTGGGTTATAAGGCTGTGCTCTAACCAACTGAGCTAATCAGCCAGCCCCATACTTTAGACCCTTCTAATCTCTGTCAAGATGAAGTTGATTTTTAAAGACATATGAACTTGATTTTTAATATTGATTTCAAATTAGTATAACAAACAGTACAAATTAGAGAGGGCTATTTAGAAATGACCCAAAACCTTGTGTTATAATTTGTATTATACCTCAACACATAGATAGTTATAACATTATAATTTTAGCTGAGACTTGATTGTAGACTATGATCCTATTGCTCAGGTGCAGCCACTTTCTGATGATGAAGAAAGTAGAAATTGTAGTTGTCTTCTTCTGAAACAGAAATTCACAATTACATTATAAGGAATATAATTAATCGTGACCACATCCATGTTCACATTGAATTATTACATACATTTTATTTTAAAAATGAAGCTCCTTTGAAACTGTCTGTATTAAACAGACCTCTTTCACTTCAAATTGGACTTACTAAGACCCAGTCCCGAACAAACATCAAAGAATGTGATTAACTTTCAAATCCTGAAATATCCTTGTTGGTTCTATTTTTACAACTCTAATCCGGTCTTGGATTCCAAAGGCACAATATAGATCTCTTAACACTCCATTACTCAAAACCTGAGAAACACGTATAATCTGCTTCTACACGTTGCCTATTACACTGTGTTGGAAACTGTGTCTGACATAAAAATTGTCAGCCCAGGTAAACAGAAATTTAGTTAATGATATATATAGAATCCCTGACTGCTGATATATGTGTGGTGTCTGCTAACCTAGTTCTTGCAACAGAATACGTCTAGCTTTATAATTTTATTGTCTGCTTCTGTATTGCCTGTTTTGCCATTTCTAAAATATATAAAAAATCTTGAATATATTATTATTTAAGTCAACAGGGCACATTAAAATTATCATTATAATTAGAAATCTCTGCCCCCTATAAATGGGAAAAAAGCTCTGAATGTTTCTAACCTTTCAAAGTCAAATGTGTTTATGTCATTTCTGAAGATAACATATTTCTCATGCTTGTTGGCATTTTCACTGAAAATTATTTTCCCTTGCACAGTTGAGTTTAAGTGCTTTTCACTTGCCAGCGAATTGCTCGTTCATTTGAATGTTTTATTATGTGTATGTCCTTAATTATGCTTTAATTAAATAATGGCTCTAGGTAATATACCAGTAAAAGTATTAAGAATACTCAACATACAATGAAGTATGGGATGATAACACCTAAAGCAGTATCTAGAGCAGAAAATGCATTAGGAAATATAATGTTACAGAAGAATAAAGTTTTTTTTTTTTTTTTTTTTTTTTTTCAATTCTGTTCTCTAAAATAAATGAATGTAACCTAAGATCTGGAAAAGTTAATTCAACGTCTTTCAGTCCAAGGTTGCCAATTCTACCTGAAAAACTTCTTCAGAATATCAAAACAATGCTACTTTCAGGTACTTCCTCTGTTGCTTTTGGTGAGTACCTGGGCTGCTACTGTTTGAAACTTTTACTGTCTTTACATGGTGTGATTTACTGAGGGTTCCCTTTCGCTGGACATTAAACTTCTGTTTTCTTTCAGTCTTCTTCTGTTTGTTGTTTTATCAATATTAATTATTTTAAAACTGAGAAATACTTGACATTGTGTACTATCAAGGTAGTTTCCTATCAGCTTTTCTGTGTTTCAGAAACATGTGAAAATTCTTCTTTCAAATGACCAGGGAGGGAGACAATAGCTCTTCTTTCAAAACTGTTGGACACAATGCCTACAGAGGATTTTGTTAAAAGGAAAGAAACTCAGGAGTATGTTCTATGTTTTCTCAGCAACCCTAAACTTGTTAAATGAGTTTCTACTCTTGTTAGCCCTTAAGCTGGTATAATGGCTTCTCTGAATACCCAGGTCTAGGACAGCTTCTCCATCGAGCTCATTGCTGACCTCAGGTCCAAAGACCCTGCTGTGAAGTCTCTTTAGTTGGTCTACTCTGGGTGTCCCATGTGCATCATTGGAACCGGGAAACATCAGGATGTCTTAGACTCTAATACGTCTAAGATTCAGTGTAGCTTTTTACTCTGTTGTACTTTTTGGCATTTAAAATTTTTTTTGAGAATTTACTCCCATCCATCTAGTTGTAGATTTTTTCCAGCTGAATGTTTTCAGAAAAGTTGTTTTTTGTTATAAAATTGTCAAAGCCAAGAGCTTTTCCTCTAGGTTTATCTGATTAAAATCTCAGTATGGGGAGGGAAGGGGATTCCATACTGAGAAGCCTGATGTACATACTTTTTGAATGTCAAGAAAAGACATATGTTCTACAGGAAGAGTGATGACAAAAATATAAACTGCAATCTATTGATACATAATAGGTGCTCTGCCTCTGCTCTTTTCTCTCAGTATGTTATTTCTACATTCACAGCATTTCTGCAAGGTAGTTATTATTACAGTATGACTATTTGGCAGTCAATAAAACTGAGGCTCACCGGGTTTAATTACTTGACCAAGCTCACACAATCATTAACTTTCAAAGGCTGCGTCTTAATTCGAGTTCCTCTGACCCTTTCCACAAAACGTACACTGTCATTGTCTCATTGTCAGTAATTCTATAATCAAAGCTCCACTCTGGCCCTGAAAAATGTATGAGTTATTTAATTTTTCTGATTCTCTCAGACATTTTCTGTAAAAGGGAAATAGTAATCCTTATTTACCTCAATGAACTTGAGTGAATATGAAATAAAACCATGTATATAAACAATTTTGTAAATTACAACTCATTATAATGATTAATAAACCTCCTAATAATATTAACTACAATATTTTCAATAAAAACTATAATTATCCCTCAAATGATTGGGGCTGTGAAAGTAAGGGAGGTCATGAATAAATCCAAATCATGTTTTATACAAATCCGAACAAAAAAGCTATTAAACATAGATTTATTTGTTTAAAATTATACTCTATATTTAGAAATACATTTACAGAAAATTATTTTTCAGATATAACCCAGAAAAGCTAAAACTTTAAAAAATACAATAGTTAAGGAACACTGAAATTAATACATATTCCTTGTCGAACAATGGACAAAATTACTCTCACTTTGTTAAAATTTTCTCCTTTCCCCTCACATTTCTCCTCACATCTTAGAATGAGACCTTGGTTAGTCAGGCTCAATCTCTGTCTTCTTCATCCTTTCTTTACCTGATTCATCCACTCCAGAGTAGAACATGTGTGAAAGATGTAATTTACAACCACAATTTCTGTACCACTCCCACGCCTCATCCTGTTCCCAGTCCCCTAATGACTATCAACAGAAGGAAGTCAGCATTTTTCCTGAGGATTGCCAATCTGATTAAAACTATGTACTATTCAATCTAGAGTACATTGTTCTCCCTTTAACTTGTGAACATGTTTTGCAGTCATCAAGTAGGAGACACCTTTGGATGCATAAACATGTTCCAAAGTGAACTTCATTGCTTTTTTCTCCTCTCTAACCTATAACTTGGTCTACACATCGTAGGTGAAGCCCCATTTCAAGCAACTTTGGGGAGGTCTTTTTGCCCTTTCTCTTTCTCTCTTCTGTGCCTTCCCTCTTTCTAGGTAGAGAGAGAGAGAAAGATATTAGATAGATATAGATTTACACATATAGATTTGTATATATAGACACATACACACACACACACACTCATATACATATTTCTCTCGCCCCAGCTACAGTAATGGTATGTGCTTTGATTTCCAATTTTAATTTTTCTGTTTCTTGAGTCTAGTTAGTTTCAAAATAATTTTATTTCAACTTCATTTGGGACAGGACAGTTAAACACTGGCAATGGGAGACCAGTGGGTAAAGGGAGCATGAAGCATGGATGCTTAGAGTCAGAGTTAGAAAGAGGTGAAGCATTGCGGGGCATCTCTCTGTAAGACAGGGAGATCGTGAGGCGAAGTCTTCTATGTAGATTCCCAACCCCCACCCTGCCACATTCACCCCATCTGAAAGAGGATCAAATATAGTAGACATGACCTAATGCAACCATATTCTCAATAGGTAGGTTCTCTATTCTTGGAAACATAATATTCTAACTGTGGAAATGTTTGTAAAGTGTAACAGAGAGAGAACTTTATTAGAATACAGATCCGAGAGTCAAGAACAACTTGGTCACACATCCTGGTGAGACACATTTAACAGCCTATATTAAAGAAAAAAGAATAAGAGTTTAAGGGATGCATAGGTTGTATCAAGTCCTATGAAGAGGGAGGAATGATGTCTGCATGTGTATTACAGGAAAACATTATGTGGAAAAAATGTGCAATAAAATAAATAATGTGAATGTGATGCTAAATAAGTTACTATCAATGCCTATTCAGTAAAACTTCATTTTCAAAATATCTCATTCTGAATTTATGTTTACTTTTTTAACAAAATCATAACGCATGTATTTCATAATTTAGAAAAAGAAGTAAAATAAATTTCATAACTTAAAGTAATGTCTTATTTTTCTATTTTAACTTCTTTTGGAGCTACATCAAAAATACAAATAATGATATTTAAAATATCGAAATATTGAATATTTGGGGTAGTGTAGTTCATTTCATAAATATCATTTGATTATATTATATTAAATTATGAGGAATTTATGGTCATAATCCTACCATGATGATGCTCACTTTCAATGTTTTAATGTTTTAAATGTTTCAACTTTTAATACTTAAATATTAAAAATGTAGATTTTTAACCCAAATAATTTAGTCTTAAAAATCAAATTCTGAAAATTAAGTCACTAAGCCTGTCTATACCATGACAAGGATCCTGAAAGATCCACTGAACACTAAGTAAATTACTCAAATTAATTTTTTAAATTCGTAGAACATTCAAACCTTGAAATTACTGGTGCTCAACTTCACATCTTATTTTGAGTTTTTTAAAGATGCAGTGAAATGATTCTATAGGAGTCGGGAAAATTTTATAGAACTATTGAAATAACCCAGTATGGCAATGCAGTGGAGCAATGATGAGAGGACAGATTCAGGGGACTTTTATTAATTAGAGTCTATAGAACTTGCTGTAAGTTAATCAGATGCAGACTTGGAGGGTGAGAAGGAAGTCTATAGTGAGTCATACGTCAGCTAAGTAGTAGTGAAATCATTCCCCAAGATAATTCTAAAGAAGGAAGGACAAATTTTCAGAGAAGATGATGAATCTTTTTGGGGCACCATATGATTGAGAGGCCTGTGGAATATCTTGTAAAGGTGCCCATTGAAGAGATGGAAAAGTAGGTGTTGATATAGAATTGAGATCTGAGTTGATCATCATTTGCGGATATGAGGTTGCATCAGCCTGTTATACATTAATAAATGAATTAATACCTATACAGCTTAGGACAATGACAATGACTGGCACATGGAAACAACTCTGTAAATGTGAGCTACTACTACGATCCTTCAGGAAGGGTTTGTCCAGTGAGAAGAAAAATGGGAAAGTCCTTAGAAAAATGTTTGTCCTCTGAAAGTCAAGTTATAAAATCAACACACAATAAATGAGGACTGAGATATGAAAAGTCATTGAAAAGAAAAATGACTTTCAAACGACTTGCCTAGAGTTACTATATAGTTATTATTATTATCTCAGACAGTTGCTATTGGTATGACCTTCTCATTTGTTTTTTTCATTTTAATTACTTATTTACTTTTGCATCATAACTGATAAAAATAAACATTAAAAGCAAAAAAAACCTTTCCAAATGTTGGATTGATGCATTTCCACCATTTTACTTTGTTTTTCTACTAGATAATATATACTGATGGCACTGACCACATCTTCTGCAGGGAATTTGTATTCCCTGCAGAATCTATCACAGTGTTTTGGACATAGTGCACTATGAATAAACATTGGATGCATAAATGAATACTTACTATGGTACATCGTTAATTTGAACAAAGTTTTTGTTTGTTTGTTTTGTTTTTTAGCCATTTTTTAACTATTTTTTTTAAACCATTGCCTGAATATAAATCTTATTGGTTCACTAGCAGTGAGGAATCAGCATGGAAAGAGCATCAGTAAAGGAGAGAAGATGCTTTAGATATTAAGGTTGAGGAGAGTCAGTTTTCATAGATCCAAAGAAAGCCAGAGGTCTGGGGTCTGAAAGCCAAACGTAGAAGTTCAGGAGTAAGTCAAGATCAGAAGCCCAAAGAAGTAGCCCTGAAAGGCATCAGGGTTGTGAGTAGGCATGGAGGCTGTTTACAGGCTCTTAAATTTACTTTTCTGGATTAAGGGTCCATCCATTTCTGCTTTGGAGTATGTACTATTGATAGCCACTCTGAGAAAAAATTCCCTATGATCAGAGTATCTTCATGAAGGGATTGCAACTTTCATATTAAGAACCTGCATTGCACCATGAAACCAGGATTTTTCAGCAGAGTGGTAAAGAATTTTTTTTGCATACATGGGATAATTCAGAAAACAAAGCAAATCAACAACATGTTGCACACAGTGCACAATTTTTCTAATTTGAAATAATAATGACTGTAAAGAGGCAACTCATGTCCTTTACTAAATAATAGTGATAAGATGCTATTAGTTCTTGGTCACTAAAATATTACTGTTTGTGCATACCTGAGAGGTGGTTATAAGAAAATAATTTTCTGCATAGTGAATTAACTTTCAATATTACACTTAATTAGTGTTAGTTGTGTGCCAGCCTTTGTATAACTGAATTTCAGGAGGAAAGACTTTTTTCCCCCTAGGCCTTGATGATTTAGCTGTGAACTAAATGAATATGCAAACATAGCGTACCTACTTTTTAGTACCCAAGGTATGCAGCCTCATTCGTTCATGTAAGAATAAATGGAGATACTGAAATGAATGAAATTCTTATGCTGGGAAGGGTGAACAAGCACCAGAGCAGCACACTCATTGACAGGGGGACTCTGTGACTGCTCTCTGCCACCCTGTTCTGTTTGGTGGCTTCCGGTGCCATGAGGCTCCAGACTGTTCCCAGCTGTTTTCTGGCTTGCACATGCCTGGAGATGAGCAAATAGAGAAAGGCTCCACTTTACTTGGGGTGGTTGCTCAGAAGACACCCTTCTAATCCTGGAATTACTACCTTTTCTTCTCTTTTTTTCTTAGTCCTCTGCTTAAGATGGGCTGAAATACTCCTTCTGAATGTAGAACACAGATAATGAGCAAAGTTAAGATGATCACTTGAGGACTATGGACCAACATACGAGTATAATGTTTGCTAGTCTTCTAGGACCTTTCTAAGGAAAGCACGGTCCCTGGATCTGCAGCAATGGGCAACATCACTGCAGACTTGAGTGCCCCATCAGTGTCTTACTGAATTAGAATCTGCATTTTAACAGATCCCCAAGTGATTCCAATGCACATTAAAGTTTGAGAAGTAGTATCTAAAGGCCTGTGGAAGATGTAGTTTATGTTCATATATGTAATTCCTTGGATCTGGAAATATGGAGCCAAATTGAACGTGCTAGGTGGTCTTTAGTTTACAACGTCACAATAAGAGGAGCATCTCGGTTATCATGTGTCTAAGTTCTGGATTAGACCCATGGAAGCTCCAACACAAACTTCTGTAACAAAATGAAAGACCCAAATTCTACCTTTTTTTAAAAATTAACTTTTTGAAACTGTGAAGATCTTGTACCAACCTGATTAAAGTATAACTTGATTTGCCTTATTAATTTTAGCCACAGCATTAGAAGTTTGCTCAGAGAGATATCAAATGTTCAAAAAATATGAGGTAGGAAGTTGGGAGATGGTTCCATGTCCCAAGAAGTACATTGGTAATCTGAGAATGGACAAATTGTGTGCCCAAGGCCTTTCATCACATTGCTGCAGTGTATATGTGTATTTCCAACCTGATCATTTGCCATTGGCTACCACATATTCTGAATTTCAGCTAGGTTTCTGAAGATAATACAAAACAAGACAGACAAAGTCCTCTTTCAGATTTCTGTGTCTATGAATACAAATAAGAATGTAGTGACATCATATACTTGTCACAAAACTGAAATAAGATGATGCATATGAAAGGACCCTGTGAACTCTGAAGAGCTACATGTTAAGATGCTAGAACTTGGGATGTTGTTCTAGCTATGAAAATCAGAAAAAGCTATTTAATTTATCTACATTTTATTTCCCTATCTCTACAAAGAAATTCAGTGTTAAAAACAAAGGCTCTGTCTCAGTTTGAGTTTCTCTAGAAGTAAGAATTGATTCCAGCACAAGCAGTTAATTGGGGGGAATGGGGGGAAGTATAAAGAACACGAGAAGGGAAGCAGGGAAATGGGACAAGAAGGTGAGGCTACTAATAAGGACGGCACTGTTAAGTCAGCTACCACAATGGGTATCTGAGATTAATCCTGCAGGGAAATGCTTGCAAATATGATGATAGAAGCAGAGGCAGAAGTGATGTGGCCACAAGCAAAGGAGTGCAGGCAGTCTCTAGAAGCTAGAAAAGACAAAGAAAGATTTCTCTTCTAGAGCTTCCGAAGGGGTGCAGCCCTTCCAACATCTTGCATTTAGCCCATTAAAGACTTGTTTCTGGCTTCTAAACTCCAGAACTGTAAGATAATAAATGTGTGCTGCTTTAAGCCACTAAATTTTCTATAACTTGTTATAGCAGCAACAGAAACTAGTACAGATTTTGTGAGAAAAAAATACACCTTGTAATTTAACCACCTGGAGGGCAGGGAGCGGAGGTATTTATATGCCATCTCCTGAATGTTTTCAGCTTAGGGCTACTCCTCTTAGTTTTCATTCTCCTCAAATAAGGAGAAAGAACTGCTTTTCCTGGTTCTGGGATAAAGAAACAGCAATGGAAGCATAGAGCTGCACAAACTGGCAATTTGCCAAGAAAAGACTAAGGGATGAGTAAGCGCAGGCACTGAGAATCGGATGCAAAGATTGAATGAGATTATGTAAACAAACACCTTGCTTGGTGCCCCATATAATGACGGCATGAGGATTCTGTCTTATTTCCACATCAGTAATTCACCAAGAAATACCTCCCAGGACAGAGAGTACTTTGGATGTCCATCCTCATCCCTGTTAAAGAACTATTACCATTTGTCTCACTACACTTCCTGCCACTTCAAGTTGACACTGGATAACAGAAACCAAAGTGATTTAATTAGTGCTTGAAAATATATTTTTTTTAAATTCTGAACCTCTGTAAAAATTGAGGTTCTCCGTGGGATGAGTATTTATTTAGTAATTAGAGGAAATGCTGAGCTGCTACTAGCAATCAGGCTAGCAGAATGGAAGAAGGCATATATTTTATTCTTTGTTTCTACAACATTTACAACCTCCACAAAGCAGAGAACAGCTGCTACAATAACACTATGCAGTATATTTTGGGCAAGTAGGGCAACAGGATGACTAATGTACACTGTAATGGCATTATAAGTGACTCATTGAAGTACAATTATCAGTATAGTTCCCACATGCTTGGTTTATGATTAGGTTAATAGGTTCCTCTGCTGATTTCACTCTGTTTCTTCCTCTAGTAAACCTGAACATTTTATTCTCTTGCCTGAAGAACCTAGTCATAGACTGTATTTAAGGTTATTCCCTGGTTAAATTTCATGTCAGTTGTGCTGCAAATTGCTATTTTCTTTGGGTCATGTTTGACCCCACAGACAAATTTGCAAACTGAACCACTGTGCAAAATTCAAAACATGCAGAATTCCCAAGACATCATGCATCTTAGCAATCAGGAGTCTTTCAAGAAAATATGCTATTTTTCTTTATTGCTTTTCTTACTCTAGTTATTTACTGTCATTGAGACACTCTCAGAGGAGATGGTTTTCTTCACATTACCACGGTATCACATAGACAGCTCATGTCCCTCAACTTGCAAATGGCCAGAGGATGGTTTGGGGAACCTATTATGAGCTATGGCCTAACATTAGAAAGGCAATCAAGGCGACACCTTTAAGTTCTATTTCTTAAATCTTCCTGTTCCTATTTAGAAACAAACTCGAATTTTCTCCTTTCATCTCAGTTCAGATTATTTCACTTCCGTACTCAAAAATCTTTAATGAATTCTTATTTTTTCATACTGAATCTTATTTTTCTTACCATGGTAATCATGGTAGATAGACTCTAGGGTGTCCCTAGTTGATCCCCACTACTGGGTCTTCACATCTTGGATTACTCCCTTTTCTTGAATGTTGGCAGAATCTGTAACTTCCTCCTAAATAAATATAGTATGTGGCAAAGGTGATGGCATGCCATTTCCATGATTATGTTACATTTTGCTGGTATAATTACCCTAGAGACTCTTGTTGGTACCTTGATGAAGTAAATGGCCATAATAGGGATCCCCCAGTGGTGAGGAACTGTGGTGGGTCTCTAGGAGCTAAGGACAGTCATTAGGAGCTGAGGGTGGCTTCTGGCCAACAGTGAGCAAAAGCTACTCATATTCAATGTTACAGCTGCAAAAAATTGAATACTGCCAACAACTCTGTGATCAGGAAAGTGATTCTTCCCCAATTGAGCTTCCAGATGAGAGTGCAGCTAACCAACACCTTGATCACAGCCTGTGAGAACCCTAAATAGATAACTCAGTTAAGCTGTGTCCAGAATCCTACCCCACAGAAATTGTGAAATAATAAATGTGTGCTGTGTTAAGCACTAAAGTTGTGGTGATTTATTATAGAGCCATAGATAACTAATACAACAATCAAAGGCTTCTATAATTTAGTTACCTTTTTAGCTTCTTCTTACATTCATGTATATATTGTAAATTCCTATAACACAAGATTATTCTCTAAATAGTTAGACTTCCAACCTGCAAAATGTGGATATTTAGTAGCTCACTGATGTAAAATTACCTTTACCGTAATGGGGGATAATGATACCTGTAAAAGTTTTTAGGAGTATTAAATTATATCACACATGGAAAGCATATATTATAATTTGGGGGACATTGTAGGTATTCAGTAAATAATAATTTCCCTTCCTTTTCACTTTCATTCCTTTTTCAAATGACCGTTTGGATCCCCAGTCTCTACACCCTTGATCATGCTGTTCCTTTTTTCCAGAATGTCCTTCATACTCATCTCAATGAGCACCACCACCCCCACTTTAAGGTCCAGATAAGGGTAAACTTCTCTATGAAATATTTCTCCACACAAATCTTAATTTCACTCTATCCATTCCCATTTAATGCTTAAAAACATAATAAAAGCTGCAATTAAGGTCCAAACTGACTCACAGTTATGCTTCTAAAGGAGAAAGAGCATGTTTATGTAAACAGTTGAGTGTCTATCAAAATTATATGTATATATATTTTTATTTTAACTTCTCAATATACATTGTAGTTGCTTTTCGTGTCCCTTTTCCCGTTCCTCTTCTCCCCCCACCCCGACTACATCATATCTGTTCACTTGTCTTAACAAGTTCAAGGAATTGTGATTGTTGTGTCTTCTTCCTCCCCCTACCCTTTATATCAAAATTATATTTACACTGTAAGTGTTAATGGAATGTGACTCTCACTCCCTGGTCTCTTCTGTCATCTGGACTCATCAGTAGTGTCCAATACATGTGAGACATTAGGAACCAGTGCAGAGGATGTGAAACTTCTGTTGCATGCTACTCCTGTTACCTCCATTTGTACATCTCCTGCTTTTCTTTGAACCATCTCAATTTTTTCACTCTCTCACAACATTATGATATGGATGGATAAGGAAGTCTATTTATTATTTGACTTTTTAAAAGAAATATAATGACAGAAACAATAGCAAGCAGGATTGTTGACTGGTGAGGGAAAGAGTGGGGATTATCTTTTGTTGTTTTCATCCAATCACAATATTTTTAGTACACACACTCACAAAACCTATCATAGCCTTCCTCATGATTATGCTTTATCTATATTACTTTCTTTTATGTGATTTACTTGAGTTTTCTTCTACAAAACTGGCAAAGTCAAGCTTGCATCTGGAAGTAAAATAAGGCCAACAAATATCATTTGTGGAATCAAAATGTCCCATTGAATAAAAGTAGAAATACCAGGTCCTCGACTCTGATAAAATCTTTTTCTTTCCCCCTGTTATAGTTGCCTTTAGAATTTGATATGGCTTTGACATTTAAAGTGATCATATTAAACATTTTCCTCTTCATCCCTCAAATGTATCCAGCTGTTAGTTTTTCTTGAGATTCCATGATATAGCTGGTAGAGTAGTAGTTACATTAAGAGAGATTAGCTTTGGAGGGAAAAGAAATGCCTCTACTTTTTTTTTTTTAAACTCACTAATTTTTTTAGAATCATATTTTATTTTTTTTAGACAATTTCCTTTTTGAACAATTGAACAATTTCCTTTTTGTTCAATTTCCTGATTGAACAATTTCCTTTTTGTTCAATCTGTTGCTTATTGGCTGGGTGCGGTTTATTTCATGAATTTTGCACATGTATATGCACTAAAATGAGTGACTGTCTAGCAGTGACAGGCAGGAAGATGTTCCATGGCATGTTCAATTGTTCCCAGGGACATTTTGGGATGTTGCCATGATTCTGTAGCCTGTAATCTAGTTATTTGTCTTCTCTTCTTTTGTAAATATAAAAATAACTAAATCACAATATTTTTTATAAACATAGTCCTGCTTTTTGACTGCTACAGCTAATGATTTGTCTGGTTACATTCATATCATAGAATATGAACACACTTGAAATATTAAATAAAAAGGGGAAAAAAATAAGGTTTAGTCCTGCTCAAACAAAGGAATATGAGATGTGTTCTAGTCAAATTTCTAATCAGACTATTCTCCTGCTGTATAGTTAGCTTGAATTTGTGGGTTGAAACCCATCAATAAGAGAAACTTATAAGACCCCTTAGCTATTTTAGAAAGGGGCAATGCCCATTTGATTGGAGGCTCGGTTTCATTCTGAATTAGTCTATAAAACATTTGGAGCAATTATTTATAATTAAATTCTGTTAGAAGTATTTTATTATGTGTAAGAAGCACATACAATATAATGATCTCTCTGTTATTTAACAACGCATTTTAACCAAGAGAAAATTTTTCTAAAGAATTAAGTGTTATCAGAGATGCTCTTCTGAATTTTAACTTAAGTACCATGTATTTCTAAATAGGATCTGCCTTTCTCCCATATTTTTTCCTACATCTGCTACTATTGTCTGTCAGGTAAAATTAACTAGAATGCCAAATCCATAATGCCCAAAACTTTATATATACCATTCCATTCAACACTAAAAAGAAATTAAGTTTTTCTATCAGAAGAACTTTCATGTAAAGCCTAAATGTGAGAGAGAAATCCATAATTCAAAAGACTACATTGAGAAGGACTTTTTAGAGAAAAAAACTAGAAATACTTGGCTGCCTTATGTCTTCTGATTTTTTTCAGACTGTGTTCAAATATTGGGACATTTGAAGATAAGGGGTATGTTTATTTTATGTGTCCCTAAAAAGTAAGAGCAGGACCAATGGAGAGAGGGAGATGAATTTTACTGTATTAGCAGATTTTCCACAGGATGGCCCTTAGTAAGTATGGTCAAACAGAGTTTGGGAAAGATGCCAGAGAGGGAACTCAAGCACCAGATTAGGTATTAGACCGGATAACCTTTAAAGCTCCTTAAAAACTTAAGACTCTATTAATGTAATTCTAGAGGGACGAAACCTCCAGTTTTCAAATCTGATCTGGTTACTGAACGGTTCCAGGATGGCTTTTCTTCCTCTTTTATTAAACATGCATATTGTAATTTTAGATTTTTTACTGGCAATATTTGTCATTCTTTATCATTAACCAGTACTACTACCAGTAGATAAGAATGTCTATAAAGAGAATCAGTAACAACCAAAGTAGTGAGAGATTTCCAAGCCTTATGATCCACCACTGACTGGATATGTTCTTGAATAAAAGTCACTCACTATGAACATCCAAAGGAAATAAGCACATACCCCAATATGGAGAATATATGATGTTTCATTTTAGCCCTAAGAACTTCTTTTGGCCGATGAATGTCTGTGTTTTCACTACCTGTAAGCCTTATTTTTGCCATATGCTTTCTGAAAAGGCACAACACAGTGATTTTAATGGTTTTTAAAATCATATTTAATTGAGCTGTATTTTATAAATAGAGAAGAAAATTTTAATTATAAGTGTATTTGGGTTCTCCAGAGAAACAGAATGTATAAGATGTGTATGTTTATATACAGAGAGATTTATTTAAGGAATTGGCTGACGTGGAGGCTGACAAACCTACAATCTGGAGGGTCGTCTGGCAGGCTAGAGGTACAGGAAGAGTCGATGTTGTGGTTCAAGTCTAAAGGCCATCTGCTGGAGAATTGCTTCGTGATGGGGTGAGGTCAGTGTCTGTTCTATTCAGGCTTTCAACTGATTGAATTAGATTGATCCACATTATGAAGGGCAATCTGCTTAACTCAAAGTTCACTGATTTAAATGTTAATCACATCCAAAAAACACTCTTACAGAAAAAATCCAAAATAACATTTGACCAAATATCTGGGTAGCATAGCCTGGTCAAATTGACACATGAAATTTACCATCATAACAGGAATGTATCCATTGAGGTCTTCCACTCTGTTTCTTTGTCCTGGAAAATGATCCCTCAGGAGTTTTTCTCCTGTCCTTTGCTTGGACTATGTTACTTACAAAATTTTGCATTATAGTATTAGCATATAGTAAGCTATATATAATTCACGGTTTTGTTTTATGAAAATTTCCACTGACTTGTCACTCTTTTCATTAGGTCACTTTACACATTGTAATAGAAAAGAAGTTATCAGGTCTATCAGAAACAAACTTAACTTTCAACCTTATTTAAGTAGTTGGGTGTTTAGATCTGTCCTATTTAGAGTGTGATTTGTGAATCTGTACCTTTGAGTAGCACTGGTTTAGATCTCTCATGCTGCCAACTGGAAGATTTTAAACCTTATATTAACCTTGGCACCTAATTATTTCTATATTTTGGTTTGATTGCATAAAATTTATGAAATTCTATTTCACACAGATAAATATTGCAACGAGTAGTGATTATTGACATTGACAGGTCACACTGCAGTGTCAGCATTTAATTAAAACTGATCTGAAAGGTTGTAGGAATTATAAAAGTATTTATTTTTAAATTAAATTACTAAATATATCTTATAATTATTCTAATTGCTTAGTTGTTAAATGATCGCTTCGGAAGATGTTAGTGAGCTAGTGATTTGTCTTTGTTATCTGACAGAAAATCATTTTTCAAATGCACATTTTAATATTATGAGGCATTCAGCTATTTCACTTTTTAAAAAATCTTAAATACCTCAGTAAATATCTTTCTGTGAGACATTATTGAAAATTTAGAACTTGAATACAATATGTAAAATAAAATAAATTAAAATGGCTTACTTCTTGTCTCATTTCAAATATTTATGACAGCAACTTCTTTTGGGTAGCAAATAAATTTGTAAAGTCTAGATCTCCCTTTCCATTACATTGCACATATATAAGAAGTGTTTGTTAATTAATGATTGGTCTTAAATAATTATCAGCACCTCTGTAAAAACTCTTGCATCATTTTAACAGCCAGTGCTTATGCACAAATATTGATTACTCTGCCATATTTTTTCAAGCAACTTTTACAGTAGCCACCACTCCTACTCCAAAACTTTTTTTCCTTTCATTGTTTCTGCACCAAAAATGTAAACGTCAACACATTTTGGCAAGTTATTTTATGATAACTTATTTTATGGATCTGTATGTGTCAAGTGTCTTGCACGGTAAGGAATCTTTCTTGTATTCCCTTGCATGAACATAAAGTAAAAATGCATGCAAAATTAAAGCAGCTGAAATATTTTCAACCTGGCTGCATTTTAGAGTCATACAGGGAATTTTAAAAAATATAGATGCTCATGTCTCAACTAGAGTTTCTCACTTAATTGGTGGGGTAAGTTCTAGGTATCGGTATTTTTAAAAACATTTCTAGTTAATTCTAGTGTGTAATTTGGATTGTGAACTACAATCTACACTCTTATCAACTATAAAAATTTTATAGGATCCCAGTCTTCAAATTAAATCAACAAATAAATTGAATACACATGCTGAAATTATACTCTATAAACATTATTTCAGACATTTGTACTAATTTTATTTTCTTGGCAGTCCATGCCACTAATATATTTCTTATACTATTTAATAAGCACTTTAATATACACTGAAAAAAATAATTTCATTTTTGAACTTATTGTGTTTGAATTAACATTTCATTCTAAATTGTGTATGATTTGGTAAGTTTTCAAAGCAGAAAACACATTGGATTTCTGGGAAATTTTAAATACCCCAAAAACTTAATCCAGATAAAATAATCATAATATCTTGGCTTAGCATAAATAAGTAAAAGCTCTGAGCAAGTGGTTTTGATTTTGTGTAGTGCTGTCAGTGTGATCAACAACAATCAAAGAATTGGCTGGTAATACTACAGTATTAGTTGAATTGCTCTTTATTTTAACTTGATTAACTCCAACCTATTCAACATCAATTTTTCTTTTCATATTGGCTAATGTTTAGCCAACAACCCTACTCTAGTTTTCAGGTAGTATTATACCTCATCTACAAATAAAAAATACATTTATAAACACAAAATTATGAAATATTTACATGTTTCAAATAATTAGGAAGTCTATTCTTAAGCACAGTCTACATATAATTTTCTTTGCCTGTATATTTGGGGTGTTTTATTTAAATTTAAAGTTGATTATGTTTTTCTCTTTTCAAATATCTCATTTTATTTTTCATTCCCCTTCAAATCATTAGTTATAACTTGATGAGAAATAAAAACGAAAATAAAAGGTATTGAAGGATTATAGTAAAGACAACACCAAACCTGTGTCTTCAGCATCACCATCATTAGAAATTCTTATAGTTTTCAATCAGTGATTGATCCCTATATGTTCTGGTGTCAGTTTTTAGAAATAAAGTTAATTTTAAACTATGATGGTAAATATTATTTCTCTCTACTTGAAGCATAAATAACCTGTATTAGTCAGGGTTCTCTAGAGAGACAGAACCAATAGGATGTGTATATAAATATAGGAGAGGGGATTTATTAGGGGAATTGACTCACCAACTATGAAGGCTGAGAAGTCCCACGATAGGCTATCTGCAAATTGAATTATGGTAGCATGGCTCACTGCAAGTCTGGAAGCCTTAGAACCAAGGAAGCTGATAATGTGATTCTCGCTCTGAGGCCAAAGACCCAAGAGCCCGGAGGTGCCACTGGTGTAAGTCCTGGAACCCAAAGCCTGAAGAGTCTCAAGTTCAGATGTACACACACAGGCAAGAAGAGTGTATCCTAACTCAAGTGGACAGCGCAGGAGATTTGTCTTTTCTTCCATTCTTGTTCTCTCCAAGCCCCCAGCGGATTGAATGGTGCCTGCTCATATTGAAGGTGAATCTTTCTCACCTAGTCCACTCAGGTTTATGTGTAATCTCTTCTTGGAACACCTTCACAGAATACCCCAAAATAATGCTTTACCAGGTTTCTAGGTATTTCTTAATCTAGTCAACACCTAAAATCAACCATCACATATCCATTCCATTTAGTCCTTACACATCATTGCCTTTATATGCCAAAAGTCAGTATGTTCAGTGGTGCTGGTCATCCTCTATTTTAAATGGCACTCTCTGAAGTTATTCAGTTCAACAACCGGCATAGCCATGCACATCTATAGTCTTCCTCAGGTACAGTGGGAGAAATTCCCTAATATTTGTAACATGTCTATTATTTTATAGACAATGTGTTAAGGCCCTGTGTTGTTTTTCACATAATCCTCTCAACAATACAACAAGGTTATTATTGCTGCTTTAAGAAAGGCTAAAACTAAGGTTCAATCAAATATGTTCAACGACATAGCAAAATAAGTATTAAAATTAACATTTTATAAAAACTGAAACTTAGTGACAACTAGGCGTTGGCATTTCAGGGACCTATCTGTGTGATTCCACCAATTGGGACTCTGCCAATCCTTTTGATGTCTTCTCCTAGAGAATGTTGAATGTTGCCATCAAGAGATGCAATGACACAAAAGAGATCCCTCACTTTGAGATGCCTCACTTTAACTTCCAGACCTTGACTAACATGGAAAATCTTGCATAACTCCACATATGAGAGCTATATCTAAGAAAACATATTAGATTGTCTAAAAACAAAAGAAAATACCACATTATGAAAGTCAACTACGTCCTGAAGGAAAGTATCATGAGAATTTTTCTGTATAATTTTGCCCTACTTTTTAAACCTTATTATTTTGGCTAGTAATGTACTCCTTCCATGATTCTATTACCAGAATTGCCTATATTATTCCCTAAGTTTTTATTTTTTTCTAATATGAGAAAATAATTGTATTTTACTATTTGAGAGGCTTAGAATTCAATGGGTGTTACATTGCTTCATTAAATGCAGGAAAAGTTCAGGAATAAAAGAAGACTAAGAAGTTTTGATATAATAAAAATGAACTTCCCTGAGACTCTACAGCTTCAAAACTCTGTTTTTAAAGATACATAAATAACAGCACTGCTGAGGACTGTCATATGAGGGTCAACTCCCCAGAACCTCTAGGTTGAGACTTTATCTACCTGAGTAAACTCTAGGTTTTCAGAAAAAGGTATAAAAGTACGAGAAAGAGAGAGAGAGAGATTGAGATCATGCCACAGATTGATGTGCAGTGCTGGCCTTGAATTGTACTGAAATTAAGTGGGTAACAGACATAGGGTGGTGGGTTCCAACCATTTGCAACATTCTACCTCTTACACTTATCAGATATCTTTATATCTTCATAGTTGATAGTAATAGCTAAGAAAAAATACTTAAATTAAGAGGGTTAGTGGGACAACCTGTAGTCTTGAGGCTGCAATTGATATTCATCATTTAACTCTCCACCACCCAGATGTCACTTACCTAGAGCCAGAACATCAGCTGGTTGAGGTTACTTGGCTGGCAGGGAGACCCAAATATTATTCCTCTGGGTCTAATCCTTCATTGCCTTAACCTTCTGAGACTATGTTGATGCAATTGCCCATTTACTTTTATCACTGAGAATAGAACACCAAGTATTACATGAGTGAATCTACTGATTTCCAGATATACTCTTCCTTGCCTCCATTATATAAGAGCAATATTAATTTCTTTGCCTGCAGTCAACGGCTTGCATAACCTAAGTGACTAGATAGTGGTTGCAGCTCTAGATTCAGTGAAACTCTCAATGGTTTCACATCACAACCCTGTAATTCCTATCCCTGGGGAGGACCGCTAACATAACAGAGTATAGAGCTGTAAAAAAGAGAAGTTTGAATTCTAAAGTAGGTCACAGAAAGTGATGGTGAGAAGAGCCAATCTAACTTTCACTTCTCGTTTTATAAACTTATGCATTTTGGCTATTAAAGCAAAAGTACCATCTTGCTTAATAATGCCTCAAACCTGTAGTTAGTGACCCTTAGCTTACACCTTAGCTAACCCTTTACCAGGCCATTTCAATACTCCATCGAGCTACCTTCTTCCGAGTGGTATAATATGATAGAAATAATGGATACTGTGCCAATTGTTACAACTCTTTCACTATAAAATGAGACCCTTGGCAGATAGTAATGTATGTGGAATCATATGTTAGTAATTTAGATCCTGCATAAGTTCCTGGATAGTAGTGCTGGCAAAGAGAGAGTGGACCAGAAGGCAGATTCATATTTGGAATAGTAGTCAATACCAGTAAGGACAAATCTATGACTCCTTTCAGGACAGCAGAGTCATATGACTGACTTGCCAATAAGTGGCTGGCTGGTCTCCTTGAACAATGGCACCACATGTTGTGGGGTCAGTAACTCTGCTGCTAACAGATAAGGTGTTCAGCAATGTTGCCAGCTTGACTGGTCTCAGTGAAAGGGGTTCCATTCTGTTGGGATCATGCATAGTCTATTTCTAGCACCATGGCTGGTATGTTCATGGGCTCTTTGAGCACCTGTGCGGGTGGGGGTGAAGACAGAGACTGGTTGATATTTGCTACCAAGTGGTCATCTCCACCTGGTCATAAAGAGCCTCTTCTTCAGTGGTTTCTCTAGTAGTCACTGACATGAGACAGACATTTTTGCCCGTTTCCATAGGTTCATACTCATGCATCTTTCTCAAATTTTCTTCTCTTGATCTTCTAATTTTTCTACTTTCAGGTGTTAATCCAAACACTTAAGCCATTTACCACTGCCCAGGGATGTGTGTGTGTGTGTGTGTGTGTGTGTGTACAGAGAGAAAGAGACAGAGAATTTTACTTCAGCCTACTTCACCTATGTACAAATAACAAACAAGTGTACTGTTCTACTCCCCGAGAGGAGTTTCCCTCTCTACTGCCCTTACAGTATCTATCTACCACAACTGAAGCTGAGTAAAACAGGAGCATATTTTTATTCACACCAACTCATGGAGTTGGTGCATTTATGCATTTGAGTTGATGCATTTATAAAATAGATAGAGTTTCATTATTCTCTATCTATTGGTTAAAGATTCCTCCCCCACCACACCATGAAACCTTTAATGTGAGCTGAAGCAGGGGTTATAATGCAACCAAGATGGACGACATGGTTGATTTGGACCAATTATTATTTAGTTGGGCCAACTCTTAATTTACTTTTGGCTTCTGAACCTGCACAGGCTGCATGCCACATGAATCATTTCCAGCATATGATAGAGTAATGATGCTCCTTCCCAGCAATGTGACTTGGAAGATCTGACAATATTAGCTTACTATGGACAGCTCCAGTTGTGTAGTCACTTGATGTCCCAGTCTGGCACTTAGGCTCCACTAGGTCCCAGGAGCACAATAGGAGCTGCTTTTCAAGCATCTATAAAAGAAAAAAAAAAAAATTACACCCAAACTCTCAGTCTATGCTTCAGATCTCCTACTGGGGTTTGCCAGTAATTCCACAAGGCATTTCTATCTATGACAAATACCTCTAGCTCAATTGGACCTACTGGGTTATACAGCCTGAGTAGTATAATCAGTGTGAACCTGATGTAGAGCCCTCTCTTGCTCTGGGTGCCACCTAAAACTGGAAGCCTTCCAAGTCACAAAGTATAAGGGTGAGAATAGTCCTAAGTGTGGTGTATCCTGTCTCTAAAACCCAAAGACGTATACAAAGGGCCATGCTGCTGTGGAGGTAAGGTCTACAAGATGTAATAACATATCCCCTTCATGGACAGGATGCCCTCCAGATCTTTGAACCCTTAAAACTTCACTTATATGTCAGACCCTAAATATTTGTAGGGTATATATTTAACCAGCTGACATTCAGTGTGTCTTTCTAAGGCATCCAGAGAATTTGCCTCTCATTGCTCTATAGGCCCAATTAATGTTTCCATCAGTGTAGTGGATTAGTGTGATGTTCTGCAGAATGTCAAGACAAAGCCCTTGCAGATTATATGTCACAGAGAGCAAGAAAGTGAACATAGCCCTGGAGCATGGCAGGAAACTGTAAACTAGTGCTTTTCCCCTGAAAAAACAAAGTCCTTCATTTTTCTTTACTTATCAAGGTAAGACAGAATGTATTTGCAATAGTAATAGCTACCTACCAAGTTCCCTTGCTGTGGTGATCTGCTGCAGTAAAAATATCACATCTTGCATAGCAGCTGTGATTAGGGTTACCACTTACTAAGTTTATGGTCTACCCCTTATTTTCTGTATTAGTCCGTTTCTGCTGCTTATAACAAAATACATGGAACTGGATGATTTATAAGAAAATGAAATTTATTGCTTACAGTTTCTGAGCCTGGGAAATCCAAAGTCCTGGGAACACATCTGGCGAGAACCTTGGTGGTAATGACAGTGAAGGCAGAGTATCACATTGAGAAAATGGCAGAGCAGAGAGAGAAGAGAGAAAGAGGACAGCTTCCTAATTCATTCTCCTTTTGAAGCCCTGCAAGCCATGCCCATGACCACCATTTTTAATCCATTCACTACAGCATGGTCCTACAATCTAATCACCTCTTCAAGGCTCCACCTTTCAACTACCATAATAGGATTTCCCACCCTCAACAGTTACAGTGAGGAGTTTCTAATAAGTTTCTAATATATGAAACTTGGGGACACAATTCAAGCTTCAGTGAGTTTGGGGGGGGATATAATTCAATCCACTACACTTACTATGATATATCTGGTTTTTGTGACACAGGGAAACATGGCAGATGTTGGGAACACTAACCCTTGCATACTTTGACTTATTGAAGAGGCACTAATCTGTGAAATCTACCCAAGATACAATATTGATTGTGATTTACTATCTTAAATGGGGCGAGCATTTTACACAATGATGATTCTTTCTCCAAAAGTAAGAGAAGACTAGGTAAATGGCTACAGAGCAAAGCCAAGAATCCCTTGACTTTCTTTGAAAGGGACTTCAGCTAAGACTCCATTTACAATGGCTTTCATAAGCCCAGTCTTACTAGAGGACTTGATGAATTCAGGACTGAATATTTTCCTTTTTACAGTGTCTGCCTACTCTGTTAAATGGCTTCAAGTTGCATTGGGAAAATTATTTAGGGAGTATTAATCATATAAACTTATAATGGCATTACAAGGTTCTGCCTCAAGGAGACCTGGCCTTCCCTAAATTAATGGGCTCTGTGTATGAGGGCCAGCTCAGATTAGAAAACTGAGAAAGAGAACAGACTTTTCCTTTGCAGTATATATAAAACTTCCTTTCTAACCCCACCCACACACCAAAAATATGAAACAAATATAAAAGCTGAATTTATTGCTTACTATTTAAAGAAGAGCTGGTCTTGGAAAGCACTGTGTTTCCAAACAATGATTTTACATGAACTTTGAGGAGCATGGAATCCAGGAATGAGCTAATGTTCATCCATGAAAGCATAATTAATTTAGCAGCCTACTGATGATTGTGTCTGTCTTTAAGAAGCATGAACTGTTACTGACCGACTGACTTCAGAGGCATGGGTACAGAGGCAAAGCTATCACTGATCAATGTGGATGGGTTTTAAGTGCCTATAGCATTAATTTGTTCATGGATGGGCTATAATTTAAGAAGAATCAATGTTTTTTTGTAAAGTTTCGGAAGAGAACTTTTGTTCTCAAGCAGCTGATGACCTTCTGCTCAACACACCTTGATTTTTTTTTTTTTTTCTGATTATATCAGCTAAAATATACATTAGTTGCTGTCCATCTATTTTGCCCTTAGGAACACCACATGACACCTGCCACAGACCCCTACAGCCAAGACATCTTCATTACCTTTTTGACTGATGTAATCATTACATCTGCTTTGCTTCTGCTATCGTGGAATCTTATCACTGTTATTGACACTAGGGAATTCAGTCCCATGGCAGTTTTGCTACTGTCAAACTTAGCCTCTAGAGATTATCTCCTGCTGAGATTCTCAGAGATGCCAGTGACCTCTTTTACCAAGGAATTACTCAGGGCCTCAATGAAAGGAGTTTCCTTTATGCCCTTGCAAGGAATATAGTAAGGTCGTAGTTCTGCATACTTGTGTAAAACTCTTCATCCATGCCTGTAACCCCGAGATGTTGGAGCCCTTTCTAAATATTTTGCCAAGGCAGTCTACCATCTGCACATTATTTATGGCCATTTTTATTTCCAGGCTTTAAGGCGCCCATCTCACCAGTGCATTATGATGAACTCCAAGTGTCCTTGCTAATATGCTAAGTCCTGAATCATAGGAGAGTGAATCCAAACAACGTAATCCGGTTGAAGAAAGGAATTAAGAAGCATGCAGTTGAAAATAAGAAAAATAATATGATTTGTAGGTAACATGTTTGTTTATCTGGAAAAGCCCAGATAGCTAATCAGAACACTATTATAAACGTTGAGAATTTCTAGTAAAGTGCATAGGTACAAGATTATAATTTAAAACATTATCCTTCAAATTTGCAAAGAAAAAAATTAGAAAATATAATGAAAGGAAAGGCTTTATGATATCATCTTATAATTCAAATATCTAGGAATAAAATTAGATGCTATGTGCTGAATCTACATGAAGAAAATGTTTAAAGCACAAGGTATGCTTGAACAAATAGAAAAGTATAAGATTTTCTAGCATAGACATAGTAAGGATCATAGCAATCAATCCTAAGACAATCTATTAATTTAACACATTTCCCAATAAAGGGGGATTTTAAAGAAAACTAGATGATCTGATTCTACAGCTTACTTGGAAATATAAGTTAAACAAATTTCTGAAAAAGCAGAATAATTTGAGTGGCAAAGCCTTACCAGATATTAAAATATATTATAAAGCTACAATGAATAGACTGAGAATTCAGTGGAATTGAATGGGCAAGCCAGGCAAAGACTGGGTATTTGTGGAAAGTTTGTATATTATAAGTTTTCAAATAAGTAGCACAAGAAGTATTATTCTGAAAGTAATTTTGGAACAACTTAGTACTCAATATACTGAATTTATTAACTTGTGATAATAACATGTATTCTATTTATATTATTTTAGTGCTTATACAACCTTTAATTTTTTTAACACTACATACATAATTTATTAGAGTCTAAAATTAATTGATTAACCACAACATAGTGGGTTTTGGATAATTAGATCTCTGATGTTATTGTTGCCCAAGTTTTTTAGTTACACAAAATTATTTCCACCATGTTTCAATATCATTGTTAATACTATCTACAATTATTACCTATATATTTTTTCTCACTGAATTAGTAATTTTTACCACTTTTCAGTTTTTTTCTTTTAATATCTTATGCCTTCTTCCTATGTTAAATTTCTCTCTTATTGAAATATACCCAATACTTGTATATTCAACAATTACCTACACATGCCAATTCTACCAGTGCTTGCTTTATCTTCTAGAAGTTCTTATTTTGCACCTTCATTCTTAATTTATAGTCAGGCTGGCTCATCCTAATTCTCTAATTCTTTGTTTCTCTGGGCTGAATTTTGGGTAATTTTCTCAGATCTTATAAATCATCAATTTTCATTTCCTTCAACAATTTCTACCCTGCTGATTAATCCATTTACACAGTTTAAATAAATGACTGTATTTTTTGATTATAAAATGCCATAGAATTTTTTTTTTCAGATTTGTCCTTTTTTTCTTATTTCTTTTGTAGTTCTTGTTTTAGGGTTTGGATTGTTTCTTTGTTTTATCATTTTAAACAAGTTTATTTTACTTTCTCTTCTAGATCATTGATCTATTATATCAACTATTTAGCATTTTAATTATGCTATTTTTGCATCGGAAGACCCTTATTTATCATTTATTTTTTCTCTTATGTTTTGTAATGATTTATTTTATATTTTGGAGACATATTTCATGAGGCTTTATCTAATTCTTCACAGCTGGGTTGTGACAGACTTTTGTGTTTTATCGGTCACCCAGATCCCAGATTAAGACAGACAAGCTTCTTTGTCAACTTTCTGTGGTGTAGACAGTTTTCTTTGTGAGTCTTTTGTGGTTAAACTTTATGGAAGGATATCATTTCCAAATCCCAGTTTCATAGAAGCCCATGTCCTCATCTTCTGCCACAATATAGATATTTAACCCAAGCACCTAGGTTACTAAAATTTAATCCTTTCCTGCTCCTCCACCCACTGTTAGAGTTCCATTTTTACCTCTCTGGTTTTGCCATTGTCTCTTCATTTCTATTTCTAGGGATTGCTTTCCTTGAGAGCTAAATTTTGTAATTTAAAGCATGTTTGTTATACATTATCTAACATTGCTACATGCTTTTAGAGGAAGGATTTAAAAATTTTGGTCTTTCATATTTTAAAAATATTTATTTATGATTAAAAAATTCAAACGTACAAAAATAAAGCAAAATAATATAATGTGATATGACAAATCCTCATGCATCCATCACAACACTATTGTTTCTTCTATATCCTACGCACTCCTGCCCATAGAATTTTGAACATGTTCCGGACATAAAATAATTTAATCCACAAATATTTATGTATGTATTTCTGAATGGAAATTTGTTTTGTTAACAATTACAATACTTATATCACACTTTAAATTATTCATAATATCTTAATATGATCAAATATCCAATTATCTTACATATGGATATAAAGATATTATGAAACAAACATATTGCTGGAGTATTTATTGAACAAACTGGGTTATTTGTACTGCATAGTTTCATACAGTGTAATTTCACTTATACCTCTGATGTCTTCATTTTTGGTAAATTGGATCTGCACCCTTTATCTGATGTGTGTTCAATTTTTTGGCAAAAATACCTCATAGGTAATGTAATGTTCTTTCATCAGGAGACACATAATGTCTGATTGTCTCTATTTTGGTGATGTTAGCAGCTGTTCATGTTCAATGACTAGATTCATTCATTTAATGAGAATTGCAAAACGGTAATGTACTAAATCTAACACCAGTCCTTAACTGACTAGCTGAGATATTTCTATAAAGAGCTGCTCTCTCCTTCTCCAGTGTGGCAGAATGTGTATGAGAAAGAAGAAATTTTTCCCTTGGTTAGAGGTTTGCAAAATAATGTGGGGTTTTTTTGTTTGTCTTTTTTGTTTTTTCCCTAGCATCTTTCAATGAGAACCAATTAGACCTTTTTAAATATTTTATTAACTTATGGGTTTAATCATATACGATGTATTGCATATATTGTGGTTATTATTGCTATAGCATCATGAGAACCTCTTCATAAGGAAAGATCGAATTAGACTATTACATAATTATTTTTTTGTTTTATCCTACATTACAGGCCAAAAAATCAAATAAAAATAGCATCAGTATTCTACTACATACAATATAACTGCTAAAATATTTTTAAGTTCCTTTGTCCTTATGCTATAGTTCACTAGACATACACAGTCAAATTACCTTGTTCTTTTAACTCATGTGGAATAGATCCTCTGTGTTGCTAATACTACCAATTACATACAAATTTAGTGATTTATTTTACTTTTAATTTTTAGAGATTTCTTTCTTTTTAAAATTTAATTTTGTTTTATGATCATACAAACATTACAAGTTCCAATATCACACATCTAAAGCATATTGAAAAAAAAATTGCATTTGCATCCTTTGTGTTCCCTCTACTATAAATAACCATCTTTAAAATTTTATGTATATATATTTATATCTCCCTATTTATTAAACAAAGGATGTTATATCATACATATATTCCTCAATTTTCTTTTTTCAATTTTGTAATATATTTGGGACACTATATGACGTAATCAGAGAGATATTTCTTACTCTTTATTATAATTGCCTAATATAGCACTGTGTGGATGTACCACTGTTTATTAAGCCAATACGTTAGAAATAGAGTTTTTAAGCAGGTCATTTAAAATACACATTGTTAAACACATAGTAGATTAATATTTTCATTTCATGCCATGGATGCTAAATTTCTATTAATGCAATTTAAATGTTTGGGTTTAAGGTTAATAAAAATAAAATTATCTTTTAAAGCATATATCATAAGGTATTGCATATCTGATTTTGATTACTCAAAATACACCTGGAAATTTACATTTATATGTGTCGTATTTTAGTTTTTTTCAAGTTAAGCCCATATTTTCAGAATAAGAGGAACATTCAAAATCTTGATTTTTGTTTCTATTATGTTTATGAAAATTACAAATTTAACAAATATATTCTCTGTTGTTTCACTAAAGTATATTGTAAAATTGCAGTACATTTCTGAACCAAATACAGGACCTGAGAATACTTCCGTAGTGCTCCTGACAGAGATATCAACCATCAATAAGTAATATTGAGAGTAGTTTTCAGTCATAAATAACTCGACATGATTTTAACTTTTCAAAACTACTTCTTTAAACCTTCCTCAGAGTAGTGAAACTTTCAAAAAATATTTGAACATTAAAAATGTAATATAGAGAGTGAGTTATTATGCTAACAATGTTGTAAACAGATTAGAATCTAGAAATAGCAAATGTTTAGGATATTAACAAAGTATAAACTGAACAGACCAGATATTGTCAAATATCTGGAAAACAATATGTGCTAATGAGAATACTTTAGGTTTTCTGTAGTGCTTTTCAAATTTTCATAATGCACCCCCCCTAAATTTACTTGATCCCCACAGCAACTCTAAGAGGAAGACAGGGCAAATCCACCACTCCCTTGGGGAAACTAACTTGGAAAGAAAACAGATTACTGAACTGATAGGCAGATTTTGCTACTTGGCCCATTCTAATTTCATTGCAAGTACCACAGGTAAACCAATAGGAATGAGAGCAAAGCTCAGTGTCATTTTGTGAGTGAATGACTGAAACTGCTTTAAGCCAGGATTTAATTGGCTACTTCAAGAATGGTCTGAGGGAAATATGAAAATTGAAGCAATGAAAACAGAGTTGATATTGAATTGACTCCAATATCAGCTAAGCTTTTTTTGCAGTGTAATGTATAATAGATAAGCTGAAGTATATTACAAACACACACACGCACACACAACTATCAAAAGGAAAAATACTAAACCAAAACATAATTTTAAGTTGAATCTTAAAACCAATGCAATTTAAGACAATGCTGGAATTGCAAAAAATCTATGTAAAGACATTGTGAAAATGATTTTTCTCCATGATCACAAAACAAGTTTAGCTTCTAAAGCTATTTTGATCTTGAACTATGGTAAATTAAGAATGTAGAGGTGGAATGTGCCCAATAAATTATCCTGAGGAAATATGAAAATCTAGAATTCTCTAGGAAAGCTGGCAAAGGCACCAAACATTTAGAGTGACAGTGGCCTCTCTTGTATCACCTGGTAGTAGTGAAAGCAGAAACCAGTCTGGCTCAAAGAAGTCTAGGATTTTAATAGCTTCAGGATTCCTGATGGTGTCATGCTGATTCCTGATGGTGTCATGCTGATTCCTGATGTGTCTCAGTCCAGATAGACAAAATAGGCTCAGTAAAATTTTATCTAGGTTAACTTTCTTATGCTATTCTTTCCCACCTTAATGCTTATTGTTCCTCACCTAAACAACCTGCACACACCAACAGACAGGGTGGCCGTTATTGTTATCAAACCAAATGTTGGTTCGCCCACTCATGAGCAGCTAAGCCAAGGCACTGACACTGGGTTGCAGTAGGGAAAGAGCCGTTCAATTACAAGACCAAGTAATTGGAGCAGGGTCAGCTAATGTTGAAAAAACCTGAGCTCCTAGAAAGCATGAAGGCAATGATTTTTAAAGGAAAGAATTGTGGGTTGAAGTTGGGGCTACAAGAGCAGCCTGTGGACTTTCTTATAGGTTGAATTTCCAAGGACGAAGAAACAGCTTTTGGTTTCTGCTTATTACTCCTCTGGTTCTAATAAGCCTGGGGTACTTGCAGTCCACATCTGGTCAGCACATTCCAAGGACTGGGAAACTTTTGGGTTTTGTCCCTGTAAAAACATCTCAAGGATATGTGTCAAGATAATGTCTTTAATCCTGAAAATTTAGTGATTGTGATTTATGGCACTCTTTATTACTTAGGTAGCATCCCAATTGCCCAACTGCCTTCTTTATACTCCCTTCCTCAACTGCTAGTATTAAATCTTAGCTCTTTAATTGGAGATTCCAGTTCCCAGATCTTAAATTACTTTCAATTTTGGGGAACCAAGGCCACAGGCTCCCTTTTGTCAAAGTATTTGAGGGGCTTCATCTGAATGGAGTAACCACTCAGTTTCTTTATTAGCAAAGGGGATGGAGTGAGTAGTTTTTGCCATCCATTTATTTCATGGGCCTTTGACATGCCCGGGGTGTAGCAAAGGCCAATCATTTTTTTAAAGCCTCCTTCTCATTTAGGCTATCCTGAATCCATGCCTTAAAGGGCATTTCTAAAATCTACACACATCTTCTTCAGTATAAAATCTCAAAAGATAAGTAAATCTAAAGAGTATGTAGAACCAACATAGCAAAGACAAAGAATTCCAATTTTACCCATGACCTTTGATGACAAAAGATCTATAAAATATTCTAATAAAAAGGGGATATGAAGTGATGAAAGCCATAAGTGATCATGGAAGTCACTTATTCGGAGAAGTAAAAAGGATGTAGAACAAAGGCAAAAGTGGCAACATGATTTTAAAGTATTTTAAATATTCATCCTTTCAACTGCAAGCACAGTGTATTTCAATCAAATTTTGTTTGAGTAATTGATATTCTTAAGCCCCTATAGCAGAAAGAAAGATCCCCTTCTCATTAACAATTGGCCAATATGCAAACATAGGAAGAGTAGCTAATATGTGACTAATGTAAATATGTAAATAAACCATATGGAAGATTTAGCTCAGATATTCTTGAGCCAATAGATCATCGTGTTGACTATATACAGTTAATATTCCAATCCTGAAATAAGCTCTACTTTTTTATACAGTAATTACATGTGCATTTTGCAGCCACTGCAATGCAATTTGTTATTTAAAAGTTTCATGTCATATACTTAAAGACTCAAAATTACTCTACTTATACTGTGCTGTAATTGGTGGAATATCTGAGAGAATTCTTTCTTTCTCTTGGCTTGTGTATGTGTGTATATATGAATGTGTGTATTTGATTGTTGTTAATTATGTTGCAAGGTGTTTAAACATTTCAGAAATACTGTCATAGTTGCTCAGACATAACATTTTAAAGTATTTTTTGACAATTGTTTGAAATTCTATGTTAATTCATAAAACTGAAATGCATAAAATAGAGGGACACATCATTTTTTTACACAAAATCTTTCATCCACCATTTATTAATGTTATTTTATGAGAGGACTATGTTAACAGCCTACTATATAACCATTCTTAGATGTTATTGTAGAGTCTTTAGGCTTTTCTCTATGTAGGATTATGTCTTCTGTGACCAGGACAATTTGACTTCATCTTTTCCACTCTGGATGCCCTTTATTTCTTTCTCTTGCTTGATTGCTCTGGCTAGTATTTCCAATACTATGTTAAATAGGAGTGATGAGAGTGGACATCCTTGTCTTGTTCCCATTATTAAGGGAAAAGCTTTCAACTTTTCCCCATTCAGGATGATATAGGTGGTGGGTTTGTCATTACAGCATTTATTGTATTGAGATGCTTTCCTTCTATATCTAATTTGATGAGAGTCTTTATCATGAAGGGATGCTGAATTCTGTCAAATGCTTCTGTGTCTATTGAGATAATCATGTGGTTTTCATCCTTGATTTGTTGATGTGGTGTATCACATTTACTGACTTGCATATTTTGAACCATCCTTACATCCCTGGGATGAATCCCACTCGATCCCAGTGTTTTTTGAGTTGTTGTTGTATTATATTTGTTAATATTTTATTGAGGATTTTGCATCTATGCTCATCAAAGATATTGGCCTATAGTTTTCTTTTTTTACTGTATCTTTGTCTGATTTTGGTATCGGGGCAGAGCTGGCCTCATGGAATAACTATGGAAGAATGGCTTCTGTTTCAATGTTTTGAAATAGTTTGAAGAGAATTGTTATTAATTTCTCTTTAAAGGTTTGGTGGAATTCATCAGTGAAGCCATCTGGTCCCAGGCTTTTCTTTGTTGGGAGACTGCTAATTACTGCTACAATCTCATTGCTTGTTATTTGTATATTCAGGTTTTCTATTTCTTCTGGGGTCAGTCTTGGTAGTTTATATGTGTCCAGAAATTTTTCCATTTCTTCCAGGTTTTCAAATTTGTTGACTTATAGTTGTTTATAATAGTCTCTAGTGATTCTTTGTATTTCTGTGATATCAGTTGCAATGTTTCCTTTTTCATTTCTAATTTTGCTATTTGAATCTTCTCTCTTCTTTTTTTACTTAGCCTAGCTAATGGTTTATTTTGTTTATCTTCTCAAAAACTATCTTTTTGTTTCATTGATCTTTTGTATCATTTTGTGGGTCTCTATTTCATTTAGTTCTGCTCTGATTTTAATTATATCTTTTTGTCTATTACTTTTAGAATTGGATTGTTCTTTTTTTTTTTTTTTTAGTTCTTTGAAGTGTAGTGTTAGATCATTTATTTGAAGTTTTTCTGTTCTTTTGATGTAAGTGTTTACTGCAGTAAATATCCCTGTTAGTACTGCTTTTGCAGTATCCTGCAGGATTTGGTATGATGTCTTTATTTTCATTAGTATTAAGAAATATTTTGATTTTCAGATTAATTTTTTCTTGGACCCATAGGTGGTTCAGGAGCATGTTGTTTAATTTCCATGTGTTTGTTTAGTTTCCAGAGTTTTACTTGTTTTTGACTTCCAATTTTAATCCATTGTGGTCTGAAGTGATACTTGAAATAATTGTAATGTTTTCAAATTTGTTGAGGCTTGATTTGTGACCTAACATGTGGTCTATTATGGAGAATGTTCCACGTGCTGATGAGAAGAATGTGTATTCTGTGGCTGTTGGATGAAGTGTTCTGTAGATATCTGCCAGGTCCAGTTGACTAATGTGTAATTTAAATCTCTGTTGATTTTCTGTCTTGATGATCTGTCCAATGATGAGGGAAGGGTGTTCAGGTCCCCAATTATTATTGTATTTGGGTCTATCTCTTTCTTTAGGTCTAATAGTGTTTGCTTTGTATATCTTGGTGCTCCTGTTTTGGGTGCATACATATTTATGATTGTTATGTCTTCTGGCTGGATAGATCCCTTTGTCATTATACAGAGGTCTTCTTTGTCTCTTTTTATGGCTTTTGGTTTAAAGTCTATTTTATCCATAATAAGAATAGCTACTCCTGTTCATTTTTGGTTTCCATTTTCGTCATATATCTTTTTTCATCCTTTCATTATAATCTTTTTGTGTCTTTAGAGGTGAGATGGGAATCCTGAGGACAGCATATAGTTGAGTCTAGCATTTTTATATTATTCTTCCATAAAAAAGAATGAAACACTGCCATTCACAGTGACATGGATGAACTTAGAGAAAATTAAGTTAAGTGAAATAAGCTAGGCACAGAAAGAGAAATACTATCTATCCACACTTATAAGTGGGAGCTAAAAAAAAAAAAAGAAAAGAAAAGGAAAGAAAAATAAATAAAAAAGTAAAGATACAACAATATTAATAATATGTTGAACTTTCAAAAGAATATAACAGAACTGAGATTACCAGAGGTGATTACCAGAGGTGAGAAAAAGAAACTTTAAATAAAGTTTAGTTAAATAACAAAAGATTTTGGAAGAATGGGCTCCTCTCAAAATTGTAAAGAATTTACTTGTTTTTGAACTTGTCTCAATTTGCCAAAATACATGGTCTTCTCAAAATTATGTGATATTCTGTGACAAAATTCTTGTCTGATATTTTATTTCATTTTCCCATTATTGAAAAAGGCATTTTTTATTTTTTTAAAAAAACAAACAAACTGTTATTGGAGATTTTTCTTATGAAGGCCTGAATTTTGCAAATGATAATAGTAACTATTTCTTTAATATTTATTAAGCTCTAGTTGTTATTTATACAGTAACTCTATATCAGCAACTCTTTAGGATATTTCAATCTCCATTTTATAGATGAAGAAACTGAAGCTCAGAGAATTCAGCTAATTTTATTTGGAAGAGGAAGAGTGAATATTTAAGTTGATGTCTATCTGACTTCAGGGTCATTAAGATAAAAACACAGATATTCTTTGTAAAGTGATTAAAGAGAAGTTAGGGTGATGTATCCAAGATAGTGATTAGATTATCCCCAACATTGCTCCTCCCCACAAGAGATCAACATATAACAATTGAAACATAAAATTGCCATCTTGAAACCACTTGAACTTGGGGGAAGAGGAAGAAAGATCACTAAATTTGTGAAGGTGAGGAAGGCCACAGTGAGTGGGAGGAGAAATCACTCTGATTAGTCCAAGCCTCAGCCACCTCCAGGCCATCATGGCACAGTGAATGGAGCAGCTGCCTGGAAATGGCAAAGCCTTTGCAGGATGTTTTGTATGAAACTACTTGGAGCCTGAATGAGAGAAGGGTGCTATGATGGCTGGTAGGGAAAAAACACATTTTGTAGTGCTGCACACTATTTCCAAGCTAGTGTAGCTGCTTGTGAGGTTCCCTTGTACTCACATAAGAAGGAGGTGCTGCAGCTGATGGGAGAAAGGAATCACTCTGGAGAGACTCATACCCCACCTTCAAGACCAGGATATAGCTGTGTATGGAGAGGATCACTGGACATGGCTTCTTAGAGGAGAGAAGAGAGAGTAGGAGGTGAGTGTCTGATTTTCCCAGAAGTCTGTGAGTCTTTGTGAAGAATTTGTGCAGGTTCTGCAACAAGGAGGTATTCGGGATGTTGGGGGTGGGCCTGATCCAGCAGGAATGCATCAGAAGGCAGTAATGGAAGTTGATCTACCTCCCAGTCAGCAGAGGCAGCACACAGTGGAGAGCAGTCAGAGTAGTGGGCTACAGGAGGCACAGTTTGCAGGAAGGACTCTGTCCCAGACAAAATTTTCCATGCAACGCAGCTGTTAGGCCAACAATTAAAATCTGGTATGCATGAAAAGCTTTCCCCAGAATAAGAAACAACAGTAAGGTAGCTATTTATCTCAGGCACAGAGCTCAAGTTCTAGTCTCTGCAGAAAGTGTCTCCCAATTTGGGAATTAACAGCAGGACAGCAAATTAATTGTACCAGAGTGTGTAAGTGGTGGTTACTACTAATTCACCACAGAACAAAAAAATAAATAAATAAAAATAAAAAAAGAAAAGAAAAGAAGAAAGGAAAAAAAAGGAAACAGAGTAGAGACAAAATTCTAATATTGAGCAATAAATGAGCAATAAAGGTCTAACACCATCAGAGAACATTTACAAACCTGGAAGAGTTAGCCATATCCTCAAATGCACAGGCATCAAAGTAAAGACACACACACACAAATATTGAGAAAGAACAGAGAAACATGACACCACCAAAGGAAACAAACAAAGCACAATCAATTGACCTAGAAGAACAGAGGATTTATGAAACTTCTGACATCAGAATAATATTAAAGATGTTCAGGAAGTTATAAGAAAATACAGATACAAAATTAAATCGTATTACATATTAAGGAACTAGAAAACCGAAAATCAATAGAAAGAGGGAAAAAAAACACAGATCAGAACAGAAACAAATGAAGTTAAGATTAAAAACCAATACCAAAGATTGATAAAACAAAGAGTTGGTTTTACAAAAAGATAAACAAAATTGATGAACCTTTAGTTATACTAATGAAGAAAATAGGAAAGAAGACTCAAATAAAATCAGAAATGAAAAAGGAGACACCAAAATTAGAACCATAGAATATAAATGGTTATAAGAGGCTATTACAAACAACTATGTGCTAACAGACTGGAAAATCTATAAGAAACGGACAAATTCCTAGATACATACTACCTATCAAGGTTGAATTATGAAGAGACAGAAAACCTAAACAGACCAATAACAAGTAATAATATGGTAGTATTACTAAAATGTCTCCCCCAAAAGAAAACCCCAGGACCAGATGGCTTCACTGCCAAATTCTACCAAACATTGAAAAAACTAATACCTATTCTTCTTAAACTGTTCTGAAAAATTAAAGAGGAGGGAATACTTCCAAACTACATTCTATTAGGCCAGTATTACCCTCATATCAAAACTGAAAAAAGATACAACAAAAACAAAAAAGAAAACTACAGATCAATAGCCCTAAGGAACATAAATGTAAAAATTTTTGACAAAACACTAGCAACTGAGTCCAACAACACATTTAAAAGGTCATTTACCACAGTCAAGTGGGATTCATCTTAGGGATGCAAGAATGGTTCAACATACACAGATGAATAAATGTGATACATCACATAACAGAATGAAGAAAAAAATAAGATCACTTTAATGAAAGCAGAAAAAGCATTTGATAAAATTTAACACCATTTCATGAAAAAAACACTCAACAAATTAAGTATAGAGACAATGTACCTCAACACAATAAAGGCTATATATGACAAACATACAGCTAATATCATACTGAATAGACAAAAATTGAAGGCTTTTCCTCTCAGATCTGGAACATGACAAGGATGCCTACTTTCCCACTCTTATTCAGTATTACACTGGAAGTTTTAACCAGGTCAATAAGGCAAGAAAAAGCAATAAAGAACATCCAAATCTGAAAAGAGGAAGTCAAAATATCCCTGTTTGTAGATGACATAATCATGTACATAGGAAACCCTGAAGACTCCACCAAAAAATTACTAGAACTAATAAATGAATTCAATAAGTAGCAGGACACAAAATAAAGTAGAAAAAATAATAGTGTTCCTATACAACAATAACAAAATATCTGAAGAAGAAATCAAGAAAGTAACCCCATTCATAATAGTTATGAAAATAATGAAATACTTATGAATAAATTTAACTGAAGAGGTGAAGTTCTCTACAATGAAAGCTTTAAATATTGGTGAAAGAAATTGAAGAAGACACAAATAAATGGAAAGATATTCCTTGCTTATGGGTTGAAAGAATTAATATAATGAAAGAATTAATATAATCAAAATGTCCATATTACTCAAAGCAATCTACAGATTCAGTACAGTTCCTATCAAAATACCAATGCCATTCTACATGGAAATAGAAAAAAAAAACTTATAATTTGTATGGAACTACAAAAGACCCCATACAGCCAAAACAATCTTAAATGAAAAGACAAAGCTGGTGGAATCATATTACCTCACTTTGAAGAATACTATAAAACTATAGTAACTGAAACAACATGGTGCTGGCATAAAAATAGGCATACAGACAAATGGAACAGAATAGAAAGCCCAGAAATAAACCCATACATTTACAGACAACTGATTTTCAACCAAGTTGCCAAGAATGTACGTTGAGGAAGGGACAGCTTCCTTAACAAATGGTGCTGGGAAAACTGGATATCCACACTCAGAAAATTGAAACTAGAACCCTATCTCTCACCATACACAAAAAATCAACTCAAAATGGATGAAATACCTAAGTTTAACATCTGAAACTATAGAACTACTAGGAAAAGCCATAGGGAAAACAAAATGGGAGTGGGAAATGCTTTTTTGAAGAAGACTACAAAGGCACAGGCAACTCAAACAAAAATGGACAGATGAGAATACCTAAAACTAAAAAGCTTCTGCATATCCAAGGACACAATCAAGAAAATGAAGAGACAATCTACTGAATGAGAGAAATGTTTGCAAACTACACATCTGACAAGGGGCTAATATCCAGAATATATAAGGAACTGAAACAACAGCATAAAAACAAATAACCCAAGGAAAAAATGGAGAAAAAGCCTGGACAGACATTTCTCAAAAGAAGACATACAGATAGCCAACAGGAACATGAAAAAATGCTCAACATCATTAATCATCAAGAATATGAAAATTAAAACCACAATGAGATATCATCTTAGTCCAGTTAGAATGGCTATTATCAAAAAGACAGAAAATAGCAAACGCTGGTGAGAATGCAGAAGAAAGGGAACTCTCCTACATTTTTGGTAGGAATGTAGACTAATATATCCATTATGAAAAACAGAATGGAGGCTTCTCGAAAATCTAAAAATAAAACTATCTTATGACTCAGCAATCCCACTCCTAGGTATATATACCTAAGAGAAATAAAATCAATATATCGAGACATACCCGCAATGTCATGTTTATTGCAACACTATTCACAGCAGACAAGAAACGGAATCAACCTAAATATCCATCAGTGGATGAATGGATAAAAAAACTGTGGTATATGTACACGATTGAATAAAAAGCTATAAAAAGAAATGAAATACTGTCATTCACAGTAACATGAATGGAACTGAAGACCATCCTGTTAAGTGAAGTAAGCCAGGCACAGGAAGACAAACACCACAAATGATCTCACTCACATGTAAGATCTAAAACAAAACGAACAAACAAAAAGGTTCCTATAGAAGTTGATAATAGTAAAAATGGTTACCAGAAACCAGGAAGGGAAAGATCCTGGAGGAGTGGTTGGGGTAGTGGTGGATTAGCAAGTACAAAGTTTCAAGTACATAGGAAAAATATGTTCTGGTGTTCTAGGCTGACTGGAATTAAAAATATTATATTGCATATTTCTAAATAGCTAGAAAAGAGGATCTTGACTGACATAAAGTAAACACAAAGTAAAGTCAAATGTTTAGGGGATGGATATGCTACCTTAAGGGAATCATTCTGCAGTATATGAATCTTGACATTAGAAGTAACTCTCTCCAAGAAACTGAAAACACATTCTAACCATTTTATTCACATAGACTTTATAGTGACATTGTAGAATCTTCCAAGAAAATGTCATGTTGTCACGAGTCTCACTCCTGAGAGTGTAAGAGCCTGAAAAATTAAAGAGCTTTGGAATATGTAAGATATAAGAATGAGATAATCTTCAAATTTAGGTGAGGAAAGAGTATCAGAAGCACTGTCAATAAATGGTACTGGGACAACTAGATACACATGCCAAAGAATAAAATAGGACCCTTGTTTTACACCATATACAAAATTTGACTTGAAATTTGTTAAAAGTCTTAAATGTCAAATCTGAAACCATAAAACTCCTAGAAGAAAAGAGAGAGAGAATTCCTTGACATTGGTCTAGGCAATGATTTTTTGACTATGACCCCAACAGCACAGGCAACAAAAGTGAAAATAAGTGAGTGGGGCTACACTGAACACGCCTTAGGGAGCTATTGTTCAGTATGATTGGTGATGAATGCATTAATTATTTGATTGTGATAATGCTTATGCAACAGTTATGCATATCAGATCTTCACATTGTACACCTTGAATACATTCAGTTTTTATTGGACAATTAAATATTTTAAAGTAAAATAAAGAAGCACTGTCAGCATTTGGAATTTCTGAGCCATGCTGTCTCATCCGTAAACATTCTGAATGGCCAAAAGCCATTGGTGTCAGTTGCGTGCATTGAAGGATTCATTACTGATGTACTTGAATGGGACCAGGATCCTGACTATTTGCTGATATAAAACATATAGCACAGTGACTGGCATGTACAAGAGTCACTAAAGTAAATGTTTATTCAGCAAATACATACCCCAAATAAAATATCAACAGAAAGAACAAATAATTACAAAATCACTTAGTTTTTCTCTAAAAATTATTTTTACAAAAAGTGATTAGGACAATGGGTTCATCTCCTTCCTAAAAATCTTATAACAGCTAAAATGTTTTTGTGTTATAAAATGTCCTCAGGTGTATTAGAAGAGCTGATGCCCATATTCTTTGCCATGTTGTCTAAGTATATTCTTTGAGTAATCATAACACATTTTTCTAAATAAAAATATTTATAAAAAATCAATTTTATAGAAGCAACAGATTAGGACAGATAGATCTATTTCTGAAATAAGAATTCTGGAATATAATATGTGAACACAATACCTAGTTAGAGGTAGTTACTATATGTAGTGATAATATATCCTTTTTATTTTATTTTTAGTGGGAGCTCAAAATCTGCAATAAATATAGCAATAAACTTATGCTCTGTATGACAAGTTTCACTAGACTTGAATTTAATTTTTTTTGACTTGTTAATATAATACCACATTTTATCAGAGGGACATTTTCTATTGAGAATTTACATGTGTGATCCTCTAACAGAGATAATTATGATGGATAGTGCTAGCCAGGCTAAATTCAAATTTGACTCATCTGCCCTTAATCTGTATGATACTAAAGTATCCTTGACCTCTGCAACCTGATGAAGAGATTCTTGGAAATTCCCAGAGTTTAAAGGAGTGGGGATTAAATCTAGATGGATTCTGAAACCTATAAATTAAAGAGGTTAGAAATACTTGAAGGTCAAACATATCTGAAAAGCCACTGGAATTTTCAGAGCAACTGGACCGAGTAGATTCTAAATGTAAAAGTGCGTGATTTTTCAGATTGATTTATTGTTATAAGTAATTAACTCCATGGCTTGTTTTACTCGTGGTGGAATGGCATTTTTGAAGTTTAATTGAGGTAACTTTTTTATTTTTTATTTTTTACTCATTGAACTCCCATGCACTCAGATTGGAGTGTTCAAGAACAGCACGATAGAGCAGAAATGCAGAGAGAGAGAAAAGGAAAGCACTATGGCTTTTGAGTCTATAATTTTGGGGGGACCCTCATCAGGAAATGTTCCTTCTTGCCAAAGATATTTTTAACTCCAGAATACCTCCATTATCACAATATACATAACCCAGACTAATCAGAACATCCAAACATTGACAAAAGGACACGCAAAGCTGTTAAGTAAATTCCAGTAACTATTTTACATTTTTACTGCAGTAAACAAAACTCTGGATACGTCAATTGATAAAGTCAGTACTGAAAGTGAACTTATGGAGTGATAGAAAAATTGAATAATAACCCAGAAAAAAATAATATCACATCTTAAGGCAGATAGCCTGGGATAAGAATGTGCAAGACATAGAAAAAAGATGATAAAAGAAACTCTTAGAATTAAGGCACATCTTTAATGAGGAAGAGCTAGAAACTCACATCAGAACCACTCCACTATAGGGACTTTAGTGTTTGCTGCATATTTTCAGTAGAAATAAACAGTGAGTTATCATAAAGGCAAGAAAATGGTCTGTTCAAAAAATCTAAGTTAAAGAATTGTGAGTGAACTGGATGGAATGGACTTTTCATTTAAAGTCAAGATTTTGATATTCTACTTTGGGTAAATCAGGTAAGCAACTCACCTATCCTCCAGACATTTTGTTTGGTTCCATATCTTGGATATTGTAAATGGAGCTGCAATAAACATGGGAGTGCAGGTATTTCTTTGACATGATGATTTCCACTACTTTGGGTATATACACATTGTGTGATTGCTGGATCATAGGACAGTTCTATCTGTAGTTGTTTGAGAAGTCTCCATACTGTTTTCCTTAATGGCTGTGCTAATTTACAGTCCCATCAACAGTGTAGAAGAGTTCTCCTCTCTCTGCATTCTTGCCGGCATTTGTCATTGTCTTTTTGAAAATAGCCAGTCTAACTGGGGTGAGATGATATCTCAATGTGGTTTTGATTTGAATTTCCCTGATGCTTAGGGAATGTTGAGCTTGTTTTCATGTACCTATTGACCATTTGAATGTCTTCCTTTGAAAAATGTCTGCTTAACTCCTTTGCCCATATTTTAATCTGATTATTTGGGTTTTTCTGTTGTTAAGTTGTTTGAGTTTCTTATATATTCTGGATATTAACTCTTTGTCAAATGCATAGTTTGCAAATATTTTCTCCCATTCTGTAGGTTGTCATTTCACTCTGCTGATTGTTTCCTCTGCTGTGCAGAAGCTTTTTAGTTTGATATAATCCTGTTTGTTTATTTTCTCTTTTGTTGCCTGTGCTTTTGAGGTCTTATTGGTAAAGTCTTTGCCAAGACCAACATCCTGAACTGTTTCCCCTATGTTTCCTTCCAGAAATTTTATAGTTTCATGTCTTATATTTAAGTCTTCAAACCATTTTGAGTTGATTTTGATATATGGTGAGAGGTATGGGTCTAGTCTCATTCTTCTACATATGGATGTCCAGTTTTCTAAACGCCATTTAGTGAAAAAGCTGTCTGTTCCCCAATTTATATCTTTGGTGCCTCTGTTAGAGATCAGTTGACTGTAAGTACATGGATTGATTTCTGGATTCTCTATTCTGTTCCATTGGTCCATGATTCTGTTTTTATGCCTACTGTTTTTATATACTTTATAGTATAATTTGAAGTTATGCAACATAATGCCATTAGCTTTATTATTATTATTTGCTCAGGATTTCTTTGGCAATTCAGAATCATTTGTTTTTCCATATGAAAGTTAGGATTGCTTTTTCTATTTCTGTGAAGAATATCTTTGGTATTTTGATAGGGAGCACATTGAATCTGTAGATTGCTTTGGGGAGCATGGACATTTTCACAATGTTAATTCTTGCAATCAATCTGTGAACATGGAATGTCTTTCCCTCTTTTTGTGTCCTCTCTAATTTCTCTCAGCAGTGATTTATATTTCACGTTGCAGAGATCTTTCACCTCCTTGGTTACATTTATTCCTAAGTTTTTTTGTTTGTTTGTTTGTTTGTTTTTGGTGGCTATTGCAAATGGGCCTGGAAAAGAACAAGTCAAACTGTCCCTGTTTGCAGTTGACATGATCCTATATAGAGAAAAACCTAAAGACTCTACCAAAAATCTCTTAGAGCTGATAAACAAATTCAGTAAAACTGCAGGGTACAAAATCAATATACAAAAATCAATTGTGTTTTTATATTCCAACAATAAACTAGCAGAAAAAGAAATCAAAAAAGCAAGACTATTTCTCTATATTTTATATTAATTTCAGGGAAAGAAAATATTTATTAAAAGCCTAAGTTCTATGGGATATCTTAACAGAATTCTCACATCATAAAATTTTGATATTGGAGAAATCTTTAAATGTTCTTGAGTTCAGATTTTTGGCTTTTCCAAGTATAGAATATTTCAAAATGAAGTATTATAATCATAGGTCAAAATGAGCCCATAATATACAAGAATGTGCCCAGCTGTAAACCATTTAGATTGATATTTAAAATGTCAATTTTTGAAATGACTCCCAATACCCCTCTCCTCCAAAAACAAGACTTCAAAAAAATATGTAATCTATTCCCTCAATAATGCTTATTAAAAAGAAATCATAATTGCCTAAGCATTTTTCTTAATCAATCTGCTGATTTAAAACAGATTTTCTTACAAAGGAGCAGAAAGAGAGATTCCAAAAGTTTTGTGTTCAAAAAGGATATAAATATCATGTTTGAATCATCCCAGATTCAATTTATTCAAGTTAGTGAAGTTTTGCTTTTTTAAATATAAAACAGTTTAGTGAAACATTTTTCTTTCTGTCTTTTTTTTTCTTCTTTTCCTTCTTAAGAACCAAGTTTCTGTGACAACAGTCCAAAGAGTAATGGAGGAAGGAGCTCCCAAGAATTATTTACATTCTTCATTTTCACTAGTATATTAATCAATATAGCTGTTTCCTTGTCTATGTAGCCAGATATTCATTACTGGACTAGAAATAGCTACAAAATTTATTTTTTGAAGAACCAGCAGCTGTCCTTTAACCTCATCATCAGATGAATGATACCCTTGGGATGTCTGATGGTGAAGAAAAGTGATATTTAGAAAGTTTAACTTGCTTAAGACTACCCAGGTAGTGAGTTACAGAGGTCAAACTCCAAAGTAAATTTGACTGTAAAGCATACCTTGCTGTTGTACTTTAGAATAACTGTAAAATTTGTTCTACAGGGTTTTTTGTTGTTGTTGTTGTTGGGTTTTTTTTTTTTTTTTTTGGTTAAGCTTTTCAATACTTAAATACTAAAATGTAATGGTCAGTGAAATATATTTCATAAATCTGAGCTGAATTTTACTTTATTTCTACTACTTTTTGTTTAAAATTTATGTGCATAAATGCTTATATGCATACTAATATATACACAGATGTATTTATAACATATACATGCATACATAAAATATACATAGAAGCACTCACACACACGGAAAAGTTTTTGAATTCACCTTGTATCATGTAAAGAATTTTACCCTAGGCACTACTGTGATTTGTAGGTATATAAACTATTTTTTATTCTTATAAGAGTGTTTGTCTAAAGACAACATTAAAAGCTTTCAAAATAAAGAGGCAGCCTGTCTTTTTTTTCTTTGTTTTCTAAATGAAAATGTGATTTTATTTTTCAATTACTGATTCTGAGTGATAATGGCGTGATTGCCAGCTATGAGCCAACAGCCTCCTGGAGTGACTATTTTCTCTTACAATTCCTTTGGTACTCACTGAAATAATATTGTATATTATTATTTTTATGTGTGTAAGTTATGCCTTTCAAGCAGACTCTAAGTTCCTTAATGATGTATCTTTCTATCATTTCTCCCTAGGGATGTTTATGGAAAATATCCCATTGTCTCAGTTTGGTAATGTTTGGACATAAGGACAAAAACTGGAAAAGTTAATAGTTGGTTTACTGTAATACTAGATTTCACAGAAACCAAGGACAGGAAATACAATCAGGCCTCATGAGAAAAGGAGCTTAAACTGTAGAATCAATGTAAATGAAGTTGAATGGGACATGTTCTGATATTTTGGAATTGCGGTTAAGGCTAATTGTAAACTAATCTGACAAAAGGCACTAAGTGCTTTGTATTCTAAAGAGAATAACAATAAGCAATGCACAACGGAGGCCAGATTCCTCTCCTCAGAGCTTAGTTACTATTGTTCCACCACTTGCTCTTTACTGAATAAAAAGAGACTTGAGGATAAATGAAAGAGTCAAAGGGTATTGAAAATACACTTGGGAAGAGTGTACCAAAAATTGTAAGAGGTTACTCAGTATCTCTCCCACACTGCTCTCCCTTCTTCAAACATGGAAGAGAGAAAAAGTAAGATCTTACAACTATCAAAACCAAGTTTGAGGATTGGTCAAAGAGGATCATGAGGAGAGATTGGGGGTACTTCTTAGAAATAAAATTCAGCATCTCATTCCCTGGCTGAATGTTGGTTAAACTGCAGAGCTTAAAAGCTCTTTATTGTGTGATCATGATAGAGAGAATAATGAGGAAGTTCCTGGAAGACCTTGACATGTATTCTCTGAATTTGGGATGTTGCCTATTTATTGTCTGCAGCTTTTGGCAGGCTAAGAATTCATCTGGAGTATCTCATATTATTAGGGCTACTTAAAAGCAAAATGAAACATATTTGGAAAAAAGATGAAGGCAACCTCTATTCCATTCTTGTTCTCTTTGACCATCAGTCAGTGAGAAAGAGGATCTCAGCAGTTACTGGATATTTTATTGAAGGAGAAAGGTAATTAATGAAGTGGCAGAAGACATAGAGCTCCTCAGGCAGCTTCCAGGCAAAACAATGGGATATCCAACATGAAAAAGGAAAACTTTACTGCTAGCAGGATCACATAGGGACAGAGATGCCTCTGTCTGAGGGGTTGGTTAATAGTGGAGGATAGGATAGGAAAAAGGTAAAGCCCATTCTCAGAATATCCCACCTACCATGTCCTTATGGACCTCCACCATCAGATACAATCAGACTGAACCAAATGTCCAGGGATGCTTATCACCAGAGATAACTTGCTAAGTTACGTGTGGATGCATGTCCGCCTATTTATGCCTTTTCTCTTCACCCCAAGCCACTAGAGAAACAAGAGACTAGAAGGGATGGATGGGAGAGGAGCAGAGTGGGGAGTCAACGCCATGAATCAGATATGAGCCTGGAGTATTAAACTATACTGAACTAAAATTTTACAGCTGGCAGTATCCAAGAAGTTATAGAATTTCTAAGCCAAAGAAAAGAGGAATTTAATGGGGTACATTTGAAAGGAATAATTGAAAAATATAATCAATTAATGTTAATAAAATCTATGCTTATTAAAGTCAATGTCTGCTTCTCTCAAGGCTTATTTATCTTTGCCTCTTTAGGAGTGGCACAGTCTCTCACATCCTCTTATTTTCTTTACCTCTATTTTTTCTTTGTCTACATGAATTCGTCCTTCCTGAATGGCCATAAGGTTTTATGACCCCAGTACAATCTATCATCTCACTATGTGTTTCTTAATACACATTTTGAAGAGAAAACATTTAACTTGCTCTGTTCAGGTGATAGATTGATTCTCTTTAGGCCAATCATTGATCCAATTAGCTATGATTATGGTGTGGACACATGGGATAAAGAGGGGAGCAAAAGTAGGCAACTGTTGGGGATCTTCTTAGAAGTGGTCATGGCGGGTAGGTGATCATTGAAGTTTACTCAGAGTGAGTATTCATTTAAAGTTTTGTGGATTTTGGTGCCTTTTGGATGAGTCAATTTCTTCAATGTACATCTGCAACTTTCTTAAGTTGCAAAGTGACTCTCAGGAATTACGTCAAGGTGAATCATAACAGATCTATTTACCTAGCTATTACTTGCAAACAAAAAGGAAGACTTGTTAAGCAGGTCAGATGTGACATCTGTTCTTGGTTAGGAAGAAGAAATGAAACAAGCAAGATAATATTCCTTCAGATTACTTGCTCACGATTAAGCAAAAAGCTTCAGGTAAATGCAAAGTGCAATTGCATTAGTAATGTGCTTGTTTTTCAAGGTGGAATATGAAAAATTATATATAAAGCTAAATATCACTATTAGAGAAACTCTGAACTACATGAGGTCAGATAGGCCTGAAACTCCTGTATTGCAGTGTTCTCAATGATATCTCACTCACACAGTGTCCTTGAGAACAGCTGAAGGTTTTGCATTTGATATGCTGCTGAGGAGACACAGATACGTGCTGGACACTGTATTTTCTTGTTACTTGGCAACAGTTTCTTTTCCCTCTTCACAACAGTAGATAGAAAAGCTTTCTGAAAACTGAAAAGACCACAGAACAGAAAAAGTCAAAGCCTTTCATATATCCTCCAGCTGGAGGGCATAATAGAAAGAGATGGGTTCAGCTATAGATAAAATGAAGTATACTTGTTATCTGGTTATGACTATCTTTCTATTGAAATTTAACCCAGACATTCAATGTCTTAATCATCTAACTATTCACCTCTATACCACAGCTGGTTAAGTATTTAAAAACACAGTCCCCTAGGTCAATTTATATTCATGTCAATTCTCCCAGCATGTGTGACTCAGACTAGAAAGAAACATACCAGGAAAGTCAATAATTTTCAAGTAACCCCTTATCACTTGGTTAAACAACCACAGCCTGAATTTCTCTTTTAATTAAAATTTTAGAAAGACAGCAGCTGGGATGAAGAAGAAAAAGAGAGAAAAAAAGTGATTGATTGATGCAGAATCTTTGACTTGTAAATAAATCTTTAGTCTTCCTCTCTTTGTCTTGGTGGAAATAATTTTTTAAAGCAAGAAGTAGATTTTTATTAAGTCACTGAGAATCCAGAGTTTGTTACAGCAGCTTGGGTCATTTACTTAATATCCTAGTCTACAAGAGAAGCAAGACTTATTAGAAGGAATTTCAGGTCTCAAATGGTCATGGTCGTGTCTGGGGAAAATCAGCTGTTCCCTTAGCTGATGGAAGTGGCCTGCTAGGACTGTTACAATGTTCACATAGTCCTACCAGCCTCAAACTGTTGAAGTGAAGCCCCAGATCATTTTTGTTACGTTAGCTTTTTACAAGGGAACGCACAGACATAAGTGTACATTGCCATGAGATTTGGTCATTGTGTTCCCCTGAGTAATGATCATCTCAGTCAAGATACCAAATACTTCTGTCACCCCCACAAAGTTCCCTCGTGGCCTCTTCTAGTTGATGTACAATGCTACCGAGGCAATCACAGCCATGATATGCACAACCATGAGTTAGTTTTTCCTGGTCTAGAATAAATGGCTCTGTGTGACTATAGACACACACACACAGACATGCAATCACATACTCTGGAAATGTCCATTTTTTTTTTCATCCCTTTAAATATCCCATTCTGTATCTATAGGCCTCCGTGCCATTTCATGTTCTATAAAAAACCACCATCACCTCTTCTTCTCAGAAGGCAGTATAGTATAGATTAAGATTAAGTCATTATAAGATTATGGATTCTAGAAGCAGACTACTGAGTTCAAATACTAATTCTGCCCCTTACTGACACTTTGCCTCAATTTCTCCCCTTGTTGAATAAAGATGATAAAACATCTTTAGATTTGATATAAAGACTAAATGAGTAAAGTGTGTAAAATGCAGAACAAAATGTGGCACTTTGTGAGGGCCATGTAGGTATTCACCACATTATATTATATTTCCAGACTTGGCTCTGGTAACACGTCCACTAGGAAGCTTTGTTGTACTTTTAGTCTAGGTAAGCAGTCTCTCTGAAGTTTGTCCGCAGTACCCCCATTCTTTCTCCAGGGTGCTGGGTTACACCTACCACTGCCCCTAAGTATGTATAGCTTTTGCTCAGTCTCTGCCCTCACCTATCATACTGGCATTGCCTTTTATTAGTGGTGGGAGAGATCTCTGCCCCTTTCCTATTTCTTCTTTTATTATTCTCTCTGGTCTCCTCTCCTTTTCTCTTTCTGTACACAAAAAGAGAAATCACTAAGGGTATCGGTCACAGACAAAAAATTGATTAGACCTCTTTTACTAATGGGCAAGCTTGCTTTGTGTGAAATCTCACTTTGTGGGCAACTGTCTCTCCTTCTATGGGCAATGCTGAGCTGATTCCTCTTGGAACTCATCCATTTTTCCCTCCACTCTCATCCAACAGTGGCATCTAAGCACATTCCTGAGTACTTTCATCTCCTCTACTACCAGCCCAGTCCAAGAATGGTAAAACACCAGGATTTTAGATTGGTAGGTATTTTCCTGGGCCTTTATGCTTGGCCATGTTTTCAAACTCAGCTTTACCAGGTCTCTGCTTTTAGCATCTTAGGCATGAGACTAATAAATATCAAATTAGCATTTCCCCCCATTTTTACACAGAATTATTTCTTGCATGTAGTAAATTATTTCTCCCATAGTAAATTTATGGGAAGGAGTGCCTTGCCATGATGGGATTAGAGCATTCTGGATTTCTTTAGGATATTGAGATGAGGCTTGATCGTTACTACTGTTCTAGAATTTGCTTTATTATGAGCTTTACTTTCAAGATAAATTTTGTCTTTAATTTATTGTGATACTGAAATGACTATTTTGTAAAACAGAGGTAAATACAAGTAAAAATCATAGCTCAGATTTGTAGAATCATGTAAGGCTCTGGGTTAGAGACCTGTGTTGTAAATCTAATTCTATGAGTAATAATATAGTATAAAATTGTATGACATGGGGCAAATCATTTGGCATGGACATTATCTCTCTCAAAGAAAGATATAGAAAACACATTCTACCCATTTCAGTGTATTATAATGGTTGCTTACATGGATATTTAATTATAAATGTTGAAAAAGTTTTCTAGACAAAGAATCTGAAAAAGTTAACTGAATTGTTCAAAGACGCAATTTGCCAGAAGACAATAAATTGCCCCAATTCCTTATCCTTCTTCAAAATAAAGACAGTCTTGTAATGTGAAGAAATGCAAGGCTGCAAGGAATGCTGTCTTATCATTTTCTCTCACCCTGTTAAGTGCTGGAACTATAGTATACAAATGTTAATTTGGATGAATATTTTCACTTCCAGAGTTAGATAAATATCTAAGCAACACTGCTGATAAGTTTGAGTCTTGGCTTTATCATCTTGTCACCTACACAGCAAGGTATTTTGTGGGGGTATGTTGTGGGATGCCCAGATCTCTCAATTTCATGGCCTCTTTTTCCTTTCTGCCCCAGGACCGTTGCCTCCTCTGCACCTGTACCAGCACCCCTGTGACTTATCCCTGGAATTGGAAGTCAGCGAGTTAGGAGCTACAACAGTCCTTAGTGAAGAACATGGACTCTGAACTCAGGCCCTTTGCCTCTGAATCTTGATCTACGTAGATCATGCCTCTTACCACTCACTAAGAGCCTGTGGATGAACAGCCTGAAAGGCAGCACCACACAGTTGATTTAGGCAGCAATGGACCACTTCCAGAGAGGGCCGAGGCTCCCCATTTCGTCAGAGACCTCAGTACTGCAATCCACCTAGGCTGTGGCCGACTTCTAATACTCTCTTTCCATCAAACAGGAAATAGCCCTGACTATTTGGGCAGCTTGTCGGGACCTCCCTGTCCTGGTTAATCCATCAATGCTTGCTCTTATCTCACTTATATTTTTTCTCTGAGAAACTCACTCACCACTTCTTCCAATATTTTTTAAAAACATATGTCCCCCAGATTTTGTGTCCCATATTTTATAATCTCCTTTATATCCTTATGCATCAAAGTGGCTGATGTTTACAACCGATCTAGTCCCACATTATTATTCTTGAAGACTTTGACACCTTTCTCATTATTAGCCCATTTTACTATCATACTTGGTAATTTTAATGTTATGTGAAATATCTATATAAACTCCTAATCTCTCAATTTCTTGAATATCCTTTTTATTTTCTCCCCAGGATCATTACCTCTACTGCATTAGTATTAGTACTTTACACCTATGCTCTGTAGTTTTTGTGAAATGTTGAAATGGTTAGTCTTTAGAACTCTGAGTTGGAAGAGTCCTCGGTGATGAAGGCTTCTATATTTCCAATTATCTAACTCAGTTATGCTCATTACACATGTTTAAGATAAATAAGAAGGAAAAGAATGTGAGAAAAACTGAAGTGAAAGAAATCAAGAATTAGAGGCCTTAATGAGGTCAGTTTTCATGGTTCAGTATCACTTAGATTATACCGTAGACTGAAATAAAAATATCTTGCAAATATATTTTATCTGAGTTTCACGTTGCTATCAGAGAAACATTTTTAAATACTCTCTCTCTTCCTCTCTCTCTCCATATGTATAATGTAATCATTAGTTTAAAATTATTTTATTAAATAATTGAATATGTTAATACGTATTAATGGTAAATAATAAAATATTAAACAATTATTACAATAAAAACATAAATACAAATTTAAAATATTCCTTTCAACACCACAATGTCCTCCAACTTTGGAGACAGTGCTCTGGTTTTTTGCCCCATTTTTCTTGCAATCAACCCTCCTGGAAAGCTCTGGGTCTGAATCAAACCACCTGTTCATCTTCTCTATAGTCTCCCTAGGCTATTGAACTCTGATAGATTCCACAAACACAAAGAACACAAACACAAATCTGGGTCTTCATTATAATATGTTTTCCCTCTGAAGTGAATGCTCAATGCCACCAGTTAATCTGTTTATGTTTCCCCAGTTAGCTCTCCCTCATTTTTCACAGCTAGTAATTCAATGCTTTTCTACTTTCTACACTAACTTTCCTGCCTCCCTTCTTCCACTCTCACCAAATGACTACATTTCAGTTTTCAGTCTCACAAGATGATTCTATACTTCACAGAGTATATAGAAACCATCAAATAAACTTTCTCAACTCTCTGCCACCTCTCAACTCTCTACAATATGTCTCTGCATCCATTTTTCCCCTTTATTATAAAAATTTCAGTTTTCCCAAGACAGCTTCAGTTTATGCACATTGTTCCAAGGTAATTATTAATAGAGCCTCTTTGCATTACTAAAACGTTACCCTAATTATCCTGGAAGTTCTGCTCCACCAACTCTGCCTCCTAATAATTGGTAAACCAGTACCTTTTTCTGTTGATTCCACCATCCTTTTTTTGTATCTTCAAACTCCTCTTCTCCTTTGGCTTTTACTATCTGTATTTATGTTTTTCCCAAAGTAAAAATTAAAACTCTTCACTGCACAGTTTTCTTAGTAGTTTCTCTGTCTCAGCCTTCACTTTCAGTCAACTGAAAGAGTTGACTACATTTTCTTTTTTCACTTTCCTTCCACTCCTTTCTAGTCTTTAACCCATTGTAATTGTGTTTCTGCACTATGGTATTCTACTGACACTATTTTTCTCAAGTATGAATGACTTACTTGTAGCTAAATATAGTGACATATTTTGTTCCTTGTCACATGTGACTTCTATTCCTGATGCCTTCTTTCTCGAAACTGAGACACTACACTCTTCTGGTTTTTGTCCTACTCCTGTAACCACTCCTTCTTAATTACTCCCTGAGTTCTTCTTTTCCTGCTCATCCCTTAAATGTGAATACTCCCCAGGGTTTCTAGGTCCCCTTTTCTTCTTACCATCTCTTACTTCCTGGGCAATTTAATCCACCCATATTGCCTCAGTTGCTGTACACTTGTATACCCCGTCGATTTGAAAACTTACAGCCTAGATACTTCTCCATTCTAGACCTCTTTCCTTATCTCCAGACTCCTACCTCTAATTGCTGGTGAGGCGTATACACTTAGATGGCACTCCGTCATATACAGCTCAACTTCTGAAATCCCATCTCATCATTCCCTCCTTTCCTTCCTTTATTCCCACAGTTCTCCAACCCCTTCACCTTCTTCTATTCCCTATCATTGAGTCCCCAGAGGTCCAAGTCTGAAACTTAAGAAGCAATTTTTTTATTATGTACCCTTACCCTGTTCCACTACATAGCCAATCACTCAATGATCCTTTCTATTCTGATTAACACCTCTCAGATTTTACCACTTATTTCCATCTTCATGACCACTATGACAGTCCGTGACCACCATGGTTCTTCAGATTATAGGAACAGTTTCTTAGATACTCCCCTCCACCATCTGCAGCCAGAGTAATCTTTATAAAACACCAATCTTACCACCTCCCAACCCTGTCACAAATACTTTAGTAACTCTTCACTTACCTCAGGACTTAACATAGCAGCAGGATTGTGCCTTTCTGGCCTCATGTCTTGTTATCTGTCCCTTTTACCCTGCATGGATGAAAAAACTTTTCCTTTCTACATGCGTTGTGCTTTCTATAAATTTCTGCCCTTTTCACATACTGTTTCTTCCACTGCAAACTTCAAATTCTCAGATTAAATATAAATTCCCTGAGAAAGCCTTCCCTGATTCTATAGATAGCATCCTTCCTCTGTACTTTTACTATAGCAACATTTCCACATTTTTATTAGGGTTCTCCGGAAAAACAGAACCATTAGGAGATACATGTATACATTTATTACATATAATAAGTAATAATTTATTACAAAGAATTGGCTTTGTGATTATGGAGGATGAGAAGTTTAAAGATCTGCAGTTAGCAAACTAGAGACCCAGGGACTGGTATAGTTTCAGTTTGTGTTTGAAGTCCTGAGAATCAGGAGAGCTGATGGTCCAAGTCTGAAAGCAGTAAAATACTGATGTCCCAGCTCAGAGACAGTCAGGCAGAAAGAAAAGTTTATCTTACTTGGCCATTTGTTCCATTCAAGCTTTCAACTGATTAAATGAGGTCTGCTTAAAATCGGGGGAGGAGGAGCAATCTGCTTTACTTAGTCTACACATTCAAATGTTAATCTCATCCAGAAACAACCTCACAGACACACCCAGGATAATGTTTAACCAAATATCTGGGTACCTTGTGGCCCAGTTAAGTTGACACATAAACTTAACTATCACAACAGTGAACTATAAAAACAGATAACTTATGCAATCCACATACAGGATAGAAAATCCAGTATCCATTGTAATATATCTATCTCCACCAAATTTTTGATCTTCATTGTGTGTTTTGTCTCCTCTGTGTGTGGTTCTTTTATCTCCTGCATTGCATTGTTGGATACCATGCAAATACTATGCAGGTGGTGGTACATGTGGAGATATATATGTATTTGTATTCCCTACCTTATCTTTTTGATATATTACTGAATCAGGACTGTGTGACCAAAGATGTGAAGAAACTAAAGGGATTTATATTATAATCATTACTGAACAGGAAAAATTAGTAATAGGTTGTATTAATCCATTCTTATTGCTTATAACAAAATAGTTGAAACTGGGTGGTTTATAAAGATATTAGTCTGTTTTGTGTTGCTATAACAGAATAACTGAGACTGGGTAATTTATAAAGAAAATGAAATTTATTGCTTACAGTTTCTGAGGCTGGGAATTCCAAAGTCCATCTAGTGGTGGTGACAGTGACCCAGGGGTCTCACATTGCAAGGTGGTAGAAGCAGAAAGAGAGAGCAGAGAGAGACAGACTTTCCTCTTCTTTAAAGCCCTCAGAAGCATGCCCCTGGCCACCATTTTTAATCCATTCTTTACATATGGTACCACAATCCAATCACCTCTTCAAAGCTCCATCCTTCAATGACCACATTAGGATTTCCCACCCTCTTAACAGTCACAGTGGGGGCCAGGTTTCTAATACTTAAAACTTGGGGGACACAATTTAAGCTTCAGTGAGTTTTAGGGGGACATAATTCAATCCATTGCATAGGCATTCCTGTATTTTAAAGTCCCTTATTTGTGTATACCACTAGAGAAACTGACTGACCACTCTTTTAAGTTCTGATCCTCTCTATTACTCTCAAGCCTTCCTTCAGTCCCATCTCTCTCTCTTCTTCCTTCAGTTTTCTAACTATTGTTTTTACAGAGATTACTTTAATTATCTATCTCTAATTCTGTACCGATTCCAGTCATGATTTGGTTATCTTTCCATAAGGATTTTTGCTAAGCAAAACATTTCACTTTTTGAAAAGGAATTCTCTTTACTTATTTATTTATTATTGCAACAAAATTTATTATATGTATCTGAGGAGTACAGCATTAAATATCAGTACCTGTGTGCAACGCATGATGCTCAAATCAGGATAATTAGTATATTCAGCATTACACAGTGTAATCATTTTTTGTGGCCCTTTACCAATTTCTTGTTCATCTTCTCTCCTCTACAATTCCCACTTGTGTTAACCTCAGTTCTGCTCTCTCCTTTTGAAAGTTCATTGAATTATTGTGATTGTTGTATCTTTCTTTTTTTTATTTACTTATTTTTTTTTTTTTTTAGTCCCACTTATGATTGGGAGGACATGCAGTGTTTCTCTTTCTGTGCTTGGCTTATTTTCACTTAACATAATTTTTTCTAAGTTCATCCATGTTTCTGTGAATGGCACAATTTCTTTTTATGGCAGAGAAGTATTCTGTTGTGTATATATACCACATTTTCCTTATCTAGTCATCCATCAATGGACATTTAGGTTGGTTCCAACTCTTGGCTATTATAAACAGAGCTGCAGTAAACATGGGAGTGGAGATATCCCTTCAATGTAACGATTTCCATTATTTAAAAAGGAATTCTCAAAAAAAAAAAATGATGCTAATGTTAGTCTTAGACCAATATTTTTTATTCTAGATCACTCTTCTCTGTATTCTCCACTTGGACATAAGCTATCTTATAGCAGGGTCCTCATCCTAGTTTGCCATTTGTATCACTAGCAACTTTCCTAGCATCTGGACTATTTTATATATTAAATAAATATGTGTATAATGAATACAGAAAGCCTTAAAAATGTTTGTGCTAACAGAGGCCTTGGACTATGACTTAAAAATTTAATGTCTCAAATATTGCCTATAATAAAACTATTTACTGGTCTGTTTTGTTATTATCTCAGAATAATATTTAAATTTTATATTAAGTAGATTTTTAGTTTTATAATTTCTTAGGTTTTATATTTTTATATTAAATGTGCTTTTTCATAATATCTACTGATTTTTGTATATGTTCTTATGAATTATTTTTGTAAATTTAAAATTAAAATATTATCTTAATATAATGTTTCCAAATTTGTTCTTTATTTTAATTAGTATTTAATTTAATGTTTCTTAAGGATGGCAAGTTCTAAATATTTTCTGGAGAAAAAAATCCTGAAATCAGTCTGCAAGTGTAGTATGGAAGAGTCAATACAGTTAAACTTTGCCTAATTTAGACAATGTTACAGTGATTCATCACTTACCAGTATGAATCTCTCATGTTTCAGGGGAACAATGATATTCATGGAATAAGGCATTTCTCAGCAAGATAATCCCAGTGATCTTCTGTTAAACAAACCAAAAATGTCAAAGAAATTTGGTAATTTTATCAAAATTTACTAATTTTTTAAAGTTGTTGTGATGGCTAATTTTATATGTCAACTTGACTGGGCTAAGGGATGCTCAGATAGCTGGTTAAGATTATTTCTGAGTGTGTTCATAAGAATGTTTGCAAAAGGGATTAGTAGTTAAATCAGTAGACCAATGTAGGTGGGGATTATCTAATCCACTGAGGGCTTGAATGTATCAAAAAAGTATAGGGAGGACAAGCTCTCTCTCTTCTTGAACTTAGATATCCATCTTTGCCTACCCTTGGATATCAGACCTCCTGATTCTTGGGCCTTTGGACTCTGCCCCCCTCCCTGTTCTCAGGCTTTGACCTCAGACTGAGAGTTATGCTGTTACTCTTCTGCTTTGCGGGCCTTCAGACTCAGACTGAGTTACACCACTGGATTTCCTGGTTCTCCAGCTTGCAGATGGCATATTGGGGGACTTTTTGGTCTCCATAATTATGTGAGTCAAATCTTATAATAAATCTCCTCTTATCTATCTATCTATATCCTATTTATTCTGTTTCTCTGTAGAATCATGATTAATAAAGTGGTCATATTTACTTCTGTCTTTATGTAGTAATATACAGCACCCCTGTTTAATAACATAAGGTCTTACATTCTTTTCAATAAATGATGTTGAGACAGCAGTATATTCATGCGCAGAAGAATGAAATTAGACCCCCATCTCACACCATATACAAAAACCAACTCAAAATGGATTAAGGACTTAAATATAAGACCTGAAACTGTAAAACCGCCAGAAGAAAACATAGGAAAAAAGCCCCATAACATTGTTCTGGGTAGTGATGTTTTGGATATGAACCCCAAAGCACAGTCAACAAAAGGAAAAATAGACAAATGGGATAACATCAAACTAAAAATATTCTGCACAGCCCATGAAATCAACAGAGTGAAGAAACAACTGACAGAATTGGAGAAAATATTTGCAAATCATACATCTGATAAAGGGTCAGTATCTAAAATATATAGAAAACTCAAACAACTTGGGCTGGCCCGTGGTTCACTCGGGAGAGTGCAGCACTAGTAGCGCCTAAGCCGCGGGTTCGGATTCTATATAGGGATGGCCGGTGCGCTCACTGGCTGAGTGTGGTGCTGACCACACGGTGCTGAGGGTTGCGATCCCCTTACCAGTCACAAAACAAACAAACAAACAAAAAACTCAAACCACTCAATAGGAAGAAAACAAATAACCCAGTTGAAAAAATGGGCAAAGGATCTGAATACAGACATTTTTCAAAATAGACATACAAATACCCAACAGGTATATATAATAGATACATAAATAATGCTCAAAATATACTATTTAATAGAGAAATGCAAATTAAAACCACAATGAGATATCACCTCACACATGTCAGAATGACTATGATCAAAAAGATAAGTGTTGGTGAGGATGTGGAGCAAAGGGAACCCTTGAACACTGTTGGTGGAAATATAAATTAGTACAGCCATTATGGAAAACAGTAAGAAGATTCCTCAAAAAATTAAAAATAGAATGACCATATGATTCAACAATCCCACTACTGGCTATATTATTTAAAGGAAATAAAATCAATATGTTGAGGAGATATCTGCTCTCCCATGTTTATTGCAGCATTATTCACAATAGCCAAGATATGGAGTTAATCTAAGTGTCCATCAACGGACAAATGTATAAAGAAAATGTGGTATATATACACAATGACATACTATTCAGCTTTAATTTTCAAAAAAGGAAATCTGTCATTCACAGCATGAATAAATCCAGAGCACATTTTGTTACGTGAAATAAGCCAGACATTTAAAAACAGACAAATATTTGATAATCTCAATTATTTGTGGAATCTAAAAAAGTTGAGCTCTTAGAAGTACAGAGTAGAATGGTGGTTACCAGGGGCCGGGGGGTTGGGGGATGTTGGCCAATTGATACAAAATTTCTATTTAATAAGGGAAATAAATTCAAGAGATCTGTTGTACAACATGGTGACTATAGTTAATAGCAATGTATTGTATTCTTAAAAATTGCTAGCCGAGTAGATTTTAAGTGTTCTCACCACAAAAAAATGATAAATATGGGAGGTAATGCACGTGTTAATTAACTCAATTTAGCCATTCCACAATGAATACATATTTCAAAACAACATGTTCTACACAAATAAATATACACAATTTTTATTTGTCAATTTAATAGTGAACATGTTAAATTTTTAAAAAAGTGTTAAAAATAAGTGAAATTCAATTGGTTGATAACCTAACTTTAAACTTTCTGTCTATAAGAACTTGTAGAATTTGTACAAGTTACTTAGTATCTCTAAGTACAAGTTTTCTTATTTATAAAGTGAGAAATGTCTTGCCCTCTAATTTTAAAGACTTGAAAATAATATACTTAAAACATTTAGCAAGTGTCCAGGACTGAGTGTATTATTATCTCTTGCCACAGAAGAATAAGTTTATTTTTTTCTCCACATCATTTTCCATTGTCTAGAGTGCATCCAGTAACTGGTTTAATCATAGTTCCAAGATCCATAGATCTCAGAGCTGCATACAGAACGTTGGCTGTGTGGTTCTCATAAAAATTATCTTCCAGAATTATGGCAAAGGAGCTACTTTAAGTATAAGGAGAACTTTTCTTTTCAGTAACTACTACACCTTCTTCTATCAACTAAACTAATTTAAGTACTTTTTCTCATTTTGCATGTATTTCTTTTGCTCATCCATCAGCAACAGTGATCTTAGTAGATGCCAGATTCACCTTCGGTATTCTCAAGTTCAAATTTGGTTTATTATACCTGACCTCCAATTTTAGGATAAAATAATTCAAGAAGCATTTTAAATTCTAAATGATAATTCTTAGTCTGGCTTCCTTCAACGTATCTTCAATATCTACAAAAGTGTGTTTTAAATAGTCTTGGAAAATAAGTGTTTGAGGAAACAGAATTTCTTTGCTCAAAGTCAACATCACATGCCTTGGACCAGTGAATGCTCTTTGGTCAATTTGATATATATTAATCAGAGATGATTATTTGATCAACTGAAACAGTAGTAAATAATAACAATTTAATTATATTCAAAAGTTTGAATACTATGAGCAAAACTATGATGGAGAATCCTTTTGTATATTAATAGCCATTTAAGCATAAGTAAAATTTTATGTGTTGAATATATGTATTGTTTTTGCAAATTAGACAGTATTGAAGTGATTTTAAACCTGAATTTCAGGTAATACTACCAATTTCAAGTATTTTTTGTTTCTTGAAGCATCCTCCCTTGTTAGCTATTTACTCATATTCCTCTGTGAAAATACACACTAACAACTTCGAACTTGTCCATAGAATAAAAGGTTAATTAATAATACAGATTTGCATTCCTCTTTCATTGCATAAAATTCTTATTTTATCTGGCTTACATCAAGGATAAAGTGTTTATGTTCATTTATGTTAATTATTGACCTTTTTTCTTGATTAACTAAACCTGTATCCAATTACAATTGGAGACATATTTCATGTTTATGTAACACTGTATATATCTACTCTAAATACAGAAATAAATGTCTTATGCAGGTGGCATAAAACCAGGCATAAAAAGGAGAGATTTTCAAGAAACAGCTCTTCATTGCAACAGCAATTGTTTTGTCACCCTAATTCCACACAACATAAAACTATGAGAACTTTGAGAAACAAGCAAAAATTAATATTGATCAAGTGTTCTGGGGATTCTTAACCAAAGAACTAATTTATCTAATTGTTGAACATTCCAAGAGCTTTCAGTACCTAATTAGGAAAATATAGAATTGTCAGAGTTTTGGAATATAATCTTCCCACATGTCCTCACTCAGTAGTGGGAAATAAGAAAGACCTCAATAAAATGTTAACTTTCAGAAGGAGAGAATGAACCTATAGTTACGATAACTGGGAAAGGGGAGAGGGGAAAGGAGTTAGAGAAAGGGAGTTTAGAGAGTAATCAGGTAAGGAACACAAAGAATAATTATGATTTTAATGGTGAACATGTTAGTATTGATCTGATCATTACACACTATACACAAATACTGATAGTCAATTCTGTACCCCATTAAAATGGTATAATCAATTATGTTTCAATTCAAAAGCCTTTTTTTTTTTTTAATAAAAGGACTATAACAACCACACTGTAAGCATGGTATTTAGTTCTGAAAATCACCCTTCAAGGGGAATATTTATATGCTGGAGATTGTATGGACAAGAGCCACCTAGATCACTGAGACCTCAGATCATGACACTTAATTAACAAATGGACTAAGTAGAAATATCCCCCCATAGAGAAAAGGCCAATCAGAAAACCAACAAGCAAATAAACTTGATAGCTCTATTCACATATTTGTGGGACTCCTGTGTGAAAAATCATCTAGGCTTGTTTTTTATAACCTCGAGGGGATAGGAAGAGGTAGGTGAAAAATGTAACAGCATAGAGAAGCCAGAAATCAACCCACACACTTACAGCCAACTGATCTTCAAAGAGGCACCAAGAACATAATCCGGGAAAAGACTGCCTCTTCAATAAATGGAGCTGGGCAAACTAGAAATTATGTGTAGAAGAATGAAACTAGATCTGTACCTCTTGCCATATACTAAAAGTAACTCAAAATAGATTAAAGACTTAAATATAAGAGCTGAAACTAAAACTCCTAAAAGAAAACATAGGGAAAATGCTTCAAGAAGTAGGACTTGGTGAAGACTTTATGAGTACGACCCTAAAGCACAGGCAACAAAATAAAAAAATGGGACTATATCAGACTAAAATGCTTCTGGAGAGGCCCCCAGAGAGGCACAAAAGCTGCCAGACATACACACCCCAGGGCACCTACACTGGAGCAGGTAGGTACCACCATGGGAATCCCATCACAGGCCAATGCATGCCACCTAGAGGGGACCCCCAGTGAGGTCCAAGAGCTGCCAGGCCCATGCACCCCAAGGCACCCACGCTGGAGCAGGTAGCTGCCACCATGGAACTCCCAGCTCAGCCAGTGTGCACCACCAAGAGAGGCCCTAAAGCCACCAGGCCCACAGGACCTCAAGACACCCGCATCAGAACAGGTAGTTGCTGCTGTGGGACTCCCAGCCCAGGCCAGTACCCTCAACCCTGAGAGGCCCGAGCCTTCTACCCACAGGCTCTGAGGCAGCTGTGACAAATTGACAGTCCCTGCAGGATCCTAGCCAGACATTAGGGCTGAACAAGATGACCATGAAATCCCCTGCCACAATAACTAAACACCAAAGGAAAGATACCAGAAATATGAAAAATCAAGAAAGTACACCACCACCAAAGGGCAATAATAACTCTCAAGCTTTAGCCCCTATAGAACAGGAAGTCCTAGAAATGACTGACAAGGGATTTCGAGCAACAATTCCAAGGAAACTAAATGAGGTACAAGAAAACTCAGTTAAATAACACAATGAAATGAGAAAAAGTATACAGGACCTGAAAGAAGAAATGTACAAAGAAATCAATGCCTTGAAAAAGAATGTAGCAGAGCTTGGAGAGCTGAAGAATTCATTCCACAAAATAAAAACACAACAGAAAGTTTAACCAGCAAGCCAGAACAAGCAGAAGAGAGAATTTCTGACCTTGAATATGGGCTGTTTGAAATAACAAGCTGACAAAAGAAAAAAAAAAAAAAAAAGAATTAAAAACATTGAAGAAAATCTAAGAGAGATAACAGACAAACTTAAATATCCAAATCATGGGTATTCCAGGAAGGGAGGAAAAAGGAAATGGCACTGAAAACATATTCAACAAAATAATGGCAGAAAAATTCCCAGGTATAGGGAAAGACACAGTTCTTCAGATTCAGGAAGCTCATAGATCCCCAAATATATTCAACCCAAAAAGATCCTCTCCAAGACATGTTATAGTCAAACTGGCAAAACTCAAAGACAAAGAGAGAATCTTAAAAGCTGCAAGAGAGAAGCATCAAGTCACCTGTAAGGGAGCCCCAATCAGACTAACATCAGACTTTTCATCAGAAACCCTAAAGGCCAAAAATGAATGGGATGATATATTAAAAATACTAAAAGACAAAGATTGCCAGTCAAGAATACTTTACCTAGCAACGCTATCAATCTGAAGTGAAGGACAAATAGTATATTTCTCAGACAAACAAAAACTGCAGGAGTTCACTACCACACAACCAGGTTTTGGTACCTGAAAAACAACCACCACTGCCATAAATGCTCAAGAAAAAACAAAACCCACTAGTAAAATAAAAATGCCCACAATAAAAAGAAAAAAACGTTTATCTACCATGCCAAGAAACCAACAAATACAGAAGACAAAAAGTAAATCAGAGAGAAACAAGCGATACTGAAGACATCCAAACAAAAATAAATAAAATGGTAGGAGTAAATCAACACCTTTCAATAACAACTCTTAATGTAAAAGGATTAAATTCCCCACTCAAAAGACACAAACTGACTGACTGGATTCAAAAGGAGGACCCAACTATTTGCTGCTTTCAAGAGACTCACCTCACCTGTGAAGACACACATAGACTAAGAGTGAAAAAATGGAAAAAGATATACCATGCAAATAGAAATGAAAAACGAGCTGGAGTAGCCATTCTTATATCAGATAAAATAGGGTTTAAACCAAAAACCATAAAAAGAGATAAAGAAGACCACTATATAATGATAGAAGGATTTATCCATCAAGAAAAAATAACAGTCATAAATATATATACACCCAATGTCAGAGCAGCTGGATTTATAAAGCAAACACTATTAGACCTAAAGAATGAGATAGACACTAATAACATAATAGTTGGGGATCTGAACACTCCACTCTCAATATTGGACAGATCATCCAGGCAAAGAATCAGCAGAGAAACACAAGATCTAAAAAACACTTTAGACCAATTGGACTTGTGAGATATCTACAGAACATTCCATCCAACAGCCTCAGAATATTCATACTTCTCATCAGCATATGGAATATTCTCCAGGATAGATCACATGTTAGGTCACAAATCAAGTCTCAACAAATTCAGGTAATTGGAAATATACCATGTATTTTTTCAGATCACAATGGATTAAAATTAGAAATCAATAAACAACGAAATTCTGGAAACCATACAAACACATGGAAATTAAACAGCATTCTACTTAATGACATATGGGTCCAAGAAGAAATTAAACAGGAAATCAAAAAATCTATTGAAACTAATGACACATCATACCAAAACCTGTGGGATACTGCAAAAGCAGTACTAAGGGGGAAATTAATCACATTAAGTGCTTACTGCAGAAGAGTGGAAAGATGGCAAGTAAACAACCTAACACTTCACCTTAAAGAACTAGAAAAACAAAAACAATCCAAACCCAAAGTTAGCAGATGGAAAGAAATCATTGAGATCAGAGCAGAACTTAATGAAATTGGAACCCAAAAAACACAAAAGATCAATGAAACAAAAAGTTGTTTTTTTTAAAAGATAAGTAAATTGACAAATCATTAGCAAGGCTAACTAAAAAAAGAGGAGAGAAGACCCAAATAACAAAAATTAGAAATGAAAAAGGTGATACTATAACTGATACCTCAGAAATACAAGAAATCATTAGAGACTACTATGAACAACTATATGCCAATATATTTGAAAATCTGGAGGAAATGGATAAATTTCCAGACACACACAAACTACCAAAACTGAGCCAAGAAGATGCAGAAAATCAGAACAGACCAATAACAATAAAGGAGATTGAAGCTGTTATCAGAAGGCTCCCAACAAAGAAAAGCCCAGGACCAGGTGGTTTCACTACAGAATTCTATCAAACTTTCAAAGAGGAATTGATACCAATTCTCTACAAACTATCCCAAAAGATTGAAACAGAGGCCATTCCCCCAAACTCATTCTGTGAAGCAAACATCACCCTGACACCAAAACCAGACAAAGATATTACAAAAAGAGAAAACTACAGGCCAATATCCTCAATGAACATAGATGCAAAAATCCTTAATAAAATACTAGCTAACAGAATACAGCAACACATACACAAAATTATACACCATGATTAAGTGGGATTCATCCCAGGGATGCAAGGTTGTTTCAACATAGGCAAATCAATAAATGTGATACACCACATCAATAAAATTAAAGACAAAGACCATATGATCATCTCTATAGATGCTGAAAAAGCATTTGACAAAATTCAACATTCATTCGTGATAAAGTCTCTGTACAAGTTAGGTATAGATGGAAAGTATTTCAACATAATTAAAGTCATTTGTGATAAGCCCACTGCCAATATCATCCTGAACCAGGAAAAGCTTTCTTTCCCTTAAGAACAGGAACTAGACAGGGATGCCCACTCTCACCACTCCTATTCAACATAGTGTTGGAAGTTCTAGCCAGAGCAATCAGAGAAGAGAAGTAAATAAAGGGCATCCAGATTGGAAAAGATGAAGTCAAACTGTCCCTGTTTGCAGATGACATGTTCCTATCATACTTCTATGAATTACATCTCAATAAAGGTACTTAAAAAAAAAGGTGGTGACCAACATGTACATAATAAAAGTAATCAAAATTTACAGATGTAAAATATTATGGAACCATGTTGAGTCGTTACTTTAGGGAAAAACACAATAAAAACATTGTCCAAAAGACTACTGAAGGATCTAAAGTCCCTAAATTAAAATCAGATACAGAATACAAAAAGAAAAAAAAGGGGGGGTGGAAGGGAGGAGGAGAAGGGAGAACAGAATTATTTTTACTAATAGATAATTTTCCATGTAAACAATGACTAAATATGCTGTGTAGAAATAAAATATGATTATGAAGAAAAGTGGTAATGTTCTGATGTTGTTTGCAGGAAAGAGGTTTTTAGTTAGTCATGTAATTTAGAACAGGCTTGGAAGAATGTTCTCCTGGTACATCATCCCAAACTGTCTTTTCAATAAAAAGACATATGGCATTAATTACTAGATGGCTATGTGAAAGACACATGTTAATTTTCATATGAAAGAAACTGCATAACATATTTTTATGACTACCATCATCATTACAGTAACACCTCCAAGATACTTGCCCAGTCTGGAAAAATAATTCAAATTTTACGTCAATTGCAGGAGGCTATATCAAAGAGGTTGCTGTTATCACATTAAGAATAATAGTTCCCTTTCCTTAATATCAGCAGGGAAAGTGGCTGGGCAATGAAATGTACTTGCTGATATTTCTAAATTTTTCTGGATTACACACACACACACATGTGGGTGTGTGTGTGAATTCTGACTTGTTGCAAGATTTTCCTATTCTTGTCTGGCTACAATTAGCACTGGAGAATCCAATTAGTAGAATAAAATCTCCAGACTTGGTATTTGGAAGAATGGGATGAATGAAAGATTATCTGAGCAATGCCGGCCAGCCCACACTTGCTTTCATCAATTTCTCACCAGATCTTTTGCATGGCCCTAATTTTCCCCTTGAGTCTCAGTAGCCTGGTTTCTAGGGACTTATGTGTATAGTGTCAAAGACAACCAGAGACAGAAATTAAAGTGGTGAAGGCAAAGTTTATTCAGGACTACTGCAACGGGAAAACAGACTCCAGTATAGAACTGGGCTTCATTTCAAATACAGGAGTGGCAAGCAGAGATTTATTGACAAAAAGGAGGAGGGCTGCTGTATGGAAAATTGCTAAGAGGAAACATCAAGTATGGGGAAAATTATGGCTGAACCAACTTAACAGGATTCATACTAAAGGCAGGCCAAGGGATCAGGTATTAAGAATTGGGAGTGAGGAATTTTGACCAAATATTGAGAGTAATCAGGTAGCAAGGATGGGGGATTCTTGCTAAATTGACTTAGCAATGTTCTTTACTAAAACTGGATTTTACAAAGAAATGTACAGATGGGCATAAGAGAAGGTTCAGGAGCAAGCCCCCTTTGCACACACGCATGAACTCCCCACCAGGCACACCAGTTTGGGATAGCTATCAAATGAGGGGAAGTGATTCCTCAGTTTTTGTCTTAGTTTCTGACATCCATAATGTTTTCTCAATGTAAACCTAGACTTTCTTTAATTCTTTAATTCCCCTTTGTTGACCCCATTTTTAATTCCTAATCTCTATGATGTTTCACTCTCCAACCTCAAGTTCTAGAATAGCAAGTTAGTAGAAATCATTTCTCTCACAGAGTTCTATCTGCCAGATCTATAACTTCATAGAGAGCTCTGTTCCAGTATTTTCAGTTATTTGACCATAGTCCACACTATCAATTATATGTTTTTATTATAAACCTGAATAGAAATATATGTATGTATCTGATTTTTAAAAAATCTCTATTATATTCTTTTTTCTATTACATTTCATTAAAAATGTGTGCCATGATTCAAAAATAAATTTCATGAAAATATATCATTATTTGCTCCACTGTTTGACATTGTTCTCATCTTAGCCCTATCCTGATTTCTTTTCTTTTCTTTTTTTTTTTTTTTTTGTATTTTCAGTCTATCGTAGATTTTACTCTTTTGATAACGTCTTCAGATCACATGTGCCATTGTCTTTCCATGGTAAAACCAGGCAGAAAAAAAAAATTAACCATGAATTAATTCAACCAGCCATCTTCAGTTCTCTTCTTCCAAGTAGCTGAATTGAGCTGGAGAAAAATTAACAGAACATCCAGACTGATGCTAATATAAATGTATGACCTAAAAATTTGAAATATGGTTTAAGTTGTCTTGTAGTACTTATATATATTTTTTGGTCTATTCCCTCATGCTTTTTCTACAACTATTATTTTAAAATTTATTATCTCATATATCTCACACTCTCACATCTTCCTTTGTCCTACTCTAGGCAAATGTCCCTCTAACCTACTTTACAGAGAAATTAGAAGCCACAAACAGGTGCTCATCTCAACTCTTATGTTACTGACTATACACTTACCCTACATTTTTATCCACCCTTGGTTCCCTTTTTTTCTGTACAATGGAAAAAAGATTTCTTCTATAGATCCCTGTAGGACAAAGTTCAAAAATCATTGCAATAAATAGTGGGAACTTACTAAAAGGTTTTAAGGAGAGTGTGGAAAATTTAGAAAAATCACTCTGCCAAATAGGTCAAAAGTGGAAATTATAAAGATCGTGTGGAAAGCTACTGTGAAGGTCCATAGAAAAGAGGAGGATTTGAACTAAAGAAACAGCAGAAGCAGGGAGAGAAATTAGCACTATTTAGGATATTTGAAAGTCTTATTCATTTATTGAGTACTTATAATGTATCATTGGTTCTAGTTATTGAGGATTAAAGCAGTAAATACAACAGACAAAAATCCCTGTCCTTATTGTCTTCATTTTCATAAAGGAAGAGAGATAATTATGAAATTAGCGATGCATATTGCTGTTTAAGACAGATGATATGTTTGGGAAAAAAGTAAGTTAGAAAATATGGACTTGGAATCCAAGGGTGAAGTCATGAAAGGCTCAGTGAAAAGATCAAGGGAAGGCTCAGTGAGAAGGTAAAATCTGAACAAAGACCTGCATGAGAGAGCCAGCTATGGTAATATAAGGATAGGAGAGAGTCCTCAGCAAAGGAAGAGTGTGTGAAAAGGCCCTGAGGCAGGAACAGGTCTAGTATGTCTGAGAAATGGAAATGATACCACTGTAGCTGGAGTATATGAGGAAAAAATGTCAGAGAGGGGGTTAAGAGATAACCAGAGACCAAGTTGTGTAGAAATCTTATAGGTCATTGAAGTGTCATTGGTATTTATTCTGAGTGAGATAGTAAGACAATTGAGGGACTTGAGTAGAGAAGGGTCTTACCTTTTAAGAGGCTTGCTCTGACTACGTATAGAATATGCTGCAATGGAAAGAGATGCTAACATGAGCTAGGGAAATAGCAGTAGAAGTGATGGGAAATTATTATATTCTGGATGTAAGGCAAAGCTAGCAGTATTTGCTTAAGGGCGAGAATGAAAGATGTGAAATAAAAGAGGAGACAAGAATATTTCCAAGATTTGGGGCCTAAACAGTTAGAGGATAGAATAATCAATTGCTCTTCTGGATGAGAATGTGGAAGTAGATGGATTTTGGTAGAAGATCAATTCCATTTGGCATGTTAAATTTAAGTGGGTATGTTAAGTATACAATTTTTTCTGCAAGTCTAAAATTCAGGATAAAGTTTAGGTTAGATATAAGACTAAATGAGGCCACCAAGAAAATAAATGTAAGAAGAAAAGAAAATCCATCCAAGAACTGAATACTGGAGCATTTCAAGGTTTATTTTAGTTAGAAAAATGAGGAAGAACCATAAAATAAGACTGAGAATAAGTTAAGAGTTTACTGTCCTGGGAGCCAAGTGAAGGAAGTTTTTCCAAGAGAAGGGAGTGATTAAAAAAAAAAAAATGTCAAATCTACAGAGTGATAAATAAAATTAGAATTTGAATGGTCTGTTATATTTAATGATGTAGGTGGAGATTATTTGTGACCTTATTTCAGTTTTAGTGGAATAAAGGGAGAAAAGGAGTTGGAGAGAACTCTTAGGTTGACATTTTTTTAATGGACTATTTTTTTTTTAGCATAGTTTTAGAATCACAGCAAAACTGAACTGCAAGGAACAAGATTTCTCATATATCCTCTACCTCACACACATGCATAGCCTCCCCCATCATCAATGTCCCCTATCAGAGTGGTACATTTGTTACAGTTGATGAACCTACATTGACACATCATCATCACCCAGAGTCCATAATTTACATTAGCATTCACTCTTGGTATTGTACATATTGTGGGTTTGGACAAATGTATAATGACATGTACCCAACATTATAGTATCATACAAAGTAGCTTCAGTTCCCTAAAGATCCTCGATGCTCCACCTATTTATCATTCCTTTCCCCCTAATCCCTGGAAACCACTGATCTTTTTATTGTCTCCATAGTTTTGACAGACTTCTCTAGTTTTTTAAAAAATATATAAGATATTATATACAAACAATAACATGTCTGTATTAAGATAATGCTGACATAGTAGAGAGATAAAAATTGTTACTGGGCTTGCAAGGAGGACAATTGCTGGATCAGTATTATTGAGGCAGTAGTTGACCTTTGCTAAGAGCAAGGAATAGGCCTTCTATCTATTATCTATCTGTTCTATGTATAGTCTGTCTAATAGTAATAGGAGAGAAGCTAGAATATATGGGCAGGTAGATTACAGATGTTTTGGAGACTTGTAAAATTTTCTCTTAATTACATTCATTTTCTCAGAAAAATGCCATCAGCCGAGAATGCAGATGGCGCAGGAGATTTGTTATATTTGAGGAGCGAAGACATGAAGTAGTTATTTAAGAAAGTGGGAGAGTAATTGACTCTAGGACAAAATAATCAGTTATACAAAGTTATGTTTATATAATGTATTTTGTCCTGTTCAATAGATCTCTCTTTCAAATCATATTTTATTATTACAACTACTTATACATGCAAATATATAAGGTAACTCTTCAAAGCTCTTCTCTTTTCTGGTAGAACCTCTGAGAACCATCATTTTGGTGGATTTAGTTTAAATATAAGTTCTAAATACCTTAAGTTTAATCATAAATTTAACTAAACTATGGGCCTGATTAATTCAATGACACCACCACCAAAAGGAAAACAAAGGAAAACAGGAAATTATGGGTAAAGTGTGCTTCTGTCAGAAATGTACTACTTCTACAAAAGTCCAGTCAACAATGGTTGAAGACCATAGTTTTTTGAGGTATATTTTTCCTTAAAAATTTTTTTCTGCAGTATTTCCCAATAATTTCTTTAATATTGTCTACTCAACTAATTAGTCACATCGCCTATTAAGCTTGTGGTGGCTATAAAATTAGACTTATGGATTTAAAAAATTAGAATCATACAACCATTGAGCTTTAATTATCACTGTTATGTAATAAATGGTTTGTCAAAACCCGTAGAACTGTATAACACAAAGACAGAATTTTACTGTACGTAAATTTTTTTATAAAACACCTATATATGGGAGGATCCAAAATGGAATACATTCTGTAAAAAATAAAACTAACTTACCATAAATAAATAACAAAAATTGTGGGAAGAAAAAAAGCAACTTAAGTAACTTTGGAAAATAGTATTGTAACAGGATGCTGGCTAAGGACAAAATAATAGTACACAAATACTGCATTTTCCTTGGGATTCTCACAGGGGAATGAGTTAGCCATTTGGAAACTACATTATTTATATAGTAAGGTGGAACAAATAAGTACGTATTTTGTAGATAATGAAAGCCAATTTCTCACTGTGAGAAAAGAAGTTACAAATAAGGAAAGGGTGAAATCTAGAATAAACTCTATTGTATAGTATTGAAATCAAAAGTATCAGTATGAACCATGGTTTTTAAAACACATTGTCATAGATTTGTTTTTCCCCCTGTGGCTGGCTGGTACTGGGATCTGAACCCTTGACCTTGGTGTTGTCAGCACCACACTCTACCCAGCTGAATTAACTGGTGAGCCCTATAGGTAGACGTAGTATATGAAGGGTGTGTGTGTGTGTGTGTGTGTGTGTGTGTGTGTGTGTGTGTGTGTGTGTGTGTGTGTGTGTGTCTAGCACTGTCTGTAAAGGGCCTAAAATAATTGACACCCCAGTAAGAATGAACATACCTTCCCACTGTGATCTTAGTTCCTCAAGATAACTCTCCAATAAAATGAACCAGAATTCCTTGGAGAAGTGGTTGATTTCAGGGCTGGAGTAATACAAGATAAACAGATCATCTTACACTGCCAGAAAGTAAGGAAGTGCTCATAAAAGAATGCAGGCACATCAAAAAGGCAAAGGAGCCAATTAAGATTTTCAGACCTTAATTGAAAAGTTGAAATAGTTAAGCAACAAAATAAATGGCAATAACATTGGCTTAGAACCTCTAGAATAAAATCAATATTCATGATAAAAATAAGTAATTGAATAAATAAATTAATTAAGGGAGAGGAGGGGTAGTATTTTCTTACAGAATATTTCCAATTAATAAATGTAGAAGAAATAAAGAATAGAGAAAAGCACAATTAGAACGACACACTCTTGCATACAAGATTTATTGATGGATGCTAAATGTAGTGGGTGAAGGTTTGAGGTAAAACAGGATATTCACAAAAGTTGGTTTTTTGAAAAGATAAATAAAATTGACAAACCATTAGCATGGCTAACAAAAAAAAGAAGAGAGAAGACTCAAATAACAAAAATTAGAAATGAAAAAGGCGATATTACAACTGATTCATCTGAAATACAAGGAATCATTCGAGACTACTATAAACAACTATATGCGAACAAATTTGAAAATATGGAGGAAATGGATAAATTTCTGGACACACACAAGCTCCCAAAACTGAACCATGAAGACGTAGAAAATTTGAACAGACCAATAACAATAAAGGAGATTGAAGCTGTTATCAGAAGGCTCCCAACAAAGAAAAGCCCAGGACCAGATGGATTCACAGCAGAATTTTACCAAACATTCAAACAGGAATTGACACCGATTCTTTACAAACTATTCCAAAAGATTGAAACGGACGCAAATCTCCCAAACTCATTCTATGAAGCAAACATAATCCTGATACCAAAACCAGGTAAAGATATAACCAAAAAAGAAAACTACAGGCCGATATCCTTAATGAATATAGATGCAAAAATCCTCACTAAAATACTAGCAAACAGAATAGAGCAACACATACGAAAAATTATTCATCACGATCAAGTGGGATTCATCCCAGGGATGCAAGGTTGGTTCAACATACGCAAATCAATAAATGTGATACACCATATTAATAAACTCAAACACAAGGACCATATGATCATCTCTATAGATGCTGAAAAGCATTTGATAAAGTTCAGCACTCATTCATGACAAAGACCCTCTATAAGTTAAGTATAGAGGGAAAGTATCTCAACATAATTAAAGCCATATATGCCAAACCCACTGCCAATATCATCCTGAATGGGGAAAAGCTGAAAGCTTTTCCTTTAAGAACAGGAACTAGACAAGGATGCCCACTCTCACCACTCCTATTCAACATAGTGTTGGAAGTACTAGCCAGAGCAATCAGAGAAGAGAAGGAAATAAAGGGCATCCGGATTGAAAAAGATGAAGTCAAACTGTCCCTGTTTGCAGATGACATGATCCTATATATCAAAGAGCCTAAAACCTCTACAAAAAAATGTTGGAATTGATAAATGATTTCAGCACAGTAGCAGGATACAAAATCAACACATAAAAATCAGTAGCATTTCTATTCTCCAATAGTGAACATGCAGAATGAGAAATCAAGAAAGCCTGCCCATTTACAATAGCCACCAAAAAAATAAAATACTTAGGAATTGAGTTAACCAAGGAGGTGAAAAATCTCTATAATGAGAACTTCAAACCACTGCTGAGAGAAATTAGAGAGGATACAAGAAGATGGAAAGATATCCCATGCTCTTGGATTAGAAGAATCAACATAGTGAAAATGTCCATACTACCCAAAGTGATATACAAATTCAATGCAATCCCCATCAAAATTCCAAAGACATTTTTCTCAGAAATGGAAAAAACTCTCCAGACATTTATATGGAACAATAAAAGACCACACATAGCCAAAGCAATGCTGAGCAAAAAAAATAAAGCTGGAGGCATAACACTACCTGACTTTAAGCTATACTGCAAAGCTATAATAACCAAAACAGTATGGTACTGGCATAAAATCAGACACACTGACCAATGGAATAGAATAGAGAATCCAGAAATCAACCCACACACTTACTGTCAGCTGATCTTTGACAAAGGCACCAAGCCTATTCACTGGGGAAGGGACTGCCTCTTCAGCAAATGGTGCTGGGATAACTGGATATCCATATGCAGGAGAATGAAACTAGATCCATACCTCTCACCGTATACTAAAATCAACTCAAAATGGATTAAGTATTTAAATATACACCCTGAAACAATAAAACTTCTTAAAGAAAACATAGGGGAAACACTCCAGGAAATAGGACTGGGCACAGACTTCATGAATACGACCCCAAAAGCACAGGCAACCAAAGGAAAAATAAACAAATGGGATTATATCAAACTAAAAAGCTTCTGCACAGCAAAGGAAACAATTAACAGAGTTAAAAGACAACCAACAGAGTGGGAGAAAATATTTGCAAAATATACATCTGACAAAGGATTAATATCCAGAATATATAAGGAACTCAAACAACTTTACAAGAAGAAAACAAGCAACCCAATTAAAAAATGGACAAAAGAGCTAAGTAGGCATTTCTCTAAGGAAGATATACAAATGGCCAACAGACATATGAAAAAATGCTCAACATCACTCAGCATCCGGGAAATGCAAATCAAAACCACATTGAGATACCATCTAACCTCAGTTAGGATGGCTAAAATCCAAAAGACTCTGAACGATAAATGCTGGCGAGGTTGCGGAGAAAAAGGAACTCTCATGCATTGTTGGTGGGACTGCAAAATGGTGCAGCCTATATGGAAAATGGTATGGAGGTTCCTCAAACAATTGCAGATAGATCTACCATACGACCCAGCTATCCCACTGTTGGGAATATACCCAGAGAAATGGAAATCATCAAGTCGAAGGTATACCTGTTCCCCAATGTTCATCGCAGCACTCTTTACAATAGCCAAGAGTTGGAACCAGCCCAAATGCCCATCATCACATGAGTGAATACGGAAAATGTGGTACATCTACACAATGGAATACTACTCAGCTATAAAAACGAATGAAATACTGCCATTTGCAACAACATGGATAGACCTTGAGAGAATTATATTAAGTGAAACAAGTCAGGCACAGAAAGAGAAATACCACATGTTCTCACTTATTGGTGGGAGCTAAAAATTAATATATAAATTCACACACACACACAGAAAAAAAACCGGGGGGGGGGGAGAAGATATAACAACCACAACTACTTGAAGTTGATACGACAAGCAAACAGAAGGGACATTGTTGGGGGGCAGGGGGGAGGGAGAAGGGATGGAAGTTTTGGTGATGGGGAGCAATAATCAGCCACAAAGTATATTGACAAAATAAAACTTAAAAAAAAAAAAAAAAAAAAAAACAGGATATTCACAGTGTCAAGTGTTTCTTCTGAGATATTTATTAATTGCAAAAGAAAAAATTGTAATATTGTAATAGAAAACCTGGTTGACATGGCCTTACTCAAGTGGTGAAAGACAAAATTACCAGTAATAACATATGCTAGTATCATATGTTCCTGAAATGATGTACAATGTCATTTACGTGGTAGTCTTGCTTACAAAGGTATAACCTCAATCTAATAGTGAGAAAATGTCAGAAAAACCCAAAGTGAGGGACATTCTACAAGAGAACTCACCAGTACTCTTAAAAAGTGTCAAGGTTATGAAAGACATAGTAAGACAGAACTGTCAGAGGTTGTAGAAAGCTGAGGGGACACAAGAGCCAAATGCAATATGGGATTCTGGATAGGATCCTGGTATAGGAAAAGGACATCAACAGAAAAAAATGATAAAATCCAAGTAAGACCTGTGGTTTAGTTAAAAATAATAAATAGAAATATTCAATCTTTATTTATTTTTATGCAGAATACTCAATGTTTGACCCATCTCCTCTCCTCTACTCCAAGCCCCAGAAGGGCAAGTTCTATGCACACTGTAGTGAATCATAAAGTATTTTTGAGTGACTACATTAAAAATGAATTCAACCCATGACATTATATTATAATGATCTGTTATCAATTTTAATTCCCCTTTACACCATAAACTCCTTGAAGACAGTGGTCTTCTTATTAAAACTAGGCCTGAGAAACAAAGATAAATGTTTGCCAAATGTGTATATGGACATTACTGAAGAATTTTAAATAGGATCCCTTCCTGTAGGATAACTATAGGTTATTAAAATTTTCTTGAATTGTGATTAAAAGCACCTCTGAGTACAAATGTATTGTGTGCATATGATTTTGTATATGGTTGTGCATTTAAAAAAATAGACTTTATTTTTTAGAGAAGTTTTAGGTTTACAGAGAGAGTGAGCAAAAGGTAGAGTTCCATATATCATCTTGTCAATCCCCATACCCCCACTCCCCAACAGTTTTCCCAATTGTTAACCTCATGCATTAGTATGGTACCTTTGTTATAACTGATGAGCCAATAATGGAACATTATTACTAACAAAAGTTCACAGTTTATATTAGGGTTCATTTTTTGTCTCTTACATTCTAAGGGTTTTGACAAGCATATAATGGCATATATCCACCATTATAGTATCATACAGAATAGTTTCACTGACCTAAAAATCTGTGCTTCACCTTTTCATCATCCTTCCACCACAGAACTCTAGGCAACCAGTAATCTTTTTACTGTCTCCATAGTATTCCATTTCATAGATGTACCACAGTTTATTTATCCATTTATCTGTTGCAGGGCAGTTTGGTTGCTTTCAAGTTGGGGCCACTATAAATTGTTATTTTATAGTTATAAACATTCATATACAAGTTTTTGTGTGGATATAAGTTCTCAGTTCATTTGGGTAAATATGAAGGAGCATAACTGCTGGATTTCATGGTTAAGAATATATTCAGTTTTATAATAAACTGCCAAACCGACTTCTAAACTGGCTATATGATATTGCATTCTTACCAGCAATGAATGAAACTACTATTGTTCCACATCCTCACCAGCATTTGGTGTTGTCAGTGTTCTGGATGTTAGCCATTCCAACAGGCATGTAGTGGTATCTCACTGTTTTAATTTGAAATAATAACATATGATGTTGAGCATCTTCTCATAAGCTCATTTTCCATCTATGTTTGTTATTTGGTGAGGTGAGATCTTTTCAGATCCTTTTCCTTTTTTTTTTTTTTAATAGGGTTGTTTGTTTTCTTATTGTGGAGTTTGAGTTGTTTCTATATTTTCCATACCAGTTCTTTATCAGGTACATGTTTTGCAAGTATTTTCTTTCAGTCTGTGGATTGTCTTTGTATTTTCTTATTGTAGTTTGATTTTTTTTTAACAAACATTATTTTTTAGAGCAGTTTTAGGTTCATAGAAAAATTGATCAGAAGCTGCAAAGATTTTCCATGTACCCCCTACTTCCACACATACTAGCTTCCCCCATTATCAATACCCCCCCCCCCAGAGTGGTACATTTGTTACAATTGCAGAACCTAAATTGACACATCATTATCACCCAAAGTCCATAGTTTGCATTAAGGTTGACTATTGGTGTTGCACATTTTATGGGTTTAAACAAATGCATACCAACATGTATCCAACATTATAGTATCATACAGAGTACTTTCACTGTCCTAAAAATTCTCTGTGCTCTGCCTATTTAATCCTCCCTCTTAACCCATGGCTGTGCATAGTTTTTTTCGTCACTTTCTGGCATGGAAAAAATGGAGAAGGATGGAAGAATGCCCTTTGTTAGTATAAATGATATATAATTCATTAATAAAATTACAACACTCATAGAAATGTGCTGAATTTCTTCCCCAATGTGACTAGTATCAACAATAATTCTTAAACTTGAAAGAGTAAGCAAGAACTTTTTTCTTTTGCTGTTTTGAGAGATAGCTCATATTATATTTGAGATGAGCTGAGAATTATCAGAAAGAGTAGTAGCATCTGACAGTGAAACCAATTTATAACTGGCTTTCATGCTTAAATATTTACTCATAGGTTATTACAACAGCAAAACAACTAAAACAAACAAAACTTTAACAATACTTTCCCCAGAATGCATTGAAATACATAAATTATGATGATACAAAACAAAACTGTATTTGTCAAGATTTATATTCTTGGAAATTACACCTCTTTTTATAATTATTATTTTTTATTTAAATAAGGAAAAGATAAAGATGGTATGATAACACTCAAATCTGAAGTTTTAAATTAAATTTTATTTGAAAAAATGAAGTTCATAAGAGGAAAAAATTAGCATGTATAAATAAGAACAATGATGATAGCATTTTCAACCTAACATCATTTTGATGGAAAATTACCTAATTTATTTCATTTTAGGGAAGGGGCAATATCTTCACAATTTATTAAAAATATAATTTTTAAAAAAATGAGTAAAAGAAATAAACAATGGGAGTGAAATAATTATTCTGCAACTTGATGGATGAATTCTTTCTAGTTAATGCAAACAATTTAATCTGTTTTTTACATGCCAAAATAAAAAAAATGAATCATAGGTAATAAATAACAATAAATAACACTACGTTCTCAGAACCTTAATCAAAGTCTCCAAAAATGAGTTGTTTACCAACTAAGTAGTATTCAACAACAGAAAATGAGAAATATTGAATAGATTATTTGGTTTTGTCATCGAGTTTCCTTGTCTCCTCTAAGCACAAACTTAGTTTTCTTTTTGTATGCGTGAAAACCATTGCACTAGTAAGGTTTTGCTTAGTTATAGACAAAGATATAGATTTCTGAATTACTTATAGTTTTTTTTTTCCAAATTAACTATTTACGGAATAAGTTCTGAATTAGATTTGTTTCTAAATGAAACCAACACACATTGGTAAAGAAAAAGTCATTTCATTAACAAAGAGTAAGAAGAAACTGTAATAACTTGTGACTTCTAGAGGTGAAAGTACTTCTATAGTCTTTGAAATATTGACAAAGCAATAATACGAGGTAAAACGTGGTAGGTTAATTGTGAGGGAAATTTAGATATCAGTGTGAGGATTAAGGAGTGAACTGAAATTAGAAATTTGACTCCAGCAAATGAATCACACATCCCAGCAATGTGAGAAGAGGACTGGTAGAAGCAAATTCAGGTCTGGATCTATGTGTATGCTCTGTGATATCCTCAGATAACTTTGAAGCCTATGGTATCTGACTCAAAGGGGCTGAGTTGAATGGTAATCAGAATCAGTTTCAATAGAAAGAAAGTTTTAGCAAACAAATGGAAATGGAAGGTCACAATTCCATAAATTTTTATTCATTTATTTATGCTTTTATATATTCAGCAAAAATATGTGACTTCTCTGGCATTATTATCTAAGACAGTATAATTTTAATTCTAGGTTTAAAAAAATTTCCTCAATACTACCTCAAATCTAAAATTAGTGCTTGGGAGATTATTTTGGAGATGGAAACTACATGCACTCTAACATTCCATGAGAATATCAAGTATAAATGAATACTAAAAGCCCATTCACACACAAAAAAATAAGGATTGTAAGATGAGTGAATTTTTTCTTTAACTTTCTTTTTTTCTTGACTCTTTCTTATTGCTACTCTTTCTTTACTTGTAGAGCTAACAACTCTCCTTCCTCCAGTGTCAGTTTCACTGAAGGCAACCACTTGCTGGATCCGTGGTTCTCCACCCTCACTGCACATTGAAATCAGCCAAAGAACACACCCATTCAAAGCAAATTTAACCAGAATTTCAGGGAGATTGAGGCCTTGATATCTGTTTAAGAGCCCTGTTGTTGTTTTTAATGTGCAGTCAAGTTTGAAAAACTACCTTCTTAGATAGAGTTAACAGAGTCAGAAAATTTTTACGAGTTAAACAACTACACACTCAGCAATTACTTTAGCATTATGAGCATATGAGAGCAGCATAAATGCTAGGGTAAGCCTTTATGTTTCTCATAAATTTACTGCAGTTGAAAGCTGAAATATATAAAAGAGTAATTAATTAATTATTTATTTTATTATTACTTTCGTGTAAATTTTAGGAACTTTATTTACTTATTTTTTAATTTTTTTTTTTATTAAGAATATTCATGAAATACAAAGCTACTTGTCACCCACCGTGCCCATGATGTGAGGGCCAGATTCATACTGGGGGCATACACATTACCAGAAGAGTAATTTTAAAATCTAAGTTAGTAAGTAGACTTGCTAGGCCTTAACTACTTGTTAAACAATGTAAAATACTTTATGATCAATTGACAAAGTCTCTGTGGCTTTGTTGTGAGTTTACATTGTAGATTTATTAGTTTTAAGCTGTACCTAAGAAATTCGCTTCTCATAAGTTAAATTCTTTAAGGTTTGAATTGTTTTCTTTTTTTCACTTATTAAATTGTGTCAGCAGTTCTCAGTCTATTTTTATATTATTATTTCACTCTGGTGCAATCTGATATGTTTTCTGAAGGTAAAGAAAGAGTTGTAGTTATAACTGGTAAGGTGTAGAAATTGTGCACACATTTAAAAATAAACTCTTCATTAAGAGTGTAGACTTTGGAATCAGGCTGCATGAATTCAGTTTACTAGTTGTATTTTTCTTGAACAAGTCATTGAACTTATTTGTATTCTAATTTCTCACATATAAAATGGGGATAATAATATTCCTACTTCTTCAACTTGTAAGAAATCAATGACTTAGTGTTCCTGACGTATGGAAGATACTATGTAAATGTTAGATATTGCTACAGGTTTTTATGTTTCACAATTTTGAAAGGCTATTAATATTCATTCATGTCTTCTAAATACTCTAATGTCTGCTTTGTCAAAAAGTGTTATGCAACTATTTGCTTTATATTGCTGCAAAATTTTTTGAGTGTATCATAATATGAGTATACCTAGGGAGCAGATTATTAATGCAAATGGCTGTTATTTCTTGGATAAAAATAGACTGAGAATCACTGACATAGACCCAAAGGAATTTGGGAACAGCGAGATCAATGTGGTCTGGCATACTTCATTGAATACTAGTCGAAGAGGGAGTGTGTTGAGTGAGATACTGAAAGCACGTGGAATTTGAATAGTCAAAGACCAAGTGGGAAAAAGATGGCTGATGAGCCTCAGAAATAAACTTAACTGTGAGATGTGATTTTAATTGGACCAAGTGTCATAGTTATACCTCGTGCCTTAGCCTAAAACTCTGTTTTTGGGTTTTTGTTTTTTACCTTGGAAAACAATATAAAAGAATCCATTTACCTATTTGCAAGAAGACAAACAGTTCTTCAGCATATGCCCAAATTTCCCTTCACTGCATTTGGCAAAACGTCAACATAGCCAAGATTAATCAGCCACATTGCAATGAAAATGCACTATCAGTAATAGATTTCCTGTTATGATATTCAAAAGGGAAGTACTTGTAATTAAAAAATATATAAGAGCATTATGATCATTACCATCATTTTTTACCATAATGAGAAAATTATCCTTTCTTTAGCAGCCTGGAAACTTGAATTTTTTATTATCCTGAATTATTATTTCTTCAACGTAGTGAAGTTTGAGAAGGACCTACTCTACAATACCCAATACAAGGGGTTCTAGTCCCAAACATAACTCCTCTATATCCTAAATAGGTATTTAATTTTGAATGTTATTAATATCTTAGTTTCCTTATTTGAATAGTGGGGGAAATAAAATTATATAAATGACTCACACAGATGTAAAAAAAAAATGATATAATAGCATTCGAAGATGCTCTGTAAAAATAATACATGATTTTTACATGTGTGTATTTGTTTTCCTGGAACTGTTGAGTTTAGAGATAGCAATACTCTATTATATCTAATTTTGGTACCATTTCATATGTGATGAATGCATTGAAAGCATCATTCTGAGTAGCATCTGGGGATGGTCTGAGTCTTTTCTCTCTAAATCCCCAGCACTGGACTGTGTGTAGTACATACCATGTTTTTTTGTTAAATGTTGCAGTTTGAATAAATGTTAAAATATGCAATGAAGTATGGTAGATTAAATCCTGGAGTCAGAAGCAGAAAAACTGGGTTTAAACCCTATCTTTCTGCTTATTGGCTTAATGACTGAGAAGAACGTTAAACTCTCTGAATCTTCATTGGTCTCAATCTTAGGCTAAAGGTATTGGTATAAATTTAGTGAAAATTCTTGCATAAATAACTGCATAAAATTTAAATGGGCTTCATTTATTAACTTGTTTTGCACAAAATATTTCTTTATTTATGTCATAAGTATATATTGAACACCTACAATGTGGCCAAAACTCTGCTAGGCACTGGTGTACAGCCAAGAACAATAAAAACATGATTTCTGCTTTCATGATGGTGATATTCTGTGGAATGTAAAAGGCATTCATAAAATAGCCCCACTAATAAATAAGAATTGCCATGAGGGAAAGGAACATAGTTCTCGGAAAGTACTAGGAAACTGACGATCTGTAAAGACTTCATGAGAACAAAAAAACTGAACTGAGATTTTAAGAATGAGTAAAAGATAACAGGCAAGGGTGGGAGTGGGGAAAATGTAATCAGGGAGGAAGGAATAGCATGTGTAAAGGCTCTGTGGCAAGAGAAAGCATGGTCTACAAGAGAACATGATTTTTGTGTTTTTTTTTTTAATTAATATATTTTTTTTACATTCTATGATGTTGTTGTGGAGCATTTGGGAGGGAGGCGGAGGGGAAAAGGGGAAAGGAATGGGATGGAAGAAGGAGGAAGGAGGAGGGGCAGGATTGGGGCCTCTGGCACCTCCCTCATTCTCACAGAAGAGACCAGGGGGCTTCCAGCAGTGGCTTGGTCATTGCCAGGCTGGGTGCAGATGTCAGGGGTGTGTGGCAAAAGCCCTTGTCCTTCACCACCCCAACTCGGGAACCTGGGGCCCTTCCTGTGGCAGCTCAGTGGTTGTCACTGGGTTGGTTGCATGTGTTAGGGGAGCACAGCTGAGGTCCTTGGCCCTCCACCACCCCAGCTTGGCAGAGCCTGGGGTACTTACTGTGGCAGCTCAGTAGTCATCAATAGTCTGGTTGTGGGTTTCGGGGGTGAGGGGGGAATGGCCGAGGCTCTCAGACCCCACCTTTGCGATTGGTTGTGGGTGCTGGGGGGCATGGCTGAGGCCCCCAGCCCTCCCTCCTTTCTGGCTTGGTAGCCCAGGGGACTTCCAGTCCTCCTAAGTGTTATAGGTGTTCTTTGGTGAAATGAGACCTTTACTAGTTAATATGAAATTTTATCTCTGGTTGTGAGTACTTTGTTTTTTCCTCTCAGTTCTGTGTTGGATTATTTGCTGTTCCCAACACTTAAACTCTGCACTGGAACTAATTTGTTGTCTTTTGCTTACTTCTAAAGTGGGGGAACTTCCTGTAGGGACCAGTACTTGAGTTCTGTGGTTGAGCTAAATTGCTACTTTGCTGCTGATTCCCTAAGGAAGGCTTTTTGTGTAGTTCAGGTTTTAATGGTTGACTTTATATGTACTTGCAGGTCTAGACAGTTTCAATGCACATGGGTTGTGTAGAAACTCTGCTCTGGGCCTGAGTCTCTTCATCAGACTGCACCCCATGCAATTCTATATTCCTGACCAGTCTCCTCTGAGTGGTTCTGCACTGATTGGGGGGCAGAACAGCTGTCCTTGCTGTGCCCCAGTGTTCCCCCAGTGAGCCTGTTTCACCCACTGCCCATGCTCCAAACACTTCCCATGAGACGGGCTATGCTCTAGTCTCTTGTGATGACTTATAAGCCTCTGAGTGGCTCTTTTTTTCAGTTGTCTGTGGCGTCTCACTCCTATGTGGGTTCACAGGAATACTATTAGTGGTCTTGCTGGCCTCGGGGCCACCAAAGCCCACTTCTCCCATGCCACTTCCAAGCAACTTCATCTAAAGGGCACAGCAGTGGCTTTTGACAGCCCGTGCTCCATGCACTCACCAGGGCCAACCTTGAAGTGGCCAAGATTCCAAACAGTTGGAGTGGTCCTTTCTTTCTCTCATTGTGGCTTCTCTCACCTTCATGCATTCTGTAGGTCTCTCCTCCTCTTCCCTTGGGCTCTAGTGGCCCCAGCTTGGCTGTCATTGCTTTTTTATAGTTGTAAATTGGTTGATTTGTTGGAGACAGTGATGCTGGTGATCATCTATTCTGCCATCTTGACCAGAAGTCCCAAGAGGACATGTTTAAAAGGCTGCTGTGCTGGAGAGCAGAAAGCAGAAAAGTGTGAGACAAGGATGGAGAGACAAGCATGTTCTTGTACAGTGCAGTAAAGATTTTAGTCTTTATTCTAAGAGAAAAGGAAAAAAATTCCAAAGTTCTTCCTAATGCCACAATTACACAGTAAAATATTTTTTAAAAATGAAGTTCTCTGAGACCCTCAAAAAAACGTTACATATTATTTCATTACAAAATATTTTCTCGGCTGTTTTCAACAACATTGATGATAATGGTATTTAAAATCAAGTTTTTCTGAATGAATGTCATTTCTATGAGATTTTTGCCAACTCCAAAATAGGAAGAGAACTTTTTACTTTCTAGAATAGCCATTTTCAAACTAGTAACTAAAGGAAAATAGATTAGTAATTAAAAAAATAAAATTAAGTGCAACTTTGGTCTGGAATCCCAGTGTTCCACCATCTTCCTCTTTGTATATAACTGTGATTCTTTTTTCCATATTAGTGGAATGCATGCAAACATAGTCACATAATATAAAAATATTCACTAATTAAACCACCACTTATTCAATTAGTTTCCACTCAGACATTCCTCTTAGTTTAACACAACATTTATCTTCACCCATTATACAAATTAATTTGTTAACATTTGAATAAATTTCTTGTTAATGTGCCTATCCACACATTTAACTGCTATCTCTTACCTGTCATTCTGTCTGTTTATATCGAGCATCCAAAAAGACTATTAAAAATGTAAATGAATCGCAAGCATAAACTGTAAAGCTTGCAACTGATGCATGGTTTAGAAAGTCCAAGGGAGTAAAATTGGAAATATTCTGAAATCTCAGACTAAATATCATCAAGTAGAAATATGACAGCTGTTTATACTTATTGAATACTTGCTATGTGTTAGTAGTGTATTGGTACGTTTATGTTACTTATAACAAAATACTCAGAACTGGGTAATTAATAAAGAAAATGAAATTTATTGCTTACAGTCTCTGAGGCCGGGAAGCCCAAAGTCCATCTGGTGGTGGTGACAGTGATTCACAGGTCTCACATTGCAAGATGGTGGAGGCAGAGATTGCAGAGAAAGACAGACTCTCCTTTTAACGCCCTCAGAACCACACCCCTGATCACCATTTTTAATCCATTCACTACTGCATGGTCCTGCAATCCAATCACCTTTTCAAGGTCCCACCTTTCAATTACCATAATAGGATTTCCCACCCTCTTAACAGTCTTGGTGGGGGCTAAGTTTCCAATACATAAAACTTGGGGAACTCAGTTCAAGCTTCAGAGAGTTTTGGGGACATAACTCAATCCACTACAGTTAGGCACTATTCTGAAATATACACATATTTAATCCTTACAACAAACCTATAAAGGAGGTATGCTAATTATTTCCATTTCTAGATGAAGAAAATAATTTACTCAGAGGTTAGTAGTGCCTCTGCAATTTAGCTCAAAGGTGGATGTGCTAGGCTTCAAACCCAGACAATCCGAACCACAGAACACAACATTCTACTGTCTCTTGGACTGGTGGAATTAAATCAGTTAAAAATAAAATAAAAGAATAATGATATTACTGGTATTTTAAAAGAGAATGACTTGAATATCAAAGGAGTAGAGAAAGCTACTGGGAAAATTGATAAAGTCCTTGAATAATTTGCAGAAATGAACATATTTATTATTATATTTTTAAAGTTAAAGATTAAAAATATTCTGTTGGACTAATATGAAATTTGAATGAAGTAATCACATATAAACAATTCATGATTTTCAAAACGTAATGTACAACAAAATATCTGTTAAATATATGACAAAATAGCTTATTTTTATAAAATTTAGCTTTACTTTTAAAGTCCTAATTAAAGCTTTTCCCCCACTATTTAGTAGGAATTTTTGGTCTGCATTTGCTGTGAATATTTTTGTTTGCTTTCAAATGCCTAACGCTGTAGTCATTTAGTCTAGCTCCTCATCACACAATATATTTGTAGATTGCAGTGTGCTGTCTCCTTCTAGAATAATCTAAGGAAAAACATTCCTTTGGCCGTAGTTGGCATCCCAGACACAAATTCAAACTCAATTATTCACTACTTCCTGGGATGTTGAATCTTGAGGGAGCGAAGTGCAGAAACAGTTATGGTGTGGGTGGCTACGAGAAAGATGGTAGGAAGAGTCTAGTGGTGACAGTCATGACTTTATGATGACGATATTATGAAACGTAGTGTTTGTGGAGCTAAGAGAGAAAGAAGGAAGGAAAGAAAGACCACAGTAGTGCATTGGACTTGCAGAGGGAGAGAAAATTCCTTGGGCTACAAAGTGGAGTGGGGGGAAAAAGGAGAGGGAGAGGGAGGTTGGGGATAACTGGGTGGGGAACATGGGGTACAAAGGCAATTTGTGGTAATAGATATGCTGCCAGTATGAATCTGGCCCTCAAGTCATGGGCAAGAGGGGTGAAAATCAGCTTTGTGTCTCATGAATATTCATAACCAATAAAAAGTAAATAAAAATTAATTAATTAATTAATTAAAATGTATGGAAAAAAAAGAAAGGTAGTGTTTGACCTGGCTATTTCTATGGGTTGAACTTGATGGTGGTTTTGAGGCATAGTCATTTTCCCTTGGTTTTTGTCCATATTTAAAGCTTTGGTAGCCTCCAAGAGCAGACATCAGATGGGATAAGACATGAAAGAGGTATATTATGTGGAAATGCCTGAGGACTTCAAAGAGCAGGAAGCAGGAATAAGCCAGAGAAGTCTCCACAGTGTGATGCAGGTTTGACACATATGAAAGAAATGAGAAAAGGAGGTCAAGATTGTATATTTCTGAGTGTGGTCAGGCCACTGGGATGCCCCTGAGCAAAAGTTGCACATTAGAGGAATCCCACATTAGGCAGAAATGGCATAGCTTATCTATATAGTTTTCCTGTGCTTAGTCACTGGCTGGGAGCAGGTCAGAGGAAATGTAGTCTGATGTGAACACTGGGGTAACTCCTAAGGTGCATCTTTATGGCCACAACAGTGGGTCTCCAGAATTATCACCAGTTCTACAAACTGCTCATATTGTTCCAAAGAGAGTCTTGTTCTGCTTAAGTTGTTCAGGATCTTTTTTCTCCCCCTTGCAGACAAAAGCAACTTATACCAGTTTATAAAGCCTTTCTTTAAGTGGCACCTTAGGGTGTGAGGGTGGGAAGCCCAAAATCTCCTAGTGGATCACTGAAAGTGGTGGACAATGGAGTCACTCTTTTTCACTCTTTGGTTTCTAGATCCATATAATCTTCCTTTTGGGGACATAGTATCATATAGAGATCTTGAAAGTAATGAATATATTTCACCCTAAAGTATAGCACCCCAATCTTTCAGAGTGTTTCCTCCAAACTGGTTCTCCAGCTATGTCTTTAGTAGACCATTCCAGTGCTCCGTGAGGCCAGCTGCCTGTGGATGGTATGTTTTGCAATATCTCCCAGGGTGGACATGGGCCTACTGATGCACCTCCATTATTGTGAAGTGGGTCCCAGGTCATGTACTACATTATGTGAGATTCCATACCTCTGGCATTCTGTAACTACATACATAGTAGTGCTAGCTGAGCTTCTGAGAGCAGGAAAGGCAGATTCATATCTGGAATATCTATCCCTATATTAATGTACTGTTAGCCCTTAAAGGATGGAAAGGGCCAAACACAATTGACTTGCCTCCAAGTGGCTGGTAGGTTCCCTCAAGGAATATTGTCATTCCAGGGGCTCAGCTTTGGCCATTGCTTTCTCCATGTTTCTAAAATTCACCCTAACAACGTCTTTGCACCATTCCCTAGGTTTCTTGTCATTAAGTTAGATTTTATGTCCTGAGAAATTGCCTCCAAATCAATGAATTCCTGTTAATCCAGTCTTATATTTCAACCCTCCCCTCTTTAATTAAGCATCCGCAAATTCAGCCCCAGGGGTACTTCTGCTAGTTTGTGCCATTTAATTCTTGCTTCTACTTCTGTGTATAAAATCTTTCTTCCTTAATAAGTGCGTCTCATCTCTAGCCAGATTATGCTGAGATTTAACTTTAGCAGCTAGAAGAGAAGGTGAATACAAATTCTGGAGGAAAGACCTCTGTCAAGTCTGCTAGAACTGAGGGTTCCCTAACTCTTATTAGCTTTCTTTACCTTTTTTGACCAACTCTTTTCTACCCAGTATTAGTTTCTTAGGGGTGCCCTAACAAAGAACAACAAACTGGGTGCTTTAAGGAACAGGAATTTATTCTCTCAGAGTTCTGGAGGCTAGAAAACTAAAATCAAATTGTCAGCAGGGTTAGTTCCTCCTAGAGGCTCTAGGGAGAAACCTTCCCATTGACTTTCTTCTAGTTTCTGGTTGTAGTCAGCAGTCCTTGGCTTGTAGACACATCAATCCAATTTCTGCCTTGGTCTTCATATGGTCTCCACCTCTTCTCCCTATGTGTCTTCACATAATCTTTTCTCTGTGTTAAAAATTCCCTCTTCTTTTAAAGACACCAGCCTTTGGATTGGGGCCAACCTTCATGACTATGATCTCATCTTAAATTCTTTACAGATGCAAAGACCCTATTTTCAAGAAAGATCACCTTCTAGAGTTACACCTTCAGGTAGACATTTTTTTTTTTTTTTTTTTTTTTTTTTTTTTTTTTTAGGGAAACTCTATTCAACCCAGTACATTCTACTTTCTTTCTTCTGGCCTACCTAATTCCCAATCATTCTTCAGATTTAGAACAACTGTCAGTTTCCAGTAGTCTTCCATGACTGGGTTCATTTTTCCTATTTATATATCTTCATGGCATCATATATTTGTTGTAGCACTTATCACAGGGTAATTTTATGTTTATATGTGTGTTTCATTTATAGATATCTATTTTCCCATACCAAGATATATGTTTAAAGACAGCAAGAAATTTCTCTAATTTTTGCTGACTACTGTATTCCTAAAATATAGCACACTGCCTAGCATGTAGTAAGTACAAAGAATTAGAAATGAATAAATAAAAAAATAGTCATATTCTAGAGGTAAGAACAAAAGAGGGATGATGAGAGAGGTTGGTGATGACCCTGGAAACATCTCTGTTCTGTTGGTAGAAAAAGCAGCACTGAGAGAAGCAATCCTTCCTTTGTTCACAATTCCTATTTTATTAATTTAAATAAATATGTATTGTTTTATTTTAACATTTAATTAAACATATTTGTGGGGCTCAGTGGAATTTCTCAATACATGCATGCACTGTTACATTGATTCAGTTAGGGTAGACAGCATAGCATTGTACCTGTTAATCCACCACTTCCCCTTCCCCCTGTTCACCCTCCTCTCCTGGCCTCTCATAACCACTATTCTATTCTCTATTTCCATTAAAACCACTTTGCACTTAAACTGATGGTCTCCTGCTCCATTCGTAGTGCTGCAAATGACAGTATTTCATTTTTTAAAATAGCTGAGTAGTATTCCATTGTGTATATTCATAGCTGTTCCCCCTCCCTCATTCATCCATTGATGGGCATTTAGGTTGATTCTTTCTCTTGACTATTATGAATAGTGCTGCAATGAACATGGGACTGCAGGTGTCTCTTTGCGGTATTGATTTCATTTCCTTTTGGTAAATAACCAGTAGTGGAATTTCTGAGTTATAAGGCAGTTCAATTTTTTTGTTGTTGTTGTTCTCTGAGGAACTTCCACAATGGTTGTACCAATTTACATTCCCACCCACAATGTAGGAGAGTTTCCTTTTCTCCACATCCTTGTCAGCATTTGTTATTTTCTGTCTCTTTGATAATAACCATTCTGACAGAGTAAAATGATATCTCAAATTGTTTTTAATTTGCATTTTCCTGACGATTAGTGATACTGAGCATTTTTTCATGTGCTTGTTTGCCATTTATATGTCTTTTTTTTAAAAGAAATATCTATTCAAGAGGATGTCATTAAGATGGTTGGATAGACAGTCTCAAGCATCACTCTCTCCTACAACTGATCAATTTACAGCTATTAAAAAGCAAAGACTGACAAGCAGAGACCACTGGAGCTTGAGGGAAGAGGGGAGACCCGTGGAGTTTGTGAAGGCAAGAGAACCATGGCAAGAGAAAGGGGCTGTTCCAACCATTTTGAGCCCCGGCTGAAATTGTGGGAAAAAATTATAGCAGACAGAGCAGGAACTAACAATAGCTGCAGCTGTGCCCTATGCATGAAGTTGATTGGAGTCTGTAGGGGAAAAGAGGGACTTGCAGTGCACCATACCAGCTCCCAGAACAGCAAGAACCCTGTCAGTGGACAGGGTTCCCATGGGCCCACATTGGAATGAGAGGCAACAGCTGAATGAAGGAAAAAAAAAAAAAACACTCAGAGGCTGGTGAGTGATTGCAGGGGACCAACATACAGCCTGCCCTACAGGAAGTGTTTGGAGCGTGGAGGAAGGCTGGTCAGCTGGGGTAACATTGGGGTGCAGCATGAGCAGTTGATCTGCTTTCCGATTGGCACAAGCCCACTCAGTGGAGACTGGACAGGGACATAGAACTGCAGGGGTGCAGTTTGCTGGAAAGACTCAGTCCTGGGCCAGAATTTCCATGCAGCCCAGGTGTATCAAACTTCACAGAACTCAGAATGATTAAAAGGCCAGCAATTAAAACCTGAGCCACACAAAAAGCCTTCCCCAGAGAATCAACAGCAAGGCTGCAATTTAGCTCAACCACAGGGCACATGTGCTGGTCCCTACAGGAGTTCCCCCAATTTTGGAATTAACCAAAGGACACCAAATTAGTTCCAGTGCACAGTTTAAGTGGTTGTGGTAGCTAATAATCCAAGATAAAATTGACTATATATATATATATATATATATATATATATATATATATATATATATATATATATATATCTATATCCAAGCACCAGCAATGAACCCAGAAGAACAGCAGATTTAAAAATATCTGACAGAGAATTCAGAATAACCCTGTTGAGGATATTCAGGGAGTCACAAGAAAATACAGAAAGAAAATTAAATGATATCTGCAAAACAATCCAGGAGAAGAATGAGAAAATTCACAAAGAAATTGAATCAATTAAAAAAATACAAATTATAGAATAAAAAATACATTATCTGAGCTGAAAAACTCAATAGAAAGCTCTAACAGCAGACTTAATCAAACTGAGGAAAGAATCAGTGAGCTCAGAGATAAAACATATGAAATTATCAAAGCAGAGGAGCAAAAAGAAAAACAAATAAGAAAAAGAAAACAGAAATATAGCAGATATGGAACTCACTCAAGCAAAACAACCTCCACATAATTGGCATACCCAAAGTAGAGAAAAAAAGAAGAAATATAGAAAGCATATTCAAAGAAATAATGCCTGAAAATTTCCCAAGTGTTGAGAAAGATGGCGGCATCCAGGAACAGGAAGCTCAGAGGTAAAAAATCAAATTAAATCCAAAGAGACACACCCCAAGGCACATCATAATCAAATTATGAAAAACCAAAGACAAAAAAAAGTATACTGAAAGCAGCAAGAGAAAAGAAACACATAACACTAAACAGAGCCCCAATATGTCTTTCAATGGATTTCTCAATAGAAACCTTACAGGCATGGAAAGAATTGGACGATATATTGAGTGCTGAAGGAAAATGGCTGTCAGCAAAAAATTCTCTATCCAGCAAAGCTAACCTTCAAATATGAAGGAGAAATAAAGCCTTTCCCAGACAAATGAAAGCTACAGAAATTCACCAACACTCAATCTCCCTTACAAGAAATGATAAAAGGAATTTTTCAGTCTGAAAGAAGATGACACTAGTGATCAGCAAGAAAATATTTGAAGCTACATGACTCATTAGTAAAGTAAGTTCACAGACTTACTCAGAATACTCTAATGTCATCAGGGTGATGAATAAAACACTTACATCCTATGAGCCTAACAAGACAACAACAAACACAACAACTGTATAAGAGATAGGCAATATTAAAAGATGTAACTTAAAACAAAAAATAAAAAGTGTGTGTGTGTGGGGGGGGGTAATGTCAAAGCATAAGCGTAGAGTTGGTTTTGGTTCTTTTTTTTTTTTTTTGTAAATATCAAAGTTAAATTGTTAAAAAATAGGCTGTTATAACTATAACACATTTTTTGTAAGCCTCATGGTAACCATAATACAGAAACTTATAAGAGATGTACTGAAAATAGTGAGAAATCAAAAAACACTGCTAGAGAAAACCACACAATCACAAAGAAAGACAATAAGATCAGAAAAAAGAAAAAAATGGATCAACAGAACAACCATGTATTAGTCCATTTCTGTTGCTTATAACAAAATACCCAAAACTGGGTGATTTATAAAGAAAGCAAAATTTATTGCTCACAGTTCCTGAAGCTGGGAAATCCAGTGTCCGAGGAACACATCTGGTGGTGTTGACGGTGACCTAGGGGGTATCATACTGCAAGATGATGGAAGCAGAGAGAGCAGAAACAGTTCCTCAAGCACTGTCCTTTTAAAGCCCTCAGAACCATGCCCATGACCACCATTTTTAATCCATTCACTATGGCACAGTCCTACAATCCAATCCCCTCTTCAAGGCCCCACCTTTCAATTACCATAATAGAATTTCCCACCCTCTTAACTAAAGTCACAGTGGGGGCGAAGTTTATAATACATAAGAATTGAGGGACACAATTCAAGCTTCATCGAGTTTTGGGTGACATAATTCAATCCACTACAAACCAGAAAAAAGGTAACAAAATGGCAGTGACCACTCCCTATATATCAATAATAACTCTAAATGCAAATAGATTAAATACCCCAATTAAAATACATCAAGTGGCTCAATGGATTATACTCAAAAACCAAGAATATGCTGCCCATAAGAAGCTCACTTCACCTATAAAGACACACACTGACTGAAAGTAAAGGAATGAAAAAGATATTTCATGCAATTGTAAACCAAAAAAGAGCAAGAGTAGCTGTACTTATATCAGATAAAATAGACTTTGAGAAAAGGAATATTAAAAAAAAAAGGAAGATCATTATATAATGAAAAAGGGATTGATTCAGCAGAAGAATATAACAATTCTAAATATATATATATATGAACTAAATTCTGAAGCACTCCATTATATAAAGCAATTACTACTAGACCAAAAGTTAAAAATAGACTCCAACACAATAATAGTTATTTAAATTTTTTATATATTATGGAAATTATCCCTTTGTCCAATGTATACTTTGCAAACACTTTCTCCAGTTCTGCAGGCTGTCACTTCACTTTGTTGACAGTGTGCCTTGCTGTACAGAAGCTTTTAAGTTTGATGTAGTCCCATTTGTCTAATTTTGCCTTAGCTGCCTGTGCCTTTGTAGTCTTGCTCAAAAAAACGCTGCCCATTCTCATTTTGTGCAGCATTTCCCCTATGCGTTCTTTTAGTAGTTTCATAGTTTCGGGTCTTAAATTTATGATTTAATCCACTTGAGTTAATTTTTATGTGCAGTGAGAGATAGGGGTCTATTTCAGTCTTCTATATTTGGATATCTAGTTTTCCCAACACCATTTACTGAAGAAGCTGTCCTTTTCCCAGTGTAAATTTTTGGGACCGTTGTTGAAAATCAGCTGGCTATAAATAAGTGGGTTTATTTCTGGGCTCTCTATTCTGTTCTATTGGTTAAGTTGTCTGTTTTATGCCAGCACCGTAGTGTTTTGGTTACGTATATTTTCGTATCAGAAAGTGTTTTGCCTCCAACTTTGTTCTTTTTGTTCCAGCTTGCTTTAGCTGCATGGGGTCTTTTGTGGTTCCATACACATTTTAAGATCATTTTTTTTCTATTTCTGTGAAGAATGTCATTGGTATTTTGATAGGGATTGTGTTGAGTCTGTAGATTGCTTTGGGTAAAATTTTAATATATTTAAAATTTAATATATTAATTTAATTTAATATAAATATATTAAATAAGTAAATTTAATTTAATAAATTAAAATTTAAGAATATTGATTATTTTAATAATAATATTAATCATATTAATTCTTCCAACCCATGTACAGAAGATATATGTTCATTACCTTGAATCTTCTACAATTTCATTCACCAGTGTTTTATAGATTTAATTGTAGACCTCCTTGGTTAAATTTACTTCTAGGTTTTTCATTTTTTTGGTAGCTATTGTGAATGGTATTATTTTCTTGATTTCTTATGCGGCTATTGCTTTATTGGTGAATAGGAAGGCTATTGATTTTTTCTGTGTTGATTTTTATCCTGCCACTTTATTTAATTTATTTATTAGTTCTAGTATTTGGGGGGTAGAATCTTTAGGGTTTTCTTATGCATATGATCATATCATCTGAAAATAGGAATAGTTTGACTTCCTCCGTTCCAATTTGATTGACCTTCGTTGCTTTATTTTGCCTTATAGGGCTGGATAGAATTTCCAGTACTATTTGGAATAAGAGGGAAAGTAGGCATCATTGTCTTGTTACAGATCTTGGAGAAAAAGCCTTCAATTTTTGTTTGTTTGGTATGGTATTAGTTGTGGGTTCATTACATATGGCCTTATTATGTTGAAGTACATTCCTTCTATCCCTAATTTGTTGTATGTTTCTATCATGACAGAGTGTTGGATTTTATCAGATGCCTTTTTGCATCTCATCTATTGAAATAATCATATTTTTTCCTTCATTCTGTTGATGTGATATATCACATTTATTGATTTGTGTTATATGAACCATTTTTGCAAACCCTGGGGTGAATCCCACTTGATCATGGTGAATGGTCTTTTCAGTGTGTTGATGGATTCAGTTGCTAGCATTTTGTTGAGAATTTTCATAGCTATATTCATTGGAGATGTTGATTTGTACTTTTCTTTTTTTATTTGGTCTTTTTTTGGTTTTGGTATGATGGCAATACTTGCTCCATACAGTGAGTTTGGAAGTGTTCTTCCTCTTCAATTTTTCCAGAAAGTTTTAGAAGAATTGGTTATTTCTTCTTTAAATGTGTGTTAGAATTCAGCAGTGGAGCCATCTGGTTCTGGGGTTTGCATGTTGGGAGACTTTTATTTTACTACTTCAATCTCATTAATTATTATTGGTCTGTGTAGGTTTTCTAGTTCTTCATGATTCAACCTTGGTAAATGGTATGTGTCTATGAATTTACCCATTTTTTAAATATTTTCCTGTTTGTTAGCATGTAATTGTTTGTAGTAGTCTCTTATGATCCTTTATTTCTGTGGTATCAATTGTTGTCTCCTTTTTAATTTCTTATTTTTTTATTTGATTTTTCTCTCTTTTTTTATTTGTTAGTCTAGCTAAAGATTTATTAACTTTGTTTATCTTTTTGAAAAATCAACTCTTTGTTTCATCCATCTTTTGTATTTTCTTCAGCCCAATTCATTTTTTTCAGCTTTAATATTTGTTATTCCTTTCCTTTAATTAATTCAGGCTTTGGCTTGTTCTTTATTATCTAGATCCCTGAGGTGTAATGTTAGGTTTCTGTGTGTGTGTGTGGGGGGGGGGGGTTGTCTTATTTACTTTTTTGATGTAGACATTTATAGCTATAAACTTTCCTCTAGAACTGCTTTAGCTGTATCTCATAGGTTCTGATACGTTATGTTTTCATTTTCATCTGTCTCCAGAATTTTTTTTTTAAATTACTACATTCTTTAGGAGCAAAGTTGTTTAATTTCCATGTTTTGTATAGTTTTCAATGTCCTTTCTGTTGCTAATTTTTAGTTTTATTCCAATGTGTTCAAACAAGATAGCTGTATAATTTCATTTTTTAAAAATTTGTTGAGAATTATTTTGTGACTTAAAATGTGGACTATTCTATAGAATATTCCATGTGCTGCTAAGAAAAATGTGTATTCTTCAGCTGTTAAATGAAATGTTGTATACGTGTTTGTTAGGTCTAATTGGTATAGAGTGGAGATAGCTCTGATATTTCTTCTTTAATTACCTGTCTGGATGATCTGTCTTTTGCTGAAGTAGGGTAATAAAGTCTCAAACAATTATTGTGTTGGAGTCTATTTCTGCCTTTAGCTCAACTAGCATTTGCTTTATATATCTGGGTGCTCTGGAGTTGGGTGGGTATGTATTTAGAATTATTATATCCTCTTGTTGGATTGATCCATTTATCATTACATGAAGACTATCCTTATCTTTTTTTATTTCATTAGATTGAAGACTATTTTATCTGATATAGATATAGCTACTCCTGCTTTTTAAAAATTTCTATGGATGTGAAATATCTTTTTCCATCCCTTTACTTTCAATTGATGTGTGTCATTAAGGTAAAGTAAGTTTCTTGTAGGCACATATTTTTGTTTCTTATTTTATAATTCATTCAGCCAGTCTGTGTATTTTAACTGAAATATTTAATCCATGTACATTTATATTTATTATTGATATATAGGAACTTGTTACTGCCATTTTGTTAACTTTTTTATGGTTCTTTGTAGATCCATTTTTCTTTTTTTCCAGTCTTACTGCATTTCTTTGTTATGGTGTGGTTTTCTCTAATAGTATATTCTGATTTTTTTGCTATTTAATTTTATTATTTCTGTTATAGGTTTTTGTGTTATGGTTACCATGAGGCTTACAAAAAACATGTTAGGGTTATAACAGATTATTTTAAACTAATGACAACTTAACTTTGATAGCTAAGGAAAAAAAAATAACACCAAACTGGACTCTATGCTGTGACATTATTCCTGCCACTTTTTGACATTTTCCTGTTTCAGGTCACATCTTTTGATAGTGCCTATCTCTTATACGGTAGTTGAGTTCACGATTATCTTATTGGCTTTGTCCTATGTCTTCATAGTAAGGATATCAGTGGTTTATTCACCACTCTTAGAATAGTGGAGTATTCTAAGATTATCTGCATACTGACTTTACGAGTGAGTTTTGTACCTTCAAATGTTTTCTTGTTACACCTTAGCATCATTTTCTTACAGCTAGAAGACTCCCTTTAGCATTTCTTATAAGGTAGATCTAGTATTAATTAATTTTCTTAGCTGTTGTTTGGCAAAAACTTTATTTCTCCCTCATATTTGAAGGTTAGTTTTGCTGGATAAAGAATTCTTGGTCAACAGTGTTTTCCTTTCAGTACTTTGAATACTTTCTATTCTCTCTTGGCCTGTGGGGTTTCTAATGAGAAATCTCCTGAGAACTGTGTTGGTGTACAGTTGAATATTATGTGTTTCTTTTCTCTTGCTGCTTTCAGTATTCTTTTCTTGCCTTTAGTTTTTGATAATTTGATTATGATGAGTCTTGAGGTGTTTCTATGTGGACTGAATTTGATTGGTGACCTCTGAGTTCCTGCACTTGAATGCTGTTATCTTTCACCATACTTAGGAAATTTCTAGCCATTATTTCCTTATATTGGTATCTAAGTCCCTTCCTTTTTTGTCTTGTTCAGGTATGCCAATTATGCAGATGTTATTTTGCTTGAAGGAATTCCATAATTGCTGCATTTCTGGTGATTTTTTAAAATTATTATTCTTTTCTTATTTGTACTCCTCTGTTTGGGTAATTTTGTGTGTTCTGTCTTTGAGCCCACTGACATTTTTCTCTATTTGATCAAGTCTGATGTTGAAGCTTTCTATTGAGCTTTTCAGTTCAGATATGGTATTTCTTAATATCTAGAATTTCCTCTTTTTTAAATTTATTTTATTTCATTTGCAAGTTTCCTGTTCTGACCTTGGATTGTTTTCCAGGTCATATTTAAATTTCTATCTTTGCTTTTGTGAGTAGCTCAACATCTTTAAGAGGAGTATTCTGAATTCTCTGTCAGACATTCCATAAATTTGCTGTTCTTTCAGGCCATTGCTGACGCTTTCTATGTTTCTTTTGGTGTTGTCATATTTCTCGGTTTTTTCTCAATCTTTGTATCTTTACTTTAATGCCTGTGTATTTGAGGAGATGGCTGCCTCTTTCAGGTTTTATATGTGGTCTTTGATGATGTTAGACCTTTACTGCTAAATATGAGAATTTTGTCTCTGGTCTGTGGTTTCTTTTTGTTATGTGGTGGATTAATAATTACCACTTAAACACTACACTGAAACTAATTTACTGTTCCGTGGTTAACTTTTGGATTGGGTAAACTTCCTGTGAGAAGGGGAACTTCTTTAACTCTGTTCCTGACCTATATTGCTGCCTTGCTATTGTTTCTAAGACTGGGAAAAAAAGTTCTTGCACAGACCAGATTTTAATTCAGCCTTTTAGTCACTTCTGGGTCATGTGGGGTCATCACAGACACAACTGGAATGTGTGAAAATTTCAGCCTGGAACTGAGCCTTTCCCATGAACTGTGCCCCGTGAAGTTCTACTGCACTGACCAGCCTCCAATTTGTGGTGCCCTTGCTGATTGGAAGGCAGATCAGCTGCCTGTGCTGCTCCCAGATGTGCCCCTGATTGACCATCCCCACACCCCCTTTAGGGGAGCCAACATATAAGTCCCCCACAAGGACTCACTAAATCTCTGGGTGATTTCTTCCTTCTGTTGGCTATAGTCTCTCCCTCCTACGCAGTTTCAGGGGGAGCTTATGAGCAGCTTTGATGGCCTGCGATATGGGATGATGCACTCTGAAATTACACACACACACACACACACACAGATATTTTTTGCCAGTTATCATGACATTTTTCTCCCTTGCAGACTCCAAGTAGCTTCATGAAAAAGACTGCTTCTCCTTTGCCAATTACATGTAGCTGCTCCGTGTGCTGGTAGGTGCTCAGAGCACTGTGCCATGCCCGCCTGGAGGGTGGCTGGGGCTGGGTCTGATCGGGGTGATCCCTCCTCCTGCTTTCCATGCCTTCCTGAACTTAGTGGACTCTCCTCCTCTTCTCCCAACTTCCAGTGATTTCAGGATGACAGTTTTTGTGTTTTAATAGTGATAAGTTGATTTCTTGCAGTGGGAGTGACTTGGGGTTAATCTATTTTGCCATCTTGGTGACATCACTCCTCAATTTCTATTTTAATTCTGCCATTAAAGAGTCTTCCTAGATTGACCTTGGCCTTTGGTGATGGAACTCGAAGAACTAAAGACTGGAATTATAAAGGATACTAAGGTAAAGGGAGAAAAGAAGAGAAGGAAGAAAAATAACAAAGAGAAATAATGCATTGTCTAAGGTGGCTTGACTGCCCTTGAGAGGGACGATTTAATTGGGGCAACCATAAGTTACGAATAATAAGGCAGGTCCTGTCTGCACTAACAATAAGGATGGATTAATATCTATCTACAATCAAAAATAGACTACAAGTTTCTTTTTCTTAAAATGTCATATTGCTATACACCATTAACCCCAGGGATTTCTAAGTATGCTGAAATATACTTTTTGTTCTGTGTGGAAGCCTATATTTTGTCAGATTGAATTATAAAAGAATTTAGACTGGTGAAATTGCATGAAACCTTAATGGGGGAGGAACAAAGGGAATTTTCAATGGCAATGTTGGCAGACAGAAGGCACCATCCACAGGTGACCTCTTCAATTAGAGACTTAAAAATATAATCCAACCAAGAAACAAGTAGAAAGAAAGAACATGTGAAGAAAATGGAGGAAATAGGTAACCAAATAGAGCCTAGAAGAAGAAAGAAACTGATAATGTACAAAAAAATTGTTTTATAAATTCACCCACTAGCCAAGCTGTGTCTTTTTCAAACTCATAGAATTTTTGCAAAAGTTCAAACTTCCATGCTTTTATTATTTTAGGTGTAATGGCATTTTTGATAGTACTGATAGAAGAATGCAGGAAAGTAAAATGTCAGTTTCTTAGCATAACTGAGAGGTTAGAGGAGAGCTTCTGCCAAATTCAGAAGCTTTTTGCAAACTAGGCAGCACTTAAAAGTGCTAAATAATTTTACTTTAAGTTTCTATTCTCCTGCAAATGTGAAACTTCTGATAAAATTCAACCATTATGAATTCTATCTAATACAACCAAAATACCAGCCCCAATGCAAAGTCATGTTGCAGCCCCTAATGAAATTCTGCCAGTATATAGGTTTGCTCACATGTTTCTAATTAAGAAATGCAAGTGAAGGAGGAAGACCTTTTGACAGTAGTCATTGCAACAACTAATTATTACCATTCTCTTGTTAGCAACTGTTGGTGGCATTTAATGCTATAGAAAGTGTTAAAATAGCACAGTCCTTGTCCTTAGAAGTTGTGAATTTAAATAAATGTTCCACGTTTGTATTCAAATCTTCACTTGCAAAATGGTTTGAGGAATCAGATTAAACTTTAAAAAGGTTTAGAAATAGTGGGATCAGACATTCATAATACTGCCAAATAGGGAAACGGTTATTTTCACCACTCAGACTTCCTTTTTTTAGTCAGGTTTGTCAAAGCATAAATTTACACAGTAACATTCATCCTTTTAAGAGTATACAGTTCTCTGAGTTTTAACAAATACATACAGTTGTGTAACCACAATGATAATCATGATTTAGAGCATTTTCATTTATCTCTAAAAATTCCGGCATGACCCTTATAGCCAATCCCTCCCCATATCCCAGCTTTATGGCAACCACTATTCATTTTTTTTATCCTATACAAGGGGTCTTCATAAAGTTCATGGAAAGATTTATATTAACTTTTAATTCTATTTTTCCATGAATTTTTTGAAGTACCCTTTGATTTTTGCCTTTCCAGAATGTCCTGTAGATGGAATCTTACAGTACATAGCTTTTTGAATATGTAGCCTGTTGAGTTTGGCTTCCTTTACTAAGCACAATATACTTGAGATTTATCCAAGTTATTATGAGTATTGTTCATTGCTTTGGGGGTTTTTTTGGTATTATTTTTTGCTGTGCAGTATCCCATTGTGTATATACACAATAAACAACAGTTTTTTAAACTTTTTAAAATATGTTTAATTTTTTAAAAATTTTTAAATTTCATAATTCCTTTTTTGTTATAGCAGTTGATTGTACATATCTGTAGGGTACAGAGTTGAATATCAATACCTAAATGCCATATGTAATGTTCAAATCAGGATAATCAGTATATTCAACAATATGCAATGCAATTTTTTTTGTGGCCCTCTACCAATTCCTCCTTTACACCCCCTACCCCTTTCCCACCTCTGGTAACCTCAAAGTTCAATGTATCATTGTGATTGCTATTTCTTCCTTTCTTTCTGTCATTCTTTCTTTCTTGTTTATTTATTCATTGATTTTTAGCTCCCACTTATGAGTGAGGACATGTGGTATTTCTTTTCTGTACCTGGCTTATTTCACTTAACATGATTTTCTCTAAGTTCATCCATGTTGCTGTGTATATTAGTCTGTTTCTGTTTCTTGTAACAAAATACCTGGAACTGGGTAGTTTAGAAAGAAAACAAAATTTATTGCTTACAGTTTCAGAGGCTAGGAAGTCCAAAGTCCAGGGAACACATCTGGTGAGGGCTTTCTTTGGTGATGACTTCAGTGATGACAGGTTATTACACTGCAAAATGGCAGGGCAGAGAGAGCAGAGAGAGTAAGAGAGAGACAGACTCTCCTCTTCTTTTAAAGCCCTCAGAACCACACCCCTGACCACCATTTTTAATCCATTCACTACTGTGTGGTACTACAATCTAATCACCTCTTCAAGGGTCCACCTTTCAATTACCATAATAGGATTTCCCACCCTCCCAAACAGTCACAGTGTTGGCCAAGTTTCTAATACATAAAACTTGGGGTACACGATTCAAGCATCAGTGAGTTTTTGGAGGGACATAATTCAATCCAGTACCCTGTGAAAGGCAGTACCTCATTCTTTTTTATGGCAGAGTAGTATTCCATTATGTAAATATACCACATTTTCCTTATCCAGGCCACTCAGACTTTTAAAATGCTCCCATTTGGTTTCATTTTGATCTGCAAATTTTAATTTATTTTATATCACCTCAATGGTGTCCAGCATCATATTATTTTGCTCCTTTAATTAGATGACACCTTTCTAAATCAGAACACCTAGAAACTTGTGTTGAAATCTTTAGTACTAAATGTTGTTTTTGGTCAAATATTTAATGTTGCATATATGTGGATTCATGGTTTACTAATTTGTTTTACTAAAGCTCACAAGGTATGGAACATGTTCTTTTGACCAGCTTTTAGTAAAGGGGTAGTGTTGTGTATCAAAAAGACCATGGGCTTAGGCATCAGAAAGAGGTTGGCTCAAACACTGAGTATGCACTTTACGAGTAGTATAAACATGGGTAAGTCACTTTACATTTCTGAACCTCAGTTACCTTATTTTAAAAGATGCTCTAGCATTGTTCAAGCATAGTTGAGGATACACTATTGTAAAATAGTTGAGCATAAAATAGACAATTGATAAATTTAATTTTAAGTGTATTATTATCCCTTCCTTCTTCTAAGTGCTCAGTCTACTGCTCTTCAAACACTATTCAATAATTATTTGTTGGTGATATCACAGAATGACATATAAGAATCACATTGGCAGTTGGATTTCTACTGTTGCCTTTTTCTACAATTGTCTTTTATCACTTAGCCTCCTATTAACACCATTATTATATTTCCAATTGGCACATATTGATTGACTTTTGCATGAGAAAAATATTCTAAACAACTATTCTCTGATTTTCATTGACAGTTCTCTAACTTGTTTTGGAAGCTTTGTATCCTTTGCTGCTTGGGACAGAGAGTCAGAGACTAAGCAAAAAGATAAAATCTGGAAGAAATGTTTTAGCAACCCAGAATTATTGAATGAGCAACTCATCTGCCTTAGCTGTTATTTTATTTAGAGCTTTCTTTCCCCTGGGCTTCAAGCAATAAATAGACGTATTAAAACTAGTATAGAATGTGAGAATATCTAAACACAGCTTCAAGCAGAGGAATTGATCAGTTTAACCTACAGGGATAATAATACATTAGCTTCTTAGAAAAGAAAAGAGAAGGCATATTGCCATGTCAGTTATAAACAACAGAAGTCATTAAAGAGCTAAAGAACTACAGGGGTGTAATTATGAGAAGGAACAAACCTACTGGATCAATAATAAGCCTTAATAAAAGGAAATCTGTGAAAGAAAGATTAAGAAAATTGGATGATAATTGAGCACCAGGAATGGACCTAATATTTAACTTCAACAAAGAAAACTAAATTATATCATACAAGTACACACACACACACACACACACACACACACACACACACACACACACACACACACACAATAACTTTGTACATGTGACCCTTGGAGGATTGAGGAGGAAACAACATGAAGAGGTAAGGGATTCCCAAAGGCTTAAAGCCATGCTCTGAGCTGTTGCCATTGTGAATTTTTACAACCTTTAGTTCAAAAGCAATTAAAACCCTCAATGTTTATCATAAAGGACAATTGCTCCCAAATCATGTGAAAATAAAACTTCAGCAGAACCAGTCTCTTCAGAAATAGCTGCCACTAATTCAAGTCTAGCACCAAATGATAAATTGGTTTAGTTGTATTAGTAAAATAGATAGAAAAAAAGGAGCAAATACTTTCAAGGGATTTCATTGAAATATTATTAAAAAGAAGACTCTGTAGATTATTTCTTAGAGATATGATGAAATATGTCATTTTTTTGGCAAATGGTTTTTATAATTTAGATTTTTAACCCAACCACTACCTAAAAGGCACACCAATATGAAAAAAAATAGCCACATTGAGATGATCAAAGGTTTAATTGGCTACTTTCCTAACATTCTTTTCTACTCTAACTCAAATAAAGGGGTAAGGACCATACATTTTAAATTTTGCATCCTTAGAATGCTGATGGAAAGATCAATTGTACTTTTTCGTTCATATTCTTAGATAAACAGAGAGGAAGAAAGAAAAAATGTTTATAGTATTTTAATTATCAGAAATCAGGCTAGTAAACAATTACTTTTGAAAAGGAAAAAACTGGAGTGGAAAAGTGTAAGAAAATAAGATAGCATTAAGTAAAATCTTTTATGAAAGACATGGAGAGTACAAGCCCTTACTTATGTAGGTGCAAAGAGACGACAGATGAGAATGCAACTGTCTTTCATGAAAAGACGTATTTTATAAATCCAAGAATGGAGATTGACTAAAATATCTTAATCAGTCCACTATTTAAGGGAACTATCAACTTTAAAAGCCCAAGACCTTGAGGCATAAAATAAAACAGGCTCAGGATTATAATGGAAAGAACACAAAAATCCCTTCTTTTCTTAAGGCATCACACAGACATAACTATCTTTGATATTTTCTGAAAAAACAGAGTTTTTTTAGAAAAAAAATACTGTAATGTACTAACCTCCTAATTTAACACTCTTCCTGAAGCTCTAGAAAGATTAGAATAACATTAAGAAGGAAGAAACACAAAACTCACCTACAGCTATCACAAATGTGCTTCAGAGAAGCTGATAATGTTCAGCATGAATTGGCTTTAGAAAACCTGTTTTATCAAACTTTTCAAAGCTCATTTTCTAATAAGTAAACTGTTCATTCCCTAAAAATTAGTAAGATACTGGGCTAATTATCACAATAAAATAATTACATCATCTGCCACCAGCTCTAAGTGGAAGTTCTAGGTTCTAAGTGACACTGTTCCCTTCTTATCCCTAAGCTCTGGTTAATAAACTCATGGATGCTTCTCTCCAAAATTATAGACCTCAGTAGAAAAATATTGCTCTCAATAAATCATTTCCTGTTTAACATATGTCTCAGAAAAAAAAAATCACTCTCTTGTGTGCCAAACTACCATTATTTCTCTTTTGCCTTTGAGCATATTTATGTGGCCAATCTTGCCAAGATAGCCATTTTTTAGTTTCTATTTTCTTGAACTTTGGTGTTAACAAATTATATACAATATCGCCTGTTTACTCTGTGGCTCATTTGTGATTTGTGACTTATTCATCAGGTGCCTGTAAGCTCCAAGGGAGTAATTTATTTGTGTTGTTTCCTGAGGTATCCCCAATTATACTTTTTCAATTGATCACTAAATATTTGCCAAACACTTGCTTACTGCCCCTTCTGTATCATGCGAGTGATCATCACTTAACCTGTGAAAATGTTCATATTGTTTCACTAGTTAAATTTTTCTACACTATTTCATTTCAAGACATGATGAAGAATAAATTTGAGATGGGAAGAATTTACAGTTATCTCAAAATAACCATTTATTGTCTAAAATGAGATACAGAATATTTTAGTTTTAAGTACCATTTTTTTTAATCCTTTGGAAATTAGAAACAGGTATAATCTGAATCAAGCCAATGTAGTAAGTTAACTACAATATTCTCTGACATGATTGCTGTAAGTCTTATTTTTCAACTCACATGTTATCATCTGCAGCAAGAACCATTTATGAAGGTAATTGACAATATGAAGAATACTACTACAGTCTCAAAGATTTTAACAATGCCATTTAAGTATTTATTAGAAATTAGAACATTTTAAAAAGTGAAATTATACCTAATTGTAAACATGGATTATAAATGCTTTCTAGAATTGTAGAACAATAATTAAGTGCCTCCTATGTGCCATGAATTGTTATACAATCTAGGGATATAGCAATAAAGAGGATACACAAGATAACTGTTCTCAAAAGCTTACATTCTAGAAAGAAAACATATAATACACAAGAAAATAATTGAACAAGGAAAATTTCAGAGTTTGATAATTCTTATTAATTGAATAATTATCTCAACAAAAATTTATGGATTCCAGCATGGACTATGTTTGAGATGCTAGGGATATAGCTGAGAACAAAAAATGTCCAACTCTGCTCTTAAGAAATTTATGTTTATTGGGAGAGTCAGATAATAAACACCATTGGTGTGTGTGCATCTCTCCGTGGATATGTGTTTGTGCAGTGTATGCAATTAGAGATAGTAATGAGTACTTTAAAAATAAAAGTAAAATAGGAAGTTGTGATAGCTTGGACAAGAGTAAAGAAGCGTTGCTTTAGATATGGTAGCCAAGAAAAGTCTTCTTTTAAAAAAATTATATATATATATATATATATATTTATATACACATATATATTTTAAGACTTTATTCTTTTAGAGAAATTTTAGGTTCACAGAAAAATTGAGAGGAACCTACAGAGAATATGAAGGAAGTGAAATATTCTCCCTGCCCCAACTCATGCACAGCCTCCCCAACTATGAACATCCCCCATCAGAGCAGTACATTTGTTACAATTGATGAACATATACTGACACATCATTAACACCCAAAGTTCATGATTTACATTAGAGTTCACTCTTGTTGTACATTCTATGAGTTTGAACAAATCTATAATGATGTGTTTCCAGCATTATAGCACATGATATAGAATAGTTTCACTGCTCTAAAGATTCTCTGTGCTCCACTTATTCACCTTTCCCCTCACCAATCCTTGAAAACCACTGATTTTTTTTACTATCACCATAGTTTTACCTTTTCCAGAATGTCAGATAGTTGGAATCATACTGTATGCAGTCTTTTCACAGTGGTTCTTTCACTTAAAAATGTACATTTAAAGTTCCTAGGTGTCTTTTCATGGCTTGGCAGCTCATTTCTTTTCTCATTTCTGAATAATATTACATTGTTTGGAATGTACCACAGTTTATTTCTTCATTCCTATACCAAAGGACATCTTGGCTGCTTCCAAGTTTTGAAATTATAAATAAAGCTGCTGTAAACATTTGTGTGCAGATTTTTGTCTGGGCATAGTTTTCAATTCCTTTGGGTAGATACCAGAGAACACAATTGCTAGCTTTTAAGAGTATGTGCAATTTTGTAAGAATATGCCAAACTGTCTTCCAAAGTGGCTGCACTATTTTGCATTCCCATCAGCAATGAATCAGAGTTTCTCTTGCTCCACATCCTCATCAGCATTTGATGTGTTGAATCTTAGGTTTTGGATTATGGCCATTCCAATAGGTGTGTAGTGGTGTCTCATTGTTCTTCTAATTTACATTTCCCTGATAATGTATGATATGGATTGTCTTTTCATATTGTTGAAAAACATTTCACTTGTCCATCCATATATCTTCTTTGATGAGGTGTCGGTTAAGGTCTTTGGTCCACTTTTAAATCTTGTCATTTGTTTTCTTATTTTTTAGTTTTAAGAGTCCTTTGTATATTTTGGATAACAGCCCTTTATTGGATGTGTCTTTTGCAAATATTTTCTCTCAGTCTGTGGCTTATCTTCTTATTCTCCTGAGAAAGGCATCTTTGAGAAGACAAAATTTATTGTGAGACTCAAGAAAGTGAGGTAGAGAGCCTTAAGACTATCTGAAGGACAGGAGTTTCTGTGAGAGCACTGCCAAGTGCAAATAAATCTATATTTTGTGTAGTCTATTGAGCAACATTAAGAACTCAAATGATTCAACCAGTGGAGGTTGCTTTTTACCACTAATTAATTGGAAAACTAATTGCATTTGAAATTTATCTAACAGAATGTGAAAATGGGCTTTTTCCTTATCTTCCACTCTTGTAGATTCCACAGGGTATATGGTATATTAGATATCAAGTTGAGTATAAAAGTGATCTTTATATAATAATTTATTTTAAAAAGATCTGGTTCCAAGACTATTCACTCACTTTGAGAATAGAAAATGTTCTTGAAAGGGGAGAACACTTATGAGAAATGGAACAACTGAGACCTCTATAACTTCCTGGGAAATTTTTTCTCTTAAATTTTAATTTGCAATTCATCAATGCTAACATACACACATATTATTGACTTTTATATTGACCTTATATCCTGTGGCCTTTGTACATTCCTAGGAGTTTTCTATGTACATGATTATATCATCTAAAAATAAAGATATTTTTGTCTTTTACTTTCCAATTTTTATGCTTTTGATGACTTTTTCTTGCCTTATTCCATGGAGTGGGACCACCAGTGTAATGTGGAGTAATTGTTAATGTTGTGTTAAGGGCCTTTTGCATCTACGTTCATTAGAAATACTTGTTTGTAATTTTCTTCTTTTTCATTTTTTTTGTAGTGTCTGCTTGCCTTTTCTTTCAAGGTATTGCTGAACTCAAAAAATGAGTTCAAAAATATTTCCTTTTTTTCTATTTTCTTTTAGTATTAGTGTAGAAATTTTATAGTTTCTTTCTTAAATACTGTGTACAATTCATGATTAATGTGATCTGGGCCTGGATTTTAAATCTTGTATAAGATTATAATTTTTAATTTAATTTCTTTGAGAGATATAAGAGTGTTACAGTGTTTAGTTCTTCTCTAGTGGTTTTGTCAGTTCTTTCAAGGAATTTGTTTATTTCATCTATATTATCAAATTTATTGGCATGTTTGTATTTTCTTATCATCCCTTTAATCTCTGTCAGGTCTCTGGTGGCATCCCCTCTCTTATTCTTAATGTTAGTAATTTGTGTTCCCTACCTTTTTTTCCTTGACCAGAATGACTAGAAATTTATCAATTTTGTTGATCTTTTCCTGGTTACATTAATTTTTTTCTATATATTTCTGTTTTAAATATCATTGATTTCTGCTCTTATCTTATTATTTCTTCCTTCTGTTGGCCTTGGGTTTTAAATTGCTCTTGTTTTCTAGTTTTTCATTGAAGAAAATTAGATCACTAATGAGTTCTTGAGGACTTATATTTAGAAAAAAATGTGTTGCAATGCTATAAATTTCTCAATATAACTGCATGCACAAATTTTTCTGTTTTGTTTTCAAAGTATTTATTTACAATTCAAAGTATTTTCTAATTTTTCTCATGTTTTATTTTATTTGTCCCTAGAAGTATGTTGTTTAATTTCCAAATATTTAAGGAAATTTTATATATCTTTATTAATCTCTAGCTTAATTCCATTATGATCAGAGAGCATTCTTCGTTTAACTTTAATCTTTTGAATTTGTTAAAATTAGTTTTGTGGTTCAGAATATGGTCTATCTTGTTATATTTTCTATGTGCATTTGAGAAAAATGTGTATTTGCTATTATTGCTGGTTTGTTTATTCTGTATATGTCAATTAGGATTATGTTGATAATGTTGTTCAAGCCTACTATATTCCTACTGATTTTTTTTGTCTAGCTGGTCAATTCCTGAGAAAGGAGTGTTGACTTCCATAATAATTGTGAATTAGTCTATTTCTCCTTTCAGTTCTTTCATTTTTTGCTCCATATTTTGAAGCTCTGTCATTAGTTGGATACATATTTAGGATTGTTATAACTTTTGACTACTTATATATATAACCTTCTCTATCTGTCATATTACTTCTTGTTCTAAGTCTACTTTGTCTTACATTTATATGTAGGCTCTCCATATCTCTTTTGATTAGTGTTTGCATGATATATAATTTTCTGTCTTTTTACTTTTAACCTATGTATGTTTTTATATTTAAAGTGGATTTCTTATACATAGCATATAATTAGGTATTTATTTGTTAGGCATTCTGACAATCTCTTTTATTTGGTTGTTTAAAACATTTACATTTAATGCAGTTGTTGACACAGTTGGGTTTAAACTTACTATCTTAATTTTTGTTTTCTAATTAGGATATCTGTTTTTTGCTCTTACTTTTCTTTTTTTTTCTGACTTTTTAAAATTACTTGAGTATTTTTAAATTATCATTTTGTAGCCATTATTGGATAATTAGTTACAATTATTTTAATATTTTTATTGGTTGCTAGCGTTTTTGACATGCATCTTTAACTGTCATAGTCTACCTCACATTCGTATTATGTCACTTTACACATATAGAGTGATTATATTGAACCTTACCTTATATTTTAAACTGTTATTCCATCCACTTTATTTCATACTTTATTATCTTACAAAGAGATTAAAATTTGAAAAGCTTGTCTTTTACATTTGCCTGTAACTTTACCATTTCTAGTGCTCTATATTCTGGTTGTGTATTTTTGCATGCATGCCTGGTATCTACATTTCTATCTGGTATTATATTCCTTTTGTTTAAATAACTTCTTTAAATATTATTTACTTCCAGCAGGGCATTCTCAGTTTTTGTCTTCAAAAGTTTTTATTTAGCCTTTATTTTGAAGATGTGTTTCTTTTTTTTTTTTTTCCAGTACTGTTACTGCATTATCTTCTGACTCATATAACTTTTCATTAGAAATCTGCTGTATTCTTTTCTCTGTTTTTCTATGTATAATTGTTCATCTCCCACTCCCCAGTCACTTTGAGTTTATCATGAATTTTCAGCAGTTTGGCTATGATGTACATAGGTGTAGTTTACTTTTATATCCTACTGTGTTTCTTGGATCTCTGATTAGTTTTTATAATGGGTTGAATGGCGGCTCTCCCAAACCCTAATCCCTGAGAACTTTGAATGAGACTTTGCTTGGAAAAAGTGTTTTGCCAATGTAAATAAGTAAAGGATCTCAAGATGGAATCATCCTGAATTATCTGGTTAACACTCAATCCAGTTACAAATGTCCTTATAACAGACATACAGAGGAATACACAGAAAGTAAGCCATGTGAAGATGGAAACAGATATTTGAGTAATGCAGCCAAAAGCTGGTGTGGTCCACACCATGGCAGGGTATTGAAAAGAATAGCTTGGGCTGCCCTTTCTGAGTTGGCAAGGCCCCGGAGGGAGAGCTGCTGGCAGGGCCACAGCTACGAGCACTTGCTTTCACTGTAAAGATCTCTGCCTTGGCATAGTGGTGCAGCTTTCGCTTTCTCTTTTGATGTTTTGGTCAGCGTGGCAGTTTCCTGAGTTTCCAAAAGATGCAAAAAATGACACACAAACAGTTGTTGTCATAAAATTAGATTATCCCACAAAAGATCCGGGAAGATTGAACAATTCCAAATTGTCCCTTTTGAGTCAATTTATTACGCCAACGGATGTTTTAGAAACACCTTATGAATAGCCATGAGCAACTGTTTTTAACCAAGAAATTAATAAACAATAGAAATCCCCATCCTCTTCCCACCATCTGGGTAAATGGTTATATGGGTTATAAAATGGGAAAAGGAAAAATTTGGTACCCTCCTAGGGGACATCCTAAATATGACTTTAGTTGGCAAATGTCATTTACAGGGGATTACATTAATGGTAAGAGAATAGTTGGAATTAATGGAAAAAGATATTATAGGAAGAATTAAGTTTATGAGAAAGAATGAGTAAAAACCCTGTCACTCATTGGTGTCCTAAGTTAAATAAAAACATCTTAGTAAGATATTGGGACAAAAACATATGATGCACAACTTTCCCTCCTAAAGATAAAGATTATAGATGGAATTTTGAATGCACCTGGTTTTGTGAGGGATGGTGCTGTGTATTTTGACACTTTACATTGGGCCACACAGCCATTATATTAAGTACACGCATGATAAAGCTGTTCAAATAGCCTTTATTCTTTTTCCAAATGAACAAGAGGTTCATGCCTATAGAAATATGAGAATCATTAAATTTTTAGTTGATTATAAGTTTAATTGTTAGATTTATAAGTTTTAAATATAATTGTTAGAATCTTTTTATAGTACTTAAAAGTTAAAAATATATATAAGGTTTGTTTAACTAATTTATGCTTGCTGGTAGTAATAAGTTTAAGGTTAATATGAGGGCAAGAAGAAAAGAAACACAATGGTGAAAAATGTCAAGAACAGCGAGTCACGGACTAATCAACCACAACAGAAATAATCACCAGAAAGAATTGGCTGACCATCGAGTTTTATTTAACCTTGTGGATTATTAATTTTATAAAAACTGATGTAATTTTAAGAAAAGTTTCCGTTTAACTATTGGTTCAATAATTTTAAAGGTTTATGTAGTTAAAATGCCCACAATAACCCCCCCATGTTGTGTAACAAATAAAAATGCTGTTTTCAGTCTGAAGGCTGCTTCAGCTGCTTTAGCTGCTTTGGCTGCGACAGCGCTGACAGCCAGCAGGGTGAGAACGTGCTTCAAAGGAACAGAGGTCTCTGCCTGTGTTTGTTATTTTCGCCGTCTCCTCACCCCTTTTTCAAGGGCCCCCAACTCGACTGGAGCTGGTCTCTGGCAATAAGCTAAGAAAACGGAATACCTGAAGTGACCAGAAGCTGGAAGGGTCAAATAAGGATTCTCCCTTAGAGACTTTATAGAAAGTGCAGCCCTAGAAACACCTTGAATTTAAATTTCTGCCCTCCAAAAGTGTGAGAGAATAAGTTTTGTTTATTTATTTTATTTTTTAAATTGGTTATGAATATTCATGAGATACAAAGCTGATTGTCACCCCTCGCCTCGTGCCACAGATGTGAAGGCCAGATCCATACTGGCAGCATGCCCATTACCACAAATTGCGATTGTACCCTGTGTCCCCCACCCAATTATCCCTAACCTCTCTCTCCCTCCCCCAACCCCCCACTCTCCCTCTGCAAGTCCAACTCACCTAAGACACCAAATTTCTGGTAATTTATCAGATCCGCCCTAGAAACCTAATACAATTGTTTTTAATTATTTTGGGGGAACACTTTGCTCTTTTTTCTTCAAATATTTCCTGAGCTAATAAGCTCGAGGATATAATTCATTATTTGTCCATTTCTCTTTGTTTGTTCTGATATTTCCATTTGGCTTTTTAAACAGTCTTCCTCTCTGCTGAAATTCCCTAGTTTCCTGGATTTGGTCTACCATTTTTGGTATTGATTTTGCTTACACCTCTCCTATATGAACATGAGATCTTAGACTGAGCCCTGTGGGTGAGGGAGTTTGTTGCCCTTCTTTCAGAGGCTTAAGTTTTATCCTTTCTACGTGAGAAGGATCCAAGGAAGCATGTGAAACTTTGTGCTCTCAGCACTCGTTGATCATCTTCTGAAGGCCTATGCCACCAAGCATCTCTCTCTTTATCTGCTGCTCTGCTCCTGAACTTTCTCATGAGCATCTGGGGGAGGCCTATATAAAGAGCCAGTGAGTGAGTGCAAACTCATTTTGTGTTTGGGATCTCAAATATCCTAATCTTACATGTTAGCACAAACACAGTTAGGAATTTGTTAAAAATTTGTTTTCTATTCTCTCACTTTTTACGGCTGCTACTTCCTCTCCTTGTGCCCTTCCAAATGTGAAAAAATTCACTGGTTTCATCTCTCCAATAGGGACTTGTAAATTTTGGAATTCAGTTTTCTTGCAACCTTAGGTATACTTTTGGCTCAAAAAATGAAAAGTAACAGGTGGGAACAATGTTCTGCTGTTTCTATATCCTAAGAAAAAACAAAATTTATTTTTATTACTTTTTCAATTGTAATGTTTTGTGCAGCTATTTCTTGATGTTCTTTACAGCATTTTATTTATTGGCTTCTGTTTTCTTTTATTCCTGATCTCTTTTTCTCATATATTTGTCTATGTTATTTATATTTTCAAGGAACAAATTTTTAGTGTTGCTAATATTGATTTTGTTATTATTTTTATTATTTTCTCTATTTAATTGATTTTTACCCTCATCTACATTATTTATTCTCTTATTCTTCATTTGTGTTTATTAGATTGCTGCCCTCCAGATTTTTAATTTATTTTATTTCCAATTGATGTAGTTTGGATGTATTATCCTCCCAGAACTCATGGAAATTTGATCCTCAACATGGCAGTGTTAGAAACTGATTGAGTCATGGGGGTGGATCTCTCATGAATGGATTAATGCTCTTCCTAATTGGGGAGATTAATGAGTGAGTTCTCACTCTATTAGTTCCCATGAGAGCTGGTTGTTTAAAAGACCCTGGCACCTCCACTCTCTCTCTTTGCTTCCTCTCATCATGTAATCTGCTTGTACTCGCTGGCTGCCTGCTGCCATGAGTAGAAGCAGCCTGAGGCCTATGCCAGATGCAGCTGTCCCAGAATCATAAACCAAATAAACCTCTGTTCTTTATGAATCACCCAGTCTCGGGTATTTCTATTACAGCAACACAAAACAGACTAATACCAAAAATTGGTACCAGAAGTGGGTTGTTGCTATACAGATACCTGAAAATGTGGATGCAGCTTTGTACCTGGGTGTTAGGCAAAAGTTGGAGGAGTTTAGATGACTTAGAAGAAGATGGAAAGGTCAGAGAATGTTTGGAACATTTTAGAGTTATATATTTAAATCGTGACCAGAATTTTGATAGAAATGTGGAAAGAAACAGTAAAGGCCATGCTGATGTTGAGGTCTTGAATAGAAATGAGGAACTTACCAGGAATTGGACAAAAGATCACACTTGCTATACCATAGCAAGGAACTTGGCTACATTGTGTCCATGCCCTTGGACTTTATGGAAGGTGGGACTTAAGAGCTGCGAACTAGAATGCTTGGTGGAAGAAATTTCCAAGCAGGAAAGCATTAAGGAAGCTGCATGGTTACTTTTAGCAGCCTACTCTGAGTTATGGCAGCAAAGGCATGATGTAAAGCCAGAATATAAAAGGGAAGCAGAGCATAAAGATTTGGAAAATTTGCAGCCTGGCCATGTGGTAGAGAAGCTGAGAGCAAGAGAAAAATACAAGGGTGAAGCAGACTAACTTGTTACTAAAGACATTAGCTTGGCAGTGAGGCAGCCAGATGCTCATAGCCTAGATAATGAAAGAAAAGCCCTGAAGGTATTTCAGAAGTCTGGAAGGGTGCCCCTCCCATCACAGGCCCTGAGGCCTAGAAGGACTGAGTTGTCCCAGAGGATAGACCTGGGGCACAGCTGCCCTTAGGAACTTTCTCCCTGCATCTTAGCTGCTCCGGCTGGAGTAACCCTGTCTCAAGCAGCCCCAAGTGTGGTTTATACAGCAGCTCTGGAGAGAGAAGTCTAAAACCTCGGTGGCATCCACGTTGTGTTAATTCTGCAGGCCAGCAGAACATGAGAGCAGTGGAGGTGTGGGAGCCTCCTCCCAAATACCAGAGGATGTATGGAAAAGCCTGGGAACCCTGCTGCAGGGGTAGGGCCACCACAGAGGCTGTCTACTAGATCAATGCTGAGCAGAAATGTGGGGTTGGAGCCTCCACTGGAGAAATGTGGAGTAGAGCCAAGGCAGCAGGGCTGCTGCCAGGACCCCATATCTATAAGGCCACTGGCAACATGCGACACAGGCCTGTGTACCAGTGCAGCCACAAGTACCAGTGCAGCACAGTGAGCTGCACCTGGCAGAACTGTGGAAGTGAGGCTGCCCAAGGTTTTGGGGGCCCAGATGCCCGATGGTGCCCTGGATGCAGGAGTTAGAGTCGAAGAAGATTATTTTGGAGTTTTAAGACATGATGTGTTCCCTGTTGGATTTCGAAAGTGTTTGGGGCTTGTTTCTCCTTTTTTTCTGGTCTATTCCTCCCTTTTGGAATGGAAATGTGTATCCAATGTCTGTTCCATCATTGTGTCTTGGCAGTAGATAAATTCGTTTTTGATTTTTACAGGTTCACAGCTGGAATGACTTTTGCTGTTAGTCTCAGATGAGACTTTGGACTTAGGGCTTTGGACTTTCAACTTGGTGCTGAAACATGCTACGATCTTTGGGACTACTGGGAGGGAGTAATTGTATTTTGTAAGTGAGAGGGACATGAATTTTGGGTGGCCAGGGGTGGGATGATGGAGTTTGGATGTATTGTCCTCCTAGAACTCATGGAAATTTGATCCTCAATGTGGCAGTGTTGGGAACTGATTGAGTCATGGGGGCAGACCATTCATGAATGGATTAATGCTCTTTCTGGGAGAGGGGGACCTGAGTGACATCTCATTCTATTGGTTCCCGTGAAAACTGGTTGTATAAAAGACCCTGGCACTTCCCCTCTCTCTCTCTCTTGTTTCCTCTCACCATGTGATCTGCTGTACTCACTGGCTGCCTGCTGCTTTTTGACATGAGTAGAAGCAGTATGAGGCCTGTTCTAGATGCAGCTGTCCCAGAATAGTAAGCCAAACAAGCCTCTGTTCTTTATAAATTACCCAGTCTAAGGTATTTCTGTCAAAGCAACACAAAGCAATACACCAATGCATGTATTTTAGTAAAGTTATCTGTAAGTACTGCTTCAGCTGTTTATTACTAATTTTGACATGTAGTGTTTGCACTATATTCAGTTTTAGTTCTAAATAGCTTTTAATGTTCATATGACATTGCTCTTCACCTTAAAGATTATCTGCTTATCATGCTTATTTTAGCTATTTGAATATTACTTATTTCTTATTTCATGAAATTTTGTTCAAAATCTATATCCTATTAAATTTTGGAATTTGAATCGTCTTTTGTGATCTAAGACATGGTTAATATTTTTAAGTACATTTGTCCCTTACTATTTGTGGGGGATTGTTTTAATTATCCCCCATGGATACCAAAATTTATGACTGTTCAAGTTCCTTATATAAAATAGATATGGTACTCACATATAACATACATACATTCTTCCGTATGCTTTAAATCATCTCTAGATACTTACAATAACTAATACAATGTAAATGCTATGTAAATAGAGGTTACAGTGTATTGTTTTTATTTATTCTATTCTTTATTACTGTATTATTATTTTTTATTGTTGTTTTTTCCTTGAATATTTTTGATCTAGAGTTGGTTGGATCCACCAGTGTGGAACCCATGAACACAGAGAGCCAACTGTATTCCACATGTACTCAAAAGAAAATTATATATACAGTTTTTCTACAGTTTTATAAATTGATTTCACTTACTATACCACTTGAAACTCATATAATGAAGTTAGATGAATAAGGTGTTAAGACTCTTATTTTACAGATAATAAAATGTGAACTCAGAGAGCTTAAGTGATTTATAAAATTCCATTCAGTGTTTAAATATTTAAGCTAAAGATAAAATAAAGTCATTCTATTCTCTTATAATTCAACATTATTTCTACCACATTAATTATTACTTTGAAACCAGAGAAGGTCAAATTCTAAGTATATAAGATAAAGAATTAAAATGTTATATAATGTCAAAAGATGGATATCACACCTCAATCAAATTTAACTTGGAAAAAAATTATTTATTTTTATAAACTATTCCTTCTAGGTACTTCCCCCCCCTTTCTCATTAAAGTGAATGTCAAATATCAAACATTTCTTCTTATTGGTTTGGAAAAAATAACATTTTGTAGCTTGCTATGTAATATTTTAAATTTCAACTATTCATGTTAAATTTTGTTGTTGCACCTGTTGCCTGATTACTCAAAAGTCCTCAGAATGATTACTTTATCTGAATTTACTACTATACTTTTAAAGTCTTAAAGCCTGTCTCTGTACCATAGTAACAATATTTCAAAATAAGTTTTTCTCCCTACTGCTACCTCCAGGATGAATTTCTCAACAGATGTATTTAATTTCTTTCCAATATTTCTCCATGAACTTTTAAAGTGTCATGTCCACAAAATATGCTTTTCTGTATAAATGGCAAGACTCTGCAGAAAAAACAATTTAATAAATTTATATTTGAAATAGATGTAGAAAATCAAGCTTCCTCATCCAGAGGATGTATTCCCAAAAGTAAATCAAGCAATGATTGCTAATCAGACACAACCTTTGCTTAACCAGCAAATGGAGGATTTCTCTTTTGACATAAATCATGTTCTATGATATATCAATAAAAAATGAAAATTATTACCAAAACAGAGAGTATTCAAAAATGTATAAGCCATTAGCCTAAGATAGTACGGTTACTTTCTTTGAAGACCTCAGCAAAAGTGGGATCCTTTGAAATATATACTTTTAATTCTAATCCCTTTAATGTAATTCAGAAGAGATTTATATTCAGATTTCTCTCACTTTAAAAAATATATCAATTAACATACAGTAAAATTATCTTTTTTTTCACAAATAGTTTTATGAATTTTAACACTTGTGTTGTTTCTTATATCTACTACCCAACTCAGGATATAGAACAATTTCAACATCCCTGAAATTTCCCTTTCCTGTGTATCTGTAGTTGCATTCTCCTTCACTCCTCATCATTGGCAATCATAATCTGCTCCCTGTCATGAGAGTTTGGTCTTTTTTAAAAATCCTATAAATGGAATCATATAGTATGTAACCTGGTGAGACAGGCTTCTTTTACACAGCATAATGCCTTTAAGATACATCCACACTATTGTGAATATTAAAATTATTTTTAATGCAGATGTTTCCTGTATGGATATACAATAGTTTATCTATTCAGTTGTTCGAAGATATTTGGATTATTTTCAATTTTAGCAATTATCAATAAAGCTACTATAAACATTTATATACAGATGTTTATGTGAACATGTTTGTTTGTTTGTTTGTTTTTAACTTTTGTAGAGTTAACAGCCATGCTTAATAAGATACATGATGAGTGTATGCTAAACTTTATAAGAAATTGCCAAATATTTTCCAGACTGGCGGTACCATTTTGCATGCCCAGCAGCTATGAATTAGAGTTCCGGTTGCTTCAGATCCTCACTAGCCCTTGGTATTGACAGCTTCTTGTATTATAGCTATTCTAATATGTGTGTAGTGCTGTAGGACTGTGGTTTCAATTTATGTTCCCCTTGTGGATAATAATGTTGAGCATCTTTTATATGTTTATATACCTCCTTGATAAACATATGAAAAGATACTTATCTCTTATCTCAACATCATGGTGTTTTAGAAATTCTACTCCTAGGTATTTACACAGTGAATTAAAATCTAATTTCCTCTATAGTAGCATGAAGAGCTCCACAGATTGGTCTCTATCAAAACTGGTGACTGGTGAAAATTTTATATATATTTAATAATATTTATCTCCATTTAAAACCTCTGAAAATGGTCCTAAAGACACAGCTAATGAAAATAATTTGAGAAACTACATTCAAATTCAGTAATAACAGGAAGAGCCTGGTATTTGAACTGGTTACTCACTCCCTCCACCATCCCAACTCAACATGAGGAAAACCCTATACATGAAATGAAAGCTCTACCTCCTCATGGCATTACCAAGAATACTGGGCACTGATTTTCCTTGCTGATAAGATAGAGCTTGTGAGGTGGTTCTTAAATGATGCAAAAGGCAAGCCAAGAAGACCTGAGGCTACTTCCCCACCTCCACCCCCACTTTTAAAGTAAGGGTGGCACTCAGAAAAAAGCATGTCATTGTCCCAATCCCCAGCTCCAGAGCCATAGCCCAGAGATCTTGCCTGCTGCAGGAGAAATAGCCCTTGAAACAGACAGCTCCTGATTTCTTCCCAGAGAAATTGATTTCATTTGCAAAAAAGTGTGGAGAAGTACAAGCCTAAGGATGCTCTCAAAAAAAGTGGAAGTTGTGGCAAATGGCAAAATTTGTAGAGCCTTTGCAGATATGATATGGACTAAACTGTGGGCTGGATAGTTATCCTGTAAGAGCCTCAAGTAAGACCAAGTTTCAAACACTGACCTCAGTACCTATCTTTTCAAAGGAGCCCAAATTTGGTTGGTTAGTTAGTCCCAGGGTGACTGTGCATATACCCAAGGCTGTGCTCCGTGAGAAGCAACATCAGAAGTTTAACGTTGTCCAGGAGGTGGGGTGAGTCACAAATAGACTTCACTAAAATAACCCAGCCAATCACTGAGCAAATAAACAAACAAATAACAACAAGAAGCCCCAGAGGTGGGAGACCAGTACCTCAAGTTGCTACAATATATTGTCTAAAATGTCCAGTTTCCAACAGAAAATTTTCAGTCTTACAAAGAACCAAAAACGTGTAACTCACCCACCAGTAAAGAGGCAGGCAACAGAAACTATTGGCAAGAGCAAACAGATGCTGAATTTAACTGAAAAAGACTCTAAAGTGATCATTATAAATATGTATGTTCAAAAACTAAAAATAAATGAATTCTAAAGAGATTAAAGAAGCAAAGAAGATATGATATTGTCAAATAGAGAGTATCAGTAAAGAGAGAAATTATTTAAAAAAATAGAAATTCTGAAGTTGAAAGTATAATAATTGAAATAAATTTACTGAATGTGCTTAGCAGTAGATTTGAGCTGGCAGAAGAGAATTTGTGAACTTGGAGATAAATTGATGGAGATTATGCAATTCAAAGAACACAGAGAAAAAGGAGTGAAGAAAAATGAACAAAGACTCAGAGAAATGTGTAATGGTAGTACCAAAAAGAGAACAGATAAAGTAAGGAGCAGAAAAAATATTTAGAGAGATAAATGGCTGAAGAATTCCCAAATTTATTGAAAAACAATAGCCTACACATCCAGAAGCTCAACACATTTCAAGTAAGGGAAATGCAAAGAAATACTCAGACATATCATAGTAAAAATGCTAAAAGCCAAATAGAAGGAGAAAATCTTTCTCTATAGGAAATGTCCAGAAAAGACAAGATAAAAAAGAGATTAGTGGTTTCTTAGGATTGGGGAGGAATGTGGAGAAATGGAAAGGTGACAGCTAAAGGGCACAGAGTTTCTTTTTTTAGGTGATGATGATGTTCTAAAATTGAGGTGATAGTTGCACAGCTCTGTGAACATGCTAAACATTATCGAGTTGTATACTTTAAATGGGTAAATTGTACATTTTGTGAAATATATTTGAGTAAAGCTATTTAAAAGTAATTAAATTTATATGAAGACCTGTACATAAATGTTTATAGAAGCTCTATTTATAATCCTGAAAAACTGGAACCAGGATGACTTTTAACAGGTGAATATATAGTCTATTGTTCATTCATAAAATAGAATACTGATCAACAAAAAAAGAAATGAGCTATTGATTCACATAACAACACAGACAAATTTTACAGGTAGTTTGCTAAGTGAAGGAAGGCATATCCAAAAGGCTACATTTTGTATGATCTATATGACATTCTTTAAAAAGCAAAATTATAAGTATATAAAAACGATTGGTGATTGCCAGGAGTTGGGAGAAATAATAATGGTTGACTACAAAAGGGCCACATAAGAGAGGCTTTGGATTACTGAACTGTTCTAGATGGTACTAAATTGGTGGATATGTGTCTGTACAAATGTGTCATAAGCCATTCACTGTGAACTTAACTGTACATAGGTAGGTAGGCAGATAGATAGATATTTAGTTAGGTGGATAGATAGGTAGATAAATAGATAGATAGATTCCAACATGTCATGAAACACCTACTGTAACATGTGAATCTAACACCACTAAAAGGGATGAGAAAGAAAGGAGCTAACTGATTTTTTAAAAATTGGTTATGATTATTCATAAGATACAAAGCTGATTGTCCTCCCTAGTGACCTAAACGTGAAGTCCAGATCCATACTGGTAGCATGCCCATTACCACAAATTGTGATTGGACCCTGTGTCCCCCACACAGTTATCCCCAACCTCCCTCCCCCTCCCCCTTTCCCCCACTTCACTTTATATCCCTAGGTACGTACTCTCCCTCTGCAAGTCCATCACACCACTGTGGTCTTTCTTTCCTTCCTTCTTTCTCTCTCAGCTCCCACTTATAAGTGAGGATGTGCAGTATTTTTCCCCCTGTGCTTTGCTTACTTCACTTAACACAAGTTTCTCCAGTCTCATGGATGAGCTTGGAGCTGACTGATTTTGGAAAAATCAGTTTTCACTCTTTTTACTGAGACTATAAAGCTAAAAACAAAATGAATTATTTATAACAAGACACTATATGCTAATTGGTATTTTTTTTTTCTTATAGGGACTACATATTACAATTCTGAAATGAATTTACATGTATACATTTACATGTATATTAAAAAATAATATATTGAGTGGTACTAAACAGTAAATTATAGATAATAAGACCCAGATACTTTCACTGTCAGAATAAACTTTTGTATGAGATAAATGTATCCAAAATTCATGGTCAAGTGTGGTAACTGAGGAATAAATAAATAAGTGAACTAATAATTCTTACATCACCTTGGCATTGATTAACATCTCGGAGAGAAGATCGAGAGTTGAAAAACAATACTTGCCGCTATAGGCTTAAATATAAAGTTAAAAAAAAATCAGAAGTAAGGTTTGGGGATACAGAGGCTTAAGGATAAGGGAAGACGTGCGTGTAACTTATTAACTGATTATTGTTTATTATATATTCCAAGGAGTGCTACCATGATAAGTAAATATTCTGAACTCATCAGTGGTGACTGAAATACTGTGAAGGAACAGAAGGCCATACGGCTAGTGAACACGATTAGTTCACGTTGTACCTGTGGGACACATGTGGGACACCAACCCTGTCATAGAACGATTAGCTCATACTGTAGATGGCTCTCTGATATGCTCTAATGCACATTAGAAATTTTTGGAGACCCCTTCTTTCTCTTCTCCAGTACCCTCCCCTCCAATAGGAGGAGTAAAATGCCGTGATGGCTTTAGCACTTCTGGACGATGCCAGGAGTTCCAGGTGCTATATAAGACAAAGGGAATGGGGCCTATAGCAAACTGTGCCGATTTACAACAAATTGAGGAAGGCTGCTCCTGTCTGTCAGAGGTCACAGCTGAGTAAAGTGTATTGTTAATCAAGTGGCCACCTGCACAGATCAGTGAGTCGTCACTGAGGATGTACTTGTTGATGGAAACATCTCAATTTTATAAGGACTCATTGAAATTTTCTAAGACATTTCAGCCTCCTGCGAACTGGCACAGTTTCTCTTGAAGTTGAAGAGCAAAGCATACACAGTTAATAACAGAAGAAAAGCAAAGAGCACTTAAGAACCAGTGCTCTGCATTCAAGGCATCGTTTTTCTGTTCCCCCTTTCAACCTCATTCTCTTGGAATTACAGAGCTCTTGTACACATCAAAAGGACCATTCACTGTCTTTGAGGAGATACGTGCTCAGTTGGAGCATTGCACTCAGATACAAAAATCAAAGTGTTCTCATGCTTCAGCTTTCCCATCAAGAAAACAGTAACAGCTGAGAGAATGGTTGTTTTCTGGGGTCTTATTAGTAAAGTATAAAATTCTTTGACCCCAATGGAAGAAAATATGCATATCTATGTATAAATAAAAGGAGGACAAATTAGCCATCTTTGTAGCCTGCTGAGAATATAACCAATTTTATTAGCCAGTGTTAAATAAAATGCTCTGAGAAAGTTATCACAAGCTGCAGAGCAGATGTACTGTGATTTAGAAAAAAGGCTGTGCCCCTAAACATTCAAAGGGACAGAATTTAATTCTAAAGTACTAGGGAGGTCAGTAAATGAAGTTATTAGATGTTACCTAAATGGGTTATTTTCCATTTGTACTTTTCATGTGCTGTTTGAACAATAAAAATTTTCCACCTAGACACATTTTCCTTATGCTCAGACTATGGGTATAAATGTTACTGAAAGCTATTTTTTTAATCCACTGTCCCAGAGGTGGAAGCACAATACAGACAAGCTGTAGAAAGTTGGCACAGTTCTAACTGTAAGTAATGTTTTGTGTTTTATGCCAGAAGCTGGAAATGTTGCTAGTATAAGAAAGGGGAAAACAAGTGCCAAAGCTTTCTTTGGAAATGAATACACCACTAGCCCCAGGGTAGAGGTGAAATCACCAATGCAATCAGTGGACAGTATTACACAAAGAAAGTGTATCGAATGAGCCTATCTTTGTAATAGGAGTTAAGAAGCCATGTGGGAAAATACTTTTCAGCCCTGGACTACAGCTATATCTGAAATCAAGGATTCAAAGTGTGAGAGAATGATATCTGTCTATCTGGGGAAACAGTTCCTGTCACTTACTGGGGAGCAGAGCTGAGATATGCTGGGGAGAGTCATCTTCCCAGCAAAAGAATCAGGATAGAATAATGAGGCTAAGTTTTTTTAAAGGATTTGTCAAATTCTTTTAGAATTTTGTAAATAAGCATGAAAGGAGGCCACTGGTTATGGGTAAGGCCTGCCAGAAACTGAAGACTCAAAGAGTTAATAGTGGAACAGGATGGAATCCTGTTACTTATCTTTCTAAAACATCTTTTCTATGTGTCTGCAATGTGGCTGTGTTACAAGCAAGAAGCTCACAATTATTTGGGGTCATTTGCCTGATTATATGAAAAAAACCGTCAGATGGCTTCCTAGATAATAGAAATATGAGGGTTGTTCCTGGACAAGTAGAGAGGCTAATAGTGGCAGTCACGTTTATAACAAGAGTAGTAAGGAAAATTCAGATCTAAATTTAGAGCATCTAAAACATAGACTGAATGGAATGTCATTTCTTATTCATTTTTATCAACCTTTACATCCTTGCCCCATATACATTTTATATCTCTCACTTCTCCCTTTTGCACATCTCATTTTATTTTACTCCTTTTATCTGACCAAAATTAAACCTTCTGTATTATTTGCTATATCAGGAGTGCATCCAAATTGTGTGAAATAATGGTGGCTTCACCAAATAAAAATTTACTTTTGAAGTCTGAATATAAGCCATGGTAGGGCAGGAGATGGTGTCATGCTCTGATGTCAAAAATGTCTCAACCCACTTCAGTTTTCCTTCCACACCATCTTAAGCACACAGTTTTCATCCTCATGGTTCCAAGACAGCTGTTGTACTGATAGGCAACCTATCCACATGCCAAGAAAGAAAAAGGGAGGAAGAGGAGGCGAAAACAAAGTCAAAAGAAACATGACAGTTAAGTCTTCATGCTTTAAAAACTCTTATATCTGTTTATATCACATTGGCCAGAACTGGTTTAAATGGCCACCCTCTTGTGCTGGGACTGAGACAAAATTGGAATTCTCCTTAGTAAAGAGGAATGGATTTGGGATAGACAACTACTGTGTGCTGCAGTAGCCTTCCGCATTAATATTGTTTCCTGCTCCCTGTTTTAATTATAATTGTACAGTTAGATTGTAATCTGTTCACATCATCTATTTATTGTACAGCCCTTCTCCAAAAAAGCATTTAAAGTAACTGATTCTACTAGTCAGCCATAAAAAAGAATGAAATTCTGCCATTTCTTGAAAGAGCTTGGAGAAAATTATGTTAAGTGAAATAAGCCAGGCATAGAAAGAGAAATACTGCACGTTTTGACTCATATGTGGAAGCTGAAAAGGAGAAAAAAAAAAAAAATCAAAAACCAAATATATCATTATATTGATAAATTAAACTGTTAAAAGGAGAGAGAACTGTGGTTACTAGAGGCAGGGAAAAGGAAGGAGGTTGGGGAGATAGTGAGATGCTGGTTAATGGACACAAAGTTACACCTAGATAGGAAAAATAAGTCCTATTGGTGTATAGTCAGCCCAGGAAAATATAATTTACAATGCTTTTTAAAAATATGAATATTCATGAGATACAAAGCTAATTGTCACCCCTTGTGCCCATGATGTGAGAGTCAGATTCATACTGGGGGCATACCCCTTACCAGAAATTACTTTTGTAGCCCGTGTTCCCCACCCAATTATCCCCCAAACTCCCCCCTTTCCCCCACCCATTCTGTTTTGTAGCCCTAGGAATGTTCCTTCCCTCTGTAAGACTAACTCACTACTGTGGTCTTTCTTTCCTTCCTTCCTTCCTTTCTCTCTTAGCTCCCACATATGAGTGAGCACATGTGGTATTTATCCCTCTGTGCTTTGTTTATTTCGCTCAACATAAGTTTCTCCAGGTTCATGCATGTAGTTGCAAATGGGAGTATTTCATTCTTTTTTATGGCAGAGTAGTATTCCATGGTGTATATATACCACAGTTTCCTTATCCAGTTATCCATCAATGAACATTTAGGTTGGTTCCATATCTTGGCTATTGTAAACAGGGCTGCGATGAACATGGGAGTGCAGGTATCCCTTCGACATGATGATTTCCATTCCTCTGGGTAAATACCCAGAAGAGGGATTGCTGGATCATATGGAAGATCTATCTGTACTTGTTTGAGAAGCCTCCATACTATTTCCATAGTGGTTGTACTAATTTACAGTCCCAGCAACAGTGCAGTAGTGTTCCCTTCTTTCCACACGCTTGCCAGCCTTGGTTATTCACTGTCTTTTTCATTATAACCCATCAAACTGGGGTGAGGTGGTATCTCAATTAGTTTTAATTTGCATTTCCCTGATGACCAGTGATGTTGAGCATTTTTTCATGTATCTGTTGGCCAGTTGTATGCCTTCCTTTGGAAAATGTCTATTCAGCTCCTTTGCCCATGTTTTAATTGGATTATTTGTATTTTTACTGTATAATTGCTTGAGTTCTATGTATATTCCGGATATTAATCCCTTGCTGGATACATAGTTAGCAAAAATTTTCTCCCACTCTGTAGGTTGTCATTTCACTCTGTTGATTATTTTCTATGCTGTGCAGAAACTTTTTAGTTTGATATAGTCACATTTGTTTGTTTTTTTCTTTTGCTGCTTGTGCTTTTGGGCTCATGCTCACAAAGCCTGTGCCCAGACCTATATTTCCCTCAGTAATTTAACAGTTTTAGGTCTTGTACTTAAGTCTTTAATCCATTTTGAGTTGATTTTAGTGTATGGTGAGAGATGCATATTTAGTTTCATTCTTCCGCATATGGATATCGAGTTTTCCCAGCACCACTTGTTGAAGAGGCAGTCTTCTCCCCTGTTGCCTTTGTCCGATATCAGATGGCTGTAAGCCTGAGGGGTGATTTTGGGGTTCTCAATTTTACTCGACTGGTATGGATGTCTACTTTTATACCAGTACCATGCTGTTTTGTTACAACAGCTCTGTAGTATAATTTGAAGTCAGGCAGAGTTATGTCTCTGGCTTTATTTTTTTTCCTTTGGATTGTTTTGGCTATGTGGGGTCTTTTATTTTTCAATATGAAGGGTAAGATTGTTTTTTCCATTTCTGTGAAGAATGTCATTGGTATTTTGATGGGTATTGCATTGAATTTTTAGATCACTTTGGGTAGTATGGACATTTTCACAATGCTTATTCTTCCAATCCAAGAGCATGGAATGTCTTTCCATCTTTTTGAGTCTTTAATTTCTTTCAGAAGTGGTTTGTAGTTCTCTTTGTAGATGTCTTTCACCTCCTTGATTAAATTGATCCCTAGGTATCTTATTCTTTTTCATGATAATTGTAAATAGGTGTACTTTCTTTATTTCTCTTTCTGTTAATTCATTATTTGAGTATATAAATGCTACTGATTTGGGGGCATTTATTTTGTATCCTGCAACATTACTGAAGTTATTAACAAGCTCTAGGAGTTTTTTGATAGTCTTTAGATTTTTCTATATATAGTATCACATCATCTGCAAATAGAGAAAGTTTGACTTCATCTTTTCCAATCTGGATTCCCTTTATTTCTTTCTCTTGCCTGATTGCTCTGGCTAGTACCTCTAGTACCAAGTTAAATAGAGTGGTGAGAGTGGGCATCCTTGTCTTGTTCCTGTTCTTAAAGGAAAAGCCTTTGGTTTTTCTCCATTCAGAATGATACTGGTGGTGGGCTTATTATAAATCCCTTTATTGTGTTGAGATATTTTCCTTCTATACCCAATTTGTTGAGAGTCTTTATCATGAAGGGATGTTGAATTTTATCAAATGCTTTTTCAGCATCTATTGAGATAATCATATGGTCTTTGTCCTTGAGTTTGTTGATGTGATGTATCACATGTATTGACTTTTGTATTTTGAACCATCCTTGCATCTCTGGGATGAATCCCACTTGATCATAGTGTATAGTTTTTTACAAATGTTGCTGTATTCTGATTGCTAATATTTTGTTGAGGATTTTAGCATCTAGGTTCATGAAGGATATTGGTCTATGATTTTCTTTTTTGGTTGGGTCTTTATCTGGTTTTGGTATCAGAGCTATGTTGGCCACATAGAATGAGTTTCAGAGAGTTGTGTCTCAATTGTTTGGAATAGTTTGAGGAGGATTGATATTAACTCCTTGCAAGGAAAATAGAATAGTTTAGTCAGACCCCTCACCTCAGGTCTATTTGGGAGAAGTGCAGCACATTCTTTGTAAATAGGTTGTGTATGGGTGGAGTTAGTGCACATGTTTGCCCACGTATCATTTTAGTTTTCTTGCTATTCATGTGGTCTTCAGAGTTTGTGATGCAGGCTAGACGGCAGAGCCCAGGTCTAAAAGTAGAGCATGTTTACTTTGCTGGCAACTGCTCAGTTTTTTCTTTGGACTTTGCCAGTAGCAGTTGAGTTTCTGAGTTTCGTTTTGGTGTGCCTAGCTCTTAGACATATGTGTACTGAATAAAGACTACTCCTTCCTCACCTACAGCTCCAAGGACCTTTTTCCGGTTATGTGGCTTGTAGACCTGCATGTGAAAGGTTTGTGACCAGTCTGGACAATGGGCTTGAGAGGTCTGTGAGCTCCAGACCCAGCCCTAGCTCTACACTCCACTTTTAAAGTTTGGTAGAATTCAGCTGTAAAGCCATCTGGACCCAGACTTTTCTTTGTTGGATGATTGCTAATTCCTACTTCAGTCTCCTTATTCGTTATTGGTCTTTTCAGGTTCTCTATCTCTTCTTGGTTCATTTCTTGGTAGTTTGTATGTATCCAGAAACTTATCCATATCTTCCAGATTTTCATATATGTTGTCATACAGTTGTTTATAATAGTCTCTAATGATTCTTTGTATTCCTGTGGTTTTGGTTGTAATGTCTCCCTTTTCATTTCTGATTTTTGTTATTTTGGTCTTCTCTGTTCTTTTTTGTTGTTGTTGTTAACCTAGCTAATGGTTTGTCTATTTTATTTATCTTCTTGAAAAATCAACTTTTTGTTTTGTTGATCTTTTCTATTGTTTTTTGGGGTCTCTATTTCATTTAGTTCTGCTCTGATCTTAATTATTTCTTTCCCTCAACTACCTTTAGGTTTGGGTTGTTGTTGTTTTTCAAGTTCTTTGAGGCATAGTGTTAGGTCATTTATTTGAAGTCTTTCCATTCTTTTAATATAAGCATTTATTGCAATAAATTTGCCTGTTAGTACTGCTTTTGCTGTATCTCACAGGTTTTGGTGTGATGTATCTTTATTTTCATTAGTTTCTAGAAATTTTTTGATTTCCTGTTTAATTTCTTCTTGGACCCATAGGTCATTTGGGAGTCTATTATTTAGTTTCCATGTATTTGTATAACTTCCAGTTTTACTTATTGTTTATTTCCAATTTTAGTCCATTGTGGTCTGAAAAGACAGTTGGAATGATTCACTTTTTTAAAATTTGCAGAGAGTAGATCTGTGACCTAATATGTGGTCTATTCCAGAGAATGTACCATGAGCTGATGAGAAAAAAGTGCATCCTTTAGTTGTTGGGTGAAATGTTCTGTATATATCTGCCAAGTCCAGTTGGTCTAGGGTGTAGATTAAATCCTGTGTCTCTTTGTTGACTTGTTGCCTGGAAGATCTGTCCCATACTGAGAGAGGGGTGTTCAGATCACCCACTATTAATGTATTAGGTCCTATTTCTTTCCTTAGGTCTAATAGTGTTTGCTTTATATATATGGGTGCTCCTGTATTGGGCACATACTTGTTTATGATTCTTATGTCTTCTAGCTGGATAGATCCCTTTATCATATATAGTGGCCTTCTTTGTCTTTTTTATGTTTTTTGGTTTAAAGTCTATTTTGTCCAATGTAAGAATAGCTGCTCCTGCTCATTTTTGGTTTCAATTTGCACGGTATATCTTTTTCCATCCCTTTACTATTAGGCTGTGTGTGCCTTTACAGGTGAGGTGCATCTCTTGAAGACAGCGTATAGTTGGCTCTAGCTTTTTAATCCAATCAGTCAGTCTGTGTCTTTTGAATGGGGAGTTTAGTCCATTCACATTTAGCATTGTTATTGACAAGTGTTGCTTAATTCCTGCCATTTAATAGCTTCTTGTTTAGATGATTAAAATATATTTTGATCATTATTTCCCCTTTTATTTCTCTTCTTCAATATTAGTTGGGAATTTAAGTTGGGATAATTTAGCTTCTTTCTCTTTCTTGCTGGCATTTTTGTTTTAATAGGTTCTGCTCTTTCTTGTGTATTTATGATAGTGGTCACCATTATTCAGATTCCAGATGAATGACTCCCTTGAGAATTTCTTTCAGGGCTGGTCATGTGGTAGTAAACTCCCATAACTTTTGTTTGTCTGGGAAATAAACTATTTTTCCCTCATTTCTGAAGGAGATCCTTGCTGAGTACAGAATGCTTGGCTGGCAGTTTTTTTGTTTTAGTATATTAATATATTGTTCCACTTTCTTCTGGCCTGTAGGGTTTCAGTTGAGAAGTCGGCTGTTAGTTTGATGGGGGCTCCCTTATAGGTAATTCAAAGTTTTTCTTACTGCTTTTGAGAAGTCATTGCTTCTTCAAACCCTTGCTTTTCTATTGTATTTCTGCATGAAGACTGACTTATTTTTTCTAAGATCAACTCTCTTTTATAATAATTTGTATATGCTGCCAAGAACATCTGAACACACTTTATTAATCATCTTTTTTCCAAACTTTTCCTCTAAGTTTACAAGTTTATGAGGTACATGGTCTCTCTTGCAAATTCTTATTGGCAATCCTTTACCAAATATTTTACCACTACATATTATGTACTGCCATTCTTTTAGCTTCTGATAAGTTGATTCCTTTTCCTAACCAAAGCCGGGTCACTAATCCATTAAAAGAAAAAAAGGTACTGAGAGGGTTAGTAGTAGCTCAAGGAAATGAAGCCAGGAATGTGAATTTGGCTTTGATACCAGATAGTCTAACCCCAGAACCTAATGATAGCCATTGAGCAAAATTGCTTTATTCAAGTTTTATTGTATATGAATAGGAAAAAAAATGTAATTTATTTTGTTTTGTTTATTTATTTCACTTTCACCATCTAAGATTTTACATAAAGTCATATGTTGATTATGCATATTCTAGGCAAAAACACAAATGGTCATAAAGTAAAAGTATCTCTTCTCTCTATTTATTATCAAGTCATATTTTATACTTTGTACTTCACACTTTAAAACACATACATACACACCCCTCCAGATGCTATTTTTTTCTTTTTAAATATAAACTTTTTAAACAGTTTTAGATATACAGAATTACAAAGATAGTACAGATATATTCTATGTTTTCCATACACATAGTTTCCCCTGTAATTAACATATTTCATTAGTATGGTACATTTGTTACAACGTTTTATCTTCTGGTAAACAGATATGCTTATTTCTGTTGCATATATATTTAAGAGTTGAGTTTTTAGGTTATAGGATAAACCTATGTTCACTTTTAGAAGACATTGCCAATTTTCCGAAATAAGTGTACCAATTTGTACTTCCATCAGCAGTGTACAAAAGTTAGTTCTGGTTACTGCACATTCCCATAATACTTTTTTAGGGGATTTGTTTTTTCATTTTAACCATTCTTATTAATATAGAGAAGTACATCATAACTTGAACATATATTTCTCCATTAGAAAATAAAATTAAATAATATTTTTAAATACATTTATTTAAAAATTGTTTTATCCTTTTTTGTTTGAAGAATCTGTTTATGTCTTTTGCCCAATTTTCTAAAAAGTTGCCTTTTTCTTACTGACTTATAGTTCTTTATATATTTTCAATGTCAGTACTTTGTCAGGCATACATATTCCATATATCTTCACCCAGTATGTAGGTTGCATTTACAATGTTTACGGTAACTTCTAATAAGACTTTTAATATGTTACATTTTATATTAATCTTAATATAAATGCTCATACACACATAACACATACACACACATATACTTTATTGTTAGTGCTTTCTTACACCCTGCTTAAGAAATCTTTGCATACTCCCAGGTGCTAAAGATGTTTTTCTGTTGTTTTCTTTTTAAATCCTTACTGTTTAAATTTTATACTTACACCTACAGTCTATCTGGAACTGATTTTTGTGTAGTGTATAAAATAGAGGTCAAGGTTCTTTTATTTCCCTTATTGACCCAGTGTAGTGGATTGAATTATGTCCCCCCAAAGCTCACTGAAGCGTGAATTGTGTCTTCCGAGTTTTATGTATTAGAAACTTACCCCCACTGTGACTGTTAAGAGGGTGGGATATCCTGTTATGGTAATTGAAAGGTGGAGGCTTGAAGAAGTGTTTGGATTGTAGGACCATGTGGTAAGTTTCAGGTACTTGGTTATAATACACCCAGTATATTAGTCTGTTTCCATTGCTTACAACAAAATACACAGAACTGGGTGATTTATAAAGAAAATGACATTTATTGCTTACAGTTTCTAAGGCTGAGAAGTCCAAAGTCCAGGGAACGTAGCTGGTGAAGGCCTTGGTGGTGGTGACAGTGATGGCAGGGTATTGCACTGCAAAATGACAGAGCAGAGAGCAAGAGAGAGAGACTCTCCTCTTCTGTTAAAGCCCTCCAAACCATGCCCCTGGCCACCATTTTTAATTCATTCACTACTGCACAGTGTTATAATCCAATCACCTCTTCAAGTCCCCACCTTTCAACTACCATAATGGGATTTCCCACCCTCTTAACAGTCAAAATGAGGGTTAAGTTTCTAATACATAAAACTTGGGGAACAGAATTCAAGCTAAAATGAGTTTTGGGGGGAACATAATCCAATCCACTACACCCATGATCATTGTTTTTAAAATGATCAACCTTTCATGATTGCAATAAAACTAATCTTGCACTGATCTATTTGTCTATCCTTATGCCATTTCCACACTATTGTAAGTCATACAGCTTTATTATAATTAAGGCATTGTGGTACTGATATTTGGTAATTTAAGTCCTCCAGTGTTGTGCTGCTTCTTCCTTGGCTTTTCTTGGCCCTTAGCCTTTTCATGTAAATCAGTTTATTAGTTTCCACACACAGGCATGAAGTTTGTGGAATATCAATTGGGATTACAATGAATGTGAATATCAATTTGTTCATTTTTCACTTTTAATTTTTATTTATTTATAGCATATTCATTTTTTATGCCCCTTGACAGACCTATCACTTCCCAAACACCCTACCTCCCTTCCCCCTCCATCTCTAGTACCCTCAGGTTTGTCCTTTCCTTCTGAGAGTTCAATGTATTGTTGTGATCTTTTCTTTCTTTCATTCCTTCCTTCTTCCCTTCTTCCTCCCCCCATCCCTCCCTCCCACCTTTTCTTCCTAGCAGCCAGTTATGAGTATGAACATACAGTATTTCTCTTCCTTTGTCTGGCTTATTTCACCTAATATAATTTTCTCCAGACTCATCAATTCTGCAAATAGCAGAATTTCATTCTTTTTTACAGCTGTTTAGAATTCCATTGTGTATATTTACCACATTTTCTTTATCTAATCTTTGTTGATGGACACTTAGGTTGGTTCCATATTTTGGCTGTTGTAAATAGAGCTGCGATGAACATGGGAGTGCAGGTATCCCTTGTACATGATGATTTCCATTCTTTTGGATGTATACCCAGTAGTGGGACTGCTGGATCATATGGTAGTTCTATCTGTAGTTGTTTGAGAAACTTCCATATGTTTTTCCATAGGGTTGTGCTAATTTATAGTCCAACCAACAGTGCAGAAGAGTTCCCCTTTCCCTGCATCATTGCCAGCATTTGTTATTCTTGGTCTTTTTAATAATGGCCAGTCTAACTGGGGTGAGATGATATCGCATTGAGGTTTTGATTTGCATTTTTCTGATGACTAGTGATACTGAGCATTTTTTCATGTATTTGTTGGCCATTCATATGTCTTCCTTTGAAAAATGTCTATTCATCTACTTTGTCCATTTTTTAACTGGATTATTTGGTGTTTTGTTGTTGTTGTTGTTTTCTTTTTACTGCATAGTTGTTTGAGCTCTTTGTGTATTCTGGATATTAATCCCTTTTCAGATGTATAGTTTGTAAATATTTTCTTCCATTCCTTAGGTTGTCTTTCTGCTCTGGTGATTGTTCCTTTGCTGTGTAGAAACTTTTTAGTTTAATATAATCCTGTTTATTTATTTTTTCTTTTGTAGTTTGTACTATTGGGGTCTTATTCATAAAGTATTTGCCCAGTCCTATTACCTGCAGTGTTTCCTCTATATTTTCCCTTAGTAATTTTATAGATTCAGGTCTTATATTTAAGTCTTTAATCCATTTTGAGTTGATTTTGGTATATGGTGAGAGATACAGGTCTATTTTCATTTTTTCTGCATATGGATGTCCAATTTTCCCAGCATCATTTATTGAAGAGGCTGTCTTTTCCCAATGTGTGTTCTTATTTCCTTTGTCAAAGATTAGTTGGCTGTAGTATGTGGGTTCATTTCTGGGCTCTATTCTGTTCCATTGTTCCAAGAGTCTGTTTTTTTGCTGGTATCATGATGTTTTGGTAAAAATATCATTGTAATATAATTTGAAATCAGGTAGTGTTATGCCTCCAGCTTTATTATTATTATTAATTATTATTTGCTTAGGATTGCTTTGGCTATTCAGGGTCTTTTGTTGTTCCATATGAATGTTTGGATTGCTTTTTCTCTTTTTCTGAAGAATATCATTTGTATTTTGATGGAGATTTCACTGAATCTGTAGATTGCTTTGGGTAGAATGGACAATTTCATGATTTGATTCTTCCCATCCAAGAGTATGTTATGCTTTCCACTTTTCGGCATCCTGTTTAATTTCTTTCATAGTGCTTTGTAGTTCTCATTGTAGGGATCTTTCACCTCCTTTGTTAAATTTATACCTAGATATTTTATTTTTTCATGACTATTGTAAATGGGCTTGCTTTCTTCATTACATTTTCTGCTAATTTGTTATTGGAGTATAAAAACGCTATTGATTTTTGGGTGTTGATCTTGTATCATGCAACATCATTGAAATTGTTATTCAGCTGTAAGAGTTTTTTTGTAGAGGCAACAGGTTTTTCTATATACAAGATCATGTCATCAGCAAACAATACCAGTTTGACCTCGTCCTCTCCAGTCTTGATGCCCTTTATTTCTTTCTCTTCCCTGATTGCTCTGGCTAGTACTTCCAATACTAGGTTAGATAGGAGTGGTGAGAGTGGGCATCCTTGCCTTGTCCCTTTACAGGATATTATTGGCAATTAGTTTGTCATAAATGGCTTTTACTGTACTGAGATATTTTGTTCTATACCTAATTTGCTGAAAGTCTAATAAATCATGAAGAGATGTTGAATTTTGTCAAATACCTTTTTTTGCATCAATAGAGATAATATGGTTTTTTCCCTTGGTTTTGTTGATGTGGTGTATCACATTTATTGACTTGCCTATGTTGAACCAACCTTGCACCGCTGGGATGAATCTCACTTGATCATGGTATATAATTTTTTGATGTGTTGCTGTAATATGATTGCTAGTATATTGTTGAGGATTTTTGCATCTTTGTTCATCAAGATATGGGCCTGTAGTTTTCTTTTTTTGTTGTATCCTTATCTGGTTATGGTATCAGGGTGATGCTGGCCTCATGGAATGAGTTTGGGTGAATAGCTTCTGTTTTAATTTTTTGGAAAAGTTTGAAGACAAGAGGTATTAACTCTTCTTTAGAGGTTTGATAGAATTCAGCTGTAAAGCCACCCTGTCTCAAACTTTTCTTTCTTGGAAGATTTCTGATTACTGCTTCAATCTCATTGCTTGTCATTCGTCTTCTTGGTTCAGTCTTGGTAGTTTGTATGTGTCCAGAAATTTATCCGTTTCCTCCAGGTTTTCATATTTGTTGGTATACAATTGTTTATAATAATCTCTGATGATTCTTTATATTTATGTGGTATTGGTTGGAATGTCTCCATCTTCATTTCTGATTTTTGTTATTTGGATCTTTTTGGACAGAATTGCTATACTTACAATATTAAGTCTTCTAAATCTTTAACATAACATATCTCTCCATATATCTAGAGATATGTCATATTCCTCATTTACTTTTACTTATTTATTTTTTATTGATTATCCATATTCATGGGGTATAAAGCTGAGCATCACCAGCTGTGTCCAAGATGTGATGATCCTAGATCAATACTAACTGCATACCCATTACCACAAATTGCAATTATTCCTTATATCCTCCACACAATATTCCCCAACCTCCTGCCCCCTTCACTTCTTCTGCCCACAGTCAGAAACCCTAGGTAGATTCTCTCTCTGCACACCACTGTGCAAGTCTAACACATCACCATGGAAGTCTAATATACCACTGTGGTCTTTCTTTCCTTCCTTCTTTCTTTCTTAGCTCACACTTACAAGTGAGGATATGTGGTATTTTCCCTTTGTGCCTGGCTTAGTTCACTTAGCATAATTTTCTCCAAGCTCATCCATGTTGCTGCAAATGGCAGAATTTCATTCTTTTTTATGGAATAGTAGCAATCTATTGAATGTATATATCATATTTTCCTTATGCAGTCATCCATTGATGGACATTTATGTTGGTTCCATACCTTGGCTATTGTAAATACAGCTGTGATGAACATGGGAGTGCAGGTATCCCTTCGACATGATGATTTCCATTTCTCTGGGTATATACCTAGAAGTGGGATGGCTGGATCATATGGCAAATCTGCCTCTAGTTGTTTGAGAAACCTCCATACTGTTTTCTATAGTGGCTGTGCTAATTTACAGTCCCACCACACTGTAGAAACATTCCCTTCTCTCCACAACCTTGCCAGCATGTCTTTCTTCAGAAAATGTTTATTCAGTTCCTTTGCCCATTTGTTAAATGGATTATTTATATTTTTTTCTATTGTGAAATTGTTTGAGTCTCTTGTATATTATGGATATTAGTCCCTGTTGGATGTATAGTTTGCAAATAGTTTCTCCCACTCTGTAGACTGTCTTTTCACTGTGTTGATAGTTTTCTTTGCTTTGCTGAAACTTTTTAGTTTCATATAATCCCATTTGTTTATTTTTTCTTTTTTTGTTTTTGCTTGTATGGTTTTATTCATAAAGTCTTTGCCCAGTCCTATATCGTGAAGTGGTTCCCCATGTTTTATTCTAGGAGTTTTATAGTTTCAGGTCTTCTACTTAAGTCTTTAATCCATTTTGAGTTGATTTTGGTATATGGTGAAAGATATAGTCTAGTTTCATTCTTCTACATATGAATATCTAGTTTTGCCATCACCATTTCCTGAAGAGACTGTCATTTCCCCTTTGTTGTTCTTGGTGCCTTTGTCACAGATCAGTTGTCTGTAAGTACCTGGTTTGATTTCTGGCTTCTCTATTCTGTTTCGTTTGTCCATGTGTCCATTTTTATGCCAGTACCATGATGTTTTGATTACCATAGCTTTGCAGTATAATTTGAAATCGCATAGTGTAATACCTACATTTTTATTTTTTAGTGCTATTTTTAAAATAGTCACTATATTTGCTGCTAAAGCCAGTGAATTTTGATCAGATGTTTGAAAAGAAGTGGAGTCAGCTAATGATAAATAAAGACCATCTGGAGCTTCTGATTTCTTATACAGTCAACAATATTTTGAACTTTTCAAGAAAAAAAGCAACTGTATGAAATGGTTATATAATTACCATAAGATCTTTGTGTTTTCTTTATTAGACTTTCTATAATATGTATACATACTTAAACATAATTATATCCTTTCTTTCTTTTTTTTTTTTTGTACTCAATCAACAAGGATGTTTGTTTAGCACGTCAATTAGACTTTATCTATTCATGAGCAGGAAATAGAACTTACTTTTCTGTTCTAATTGGGTTAAAAAATACTCAAACTTGGATACATATTGATTGGCTAATTATCCTGTACCATTGTCAGTGCCCTCAGATTTGGAAAAGAAAAATATTATGTAAGTCCTGTTAGTACTTTAGTACCACCTTACAGCTCTAACGCATTTAAAAAATAATTTATGATACAATTTCAATATATTCTCTTACTTGAACCTAACAATTTTTGAGGTTTTTGGAAATGTTAGTATATAAACACATGATATTTACATATTATAATTTCACACAATTACATCTAAATAATCTTAACTTTACTAGCAACTTGTGGGATATTAATAAAACAAGCTATACTGAATATCTACTGTGGATTAAAGAGACTTGAGGATATCACAATTTAATGATTCAAGACTTTTCGTGGCCGTCTTAGGAAGAGAAACCAGAATTCCCACTTGGCAGCAGCAGGAGAATCCACAGGCTAAAATTTTCTTTGCAGAGATTTTCTCCAGATGGTTTCATTCTAACTTTATGCTGCAGTGTACTGGAAAGAAAACAACATATGGCTTAACGTATATGGGTTATTGCAAGAGCTTCCTAGTTTAGCTCTCTGTCCTGAAGCTCACCCTATAATCTCTTGTACACAGTGTTCTTACCCATCTATGCACCAGTTAATACAAAAAATTGATATATTCCAATCCAAATTATCCTTTAAGACCTAACTGCTCAACTCTAATTTTATCTTTATGATGATTTCTTCAACAGTATATTGATTACTTTCTTCTTTAAATTTCTGTGACAGTTAATCTCTCCTTGACCACACTCCATGTGTACTTTAAGTTCCTGAAAGGCAGTCTATTACATATTTTATAGTCCTCTTTATGTTTAGCATAGCACACTTTAATATTTGTTAAGTGAATAAAGATCATTCTAGTTATAACACTGTCCAAATTTCCTGAGTATTAGAGACAAATAAAAAATATTTTTGTATTAGTCAATGTTCTGCAGAAAGAATCAATATGTTATATAACTATATCTGTTGATTGATTGATCTGTTAAGGGAATTGAGATCTATTAAGGGAATTGTCTGACATGGTTATGGAGGTTGAAAAGTCTCATGACAGGTTATCTGCAAGCTGGAGATCCTGGTATGCTGGTAGCATGGCTCAATCCAAATCTGAAAACCTCAGAACCAGGGAAGCTGATAGTATGATTCTCAGTTTGGGGCTAAAGGCCTGACAACCTGGGGACTTGCTGGGGACCTGCTGATGTAAATTCTTTTTCCAAAAGCCAAAGATCCAGGGGTTCTGATGTCCATGGAAAGGAGGATTCCCCAGCTCCAGAAGAGAGAGAGGAAATTATTTTTCTTCTACCTTTTTTGTTTTATCAAGGCCCACAGCTGGTTTGATGGTGCCCACCAACACTGAGGCGGGTCTTCTCCACTCAGTCCATGAAACACCATCACAAACACACCCAGAAATAATGCATTACCAGCTCTCTATGTATTTCTCAATTTCATCAAGTTGACACAAAAAATCACCCGTAACACTTATTGAGGTCTATGGTAGTATTTCCTAATTATTAATGTCTTCCAAAATAAACTGGGAAGTTTTTAAATACCCATCTTCTTACCTGAAGATTCTTATTCAATGAGTCTGGAAGAAGTCATGAATTTTATGGTATTGTTTTAATCCTCCAAGAGAATTCTTATCTGTAGCCATGGTTGTAACTGCTTTTGTATAGGCTGACTCTAAACAGACTATTCCATAATAGGCTTTGTTTATATTAATAGAAAGGTATATGCAAAATTATTACATATTTTTCAAAGAACACTTTGCTTACATGTATCACAGCAGTTGTATCTATTTATGCTTAGATAGTCATAATAATGAAAGATTAATCATAAAAAGCCTCTTGATGTAACGAGTTTATCTTCATCAAATCTTTTTGTACAGTTATGATAGTTCAGTGAGTATAATGAAAAGAAGCTTAAAATCCTATGCCAAGAACAATAAAGAAACCTAAAAAACACTTGATGATTAATTGACTTAAAGTCAATTTTATGTAAGTTTTCAGAATATTGTTATTTGTAGTCATTCTCTAAATTCTTACCCTAGAATAAAAGGGAGAATATTCTTGAACCAACAAATATTTTCTTGTCTTGTAGGTTTTTATTTTGAAAAAAGAGTAATATAAAAATAATATCTTTTACAGGTTTTTGCAGAACTGTCTGTTCCACAAGCAGAATCATGTCCTAAAATATGACAACTGTATGTAGTAAATGTTTAACCTACATGAAATGAAAACTAGTTCTATTCCTGTGTGCACTAGGTAGTGTCCCTTCTCATCTATTTAATTTCAGTAAGCTATATTTAATAAGTTTTGCTGAAAGATAAAAAAATAAAACCCTGAATATTTACCATAATAAGAATCTTCTTAATTTCACTATGATGACATCAGAATAAATTATGTAATCATATTATGACTGAGAAGACTGAGAGTGCCACAAAGTTAAATATTAAGACTGTTTTGCTTTTACTTATTTATTTTTTTAGCTTGGAAGAATGCTCAGTCACATCTACTAGAATACTTTTCTTATTATTAATGAGTATTTTTGACCCAAGACAATTTTGTCTTTCTTCTATGTTAGTTCAAATATTCATTTCCTTCTGCTCATAAGCATATTTAATCTCAATGCATTTAAAATTATTTATTTGAAAAAATAAACAAATGGGATTATATTAAACTAAAAAACTTCTGCACAGCAAAAGAAACAATTAGCAAAGCAAAAAGACAACCTACAGAATGGGAGAAAATATTTGCAAACTAGCATTTGACAAGGGATTAGTATCCAGAATATACAAAGAACTCAAACAACTCAACATTAAGAAAACAAGTAACCCCCTTAAAAAATGGGCAAAGGAGCTGAATAGATATTTTTCATATTAATATATACAAATGGCCAACACACACATGAAAAAATGCTCAACATCCCGCAGCACCAGAAAAATGCAAATGAAAACCACACTGAGATATCATCTCACCTGAATTAGACTGGGTATTATCAAAAAGACAGAGAATAATAAATGCTGGCAAGGATGTAGAGAAAGGAGAATGCTCCTACCCTGTTGGTGAGACTGTAAATTATTGCAGTAATTATGGAAAACAGAATGGGGGGTCTTCAGACAACCACAGATAGAACTTCCATATGAACTAGCAATCCTATTGCTGAGTATATACCCAAAAGAATGGAAATCATCAAGTTAAAGGAATATCTGCACTCTCATGTTTATTGGAGCTCTATTTACAGTAGCCAAGATTTGGAATCAACCTAAATGTCCATTGACAGATGACTAGTTAAGGAAAAGGTGGTATATATACTCAATGGAATACTACTCTGCCATAAAAAGAATGAAATTCTGACATTCACAGCAACATGATGAACTTAGAAAAATTGTATTAATAAGCCAGACACCGAAAGAGAAATACCATGTCCTTACTCATAAGTGGGAGCTAAAATAAAGAAAGAAAGTATAACAATAATACATTAAACTTTTGAAAAAAATGAGAGAGAGAGAGAGAGAGAACAGAACTGTGGATATTAGAGGTGGGAAAGGGGGAAGGGGAGAGGAGTTGGTGAGAAACTAGTTAAGGGCCACAAAGACTGATTACATTTTGTAAACATGAATATACTAATTCTGATTTCAACACCACATATTGTACACATGTATTAATGTTTAATTCTGTACCCCACAAATATATATAATCAATTATCTTTCAATTAAAAAAAACAAAAAACATATTTCTTTGAAATTATCATAAGAAAAAATAAAGAGCAGGTTTCACAGCAAAAAAGATAGCAGAACTATCTTTTCTGTCCTCTAGTAGCTTAAACCTCTATACCTTCTTCCTTCTGTCTTGGTATAATCCTACATCACAAAAATATAATTTACAAGGTCATGCAGACTAATTCCAAATAACATCTGGAAAATAGTTTTGCCACCTATCACTAATGGGTACACTTATGTGAAATTCAGTGGAGAGCAGCACTTTATGTGAATACCTAGATGTGTTACATGGGATACTATTAGTCCTGGCAGACAAGAAAAGAAAAAGCATTCTTACCAAGGCTGAAGGCTTTAGATTCTTTGTCCATAGTGAATAGACCTTTGTGATATCTATTTAATACCTTTTCAGTTTTTGCCAGTGAGGCTTGCCTTCTTTTCATACATGGGAATTTTTCTCTTATTAGGTTTCTTGGCTTCATCAGCATCTGTTTTAAAGCTGATATTCAAAGCAAATCAAAGGGTATTGTTAAACCATAGATTTTTTTTTTCATTCACTTACTTTTGTTAGATTTTACCTGTTTACTTAAATTGAACCTGGGGCTCTTAGGTATAAGTTGAACATTTCCTTAAATAAAAAGCAGGAAACTCAATCTCAATCTTGAAACTTTGGCTGATGTTGAATAGCCTACTGTGCAGAATAGATCTCAGAGCTCCCACTGTTTCTTTATATGAATCCACGGGTTCAGCACCTTTCCTCATTCTATTTCACCTAAAACTCCCTTCCCTTCTACTTACCATTTAAGATTTGACTCAAATCTCAGGTTATCTAAAAAGATTCCTCTGATCACCCTCACTCAATCAAATTCTATTTCTATTAACTCCTACAGCCCTTACTCTCAAAATAACATAACTAAATATTATATACTGTCTGGTACTGAAACTATTTTTAACTTTTTGCCCTGCTTTACTGTTTCCATTTCTACTCCGAGTACAAGGTCTGTAATTTATATTTCTTTGCATTGTTTTCAATATCAAGCACAATGACATTCCCATAATGGTTAATTAATATGTGTGCAGTGATCCAAATTTGATGGTAAATTAAATCAAGTTCAGTCTGTAACTGCTGGATTAAAATTTGCAAATATTTACATGGTTTTATGCTTGAGAAACATTTCTGAAATTCTAAATGTAAGCACATCTTCTGTTCTGATTCTTTTTTTGGTCAAAACCCTGAGTGGATCATTACTTACAAGCCATGCTGTAGTATGTTATATAACCAATAGTAAGATTCAGTTATAGAAATTAGAATTGGCCAAGGATGTGGTTCTGCAAATACATGTTCACAAAACATGATGAAGTTTTCAACAATGATTTAGTTAGGATTTTCTAACTGGCTAACAGTAATTTATATTCCCACCTCAAAAAATAGCCTTGAAATGACATAAATGTTAGAATTATCTAATATCAAAAATGTGACTGGCATTAATAAATTCAGTAGTACAAAATTCTTGGGACCCAAGCATCAATCAGTCAGTTTCAGAATTTGTGAATTAGGTACCATTAGGGTTTGTCTGAAGTCTCCCAACTTAATGAAGACAAAGCAATCAGCTGCCAGATTGATAATTTAAACTTACTGTCATGCCACTAATGTCTTTTAGGACAATTCTGTTAGGTCCATAGTGTTCCTACATACAAAAATAAGCTTTGATATTTTAAGAGAGTACAACCATAAAGTGAAGATTTATTGTTGAAAATGTAGCCTTTATCTCACTGAATGAATAGGCTCAGAAAAAAAAAAATGATAGAAGAAAACAGTATTAGTGGTATAGAATTAAACCATGGATTAGCTCTGGATTACTAATATTTTAAACCTTGAAAGTGTATATGATTTTGAGTTTGAAAGCATCCTAACATCATGGGATTATATTATTTGGAGTTGGAAGAGAATATATCCTTTCCAGTGGCAATAACAGTAATAATGAAACTGCAATAAATGATAGGAATGATGATGCTGAAAAATGAACAGGTTTTCACCAAGTCCAAAATCATTGCCTTCATACATCTTTAGTACTTACTATTAAATATCAGGATAACTAACTATTTATAATACAAGAAATAGCCTTTTTGGATTCATGTATAAACATTAAGCTTCTTAAACATCTCAGAGTAACACTAATCTGAAGCATTTCAAAACTAATCATAGTGGGAATGTAAAACCTTGAAAATTCATACATACATGTATGATATGTGTCTGAGACTGTGAATGAAGTACCCATAAAAAATATTTTATTGAAATTCTACATTCTGTGACAGCTAAATTTTAATATCTGGAATGAGCGATTCTTTCAATATTTTAATTACCAGTGAAAACTAAGGCATGATAATTGTATTAGAAAATCATACTTAATTGGTTATAACACTTGCAAAGATAAAAGCATTCTTCAAAGCATAAGTTCAGGATTGATATTCTAAAACCAGTTTACATCAACCAAGTAGTCATTATGCTTCTAGCATTCACTGTTGTTTTAGATTTTCTGTCCAAATTTGTAATAGCAGTACGATTAGCTTACTCAAAGAAACACAGCAAAGTCAAACTTGATTTTAGTGATACAAGTGATAAATATTTTGAGTATACATCTTTTTTAAAAGCTCATTTTTACATGCTATAATAATGCCACTTTAGCTAAAATTGCGCTTTTAAAACATAAGCAACATATAATAAGTTATTGTTATTATTTTTGGTCTCTTTATTTTGGAGGTGATTCACAGAAAGGCTATATGATTTGCTCTAGGACTCACAAAATAGTCAAAGTGGTGCTTAAAGCAGTCAGCAATACTACATCATCCTGTGCAAAGTATATTTTTATAGAAGGAACTTGTTATGCTCAGTTCAAGCTTTTGCATAATGAGGACTTGCCATGTCCATGGGCATGTTTATTTGGGATGACAAGCTTAAATTAAACCATCACATATTCTTCAATAGCTTTCCATTTGGAATAGGTTCAATAGCCACCCAGAAAGCTGCCATACATATGTAGAGTGGCATATATACCACTGCACACGCAGTGGACTCTAACAGGATAAGAATATCACAGTGCTGCTTCAGTAGGTCATCAGTGAAGCATATAATGGAAAAGCAGTAGGACTGATCCACAGTTACAAAAATAGAGTGATAAAATAATTTAGACCAACTTAGTTCCTAAAAGTGTTTAGAAATGGGTTTCATGTCCTTTGGATACATGCATTTTCAGGCTTTTCAATTTAATAGCACAAAATCTTAGCTATGAAAGTGCTGCTTTCAAAATATACCATAGAGTGCAATGGTTCATAGCTCAGACTGCAGTGAAGCAGACTTTAGTTTGAGTCCTAGTGGTGGCTTATAATCTGCATGTTTGGCCAAGTTACTTAAACTTCATAAATCTTCATTTCTTTATAGATAAATTTAGGACCCTAATAATACTAACTTCACAGAAGGGCTCTAAGACTTAAGTGAGATTATTAACATAAAGTGCTTAGCACAATATCTAGAAGACAGTAAGTGTTGAATAAATACTACATATTTTTAAGATGGTTCATAAAAGAAGTTCACAGTTGACAGAGTGACAAAACAAACACAATGATACTTACTAAACTCAATCTTCTCACTCCAGTAATGTTATGTAAGGTCCTGCCTCTCATAATAGAAACAAGTAAACCACAGGCTATTTTCAATTATTTTCCGTTTACATAAATTTCCACAGTCTATCAAGTAAAATGTGTGGTGACTTATGCATAAATATTTCCAGGAAAACCACATTAACTTCATTGTGGGAACTGCTCTTGATGATTAACTTATGGACCATTTGTATTGAGTAATTTAACAATCTTGGTTTAGTTCTTCATATAATAAAAAAATACATACTCATTTATTTCAACATCCAAATGAAATATCCAAAATTATATCAAATATTGCTTTGGAAATTAGATTTGGTTTACTTATGTTTTAAATTGTTAAAAGTATTATTGTTCTACACCAAATTTCTTTTTCCAAATTTCTGTGTAAGTACACACAGTAAAAATGCATTCTAAGTAATGCCCGATGTTAATAAAGAAAATGAATTAGTGATAATTAAGAAATCAAGTTTGAGTAAAGTTGTGCCACCCATTACAATGTATTTGGTGGCTATAACAAAAATTGTTGTTGTAAGACTTTAGAAATTAGGCAATTTTTTAGAAATGTGAATTGTAAGTCTTGAATTACAACATTATTCTTAACTTATGTTTCATAATAAGAAGCCAGTTGCAACCTTCATTTCTAGATAGATATTTCTGGTAGAATACAATACGAACAGCTGTAATTTTGCTTGAAAACTGTTACTAATTTGGGAATATATATTAGAGTAAGCTGTCTTTGAAAAGGTAGGCTTTATCATAATTATGAGACAGGATGATGCATTTTGATGAAAATAATTTAAATCGATAAATTACCTAATCTAATTTAATTGGCTTTGACTGTTAGAGATATAATGCATTGGGATTTGAACTGACTCTAGACAAAAGTGAGCACAAGAATATTTATGAGAGGATGTAGGGCATGCCAGAGACATACCCAGGCTCTCATAGGCAGTGCATGATTGGATCTGGATTTGGGATTTGAAAGAAAATTAATTTTTCTAAGAGTCTCATCATGATGTTTTCTCCAATGTCTTTTTATTTTGCAACAGCAATAATCAAGTGAATATATAACCTTATTATTTTTAGAGCATTTTTAGATGGGTATGCTCAGAGAGACCGTATATTCATATTCCCCCCTACTCATTTTCAGCTCTGACTTTGGGGCATAGGTGCATTCTATTTAATGTCAATCTAAGTAACCTAGGCAAGATTTATACTTCAGTTACTTTTTTTTTTTATTTTACTTTTTACCTCCAGTGTCTGGAATTAAATGACAGATTAATGATAATCTTTCCTTCAAAGCATATATTTACCATTGGTCCATGCATGGCCTATATTTATTTGTTTAGCTACCAATTTCGTAGTAAATTTTATGTAATACCTATCTGCAAACCTTTCATTTAAAGCAAGAACTAGTACTCTGAAAATAATTCATATCTAGTTATATTTTCCCCATCTCTTTTCCCTGTGTCCCTCACCTCAGGTAACCATAGTATGAATATTGTGCTCATAATCTCCTTAATGTTGCTTTTTATGTGATATTACATTTAAATGTATTCCTAAAATGTATTTGTTAAATTTCTTGTTATATTCAACTTTATAAAAATGGTATCACATTGTTTGTAATAGTTTTAGACCCTTTGTATTCACTTAAACATTATGTTGCTCAGATTGATTCAGCATTGTTGCTTGTCACTATAGTTCGTTGATTTTGACTACTGTAAATATTTAATGACATGAATATACCTTTGTTTATTTATTCACTCTTCTGTGGGTGAGCATGCATAGTTACTACGATTGTGCTATTTAAGCAGTGTTATCACAAACATTCCTGAATACAACTCTTGTTAAAGGACGTGTTTTTGGAATAAGGAAAATGGAATTTTTATATAGACTCAGTGATTTCTTGAATAATGAACTTAATCCGTAAATGAAACAACAAGAATTATGGACTCAGGTCTCTTTTAAATATATAGCTACCAACAAGAAGGTGAAAGAACCAATATGTGCTTAGACGATTTGGTCCCACTTATTTCTTAGCTTCTCCTAGTGCCATTCTTTACTGTGCATTATACTGCAGAAATAATGATCTTCCTTCAGTTGCTTTCCGCCTGAGCACTTTGGCGCCTGTAAATTCCCTTTCTTTAGGTTATCCTTCTTTCTTTTTGTTTTAATTCCCTTTTCAATCTTCTCTGGAAGATTATGCAAACCTGAAATGAAATTACTTAACTCTGATAATGTGCAACTAACAGTACATTGTATCATTCTAAAGAGCTGAGAAAGGAATTTAAACAGGAAATGTATAAGATGCAAATCTTGTATCAGTTTCTACAGGTTAGAACTGTAAAATAATGAAGATCAAATACCTGAAGTGACATAATTCTTTTTTTTTTAATTTTTATTTTTATTGATTATAAATATTCATGGATCACAGAGCTGGCTGTCAGTACCTGTGCCCAAGATGTGGTGAGCAAATCAATGCTCTCAGCATGCCCACCATCTCAAATTGCAGTTATTCTCCATGTCTCCCATCCAACCTCTCCTGATGCCCCTTTCCCTCCACCACCCCAGCAGTCCTAGGTCTGTTCTCTCCCTCTTCAAGTTCAACACACCACAGTGATCTTTCCTTCCTACTGTCTTAGTTCCCACTTATGAGTGAAGTGTGGTATTTTTCCCTCTATGATTTCCATTCCTTTGGGCATATACCTAGAAGTGGGATTGCTGGGTCCTATGGTAGATCTATCTGTAGTGGTTTGAGAAATCTCCATACTATTTTCCCTAGTGGCTGTACTAATTTACAGTCCCACCAAAAGTGTAGGAGGTTTCCCCTTTCTTCACATCCTCACCAACATTTGTTATCCTCAGTCTTTTTGATTATAGCCAGTCTAACTGGGGTGAGATGATATCTCAGTGTGGTTTTGATTTGCATTTCCCTGATGATTAGTGATGTTGAGCATTTTTTCAAGAACCTGTTGGCCATTTGTATTTCTTCCTTTGAAAAATGTCTCTTCAGCTCCTTTGATTACTTTTTAAGCCTCGTGTACATACTTCCCTATTTTCCCCTAATGTTTACAATAAACCACCATCAACAGTGGTAAAAGCTTGTTTTGTTCTTTTCCTTATCACACACTAACTCCTAAACTTCAACTTTATATAAAACACTATGCTAAATAATTAAATCACTATTTAATAATTATTTTCAAATAATTAAATCCACTAAATATTGGCCATCTTCAGCCTTGGATTCCTCTGATCTTTTACTAAGTCTTGCAACTCTTTTTTCCCAAGACTTCTGCCTTATGCATATCTTCCTATGCCCAACCTATGTTCCTTGACCTTGAGTGCTTCTATTGCTTTTTAAATTTAAGGGTGCCTGAAGATTGAGACTTCAGCTTTTTGCTCTTCTTTATGTAGATTCTGTTTAGTCACTGTCTCTTGAATAAATTATCCAATTCATTGATCATATCTGAGTCGGTGACTCTTAAATCTATATATCCAGCATTGCCGTCATGTTTCCTGAGTATAAGCTGGACAAGTGCAACTGCATGCTGAGAATTTACAATAGGACAAACCAGTGTTACCTAAACTAAAAGATAATTGGCACTGCATTACATTATATTGTAGAATAAACATACTTTTCTTTAAGCTTTGTCTCCTGTCAAATTTAGCATATTTCTTTCAGCAAAGCTTAAGATAAGAGTTATTTGATAAGACTCTTGACTTGAAACACTGAGATTATGTGACCTTTCTAATTCCAAGTTTTCTCAGCTGAAAATGAGTATGATAATAAGACCTATCTCAGAGTGTTATTCTAAGGATTAAGTGATATTAAGCATCCAAAGTACTTAGCACTGTGCCTAACATTTAATAAGCCCTTTTGGTTGTTATAGTATCATACTCCAGAATGTGATGCCTTAGTATTTGAATATATATTTCTTTAAAAGAGTCATAGTATTATTGAAATTCCAGTAAAAAAAATATCTATGACATATTTTTAAGTTTGGCAAAATATATCGAAATAGGTGAGATTAGCCAGGCAAATTCTGAAAAATGATGATAGGAACATAATACAATATGTTCTTGTAGCTGTTTTTATAGTTTAGTTTTATATTTTATAAATACTTATTTGTACAATAAGAAAAAAGTTTTCTGAATAAAATAAATAATTGCAGAGATCACAAAAATCTATATATTCACTGGACTACAAAGAAAATTTAAATTTTTATCCATAAAAAGTTAAAAAGAAGTTGAAAATGTAAACCATTCCACAATCAGGAAATATTTCCTACCAATATTTTAGATACTATATCAACACCATATAAGAGTGGCTTTTTTTTTTTTAAAGCAACATCACCAGTATTGAATACAGCTACTAAAAACAAAACAAGCAAACAAACAAAAAAAAACACTTTTAGCAGATGGTATCTTTTAAAGGTTGATTGTTGAAAAGTAGAAAAGATTGCTTCATGTCCAATTATGTTCTTATTTGCCAAGATATCTAAAGAAGGTAGACAAAAATGCTCTATCTTTTGCCAGATTAGAATAGAGCCATGACAAGAGAGCTGGGTATGCTAACATGGCCCGGAAGATAACTTCATCTTGCAAACTAACGTAATATTAATGCTACTACTCTAAAAAAGCTCCATTAACTTAGAGAAACATAGAAGCTCAGTAGAGAGAGCCTGACTGTGAACAGTGCTGCTGTTTATAGAAAAAGAACTCAAGGGGATACAGAAAAGGCACACATGGGAAAATAAAATAAAATATGACTGTCATGTATCAGTGGTTGAGATACAGCTAACATTTTCATATTTATGCACAATCAGGGCTTTCTAAGCAAAAATTACTGGCAACCAGGACTAAAGGATATTTGAATAGTAAACATGCCTTGGCAATTGGAGACCTGGAGAGTGATTTATAGATCTATATCCCCTGAAGCCATTTATTTACATTCCAAAGGGCTGTAAAGGCACCTAGATACCTTTGCCTTTTCCTTGAGAGAATTTGTTTAGTTAGAAACAGTATCTTTTCCTCTCTCTGAAGTGGAAGAGGGGCTGCTGTGCAGCAGTTTCTATGTAAGCTGCAAAATTTGTAATCTTAGGGTTCCTCTCCCATCCTAGAATCTACCTTTCTACATGCAGGGTCCATCTTTCCTCGTCACATCACCTTGAGGAAGAGAAGAGAGCATGGAAAACTTGTGGGTTGCTGCTGTAAATTATAAGGGGACTGCCCTCTGTTTCAGAAACCTCATGTTTGCTTTCAAGTACATGTTAAAAACTTACCTTCTGTTTGTGTCATCTGTGGATGTTAAAAGGTAACGTGGATGCAAAGTGGAGAGTTTGATTCTCTTTCTTGTTAATAAATGTTGTTCCAACTTATTATTCTATTCTTATAGTTACAGAGTGTGTGAATCGTACTAGTTATTTGTATGGTATTGTGGGTGCTCTGGGCCTCACCTGTCTTTAGAGTTCCTAAAGACAGAGCTTTTAGAGAGGGGAATTGCCAGCAAACGTGGAGTCAAATGAGACCAAAAAGGAAAACAGAAGCAATAACAATACTTGTGGGGCTTTGGGCCATCATACTTAGCAACACCGGAGAGGCTGAATTTGCAAGGCCCACAGAGGAATCATTCCCAAATTGAGTTTAAAATCCATTTAAGGTTGAGTCAAGAGATAACGGCAAGTTTATTACAAGGAGTTTTTTCAACAATGCAAAATCCACTCACTCTGTAGGATTGACCTTTATTCTGAGAATTGTTTCCTACTTTTTGGAGTTGATACCTTCTTTTAAACAAAAATGATAATGGCAGATTATATTTTAGTTGTTAATTCATTACATGGTCAGTGAAATGTCCATTATTGTTATTGTTTTGAAGTTGTATTGACAAGGGAAGCATGAAGTCTTGCAACCACTGCCCTAAATGATTTATTTGTATTGCTGACTTGCCTTGATACCTACAGTTCTAGCAGCAGCCTTAGATTTAAATAGGTGCCTTGCATTAGGGTGTATTAGGATGAACCCCAGGTTTGAATAAATCAAAGAAATGTGAAATACAAGCAATTAAACCCTCGTTGAAGTAGAAATGTTTCATTTTATTAATGTCTACATAACTATTTAAGTATCTTCTAAGAGATGAAAGACATGAATAAATGTACCATCAAGGTAAATCAAATTCCTTCTTCTGTGAGTTTCTTCTTAAAAGGTATTACCCATTTCCTCCTGGAATTGCAAAACCCATTTAAACAGACATTATTATTGCCGAGCATAGTTTCATGAAGGTTCGTTAGAAAGCTGAGAGGCAGAAGCCAGAGTGTTCAGGAACTTAACTTTTTTAAGGTGATTAGACTTCATCTTTATGGCAGTGTGAAATACTTGAAGAATTTTACTTATGTGGGTGTGTTATAAAATCATGTATATGAATATTTATAGATGATTCCCTCTGGCTGCTGAGAAGAAAATAAATTGTTGGAAGGAGGCAAGAGTGGAGAACAAAAGACCAGTAAGAAAATTACTGCAAAAGTGAGAGAAATAAATGGCAGCAAAAATAGGGTGGAATCAGATTTGGGATCAGCAAATATTAGTAACTGGTTGAAATTGTTGACTAGTTTCTTCAACATAACTATTTACAAAGAGGTAATCACTCTTAACATACTAGGGATAAGTAGTTAGAAATTACTCCAACAAATAATTTAAATTATACAGTCTGGAACTGATTATAAGAGCTCCTCACAGTTGAGGCAGGCTGAGATTTGGCCTTAAGGATATAGATATAGATAGAGACATATAATAACTATGTGCATTTTCCATTATTCATATAATTTTGTAAACCATGATAATTGGAAATAGTGTATAATGGTCATTTTAAAAGTGAATAATGTACCATGTGTCTTTTCATATTTTGAAACTAAGTAAAGCCAAAAAGAAAGAAAAATCGAGGGAGGGGAAAACCTTCCAAAAATCCCAGTAGTCTCTACATAATCCTTCATTTCTGCCTGTCTTCTCTTCATTGTAATTAATTTACTCCAGTCAAACTCAGTTAGCTAATACTGGTTTTATATTTCTCTATCACATTTTGATTTGATTTACGATCCTTAGTATTGGGAGAAAAACAGATTGAGTTCATGCAAAAACACAGTGTATTATCTGTCCCCTCCAGTTTCAGCATTTCCACTTTTATTCCTTGAACTGACTCCAATGATCGTATGTTTAGAGTTGCATTTGTAACCTTCTCTGAGGAAATTTTTTATAGTTTTGTTCTGAAGCAGGCAGCACATCGAGAAAATAGTTGCTCAAATATGTGTGAAAAGAAATTGCAGCTATGCCAAGGTTTTTGGGGGGAAATGTGTGAAAGTTGTATTTCTTTAGATGGAATGTGAGTTAGGTCAACTATATTTAGGATTTCACCTGATTGTACCTATTTTATTTAGTTAAATTCTGAATTAAAGTGTTATTTGTCTGATAGATGTTTGGGTAAATTAGATTAACTCTTTATGGCCAATAAGGTAATATCTACCCCCACAATGGTAAAGGCAATGTAGAAATGGTATGTAAAGATATCCTGTCTAGCACTTAAGTTGCTCTCATAAGTCTAACTGAATGAAAAGAAGATTGTAATCATCCCTATTAGTTATATATCAATGACTCAAACATGTTTACATTCTATTGTGAAATAAGAAAAATAAAATGAAATAAAAGCCTAAATTGAAAAATAGGCTTGGGATCCAGTCTGTTGGGTCAGTCACTTACTGGTAGTGAGATGTTAGACTAAGGACCGGAATCCCTCTTTGCTTTACCAAAATAATCAGGAGTTTGACTGAAAACCAACACAGAACATCTTAGGCTATTAGGATAATAAATTGACTGATACAATCAAACTGAACCATGGATAAGAATGAAGTTCAGGCATGCCCAGAATGAGAGACTCCAGTACCACCAGGACTTCTCTTTTTTCACTTCCCTTTACCTCTTATATCATATTTCTCCTCATGGCATTTCCACTAGAAAGGACAGAACTTTTGTCTTTTGGATTTAATTGGATACATCAATTGTCTGCATATAAATCCAGGGAGTTGGAGTAGCATCATTAACAGCAGCCACTGCGGTGCCATAGCTGAAGTGAGGAGAGGAACAGGTCCCCAAATAAGAGGATGCTAATCAAAAAAGGGAGAAGGGATGAGCATAGAAAAAAGTAGATGTCAAATAGGCCAAGGTTGTTGTAGAATTATAAATCGGTATGTCAATATGTAAACCTATCCTGGCATATATTAAGCACTTAATGAGTATAGATTTTCTTTTCTTTTCATTTCCTCCTTAAGAGACGGCATAATGGCTGAAATTACTCTAACACATCTTAATTCTACTACATCTTCTATCTCTGTGGTCAAATTGGATTTATTTAATCTCTTCAAAAATCCCTTTGAAATCTAAGTGTGTTCAATAAAAAATTGGTCTCCGGTAAAGAAGGTAGCATGATGTTGTGGTAAATAAGCATACATTTTTGAGTCATAGGGAGTTGGGTTGTAACCTCACTTCTGTCATTTGCTAGCTCTAAGCTCTTGGGCAATTAATTTCTTTATAGCGCAGTTTTCTCAACTATAAAATAGGAATAAGGTAATTTTAAGAATGCAATAATGTTTATAAATTGCTTAGCAGCATGTTTGGAAACAAATAAGTAAATGATAGTAATTATACGGATAGTTCTGGAACTCCATTATTTTCAAAGGGTCCTTTTTCCCATCTGGGAGAACCTGATTCCCTGAAGGTGAACAGTAGACATTCACTGAGCATCCACTCCTTAGTGTTCTTGACCTTTAAATATTTCCTGTACAGAGATACAGACAAGTTTTGTTTCAAAAGAGAGAGCTAGAGAAACAAAGGTAATGTAAATCAATGAGAGGAACAAATGAAAACTTTCATCAGCTATTAATCCTAATTTCAATTTTTTCATTCATATATTTTCTGACCTTGAAAAAGCCCTTACCTGTCCTCATTTTATCTGGCCTAATATCTCATCTGTAAATCTGAAATGAAACACTATATCTCAATATTGTAGCTTGCATGCAAAGAAATAAATGATAAAAGATACTATAAAAAGTGAAATTATAATACTATAATTAACCTAGAATACCAGGTTGTTGAAAAGGACATATGGCATGCTGAATATTTTTATTACTTGTATGTATCAAAGTAGGAATTAAATATTTTAATGAATCTGAAAGTTTTTAGGTCTGTTAATTTTAAAAATAAACAAATTATTTTAACAGTGAGGAAAACACCCTCTGCCATATTAAATCATCTCTTAAATATAACCTTATAACAAGTACAGTCACGAGCATGCTCTGTCCCCACATTGGTTGAGGCATATTCAGAAAATAACAAAGATATGTGTTACTTGATTTTGTGAGGCTTACATTCTGTTGGAAAGACGATATTACAGAGAATACTATGTGTCAGTGGCTGAGGCAGCCATGGGAGTGCACTGCTCAGATCTTTCCTGAGAGACCTTGCTGAAAGCACAGTTAACTTACAGCTTGCCCTGCAATGTTCATGCTAAGGCTATTCTCTCCTCAGGCTCCATCTCCCTTATGGCTGTGTGTGATGGAGCTACTCCACTCCACTATTACCTCATGTGTTACTCATCTAATGGGTGAATTTCACTCTGGGGTTCCCCATCGGTCAGGTCAAGGCTTTCTCAGAACTTAACTACAGTCTGAGTTTCTTCTTACCCATTCTTTCCTTCTCCTTCTTTCCTTTTGCAGGTGTCAAACCTACATTGAGGTCTGATGGCCCCTTTCATTCCTTCTGCTCCTTCTTCCTTTACTATTTACAGGTATTTTATCCAAAAAATATTTTGCATGACTAATTTCATCTTGATGTCTGTTTCACAAAGGACATACACTGATAAAGTTTCCAAATGAGCATTAATATCAATGATTCTATAATCAGGGTTCTAGTTATATGGGGCTACTCAAGTCATAATGAGGTCCTACAGTTATTTTCAAAAAGCCTAATGAAAACCATAAGTTTTTGCATAAATTATTTACTGGTTACAATTTGTTTGCAAGAAAAATGAAATAAAAAATGAAGTAGTCAATATTTGGTGTTTCCTTCTTTGTCCACAATCCTGTTTTTGGAATGGATTTGCACTCTCACCTCCATGACAACTTACCCCAGTGACAGATGATTGTACCAAGGACCCCTCCAGTTACTGGAAAGATAGTCTTTGTCCTGGGCTACACTAATCAAATTTTCTTTAGGAAGAATAACTACAGTAAAGACTGTAGTGAATATATGGCACATCCTGTAGCTGGAAGAATGCATAGATGGCTGTTGGATAGGTGGCCTATTCCATACAAGAGAATGACAATTAAGAAAGAAAAAGATAAAGGCAGAGACAAGATCATAAAGACTCTGACAGGCAGAGAGAACTACTTTGTTTTCACTTAACATTTTTGTTTCAGATCCTTATGTTCTTTTCATACATCATTCTGTCTCTATAGTGGTGAATGAAACAACTATTTGAATATTCAAGTAATTAGAGTAAGGAGCATTATGTAGTGGTAGTAGAAGATTAGCTTGGACTAGTTAAGTGGGGCAAATTAGTAAGGGTCAGTGAACCTGAGGATGTGATGAGAGGTATGAAATTTATCCTAGAGGAAACATGGAATCAACGAGAGGCAGAGATTCTTTCAGCAAGTAGGTGGAAGTTAAATTACACCTCCATAATTCAAGAAATGGTATTACTCATTCCTATTCGACAGATGCTTCTAAGCATTGTTAGGGATCTAAAGAATAGTCCCAGCCACGTAGAAGCTTATCAAATAATGGTGAGTGGGGGCAAGTGCACAAATAACATTAACAGATGATTACATACGTGGAGTGAGTCAAGACATATGATACAATTAGATAGTTTGAGGGAGGAAGTTTAAGGAAGGAAGAAATGTCATCACTTTGATGTTTATTAAAGTGGGAGATGACATTTGAGGTGGATGTGTATTGATAAATATTAATTTATAGACATTCTTATGGAGGAGCCACCATGAGTGAAATGTTAAGAAACCCATGGATTAGAACTAAGCAAGGAATAATCCATTTTGTTTAAAACAGGCTCTATAAGGTAAATGGCAGGGCAGGTACAGTCTGCACCATTGATGTCACTGTTAAAGCCATCCTGAAGTAAGAATTAACAAAACAAGATGACTGATTGTAAATGATGGACAAAGAATTGATATCTAAACAATTTTCTAGAAAAACGGTAGTTCATCGACTGAAACTGGGAAGTTGGACAAAGGAACGAATTTTAGATGAAGGTGCAGCAGTACAGATAAGAAGTACTGAAATTTTGGCAAGAGTGGTAAGCTTGAGAAAGACACATAGCTTTGCTAAAAAAATTTAAATTAATATTTGTTCTTTTAATATCCAGCCCTCACTTTTTAAACATTCTTTCTCACTGTTTTTCTCTTTCTCACTCTGAGCAGCCTCTGTCACTCAGAGTCCCTATGCTTTCCACTTTTTGTTTTACCTAATATAAGCCCTTTCACTACAGTGTGAATAGATTTGCATAAATACCTTCTTCCTAAGATTATTAATATTTTAAGCTTATCAATAATCCCTGTAAAGAATTTGAAATATCAGTGATCAAGCCAAAGGAGGTATGCTCTGGCATATGAGAAAAGAGTCTTTACTTCCCCTTTAAAATTAAGCCATAGACATCCTGCCAACTTTGCTCATACACAAGGTTACCCCTGGCCTGAATGTAATGTGAAAGTAGGGAACCAGAGATAAATTTGGATGTGTAGGTCAAAGACGTATATTCAGGTGTAACCATTCAAAAAAGGAAGGAAACTAATTCGTTTGATAAATATTTATTAAATATGAGCCAGGCATACTTCAAAGTGATGAGAATACAATAGTGAAAAAAACAGAAATTCCTGACATTGTAAATTTTACATTTGAGGAGAGAGACAGGAAACAGAAAATATATTAATAAGAAATTAATGCCTACATTTATAAATACATAAATGGTTTCATTTGAAATTGCTAAGTGTGATGTGGAGCAGGGACAGAGGGAATGGAAGGACTGGACAGTGGGAAAAAATTGTAATTTAAAATAATCAGGAAGCACCATTAAGGAGGCAACATTTGAGCAGACTTGAATGGGGTATGGGAATGAACCATGTAAAAATCTAGAAAAATTGTATTCCAGCAGAAAGTGCATCAGTGTTGCCACCACAGTGATAGCTGGAAAGAGAGGTGAAGTGAACAGAATAGTCCCTATTGCTGCAGCTGGTCCTAAAATTATCATAGATATTCATCACTTTTTTTCTACATCACACATTCTATGTTGCCTTCACCTTAGTCCAGCACCACAGCTGGCCTGGGTTGTGTTTATGCCTACTGGTGTGACCTATCCCTAGATCGTCATCCCGAAGGATTTGAATCTTTAATTGCCCTGCTCTCTTGGGCTGTTTACCATTATTACAGGGTGAATCCCTGTATTCCAGGCATAATCCTACCTTCTCTCATTGCATAAGAGCAACCCTAGCTCCGGATGATGACTAGAAGCAATTGCCCCCCCCCCCCCCCCCCCCCCCCCCCGCTCATACAATTAGTATCAGTGGCACGAAGAGACCAGAGAGGCCAGCAGGTAGGTGCAGCTTTGAGTTCGGGGCGGGGCTGGGGTCCTTACTATGTATCCTAGCTGAATTGCTCCTGCTGAAAACTACCACTTCTAACCAAGAATGGAAGATCAAATTCTGTAATTGGTTCATGGAAAATAAAAGGAAAAGAGCCAATCTTATTTTCCCCTTCTGGTTCTCAGGTTCGTGTATTCAATCTATAAAGGACCAAGTACCATACATCAGTTGTTAGTTCAACATGTATACTGAGTCCTGGAAGACAGTGCTCTAATCCAGAGAGTAATCCGATGTACTACCTGAGACTTTAACAGACCATTCCTTTGTGCAATCTGGTCAACTGCTTTTGATTAATAAATAGGTTGTATGATAAAACTTGTGTGTCCATAGCTGTGCACCCATTATTGCCCTTTATTTTCTTTAAAATGTGTGCAATATGTTGCAGCAATATTGTGTGGAATACCATGTTAATAGATCATCTATTCCATAAGTCCTCAATTAGTAGTGCTCACATCCATAGTGAGACAGAATTCAAACAATGAACAAATCACTGTTCCTTCTAAGAAATCATCTAATATCATTTAATTGCCACCAAGAAAATTAGTGTCTTTAAGGAATGATGTTCTATCACTTGCTCAGCATCAGTTCATTGGGTGAGAAGTTGGTCATTTGGAGGTGTCATTAACAAATCAGGGATCTGAGATAAGAGAGAGCTAATGGTGTTGGGTCCATATATATCCTCCACCTCTGCCTCCATGGTTGTTCTGTCCACTGCACCAGCACCAGGTGACTGAGGAGGAATGAGCTTACATCCATATAATGGTCATCCTATCTATCTGGAGTATTTTTAAAACTTCTTCTGCAGTACATACTTGCTACTAGCAACATGCTCTGTGGCCTTTCTCATTTATCTATCAATACATCTTTTCTCCAGAGCTTCTTGTCTCTAATCTTCAAATCTTGTTCCTTCCAGGGCCTTAATCAATAAAAGTCATTCCCTCCTTCTGAGGAGTTCGTGATACCACTATTTTCCATGTGGTCATCAAATCTTCCTACTGAGAGACTATTCTCTTGTGACTATCATTAAGGCAACCCCTAAATATGTCTGTAATGACAGTTACAACAGCTAGAATGACATAGTGCACCTGTATAATAACCAGTCCTGATGTTTTTTCTTTCTTTGTCTGTTGATCATATGAATTTCTTCATAAGATCATAGTTTGACTTGAAAAAATCATAGGTACAGCAGAACTAGGTAATATGAGAGTTTGAACCTCCTGTGTATATAATTTACTTATGGTTTCTGGAGCTTATTGTGCCCAAACCAAAATATACCATTTGCATTATAAAATGGCTACTGTGCCTATCTCACTACACAATTTGGTGGATCTGATAATGCTAAGTTCATTACGGACAACTTCAATCGCATGGTCATGTGACGTTCCTGGTAAGACATTGACACTGTTGAACTTTATCTGTGCTCTCAAAAAATATCAGTGGTTAAGAAATTCCCGTACTCTTTCATGTTCCAGGAAACATGTAATCAAAAGGATCACCCTGCTTTTGCATGTTCTGAAACCCACTCTTACCTTTCCTGAATGTCCCAGATAAGAACTATCTCCAACCTTTGTTCTTATACCCGTAAGACTCACATAGGAATCATTTGTCTACTTGTGTCTACTTAATCCCAAGTCCCTTCCTTTTCTTTGAGACATTCTTTCTTAATGAATGTTTCCCTACTGTAATTTCCTGAATAAACTATCTCCTTAATTGTCTGATACATTTTGTTTTTTACAACATTCAGTCTTTGCTAAGGCCCTGTAGTATGCCTGAACCTGTGCTACAAGTGGTGAGTCTCTGCTGCATTCTGAAAATGTTTTATTTTTCCTATTTCAAATTATTTTTTTATTTTTAGATTGCTAGATGGTTTTGATTAAGAATGATGTCAAATTACATTTGAAAAACCTTTTCTACATCTATTGAGATGTTGGTTTTCTAATATTTATGTAATATATAGTAAGTGAAAAAAATTCTATTATTAAAGCAGTGAAGTATAAGAATATATTTTACTTCATTGTACAGATTAATCCTTTGTTATGCTATTTATTTTTATGTTCAGTGTTTTTATGTACTTGCATTCATGCATCTGTTGATAATTTTTTTTCTTTTTAATCTTATGGACAGGCATGCATTGTTTAGCAATGGAGATACATTCTGAGAAATGTACTGTTTGGCAATTTCACCCTTTTGTGAACATGACAGAGTGTACCTACACAGACAGATGGCATAGCCTACAACACACCTAGGCTATATAATATGGCCATTATAATCTTATGGGGCCACTGTTGTATATGCATTCCATCTTTGACCAAAACATTATGCAGCACGTGACTTTATTAGTCAAATTGGGCTGCTATAACAAGTTACATAGATTGGGTGGCTTAAACAACAAACAGTTATTTTCCACAGTTCTGGAGGCTGGGAAGTCCAAGATCAAGACACTGGTAGATTTGCTGCCTGGTATGGATGGGCGCTCTTCCTGGTTTGCCTATGGCCATATTCTCATTGTATACTCATGCCATGGAGAGAGAAAGATCTCATGTTTCTTTTTCTTAAAAAATTTGTCATTCAGAATATTTTAACATTTATTTGTACATATTTGTGGTTTACAGTATGTTGTTTCAATACATGCATATACTGTGCATTGATTCACTTAGGGTACATAGCATAATTCTGTACCAATTAGTCCACCACTTCTCCCACTCCCACATCCCAGGCATCTGGTAGCCATTATCTTACTCTGTATGTCTATGAGAACCACTTTTATTTTTTTAGATTTTACCTCCGAATTATATCAAGTTGTATTTGTCTTTTTGTACCCAACTTACTTCACTTAATGTGATAGCTTCCAATTCCATCCATGTTGCTACAAATGATAGTATATCTATATATCTATTTCCCTATCTATATGTATATGTAGCTGAGTATTATTCCATTGTGTGTGTGTGTATGTGTGTGTGTGTGTGTGTATGTATATGTATGTGTGTATATATATATATATATATACCACAGATTTTTTTAATCCACTCATCTATTGATGGGCATTTAGCTTGATTCCATCTCTTGGCTATGGTGAATTGTGCTGTGATGAACATGGGAGTGTAGATGTCTTTTTGATATACTGTTTCATTTCATTTGGGTATATACCCAGTAGTGGCATAGTTGGGTCATAGGGTAGACCTATTTGTAGTTCTCTAAGGAATCTTCATACTGTTTTCCACAGTGGCTATATCAATCTACACTCTTACCAGCAATACAGGAGAGTTCCTTTTTCTCCCCATCCTCATCAGCATTTATTTTTTTCTTGTTGATAATAGTCATTCTAACTGGAGTGAGATGGTATCTCATTGTGGTTTTAAGTTGCATTTCCTGAATGATTAGTGAGGTTGAGCATTTTTCCATGTGCTTGCTGGCCACTTGTATGCCTTCTTTTGAGAAATGTCTATTCAGGTCTTTTGTCCATTTTTAATTGGTTTATTTGATTTTTTTGCTGTAAGGTTGTCTAAATTTTTCATATATTCTGGAAATTAGCCCCTTGTCCAATGTATACTTTGCAAACACTTTCTCCAATTATGTAAATTGTCTCTTCACTTTGTTGACAGTGTGCCTTGCTGTGCAGAAGCATTTTAGTTTGATGAAGTCCCATTTATCTAATTTTGCTTTAGCTGCCTGTGCCTTTGTAGTCTCACTCAAAAAAGCACTGCCCACTCCCATTTCATGTAACATTTCTCTTATACTTTCTTCTAGTAGTTTCATAGTTTCAGGTCTTAAATTTAGGTCTTTGATGCATTTTGAGTTGATTTTTGTGTATGGTGAAAGATAGGGATCTAGTTTCAATCTTCTTCATATGGATATCCAATTTTCCCAGCATCATTTGTTGAAGATGATGTCTTTTCTCCATTGTATACTGTTGGCACAGTTGTGGAAAATCAGTTGGCTACAAATGTATGAGTTTATTTCAGGGCTCTCTATTCTCTTTCATTGGTCAATTTGTTTGTTTTTATGCCAGTACCATACTGTTTGGATTACTACAGCTTTATAGTACATATTGATGTCTGAAAGTGTTTTGCTTCCAACTTTGTTCTTTTTGTTCCAGCTTGCTTTAGCTATATGAGGTCTTTTGTGGATGCATACACATTTTAAGATTTTTTTTTTCTATTTCTTTGCAGGATGTCATTGGCATATTGACAGGCACTGCATTAAATGTGTAGATTGCTTTGGGTAAAATGGAGATTTTGATGATGTTAATTATTCTGACCCATGAACATGAGATATTTTTCCATTAATTTGTGTCCTCTTCAATTTTTTGCAGAAATGATTTACAATTTTCATTGTAGAGGTCTTTCACCTCATTTGTTAAATTTACTCATAGGTATTTCATTTTTTTGGTAGCCATTGTGAATGGGATTAATTTTTGATTTCTTCTTTGGCTATTATGTTATTGGCATATAGGAAGACTTTATTTTTGTCTATTGATTTGTATCCTGCCACTATACTGAATTAATTTATTAATTCTAATAATATTTTGGTGGAGTCTTTAGGGTTTTCAATTATATGATCATGCCATCTGAAAATGAGGATAGTTTGACCTCCTCTTTTCTGATTTAGATGTTCTTTATTTGCTTTCTCTTGCCTTTTTGTGCTGGCTAGAACTTCCAGTACTATGTTGAGTAAGAGTGGGGAAAGTGATCTTATTCCAGATCCTAGAGGAAAAGACTCCTATTTTTGTCCATTCAGTTAGATATTAACTGTGGGTTAGTTTTATATGGTCTCTACTGTGTTGGGCTGCATTTCTTTTATACCTAGTTTATTGAGAGTTTTTATCATGAAGGGGTGAGAATTTTATCAAATACTTTTTCTACATCTACTGAAATGACCATGTTTTCTTTTCCCTTTATTCTGTTGATGAGATGTATCACGTTTATTGATTTGCATGTGTTGATCCATCCTTGCATCCCTAGGATGAGTCCCACTTGATCATGGTGTATGATCTTTTTAATGTGTTGTTGGATTCTGTTCACTAGTATTTTCTTGAGGATCTTCTTGTCTGCATTCATTAGGTATATTTGTCTGTAGTTTTCTTTTTTTTCTTGTGTCTTTTTCTGGTTTTGGTATGAGGGCAATGCTGGCCTCATAGAATGGTTTGGAAGCATTCCCTCCTCTTCAATGTTTTGGAAGAGTTTGAGAAGAATTGGTATTAGTTCTTTAAATGTTTAGTAGAATTCAGTGATGAAGCTGTCTGGTCCTGGGGTTTTCTTTGTTAGAAGACTTTTTATTACTGCTTCAATCTCATTACTCATTATTGGTCTAAGTTTTCTAGTTCTTTATGATTCAACTTTGGTAGGGTTGTATGTGTCCAGGAATTTATCCATATCTTCTAGATTTTCCAGTTTGTTCACATATAGTTGTTCATAATAGTCTCTTACGATCCTTTGTATTTCCATGTATCAGTTATCATATCTCCTTTTTCATTTCTGATTTTATTTGTTTGAGTCTTCTCTTCTTTTTCCTTCACTAGTGTAGCTAGAGGTTTATGATTTTGTTTATCTTTTGAAAAAAACAACCCTTGGTTTCATCAATCTTTTACATTGTTTTATAAATCTCTAATTGATTTATTTCTGTTCTAATCTTTGTTATTTCTCTCCTACAAATTTTGGGTTTGATTTGTTCTTGTTTTTCAGGCTGCTTGAGGTGTAACATTAGGTTGTTTATTTAGATCTCCCTTTTTGATGCAGGCATTTATTGCTATAGACTCCCTTCTTAGAGCTGCATTTGTTGTGTCCCATAGGTTCTGGTAAATGTGTTTTCATTTTCTTTTGTCTCTAGGAATTTTTAAAATTTACTTCTTGATTTCTTTTTTGATTCATTTTTGTTTAGGAGGATATTACTTAATTTCTATGTGTTCATACAGTTTCTAGTGTCCCTTTTGCTGTTGATTTCTAGTTTTATTCCATTGAGGTCAGAGAAAGTACTTAATATAATTTCATTTTTTAAAAAAATTTGTTGAGACTTGTGTCCTAGCATATGGTTTATTCTAGAGAATGTTCCATGCAGTGCTGAAAAGAGTGTGTATTCTCTAGCTGTTACATGAAATGCTCTATAAATGTCTGTTACGTCAATTCGGACAATAGTAGAGATTAATTCTGATGTTTTCTGGTTAATTTTCTGTCTGGATGGTTTGACCTTTTCTGAAAGTGTTAAATTCCCCAACTATTTTCATGTAGGAGTCTGTCTCTTCCATTAGGTCCAATAGTAATTGCTTTATAGAACTGGGTGCTCTGGAGTTGGGTGTGTATATATATTTAGAATTGTTATATATCCTCTGTTGAATTGATCCCTTTATCATTACATAATCACCTTCCTTATATATTTTTACTTTCCTTGGATTGAAGTCTACTTTATCTTCTATAAATATAGCTGTATCCTGCTTTTTCTTTTAGTTTCCACTTGCATGAAATAACTTCTTCCATCTCTTCATTTTCAGCCAGTGTGTCTTTATTGGTTAAGTGAATTCCTTGTAGGAAGCATATTGTTGGTTCTTGTTTTATAAACCATTCAGTTACAAAATTGGGGCATTTAATCCATTTATATATAGGGCTATTATTGATACATAGGGACTCATTATTGCCATTTTGCTATTTTTTTTCTGGTTGTATTGTACATCCTTTTTTTCCAGTCTTACTCTCTTCCTTTGTGATTAAGTGGTTTTCTCTAGTAGTGTATTTTGATTTCTTGCTATTTATTTTTAGTATGTCTCTTTGAAGTATTTGTATTATGGTTACCATGAAGCTTACAGAAAACATATTATAGTTATAACAAATTACTTTATGCTAACAAGAACTTAACTTTGATATCTGCAAAAATGAAAGAAACAAAGTCAGTTCTGTGCTTTGGGATCATCCGCCCTCCCCTCCACATTTCCACTTTTTGACAGGATCCAGTCACATCTTGTAATACTGCCTGTCTCTTGTATGGTTGTTTTATATGTTCATGTCTTATTAGGCTTGTCCTTTAGTTTTCATAGTAAGAATGTAAGCAGTTTATTCACCACCCTTATGGCACTGGAGTATTCTGAGGTTGTCTGTGAACTTACTCTACTAATGAGTTATGTACCTTCAAGTGTTTTCTTTCTACTCCTCAGTGTTGTCTTCTTTCAGATTGAAGAATTCCCTTTAGCATTTCTTATAAGGCAGTTCTAGGGTTGGTGAATTCTCTTAGCTTTTGTTTTTCCGGGAAAGACTTTATTTCTCCTTCATATTTGAAAGTTAAGTTTGCCAGATACAGGGTTCTCGGCTGACAGTCATTTCCCTTTGGCACTCTGAATATATCATCCCATTCTCTTCTGGCCTGTAGGGTTTTTACTGAGAAATTTGCTTAAAGACGTATTAAGGCTCCTTTGAATGTTATGTGTTTCTTTTCTCTTGCTGCTTTCAGTATCCTTTCTTTGTCTTTCATTTTTTGTAATTATATTATAATGTGCCTTGGGTATTCATCCTTGGATTAAATTTGATTGGCAACCTCTGAGATTCCTGTTCCTGGATGCTGTCATCTTTCTCCATATTTGGAAAATTTTCAGCCATTATTTTCTTAAATACACTTTTCTCATCTTTTCTTTTTCCTCTCCTTTGGGTATGCCAATGATGTAGAGGTTATTTTGCTTGAGGAAGTCCCATATTTGCTGCTTTTGTTTCATTTTTTCTTATTCTTTTTCTTTTTGCTCCTCTGATTAGATAATTTTGTGCTTTATTTTTGAGCACACTGATTTCCTGTTTGATCAAGTCTGCTGTTAGAGCTTTCTATGGAGTTATTTAATTCAGATTATGTATTCTTTATTTCTAGAATTTTTATTTTTTTTTAATTGATTCTATCCCTTTGTCACATTTCTTGTTCTGCTCCTGTATTTTTTTTTTTTAGACATCATTTAATTTTCCATCTGTATTTTCTTGTGACTCCCTGAACATCCTCAAGAAGCTTATTCTGAATTCTCCGTTATTTCATAGATCTGCTGTTCCTCTGTATCCATCGTGGGTGTTTTGTTTGTTTGTTTCGTGGCAGCATATTTATCTGTTCTTTCTTGATCTTTCTGCCTTTACTTCGATGCCTGGGCATTTGAGGAGACTGCTCCCTCTTCGAGGTTTTATAGGTGTTTTTTGCTGCTTAATATCAGAGCTTTGTCTCTGGTCTGAGGGGTTTTTTGATTTTGTTTTATTTTTATTTTGTTTGTTTGTTTGTTTCTGTTCTGTGGTGGATTAATAGTTATCACCACCACTTAGACTTTGTACTGAAAGTAATATGCTGCCCTGTGGTTAGTTTTTGGGGAGACTTCCTATAGGAACCAGAACTTGGTCTCTGTGCTTGAGCCAAATTGCTGCTTTGCTGCTGATTCTCTGGGGAAGGCTTTTTGTGCTGATTGTTAAGCACTTCTGGATCTGGGCTGTATGGCAATTCCTAACCAGGACTGAGTTTTTCTTGCAGGTTGCACTCCATGCAGTTCTATCCCCCTGTCTGATTTCCACTATGACTGGCTGCCCACACTGTGCCCAATGTTCTCCTGGCAGGGCAGTCTTTCGCCTGTACTCCAACCGTTTCTGTGGGACAGGTCGTGTATGCATCCCTCAGGATAACTCACTGGCCTCTGGGTGGCTCCTTTCTCCAGTCAGCTGTGGCTGCTTACTCCGATGTGGGCTCAGGGGAATGCCGTCAGTGGTCTTTATGGCCTGTAGGTTGGTATGGTGCACCCCAAAGACCTCCTCTTCTCAGCAAACTCCAAGCAGGTTTATGCAAAGAGTGCCTCTGAAGCTTTTTCTGGCTTTAATCTTTGTGTGGTAGCTACTCCCTGCCTTCATATCGGGGTGGCTTTGAAGCTACCAGGGCTCAGAAAGGTAGGTCCCATCTCTACATCCTCTCACCATAGCCTCTCAATCTACAAACTCTGCAGGTCTCTTCCCCTAGCTCCAGTGGTCCCAGGTTGGCAGTCTTCACTTTTTAACAGTTGCAAATTCATTACTTGTGTGGACGAGCAATGCTGGGAATTGTCTATTCTGCCATCTTGATAATGTCATTCTCCTCTGTTCTCTTCCTTTTTTAATAAGAGAATTAATCCTATCATAAAGGCTAGACCCTTATGACCTAATTACCTCAGCCAATTAAACATGTATTTTATAGAAAATAAGATGTTAGTAGATTTCAAATAATTATTAGTGTATATTTGCATATTATTTTTTAAAATTAATAACTACATGTGTATATATATATGCATACACGTACATGAGAGTTCTTCAAAAATTTCATGGAAACTTTTGTATTATCTTTTAATTCTTTTTTTAAACAATTTTTTTGAAGTACTCTCATATATCCTTTTTCTTATTAGTTATTCTTTTGTGTGTGTTCTTCATCTCCAGAAATTATGGTTACAAAAAATACAAAACATAGTATTTTATGGATCTTACATTGTTAATGATCATAACATAAACTAACACTTTGGGCAATACAGGGAGAGAAAATAATAAAGTGTCAAATAGGCTACTTTTAAGAAATTTTCTTAAGTATAGTTTTTACATAAAGGGTTTTTTTTTTACTTAAAAATATAAATTCAAATTCTAGTACTTTTATAATCCTTATGTTAGAGAATTTTAAAGCAATAATGACCAATATTCATAAATTTCTTCAAGAGAGAAGACAATTTTTCTTACCCAGATATAAATCCTGCCTCCTGAGTCCTCTTCCCCACTCTCCTTGGGGAAAGGTGGGCAATGCCAGAATTATCACAGGATGATTGACAATGGAACTGTCTACTTCATTGGAATGTTAAGCCTGCTCTTGTACAGAGCTGCAGCTAGATCATTGGGACTCAACCACAGTCACACAAGATTGTGGCAGCAGTGCACACTCATTCCTTGGCAACTGTGGGAAGTGGTTCCAGGACCTCCCTTGGATACCGAAATCTGCAGATGCTCAATTTCCTGATATAAAATGATGTAGCATTTGCATATAGTCTATGTATATCCTCCTGTGTACTTTAAATCATCTCTAGATGACTTATAATGACTCTTGACACTGACCACAGCAGCCTTCCTTTTCTGAGAATTTTTATGCTTCCTCTGGATTTTCACTCATGATTTCAACTGTTAATGCCCCCATTTTATTTGTCGCTTTGAATATTGCTGCTGTTGTTTTACCTAAGCCACACCTCTTTTAATTTGTGTTCAATTTTTAGGATATCAAGCTCTCAAACTCTCTATAGCCACTGCTCATTTGATGGATGGCCCTCTTTCCCAATTTATTCATCACTGTCATTTGACCATCGTTTGAGATAAGGATGCGCTTTTCACAATCTCAATTAGAAAGTCTTTGGAGATTACTGTAATTCATCAATTAGCAATTGGGGTGTATAGCGATGTTTAAACAATAAACTATCAATGTTTAAAATAATGCCTTAGAATAAATAAGAAAAGTGACAAAATTACTGATACATTGCTAGAAGGGGCAAGCTATTTCTTTAAATTTATACTTAAGAAGTGGTTAATCAGGCTGTTTTGTGTATTGAAAAATGAGTCATTTAAAGAGAAATCAACTGTTTTCTAAAATCAATAAACTATGGAATGATGAGAAAATATTTTATAGTGTCCTCTGTGGATGGACACATTTAACGCTTTTCTAGAGGCTGCATAATTGCTTTGCTCAATTATTTGAAGAAAAGATGGAAATACCTCTTTTGAAAGAAAACCAAATTAGAACTGTGTCAAACTCCACAGCAGCCTGTCTCCAGGGGCTCTTGTGCAACAGCGACTCGGTGGATTCTTATTACGTTCCATTTGCAGCCGTCAAATTGACTCCATTTAGGGATCTTTCAGAAATCAGAAAGGAGTGCTCATGTATTTCCACAATTTCGACTACCAAACTTTTATGAAACAGAGCTACTTCTAGATCTATTTTTGTACTCTGACCATTAGAATCATGAATATGATACACCCCATCTAGGTTTTTAGCTGTAACAAGACTAGCCATTTTTTATCTGTTGTTGTTTTCTGTTTGTGTTTGTTCTTACCCAAGACTTACTGAAAATAGCAAAGGCTTTTGGTAGGAAGAAGTGAGGCTGATCCTGTACAGTTACACGGTTTATATAATTACCAGAAAGGGTAATTAGCAGGTTGGTTAGTTTCTATTTTTATATTCAAGATGAGCTAACTCCAGTGAGATCAAGAGAATTACTTCTGTTACGGATTTCTTTTTTTTTTTTTTTTCCTGCTTTTTCAGTTTTATTGGAGTATAATTGACTAATGGAAGTTGTGTATATTTAAGGTTTACAGTTTGATGTTTTGTTATATGTATACATTGTGAAGTGATCCACACAATCAAGCTAATTAACATTTCCATTACCTCACACGGTTACTTTTGTGTGTGTGTATGTTTGTTGGGGGGGGACGGGTAAGAAATTTAAGATCTACCCTCTCAGCAAATCTCAAATATGCAATATAGTATTGTTAACTTTAGTTGCCAGAGTTTATTCATCTTGCGTAACTGAAACTTTGCACCTTTTGAGCAACCTCATCCCATTCTCCCCTCCCCCACCCCAAACCCTAGCACCCACCGTTCTACTATGTGCTTCTATGAGTCAGACTACTTTAGATTCCACATGTAAGTGAGATCATACCATATTAGTTCTGGATTTCTTATTCAGACTTTTAAGCAATCGTCCTACATTTTCAGGGATACTTACTATTAACTTGAAAGTCTTATTTCTACACTCAGAATGTTTGTTATGCTCATTTTTGCACTTTTTTGTAGGATAGTTTCAGTTTCTGAGTCTTTATCATTGACTTTATATAGAAGCTTTCCTCTTATAAAGTCTGCAAATGGGTGACTTTAGCAGTGGTGGGAATGGTTGCATGGTGCTATAGTTCTGCCCCTACTATCTGAGTACTGACTTCTATAATGGCTCACTTTGCTTTGGTCAACACTCTGTGATAACTGCGGTGTTTGGAAGGTTATTTTGAATTCACACTACAGGGACAGTATATTTTTTACTTAGAATCCCAGCTGAAAGTCTATTCCCTCATTGGAGAGTGCCTTGATTAAAACATCATTGCTGGTGGCAGCAGTGCAAAGTGTTGTTCTCTAGTCCTTTCACATCTGTGGTATTGTGAGGCACCAGATTCTGCTCTCTGCTGAAGGATAGGGCCAGGTGACCAAAAATGAGATGAGAAAACCAAAAGCAGAGCCAAGTTCAGATGAATAAACAGTCAAAGTGCCAACTAGCTCTGAAAAGCATTACCTAATGATAAAAACAACCTGTGAGCTAGCCAAGAGGAAGACCTAGGACAGGAAGCCACCAGCTGCATCTGAGATTTTAGTTATGAAGGAGTGTGTTCTAAATGGCTATGGTTATAGGTACATGAAGAGAAAAAATGCAATGCAGGGGAGGGGGAGAGAAATGGCGCGGTCCACGCCATGGCAGGATCCTAAAGGAATCAGCATGGGCTGCCCTCTCCAAGTTGGCAATGCTGCTGGAGGGAGAGCTGTCGGCAAGGCCACAGCTACGAGCACTTGCTGAAACCAGAAGGGCTGCCTGCCTCAGCTTCGTGGTACTGCTTTTATTCTCTCTTTCGATATTTTGGTTAGCATGGCAGTTCTTTGAATTCGCAAAAGATTATAAAAATAATGCAAATAATTACACGGTCATTGAAATAAACACTCCCACAGAGGATCCAAGTAAATTGGACAATTCAAAATTTTCCCCTTATGATAAATTTACCACACCAACGTATGTTCCAAAAGCACCACTCATGACTAAATATGAGCTGCAGCCTAATGTAAGTTGGCAAACATCATTTACTGGAGATTATATTAATGGCAAGAGAATAGTTGGTATTAATGGGAAATTATGTGATTGGGATAAATTAAGTATATGGGAATGAAACTGTAGAATTCCCTTTACTTGGCGATGTCCAGTTTTAAATAAATCATTAAGAATCAGATTTTGGGATAAAAATATATGCTGTAAAATTATTAAACCTGTAAAATTAGATCTTAGAAAAATAAGAGAGTGTAACTGGTTTTGTGAAGGATGGTGCTGTGCACAATGACACTTTGACATTTAGATCAAGATGACAGGACCACAGCCAATGCATAACCTTAAAATGTGCATGACAATGCTACTCAAATATCCACTGTTCTTTTTACCTTTGGCTCCCACTCTGTTAACAGGGTGGATATTAACCACAGCTTGCTAACAGAAAAAGGTCACAAGATAACTTCAAGACAATGAAGGGATGGTTTGAATCCGATAACCTGATTCCAGGAAAAAGAAACACGAGTTGATCACCTAAGACGTGCTGACCTCTAAAAAAGTTTCCTCCCTGCTTTTTGGACTATTGATTTAAGCTTGCTGATACAATAAAAATAGTACCCAAAACCCCCCTGCAGAGAAAAATCTAAATAAAAGGCATTGTCTCATGCTCTACTGGGCTCCAGCTGCAACATGCTGACAGCCCGCAGAGAGACAACGTGCATATTGATGCATTGAGGTCTCCGTCTGTGTTTGTTATTTTCACCGACCCTCCCTCTCCCTTTTCGGGTACCCATAACTCGACTGGAGCTGGTCTCTGGCAGAGAAAAACAATTCCAATCTTGTTTGTTCTATTTCTGTGAGCACTGACTGGGATGGGCTTGAGTAGGTTCCTAGGGGCATCAGAGAACCTGGCCTTAAGGAACTTGGAAAAATAGAAAATAGCAAAGCCAAGACACGCTGACAGCTTAATAAAGGAAAACCATTAAAATGTAAATAATCTTCTGATGGTCATCTCGTAGCTCCTTTAGCTGAGAAAATCATAAAACTTAAGTACAGAAAGAAAATAATAAGATGACGACTGTAAAAAAAAATGAATGCAATTCATAGAATCTAAAGACATGAAGAAAAATTCAGCTGGGTTTCTAGGCATAGAAATTTTGAAACCATTAAGCAACGCTCCTTTTTTCATCTCTCAGGGCCAAATGATACTTCTCTGCTTATCATCTTACACATGGAAAGGTGAAATAAATTACTCTGGACCTTCTATCCCCCACACTGCTCTGCAAACCCACATACCACATTCTATATTTATTAATTGATATAATTTATGAGAATTTATTAGACAAAAGTTATATTGATTTCAAAATTCTAAGAACTCAAACTGGTTGCACATGAGAATCATCTGAATGAGAAACAGAATGTCTTGAATAGCAGAAAATCTATATTTTTAATTCACTGTAAAGAGTCACTTAGAAACCACTGTTGCAAGACTATAGGTGATATTTTTATCTGAATATTTTCAGAGGAATTATATCATACATTTTCATCATTTTAGCATGAATATGAAAATGCTTCTCTCAGTAGAGATCAAAAGACTGTTAGTTTATGGCATTGGAATATTGGGTGGTAGTAACAGAGAAGAAGGACCCAATGGATGCAAGACACCTGAGTTCCTCATGACACTGTTCCATGGGTGTAGAGAGTTTCTCATGGAAGTCAACCCTTTAGAATCACCTGGTAGAGCAAGCTTTTACACTGTGGAAGTGTAAAAAAAACCATTAACACTAGGATACCATTAACAAAGAGCCCCCAATTTAATTAGATTGTCGTGGTGTCTTGTTAATGGTATATTTTAAAGTTTCATTATTGCTGAGAATTATTGTGATGGAGTTCAAACATACCAAGTTCCTCTACCATTTGCTAAATCCAATTTGACCTCATTTTCCTGGCACCTACAAAACACCTGTGTGGTGAATTGCATTCATTGTTTATTCCTGAAGCTGATGGTGCGTATATAGCATTTGTTGTGTTTAGCGTATTAGAAGTTCTTCAATAAAATAAATGGAAAAAAAAGACAACTGCATAATCAATATTTTAATGTATGTTTTAGGAAGCCTAATATATTTTATTTCATTTTAAACTGGACCCACCAACTGTACCATTCCCACTTCTCATTTCCTCTCAAAAAAAAGAGGAGTGTAATTCACATTAATACAGCAAATCGAAATTTTGGTCATTGCTTTCATTTTGTCTTAATATCCTATGATTCCAAAATGTTTGGCTGGCACCTGGAATCTTTTGATTAATGTGCAATGCCACAAGAAATATTACCCAAATCTCACCATTTCATGGCTTTTTAAGTAAGAATAACAGTTGCAAAGTTTTAAATATAGATAATTCCAGGCTGTCCAAGATTTATCTCAGAGATGGAATTGATTCAATTCACAATCAACGGCACCTAGAATCCCCAGCAGTAACTGTGAGTCAGTAATGCAGAGTGGCAAGAAGGTAAACTCCTATGTTTGGTATGTGTTGCCAACTGCTAGCTTAAATTCTTTTGTTCCTGGATGTTTTTATTCTCTCCCCTCCTTGCATTCCTTTCCTAAAAAATTAAAATTATCATAATGATAATCATCTCAAGCACAGGATTGATAGCGTGCAGACATAGTGAGTGCTCAATTAGTTAACTGTTATTTGATAAATAGTTTTGAGGTAGATTTCTTTCATATTCAGGTTAGATTAATTTGAAATAACCAACACCCTAATTGAAATGCAGTCCCCAATGCATCTTTTTTTCTCTCCTCTGTCTCAAAATTAAGTGTAATCCATCAATATATGTATGAAGGTACTTCAAAAAGTTTATAGAAAGGTAGAATTAAAAGATAATACAAATCTATTCATGAACTTTTTAGAGTACCTTCATAGAAATACATACATATATATTAATTCTCCGTATATACTCTACAATTTATTAAGCACCTTCAATGTGCTAAGAGTTTGTAATGTCATCAGAGTCCCTACACCTATTTTACCAAAATTATTTTAACATAAAAAAACCCCAAAGACCTTAAATAATGTTTGCAGTTTTAATTATCCCATTTGAAATTCTCTCACTATATTATATTTCAATTATATGAATACATTTAAGCGAATAACACATTTGTATCTGGAAAGATTTATATCAATGTGTTCAGAGTAATTATCTCTAGAAGAATGCTAAGGGTATTTTAAATGTTCTTTTGTCTTATATTTATCTTCTCATTATTCTAAAATAACTAAATTATTTTTAAATACAATTATTTTTAATCAGTAACATTACTTTCACCTTAACATTGTTAACCTTGTTTGATTATAACATCACCTAAGTCTGCTGTATAAAGTGATTAAACCACATAATTTTGAAATGTACAAAGTATTTAAATTTAAAGTAATTTTTAAACTAGTAGAAAATATCACATTAATCCAAACAAGCATGCACAACTAGATAGAACATGATTGACAGAAAATAAAAATTCCACATCTAGTTGTCAAGAACATAGCCTTATAATTTACTATATAATATATAAAGCACCTCCTTAGTGGCTAGTAGAATTTAGTACTTATTAACCTTACTGAAATTTTACTGTCTCTCTAAATGAAGAAAATTTAAAAAACTTATATAATTTTGCTTTCTTTGAACACTTAAGTGTATTTTTTGAAATTCTGTTGAAAAAGTCAAAACTACTGTTTTGCAGCTTAGATTATAGATCTTGATGTTAATTTGATATGTATTATGTGAACACAACATAAGTAAATTTAATGTTCAAAGTTTGAAAGGAAATTTTTTTCTGAGTCTGAAAACAAAATGTTCAACAAAAGATTTAAAAACAGTCTTATGCCTGGGGAGGAAAATATAACACCAAAGAGCTGTCACTAGACTCTTTTTTAGGGATTTGATTTTATCACATGAGTCGGACATTTGTTCCAAATTAATTGCTTTTCAATTTTTATACAATGCATGTATATTTTATGTCTCCCTTGCTTTAAGGGTTGAAAAACAGTAAAAGAGTGTAATAGACTGCTTTGGATAAGATTCAACCTTTTTGGCAGACTCCTAAGTAGCAAGAGCCAATACTTAATCAAATAGTATATTTTAGGCTCTGCACTTTTTTTTCAAGCTTTGAACCAATGCCGTTTAACTTAACTGCCCATTCATCTCATGTATAAACTTTTATTGCTTTTTAAGTGACAATATGTTGTAAAGGAAATAGAACCTATCAGTAATCTAGATGGCCTTTTCTTAGAGTGTTTTGATTTCTAGAATTTATTTCTATTCATGTCAATATTTTTCATTGTATCACATAAAGCAAACAGTGAGATGACTTTTTTTTTTTTTTTTTTTTTCAGCCACACTATGGACGGATTCCAAAGTCAATCTTTGAGACATTTCTTAATAAACATTTTGCCACAAGATTTTTTGTCTGGAGATATATATATCCAAACACCTGCTAATTTCTATTTTCCACTTCCTTAAACCTAAGTTTTTAAACAACAGTCACATATTTCTGTTCTAGATAGAGATATAGTATAGGCAGGTGTGAGATGAAACAGAAAAGCCTCACATATGCTTGTCAGAACTCTAACCCTTTGGTATAAAACAATGTCAGTTTTGGTATTGCAACCCAAAGGACATGAAGTCTACTGTGATTAGTCACATGGCTATCTCCTGTAGTACCCTGCTGGGATACTGTTGCCATAGTATTGAAAGGCAAATCCAGCAAGTCTTCGAATGCTACCTCTACAATGTTAAATGATGTATTTTTTTTCCCAGTAAAATTTACCTATATGCATTCCCCAAACAAATCCTGTGCCTAACTCATATCGATTATGAAATATTGCTAATTATTTAACGCAATTAGGGTGGGTTATCTTTAACATGGATACAATTTTTTTCTGTTTATTACATTGGTGTTGCCCATAAAGAATGAAGAGTAAATTAAATTGGAAACATATTGGTTCAGTTTAGTGAGGAAAGTTAAAGTCCATGAATATAAGCCTATTTCTAAAGTAACTTATTGAACCCATGCATTTCTCTGTGAGGTTAAAAGTGCATTTATGTAAGTTATTCAGGGAATCATGAGCATCAGATATTTTTTTCTACTGAGGTCATGTGTAATATTTTTTATAATTTTGTTATAATATAAAAAAATTATAATATATAAAAATATTTTTATAATTCCTATCAAAAATTTAGAATTGATAATGCTGCTTATCTTAGTATGTACTGGGCCAATAGAATATGTATGTGAAAAGATAATATATATTTTCTATAATGTATTCTCAATATTACTATACTATATAAATCAAATAAGACTTAATGTCACCAAAGGACAGCACTGAAGCAATGTAAAAAACTGCTTCCTACAACTGCAACTGTGAAAATGATGCACCAACTTATATATCTGTGGAGATATAAAAACTGCTTGCCTAGGTAAATTGTTCCCAAGTTGGGTTAAATTCATTTCTTCCAAACAAATTCTAGCAAAAAAAACACATTAAAAAAACTTTTAAATCTTTGAAAAATTATATTGAAGATCTATCTTTTATAACGTGATGAATATTTTTACATCCCAAATATACTAAATTAACTGCAATTAAACCAAACACACAATATGCACAAAACTTGAAATTTAAACGCAGTTGATAAATGAATCCTGCCTATGAACATAAAGCACTTACAATTCACATATGCTTAAAAACTTAGAATTTACCTTCAATGGAAAATTGAGAGCAGTGTAATTTCAGCTTTTCTCTGTGAAGCTAAATGAAGAGATGTAATATAGTCCCTCATCACTCAACTACTGAAAAATTATTTGGATGCTTTTATATATTTGTAGACTGATAGAGATTTTTTAAATTCTTAGATTTCTATTATTAAACAAAATTAGATACTCTTTTCTTCGAGTGTATTACATATAAAATAAGTTTTAACTCTTTGGTAGTGCCTTCTACTGAATTATTTCCCAATCGCTAAAGTAAAATACACTAACATAGTATTTGCTAATTGATTGGTCATTGTGGCAGTCACTGGTCTCTAGGTGTTTTATGTAACCTCACAAAGAACAAGTAGCAAATATTTTAATCTCCATTTTTATATGAGGAAATTGAGATTTAGAGAATTTAAATAATTTGCACAAGGGCATATAAAATATAATTGTATAAGTAAGCTTTGAATCACTTGTCCTTAAAACTATCTGCTTACCTAACTCACTAATTAAAATCTTCTTATAGCCACATATCCCTCTAGCAACTACCTGTTCCTCTGATTCCACTTAAAAAGATAATTTTCCAGAGGTTATAGAAGATTTATTTTTAATTCACTCTTTTTCAAATGTTTAGTTATAAAGTATTTCAAATGTACAAAGAAACTTTAAGAATAACATAATAAATAAATAAATAATGTAATGTTAACATAAATACTGATAATACCAACACCAAGCCTAAATAACAAAACATTACAAATAGACATAAAATTCCTTATAAATACCTCCTTGATCACATTATCTTTCCTATATCTACTCCAGAGATATCTAGAATGCTGAATTTGGTATTTAATAACATGTATGCTTTTATGACAGTTCTATACTGTGGTTTGTTCCTCTGGAAAGCAGACCCCAAGGCAGAATTAGAACTAAGTGTAATAGTTAAATTGGAGATAACACTTGTGAAACATAAAGGGAGAGAGAGGAAGAATAGCTCAATTACTCCAATATTGCTTTTTTTTTTTCTTTTTCAAAATCACCTTAACTGTACTTATTTGACATTAGTATGTATTTTTTGGTGAGATGTCTGTTTAGATGTTTTGCACACTTCTTTTTTTTTTTTTTTGTAGGGCGTGGCAGGCCAGTACAGAGATATATATTTTTTAATTGGGTTTTTGTTTTCTTATTGTTGAGTTTTAAGTGTTCATTCTATATTTTGGATATAAGTCCTTTATCTGATACATGTTTTGCAAGGTTTTTCTCCCAGTTTGTGGCTTTTTTTCATTGTCTTAACAGACAATTGTCTTTCTGTGGTGCATAAGTTTTTAATTTTAATAAAGTCCAATTTAACAATTTTTCTTTCATGAGTAAAGGTTTTGATGTTGTATCAAAAACTCAGTGAAATATCCAAGGTTAGATTTTTCCCATATTGTCTCTAGAAGTTTGAGTTCATTTTACATTTTGCATCTGTAGTTTGAGTTAATATTTCTGAACCATGTGAAGTAGAAGTCTAGTTTTATGCTTTTGCACATGGAGGTCCAGTGGTTCCATCATCATTTGTTGAAATATTATTCTTTCTCCGTTTAATTGCCTTGCTCATTTGTCAAAGATCAATTGACTATATGTGTGTGGATATATTTCTGGGCCCTTTATTCCATTCTATTGATTTATATATCTTTCTTTTGCTATTATCATGCTGTCTTAAATACTGTAACTTTATAGTAAGTTTTACAGTATGCTAGTGCCAGTCCTCCTAATTTGTTCTTCTTCATCAGTACTGTGCTGGCTACTCTATAACTTTTTCCTTTCCATATAAACTTTAGAATGACTTTGTAAATATCCCCAGATGTGTTGATGGATTATTGGTTGGGATTGTGTTAATTTATAGATCGAGTTGTGAAGCATCAATGTCTTAACAAATTGAGTCTTCCATTATATGAACGTGGAATATCTCTCTGTTTATTTAAATTTTAGGTGTTTCCTCAGAGTTCTGTAGTTTTCTGCATATAGATTCTGTAGACATTTTGTTAGATTTATACCTAAATAATACATTTTGGGGTGCTGTTGTAAGAGTTATGTTCCTTAAAATCTCAAATTCCAATTGTTCACTGATGGAATAGGGAAAAAATGACTTTGTTAACAATGATTCTTGTGACTTTTATAAATGCACTTATTAGTTCCAAGTGGGGGGGGTTAAAAGCAATTTGGGGGAATATTCTGTACACACAATCACATCACAAACATAGGCAGTTTTATCTTGCTTCTTAATTGTATACTTTTATGTTACTTTCTTACCTTACTGCATTATCTAGAACTTCAAGCATGTTGATTGAGTGGTGAAAGGGGATATCTTTGCCTTGTTCCCAGTCTTAGGGGAAACTATGCACTATCTCATCAGAAAGTATGATATTATTTGTAGGCTTTTTATAGAGATTCCCAACCAAGTGAAAAGTTTTCCTTCCATTACTAGTTTGCTAGAAATTACTATGCACCGCTTTTTCTTTCTCGGTTATATAAACACATGATTTTAGTTCTTTAGCAAGTTGACATGGTGGGCCTTACTGATTAATTTTCAAATGTTGAATTACCTTGCATACCTGGAATAAATCTCACTTTCTCATGGTGCATAATTCTTTGTATATATTGTTGCATATGGTATGTTAATATTTTCTTGAGAAATTATATATATATATATACACACACACACACACATATATATATGTTCATGAAAGATATTGATTTGTGATTTTCCTTAATTGTGTTGTCCTAATCCAGTTTTAGTATTTAGATAATGTTTAATAGAATGAGATAGGAAGTGCTGCTTCTGCTTCTACTTTCTGGAAGTGGTTGTGGAGAATTAGTATAATTTCTTCCCTAAATGCTTGATAGAATTTGCCATTAAAAACACAAGGGCCTGTGCTCTATTTTTGTAATGTTGTTAATTATTGATTCAATATTTTAATAGATATTGGCCTGTTCAGATGATCTATTTCTCCTTGTGTGAATTTTGATAGTTTGAGTCTTTCAAGGAATTGGTCTATTTCATTTAGGTTGTAATATTTGTTGGTATAGAGTCGTGCACAATATTCCTTACTGTATTTTTATATCCACAGGATCAGTAGTGATAACTTCACTTTCATTTCCAATATTTGTAATTTGTGTCTTCTCTCTTTTGTTTTGGTTAGTCTAGTTTTATCAATTCTATCTTTAAAAAATAATTTATCAATACTTTTTTAAAAGACAGGTTAGGTTTTATTAATTTTCTCTATCTGTTTCCTGTTTTCAATTTTATTGTTTTCTGCTCTAATTTTTATTAAATTTTTGCTGCTATTCTTATGCTTGCTAGTTTTTCTTTCTTTAGTTTCTATAGATGGGAGCTTAGATTATTGATTTTGAGTTTCACACTATTTGCACTGTTCTAACAAATTTGGTAAGTTATATTTTAATTTTTGTTTAGTACAAAACTCTAAACTTTATTCTGAGACTTTTTTAGCTATTTTTAATATAGAGTGTGTTATTTTATCTCCAAATATTTAGAGATTTTCCAGCTATCATTTCATTACTGCTTTCTAGTTTAATTTCATTGTAATCTGAGCATATTTGCATGATTTCTATTCTTTTACATTTATTAAGGTGTGTTCTATGACTCAGAATGTAACTTATTTTGATGAATTTCCATTGAGCTCAAGAAGGCTGTGTCTTCTACTGTTTTTTGATGAAATATACTGTAAATGTCAGTTAGATCAAGTTGATTGATAGTATTCTTCAAGTCAACTTGAACTTTACTAATTTTATGCTTGCTTGATCTATTAATTACATAAAAATGAGTATTGAAGTCTTCAGCTATAATAGTGCATTTTTCTACTTCTCTTTGCAAATCTATCTATTGTTGTCTCATGCATTTAGATGCTCTGTTGTTAGGTGCATGCATGTTAAGGTTTCTTATATCTTCTTGAAAACTGACTTCCTTATCATTATATAATGCTCCTCTTTATCTCTGATAATTTTTCTAGTTCTTAAATCTGCTTCATATATAATTAATACAGCTATTTTATGTTTCCTTTGATTAGTGCTGTTATGGCATATCTTTCCTAGTCACTTTAATTTTAACGTATCAGAATTTATTTATATTAAAATGAAGTTTTTGTACGTAAGATATGGTTGAGATGTTTTTATTTATCCACTCTGGCAATTTCTGTCTTTTAATTGGTTTATTTATACCATTGACATTTATAGTTCTTATTGGTGCAGTTGGATTAATAACTACCAAGTTTGTAACTGTTTTTTATTTGTTACACTTTTACACCTTCTTTGCTTTCATCTTGCCTTTTCTGATTTTAATTGAATATTTTGTATGATTCCATTTTATCTCTTTCCTTAGCATATTAATTATACTTCTGTTTCCTTTTTTAGTGGTTGCTTTAGAGTTTGCAATGTATATTTAAACTAATCTAAATTCATCTTCTAACAAGGGTATACCACTTTATGAGTAGTGAAGATATCTTTTATAGTATTTCTAATTTCTTTCTCTCATCCTTTATGAAATGGATGTTATTTCATTTATACATGTGCTATATCACCCAATACTTTAAACAAAAGTTATCTTTTTAGATTAATTAAGAATAAGAAAAATGAAAATTTTATTCTACCTTTCTTCCTTTTTTTTCTGTACTCTTCATTTCTTTATGAATTTCTGTTCTATATTATTGTCATTCTCCATTAAGAACTCTTTATCACAGCAGGCTGGATAGGCATGCTGCCAATGAGTTTCTTCAGTTTTATTTGTTTGAGAAAGTATTTCTTCTCTATTTTTGAAACACAACTTTACTGGATGTAAAAATCATGTTAACATTTTGGGTTTTTTCTCAACACTTCAAATATTTTACACCACTCTCTTGTAGCTTGCATGGTTTCTTGAAAGAAGTCCACTGTAATTCTTATTCTTCTTTCATCTTTCATCTGGCTTCTTTCAAGATTTTCTCTTTTTGTTTGTCTGTTTAACTTATTCTGCTCAGTGTTCTCTGAGGTTCCTGGATCTGTGGTTAGGCATATGCCATTAATTTTGGAAAATTCTTGGCCCATTATTATTTTAAATGCTTTGTTTTGCTTTATTCTCCTTTTTACCTTCTTCTGGTATCTGTTTCAATTGCTCAAATATAGTATACCTTTTGAAATTGCTCCACAGCTCTTAAGTGTGCTGGTTCATTTTTTTTCCCACTTTTTTTCTTTTTACTTAACTTTGGAAAATTTCTATTAACATATCTTTAAGCATCCTGATTCTTTCCTTGGCTGTATCCAGTCTGCAAAACAGCATTGGCTAGTAATTAGACTACATTTAGTGTTTGCTATAGCTTTAGGATGCCAAAGACTTCAAATAGCGTTAATATTCTTTCTTTCCTCTCCTCTGCTGTCTTTTGGTTACCCTGAGAACTCCTCCTTAAATATAGTCTGTGCCTTGCATTTATTTCAGCTGTAATTCATTTTTATTATACTCGATGTAATGGTAAGAAGGAGGTCGGGAGTGGAACTGTTCTGTAATCTTATGATTAAATCTGTCTTTTAGTGTGCTTGTGTCCCTAGACTGTGTTTCCTCACAATAGTTTCTCAGCTCCCCACCACCTCCACCAGCACACACACACTGAAGTGAAACAGGAAGGTTAGAAGGGAATAGATTTGGGTAAATTTCCTTCTCTCCTAGGTGGAATAAAGCTCTATCAGAGCCTTATCCCACAATGAGAAGGTCTTTGCTATGGAGAACACTCTGGGTATATTTTTTAACTGATTACTTTTTCCTCTCTCTGCGAGAGCTGTGAGAAATTGTTCTTAGTGTACCTTGAGAATCTTGTGTGTTTCCTGGAGGTAAAATGCATAAGAATGTGGGGGTCCTCTGAAGATTTTGACCCTCAGGAGTTTCTTACTCTCAACTATGTCCAAACTCAGTCTCCACAAATTTGTCTATGTTATCACTGAGATTCTATAGCTTACATTAGGATTTACTTTTGGTTTTGTATATGTTCTTTTGATGTTATTTTAAATGATACTTATTTTTTTTTATTTCCAAGTGTTCATTACTTGTATATAGAAATAAGGTTGATTTTTGTCTATGTCTATTGAACTTATAACCTGTACCCTTACTAAAATCACTAGGATATTATTTTGTAGGTTTATTGGGGTATTCTATGTAGGTAATTATGTTGGGATTAAAAAGTTTTAATTGTTCCTTCCCAATCATTTTTTTTTTTTTGTCTTATTTTGCTGGCTAGGAGTTGAATTTTAAAGTTTAATAGAGATGGTAAGGATGTACATTCTTCTCAATTTCAAGGGGAAATATTCAGTCTTCCATCTTTAAGTATGATGTTATCTGTTATTTTTTTTTTAGATACATTTCACCAGTTTAAGTAAATGCCTTGTAATTTCTGGATTGCTCAGAGATGTTATTTTGGATGTCAGCTGAATTTTGTCAAATAATTTTGCAATCTTTATTGAGGTGATCTTGTTTTTTGTTTTTAATTCTTTTTTAGTTTGTCAATATGTTAAATTACATTGATTAATATTTAAATATTGAACCATGCTTGCATTCCCAGGATAACCCAAACTACTCATGATGTATTATTATTTTAATACATACCTGGGTTTGATTTGCTTATATATTATTGAATATTTTGTGTCCATGCTTGTGAGAGATATTGTTTGCAGTTTTTACTTGTAAAGCCTAACTCTGATATCAGAGTAATTCTGACTTGATACATTCAGTGGGAATATTGTCTGCCTTCTCTTCCATTTTCTGGAACAGATTATGTATAATTGGTATTCATTTATTAATGTTTGGTAGAATTCACATGGGAAAACATCTAAGCCTGGTGTTTTACTACTGAAAGGGTATTAATTATAATTATACTTTCATAATAAATATAGGGCAATAGAAGTAAATTTTTTCTTCTTCTTGAGTGAGTCTTGATCATTTTTGTCTTTCAAGGAGTTAGTGCATACAATTTAATTATTGAATTTATGACAATATATTTGTTCAAAGTGATTTTATGACCTTTTTACTTTCTGTAAGGTCTGTAGTGACTTTTACTGTCTGTGATTTTGATAACTTCCATTTTTATTTCTTTCTTGGTTAGTCTGACTAGAGTTTTAATATTTTTATTAATTTTTTTTGAAGAACTTGCTTTTAGTTACATTTATTTTTTCCATTATTATTATTTTTTGTTTTCTAATTTTACTGATTTGTCTTTAACATTTTCTTTCTTATGTTTGCTTTGGGTTTAATTTCCTTGTTTTCAAATTTCTTAAGGTAAACTTTAGATTGCTGATTTGAAGTTGACCTTTTTTAAAAAAAATGTAAATATGTTATGCTACAGATTTCTGGATAAGCATTACTCTGGCTGAGTCACACACATTTTCATGTACTGCTTTTTTATTTTATTCACTTCAAAATATTTTCTAATTTCTTTTGTGACTTACTCCAGGTAATTCCCATGTAACAGAAGTGTATTGTTTAATTTCCAAATATTTTTAGATTTTCCAGGCATCTTAGTCTTTTTACACTGTTATGAAAAATGCAATAGACTGGTCAACTTATAAACAATAGAAATTTGTTTCTCACAGTTCTGGAGGCTGGAAATTCAAGATCAAGGTGTCAGCAGATGCTGTGTCTAGTCAGGGCCTTCTTCCATGTTGTAGACTGCCAACTTCTTGTATACTCACGTGGTAAACAGCAAACAGAAGCAAGCTCTTTCAGGACTCTTATCAGGGCATTAGTCCCATTTGTGAGGGCTCTGCCCTCATGATGTAACCACCTAGGAAGGGCTCCATTTCTTAATACCCTCACATCAAGGGTTAGGATTTCAACATATAAATTTGTCAGGGAAACAAACATTCAGTCTATAGCACTAGGTAGCTTTTATTGTAGATTTCTGGCCTAAATATATTATGGGCATAGCATGATTTCAACTATTTAAAATGTTTAAGGTTTTATGGTCCTGACTAAGGTCTGTCTTAGTGAATGTACTATTGGGGCTACAAAAAAAAAAAAAAAAAATTATAATGTGCTGTTGTTTGGTAAAGTTTTCTATAAAGGACAATTAGATTACATTGGTTAATCTGATGTGCAAATGTTCTATACCTTTGCTGACTTTCAAGATTTCAACTATCATGGTGGTTTTGTCTACTTATCCTTTCAGTTGAGTCAGGTATCATTTCATATATATTGCAAATATGTTATTTGACATAAACACACTTATCTTTCCTTCTTGGTGAATGACCCTTTTATCATTACATGACATCCTTACTTTTCTCCTGGTAATTTCCTTTGCTCTGAAGTCTTTGTCTGAAAATAATATAGCCATTCCTGCATTCTCTTTATTATTGTTTACATGGTTTATTTCCCATTACTTTTACTTTTATTAAAACTTAGATTTGAAGTGAACCTTTTATAGATTTCATATAATTAGGTAAATGATTAAAATCCACCTTGCCAATCTCTGTCATTAAATCAGTATGTTTAGACCATTTGTATTTAATGTAATTCTTGATATATTAGGGTTTAAACCTGCCATTTTTATTTCTTATTTTATATTTATTCCACCCATTTTTTACTGGATTGTCTTATTTTCTCCTGTCTGTGGGTTGCTTTTATTTTGCTTCATTTATAGTATTTGAAGATATTTCTTTGTATTTTTTTTATTTACTAGTTTCTCAAGCAATTATAAGATATATATATAACTTATCTCTGTCTTTTACTGTCAACATTTTATTAGTACAATTAGGTAGTAGAAATGTTGCTATATTTGAACTCTTCTTACCCTTCACTTTTTATGACAAAGTTGTCTTTAGTGTTACCTTCATATACGTTGAAAATTACATCAGACAATGTTGTAATATTTATGTAATATAAGAAATCCAAGGGGTGAATTAGTCTGTTATGTTTAACCTTATATTTACTTTTTCCATTTCACTAATTTTTCTTCACTGCAGGTGTTACAAGTTTCCTTTTGTTATTATTTCCTTCCTCTCTATAGAATTTTCTTTAGTACTTCATTTATAGCAGGTCTGCTGGTGACAAATTGTGAAGTAGGTTCACTGTGCACTAGTCACAACTTATCTGAGTGTGGTGAAACAGAACATCTGCACAAAACAAGTTACATGAAGTAGATTAATTGCTTACAGATATGCAGCAAGGGACAACGAAAACCTAGAATTCATCATGAGCCAGTCTCTCAAGGCTCAGAAAAGCTGCTTGGGGTGGATGAAGTCTCAACTGTGCATGCACAACTTGCACTGCACCTGAGGAACCCTGGAAAGCAGACCACACTGGGTTTTATAGCCTAGGGTCATATAAATTAGTGGACTAAAGCATTGTAGGGCATTCCCTTCTTGGGGGTCCTAGAAGAGAACCCAGGCTGTTCTGGCCAATCGTGATATTTTGCATTGCAGGCACATTCTGTAGTTATTCTTGAGAACTACAAGTGAGAAAGGGGAAAGATCTCAGTTGGTCCAAGGCCACCAAGAGAACTATCCTACACAAATCTCTTAGTTTTCTGTGTTTTGAGAAGTTTTTCTTTTATTTCCCTTTTGTTCCTGAAGTATATTTCCTCTAGATATAGAATTTGAGGCTGTCAGTTCTTTTTCTCAGCACTTGAAAAATGTTGGCCAACTTTCTTCTGGTATCCATGGCTTCTAATAAAATACTCCACTGTTATTTGAATTATTTCCCTAGAGGTACCACATTACGTTTCTTTGACTGCTTTCAATGTTTTTTTTCTTTGTCTTTTCTTTAGAGATGTTTGATTTTGATGTGTCAGTGTATATATTTCTGTGGATTTATCTTCTTGATCAAATTTGAAAAGATTTCAGTCTTCATTTCTTTAAACATTTTTTCCAGCCATATACTCTTTCTTCTTCTAAGATTTCAATGACACAAAATACAAGATCATTTGTAATTGTCCAAAGATTACTGAGTCTGTGCTTTTTTTTTTTAATTTGTATTATCTTTGTTGTTCAAATTAGATTATTTATATTGATCATTTGTGTGCTCAGGGATCATTTTCTTTGTCATTTCCATTTTCCTAATAGAAAACTCACCTGGTGAGTTTTTAAAATTTGTTATTTTATTTCCAATTTTAATTTTCAATTTGATTTTTCTTTGTATGTTCTATTTAATTATGTAGACATTTTATTTTATCATTTGTTTCAAGGGGATTTGTAATTTCTTGTTGGAGTATTTTGCTTTAATTGCTGCTTCTCAGGTAATTTTGTCATCTGTGTCATTTCAGTGCTGACACCTGTTGATTGATCTTCTCATTTTACTTGAGATGCTCCTGGATCTTGGTATGATGAGTAATTTCTTGTGTATCCTGGACCTTTTGTGTATGTGTGTGTGTGTGTGTGTGTGTGTGTGTGTGTGTATACACACACATCTTTATAAATATATAACCCTCAGTTTCTGAATATATATATGTATATGTGTATTTAGCAGGTAAATATAGACTTTATATATGTAAAGTGTGTTTATCAATCTCTTCACGTTGATAATTCATGTCTTGGTCCACTTTTGCAGTCTATGATTTTAGTGAAATTAGTTTTTAAATGCTTTGCAGTATTATTCTGATAACACCCCATGTCTTACTCAATTTGTGCTGCTAGAAAAAAACAAAACAAAACAAAACACGCAAGACTGGGTAATTTATAAAAAAAACAAATTTATTTTTCATAGTTCTAGAGGCTGGGGAATCTAAGATCTAGGCACTAGAAAGTTTGATGTCTGGTGAGGTCCCCAGTCTCTGCATCCAACATGGCACCTTGAATACTGTATCCTGACATGGCAGAAGTGATAGAAGGGCAAAATGAGACAAATCCTGTGTCCTCACATGGCAGAAGAGCAGAAGAGCAGAAAGGGCCTGTTATGGATTGAATTTTGTCCCTCAAAGTCCATGTGTTAGGAACTTGATGCCCACTGTGACATTGTTAAGAGGGTGGAAAACCCATTTACAGTAATTGAAAGGTGGGGCATTGAAGAAGTGATTATATTGTGAGGACATGCCCTAGTAAATGGATTAACAATTTGATGGTTTAATGGTGGTCATAGACATCATTCTGAGGGCTTTAAAAAGAGGAGTGGGGAGTTAGCACTCTCTCGCTCTGACATCTGCCATGTGACATCTTAAGTCACTGAATAGAGCCACCAACAAGAACAAAGTACTTGCTAGATGTGTTCCTTGCACTTTGGACTTTCCAATCTCCAATACTGTAAGCAATGAATATTCTATTTTGTTATAAATTACCCAATTCCAGTTATTTCTGTTATGAGCAACAGAAACAGACTAATACAGGGCCTAACTTTGTGTGAAGTCTTTTTTATAAAGGCCTTAATCCCATCAGCAAAGAAGGAAACTCATGACCTAATTACCTTCTAAAGGCCTATATCTGTTGCTTATAACAAAATATCTGGAACTGGGTAATTTATAAGAAAATGGAATTTATTGTTTACAATTTCATAGGCTGGGAAGTCCAAAGTCCAGTGAACATTTATGGTCAGGGCCTTGTTGATGGTGACAGTAATGCACGGGTCTCACATGGCAAAAAATAGTGAAGCAGAGAGAGAGAGAGACTCACATGCTTTCCTTTAAAGCTCTCAGAACCACAACCATGACCACCATTATTAACCCATTCATTAGGGCATGGTCATCAAAATCTAATCACCTCTTCAAGGCCCCACCTTTCAGTTACCTTAATAGGATTTCCCATCCTCAACAGTTAAAATGGGGATTAAGTTTTAATGACTTTGTGAAGCCATTCAAACCACTACATTCCTCCCAAAGTTTATGTCCTTCTCACAGGTAAATACATTCATTCCATCCCATTATTTATTAAACTTAATTAAACTCAAAAGGTCCAAAGTCCAAAACACAATCTGTGAAATCAAAACAAGTTATAAACTTCCTAGATACAATGGTGGGACAAGCACCAGGTATATATTCCCTTTCAAAAAGGGAGAAATAAGCCAAAAGAATGGGGTAACAGGTCCTAACAAGTCTGAAAACCAGCAGACAGGCATTAAATCTTATAGCTGGTGAATCATGTACTGTGACTCCATTTTTGTCATCTTCTACATACTGGTGTGGGGGTTGGGTCCCCAAGTCCTCAGGCAGCCCTACTTCTATGACTTTCCTGGTCTGAGGCTTGCTTCAGCTCTTGCAGGTTGGCATTGCACCCTGGTAGCTCCACAATTCTGGAGACTCCATGGCTGTCCTGCTCCCAAGGCTCTACTAAGCATGGACTTGGTGAGGTTTTTCTGTTGCAACTCCAACCAACATTTCCTGTTGGCATTGCTCTAGCAAAGACTCTAAGCAGTGGCTCTGTCCTGTGACAGATCTCTTCTTGCGCCCTAGGATTTTCCATACATCCTTTGAAATCAGGGTGGAGGCTCCCAAGCCTCCACAGCTCTGGCATTCTGTAAGCTTGCAAACTTAACACCAAGTGGATGCCACCAAGGCTTCCAGCTTGCATTTTACAAAGTTTCAAGTCCAGCTACACCAGGGGCCAATTTAGCCACAGCTGAAGCAGCCAAAGCAGGTGGGATGCTGGTGCTGGTAGCACCTTCCTGAGGTGGTCCTGGGCAGCAAGACCATGGAGGGTGCCCCAGGCCTGTTCCCTGAAACCATTCTGTCCCCCTAGGTCCCTGGTCCTGTAATGAAAGACACATCCTCCAAGATCTCTGAAATACTTTCAAGGTCTTTTCCCCCTTCTCTTCATAATCCCTTTCTTCTGTACTCAACTTCTTATCAAAGGAGTCCCTGGGCTACACCCTTGATTTTGTGGCCAGTTTGAATGTTTTCCAATTCTTTGACTTCTGCTTTCTTTTGAATTATAAATTCTGGCTTTATGTATGCCTTTTTGCCATACCTCAGCATAGGCTGTTACAAGTAGCCATGCAGATTCCTTAATCCTTTATTGCTTAGAAATTTCTTCCACCAAATACCTTGTTCAGCACCTTGAAGTTTCATATTCCGTAAAACTTTTGGGCATGAACAGAATGTAGCTAAGTTCCTTGCCAGTTCAAAGCAAGAGTGATCTTTGCCTCAGTTTCCAATAAGTCCCTTCTCATTCACAGCTGAGATCTTCTCAGAATGGCCTTCACTGTACATATTTCTATAAGTATTCTGCTCACCACCATTTAACCAGTCTCTAACTTCCAAATTTTCCCTGGTTTTCTTCTCTTCTATCCTCCCACCAGGAGCTAGGTTTGTTCTAGCCTGCTCCTTTTCCAGCCTCTCCTCAACACCCAGTTCCAAAGCCACTTCCACAATTTCAAGTATTTGTTATAAGTTACACCACACTTCCCTGGTACCAATTTTCTATATTAGTCCATTTCTGTTGCTTATAACAAAATACCTGGTACCGGATAATTCATAAGAAAATGAAATTTATTGCTTACAGTTTCAGAGGCTGGGAAGTCCAAAGTCCAAAGTGTACTTACGGTGAGGGCCTTCTTCTTTGGTGGTGGCTTTACAGAAATGCAGAAGTCTCACATGGCAGAAAATGGTGGAGCAGAGAGAGACTTTCGTGTGCTCTCTTTTTAAAGCCACCAGAACCATGCCTGTGACCACTATTATTAATCCATTCATTAGGGCATGGTCATCAGAATCTAATCACCTATTCAAAGTCCAACCTTTCATTTACTGTAATAGGATTTCCCATCCTCAACAGTTACAATAAAGATTAAGCTTTAATGACTTTGGAGGCCATTCAAACCACTGCAAGTCCTCACCTCTTCATACTATTGCATTTGTAATTAAGTTTTAGGGGATACATTCAGACCATAGCACCTCACTCATGTGCTAGCTACCCTGCCTATATAAATCCTGGCCAATATTACACACTGTGTTCAATTATCAAAATGTGTGTTGTGTTGATAATATTTGTTTTGTAAATGACCCAGACTGTATACACAGATCCATTTGATCTGTTTGATTCCTTCCTGGATAAATCTTGATTATTTAACAACAATCCTAGTTCTCAGTCTCATAAACATTTATGTCAGGCATAGAAGCTCATATCCTGGTATTGCATTGTATATGAAGGGGTTGGGTAAGGCTCTATTCAGCTTTTCCCTATCTAGGTAAATAAAAGATGCCAATAAAAGATGTCAAGATTATATCAGGATAAGCTTTAAGGAGAAAGTAGAATTACTTTTTTTCAGGTTTTGGGAAAGGAATGGGACCCTATTATTTTTAAGAACCCTAGAGGGATTCTTAAAGTATAGATATAGCTGATGCATTGAGCAGTGCTTAGAAAGTGTATATCTATATCTATATTAGTAAATATGTATATGAAGAGAGGTTTTCAAAATATAAAATGCTATATAGATTATCTAAATTAATCTTTACAACTTTGTGAGGAGAGTGCAATCATGGGTATTGTTATTATTATAATTACAATTATAATTTTCCCACTTCAGATGATGAGATTATTATGCAAAACATTAAGTAATGACTATACAATTATATATACATAAGTTATATAAAAAATACGTGTATTTGTGTGCGTATATATATGGAAAGAGAGGTTTCTAACTTAGAAATTTATTTTTTTGAGGTTTATTATTTGTTTATTTATTTTTTAAGTGAGTACTTTGAGATAAAGGTAAAAGCACAGCATATCAACATTTATAGGATGCAGGGCTCATGCAGTGTTTACAGGAAAATTTATACATGTAAACACCCATATAAAAAATGAAAAAATCTCCAATCAGTAATACAAACTTCTACCTTAAGAAAATAGAAAAAGTAGAGCAAACTAAACCAAAATCAAATATAAATATGAAATAACAGAGATTACAATAGAAATATATGAAATAGGGAATTAAAAAAGAATAGAGAAAATCAACAAAATCAAAAGTTGATTTTTTTAAAAGATCAATAGAATTTGCAAACCTTTACCTAGAGTAACCAAGAAAAAAGAGAGAAGACGGAAATTTCTAAAATAAGAAATAAAACATAGGGCTATTATTACATTGTCACTATGGCTTTTTTTTTTTTTTTGCTGGTAAAATTTAGTTTCTTTCTGTATGCATTTGTGTTCTACCAGTGAATTTTGTTCTTTCTTGTGTATTCGTGGTAGTGATTATCATTTTTCAGATTCCAGATGCAGGATTTCCTTGAGGATTTCTTGTAGGGCTGGTTGTGTGGTGGTGAACTCCCACAATTTTTGTTTGGAAAATACACTATTTTCCCCTTGTTTCTGAAGGATAGTCTTGCTGGGTACAGTATTGTTGACTGACAGTTTTTTTTTTTTTTTTTTTTTTTTTGGTCTGCTTGGGTTATTTCAAAAAGACTATCTTCAAGGTCAGAAATTATTTCATCTGCTTGTTCTAGGCTGTTGCTTAAACTATCAGTTGTGTTTATTATTTTGTTCAGCAAATCTTCCAGTTTCTTGAGTTCTGCTACATTAATTTTTAAGGTATTAATCTCTTTGTAAATTTCCTCCTGCATATCCTAAATGTTTTTTTCTCATTTTATTATGGTGTCTTAGTCTTCTCATGTCTCAGTGAATTTCCTTAAGATTGTTGCTTGTAATTCCTTTTCAGTCACTTAAAAGATTTCTTGCTCTATAAGGTCTTGTTTTTGAGAATTACTGTATTCTTTTGATGGTGTCATATTTTCTCCAGTTATCATATTTATAGTATCTCTATGTTGATGTCTGGTCAACTGGTAGAGCAGTTGCTTCTTCTATTACTCTGGAGTGGGCTTTTAGGAGAGAGATGTCCTATTATTTTTCTGGTCTTTGCTGGTGACTCTCCTTTTGTCAATGTTGTTGAGTGTCTAGTGGGCCACCTGCACAGTGGCTGTGGCTGCTGCCCTGGTGTTGAGCCACTTTTTTGGCAGCTGTGGTTGTAGCTGTTGCTGCAGTGGGCCACCCTCTCAGATGCGGTGTTTTCAGCATGCTCTCTTGCCTGCTTTTGCACAGGGGGTACTGCCCTCAGCTCCTTGCCTAAGGCCACAGGAGTGCTGTCTTGTCTGCTTCCAGGCAGAGGGGCCTGCAGCACTTAGAAATTTAGAATTTTGATTATCTAATTTATTCTTTATAACTTTGTGAGGAGAGTGTAATTATCCTCTCATTTTGTAGACAATGAAACTATTGCTGAAAACATTAAGTAACGATCAGGCAGTTACAGAATACAGACATGAACTTGTAGTTTCACATCCTGTACTTTCTTTTGTTGGATTTGGAGGGTTGACCACGCATTCAAGAATTGTAACCATAGCTTAGATTTATAATAATAGAAAATATAAGTCTGAAACAGAAGCAGGGCATGATTCTCTAATGTTCTGAATGCCAGAATAAGAAATTTTAACTTTATTGAATCCAAACACGGGTCCAATGAAGCATTTTAAGTATGAGAATGACTCAGAGCATCTCTTCAGTAAGATTGATCTGATAACAAAGTATATGATAAATGAGGGCACTGACACATGTCAGATGGGAGTGCAATTAGTGAAATATTGCAGGCATTATTGGAATGTAGCTTTTGATATGCTATCAGTATGTGGAATCCGCTGTGGTAGAACACTATTTTAGAAAAGGATTATAGATTTATAGGAAGCAAACTATCTGCAATTATATAAGTAGAAATTAAAATGTTACGGACCACAAGCTCCATTCTCTAGGACAAATAACCATGTTTAGAATGTATCAGAAGAAACGTCCCCCAAGAAATTAACTATTCTAGAGATGAATTAACAGGTTTATGAAGGATTTACTTTTCCTTACAACCTTAGAAATATCTGGCATTGACCAAGGTTAGAGAGAAGTCACACAAATAAATATTGTTCTGCTTTAATGAGTACAATTGAATATTCCTGATTCTAGCATATGTTGCATTCATGACTTGTTAATTCCTTAATAATTGGCCTTAAATATCAATTTTAGAGAGTACTAGCAAATATACTCTAATTATTTTATTATTACCTATTATATAGAAAATTGCATGATGTAGTGATAGCCTCTGAGAACACTAATGAAAAAACTACCTGTTAGGTTACAGAACAAAAAGTCACAGTTTATTACAGACCAAGTCACAATTTATTAAATATATTTAATATTTGAAGCAAGAAGCTAGGGAGAGAGATGGGGTAGGCTAACATACTTTAGACAGGTTGTGTGTGAGTAAGAGAAAATGTGTACTGCATAAATTCTGGATTGAACGATGTTCAAATGACTTATCTCTCTCTCTTCTGCCATCTGCTGATGGTGTAATTCTGAGAACCAGAATTGAAGGATGTGTAAGGGGTTCATAGACAAAAGGTACCAGGAGCAGTGATACATATTTCTATGAGAGAATATAGAGGCAAGTAGCTTGCAAATTACTGCTGAATAGCAATGGGTTTTATCTACCTTTCTTGGATAGAGCATATCTGGGATCATGATGGGATTATTGTCACCACTGGGTGACTTATGAAGGAATGAGGTAGCTTTTAGCCTGTAAGACGCATTATCAATACATGATCTTTCTATCCCTTTTTATATTTATGTAAAACTTTTGTTTATTTCAACGTACATTGTAATTATTCTTTCTATCTTTAGCAAGTTCTATAGGTTATTATTTACTACTTATATATAGCTCCGTTTATGGATTCTGCCTGTATCTCACATGCTACTTGTTTACTCATTATCTATTTTTAACACATGCTATAAGTTTTGCCCATATCTCATAACCCACCAATTTATTATTTTTGATAATTACTTTTTATGAGTTGCCTTCATGTTATTTTTCTCATTCTTTATAGCAGAATTAAGTATTTCACAAATGATAAAGCCAATTCATTATAATACCATATACTCTTCATAATATAGCACCAATTTTACAGTAAGAGTTTTCTGAAGACATATATTAAATTGCTAAAATATGTAAGCATCTGGGCCACTTGTTTACAGCAATACCATTAAGTTTTAAAATTTCATCAATGTTAAGCAGCCCTTTGGACAAAGAGATTTATGTCATCTTTTTGGTGAGTAAAAAATAGTTATTGATTTCAGATGTCATCAACTCTTAAAAAAATATAATGCATGTTCTATGTTACCCACAATATTTTATCTTTGGAATCTGAGATTGAACAGTCAAAATAATTTGTCCATTGGCCAATTCAAAACAAAACAGACAAGACTGAAGTCTAAGCTCCAAAAAACTGTGATATAAAAATGTCCATGACCACAAAGTAGGTACTGGACTTCCTCTGACATATGCAAGCATATTTTACACACTGAATCAATAGACTTCCTCACCCCACTTTTGCCTTATTCCCCCACAATACCTCATTCTCTTGATATCTTCAAAACAATAAAGGAATGATTGACAACATAGAACTGCATACCCAGTGTAACTATATTTCAAGAATGATGGCCAAACACAGCATTTTTAAAAGAAGAAAATCTTGAAGACCTTACTTTCAAAAGACAAGAACAACTAAAGATGAAATTTGAAAAGAAAAAAAAAAAAAGATGCCAAAGTCAGATCTGAGATATGAAAAGATATGGTGAGCGGCAAAAATCCAAGAAAATGTGTAAACGTATGGATTAATCTAAACAATAAGAATAATGATAAATGCATGGGGTTAAAAAATGCAAACTCAAAATATGGGACAACCCCATTATGTATGTAGGGAAATATGAAAATGTTTTGCAAAAATAAATGATAATAAAAATACAACATATCGAATTTGTTAGATGCATCCATAACTGTGCTTAAACTGAAACTGTAGCTTTAAATGCTATATTAGGAAGAAAGAAAATCCTAAAGTCCACTACACAAGCTAGCTTCTTAAGAAGCTAGAAAAAGGAGAGTAAAGGAAACCAAATATACGTAGAGAAAAAGGAAATAAAGTTTAAAGAATAAACCAATGAAATAGAAAACAGACAAGAAAATAGACAAACAATAGGTAAAATTAACAAAGACAAAAATTAATATTTGGAAAGTTTAAAAAGAAAAAAAGACAACCACTAGATAGCCAGCCCAAAAGCCAAAGAACATAAATTATCAATATCAGAAACTATGGAGGGATTATCAATACAGATCCTATAGACATCAACAAATTTGACAATTCAAATGACAGAACAAATTCACTGAAAAAAGTACTATAAATTAGATTATAATATTTACTAATATGAAATATGCATAAGAAATACACCTAAACTTAAGGTAAAGAAAGTTTGAAAATAAAATGTCAGAAAAAATACCAAGAAAATGCCAAGCAAAAGAAGGTGAGTAAACAAAAGAAAAGTTACTTACACAAAAAATAATTTAGAATAGAATGTAGGTCAAAAGGCATCAATAGAAATACACAGTTTTTTATTTATAGATAAACACTTTTGTTTACTAGGAAGATACATAAATATTCTCATAATATATATTTAAGTTATTAAAGGAAAATTGAAAGAGTTATGAGAAAAAATCAACAAATCCCCTAAAACTGTATGAAAATTGCAGTATATCTCAGCAATTGATAGATGAAGGAGACAAAAAGTCAGTAAGGATTTAGACTATTTTAACAACCAAATCTGTACATGTATAATACCACAATGAACAAATACACACTCTTTTCAAAACAAGGACACAAATTACATTTTATTGATATTTAAATAGTTTATAGCACAGTACATTCTCTGAGTACAGTGCAATTAACTCATAAGTCAATAACAAACAAAATTACTAAAAAAAAAAACCCAAACTAACAGCAAAACCTGCAATTATAAAATTTAACAAAAGCACCTAAAAGGCTCATACGTGAAAAGTAAATTATAATGGGAATTTTAAATTCTAATATTTAATGGTAACAAAAATGCTAGATCTAAATTTGCTGCATACAGCTAAAGATGTCTACTTAAAAGTAACTTTATAGCATTGACTTGTATATAAGAAGAAAAGCAAAAAAAAAAAAAGAGCTAAGTGTGTGACGTATAGTCAACAAAAGAAAAATAAAATGAAATTGTAAGTAGTGAAATAATAAAGAAGAGTTAATATTAATGAAATATGAAATAAAAGATACTTTAGAAAGATCCACTAAGATTTCTTTTGACAACTGATAAAATTAATCAAGCTCTCACAAAATTTATCAAGGCTAAAAAAAAAGAAAACATGAATAAATAATAGTAGGAGTGAAAAATGGAACAAGACAGTAGATGCATAAAAGGGTAAAAAGATAAGAAAAATTAAGAACAACATTTTGCTAATAAATCTGAGACTGTGGGAAACAGCAGCTTTTCTATGTATATATAATGTAACAAAAGTAAATCAAGAGAGAAATCGCTTTGGCTTCTTTTACTTCATATAGAGTTCATCAGTGGTTGAACATCTTCTCAATGAAAAGACAAGGGCTGGATGAATGTATAGAAAGGTCTTTTAAACATTCAGATAAGAAATATTTTTAAATTATACAACTACCTTCCGAGAAGAGATATATAAGCAATATGAATGCAGCCATGTATAAAAAAGTAATGGATTATGGTCAATTTGGCCAATTCTAGAAATACAATGTTTTTTCCATACTAAGCAATTTTAACCTATTTTAATGTAATTAAGCTCATAAAATATTTAAAGGAGAAAAACTATATGTCATCTAAATAGCAACTGAAAACATTAATAAAATTAGTTATCTTTTCACGAAATAATATTTTAGGTTTTTGCTAAGAAGCCAGATTATACCACAAGGTCAGAAGAAAACGGAAGGTTTAGTTTGGAGCAAGCCCAACCATGTGAGCTAATATTTTCGGTAGAATGTTGTATCCTAAACTTAAGTTAAACTTCTTTCTGACAAGGGTAGAAGGCATGCCACTAAAGTACACACATATCCCAGAGAAGAGTAGGAGTCTGAAAAGAGGGGTCGCTAGAGGCCTAAATGGGGAATAAAAAGAAAATATGAAGACAAGTGATTCTTGTTAGAATAAAACCAACAAAACAAAACAAAACATCCTGATCAAGAAGGAGAAGGTAAAATGTGGGAATAAATGAATGCCATGAAGTTAGGGAGTCTGCAGGAAATTTGGGGAGAAAGGTAAAGTGTAACATTAAATGTAGTGAGTAAGTGGTTCAGCCTGCACACTCCAGGGGTGGCAGAGTAGGCAACACATCATACTGACAGTACTGGAGCGGTAGTGATGATGACTGGAGTCAAGATTTTCAGTGTGTGAGCCACAAAACATCAGCATCAGATCACTTGGAGCACCATAAACACTCAATTCTTGCCATATGGTCTCCTCTGTATGCAGCCATAACATGGCTGTTTTCTCCTTCAAGTCTAGCAAGAAAATCTCACTTGTTTTGAATCTCTCTGGTATTTTAAGAGCTCACCTGATTTTGTCAGGCCCACACAAGATAATATTCATCTTGATTAACTCCAAGGAAATTGATTAGGAACCACAAATACACCTGCAAAATCTCTTCTGCTATGTGACATAACGTAATTATGGGAATAACATTCCATCATATTCATAACTTCTACTCATATTTGAGTGAAAGGAATTATATAGAATATACACACCGGGCTGAAGGAAACTTGGAGGTCATCTTAGAATTCTGCCTTCCACAGTGAAAAAGCAGGGTAACAAGGGTACTGTACTTCATTGTAAATTCAGAAGCAGTTCCAGATTTGCACAGTAAGTTGCCTGAGCAGGTTTCCCACATGCCCAAGAGTGACTCACTCAAGAGTGACCTGAGCAGAGGAGGATCTTAATAATTTGGTAGAAAGTTGACCAGTTCTATAGATGTCAATCAGTTTCTTTTCCAAGTCTGAACCTGTGCAGTGGTCAAAGTAACAGTGCTCATGTCAGTAGTGTTGGAGGTCACATGGAGTCTATGTAACATGGACTTCCACTCATCATGACTGATCTATCCATAGCCACTGCCAGTCACAGAGGCCAACACAGTGTCCTGAATATGACACCATTTTCTTGAAAAGATCAGCTGACTACCTAGTAAAAGTTTGATTACACTGAACAAACTTTATCCTGGAAGGAACAGCACTTTGTTCACATTTGAACAGGGATTTACACTAGATATAAATTTGCCTCCCTTTCCAATTATCTTATTGCCCAAACAAACATCTACGGACTTATAGTTATTCTAGTCCATATAATATTGTAACACAGCAAATGAAATTCTGCAATAGGTTCATGTTCCTGAAATGTACTGGGCTTACAGGTTCCCATCACCCCTGAATTAGCTGGCTTGATAGAAATAAAGAATTTACTTACGAAGATTCAATTCTATCACCAATTTTATCATAGTTCATTATAGGGCTATGCTAGCATACTCCAGGTTGTGTTATATGTTTGTAACTGGTGCTATTTCTCCCACTGCTATATTTCAAGGGTCTGGAAATGAAGAAGTGGAAACAGGAATGACTTATCTCACTATTGACCTTAGTGATCCAATAACAAAACTTTTACTTTCTATCCCTGCAGTTTTGAACTCTGCTGATCTAAAGTTCTTAGTTCCCTGAAGTGGGGACTTTGAATTTAGCCGATTTAAAGAACAAAAAAGAGGTGCTGTGGCTCAAGTGTCATCAGTGAGGAAAAAGTAAAAATGAGAAAAGAGAGGAAGACAGTACCCACATTACGTAGGGCTTTTTTTTTTCCAGGTAAGTAAATTTAATATTATACTAAATGAAGTTAGAAATTGTTAAAATACTTTAAAATTTATTCACATGCTAAACAATGAAACTTTGAATAAAATTATTACTCTGGCCACCATGAGGAGAATGCACTTTGTGGGCAAGAGAAAACAGACTATCCATTTCTGTTGTAACTTCCAAGGCTAGAGTTGCAGGCTTAGGTTATGGTAGAAGGAGTAATACAAGATAAGAATCAAAGGTCTTGGGAATAAAAGTAAGTAGCAGACAAATGTCTTCAATGTTTAAGACATTAGTGAGGTTTTATACACATTTTCTTTTGGAGCAGAGAGTTTGGAGATAAAAGATAAAATATTTATGAATTTTAAATTCTACATATAAATTATGATTTACATGTTAAAGAGGGGCCAGGTCATTTAAGATTCTAGAAAGAAATCAACTTCTTCTATTAGATTAAGACACAGGACAAATTGGCAGATAGTATCCCCTGCCCAAGATGGTTCCAGAGAAGATCATGGAATCTGGTGTCTACAGAGCTTCTCTTTAATATTGGCCAAACTATGAGAATATGTGATAAACCTAAAGATCACTGAATGATTTATTAGAAAAAAAGTAATGTGGCTTCTATTGGGAGATACCATAACTGAACAAACCATTAGAGTCCTTTAAGGAAATAAATATGCATGAAATCATGTATTAAAAGTTCCAGAATATCTTGACCAGAATTTTATAACTGAAGCTATTTTAAAAAATCATTCACCATGGTATTTGTGTAAACACACTGCTGTAATTTGAACTAAAGGAAAGACAAGAAACAATGGGAAGAAGTCAATAAATGAAACCAGTGACTGGTTTATTCATCTTTAAGAGGTGGTGGCAGAACTTCATGAGCTCAAAGATATTTTCCAAGAACAATTTTATTTTTTTTTATTTTTATTTTATTTTATTTTATTTTATTTTATTTTATTTTTTTATTTTTTATTTTATTTTATTTTTTAATTTTATTTTGTCGATATACATTGTGGCTGATTATTGCTCCCCATCACCAAAACCTCCCTCCCTTCTCCCGCCCCCCCTCCCCCCCAACAATGTCCTTTCTGTTTGTTTGTTGTATCAACTTCAAATAATTGTGGTTGTTATATCTTCTCCCCCCGCCCCCCCGGTTTGTGTGTGTGTGTGTGTATGTGTGTGTGTGAATTTATATATTAATTTTTAGCTCCCTCCAATAAGTGAGAACATGTGGTATTTCTCTTTCTGTGCCTGACTTGTTTCACTTAATATAATTCTCTCAAGGTCCATCCATGTTGTTGCAAATGGCAGTATTTCATTCGTTTTTATACCTGAGTAGTATTCCATTGTGTAGATGTACCACATTTTCCGTATCCACTCATCTGATGATGGGCATTTGGGCTGGTTCCAACTCTTGGCTATTGTAAAGAGTGCTGCGATGAACATTGGGGAACAGGTATACCTTCGACTTGATGATTTCCATTCCTCTGGGTATATTGCCAACAGTGGGATAGCTGGGTCGTATGGTAGATCTATTTGCAATTGTTTGAGGAACCTCCATACCATTTTCCATAGAGGCTGCACCATTTTGCAGTCCCACCAACAATGTATGAGAGTTCCTTTTTCTCCGCAGCCTCGCCAGCATTTATCGTTCATAGTCTTTTGGATTTTAGCTATCCTAACTGGGGTTAGATGGTATCTCAATGTGGTTTTGATTTGCATTTCCCGGATGCTGAGTGATGTTGAGCATTTTTTCATATGTCTGTTGGCCATTTGGATATCTTCCTTAGAGAAATGCCTACTTAGCTCTTTTGCCCATTTTTTAATTGGGTTGCTTGTTTTCTTCTTGTAAAGTTGTTTGAGTTCCTTATATATTCTAGATATTAATCCTTTGTCAGATGTATATTTTGCAAATATTTTCTCCCACTCTGTTGGTTGTCTTTTAACTCTTTTAATTGTTTCTTTTGCTGTGCAGAAGCTTTTTAGTTTGATATAATCCCATTTGTTTATTTTTCCTTTCGTTGCCCATGCTTTTGGGGTCGTATTCATGAAGTCTGTGCCCAGTCCTATTTCCTGAAGTGTTTCCCCTATGTTTTGTTTAAGAAGTTTTATTGTCTCAGGGTGTATATTTAAATCCTTAATCCATTTTGAGTTGATTTTAGTATACGGTGAGAGGTATGGATCTAGTTTCATTCTCCTGCATATCGATATCCAGTTATCCCAGCACCACTTGCTGAAGAGGCAGTCCCTTCCCCAGTGAATAGGCTTGGTGCCTTTGTCAAAGATCAGATGGCAGTAAGTGTGTGGGTTGATTTCTGGATTCTCTATTCTATTCCATTGGTCAGTGTGTCTGTTTTTATGCCAGTACCATACTGTTTTGGTTATTATAGCTTTGTAGTATAGCTTAAAGTCAGGTAGTGTTATGCCTCCAGCTTTATTTTTTTTGCTGAGCATTGCTTTGGCTATTCGTGGTCTTTTATTGTTCCATATAAATGTCTGAATAGTTTTTTCCATTTCTGAGAAAAATGTCTTTGGAATTTTGATGGGGATTGCATTGAATTTGTATATCACTTTGGGTAGTATGGACATTTTCACTATGTTGGTTCTTCCAATCCAAGAGCATGGAATATCTTTCCATCTTCTTGTATCCTCTCTAATTTCTCTCAGCAGTGGTTTGTAGTTCTCATTATAGAGATTTTTCACCTCCTTGGTTAACTCAATTCCTAAGTATTTTATTTTTTTGGTGGCTATTGTAAATGGGCAGGCTTTCTTGATTTCTCCTTCTGCATGTTCACTATTGGAGAAAAGAAATGCTACTGATTTTTGTGTGTTGATTTTGTATCCTGCTACTGTGCTGAAATCATTTATCAATTCCAACAGTTTTTTTGTAGAGGTTTTAGGCTGTTCGATATATAGGATCATGTCATCTGCAAACAGGGACAGTTTGACTTCATCTTTTCCAATCTGGATGCCCTTTATTTCCTTCTCTTCTCTGATTGCTCTGGCTAGTACTTCCAACACTATGTTGAATAGGAGTGGTGAGAGTGGGCATCCTTGTCTGGTTCCTGTTCTTAAAGGAAAAGCTTTCAGCTTTTCCCCATTCAGGATGATATTGGCAGTGGGTTTGTCATATATGGCTTTAATTATGTTGAGATACTTTCCCTCTATACCTAACTTATAGAGGGTCTTTGTCATGAATGAGTGCTGAACTTTATCAAATGCTTTTTCAGCATCTATAGAGATGATCATATGGTCCTTGTGTTTGAGTTTATTAATATGGTGTATCACATTTATTGATTTGCGTATGTTGAACCAACCTTGCATCCCTGGGATTAATCCCACTTGATCGTGATGAATAATTTTTCGTATGTGTTGCTCTATTCTGTTTGCTAGTATTTTAGTGAGGATTTTTGCATCTAAATTCATCAAGGATATCGGCCTGTAGTTTTCTTTTTTGGTTATATCTTTACCTGGTTTTGGTATCAGGATGATGTTTGCTTCATAGAATGAGTTTGGGAGATTTGTGTCCGTTTCAAACTTTTGGAATAGTTTGTAAAGAATCGGTGTCAATTCCTCTTTGAATGTTTGGTAAAATTCTGCTGTGAATCCATCTGGTCCTGGGCTTTTCTTTGTTGGGAGCCTTCTGATAACAGCTTCAATCTCCTTTATTGTTATTGGTCTGTTCAAATTTTCTATGTCTTCACGGTTCAGTTTTGGGAGCTTGTGTGTGTCCAGAAATTTATCCATTTCCTCCAGATTTTCAAATTTGTTGGCGAATAGTTGTTTATAGTAGTCTCGAATGATTCCTTGTATTTCAGATGAATCAGTTGTAATATCGCCTTTTTCATTTCTAATTTTTGTTATTTGAGTCTTCTCTCTTCTTTTTTTTGTTAGCCATGCTAATGGTTTGTCAATTTTATTTATCTTTTCAAAAAACCAACTTTTTGATTCATTGATCTTTTGAATTGTTTTTTGGTTTTCAATTTCATTCAGTTCTGCTCTGATCTTAATGATTTCTTTCCGTCTGCTAACTTTAGGATTGGATTGTTCTTGTTTTTCTAGTTCTTTAAGGTGAAGTGTTAGGTTGTTCACTTGCCATCTTTCCATTCTTCTGAAGTGAGCATTTAATGCAATAAATTTTCCCCTCAATACTGCTTTTGCAGTATCCCACAGGTTTTGGTATGATGTATCATTGCTTTCATTAGTTTCAATAAACTTTTTGATTTCCTGCTTGATTTCTTCTTGGACCCATATGTCATTAAGTAGAATGCTGTTTAATTTCCATGTGTTTGTATAGTTTCCAGAGTTTTGTTTGTTATTAATTTCTAGTTTTAATCCATTGTGGTCTGAGAAGATACATGGGATAATTGCAATTTTTTTGAATTTATTGAGACTTGATTTGTGACCTAATATGTGATCTATCCTGGAGAATGATCCATGTGCTGATGAGAAGAATGAATATTCTGAGGTTGTTGGGTGGAATGTTCTGTAGATATCTGCCAATTCCAATTGGTCTAGAGTCTTGTTTAGATCTTGTGTTTCTCTACTGATTCTTTGCCTAGATGATCTGTCTAATATTGACAGTGGAGTGTTCGGGTCCCCTGCTATTATGGTATTAGTGTCTATTTCCTTCTTTAGGTCTAATAGAGTTTGTTTTATAAATCTGGCTGCTCCAACATTGGGTGCGTACATATTTATGATTGTTATGTCTTCTTGATGGATCAGTCCTTTTATCATTAAGTAGTGTCCCTCATTGTCTCTTTTTATGGTTTTTAGTTTAAAGTCTATTTTGTCAGATATAAGAATAGCCACTCCAGCTCGTTTTTCTTTTCTGTTTGCATGGTAAATCTTTTTCCATCCTTTCACTCTTAGTCTGTGTGAATCTTTATGGGTGAGGTGTGTCTCTTGTAGGCAGCATATAGTTGGGTCCTGCTTTTTGATCCAGTCAGCCAGTCTGTGTCTTTTAATTGGGGAATTTAAGCCTTTTACATTAAGAGTTGTTATTGAAAGGTGTTGATTTATTCCTAGCATTTTATTGGTTGTTTGGTTGTCTTAGGTGTCTTTTGTTCCTTGCTTTCTGATTTACTGTTTGGTTTCTTTGTTTGTTGGTTCCTTAGGTTGTAGATAGTGTTTTTGTTAGCTTGTTTTCTCTTCATGAATGCCATTTTTATTGTACTAGCGGGTTTAGATTTTTCTTAGGTTTTTATGGCAGTGGTAGTTATTTTTCAGGAACCAAAACCAGTACTCCCTTGAGGATTTCTTGTAAGGGTGGTCTTGTGGTAGTGAACTCCCGCAGTTTTTGTTTGTCTGAGAAGTATACTATTTGCCCCTCATTTCGGAAGGATAGCCTTGCAGGGTAGAGTATTCTTGGCTGGCAATCTTTGTCTTTTAGTATTTTGAAAATATCATCCCATTCCTTTCTAGCTTTTAGGGTTTGTGATGAAAAGTCTGATGTTAACCTGATTGGGGCTCCCTTATATGTGATTTGATGCTTCTCTCTTGCAGCTTTTAAGATTCTCTCTTTGTCTCTGAGTTTTGCCAATTTGACTATGACATGTCTTGGAGAAGGCCTTTTTGGGTTGAATACGTTTGGAGATCGTTGAGCTTCCTGGATCTGAAGATCTGTGATTTTTCCTATACCTGGGAAGTTTTCTGCCACTATTTTGTTGAATATGTTTTCAATGGAATCTCCATTTTCCTCCCCTTCTGGAATACCCATGACTCGGATATTTGAGCGCTTGAGGTTGTCTGATATCTCTCTCAGATTTTCTTCCATGTCCTTGATTCTTTTTTCTTTCTTTTTGTCTGCTTGTGTTATTTCAAACAGCCCATCTTCAAGTTCAGAGGTTCTCTCTTCAACTTCAACAAGCCTGCTGGTTAAACTCTCCGTTGTGTTTTTTATTTCGCTGAATAACTTCTTCAGTTCAGCAAGTTCTGCTACATTTTTTTTCAGGACATTGATTTCCTTGTATATTTCCTCTTTCAGATCCTGTATACTTTTCCTCATTTCATCATGATGTCTAGCTGAGTTTTCTTGTATCTCATTCAGTTTCCTTAGAATTATCCCTCGAAATTCCTTGTCAGTTATTTCAAGGGCTTCTTGTTCTATAGGATCTAGAGCATGAGATTTATTAACTTTTGGTGGTGTACTTTCTTGAATTTTGTATTTCTGGTGTCTTTTTTTTGGTGTTTATTCATTGTGGCAGGGGGTTTCACAGTCCACCGGTTTGAGACTAATGACTAACTAGGATGTTGCTGTGGTTGCCAATTTGGTATGGCCCCCGCCGTGACTGCTCAGTTGGCCTCTAGTGTCTTGTGTGTGTGGTTGCCTCGGGTCTTGGGCTTCTCCGGGGATCCACCTTTCTGGTCAGCTTGGACTCTGCTGGGCTGGTGGATCACGTACCACAGGGTGTGTGATCTCTGTTGAGCTTTCACTTTCTGTACAGGACTTCTCCCCGTTCCGTGTGCTCTGGCCCAGGCTGTTAGATCGTGCAGTGGCGACCCCACCGGGTGTGTAGTTTCTGTCGAGTCTCCGCCTCCCTGGCCGCACGTCTCCCCCCTCTGTGCACACTGTGCTGGGCTGGGGTGTGTCTTCTGCACCCCTCGTCTATCAGCTGGGCCTTCAAGACCCTGCTCAGCACCGCCTCGCCCAGGAAGTCTACCAGGTTTCTGCTAGGCACAGACGACCGGTCTCTCTGGGTGCCTTTGTAGCACTGTGTAGATCTTTCTCGGGTCTTGTTCACCTTTGTATCCCCCCGGTATAAACCGAGTCTAGTGCCCGCCTGCAGCCTGCTCTCCGGCAGGTTCAAGCGGACCTGGGAACTCTCCTACCACACTATTCCCAACCAGAAATTCGTTAGGCTTTTTTCCAAACTGGTGGTCGCAGAGATGGTATCTGCCTCCCAGTAACAGGAAGTTTACCGGGGCGGAGTCCAGGGTGTGGTGGAGTGACAGTCGGCCCGCCCGTACTTCCTAGCCCTCCCAACACTGGTCGGGACGCCCCACACCCCCAGCCCCGCCAGAGAACCGCGGAGGGAGTGGGAGAGGAGGCCGGCCGCAGGGTCCGGAAAGCCCCGCGCCAGGCCAAGCAAATTGGCTCAGTGATGGCCGAGCAGGGCGGAGCTGCCCACACCTGGGAAAATGGAGGCAGCACCGGGGCAGTGAGTGGCCTGGTGGTGCAGGCGGGAGCCGCGTGGGCATCCACCCCCCGAACAGAGCTGTGCCAGGGATCACTCACAGTGCTGTGCCAGGTCGGGCGCTCGCTCTGTCTCTGGTTTGTTGCCTTCCGTGTTCTCGGCGCTGCCGCCTCGGGCTGTTCAGTCGCGGCGCGGCTCGGGCGCTCCCAGGAATCTTCTTTAATGCCGGCCTGAAACCTCGAATCCTGAATAGGGCAGCTGGCCGCCTTCAGTGCGGCCCCAGCCTCCGGGATCCTGGCTGCATCCACAGCAGCCCTGGCGCCGTGTTCCCTGTTTCAAGACTCGCTTTTGCAGCTAAGAATCAGTTCTTTTCCTGCTCCACACTTCAAAGCTGTTGCCTGAAAATGAGGCAGCCTCTCCTGCCGGGGGCAAAGTGGCGTTGAGCCCCCACGACCGGCCAGCAGCAGCAGTCCTCCCTTAAGAGATGGCCAGAGGAAGGTCCACAAGTTTCCCGGCTGCCTGAGGCCCAGTGGCCACCTTTTCCACCTCAGCTACTCCGCGCCAGCCGCCGCAGCCGCCGCCATCTTGAAAAACCCAAGAACAATTTTAATAATTCTTAAAGGGTGTATCTGTGGAGAGTGAAATGTTGAGTGTGATTCCTAAGTGATCACTTTCGAGACAGTTATAATTAAACACATAGTAGAGTGACTAATGAAAGGAAGAGAGAATAGCCTGTACATTCTCCACATTTACAGATGACATAAAACTCTTTTCACTACTAAAAGGCCAAATTAATGGAGATAAACTACAAGATGACTTGCTGAGGGTGTGAAATTTGGCTAAATTCAGGGAAGTCAAACTTTGTCATGCAGGTGTTTTCATATAAAGATAATCATTCAGATTTAGGACTCCATTCGGGAAACAAAATCTCAGGAAGGGTGTGACTGAAGACTAAGAAATCATGAATGATATGTACGTGGTGAATAAATAAATTTTTCCAGAGTATAAATAAATATATATAAAGCCACTACTTAAGCACAGAGAGATTTTAATCTAAATATAATAAATTGATAAGTAATATTTAATTACGATATTCATTATATTAAGAAGCTAAAAATAGAAAAAGAGTCAGGTTGGTAAGTTTCTGCTTCAGCCACACAACAAACCAAGGTTTTCTTCTCTTTTTTTGGTGAGTCCTCTGCATTTTCTAATTGTTCCAGAATCATTTTTCCAAAGTTGACCAAATGCTTACATAGTAAGGAAGAAAAACAGCTTTATTTTCTAGAGTTCTTGAATGGTACAATTTACCCGTAAGAAGTAATACGTTTTTGCCATTTCATAGGCACAGCCAAGAAAGACATTAGAAACCAAGCGTCACCTTCTCCTGAGAAGCCTAGGTTTAACTGAGAGATTGTGAATCACACCTGGCTCATCAGTTCTCTCCTTCAATCTTGAATGTAGCGACCACTTGTATCTTCCCTGTTGACTTCTGGGTCTTTTCTCAGCTTCTCCTTTTGCAATCCCATGGACCCCAGAATTTACCCAGCCTCTTTGTATCAAGATTTTTGCTGTTGTTGCAGGCTCTATTGGCTTTTGTTTCTATTCTTAATTGAGATTACTTCCCCTGTCATCAAAAAATCGAAAATTTTCTTTCTAGTTCACTGCAGTGTTACCCATTATTTTAGTTCAGAGTTCATCTCAGTCTGAGGCAATTGTCTACATTTTTTTTTTTCTTGAATGAGTGGCACTTACTCAAAATGTCCTCCACTTGTACTTTTCCTTAAATTAAGATTTAAGTATTTAAATCTTAATGAAATTATGTCTTTTATTCTCAGTTTCTTCCAAGGATCTATCACACACCTGTCATTCTCAACTTAAACAGAGGTCTTTCATTTGGTTAACTCACCAAAAATCCAGTTTGTCAAAAATTTCGCTTAGTATAATTATTGGCAGATCAGAACCCCATATCTACTTTATGATTGCTATTGCTATAAAATCTAAAGATTTGTTTTGGATAGAGAGAAATATTTGTTTCTGGTGGTTTTAATTTTCTTATATGGAAGTACTTCCTATACAAAGGCAGAATGACTATGTTATTTTCATCACTGATATATTAATAAAAGGACAGTATGGTATTGTGGGAAAAAATAGGCTTCGATTCAGACATAACTTGATTTAATTCCAGCTTTACCACTTACTAGCTATATCATCTTTGGATTTCTCTAAGTCTCAATATCTTCATCTGTAAACTGTGGATAACAATACCTGTTTCATCAGACTGTCATGAAAACTGATTGAGACTATGTGTCTAAAGCTCTTAGTTTTTAGTCTTGGCATATTAACTGTCATAGTAAGGCTCTTCATTTGAAAAAGTTGAACTAGTTTGAAACGAAAATTTATGTAGAGAATCATATGCATTCAAAATAAACAGTGATTAATTTCCACATAAAATATTAAAAGATGTCTGAAAGACAGGTAGAAAATAACAAAGGTCCAGGAAATTTTTATTTTCTGACTATTGCAAAGGAATTTTGAATTCCAGTAGCTTTGTGTATGGAATAAGGATTTTAGAAAATACTGATATAAAGACTAGATTTATAAAATCTCCTAAAGGAGAAAATGGATGAGATGATGCAGAAAACATCTGAGAGATAATCTTAAGGAACTGTTAGAAGTAAGTGGATATGAAAGCAACACGCAAATCAACAAAAAATATGTCACACAATGTAGAATAAGGAGGAAAAAGAGTAAGAAGGTGAAAGAATGAATTTTGGTTTAAACAAGAAAAACACTATTGAGAAAAAAAGGTTATTTAAATCAAAATATAGTAACTTTATGATTTTATCTGAATTTAAACATTTTAACTCATCTTTGACTAAGGATACCATGACGCAATTAGTCAATCAATATCTTTTAAATAAAATGTACATTTAAATATTACTGTGAATAACTTTGCTATTGGCTCTTACTTTCAGACTGTTTGTTAAATGCTTTAAAATTAGGTTTGATTTTAAGAGTATTACTTTGAGGAATTTTTGTAAAAACAAACATAGATGGAATCATAACTCACATTTAATCTCAGTCTACATTGTAATCACCTGTGAGTACCAGAATTGCCTAGAGTGCCTTTCACACACATGCGTAAACAGTCTTGCTTATAATTAATAAGTACCACAATGAAGCATGCTCACTACAAAGGAAGTACTTGCAAAATTATTCCATCTGGTATAATGACTACGTACAAGACATGGGTAATGAACTGTGAAATACATGGGAAAGTATACATTGAACATCTATAATAGATCATGATAGAAATAAATATGTAAATTTGAGAGGATAAATGTAAAAGACCTTGTCAAAGTACATATTTATTGTATTTTAAAGTTTTGTACCTTCAAATGTGTCCTAATAGAAATGTGAACTGGAAATCACAAAATGGGATCAGCAGCAAAAACACATACTTTATCCTTAGTCTAAAGAGTAGGTACAGTGATATCATGGGGCCAGCGAATTGTTAAAAGTTTTAGAAATATTGTGAACTGATTAACATCACATTAGTATCTTGAAATCAGCCACTGTGGGGATATGTACACCACAGATGTGGTTAAAACATTACACATTAGGGTTTCTGCTTCTCTGGAAAGCCAGTTGTTAAATATTCACGAGCACAGGACTGGTTCAGGAAATCACACTTTCTATATTATCACTGAATAACAGTTGTAGAGTTTCCTGTTAGAACAATCCTTCAGCTCGCATGCTACCTTCTTAGATTAACTTTTATAGCTATGTACTGTATTTATAGTACATACAGAGGATGCAGTATTTACAGGGAATACTGATTACCGTTATTTATTTCTATACTCCTTAGCCATTCTTGATTAAATGTTACAAAGATCCTGCCTTATGACAAAAGCCAATAATAGTTTTTTTCCTATATTTTTCCTTTTTGTTTTTTTAAATTAATTTTATTATATATATTTGAGGTTTACAAAATATGATGGGATATACATGGATGTGAAGAAAATTAACATATCTATCACCTCACATAGTTATTTTTTGTGATAAGAACAGCTAAAATCTACTTATTTAACCAAAATCCCTAATTCAATAAAATTTCAATAACTGTAGTCCTCGTGTTGTACATTCAATTTCTAGACTTGTTCACCCTCCGTATCTGATACTTTGTAAGCTTTGACCTACATGTCTGTTTTATTCTTTATCTCTGGATATTTTTTTTAAAAAAAGACACATATATAGGAGATCATGAAACTATCAGATAAGGAAATTAATACCTAAGATTCCTGCTAGAAGAACTACCCCTTAAATTTTATTTTCTAAAAAATTTCAAGTGGAAAAAATAATTTCTTTTTTTTTTTTTTTAACAACAACCACAACAAAAAACCCCTAACCATTTAAAAAATAATTTCTTTATAGAGATCTTACGCTGGAAGACACAGCATTTGTTCAAAAAGCAAATGTTAACTAATCCTAAGTCTAGGAATCCACTTTCATTAGGAAAACAGTATAAATTGTTTTGGTTGACATATATTTATATGGGTTATAATTTTTAAAAGAAAACAATAACTGCTTAATATAACTTTTATTGATATTCTAGTACCTGCAAAGTAATTTTACTTTCAAACCAATAACATTAGCCATCGAATGTTTCAAAAAAGAGAAATAGTATGATCCAAGATCTTGTGTGTTTATGTAAAACAAATACTCTCAGCCTCAGTAGAACTTGATCACTTCTCAGTTTGGCAATTTAGCTGTTAAAAAATTTAAGCAAATTTTCATCTGACCTGGGTTTTGAGGATTAACATCTGATTTGACTAAAGAGTGGATTGGTCAACATCTAATCAAATACAAAAATTCAGAAAATGCGTGTGGTCAGTCAGTAATTGGTTGTGTAGAAATGTCTTTGCCATAAAACTCTAAAATGTAGAAGGTCAAAAAAGTTGTTTGTTTTTAAAAGACACCATTTACCATTTCTTCCCCACAGCAATTGCACCAATATCTTCATGTATTAGCATCACTTGCTGTTTTACAACAATCTTCTTAAGTTGATAGCAGACATTGGTAAACACATGTTCTGGGCCCCTTTCTTTTCTCTTTTTCCCTTCTCTCTGCTATCCCACAATTCAAGATGAATATAAATTACCCTCAGAGAGCTTGGGGAACACTGGGGCAAAGCATGGAACTGTTCTGCCCTCCAATCAGTGCAGGACCACTTTGTGGAGACTGGTCAGGAATACGGAACTGCATGGGGTGCAGTTTCCTGAAAAGTCTCAAGCCCAGACCAGAGTTTCCACACAACCCAGGTGTACTGGAATTCACAAGATCTGGAAGTACATAGAAGGGGAACAATTAAAACCTGAGCTGCACAGGAAGCCCTCTGTAGAGAATCATCAGCAAAGCAGCAATTTAGCTCAAACACAGGGCTCAATTGCTGGTCCCCACAGGAAGTTCCCCCATTTTAGAAGGAAGCAAAGGACAACAAATTAGTTCCAGTGCAAAGTTTAAGTGGTGGGAACAGCAAACAATACAACACAGAAGTGAAAGAAAAACCGAAATACCTACAGACCAAAGACAAAGTTTGATATTAACTAGTAAAGGTCTCACTTCACCAAAAAAACACATATAAAACCTAGAAGGATCAGAAGGCCCCTGGGTCCCCAAGCCAGGGATGAGGGATGACCAGAGGCCTCAGCCATGCCTCCTGACACCCACAACCAGCTCAGCAATGACCACTGAGCCACCACAGGAAGCACCCTGGACTCCCGAGCTGGGGTGTTGGGAGGCCAAGGGCCTCGGCCATGCCCCCATGACATCTGCAACCAGCCCATTGATGACCACCAAGCTTCCACAGGCCCCCCGAGCCAAGGTGGTGGGTGCGCAAGGACTTCAGCCACACCTGCTTGACATCTACATCCAGCCCAGCAATGACCAGGCCACTGCTAGAAGATCCCGATCTCCCCTGCAGGAATGTGAGGGGTGCCATGGGCCTCAACCATGCCCCCCTCCTTCCTCCTTCTCCCAGCTGATTTTCTTCCCCCTTCTCATCTCCCCCTCCCCTAAATGGCTCCATAAAAACACTCCCTCTCTCTCTCTCTCTCTCTCTTTCACACACACACACACACACACACACACACACACACACACACAAGATACATAAAAAATAAGAAATGAAACCTCAAACTTCAACATTAATAAAATTTGAGGGTATCTCTAACCAGGAATAACACTATATGAAGAAGGAAATGGTTCCTGAGTTAGCAGAAGAAATTAAGAATAAGTCTAGGTATGTAATAAGGAAGATACAAGACATTAATCTTTTGCCATAGCACCATGGAAAAGCTTGATAATGGGAGATATTCCATATTGAAGAAGGCAGTACACTTGTTGAAAATCTGCAAAAAGAACAGTTACATGCCCCACGTTCCATAATTCCACCCTGTGACTATCTGACTGGTAACTCACAAAAAACAGCAAGTGAACCAGAATGTATCCAGGCCTAGAGACAGCAAGAAAAAGGATGAGAAGCTGGAGTTTCTAGTCCTAAACAGGGACTTTCAGAGATCTGCATATTAATTAGTGTGAACCCCTTTGCCCCTCTAATCATTCAAAAATTTAGAAATCAAGCTTATGGCCATGCATGAAGGAGAGAAGATAATTTTTATTTCTGGAGAAACTGAAGTGTTCCAGAGTAAGATATGATAAAATTTGATACCTGCAAGTACAAAATATGTCTCACTGCCAGAATGATCACTCTCAGTGAACCCTGGAAGCTGATAAGCTATACCTATTCAAAAAGACCTTCAAGTCAACTTTTCAGTGTCTCACCCCTAAGTATAAATATATAGCCAGGAATCAACAGATATTTATGAAAAGTTCCTAACAGGAGATTAGAGAGCCATACCAATAAGCATACAATAGAAACTTAAGGAAAACAGAGACAATGTAGAGAAAAAAAAAAAAAAAATACATAGAATAATTCAAATTCTCAGTAAAGTAAAAGAATGTGTTTCAACCTTGAAACAAAAGCATGATGTTACAATAAAGAAACAATCAGAAAAAGCTTTTACAAATTAAAAGTATGATAGCTAAAATATAAAATTCAGTAAAAAGGTTGAGAGGTACAATTTAAAAAATTTCATATGAAATAAAGAGATGAACAAAGAAAATACAAGAAAATTATGGCTCAGTCCAGTGGGTCCAATATCTGATAAGTAGGCCTTCCAGGAAGAAAGAAGAGACAATAGTTGGGAGAAAAATTAGCAAAGGTATTATATGACAATGTATCAGAAATGTAAGATCTGTGTTTCCATTTGAAATATCTTAATAAAAGCACAGTGAATAAACATTTTTAATACACATCATGGTGAAACTTCAGGGTACACAGGATAACTCAAAGATCCTAAAAGCATCAATTAAGAAAAAGAAGCACATAAAAAGAAATAGGAATCACAATGGAATCACACTTTTTAACAGCAATTTGAGAAGCTAGAGGACATCAGAGCAATACCTTGAAACATTTCTGAATAAAATTTGATAATTGGCTAAACTACAAACACATGTATGATAAAGAAATTTCCAGAGAAAAAAAGGACTAAAAACATTCCTATCTTTTGCATACTTTCCAGTGAGCTACTAGAGAATGGGCTCTGACAGAACAAATATGTACAGCAAGAAAGCAGGAAAAGTAGGATCTATGATAAAGTGTATAAAATATTGCAGAAAAGAGAAGGGAATTCCTAATATAACAGTTGTCTAGAGAGTAAAGATCCTGATTAGATTGTAAAGAGAAAACACTCCAGAACAGAGATATCTATGAAACAAAAGGAATAAATATATTCCACATAGTTTGTTCCTGGGGAAAATTATATGACTGTGAATGACGTGGATATTGATGATGAAAACATTAGGCAAATATTAATTCAGGGAAAATAGGAAGTCACACAGGAAAAAAAATGTAATCACAGACATTACTTGGTTATAGGTTAAAATAATACATTCACTGATTATTGTTTTAAACAACTTCATTGATAAAATGAGGAAAAGAGAGTGAAAAAGAACTAATGTGCATCTCCCATAATAGGAGGTCAATAGGAAAAAGGAAAATTGACACATGGTAGGAGATCTTTGCTGTCAATCAGCTGTTTTTGCTGGTCAGAAGTGACACTCTATTTGAAGCCACCAATAACATAGTCACTGTTTGTGTTCCAATGGTGGAACAAATGTTGATACCACTGGCCCTGAGTGGAACTTGCTCATTTTAAGGATAAAAATTGGTCTAGGACTAATAAAAGGGCTGTCTAATCAAACAATATCTTCTTTTGGTGGTACTATCGGTGTAAAATTTCACACAAATTTTTCTAAGTTACAGTCTTACAAATCTAGTCAAGAAGATTTTTAATTGACAAAGGATTTATTTGATAGTCAAAAACATCTTAATTTTAGCATTTGTATTAGTCAGGATTCTTCAGCGAAATAAACCCAATAAGAGAGAGAGAAAGTGATATATTTATTATGAGGAATTGGTTCACGGGATATGGAGGCTGTCAAGTCTTACAATCTGCCGTTATGTAAACTGAACATCCAAGAAAGCTGATAGTATAGATCAGTTCCAGTCCAAAGGCTTAAAAACAAAAAGAGTCAAAAGTGAAAGTCTCAGTCCAAGGAGCAGAAGAAGTCCGGTGTTCCAGCAGAACAGTCAAGCACAAAGAAAAAGGGACGCACTCTCTTTTCCACTGCCTTTTATTCTATTTAGGCCCTCAGCAGATTGGATGATACCCACCTACATCTGGGATGGCAATCTGCTTTACTGAGTCTACAGATTTCAAATGCTAATCTCATCTGGAGACACCCTCACATGCACACTAAGAAATAATGTTTAGCCAAATCTCTGAGCACACTGTGATCTAAACTGACACATAAAATTAACCACCACAGCATTCTAATGGTACATTTTACCTCTTTAAGTAGAAGACTACCTCATACAAGGTTGGTTACCATACTAATGAGATTTATGATTAATTTTTTTAGAGGGTACATGTTTATGCATGAAGGTTAAAACATCATACAGATGACTCAGTTTTTCTTTTTTCCTCCTATTACTAAATGAGGACATGTCTCTTGGCTCTAGACATAATATCCTATTTCTCTTCACAATTAATTACATAGCAGTCCTGCTATCACAATGATAATTTTTTTTCAGTGGTTCATATTAACTTTCATTATTTATTACTTAAGATGACTGGCATAAACTTTAATAATAAAAAGGGCTTTTGTTTAGGGAGATTATGTCCAAGTAGACTGAATGCTAGGAGAGGCCGAAAAAGAAAACTGAAGTGATATATTTTGTGCTACAGTAGAGAGACTTGCTCATGTTCATTTGTATAAGAAGGAAAAGAAATTGTGGATGCCACAGACACCAGCAGAAGAAAACTTGAGGATAAATACAAGAGGAAGACTGTGTGTTTTTAAGTGTGTGTAGTTGAAGGAATCTCGAGACATTATCTAGATTATTTTTCAAAATTTATTTATATAAACCCTTTCCTAGAATAGTTATTACTATTATCATTATTACTATTACTATTATTAGGCAAGATTGAAACAGAAACGTTAAAAACATATGTCAAGAAGTTCCTGGGGTTGTAGCTGGGAAGCTAAATTTGGCTTGATCACTGGTCAATGAAAATATCTTTAGCTGATAAACTTGCTTTGTTATGCCTAATTTTTTCCTCTCTAAATATTGAGAACACCATTTGGAGGGCATTTAAAACCAATATTTTAAATCATAGATTCATAAGAATCTAATGTATAACAATCATGAATAAGTATGCAACTGTGTTTAACATTGTTCTCAGTAATGCCTTTCTTTGTAAAATAATTATCACATGCGAAAAATTACTCGTGGTTCTCACTCATTGCCTCACTTGAATCCATTCTTCTGTATACTTAATGACTTTCATTTCAAAACAGGTTCCCAGGAGATGTATTAATCAAACCTCGGTTCATTCCATTCTATTATAGCCAAGATTCCTGCCTCCAATTCACTTTTTGGAAAAAAGGAAAATAGAAATAAAATATTTCATGATACAGCAAATCTCTAAAAATAATGCCGAACAAAACGAGAATAACCTTTAGATAATGCATTATTGATGATATAACAAATATTAGCAATAATTAAACATTTAAAAGTCTACACTTTAGTAAAAAGAGGAATACACAATAAAGTCAATGAAACTGAAGACTTCATTATAAAATATTCTCTCAGTAGGACCTAATCCTGCCTCCATTCTCATTCCTAACCCTGCCTCCATTCTCATTTGTCCTGGAGAGGTTAACAATCCCTAAAGCTTTAGCAATTCTGCTTTTGTGTTTAATCATCTTAAGTAACCTTAAAATCTTTAACTGTTTGGCCAAAATAAGCCTTTTGTAATTTTTCCCAGTTCAAGTAAATTTAATTAAATGCAGTGAATACATATATACACACACACACTGCGTGTGCACACACACATACATTTCCATGTGAGTGTGAATGTGCGTGCATGCAAAGACACTTATCCATGACCTCACTCAGCAAAAATGTTATAGTTAGGTTTTGAAGCCAGTCTCTCTGATCAAAAACTGACTTCTTAAGCACCTCAATATACTGTTCTGTTCAGTGCGAAGCAGCAATAAATCAAGTGAATGTGGAGTTTATAAAAAGGCAGACTGATGTATATAAACAAAGAAAATGGGAAAGGAAGTAACGTATAGCAAGCATTGATATTATAAGAGTTGAGCCACCTTCTTGAAAAACACCTGGATTAATTCCCACAAGAGAAGAACTTGTTATCAGAAATTAAAACGTAGCAAAATTACAATACCAAATCAAAAAACCCTATACCGATATAAACAAATGAAATATGAAACATAAGGAAACAGGTGGATCCAGTGATTCTATCACTTGTCTATGATAGCCACAGTAATGCTGTTTCAGAATGTCAAATAGAACTTTTTACTACTTAGAAATTCTTTGTTGTCTGTGCGGCTTCTGCTTCAACTGATGTGGTTCATTGCTATTGTTGTGATAAGGTTGTAAACTACTTCAAAATCTTTAGCAACAGAAGTTTCTAGGTGAATTTTGGAAAGCTTCACAGCTCTCACTCACTCTATAGCCTTAACATTTAGAGTTCGCTCATAAGTAGTATATGTATCTTGTTTCCACAACTGCAGAGTTTGAAGGACAAGCAATAGATCGTCTCTTGGATGCCACGTCGGCTGTCTTCCTTTCTCTGTGGTCATGACCCACAACCCTCATATATGGCCTTCGATTAACTTAGATAAATCAAATTCAAAAAGTGGCTACAGAATTATTAAATAAAGCAGAAATTAATGAGGCATTGGAACAGACGTCCTCAATTCTGTGCTTACTCTCAGTAAAAGTCTTACTGAAAAGCTGATACATCGGTGAGTAATTACCAATTTCAGACTAAACCAGAGACTCCACTTCAGAATATTTTTGACTAGTTGGTATAAGACTAATCACACTGCTAAGAACAATTAGAAAAGTGGGGAAAATGCAAAGCTTCTAGAGATAGCACTTTAGAGACCCAGAGCTCTAAGTTTATAGGTTGAATTATGTTTTTCCAAATCATATGCTAAAGTCTCAACTCTCATTCCCTCCAAATGTGACCATATTTGGAAATAGAGTCATTGCAGATATAATTAATTAAATTAGGATGGGTTCATTATGGAATAAAATGGGCCCCTAATCCAATATTACTGGAGTCCTTATAAGAAAGGAAATTTGGAGACAGACACACACAGACAGAATGCCACGTGAAGATGAAGGCCATTCAGTGACGCTTCTATAGGACGAGGAATACCAAAGATTGCTAGAAAACCACCAGAAGTTAGGAGAGAGGCCTGAAACAAATCCTTTCCTCACAGCTCTCACAAGGAATGAACCCTGCCAACAGCTTGATCTTAGACTACTAGCCCCAGACTGTAAAACAATACATTTTTGTTGTTTAAGCTAGCCAATTTGAGGTGCTTTGCTACATCAGCCCTAGCAAACTGAAACAAGTAGGGAAGTATGTTGAGGTGCTCTTTTGCCTCAAAGTATTTACTGGCAAATTAATGATGTGAGGCCAAAAACTTAAAAATTTGAACAGAAAACAATAACTAAGAGACTGGAAAACTGAACCAAGTATTTAGCATTGTCATGTGACTGTGAGGAAAACTTTGGTATTCAGTCTTCCAGAACAGCCAGGTTTGGGGGGCCAAAGTTCAAGAGAGAAAGTTAAACACTGACATTACCTAGTGTCTTTCTTTTCTAGACATTTAAAGACTTGTAAGTGGAGAAAGAGAAGAATAGAATGAAGTTTTTGACAGTCTTACAGTGCTGGGGAGACAAAAAATAAAGTGGGGGATGCTTTAGGAACCATGGTGAGAGTACTGAGGAAAATACACCAGACTTTCAGTTAGGACTATATGATAGAAGTAAGATGAACAAGAAACAGAAAAGTCCTCATGTTTCAAAATTAGCTCAATTCTGGATGAAAATTACTCTGATTTACCCCATTTTAACTCCATTGGAGAAAGAAAAAGTACGTTCTCTCTGGAAGAACATAACTTTGAACAGAATCTCTGTAATTTCTTATACAGTGCACCCAGCATTCAATTAAAATTTAACAGGAAATAAATTTTAAAAATTTAAAAAAAATTTAACAGGAAAGCCAGAGACAGGAACAAATGACTAAAAATAAAAAGGTTAAACAATAGAAATATACCCACAGCTAATCCAGATACTGAATTATCAGTTATAGACTTTTATAAATAAAAATTAATTTTTATTAATAAAATGAGAAGATGCAGAAAGTCTCGAGAATATGATGCATTAAAAAGAATAAAATGAAAAGTTTTAATTGAAAATGTGATAATTTAAACTCAAATGTCTATAGATGCTTTAGCAGTAGGTTACACATGAGAGAAGATCATTAGTAAAATAGAAAAAGGTCTATATAAAAAATTTAAAATAAAACATAGAGAGAAAAAAAGAATTGAATATTTACAAAAGACAATGAGAGACAAATAGTGCAATGAAAAGGTTAATATATAGTCCGAAAATAAGAAGATAAAAATTTTGCTTAAAAGAATATTTTCAGAAAGGTTGACCAAGAATTACCTAAATGAGAGATGAAAGACTTCAAGCTATAGAGCGAAATAAATACAAAGAAAATCAAAAAGATACCAGAGAATATTTGATTTAAAAAAAATAAAGGACAAAATAAATTGTAAAATCAGTGGAGGTAGGAGGTTCTAGATGAGTTGGTAGATGAGAAACCCATTATTACCATAGGAGAAAACAGTGAAAACAGGTATTTCTCAACAAAAATTATGACACTAAGAAGACAATGGTTTGACATCATCAGTAAGCTGAAAGAAGTGGCAGCCTACAATTCTACATCCAGAAAAAAATATTTTTTAAAAATAAAGGCAAAATGAAAACATTTATAGAAAAATATATCAAGAAATTTTCACTGATGAAAAAATCTTAACTAAAATATTAGCGAAAAACTTTAACACTACAGCAAGAGAATAATGCACCATGATCTAGCAGGGCTTTCATTTCATTTACATGGTGCCATAGCTGATTGTCAAACTGTTTGTTGCAAAGTAATAGGGTTAATTCCTTCTCTGCCACAATTATAAACAGTGTTTTTCAATATACCAAAATATCGTCTTGCTGTATTTATATGAAATTCCTAAGTGTTTTTCCTCAAAAGTCAAGATCTATTCAGAAAATTAAGGCAACATTGACTGGTTGTAGAAAGCACATATAATTTTCCTACTCTAACAAAGATAATTTTATATATAATGCCCTAAAATACTGCGTAATAATACTATAAATTGGGAATTTTTTTAATACTAGTAACATGGTTTGAATGTCCCCTCCAAAACTCATGTTGAAATTTAATCCCCAATGCAACTGTATTGACAGGTGAGACTTTAAGAGGTGATTAGGTCATGAGAGCTCTGCCCTCATGAATAGATTAAAGCCTGCTATGGGTTGAATGTGTTCCCCAAAGGTTCACAGGTTGGAGACTTGATCTCCGTTGTAACAGTTGAGAGGGTGTGAAATCCTATTATGGTAACTGAAAGGCGGTCTTTTAAAAGGTGTTTAGATTTTCAGGACTACGCCCTTCTCAATGGATTGATCCATTCATGGAGTAATGGGTGTGTTTCTGATGGCTTTAAAAGGACAGTGAGTGAGGAGGTTAGCTCTTTCTTGTTCAGCCCATTTACCATGTGATACCCTATGTCTCTTTACAGCCACCACCAAGAAGGCCCTCACTAGAATGCCCCTTGGACTGTGCCCCTTGGACTGTGGACTTCCCAGCCTGTGAACTGTGAGAAATAAATTTTATTTCTTAATAATTTACCCAGTTTCAGATATTCTGTTATAAGCAACAGAAACAGACTAATGTCATTATTGTGGGGAATGGGTTAGTTACTGTGAGAGTGGGATCCTGATAAAAAGGATGAGTTGCCCCTTGTGCTCTTGCTCTCTTGTGCTCTCACCCTTTTGCCTTCTGCCATGAATGATGCAGCAAGAAGTCCCACACCAGACACAACCACTCAATCTTGGACCTCCCAGCCTCTAGAACTGTAAGAAATAATCTCTGTTCTTTATAAACTACCCAGTCTTTGGGATTCTGTTATAGCAGGACAAAAAAGACTAAGACAAACAGCTTTATTGAGATATAATCCACATGTTTTTTGTCTTCTCTTTTTGTTGCTGATTATTTGAATTTTTCCTTGTGTACCTTTTATCTCATCTTTCCCAAGAGGGAAGAAAACAAATCTTTCATATTTGTTTGTGAAACAGGAAATAAACTTATCAAATACCAAAGACTGTATTTTCAACTTCATCAACAAAAAATTTTTGGTAATAACAAATATATGTGTTTTGTTATGTAAGAAATATAGGACCATTACTTTATTTTATTTTATAAAGAATAGTCTGAAATACAATTGCTTAAATTACTTAAACATATTTTTTTCAAGTATTTTTTCCTGCTACATCTCTATTGATATGGATCAGAAACACATTAGGTATTTAATATATACATGTCAAATAAATGAATGGATGGCATTACATAATAATATTTATCTAGTTCAGAATAATTAATGAATTTTGAAACATTTTATGTAAGGAAAAAATAAGAAAGCCAAGAAAGAAAGAAAGAAAGCTTCCAAAACAATGTAATTTATTTCCATTTTAGGTCAAAATTAAGTCTCAAAAAGGCACCTGTAGATTATAGCAACCAAGACTTACTTATTAGTCTGGGCATTCTGAATTGGAATTTTGGTTAATATTCCTCACCGCTGTGCTTTCCTGTTTGCTCTTGTGCTCATTTCTCTCTGAGAGTACCATTCCTGTGGGCAGCTTCAAGCAACTGGGAACTAACCAAATCCTATCCAGAACCCCACTCTTGAACACTGCCCATTCCTCAATGACCAAGCCAAAGTGCTTTCTCAATATCTAATTGTTATATATCGGGGTTGGAGATAAAAAAAAATTATTAGTGAAGACTATCTTAATATTCTTAATTAAGAATAGAGCTGTTTTTATATAAAATGTATGTAAAATTAGAAATAGAGAGAATTGCATAGGAAAGGTATATATTGTCTATTCACTTTTCAATGAAAAATGAACCAATTTGTCAGTTTGGTACAAAAGCCTCAAGCGTTCAGAAGTAGGAACTACTTCAAAATTATACAAAACAAGACATAAAAGAGAAAATGGAGAGGAAAGCAGGCAGGTGGCGGTAATGGTAGTGAAAGTAGCGGAGGTGAATAATTAGGTCAATAAAAGACAGGAGTTACATTAGTGGAACAGCAAGAGTGTGATTAATAAAAGAAGGACTACATATTCAAAAATATAGCAAAGTGGAGTCTTTTGTGGTATAGGACTTTATTTTCTAGAGTCAACATAATGATCTTTCTAAAGGCAGAAGCCACTCAGGAAAGCAGATATTAGAATAAAAAGGCAAAACACAGAATAATATACACAGACTGAAAACCTTAATCTATTTAGTTGTAGTTCTTTGTTCTGTCAAAATAATTTTTATGGGTCAGGACAAGGCAGGGTAAAGAAGCATGGAAACAAGATCATAAGTTCTCTTTAAAAAGTCTGAATAATAGGCAGTTTATTTTGGCCCAAATCCTATAGTATGCCACACAATTAGTGGGACTTTTCCCCTCAGTGAACAAAGGTCTTGCTCCTCAGTTTAAAGGCCTAGAGAATGATTTACAACAAACAGTGAATGCTGATTCATCCTTTTCCTGGAAATTCAGGACATATCTGTGCTATTTTTAATATAAATTAGATTAATCAGAGATTCATTTATTCCAAGTAAATTGTTTTGAGATCCTATGAAGGAGTGACTGCCTTGGGATTTCAAGGTCTGTAGTTCAAATCCCAGTAGAAAGGAGATATGTTTCCTCTTAGACAGTGAAAATTGTTCCTAGAAAAGAGCAGAATTCTTAATTTCCAACGTTACAGGGTAGGTATATACTGATATTTAAATATTTTCATTACAAGTATAATTTCAATAAACGGTTCTGAAACTAACCTTTCTGATCATAAAGAATGACAGATAAGCATAGCAAAAAACAAAATTAAGAACAAAACAGATAAATATAGGTAAGACTTCCTGACATAAAAATATATAATATAGGCTTTGTTTAGGGGGACATATCCTCCTTTTACTTCCTATTTTCACCCCATGCAATTGTTAACATATGACTTGTTTTGTATGTCAAAGATGCCAGTGTGGGAAGAATATTTTATGCAGGTAACCTCCTTAGCCCTTTCCTATAACCCTTCCCAGTCTATCTCTCCAGTTTACTGTGAGTCCATTTCTGCCAGACCTCCCAACAGGGAAAGCTCAGGAGACATGCTGAAATGCTCAGTGAGAACCTAGATCTTGAATCTGGTGGTTACAGATCACACACTGTTTGCCATGTAGACCTCTGTACTCCAGCACTCATCTTTCCTCTGAGAGAATTTATGGCCCCTCACTCTGTTTTCCCCTTTCTTATGCTTTGGGCTATCATCTGGTAATATGGGATGCAGTATCAGAAACTGTTGGCTTTGTTCAGGACTCTTGCTGATTTTGCTTTAGAGATGTGGGATACAGATCTGTCTGATTCATGAAGTAAGAATGTTAAAGGAATGTGCATCTGCCCTCTCAAAGCATGTTCTATTGATGACAGGTAATCACAGGGGCCAAGCCCAGAAGTTAGTTTCCGAAGTGCAGGACGCTGTTATTGGAGGAGACTCTCATATCAGTAATGCAATTGGTAATGATAGCACTTCTCAAAGGAGTTTTCACAACTTTAAGAGCACAAGCCACATTTTCAAAAGAAACTGAAAGAAATAACAAAATCGAGACGCAGAGTGTGCTCTAGGTCAGGTTGTCACAGTCACCAAGGCTACTTTCAACTTATACAAATAAGTTCTTGCAGAGAAATTTTTACAAAGAGTGTTTAGAACATCCTGTCATGCCCATGTGCTTCTTGTTGTCTTTCAGGAAAAGCAGTTATTCACAACTGAACACATAAACCACCTGTCAAAACCTGATTTTCGGTAGTGCTGAAAATATTCCATGTTGGAAAAGCGCATGCAGTGAAACTGAAAAGTAGACAGGGTTCAGCACACCTTCTTTGATTTTAGTAGCATCCCAATGGAAGTACGTCATTGCTCCAGAGGTGTTCATTCTCTTAAGAGTCAGAAAAAAACAGATCCCTGTAATATAAAGACTAAAATTGAATTAGAGTTTTTGAATTGAATTAGAGTTACCCAGCTTGGTGCATACTCATAGATCAGCTAAGCCCAGCAAGCTCATAAAATCATAACCTCTCCCCGATTTTTGTACTTGGAAAAATAAACCACAGGCATATTCACCTGTTTTGTGTCTCATCATTCATTTTAGTAACATTACAACACTCTTAGAAGACCACCCAACAAATGGTGAGAGAGTCATAGTGCAACCTGAGCCAAGGCTGACTTAAATTTCTTGAGTAAAAGGGGAAACATACCATCACACACCATTTCCTATCCCATCTGCTTTAAAGTCCTATGTTGATGTCATTATTTGAAGTTATACCTACTGAAAGAAGAAGAACAATGCTTTCTAAAACAAGATAAAGATTGAGCATGTCATTATACTAGAAAGATGGTGTGAAGCTAATTATGATGGAGATAGGGGGAATCAGAAAATCAGTCTTTCACTTTACTGGGACTCTGAAAAATCACAATGATGTTTTTAAATAACCATATATTAATTGAAGGTTACCTGTTTATTTCCATGTGTCTTTTGCCTCCTCCCCTCAACTACACATTTATAGATTTTTAAATGAACAGCATCCCTGAAGTTTGTTCATTTCCTACAGTTAAGATTTGATTCTTAAAATTCAATCTGATTGCAAGCTCAGATCTGTAGATACATTCTGGCATCATCATTTAGCATAATGTCAGAGAGATGTGGGAAGAAAAGATATGCATTTTGGGGGTGGTATGTACACAAGATGCAAATGAAGGAGATCCAGGCAAAGCAAACCGGGTGATTCTAATTTAATGTTCAAATTAGTTTTGCAGATAGCTAGACACTTGTCTCTCATTTTCAATCACTGCTCTGTTTGTAGAGCACTTTGATGGGCTGTCTTGATAGCAAAATTATAGGCAATTAAATTTAGAGGGCTTATCTTTTCAATGATTTCAACTTCAGAAAAATAAAATAGGAGATAGCTTAAATACATCTTATAAAATGAAATGGTATTGTTTGAAAGAATCAAAAGCTTTGTCTCTTAAAGTATCAGAGGACCTAGATCTTGGCATCAATCACATTTCTCATGAGAAACAACTTTTCGGCTCTTGGAGCTTCATGACAGAAAAAAATTATTCAACCTTTCTGCTGCAAGTCTTGTCTAAGATTTGAAGATGGAGAAATATTTGGCAGCACCTGTTAACCCACCTGGTGAGAAAACTTCTGTTACATTTCATCTGTTGAATTGTGCACAGGATTCAGACTGATGTTTACTTGGTCAAAATTAAAGATCCACCTAATCTTCAAAGATTTTTCTAAAAAGACCGTCAGAGATTCTGCAGGGTCTGAATGTTAAGCTGCTCTTCCTGCTTGAATATTAGCTCACCTTATACATGATGTCCCCCCATTGGCTAACTGAAGCAAAGAAGAAGAAGTTTAGTTAAGAAAAAAACAAAAACAAAAAAACACAAAACTTCGCTATCTTCCTGCACTTGCCTCTGTAGTGGAAGTCCTAAATGCTGTATTTATTTGCATTTCATTTTCCTAGCATACTTATGGGAAGCCATCAGCAGCATTGATATGTACATCTAAATTTGTGCTTTCATGGGTTTCATCTGTCCTAAGGAATTTGGATCATAATACCCACTTATGCTAAAATGTGTTGGATAGAGGCTCTTTTATCTTAATAATCCATTGCATCTCTTTAGAATGCATCGCTGCCTGTAATGCATTCTGGTGTCTCATACCAGAAAATAATGCAATTGGAATGACCGAAAGCAAAGCATATTAGAGAAAAGCACATGTTTTAAAACTGAAATGTCTGGATGGCCATAGTAGCCAGTGCCATGCAAGCACATATTATTCTAACTGTAAAGGAGAGGAAAATAGGTTTTTAACTACAAAGGAACTCATTTAAATAAGCTTCTTAAGGGAGACCTTAAGTGGAAGATATTTTGGATATTCCAAGTGAACTTTCCTGGCAAACAGGCAGGGCAGAGTCGAGTTGTCAGTTATATTACTCTAAGACATAAGAAAGTCTTAATATTAGGTTCTCTTGGTTATTTTAGTAGAAGTTGAATTTTTAAGGGATTTCAAGTTCAATTTTGACATTTAGTATCTATTAGAGTTCTCTTTTAAAGAATATAATACTCTTGTGTCAAGATGGTAAAGACTGCATTGTTTGCTTGAGAGACAGCTGTTCAGCCTCTTAGGTAAATATAGCTTAAAAAGAAACAAAACTCTGGAACTGTGCACATCCAGTTATCTTTGTAACAATTCAGGTCAGCCTGGGAAGGTCTATTTTCATGATTTTAAAGCATGTATGAGAGACAGATTATTGATTAAATAAAAACATGCAGTATTAGAATTGTGACAAGAATCAACAAGGTAACAGGAATACATTCAGTAACAGTCCTGAATTTAAGTACAGTTCTGAATAAACATTTACATTCAAACAACTCTACAAGAGATTCAGTTAATAAAAGTCACAGGGAAATAAAATAAGAATAAAAATGTGAATTAAAACAGTATAATCACAGCATTAGTTTTCCACGTTTTTTATGCTATAGAATGAACATTGGCATTGAATTCATCATCATTAAAATGCGGTAGACGTGGGAAGAATGGATTATTTTGACAGCCAGAGGATGTTGAATCTCTTCTTTTTTAATTTACTAAAGATGTATGATGTTGACATATTTATTGATTCCTTTATGACACATAATGCCATTTGAAAATATGTCAGTCTTCTGCACCCAGACTGGCAATGACCAAGCCACTGCTGGAAGCCCCCTGGTCTCCCTGTGGGAATGGGGGTGGGGGGGCACCACAAGCCTCAATCCTGCCCCTCCTCCTTTCTCCTTCTTCCATCCCACTTCCTTCCCTCTTCCCCTTTACCCCTCCCTCTCAACTGCTCCGTAACAACATCATAGAAAGTAAAAAAATATATATATATAAACTAAAAAATAGAAAATATATCAGTCTTAACAAGCGACTGGCTTAAAGATATTAAGAATAACAGAATGAATGCATGAGGAGTAAATTACTCTCTTGTATTAGTTGCATGAATCTGGACAAGACATTTTGTAGCTCCTACCTTGACTTTCTCATCTACATTAAGTAATAGTTGGACTTAGCTTATTATCAGGGTTCTTTCCAACTTTAAAATGTGATTATGTAGTCAATTCACAGCACTTTTTCTGATGCATTTTCCAAAACCAACAACCAATTCTTCAGACATCAACTGGGTGTCCAACAATTCAATTCAATTCTGAAACTAACTACCCAGAGTTAGCACAGACCCTTCAGATTAAGGGTTGTGTCCCATAAGATGACCACAATTCAAATGCCAGTCACAAGTCTCAGGTTGTCACTAGCACTTCTGACTGACCAGCTATAAATCAGGGATTTCCACAACCCCCTCCTAAGATTTAAAAATTTGCTAGAATGTCTCACAAAAATCAAGGAAACTTTTACTTACATTTACTGGTTTATCATAAATGGCAGAACTCAGGAACAGCCAAATGAAACAGGTGTGTAGAGCAAAGTATAGCACGAGTGGGTGGTGGGTTGGAGCTTCCATGCTCTTTCTGGGAATGCCTTGATGTGTTCACTAAACGAGAAACTCATCAGATCTCCTTGTTGGAGAGTTTTCTAAAGCTTAATCTCCAGCCACACCCCTCACAACCCCCCACCCCTCAACCTTGTTGAGTGGGGTTGAAAGTCTTTTGATCTTTTTGCTGACCAGCCCCATTCTGAAGCTTTCTAGGGGCCACACCCTAAGTCACCTCATCAGCATAAACTCAGTTGTAATCAAAAGGCAGGCGCTCCTTATGAATAACAAAAGACACTCCTTTCAGTCAGGAAATCCCAAGGGTATTAGGTGCTTTGTGCCAGGAACCTGGACAAAGACCAAATATATTTTTTCATTATTCCATACTTTTTCAGGGAGTTCACAAGCATTTCATGCTAATGAAGTAACAACTTACAAAATAACATCTTATAGACTGAAATATTTTATTTTTCACAAGATGAATGGTGTGTAAAGTGAATCTTATATCATAGAATTAGTCACAATAGTAAAAGGGATATGTATTTGGCAATACATAAGTTCTGTCAATTCCCTGCACCATTGTTTTGGGAACAAAATACTTTAGACTAAGTAATTTATAAATGACAGAAATATATTGCTCACAGTTCTAGTGGCTCGAAAGTTCAAGATCAGGGTACCAGAAGATTCCATGTCTTGCTCTCTGCTTCAAAAATCGTACCTTGTGCTTTTGTCCTCACATGGTGGAAGGGGCATACAAGCTCCTTTGGGTCTCTTTTATAAGGACACTAACCCATTTATGCGGGTAGAATCCTCATGACCTAATCACTCCTTAATGGCTCCACATCTTAATACTATCACACTGGAGATTACGTTCCAATATATACATTTGGTGGGACACCAAACATCCAGACCATGCAGATGAGACAGAAAAAAAGGGGAAGAGAACTCTGGGAAAGAGGGATTATATCAGCCTGGTTAAAAATTTACACTGAAATCACAAAAGCCCAGCACTGACTCTTCCACTTACTAGGTGTGGGGCCTTGGGCAAATTATATAATCTATCTGTGCTTCAATTTCCTCATCTGTTCAGTGAGCCAATAATAGTCCTTATTTTCTTGGGTCCTATGCATAAAAAGAAACTTTGCAAATAAAAAGCATCTAAAAGAGCACCTGTCACATAAAAGGCATTCAATTAATATTAGCTATTATATTATTATTAATAGTTGAGTTCTATTTTATATATGTAAATTGTGAGACTCATGTCTCTAATAGCAATTCAGTAAGTAAATACTACTATCCACATTACATAGATGAAGAAACTAAAAGTCAGAAACCATAAGTAACTTACTCAAAGGTCACATAAATTGTAACTTGTAGAGAAAAGATTTAAACCCAGTTCTTTTTGGCTCAAATCTTCTTTCCCCTGCAGCAATTGGAATATATTGGCTCAAGTATTTTGTCTTGTAATCCTACCTGCCCCCTTTACCACCTTCTCCCATCTAATTCATCCAGAATCTTCCACTAATAATGGTTCTGGTAATTATTTAAACCTGTGAACTTTCATTCATAAAGTTTAAATTTGAATCTTCATAAGAGACCTCAAAGATTATTCTCTGTACTTTATTTCTAGACAAGGAAACTGAGATTCAGGAAGTTTAAGAAGTAAGCATTGTGGCCATGCCAACTCGGTCAGGAGCAGAACACAGGTCTCCTCACTTTTTGTTCATTGCTTTTTCACCTTTTTATTAATAGATTTGCAACATAACCAGCACCACTTTAGACAAGCCCAAGTACAAAATGGCACTTCCCACCTCCTCCCCTCCCCTTCCTCTTCCCTTTATGAGAAGCCTCCTGACTTAAACAGAAACCCCTTTTATTTCCGCAAGGACAGAGTTCTCCACTCCGATCCACATCCACGTTAGCATAATGTCCCTCCTTGATGGTATATCAGCCAGACCTTGGTGCACTATATAAGCTCTACCACCCCCACACCTGGTGCTGTCTGCTATTTTCAGGGCAGCCCTGGGCTGCATGCCACTTTGAGCAGAGCCCAGCAGATTTTCTTCCTTTAATAAAGTTTGAACAGCACCCAGCATCTCAGCTCACTTTCTTTCAATTATTTTATAGTCAGTCATCTCCATACATGGAGTCTACTACTCTGGGCATTTCTATTGCCATCCAGAGTGAAAAATAACCTTGTTTATGATACTTCAGATGAAACCACACAGTGATGCTTTGGTTTGATATTTCTTTTCTACAAGTCAGACTAAATGATTATGTATTCTTATGCTTAAACACTTATGTCTAATTTTGATCTATGTATTTATTTACTTATTTATAATGGACTTAATTTTATGAGCAGTTTTAGGTGCACAGAAAACTTGACAGAAAGTACAGAGTTTTCATATATCCCTCCTTCCACCCACACACAAGTCTCCTCTACTAACACAGGGTGATACATTCGTTATAATCAGGTAAATCTACATTGATGTCATTAAGACGCAAAGTCCATGGTTGACATTAGGGTTCCCTCTGTTAGTAGTCCCCACAACCTCCACCTCTTAGAGGCACATATGCAAGTTTCCTCAGGACATGTAGCCTCAAAACTTCAAAACCTTCTTTCTAGAGCCTTCACCCTCTCTAAATGATGGCAGCACATAAGATTGTCACAAATTCCTTAATATTCTAACATGTTTGATTTACTTAAATGCAGTAACTAAGAAACTAGTTAACACCATTAAATAGCATGATGTGGAACATTTTTATCAGCAGCTTCTCCAAGGTAATTTTATCAAGCAAAGAATGGTCCAGCATTATGGCTATTCAGAAAACTAAAGGAAAAGGACTTACTTAATAATATGTACTCCACATCAAGCCTCATTAACTTATTCACAGTATAACTCTTTTGTACTCTAAAAGATACATTTCTAACTATAAGTATAAATGAACAGAGGTATAATGAGAAACCAGATCAGGTTTTGAAGAAAAGAGAAGAATCAAGGCTGAAAAAACAAACAAACAAACAAAAAAAAAACAAGCAAAACACAATTGGTATTAGGCAAGTAAAGAGACACTATTGGAAATAAAAAAAGAGTGTCAGATTTATAAGTATTGAATCTTCTCATTTAAAAACATAAAAAAAATTTCTAGCTCTTCATGACTACTTCTAAAAAATCAGGCAGAAGCCATGTTAGCTTTAACTGACATTTTAGCTTCTTTCATTCCTGCCCATATTACCAACATTTTCAAGCTGGAATATTTGTAATTCAGTAATGTAGGAGCCATATTTGATCCTCCACAGTTTTTCCTCCTTACTCCCCAACACCATCTACCCCACCAAAAGTCAAATAAATTGCACCATCCACTTCTTTCATCCCCGTTGCCTCTACTCTCCTCCAAGCTCCTACCTTACTTCTTTTGGATATTCTAGTGTCCTCCTCACTGGTTTCTCTTGTCCCACTCTTGTTCTTCTATCCTCTTCACAGCAACTAGACCAATTAAAAAATTAGATGATATCACTTCCCTGTGTGAAATACACATTGAACAAACTCATCTCATGCTTTCTCCATGCTATTACAAAATTGAGATCCTCCAGGGGCAAGAAGGCAATATAAATTAGTGAAGTAAAATGGAATTGAGACAGTATGGATTAGGAGGTACTATGGCTGCCTTGGATTGCATGAACTCCCAACACTTCATCCCTACTGTAACTAATTTGGGTGGGAAATCCTATTATGGTAATTGAAAGGGGGGCCTTGGAGAGGTTATTAAGCTGAATGGTTTAATGGTGGTCTGGGTCATGGTTCTGAGGGCTTTAAAAAAAGAGCACATGAGGGAGACGTCCAGAAAGATGGTGGACTAGAAATGCCCAGGGCACATTCCTCCCATAGAAAAATATTGAAATGGGCTCACTGCCAGTGAAGTCACCAAAGCCTTGTCTGGTCCCAGAGCTCTTGCTCACCACAGAGCAGCTTCCTGCAGAGCATCAGTCCTGTGGCTTGCCCATCACTACAGCTACAGACTCTGCAGATGCAAGGGAGGCAGTTGCCACCACTTCTGACATTGCTGCTGTGGCAAGTTAACCCTACTGCCAATAAGGACACTGCAGACATGAGGTAGATGACTGCAGCCACCACTGGCACTGCCACAACCACAAGGTAACCCCACTGCTGCCAAGGACACTGAAGACATGAGGAAGGCAGTTGCAGCTGCTGGCACACCTGCTGCTCCTATGAGGTAACCATGCTGCTGCTGTGGACACTGCAGACACATGGGAGATGGTTGCAGCTACTCGTGCTGCTGCTACCCCTACAAGGTAACCCTGTTGCCACCAAGGACACCACAGATACCATGGAAGCAGTAGAAGTCACCAGAACCACTGTTGTGAGGTAACCCCATTGCTGCTGCAGACACGATAGCTGCATGGACCACTTCTGTGAACACCACAGCAAAGCAGGTGGCTTCTGTAACTACTACTGCTGTAGTCACCGGCACCACCAGTGCCTCCAAGCAACCATCATAGTCATGAGATCAGCCTGCTACCACTGGAGCCACTACTGCCATGTGTGCAGCCCACCAAAGCCACCTCCACAACCACTGCCACTGCAAGGATGGCCTGCTATCACAGCAGTAGTTGCAGCAGCCACCATTGCTGTGAAGGTGGACTGCAGACTGCTCAACTGCATTGACACAAGGCAGATCACCAGTGGAGTCTAGGGAAGCAGAATAATAGAATAAGCAACTGCTCTACCAGATGACCAGACATCAATGTAAACATAGTAGAAATACAAAAGAACAAGAAAATATGAGTCCACCAAGGGAATACAATGACTCTTAAGTACCAAACTCCATAGAGCAGGAAACCCTTAAAATGACTAAAAAGGAATTCTGAGTAAAAATCTTAAGGCAAATCAGTTAGATACAAGAAGATTCAGACAGATGACACAAATAATTCAGTAAAACTATCCAGGATATGAAGGATGAAATATACAAAGAAATTAATACTTTAAAAAAGAATATAGCAGAACTCATGGAACTGAAGGAGTCATTCAGTTAAGTGAAAAACACAACTGAGAGCTTAAGCAGAAAGCTACAGCAAGCAGAAGAAAGAATTTCTGATCTTGAAGACAGTCTTTTTAAAATAACTCAGCAAACAAAAAAAATAATATAAATGAATTTTAAAAAATGAAGAAAATCTTAGAGAGACAGCAGACAACCTTAAGTGTGCAAACATCCAAATCATGGGTATCTCTAAAGTGGAAGAGAAGAAGACATTGAGAACATATTCAATGAAAAAATAGAGAAAAATTTTGCAGGTGTAGGGAGAGACACAGACTTTCAGATTCAGGAGGTGCAAGGATCCCTAAACAGATTCAATGCAGAAAGGTCCTCTCCAAGGCATATTATAGTGAAACTGGCAAAACTCAAACACAGAGAGAGAATCCTGAAAACAGCAAGAGAAAAACATCAAGTTATCTATAAGGGAGTCCCCAACAGACTAACAAGAGACTTCTCAACAGAAATTCTACAGGCCAGAAGAGAACATGATGATATCTTCAAAACACTAAAAGAAGGAAAAACAAAAGCAAAAACTGTTAGCAGAGAATACTATACCCAGCAAAGCTATCCTTCAGATATGAAGGAGAAATACTGTATTCCCCAGAAAAACAAAAATTATAAGAGATCACCACTATATGACCACCCCTACAAGAAATCCTCAAGGGAGTCCTGCATCTGATATCCAAAAATGATAAAAACTACCATGAATACACAAGAAAGACCGATACCTACCAGAAAAACAAAAACGCAAATGAGAAAAAGAAAGACACTATATCTTACCACCTCCCAAACCCAACAACCACCAAAGGCAAACAATGAAAATGACAGAAAGCAACAAAAGATACTTAAAACATCCAAATGGAAATCAATGAAATGCCAGAAGTAAGACAACACCTTTCATTAACAACTTAAACATAAATGGATTAAATTCTCCAATCAAAAACACAGACTGTGAATGGGGAAAAGCTGAAAGCTTTTCCTTTAAGAACAGGAACTAGACAAGGATGCCCACTCTCACCACTCCTATTCAACATAGTGTTGGAAGTACGAGCCAGAGCAATCAGAGAAGAGAAGGAAATAAAGGGCATCCAGATTGGAAAAGAGGAAGTCAAACTGTCCCTGTTTGCAGATGACATGATCCTATATATCGAACAGCCTAAAACCTCTACAAAAAAACTGCTGGAATTGATAAATGATTTCAGCACAGTAGCAGGATACAAAATCAACACGCAAAAATCAGTAGCATTTCTTTTCTCCAATAGTGAACATGCAGAACGAGAAATCAAGAAAGCCTGCCCATTTACAATAGCCACCAAAAAAATAAAATACTTAGGAATTGAGTTAACCAAGGAGGTGAAAAATCTCTATAATGAGAACTACAAACCACTGCTGAGAGAAATTAGAGAGGATACAAGAAGATGGAAAGATATCCCATGCTCTTGGATTGGAAGAATCAACATAGTGAAAATGTCCATACTACCCAAAGTGATATACAAATTCAATGCAATCCCCATCAAAATTCCAAAGACATTTTCTCAGAAATGGAAAAAACTATTCAGTCATTTATATGGAACAATAAAAGACCACGCATAGCCAAAGCAATGCTGACCAAAAAAATAAAGCTGGAGGCATAACACTACCTGACTTTAAGCTATACTACAAAGCTATAATAACCAAAACAGTATGGTACTGGCATAAAAACAGACACACTGACCAATGGAATAGAATAGAGAATCCAGAAATCAACCCACACACTTACTGCCATCTGATCTTTGACAAAGGCACCAAGCCTATTCACTGGGGAAGGGACTGCCTCTTCAGCAAATGGTGCTGGGATAACTGGATATCCATATGCAGGAGAATGAAACTAGATCCATACCTCTCACCATATACTAAAATCAACTCAAAATGGATTAAGGATTTAAATATACACCCTGAAACAATAAAACTTCTTAAAGAAAACATTGGAGAAACACTTCAGGAAATAGGACTGGACACAGACTTCATGAATACAACCCCAAAAGCACGGGCAAGCAAAGGAAAAATAAACAAATGGGATTATATCAAACTAAAAAGCTTCTGCACAGCAAAGGAAACAATTAACAGAGTTAAAAGACAACCAACAGAGTGGGAGAAAATATTTGCAAAATATACATCTGACAAAGGATTAATATCCAGAATATATAAGGAACTCAAACAACTTTACAAGAAAAAAACAAGCAACCTAATTAAAAAATGGGCAAAAGAGCTAAGCAGGCATTTCTCTAAGGAAGATATACAAATGGCCAACAGACATATGAAAAAATGCTCAACATCACTCAGCATTCGGGAAATGCAAATCAAAACCACACTGAGATACCATCTAACCCCAGTTAGGATGGCTAAAATCTAAAAGACTCTGAACGATAAATGCTGGCGAGGTTGCGGAGAAAAAGGAACTCTCATTCATTGTTGGTGGGACTGCAAAATGGTGCAGCCTCTATGGAAAATGGTATGGAGGTTCCTCAAACAATTGCAGATAGATCTACCATACGACCCAGCTATTCCACTGCTGGGAATATACCCAGAGGAATGGAAATCATCAAGTCGAAGGTATACCTGTTCCCCAATGTTCATCGCAGCACTCTTTACAATAGCCAAGAGTTGGAACCAGCCCAAATGTCCATCATCAGATGAGTGGATACGGAAAATGTGGTACATCTACACAATGGAATACTACTCAGCTATAAAAACGAATGAAATACTGCCATTTGCAATAACATGGATGGACCTTGAGAAAATTATATTAAGTGAAACAAGTCAGGCACAGAAAGAGAAATACCACATGTTCTCACTTATTGGTGGGAGCTAAAAATTAATATATAAATTCACACACACACACACACACACACACACACACACAAAACCGGGGGGCGGGGGAGAAGATATAACAACCACAATTACTTGAAGTTGATAGGACAAGCAAACAGAAAGGACATTGTTGGGGGGGAGGGGGGAGGGAGAAGGGTGGGAGGTTTTGGTGATGGGGAGCAATAATCAGCCACAATGTATATCGACAAAATAAAATTTAAAAATAAATAAATAAATAAATAAATAAATAAAAACACAGACTGGCTAATTGGATTAAAAAGCTAGATCCAGCTATATGCTGTCTACAAGAGACTCACGTCACCCATAAAAACACACACAGACTAAGAATGAAGGGATGGAAAAAGATATACTACACAAATGGAAATCAAAAATAAGCAGGAGTAGCTATTCTTACATCAGATAAAATACACTTTATGCCAAAAACTATCAAAAGAGATAAAGAAAGCCATTACATAATGAAAAGGGGATCTAACCGGAAAGATGACATAACATTATAAATATATATGCACCCAACATCAGAGCACCCATATACATAAAGCAAACACTATTAGATCTAAGGAAAGAGATAGACCCAAATATAATAATAGTTGGGGCCTGAACACTCCTTCCTCAACAGATCATGTAGGCTATAAATCAACAGGGAAACAAAGTATTTGAAATATACTGTAGACCAATTGTACTTGGCAGATATCTACAGAACATTTCATCCAACAATTGAAGTATATGCTTTCTTCTCATCAGCACATGGAACATCCTCCAGGACAGACTACATGTTAGGTTACAAATCAAACCACAGCAAACTTTAAAAAAATTGAAATCATTTCAAATATCTTCAGAGACCACAATGAATTAAAACTAGAATTCAATAATAAATGAAAGAGTAGAAAATATATAAACACATTGAAATTAAACAACATGCTGCTGAATAACCTCTGGGTTAAGGAAGACACTAAACAGGAAATCAAAAAAATTCTTGAAATTAATGAAAAAAATACAACATACCAAAACCTGGGGGACACTGAAAAAGCAGTACTAATAGAGAAGTTTATTGCAATAAATGGTTACACAATAGAATAAAAACATTTCAAATAAACAATGTAAGGGTGCAAGTCAAAGAACTAGAAAAACAAGAACAATCCCTAAGTTAGTAGCCTGAAAGAAATAGTTAAGAATAGAGCAGAACTAAGGGAGTAGAAATCCAAAAAATCATACATAAGATCCATGAAACAAAAGGTTGGTTTTTAGAGAAAATAAACAAAATAGACAAACCATTAGTTAGGCTTACTATAAAAAGAAGAAAGGAGACCCAAATAACAAAAATTAGAAATAAAAAAAGGAGACATTACAACTGATACCACAGAAATAGAAAGAATCATTAGAGACTATTAGAAACAACTATATGCCAACAAATTTGAAAATCTGAGGGAATGGATAAATTTCTAACAAACACAAACTATCAAGATTGAACCAAAAGAAATAGAAACCCTGAACAGACAATAAGAAGCAATACGATAGAAGTAGTAATCAGCAGCCTCCCAACAAAGAAAAGCCCAGGACCAGATGGCTTTACTGCTCAATTCAACCAAACATTCAAAGAAAAAATAATACTAATTCCCTTCAAACGATTCTAAAAAATTGAAACAGGCCATTCTCCCAAACGTATTCTATGAGGCAAGCATCACCCTGATACCAAAGTCAGACAAAGACACAACAAAAAAAGAAAGCTATAGGCCAATATCATCGATAAACTTAGACACAAAATTCCTTGATAAGATATTAACAGCATATAACAGCAAATCAAAAAGATTATATACACCAATATGAGGAGGGATTCATCCCAGAAATGCAAGAATGGTTCAACATAAGCAAGTCAATAAATGTGATACACCACATTAACAAAATAAAGGACAAAAGCCATATGATTACCTCAAAAGATACAGGGAAAAAAAAAAACAGTTGAAAAAATTAGACATTGCTTCATGATACTCTATATAAACAAGGCATAGAAAGAATGTATCTCAACACACACAAAAAATGACCAACCCACCATCAATATCATCCTGAATGAACATCCTTAAGAACAGAAACAAGACAAGAATGCTTACTCTCACCACTCCTATTTTACATAGTCTTGGAAGTTCTAGCCAGAGTAATCAGGCAAGAGAAAAATAAAGGGCATCCAGATTGGAAAAGACAAAGTCAAAGTGTTCCTGTTTGCAGTTGACGTGATCCTATACATAGAAAAACATAAAGACTCTACAAAAAAATTCTCATAGCTAATAAACAACTTCAGTAAAGTTGCAGAATACAAAGTGCAACACACAAAAATGAGTAGCATATTTATACTCCAACAATGAAGTACAGAAAGAGAATTTAGGAGAGCTATCACATTTACAGCAGTCATAAAAAAATAAAATACATAAGATTAAATTTGACCAAGGAGGGGAAAGATCTCTACAGTAAGAAATACAAATCACTTCTGAAAGAAATTAAAGAGGACAAAAAAGATGAAAAGACATTCCATGTTCACAGATTAGAAGAATCAACATTGTGAAAATGTCCATATCACACAAAACAATCTACAGATTTAATGCAATCCCCATCACAATACAAATGACATTCTCCACAGAAATAGAAAAAACAATCCTAACATTCATATGGAACAACAAAAGACCCCAAATAGCCAAAGCAATCTGGAGCAAAAAAATAAAATAAAATAAAATAATGCTGGAGGCATAACACTACCTAACTTCAAATTATACTACAAAGTAATAGTAACCAAAACAGCATGGTACTGGCATAAAAGCAGACACTCAGACCAATGTAACAGAATAGAGAACCCAGAAATCAAACCACAAACTTGCAGTTAACTGATCTTTGACAGAGGCACCAGGAACATACATTGGGCAAAAGACTGCCGAAGAATGAAATTAGACCCTCACCTCTCACCATAAATCAAAATCAACTCAAAATGGATTAGAAACTTAAATATAAGACCTGCATATATATAAAAATCCTAAAAGAAAACATAGGGGAAACACTTCAGGAATTAGGACTGGGGAAAGACTTTATGAGTAAGAACGCAAAGCACAGACAACAACAACAACAAATGAACAAATGAGACTAGGTCAAACTAAAGAGCTTCTTCACAGCAATAGAAACAATTAACAGAGCAAAAAGACAACCTACAGAATGGGAGAAAATATTTGCAAACTATGCATATGACAAGGGGTTAATAACCAGAATATACAAGGAACTCTAACAACTTAATAGTAATTAAAACAAGTAACCTAATTAAAAAATGGGCAAAAGAGCTAAATAGTAATTTCTCAAAGGACGATATATGAATGGCCAACAAACACATGAAAAAATGTTCAATACCACTCAGCATCAGGGAAATGCAAATTAAAACCACACTGAAATATCATCTCACCTCAGTTATACTGGCCATTGTCAAAATGACATAGAATAACAAATGCTGACAAGGATGCAGAGAAAGAGGAACCCTCCTACACTGTTGATAGGACTCTAAATTAGTGCAGCCATTGTGGAAAACAGTATGGAGGTTTCTCAAACAACAACAGATAGAACTAACTTACGATCTAGCAATCCCACTGTTGGGCACATACCCAAATGAATGGAAATCATAATGTTGAAGGGATACCTGCACTCCCATGTTCATTGCAGCTCTATTTACAATAGCCAAGACCTGGAACCAACCTAAAATGTCCATCATCAGATGACTGGATAAGGAAAATGTGATATATATACACAATGGAATGCAAGTCTGCCATAAAAAAGAATGAAGTACTGTATTGGAAGCATCATGGATGAACTTAGAGAAAATCATGTTAAGTGATATAAGCCAGGTACAGAAAGAGAAATACTGCATGGCCTCACTTATAAGTGGGAACTAAAAAATAAACAAAAAGAAAAACAGAAAGAAAGAAAGAACAATACAATAATATGTTGAACCTTCAAATGGAGAGAATGGAACTGAAGTTGCCAGAGGTGGGAAGGGGGGGAGGGTAAGGCAGAAATCATAAAGGGTTGTGAAAAATGATTACATTGTATGATGTTGAATATACTAATTATCCCAATTTGAGCATCACATATTGCACACATGTAATGATACTCAACTCTCTACCCCACAGATACGTAGAATCAACAATGTTATAATAAAAAAGTCAAGATATAAATAAACAAATAAAATAAAAGAAGTGTGCATGAGAAGTTCTTTCTCTCTTTACTTCCACCATCTCAAAATGTGGTATGCTGTGTCACCACCAAAGAAGATGCTCACCAGATGTGTTCCACAGACTTTGGACTTCCCAGCCTCTGAATCTGTAAGCAATACATTTCATTTTCTTACAAGTTACCCAGTTCCAGGTATTTTGTTATAAGCGACAGAAATGGACTAATATAGTGGCAAAATGGAACATGGCTTCCCTATTCAAATAGCATGGTTATCATGGAAAAAAGTGGGGTCAGTGTTGCCAGATGCTTTGATTTTTCAAAAAGTATTTGAAATTCCCAATTTTATATAAAATCTCCCAATTTTGAATATTTCAATTTACTTTCAAAAATAAAAGTCTTGATTATATTGTTTCCTATCACCTTCAGAGGGCATGTGGCCCTCCTGACACTTTTATCTTGGACTTCCAGCATCCAGAACCATGAGACAATAAATTTCTGTGGGTAAAGCCACTCATTTTAGAGTACTGTATTATGACAGTCCCAGCATACTAACACAGATGGTCCCATAAATTCCCTCACCTTTCTTGTGACCTCTAATACAAGGATAACCAGGTCAAATAAACACACAGGTGAACCAACTCTAATCCTTAAGCCAAGAGTTAGCACCTCTGTCCTATCTGTAATCAAGATCACACCTAGATCAGGAGTAGTTCATGCATATATGTGGGGGTGGGGGGACAGTACACTCCCTCCTTAGGTGCAGCAACAAGGGGCTGTATTGTCTGTGTATAATTGGTCCTCCAGGGTGCACCAGTCCCAAACACTTAGTGTGCCACTGTCTACTGCCTTACCTCTTCAGTCATCATGGTCTAGTCCTATAGCCTTCATTCTGTTCTTCAAACACACCAAACAACCTCTTTCTTCACAAGGACTTTTTAATTGCTATAAAATTTAAATTAGTATATTCTTCTTTTTTCCCTTCAGATTATTGATTTATTCTTATTATTCAGATCACAGCTTAAATTTATTTTCTTCAGTAAGACCTTACTCATACAGTAGCCCCTCAGTCATTTTCTTCTACATCATCATTTTATCTTGCCACATTTATTATTATTTGAAGTTATTTTGTTTATTTGTTTTATTTTATATTGTCTTCCTCACCATCCCTTCACACTGGAATGTAAATTTAATGGGAAGATTGAGAATAAAAATCTTGTCTTTTAAAATATTCACTGATTTATCTACCATGTCTAACGCATTGCCTGATACACAGCTGGCCAATAAATATTTCTTGAATAAATGCAAATATTAACATTCTGAGTGAGTCTCTTGTGAAGTAAGTACATTTTATTCTGATAAATGGTTCCCATGGCAGTTTCATGTAATATATGAAAGAAAATTAAATAATAGTAAATTATACTATGAAGCAGTAAAAATGTATGAATACATTTTGATCTCAGAGCATTCAAATCTGTAGGATTTGAATAATATTGGAATGATTTCATCATTATCCATCAGAGTTAATAAGGCTAAGTAAAGCTATTATTTGCCAAAAAAAGGTAATAAATTTTTTCAGTTTTTTAAAAAAACTTTAAGTGATTATCTTCACTTTGACACTTCCTTTTAGATTTCTATGAAATATAGATATGAATAGTGTAGCTAGTTTAACAATCATCGTGGTAATAGTGTTCATCTTGACATAGGAATTTGTTTGCTTTTTCTTTTGTTTTACACCTATTTTTCAATAATAAATGTCAAGAAGAATCAAAACTCTAGATATGTTAGCTAAGCATCAAATCCAACTTTACTTTTCCTTAACATATTAGAAATGCCATATTTTTCAAAAATAGCTTCTGTGGAATAACAATAATAATAAATATACTTACAGGCAAAATGTCAATACTGGGTACAACTTTTCGAATTTCACTGTAGTTTCATTAATAATATTTCTCATTGCAGTTTAATGACAAGCATCTAATGAAACTGTTTCATAATACATTGAAAACCTTCCATAATGATGCAAAATTCTGCAAATTTTGAAATTTGGTGACTCTGATTTAGAACAACTTTTCAGATAAAAGTTCATTTTTAAAAAAGTCATGCTGAAGTATGAAGAAAGCAGGAGGGGGGAGTTCATGAGTCACATCTCTCGTTGACATGGACCCCTGTTCTCTTTTCTCCTTTTTGAACATTGGCCAATTTGTAATTTGTTCATTTATGTCTCAGCTCTGTGTATGTATTCCATTATGCAGTCTTTTTTCCCACATCCTTTCTGCCTCTCCTTTACTTATTATTTTGTTATTGTCATTAATATAGGTTTTGCTTTGTACATGTGTGTTAAATATAACAGATATAAACTCTTCCAAAATATTTAATTCAACAAAATTATTACATTTTGTTCTTTTATTTTTATTTTTTCTAAATCTCACAAAATCCAGTACTGAGACCTCACCTGGTATCATCAAAAAGTATATGGCCAAGCATTCTTTGCTGGGGCTTTTCCTACTCAATGAATTAAAATAAAGAACTGCCTGTGGTCAGCAGTCTGTTGTGTTTTTAGTTAAAATGCTTGTTTCCCAGATCTAGGTTCAGATGTTGCATATCTGAGCATGGTGGGTTCTGCTGGCTGCATCCACACCCACCCATGCCAAGTTCAGCAGCAAAGACTATTGCCTTAGTTTCCAAACTTAGGTTTGCCTCTCTAAATCTATACTGTTTTTATCTACAGCATGTTCTGCACCTGCTCTGGACCCCTTATAACCTACTGGAATTGAAAACAAATAATACAAAAATGAATAGCAGTGTCTAAACAGAATTTCTAAAGTGTGTTTCATAGAAAACTACTTCTTAACCTTTACAGGTGTTATGTTTGAAAATGTTCTGTTTGTTAAATAAGTGCAGTAAACATCACATGAAACAAATGTAAAGAGATTTCTTTATGGAAGGATTTCTTATACCTTTTGGTACATTAACATTGCATTTGAAATTTCCAAGAGGAGAAAATAGTGGACTCTTCCTGAAATTTTGTGACCACCAAATCCCTTTTTTAAAAACCAAACTTAACTAGTATTCCACAAAATACTCTTTGGGACTCTCTAAAATAGGACAATTTTGAAATATAAGAATAAATTACAAAATTTTTAGGAACACATATTGTCTATTACCTGGCTACTCAAAGTGTGGTCTGGGGACAAGAGCTTAACAAGTCCCAAGGTGATTCCTATGCCTGTTAAGCTTGAGGCACTGTTTTATAATACCCAAGCTATTATTTGCCAGTGAGATTTCGATCTGTGGGAAATTAAAGTGTTTCCCACCATATAAATCTCCTCATTCTGAGCAAAGAAAGAGAGATATTTCTATACCCAGTCTCCTGATCTCTCATCTTCAGTAGCTCTCACACCCCACACACACATGTGCACACACACTCATTTGGAGCTAGAGAAAAGTGAAAAATGGATACATATTGAGATTTCTCCCTTTTGGAGATGAGAGAAAAAAATTAGACACAATAGCATCAACAGAAGAATGGGTTAGGGAACAAATCTATCAAATAAGTGACAATTTATAGAAACTGGCCTGGAAGACTGAGTACATAATTTACTAGATCAGATAACCAACAAGTTTTTTTTTTCCTTTTTTAAGGCATAGATGATTTATAGATGAATATAATATTTTTTTAATATCTAGCGTTGTGCCAATAGTGGAAAGTTGGCCAATGACCCCCAAACCAAAATTATATCAGGAGGGCTGACCCAATCCAGGTATCATCATACACACACACACACACACACACACACACACACACACACACACACACACACACACACACACACACACACATACACACACACACACATATATATATGTATTTATTTATTTATTTATAAAGTATAGAACATCAGTAAGTGGAGTTTAATAGCTGCCCATATCAACATTGGGAGAATAGACAGTTGATTTGTCATCTAGTCCAATGACAGGAAAAAACTTCATTATATGTATTTTAAAATTACGTCTAGTGGACTATCTACAGATACGTATTTCTGACATGATTTGGCTACAATATATCAAAATAAATGCAGTAATTTAATTAAATGGGCATAAAAGCATCTCTTTGTAAAAAATGCTGAAAATTTCCAAGTAGATATTTCTCAAGTTGAACGGTTTCACAGGGCGATATCGTATATGCCCTAATTTTTCTCTCTAGGCCAATTTGACACTATATGAATGATTTAATGGTAAAACCTATCATTTCTGCATGTGACATTTTCTGCTGGTATTAAAATAAAATTTAATGAAGGAGAACAGGAACATCTTAAATAATATTTGACTCACCCCAAAACTGAAGCTAAGACATTGCTAAACTGATTTTAGCCAGAGTTTTTGAAATATCTTCAGTCATTTGATTGTGTAACTGAACTCTTCTGCTAGTGAAGTCTTTCCGCAGAATGGAAATAATGGTTATCATAGGAACCCAGAGGCTATAAGATTTCTGTTCAGCATAAGGCATGACTAGAATTCATTACTGAGTGTGAGATATCTTTGTCAGTCTCTCCACACTACTCTTTCTGCTCCAGGACATAATCACTAAATGCTGAGAACCTATTTTGCTGTCCCCTGAACAGGGAACTGATGCTGTTACTCAACCACCAGAGAAGCAAGAAAAAAATAAGGAAGAGTTACCTTCAGAGGAAGAGTCAGCCTTGCCAGTTGTACTTTATCTGGAGGTTTGTCTTTAGAAAAGATGGTATATAAATATTTCTTACTGGTTGGTTTTGGAACAAGCCACTGACTTATTTATTTAAGTGTGTTTGTCAGAATTGCTTCAGAGGAAGTGAAGGGGCTTTTAAATTATGTAGTTCTAAAAATGATTAAAGTATGTGTGTTTTGTGTTTAAGGAGTATGTTGGGAGAGCAAAAAGAGTGCATATAATCTGATAGCAACTCAAAGAGTACTCAATGTCACTTTACTTATTCCTCACCCTTTTGATTTCCCTTAGGAAAAATGAAAATTATGGCATTCACACCAGTTCTAATGAGGACTAAGGTCAAGACAAACATGTATTTTCTGAGACCTTTGAAATACAGTACATGAGCTGAAGGCTTTCTCTTGAGAAAAATTCTTTCTTAGAAATTGAAAATCCAATAAGTGATGCATTTTGACTTTTTAAAATGGTGAACTATGAAAATCAAGATTTTCTACCAACCTTTTCAACCACTCTGGACTGCTTCCCAGTGTATTCCTTCTGTTGGAAGAGCAGTGAAGACTAATTTTACCTATGTGCTCTCCAGATGCCAGAATATTCCCTTACTTGGAGACATGAATTCTTGCATTTGCTGGAATGACATTTTCTGGGTTGTCAAACATGCCCCTTCAAATTTGCTGTAATGCCAGCTCTTTGTTGGGGCTTCTCCAGTGCTACTTTGTTTCCCTAGCCACCTTGTTGGGAAACAGCTGGGAAATGTTGGCTTTATCCAAATGTGTTAAATTGAATATTGAATCAGCAAGGTCTGTAAATGTTTATTATTGAATTCCAGCAGATCTCACAGGATTTGATTCTGTATCCAGGGTACAGACCTCTTTTCTTAGACTGAGTACATAGGGTTTTGTGTCACCTCCTAATATGAACCAAAAGACACACCATATCAAGTCATGGTCCCTTGGCAAAGGTAGGATGTTTTTCTCCAGATGAAATATACTACGTATTCTGGTATTGGTACATCTTTCTCCCTCTCACAGGGAGAAGAATGTCCAGCATCATCACAAAAGTCCTGCATAACAAAAACAAAGCATCTTTCTGTTGCATGATTGGTTTGACATTTTCTTTGCCGGCTTGCTCTGCACTGAGAATACCTTCAATGTGGCAGAACTTCCTCGTTCTTATCAAAACTGTGAAGAGAGTCTGTAAAAAATTATCTCACAGGTAAATTATAAAGTAAATATGTATAAAATCAGACACTTAATTGTACCATTTTCTTCTGTGACAGTTTTTTTCAGAAGCAAATGTAGTTTTTATTTAAAAATTGATGAAAAGAGCCCAGTGCTCACCACGTTCCCAAGGTAGTTCTTTTTTGTTTGTTTGTTTTTGTTTTTTAATCAGGTGCTGCAATTTCCACAAATAATTCTAGAAAAAGTGGAGAAGATGAATCAATGGATAAGGATGCCCTCTCTCTCTTAAGAGAGGCTTATATGACATCTTTTTCAAGAGTCACTAAAAAAGAAGGTCATCTTGCTTTACACAAAAGCAGATTTTTGTTTTTCATCTGCTTTATCAGGGAATCATAAGGCTCTTTGAGTGACTTTCAGCACTTTTGGTGAATGATAAAACCTCTTCGTTCTCTGTTCTTTCTCCCTTTTTCTGTCATTGTGGCAAACATTTTGACACCATTCTGAAAATTATGGAAAATGAGCAGAAAAGAAAAACATAGACACTGTGTGACACTGTCAAAAACCCCTGAGCATTTCAAAATTTTATCTGTGCACGAACGAGTTTGTATTTATCTAATTTCACACTTGAATAGTGGATCATTAATCCAGAATGAAAATGGACATTTTGCTTCTCAAAATTTCTCTTCCCTTTTAAGATAGCCAATCAGATAGCTTAATTCTTCATCACTTAAACAAAGAAAGAGTATTTGGAAATTATTTCTTGTACAGATCATTTATCCACAAGCACTCTAATTAGACCATATGAAATATGAAGCTATTTACATATCTGCCTGATTGAACTACTTTTCATTCCCCTATTAGACCTTCTTTTGTTGCTTTTTATTTCCCACTACTCCTATTTATTTTTTTCCTGTAGCATTAGAAAAAAACATAATTTGTTTTAGAAAACAACTATTTTGTTTTGTTCTTTCAGATTTCTTAGTATTTGAGATATCAAGGTGAGCAAGTTTGGTTTTGTTTTCTTTACCTCGTGACAACCTGCATAGCGAGATGATGGCACAATATATACCAACAGTTACTCTTTTTTTTTTTTTTTTTTTTGGCTTTTTCGTGACCGGCACTCAGTCAGTGAGTGCACCGGCCATTCCTATATAGGATCTGAACCCGCGGCGGGAGCGTCGCTGCACTCCCAGTGCCGCACTCTCCCTAGTGCGCCACAGGCTCGGCCCCAACAGTTACTCTTTTATGGATGAGTTCCTATTGTGTTTCTTACATTATTACATTTAGCCTTATAACAAATCCTTGAATAATATAATTACTATTTTTGAAATAAATAAAGTGATGTTTGCATAACTTCTCCAGGTTTAAAGAACTAAAAGGTGCTGTATAAGGATTCAAACCCAGATTTAGCAACACATATTGTCTTTGAAGTGAGATAGATTTCAAGAAGCTCTAGACTGCTGGCATTCAGCAATTGTCTATGGACCAAAAGTGATGCATTAAACTAAGCCCTAAAGAGCAGCCATTTGAAAATTTTCTGGAAAAACACAAAACAGCAGCAGCAACAACACAGCAAAATGTAAATCAAAATAAAAGCAAATCAGAATAAATCACTTCATTATCTATCAGAGTTAAGCAACTACCCATACCCAGTGTGATATACCTGCCGGCAGCAGGTGGATGTTTGTGTAGCAAGCTTGAGTCAATCGGTAGCTGTAATTCAAGCTCAATGGATTTCGACAGGTGTAATTCAAGCTGAATAGATTTAATGATTTTTTAAAATCTATTCTTGTTTAGTGTCTACTTGTGACAGGAGTGTATATAAAGAACCAATGAAAGAAAATATGCATACATAGAGCCTTTATGTAGACATGACTCATAATTGAATTATATCTTGTACTACAATGCCACTTATAGAACTTTTTAAACTCAACCTTGTCATCAAAGAAAAAAAAGACATGTGGCATATATACACCTATTGTCCTCATCAAGTGCTTCAATATATAAAAAAAAATAACTTGGAGGGCACTACTGTTGAAGAATCTTGTAGTACTTCATCCTTAAATATCCTCTTGCTTTACCACCTCATCGCAACAATCTTACTCTGCTCTCACGACTGCTCATTTACAGTGTGGCTTCTTTTCCCTGCCACTCCACTAAAATCCTTCTTGTTAAAGTCCAGAAAAAACAAACAAATAAATAAACACCCCCCACCCCCCCACAGTTTTTATTGCTAAATATATTGAATTTTTTATTCCTTATCTTTCTTGATGTATTATTTAGTTATTTCAATCATAGAACCTCACTGGCAAAAGAGTAAATATTTATTTCTCATAGGCCTTCTAGACTTGGCTGGGGTGACCCTACTCTGTTTACTTGACTGTCTCTTAAAGTCCCACAGTATATTCAGTCCCGGGCTTCCTTCTCTTAGGATACACCCTCTTCTTGGGTAAGTATCTTTCATTCTATGACTTTCAAAAGCCCCACTAGAATATGACCTCCCTGTAGGTAAGTGATTTTGTGCCTAGAACACTGACTGGCACATAGTAGGCACTCAATATATATTGGTTGAATACATGAATGATTCCCAGATATGTATTTCTAAACTAAATCTGTCTCCTAAGCTTTAGAGACTATATTAGTCCATTTTGTGTTGCTATAACAGAATACCTGAGACTGGGTAATTTATAAAGAACAGAGGTTTATTTGGCTTATGATTCTGGGACAGCTGCATCTGGTGCAGGCCTCAGGCTGCTTCTACTCATAGTAGAAAGCAGCAGGCAGCCTGTGGATACAAGCAGATCACATAGTGAGAGGAAGCAAGAGAGAGAGGGGAAGTGCCAGAGTCTTTTAAACAACCAGCTCCTGTGGGAACTAATAAAGTGAGTACTTATCTGCTACTCCCACCCTCCAGGGAGAAGATTAATCCATTCATGACGGATCCACCCACATGGCTCAAACAGCTCCCAACACCACCAGATATCCTTTTAAATTTTTTAAAAAATTTATTCCATATATTCATGGGGTACAAAGCTGACCATCACCACCTGTGCCCAAGATGTGATGGCCAGATCAATACTATCAGCATGCCCATTACCACAAATTGTGATTATTCCTGGTGTCCTCCACCCAGTTAATCTCCAGGCTCCCTCCCCCTCCCCCTTTCTCTCACCCCATCTTGTCTTGCAGCCCTAGGTATACTCTCTCCCTCTGCAAGTCCAATGCACCACTGTGGTCTTTGTTTCCTTCCTTCTTACTCTCTTAGCTCCCACTTACAAGGACATGCAGTATTTTTCCCTCTGTGACTGGCTGATTTCACTCAACATAATTTTCTCCAAGCTCATCCATGTTGCTGCAAATGGTGGAATTTCATTCTTTTTTATGGCAGAGTAGTATTCATGGTGTATATATACTACATTTTCTTTATCCAGATGTCCATCAATGGACATTTAGGTTGCTTCCATATCTTGGCTATTGTAAAAAAAGCTGCAATGAACATGGGTGTGCAGTATCCATTCAACCTGATGATTTCCATTCCTTTGGGTATATACCCAGACTGTATGGATTACTGAATTGTATGGTAGATCTATCTATAGTTGTTTGAGAAACCTCCATACTGTTTTCCATAGTGGTTGCACTAATTTATAGTCCCATCAACAGTGTAAGAGCATTTCCTTCTCTCCACATCCTTGCCAGCATTTGTTATTCTCCATCTTTTTGACTATAGCCAGTCTAACTGGGATGAGGTGACATCACATCACGGTTTTAATTTGCATTTCCCTGGTGATTAATGATGTTCAGCATTTTTAACATCCATGACCACTGTGCAGGTAGAGCCACATATCTAAATACTTATTCTATATCTCCAGAGGGTTCTCAAACTCACCAAAACCAGAGCAGAATCCTCATCTTTCCAAACCCACCCAAACTTCCACCTTGCCTTGTCCTTGTAGAGGACATTCATTTTTCTACTTGTCTGAGTCAAAATTGAGCGGTGTATCCTCAACATTCCTTTTGCCCCTGTCCTCTAAAACTATCACCGAATTCTGTCAGCTTGCTCAGGGAATTTGGTGGCTACCTGTTTTGATGTTTTTCAACTTCTCAAAACTCTGAAATGAAACAAGACCTTCCAATTCAAAAATAAGTCTATCTTCTAGGACTTGACAGTTCCAGGTCTTATGTTTAAATCTTTAATTTATTTTGAGTTTATTTTTTATGTATGATGTAAGATAAGAGGCCAATTTCATTCTTTCGCATGTGGATATCCAGTTTTCCCAGCTCCTTTTGTTGAAGAGACTGTCCTTTCCTCATTGTGTATTGTTGGCACCCTTGTCAAAGATCTGTTGACTGAATATGCTTAGATTTATTTCTAGACTCTCTATTCTGTTTCATTGGTTTACATGTCTGTTTTTATACAATACCATACTGTTTTAATTACTGTAGTTTTTAATATAATTCAAAATCAGAATGTGTGATGCGTACAGATTTGTTTTTCCTTCTCAGGATTGCTTTAACAATTAAGGATCTTCTATGGTTCCATATAAATTTTAGGAGTTTATTATCTACTTCTGTAAAAATGCCACTGAGATTTTAGTAGGGATTCCGTTGAATCTGTAGATTGATTTGGTAGTATGAACATTTTCACAATATTAAGTCTTCCTATCATGAACACAAATACCTTTCCATTTGTTTCTGTCTTCTGACATTTCTTTCATCAATGATAATTAGTTTTCAGTATACAAATCTTTCACTTTCTGGTTAAGTTTATTCATAAGTAATATTTTTGATGTCGTTGGAAATGGTATTGTTTTCTTAATCAATTTCTAAATTAATTGTTTTTCTTAATTTCCTTTTTAGATAATTCATTGTGTATAGTGTGCAGAAGTGCAAATGATTTTTGTATGTTGACTGTATGTTTTGCAATATCACTGTGTTTATTAGTTCTAACAGATTTTTTGTGGCGTCTTTAGAATTTTCTACACATATAATTACATCATATGTAGATAGAGATAACTTTAATTTTTCCCTTCTGATTTGCATGCATTTTATTTCTTTTTCTTGCTCTGGCTAGGACCTCCAGTATTATGTTGAACAGAAGCAGTGAGAGTGGGTATCCTTGCCTTGTTCCTGATCTTAGAGGAAAAACTTTCAGTTTTTCACCACTGAGTATTATGTTAGCTGTGAGTTTTTCATATGTGGCCTTTATTGTGTTGAGGTAGTTTCCTTCTTATACCTAGTTTTTTTAGAGTTTTTAAAATGAAAGTGTGTTGAATTTTTCTAATTATTTTTCTGCATCTATTGAAGTAATCATGTGATTTTTATCCTTCAAACTATTAATGTGTTGTATCAAATTAATTAATTCACATATGGAGAATCATTCTTGCATCTAAGGGATAAATCCCACTTGGTCATGGTATATGATTCTTTTAACATGCTATTAAATTTGATTTGCTAGTATTTTGTTGAGAATATTTATATTGGGCTTGGCAGTGATTTTGTGAATATGACACCAAAAGCACAAGCATCAAAAGCAAGATTAGAACTACATCAAACTATAAAGCTTCTCAACAGAAAAGGAAACAGTTAACAGAGTGAAAAAGTCAACTACAGAATGTAGGAGTATATTCACAAACCATATATCTGATAAGGGATTAATATATAAAATATACAGGGAACTCTTATAACTCAATGGCAATAAAATAAATAATGCAATTTAAAAATAGTCAAAGAACTTGAATAGACATCTCTCCAAAGAAAATATGTACATGACTAACAGGTATATGAAAAAATGCTCAGCATATGAATCATCACAAAATGCAAATAAAAACCACAATGAGATATCACCTCACACCTGTTAGGAAGGCTATCATCAAAGTAAATAAATAAATACATACGTACATAAAAGACAAGAAGTATTGCCAGGATGTGGAAAAATTAGAAAATTGTGCATTGTGGGAAGGTAAAATGGTGAAATCACTATGAAAAGCAACAGACCAGTTCCTCAAAAAATTAAAAATAGAATTACCATTTGACCCAGCAATCTCATTTCCGAGTATATATCCAAAGAAGTGAAATGAGGATGTCTAAAATGTACATGTATTCCCTTGTTCATTGGTGCCTTATTCACTATAACCAAGATATGGAAACAACTAAATATCCTTCGAAAGATGAATTGATAAAGATGTGCTATGTACCTACAATGAAATATTATTTAGCCTTAAAAAAAGAAGTAAATTCTGCAATGTTTGACAAGGTGAAAGCTTTGAGAACATTATGGTAAGTGAAATTAGCCAGTTACAGAAGAGCAATATTGCATGATTTCACTCATATATGAGATATCCAAAATAGTCAAAGTCATAGAAACAGAGAATATAGTGCCCATATTTACAATATAGTATTGTGCCTTTGAAGTCTGTTTAGAGGTAGATCTCATGTTAAGTGTTTGTACCACAGTAACAATAATTTTAAAAATCTAAACTATCTCCATCTGTTATTTCTTGTAGAAAAGAAAGATAACATGCTGCTTCTTTCCAGAGTCAAATTTCCATGAGCCATGATTGCTTGATTTTTCTATTTTTCTCATACCCCAGTTCTTAACACTTCAGGGTTTACTGTGCATCTGTCTACACATGGAGTGGATAATCCTCCACCTTGAAATCTGTCAGGTATTGCCTTTTGTCTCTCTTCTTGCTATTAAATGTAGGCAGAGACTAGCCTAGACTCATGTCTTTTCCTTCCTCCCATTCAACTAATTTCTTAATATCTTGCAATTTGTTTTTCCCCACATCTGTTCACTGAAACCATTTTCTCAAGTCATCAGTAACCTCCATACTACTCAATACAATTACACTTTCTTGGTTTTTAGCTTCTTTATCGCCTTATCAACTATTTCAAAATTTTTATTGTAATATGCCAGTTGCTCCCCTACATTGTTTGATTCTGTTGAATATCCATTTATTCTTGAAACTTTTCATTTCATTCTGAGGCCTTGTTATATCTTAATTTTTCCATTTTTTTAGACCTTATTCTATATCAAATATAGCTGCTGTTAACTTTCTAGTATATGCATTTCTCAATATTCTTTCTTAAGTTTTTTTTAATGCTTCATAATATCTTGCTGTATAATGCTATCCATTTCGAAGCTTTAATAATCATCTTTTTTGTGTGTAACTCCTAGGTGTAAATCTGACAGCCCTAGTCTCTTTTTTTCTAAACCTCATACATTTATTTTTATCTGAAAGACATTTTAAACCTCTAGTTTTGCTAAAACCTCCAAGCTAAAATGTCTAAAACCAAATGTTAAAGCTCCCATTGCTTTTAGGAGAAGAACACATGTATTTAGCAAGCAGGCTTTTATGGTCGCCCCTCACACACACACTCCTTCCCTTTCTTCTACTCATCGAGATAAACCTTTGCTCCCCAAAGGTATAACCTTATTTCATGTCTTTATATGTCAATAAGTACCTCTGTTTTATACTATGAAGATTGTGCCCTCTCTCAAACTTCTTTTTCTAGATGTCTCTTAATCATGCTATGAAAATCATGTCAATCATCATCTCCCCTGGGAAGCTTTCACAGATTTTTATTGTCCCTCCCAATAACATTACCTCCTGCATATTGCCATTAAATCAATTTCACTAAAGCTCTCCTGAAAGTACATTATTCTTCCAAATCTTTCAGTAGCTTCTCATCATCTAGCAATTACAGGACTTACATCTACTATCCTATTTTTTTTTTATCATCAATCTGCCTGTCTAAACTTTTACCTAAGACTCTTATATTTTATCCCATGTTTCAACTTAGTATTCTTCCTCTTTGTGGAACATATTTTACATACTCTCCCCACCCTGTTTCCTGTAGTCAGGTTTTCTCTTCCTCATTAATTTTTTTCCATCTTTCATGTTTTAAAATGTTTCTCAACCCCAAGGCTGAAAAGAAGGATCTTCTCAATCGTATTTTTACAAATTACTTCTCTTCGGAACTCATCTCTCTCACTGTATTAGTCCGTTTCTGTTGCTTATAACAAAATATGTGGAACTGGGTATTTTATAATAAAAACAAAATTTATTGCTTATTGTTTTAGAGGCTGGGAAGTCCACAGTGCAGAGTACACATCTGGTGAGGTGACTCTAAAGCAATGCAGGGTCACATGGTGAGAAAATGACCAAGCAGAGAGAGAAACTCTCAACATGCTCTCCTTTTAAAGCCCTCAGAACCAGGCCCCTGACCACCATTATTAATCTATTCACTATGACATGATCCTACAATTTAATCACCTCTTCAAGGCCCCACCTCTCAATTACCGTAATAGGATTTCCCACCCTCAACAGTTAGAGTGGGGAATAAGTTTTGGAGAGACATTCAACCCAAGGCACTCACCTCAAACAGCTATTGAATTTTGCTTTTTGATGCCAGTCAGCTAGCTTAAGTCTGTCCTTGCTTCTTCTATGATCCTTATCCTTTATGTGTATTGTGGTTACTACTATACTTGCTAGACCTTTCCTACCATATATAAAAGTCTTTGAGATCAGAGATTTAACCTCATATATTGGACATAAGAGTGTTCAGTTAATCTCTGCTTAACATTAAAATAAAGGCTGGTAAAAGATATCAGCAATTGAGTACAGAATCCATGATTTATTCTTCTTAACTGACCAGCTGTCGACAATCACTTTCTAAATAATACCTGCTATGAGTTTCGAAGGGAAAGCATAAATCTATCACATAACAACAATCTATGCGCAGTTGTTGTAATCTATATTTGACTTATTTGCTGAAACGTGTTGCTCTCCTCTTTGCAAACAATATTTCTTCTTACTTCTTCTTCTGAATCTAGACACTTTATAATCACTCAGAGGAAATAAGAAGAACTTCACATAGTAGAGCCTCAAGGCCTAAATGACATAAATACACCTAGACTTGAAATGCTGAGGATGCCTTTGGACATCTTTGAACTTTCAAGCAGGCAGTTGCTGAGGGTGGTGGTGCTTCCACCTGGCTGTACTAGCGACATGTCTCAGGCTGAGGTCCCAGATCACCAGCATTTTAACCTTTTGGGAAAAGATCACAACTCAAAGGTCACCTTCAGACATACACAGTTAAGCAAATCTCCACCTCAGTCACCATCATATGTCACAGTTGATAAATTTTTTACACACAACCTCAGGTGATAAAATAAAGCCAGTGCCTGTTCATACCACAGCACCTGTGTGACCTGCTTTCAAACACAATTCCTTGCAGACAGCTAATATAAAAGAGCTTTACTCTAATAAGAGGAAAAAGAAAGAAATTGCTCCTGAGCTTTAAGAATGGAGCCATAAATACATTTGTACACTATTTAAGATAAATCTTTTAATTCCTTTCAACAATCATTTATTGAAAACCTAACATAAGCTACACACTGTGCTAGAATCTAGAGTCTTTAAGATGCCTGAGACCCAGTTCTCTGACCTTAAGGAATTCTGTGTATAATTGGGAAAGAAATAAGTTTAGCATGAAGGCTCTGGAAACAGCCCACTGAATTCTCCTCACTTTCTTCTCACATGCCACACTCATTTCCACTATCTAATGTACTGTACTGTTCTACGAAGGCTTGTGACTGTCCCCTACTAAAACCCCAAGATTTGTTAATCTAGTAAACATATATCTCATATGTCTAGTAACTAAACATGGGGAACATAGAACTAAACAGAATGAGCATGGCTTTCCTCTATGGCAGAGACACATAATGAACAAGAAAGTAAATAGATGACATAATTTCAGATAGTGCTATGAAAAAATTTTTAAAAGGTGTAATATAATAGAGTAACTTAAAAGTGTTAGATTAGACAAAATGATCAAGAAAGCTTCTTAGGTGACATTTGGGTCAAAACCTAAAACTCAGACATGTTGAAAAGAAGCTGGCCATATGCAGATCTGGTTAAGAAACTTCTAGGCAGAAAGAACTGTGAGTAGAAAGGCCTTGAGTCGGAAAGCACATCGAGTTATCAGAGGGACAGAAAGATAGCCAATGGAACTTAAAAATTATGAGTACATTATGCAAAATGGGAAATGGCAAAAGGTAAATTCTAGAGGTAAGTAGGAGTATACTGACTGAATATGCCAACATTGTTACTGTCAAGATATGTGTACCTGGCAGATATGTCAATTGAGCCATCCCTGGCACGGTGAAGCCCTGGTTATTAACTCTGGAACATCAGATGTAAAGTTGAAAAAGAACAGTACATTAAGAAGGAACTATAAGAACTTGCAATAGCTATGGAGTTGCATGGAACCTCCAGAAAAGGAGGACATTAAGCTGACTGAAGGGAAGACAGAAATGACTCAAAAGCACACAGCAGTTGTCACAGGGTCGGGATTAGGCAAGAGGACTGGCTCCATGGGAATGACACCTGTGCATTTAGAAGGGATAAAAAAATGCTTAGTTTAATGCTCTGTTCCCACCATCTTGAAATTCTTTATACTTTTTGCTCAAGGAGCTTCACATTTTACTTTATGCTGAGCCCCACAAGTTACGTTGCCCGTACTGCCAGGCAGATCAGAGTGTCCAGGAGAAATGTGATGAAGGTGCATTAGAAACTTATCACAGGAATAGACAAAAAACGAACACTAGAATAAGGCTCTGCATATAGATAGACATTTCATATATCTCAGAATTGGTAATGTAAATCCATGGGGAAAAGATGGACTACTTGAAATGTGATGCTGGAAAGTTAGTTGTAACTGTAATAAGCAAACAAGTTTCTGTTTTATACCATACATCCAAAAAAAAAAAAAGTTATCTAGGTGAAGTAAAATGCTAATGTAAACGAAAAGCTTTTAAGATGTTTAGGAATGTATCAGTGACTGTTTTTAAGACCTCAGGACAAGTTTGTATTATTAATGCATTAATATACAATGTATTTAAAAAAAGAAAAAAAATAATAAAACATTTCAAATTTGGAAACATTAAAATTTAAAATAACTTTTTAAAAGTTACCTCAAACAAAGAGAAATGACAAGTTACTGACTGGGAATTTTTAGTACATATAACAAGAAAATAGTTGTAACCAGAATATATACAGATTTCCTTCAAATAAACATTCAACAAACAAAAGGCTAAATGTTATACATTCACATTCATAGAATAGGAAACAAAAATATCTTGATAGTTCCAAGAAAAGAAGCTTACCCTTATTAGTAATAAGTTACCAATATAGATGTCACAAAAACTTATATTTGCACTCAAAATTAAATTACAGATGATTGTTCAGTATTATGATACTTAAAAAGCCTTAAAATTATAACTGTTTAAAATTTTATACTATGTGTCAATTAAATGTACATATTATATTGGTATACATAAAATATGCCTGTGAGATCCTCCTCAAGTCTATTTTAGTCACTAAACATGACTTTCAAGCACTAACAATGTGAATAGCAGTAGGATTCCTCAGGGCATACAATGATGAAAACACTCACATCCTGCCCTCGAGGCACACATGATCTTGCAGGAGAAGCAGAGCATACACACAAATCACTAAAGCACACCCAAGAAAGCCGTAAAATCTGGAAACATGTAGATAAAATGCCACATGTTCCACAACAGATTGACATCTAAGTCATGTCTTCCAAAGCTTATTTTTACTGCAACTTGTAGAAAAGTCTGATTCTATCAATACTATAAATGTATCAATGCAATTAGTATTTGGGCAATGTGGCAGAGGACTTTGGAAAAGTAAAGGGAATGTGCAGGGTGGACTGGGCAAGAACAAGCATTTGTTAACTGCTTACAATGCCTCAGGCTTTAAATTCATTATTTATTAAAATAATAATTAGTATAATGATATTGTATATTAACATAATTCTGATAATACTTACAATATTCACAACATTCCTATATGGCGGATATAATTTTATCCAATTTACTAAGAGGGAAATGAAATCTCTATGGATAAATTCCTCAAGGATATGGGCTTAGCAAGTAGCAGACTTAAGATCCAAATCTCAAGGCTAGCTGACTCTAAGATCTATGATCATTCCTGTAGTAATGATGTTTTTCAAGGAATTGTATTATTTCTTATCAAGACATCTTTATGTATATTTCAAAAAAATTAGATATTTTAAAAAATATACATAAAAATGGATATTTTTTAAAAATTGGAATGTTTTAAGTAACTTCTATCAGTGATTTTTAAAACAGTGAAATAAGTTAGACACAGAAAGATAAATGCTGTGGAATATAATTTCACTTATATGTGGAATCTAAAAAAGTCAAATGCATACAAGCAGAGTAGAATGCTGGCTTCCAGGGACTGCGGCATGGAGGGGTGGGAAGATATTAGTCAAAGGATATGAAATATCAGTTATAAGATGAGTAAGTTTTTGAAATCTAATGTACAGCATGGTGACTACAGTTAATAACACTGCACCGTTTAATGGAAATTTGATAGGAGAGATTGTGTGTCCTCAGGCCCTTCACACCCACCAGGTAACTGTGGATGGTGACGGATGGGTTAATTATTTTGACTGTGGTAATAAATATACAACACAGGCAAATATCAAGTCATCACCTTGTATACCTTAAATATACAATTTAAATTGGTCGATTAAATATTTAAAAATTTATATAAATAAAAATAAAAAGGGGATTGTTTCAGGTAACTTCTATCAAAGATACTCAATGTATGATTTCCAGACTTTTGGTGTCTCAAGGGAAGTTTCCTTGTATATTCTTTAGGTTAAATCCTATATACCACACTTACTAGGAGATACTGTTCACAGTATCTATTAACAGGTAATACAAGGGGTTTTCAAAAAGTTCATGAAAATACTTGCGTTATCTAATTCCACTTTTCCACAAATGGTAGAATACCCTTGTATATAGTAACTGTCATCTGCACTAATGTTGAAGCATTATGTCATGGATAAACCCCACTTGTTTACTCTCAGAGTCTATTCAACAATTTCATGCTCTGAGTTTTTTATTGTTTAAAAAAAAAAAAAGAAAAAAGTTACTTAGAAGATTTTATATCATTTGGTAGGTATGCGTTCTTTAGCAAATGGTTATTGAATGTTGTCTAAGTGCCAGATCCAATCCTAGATGCTATGGTCACAGCAGTGAGCTCCATACAGTCTAGGCCTTCACAGAGCTTTCACTCCAGTGGGGAAAGGCAGTGAGAAAAAGATATTAAAATTCTCATAGAGGTGCTTGTTATGAAGGGAAAAAAGCAGGTAAGAAGATGGCCAGGGAGTGGGAGACGAGAGGGTGGTCAGAGAAAGGCAGAGATCTGATCATAAGGAAAGTAAATTTGCAGGCCCAAAGGCTATGGCTAAATGAGAGACGAGACATTTCTCTCTGACTTGGCATTTCTGTGTTCAGCCAAGCTGCTTGCTTTGCTCCATTTTTACCCAGGTTAATTAGTTGCGAGAGATTCTTGACAGAAATGTGGCTGTGAATGTTTGCATTCATTTATTACTCCTGTTTTCAAGAGGCAAATGAAGATGACACTCCTCAGATGAAGGGTTAAATAAAGCAAGTTTTCATCTTCTGCAGAAAAGTAGTTTTGTCTTGCTCTATGTTCAATAGAGATTTGAAAAGCATTTTCACAGATAGTGCAGAAAGTAGGTTTAGATCTGCCCTTGGAACCCTGGTTTCTCAGCTGAAAATTCTCAGAGTCCCTTTTCTCTGAGATACAATGTATAATTTCATGAAGGTCACTGTAAGTCTCGTCTACCTCCTGGAGAAAATTCTCGACATCAGCTTGAAGGTGCTCTTATAAGAGACTCACTATAGAAACATTCATTTCTTTTCAATGTGTTTAATTCCCTACTCTGACACTGGCTAGTTAAGTGACCTTGGGCAAATTGCTTTCTCTCACAAAACTTCTGATTCTCCCTGACAAATTCCTTTTTCTTCCTAACTCAAACAGGTCTTGAAATCTCATCTCCCACAGGAAGCAATTCCAATAAATTAGAGAATAAATGCTTAATTCCAATATGCCACTTCCATTGTGCTTTTCTTCTATTCCTACATATCTACTAAACGCACTTATCCCTACAGTTTGCAGCTAGTAAAAAGACATATCTATTTTAATTTCATTGTTTATTTAAAAATATTTATGTTATCATCCCATGTGCATACCATAGGGGAGAAAAAGTATTATCTTTTCCTCAACCATAGCAAGGTTCATGCTAACACCCCTACCAAAAAAAAAAAAAAAAAAAATTAATAAGAGAAAAGCAAAACAAATTCAACCAACCAAAGTTTTACATGACGCAGGAGACTTCAGAAATGAAAACCCAAACACCCAGAGAAAGCTGTATATTTTTATGGACAGTCATGCAGAAGGGTGATTGGAGGACAAAAGGGTATGTAGGATCTAATGGTAATAAACTGGGAGAAATCAGCAAGGTCTGTTTGTTCAGATTTATCTTGGCCACTGGGTATAGGGCAGAATCCCTCTGGAATGAGGGGCTTATGACCTACTTTTGGAGAAGATACTTCAGAGAATGATCTCCAAGGTGCCATATTTGGGGGTAGTATTTTCTGAGTCCTGACAATACTTACTATTTTGTAGATTATAATTCAAAGTGATTGAGTTATAATTGCATGTTTTAGCCTCATTGAAAATTATCGTTATCCTCTACCTTCTAATTATGCTCAACAAATTAGAGGATTTTTTCAGGACAACAACTTCTTTCAGATGCATCTGCAAATATCACATGTCACCTTGGGTAACATAGAGATTTCTCTGAATATAGGGACTCAATATAGCTTTTATATTTGTTTTTCTAAGTCTTAAGTCCAATGTTGGGCACTTTGTAAGTGCTCAATATTTTCTGGTTGAATGATTGGTGGCAGAATTTTAGCATAGCCTAAGAGAATCACAATATTGGTCCTAGGGTCTAATCTTTCCTCAAAACTCAGTCATGACTTTGGCAAACTAGTCTCTGGAAGGCATGGGGAGTAATGATACAGGGATTTTGGGGAATATGGCTTATCTCCATCTCTGACTCTAATTAGCTGGATAATCTTGGCAAATCACCTCCCTCTTTGACCCTCATGTATTTCATATACGTGTGTGTGTGTGTGCGTGTGTGTGTGTGTGTGTGTAATTGAATGATACTGTCTCTAGAGTAACTTCTAGATATAATATTGTAGATCTTCATGATTCTATTGATAATAGAGCTTCTCCCTTTAGCCTCAAACCACCACCTCAGATAAACCAGAGCTTTTCCTAGGAACTATAATTAAAAGTAGGCAATGCTATGGTCCGAGGTAATATCTGGGTGATTGTGGTCATTCATTTCCAGTAGAATGATGGTATAACATTTATGCTGGCAAACGTATCAAGGAAAGGGTTGTTTTCTGATCATTGGAATATCCAGTGCAGAAGGGAACTAATACAGAACTTCAACCAATGTTGGCTTGATATAATAGAAGTTTGATGCCTAGCAGGTAATTGGAACCTTTATTTGGCAAATAATGTCAAGAAGGCTAAACTGGTGGAAAAGTACTGGGAAATACTATTTCTTCTAGTGCTGCTGCTGCAGCCATGAATATAATCTGCTTCACACTCAAGAGTACTGTAAGAATTAATGAGTGCAAAGTGCTTTTGTGAAGGGGGTGAAACTTCTTAAGCCCTGTGTATGTCAATGAAATGGGCTGGCACTAAATAACCCAAAGGTCCCCTAAGCAGGGTGCTGTGACTATTAGCATATGAATTACAATGCATTAACATTACAAGTGATTAAATTAACTATCACCTAAACATGACAATGGCTAAATCATCCTTACCGGGCAGAGCAGAAAATTGCACACAGCTTTTGGGTATGGAGCTTTGAATAAGATCATAGTACCTCAGTGTCAACGAGGCAGAGACAGCACTAAATGAAGACTGTTCAGGACACAAGAAACTCTGGCTCATTTCCAGGGAACACTTCCCCTGCAATTAAACATCAAGAGTGCATTAGTATACCCCACAGTATACTAATGTATACTGTGCTGGGGCACTTACTTATCCATTCTAAAGGCACATATGGGAAGAGAGAACACCATTATCACACATGGACATATGGGCAGCATCCCAGCTGAATAATAAACTCTATTCTATCTTTTCCTTCACATTTCTGGCTTTGAGGGTCTCCCTGCTGCTAACAAAAGAGAGTGCAGAGAAATGACAATAGACTGGTGCTGTCTTGAACATCATTCATGGAGATTACTGCATGACTTTAATAGGATAAATACACAAATCATTATACTGGGCATTCATTAGAGGAAAGAAAACTTCTGTGAGAACCAACACGTAGCACATTGCAATCCCAAGAACTCCTTCTTATTCAATGGCCTGTACTAATCATTGCAAAGGAAAAATAATCTTTTTATTTTTTGCTTGAATAATAAAGAACTTCTGAGCCACTGTAACCCGTGTCAAAAGCTCACTATGTAGTCTTTTGTCCTCTTTGGCCACTGTGTTGCTCCCATGGACTTCGGTGATTTTCAAGTTACCCTTACCTTCTCATGCTTGAGCTTCTCTTTTCTGTCTCTCTTCTGTTAAGCAGGAGCTTTGTGCAAGGCGTGTCACTATGGGTATTGCTGTAGCTACAGTGAAAAGTGTTATGAATAACACTGCATTTTACTCAAGGCTCCTAAAAACAAAACAAGTGGTTGATTTAACAACCATCCTTTCTGAGAGTTTTCTGCATGATTAGGAATACAAGCGTACAGCTTAGAATCTCACTCTCTTATTTCCTTTAGAGAATAGATTTTTTAAAAACCCAATGATTTTTGCTGCTTGAAGAAAAATAGCTGCTCCATAAGAAATAAGTGCAAACTGTGAAACTATTTCTCAAAGCCTGGCCATGTTTGGGATTCAAGGGCCTCAGTCCCAAGTGACATCTTCATTACAGATTTCTTCTCTTTTTCATGTGTTGTAATAGAATTTAGCCCATAGAACATGGTATATATGCTTACAAATTACTGTCCTCTATTTGTTCTCACACTGATAAAGAATAAATTCTTAAAGGTAGAGAAGAGTCACTAACATAGAGATGGTGAATTCTCAGAATTGCCTTCTACATTATGAGAATTTGTAACTACTGCTGTTTTACAATGTGATTCTTATAACATTAATGGTAATTGTCCTGGTTTTATTTTTGGTTTTTAGCAAGAATGTTAATTTCCTGTGGATTCTGTCTAGTAAAGAAATAATCTTTGGGGAAAATGATATATTGTCAAACTCTTCTATTTTACCACTTAAATTATAAATATGATTTCTTTAGGTTGAAAACAAATTGGGATTACTTAACAAATATTCATTTTACTCACAATTTACCTCCTTTCTCCTCTCCAGATTCCGTCAGCCCAGGGCTGGTTTCAAAGGCATGTGCCCACTCCAGTTTCATAGGGCCCCAAACTAAGTAGGGTTCCTTCTGGGAGTTGAATGCTCTGAAGTCTCCACCTTGAAACTCTCGATAAGGCTATTTTTTAATTTATGCTTTATAAGTGAAGTCCAATGGAACAAAGAAGTATGGGCCAGGGCTTTGGAGGCTCAGCAAATAGGCGGCTCACCTCATACCACCTCTATGTCTCCTGGAACAGGTTCCCTACTTCCCACTGCTCCAGTCTGACCTGGCCTCTCACTCTCCATGGCTATGAGTGACTAATGCTGCCCAATACCCCCATGGGGATCTATGGGGATCTGAGTGCAGGCACAGGGAGCTTTGGGGTCATACAAAATTATGGTATCTCAGGGCTGGACAAAGCAGCAGCCATCTCTTCCCAGGTTGGCAGCATCTGTACATATCCTTTGAGCAACTTGCCTTGGGGAGAGTGTGGTGGAGGTGGTAGGAAGGCTATGGGAAGGGGAGATTAACTTCACCACCGCTAACAAGATCTGCAAATTTTCTGTTCACACTGAGTGGGGCAGAAGCCAGCCCTATCTCAACCCCCATACTTTTTAAAACTGGGCCCCTTGTTACTTTCTTAACAGTAGATCTAAAGGTTTTATTCATCAGTTAAAAAAAAATTGCCAAAAGAAAAAAAGATGATCCAAAAGAAACTTTCACTATGACCCTCACTTTTAAAGGCTCCTCCAGAGGTTGAGGGAGAGAAGGCACACAGTTAGCTGGTGAATCTTTCAGTTAGATATTTTTGCTTGCAAGCAACAGAGAATTACGGATGAGTTTGTTGTAAGGCATGGATATTGAAAGTCATCAGCTTCAGGGTACCTCAGGTGACTGCTTTCTATCCTATCTTCCTTCTGTCAAGTGCCCACAGTCTCTCCAGGAATTTTTGCTTCTTTCTACACATCAGTTTCCTCATAACTTTGATTTGTATGTGGTTCACCATAGTCTGTGTAGGTGTCAATTTCTGCACCACGACCTTAGGATAACTACTGATAACTACCTCATTATCTGGGTTGTTCTTTTCTTGGGCTCTTCTTTCGTGGTAGCCCACATCATTGCTGACTGGCCTTACTATAAATTGGCTACTCTTCAGTGAGATTCTTAATTTAGTTATTTCAGGTATGACCAGGTATTGGGTAGTAAAATAGGTTGCCTTTTTCATCGAGATCTGTAGACAGATAAGACCCTTTAGTGGACATCTATGGCAATAGCTCATTCTTTTCCTGCTCCCGAATTGACCCTGTCCCTTTTATTTCTGATCTCAGTTAAAGGCCGCATCATTCAAGTTGCTCAATGGGATGCAAAATTATATTCTTATTCTTCTTTCCTTTCCTTCCTGCATTACTCCTATTGGCTCTACCATATGCCCCATATTTTAAAAATTTCAGTGGTCTCACATTGTCTGCAATAGAAAGTACAGACTCATAAGCAACCCTCCCATATCATCTTTCCACTACTCTTTTATTTTATATTCCAACATTAGAAAATACTACTGCTTAGTCATTATCTTATGCTAACGTATGTCTCTTTGGTTTTATAAATCATGTTTCTTCTGCCCAAAATATCATTCCCTGACTTTTCTACACAGGAAACTCTTACTTATACTTGAGAAATCACTGTGCTCTCTCTCCTTTCCCTTTCTTTTTAAAATTTTAGACCCCCTTTTCTTTAGCATCTTTTAGTAATTTTTTTTATGAGTTATCATATATTTTACATAATATTATACCTAAGGCTTCTATTCTCTTTATTTTTAGAGAAAGGAGACAGGTCCTTTCAACATTTTAAATATATAATAAGACATATATTGGGTGCTCAATAAATATTGGAAAAGGGAAAACATAATAAATCCAGAACTAAGTACTAGGTCTCTGTCCTGCTTATCTAAATGATTTTCCCTTGTATAATGCCACCTTCCACGAAAATAGTCTTCTCCAAGGTAGACAGCATAGTTGTTCCAATGATGCCATCATTGCACAACACATTCTTAGTTCTGTGTGAGATAGAACAGATTAAGATGCTATAAGAAAGACATCAAAAAATATAGAAGCTTAAGTAAAATTAAAATTCATTGCTCTCTTACATAACACCCTGTAGATAATTGGTCTAGGTTGTAAAATGGCCTGTTCCATGAAGTCATTCAAGAACTTGTTATTTTATCTTGTTTTTTTCTGTTACTCTTGATGAGATAGTTGCAGGTGGTTTGCCACCACAACACTTGACATCTTGTGGGAAAGGGCAAGAGAGGATCTAGGAAACACCATTTTTTCTAATCTTGTAAAGTAGAAATATCATTTTAGCTCATTTTTCACTGGGAAGACATCTAGCTACAAAGGAAACTAGAAAATGTAATCTCTAGCCAGGTGGTCATGTGTCCAGCCAGTAACATTATGGAAGAAACAGGGAACCAATTTTAGATTTTAAAAAATAGCAGTTTGACACAAATTTCTATTTTAAAATTATTTTTATAGCTCAAAGCATACTATTTTGCAAGTCAATTAGATTTTCAAGAACAAATACACTGTAGTGTTTATACATATGATTCTAGAGCCTGATCAAACTGAGCTCTAGTCAATTCTGGATGTCTGACATTTGACAAGTTCCTTAACCTTTCTCTGTTACTTTTTTTCTATCTACAGATTAGTATAACAATAATATCTATTTTATACATTGGATTTAAATAGTTAATATGGGAAAAAAGCTTACTAGGTACCTGAGTAAGCACAATGTAAGTGTCAGCTATTATTACATTTATTCCTGCAGGTGCTCATACCTGTATCTCACAGCTTTATCTTTTTCCTGTGGGAATAAATAGTTATCAAATTAATGAACAACCTAACTAATTGATAAGTATGCCCCATATATCAAATGACTCTAGAAATTCACATTTTTTTTATGTCCTATGTTCAATCGTCATAGATTTCTACCTCTACTCACTTTTAGATTCTCAATTATTACTTTTTTCTACTATCAGTGTATCTTACCCTAGAAGCCTTCCATTTCTAATTTACTTTTTGTAGTATCTATGGATTTCTATCAGGTAATTGGACTTACTAAGACTATGTGTGAAATGGAATTAAATAGACTCTGGAATCTAAGAGACATTTTTATAACATAAAGTAAGTACACTTTTAGTACATTGTTCTTAAGAATCTATTTTTGTTATTTGAGGATATTCTTAGTTTATTTCCTGTGTTTATAGATAGTGTTAGCAAATAAGTATGTTGAGAGAAATAAGTCATAAAATTTGTTATACTCATACACATATAGATAATTACCGAAATCTCAATACAGGCTTGAATCCTGAAGTATAAAGAGTTAGCAAAACACAATTAAGTATCACCATATGTTGAATAGAGTTAAAATTTATCTTACTCTCAGGAAAAAAAAAAAAAAGAGGGAAAAGCAAACAGAAAACTCATTAGAGTTTACTGGTAAGAATAAGCATGATAAAGTCATCCTCTGGTTGCAGTTTGCCAGAAATTAGAGGATTTCAAAGTAAACATGGGGCATGCATTAAGGGCCATGTCTTTGAAGTCACTTGCTCTGATGCTGCCTGAAAAAGAAGAATATTTCTCTCTGTGACTTCTCAACCTCACATTCTATATTCTGGCCAACACTAATTTTTCTTTTTATTTCTACTTTGTTTTCTTGCAACTGTAAAGCGAAACAGTGATATTGGCACTACTAACAAAGAAAGGAAATTTTGGTAGCAGCTTAAATTGAAGTGCATGTGTGTGTGTGTGAGTGTGTGTGTAAGGAGTTTGGTGTTGCAGGTTTAGTTATATGCTCAGCATCACCAGGAGGCAAAGATCCTGGTAATTGATCCTGAGAAATTATGACATTTGGGTAATGAGATTATCAGTTGTCTTAATTTCTACTTTCTGAAACTTGCTGAGATAACTGCAAATAAAAAGCACTGACCCTGATTGGATAAGATAAAACCCAATCTTCCTTCGGATTTTGTTGTTGTTGTTGTTGTTGGAAGTCAGTATATCTAAACATAAAGGTGCTAACCACTTTAGGACGGAAAAGGGATAAAACTGCCCATCAGCTCTGTGTCATCTATTTCACTCTATCTTTCCAAAAAAAAAAAAAATCCAACTCTAGTATTCGCACAGCAGCAACTCCTTTAAATGCCAATTGAATTCTAAATATTCATCACACATAGGAATGGTCTAGAGTTTTAAGAATACCAAATTTGTAATTTGATTTCTATGCGATGCTGAATACTCTTTAGCAAAGGAACAGTAGAGGCTCTCTTTTTATCATGTAGTAAGGTCTTTGAAGTAGATAATTAACAGCATAATGATGATAAAGATGTTTAGAGGTCTTTATATTCAGAGTCATCTATGTATCTGCCAAGAAAGTGCAAACATTTTTCCCTCAGTCCACTTCAAAGATTTTATTCCTTGGACTTTATGCAATGAGCAGATGTCCCTTCCTTCTCCCACTATTACTGTTGTATAGTAGAGAAATGACACCGAATAATTGGTCTGTAAGGTTGAAACTAGAGCCAGGAGACAAAAATCAGGCATGTAGTACACAAAACAGAATGGTTAGGCGATCGTGCCTCAGCAATATTTGTCCTGTATGAATAAAGAACTGGAGTTCTTACAGCTGCCGTGAGTGACTAGAGGAAGAAGTGCTCCTTGCCCCTCTCTCTAGGTGCCCCATTCCCCACCACATGCCGTACAATGTGCTTCTTTGTTTATGAGTGTTAATTAATAAATCAAAACCATAAAAAGAGGTAACTGGTGAACTAAGAAAACAAGATTTGATTCCTACAAAATGCAGTATTTTCTTTCCTTTTTATAAGATCTTAAGAAAAGACAGTTCTTAAAGGACCTAGTTTCTTGATATTTAAAAAAAAAAGTGATGAAATTCAAGAAACACAGAAAAAATCAAATTCACTTTATCTACATTCTATTTAACAAACTTCTATATGGAGTGATTTATTAGTGCATGTATCACTGAGCTGTTAAAAATTAAGTAGATGAATTTATCTCTCTCTCCCTCTCACCCTCTCCCTTTCTCTTTTTAACTCTGTCTCTGTCTTTGTAATTCACAGTCATGGTCAGTGTGAACCATGCATACTACAAACACCTTCAGCTGCTTAGAATGACGTACACTAAAGTGTAGGATGCAATCATTTTTGTTTGTTCTGCTCTGAGCTCTTTTTGCCATTTATTTTGTGTTCCATTAATAATTTTGGACCCATGTAAGCCATGCCAGTAATTGTGATGCCCCCCCCCAAAAAAAAATAAAGAGAAAGTACCATGTGAACTTGTGGACTGAAGCAACTTCACGGAGGATTTCAAAGAAGCAGAGGGTAAAGGAGAGTGGGATGTTATAGACTGACATTATGGAGGGCATTATAAAAATCTCTTTGGAAGGGAAAGACTGACCCTCAGTTACATGAGCTGGAGTGGAAGAAATTAAGTCCGGGGGCTGGTCAAGCCCTCCAGGAATACCACTATAAAATACATGAATGCAAATCCATAGGAATTTTGCTCTAAGAACTGTATTGCACTCATTCACTCAAAAAGTTCCTGTATTAATCTGCTCAGATTGCCATAACAAAATACCATAGACTGAGTAGCTTAAATAACAGAAATTTATTTTCTCACAGTTATGAAGTCTGAGATCAAGATCCTGGCACGGTGCAGTTCTGGTGAGGGCTCTCTAGCTGGCTTGCAGATGGCCACCTTCTGTCTGTGTCCTTCACGTGGTGGAGAGAGTCAGCTGCCTGGTGTCTCTTCTTATAAACACATTAATCCTATCAGGTCCACATTCTTATGCCCTTATCTAATGCTAATGATGTTCTTATTCCAAATACAATCACAGTGAGGGTTAGGAATTCAATATATAAGCTTCAGTGAGACACAATTCAGTCTGTAGAAGTTCCCTTTCTGGAAATTCTTCCTTATTCTTCAGTGGTGCTATATGTGTATATGCAACTGCATAGGCAGTATCTTTGCTTTAATAACTGGGCTAGAAAGAGTACAGTGAGCAGAAACAAAATCCAAACTGACCTCTCTTAACTAAATTTTCAGCTGAGTCTTGTTCATGTTGCATTTTTCTGGAACTGATTTTCCTTCTCTCTTCCATCTTTCAAGGTCCCTGGTGACTATATTGGATACCCCTGGATAAATAAGACCCCCCCACACCACCACCATTTTAAAGTCACCTGCTTAGAAGACTTCATTTCACCTGCAACCTTAATTCTCTTTTTCCACATAACGTAACATCTTCAGAGGCTCCAGAGATTAGAATGTGAACATCTTTGAGGGACCATTACTCTGCCTACCACAATTGTCATATTATTACATCAGAACACTTAAATATTTTATACTTGTAATCTAACAAGGTAAAAGACAAGTAAATCAAATCATTAACTTTGAAACCTAGGTTTGACCTAACTACTACTATTCTTCTGGGCATTTTGATTTCTGGGCTCCTAAAAATGAGCCTTTTAAAATTAGGTAATAGTCAAATCAGATTATGGATGTAAATTAAAGCAGATTTAATCAATAGCACACAATTCAATTGTCCTCCAATTCTCTTTAGCATTCAGCTAGCTGACATTTGCAAATTTTCAAACAGTTTCATAAAGAGAACAGAATAAACTTTGAGATAGGGAATACACTGAATTTGAAATTAAGATTTAGGGTATTCTATTTCAAAGTGTGAAAAATTTATATAGTATAAACAAAGAAATACCCACATTTAATTGTGAATTTAAAGCATTTCTATTACTGTAAGTACACAATACAACTTTTACATGTATTTTAATTGCATTTTGCACAAAGACTAAAAATTACTGTAATATTACTTTGGTGATCTTGGAAAATGCTTACATGTAAGTTATTTGAAACAATATTACATCCTTTTTCAAATAAAATGCAAACATATCTTCAATTTAATTTACAGATTTACTAAGTGCTTATTAAATGTGACATTTGCAAAGATACAATTCTAGACTGCTAGAATTTATAGATCTGGTAGAAGAGAGAATAAAAAATAAATTAATATAAAATATTACTTTTATTTTATTTTAATGCAATTTTATTTTAATACAATTAATATAAAATAGATTTTTTTTTCATTTTTAATTTTTAAAATCAAAACTGCAATTGTAAACACATGCAAATCAGTTAATTACACCAGGGTCTTTTAGAGAGAATGTGATAGGCAGGAAAAAAATAAACTTTGCTATTTTTTCTTCCCAGTTATTTTAGTTGAATGAACATAGCTGATTTGTCCCTTTAGTTTCTGAACACAGGTTGGCTGGTTAACTCGGTTGGTTAGAGCTCACTTTTACAATGCAAAGGTCAAGGGTTTGGATCTCTGTACTGGCCAGTGGCCAGAAAAAAAAAAAAAAAAGAAAAAAAAATAGTTTCTGAACAAGTAATCTCACAGTGATCAAAAGTCAGGGTAAAAAAGTAAAAGCACCAAAAGAGTCAATACATGCTTACCTGTGCACATGCACACACCCACTAATTGTTTTAATGAATCATGTCTTAAAAGAACCAAGAGAGTAAAGCTGTATTGTGTAAATATTTCATATTTTATTCAGGCATATAAGTATTAAATAAATACTTGCTAAATGAATGAGCAAACAGTTCTTAATGAAATAATTCATTGTATAAAGGTCTTTAAGGTTGCAAGAAAGAGGCTGAGAAATTCATTGTATAAAGATCTTTAAGGCTGCAAAGTAGCAGTCTCAGACAAGATTCAATATTAGAATTTACTGCAAGGATACATGGGAGTTTAGGCACAGAAAACAATTTCCTTTTTTAACTGTATGGTGGCTCTGGGTTCTAGTGATTCTAATCTTAGATTCAGCAAAGTTTCCATGGAGAACTAGAACATCATCTCAGAACAATTTAAAATATATCCTAATTTTTCTTAACCGAATTTTTTTCTTTTCTTCTTTAATATTTATTATGGAAAAATTTGCTTTAGTGAAGGCTGTCTGTGGTGACTCTACTACCCCTGTGACAGATCTCTTCCTGGGTCCGCAGACTTTTCCATTTATCTTTTGAAATCAGGTTGGAGGTTCCCAAGCCTCCACAGCTCTAGCATTCTACAAGCCTGTCAACTTAACACTACGTGGATGCCACCAAGATTTCAGGCTTGTATCTTTTGAAGCTGCAGCTCCAAACACACCTGGGGCCAATTTAGTCACAGCTGGAGCAGCCAGAGCAGCCGGAGTGTGGGGAGCAGCATTCTAAAGTGGCAATGGACAGCAAGCCCATGGAGGGTGCCTTGGGCCTGTTCCACAAAACCATTCTGGTTCCCTTGGCCTCTGGCCCTGTGATGGAAGGGGAAGCCCTGAAGATCTCGGAAATGCCTTCAAAGTCTTTTTTTCATTCTCTTGATAATCCCTTCCTTCTGTACTAATTGCCCTAGCAAATGGTCACTGGGCTACACATTTGTTTTCCTCTCTTGAACAGTTCTTCACGTGGCCAGGCTAAGAATTTTCCAATTTTTTTACCCTCTGCTTCTCTTTTAATTACAGATTCTGCCTTTACTTTATTTTTTTTTTCTGCCATAACTCAGTGAAGGCTGTTACAAGTATCTATGCAGCTTCCTTAATTCTTTGCTGCTTAGAAATTTCTTCTGCCAAATACCCGAATTCAGTGTCTTTAAGTTCCACATTCCATAAAACTTTTGGGCATGAACAATATGCAGCAAAGTACCTTGCCAGTTCATAGAAAGGGTGATCTTTGCCCCAGTTTCTGATAAGCTTCTTATCATTTACCTCTGAGATTTCCTCAGAATGGCCTTTACTGTTCATATTGCTATTAGCACTCTGGTTACCACCATGTAACCAGTCTCTAAGATATTCCAAACTTTCCCTGGCTTTCTCATCTTCTAAACTCTCACAAGCATCTAGGCTTTTTCTAGCCTGCCCCGCCAAATTCTTCCAGCCTCTGCCCATCACCCAGTTCCAAAGCCTCTTCCACATTTTCCGGTATCAGTTATAAGCAACACCCCACTTCTCAGTATCGATTTTCTGTATTAGGCAGTTTCTGTTGCTTTTAACAGAATACCTGAAACTGGTAATTTATAAAGAAATGAAATTTATTTTTTTACAGTTTCAGAGGCTGGGATGTTCAAAGTCCAAGGAACACATCTGGTGAGGGCCTTGGTGGTGGTGGTTCTACAGTGACACAGGGTATCACAAGGAGAAATGGTTTGAATGAGAGAGAGCTAAGCTTCTCAGTTGCTCTTCTTTTAAAGCCATCAGAATCTCACCCATTACTTCATGAATGGATCAATCCATCCATGAGGACATAGTCCTCACAATCTAATCTCTTTAAGGGCCCTTTCACTTACCATAATAAGATTTCTCATCTTCTTAATGCTGTCACAATGGGGATTAAGTTTCAATGAGCTTTGGGGGAACATTCAATCCACAGCATTCCTACCTCAATCTGTTGGGGCAGATGTATATAGCTACATCCAAATATCAATTTACATGTCGTTGTAAAATATGCACCAAAAATATTTTTAAAGTCACATTTCTTAAAAGGTATACATGTTTAGTGTAGGAACAGAGCTTCAAAAGCTTCTCTTGTAGCCAAAGTACAATTTAATAAAATTATATGATTATTAATGAATATTATGTATAATGCATATATTCAAAGGTAATGATATAACTGATTTTTCAAAAAACTAAGTGGTCATTATTTTAGACCATCCATTCTCATCTAATTGATCTCTCAAATCTTTTTCAACTTTCTTTTGCATAGTTCATTTGGCTTGGAATCTGATGAAAGAATTCTGACTTCTTGATAAGCTTGTGGAATAAGCCCTTATTGCTATGGGAAGGTATCCAAAATTTATGGATCAGTAATCTGATCCAGACTGGCATCTCCTAAGGAAAGAACTAAATTTCCCATGTGCTGTGTTCACCCTCTCACGTGGAGCACCTGGCCACAGCTCTCGACACCAGCTTAAACCACTCTTCAAAATCACCTCCACAAGTCATGCTTCTCCCTTGCATGTTGCAATCTACTTTCTATGCCTGTCCTGATAAACTGGATAACATGAACCTTTGTGTAAATGCTGTGTCTGATAGTTTTTGTAGTTCAATGTCTTCCTTCCATACCAGATTCCAGGCTTTCTGAATAAATAAGCTTTAATATAAGTCGAATCTTTTTAAAGGCACAGGAAATGGTTAAGTCCCACCTTTCATATAATTATGTATATATGGAGAGGTCTTGGCTGATAACAATATAATAAAATCTAAAAGAAGCATAACTTTAGAAACAGTGGAAGATAACAGAAATATTCTTTCAATCATTCTAGAAAAGGTATTGCGAAAGAGGTAGAGAACATGATAGTACTATATAAAAACTTCAAAATTTTGAGGTCCTAGGAAAATTTTCTGGTAATAGAAAGAGTCACAATGATACTCAGATTCAAGTCTCAGCTCTTTCAATTTTGTGACTTTTTAGCATTAATTCCAATTTATCTTCCTTGTCTATATCAGCAAAAGATTGGTCCAGGTAACCATTAATGGCTTTTCAAAGTTTGACTTTGATTAGTCTAAACTTTAATACAGACATAGACAGGACAGGGTTTTCAAGTAACTAAACCTAGCTACTTTGTTTTGAGAGATAGGGGAAAGACTCCCTTTCAAAAACAATTTATCTATATTATGCTTTGTCTGTATCTGTAATTAAATTTATGGCACTCTTTTTTTCTTTTAATGTTGAAAACTGGTTGGTAATCAGGAGAAATGATTTCTTAAGGCTTACCAATCTATGAATCCAAAACTAAGATGTAGTAACTCTAAGAGCAGAGTACAAGTTTCCTTAAGCCTTCTAATCTATGAATCTAGACCTAAGATGTGGTAATGCTAAGAGTACAGTGAGAGAAAAAGACAGAAGAATGGGAAGAAAGTATTTTTGAAAGAGGAGAAAGAAATTGTTTCTTGCTTTAAAATCAACTTGCAGTCAATTTTTTCAAAATATATCAGTCAACCTCCAGGTGAATTTTCAATGTTCTTCTCTTTGATTCCCACGGGTATGCTAAACAAAAAGCCAGGGGAGAAAAAATTCACTTGATTAAAAAATCGCCTGTCAGAGGAGACTTGGCAGCACCATTACCCTTTTTAGATTTCTGATCTTCAGAGATAACTGTTGTATAAAATTTATAAGATATTTAGATCAAAACCAGAGATTGAGAGAAGATACACATGCTGTGGTTAAGGACTATGCATGTTAAAACAGGCAAATCTATATCTCATACATAAATATGAAACTAATGAAAGAGAAATCAACAACTTATAGTGATTGTTTGTGTATCCATCTGACCTGGCATTCTATATATGTATCAACAAAGTTATTTAAAAAGCAGTAGAATATTAAACATGTATGTATGCATGTAATATAATAAAATCAAAAGGAAACTTCAAGAAAATAGCTTGAAAATGGAAATTTCCTTCCATTAAGTCAAGAAAATTTACTGACAAAGAGGCAGAGGTTATTATTATACAACATAATAACTTCAAATTTCCACAGTCCATGATAGATTCTCAGGGCAGAAGAGGATGATTGCAAAAGCCCATCCCAAGCTGAGCAGGTAGCATTGGACCTCTTGAAATCAGCACCAATCTTGCAACAGATGCAAGCTGAAAGTGGGAAAAATAAATATATAAAAGCCTTAGCCAAGTCCAACTGCAGGAGGATCATTTTTACAAGCAGAAAGTAATTATCCAACTGGAAGTTGGCCAGAACGCCAAAGAGAGTGAACATCCCTATCCCGTCTCAAAATTCTGTGGGATTTTTAGTGAGCATAAATGGTCATGACCTTGAGTTTTATGCTCCATCCACAAAAGCAACTTCTTAATAGCAATGTTGGGCTGTTTCCTCCCTTAACCCATGCTGCGGGGCAATGATTCAGAACCAAGGATTAGGGAGTCTGAGAACACCATGAGGATAATGAGGACCCCTGCAAAAATTATCCAGTTCAATTAAATGACTAATTCTACAGAGTAGTAACAGTGCTGTTTGGCTGCTAGCAGCAAACTGCAAAACTGCTTAATGAATTCCTGTCCAGGAATTTAATATTTTAATTATTTTAATGGTAAAGTGGAGATCATCTATAAGGGCTTAATACTGCTTTTGCTGCCGCTTGGTACAGTTCTTCTCTCCTCCCCAACATCAGTTTTACTTTTTTTTTTTTAAGAACATTATTGAGATAACTAACAAAAATTGAATATGAATTTTGGAGTAGACAATGGCATTGTATCAGAAAATTGGTTAATGGACACAAGGATTGATTACATTTTGTAATGATGAACATGCTAATTATACTGATTTGACCAGTTTTACTTTTGTTCATTAGTCATGGATTCCCTGTCCTGGACTAATTTTGTACACATGCATTTGATTTGTGGTGAATGGATGACACATTAGCCAGATTGCAAATCATAATTGAGCAGAAATCCATGTCATGTAAATCACACAACCTAGCATCCATTTCCGTTTGCCAAAAGCAGCAGTCTTGGAAGTTGCCAGATAAAATGATAGTCCTCAGGTTGAATATAGAACATGATTGATGAGAAAGTAGAGCTTTTTAACATGAACAAAACTCTGATTTCATGGCCACTGCCCACAGATTACCATAAAGAAAAAGCCTCTAGCAGGGAAATGTTATAACAGGGTTGTAGTGTAGCAATGAAAAGTAACCATCACTTTTAGCACTAATGTGCAAGATATTGTACTAAGAATTTTAAATTTTCATTTATTCCTCTCAGTTAATTCCATACTATTGCATTTATTGTAAAACCATGACAATTAAACTGAAGAATAAATTGTGAATCCAGGGCAATTGCGCCAGTCTTTTTTCTATTTCTTCCTGGATGCTTTCTCTGGGACTTCATGTGCCTCGCTCTGTTGAAGTGGCTGGCTCTTTCAAACTATATTGCCCAGGTTTACCTGCTTCAATCAGGGTACACCTAATGAGATGAAACTGCCATGACATTGATGGACAAGATAGAAAAACTGGTGTGTCTCTCCTCCTCTCTCTCTACCTCAGGCAGTGGGCAGTGGCTTTGTTCAATTCTCTGTCTTCAACCTCTTCCAAAATTGCCCCTCCTCCCTGGTCCCATCTCTTGATGGGGAACCCAACTGTGGTTCGTGATCTAGTGTTACTACCTGTACCTCCTCCTTCTGTTCTTTCAGCCTAGTGGTGATGAAAGCTGGCTTGCCTTTCTTTTTACTTTCTCGATGGCATTGTTTGCAACACACAAGTTAATTCTGATAAAGTCCAAGTTATTTTTTCTTTTGTTGTTTGTATTTTGTGTTTTATATCTAGAAACCACTGACTAATCCAAGGTCAAAAAGATATACTCTAATTTTTTTTCCACGATTTTTATTGTTTTAGCTTTTATTTTTAGATCTATGATTCCTTTATGGTGTGAGATAAAAGACAGACTTAATTATTTTCATGTGGATTCCCAGTTGTCCCAGGACCATTTGTTAAGAAGACTATTCTTATCTCCATTGAACTGGCTTGATACACTCGATTACTGTAGTTTTGTAGTAAATTTTGAAGCAAGGACATATGAGTCTTTTAAATTTGTAGTTTCTTTTCAAGACTGTTTTGGCTATTCTGGGTCTCTTAAATTTCTGTGTGAATTTTGTGTCAACATGTCAATTTCTGCAAAGAAACCAGCTTGAATATTGAGAGATACTGTAGTAAATATGCAGAAAAAATTGGGGGACTGTTTTAGTCCGTTTTGTGTTGCTATAACAGAATACCTGAGACTGGGTAATTTATAAAGAAGAGAGGTTTATTTGGCTTATGATTATGGGACAGCTGCATCTGGCATGGGCCTCTGGCTGCTTCTACTCATAGCGGGTACAAGCAGATCACATGGTGAGAGGAAGCAAGAGAGAGAGGGAAAGTGCCAGGGTCTTTTTAAGCAACAAGCTTTCGCGGGAACTAAAAGAGCAAGAACTCACTCATTAATCCCCCCTCCCCCAGGGAGAGCATTAATCCCTTCATGAGGGATCTGCCCCTATGACTCAGTTTCCAACACTGCCACATTGGGGATCAAATTTCCACATAAGTTTTGAAGGGGACAACACATCCAAACTCCATCAGGGACTATTGTTATCTTGACAATATTGAGTCTTCCAATTTATGATAATGAGATGTCTTTCCATTTGTTTAGGTCTTTAATTTTTTCAAAGATATTTATTTTCATAACAAGTTTTCAATAACAAGTCTTCCACATCTTTTGTGATATTTATTTCTAAGAATTTTATTCTTTTTGATGCTATTGACAATGGCATTTTCTCAATTTCATTTTTAGATTGCTGGCTTATAGAAATAAAATTAATTTTTATATTGACTGTATCTAGCAAACTTGATAAACTCTTTCACTAGTTATAATAGTTTTTATTTGTGGATTCCCTAAGATTTCTATGTACAAGATACCATCTGCAAATATAATTAATTTATTCTTTCCTTTCCATCTAGATGCATTTTATTTCTAGTTCTTGCTTAACTGCACTGGCTAGAAACTGTAGAAAAATGTTAATAGAAGTGGTAAGAGCAAACATCATTTTTGGTTTCTGAATTTTTTTCTTTTTTCTTTTTTGCTGGCCCATGCAGGGATCGAACCCTGGACCTTGGTGTTATCAGCACCAAACTTTAAAAAACTGAGCTAACTGGCCAGCTTGTTTTTGAATTTAAAATGAAAGCATTCAGTCTTACATTTAGTATAACATTAGCTGTGAGTTTTTCATAGATGCACCTTACTAGGTTGAGGAAGTTTTTTTCTGTTACTAGTTTTAAGTTTTTTGTTTTGGTTTGGGTTTTTTTTTTTATCATGAAAGGGTGTTAGATTCTTTTTTTAATTGCTTTCTGTGTGACTATTGAGATGATCATGTGTTTTGTTTGTTTCTTTGTTTTTTGTCTTTTACTAATTTAATTTTTTACATTGAATGAATTTTGTATGTTAAACCAATCTTGTATAACTGGGCTAAATTGTATGTGGCCATAATGTATAATCCTTCTCATATTTTGTGGATTCAGTTTGCTAGTATTTTGTTGAGAATTTTTACCACTATATTCATAAGGGATATTGCTGCTTAGTTTTCTTTTCTTGTGTAGTCATTGTCTGGTTTTGGTATCAGGGTATTACCGGCCTCATAAAATTAATGAAAAGTATTTTCACTTCACCTGTGTTTTGTAAGATTTTGTGAAGAATGGGTATTAACTATTTAAATGTTGGTAGAATTCACCAGTGAAACCATTTTGGCCTAGAATTCTTTTGTGGGAAATTTTAAAATGACTAATTCAATCTTTTTACTTATTTTGGGATATTTGGGTACTCTGTTTCTTCCTGAGTCAGTTTTAGTAATTTGTGTTTTTCTGGGATTTGTTCATTTCATCTGGGTTTTGTAATTTGTTGGCATACAGTTATTCATAGTATTCCCTCATAAATTTCTGTAAGGTCAGTAGTAATGTTCTCTCTTTCATACCTGATTTTACTTATTTGCATCTTCTCTATTTTTTCTTGGTTCCTATAGCTAATGCTTTGTCAATTTTGTTGATATTTTCAAAGAGCAAATTTTTGGTACTATTGATTTTCTCTACTGTTTTTATTTTCTCTCTATTATTTATTTCTGTTCTAATCTTTATTATCCCTTCCTTTTGCTGCTTTGGGTTCACGTTGCTCTTTTGTTTCTAGTGTCTTATGATGGCAGGTTGTTATTGATTGGGGATATTTTTATTTCTATGCATGGGCTTTTATAGCTAACAATTTCCTCTAAGAACTGCTTTAGCTGTTCTTTAGCATCTTACAAGTTTTGCTATGTTGTTTTGTTTTTATTCACTTTAAAACATTTTATACTTTCCCTTGTGATTCTTTGTTGACTCACTGGTTATTCAGGAGAGGGTTTTTAATTTCCACATATTCATGAATTTTCCAAATTTTATTCTTTATTTCTAATATCACTCAATTGTGGTCAAAAACAAACTTTGTATGATTTTAATTCTTTTAAATCTAGTAAAGCTTGTTTTATTTTCTAATACTTGTATACATTATACTTTGGAGAATGCTCTCTGTGCACTTAGAAGAACGCATATCTTTTTGTTGTTGGATGAAATGTTCTATAAATGTCTGTTAGGCATAATTGATTTACATTATTGTTCAAATCTATTTGCTTGTTGTTCTTCAGCCTGGTTGTCCTATAGATTATTGAAAGTGGGTGTCAGCGCATTGAGGCTGCTATAATAAAGAACCTCAGACTAGTAATTCATAAACAATACAAATTTATTTTTAATAGTTCTGGAGGCTGGAAAGTTCACCATCAGGATTCAGTGTCTGGTAAGGGCTTGCTTTTTCTCTTACACATGGTGCCTTGTTGCTGCATCTTAACAGGGCAGAAAGGGCAAACAACTCCTTGTACCTCTTATATAAGATCATTTATCCCATTAATGAGGATTCTGCCATTGTGACTTAACCACTTTCTGAAGTCCCCAATTCTTAGTACTATCACACTGGTGATTAAGTTTCAACACATCAATTTTAAAAAAACACAAATAGACCATAGCAGTAGTATAGTTAAGTCTTCTGTTATGACTGTAAATTCTTTTTTCCCCTTTAATTCGGTCAGTTTTCACTTCATATAATTTAATATTCAGTTATTAGGTATATATATGTTTATAATTATTATGCCTTGCTTGTGGAATGACCCTTTTATCATCATAAAATATTTTCTTTTATCTCCACAAAAACTTTTGTCTTAAAAACAATTTTGTCTGATATTAATAGTGCCAATTCAGATCTGTTTTGGTTATTGTTTGAATGGCATATTTTTTCATCTTTTTACTATTAACCTATTTTTTTTCTTGGAAACCAAAGTGTGTCACTTATAAACAGCATAAAAACATCATTTTTAAAATTTGTGCTGCTAATCTCTGCCTTTTTATTAACAGATTAGTGTGCTTAATACATTTATACTTAATGCAATTAATCTATTCCTCCATTACTTCTTATTTTGTGTTAGATATTTTCTAGTGTACAATTTTAATAATCTTGTTTATTTTAATATATTTTAAAATAATTTCCTTAGTGTAAAATTAGCATTTTAGCTTAAAATAACCTAATCTGGATTAATACTAACTTAATTTCAATAGTACATAAAAACCTTGTTCCAAAATACATCTATTTCTTCCACCTTCTTTTGTCTTATTATTGCCATATAAATCACATATGAATTATATATGATATATAAAAATCATATATAAATATATACACATACATACAAATAGTTATGGTATAATTTCATCAAAAAAGTTATTGCTTTATGCAATTGTCTTTTAAATTAGATAGAAAAAGATCTTTTGGTTATAAACAAAAACACATATATACTGTCTTTTATGTTAATATGTGTAATTATCTTTATCTGTCTGTGCTCTCTACTTCCTTACGTGGATTTGAGTAATCTTCATGTGTTCCTTCCATAGAGCTGGATTAAACTCCTGTTTTCCTTGGTTTCTAAGAAGTCATCTGTTACTCTTAGTAAGAATGAATTGTGCTGTTTGCCACATCAACTGTGAGAATGAAGACCATTCTCAGCAATCAGTTGACATTCCAGAAAATGTTGACATCACTTGAAGTAACACACAGTTATAGTGAAGGGCCCCAGAAGCCCTGCAGAGGGACTTCAATCACATCAATGTAGAGCTCAGTCTCCTTAGAAAGAAAAAGAAGAGGCTCTGGGTTGACAAATGGTGGGGAAATAGAAAGGAACTGGTTACTGTTTGCACTATCTGTAGTCATGTACAGAACATGATCAAGGGTGTTACCCTAGGCTTCTATTACAGAATGAGGTCTGCATATGCTCACTTCCCCATCGATATTGTTATTCAGGAGAACAGGTTTCTTGTTGAAATCCAAAATTTCCTGGGTGAAAAATACATCTTCAGGGTGCACATGAGCCAAGTGTTGCTTGTTCACTCTCTTAAGCCAAGAAAGATGAGTCAATCCTTGAAGGAAATGACATTGAACTTGTTTCAATTCAGCTGCTTTAATCCAGCAAGCCACAATAGTTGAAAACAAGGATATCAGAAAAATTTTGGATGGTATCTATGTCTCTGTAAAAGGAACAGTTCAGCAGGCTGATGAATAAGAGTTAAGAGTTGTCCAGATACAGAAATAAGCTACAGGATGATTCCCAAGACGTGCTTGTAAATTTTAATGCTGGAATAGAAGACCTATTCATTGGGGGGGGGGGGGGGTGATGAATTGTATGAGATGATTTGTTTCTCTCTTGCTGCTTTAAATATTCTGTCTTTGGCTTAGAAAATTTGGCTATAACATATCTATATGTGGATCTCTATGAATTTATCTTAGTTGGAGTTTGTTGACATTCTTGGAGATGTAGATTAATGCTTTCATTATATTTGAAGTTTCTAGACATTATTATTGAAATGTTCTTTCTGCTCCGTTTCCTTTTGCCTTTTTTTCTGAGACTCTCGCTGGTATGTATGATGGTGTGCCACAGATCACCTGTGAAGCTTCTCTAATAAATATTTTATTCCAATTATTGTATTTTTCAACTCCATAATTTGTGTTTCATGGAAAATAATTCCTATCTCTTTATTGATATTCCCTATTTGGTGAAACACTGTGGTCATACTTTCCTTTAATTCTTTAGATGTGTTTCCTTTACTTAATTGAACATAAGTATAATAGCTGCTGCTCTTTTTCTGATTGTTTAGTAATTTTCTCCAATGAATTCTGTAAAGTCTGTATTCACTATAGTGTGTGCCACTGAAGTTATTGTGTGATTAGCTTGATGGTCAGCCAAAAATTGGTCAGATATTTCCATAAATACCTTGAGTTAATAAGGCTTCCACTTTTACCAAGGAACTCTGTCTGTATGTGGGGTCATTTCTTTGACATTCATAATGAAGCACAAAAACCACATGATCATCTCAATAGATGCAGAAAAAACATTTAGAAAAATTCAACATCACTTTATGATAAAAACTCTCAACAAATTAGTCCAAAAGTAATACACATCAACATAATAAAGGCCATTTATAACAGATCCACAGCCAACATCATACTGAATGGGCAAATGCTGAAAGCCCACTCTTAACCACTTTTATCCAGGATAGTACCGAATGTCCTAGCCAGAGGAATCAGGTGAGAGAGAGATAGATAGATGAGAAAGAGAGAGAGAGAAAGAGAGAGAGAGAGAGAGAGAGAGAGAGAAGGCATTCAAATTGGAAAGGAAAAAGTTAAATTGCTCCTGTTTGCAGATAACATAATCTTACATATAGAAAACTCCAAAGACTCCACCAAAAAGCTATCACAATAAATGAATTCAGTAAAGTTGCATGCTACAAAGTCAACATACAAAAATCAGTGTTGTTTTTATATGGCAATAGCAAATTTTCTGAAACAGATATAAAGAAAACAATTCTTTTGACAATAGCTACCATGATAAATAAATAAATAGATAGTAGATGATAGATAAACAAACAAACAAACAAACAAACAAATAAATAAATAAAATGCCTAAGAATAAATTTAATGAAAGTGGTAGAAATCTCTGCAATGAAAACTATAAAATATTGATGAAAGAAATTGAAGAAGTCACAAATAAATAGAATGATTCATGGACTGGAAGAATTAATGTCATCAAAATGTCCATATTACCAAAAGTAATCTACAGATTCAATACAATCCCTATCAAAATACCAATGACATTCATTCTTCACAGAGATAGAAAAAATAAACGTAAAATTTATATGGAACCACAAAAGACCCTGCACAGCCAAAGAAATCATAAACAAAAAGAATAAAGTTGGAGGATCACGCTACCTGAATTCAAAATATATTATAAAGCTATAGTAACCACAATAGCATAGAACTGATATAAAAACAAATTGACCAGTGGAATGGAGCAGAGAGCCCAGAAATAACCCCTGTGTCTACAGCCAACAGACTTTCAATGATGGTACCAAAAATATACACTGGAGAAAGGAGAGCTTCTTCAATAAATGGTTCTGGGAAAACTAGATATCCGCATGCAGAAGATTGAAACTAGACCTTTACCTCTCACTATATACAAAAATCAACTCCGAGTGGATCAAAGACCTAAATTTAAAACTCAAAACTACAAAACTACCAGAAGAAAACATAGGGGAAATGCTACATGAAATGGTAGTAGGCAGTGCATTTTTGAACAAGCCTACAAGGGCACAGGCAACTAAAGCAAAAGTAGACAAATGAAAATACGTCAAACTAAAAGCTTCAGTACAGCCAAGGACATAATCAACAAAGTGAAGAGACAAGCTACATAAGGGAGTAAGCCTTTGCCACCTGCATATCAGACAAGGAGCTAATATCCAAAAATATATAAGCAAACTACTCAACAGCAAAAAACCAAATAACTCAATTTAAAAATGGGCAAAAGACTCAAATAAACATTTCGCAAAAGAGGACATACAAATGGCCAACAGGCACATGAAAAAAGGTTCATCATCACTACACATCAGGGAAATGCAAATTAAAACCACAATGAGATATTGCCTTACTTCAGTTAGAATGATTATGATAAAACAAAAACAAACAAACAAACAAAAACAGAAAATAACAAATGCTGGTGAGAGCGTGGATAAAAGGGAACTCTTCTGCATGATGAGAGTGGAATTTGGTAGAGCCATTGTGGAAAGCAGTATGGAGATTCCTCATAGAACTAAAAATTAAACTATCTTATGACCCAGCAATCCCAGTACAGGGTATATACTCAAGGGAATCAAAATCAATATATGGAAAAGACGCCTGCACTCCTTTGTTCATTGCAACATTATTCAGAATAGCCAAGAGATGGAATCAACCTAAATGCCTTTTAAGAGATGACTGTATAAGGAAAAAACTGTGATATATATACACAATGGAATACTATTAAGCTATAAAATGAAATTCTGTCATTTGCAGCAATATGAATGGAACTGGAAACCATTATGCTAAGTGAAGTAAGCCAGGCACAGAAAGACAAATAAGACGTGATACTATTTATGTAAAATCTGAAAAAAAAGAAAAAAGTGATTCTTACAGAAGTAGAATAATGGTTAAGCAGAGGCCAGGTGGTGGGGGGATAGGGGGTGGAAATGAAGTGGTGGATTAATGGGTGCAAACCTCTATTCTATCTACCTTAAATGAATCAATGTACAGCACATGCAGGTATTGAAACATCAGTTGTACTCCACAAATACATACAAATAAATGTTTAAAAAGTATTTATTGGTGGAAAGAGGGTTGTCAATAAATGGCTTTGGATTGGAAAAAAGAATGCTTCAAGGATTTGGATGCTGAGGATTCTAAGGTCATAGATCTTTGCCAAATACAATAGTCCTGTTTCAATTCAATTTATGATTTTAGCCTTGTATTTCAATAATAGACCAGTCATATGTTTTAAAGTACTCTCTGGCTGCCAGTCACCAAAAAATATGGGAAGAACTTTTACTTACCAATAAGTAATTTATGCTGAATTGAGAGAAAATACAGATTTTAACCTATGGCATCCACAGACTGTTCTTCCTGAAAGAAAGGGTAATAAGACGATTTTTAAAAACCTGGATACGTTTCATCTCAAGAAATTGTTCTTTGAGGGCAATGAAGTTATATTTTTACTCTTCTGACTCATCTAATACAATTTTCTGTCTTTTAACTTTATTCCTGAGAGAGAGAACTGCAAAAAATGAGGCCATGGAGTAGAATAGAGCTAATTTATGTGTTTTTTTTTTTTTATTTTTTAAAAATAAGTCTAAATTTATTTTTTTAATTTATTTTTATTGAAACATAATTGATTTGCATATTTGTGAGGTACAGAGTTCAAAATAGGTGTTTGTGTATAACATGTGCTGATCGAATCAGGATAGTTAGCATATTCATCATTGCAAAACATAATCATTCTTTGTGCCCATTAACCAATTTCTCCTTGACCCCCTCCCCTCCCCCTTTCCCACCTGTAGTAAATACAGTTCTGTTCTCTCCCTCTGAAAGTTCAACATATTATTGTGATTGTTGTTTCTTTTCCTTTCTTAATGTCTTTCTTTCTCTCTTTTTCTTTCCTTCTTTGTTTATTTATTTTTTTAGTCCCCACTTATGAGTGGGGACATGCAATATTTCTTTCTGTGCCTGGCTTATTTCACTTAACATACTTTTCTCCAAGCTCATCCATGCTGCTGCAAAGGGCAGAATTTCATTCTTTTTTGTGGCTGACTGGAATTGCATTGTGTATATATACATCATATTCTCCTTATCCAGTTATCTGCCCATGGACATTTGGAATGGTTCCATATCTTGGCTATTGTAAACAGAGCTGTAATGAACATGGGAGTGTAGGTATCCCTTCAAACATGATGATTTCTATTACTTTGGGTATAATAAAGAGTAGTTGGATTGCTGGATTGTATGGCAGTTCTATCCGTACTTGTTTGAGAAAACTCCATACTGGTTTCTGTAATGGCTCTACTAATCTACAGTCCCACCAACAGAGCAGGCGGGTTTCCCTTTCTCTGGATCCTCACCAGCGTTTGTTATTATCTGTCCTTTTGATAATAGCCAGTCTAATTGGGGTGAGATGATATCTCAAAGTGATTTTGATTTGCATTACCCTGATTATTAGTGATGTTGAGCATTTTTTTATGTATTGTTGGTCATTTGCATGACTTCCTTTGAAAAATATATATTCAGTTCCTTTTCCTTTTAATTGGATTATTTGTTTTTCTACTGTTCAGTTGTTTGAGTTCCTTGTATATTCTGAATGTCAATCCCTTGTCAGATGTAGTTTGCAAATATTTTCTCTTATTCTGTAGGTTGTCTTTTCACTCTGTCCATTGTTTCTTTTGCTGTGCAGAAGTGTTTTAGTTTCACATAATACCATTTGTTTATTTTTCCTTTGTGCCTGTGCTTTTGGGGCCTTTTCATACAGTCTTTGTCCAGTCCTACATACTGAAGTGTTTCCCTAATGTTTTCTTCTAGGAGTTTTGTAGTTTCAGGTCTTACATTTCAGTCTTTAATCCATTTCGAGTTGAATTTGGTATATGGCAAGAGTTGTGGGTCAGTCTACATATGGATATCTGGTTTAGTATAGAGTGAAAATAAATCCCCCAGGTGTGGAGGGGTAGTGCATAAGTAAGGGCTCTGGTAATTGGATAGGATGGGGAAATTATGTTATTTAATGCACACATATATTCTAAAACCATATGTTTTGGTAGCTCAGCATATCTGAAAGTCAGTGTTTAGAATAGGAGATACCAAGTCCTTATGGAAGAGTCATCTACACTCGATACTTGAAATTGAATGGGTTGCTGTGAGCAACACCTACTTCCACTGTAGATTTTTAAAGGAAATTTGCTCAATACACAGTTGAACAGAAATCTTGTCCAAGGTCAAGCTCTACATCCTGTGAGGTGCAAATGATGAGCTAATAGAAGCTCACTTTATCCAAGATCAAGAAACGATCATTTTTAAAATGGGTAAATGATAACTTAATGTGGTTTTGATGTGCATTTCTGTAACGCTTAGTGATGTTGAGAATTTTTTCATCTATATGTTGGCCATTTGTATGTCTTCCTATGAGAAATGTCTGGTCAGCTCCTTTGTCCATTTTTAATCGGGTTCCTTGCTTTTCTACTGTTGAGTTGTTTGAGTTGCTTATATATTGTGGATATTAGTCCTTTGTCAGATGTATAGATTGCAAATATTTTCTCCCATTCTGTAGCTTGTCTTTTCACTCTGTTGGTTGTTTCCTTTGCTGGGCAGAAGCTTTTTAGTTTCATGAAATCCCATTTGTTTATTTTGTCTTTCGAGGTCTTATTCATAAAGTGTTTGCCAAGTCCTACATCTGAAATGTTTCTCATATTTTATTCTAGAAGTTTTATAGTTTTATGAATTATATTTATCTTTAATCAGTTTGGGGTTGATTTTGGTATATGTATTTTGGTGTGATGTATCAGTCTAGTTTCATCCTTCTACACATGGATATCATCTCATCTCAGTTGAGCTGGCTATTATCAAGAAGAGAATATCACAATGATATGTTAACGTTTCAGAAGGAGAGAACAGAGCTGTGGTTACTAGAGATGGGAAAGGGGGAGGAAGGTTGCAGTGAAAAGTTGGTTAAGGGTCAAAAAGAATGATTATGTTTTGTGAAGATGAGTATGCTAATTATTCTCATTTGATTACCATGTATTGCACACAGGTACTGAGATTCAACTCTGTACCCCACAAATATGTATAATCAATTATGTTTAAATTAAAAAAAAAAATGTGGGAGTCTCTAAACAGGGAACATGGTGCCAGGGCTGCTGTGGATGCAGACAGGATCCCGGAGGCTGGGGCCATGCTGAAGGCGGCCAGCTGCCCTATTCATCATTCGAGGTTTCAGGCCGGCATAAAAGAAGATTCCTGGGAGTGCCCAAGCCGCGCCGCGGGACCGAGCGAGCAGCCCGAGGCGGCGGTGGCCGAGAATGGAGAAGGCGACAAACCAGAGGCAGAGAGTGACTGCCCGACCTGGCACAGCCCTGTGAGTGACTCCTGGCCCGGCCCTGCTTGGTGGGCTGACACCCACCGAGCTTCTGCCTGCATCACCAGGCCACTCACCACCCCGGGGCTGCCTCCATTTTCCCAGGTGGTGGCAGCTCCGTCCCAGCTCGGCTCCTCACTGAGCCTTCCCACTTGCTTGGCCCGGCGCAGGGCTTCCCGGGGCCTGAAGGGCTGGCCTCCCCTCCCACTCCCTCCATGGTCCTCTGGTGGGGCTGGTGGCATGGGGCATCCCCGGCCAGTGTTGGGAGGGCAAGGAAGTACAGGCGGGGCTGACTGTCACTCTACTGCACCCTGGGCGCTGGCCCCCAGTAAACTTCCTGTTACTGGGAGGCAGATACCATCTCTGCGGCCACCAGTTCAGAAAAACGCCTAAACAAATTCTGGTTGGGAATAGTGTGGTAGGAGAGTTCCCGAGTCCACTTGAACCTGCCGGAGAGCTGACTGAAGGTGGGCACTAGACTCGGTCCATGCCGGGGGGATACAAAGGTGAACCGTGTGCTGTGGGCTCCTCCCCTGAGGAGCTCATGCTCTGGTGTGGGAGATAAGACAAGTACACAAATAACCATGATACCAGGAGGAAGGTGATAAGTCCCAAGAAAGATCGACACAGTGCTACAAAGGCACCCAGAGTGACCGGTCGTCAGCACCTAGCAGAAACCTGGTAGACTTCCTGGGTGAGGAGGTGCCGAGCAGGGTCTTGAAGGCCCGGCTGATAGACGAGGGTTGCAGAAGACACGTCCCAGCCCAGCCCAGTGTGCATAGAGTGGGGAGATGTGCGGCCAGGGAGGTGGAGACTCGACAGAAACCACACACTCTCGGGGCTGGCCCATGGCTCACTCGGGAGAGTGTGGTGCTGAGAGAAACCACACACTCTGTGGGGTCACCACTGCATGATCCAACAGTGCGGGCCAGAGCACACGGAACAGGGAGAAGTCCTGCACGGGAAGTGAAAGCTCAACAGAGATCACACACCCTGTGGTACGTGATCCACCAGCCCAGCAGAGTCCAAGCTGACCAGAAAGGTGGCTCCCCAGAGAGGTCCAAGACCCAAGGCAACCATAAACACAAGGCACTAGAGGCCAACCGAGCAGTCACGGAGAAAGCCATACCAAATTGGCAACCACAGCAACATTTTAGATAGTCAATAGTCTCAAACCGGTGGACTGTGAAACCCCCTGCCACAATGAATAAACATCAAAAAAAAGATACCAGAAATACAAAAAAATCAAGAAAGTACACCACCAAAAGTTAATAAATCTCAAACTCTAGATCCTATAGAACAAGAAGCCCTTGAAATGACTGACAAGGAATTTCGAGTGATAATACTAAGGAAACTGAATGAGATACAAGAAAACTCAGCTAGACATCATGATGAAATGAGGAAAAGTATACAGGACCTGAAAGAGGAAATGTACAAGGAAATCAATGTCCTGAAAAAAAATGTAGCAGAACTTGCTGAACTGAAGAAGTTATTCAGTGAAATAAAAAACACAATGGAGAGTTTAACCAGCAGGCTTCTCGAAGTTGAAGAAAGAACCTCTGAACTTGAAGATGGGCTGTTTGAAATAACACAAGCAGACAAAAAGAAAGAAAAAAGAATCAAAGACATTGAAGAAAATCTGAGAGAGATATCAGACAACCTTAAGCGCTCAAATATCCGAGTCATGGGTATTCCAGAGGGGAGGAAAATGGAGATTCCATTGAAAACATATTCAACAAAATAGTGGCAGAAAACTTCCCAGGTATAGGAAAAATCACAGATCTTCAGATCCAGGAAGCTCAATGATCTGCAAACGTATTCAACCCAAAAACGCCTTCTCCAAGACATGTCATAGTCAAATTGGCAAAACTCAGAGACAAAGAGAGAATCTTAAAAGCTGCAAGAAAGAAGCGTCAAATCACCTATAAGGGAGCCCCAATCAGGCTAACATCAGACTTTTCATCACAAACCCTAAAAGCTAGAAAGGAATGGGATGATATATACAAAATACTAAAAGACCAAGATTTCCAGCCAACAATACTCTACCCTGCAAGGCTATCCTTCCGAAATGAAGGGCAAATAGTATATTTCTCAGACAAACAAAATTGCAGGAGTTCACTAGCACACGACCACCCTTACAAGAAATCCTCAAGGGAGTACTGGGTTTGGTTCTTGAAAAATAACTAGCACTGCCATAAAAACCCAAGAAAAATCTAAACCCACTACTATAATAAAAATGGCATTCATGAAGAAAAAACAATCGAACAAAAAGGCTATCTACATACTAAGGAACCAACAAACACCGAAAACAAACAGTAAATCAGAAAGCAAGGAACAAAAGACACCTACGACAGCCAAACAACAATCAATAAAATGCTAGGAATAAATCAACACTTTTCAATAACAACTCTTAATGTAAAAGGCTTAAATTCCCCAATCAAAAGACACAGACTGGCTGACTGGATCAAAAAGGAGGACCCAACTATATGCTGCCTACAAGAGACCCACCTCACCCATAAAGATTCACATAGACTGAGTGAAAGGATGGAAAAAGATTTACCATGCAAACAGAAAAGAAAAACGAGCTGGAGTAGCTATTCTTATATCTGACAAAATAGACTTTAAACTAAAAAACATAAAAAGAGACAATGTGAGAAGCGACTTAATGATAAAAGGACTGATCCATCAAGAAGACATAACAATCATAAATATGTATGCACCCAATGTTGGAGGAGCCAGATTTATAAAACAAACTCTATTAGACCTAAAGAAGGAAATAGACACTAATACCATAATAGCAGGGGACTTAGACACCCCACTGTCAATATTAGACAGATCATCTAGGCAAAGAACCAGTAGAGAAACACAAGATCTAAACAGTACTCTAGACCAATTGGAATTTGCAAATATTAACAGAACATTCCATCCAATAACCTCAGAATATTCATTCTTCTCATCAGCACATGGATCATTCTCCAGGATAGATCACATATTAGGTCACAAATCAAGTCTCAATAAATTCAAAAAAATTGGAATTATCCCATGTATTTTCTCAGACGACAATGGATTAAAACTAGAAATTAATAACAAACAAAACTCTGGAAAGTATACAAACACATGGAAATTAAACAGCATTCTACTTATTGACATGTGGGTCCAAGAAGAAATCAAGCAGGAAATCAAAAAAATTATTGAAACTAATGAAAACAATGATACATCATACCAAAACCTATGGGATACTGCAAAAGCAGTATTAAGGGGGAAATTTATTGCATTAAATGCTCACCTCAGAAGAATGGAAAGATGGCAAGTGAACAACCTAACACTTCACCTTAAAGAACTAGAAAAACAAGAACAATCCAAACCTAAAGTTAGCAGACGGAAAGAAATCATTAAGATCAGAGCAGAACTGAATGAAATTGAAAACCAAAAAACAATTCAAAAGATCAACGAATCAAAAAGTTGGTTTTTTGAAAAGATAAATAAAATTGACAAACCATTAGCATGGCTAACAAAAAAAAGAAGAGAGAAGACTCAAATAACAAAAATTAGAAATGAAAAAGCTGATATTACAACTGATTCATCTGAAATACAAGGAATCATTCGAGACTACTATAAACAACTATACGCCAACAAATTTGAAAATCTGGAGGAAATGGATAAATTTCTGGACACACACAAGCTCCCAAAACTGAACCATGAAGACATAGAAAATTTGAATAGACCAATAGCAATAAAGGAGATTGAAGCTGTTATCAGAAGGCTCCCAACAAAGAAAAGCCCAGGACCAGATGGATTCACAGCAGAATTTTAGCAAACATTCAAAGAGGAATTGACACTCATTCTTTACAAACTATTCCAAAAGACTGAAACAGACGCAAATCTCCCAAACTCATTCTATGAAGCAAACATCATCCTGATACCAAAACCAGGTAAAGATATAACCAAAAAAGAAAACTACAGGCCGATATCCTTGATGAATATAGATGCAAAAATCCTCACTAAAATACTAGCAAACAGAATACAGCAACACATACGAAAAATTATTCACCACCATCAAGTGGGATTCATCCCAGGGATGCAAGGCTGGTTCAACATACGCAAATCAATAAATGTGACACACCATATTAATAAAGTCAAACACAAGGACCATATGATCATCTCTATAGATGCTGAAAAAGCATTTGATAAAGTTCAGCACTCATTCATGACAAAGACCCTCTATAAGTTAGGTATAGAGGGAAAGTATCTCAACATAATTAAAGCCATATATGACAAACACACTGCCAATATCATTCTGAATGGGGAAAAGGTGAAAGCTTTTCCTTTAAGAACAGGAACTAGACAAGGATGCCCACTCTCAACACTCCTATTCAACATAGTGTTGGAAGTACTAGCCAGAGCAATCAGAGAAGAGATGGACATAAAGGGCATCCAGATTGGAAAAGATGAAGTCAAACTGTCCCTGTTTGCAGATGACATGATCCTATATATCGAACAGCCTAAAACCTCTACAAAAAAACTCTTGGAGTTGATAAATGATTTCAGCACAGTAGCAGGATACAAAATCAACACACAAAAATCAGTAGCATTTCTTTTCTCCAATAGTGAACATGCAGAACGAGAAATGAAGAAAGCCTGCCCATTTACAATAGCCACCAAAAAAATAAAATACTTAGGAATTGAGTTAACCAAGGAGGTGAAAAATCTCTATAATGAGAACTACAAACCACTGCTGAGAGAAATTAGAGAGGATACAAGAAGATGGAAAGATATCCCATGCTCTTGGATTGGAAGAATCAACATAGTGAAAATGTCCATACTACCCAAAGTGATATACAAATTCAATGCAATCCCCATCAAAATTCCAAAGACATTTTTCTCAGAAATGGAAAGAACTATCCAGACATTTATATGGAACAATAAAAGACCACACATAGCCAAAGCAATGCTGAGCAAAAAAAATAAAGCTGGAGGCATAATACTACCTGACTTTAAGCTATACTACAAAGCTATAATAACCAAAACATTATGGTACTGGCATAAAAACAGACACACTGACAAATGGAATAGAATAGAGAATCCAGAAATCAACCCACACACTTACTGCCAGCTGATCTTTGACAAAGGCACCAAGCCTATTCACTGGGGAAGGGACTGCCTCTTCAGCAAATGGTGCTGGGATCACTGGATATCCATATGCAGGAGAATGAAACTAGATCCATACCTCTCACCGTATACTAAAATCAACTCAAAATGGATTAAGGATTTAAATATACACCCTGAAACAATAAAACTTCTTAAAGAAAACATAGGAGAAACACTTCAGGAAATAGGACTGGACACAGACTTCATGAATACGACCCGAAAAGCACGGGCAACCAAAGGAAAAATAAACAAATGGGATTATATCAAACTAAAAAGCTTCTGCACAGCAAAAGAAACAATTAACAGAGTTAAAAGACAACCAACATAGTGGGAGAAAATATTTGCAAAATATACATCTGACAAAGGATTAATATCCAGAATATATAAGGAACTCAAACAACTTTACAAGAAGAAAACAAGCAACCCAATTAAAAAATGGGCAAAAGAGCTAAGTAGGCATTTCTGTAAGGAAGATATACGAATGGCCAACAGACATATGAAAAAATGCTCAACATCACTCAGCATCTGGGAAATGCAAATCAAAACTACACTGAGATACCATCTAACCCCAGTTAGGATGGCTAAATTCCAAAAGACTCTGACCGATAAATGCTGGCAAGGTTGCGGAGAAAAAGGAACTCTCATACATTGTTGGTGGGACTGCAAAATGGTGCAGCCTCTATGGAAAATGGTATGGAGGTTCCTCAAACAATTGCGGATAGATCTACCATACGACCCAGCCATCCCACTGTTGGGAATATACCCAGAGGAATGGAAGTCATCAAGTCGAAGGTATACCTGTTTCCTAATGTTCATCGCAGCACTCTTTACAATAGCCAAGAGTTGGAACCAGCCCAAATGTCCATCATCAGATGAGTGGATACGGAAAATGTGGTACATCTACACATTGGAATACTACTCAGCTATAAAAACGAATGAAATACTGCCATTTGCAACAACATGGATGGACCTTGAGAGAATTATATTAAGTGAAACAAGTCAGGCACAGAAAGAGAAATACCACATGTTCTCACTTATTGGTGGGAGCTAAAAATTAATATATAAATTCTCACACACACACACACACACAAAATAAAAAAACCGGGGGGTGGGAAGAAGATATAACAACCACAATTACTTGAAGTTGATATGACAAGCAAACAGAAAGGACATTGTTGGGGGGGAGGGGGGAGGGAGGAGGGAGGGAGGTTTTGGTGATGGGGAACAATAATCAGCCACCTTGTATATCGATAAAATAAAATTTAAAAATAAGTCAATAAATAAATAAATATAAATAAAAATAAAAATAATTAAAATATAAAAAAAATGTGGTCCGAACAAAAGAAGGAGAGGAACATTCAAAAGAACTGGATAAAGAGTGTGTGGCGGAAAATGGCTTAATGCATGTCTCATAACATTATTTGACTAAATAGAATTTAGTGTTATGAGGCCTCTGAAAACTAACACAGGAATCCATGGGGAGAGAAAGGACTAAGCTGAAAGCAGGATGGAAGAAAACTTGATGCAATTAAGAATGATGATAGTCTAGATAAGAAAGAATATCACTGGTGGCTTCCAGCTTCTGCTTAAGATGTAGAAATCTGGAAAGAGCATCATTTTCACCTTAACAGCTTGAATAATCTGGATAATATACAAAATCATAAATTTCTTTGATAGTTGATGTTATGGTCTTACCAAATACCCTGAAGTCTATGTAAAGACAGGTACCTTCAAGTAGAGACAGAACACAAAACACTGGCTCAACTGGAGCAAATCATGGGAAGAAGACTAAATGGCCATAAAAGTGATAAAAAGTATTCAGCTAGAATGTTTAACTATTTAAAGGCAGAGCATAGGCTATCATGAGAGTCTGGCACTGCTAGATGCTGCAGACACAAAGAGAGTTTGCATGCATTCACAGACCCCACGGCACAGACTTTCACTAAATACTCACAAGAAAGGTTGGGGTTATGGTAAAAGACTGGAGAGAGCTTCCCTCACTGGTACAGTCTTGAGAAGGGGAGTGGCTGCTTCTGCAGCAGAGCCAGAAAGCATTGTCTGAGTTTGTTTTCCCTAAAGTGCAGCCAGCCTTGCCATCCCTACAGAACAGGAGAAAAAACACTGTGGCTGGGAAAAGGAATATGGGGAAAAAACCTGTTCCCAGGACAGGGGCAGAAAACAGTCCAAGCCTCAAACAGTTAGAGATTTCCTATGAAGAATCATTGAGCAAGATTCATTCCCCGAACCAAGAGACACAAACTGAGGCAGGACCAGAACAACAAAGAACTCTTCCTACCTGTTACCACCAGTGTGGCAAGACTCAATTAATGGTGTGCCACTTGGGAAGGGGCAAGATTATGGAAAGAGACCATTCACGAGACAGAAACACACAAGAAAGGTCTAAAGTTAAGGAGAGAATAAATACCTAGAAAAACTCTTTGTCACATTACCCCCACCCCACTTTAAACATAAATTAATACAGAAGTTTGAAACTGGAAGAACACTGAAGGTAACCACAGGAACAATAAAACCCAAACCCAGCTCAACTCCTTGCTTACTTACTGACCCTTCTACCATTTAAGGAAATGCTAAAACCTAGCATGCAAAAAAGTATATGCCCATTTTCAAATATAAATACTAATTACCTTGGTCTCCACTGTCCTTCCTACACAAGATGTATACCTTTCAATCAAAAAATATGAGACACACAAAAGTGAGAGAAAACAATTCCCTGAGAAAGAAAAGCAATCAACAGAACCAGACTAATATAAAACCTGGATAAAGGAACTTCTAGACAAAGAATTCAGAACAACTATGATTAATATGTTAAAGACTAGGGGAAAAGGTAGGCAGAATGAATAAAGAGATGTGAAATTTTAGCAGAAACTGAAAAAAATATTTCATATACAGCTAAAAGATTACAGGGCAGTATTTACAGTATCAAATGCCAATAGCAGAAAAAGAAAAAATTCTCAAATAAATTATTTTAAATTCCAGTTAAAGAATCTGTAAAGGAAGATCAAATTAATTCCAGACCAAGCAGACAGAATGAAATTAAACTGGTGAGCAAAAATAAATATTGAAAACCAAAAAACAATTGAAAATGCCAATGAAATAAAAAATTTGTTCTTTGAGACCGGCCCGTGGATCACTCGGTAGAGTGCGGTGCTGATAACACCAAGGCCACGGGTTCGTATCCTATATAGGGATGGCCGATTGGCTCACTGGCTGAGTGTGGTGCTGACAACACCAAGCCAAGGGTTGAGATCCCCTTACCGGTCATCTTTAAAAAAAAAAAAAATTTGTTCTTTGAAATGATCAGTAAATTTATAAAACTTTAGCCAAGAAGAAAATAGAAATAAAAACAAAATATCTGAAATGAAAGAGAGGAAATAACAAACCAAAGTATTACAAATGTTAAATCATATTTAAATTATTTTTTTGTTATATTCAATTATATTTGTCACATTTTCAATATAATTAATTGCTGTATAATTCTGTCTGTTATATTAATTATTTATATAATTGATATACAAATATATTTGTTATATTAAAATTACTTATATAATTCATAATACAATAAATTTTATATCATATTTAAATTGTATTATAAATTTAAATTATATTTTGCATAAGTTAAATTAAGAAAAGATACCAATAAAAGTCATTATCTGGTATGCAATCTATGAAAAGAAAAAAACTCCTGCTTGTTAGATACATTTAGAAAACTAAAATACCAAATTTTAAGAATCATAGTATGAGTATTTATTAAAAATATTAATAAATGAAGATAATTATTTTTCAGCTTTCATATCATACATTTAAAACAGAACCATAAGTATAAAGCAATTGGTTGCCTTCTCCAAGAAAGAAATGTTCCAAATAATAATTAGCACATAACTGGTACATAAAACCCCAGGATATTTCGCTTATTCTATTGTTTTTAAGAGCAATGTCACAATACATGGAAAAGTAGCACTAATTTAATCAAAGACCTGTCAAGGCAGACTGACTGGTTCTGTTCCTGAACAAAAACTAAGGAAAAAAGACACAAAGCTAAATATTTTCTAGAAAAATTCTAACTGATAAAAATATCCCACAATTAACAATGCAGGACAGGTTATCATCAAGGTACAGTATTAAGCTGCTCTCAGATTCATCTACAGAGCTAAATTTCAGAAAATACTGGAATAAAATTTACAGAAAGGGAGGAATATGGACAATTAACTTTATACACTGACAAGTTTTATTTCATATAGGGTACAGCAACAGTCTCAAATACACAAAACTTTGAAAAAATATGCTACTGTCACCTTAAAACAAATACTATTACCACTTCTGCTGCTAATGCTGTACTGCTGTTACTATTTCTATTACTGCACTACGTCTGTTAATGATATTGCCTAATATTTACTGATTATTCATTTGGACCATAGTTAGCTATTTACATGAATCATTTCACTTAATCCAAACAATAATTCTACAATGTTGTTACAATTGTTATCTTCATTTAATAGATGAGAAAACTGAAGTTTAGAAAGAATATATTGTGTGATCAAAATAATTAAAAAAAGTAATTGGCAGAGTGAGAAAGCACATGGACATATATTCTTAAAAAGTTTTTTAAAAATGACCCACAAGAAAGATAGTCGTGGTGCAAAAATAGATGGGTGATTAGCACTGAATCTGATAACACTTTAACAAATTGTATCACATGATAATTTTAATAATAAAAATTATTTTTACAGTGGAAAATATAATGTAAAATGTATTAATACTAAGTGTAAATAGACTAAAAACTCAAAAGAAAATAACAATAGAAAAAAATAAATAACCACTCCAACTTAAAATCCTACTTTCTCTCCTTTAGATTATGATTCTAATATGTTTAATTTACAATGGAGTTAATTTCCTCTTTATATTCTTTCATTTCATATTTTTCTTACTTATTTTCACATAGCTATTTCCACATTTTTTTCAGATTACTGTTTCAAAAATTTATAAAATTCCAGAAAGACAGCTCATTGAGATTTTTATTGGAAGCATATTTAATTTATCATTTAATTTGGGAAAAATCATCCTCTTTTATTATTTGGTGTTTCCATGTAAAACAGGTTTAGATTTTTCTTTAGTTTGTCTCTCATTTTCTAGTAATTGTTATTTCTTGTTTTTTTTTTTCCTAGTATTTTAGGTTCTTATTACTACTGGATTGAAAAAGTATTATTTTTACATCATAATTTGTATGCTGTTACTGATGTATTATTGTATTAAAAATCCCCAGAAAAAATGGTTTTATTACTAAAATATTTCAATACATTGTTTCAATAGCACATTGATTTCATTTTACCATAAAACTTACAATCAAGAGCCAACACATAATAATGATACTGGAACTTACATTAACTGTCGATTGAATTCTATGATGTTATCTTTGATTTATTACTTCAGTTGTAAAATGGCTTTGGTATTACCACCAGGGAAGTTTTGTAAGGCCTCCATTTTTATCATTTTTCTACATCATATACATGCCATAAATGCAATACATTTAAATGCAAACTTAACTGCCATATTTTGATCATCTCCCATAGCCCAGATTCTGTGGCAATCACTTATTGACATACGATCTCAATTACTCTTCAAAACAACATCATGAGATACATGCTCTCTACTTCCATTTTCAGTGAAAACATTTTAAATTCTTAAAGAGAGATAATGAGTATGTTTTAAATTCTAAGAAATCTTTTTCTATACTTCTCACACAGTATATAAAAACATACACAAAATTTGTTTTTTAAATAATTTTCCAAGTGTGTGAATTTTGCTTTTTTTGGATGGATATCCCAGATTTGTCTTTTGGGTGACATTTGTAGACTAAGAAACATGCTCTTTACATTATTCTTTCCATAACACAGTGGAGTTTTCTCTCAAAAACATTAAGTGAGCTAGAGGGAAAACTACACAGTCTGTGGAAGTATTTATATGCCTACAAAGGGAGTTCAATCAAAGGAAATGTGACCCTTGAAAAGCTAGGATATTCTAAGCTTTCATCTAAAAAATAAAGAGAAGAAAAAGTGCCCAGCAAGACAGCAAGTTGAGTCCTAGGGAAAAAGAATAATTCAGAATCCTCTGCTCCTGCCAAAGCATACTTAAAGAGTTGTACTCAATATTTTAATATTTTGTTATTTTCAGGGACGTTTATCTTCACCCGAAAATGAGGTCCCTTAATGACTATTTATCTAGTCACTCAGATCCAAAATGCAGGTTTCTTTGAAAGAAGGAGTGTCTTGCTTCATTGTGCTCCTTAGAATAGCACCAGCCAGACTGTAAATCTCCAGGTCTAAACCACATTCATGGGGCTACCTACTGCTCACTCGTAATGGATTTCCTGTTTCTTCTAAAGGGTCCACTTTGGGGCCTGAGCAGGAATCACCAAAGGTAATTACCATGATTTTATTACAAAATCTCAACTGTGTAGATGTAGGCTGAGTGTGTGTGTGTGTGTGTCTGTGTGTGTGTGTACTCTTGGGCTCCAATCAATAGCAAGCAAATCTTTCATCATGCAGGGGTGTGGCATCTGGCATATTGGAAAAAAATGCAGAAGAAAAATTAGCTGATCTTTTTATCTTCACTCCTGAGATTTTCTGTGGTATTTCTTGGACTATTTACCTTTGGATGATAAAGAACTACCTTATAGTTTAGAATCTCTAACATCATTTTCCAGCTTAGTATGTCACCTGGAAGTTAGTCAATGATATCTTTAATTAGGGATGCAATTATTAAAAATAAAGAGAAACTGTGAAACAATTAATCTTTGCCTTGTTTTTAGAGAACCATGAAGCTCTGCTGATACACTCCACTGTCCCTCAGAGCAACTGAAAGTAGAATGGCCTCCATGGTCTGTCCCCTCACAGATGGACTTCTTACACTGTTTCCAGCACCAGGACATTTAGAAAAATGGGTGAAATAATTTTGCATGTTAAATATAACTTGGGATGGCGTTTTTAGGATTACAAGTCTACATGGGTTGCTTAAAAATGCTGAAATAAATTGATGTAAAGCTGTTTATCAGGACGGACCTGAAAGATTATCTAGTCATATATGCCTTTATTTCCAGTTTTAAAAAGACCCTGAAAATTAGATGGATTAAATGATTGCTTGGGATCAAAAATTTGCTATTTACAAGGTCAAAGTGATTTTGATTTTTTTTTTTTTCCAAACTAAATAAGCTCAGTCTTTTCAACATTTTTCTCATTGGATTTTTCAGTCTTCTTACTATTTCAAAAACGTTTTTTAACAAGAATGAAATATTCAAATATAAAACAAAAATAGGTAAGGAGAAGCAAACATTCTGTGGAAATAATCCATTTTTTCGCTGTTTCTTTTTTCTCCCTGCTTCATAGTGCTGCAGCCATCAAGATTTCCTTCTGGAGGAGTGAATGCTTCAGCTTTTGGCATTGTTAATTTTCTGAATGTTGCCTCTCTTTGTTTTATTATGGAGTATTTGGGGAGAGAGGCATATCCAGCAGTGGCCATTAGGCTAACACTAGCAGAGTGGTTAGACACAATAGAAGAAATATTCTTGTTAGCATTATAGCAGCCACATGTTATACCATCCAGCCCTAAAGTGGATGTCTACAACGCATCCTTCTTGAAAACACACAAGCACATGATTATTGAAGTGACAGATATAATTAAATCTCCAACAGCAGATGTCTGGTGGGACGGTGTTGCAAAAAGAGAACATAGTTATGGCCAATAATGCTGGATTGGACGTTGTAGCTTTAAAAAAACAGCTATTCTTTATCTGATTTCCTCTTTCAACTCTTTAATTCATATGGCACCAGAGATGAAGATTCAATTACTCCCACATAGGCTGTTATAGAATTATATATTTTCTTTAAAGGGTCAAGCGTCCTTAGATGATCAAACTCCAGATGGATGCACCTGTTTTAGACTTGGAGTTTCTATGCATCACATCACTGTCTGACCTTTTGATAATGCCTGCTACTAGTGTACCCATGCCTGGGAAGTATGATTTGGCTGTGCAGTTTCCTCACTTTGCTTCTTATCTACATCCATTTTCCTCTTGCTCTTCCTCAGTGTATGGATCACACTAAACCCAAACATTTCTCTGTAATGCATAGGTTCAAAAACTCCCATGAAAATTTGACATGTTTTTAGAAAACTCTGCCAGACTCTTTAAACCTACTACCTGACTTATTGTGTTTTTAAATTCATTCACATGTAACCATGGCTACATTTCTTGCTCTGATAATAATTTCCTTAGGAGATTATTTTAGTGATTAAAAAGTATCTAAAAGAGTCTCGGAAATGTGGTAGGTGCTTGATGAACGGTAGCTGCAGTGTGGTCAAAGGGAAAGACCTTGAATTTTACTTCCAGGTAGACCTGAGTTCGCAGTACACCTCCATGACTTGTTAACTATGTGATCTTAGCTATATTGCTTAGAATCTATGAGAATTAATTTCTTCTTAGAGAAGGAAATAAAATCTAACTTGTAATGATGATTTAAAGATTGGATATAATATTCTGAGGTAAAAGTAGGTGCTCCCTAAATGATAGTCATATCATCACCGTCATCATTGTTCTTATCTGTTCACTTCAGGAGTCTGAAATCATTGCACTGTCTGTTAAAAATATGTTCTGTTAGTTTTCCATACAGCAAATAGGACGGTAAGCCCAGAAGCTCAACTGGAGTTTGAAACTTATCAAATCAATGGACGACAACATACTATAGATATTATGGGCAGAGCCTCTGGAGAGAGACAACATGGCTGGGAGTGAACCCTAGCCCCAGTGGTGTGAAATTGAGCCAGATATGTCATAATCTAAGCCTCTGTCTCCTATTATAAAGAAAGGAGTATTTATTTATTTATTCACCAAATATTTAAGGTGCTACTATCCACAAGGCACTATTACCTGGCCTGGGGATATATGGCAGAAATCATCCCTGCCCTCATGGACTTTATTTGGAGGGAAGAGAACAGTAAGTAACCCAATTCATGCTTAGCATCTTTGATTTTAATTGAAACTATTAAGAGTTCTGTGAAGGAAAAGTACAGAATGCCATGACAGCGTTTAACAGGTGCCCAGCTTAGCCTAGGAGAACATTGTGGAATGTAATAGTGCTTACTGCAGTAAGGTCATGAGGATGAACTGTTACAAAGTGCTTAGCAAATGACCTGGCACAAAGCAAGGGCTCAATAATTGTTAGGTATCAAAGTCCTAATGGATAGTTTGCACAGGAATAAAAACTCTAATATGTATAAAGAAAAAGTGAGTTAGGTTGCAGGCCATGTCCCCTAAGGATTATACAGTCCCACTGAAGATGCAACAGATCATATGAATATAGAATTAAATGCCCAGGCAATAAACTTTCAGAAATTTATATAAATAAAATTATCAATTTTAGTCTGGACTGGTCAAAAAATGGTTCCAGAAGAGGTGGAACTTGGTATAGGTCCTAAAGGAAGAGTAGGTTGTGTATACCTGATGAGCAGAGAGAAGGGTTAATGTTGATGTGGACCTTCTTCCTTTATTCCCTATATAGGTAAGATCTGTTTTAATTTGTCACTTGGTAGGTGGTTCTAGGTTGCTGCAGCAGTTCAGTGATGCCATCAAGGACTGATGTTCTTTCCATCCTATCCTCCATCATTCTCTGGGTGTCTAGGATATTTTCCAAATAGAAAGCAACGTAGCTTCAAGCTTGCACACAAATACCTTTAGAGCCAAAGCCAGGGAAAGAATGGTTTTATCCTACAAGCCTTTTTTATTAACCAGAGAGAAAAACATTTTTCATAAGCACCCTAACAGACTTCTCACAAGTCATTGGACAAAAAGGATTGCATGCACATTCCCAATAAATCATTTGTTAGAGGAGAGTGAGAGTGCCATGAATGACTTAGACAGATGATGGTTCATCCCCTCGGCAGGGTATCAAAGAAGAAGGATAGTTCATTAATAAATGGAAAAGGGGAAAATGACTTTTAACTAACAGCCACACTTCCTCTTTCTCAGCCTTTATATATAAATTCTCCTCTCTTATTCGCCTATTCCAAGATCCCCCAAAAGAGTTCATTCTCAGTATGTTACACTCCTGCTCCCCACAAGCAGGTGATGCTTTTTCTTCTAAGAAAGACTCAGAGATCTCTCCTTCTCATCTAGGACATCGAGGCATTATCAGCTAGAATTTCTTCTCAAAGAGCCTTCAGGTATATGATGTTACATAGCGGTGGTCTGACAGATGGAACACAGGGGTAGGACCAAGAAACCTTGTGCTGAGACCTGTAGTAAAGACATGGACAAGAGTTCCTGACAGCAGCAAACTTAGATCTAGAATCTCTGTTTGCAGGAATGATCATTAAATAATCTATGACATCAAGAGGACTGTTAGACAATGGAAACTGAAAAAAAAAAACAAAGTGAGACATGAGGAAATGAAATTAACATTTTCTGTGCAAAAACACTGATAATTAGTCAGATATGCGAACTCCTTCCACTTACAAAAAATTTCCACTCAGAACAATATTCGAATGTGCACATCACAAAGTATGAATCTGATTATCTTTTTTCTGCAAGTTGCATAGTATTATAGTGGAAAATTCCATGCCTCTTATGTTCTGTCTTTATGGTGTGCTGCTTACACAGCAAGTTCATGTGTTCACATCATAAAATGTTTAAAAGGTATATTGGTAAAATGAGAAATGTTATTCCCCTGACCCTCTAATCTGAAGTTATTTTAGCACAAGACAGCATATGGTTCAGAAAGGACCTGATCAATTGAATCAGGTAGGGAGCATAGAAGGGGGACATTCACAGGCAGCATACAGGTTTAACTGTGATGGGGAGAAGCAGAAAAATAGAAATGAGAAATTTCAAACTTTTTACAGAGAAGAGAGAACTAAAAGTTGTCAGAAAGAAAGAAGAAATTAAACCCAGAAGAAGAGAAAACATTCAGATATTTGTAGAAATTGAGTGAATTCAGGCCTTGCTGAGTCATTTTGCTTCTGAATCCCTCATACTCTTCTTTAGCCTCCCACCACTAGCCAGAGAAAAACTCCAGTTACTTCTAATTTTTATATTTTATATTTTTTTCATAAGTTTCCATATTCTAAGCACCTAAAATGATAGCCAGTTGTTTATGTCGGAACTGGTGCCATCAGGCTGAGGTGGGAAGTGACCTTGCTGATCTTTGGTATCTGCTCTGTGTGGTATCTGCATTGTGGGAGGGATGCATCATAGGGCGAGATTAGCTCCAACATCCAGGCAAATTGAGCAGGTTTGTTTTTTGCCCTTCTTTGAAGAATTTTTTTCTGCCCATATAATGTTTGTTACCAGGAACTCAGCGCTCTTGTGCTGTCCTCTCTTGTTCATCAAATTTACACAATATCTTATTTGCTTAGGAATATGATCTCTGGAGAACTGTTTTGTCTGGCTTGGAGAAATGAGAACAACAAAAATAATGTGTAATAAAACAGACATTTTTATGAAGGAGAGCAGAAAGTAAATAAAATCCCTGGAAACCAAGGAACATCACATCTTTTCGGTGCTTTGCAGAGATCTAAAGTTTTTATCCAGAATGATTCCTTCCAGAAGACCTGGGCACTCTGCATAGCCCAAAGATAGTGGTGGAGATGGGGAGAGACAGGATCCAGCAGCTGGAGCTCTCCCTGCTGCATATTCCTCAGGGACAGAGGTCACCGTTGCTACCCTTATGGGTTGCAAATGGTGGAGGCGATGCAACCCACCATCCTGAGGCTGGGTACTGCATATGTACAGATGAGATGATCATGGTTATAGGGTAACAGTGGCTTTTCTTGCTTCTGATAAGATACTTGACAGTGAAAAAAGGAAATGGATACCATGTTTTAAACAGAAGTACAGAAACTACCTTTAGGCACTCAGACAGATAGGAAGTAATCAAAGGAAAAACAAAAAGAAAAGAAAAGAAACAGCTATTTCAGGCCTCTTCTGTCTGCCCATACAGTGAGCACCTGTTGTTTCAAACACTTTGAGCTCATTGATGCTTTTACAAAACTTATAATAATATTTAATAGTGCATTTTAGAGTGAGAACAAATTCTGGTAAATAAAATACTTCTTTATGACTTTGAGCTGCACAGGATGGATTTGCTTTTTGAAACACTCTGTCTACCACATAGCATGACAGTACTTCATATTTATATGATCAAAAGTTGTTGCCATGAACTTGGTCTAAATTCAGACTCATCATCCATGAATGCACGAGGACAGATGGAATCAATTTTAAATCAGTGAGCCAAACTGCAGGAATGTGAACTAAGTATAAGCTGCCATTCTGCAAAGTTGACTCAAGAACACCAGGTCCTTAAGAAATATCCTGTGATTGCAGTGGATCTTCTGATGAATACATAAGCTACTGCTGCTGAAATGTGCCTCCACGATATACCTGACAATAATGAGAAGCAACTGATGATCTTGTGAATAAACACAGCTACTGTCAGAAAAGTTAAGACACCCTGAAAAGTCAGCGTCCTCAATTCTGCATCATGACACACAGCAAATAGAACAATATGATGCTAATAATAACAGCTGGTGTGTACTGAACTATTAGTATATGCTGAGAAGTTTACATTGATATCTTATTGAAGCCTTAAAACATTCCTGTGAGGTTAGTACTATGAGCACCCTCATTTTACATGTGAGTTAACTTATATTCACTGCTCAGATCACAGAGGTCCTCAGTGACAGAGCTGGAATTTGAATTCAGCTATGTCTCATTCCTGGGCTACGCTATTCACCACCATGCTGGGGGAAATATCTAGACAGATACTCACTTTTAATTTTTCTGTAGTGCTTTTGATTTTTCTGTATATATTATTTGCCCTTACACACATAAGATTCCTGCGAGATGAGTTAAGAGGTTAATTGTGTGGAGTCATTCAGAAAATGCTCACCAAAGCAGGTTTCTAGGTCCCCTTGACTCTATGTCTATGGACATCCCTATAATTTGCTCTTCAATAGGCCTAACCTGTGCTTGTAGCAAACCCAGCAAATTAGAATATTATTGAACATGATGTTCTACTTCTCTGTTATAATACATGTATCTCATATTTTATTTTACTAATATAAACTGAGTATCAGTTTATCTGAGTATTATCCCATTAATCTGAGTATTAGTTTGCTAGGGCTGCCATAACATAACCACAGACAGGATGGCTTCAAAAACAGAAATTTACTTTCTTATAGTTCTGGAGACTAAAAGTCCAAGATCGAGGAGTCAGCATGGTTGGTTTCTTCTGAGACCTCCAAGACCTCTCCTTGGCTTATAAATGACCATCTTCTACCTGTGTCTTCACATTGTCTTCTCTCCCTACCTATGTCCAGATTTTCTCTTCTTATAGGGAGACCATTCAGATTGCATTTGGACCCACCCTAATGGCCTCATTTTATCATAATCACCTCTTTAAAGACGTTAACTCCCAATACAGTCACATTCTGAAATACTAGGGTTTAGGGATTCAACATATGAATTTGGGAGGGACACAATTCAGCCCACAGCAATCTGGAAGACTCAAAGTCCTTGCTGACATTTTAGAATTTCAAAATCAAAAACCTCTAATTTATACTTTCTAACAAAAACAAACAAAAGGTATCTAATTTAAGTGTTTACAGATAGTACTGAGGCTGGCTAGTTAGCTCAGTTGGTTAGAGCATTGGGCTGATAACACAAATGTCAAGGGTTTGGATCCTCTTGATGTTGGGAGGTAGGATCTGGGGGCTCTGAGAGTCGGCCTCAACCCACCCAACCCTCTTACCACGTTCTTGACTCCGCCATAGGAAAGAATTCAAGGGCAAAGTCACAGTAGAAAGTGAGAACAAGTTTACTAAAATAGATAAGAAATACAGATTCCATGGGAGAGTGCAGCATGCTCCAGAGACTGAGCAGGACCCACATCAAGTTTAACACAAAAGTAAGTTCAATATAGACATCAAGTCTAACACAAAAGCAAGGAAAATATATTTAAATTTCAGTACAAAGTGCAGGCTAGCTCAAGAGGATGAGCAGCAACTTGCTGAAAGTAAACTAGATACAACATAAACTATACACACCTCAGCCAGCAAAGTGTGGGTTACTTCCAGGAAAGTGAGCAACAACCCTGCCTTGCCTGGGATTCAGCTTTTACAGTTTCTCTATCTGATGAATATTCAGTTAAGGGGGTGGTTCCCAGTTATGTAACATTTAGTCTTGCACATGCTCTTCCTGGAGCATGTTCATTGATCAGCCCCTATCACATGCAGCAGGTGTATTCAAGAATATTCTGCGCTGTCTATTGAGCATGCCTAGCCACTGGATTTGCATAGGCCAGCCCCTTGTAGGCTCATTTTCCCCATGTTGGTGCTGAAAATAGGTCTAACAGACAGCAGTAACTTTCCCTCAGGGGAGAGCTCAGAGGAGGAGCCCTGAGACCTCAAGAAGTGGCTGGAAATCCAGAGGCATGACCATAACCCAGCTTAGGGAAACTGAGCACCTTCTATATCACCCTTACTGGCCAGCCACCAAAAAATAAAACAAACAAAAAAAAGATAATACTGACTTTCAGATGAAATGTCAGATTCCTTCAGGGCCAGGAAAATATCAACAGAAATTCTTTGTGCCCTATGCCTGTTCTCCAACTTCGATTAGATTAAAACTCAGACAACTGGTCTGTCAGTAACTATTCCCACTACAGACACTTGTGATGTTTTTGAAATGATCTGTTGCTATATCTAAATTATTGTTATTTCTGCTAATTAATAAATTCTTTTAACTATGTAAGCAAAATACTAAACAACTGTCTTCAGGACCTGAGAACAAATTACTAGATCAGACCCAATCAATTCTACCTTATTCTTCCAAGAGCTATGGTACTTTTCCACAAATAGTAGAAATAAGAGTATTATTTGGTCCTAGGTCACTGACAAAGGGCATGGTGCTTTTCCTAATGTCCAAGCAAAATCAGCATTGTTGGATGCTTCAGGGTATGGTGTGATGACAGATGGAGAGAGAGGTAAGAAAGAGATAGATTATGAAGTGCCTTATGTGCCAAGATTTTGGACTTTAATATTCAAAATAAATTTACAGAGTGTCTATTCTATTCTAGGCACCATGTAAAGCACTAAATACACAACAATTACCATAACAGAAGTGATTCTTGCCCTCATGGAACTTAGTGTGTCACAGAGAAGATACACAATGCTCCTTAATGGGGAAGGGGTCATTTGAAGAATCTCACATAGTTAAGTTACATGATCAGTTTTTCTCTAATTTCCCCAAAATCAGTTCTCCTGAGTTTAATTTGGTTTAATTTTCAAATAAAATCCAAGTTTATTTTTTTTTCTTGAATGGAAAAGTGATGATGCATGTTAAATTTACGAGAGAATTTCTGTGTGTTAGAAAGCTGGTTCCAAAATTGTCTCTCTCCATTCTTGTGACACACAAATGAGAGGTGGCTGAGTGGCCATGATACTGTGGGAAGTGTGTCCATGCCTAACCCCCAGCTTCTTCTAGGGTAGGTTGGGTCGGTATTCCAGGGGCCATGAAGTCCTGAGGCACTCTGTTTACAAACCAAGGAAAAGTAATTCACAGAATATTTTCCTATGAAAAACAATGACTTTGAGAACTTCTAAACTTTTCCTAATAATATTGGCTTTTGGAAACTCTTTCGAACTGATTTTTAAAAGCAGTTTAAAATTACAAAATAAAATCAGAATAATTATTTTAAGATTATATTTGGAGAACTACTATTTCAATAGTTCTCCAAATGTGGTCCATAGACCAGTAGCATCAACATAGCTGGAAACTTGCTAGAAATGAAAATTTGGGGGCCCCTACCCCATAACCAATTAATCAGAAACTCTGAGAGTGAGATGCAGAAATCTGAGTCTTAGAAGCCTCCAGGTGATTCTGATGCTGCTTGTGTGTGGATCACACTTTGAGAATCACTGTATTATTTTGACCAAATCAATATCATCCACTTTGATAAATCATCACTTATCTTATCCACTAAACTGTCCTTAAATGACTGAGTAGCTTGCAGAAAGCCACCCTCAGAAAATAAACTGTCTTTCCCATTGAGTTTATACAAAGAAACATGCCACATTATGTAAAAGTAATTGTACAAAACAAACAGTAACAGCACAAGGGGATTACTTACAAAAGGACAACAATTATTTGAATAAATATATGCTCAGTCTTACAGCACGGTTATGGAGAAATCTGCAGCTTTATAGATAAAATTAATAAAAGTAATTTTATATTTTTATTTTCTGACTAATTTTCCATCATCCTCTCTCCATAGTATGTGTAGAAAATAAGCTGTCAAACTGGAGCATCTTAAACAACAGGAATCCTTTATTTTATACATCATCATTGATCCTAAGCACGTTTTCATCCCAATTACTTTATTATTTTAGTCCTTTGTAGGAGTGCTAACCACGGAAACCAGTAGGCACAAACTTCCCAAGTACTTCAGCAAGTGAAAGGCTGACATTTTCATGTTCTACAGCACAGGCAAACTTCAGTGGGTAGCACGGCAATTCCACATGGCTGCAGCTTGAAGAGGAAGTGTGATATTTCTTGCAGGCTTTAAGTTGTGAATTCTATTAAAATGTTCTTTTACTAGTAAAGAATCTCATAAGCATTTGGTATTTGTAAAATGATTACTTTATTTTTTTTAAGAAATTAATGGCTTCTTTGAAAATCCATTTTTAGGTACATTGCTCCTTTCAGACTCATGCATTTAGGACAATGGCAAGGAAGACAGTTCTGGTATTACTAAATGGGTAAATTTATGAAAATATTACCTATTCAAAGGGGTTTATGTCTTAACACAAGTGGCTAGAATTCTAAAAAGCTCTAAAGTTCTCTTTCTATTGATTTATATTCAGATGAAAAAACCCCACTCTATAAACCAGGAAAGAACAAACGGGTAGACAGACAATACAGCTGTTTTAGCTGCTGTGTCAGCAGTTTTCCATACTCAGATTAATGCACAAAAGGATTCTCTCCTGACGTGTGTTTAAGAGCCACAAGCAAGACAAATAAAGGCAGTCTACTAACTAGCATAAATTGCACGTGCATTTCTTTTCACTTATTACCAAATGGTTACTGCCACCTCTGAAGTAATGTAAAGCATTTTTCTTTAACAGAACAAAAATCTGGACACACTTAATAAACTCCTTTTGAAATGAAGTGGTATATTTTTATTACATGTCTTTAGACTTTATTTTAATTATTTCTCATTAAATATTCTACTCTCTGGTATCTAGGTGCCAGGGAAGTAATTTCCTGTGAGCTCTCACTGACTCTTTGTTAAATTCTAGTAGATGGTAGAGAGAATATGTTAGCTGTCTGGGAGAAATGAGAGAAACTTCCAAGATGCAAAGATTTAATTGTTAAAAAAGAATCAGACCTCTGGCCCCTTCATGCAAAACAATTGAAGTATTTTCTCATTAGGAAACCAAAAGGGTATCTTTCCCTCACATCAGACATGCCTTTATGCTAGCAAAATCCTGAATAGCTGTTCCACTTTCTCTCACCCTACCAATTAAAAAAAAAAAAAATCAATTTGCCACAGAGAATAGACTGACAGCCACAAAGCAGATTGGGAAAAGGCAAACCTGAGACCAATCTCTAGGACACTATACAGTTCCTTCCCATCCTAGGAAAATGCAGAAAACCACCATCATTACATAGGAAAATATTAAGTTATCAGTTGGAATGACCTGGTTTTTGTGCCATGTCTATCTCCATTAGATATTGATAAAGTAACCATTTAGAAGAAATCTTTGACTACAATAAGAAGATAAGTAGGAGGAATTTGTTCACTTCTAGATGTAGTCTATCCAGAAAACCCAATAGCCCCAAATCCCTTTCACTGTGAAGTATACATTCTAGTGGAAGTAGAGACAACAAATAAAAACATACTTAATAAGTAAATGACATGATATGGGAATGTGTAAATACTACTTACTCTTACTGTCAAACTTCAGCCAGGTAGTATTGTTTGTCTGGGTCTGTGTGTTAAAAAAAAAAAAAAAAAATGTCTGAGCTGCATCAGGCTAGCAGGGACAGCTGCCATGGATGACAGAGGGAGAGGATGGAACTTGGCCCAGGAGTTATTATTCCTTATGGTAGGAGGGGGTGTATTAGTCCATTTGTGCTGCTCTAACAGAAATACTTGAGACTGGGTAATTTATAAAGAACAGAGGTTTATTTGGCTTCTGATTCTGGGACAGCTGCGTCTGTTGCGGGACTCCAGCTGCTTCTACTCATGGCAGAAAGCAGCAGGTAGCCAGTGGGTACAAGCAGATTGCATGGTGAGAGCAAGCAAGAGACAGAGAGAGGAGATGCCAAGGTCTTTTAAAGAACTAAGCTCTTGCAGGAACTAATAGAATGAGATCTCACTCACTACCCTTCTTCCTCCAGGGAGAGCATTAATCCGTTCATGAGGGATCCGCCCCCATGACTCAAACAGCTTCCAGCACTGCCACATTGGAGATCAGATTTCAGCATGAGTTTTGGGGGGACAACACATCCAAACTCTATCAGGGTTTATAGCCAACTATTACACAGATGTCTAGCGAACATCTCAGACATCCTGCTCATAAATGAACTTCTAATTCACACTACACACTGTGACTCCACCTGCAGTCTTCCCTATACCAGTTGAAGAGAGCCTCAGCCGTCCAGCTGCTCAGGGCAAAGATCTTGGAGGCATTTCTGATTCCTCTCTTCCTTTCATCTCTTGCTTTCCATCTCTCAGGATATGTAGTTGGTTCAACTTTTTAATAAATACAGAATCCACTGTTATTATTACAGTAGTAGCTACTACCATCTCTTAGGAAACCTAGAGCCTCCACCCATCCTGACATATATACACAGTCTATTTACAATATAAAAATCAACGTGAAACTTTAAAAAATTTAAATCAAATCATGTCATATACCTTGTTCTTCTGCCTAAGGTAACCTTTGTGCTGGCTGCTTCCTTAGTTTGGGATGCCTGTCCCTCTGCCCCCAGATATCTGGAAGGCAAACACCTTTCACCCCTTCAAGTCCTTGTTCAAATTTTACCTTCTCATTCAACATAGTGTTGGAAGTACTAGCCAGAGCAATCAGAGAAGAGAAGGAAATAAAGGGCATCCAGATTGGAAAAGATGAAGTCAAACTGTCCCTGTTTGCAGATGACATGATCCTATATATCGAACAGCCTAAAACCTCTACAAAAAAAAAACTGTTGGAATTGATAAATGATTTCAGCACAGTAGCAGGATACAAAATCAACACACAAAAGTCAGTGGCATTTCTTTTCTCCAATAGTGAACATGCAGAACGAGAAATGAAGAAAGCCTGCCCATTTACAATAGCCACCAAAAAAATAAAATACTTAGGAATTGAGTTAACCAAGGAGGTGAAAAATCTCTATAATGAGAGCTACAAACCACTGCTGAGAGAAATTAGAGAGGATACAAGAAGATGGAAAGATATCCCATGCTCTTGGATTGGAAGAATCAACATAGTGAAAATGTCCATACTACCCAAAGTGATATACAAATTCAATGCAATCCCCATCAAAATTCCAAAGACATTTTTCTCAGAAATGGAAAAAACTATCCAGACATTTATATGGAACAATAAAAGACCACGCATAGCCAAAGCAATGCTGAGCAAAAAAAATAAAGCTGGAGGCATAACACTACCTGACTTTAAGCTATACTACAAAGCTATAATAACCAAAACATTATGGTACTGGCATAAAAACAGACACACTGACCAATGGAATAGAATAGAGAATCCAGAAATCAACCCACACACTTACTGCCATCTGATATTTGACAAAGGCACCAAGCCTATTCACTGGGGAAGGGACTGCCTCTTCAGCAAATGGTGCTGGGATAACTGGATATCCATATGCAGGAGAATGAAACTAGATCCATACCTCTCACCGTATACTAAAATCAACTCAAAATGGATTAAGGATTTAAATATACACCCTGAAACAATAAAACTTCTTAAAGAAAACAGGAGAAACACTTCAGGAAATAGGACTGGTCACAGACTTCATGAGTACGACCCCAAAAGCACGGGCAACCAAAGGAAAAATAAACAAATAGGATTATATCAAACTAAAAAGCTTCTGCACAGCAAAAGAAACAACAGAGTTAAAAGACAACCAACATAGTGGGAGAAAATATTTGCAAAATATACATCTGACAAAGGATTAATATCCAGAATATATAAGGAACTCAAACAACTTTACAAGAAGAAAACAAGCAACCCAATTAAAAAATGGGCAAAAGAGCTAAGTAGGCATTTCTCTAAGGAAGATATCCAAATGGCCAACAGACATATGAAAAAATGCTCAACATCACTCAGCATCCGGGAAATGCAAATCAAAACCACATTGAGATACCATCTAACCCCAGTTAGGATGGCTAAAATCCAAAAGACTCTGAACGATAAATGCTGGTGAGGTTGTGGAGAAAAAGGAACTCTCATACATTGTTGGTGGGACTGCAAAATGGTGCAGCCTCTATGGAAAATGTTATGGAGGTTCCTCAAACAATTGCAGATAGATCTACCATACGACCCAGCTATCTCACTGTTGGGAATATACCCAGAGGAATGGAAATCATCAAGTCGAAGGTATACCTGTTCCCCAATGTTCATCGCAGCACTCTTTACAATAGCCAAGAGTTGGAACCAGCCCAAATGTCCATCATCAGATGAGTGGATACGGAAAATGTGGTACATCTACACAATGGAATACTACTCAGCTATAAAAATGAATGAAATACTGCCATTTGCAACAACATGGATGGACCTTGAGAGAATTATATTAAGTGAAACAAGTCAGGCACAGAAAGAGAAATACCACATGTTCTCACTTATTGGTGGGAGCTAAAAATTAATATATAAATTCACACACACACACACACACACACACAAAACCGGGGGTGGGGGGAGAAGATATAACAACCACAACTACTTGAAGTTGATATGACAAGCAAACAGAAAGGACATTGTTGGGGGGGAGGGGGGGAGGGAGAAGGGAGTGAGGTTTTGGTGATGGGGAGCAATAATCAGCCACAATGTATATCGACAAAATAAAATTAGAAAAAAAAAAAGAAAAACAAATTTTACCTTCTCAGTGAGACCTGCTCTGGCTGCATTGCACTTCCTCCTGGCACTCCTAATCCTCTTTACCTGATCTAGTTTTTGGTAGTATTTTATATTAACATACCATGTAATACACTTATTATGATTTTTGTTTGTTGTCTCTATTTCTTGCATTAAAACACATGCTTCACAGTGAAAGAGATTTGGGGCTATTGTGTTTACTAATGTATCCAAAGTTCCTGGAATAGTGCCTGGCATATATTAGGCATTAAAAGAATGAATAAATTATGTCCACATGTCAGGGGGAGGACTATATTCAAGTACTACTATGGATATTAGAACTCTGAAAATAGAATGTTGAATACACATACACACATACATCTAGAAATCCAGGATTTCATAATAATTGTTTTCTAATTGATTCACCCATCCAATTTATAAAACTATACATGGAAGTTTGAAACATCAATAGGTTCATATGGAATGATCTACATAAGTACATCAAATGAAAAAAAACAAAAACTGAACAAAGAGAATCATTAAACCCTTGAGTTTCTATAGCTGCCTCAGGTGAGTTCTGAGGTTTCTCATTAGAAGTTTATTAAATGAGTCGATTTTCTGTTTTTCCATAATGCTTCTTCCAAAGCTTTTATTATGGTATATGTTTTTAATACACAGTTATAACAATATAGTTATTAAATGAAATGTGTGCATTTAGCATACTTATCTTTAGAGGATGAAAGCTCTAGTTTCAGCCATTTGGTTCCAGACTGCATTCTTTATTCAATTTCATGCTGATGATCAAAATCCCCTTTGCTGTGTGCTGAAGCTCTTGGTCTATCTATCTTCTAGCTCTATAGAACTTTCCAGCAGACTGTAAGAAAAAAACACTAAAAAAGAATCTCATTTAAGAGTAACTTAACTGTGTTTTGTTAGATGATTATGGCGTTTTTTAGTTTCCACCTTGGAAATGGTTTTTCTAAAACTATGTTATTTTCATGGAATGTGCCAACAAGTGATGTAATTAGGCATAAAGATCATAGAACTGTAGGAAGACCGTTATAACACACTGGAAAAGTTGTACCAAGGCTAAACCCCAGCCCAGGCATCATTCTAAGTCAAGGCACACATTTCAAAGGTAAGACATTTCTCGGTGGATAAAAGCAAGTGTAGGCTCGTTTGCCTTTAGCAAATTCCCCCTTGTGGCCATAGCACAAACACCCAGGGCTGCTGCCTTGGTGGACAAGAACTTGCTTAGAGTTCACTAGCAGTACTGGCATCTAATTGATCATGAGTTCCTCTATGCAAGGTAACCACAGTGCCAGGAAAAGTTAATCTATTCAGTTAGCAAATTTTAACCAAAACTTTCAGCAGTAATGTGTGCTTATCCCACAGCTAATTTGAACAACTTTTAGGAGAACATGGTCCAGAAGTAGATTCCTTCAACTGCTAGCCCTGTAAAGTAGGGATAGCAATAATACCCATCTCACTGAAGGCTGTGAGGATTAAACGCAAAGCACCTAGCACAGTGTTGGATTTGTAAATGCTTAATAATTGTTCACTATTGATATCATCTCATTCTTACTGCCAGTTTGTAGAAAAGCGCTTTCTGAGAAAACCTTCTAGACTATAGCCTCCTTGTCAAAAGAACAGAAAGCTTCAGGTTAACTGAAATTTATTACATAATCATGTACAAAGATACTTCAAAATGTTTGTGGAAGGATTCATAATATCTTTTAACTTCATTTTCCCCAAAGTTTTTGAAGTACCCTTGTATATTATGTATAAACAAGGTTCTGATATAGAAACAAAAAAAAAGTACTTGTGTTTGGGTAAAATTCATTAAAATTTCTTGTAAATGAAATGTTACCTCACTCAAGTAAAAGTGCTGGAACTCAGAAGACTAGACAACGTCTGGAACATCATCTGGTGCTATCAAAAGTTATGCATCAGACCGTAGGGAGGTCTATGGCTCTTTTATTTCATTTAAATTTATTAAGCAATAAAAAAGGTCATAAATAAATAGGCTTATTTAGCAATTTCATTTAAGATTATACTAATTATACAGATTTGAATACAAGTCAAGTCTGCTGCATTGTTTGATGAGCTAATAAAAATCCAGATGGACTCTGGGCATAAAAACAAATAAAAGATACGTATCAATGTTGGAATGACCATCTAGGTACCAGAAAATGAATGTCTTTCAACTCCTGACATATCAAATTGTTCACATCTGTATAGCTTTTTTAGAATTCCTTAAAGTGTTAAATATGTTTAATAGTTAAGAATAATACATGAGATAGAATGAAATAATCCAAATGTGCATTTCTCACTTTATGGACAATAATTCTGCTTCATTTAATTCACTAATCTTTTACTGAGGAATGCTATGCACTAAGCTCTGTGCTTAAGAGACACTGATAACACAGAGATGAATAGCATATGGTTCCTATCTCCAAGGAGTTGAGACATACAAAGAAATAATTAAAATAGCAAGCGGCATATGCAACCTAAGAAATATTTGTGGGGAGCATAGGCTGTAAAATGGCTGTCTCTGTGTGGGAAGCAAAAGGGACATTTGGAGAGAAGGAAGATGATTCCTGGGAAGAACAAGACAATTTTAAAAAGACAAGGGAAAAAGAGCTTTCTAGGAAATTGGACTGGCATGTACAAAGTAACAGAGGCAGTTAGCAGTCAGCTACATTCAGAGGTCTTCAGACAGTTCTGTTTGGCTGGGACATAGCTCGGTGCCTTTGCTATTGTCACATCTTTGGATTTTAACACAACTGAATTTTTTTTTTCTCATTCTTAGTTCTAGCCTTTTCCCAGCATAAATCTTTATTATGTCTTGTTACTTTATACCCAAAGTGTCTGGATATCTCTATCCCTAAACAGAGTACACAGACACTAATGTTCAACCAAAAACAGAACAACAACAAAAAAATCTCAAATCCTTTTATGCAGCTTTAAATTTGACCAGTCAATTATTCAATTTTTCTCTAATAAATACTATGAGATTTGGACAATTTTTAATAAGCTTCTTTTGGCTATATCTCATTCTACACTTACATTAAATTTTTTGCACCGAATACTGAATGAGTGAAGTGGTTGTAGGTAAATGCATAGAGTATTCTGAATGGAAAAAGCAATTTCTTATGTGGTTCTTTTCTCTATATGTTAATCTTCTTATCCTCAGGGTAACTCAGTAGTGGACCCGAACTCAAGTAGTCCTGAACTCCATTTTTATAGGAAGCAAGGAAGGGAAGGAGTTAGGAAGGGAGGGAAGTAAAATAGGTTTATGTGAGGAGGTTTAGCCTGCACAGAGTGATTTTACAAGGAAAACTATGAAATATGGGAACCAAACCAACAGCCCTTCAGATATCTCAAATGACTAGGGGGAGAGGAGAAGCATCCCCACTAGTATCAGAATATGGTTTGGCTCTGGTGTGCCGAGCAATGGAGTAAATGTAACATAGTTTTATACCCTCCCAAAGCTTTATAATTTTGGAAGCATAATGGATTAATACCCGGAGTAAAAGGATTGACAACCTCAAGGATGTCAGAAGCTGCATGACAGGGGTGATAAATATTGCTAAAACGTGCCATGGCCAGCTGATTAAAAAGATAGATTGGAGTTGAAAAATGGGAGAGAGGAATTCACAAGAACATGCGAGACACCTAATGAGATCTTCAAAAAAAAGGGAAAAATCCAGAGAGTGGGTCAACTCTATTACATATGTAGTGAAAATACTAATGAAATTCAAATTATTATTACTAATGTAATATCATTTGTATTTGTAAGCAGGCAAGCCTTGAAGAATTTCAGGACACATATTTTTATAGCAATAAGAAAGAGGGTAATAATAATAAAAATATATAAAATACTTAGGAATTGAGTTAACCAAGGAGGTGAAAAATCTCTATAATGAGAGCTACAAACCACTGCTGAGAGAAATTAGAGAGGATACAAGAAGATGGAAAGATATCCCATGCTCTTGGATTGGAAGAATCAACATAGTGAAAATGTCCATACTACCCAAAGTGATATACAAATTCAATGCAATCCCCATCAAAATTCCAAAGACATTTTTCTCAGAAATGGAAAGAACTATCCAGACATTTATGTGGAACAATAAAAGACCACGCATAGCCAAAGCAATACTGAGCAAAAAAAATAAAGCTGGAGGCATAACACTACCTGACTTTAAGCTATACTACAAAGCTATAATAACCAAAACATTATGGTACTGGCATAAAAACAGACACACTGACCAATGGAATAGAATAGAGAATCCAGAAATCAACCCACACACTTACTGCCATCTGATATTTGACAAAGGCACCAAGCCTATTCACTGGGGAAGGGACTGCCTCTTCAGCAAATGGTGCTGGGATAACTGGATATCCATATGCAGGAGAATGAAACTAGATCCATACCTCTCGCCGTATACTAAAATCAACTCAAAATGGATTAAGGATTTAAATATACACCCTGAATCAATAAAACTTCTTAAAGAAAACATAGGAGAAACACTTCAGGAAATAGGACTGGGCACAGACTTCATGAATACGACCCCCAAAGCACGGGCAACCAAAGGAAAAATAAACAAATGGGATTATATCAAACTAAAAAGCTTCTGCACAGCAAAAGAAACAATTAACAGAGTTAAAAGACAACCAACAGAGTGGGAGAAAATATTTGCAAAATATATATCTGACAAAGGATTAATATCCAGAATATATAAGGAACTCAAACAACTGTACAAGAAGAAAACAAGCAACCCAATTAAAAAATGGGCAAAAGAGCTAAATAGGCATTTCTCTAAGGAAGATATCCAAATGGCCAACAGACATATGAAAAATGCTCAACATCACTCAGCATCCGGGAAATGCAAATCAAAACCACATTGAGATACCATCTAACCCCAGTTAGGATGGCTAAAATCCAAAAGACTATGAACGATAAATGCTGGTGAGGCTGCGGAGAAAAAGGAACTCTCATACATTGTTGGTGGGACTGCAAAATGGTGCAGCCTCTATGGAAAATGGTATGGAGGTTCCTCAAACAATTGCAGATAGATCTACCATACGACCCAGCTATCCCACTGTTGGGAATATACCCAGAGGAATGGAAATCATCAAGTCGAAGGTATACCTGTTTCCTAATGTTTATCACAGCACTCTTTACAATAGCCAAGAGTTGGAACCAGCCCAAATGCCCATCATCAGATGAGTGGATACGGAAAATGTGGTCCATCTACACAATGGAACACTACTCAGCTATGAAAACGAATGAAATACTGCCATTTGCAACAACATGGATGGACCTTGAGAGAATTATATTAAGTGAAACAAGTCAGGCACAGAAAGAGAAATGCCACATGTTCTCACTTATTGGTGGGAGCTAAAAATTAATATATAAATTCACACACACACACACACACACACACACACACACACACACACACCGGGGGGGGGGGAAGAAGATATAACAACCACAATTATTTGAAGTTGATACGACAAGCAAACAGAAAGGACATTGTTGGGTAGGAGGGGGGGAGGGAGAAGGGAGGGAGGTTTTGGTGATGGGGAGCAATAATCAGCCACAATGTATATCGACAAAATAAAATTTAAAAAAAATAAAAAATAAATAAATAAAAAATAATAATAATAAAAATATATTTCCTGGCTCTTATATGAGAGATCCTCAGTGATTTTAGGTACATGTGATCCTCAGAACAGTACTCTGAGGTGGGTCTTGTCATCCCTATGACTCCAGTGAAAAAAATAATTAAATATGTTGTTTTCAATAATTAAAACATAATTAAATATTTTACTGTTAGTCATACGGACAGTAAACAGCAGAGTTAGGTTGGAACAAGGACTACCTTACATCAAAGCCTCTGCTTTTTCTCATAAGATATGGAAACTCAGCTGTTACTTAGTCTATAGTTTGAAGTAGAATCCCAAGGAATGAGACAACCAGACCTAAAAATTGTAAGGGGTAAAAGTATTCTTAATTCTTGTTGAGGCCCCAAAATTAAAATTGCTGGATTTAGCAACTAAGAGTACAGATGCTCAGTAAAATTTGAATTTCACATAAAATATTTGGAACATATTTATGCTAAATAGTATTCATTGCTTACCTGAAATTCAAATTTAACTGGGTATTTATTTGTATTTTATCTCGCCAATCATAGTCTATAAAAAAAATGTGGTATTCTTTGTATTCATTTCCATGAAAAACATTAAAAGTGAAAAAAATTCAGTGTTGGCATTCTAACTCATATGGCTAGGTTCTCAAAGCATTAGATAATAGCTATGTGTTCTATGCTGTTTTTACTGAAGTAGCCAGCAAATAAATATGCTCAGAATTTTCTCTGAATCGTTGAGTAGGTTTACAAAACAGATTAAATACTTAAAAAAAAAAAAAAAAAAAAAGCCTTCAGAGAAGTTTTACTCATCTCATGTACCTCATTGTAGGTTATTCCAGGGATTCTCTAGCATGTGATTCACTCTGAAAATAAAAAAAGGGAAATAATTGATGTTTACTGAGACTGTGCTTGTCAACTCATACCTAGCTACCATCATTATTCTATCCCAGCTCCTTAACATGGCTGAGCAAAGGATGAAATCATCATATCTAGCAGGCACTGTAGCAACAGGGAAACTTTGTGTCTTTGGAATGCAAAATTACTGTTTGACATGTAATTAAGAAACTGGGGTTCACATTGACTTCCTACAATTTAAGATTGTCTGATGTTATCAAAATCCTAATTCAAATATGGTGCTGTCAGCCTTTTTATCTTTATTTTCCTGGAATTTGGAGGTCTGAATACACTTTAAAAAGCATCGAGTAATGACAGAACCACCACAGCATTTGCTACAATTGTGAATTCCCTGGGTGTGTGATTACACAAGTAAGCTATGTTCCTGTCTTTGTCCTACCCTTGGATTTACTTTAGGATCGTGTGCAATTTCTGTAGCTTCTCTGTGTACAGTAGAGTATAGGTGTTGAGATCCTGAGCCTTGGAGTCACACTTACCTGGTATCAAATTTTGACTGTGGCAAGGCATGTATGTGTGACCAAAGCAAATCATTTTTGTTCTTCCTCACTAGGATTCTTAGAAGGATTAAAACAGCACATAGAAGAGTGCTAGACATGTAGTAAATTCTCAGTACATGTTATTTAATTCATTAGCAAAAACAGTCCTATTATATATGATACAAAGTAAAAGCCAGTAATTAGCCTTGTGACTTGGAGCAACATATGAAACAATTCTGAATCTCAACTTCCTTAATAGTGAAATTACGGGATATGAGAAATGAACTGTAAATGTAATTGCTACTGGAGTTTCAAGATGGCGGTGGCTGCGGCGATTGGCGCGGAGTAGCTGAGGTGGAAAAGGTGGCCACTGGGCTCAGGCAGCCGGGAAACTTGTGGACCTTCCTCTTGCCATCTCTTAAGGGAGGACCACTGCTGGTGGTCAGTCGTGGGGGGTGACCACCACTTTGCCCCCGGCAGGAGAGGTTGCCTCATTTACAGGCAACAGCTTTGAAGTGTGGAGCAGGAAAAGAACTGTTTCTTAGCTGCAAAAGCGAGTCTCGAAACAGGGAACACGGCGCCAGGGCTGCTGTGGATGCAGACAGGATCCCAGAGGCCGGGGCCGCGCTGAAGGCGGCCAGCTGCCCTATTCAGGATTCGAGGTTTCAGGCCGGCATTAAAGAAGATTCCTGGGAGCGCCCGAGCCATGCCGCGACTGAACAGCTCGAGGTGGCAGCAGCCGAGAACAGGGAAGGCGACAAACCAGAGACAGAGAGTGAACACCCGACCTGGCAAAACCCTGTGAGTGACCCCTGGCCCAGCTCTGTTTGGGGAGATTACGCCCACCCGGCTCCCGCCTGCATCACCAGGCCACTCACCGCCCCAGGGCTGCCTCCATTTTCCCTGGTGCTGGCAGCTCCGCCTGGCTCGGCCATCACTGAGCCTTCCCACTTGCTTGGCCCAGCGCGGGGCTTTCCGGAGCCTGCGGGCCGGCCTCCCCTCCCACTCCCTCCGCGGTTCTCTGGCGGGGCTGGTGGCGGGGGGCGTCCCCGGCCAGTGTCGGGAGGGCAAGGAAGTACGGGCAGGCCGACTGTCACTCCACCACACCCTGGACTCCGGTCCCCAGTAAACTTCCTGTTACTGGGAGGCAGATACCATCTCTGCAGCCACCAGTTCAGAAAAAAGCCTAACCAATTTCTGGTTGGGAATAGTGTGGTAGGAGAGTTCCCAGGTCCGCTTGAACCTGCCGGAGAGCAGGCTTCAAGTGGGCGCTAGGTTCGGTCTATGCCGGGGTGATACAAAGGTGAATAAGTCCCGAGTAAGACCTACACAGTGCTACAAAGGCACCAAGAGAGACCGGTCGTCGGTGCCTAGCAGAAACCTGGTAGACTTCCTGGACGAGGCGGTGCCAAGCAGGGTCTTGAAGGCCCAGCTGATAGAAGAGGGGTGCAGAAGACACGCCCCAGCCCAGCACAGTGCACACAGAGTGGGGAGATGTGCGACCTGGGAGGCAGAGACTCGACAGAAACCACACACCCGGTGGGGTCGCCACTGCACGATCCAACAGCCTGGGCCAGAGCACACGGAACAGGGAGAAGTCCTGCACAGGAAGTGAAAGCTCAACAGCAATCACACACCCTGTGGTACGTGATCCACCAGCCCAGCAGAGTCCAAGCTGACCAGAAAGGTGGCTCCCCAGAGAAGCCCAAGACCCGAGGCAACCACACACACAAGGCACTAGAGGCCAACTGACCAGTCACGGAGGGAGCCATACCAAATTGGCAACCACAGCAACATCCTAGTTAGTCATTAGTCTCAAACAGGTGGTCTGTGAACCCCCTGCCAAAATGAATAAACACCAAAAAAAAGATACCAGAAATACAAAAAATCAAGAAAGTACACCACCAAAAGTTAGTAAATTTCAAACTCTAGATCCTATAGAATAAGAAGCCACTGAAATAACTGACAAGGAATTTCGAGTGATAATTCTAAGGAAACTGAATGAGATACAAGAAAACTCAGCTAGACATCATGATGAAATGAGGAAAAGTATACAGGATCTGAAAGAGGAAATGTACAAGGAAATCAATGTCCTGAAAAAAACTGTAGCAGAACTTGCTGAACTGAAGAAGTTATTCAGCGAAATAAAAAACAGAACGGAGAGTTTAACCAGCAGGCTTGTCAAAGTTGAAGAGCGAACCTCTGAACTTGAATATGGGCTGTTTGAAATAACACAAGCAGACAAAAAGAAAGAAAAAAGAATCAAGGACATGGAAGAAAATATGAGAGAGATATCAGACAACCTCAAGCGCTCAAATATCCGAGTCATGGGTATTCCAGAAGGGGAGGAAAATGGAGATTCCATTGAAAACATATTCAACAAAATAGTGGCAGAAAACTTCCCAAGTATAGGAAAAATCACAGATCTTCAGATCCAGGAAGCTCAACGATCTCCAAAAGTATTCAACCCAAAAAGGCCTTCTCCAAGACATGTCATAGTCAAATTGGCAAAACTGAGAGACAAAGAGAGAATCTTAAAAGCTGCAAGAGAGAAGCATCAAATCACCTATAAGGGAGCCCCAATCAGGCTAACATCAGACTTTTCATGACAAACCCTAAAAGCTAGAAAGGAATGGGATGATATTTTCAAAATACTAAAAGACAAAGATTGCCAGCCAAGAATACTCTACCCTGCAAGGCTATCCTTCTGAAATGAAGGGCAAATAGTATATTTCTCAGACAAATAAAAACTGCGGGAGTTCACTACCACACGACCACCCTTACAAGAAATCCTCAAGGGAGTACTGGGTTTGGTTCCTGAAAAATAACTACCACTGCCATAAAAACCCAAGAAAAATCAATACCCACTAATATAATAAAAATGGCATCCATGAAGAGAAAACAAGCTAACAAAAATGCTATCTACAACCTAAGGAACCAACAAACACAGAAACCAAACAGTAAATCAGAAAGCAAGAAACAAAAGAAACCTAAGACAACCAAACAACCAATAAAATGCTAGGAATAAATCAACACCTTTCAATAACAACTCTTAATGTAAAAGGCTTAAATTCCCCAATCAAAAGACACAGACTGGCTGACTGGATCAAAAAGGAGGACCCAACTATATGCTGCCTACAAGAGACCCACCTCACCCATAAAGATTCACACAGACTAAGAGTGAAAGGATGGAAAAAGATTTACCATGCAAACAGAAAAGAAGAACAAGCTGGAGTAGCTATTCTTATATCTGACAAAATAGACTTTAAACTAAAAACCATAAAAAGAGACAATGAGGGACACTACTTAATGATAAAAGGACTGATCCATCAAGAAGACATAACAATCATAAATATGTATGCACCCAATGTTGGAGCAGACAGATTTATAAAACAAATGCTATTAGACTTAAAGAAGGAAATAGACACTAATACCATTATAGCAGGGGACCTGAACACCCCACTGTCAATATTAGACAGATCATCTAGGCAAAGAATCAGTAGAGAAACACAAGATCTAAACAAGACTCTAGACCAATTGGAATTTCCAGATATCTACAGAACATTCCACCCAACAACCTCAGAATATCCATTCTTCTCATCAGCACATGGACCATTCTCCAGGATAGATCACATATTAGGTCACAAATCAAGTCTCAATAAATTTAAAAAAATTGGAATTATCCCATGTATCTTCTCAGACCACAATGGATTAAAACTAGAAATTAATAACAAACAAAACTCTGGAAACTATACAAACACATGGAAATTAAACAGCATTCTACTTAATGACATATGGGTCCAAGAAGAAATCAAGCAGTAAATCAAAAAATTTATTGAAACTAATGAAAACAATGATACATCACACCAAAACCTGTGGGATAGTGAAAAAGCAGTATTAAGGGGGAAATTTATCGCATTAAACACTCACTTCAAAAGAATGGAAAGATGGCAAGTGAACAACCTAACACTTCACCTTAAAGAACTAGAAAAACAAGAACAATCCAAACCTAAAGTTAGCAGACGGAAAGAAATCATTAAGATCAGAGCAGAACTGAATGAAATTGAAAACCAAAAAACAATTCAAAAGATCAACGAATCAAAAAGTTGGTTTTTTGAAAAGATAAATAAAATTGACAAACCATTAGCATGGCTAACACAAAAAAGTAGAGAGAAGACTCAAATAACAAAAATTAGAAATGGAAAAGGCAATATTACAACTGATTCATCTGAAATACAAGGAATCATTCGAGACTACTATAAACAACTATACGCCAACAAATTTGAAAATCTGGAGGAAATGGATAAATTTCTGGACACACACAAGCTCCCAAAACTGAACCGTGAAGATGTAGAAAATTTGAACAGACCAATAACAATAAAGGAGATTGAAGCTGTTATCAGAAGGCTCCCAACAAAGAAAAGCCCAGGACCAGATGGATTCACAGCAGAATTTTACCAAACATTCAAAGAGGAATTGACACCGATTCTTTACAAACTATTCCAAAAGATTGAAACGGACACAAATCTCCCAAACTCATTCTATGAAGCAAACATCATTCTGATACCAAAACCAGGTAAAGATATAACCAAAAAAGAAAACTACAGGCCGATATCCTTGATGAATATAGATGCAAAAATCCTCACTAAAATAGTAGCAAACAGAATACAGCAACACATACGTAAAATTATTCTTCACGATCAACTGGGATTCATCCCAGGGATGCAAGGTTGGTTCAACATACGCAAATCAATAAATGTGATACACCATATTAATAAAGTCAAACACAAGGACCATATGATCATCTCTATAGGTGCTGAAAAAGCATTTGATAAAGTTCAGCACTCATTCATGACAAAGACCCTCTATAAGTTAGGTATAGAGGGAAAATATCTCAACATAATTAAAGCCATATATGCCAAACCCACTGCCAATATCATCCTGAATGGGGAAAAGCTGAAAGCTTTTCCTTTAAGAACAGGAACTAGACAAGGATGCCCACTCTCACCACTCCTATTCAACATAGTGTTGGAAGTACTAGCCAGAGCAATCAGAGAAGAGAAGGAAATAAAGGGCATTCAGATTGGAAAAGATGAAGTCAAACTGTCCCTGTTTGCAGATGACATGATCCTATATATCAAACAGCCTAAACCTCTACAAAAAAATGTTGGAATTGATAAATGATTTCAGCACAGTAGCAGGATACAAAATCAACACACAAAAATCAGTAGCATTTCTTTTCTCCAATAGTGAACATGCAGAAGGAGAAATCAAGAAAGCCTGCCCATTTACAATAGCCACCAAAAAAATAAAATACTTAGGAATTGAGTTAACCAAGGAGATGAAAAATCTCTATAATGAGAGCTACAAACCACTGCTGAGAGAAATTAGAGAGGATACAAGAAGATGGAAAGATATCCCATGCTCTTGGATTGGAAGAATCAACATAGTGAAAATGTCCATACTACCCAAAGTGATATACAAATTCAATGCAATCCCCATCAAAATTCCAAAGACATTTTTCTCAGAAATGGAAAGAACTATTCAGACATTTATGTGGAACAATAAAAGACCATGCATAGCCAAAGCAATACTGAGCAAAAAAAATAAAGCTGGAGGCATAACACTACCTGACTTTAAGCTATACTACAAAGCTATAATAACCAAAACATTATGGTACTGGCATAAAAACAGACACACTGACCAATGGAATAGAATAGAGAATCCAGAAATCAACCCACACACTTACTGTCAGCTGATCTTTGACAAAGGCACCAAGCCTATTCACTGGGGAAGGGACTGCCTCTTCAGCAAATGGTGCTGGGATAACTGGATATCCATATGCAGGAGAATGAAACTAGATCCATACCTCTCACCGTATACTAAAATCTACTCAAAATGGATTAAGAATTTAAATATACACCCTGAAACAATAAAACTTCTTAAAGAAAACTTAGGAGAAACACTTCAGGAAATAGGACTGGGCACAGACTTCATGAATACGACCCCAAAAGCATGGGCAACCAAAGGAAAAATAAACAAATGGGATTATATCAAACTAAAAAGCTTCTGCACAGCAAAAGAAACAATTAACAGAGTTAAAAGACAACCAACAGAGTGGGAGAAAATATTTGCAAAATATATATCTGACAAAGGATTAATATCCAGAATATATAAGGAACTCAAACAACTTTACAAGAAGAAAACAAGCAACCCAATTAAAAAATGGGCAAAAGAGCTAAGTAGGCATTTCTCTAAGGAAGATATCCAAATGGCCAACAGACATATGAAAAAATGCTCAACATCACTCAGCATCCGGGAAATGCAAATCAAAACCACACTGAGATACCATCTCACCCCAGTTAGGATGGCTAAAATCCAAAAGACTCTGAACGATAAATGCTGGTGAGGTTGCGGAGAAAAAGGAACTCTCATACATTGTTGGTGGGACTGCAAAATGGTGCAGCCTCTATGGAAAATGGTATGGAGGTTCCTCAAACATTTGCAGATAGATCTACCATACGACCCAGCTATTCCACTGCTGGGAATATACCCAGAGGAATGGAAATCATCAAGTCGAAGGTAAACCTGTTCCCCAATGTTCGTTGCAGCACTCTTTACAATAGCCAAGAGTTGGAACCAGCCCAAATGTCCATCATCAGATGAGTGGATACGGAAAATATGGTACATCTACACAATGGAATACTACTCAGCTATAAAAACGAATGAAATACTGCCATTTGCAACAACATGGATGGACCTTGAGAGAATTATATTAAGTGATACAAGTCAGGAACAGAAAGAGAAATACCACATGTTCTCACTTATTGGTGGGAGCTAAAAATTAATATATAAATTCACACACACACACGCACACACACACGCACGCACGCACAAACCGGGGGGGGGGGGGGGAGAAGATATAACAACCACAACTACTTGAAGTTGATATGACAAGCAAACAGAAAGGACATTGTTGGGGGGGAGGGGGCGAGGGAGAAGGGAGGGAGGTTTTGGTGATTGGGAGCAATAATCAGCCACAATGTATATCGACAAAATAAAACTTAAAAAAAAAAATTAGTAAATAAAATAAAAAAATAAATGTAATTGCTACTGATGGTTGTAATAAGGTATCTTTGGAACATATCTCAGATGGTTAAAAACAAACATAAAATAGGAATCTTATTGGGGAATTGGGGCATAGGTACTAAATTTAAATTCTTTCATTCATTGAATATTTTCTTTCTCCAGTATCCAGTCATTCTTGGTGTATTACCATTCTTGGGAGCCCAAATAAAGGTAGGAGAGGTTATACAATAAAGTCTCCAAACGTGTAAAGAAAGAAGACAAAAGATCCAAGAGACATTGTGCCTTGCTCAAGTTCAGTGGGCAAGTTGGTGACTGTGGTAGCCATCATCCAATATGACCCCATTGATCCACACCTTCTGGTATTCAGGCCTTTAAGTCTCTCCTGTTGAGTATGGGCTGAACTTAGTGATTTGCTTCTAACAAGTACAATAAGTGGAAGTGCTGGTGTGTGACTTTTTCTCCCCACCCCCTTAACTTTGTTGGAAGCCAGCTGCCAAGTCATGAGCAGCCAAATAGGCCCAATTGGCAAGGAAGTGGAGCTTCCTGCTGGCAACCATGTGAGTGAGTTTGGAAGCAGATCCTCCATCCTCAGCCAAGTCTTCAGATGAGTGGTACCCGGGCAACAGCTTGACTACAAACCTCATGAGAGGCTTGGAGTCAAAATCATCCAGCTAAGCTGCTCCCAGATTCCTGGCACTCAGAATCTGTATGAGATAATAATGTTGTTTGTTTTAAGCTATAATATTTGGGTAAATTTATTATGCATTAACAGATAAGTAATACAGAGACAGAGCTGTTACCAGAGCCTCATGTTCTTGCTGAGCAGGTATCAGTTTCTCCGAGTAAAGTGTGGAATAACTATTTTTTGTTCCTAAGTTGTCACAATAGGCCTGAGCAATGATATAAAGAAAGTTGAAATTACTAGTTCAAAGATGAAATTATTTTTTCAAATGGGCCATTACGCAGCTACAAATGTTGAAAGCGCTGGTGGACTCCTCCCTTGCTAGCCACCTGGGCCACAGTTAGCATTTCTGGCTTTTTACTCAGGCCCAACCTAATCAGGGTAGACCTCAGATCCACCTCTCCCATTTGGGCTGGGTAAACATTTCTTACAAATCCTGCAGGTGATGACAACTCTTACAAACACAGTATTCACAGGTAGATTGATTCTTTATGTTGCCACAACAGATTCTATTTTTCAGGTACAAAACTGTTTATCTAGTAATCTTTTCAGGTAAATCAGTACTTTAATTCTGGCTTTACACTGTGAGGAAACACACCAAACAGTCTCTCCCAGGTCATTAAAAATACATGAGGCTTAGGCGTACAAATGGAGGTAAGGATGAATCCATGCTGAGTCCAAGAGGCATTATGCCATCACTGGTAAACAGATGGAGAAAACTTCCCAGATGCTGATTTTCACGAAGTTTGGGAAATTTAAGGCCACTTTCAAAGCTGGCCGTGACTTTGTAGATGGAGAAAAAATGCTGAATACAAATACATTTGGAAAAAGAGTGAGATAATTTTTGAAAATGAAAGCTCCCTAGAGGAAGAAGGATCTGAGCCAAAGGAGTTAGATGGAGTATAATGCCGTGGAGGTCAGAGAAAGGGGACACTTCTGATGACAACAGCCATCTTCATTCAAATTGTCTCCCAGGTATCCCTCATGTAGATTCACTTTTGAATCCCACAAATAACAGAAGGGACCTAAATAAACGTGAAACAACAGTGTCACTAAAAACTCTGTCAGAAATTGGGAGCACCACTTGTGGCTCATTTAGCACAGTAGAGCGCTAAGAAAGAGCTATTTTACTTTTCTCTAAAACTATTCTGTAAATTGTGACAGTGTTTCCAGAATTCATCCCGGAGGGGTCCAGTGACCTAGCACAGACATAGGATATGCTACCACAGCAAATTTGTCTGCTGGAGATAACCTTTGGAGGACCGCAGTATCTAGAGAGCAGTATAAACCCCCAGTGGAAGTGGACTGATTTGTGAGCAAACATAAAGCAACCTCTAGAGACTTCCAGGAACACTTTGGAGGTGTGTCTTTGCAAATTGAAGACAAGAGCCAATGAATCTGAGTTATTGAAATTGCTATGACTGGAGAAGTGTTCCCAGGCCTCACTGGATCAGCGTTCATGTGTACATGCACATTTAAAACACAAAGCTGAGGGAGGAAGGAAGAAGAAAGGTACTTTCTTGGAATGGAGATGGACAGACATAGCTAACAAGTACAAGAACTTCTAAGGGAGACACACTGCAATTCCAAAGACACAAAGCGTAGTACCTTCATCTTACAATCTAACATGCTTTAGTATACAGCGACCCTCTATTGTTTTCATTGTCTATTGCTGCTGTAACAAATTACAACAAACTTAGTTGTTTAAAACAAAAAAAAATATATTACATTCCAGTTCTGGAGGTCAGATGTCCAAAATCAGTTTTACCGGGTTAAAATCAAGGTGTTCGTAGGCTTATATTCCTCGTGGGGACCCTAGGAGAGAATCCAGTCCCTTGCATTTTGCAGCTTCTAGAGCCTTGTACATTCCTTGTCTCATGGCCCCATGTCCATCTTCAAAGCCAGCAGGGTAGCATCTTCTCTCCTCTCTGACCTTCTGCTTCCACGTTTACATCTCTCTTCATGATCCTCCTGTCTCCCATTTAAAAGGACCCTTGTGATTACACTGGCTGACCCAGATAATTCTAAATAATCTTCCTATCTCAAGATCCTTAATTTAGAAACAGGATGATTAGGACGTGAGCATCTTTAGGGTGGAGAGTTCATCATTCAGCCTACCAGATGCAAATATAGGAGCCATGAATTTATACCTCATGATAAATTTTGTCATCTTTTATTTCTTTTTCTTTCCCAGGTTATACTTTTTCTTGTTCATCTACCTTGCTTTCCTTTGCTTTAAATACTTGGACTCTTTATAGAAATTTGACTAAGATTAAATTTTCCATATTTGGATTTATTTTACACAGAAAGAGACATGTTAAGCTGATGCCTCATGCGAGTATTCAGCACCATTCATTTAATAAGAAACGTTTGATTACATTTTGTGTGGCAGACAAAGTGCTCAGTATCAGAGATACACAACATAAAAGCTCTCAGTCTCCTAGAGCTATGTGAGGGTCAGAGCACCAAGGAGAACATTAAAGAGCTTGGTGAAGGTGAAGATTACAAAGTATTAACAACAGTAGCGTACACATGTGTGACATCTTCTATGTGCCATGCACTATTCTAAATGCATTACGGTGTTAGCTTATTTAATAGAAAGAACGATGACCCTGAGATGATGAGTTTAACTCTTTGGAGCTACCTGTCTGGATATATTGCAGACTTTATCACAGATTGTTGTGAGCCTAAAATCTCTACCTCATCTAGGAATTTTCCAGATTTTTGAAAGTAAGTTGTACAATTCTGGTAAAAGACATGATTTCTAAAACATATTTGGTCATTTAGAATACACTCAGTCCCCCTCTATGTACAAGCATTTCTAGCAATTCTAAGAGAATATTACTTAGATAACAAATTGAAGTACCCTACATCTTCAAAAGGAAAATTATTATTATTTTGCCTCAATTGGAGGTCTAAAAAAAATTCCCTTTCTTTTATCTAAAAACTCTTAAAAAGTCTCTACTTTAAAAGTCAGTTTTAATAACCCCTGATGTGTGCCCCAAGAGTTTTGGGATGTAGCCCCAACTCTATTATTAAACAACTATTGTGAACTTGAATGAATAGCATCTCTGGGTAGCATGACTATCTTCATTAGAACTATCAGAATGTGTGCAAAATACTCTCCTCTTGGTCTGTCAGTCATTACCCTATTTCTTGCTATAAGATATATAGTTTTCTGAGAATTTCAAGTTGGAGCCTCTTTTTAAATGTTATCCCTGATTTAAGTTTTAGATCAGTGATTTTCTAAGGGTTCATTTGTTTTCAGTGTTATAGAAAAAAAGAATATTATTACTGAATTATGAAAATGCCATAAAAGTCATCTGTTTCAGCTCAGTGAGAACACAACTATATGACTCCTGCTGATAAGCCAACATTTCAAACTTGGTATGACTACTTTCCTTTTCCAATGTGGTTTTCCTGTATCACTGCTTTCTGAATATAATATCATTATCATCATTAATTATAATTACACCTAATCTGTCAGCTGGTGATTATTTTTCCGTCTTTATTCCTGACTTCATATATTTTGGATTTTTTTTCTGCAATAATTAACAAATTTAAAATAATCTTCCCATTTACTCTGTGTTTAAAACTTAAAATATTCTTCATATTACAAAGAAGCTTCATTTAAAAAAAATAATAACCTGCTTTCTTGGGGACATATATATGTATAAAACTAATGGACATAAAACTAATGAACATCATAATTGTCAAATTTCAACTGCTCAAATCTTATTCTAACACTACAATTTCTGTCTATAGTTGGGGGTGATAGAAAGTGGGAGGGAATAGAACCCGCAAGAATTCCTATCTCCTCATCTCAATAGAGCTACATAAAAGGAAGACCCTATTTAGTAACCAGGTTCTGCTTCATGAGCTCTTTTCAAAGGACCACATTCTAATCTGTTAACATTAAGGTAACTACATAACATTACTGCAGATGAAAATCTGGCCAATTACACATTTTCACAGGCCTACTATTAAGTTTCAAGTAATTGCTCAATTCTTATATAACATGAGCTATTAACATAGCTTATCATGTAGCATGCCAGTATTGAATTTCCATCCAAGGGGTTATTTAATAATGGCATTGAAATAAAAAATGAAATCTCTAGACCCTGAGTAATATCAGTGCTTTTACATGCTCTGCAGTCTGTAATAGGCTATTAGATAAAAGATAGTAATGTATTCTGGAAGAGCAGGCCCATTGACAACGAATAAAGGGCATGATTTTATTCTTGCTTCACAAAGAATGATGTCTGTATCTTAAAAGAATTACAGTCTTCAGAGGCTTTTAGACTTATATCCCTTTGCAGTTGGTATATAACTCTAGCTCTACTTCTATACAACATCTTAAGAAAGAGACCCAGAAACATTCTCAAATATATATAAAGACGTTAAAGAACATTTGAAATGTTAAAAGTACCTAAAATTGTAAGGTAATATAATTAACATCTTACCTATCTAATAAAGAACAAGGAAGAAATAAAATATTTCTTTAATAATATTTTAAGATTTAGTGTATATAACTTTACATTTATTTTCTACTAATAAAACAAATATTTACAATGCAAATGTTTTAATTTTTGTTTTTTAATGTTTAATTATTTTTTTAATTGTGGTAGTATATATAACATAAGGATTGCCATTTTAAGCATTTTTAAACATAAATTTATAATTTAATAAAATTATAAATGTTTTAAATTTTTATCATATATATATATGTACACACACACATATTTCTTAATCAAATATTTAACACCAGGACAATTTCTGTGTAAATATTGATTAATTTTTACTATGTTTTAAATGCTCAAAAATAAATACATTAATAATTTTTAAGGGAGTTGACTCTGATTTCTCTATGATTGGCCGAGCTCTCAAGGGCAGTGCAGATAGAATTTTTAACATCTCCAAGAGCCTGAGCCATCAGAACTCAAGCCAAACACACCCCATGTCTGTGGCTCATTTACCCTGCAGCTTCTCTCTATAAGAGGGAATTTGAAAAAGATATTTTGCTTTTGTTTAAAATGTATGATGTAATATCAAGTTACTATGGTGGCACTCTAGTGATTCATAAAGATTTTAAAGTGACATTAGCTTCCATTTATACTGATCATTTAAATTTCCTATCTGACGAAGGAGAAATCATTACACACATTTGAAAAATTTAACAAGAGTTTGAAATATTGAGCAAAGGGGGAAAAATGAAGAAACTCTCCATGTACTTTACACACACAGAAAAGATTTTGAGTGTGATACTCTTTTTTGATTTCCAAAAATCATTTGAATTGTAAATATGAATTTCACTGTAGCTTAGCCATGTCTTTCAGTTTATGCTACCATAGGACAAACTGCCTTTGACAGTTGGAAGCAGCTCAGCAAGTATGGACAATCAATGTTTTTAACTGAATCTGAAGAAGAAACATATATATTAAAAAACAAACAGACAAAAGACTATTCTGCTTATTTGAAGTAGATCATTGGGACTATCAGAACACACTCCACTAGTTTGGGAAATAAACTTTATTGAAAAACAAAGACATTATTGCAGCAATTGGTTTTTTTGTTTGTTTGTTTGTTTGTTTGTTTTTAAAGAGAAAGGTCTCTTTTATTAAGGCATCACACAGACTACAAAATAAGAAAACTGATTGACCAAGAAGAGAGGATCTGTCTGAATTTTAAAAAGAAAATTAAGCATGGGATCATGGTTTGCCCATCTATCACAGCAAAAATGTTATTTTAGCAAAGTAATTGAGACAATGACTTTGTTAACATGCAAAACCTGGATTGAGTTACTTTGTCAATTCAGTCATTTCCATTAATAGCAACTACAAAAAGTCTGAAAATTCAGGAAGCTTCTTGAAGTTGGTTTAAACAGTGTATTTGATTTGGAAGTATCACATGTATTGTGGATGCAAAGAGAGCAAAAGCAGTTTTAAAAGAAAGTTGGAAAAGAAGATTTATTTGTTCTCTCGCAGTTTTAGTCTAGAGCTGGAATGTCCTAAAGATCCTGAAGTATAGGATTTGTTCCAAGGCAGTCTATTTGAATGGAAGGTAAGGAAGCAATTTCTTTTTCCTTTTGGGGGGGTTGAGGGGGGGTACCTATATAAAGGGTATTAATACCACAAAAAAATACTCTCAAGGCTCATTTCAGGTATAAAGAATCAACTTTGTATATATACGTGTATATGTATATATCACTTATCACATGATATATCCCATTAGTTCATAAGAGAAAACATTATCATTATTCAGAGAGGAGTTTTGTTGTTGTTGTTCTTGTTGTTTTATACAATGAAACAGTTGTATCCCTCTGCTATTAGAAGTGACAATTAGCACAGACCTAATTCTGCATGCTAATCCCAGCACCGGTACAAACTTGTTTCATCGTATGGGAGAAAGTCATTTTGCCTCTCTAGATTTTAATTTCTTCATTTGTAAATCAAACTTAGCAGGCTGCTTTATCTAGAAAGAAACCAAATTCAGAATTTTCTATTTGTTTATGGAACTAGCAGCCAATAACGAATATGGACATCTATTGCACAAAGTGGTATGGCTGGGGATTTACGTTTGGTTGTTTAATTAAAGGAAGAAAGAAGTTGCTTATTTTTGGTTTTGTTTAATTTTACCTCTGTCTGCACAGGGACACCTGAAGGCAGAGGAAGGAGGGCTGAGTTTTCCTTTACCCCTCTCCCTCAGCATCTTCCCTTCTTCTGTCCTACCAGGTTCGAGGGCTGGTTTGAAGCTTCAAGGGAGAGAGAAGTAAATCAGCAGCTGAGTAAAATGTGCGCATCACATGCGGGGAGAATCTGCCAGCTGGTAAGATGGGCCACTTGAGGGTTCTCCTTTGGTGAGAGGGAGATTTTGCTACACTGCCAGCAGCAACACGCTGTCAGCACCACGCTGTCAGCACCGCACTCACACGTTCCACCTCAGACATCAGTGTGTCAGGAGTGGATAGGCATGGGGAGACAGCCGTGCCAGGTGGGAGAGCATGCCTCGGAAAACACCGGAAGAAAGATACGATGATGAAAAATGGAGAACACGTGTGGCCTTTAATGTATTTCTATGGGAATGCTCCAAGATACCTGAAGCAGATGTTGAAGAATCAAAGAGGGTAGACTAAGGTCTTACATCAGGAGATAGGGGTCTAATAGCCATTATTTTATTTTCATTGTAATGAGACCTTATTTGTACCTAGAGATAGTGTGGCCTGGGATACAACACAGATGATAAAATTATTCTCATTTGGCCACAGCGACAGATTTTGGCCTCCCTGAACAATGCCCTAAAAGTGTCAGAGCAAAGGAAAGCCCGTCTTTAGAGAGTGCCATAGAAAGCAGGGCAAATTCTTACTCCTAAGAGATTATTTAGTGACTTGTAAAGGGAAAAAGTCTTGGACAGGGTTATGGAATCTTAAGCTTTAAGTCTGTTACTGTGTGAAATCAGAACTGTCCCTTCCTCTCTGTGGTCCTCTTCCCATGCTGCCCAAGACCTTACCTTTCTTCTGTGTTAAATGAGGAGTAAGGCTCAAAGAAACGAAGTTACCTTTTTTGCTATGATTCTATCACTTTAGTTGAATACATAAGACTTAACAGGATAGAACAGGATCTCATAGAATAAATGGATAACAATAACCAACAATACAAACCATATATAATGAAATGTTAAATTGGGTGCTGAAGACAGAGTATTTATAAAAGTTTGCATTGGCTTATCAAGATGAGAGATCTTTGAGGGAAAGGACTATGTGAAAGTCATCTTTCAATTACTGGTAACTAACATTGGTACCTGGCACAAAGAATTTACCTAATTAAAATATTTTAATAATTCAAATGAATAAATGAGATTGAGATGTATACATAATTATTTATGTTTTAGCAAAATAAATTTAAAAACCTAAACTCAGTAACAAGGTAATGTATATTAAACACCATATTCCAGGCACTGTGCTAAGTATTTTTACGTAAGTTTAATTTTCACAGCTTCCCTAAAATTAGGTACTATTTCTAGTAAGCCTATTTAATAGATGAGACACCACATCTGAGTCTGAAGACAATGACCTTTATATATGTCTTGTGTTCTCACTCATGATGATGACTTTCACTTGACCTACACATACCTCCTAATACTGAGTTGAACTCTCCTACTCCACATAAATTTCCCAGCTATTCTGTATAAGTACCGCGCGCTAACCGATTGCGCCACTGGAGCTCCAAATTTCCCAGCTATTCTCTATCGTAAACATTTCCCCTCAATGTAACTCTTAGAGAAAACCTATCAGTACATGGGATCATTTACTACATTACATTTAAACTCTTGTTCACAATAGTCCTACCTCTTGAAACTGAACTTCACAAAACATATGACTAAGTAAGAAAAAAAGGTGTTCACCATTTTCATATTTCAGCATTTGTATTGTTGCAACAACAAAAATAGAAGATTGTTTTTATTGTCACATCAATTAATTCTAGTCTCTATTTACAGAGTGGATGACCTGCTTACTGAAAGGATATCTTAGGGGCAGGTGTAGCAAAATTTGCTTATAAGGGAAGGAATGGAGAAGATATTTGCCTGCCTTAGTCAGCCAATGAGGACAAAGAATTGAGGATGTTTACAGTGGGATTATACTTTTAAAAGAGAGAACTTAGCCTTAAAATTGGTCATGTTCTATAAAGACTGGTATCCAAAAACCATGTCCATTTTTACAGAATCAAAACTTCTTTAGAAATGGTCTTCAATAGGAAAAACTTTGGTAGATTGGTAAATGGAGAATGATAACTCTTACTGGAATTATTTTTATAAAGGCCTACAAATATTTATCTCGATTAGGATTCATCTGCCCTCCTTATGCTAAATTCTTCTTTCCATATCTAGCACTGTCAGATGACTTATTGACCATGACAGATTTGTGAAGGTGACAGTCGAAGAGTTGATTTTCTGAACTCTTGTCATAGTTTTTGTGTCTGAGGTAGATTTGTTTATTGATTCTAAGGCTTACCCATATCCCCACTGAGAAGCGTTGCCTACAATTCTCCAGCGGCCACTTTACTGTGACTAAAACTTTGCTAGTTTGCTAATAATCTATAATTTAATATGTTTAAGTAAATCTTTTGGAATTGCCAAGATCAGCATCTGGGCTGATCTTTACTATCATTTCTATGGAACACAAAATTTCCAGTTTGTTTATATAGAATCAAATATTTTATTTTTAAAAAAAGAAGAAAAGAAAAGAAAGGAAAACAACAACAACCTCCCCCCCCCAAAAAAAAATAATAATAAAACACCGTTGTTAAAGTAGTTGACCAGAAGTATAGTAACCTAAAATACATTAGGCAAAAATACCCCTGTATTGATCTCCAGTTAATCTGGTCTCTTTAAATTCATTACAAATGAAATAATTCAATTGGCTTAACTAAACAAAAAATATGATTAAAATAAGTGTGAACACGCTGATAAGGATCTTATAGGGAAGATATCCTTTTACACAGCCAGAGATATCACTTTATACTGCTGGGAAGTATATAGAGGAGTATAACCTTCTTGAAAAGTATTTCCCATGCATATAGTATCTTTAAACTAGTAGTATTTCTAAAACTATTCACAGAGAATGTCTATTTTTAAAACATGTGGACTAAGGAAATAATTAAAAATTAGGCAAATTATGTACATATTTATATTTTCAATATGGCTCATGCTTTAGGAAACTTAGTTTTATAAATATACTCACTTTTACATGAATTTCCCTTAGATGTTTTTACAGGTATTTTAAATTCATTATGTTCAAAGCCTGACTTTTAATATCTCCCTTACGAATTTCTCCTTCTCTAACACTTTTATCTTTCTAGTTGGCACTCCATTTTACTATACTCTCAAAATAGTAAACTGGAAATCTTCCTTTCACCTCTCTCATATTCATTCCCCACATGTGACCCAAGTAGTATCATTTCTGCCTCCGAAATATGGGTTGACTCTATTTCTTTCCATCTCCACTTCCACTACCTGAGTATAAGCTACCATCCTTTCTCACCTGAGTTACTCAAAAAGCCTCCAAACTGGCCACCTAACTTCTATTATTGTCCACCTCAAAGTTATTTTTCACTTATGAGCCACAGTAATCTTTCACAGTTTGGAGAGTACCTTCCTATTTAAGTCCCTCAGTGTATTCCTCTGTATTTAACATAATTTTAAAGATCTTAAAAAAGAAAAAAAGAGGCTCGTGTAGCCCTGCAGGAACTGGTATCTGCTGGTCTCTCCAACCTCGTCTGACTCCAGCCTCCATTACTACCTTGCACAGGATTTCAGCCACATTAGTCTTCTTTTTGTTACTGAAAAGTTCTTTCCTGCCTCAGGGTCTTTGTACTTGCTATTTTCTCTCCCTGGGAATCCTTCCCCTCTCTCCTCTCCTGTTATTTTTCTTTTCTTTTAAAATATTTCTATTTATGTACATTTATTTGCAAAATTTACTAAAATTTAAATTGCATATAAAGAATTTAAAATCTTCTCTGAAAGTATTTCTTGTTATTTTAGACTTACTAATTTTTCCAGCTTTATTATAGTATAATTGTAGTATAATTGAGATGCAATAAGCCACACATAGTTAAAGTGAACACCATGATGAGGTTTGACATATTTATTCACTCATGAATCCATCATCAGTTCAACATAATGAACATATCCATTACTACCAAAAATCTCCTTGTGCCCCTCAGTAATCCTTCCCTCTCTCTTCTCTTTGCCCTCATCGTTCCTGTCCCCAGGCAACCAATGTTCTTCTCTGTGTAATCATAAATGTGTTTGGAGTTTCATAAATTTTATATACATGGAAACTTGCAGAACGTACCTTTTGGAGGAGGGGGGTTCTGGCTGTTTTCTCTCAGCATAATTTCCACATCCATGTTGTTGCATGTATCATGAGGTCATTCCTATCTATTGCTGAGTACCATCCCATCATATGGATACACCGAAATTTGTTTATCCATTTCCTTTCTGATAGACACATGAGCTGTTTCCAATTTTTGGCTATTAAAAAATAAGTTATTATGAACATTTATTTATAAGTCTTTATATGAACATGGATTTTCACTGCGGAAATACAGAAAGTGGAATAGCTGGGTCCATGGTATATGTATGTTTAATGTTTTAAGAAACTGCCAAACTCTTCCAAAGAGGTACTATTTTACATTTCTACCACAGTGTATAAGGGTTCCCAGTTCCTCCACATCCTTGCCAAAACTTAGTATAGTTAGTCTTTTTAACTTTAGAGTGCAGTGAGATCCTATTTTGGTTTTCATTTGCTCTTTCCTAATGATTAATGATATTGATCATTTTGTGTGTATGCTTATTGGCCATTGGTATATCTCTTTTTTGAGCTGGCTGTTCAAATATTTTGCTCATTTTTAAAATTTGGTTGGTTGTCTTATTTTGGTAAGAATGCTGTACATATTATAAATATCCTAAAAACAAGTCTTTTGTCAGATATGTGAATTCTCTACTCATCTGTAATTTTCTGGTTTATATTTTTAAAGAACAAAAGTTGTAACCTTGATGAAATTTAATTTATATATATTTTTTCCTTTATAATTTTTTATTTTTGTTCTTTACTTAAGAAATATTTTCAAACACAAAGCCATTAAAATCTTCTTATGTATCTTTTTCTAGACATTTTATAATTAGAGATCATAGTATTAGGTATAAAATACATTTTGAGCTATTTTTGTACATAATGCGAGGTTAGAGCTGATCCTCATTTTTTAAAATAAGGTTTTGTAATTTTTTCAGCACATTAGTTGAAAAAAAAAAATTCCCCATTGCATTGCCTGGCGTCTTTATCAAAAACCCAATGTGCATGTGTGGAGTTGGCTCTTTATTCTGTTCTATTTGTCTATAATTGTCATTGCCACATCATATAATTTTCCTGAAGAAACCTGGCAGATAATGTGTTAATAAGGTGATCAAATGTAATATCACAAGCAATCTGGTAAGCCAATATCATGTACCTACTGATAAATTACACTGAAAAGGACTAGATATCACTTGGTAGTATTCCTTCCAAAATGCAGAAACTGAAAATAATCATGAGGAAATATATAAAAACCAAACTGGGGATGACATTCTACAAGATAACTGACCTGTACTCTAAAAATTTTGAGGCCATGAAAGAGAAAGACAGACTAAAGAGCTGTTTATGTTTTAAAAATTAAAGACTAGGGACAACTTAAAAAAATGTGTAAGCCTAGATGGAATTCTGGAGCAGAATTTCTTCCTTTGCTATAAATGGCATTATTGGAGTACTTGACAATATTTGAATACATTTGTATATTAAATAATAGTACTGTGTTAATGTTAATTTCTTAATTTTCATAATTTTTTTGTGGTTATGTAATTCCATGTCCTCATTCTTGGTAAACACATATACATATATGCATGTATGCACAGAAAGGTAGCAATGAGAGAAATATGATTAAATATTAACAATTATGAAATCTGGGTGAAGGGTAAACCATAGTTTTTTGTAGCCTTTTTGCAACTTTTCTGGAGGTCTGAAATTATTTCAATATACAAAGTTATAGAAAAATGTCACAATACCAAAGAATAGCCAACTACAAAGGGAAAAGTTAACTACATACTATTTTTAAGTTTAAAAAGTAGTGTTTAAATCCATATATAATTTATCAGTATATATTTATTTAAAATATCAGAAAAAAATATTAACAATATTTGACTCTAAAGGATGAAATTGTGTGATTATATCTTTTCTTTATACATTTCTATATTATACAAATACTATGGTAGATATGCATTATTTTTTCATCTGAAAAAAAGTTAAACATATTTTATAAATAATTATATAGTTTAAAGCCAAATATCCATCTCTTGAAATTTAACATGCATTGTATTCTTTTTTCCTTTTCCTCTGATAATTAACATGTACTTGAGTTCCTTTGAAGACTGTTTTAACTCTTAAAATAATTTGCTCCTGTGACTACAGTTTTATGTAGTGCCACTTTTAATTCATTGCCATTGTAATTCTCGGAAAGCAAGAATGCCTAGTAATTCACAGTAGTGGACTATAAGTGAAATGGTCTTGGGTTCAAATCTATTCACTAACTTTGTATTTCAAGACAATTTATCTAATTTTTCAAACAGGAGAAATACTAGCAAGTATTTCATAGGGTTTATTATGGACTAAATTGCATCCTCCAAAGAATTCATATGCTGAAATTCTAACACCAAATACTTCAAACTGTGACTATATTTGCAGATAAGCTTTTCACAGAGGTGACTGCATTAAAATGAGATGATTAGGGTGGGCTCTAATCCAATATGAGAGAAGATAAAATTTGGACACCAAGGGAAAACAATGTGGAGAGACACAGGGAGAAGATGGCCGTCGACAAGCCAAAAAGAGAGGCCTGGAACAGATCCTTTCCTCACAGCCCTCAGAACCAACCAAACTTGCTGACCTCTGGTCTCAGACTTCTAGCCTCCAGAACTGTGAGCAAATCAATTTAAGTTGTTTAAGCCACCCAGTCTTTGTGATACTTTGTTATGGCAGCCCTAGCAAACTAATATGGAGTGACAGGGACAATTAATTGAGACCGTATGGCAAAATCTTGGCAAATGCCTGGTACAGAATAAAATCAATAAATGGTATTTGTCATTATTACTTTAGAAATATAGAAGTTCTCATGATTAGCTACAGAATTTTTTCTATATGTTAATTCTAAAATAAAATATAATTGCAATTATTCATTAATTCCTAAATCAGAGACTGAAACCTAAAAAATCTCTCATAAAATTATAATTATAATTATACATTAAAAATGACCTTAGAGTTAATTTAGTCTAGCTTTTCTCCCTTTATTTTGCTGAGAACAGAGAGTTTGTATAATTTTTCTCCAGGTCAGAAGTATATCAGAGGTGAAACCATACTTATAGTAGAGACCTCCAATTTTATATATAAGAATTATTTTAAAACGTGGTATATTACTTAAAGCTATGTTTGTGTTGTCTGGTAAAACTGTCTTTGCTATCTAAAAGGGGTTCTTTTTGCTCCTCTTTCTTCTCTGCAAAATTAATTTGTATTTCCGTATATCTGTGTACGCAGATATTTTTAATTGCTCAGATTACTTGTATTATGTAGGAAATATTTTTGTCTTTTGAGTAGAATGATCAAACCCAAGACACTTCCTTAGATTCCAGAAAGCATTAAGATTCTCCTTTTAAAGCACACATAGTCACGATCATTGCTATGGAACCTGTCTGAATCCCTTTTTAAAAGCTGGCTCAAACCAGGTGGCCACACTGGAGTAACCCTGAAGTAAAAGTCTGTGACCCTGAGTGAACTCTGAGGCAGCCTGACGCCATGCGGTTGGGGATGGGGGCAGTATTCTAAATCTGACTGAGAGGCAACCAAGTCATAGCTGGGAACAAACTGCTGAGCACCAGATCTGAAAGCTGAGACCAAAAGTCAAAATGAACAGCTGGTCTGGAATCTGGGTGAACTGAAAACAGATCAGAAAATGTCCCTAAAAAATGAATTGGGAAGTGAGAAAAATAGAAATAGATATAGTGATAGAGATAAATAGAGATAGGAATAAATGTGTAGAGACATTATTCTATGCAATTCCCTGTTTGCGGATCAGTCAAGAACAGGTGCTGAAAGGAGACATACAGGATTAGAACAAACTATACATACCAGGATGAACAGTGAGGATCTGGTCAATCTTTTGATCTCTTCTTTCATCCTGTGTTAGCCACTTGCAGCAACTCTGGTTATTCATATAACGACAGTAAAGGCAAAGCAGAAAGAAAAACAGAAATAGAAGAAAACAGTAATTATTCAACTAAGATTGTTCCACGTCATCCTTCCCAGTGGTCAGAAAAGGAAATGTAGCAGCAAACTGCTGAAGTAGTGGTAAAAGCAGATAGCAAGAGTTATAGAGATGAGATGCATCTTTAATGACAGAAAAGAAGTGACATCAAAGATTAGCAGTAGCCACTAGAACAGGGCAAGTATAGCAATCTAAAGGTAGTGACAGGTCAAGTCCTCTATGCCTCAGTAATCTCCAAAATTAGTATTTGTCTACACTTTACTAAATAGTGTTCCTAACAACTGAGATTCACAGGAGGACCATTTGATTAAGAAGAGCTAAGTTATATTTATTTCACCCTGTTAATAAGATATATTAATAGTTTCAGTGTCAAATTTAGAATTTGAAGTGTTGACGTAATGAGCCTACAAGGCAACATTGGTTTAAAGAATAGAACGGGAGAGATCTTTGGAATATACATGCACTTTCCATCACATCAATGGAATGAGAAGTGTTTCATGTGAACTGACTTCTGCCACAGAGTTGAGAGAGAGAGTTTAGAATTCAAGAGTCTCCATTTCCATTCACCAGTGTTAATGGCTCACTGGTTTCAAAGTCACCTTAGAACAACCCAGCAGGGAAATCCTGAGGGGCCATAACTTGCGCAGCATGCATACTGTTATGGTAAGGTGTAGAACGTCTGAGAATTTGTCTTTGAAAAATATTTCACTTAGAGGCTTGATTAAATTTCAGCCGGCCACTTTTTAACCTCTCAGAGGACTCAGTCTTTAATAACTCTATGGACTTCATGAACATCATCTGAGGACACTTTAACTTCTGGTTTAGGTAAACTTGAGAAATGGATAATTTATTATGGATCCTTTCTAAAGATTTAAAACTAAATTGGAAATGGCTAATCACACTTAAATAAGTCCCCTATTTAATCACATAAAAATAACATGTTATGACTCATTTGGGGAACTTCAGCACTTGAACATACAGTCATTCACCCCTCTCCTGTCTCCAAGAATGGTTTGAAATGAGAAATACAACCAATATCATTTTTTTAAAAGTTAAAATAATGGATGACGGCCAACCTAGCCCTTAAGTAATGATATAAAATATCTTCAAAATATATGTTTGAAGTGAGGAAAAAGAATCAAGGTGCAGTAAAGGGTGACTAGTATGCCATTCTACTGGGTAAAAGTGTTTACTTGTGTCGTGAAGGTACGGGGTCGGGGTGCAGTGCTGGGGAGGAGCAACTGGGAGGATGGGAAAAGGGATTAAGAGGAGAAAACAATTTTCCAGTAAAGACAAACACACACACACATGCACATGCACACATATATACATACATATATATATATACACACACGCATGTATATAATTTTAGCCTTGTATATATTTTACCTGTTCAAAATTTTTAAAAAGTGGTGTGTAACAGTAAAATGAAATGCCCATTAAAAGTAAAGTAAAGTAATGGCAAGGTAATAATTTCATGATAATGAAACTAGTATAAGTTTGGATGTTGGAATACTTATGTGTAAAAAACATGGTGATCTAAAGCTCAGTAACATTGGAAAACTACAGTATTTAACTAAAAAGTCCCATCAGGTTTTAAGGACCTTTTTCTGATGATTGATGGAGTTTAACAAATAAGCAAAATGAGAAATGTCAGCATGTTAGTGGACATCAAACTTATTTGATTTTTTCAAGTGATATTGAGAAACTTCCAAAAGCTATTTGTTAGAGCTTTATAATTTCTCTATAATTCAACCAATTTACTAAGTTAGAGTAGTTTGAGAAATAGTCAGTGGGTTCTGAATTATATTTGTGCGACTCCTTAAGAAAAGTTAACCTAAGCCATAATTTACCTGAATGAATCCTGTACTATAAATCCTCTCTGTGTTGAACTCTTCACTTACAATGTTTAAGTGAGAAGTGGAGGACAATAAAGCATTTCATAACCTTGAAACTCAAATAGTTTCTCTCTATTTGAACTTTTACTATATAATATCCCAGATACCTCACATTTCCAGTACATTTGCTGCCTTACTTGTTTACACAGTATCACCTCCTTAAAATACCTCTTCTCCATTTCTTCAATCATCTAAGTCTTCCCTTCAAAGCTCATGTAAAATTCGATTTACTGTCCTTGTTTTCTTCCATTAGTCCCAACTATCTGGGCTTTCTATAGAGCTTTTATCAAGGTCGTTGATGGATCCAGATACCACTTTTTCCATCTATCATTTGCCAAGACACCCTGAAACCACAAAAGGGTTGGTGAATAAGATACTAGCTTCATTCAAGAGAATAAGTTCAAATTTTAAGTTTATTAATGGTCATTAATGTTGGCAACTGACCTCCCAAACTTTAGAGAGGTAGCGTTACATACCATGATTATGAGGAGAACTGGGCTCAGTACCCAGTTCTTAGCATAATGTCTAGTATATAATTTGTGCTCTCTACTCAAAAAATATTTGTTAAAAAATTAACATAATTAGTTTCTATGTAAATACTCCAAAAATTCAAATTTACTGGGGATAATCCATAAGAACTAAATTTGAAATTACCTTTTCTTTTTCTGGAAAAACAGTTTGCTCCTTCTGGCAAACTCATCACTGTGTGGAAACCAAATTATGGACACCAAATTACACCAAGTATGGACTGATTGTGCACATAAATTTAGAACATTGTGATTAACAAATCAATTAAATGGGAATTCTTAGTGTATTGGCGATATATTTAAATGTCCTTATGTGAGATCACTGATTACAAACTAGTTTATCAATTATCTTCTCAACAAGATTATGCTCTGTCAAGGTGAATACTTCATCTTCTCTGTCCTTGAATATCCAATTCTACACATGTAGATGAAGAAATAGGAGAGTCAGAAAGAAAGAAGTTGAAATAAAGTGACTAAGTGATTACTCAGGACTGAATGGACTTCCATAGAAAATTTTGATCAATCACAATAACATTAAAGGACTATTTTACAGCAAGCATCATTCTGCTGTAACAATCCCATTGACTGTACCCAGTCTACACTGGGAAAAATCTAACCCTATTTCATTCTAATCTAGTTATCTTCTATAATATACTCACAGTACACCCAAAGGTTCAGTTGGAGACATACTACTTTTAATAATGTTGAGTCATAACCAAATCAAATTCAAGTATAGATGCCTGATATGAGGAAAGGTCTCTTTTCATCTCAATCATTCCTTAGTAAAAATTTGACAGTGTTGAAATTCCAACTGCTAGTGCAAAAAGTGTTGTTAGAAAATATCTGGCCCAATTCTCTAATTTTCAGACAAGAGATCAGAGGCTTGGGGAAGTTGAGTTCATTTGCTATACTTATGGTCCTGTAGTAGAAGTTAGCAGTTTCCCAAATCTTTCAGTTATACAAACAGTGATTTTTTTGTGTAATGCCATGCTTTCTAGCAACAAACTTTAAAATAAGTAATCGAATTAAATGGCACAAATGTAATTATTTGAAGAGGAAAACATGTGAGCTCATTATTTTAATTTGTTTTTATGTACTATTTTCAGTTATACTAAAAAACCAAAGACAGACATATTTACTAAGCAATGAAACAGACGTTTTTTGCTTTCATTATAATGTTTAGTGTTTCATGAGTTTGATATTTTTTATTGCGTCAAAAAGAATTTAAGGTTAGATTATGTTTAAATGTCCATTACTAAAACGTATAAAATTTCTGTTACAGCATTCACAGAAAAGGCTCGTCTCTAAATGTTCGTGATAATGCTGAAATTGTTGTTTTAACTTTTTTCTAAACCATGTGTTTCTTTCCAATTTTGTGGTTATACTAACGTAGCTCTATGTATATCTCAGAGGTGTATCTTGAAATCACTGTTTCACATATACTCAAGATATGAGAGCAACATTCAGTATAATGACAGATTCTTGTAGCACAGATGCATTAGCCAAGCAACTCTCCTATGGCTAAGGACAGGGTGAATTCAGTTGAAATTATGATTCTTTATTCTACTTATGAACACTTATCAGTCTTAACATGTTTTATAAGCATCAGTAGTATGACTAGTTTATAACAGTCATCACAAAAGAATCATTTCTTCTGTTAATGGGAAATATAACAGACCCAAGATAATTCTTTTCCTTCTGGAACTGTTATTCTTAAGGGATAAATATAAATGTGTTTCTTTAATGGTGCACACAGGCAATTTGAAATAAAATGGGAGTTATGCAGAGAGATTGAACAGAAAGTAGACCCTATCATAGTTTAACTAAATGAAGCTCAGTCCCTGAAAAAAATGTCACTATTATGATCAGTGTGAACTTGAACAGATATTAAGCTTTTGCAAAATAATATAACCCAAGGCATTGCCAAGTAACAGGGAGTTTTCTAGCAGCCAGAATATACACCATAATAGATTTTGATATCCACTCAAAGATAGAAAGAAGTACCTGTTCCCAGGCCTAGTATAGGCTGTGCGAAGTGAGATCATTCATTATGAAGAGGAGTTTGCTGATGTGCTGGGAGACAAAACCATGTGGGATAAAGTTAACTCTGACAAATAATAGACATAGTTTCCATCGGGAGAATATTCAGGGCAAAAGGTCAATAATTTTTTTAAGTAGAAAACAATTTCTTATTACAGCAAAAAAAAAAAGAAGAAGAAGAAAAGAAAAAAGGAAACCTAAAGATAAAAGAGAGAAGATAATTTTCACCTGCTGTAAAAATAGAGAACTCTGTTACAATGCAATAAGTATAGTACAGTGGTTCTTGACTATAAGCCAGGCCCACTAATCATTTTAGCATAAATTATCATACTTAGTCCCTGCCGTGGATTGAATGTCCCTCTCCCCACAAACTCATTGAAGCTTAAATTGTGTCTCCCAAAATTCCAGGTATTGGAAACTTGGCCCCCACTGTGACTGTTGGGAGGGTGGGAAATCCCATTATGGTAATTGAAAGGTGTGGCTTTGAAGAGGTGATTAGATTGTAGCACCATGCTGTAGTAAATGGATTAATAATGGTGGTCAGAGAATAGTTCTGAGGGCTTTAAAGGAGATCACATCAGAGTCTGTCTCTGCTCCACCATTTTCTGCCACGTTGAGACCCCTGGGTCACTGTTGCTTCTGCCAAGGCCTTCACGAGATGTATTCCCTGGACACTGGAATTCCCAGCCTCTGAAACTGTAAGCAATACATTTTATTTTCTTTATCAATCACCTAGTTTCAAGTATTTTGCTATAAGCAACAGAAATGGACTAATACAGTCCTTGTTCACAAGAATGTTTTCAGGATTATTATTTTCCTCTTTTTTGAGGTTAAAAAACTGAATTATAAAGAACATGAATAACTTACTTATGCCCATGCAGCTGTTGACTGGAAGAGTTCAGATTCAAATCCAGAGACTTAATGCCAGTACCAGCTTCTAATCTCTAAACTATCTTATATTGGTATCAGCAATAATTCAGTGATTAAATAAAGAGCTATATGCTAAAAATGCTGGGAACAACTGACAGAAAGAAGAAACTTTAGAGTCAGAGAAACCTGGGCTCAAATCCCGTCTATCACTTGCTAGCAGGATATATTGAGCAAATTGATTAATTACTGGCCTCTCAGTTTCTTCATATATTGATTAAATCCTAGTTATTAACATTTACTATCAATCCACCGTAGAAACCATAAATAATCACTTTTAGATGCAATAAAGGGTATAGATACAAATGTTGAAACTACAAAAATAATGTGTTTCACAGCCTGAAAGACATGAATTCACATCTGACAAGGATTAAGAAAAATCTGGCTAAGGACTGGATCTTTATACTTTTCTCTTGCTTATACTTATCTTTTATACTAAAATTTTTCTGTGTTAAATTTTATATATTTTTTAAAATTCTGATTTATCAATTGCTTTCTCAGTATTTAGACCTGCTTTACTATATTTTTATTTAATTGTACTGAATACAAACAAAATAAAAGACAATTAGGATAAACATGATACTGCTAAGTGTCTACAAAGTAAACTTTTCTTACTCTCTACACTATAATAGAAGTTTATAGGATAAACTAAGAATAGGAAAATTTTTTGTATATAACTGGATTATGAGCCAATGATGTGCAAGCTTATAGCAGAGTCAACAAACTTGGAAGAAAAAAATACATGTGTGTGTATATATACACAAACATATACACACATACACAAGAGTGTGTGTGTGTGTGTGTGTGTGTGTGTGTGTGTGTGTGTGTGTGTGTGTGTGTGTGTGTGTGTGTATCTCCAAGAAATATCTACCCAGCACTGGTCTGGGAATAAGTTGAAAATAGCATGGTGAAAACTTTCAGAAGTCTGTAAACTAGGGTTTGAACAGTTGCTCCGTGGCTCCTCAAGGTAATTAATGCTTGTGTTAGTATCTGAAAGGTCAGATGGGGGCAAAGAAGGAATGCTCAAAATAGTATGATGCTATAATTGGTCATGACCAAAGGCCAGTTCCAGAATTTTTACAATGAGACTGATTCTGGAGCTCTATCATTGCCTCTACTGACATGCTTAACATGGACTAGTTTTTCTTCTTTTCACTGTATTCTTAGCTTTACCAAAAAAAAAAAAAAAAGATAAGATAAAATGGATGGATGAAGTTGTAGTTAAAAACAAGAACACACTCTTTCCCCTACAATCGTGTAAGGGAAGCATTATAAGAGCAGGTGTTCAGTGGCCTGGATTTAGCTAAAATTGGTTTCACCAATGACTCACTGTTGAGAAAGAGTAATCTATTCAATTTTAAAAATAGTGCTTTTTAAATAAGCTGGTTCAGGGTGAAGTTGACCTGGTATCACACATTCATAGCATAGTTTTTAAGTTTTCTTTTTTTTTTTCCTGTGACTTGCCCAATTATTGAAAAAAGAAGCAAATACATCTAAATTTTACTTATCCCCCCTCCTTTATCCACAAGTTCTCTAACTTTTTCTAAGCTCTGCTCAGTTGGCAGCAAGACTGTGTCCTTCTGGCTGCATGACAATAGAAGATAGCAGGTTGGTTGTTGTATGCATGGACTTGATTTCCCCAGTCATTTTCAGTGTTTAATATACCAAGGCCTCTGTCTCCCTATGATCATGTTGGAGTGGCAACCAGATAGCTGCTTTATATTTATTACTACAAAGGACATATTCTGGAACCCCCCTCAGTGGTCTTTGGTTTTGATGACTGGATTTAGTAACACCATTCTTAGCACAGAGTGCACAATTTCTTCACTATCCCAGACCACTGTACAGTGGACTGATCTACTGGCATTTGTAGAGCAGCCAAAGTGCATATGTGATTTGCACCAACTATCACACTACATTTAAATTCTAATCCATCTGCCTTTTATTATGTTTTCACTGAGTCCACACATACCTGGCTTCTTGTTTTCCTTCCCTTTCATGATGGATTGCTATTCCTCCTCTTCTAAGATGTTTCTCTTTTCTAACCTGTCCCCTCAATGCATTCTTTGTGTCATGTACACCTCTGCTTCTCATCTTATTTATTTGTTCTGCAAAACAATTTCACGTCTTTTATTTTGTGTGTGCCCTTCAAGTTCATTAAACATCCAGAACCATGAAGATAGAACCTTACTCTTCTTCCAGAGAACATTCTGGAAATGAGCACGTTCTTGTTTTTTGAATAGGAGCCACAGTTTAATAGGCTGCAATATCTGGACCTATTTCTCACTGATATCTTGAGCTTTTCTTTATGAGGCTAATAGGAGAGTTGTGTGTTGAGAGACATCCTGCTATAGGGAATGGCATGGAAGCCTGAGGAGTGATACCCCTTGGTCAACAGACTGCAAGAGGGTCCCATGTGTGTGACATGGCTCCATGGAATTTCCTGTTTGTTCACCTTTGGTTGCTTGACAAGGCTTCCCAGAATTAAACAGCCTAACCTTTGGCTTAGTATTGTTTTGGGAGATTCTGAGGGCCCAGGAGTTTCTCAAAGAACATGTTAATAATATATCAAAATTAATTGGTTTATTTAAAAGGCATTGTCAGTATTAGAGGTGTTTTTGATGTATGTTCCTGGTATGGGTTGGCTTGATTTAATTTTGTTGTTGATTTTTCCTGTTAGTGGTGTGTGCAATGACCAATAATTTTAGAACAACTAGTTCTATAGTTGTGATCATGCTTTTGTGCATGTGAAATGAAGTTATTATGTTGGATTTCTATCCACATCCCCCAGGGAGATGGTAGGTCCGAGTGCAGTGGTGTTTACAACTATTTGATCATAACCAGTTACAGATTTCTTTGTTTCTCCCCATTCCCACAGTTTCACTTGATTTACCAAGAACATGTTGTTTCCCTAGTAATAATAAGAATGATATAGTATGTTTTTGTTAGTTTGAGTAGGATCATTTAACTTTTCACTTTGTCCCCTGTGCTGTTCCCGGAGTCTATTGGACAGGAATTAAAGGTTTCATTATAAGATAAATAAGTTAGATAGTAGAGAAACACAAACAAATTTTGATATTAATAGGTTTTGTTTAAATCAGTTTGTAACACAAAATTTGTAACAATAACATAGAAATGTAATAGAGATTTATAGTTAAATTTTATAATATTCAGGTTAAAACATTGTGACTTTGATTATAGATTAAAATGATCAATATAGAGTATAAGCAATATTAAATTGTTAACCATAACTAATCAATGTTATTAAAATTAAGTTTAGTAAGTATAAGTAAGATTAAAAAGGGGTTAAATTGTAAGCTAAGAAGGTTAAAGTTTATGATTCAGACCGAAAGTCTGACGTTTTAAAGCCAAGCATATTGCTGTTGGATAGTTTCCTGGCCACAAGCCACAGGCTTTGGGGTGAACTACTGATGCATGAGTAGATGTTTTTGTCAGAGCATGAGTGCTTTGGAACATTTTGACCTTTCTTTTTCAACAGAAATGAAATAAAAAATGTTTTGATTAAATATAAATCATTATGTAGAGGATTAAGTAAAAAATATATAAATAAAGCAAGATTCATGTGGTTGTTGTCCACACTTGCACTAGACATATGTGGTCCATGTCTTCCTTTTTTCACCAAATCCACACCACCTATTCAGGTCCAACAAATCCTGCGGAGCTGGTCTCCAGCAGTTGTACCTATAGAATTACCAACATCTACAAAACTTTGTTCCTCTTTTTCTACCAAATATCTAGAAACATTAAAAAAATAGTTGCCAATTCATAGAATAATGTTTGACAACTTCCACACAGTCTGATGTTCTTCAATTCTCATATGTTATCACATGTATACTCATGTTGTTTTCATTAATTATTTCCACAAGTTAGCTCATATAAAACTCTTATTAAAAATGCCTTTTTACTATTTCTATGAAGACTATCATTGGTATTTTGATGGGGATTGCACTGAATCTATAGATCACTTTGGGCAGTATAAACATTTTCACAAGGTTAATTCTTCCCATCCATGAACACGGACTGTCTTTCCATCTCCTGGTATCCTCTTTAATTTCTGTCAGCAGTATTTTGTAGTTCTTATTGTAGAGATCTTTCACCTGTTTGGTTAAACTTATTCCTAGTTATTTTATTCTTTTTGTAACTATCATAGATGGGCTTGTTCAGTGTTGGTATAAAAAAACACTACTAATTTTTGTGTACTGATTTTGTATACTTTCAGACTTTACTGAATTTGTTTATGAGTTCTAGGAGTTTTTTGGTAAAGTTTATGGGTTTTTCTATGTATAGAATCATGTCATCTGTGAACAGTGACAATTTAACTTCATCTTTTCCAATTTATATGCCCTTTATTACTTTATCTTGCCTGATTGCTCTAGCTTCCCTAAAAGCCAAAGAAATCCTAAGAAAAAATAAAAATAAAACTGGAGGCATTATACTACCTAACTTCAAACTATACTACAAAGCTATAGTAACCAAGACAGCATGGCTATGGCATAAAAACAGACATATGGACCAAAGGAACAGAATTGAGAGCCCAGAAATCAACCCAGGTACTTATAGCCAACTGATGTGCAATGAAGGCACCAAGAACATCCATTGGGGAAAAGAAAGCTTCTTCAGTAAATGGTGCTGGGAAAACTGGATATATTTATGTAGACCCATACCTATTGCCATATACCAAAATCAATGCAAAATGGATTAAAAACTTAAGTATGAGACCAGAAACTATAAAATTCCTAGAAGAAAACATAGAAGAAACCCTTCAGAATGTAGGACTGGACAAAGACTTTTTGAATAAGACCCTGAAAGTACAAGTAAAAAAAGAAAAAAGTAAACAAATGGGATTATGTGAAACTAAAAAGCTTATGCACAGCAAAGGAAACAATCAACAGTGTGAAAAGACAACCTACAGAATGGAAGAAAATATTCAAAAAATACACATCCAACAAGGGATTACTATCCAGACTATACAAAGAATTCAAACAATTTCACAATAAAAAATGAATAATCCAATTAAAAATGGGCAAAAGTGGGGGGAGGGGGGAGGGAGAAGGGAGGGAGGTTTTGGTGATGGGGAGCAATAATCAGCCACAATGTATATCGACAAAATAAAAAAAAATAATAATAATTAATTAATTAATTAATTAATTAAAAAAAGAAAAGAAGAAAAAAAGAAAAAAGAAAATAAAATAAAATAAAAAATAAATAAAAAATAAAAATGGGCAAAAGAGCTGAACAGACATTTTCCAAAGGAAGACATACAAAAGGCCAACAGGTACATGCAAGAATGCTCAGCATTAGTAATCACATAAATCAAAACCACATTGATATATCATCTCACCCCAACTACACTGACTATATCAAAAAGGCTGAGAATAACAAATACTGATAAGAATGTAGTGAAAAGAGAACTCTTCTACAGTGTTGGTGCAATTGTAAATTAGTACAGCCATTATGGAAAACAGTATGGAGGTTTCTCAAACAACTACAGATAGAACTACCATATTATCAAGCAATTGTACTATTGAGTACATAACCAAAGGAATGAAAATCATCATGTCAAAGGGACACCTGCATTCCCCTGTTCATCATAGCTCTATTTAAAATAGCCAAGATATGGAATCAATGTAAATGTCCATTAAAAGATGACTGGTTAAGAAAAATGTGATATATATACCTAGTGGAATACTACTCAGCCATAAAAAAGAATGAAATTCTGCCATTTGTAACAACATGGATGATCTTGGAGAAAATTATATTAAGTAAAATAAGCCAGGCATTGAAAGAGAAATACGACATGTTCTCACTCATAAGTGGGAGGAAAGAGAGGGGGGGGGAGAGGGGCTGACAGGAGAGGGGAGAGGAGGGGGGAAGGAAAGGAAAGAACACAAAAAAATATGGAACTTTCAGAAGGAGAGAACAGGCTTATAGTTACTAGAGGTGGGAAAGGGGAGGGGGAGGAGTTTAGGGAGTAATTGTGTAAGGGACACAAAGAATAATTACAATTTATTATGATGAACATGCTAATAATATTGACTTGATCATTGCATACTGTACACAAATACTAGTAGTCTATAAATATGTGTAAACAATTATGTTTTAATTCAAAAAATAAATTAAAAATAAAAAGCTAAAAAGAAAAATGCCCTTTTAGTTGCTATTCTTTTTTGAGAAGTTACATCATGTCAAACATTTTGATAAGGGTTTTATGTAAACAATCATTTAATTTTCTCAGTAGTCCTACCAGATAGGTATTATTATTGTTGTTGTTGTTGTTACTAGTCCCTTTTTACAGATGTGAAAACAGAACAAAGTGATTAAATACCTTGTCTACAGTTAAACAGTCAGTAAAAGGATATGCTAACCCTCCAATTCAAGAATGTGTGATCGAAAAATCTGTGTCCTTAACCTATAACATACATGGTCTAACTGCTTAAGTCTATTCTAAAAGAATAAATCCCAGCCAGGGTTGGAAAAAGCAAAGATGGCTCTGCCATTAGTCAGGCAGTGTGGGGGGATGGATACAGACAAAGCTAGCCCCTAAATTAATGGGGAACATTCTGAGAGTACTTCAAAAAGTTTGTAAAATGGAATTAAATTTTTGAAGACCCCTCATATTTCCCTAAGACCGTACTGTAAAATAACGTAACGAACCTCTTTTCACATGATTTCCATTTGCTTACCAATGATGCCCCTGGAAGTTCTTGTTTTTCCCATCTATTCCTGGGGATACCTGATTGCTAGAATGCTTTCACTTCATGACAGCACCCAATCCCTAGTTAATCCTGGATTCTCCCAATTTCATCCAGAAGCGGCACCTAATCCAGAATTAAGACTCTCTTCCCTTAAACATTCTTCAGAATCATTCAGCAAGAACCAAAATCTTGCAAAAGTTGCTTACTTGTTTTCTCATCATGTGGTATTTCATAGGTTTTCTGGAGCACCCTCCCTTGCTGAATTCAATCAATATATATGATTCTGCCAAATTTAAGATTTGTGCCTGGTGGTCTTTGGCTGGTTAAACCTTGAACAATGTTTACTAAATTAATACTCCTAAGTAATTCCCAGAGAAAGGAAAAACCAATATCCATTAAATACTGTATATGTCGAATGCTTAATGGCTCTCATAATAAAAATACACATTAAAATGGTATATCTCTTTATTGATTTGGTAAAGATACTTAAATCTTTTAAAGATTCTGTATTATCAAGATCTGTTAGTGAAGGATGGGAAGCATGGATACTCTCATACAGTCAGGTGGAATTACATATGTTACTTCAAATTTTGGGGGGGAAAATTTGAACTTAAAATTTTCATCCATTATCCAATTTTTATTATGTAATTGGAAAAAAAATAGAGTAAAGAAAAATTTTACTAGGATATTTATGGCAGCATTTTCATAAAAAGCAAACAATGATATAAATGCCCCCAAGCGGTATGTAAAACAGAATTTTGTGCCAATAAAAAGCCTTTTGTAAATTAGTATTTAGTGTCATAATATGTTGTTTAACTAAAAAGACAATTTATTGGACAAATTTGAGATCAAATATTCATTAAAATCTTAGATTTATGTGAGTATGTGTGGATATGTGAAGATATTATCAAAATGATTTTAAAGACTGTTTTAGGGCAGCAGAATTATAGATTACCTAGTCTCTTTTTTCACACTTTGTGCACAGTATTCCTTTGCAAAGCAAAATATTAATATGAAGTATAATTAATCTGAAATCCACAAACATTTATTTATTGTTTCAGGCAAAAGTTAACAGCCAATATTTTCACTATTTCCAGTTGGTCAAACTGTTATTAGCTATAGTTAATATTCCTATCACAAGTCTGGTATTTCCATTCCACAAATCTGAAATCTCCAATACATCAGACTGAATTCTTTCAGTGAAAGAGAAGGAAAAAGGGTGAAGTGAATGAAGAAACAAAGGTCAGTGAAGTTCTGATCCTTTAACCCAAAGTTAATCCATAGGTTAGAGCAAAAATATTTCTTTACATACACTTGATTTAAGCCCTCAGATGATCAAAGACACTGTGGTAACATGATACTGAACATACTGTGTTAGAACTCTCTCTCCAGTTTACTCCATCTGCTCACACCCCACAAGGAGACCAGACTACTTAGACACAAGCTTCCATGTTGTATGTAAAGCCTGAGATAACGTGTAGCCAAAGCCCTCTGTTTCTACCCTCCGTCCTCATTTGCTTACGAGAACAAAGAATAACTGAAGGTCCTTTGGTTAAATGTCTCAGTTTTTGTTTCATAATGCATGGGATTACATTACACATTTATAGTAACCAGCCTGTCTTCCTTCCTTCCTTCCTTCCTTCCTTCCTTCCTTCCTTCCTTTCTTCCTTCCTTCCTTCCTTCCTTCCTTCCTTCCTTCCTTCCTTCCTTCCTTCCTTCCTTCCTTCCTTTCTTCCTTCCCTCCCTCCCTCCCTCCCTCCCTCCCTCCCTCCTTCCTTCCTTCCTTCCTTCCTTCCTTTTAATTCTTCCTGAATAATTCAGTCCCAAAATTCATTAGAGGAGTCTGAGTAAGGTAGGTGCCTATGTTGTGTATGTGTCTGGTGTGTGCATGGGTTGGGCATTCAGGAAGACCACAGGGGCCTAGCATAAGATATCAGAGACTGAAAGGAATAAGGAATTTTTATGTAAAGGGTAACAGTCATAATAAGAGATCTGTTAGATCATGGAGGATTGGTCAAATAGGTAAATAAATTGAGGCTAATAGGAAAGAGGGGAAATAAAAATAATTCTGTAATATTAGATTAGAATTAGAAGTACCGGTATGAATTTGTGCATATTGATAGACATGTAAGTATGCTGGTGATGCATGTATGTGCATACAAACTCATACATACATATGTATATCTTAGCTTGTCCACTAAGAGGGCATGTAAATAATGATACTCAGTAGCTTTGAGCATTCCCAGAACCCAGATTTTGGTTTCTAAATAGCATTTTCAACTAAAAGAACTTTGATTCAAGGGATGGATCAGGAAAAACACAAAATAGGCTTGCAATACCTCATTTGTCAGAAAGTAAGGAAGTGATCAGAGAATGATGAGGACACCAAAATATCTTAACAAACTCCCACTGGACCACTCTGGAACAATTTGAGCATCAAAATAAATAATGATTGTCACAGATAATAATCCATTAAATAATACAGAAATTCTTTAGCTTATACTGATATAAATAAATAGACAGATATATAAATGGGGGAAAAGAAACATTTCCTTTAGAACAAAATTATATGTCCTTAATATGGAACAATGATTATGTTAGAAAATCATCACCCACACTCATCATTATGCTAGTAATCAGATAAGAAGCAGCAATGAAAAACCAGTGAGTTGGTTTCATGAGAAACAATATTTTCCTTCCTACAAAATTCTTATAAATTAGAAATGGAAAAAGAACATATGCGTATATGTGTATATATACATATGCAAATAGTGGAGGAACCTGGTAAACCACCATTCAAGTGGTGACTTGATGATGTCAGTTGACTTGATAGCAGTGGGCAGATTACAATCATTTACCACCTGAGAAGATACAATGAGAATACAGCATCACTTCTGTGGTATTCATGTCCAAAATGCATACTTTGAATTTAATGGGATGACATAAGACAAATACAAATTGAGCAACATTCTAAAAATATTTGCCCTGTAACCTTCAAAACATGTCAAAGTTATAAAAGTCAAGGAAAGAGTAAGAAACTGATCCAGATTTTAAAAGACTAAAAGAAATCACATCTAAATGCAAACCACAAATCTGGATTGGAACTCTTTGCTTTTATAATATGGCAATTCATAAAACTTGAATGGGATCTGTAGAGGCAATAGTAGCACATCAATGTTAATTTTCTAATTTTGCTGCTGGACTCAGAAGATACAGAGTACCTGACTGTCATTCAGCAGCAGCTCTTTAATGACTGCTAACCCAACCAAGGCACTCATCACTACTGAAGACTTTTAATATATTTCATCTTGCTTCTGGGTATCTAAAAGTGTTAGTATTCATTGGGAAGCATAGTTACAAAGTAATAGATATATATTTTATGTTATTCTCTACTGATCTATGAGCTCCATGAGCCATATCACTCATTGGATGTAAATAAATATTGCTATGTGCTCATAATTACTACTTCTCCATCCTAGCACATGATAGTCACTCAATCCAGTTTATTTAAATTAATTTAATTATATTCATTTATCTCATCTATAATTTATCATGGTAAGTAGTTTGTAATTTATTTATTTTGGAGGCATGGTACACTCTGTTTACAATAAATGCTTTTTTTTTCTCATAAAATATATATAATTTCATTGTTTAATACATGAAATATGTAGAAAATTATAATAAGACCAAAACTTTCTGATAATTTCATTACCTCCTCCCCCCTAAAAATCAACCATTAGTTCTTTGAAGCAGTTTGGTTTTTGTATGCGTATTTTACCTAGTTGAGATCAATGTGTGTGTGTGTGTGTGTGTGTGTGTGTGTGTGTGTGTGTGTGTGTGGTGCGTGTACATACAACACAATATTTGCCTAGTTTTTCAATGTAACTTTATATAGTAATTGTATTTAGTACCTAAAGTGTCTTTATAAAAGTCATTGCAATTCATATGTGCACACTTAATTGATGTGTATACATGTAGAGATAGTAGAAAATTCTATTTAATTATTGTATCTACCCATTTTTCTTTCAGCAGAAGAGCCTCTAACAGCCTTTGGACCCAAATCCTTTATAAAATATGTGTTCAGATCTCTCCCTTAAATAGCCATGGAATTATCTGCATCCTTCTTTACCATTACCCTTCACAGCTGCCTGAATGGAGTGAGCTCTTAACTATATTGTCCCCTCTCTTTTCCCCAGAAATTTGACTTAAAATATCCCTTTTTCATTTAACAATAGTGGTTGTATATTTCACAGATGTCATAGAGTTGTTAAAAGGTTAAACTCTAAGAAATATTCTATTTCTTTAAATTTGACTTCCTTTTTGGAATTCATTTTTGACCCTGAATATGTCACAACACATATGTAAGAGAAAAATCTGATAAAATTACTCCATTTATTGAAACTCAACAATTAATATTGATACAGATGTGAATTACATGGCAGTAACTGATAACATGAATATGATTCTACTGGTTTTCTACCAATTTGACCTTATTCCCCCATCTTCATAATTGATAATATAGATGATCAGGAAACCAAACATTTCACAATGCAAATCTTCTACCTGAGGGTAAAAATACAAAGAAGCAAAAATACTATATTTTATGTTAAGATTAATTCACCATTTATATGATAGGTATTTACCAAGTACTTCAGATCTTCTAGGTTACAGTTCCCTTGACCTTGAGGAGCTCACTGTGGAGCTGGCATGTCAGATATGTCAAGAAATAACTAGTATGATTGTCAGTCACATAAAAGAGTTATTGAAAAAAGTGTAATGGAATCAGATGTAAATTCCTTCCCTTATAACTAATAATCTCAGATGACTTATACAATAGAAAGACGTTCTGTGATTTGAGAGTCTGTCTGTTAATTTCCAAGATCATCAAACAATTATTAGGCAAAGGGTTTTTTTTTTTTCTCTATTTTGACCCACCACCTGTCCCTTTAGAGTCACCTGACCCTAAGAGAACATATGGGAGACAAAAAGGGAGAGGGAAAATGGATCCAGAAAAAGTGTGTGTATTCTCTAAATTATCTTCTTTTTCAAAAGAAACAGCTATTTGTACATTACAATGGGATATAGCAAAATATATACATTAACTTTTGCTTTGAAATGCATTTCAGTTAAGGTTCATTTGCTACTAAAAATTCTTTCAGAAAGCAAAAATATAAAACAGTATTTTGGGGTAATGTTCTGTTTGCAGTGAAAGTGTGGTATGTATACATTTTTTTATTCTCCCAAAAAAGTCATAACAATTTTTCAACCTAAAATGAAGGAAAATTTTATTCTTTAGAGATAAGAATAAACAACAGATTGAACAAGGAAAAAAGAAAGAAAGAAAGAAAAGTAAATCATATAGTCCTTTGGCAGAAAAGATATTAAGAATATTGATTGTTTTTCTTTCTATTCTATTTCAGTTCAGGCCTATCCTACCAGAGATTTAAGAGCTGTTCTGACAATATATTCAAAAGGAGCTAATGAAGCAAGACATTGAGAGATATAACTTTGAATGCATTACTGGGTCTATTAAGGACTTTGACTTACTAAAGAGCTTCTAAAGTTCTAATGTTCCTACTGGCTGAGGTGCTTATTTACATGGAAACCTTTTCAAATGCTATAGCTTAATATATAGAAATATAGAAAAAAATACAAGAAATGAACATGTAAAAATAATAATAATTTCAATTGTTAGAAGTGCCATGGAGAAAATAAATTAGGATAATATATGGATATGATAGAAAATGATTTAGGTTTCACTGAAAGTTCCTCTGCCGCAGGAGGATAAATTTGAGACCTCAAATGAGAGAGAAACATTCATGTGAATAGAGCGAGTCTTTTATGTTGAGAAACCACTAATGAAGAGGATCTGTGGAAAGTACTTGGAAGCCATTTAGAATAGCATAACCTGATGTACATTTTGAAAATATCACTGTCTACTGTGTAAGAAACTTATTACCAAAGGTCAGGAGTTGAAGACACGAGATCAGAAAGAGTGGTTTTATTAGTCGAGGTGAAAGGTGAGGGGGATGTAAACTAAAGTATTGACAGTAGAGATGGAGAGAAGTATATCAGTAGCTAAAATTGGCAGAAGTGCCAATGTATTAGATATGGGGTGAAAGGAATGGAGAAATCAAGCATAACTCCAAATTTTGTGGCTTAAACCACTGAATAGAAGCTGGTGTAATTCACTGAGATAGAGAATCTTGGGGCAGAAATACGTGAAGGGAGTTGGGGAACGAGATAGTTAAGGGTAATCAATAATTCTCTTTTAAACATGTTAAATTTGAAATGCCTATACAACATTCAAATAGAGATGCTAAGAAGAAAGTTGTATATACAGTTTGTGGCCAAAGGTATAAGTTATGCTGTGCATCAAATTTTGAGCACCATCAGTATAAAAATGGAATTTAAAGCCAGAGCTTAAAGAATATCAGTTTGGGGCAGAAGAGAAAAGGGCCCTGGAATTCTCCAAAAGGTAAAAGTTGGGAAGAGTAAAAAGAGTCAAGAAATGAGCCTAAGAAATGTTAGCCTGTGAGACAGTAGGAACACAGGATAGTCATGCCATGGAGCCAAGTAAAATGTTTCAAAGGTGGAGAGTATAGTTTATACGCTCTGGGAAATGCTGCTGAGAGAATAAGTTAGATAAAGACAGAGAAGTGGCTGTTGAGATTAGTAGCATGGAGATCATTGGTCACCTAGACAAGAGCAGTTTCAGAGGGGTGGTGGAGAAGGAAGCTGGATTAGAAAGAACGTAGGAGTGACTGGGAGGTGAAAAAGTTCTGAAAGAAACAGGAGATTTAGAGATAGTACAGAAAGACTACAGACAACTATTTTTAAAAATTGGCTATAATGATTAGCAGTAAATTATGAGCAGGAGCTGATTGCATGTGGGGCAAAAAAAAAAAAAAACAGGTTTATTTGTTTGTTTTTAATATGCTAGACTACTTTTCATGTTGCAAGGAATGATCCACAAAAAGCATTTAGGGGGAATTAAAATGCAGAAGGTAGAAGTAGGAACTATATCAGACAAGACCTTTAAAAGGTAACAGAGGATGGTATGTAGGAGAAAAGAAAGTGGAGAGAGCTGGCCTTCAACATAACTTATGCTTTTTAACTGAAAAGGACAGAGATGTAGAATATGAAGGGGCTTCGCATAGTTCATGGAAAGATTTATATTATCTTTTTATTCTATTTTTTCCATCAACTTTTTGAAGGATCCTCATATAGACATAGATGCCAGCTTTTTAGGAAATTTGGAGACAGGATGAGGGAGTTCCGGTCTAAGTTGTCAACAACAGTGACATAATAGGTGCAGCCATTTCCTCTTCGTGTATGTGTGTGCATGGACGCACGCATGTTAAGGTATAAGGGTTCAAGTTTTGAGGAGAAAGAAAGAAAATAAATTACTTATTTTGAGACTGAAAAAGCAAAGGGAGGACAGTTAGACTCATACATTTCATATTCAGTTCTATAAAATTGGTTTAAATATAGTTCTTATGAGGATAAAATAAAATTAAGTATGTAAAGTCATTGGATACAGTGTCTGAGATATAATAGATGTTCTAAATAACCCATACATTGTGTAACGCCAGTCTTTTGCTTAATTATTGGGAAAAAAATAAGATTGGAGAAGATGAACAAAAATGGTAAGGATAGGGTAAATGAATATTTCTTAAATTACTTTTTAAAATAATTGAGGTATAAGTAACATGTAATAAACTTTACATATTTAAAATGTACAATTTGATAAATTTTGACATGTGCATATACCCATGAAACCATCACTACAATCATTCAAGGTAGTGAACATGACCATCACCACCAAAAGAGTCTCCGTGGCCCTTTGTAAATAATCCCTCCTGTCTCTCCTGCTCACTCCATTCTGAAGCAACCATGAACCTATTTTAGGTCAATAGAAATTAGCTTGTATTTACTATAATCTTATATAATTGGTATCATACAAATTATTTGCCTGGCTTCTTTCGTCCAGCATAATTATTTGAGATTATTTACTTGTTGCATGGATTGATAGTTTCTTCTGTTACTGAGTAGTATACCCTTGTCTACCCATCCACATGAGATGAGCATTTGGGTGGTTTCCAGTTTGGGGCTGTTATAAATAAAGCTGTAATTAACATTTATGTACAAGACTTTATATGAACATATGCTTTCATTTCTCTTTTACCAATCCCTAGGAGTGGAAGAGCTGGATTCTATGGTAGGTGTGTGTTTCACTTTTTAGGAAACTGACAAACTGTTTTCCAAAGGGTTTGGACCATTTTGCATTCTTACTCACAATGTATGAGAGTTCCCGTTGTTCTACATCCTCAGCAGTACTTGGAATGCTCAGTTCATTTTAATTTTAGGAATTCTAATAGGTCTGAAAAGGTTTTCACTTGTGATTTTAATTTCTATGTGTACAATAACTAATGATGTGGAGCCTTTTTTTTTCTTATGTTAGCTTGCCATCATTAATAAAGTTCAAATATTTTGCTTACTTTCTAAACTTGGTTGTTTGATTTCATATTGTTGAGTTTTGAGAGCTCTTGGTATATTCTGGATACAAGTCCTTTATCATATGTGATCTCCAAATATTTCTACCCAGTGTGTGACTTGTCTTTTTATTGTCTTCATGGTGTCTGTTGAAGAGCACAAGTTCTTAAATTTGATGAAGTCCAATTTATCTTTTTTATTTAATTGATCATGGTTTAACATAAATGCATCTGCAGAGTTACTTCAACTTCTAACTGCAAATCTTGTCCAAACCCATCGTTTAAATCTATCATGTCCTCTTGCTCTGTGATGGGGTACAATGCTAACTCGGGTGTGTATCCAAGAAAGCCATAAAAGCTTGAGCCCTTCCTTTGCCCAAAGTTCTCCAGACTAATTGGACATGTGCAGATGGCCATCACTCCTCTTGGGAAAAGGAAAACCTTGGCCACACACCTAATCATCTTTTTCTTTAAAATAACTATGTTTGGGCCGAGCCCGTGGCGCACTTGGTAGAGTGCTGCGCTGGGAGCGCGGCGACGCTCCCGCCGCGGGTTCGGATCCTATATAGGAATGGCCGGTGCACTCACTGGCTGAGTGCCGGTCACGAAAAAAAACGACAAAAAAAAAAAATAATAAATAAAATAAATAAATAAAATAACTATGTTTGGGATAGAGGGAAAAGAAGGGATTACTTAGTGGAGAGAGAGACAGCAGCTCTGCACCAGGAAGCCAGACATATTTACTTTCTGGTTCTTGCAGTGCATGTCAACCAACTAAATACATAATGTTTTCATTCTACCCAAAGCTCTATAATGAATAAAAATGTTGATTATGCAGCCATAGCAACACGGTGGTCGGGATGGGGCCCAGGGTTTCATTTCCTTTGTTTGAGTCAACTTGACGTGCACAGAGACAATTTTTTATTAAAGAGTCCACTCCACTTTAATCTGTGACATCTACTACATTATAGTGGTAACACCTCTCAAGGTTTCATCTGATTTTAACATAATGTTCAAGAGAGTTTTCCAGGTGATAGAGATAACTAAGATTCCTTTGAGTTGGTTTTCAATTCTATCAGGGGCCACTTTCATCTGTTTTATAAACCCACTCTAAGGCACGGGCCCAAATCCTACTACTACTACTACTCAATGCTTCATCAATGGTTTCCTGTGAAAGTTTGTGTGAACTAGGGGAAGATCCCCAAGAGGGCCAAAACACCTACATAGGAGTCAGGATCCACTGGGGAGATCAACAACAACAAATCTGAGACTTTCGCTGTCATCTCTGAATGGAGCTCAAGTTGGCATAGTAGACTGAAGGACAGGCTGAGCCATAAGTTATGTGTTCACTGTCATTCTTCATTAAGAAACATTATGGACACCACCACCTCATTTCCAATTGAACCAGCCAAACTTATTGTTTCTTCTGTAATGTCTAATCCAATGTTAATCCCCAGCAGTGTAATTTTTATCTCCAACATTAAATTTTTCATCTTCAGAAGCTTTACTGAAGTTTTTATTTTATATCTTCCATGTTTCTAACATTTTTAATCATTTCTCTGGCTTCTTGAACACATGGTATACAGCTCTAATGATTTTTAAATTGTTCTTGATGCTAATTCTAACACCTGCGTCAGTTATGGAATGGTTTTAATTGATTGGTTTTTCTTCTTATTCTAGGTCATCTTTCTTCTTTGCATGTCTTCAAATTTGATTAGATACTAGACATTGTGAATTTTATCTTGTTGGGTACTATATGCTTTGATATTTCTATAAATATTCTGTCTTTTTTCTGGAACATGGTTAAGTTACTTGGAAATAGTTTTATTCTTTCTAGTTTTTGTTTTTAAACCATGCTGACCCTACTGAGACAAGATTCTTCTTACTCTGCCTGATACCATATGAATTCTGAGGTTTTTCGCTTTAGCTCTGAAGAATGGGTTCTATTTGAAGTCACTCTTTTTTTTAATCATTTGGGTGATTCTTTCCCCTCACATATTTGTGCTGATCAGCTTTCAAACTAATACTGTAGGGAGACCCTCTGAAGATATTGAGTGTTCTCTCTCCATGCAACTCCCTCTCCTCTCGCACTCTGCTTGTGAAGTCTAACTGCCTTGCCCTCCCCAGACTTCCAGTTTAATTGCCGCGACTCAGGAAGACTGCCGGACTTTGACTGGATTCTTTCTCTCTGTTACATGGCCTGGAAACTTCTTTTAGGGAGTTAGTTGGGAAAATTGTAGGGCTCACCTCATTTGTTCCCATCTCTCAGAGATCATTGGCCTTCATTGTCTGATGTCCAATATCTTATAATTTATTGTTTCATGTATTATTTATTAAGTTGTTTCTAGTAGTTGGGTAAACCTGACCTTTATTATGGTCATAAGTGAAATCAGAAATCACTTTGCTTTTTAATATGGATAAGATGCTTCTCTTCACATTAACTCATATTTAGGTTCTATTAGGATTAAATGTCAATTTCTGGTGTCTAGGACTCAATTCTTTACGAATCTACACAGATATACATAACTCCTAAGAATATACATGAGAGATTAGAACCGTAACATTATAGAAAAACAGGAAGCTATTGAGAGCTACAATTCCACTTCCTGTGTGTGGAAAACTGAGCCTGGAATAATTCAAGAAGTTGGCCTTTGGCCACCTAATTGGTGTCAGTATGAGACTAGAACCTAGGTTTTACTACTACAAGTCTACTGTATTTAATTACTTAAATTTTATAGGAAACATTTTAGAAGTGAATGGCTTAAAACTTTAGCTCTATTGATGGTCCACATCAAGGTGAGTCCCCATCCCTTGGTTTCTCTAGCACCCACCATTCTGTCAACTATTTGAGACCAATGAACTGATGAACATAAGTTTGCAGAACACAAAAGAACAAATCACTATGGATAAAACAAAGTTTGGATGTTACTAACTGCCAATCAGTGCTATTGTGAGGTTTAATTCTGGTTCATCACATGATTTGTCATCCACAGTGAGTCTTACAATGATTACACGGGAACTCCTTAAATATAGCCATATCCCTAAAACATAAATTTCAATTTTAGCCATCTTAAAACACACAATTAATGTTTAACTGGTATATTGTGGCAACATTTGAGCTCTCATTTAAGTATTTTAAATAACTGAGCATTAAATAACAATGAAAGCAAAACAGTTTCATGGTGATACTGCTGCCAACAAGGTCTTAACTCAGGATTTTGCTACCTATCAAAGTTTGCCTTTCTTTCTATTCTCAGCATTTGCCAGTAAAATGTCCTCAATAAACGATTTAAATCCCCCTGTCCATAAGTTTAAATTACTCTCTCACACAGATTCTACTATTCCTAGGTAAAGCTAACGCTGTTAACTTCACCTGGCTTCTGTTAAAGTTTTCTTTTCAGACCCTGTAAGATTTGCCATTCATTCGTAGATCATAACTTTTTACACAACCAAACTTAGCTATCTCTGTATTTCTCTTGGACATTGGGGAACTTTGTTAAGATAGTGGGAAAGTATGTTAGGGAAAAAGAGGTAATAGAGTCACCTATTAAGCCAGGTAATAAATTGTAAGTCATCAGACCATTCTTTTGTTTCAAAAACAAGAGGTTCAGAATATGTATTTATCCTTTATTTATTATATATAATTTATTTAGCCTTTATTTATTATATATTTATCACTATAAATTTTGATGACTCAACAAGATGTTATATGGCATTGTTTTGAAATCTTTGCACTTCAAGCAGATGTAAGATGGAGTCCTTTACAGCAGTAAAGGCTGGAAAGGTAGAAAAGTATTGGTGCCTATTTTTTTAAAAAAGGAAATGTATCTTGTTCATGACATGATACTTAAAACTAATTGTGTAATCCAGAGATTTTTAAAAATTATGAAATTTCCAACTATAAAAGCATGACTTTATTAGCACATTATCATTAGTGTAAGGTAACTAAAATTTGGGTCCTGGTCTTTGTGTATTTATTTCCTCTTCTGTGATCTTTGATAATGTTCCTTCTCAGGAAATGCATTTTTAAAAATACTAAGTTTGTACCCAATATGGTAACTGGCTTTTTTGTACATTATTTCATGCACTCCTCAGGGGCATGTGATTGCTTCTTCATCTTCACTTCTCTTTATGTTTTCTTTTTCACCTCTATTTGAGCTTAGTCCTGTCTTTCAGATGGTGCCAAATATCTCACTCTTGTAATTTTCTGAAAGATAAGGACAGAAAATAAAAATAACAGAAAAGTCCATATCAACTCATTCATTAGAACATTGCTTTTCATATTTTAATTACAACAATGATGTAGCAGTTTTCAAGCACTGAGTAAAATGCCCCTGAATGTAGCTGCCAAAAGAGTTAATAAGATGTGAAACTACTTTAATAGAAGTACTGTGTCCTGAAAAATGGGAGATCCTGTGTTCTGTGTGAGTTATGCTTAGTAACGCTGTGCTCAGTTCTGAAAATGACACTTGGAAAAATTGACAACTTGAAGTGGAATAACAAGACAGTAACCAGATATGATGGAATTAAAACTTGGAGTCAATGAATGGAATGAATGCAGATGCATGTGGCACAATTTAATAGTCAGCTTTATGTGTCCAAAGCATTTTCATTAGAATTTGACTTATGTTTTTGTGGGGGGGGGGTTGTTTGTTTGTTTGTTTGTTTGTTTGGCAACTGGCTGGTACAGGGATTGAAACTTGGACCTTGGTGTTAGCACCATTTCTAAACAACACAGCTAACCATCCATCCCCTAGAATTTGATTTTTGTATGCAATTCTCCATGTCAGAGATCGAAGGAAAAGTAAAAGTCATAAGGAGGCAGGGCCTGCTAAACAAAAGGGGAAATTTTTCAAAAAGTTACCAACACTGGAAAGTAGTATTCCAACAATGCAAATGTCTAAGGATATGCTGAGAATACTATTAATGGGGTTCAAAGTTCTAATCAGGAACTTTCTAAATGATTTCTCAGCCTCTTCTAACTCTGAACTTCTATGACTTTTATGTGTCTTAAAGATGGTTGATAGTTACCCAAAGAGAGTCTCATTTGGGCCAGTAAAATTTCTAGATTAACCAAGAATTACGTTTGGTAGAGGAGAAAGAGGAGAAATCTCTAAAATATTTGATACCAAATTTAGAGGTTGTTGTAGATGAGTCCTACACTGTCCCCAGCTATCAACACTCTTTGAGAATTATCTTTAATAAAAAGATATGCCTAGTCCAAAATTATGTCTCCCCCAACCCAGGCAACCCACCAATAACTGATTAAATTGAGAGTATAAATACCCAGCCTTCTCACCTCAACTCAGGGCAATTTTAAAATGCCATTCCAGCTTCAGAGTTTCTGTGAAGTGGATTGAAATCATGTCCTGACTATGCTATTACCCACATTCACAAGTTGCCAAATCCTCCTTTCTTCTCTTCACCCTAGACGTGCTGATCCTTAGAGCCCTTCCTAATAAAAATTCCTGCAAGCTATTCTCCTCCTCAGAGTCTGGTTCCTGGAGAGAACTAAAAAGGAAGAGGCTAGTATTAAATTTGAAAGTTGGGTTGTCTTCTGGCAATAAGAACCCATTCACTTGTGCTGGGTGGATTTATAGTACAAGGTGGCAATGCAGAATAAAAACATAAGATGAGGGCATCTGGGATGCACTTGAAAATCTTGTTTCTCTAAATTCTGCTGAACCCTCTTAGCCTGCTGAAGTTGATTCTTTCCAGTTAAGGTAAATGTTTTACCCTTTCTTGAAGTCCTTTTTCAGCCTCCATAAGACAGCTCTTGTACTCCAGAAATTTTCCTACCTTCTTTTCTGCTACTGGGTCAATGACTAGATTAAATCACTGCATAACAAGGACAAGGAGTTTCTGAGCCTCTTAAGGAAGGAAAGGGAAAACATCACGAAAAACTATAGCTCCTAGAATATATTTCATTAAAGGATTCCAGAGAAAACATATAGAACTAGATTCTATGGATGTTGAATGAGGGCAAAGGGTGTGGGGGAGCAGAACATAAGTTAGGTAACAAAGAGTTTATTGCTATGAAAGCACACTCTCAGGATATGCAAGTTACCACCCTTATTAAAATCCCTGAGAGACAGTGCTAACAAATCACAAAAATGACTTTTAGAAGCTTGGAAAACAAACAAACAAACAAACAAAAACCAAAAAAAAAAAACCTGATCAGCCAAAGTAGAAATGCCAGAACTGCTATGGCAGACAGTGGAAGAAAAGGCTTAAAAGTTAGGAGAAATAGGCATTCTTGATATATAAATTGTGTAAGGACTGAAAACACATCAAATGACTGTCAAGCAAGGAGAGATCCCAAAAGTCATCCTGTTTATCAAAAGCGTGAAGAACTTGCTAGTGAGAACACCAACCTCACACGAGGAATCTATTATAACAATTGAGGAAGTAAAACTGTTGGCATTAAGAAGTGCTCAGGTTCTGGATATAAGTTGGAGATAGAGCTGACACAGTATGCTGGTGGATTGGATGTGGAGTGTGGTGGAAACAGAGGAATCAAGATGACTAGAAGCTTTGGGGCTTGAGCAAAGGGCGAAGTGGGGGAAATGGATTGGCCATGTTCTGCAATGTCAAAGACTGTGAGAGGAGATTTGCAAAGGACCAGGGCTGGGGGCTGGGGATAAAGCTCAGTTTTAGACATGTTAAATCTGAGATACATTTAAGGTATCCAAGTAGACATGTCAAATAAGAGGTTGATATACAAGTCTGGAGTGCAGGGGAGAGGTCCAACCTGGAGAAATAAAGTTGGGAACTATTAGCATATAGATGATATTTAAAGCCATGAGTCCACATGAGATCATTAAGGGAGGATGCACACATAGAAAAAAGTTTAATGACTGAGTGCTGGCACACTCTCACATTTAGAGGTCAGGGAGATGAGAGGGAGCCAGCACCAGAGCCAAGATAACATAGCCAGAGGTGAGAGAAAGACACAGAGGCAAATGTTTTATCCTGGAACAAGTAAGGAGAGCGTTTCAAGGAGGAGAGAGTGACGAACTATGTTGCATGCAGCCACTAGGTAAGATGACCTTATCTCATTAATCTGTTTCTTCATGTCTGTGTTACTCTGGCGTTTTCTGGTTCCATGCTTTCTTATTAAGACTCTTTTTTTTTTTTCTCATTTGATGAGTTCTGTGTCTTTGCCATTCCTCTTCTCCTCCTGAAGAGCTGTTATTAGAGCTCTTCAAATACACTAGTGGGTGTTTAGCAACCCAAGTCCTCTGAAGTAGAAAAGGCATTTTTCTAGCTTGTAAGCACAAACATAAGTCCTATCATGATTTGGACTCTGACCTTGTATTTTCTCCAAAGAATTCATAGTTCTTTTTAGACACTATCTCATAAATCCTAAGGTATGAGTACATAGACATTAATATTTATTTGAAAGCACATGTGAAGAATTAATTGTCTCAAATTGGCCATGTACAACGTTTAAGGTAAATAAAATAAATTTGTCTGTAGACAGTCTTACGTTTCTCATAAGCTCTTATACATAAATATTCATAGAAACCACATAGAATGGATCATTAAAATAGCAGCCCAGATAACAGAGGAAGATCTAAAATGTTGTGCCTGATTCAAATAGGCACAGCCTCATATTATCAACATGATCGTCTTCTTCATCATCATTATTATCTATGAGAAGCCTTAATCAGAGTCAACACCATGCTAAGCACTTAAAATTATTATTTTAATTATTACAGTCACTATACAAAATAGGTGCTAGAATTATCTATTTTAAGATGGGATGTACTAAGCTAAGAGACTTTAAGGAACTTGACTACAGTTACACAGATAAAAGTAGTAGGCATAAAATATGTAACTATAAAACCTAATAATAATAATGCTGATGCTTAAATTTTGTTTTTAAAGGAAAAACTAATATTCTTGCCAACAGTATCATGGAAGCTGAAAGGAGAAATCTAGAGGAAAGTTTCAGCATATGAAATTGGCAACAGAACCAAACCAAAAAAAAAAAAAAATCAAAATTAAAAGTTGGTTCTCTGGAAAAAAAAAAAAATATATCTAGCAAGACTAAGCAAAGTAATAAATATCTATCTAAGCTAAAATAAACTTAAATGAAAAATTGGCACAGGACAAGAAAAAAATTAAATACTAGTCTCACTTATTCAAATAAATGCAAAAGTCTAACAAAATTAAAATAGTAAAATACATGATTAAATATGTACATTTGAATTAGTCCCTGTAATTCATAGTGTTTGAGTCACTTTTGCCTGGTTTTTCTGTTACTAAAAACATTCTTCTCACCTTCCCCTTACTTCTAAATATTATTTTGCTTACAGTTTTGTTTGGCTTGTCATTCCTTTGTTCAAGGCAATTCCACAAAATGGTATTTCTACAGGCAATGGCAAACTATAAAAAAAATTTGAGCAAGGAAGTGACTTGACTTGACGACATTAGAGCTTTACAGGATTATTCTGTCCTTATCATGTAGGGTGTATTATGGTGGAAAAAAACACACTGGGAAACCAGTCAGGATGCTTTTGCAAGGTGAAAGATAATGAATACAGGGATATGTACAATGTGTATGATTACTGAAATAAGATAAATGCCGCTTAATTAAAATTAAAGCTTTCTTCCACACTATTTTTGTAACTATTCTATACATCTAAAATTATGTCAAAATAAAAAGTTTGGAAAAATGTCAAAAAGAGAAAAAATAAAATATTCACATGAAATAGAAATGTTCTGATTTGTCACTTAAATTATTAAGTTATTCATTATGTCTGATTTAAAGCATTACTTATATAGAATCTAGCCTTTTAAATTGGTGAATAAATGGGAAAGTAGGACTAAAGATATTCACTTTACAGGGACACAATTACTCAGACACAATTAGCTTGGAAAGAGATGAGCATTCCTTCACATTTTTCTCCTTTTTTCAAGCAATAGAAATATAAATACAAATGGAATAACTGAGATTTTAAAAAATTGTTTCTGGACCTTATTTCATTTTATCCATGCAAAATTACCTGGCTTATTACTTCTCACAGCTCCGTGGAGAGATAAACAAGGGAATATATGCAGATAAATATTACTATATCATTTCAAGGAGCTGCAACAATAAAGAACATTGATTTGAATCATTCTGAAAACAGCATCACCTAATAGATTGTTTCGTGAATCTGTTTATCTACTTTAAGGAGAAATTATCCTAATAATTTTACAGACACAGTGTAGATGCTCTTTTTGTTCAATGATTTTCCACCCTTAAGGAGTTTTTTATTGTGTACAGCAGGTTTCAGATTGGAAAGCTGCCAAATTGACTCTAGTTTAAACTTTGATATTACAAATGAATATCTTGGTAAGGATCATAAATCATTTTGTGAATGTATCAATGCATCCAGAAGCCAAACCAAAATAATCTCAAGTCAAAAGGATCACTGTGCCATATTAAACAAAAAGTTTAATCAATCAGCAGGTCAAAGTAGATCAATTGTCTTCAGATAAACACAATTAAACTTTTTAATATGTGCATCAGACTTCATTCATCCACAGAATAAAATTTTTTAGCACTGGCGTACATATACTCCAATTTATTAAGAAGGACTTTTTGACTAATAGATCTGCCTTTTATATGGTGTCACTCATGCAAAGACATTATAAGCTTAAGTCATATCTTTCCAATTTATGCTACAACGAAGTGGGCTACTCTGCAGGAGCAGTATATTTAATTTGTGGTAACAATATTCAGCAAGCCGGGATATTTTTTTCTAAGAAAAAGTGAATCATCTCCATTCAAGTAATTTACCCTCTTATCTCAACTGATTTGTCTGGTAAGAGACATAAGAAGATAAAGGAGCTATAAATGAATTTTAAAATGCATCAACTGTAATTATTTCTGAGTGTTTTACAACCCCAAAACTTAGTGTTTAAAACAACCACCATTTCTTTTCTTGTGATACCAGTGACTGGCAACTTGTGCAGAGCTCAGCAGGCATGGTTCATTCTCCTCATGGTGTCAACTGGATTCAATCATGCTGTTGTGGGTCAGTTGGCAGGTCAGCTGCTTGGTCCTGAATGGCTTTTCTTACATTACTGGCAACTGTCTGGTTCTGTTAGCCAGGGTATCCATGTGGTATCTCCAGAAGTCTATCATGGGCTTTTTTATACAGCATCTGACTTCTAAGAGGACAATAATAGAAGTTAGAAGTCCTCTTGAGTCCTGGACTTAGAAGGCATATCATGTTTCTCTACCATGCTACCGGTCAAAACAATTTACACTGTCAACCTATATTAAAAGGAGGGGAAACCAACTCCACATTTCCATAAAGGGATTGCAAAGTCACACTGAAAAAAGCTTACCATAGGGATGATAAACTGTGGCAGACATTTTTCCATGCAATCTTTTGCTTTGACTGAATTTTTTTTCCTTCAAAGAGTCTAACACCTCAAATATTTATAAAATAAAACTTCCTTAAAAGACCCTAAAAAACTAATTTTACAATTGGATAAGGAAACTGTGGTATATATACACCATGGAATACTACTCTGCCATAAAAAAGAATGTCATTCTCCCATTTGCAACAACATGGATGAGCCTGGAGAAACCTATGTTGAGTGAAATAAGCAAAGCACAGAGGGATAAATACCGCATGATCTCACTCATAAGTGGGAGCCAAGAGAGAAAGAAGGAAGGAAAGAAAGTCCACAGTGTTGCATTGGACTTGCAGAGGGAAAGAGCAGACCTTGGGATACAAAGTGGAGTGGGGGGGGGGAGGAAGAGGGAGGTTGGGGATAATTGCATGGGGGACTTGGGGTACAAACACATTTTTTGGTAATGGGCATGCTGCCAGTATGGATCTGGCCTTCACATCTTCGGCACGAGGGGTGACAATCAGCTCTGTATCTCATGAATATTCATAACCAATAAAAAAATTTTTTGCAACAAATTATTTTCCTTCCTTTACATTGTTATTGCTTCTAGCAGATTAATTTTAAATGATATCTAATAATTATCCTAAATCTAGGCCACTTCCTTTATATGCCTTTTCCTTACAAATATGGTGACTTCCATCTAAGTCTGAGTAATCTAATATTTCTTTTCCTACCAAGAGTAGAATATTTTCCTACAATATTTATTATCATTCTTTTTTATGGCAGAGTAGTATTCCATGGTGTATATGCAGCACAGTTTCCTTATCAAATTGCAAAATTAGTTTTTTAGAGTCTTTTAAGGAAGTTTTATTTTATAAATATTTGTGGTGATAAAATCTTTGAAGGAAAAAAAAATTCAGTCAAAGCGAAAGATTGCATGGAAAAATGTCTGCCACAGTCTATCGTCCCTATTGTAAGCTTTTTTCAGTGTGACTTTGCAATTCCTCTTATGAAAATGTGGAGTTGATTTCCCCCCGCCTTTCATATAAGTTGACCCTGTAAATTGTTTTGACCAGTAGCATGATAGAGTTTGAGTAATCCAATATTCCTTTTCCTGTTGTGTATGGATCTTTGCAAATCATATCTTCTCTCTGATATCAGTTATGAAACTTCTGGCGTTGGACCCTTCTTTCACTAAATTTTAAACTTTTTTTTTTTCTCCTTAATCAACCTCTTCTCAAATCTAGAGGGGGGGGGTTGTTGCCTGGAGATGTGTGTGTGTGTGTGTGTGTGTGTGTGTGTATTTATATATGTATATATATTTTGGGGCCTGTTTATTTTAAGTATAGCCCATTATGATGATGATATTTTACAAAATCAGTTATAATATAAAAACTTCCTTTTAGTGCTCCTACTATAGAACAAGCATACTGAAATCACAGTGGAGAGCACCTTGAGAATAATTGGGCATAGTGAGTAACTTTTCTGTATTTATTTATTTTCTGGATAGACTCATTGGTATGTGCCAGAAATGGGACTATAGCTCAATCTAAGTAGTGATTCCTCCTCCTTGTGTTGGTTTTTGCCAGAATGTGAACCTAGATTTGTTTTATGGTCACCCCATCTGCTGAAGAGATGTGTTGTGCGATATTTGGATTTTACTGGAGATATAAATATATCTCTACTATCTAAAGTAACAAATATATCTCATTTTAAATATAAATAACATATAAATATGTTAAAGTACCTATAACATATTTACTACAGTGACATGGTAAATTAAACTGTATCACACTTTTAAAACGTGATGTTTGTGACTTCTTTAAAAAAGAAAATAGCTGATTCCAAGTCATTTAAAAACTGTTCTGTTTAAACATACTTTTATGTATAAAAGGAGTGAGTCAGTCAGTGAATATTATTTCTTGTAAGTTTTGCAGTTCTCAAAAACAGAAATCGGTAATCACTAGAATTCTACCTACAAATACTTTATTGTCAAGATACATTTCCAGACTTAATAAAAACATCAGTTTGATTACTGTTATTATTATCCCTCAATATATCTGTTTCACCTACTAGCCCATGGTATATATATGGAAACATATACTTTCAGGCTATTGATTCTTCTATCTTGGTTGATTCTTTGGGTTTTTTTCATACTACTAATATAAAAGTATGTGCAATAAGGAAACTGACTTAGCAGAGGAAAGTCAGATCAATTATCTCATAGCATATAAAGGCAAAGCAAGGTTTTATTTTATTTAAATTTTACCTAAAATGCACAATGATAATTTATTCCAAGGGAAAACACCTTTCAAGTATGAGACTGACCGTATTATTATACTCTCAGCAGGAACAGAGAAAATCTAGTCTGAGGGTCTTAGTTGGCCAGAGGGTGACATGCAAAATAGACTCTTGATCATTACAAATTCACAGGAAATTTAAAATACTAATTGAGGTTCTAAGAATACTTGAGGAAGAAATCATAAATCTACTGGTGAGTTCAGACAAGGAGCCAAATTTGTCTTCCTTTCCATAAAAACAGTTAGATTGATAGAGAACCATTTGACTTAAACATAAAAATAATTTGGAGGTGAGCAAGTGGATGCCTGCAGCTGATTTTTAGTCAAATCATATCTCCTTGAAACACTAGGATTGAAATAGAAATGTTGGTAGGCTATTTGCAGGTTAGGTGAGTAACCAGTAAGTGCAGGGATCACAAATGTAATCCATTCTGTTAACATGACAGAGTTACCATTTAGCAGTTGGTAAAGAAACAAAACTATTATGAATTTATGTTTCCAGCTTTTTAATGAAATCGGATTGTTAAATAAATGGATATCATGGGTATCACTGTGCACATTAAAGAATCTAGTCAGAAAAGTCGCTGCTGTAATTTTAGCCAGATCTTATTAACAAACAGATTTTTTATCCATTCCTGGCAACTCTGTCAATGTGTTGCTTTATGCAGTTCTTGGGAATATTTTCCAGTTTAAATCAGATCTAGGTGGTGAGTTGAAGTTTTGTTGGCCTATTTCAAACCAATATATATTTTAGCTCTTTGTTGTTTTTTGAAAATGCAGTAAGCCATTAATGGGAGCCTATGTTAAAGGAATTAAGATATCCTAAGAAAGGAGTTAGCCTCCCTGAACCAATCTAGCTGGATTCTGGATTTCCAAATTCATGGATCACATTCTGAAATCTGCTTCAGTTAAGGATATTGAAGCGGCCAAAACATATTCCTCCTTCTGTTGCTGTACAGTCTAACCAAAACAAGATTCAGAGAAAAATGAAGAGTGTGGTGGTTCCTCAGTCATTAATGCTGTCCTGAATTCAAATTACAGCCAAGGTAAAGGATTGCTCTATAAAAAGTGGGATTCATAGGGCACTAGAATTGTGTGTTTTGCATTAATCTCCTTTTGATATGTTCACTTTCTGTCATTAAAACAAAGAGCCATGGGCTTCGCAGTTATCCTCCAGCAGGATGAGCTTCATGCCTGTGGTCACACAGTGATTGCAAAATGAGTTATGTGTGCTCAAACTGTGACTCACCTTACTCTTTTCCTTCTCCTTTTAAGGAACTAGAGAAGGAACTAGTATTTATTTATATGTATATGATACTTTGGATATGTCCATGTCTGGTCACATTGTTCTGGAGTTTGGGAATTAACAAACACTAAGTCCACCTCTGTGATCAGCTTTATGGTTTCGACACTTATTTCACTTCTCTGGCCCTCAGTTTCTCCTCTGTAACATGACTGGACTGAATTGGGTGATCTCCCAAGTGGTTTCCATTTTTTAAATTTCTTCAGTGTTTGGACACAAAGTAATGATATCTTCAATTCGCCAAATATTTTTAATGTATCAATCATGATGTCAAAGGTTTTGCCTGCATTATTTTATTAAATCATTATATCACATCTCTGAGGAAAGAGTTACTATTAACCTCATTATATTGATGAGGGAATAAACACTTAGGAGATTAACTAATTTGACAAAGTCATATAGTCATAAAATTATGAACACAGTATAGGAACCATGATCATCATCAATCTAAAATCTCTTGTCTTAACCACTATGTGATTCTGTAAGGATTCAGTTTTAACTGTACTGATTTAGTAAATGTGTTCACCCAATAATCCAGTTGTTCTAAAGTGTTCCATCCAGGTCTATACTATATTCCCAAAAGGTAATAACCATAACAGTGCTGCCACAACTATCTGTCAGTGTTACTCTTCCCAGCTCTGACCAAAACTGAAGTGATGGTGACACATACATCCCAGCATGAAAAGCCTTCTTCCCCCTACCACTAGATGTAAGTGTCACCATCATGATCTGCATATATCACCTAACACACCATATGATGTATTTTTTTTATTATGCTTGTTGTTGATTATCTGTATCTCCCACAGATGTAAATTGTACAGGTCAAGGATATTTGTTTACTTTTTTTACTGAATCCCTAGTATTAAGAACAATACCTTGTATATGATAGAAGCTCAATAAATATTTATTGAATCAAAGCATAACTAATCAAGGGTAGATGTTTATTTCAGAGTTTATATGCAAACATGATTGAATTATATGATTGAACTAGAGTTGCACATATGTTTACTGTATTACAATATTTAAATAATCTTCTTTCCAATCATTTTCAATAAATCCTATCTTATTTAAAATCTTGGTTCAAATTTTAAAGATACAGAAATAAGTTCTGATATCAAGACAGTTGACTTTGTTTGATTATAGCAGTCAAGACTCTCTGGATTGAGCATTCAAGAAGACTTCTTACAGTAGAGTGTTTACTGAGGTATAAGTGTTGCCTTTTCTGTCTGCTCGTTCTACATGTTATACCTGGACCTCTCGCAACCCCAAAAGTTAGTGGACTACCACATCTGAAAATATCCCTTTCAGACAATTTAATCTAATCACATAATAAGTATTCAATGTGTTTTTGTTCATTAATTCTAAATTGGAGTAAGCTTATCTCAAATTATCTCTCTGCCTGGGGAGGTGGAACTGAGATTCAATGCTAAAAGTCTTTCAGTTTCCCTATTTAGTCACAGCATTGCCTATGATTCCTATTATGTAATTAAGTACACTTGAGCTAAAGCATACTTACTCCTTGTTTTGAAGGCATAACTGTGTCCCCTGCTGAAGCTCAAAGTATAAAGCCTTTTAAATTGCTGTTGCTTTAGTTTGGAAGCTAATGATAAACATTGAAAAATAACCCATCAAAGAATAAGTCACCTTCTTCTCAACCAGCCTGTTGCTTCTTAGAGACCAAAATCTACAATTTTGTTGTAAATTCTATTTTCCCACCTTAATCTAGATTATTTCTTAGGAAGGATAGCCTTTTAATTATTTATTTGTTTGTTTGTTTGTTATGAATATTCATTAGATACAAAGATGATTGTCACCCTTCGTGCCCATGATGTGAGGGCCAGATTCATACTAGAAGCATACATATTACCACAAATTGCATTTGTACCTTGTGTCCCCCACCCAATTATCCCCAACCTCTCTCTCCCTTTTGATTCCTCCTTTTCAAAGGCTTGATATACAACCATAATAATGTTGTATAGTGTATTATTAATTAATGCTAGTTTAATTGAATCATATGGATTGAGTTGAATTTTCTGCACCAAGCATTGCTCATTAACACAGAAGAAAATATAGAGAGCAGGCAGGAAATGGCTACATGCTCAGAGACCTCACAGGCACACACAGAACGGTGGAGTTGTATAACACCTGTAGTTGGAGAAGCACTAGCCACAAATGACCTGAGTTGCTCTATGGTCTCTTACTAGATCTTATAAACCTTCATCAATGCATCTGGAAAACAAGTCATACTAGATAGCCAAACTCTGCAACTATTTTTAACATTAGAGAATGAAAAAAATTAATTACAAGAAAGTGATACAATAAACTTCAACTTTATTCCTCCTGGGTATTACTACTTCCAATTATCACAGAGGAGAAGACAAAAAGGGTAGGAAAGCCTATGCCTTCTCTAAGGAGATTCTATGTCATCTTTTAAACTGGACTTTATGTCTTTACCTGTTGCATGTTTAGACACAAAAGCTTGACTCCTTGCAAGTTTACCATATAAGGGTCTTCTCATTGCTAGTGACTTTATTTTTTAGCCCCTTGGAAGAAATCAACTAAGATGCCCTACATGCATCTTCTGCCCACAAAGAAAATTCTTCATAGTTTATTTTCAGCATTACTTCCAGTTTTTTCTCTTCTACTTCTTCCAAGATATTCCTGCCCATAAACAAACAAACAAATAAATGAAAATCCTCTATGTTTATTCTTACAGCATACCTAGCAGACACAATACAGGGCATAAACGGATTAACATATTGGGCATTAATAATCTCCAAATATCATGTGAATTAGCAAAAAAAAAAAAAAAAAAAAAACCTCAGCCCTTTTTTCTGCATTAGACATTGTTGGCAATAACTTGAAACTTTATATACAACTTTAAATGGAATATGGCATTTTAAAAATGTTATCCTCAAAATTGTGCTAATGTTCACTAATAAATAATACTAAAAGTCAAAATTAATTTTGTACCCCAGCTGATTGGTACAGTATAGCAGTAAGAGTGACTGAGCACACTGCACTAAAGACTGTGCCATATCATGAAAGAATCTTTTTGAGTCTTGGTTTCCTCAGATGGAAAATGGAAATACTAAACCTAACTAACAAGTTGTCTTCTTCTTTTACACTCAGCAAGCACTGGGACCACCATTACCTGTATTTTCTATAAGTATTCCTTTTAGTTAGCACCATGCATGGTTTACCACTAAGTGAGTGAGAGATTGTCAAGACGAAATAAAGAACATTGATTGTAGGCTTATCATGTACCAGGCACCATTCTGAGTGCTTATCATTTATATAGCATTTTTCATTGTGTAGCTCATACTTACAGACATGGGTGCTTAAGAATAACCCTAAAAATTGTTTAATGACCATAGACTTGGTGAAATACATTATTTCAATATTCTAATTAAAGACATGAAACATGAAAAATGAGAAAGATGTAATAGTTTCTCCTGGTTAAGAACATAAGCTGGGAAACTTACAGAGATTTATTCTGTAAATTCATGTGTCTGAGTGCACAGACAACTCTCACTGTCATTAGTGCCTAGCCTGACATGTGTCATCAAGTAATTATTTAGTTAATATTTGCACACAAAGACTGCATATTAGATCCTGAAGGAAGGTTTATAGACTTAACACCTGCACCAAAACAGAAGTTATATGCATACAGCAAGCAGCAATTAAAATTAATCCTGGGAATTCAAACATTGAAAACACTAGAATCAACTCACACTGTCTGCCTCTATGTTTGGACTTAGTCTGGGACAGAAATTGCACACAGTATGTGTTGAATGAAAGCTCTTGGCTTCTGTATGTATTTTTAAAAGGAAACGGAGAACAGCAATGTGCAAAGATAACATGTTTTTATTCAGGTTTTCCTGAGGGTGTATAGAAAGGTCACATTAATTTGGAAACAGTACAAGCTTCTGGAGATAATGGCTTATTTTACCATTAGAAAAAACTATATAAGAAAAATTTATTAAGAAAAAGAAAAAGTGTTGCCTACGCCTGTCCTTTCAAAAATCTAAAGAAAAATGTTGAAGTACTGTTGGACTAGTAGAATAAGCTATATTTTGGAGTACTAGAAGACTAGAATTGGAGAGTGAATCACAGAGGTAGACTGTTAATCATATACATACTCGGTCTGAGGATTTTCACCTGGAGCATATTACATTAGTTTCTCCAATCATTAGGGAACCTAGAGCTTTTCTGTTGAATAACTAAAACACATTTTTATATTCCCTGAATCAATAAACACTCTTCAAAGTATAGAATGCATACAAGGGTGCAATTGTGAGCCTGTGTTCACAAAGTGAGCCCAGGTGGTTTTGGTGAGAATTTAAAAGTGTGATCATTTTAGCCCCACAAGCCCTGATATTCTCAGTGCTTGGTGAATCACCTAAGTCAACAGGGAAAATAGAAAAGAGACCTCTTTACAAAGAAACATTGATGACATATCAAAAGAAGCCCTATATGTCAGGTGTAAATTCCCATAGTCATAGTTGCTTTTGTTAAGGGATTATTCATGCTGCCTCAATAACTAAATTCCATCAAAGAAAAACAATCACATCAACAAAACATGATGGTGGGGTTTTCCAGACCACATAAGCAGACAGCAGTATCTACAGCAGCTTGCCACCTTGGCCTTGATCACTACCTGCTGTGGAAGGCAGCCCTTGACTAGTGTTGATATCACTCCATGTAGAAGGATCCTCTGCCCTGTTGGATATCAAACCCATCAATATTTACCCCATTCTTGGTCTAGTGCCCTGGCTGTGGTTTCAGAACCCAGTGACTCTGATGTGATGTAAAGAACAAGAAAGAAGAAAACCCAGTGGTAGAACAAAAAAGCAAGCAAGAAAGACAAAGAAACTATATCTTACCATCTCAAAATTCCAACTAACATTGAAGATGATAAATAAAAGGGGAAGAAAGGAACAAATGATATTTAAAACATCTAAATAAAAAGCATTGTAATGACAGAGTAAAGCTATACCTTTAAATAACAACCCTAAATGTAAATGGACTAAATTCCTCACTCAAAAGACACAGACTGACTGATTGCATTAAAAAGCTATATCCAACTGTATGCTGGCTTCAAGAAATTCACCTCACCTATAAAGACACAAACAGACTAATAGTGAAGGGATGGAAGAAGATATACCATGAAAGTGTAAACCAATATAAGTGGGAGTGACTACTTTATATCAGATAAAATAGACTTTAAACCAAAAACCATAAAAAGAGACAAAGAGGGACATTACATAATGACAAAGGGATCTACCCAGAAAGAAGACATAACAATCACAAATATATACACAACCAACCCTGGAGCATCCAAATACAGCAAACACTATTAGACCTAAAGAATGAGAAAGACCCCAATATGTTAATAGGTGGGGACCTGAACACCTCTATGTCAGCATTAGACTTATCATCTAGACAACAAATCAACAGAGAAATGTAGGATTTAAACTACATGTTAGACTGAGTAGACCTGGCAGATAGCTAAAGAACATTTCACCCAACAACCACAGAATATACACTCTTCTCATTGCATGGAACATTCTCCAAGATAGACTACATGTTAGGCCACAAATCAAGTCTCAACAAATTTTTAAAATTTGAAATCATTTCAAGTGTCTTTTGAGACCACAATGGTTTAAAACTAGAAATCAATAACAAGTGAAACTCTGGAAACTATACAAATACATGGAAATTAAACAGCATGCTCCTGATCAACCTATGGGTCCAAGAAGAAATTAAATAAGAATCAAAAAATTTCTCAAAACTAAGGAAAACAAAGACACATCATACCAAAACCTGTGGGGTACTACAAAAGCAGTACTAAGAGGGAATTTTATTGCAATAAATGCTTACATCAAAAGAATAGAAATATTTCAAATAAACAACCTAATGCTATACATCAAAGAAGTAGAAAAACAAGAACAATCCAATCCCAAAAGTGGTAGACATAAAGAAATAATTAACATCAGGGCAGAACTAAATGAATATAGAGACCCAAAAAAAACAATACAAAAGCTCAGTGAAACAAAACATTGGTTTTTAGAAAAGATAAACAAAACAGACAAACCATTAGCTAGGCTAACTGATAAAAGAAGACAGAAGACCCAAATAAGAAAAATCAGAAATGAAAAAGGAGACATTACAACTGATACCACAGAAATGCAAAGAATTGTTAGAGACTATTATAAACAACAATATGTCAACAAATTTGAAAACCAAGAAGACATGGCTAAATTTCCAGACACATACAAGCTACCAATACTGACCCAAGAAGACATATAAAACCTGAACAGACCAATAGCAAACAATGAAATTGAACCAGTAATCAACAGTCTTCCAGCAAAGAAAAACCCAGGACTGGATGGCTTCACAGATGAATTCTTTCATACCTTTAAAGAAGAGTTAATACCACTTCTCTTCAAACTTTTCCAAAAAATTGAAACAGAAGCCATTCTTCCAAACTCATCCTATAAAGCCAACATCATACTGATACCAAAACCAGATAAAGGCACAACAAAAAAAGAAAATTACAGGCCAATATCCTTGATGAACATAGATTCAAAAATCCTCAACAAAATATTAGCAACCAGAATACAGCAATATGTCAAAAAAATTATACACCATGATCTAGTGGGATTCATCCCAGAAATGCAAAGATGGGTTCAACATATGCAAGTCAATAAATGTGATACACCACATCAACAAAATGAAGGATCAAAAACATATGATTATCTCAATAGACATAGAAAAGCATTTAACAAAATTCAGAATCCCTTCATGATAAAGACTCTCAGCAAATCAGACATAGAAAGAAAATATCTCAACATGATAAAAGCCACATATGACAAACCCACCACCAATATCATCCTGAATGTGAAAAAGCTGAAAACTTTTCCCTTAAAAACAGGAATAAGATAAGGGTACCCACTCTTACCACTCCTATTTAATATACTATTGGAAGCACTAGCCGGAGCAATCAAGCAAGAGAAAGAAATAAAGAGCATCCAGATTGAAAAAGACAAAGTCAAACTGTCCCTGTTTTTAGATACCATGATCCTATGTATAAAAAAACCCAAAGACGCTACAGAAAAGCTCTTAGAATTGATAAACAATTTCAGTGAATTTGCAAGATACAAAAATCTATACATAAATATCAGTAGCATTCTTATACTACAACAACAAACCAACAGAAAAAAAAAATCAAGAAACCACGCCCATTTACAATAGTCACCAAAAAAATTAAATACCTAGGAATCAATTTAACCAAGGCAGTGAAACATCTCTACAACAAGAACTACAAATCACTGCTGAAAGAACTCAAAGAGGACACAAAAATATGGAATACATTCCGTGCTCTTGGAATGGGAGAATTGCTGTTTTAAAAATGTTCATACTACACAAAGTAGTCTACAGATTACATGCAATCCCCATCAAAACACCAATGACATTTTTCTCATACATAGAAAAACCAGTCCTAACATTCATATAAAACAACAAAAGACTCTGAATAGCCAAAGCCATCTTGAGCAATAAATAAGTAAATAAATAAAGCTGGAGGCATTACACTACCTTACTTTAAGTTACACTGCAAAGCTATTGTAACAAAACAGCATAATACTGGCATAAAAATAGACACCAGGACCAATGGAACAGAACAGAGAACCCAGAAATCAATCCATGTACTTACTGCAAACTGGTCTTCAATGAAGGCACTGCAGTGGATTGAATTATGTTTCGGCCACTCTCACTGAAGTTTGAATTGTATCCCCCACATTTCATTTATTAGAAACTTAGCCCCACTCTATGATGGTTAAGAGTCTGGAAAATCCTATTATGGTAATTAAAAGGTGGAGTCTTGAAGAGATAATTGGATTGTAGGACGTGCCTAGTGAATGGATTAAAAATGGTGGTCAGGGGTGTGGTTCTGAGGGCTTTAAAAGAAAAGGAGAGTCTGTCTTGCTCTCTCTGCTCTCTCTGCTTCCATCATCTTGCAATGTGAGACCCCTGGGTCACTGTTGCCACAACCAGATGGTCCCAGTCTCAGAAACTGTAAGCAGTAAATGTCGTTTTTCTTTATAATTACCCAATTCCGTGTATTTTATTATAAGCAATATAAAATGGACTAATACAAACACCATGAGTGTGCAAATGAACTAAAGACTGCCTCTTCAATAAATGGTACTGGGAAAACTGGATATCTACAACTAGAAAAATGAAACTAGACATATACCTCTCACCATGTACAAAAATCAACACAAAATGGATTAAAGACTTAAATATAAGACCTGAAAGTACAAAAGTCCTAAAAGAAAACATAGGGGAAACACTTCAGGAAAGCAGGACTAAACAATACCTTTATAAATAAAACCCTAGAAGCAAACGTGACAAAAGAAAAAAAAAAAGTAAACAAATGGGATTATATCATACTAAAAAGCTCTGTGCAGCAAAAGAGACAATTAACAGAATGAAAAGACAATGTACAGAATGGGAGAAAATATTTACAAACTATGCATCCAACAAGGGATTAATATCCAGAATATAAAAGGAACTCAAACAATTTAACAGTAAAAAATATATATATATATATATATATAGCTTATATATATATAGTATATATATAATACACTATATATATATATAGTGTATATATATATTGCTTATTGCTTATATATATATATATAAGCAACCTGATTAAAAACTGGGCAATGGAGCTAAATAGGCATTTTTCAAAGGAAGATACACAAATGGACAACAGATACATGAACAAATGTTCAACATCACTAAGCATCAGGGAAATGCAAACCAAAACCACAGTGAGATATCATCTCACTTTAGATAGACTGGTCATTTTCAAAAGGACAAAGAATAACAAATGCTGGCCAAGATGCAGGGAAAGCGGAGCCTCCCAATGTTGATGGGACTGTAAATTAGTACAACCATTATGGAAAATGGCATGAGTTTCCTCAAACAACTACAGATAGAACTGCAATATGACCTAGCAATCCCACTGTTGGGTATATACCCAAAGGAATGGAAATCATCATGTAGAAGGGATATTTGCACTCCCATGTTTATTACAGCTCTATTTACAATATCCAAGAGTTTTAACCAACCCAAATGTCCCTCAACGGACACCTGGATAAGGAAAATGTGGTATATATAATCAATAGAACACTACTCTGCCATAAAACAGAGTGAAATTCTGCCATCGCAGCAACATGGATGAACTCAGAAAAAATTGTGTTTAATGAAATAAGCCAGGCATAGAAAGAGAAATACTGCATGCCCTCACTCATAAGTGGGAGCTAAACAAACAAACAAAGAAAGGAAGAAGGAAAGATCTAGCAACCACAATAATTCATTGAACTTTCAAAAGGAGAACTGAGGCCACCAGTTAGGAAAGGGGGAGGGGAAATGGGGTTAGCAAGAAACTGGTAAAGGGCCACAAAAAATGATTACCTTTTATAATGCTGAATATACTAATTATCCTGATTTTAGCATCACATATTGCACATAGATATTGATACTCAATGTTGTATCCCACAGATATGTACAATTATGTTTCAATAAATAAAAATAAAAATAAATAAATAGAAGGAAAAAATCCAAAAGTAATTGCCCCTTAAAGACTCGAGCCTCAGCAGGTTCTTCACAGTCTGTTAGCTGATACATGCAATCACACCTACACAGAAATTCCAGTAGTTGGGGTGAAAGAAAAACAGTAGAATTTTTCTTAAATACTATATCTTAATTTTTAAAATATTTGCTCTTTTCCCCAAAAACCTATTTTTCTTAAAAAGCTCATAATTTGCTTTTAAAAACCATTAGAGTAAAACAAAACAAAACACTCTATGCCGTGAAAGAGAAATATGTAGACTGAATAAAATTGGGCTACCGCATATGCCACACATACACACACACATGCACACATATAAGCATATTCAAAACAATATAAATAAAAAAATACTCATAAGTATCACCGTCCTCTTTTCTACAACTGGTCATATGGTCATAGCCTACACTTATAACAATATTCTTCCACTATCCATTCCATTTTCTCTTTGCCCTCAACATACACTCAGCTAGTTGTGATTCTTTGACTATTGAGGTGATTCAAACCTTCATGCCTTGAAGATCTGGGCCATTTACGAGTCCCTCCTGAGCTGGGTTGTTGCAGCTTTCCATTGCCTTTATCATAGACACTCAGAGACAGCACTCAGAGACACCCTGAGGGATAACCTACACCAGACATACTCATCCATATCATCACTGTGTCGTAGCACCTTACTTTCTCCTTGGTAGTCAGGATCAATCATGCCAGCAAGTGCAGCAATTCCCACCTTTGTTAATTCAGAGGCATGAAGAGTCCAAAGTAGTGAAGTGGCAGTCTTAACTTCCAGTTCAATAAAATATTTATTGTCTCTCCTGGGGAAAGCATTCCACCCCTCTGTCGGGTCCGCCGCCGGCCAACCCGAACAGCCCTAGCCTTGTTCCTTTTGGTGGACGAGCAAATGGCCCAGATTCCTCTTTCCCTCCTGTCCCCTTTGGAAGGAGATGGGGGAAGAGAGCCGTGAAGAGGGGTGAGCACACCACCGGCCCCAAAAACAGCCCAGTTAAAGGACACTCAGACGCGGCGGGGGTTCTGTCGAGCAGTTCCGTTTATTATCACACAAGCACTTGCTTTTAAAGGCAAATGGGGAAGGGAGGTTTTTTACATAATCCTATCAGCTTAAAGGTCAAGGGCATGCATCCTGTCTCAATGCCTAGCTATTGCAACCACACAGTGTTCACCAGCACAGAAGCACATATTTGGCCAATAAGGGCTAAGGCAAGGTTCCCGCAGACACCCCCACCCTACTTCCTCCCAGCGCCGTCTTAGGCTGCCACATTAATACGCCCTTGTGGGCCCATAATGGCGCCACTTGTAATGTCACTTAAGGTGGCGTTAGTTTTTAAGGCCCGACACCCCTCAGAAGTAAGACCTCTAAACCAGCAGAACATAAGGTCATGGGGTTAAAAAGCAAAAAACGTGTTAGTGAATCAGTAAACGTAATAGTGATTGGTACCACTCCTATTCCAACCCTTCATTCCTGATCTTTGAGTCCTGGCTATGGGAGAAACAGCATCATATATTAGACACTCATATAGAGAACACACAGCCTCCTGGGAAACATTGTTCCAGTCATGTAAAGTATTGCCACCTAGTTGGTACTGAAACTGAGTCTTCACAAGCTCATTCCATTATTTTATCAAGTTAGGTGCTTTAGTACAGTAGGGAACATGGTAAGGCTAATGAATTTCATAAGCATGGGCCCATTACGATACTTCTTTCGCTGTGAAATACGTTTCTTGGTCAAAATCATTGCTGTGTGGAATACCATGATGGTGAATAAGGCATTTTGTAAATGCACAGATGGTAGTTTTGGCAGAAGCATTGCATGCAGGGAAAGCAAATTTGTATCCACAGTCAGTGTCTATTCCAGTAAGAACCAACTATTTCTCCTCTCATGATGGAAGTGGTCCAATGTAATCCACCAGCCTCCAGCTGGCTGGCTGGTCACTCCACATAGTAGTGCCATATTGGGGATTCAGTGTTGGTCTCTGCTGCTAGCAGATTGGACACACAGCAGTGGCCATAGCTGCATCAGCCTTGGGGGGTGGAAATCCATGTTTTTGAGTCCATGCATAATCTCTATTCCTGCTCAAAATGCCCCACACAACAGTACTTTCTAGACATTTTACTAATGTGGATGACCCCAAAATATTTGCTGGATTTATTTCCCCCCTCTGACATGTAAATATCTTGCCAATATATGCTAGTAGTTGCTATTTTAGCTATGTCCAATAAGCATAATAATGTAATAGATAATCATGACATCATGTGAAAAAGAAAGGTCATCAAGGTCTCTGAATACTAAACAATGAAAAGTGACTTACCAATAAGGTAGGATGGAGATCTTTACTAAAAGATATTGGAAAAAAATAAAAATAAAAGCATTTTCCAGACGAGTAGCTTCACATCATTTACTAGGGTATGTGTTAATTTACTTTGGCAGTGAAACTACATCTGGAATGGCAGCTGCAATGGGAATCACCATCTAGTTAAGTTTACAATAATCCAGAGTTATTCTCCAGGATCCATCTGTCTTCTGCACAGGCCAAATCAGTGAGTTGAATGGAGGATATGGTGGGAATCACCACCTCTGCGTATTTCAGGTCTTTGATGGTGGCACTAATCTCTGCAATCCCTACAACAATGCAGTATTGCTTTTGGTTTAATATTTTTCCAAATAGAGACAGATCTAGTGGCTTGCCCTTGACCATTTCTAACATAACATCCTTCATTCTAAAGGTTAGGAATCCCACATGAAGACTCTGCCGGATGCTAAGTATGTCTTTTTCAATTATTTATCCTGGAACCTCAGAATTAAACATACAATAGGTTTAGGAACCCGTTAGACCCACTATGAGATTGACCTGAACAAAAACGCCATTGATCAGCTGACCTCTATATGGTCCTCTGACTAGTGGACCATAGGTGCATTTTGGATCTCCTGATATTAGTGTTCTTTCAAAGACAGTACCCCGTAGTTTCTGAAAAAAAACTAATTATTTCCCTTTCCCCACTGCACTGTCAACTCAGGAAAAAGGCCAAAGGTCCCTTTGGGAAATCTGGGGAGAAAGATTAACACTGTAAATTTTTGGCAGTGAATCAGGATCTTTTGTCAAGAGGAATCCGCCTCCCCTTCCTTTGATGGGGTTCTCTGTCTGTAAACTAGCTCACAGTCTGGGAATAGATTGAGGGGCTATGACTGTTTGTTTTATATTTAAATTTGACTTCAGTTCACTTGACCAAATATTATTCTGCTTACACAGATGACATAAGAATTGAGTAGATAACCCCATCTATTTCAGTTCTAAGGACTCTACGATCAACTAGCCAATGCCATATGTCTGTGTAAATTAGACCATTCCAATCACTGGTTTACATCTGCTGTCCATCACAGTAACCGTGTCTACCTTGTCTTGGGCAATTAGGTGCTGACACTTGGCTCCTGCCACCCCAGGATTCAATCATTCCTATTGCACTTTTCCCAGTTCAGTAGTAGCAGTTCCCACTGTAGTCTCTAACCTACAGAGTAGAGTGACCACAGAGCTCTTCAAGGGTGTTGCGGCTTCTCTCACAAATTTGTTTCTCACAGTTGTGGTACAAGGTATGTCCTCTGGACCCTCACAGGGTAAGCGAGCAGGTTTTACACGACAAATCCTCAATCTCTTTACACTCTGGATATCTTTCTCTACAGTGTACCAAGGCAGTCTGGCATTTCAACTTGTTAGTATAGGCCACATTTTCATCCATGTTCATCCTACCAAACAAGCTTTTACAGCCCTCCAACCTCTTGAACAGTAACATTAAATCTAGAATCTCTGCTTAGTAAACACATATCAACGCATTTTGACCTGATCCAACTTTGTATTCCTTCTACCATTATTTCACACTCTTAATAGCCATCCCCAAACACATATATAAATAGAAATAGAAGCCAAGAAAGAGCATAGTTTCCCTTCCCCTTGCCTACCTTTAAAAAAAAAAAAAATGGGAAGGATGGAACAACAAAATATAAGGGCAAAATCTCCAACAACAGTTTGAAACTTTCCCATAGGTGAATGAGTAAATTTTTTTTTAGGGAAGACCTAGTTAATTATTGATCATTGAGTGAGAATTCCACAATATCAGTAATTCTGATAACACAAAGCAAACACAAAGAAAGTAATGAAATATTTTGTTTGTATTTGTTTTGTGAAGTATTCTGTTTTTCTTTTAAATGCCCCATCCAAAAAGGTTTTGATTAGTGACCATGAATAGTAAAGACACGTAAACTTATCTCTCAGTAAAATTGGTAGAAAAGAGTGAAAATTTTCCTAAGAATAGAAAATCTGTAAGAAATTAAGCCGTAATTATAATTGTTGCTTTTGCTCATAGGCGTTTTTTAGTTTTTATCATATTCCTGGCACTATGCAAAACACCGTGTGTTGAGATCATCTTATTTCTTCCCCAGAGCAACTTCAAACGCTATGCATTATTATTCCCCATTTTACTGAGGATTCAAAAGTTTAAGTAACTAGGTCAAGGTCAGAAAAGCAGTAAAGGGCAGAAAGAGCTTGCTGAATTCAAAGGGTGAATTTACTCCCTTCACAAAAGCACCACATTTTATTAGTTTGTTGAGGGGATGCATTTGCCCTATGTCTTCCTAGCCACATTTTTAAAATACCATGACCAATGTTGTAAAACACACAGGGATTCACCAAAATAGCATGCAGAGTTATTTGGATAAAGAGTTGTATTTCTAAATAATTTGAACCCTTTGACCTCAACAGCCCTTCTAAGCCATTTTATCTCATTTTACCCAACCCATCTAACCTGTACTATTTTCTTTGCAGCACTTATCTTCAGGCCTGGCTTCATAGGCCTGCAATCTTTATAGTCACACAGGACCCAACACTTAAAAGGACTCCACGCTTGATTAATGTCCGGTTGTTGCTATCTTGAAAACCTTAATAATATTTGAACAAAGACCCTACATTTTCATTTTTACTAGGTACCACAAATTATGTAGTTGGTACTACTTGCCTCCATCTGAAATTATCTTATTTACTTTACTGTATGTTTATGCTTTGTCTTCGCCACTAGAATGTCATCTTCATGAGAGTAGTTTTGTCTATTTTGTATGCTAAAGTAGATAGTAGGTGCTCAAAATATGTTTCTTGAATTTTGCACCCAGCATCACTTATTTCTATCTGAATAAAGTCACATCTTTAAGAATAAGCAGCCCAACTCCCCCAAAATCAATACTCATATAAAGTTATATAATATTTAAAAGGAGTACCAAAAAGGGCATAAACATTCTCTCCAAAGTTGGCCTCACATTTCCAAACTTATTAAGTAAGGTAAATGTCACAGTGTGTCTTGAGAGAAGAATGCCAAATTTTTGCATTAAATATCAGTATCTGAATTACAATTTCTTGGTCATCAAATCCCATCCGGAATTTCATAAGCAAGTGGCTGCTATTCTGTTGACCTTTTCCCTTCCTCTATTAGATCCATCTTGTCACTTCAATCTCTAATGACAACAACAACAAAATCCAGGAAGGAGAAAAGAGAAATGGAGAAATTAAACAACATTAAAAAATCATATTTGTTATCACTCTTAAGGTTAAATTCTAACACTGATAATTTACCACAACCACCATCACCGTTTTTCCTATTGATGTAAATGTGCTTAGACTCTTCATCATTAAAAAAAAAAAAGCTTTATATATTAATAGCTTTAAAAATTATAATAATTCTCTGTAATACAATTTTCACTGAGAGAAATTGTTTATGATGTGTGCTGGAGTGGATCTCTGAGTATATCTTACTGAAAAGTCATTGCACTTCTTGGATGTGTAGACTCATGTTTTTATTATTTCTTTGAATATTCTGTCTGCCACTTTCTCTTTCTCTATTTCTTTTAGGATTCCCATTATGCGTATTATGGTATGTTTGATGATATCCCACAGGTCTCTGAAGCTCTATTCATTTCTCTTCACTCTTTTTTTTTCTTTCCATTCCTCAAACTGGATAATCTCAATTGATCTATCTTCAAGTTCACTGCCTCTTCTGCCTGCTGAAATCTGCTGCTGAGCACCTCTAGGAAACTCTTCACCTCATACTTTTCAACTCCATAAATTCTATTTGGTTCTTCTATATAATTAATATATTTTATTAATATTCTGTGTTTGATGAGACATCATTCTCATACTGTCACTTAGCTCTTTAGATGTTTCCTTTAGTTCCTCAAACATAGTAAAAATATCTTATTTAAAATCATTAGTAAGTCCAACATCTAGGTTCCACTAAGGACAGTTTCTATTGATTGCTTTATTTCCACTGTATAGGCCATGCTTTCTTATTTCTTTGCATGTCTCATAATTTTCTGTTGAAAACTAGACATTTCAAATAATACAATGTGGTAACTCTGGAAATCAGATTCTCTCCCTGCCCCAAAGTTTGTTGTTGTTGCTCTTTGTTGTTGTGTTTGTTGTTGTTATTTGTTTGGTGACTTTTCTAAACTGATTCTGGGAAGTTTGCATTCTTTGTCATATGTGGCCACTAAAATCTCTGTTCAGTTAGTTTAGTGGCCAGCCAGTGACTAGATAGAGATTTCCTGAGATGTCTGGGACCAACAAGCCTTTCAGTCTTTGCTGAGGAGCTCTGTGTATATGTTGGAGCAAGTCTTCAACGTTCAGGCAGTCAGCTTTTATTTCCTGCTGCACAGAGCCTCAAGGTCAGCCAGAGATGGGAGCTTAAGGCCTTTTCAGGTCTTTCTTGAGTACGTGGACAGCCCTGAGCACGTGCACAGCCCAACACAGACAATGTGCTTGTGGCTCTCTAGATTCCCAAGAATATACAGAACATTTTAAAGCCCTCTATGGATATATCATTTCCCAGCTTTTTCTTTTTTGGTTAGCCTATTTTTTGTCCCAACTATTATGTTATTCACTACCTCAGGCAATCATAGTATTTTTTTTTAAAAAAAAAAAGCAAAAAATAAACTGTCACCTTTTTTTTTTCGTTTTGTTTTCAATAAACACCCCCAGGGGAAGCCTGTTCACACTGGGTGAGCTTGTTGTCTGGTCACCTAAAGAGTCTTGCAGGGAACCACCACAGAGGTCAAATAATGGCATTTCTCCAGGAATAGGTCTTTGAAGGAGTTCCAATCCTGTCTGGCCCACTTCACTGGCCCGGAGGTAGTTGGTTTTCACTGATTGTTGGCTGTTGGCTTTCAATGCTACTGTGGAGCTGGGGAGGAGGAAGTGGGAACAGAGCTAGTTAAAATGACAAAAGAAAGTTCACTTTTCTTGAACAAACACTCTCTGAATTGTTACAAGTTTTTGTTTAATTTCCAGAAGTCTGAAAAGTTGATTCCTACAATTTTTGCCACTTTTCTCTTGCATTTATGTAGGTGAGAATTTTTAGCAGTTCTTACTCCGATATTATTGCTGATATCACTGTACCTCTTAAGAGATGTCCTTTAAAAAAATAAGTACCTCGTATTTTTGGTCTCACTCTGCTGAAATATCTGAATTGCATCCTTGTTTTAAAAGTTGACTGACACTGTGCTTTTATCTAATATTCAGAAAACTGAATACTATAATTCCCTCAAATTTCACTCTTAGTCATTGGCTTAGTTCATGTTTTCTCCAGTAAGGATTAAAAAAGAGTCACACGAAATACGAAACATGATTCCTCTGCATCTGATTCCATTTATTCTTTTAAAACTGCAGCCATCTTCAAACTTATGCTAACCAGTTCCGTGATATCTCGTGAGATGTCTCGCATCAATTATTCTGGAGATGGAGAAAGCAGCCGCCCTGCCCAGGGAAGCTGCCATCTTCACTGTTTCTCAGTTCCAGGCAGAGGCTAAGTCCGATTATTGATGACTCCACTACATCATATTCCTCAAAGAGCAGGCACAAAGGAGATGTGCTTTTGAATCCCCATGCCCAGTTGGAACGACATTCTGTAATACAGTTTAGCAGTCTTCAACACAAGCAGTGCCTACCCCTGTGAGGCGAACCTCCTAGGATATACAAGCATGGATAGTTGTTTGTTTGCTTGTTTGTTTTTTCCTAATAGAACAAATTTTTAGCTTCTAAATCTCCTCTGAGCTTTTCCCATGTATCTGTAGATAATGAAATATTTCCTTTTCTATCCACGCCCCCTTTCATAATCACCCTCCTCCCACTGTATAAAAGAAAAGTATGTCTCTTGCTTATTCTACATTTTACTATGACTACTCAAGGGTGTAAAGCTCTCTAGATTACACATGAAGAGGTGATTCAAATTACTAGTGGCGGTCAAATATCTCTTAATTAAAGCACTATAGTGCTTCATGTCTTTTGCTGTCTTACAAAAAGACTTTTGCTGTCTTGCTATGTTTAAGATAAAAGTGTGTTATTAGAAAGTGTGTATTATGGTCCATTTAAGTTATTATAAGTTAAGACAAACTGTAAAGTGGGCAGCATGAGTAATTTTTATTTAACAACCTTGAACTATTGGTAAATAGTTAAGGGAGCAAATGAGAAAGAGCTTGGTGAGTATTCTCATACGTTCTTGTCTAGGCTGTGTCTGCAACTCCAAAGTGTATTTAAAGTACATGTTAAGATACAACCATGTTGTTGAAAAAATTATTGGCAAAAATATACTTAAACTTATCATTATTTCAATTTGTGAAAAATCTTTTTATATATCATATTAAACAAGGTACCTCTACATGAAAGAGTATAAGGTACCTAGACAGTCATTTGACAATTCTTGGTAATATAATCTTAGTTTACTTTCCAGAAAACTAATGACTGAGTACTAAATCATTTTGCAAACTAGATTATTTACAATTCTTTGAGAAAAAAGCACAGTGAGATTTAATTGATGTATAGGTGGTAGATCACTAAAAATTATTTTTGATGCTAGATCATACTGTGATTTTCAGCATATGGTATAAAAGAATTTTTAGGAATTGAGAAACATCGCCATTATAAAACACCTTCAATTCTCATTTACTTATTTATATGAACAAGTTTTCATGTATGTATGTAGAAAAATTAGAATAAATTTATATTAAAGTCTGTCTGAATATAGTAATAATTAGTTACTAATCCATGTAAAAATGAACTAGTCATTAACTAGTGCATTTCTAATAACATTTTACTGTATATATTTGTTATTAGTTAAAATCTGAATTAATCTTCACTAATAATAATTATAACAAAATTCAGTCCAAAAGAAAAAAAAACAGAAAATAATAACTACCAGAACTTTCAAAAATTAAGAAATTAAGATGAATTAACATAAAAAAATTCCTGCAAAGTATTATTATTGGGTGATCAAAAACAATCTCAAATGTAAATAATTACTTGGAGATAACATTCCATCAGGACATGGTACAGAAATAGTAGATCAAAAAGAGAAAGAGGGCTAACATTTCTGTCTGATTAAGAAAAGCCAATTTGTGAAAACTATACTTTCTGGGATCATTTGTATAGTTTGTTACTAGAGAAGTTCCTCTGGATGTGCAGAGCACTAAAGACCATGAGGATGAAGTGTAGAGCTCTCCTCTAAGCATGAAGCGGCTCTTGGTGTTGCTTCATTGCACCTGCCACCTCCCATTGATGATCATTCTTCTCTCAGAATAAGAGTAGGAGAACACAGTCTGCATGGTAAAGGCAGAAAAAAAAAGAAAAGGAAAGCTAGTTTGTGTGTTTTTATCAAGTGAAGGGCAATATGATCGTCATATGTGTTTAGATGACAGCGGAGTCATTTAAAAGATCAATATAAAAGTTTTATTTTAAAAACTGATAATTACAGCATATTGGCTATTATAGCATTTGGAACTATATCAATTTGTGATAAAAATGCTTATAAGTCAAATTATAAATGTAGAAGAAGTTACATAATTTTAAAAAATTATTTTGTAGGCACAGAAGCAAAGTTTTTGGAGATCATTGACATAGGTTACAAAGGATTAATGCCTCAAATTCTAAGATAAATTTACCAAAACTATTCTAAACTCTTTCCTTTCCCATTTGTCTAATTTTTCCCGTTTTATTTTGAATCAGTAGTGATCAGTCAATGAGAAATAATCATCAGCTTTCTTGGTTCTTGGCATCGGCTTGTTGACTGTGCAAAATGATCTGATATGTATAATTTGTAATCTGGACTGACCTGTGGAAGGTTTTTGAATTGCAAGGTGCCAGTTGTCGTAGACTTACCTAAGGAAAGCTGAGGCAGATGCATCTCCTTATTTAGCCTCCTCTGGTTATTAAAGAGCACTAAAAAAGATTGTTTTATATGTTGAGACAGCTGCTGATGAAAACTTCCAGAAACAGGATGCATTTTTATTGATAAGTTTGTGGGTTTTGTATTAGTAGATGTATTAGCAGTACTGTTGTTCTTTTTAACAACCAGTATAATTTCTGAGATAAAAGCCTTAGCACACTATCTCATTTAATACTCACACAAACTTATGAAATTGCTAATATGTGTTATCATAAGACCAATTTACAAAAAAGAAAAAGTCTCAGAGGTAGTGAGTAATGTGAACAATTTTACACCTCTTGTAAAGGATAGAGCTGGAATTTGAATGCTGGAATCTGCGTGATGCCCAAACCCTCCTATACAAGTTGCCTACTGGGGAAGTCATATATAACATTAGATCTTAGAAAACACAACTTAGATCACTTCAGATGTTGACTTAGAGCAATAGTTATGTTCTAGACAGCATATTTTCTTTCTGTAATAAAATGGTGCCTTGAAAGGAACCGAACAGAAATTACAGTTGTCAGCACATTTATGTTAGAAAATAAACACAACCTAAGCAATGTTTTCTTACCCTTGCTATGACAAAAGTCAATTTTGAGTACTGTGCAAAGGAAAAATACTAACAAAACATGCTCTGGATGGAAACTACCTGGTTACAAAACTTGATTTACAGCAAATATAAAATAAGTGCTGAAGCAGGTTTTGCTATTTGACATAGGAAACTGATGCTGAAAAATATCTACTGAATTTCACGGATTTATTTATTAAGTGCAATAGACTCAGGTTCCTAGATAAAGAGCTCACTTGGATAGTGTTGTTAGTCTTTTAACAGAAAAACAGATCAAGAAGCCACTGTACTGGTTTAATAAAGAATCATTTCCATATACCTTCCTTTAAGAGATAAGAGGTCAGACACTTCTAGACAGTGTTGAGAATATGATAGCTTATAATTAAGGATAGCAAGCTTATGTATGGAATCATAGAATATTATAGATGAAAGGAACTTTGGAGAATCTTAATTTCAAATGCCTTTATTTACATACTGGAAAACTGAGACATAGTAAATTCAAACGTTAAATATAAGCTAACGCTGTTAGTCACATCAAGGCTAGTATTGATATATGAGTTACTTTCTCTATTAAATATTATTTCCACTAAACCAATCCTAATTCTAAGAGAACAGAGTGCTTCTATTTATTTATTTATTTTTCTGGAAATCACAGCTTTCAATGAGCTCCTAATTTCAAGTTGAATGCTTGCCTAAAACTTATTGGTTTCTTTTACAAACACGAGACAGCAATAGCCAGACCAGGCCGACAAGCCATATCTTCACTTAATCCAGTAGTTTTGAAAATTTCTGATTAGATCAAAGGGTACTGCATTACCAGCCTGACATACACACATCAGTCTTAACAGCTTTTGACTTTCCCTAGGAAGCAGACAGTCCTGTGAACTTGCAGAGATTACAGGGGCTGGGTAGGTAACGACAGTGAGTGAAGCTGATTGGGTAGAGGACACAGGAGAACTGGACAGTCCCTGCCTCATCTAATGCGGGCAGTAGATACTCAGCTCTAGCCAGTTTTTGCAGTGCAGAAATGTAGCTCTAGTGCTTTCAGTTCTTTCCATGTTGCATAAAAATTTAAAATCCAAATTCCAAAAACTAATTTTTAAATTTTGTTTAACAAGCTGTCTACATTAAATATGTACAGCTTTTTGTATGTCAGTCATACCTCAATATAGTAGTTTTTTAAAAGTTTTGTTTAAATTCTGTAGGCCAAACAATTTATCTATAAACAAAATGTCCACAGACCATTAATATGTGAGTTGAGAGATTTAGCCATGCCAGATCCCATGCCAAGAATCCTGTTTCCATCAGTAAGACCTGAAGCTGGTACCCAATGTACATAGCTGATTGGAACTTATCTGTAACTTTGCCATGTTTGGTCATTCTAAAACTGCCTTAGATTTCTAATTAGCTCTCTTAATCTGTTGGAATATGTCTTGAACTCCAAAAGTTCTGACAACTCTTTTGAAAGCATCTTCTGCTGGAAGTTTGGATCATATTTACATGTAGCCTAGGAGACTCATTTAAGATGAGCTCCAAGCTAAACTCATCACCTAGAACAAAAACAGTTACCTGTTTTTCTGACTATTCCTGCTTACTGAAACTTTATGTTACCTTCCAACATCCTCCAGATTAGACTCCTTTGAAACTGACATTCACTTGAATCAAGCCCCCATGTATAAATTGTGTCAGAAAGTGTATTTTGAATTATCGATTGCTTGTATTCAATCAGTATTCATCACTCTGGCCCAGATCCCCAGCAATCTCAGTAACTTCAACTTCATAACAGTCCCTGGTTTATATCCTAATTCCACAGACTGACAAATTTTGGAAATTGGTTGAACAAATTGAGATACCGTGCCAAGGCCTCTCAAGCACCAAGAAAATGGGAATTTTCATATTTTGAGCATATTTTATGTACTTAGTGTTATAATCATTACTTTATTTAATCCTTACAATAGTCTTGTGAGCAGGGTTAATATTTCTTAGTCCATCTAACTAAAGGTTTGTCTATTTTGTTAATTTTTCCAAAGAACCAACTTTTAGTTTTATTGATTTTCTCTATTTTTTTTTATATTCTTTGTTTCATTTATCTTTGCTCTAGTCTTTATTATTTCCTTTCTCCTGCTAACCTTGGGTTTAGCACTTAGTTTTTTTCTTCTTTTTTTAGTTCTTTAAGTTGTAAAGTTAGGTTAAAATTTGAGATCTTTATTATTTTTTTAATGCAAGAATTTATAGCTATAAATTTCTCCCTTAGCTATAAATTTCTCCCTTAGCACTGCTTTTTCTGTGTCCCTCAAGTTCTGATATGTTGTGCTTTTGTTTTCATTCCTCCCTGAGCATTTTCTAATTTCTCTTGTAATTTCTTCTTTGATCCTAATTAACTAAAAGATTTGATATGTCTAAATTAAGGTAGATTCTAACTATGTAGACCTGTTTTTAAACTTCTCCATTTAGCCTAACAGCTCAACAATCCACATAGGTACCACATCTTAATTTTCATTTTGAATTTCTTAAGCTATAATACACTGCGGTTGGAGGTCAAGAAAGGGCCCTTCGGTGAAAAGCAGAACTAAAACTATTTATTTGGACAAATAAAGTTAAGTGAAGTTAATTTAATAAACTAACTTCAAAAATTATATTTGGTGTTATTGTCTCAAATCTACAACTAAGAGAATTATATTGCACATAGAATCATGAATATCTAAAAAAAATATTTTTCATGAAATTGAAAAATGTTTTTATTATAGCACCAAAGGCATTTCTCTGTAAGCATCAATTTAAATACATAATATATAAATACATTGTTGTAATATCAAAGTTTTATTGGCAGGACTTTTTTGTCTGTATTACTCACAAATGACAAAATTTTGGCAAACAAATCAGATCATGTCAAAAAATACCAATAAAATATTTACATTTCTCTCTCAAAAATTCTTAAAGGTTAAAGGAATGATCTCTAATATCTTTTTACTTCAAAATACAAATGATTAATTTATACTTACTCAAATCTTTTACTGTAAAATGTAACATATTTGTTCTAAAAAAATCTCTTTTCATTTATCTATCATATATTCTTATAAGTTAGGAGAATAGAATAAAATGAATGTAGGTTTACATAACTGTTCACACCCAAGAACACAAAGAAATTATTCAAGGCCCTAAATAAAACACATTAAAATGAATCGACAGTATAAAGAGAAATTACAGCCCGTAGCATTAATATAATTGAGCTGGAAGACCTCAGGGAGTAGCTTAAAACATCCTTAATTTTGTCAGTTAGAAATTGTGACGATTGCACTACTAGATTTCTATATTTTTAGCTTTTTTCTGCTTAAATCATCTAAAATTTATTTCTCTTAGTTGCAACCAAGGATTCTGAATGTTTCAAACTTGAATTTGCTTGTTTTTTTCTTCTGTTCAAGATTCTGATTTTATTAACTTTCTTGTCTCTATGCCCTTTGCTATGGACTGTTTCAAAACCATTTAAATGAAGAAGTAGAATGTAACTAAAATATAATACACTATAATGGCTTTAACAAACCTTCCTTATTTTGCTGAATATATCTTATCTCCTACAAACTTCTCTTTCTTCGAATACTTATATTTGTTCAATTCAGTTTCTATATGGCATTGTATTTTCTGTTCCACAATCATCACAATCTAAAGTACTCCCCCCCCGCCCATACAATCACAGCACATCAGTACTCCTCAGAAAACATGGTGCTAGCTCCAGGCATTTGTTTAACTTACTAAGAATAAATTTTATTTTCACTTGCAGAGCTCATACCTAAACAGCACTAATGTGCCCAGTATATTCTGCTCTCTATCATCATATTCAATTCTACAATTGTAAATTACATTCTCATATAAAACTTGGGTTAATATGTCTTTGGAACCAATCATTTCTATGCAGCTCGTTCCATACCATCTCCCAAACTCTTCTCCAGGAACACATAAGCACAGTGCTTATTGGGTCCACGTCTTGTAAAACATAAGGCACTCAGGCTTATTTAGTCACAAAAGACACATGAAAGAATTTAAAAACAAGCAATAAAAGATATTTTAGTTTTAATCTTTTTGTTTTCTTCTTTTTTAAATAATGAATGGATGTGATTTAAGTTGAATTTCGGGTGAAATTCTTTATTGATTCAACAAACTTGTTGAGAAACCTCTATTATCATACACCCTTATAGCCAATTGTGATATGTCACTGAATAAAATGGATATTGTTTTTGCCTTCATGGAGCTTATAATCTATTACAGATGGCAAATATACGTCTACATTCACAAATATAAATAAATATAAAGGTGTTGATCAGAAAAAGTGCTAAAGAGATATGGAATACAGAATTAGAGCAAATGTACATATACAGGGAATGCTGACTTGGTTTGGGGAAGGCTTTCTGGATGATGTGACATTTAAGTCAGAATTCAGGGATGAAGGAGAACACAGAAAACAAGGAAGATAGAGGAGGATGTCTTGAGCAAATAAAGAAGCACAAGCAACAGTTCTGAAGAGCACAGAATGTTTGAGGACTAAATGAAGACCAAGGTGGAGGAAGTACAGAGAATAAGTGGGGGGCAGGGGGATGTGAGCAGAAAATAAGTAAGAGCTACACTATGCAATGCAAGACCTTATAAGGTTATGCAAAGGATGTTGGTTTTTATTACAGAACGATGAAGAGCTAATGAAAGAATATGCAGGAGAATGACCGGACACTCTTTAAAACAAATGTTCTGTGGGAAGCGGTAAAGTATGAGGAAAGAGTGGACATAGAGAAGCCAGTTTGGAGGCCAGTTCAGTGATCCCTGCAAAAGATAATAGTGGCTTGGACCACAGAGATTGTGGAGAGCAGAAGAGAACCATCAAAGAGATATTGAAGAGACAGAAAAAGACTAAAGAAGGAAAAGAGTGATTTGAAAACAAGTGTAATTCACAGGATTTTGACTTGAGCCTTAGATGATTATAATATTATTTGCTGTAAGAAACACTGGAGGAGGCCCAGGTTAGCAGTGGGAGGTAATTCAGATTAGAACATGATAATTTTGAGGTATATTTGAATTAAATAGCAGTACTGGGTAGCAACTGTAAGCATGGTTATGGGCATAAGAGAGAACTAGACCAGAAAAATAAATTTACAAAAGACAATGCAAACATCAAAATTTAAAGTCGTGGGCATGAGCAACACTACTAGGCAGAGTACGTGGAGTCTGAAGAGAAGTGAGGCATGGGGCAGTCTCTGAAGGATGCAGCATTTATTTTATTGATTATGCATATTCAAGGGGTACAAAGCTGACCTCCACCTCCTGTGTCCAGGATGTGATAGTCAGATCCATAGTATCAGGATTCCCATTCACACAAATTGTGACCCAATTAATCCCCAACCTTCCTCCCCTCCACCCCCTGCAACCCTAAGTATGTTCTCTCCCTCGGCAAGTCCAACACACCACTGTGGTCTTTCTTTCCTTCCTTCTTTCTCTTAGCTCCCACCTATGAGTGAGCACATGCAATAATTTTCCCTCTGTTTCTGGCTTATTTCACCTGACGTAATTTTCTCCGAGCTCATTCATGTTGCTGCAAATGGCAGAATTTCGTTCTTTTTTATGGAAGAGTAGTATTCCACGGTGTATATATACCACAGTTTCCTTATCTAGTCATCCACTGATGGACATTTAGGCTGGTTTCATATCTTGGCTATTGTAAATAGTATTTCTATGAACATGGGAATGCAGTATGCAGCATTTAAAACCTAATAGAGATGGATGTGCCAGCAAAAGAAGCTGATAAGCAGCAGAGCAAAAAGTAGATGGAAAACTATGGAGTTATTCAATCCAAGGAAAGAAAGGATTTCTCACAAAGGGAGTAACTAATTGTGCACATAGATGCTGAGATTCCAAGTGAGAAAAAGTTTATATAAGGCAGGTGCTGGGGGGGCGGGTAGGTGGCTGTAACTGCAATTCAAGAGACTGACTAGGTAGGAGGCCAAATCAGGCCCTTGTGTATGAAGTGATGATACCTTCAGTTAGGCTTGAAGAGCTACGAATAGAGATTAAAAGGTGGTTAGACAAAAAAAAAAGTTTGGAAAGTTGGAGAATATGCCTTGGTAAGAATTATTAGTCATGTGGGGTAAAGGAGGAAAAAGAATAAAAGAAGTATCTAAGGTTTCTAATCTGGCCTTCTGGAAATTTTAAGGAGTTGGTAAAACAAATGAGGGTGTGGGGAAGAGGATTGCATTTGAGAAAATATGATGAGCTCCAATCTACTGTCAACACCTATGTCACTCCCTGCAGTCATGGAAATTTTCTATTTTTCTTTCAGCTTAATCCATTTATAACATTAGTGTTAGGAAATTGGAACTTTCACAAATTTCATGACATGCAAGAGTGAAACATGGAAAGTCTTAGGACAAAGACTTGGCCTCAAATTTGACATTGTGCATTGGTTAACTTATCCAATAAACAGATAATAAAGGCTTAGGATATAAGTATTATATCTCCACGTATGTTTTCATTTAAAAGAAAACTTTAGGCTCTTTGGTGACATGAACTGTCTAGAGAGCTATAGCTAAGTCTTATTCCACGAGTATTTTTAAGTTGCAAAATGATTTTCTAGGAATTGACTAATGAATATAGATGACTTCTGACATGCTTGTGAAATATTTCCTGTAAACTGTTTTAGATGAATTTTTTTCATCCTTTCATGGTTGCTAATAAGACATCTCTTTGGCTGAAAATGGTTTCTGGCTCATCCAAGTAAAACCCACCTGCTGTGCCTCTGCAGACACAGAGTGAGCCTTGTCATCCCATTTTCTCCAGCAGTATATGACATACAAGAAGTGAGCTCAGCGTGCAAAGTGGTGAAGCCAGCAGAGGGAGGGTTTATAGCTGTGGCAGCATGAGGAATTTTACTTTCTGAGGATCCACATGACATGCCAAATTGAATATTTTCATCCCGTTGATTATTAACATTTTAGTGACTCTTCCTACCACCACAACTGTCTTATGACATGGTAGATGTCAAAAGAATTATGCATTTATATTGGTCAAATTTTCAAAACATAATATGCATAGCACAGATTGTTTCATCCAAAAGATGTGACTAATTATTGGGCTAGGTTAACAGGTCATCAAATTGGGCAAACATCAATATTTCTTACTAGTATGTTTCAAAAACAGGAATAACAATGCCACCTCTAAATTCATTCTCTCTCACACAGGGTTTTGTTTCATATAAATCTAGCATTGCCTCAAAGCCACGCTGGCAAACCCATGAGATTCTATTCTGCAGAAATGCCTCAGAGGAAATGAATCACTCCAGAGCTATGAAGAACATTTTTACTTCTAATCCAAGAAAGGAAACAAAGCAGGGATACTTATGAAATGGTCAAGAGGAAAATAGTTGTATCTTTTAAAAGATTCACAAGCCAGATTCTATTAATTTTGGATAGGAAGTCCTTTCCTTTTGGACTCCAAGAATTTGGTGGAACCAATATGAAAGTACTTTAAATAAACATCTATCTAATCCCAATCTCAGGCTCTATGGGCCCAATTGAGACATCTGTCTAGTAAACTGGTGCCAGTCTTATGTTCCTGGGTCATAATTTGGGTGAATCTTCCCCCTACATATAGACAGCGCTGGAAGAACTGGGAAGATAAATCTGAGCCTGTTTCCTTGTGAGTGCCAAAACAGGTCAAAAATACAAGAAGAGCAAAAACAATTGTCAAGCTAAAGTTTACTAAACGATTAAAATGGGAACAGTTAATCAAAATTAAAATTGAGCATCAGGTACAGTGAGCTGAGGTACCTAAGGTTTACCTTTAGTCATTCAATTTGCTAAAAATCTTTATTGAGCACCTATTATATGCAGGCACTGTTCTCAACACTTAGGATAATTCAGTGAAAAATAAATAAATAAAGATAAGCTCTTCTCTTAGAACCTAACTTCTAGATTAAGGGGTAGGAGAAAGTAATGCTTGTAGACTTAATAAATCATTAAATTATATAATTATAAGAAAGTTATAAGTGCTATGGAAAAATTCAAACTAGAACAGATGTGAATAAAAGGACATTTTGCAATTTTAACAGGATCAGAGCAAACTCCATTGAGAAAAACACATTGGAACAAAAATTTGAAGACAGGGGGTGGGGGGTGGGGGTGGGTAGCATGTGTATATCTGGGAAAATAATGTCCCAGGCAGAAGGAACAGCCAGTATATGCCCTGAGGCAGAAGTATGCCTTAAATATAAGAGGTTTGATGTGCTTTTGCGTTGAATTGGCTTAAAGGTAAAAGAACATGTGAACATTGTCAAAGCTACTGACTCCTAATTTCTAAGTGGCTTCCCAGGGTGTTTAACTTTAGTCATCTGTGTTATATCCATTAGCCACCTAGAGCTTTTGCAGTCTCTGTCTCTTTGTAAGGCTCAGCTGCTATTATCCCCAGAGTCAACTGGGAATCTGCTTTCATCCAATTGAAGCTCCAACAACTTACTAAACACTGTTTCTGAGAGGAGAGTGGGTCCAGATGGACCCACTGAGTTTAATATGTGTGGTAAACAGAATAATGCCCCTAAAGATATCTGCATGCCCAGAACCATAAATATGTCACCTTCTATGGCAAAAGGAACGTAGCAGATATGATTGAGTTGAGCGTCCTGAGATGGAGACATTATGCTGGATTATCTGGGTGGGCCCAATATAACCAGGAGGGTCAGAGTCAGAAAAAGAGATTTGAATTGCATGTTTCTGGCTTTGAAGATTAAGGAGGAAGCCAAGAACCAAGGGATGCAGACAGCTTCTTGAAGTTGAAAAAGGCAAGACAATAGATTCTCCCTTAAAATCTCCGGAAGGAATCTTGATTTTAGAACTTCTGACCTTTATTATTGTAAGAGAAAAAATCTGTGTTGAGTAAACCACTAAAGTTGTGGTAATTTGTTACAATAGCAATAGGGAACTAAGTATGTCAGCAGTCTTGATTCAATTGCCCTGGGTTGTCCCGATCCTAGAATTTCTGCTGGTCCCTAAAATCAGGAAGGACTCTGAGCTCTGCAGATTTGGATGAAAGTTAGAAAACGAAGTGTTCTCGGTTCCTCCCTGATCTTTCTGAGACCATCCTTAAATCTCATGGAGACTATTCCCCAAATTTGTCAGGAACTTTCCGTACCTGATGCCAAATGCTACAAGAAAGTCAGGGAAGCCCCAGTGTGGCCCAGACCCTCACTTCAAGTTTGATTCTGTGTAGACAAGCCTTGGTTTATAGTAAGTCAAGGGGTTATTCACATCACTGCTTTTTCCTCTACGTACTGCATTGTTCTCCTATTACCTTGACTAGGGTTATACTTTTCATATGCACGTGCAGATTTTTTTAAAAAAATCTTTTATTACTAAGTCTTATAGTTCTGGAATGTGTATAATATTTTGTGAACACATATTTTAGTTCATACATTCATTGAAGGATACATCATTATTTATTGAAAGAAAAACAGAATGAAGGCAGCAGAATAGATTATAGTTTTAGCCCTTTTGAAGATTGTGTAGCCTTGCACTACTCACTTTGCCTTGCTGTGCCACTTTCTAATCCCTTAATAATGCGATAATCCACAGGATTATTAAGAGAACAAATGTTCTGAGCTATCTGGAAGGAGAGATCAGAGGTGGCATATCATAAATATTTATAAAATAGGGACTGGCTTATTAGCTTAGTTGATTAAAGTGTAGTGTTATAACTTTAAGGTCAAGGGTTCAGATTCCATACTAGCTGGCCAAAAAACCCAAAAACAAAACACCTCTCTCTCTCTCTCTCTCTCTCTCTATATATATATATATATATATATATATACACACACAGATAGATAGATAGATAGATAGATAGATAGATAGATAGATAGATAGATAGATAGATATAGATATAGATAGATAGATAGATAGACAGATAGATAGATAGATAGATATAGATATATATACTCACACACACACACACACACACATACACACACACATATGCGTGTGTGTGTGTGTATGTATGTATATATGACGGAGAAATACAGTGGTCACACAATGCCTCGTAGATAGTGGAGCACAGCTTTTTTAGTGCCCTCGCAGGCTACATTTCATGTTAACATTTTTTTAAAAAGAACCCAAAGTCTTCAAGAGAATAAGCAAGTTTATCAATTCTTTACTACAACTTTCTTTTTTAATATCCCAGTCAACTCTCACTCACCAATAAATTGCCACTTCATTAAGACTAAAAGTGGAGACAGTACCCACTGAGTTAGCAGTTCTCTGTGGAATGATGAGCCTAGATGAATAAGGAAGTGGAAACAGGAAGACTCTGAATAAGCAACTTTTCATGTGTGTGAAAACTGTAGTTTTCTCCAATTTTGATTTTCTTGTTTCTGGCTTGAAAAGGTTTCTGTATCATTCAGCTATTGTAAATATTATGTAACAAATGATCAGTCATCTACAATTTTTTGTCTTCTTTTCTCATAACCTACCTTCATGAGAAACTTTAAAATTAATTATGACTTTGTAATCTGTTGATTATTCCTCTTCAGAGATATTTGCTGAACCATCCCAAACTTGAAGCTAACCTCATTGGTCAGATTTGAATATCTTCATGAAGTATTGGAAAATATTTCATATATCACATTATGTGTGTGTGTGTATGTGTGCGTGTGAGTGTGTGCATATATACATACGCACTTGTGTATATACACAAGTTGACTCATAATTAATGATTGCAAACATAGGCTTAAAAACAGTTTAATTCACATATATGTGTGTGCAGGTATCAATATATATAAATATAATATACTATGTATAATTAATGTGACAAATAAATATAAATAAAACCTATTTTCCCTAGCCAATTGTTCACTGTCCTTCTGTTCTTCTTTTACCTCATAAAAATAAAATTGGGCTTGCAAGAGCATTTTCTTATTATCTAGTAAAAAGAAATAGTATGGCTTCTCTTTAAGGTTATCTAATTTAACATCCAGGCTAAAACAGGGAGAATATCTAGAAGCTTAAAGGAGTAGACAGAAAAGGAAACAATGCCATAAATTATATATAATAAATAGAGAGGTTTCTCCAAGTGTGTTAACTCATATGCCATTTGCCTTCTTAAAGGTGGCTTAGTGCAGATAAAAGGACTTTGGGAAACCCTAGAAAAGATGTTTGGGATAGGACTAAGTAGATATAAGCACTGGGTGTAGCATCACATCAAGGAAGGAAGCCACAATCAAGTTACAAAACAGTAGAAGTGGAACAGGAGAATTAGCAGGTCATGTAACTGAACCTGTCACCAAGGTGCAAATTAATACAACACCCAAGTGGGACTCAACATCTAAGTATTAAAATGCTTAGTAAAGAGATGATCATTGTTGAAATATCACTTAAGTTGGACATGAGTCCGCTATGGTGAGGTTTTTCTTAATTCTGTACTAGATTTAATTTGATTCAAGGATGTACCTGCCCTAAGGCAATATTACATTTTGGTAGTGTCTGACACCAGTTTTTGGAAATATGAATTGGCCTACCCGCTAAGTTCTCCATATGTAATATGGCGTAAGACATATTTTTTGTAAAGATTAATCATATTAATAAAAGTTTCTTAGTATCTTTCAGTACATAGAACAGATTCTTGCTTGAGCATCAGGAGACAAGAATAAAGTTGACTGCCCATTGAGAAATTCACAATTGGTCACTAGGTGAATTTGTACTTTATTGCTTTCTCTGTGAAAAAAGCATTCCTTGGTTCATAAGACCATCAAAAGTCTAAGATAGGAGAATTTCATTTTATTAATGTTGAGAAATGTCATCATTATTATGTTTTTATGGTTGGATCCCTGGTGGTTATCTATTATCATTACAGAAAACAATTACACACTGTGTCATAATATTCTCAGGTATACGAATTGATAAATAAGTTGTATGAGGTCCTGAGAACTCAAAGAAAATGTGTCTTTTTTAAAGCTAGGTGTTTAAAGTTTAAAAGTAAAGTATATGCTTCTTTTTTAAAAAATAGACACATAGAACTAATAAAATTTTGGCAAATATGTCATTGTGACTCCATTCATAAATATGATGGAGACAGTAAGCTAAGCTTTCAAAGCAGCATTTTAGAAACTTTATTCTAACCAGGTTTTTAAAGGTTCATCCATGCATTGCAATTGCTATGTGTTGTGAATTTCATGCATTTCTTGTGCCTTTATTTCCTGGATCTGCCAGTTCTTCACTTCTAAATTACAACATTCCAACTGCGGCATCATTGCATTGTTCTTAAAAGGAAAGAAAGAAGGAAATTACAAAACCCTCACCCTTTTGGTTTTCCTCTACATTTAGCAGAGTTTAAACCTTTCTCACACTTACAAATACTTCTAATTAAAACAAAAAACAAAAACCCGCACTCACAAAGAACTTCTGTTGCTGATAGAACCATTCCTAGCATCAAAATCTGTATTAGTCAGTGTCCTCCACAGAAATAGAATCCCAGGATATGTGCGGTTTGTGTATGTGTGTGTATGCAGATTGATTTTAAGGAATTGATTCACGCAATTACAGAGCCTTGGTGAATCCAAAATCTCATGCAGTTCGTTAGAGCACAGTGCTATAACACTAAGGTCAAGGGTTCGTATTGCTGTACCAGTCAGCCACCAAACAAACAAACAAAATCTCATGGAGTCAGTAGTCTGGAGACCCAGGGAAAAGATGCAGTTTGAGTCCAAAGGCAATAGTTTTTGCTCCATTAAGACCTTCAACTAATTAGATGGGGTCCACCTACATTATATAGGGCAATTTGCTTTACTCAATGTCTACTAATTTAAATGTTAAACTCATCCAAAGGAAAAAAAAAAAACTTTATAAAAAACATCCAGAATAATGCATGACCAAATAACTGGGCACCATGGCCTAGCCAAGTTGAGACATAAAATTAACCATCACAGACATAACAAACATAGGTATAAAACCAGTTTTTTCAACAGAAGAAAGATCAGGGAAAGAGACACCTGTTTATCTCACATATAGGGCCGGTGCCCATTGGCCCCTGATACAGTTTGAATGTGATTTCCCCCCAAAACTCATGTGAAAATCTGATCCCCAACTAGGCAATATTGGGAGCAGTTTGGGTCATGGGACAGATCCCTCATGAGTGGATTAATGAATCTCCCTGGGAGGTGGGGCTAGTGAATGTGTTCTCACTTTATTAGTTCCTGTGAGAACTGGTTGTATATAGGACTCTGGCACCTCCCCCCTTCCTCTCTCTTGCTCCCTCTTGCCAAGTGATCTACTTGTACCTTCCAGTTGCCTGCCATTTTCTGCCATGAGTAGAAGCAGCCTGAGGTCCACACGAGATGCAGCTGTCTCAGAATTGTGAGCCAAATAAACCTCTTTTCTTTATAAATTATGCAGTTTCAGGTATTCTGTTACAATAACACAAAAACGGATGAAAACAGCCCTTCATCTCCTCTCAGATGCACCTGCAACCTACCTTGGAGAGCCCATTGCCCACCTTCACCAAAACTACTCCTCTGAGAACTGTGTGTGTATGTTTGTGTGTGCATACACACATAAATCTTAACACAGAGGTATTATTCAAATGATAGAAATGTTAAGCAATATGGCATAATACTTTAGAACATGACAACCCTCAAACCTCACCATGTACTTGGTTACCTTCTCTGTAGACACAGTATCTACCATTCTCTGTAAGACAGCATTCTTCCTAAATCTGCATCTTTTTTCAGTTTCCTGTCTTAGATTGAGTTGCCTTACTGCTTAAATATAAAGTATTCGGTGGCCAATAATATTAAATGCCTTTCTTCTCTGCAATCTTTTCATAAATGTGCTATTGTTTGTTAGATTTATACTAATTAAAAAGCAGTGCATTTTAAACCTTTTAACCAAAAGTCATGTGTATATCATTTGGATCAACCATCTCAAAGGAAAATGGCAAAAGAAAAACAGTTCCTTCAGACATTCTGCATTCGGATTTTGCTATGGTTTGAATGTGTCCCTCAAAAAGCTTGTGTTAATCCCCACTGCAACAGTGCTAGGTGGTGGGGATTAATGAGAGGTGATTAGGCCATGAGGGCCCTGCCTCATAAATAGATTAATGCTGTTCTTGTGGGAGTGGGTTTCTTATAAAAGGACAAGTTCATCCCTCTTCTGTCTCTCTTGACCTCTCCTTGCTCTTCCACTCTTCTGCCATGGGATGATGCACTTGAAGGCCCTTGCAAGATGCTGGCAACTCAATCTTGGACTTCCCAGCCTCCAGAGCTATGAGAAATAGATTTCTGTTATTTATAAATTACCCAGTCTCAAGTGTTCTGTTATAGCCACACAAAATGGACTAAGAATAGTCAGTAAGAGACAGTAATGGTAGTTATGGTAGTGACGGTGAAGATGGGGACAGTGGTGGTAATGGAGAGAGGTGGTAAAGAGCAGTCATGAGAATGATTTGTAAGCCAACAAAATTGAGCATAAAAAGTATCACGATCCAGCTTGGATTCCACCATTTACAAAGACATTATTTAACTATTTTCATTTCAATCATTTGAATTGGCTAGGTTTTCTCTGCCAACATAAGTGAAAAACTGGCCAAGAGCTATGTTTCAGACCAAGTACCTGTACCTTGTTGGCAAAACTGATTAATGAAAAACTAGTAGTGATGAGAGATCACTGCTCCAGAAAATGGCCACTGCTCATGTACCCCTCAGGGATCGGCATAATTAGCTAGTCACATGCACCTGAGGGGTTATATGACTAGATAGCATAAAATCTATAGGAACTATAGAGATGATGCTTTCCCTAAGTCCAATTTGGGTGTACACATTCAGCTTAATCTCTCTTGCAGGCCCTATGCACAGAATAATTATGACATTAGAAGTTGGGCCTAAGGCTCACAAGACCTCCACTTTGCTGCTTCTTTGCATGAAGTACTCATGTGCTTGTTTATCTTCCCCCACTACACACGTGTGCCCATGTACATGCACATACATACACACACATATATTTTATACACCATCTTCCAACACAGAACTATCAAGTTGTCTCTGGAGAAGTCAGACAATTTGGAAATTCTTATCCATGGATCTTTGGCAGGAAATGGTGCTATGCAGGACCACATAGAAAGGGAACATGGGCACATTGATAAACGTCCATCTTCAAACTAGGAGCAAATTGTCCATGTCTCTTGATGCAATTACAGAGTGTAGGTAGAAACATTCCTCGGGCATAGATAGAAGTCCACCCACTTGGTTGCACAACCCAGTCTTTGAGATGTGAGACTAAACTGCTTAAATTCAGTAGCAGTCATGAAACTCACACTAGTAAATTAGCCACTTTTTAAGTCTGAGAGTTGAAAAGTGTTATGAGCTGAATTGTATGTTGAAGTCCCAACCCCCAGAACCTCAGAATGTAACTGTATTTGGTGATAGGACCTCTAAAGTGGTAATTAAGGTTAAATGAGGTCACATAGGTTGCAGAAAAGAGAAAAGCCTGAGTAGAAACCCAACCTGCCAAAACCTTGACATTGGACTTCTAGCTTGCAGAACTGTGAGAAAATAAATTTCTGTGGATTAAGTCACCCAGTCTGCGGTATTTTGTTCTGGCATCCCCTAGCAAGAAGATAGTAAGAAAAAGAGATATGAAGAGATAATATGAAAAACTGAACATTTTAACATTAAAAATAAGAAACCTCATAATATGATATTAAAATATATTTCACATTCTTGAAAGAAAATATTTGCTTCTAATTTTTTTGTCTTTTACACAAAATAGCAGTATTGAAATAGCAACTTTTTTTTTTTTTAAATAGGAGGTATGTTCACACTATAGCAGCAAACTATTAAGTATTTCCAAGGTTAATAAATAATGGACTCTGTGTTCATTATTTTTGTTCTAGGTATTTCTAAGTGTTGAAAAACACTTAGAAGTAACAAAGCTAAATCAATTCCTTGCATTGACTTATGTTGACATTGATAAATTTTCTCCTTTTATTAATGCAGACCATGTTTAATGTAAATAAAATAATCTTGATGTCTGTGAATCATCTACAGGATGTGCAAGGAGGAGTGTTAATGGCCTTCAAAAACATTTCTAAAAACTTCAGAGTGGATCAGATTTGTCTTAGTTTTTTCTTGTTCCCTTCGTTTGTAAATAAAAGAAAGACTCTTAATAAATACTTTAAAATGAAATAAATGTTCACAAGCACTGTTCATTCAAAGGTTATGTATAGATGTGCTTCCCTTTCTCTCTTCTAGGTCATACTCCCATTCTTCCTATATTTCCCATTATAAGACTATCTCTGAAACAGGCAAAATCAATATTTTTTTCATTTGGACAAATGGCTAATAAGCCAACTTTTTATTAATATATCATCTACCATAATGAGCTTGATGTCACGCCATTGCTATTCTACTAGTAAAGAAACAGACTAACAGGGAAATTAAGATTGAGATGGTCAAGGGACCTTCATCTGCATGGAGCCACTTAGAATTTCCAGTGCTCCGAGCCAGGTTTACAATGACATCATGCCCTATGTGAGACAAAATTAAAACTAACTGAGAGAAAGAAGCTAAAAAGCTTTCAAGTTTTTAATATGACCAGGCCCTGCAATGGGGCCTTCTGACTGAATTCTTCTGACATTTCTCAGAACAAACGTTATAAGGACGAACCCTTATTTTGCAAATGATAGAACTCAGGCTTGAAGAAATTAAACTTGGACCCTGGCTATTAGGCTCTAAAGTTTATGTTTTTATGCCATTTTCAAAGGTGAGATGTACTTTTAAAGACTCAGGAGTACTAAATTAAACAATAGTTGCATTTAGTCTGTTCAACAAATTTGCTTATTGCCTAATTCTGTGGTAAATTTCTTTACCTTTAAAGTGAGGAGGGAATGTTCTATCAATGGTCATTAGACTGTACTCCACAGAATTGGTGTGTGTGTGTGTGTGTGTGTGTGTGTGTGTGTGTGTGTGTATGTCTGTGTGTGTCTGTGTGGCTGGCCAGTACAGAGATGGAACCCTAGACCTTGGTGTTACCAGCATCACACTCTAACCAACTGAGCTCAACTGCCAGCCCTCTCCACAGAATTCTGTGAGTTTCACGGGGTTGCTTCAGGGAATACAATGTCTATTGTGATATACCCACTCTTTAAACAGAAGAGCTTCTCTTCAATTTGTTTTAAACATGGACTTCCTGGTGAAAAATGTATTTCACTGAATTTGAGGGAAAAAAAAAAGCTTTAAAACTATGCAATGAGATGCTTTCTAAAATGCCATCCATTTGTAATACTGGTAAATATGTGTTTACTTCCTTCAAGAGCCTTGCAGTTTAGCTATAGAAATCAAACATAAACAAATAAAAAAAAATACAAGAGGTCCTTAAAGGCAGTACATGTATGAGCATCAAATAAAGGATCATGGTAGCTGGGAAAGCAGCTTTCCCCTCACCTCGGGTCCTATTTAACATCAAACAAGAGACTCCATCTGTGCTGGGGAATGAAGGAGCTTCTCTCTGTCTCTACTGCCAGCAAAGCACATACTCCGGACTTTCCTTATTCTAAGGAGATTGTTAGAGTCCAATGTTCTGGAATTTAGAACTTAATAAATGAAGACATAGAGTATGACATCTGAATAATTTAAATCTCCACCTTATTAAAAATAAAATTTTAAATATAAAGGGGAAAGGAAAGATACACTCAACCATCTACAAGACAATAACGAGAGAAACAAAGTTAACATATTGGCTAATTTTCCTCATAATTCATTCTTTTGATATAAAATAAACTTTATGAAAAGTATATAGAGGACTCTTCAAAAATCTTCACTTTCCATTTTGTATTATTTGGATTTGAGGGGCTAAAGAATACATCTCACACTAATAATTAAAGATGAAACGGGCATAGGAGTTTGGCAGATGAAGATCAACTATCAGTTTATTACTGACAGAGTTGTTAAAACGTGTCTTTGGGCTCAGCCAGATGGGCCTGCTAAAAGTGTACTCCAGTCAAGGTCACTGGCAGCTTGGAACATCCCTGTCCCCAACATCTCACCCTACAAAATAGCTTGATTCTACGAAACTACTGCCTGGTCTTGAGTAAAAGAGTTACGTATGTTTTCTTCAGGTAGACTGATCTTCCAAACTGGTCCACCAGAAAAATCCTCCCTCCTTTAGACGGAAACAGAAAGAAGAAGGCCATTGACAAGGACCGACTAACATCAATTAGTCCACTCAGTTTGTCAATGCCTCTTCCATGGCAAAGCCCTTTGCTGGGTGTTACACGGAATACCAAAAATTTCACACCTTTCACACCCACTCCCACATGTCCAATTATGTTCCTCTATCCCACACTTCCTTATCTTTAATCTTCCATTCCTTCCCCTTTTAGGCCACTGGCTAGTTAACTAGGCCACTGACCCTTGTTCAGGAATCTATATTCTCACCTCCAGCCACTTTTATTTCAAAGTGAAGAGGGCCAGGTGAAACATTTGCAGCTTCACTCACTGGGAAAATCTGTCCCTTACTACTCTTTTTCAAGGCCTTCCCCAAATATTACTGCAATGCAATCTCCATCCATTTTTAGCTTGTACCCAAACAATGACCCAAGACATCCTTAAACCAAGCAGGGGCTTTTTCCTCCTCCTTCAGCTGGTTATTTAGGACTCTCTCCCTATATTGCTATGGGGGACACATAGGGGTGTCAGGTGATCTGAGAGTCTGCACTACCTAGCCTTGCAGCTTCCTTGTGCACTCTAGTCCTCCTTGAGCATAATAGCAAATATACCATTTTCATTGTATGGGGTACTGCTGGTGCATCTGTCTGTTTCTATGACACAGCGAGCCCAGCTCAAAATGGGCTTTCTGGTGGACATTCCAGAGACGCAATCACTTAGTACCTGCTATAGACTGAATGTTTGTGTCCCCCTAAAATTCATTTGTTGAAGCCAATGTGATGGGATTTGGGGGTGATGACTTTGGGAGGTAATTAAGTCATGAAGGTCAAGCCCTCATGATAGGATTAGTGTCCTTATAAGAAGAAACATGAGAGAGTAGTTCCCAGATCTGAATATTGACTCCGGACAAAGAATCACAAATTCTTATTCAGGTGATTGTTCTCAGCCTCCTGTTTCTCCATCCTTGCCGTCTCCTGATTGTAGGTGTTAAACAGCACTCTCACTGGCTGCCCAATGTCATGCACTAGGAACACCTTGTTCCATTAACCATCTCCACAACTGGCAGGTGAACCTCTCTTGCCCATCTCTCTGACTTTTGCATTTGCTGTGATAATGTGGGCCCTGCTTCTGTCAATAGAGACCCGCTGGCTTTTATTACTTTGGGACCAGATCTCCAAGGCAATGAACAAGACATCTCTGTAAGCACCTATCTTACTGTCGGACCTGGCCTGAAGAGGAGAGCCTTGAAAGAACAACTTAGTGATGCTGGTGCCCTCTCACCAGCACAGTCCTGATGGCTTTAGTGAATGGTGTGTTTTCTGGGCATTCCCATGAAACTTAATCCTCTGGTGGGTGTTCTGGCCTCACATGATATATTCAAACTGGTAAGTCTACTTTCCTCAATCTTTTTATTCCTCTCAGTCTGCCAGGGAAACTCAGGTTTTTTCACTTTTCTCAGAATGAGCCATGTTTTTTCCAGACCTTTAAGAGTCACCCTAGCAATGTGTCACTTAATTCCCTGGGGTTCCTGTCAGGTCATTAAATCTTATGTCCCCAAAATACTGTCCCCCAAATCAATAAGTCTTTATTTGTCCAGTCTTATGTTGCAGGCCCCTAATAATAATCAAATCTTGAGGTGTCACCATAGCTCCTGTAGGGAAATGCCAGATAATTCTTGCAGCTTCTTCAGGATATGATCTTTTCTCCATTATTAGGCCCTATATGTTTTTAATTATGTTTTAAGTTAATCATAGGTATTTGTCTGTCTACCAGAAAAAATAAATGGGATGATTCCTATAGCAGAAATCTGTTGTCTTGGAAAAGAGGGAGAGGCCTCTCATGTCTTCTCACATTCTAGCTGGCCCTACCAAGTGGTGGGTCACCTCTGCAAGATCTGGGATTGAGAGGTGGTCTATAAAGACATAATATGCTCAGATGCCCTCATACCTGCTGTTATGGTTTGAATACATGACATTTAATTGCCATTGTAACAGTGTTAAGAGGTGGGACCTTTAAGAGGTGATTAAGCCACGAGGGCTCTGTCCTCATGCATGGATTATTGCCTTATTGAGGGATTGGATTGATTATAAGAGGGTGAGTTTAGCCCCCTTTTCTCTCTCTTGCAATCTCTTTCCCCTTTTGCTCTTCTTCCATGTGAAGAACAGCATTCTCCACCCATCCCCACCCTCTGGAGGATGCAACAGTCAAGTGACATCTTAGAAGTGGAGTCCGGGCCCTTACCAGACACTGAACCTGTCCGTGTTTTGATGCTGCTCTTTCCAGACACCAGAATTGTGAGAAATAAACTTCTGTTCTTTATGAACTGCCCAGTCTCAGGTATTCTATTATATTAGCACAAAACAACCTAAGACACCTGCCTTGGCACAACAATCCTGCCTTGGCAATTTACTGTGATCTCTGAAGCTCTGGGATCCCAACTGTTACATCCCAAGTTTTTCCTCAGCTGTGACCTGTTCCTTCACTACAGAAAATAAGGGCCATTTTTTAAACCAAAGAAGCCCTCTGCTCTCACATTTACCCTTTTATTCTTGTTAATAGCCCTCAGTATTTCCTTATTCTTCTGCCTGGCATTAGTAAAACTTAGTAAATAGTCAATTCCCCTATCATTGTAGACATATCTTCCTGCATATCTTGCAAATGCCTGAATCATTGCTCTGGCAAGAGTGTTCATTACTGGACACTTTTTCCCACTGGTGAAATCCTTAGCCATTGGACCATCCTCTTGTGTTAGGAATTAACTTTGCCCCATTTTGCACTCAAGATAGAGTCTTCCTTGCCAGCAGGACAATGAGTGAGAAATGTCAACACCTCATCTTAACACCTATGTTTTTAGACCTCTCCCAGTACTACCATGTCAAGCCTGGTCCTCCTAGATACAGACAGAAAAACTGGATTTAGATGTGCAAGTGATTTATCGGGGGAAATGCCTGTGAAGGATAAAGTGAGAAAGAGCAAGAGTGGACGTGCAGGGCATTCTGACTGTGATGCAAGTGTGAGCCCTGTTAAAAAAGGAGGGAAGGAAGGACGTATAGAAAGAGCCTCAGACTTCAGCATAGTTCCACAGACCATGCCTATGGGGAGGTCCACAGGTTTCCCATTAGAGACAAACGTTGCTCATTAGACAAGTCCCAGGGGAATGATATTGTTTCAGCTCTAATACTAGTCATTGACTGGAAACAGCGGACAGCAAAAGTAGCCTTGGTGTTAATACTGAAGTGCATTCAAAGGTATGGCAGGCAAGGTTGTCTCCCACAGCAGGTTCTCCTGAAAGGGTAGTGAAATGCATCCCCATGTCCCCCACATTAACCATTAACTTATGACTTGCAGAAATTGCCTTACAAAGTCCTTCTTGGAATTAAAACGAGGTTCTAAAATTATTAATTAGAAATGTATTTTGGTTGTTATCAGTGAGCCAAATTACTCATCTCCTTTAAATCTCATTTTTTTGAATCAGTTAGATAAGAATAATAGAGTTAAAAATCTCTTATCTAAAACTATGGGACTGGTCATTAAGGAAAAATCACTTAAGAGGAGAACAAGTTTTAATGGTTTATTTATGTAATATACATATATTATCTCAGCATATGAAATTACAATATTTTGATCTGGGATCCATTTATTGGAGTTTATATCTGCTCATTGGAATTTTGCCTTTTTTATTTTTCAATCTGAGTGCAGAATCCATCTAGCTTTTCAAATTAATTTATTTTTATTATAAATTTACAAATTATAACTGTATATATTTATGGGGTACAGAGTAGTGTTATGATTTATGACTACAATGTGGAATAATTAAGTTTAACTAGTTAACATATCCATCACCTCAAATACTTATCACTTTTTGTAGTGAGAACATTTGAAATTTATTCTCTCAGAGATTTTGATAAGCAAACAGATATGATGTTGATGGGGTGAAGAGGGGAGAGGGAGAGGTGAAAGGAGGAATTGGTAAAGGGACATGAAACTACATTGTATATTGATAAATTAAAAAATAAAAAAATTTTTAAAGATTTTGAAATGTACAATACAATATCATTAACTATATTAACCACAGTATACAATAGATGTCCAAAAAAATCTTATACCTCCCAGCTGAGGTTTCGTACCATTTGACCATAACCTCCCTATTAATACACCTCAGTCCCCAGCCTCTGGTAATCACCATTCTACTTTCTGCAACTGTGAGTTCAATTGTTGTAGATTCCACATATAAGTGAGAACATGTGATATTTGTCTTTCTGTGCCTGCCTTATTTCACTTAGCATAATGTTCTTCAGTTTTATCCATGTTGTTGCAAATGACAAGATTTCTTTCTTTCTTTCTTTTTTAGGACTGAATAGTATTCCATTGTGTATGTATGTATACACACACACACACACACACACACACACACACACACACATTTTCTTTATCCATTCGTCTATTGTTGGACACTTAGGTTGATTCCATTGTGAACAGTGCTGCAGTGAACCCATATGGGACTGAAGACAACTCTTTGACATATCGATTTCAAATCTTTTTAATTTTTCCCTAGTCTTTTACAATTATTTTGTTATACCTGTACCTGATTGGACAGCAATATTTTAGCTCCTCAGCTTTAATTACACTGTCCCAGGCATTCAAGGAGTTTTTAGGGAAACTAGTACTGTTTTTCTTTTATAGTCATATTTCATCTGCATTCATAATTCTTAGTTAAACAGGATTAGAGCCAATTCTTGGTAAAATACTACTCAAGTCATTGAGCATAAGTACATTAACACTATAGAAATTAGCCTATAAGCTGATACAATTTACTATATAGAGAGACATGGAATATAGCTGTGATTAGATAGAGGAGGTTACGTGAAGATGAATTAAGAAAATTTCTACAAACCTCTGGAATCTTGCAGGTTATAAATGCACAAGTCTATTAAATTAATTAATTAACTAATAATTTACAGGCTCCAATCATCTGATTAATTTTTAAAATTTTATACTCTGTGTATCTTTCTATATGTTACGATTGTCTTTTATCTCCTCTCTGGTTTCTATGAAAACTCCATTTTAGATCATTTCCTTACACAAATTGTCAAATTTGCTAGATATTTTCAGGAAAGTCACAGGTCCTCCTTTCTAGAACAACACTCATGCACTTGCCTTTTCCTTTCTAGAGCAACACTCATGCCTTTTCCTTGCTCTCTCCAGTGATCTTTGGGGCTTTGACCTACTAATTCCTACTTTCTCTGTTTTCATCATATGCCAGTTCCAACTGAAAATTATTAGCGTAAATGATCTAAATAGCACTATGATTAATATTGACTCACATTAGCTACTATATTCAGTGCCTAGACCAATATCTTAAATTCAGGTTTTTTTCCCCTAATGAGTTGAAAACTGTTAGCAGTTTGTAACTTTATGTTGCTAGATTTAGAATCACTTTAAAGTCTTCTAGCCAAAAGTGACTTTGAGTCTGTATGCTTAGACTTAACGCTGCCTGACCATTAGTTTTATCCAGAGATCTGAAAAGGAGAACAGGCCAGGAAAATTGACCAACAGTTAGAAAGTGATGTTGCTTCATTTAAAATTATCAAGTCTCCCTTTCTACTTCACATAATTGGATGCATATTCTCATGTCCTTTTTATTATAAGATCTAAACCAAATGCATAAACTACTAAATGGTATTCTAACTCACAAGTTCAGTGCAATAACTATTTATTGACTTTTTGTCATGTGCTAGACAGTATAGGAAAATGAAAAGATTCTTAAAGAACAGTCTCTATCCTAATGAAGCTGACAATTTAGTGGGTAAATTTAAGAGAAATAAATAATCACATAATAAGGAATAAAATATATTACTTTGAGCACATTGCACTCATTATAAAACAAAGTAACATGATATAAGGTACAGTAACAACTTTAGAAAGGATGCCAATATCTGGGCTAAGACTGAACGAATGTGCAAGAGCCACCAAGCAAAGATCTGAACAAAGGGCATTCAAGGCAGAATTATCAGGAAAAATAAAATGCCTGAAACAGAAATAAGCATGTTACAATTGAGGAATAGAAAGAATTACAAAGTTGCTAGAGATAACAAGCTCAGGAGATTATGGTGTGAGATAAAGTCAGAAGGCAAGCATTCCCAGACCAGGAGACCTTTTCTAGATTCTAGAGCGGAAAGCTCATAGAGGCTCTTAAGTACATAGATATAGATATAGATACAGACATAGACATAGACATGGACACAGATATAGAGTGTATGCATTCATATATATATATATATGTATATGTACAACTAATTATAAAATTAAGCATACTATTCCTTGTTTGTGGCTGAAAAGACAGGATCCAGTATTAGGAGTATTTTTCTGTTGGGTTTCTCACAGTATGGTTGTGCTGTGATTCTATTCATTTATCCCTCGCTTCTTGTATCGGGGCTCCATCTCATCGTGTTTTGATACCAAAAGTAAGTAAAGAGACTGATATCCCAATGTGGTCCATAGGTGTGCCAGAAACAGATAGCGCTCACTGAATCTTCATGTACTCTCCTATATTTTCTAGCTTCCTTTCAGTTAAATTGGAGCCCTGAGAGCAGTTCTGGCCAATGGTCTGTAGAGAAGAAATATGAGTATTACTTCTGGGCGAAGGCACTTGGGAGCCGATGCACCTTCTCCATCTCTCTTTCTGGCTTGGAGGTCGTGTGTCGAGATCGTTGTGTCACAGCTAGATGAATCAGATTTTCTGAGTCAAAATGTTCCCACCAACCTGCGTCACATTCACAAGGAGAAGTAAACTATTGTGCTAAAATATTGAGATGTTTGAAAGGTTTTTTGTTAGTGTGTTTGTTTTAATTGCAGCTTCTAGTGTTAATTACTTCGACTAATAAAATAGGCAACTTTTTCCTCCAGCAAGCAGAGGAAAATGAGCCTCAATGAGGTCTCATTCTATAGCACAGTAAGAGATGCATGACACATTTCACTCTCTTACTACTGCAGCGTCGGTACTGGTGAAACCTAATAATCCTTTACATTTGCTTAGTAACGTAGAATTTATAAGAAATATTCATGAATATTATCTCCTGTGATCTCCATTAATAAGAACCAGGGTGAGAATCATATTCCCTCTTAATCAATATAGAAACTGATTAATGAGGTTAAATACCCTACTCAATGCGCCTAGCTATTAAAAGAGAGAATTCAAATTCAGAGTTCCTTCTTCCACTATAACCATATGTACGTATGTATGTAAGTGTGTGTGTGTGTGTGTGTGTGTGTGTACTTCAGCAAAACAGACAATGAAATCCTGATTTCTTTTTCTCATGAATTGATTTCTAGATCTCTCAGCTAGAGTCCCAAAGAATATTGTTAATGTTTTGTATTTTCCAACCCACAAAATGACAGATAGTTATAAAAAGGACAGGGGTCTGAGAATTAGAAGACCTACGGATGAGTCTTGATTGTGCAACAGGCTAGTTGTATGTCCTTGATCTGGTCAGCTAATGTCTCTGGGCCTCAGTTTCTTTATCTATGAAATAAAGGTGCTGGAATAAATAATCTCTAATAACTCTGATGGTTTGAAATGCTATGTTTTTATGTCAAAACCACTAGATGATTTCTCAGCAGTAGGAAAATTTTACTCCCCACTGTAAGAGCAGTCAAAGATGATTATTATACTTAATATGGTTTTAAAGATGCATTGCTATAATTTAATAAGTTGGATTGGAAGAATCGAGATATGTTTTAAATGGACTTTGTGATTACCTTAAGCCTTTTAGTAAAACCACTTGAAAATTTTCACTTTTTGAGCTCTCGTTTTTAAGGTTATTTTCAAGGGCCATAGGTAAAGCGCAGTATAAAGCCCTAGATTCTTGTTCTCCCTTCATTATCAATTTCCTTCCTCACTCTGTGCAACTAAATTAGCTCCTACATTCCTCAGTTTCTTTAAAACTGACTAGAAAATAGTGGCCTACTGCAAAAAATCATCTTAAGAAATTCTTAGAAAAAAACACAAAAGCACACAGTTACATTCTTTTGGCTTCCAACAATTTGAATAATAATTAGTGTTTTTCATTAAGAATCTGCTAAGTATTCAGCACTTTCTTTCACTTGGAGTATTTAAAAAAATTAATCTTCCTTGACTATTCTATTGTCTACTCACTATGTAATGGTCAAATGAAGGATTTGCTTCCAAAAATCAATGACTTTTCATCAGCCTTGTCCCTAGAAAGAGTTATGAATTAGGCAAAGTGTATCGCTTTTTCAAGTTTCTCTTTCCTGACTCTAAGCTCTTCTTGTATCTACCTTTAACATCCCAGTAATCCCATTCCCTCCCAAAGCTCTCCAATCACAGGTAATCAGGCTGTCTAACTTATGCTTCCCCAGTGCCCCCTCCACATATAAAAGTCTTTTTTGAGAAAAGCATAATATACATATTATTTCAAATATATAAATTATTGGTATCACTTAATAATTTATTTATAAAATGTAGTGGATCAAACCAAAAGAAAAAAGTTAAATCTGTATCACTAACTAGGTGAAATTTCAGGCTTTAAATCTGATTGGGAGGGAGCCGTCCTTTTTATGGAATACATAGCGTGTGCCTGACACTGGGAATGGAGTTTTCACATGTATTCTCTTCTTTTATCTGTACAGTACCCTCATGCTTAGATATTATGCTTTTTTATATATAGATAGATAACTGTGTTTGAGACAGATTAAGCAATTTACTGAAGTTGGCAAAGTCATTAATAGACAGAACTGGGATTTACATCCAGTACTGTCTAACTGCAAAATTCACACTTTCCTTCTCAATCCTCAATTGTATGGCATCTCTGTGTTGCTGAAATGATGTTTTGAAAAGAACTATAAGCCCCAGAAGCTGGTCACATCTAAAACTCTACAGAAGCACACTTTTAGCTTTTATTATTTGTCATGTAACACTATTTAAATTTTAAAACATTCCTCACAGTTTGAACCATATTTCCCCATTTGATCTGAGTTTCATATAAACAAAAATGCTCTGAAAAAAGGGGAAAAAAAAAAGCAGGCATGATTTACAACACCTGCAACATAAGGGTGATTAAATTAAACACCACATAAATCCCAGATCTATTTTTTTCCTGCTCACTTAATGTAACTTTTACAAAAATATAAACCTCTTTGAATATAATACAGATTAATTTCCTTTTTTTGAAAGTCTCTTTCTGAAAGGATAATATGGAAACTTTATTATTTTTATTTTACTTTAAGGAAGATCTGGGTTATTTAATTTTTAGGTTTTCAGCCTCTGCAGCACAACACTAGGTGAAAGTTTGGAAATGGATAAGTCGATCAACTGGATCTGGTGAACTTCCATATTTTACTGCCTCAAAATATCTTATAGTTGAGCTCGAACCTTTAAATCTTTAAAATAATTTTTTAAAGATTTCTCAAAAGTCATACATTATCAAAAAAACAATTACTAAATTAAAATACGTTAAAATTAAAACCTTCTGTTAAGCAATTTGACTCAAAATGGTAATCATGATATATTTTAAGTGAAAAAGTCATTTAACAGAGCAGTGTGCATAATGAAAAGTATTCACTTGTATATGTGGACATGTCTCAATGGAAAGTCTGAAGGAAAATCAGAAAATTTAGCAGTGAGTTTGAAAGCATACAGTCAAATATTACTTCCTAATTATTTTTACCATGACAGTACAAATCAAATCCACAACAAAGGGGAGAAAAAACAAAAGACAAAAAACACAGAACAATCTCACTTATAAATATAGAAGCAAAATCCTAAGTGTAAGCAGAAACCATCATGACATTAGAAATAACAATATATCATAACCAAATGGAGTTTTTTTTTTAATGTGAAGATGGATTGAAATTGAAAAATCTACTAATAATTTTTTATATTAACAGGTAGTTTTTTTAATTGAAAGAATTGATTATACATTTTTGTGGGGTACAGAGTTGACTATCAGTATTTGTAGACAATATGTGATGATCAATCAAGACTGCTAGCATATTCATCATTACAAAATGTAATTATTCTTAGCGTCAATTACCCAACTTCTCCCTAATCTCCCTCACCCTCTCCATTTTTTACCTTTAATAACCATAGTTCTGTTCTCTCCTTCTGAAAGTTCAGCGTATTATTGTAGTTGTTTCTTTCTTTGTTTCTTTCTTTTTTTTTTTTTTTTTTTTTATTTTGTCGATATACATTCTGGCTGATTATTGCTCCCCATCACCAAAACCTCCCTCCCTTCTCCCTCCCCCCTCCCCCCCAACAATGTCCTTTCTGTTTGCTTGTCGTATCAACTTCAAGTAATTGTGGTTGTTATATCTTCTCCCCCCCCCCCCCCGGTTTGTGTGTGTGTGTGTGTGTGTGAATTTGTATATTAATTTTTAGCTCCCACCAATAAGTGAGAACATGTGGTATTTCTCTTTCTGTGCCTGACTTGTTTCACTTAATATAATTCTCTCAATGTCCATCCATGTTGTTGCAAATGGCAGTATTTCATTCGTTTTTATAGCTGAGTAGTATTCCATTGTGTAGATGTACCACATTTTCCGTATCCACTCATCTGATGATGGACATTTGGGCTGGTTCCAACTCTTGGCTATTGTAAAGAGTGCTGCGATGAACATTGGGGAACAAGTATACCTTCGACTTGATGATTTCCATTCCTCTGGGTATATTCCCAACAGTGGGATAGCTGGGTCGTATGGTAGATCTATCTGCAATTGTTTGAGGAACCTCCATACCATTTTCCATAGAGGCTGCACCATTTTGCAGTCCCACCAACAATGTATGAGAGTTCCTTTTTCTCCGCAACCTCACCAGCATTTATCATTCAGAAGTATTTCTTTCTTTCTGTTAACATTAACATGTTAAAGGACTTTCCAGTAGTTGCAAATACAACTAGAAAAAAAAATTTAATTTGGTATCAACAGAATAAAAAGAACTGTCAATTCTCCACAAATTGTTATTAAAATCCTCCTCCTCAAAATAATCCTAAAATTTACTTGAAAGTATAAGCTTTTAATGGCAGTTTTAAAAAGTCTCAGGAATTCAAATCATTGCAGAAGGATTTATTCTTCCTGATATTAAATTATAAATTTGCAGTACATAAAATATTGTGATACTGTTGAAGAAGCAAGCATATCAATAAAATATAGAGAATGCCAAAATAGAGTATTTGTAAGAATTTAATATTTTGAATCAGTGGTTACTCAGTATATTATTTTGTGACAAATATTAGGGCAAAAATTTACTAAAAGTTGGACTTTACGAATCTCCAGATGAAGTTAACTAATTAAATATAAAAATAAATCTACATAACTACTAGAGGAAAATTTAATTGATTACTTCTACAATATTATAACAGAAAATATTTTTTAAAATGTTTCTCAAAAAAAGTACGTTGAGATTAAAGCTCTCTCTTGAGCAATTTGACTCCCAAATATGACCGTGATATATCTTAAGTGAAAAAGTCATTTAAAAAAGCAGTGTGTTCAGTAATATTATTGTACTTGTACATGTGGACCTGTATCGGTGTGGGTCAATCTCAGTGTGCCTACACGTTTATAGAAAAAATGGCCAGCAGTCTATTCATCAAAATGTTAGCAGTTACTAACATAATTCAGAACAGTGGAACTACGGGTAGTGTATATTTCCTTTTCGTTATCTGACACTTATACAATGATTATGTATTACATTTACATATTTTTACAAAGCAATTTTTTAACTCTTGAGAAGGATTATCTTTTGCTCATTTAAAATAATATGTGTATAATTCATGGTCCTGATTCACTTATGGATAACAACCAGGGTAAAAATCTTTTTTGAGCCTGTTAACAGAAAAAAAAAAAAAAAAATGTTAAGTAGAGCTGCAAGCTACTTAGAGGACTCCTGAGAAAACTAATCAAGTTTCTAATCAAAATTAAGATCTATAGTTAAAACAGAAGACTGTGTCTCTAAAATCCAAAATCTAAATATTTTTCTGTGACTTTGGGAGAAATATTTTAGTGTATTCTCACTTGTAAAATAACTCCCAGCTTCTGCATGTACCTCAATTATACAGCCAATAAATACACATGTATCTCTACTCCAAAAGTATATTCTAAAGTGCAGAAGTGCATCCAAAGATTGTATAAACTGACGACTATTACAATTGGAAAGAACAAAATAAACAATGCTTTATATCAAGCCATAGCTCACATTCATGTTATTTTATATTGAGGTAAAATATTACATTAATAGAAAATTTTATGTAATGTAAAATATGTTATCTTAATTAATGTAAAATTATTTTATATTAATTCAAAACATATTTTAAGGGCCTCCTCTGTGAAACCATTCCTTACTACCATTCCCATCCACCACTCAACTTAGGTTATTCTCTGTCTCTAAGTTTTTCCCATTATGCTTAGTTTGACCTTTACTTTTGTTCTTTATCATGCCATACCCTGCATTTCTCTATTAAAATTTAAGCTACTTGTGAGAACATACTATACACCTCTTTGTCATGCTGATAGCTTCTAGTGCATAGCATACTATACAAAGTAGGTGTTCAACAAATGTTTATTGTATTGACTTGAACGATCAAAAATATTAACTTTACATGGTCTCTGTCCATCTCTCTTTTGAACTTTGCAGTTGTATTTAAACAGTATTATAACCTTAACTCCATGCATATTAGAACAAAGTTTAGTTGATACAGTCTTAAAACTATGCATGCCGAATTTAATATATGGACACACAGATCTTATCAAATTATAAAAATAGAGATTAGAAAGCCAATAAAATAAAATCAACAATATCAATATTTTGTAATTGCTGCTCTTGTTCTGTTTAAAGCAAATAGCTGATACTAGTTTTAATGGCAGAGAAGTAGTGACTCAGGTCCAGTTCCAGGCTTAATCAATATCTGTGTTTGATTTCAATAATAGTAATGTTGTGTTTTGAGTGACCTTAATCAGAATTTACCAGTGAGCTGGAAGTGCCAGTTTCAATGTGGTGACAACTGATAATATTTAAACCTAATGTGTTCACATGAAGGTAAAGTTAGCATTGTTGCATTATTGAAATGTGTATTAAATACATCAATTTCAATTACTGATGTAATTTGGAACAGAAAATGTTTTTGTTCCATATTAATGATTCTACTAACTGAAAATAACACTATGTTTTCCTCTAGTATAGGTTTAACTTTTTAATTTGCCATATTAGTACAATCCTGTGTTGTATGATAACACAATCTTCCTATCACATTTTCCTCTCTTTACCTGTGAAATATTTGATTTTTACAGTGTGTTGTGAGCTAATGCACCCCTCACGTGGTGATAATAGGATGATTTTTTAACAAAGCAAACCCAGATGTGGGCACGGAAATTTTGGGGGAGTACTTGGATGCACAGTATTCAATAAATATATATTGATATTAATATTTTAAGTTGAACATCAAAATGAGATCTCGAATATATAATTTATCATATGTAACTTCTCAACCTTTGAGAATGTTCAACAGAAAAGCATATTCTTCCATTTAGGAATAAGTAATTGAGAATCTAATGCAATAGTTTATAAACTCTTTCTAACCCTGGAAATATCATACAAGCAAATTCTGATGTTGATGTCTCAAATGTAAACAGATGCCACTCTCACAGCAAGCTTGTACTAATTTTCATTCAAACTTTCCCTAGAAAGTAAAAGAGAAAGTGGGAGAACATGAAAAAATATGAAAAATTTTTGAACTAGCCACTTTATTCTTTATTTTGAATTCTTTTTTTTATGCAGTGAATATATTCTGAACAAACATGAACAGATATGGGTATGAAAACTCCAAACCTTTTATACAAAGAATAATTATGCACTGTAATGATGAATAAGCCAATTATCCTGATTTGACCATCACATATTGTACACAAGTATTAATAGTCACTCTGAACGACACAAATAATGTAAATCAATTAAGTTTCAAAGAGAGAAAGAAAGAAAAGAGAGAAAGAAAACTCCATACCTCTCAGACCTGTATAGAGGAAGGTATTTATACCAACCAGAAAATAAGAGTTGGAAAGTGTACTAGAAAGCAGTAGTTCTAACTCAGTATTTGGTTAGAGATAGCCTGGATTTTACTGGCAAAGCATGACTCTGCTACTGTTAGCACTGCTGGACAAGGTAAGAGAAAGCTGATAATCAGGTGGTCTGTAGAATTACAGGCTGTTGGCCAGTAGCAGTTTAAGCTGCTGTGATGAATATTGATAATGGTGTCATTATCTGAGTAAACATAGTGACAGAGTAGGCATCAAAGAAAATTCTCTTACTGTGTCATCTTGCCTGATCATGGTAACATGAATAACCTGATAATCTAGGTCATTAATTCTTGGTACTAAATGCTTTCGTTAAATCTCTACCACAAGTCCTTATTCCTCTTAAAATTCACCTGGAAAATTTTCCATTTAGGTATGCAAAAGTTATTTTTGCCACAGTTATTCTCCTCAAGTGTCTTTAGTCTCGATTTATCTTTTAAATTATTTTAAACTTATTATAAACTGCTTGGACATATGAATAAGAAAAATGAGTAATATAATGAATATCTGCTTACCTACCTCATGGCTTAAGAAATAAATTATCAGGAGATTTGAAACTGATAGTGTACCTCTTCCTGAACATATGCATCTCTCTTCTTCCTAGCAATAACCATGACCTTGTTCTTTATCATTCCCATGAATCTCTTGGTAATTTTATTACATATACTTCTGCATTAGGGTTCCCCAGAGAGAGAAACAGGAACAATCTGAAATATATATATATATATATATATATATATATATATATATATATATATATATATATATATATATATATACACATATGTGTGTGTGTGTATATATATATATATATATATATACACATATACATTCAATCATATGTCTTTTCAGAATATTTTTTAATTTGGAATTGTAAATAAAGGCCCCATTTATTTCACATCATGCATATACTTCCTGTTATCAGAATTTTTGTTGTTTGTGCCAGTCCAATGTGGACGAAATGTTTAAAAATGTGGTCTAGACTGGCATTTCCCTTTGAGGCTGGGCATCTTTTCTTATATTTTCTGGTTATTTGGGTTTCCTCATCTGTGAATTGTTTTTGTAGTTTTTTTGCCACATTTTTTATTGTTTTGTCTTTTTAAAAAATGACTTGTAGAAATTTCATATATATTCTTATATTAATCCTTTGTTATACACATTATAAATATCTTTGTCTGTGGCTTACCTTTTCACTTTTAATGGCACGTATGTATGTGTGTTTCCCACAGAATTTTCTTAATGAGTCTTTATCTTAATTTGTTTGATCAGTCTTTCCCTTTACAGTGGGTGCTTTTTGTAACCTATTTAATAAATCCTTTCTGTACTCCGTGATTGCTAAGACATATCCTTAAATCTCTTTTAAATGTTTTAAATTTTGCTTCCCAGATTTAGGTCTTTAATTCTCACAGAATTGACATTTAAATAAGTTATGAGGAAGTGATCCAATCTCATTTTATTTCATGTGGATAGCCAGCTGCCCTTGAACTATATATCCAATAGCCCATTCTTTCCCTACTTATTCTTAATGACATTTTTTATGATATCTATGTTTAAGTAGTTCAATTTCTGCATTTTCTGTTTTGTTCCATTGGTTAACTTGTTTATCCCTGAACCAGTGCTAGGCAGCCTTAATAAAGCTTTAGCATTAGTCTTGCTATCTAGAAAGTTTTTTCTACACAGTAGTCTTACCTAATGTCTTTCCTTTATTCTTCATTGTAAATTATAGAATCAGCTTCATAAGTTCCAAAAAAAAGCACACAAATAAATAAACAAAAACCCTGTTGAAGTTTGAAGAATCACAGAGATTAATTTATAAAGAATTCATATTTTTGTTATATCAAGTCTTCCTATTTCATAACTATTGATTTAAGTTCTTTACTGTCTCTCGATGCAATTTTATAATTTTTACCATAAGAATCTTTTATACCTTTTGTTGGATTTTGTGTATTGGGGTTTTGTTTTGTTTTGTTTTTGCTATTGAAACCTTTTCTGAAATTAAAGTTTTTAAACTGAGTTTTTTCCCCCGAACTATTAATATAAAACTATAAATAAAACTTTCAGAAGAAAATGTAAGAAAAAGTTCTGATGTTCTTTGGTTTGGCAGATAATTAATTCTTTTTGGGTTGAGTGGCTTGGCCATAGTGACCAGATATTTGATCAAACATCATGCTGGATGTTTCTCTGAGGGTATTTTTGAAAAAAAATAACATATAAGTTGGTGAACATTAAGTAAAGCAGACTGCTCTCCACAATATGAATGAGCCTCATCCAATCAGTTGAAAGTCTTAATAGAACCAAAGACTGACTTCCCCCTAGTAACAATTTGGCCAGCAGACAGCCTTTAGACTTGAACTTCAACATCAGCTCTTCAAAACCAACCTACCCTGCAGGTTTTGGACTTGCCAGCCTCTATAATCATATAATTAAATTCTTAAAATAATCTCCTTTCTTCCTGTATATACATGTACTATTGGTTCTGTTTCTCTGGCCAAACCTAATACATGCTACACCAAAAGTATAATCTATAAAAAAAAAAAAAATTAAATTAAGCTGTACTAAAGTTAAAAAGTGTTTGCTCTAGAAAAGACACTGCTAAGAGAATGAGAAGACAAATCACAGACTGGAAGAATATATTTTCAAATTACATATCTGACAGGGGTTTTATCAAGAATATGTAAATAGTTCTCAAAATTCAACAGTAAAATAAACAATACAATTTTAAAAGTGGGCAAAAGATTGTAACAGACATTTCATCAAAGAACACAAATAGATGGCAATTAAGCATATGAAAAGATGCACAACATTGTTATTCATAAGGGAAATTTAAAATAGCACTACAGTGAGATACCACTACATAACTCTTAGAATGACGGGGAGGAAAACCCTTGACAATATCAACTGCTGATACAACTTGAATTCTAGTACATTGCTGATGAAAATTAAAAATGTTTCAACCACTTTGGAAAATAGTTTCTCTTAACTTATTGCATCATCCAGCAATTTTACTGCTAGGTATTTACACAAAAGAAATGAAAAATTATGTTCACATGAAAACCTGTGTGTGGATGTTTATAGAAACTTTATTCAAAAACACCATAAACTGAAAATGACACAAATATTCTTCAACAAGTGAATGAAAAGATAAACTATGGTAAAGCCATATGACATAATAAGAAGGAATCAACTGTTGATGCATACATAACAGAACTGAATCTCAATTGCTTGTTGGTAACTAAAAGTTTTCAGAACTAAAAGACTTAATTCTGTATGATTCAATTTATATATGATATTTAGACAAAATCATTGGGACAGAGAACAGGTCACTGGTGGCAGAGGTTGGAATTGTGGTGAGGGGTTGACTACAAAGGGGCAGCACAGGCAGGTAAATTGTTGGTGTGACAGAGCTGTTCTGTACCATGATTATGTTGGTAGATACACAACTCTGTGTCAAAATCCATAAAATGATATACCACAAAACTGAATTTTACTATATGTCAAATAAAAAAACAAATGATAAAAAGATGTCTGTAATATTTTTATTCAGCATTCCTGTCTCAGCCTTTATATAGGTATTGAGTTAAAACTATTTCTAAATGAGGAGCATTGTGATAGTTAATATATGATAGATATATTCCCGAGGAAAAAAGTTGGGATAAGGGAGAGGAATGAAAAATGGTGACACTCACTTTGTGTCAGGTGCAATATTATACATTTGCATGCATCATGCCATTTAGTTCTTACATCAACCCTATGAGGTAAATTGTTATCATACAGGCACTTATAAAGAAAGCAGGAAACCAAGAGTTGGAGAGGCTAATTAGGTAGATGTCTGATTCAGCATTTGTGCAATCTCCAGTACACTGTTACAGGGCATTTATTTATTATTAATTAGGGTTCTTTTGATTTGCTGATGAAGGATGTGGAAGCAGATGAGGTATTTTTATTATGTCTTTGTTGTTCCCTTCTCTGTCAAGGTGACCAACTGTGTGGCATATAAGACAGGTGTCACTGATGAGAAAATGTTACTTGACGGAACTCCCACCCTTCGGGAGGTTCTGACTTCCCAGGAGTTTGCTGAGTGTGGTAACAGTATATCCAGTGCCACACTGTAACTAAAATGACATACTGTTAACAGAATAATAGGTGCTCCCTTTCCTATGTTTCTTGCAATGTTCCAATGCTAGCAAATGTGTAATCACCAAAAAGTTCATCAAATTATTTTTCTGTAAAGAACAAGGCTGATCTCACCCGTGTTTCCTGAATGTGTGTTGACAGGTGCACAGACAAATGGAAAATATTTCTAAGAGAAAATGAGTCATTAAGTTGTCTAAATAATCATTCATTTTGTAAGCTGTATTTCTTGTTTATTATTAATCGTTAGTGTGTACTGAACATACTGGATAAAAACATTTCTTTGAAACTGCATAAATACAAAGTTTCTGGGATAGTGTAGCTTTGTCAACATGGATACTTAAGTCCATTTTGTGTCAAGTGTGGAGATGCAAAACTGGGTTAGGAAGAAGGGAAGGCCATGTGGGCATGTGGCAGGGCTCAGAAACTTATAGGAGTCAAAGGAAGAACATGCAGACAGGTCTAAAACCAAATGATACAAACATTAAAGGGTACACTGGGTAGTCTAGAATGAGGGTAGTAGAAACTCAGAAGGCTATGAAAGTTGGAAAGGGAGGCAAGAGGCATTATTAAGCATTGGTACCAAGGAGACAATAGTTGAGGCAACCTTCAGCAATGGCCTTCTTACTGCATTTCCCACCAAGGTAGGACGCTTTCTGAGCAAATATCTTAGTCCAATTTGAGCTGCTATAACAGAACACTGTAGTCCCCTTTTATCCACAGAGGATACCTTCCTAGACCCCCAGTGGATGTCTGAAACCATGGATAGTACCAAAGCCTACACATACTGTGTTTTTTCCTATATGTATGTTCCAGTGATAAAGTTTAATTTATAAATTAGGTACAGTAAGAGAGTAACAAAAATAACTAGTAATAAAATAGGACAGTTAAGTAAAATAAGGCACTGTGAAACTACCACAGTTGATCTGACAACCAAGACTGCTAATAAGTGACTGTCAGGTGGGTAGGGTAGCACACACAATGTCAATACATGGGACAAAGGAATAATTCATGTCTCAAGCAGGATGGAGCAAGACATCATAGATTCTCACCGCTACTCAGAACACAATTTAAAACTTATGAATTTCTAAACTTTTTTTATTTAATATATGTGGACTGCAGTTTACCCCAAATAACTGAAACTACAGAGCAAAACCATGGATAAGGGGGACTACTGTACCTGTGACTGGTAAAGAGCTAAAATTTATTCCTCACAATCCTGGAGGCTGGGAAGTCCAATATGAAGGTACTGGCATCTGCTGAGGCCTTCTTGCTGCATTTTCACATGGTGGAAGGTGGAAAGGCAAGAGAGAAAGAACACCCACTCCCACAAGCCCTTTTTATACCAGCATTAATCCATTCATTAGCATGGAACTCTCATGACCTAAACATCTCTCATTAGGCCCCACCTCCCAGCACTATTGACTGGGGATTAAGTTTCCAACACATGAATTTTTGGGAAAACAATCAAACCATAGCAACAAGGCAATCCAGAACTCAAGTATGGAGGTGGATGATAAACACCAATTGATTAGAGAAGGAAATGTACTGAGACAAAAGAGGCAGAACTCAGCAATTTACTACGATTGTTAAGAAATCCACATTTGTGACTATGAATTAAGAACTTGGTGTGATTATCTTTATTGAAACTTGGAGATTTTTATTTTATTTTATTTTATTTTATTTTCTTATTTTTGGCAACATGGACTAGAGGGAATTATCTATCTAACTTACAGCCAATTTAAAACCCAACGAAACAGTATGCATTAAATTAGCTTGATTTACACAAAGCCAATGTTAATTTTTATTCTTGTTTTAGGCTTGTTAAATTGATCACTTACCTTTACTCTTAAACCAGCAGACATAAGCAGGATAATGTACTGGAATATTAATTTGGATAGGGTTTTCTCTTAATTTCCTCCCCTCACATGAAGGCAGATAGCTAAGCCTACATAATTAGCTTTGCCTCAGGTAATTTTATAGGAGAGAAATCAGAGGTGGCCTAAAGGTAATGGCACTTCTTGTGTTCAGTAAACACCATAACAAATTAAGTCTGATTATTTTCTTTTTGAAAACTCCCCTGAGAACTCTTAAAAAGATGAGTTCTTTCATAGCTTTAAGATCTGTGTCATCCAAACAAAGCCCACCTCAGAGTAAACAAAGCGACAAAAGATTTAAAAGCACTTGATGCCTCTGTTCCTTTCCTGTCTCAGCAGAGCACTTAGGGCCGGTTGTCACCTGGTTCCTCCATACCCTTCAGCTCCCAGGTTCCCCTTTCCCGCCATTGCACCTTTTGCTTTTGCAATTCCTGGAAGATGCCCTGCCCCTCACATTTGCCTCTTTATCTGCCTGGAGAACCCTCCTTCCCCCTCTTCATAGACACAACTTACATTCCTTTGGCAGAAAGAGCAAAACCACCCTCTGCTCCCTCTGCCCAGAGTGTTTCTGCCACGGCACCTCAGCATGTCTGCCTCATCTGCATTTGCTCTTCTCAGCTGAAATGTCACATGGCAGAGACCTTCTTTGACTACCTTGTCCAAAGTGCCTTCCCCAATTTCACTCTCTCTCTCACTGCCCAATTACTCCCTTCATGGTGACAAATTTCAATTTTCTTGCTTAGTTATATGTTTACATGTTTATTGTTGGATCACTCAAGTAAACATTAATTCTTTGATTAGGGTAGAAACCTTGCTTGACTTGCTCAGTCTTCTGTACTCTTAAGTTCTCCGTCAATTCCAATCACATAGCTGCCCTCCTGATAACAGGAAAGACTCTTCAAATGTTCTACATGACCATAAGTAAAGAGCAGCGGCTGGGTGTCAAGGAGAGCAGCAGGAGATGTTTCTGGAATGTGAGAAGCCAAAGGAAGGCCATCAGTGGAAACTTTGTTTCTGGCTTTACCACTGAGACAGCTGAGAGGTCTGAAGTGGGGGGCTTGCTTTGAAGGGTATATTTGAGACCATTTTAAGCTTTAAAACTTTATAGTTGTGTGATTTATCTGTTCTTTAATTTGAGTGATTAAATTGTGCTACTTTCTCTGAAAATGTCAGTAACCTATACTTAATATTTCTTTAATTTTTTTTTTTTTCTTTTTAGCCTTAGCTTTCTGACTTCAGTCATGCAACTTGACTTTTTGTGTTTTGTGTGTCAATTTCTTCACCTTTAATTTGAGAGGGCAGTATGAGAGAGAGACCACTGAATCACTGAAGTTTCTTTTAGGGTTTTTTTTGTCCATTTGTTTTTGTTTTGTTTTTTTGGTTGTTTGCTTGCTTGCTTTTGTGATATAGAACTGTATGAAGGAGAAACCAAGGAAAGGAGAAAAAAGAAGACACCAGAAACCAGCCTTGGGGAGAGTTTTCCATGGGGCTGCTGCTAGCAAGTACAGTGCTACTTGCTGATGATTGAGGCCAACTTTCTTCTACTATCTGCAAGTAGAAATGCGCACACTTACTGCCTCACCTGTACCACAGCAACTCAGTACATTTCCAAGTGTCGTTAGCTGGTAGCGTATGAGATAAGACAGTTGGCATAGTTCTTGGCACATAATAAACCTTAACTAAATTCTTGCTAAGACGGTTTTTAAAGTGAAAACTTTAATCATAGTTTTGATTTTCCAGAGTGATAAAACTCTGAAACAATAGCACAGGTAGTGGCAACTCAAGTACTGTAGGAGTGGAGGTTTCACTAGACTTTTGGGGTTTTCTGCCATGTTAGTCACTGATACGTTTAGAATCCCATGTTCCCTTTCCTTTAAATCTTGCCAAATACAAGTGTTCCTGTTTCTCTCCATTTTTCCAGCTGCTAATCTGATGGAGCAGGTGGGTTACTTAGAGTAGCACATGGCTTTTGGCACATCCACCTCTGTGATGAGTTGGAAGATTCATCCACAGAGAACCAAAGGCTACACCTGCCAAAAGGGCTTCTGAAAGCTTGCACCAACTTTACAGTCTGAATGTGCCCTTCACTAAGTGAGTATGTCTTCCAGGAGCTAACCGTAGCTAAAATAAAATTTGGACTCACCTGGCCACATCCTCTTGATTTAGAGGAAGCCATAATGATAATCGGAGTGAAAATGCAGTGGTAAAGAGTTGCCTGAATGTGTTCACTAAGCTTTGCTGCTTATCTGACTTTTCGAAGGTTATTTAACTTCTCTGTGCTTATTGTCTCATCTGTAAAACTGATGCACTATAGCTCCAGGCAGTATTTTTCATTCATTTTCTATTTTAGAAAAAGTCCTCCTAAATGAGAATGATTGAGCAAGTGCATGGCTTTGGGAGGGATGCATTAGAGAAGTAAGAAAATAAGGGTGCATACATCTAACCATAATCCAACCAGGTTAATCCTGGTGATAACTGATGTGACAGTGTTGCTTTCTGAAACAGAGGAGTCTAGTGAGAAGGAGACACACACCTCCACAGCCCACTAAATGAAAATTATGCCACCTGTAGTGGATTGAATTATGTCCCCCCAAACTCACTAAAGCTTAAATTGTGTCCCTCAAGTTTTACGTACTAGAAATTTGGCCCCCACTGTGACTGTTAAGAGGGTGGCAAATCCTATTATGGTAATTGAAAGGTGGGGACTTGAAAAGGTGGTTCGATTATAGGACCACGTTGTAGTGAATGGATTAAAAATGGTGGTCAGGGCATGGTTTCAGAGAGCTTTAAAAGAAGAGAATGAATGAGAAGCTATCTCTGCTCTCTGCTTCCACCATCTTGCAATGTGAGACCCGTTGGTCACTGTCATCACCATCAGATGGACTTTGGACTTCCCAGCCTCAGAAACTATAAGCAATAAATTTCATTTTCTTTCTAAATTACCCTGTTTTGAGTATTTTGTTGTAAGCAACAGAAACAAACTAATATACCACCATTAATTACTTTCTTTATGCGTTTTTTTAAATACCAGAGCACCTAGCTCCTGAAAATAGGATTTGTAAGTTTTAGGCATACATGAAGAACTTTCTTAAACCTGTTGATTGATTAGAAATATAAATAGGGGTTTAAGGGGGGGTAACAAGTGAGATGGGAGAGATAGGTTATGACTTTTCAGTCTGTCTTGATCTCATTTGTGAGGCAATATAACAGATTGTTAACTAAAATATTATTTCAAGTAGTCTTCCAGAAATGAGCAATTGATACTCAAATTTTAAGTGCAGAAATAAACTAATAAAATGTATTATGATATTTACCTTGTTTTCTTAAATTATCTCTTTGGGGACATCATTAGTTCCAATTCTCCAAGCTTTACCAGGTAGAAATAGTGTAAAAGTCAAAATTGTAATGTAATATAGGTATTTTAAAGACTGTGTTAAACATTTCGTAGCCTCGTGTTCAATTTCATGCCATTTCTTCTGTGAGTGATCTCTTTCTTAGGTATTATTTGAATTACTTTAGTCTGGTTTAGTTTGGGTAGGTTGTTTTTGTTTCTGTTTGGTTCAATTTTTTCTATTGGACTTTAGTTATTAAAATCTATCAGCCAAAGTGAATTGTCATGCAGCATATCCAAAACACTTATGAACTTTGTATATACTAGCATATTAGGTCAGTGCTAAATAGAAGAAAGTCAAAACTCCTTGCTTGCTGTATTTTTAAAATAGGCCTTAACAGAAATAAATGTATCCTTGTTTATATTTAAATTAGATTTTATTGAATGTTTTAGAGCTAAAATAGTAAAATTCAGGAGCAGCATTTTAAATTAGGTATTTTTCTTTTGATGCCAAACAAGAATACTTGTCTTAGCTAGTACTCTATATCAGTCCTTACTTAAAAATGTCATCATCACGGTGTCAGCAAGTAACTTTTTTTTGTAATTACTATGTACCAAGAACTGTATTTAGTATTTTTTCAGTATTATCTGATTTAATCCTTATAGCAAACAATATGAATGCCATTACTTCAAGAAATTAAGTTACTTGACCAAAGTTTTATAGTTACTAAGTAGTGAAGGTTGGCCTTGCACTTTGGTTGATCCAACCGTAAAGTCATCAGTGTTAGCTATTAAGTTAACCTGCACATTTCTTATTCTTATTCTGTTAAATATGGCTATTAAAATAAGCACTTTCAACACTAAATTTAATACATTTAAGTCTTTTCCTTATTACGTGTATTTGCCCTCTCTCCTTTCTCTTCATCTCCTTCTCATATCCTTTTTTTATGTTTTATGAAAAACAGGGCCATTAAATTTGTCAATGTATTCTATATTCTCAATAAAATGTTTGCATTATACTTTTACTTTAATATATTTCTACTTAAATTACTGTACCTTTAGTATAGTCATACAGATAATATATTTTGAAAGAATTCTTTACCTACACTGTTTATTTAATTCAAAAGATTAAAGAAGATCTAAGAGAATAAAATTAGACATCATAGCAGTAAATTCAAATTCCTTCTTAGCACAATGACTGTCCTCGAACACCTTCAACATTTGGAGTAGGAATTCAGAAGAGTGATTACGTTACCTTGAGTTGAGATACCTGTAAGCAAATTGAAAGTGAAGAAAATTAAATTCATGTGCTGTGTAGACTCCAATACAAATCTTACCATAATTGTATTTAAATTTGACTTCTTAACATAACAATTGCATCCATGTGAGAATCAGTGGGAGAACTGTGAGGGGGAAAAATAGATATTGAGTTTCTAAATGAAGGGAACTTATTTTAAAAGTTTTGCAATATAGTTGCATATTGAAACACAGCATTGTTTATAGTTAATAAATGAAAGCCAGTTGTTTAAAATTGGTAGTACTGGAAGTCACTCATTATACCTCATTACATGGTACCCCTTGGATTTGAGCTCAAAACTTGACTCTCAGTAGGGAATGGGAGTGGCTGGTAAGGGTAGGGGTGGAGGGCTTATAAGGGCTTTATAGTTTGGTTTCTGACAGCTGTTGGGAAGCAGCCTAAAGAATTCCAAATCATACTCAAATTCTGTCCTCTCGATGACTTGAATGAAAATAATTCAGTAATAGAATTATAATTTGATTCACAATGAGGGAGAATTTAGTTGAAATTGTGTAAGCTCATAAATCATTACATAAACTATCAAATTGGAAACACTCAATAACCCAGCCTAGTCGTGGAGCATCCCCCTTTAGCCAGTGTTTGTAGAAATGTGGTCCATGGACTATTTACATCACAATGCTCTGAAGGGTTTAATAAAATATAGATTCTTGAGGTTTCCCCAGGCTACTAAGTCAAAATATCTATGGGAAAGCCTAGGAATCTATATTTTAGTAAGTACTCCAAGTGATTTTTCTAAACTGAAGTATAACAATAAAATACAGAAATCCCAAGTGTACAGCTGAGTGAATATTTGCGTATGAATATACCCATGCAACTGCCATTCAGAACCAAGATATAGCAAATTTTTTTATAGAAGAATTTTTTATGCTCTTTTCTGGGCAATAACACTCAGAGGAAAAATACCACTATTTTGCCTTTTCTCAAATATCATACAAATGTCATACAAATAGCATATGTTTTTTATAACTGACTTTTTTCAGCATCCTGTATTTTAGATCCATTCAAATTGTTGAGTGTATTAATATACTTCGTTCTTTTTTGATTATTTTATAGTTAAGTGATGAATACGTGGGTAGCTTTTCAGGTGATTTTTACATAGTATAACATTTTTAAATCTTTCACTTATATCTTTAAAGAAGTATTTTGTGTTTGATCAGGCCAGCCTGCAAACAAAATAAGAACTTTCAAAAATTCTATCTCCTGACCATTTTACCATGGGATTTCAAATTTGAATCACTTCTTTGATTAAAACATAGTTACAGAGGTTGAATTTACATTCAAACATATGTTATGCAAGAGAACTTTGCATACATAAACCACATAGAATGCTTTATTACATTACTGTGCATAGGTTTACTAGATTAGCTGAATAGGGAAGGTCAATAGGTATACATTAACAGGGAAAACCAGTGAAGAAAAGCAAATAGGTGAAGCCTCAGGAAATCATACCTTTTTCAAAGACAAGAGGGATGGAGAGGTAGAGAAGAGAGAAAGGGAGTGAAATAGATTGTAGACATGTGGGTCCTTTTGTTCAATACATTACATCCCCGTTCAGTCCCACTCACTTTCTCCCACACCCTGGCACACTACCTGCTACCATTTCCTATGGAACTCATGCTAGATAGGCCTGAGCACCTCAATCCCTTCTCACATGTCCTGGGTAAAATAGCAGCATAAGCAAGATCATCTACTGTGCCTCCTTTTCCTGGGTCTCGGCACCAAGACCTAGGTTGACAAGAAAGCCCTCAGTGGGGTGGTGGTGGGAGCCTTATCCAACCCAACTTTAGCATTATCTTTACCAGACAGTAAATACAAAAATCTCCAGTGACAGTTTATGAATATAGACCCTCAAACTTTACCCTTTGGCTAACACAGTGGACTCCTTGTTATATATTAATCTAATGGTTCACTGTTGGGAACTATGTGAGCACTCAATTCTGATAACTCGATATTGTCAAAATTCTGTCAAAGCTTGAATGTCTAGCATATCCTGAAATCACTTCAAAAAATACAAAATATTAGATCAGAGGCAGGGCAAGATGGCAGACTAGAGGTGCCCAATGTGCGATCCTCCTACAGAAAGGGATCAGAGCAAGAAATGGACAGCTAATTATGGGGTAGAGCATCAGAAGGAAAGCATGGGAAGGCAGCAGGAACCTGGTGAGGAATTTGTGGATCACAAATATCAAACAGGGTGCTGTAGAGGAGAAAGAAGCTTCAGTTGCTACCATGTCTCTGACACCCAGGATCAGCCAGAAGGAATCCTCCCTTGTGGCAGAAAGAATCTGCTCAAACATGAGCATTTCCCAGCTGTAACCCTCCTGCTCCCGCCCCAGTCTGCCCCCTCCCACCCCACTACAGTCACCTGTGCCATTGTTCTGGGACTAGATGATGGCACAGGTGACTGTGGTAGTCGGGGGCAGGGCAGATTGGGGCATAGTCTCAGAACAGTCACCCTTCTTCCCACACAGAAATTCATCCTGTACAGTGCATCCCACCACATGACCCATGCAGCTTGTGCAGTCCCACCCATGCAAGTGGGCCTAGCCACCCAGCAGCCTACATGGCCCTAGCCCCTTCAGCCACCCAGATGTCCCCTCTCCACCTGTGTGGGCCCTGCTGTGCACATGGTCCCAGCCATAGACATAGCTGCTGGCACTCCCCAAGAACTACTGAATCTACCCAGAGCAACTACGTCTACTCAGAACTACTGAAATTACTAAGTCTATCTGGAACAAAATTAAAACATATTGCCCCCCCCCCCCCATGGGCAATATATAACAAATCTATAGGAAAGAGTCTCTCTCCTCAAAAACCACCCCAGAGTGATAGAAGAAACAAACACTCTACCAGATGATTAGACCTTGACTTAGAGATACTAGCAATATGAAAAAACAAGAAAATATGACATCACCAAAGGAATACTATTATTGCCAAATATTAGACCCCAAACAACAGGAAACCCTTGAAATGTCTGAAAAGGAATTTTGAGTAACAATCTTAAAGAAATTGGTGATATACGAGAAGACTCTATTAGACAACACAATGAAATGGGAAAAGCAATCAAGGAGATGAAGAAAGAAATTTACAAAGAGATAAATACCTTAAAAAAGGAAGTAATAAAACGCCTTAAACTGAAAGATTTATTCAACAAAATAAAAAGTAGAATTGAGAGCAGAAAAATAAATCAAGATAGCAAGCCCATTTACAATAGTCACCAAAAATATAAAATACCTACAAATAAATTTAACCAAGGAGGTGAAAGATCTCTACAATGAGAACTACAAATCACTGCTGAAAGTAGTTAAAGAGGGGAAAAAAAAAAAAAAAAGATGAAAAAACATTCCATATTCATGGATTGGAAGAATTAAAATTGTGAAAATGCCCATTCTACTGAAAGCAACCTAGAGATTCAATGCAATCTCCATCAAAATACCAGTGACATTCTTCACAGAAATAGAAAGAATAATTCTAACATTCATATGGAAAAACGAAAGACCCCAGAGAGCCACAGCAATCCTAAGCAAGAATAGTAAAGCCAGAGGCATTACATTATAACACTTCAAATTATACTACTAATCTATAGTAACCAAAACAGCATGGTAGTGGCATAAAAACAGATACTCAGACCAATGTAACAGAATAGAAAACCTATAAATCAGCCCACATACTTACAGCCAACTGATCTTCAACAAAGGCACCAAGAACATACAATGGGGAAAAGACTGTCTCTTCAATAAATGGTGCTGAGAAAACCGGGCCTCCATATTAGAAGAATGAAACTAGACCTTTACGTCTCACCATATACCAAAATCAACTCAAAATGCATTAAAAACATAAGTATAAGACCTGAAACTGTAAAACTCCTAAAAGAAAACACAGGGGAAACACTTCAAGAAGTAAGAGTGGGCAAAGATTTTATGAATAAGACCGCAAAAGCACAGGCAGCAAAAGAAAAAAAAAAAAAATAGGATTATAGCAAATTAAAAAGCTTCTGCTCAGTAAAAGAAACAATGTGTATAGCAAAAAGACAACCTACAGAATGGAAGGAAATATTTGCAAACTATATATCTGACAAGAGATTAATATGCAGAATATACAAAGAACTCAAACAACTTCACAGTAAAAAGACAAATAGCCTGATTTAAAAATGAGCAAAGGAACAAAACAGGTATTTATCAAAAAGGATATGCAAATGGCCAGCAGACACATGAAAAAATGCTCAGCATCACTAACCATCAGGGAAATGCAAACCAAAACCAAGTTGAGATATCATCTCACCCCAGTTAGACTGGCTATTATTAAAAAGACAGACAATCACAATGCTGATGAGGATGCAGAGAAAAGTGAACTCTCGTACACTGTTAGTGGTTCTGTAAATTAGTGCAACCATTATGGAGAACAGAAAGGATGTTCCTCAAACAACTACACATAGAACTGCTATACAATCCAGCAATCTCATTGCTAAGTGTGTACCCAAAAGAATGGAAATCATCATGTTGAAGAGACACCTGCACTGCCATGTTCATTCCAGCTCTATTTACAATAGCCAAGAATTGGAACCAACATAAATGCCCATCAACAGATGACTGGATATGGAAAACGTGGCATATATACTCAATGGAATACTACTCAAATGTAAGCAAGAATGAAATTTTACCATTAGCAGCAATATGGACGAACTTAGAGAAAATTATATTGAGTGAAATGTCATGCACAGAAAGAGAAATGCTACATGTCTTCACTCATAAGTGGGAGCTAAAAAAACAAAACAAATTAAAAAAAAAAAAGAAGGGAAGAAAGGTACAAAAATCACAATAATACATTGAACTTTCAAAAGGAGAGAACAGAACTGAGGCCACCAGAGGTGGAAAAAGGGGTAGGGGAGGGTTATCAAGAACTGGTAAAGGGCAACAAAAAATGATTACATTGTGTGATGTTGGATATACTAGTTATTCTGATTTAAGAAACACATTTTCAGGAAGGTATTGATATTCAACCCTTTACCCCACAGTTATATATAATCAATTATATTTCAATTAAAAAAATGCCCAATATTCACAAAAAGACATGTTTACTCTAGTGATGTCCCTAGCATTTTGTGTACTTTCCATAGAATGACTTGTAAAACTTCTCCCCACTCATCTTAAAATTATTTTACCACAGTAATAGCAGCCTATTTGTTGAGTATTTCTTTGGTTTTCTAACCATTCATAGTGATTTACATAATGGCTTTTAAGAGTTTGAAAAATTTCAGCATTTAATTTTTTCAAAATAGTGTGTGCTCAAGAATTAAGAAAGCTTTTGAGATTTTCATAAGGCAGGTCTGAAGAGGATTTTTATTTTATTTGAGAAACTGGGCAACTGAGGCAAGAAGAAATAATTGATTCATTTGAGTGAATTAGGAGGAGAAGCTGGCTGTAAACCATACTGTTAGATCATTCCCTGTATTTTTTCATAAGTTTATGCTAGAAAGAGACTAGCTAATTTCAGAGGACTCTTGCACAATCTTTAATGAATTTGCTAGCTTGATGTCTCTGATGTGAGGAAATCACATCAAAACAGAAAGTGTGTTTTTGTAAAGGAATGTACTTTTCAAGGTTAATATGTAGAGCACCTTTGCCATTCATTATGAAGAAAAATCATCATTAATGTTTTACTTAATCTTTCAATGGCTTCCTATGTCCCTCAGAAAAAAAATCCAAAATCCAAAAACAATTCAAATTCCTTACATTGGCCCACAAGATTGTAGATCATTTGCTACCTCCCTAATTTCATCATCTATCCTTCTTTCCCATTCTCTTTCTTTTCTCTAGCCATGTTGGCTTCCTTGCAGTTACTTAAACACACTAAACATATAACCAGCTGATGGCCTTTACATTCGCTGAGACTTCAGTCTGAAATGCTCTGACCAGAGCTATCTTGAAGACTTTTCTCACTTTCTTCGGTTATCTACTCAAACATCACTTTATCAGGTCGGGCCTTTCCTGACTATGCTATATAAAATAGTAACTTCTTTCTACCTTGGTGCTCTTTAGACTCCATACATACCTTTAAAAAATTTATTGCCTACTTCTCTCAACTAGAATGTGAGCTCCAGAAGGTTGCGTATGCTAGTTCCCTACTTTTTTTTCAAGAATGGAGAATAGCACATAGTTGGTGCTCAAAACAAATTTTTAATAAACAAAGAAATAGAAATAGATAATAATATAGCAAAACAAATTTTGAAACATCTGAGTTAGGGCTCGATTTTGTCAGTCTTTTATTAGTAAAGACACTATTGTGAAGACATTACAGCTGGCCTAACAGGTGCCAGCACAAATGTTTGAAGCTCACAGATAAAAGGTTTTGGGGTGATGTGTGTGTGTGTCGGGAGATATTTATGTTTCCTTTCTGTAGAACTGATGTCTCTGCAGCATGCCCTAGAGGCTACACAGGCATAAATCATGAACCTCACCCATGCAACAGGTGTGACCTGGGACCCTGGGTCTCCATTTGGAATTTCAATAGGCCAACTAAATCACCACACACCAATAAACAGCAAAGATTCAAAAGTGCTTTAGAGATTCTGCTACTTTTCAATAATAATTTTTATTCGATCCCCCCTTTTCTTCCTTCACTTCCCAATGCTTTTTTCACTTCATGTACATCATCTTCTCTACCTTCTGAAAAAATGCCGATTTTCCCGGTTTGAGAACATCTCCACTGTTGTTTCTGTTTCCTCCCTGCCTGCCATTTGGTAAGGAAAGAGGCTTTAGCTTGCCTCACTGTTTCTGAAACTAGCTCTGTCCATCGTGTCCAACGTGTATGTTCTACTCTCAAGAGGAAACAAATGGTCTGTCTGAGATTACACATCAGTGTCAGCAGGGAGCAAGCTTTTCTGTTGATACCAGCTCTGCTCTGCCTCTCACATATAAAATCGCTCTTGATGTGAATGCTCTAAACCTGGCAGGAGGCGCAAGGGAGGAGGCCTGGAAGCAGGGAGTTGGAAGCATCTTACTGGCTGGCAGTAGCGACAGGAATAACGCTCAACTCATCTATAGTTTTCCTGACTGCAGATACCACTAAGGTGATTCCATAACGTGAATGGAATGTGAGGAGAAAAACATGCTTAATATTTTCACTGAAAATTAAATTATAATTTTGTAAAGCAACGACAAATCAAACGGAACAGGAAACATAGAAACAGTTACTATATTGGGGTAAGGAAAGAGGAGGTACATTTTTTTTTCTCAACTTTGAATTTTATTTTGTTTTAATATTAGGAAAATGCATTAATAGTCATTTAAAATTTAGAAACCTGGATGGACATAGCATTGGGTATTTGTTGATCCTAAATCTAGGGATTATAGCTGAATTCTTAAAAGAAAATGACTAATGATACTCATAATTAGTTTTTCGTATATATCCAGCAAATTGCCATACTTCAAAATGAGGAAGAATTAGAATTACAGGTGGCTATAACCCACACCGTGCAAACTAAATACTGAGATAATTCCACCATAACACAGAAGCTCAAACAGGAAAGGATGGAACATTCGTTGAGCGTCTAATACATGGCACACACTTCTCAGGTTATCTAATTCACTCCACAACAATCCTAGAGGATTCTATTACCCCGTTTTAGAAAGGAACAAATGGAGTTTTGGAATGATTGAATAACTTGTCAAAAGTCACAGAGCCCGAGAATCTGATTTAATCCTGTGCCTTCCTGTGCCTGAGATAGGAACATGTGTAAATGAATATTTGCTTGACCCTCAAGAAGTTCACAAGTTTTCTGTTAACAAAGTATTTTTGCATCCACATTTAAATGACTCAGAGCTCTGACAGCTAGGTTCTTAGGGGCTAATATTATTACATTCTAATTTTAATGAACATTCATAAAGCAATAAAAATGTTATTGATAATACATGTATCAGTGTTTAATAGACAGTCTCATAATCTACCTACACTTCATTTACTTGCAAGATTGACTGAGTAACATCCACTAGTTTCTCTGCAATATCTTTTTACTGAGAGCTACAGAAAGTTGAACATTATGGCCAATAGGCCAGGACGCTGTATATATATACTTCTTCTAAATTAAATGAATAAATGACTTTTACTAAATCATCTGTGTTTGTTAACAAGCTTGTTTGTTTTTGTTCTAGGTTTCTATGTTACTAAAAATAAGTAATTTAATTAGATATTATGTCAACTGCTAAAATAATAGTAGGAAAAAATGTTGCATTGATAAAAATTAAACGGAATGCTTTTGAAAGATTTAAAAAGCTGATTCTTTAAATGATTTCTGTGGAACTAGGTGTGATCCAAACAACTGGAAAAATTTTGAAGGGGTCATTTAAAATTATTCTGAAATGAGATTATTATACAACTACAATTAAGATCTTGTGCACTTTAAAGAATGCAAAACTGGAAAATATAGAAGAGCATTATGTGTGATTTATATAAAAAGACAATTGTAATTTCAACTTCAGGATTTATTTATTCTACAACAAAAATCAAGAAATTAATTAACATTTATGTATTTTGCTTTAAAAAATTTAAATAGGTCTGTATCACTTGTGATTTTCTGCTTTAAGTAACTGTTTTGATAAATAAACCAATTCATCTTGATTGCCTCATTGTATTAGTTTTCTATTAGCAGCTTAAAACAACACAAATTTGTTTTTCATAGTTTCTGTAGGTCAAAAGTCTGGGTACAGTGTAGCTGGATTCTAAGCTCAAGATCTCACAGACTGAAATAAAGGAGTCGTGTGGGGCTGCCATCTGGGGCTCAGAGTCTTCTTCCAAGCTCACTGGTTGTTGGCAGAGTCCATTTCCTTACAGTTTGAGGACTGAGGTCCCCCTTTTCCTGCTGGCTGATAGCTGTGTACCACTTCTCAGCTCCTGAAGGCTGTCCACAGTTTGTTGTCATGGGACCTCCGAAGACCATTCACAGCATGGATGTTTGCTTTTTTCCCTGTCAGCCAGAGAGTGTCTCTGTGACTTTCTCTTCTGTGACCAGCTGGAGAAATGTTCTGCTTTTAAAGGATTCATGTGATCAAGTTAGGTCCGCCTGAATAATCTCCCTTTCCTTTTTCCCCTTTTTTAAAAACAGCTTTGTTGAGGTATAATGGATATATGAAGAACTGCACACATTTAATGTGTACAAATTGATGACTTTGGACATATGTAAATATCTTTACCTTGATTGTAATGATAATAATCTCCCTGTCTTAAAGTAAACTCTGCCATATTGCATAACCTAATTATCATAGTGAAATGAATTATATTCACGGTCCCTGGGATTATACAGGATATGTGCAGCAGGGGGCTTGGCCTCTTAGGGGGCATCCTTCTGCCTACCACATCACATACAAGGTTGATGCATGACCACGTGGGGCTCCAGTATGCCCTAGTCCACATTATAGAAGCAAAGCTAAACTGGAACCAAATGGCTACCTGTAACCTCTGGCATTTGCTTTCATCCTTTCTTTTGTCACCCTCTGTCTGTTTCAAAGCAATTTAAGTATTAACAGCATAGTAAGAGACTCATAATAACATTAGCAATGAGTGGTTCCTGTACCTAAAGAAAGAGAAATTCTAATTTCGATTAACAAAAATGCACTGAGAGGAGTTCTCACTTGCTTTCAGTCAGATGGCTTCTTACTCTCTGACACCCATAATGCTTTGCTTTATAACAAGACTTATTTTAAAAGAATAGGCATTTATTTAAGTTATTGTTAGTTTGGGTTGGTGAGAGCAGATCACAATTGTGATTCCTAAAATAATCATTTGTTGTCTACAAGGAGAAAATACTTCACAATAAAAAATTCAAATAAAACAATGAAATAATAGCAGTAATAATCTGATGCAGTATCAGAGAATTGGAGAGAAGGCTGTGATCAACTGCGTTGATGAAAGGAGACTGGATGTTATAAAAGATGACCTTTTGGGTTGCTGTGGTGTTGTGGTCTGCAGGTATACAGACACCGTGGTGTTCTCCAGCTGCATCAATCTGTGCTTTCCACTTCAACAGGCATCAAACAGCCTCCCCTTTTTATGAGCCTTAATAGCAGGTGGACATGTGCTTTTTGTCATCATGCACACTTTCCATGTTCTCTTTTGTCTTGGAATAAAGAAGGAATCATGGCTGGTATGAGTAAGAAAAGAATGACAACTTCATATCCAACCCCATGTTCCATAGACATTCTCCATGCCCAGCGAAAAAAATCCTTCAGTGTTAAAGTAAACAACCAAAGAAGACGGTTTGGAGGAAATATAAGCGTCAAATGAAAGTTTTTACTAGATGTTTTTAATGTCCTTTCCTACTCTATTACTATATGCATCTATGAATAAAAAAAATCATAGAATGTTTAGAAGATTCCAGGAATCAAGCAATGTCGATATGAGTGACTCAGCAGTCAAAAGTCTCAGTAGTCATATTCTCGTTTGTCCACTAAGCACCTCCTTCAAAAAAAAAATCAGTGTCCCTTCTTCAGCATATCCATATCTTGTTTATCCATGTCTGCATAAACAGACATTCTGTCATTCAAAACATAAATGTGATTATTTATTATGAATAAACAACCTTTCAAATTACACATATTTTAAAAATGCTTCAACATAATTTCCTGAAATACCATTAGCCAAGCTGCACTGCAAATAGTCCAGATTTAAATAATGTTTACCAAATTCAGGCTTTATAGTAAGCATACCTTCTATTTGTAATCTATAGAACTAAAAAGAAATTTTTCCTATTTTCAATATCCAACCTCTTACTGCCATTCAATTCCTGTTATTTTAATATAAAAGTAAATTATGACTATCCAGAATAACTACCAATTTTACTATATAGGAATAAATTGGACTAGTAATTATGCACCAGCTTTTGTAATTTAACTGAAGAACATTTTGCAGTGAAAGTATCTGGACATTCTATAGAATTAAAATGTTTCTCAACCGCTGGAGATAAATACACCTTAAGAAAACTTTCAGTCATGAACAGAACAACTTCAAGATGCATAGCTAAATTTCTCCAGATCACACCTTTAAAAGAGTAGGTTCCTATTTTCCTCATCTCTTTTGATGATATCCATTTTTATGATATCTATATCAGCATTTCACACTGTATATCTTAGTCTATTATCATGGTTTTAACAAAAATTCTTTATGGTAAGGACTCCTCACACTTCCATGGGAGTGTAAAATGGTAAAACCGTTTTGGATAACATTTTCAGTTTTGTAAAAAGTTAAACATGTATTTACCCTATGACTCACCAAATCTACTCCTAAGGATTCATGCAAAAGAAAGGAAAGCTTATATCTGCAGAAAGCTTGTACAAGATTACTCGTAACAGATTTTTTTTTATAATAGTGAAAAAATGGAAATAGTATTGTGTCAATAAAGAGAAAAGTTAATAAACACACTGAAATGTACATGAAATACTACTGAGTAATAGAAAGATTGAACTTCTGATACACACTACAGACTGAATCTTAAAAACAGTATACTGACCAGAAGAAGCTAAACACAGAAGAGTTTATAAGCATGGTTCCACTTATATGAAAAAGGAAAAAATAATCTATAATATCGGAACACAGATTTATGAATCAGAATTCACAACGATTGATTGGAAAGGTACACAAGGGAACTTTTTTTAGTGATTAAATGTTTTATATCTTAATGGGAGGTGTGGATCACATAGGTATTTGCATTTGTCAAAGCTAGACAAACTGTAAACTTGAGATCAGTGCACTACACTGTATATAAATAATACTTTGATAAAAACGATTTTTAAAGTATTATAAGAATTTCTCTTGGCCAAATAAGTTTGAAAAATACAGGATTAACAAAAGTAAGTTTGCTTTAATAGTACTAACAGTATTATTTGTTTTTAATGGTACTAATGTGTACTGTTAATCTCCAAGAAGGAGCTGTAGTAAAGCAAACTTTTTGTCACAGAACATTTTAAGGACCACTTATAAAGACTAAGTCTCCTCAGAGCACAACACAGAGTAATACTTTCACAAAATGCATACAAAAAAGTACAGAGAAAAATTGTGTAGGAGTATGTGTGTGTGCATACGTGTTAATAGAATATTGATAGTAATGAGACTAACTTAAGAAGACATCTATTTCCATGGCATAACGACACATATGATATCTTTAGTACCACCTGTTAATAAGGTCAGAAAAAGAAATGGAAATTGTTACTGAGCCTGCAGAGAAGATTAGAAGAGACAGCTGAAAAGAAATGGGAGATACCCAGGAATGTAAAAGAACGGGCAATTGAGACTTTTATTCAGAGAGGCATGGCAGTTGTATGAGAAGAGTCAGGAGGTTTATTTTGGGCTCTGCTTCAGACATAGCCAGGGGCCCCTGGGCAATTCACACATGCAATTTATGACACTCTGGTTGGCTTAGTATATCTGACCTGAGAGTTTGTAATTGTCTGTGACTGGTGGCAGCTGTCACTGTAGTACAGTAAGCATGGTGATCTCTCTGTACTGAATGCTTTGAGAGATACCAAACCTACAAGAGAAAATCTACTAGTGAGGAAAATGAAAATTATTAACCAGGATCAACTGTAAACAGATCACCTTGTGAATAATATTTATGGATTCTAATAGTCACTATAAGAACACCCAGGTGTTTCAGAGTTTTCAGAGAACTGTAAAGTACATTCCCAGGGCTGGAGGCATGGAGTGAGATGGGGTGACTCAGTTGGGTATCTTGATGCTAAGAGATAACTTACATGTATCTGCATAACCAACCATCTCCAAAACCACTGGGTGAGGAGGCCTTTGAGCCCTTCACATCCATCCTTTGTACAACATATTTACATTTTGCAAGTAATCTTTCCTTTCAAGAAAATGTTTATTTCTCATATGCACAAAAAATATGCATGTAAACAAATCCAGTAATGATTTGTTTTCTGTTCTCCTACATGAAACATAATTTGTTTTTTCTGTAATGTCTACTATAATAAAGTGTGGACTTTTCTGAAAGGGCTCATTAGTCTTAGCAGTTATGTTTCCTCTGTAGAGAGACAGCTGCCACGAGTCACAGACAATTACAAACTCTCAGGTCAGATATATGTCATGTCCTCAGGTGCCTCCAGAATAGTACCTCATACCTACTCAACACACACCAAATATATTGTGGATTTAAAAAAAAAATGGTATGAAGGAAGAACTAACAAAAGGATAGATGGAGGGGTGGATGGACGGACGGATAGATGGATGGATGGGTGGATGACACAATTCAACATTACATGTTAGGAATACTATAAAATAAACTTTAAGATGAATGCCAGGACTTCTGGTTCTGGCCAAGATGGTATAGCTCCATTCCTTGCTAGTCTTCCCTCACACAACTAAAAAGTTCTGGACATAATACAATAAACAAACAGAAAGACTGAAAGGTAAAAAAAAGAAGGAAGACTGGCTAAGGACCTCAGAACTTCAAAAACAGCATGGTAATAAGTTCCTTGAGTTTTCCATTTGCCTTTCATATATCCTAGGTAGGGCACTGGAAAAACCTGCAATCCAGAACTGCCAACAGTCACAGACTAGGGAAAAGAGTCCCAACAAAAGCCTCTATCCACTAACCAAAGGACCCAAAATGGGTGGTGTAGAAGTATAGGAAGCCTTTTTAGTAATACCCACCCTAATCCAGCCAAACACCAAGGGAAAAATTGCCCTCTCAGTTTTCTAAATTATGTTATGTGGGTAAAGTAAAACTTATAACATTGTCTGACGTGGTTTCTGATGTATATAGAAGAAATGTTTAAGACAACTATATAAAGGAGAGATTAAAGGGATGAAAAAGGTGATAAGATCTCTATGCTTTACTAGAACTGGTAAAATGTTGTCAGCAATATATATCATTGGCTACTACGGAAGTGAAAATTTAGACCATGATGAGATAGCACTCCCACATACGAGTATTAGAAAAGCCAACATTAGAAATAGTGACAATCCCAAAAGTTGGTGAGGCCACAGAGAAACTGTATCTCACATGCATTCTTGGTGGGAATGTAAAAGTATACACACTCTGGAAAATAGTTTGGCAGTTTTTTAAAGACCAAACAAACACCATATAATTTAGCCATTGCTCTCCTGGGACTATATCACAGAGAATGAAAAATTATGTCCATGCAAAATATTTACACAGAATTGTGGGTTCCAAAGTTCCCATCCCAAGTATGAACAGTTAGATGCATAATCTATCCTTCCACAGACTGGAGATCAGTGATTTTTTTTCTCCAAAAAGTTACTTTGAAAAGCTGTGTATTAGGGAATATTAGGCACAGTGAAGAGCTGGAGTGAGGTACTGGATGACAACAGAAATTAGCTGAGAGTCTATATATTAAACTGTTACTCTCAGACTTCTTTCCCCTCTAGAAGAGGAAGTTTTTAACACACACATCACCCTGCCACCCATTACCTAACCATTCCACATCACAGGTGAGGATGAGAAGATTTTTCAAACTAATTAATCCTAGGGAGAATTTCTCTAGAGCCCCTCTATATTGACAAGAAAAATGTCTCTCTTTTCTCTAGATGTTAGTGATGCCTAGTGTTATTAGAGCCAGCTGTGACCACAATGGAAGCTAACAAAAATTTCAAGTGGCCAAAAATCTGAGTGTGTGATGATATTGCTGAGCAACTAAATTAACCAGACAGGGAAGCAAACTATTTTAGGACTTCTTGTTACATGACATTTTATAAAGTCTTTTAAATTCTGTATTTCCTAAGATGCTTTGGGTTGCAAGGAACAGAAAACTCAACTCAAAAGTAAATAACAAATAATAAAGTGTAATTGCACAAAGGCAAGTATCAGGCACCCATGAAGAAGGGAAAAACCGATTTGTATAATCCAGAAACAAACGTAAAATGCCAAGAAGGAAGAAATGAGATCCACATAACAAGAGACTCAACACAGTTTGTTAGCAAAAGAAGTCCCAGAATGGCACAAAGTCCTGAATGGCAGCAGGTCTAAACATCCAGAGTCCCACTGAGTAGGTCTCACTGACAGGAAAGACTAAGGGTGGTACTCCCAGGCATTTTGTAGAAGTATTGAAGTGTTTAGGAGAATACTAATCACAATTGCATGGCATGCTAGGCTAAAAAAAAAAAAAAAAAAAAGAATGAGGTAGTTATTAGTTTAGAAAAATTAACTCAAGTTAAAAAAAAAAAGGAAGTATAATTGTGGTCCATTAGTTATTATAAATGTTATTTGCATAATCAAAATAATGTAAAAACTGGAAATCAACTTAACCAAATGTTCTAGTATTAAAGTGCTGGAGTACAAGGGAAGGCCAGTGAGATGGGATAGTTGTGTAAGAGAGAGCCAAAGACTCATAAAAAGTGGGATTCAATAGAACGTGTCTCACAGTATTAAATCGTGTTGATTAGCTGGACAGAAAAATACCAAGGAGAATGTGAATGATTGAGATTCTTTGATTCACCAGGAATACTCCTGACTCGGAGCCTTTGCATTTGTTGCCCAGAAACTGTTGCTTCTCGATGTTTTCTTGGCTAACTCCTCCACTTCTATCAGGTGACAAAAGTCATCCTTCAGTGACACCTTCCAGGTACAACCTAACTAATGTTTTCTTCATCCAAGTATTTCATATTCCCTTCTCAACTGTATTATTTTTCTTAAGTGGTTTCCACCATACAACAAATAATATATTATTATACATTTTTTATGTATTTTCTGTCTTCCCCCCGCAAAAATATATACTTCATATTAGCTAGGACTTTTATCTGTCTGTTCACTGCTAATTCATAGCACTTAATGTGTTGTACATGGTAGGCCTTCGTCAGATATTTGTTAAGTAAATAAACATATATTGAATGTTATCTTCAAGGAAGAAGAAGATGAGAGCTGTGTAGAGGTGGGATAAAGGTATGCTGTTTTTGTCATTATAGGACATGTTGTTTTATGACTTTAAGAAAAAAAAGAGCATTCACTCACTCATTGAAAAATACTTTTAAAAAGGATAAAATAGACTAAATATAAAGTAGAACATTTTCTAAAATGATATTGAGTCTGAAAAATATTTGGAGAGTTCCTTGGAGGTTTTTGGAGTTATGAGAATTTATTTTGATACCTGAATTAGAGACATAAGTACTAAATAATGAGGAAGTTGGGAAGATTAGCCATTGGATCAGCCACTTAAGACAGTATTGAATGCTTCACAGAAGAGTTACTGGCCGAAATATTTTAATGGCAGGATCCAAAGAGCTAAACAGGTGAAGATAAAGTTGGAGTTATCTTTTAATTCTGTGAAAATCAGCTTGAGAAATAAAATGGTTTTAATGTTTATTTTTATAGCATAAAGGAATATATTCCATTAAACAATATTTAGAAAAAGGAATTGGCAAAAAGAAGAAGTTTAAAACCACTCATAAACCTACTGCTCTGAAACATTTTTAATATATCTGTGAATATTCTTCCAGTTCTGTCCCACAAGTGTGTGAATGTGAGTGTATGTGTGTGTTTGCATGTTAATGTGTGTTTTTGTATGTGTGTAAATCCCCTCTTATTTTCAAATTGGAACTTGTGGTACAAACACTTCCAAACAGCAAGGTTGAAACACCATTGTTCTTTCTTCTAGCAAACTGGCTAGCATTTGTGCTCTAGTGACTTCCTAGCCACTACTGACAGAGGGTAGATTGGAGCTATTGACCTTGAGGTTAACATTTCCATGTCACCTGTTATTAATCTCCTGAGACAGCTTATCCCCAGATAATATTTTTTGGGAGCATGCTTTTGTCTAAGTTCCTTCTCAGAGTAACCCACTAAGAATCTATTAATCTGAAAACAGTAAAAGCTGATCTTTGGAAAACCATACCATCTTCCTTGAGATAGCCTTGAACTTTGATCTTCTTGCAGAAATTTCATAATAGGTATGAACTGCTTTATCAAGAAAATTTCCCTCTGCTGTTGATAAAGAGGAACAATTCAGATAAGAACTGTTTGTTAAAATAACTATGCAAGATTCAAACACATACTGAGTTCTACAAGCAATAGCTTTCCACAACAGAAATTTATTGTTTTCAATTATCATGCTCCATTTTTATAAATGCAGATATCTACTTTCTCCTTTCTTTGTTTCATGTTCTTCATTATTTCTATTAGATCCTGCACAGAGAACCTGATCTTATCACAACATAGCCAAAGAGTCACTCTCTTCCAAGCCTAAGTGTAAAGAGAAGAAACAAACCACAAAGTATTTGCCTTAAATTTATCATTTTTCTAATTTCTTCTGTCACAGGTATATGAAATGGTACCAAATTGAAGTCAGGACAAAGGAAAATTTCCTGTGAAATAACTGAGATTGAAATTCCAGTGAGAATTCACATTGATTAGCATTAAACTATTGCTGCATATACAATCTTCACATTATAAATGCCTGTATTGGCCTAACAAAAAATAAAGTCCTTCACCTCTGCAGGAAATTATGCACTTGCTTTGATGACATTTCAGCACAACCCTTACTATATGGCAATATGTAAACTTCTGAGTACCAATTGACTTCTTTACTTGCAATTGAATTTGTTTAAACAGCTAGTTTAGAAAAGCTGATCCTCTAACTACTTAAAGTATCTACAGTTTAAAATTCAGTTGTGCAAATCTCCCAAACTCATTCTATGAAGCAAACATCATCCTGATACCAAAACCAGGTAAAGATATAACCAAAAAAGAAAACTACAGGCCGATATCCTTGATGAATATAGATGCAAAAATCCTCACTAAAATACTAGCAAACAGAATACAGCAACACATACGAAAAATTATTCATCACGATCAAGTGGGATTCATCCCAGGGATGCAAGGTTGGTTCAACATACGCAAATCAATAAATGTGATACACCATATTAATAAACTCAAACACAAGGACCATATGATCATCTCTATAGATGCTGAAAAAGCATTTGATAAAGTTCAGCACTCATTCATGACAAAGACCCTCTATAAGTTAGGTATAGAGGGAAAGTATCTCAACATAATTAAAGCCATATATGCCAAACCCACTGCCAATATCATCCTGAATGGGGAAAAGCTGAAAGCTTTTCCTTTAAGAACAGGCACTAGACAAGGATGCCCACTCTCACCACTCCTATTCAACATAGTGTTGGAAGTACTAGCCAGAGCAATCAGAGAAGAGAAGGAAATAAAGGGCATCCAGATTGGAAAAGATGAAGTCAAACTGTCCCTGTTTGCAGATGACATGATCCTATATATCGAACAGCCTAAAACCTCTACAAAAAAACTGTTGGAATTAATAAATGATTTCAGCACAGTAGCAGGATACAAAATCAACACACAAAAATCAGTAGCATTTATTTTCTCCAATAGTGAACATGCAGAAGGAGAAATCAAGAAAGCCTGCCCATTTACAATAGCCACCAAAAAAATAAAATACTTAGGAATTGAGTTAACCAAGGAGGTGAAAAATCTCTATAATGAGAACTACAAACCACTGCTGAGAGAAACTAGAGAGGATACAAGAAGATGGAAAGATATTCCATGCTCTTGGATTGGAAGAATCAACATAGTGAAAATGTCCATACTACCCAAAGTGATATACAAATTCAATGCAATCCCCATCAAAATTCCAAAGACATTTTTCTCAGAAATGGAAAAAACTATTCAGACATTTATATGGAACAATAAAAGACCACGAATAGCCAAAGCAATGCTCAGCAAAAAAAATAAAGCTGGAGGCATAACACTACCTGACTTTAAGCTATACTACAAAGCTATAATAACCAAAACAGTATGGTACTGGCATAAAAACAGACACACTGACCAATGGAATAGAATAGAGAATCCAGAAATCAACCCACACACTTACTGCCATCTGATCTTTGACAAAGGCACCAAACCTATTCACTGGGGAAGGGACTGCCTCTTCAGCAAGTGGTGCTGGGATAACTGGATATCGATATGCAGGAGAATGAAACTAGATCCATACCTCTCACCGTATACTAAAATCAACTCAAAATGGATTAAGGATTTAAATATACACCCTGAGACAATAAAACTTCTTAAAGAAAACATAGGGGAAACACTTCAGGAAATAGGACTGGGCACAGACTTCATGAATACGACCCCAAAAGCCCGGGCAACCAAAGGAAAAATAAACAAATGGGATTATATCAAACTAAAAAGCTTCTGCACAGCAAAAGAAACAATTAAAAGAGTTAAAAGACAACCAACAGAGTGGGAGAAAATATTTGCAAAATATACATCTGACAAAGGATTAATATCCAGAATATATAAGGAACTCAAACAACTTTACAAGAAGAAAACAAGCAACCCAATTAAAAAATGGGCAAAAGAGCTAAGTAGGCATTTCTCTAAGGAAGATATACAAATGGCAAACAGACATATGAAAAAATGCTCAACATCACTCAGCATCCGGGAAATGCAAATCAAAACCACATTGAGATACCATCTAACCCCAGTTAGGATGGCTAAAATTCAAAAGACTATGAACGATAAATGCTGGCGAGGCTGCGGAGAAAAAGGAACTCTCATACATTGTTGGTGGGACTGCAAAATGGTGCAGCCTCTATGGAAAATGGTATGGAGGTTCCTTAAACAATTGCAAATAGATCTACCATACGACCCAGCCATCCCACTGTTGGGAATATACCCAGAGGAATGGAAATCATCAAGTCGAAGGTATACCTGTTCCCCAATGTTCATCGCAGCACTCTTTACAATAGCCAAGAGTTGGAACCAGCCCAAATGCCCATCATCAGATGAGTGGATACGGAAAATGTGGTACATCTACACAATGGAATACTACTCAGCTATAAAAACGAATGAAATACTGCCATTTGCAACAACATGGATGGACCTTGAGAGAATTATATTAAGTGAAACAAGTCAGGCACAGAAAGAGAAATACCACATGTTCTCACTTATTGGAGGGAGCTAAAAATTAATATATAAATTCACACACACACATACACACATACACACACAAACCGGGGGGCGGGGAGGAAGAAGATATAACAACCACAATTATTTGAAGTTGATACAACAAACAAACAGAAAGGACATTGTTGGGGGGGAGGGGGGGGAGGGAGAAGGGAGGGAGGTTTTGGTGATGGGGAGCATTAATCAGCTACAATGTATATCGACAAAATAAAATTAAAAAAAAAAAAAAAAAAAAAAAAAAAAATTCAGTTGTGTTAGACTCATGGTATGCTCACAAATGCTCAGTGCCAGCATTTTTATTGTCCAAATTAACTATTGGCATTTATCTGTTGCAATGACATTTTTTCTTTGTGCATTTTCTAATTGAATAGAAAAAAATACAGGAATTTGACTGGAAATCTAATCTTAATAAAAGAGGGTGGGAAATCACCCCTTTGTCTTCTTTGGGAGTATATTTTAGCATGGCTTAGATCTAAATGTATATTTCATTTTTACTATTTCAATGGTAGATTAAATGGTCCTGTCCGCTTCTCCTTTTGAAAAGCATGGTGAAAAAGAGGAGAACTATAAACAGAAATAAAACTTTCGCTTTAAAAGAAATGGAAGATATTTATAACTCAAATTACAATGTGTGAGAAGTTCTCAAATGTAGTAATGATAAAGTGGGTACGATAAGATCACCAGAGTGAAGGCAGCTACAGATCTCCAGCCATCAGTGCATAGCCATCCACAGGAGGTGACACACCTTAAGTGGAAAAACCCAGAATCCCATACCAGAAATAATAAAATTATGGTCTGGGAACTGGTATTAGATTCTTCCCTTCTATTTTCATAGGAAACATCTGTTTGGGGAAGAGATTCTGAATCGTGAAGATTCCTGTAGCTGCAAATCTTGTGGGTTGAAGAAAAGAGAAAAACAGTTCATCAAATACATACAGCTCTGTGTCTCAAGAAATGTGTGTGTGAATTAGGGAGAATCCCTGCTCTCTGGGAACTTGGGCCTCTCACTTTTCCAATGACTTTTCTGTAATTAAATCATCTTGTTAAAACACATTTCATTTAGAGGTGGAAATAATAAAAAATGAACTAGAAACCATTAGAAAAAAAAAAATAAAGGAAAGGATAGAAAAAATAAACCAAAAGTGGAGAAAAATATTACTACACAGCAGTATGCTTCCACAAATTCAAATTAAAAAATCGAGAAATAATGTTACAGCACATATACAATAACTCAAAGTAGCAGTGATGAGACAGGAAGTGAGAAAATATGATCTAACAGACCTTGGTAAACAAGTAGGAAAAAAGAAAAATAATAATAGAAATACAGGAAACATTTATGTAGAACTATTAAAACATAGAATTAAGAAGAGTAAACAGAATAAAAATGCAAAGTTTTATAGAAAAAATGTGAGATATGGAAGATAGTCAAAGGAGATACAAATACAACTAAGTATTCCTGAGGAAGAAAATCAATCTTCTGAGAGAAAAATATATTTAAATATATAAATTTGGAAGTTTTCAAAAAATAAAAAAGTTGAATTTACAAATTGAAAGTGCATACCTCAGAAAAAATTATTTATATAGAATAATAAGCACCAATATATATCCTAGTAAAATTACTGGACTTCAAAGATAAATTAAAAACAAAAAATCCTTGGGCATCCATGCCAAACAAAACAAAGCAAAACAAAGACCTGAGTCACTCATGGGAAAAAACTCAGATTGTCCTTAGACACACTGTCAGCACCATCATCCATCACCAGGATACAGTAGGGCAATACCCAGAAGTCTCCAGAGGGAAAAACATTGAGATACAACAATATTATACCCAACAAACTGTTAGTCCCAGATCACCTGTGCTTTGGGGCCAAACACCATGTCTCGAAGGGTAATTAGCAAACTTAGAGATATGAGTGTAGAGCTCATGGAGGAAAGAGGTCACATCCTTGACTTATGATAAGTTAGATAAAAAGTCTAAGTCAGGAATTAGGTACAAAGCTCAAGGAAAATAACACCTTTTAAGAACAACATCTGTTTCAGAACCAGATTCTATGAAACAGAGAAATAACAACACAAAAGAGTAAATTAATTATATTTTCCAGGCACTGTCATTAAGTCCTTTCCATTGGTCAATTCATTTAATTCTTACAAGAACTACATATGTAGGCATTATCCTTCACCCACATAGCTGTTAACAGCATATCTTACATTAGGACACAGTCCAATTCCACATGTGTAGTTGCTTCAGTTAGAGAAGGGGAGCTATTAGGAGAATGCAATTGAGGGAAAAGAGCATGTCAAGGCGATCACATCCACAATAATGTCAGGCACTATAGAGAGGTCGAGCAATATTTGGCAATTAGGTGGGCTTCTGTTGAAGGCAAAAACCAGATTAGGGTGAAAAGAGTTAAGTGTAGGCAAGAAAAATGAAACTAAGTATAGATAAATAATTAGAAATATTTGACAGGGAAGAGGGGACATGGGCATTTCCTAACACGTTATGGATTTTCTGTCTTTTTCTGCAAGAGAAGTCTAAATGTGAGACCATTACTTATGCCTAATTTGAGAATCACATCTCAGTAATATACATATATAAGGCATTTAAATTTTATCTCCCTGTCTTAAATAGTGTTTTGTTGACCACACACTGCATATAGAGAAGAGCTACAAAATGGATAATTGAAACATAAGCAACACAAAACACTGGGCAGTATCAACAGCTGTATGGTTTTTCCTAGATTTGTCTTGCTACTAGGTAAATCCATTTACAGGACCTTGTTGCTTCCTTGGTTAAAGCTTTGGTGTTTTTGTTATGGCTGGTGTTATAGCTCATAATATTGTTTACTTAGACTGGTGATCTCAGTAACCAAGCAGCTAAAAAAACTGATTTTGCAGGATACCACATGATACAAGTAACAAGCCACAGAACAGTGAAGCATGTTTTTATCTAAATAAGAAATGAAATTTCGAACTCTGTTGCCTCCTCTTTAGTTACCTAGTGACATTGCCAAGTAACAGTCTGTCTTCCCAAACTAAATCAAATAAAGCAGGTCTGCATGTGCTGCAGATTTCAAAATTGCAAATTTATACTGCAGAGTAGGCCCCTCCCCTTGAGACTTGAGGTCACGTATAAATAGTGATGACACACTCAGAGGCTTGGGTACATTTCTCCCGTAGTACAAAGGGGGCTTCTTCTTAAAATCACAAAAATAGCTGGCCAGCTGTTGTAGCACTTCCCTGACTAGTTGCAAAATAATATCTCTCTCCTTTAATGGAGGCTGCTAGCTACCTTTCCCTAGCCTTGTCATCTTTTAAGCCTCTTACAGCAGCTGGGTGTTGAACGAAGTAGAGATTTGGTGTTTGTGCTGTCACAAAACAATCTGTCACTATTTGGAAGCAGCAGAAAATATCTATGTAAAACATTATATATAAAAGGAGGCTGTCCTATAGTTGGCAGGAAAGGGAGGTGTGAACAGACACAAACAAGACTGTGTTACTCATGCCAGCACGGTAAGACAAGTGGATCCTTGTGGAATCGAACTCTGAGCAAAGATTCCATGTCACCCAAACAGGTAGCAGGTTCTAAGTTGAAACAAGCCCTCACTGGCTTTAGGCTCCTGATAGTATGACCTTCACCCACACAGTTCATTCTAAATAGATATTCCTTGCTACAAGTTTTCTTTAAAGGGCTAGGGTAGCTGAGACGGGCATGACTGAGGCCAATCCAGAAAAGCAGTACATAGTTAACATCTGCTTATGTGAGATCATGGTCATCCTCTCACTCTTACAGGGATTCATCAGACTCACTGCATGCACTATTTGGGCAGATGGATTTCCACCTAAAGAAACAGAGTTTAATGTGGGCCTAGTAGTATCAGCATCTTCCCATCAACAGCATATCAATTTTAAATATCATAAAGTCACCAGAGCCTTTGCCAGTTGACAGCAACTCTGGACTAGAAGAAAATCAAGAATTATCTTTTTTTTTAATAGGGATTGATTTATTGGTTGGTTTCCATATAGTTTCTTTACTAGAAATCCTAAACTCAGAGATTGTAACTACATCATCAGAAAGTGAAGTCATTATATATTTCTACATTGAATTACAGTTTTTTTCCTATACATTATCTTATTTGAACTTGGAATAACATAAGTGATATTATCGAATTGTTTCCTTTTATAGAAAAACTAGGATCTCTGCCTGGCAGAGCTTTTACATACAATAAATTATGGGTCATTTTTAAACTTGCTATTCCAAGAAAGTTATTTAAGCTCTCTAAACCTCAGTTACCTTTACTGTAAAAGAGGTATAACAATAGTACCAACTTCATAAGGTTGTCTGAAGATTTAAAAAGTTAATATATAAAAGTTTATTAGAATAGTGTCTGACACATAGAAATGTTCACTTTTATTATTTTATATCATTAGTGCTATTATTAATTTTATTATATTTAAAGGAGTCTTCCTAGAGAAATACCATTGCTTTGATTTTACAAGCATCAACTTTTATGATGAAGTCTATATGAAGAGTTTTTATAGTGGATTTTGGTTTTAAAACCAAACTGAAGCAAGAATAAATAGGATATTTCTTTGTGCGGTTCTGCTATATGGAAGCGGCTATTTTTAAAAGACCTTTCCTGCAGCCACATAAGTAAAATCTAAAAATGCTAGTTATTATTGAGTTGCAGACTTTCAACATTTTCTCCATAGCATTTTCAGGTATGACTTATTCTATTTTAAGATTTATCAGAATCATTTAATTTTTGTGATTACGAAGGGCCAAGTGTAGCCTGGCTGTAGGAAGTATGCCCAATTTTATATCCTCTCCTTGTAATTTAATACATAATTACAAGTGAAAGCAGAATATTGAATGGACTATATGTCAAAAGATGGTACTATACTACCAGAGAACATTCCAACTTAAGTCACATTTTTTAATTCCAAATGATCGCATTTCTGCTAATAGATGAAATTTGTGGCAAAAGATAGCATTTTAAGGCTTTCTCATGACAGCTCATTCTTCAAAATAGGAGGTCCTGTTCTCAGCAGGTGAAAGGAAGTCACATTTAGCCTGCCCTTAATTCTGCTCCCTGAACTATTCATAAGAGGAAGACAGAGCTAATTTTAAGCCGCCTGTGAGGTTGACAAAGTATGTCTTCACTAACCCTATACGTGCTATTTCACTACATGGGCAAACACTTTATCTGCCTTTACACATTTGCAGCATTGGCTGCTCTGGTCCTCATCTCTAAGTCAGGAATTCTGTATACCCACAGAGCTGTAAAACCCTCCCTGGGCATATGTGAGCATTCCCAGGGCAGGCCTGATGTGCTCACTAGCATAGATGCCCACCCCTTGGAATCTGCCCTCCCCTACTCATCTAGTCACTGATTCCATAGGCGCCCTGGCCTCTCCTAGTTTTTGGCAATGCCCATTCATTCCTCACTGCCACTACCAATGATGGCCATTATCTCCTATGATGCCATTCTGTTGGGTTGTCCAGTTCTGGCAGTGTTGCTGAGCATGTTTGAGATCAGCTTTCCTATATGCCCTTCCCACACCTGGTACACAGACAAAGCTTAGGCAGCCTTTGTCCCAACAAATTCTGAGAGGGCACATTTCCCAGTCCTTTCAACCTTCTGCAACTGCCATCAGAGTAGTTACATGGCCTCTCATCCTTTATATTTATCAGCTGTGAGCCAGACACTAATCCACCATGCTCCAGGGAACAGAAATAATACTTGATGTGTGAAACAAGTATCTCTCATCTCTCTTCCATAGATAAGGCATGTTGGGAGGGCGACAATTTTAAGCACATTGATAGTGTTCTCCAAAAATTCTCTTCTACCATCCAACTTGAGATTTAAGAACTTTTACTTAGATGTGGATGAGGAGTTGATTCACAACTGGAATTGACCATGTCCTGGGCAACACTTGCACGATGGCCTCTTAGCTAATTTTGAAATGTTTTGGGGGCTCCAACAAAACTGAGACTAAAATGAAGATGCTCCGATGCTCCATGACATACAATGGAGTTACATCTTAACAACCCATGGTAATTTTAAAATACACCTAACCTACCAAACATCATATCTTAGTGTAGCCTGCCTTAACCATGCTCAGAGCATTTACATTATCCTACAGCTGGGAAAATTATCTAACATATGTTTTACAATAAAGTGCTGAATTTCTCATGTAATTTATCAAAGACCATACTAAAGGTGAAAAACAGATTGATTGTACCGGTATTCAAAGTGCAGTTTCTGTTTAATGTGTATTACTTTTGCACCACAGTAAAATTGAAAAATCATGAAGTTAAACCACTGTTAAGCTGGGGACCGTCTGTAGTTCAATTTCAAAATAGTATTACCAATGCATGAAATACTATAAAAATACCAGTAATAGGAGATTTCATTTTTGCTACATGAAACTCAAAACTTTACTGGCCAAATTGCTAGTATTGTCTACAAGATCCCACAGATATCAGGACTTTGTTAACCTTCAAGAATCTATGCATTTTAAATTAGGAGATTGTGGAAAGGGTAATGATAAATGCAGCATGAAAAAAATAATTGTAAATTTCTCAAATATCAATTGGAGCATTATTTAAAAGGAGACCTAAGTTTTGCTCAGATTTTTTCACACCCTTATGCCCATAATAGAGTGCAAGATCTATTTATTAGCAAGAAAGCTCAAAACTGTGAACTTATTTAGTTTCTGTTAACAATTCCAGGCATTAAAATTTTTTATAGGATATAAATTCAAAATAAGCTAAACATGTGGACAAAGAACCAAAGGGAAGGGAAAGCAACAAAATGAAAAATGAAACAAAATTCTTGAGGCTCAAACAAAACTTCACTTGTACTTAAGCTGCAGTCTGCTCTTCTTAGCAGTTATTTCTTGTTTTAGAATATTAATGTTCTTCACCATGCAAGAAATATTGGTTGCTCTCTATTTATGCATGTGTTTTCTACTACATATTAGGAGATATATTTAAACTCCTTGAACCTTTTTCATGACGGTTTTACTTCCCTCCTCCCTACAAAGTCTCTTCACCTCCTTTCTTTCTTATTTTTTTCTTTTAAAATAAAAATCTCTTTCTTCTCACCACTCTTTTCAACCTTTTAAAGATAGTTTTCCAGATTTAGCCCAGCACATAATCCTAGTGATCCCCCCTTTCTTGTCTTTCTTCTGTGATATGGCCAAATGCCCTTTGCGGTTTAAACTTGCAAATTGGGCAAAACTGGAATACTGGTGCCTTAGAAAGCCTTGTTAAGAAATTCTCCCAGGTATGACAAGCTAACTCCTGCTATTTATTTGAAAAGAAAAGAAAAATACAATTATTTTGCTTCTGGTAGTATATGGCAAATTTATTGTTTTGTATTGTCTGACAAACTTTATATCACATCATCTGTGCATTACATTAGAAAAATAATTTTATTCTGGGTGCCATCTGCAGAAAGCATAAAAATGTTCAAAATATTCTTGAGCAGGTAAATAATCTGTAATGAAGATGTCTAATAAAATCAATCTTTGATACTTCAGCCTGTCATTAATTCTAGAATGACTACCTTGGCCTAACATTGAATTTCATTTACTTCTCATCAGGTTTAGTTCAGTGTTATTTATATTCACAAAATACACTACTTGATGTGATTTTACAAAAAAGATTAATTTTTATAATAGTAATGAGAATGTAAGCTTAGGAATAGGCTATTTTATGTGCTAAGATTAAATAATCATGCTGAACACAAAATAGGAATAAAAAGTATAAATAGAATTACTACTGATAGAGACAATTTGATCCACAGCAATAACAAATAAATAGGAACAAAACTAATAAATATATAATCTACTTTTAAATAAATAGGAAATAATTATCAAAAAGCACTTAAACTTTTTGGGGTATAAATTAGTACAAAATTTTGCAAGGTTATTTGAAAATGTATAAAGAATATTAAAAATGTTTCTTACTTTGACCAAGTATTCAAGTATATCAAAGATGCATAAATTACTTATATTTGAGGATCTTCAAGGCTTTACTGTTTATAATTTTTAAAAAATCTAGAAACAATGTCTATATGCAATATTAGGTTAAATAATTTACATTGTGCACTTACAAGAAAATATATATATATTTTACAAATCGTGTTTTCAAGGAATAACTAATGATATTGAAAAAATCTCTGAGGTGAAGAAAAGCTGATATAAAATTATTGTAAGAAAGAATGTTCCACATTTTTATGTAAATATATAATAAATATATGGATAGATCAATGCGGAGGTAGAAAGCAAAGGAATAAACACTGGGAAATACTGCAAGTGTGAAAGAGTGGTCATTTCTTGGTGATGAACATATTGAAATTTTTGTTAATATTCTTTGATAAGCATACGTTATTTTGTAATCAGAATAGAAAAAAGATTCATTTAAAAAGCAGTCGAGATGATGTAGATAAAGGTGGAGAAAACAGAATCAATTGAATAATAAATGGAAGAAAAGGAGGGAGAAACAGAAATGAAGAGAGGAAGGAGGAGAGAAGAAAGGGTAGAAGAGAGAAAGGGGACAAGGAAAGGAGGGGCAAGCAACGCCAGATATGCTCAGTAGGAGCTCCAGAATTTCCATCTCGGAAGGGCTTAACAATAGCAATCTGACTGGAAGAGGTGGCCTTAATTCTCTAATTGTTAGATAAAATTATGACAATAATGTATTTGAACTTTCTGTCAGTCCTAGAATTATTAACAGACGTTTCAGGCTTTTGAATAATCAAATCTTTGTAAAAACACAGAATACTATTGTTTTCACACCCTGTCCCCTTTTCTTGAACTAGTCATTTTTAATGACAAATATTAGCAGAGATACTACCTCCCAAGTCAACAAGTATATTGGTGAGAAGAAATGATCACCCTCTTCTAAAAAAAGAACATCAGTTAAACTTGTATACTATATGACATCCATAACTGGGTGCTCTGTAACAACCAGACAGTGAAGAGGTTATTATACCCATTTAATAGTTTATTAAACTGAAGTTCAGAGAGCTTAAGTCATTTGCTCAGAGTCACATAATTTGAAATTCCCAAATCATAATGTATCCTGAGTTTCTTTGACTGGTCCTCCCGCCCACAATGCCTTGATTAGTTTACTAGCTGATGATTCTCTCGCCTGGTCTTTGAGCATCCTCCACATTTGCTCTTACTGAGCTGTCATTAAAAATGTCAGTGTTGGCTTAATAAGGGACATTTCTATTTTCCCTGCTGCTATCTTCACTCCATAACCAAGGGGACTTCGTTTACTGTAGAAAGTTATCTAGGAATTATTCAATTGGTGCTCTGGTCTACAGCCAAAATAATTGCAGTGGGTACCATCGTATACCACCTAGATCTCCCATTCATATCTGAGATACTTATTCTCCCAGTTTCTTTGAGTGTTGGCAGATATGAGTTCTCATGTGAATGCATCTCCAGGACTTGCCCAAGTCATACTCCATTGCCAAGAGCAGCATGAATCTGATGACTGGTTTTTATGAAAATATAAAGACCCTTGCAACAAATCTCAGACAACTTTTAAGGGTCATTCCAGCACCAGGGGTCCCAGTAGGATTGGTTGAGGACTCATATAACGTCATTTCAGTTAAATCTCTCCCTCTGCCAGATTCTGCTTTCTTCACACCCATTCTTCCTAGCTGTTAATCCTGGGAGAACTTCCTAGTCGTAAACTTCCTCATGTGAATTTCTATCTCATAGGCTTCTTCCTGGGGAACTCTATCTCAAACAGTTAGTGCTGGAAATGGTCTGAGAAAGCAACTCTAAAATGGGATATTAATGCTGGATCACCTGCTGACTAGCTAGCAAGGAGAACCCCATCACTAGTCAATGTACAGAAGTAGTCCTTTGCAGGTGATAGCAGTACAATTATTAAAACTTTTACTTCTTGTGAATTGAGATGGTGTACTGGTGGAAGGAATGCACTAGTAGACACTGTATATAAGGCAATTAAAAAATTCAGGGAATCATAATTATAAGGACTATGGAGTTTGATGGCTGTTGTTGAGGCAATGGGTGACTTGACAAAGACAGTGAAAGACTGAAGGGTGCTTAATCACCAATAAAGGACTAAATATGAATGATAGACGGCACCTCATGGCAGCAACAAAGAGAATCTCATCTCTTGCAGCTAGAGAGCTTTCTTTGCCTTCAACATACTTGCCACTTCTAGCTCACCCATTTCAATTAACATGACATCATTTATGTAATAAATAACTGTGACGTTCTGTGAAATGTCCTGTTAGTCCTATTAAGCATTGGGCTATAGCTGCCTTTCACTTACTTCAGATGACTTGTGCTAAGCAACCAACAGACCAGGATAAGAAATCATTGTTTTGAGGTTGGAGTTGTTGTTATACTGTTGGGACATTGAATAATATATCTGTCACTGAGTGATATTATACAAATTACTTAACTTCTACGACTTAATTTTCTCAATCTGTAAAATAAAGAGAGTAGTGGTGGTAATAATAAGATTATTATGCAAATTAAATAGATTTATATATATATAAAATGTATAATAATTCCTGCCATATACAAATACTATGTAATATTAGTTATTTATTATAGTTTCTATGAATTATACCCAAATTTCTCTGGTCAATTTTTTTTTTTTTTTTTTTTTTTTTGTCTTTTTCGTGACCGGCACTCAGCCAGTGAGTGCACCAGCCACCGGCCATTCCCATATAGGATCCGAACCCGCAGCGGGAGTGTCGCTGCGTTCCCAGCGCCACGCTCTCCCAAGTGCGCCACGGGCTCGGCCCTCTCTGGTCAAATTTTTTAAAAAGATATTGCACTTTCATTTCATTAGTAACTTGTCACATTTTAAAATCTTTCTTTTTTCCTTTTGTACATTTTACTGCTCTAGGACTCACTTTTACCTTATGAACTTGCGCCACTAAAATACTTCTTTCAGAAACAATTAGTTTACTGCTAGGCGCTGGTTTATAATTCAGTTGAGTACCACCACATTAATGATGGATAATGGCCATGGTTCCCATCTGGGTAGCTAAACTTTTCTAAGCATGGTTGATGAAGAACACAAGGGCTAGAATGATTATTTTCTAGATTTTTTTGTTAGGAACCAAAACATACAAAGTATGCCTTGACTTTGTTACTCATGGTGTGGATTTTCTACCTTATGATTATGCCATTCTTCAGATACCATATATATCTGAAAACTGCTTCTTGTAATTCACAGTATTGATAGCCTAAATATTAGGAAAATATATTATTTCCTAGATCAGTTGATCTTGAATGGAGATTGGAAGTATATAAGAATCATAAGGAAATTTTATTAAACTATGTCACTGTTTTCCCATCCTCATTCCATTTTATATAATAACCATTCCCACATTGGGATAGGTCAGAATGTTGGACATGGCCAATTGGGAAATACCCAGATCTTTCTGGCAACTCCCCATGGCCAGAACCCAGTTGTTACACCTCTGATTAAAAGCTCTTGTCTAGATCTCCTTCTTCCACTTTGCCCTTCGTTCTAGTCCCAGTAAAGGTACTCAGACTCATCAAACCTGTGTATAGTTTGCCTCCTTCCATACTTCTTAAGATCTTTCTTTCCACACTAGAGGCAACATGATCTTCTCATTACCTATAATGCTTCAAGTCTGGCTGTTTCTCAAGACCCCACTCTGAACTTTTCATTTTATTACCCCGAAAAGTTTCTTTCCTGACAAAAAAAGATTGCTCTTTTTTCTGTCCTTTGACAGAACTTTATTCAAAAAGGCACTCAAATATATTTTAGGTAGTTGACCATTGGTCTGTCATCTTTATGACATCTTCCTTGAAAAACGATCTCTATCTTATTCAATCATATATCCCGAGCACCTACTCCAATGCCTGGGTCATAGCAAAAGCTTATTATATATATATATATATATTTTTTTTTCCATTTTCCTGTTTAGAGACAAGATAACGGGATGTGGTGATTTTCCTCCTTTTCTATATGTAAGAATTACCAGGGAAATGTACTTAAAAGGTAGATTCCCAGCATCTTCCACAAGAGAACTTTATTCAATGGATAAAGCAAGGAATTAAGCAACCTGTATTTTCAAAAGCCATCCCAGTGATTCTAGTAATAATGGCCTTTAGAACAATTAAAGAAACAGGAGTCTAGAGCCTAGTCCACAACTTTACAGGTCCAGAAACTTTATTTTGCCAGTAAACCCAAAAGTGATCACGATCAGAGCAACTGATGCAACACTTGACCATAATGGTAATATATTCACTTAAAATGAGAAACAGAGCTATAGAAAGAACATGCAGACATCTTCCCTTCAAAGTACACAAACAGTCACTGGCAACTAAAACGAGTTTTCTACAAAGTAGTAAACTTCAAGGAGAACTAAAGTGGCAGAACATACACAGAAAAAAAAAATAGAGAAAAAAGAACAGATTTGGGTAGGAAGGGACATAGAATAGAAAACTATGGGGAGGCCCAAAGAAAGCATCTTTATTTCCCAGGAAGTTCACATAAACAAGCTTCTAAAAAATACCTTTTTCTTCTTTTTTTCCCCCTCAAAACCAGTTGCTTAAAATAAATATATGGAGCCAAAAGTGCTAACATTTCAGCTTCTGCTTGTTGAGATTTAAATGAATTTTCATGAGAAAGATATGTTAAATAGCCAGAACTTTATGATATCTACTTGACATTACAGTTTAATTTTCAGACGATAAGGGAAAACAGCAATTCCATTCTGTATAATCACTAGGATAAAATAACCACTGAGAAAAATATTGGTGCAGTAGCTTTTCGTAATATGTCTCTAGAACATCGGAGACTAGAATGTTAGGATATTGAGTGATGGAAAAAAGAAAACATGAAATTGAGAAAAGATTTCATTTGCACAAATGCTGTGAATGCACATAAACCAGAATCTTTAAGATGTCACCATGGTAGATTTTAACATTCACAATAGATTATTCACTTTAAAGACCCTCAGCAACTGGAGGCTCTGCTAGTCAAAGAATGAACAGCTTTATATATGATTCTTTTCATTGCTGTGATACTAATTTACTGAAGGACCTTGGTAGCAAGTTACTTATCGGCTCCAAGCTTCAGTTTCCTCATCGTTTTCTAAATATGAATAAGCTCTACAAGTCTGTAGCCTTAGTTAAACAGTTTATTGTAGATTAAATGTGGTCACTGAATCCTTGCTATTCTTCCCATTGAGAGGTGGAGTCAAATTTTCTTTTAGTTGAAACTCAGATGATGTTAGGAATCACTTGAGTGGTGGAATGCAGAAATGATGTTCTGGAACTTTTGAAATAAGGTCACAAAAAGCATTCCATCTCCCACCTGGATCTCTTGGAATGCTTCTTCTGAGGAAGTCAGTCATGTGTTTAAAAGAGTCCCACTAACCTAAGACTGCAGTACTATAAAGAAGTAAAATCTAGCCATGTGGGCACATGGAAGGAGAAAAATAGCCAACCAATTCTCAGATGTTCCAGCCTCCCTGGCCACGTGCCAGATAAGTGCATGAAGAAACTTCAGATGACTCCAGCCTCAGCCACCATTTGGCTGTGGTCACATAAGAGACCCAAAGCAAGGATTGATCAGTTAAAGAAAAAGAAAAAGAAAAAAAAAATTGCCCAGCTGATCCAGGCAGCCCAAGAAATGTGAGAAATAATAAATTGTTTGAAGCCACTGTTTGGAGTGGTTTATCACATGGCAATAGATAACTGGAAAAGTATAAAATCTTTGTAGAACTCTGGTTTCCTAGAGTAGATATCTCAACTGGATTTTGTAGAAATCTAGGGTTCTATGAGATGTTGTTAGGTATTCTACAATAGAGAGTAATTTTTTTAAAACCTAATTTTTGAACTTTGTAAATCATGCAATGCTTGTTCTCACAGTAGAGGGCAGTGACTAAGCAGTTCTGTTATGAATTTCATTATTGACTCCATATAGAGACGAACAGTAGAACTGTGTTTATTTGGTTGAGTCCATTTTCCACTTGAGAGCAGGAGAGGCTATTGACAATCAGTGTTTTCTGTATTGCAAGAAGGGGATGATGTTAGGTTGATGACAATAAGCTCTCCTTCCCAAATCATCTTCCTCTATTTCCTGTTAATATTATCACCAACTGATGTACAGGCATGAAAAAGCTCTAAAGTGTCATGGAAGATAGGGGGAAATTTTTACTCTGAAGAAAGAATTTTTACACACTCCGACTCGGCATCATCTGCTTCTTTGCTGTTGTACCCATTGTAGTACATGAAATGTGGAGATTAGAAATTAATTTTAATGGAAAAATTTTTTACTTTTTGAAATTTTCCCATTTAGTTATCTGTTATGTGCTTCTATTTTATATTTCTTAGTGTTTTCTGGTGTACAAATATTTCTGAATATCCAGGGTGGTGATTTTTGAAGATGGGGCATAAGGAGAAAAATTTTAGACCTGTCCTAATAAATGATTCTGATAAGGCTCATGATGAGAAAACTGAAAGGATTCCAATCACAAGCTGTATAGTAACAAACTAATTGATGACATGTCATATGATGTTGAAAATGTTTTGTAATAAACTGAAAACCAATTATTTCTCTCCACAGGTTGAGTCATCAGCAGGTTTCATTGATGTCATGTTTTAGCATTTGCAGGATTTGAAAATGATGGTGAAATTCATAAATTTTTTTCTGCTGCACAAAGCTGCTCCCCAAAAGTGAAAGCCAATTTTTTTTTTTTTGTCTTGAATCTTGGAAACACAGTATGTGTCTTGGAGGAACTGCCTTGGTATCTATATTCACGGTGCTACATAAGAGAGTTTTGTCTCGCAATAAAAAAGAAAATCCTTTATGTGGTCACAATATACTTTCCTCACACCAGAAAGGTGCTGGTCTCAACTAATTTAGGAGATTAAATTAAGAAGCTTTGGATGTTGGTCCAAAAACGGTTAATATAAACTATTTCATTTAAGAATACTTTAGAAAACTGTGTGAAAACTTGAAAACAGCTTATAAATCTACTACGCACCCAGAAATCTGGTGGCCCTCATAAGGGAAGATTTCTCAATGCGGTGTTTGAACTGAAAAGATGATTGCAGAGTATAATCAAGAAATTATCCAGGTTTTGCTAAATTACTTTGAAGATGAAGAATGGCTGCAGAATATTATTCTGGAGAACTTAGGAAACAGTCTTCATCATGTAAAACAGTTGAACATATCTCTGCAAGGTCTTGGAGAAAATATTTTGACTTTGAGTGACATGATTCTTGGATACAAAAGGAATTAATATTTGTAAAAATCATGTTGCAAAATAAATCTTACAATGTTTTCCTTGTTACTTGGGCCTGAGAGTAAGGAAAGGGAGCAGCAAGTACAAAGCCCTACTGAAAACCCCTTTAAGTACCACATAATCCTATTTTCCCTCATACAAGTGTATGACTAGGCAATGGACCTTTTCTCTGATTTTTCTTCTCAGCCCAAGAGCATGAATTTGAGAGAAATGGAGGAAATTTGTGAGCTACATCTGATCATACAATCAAGAGAAAATTTACTGATCAGTTCTAGACAAGTTTCTGGATTTAAAAAAAAGAGTATCTTACTATATAGGAAAGCAGTGAATATTTGGCTGTGCTCTTTAACTTTGTGTGTATATATATATATATATAAGCATTTTCTTATTGATCAAGCATCAAAAACAAAACTCCCCAAATTGTCTCATTTTAATTGAAAATATTATGTTTGTGCTTATCTCAGTTTTAACTGTAAATTGAGTATTTATGCAGCAAAAATGAAAAACAAAAAAAAACCTGTAGTATATGTACACAATGGAATACTATTCAGGTATAAAAAAGAAATAATATTCTATCATTTGCAGCAACATGGATGGAACTGGAAACCATCATATAAAGTGAAGTAAGTCAGGCACAGAAAGACAAATAGAAAGACAATGGTTCCAGTGGAAGTGGAGAGTAGAGTAATGATTACCAGAGACTGGGCGAGGAGGCAGGTGAGGGAAGGAGAAGTGTGGACTAATGGGTACAAAACTATGCTAGCTACACTAAGCGAATCATTGTGTAGTATATGCATGTATTGAAACAACACACTGTACCCCACAAAAAGAAACATAAGTAAAGAAGAAAAAAAACCCCAGGCTTTATATTAAAAATATAAAATTGTATTTTTTGCTTTTAGTTTCAAATATTAAACTTTTATGATATGTAGGCTCAGATAAGATTAAGTAGTCAACTTGTGTATAAAATTTTGATGTTTTGAGGCGTACATCCGAGTCTTATGTAACTGATTAGAAAATCTGTTTTCAAAATTTGTATAAAACTTGAATGTTAGGTTATATTTTTATTCACAGTGCTTTGGGTTATGGCTTTATAGTTTTATTATTGTACATTGTCAAAAAATTCTCTTATTGGAAATGACATTAATTAAAACAGTTTGCAACCTTTATTTAAGTTAAATCATCAAGCCTGCTTTTAGAAGAAATAAATATGGTTTTGGCTTAATCTAGTTAATTAACAGAAATTTATTATGAATACCTTAGGAGCTTTTAAAACTTATGAAACAGAAAGAAAGGATTAATTTCATAAACGATAAAATAAACTTGACTAACTTTTTAAAAAGATTGGCTAAAAGTAATTTTCAGTTTTAAACAAAGAAAAACTACTCTTGCACATACCCTACACCTTATCTCATTAGCTACCTACATTGCAAAACATGTGTTTTGATCAATGTGAATAGGGCTAAAAAAATTAAGTATAACATTGTTTTAAAAAGTAGAAAAACTTGAAATTCTTTCAGCTACTAACACCAACTTCCATTAGCATTTATAATCTTTGTGGGGAAGAAAAACTGTACAGAAATAAAAGGTTAATAAGTTTAAACATTTAAAAGTGCCATTTTAATTCAAAAGAATACTGGCATTTATTATTAGATTATTAGACCTATAGTTTACTGATCATACAAATATAGTATGAGATATAGGTATAATAGTTTTATGCAGGGCTTTCCTGAAAACTGAACATTATTTTGAATGTTCCTTCAGGGTAAAAAGATTAAGAAAGACTGCCCTAGAGTAATGAATTAAAAAATAGTACCATCAGAAGAAGAAAATTAGACCCCTGTCTCATATCATATTAAATATCAACTCAAAATGGGTTAAAGGCTTAAATATAAGACCCAAAACTGTAAAACTACTAGAAGAAAACACAGGGGAAAAACTCCATCATGTTAGTCTGGCAATGATGTTTACCATATGAATCCAAAAGCACCAGCAACAAAAGCAAAAATAGACAAACGGGATTATATCATACTAAAAATCTTCTGTATAACCAAGGAAACAATCAACAGACTAAAGAGACAACCTACATAATGAGAGAAATTATTTCCAAGCCATACATTTAATAAGAGGTTAATATCCAAAATATTTAAAGAACTCAAAGAACTTAATAGTAAGAAAACAACCAATTTTTAAGAAGGGCAGAGGACCTGAATAGTATTTCTTAAAGGAAGACATACAAATAACCAACAAATATATGAAAAAGGACTCAGCATCACTAATCATCATGGAAATGCAAATGAGATATCACCTCACACTTGTTAGAATGGCTGCTGTCAAAAAGATGATAGCTAAGTGTCGGAGAGGATTTGGAGAAAAGGGAATCCTTACGCACTATCAGAAGAAACGCAAATTAGTACAACCATTATGGAAAACAGAATGGACCTTCCCAAAAAATTAAAAATAGAACTACCATGTAATCCAGCAATCCCACTACTAGATATATATCCAAAGGAAATGAAATCAGTACATCAAAGAGATATCTCCATTGCCATGTTCATTACAGCATTATTCACAATAGCCATGGTATGGAATCAGCCTAAGTGTCTATTAATGGAAGATAGGCCAAAGAAAATTTGGTATAAGTATATACACAAGGTTATACTATTCAGACTTAAAAAAAGAATAAAATTTTGGTATCTTCAACAATATGATGAACCTGGAGGATATTACGTTAAGTGAAATAAGCAAGACATAGAAAGATAAATACTATGTGATCTCACTTACGTATGGAATCTAAAACATTTGAACTCACAGAAGTACAGTATAGAATAGTGGCTACCAGGGGCTAGAGTGGTTGGGTTGTAGGGTTGGTGAGATATTCGTCAAAGGATACAAAATTTCAGTTACATAGAAGGAATAAGTTCAAGTGATCTATTGTACAATACAGTGATTTTAGTTAATAATAATGGGTTATATTATTGAAAATTACTGACTAGATTTTAAGCATTCTTACTACACACACAAAATGATGATTGTGTGAAGTAATACATATGTTAATTAGCTTGATTTAGCCATTCGACAATGTATACATATTTCAAAATAACATGTCATACATGTTAAATATACACAACTATTTGTTAATTTAATTAATTAATTAATTAAAATGTTAAAAAATAAATAAATATGTGAATGAATAAAAAGTATAGTCATATAGTTTTATATTGAGAGTTCAGATACAGCAATGTGTGGTTTCTTGGTGCCAAACAAATTTAATACTAAAACTTCATGAATTCCTCCACATTAGTTTCTATTGTGGATGATTCAGCTGAACTAATGCCAGAAATAAAAGAGAGATTCAAATAATCAAAGGAAGACATACTGGTCTATTTAAGACAGATCCAACATCAGCTAAAGTAACTCAGTTCCTTTTTTTCATCATTCAACCACAATGAACTTCTCTCATATCCCTCAAAAAAGCCACTTTTTAAAAAAGTACTTATTTTTCCTGTGCTTTTGCAAAGCTGTGCCTAGGACCGTACTTACCACTCCGTAGAGATTTGGCTTGGGAGTCCGAGGGTAGAAGGCAATCCAGAGGGCTCAGAAAATAATTACCTGAAGCCCCTGCCGAATGAGCTAAGAGAAACAAAGAGATAACAGATTTTGGAGGTCTCTTAAAATACTATTTCCATGAAATGCATTTCTGCCTCATCTAATCCTAAAACTTCCAGAAAGTTTCCTAAGGGACATTTATTAATAATACCATGACTATCATTTTCTAAAGTGCCTCTAGTCTAAAGGGGAGTCTATAAATACAATATGGCATATTAGAAGGAATATTAGACTGGACATGCCCAAGCTTGTGATCCAAATCCAGCCCTGCTGTTAAGCAGTTGTTTTTCTCTGGCAAAGTTTTCTGGTTTTTTGGTTCCAGCTTCCTCATCTGTAAACATATAGTAAGTATATCATCTCTAAGGTTTGTTCCAGCTCTATCTTCCTGTAAAATCCAAATCCTAAGAATTTATGCCAATGTAAAAATCTAAAGGAAAGTTTATTCTCTTAACATCTAGTATGATGTATATCTTAGAATACTGTAGAGCAAAAAAAAAAAGTATAAATATTAATACACATAATATGGATGAATCACACAGGCATATTATTGAGTAAAAGAAACAAGATATAAAAGAAAATTTATTATATGATTCCCTGCATTTGAAGGTCAAGAACAGACAAAACTACTCGAAGGCAAAAGAAATCAGAATAATGATTACCACTGGTGCAAGATAGTTGGTATTGACTGGGAGAGGGCAAGAGAGAACATTCTGGTTTGCTGGAAATATTCTTTATTTTGATCAGAATGATGGTTATATTGGTGTGTAAATATGTCAAAACTTATTAAACTGCAAACTAAATACTATTACAATTTACATAGTTTGCCATATCTGTTTATATCTTAATTAAGAAGAAAAATGCAGTTTACCTTTGATTTAGTAATTTTATTTCTAGGAATTTATCCTACACATATAGTTGTACATGTGCACGTTCTTTATGAGGAGGATGCATATTGTTACATTCTTTGTAATAGTATAAAATCAGAAAGCATCTTGTAAAATGATGTGGTAATCACATACTCATGACATAAAAATCTAAAGACTAATTCTGATTAATTTCCATATGAAAAAAAGTCTTGATGGCAAAATACCCAACAATAATATGTTAAATTGATCAAGTCCTTATAGAATAAGCCTTACTTGGCTGTTCCTTTTCCTTATATACCTCTACTTCTCTACTGCAACATGGCCACATGAGTTTTGTGTGTTAATAGCTTTCCAAAATAGCAAAATATCTTATTGATATTTTATAAGTGCTATAACTCAGCTCTATTTTCTTCTAGGTTTGCAATTTTAGAACTCTGGTAGTTCCTATATTGGCTTATATCTGATGAAAAATGTTAGTGTTTTATTTTAAAAAAAACATCTCTAAGCCTGAAAATATATGCCATGGTGTACTAGAGAGTTCCTTCTCTAATTTAATGTTCTGTCGCTTCATTCTGTGTCATTTATTTCCTGTATCTGTCATCACTCAAATCTGCCTCTAATATATATAGTTGCTAAGTTTCCCTGATAATCACCTTCTTTGAAGGGCCATGCCAGATCCTTTAATATACCCGAAAGCTTGCCTTTCCTCAGTAATAATTAAATGATAATTTTAAAACCCTACATGATCCCAGCTAAGAAGACGTGGATAATAAAATTAATGTTTTCTGCTTCTGATATCTGAACTTCCTGCTGGACTGCATATGAATTAATGTAACTAAAGAAAAAAAGTATCTTTTTTGTAGATAAATGTATAAAATATAGTAATCTGAAGCAAAAAAAATTTGATGATAATTACACATTTCCTACTTGTTTCTGAAGTTAAAATTTCATGGAGAAAATTTTGTTTTTTGATTGGAGACTTAATCTGTATGTATAAAAGTGACCCATAACTCACTTCTTGTAGCTTTGACCCAGTGGTCCTGGGTTTTTCTGAAGAATATTGGAGCAAAACGTAATGTGCACAAGGATCCATCTCATGCAAATTATTTAATTCTTCCCTGCTAAGTTGAGCGCCATGGGATCAGAAGTAACACAATACTGTAAAGACAGTGACATTTCCCAGATTCAGCTAGCTGTTTTCTCTTTGATGATGATATAAGTTTAGTGAATATTAGTAAGTCTATTGGGTTCTGAGAGTTCTGACAGTATGACATTGAAAAGAAGGTCAGACAAGCAGAAATTATGGACTTCAGTCAGAATCTGGTCTGCTGGAATATTGGCAAGACTGTGGGCTATGGCACATGGCAGAGCTCTCCAGCACCTCCCAGACATTCCTTGGGGGTGACTCATCCAGTTTTAAGTATCACTGACTATATGCCTCACTGCTTCTTTTCACTTCTATACAGAAAGCTTATGGACCTTTAGGGAAAAGTGAGAAATGAGTTTCAAAAGAGGCTTTACCAAGTGAACGGCAGAGTTTGCACCATGGAGGAAGAAAGGTGCTGCAGGAAGTGATTAAAGTGTTTAGGGAGTCATTTAATTTACCAAGCCAAATAAAGGAGCTATGTATTGAGCTGTATCATGGTTAACATTACACAGGAACACTCCTATTTTCCTTCATTCTTCTCTGAAAGAGAACTTGAATCATATTCTTCCAATGCCTTCACAGAAAGGTGCCGCTTGTGAGAAATTACATGTTATTGAGATGGGGTACATTGTCATCGAGATGTGTAATTGGATTTGAAGGAACTCCCAGGGCACTTTCCACCTGGACTATGACCTAGCCATTCTGACAGGGGAGTCTCAGACATTGCCTAGTGGGAGATGAGACCTATGCCTCTTCTTGATCTGTTTAGTGGCAAGGCTTGGCCCAGAGTTTTTTATACTGTGAATATCTGGTTATATCCTTCAGTGTTTCTACTCCACTTGCTGCACAGAGTCCAGAGTCCTTAGTGTGATTCAATATGCCTTTCTCAGGAAGGGATCTGGCTCCTCCATCCAGCTCCCCCCCCACCCTCACCCCACCCCCATCCCCCCTCCCAGCACTGTGCAGATGCTGGACTTTGTCATTCTGAATGCCTGAAGTTCCTGCAAAGTTCTCACAGGCACATGTTGGAAGGTGCTTCCTGTCTATCAGGCTCAGTCCCTTTCCTTCCACACACAGTGCAGGCTTCACCTCCTTTGTAAAGGCAACATTTCCCACATCCTAAAAAGTTCATTCTTCTCCCTCGACTCCTACAGCTTTTATAGCACTGATCACAAACAGTTGAACCAGACCATGAGCTCCTGGAAAACAAGAGTGTGCCATCTCACAGTTCCATCCCTTATCTTTCCATCCTTTAGAGCACAGCAACATCCGAAATAAAATAGTAAGTTCTTTATTTGTAAAAATTAATTTGTTTAAATGATTCTTCATCTTTCCACATCAGGACAGTGTAATAGGCATCCTCTAAGATGACCTCCAATAAACACTGCCTCCTGTGTTCATGTTCTTGTAAAATCCCTCCCCTTGGACTGGATTTAATGGCTCACTCCTAGTGAAGATAATGCATTAGAAGGGATGGGATGTCACTTCCAAGACTGGGTTATGAAAAGACTGTGACTCCCATCTTGATCACCCTCATGCTCTCTCTCCTCATCCTCTCTGAGGAAAGCCAGCTTCATATTAGCTTCATATTATGAGAGCCCTGTGGAGAGGCTCACAGGGTAGGGCCATGAAGGAGGATACTGGTCAATAATCAGAAAGGAAATGAGGTACTCAGTTCAGTATCCTGAGAAGTACTGAAATTCTGCCAACAACCCTGACACGAATGAGCATAAAAGCAAATCATTCCCCAGTTAAGACTTCAGGTGAGATTGCAATCTTGTGAGAGCCCTTGAGCCAGAAGTACCCAGCTAAGCTGGGCCTGTCTTCTTCATGCACAGACACTGCATGATAATCAATATTTGATGTTTTCAGCTTCTAAGTTTTCAGGTAATCTGTCACATAGCAAGGGATAATTAATACAGAGAGTCAAGAATTACACTAAATTATAAAACTCTAAATTATATGGTGTTACCCCGTGAGTTTGGTCCTGTAACAAAATAGTTTGGTCTAGTCTTTACTCTGCTTTTCAAAGCAGAAAGAAGCGCTGCATTTCTTTCTTTACTTTTGTTAATTTCCTCTTAATTCCAAAAATACTTATTAAGTACCTGCAATATAGAAAGAACTGCTAAGGCATCTGGGAACACAACAGTGATAAAAGCAGAAATATGTTCCAGTTCCAGTTCATGGTGGATTAGCATATATTGAACTAACCCTTCTACTGATAACAATAATAAATATAAGAGAAAATATGTGAAGTTCTCTGAAAGCACAGGAGAGCGACCAAAAGCAGACCAGACCTGAAGATTTGAACCCTGAAAGTAAGAGATCAATGTTTATATTCTCAGTTAGCAGGGTACATAGAGCACCTAGAACTCAAGAGGAAAGCTGAAGTCTCGCCACTCTGATGGTAGAAAGACAGACTTCAGGTCGCCTAAGTAGCTTCAACCTGTGGGATGAGGGATGATTCTAGAAGGGAGGGAGCCACATAGTACATGTATCCTGAATATATAAATAAATCCTAATACTTATTCTTAAATAGACAAACTCCCCAATTTTTAAAAAATGGATAAAAGACTTGAAAGACACTGAAAACATCACACTGCACATAAAATATGTGTTGATTTCACATTATGCAATTTTTTACAAAATATTTTTTAGAAGGCAAAAAAGCAAAGCATGCACTATCCCTATTCCTATTCACATGGAACTTACATTTTAGACTAATGTGATTTTATTTCTAACTGACTAATTGAGTCTGAGAACTAAAATTTATTTCTTCTCAGATAACTGAACACTGCATTATTCTACTAAAAGTGTGGGATTGGCGGACTGAGAGAACAAAATAATGCTTCACCTCCAGACATCAGAAGAACGAGGGTGGGCCCTGCAGCTTAGTGACCAACACATTAGCTGCTCAATGAGCAGATTCTCTCTCTAACATGAATAAAGAGACACGGAGACCCTAGTACAATAGTCTGAGTATTTGAACTGAAAGTTAATATAGAGTCAGATTTAGCTCTTTCATTTCTGAACAGGTGTACAAAGATGAGAAGCTAACAAAGCTGGTCTCCTCTCTTGGCTAGAAGAATAAATCAGACACAAAGAAAAGGCTTGGCCCTGAGGGTTCTCAGGTTCTCAGAGGTCTTTGCCCATGGGACCTGGCTGAGATTTTCTTCTTTATTCTTCAACATAGTCTTCTATTTGAGCTTGTCTAAACAGGGTTCTTATTAGCAAAGCATCATGACTAAAACTTCAGAGTCGATGATACAAGTTGCTACATGCTGGAGAAAACACATTGTCAATTGAGGCAAATTTCTGGGCCATCCCAAGTAAAATATACTTTAAGGGGAGATAGATTTCTTTTGTTGACAGTATTACATCTCTTCCTTATCTATCATGACAAGTACTTTTTTTTTTTTTTTAGTGGCTGACAGGCATGGAGATCTGAACCCTTAACCTTTGTGTTACAAGGCAGTGCTTTACCAAGTGAGCTAACCAGCCAGCTCCCAACAAGTACTTTAAACAAGACTTTCTTTAAGCATTGGTCGCTTTAAAAAAATTGGAAAGATTATTCAAATTCCTATTTTAACCAAATAAAGAGTACAGGGAAACAACTCAATTACATCTTATTGTTTTAATTATCAACAAACCGGCTGTATGACTATGGGCTGTCACTTTCTCTTACCAGCGCTCGATTCCCTCATCTAAGAATAAAGAGGTTAAATTGGAGGCCATCAAAGATTTCTTCAAGCATTAAAAAATTGTAGGTCTAAATTCATATGAGATTAGAAGTGGTACCCAAGAAAAATTATAGTCACAATTAGGTTTTTCCAGGTTTTCAATTAACTTGCTCAGCTGTGAGCATTGTGATAAGATTGCAATATAATTGTGATTAATGTTGTAATCATATGATAATTTTATCATAACAAATCAGGAGGAGATATAATACAGCCACGTAGGCAATAGTACAGTATAGGTTGCTGATAATATTAACAATACCTTTTATTTATGTAAAGTTTTAAAGCTTAAGAAAATATTTTATGTATATTGTCTCATTTGATCTCACATCTACTCCATGAAATGTGCCTTGATAAAATATGCTTACAGAAATTGAGAACATTTGAAGGCAGAATCATGGAAGTTCGCAGAAAGAGGATTTACACTTTGGGGGAGGGGAGATTAGTATGATTTACAAGGCAGATAAAGCAGTGATTCCCAGCATTTTAAGTGAGTGTGTAGGTCATAGATCATTTCAAAATCTGAAGAGTCACAAATTTGCACCCAGAAAATGCAATATGACTACAACTGTTGACACTTAAGGTTCATGTAGACAACCCCTAGGAGCTCATGCACTTGTCATTATCTACCCCTGATTCTAAGTCTAGAATGCTGCACATGTTGGAAATCCATCAAAGGGATTTTTTTTTCTCTGCTGTGTACAAATTTATGAGGAAAGGGGCAAGATTTTTTATAATTATTGAGTGATGACTACAACATACCTTCCATCTTTATCCCATTTAATTGTGACAATAGCCCAATAAAGTAGAAATTAGCTTTGATTTAAAGTTGAGGTTCAGAGGGGTCTAGAAAATTGTCACATAATTAGAAAGCAATGGGGAGAGTTTAAAGTTAAGGTGTCTGGCTTGATAGGGTGTACTTTTCCCACTATACCATAATGCTAACATGTCAGCACATTGTTGAGGAAAAGGAAATGAGCATGTTTGTTTTGACTGCTTTTGTCATACTTGGACTTAAGAATTTAGACGGTTATCTTTGCATAACTACATCCTTAAAGTTCTTAATAAGAGGTGACGAGAGATGATGTAGTGGGTGAAGAGGTGTTGAGGTTGTGTTACATGTGGAGAATTGTTTGCATTATGAGGACATATTTAAAGTAAATAGAGCAGACTAGGGACAGAGCAAGACTTGGGTAAGCACATCACAGATAAGCCCATGAAGAAAGGTGCTTTATCCGTGACATCAGAAGCAAGGGGAAGCCATGAGCATTCCCATCAGAGGGAAAGGTAGGACTGCCTTGGAGGATAGGGTAGAGTCATAGCTGTCACCTGTCTTCAGATAGGTAAGTTCTGTGGCAGGGCTGGGGCCTCCCCACAACTTCTGGAAATATCACCTCCTGTGACTTACATGGTTCAGTCCCACAATCCTTGGGCACAACCTTACTATGCCTCTGTTGGGCCAATTCTATAGTTCCTACCCTTATCCCTTCTAATGGACTCCAAACATTGTCCGTCACACCTTTCAGGGGTCCTGGTAATAGCCTACTAGTGAAACTGAAGCACTATAGCTCTCTGGGCCCTTATTTCATTTTAGCTTATCTGAATGCTAAAGAAAAGGACCAGCACCCTTATAACAATTTCCAACAGAAGACTCTAATAGAGCAGTTCTCATAGGAGTTTCTGCTAAAAATCTGATGTTGCCACCACTGGGTAAAGGTAAGATCATTTGCCCAGGGACTAAGCTCCTGGAAATCTCAGTTCTAACCCTTTTTTTTTATATTTCTGTGTAATATGTTCCCCTCGTAGTCTCTGCTGCAAAGCCACATGTTTCTCCAACTTGGCCAAGGGTCAGAATGATCTGGGGAGCTCATATGTATATTGATTTTGGGACTCTATACCCAAGGCTTTCAATTGGGTATATCTGGAGAAAGATCCAGAAATTTATTATTTTTCTATCTATCCATTCAACCACGCATCCATCCCTCCAACTATTTTTGTTAATTCCTAGGATAATGCTGGTAATCAGTTTGGAATACCTCTGTACTACAGAACCTACAAGAGCAGGTACACAGTTCAGAATTTTTACTTGGAATATCAACCAGAAACAAACACTCAAAACTTAATTCAGCATATAGAATGTGTATGTTATAATGCATTTGAAGATGGATAATCATTTTTATTAGGGAAGCTTAGAATAAAAACTTCATGCATATTTGGTAAAATGTAGATATACGATCATGTGTTATTCGTCAAGTTTGGCACAAGTTGTCAAAAAGTACTGCTTCTCTGTCTTCTTAATAGACCCACCTGTGTACTTGGGATTCCTTTCTCTAGCTTCAGGCTGAACTTTCCCCCTGGATGTCACAGCATCCAGAGAGAACAAGGCAGTCTTCTGTTTAAAACTGATTTACCCCAAGGACTTTATGTCCCAGTTGACTTCCTCAAAGTCACTTGACCTTTGATTCAATCAAACCTTCTCTGTTTTAATCTCAATCTCAGTAACCATATCCCAGGTTTACCTCTAATTATAATTATATTTCTCTAATAACCTTAACTTCACATCTATTTATAGTTCAAATTTACCAAGTAGGTGCTGTTGTAATAGATTCTTATTCCAGGTACACTGCCTCAGGATAATGATTTCCTCCAGGATTATCAGAGTTACTTTTCCATATTTTTGTTTTATCACATAATCCCTGCTAAACAGATTGATTTGTAAGGGGTAGTTTCTATAAAGTGCAAAGAAGTTGCTGGACTTCAAAATCTGAAAACTGTTGTGTGGCAAACACCACCACAGGACTTTGAAAACTGCAAGTGAGCACTAACAAATCAGAATTTTAGAATCTGCCATTTTAAATCTTATTGAAGATGCAGAAGATAAGGCAAAGGGACAGAGGAAGTCAAAGAAATAAAAATTAAATGAAGAAAGTAGTAACTTAAGGTCACTTACAGGATAGAGGCTAAAAATAAAAAGGAAAAATGATAGCAGAATGCTAAAGATCCAGGCAGCTATTCCAAACCTCGGTTAATTCTACTTTGTTATCCCAGCATATTTTTATAAGGTTTTGCCTATTTTGGATTTACATGAATTACCGCATGCAGCTTCTATCATTTCTTTTGTGAGACTCAATCTACCATTTCCTGATCTCACTAGCACATTTTCTTTAACTTGCCTTGCAATTCCCAGTGATTTCAACTTCAATTTCATGCCAGCAATAATTGACTTCTAGTTAATTCTGAACTTCATTCACAGAAAAGAGATCAATACAGTGGGCTGTATTTTCTGAGAGCCACCCTGACTGTGCTCAGAGGGAGCCAGACCCTGCATCTCATCTTCAGGCCAGAAATCATGGGTTCCGTTGAACACAGTGAAATAAGAGTCACAAAAATGGAAATTAGAAGAAAACTTAGCTCTGTCTAATTTGAGACAAAGTCCACAGAAAAAAAAAATCCATAATAGAATTTCATAAGTTTTTGTTTATTAAATAATCACGGTGCATGCATAAGAGGGTACAGTTTTCGGGTGACGCAAAACAGTGTATAGACTATTTTCTCAGATTGTGTATGAAAAATAAACATTTCATGTTGTAATATTCTAAATAATTGTGTATTATTCAATGTGTTTCCAAATATGAGTACATGCTATTGTTTTATCTTCATGGCAGTCATTTTAGTTTTAGAATGGAGTTTTAGAATCAATTGTGTTTTAGAATGGAGAAGATAATACTTAAAATAATAAAAGGACTTGCCATGAATCACTTCATCAGCGCATTGGTGAAGGCAGGATTTTAAATGACAGAAATTAAACCTCGCTACTCTGAGTCCTTGGATCTTGTCATTATCTACTGTTATTCCTAATTAATTTACAGCAATGTTTAAGAAGATGGGTTTTTAGATAAAAGTGTCCCAGGACAAAAGCAGTATATATATTCACATAATATCTGAGAATATATTAAATCTGAGACAATAGAATCCTGATTGAGAATACAAATGGGAGCCCAAAATCTGTAATCTTGGTGCTTTCATTTCTCCTCTGTAAAATGCAGATAATAGTATTTACCTAATAGAGTTACTTTGTGAATTAAATGAGTTATTACATAAAGCAGTATGTGCAATGGCATTTTGCTTATTAATGGTACTAACCTAATTATAAATCTGAAAGAAAAATATGTTAATTTACATTTAACTTTAATATTTTAAACTGAAAATATTTCACATATGCACAAAAGCACAGAAAATAATACAATGGATATCTATGTGATGAAAAATCAGATTTATCAAATGTGAACATATCACTATATTTATTCCACATCATGCTTTGTAAAAAAAATAAAGCATTGTAGATATAGCCAAGACTCCACTTATTTCTTCTCCCTCCTTTCCCAGAGGTAACCACTATTTTGATGTTAATGTATATCACTTTCAAACATATACATTTTTAATATAGACACTATGATTTATATGTTTTTTAAAAATTCACATACACACTATCACAGGTTAAAATATTGTTTTATCACTCAACCTATTGATTTTTTTTATTTATACGTATTTTGATACATGAAGCTCTGGTTGATTCATTTTAATGGCTATGCAGCATTTGACTTTCAGGTAGGTTGTTATTTTTCTTCTATTATAAAAATACTACAGTGATTCTTCTGCACATTGAGAAACATTTTTCTAGACTAGGTATCTGGATATCTACTATTTTAGAGATCTAATAGAATCAATGGGCATCTTCAGCTCTACTAGGTTCTGGCAAATTGCTTTCCAAAGTTTGTGATAGCAATTCACACTTCTACCAGCAAGACTATTTTCCCTCATCCTGACCACAGTTCAGACTCTTAAATTTTACTAGTTGACAGTGTGTGCAGTTGCATACAATTATTTCTTATTTGCTTTACTCTGATTGCTAAAGGCCCAAGCATCTTTTAACAGTTACCTTATTATTACATTTTACATCATTTTGTTGTTCTTGTTAAGGGCAAACAAGGGGGTCAGGGGAGGCAGTAAAAACACAAGACAGAAACCAGTAAGTTACAAAAATAAGTGGTCCCTACCTCGTCATGGCCTGGAGAATCACAGTAATTGAATTGACCTCAACAATTGCATTTATAAATAGGAATATAAAATATAGTAGCCTACATTGGTACCGTAGCATTTATATTGCAGCATGCATCTTCACAATTCTCATGTACTTGTTCTGCCCTTCTCAAAATAATTGTCTACCATAGAGAAAAACAAAAACATAAAATAAGAATAATCTGAAATAATGGAATATTTTTCTCTCAAAATTGAGATGAATGAGAAAACTCCCATATGCCTCTCTGAGATAAAATGACCTTTTGAATATTTAAGTGAGTTATGACAATGTGAAAAGTATAATTAATGAGCAACAACTAAAAAATAAAGGCCAGCATAGCCAAAGTTTATCAGCTCTTTCTGAAACAAGAACACTAACATGACTGAGAAACAGCTTCTTATTTTTAATTAAGAGACTACCAATCATATAAGATTTTACTGTGGGGCATCTTCTTAGAACAAGTCACCAGTACTATATCTCATTGAAATTTGAAACTCAAGAATCTTAATTTATTTATTAACTGTAATTATCTTTGGTATCAATTGCTGTAGACACTGTGGATATCTTGAACGAGATGTTTCAAACAAGCACAATTACTACAATAGCTCTGCATTGTATGACATTTCATATTTTTCCCTGATTTATTTCCTTTTAGGTTACCCATTAACATGCTTTGCTGCATTCTATATAAAATGAAATGGGATCAATGCACATCTTATACTCATTATGCTGATATTACAAATGCAAATTGCCTGCTACCTACAGAGTAGTTAAATATCAGCCTGTAGTTTCCTGTTACTTATGAACAATTTAGAAATAACATCTGCAATTTGAAATGTGTTTTCTTTGTCTACTTACAGTGCTCCCAAATATATGCCACATCTTGGAGAAAGACTTGCAAAGTCAAATAATAACCCCTTTGCTTACCATATTACTGAGTTGAAAATAAAAATGCATAGTTGCTTGTTTTCAAGTTAAAATACTAGAAAACTCTGTTTGTTGAAGTATAAATACAAACACCTTGCTGTCCACAGACAGGGGCCGCACTTCTAAGGAGGTGGATTTTGACCTTTATAGCCTTTCATGACAAAGCAGCAAGCATTAAATATCCCTGGGCATCCCAAAATGATGTTTTGTGAAGCTTCTCCCACAAGCAGAATCAAAGAATGGTACTAATCAGGAAATGAATACCTAATTTGGCCCCCATGTGTAACAGCACATCCAGGATATATAGGCTTCAAAAGCATAATTATGGGACTTACTCTTGTTTGAAAATGTCATGAGAGAAGCCTGAACAATTAGTGTGAGGACATGTTCTATTTTTAATCATCAGAAAAAAAATTTGATTCATTTGTCTCATTTGGGTCTCACTCTTCCCAAAGAATAAGCTTAAGGTTCAATTATAATTTGTCTTTTCTTCCCCAGGCTTGGGACTTCATTTGGCCTCCAAGTAAATGAGAATGTATAGCTGCTTTGTCATTTTTTAATCTTTTTAATCTTTTTCCCTTATTTCTTCTTTACATATTCACCACTTGTGTACGTGTACATGCTCATTCCTCCACCTCATGTCCTGACTGTGAAACTTCAGAGCATCAATTAGCTAATCTGATAAATTCATCATTGCTTCTGTGCCAAGGAAAGGGTAGTAAAGGAGATACTACTTAAAATGTGATGACCTACATTTTAAAGGTTTCTTTGTGTACTTCTGTCCTGATGTCCAAAAAAGGTAACTTTAATTGGAAATTTCAAGCCAGAAGGAAAAGAAAAACAGTGGAGGAGTTGGTTGGAAATGCAAGAGAAAGTGGCATTTCAAAGTAGACAGGACCTTGAACGTGCTATGGGGTATCTCTTTAATTTTTTTACTGAAGTTATACTTAAGGGCGGTTCCAAATACAATGATATAAGTCAAAAAGCATTATCCATTTATTTCATCATGATGAAATTTTGAAGTTAAATTTACATAGTTAAATATTAATAAAAGACATTGTGTTTGTTTGCCAGGGCTGCCATACCAAATATCACAGATTGAGTCACTTAACCAACAGAAATTCACTTTCTCACAGTTCTGGAGACCAGAAGTCCAAGATCAACATGTGATAGGTTTAGTTTCTCCTGAGACCTTTCTCTTTGGCTTACACATGGCCACTTCCTCCCCATGTCCTCACATGATCTTTGCTCTGTGCATGTGAATTTCTTGTGTCTGTGTGTCCAAATGTCCCCTTATAAAGGACACCAGTTAGATTGAATTAAGGCCCACTCTAATGGCTTCATTTTAACTTAATCACTTTTTTAAGGATTTATCTTCACAGATAGTCACATTCTGAAATACCAGGTCAGGGCTTCAGTACATAAATTTGGAAGCAACACACTTCAGCCCATAAGAGACTTGAAAATTATATTCACCATTTTGAATGGTTCAGTTTAAGAACTGTTTTGATAAAATGGAGTGAATGCATAGGATTATGATACAGTTTTGAATTTTGGTCATTATTCCTAACAGAGTACAGTTAAGCCAGTTGGTAATAACAAGTGCTTAGCATAAATATTATCACTCTGCTATCTAACAAATCTGACTGGCATTAACTGATTAGGACCTCCCAAGCCCAGCCATGGTTTTTGAGGTTTTTTTCACCACAAGTTTCTAGGCTCTTGCTAATAATCAGTAAGAGTAGGCACATGAAAAGGAACTTATTTGACACACCCAATCCATATTTTCAAGTGGAATGTATAAACTCTAAAAAAAAAATATGCATATGTATATATATACAGAGAGAGAGAGAGGTATTTTAATTAATATATTGGTGTTATTCCTCCACACCTGGACATTAATGTATTAATGCAATCTATGATTACAAATGCTCAATGTTTTTCAAAGATGGTATTATTGACATTTTATGTGAAACAATTCATCATTGTGCTGGACCCTGCATTATCTACTACTGAATGTTGGCAATGTCCCCCAGCCATTGTGACAAACAAAAATACCTTTTCACATTTCCAAAGGTCTCCTGAGGAAGGTTCTGCTGCTACAAGTTTCAAAACACAGAAAGCTACTGAGGCAGCCAAATTACATTATTAGAATAATTTCATCTAAAATCTTTTAATATTTTTCAAAAGGAGTGCTTCTAAACCTGTTGTGCTTGTTCAGAGTTTTATAGGTGTGCCTGTTAAATTTTATCTTGCTGACTTGACAATATATAGCACATTTTGAAGTTTACCATTTGACCCAGCAATCCTGAGCATAAATAAATAAATAAATAAACCCAAAGGCAATATGCTACCCAACCCCAAATTATACTACAAAGCTGTAGTAACCAAAACACCATGGTACTAACATAAAAACAGACACTCAGACCAATGGAACAGAATATAGAACCCAGAAATTAACCCACATACTTACAGTCAACTGAACTCCAACAAAGGCACCAAAAACATGCATTGGGGAAAAGACTGCCTCTCAATAAATGGTGTCAGAAAAACTGGACATCCATAACTAGAAAATGAGACTAGACTCATACCTCTCACCATGTACCAAAATCAACTCAAAATGAATTAAAGAATTATATATAAGATCTGAAATTATAAAACTCCTAACAGAAAACATAGGGGAAACACTTCAGGAAGTAGGATTGGGCAAAAATTTGATGAATAAGTCCCCAAAAGCACAGGCTACAAAAGAAAAAAAATAAACAAATGGGATTCTATTAAACTAAAATGCTTCTGCACAAATAAATAATTAGCAGAGCGAAAGATGACCTACAGAATGGGAAAAAATATTTGCAAATTATGCATCGGTTAAGAGATTAAGATCCAGAATACACAAGGAACTCAAACAATGGAACAGTAAAAAAAAATAAATAAATAAATAAATAAAAAATAACCTGATTAAAAAATTGGCAAAGGAGCTAAATAGGCATTTCTCAAAGGAAGATATACAAATGACTAACAGACATGAAAAAATGCTCAACATCATTAAGCATTAGGGAAATTCAAATCAAAACTACAAGGAGATATCACCTCATCCCAGTTAGACTGGCTATCATAAAAAAGAAAGAGAATAACAATTGCTGGTGAGGATACGGAAAATGGAGAACCCTCCTACTCTGTTGGTAAACTGTACTGTAAATTAGTACAGCCTTTATGGAAAATAGTATGCAGGTTCCTCAGACAACTACAGATAGAACTGCCATATGATCCAGCTATCCCACTACTGGTTATATATCCCAAGGAATGGAAACCATCATGTCAAAGGGATACGTGCACTCCCATGTGTATTGCAGCTCTATTTACAGTAGCCAAGAGTTGGAACCAACCTAAATGTCCATTCATAGATGACTGGATAAGGAAAATGTGGTATATATACACAATGGAATACTATTCAGCCATAATAAAGAATGAAATTCTGCCACTCGCAGCAGCATTGATGAACTTAAAGAAAATTATGTTAAGTAAAATAAGCCAGACAAAGAAAGAAATACTGCATGTCCTCACTCATAAGTGGGAGCTAAAAATAAATAAGTAAATAAGAAAGAATGATACAAAAATCACAGTAATACACTTTCATTTCTAGAAATTTGAGGAAATGTTCAAGCAAGTACATAGAAATAAATATACATAGATATTTATCAAAACATTATTTATAATGGCAATACATATGAAACTACTAAACGTTTGTCAGGAGCAGATTGTTAAGTAAAGTATAGTATGACTGCCTGATGGAAGACTATGCAGCCATCATCATGATGAAAGAAACAAATTTATTTATATTCTTTGTATTCTAATTCAAGATACTTAAACATTTATGGGTACACATTTGTGGAGTATAGCATGTTGTGTCAATACATAAGTTATAAATTTATTAACATGAAAATATGGCACTAATTAAGAAAAAATACAATAAAATGATATTACAATACAATCTAATATTACAACATGTGTTTGTGTGCATGTGAATACATAGGAAAAACCAGAAGCACATATATCACTTTTTATTTATTTTTTATTATTTTTTATTATACATACATGTGGGGTACAACATTGATTTTCAGCAATTGTGTAGAATGTGTGGTGGTTAGATCAATATAGTTAGCTTATTCATCATTACAATATGTAATCATCCTTTGTGTCCATTGACCAATTCCTCATTAGCCCCCCTCCCTCTGTCCCTCTCCTCCCCTTTTCCACCTCTAGTTTTCTAAAATGTTTATCTTAACTTATTTTATTCTAGTACCCTGAAACAATCAATTTTAAAAAGTGATATATGTAGAAGCATATATATCACTTATATGGTATCACTGATATATGTGCTTCTAAGTATATCACTTTTCAAAATTGACTGTTTCAATTAAAATATATGTTAACATTTAATATGTGTGTGCATGTGTACATATTTGTGTGTATAAATATTATTAACACCTGGCATATAACTTATTTATATGGCTCTGATTTTTTAACAAAGAATATGTATTTTTTTAATCAAAATAAAAATTTTTTTCTCAAAATTTACATTGTCACATTTAATCCATAATTTTACCCTAAAATCTTCTGGATTCAATCATATGATGTATTTTATGTTGTCCCTAAACCTGAGAAAGAAAGTAAGGACAGAGTCTTATCTAAGTCACTAGAAACATTCATTTCTTAGTGAATACCCTTTGAGTAAATTTAATCAACCATACAGTCCGCAAGAGTGTCAATAGAGATTCGGTGTTAAATGGCTTGTTGAATCCCTGGAATGGTATATCAATTGCATTGTCCTTACCCATTCAGAGCAGTAGTTAGGAAACGTTCAGGAGGAGGAAGAGCAGAAGAAGGAGGAGAAAGGGGATATGGAAACAGAGACAAAGAATAAGAAGAAAGGGGGAAAAATTAATAATTTGATTTGATTTATTCTTTGTAAAACCATGCTTATCCCCAATAATCCACTGAATAAACGATTCTAGAATCTTACCTGAATATTTTTTTGTAATTTTAATATTTTATTAAACTATACAGTCTCCTGTAACAAGAGTAATAGTATTATTATCCTCTGCAGTTCTGTAATGTTCAGAATATATATATTTTTTAAGATAATTTATTATACAAACAAGTGGGTTACAACGTTGATTCTCAATAGTTGTGTACACTGTGTGATGGTTGGATCAGGAGAGTTAGCTTATTCATCATTACAATACGTAATCACTCTGTGTCCATTAATCAATTCCTCATTAGCCCCTCACCCTCTCCCCCTCCCCTTCCCTTTTCCACCTCTAGTTACCATGGTTCTTGTCTCTCTTTCTAAAAGTTCAATGTATTACTGTGATTGTTGTTTCTTTCTTTCTCTCTCTCTGTCTCTCTCTATTGTTTATTTGTTTATTTACAGATTCAGCTCCCAGTTATGAGTGAGAACATGCAGCTTTTATCTTTCTTACCTGGTTTGTTTCACTCAGAACACTTTTCTCCAGGCTCATCCAAGTTGTTGCAAATGGTAGAATTTCATTCTTTTTTATGGCTGAGTATAATTCCATTATGTATATATACAACAATTCTCTTATCCAGTCATCCATCACTGGACATTTATGTTGGTTCCATATCTTGGCTATTGTAAATAGAGCAGCAATAAACATGAGAGTGCAGGTGACCATTTGACTAGATGATTTCCAATCCTCTGGATATATGCCCAGTAGTGGGATTGCTGGATCATATGGAAGTTCTATCTGTAGTTGTCTGCGGAATCTCAATACTGTTTTCCATAATGGCTGCACTAATTTACAGTCCCACCAACAGTGTAGGAGGGTTCCTCTTCCTCCACATCCTAGTCAGCATTTGTTATTCTCTGTCTTTTTTGTAATAACCAGTCTGACTTGGGTGAGGTGATATCTCAAAGTGGTTTTGATTTGCATTTCTCTGATGATTAGTGATGCTGAGCATTTTTTCATGTGTCTATTAGCCATTTGCATGTCTTCCTTTGAGAAATGTCTCTTCAGCTCCTTTGCCCATTTTTAAATTGTATTATTTGTTTTTTTGCTGTAAAGTTGTTTGAGCTCTTTGTATACTCTGGATATTCCTGAATCCTTAATATGCTTCCAACTATGTCATGCTCTTTTCTTGTCTTAGACCCTGGCTTATGCCATCTTTTCCCTCTGGAAACCTCTCCGCTCCCTCCCCCTGCACACATCTATCCCATCTTCCTCCACACAGACACTTTCACATCTTAATTTTATCCTCTTATTGGGCCTTCTGGTAAGAGATGAAAAACTTTTACTTCATGCTCTATGGAATCCCATTTTGTATCAATTTCTTTTGCAAAAATTGCCTATATACTTGTATGTAATCTCCACTGGATTATAAACTCTTCAAAGTTAGGGACGATTTTGTTTTTCACTGTATTCCCAATACCTAATACCATGTCTGGCACATTGCAGTTCAATAAATAATTACAGAATGTCCAAGTGAGTGAATTAAAGAATTAATCAGTCAATGTATTGCCCATCATGGACATCAAACTCCCTAGTAGTCTAGAGTTAATAAAACAGGTAATTTCATCTGCCTGTTTGCAAACTTCTGGAACCTTTTGCATCCTCTACAGAGCCCTTTCAAATGCTAAGACAGGGGGTTAGAATTGGCAGGTGAGACTCCTTGGCCCCCAGAATGCAATTCAGCTGAGCCTATGACTTTGAATTTATTTTAAGGGTTCAAAGTCTCTCTCTCTCTCCCTATTTTTTTTTTTTTTTTTGGACTTCACTTCTCTCTTATCAATATTATCCATATGCTTCTATATCTACAGAAGACCCAGCTTGGAATTCATATTTAATCAATCAAAATTATGAAAGTCATTGCTATAATATAAACTCCTACAAAATAAGTTCTTGATTTAAAAATTTTTAAAGCAATGTACTTTTTTTCAGAATTAATAAACACAAAGTCTTTGAATATTAGTATTTTGGGAAACAAAAGAAATTTGGTAAAGAAATCTATCAACTAACCCCTGATAAATGTTAACTGGAAATAATTAAATGATAATAGTTATAATCAGAATCATAAAAGTAACCAAGTCTGGCCTTTCTTCTCACATTTAAATGCTCTCAACTGTAAAATCCATTATAAACTGTGAAATTACAATTGTTTCCCAGCAGAAAGTGATCATTAATAGTGCTCGTGACCAATTCCTAAATTTAGATAGAATTTTAAAAACCTGACTCCTATTCGTGATATACAGGAAAAACAGACACATAATTGGGATCTTATTGTGAGCATTTTTCTGGTTCACAAACACCAGCTATTCTCAAATAATTTATTTAACATATCAACATTGTCTAATAAGTATCAACCATTTTATTGCCCAGAGGTTACAAAGGGGCTTGTCTGACATTAGCTGCATTTGCCCTGATAATTCCTAAGACTTTTTTTTCAAAGAAGATAATCAGCATAGACAGATGTTAGAGAGGAGCCTGCAATGCAGAGGTGAATATGAGGTCATGCTAATGACTTTCTGGAAAAAAACCAAAAGCAACAGGAAGAAAGAAGTCAAAAATTTTTGAAATGGTCTTTTAACACAGACAAAACAGTTTACTTCCAAAGGCCTGTTGTTTACTACTCTGCTTATTTGGGAGATCATATCCCCAAATTCTGGCTTGTAAGTCATGTTACAAATGTCTTTATCATTTAAATATATAGCCCCTTTAGTTCTGAAACACAAATGTGTAAAATTCCTTCACAATGGCCCTGAAGAGTGAATACTTTTTCCTGTTGTATGTGAAAAGAATTCCTGCAGGGTTTTCATGAACTGTAGAACTGTAAGTCTCACCTACACTTACACTTCCACACTAGGCAAGCTGGAAGGGTCCATAACACAGGAAAACATTCTCAAAGCAACTAAACAGATAGGAGTTTGATAGGAACACAATGGGATGATATGCTTAGTCCTCCGAGGAATTTTGAATAAAGGATAGACAGTTTGGGTAATGAGTGACTACAGTTTTCTATTTTAAACTTTTCTCTATTTTCCTAACTTTTCAAAATTTGTATGTATTTCATTTGCCATTATAAAGAAAACAAAACATTTTGCTGTAATTGTTGAGAGTGGAGTAGTACAGCTAGACTAAGGTGCGTAAAAGAAAAAACAGATTATTGAAACAGTTTTGAGCAAGTTGCATTAAAGATTGCTTAAAAATTGACTCAAAAGGAGAATGGGGAAAGTGAAATATTTGATCAGAAAAAAAGTGGCTTTTAAGAAGCAGATTATTGGTAGGGAAAATGGAATACTTCTATATATGTCAAAAAGTAGAATGGAACTCTTCATGAATAATTCTGGGGTTATTTCATCTAACATCTTATAAATGATCTGAAGTGGGAGTACAGAGTAAAATCTCACAGTTCAGGAGCACACAACTGTTTCAGAGTGAAGTGACAAGTGAATGAAAATGGGCAGTAGTAAGTTTCTCAGAATCTGTGCAAGTGGATGAAAGCACAACAGACAGAGGTCTCCTGAGGCAGAGACCATGTGACTTCACTTATCTCTGTATCTCTAGCCCCAACCACAGGGACTAGATGGACAACCAAAAAAGTTAAGGCAGAGAGAACAAATCAAAGGTGCAAGTATGTGCTAAAGAACAGTCAGGTGTTATTCACAACTCTGCAAAGGGACATTGGAATGGATGGAGGAAGTTGGCTCAGTACAGCCCTGGGACTAAGAAGGCCACAAAATCAATTCAGTTCAATTCAGCAAACATGGAACATATAAAAATAAACTTGAAGTGAGTGGGGACAAAGGGACCTGGATTAAATCATTCCACTCCCCTCTTTACAACTTGCTAATTTTAGCTAACTATTTGCTCCTAGTTTATACTCCAATAAATCCCCATACTTGCAGTAAAGCAACTTTACAAATGACAGTGATCTAAATATGTACTGCTACACAGAAATTAGAATGAGAGATAAAACTGAAAGATAGTTTCCAAGAATGAAGACCTGAAGGACTCAGGGAGAGCCAACAGAACAGCAGAAGGGGACAGCAATTGATTCTCAGTCAGTAAGCTCATATTCATTCTCTGTCATGTGACCAGGCACTGTGGACAGGAAAACAGAAGTAAGAAAGGTTTACTAAAAATTTATGTAATTAAAACATCAGAAAATACCAATGACATTCTTCACAGAAATAGAAAAAACAATCCTAACATTCATATGGATCAAAAAAAGACCCCAAATAGCCAAAGCAAACCTGAGCAAAAAATATAAAGCCAGGGGCATAACAATCCCTAGCTTCAAATGATACTACAAAGCTATACTAACCAAAACAGCATAGCCCTGGCATAAAAATAGACATGTAGACCAACGGAACAGAACAGAGAACCCAGAAATGAACCCATATACTCACAGCCAACTGATATTTGACAAAGGCAAGAAGAACACACATTTTGGAAAATACTACCTCTTCAATAAACGGTACTGGAAAAATTGCACATCTATATGCAGAAAAATGAAAATAGACTCATACCTCTTGCCATATACCAAAATCAACTCAAAATGGATTAAAGACTTAAATATAAGGCCTGAAACCATCAAGTTACTAAAAGAAAACATAGGGGAAACACTTCAGGAAGTAAGACTGGGCAAAAGACTTTATGAATAAACCTTAAGAGCACAAGCAACAAAAGAAAAAATAAACAAATGTGATTATATTAAACTAAAAATCCTCTGCACAGTAAAGGAAACAATCAAAAGAGCAGAAAGACAATCTACAGAATAGGAGAAAATATCTGCAAATTATGCACCTAACAAGGGATTAATATCTAGAATATATAAGAAACTCAAACAACTTCACAGTAAAAAATCAAATAATTCAATTAAAAAATGGGTAAAGGAGCTGAATAGACATTTTGCAAAGGAATACATACAAATGGCCAACAGGTACATGAAAAAGTGCTCAACATCACTAATCATTAGGTAAATGCAAATCAAAACCACACTGAGATATCATCTCACCCCAGTTAGACTGGCCAGTGTTAAAAAGACCAAGAGTAACAAATGCTGGCATGGATGTGGAGAAAGAAGAACACTCTTACACTGGTGGTGGGACTGTAAAATAGTACAGCTATTATGGAAAACAGGAATTTTCTGAAACATCTACAGATAGAACTACCACATGATCCAGCAATCCCACTTCTGGGTATATACCCAAAGGAATGGAAATCATCATGCCGAAGGGCTACCTGCACTCCAATGTTCATCACAGCTCTATTTACAATGCCAAGATATGGAACCAACCTTAATGACCATTGACAGATGACTAGATAAGAAAATTATCTAAATAATTTTTAGTTTTATCTCTCATTCTAATTTCTGTGTAGCAATGCATATTTAGATCACTGTCATTTGTAAAGTTGCTTTACTACAAGTATGGGGATTTATTGGAGTATAAACTAGGAGCAAAAAGTCAGCTAAAATTAGCAAGTTGTAAAGAGGGGAGTGGAATGATTTAATCCAGGTCCCTTTGTCCCCACTCACTTCAATGGAATACTACTCAGCCATAAAAAAGAATAAAATTCTGCCATTTGCAGCAACATGGATGAGCTTTGAGAAATTTAAGTGAATTAAGCGAGAAACAGAAAGAGAAATACTGCATGTTCTCACTCATAAGTGGGTGCCAGGAAGGAAGGAAGGAAGGACGGAAGGAAGGAAGGAAGGAAGGAAGGAAGGAAGGAAGGAAGGAAGGAAGGAAGGAAGGAAGGAAGGAAGGAAGGAAGGAAGGAAGGAAGGGATCACAATAATACATTAATCTTTCAGAAGGAGAGAACAAATCTATGCTATTAGAGGCTGAGAAGGGGAAAGAGAGTGGGATGGGGAGAGATTGGGTAAAACGCATAAAGAATAATTATGATTTGTAATAACAAATATGCTAACAATATTAATATGATCAACATATGTTGAATACTAGTGATGGTAGCCAAAGTTGTACCCCCAAAATATGTACAATCAATTATGCTTCAATCAAAAAAAAACACCAGAACTTTATATACAATTAATTTAATCAAAATTAGTCACCTATAATGACTTCAGAAAGTCACTGAATTAATCCAGGTAAGAGATTACAAGAATTTGACACTGGGTGATAGCAGAGCCTAGGAAGTGAGAGAAATAGTTCTCGATGTATTTTAAAAATAGAATCAACAGGATTTTCTTAGAGATTGGATTTGGAGAAAGAAAGAGAGAGGTTCCAAGTAGGGAAAAGCTGTAGAATATCCAGTGATGCTTCTAATGCACAGAATACTTGTGTACAATTCCCTTTGGAAAGTGCCTTCTATGATGATGGGCATTATATTGAGTATTAACTATTATGGTAGGCTCTCTTCATTTGAGGAGATATATTTGTTATTTTAACATTTAATGGAAAATTTCATACATATTCAAAAAAGGATACAATAGTGTAATGAATCAAGATGTACCTATAGGCCAACTGCAACACTTGTAAACTCATGGCCAATCTTACATCACATATACATTTGATCCATTCCTTCAGTCTTAGATTATATTGTATTCTAATCCCAGGCATCATATCACTTCATTTCTAATTTTTGTAGTTTTTTGAATAACTAAAAGATAAGGACTCTTTTTTAAAAACATAATCATAGTACCATTTTAATAGCCTAAAACATTACATTTATTCCTTAATATCATCAACTATCTAATCAGTATTCAAATATCCTGTGTTGTCTTGTGTTTTTGATAGTTTAATTATTTAAATCGAGATTCCAGAAGACCTATACTTTGGAATTGGTTAATATGTTTTCTAAGATTTTTATATTTCTTTGACTTACAGTTTCTACCAACATTACCATTTATTTTTTCTTAACAGTTATTTTTTGAATAATTCAGAATTTTTTTCCTGAGATTTTTATCAGCCTCGGTTTTGTGTATTGCATTCACATGGCAATATTTGGCACATTTCTCTGTCACCTTGATTTTCTACAAATTGATAGTTGGTTCTACAGACTTCAGCAGATTCAGGTACAAGAGTACTAAGAATACATTTATTTTAAAGAGACACTCACATGTCTTTCATTGGCCAATGTAATGAGAAAAACGGGAAGTTCACATGAATAATATTGTTTTAGGGGTGTATCTTAGAAGAAATATGACTCAAACATTTAAAAAAAAAAAGATTGATTTACTCATTTAACTAAATAGCTCTACAGACAATTCCAAGAAAAGTTGCAAAGACTTTTTTATGTAGCAATATTGAAATAAATGTCAAGCACCACCAAAGTGACAACTTTTTGTGAGGTATGAAATTCCCTGTATGTTTGAAAAATTAGTTCTTGGTGTTTTTGCTTTAATATTATGTTTTATAATGTTGACACTCAACAGCTTAAAGCCTAATAACATACAGTAAATACTAGAATAATTAAAGAATTCAAACTAATGCTTTAGAAGATATTTATTAAAATGTGTTTAGAAGAGAGAGATTATTTTCTATATTTGTAGAATATTAAATACTATAAAAATCTTGATAACTAAGCCAAATAGGAAAAAGTATAGTCGCTGGCAGGAAGAGATGTTTAAGGATAGAGTTATTTGATGACTCTTGAAAAATGATAGAAGGAAAAAATAAGCCCTTAAAATTATTTTATTTCCCAAAATTCAATGATTATATGAATATTTAGACAAGTTACACGTGTGCTTGACTTTAGATTCTTATCATAGACTTCAGACAGGTGCAGTCTTTTCATGTTGAATGTAGCAAAATTAATAGTAAATAGTATTGATTGTATTAGCTGTGAAGAAAATAAATTGGTTGTGATTTTAATAACTATTAATGAAATAGGTTAGAAAGTAGTAAGTTAGGAAAACCTATTGTATGTTAATAGAGCATTAGAGTAGCTAACATTAATAGAATCCTTCAGAGTGTGAGAAAATATGTTTACAGGAGGCTATCTGGATTAAGCTCATCAAAAAAAAAAAAAAATTCAACAGGACTTCTTGTCCAAGGACATTTCTCCATTGAGACTTCTAGTAAGACATTCTGAGAATTAAAAAATATGCCTCCATGACACATGCTGATTAGTAGAATCCAAAATGTGCCATGTGATAAAATATTGTGTGATTCTACAGTGAGACTCAGCATGGTGCAGTGGGATACAGTAATGAGCACAACATAACTTGAAAATTGCCTAATGCAAGTTGTATGTGGATACCATACAAAGCATCTTCATACTATACCCCATTTCCCTTCTCCATGATGAATCTTACTAAATACCCCTGGATTCTGTTCACAGGGACATCATTTTAAATTGCATTGCAGGGCAATCAGAGTTCTGGGCATCTACCTACAGTAATGTAAAGAAAGCATGTGTACATATTTATGTGTGTACATATTTATGTGTGTACGTTTGTATATTTATTTGGGATGAAAATGAGTTGTGTCCACTAAGAATTTACATAAATTTTTCTCTCTAACATTTCACATGGAAAAAAGATAGGAGGTGTTTAATTTATCCTCCTGACATTTGCTCAAACTTATCTCTAGTGACCTAGGCAATGCATTCTAGCTAACGTGTCTTACATGACCGATCAGCAGCATTTGACACAGTTAATCACTCCCTGTTCATTGCAATTCTTCTGTCCTGGCCTCCAGGACACACTTATCGTTTCTCTTCCATGTCAGTAAATGCTCCTTTGCTCTTTTCTTTTTTGAGGTTTCTCCTCATCCTTTTGACCTCCAGACATCAAAGTGTCCCAGGAATGAGTCCTCTCATCTTTTTTTTTTTATCTACACTCTCTCTCTTAGTGTTGTTATTTAGGCTAATAAATGTAAATACTATCTGTATAACAAAGACTCCCAGATTTAGACCTCCAGCCCAGATTTCTCTAAAACTATAGTCTTATATTTCCAATTGCCTCTTCAGGACCTTCACTTGGATATCACCTGGGCACCTCAAATGCAACATGTTCCAAACTGTAGTCCTGAATCTCAGCCCAACCTGTTTCACCTACAGTCTTCTCCATCTAAAGTGTGATGCTGTCTTTCCAGTTGCTCAGACAGGAAAGCCAGAATCAGCCTTGGCTCTTTTTTTTATTTCAACCCCCAAATCCAACCTCTTGGCAAATCCTCTTGATTCTGTTTTCAAAATATGTCTAGAACTATTTCTCTCCATTTCCCAGGCTCTACTAATGCTCAGTTCGAAATTGTCATCATATTTCCCCTGGATTAATTCAGCACCCTTCTCACTGGTCTCCCTGCTTCCACCTTGACCACTGCCCCTCTCACCCCATGCCAGTTTGTCCTCAACTAAGTGGCCAGAGAGACTAAACCATGGCATAAAACTATTCTTCTCAGACCTCTTCTCATCTTATCCAGAGTAAAATCACTCTGAAAAAGTAGGGAAAAGAAATGAAGTCAGAGAGAAAATGAAGTTGGGACCAAGTCATGGGGGTTTTGAAGGACTTTGTGAGAGCTTGGGATTTTACTGTGGAAGAGAAGGAAGACATTTCAGTGTTCCGAGCAGAGAATGTATTGTATGTCAGATATCGATAACTGCTCTAAAGAAAATAAAGCAACAAAGTGGGGAGAAAAGAGTGCTGGTGGAAAAGGTCAATTGTAATATTAAACTGGGTTGGACACGACAGGCCTAAAACCATGAGGGAGCAAGCTGCATAAACATCTGGGGGTATGCTGTTCCAGGCAGAATAAACAGCAAGTGCAAAGGCCCTGATTTGGGAGCATGGCTTACTTATTCAAAGAAATGTAAAAGAGGATGATGTTTCTTCAAATCAACTGCAAATCTTAACCTACAACCCTCTTAGAATATGTTTCATAAGGTTATAGATTTTTTAAATTTCCTTTTCTTCTTTGTATTTTCAGATTCTAGAAAAATACTTCACGTTATGCATTTAATAAGAACTTTTCAAATAAATGAATAGATAACTCCAAAGTAAAGTGTAATTACATATACTGACCCAAACTTGAAAATTGTTTTCAGTGGCCTGATTTCATAATTAACAAAGCCCCAATAAATTCCAAAATCCACTGGCTTCTGTTTTTCACATGTCCCTGGCTAAAGAGAACAGAAAATTCTGAGCACACATAAAAATATCCTTTCCTGATCTCCACAGTCCTCCCAGTCTGGATAAGGTGTCCTTTCTCTGTGCTATTATTTCACTCTCTATTACATTTTCTTAACGTTCATTATACTTAATGTACTTGTCTCTAATCCCACTATTGAGAGTTTAGGAATTAACAAATAAATTTATCCTTGTCCAAGAAGTATAGATAGACACAGGAATCAAACACAAAGAGATTTTAAGATCCTACTTTTATTATTCACTTATAAAAAGAAAAGAAAACAAAACAAAAAAACAAACAAAAATAACCCCACTGAGATAAAGGATATGGCAAGGTACATGACCAAATAATCATGATAAGTTTCACCACTGAGTTAGATACATAGTACTCACTCTACCACACAGTTGGCCTAACATTAGCTTCTGCCTGCATGGAAAATGCCCCTTTTACCACATGACAGAGAGCAGATCTGAAGACTTGCTTTCTGCAAGTAGAAAGATTCCAATCTGAGTGGTTCAACAACACTTAACCTCTTCTGGTGAGGATTGGTAAAAGGGTAGGGAAAATCCAAGATTAATAATTTTCTTCTACTCAGAAACATGGAAAGTAAGGGAAAATTGCCCAATCCAACCGCCAACTCCCACTGAAACATAAAGTCCCAGCACTCATGAATACCTACCTGTCATGTTCTCTATTAAATTCTCAGTGCTTAAGATGGAGCCCGGCATACAGAAAGTGAAAATCAAATATTAGATAAAGTAAGTTGTTAAAGGATTATGATAAAAATCTAATCTTATCTCCCCACCCCCAACCTCAGAAAAAGTAAATCAACCAAAATCATCCAGAGGAGGCAGACTAGATAGAATATGTGCTTAAGCTTCTTGTTTGGTTTCCACGGGGTCCTGGAGAAATTGCCAGAATTTATTTTCACGTCTAGGTCAAAATTAATCACTAGTAAAGGATTTTCTCATCCGTCCAGAATAACCACATACTGAGAACAATATCAGGAATGATTCTACTGTTTTGGATAGAAGCCTGGCCAGAGGGTCTGAAATACAGGATCAGGGTGATCCAACACAGCACAGACGAAAAGATTTACTATCCAGATGAAGAGTCGTTCCAAAGAAACCAGGCAGAGACACAAAGATCCAATTTAAGGCAACAGTGTAGAAGATAGGAGGACTAGACCAGAGACCAGAAGAGTGGGCAAGAAGAAGAGGGGACAATGCCCGAAGATATTCCCACTCAGATAATCCTGGAGGTAAACATGCATTCGATATTCCTAATCTTCCCTGTCCGAATTAGCAAGACTTAGACCCACATCCACTTGCTTTCCATTGTCAGAGATCAAGAAAAAAGAAGATCCACAAAAAAGAAGCACTTGACATTTTAATCGATGTGATTACTGACACTCTGGGAATCATTTCACTTTCATGCAAAACTCCCCAACACACACGGTTTGGAATCTTATTTATGATAGGATGGCAGGGGTTGGGCTTGTGCCTTCTTGAGTTTTACGTTTAGTTTCCAGCATGTTCATATCCAAACTTGTTAAGAAATAATTAAACAATTATATTTTGGCATTCTTATCTACTTGAACAAATGCTATCTATCTATCTGGTCTTCAGGTTCATTGGTTCTTTTATCTCTTGGGTTCAATCTCCTTTTAATATCACTGATTATACTTGATTTTTTTTTTTCCAAGTCTCTCCTGGAATGCCTCTTTCCTTCACCCACAATATAATTCTTTCCCTGTAGTTTAATATATTTATCATAGTTAGTTTAGATTTCTTGACTGATATTTCTAACATGTTGGTTATCTGTAAGTCTGTTTCCATCAACATTTTCTTGATTTTTGCATGTTTCATATATTTTTTTTAATTGAATGCTGAGCAGTGTGTCTAAAAGAATAATAGAGGTCTGTGGTAGGCAGACTATCAAGACAGTCCTCAATTATCTTTAATTTTAGGTATTTCTGTCCTTGTATAATGACATCCCCTTGACTGTGGGCTAGACTTAGTGACTTGCTTCTAACCAACAGAATATGTGATGGTTCGTAGGAAGGATAGTACTTACATGATTAAGTGACAAAAGAGTGTGACTTCTATCCTGATAACTGACTCTCCCTGTTGCCTCTTATCTTGCACATTTTGGTGAAGCAAGCCACCATTTGGGAAAGGCCTGTGTGACAAGGAACTGAGAATGATCTTTGGCCAACAGCCAGTGAAGAACTGTGTCCCTCAGTCTAACAACCCACAAAGAAGTGAATGTTGCCAACAATCACTGAATGAGCCTGGAAAGGATCCTCCCTCAGATGACTGCTCAGATGAGACAGCAAGACCCTGAGCCAACACCTTGATTATAAGCTTGTGAGAGATTACAAAGCAGAGAGGGCAGGTCAGCCACAGAATCTTATGAGATTATAAATGTGTGTTTTCGTGGCAATTTGTTTTGCAGCAATAGATAACTAATGAAGGTCTTTTCTTAGTAAGAAAGCTACAGTAAAAGTGTGTTCAGTTTGTTTCAATAAGATTTTGAATAAATTCAGAGAGAGGCTGGAATTTTAATCTCTTTCTAACTGGATCTGGGAATTCATGTACAAGAAGAATCTCTTCACTTTTCCTCCCAGCTTCCAGCTTTCTGCCCAGTTACAAGGTTGATATATTTGATCTTACCAGAGGTTAAAATGAGTTGCAGCTTTAATTAGTTTACATCTGCATTCAAACATTTTGAGGATGAATTCAAGTCTCTCCCTAAAATAGGACCCTGCAACCAAACACCATAAGACTTCCACATCTCCAGATGGTTAGACTTTAAGAATGCCATACATCGATACCTTGAGAACATGAGCTTGAAGACCTTGAGATGTGGAAATTGTGAGACAAAGAGATCACATGATCGCCTTCCAATTTCTAATGTTGCTTTCAACTTCTACTTGCTCAGCCGCATTCCTATGTAAGACAATTACTTGAAGAAGAGGATTGCTTTGGTGTTTGGCAATACTCTAGACTCAGATTCAACATTCCAGCACACAAGTGCATTAAAAGTTTGCCTGGTTTCTTTTTCTGGGTGAAGATTGTCCTTTTGCGTGCTCAGATTGCCCTGTCCTAGTGGCTGGATCTAAACAGGAAAGCATTTTATGTTGCTTGCTCATCCGAAAGGGCTTATCCCAGGGAATTTTAGATATTTTAGATTTATGTGTGTACAGAGTTCTTCAGTGAAATTTTTAAGTATATGATTTTTTGGTTTATCTTTTGATTTTTGTTGTTTCAGCAAGAATGAATGTCTTTCATGTCCTTCTACGTGATATCCACAAACGAGACTCCCTTGTATTCCTTTAAGAATTTATAAATTTACTAGTTAAAGTAATTTTGTTTTTTATATAAAACTATCTACCTATACATTCACTAATTAAAACGGATATTCAGAACTTCTAAGCTGAAATCTTAAATTTGACTTATTCACGAGTTTCTGGAATGCATGTTAGGTATCTATTCTAGCTCAAACGTTGTACTATTTTAGCCTTAATGAGAGTAAAAATAAAATTTATATTTCCATTATTTTAACAATCCTTAGAAAATCCAGCAGAGGCTCATAACTGGGCTTTAAACATGAAGGAAAATCAATAAATAAATTTTGTCTGTTTAATTAATCTTACCCTTTATTTGTATAGCACGACTAAATCAAACATAAAATAAAATAAATTGAGTTACTGTAGAATCTAGTTTCAGAATTCTAAAGTACATTATATCATCAATTTAAGTTTATAAAATTGATTTCTAATATTTTACTACAGAATCCTGAAATTGTTGTATAACTAAATTAAAATATACATTTTAAATTATTTTCTTAATATCAAATAATTATATTCATAAACAAAAAAGTTGATTTATTTATTATAAAGCAAAGAAATTGATCACTATTTTGGAAGAATATATTTATATTTTTCTTCTTTAATACTTTAATCCCCCTTGATTTGATAGAGTTAAGGTGAACTTTCTTCTAAAGTGTAGGTTTAATGATGATTTATTTTCTTCCTCAAAGGTTAAAGGAAAGCTAACTATTGTGTAACTTAAATTAGAAAAAAAAATCGTTTAATTTAATATTCAGTGATTAAATGCCAGCAGTGTTCAGTGCTCACAAGAAAAATATTCAATAAAATACCAAAATTTACATATTAGTCCATTTCTGTTTCTTTTAACAAAATACCTGAAACTGGGTGATTTATAAAGAAAAACAAGGGCCGAGCCCGTGGCGCACTCGGTAGGGTGCTGCGCTGGGAGCGCGGCGACGCTCCCGCCGCGGGTTCGGATCCTATATAGGAATGACCAGTGCACTCCCTGGCTGAGTGCCGGTCACGAATAAGACAAAAAAAAAAAAAAAAAAAAAAAGAAAAACAAAATTTACTACTTATGGTTTCTGAGGCTGGGAGATCCAAAGTCCAGGGAACCTCATCTGGTGAGATTTTTGGTGCTGACTTCAGTGACATAGGATATCATATTGTGAAATGGTGGAGCAGAGAGAGCAGAGAGCAACCTCCTCGTTCACTCTCTTTTTAAAGCCCTCAGAACAACGCCCCTCACCACAATTATTAATCCATTCACTACTACATGGTCCCACAATCCAATCATCTCTTTAAGGCTCCACCTTTCAATCACCTTAATAGGATTTCCTACTCACTTAACAGATACAGTGTGGGCCAAATATCTAATACATAAAACTTTGGGGACACAATCCAAGTTTCAGTGAGTTTGGGGGGAACATAATTCAATCCACTACAGCATAACATTGTCTTTTTTCCTGTATCCAAAATAATAAAAAGTACCAAAAAACTACTCAGTATTCTGATGATTCTAAACAAGAGAAAAGTACTCTTCTCTTCTTAGATAATTTTACTTATTTTGCATTTTCAAATACAAACTGAAGTCTTCATTAAAAACCAACAAAACAAAACAAAAATGACATTCAGATTTTCCAATTCAGATAATCAATGGTGGAGCTTATTTTATAAATATGTTTTTTAAATATCTTATACAAAAAATTATTCAGAAGATCCGTTAAATAGTATAATAGAACATGTAAGAAATTTGAGAAAGTGTAAAGTGCAGTGACGAGGAGACTCAATTTGTCATCCCAATCTCTTGTGAATTCTAGCAGGTTCACTGATAGAATTGAGTCCCATTTTATTATGATGTTTGAAATAAACTAACAATAACAGAGGAACATCAACAGCATTTCAGAGGGGTTTTTTTGTTGTTAAGTAAATGATTTATTTACTTCTTTTTGTTATAATTTTTCACCAAGTAAAATGTTTATTAGGACTTTATATCAATCAGAAACCTCATAAATAGAGAATACAAATGCTATTGCCTTCTTACATGCATTATTTCTATGATGAAACTATTTTTTTTTATTTCTATAATGAAGTATAATTTTCACTTAGTAACAGGGTAATATGAGAAGGGAAATAACTTTGATGGGCATAAATTGATATTATAAGTTGAGTTCAGTTAAGAGTTGGCCCATGTGGCAAATTTGTAAACTGGTTTATAAGGCATTATACTAGATATTTCACCCTCTGGGTTATAGCACCTCATTTTAAATAAAGAAGTTATGTATGCTGAGAAATTTGAAGAAAAGTTGCTAATAACAGGAATAAAAGAGATGACAACATTACAAAGTCTTCAAACTTTAAGAGGATAACGAGAGAATATTATAAACAACTTTATGGCAATAAATTTGACAACCTACATAAAATTGACACATTCCTTAAAAGACACAAACTACCAAAACTAACCCAAGAAAAAAGTGGAAAACTTGTACTAAACTACACAAATCAAAGGAATCGAATCCCTAATTAATCTTCTCTCTTTAAACATCTCCAAAAATATTCCTCCAGGCTCAAACGACTAATTTCATTGACAATTCATTTTAAACATCTAAGAAATAATTCCAGTCTTACTCTTTCAGAAAACAGAGGTGAAAATATTTCCCAACTTTCATTTTGTAAGAGCAATATTACCCTGATTCCAAAAATAGATTTAAAAAAATCACAGGATAAAAGATCCACAGACTAATAGTCCTCATGAACATACACACAAAATTTTTTTAAGAATACATTAGCAAATAAAATCCAACAAAAATATAAAAGGAATAATACATTATTTTTTTTATTTTACCAACGAGTTAAAAAACTAGCTTTATTTGCCAAAAACTAAAGTCACATGAACTTGAAAAGCACTTATTTACTTATGAGCATGCATTATTTATAAGCCAATTTCGTACCATGTAGACAATATACAAACACATGTATACACATAAACATGTAGGATACAACATACAGCTTACATACGTATACATGTATACAAGAAAACACAGAAACTAATAAGGATACCATATAAAACTCACTAATTTAAAAAAGACAGTTGGATTTATTTTTTTTATTGTTTTTTTTATTTAATTTTATTTTGTCAATATACAGTGTGGTTGATCATTGTGGCCCAATTACCTAAACCTCCCTCCTCCTCCCTCTCCCCCTCCCTCCCAACAATGTCCTTTCCGTTCACTTTTTGTATCAACTTCAAGGAATTGTAATTGTTGTGTCTTCTTCCCTCTCCCCCCCGGGGTTTTTTTTTTGTTTGTGTATTTATTTATTTATTTTTTAGCTCCCACAAATAAGTGAGAACATGTGGTATTTCCCTTTCTGTGCCTGACTTGTTTCACTTAATATAATTCTCTCTAGGTTCATCCATGTCATTGCAAATGGCAGTATTTCATTCTTTTTTATAGCAGAGTAGTATTCCATTGTGTAGATGTACTACAGTTTCCTTATCCACTCATCTGATGATGGACATTTGGGCTGATTCCAACTCTTAGCTATTGTAAAGAGTGCTGCGATGAACATTGGGGAACAGGTATACCTTCGACTTGATGATTTCCATTCCTCTGGGTATATTCCCAGCAGTGGGATAGCTGGGTCATATGGTAGATCTATCTGCAATTGTTTGAGGAGCCTCCATACCATACCGTTTTCCATAGAGGCTGCACCATTTTGCAGTCCCACCAACAATGTATGAGAGTTCCTTTTTCTCCACAACCTCGCCAGCATTTATCGTTCACAGTCTTCTGTAGATTAGCCGTCCTAACTGGGATGAGATGGTATCTCAGTGTGGTTTTGATTTGCATTTCCCGAATGCTGAGTGATGTTGAGCATTTTTTCATATGTCTGTTGGCCATTCGTATATCTTCCTTAGAGAAATGCCTACTTAGCTCTTTTGCCCATTTTTTAATTGGGTTGCATGTTTTTTTCTTGTAAAGATGTTTGAGTTCCTTGTATATTCTGGATATTAATCCTTTGTCAGATGTAAGAATAATACATTATGATTATGAGGAAGTTTATCCTGGAAATTCAAGATTGGTTTAATACATGAAAAATCAACCAATGTAATTCACCATGTTAATAAAATAAAGTGTAAAATCATATGACCACCTCAATGGATGCAAGAAAAGCATTTGAAAAAAATTCAACACTTTTCAATGATAACAAGTCTCAGCAGACTCAGAATAGAAGGAAACTTTTTCAACCCAATTAAGAACATCTAAAAAAATCAACGACTAACATTACCCTCAATGTTGAAAAGTTCAGTGATTCCTACCTAAGATTAAAACAGATAAGATGTTCATTCTCACCACTTCTATTCCACATTTTACTGAATATCCAATTAATATATTACAGCAAGTAAAAGATATAAAAGCCATACAGATTGTACAGGAACTATAAAATGTCCTTATTTGCAGATGATATGATTGTATATGTGAAAAAGCCCTAAAGAATGCACAAATTACCAGAATAAATATGTGAATTTTACACTGTTGTTGATAACTAGATCAATACACAAAATTAATTGCATTTCTATATAGCAGCAAAAATTGATTTGAAAATAAAATTTTAAAAAGCAAAACCATTCACAATAGAAGCTGTAAATATGAAATAATTAGGGGTAAATTTGACAGAAATGTGCAAGACTGCACACTAGAAATGTAAAATTTTTTAAATTGAAGTTAATTTAATTTAGGTATATAAAGACATAAAGAAATACACTATACATAAACAAATATACATAAGTAAACATATAAAGAAATATATTTATAAATGGAAGAGTCAATAATGTTAACATGTCAATCCTCTTTAAATGGAATTGTAAGTACAATTCAATTACAATCAAAACCCTACCACACTTTATGAAGAAATTGATAAGCTTAATTTAAAATTTATATGGAAATGCAAAAGATCAAGAATAGCCAAAATAATTTTGGAAATAAAAACAAATATTGAGCACTTACACTTACTAATTTCAAGACTTATTCTAAAATTATAATAATCAGAACAATATGGTTTTGTTATAAGGGTAAAACAATAGATTAATGGAACAGATTAGAGAGTCCAGGAGTAGACCACATGTATACAGTATATTAATTTTTTAAAAGATGCAAAGTTAAGTAATTGGAGAAAAGATACTATTTAAAAGAAGAGATGCAGGAACAATTGGATATCTGTATGAAAAAGTGAACTTTGACCCTCAATTTTTAGCAGTTACAGTAATTAAGTCAAAACAGGCCATAAACTAAAATTATTTACCTTCAAAAGAAAACATAGGAGAAAATCCTTGTGACATTATGTTAGGCAATGAGTTTTCAAACAGGACCCAATAAACACACATTTTTAAAAAGAAAAAATTGGATAAAATAAACTTCATCGAAATTAAAACTCTTTCTTTCTGAAAGTCATACTTACTGGAGCCAAAAGGCAAGTCATAAAAGGTAATAAAGTTTTTGCTAAGCATATATCCAACAAACAACTTCTCTCAAGCATATGTAAAGAACTCTTAGAACTCAATTATAAGACAATAAAAAGATAGGCAATACATTTGAAAAGATATTTTATAAAAGAATATATATGATAGCATAATAAGCACATAAAGTGTTGCTTACCATAACAACCGTTAGAGAAATGTACATTAAAACCACAAAGTATATTAAAACTACTACACACACATTAGAATGGCTAGAGTTAAGAAGACTGACTGTACCAACTGTTGGTGAGGAGATGGAGTAACTAGAACTCTCAAATATTGCGGGTAAATATGTGAAATGTTACAGCCACTTTTGAAATGAATATGACAGTATCTTATAATTAAACATATGACTCTACTCCTAGGAACTTACCTAAAAGAAAAGAAAAAACATGTCCACACAAAGATGTACAGGTATGGTCAAAGCAACATTTTTCATAGTAGCCAAAAATTAAGAACAAATGAAATGTCCGTCAACTGGGCAATGGATGAAGAAATTATGAATTATCCATACTATGGAATATTACCTAGCAGTACAAATAAACAAAATATTAATACACCAAACAACATGAATGCATCTCAAAAACATTATGCTAAGTGAAAGAAATCAAGCAATGTATTTTATGACACTGACTATATGAAATTCTAAAAGTGACAAACCTATAGTAACACCAAGCAGATCAGTGGTTACCTGGGGAAATCAACTGCAAAGTGGCATGAGAACACTTTTTCAGGATGAGAGAACTGTTCTATAGTTTGATTATAGAGATGCTTACATGATTGTATACAATTACCAAAATTCGTCAAGCTATAGCCTTAAAAGTGTGTGAATTTTACTTTTATTTTTATATATAAATATGTTTTTTATTTTAATGTATCAGGATGCAATATAGTTGATTTTCATGTCCCTTTACCAATTCCTCCTTTTCCTCCCTGCCTCTCCTTCCTCACCCTCATCAACATCATATCTGTTTACTTGTCTTAACAAAATAAAGGAATTGTTGTGATTGTTGTGTCTTCTTTCCCTACCTGCCCACTCCTCATTCATTTGTATATTTACTTACTCATTTTTATTAGCTCCCACAAATAAGTGAGAACACATGGTGTTTCTCCTTCTGTGTCTGGCTTATTTCACTTAATATAATTTTCTCTAAGTCCATCCATGATGCTGCGAATAGTAGTTATGGAAATAGTACCTCTAAAAAGAACAAGGGAGATTACACCTTGCTCAGAGGGTGAAGAGAGTTTTCATTAACATTTGGTGCAGAAGCTAGGGCTTCAATGATGGATAAAATTTTTATCAGCTCTGATAGTCAAGAAAATGTCAGTCACAGGAAGTTTACTGCTTAACACAGAATCTAGTCGATATAAGAATATCAGAAATGTTTATGGAAGAAGGAAAGATGAACGGAAAGAGACTAGCCATGGTCAAAAGAGAAGAGAAAGGTCAGGATGGAAAATTTTCTCAAGTTCCTCTGTCTCTGAAAATGAAGGTTACTTGATTTAATAAAGCAGTTGGATTTTAGTTAGGCTGGGATAAAAATCCACTGGAGAGTCTCAAGGAATTGAGTGGTATTCTCACATGTATGCTTTAAGAAAATTATTCTGGCTGCTGGATGAACTGTGAAAGGGTGGCAAAAATGGAAAACAGGAAGATGGGATAGAAGGCTATTATCACAGCGTACATCGGAGATGGCATATTTGGAATAGGGTGGTCGCCCTACACATGGACAAGTGAAGAGATTTACTCCACAAACTGATTTATAAGAATTGCTGGGCTGGTGGTGAAAGAAAATGAAGAAAAAAAGAACAACACCTACAGCAATGACTTGAGTAAATAGGTAGGTGGCAATGCCGTCTCCTTAGATGGGGAAGATTTTACCTATAAAAGGAGGTGACAGTGTGAACTTTTCATATTTTAGAACTCTTCTCTTTAGTATATATTTATCATTTGACTTTTCAACATTCAATTTTTTGAAACTTATTATAGATGATGGGAAGATTTGTACTTAAAGATGGTTTGCTATATCTCACCCAACAATCAAGTGCTGACCTCCACTCTTCCAAGCAGCAAGTGTCTTGAATGTGAGACTTCTGATATCAAAATATAGGAGTACACTGGGAAATATGTAATTTCATCAAGCACTGGGATATAAGGTTTAAGATAAATATGTTAGATGTGTGACTAAGAGTTTTACAGTGCTACATAAACAATCATTGGCCAGCTCTGACCCCATTTTCCTAACTTCTCCAGAATCTTGACAAAATACAGTCTGAAACAAAAAGGAATCATTTTTTATCTGGTTCCCTGGTGATGACTTGCCTGTCATGAATTACTTCATTAAAATTAAACCATTCATTGTTGTGAGGATTAAGATGACTCAAAATTAAAATTAACCTCCATGGAGGAAGAACTCTCTATTGCTTATATTTATAGGCACTGGGAATCCCAGGAGCTTGCAAACCCATACAATACTACAAAACTTAAACCAACAAACAGACCTCTGAAATGGCTGCTAGGATTTAAAGGCTGATGGAAAATTTAATACAAATGGTTTTTCATAATCCATTGAAGTCCATGAAGAAGGGCTCAGAACCTATTCCCTGCCCGAACAACACCTGCCTTTGTAGCTCACAAGCCTCCCCATCAGGGGAGGGCATTTCCAAGCATGATGGGGACATTTTGGGTCAAATATCCATGTTTTAACACTAAGAATGTCCAGTAACTTCTTATTGTGTAAATGGTCTCATTCAGGCAAGTAAAGTGACAGGTATAGACAGAAGCACTTATTTCAAGCAATGCTGAGTGTACAGTTAGCAGGAGATAGCAAATGTTCAATTTTTGCTTACAGATGTATTTATTCACTGAACAAAAAGCATTAAAAGGAGAATGGAAAAGGTACAATTGCACATCTTGGAATACCTCACTTGATCATAATATTAACAAATGATACTATAAGCTGTATATGTGATAGAAGCATTATTAGAAGATTAAAAACTTCAACCACTGTGCAGATGGCCCACCAGCCACTCGAGTGCACTGACATAAAGAGAGTCACCAGTGGAAACCAAAGAAAATAAGAGAGGATGTCTCTCTCCACAAAGCCCATTCCAGGGTGACAGAAGAAGCATCTGCTCTACGATAATAGTGGGGGACCTGAACACACCACTCAGCATTGAACAGATCATCTAGGTAACAAATCAACAGAGTAACCATTACTCTTTCAGAAGGAGAGAAGAAATCTAGGGTTATCAAAGGTGGGAGGGGAGAGTGAGAGGGATAGGAAGAGATTGGACAAGGGGCATAAAGAATAAGTATGATTTGTAATAATATATATGCTAATAATATTGATCAACAAATAAATTAATTAATTAAATAATAAAAGAAGAGATTAAAAACTTTACAAAATAATCCTCATATTAAATCTTTGTATAACTTTCAGGTGATTTTTACTTTTTGCATTTATATTTGAACACAATGTCATTCTTGGTCACTACAGATTATAAAACTTTTAGATAAGGGGTTTAATTTTAAAAGAAAAATATGATTTCAAATACTAATCAAATATAATTTTAAATACTTTTTGAAATAATTTGGTTTAAAGGTAAGATATTGTTTTTCCTGATGTTATCACTGTTTTTAAAATAAATTAATTTTTTAAATAATAAGCTCCCTTCTTCACACCTTAACACCATCACTACCTCAACTGTACTGAGGAATATAACTTTCAGCCCCTTTTTATAGCACCATTAACATGAGTGATGTACTCAATTCTTTCATTCATCATTATTGATCACTTACTCCATGCCAAGCACCATATCAGGCTTTGACATACAGTCATTAATAATAAAGTATGATTTTTAGGCAATGCTTTGTCAACTGATTATTAAAATAATACTTTTGCTGATAATAAATTTGTATCTATTTTGTAATAATTTAAAAGTCTTACTTAAAGATGAAATGACGAGTATATCTGATACCTCGTGCCCTGGGATCAGGTCTTCTCAGCCCGCGTTAAACTCCAGCCCTTTCTATACACTACTTTTGATAAAGCTCAATATGACAACACCTTCTTTCAGCTCCGTCTAGAATTTCTCATGTTCCATTCCTGGGCTTCTCTGACTCAGCAGCAAACACTCACGCAAATGCAATGTGAAGAATGAGGGAGTTAATACCCTATGGAGCAATTGCGAATACATGTTCCCCTCTTCTGTCCCTTGGGTGGTCATTTTGTGAGATGGCTCCTCAGAAAGTCCCAGCCTAATCAGCCCCAGGTGCCCTCTCGGGCATAGCTTACTACTGAACCCTGCATTGGCTTGTCTTCCTTCCTATTTCCCTCATCTCAATTCCCCTCTCCTGACTCTGCGGGTGACTTCTCAAAATAGACTACCTCCATGCAAGGCCTTGTTTCAGGCTCTGCTGTAGGGAAAGCCAGGCTAGGGTGGTAAGTTTTCACTAAACTCACAAAACCCAGTGAGGTAAAGAGCTGCAAATCCATACACCACTGCAAAAAGTAGTTTTTGTTTTGTTTTGTTTTGTTTTTAAATGTCTTCATTAATATGTTCTTCTGTTTACAACTTATCCCATAAAACCTAACTTCCTTGCCTGATGTTAAAGGTTCTTAAAACTCTACACTTCAACCCCAACCCCATCCACTCTCAACAGTGAATCTTCCTTCCTTCTTTTTTTATAAACAAACCATACTTACTACCCGGCCAGGACCTCCTTCTAAAGGAAGGCCCCTTCTGTTTACACCCACCAGTCAAACATACTAGCCTTTATTTCTTTCTTCTCTGAACTCTCATAGCTTTCATAGCTTATACTAACAAGCTAAAAATCAAACAAACAAACAAAAACTGTTTTTTCTCAAAATCTTATCTAATTATTTTGGGAGATTTTTTTTTTTTTTTTTTAATCTCTGTCCAATTACACTTTAGCAACCTGGAGACAGAGACACTGTTTATATTCTCTTCTTCCATTTTATAGCACAAAGCAAAATTGAGGGCACACAGTAGGTCCTTAATAAATGTGCACTGTTGATTAATTATTCCTGCATACCTGACAGGATGCTAAAAGCTATTCCAACATCAGATGGCCAAGAAAGCGAGCCTAGCTTTTCCTCGAGGTCAGACTCCTGATTCTCTGCTTTTGAGAATGATCAAGAATCAGAACAAGTCTGGTGGAAACTAGCATGTGCAAATGCATGCACACACACAACTGCTAAACTTATGCTTCATGTTAAAATGCACTTATTTTTTCAAAAAATGTTTTTAATCAGTGTAAATAACTTAGATGGTTAGGGAAATATAACTTTTTAACTTTGGGGGGAATTTGGGGTACAGAGAAAACTGTGTAGCTGTGAGGAATCACTGCCCAGAGTCCAGTTGTAGTGCTGTTATTGAACCTCCTTTCTGCAGTAAGTGGAACTATGCCTTAGTTCAAGCACTTATTACTTTTTTTCTGGATTAGTATGTAAAACCTTCAAGGTCCTTCCTGACATTTTTTCTGAATGCTTCTTCAATCTAATCTCTAACAGGCCTCCACCCCTTCCAATCCTAAATTCCAGTCATTTAAAATTGATTGAAATTTTCTTTTAACTCTGCCTTTACACATTCTATTTCCTCTTTTTGAAATGTACCACCTTCCTTTCTTCATTTTATTAGCTCATCTTTGGTGTTCAACACTAAACTTAGTCACTATTTCCTCTAGAGAGAGACCCTTGATGCTTCTATCCTACTTTAAAATTTTATTGCTATGTGTCTATCACTATAATTACATACATCACACTGAATTGTATTTACCTGTTTATCTGTATTGAAGTTCCATTAACCTACAAGGTTCCTAAGGGAATGGACCAATTTATATTAGTATTGGTTTCCTCAACATATTAAAAACCCTCAATAAATTTTTAAAGAATAAATAAATTGGCACTGAAGGAGACTGAAGTAAGAGTATGTAAGTAAGTAAGGAATTGTGAAGCAAGGTCTTAATTATATAGAGAAAACTGGAAAAAAGTGGATCTGAAATGAATTCGGCAAAATATAGATCAACATTGTGGAACTGAGGTGGTCACATGGATCCATGACTGGGGAACCCTAAGCTGGGAGGGCCAGGATGGCCTGTCAATGGGCAAAAAAGACCAGACTAGAGAGATTAGGAGGAAGAGCTCTGCACATGCGGTTTGCTATGTGATTTACAGACAAATTCCTCACACTTGTAAGCAACTTTTATATTTAACTTAATAAACAATGACTAAATTTGGGATTTTGAGCTACACTGATGTTACACTGACAGGTACAGATCCTGGGTCCACAATTTATTTGCTGTGTGTGCTGAATCTTTCTGAACCAGTTTCTTCACCTGAAATATGGGATGGCCCGTATATGAGTTATAGTGAGGATTAATAATAGTGCATACAAAGAATGTAATGCAGATTTTAACAGAGTCTTTATTTATTCAATGGCAGCTACTTTATTAGTAGCAGCACTAGTCGTCATTTTCATTTAGTAGTAATAGAAATAATTTTATCTAAGAAGAGAAAGCCCTTGATGTTTGCAGGTAGTGGTAGCAGAGCTAATTGGAGTTAACGGTGAGAACTTTTCTACTGAGGATATGTTATGCACTTTCTTCATAAGATCTGGGTCAATTTTCTCCTTTGCCAAATTTGCCACTCTGAAAAGTCTAGGCTACTTCAAGCATACCATATTTTTGCATTACCAATTAAAAGAGAGGATCATGGCTGCTCCGAGATCTTCATTACCATGCGGCTAAGATGTCTGAGCAATCATCCTTTTCATAAAAAGCATTCCAGAAGTTAAGCATTTTCTCACCCCTTCATTATGTGAACATTTTAGGACCACCAGAAAAATAAACATAAAAGAGAGAAGTCATAGTAGATTGGATACAGGACTATTTTTCATTCTTCTTATACCATGTTTTATATTCTCTCTCAGACAGCCTGCCTGCCAGCAGCTCCAGACACCTCTAAATCCCTGAGGCTAGGCAAGTATATTTTCCAAAATGCCTGCCTAGCAAATTATTTTTAACAACACCTCCTGTCTCTCCCTCCAAGTACAACATATAACTCAGAAACTATCCTCCCTCCCGCTGACTTCCATCCTTCTCCTATCCCAAAATAAATGGACCACCATAGTGTCGATAACCACACCATTTATGCTGGGATTGCCAAGTTAAAGGAATGTACACTTGATGTTCGTGGGGGTCTAATTAGACATTACTAACAAACAAAATCATTTTTGAGTGTCATCTGCTGCAAGGGTTTACACACAAAGCAAATATTGTTTGCCAGGCTTTTGCTTGCATCGCTCCTTTAATCCAACTTTGAAGCAAAGCACAATAATGACACATAAGGCTACTGAGCAATATTCAAATACCTGTCTGATGGCAGAACTCACTAAAAGCCACAGAGCTCTTGTGATGAGCCAGTACTCTCTGCCTGAAACCAAGACAATATGTATATGACCTTCACAAAGAAACAGCTGAAAATTAGATAGCTTATCAAAAACCAGGGTCAAAATTGTAAATCAGACTACAGAGTATGTAAGAGAATCACTAGCATTCTGGGAAAGCTAAGAAACCACAAACCAACTGCCTACAGTAGCATCCATTTAGTGATTAAAAAGAAAACACTGGATTTCTGTGATTTCTGTGGTAATCCACCTTTGCAGCTTTTACAGTCATCTAATCCTAATGTTTAGCAAATTCCAGAAATATCGAAGAAATAAATTTTATCTTTAAATTTAGGTAGGATATTCTTTCCATTTCACTACACTACTTTATCAAGCAGTAGAAATGTTTAACAATAAATATTAAAAAGATACCTTCTCAATGATGCATTTTAATATAGCATGTATATTCACTCACAGAGGGTACTTTATGGAATTATACTTACTGATGTACAAATTAAAGCCCACAATAAGACAACATATTATCAAAGGCCTATATTTATTACTCTGTATAATTCATAACATAGCAGCTTTCAAAAAAATTACATGTTTCTATAGAAAGCCAATCCCTCAGTCTTTGGTTCAGATTATCCCTTTGAAGCTATGTTTTCCTAAGCCCAGGAATTTGGAGCTTTAGAATGTCATACCTGTAAAATCAAATACTGTTCCTGATGCTACTGCCCATCCAGGAATGATCTTCTTGTTCTGAATTCTGTATTATAGCAATACATGTATGAAGCAACACATTTCTTTCTTTCACTAACTGATTGTATCAATGCTGGAAAATTGTACATACTTTTTTTCTCATAAGGACATTGAGATGCTTATAGATACATAATTTGCCAAGATCTTGCTTGCATCTCTCCTTTAATACAACTTTGAAACAAAACATAATAATGAGACACAATTACTGAACAATATTCCAATACCTGTCTGATGGTAAAATTCATTAAACGTCAAGCACTCTTGGTATGAGCCAGGACTTTCCGCTTGACACCAAGAAAATATATGTATGATCTTCACAAAGAACCAGCTGGAAATTATATACATTATCAAAAAGCAGGGTCAAAAATGTCCCTTGACTTGATAAAATAGGTTGAAGCAAATTATACACCCTTTTCACCTAGAAAAACGGACGTAAAATGATTTTCCTAAGGTTGGCCTTGGTCTGACTATATTACAGGTTTTTTTCATTTATCCACAAGTTAAACACTTAGCATTTCATTATCTGTTCCTCTCTGCTTTGGTCTGAATATTTGTTCCCTCCCTCTCCCAGTATTCATATGTTGAAACCTAACTACCTAAGTAGTGGTATTAGAACACAGGGCCTTTGAGAGATGATTAGCTCATGAGGGCTCCATCCTTGTGAATGGGATTAATACCTTTATAAAAGAGGCCCCAGAGAGCTGCCTTGCCCTTCTTCCAGGTGAAAACACATCAAGAAAGTGCTGTCTTCGAAGCAGAGAGCCCTTGCCAGACACCAAATCTGCTGACACCTCGATCTTACACTTCACAGCCTCCAGAACTGTGAGCAATAAATACCTGTTGTTTATAAATTACCGAGTCTGAGGTATTTTGTTATAAGAACCCAAACAGACTAAGCCATTCTCTCCGTAATTATTAAGCATCCAACATAAATAATTCTTTATACATAAAATATATTTCATACTTAAAATTGAATAATTTTTATACATAAATTTTATTCATAAATATCTATTTTTCTATGTCTATGGTTCTTACATATGATTTAAAAACATACCCCCTAGGTGAAATGAATTTTTCTAAGGGATATATACTAGTGTTTTTCCTAACTACTTTATAACACCCCACTACTTTTATTTATCATGTTTTTTTACAGCCATAGCAGTTCAGTTTGAGAGGCTCTCTGAGATGTCTCTGATATGAAAGAGCTAATAAAAAAATGAAGCTTAAAGCTTTGATAAATAGGAAATTCTGTTTCTAAACACTTAAGTATAGAAATAAACACAGCCATGCACTGGTGAAGGGAACATACTGTTACTATCACAATGAGATACAGTATTTAGATTAAGTTGAAAGAACGGTATTTCTAATTATACGGCTAAATGGCAGGTGACAATTTGAACTGCTTGATGTAGTTTATAGATAAAAAAAGTTCATAGTGACCTTTTCCTTTTTTTCCTCTCCACCCTTTGATAACCCCTTTAATGGAATGTTGAGAGCTGCAGCCTTCAAAAGTGGTGAACACATAGGAGGCAACTTTTCCTAATGACCTTTCAGTGCAAAACAAAAGGTCAACAGTTTGTGTTACTCACACAGACGCTGAAAAAGAATGTGGCTTAAACCTAAATGACGAAAGCTTGCTGATGGAAGTCACTTCTTACTTGACTTTGCTGACATTAATGCTTGTTACAACCCAGGCAACTAGTTTTAAAGCTGCAGTTCTCTTCAAAGTCCTGCTTATTATAGATAAAACATTTGTCAAAAGACAAAGGTCACTGTTTACTCAATTATATGAATGCTCTATAGAAACAAACCTTCAAATGTTTCTCATTCTTAAACAAGACACATATTATGATACAATCTCTTTAAACTAGATTAGGGTTTCAAGCTATACCTCTAGTACATGCATGTAATGAACTTTAGTCTTTGGCATTCCCGGATGTGTGAATTGTGTGAATATCCTGGGTGTGTTCATAGAATCCTCTTGGCTTATACACATTTTCAGGAAGCACTGTGGCAAGGTGGAATGTGGACTGAACTCTCAAACAGCAGATCAGAGTTGTGACACCCACTCTAACATTCACTCTTCTTAGAATTGACATTGTTTTGAAGTTACTCTTAAATTCAGGGGATGCCTGAAAGTTTATGAGGGTCTAGACAAGAGTCCCATCACTCCAACTTTCTGAGTCACAGTTTTCTAATTTATAAATTTTGGATTTTTATAAGTAATCCATGATTGTAGTTACACTGACACTGTATTTCAAACATGCTTGTCCTCTGTCACCTTTAGCTGAATATAATAACTAGAATATCCTGTAGCCCCTGGATATTAACATTAGGTTGAACACTCCGCTCTTTATCACTCCTTCAAATTTGGCAAACATGTTTTTAAAGTCATTTGGACAATCCAAGACGTATTCATCAGTGTTTTTTCCTCCTAGGATATCTGTCCCTTATCCCTCATGGAAGAAAACTGTCCCATTACTTCAAGTTCAAAAAATTATACAATCTTAATTAAGCCAGAAGAAACCTTAAAAGGTCATACACTCCAATTATGCTATTTATTAACTATTCAAATCTGTTGCATCCCTACCAAAAGGTCTGCTAGACCGATGCTGTCCAATATAAAAGCCATGTTTAAATTTAAGTTAATAAAAATTAAATAAAATTAAAATTCAGTTCCTCAGTTGCACTAGCCACATTTCAAGTGCTCATAAGCTACGTGTAGCTAGTAGATTCCATGCTGCACAGCACAGATATGAAGCACTTCCATCATTACAAAAAGTGCTATTAGACAGTGCTCATGTGGACTGAGCTTTAACACTATTATTACAGTAAACTTACTACATCCCAGGAGTTTCTATGATACTTTCACACTAATATTTTGTTAGGAATTGTTTCATATTTATAGTCAAACTCATTGAAACTTCTATCCATTTATTCTTCCTTCCATTCCCCAAAATTAGCCTAAAAGTCACATGTCTTCTACATTGTAGCCTTTCAAATATTCCAAAAAAGTTGTTATGCAACTCCTTTGTGTGTGTGTGTGTGAGTGTGTGTGTGTGTGTGTGTGTGTGTGTGTGTGTCCTCCTATAAAGCTATCTCCTGTATTTTCAATGCATGATAGAATTTGCTGAATTTGCCCTAGGAAAGTTATTTTAAAAGTATAAAGTTTGAGTTGTATTCTGAGGCACAAATTAACAAACTTAGGACACAGTTATGTAAATGAATAAACATTTTACATTTAAAAATAAATTTTTTTAACAAAGAATACAATATGCATGTTTCAATATTCATTTCTGAAGAAAGATTGCCCAAGGACAACATATATGCTAGAAAAAAGGAAAAGAAGTTTGGCTTTTATCTTTACTATGAAATTTGAAGCTAGATTGTCCTTAGTGGCTCTCATTCCTAAACAACTTGCTCGGTTAGCAATATTTTTCTTCTCTAATAACCCTGAAAAAAGAGAAACAGTTGGCAAAAATCTTTTGAATCATACGATAATATTGATTATATATATGTTCAATATTGTCATGTCATTTCTTCCATAGTAAGGAAGAAAAGAGAACATAATTATCACATCTTAAAATAATTTGGTGTTCTGCTCTGTTTTAATTATAAATGTGGTTAAAGAATTGAATAAAAAGTAAGGGAGTTTACTATACTAGTTCAACCAGCAGGTCCTGGACTATTTGTTTTCTATAAAATTACTCTGCATTCATACCATCTTGCACTCATTTGCCTGGTTTGTTGTAGAAAAAGAAGTCGAGAAGTAGGTAAAGTTTGTCTTTCTTTTCCTCTTCTATCACCTCCATGTGGAGTCTTTTCTTTTTTTGTTGTTGGTTCTCACAAAGAATTTTCTTTTCCAATCTTCACATCCATCTCCAGTGCTGGGCATAGAGTAGGCAATCAACAAATCCTGTTTGAATTAATGAATGAATAAATTAAACCACGGCATGTTGCTCTTAATATATTAATGCTTGTTCTTGATGTGTCATCTTCTCTATGCAATAAATTAAAAACTCTTCTGATTATAAAAATAATATTCATCATACAAAACCTTGAATATACAAAAGAAAAAATGATCAAGATTAAAAAACAACCATCTACTTACACATGACTACTCAATCTTTTTGTCCAACACAGGTTTTGTTTAACAAAGTTGGAGTGTATGCTCATATTTTATAAACTTATATTTTCACTTAATAGTTTATGTCATTGCTGAAGCTTCTAATGGCTTCTATTTCTCTACTAGGTATACTGTATTATGACACTTTATATCCATTCATTTTGCATTATTTAATACTTACTTAATGTTATGAACTGAATTGCATCTCCCCAAAATTTGTATGTTGAAACCCTAACCCTCAGAACCTCAGAATGTGACTGAGTTGGAGATAGATCCTTTAAAGAGGTAAATGAGCTAAAATAGGGTTATTAGGATGGGCCCCTAATCCAATACTATTGGTACCCTTATAAGAGGAAATTAGGACACAGAGGATGCAGAGGAATGACCATGTGAAGACAGAGCAAGAAGGCAGCCTCTGCAAGCCAAGGAGAGAGGCTTCAGAAGAAACCAAACCTACCAACATCTTGATCTGGCACTTGCAAACTGCAGAACTATGAGAAACTAAATTTGTATTATTTAAGCCACCCAGTTTGTGGTATTTTGTTGTGGTAGCCTTAATAAACCAATACACTATTTTTCTAAGTTTTCATTTTTGTAAATAAAGCTGTAATTTTACAAAATATTTGTGTTCATCTCTGATTTTTTGCACAAAATTTTTTAAAATAAATTGTTTCTAAAATTTATAAAAAAGGTTTTAATATGTATTTTCAAGCTTTCTCATGAAAAGTTGTATTTTGCAAACATAAAACATTTTTCCCAATTCAATAAGCAAAACAGAAAAATTACATTACTCTATATGTTTCATTTTGCATTTTTTTAATTCAACTGAAGTGCAACTTTTTTTTCAAATGGTATTGGCTGTTGTTTTTTGTGGCAGTATGATGTGCAAACTTTATAGTCTTAATGCACACATAAATACATGTAACTAGTTTTGCTTGTATTTGAACAAATATACTTACATATGGTATAAGGTCTCTCTCTCTTGCTTTAATCATTCAACATTATTTCGGTATTAATTTGCATAGTATAGTTAGTTCATTTTCACTGTTGTCTAGTATTATTCTATATTACTATATCTCAATTATTTACTCCCTTTGTTATCAGTGAATTTTTAGGTGATTTCTGTTTTTATTTTTCTATTAATGACGTAATTGCTATGAGCATATTCATACTATTTATTTGTGCCATGGTGAAAAATCCCTCTAAGGTATATTCAATAAGTAAAATTACTGGCTTTGCTAGTTGGAACGGACAGCATAATATAATGGTTAAGAAGACAAACTCTGAAGCCAGACTGTCTGGGTTCAATGCTGGTTATACAATGAATAGGCTTGTTGATCTTGACTAAGTTACCCAACCTCTCTGTGTCAGTTCCATTATATATAAAATATTCAAAATTATACTACTTACCTTACAGTTACAAGGATAAAGTGATTTAACATTTGTACATTTAGGGAAATAACTGGCAAGTAGTAAATACTCCACAAAAGTTTATTATATTTTCAACAATATATAATCACAAATTTTCAACAATAACATAATCACAAATTATTTTCCAAAGTGGGCATATGAAGCTGTACTTCCACTGATGGTATGTATGGGTTCATGCTAAGTCATCAGCACTTGATATCCTAAGACGTTTTTTCCAAGACAAATGTGAGTAGCTATAGTTTATTCACTCTCACTACTGTATAGTGTTTCAATGTATACATTTATCTCAGTTTAATTATTCTCCTTTCAAAGGACTTTCAGATTTTTCCCTGTTCTTGCTATTATAAACATCGCCGCTGTGAATATTCTTTTATATGGCTCTTGATGTCCATTGGCAAAAGTGTCTCCAAGGGTAAATGCAAAAGATAGGTAACCAAAGACAAGAACATGCCCCAAATTTGAGAGCAAACCAACTACAGAGCCTAAGATAATGTATCCATGTGTAAGATCTACATGCAAATCTCCAATTCCTGAATATTTCTAGAGGTTTCCCCCCAACAAAAAAAATCAGTCCTGATACATACAGTATTCCCAAGACATAAAAATTGGCATAAAAACTTTTTCTCCTCAGATGGGATTCAGTAGTGGCTGTGTTTCTAAAAAGGAATGAAGGGTTTGAGAGAAGAAATTCAGAAACAGAGTAATAAGCACCATAGCATGCCCAGATAACATGTATTATCTATAACTAAATATGTTCAGTAGTTTCAGGATTGCACAGTTGATTCCTTCCTACACCATCCATCATTTCTGATCATTAGAAAGCAGCACAAAAGCAACACTGAATAAAGGAAATTCCCTAAGCTTATTCCAAAATGTGTGGGTGAGGTACACACAGTATCCAAAACAGAGAAAAAAAACCTTGTCTTCTGCCTTCTCTCCATGCTAGGATGACACCAGTCATCTTCAATTTCATGCCTTTTTATATAGTCACTTATTTAGTATTCATCCTTAATAATGTGTAAACACAACCCATCATTACAATCAAAGGACAAAATCAAACATAAAAATGTGACTAGAAGCTACATGAAAAAATAATCAGTTTGCTCATTACAGAACCATTGGCATCTGCCTCGATTCCTATTTGGCTCCATCCCTCATCTGCTCTTCCTCAGGCTTGGGCTCTCACCCTTCCTTCTGCGATGAGCAGAGAGACCTTGCCTTCCTCCACCTTGTCACCTGCAAGGTGGGAAAAGAATATTCCTAGGTACAAATGGCCTTTTAAATAATTTCTGTGTTAACCCTATAAAAACAAGATGGTAGGAATCTTCTTTGGATTAGATAGTATAACATGCCATTCAAATTAGTTCAGGTCTTGAGTCCCTGATCTCAAAACAAAGGCAGAAGGGAGATATCAAACATTATGTTTAAAGCATTTATGATGAAAATGGCATGCAGAGCTAGTGCTGCTTTACAAACCACTTGAGCTTAATGCTTTCAAATTCTTCATAATTATAATGTAGAAGCTGTTTTAAGGGATAAGTAACATTCAGTTCACTTTAACATGGCCAAAGCAAAATGTAAAAATGAAATAAGGACTGGAACTGAAGTCAGGAGGCACGACTGGTCTTTTGCTGGCTGTGTAACTATGGACAGGTTACTAAATTCTCTCTTTTGTAGTCTCAATTTGGTAATAGTATATGTGGAATTAAGTCATTTTCTCTCAATACTATGAATAGTCCTTTCTCTTGGTCCATATATGAGGGCAGGAATCTGGAATGCCCCTCTCCATGTGAACCAGAGCTACTTTGAATTGTTTTACATATTAGATTAGATTATCTCTAAGGGAATTTCATGGTCTCTAAGTCAATTTTAAAGACTAAAACCATTGTCCTCAACCCTGGTTACAAATTAGAATCCTTTCAAGAACTAAAAAAATAAAATAAATAAAAATACGCCAGTGACCAGAACACACCCTCAGAAATTCTGACTTAATTGGATGGGTGGAGTCATGCCAGCAATAATATTTTAAAGCTCCCCAGGGGATGCTATGCAACAAGGGTCAGGAAACCCTTTTCTCAGGGTTTATGAATACATGACTGGATTGGGATTCCTGCTTTGTCTCTTCACATTAGCCCATATGCCAAACACCTAAAACCATTCAGTTGGCAAATATTAGGCAGTAGACTTGAAAGAAATTGAATAAATATTGTCCCTTCTTGTTAATCCCTCTGGCTAGACTTTTTGTGGAGATAGATTGTTACAGAGTGAATCTGGGTAGCAGAAGCTGGTATATACTTAGGCCACTAAGATGAGGAGCAAGGGACTGTCTGGGAAAGACTAGACTGGAATGCATAGATTCCATGAAGTTCACTGTACTTGGTCAAAACTTGATAAACCTTTCAGAAAACCTGCAGACTTCCTAAATCAGTGCCCCAGGGCTGGATTTCAGCAATAACCAGACCAATCTTTGCTACCGTGTATGGGTGAAGAAGCAAAGAGTTCATGAATTAGTGGCAGTCCCATTCTCATTCAATATACCCAGTCTGTCCCTGATTCAACAGCTGTGGACATTTGGTTGGCTCTTTTCATTCTGAACTTTGTGACCTAGACAATCTGTCTTCTTAGGTATATAGCAACTCTGGCCTGTTCATTAGTTCTATTAACATTCCAAACAAGACATGAGATCAATCTACATTTCATGTTTTACAGTGATGCTCTTTGTAAAATTTGCATCAGAGGATTGTATCAATACCATTTCTATAGACAAAAAATGCAAAAATTAATTAATTTATTTTAAACAAAAGTGAGTAAAACTACGAAAATTGCTGTGTATTATGAAAGTACCTACAATGAGCATAAGCTTGGTTAAATGAAATTTGACTTTTTGTTACAATATAGTGGCATATTGATAAGTAATAAATAGAAGTAATAATTTATTATTCATATGTGTGAATAAAGGTATTAATCACCCATTATCTTATGTATATTATCTGAAAAATAGTTTAATAAAAGTATATAGATGACAGCTAGAGATTGATAGATATCAATACATGTGGAAGAGTATGAAAGTGACTGAAAAGATCATTAAAATTGAATAGGAATAGCAAAGAACAGAATTATACCAGACACCAGTGTATACATCCTTATTTTAAATCATAGGCTACCTGGGGGGGATGGTTGGGTCTGACTTAAAGCTTCTAAATACAATGTTATTTTTTACTTAACATTCAAATGCTCAAGTTTTAGAGTAAATTGTTGAGGAAGGGAAAGGAATAATGTAGCCTTTCCTCTTTATTTGAAAATGTAAGTGGATTAAGAAAAAAAGCATTAAAACATAATATCTAAATGTGACAATAATAATGTCCATCATTTCAAATTACTATGTGCCAGGCACTAATAGATGCTTTACATATTTCATCTCACTGAATCATGTGAGACATATATTATTATCCTTGTGCTACAGGTGAAGAAATTGCCTGTTAGACCTTAAATAACTAGTCCAAGTCCATATTACTTATAGATGACAGAGGTGGATTTAAACACAGGTCTTTCAAGAATGCATGGCAATTGATAAATGAATATGGGAATTATTCTGGCTGAAGAATTGGTAAAAAAAAAAAAAATTCTTGGAGGAAATAAGCCACTTTTTAGCTATTATCTGTGTCAGTCTCTATTTCCCCATCCCCAAAATAAATAATAACACCTTCTGGGAAGCATATTCATGTTCAATTAATGAGATTCCTATCATTCATTTCTCCAGGAATGACACCAGTATCTACTCAGCTAGATATCTGAAAGTCATCCTGACCTCACCCCATGTCTAATTAAGCCATCAAGTCCAATTATTTTCCCTCCTAAATAGCTTTCAGACTTGTCTCCTAATTTCTATCTCACTGACATGCATTAGTTCAAACCCTTATCAATTCTCACCTAGATTATTTTCATCATTCTTTAATCCATTATTTTCATCACTCTGAGATCTTTCTAAAAGGCTAATATAACCAGTTGCTTTCCTGCAATTCCCCAATCAAGCATATATTCTAATCCAGTAATTCAACTCTTAGAGGTATACCCAAGAGAAATGGATACCTGTGTTCACCAAATGGCAAATGCTAGAATGTGCATGACAGCTCTATTCATAATAGCTAAAAATTAGAGACTATTTAAAAGCCTGGCTGAAGAATGGATGAAAAAGTTATGGCATATTTACACAATAGAATATTATATAGCAATGTAAGTAAAACAAACTGAACTACATACAAGCAAACTGTTTGTAGGTACAAACATTTAAATAAAATTCAAAAACATGCAAAACTGAGCTATGCTCTTAGAAATCAAAACTGTGGTTATCCATGAGATTGCATCATAGAATCTCAAAGTGGGTTCTGGCAATACTCCATTTTTCTATCTATGTCCTGGTTAGGTTACATGGGTACATTCATATGAAATTCATATGAATTTCATTCATATGAAATCACAGACCACCTGGATGGTGGGGTACCTTGAGGTTCAGCACGCTTTACAGATACAAGATATCCAGGAAGGTCTGGTTAAACGAAGGAATGGGTAAATGAGTACATAAATGGAATCTATATCTTTTAATACAGACTTTCTAGACACTATTATTGCTCTACAGGGTTTTTGCCCCAGTACCACTCCTTACCTGCCCCTTGCCATTTTTAGTTCACAATACAGCAAAATGTCTGAGGTTATCCTTATGAGATACCAAAAACACTGCTTAATTTAATCGTCAGTAAAACCAAACAAAAATATTCTGATCATTTAACTTTAAAATGGTTATATCGATTGTTCCTGAGCTAACAGTTTAACGTACTCAAAATAAGTCATTGCACCACTGAAGATGCGGTCTAATTTTCCACTTACTCTAATACATATCACCCAGTTAAATAAGGAAGTAATTGACATAAATTCAAATTACTGGAGTTTTTATATCCAAGATCTGATTATGCCAGAACTACCATTCTCTCAAGATACTCTTTTTTGCAAACCAGTGGTAACTGCTGTTTTGTGCCCTTTCCCCACCACTTCTTAGTAAATTAATCTGGTTTAGATCTTCCTGTTCTCCCAGTACCTCATTAATGATATATTTATGTTTGCATTAATATCAGATGTACTCCATAAGCATTAATGACAAACTTGTTCAAAAAGTCCAAAGGTCATATTTAGCAGAAATATTGCTTTCATAGATCATTGCCTCATGCCAAATTATGCTTTGTTCTGAAAATGCATAAATTGAAGAAAATTTTCACTTGCTAAATAAAATGTAATATTTTACTGCTTAGAAGTATCACTTATTAAAAATGCTTAAATTCATTTTATTTTATAAATTACTTTAAGCTTTCTCAAAGTACAAGAGAGGTTTACCCCCAAAAAGAATATTTATTAATAGTATTTAGTCAGTACTGTGTTCCAGGCACTGTTCTAGGCTTGGAGGACATAGTATGAACAAGACATTTGGACAATGTTTCAGCCCTCAGAGATTATTTTCTTATAGGCAGGAGGTAAACAAATAAATACTTCATAACAGAACTACAGATGTCAGGTACTGACAATGCTCTGAAAAAACAAAAAATTGGGTAAGATGATAGAGCAAGAGGGTTGAAGATTAACATTGCACAGCATGGCATTAGGAGTTGTGTGTGAAGAGATGGCATCTAAGCAGAAATTTTAAAAGATGAGAAAACAATAACATGGATATTTGAAAAGAATCACTATATTTTTCACTGTTCTTATTTTCAAATTCTGTCATCTGACCAGTCTGTTTTCTTCACCTAAAATATACTCTCCCTTCTCATTTCTCTATTCTGCCATTTCTCTCCCAAACTCAGCACCTACTGGATCACAGACACCTTCTAACATGATGATTTGGAGTCAGAGCCCATTCTTTACTTTAGATCTCCTTCATGGGTTTTATATCTCAGGCTGCCAAATAAGTCCCCTACAGCCCACATTCTAGACTGACTTCTCATTATAGCCTTCCTAGATATCCTTGCCAATAAAAAAGAAACTGGTGGAAAAGAATTAGATTTGCATCTCTGCAAGAGTTATTTGATTTTCTATCATAAATGTAGCTCCTGAAAAAAAATTCCACTAAGATTTATGCAAGCCACTACCAAGAAGCTTCACAGTAAATAAAATTCTGATAATACAATACAAAAAGTCCTCAATAGAATAGGCAGATATGCCTGAGTGCTGACAAGGCTCTGTAAAGCTTGGTATATAGATGTAGACATGGGTATCTGTTCATTGGATCTGACGAATCACCACACAAACTGGCATCAGGCACCATATCCTTAGCGCTCAGAGGTTCCATCCCTTGAGATCTCTCCTCCACTGTGAAGAAGCAGGGACAATTATCCCAGGCTCCAGACTTCCAAATGGCTAAGGAGATGAAGAAATAATGTGGGTCCCCATAACATGAGCTTGATGGCCATATTTTGATTCCACATAATTTTAACATGGTCCATGGTCAATCATCTCTGAGAAGTACTGGCACAGTTCCTCACATGCTCTCATGATAACTTAATTAAAGATAAAGCAATTAGAACTAATTTACATTCATACAGTTTTATAGCCACACCTCAAAATGACGCTAAATTATCCCATTACAGGTGCCAAAAATTAAAAATTCTTTAAGAGATGAAAATATAAAGGAGGACTGATAAGAATCAATTTATGCTACAAAATGCATCTCCCCATGCATATATCACAGAACGTAAGAGCTAGGAGTTCTCTAAGGAATAAGACGATTAGATCCTGATCTACTGACATAAAGAAGGGATGGTTTGGAGGGTTAAACAACTTCCCCACACTCTAGAGCTAGAATAGGAACCTGGGTCCCCCAACTCCCATTTCAAAGACTTTTTCCACAACCACCAATAACGTTGTAGATTTGCGGTGTTTAAACATTTGGGTTTTCTTATTGTTTTGTATTTTGTTTTGTTTTGGTTTTTTTGCAGCACAGCCCTTTCCTCAAATTCCTATTGGAAACCTAATGTAATCAACAAATAAAAGAAGTAATCTGGTGGGAGAATTGGTGAGCCACTCCCTGCATACAAAATAGCAGGACCCCAGCTTTTCTTTTCCTTTCCACAGTTGAAGATTAAAAGGAACGACTAAGAAAAAATTGCAAAGTTATTGAAATCTGACTTTAGTGCTCATAGCACCACTGTTTCTACTTCCCTTTTCTCTCTTTGCTGATTTGACCTGTCCCTGCTTCTGATGCATTTAGCCCCTCTGCACAGTAACCCTATTATTTAAAGCTGAAAGCAATCATTGGCACATTCATTTAATGCTATTCACACTAATACTTGTCCAATCACAGTCCAATTTGCTTTATAAGACTTTCTTTTCTCTCTAATTGTGAGAGGTAAGTTTCTCACCCATTAAACATTTCAAACAATTGAGAACAGTTTAGGGTAATCATTTAGATGACAGAGCTCTAATCTGCTCCATGAAGCAGAGATCTCTAACTGGCTTTGGTTATTTCAGGCACCCTGGGTAAGAATCAGGAGAATTGTATAATATTTTCTTTTTAGCTCTCCATGTCTGGGTTGTAAAGCTGACTCAGCCAGTTACTTGTTATGTAACCTTTGGTAAATTGCTTTACTCTTCTTAGAATCAATTTTCTGATCTGACAATTAGGCTTAATAATTCTGTATCAGAAGTTTGTTAAGAAACATTAAAGGTGATGAGTAATATAGTGCGTTGTACAATGCTTAGGGCAACATCGAACACTGATTTTATTCTCTACTCCCTTTTCCCACTCTTAAGAGAGGATGGCTTGAGTAAAATAAACTGTGACTCCTTATGTTTTGTTCCCATTGGTTAGTGGAAAGAAAGGTACCATCAGCTGCAGTCTTTTGGAACTGGAACCTATTTTTCCCAGGTAAAAGTTCACCTACCATTTCAGTCCCTTTCCAGTCCTGGTTCCTATGCCTTCCTTGCTTTCTAGAGCACAAACAAGATGGTTCATTTATTGAACAATTGCATGTTTAATTCCTGGTCTCCCTATCTCTCTCTCTCTCTCTCTCTCTCTCTCTCTCTCGCTCTCGCTCTCGCTCTCTCTCTCTCTCTCACACACACACACACACACACACAAACAAAGTGCATACAAATACAGAACAGTTTATTCCCTTAAGGATTTGGACTCTATAGAGAAAGGCTATACATTTTTTCTTTAGCCACACCCACTTAAGAATTTCACGAATACCTATAGAGTGGATTTATTCTTAAACAGGATATCACAATATAGCAGTAGAATTATATAAATAATCACAGTTTTGAATGGAACAGAGGTTGTGTACACGTGCATGCTCATCTTAACAGTTTAATAAACAGCACACAGTTTTCTCTACAACATGGGTGTTAATTCTCATCTTTTTCTGATCTTTTTGAAAACTCAAACTAAAATAGCTTTTCAGGAATGGAAAAGAGGAAACTGAAATGGATGCCAGTGATAAATGTATTAGGATTTCAGTGTCCAGGGTGGTCAAATAAAGCTGCAAGTCTTCCTGTCTCAGTTACATGACATCACTATCAGTCTCTTGCTTTGCACATGCTCCTGCTTCTCCTGCTCTGTTTCTGTTCCACAGGAAACTATCTTTCCTGGGCTCTTCTGCCTCTGCACCTCCGGGAAGATTTGGCCAATTGGAAGGCAGTGGCAGAGAACTGGAGAAGAAGATGTGAAAGTAAGCTGAGGTATGTCCCCTTCTTCTTCATTTCCTGGGGTGTTTTGGCAGTGACTGTTTCCTCCAGGACACCAGCTCCTGTTGGACAGACAGACTGTGGTTCAGTTGCTGTGGAGCCACAATCCTCCTCCTCTCTCTCTCTAGCCAGCTGCCGAGGGCTTCCTGCTGATGCTAACCTCTTGATTGCCTCACCATGCTTTTTGGCTTCCCAGAGACTCTATCACCTGTACAACCAATTCCCAATATTAAGTTTCTTGAGTTGTAAATGTTTACAATAATCTGTGTTCCTGTTTGGACTCTACCTTATACACAAGGTATATCCTAGTACAAGTATACCATACAAGTACATTCAGATGTGACACAGACAAAAATTAGCTTACACGCATCCAACACATTCACTGGCATGCAGTAGGTGTTTAATGTGCATTTGTTGGTGAATTAACTGTATATGGTATCAGGGAAAATAACAAAATGTAATTCAAATGTAAAACATTCATAGTAACTACAATCACTTCATGACTTAAAAACCATGTATGACTCTTCGTTGTTTTTGACAGTAATACATTTGTACATCAACAGTGTTCAAAATCCCAGTTAACTAGTATATAAACCATACATAGGTGCTCTCATTTGTTCTCCACTCCCATGAAGTGATTGTCTTCTCACTACATATATATATATATCGCCTGCTGTATAGGAGACACCTTCCTCAAAAACTCCAAAATTCAATTCATATTTTGTCTACCAATACTAATCAATCAATATTTTAATGGCATTATATTAGCACTATTTGGAGTTTATGGGGCAAGTGAGGAATAAAAATTTATAAAAAGATAAATATCCCCAGATATCATGATACAGAGCATACTAATACATGTGACAGGTAGAGGAAAAGTTCATGTCAATTGAGGCTTGGCAAACCTGGGAAGCTTCCAGAAGGAAGCAGTCCTTGGCCTGGGTCTTAGAGAATGGCTAGCACGTTGACTTCTCCCACATTCTACCCTCTCCTTCCCATTAAACCGGGATATATCTGCTTTTATCTGTCTGACATGTTGAGCTTTTGCCTAAGATTTATTATGTGTCGAAGAGCAGGTGGATTATTTAATCTGGAATATCCCTATAAGATAGAAACAAAGCAATTAGGAAATTGAATTTTAAAATAATTTACAATGGGAGAAAGTAGAAAAATAAGTTGATTACAGTGCTTAGAGTATTAAACCAACATTTTTAGGAAGATGAATCAGTGATGTGAAAAAAGAAGAAAAGGAGACAGATTAGGAGGATATTTTAGTAACTAACGTACCAGGCTGGAAGAACACAAATGCCAGTGGTTGCTACTGTAGTGAAAAGAATGGAATGGACACTGGAAACCTAGTGAATAACAACATTTTTAAAGGTCTTTTCTTTAAAATAAAAGTGTATTTAATGTTTTATTTGATATTCATGAAATGTCATAACATTTTTGAGACAATGATTGCAATAAATTTTCTTAATAAAATTTACTTTGAAATGCTTTAAATTCTTGTTAGATGCTGGGCATTAATTTGTGGGGGGGTTGTTTTATTTATTTATTTATTTCGAAACATAATTGATTGTACATATCTGTGGGATTTTTTAAAAGTGATGTTTTCTTGATTAGCAATACAAATAATGCTAACTTACATTTTAATGTTCTAAAAGAAAAGACAGCCATGAGTTCAAAATTTCTGGTCAGCACATCCAGAGGACTGGTAATATCACTTACAGAAATAGTTAAGATGGAACAAGAAACTGAACTGGAGGAAAGATGACTAAATTGGTAGGTATCGAGAGTTTGAGATAATAGTAAAGAGCCCAACTGAAATGCCCACCAATGCAGGAAATTTCACGCCTGTAAACATTAGAATTGGATTGGATATTTGCCAAACGTTACGTTAAACTTAATTATAGGTGCATTACATTCTTGTCTAGCTAATTAGTTGGTAGAATATCTTGTATGAAAGAAAAAAATAAATTTACAATAAAAGGTTCGTTAAGATTTGTTTCTATCACATCAGTGAGGGAAAGGTCAATATTTTGATTTGTTCATATGATTGACAGTAATAAATACTGGATTTTCAAAGCAGCACTCAAGTATAATTTGTTGGTTTCATCCATAATCTCCTACATGAAAGTCTCTTTTCTGAAGAACATTACATTTCTTCTTCCTAACGTTTCAATAAAGGAGTAGAGTACATGACAGTGCTTCCCCTTCAGCAGGCTTAATTTTTATTTTGTAATTAACAATAACTAGTTTGGGAATTACACTATGGTATCTCTTGCTTTTGAATTTTCATTGAGTCTTTTTATGAAAAATTACAAGTTCCTCAGAGGGACTAATGTAGTTTGTTGCCATGGATAATTGTCTCTAAATAAACTGAGGGTAGTTAAGTGGATATGAACAGATGCAAATAAATTGATGGAAGTTGACTATTGTGCCTCTTGGCTCCTGTTTATTTGTTACCAGCCGCATATCTTTTTGTCTTGTCGGGCCTGGCATTTTATGCTCTTGAACTTGAACAATGTCAGCCGGATTCTTCCTCAGAGCCTGCATAAAATTGAGCTCCAGGGTAAAGCCCTCTGCCAGCCTGGCTAGAACTATAACAGAGACCAATAGCCTAATCACAGTTCTCTAAGCCCCATAGAAAGTAAGATCGTCTGTATTGGTACAGTTGTCTAACCACATCCATGTTTACCTGATCTCAGTTGGAATTGTAGGAAGGCTCTCTGAAGCATCACTGTTTCTCCACTCTTATTTTTCATGTGGGGAAAGTGAAGCCAGGGGAGAGGAAATTATTCAGCGTGATGTTTATTCATTCATTGAACTAATTATACAACCACGCATTAATCGCCAACTACAGGCCAGCCACCGTTCTGGACACTAGGGATTCAACAGTGACAGAGCACAGCTTCTGCCCTGGTGGAACTCACAACCCGGTAGGGGAGAGAGACAAGACAGCAGGAAATTAAAATACAGCATGAGAAGCAATTTGATAAGCATAAGCTCAGAATGGTGTAAGAGCTCACAAGAGAGACACTTACCTCAGTCTTGGTGAGTTAAAAAATAGTTTCCAAATAAAGGGACACCTTAGTCGTGACCTGAAAGATGAGTAGACAGTTGGCCAGGAAAACGACTCACTGCCAAGCTTACTGGCCAACCAATCAAACTTGGCTTCTAGGTATTTCAGTTTAAACCAATAAATGCTTAATGGAGATCCTGTATGTTTCTAACTCTGTGATATATATTTTAGGAGGATACTAGAAAAATGTAATAATAAGATGCTTGGGACTTTGTTGGGGAAAACAATCAAAATACTTGAGCCGATTAGGATACAATACAAAAGAATATTGAATTAAAGACTAAAATACGTGTTTTAAATAATATTGTTATATGAGAAGTCCTCAGATTTGTTCTTTAGCCTCCAACAAAAAGGTGTAACTAAGCTGAGACTTGACATGAGTGGGCAGTAAAACTGAAAATTTTCTTCTTTTTCTGATATCACTAATCTCACCCTGAGTTCTGGCTGGATTCTACCTCCAACATTAGTTCTAAAAACATTATTTTCCCAAACTGATTCTTTTGGAAATTATTTTTTTCCTCAAACTAACTCTTACAGGTTAAATTATGTCACCAAAAAGGTAGGTTGACATCCTAACCCCAGCATCTATAAATGTGACCTTATTTAGAAATAGGGTCTTTGCAGAAGTAATGAGGTTAAAATGAGGTCACCCTGAATTAGAGCAGCCCTAGTATAATATGACTGGTGTCCTTATAAGAAAAGACACAGAAACAGACACACACAGGAGGAAGGTGATGTGAAAACACACAGGGAGAATGTCATGTGATAATGTAGGAAGAGATTGGAGTGATGTGTCTGCAAACTAAGAAACACCAGGGATTGCGGGCAACACCAGAATCTGTTGGAAAGGCATCGAACAGTTTTTTCCCTCCCTAACTGACATCTTAACTTCAGACATCTAGTTTCCAGAACTGTGAGAGAAAATGTTTCTGTCATTTTAAGCCACTGGTTTATGGTATTTTGTTATGGCATCCCAGGGAAACTAATACACAGACTAAGCGGCTCCTGAAAGGAATTTGGCATTTGTGAATACTCTAAATAAATAATAGCTTTGAGGTTGTTTGAAATATCAAGTGATGTAGAAAGACAAAGAATTCAGTAGCAAGATAAGGTCAACAGTTACCCAGAGTGGTTACTGCAGATGATGAGTTTCTGAATGCAGAGATCAGACCCTCCATAGCATTGGACTCAGACATAATGACATCAAGGAGCCAGAGAACAATGACCATAACAGCTAGTGCAAAGTGCTTTGGGGCTCTGACTCTCCCCTTCCCAAAATATCATTTTAAATAAAAGACTGTAATATTTAAGTTGGTAATATTTTATTTAATGGAAGCCAAAATCATAATAGAACATTATTGTATGTCATTTTCATTTTGTTGATTGGTTTCATATCATATAGTTATTTTATAGCATGTTTTGAAAAAGAAAAAACAAAGAGCCGAGGTGGATGGATAATATACAATGTATAATTTTTGTGAATATTATAAGTAAAATATCTTTTATTATTTTAATGTATAAAGATCTCAAACTTATTAGAATGTCTGCAAAACTCCAAATAACTACCTAAGCAAAATGAGATTAAAGAGACCATCCACACGAGAGGCAATATTAATATATATGTGGGAGGATGTTTATATTTGTTAGTAAAATTAAAAGTAAATCTTTGGAATTATATTAAAATATTAGCAAATACATCTGTGTGTATATATGCAAATATACATGTGCAATATATATATATGTCTGTGTGTATATATGTATACATATTTCCAAATGTTTAGGAAATATACATTAACATTGATGGTGGCATTTCCAACACACTGCCAGCTCTATCTTAAAAATATATGTGAAATCAGACCACTTTCTGTAAATATCAAACCTACCACCATGAGTGAGGCCACTGACATCTCTCACTTGCATTATTGTGACAGGCTTCTAAGTGCCTTTATTCTAACCTCACAAGAGTCAACACAACAGTCAGAATAATTCTGTTAACAAGTCAATTTACATCATTCCTCTGATTAAAACTCTCCAGTAGCTCCCTATCTCATCTAGAGTGAAAAAAAGTCAGAGCCCTTACAGAGCTCTTCAAAGCCATGTTAAATCTGTATCCAGTTACCTGTCTGATCTCACATCCTACTGTTCTACTCACAGAGATTTCCTACTCTTCCAAGGACTACAACCATGGTTTGCTTCTTCCTGCCATGGGCCAGATATCCCATAACTTATCCCTCACCCTTTCAAGTCTTTGCTCAAATGTCACCTTCTCATTGAGGTCTCCCAGACCATGCTATTGAAATAACATTCATCCCCCACCCCTTACATTACCCAGATCTTTCTTTGCTTTATTTTTCTCCAATGCACTTACCACCTTCAAACATGCAACATAATTTGCTCATTTAATTTGTTTATTGCCTGTTTCTTTTCCAGTAGATATATGTTTTTTGAAGGCAGGAATTTCCATCTGTTCTGTTGACTCCTATATTTTATTGCCTAGAATAGTGTCTGGTATAATAAGCACTGAATAAATATTTGTTTAATGACTAGATAATGACATTTATCTTACCCTTATTTAAAATACCAAAATATTAAAAATAATCTACATGTTCAACAAAGGAATGGCTAAATAAATGATACTTTTCAATGGAATATTATATTCCTATTAAATCATTAACTATATTAACTGCATTACCTGTGTAAATGCTTACAGTCAAATAATTTTAAAAGTTGGAAACAATCACAAGTTTCCTTTAAGGACAACTACATCAAATTGCCTGTGAATAAGGAAAAAGAAAAAGAAAAATGCGTTCTTGGAATATTAGAATGATGGGGTTATGGTACATTTTGGGTTTTAATTAAAATTTTTAAAATATCTTTAGTACCATAAATATTTTTAAAGTAAAATTGAGCTAAATTGGAATAGTGAAAACAAGAACCATAGTTATATTTTGAGCAGATGAAATTCATTCTTACTTAGTGAAGTTTTAAAATCTAACTTTATTCTGATGATTAAAACTAATAGGTTTGTTCTTTAAGAGCAGAAAATGTCATTAATTTATTCAAGATACATTGATGAAGTAGAACTTCTCTGTCATGGGGTGCCGAGATAAACTATTGCAAAGTTTAAATTTACTCTGAAAATTATGAACATAGGGTTTCCCTGGTGGTCTAAAATAGGGAAATATTATGTGGACTAGCACATACTCAATTTAAACGGGCTCAAGGAAATTTAGGACCTTAAAATATCTTGATGTACAACCATATGTAATAAAGCCTGAATATCAATGGTGGGAGGTGGGCAGGGCTTTATACTATTTATGAGAAATACTATTTATGAGGATAAAAATTTCCTCTGATGAAGAAAAGCAAATACATTTCCAGGAGAATTTATGTCTAAAATTTAGCTGAAGTTATTTTCTAGCTTTGCTGTAATTATCCGCGTCCTCACCCTTCTCTAAAAGTCTATGGTGCCCAAAGGTCTTATACCATCATGTTCTGAAGAACTGAGGTTCATCCTTGGAGCAACATAGGGAGGAGAACAGAAAACAGCCACAGGAGCCAGGAGAGACAGAGAAGCTGGCTGCTGCGTGGACAGCACCTGAGGAAGGTGACCCTTGCAAGGGGATGAGGCGGGGATGCTGGAGCCTGCCGCCTCATGGGTGGAGACCGTGAAGGTGGGGGACACTTAGGTTACATAGAGTTCCTTTCCTATTCACAAGGTCAGACCATTTTATGCTTTATAAAAATTAGTGGGACAGCACACAAGGCAGTTAATTTTTTATACACACACAGAATAAGTAAAAATAAATAAGTAAATAATATAGATGAATGAGTAAAGAATGAATGAGAAGGAAGAAACGGGAAGAGAGGAGAAGGGAATGGGATAAAAGGAGAGGAAAAGAAAGGAAAGAAAGAAATATTATCCCTGAATATGAAAAACAGGAAGGAGGAAATAGAAATAAATGACAATAATACTTATGAAATAGATAAAAAGAATCAAGAAAAGAGAAGAAATTGGACAAAGATATGTATTTGGGAAATAAAATCAAAAGGGAGCAAAAGAAAAGTCCTATTGTCAGAAAATGGCTAGTTTCCCAAATAACATGTCTGGACTTCCTCTAAATTCCACAGGAGTCTCACATGCAAAAGGAAGGATACTTTTGGCCTGGAGAAGTTTGAAGAGATGTCAGTGGGAAGATAAGAAATGTAAAATATTGGTTTTTTAGCAGTAATTTTTGTCCTCTTGTCACTTTCCATATTTGAAATCATCAACCTGAAAGCATATTTCATTAATATTATGTTTATACAAGTATAAATTTAAATTGGGAGGCCGTCAGGTTGAGACACCTCCAGCACTTCAGGTTCCTATGTAAGCCAACCAAAGTCCAATGCAAACAGTAAAATAAAACTAGAGACTTAACCAATTGGAAACCTCTAACTAACCTCTAACTAGTGACTTTCCACCAGATCATACGCAAATAAGGTAAACACCTAGCTGGTGTCAGTCAAGTAATTTCTTTACTTCACTTCCACATTCAGTCTATAAAAGCCTGCTGCTTACACTGCTAATGCTATGTTCTCTGAACCTCTTCTGGTCCTGAAGGAGCCTGATTCATGAATCAATCTTTACTCGAATAAACTCTGCTATATTTAATTTGACTAAAGTTTTTCTTTTAACAGTACCTTGCAACATAACACTACTTCATATTCCAAAAAACACATTAAATCCTGAGGCACATGTCAAAGAATTTATCAACCTTTTATGAGGAACATTATTATTATTATATTTTAAAGCTAATTAGTATTTAAAATGATACAGTTTAAAGATGTTACATCACTTCTGGGGATTAAAAGACTTGACTTAAAAGAATTCTGAAGATTGGTTGCACAATTTTGTGAATATACAGAACACTATTGAATTTTACACTTCAAAATGTCTGAGATAGTACATTTTATGTTATGTATATTTTACTACAATTAAAAAAAATTTCTTTTTAATTTTTAAAGCAAGATCATAATGGTTCAGAGAGCAACATTTTGTTAGATTATAATAAATCTGATATAAATTTAATTGCAAAATCTAAACACCTATCCTAACATTATTACTTTACATTTGTAAATATCTTAAAAGTAGGCAATACGATGATTGCAAATGTGATAAGATAGCTGCCAAAGAGATTAAATTCTGTAAAATAAAACAGAACCTGCATCTAGAAGCCATTAACTTCTAGTGGCCTGAAGTTAACATTCACAAGATTATAAACCCTAAAAATTCTTAATTTTTGCTATTTATCCCTGAGAGCCAAATGTTGTCAATCATACATGTGCATATTTTTATTATGCATCTAACTATCTCCAGATCTTTCTGTTCCCTGTTTGCTGACCTGTAACTTTCATATATTCCCTACTTTTCCTATCGAAGTCCCAGGTAAGTAGCTATAGCTCTTTGCTCTTTCTCCCTTCAATTGTTGGGTTTCAGTTTAACTTCACTGTCATATAAGGAAATGTCACCACTCAAGTATAGTACTTACATAAGCAAAATGCCTCACAGGCTAAACTGTGGAGAAAAGATTATATGCTGAACTTCAGGGAAAATCAGAATATAATGTGTAACAAGAAACTATGAAGTCTCACTTATAGAGACCCTCTAGGAAAACTGAGGTCTTGACACTACCTACATGTCAGGGCATGAAAAAGTTACACAGGGACAAGGAAGGCACCGAAGGAGGCAGAACAGGCCAGTCACCCACCAGACTCCTCTCCCACCTGTGCAGAAGGCAGGACCCCACATGCTGCACCATCACCATGAGGCTTCACACAACTTCTGCAGAGGTGGTTCACAATGGGAACCACCACAGCTAATATTGTTGCAAGGAGGCCTCACCGCCATAATAACATCCACAACCACTGTGCAGAGGGCCCACTACATATTTAACTTCATTGACACAAGGAGAATCACTGAGTAAGCCTGAAAAAAGAGGAAGAAGTCTTTCTCCTCAAAGACCACTCCAGAGGAATAGAAGGAGTGACAGATCTACCACATGACCAAAAATCATTGCAGAGATACTAGAAATATGAAAAAAAAAATCAGAAAATATGACACCACCAAAAGAATTCAGTAACTCTCAAGTACCAGACCCTATACAATAAGAAAACCTTGAAATGACTGAAAAGGAATTCTGAGTAACTATCTTAAGGAAACTCAATGACATAAAAGAAGACTCTGTAAGACAACATGATGAAAGGAGAAAAAATATCCAGGATGTGAAGGGTGAAATTTACAGAGAGATCAATACCTTAAAAAACAATGTAGCAGAACTCCTGAAACTGAAAGAGGCATTCAATGAAATGAAAAGCACAACTGAGAGCTTAAGCAGCAGATTAGAAAAAGCTGAAAAAAAAAATCCAAACTCAAAGATGGTCTTTGTGAAATAACTCAGGCATACAAGAAAAAGGAAAAAAGAATTTTGAAAAATGAAGAAGCTATAAGCAGGCTAGCAGACAACCTTGAGCACAGAAATATCCAAATTATGGGTGCTCCAGAAGGGGAAGAGAAAAGTAAAGGCATTGAAAATCTATTCAATAAAATAATAATGGAAAAGTTCCCAGGTATAGAAAGAGTCACAAACTTTCAGATATAGGAAGGTCAAAGATCCCTAAACAGTTTCAATCCAAAAAAATTCTCTCGGAGACACATTATAGTCAAAATGGCTGATAGAGTTTGAATGTGTTGTCTCCCAAAACTCATGTGGAAATCTGATCCCCAATGTGTCAGTATTGGTAGCTGTTTGAGTAACGGGGGCAGATCCCTCATGAATAGATTAATGCTCTGGGGGTGGGGTACTGAGTGAGTTCTCACTCTATTGGATCCGACAAGAGCTGGTTGTTTAAAAGATCCTGGCACCTCCCTTCTCTCACTCTCTTGCTTCTTCAAACCCTGTAATCCGTTTGTACCCACCAGCTGCCTGCCCCTTTCAGCCATGAGTAGAAACAGCCTGAAGGCCCACACCAGATGTAACTATCCCAGAATCATAAACCAAGTAAACCTCCATTCTTTATAAATTACCCAGTTTAAGGTATTGTATTATAGCAACACAAAAACAGACAAATACAGAAAATTGGTACTGAGGAGTAAAGTGTTACTATACAGATAACTGAAAATGTGGAAGCAGCTTTGGAACTGGATAATGTGAAAAGGTTAGAAGAGTTTGGAGGACTCAGAAGAGGACAAAAAGATAAAGAAAAATTTGAAACGTTTTAGAGATTTGTTAAATGGTTGTGACCAGAATGCTCATAGAATGTAGACAGTAAAGTCTAAGCTGATGATGAGGTCACAGACAGAAATGAGGAACTTATTAGGAACTGGACAAAAGATCACCCCTGCTACACCACAGCAAGGAATTTGGCTGCATTGTGTCCATGCCCAAGGACTCTGTGGAAGGTGGGACTTAAGATCTGTGAACCAGAATGATTGGCAGAAGAAATTTCTAAGCAGCAAAGCATTCACATAGCTGCATGGATACTTGTAACAGCCTATGCTGAGTTATGGCAACAAAGGCATGACATAGAGGTTGAATTTATCGTTAAAAGGGAAGCAGAGCATAAAGATTTGGAAAATTTGCAGCCTATCCATGTGGTAGAGAATGGGAAAGCCCTTTCAGGAGAAAAATGCAAGGGCTCAGCAGATAGGCCTGTTGCTAAAGACATTTGCATGGCTATGAGGCAGCCAGATACTAACAGCCAGGACAATGGTAGAAAGGCCCCAAAGGCATTTCAGAAGTCTGGAAGGGCAGCCCTCCTATCACAGGCCTAGGAGGACTGAGCTGTTCTGGAGGACAGATCCAGGACACAGGTGTCCTCAGGAACTAGATCCCTGCATCCCAACTGATCTGGCTGGAGCAGCCCTGCCTCAACTGGCCCCAAGTGTGGTTCATGCAGCAGCTCTGGAGAGTAGAAACCTGAAACCTTGGTGGCTTCCACATAATGTTAAGTCTGCAAGCCGGTAGAACATGAGAGTAGTGGAGCCATGGCAGCCTCCACCCAGATTTCAGTGTATGTATGAAAAAGCCTGGGGGCTCAGGCAGAGACCTGCTGCAGGGGTGGAGCCACTGCAGAGGCCATCTACTGGAGCAATGCAGAGCAGAAATGTGGGGTTGGAGCCCCCACAGAGAGCCCCAACCAGGGCAATATCTAGTGGGGCCAGGGAAATGGGGCTGGCAACAAGGCCCAGGAATGTAAGGCCATTGGCAACATGCAACATTGGCCTGGAAAAGCTGCAGGCAGAGGTGCAGCCCAGTGGGATGCTCCCAGCAGAGCCATGGGAACAGGGATACCCAAGACCTTGGTGACCCAAACTCCCCATTGTCCCCAGGATGCAGGACTTGGAATCAAAACAGATTTTGTTGGAGCTTTAAGATTTAATGTCTGCCCTGCCAGGTTTTGGAGTTCTTTGAGCCCTGTTTTGCCTTTCTTCTGGCCTATTTCTCACTGTTGGAGCAGGAATGTATACCCAATGTCTGTTCCACCACTGTATCATGGAAGTAGATAATTTTATTTATTTTTTCATTTTTACAGGTTCACAGCTGGAATGAGTTTTGCCTTTGATCTCAGATGAGACTTTGGACTTTTTAGTTGGTGTGGGGAGCTGCCCACGTTACACCGTAATCGCCATTATAAGATGGCGCCGGCCGACACTGACAATCGGCAAAAACAAGTCTAGAGCGCATGTGCTGGGAATTTCCCCACCTCTAGTCTCCGCCCCACCTGTGGCGTCAGCTGGGCCGATTGGGCAGCCACCAATCAGATGGGAACACGTCCTAGGCGAGGGACTGTCTCTATATAAGGGGCGCGGCTCCCCTCGCTCGGGGTCTCCATTTTTAGCAAGCTTATGCTCTTCCTCTCAAGAGGCATTAAAGCTTTACTGCAGAAGGATCCTTTGTGTGCCGCGTCGTTCTTGCTGGCGAGACGGTAGCGCGGGACATCTGGTGCTGAAACCCGGGAAAACTTGTGACATCGTCAGCACCTTCGGAGACCCCCTGGTGACAGGGAGGATTCAGAACTGCAGGAGGGTAAGTTCAGAGAGGTGTGTCTGTTCTTGGTCTGGGGTGAATTCGGTTAGATTACAAGGTTTTAGACTCATCCCTTGGTGTGGTCAGACTGACGTAGATAAGCAGCTGCACCTGAGACCCGTGTGAGCCTCTCGTACATAAGGGAGCAGTGTGTCTCACAGCGCCTCCTAAAGCAGGGCGCGTTATGGGTTCTACGCAGTCTATGGTTACCGCGTTAGAGGCTGTGCTGAGACAACGTGAGATCAAAGTAGGGGGCCGTGTACTCAGAAATTTTGTGAAAGAGGTAGATCGTGTGGCGCCATGGTATGCCTGTTCCGGCTCCCTAACCTTGAGCTCTTGGAACAAATTGGGCAAAGACCTTGACCGCAAGTACGCGGAGGGAGACCTCCGTCAGGGCACCAAGACCATTTGGAAGTTTATTAAAAATTGCTTAGAAGATGAGGGCTGTAAACCGGTAGTGATAGTAGGGCAAAATACATTAGAAGAGGTCCAAGACAGCATGTCAGAAACTGAACGGAGTGAGAGGATGGGTACCCGCAGGAGAAGAGACGTCTCCCATAAGAAAAAGGGCCCTCCCGGTAAGTCTACGGACGAGGGAGAGATTCTAAAACAACAAAGTGACACTCCCGGCACATCTGCCGGTAAAGGAGGGATTTCAAAACCCAGACAAAAGTTGGAAGGGAAAGAAGGAGGCCTCTACCCTATGCAAGAGCTGGGGGCCTTAAAACAAGAATTAGAAGATTTAAATCTGGATGAGTATGTTTGGCTGTTGTGTGGGGTAAATGGCAGCTGCACGGACCTTTCACCGTTTGCCTTTTCAAAAGGCGGTGGTTGGGGAAATGCCTCTTTTGAGTGGAATGTGACTGAGTCCTTTGAATCCACTGTGTCCATAGAACAGCTTGGAACAAATTACTCTGTCCCGCCAACACCAGTTTGCCTTTATCCTCCTTTCATGTTTATTTTAACTAATATTAGTGATGAGAGGAGTCAGATTGCTTGTGATAACTATACTTGCTTTTATGCACAGTGCCGGAATGCTACGCTGTTCAATTTGGCCATAGTTGCTCGAATGCCTAGATGGATTCCTGTCCCAGTAGAAGCTCCCAATACTATGGTCTTGTTCAGGCAGAGGAGGGATTTTGGTCTCACTGCGGCAATAGTCGCCGCCGTATCCCTGGCGGCGGGTGCAGCCACAGCTGCTGCCGTTTCCTTGACTACCACGGTACAGACTGCCACCACGTTGAATAATTTGTCCTCCGCGGTAACACAGGCCCTAGAAACACAGACTGCGCTAAACGCTCAGCTGAAGGGAGGATTAATGGTGGTTAACCAGCGGGTGGATCTTGTGCAGGAACAAATAGACGTTTTATGGCAAATTGCTCAATTGGGGTGTCAATGGAAATATTCAGGGTTATGTGTCACCAGTATCCAATATAAAAAGTATACCAAAGCTGCAAATTTGTCTAAACAATTATCCCAGCATCTTTCAACAGGTTGGACGAGAGAATTTGACAACCTGATAAACCAGCTGCGCATGGCCATTGTGTCCGTGAATTCAACAAGAGTGGATGTCTCCTTCGCAGCCGGACTGTCCTCATGGATTAAAACGGCCGTGTCCCACTTCAAGGAGTGGGCAGGAGTGATTGGGGTTGGCATGTTCTTATGTGAGGGAACTGTGCTCCTACTATGGTTGGTCTGCAGATTAAAAGCCCAGACCCAGAGAGACAGGGTAGTCATCGCCCAGGCATTTCTAGCCCTGGAACAGGGGGCCAACCCTGACGTTTGGCTGTCCATGCTTAAGGATTAGCCTGCTCTGACTCCCCTTCCCCCTTCCTGTTGGCTGGCCTCCCTGAAGCTTGTTCAGAGGAGTTCGCCCTTGCTCAAACAGGTCTATGTGTAACAACAGGCTCCAGTGTGTCCAGAGACGGGCAACTTCCCCCAGACTTGAACCAACCTAAGACATGGTGCCCGGTGGCGATAGGGTCAACCTATGACGGGTAAGGTCAAAGTCTGTGGAGGGACGACCTAGGACAGGAATGCTGGCTAATTTGTCCGCGACCGCCGAGCTTGTACCAGCCGCTTTAAATGATAAAAAAGGGGGAGATGTGAGGAGCTGCCCGAAATCGCCATTACAAGATGGCGCTGATTTCCGGTGGAGGGCAGGGCTGCTCGGTAACACGCCTGGGCCAATTAGGCAGCCACCAATAAGGTAGGAGCACGTCCTAGGCGAGGAGCAGTCTCTATATAAAGGGCGCGGGTTCCCTCGCTCGGGGTCTCCATTTTTGGCAAGCTTATGCTCTCCCTCTCAAGATGCATTAAAGCTGATCTGCAGAAGGATCCTTTGTGTGCCGCGTCGTTCTTGCTGGCGAGACGAAGTTGGTGCTGGAACAAGCTAACTTTTGGGACTTTGGGGATGGAATGACTGTATTTTGTATGTGAGAGTGACATGAGTTTTGGAGGGGCCAGGGTAAATGATAGAGTTTGGATATGTTTGCCAAAACTCACATGGCTATCTGATCCCAATGTGGCAGTATTGGGAGCTGTTTGAATCATGAAGGCAGATCCCTCATGAATACAGTAATGCCCTGGGGGTGGGGTGGAGAATGAGTTGTCACACTATTAGTTCCCATGAGAGCTGGTTGTTTAAAATACCCTGCCACCTCCCCTCTCTCTCTCTTGCTTCTTCTCACCATGTGATATGCTTGTATCCCCTGACTGCGGGCTGCTTTCCACCATGAGCAGAAGCAGCCTGAGGCCTGCCACTGATGCAGCTGTCCCAGAATTGTGAGCCAAATAAATCTCTGTTCTTTAAAAATTACCCAGTTTTTTTTTTTAGGTATTCTGCTATAGCAACATAAAAATGGACTAATACACTGCCAACACTCAAAGACAAAGAGATAATCTTAAAAGCAGCAAGAGAAAAGCTTCAAGTCACTTACAAGGGAGCCCCCATTAGACTAACAACAGACTTCTCAACTGAAAATCTATAGGCAAGAAGAAAATGGGATGATATATTAAAACACTAAAAAAAACCCAAACTGCCAGCCAAGAATACTATACTCAGCAAGCCTATCTCTCAAAAATGAAGGAGAAATAGTGTATTTACAAGACAGACAAAAACTGCAGGAGTTCATCATCACATGAACAATCCTGCAAGAAATTCTCAAGTGATTACTGCATCTGGAATCTGAAAAACAATAGTCACTACCACAAATACACAAGTATGAACAAAACCCACTTGTAAAACACAAATGCAAAGGAAAAACAAAAGAAAATAATTCTTACCATCTCAAAAAAATAAATAAATAAAAACCCATGAACATGGAAGATTGATGATCAAGGCAGAAGAAAGAAAGAAATGATAGAAAAAACATCTATACAAAAAGCCGTAAAATGCCAGGAATTAAACAAAACCTATCACTAACTATCCTAAATGTAAATAGATTAAAATCCCCACTCAGAAGACACAGATTGATGGTTTGGATTGAAAAACAAGACCCAAATATACGCTGTATTCAACAGACTCATCTTACTAGTAAAGATGCACATAGACTAACAGTGAAAGGATGAAAAAGATATACTACACAAATGGAAACCAAAAATGAGCAAGAACAGCTATTCTTATATAAGATAAGAGACTTAAAACCAAAAACCATAAACAGAGACAAACAGAGCAACTTTACAGTGATAAAGAAATCTATCCAGCAAGAAGACATAGCAATCATAAATACATATACACCAACAATAGGGCACCTAGATATATAAAGCAAACACTATTAGACCCAAAAAAAGAGATAGACCTCAATATGATAATGGTGGATGATCTGATCACCCCTCTTTCATCATTGGACAGTTCATCCAGGCAACAAATCAACAGAGAAACACAGGATTTAAACTACAATTTAGACCAATTGGACCTGGTAGATATCTAAAGAACATTTCATCCAATAACTACAGAATATACATTCTTCTCACCAACACACAGAACATTCTCCAAGACAGACCACATGTTAGGTCACAAATCAAGTCTCAATGACTTTAAAAAAATAGAAATCATCTCACCTATCTTTTCAGACAAAAATTGATTAAAATTAGAAATTAATAACAAGCAAAACTTAAGACTCAGTACAAATACATGGAAATTAAACAACAGGCTTCTGAATGACCCATGATTCCAAAAAAAAATTAAACAGGAAATCAAAAAATTTCTAGAAATTAAAGACACACCATATCAAAACCTGTAGGATACTGTAAAGCTGCACTAATAGAGAAGTTTATAGCAATAAATTCTTAATTTAAAAAACTAGAAAGATTTCAAGTAAACAACCTAACGCTAAATCTAAAAGAACTAGAAAAACAAGAACAATTCAATCTCATAGTAGATAGAATTAAATATTTAAGATTAGAGCAGAACTGATTAATATGGAGACCCCCAAACAATATCAAAGATCAATGAAACAAAAAGTTGGTTTTTTGAGAAGATAAACAAAACAGACAAACCATTAGCTAGTTAACAAAAAAAAAGAGAGAGAGAGAGAGAGAAGACCTAAATAACAAAAATCAGAAATGAAAAGGGAGACATCACAACTGATACCACAGAAATGTGAAGAATCATTAGAGACTATTACAAACAACTGTATACCAACAAATATGAAAACCTAGGGGAAATGGATACATTTCTGGAGACATACAAACTGCACAGATTCAACCAAGAAGAAATAGAAAATATGAACAGACCAACAACAAGCAATGAGATTGAAGCAGTAATCAGCAATCTTCCAAACAAAGGAAAGCCCAGGACCAGATGGCCTTACTATTGAATTCTACCAAACTTTAAAAGAGGAATTAATAACAATTCTCTTCAAACTATTCCAAAAAATTGAAACAGAAGCCATTCTCCCAAGCTCATTCTATGAGGCCAGCATTGCCCTGATACAAAAACCAAAGATACAACAAAAAAAGAAAACTATAGACCAATATCTCTGATGATCACACATGCAAAAATCCTCAATAAAATACTATCATCAGAATACAGCAACACATCAATAAAATTACATACCATGATCAAGTGGGATTCATCCCAGAGATGCAAGGATGGTTCAACATGTGAAAGTCAATAAATTTGATACATCATATCAGCAAAATTAAGGACAAAAACCACATGATTATCTCAACAGAAGCAGAAAAAGCATTTGACAAAATTCAGTATCCTTTCATGATAAAGACAAATTAGGTTAAGGAAACTATCAAACTATTAGGTTAAGGAACTATCTCAACATAATAACTATCGACAAATTAGGTTAAGGAAACAATCTCAACACAACAAAAGCCATCGACAACAAGCCCACTGCCAGTATCATCCTGAAGGAGGAAAAACTGAAGGCTTTTCCCTTAAGAACAGGAACAAGACAGGGATGTCCACTCTCACTACTCCTATTTGGCATGGTACTGGAGGTAATAAACAGAGCAATCAGGCAAGAGAAAGAAATAAATGACAGCCAGATTGGAAAAGATGAAGTCAAATTGTCCCTATTTGCAGATGATGTGATCGTGTATACAGGAAAAGTTAAAGACTATCAAAAAACTTTTAGAGCTGGTTAATAATTTCAATAATATTGTAGGACACAAAATCAATGATCCCAAATCAGATGTGTTTATATTCCCCAAATATGAACTAAAAGAAAGAGAAATCAAGAAAGTAAGCTCATTTAAAATAGTCACCAAAAAATTTAAAAACGTAGGAATCAATTTAACGATGGAAGTTGAAGATCTCTACAATGATAACTACAAACTTCTACAGAAAGAAATTAAAGAAGATATAAAAAAATATAAAGACATTCAGTTTCCAGTCACGATGGTGGAATAGATGGTCCCCAGCATCACTCTCTCCTACAAATCAACCAATTTACAACTATTAAAAAGCAACCATAGCCAAGCTGGGGCTGCTAGAGCCCAGGGGAAGAGGAGGAGAGACCTACGGAGTTCATGAAGTCGGGAGAAGCCACAATGACAGAAAGAAAGGATCACTCTGAAAATTTAAAACCCTGGCCCTTTTAAGTCAGGAGCTGGTGAGCGCACAGAGCAAGAGCTGGCAAAAGCAGCAGCTGTGCCATTCCTATGAAGTTGCTTGGAGGTGGAAGGGGAGAAAAGGGTCTTGGTGTCCCACAGGCCAGCAAGACCACTAACAGTGGCCATCAAGAACACTAACAAGTTCCCATGGACCCACATAGGAGCCACAAGAACTGAAAAAAGGAGCCACTCACAGGCCAGTGAGTCATTGCAAGGGACTAGTGCATGACCCATCCCAGAGGAAGTGTTTAAAGTGCAGGTGGTGAGGGAGACAGGCCACCAGGGGAACATTGGGGAATAACAAGGACAGCTGATCTGCCCTCCAATCAGCAAAGACTGATTGGAGACTGGTCAGGAATATAGAACTGCAGGGAAAGCAGTTTGCTGAAAAGACTCAGGTCCAGACCAGAATTTCTACACAACCCTGGTGTACCAGATCTCATGACACTCGAAAGTACCTACAAAGTAAACCATTAAAACCTGAGCTGCACAAAAAGCCTTCACCAGAAAATCAGCAACAAAGCAGCAATTTAGCTCAACCACAGGGTTCAAGTGCAGAAGTTCCCCCATTTCAGAAGTAAGCAAAGAACAACAAATTAGTTTAGTGAATGGTTTAAGTAGTGGAAACACTGAATAATCCAACACAGAACTGAAATAAAAAACAAAATACCCACAGACCAGAGACAAAGTTTGATATTAACTAGTAAAGGTCTCACATCACCAAAGAACACCTATAAAACCTAGAAGGACTGGAAACCCCCTAGGCCCCCAAGCCAGGGACGGGGCTGGGCCAAGGGCCTTAGCCATACCCCCCGACACCCACAGCCAGCCCAGCGATGACCACAAAGTCACCAGAGGAAGTGTTCCAGGCTCCTGAGCTGGAACAGTGCAGGGCCAAGGGCTTTGGCCACACACCCCCAACATCTGTATCCAGCCCAGTGATGACCACTAAGTCACTGCAGGAAGTACCTTGGGCTCCTGAGCTGGAGCAGTGGGGGGCCAAATGCTTCAGCTACCCCCCCAACATCTACAACCAGTCTGGCAACAACCACTGAACCACTACTGAAAACCCCCTAGTGTCTTGAGTGAGGGCACTGGGGGGCCAAGGACTTTAGCCACACTCCCATGACATCTGCATTCAGCCCACCAATGAGCATTCCACCATTGGAAGCCACCTGTTCTCCCCTGCAGGAATGATGGGGGTGCCACAGGTCTCAACCATGCCCTCCCTTCTTCCTCCACCCTATTTCCTTCCCCCTTCTCTCTCCCTCCCACCCAACTTCTCCACAACAACATCTTAGAATGTAAAAACAGATGGAGCCAGGGACCGACCCCTCCTCCAACAACCAGGCAAGGAGCATGCCAAAAACACCCCTTCCATGTGGGTGGCCCACCACAGCCACCCCAATAGCCACAGCTGCTCCAAAAGTGGCTAGATGCCATAGCCAACATGCAAATGGTCCACCAGCCAATCAAGTGCATTACACAAGGAGAGTCACCAGCAGAGACCAAAGAAAAGAAGATGACGTCTCTCTCCACAAAGCCCATTCCAGAGTGACAGAAGAAGCATCTACTCTACAAGAATAGTGGGAGATCTGAACACACCTCTCTCAGCACTAGACAGATCATCTAGGCAACAAATCAACAGAGTAACCATTACTCTTTCAGAAGGAGAGAAGAAATCTAGGGTTATCAGAGGTGGGAGGGGAGAGGGAGAGGAGGATGGGGAGAGATTGCATAAAGAATAAGTATGATTTATAATAATATATATGCTAACAATAAAAAAAAACAGAAAAGAAAATGTAAAAACATTCCATGCTCTTAGATTGGAAGAATTAACATTGTGAAAATGTCTGTACTATCCAAAGCAATCTACAAATTGAATTCGGTCCCCATCAAAATACCAATGACATTCTTCAGAGAAATAGAAAAAAATGATCCTAACTTTCATATGAAACAATGAAAGCCAAAGCAATTCTGAGCAAAAAAAAGAGCTGGAGCCTTAACACTACTTGACATCAAACTATACTACAAAGCTATATTAATGGAACAGTATGGTACTGGCATGAAAATAGACACTCAGAAGAGTGGAAAAGAAGAGCAAACCCAGAAATCAACCCACAGACTTTCAGTCAACTGATATTTGGCTGAAATCATACATTGGGAAAAAGACTCCTTCTTTAATAAGTGGTGCTGGGAAAATTGGATATCTATGTGCAGAAGAATAAAATTAGAACTGCACCTCTCATCATATACCAAAATCAACTCAAAATGAATCAAAGACTTAAATATAAGACCTGAAACTGTAAAACTACTAATGGAAAATATAGGGGAAACACTTCAGGAACTAGGACTGGGCACAGACTTTATGAACAAGGGCCCTAAAGCACAAGCAACAACAACAAAAAGTAAACAAATGGGACTATATCAAACTAAAAGTTTCTGCACAGCAAAGGAAACAATCAACAGAGTAAAATGACAACCTATAGAGTGGGACAAAATATTTGCAAACTATACCTCCAACAAGGGATTAATATCCAAAATATACAAGGAACTAAAGCAATTACACAGTAAAAATAAAAACAAATAACCCAATTAAAAAATGGGCGAAGAAGCTGAATAGACATTTTTCTAAGGAAGGCATACAAATGGCCAACAGGTGCATTAAAAAATACTCAGCATCACTAATCATCAGGGAAATGCAAATTAAAACCATATTAAGACATTCTCTCACCCCAATTAGACTGACTATAATCAAAAAAGATGGAGAATAAAAAATGCTGATGAGGATGTGGAGAGAAGAGAATGCCTCTATACCATTGGTGGAACTGTAAATTAGTACAGCACTATGGAAAACAGTATGGGGTTTTCTCAACTCCAGATAGATTTACCTTGTGGTCCAGCAATCCCACTTCTAGGTGGGGTTCTCAAAGGAATGGAAATCATCATGTTGAAGGGATAACTGCATTCCCATGTTCATCGCAACTCTATTTACAATAGTCAAGATATGGAACCAACCTAAATGTCCATCAGTGAATGATTGGATAGGGAAACTGTGGTATATGCACACCATGGAATACTACTCTACCATAAAAAAGAATGAAATTCTGCCAGTTGAAGCAACATGGATGAGCTTGGAATAAGTTATATTGAGTGAAATAAGCCAGGCAGAGAGGAAAAAATACTGCATGTCCTCATTCATAAGTGGGAGCTAAGAGAGATAGAATGAAGGCAAGAAAGACCACAGTATTTTGTTGAACTCACAGAGGAAGAGAGCATACTTAGGGTTGCAGACTAGGGTCGGGGAGTGTATAGGGGAGGGAGCTCTGGGATTAATTGGGTGGGGGACACAGGGAATATTCTCAGTTTGTGGCAATGGGCATGATGATAGTATTGATCTGGCCATCATGTCTTGGGCACAAGTGGTGACATTCAGCTTTGTACCCCATGAATATGCAAAAACAATAAAATAAAATAAAATAAATATATATATTATGGACATGAATCCTTTACCAGATACTGGTATTAAAAATAAATTCTCCCACTCTGTGATTAAAAAAACAAACCAACAACAACAACAAAAAAAAAAAAAAAAAACAGGAGTGAGGCATAATTTCACCTCTTGAAGGAAGATGTTTAACATTCAGCTAGAAAACAGCCAAGTGTCAAGCTTGGCCCTCTCTCTTTCAATGAACCCCGCCCTGAATCATCCAAAGAGAATTAATAGATGCACCTACAGAGTGAGATCAGAGGTCTGAGCAGCCAGCTCCTCCACTATCATGTAGATTGGTAAGGGGTAGACACTTCCACCAATTTTTGATTCTTATGTGATGGAAACATTTAACTTATGAGTATTTATACTAATACATTCAAACACTCCCACTTCCTTCCTTTTAGGGAATATAGGCCCATGAGTGTATCATTTATGTTTGAGTGATGTGGATGCACAGAGAAGGAAAATAGAGCCTGGTCCTGCTTTACTAAAAAGGCTGCCAATTTGAATGCCTAAGAAGGGGCTAAGTGGGGACAGTTAACTGTTCTGAACAGGAGAGAGAGAAAAGTGCCATACAGGAAGAAAATCTAAGATCAAACCAGATTTTCTGGTTTGTCAAGGAAAGCAAGATATTTGGATTTTAGCATGAAATATCTTGACTTCCAAAGGTTGGAAACTAATTGAAATTTTTCAACACATTGTGAGCGCCAAACTCCAAATGTCCATGGGTTGTATCAGACTGCAGGTTGTGACACTGGCTTTACATACCAAAGCCTGAGCAGCTGGAGGGTGGGCTGGAAGGGAGCGATAAGAAAAACAGAGCGTTAGCTGTTATATACAGTGAGAATTTGGAGAAAAAGAGATCCTTAAGGGGTAGTATTCAGGATACTCTCTGTGGGTGATGTAACTACATTTGTAAACCGAAACACCTTCAGTGCTTTTAAAATTGGATTTGTATTTTTTTGATGTGATAACATGCTAATACAGTTTTTAAAAGGCAAACAACCCAGCTATATGTGTTTACCTTTACAATAATACATATTTCAAAATCAAATTTTAGTGAAAGATTAGATTGGATTTCATGTCACAGTTTATGATAAAACCATAGCCCTCAGGGCTTTAGTGAGACTATCAGAGATATTCAAATATAGTATAAAGGTGTAATGCCTTGCCAGGTTATTGCTCTTTCAAGCCAGCAGATGAACACAATACGTAGGATAATTGCTAAAAGAAGGACTGAAATGTTTCCAAAGCACCTACTTTCTGATCTCCAGACACACATACACATATATGTTTGACTAGCCATATAATGCATGCTATGGACTGAACTGTGCCTCCCCCAAATTCTTATGTTGAAGTCCTAGTTCCCAATGTGATGATATTTGGAAGATGATTAAGTTTAGATGAGGTCATGGGTGTGGAGCCCTCATGAATGGGCGTAGTGCCCTTATAAGAAGTGTCGCAAGAGAGCTCTCTCTCTCACCCAGTCATATAAGTATACAGCAAGAAGACAGCCATCTGAGAAAGAGGGCCCTCTCCAGAACCCAGCCATGCTGATACCTTGATCTGAGGCTTCCCATGCTTACAGAACCATGAGAAACAATCTCTGTGGTTTAAGCCACCCAATGTATGGCATTTTATAGCAGCCCTAGCTGACTAAGACAAATCTATACCCCAAATTTGCAAGATATCACTGGGAAGTATTTATAAAAGATTATTCCATTGAGTCTTCAATCTACCTCCATAGAAGGGCAGAAATTTCCATTATCCAATCAACCTACTGAAATTAATTTTAAATTCAGTCCTTAAATAGTGTGTCATCATGGAAGACTGTGCTATGAACTGAATTGTTTGTACCCCTCATCCCACAAAAAAAAAAAAAAAAAAATTAATTTGATGAAATCTAATCCCAATGTGATGGTATTTGGAGGTAAGGCTTTTGGGAGGTAACTAGGAATGGAATTTGTACCCTTATAAGAGACCAAAAAAACTAGCCCTCTGTGCTCTCTGCCATGTGAGGATACAAGGAGAAGACAGCCAAACACAAACCAAGAACAATGGATCTGAACAATGGATCTGCAGGCATTGTGATCTTCGACTTTCAGCCTCCAGAACTGTGAGACCTGTTAAACTGTTAAACTGCTTAAACTGTTGTTTAAGCCACCAAATCTATGGCATTCTGTTACAGCACACCGAGCTGACCAAAACAGACCCCTTCACATTTGATACTCAGTTATTTTACTCATTTCAATGCAGTTAATAAAAACAGTTAAAAAAAAGTTCTAGAGGTCTCTGTAACACTATAAACATTACTTATAAAATCTGCACTCCAAGTAGTGTTAAATGAAATGATGCAGTTTTGTTTTAAAAAAGATAGGCTTTGAAGTCACCAAGACCAAAGTTAGATTGTTACTCCCACTTACTAATTATGTGAAATTGGGTACCTTATTTAATCCACTGAAAACAGAATTCCAGATCTCTAAAATGATACAACTAACTATTTGATAGGGTTGTTAAAAATATTAAAATAAGTTTTGTAAAGCATCTAACAGTGAAAACCACAAAATTCATTTCATCGTTTTCTCCTAAAAATGGAGCTATTGCTTAAATCTATGGGTAGCTGTGAGGGGCTAAATTTTCCCTAGGGACAATTGCTAATTCAGGAAGAGGTAGCTAAAATTCTAAGAATCTGATGAGAACTTCCAACAGGGCCAAGGCGACAAAAATAAAAATTAAAAATTGAGAGACCTCAACACTAGGGCCAGCCAGGGTTGAGGTCTCTTAAAAATTACAAGCTCAGGTCAGAAGCATGAAGGACTACACACTGGGAGAAAGATTGAACCAGAAGTAGATCAGCCCTTGACGTAACTAAAGCCCAGCTTTGAATTAATTCAATCCCTGAAAACAGATTAAGAAAAATTTAGCTTACTACCACCCCAAACAGATTATCAAAAAACATATATATCTTCCAGAAAATATATCATCTTCCTGAGCTGCAAATTATTTCTATAATTTTTCACCTAAAATATCCAGCAACCAATCAAAAATACCATGCATATAAAGAATAAAAACAATAAAAAACAATATAAAAGGGAAAAACAGACAATAGGCTTGAGAGACAAAGTTCAGTTACTTGGAAACAGTTTGATCCTTTCTGGTCTTGCTTTTAAGCAGGACTGTTCCATTGTCATATAACCTGCTCATTCATCCTGGGCCCAAAGCTTCAGAAAGCCCTAGGCTTGGTTTAGTACTTTTCTCTTGCCAACTTGAAAGTCTTAAGAAATTCGAAGAGGGTGGCATTTCCATTTTACACTGGGTTCCTCAAATTATTTGGCTGGTCCTGCTTTTTAAATTCATTAGATAAGACCAGAGCAATGTTCAGTCTGAGGCACGACCTTGCTAAGTACTCCACCCAGCGTCCTGTGAATAATCAGATTTTCTAGTTGGACGGGAAGGATCAAGCATTCTTCTCAATCTGTGTGAGTGTAGAGTACTGTTCCCCTCTGATATTCTCAGACGGATCTTTCCCCTGCCTCACATGAACGTGCTACTCAGTATTCTCTTGAATACTCAAGGGAGACTTGCTGAACATTCCCAAAATTCTCTCTGTATGCAACAGTCTCCTCTTCAGTACTCTCCCTCGCAAACTCAGGGAGTCTACTTGGGATCCCCCTTACCATGGCCTATAAACTCTTCTAGGCAATAATCTGTAGTAACTTTTTTTGCCTTCATTGCCTCATGTCCTATGTCTTGAAAACAGTTGTTTTTATATACGTATCTTGTCCAGTTTTATTGTTGTTGTCTCAGATGGAATGATTTATCCCATCCTTTTACTCCATCTTTGCTGGAGGTGTTAGTCCAACAGCATTTTTATTTATTCATTTATTTATTTTAAATTTTTTTATTGGAACATAGGTGATCTTACATATCTGTGGGGTACAACATTAAGTATCAATACCTGTGTGCAATATGTGATGCTCAAATCAGGATAATTAGTATATTCATAATTATACAATATAATTGATTTTCGTGGCCCTTTACCAATGCTTCCTTTTTCCTCCTCCCCCTCCCCCTTTCCTACCTCTGGTAACCTCAGTTCTGTTCTCTTCATTCCAACAGCATTTTTTGCAACAGCCCCACAATCTAAACACCCCCAGTAATGATCAACAGTAAATTGATTGTAATATGTTCATACAATAAAATGTCATTACAGAAATAAAAATAAATGAGGTATAGCCACATTTAACAACAAGGATGAATCTCACAAACAATACTGAACAAAAGAAACTGGACACAAAATAATGCAATAATGCATGTTGTATATCTCCCAAAACAGGAAAATCTGAACTACTATATTAAAATTCAGGACAGTGGTTATCTTTGAAAAGAGGGAGAGAGAGTCATGATGTAAGGAGACTTCTGTGCCCCGGCAGTGTTATTTTTCTTGACCTGGGTTAGTGGTTATACGAGTGACCTCTTTATGATAATTGCTGAATGTTTGGTGTACTTTTCTGCATTCATTATGAAGTATAACACAGATAATAATAGTTAGTAAAAGGAAACATATAAAGAATAATACTATGTATCATGTTCATCAGAATTCTAATAAGAACATTTAGAAAACATTTTTGTCAACAGGTATGTAGCATCTTTGCCGGGAATATTCTACAATTCCTGAAAAACAAGCTATAAGATTGCTTGTTAAAGCAGGGTAGTTTTTGACATTGACATACATTGTTATGATGTATGCTGTATGTCAAGAAACCTCTGCTAAAACATGCCACATTTCACCAACTTGCTTCCTTGTTTATGGAGATTTTCAAGTGTATTTGTTTGCAATTATTTCCATTAAAATATTTAGTAAGTGACTAATACCTTAAGTTTTGGATCATTGATAGGTTGCTTGACATACCCTTTGAAGTTCATGGGCACTGCTAAGAATTCATTCTTGGAGCCAATTCAACTCAAATGCCCAGATTCATCCACATCTGCAGCTGATGTGACAGGTCTGGTGGCTAATCAAAAACATCAACTCTGGCTTTGTTTTGTTATCAAATCATATGTGATAATGTCACAACCAGTAAGTGTTGTTTTCAGATATGTGTTTGTACTGACTTGACAGTGAACCTAACGAGTGAAATAGATATGAAGAACAAGAAATTCTAAATTCTCACCCTTACAGATTTTGATATTATCAATTTGCCTGTGCTATCTTAAAACACACCCCCCCACACACACAAACACATACAAGTAGGTGTCTTTTTTTGTTACTCTTGGTGTATAGAAAATAAGGATAGATCCTACACTAACAGATTAATGATAATACTAACCAAGTTACTTTGAACTTGATAAACTGAGATATTGGGATTTGTATTTTGTTGGAGGTATTCAAAAAGATAATATGGGTATATCCAGTCCAGCAAAGAGTCAGCCCAATGCCCACCTGGGGATCCTGAGACATGAGGGCCATGGGCCTCAACCCAGTCCCTACCACCACACATCCAGGCCAGCAGTGGAACAGCCAATGCCCGGGACCCTTAGACAGGGACCGGGCCAGCCCCACCCTTGCCTACAACTAGATCCTAGAATGTACTTATTAACCATGTGTGTTTCTTTGAGTTGTGTGACTTATCTGCTCATGTTCTTCACCAAATTTCTGCTTAGAATTTTATGAGTTCTTTTTGCAATATGGATGTTACCCTTTGTGTGTTTAAAAAAAAAAGAGAGAGAGAGTAGAATAATGGGTACCAGAGGTTACCAGAGACTGGGAGAAGTGGGGGTAGGGGATAAGATTAGGGGTGAGCTAATGGGAACAGAACTATGCCATCTACCCTAAGTGACTCATTGTGCAGTATATGCATGTACTGAAACAACACACTGGCATGTATTGAAACAACATACTGTACCCCACAAAAAATAAATATAAATAAAATTGAATTTTAAAAAATAATGTGTAATCCACATTGTTTTCCTACTACGTATAGAAAAGCAGTTTGTAGTGTTGGGAAAGGGAGAATATTTGAAGGCAATAGCTCAGAACTGGGGTCTTCACCCCATCACTTACTATCTGTGTTACCTGAATTAAGTTACCAAATTTATTTTATTTAATTTTTCCAATCTGTGAAATGAGAACTGCTTCACTGGATAGTTATGGATATAAAATAAGAGGAAAAGATGTTCTATGCCTAAAAATGTATGACTACTACCTGTACGACAAGCCCCCTTACTTTACAGAAGCATAAACTGAGACTCAGAAAAGTAAGTGACCTGTCCAAGGTCACAGTTGATTAAATCCCTTGCATGTGATGTTCTCTCTTATGGAGCAAACTGAATCCATTCCTCATATTCCCAAGCTGTGTCGCTCTTGCCAGTTCTGTGAGGACCTCGGCCTAAAGCTCAGTCACTAAGGTGCTCAGTGTGGCAGAAAGGGAGTAGCCTTTCAAAAGCAGAAGTCATTGAGCACAGTTTTTATTACATTTAGAGTTGAATTTCTATTAAATAATAGAGTATGTCAATGCAGGTGAACATAATTCTTCACAGCTTTAATCATAATTGACTTAATATAAGAAAAGTATTTTCAACTGGATTCTATCACACAATGTACTCATATCTGGTTGATTTTATTTCTCTGCAATAATAGGTAACTAACATAAAAAAAAATAGATGGGAGTACTTTCTGTCAGCTTCTGAACGCTCATCAGAGTTCAGATCTACCTGAAGCTTGGCTCCAGCAGTCTATCCTATGATTCTTCCTTTATTCACAATAAACTCACATAATTATTCCCCCAGCGTTCTTTCTCTCATTTTATGTGTGGAAAATACCTTTAAGTAATACGAGTACACTAGGAAGGATGATAAGGCCATTGATGGAATAATAGAGAAAGTGATATATAAATTTAAGCAGCTACTGAGATGGGGGGAAAATATCTATTGATCTGGGTTGTAAAAAATTGTGTTAAGCATGTACTTTTATACTATAGGTAATGGGAGGTTAAAAAAAAAATAAAGGTGACATGAGAGACACTCTCTAACTTCATAGAACTCATGATCCCATTATGGAGACAATACATATATCCATAAAATACCAAACAACAATGTTGGACATTTAATGATTAAAGACAGAATTACTTAGAATAGGAACTTAATGAGTTATGGGCTAAAGGAAATGGTACTTGAACTGGGTTTTGAATAATAGAAAGGATTTCTGCAGTGGAAGGGAGAAGAAAAAAAGCATTCTAAATGAAGAAAAGCTGTAATCACGGGCTAGAAAGCAAAAGCAAGCCCCATGTGTTTGCAGAGGCTGTGTCAGGGAAGCTGTGGAGGAGACCGGGGAAACATTAAACTCTTCTGATGGCACAGTCAGACAATCTCGAGACAATGAAAAATGATTGAAAGTTTTATGACCGCCTCATAGCCATGTATCAGTGACCTAAGCTCCTTGTATACTCAGTTTCAAAATTTCACTTTCAAACAGAAGGTCCTTTCTATAATGATTCTAACACTAGCCTAAAATGAGTTAAAGATGCTGATAGGTATATATTCTTTCAACACCAATTTGGGAAGTAGGGACATGGGCCAAATGACTAATCTCCCTGTTCCCATTCTCATTAAGTATCTCACACGCTCTCTGCCAACATACTGATGCACACCTATGAAGCCTGGTGTACTGGGTAGTTGTTGGTCTCTGATAAACCTGAAGAACATGCGACCCAAATGGTTTAGAACATGACTTATATTTGGTGGAGAGGCATTACCTGGTGTCTACCCAAATAAGCCAGCAACATTCTCAATTGTTCTGTATTGTAAATGATAGAGAGAGGGTAATTCTTCCAGGAATTTTTGAGTGCTTGCAGAGCTTATTAATTTAGTAATTTAGGGACAGGATTCCCGAGAATACCGATGGTATTTTTTTCCTCAAAATATCGAAACCACCTTGAGGCAATCATAAGTGTATTTTCTAGAATTATATATTTTCTTTCCATTCAATCAATATGTTGTATGTTTATGGAAAAGGGGTAAGGGTAAAACTTCCTCTCTCTCTGTCTCTCTCTCTGTCTCTCTCTCTTTGTTTCAACAAAAAATACACAGTGAAAATACTGCCTATGGCATAGTAATAGTATTAGAATCAGAAAATACAGCTTAAAATTAAGTCTATGCAGTTATTGATAACCTCAAAAATATTTGAGAATTTCAAAACAAATGACAGCCTTCATTATCATTAACATCATCATCATCATTATCTTCAATGAGCTATTTTTAGTTTAATAAGCAGCTCTCAGTGATATTTTGATTTGAAGCATTTATTAAAATACATTTTTCTAAAAAATCACCCAAGACAAGGATTATAAGACCATTCAGTTAATTACTCTAGCATATATATTCATGGGGGGAGAGAAGGAGAAAAAAGAAAAGAACGTGGATAAAAAGGAAGCATTTATCTGACTGATTAAAGATTTTATGAATTCAGATACAGCCCTAGACTTCCTAAGGGGCAGCTTTAGGCCACTAACTTCATTTTTCCTACCCATCTGATATCTCTAAATTGTAGGACAATTCATGCTGTTTTAGGAACAAAGTACTTAATACATATATTTTTAATAATTAATTAGAAAACTGCATTCAGCTCTGCAAGACGAAGTTATATTACAGGTATTGCCTATATTCTGAATGGCAGTTTGAAATACTTTGATTCTCCAAAGACCACATATCCCTATGTCAGCTAAAACCACTGCTGTTCACACTTTCCTGGAAGCAATCACGTACCCTAAATGAAAGATTCTAAGAAGTGGGATGACTCCGTATTTGATTGGGGGCTAAGACCCTGTCTGGTTCACATACTGTAATCGGTTTTAATGGACTTTTAAAATCATTTTCTCTAGGACACCTGAGAGACGTGAAACTAGATAACAGTGACAGCTGGAAGACAATTTGGGGAAATTTCAAGACATAGGTGAAGGAAAATTAAAGACAAAAAACGACGCAAAGGAAGCTTAGACATTACTCGTAATGTATCATTTCTAAGTGCAGATATAAAAAGCAATGTTACATGTAATACTATTTGGAATTTACAAGCAAAAATAAAGCTTATCTCAAGTACCTGAATCTATATACACATCTCTGCTATGATTTGAATGTCCCCCCTAAACTAACTGAAGCTGATACCCATTGTTAAGAGAGTGGGAAATCAGATGATGGCATTTGAAAGGCAGGACCTTTGGGAAGTGATTGGATCATGAAGACTCTGTCTTCATGAATAGATTACTCCACTCATGGATTAATGAGTTAATGGTTTAATGGGTTATCAGGGAGTGGATTGGGAGCTTTATAAGGAGAGGAAGGAAGCATGCGAAAATGTCCTTGCTCAGCCCTCTCTATGTCATACCCTGCATTGCCAAGGACTCTGTGGAGTCCCTACCAAGAGAAGGTCCTTATCAAATGCACTCTTTGACCTTGGACTTCCCAGCCTCCAAAACTGTAAGAAATTCTTCATAAATTTCCCAGTTTCAGGTATTCTGTTACAAGCAACAGAAAACAGACTAATACAAATTCTGTATAATTCACTGAGTATATATGTACATATGTTTTCTGTGGTGTGCAGAATTTTAAGGTATACCCCAAGATCCACACCCCCTAGAGTACACACCCTGTGTGATTTCCTCCCCTTGAGTTCAGGAGGCATCTGATTATGATGGATGCCACTCCTGTGATTATGCTACATTATATGGCAAAGGTAAAAGGATTTTGCAGATTAAATTCCCAAATTAGTTTGAGTTGATCAAAAGTGTGATTATCCTGGGTAGGCCTGACTTAATCAGGTGAGCCCTTTACAAGAGGGTCTAAGCCTTTCCTAAAAGGGAAATTCAAAGACAGAAATTGACCCACTGACTTTGAAGACACAAGCTCCCATACTTTGGATAGGGGCATGTGGCAGAGAACAGCAGAGAGGCCTCTATCTAGTACATGAAAATGGCCCAACTGAAGCCAGTAAGAAAGCCTACAACCCCAAGGACATAAATTCTATTGACAATTAATAAGTTAGGAAGAGGTCTATGAGCTCCAGGTGAGCAGGCAACCCTGGATGACACACTGATTTCAGACTTGTGAGGCCCTGAGCAGAGAATTCAGCTGTGCCATATCTAGACTTCTGACCAACAGAAACTGAGATAATAGATAAGTGTTATTTTAAGCTGCCGAGTCTGTGATAATTTGTTATTCAGCACAGACAACTAATACAATAGATCTATTTTTGCCCCCCCATCTGCCCATCAGTTGTTCATTTCCCTTTTTCCAGAAATGTCTCAATTTATTTAGCAAACTAGTCCTCATAAACTCCAACCACATAGTTCCCAAATAGGTTGTTAGTCATGGTGTTCTCACCCCACTGACCCCAGAAAAGATCCTATGACTATCCATACCAATCATAGAACGCAAGCACAGTGACCTGGCAGAGCTGTGATCTCCAGTTCGGGATGGTCTCATTAGAGTCCTGCAAATTCCCAGGACATATTAGAACAGAAACATTCTTTATGCAACAGCTAAGGCAAATAGAGCTAAGAAACCTTACCTTTTATTTCAGATCAGCAACTGCATTTGATTTTCATCTCAGTGATGCAATTACACACTTCAATAATATTCTTCTTTCATCTCGGTCCCCTACCCACCACACTAAAATTTAAAAAGGAAATTATGCTTTTTTCATGTGGACTCAGAGAAATAGGTTATAGAAATTAAGAAATATGAATGACTTTCCCTGTTGAAAATAAAGTCAGGAAATGGACAGTAATTCCTTTTTCTAATCCTTCTTGCATAAGATCTAAGAGTAACATTTTGAACTCAGTTGCTGATCCTCGGGGAAACTCTCAGCAATAGCATCCAGTAGAGATTGGCTCTATTTAAGTGGAAAAAATGTTGATCAAAGTGGAAGGAAAAATTTTATGACTAAATACAATAATTCAATGTAATAGATATTTATTGGAGGAAAAGTATTAACTGAGTGATGTGAGTACATGAAAAAGTATAAAGCATGGTCCCTACCTTCAAACATCATATAATTAGGAGGGGAAAAAAAGCCTAACAGAATTTCTAAGGAACAATTTTTTTTAAATTGTGTATAATTAGCTTCATGAAAGAGCTTAATATTCTTGAATGAATGTTAGCAATACACACTTTATAAGTTTTTAATCCTTGTCGTTTTCAGTTTCTTTTCAATAAGACGTGGACAATAACCTGCCCAAAGTGATGATTAAGTGGGATAAGGTCTAAAGGGCAGATACTCAACATGTGGTACTACTACTGCTCTTCACGTTTTTCCTACATTATGCTATTGCCCTTTTTCCTGTAAGTCAAGAAATTGAATGTGAAAGATCTAAATCTGTTAAGTGAGATTATTGTTCAATAGTGTAAAGGGTTATCAAAGTGGGCAATCTATGTAGCTAGAAATAAGACATGAGCTCAGGAGTTTAAATTATGCCAAAAAAACTTCAGCTGAAAGAAACTGAAAAAAAGAGTATAAGTTGATACATATTCCAGGGCTTAAACAACAGGAAAGAAGTCAATTGACTAATCAGAAATAAATTAACAAGAAAATGCTTAAAATAAGCCTTGTGTTCAATAAATATTTCTTGTGAAAAGGCAGCAAGAACAACAAAAAAACAAGAATGAGAAGAGACCTCTATGCATGGGAAGCCTAGGCCATAAGGGGGCTATTTCAATTTCAGTCCAGGTAAACAACAAACCAGTAAGCTATAGCGTGTATCATTTTAATCCCCAGGATTTCCCCAAAGAAACATAGGAATTATGAATGAGAGTGTGCTTTTTCAGAAAACATGGCTTCATAAGAAATAACCCAGCTCTCCTTCTAAACAGGTTGACAACTCTAAGACACTTCTATGTAAAAATTCTGCACTGTCACTGTATGAATAAAGGTAGAAGGCACCGTGCTTACCTCAGTCACTACACGGAGAGAGTCAACCTTAGGTTTATGTAGAAAAGATACACACAGGAGAAGAAATTGGAAATGCAATGAGAGGTGACTGCTGAAGACTGATCAGTATTGTAAGCGTAGCAAAGCAGAATTGAATTACAAGTATTTATGTGACGTTTGCTGTCATTTTAGAGGGTTATCTTTGTGAGATTTTGTTAGATTTGCAAGATTATTTGAAACAACAGTGGTTCTTAATTGAACACTGAACTACAGATCAAAGGCGCAGATCTAAATCATAAATTTTATTATCTTTGTTCAGTAAAATTAGAACACTGATTGAAACTGCTGGAAAGATGCATGAATTAGTATTACTAGACATTCTATTTAGATGAAACAATATTTTAAAAACATGGTTTGGGAGTGTTACATCATATAATCACTTAATTTAGGAAAATTCAACCTTACCTGTTTGTTTATTTTTTTTTTATTTTGCCTGTGAGTAACCAAAAAATAAAAAAAATAAAAATTAAAAGGTGAGAAAAAAATTATGTAAATACACACATATAGTTTATTTTACTCACCACAGCTTTTAAACACATGCCAACCACCTGTCCCCATTAAAAAGAAGCATCGCTGTACATAGTATACATGAAGGATCTTCAAAAAATTCATGGAAAGATTTACATTATCTTTCAACTCCATTTTCCATGAACTTTTCGAAGTGAATTTATAGCTGTGTAATACTGCACAGGATTGTATATTTAAAAAACATTATTATACCCTATGGACATTTCAGAGGTTTTCCAAGTTTAATTTTGACTCTGTGGTTTTAGCCTTGCCCATACATAGCAGTACCTAACCTCTACCAATGCTTTCTTTATGCGTGTCAGTTTATACAGGAAATAAACTTTCTGGGAACAATAGAAAACTAAAGGCAGAAATACAGCTCAACCCTAACTCTCTTTGTAATCACAGATGAAGGGCTCAAGAATCTGAAGGGTCCTGGATGGGGCAAAAGTAACCAAAATTCAAATACCTGTTTTTTGGTAAAATAATCTTTGGTAAAAGAGTGAAAAGTGTTTGATCGGAAGCTTTCAGAGAATACTCACATGGTTGCCAAAATCAGATATATACGAGAAGAGAAAAAGGTTTTAAAAAGACTGATAGATAAGAAAGAGGTAGATATAAAAAGTAGTAGAACCTGCCTTAGAGAAATTTAAAACAGAGAAATAAGAAAAGTCAAGCAAGGAATCAGGGTAGTGAAAGTGTGTGTGTGAAAACACCGAGGAGAGGCAAGAAAGGGGAAACAAATCAAGGTATTTCATGAGGGTCAGGGTGCCCCAAAATGACAGAAACTATTCACGGAGGTGTCTGTGAGTGGAAACCATGAGAACAGTTGCTCCAGGGCTCAGGAGGTTGCTTTTATGCAGAGGATCAATATTTAGGATTGTTGGGGATGGAGGGAGGGGGGCTAGGCCTAGAACTTCCCTTCCTCTTTGGGTGGGGGCCAAAAGAGATATTGGAAAGTGATGATGGGAGATCTAAGGAAAAATAAAATGATCTGTCTAATGGGAGATACTTTGCGCTATCGAATGAACTAGATTACTAGCCAATACAAAGACTGAGGCTGTGGGCAAAAGGAATGAGCCAAGCAACCTATACATTAAATTAAAAGTAGCAACATGTAAATATCTGATTCTTCCAAAAAACTATAAAGAGTGTGCTTGCTTATCTCATTTATCCAATTTACAGTCCAAGATCCTCAAGTTCGTAGGAAGATGAGGATGAAGAAATGGAAGCACAAGCAATAGAATCAAGCTAACATCAGGCCAAGAAAGGCAGTTTTGCAGGTAGCTCTGCAAACTGTTTTAGACCTTTAATGTCATCCAACCCTTTGCCCTAGATATGGTCAGAGCTTGTCTCTCAAAGGGACAGTTATATCCCAGACATCTTGCTGATTCTCCCTGAACTAAATTTTCTGGTATTCTCAATAGACTCCAAAGTGGCAAGTGGCAATAATTTACCCTCAAATAGAGGAAGTGAAAACTATGGTAGAATTAATATATTTTTTCTTAATAAATATCTTTAAATGGAATAACTACTATATGCCAAAGAAGTTACTAAACTCTTTTTATCTGATTAGCATGTTTAGAGAATCAATTAACCCAGTAGAAAAACAGAAGTCTCAAGTTTTAGAATCAAACAAGCATAGAATTTAATCCCAGATCTTCCACCTAGTAGATATGATAATTTGCAATCTCTGTAAAGTTATTGAGCTCCAGTTTCCTCACTTTGTAATCAGGGATAAAAGATTTGTTGAGAGTATGAAACAAGATAGTATATGTAAGTGCTTAGGTCACTGTCTGTCAAACAATCAGCATTCAATAGAGGCAACTATATTATTTTCTACACATCACATGAAATATATATTTTTAAGCTTTGTTTACCAAGCCCCTCTGAGGCTAGTAGATGGCAGAGACACAAACTTTCACATTTTCAATTTCAGTAATCATGGAACTCATTAGATACTTGCGTATCTATCATGGCACAGCACCTTTTATTTATTAGAGCATTAAATTTTAAAATTTCACCAAGCTAACATAAGCAAAACCACATTGATTTCTACAAATTTACTATAATTACACATTTGAGCCCTATGAACAGATAAGCAAACATGTAAATGAAGCATTATTATTCTAAAGAGGAAAAATAACAAGTGATAAATTGAGTTTTCAAGAACTTGTTTATTTTCGAATAACAAGACAAGCCACAATATTTAAATAGCAAAAAATATCAAATCATTCAATCCTTAAATATCACATTGGATACTGTAAGACAAAAATCCAAGCACATATTTTCAGGCTATAAATATTAATAAGCCAAGTTTGACTTCAAATTTTAACACAATTGAATCAGCCAGATGTTCTTCCATTTATTTCTGTTATTTTAATTTCTGCACAGGTATTCATTCTTCCATAGAAAATGCCTTCAAAGATTGTGAAAATATCACTAGAAATTGAAGATAGAAATAAATGCAATAAAAAAGAGTCTAGTATGATTCTAGACTCTTTTATTGGCTCAAATCTTTGCTGTAATTCTAATACCAATATTTAATGTTGAGAAAGCATGCAAAATATTAGGTTATATAAAGTACCAGCTAAAGGATCCAGTGAAATTCCATCTCCACTTACATATTGTCCTTGTGTCTCTTCAGCCAGCATAGAAGATCCTCAACTCTTGGCTAAATATTGTACTTCACACACACATACACACATGGTTTAAGGGAAAGGCTGTTGCTATATTGCTAATATTTGTGAAAATGCAATATAGCTTTCAAAACTTTGAGTCAAAAGATATAGTAATTAACTATGAAGCATATTTCCTGTGTCTGTTTCCTTTTCTTCATTTATGTGCAGGGTCACTACTTCTCTGTTCAGGCCCTTAAGTGTCTTTTATCCTCTTTAACATCTTCCTCTCTATTTCTGCCTCTTTATTCAGAGCATCATAAGATGAGAATCAAGACCATGACAGATGGAAAAAGGCAGTGACCAGAAGATGAAGTATTGATTAAGGAGTGAAGTAAGGACCAGATACAAATGGTAACAGCAGAAACCAGTACATATTATAGGAACTCAGTATATGTTTGTAAAATGGATATTTCATTTAATCCCACTAGTGACACACTAAAATATGTATTATTATTCCCCTTTAATGAATAGGAAAACTGATGTTGAGCTAGATCTGGCAAATTGTTGCATGGCAAAAAAAGTAGCAAACTGGAAGGAAAACTATCATCAGTATGGACGTAAAGCTCACGTTTTTGCCACTGTTGCGTACTTGCCTTCCCACTGGTCTCTGCCTATGACTGTAAAGCTCCCTCTTTATTTCCCTTTAACAGTGTTTCCTCCTATTTCCTTGTCTCTTTCTCCCTTAAAATAACTATAACATCACAGAAAATTTTAAAACTTTTGCTGCAATCATTGAGAAACATTTATGTTCTATGGTTCTCATTTGTAAAAGGGATTGGGAAGCATGGAGGAAAATGTTGAATTGTCTTTTATAAAAGAAACAACAAAGGTTCAAGATTCCATAATTTTTCCTTCTCCGAGAATAAGATCAATGATTAAAAAAACAATCATTTTCTATCCTTCCCTGTAACATAAAACGATATCTCTTATTTTATTGTTACTAGACAAGTAAACCAAAATCAAATACTTTACAAGTTTGGATGTGCACACTTGAGTAGCTTATAGTATAAAAGGAAATACAACAGATGTAGAAACAGAAAAGACAAAGCCATTTTTAGCTAATTATACTTGTTAACGAACATTTATTTTTAAGCCCATTCTGCTGCATTTATTATGGTCACCAGGAAGCCATAGTAGAAGGGAAGAAAAAGGGGAGTGGAGGAGAAGAGAAACAGGTAAAAGATATTAGGTCACATGAGGATTGGGGGGAGAGGGAAACAGACTAGACCAAGGAAAACAATACTTTACATAAGGAGGATTAAGATTTTTTTTTTTTTTCAAAAAGTGGTTAAGGAAGGAAACAGAACCTCAAAGTATCATAAACCTCCCCCCAGCCCAGGAAATCCATTTCTGTTGGCACAGCCTCCACTTTCTTCCCTGGAGGCTAATGTCAGGACATCTGAGCCTGACTTCAGGTGTGCACTTCTGCCTCCCCAACTCCCACAGACGAGAGACACATAGAAGGATGCATGGTCATAGAAGCAGTCCAGCTCATTTCTGCCTTCAAGGCTAAATTAGGAGCTCCCCCCTTCCAGAAGTCTTCCTTGATAAGACTTTCCCCACTCCAACTTTTCCTTCTTCACCTCCTTTCTCACATTCATGAATTCTATTTGTACTAAATGGTTTCAAATGTTTTAATATAGAATCATCATACCAGAAGGACATTTAGAATGGAATTTAAATTCCCATCTCGTAAATTTTCTTATTTTAGTAGATAAGATTTGGGGCTACAGAAGTTAAGTAACTTGTGAAAAGTCACACAGCTAATTAAAGGTACATGTCAGGCACCTAAATCCCACTTTAGGGCTCGTTCTACTACATCACGTGTTTCGATTCATTTATTCCTTCTGAAAAAATTACTGGTGTGTGATATTTTGGAGTTTTGAAAAGAATCCTTTGGTCATTTATTAACTTTTTTATATTTAAATAGTTATATTTAATAGCCTTCTTACATTTAAATAGCACACTTCATTAGGTATAAAATTTCAAGGCTGATGTAAAATTCTACGTTTCAAGTATGACAATATTTTCAAATTTTTGAGAATTCTAACATACCCAAAGCCGAAATTAAAATAACAGTATTTCCTCCAGAATTCTGTCAGGGGAAAATATTCAGTGCATATACTTGTCTTAAATAAAATAATACAAAACAGACACACACCCACACACACACAGATGTAAAAGACAACCTTTTACCCTCCCCAATTTAAAAGAATTCTAAGCTTAAATCTTCCTTCACTGAACAGAATGACTCCATTCTCGGACCTTTAATAATGACAACAGTAGCAGTGACAATCAAAATTATTAAGCTCTTTCTGCATGTACTAGACGCTGTGCTAGTCACTGGAGGAAAGAAAGAGAGAAAGAGAAAGAAGAAAGAGAGAGGAAGAGAGGAAAGAAGAAAAGAGCGGATTTTCAGCTAAATGGAGAAGACAGACATATAATCAAATATTTAACAGAATATGGGGGGAAAATGGCATTGAGGCATGCTACGGTACTCAGAGTGCCATTGATATATCAATAGGACACTTAGCCTAATCTTGGGATTAAGGGAGAGGGGCATTCTGGAGGTATTGCCTAGAAGAAGTCTTAAGGGTTTAGTAAGAGTGAGAAAGAAAAGCAGGAAGGGCTTTCTGGGCCAAGCAAAGTCACAGCACTAGGAAAATGTGTTGTGTGCAGAGAGCCACAAGCAATTTTTAGTTACTAGAATACAGCATGTACTCGAAAAAAAGCGGTGGGGAGGAGATTTGAGAAATAGATACTGGCAAGTTCACAGACGGCCTTTCCCTTAGTGTAAAAGTATTACCTGGAATTGATATGAAGTAACATGACCAACAGTCATCACTTCATTACCTTAATATTATTGTTAAGCAGATTTGCTTATATTTTCCTAGCTTCCATCACCACTGCCACCTTTCATACGTAATTAAACATATATAAGACATAGACAATTCTTCACTATTCTTTTCAAGAGAGCCATCATTAACATGGGTGAATTAAATGATTTTTAAACTGAGGGCTTACTCAGAAAAAAACTAAAATTATGAGTGAATATTCCTGGCATGGAGGAATAAATTTCAACTTAGCAAACATAATGGTAAGTCGTTTATTTTTATCACTTACAAATGAATAGTAGCACGGTCTTATTTTTTCAGTTGCTTTTTTATAGACAAATCATAGCCAAAGCCTTTGAGAAGTACAGAGGTACCAGAAAATTATTAGGAAGCCATGGAGCTCTGGAGCCCTCTGCTCTGGATCCCCATCCAGGCCTAATGATTATTTTCAGTCTTTGTATAATGTAGGTAAATCAACAGGACCCAAATCACGCCGTCCCACAGTGGGTGCCTGACTTCGAGTAGTCTACAATTTCTTCTAACTCAAACAGGATGTCTCCTTTCAAATTCTCTACTCCATTTAACACATGCGATCTCAAGCTGCATAATGTATTCTGTTTTTTGGCTCTCCCGAGAAATGTGCTCTGCTCTTGGCACGCTGGGATAACTAAAATTTTCCTTCAAAAAGCCAACTTTTTCTAAGCTCACTGATTTAACCCAACCAACATCCATCATCTTTTGAGTATCCATGGGTGTTCAGCACTGTGCTAGGTATGATGGAAGATACCAATAAGAGAGTAAGTTCCAGAACACATCAAGTATATAGTCAGATGGAGGAGACAAGACTAACATGCATGCAACAACTAGAAAACAGTTTGAACTGGTATATAATTAAGTGCTGAATGTAATACTGACTGTCAGCGCACAATTCTTCACTAATTACCAATTGCTTGAAGGAATAAATACTTAAGTTTGGGGATTTCAATCACAATTACTCTATAAGCATTAATTCTTGTAACCAGCAATTCAATTCATTTCAAAGAATTACAAACACACCCTAGTTTAGCAAATTATCAGCATTGTTCTCAAAAATGTTTTTTCCATTAAGCAATTAATTTAAATCCTGATTGTTCTGACCTCCAAGGCCTTTTGGGAGGTGCTTGCACCTCAGATGTAATTTAATTTTTCAAATGAATTTTCAGCTGGTGCAGGATTCCGAGCCCTGAGGGTAAGGAATCTGCTTCCTACCTAGGAGCAGGGGAACAGGAGAGCCTTAGTGTAAAAGTATTACCTGGAAGTATCAGCCTCGGGTTCATAGGAGGCCAACTCTCCCCTCTGAGATTCTCTCTCCCTTTCCCCCCACCATCTTCCTTTCTTCTATTTTTACCTCTTTTTCTTTCCCCTCTACCTGTCTCCCCTGCTTTGGTTCTCTTCTTCCTCGCCTGCCTTTGTTTTAGTCTGGCCATAAGCATCCACAGAGAAAGTCTCCTCAGCTGGCTCCTCCTGACCCTCATCTTTGCTGCCTCCCTTGCCAGCATGTTGGATATGGGCCCAGCAGAGATGATGGCCACAGAGGCCAAGCTCAGTCTGTCTTTGGGATTTTTAGCCAGCTTCCGATCAACCAGTAGGTGTGCTAGGATTGCAAACATATTTTTCAAATGTGCTTCCCACACAGAGACGTCACCAACTTCCCTCAGCTCCCCTGTGCATCTTTGTGGATTTGCTCACCCTGGGACAGCATGAAGGGCTCTTGCAAACAACCGCAGGTGGGCATGGCCATATCCAGACCTGCTTTTGTGGGAAACGATACTTCTTTCTTCCTCGGTCTGAGTGTGATGGGGTAGAGGGCAAGTGCTTTGAGCTTCAGTTTTCTCCTCTATAAGAAAGTGATTTCCACACAGTGGGTTGCTGTGGGAATAAATCCAGGAGCAGGATAGCATGGCAGCTAAAAGCCTGACTTCCCAGTTTCAAGTCCCAGTTCTGCCTCTTCCCAGGTAGGTAACCTGAGCAGGTTGCATAAGTTTTCTGTTTCAAATTCTTCATTTGTAAAACAGGAAAAATAACAGTATCTTTCTCATAAACTTCATATCTCAGAATTAAATAAGTGAAATTATGTAATATACGTATGAAATACTACCTAAATTGTAGCCTTTGTTATGGAAAGTGACTTGCACATAGTTGATACTCTATAAATGTAAGCTCTCTCCTTTCTGTTCATGTGGACCTAGTAGAGCATGAAATCTGGGTAGGAGAGGGACTGCTCTGTAGCTGTCCACCAGAAAATGTTACTTTCTGTGTTCAGCCTCTTTCTCATTTTCTGCCTTAATCTAATATTTCCTTCTTTCTTCTCCTTTTACATGTATTTACCCAGCCCACAAATCTGCTCCATGTGTCCGGCCATCTCTCAAGGGCAGACCATCAAGGTGAATAATACTCCAGGCATCTGGGGATGCCAGATCTCAGTCTTCTTCCACCACTCAAAAGCACTGTGGTGATCATCAGTGGAAGAACGTGTTCTGTGATTTGATGAACTTCAGCAATTTGCACTGAAGGCTTCTTTAGTGGCCACTAAAAACACTAAATAGTGGTCAACATAGGACAAAAACAAGTGCCACTATCAAAAGCATTTTTGTACTAGACTGTACAGTTAGGGATTTTTTTTTTTTTTTTTTTTTTTTTTTTGACTGGTAAGGGGATCGCAACCCTCAGCACAGTGTGGTCTGCACCACGCTCAACCAATGAGCGCACCGGCCATCCCTATATAGAATCTGAACCCCGCAGCCGCGGTGCTACCAGTGCCGCACTCTCCAGAGTGAGCCACGGGGCTGGCCCCAGTTAGGGAATTTTGATTTGATGAAAATAAAAATTAAAATATCCAGGAATATTCAGACAACTTAGACAGTGAAAATGGGAATGAATGAATTTGGAAAATCTTTGCCATTATTTTACTTTCTACAAGTCAATGGAAAATAAAATCTGAGTAAATGGATGAAAAAAATAGCTTTCTTCTTAACATACAGCCCTACCATAGTTAATAGCATTTCTCTCCTACCCCGAAGGAGGATTCAAAAGTGGTTTTGAGCCTGTAGTAGATGCAGAAAAGATTAAGAGAAAGGAATCAAAGGAATCAAAGCACACCATCACAAAACGTCATTAAATCACAAAGGAAGACAGCAAGAGAGAAAGAAAGAAACCAAGGAACTATAAAATAGAAAACAATGAAGAAAAGGCAATAGTAAGTCCTTCCCTATCAATAATTACTTTAAACAAAAGTGGTTTTGACTGTGAGCACGTTCCTGAAGTTGACAACACTGACAGTAACAGTAAGAAGGTAAAAGTACAATTCCCAGAAAGTTTCACACCCTTCAATTACTGAAATTTAAAGGAGCAATTTCTTTCCAAAATTAAACTGATCAGGAGCCAGATTACTCTTCCGATTATGATGGTAATAACAATGGCTGATATTGAGTGCTTGCTAAATGTCAAGCACTGACCAAGGTAGTGTGTGTGTGTGTGTGTGTGTGTGTGTGTGTGTGTGTGTGTGTGTGTGTGTGTGTGTGTGTGTGTGTTCATCTGATCAACTTACATGACCTCACTTAATTGATAACAAAAAATCTGCTCTGATTCAGTCAGCTAAATTATAGTGCACTGGGAGATCTGGGATAAATCCTAGTCACATCTACCTGTCCTGGAAATTGTTATCATAAGACCCTTTTTATTTAGAAGCAGACATGATGGCACCAGAAAGTCATAAAATAACCTAGAATGCTTCTTGTAACCCTTACCCTAAATCCCTGCATGTAGGATGTAACCTAGTAACAATCCTAAATCTATGCACCCTGTACAACTAATAGAAGTGATGAAGTGACTAGGTGGGATGTCTTCTCTCTCTCTCCTTTGATTCTACCCCTCCTTGTGATCATAAAAGGCAAAGCTCTGCTGGCCCTCTTCAGAGTCGTTTCTCTGGGAGACCTGATCTATGCACGTCCCTGGTTGCAATAGTCATATTGGCTCAATACATCCTATGCTTTATATGTTCGGCTTCAGTTTCTTTTAGGTCAGCATAATCCTATCACAACATAATGGGCAGAATCTATACTTATTTCCATTTTAGCAATAAAAAGGTTGGTTTGGAAAGTCAACAAACTTACTCAAGTTCACACAGCTAAAAGGGTGATTCTTGCTAGTACGAAGGCAGACAAGGCAAATCTGAAAGCGCTTTGTCCTGAAATGTGAAAGCGATTGAATTGAATCAAGTCTCAGCAAGAGCAGAAGTTATCTATAATATAAGAATATGCACAGTTATTAATTTTTAATGGTTGAAATATTGGCCTTAAATATCAACTATGTACTTATTTGCAAAATCATATAATTCTGCTCTTAGGAACCGAAGACTGTGAAAACTCACAGGATACCTTATTTGTGCTGCACCAAATTTCTCCAGTCCACTTTACAAACCAGGAATCCTTTCACAGTAGACAAGATCAGAATACAATTCAGTCATTCTTTTCCTTTCACTAAAGAACAAGTGACAAGGCTGCTGGCCAGTTTATACAACAGTTAACTTGGCCTTCAAATTCCCCACTGCCATCCGGTTATCAAGAAAGTTAATTATTATCAATCTCCTAGCTCTCAATCGGAGGCCAAAAGTCACCTTGCTCCAAAGTCCTTGCCTGGTAAAATAACTAGTAGAAAAATAGCAGTTTTATTCTGAACCAAATTATTGATTCCCTAGAATAACACTGATAACTTTCAGAAACGAGATAAAAGTTACAAGAAAAGTTTCTACATGGGGCTGGGGAAATAGAGGGAGACAGGGAGAGGGTAAATTATTTATGAGCAACAAAGAAAGATAGTTCAGAATAATCAACTATTTCTAAGGCCAAATGGTAAAGCTTGAGTGATGTCTATTAAAGCATTGTTGAATAAAGAGCTAATCTAAAAAGGTTGACTATTCTCTTACTGTGTTTAGACTCTTACAAGCTATTCAGGCAATGTCTGGAGGAGAAATGCACATAAAAGATCTGAACTCACTGAAATTAGTGCCTCATGGTATTCCTTCCAGCCCAGAATCAGTTTGGAGCACACAGTAAGGGAACAGTCCACCTATCCACATATGCAGAGATATTAACAGGGTGAAAGAGAGAAGAGAAGGAAAGAGAGGAGAGGACAAAATAAAGAATAAATTTCAAAGACAAGCCAGCCATCAGAATGTCTTCTAGTTTGTAGAATTATTTGGAGAATTCAAACTCTTGCTTGCATGTGATTTTGGAAATATGGATTTTCCTAAAACCAAAGGGATAGCTAATTGTGTTTTCACAAAGATTAAGGTAAAGGTAATCACAGAGGCCTTTAGCATTCTCAGAGGGCTCTTTTGGCTTTAAATATTTGGGCTGGTGTGAATTTAATAAATTGTAAGGGAATTCTAATTAATAAACCCAATTTGTTCTGATGAATTTTTAAAAATAACCCATGCAGGAATAATTTTTAATGTGGTTGAGTCAAAAAGGAAATAATTTTGTAGTGGAGTTGATAATGTACATGGAGATTTGACTATGAAGTATTGATTCTGTAAGCCACACTCAAAAACACACTTTAATTGATGAATAGAAGCATATCATAACATACAAGAATAGCAGGCAAAATGGCATCTAAGTTAAAATTTCAAGGAAGCTTGATTCTTAAAAGACTGTTTTCTAGCAAAAGATCCATAGAGTGTAGACTGGATTTGCAACAAGGTCAATTGCCTGAACAACGTGGCAAGTGAGTGTATCACATACCAGACTTCTTGGTAAAAAAGGAAATGCCTGTTTCAAGTCGACAACTTTATGTTATCTCCTTTCGCAACAGTGATTACATTTGAGTTTTACATTATGGGTGCAATGAAGCTGGAATTTACTGCTGGAATAATAGATCAAAGCAAATCAGAAAGTAATTAGTTGATAAAGCAAAGCGCTGCTTATCTGAACGACTTGGCTTATGGAACGTAAAGAAACAGGAAACCCTTGACTGCTATAGCTTTTGAAATAAAGAAGAGGAAAAATTACTCATATAGAAGAGCAGTTTATCAGTAGGTGGAAATCAACTCCATCTATTCTTTTCTCTTGCAAATTAGTTCTTTCTCTTCCTTCCTTAGTACTAAACTTCCTGATCTGCGAATTCATTTCCTTTCATTGCATATATTTCTCTGGAGGCTGTATATTCATTTTCTGGATATTAGATACCCTATTTACCACAGCCTGTAGCCTAGAGACATTTGCTATGCAGGATTTTCTCCCCTCCCCTTTCAACACAGAATTTTATAAAGAAAATGACTAATAAAGGAAGTGAGTGACAGACCTCCATTGAGCAGCCAGTGATCACTACACATTTAGATTTTATATTATTATTATTTAGCATATTAAGTGCCCACTCTCATCATTGTGGGTGACCTCTCAGGGGGTAGCAGAGCATTCAGCTTCGGGAGGACAGAGTTTAATATTAGGTTGAAAATGGTTAACAACAGGCTGAAGGCCTAACGAAAACACATTTAGAAAGTCAACCAGAGGGATTTTATTTTAATGAAAAAGAATAATGAAAAGCACTCTGCAGGGAGAACAAATTTGACAAGGTTATTTAAACATATATGCAGGCTTTAATGTTTCAAAAGAGTTTTGGTTGGTTTTTGGTTTGTTTTGTTTTTTAATAATGGGATTTAATCTAATTTGTGGTTTTGGGCCTGAGTTGCAGAGTGGCTACGAGGTAGTTTTCGAAAGCAAGACTCTTCTGCCAAGTATGAGTTTAAAATAGATTTTAGGGTGTTTGAGTTGGATGAACACTTAGAGATGATCTAATTTGACCTTTTCATTCACAGGACAAGACACTGAAGCTCAAAAATGTGAAATGAGTTGTCCAAGGCCATGAAGCTGGTAAGTAAGAGAGCCATACTGAGGATGACCCCATTGATGAGCACTTATGTAGGCCATGTCTGTCTTATAGCTTTGTATTCTTTAGCTGTGATCCTTACAATAAACTGTGAGCAGGTGTTATTGTTGCTAGTTTATAGATGGAAGAAGGAAACTCAAAGGAACATGTAATTTACCAAAGGTCACATAGATGGAAAAAGGTGAAGTACAGATTTAACCTGAATGATCCTAGGGTCTGCCTTTGGCCACCTACCCCAGCAGAAGGCAGAGCTCTCTGTTGCTTTCCCCAAGGCTTTCAGTCTCTGGTATAACAATTTTCAGCAGATCTAGCCAGACTCTGTCTACCAAACCTGTGCTATCAACTGGCCTGTTTTTAGTTGCTAATACTTTAATTCTGACCTCCCTTACTTAATACCTAGAGCCCACCCTAGTTTCCAATTCATCCCTAACCCTTACCCACCCCTTTCCTCCTTCAGGTCCAACTCCTGAGACCCCAGCTAAGCCAGTGTTTCTGGTCCAGAATCAACTATGAGGCAGGTCAGGTGGAAATCAAATCCATCCACTTCCAAATTGTGTGTGTGTGTGTGTGTGTGTGTGTGTGTGTGTGTGTATGTGTGTATGTGTGTGTGTGTGTGTGTGTGAGAGAGAGAGAGAGAGAGAGAGAGATGACCAATGGTATGTTGGAAAGGAAAGATTTGGAACAAATCTGGCAGCTCCAGTGACTCGGGTATCTATTGTGCCACCAAGATTATAGCTTCAAGAATGCACTGTAACTCTAAAGCCTACCTTGGGGTGGGGCAGAAGCTGCTGCCTTGAGGACACCCAGCAATAGACTGAATCAGAGCTGGTTTGGCAGTGGGAATCATCTACGGTTCCAGCAGAGAGGAGCTGGGACAGACAAAAGCAGAAGATCTGAGGCAGGGCCTAACACATTGGCCCCTCATCCACCATCCCCTCTGTGGTTTTCTAACTCTTCTCCAGGTTAGACCTGTTGCAAATAGTCAGCACTACTAGGACCAGCTCTCTACTTTCTTCCATGTGAGCCTCATCTTAGTGGGAAAAATAACTGTATTTGCAATTTCCTCCACTGTATCCTAAGCTCACCCTTTACTAAGACTGTTAACCTCTTTCAGCCCCAATTTGATCCCTTAAACTGTATATAACTCAAAAGAATGAATGAGAATTTTGTTTACAGCTGTGGCTCCAACTCTGAGATCCCCTAGTAAACTTTAACATGTTAACTCTGAGCCAACTTAGGCCAACAGGTATTTCTACTTTTTATTACTAATTTCTGTTAGAAAAATCATAAAATATATTTTGTAATCAAACTGCCACTGCTATAGCACATATCATAAAAATATTGGAACTTCCAAAGGAACTTTAAGAAATCATCCCCTAATAAAAATATTTTTTTTAATTCTTGAGTAAGCCAATTAAGAATTTAGTAAGGGCAAACCATTCACCTGTAGCTCAAAGCGTAAAGAGCCAAAGAAACAACTCTCAAAAAATAAAAAAGGTCTCTAACCTATTAAATGTCCCCCTATTTTAAATAAGATATACTATAACATACTATATAAGTGACCCAGTGGGCATAATTTGCTCAGATTTTTGAAAAATGTTTTTGAAAAGTTTCTTTATAACAGATTATTAAAGGAAAGAATTCACTAGAGGACGAAGGGCAGAATACTGCCAAGAGCTGCTGTGAAAAGCCATGGAAGAAGTCCTCGAGAACAGCTGTGGCTGAGAGTAAAGTTAATAATTAGACACCCAAGTGTCTAGCATTGGCTCTGGCATTGACAGCATATTTAATGAGGAGAAGGTAGAGAAACTGGGAGATGACTGAGTAGGAACGTAGAGTTTGACTGCCAAATCTGCCAATGACTCTGCTTTAGGTAAGCGGAGGAAATGAGTCAAGAACAATAAAATTTATCACATGGATTCAATGTTTTGGGATTTCAGCACAAATAAAAGCACTTACAATTCAACTTGTACCAATAGTCATTCCAGTAGAAATTAAGTGAAATTTTTCTGAAACCTCCTCTGGGAGGTAGCCTGGTTAAAGAAAGCTCTAACATCTACATGAATAGATAAGAGACAAGAAAAGAATGCCGTTATGACATAATCGGTTATTCAATATATAAAATGTAAAAGGTTATCTGAGAATTTCTATAAAATTATGGTAGGAATTAACAAAGACAACAATTTTCTAAAAATTAACATAGACAACTGTTCATTGGTTGTAAGATTATTCAATACATTTTACTTTCAATTTTGAGAATTCAATTTAAAGATGGATTCAAGGAGAAGGAAAATAATACCACAATATTAAGAAACGAAATCACTGATGTAAGACTGTACTTGATTAAAGTTACACTTAGTGATTATTTGATATTCTTCTGATCCTCCATTGCCCTAGGCCTTACCAGCCTGTGGCATAAATGAGCTCACATTAGCATTGATACATAAATTTCCATGGAAAACAGCCCTCACTCTCATAATTGCCTCAAAAACTTTAGGGTTTCCTAGGGTGCTGAATATAAGACTAGCATCATCCCTTTCCTGTTTTTCTAACCTGAATTCCCTGTGATATCTTCTGCCTCAGAGCCAGGAGAAAAGCACACTTCATCATTAGGACTGGTGCCAGGATGCTGTGTGGGAAACCTACATCCCTAATGTCCTCTCAGCTCTTCTCTCAAAACCACTAAACTCTGATGTATCAAGAACATCTGCAGACCCTTGAGTCTTTATGAAAGACTGTATTTTCCAAAACTGGCCAAAGCATTACTTTTGATGTCACATGCTCATCCAGGATTTTGCCACTTCCCCATCAAAAAGCAGATTTTCTTTCCCCTTCTGTTGAATCTGGACAGGCTTGTGACTGCTGCAAACAACAGAATAAGACAAAGTGATGCTATGTGACATCCAAGACTAGATCACAAAAATGATACAGCTTCTATAAGACCCGTGCACCAAGCACAAATCCTACACGCCGGAGTGGCTTGCCTCACAAAGACCACAAGACCAGGACCGTTGCAATCAGCAAGAGGAATTTTATTTTTCCAGCAGGCTGGGGCGCTTTGCCTTTCGGAAAGCGGCCCCTCAGTTTACAATACAAGCACTTTTTATACAGTTTTTCCTGAACAGATCTTTATGACAGGATGAGTTGTCGGTTATCTGTGGCGCCCTTGGATTTATGGTCAGACTTTAGCAGGCTGGTACCCCCGATAAGAAATGGCACTTCTTTCAATCGTATATCTTCCTTGGTGCCTGACAAGGAGGATCTTAGATAAGGAACCAGCCCATTCCTGGGACCAGGTGGGACCATGCTCTTCTTGGAAGGTTTAGTGTACTTGGGCCCCCTGCTGCTTAATAGCCTCTTAGAAGCTGCTTTACATTTCAGTAGCCCCTTAGAAGCTGCTTTACTTAAAATGCCTTTAGATATGTTTCCCTGTTTTAGCAAGCATTTGCCGAAGCAAATTGTGCAGGATAAAGCTATGCTAGCAAATTGTGCAGGTTAAAGCTATATTTTCCAATTACTACACTAGCACCCCAATAAGAAATGACACATTCTTCCATTACACTTCCTCCTGGCTCTCCCCATTAGGATCCTGGCACTTAGAACTCAGGGACTATACTGCAAGGAAGCACAAGCCACATGGAAAGACTGTATATAGGTGTTCCCACCAGCAGCCCTGGCTAAGATTTTAGCCTAAACTCAGCATCAATTGCCAAACGTGCAAAAAAATTCTAACCCCCTGCTTTGGAACTGCCCAGTCAAGCAACAATGAGTTATTCCTGACAAACTCTGCCCAAATTGCAGAAAATGTCAGGAGAAGAAATATCATTATTTTAAGCCACTGTTTGGGGATGGTTTGTTACACAGCATTACATAGCTGAAACAATCCTCCTCCGTCAGAGACCTACATATTTCAACACAGACTGAGGAGAATACCAATATCCCCAATTCTATACAGTCCTTTGAACATAAGTTCCAAGCATATGCTTATCCAAATACTATGAGGATACTTCAAAAAATTAGTGGAAAATGGAATTAAAAGATAATACAAATCTTTCCATGAACATTTTCAAGACAAGACACCTCATACGTATTCCTTTATGATAATAAGCCTCTCTGCTTCTGCTTTAGACACTTCTAAATAAGCATCATCTGAAGATCGTTGGCCAGGCACCATGCTGTCAGCTCCATTTCACTATTTCTCTCCAGGAAATATTAACACTCAATTTCTTTCTAGCATGCATTTCAACTCATGTAAAGAGATGCCTGCAGATTAGGGACAGGGTTGAGGAACTAGTCCATAATTTCAGATGGAACAATCAGGCTGACTCAAAATTCCACTTCAGGCCAAACATACTCTCATTATTTTTCATAAATCACCTCCGAAAGAGAAACTTTCTAAGAGGCTGTGATTTCATCCTCTTTCATGGCAATGTCATTTGTTGAGGGGTGAAGTGGCCAGGCAATACAAATAAGAATAAAAAAGATCCCAGAGGGAAAAATTTTATTGTCAGAAATGTACTTTAAGATGGTTATGGGGCTATAACAGCATTCAGAAATTTTAATAGCTCTTATGAAGACCCCCATACTACCAAGCTAACACTTAGTGGGGATGAGGTGGAGGGGTTATCGAAAATACTATGCTTTATAAAACCATCAAAAAGCATAAGTTAGAGAATCCTACTCTAGACAGTGAGAGGAAAACTGAAAGAGTACTCCAAATAAGAAATCTGCAAGTGAACACAAATTTCTTCTTAAGAAATGAATAGAATCTAAAATCAAGTGAAAAACAGTATGTAACCCTATCCTGTAAGGTTATATATACACTTTATAGCAGAGGACTTTTCAACACAAAGATTGTATTACAAGATAATTAATTGAGATATTCAGAATTTGAGGTAGGTACAATAATTTTATGTTTTCCTTATTGTTAACCTAATTTTACTAAAGCAATACAAAATAAGAGAGTTGTAGATTTATATTCAGAACAAATACAAATTTGAGAAACATGCGTAAATATAATGGTACATAATATCTCATAAGTTCATTTTAATACTTTCATTTGGCTGTTTTGGGCTTTATAATTTGTAAAGAATTATGCCTTTTAATTTTAATATATAATTACAGCTAATAATAACTATAGCTTCCAGCTATTTGAAACTCAGTGGAGCCAGTTGCAATACTAATTACTAACAGTATCTCAGTTCATCCTCACAACAACCCTTTGAGGTAGATGTTATTATTTATTATCTCCAAACCAAAATAGTTTAAATGCTTTCCCAGTATTCCTCGGCTGGTAGATTTGGGCTTCTAAGGCAGGCTGTCTGACCCCAGAGCTTGAGTTCTGTATCCCTGCAATAATATCCTCCTGCAAGCAGTTGTATGAACTGCAGTATCAAAACTTCAGTGTTTAAAAATGTCTTTCACACCTCAGTTTAGGGTTAAGAAGACACTACAGCCCAATCCAGTTCTGACTTTCCCCATTCTCTCACTGCCCTCCTCCCAGAAAAGAAACGAATTCTTCTCTTCTCTTTCCCAGCAACAATCACCACAGCATTCTTTCTCAGTGGATTTGGTTCTCCTGCATACTCCAGGAGTGAGATCCAAGACTCCGGATTTAAGGGGTATCAGGAAGAGAAATTTGAGTCTGAAAAAAAAAGTATTATTTCCATGCCAACTCTCACCACAGCCACACTCCTTAAAACCATGTCAATCTCATCTCTTTTGCTTTTTATATTTTCTTAAGAAGATATTCAAAATATGCTCAAGCCAATGCTACTACACTATATTTTACTTTCCTCCTATTTAAAAGGTCAAAAAAATTGGCTCATAGAAAAGGAAGTAATGGTAGGCAAATTGCACATATAGACACATCTAACTGGTTTGGGCAGAAAAGATATTCCCAGTCTGTCAACCTACTGAATCATTGTTAGCCAGCATTCCAAAATCAGCAGTACCAGAGACAAAATTAATGTAGACATAGATTTTGCACTTTATCAGGGTGACCACTGAATCTTAATCTTGTCTATTAGCTGGAATAATTCATTCTTAATTAAAATATGTAATTTAATTTTCTATCAAGAAACATTTGTAGGATGGCTGATTTCATCATTAAGATATTCGGTAGTGGGCCACAATAATCAACCACATTGTATATCAACAAAATACAATTAAAAAAATATATATATATATATATAAATAAATAAGAACATTAAAAAAAAGATATAACTAACAATAGGAAGATCATCAAACATCCTTTACAGACATCGCAGGGAAAGTGACTGAGATTGATTGTTTTCAAAGAAAGTGACAATAATCTTTCCCATGGTTCTTTGCAATGCAGTCTTGCAGCTCTTTCCATTGAGAGATATTCATATCCTCTCCCCTTGTCTATGTACTGGACCTGAGACGTTGACCAATAAAAAATGGCAGAAGTGAGACTGTGCCAATTTCAGGCCTAGGCCTCCAATGTCCCAGGAGGTCCTGGTAGCTTCTAGTTTTATCCTTGGGATCCAACCCAGCCTAGGTGAAAAATAGCTCAGGCTGGACTACAGAATAATGAGAGATCCCATGGGGAAAAAGATATTAGCCTTCAGCCATTTCACCAAAGCCTCACTCATGTAGATGAGGACACATTAGGCTCTCCAACAAACTCTCCCTGAGTTATTTTCCAAGCAAGAGATAATCAATACAGTAGATTAAGTTAATCCAAAAATAAGTTTGATTCTTGTTGCCCTAGCCCCCAAATACCATTAATAAAAAGTGCTTTTTAAAGTTTAATCATGGAAAGAATAGTTAGTCCCCCAGATTAATACACATTTATGTTTACAGGTTAACAACATCCTTGTTCAGTGTCAGATATAGAGTGGTATTAGATATTTCTCTTATCAATAGTTAATAAAGAAGTAACATTCTTACCTTAGTTCCATATCGATTACCTTGCCCAAAAGAATCAGTCTATTGCTTACCACCATGTTTTGGCTTTGGTGAAAATTAGTTTTTTCCCTGAAATACAAATGTCAGATTTCCTCACATCCCTCCAATGGATGAAAGGGAGATCCTTTATCCTTCTAAATCCCATCCTAAGCCTAAAATCTTTGTCTCAAACTCCGGGGCTTTCAAAATTCAAAACCTTTAAAATAAAGCCATGTCTCACAGGAAAGACAATAAATAGTAAGGGGGGAAAAAACTTGTACTGAATCTAATTTACAATCTACTCACACTTAAGCTGCTAGTGTCGCCTCATTAAGAGCTAAACATGACCTTGAGAGGTCACTGGTTCACTGTTTTTCAAATACTTTTTTTAATCCACAGATGATTTCTTTCCTTCCCTTATGCCTTATTTTTCCCAATATCAAACAAGATAAAGAATTCCCCAGCTTAATAGTGATTTGATTAAGAAGTATTTCATTCAGGTATTCACAATTTAGAGTGAGAGGAGAATTTTATTTTTCTTTTGCAGTGGTGTTCTGTTAAATGTTTAACACCCCGATCTCTGGAAAAAGAAATATGTGCATATACTTATGTACATAATTGTATTATGAGTTTTAATGATTTAAAATATGTGTAGCATGCAATTTATAAGAATAATAAAATGACTATTTATTGTAAATTTCATGTAACCAATTGATTCTCACAGAATGCTTTCATTAATTTTTGCCAAAGTTTTTTTTATATCTGTACCCAATCTATGGTACAATTCAACCATGATTTGGCAAATAGAATTACATCCCAATCCAGTAATTCTTTCTCCAACAAATTTATTATCATTTAATGTGATATAGGATCTACAATTAATCTAATTCTCACTTTTGTATAAATTATATTAATTAAATTGAAGCCTATTTCAACTTCAGCACTAGCTTTTAAGCTTAATTTTCATTGTTAGCATTTTTTCCAACACTTTCTAAGTCTAGACAATCAACAAACTATAAATCAAACACTTATCATAGCATTTGCAGATTTCCATGGTAAAATACTATCATTGTGGCTGACTTCAAGCTATCAAAGTGACATCATTAAATTCAGAGTTGGAAAGACACATGCAGTAGCACACCATTAAATTTTATTCGCACATTTAAATATATAAATAACTTCAAGAAGTCAGTAAAATAGAAAGTGATGAGACCTGAGAACTTATTACCTTTGTTTTTAGTATGATTTATTTAACTTTAACTCTATACAATTTAATCTTAAATAATGACTATGATTAACAACCAGTTTGTAAAATACCTCAAAGTTTTGCTATCAGATCTTGTGAGCTTGTATCAGGAGGATATAGCATAGAACACCAGTATAACATCACTCTAACCATAGCATAGAACCAGGCAGTGGTCTGGTAGAACACCATAGAACATCAATCTAATCATGGCATAGAACCAGGCAGTGGTCTTTCCTCACAGACAAGCAGCCTCCAGACCTACAGAGACATGCTTCAGAAACCCTATATTATTAAGTACAAACAGGTAGAGATTATTATTCATCTTTTAATGTCTAAGAAAACAATTCTTCACCAAGGTTTCCTCTATACGAAAGTTAGAACTAAGTGGAAAGGATCAGGACAGGGAAACTAAATTTAGAGAAGGAAAATTAATTCACAGCCTTTTATGTGGTTGGTTATGAAATTCTTCTTTACCTTAATCTCTTATATTCATATTTTCTTATTCTGCTCTTTGTGGATATAAAAAAATTATTAGTCCGTTTCTGTTGTTTATGTCAAAATACCTGGAACTGAGTATTTTGTAAGAAAATGAAATTTCTTGCTTATAGTTTTGGGGGCTGGGAAGTCCAAGGTCCAGAGAACACATCTGGTGAAGGTTTTCTTTGATCGTATCTTTACAGCAATGCAGGGTTCTTACATGGCAGGAAACGGCAGAACAGAGAGAGAGACTCTCATGTACTCTCCTTTTTAAGCTCTCGGAACCATGCCCATGACCACCATTATTAATCCATTAACTATAGTATGGTCCTACAGTCCAATCACCTCTTCAAGGCTCCACCTCTCAATTACCATAATAGGATTTCCCACCCTCTTTACACTGTCACAGTGGGGACTAAGTTTTGGGGAGACATCAATACAAATCTTATAGCAAATCTTACCCATCATAAGGTTAACATATTTGGCTACAATAGCTATAGTTCTTAAAATATGGTTTTATTTTTCATTATCTAATGTGGAAATTTATAGAATAAGGAGATAGAGATAAGCAATTTGAATTTAGGAAGAAGAATGATATTGAAAAGGAAATCAGAGAAAATGCTTAAAGTAATTTATTTTAATCTTAAATTATCTTTCTTTCAACCTAATCATGGCATAGAACCAGGCAATGCTCATTCCTCACAGACAAGCAGCCTCCAGACCTACAGAGCCATGGTTCAGAAACCCTTGTATTATTCTCCCACCTCATGATCAGGTAATAATTCTCCCAATTCTTAACACCAAGCTCCAGAACAGAGGCAGTTGAGATGAATGTTCTTTAAACTCTAATAGCGCAGAGTTCTTCTAAAGAACTCATTAACACATTAAGTTAATATCCTGTTTGGCTGCTAAAGCATGTGGAAAATGCTCTTCTGTATTTACTATGTCGACTCTAAAATCTTCATTGAGAGTACATATTCAAGATTGAATTTTCACAATTGACTCCAGCCAAGTTTCTGAATGATAAGCTGAGCACTGATTTCCTTTATTTTGTTGGCTTTATTTGGCCATAGGCACATGGTTTCTCTGGGACCTTCTGTGAAAATAAATACGTTCTTTGCTTAAAAGTCATTTATGGCCTTTGCCTTAATTTTCTGTATTTTGGTGTTTGTGGGTCTTTTCAATCCCCCTTCCTAGACTGCAATCATTTTTTCATATCATAATTGATATTCTATAAGGTATCTTACAGGATCTATGAAAGGTAAGGCCCAAGGTCTTTGTCTTCTACTTTAGAAATGCACAAGACTGAAAAATACTAGATTCATTAGTTCCCTTTATGTCTACGTAAAATCAAGTCAATCAACCAATCAAGCAAATAATCTTGTATTTATTTAAAGAACTTTTCCCATTAATGAAAAGATTTTTTTGTTTGTTTGTTTGTTTGTTTTTATTTGACAAGAGGGTGAAGCTCAATATCAGGAATGAGAAATTTTCAATAAGTCAGTTGCAAGTGTCAAAAACAAAGTTAATAGTGTTGACCTAAAAGAAACTAAGTCCAAACATATAAAGCATGGAATTTATCGAGCCAATATGATGATTAATCGAAAAAAGCATACATCAGTTTACCATGAAAAATGCACTTTGAAGGTGGCCAGAAAAGCTCGGCATTTTATAACCACAAGAAAGGGGAAGAATCAAAGGAGAGAGAGAAGAGGACAGATTCCTACTCCTTACATTGGTTTTTCTATTGGCTAGCACACACACATAGATTTTGGATTGTTACTGTGTTATATTCTACTGCAGAAATCTCAGGTAAGAGTCGCAAGAAGCATTCTAAGTTATTTTATTACTTCTTCTGGTACCTGTATGTCTGGGAATGCTCTTATAATAACATTTTCCAAGACATGGGATGTGACTACTAACTTATCCCAGACTTCCCAAGTCACAACAATCTAGCTGACCTGGTCAGAGCAGATTTTTTAGTTACCAATAGCAAGCATAAGCCATCCTTAGTGATAAATTAAACAGAGTGAATTTTTAAAAATCTTACATGATGTATTAGTCCATTTTCTGTCATTTATAACAAAACACCTGAAGGTGGGTAATGTATAAAGAAAATGAAACATTTCTTATAGTTTTGTAGGCTGGGAAGTCCGTGGTCCAGGGAACACATATGGTGAGGACCTACTTCTTGGAGGAGACTCTCTAAAGGGTCCCATGATGATTCAGGCAATTACATGGAAAGAACAGTATGAGCAAGAAAGTTAATGTGTTCACTTGTTCTCCTTATAAAGCCATCAAAACTGCTCCCTGATAACCTGTTACTCCATGAATGGATTAATCCATTCACTAGGTCACAGTCTTTACCATCCAATCACTTCTTAAAGGCCCCACCTTTCAAATACTGTAATTGAATTTCCCATCCTCTTAACACTGTTACAATGGGGATGAAGTTTCAATGAGTTTTGGGGGGACATTCAACCCATAACACATAGTAAGTATCACAGTCATTGAGTTCAAGAGGTATATAAGAAGCTTTTGCCTTTTCCTCTTAAGCTTATATTCTAAAAACTAAATAAATAAAAAATAAAATTAAAATACTGACCCTACATTTAAGGAGCCATAGTCAAATAGAAAAAAGAACTTTATCCCTAACTGGGAAGGAACCACCAACGTTTCTGTGTTAAGACATAAGGAAAGCATCCAAAATGTATTGGACATTTGCTCTGTGCCAGACACTGGCTAGGTATGTTACCTGTATTCTCTCATTTACTGCTGTGTTTATCATACACTGCACTTACTGTGTTAGCTTATGTGGCTATGGGTCTTATCTTCCCAGTGGGCTTAGAAACTTCTGTCTTTAAATTCTTTATGCCACCTTAGTTCCTGAACAAAGTAAGTAAAACCTGGGTAAAACATTTTCCAAACTGAATTTTATTTTTTAGTATTCAAAGAATTGCTTCTTTTTACCTACTTAATATTTATTCTTCACTTGTCTATTTCTATAGTTTTCTTATCAATTCTCTGCCAATTCTCCATTTAAAACCCTCTAATTTTCCCACTCAATTCTTAGGTTCTCCTAATAACTGTGTATTTATTTGAACTTTCATGTTCTGTCCACTGTCATTCCTATAATAGTAGATATACATTTACCAATTATATTCACTTATACCTCCTCTATATAATTTATGCTTCAAGTTCAAACAATCCTAGATGACAAAATATTTAAGGGGAGATCTAATGCATTATCAAGCCTACTACATCAGAAGTATTACATAATGAATTAATCAGCTTTTGTTACTACAATAATTTTGCATGCCAAACTCAGTGACTTACAACAAGTATTCACTTTTCTCACCAATGAGTCTGCAAGTTGGCTGGGCCATTCCTACTTCAGGATAAAGTCTGGATTTTTAAGACTTCTCCATATATATTCATTCTAGATCATTGTAGGCTGAGGGACAATGGCTTCCTGGGGCATACTGTTTTTATGACAGGTCACAGGAGTGAAAGAATAAGCTCTTCTGCCTCTTAAGGTCTTAGCTTAGAACTATTCCTCTGCCTTTTCTGCCCCATTCCATTACTGAAATAATTCATATGATGAAGCCCAGATCAATGGGTGGGAAGTATATAAGCCACTCACTCTGATGCATTGCAAGACCACATGGCAGAAGAGAGTGGAGATTGTAGAACAATCCAATCTACTACACATGAGTTAGCTCATTTATTCTCCATATGGGGAGGTGCCCCCATGATAAACATGAGTAAACTGAAGCTTTTGAGAAATTACATAAAAAACCCCAAAATCACACAGAAAATGAGAACAAAAATAGGAATTTGAACGACCTATAGTTTTGACTTCATAGACAACATACTATTTTCATGACAGCAGTAATCTCTTTTATAGCACTCATATTCCTATTTTAAAAAGAAAAATAGAGATTTTGTGGGTGGTGGAGTTCTTCTTTTGCTATAAAATGGATAAAGATACAGAAACAAATGAAGGTACTCATAGTTTATAGCATCAATCACTCCTCTGTTCCTAGCTCCAAAAATGAAATGGATTTGACCTCAAAGTGACTCTTCCTTCCCTTGTTCTATAAATTATCTATTGTGGTTGTAGTCACTGGACTCCACACAGCATATGCTGTTAATTAGCCATGTGTGGTGGCTTAAAATAACATTTTGCATGAGACTTGTAAAGTCAATTTAACTTTCTCTTTCTAGATAAAGAGGGAGGCTGTGGCAACAATGATAGTAATTTTAATGCAATTCTTCACAAAGAAAGATGAAAATCAATAGCAAATGCATTTTGAATCAGGTTTGGTTTTATTAATGTTCTCTGAATTTTGGCCTTAACCTACTATGACCAATAATTTTTGTTAGGTGACCAGTGAGAGTGAGAGGGTCACCCTGGGCCAAGGCACTGACCCAAACTACCCCCTCTCCATATATGCTGCTGCCTATGACTTTGGCTCCTAAGTAACATTCTCTAATGCACTGTTTTCCAAATTTGCCAGATCTCAAAAATCATATTAGGGTGCTGGTTAAAATTACAGATTGCCAAGGTTACTTTCCTGGAGAATCTGCTTCAGTAGATAGAGTGTGCTCTGGAAATCTCATGATCAAAACAAGCACGGAGATCAATGCATTAAAAAACTGAGTAGCCATGATTTGTATTAGATGCCTGTTCCTCAGAGTACTCTAAATTTAGAGGAAAGCTAATTCTTTAAAAATTTATTTTACATTATTCTGAGCTACCCCCTATTTCCTAATTTCAAATTTATAATGTAAATGCTTTTGAATTATAATTACATTCTCATAATTCTATTTGGGGTAAATAATAAAATTTTCAAAATTTAAAAGATTGCTTTTTATACCCAGTCATTTAAACCCTCTCAAACTTCATTCTCCCTTCATTTTTTCTTTTTAAATTGTTTTTGTTGTGTGCTTTTCCATTGCTGGATCCTTTGCATCTTGGCCCAGATTCTCCTACAGCAAACTAATTCCTGACTCCTCTCCAAACCACACGAATGTAGGTAAGCACACACTGTCTTATCTTGTCTCTGTCCTGTCCACTGCATCCCCTGTCAGGTAACAGCAACTGTCTCTCTCTGAATTCTCTCTCAAACTGGGGCCATGAGCTTTATATACTGGTTATTAATTTAAAACTATTGGAGAAACAAGAAAGCCTGATGAGATGACAAATAGTTTTATATATCCAAAAGGAGTCTCAGAAAATACTATAATTATGTTAGGATTACATTGAGATTAAATCTAAAGTAGGGCTCAAATTGGATTTATTTTTAAACCAAATCTCTTCTTGTGCCTATATGTGGACTGCATGTGTGGCCCACTGCTTCCCAGTTTGAAATGAGATTACATGTCTTCAATTAGCTGCAATTGTACAGAGTGCTTTAATTTGGCTTGTTTCATAAAATCCTTATCAAAATGATCCTTTTAGGTATGCATCCAGCTACAACCTGATCACAGCTTGCTATGTGTCATCATGAGCATTTTTTGGTGAACAGCAAATTACATTGAATGACAGGAAGCTGCAATCTATTTCCTGTCTCAGCTACTAATTGGCTGCCACTGTGGCCAAAGTCCTTCAACTTTTGCTGCCTCAATTTTTAGCCTGCAACCTAGATGAGCTGATGTAAAGCATGTTCCATATAAAGCAGCTATCTTCAAAATTCTAAGCGTAATCTTTTGTGATTGTTACCTAGGCAGTTTAGACACAACTGAAAAAGTCAGTTTTGTTCTTCCATTTTTAGCAGAAGCAACACAAATTAGTGATGATGTCCAAGAAGGAATCTTGATGGTACATCTTTTCTTTACATTCTTATTTTTACAATTCAAAAGACTTTTGCTCCTTCCCTTTGTACTACGAACCCATAGGGAATAGGACATCATTTAAAACTTTACAGCAGACTACTAAATCTGTGGAGCCCCCCAAATGGCATAGCCCCTAATTCCTCTATCACTGTAGTCATAGGTATATTGAGTGGCAACTAACAGTGGCTGCCACACTACCAGTAAGTTTGTTGGTTTGTTTTCTCCCTAATACTGAGTGAAAATCTGATACACTATAGGTTTTATGCATTGGTTATTTATGTATTTGTTTATTTAATGCTCTGTTTCATTTACTTTGGAAAATACATGCAATTAAGGAAGATGAAATAAAATTTAAATTAAGCAAGTAAGGAAAATAGAGAAAATGGAAAGAAAAAAAGTAAAACCAGGAACTAAATTATTGCATAAAAGACTTTCTTTGATTTTGTAAATTTGCTAAAAATGGAACATCGGACCGAGCCCGTGGCGCACTCGGTAGAGTGCGGAGCTGGGAGCGCGGCAACGCTCCCGCCGCGGGTTCGGGAGAAAAAAAAGAAAATGGAACATCAATTTGCCTCTGAGATTTCTAGCAGCTACCCATTGGTCTGACTTTTGCTCTCTGAAGCTACACATAATAAATCAAGTCCCTCTTCCACAAGGAAGTCCCTCAGATACACAAAAAGAGGTACTGAGTCCTCTAGGCTAATTTGGAATGAATAATCTTTCCATCACCCAGAAAGCATTATTAATTTACTTCACCTTTGTAAGAAAATGCTAGTCTGCCTCTATGCTTAAGCTCTAAGGCATTTGATTTCCTAACCCCATTCCACTTAACTTTTCTTTATGTAGAACATGTTTTTACAAGGAATTGATCCATTTATGGGAGAATAGTGGAATTGACAATAGCAAGTTCAAAGTGTTGGCAAAATCCAATTTTAAAACTTTCTTTTCTGACCTAAGTGAAGTTAGGACCCATTTTCACATTTCTTCCTTGTATCCACAATAGCCTGCATAGATTGAGAGTCATTTTACTACCTGAAGTTTTGAGTAGTTACTGGTCTTCTTTTCTGACTTAATAGAATTGCATTGAAATCAGTCAGAAAGGAAGGAAACCATCCTATTTTTAAAAAATTTCTGGAAAATGGGATTGTGCACAGGACTCATTGGATATTAGAATGATCAGGCTCTGATATCTACCATTCTTACAATGTCAGCATTGTAGTTCAGTCCATTTAGCTGTTCAGTGGGCTAAGCCTTTGTCTCCCTTTATTCTCCATTATGTTCTTTCTGAAATTTGGCATTTGGTGAAGAAAAAGATATCAGAACACAGAAGTGTCTAAACTCCCATGCTCAAACCTCCAGTGAACATTATATTTGAGAAAGAGAAACAGAGAAATCTTTTACTCTGTGGTGAGTAGGATGAGATCTTGCCTTAGCGTTTAAATTGTGAAAAGTTTTCGAGTATCTTGGCCATGCCCAACTGCACCCACCCACTATCATGGCAGGCAGGAAACAACCAGTGTTGCTGTCTCCCATGATCCCACAACTTATCAGCTTAACCACATACCATCTGGTAGCTTTAAATATGTTTAAATATCCCCTAAAACAAGTGGCAATTATGCATCAGCCAGCTGTGATCTTCATCTAATTTATCACTACCTTCTTTTCAGAGATTGTACAATTCGTTATTTTATAAAGATGCAAGAGGAACCAAACATTGCAGAGATCAGAGCTAAATATGCTTCCCAAGGTTATGTCAAAGTAATTAGAGTTCAGAAATCCCCAAAGACAAAAATATTGGCATGGCTACATTGTGAACTAACAGCACCTTCTAAGCACCTTCCTATTATCATTAAAGCTCTGGCATCAAGGATTTCACAGGATGTCTCCTGGAATTTATTTTACCTTCAACCTCTCAGAAATGAGTGGCTCAGAACTATAAAACCACTTTTGATAGGCAGATGGTGATGGTGTCCTGTCCACAGCAATGAAGGCAGTACTCTATTGTCTTAAGCAACAAGATGGGAGGGAGAACCTGGAATTCAAGCACTGCTCTTCTCTCCTGTTTCTGTCCCTTGCCTCCTGGCCCTCTTCAGCATCCGGTTGCCAGAGCAATAAGACACCAGTTTTTCAGACTGCCATATAAGCATGATGATTCGAGAAACAGCCACCACACTTCTGACCAAGAGAATATCAGGCTTCTGATATTTATTCAAGTTTTAAAACCCTGTAAGTGCGAAGATGGAAAAAGAATAAAATAAAGCAATCAGAAAAGAAATATAACCATACAAGAAAGGCTTGGTCCAAATAAAAGACAAACTGTAACCCAGTAGCATGAGTTTAAGGGACTGGTAAAATACAGTAGTTCCCCTCTTATCCTCGGAGGATTTGTTTCAAGACCCTCAGTGGATGCCTGAAACCACAGATAGTACAGAACCCTATACATACTACGTTTTTCTTTAAACATACCTACCTACCTATAATAAAGTTTAATTTATATTAGGCATAGAATAAATTAACAATAATAACTAATAATAAAATGGAATAATTATAACAGTATGCCAGCATCACTACTCTTGTGCTTTGGGGCCATTACTAAGTAAAATAAGGATTACTTGAACACAATACTGTAGCAGCTGACCTGATAACTGAGACAGCAACTAAGTGATGAGTGGGGGAGTAGTGTATACAGCATGGATACGCAGGGAAAAGGGATGATTCCTATCTCAGGAGGTGGCAGTACAGTGTGAGAGTTCATTACGTTCCTAGAATGGCATGCAATTTAAAACTTATAAATAGTTTATTTCTGGAAACTTCCATTTACTATTTTCAGTCTGTAGTTGACCAGGGGTAACTGAAATCACAGAAAGTGAAACTACAGATAAGGGAGAATTACTGTATATACCAAAAAACAAAATTGAACATGATACTAGGTCTGATTTATTTTGAGAGTCACAAAGGTTGTGATATTGGAACTGTAGAAAGGATATATAATCATAATACACTAGCTATGTAATGAACAATGCTGACTTCTCATGATGTAATTTTTGAGATAAATTTATGGACAAATCACAGGAGTCATCAAACTTGACCTTGTATATGTTATTATAAGTTTCCAGGTAGAAGCGATGAAAATAGGTAGAAGAAATGTGTCCTCATCTTCCAGGGTGGAGAAGAAAATAGCCTAGAAGAAAATAAGAAATAAAATTTAAATTATGTGGGTAGAAGTCAAAGTGAAGAAATGGAGAACAGCAATTATATCTATGTGTATGTGTACATCTCTATCTATCTGTCTATATATATAGGCAATAAATAGGAGAGAGATGTGTAAAAGAGCAAAATTGCATTCATATAGTTAAGAGGCAAATTTAAAAATAATTTCTAAAGTCTGCTAATTGAACACTAGTTACAGTACCATGGTTAATAGAGTTATGAAGGCAACACCATGTGAACTAAATGGAGAGATGGTAAGAAGTTGCTGGGAATAAAGAAGAATAGAGAAAAGGACTGTTACTTTTCTGTTACAAATTCTTCAGTATTATTTGATTTAAATATTTGTGTAACTAGATGATTTCAGTGCTATCCTTGCTTATTTATTCTGTACATTCAACAGAAATCCAGACAGACAACTGTCATTGAAGGAGAAGCTTAGTGAGGGCTCAAGGACCTCTTCCTGAGAGCCACAGGAAAACGTGTACAACATTTAGATTAAGTATTTGGTTAGGTTTTCCAGAAAAAAAAAAAAAAAAACACTACGCATTTCCAATTTTTAGTAAAGGCAGAGTTAAATTTAGATTGAAGTTAGAATTGCCACCATATTTAATATAAAATTTTCAAATTGACAGATCAATTTATGCTTCTAACCATCCCCACACAGCCTCTCTGCAATGAAATTTCCACTGTGATAGACAAAAAAAAAAAAAAAAAAAAAAAAAAAAAACGTGTTTAAGAATGTATGGATAGATTAATTTATCCAAATTGTCAATGGGGGAGGTTGGGGAGAGTGAAGTTTATTTCTCTCAAAATTAAAAGACTTCTTATGAGGTAACATGATCAATGGAGAGTGCTGGCCCCAAATACAAATGATTTGACTCTCTTTTTTTCAAGATGGCGGCGGCTGCAGCGGCTGGCGCAGAGTAGCTGAGGTGGAAAAGGTGGCCACTGGGCCTCAGGCAGCTGGGAAACTTGTGGACCTTCCTCTTGCCATCTCTTAAGGGAGGACCACTGCTGCTGGCCGGTCGTGGGGGGTGACCGCCACTTTGCCCCCGGCAGGAGAGGCTGCCTCATTTACAGGCAACAGCTTTGAAGTGTGGAGCAGGAAAAGAACTGTTTCTTAGCTGCAAAAGCGAGTCTCGAAACAGGTAACGCGGCGCCAGGGCTGCTGTGGATGCAGACAGGATCCCGGAGGCCGGGGCCGCGCTGAAGGCGGCCAGCTGCTCTATTCAGGATTCGAGGTTTCAGGCCGGCATTAAAGAAGATGCCTGGAAGCGCCCAAGCCGCGCCGCGACTGAACAGCCCAAGGCGGCAGTGGCCGAGAACACGGAAGGCAACAAACCAGAGACAGAGTGAGCGCCTGACCTGGCACAGCACTGTGAGTGACCCCTGGCACAGCTCTGTTCGGGGGGTGGATGCCCAGCCGACTCCCGCCTGCACCACCAGGCCACTCACCACCCCGGTGCTGCCTCCATTTTCCCAGGTGCGGGCAGCCCCGCCCAACTTGGCCATCACTGAGCCCTCCCACTTGCTTGGCCTGGCGCGGGGCTTTCCAGAGCCTGCGGACCGGCCTCCGCTCCCACTCCCTCCACGGTTCTCTGGCGGGGCTGGTGGCGGGGGGCGTCCCCGGCCAGTGTCGGGAGGGCAAGGAAATACGGGCGGGCCGACTGTTACTCCACCACACCCTGGACTCCGGCCCCAGGTAAACTCCCTGTTATTGGGAGGCAGATACCATCTCTGCGGCCACCAGTTTGGAAAAAAGCCTAACGAATTTCTGGTTGGGAATAGTGTGGTAGGAGAGTTCCCAGGTCCGCTTGAACCTGCCAGAGACCAGGCTGCAGGTGGATGCTAGACTTGGATTATACTGGGGGGATACAAAGGTGAACAAGACCCGAGAAAGATCTACATACTGCTACAAAGGCACCCATAGAGACCGGTCGTCTGTGCCTAGCAGAAACCTGGTAGACTTCCTGTGTGAGGCGGTGCTGAGCAGGGTCTTGAAGGCCCAGCTGATAGACGAGGGGTGCAGAAGACACGCTCCAGCCCAGCACAGTGCGCACAGAGTGGGGAGACGTGCGGCCAGGGAGGCGGAGACTCGACAGAAACCACACACCCGGTGGGGTCACCACTGCACGATCTAACAGCCTGGGCCAGAGCACACGGAAAAGGGAGAAGTCCTGCACAGGAAGTGAAAGCTCAACAGAGATCACACACCCTGTGGTACGTGATCCACCAGCCCAGCAGAGACCAAGCTGACCAGAAAGGTGGCTCCCCGGAGAAGCCCAAGACCCGAGGCAACCACACACACAAGGCACTAGAGGCCAACTGAGCAGTCACGGAGGGAGCCATACCAAATTGGCAACCACAGCAACATCCTAGTTAGTCTTTAGTCTCAAAACGGTGGACTGTGAAACCCCCTGCCACAATGAATAAACACCAAAAAAAAGATACCAGAAATACAAAAAATCAAGAAAGTACACCACCAAAAGTTAATAAATCTCAAACTCTAGATCCTATAGAACAAGAAGCCCTTGAAATAACTGACAAGGAATTTCGAGTGATAATTCTAAGGAAACTGAATGAGATACAAGAAAACTCAGCTAGACATCATGATGAAATGAGGAAAAGTATACAGGATCTGAAAGAGGAAATGTACAAGGAAATCAATGTCCTGAAAAAAAATGTAGCAGAACTTGCTGAACTGAAGAAGTTATTCAACGAAATAAAAAACACAACGGAGAGTTTAACCAGCAGGCTTGTCGAAGTTGAGGACAGAACCTCTGAACTTGAAAATGGGCTGTTTGAAATAACACAAGCAGACAAAAAGAAAGAAAAAAGAATCAAGGACATTGAAGAAAATCTGAGAGAGATATCAGACAAACATAAGCGATCAAATATCCGAGTCATGGGTATTCCAGAAGGGGAGGAAAATGGAGATTCCACTGAAAACATATTCAACAAAATAGTGGCAGAAAACTTCCGAGGTATAGGAAAAATCACAGATCTTCAGATCCAGGAAGCTCAACGATCTCCAAACATATTCAACCCAAAAAGACCTTCTCCAAGACAAGTCATAGTCAAATTGGCAAAACTCAGAGACAAAGAGAGAATCTTAAAAGCTGCAAGAGAGAATCGTCAAATCACCTATAAGGGAGCCCCAATCAGGTTAACATCAGACTTTTCATCACAAACCCTAAAAGCTAGAAAGGAATGGGATGATATTTTCAAAATACTAAAAGACAAAGATTGCCAGCCAAGAATACTCTACCCTGCAAGGCTATCCTTCCGAAATGAGGGGCAAATAGTATATTTCTCAGACAAACAAAAACTGCGGGAGTTCACTACCACATGACCACCCTTACAAGAAATCCTCAAGGGAGTACTGGGTTTGGTTCCTGAAAAATAACTACCACTGCCATAAAAACCCAAGAAAAATCTAAACCCACTAGTATAATACAAATGGCATTCATGAAGAGAAAACAAGCTAACAAAAACACTATCTACAACCTAAGGAACCAACAAACAAAGAAACCAAACAGTAAATCAGAAAGCAAGGAACAAAAGACACCTAAGACAACCAAACAACCAATAAAATGCTAGGAATAAATCAACACCTTTCAATAACAACTCTTAATGTAAAAGGCTTAAATTCCCCAATTAAAAGACACAGACTGGCTGACTGGATCAAAAAGCAGGACCCAACTATATGCTGCCTACAAGAGACCCACCTCACCCATAAAGATTCCCACAGACTAAGAGTGAAAGGATGGAAAAAGATTTACCATGCAAACAGAAAAGAAAAATGAGCTGGAGTAGCTATTCTTATATCTGACAAAATAGACTTTAAACTAAAAACCATAAAAAGAGACAATGAGGGACACTACTTAATGATAAAAGGTCTGATCCATCAAGAAGACATAACAATCATAAATATGTATGCACCCTATGTTGGAGCAGCCAGATTTATAAAACAAACTCTATTAGACCTAAAGAAGGAAATAGACACTAATACCATAATAGCAGGGGACCTGAACACCCCACTGTCAATATTAGACAGATCATCTAGGCAAAGAATCAGTAGAGAAACACAAGATCTAAACAAGACTCTAGACCAATTGGAATTGGCAGATATCTACAGAACATTCCACCCAACAACCTCAGAATATTCATTCTTCTCATCAGCACATGGATCATTCTCCAGGATAGATCACATATTAGGTCACAAATCAAGTCTCAATAAATTCAAAAAAATTGGAATTATCCCATGTATCTTCTCAGACCACAATGGATTAAAACTAGAAATTAATAATAAACAAAACTCTGGAAACTATACAAACACATGGAAATTAAACAGCATTCTACTTAGTGACATATGGGTCCAAGAAGAAATCAAGCAGGAAATCAAAAAATTTATTGAAACTAATGAAAACAATGATACATCATACCAAAACCAGTGGGATACTGAAAAAGCAGTATTGAGGGGAAAATTTAGTGCATTAAACGCTCACTTCAGAAGAATAGAAAGATGGCAAGTGAACAACCTAACACTTCACCTTAAAGAACTACAAAAACAAGAACAATCCAAACCTAAAGTTAGCAGACGGAAAGAAATCATTAAGATCAGAGCAGAACTGAATGAAATTGAAAACCAAAAAACAATTCAAAAGATCAAGGAATCAAAAAGTTGTTTTTTTGAAAAGATAAATAAAATTGACAAACCATTAGCATGGCTAACAAAAAAAAGAAGAGAGAAGACTCAAATAACAAAAATTAGAAATGAAAAAGGCGATATTACAACTGATTCATCTGAAATACAAGGAATCATTCGAGACTACTATAAACAACTATACGCCAACAAATTTGAAAATCTGGAGGAAATAGATAAATTTCTGGACACACACAAGCTCCCAAAACTGAACCGTGAAGACGTAGAAAGTTTGAACAGACCAATAACAATAAAGGAGATTGAAGCTGTTATCAGAAGGCTCCCAACAAAGAAAAGCCCAGGACCAGATGGATTCACAGCAGAATTTTACCAAACATTCAAAGAGGAATTGACACCGATTCTTTACAAACTATTCCAAAAGATTGAAACGGACGCAAATCTCCCAAACTCATTCTATGAAGCAAACATCATCCTGATACCAAAACCAGGTAAGGATATAACCAAAAAAGAAAACTACAGGCCAATATCCTTGATGAATATAGATGCAAAAATCCTCACTAAAATACTAGCAAACAGAATACAGCAACACATACGTAAAATTATTCATCACGATCAAGTGGGATTCATCCCAGGGATGCAAGGTTGGTTCAACATACGCAAATCAATAAATGTGATACACCATATTAATAAACTCAAACACAAGGACCATATGATCATCTCTATAGATGCTGAAAAAGCATTTGATAAAGTTCGGCACTCATTCATGACAAAGACCCTCTATAAGTTAGGTATAGAGGGAAAGTATCTCAACATAATTAAAGCCATATATGCCAAACCTACAGCCAATATCATCCTGAATAGGGAAAAGCTGAAAGCTTTTCCTTTAAGAACAGGCACTAGACAAGGATGCCCACTCTCACCACTCCTATTCAACATAGTGTTGGAAGTACTAGCCAGAGCAATCAGAGAAGAGGAGGAAATAAAGGGCATCCAGATTGGAAAAGATGAAGTCAAACTGTCCCTGTTTGCAGATGACATGATCCTATATATCGAACAGCCCAAAACCTCTACAAAAAAACTCTTGGAATTGATAAATGATTTCAGCACAGTAGCAGGATACAAAATCAACACACAAAAATCAGTAGCATTTCTTTTCTCCAATAGTGAACATGCAGAACGAGAAATCAAGAAAGCCTGCCCATTTACAATAGCCACCAAAAAAATAAAATACTTAGGAATTGAGGTAGCCAAGGAGGTGAAAAATCTCTATAATGAGAACTACAAACCACTGCTGAGAGAAATTAGAGAGGATACAAGAAGATGAAAAGATATCCCATGCTCTTGGATTGGAAGAATCAACATAGTGAAAATATCCATACTACCCAAAGTGATATACAAATTCAATGCAATCCCCATCAAAATTCCAAAGACATTTTTCTCAGAAATGGAAAAAACTATTCAGACATTTATATGGAACAATAAAAGACCATGCATAGCCAAAGCAATGCTGAGCAAAAAAAATAAAGCTGGAGGCATAACACTACCTGACTTTAAGCTATACTACAAAGCTATAATAACCAAAACAGTATGGTACTGGCATAAAAACAGACACACTGACCAATGGAATAGAATAGAGAATCCAGAAATCAACCCACACACTTACTGCCATCTGATCTTTGACAAAGGCACCAAGCCTATTCACTGGGGAAGGGACTGCCTCTTCAGCAAATGGTGCTGGGATAACTGGATATCCATATGCAGGAGAATGAAACTAGATCCATACGTCTCACCATATACTAAAATCAACACAAAATGGATTAAGGATTTAAATATACACCCTGAAACAATAAAACTTCTTAAAGAAAACATAGGAGAAACACTTCAGGAAATAGGACTGGGCACAGACTTCATGAATACGACCCCAAAAGCACGGGCAACCAAAGGAAAATAAACAAATGGGATTATATCAAACTAAAAAGCTTCTGCACAGCAAAAGAAATAATTAAAAGAGTTAAAAGACAACCAACAGAGTGGGAGAGAATATTTTCAAAATATATATCTGACAAAGGATTAATATCCAGAATATATAAGGAACTCAAACAACTTTACAAGAAGAAAACAAGCAACCCAATTAAAAAATGGGCAAAAGAGCTAAGTAGGCATTTCTCTAAGGAAGATATCCAAATGGCCAACAGACATGTGAAAAAATGCTCAACATCACTCAGCATCCAGGAAATGCAAATCAAAACCACATTGAGATACCATCTAACTCCAGTTAGGATGGCTAAAATCCAAAAGACTCTGAACGATAAATCCTGGCGAGGCTGCGGAGAAAAAGGAACTCTCATACATTGTTGGTGCGACTGAAAATGGTGCAGCCTCTATGGAAAATGGTATGGACGTTCCTCAAACAATTGCAGATAGATCTACCATACGACCCAGCTATCCCACTGTTGAGAATATACCCAGAGGAATGGAAATCATCAAGTCGAAGGTATACCTGTTTCCCAATGTTCATCGCAGCACTCTTTACAATAGCCAAGAGTTGGAACCAGCCCAAATGCCCATCATCAGATGAGTGGATACGGAAAATGTGGTACATCTACACAATGGAAGACTACTCAGCTATAAAAACGAATGAAATACTGCCATTTGCAACAACATGGATGAACCTTGAGAGAATTATATTAAGTGAAACAAGTCAGGCACAGAAAGAGAAATACCACATGTTCTCACTTATTGGTGGGAGCTAAAAATTAATATATAAATTCACACACACACACACACACACACACACAAAACCGGGGGGGGGGGAAGAAGATATAACAACCACAATTATTTGAAGTTGATACGAAAAGCAAACAGAAAGGACATTGTTTGGGGGAGGGGGGAGGGAGAAGAGAGGGAGGTTTTGGTGATGGGGAGCAATAATCAGCCACAATGTATATCGACAAAATAAAAAAAATTAAAATTAAAATTAAAAAAATAAAAAAAAATAACAAATGATTTGACTCAAATTGAGTATTCAGTTTGCTAGACCCAGATTCAAAGAACAATAGCTACCCTTATTGAACACTAATTATGAGCAAATCTCTGTATATGAATTGGCTTATTTATTTCCTATATTGTGTTTTTTTTCCCATTGATTATGAATATTCATGGGGTATAGAGCTGACTGTCACCACTTGTGCCCAAGATAGGATGGCTAGATCAAAACCATCAGCATAGCCATTAACACAATTTGAGATTATTACTCATGTTCCCCCACCCAATTAATCCCCGATCTCCCTCCCCTTACCCGCTCCCACTACCCCATTCTGCGAACCTAGGTATGCTCTCTCCCTCTGCAAGTCCAAGGCAGTACTGTGGTCTTTTTTCCTTCCTTCCTTCTCTCTTAGCTCCCACTTATGAGTTAGGACATGTGGTATTTTTCTCTCAGTGCTTGGCTTAATTTACTCAACATAAATTTCTCCAAGCTCATTGATGTTGTTGCAAAGGTCATGATTCTTTTTTAAGGCAGAGTAGTATCCATGGTGTATACATACCACATTTTCCTTTTCCAGTCATCTGTCAATGGACATTTAGGTTGGTTCCATATCTTGGCTATTGCAAAGAGAGCTGCGATGAATATAGGAGTGTAGGTATCCCTTCAACATGATGATCTCCATTCCCTTGGGTATATACCCAGAAGTGAGATTGCTGGATTGTAAGGTAGAGATATCTGTAGCTGTTTGAGAAACCTCCATAGTGTTTTCCATAGTGGTTGTACTAATTTACAGTCCCACCAACAGTATAGGAGCATTCACTTCTCTCCACATCCTCACCAGTATTTGTTATTCTCCGTCTTTTTGATTATAGCCAGTCTAACTAGAGTGAGATGATATCTCAATGTGGTTTTAATTTGCATTTCCCTGATGACTAGGGATGCTGAGTATTTTTTAATTCACCTTTTGGCCATTTGTATGCCTTCCTTAGAAAAATGTTTATTCAGCTCCTTAGCCCATTTTTTAATTGGGTTATTGATTTTTTTTACTGTGTAATTGCTTGAGTTCCTTGTATATTCTGGATATTAATCCCTTGTCAGATGTGTAGTTTGCAAATAGTTTGTCCCACTCTACAGGTTGTCATTTCACTCTGTTGATTGTTTTCTTTGCTGTGCAGAAAATTTAGCTTGATACAGTCCCATTTGTTTACTTTTTTGTTGTTGCTTGTGCTTTGGGGAACTTGTTCATAAAGTCTGTGCCCAGTTCTATTTCCTGAAGTATTTCCCCTATACATTCTCTTAGTAGTTTTACAGCATCAGGTCTTATATTTAAGTCTTTAATCCATTTTGAGTTGATTTTGGTGTATGTTGAGAGGTGCAGGTCTAGTTTCATTCTTCTGCATGCAGATATCCAATTTTCCCAGCACCACTTACTGAAGTCAGTCTTTTCCCCAATGGATGTTTTGTTGCCTTTCTCAAATAGCAGTTGACTGAAAGCCTGTTGGTTGATTTCTAGATTCTCTGCTCTGCTTCATTGGTCTCAGTTTCTATTTTTATGTCACTACCATGCTATTTTGGTTAATATAGCTTTGTAGTATAACCTGAAGTTAGATATAACCTGACTCCAGCTTTATTTTTTTGCTGAGGATTGCTTTGGCTCTTCAGGGTCTTTTGTCCCATATGAACGTTTAGATTTTTTTTTCCCCCCATTTCTGTGAAGAATGTTATTGGTATTTTAATGGGGATTGCACTGAATCTGTAGATCGCTTTGGCTACTATGGACATTTTCACAATGTTAATTCCTCCAATCCAAGAGCATGGAATGTCTTTACACTTTTTTTGTGTCTTCTTTAACTTCTTTCAGTAGTGGTTTGTTGTTTACATTGTAGAGATCTTTCACCTCCTTGGTTAAATTGATTCCTAGGTGTTTTATTTATTTATTTATTTATTTTGGTGACTATTGTAAATGGGCTTACCTTCTTGATTTCTCTTTCTGTTAGCTCATTATTGGAGAATGTAAATGCAACTGATTTGGGGGCATTGATTTTTTATACTGCAGTGTTACTGAAATTATTAACAAGCTCTAAGAGTTTTTTGGTAGAGTCATCAGATATAGAGGATCATGTCATCTGCAAATAGAGACAGTTTGACTTCATCATTTTAAATCTGGATGCCTTTTCTTTCTTTCTCTTGACGAATTGCTCTGGCTAGTACCTCCAGTACTATGTGAAATAGAATGGTGACAATGGGCATCTTTGTCTTGTTCCTGTTCTTAAGGGAAAAGCCTTCAGTTTTTTCCCATTCAGGATGATACTGGTGATGGGCTTTTCATAGGTGGCTTTTATTATATTGAGATACTTTCCCTCTACACCTAATTTGTTGAGAATATCAAGAAGAGATTTTGAATTTTGTCAAATGCTTTTTCTGCATCTACTGAGATAATTTTATGGTTTTTGTCCTTGATTTTGTAGATGTGGTATATCATGTTTATTGACTTTTGTATGTTGAAACATTTTTTGCATCCCTGGATGAATTCTGCTTGATCTTTGTATATAAATTTTTTGATTTGTTGCTGTATTCTGATTGCTAATATTTTGTTGAGGATTTCTGCATCTATGTTCATCAAGGATATTGGTCTTGAAAAAGGATTTTCTCTTTTTGTTGTATCTTTGTCTTGTTTTGCCATCAGGGTGATGATGGCCTCATAGAATGAGTTTGGGAGAATGGCTTCTGTTTCAATTTTTTGGAATAGTATGAGGAGAATTGGTATTAATTCCTCTTTAAAGGTTTGATATTCAACTGTAAAGTCATCTGGTCCCAGGCTTTTCTTTGTTGGAAGATTGATGATTACTGCTTCAATCTCATTGCTTGTTATTGGTCTTTTCAGGTATTTTTACTTCTTCTTGGTTCAGTCTTGGTATTTTGTATGTGTCCAGAAATTTATCCATTTCCTCTAGATTTTCATATTTGTTAGAGTACAGTTATTTATAAAAGTCTCTAATGATTCTTCATATCTCTGTTGATATCAGTTGTAATGTCTCCCTTTTCATTTCTGATTTTTGTTATTTGGGTCTTCTCTCTTCTTTTTTTTTTTTTTTTTTTTTTTTTTTTGTTAACCTAGCTAATGGGTTGCCTATTTTATTTATCTTCTCAAAAGACCAACTTTTTGTTTCGTTGATCTTTTGTATCATTTTGGGGGTATCTATTTCATTTACTTCTGCTCCAATCTTGATTATTTCTCTCCATCTACTACTTTTAAGATTGGGTTGTTGTTGTTTTTCTAGTTCTTTGAGGTATAACATTAGGTCATTTATCTGAAGCCTTTCTATTCTTTTGCTGTAAGTGTTTATTGCAGTAAACTTCTGTCTCAATACTGCTTTTGCAGTATCCCACAGGTTTTGGTATGATGTATCTTTATTTTCATCAGTTTCAAGAAATTTCTTCTTGAATCCATAGGTCATTTAGGAGTCTATTGTTTAGTTTCAATGTGTTTGTATAGTTTCCAGGGTTTTGCTTTTTATTGATTTCCAGTTTTAGTCCACTGTGGTCTAAAAAGATACTTGGAATGATTTCAACTTTTTAAAAATTTGCTGAGACTAGATTTGTTACCTAATATGTGGTCTATCCTGGAGAATGTTCCATGTGTTGATGAGAAGAAAGTATATTCTTTAGTTGTTTGATGAAACATTCTGTAGACATCTGCCAGGTCCAGTTGGTCTAAGGTGTAGTTGAATTCCCTTGTCTCTTTGTTCATTTGCTGCCTGGAAGATCTGTCACATGCTGAGAGAGGGGTGTTCAGGTCACCCACTATTATTGTGTTAGGGTCTATTTCTTTCTTTAGGTCTAAGAGTGTTTACTTTATATATCAGGGTGCTCCAGTACTGAGTGTACACATATTTATGATTATTATGTCTTCTAGCTGGATAGATCCCTTCATCTTTATATAGTGGCCTTCTTTGCCTCTTTTTATGATTTTGGTTTAAAGCCTGTTTTATCCACTATAAGCATAGCTACTCCTGCTTGTTTTGGGTTTCCATTTGCATGGTATATCTTTTTCTATCACTTTACTTTTAATCTGTGTGTGTCTTTACAGGTGAGGTGAGTCTCTTAAAGACAGCCTATAGTTGGGTCTAGGTTTTTAATCCAATCAGTCAGTCTATGTCTTTTGAGTGGGGAGTTTAATCCATTTACATTTAGGGTGGTTATTGATAGGTATTGTTTTACTCCTGTTATTTTATTGCTTTTTGTTTAGTTGTTTTGAATATCTTTTGCTCATTTCTTCCCCTTTTATTTCTTGTCTCCAATGTTAGTTGGAAATTTGAGGTGGCATGATTTAGCTTCTTTTTCTTTCTCATTTGCATTTTTGGTTTAATGGTGGGTTTTGCTCTTTCTTGTGTATCTGTGATAGTGATTTTCATTTTTCACATTCCAGATACAGGATTCCCTTGAGAATTTCTTGCAGGGTTGGTCATGTGGTAGTGAACACTCACAATTTTTTGTTTGGCAGCAAATACACTATCTCTCATTTTTGAATGAGATCCTTGCAGTGTATAGAATTCTTGGCTGGCAATTTTTTCTTTTAGTTTTTTGAAAATATCATCCCACTTTCTTCTGGCCTGCAGGGTTTCAGTTGAGAAGTCTGCTGTTAGTCTGAGGGGGGCTCCCTTATAAATGATGACACTTTTCTCTTGCTGCTTTTAAAATTCTCTTTGTTTTTGAGCTTTGTGAATTTGGCTATAATGTGTCCTGAAGAGGATCTTTTTGGATTGAATCTGTTTGGGGATCTTTGGGCTTCCAGGATCTTAAAGTCTGCATCTCTCCCTATGCCTGGGAAGTTTCTGTTATTGTTTCCTTGAATACATTTTCAATGTCTTTTCCTTTCTTTTCCCCTTCTGGAATATCCATGATTTGGATATTCTAGGAGCTCTGCTACATTCTAGGAGTTCTGCTACATTCTTTTTTAAGATATCAATCTCTTTGTAAATTTCTTCCTTCATATCCTTGATATTTTTTCTTGTTTCATTGTGCTCTCTAATTAAGTCTTCTCTAATCTCTTTGAGTTTTCTTAACATAGTTGTTTGGAATTCTTTTTCAGACATTTCAAGGGTTTTCTGTTTATGGGGTCTGGTATTTGTGCATTTCTGTTCTCCTTTGGTGGTGCCATATCTTCTTATTTGTTTGTAGTTCTAGTATTTTTTCATTGATGTTTGGTTGTCTGGTAGAGCACTTGCTTCTTCTATTACTCCATGGTTGGCTATGAGGATAAAGATAACCTCCTATATTTGCAGGCTCCACTGGTGACTCTTTTTGTATCAGTGTAGTTGAGTGTGCGGTAGGCTGCCTGTAGAGTGGCCCTAACTGCTATTGTGGTGGTGAACCATCCTTGTGTGACAGTAGGTGTGGCATTGGCTGTGGTATACCACCTTGACTCCTCTGCCGGCAGTGAGCAGAGCTTTCCAGGGCTGGAGTCTGGGCCCGTGAAGGCATGCAGGGACCATGGGCAGGTCCCTCCAGGGAAGTAGTCTGTACCTCCCTATATTGTTCTATTCTTATACAGATTTTACCAATAATAAAACTAAGGAAAAGAGAAATAAATGTACCAAGTGGACCTGGCTAATAGGTGATAAATTTAGGACTTGAACCCAGAGATCACTTGCATAACACAGGATTAGATTGAAAGGGACCTGTGAAATCATTTAGCCTAACTTCATTTTATAATAGAGAAAATCCTGAATCATACAAGAAAATGAACTTGTCCAAAATTACACAGCTGGTTAGTAACAGAGCCAAGACTAAAACCCACAAATTCTGGCTCCTAGTACAATTATTTTATACCACAGAAGGTCAGAAAATGTTAAACTTTTTAAGACTGTACAGCCCATATGGGTTTTTTAAGTGCCAGAATTGCACATCTCCGTACTAAGTTAACTTGGGATCTGGAGAGATCTAATACCACCACACTTTCACATTTGGCAAAGCCATGAGATTTCATGAAAAATTACTGCACCAATTGGTACTACAACTTTCCATACTTAAAAACACCACACAAAATCCATTTATGAAGCTTGGTAGGGATACCTCCAAGTCATAAGATAATTTGTCATTGAGATGCTTTTAGCTTTGAAGAAACATTTCGTGGAATTTACTAATGGTTGGAACCAAAAGTTAAACTTGTATATATAGAAATTCATATACAAGACAATTAAAACACAAAGTCAAGAATTCAACCCAGGTCATCTTCCATTGACTCCTAATTCAATATGCTCTTAAATTGATGGTTAATTCAACAATACAGCTCAGGCTTGTGTCTTTATTTACTAAGTTACACTGTTACCATACCAATTTTTAAAAATGTGGTGAAGGTTTCCATATTTACTCCTAAGAATTTGAATCATCAAAGACAACAAATGAACACCAGAGAAGCACAATGAATTGCTCTCAAAAACCATCTGTAAATGACTCTTTATTTGTAATATTAACCACTGTAATGTCCATGCAACTTTCACTGTTAAGAAAAGATTTATGAAGAGTCAGTTTGAAATTAATTTAGCAGTAACATTAAAATAAGATCTTGGAAAAACTACTCCTTGATTTACAAAACAAAAAAAAAGAAAAGAAAAGAAAAAGAAAGAAAGAAAGAAAGATATAACAAGGTGGAATTAGAAGAAATTTTATGCAATTGTCTTTCGGTTCTGGGAATGTGAAAAATGGATTGCTGGGTAGGGAAATAATCAGGGAAGTGCATAAAGAATACCTGACCAAAGTATTTGCACTGAACCAATTTTCCATTTGACAATCTCTACTGGGCTTTGGATTATGCTGCTAAACATTACAGTCTCTCAGATATTCATGGGTCTCCTGTAGATTGCTTGAAGAAAAAAAAGAAGAATTTGACAAGGTTGCATATGCCTGAAGGAAAGCAAAGCAAAGGTAGCTCCAGACCTTATGCAAATGCAGCCTCATAACATGACCTATCACATGGTGCCAAGTAGCCTCTTTAAAAGCCTAGGTACACCTAGTATTTCCAAACATACCGCTCCCTAAAATAATATTTTCTCTTCTTTATCATAGCATCCTATGCTCTTATCTTGTTAATTAATCAAAACTATGTTTGAAGCTTTTCCTTTAAGAACAGGAACTAGACAAGGATGCCCACTCTCACCACTCCTATTCAACATAGTGTTGGAAGTACTAGCCAGAGCAATCAGAAAAGAGAAGGAAATAAAGGGCATCCAGATTGGAAAAGATGAAGTCAAACTGTCCCTGTTTGCAGATGACATGATCCTATATATCGAACAGCCCAAAACCTCTACAAAAAAACTCTTGGAATTGATAAATGATTTCAGCACAGTAGCAGGATACAAAATCAACACACAAAAATCAGTAGCATTTCTTTTCTCCCATAGTGAACATGCACAACGAGAAATCAAGAAAGCCTGCCCATTTACAATAGCCACCAAAAAAATAAAATACTTAGGAATTGAGTTAACTAAGGATGTGAAAAATCTCTATAATGAGAACTACAAACCACTGCTGAGAGAAATTAGAGAGGATACAAGAAGATGGAAAGATATCCCATGCTCTTGGATTGGAAGAATCAACATAGTGAAAATGTGCATACTACCCAAAGTGATATACAAATTCAATGCAATCCCCATCAAAATTCCAAAGACATTTATCTCAGAAATGGAAAAAACTATCCACACATTTATATGGAACAATAAAAGACCATGCATAGCCAAAGCAATGCTGAGCAAAAAAAATAAAGCTGGAGGCATAACACTACCTGACTTTAAGTTATACTACAAAGCTATAATAACCAAAACAGTATGGTACTCGCGTAAAAACAGACACACTGACCAATAGAATAGAATAGAGAATCCAGAAATCAACCCACACACTTACTGCCAGCTGATCTTTGACAAAGGCACCAAGCCTATTCACTGGGGAAGGGACTGCCTCTTCAGCAAATGGTGCTGGGATAACTGGATATCCATATGCAGGAGAATGAAATTAGATCCATACCTCTCACCATATACTAAAATCAACTCAAAATGGATTAAGGATTTAAATATACACCCTGAAACAATAAAACTTCTTAAAGAAAACATAGGAGAAACACTTCAGGAAATAGGACTGGGCACAGACTTCATGAATATGACCCCAAAAGCACGGGCAAACAAAGGAAAAATAAACAAATGGGATTATATCAAACTAAAAAGCTTCTGCACAGCAAAAGAAACAATTAAAAGAGTTAAAAGACAACCAACAGAGTGGGAGAAAATATTTGCAAAATATATATCTGACAAAGGATTAATATCCAGAATATATAAGGAACTCAAACAACTTTACTAGAAGAAAACAAGCAACCCAATTAAAAAATGGGCAAAAGAGCTAAGTAGGCATTTCTCTAAGGAAGATATCCAAATGGCCAACAGACATATGAAAAAATGCTCAACATCACTCAGCATCCGGGGAATGCAAATCAAAACCACATTGAGATACCATCTAACCCCAGTTAGGATGGCTAAAATCCAAAAGACTATGAACAATAAATGCTGGCGAGGTTGCGGAGAAAAAGGAACTCTCATACATTGTTGGTGGGACTGCAAAATGGTGCAGCCTCTATGGAAAATGGTATGGACGTTCCTCAAACAATTGCAGATAGATCTACTATACGACCCAGCTGTCCCACTGTTGAGAATATACCCAGAGGAATGGAAATCATCAAGTCGAAGGTATACCTGTTCCCCAATGTTCATCACAGCACTCTTTACAATAGCCAAGAGTTGGAACCAGCCCAAATGTCCATCATCAGAAGAGTGGATACGGAAAATGTGGTACATCTACACAATGGAATACTACTCAGCTATAAAAACGAATGAAATACTGCCATTTGCAACAACATGGATGGACCTTGAGAGAATTATATTAAGTGAAACAAGTCAGGCACAGAAAGAGAAATACCACATGTTCTCACTTATTGGTGGGAGCTAAAAATTAATATATAAATTCACACACACACACACACACACACACACACACAAACTGGGGGGGGGAGAAGATATAACAACCACAACTACTTGAAGTTGATACGACAAGCAAACAGAAAGGACATTGTTGGGGGGGAGAGGGGGAGGGAGAAGGGAGGGAGGTTTTGGTGATGGGGAGCAATAATCAGCCACAATGTATATTGACAAAATAAAACTTAAAATAATAATAATAATAATAAGGAAGAAAAAAAAACTATGTTTGAGATGTCTATCTTTTAAAATCTTAATAAAAGTGGATTAAGTAGGCTTAGGCAGTAAATTGCCAACAAAAAAAGCCATTTATAGCTTTTTGCTCTGGTCTTCAATGTGGTGAATATTGACTTTTAAACCATAGGATACCTTATGAAGTTTTCCTTTCAGCTCAGAAAAAAATCTTTTGGGATTCTATTTTAATGGTATCCATCCAAATGAGATCATAAGTATTGGAAACAGGCTTTGAGAACTGGTTGGTTCACCACCTGATTTTGGTTCATGGAAAAATATTTTATTGAGGCTACACTCTCCAGTTCACCACTGTTCCTACCAAAAAAACTCTCATGTGCTACCTACCTATTCCCTAAAGACAGTTATTTGGTGATTCCCACTAAAGCAACGCACAGACTTCCATCTTCTAGTTCTAGATTTGAAAGCTCTTAGAAAAATATAGTTGCTAAGCTAGAGACATTTTCAAACTTAGGAAAAATGGTCAAGGAGACAAAATCTTATGTGTTCTATGCTCCTTTTAGGTGTGTTTTTCTGTCTTCATCACCTATTTTTATCTTCCAAAATATCCAAGTCCCAGGGTCTTAAATTTTGCCTTTCATGTGAAGTCTTTTTTTACTCTTAAATTCCATATAAAACTTGTCCGACCACTGTCTTAATTCCTAAGGAAACTAAACCACTGATTCCCAAAATCTACACTTAAATTAATATATTATTAACCAAGCTGCTAATATATTGATGTGTTTCTCATTCAGATAACTTAGCTGAAGTAGAAAAGGGAACCTTTAAAACAAACACCATTATCCCAAAAGACTTTCAGAATTTCAGAAACTGTGGCAGACCAGAAAAGGAGATATTTTGTCATTGGCATTGGGCCTACCCATTGGCCAGCTCTGCTCACGTAAAATGCAAGGAGAATGTTTCACAATAATCACTTTCTGCTAATGATGGGAGACCAGATCAAACACTTTGTTCACAGTGAACAGAGAACAAACTTGCTCAGCATAATTTTATTTAAAAAAAAAAAAAACTCTCTAGTACTATAACAGCTACAAAATGACCTATTTCCATCCCATATTTAGTGACAAGATTTTTTCATGTACTTGTGACAATGGAAACTCCCTGGAGTGGAACCAGTCTGTTTGGTGAGATGGAAAGGGGAACATGTAGACAGGCACCCAAACATGAGAAGCATAGTTCTTCCATACCAACAAAGAAAAAATGATAACGTAACTAGATCATATTAGAAAAGCCACACATTTCTTTGAATAAATTGTTGACCAGGTAAGCAACTACTTGCTAGCAGTAGAAGAATCAAGTCTTTATACAGTGTTTGAATTTGTTTCATACTTTTCAGATATTCCACAATCTATAAGACATTTTGAATATCTACTATGTACATGATGACATCATGCTAGATGCTAAGAGGACATTCTCTTCCTGGAGTAATTTAACAGTCTCCTCAGGAGAACAAAATTATATTTGGAAACATTATGCTGCAAGGAAGAGCTTATTTAGCATAGCTAAATTCTATTCAGTTTCAAAGAAGAGATTAATTAATGTGGCCTGGAACATTCACTGACACCAAAAGTTGAGAATTGTCAGGTCAATGCAGTTCTCAACAACTAAACTCACAATGCATGACTTGCTTTTACCTACCTGCATCCCCATCTCTACCCCAGTGACTTTCATCCCAACCAGAGATTCTAGATTCACTTTTTCCTGGTTCCTTCTCCATTTATCATTTTCTTTCTTGACACAGCCTTTTACCTAGATGTGTGTCATTTGCTGCAAAGCTTTAGTGAACTGACCAGAAGTAACTTTTATGTCTACTTACTTTACATGTATTGCAAAATAATTATCCTGTACTATTTCCAACATATGGTTGTTAAAACTAAAATGAATAGATAAATAAGTCATTTGTTCAAGGTAATATAACAGCTAGAAAGAGATAGCTATCTAGAAAGAGACAGACATAAGATTTGAACTTATATCTCTTTTGATTCCAAAAGACATTTTCTTTCTCCTCTGTCATAATGCCATCTTGTTGATATGAAAAATACTATTTTATTGCTTCTCAAATTCCTATTCCAAAGTGCCCTTAATGTAGGAGAGAGAAGTGACAATCCAAAGAAGACTGAGAGATGTAGTAAGAAGTAATATGTATTAACTTGAAAATTCATGTGAATTTTGCCTCCAATTTCATAATACATTTATATTTGTTTTATTGTGAAAATAACCTATAAGTCTTTATTAAACTGATAGCCTATAGTGTATGATGTGTTTGTTCATACTGTGACATTGCATGACTTAGGCACACTGCCACATCTCCTCAGGGACACAAAGACCCCAATTAAAGATTTATGATCATTGGTGGTAGGTGAAAATGGGAAAAAATTATAATTCAAGTTGAAAAGAGAGTAATTTTTGGATATGAATTTTCAGAAGCTGGAAACAATAAGTCTTACACAAACTCTTCTGTAGCATTTGAAAAAATGGAAAACTTCTTAACATTTCTTATTAGATAAGCACAACCTAGGTTCCAAAATCTTCCAAAGACATTAAAGAAAAAAACTGAATAAGTAAACTGCAGAAGCCCAAGCATAGTCCTCTGAAGAGAGTGAGTTGTAGGTACAATCATTAGAAGCAGCTGCACCAGAAGTTGGGGGAGAAATGCATAAACAATAATCAGAATCCGGCGAGTTCTGGGCAGAGCACCAACAGTGTTCCTACAGGTACCTGATCAAAGAAAATAAACAAATGGCCGCTAGGTATATGAACCGTTTTTCATCCTCATCCAGGAAACGCAGATTAAAACACAGTGAGATACCACCACTCAGCAACCAGAATGACTTAAGTTAAATAAATTAATAATACCAAATGTCAGCCAGAATGTGGTGAACTGCTGCTGGGAGTGTAAGTTGGGAAAAATATTTGGTAATACTTATGAATGCTGAATCTAGACATATTCTTTGACCTTGTCATTATACTCCTGAGTGACTTGCACAGAAATTCAGATATGTTTTCCAAAAGTATGCACGTGAATGTTTCTGTCAGTACTATTCGTATTTGTCCCAAACTGTGCAAAAATCACAAACGTCCACCAGAAGTAGAATAGATAGATAAATAAATGGTGGCACATTCATATAAGGAATACTACACAATAATAAAAATAAATGAACTGCTTTTATGCACAACCACATGAGTGAATCTCACAAACATAAAACTGATAAAATTAAGACAGTCAGAAAAGAGTAGGTATTACATGATTCTATTTATATAAAGTTCGAAGATATGCAAAACTAATTGTGGGGTTAGAATTAGGGAAAGTGATACATTTGGAGAAGGGTGGAAAATGACTAGATGGGGGACTAAGGAGAATTTCTGCTGCGACAGAAATGCTGTATGTTCTGATGAGAGCAATGATTTAAGTGATATGCTTATTTTGTATATATTCAGATATACACTTATGATTTGTGTACTTTTCTGCATATATGTTACACTTAAATTTACTTAAAATGGATCATTACAAAAAACTTTAACAGGAAACAAAGCACTGTGTGTTTTATAACTCTTATAATTGATTTATAAAAACCTTACATTATTAAGATACCAATGAATTGTTGATTGATTAAAAAATATATAACAAAAGCAGATGAGAGGTTTCTATATAGCACAAGTATGAAGCTTGATATCACTGAACATTAAATTTGGCTCTGAGTGTCATGACTGCCAAGAGAAAAATAAAAATATGATGGTTTATATATTCTCTCTTCTGAAAAATATTCACAGTATACCAATTCATTAGAAAAGACGATGGCATTAATTCTGAAACAATCATATTCATTAACATATCTTACAGGGGATGCCCCAGAGCTTCAAGAGCAAGATCCATTGCTATCTCTCATTTAAAAATTTTCAACATTACTGATGTCACATGAGATAAAGGATTTGAGAATACTTTCATCAAAATGATCTTAAACTTGGTAATTATCAGTATTCAGAAAGCAGTCAATATTTCTTGAATATCATATTCCAAGCATACTATCAAGAATCATAGCAAATGCAGATAAATGTAAGTTATTACCTTTGTCTTCTTTGAGTGTTTAAATGGAGACAATAGAAATATATTTAAAAATAAAAGTAGGTCCTACCTGTATTATAGCCATATTAATGCTTCATAACAAGCTACCACTAAGTCTCAGCAGCCTACAGTATAAGCACTTATTTAGCTCACAAGTCTGAAAGTTAAATGGGGGTTAGCAGATATCAGATGGGCTTTCTGGGGGTTTCTAGTGATTAGTCTTCAAAGTTCACCCCCCCCCCCCCCCGCAACCTTCCCCATTAATTCTAATTCCTGGTATTCTCACTCTTATGAAAAACATCCCTTTGAATCTGGAGTGGGTCTATTTTTTTTTTTTTTTACTTTATTAAAAATGTAATTATAGATCCCTGAGAGGTTGCAAAGAAATGTACAGACAAATCTCATGCCCCCTTCCCCAGCCTAACTCAGTGTTAATATATTACACAATTAAGTTCAATATCAAAACCAACAAATTGGCATTGGTACAATCCATGGAGCTTATTCATTTTCACCAATTATGTGTGCAGTGTGTGTTTGTGTTTGTGTTTTTAAGTTTATATATAGCTTTGCGCAATTAAAATGCCTAACTTTGCATAACCACCACAACAATCAAGATACTAAACTGTAGCATCACAAGTCTCCCTCATGTTACCTCTTCATAGACCTACCAATCCCTTTTCCCCAATTCTCAGCCCCTGTAAACCACAAGTTTGTACTCTACTTCTGTAATTATACTACTTCACAAATATTACACAAAAAGAATCATGAAGTATTTATTATCCTTTTGAAGTAGACTTTTTTTTTTTTTTTTTTTTTTGTCTTTTTTGTGACCAGCTGGACCGTGCTCAGCCAGTGAGCACAGAGGCCAGTCCTATATAGGACCCGAACCCGCGGCGGGAGCATCACCGCACTCCCAGCACCGCACTCTCCCAAGTGCGCCACGGGCTAGGCCCTGAAGTAGACTTTTTTTAACTCAGCATAATTTCCTTGAGGTACATTCAAGTTGCTGTGTGTAGGAATACTTGTTCCTTTTTATTGCTGAATCATGTCCCATGATATGGACGCACCACAGTTTGTTCAACCACTGACCCACTGAAGGACCTCTAGGTACTTTCTGAATAAAATGTCTAGAAACATTTCTGTGCAAGTTCCTATATGAAAATAAGTCTTCATTTCTCTGGGATAAATGTTCATGAATACAGTTGCTAGGTCTTATGCTAGTCCATTTTCAGTATTGGAAGAAACTGCCAAACAATTCTCTAGAGAGGATGTTCCATTTTACATTTCCATCAGCAACATATGAATGAATGATGGAGTTTCTCCACATCTTTGCTAGCATTTGGTGTTAGTATTTTTCATTTTAGCCATTCTGATAGGTGTGTAGTAATAGTTAATTGTGATTTTAATTTGAATTTCTCTAATGGCTAATGATATTGGACATCTTTTCTTGTGCTTATTAGCCATCTACATATCCTCTTTGGTGAAGTATTTTCTTGTATCCTACCCACCCCCGCAACCCTTCCCCAGAAATAACCCTCATTCTGAATTTCTTTAATAATCACCCCAGATGATTCTTATGCATACTAACATTTAATAATTAGAGCCCCAGGGACAGAAAGAAGAGAGGGAGAGTCTGAGTGGATGGCCAGATGACTTGCTCCAATCATCTAGAGAACACTCTCACTAAGGGATGCGGGAAAGGGAGGTAAGAAGATGCAAAAGGATCTCAGGAAGGAAGTGGAAAAGTGCCGAAGATAAGTGTAATTTCCTTTGCAGTATTATTCAGTCAATTGTGCTCCTACTGAAAGTCACCTCAAAGAGAAGGTAATTCTTGACCATGTGCTCTTGGGGGACCCGGCAGAGGTAGGCTGTGACCTTCCTTAATGCATGAACCTGGGCAAGGTAGCTTTGAAAGGTTTTATGCATCTCTGTGTCTATGACGGCTGTGGGAAAGTGGGGTGGAGGGTGTACTGAACCCAGAGCAATTAGCAAGAACTGACAGCTGCCAAAATTGGCACAGTAACCTTGAAGTCACATCACACTTGTAGAGTCTTACTTTGCTCCTTCAAGAAATACTTACACCTTCAGCTGAAAACTTCACTGACACTACCAACTGTGAAAGTGCTGAAGAGAATGGAAGGGGCAAAACTCAGAGGTTTTGTCCATGGGATACAGGGAACAAAGTGGAACTTTGGACTGCAGGAAGCTGAGTGAGAAAACTGCTGCTCTGGTCTTGAACAATTATTCACTGAGAGAGCTCACTGTGCACTTGACCCTGATGGCCAGCTTCATTTTTATGAAGTAGTAATAAACTGGGTGGATTCCTACATGACTCCAGCAAAGATTACAAGAGCCAACCTGAAGGGTCTACTGGTGGCATTTTAAATAGCCGATGTGGACTTCATCTAAGGATGCTAACCTTCAGAGTTAGATTTGCTATTTCTGTCATCAATTCCCTTTCCATTTCCATTGGAGTCTGGCAGTGTTTTACACCCCCCAAAAGCCAGGACACACCTGGCAGGCTTGAGAGAGCCTCAGCAACTCAAAGGCAGTTAAATGGTTTTTTAATCCCTCACATTTTAGTCAGGAAAGAAAAAGTGACTTTTAAGGAAGCTAACTCTCCTAAAGAGTGTGTAGACCCAAAGACCCTTTTATATAGCAATCCCCAGTTGAATCGAATACACTTCAGAAGCTGTTTCATCAGAGATTTAGAATAGAGCAAATCCCCAAGCCTGAGGGAATAGCATTCAAACTTTAATGAGAAGTTAAGCCTTTTTTTTTTTTATTAAATTTCTGGTTGAAAATGTTATAATGAGTCAAGTTTTTGCTGCTTTTTTTTTTTTTTTTAACAGCCTTCTGGCTTCATCCAACCAGCCGCCACATTGACCAAGTTCAGCATAATTGCCAAGAGAGGAGAAATGCCTCTAGCCATCAGCAGCATTAATTAGCTCTGACTGTAAATTTTCAAGCAAAAGTTATCATCATATTAGGGCAACAACTTCCACAGTTTCTCCGTAAGGACAAAAATCAGACAGCAACAAAGGGAAACACCAAAAATGCATACTCTGCTAAAGATTTAATTTCATAGAACGTAAGTCTAACCCACTGACACGAACATTGCTTAGTGACAGCAAGTAGTAAAAGGAAAAAGAAAAAAAAAAGAAAGAGTAAAGAAAGAAAGTAGGGGTAAAAGGAAAAGCAAAGATCAGAGAAGAGATCAATTTAGACATATGAGGTTTGTACTAAACAAATTATCATTTTTCAGGAGCCTTGCAGATCTTCATGTATTTAATAGATCTGCATTATGTAGAGATAGAAAAGGTATACCCATGTGATGCCAGGAATTCATTAGCATATTATTTATATGCTGCATCATTACAAAGAGAAAAATGGAACAACTTACAACAAATATATTCAATGTACAAATATAATTGGGGAGAAAGAGAGAGCATTGTCTGATTGAGTAAACATGGTAGCCATCAAACAACATGGAGGAAGCCACTCTCCCTCCAAGTCAAAAGGGGTGGCTAGAAGGACGAGAGACAAGAAAAGTAAGAGATAGATGATGCCCTTCCAACCCAGTGATAGGAACAGGTACTCATCATCCTGGCTTCCAGAAGACGAAGTGTCAAAAGTTCTGGCTCAAGGAGGCAGGATCTAGCTTGTAATCCCCAAGAAGGCAGGGACGATGGCCATCTGCCTACATTACTGATTTCCTAGAACAGAGGCATCCTGGCTTGGCATGATTCCTCATGTTTATGCCTGGCTTGGCATAAACACTCAGTGGAAAAGAGTGAGACTGGTTTGACCCAGACAGAGCTGAGAAAGAGTTCCCCTAAAAGATAGCCTATGCTCTCAAATCCTGAAGAATCTGAAGGAATTAGAAGATGTAAGGAAAAGAACCACATGTTTTTCAGGAAAATAAATTAAGAGTTACTGATTATGAAGTGATGATTTGAATAGACTTTGCAGACTGAGGACTCCTAGGTATTTGGTATATTTTAAACATTACACACACATAGAGATGGTCCCCAACTTACAGCAGTTCAATTTTATGATGGTACAAAATTAATACGTATTCAGTAGAGACCATACTTTGAATACCCATACAACCATTCTGTTTTTCACCTTCAGCACAGTATTCAATAAATTACATGAGATATTCAACACTTTATTATAAAATAAGCTTTGTGTTGGATAATCTTTCGCAACCATAGAAACGTAAATGTCCTGAGTATGTTTAAGGGAGGCTAGGCTAAGCTATGATGTTTAGTAGATTAGGAGTATTAAACGCATTTTAATTTATGATGTTTTCAACTTATGATGGGTTTATAGAGACATAACCCCATGGTAAGTAGAGGAGCATCTGTGTGTATGTGTGCGTGTATGTGTGCATATATATATAAACATATATAACACACATATAACATATAATATACATATATCTAATATACACACACACACACAGACACAAAGTTATTTGAAAAAGCTCATGGAAAAAATTCAAAGGTTCTTGAAAAAGATCATGGAAAGATTCATATTATCTTTTAATTCTATTTTAAAACGTATTTTTGTTAATTAAACTTCTTAATATAACTTTGTGAAAGACTATTTTCCCTGTATTTCAAATGTTATCCAGAGTTTTGGAAAAGTTGATTCTGTCACCCTGAAATATTTCATGAAACAAATTGCCTGGAGAAATTTATATAAAATTAAATGGATTACTATGCTAAAAAAAGAAATTTTAAAAACTCGGAGCCAAAAAAAGTTGAGTAAAGATAAAAGTGGAGTAAATAAACAGAACAGCCAGGCCCTGACCAGCAAATGGTGACATTTCATGCCCCCACCCAACTACACGCACGCGCACACACGGCTGCTGCTGGCAGGGTGAGCAGCCCCTCCCAGTTCTCTCTTCTGTATTCAAGCGTGCTGCCACCTGCCTCTTCCAGCCCATGCTCCAGACATCCATAAAAAACTGATTAGGGTTGCTACGCAGGATGAAACTGCCTCACAACCACAGACACTGACTGTAAGACACAAAAGCACACCAGATACTATGGTCCGAGGGGACAGTATTCTGACCTCTGGATATAGAGGCTGCCCAGATCCAAGGAGAGGTGCGATGGACTGGTTTAATTTTGTCCCTATAGTTCATATATTAGAAGCTTAATTCCCACTGTAATTGTCGAGGGTGAGAATCCTATTATGGTAATTGAAAGGTGGGGCCTTGAAGAAGTGATCAGATTGTAGGACCCTGCCATAGTGACTGTATTAGTAATGGTGGTCAGGGGTGTAGTTCTGTGGGCTTTACAAGGAGAGCACATGAGAGGTTAGCCTGTCTCTGCTCGGCCATTTTCTGGTACGTGAGAGCCCTGGGTCACTGTCATCACCACCAAGGCCTTCATCAGCTTTGCTCCCTGGCTTTGGGTTTCCCAGCCTCTGAAACTGTAGGCAATAAATTTTGTTTTCTTTATACATTGCCCAGTTCCAAGTATTTTGTATCGGCAGCAGAAACGGACTAATACAGAAGACAGAGAAAATGTAGAGACATGATTGGCCACGTGTCCTTCAAACACCATTCCTCTCACCATATTTTTGATAACAGTTTGAGGTTGTAATATCTGGAAAGCATTGCTTTCTGTGTTTCTATTCTCATTACAAATCAGGCTGCTATTCTTTTACTGAAAATAAAGGCACAACCAAGATTTCCCAAGTAATTTTTCCCTTAGAGGAAGGTGGGCAATGAAAAACCTTATTGATTTAAAAAGGTTATTGAACTCCTAGAACGTAGCAACCACTATAGTAGCCACCAAGGGAAGAAAGATAAACAAAACAAAAGTTCGTGATTTTGGTGAGTTAAAGCATAAATAGAGATGAGGAAATGGAGACCCAGTGAAATACAGACTACACTTGCAAGACACTTGATCTCACAGGAAAGAAGCAAAGCAGTTAAAGGTGAACGCAACTGAGGCTCACTTATATCACATTAAGGAAATGTCCCAAACATAAAACCACCAATCTGTCCAAATTATATCCCCAATGGCTGTGATGCCCAAGCTGACAGCATTACAATTTCCTAGTATTAAATCATAAAGCGACAAATTTTTTAAAAAGCATAAAAGACTACTTTTAAAACAAGATATCCATTAAGGAGAAGCTAGCTATATAGTTGCTTATATTATAATACTCTCAAAAATGGTATGAGCAATCAAAAACAGGGGTTATCAAAAGTGATCCTTACCAGCAGTATATTCAAAGAATATAACTACAGCTGGACCCTCCATTAAAAAATACACCTGTAAAAGGCATAAGGGTTATTTGGTTCAATCTCTTTATTTTAAATATAATTCTTAGAAGACGATATCCCTGCTCTATTGCTTTCTGCCTACCTGTGTAGTCTTATGCTTATTAAATACTGAAGTTTCAAAAAATCTCAATAAAGTTCAAATGGACCTTCCTTAGAGAAGATAAAGAGGAATGTAGGCTAGTCCTCAGAGATTTGCATTTTCAGGACCAAGAAAAACAGCATGGGAAGAACTATACAAAAAGCCCTGAGTGTTCCATGGTGTATTAGTCTGTTTCTGTTGCTAATAGCAAAATACCTGGAATTGGGTGATTTGTAAGAAAACTAAATTTATTGCTTACAGTTTCGGAGTCTGGGAAGTCCAAAGTCCAGGGAACACATATGATAAGGGTCTAGTTCTGGCAGTGACTACAGCAACTCAGGGTATCACATGGTGAATATGGTGGAGAAGAGAGAGAGACTCTCACATGCTTTCCTTTTAAAGCCCTCAGAACCACACCTCTAACCACCATTGTTAATCCATTCACTACACCATGGTCCTACAATCTAATTGCTTCTTCAAGGCCCCACCTTTGAATTACCATAATAAGATTTCCTATTCTCAACAGTCACAGTGGGAATTGTTTCTAATATATGAATTTGGGGGGGACATAATTCAATGAATCCATAGCATTTCACCCTTGGCCCCCAAAGTTCAAGTCCTTCTCACAGGTAAATACATTCATTCCATCCCCAAAGTCTTAACTTATTTCAAATCAAAAGTCCAAGATCCAAATTCCCATCTGTGAATTCAAAACAAGTTATCTGCTGCCAAGATACAATGGTGAGACAAACATAAGGTACCTATTCCCACTCAAAAAGGGAGAAACAGGCCAAAAGAAAGGGGTAACGGGTCCTAAGCAAGTCCGAAATCCAGCAGGGCAGGCATTAAATCTTACAGCTGATGAATCAGGTACCTTGTCTCCATGCTTGGTGTCCTCTGCATACTGGTGTGGGGGTTAGGTCCCCAAGTCCTCGGGTAGCTCCACTTCTATGGCTTTACTCATCTAAGGCCGTGCCTCAGCTCATGCAGACTGGCATTGTACACTGGTAGCTCCGCAATTCTGGAGCCTCAATGGTGGTCCTGCTTTCGTGGCTCCACTAGGCATGGGGCTGATGGGGTTTCTCTGCTGCAACTCTGTCTCCACGTTTCCACTCAGCATTGTTCTAGCAAAGACTATCTATAGTGACTCCACCCCTGTGACAGATTTCTTCCTGGGCCCCCAGGGTTTTCCATACATCCTTTGAAATTGGGGTAGAGGCTCCCAAGCCTTCACAACTCTGGCATTCTGTGAACCTGCAGACCTAACACCACACTGCCAAGCCTTCTGGTTTGTATATTCTAAAGCTGCAGGTCCAGCCTCACCTGGAGCCAATTTAGCCATTGCTGGAACAGTCAAAGCAGCTTGGTGCTGGTGTGGGAAGCAGCAACCCAAGGTGGCCCTGGGCAGTGAGCCTATGGAGGGCACGTTGGGCCTGTTCCCTGAGACCATTCTGTCTCCCTAGACCTCTGGGCCTATAATGGAAGACACAGCCTCCAAGATCTCTGAAATGCCTTCAAGGCCTTTTCCCCTTCTCTTGTTAATCCCTTTATTCTGTACTCATCTCCTTAACAAATGGTCACTGGGCTATACCTCTGAATTTTTTTCCTGAAAATGCTCTCTGCTTCTCTACCACATGGCTAGGCTATAAATTTTCTAAATCTTTATACTCTGCTTACCTTTTAAATTCTGGCTTTATGTCATGCCTTTGCCACCATAACTCAGCATAGGCTGTTACAAGTAGCCATGCAGTTTCCTGAATGTTTTGCTACTAGAAATTTCTTCCACCAAGTACCCTGTATTGGCACTTTGAAGTTCCACATTCCATAAAACTTTGGGGCATGAACAGAATGCAGCCAAGTTCCCTGCCAGTTCATAACAAGGGCGATCTTTGCCCCAGTTTCCAATAAGTCCCTTCTTATTACTATCCAAGATCTTCTCAGAATGGCCTTTACTGTTCATATTTCTATCAACCTTCTGGTCACCACCATTTAAACAATCTCTAAGAAGTTTCACACATTCCTGGTTTTCTTGTCTTCCAAACTCCCACCAGTAGCTAGGCTTTTTCTAGCCTGCTCCTTCAAATTCTTCCAGCCTTTCCTCAACATCCCATTCCAAAGCTACTTGCACATGTTCAAGTATTTGTAATAAGCAATACCTCAGTCCTGGTACCAATTTTCTGTATTAGTCCATTTCTTTTACTTCTAACAAAATACCTAGAACTGGGTGATTTGTAAGAAAATGAAATTTATTGCTTGCAGTTTTGGAGGCTGGAAACTCCAAAGTCCGGGGAATACATATGGTGAGGGTCTTGTCCTCGTGGTGACTATAGCAACTCAGGGTATCACACGGTGAATATGGTGGAGCAGAGAGAGAGACTAACCTCTCATGTGCTCTTCTTTTAAAGCCCTTGGAACCATGTCCCTGACCACCATTATTAATCCATTCACTAGGTCATGGTCCTACAATATAATCACCTCTTCAAGGCCCTACCTTTCAATTACCATAATAGAATTACCCACCCTCAACAGCTGCAGTGGGAATTAAGTTTCTAATATATGAACTTTGAGGGACACAATTCAATCAATCCATAGTACATGGGATAGTGTGATGTGGTATAAAAATATAAAAATCTTCTTGTGTTGGTTTCCTATTGTTGTTACAATAAATTATCACAAATTAAGTGACTTAAAACAGGACAGAGTTATTCTCTTAAAGTCCTGGAGGCCAGAAGTAGGAAATCAGTTCCATTTGACTAAAGTCAAGTTATCAGAAGGGCCATGCTCCCTATGGGGGTTCTAGGGGGAAATTCATTTCCTTGCCTCTTCCAGATTCTAGAGCTGCATTCCTTGGCTCATGTTCCCTTTGTTCATATTCAAAACCATCCACATAGCATCTTCAAATCTCTCTCTGTTACTGTCACATCCCCTTCTCCTTTACAGTAAAATCTCCCTCTGCCTCTCTCTCTTTTTCCTTCCTTTTTTTTTTTTTTTTTTTTCTGAGAAACAATGTTTCATCACAAGTCTGTATTAGGCTCTGTGCTAGTGCCCATGGATGCAGGGTGAAGAAAACCTACACAGTCCCTTCCTTCAGGAACCTGAGGTCATGCCTAGGAAGAAAGACAAATAATTCCAAAGTATTTCTGTAGAAAATATAGTCTGTTCCTTACCAACTGCTTTTTTAGAGTTGGATATTTTTTTTAATATTCCTCTTTTTTTCTTAAAATCATCGATATCTTCTGCTTCCTTCTCTTTTGTTTTCAAATTAACATCTTAAAAAGTCTTTACTTGACTCTGCTGACTTATGGAACACCATCTTCTTCCCTTTGCTGCATTGAGAGAACTGGTCTAAATTTACCTTAGTTTTTTCCGTTCCCATCATTCTTTAACTTCTGCAATCCAGTTCCTCCTGCATTTAAATTACACTGTCTCCCGCTGGTCATCAGAGGCCTTTCTTTAGTCGTCCCTGTGGCACCCTCTCCCATGGGAAAACATCCTCCTTTGTCCCAGAATAATCTTTTTTTAAGTTTTGGTAAGAACACTTACATGAGATCTACCCTCTTAACAAATTTTTAAGTGTATAATACATTATTATTTTAATTTTTGTCTCTCTTTTATAAGAACATTCGTAATTACATTTAGGGCCCACTCCGAAAGTACAGGATAATTGCTGCATCTCAAGATCCTCAACTTAAACGTACCTGCAATGTCTCTTTTTGCTTCATAAGGCAACAGTCACAGGTTCCAGGACATGGGTGTCTTAGGGGGCCACCTACCACACATATCAAGGAAAACAAATCTTTCAAAGGGACTATGGAGATTCCAAAGGTATTTGTTTATACAGAACACACCGCTGCTCTGGTTATGGCAAAGGTACCATAATACCAACAACAAGAGGTGAGGATGGATTGATTTTATATATTGGAATGTTCATGCATTTTTTCTTTGCCATTCAACTGAATCACCCGTATGAGCACAGGTACATTATAAGAAAAAAATAATTAGTGAATGTTAAATTTGAGAAAAAAAACTCATTTGACATACGATGAAACTGAGGCCTGCTAAATTCATAAGTTGTTCAAGTCCATGTGTACACATCCCAGAGGAGTTCAAGTCCATATAGTCACACAATAGTATAAGAAGAACTTGAATTCTAGGCGATCGAGTACACATCCCAGAGGGTTTCATGTATTAGAAAAAGTCTTTTCGTTCTTCGATAATTTTTTCTGGTTAACAAAATGATTCATAAAAAAAAGAAAATTCAGGAAAGCACAAAGATTAACAATAAGAATTATCTGTAATCCTAGCATTCAAATATAGTTAGCATTTTTGGAATGTATCTTTCTTCTAAATATATGTATATTTATATAATTGCACAAATATACACAAACTTGGAATCAAACTTGCAAGTAACTACTTTTTTCACTGGACAATATAATGAACATTTTCTCCTATATTCTTCTACAACATGATTTTTAACAGCTACATTAATATCCTACAGTGTGGATGCACCATTTATAATTGTATGTGCTCCATGCTGCACTGTTGAAAATTGCACTGTTTGTTCTTATACATTGTTACAATAACACCCATGTATATGCCTGGTTGTTTTCTTAGGATATTCATGGTAAGTATTTAGAAATAAAACTTCTGTGTCACAGGATATGAATAGCTTTAAGTTTTTAATGCACATTTCATATTTTAATGCATTCTTCTAGGACCACATCCCATATCATAGCCACTGTCATGTCATTCTTGATCCACTCTCTATCACCAACTCACAGCCAGAAGAAACATCATTTTCTGTTCTCTTCTACTGTGCGCTGTTGTAGCATTATTCCTTAATATGTCCATCTCCTCTACCAGTGTGAACTCCTCAAGTAAGTAACACCTATTTCTTATTTTTCCCTGAATCTCTAGCACAATATCTGACATAAAAAAGAGGATTTGTTAAATATTTCTTGGAAGAGTGAATGAATAAATTAACAACTAAAATAATAAATGAAAGAGTGAATGAAAAACACCCATTGGTCTTACTGACCACTAGTTCAGGTTTTGCATCACCCCTATGTGGAAAGTTCTTAGCTCTTATTTTGTGAAGGAAAGACAAAAGTTTTGCTCTTCTCTCCTCAAATAGCCTCAATTCACCTGCTCTCCTGGCCCACTGGAGAACAGTACCTTTCATTTGAAACCCCAGAAACTTTTCAATGTACAAGAATGGATAAACCCAGCCAAAAATTATTGTCAGTGCCCTCTCTGGGCAGACATCACCAAGTAAATAGAAATGGTGATCTCATGCACTGCTATATTATAGAATTTTCTCTGACCACTATGGTCATCTTCGGAGAAAAAGAAGTGAGACTGCCTTGGACTTTTATTCACTTTTCTCAATTTTTTAATTCACCTTTCTCCATTGTAAAGGCACACTTCTGGAAACATGATATGAAATTTAATTATTCATTAAGAATGAATGTATCCCACTTCTGTAAACATTTATCCAGTTTCTACCAATGCCCACTTTTCATATACATTATTTTATATGGTAACTTAATCAAAACTGAGAAAATGAGAAACCACAAAGAAATTCCTGTTCCCTATTGGAAAGCAAGAAATAAAAGGACATCAGTTATTCAGGGCTCAACCCAATCCTCCAGCACACATAGATTTTTCTCCTTATCATGCCAGAAGCTGGAGAAAAACAGAAGCATTGTTTTTGTTGTCTGAGATCAAACGACAATTATATTCCCTGCTGTGATCTCTGCTGTCTGACAGAAGCATCCCTGCCTCACCTTGAGATAAGGAGAGGGATAATGTGGTTGGCCTCTTAATCTCTCTGCATTTTTCTGCATCTCTAGCAGATTTCCTCGCATACTCCTGTCTCTGTCTCCATGTACTGAACATGCATTAGCATCAGAATCACATAAGGAAACTTGCTATGGTCAGCAGAAACACAATAGCAGCTCCTACGCTGACTAAGTGGTTGTCATGGATTCTCCACTTCTGTGCTGTTGAATCTCCAAATAACTGCACTTGTGGACAGCATGTTTGCCTAAACTAGGGGTAAAAGAGGAGCAAAATAATGAAGACAGAAGAAGCGAAAGTACTTCAGGTAAGTAAAGATGAGGGGTTAGCTCCTCTGCTCTCACTCTTTGATATGTAATTTCAAACACGTGGAGGGCCCGACAGTTTCCATTTTCAAGGATGATCAGAATAAATATGCTTAGAGAAATGCCTGGACTTTTTTAAACATCTCATTTTTCATGTGAGGTAAACACTAATAATCATCATACTTGAATTTTGTGCCTCTTTGGCAAAAATGGGAGGTGGTTCCCTAACCGTAATATTGTAAGATATAGCTACTACAAACAGATGTTTTTGATCAAATAGTAGAAAGGGACTAAAAGCACAGAATTAGCATTCTTTGCAGTCTTCTTTGTCTCGAGTCAGTGAAGGAAATGCTTGGCAAAGCACATTACTCTATAGTGAATCTGCTGGAAATCATCTTCAGTTGTTTTCTGAGGCCCATATGCAGTCTGGTTATGCTTCTGCTCAGAAATACCTATAAAGGGTAGTTAGTCTTCATTTTAGATGAGCTAGAAATCTTGAAGTTTATATGTGACCTGTTCCTGTGACACTAGGAGTAGCTCACTGTCAATGGGCTCATTCTGTTTCTTCCCTCAAAGTCAGTGTGAACAATAATACTAATCCTGGCCATCATGTAAATCCTAATAAAATGATGCTAAATGCTAAATGATGCTAAAGTGGTGCTAAAGAAATGACAACTGGCTTCATCTGAACTTACAGGATAGCATGAGTTCTCTCTCAAAGGTATTCAAAACTTGACTCTAAAGAAATAAAACAAAGGATATTCATTTTTTTTAATATGGAGACATTTAAGTACTCTTTGAACCCTACTACTCTTACTTCCTGAAGTAAAGGTAAGATGCTCAAGGACATTTGCCCATGTTTTACTTTCCCAACACAGCAGAGACGGTTTATGTCTTTTTTGCCCCGATTTCCTTATACCAGGTTGGTTTAGATCTTCTAGAACCTTGCTACTCAAAGTGCAATTCATGCATTAGCATTATTATGTGGGTGGAGGGAAGCTTGTTAGAGATGCAAAAAGTCAGGCTGAGAACCTGCATTTTAAAAAGACCTCAAGGTGACTCATATGCACATTCATGTTTGAGGAGCATGCTCTAGAATAAAAATAGGCAAGTAAATCCCACTGTCTTTTGGTCAGGCTTCAATGAGACAAAAGCAAATATGTGGAAGTCTGCAAGGACAAATGAGACCTGACTTCACAGGAAGGTGAAGTAGAGGGCAGACTACATGGCATGATTTAATATTCTCTAAAAGGAATTAAGCAACAATTCTTCTGTCAGGACAAACCTGCGTCAGTAGCTCTCACATATATTTGCCATTTCATAAAACATCCATTTCAGCAGAAAACAACCAAGTGTACTGTTCAAAAACCTCTATACCCTCCTTGCAGAAATCTAACAAAAGTGTTTCTCATGTGCCTGGCTTTGTGCTATGTGTTATACATGCATTACCTCATTTAATCCCATTCAATTAATTTCTCTGTGGTGCTCCAGATTCATATCCCTATTTCTTCTCAGGACAGGACAGCTACCAAAATGCATATTTAACCCAGACCCAATTTGAATGGAGATGGTTCAGTAAAAAAACTCAGGGTCTATATTGGCTGTTACTTTCAGCAGAGATGTTACAAATTTCTGGTTGGTGACTCAGGGAGGCCCAGGGTTGTAGAAAGAACAAATGCCAAGAGAACATATAAAAGGCCCCCAACACCAGTGGAATGTGGTAAAGATAGCATCAGTTACAGAGCCAGAGAAAGCAAAATCAAAGGAATAAGCAAATGTGGGGATGCAAATTACGTAGGCCTAGAATCAGAGATGTTCTAGATGCAGTTAAAAGCTGGACTGGGTATTCCCAGAGCACAATCTTGAGGCAAGGTTGGAGAGCCCTCATTTTGGCCACAACTCCCTGTTTGCAATGAAAGATGACAACGCACAAAAGCCATCATCTGATAAAAAGTGGACTCTGGTAAAATGCTTATTTGCAGTGTTACTCATCCTGCATAACTTCATTTTCCCCCCACATCAACCTTAGTTGCATGGAGCCTCAGAAGTCTGAGTTTTAAATTATAATTAGTCCTAAACAACTCCAGGGGCTCTTAATACAAACAGGCATACACACACTTTAAAATACATAGTTAATTATATTTATGTAATTATAATTCTCCTCACTTCTAGATGCTCTAAGAAAAGTTAATACTCAGATGATATGATAAGTGTTAATGACAGCTGGGCTAGCTGACTTATCACTTCTATAAATATTGCCTTCTGGAAATGTTTCTTCTCTGGTCACCAATATCATCTTTTAAAGAACTGAGGTTGGAGTTATGGCAAAAAAAAAAAAAAAAATGCATTTTTACATGTCTCTATGGCTTTAGGTACGCATAGTTAATAAAAACAAGGCTTTTTAATTCTAGCAGCTATTGATTTGAAGGGGAAACATTAAAAGTTTTTTCCCCCATCTTAACTGGGTTTGGTCTGTATTTGCTATGCATGAAAAGTCAAGAAGTGTTTTCCATACTATTAATGTCCAATGAACCATGTAAGTAAACACAGGAGAAAATTAATATGTCCTGCCTGCATAACACATCATTTAATATTGACTTTGTTGGAAAAGAAATAAGTAGTCTGGGATTAGCTCCACAGGATACTATACAGATACCAAGAAGAATCCTAAAATCATCCGAATTGCAATTCAAGTTCTATGTACAAACTGACTTATCAGCCCTTATATGAATGTAGCAATGCACAATACATAACAGTAACTACAACAATAATATCTCTCACTGATCATTTTTATGTGAAGTTTACATGACTTTTGCTAGTTTGTATGCATTATCTCATGCACTGCTTACAGCAAACTTAGGAGGAGAAATCAATGTCTTTATTTGGTGGTCCAAGACATTGAAGCACAGAGAGGTCATTTCCCAGCATCACACAGGTAAGAAACGATGGAGACTGAATTCAAATCCAGGCAGGCTGATTCCTGAACCCAAGCACTTAGCCATCATGTTATGTTGATCCGAAAGGAGAAAAGGGGTTTCCCAAACTCCCTTCCAGGACTTCAACTAGACTGATAGAAGAACAGCTTTCCAGCAGTAGCACTAGGAGAAAGCAGGGTGTAGGAATTTCTCTCCAATACCAGAGCCCCCCAGATGCTCAACCACTTGAAAGGGAGACTCAGAACCCAGAGTACTCACTTTTTCCTAAGAAGATGAATTTGTTGAGAGTTAAATGCAGAAGAAGGGAAACGATGACAATGAATGGTCCTAAACACAGGAGCTGTTGTGCTAAGATTGACCCACTCTGTGCAGTTCTGTTTTTCAGAAAGCCAAAATAAGGAAAAGAGAAAACCTGGGGCAGAATAACAGAAAAAATAATTTAGTTAAAAGTAGCCTTGCTGATCTCAGGAACCCAAATTGAACTGTCTAAGAAATGTAAGATGTTCTGAGTCCTGCTAATAGCAGCTAAAACACCAGGATAGTGATTTTGCAAAAAGTGAAACAATACTTGAGTTTCCCTGAGAAAGGTCTGGGGACCATATGCTATACTTGTTTTATTTTACAATCTATACACCCCCATCTCCCTAGCTAATTATCAGCTCCTCAAGGTCAGTGGAACAATCAGATGCGTTTGGTATCTCTCATACAATGCCAACACATTAAAGAAGGGGCTTAAGAGGCCGTCTCTCCTGTCCTCACCCCATCTTGCTCCCCCATTACTGTGCTCAGCTGTTGTTGTAGCATATTGTCACAGAAATAAGATTTATTAAAACAGCATTTATTATATAAATGATAGCAAGTTACATGGCTTTTACCATTTCAGGTATCAAACCCTGACTTCACCACTTAGAAAAGTTTTCCCAGATTCAGTTTCTATATGGAATGAGATTAGAAGGCATCTTTAATTCAAACCTCTGGTGGTATGACTAACGACTGTGTTGAGTATGATTAAACCCACATTGTGGCATGCCTTTCAAATTCTGTATGTATATGATTAACCATAAGGAATGTCTAGAGAGTTCCTACTCACTAAGAAATTAAGGAAGTGATTCTGGTTTACCCTGTATTCACTTCCCTTGGAGTGCTTGGGCAACTTACAGTGTCTTCCTGCTATCCACACTGCATCAGGCCTCTTGGGAAATCATTATATCTCTCTCACCTCAGCAGATTAGAGAATAAGCCCAGCTCACCCCCAGCACTAGCAAGAGGTAAAAGATACCAAGCACGGCCAGATTTGTACTATTCAAAACTAACTTTTCCCCATGAATATTTGGAACGTCCATTCCCTTCAGAATAAATGCTACCCCCAAAACTGGAGAGCCACTGGCCACATGGCCTTGGCAAGGCAGATTAAAGTTAGCACAACATTGGTTCATTTTCAGAAGTCCAGGTTATTCTGTCTTTGCCACAGTCTCTGTATTACACTTGCTAAAGAATTCTTATTATTAAACTTAGTCTTAACTTTTTCACTTTCCAGAAGGACAGTCATTAAGTATCTTCTATGAAATGTGCTGCTTCCCTCCAATAAGCATAAAAAATGTTGGCTGATGGCTTGCTTTCTTTGTTAGCTCCCTTGAATATCAAAGTAAATGAGAACCCAGCTTCAGGCTGCAAGGCTATAAATCTCAATTCCATATGACCTTGGAGAAGCTGTTTAATTCCTCTCAGCCTGTGCCTTTATCTTAGAATTTTGTATGAAAGTGACTACCTCAGAGTGTCATGTGAAGATAAAATGGTATGTATCAGGTGCCTAACACAGTGTCTGGTATATGGTTATCACTCAATAAGTGTCAGGCATTATTACTATCTTCCTTTCTAACCACTTAATGCTCCTGTTTTAGTTATTATATTCCTCTTTGCCAATGTCATGAACCTTCTTGGTTACCATCTTAAAATGTCACCCTGGAGGCAGTGGATTCATATCAAGATCCTAGAGATTCTCATCGGAGACACTGCACTGCAATTTCCCACTAAGAATTTTCAAGATACAATTTCTCTTTTACACAGAGCTGCATTCACCTCTCTCCATTATGAAGTTGACCCCAACCTATCTCAATCCATGTTTTTTCTGTGCTCAGTGCAGCTTGAAGGCAATTCCATCAACTGGTTTTAGTCTTGCTCCATCAGGTATGATTTATTGTATATCTGCAGGGTTGGGTTAAAATAGTCAAAATGTGATTAGCTATGAACAAAAGCAAAACATGATAAAGAATGACATAGGCACTGTATTGTCCTTTAGGGTGTTAAGAGTGATCAGGTTTTCCTGTTTTTTAGTGAGAAAAACCTCATTGGGCTGAAAGCATTAGGGCAATGTGATTAAGTGCTACTGTGTATAATTTAATATTAGGTATTATTTGCATAAAACCTGTCTTCCTGCCACTGAAACTAAGCCATTTGCAAACATTATGTGGTGCAATTGAATGCAAACCATTTTCTTTTGTGTCTCCTTGGCTGTTGTGGAGTTAAAATGATAATAATAATAATCATAAAATGTGCTTTGTTTATAAGGCAAATGATTAGCAATAAAAATGAAAAATAGCTTTTTATTAAAAATTAGAATAAATAAGAGATGGCTGAACCCTTGGATACCCCAACAGAAAAAATCCTTTGGTGCACTAGCTTGAGCACTTTGGAAAATGTGTATGGTACTTACTTTCTGATGAATAACAGCATGTAGCATTGCTAAGCTTGATTAAGCAAATTTAATTAGCGTTAGTCAATGCGTTTTTGTAAGTGGATAAAATATATTCCAGTTTAGGCATGACTGTTAATCTTTAATTTATGAAATAAAAGTTAAAATGTAAACATAAAATATTAAAATTGTAATAAGCCTCATTTAAAGGAAATGGGTTTTTTTGTAAAATTTCTTAAATTATTTTTTAACCCTATAATTCAAAGGAAATTGCCTTATTATTCCCCTCTTTCTTTAGTTTCACAACTTCATATCATGTGGTGAAGATAAAATGGTAACATGGGCTGACCATTCCCAACTGCAGATGCCTAATTTCTAAATGGCCTAGGACCACATTACTCTATAACCAGATTTTATAACATTCTTCAAACCTTGGTTTTTGTTCAGCTTATTTAGGGCCCTTGAGACTAAAGACAAGAGGACAATCTAGATCTCACTTTAGAAAATAAAATGACCTTAAGAAAAATAAGTAAAGTAAATTTAAAACTTCAAAAACTCTCTGAACAGAATATTCTTAAGGTTGGAAGAAATCATATCCCAAACTCAAATCTAAATTAATACTTGTAATGCTAATCACTAATAATTAATTAATAGACCCTGGAGGAGTACAAGGCCTTCTGCTCCACACAACAGCATTCCCAAAAAATACTACAGCCTGATCAAGCACAGGCATAAGATTTTAAGGAGTATTCCAGAGCTCACATGTCACAGTCAAAACAGTCTAGGAGAAAGGTTCAGAAAAACATTATTTGATGACTGCTTAAAATTACTCTCTGACTCTTCTTTTCTCTGACTCCATCTCTTTTTCTGACTCTCTCTCGTCCCAAATCAGCTTCTCTCTCTCTCTCTTTTTTTTTTTTTTTTTTTTGGTGTGTGTGTGTGTGACCGGTAAGGGGATCGCAACCCTTGGCTTCGTGTCGCCCACACCGCGCTCAGCCAGTGAGCGCACCAGCCATCCCTATATAGGATCCGAACCTGCAGCGGGAGCGCTGCTGCGCTCCCAGCACCGCACTCTCCCGAGGGAGCCACGGGGTCGGCCCCCAAATCAGCTTCTCTAAAGTTAAAAAAAAAAGAAGCTGGTCATAATAAAGTGTGTGTGTGTGTGTGTGTGTGTGTGTGTGTGTGTGTGTGTGTGTGTGTGTGTGTGTGTGTGTAATAAAGTGTGTGTGTGTGTGTGTGTGTGTGTGTGTGTCAAGTCCCAATGGATCTCTAAAAACTAGGCAAATACATTGTTCCAAGGACATGCCTTGCCCCAGAAGTAGACCCTTTCCCCTTAGAGTAGGAGCAATGGAACTATAGACCTTCAGAGGTGTGTGGTCTTTGACCGAGGATATAAGGAAGAAGGGAATGTGAGAAAAGGAAAGTTTGGTATGTATCCATGGTGAGGAGGCAGAAACAAGGTCAGAATGAGAAAGACATCCCCATTCAGAACACTCACTTCATTTATTCGTTCAGTTGATATTTGTTACATATCTTTTATATGCCAGGCACTATGCTAATTGCTAGGGTTACAATACTGAGCAAAACTGACACTTCTCATGGAAATTTCAAATGACTGATTCATAAGCTTGAATTCATAATGGAAAAATCTCAGAAAATCCTTTATGGTGTGACTTCTATCTGCCTCTCTTATCTTACCTCACATCACTCCTGACTCAGCCCCTTTGTCCCATCCTACTAATGTAAGAGAAGCCACAGCAAGTGCATGATTATACTGTCCCAACTTTGTCACCTCTGCTGGAAAACTCGATTCCTCTCTTCTGGTCTGGTACAAACTGTATGATCTTACTCTCTTCCACGGGTAAATACAAAAGACTACATGTATGAGTATATATACTTATATATTCCTTTTTCCTTTTAATTCTTTTAAAAGTTATATAATAGTTAAAAACAAAAATTATAACCCTGTAATATTTGTATAAAATTATATCAATATAATATATATCACAATAACAGCACAAAAGAAGTGAGGTAACTGGAATTATACTGTTAGAATTTTTCTATATTTTGCTGGAAATCACTCAATGGTAACTTTCAGTATTCTGTTTTAATTTGTCTATTATAATTTTGACTATATCCTTTTGTACAATTTTTTTAGTGGTTGTTCTAATAATTACAAAATACATCCTTAACTTTTCACAGTCTATTTAGAATCATATTTTGCCACTTCAGTTGTAACTTGGAAATCTTACCACTATACATATCCTATTACTCTCCCTTCTTTGTTGTAGTTATCATATACTAGGATACTTCAAAAAGTTTGTGGAAAAATGACATTGAAAGATATCGACCTTTCCATGAACTTTTTGAAGACCCTCTTATATATGTATGTATATGTATATATGTATATATACACGTTTATATTACATCCATATACATTGAAAACCCCATCAGACAATGTCATCCTTTTTATTTTCAACTGTCAAATATGTTTTAAAGAACTCAAGAGAGCTATGTCTCCCTGCTAGTTCAGTGGTACTTCAAAATTTGGTATTCCTTCCCAATTTACATGCTAACATTTAGTTTTTAAGTTTTTAAATAGGACTGCTCATGCATTCTTTCAAGTATTTATGTTGCATTCAATGAGAGAGGAAGGTTGACGTGGGTTTACTCCATTTTACCCAGAACCAGAACTTCCAATGTTAACTCTTGGAAGACTGCAATGAGTTGGAGTTACATATGTAATCTCTAGAGAAACCAGTAACAAATAATACAAACTTATAGCCAAAAGTTAAATTAAAATAGTTTCCTGAAAATATTTGTTTACCACAAAAAAAGGCAAGAAGGGAAGAACAGAGAAACCAAAAAGAGATGAGACCAGTAAAAAAATAAATAGTAGGATAGCAAATCTAAATGCAACTACATCAACAATTACATTACATGAAAATAGTTCTGTGTATAAGTTCTTTTGGTAGGACTAGAGATTAGCATAGAACACCCTGTCAGTAGCTCCTTAAAATTTAATTTAGGCTGGGAGGGTTGAAGTCAAGAACAACCTTAAGTATTCAAGACGGTTGTCTGTGGAAGAACAAAGGTTGGGAAGGGAGCTTCTGAGAAGAAGTCTGGGAAGAGCGCATGCCTAGGCTGGTGATGGGGGTCAGTATTGGAAATAATGGCATACTAACAACTTTAGCTACTTCTGGATGTTTAAGTTTTACCTTCTCATTCTCTAGCAACATGTGGGTGATAGATCCTCCTTTAAGTCATACCCCTGAGATGTTCAAAAATCACTGAGACTAGCCAAAGTCCTAGTTTGAGTAAAATGCGTACTAGCTGTCAGGTGCCATGCTTCTCTCCATAGAGAGATAGATGAGAGAGAGAGAGAGAGAGAGAGAGAGAGAGAGATACTCTTTTCATATTTATCTAAACCTATACAGTAGATAATAAATGTCCATTTTATAGTTGAGGAAATAGATGGTTTAAAAGAGTAAGTAGTTTGCCCAAAGTAATACAGCCATGAAGCGGTAGAGCTCAGATTTTGAATGCAGGATTGTCTTTAAAAATCAAACCCATGTTCTTTCCACTATACGATGCTTTCTCCCTGTTAGTAGACCTTAGAATCTACAACAGATAGAGTGAAGACACTATTGGAACCATTGTTGAGAGGCTTGTGTAGGACTGAAACAAGATAAATTTAGATTCCAACAACCTAAAGATGGATGAAAAAGCATAAGAGATAGACTAAACAGTTTTTGATTTGCTACTTAATGTTCATATCATATTGCCAGCTCTCAGAGGGAAAGGGGGAAATGCCTGGTTGATCACTGAAGAGCTAAACAAGTGAAGCAAATATCGACATTTCAGGAACAATCAATCCCTGAATACACATCAATAAACACAAGTTCATTTTATCTGGCGATTACACAATTTAAATAGATCATTTTTAAAAATGAAGACAACATTACTTCTACAAGCATAATATTTGACATTTCTAAGAAGTTTTAATAGTTAAAAGACAAGAACCAATTTAAATAATACTATATTCAAATCAAAATCAAATTAAAATTCTAGAGATGCAGAGCATCTGGAAATGAGCTTTTTGCAGGACTTTAACACATAGAACTCTAAATGTACTAAATTACTCAAATGATTTTAGCCTTTTAATAAGAATTCTGCATTCCACTTTTTTAAGACATAGCAAAGTATTTTCTAATACAATCAAATTGAGGGTCATTTTCTTCTCTGTGATGAAGATGCAGAAAAACACACTCTCCATTCAATTTATTTTTGGAGTAGGGAACTTGAAAATATACATGCATTTAAATAGAAAATTATGAATGATCTGACCTATGCTTTTACATCATACATAAATGCCAGGGGACTCCACACCTTTGGTGTTCCTGTATTTATTTGCTGCAGGGATTTAGGGTAGAGTTAAATCAAATCATTTTTATAGAAACAAAACTCATTCCATTGAAGACTTAATAAACCTTTACTTCTATTGCAGTTATTCAGTACCACCCCATGTGCTTGAGAATGGGATATTGCTAAAAAGTAACTCAGCAGCAGTAGGCAGTTTGAATTCATTCAAGAATTGCAGGCATACAAGTGAACATTGCCTCTAATCAAGGAATCTGGGTGCTCAGCTATTGTAGACGTAGGAAAGAGTCAGTCTGCCTGCTTTTTAAGATTCTTAAGAGAAAGGAAAACAAAAAACAAAACAACAAAAACCACTAACATTTTATGAAGGATTTATCATGCATCATGTCCATGAAATTATTCATTTAAACCTTACAACTAAACTCTTTTTTACAGATGAGGAAATTGAGATTCAGAGTTTCTCAGATAACAAACAAGAGATTGCCATTCTGTCTTTTAAAAAAGAAAACCAAAGTCATTCTGTGCTTTTATCTGCCTATGACATTCAAACATCTACCAACACAGGATTTTATTCCACCCACAAATTAAATATATACTAGATGTGTGGGATTAACATTATACTCTTCATCCTTTCAGTCACTGTCCCAAACTGTTGATTTTACTGACAATATTAACAACTTTATAGAAGTGTTATGAGTTGTATTGCAACCTTTATAGAAGTATTATGGGTTATATTGCCATCTCAGCACTAATAAAGGGATCATCTTAAGTGTAATGTTTACAATAATCTCTAGAGCTGCCTACCAGCAATACAAACTTGATATGTAAAGACTTTAAAATGTATCCTAACCCACAGGCATGCACAACAAGTCTATGCACAAAATATGCACGTGAATTTCAGCTTTATCTGTAATATTGAAAATTTGAAACAAGGTAAATATCCAACAAAAATAAAAGAGCTAAATAAATTGTAGTGCAACCATATCATGGAATACCATATAGCCATATGAATAATTAGAATAGATGAAAAATAATTTAATCTGCTTTTATTGGCATACAAAATGTCCGTAATGGATAGTATTATCATATTTTTGTGCAGTTACACACACACACACACACGTACACACACACACACATATAAATAAATAATACATGCGTATGCATAAATAAAGACCCGGACGTTTACAAATTGCAATGGTTTTCCCTGGGGAGAAGAAGAAAGTATGCTATGCTGGCATTGAGAGAAGGAACAATTTCTGCCATATGACTAGGAATTAAGGGTGACCTCTAGAATATAAGAGTGACCTCTGACTGACAACCAGCAAGAAAATGGGGACATTGTTCCTGTAACCACAAGGAACTGTATTCAGCCAAGAATCTTGAATGGACTTGGAAGAGGACCTGAGCTCTAGATGAAAATGCAGTCTGACTGACACTTTCATTTCTACCTTGTACAACCCTGAGCAGAGGATGCAGCTGTACCATTTCTGGACTTCTGATCTACAGATCAGTGAAATAATAAGTTTCTGTTGTTTGTAGCTGTTAAATTTGTAATAATTTATCATATAGCAATAGAAACTAATATAATCATTTAGCATAAAAACTACAGAAATGCTTATGCAGTCTCATTTTTTAAAAAATCTATAGTATAATAAACAGAGAAAAAGACTGGATTTTCAAAATGATTATTTGATTTACTATGTTGAATAATCTTACTAAAATATGTTCCTGAGCACAGTATTAACTTAAATATCAAGCGAAAAAAGTATCAAAGCTGTACAGGTTTGAAATCACGTGCATTTTCATTTTTAAAATATTTATGAATGTCTTCAATTAAGTGACATGCACGACCAAATAATAGCTATTGATTACAAATTGATAAGCTGTGATAGAATAAACTAAAAACTTTCAGTGTTTCAGAAGCACTAACTTTTATTTCAACGCAATTGGAAACCTTCAATGACATCTCAATATATCAAAATAAATTGTAAACTTCAGTCTGACCATATTCTCCACAATTGGATTCTGGGTTTTTTTCCCAGCCTATGATTTGACCTCACCTTATTGACTGTCTGCTGGTTGTTTTCTTCCATTTTTATGTGCCTTTGCTCAAGATACTCCCTCAGGCAGCCTTTTAGGTGGAAGTTGTACCAGCTAAGCAAGACCCAGCTCAACTCCACTGAAAAGTCTGACCTCCTTCTTTGCTTACTTACTGCCAGTAGAACTGATCTCTCTCTTCCATATTTCCTAGACCTTTGTTGGTTTTACTATGGCAGAGCATATTGTTTTCTTCTTCATTTGGGGTTTATATATACATGTGCTGTCATCCTCGCTAGACTGTGAGTTCCAGAATATCAGGGTCCTATCCCTGATCTGCAGTACCTGGCAGAGGGTATACATGTAGCTCATGGTCAAAAAGTGATTAGTAAATTTTTAAAAACTTTCACCTTGCCAATATACAGCTACAAGGTGCAATCCATAACGTACATAATTTTAATTTAGAAAAATCTGAGTCAAAATAAAGGTCAGATGAGAAACAGAGGGAGAGATTCAGGTTTTTAAAAATGAGGAGAACAATTTTGCTCAGAGATTGAACAGATCATAACAATTGCTAAATGAAATTGAAAGCACAATAAAAAAAAAAGACTGAATAGGAGGAAGGTCATATTTAAGAACTAGAAATAAAATACGTTATGTATAATATTCTTACAACTCTGTAGTTTCTGCTGCAGCATTTTACATTATTCAAATCTTTTTATCACTGCCTATGACAATATTTGCCTCCCTTTTGAATTCATTTTCAGTACAGTCTTGTACTATGGTTGGATTTGAAAGCTATTCTAATTTAAAATTATCAGAATTAGACAGAAGACTGTATTGACTGAATAACAGGAAGTTTTATGAATATGAAATTCAAAAATGCCTCAGACACGACTAAAATCACTGCAAGCCCAAGGGAAATGTAAAGTAGTACACACTGGTAACAGTTTACTATCTCTTGTTCCCATGCAATTATTTTAGATTTTCAGAAAATAATATTGATGTACCTGTATAAAATGCAAATAATATAAAAGGCTGTTTGAGACTCTTTCTTAATTTGGTTAACTATTTATTGAATACATAGAGTATATAATATTTAGTATCATAGCCAATAAAAAATACAGATATGTATAAAGAGGGAGGATAGAAAGAAGAAAACTGAAAGTTAACGAAATGCATTTACTGTTCTATCTATGCCAATGCCTACCTTGTAATAGTAACAATAGCTAATACTTCCTGATTATTTATTATGTCTAGATATAACTCTGAATGTTTATATGGATTTCATCATATAATATTTAAAACAAACCTATGAATTTATTATTATTATTTTTCCATTTTTCAGATGAGGAAATTTCAGCACAGATATTAAGTAACTCGCTAAATGTCATAGTACTGAGAATTTCAAAGGTGAAACTTGGATTTCAGCATCCAAGCACTGTGTACTTAACCTTTGCATTATATATTTTCTGGCTGGTTTCATTATCTCCATTTTTCAGAGCAGGAACCTGAGGTTCAGTGAGACTGAATAGGCTTCCCAAGTAGATATTCCTAATCAATGACAGAGTCAGCATTAAAATTCAGACCTGATTCCAAAACTTTTGCCAACTACTCTACACCACCTCCAAATTTACATGAGTTAAGCAATTAGTAAAATACATTCAAAGTATATTCCATCTCTTCCATTATTTAAACTGCATTTCTTCCTAGCTGTGCAACATTAGGCAAGCCACTTAATCCCTTTTTGCTTTCGTTCCCTCATTTATAAAACTAGAATAATAATATTCATACCTCAAAATAATTGTTTGGAAGATTGAATATGATATGTAAAGCAATTGAATAGTGTCTGATACAGCCTCCTTTTTAGTATTATTATTATTATCATTATTACTACTATTACTTGTAAATTATTTTACTTAGGGAGAAAAAATATATATGTTATTGCTATTAATAACAAGCTGAGTGCTGAGCTAAGCACTTTTCCAACAGCATCTCAACCCAACAGCCCCATTAGGTTGTTGTAAAATTCATCTGTAAAACTGTACAGACGATGAGAAAACTCATCATTTGACAGATTACGAAAAGGAGACTTCAAAAAATTAAGGAAGTTGCCCAAGATCATACAGCCAGTGAGTAGCAAGACCAGATATCAAACCTGAGTTTATGTCACTCCAAAGCCCACAGGGCAGTATGTGATCAAAGCCAAGAGAAAGGTGTAATATAAGTGCTACAGAAATTCAGAGAATGCAGAACACATCTTGCTTACAGATTGAGAAGGGTTTCCCTGGATGGGTGGAGATTTGGGCTTAGCTGTGAAAGTAGGCAGAATTCCAATAGACTAGAGGTACACCTTTTGAGGGACCAAACAAGTTTACCTGCAACAGGTAGGCAAAGGTCTCAAAACAGGGCATAAATCATCTGGCTTTGCAGGGAAGAAGTGAAAAATAGATCTGGAAAGGTAAGCTAATGGAAACCCCATGAGTTCGGGGCCTGAGCTTCTAGAATTGTGCTGTTTAGTACAGCAGCCAGGAGACATATGTGGCATATGAAATGTGGCTAGAGAGACTAAGTGACTGAATTTTAAATTTTATTTAAATTCGGTTAATTAAAATATAAATCTAAAAACTGATACTCAATTCAGTTATTGAAAAAATTTTAAATATGTTTAGAACAACTTAGATATGTGGATCTACTTTTTCAACTGTATGTTTTATGAAATCTAAATAGAGATAAAGAATTTTCAATGAAAATTTACCATCTGAATTGAGATGTGCTTTAAGTATAAAATATGTATTGGATTCTTAATACTTATTTTTAAAGAATGTAAAATATCTCATTAATAAATTTGAACCTTGATTATATTTTTATATTTTGTGTATTTTGCATATGTTGGATTAAATAAAACACATTATTTAAATTAAGTTTACTTACTTTTAATTTTTTAACATGACTACTAAAAATATTTTAAATTACATATGTGACTTGCATAAAATTTCTATTAGACAGAGCTGTTCTGGACTATTTCTGACACACAGTAGTAACTCCATAAAATTCTCGTTAACCAACCACAGTAGGAACCAGATTGCAACCTCAAAGCCAGGCTGAGGATCTTGTATTTTATTCAAGAGACAAGTGAGTCACTGAAGCTCCTCAGTAGTGAAAGTGATATGCTCAAAGTACTGTTTTTACTATTTTAAAAGCCTCCATCTGGCAGAGTAATTCAAACAGAAAGTAGAAATTGCAGTTAGATTAGACATATATTGCAATATTAAAATAGGGCCTGAACATGCACTCCTCCCCTCCAAAATTCTTCCAAAGCAGCTCAGCCCAGTACCACAGTATTGTGTAAATTGCCCTTGTTTCTCATGAGAATGCCAAATATTCTTGTAAGTGAAAGGCAACTCCTTCTTCAGTGAGCCTTGCCCTTCTATGCATCTAATTTTATCACTTACTTTTAAAGAGAAAGCCAGAATCAATGAGGTTAGTCTCTGCATAGAGTCATGTAGGATAGAACTCCCTTTATTATAGAAATGATATGCCAAATATAGGTTCACAGCATAATTCAGAAATATGCACACATGGAACCAAAGGAATAAAAAAGCCTGAATATACTCTATTTTCCACCCAGCAACCAGAGTTTTCCTTTTCTTCACATGTCAGATTGTGTCATTCCCTGCTGAAAACTAATGCTGTATCATGCCTTACAGGTGAAGTCTAAACTCAATTAGCAGCTCCTTTCCCAACTAATACTATTTAGCTTCAACTTTCTGCAATACCTTTCTATAAACACTGATTCAGGTCTCTTTCAGTAGCAAGTATCAAAATTCAGTCCAACCTAGTCAAAGAATTTGCTGGTTCCATAATAGATAAATGTTAATAAATAGGTAGACATATGAACAGACAGGTGGATGTATGGTTATCTGACACTGTTGCTCCCTAGATGCTGGCCTCATTCACTCCTGCTGTAGGCAGAACTGCTCCATGTGGCAGAATAAATGTCTGCCATCAACCCCTACCTCATTTTCTTCCAACTCCTTGAATAAAAATGCAAAGCACCCTTTTCTCCACTCTAAATAAATAAATGCAACTACATGGACAATGTGTACAATGTCCCAAGCACTGTTCTGCCTTCTTTACATATATTAAATGATTTGATCCTTGCAACAACACTACCATCATCTCCATTTTGGAGATGAAGAAACTGAAGTACAGAGAGGTGGAGTAACTTATCCAAGAATACCAAGTTAAGAAGTGGCAGTGGCAGGGAATTTGAAACCAAGTAGGCAGACTCTGGCATCCAAGCATCTCTACAGAATCACTGTGGCCAGAGGAAAAAGAACTTTGATTGGCTATGCCTGAGTCATTGATCTATCCCCCAGGGAAAGTACTGCAACTGATAGCTCCACCAAGAACACAGGACACAACTAGAGTAGGAGACAGAGGGAGTGTTGGGCAGATCAAAACAACAGGGTCCCATATAGTTTACATTTCATTCACAGTGGACAGGACGAGCCAGCCTTGTTCAAATTTACCCTGCACCCTTTTGCTTCTATAATCTGCCACTCTTTCTTCCCCCACCTCCCAACTCTCTTCTTGAAGAACCTCTATTTACCAATCTATGTGGCCAAACTCAAGCAATGAACTACTCCTCCAGCAACATTTCCCCAGTCCCCACAGGCAGAATAAATCACTGCCTGTGCCATACTCCTGTCGTGTCTCATGCAGCCCAACATCGGTGGTAGGGAAGACATAAGTTCTGGGTGGAAACCTTGTCACTTCTATTTCTTTAAAAGAAATCTGTAGCAAGACTCAGTCAAGCAGAAGAAAAATGAACCTCCAGCACATTTTCCTCCATGTACTCATAACTGTTCCTCTCTTTGGATCACCTCAGGATCTTAAGACTAACACCATTCTGCTCCACTCCTGGGTTTTCTTCGATACTAGGCTTTGGGGATGGCTTACCTCTCTCCTCTGCTCTTGCCTCTTGATCTGCTTTCTCCATCTGACTGTCATTCCTGTAGTGTAGACCACCAGCATAGTTTTAAGAAACTCATCTCTGATACATCACACTTTAGGCATTTCCCCATTATGGTGCTCATTTAATTGATTATAGTTATTTGTTTTGACGTCTGTCTCTCCTATGAGAATTTTAGCTCCTTAAGGGTGGGGATTACAACCTAAATCACCTTGTTAGCCCTAATGTTCAAAGGAGTTCCAGGCCACAGTAGAGACTTAATGTATCTGTTTCCTTAAATTGAAGAAAGAAACAAGGAGAAGAAGGAAGGGGGAAAGAAGGGAAGAAGAAAAGAAAGAAGGGAGAAAGAGAAAAAATTTGTGAGATTATTGCAGAATCTACCATCTTTGGGAGGGAAAGGGCAAGTAAGAAAGAACATTTTCAATTCAAACTTTAGTCAAATAACCTCCTTTCATGTTTATAATGGTGCAAAAATTAAATTAATAAAATTAAAGCAATTCCTGTTGTTGTCCAGGAGAGAAAATTCTCAGAAGCAAGCTTTTCCCTTAAGACCTTGGGCACATTTCCCTTTATCCTGTAGGACAACCTGAAGCTATTGTGGTAATGCAAGAAAATTGGGTTGATTGAAGTAAATCTATCTCTTATCAGGCCCAGAAAAGTAGTTTAGTATAGAGGACTGCTCATCAGATCATCTTGTCCTAACCTCAGTCTGACCTCCAAACAGAAGAGGGTTGGTATCACCCTGAGTTTGGAATTGGCATTGACCTTGTGCAAGTTACTGACTCCCTCTAGCCCAGTTTTGTCTCTTCCTCTGTCCCGGACAGAGTGATGTGGTTACAAATGGTTGCTGGCTGTATCCCTGAGCAAGAGCACTCACCGACTAACAACTTATTTTTCTTGACACGTTGATTCAGGAAAAACTGTTTCTGATTCTACAGAGGAATGTTGTGAGAGGCAATTTTTTTTAGGAATAAAATTTGTACTTCTCTCCAAAATGAAGTTAATGTAAGTATTTGACATACCCAGAGTGGTCAAAAGTGTTAATTCTAGACCTGGAAGATTTAGGTTCAAATCATGGATCCTCCGCTTACTGACTGTGTCACCTTGGGCAAGCTATTCCAATCTCTTTGTACCTCAGTTTCCTCAATGGTATGTGGAGATAATAATGAGATAGAAGGTGCTCAGTTTCCCTGGGTTCAGGCTTCAGGGCACACCTCTATGTTTAAAGCCACTCCCCAAGGTCTCAGGCTCTTCCCATAGTCCCTCCCTTAGATGAGAGTTACTGTTATTTGTTGAACCTATTTTTTGACACCAACATGGAGAGATTGAGACCACAAGGGGTGGATTTATGCAAATGCAGTAGCCAAGCATGCTCAGTAAAAGGAATTTATACCAGCTTATATGACCTCAGTGACTGAGCATTCTCAGTGGAAGGGAGTTTATCCTTTGAATAACCTTTCACTAGAGGTGCTAAACAGCACAGAATATTCTTGAATATGTTCAGTATATGTGACAGGATTTGACCAATGAACATGCTCCAAAAAGAGACCAACTGAGCACGTGCAAAACTGAGCATGTGTTACATAACAGGGAACCACCCCCTTAGTTGAATAGTCATTAGATATCATGAATATGTATTAGATAGCAACACTATAAAACCTGAATCCCAGCAGTAGGCAGGGCTGTTGCTCACTCCCTCTGAGGATAGCTTGCACTCTGCCTATAGAGTGTGTATTTCTTTTTGCATTAAGCTTTCTTTCAGCAAGCAGCTGCTCACTCTCTTGAGCCAGCTTTGTACTAAACTTTAAGTGTGTATTTCTTACTTTTGTATTAAACTTGGTGTGGGCCCTGTTCAGTCTCTGGAGCTAGGCTGCACTTTCTCTGTGAAGTCTGTACCTCTTATTCATTACATTAAACCTGTCTCACTTTCTACTGTGACTCTGCTCTTGAATTCTTCCTTGTGGCAGAGTCAAGAATTTGAGGACAGAGTGGGTTGAGGTCAACTATTGGGCTTCCTACACCCTCTTCTCTGGCATCAATAGCACTTACCTCATATGGTCATAAGGATCTGGTATTTGTAACTTACTTGTGTACAACTGTGCCTAGCACACAGAAAGCACCATGTATTTGTTAAAAAATAAAATAAATTCAGCAGACAAATACAAGGGTACTTCAAAATGTTCCTGTAAAAATAAAATTAAAATACGAATCTTTTCATAAACTTTTTGAAGTACCCTCATATAAGATATATAAATACCTTTGAAATGTTACCTAAAATTACTAAGAGTTCTGAACAGAAGAACAATGTATATATTTTACATTCTATAAGATATATACAAAGTAATGTAGAATAAGTCTCAAATTTTTTGAAAATTTTAAATTTCAAGTGGGTACAAGAGTTTTATGGTTTCTTGAGTCAATGGGATGTTGCATTAAAAAAGTATTATACTGCATGAGGAGCATGTTGGATAAAGCTTGAGAAACATGATGGTTTTTTATAGAGCAAATGTGTTTTCTCTCCAGGTAACTTTAATGTTCCCAACAACCCATAAAATATTGCTTAAAACCTTTTATGTAAATCATTAATTGTATTTAAAGTATTTTATGAGGGTAATGACTTATTGTCACAAAGAAAAAATATAAATTCTATAAATCCTACAAAAGTTTGAAGGCATCCAGAGATCAATCAGTACTTTGCCCTTTACACTCTACCACTTCCTTCTCAGGCTGTGCCTTCGTCAAGTGTCTGCCTCTATCCATTATGAATAAATCTAATAAAGAAATTTTAGTGACTGCACCTCATTCTGACCCTATTGGTTGCTATTTGTTTGCTGTGTTGCTTATTTTTAAAATAGTTCATGAAATACAAATTTCAGAGAAAAATGTTAATAAAATCAATGCAAAAAGAAAAGGGCTGGCAATGGACATCACATTTACTGACCTTAATCAAAGTGTCATTTTAAGTTCTTGGCTGATTATCATGCTCATTAGACATTTGGAAAAATCTTCCAAAGCCCAGAGATTTTTCCTCTTCCCTCTATTAGATTTTGAGGAATGTATTTGGAGAATCCAAATACTACTTAAAAAATCATCACATGATTAGTGAGGCCAAAAACATTAAATTGAAAAAATCAAGCAAGGCTACGTTATTGTAAAACTAATAAAAAATACTTTTCCATCTGTACCATCACAATTGGATAAAAATAAAGAGAGCAAAATGTTCTATATACTTCATTGATAATGTCCCAAAATAGCGCAGGGCAGTCATTTCTTAACCCTATTCTCATTCTTAACCCTTTCTTCTCTCCACAGGAATTGACTCTCAATCTAATTCATATTGTTGTCAAATAGACTATCTCTGGGTTTTACTGTCCAAGGGGAGAATTGTGCAGCCAAGAAAAGATGAAGCATACTATGTATGAGAGGATGTTGAATGAAAACCCTAAGCATACCTAAGGCCTAAACTCATTGACTTGGTCACAAGTTGAGCTTAAGGGAAAAGGAAATTTATCAGAAGCATACACAGTTACCTCTTGAATCCAAGGTCAAAATATGCAGCTGGGCCTTGTGAGAGGCCAGAAACAAGAACAGGAAAGGCAGCGGGAGCCAGCACAGCTGTTATTCCAACATTGCTGTCTCTCGGGGAAGCAGGACCTAACATCTCCCTTGCTCTCTACAGATCAGCTTCATTCTTCAGTCTTGATATGGACCCACCTACAAATGGACCAGCTGACTACCGTCATCACAGATTCCTGGGATAGAGAATCTAATTAGAGGAGATAAGCTTCCAGATTGATTCTCCTGGTCCAGTGAGTTATGGAAATAATGCACAATAAAGGTCTTGGCCATTTTTTTTTAAGGCCATATAGTAATTATTTTAGGTTTTTGGAACCATAGATTCTCTATCAAAACTACTCTACTGTGCTGTTGTAGCACAAAAATGACTATAGACAATACATAAATCAATGAGTATGGCTGTGTTTTGATAAAACTTTATTTACAAAAATAAATGTGGGACAAGATTTGTTCTGAAAGCTGTAATGTACTGACCCCTGGTCTACAGCTACACTATGAGCAGGAAAGACTTTTTAAGAAAGGGGTGGGGCAAGCTGGAATGGTTAATAAGCTCTAGTATACCCACCAAGGACTGAACATCGGAAGCAGAGCCCTATAATATATGGGGAAGCCTGAAGCATGGCTGCAAGTCATAAAGCATCAGCATTGTGTTCAGAGAAGTGTTTTCATTCTGTCAGCAAAATTCTTACCTCAGGAACATGCCTGCATCTCCTTAGGATAGACAGGGAGGGAGAGCTTGGAAGAAAGGTGGCCAGTTCAGATGACCGAGTTGGAATAGAGAGATCCGTGATGTTGTATGATAGGCAGGTTTTCAGAAATACATGCTTGACAAACTCATATCCAGTTACAGAACTGCTGGGATTTGTATACTGTAGAGAAAGTGGTAGATAAACGCACAAGGTGAAGTTGGAAAACAGTGCAATAAGCAATTTTAAAGTCTCATTTTGAGCTAGGAAGAAAAAAGGGATATAAATATTGCATGAAGTAGGGCATGAAATGGTATTCCATCCATTTCATCAAACCAGAAGCTCAGTCCTTAGTAGCACCTGAAGCCAGCTGTTATAAGGATGAAGGAGAGGCACGTGCACCACTAAGAGTAGCTACCCAAGAGCACTGGACAAGACAAGAGCTGACAGGGCATGTTTGTTTGATGCTTTCCCTAGGCAACTAGTGCAACCAGAAGCATTTCGCAGAAATAAATAAGCTTTCCTTAGCACTTGCTGCAGTCCAGATAGAGTCAGCAAGACCCAGCTCTGCAATCAATGTGGAAGAGGACAATCAGAGATGGGTGTCAGCGGCCTCTCTTGGCAGCAATTTTCCTCTATGCCCTCAACGGCTTCAATTGATTCACTGGTTTGCAGTTATCTCCTTGGCAGGACTGTTCTTCCCCTCTTTGCCATGTAAGATAAGCTGGAAAAGAGATGGAGATGGCAACTACTGAAGCAAGTGGATAGTACAGGTATTTTTAAAATACTGAGTACTTAATATCTTAAAATTAAAAATTGAAAACAAATAGCTCACAAATAGAAGTAATATAGCATCATGGCTAAAAGCAAGCCCAGGATTCATGTCTTAGCACTAGCCGGCGGTAAGATTCTGAGTTACTTATTCTCTCTCAACCTCATTTTTCTCATCTAAAAAATGAGGAAAAGAGTAATCACTACCTTTTAGAATCGTTGTGCCTCTTAAATGAGATGAAATATTTGAAGAGTTGGGCTTAGCATACCTGTGCTTACCATAAATGCTAGTTCTTACTATTATATTCTATATTTTATTATATGTGATATATTAATGTATTAATAAAAATGTAAAACTAGATAGCTAGAGAGAAGTTAAGGAGAGATTAAATATTGTTGTGATATAGGTGAGACAATCAGGACTCAAAAATGTTGAAGGACCTTTTTATTATTCCTTGAACCAGTGCTTGCAAAACTCTAAAATCTTGGCTCCTTCTTCCAGAAAGAAATGGTGATGACTAGCTTCATTTGTTATTACTTTACATGCTTTCCCATATGTGGTAAGTTTCATTTTACCATGCCACAGGATTCCTTTGGAGCTAAAGAACAGATTCAATCACTCATTCATTATTCAGTAAGTACGTCTCTATCATAGCTCCCTATGATATTACGTTGTGCACTTGAGATATAATTGTGACAGAAACACTGGCCCTGTTTCCTAGGGGATTACTGTAATCCATAGGGATGTCCTATTGCAGAGTGCCTTGGAGCTCATCTGTTTACTGGGAAAGACTGTCACAAAGGTATAGTAAGGAGTTAACTTTATTTTTCTGCAAATGAACTTAGTGTCTATCTTAAGACCTCATTCTCTCTGGTAGGAGAAAAAATAATCTTAGTTAGTTTAGAGTGAACTCCCCACCATGTCATAGTGGAGTTTTATCTCCATTCCTTGGGTTTCATAATATCAGGCTATCCAGACAAGAGAATTGTCTGGTCCCTGGGAGTTATCTGTCCACTCTGGCATTCACTGAAAGATTCATTATCACATTGTCTTCTCTACTGTTGCTATGCCATTATACCAACAACTACAGGATCATCCACTTTCCCACTGACAGCCAGCTGTATGGTCCACTGCTCATCCTTCCCTCAGGACTTCATCTAGCCTACCAGTTTGCCTTCTCAGCTGTCTCAGATTTACAGAAAATATTACCCACCCATTCTGAGACTGTCTCGGGCCCTCTTTGTACAATGCCCCTTGAAACTATCTTTCATGGAGATTTCACATCCTGGCAAGGCCAGGAAATCTGTAAGGCTGCCATGCCCAGAGCACCCAGATATCAAGTGGGCACATGTCACCTTTACTCTCATGTCCCTGAGTCTGTATGGTAATTCTGTTTGTCTCACCAACCCAAGGGATCAAAGGTAGGGTCTCCTCTCAAAGATTTAAAACAGCAACTCTTTCTATTGTTTTTTTTTTCCCCCTCAGTTTTACTATATTACACTTCTCTAGAACTCTTTCCTTTCTGCCCAGATGATAGAATTTTCATCTCTATTGGTGCAGGACAAATATGTATCAGAAAGAATTCTTCTAATTCTATTGTTTTGTTCAAAATCCTTAGTTTTGAAGTTCAAAAGTCAATTAATAAATAACTCTTTAAATTTTTATCTACTTGGGGAATTCATATGTTATGTCTAGATACCCCAGTGAAATAGTGTTATGGGACAAAATAAATTGCCAAGGATGAAAGCATAACAAAATCTTATTCTGCTATAGTGTTAAGAGTCAGAGTCCTCCTTGAGGGAATGGGGCCCCTAAATGGTTTGCAGAACCAGGCATATATGAGAATCCTGCAGTAATAGGAGACAGGTTCAAATCTTCAGGTCAATACAGATGGATAATTACTCAACACCTAGCTAAATCTTAAGTCCAGTCTCTATACCAACTGTTATGAGTTGTATTGTGTCCTCCCAAAAAGATATGTTGAAGTCCTTACCCCTGGTACCTGTGGATATGACCTTATTTAGAAATAGGGTCTTTGCAGATGTAATCAAGTTAAGATGAGGTCATTAGGGTGGAACATAATCCAAAATGACTGATGTCATTATAAGAAGAGAAGAGACCCAGAAATACAGATGCACCAGGGGACAACACCATGTGATAATTGGAAGCAGAGATTCAAATACAGCCGCAAGCCTTAGAACACCAACAACTGACAGCCAACACCAGAAGCTAGGAAGAAACAAGGAAGGATTCTCTCCTGGAGTCTTTGGAGGGATCATAGCCCTGATGACTTGTTGACTTTGAACTTCTAGCCTCCAGAACTATAAGATAATAAGTATCTGTTTAGTAATCCAGTTTGTGATACTTTGCAATGGCAGTCTGAGAAAACTAATACACCAGCTAAGCTCATTACCTCAAGAGTTGCTCATTTGAAAGGACGTAAAGTTCAGAGAGATTGGCTCACATCATCTAAGTTCTCTTGACACTTACTAATTTCTAGAAAACTGAAAAAAGCCCTAAAGAAAGCCAGCAAACTATTTGAACTGGCTTCCCCTAAGAACAAGATTACCTGAGTCTTAAGGTATCTGAGGAAGACAAGAGGTAAACAGAGCCAGCTCTAAAATATAGTTGGGATTGCTTTGGACAGCCATAGCTTTTATCGCTGTGAGAAAGTGCGGAGAGTGTGTCTGTAGAAGCAAGGGAGGGTCTAATCTCAAGGCTCAGTCCTGGGCCCTCTTAATTTTTTAAATTCTCTACATAGGTAAAATCATATAATCCCATGTCATTAAGTATCATCTATATGTTGATAGATTCCAAATATATCGTTCAATGTCCGACCTCCACATTAAGAACAGACTTCTATATCCAACTCTCTGCTTTATGTTTCCATTTGATTGTTGCACTGCAACCCAAACTTTACATTACTAAATTAGAAATATGGATCCACAGATACTTTTCCCACCAAAGCTGTACCTCATCCTAATATTCTCCATCTCAGTAAATGACACCTACCCGTCTATTTTTTTATTGATTATGTGTATTCATGGGGTACAAAGCTGACCATCACCACCTGTGCCCAAGAGGTGATGATCAGATCAATAGTATCAGCATGCCCATTACCACAAATTGCAATTATTCCCCATGTGCCCCACCAAACCTCTCCCTGACCTCACTCTCCCTCCCCCCACCCACCCTACTCCACAACCCTAGGTGTGCTCTCTTCCTCTGCAAGTCCACTGCAACACTGTGGTCTTTCTTTCCCTTCTTCTTTCTCTCCTAGCTCCCACTTATGAGTGAGGACATGTGGTACTTTTCCCTCCATGCCTGGCTTATTTCACTTAAAATTTTCTCCAAGCTCATCCATGTTGCTGTGAGTGGCAGAATTTCATTCTCTTTTATGGATGAGTAGTATTCCATTGTGTATATATACCACATTTTCCTTAGCCTGTTATCTAACGATGGATGTTTAGGTTGCTTCTATATATTGGCAATTATAAATAGAGCTGTGATGAACATGGGAGTGCAGGTATCCCTTTGACATACCATGCATCTATTTGATCATTTCTGAAACACAAATGTATGCCCAGATACCATCCATAAGCAATTCCTGTCAATTATATTTCCAAAATATATCCCTCCTCCATAGTTACTACCCTTCTCTATGACACCGTCATCCATCACTTGGACTTTCATGGTAGCCTCTTTTTACCTTACAGTACTTAGTCATCAGAATAATTTTTTACTTAGTTTTTTTTAATTTAATTTTTTTAAAATTTAAAACATCATTCAAATGTTCAGACTTAAAATGCTAAACAGATTACATAATTTTAACATTCAATTGAGGAAAGCTAATGAAAAAATCAAATCAACCCACCAAAAATGTTTATATTGGAATCTATAACCTCAGCCTGCATTTTCTAAAATATGGTCTGAGAAAATGGTCCTCTAATATGCAAGAAAAGACAAAAAGGTTTGGGATGCAGAAGACACAATATCTCATTCTTGGAAATTCACAGTACACATTAGTGTATTTGAGGGCTCTGACATATCAGAGAGTGAAGACACCCTTTCAACCCCATGTAACCCAGAATTTTACATGACTATGGAATGCATTTATATTTGTTACATTCATTAGTATACTATAACACTTAGAAACACATTTTGAAAAATGCTGCCATCCCCAGAGGATTCCAACCATAGACTAGCATCTACCAATAAATTTCATAGCCTACGCTGGCAAATGTCCACACTCTGTCCCACTCCATCTCTCCATGGTCTGCAGAGCTATGTAGCAGTCAAAGAAGTGCTAAAGGGGGTAGCACTCCATTAGGAGGGCCTTACTGTCAGCACCTCCAACCCATAACCTGAAATCCAAACGGAAGTTATGCCGGCTCTTCATGAAAAGTGGACAAAATGAAACCCTGACCATCTGGAACTGAAGGAAAAGGAAATAAAAGACATGGACTATGTAAGCAATTTGACTGTGAAGAGGCAGATGTTTGGCTAAAGCTCTATCAGAAGAAGTTAACAATCAGTCTGAAGATTGAAAAGAAGATTAAATATATAGGGTTCACTGCTTGGTAAGGTTTAAAACCATAGTAATGTGACAGGTTATTATTATTTATTAATAAAATTATTGAGCCACTTATATTAACTGAGCATCATCAAAGATTTGTGGAGGGTCATCCAAAAAGACAAAATGGACATTTTGGAAGGATTTAGCAATCAATCTTAGTTATTTTTGTTTTTTTTTTTAAAGGAAAGAATCAAGACAGTTATCTAAGCACAACAGTTAGATAACCAACTGTGGCATTTAGTAAATTAAGTTTTGATGAATAACATTTAATTTAGGAAAGGCAGTTGCAAGAAAGCAATTTTAAAGAACTACACATTTGAATAAAACAACATAGAATGTGGAAGGAAAGTTTGTTCTTGAAAGAAAGTGAGCCAAGACGCTCGGTACTGTTCAAGCTTTATTAAAGGAAAAGAATCTGTCGGGCTGTACTCAAAATGGAAGACAGCCCGTGGCTGCCCTGAAAATGGGGAACAGCACCAGGTGTGGGGGTGGTGGAGCTTATATAGTGCACCAAGGGCTGGCTGATACCATCAAGGAGGGGCATTATGCTAATGGAGATCAGGGTGGAGAACTTGCAGAAGCAAAAGGGGTTTCTGTTTAAGTCAGGAGGCTTCTCATAAAGGGAAGTGGGGATGGGTTTGGTGCTGGAGTGGAAGATGAGGCCGGCAGCTATCTCGTGCTCATTGTGTGCACAATGGCACTGGTCATGTCCAAAATCCATCACTCCTTCCTTTTACGTGTAGGAAGAAGGGAAAAGGGGCAAAGGTCTCATCCTTCTGAAGCTACTTCCTGCTGGAGATGGGCAAAGATATGGAAAAAATAAAAGATTTATGTTGGTGGGTAAAACAATTAGGTGGCGGGGTATTGGTTTCGTGTGGGGAGGCTGTATTCCTCTGGGGAAGGGTCTCTGATTCTGAGGGGCTGATATCCTCCTTGCAGGAACAATTCAGCAACCTTTTGGTTGGTGAAAGCCTGCTTACATTCCTGTAAGAAATTAGAGAAATACCAAAAGAGACCAGGACCAAAAAGTAGGTTGGGGCACAATTAGGGGTCCTAGTAGGGTTATAAACCAGGGTATCCAAGGGTTCAGTGAAATGGTTTAAGTTGTTTTGGATCACCCCAGACTCATTTACATAATAATAGCATTCCTCCTCCAAGGAGAAGCAGGTGCCTTCCTTCTCAGCTGTAAGGAAGTAAAGGGCCGATGGTTCTGTAAAGCAATTGTCAGTTCTGTAAAGTGACTGTCATGAGTGAGGTGACCTGTCACTGGAGGAAGGAGATGGATGTTATCTATGCTTAGTTCTTCTGAGAGTTTTTGATAGAATTGAGAAGCAGTAGCAGGGCCTGCTATGCCAGTTCCATTAGCAGGAAGGATCCCTGCCCCAATTAAAAAGGTACAATTAGTGCCCTATGGGAATGGGGGGCATTTCCTGAGAGGAGGGCTGAAGTTAGCCCCAGTCCCATCTCCATCTCTCCATCTGTCTGGAGGGTGATGTCAGGGACAAGCCAAAAGAATAAGCAAGAAATCGCATTAGGGGGCAGGCAACAGGATAGCATAGTTTTACAAAGGAAATATATTCCAGTTTTACATCATGGATGAGGAGGGGTGAGTGAGTGGTAGTGTTTGGTGTTAGTGAGGCAGAGTGTGGGCAGGCCCCACATAACGCTGACAGTCCCCACTGAGGTGGGACTAGAGGGAAGTGAAGAGACATTAGTAGAAACGTTACAGGCTACATCGACAGGGAGGGGGTGACCTCAAAGTTTCTCACAAAGTGAGAGACAGATGAGTTGCTCGGGGACCAGTCTGATTCATTGAGGACTGAATCGTCCCTGCGGACCTGGAACCTCCATGTTCCGGGTAAGGGGAGCACTGAGATAGGAGGAAAAACACGGCAAGGATGTGAAGGGTTGGGAAGTTTAAAGGCCACATTGCCAAAATGACATTGCTAAGAAGCATCCTACTGATAGGAGGTAAAGGAGTGCCAGGAGAAATCTTCCTATAAAGTTACAATCTTTGGGGACAGCTGCTGCCAATCCTGTAGCAAGTACTAGAACAGATAGTGTAATAGTAGCTCTTGTGTGAGGGATTTGAAGTGGGCCTGCAAGAGTGAGAAGATAATCACTGGGGGAAAGATCATCCTTCTTCTGGGACTGGGGGAAGAGTGAAGGTCCTGGAGATTTTTAGTTTTGTGTGTCCTAAAATGGACAAAGTGTGAGGAGATGTTGGGCTAGGGGTTGAGTAGAGGGACCCCTCTGGCTTGGTGTTAACAGATTTTTGGGTAAAGTCTCAGGTGCTAGTTTTACCAAGGATAAGTTACACCAAGGGGCCTTTCTTAGTACTTTTACTGCTGTGGGAATGGCAAGAAGTACTGTATAAGGCCCTTCGCAACATGGTGAGAGGCTTTGGGATTCGGGTTTTAATATACACTTGCTGTCCTGGGTCAGTTTAAAGTCTGAGAGGGTGGTGGGGAAAGGATGAGGTAATAGAAGGTTGGCCTGTTCCCTAAGATCCCTAATGAGTAAAAGAGTAGGGAAAGTAAAGTGAACAAGTTGTAGGCGGGAAAGAGAGCAAACTGACCTGGTCTTATGGCTGAGGCCCATTTTGAGCTGTGGTGGCTAGTTGTTTAGAGAGGTTTGTAACCAGAGAGAAAATACCTCCTGCCTTTTTTCCTAAAACCCCGACTGCCAATCTTTGGGTTTTGGTGACCTATAGGATAAAAGGATGAGATAGGTTTGAGAGAAATAGAGCTGGGGCTGTGAGGAGAGCGGCATTTAGTCACTGGAAGGGAGAATGAATGAGCTTTGTGGGATCTAAAGGAATGGCAAGATCCCTTTTGGCTGCCCCATAAGGTGGTCTTGCTAGCTGCCAAAGTTAGGAATCCATAGGCGAAGATACCCTGCAAGCCCCAAGAAAGAAAGGATTTCACCCTTTGTGGTAGGAGTAGGGAGTTCAGAAATTAGACTCTTGAACTGAAGGAGAAGAAATCTGAGGCTTGCTGGGGACACTGGATATCCCCTGGAGGCCAGGAAATTAAGGAGAGCAACAGTGTGGGCCTGTGAATCCTCATAGGAGGGGCTACAGAGGAGGAGGTCACCCACATATTGTATTAAAGTGCTAGAGGTTAGAGGAAGTTCACATAAGTCTTGAGCTAAGGCCTGGTCAGAAAGTGGGGGCTATCCCCAAACCCCTGAGGTAGTACTGCCCAAGTAAGCTGTTGGTAAGGTGTGTGTGTTTTAGTCCTGTACTAAATGGTATGAGCCCTTAGGCTTTATAACCAGAAAGATGGAGGTATTGAAAGGTGAGTGAGTCGGCCACGAGAGATGAGAAGAAAGGAGTTTGTGTACGATGGGTTTTAAGCCTATTAGGTGTTTGTTAGTGATGGGGTACTGTGGGACATTAGGGAACAAAGAGGGGTTCCACAATTTAACAAGGATAGGGGAATGGTGTGTAGCAATGAAGGGAGAAGAAGCATCCCATACTAGGGATTAACCTTGTCTGAGGGGGAGGGGAAGGTGGAAGCCCCAAGGGTCAGGTCTGGGTGCAGCCTGTAACAGGAGTGTTGTAGCTGGAGTTAAAGTGTTTAGGGTAAGAGTAGCTTTGAATTTGAAAAGGATGTCCCATACCAGTAAGTGGGCTGGGCATTGAGGCATTATTAAGAATTTGTGTGTGAATTAGGTGTGTTGTAGGGTGTAGGAAAGGGTTTGAGTGATACAGTGGGTGTTATTCTGATCCCGTGAACCCTACTATTGTGACAGAGGATGGGGTTGTTTGCCCTGCATATTCAGGAAGGGTAGAGTAAATGGCCCCTGTATAGATGACAAAAGAGATTGGCTTATCTGCTACTAGGCAAGTTACCCTGGGCTTATGCGTGGTGATCTCCATGGGGTCCTCGGGCCCTGGGCATTGTCAATCCTCCTCCTGGGCAAAGCTGAGAAGCTCCAGTAGGGATGGCCATGAGGCCAAAGTCTGTAGGTTGGAGACTGGGTCACTGCCTCTTCGGTGAGTGGCACAGTCAATCCCCCAGTGACCTGGCCATTTGCAATGAGGACGGGTTACGACAGGCCCATACCAAGTGGCCCAGTTGACCACATTTGAAGCAGTTCTCAGGTGGCTTGCCCCTAGAGGCAGCCAGCTTTGAAGTATGTGAGCCTCGGATGGCATTAGCCAAGAGCTGGTATTTGGCCTGATCTCTTTTATAGTTTTTTGAATATCAGGGGCTGATTGGGTAATGAAATGAGATTGTAAGAGGGTCATGCCTACAACGGAGTTTGGATCTATACATGTGTATTCATGAAAAGCCTCAGAGAGGCGGGATAGGAACTCTTTGGGATTTTTAGTGGATTTCTGTGTGATTTCTCTAAGCTTGTCATAACTGACTGACTTGTGAGTAGCTTTTCAGAGGCCATAAATTAAGTGTGTGATCACGTTATCCCTGTGATCTCAATCCCCATGGCCAGCCCGGTAGTCTCAATTTGGGTCCATGCAAGGAACAGCAATGGCTCCCACAGGCCACCTATTATTTTGAGCATGTACCTGAGCTGCCATCAAGACCTTCTCCCTGTACATGGACTCAGACAATTTCTTCTGTCCCAGCCACTTCACAGAAGGGTTATAAAAAGCCAGAGCTGAGGCAGGGTTGTTACCTGACGAAGGGAGAGAAGGGGAGGAGTTGGGCTGAGGATGAGCATCTGGAAACCGAGTGTGGGGAAGAGACAGAAATGTGGAGGGCTGATGGATCAGAAGATTAATCCAAGTCTGGAAGGAGAGGTTGAGCATGAGCTAGGAGAATTTGAGACACAGGAACATTTTCACAGAGAGAAGCACACGTTCAGATATAGGAGAAGGCCTGTTCCGGCTTTATTAAAGGAAAAGAATCTGCTGGGCTGTATTCAAAATGGAGGACAGCCCAGGGCTGCCCTGAAAATGGGGGACAGTACCAGGTGTGGAGTGGTAGAGCTTATATAGTGCACCAAGGGCTGGCTGATACCATCAATGAGAGTCATTATGCTAATGTGGATCAGGGTTGAGAACTACATCCTTGCAGAAGCAAAAGGGGTTTCTGTTTAAGTCAGGAGGTTTCTCATAAGGGGAAGTGGGGAGGGGTCTGGTGCTGGAGTGGAAGACGAGGCCAGTGGCTATCTTGTGCTCATTGTGTGCACAATGGCACTAGTCACATTCAAAATCCATCAGTTCTAAGTGTAAACACTTTCTATTTCTAAAGGAAGTACAAAAAGTGTCAGTGAACTTTTTTTTATGTGTCTTAAGACTGGAAAGTGAACTATAAAATGATGGTAAACAAAATATGACACATGAACTAAATTGATATTTCCAAGAAAAGCTAAGGGCCATGAAATTCATTAGTAAGAGATTGTTATAACTATTTTAAGGGGGAAAAGAGAAAAGAGAAGACATGTAAGCTTCTTAATAAATTAAAACTATTAAGTTCATGATGGGTAAAATGCTGAGCCACTGAACTCATTTTAATTGTCCTTTAGGTAAAAAATAAAGAGAAGCTTTCAGGAGCAGTAAGGTGCAAAATGAGAATTGTATGGTCCCTTCGGGAAGGTGAAGGTTACATATTCAGTTAAAGAAAAAAGGTGATGACCAGGAAGAAGGTAGGTGGGATATGTTTAGTACAAACTTCATTTATTTGGCTCCCTAAAAACTCTAACCTTCAATTGTTGATACTGATCCAAAGTTGCCCCATTCCTCACAAACTATGTTGGGGGACAGGTTTGCTAAGTAAATTACAAGTGTAAACACAATTAGAGAGCTATTGTTTAAACAAATCAGGCAGGTACTTTGCTTGGCAACCCTTGGTTAGCCATTAGTTGGTGTTACTATTTAACCTACTCTTTCTACCATCTGCTCTTTTCTCTTTACGGTCTCTCCCTTAGACAGTGTGTCTATTCTTGTGACTTCCACTATCACCTCTTTGCTAATAACTCCCGAACTGGTGTATCCATCTCTCAATTCTTTCCAAGTGCTAGCCTCACAATTTCAAAGTCTAAATCAAATTCTGTCTGCATAAAGCCAAATTCATCATTTTTCCCTGAAAACTGTCACTAGCCTATCTTAATCAATGGCACCAGCCTTCTGCCATCCAGCCAGCCTTAATATCTTGGAGCAATATAGAATTATTTTGTTCCCTACAGTCACCATACAATAAGTTCCCAAATTCTCCATTCCAGTAACCCCACCCTAGGCTACAGATCAATTGTCTCATACTGGAATGCCTCCTGGGGTCCCTGACTCTTACTCTTTCCCAACACACACTTCTTTATATATAGCATTCATTGCGCCAATCCCCTGATCAAAAACATTCATTTCCTACCTGCACCTTACCTTTTCAAAGAGTATAGCAGAGATGATAAGAGTGTGGACTCTGGAGCCAGACTGCTTGAATTCAAACCCCAGATCTGCATCATCTTAGCTGTGATACCTTCAGCAGATGATTCAAACCTTTGTGCTTCAGTTTCTTCCTCTGTGAAATGGAAATAATAATAATATCCATACCATAGTATTGTTACACGGATTAAATGAGTTAATATACTAAAAGCTTTTAGAACAATGTCTGGCACACAGTTAATGTGTAACAGACATTAGCTATTATTATGATAAAACTTATCTGTTTAATTTTCAAGGTCCCCTAAATTGAACTTCACTTCAACCTACAATCCTTATTTCATGTGACTTTATAACATGAACTTCCATCCATGAGGCTGAACCCCATGTGATTGTAACAGGCTGAACAGAAGTGACTCCATTCTGTTAAACTTCTAAATTAAAAAGTTTTTCTTTTCCTTACTCTTGTAACCTGAACTGCATAGCTTATAGCTGGACATTAGAATACAATGATTCTTGTTCACATGCTTGCTAGAACATAATGACTTTTGCTCAGATTATACACAGAACAATTATAAAGGAAATTATTAACACAGATGACCATTCTTTACTAGCTTACTAATTACATCTTTTTGAGGTTAACAGGAACTGAATCCATGACTTGACTTCACAAAAGATTGTCACCATGAATCAGCTCCCACCCAAGAAGTTCTTTGATGTTTATCTGTAATTTTATGATTGTGCCTACACGTCCCTACTTAGGTCACCACGAATCAGCCCCCTACCACCTATCCCTATAAAACGCTTTGGCAAATCTAGGAAAAGTTGAGACACTCTTTGAGACATACGTCCAACATTTCCCCAGGCTGCCAGCTTTCCTCACACCAACACGTCTCTCAATTATTTATTGGCTATTAAGCAGTGAGAAAATGGACCTTTGGGTTTCTGTAACATGATTACCTGCCTCCATGTCTTCCCTGCATCAAGGGGCATCAGTATCTCCCATCCCTCAAAGCCCACTGGCTCCTATCCTGTCTCTGCTACCAGCCTGATTGGTCAGTCTGTTTGCTGATATCCCCAAGAATTTATAGGTAACAGTTTAGGTTTTAATTGTATATTATTTTATAGAGTTCATTTTTCTTTCATTTGTATGATTCTTTTTGTTCTTGTGCAATGAAAAGAGCCCTGGAAAGGAGTCAGACAGACTCTAACTTTATGACTGCAGACAGTAATGTAAGCACTGTGTTCCTTATTGCCTCCCTTCATCAAACAGTACCTGAAAAGTTGTATAAACTAATAAATATGTGACAGATAAATGAATGAGTTAAGAAAAACAAAAAGGAAGAATTGAGGGGTAGATTGTCAAAAAGATACATTTCAACTAATGCTCAATAACTCTTTTTTTTTTTTTTTTTGGCAGCTGACCGGCACTGGGAACCAAACCCATTAACCTTGGTGTTGCAAGGTGGCCCTCTAACCAACTGAGCTAACTGGCCAGAAGAAACTTTAATCTATAGCCTGTCTTTTCTTTTTGCTGTATTACAGATCAGGGCTAAGAAAAGCAGAAGAGGACCAGTGGTGGAGAAGGGATTGACCAACTACTTTGTGATAGGCGGTGTGAGGAAAATGGAGTTAGTTTAGTCAGGCCCTCTTGCCTCATATCTGGCTGGGTATGATTCAGCATATCCATCATAAAAAGTTATGTAAGAGTAGAGTTAGTGCACATGCATGCCCTCATACCCCTTGGCTCGTTGCCGCTATTGTATACTTCCATATGGAAGGCAGCAGCTCTGAACCACTGGTTGTCAGAGCTCGTGTCTGAAGAATAAAGTATGTCCACTTTGCCAGCAGCTGCTCTGTTTTTCTTTCATGTACCTGACTCAGAAACTGCACAGGATGGGGCAGAGGGGTTTGTGATCCAGCCCAACAATTGGCATAGCTGTCCTCAGGATTCTGAGCAGGTAAGGGAGCCACTAGCCCCTCAGGAGGGGGAGGAAATGTGGCTATCCTCGAGTATGTGGTACCTGGCAGCCACTTTCCTGTTGGCCAGGGTTTGGCTGTTGCTCACTGTACTACGAGGCAACATGGACCAGGCACCCCATGAAGCAGCATGGCTTTGGGATTTACAGCAGAAGGCAGACTTGTTGGAAGCACAGGTACTTGTTTTGGAGGCTGAAGTACAACAACAGGTCACTCCTGCTTCCAACACCAAGGACGATGATGAACCCAGTGGTGAGTTGGGGGAGACTGTGTGTCTCCTGCATGACCTATTGTGCATCAGAAACAGGCAAACTCCTAGCTACTTGGCTCATACAGTTGTGGGACCTAGGGGTGGATGGCAAATGTACAGTGCGTGTTAGCATTAGTGGATACCAGCACAGAATGTAGCCTGATACATGGCAACCCTGATAGGTTTCCAGGGGCCACAGTGAATGTTGATGGTTATGGAGGACATACTATTATAGTCAAAGCTGTGTCTTTGCTGCTGAGCATTGAACAATTGCCCCCCATGTATATACTGTGTATGTATCTCCTGTAACTGAATACATCTTGGGTATATGTGCTTTATGGGTTACATCTAAGAACAATGGTTGGAGAATTCCAGCTGCAGATATGGACAGTAAAGCCTGTGCTGTGGGGATATGTCAAGCATGATCCAGAGGTGTTACCCAAGCCAAGGTGTGTGGTCAAGGTGAAACAGTATCACTTTCTGGGAGGATGTGCAGAGATAGGTGCCACTGTATTAGAGCTAGAAAAGGTTGGCAACATTCATCCCACACACAGTCCCTTTAATACCCCTGTATGGCCAGTGAAAAAGCCAGATGGGACCTGGAGGATGACTGTGGATTATCAAGAACTGAACAGAGTAGTGCTTCCTTTTCATGTGGCTGTGTCTTTGGTTCACGACTTGGTGGATCACCTAACGACTCAGCCAGGAGCTTATCATTACGTACTGGACCTTGAAAATGCTTTTTGCTCTATCCTGATCTCAGATGATAGCCAAGATCAATTTGCCTTCACCTGGGAAGGAAGGCAATGGACTTTTCAAGTGCCGCCCCAAGGCTACCCACTCAGCCCAACCATCCATCATGGTTTAGTTGCTGGGGACCTAGCCAAGTAGACTAGGCCCAACGTGGTTGCAATGTTTCATTATACAGATAATGTCTTACTAACCTCTGATTCTCTTGCAGATTTGACCAAGGTGGCTACAACATTGTTAGGCTATTTGGAACAATATGAGTGAGCCATATATAAGGCTCTTACCCTTTGGATCACTGTTTGGAAGTATCGGCGGCAGCTGGTAGGTCTCCAGCCCCTGTGGGGACAAGCCATGTGGCAAGAGTTATGAGAATTAGGACATGGAAAGAAAGTAAGTCTTTTGCATGTCACAGGACATTCCCCCTTAGCCAGTCCAGGCAATGATGAAGCTGACACACTGGCTAAAGTAAGACGGCTGGTGATGTAGGTGAGTGGCTACATTGGAGAATGCAGCATGCTGGCTGCAAGACCATGTGGTCGATGGCTCACTGGGTGCTGCATAAATCCAAGGTAGAATGCCCTTGATGGGCAGATGTACCCTTGATGGCTCACCAGGTGCCACAGGCAGATAGGCAGAAGACCCAAGAGGAAGATGCTCCTAACACGGTGGCAGGTGGATCTTGTGGGATCACTGCCAAAGTTAGAGAACTACAGGTATATCTTCACAGCTGTTGATACAGCTACTAGTCTTCCGTTTGTATGGTCTAGTAAGGCCCCAGACCAGGTAAGCACTATTAAGGTGTTGAATAGCCTTACAGCCATGTAAGGTCAGCCCCTGGTCATAGAGAGTGATAATGGAACGCACTTTATTGGGCATGAAGTACAGAAGTGGGCTTCTCAGTTGTCCATTCAGTGGAAGCTACATGTGCTATATCCTCCCCTGGCAGTGGGAATGATTGAATGGTATAATGGTCTTCTGAAAAGAGGGACTAAGGCTACCCACCCAACCTCATCCCTGAAGAGGTGAACACGGCAGTTACGGCCGACAGTCAGGATCTTGGATGGGAGACCCCGCAAGAGCAGGCCCTCTGCAGTGGAGGCTCTGTTGCATAGAGCCACAGCACCTGTTGTTCCTGCAACCCTTCTTTCCAGGATGGTGAGCTGGCATGTGTTCTGTCAGAGGGACGAGAACTCCCTCTATTGGTGCCAGTAACCTTTTTGTCATTTTGCCCATAGTATTGTAGCTGCAGGTCCAGCTTCAACATAGGTACATTCGTGTGGCCAGTGTCTCAGCTTGCTGAATATGCACCGAGTTTCCTAGCAGTGTGGCTGCAGGATTCCTGTGCATGATCATCCCAGTGATGACTACTAACCGGACATGTGTATGGGTGGGGTTTTCACGGCTAACAGTTGAAAGGATAGATCTACAGGGACAAGCCTCAAGGCATACTGAACATACAATAAGTACGGAGCATATATTGATCCAAGGGTCAGCCATCCTCGCTAAGGGAACATCGCAGAAGATTACAAATGTGTAGATTGCACAGGGAGAGACCCTGAAGGGGTGGAGTGTGAGGAAAGTGGAGTTGGTTTGGTCAGGCCCCCTCACCTCATATATGGCTGGGTATGATTCAGCACATCTGTTGGAAATTACATAAGAGTAGAGTTAGTGCACATGCACGCCCATGTACCCCTTGGTTCGTTGCTGCTATTATGTACTTCCATATAGAAGGTAGTGACTCTGAACTGCTGGTCGGCAGAGATCAGGTCTGAAGAATAAAGCATGTCCACTTTGCCAGTGGCTGCTCGGTTTTTCTTTCATGTACCTGACTCAGAACCTGCACAGGATGGGGCAGAGGGGTTTGTGATCCAGCCCAGCAATGGTGGTTTACTTATATGATCTCACTTAATCCCCAGCAGAGTCAGTTTATTATCACCATTTTCTAAAGAGATAATTTACGTTTAGAGATATGAATAAAATTGGAAAACATGAACTTCATTAGAAAGTTCCACAGCTTGCCTCCATCCAAATCCAGAACAGATTAAAGGAAAACCCCATTTCTTTCTCCTACCTCACTCTACTTCCCTCATAGTAGTTGCCAAGTAAATAATTCTGGTAGTTCAGTTTACTGTAAGTACTTGAAAATGAGTTATATTTATTTTAAAATATGCACATTTTATCAGGCTATTCTACATGCTCTATAGTGCTTAGGGATTAATGTTTTATATTTCAGAGATTTTAATAATTTATTCATATTTTTTCCCAATATTATCCAAATTTGTAAATGTTCAGTGAGCTTCATAAGTTGAAAATATATGTGGGTCTATACATTTTTGAATCTAAGGCTAATTGTCTTAAACATCTGTATCTAAATTACTAGGCATCTCTAATTAGAACAGTAGCTATCAGTTAAATAATTTGATCTTTATGTCATGAACCTGAAACAACTCATGGGCAAATTACCAATTTAGTGACTAATGATTAAATACAGGTTTTAAAGAAATTGTCTAATTCACTATATAAACCACAAGCAGCTTGATAAATAGATGTCTTAGTGAAATAGATGCCAAAAAATTATGAGAAAAATGTAAATAAGGTACACAATATGTTAAAAAGAAAACAATTACAGAATAATATAAGCAGAGATAGCAGTGGGCATGGAATCCACAAACCTGGGTCAGCAAACTAGCTGAGCCACCTCCTGACCATTCAGCTTTGGAAAATCACTTTACTGCTTTCACTAAATCTCTGGTTGTTCATCTATAATATTTATTATCTAATTTGCATGTGTGCATACTATTTACCCTATTTACTGACACATGAAATGAAATAAAATTGTATGTAAATATAAACACATTAATAAACATATATAATATCCATATGTTTGATTTGTAAAGTATAAGGAGATATTAAACCACAAACACTAATATCAATATTAATTGAAAGGTCACAGTTTCTAGAAGAAAATAATAGAAAAGCTTTACATAACAGTGAGATCTTTTTAAAACAATCCTATCAGAAACAAAGCATTTTTCAAAAAATTTATTGGAAAGTAATGAAATTGACGGATTTCAGTATATTTTAACCAAGACTTTCTGATACAATGCTACTAAATAACTGCAGGGAAATATTGTGTTTGATATGACTGAATGCTACATAGGTTAAAAACTATTTAAAGGACATCTTTTTATGGTAAAAAATATAAGTAAAAAAAGGAAGAATTCAATAATGTAAGCCATAGAACTGGGTTCAAGTCCTTTTTGACCTTCAGGTAATCTAAACAAACATTGCCAGAATGTGTCCTCAAATACAAGAAATACCCATACAGAAGGCAAGAAAGAAATTTAAAAATGTCTTTTATGTGCAGTGTCACAGCCAGGAAGATCAGAGTCCCCTAGACCCTTGCCACTTTAAGTGATGTGAGCTTCAGTTCAAATAGTGGAGGAATTAATAGAAGTATTTTCCATGATTCATATTTCTATCATTTCCCAACAGAATTGAACCACCAGAATTTAATCTCATAATCTCTTCAGCCTATTCTCTTCAATATTTAGTCCTTAAAAGTAGGAGAAAGGGAGAAAATTGACAATAATGTCTTCATCCACTGCCAATCCTTGAAACTACAGTAGTCTTTCAGATCCTTTCTTCATTTACTGAATAGCAAAGATTCGTGCGAATTAAACTGCTGGTGGAAAGTTCACAGTCATCCTGAGTTTACAACGTTTCTACTTGGTTTGTAATCCCACCTATACAAAAAAAAGGGGTGAAAGCGAAGGCTGCTTAATAAAGGATGAGGGTATTTCAGTGAGAAAAACAAAGACAGAAAAATAATTTGCATTAACTAAAATATAGTTTTTATAATGTATCCTTTCAAATTTCAAGTTTTTGTCTCAAACTTTATTCTAAAAGGAAAATGGCCTAACAGCCACCTCAAGCACAGTTGAATGTTCTTGCTCATAAAGGTGAAGGTGAGTGGCCAGTCTATGAAAGGGGAAAGGAAGGAACGACATGAGAGGCAATTGGTAAGAGCAGAGGAGCGGGAATTGACTAAATCTCTTCCCATGCATCACAGTTAAGCTGCTAGTAATACCCTTCATTTTCCTTAGCAAGGAGAAGGCACATTTTGCTCATTAAATCATTCAGTAGTGGCCTGGTTGCTACTTCAAAAAAAAAAAAAATCTGTGTTGAAAGTGGCAAGATGAAATCGTGTGAAGCAAATCGGTTACCTGAGATTTTTTCAAAAATGCATATGGAAAGACATATTCCAGCAGAGGCTGAACACATGAGCCAGTTCAATAATTATGATTTAAAGGCAAAATTTTTAGGTAGCACCAGTTTTATAAATGAGGAAATCAATTCTGTGACACTTTTGCTGGAAAATAGCAACCCCTTTTTTAACTTCTGTACTAGGTCTGTCTATTACAGCTTTTTGTTTATCTATAGTTTTCCTCCTTGCTTGAACTGTGACTTGAAATTTTCTAGAATAGCATTCCCCTTGCCTGATCATAAGAACCCCCAGTGATACTTGTTAAAAACACAGCATCCTCAGCCCCACTCCAAAGCTACTCAATCAGAAACTTCCCAAGAGAATTTTTAATCTCCAGGTAATTTTGATGATCAGGAGATTTGAGCTAACTGCCTCGAAACATTTTTGTGACCATTCTGACCTTGATTCTGTATCCTGCAGTCCCGCCTTCTAACATATACACATCAAAGTGAGTGAACCAAAAATATGTATAACTTTAATTCAAATTGGTTGTCTGTGCTATAGAAATAATTTAATCACTATTTTCTTCCCATCACTTAATGGCAAAGATTCTTCATATTAGAATTGTAAAGGTCTTTTTCTTATGGATAGAACTTACAATACCATTAAAGATCAAATGGTACATTTTAACTCATATTCTTCAAATCATTCAAGATAGGAAATTAGAAGCAACCTGTGGGGAGAAAGCAAGCAATGACATACCATGTTTTTCTCTTTGCCTGGAGTGAGCCAGAAGGTGATGGACAGACTGCTCTATGACATATGTCATGAAGTGAAATTATGTATGGTTGATTGAGCTTAACGGTTTATAGGGTCTGATCAACAACGATTTTAAAGCTAGAATATAGTTTCCTGGTATGCAAATAACAATAGCCCAAGAAACTACCTGCTTCAGAAGCCAGTCCATAACCATGAAAGTCTAAGTTGAGACAGTCATTGTCTCTCCTACTCTAAAAATTTCCAAGGACAGGAACTACCTACGGTTGCCATTCTATCACCTCTACATCATAACTTTTTCTTATGTATAATAAATATATAATTTCACTCAAAAGTTCCAAATCATTAGATCTGTCCATTTAGGCACACCACAATTACAAGATTGGTATTGATGAATTTCAGGGAAAAGAGAGCGACAACCAGCTATTAAACCCATATTCCCATCTGAATTCCCCCTACAAAATTTCTTCAAAGTAATAATTTAGCTTTGGCTTGAATATATCTAATAAGACAGCCTATGCATCTGTTGCACTTCTATTAGAAAGCCCTTTCCTGTCCTAAGTTGATCAAGTCCATCTCTCTGTAGCTTCCATCCATTGCTCCTAGTTTAATTCACTGAGGTCATCTGGAGAAAGATTGATCTTTCTACCATTTGACATCTCCTGAAAACATTCATATCAAATAGACTTGAAACTTTGCATCTACTGGTTAAATTTCTCTGGTAGCTTTAACTCTTCATATATCATACACAATACCATGTTGCCTGCTGCTTATCAAACTCAGGTTTATTCTTGTGTTACAAATTGTAAAGACCCAGTAATAGCCCAAGAGAACAACATCATCGCTATCTTCATCCTCCATACTGTGCATCTACAAAAGCATTTAAGGCTGCAATTTTATTGTCATAGCCACAACACATTGTTGCCTTACATTGCACTTGCTGCAATGCAAGATTAGTTGTGTTTGTTTTTTTAACACATCTCTGCTAAAGAAACATCACTTATGTTATGGACCCATGAGGTTATTTTGGGGTCCAAAAACATGCCCTCAGATTTGTGTCTATTAAGGTTCATTTTAATAGATTTGAGCCCATTATTTCAGCCTGTAAAGATCACCGTGGTCCCTATTCTGTCATACTGTATATTCACCATCATTTCCATCTTTGGGTTATCTACAAATCTAATAATATATCTTCTATGTTTTTATAGGTTAAAAATTCTGACAACAGAGCTCAAGAATGCCACTAGAAGTCCCACAGAAGGAAATCTTAGAATCACCGATCATTACCCTCTGTCTCGGAGACTCCTTCAACCAGGTGCAAATATTCTAACTGCACTGTCACTAGAGTAACTATCACTCAGTCTCTATTTCTCTATTGTGTACAGGAGGCTACCATGGAAGACCTTATCCAGAAGGAATAGAGTTAGCAAAAATTTGGAGAATCAGAAAAAGCTTATAATTGGGTGGGACTTTCTGAATCACTTAAAATCTTTTCAGGCAGAATTTTTTAAAACTCAAACTTCAATAACCCTATATTCCAGATGAATATTTAGTATTTATTCAAATCCCTTATACTACTGCAAACCTTCTGAAGAATAAATCTCAATTCAGTGTCATTTGTTCATCAAAGAAGTAGACAACTTTGTCTAAGAGAAAAGAATGTGAAGCCTACAGAAACATTAAGCACAGAAAGCAGAAATGGATTATGATATTGTCAACAGATCCAACATTTCTGAAAACAATATGGTGCACTTTCCAAACCTTCGCCAAGGCTCTGTACATTAGCAGGTAACCAAAGGAAGAATTTCTAGATTTCAAATATAATTTAGAAACAAGTATTTCACCATTTTTACCAATGACAATTTTATTTGGCCTCAAAACCAAGAGAAACAAATACATCTGGCAGTGAGTAGAGCACCAGGCAGGTGGAGAAGCTAACAGTTCCTTCAGATGGGTTTCTCCTGGCACTCAAGTTCACACATTCCGGCTGGCTTTGAAGACTTCCCAAGTTCCTCAGAATCTGGGACTCCATCTCAGAAAACTGGTTCATCCATTATTCATCATTACTTTGCACCAAATTTCTAAATTAGTATCTGACCTGGAAAAAGAAAAGGCTGGCTCCTTTAAATTTGAGGCGTGGTATGGTAATGTGACTGAAGGTAACACAATGTGGCAGATCAAAAGAAAACACCAATTGAGATTTTGAAACTCAATTTGAAATTTTTGTTAACCCACACATAATCCAGCCATTCTGAAATACCCCCATCGCTGTCTGTCAAAATAGTAGTTGTCAAAGAGAAAAAGTACATTAGAAACTGTTGTAAATTCCCACCATGTTTTCTAATGCAAAGTTTGACATTCTTTCTATGAACTTCTTACTATGGACAAAGACTGAGCTCCTATAATTTGGGTTTAAGGGTAAAGAGGTTTTGCTGAGAGAAATGAAAATTGAGTCCAGACCAAGCTAATCCCATGGTGCAAATATTGCATTTCTTTCTTTCGGTCCTAGGAAGTACGTTTTAAGGAAATCTAATAGTTATATAACCAAGGCTATTAGGCGGTTTTCAGCTGGATTTGTTTCTATGACAGGGTCACACTCAGCCTGTAGTGGCACAAGTAATGAGTAAAATGCAAATGTTCAAAGTGTTTGCTGTTGCAAGTCAAAGAGAATCTATTTACAGAGAGGAGAGCTGGACTATGGAGTTCCATAGGAGAGAGGGCTGCCTGAGCCTGTAAGACTTAAGATTGTTCTTGTCGGTTTAAGTAATAGGACCACACACAACTGTGTTAATTACCAGGAGGCAAGTTTGAGAGGTGCTCTTAATTAGGATGAATAGATTTCTACCCAAATTTTTCAGTTTATGGTCAGGGTTTCCATTGTCTTCTCTGCAGCTGGCTCATTTAGGAGCCAGGTTTGGATGTTATGTGCAGTGAATGTAAATGATCTCAAGCTGAGGTACCTCTGCAGACAGACCTAGGTAGTCTTATTACCAATGCTAATAACACTCTGCTTGTCAAGGGCTGGGCTGCATGTGTCCCAAGTTTTGACATCTCTGCATTTCTGCACATTGTATACAGATGTGCCAAGGGCCTTGGCTCGCAGGGAGAATATCAACACCAAGTCTTAACAGCAGGACAGAAATTTATGCCCACTGCGCAATAAGCATGGTGATATGTGCAGCGGAGACTAGTAGAAATGTCCACTGCACCCCATCCACCACACTAGGACCCATATGAATAATAAATCACAAGTCAGATGAGGAATGAGCCGAGGGGTCTAAAAAATAAATCTAGCCAAAGTGATGAAAATAAAGCAGACCCAAGGAAGTCTCTTCAATAAGAGCCTGTTATATTCTTTAAAATGAATGCATAAATAACCACAGGAAATAAATGCTGCATTTTCTTTGGTAGGCAAAATCAAGCTACAAATAATAGAAAGATTCCTTTTACACATAGTTAGTGAAATCAGTTTCACCAAAGTATCTATCTAAATTATACTAACATGATTAAGGACACTATATTTCTAGCATAATACTGGGTAGAATACTACAAAAAAAAATCAGTATTTCTGCCTTTGGTGGGCTTGAAAACTTTATTTAGGCTACATATATTGATTAAGCACTATACTGGGTTCTGGGACAAAGAAAAAGAGAAAGAAAGTAAAGAGAAACCCTCTTCCCCCATGGGAGAAGAGACTAATGATTACAATTCAGCATGAGAGTGGGGTCTCAGGTCAGGGAGGGGATGTGTTTTTGGGTTGAGGGCCTGGGTTTTGTCTTACAATAAACCAGATGTCAAATCATGGCTCTGCTGCTTACCAACCAAGTCCCTTGAACAAGTTGGAGCTGTCTCATGTTTAAAATGGTGATGACAAAACTCAATCCTAAATAGTTATGAGAATGAGGTAAAACAATACATGTGAAACAGAAGAAGACTTCCCTTCTAGTAAGTTCTCAATAAATGGTAGTTAACATGTATAGGAAGAGAACTGGAATAGATGACAAGCAAAGCTTTTTGATACAAAGTGCTGTTAACCATCAAAACAGATTATACAGAAAATCAGTTATTTCTTAATCAGTGACACGTCTTGATGATTTGTTAATTAGACTATACATCCACATTTTATTTCCTCTTACCTAAAAAGGCCTAACGTAGGAATTTTAAATCAGTTTAGTAATATTATTATGTTTCTTGTTCAACTTTAGAATAAACTAAGAGACAAACATAGATGTCAGAAAAATGGAGATCAAAATATCACACCTCTTATTGGCATTGCCAGGAAATGTAGCAAGAAGAGGGTAGCTAACGTTGGATCACAGAATTAACCCAGAATTAGTCATAGACAAAGCTAGAAACTTAGAGCATAGAGGAGAAGACATGGGGCCTAAAGGCAAGATGCCTCTCCAAGGAGAGGACTGGAAGCGATTGAATCACATGAGCCCAGTGCCTTTCCTAATAACAAAAGTGAGATCATAGTCACTCCTCAACTGGAATAAGAGTGAGGGGACAGAAAGAGGTCACAAATGTTATTCTAGGCAGTGGCTCTCCAAGTGTGGTCCCTGAGACCTTCTCAGGGGTCCACAAACCAAAACTATTTTATCACAATACTAAAATGTTATTTGCCTTTTTCAGACTCATTCTCTCATTGGTGTACAGTGTGGTTTTCCAGAGGCCACTTGACATGGGACATGACAACACAATGTCTTACAGAAGATCTAAGACTCCAGCTGCATTTCATCAGGCCAGACGTTTAAGAGACTTGCAAAAAATTAAACAAGGCTATCTTTCTCATTAACTTTTTTTGATTTTGAAAAACACAAAAAGTTATTTGATAAGATAAAAAAGATATAAAAGAAAAGGCTTGTTATTATTATTTTTAATGAATAGATAACTTTATAAAAATTTTCCGAGTTCTTTCTAGTACGGTAAAAAAATATACATAGATAAAACTTTAATAAATGTTTTCTGAGTTTCTTAGTAATTTTAAGTAGTGTAAAGCAATTCCAATCAAAGAGATTGGGAACCACCCCTCCAGCAAAGATCCCTCCAAATATTTGGAAACCCAAATATTGGGGAATAAACATATGTTCACATGTAACACCTAATATAGGTGCTTATTATACTAGATATTAGTTAAATAAGTATAGGTTGGTTAAAACTACATAGACTTGTAAGGCTGTACACCTACAACTAACTCAGGTTTCTCTTTCTGCAAAAAAAGGTAAACTGAGTTTAACTTGCATATTTACCTTGGAGACCGCTTTTTCCAGGGATTTGATGTGTCTTTTAGTAACTTTGTCCTGTGGAGAGTAATTTGGGTCCCCCCCTCACCACCACCAAGTGCTTTAGAGGTCTGCTTTTGTTTTTTCACACAAAGAATGAGTTTTGTTGAAATATTTAGGGAGGGGACCATCTAGAACAGATCTCAGCAAACTCTTTCTGTAAAGGGACAGATAGTAAATATTTTAGGCATTATGGACCATATGATCTCTGTCATAACTATTCAGCTCTGCTATTGCAGTACAAATACAGCCATAGGCAATAGATAAACAAATGAGCCAGGCTGTGCTACAATAAAACTTTGTTTACAAAAGAAGGCAGTGGACCATATTTGGCCCATGGCCTCTGCTCTGGAGGGACTGTAAGAATATCCTTGAAGCAAAGAAGAAATCCATGGATAGGTGTCCTACAGCAGAGACTTGAGCTATAAGTATAATATATTCGGGTGAGTAACATGGACTAGGTTTTTGAGTGTAAACTGAAGGATATTTAAGCCTGTCCCTCATAAGAGTTTTTTCTCAGAAAAAAATGAGGTTCACCATAGGTGCTATGAGACATCTCAAAAGAGATGCTGGCTGGAAAATGGGCCAAGAAGTTGACTATGTGGGAAGATGCTAGAAACCATTTGAGAGCAGCTGAAACCCTTGATGAGAGTTTCCACAGTGAGTCATACTAGCAGGACGTAGAATTGCAGAATAGGGAAACCTTGATTTCTTTGCTTGTTATATCAACAATGAGTCACACTGAGTGGGAAAGAAATAATTTCTACAGTCCTACATTCCAGAGAAGCTTTAAAAATGCTTGACCTAAACATCTCCCTGAAAAAAGAGTAATGCACGTTTCTATTAGGAAATGTAAAAGTGCTGGAAACCAAGAAACTCTGAGTAGGTACTTGAGCCATCCCACACTCAAGCCAAACCCATGATTCCCAATCAGGAGTTCTAGGACTACATGGATTAGCAAGATGGTCATGGGGACGTTATACTACTTCGAATCTTTTCATAACTTTTTATTTTGGTAAAAAAATAAAGTATACAAAAAAGATAAAAGAAACTCCTTTGCACCCTTTGTCCATTTTCACTAATGGTTTACATTTTGCCCCATTTTAAATCATTTGAGAATAAGTTCAAAATATAATGTCCCTTTACCCCTATATACTTCAGTATGTACAAGGGGTCTTCAGAAAGTTCTTGGAAAGATTCATGTTATCTTTTAATTCCATTTTTCCACAGACATGGTGAAGTACCCTCGTATTTCCTAAGAACTAGGATATTCTCCTGCATAGCCACAGTATAATTATAAAAATCATGAAATTAAACATTCATACAATACTACCATCTAAACAGCAGTCCATATCTAATTTTCAACCATAGTTTTGATAACATCTTCTACAACTTTTTTTCCTTGTCTGAATTCCAATTCGTGATCAAACATTGCATTTATTGTGTAAACCAGGAAAGTTCTTCAATCTTTATATCTTGAAAATGAAGGTCCAATTATTTTTCTCAAATGTCTGTCAATCTGAGTTTGATATTTCTTCATGATTAGATTCAATTTAGATATCTTGGACAAGAATAAAAGAGAAATGGTGTTATGTCTTCCTTAGTGTATCATGTCAAGAGGCACATAAAATTGGTTTGCTCCAATCTTGGACACATAGTTTTGATGAGTTAGTTAAGGTGATGTCTGCCAGATTTCTTCCCAAAAAAACCTTTTTTTTCCTGTATTTTTAATTGACAATTAAAAATTACAATATGTATTGTGTACAACATGATGTTTTGATATATGTATACACATAGATTGGCGAAAAAACAAGCTATTTAACATATGCATTACCTCATATAGGAGGGGTCTTTAAAAACTTCATGGAAAGATTTGTATTGTCTTTTAACTCCATTTCTCCATGAACTTTTTGAAGTATTCTTGTACTTATTTTTTGTGGTGATAACAGTTAAAATATATTATCAGTTTTCATGTATACAGTACCTTGTTATTAACTTTAGCCACTATGGTATACAATAGATCTTTTGAATTTATTCCTTGTGTTTAACTGAAATTTTGTATCCTATGACCAATATCTCTCCAAACTCCACCCCCAAGTCCATGATAACCACTATTTTACTCTTTAACTCTATGAGATGAACTTTCTTAGCTTCCACGTAAGGGTGAGAAATCGTGTGGTATTTTTCTTTCTGTGCCTGGCTTACTTCATTTAGCATAATGTCCTCCGACTCATCCATGTTGTTGCAAATAACAGATTTTTTTTAAGGCTGAATAGTACTCCATTCTGTATATATACCACATTTTCTTTATTCATTCATTCATTCATTCATCGACACTTAGGTTGTTTCCATATCTTGGCTATTGAGAATAATGCTGCAATGAATATGGGGGTGCAGAGATCTCTTCCACATACTGAATTAATTTCCTTTGGATATATGAGGATACTTCACAAATTTCATGAAAAAATTGGTGATAACTTTTAATTCTATTTTTTCACAAACTTTTTGTAGTACCCACATATAGCCCGTAGTGGGGTTGGTGGATCATATGGTAGTTCTATTTGTAGATTTTTGAGGAATTTCCACACAGATTTCCATATTGGCTATACTAATTTACATTCCCACCAACAATGTACAAGTGTTCCCTTTGCTCCACAGACGTACTTCTTATCCTGCTTTTTTGATAATAGCTGTTCTCACAGGTGTGAGATAATATCTCATCGTGGTTTTAATTTGCATTTTCTTAATGATTAATGATGTCAAGCACTTTTTTCATATACCCATTGACTATTCGCATATCTTCTTTTCTTTTTCTTTTTTTTATTGAAACAATTGATTACACATATTCATGGAGTAGAGAGTTGACTATCAATACTTGTGTACAATATGTGGTGATCAAATCAAGATAATTAGCATTTCATCATTACAAAATGTAATCATTCTTTGTGTCCATTAACCAATTTTTCCCTAACTATCCTCCCCCTCCCACTTTCCTACTTCTAATAACCACAGTTCTTTTCTCTCCTTCTGAAAGTTAAACATACTATTGTGATTGTTGTTTCTTCCTTCCTTCCTATCATTCTTTCACTCATTTTTTCTTATTTATTTATTTATTAGCTCCCACTTATGAGCGAGGACATGAGGTATTTTTTTCTCACTTATACCTGGCTTATTTCACTTACCATGATTTTCTCCAAGCTCATCCATGTTGCTGCAAACAGCAGAATTTCATTGTTTTTTATGGCTGAGTGGTATTTAATTTTGTATATATACCATATTTTCCTTACCAGTTGTGCACCTGTGGACATTTTTGTTAGTTCCATATCATGGCTATTGTAAATACAGCTGCAATAAACATCAGAGTGCAGGTATCCCTTCAACAGGATGATTTCCATTCCCTTGGGTATATACCTAATAGTGGGATTGCTGGATTATATGGTAGTTCTATCTGTACTTGTTTGAGAAACCTCCATACTGTTTTCCATAATGGCTGCAGTAATTTACAGTCCCACCAACAGTGCAGAAGTGTTCCCCTTTCTCCGCATCCTCACCAGCATTTGTTATTCTCTGTCTTTTTGATAATATCCAGGCTAAATGGGGTTAGAGGATATCTCAATGTGGTTTTGATTTCCATTTCACTGATGATTAGTGAGGCTGAGCATTTTTTCATGTACCTTTGGCCATTTTTTTGTCTTCCTTTGAGAAATATCTATTCAGCTCCCTTGTTGGTTTTTTAATTGTGTTACTTGGGGTTTTTTTTTTTACTAAGTTGTTTGAGTTCCCTTGATATTCTGGAAGTTAAATCCCATGTAAAATACATGGTTTTCAAACATTTTCTCCCATTCTATATGGTATCTTTTCACTCTGTTGGTTCTTTCCTTTGCTGCCCAGAAGCTTCTTAATCCAAGAGCATGGAATGTCTTTCCATCTTTTTGTGTCCTCTCTAATTTTCTTTAACAGTGATTTGTAGTTCTCCTTGCAGAGAGCTTTCATCTCCTCAGTTAAATTGACTCCTAGGCATTTTATTTTTTTAGTGACTACTTTAAATGGGCTTGCTTTCTTGATTTCTTTTTCTGCTAGTTTGTTGTTGGAGTATAAAAACACTACTGATCTTTGTGTGTTGATTTTGTATTCTGCAACTTTACTGAAATAGTTTACCAACTCTAAGAGGTTTTTTGCAGTCTTTAGGCTTTACTATAGATGGGATTATGTCGTCTGCAAGCAGAGACAATTTGACTTCATCTTTTCCAATCTGGATGCCCTTTATTTCTTTCTCTTGCTGGATTGCTCTGGCTAGTACTTCCAATATGATGTTAATAGGACTGGTGACAGTGGCCATCCTTGTCTTATTTCCTTTCTTAAGGGAAAAGCTCAGGCTGATGTTGGCAGTGGTTTTGTTGTATGTGTCTTTTATTGTGTTGAGATACCTCTTATACCTAATTTGCTGAGAATATTTATCATGAATGGACGTTGAATTTTCTCAAATGATGCTTCTGCATCTATTGAGATAATCACATGACTTTTGTCCTTGACTTTGTGGATGAGGTGTATCACGTTTGTTGACTTGCATATGTTGAACCCTCCTCGAATCTCTGGGATAAATCCCACTTCATCACAGTGTATAATTTTTTTACTGTGCCATTGTATTCTGTTTGCTAATATCTTGTTGTGGAATTTTGTGTCTATATTCATCAAAGATATTGGCTTGTAGCATTTTTTTTTTTTCTTCTGTCTTTGTCTGATTTTGGTATCAGGGTGATTATGGCCTCATGGAATGAGTTTGGGAGAATGGCCACTGTTAAATTTTTTGGAAAATTTTGAAGAGAATTGGTATTAATTCCTCTTTACAGTTTTGGTAGAATTCAGCAGTAAAGCCAGCTGACCCCAGGCTTTTCTTCATTGGGAAACTGCTGATTACTGCTTCAGTCTCTTTACTTGTTATTGATTTGTTCATTTTTAATCTGTTCAGGTTTTCTATTTCTTCTTGATTCCGGCTTGGCAGTTTGTATGTGTCCAGAAATTTATCTATTTCCTCCATGTTTTCAAATTTATTGGCATATAGTTGTTCATAATAGTCTCTAATGAAGAGAGATAGACCAAAATATGGTAATAACCAAGGTCCTAAACACCTCTCTCTCAACATTGAACAGACCATCTAGGCAACAAATCAACAGAGAAACATAGGACTTAAGCGACACTTTAGGCCAATTGGATTTGGCTGATATCTACAGAACATTTTGTCCAATCACAGAAATACACATTCTTCTCATCTGCTCATGAAACATCCTGCAGGATAAAGCACATGTTAGGTCACAAATCAAACCTCAACAAATTTTTTTAAAATTGGGATCATTTCAATTATCTTCTCAGACCACAATGATTTAAAATTAGAAATCAATAACAAATGAAACTCTGGAAACTATACAGATGTTTAGTTTAAACTAAACTAAGCTATACAAATACATGGAAATTAAACATGTTCCTGAATGACATATGGGTCCATGAAGAGATTAAACAAGAAATAAAAAAAATTTTCTTGAAACTAATGAAATAAAGATACATCATACCAAAACCTGTGGATGCTGCAAAAACAGTACTAAGAAGGAAGTTCACTTCAATAAATACTTATATCAAAAGAATAGAAAGATTTCGAATAGACAACCTAACTCAACACCTCAAAGAACTAGAAAAAATAGGAACAACTCAATCCCAAAATTAGTAGATAGAAAGAAATAATTAAGAAATTAAGATCAGAGCAGAACTAAATGAAATAGAAACCCAGAAAATGATATAAAAGATCAATGAAGCAAAATGTTTATTGAGAAGATGAACAAAATAAACAAACCATTAGCTAGGCTAACTAAAAAAAGAAGAGAGAAGAACAAAATAGCAAAAATTAGAAATGAAAAAGAAGGCATTACAACTGATACCACAGAAATACAAAGAATAATTAGAGACTATTATAAACAACTATACACCAACACACTTGAAAACTTTGAAGAAATGGGCTAATTTCTTGACACATACAAACTACCAAGACTGAACCAAGAAGACACAGAAAACCTGAATGGACTACTAACAAGCAATGAGATTGCAGCAGTAATCAGCAGTCTCCCAACAAGGAAAAGTCCAGGACTAGATGGCTTTTCTTTGAAAAACTGCTGGATTCTACCAAACCTTTAAAGAGGAAACCTCTCACCATATACCAAAATCAATTCAAATGGATTGAAGACTGAAATGTAAGACCTGAAACTATAAAACTCCTAAAGCAAACATAGGGAAAACACTTCAGGTAGTAGGACTAGGTGAAGATTTCAGAATATGATCCCCAAAACACAGGCAACAAAAGGAAAAAGAAACACATGGGATCATATCAAACTACAAAGCTTCTTCACAGCAAAAGAAACAACATAGCAAAAAGACACGTACAGAATGGGAGAAAATATTTGCAAACTATGCATCTGACAAAGGATTAATATTCAGACTTTACGAGGAACTCAAAAAACTTAACAGTAAAAAAGACAAATAGCCAAATTTAAAAATGGGCAAAGGAGCTGAATAGGTATTTCCCTAAGGAAGATATATAAATGGTCAACAGACACATGGAAAAAATGTTCAACATCACTCAACCTCAGGAAAATGCAAGTCAAAACCACACTGAGATACCATCTCACCCAGTTAGACTGGCTGTTATCAAAAAGACAGAATAACAAATGCTGGTGAGGTGAGACTGTAAACTGGTGCAGCTAGCATGGAAAACTATATGTAGGTTCCTCAAACAACTACAGATAGAACTGTAATACAATCCAGCTATTCCACCGCTGGGTATATTCTCAAAGGAATGGAAATCATCATGTAGAAGGGATACCTGCACTCCCATGTTCACCACAGCTTTATTTACAATAGCCAAGAGTTGGATTCAACTTAAACGTCCATCGCTGGACAACTAGATAAGGAAAATGTGTGTGTGTGTGTGTGTGTGTGTGTGTGTGTGTGTGTGTATAAAATGGACTACTATTCTGCCCTAAAAAAGAATGAAATACTATGAGTCACAGCAAAGTGGATGAACTTAGAGAAAATCATGTTAAGTGAAACAAGCCAGGCACAGAAAGAAAAATATCACGTCCTCATTCATAAATGGGAGCTAAAAATTAAACAAATAAATTTTTTAAAAAATGAAAGATACAACAGTCCCAATAATACATTGAACTTTCAAAAGGAGAGAATAAAACTGAGGTTATCAGAGGTGGGAAAGGGGGAGGGGGTGGATAACGTCCAATATACTAATTATCCTGATTTGAGCATCACATATTGCACACAGGTAGTGATATTCAACTCTGTACCCCACAGATATGTACAATCAACTACATTACAATAAAAAAAGAATAAAGGAAAATCTTAAATACCATTATCTAGAAGTAAACACCTTAATATTTATTCAACATTATTCTCGACGCTTCCTTATGCATGTATTCAGATAGAAAGGTCGATAGATGGATGGAATAAATTTTATAAAAATTAGATAAAAAACAATTTAAACTTTTTTATATTGTATATTCCTTAAATTATTGCTGATATTATTTTAAGAGTTTTGTCTTTTAACCTTCATACTAAAGATATAAATCGATTTGTACACTACCATTACAGTATTAGAGTATTCGGAATTTGACAGTTACTTCTACCAATGAGTTTTATTCTTTCATGTTTTTTTGTGTTACTAATTAGTGTCGTTTTCTCTCAGCTTGAAGAATTGGCTTTAGCATTTCTTTTAAGGCAGGTCTGGTGGTGATGTACTCCCTCAGCTTTTGTTTGTATGGGAAAGTCTTTATCTCTCTTTCATTTCTAAAAGACAGCTTTGCAGGGTACAGCACTTTTGACTGGTAGGTTTTTTTCCTCCAGCCCCTTGAATATATTTACCCACTCTCTCCTGGCCCTTTTCTCCCATTGGGGAAATTATGGCTGAAGGGATCCCTCCTCGCACTGGGTCTGGCTTGTGGGCTCACTTGCAGGAACAGTAGCACCAGTGCCTTATGAATGGCATCTGTGGGGCATCCACAGAGCTGAGACCTGAAACACTGTCAAGTGTGCAGGAACTATGTATCTTGAATCCAGTGCAGTGTTGGCACTAGTGTCTGGGGTGCAGGCACCCTCACTGCCATGTAGGTAACAGAATGCAAGCTGTGGGTACTTGTGAAGCCCGAGGAACTAAGGACAGGAGCGCTAGCGAGCATAGCATTAGAGTGGCTCTGTGGTTGGTGCAGGGCCTAGCTCTATATGGTTCCTGAGCTGGTGCCTACTGTGCGTGTGCAGCAAGAGCTTGGCTCTGGGCCTGGAGTGTGAATTAGCTCACTCTGGCTGTGGCTCTGATGTTGAGGTGTGGGCACATGCAGTGCAGACTTAGGGTTGGGTCCGAAATGTGGGCACATGCTAGCTTCACCATGCCAGGGTTCAGGCACCACTTAGCCTGGTGCAGCAGCTGAACCAATGCCTGGAACATGAGCAGATGAAGTGACAGCTTGGTTCCAGGGCCCAGAGCACAAACTAGCTTGCTATGGCAAAGACTTCAGCACCTAAGACATGGGCAGGCCCAGTGCAGCCGCAGAGCCCAGGTCTGGGTGTGGGTACTCACAGAGGCGCCGCAGCTCCAGGGTCAGAGCACACGCAGGGTTGGGAAAGGTGGCAGCTCCTTTCCCAAAGAGAATCAGCAGCAGCTGCTTCTTATGTGGGGGAGGAGCATAGAACCATGTTTCACTTCCTGGGGTTCCCTGGTGGGAATAGCTATCGGTTATCTCAGTAGCAATAGATGCTGGTGTCCTCTAAGTAGCAGGTTGCTGGGGACCGTGGTGGTTCCTGCTGTGTGGCCGAAACTGATAGCCTCTGCCTTTCTTCTTTGCTCCTAGCCATCTCCTAGTGTCTCAGGCCTGCCAGTCTCACAAGCAATCTTTTCTGTGTGGATATCTGCATGTTTTTGCTCCATTGTGTTTCCGCAGATTATTTAATGGGCCCTTGAAGCCCCTCTGAACTATTTTGGTTTGTGAGTAGCTGTCTATATTTGTTCTTTTGTGTAAGAATAAAGGCTGGCATCTCCAACTACACCGTCTTAGTGACTTTCCTAGCAAAAATTACCGTTTTTTTCTTTATAATGAAGGGAGATAATTATTGTTTCTCATCAAACTTTCCTTCACTGGTTTTAGCATCCATTGATGATTTCTAACTTCATCATTCCTTCTACATTTATTGTCATCTATAGTCAGAAAGAACTTTCCCTTCTTCCCCTTTTATTTATTCAGTTACTGATTTATATTAATATATATTTACGGATTTCTACTTTATTTAATGGGCTATAATCCATTACTATTGTTGATTTTAATGTTCAATTTTAGGATTGGTTAGTGGGTCTTCCTTCAAGATGGCTCATGTGTTCTTTCGATATATCTCCACAATTCTTTGAGTATTTCCTCCTTGTCTGGCACACAGATGTTCCAGGCTCATTTTGTCCTTGTTGTGCCCCAGCCCCAGAGTGTGTCATTTTTTTCAAGGAGCTCTGGTTTCTGTTAATGGAGAATTGTGTGTTCATTGTTATTTGTGTGTCATTTTTTATAGGCCCTCCCAGCAACTGAGCATGCTAGGAAAATTATGTATATATGCAACTTATAATACTATAAATATACATACTCACTGAAAATTATGGTACATTTATCAAAATATTCATTGATCATATAAGCATGGAGGTATTTGGAGGCTCTCTATACATTTTTATTGATCTTATTGATCACAATGCTATCACCACACTGACTTAATTACTGTATTTTAATTGTGAAGCTTGAAGACAGAATATAGGTTCTCTACATCCGTTGTTATCTTATGAGGTTCCTTTTGTTGCTGTTGTTATTGTAGGTCATTTGCTTTTCCAAAACATTTCAGAATAAATTAATCAATTTTATTTAAGAAAAAAAAAAAAAAGCCTGCTGAAAGTAAACTTCTGCTTCCAGTCAAGATGGAGTAATAAGGACCAATTTATCCTCCTACTTGAAACTAGTGAATAAACATAAAAAAGGTTAAGATAAAAAATGGTTTTCAAAATATGTCAAACAATGAAGAACAATGACCCATGAGAAGTTATAAGTTAATGAGGTTAGCCCTTAATGGTCCCAGTTTGTTACCTTGAGTGAGAGCTCATCCAGGCTGTGGTGCAGGAAGTAACCCAGCCATAGTGGGGCAGAACTACCTTAGTTGAGAAAATGGGGCTGAAAATCAGCCATCCTGCATGACAGCCATCCTTCAGCTCCTCATTTTGATTTTCCCTTTCTGCTTGAGTTGTAGCCATACTGTGGCACTTGGACTTGGGAATGTCCTCAGGTGAAAATCCATGTAAAAGTCAAACTCCCCTAGTTTGGTGCCTTTCTTTCAAGGATCAACCCTGCTATTGTTTCTGGTTTTTGCCACTCTCCTTTGCCTTAAATTGGTTGTGTGTGTGCTTGTTTGTTTAAATTTTGTCCAAAAGTTATAATTGTTATCCGTATCTGTCAGAAGGATAGTACAATAAAAGCTACTCTACTATTACTGAAAGTATAACTTCTCCAACATGTTTTACACTTTTAAAAACCAAACATTTTCTGCTATAATGTTGCAGTAGGGTGCTGGAAAAGTTCTTTTTTTCTTCTTTGAGGTGAAATTTTATGAATTAAGTATATAGAAGCTTTAGTTTTGACCTTTTGATCTGTCTTCCAATATTCATTTAAACATTTTTGTCAACTATGTGCCAGAACCTCTTGTAAGCGTGGGTGATATAATAGTGAATTAGATAAAGCTCTGATCTGCAGAACTTATATTTAAGGATCATTATATTCACTTTTAATTCCAGAAAAAAGTAAGTTATAAAGATGGGTTAATATGATAAAGACTCATAAGGTAGTAGGAGAGGTGGAAATATTTATACTGAATGGTTAGAGAAGACTTCTCTGAATAAGTGATATATAGCTAAATCCTATATCTCACTGATTAGAAAGAATCAGCCATGAGAAAATCTAAAGAGTAGTTTCTCAGTATTGGCAATATTGACATTTTAGTCTAAATAGCTTTTTATTGGAGAGGAGAAGGTTGTACTGTGCATTGCAGGATATTTAGCAGCCTCCCTAGCCTCTACCCACTAGATGCCAGTAGCATCCCCACCGTCAACTGTGATGCCGAAAAATGTCTGCAAACATTGCCAAATGCCTCCTGGGAGGAAAAATCACTCCCAGTTGAGAACCAGTGATTTAGGTGAAGAATATTCCAAACATAAGTTATACCAAGAGCAAAGATTTTGAGGCAGGAACTAGTTCAGCAAGCTCAAAAAAGAAAAAGAAGCCAGCAAAGCTAACAGCTAGTGAGTGAGTAGAGACATGTTTAAGACAGGCTCAGAAAGCCATGCAAAAATCATATACTTGCTTAGTTTAGAAAAAATAGAATATTAGTTATTATTCATTAAATGCAGTTTGATTAGGAAAATTTATTTTTTTATTTGGTGTTGGTATTCACAAGAGTTGATGTGAATTGAAAAGGTTTTGGTGATGAAACATTTGTGGACTATTTTAGAATGCAAAAAGATGTGGCCTGGAAAGCTTCTGGTATAAAGTAGTTTGTCTCATTTTCTATAGATGGCTCCTTTTTGCTATAGGAAATTCCATATGGTTTTACTCATAGAGTAGCACATGATGGCAAACTCTCCATAGCCAACAATCCAAAGGTCATTTCTTTGGTTAATATCAGGGCCACACCTAATAATACGAAGGCAGATTCATAAAAGTTCAAAAGTATCTTTTGATAGGCATTGTATGACAGCATATTTATATTAAAGGAATTTCTTCTTTTTTGTGACCGGCCGCACCGTGCTCAGCGGTGCGCCACGGGGTCGGCCCTATATTAAAGGAATTTCAAGGGAGGAGCATAAAGAATTAAAGAAAAAAAGAAAAAAGAATCTATAACTTTCTTAATCTGAAAATAATCTCAATCTTCACTCCTAGAAAATAAAGTTGCAGCTTGTTTTCTTTTGTCTTATGCTGATAGCAGTCTTCAAGGCCAGGATTCTTTGTTTAAAAAAGAAATTCTACTTTTAGGGAAATACTGACAGATTACAAGAGATTGTTTTTAGGTTAGCCAATTTTATTATAAATTTCATTCCTTGCTTTCACTCTATGATAAGATTTCAAGTTCAACTAGTATAGATATCAATGTTAAATGATATCTCGTCTGTTAAATGTAAAGAATTTGTTTCAGAATGCTGAAATTTTATGATGGCAATTCAATGGATATGTCCCAGAATGTAGAGTAACAAGATATTCTTCTAAATCCTTTTATCTTATGTAGAAAAGATGACATGGGTTTTTCCATGTCTGTAGTGGTATTAAGATGTCACTCAGCAACAAGTGCTATTTTAAATTCCTAGTATCCATTTTCTGTCTTGAGTTCCTTTAATGCTGTGTATTTAGGTTGCACCTGAACATCTTCTAATCCTATAAGCTTATGACAGATTGGAAAGAAATGCCATACATTTGTTTATAGTCCCAGCATAGTATCTGACTAAGTAAAAATATAGAAAAGAAATGACTTACATTTCTGTGAAGTCATATGCTTCGCACATAATGTGCACTTAAATATGCTTGAATGAATGAATGAATGAATAGTACCTTAGAGCTTCATGGGATCTTAAAGACCATCCAGTTTAACCCTCTGTATTTATCAAAGAAAAAAACTTTAAGCCAAATTACTTAATCAAAAGAAAATAAATTTCCCAAAGAATGTATCTTATAACCTTTTCTGACTGCTTTTTTTCATATTAATAATGCTTAACATAGTTATGTCCAACTATTCACATATACTCATTAATAAAATGATTTATTCATCTATTTTTTTTTAATCACTGAGCATTCCCTATGTACTAGGCATGGCACTAGATACTGTGGATAAAAAGTGGAATAAGACATAAAAGACATAGTCTTTATGCTTCAGGAGCTTAGCATCTGGCAGAGAGAAATATATGTAAAAACCAGTTAAAGAGTAAGACATGTTGTAACAGAGAAAGGAACAGTTTAATGAGTACCCAGGAGAAGGATTCATTGGTTCTACCTGGAAAAACCAGGAACTGCTTCTAAGATTAAGTGAATTGTTCTTGGGTCTCAAAATTAACTAAGACTATTTAAGACTCAAAACATGAAAACATTCTAAGCAGAGAAACATGCATATACAATCCCCAAGAAGTGAAAGCTCAGAACATATTGGGAATATGGAGTACACACTGAGGAGTGGCAGAGTTGAGACTAGACATGTGCATCAAAGCTAGACTGCAGAGAACCTTGAAAGGAACCAGACTTAAGGAAAAGCACAAACTTCAAAGGATATTTCAGCAGTGGAATACAGATTAGCATTTTTAAGATATCGATTGGCAGTAAGAAGGATGGATTTGAGATAATAGAGAGACAGAGGCAGAGAACAGAGTTAAGAGGTCAATGCAAGAGATAGATGATGAAGGCCTGGACTGAGTCATCAGAGACGATAGAGAAGGAAACTCAGCCCTGGGTGGATGGTTGGATTGCAAAGGACACAAGAGGGAGAAGATGAAGGTACTTACGATCTGAGGCTTCTCTGGGACAACTGGTTGAATTAGTTTTCTTTGCTGCCATTCTTGAAAATATAAATTGCTTTAATCTGAGCAAAAGCCAAAACCCATCCACTCCTCTACAAGGCCTGAGTGATATGGCTCCTATTTTCTCATTGACTCCATCTCCAGCAGCTTATCCCACCTCACTGCCAGCTCTACTGCAACCACACTGTCCCCCTTTCCTTCCCCCAGAATGGAAGGCACACTCTACCTTTGGACTTCCCTGACCCAGCTGCTTAAAACTTCAGCTCTCTCTTTTGCTTTTGTTCGCTATCTCTTTCCTCTGCTTTAAGTTTCTCTTTCTGTGTGCCATTTTTCATTTATCACAATTGTGTGTGTGTGTGTGTGTGTGTGTGTGTGTAATTAGTTGTCATCTTTCCCTCCCAAGCTGTTGAATCTATGAAGACCAGAGTTATTTTCTGCTTTTATACATAACTATACCCCAGCACATAGAAGAGTGTCCAATAGATGTTTAATAAATATTTGCTGAATAAAAGAATGTATGTATGCATGAATAAATGAATGAGTTGATTAATATTACCTTAAGCAGAAACATCAACTAATTTTTCAAACATTTTTAAGCCAGGTTTTAAATCTGGAAATTTACATGTCTTTATTCCAGAAAAAGGCAAAGGAAGGGAAGAAATTTGTCTTTTACCTTCTTCACTTCTTCACATACCAGACAATGTACTTGAAGAATCTATTTTTAATTTAATTCAGATTTTCACCCTCTGCCTCTTACAAGGCTTTTAGAATATGAAAAACGTTGACTGGACTTACACTCTTCATATTAAAAGATTTTATTTTTCATTGTCATGAAAATACTTTATCCTTCACAGTATTATTTAAATTATACTTCAAGTCTCTATATAAATCCATTCCCATTTCTATCCCAGAAATTTTTCAGGAACTCTTTCTCCTTGCTTCACTTCAGTATCCCTGTACTACTTTCTGGAAATTTAAAATAAAGTGGATTTATTCTCTCTCTACAGTTTCCTTTTCCATTTAGGCTCCTGTATCTGATCCCATGGCTTCTCTTACATACTCAGAATAAAGGAAAGAAGAAAGTGCTATTATAAAAGATGGTACATCTTATAACCTTATATAGATACCTCATGACATACAATTTTAATTTAAAGTTAAATTACAATTGGAACAAAGCACATTGTTATTGTGTTAGAAGGAAGAAAACACAATTATCGAACTAATACTCTGCCAGGCCCCAGAACTAAGCAAATGTACATGGATTGTTGCCACTTTGCACAGATTATACACATATGTAAAAGGTAGGTATAATTGACCTCTTTTTTATAATTGAGGATATTTGGGTTAAAAGAGGCCCAATGACTTGCCCATGATTGCACAGCTACTAAGTGGCAAGGCAAGAATTTGAATCTAGTTCTGATACCAAAATGCAAACCGTTTTATAAGGATTGGGAGAAATGTCCTGATAAAAGAATTAGGCTGAATTATCCTAAGATTGCTTTGAGCACTAATATTCCATGGGTCTAGAAATCCATGCAGTGATATTTGCCTGTGACTACTGTAACTTCAAAACAAAGCAAACTCAAATTAATATTCATTTTAATCTGACAACTAAGGGTAAGTGAAGATAAGCAAAATAACCTGAAAATCTCTAAGACAACAAAAGAATGACTCTGGAACTAGAAAAGTAAAAGGTCCAATTCCCAATTACTTTCCCACCACATTCCAAGTCTATTCATGACAAGTATTTGGAGTTTAAGTGACAAAATTCAGACAAGTGGAGAAGCCATAGTTTAACTTATTGTTGTATCAAATATCAACAGTATGCATAGTATAAACTTGGATACTCTTAGCATGCCTTGTCATCAGAAAAGCATGCTATTATTACCAAATTAAGACGTGTAAGTGTGCTTGTGCCATGCCCTTCAGTATCAAAGCAGAGTTGCTAATGATCAAGACTCCAACATTACAGTCATTGGTAATCCCAGTTAATTCATGCAGCCCAATGCACTATCCATTTACGGCAATGGCATGCCCTGCTACTCACAGCCGAGGGGCTCTACAAAGAAACTAAGCTCTGGGAGGCCCACAGGTCACAAACATCGAACTCCACATGGGCAAGCAAGCAAATGGCCCATTCTTCTCATTTGCCAAATGTGCATCTCATGAAGTAAGGGATAAAGTTCCCTCTGGGATAATGCCCACCCCATTATCAACCACTAATAGACCCCAAGATAAAGAGAACCATAGGATGTTTGAACTCAAAGAGCAGTTGAACTTATTTAATGGAGCCTCCTTGATTCGTGTGGCCATAAGAGAGTTAAGTGGCCAACACAAGGGTGAAATGAGGTTGAGAAAGAATTGGGGCCCCAGTTGTCTTCCTTTCCATGACTTTCTGAGGGTGACATTACAGAGGGTTAAAAGCTCTAAATTAGGCTTTTAACTGTCCTGCTTTGAAATCCTGCTCCTGCTTTATGTTAAGCGTGTACACGATTCCAGAGCAATTGACTTGTATCTCAGTGGGGAAGATTAAATAGGACACTGCATGACAGGTGTCGCCACCAGGCTTCACACAAGTGGGTGTTTAATAAAAGCTAACTATTGATATGTTATATTATTTACTCTTAATATCAAATATAATATGAATTATCATTACTAACAAGAGAGAAATTAAGAAAAGTGGCCTATTTTTAGCAGTTCACACCTTTATTCCTTTGGGGTATCACCTTATTCTATAAGTATGTATGGTATGAAACTTGTGGGGACTCCCAACGTGACTGTGGGTGCCTAACGCAGCATTTCTCTCATCAACTAGCATCACTCTTCCTGCACGCAGCCTCAGAGTTCGACCTGCACAAGGGATTCTGACCTAACTCATGGCCTGCAGAAAGTCTAATTAATTTCAATTTCAATAATTTTAATTAAATTTCAATTTCAATTAAATTGAATTTTAATTTCAGTTAAAGTAATTGGAAGAAATTAGGTTTGTAAAATGCAGTGACTAGGTTTATGAAACAAACATAGCACATAGCACAATCTTACACTTAGAACAGGTCCTAGTGAGGTTTGGCGAACATAACTCCTCTTTCCTCTTCTAAGACACTACTTCCCTCTTCTGAATCAGCCTCTTAGTGCTCCACACTGGCCCAGGTGCCCCTTCCTTCCATGAACATTTGCATCTTCCCTGGACTTATCTCACTGACTGTGTGCTAACAAAGTATCGCAGGTCTGAAAAAGACCTATAGACTCACCTTCAGATGTTATAATTCATAACAGAATAACCACTGAGCCTTCTTAGGGACATTTGCATTCAAAAAGGCATTGATAGTTTGACAAAGAAATTATCCTTCAGTTGTAGAATTTTAAGTAAGAAAAATAAAGGAATATATTTTGAGGCACATGGTTTTTCCAGTTCCTTCCAGAAAATGTCAATTCAAGATCTGCCTACTCTGTTGAAGGATATGAGGCAAAACCTTCCCTTCTTGGAAAAAAATCTTTTCAAAACTTAAAAGGAAATTACACTACTCGATATGTAAGCTTAATTTGCTAATTTATGATTCAGTCTCCTGAATTAAACTAAGGCTACCAGACATCTATCTTAAAACAATGAAAGAGGCCTTCTCCCTAACACTCCCACAGCAAAGTGTCACAAATGCTTGTACTGACTTTAACTCAGCCCAGAAACTGAGCTCTTGTTATGGGCAAAAACATACTACTAGACAGCATAGGAATAAAAAGATTAATTTGATTTGGTCAGGTGACATGCACTTAATAGCTTCCCTAACTCAGAATTAATATTCTTTGCCTATTTGTTCCCAAAGTTCTTCCTTTATTGTTCAATATCAGTACCTACCACCTCAATTTTATATTGTTAATTGTGTCCGTGTGTATCTTCCTCATTAAATGAGATGTCCTTCCACAGCAGGAACCATTTTCTAGACATTTCTGTCTGCTCCCACACTTAGCACAGGACCTGGTCCTTAGTAGACATTCGCCAGAGCTGATAAACAGGTGCCATACAATGAGTTAGTTTTCTGGGTTAAAAGATTCACTTCCAAAATGAAGAAATTTAGTTACTGTACTGCAGAAATGGAGTTAAAATAGAAATTTATCACATATTATTCGTTATCTATATGTTTCATGAAAAAAATTGACACATTGTCAAATAATGATTTCCTAATTTGTAAATAAATATTTAAGATTATATGATGACAGACAATTACACCAATCACATGAATAAATATTCTTTCCCAACAATAAAATTATATAAAATACCATGTAAAATTTAATAACAGCCATTTAAAATTAGGTTGTAATTTTAGTTATTTCACTACTAATATATTAATAATATCTTAATAGATTTAGTTAAAGCTTTCAGTCTTTTTAAATATTGTTTTTTCTCCCAAAAATCTTGGCAACCCTCTATGATTTTCACTTGTATTATGAACATTTTCAAGGTACATGTGTTTCTTATGCCTAAAAGTTATTAATTACGGAAAATGACATAGCATCTATGCCTAACAACAAGGCCATGAATTCACATAATTTCTTTATGTTTGGAATCCTAATGTTCTTATGACAAACCTCTTTACAATCTCTTAGCTATCTCTGGTTTGTAGTCTTTTTCCTAGCCTCATTCTGCTCGCAAACTCTCGTTAAAATATAATTTAATAACATGTTTATTTAAAAGATCAGTTCCTTAAAAAGCAATAAAACCTTCTTTGCATTTACAAAAAGAAAAAAGTCTTCCTTTTTCTATCTGTAAGTTAATAGAGCCTAATATGAAACAATTTTTCTTTGGGTATATAAAGGCGCAGTACATTCCCCATGCAAGCAATACTTATCTCACTTCTTCATTGTGCACAATATCACTTGTGATTACTGGTTATTTTTTTAATGGAATATCTCTTTTACCCAGTTGCCTTGAAAGCACACGTTTTCCTGATTTTTTACATTCATTTTGACATTAAAATGAAATATAATTTCTTTTGAACACACTTCAAAGAATGCTAACATTGTAGGCAAAGTAACTGCCTTCAATTACGCTTGGAAATATTTGCCGTCCTTATCACCTTGAATCAGTGACACAGATTTGCCTTACTCAGGTAAATGCATCAATTGCTCTGGCATTAACACTAGGGAAGCATTCGCAGACAGCATGACTAGGAAAGCCTGTGAAAGTTCCTATACACAGCTGTGTGAGTATTGAGTCATTTCATTGTTATTTATCAAAATTTGGGGATTCCTGGGGCATTTTGATGTTTTAAGGCACTAACAAGGTAGGATGTTTAAAAATCAGAACTCTCCTGGGAAAATCGTGAATCTGATTCAAGAACAATACAAATAAATGAATCACCAATATTAGGGAAGTCTTCACAACAACAGCTGTGAGTTTAGAGTCCTTTCTCAGAAAAAAGGAGCACTATGACTCCTTGAATAATAATATCCACAATTAGTGCTTATCAGCCAATCAACTATTGCCAAATGGACATGTTATTTTAGGGAAAACTGGACTATTATTCCAAAAGTATAAATTTTCTAAGTTTCGTAATATTCAAATTGCAGAGAAAATTCTTACATAGGAAGTGTGCTAGGCCGTGCCTAAAGTGGTTGTAATTAACTCCACTCAAGGCCTTGAAATAATGGATCATGTGACTGCACTGTGCATCCATTATCCTAGTCATTGTTATGTAACCTGTAGGCCAGGAAGCAAGAAGAAACTGGAAGTAAAGCTAGAAGTGTTGCATGATATCTTAATCTTTGATCAGATGACATAGCTTGTTAAAAGTTGGAGTTCCAGGTGACGTGATTGGAAGTTAGGAAGCTTCGCAAGCTCATTCTTTGGAGGAAGATGTGGCAGGACATTTCCCTGGACAGGCAAAATACCACTGCCACCAACCAAGTGTGTCTGCTGTGGGGAACTGGAGTTCCTGAGCAGCCACATTCAGCCACATCACTGAGCCTGCCAGTCTTTGCTAACGATATATTCTTTTAGTTTATCCCAATAAACTATAAGTTCTATGAGAAAAAAAAAAAAAAGATGAATTTGATCTTTCCAAATTGTCTGACTGGTTGAATATTCTTTTTCCCTTTGTTTGCAACTATATATTAATGATATACAGTAGAATTTTAATACAAAGTACTGCATTAAAGAGGAAAATAGTACATATGTGAACATGAACTAGCTGACCGTCTAATTCCAGTTCTATTCCCTGATGGCTATCTATATCACAAGAAATTCATGCCAAAGCATATGTAAGTCTCATAAAAATATACTAATACACAATTTATTAGGAGAGTCCAGGGGACATTAGATCTAACCTGGAGTTTAGGGTTCAGAAATGAAGCAAGACATAGCCACATGGTATGGGGCTGCTACCAAGAGGAGTAGAACTAACAGCCCACTTCATCTTCCACCTGAAGAGACTGAGCTAGATCAGAAAGTCCCAGTTTGGAAATCTAAGATTCAGATAGCTATTGGATTCTCTTTATTCTAAGATAACAGAACCAAAATTAAGGGATGCTTGGTTTTAGACTGGGTTCCACCATGAGATATGTTTAAACCTTATAAATTAATATATCAATTTATTCAGCAATAATGTATGGAGCACCAACGCTGGGTCTTACCCTGTTCATTCCTGGATTCAGGGTCCCTGACCTCAGGAACCTCACAATCGAGCAGGGATGACAAATACTAAATATTATACAATGTGCAATAAAATACTATAGACAAAAAAGTACAGTCAATTAGTGATTCTACTAAGGAGACTTCAGTTAGGAAAGGCCTCTCTGAAAAAGTGACATTTAAACTAGTAGTTCTGTATTTTGCACATTAGAATCACCTGGGGAGTTTTCAAAACTATTTGAGTGACTGGCCTTACACCAGATCAAAGGAATTGCATCTAGAAATGAGTCCAGGTTATAGTATTTATTAAAATTTCCCCTAAGTGATTATAATTTGTGCCAGCATTGAGGACCTCTGATTTCAGCTGATATCAGAAGGCAGGAAAGAGCTGAGTAGAGAGTAGAGAAAAGTTTTCAAGGCAGAAAGAACCACCTTTGCCAAAACACTGGAAAGAGCCTGCCACATTTAGGAATTAAAAGGAAGGCAGTGAGAGATGGATTAGGCAGTGACACTGGATCTGGTGCCCTATGTAAGCAGTGTGAAGGATTTCAAGTTTTATTGTAAGTACAATGAAAAGCTACTAAACATTTAGCAGGAAACTGACATAACTAGTTTCTCAAGATCACTGCAGCTCCTCTCTAGAAAAAGTACTAGAAGGGTCAAAAGAGGAACTGGGGACTAAGGGGGTGAGAGAAGATGACGATGGCTTGCACTTAGGCTCATAGCAACAGATAGGGAGAGGGAATTATTTTGAGCTATTTCAGAAGTAGAGGTGATGTTTTGCTAAATTAAATAAAAGGGTGTGAGGGAGAAGTGTGAGAAAAGATTTCTAGGTTTACGGTTGGAAAAGCTGGGCGAAAGGATGCACATTTGCTGCGATCTTTAACACTGGAGGAGATGGTGAGGGTTGGTTTGTACCTGTAAATTTGAGGTACCCGTGAAACATCCAAACAGAGGTGTCAAGTAGGGAGTTTGATATATGGGTCTTAGGAAAAAGTCTAAGATACCAATTTAGAAGTCGGAAGCATATAGATGGTGTTTGAAGCCATGTGTGATACAGCAGCCTGGAAAGATCACAGGATAAGAGGACCCAAATAGTTTCAGTCAACTTTATTATTGTAAAATGACCAGCAGTTCTCAAACTTCACTGTGCCTCAGAACCATCCACAGGGTTTGTTACAACATTCATTGTTGGGCCCCACCTTCTCACGTTTCTGATTTTGTGTGTCTGGGATGGGGCCTGTGAATTTGCATTTCTGACAAGTTTCACAGGTGACACTAAAGAGCTGCTGGTAGGCATCATGCCTAAGAACTAGACGATCTAGGATGTCCCTTCCTTCTCTAATATTCTATGGCAACTCTACTGTACTATCTGCAAAAGTTCTCAAGAAAACTTGTCCAGATGTCAGATAGAGATTTTATTATTGCAAGATGAGAGGATTGTAAAACAAAAAGATAGAGATATGATCACAGGAAAGGTTAAGAGGTGTTTTTTGCCTTTGTTTTTTAAAACGTTGGACAAATAATACAGTTGACATATTTATTGAGCATCTTCTTTATGCAAAGCATTTTACAGCAAGATAAATCTATAATCTCTTGAAATAAGTTGAATACATTCTCCTATTGGCATTGTGGGTGTTTTTGAAGAACCTGATGAAATTTAAAGATCTCATTTCAGCACTTTAAGCATCATTCTTTCACACACAGTCAAAGAAGCCTTGAAGTACAACAATTGAACCACACAAACCACAATGCCTATGCATTTTGCATTTTGCACACACACATGCATACAGAATCAATAAGATTGTGAGAATATTGTTTTATTTTACTCTTATTCCTTCATCTCATTTAGGATTGACATAAAAAACAAATAAATAACTCAATATTTAAAGAAAGGTTTAAAGTACCTTACTGTTATTAGTTATTGGCAACTAAATATTTTTTTTAAAAAGCACTCCTTTGTTAGACTTCTTCACAGCCACATTATCAAAGTTGAATTACACATTTTTCATAGAATTGTCAAAGTAGATCAGTTTTTGAACTTCAGTTTACACCTTCTGTGGATGGTTCATGGACAGCTAAACAAATTTTCCAAACATACGTAAGAGAACTATGCCACCTCTTCCAGTTTCTAAAGTAGCATACTGATATTATCTATGCAGACAGAACCATAAACCCTTCCTTCAAAATCCTAATTTTCTGACAGGTTGTGTTTGTGTTCAAGACTGGTATTTACAAGGTAACTGAGTGAGGTGAGGGGCTCATTCTGTGAGAAATGAAATAGATCAAGACATTTTAGAACCTTGCTAAAGTGAATAGCAACTTCACCACTTTGGGCTAGGTATTTGCTGTGAGTCCTAAAATGTCACCAAATAATAGTTTCGGGCTACTAAGAGACAAAAAACAAAGAATTTTTTTCTATTATTTTTTTCCCTATACATGATACACAAATAGCATTTGCACTGCTTCCAGCCCTCAGCTGAAGATGGGCTTACATCAAACACCTAAAGTCTAGAATCCTTAGGATGGTAAACTGACTTGAACAGAATGACATACCCTACAGACAAGGTCCTATTCTTAAAGAGCAATTGTTTCAAAGAAAAGCAGTAGTCTGCCCCCTTTTCTTTACTCTCCATTGACAGAAGCCATGAGCCATGGGGGATACATCCAGCCACAATCCTTACCTCATATGAGGAGGGTTCTATGTGACATCCAAATGCACTGCCTAACCTCAGTTAAGACATTAAAGGGAAGCTTCTCTGTATTCTCTAGTAGAAATATTAAGCTATAAATAAGCAGATTTCTGGACAGTGAGGTGTTCTCATGGTAGTTATACAAGCATTACACGTCCTCTTTCCTTGCTGAATAAAGGGACTGGGCATAAAATCTTGGTGTGACTTGTTTCTTAATTCATTTATTTCCCATGAGAAAGAAAAAAAAATGTATTACTTTTTATGGGTCTTCAGTCTATTAATTTTAATTATGGAGTCTTCAGTCCCATAAGGAGGAATTTGACTGAGATTTCCTATTACATAACATTAAATGGCTGACAACAATATTAAAACAAATTAGCAAAATGTTTGGAATCAAAATAATGGAATCTAGCAGAGGTACAAGAACCTATATGTATGTGATATGTAAATGGAAGAAAACAATATCTTCTGAAACTAACAGTTAGATAGGTATTTTAGTTTGAGTCCTCTGAGAAACAGATGTTGAGAAAGGATTAGATATGCAAGAGATTTACTGGGAGTATAGATGAAAGAGTTCTTATTCCCTTTCCTACCTAATTTACCCCAGCCCCACTCCTAATTCTAGTACAATAATGTTCTTTTCAACAATTACATTTGAGATGAAAAGAAGGGAATTGTTTTATCTGCATTAGTAATAATACAACTTGTATTCACTGAGTTTTTATCAAGTTCCTCACATCACTGTGCTATATATTTTACATGTACTATGTCATTTAATTCTGACAACAAACCTGTATGATGGGGGAGGAGGTATTGTTATCCTCATTAAACAGATGAGGAAATAGGTTTAAGCAATTTACACAAAGGTTACAGCTAATAAACATTAGGGCTGAGATTTTAATCTAGATAATCTGTTGCCATAGCCCATCATCTTAAAATGAATTATCTCCTTAAACAAATGAAAAAATCAGTAAATCTATAAACAAGCATCTTAGGGATCTACTGTGTTCTAGGTGCTGCTGAGGATACTAAAGAACAAGGATCCCTGTCCTCTATGGCTTTACAGTGTAAGGATGCAATCATGAAGACAAGTCTTTTACAGATAAATGATATGAGAGACTATTTATAATTAAGTACTAAATTATGTGGCTCATTCTGGAAGTATTGTGGGAATTCAGAGGAAAGATTATTAAACAAGTACTGAAGTGAAGGAGAGCAGAATTCCTAAGGAGATGGGATTGGAACTGCTCTTTGGATCACACATAGAGCTTAAATCAGCAGAGAGCAGAAGGAAAGGCCTTACAGGCTGAGAGAATAACAGGAACAAAAATTTCAGGTGCATAAATGAGTTGAGGGGATGAAGTCATGACACAGGTGGCAAACTATCCAATGACAGAAGAAGGCTGGTTTTAGAAAGTCCATAAACGTTCACTGAGTTAGCAAATCAATGAACAAGTGGATGTGTAAATGATGACCATATCTCCAAAATTATAAAAGCACCAAGTGATAAAATTAAATTCTCTCTTTAAATTCAATTTTCTCTTCTTTTCCCCTGTCTTTTAAGTTAAATGATAAAAAGCTGTAAAAAAGTTAGAACAGAAAGAGAAATCTCTGGGGTACACTTTCTATTTTTACTGAATTCACTTCAAAATACACCCCTAAAAATCAGAAACCTAAAACCCTAAGAGAAAATGCTAATTTAGTTATCAATTTTTCCAATTTCAGCCATTCTCTGATTTTAATAAGGAAAAAATAAAAGTCTTTAATAGTATTTCTTATTGAAGCTTGATCTTAAAAAGAAAAATTCTCTCAAGGGATGGGCAACATCAGGGGAGTATGAAAACCATGAGGGAACAAAATGAAGTACACCTTTTTAATGAGAAAAAGTAACCTGAACACCTAAAAAAAAAAGTATTTTATTTTAATAAATTGAGAAACATCTCCTATATACACATGGAAAGTTAATGATAACTTGATAGGTCAATTTAAAAATTCTAATGCAAAGCATTGTTTCAGGCTTGAAGGAATTGGGGTCAGAGAATAGAGACTGTTTCTTTATCAAGCAATAGATCACGCAATGACAGCCTGTGTGAACAGGCAGCATCTTCAGAATCTCAAGGCTGTAGGAAGGTCAGCATGTGGCACAGTGTTCTTTGTTTCCTAGCTCTAATCAAGCTTAGAATATTTTGTGAATAACAATAGGAGAAGAAAAAATAAATATAAATGATCGTAAGGGAAAAACTCCCTTGACTTTGTTGAAATGATCATTACTATTCAATTCATTTGGCTGATTCTCCACCCCCACAAATGAAACATCCAGCAAAAATTGATACAGGTGGAGAAAAAAAAAAAACTAAAATAGAAACCTCACCCTCTCCTACTTTATGAAGTCAGTGACAGGAAATGCACTTAGTAAATCAGAAAATTGGTTAAAAGAACGCCATAACCAATCAAGTTTAGTAATTCCAGCCTGGAACATCAACTATGATTTGCCTTGTCAACAAGGATTCTCATGACAATGAGACAAAGCAATTCCCAATTAAAACATTAAAATAATAATAATACTAATAATGCAATTCAGTGGCTACACAAATTATGCTTTCTTAACAAGAGAAACTTCAATGGCTATTTGGACTGATGGAAAGACTTATTTTGGATGATATATCTCAAACTGTATTAAATGAAACATTGATTCCATGGAGTGTTCACAGCGGTGACAGGAAGAAATGATCCTGTGATGAAAGGATGGGTGAAACAAAATGTCTGCAACTGAGCTTCTCTGACTCCTTCATATGGTGATGTGCATTATTAATATCACGGGGAAATAGTAGTGGTATTTTCCTGACTTGCTTGACTATAGAACCCGTTTTTAATAGAGCATAGTATAAACTTCCAGGTAGTCTGATTTGGGCATTTTTTTAAAAAAGGGAGGAAGAGAAGAAAAACATACAATCACTAAAGATGAAGCAACTCATTTATATACACCCACACAATGTATTTGGGTTTTTGTTTGTTTAAATTGAAACTGGAAATTTTTAAAATGCAAAAGTGCATTTAAGCTTGTCAAAAATGATTAAGGTATTATGTTTTCTAGCTTCTTTTTTAATTTCCCCACACACCGTGCAAATAGAGAAATATTTTTTTCTAAAAGTAGAATTGTGTGTGAAAGTCCAAACATTAATGAACTTAAAGTGATGTACATTTACATTAAATTCTTCAGAAGAAAAATGTGTAAAATAGAAAAAAAATGTACCATAAAATGCAAATAAATCAGAATCTGAAAAAAATCTGGATATTTTGCCACCCTTAAAATTCCAATAGCATCCCAAATAAAAGCAATCATTTAAAGTTTTTTAAAAATTATAACCATTTTCCGTTAATTGTTAAGGAACAGAAATTAAAACTATACTTGATTATAATCTGCTCATAGATAGTCACTATCATTTGAAAATGTTGATCTCAAAATTTGAAGCATCATATATTTTCTATAAGACATGATGAAACTAAATCTATGGATACATACCATTTTAAGAAATAATATGCATCGTTTATAATACCTTTAAAATTTCTAACTGTCAGAAAATTTTCATGGAGATTTATCTTTTTAATAAAATTTTGAATATTTTAAAAGAATATTCAAATATAGAAAATCAATTTCTATTTAAAAAAATAATAATTCCCCCAAAATGACTTCAAAGATGAAATGAGGGAGCTGACGTACTTGGAAAGAGCTGAGAAAAAAAAGGATTTTATAGTGAAGTGGGAGCATTAAAGAGGAAGGTACTATATGAACAGAATAAGACAGTCAGAGGAGTGAGCCACATCTGTGAGGCAAGGAAGAAAGTAATGAGGGCCCTGAAGTGTTCTGCGGCTTATTAGCAGCAAGATAAACATAAAGGTATTCTCTGGTCTGGGACAAGAAATTACAGGCAAAGGGTTCCTTGTGGCAACTGCAATCAAATTGAGAATATAGAATGTCTCCGATTTCCTTTTTCAGATCATTATTAATATTCAAGGAATAAATATTTATTTTGCAAAGCACAGTCATTATAAAAAAGAAAAGAAAGTATAAAAAATGCTATGGAAGAAAATAATTTCTTATTTTCTTGCATAAATATCTAAGGGAAAAAAATTCAATAAATTTCCAAATGTTTGGGACACAACAGACGGAAGATGCAAAGGTGTTTTGAAGATGTATATTCACATGAAAATCTCACACTAAATGCCCAAATCCTTTTCTCAGCCTGATTTCCCCCTTCCTTTTTTGGTCATATATTAAATTAGAGGGTACATCGTTTTTTTCTTTTTTCACTTTTTTCAAATAAATTAAATATATAGTCGTTCCTTGATATCCTTAAGAGCTTCATTCCAGGACATCCCACAGATACCAAAAGATGCTCAAGTCCCTGATATAAAATGGCACAGTATTTGTATGCAACCTATGCACATCCTCCCATATACTTTAAATTATCTCTACTACTTATAATACCTAATACAATGTAAGTGCTATGTAAATAGCTGTTATACTATATTGTTTAAGAAATAATGACAAGAAAAAAAATCCGAACATGTTCAATACAGATGCATGTTTTTTGTGTGAATATTTTCTATTTGTGGTTGGTTTAATCCATGGATGCAGAACTCACAGATACAGAGGGCTGACTGTACTGACATTATATTTAGCTAATACCACACATCATTTATGCATTAGGATATTGATTAATTTAGGATGTTCTTAGTTTTAAGGAACTAAAACTCTGTCTCAAATTAACTTAGCCATGAGAACATTTATTATCTCACATAGAAAGTCTAGAGGTGAGGAGATTTAAGCACTAGTTGATTTAGCAGATCAATAAAGCATTAGAAGCCCAGGTTTCCCCTTTTCAGCTCAGTTGCCCTCAGCATTGGCACCATCCTTAGACATAGTGTAGTATGGCTATCATAGTTTCAGGAAACACCCAATCGTGACAATGTCCAGAGATGTTATTTCTTCTTGTGGAATTTTCTTAGAAGTAAGGAAAACTCCAGATTTAAAAAAATTACCCTTTTATTTTACTGACCAAAATTGGTTCATGAGCCCATTCTGCAGAGTTACTAAGTACCCTTAATCTACTGAGTCTACTACAGAAACTGAAGGTGTGATCAGCTTTCCATGGCTGGTTTAAATAGCACATGGCTGGTTTAGAAAGAGGTGAATATCTGGAAATAATATTTTAAAGAAGGAGAGATTCTCTTAAGAAGAAGGAGACAAAAAATGGAAAATGGATAGAAACCAACAGTGTCCTAAACACACACACACACACACACACACACGTGCACACACACAAACATTGATACTTTTAAAGACAAAAGATATAATATTTCTGGAGCATACATAGTAACACTAAAGAAAGATTAACTTAAATCAAATATCTGAATAAACAGTCTATATTTGCATAATTTTCCTCTTCTGAGAAAGCTGGTAAACTCCTAAGATCTCAGTTTCTGGGAACCTCATTTCTTAAACTCGGGCATCCTGGTTCTTTCCTGCAAGTAGCCTGCCTACACAGATCCTTGCAATAACTCTCTTAAGAATAATAGCAATGCTCTCAGGCAGCTAATTTCATCAGCTTCCCAAGGAAAGTGAAATTGTGACATAGTGATGCTGGAGTCTCCTGGAGGTCTGCCATGGCTTTGTTCCCCCCACGTGCCCATGAGAACCTCCACAAATAGCAATCATCCAGTGTCCCATTCTTGTCTTGACAACTGGTTGTTTACTGTTATGAACAAATCTCTGTTAGGGTGCATGGCTAATTAATGTGCTGGATGAGTAAACCCAGTGTTAGGAATAAGATTTGAAGGATAACCCCCTCTAACAATATCACTTTAAAAAGATGGAGATGAATTACCTTTCATTTCCAAACAGCATGAGACTAGAGTGGCCACTAAGATTTGATGAGATCAAAAGTGCTATCAAGTGGCAATGACAAGCTACTACTAGAACATGAAGAGACTGTCATTCAAGCTGCCTGAGAGATAGGAGATGGTATTCACAGGTCTCTGCCTGCTTCAGCCTTTTATTGCATCCTAGCCTCACCACACGTGGGTAGGATGTCTTTAAACCCAGTAACTCAATGAAGTTCTTCTCTGAGAGCTGATGAATATTAGCAAGACAAAGTGTTTTGGGTTTTTTTGTTTATTTGTTTTTTGTCTGTATAGATTCTCCATTCTGAGAAATACAAGGATCACTGTGACATAGGGCTCACCAGCTGGAGCATGGAGCATTATAATAGGATTAAGTGGAGATAGAGAAGTAGACAAGAGGAAAGAAATCAAAAGGAGAGGGGACTTCTAGTACCCATGAGAAGTTTGCACAACACTGAAAAATAAATATTTAAGGCGAAGAATAAAAGGTTTGCACCCACTTTGAATTCATTCCTGGTCAATCATAAATAACACTAGATTCGCTCTGATGATGGAAATGTCTACGAGCTTCTGCAGGGTATTACAACAAGGGTGCACATACCATAGGGAGACTACACTCAGGTTTCAAGTTCCAGCTACAAAGTTTTATTCTGGCTCCAGAATCAGAGATAGCATAACCAGCTGGCTTCCCCTTCACACCTAAGAAGACAATTCATCCTTCTGCAACCTCCTTGGTCTAAAAAGATAATAATGTTTACTCCATTATCTAACAGGCAAAGAAGCAAAACAAAGCTAGGTATCCGTACAGGCAACCCTACAGCTCACCTTGGTTCCAGAACATTAGCCACATGACAGCTTTAGTGCTAAGCAAACCACAATGCTATCATCTTCATCTCTTTCATAGATTAGGAAAACAGTAGTTTCTAAAGCCTTCTTGTTAATAATGACTGATATAAGACTGGAAAGTTCAGCTACAGTTCCATATAATAGGGGAGAACACTGGTCAGTGGGTCTAGCTGCTTTAGATCTCTCCATTTAAAACAACATTTTAGCTTTAAATTTGCACCAGATCAGAGGTAAACCCTGTTACCTAAGTAGTATTGGCTGGTATGCCTTTTGTTCATTCACTTATTAGCAAATATTTATTAACCATATATTATGCCAGGAATTGTTCGAGGTGTTAGAGATACATTGTTGAACAAAACTGAGTTTTTCCTCAGATAAGTAAAACAAAAGAAGTCATAATGGTTTTAGGTCCATATACTTTTCTGACTCGTTCAGAACATTTTAGCAAGCAAACCATGTTGAATGATTAAACATACTATACAGTATAAATGCCACCAAATAGTCCAAATAACAATGGAATTATTAGTCATTTTCGGCAGTGTGTAAACAAATCTTACAGTTAAAGGCTGGTGGATGGTCCATGACTACTTCACCATAGCCAGACTCACGTATTCCCACTTTCCAGATGAGGAGGCAGAGAGCATCTACTTGTATAAGATCATTCGCCTACCAAGTGTTGGGCCAGAGTTTAAAATACTGTACGTTTCCAACTCAGGCAATGTCCTTGCAATCCCTTACCCCTTTCTTCTGATCATCCCCCAGTGTCTTCACCTTCACTTTCACTGTCTTGTCCATAATTGTTTTGAACAAGCATTAGTGTATTTACACAAAACCACCATGAATTATAGATACCAACTTAAAGATTGCTAGGAGGGCCGAGCCCGTGGCGCAATCGGGAGAGTGCAGCACTGGGAGCGCGGCGACGCTCCCGTCGCGGGTTCGGATCCTATATGGGGATGGCCGGTGCACTCACTGGCTGAGTGCCAGTCATGAAAAAGACAAAAAAAAAAAAAAAAAAAGATTGCTAGGATAGTGAGGTTATTTGAAGTTAAGTATCACTTGAATCAAGTTTAGTTCCTCAGATAGTTCCAACTTTAAGATACAAACTAATCCATGCTAAACAGTACTTTTCTGTGTTGGTAGGAATGTGAATTAGCACAGGCACAAAGGAAAATGCTATGGAGGTTCCTCAAAAACTTAAAAATAGAACTACCATATGATCCAGCAATCCCACTACTGGGTATATATCCAAAGGAAATGAAATAAGTATGTTAGATATCTGTACACCCATGTTTATTGCAGCACTTTTCACAGTAGCTAAGATATGATATCAACCTAAGTGTTCATCAAAGGATGAATGGATTTTTTTTAAAGTGGTATATTTACACAATAAATATTCAGCTATAAGAAAAATTAAATCCTGTCATTTTCAGCCACATGGATGAGCCTGGAGGACATTACGTTAAGTGAAAAAAGCCAGGCATAGAAAGACAAAACAGTAGATCTCACTCACATGTGGAATCTAAAACCATTGATCTCACAGAGGTAGAGAGTAGAATGGTGATTATCATGAGCTTGGGGGTGGGGGTTGGGGAGATCTTGGTCATAGGACACAAAAGTTCAGTTAGACAGGAGGAATAAGTTCAAGAGATGTTTATCATGATGACTATAGTTAATAGCAAGATACTGTATACTTGAAAATCACTAGAGTAGATTTTAACTGTTCTCACCACTAAAAAAAGTATATGAGGTAATACATATGCTAAATAGCTTGATTTAGCCATTCCACAATGTATACATATATCAAAACATGTTGTAATACACCATTCATAAATAAACCAAGCACAGAAAGACAAACACCACATTCTTATTTTTACCTTCTAGGACAGTGGTTGGTTCTCACAGTCTAGTGTGCATAAGAGTCACCATGAGGGCTTGTTAAAACACACATTGCTGGACCCTAACCCCAGAGTTGACGAGTCAGTAGGGCTAGGGTGGGGCCTGAGAATTTTCATTTCTAACAAGTTCCCAGGTAATGATGATGCTGCAGGTCCAGGGACTGTATTTTGAGAACCACTGCTCTAGTTCAGTGATTATCAATCCTGTCTATATATTAGAGTCTCCTGAAGAGATTTTAAAAATAGAGATGTCCAATTTCTCCAGAGATTCTGATTAAAATGTCAGACTGGGATAGGGCTGAAGACTTTACTTCCCAGATATTTCCACACCTATTAAAATACCTAAAATTAAAAAACTGTGACAATACCAAATTCTGACAAGGATACAGAGAAACTGGATCTCTCATACTTTGCTGATGGGATTGTGAAATGGTACAGCCACTCTAGAAAACCCTAGAAAACTAAACATATACTTACCCTATGACCTGGCAATTGCAGTATTGGGCATTTATCCCAGAGAAATGAATACCTATGTTCACACAAAAACCTGTAAAGTTTTGTTCTGTTTTGTTTTGTTTATAGTTCATAGCAGTTTTATTTACAACAACCAAAAAACTGGAAACAACCAAATGTCCCTCAGTAAATGAATAAACTTCAGAACATCTATACCAAGGAATTCTACTCAGCAAGTAAAAGAATGAACTATTAATACATGCAACAACTTGGATAGATCTGAAAGGCATCATGCCAAGTTTAGAAAAAAGAAAAGCCAATCTCAAAAGGCCTCATATTGTATGATTTCATTTATACAACATTTTTGAAATGATAAGATTATAAGATGAAAAACCGATTGGTGTCCAGGTTTAGGGATGGTTGGGGTGATAAGAGTGACAATAAAAGGGTCACAAATGACATATTGTGGTGATGGAATAGTTTTAAATCTTGATATTGGAGGTAATTACAGGAATGAGCACATGTGATTAATGACATAAAACCATACACATGCATTGTACCAATGTCAAATTTCTGGTTTGGATATTGTGCTATAATTATACATGAAGTAACCATTGGGGGAAACTGGGTGAAGGGTACACATATCCTCTCTGTAACCTTGCTTACTCTGCACAACTTCCTGTGAATCTGTAATTGTAAGGGAAATTGAAATATCAATGATCAGGATCGCTCAGATGTTCAGAACCTGGTCGAGCATTACCCAGCCTGTTTAATGTAAAAGCGCACTTGTGCCCAGGTGTTCCTTGGTTATTGTTTGATGCAATAGCGCATGTGTGCCCAGGTGCTCTTTGGCTCTTTGACCCATGAAGTATAAAGCACACAGCTCTGACCCATAGGGCCTTCGGGAGGCCCCAGGAGGCCACTAGGGTGGCTGCTGCTAGCATCCTGATCTTGCATCTGAATAAAGCCTATTAATTTTTACCCATGGCTCCCAGGATCTTTTCCTATTACCTAGCTTGCAACCTGCATGTGAGGGGTTTGTGACCCAGTCTGCACAACGGGTTTGAAGGGTCTGTGGGCCCTAGCCCAACAGTAATTATTTCAAAATAAAAAGTCTATAAGAATAAAAAAGACTCTTCCCCTATGTAGCCTGGGTTTAGAAACACAAACGTGGCTCTGAATGAGGATAATCCTGATGACCTGTACACTTGTTTCAAGCCTCTTTTTTGAGGCGGCTGCTCAGCTCTGCTCACACCTGACTCAAATCCGTGTAGATTGCTTCCTCTTTTCCAATCACCCACATAGGCTGACTTTTACATGCTGTTAGAAGGAAGTTAACTGGTATCGTTTGTCAGGAGAGGCAACTGAGTAATATCTATCAAGGCCCTTAAAAATATTCACAGCCTCTCATCCAGTATTTCCAGTAGGACTAGCAGCCTATCCTAAGGAAATCCCATGTACGTAGTAAAAGATTCACTGCAGTTCTAATCACAATAGCAAAAATATACAATGTAAACTAAATAGTTATATAAATGTGGATATATCCCTATGCTAAAATGAAGCAGGCTTTTCAAATAAAGCTCTTGAGAAATATTCACTGTCTCATGAAGAATAATACAAAAACTGTATATGGATTTTGTTCTCAATTATGTTAATTTGTTTTTACAAAGGAAACACACCAAAATGTAAATGGAGGTAATTTTTAGGTAATGAGAGTTATAAATGATTTTGGATTTTCTTTTTTAAGTTTTTCTTAATTTTTTAGTTTTATAATATGAGCATGAACTATTATAATAAAAATAATGCTGCCCAAGGCAGATATGACTTAAGAGTCACATCTACAGGCTTTCAGAAGACTTAAAAAAGAAAACCTTGCCCTGACCATATTTAGAGACACAGTCTACTTCCCTTCGCACTTCATTCAGGCTTTATTGCAAACCTCTGGACTCTCCCAACTGACACAAAGTCAGACTGTCTTTTCCAAACGTGTGAGCATGGCCTTTTCCTCTGCCTGCCTTATCACTCATCTCACCAAATCTTCAGCCTACACCCAGCATTCAAACATCTGATATCTGGACAGTACGACCTTCCTCCATTTTCTCAGATGTAAATGCATTAGAGTTATTTAAAACAGACCAAAAAAGAAGTAATTTCTGTTTCCAATAAAAAATCTTCCCAAAAGACTGAGAAATATTCTTACAACACTTGGCTGCCAATAAAAATTTCTTTAAATGAATATTTTCAATGTTTATGATTTTGAAATACATTTTTAAGTGCTATGATATTTATCAACTTTTTTCCTATAATTAAGTTTCTTTTTGGCAGTTTGAACTATTGTAATGAAGTGCTTTAATAACAAAAAGTGTTTGTGTTTTACTTTTCTTGAATTCAAGATTTATTTTAAAAAGAGCAAAGAATGAAGTTATCTTTATCTTTTTTATTATATTCTAGCTATCAAAATATTTATATTAATCTCATTAAAATATGAATAAGTGTTTTTATGGTGCTTGATTTTACAGAGTTCCCTAGAGCTCTTTTAAATGTCTTCCCTTGTATATTTTCTAGATTATAGATCGCCACAGTGCTGTCCTCCACATTGCCTCATTCATCTTAATAATCTAATGATCTTCCTGTAATTACAATTCAGAGACATACTTTCTGTTGGAGTTCTCAGCATCATAATAGTCTCACTCTTTTTAAAAACTTTGAGAAACAGACATACCTGGCTTGAGAGTTTCAAGATGGCGGCGGCTGCGGTGGCTGGCGCGGAGTAGCTGAGGTGGAAAAGGTGGCCACTGGGCCTCAGGCAGCCGGGAAACTTGTGGACCTTTCTCTGGCCATCTCTTAAGGGAGGACTGCTGCTGCTGGCCGGTCGTGGGGGCTCAACGCCACTTTGCCCCCGGCAGGAGAGGCTGCCTCATTTACAGGCAACAGCTTTGAAGTGTGGAGCAGGAAAAGAACTGATTCTTAGCTGCAAAAGCGAGTCTTGAAACAGGGAACACGGCGCCAGGGCTGCTGTGGATGCAGCCAGGATCCCGGAGGCTGGGGCCGCACTGAAGGCGGCCAGCTGCCCTATCCAGGATTCGAGGTTTTAGGCCGGCATTAAAGAAGACTCCTGGGAGCGCCCGAGAGGCGCCGCGACTGTACAGCCCGAGGCGGCAGCGCCGAGAACACGGAAGGCAACAAACCAGAGACAGAGCGAGCTCCCGACCTGGCACAGCACTGTGAGTGATCCCTGGCAAAGCTCTGTTCGGGGGGTGGATGCCCACGCGGCTCCCCGCCTGCACCACCAGGCCACTCATTGCCCCGGTGCTGCCTCCATTTTCCCAGGTGCGGGCAGCTCCGCCCTGCTCGGCCATCACTGAGCCCATTTGCTTGGCCTGGCGCGGGGCTTTCCGGACCCTGCGGGCCGACCTCCTCTCCCACTCCCTCCACGGTTCTCTGGCAGGGCTGGGGGTGTTGGGCGTCCCGACCAGTTTTGGGAGGGCTAGGAAGTACGGGCGGGCTGACTGTCACTCCACCACACCCTGGACTCCGGCCCCGGTAAACTTCCTGTTACTGGGAGGCAGATACCATCTCTGCGACCACCAGTTTGGAAAAAAGCCTAACGAATTTCTGGTTGGGAATAGTGTGATAGGAGAGATCCCAGGTCTGCTTGAACCTGCCGGAGAGCAGGCTGCAGGCGGGCACTAGACTCGGTTTATACCGGGGGGATACAAAGGTGAACAAGACCCGAGAAAGATCTACACAGTGCTACAAAGGCACCCAGAGAGACTGGTCGTCTGTGCCTAGCAGAAACCTGGTAGACTTCCTGGGCGAGGCGGTGCTGAGCAGGATCTGGAAGGCCCAGCTGATAGAGGAGGGGTGCAGAAGACACGCCCCAACCCAGCACAGTGTGCACAGAGGGGGGAGACGTGCGGCCAGGGAGGCGGAGACTGGACAGAAACCACACACCCGGTGGGGTCGCCACTGCACGATCTAACAGCCTGGGCCAGAGCACACTGAACGGGGAGAAGTCCTGTACAGAAAGTGAAAGCTCAACAGAGATCACACACCCTGTGGTACGTGATCCACCAGCCCAGCAGAGTACAAGCTGACCAGAAAGGTGGATCCCCGGAGAAGCCCAAGACCCGAGGCAACCACACACACAAGACACTAGAGGCCAACAGAGCAGCCACGGCGGGAGCCATACCAAATTGGCAACCACAGCAACATCCTAGTTAGTCATTAGTCTTAAACCGGTGGACTGTGAAACCCCCTGCCACAATGAATAAACACCAAAAAAAAGACACCAGAAATACAAAAAATCAAGAAAGTACACCACCAAAAGTTAATAAATCTCATACTCTAGATCCTATAGAACAAGAAGCCCTTGAAATAACTGATAAGGAATTTCGAGTGATAATTCTAAGGAAACTGAATGAGATACAAGAAAACTCAGCTAGACATCATGATGAAATGAGGAAAAGTATACAGGATCTGAAAGAGGAAATATACAAGGAAATCAATGTCCTGAAAAAAAATGTAGCAGAACTTGCTGAACTGAAGAAGTTATTCAGCGAAATAAAAAACACAACGGAGAGTTTAAACAGCAGGCTTGTCGAAGTTGAAGAGAGAACCTCTGAACTTGAAGATGGGCTGTTTGAAATAACACAAGCAGACAAAAAGAAAGAAAAAAGAATCAAGGACATGGAAGAAAATCTGAGAGAGATATCAGACAACCTCAAGCGCTCAAATATCCGAGTCATGGGTATTCCAGAAGGGGAGGAAAATGGAGATTCCATTGAAAACATATTCAACAAAATAGTGGCAGAAAACTTCCCAGGTATAGGAAAAATCACAGATCTTCAGATCCAGGAAGCTCAACGATCTCCAAACGTATTCAACCCAAAAAGGCCTTCTCCAAGACATGTCATAGTCAAATTGGCAAAACTCAGAGACAAAGAGAGAATCTTAAAAGCTGCAAGAGAGAATCGTCAAATCACCTATAAGGGAGCCCCAATCAGGTTAACATCAGACTTTTCATCACAAACCCTAAAAGCTAGAAAGGAATGGGATGATATTTTCAAAATACTAAAAGACAAAGATTGCCAGCCAAGAATACTCTACCCTGCAAGGCTATCCTTCCGAAATGAGGGGCAAATAGTATATTTCTCAGACAAACAAAAACTGCGGGAGTTCACTACCACAAGACCACCCTTACAAGAAATCCTCAAGGGAGTACTGGGTTTGGTTCCTGAAAAATAACTACCACTGCCATAAAAACCTAAGAAAAATCTAAACCTGCTAGTACAATAAAAATGGCATTCATGAAGAGAAAACAAGCTAACAAAAACACTATCTACAACCTAAGGAACCAACAAACAAAGAAACCAAACAGTAAATCAGAAAGCAAGGAACAAAAGACACCTAAGACAACCAAACAACCAATAAAATGCTAGGAATAAATCAACACCTTTCAATAACAACTCTTAATGTTAAAGGCTTAAATTCCCCAATTAAAAGACACAGACTGGCTGACTGGATCAAAAAGCAGGACCCAACTATATGCTGCCTACAAGAGACCCACCTCACCCATAAAGATTCACACAGACTAAGAGTAAAAGGATGGAAAAAGATTTACCATGCAAACAGAAAAGAAAAACGAGCTGGAGTGGCTATTCTTATATCTGACAAAATAGACTTTAAACTAAAAACCATAAAAAGAGACAATGAGGGACACTACTTAATGATAAAAGGACTGATCCATCAAGAAGACATAACAATCATAAATATGTACGCACCCAATGTTGGAGCAGCCAGATTTGTAAAACAAACTCTATTAGACCTAAAGAAGGAAATAGACACTAATACCATAATAGCAGGGGACCTGAACACTCCACTGTCAATATTAGACAGATCATCTAGGCAAAGAATCAGTAGAGAAACACAAGATCTAAACAAGACTCTAGACCAATTGGAATTGGCAGATATCTACAGAACATTCCACCCAACAACCTCAGAATATTCATTCTTCTCATCAGCACATGGATCATTCTCCAAGATAGATCACATATTAGGTCACAAATCAAGTCTCAATAAATTCAAAAAAATTGGAATTATCCCATGTATCTTCTCAGACCACAATGGATTAAAACTAGAAATTAATAACAAACAAAACTCTGGAAACTATACAAACACATGGAAATTAAACAGCATTCTACTTAATGACATATGGGTCCAAGAAGAAATCAAGCAGGAAATCAAAAAGTTTATTGAAACTAATGAAAACAATGATACATCATACCAAAACCTGTGGGATACTGCAAAAGCAGTATTGAGGGGAAAATTTATTGCATTAAATGCTCACTTCAGAAGAATGGAAAGATGGCAAGTGAACAACCTAACACTTCACCTTAAAGAACTAGAAAAACAAGAACAATCCAATCCTAAAGTTAGCAGACGGAAAGAAATCATTAAGATCAGAGCAGAACTGAATGAAATTGAAAACCAAAAAACAATTCAAAAGATCAACGAATCAAAAAGTTGGTTTTTTGAAAAGATAAATAAAATTGACAAACCATTAGCATGGCTAACAAAAAAAAGAAGAGAGAAGACTCAAATAACAAAAATTACAAATGAAAAAGGCGATATTACAACTGATTCATCTGAAATACAAGGAATCATTCGAGACTACTATAAACAACTATACGCCAACAAATTTGAAAATCTGGAGGAAATGGATAAATTTCTGGACACACACAAGCTCCCAAAACTGAACCGTGAAGACGTAGAAAATTTGAACAGACCAATAACAATAAAGGAGATTGAAGCTGTTATCAGAAGGCTCCCAACAAAGAAAAGCCCAGGACCAGATGGATTCACAGCAGAATTTTACCAAACATTCAAAGAGGAATTGACACCGATTCTTTACAAACTATTCCAAAAGATTGAAACGGACGCAAATCTCCCAAACTCATTCTATGAAGCAAACATCATCCTGATACCAAAACCAGGTAAAGATATAACCAAAAAAGAAAACTACAGGCCGATATCCTTGATGAATATAGATGCAAAAATCCTCACTAAAATACTAGCAAACAGAATACAGCAACACATACGAAAAATTATTCATCACGATCAAGTGGGATTCATCCCAGGGATGCAAGGTTGGTTCAACATACGCAAATCAATAAATGTGATACACCATATTAATAAACTCAAACACAAGGACCATATGATCATCTCTATAGATGCTGAAAAAGCATTTGATAAAGTTCAGCACTCATTCATGACAAAGACCCTCTATAAGTTAGGTATAGAGGGAAAGTATCTCAACATAATTAAAGCCATATATGCCAAACCCACTGCCAATATCATCCTGAATGGGGAAAAGCTGAAAGCTTTTCCTTTAAGAACAGGAACTAGACAAGGATGCCCACTCTCACCACTCCTATTCAACATAGTGTTGGAAGTACTAGCCAGAGCAATCAGAGAAGAGAAGGAAATAAAGGGCATCCAGATTGGAAAAGATGAAGTCAAACTGTCCCTGTTTGCAGATGACATGATCCTATATATCGAACAGCCTAAAACCTCTACAAAAAAACTGTTGGAATTGATAAATGATTTCAGCACAGTAGCAGGATACAAAATCAACACACAAAAATCAGTAGCATTTCTTTTCTCCAATAGTGAACATGCAGAAGGAGAAATCAAGAAAGCCTGCCCATTTACAATAGCCACCAAAAAAATAAAATACTTAGGAATTGAGTTAACCAAGGAGGTGAAAAATCTCTATAATGAGAACTACAAACCACTGCTGAGAGAAATTAGAGAGGATACAAGAAGATGGAAAGATATCCCATGCTCTTGGATTGGAAGAATCAACATAGTGAAAATGTCCATACTACCCAAAGTGATATACAAATTCAATGCAATCCCCATCAAAATTCCAAAGACATTTCTCTCAGAAATGGAAAAAACTATTCAGACATTTATATGGAACAATAAAAGACCACGAATAGCCAAAGCAATGCTCAGCAAAAAAAAGAAAGCTGGAGGCATAACACTACCTGACTTTAAGCTATACTACAAAGCTATAATAACCAAAACAGTATGGTACTGGCATAAAAACAGACACACTGACCAATGGAATAGAATAGAGAATCCAGAAATCAACCCTCACACTTACTGCCATCTGATCTTTGACAAAGGCACCAAGCCTATTCACTGGGGAAGGGACTGCCTCTTCAGCAAGTGGTGCTGGGATAACTGGATATCGTTATGCAGGAGAATGAAACTAGATCCATACCTCTCACCATATACTAAAATCAATTCAAAATGGATTAAGGATTTAAATATACACCCTGAGACAATAAAACTTCTTAAAGAAAACATAGGGGAAACACTTCAGGAAATAGGACTGGGCACAGACTTCATGAATACGACCCCAAAAGCACGGGCAACCAAAGGAAAAATAAACAAATGGGATTATATCAAACTAAAAAGCTTCTGCACAGCAAAAGAAACAATTAAAAGAGTTAAAAGACAACCAACAGAGTGGGAGAAAATATTTGCAAAATATACATCTGACAAAGGATTAATATCCAGAATATATAAGGAACTCAAACAACTTTACAAGAAGAAAACAAGCAACCCAATTAAAAAATGGGCAAAAGAGCTAAGTAGGCATTTCTCTAAGGAAGATATCCAAATGGCCAACAGACATATGAAAAAATGCTCAACATCACTCAGCATCCGGGAAATGCAAATCAAAACCACATTGAGATACCATCTAACCCCAGTTAGGATGGCTAAAATCCAAAAGACTATGAACGATAAATGCTGGCGAGGCTGCGGAGAAAAAGGAACTCTCATACATTGTTGGTGGGACTGCAAAATGGTGCAGCCTCTATGGAAAATGGTATGGAGGTTCCTTAAACAATTGCAAATAGATCTACCATACGACCCAGCCATACCACTGTTGGGAATATACCCAGAGGAATGGAAATCATCAAGTCGAAGGTATACCTGTTCCCCAATGTTCATCGCAGCACTCTTTACAATAGCCAAGAGTTGGAACCAGCCCAAATGCCCATCATCAGATGAGTGGATACGGAAAATGTGGTACATCTACACAATGGAATACTACTCAGCTATAAAAACGAATGAAATACTGCCATTTGCAACAACATGGATGGACCTCGAGAGAATTATATTAAGTGAAACAAGTCAGGCACAGAAAGAGAAATACCACATGTTCTCACTTATTGGTGGGAGCTAACAATTAATATATAAATTCACACACACACATACACACATACACACACAAACGGGGGGGGGGTAAGAAGATATAACAACCACAATTATTTGAAGTTGATACAACAAACAAACAGAAAGGACATGGTTGGGGGGGAGGGGGGGAGGGAGAAGGGAGGGAGGTTTTGGTGATGGGGAGCATTATCAGCTACAATGTATATCGACAAAATAAAATTAAAAAAAAAAAAAAAAAAAAAAAAAAAAGAAACAGACATACCTGAAACCTGCCACAGATTAACCACTGGAGTCCCTAATTCTAGTTCAACTGTCATATTCATTCCGTAGGCTTGACAGATGGCTTATCCTTAGTGTTCCCACATGAAAACTGAAAACATTGAACTAGGTTAATCTCTAAAGGCTCTCTGAAGGACTCTATCCTGTTTTCTAAATTTAAGGTATTTCTTAGCTCTGCACAGAAACACTCCCACTATTGCAATCTATTTCTCAGCAGCACTGATCTTGAATATGCTTGTTTCAGAAATAAGATTACATAAGGAAGATCTGGGTTTCAGGTGTCAAAGCCTAATAATTCCTACCTATCAACTCCAAAGTGAGCAGAAATTTTCTTAAAATATTAGAGTCCAACTTTAAGTTCAAATTTCCTCAAATCAGATTCTTAGTTTCATTCTTGGATAGAATTTTACTAGTGTAAGGAGTCAGAAGACCAATCGAGTCAGTTTGGGATTGATGGACAGTCATTTGACAAGACACTGATTAAACTTCAGCAAATGTTGCAAACTCTGCAGGGGAGCAACCTTAAGGGGCACTTCCATTACAAGTGCTACAGTAACTGGTTAAAAACCTTTTCTGTTCTCACATTTGGTGATGATTGAAAACTGTAGGAAATCCAGAAGAGAAAGCCAACAGCCTGCAGCTGACAGACTGGTTAATTTATATGACAATCCAGAGCATATTTTTCATTCAAAGATAAGTTAAAACTTTCTTTCAAAATTTTTAACACGGAGGAAAATGAGTCAGATTAATAATAATCTCCAAATCAAATTACGGGGGTTAGTATTTATGCAGATCTGTAATTTGACTACATCTTTCCAATTCTTAATATAATAAATTATCAACTGATAATAATCAGCAAGCATTTATTGAGTATCTACATTGTATATTGTTCTATATTAGAGTCTATGTAGTTGTAGCGAAAATATAGGAAAATGGTCAGGGCCCCTCAGATGTTCAGAATCTTGCCGAGCATTTGGAGCATTTGCTGTAAATATCCACTTGTGCCCATGTGTTCCTTGGTTACTCTCTAATGTAATTGTGTATGGGCACTCAGGTGTCCTGGGTTATGGACCTAAGTGTAAAGGACTAATGGCTCTGATACACAGAGCTTCTCAGGACTCTCTGGGAGGCCACTAGGGCAGCTGCTCCTACTCTGAATAAAGCCTATTAATTTTTTACCCATGGCTCCCAGGATCTTTTCCTATTACCTAGCTCGTGGACCTGCATGTGAAGGGTTTGTAACCCAGTCTGTACAGTGGGCTTGAGGGGTCTGTGAGCCATAGCCCTACCAATACAGTAGTCAAGATGACATTATCTTTGGGAATCCACCCAGAAGAGAGATTGCTGGGTCATATGGTAGTTTTATTTTTAATTTCTTTAGGAACCTCCATACTGTTTTCCACAATGGCTGTACCAATCTACATTCCCATCAACAGTGTGTAAGTGTTCCCTTTTCTTCACGTCCTGCCAGCACTTGTTACCTCTCATCTTTCTTAATAATAGCTGTCCTAACGGGTGTGAGATGTTCTCTCATTGCAGTTTTGATTTGTACTTCCCTGATGATTCGTGATGCTGAGCATTTTTTCATATGACTGTTGGCCAATTTTATTGTCTTCTTTGGAGAAATGTCTATTCAAGTCCTTTGCCCATTTTTTAATCAAGTTATTTGTTTTTCTGATATTGATTTGTGTGGATTCCTTTATTAGCCCCTTATTGGATATATGGTTTGCAAATATTTTCTCCCAATCCATAGACTGTCTTTTCATTTTGTTGATTGCTTCCTTTCTGTGGGGAAGCTTTTTAGTTTGATATTGTCTCATTTATTTACTTTTGCTTTCATAGCCTGAGCTTTTGGTTTGATATCCAAAAAACTATTGCCAAGGCCAATATCAAGGAGCTTTTCCCCTATATTTCCTAAGAATTTTATGGTTTCAGGTCTTACATTTAAGTATTTTATCCATTTTGAGTTGATTTTTGTGTGTGATGTAAGATAAAGGTTCAATTCCATTCTTTTCCTTGTGGAAATCCAATTTGCCCAGAACTGTTTATCAAAGGGACTATCCTTTTCCCATTTTCCCATTTGGTGCTCTTGCTGAAAGTTAGTTGACTATATATTTGGGTTTATTTCTGGGCTCTCTGTTCTGTTCCACTGGCCTATGTGTCTATTTTTATGCTAGTACCAAACTGTTTTGATTACTATAGCTTTGTAGCATAATTTTTAAATCAGGAAGTATGATTCTCTAACTTTGTTTTTCTTTCTCAGAATTGCTTTGGCTATTTGAGGTCTTTGTGGTTTCATACAAATTTTAGACTTATTTTTTTATTTCTGTGAAGCATGCCATTGGAATTTTGATAGGGATTGCATTGAATCTGTATATTGTTTTGGGTAATGTGGACATTTGACAATATTGATTTCCTCAATCCATGAATGTGAGATATCTTTCCATTTATTTGTGTTGTCTTCAATTTGTTCCATCATTTTTTTTTTTTTTTTTCAGCATACAGATCTTTCTCCTCCTTGGATAAGTTTATTCCTAAGTATTTTTTGATGCTATCATAAATGTTATTGTTTTCTTGGTTTCCTTTTTAGATAGGTTATTATTTGTGTACAGAAATGCAACAGAAATGTGCAGAAAGAGCAATCCCACTTCTGAGACCCCAAAGAAATGAACTACCTCATAAAGATATCTGCACTCCCATGTTCATTGTAACATTATTTACAATAGCCAAGATATGGAAACAACCTAAGTATCCATTGACAAACTAATGGATAAAGAAACTGTGAGATACATACATACATACATACATATATATATATATATATACACACACACACACACACACACACACACATAAGAGAGAGAGAATACAATGGAATATTATTTGAACTTAAAAAAAAAAAAAAGAGAGCGATATCTTGCCATTTACCGCAACACAGATGAACTTAGAGAATATTATGCTAGGTGGAATAAGCCAGACACAGACAGGAAAATACTGCATGATCTCACTTATGTGTGGAATCTGAAAAAAAAAAAAAAAGTTGAATACACAGAAATAGAGAATAAAGAAGTGGTTCCTAGGGGCAGGGGAGGGAGGTGGGAAAAATGGGGAGATATAGGTCAAACAACACAAAGATATATAAAGGATACAGATATGTAAGATGAACAAGTCTAGAGATCTAATGGACAACATGAAAACTATAGTTAATAATATTGTATTGTATTCAAGATTTTTGCTAAAAGAATGGATTTTAGGTGCTCTTGCTACACACATAAAATATACATAACTATGTGCAATGATGGATATGTTAATTTGCTTGACTACAGTAAACATTTCATTATCTATATGTATATCAAAACATCATGTTGTACATCCTAAATATATACTATAAAACTGTTTAAAACTGAAGAAAAAAAAATATTATTCACTCAGTCATCTTTTCTATAAATATTATAAAATGTCTATAATATTAAAATCCTGTGGTAGATGAAACATGAATCTTAAGTAAATAATGATAATAACAATTATAGTGTCCTACCACGATTATAGCACTGTCATAAGCTTATATACACTAACTCATTATTAATCTTTCCAGAAACCCCATGAGGTTAGTGATATTGTCAAACCCTGTTTTATAGATGAGAAAACTGAGGCATAGACTATTAGATGCCTTGCCCGGGATCTGCATCCCAGACCTATTATTTGGCATAGACTATGAGTTCAGAGTCCCAGGCTCTTAACTATTAAAAAGAAAGTATTAGGTTGAAACATAAAATTGCCATTATTGTTGGTCAAAAATGGTTGAATATTATCAGTTTCATATGGCTAGATCATATCAGTTTGCATACATGAAGTAACAGATCAGTTGGGAGATTTGCGTCCGTTTCAATCTTTTGGAATAGTTTGTAAAGAATCGGTGTCAATTCCTCTTTGAATGTTTGGTAAAATTCTGCTGTGAATCCATCTGGTCCTGGGCTTTTCTTTGTTGGGAGCCTTCTGATAACAGCTTCAATCTCCTTTATTGTTATTGGTCTGTTCAAATTTTCTACGTCTTCATGGTTCAGTTTTGGGAGCTTGTGTGTGTCCAGAAATTTATCCATTTCCTCCAGATTTTCAAATTTGTTGGCATATAATTGTTTATAGTAGTCTCGAATGATTCCTTGTATTTCAGATGAATCAGTTTAATATCGCCTTTTTCATTTCTAATTTTTGTTATTTGAGTCTTCTCTCTTCTTTTTTTTGTTAGCCATGCTAATGGTTTGTCAATTTTATTTATCTTTTCAAAAAACCAACTTTTTGTTTCATTGATCTTTTGTATTGTTTTCTGGGTTTCAATTTCATTCAGTTCTGCTCTGAAGTTAATGATTTCTTTCCATCTGCTAACTGTAGGTTTGAATTGTTCTTGTTTTTCTAGTTCTTTAAGGTGAAGTGTTAGGTTGTTCACTTGCCATCTTTCCATTCTTCTGAGGTGAGCCTTTAATACAATAAATTTCCCCCTTAATACTGCTTTTGCAGTATCCCACAGGTTTTGGTATGATGTATCATTATTTTCATTAGTTTCAATAAATTTTTTGATTTCTTGCTTGATTTCTTCTTGGACCCATATGTCATTAAGTAGAATGCTGTTTAATTTCCATGTGTTTGTATAGTTTCCAGAGTTTCGTTTGTTATTAATTTCTAGTTTTAATCCATTGTGGTCTGAGAAGATACATGGGATAATTCCAATTTTTTTGAATTTATTGAGACTTGATTTGTGACGTAATATGTGATCTATCCTGGAGAATGATCCATGTGCTGATGAGAAGAATGAATATTCTGAGGTTATTTAAAAAATGGGCAAAAGAGCTAAGTAGGCATTTCTCTAAGGAAGATATACAAATGGCCAACAGACATATGAAAAAATGCTCAACATCACTCAGCATCCGGGAAATGCAAATCAAAACCGCACTGAGATACCAGCTAACCCCAGTTAGGATGGCTAATATCCAAAAGACTCTGAACGATAAATGCTGGCGAGGTTGCGGAGAAAAAGGAACTCTCGTACATTGTTGGTGGGACTGCAAAATGGTGCAGCCTCTATGGAAAATGGTATGGAGGTTCCTCAAACAATTGCAGATAGATCTACCATACGACCCAGCTATCCCACTGTTGGTAATATACCCAGAGGAATGGAAATCATCAAGTCGAAGGTATACCTGTTCCCCAATGTTCATCGCAGCACTCTTTACAATAGCCAAGAGTTGGAACCAGCCCAAATATCCATCATCAGATGAGTGGATACGGAAAATGTGGTACATCTACACAATGGAATACCACTCAGCTATAAAAACGAATGAAATACTGCCATTTGCAACAACATGGATGGACCCTGAGAGAATTATATTAAGTGAAACAAGTCAGGCACAGAAAGAGAAATACCACATGTTCTCACTTATTGGTGGGAGCTAAAAATTAATATATAAATTCACACACACACACACACACACACACACACACACACACAACCGGGGGGAGGAGAAGATATAACAACCACAATTACTTGAAGTTGATACGACAAGCAAACAGAAAGGACATTGTTGGGGGGGAGGGAGGGTGGGAGAAGGGAGGGAGGTTTTGGTGATGGGGAGCAATAATCAGCCACAATGTATATCGACAAAATAAAATTAAAAAAAAAAAATCAGTTGTTCTAACAGGACTATAAGAATTTAGAGGTGGTAAAAATAACCAAAGATGTTTGGTGTTCTGAAAGGAGGCTTCATGGAGCTTAAGGACAAGACTTGGATAGAGGAAAAAACAGGCAGGGTATTCAAGAAGACATATACCAAGCCAGAGAGGTAAGAATGCATGCATGTTTTCTGTAAGTATTGAACCTCATCTGGTTCCTAGTATGAGGTCTTAGACTTATCTCCTGCCTAATTTCCATATTCCAGTCACACCCAGTACCACCACAAATAAATTTGCACTAAAGAGGGGTGTTATAAGTTGAATTGTCTTGTCCACCCCCCAAAAATTTATGTGTTAATACCCTAAATCCCAGTACCTCAGAATGTGACTTTATTTGGAAATAGGGTGTTTGCAGGTATAATTAATTAAGATGGCATCATTAGTGTGGGTCATAATCCAAAATAGCCAGCTTCCTATAAAAAAAGAAATTTTGGACACAGTGACATACACAAAGGGAGAACACATACAAATTTAAAGGCAGAAATCAAAGATGATGCAGAGATGCTTCAATATGCCAAGGAACACCAAACATTTCCAGCTAGGCAAGAGTCCTGGAACAGATATTCTTTCACCACCTTCTGAAGGAACTACCCCTGACAACACCTTTATCTCAAGACTTCTAGCTTTCAGAGCTGTGAGATGATAGGTTTCTGTTGTTTAATTCACCTAGTGTATTAGTCAGGATTTTCCAGAGAAATAGAACCAATGGGATATATGAATATATGACTGTACTTTGAAAAGCTCATGGAAAAGCAGAATTAAAAGATAATACAAAACTTTCCATGAACTTTTTAAAGTACCCTCACATATAGACACTCCTATAAAGATATATAGAAAAAGATTTATTATGAGGCATTGGCTCATGCAATTATGGAGGCTGAGAATTTCCACAATCTGCCGTCTGCACCCTGGAAACCCAGGAAAGCCAGTAGTATAGTTCCAGTCCAAATCTGAAGGCCTGAGAACCAAGGGCACTAATGTCTGAAGGCAATCAGAGAGAGATGTCCCAGTTCAAGAAAAGATCAAATTTGCCCTTTGTCAAACTTTTTGTTTTATTCAGGCCTTCAATGGGGTGATTAGGGTAGGTGGATAGTGGCCCAGAGTATGAGAACCCTATAAAGGAGGTGGTTGGGGTGTGGGTACTATATTAGTTGGTTTGTACTCGAAAAGTGTGCTCACAGGCAAATTGTTTACTATCTTTCTGAATTAGCTAACCCTTAAAGGAGCAGTCCTCCCAAGGCCCCAGATGTCAAAGCATCAGAATACAGAAAATAAAAGACATAGTTAATACACCCACTAGATGACCCACTGAGCTGTGGAATAGTGGATCTTTTTTAATTTTAACATTTTAAAACTAATCTTTATTTAAATTTTTAATTATTATTAATTATAATTTATATTTTTTATTTTGATATTTGTTAATATTTGGGGAGAAAAAATAACTTTTTATGAACAAAGAAGCACTTCAAAATGACTAGGTGAATCCACACATTGCTTTAGGAAACACTGAAAATCACAGTATAAGTAATAATTATTCATTTAATAAGTTCATTATATGCAGTGCCATTGCAATGTTTGAACATGTTATGCAAATTTTACCATCCCTTTCTAAGGACATATGAAACTGTTGGTTATTATGTTGTATAATAATTGATGTAAATAATAAGCATTTGGTGCAAATGCTTGAGAGTTGAACTGCACTAACCAAGACTTTCTGAGATCAGTGTGTAGGCAATGAAAGGGAAGAACAGTCTTGGTCCTGGAGAGTAGGCTGTCGTGGAGAATCCATCCTCATACTACACCAACCTGACCCCTGATCCAGTCATCTTAACTGCTCTCAGGAAAGTTTTTCTGCCGATGCTGCTGTCCTCATGCTTGCTGCTCAGGTACCACCAGAAAGCATGACTGCAAAAGAAGGTTAAAGCTCTATGCATCTCAGGGAGAAAAGGCCTTGTTCTGTGGTCTGGGCTGGCATTGTACTTTGATTAAGTACATCTTTTCAGGCCCCCCAATCCACACTACTGTTTACAATTTTACTACTGTTTCCAATTTTAGGAACCCAGAGCTCACTCATCCAGGGACCAAATGTCAGAAGCTATTGCTAGCCAATGCTCTCTAACATGCATCATTTCTATGTCCTGTAAGAGAGTTTATGTCCACTGAGCCCCAGCTGTATTTCTGTGTGCTCCCCCACTTTCCCAGACTGGACCTAATCCAAAATTACCCTTAAATCTAACATTCTGCTTACCTTGAATTTTAGGGATGCTTATGCAGGTAGGAAACCCCATGACCAGTTGCAAACTTCCAGAACCCCATTTCCAGAAGTGGCTATTCTTCTCACATTTATATAGAGAGAGTAAGGGAATTGGATTTAAGTTCCAATACATAAGAAATTAATAGGTAAATCAATCACCAATCCTTGCTGTCTCTTCCTCCTCTGTAAAATAAGGGGAAACAATGACCTCCCCATTGTAATAATCAAATAAAATAAACTGTAATCCTACACTGTAAAGAGCTGAAGAGAAAATGCCTCCCAAAGGAACCACCCCAGGGCTCTGCTTTGCTCAAAGCTATCCTTTGACCAAAGACTTGTGGCCAAAGTCTTAAAGATGAAGGGTTTGAATGCTTGTTTTCAATAAAACTGAACAAGCTAGAGTACAAGACCAACATTCACAAACATCATGGGTGGAGATAAACTTGAAGAAACAGATTATAGAGTAATAGCTTTAATAATGAAGAATAAAATGGTTGTATCTCAGGGCTGCTGGGAAGCAAGCAACGAGAAGAACAGGGAACTGGCTTAGTAGAAGACATAATCAAGAGCTGTATTTGCCCAACAGTGCTGCCCAAGTATCGTGCTGTTTTTATATTAAAGTATTTTCAACAAGGGGTTGCATTCACACTAAGGATTTTGCTTTTTATTTACCTCATCTGCCCAGATAAACTTTCAAATTGCTATGCTAAGTATTGTTCATCATAAGTTAAACTAAGCAATTCTCTTATAAATCTTGAAAAGAAATCACTATATCTTAATATAGTAGTATATATATCAAACAAAATTTCTACAATCACGAATATAGAAAAATATATTTAAATGTGCCCCAAGTCCTCCAGAATTATATAAGTGCTACAACAGCTTTAAATATATTCTATCAATTTCTGGGACAAGAATTCTATTGCAAAAACTCAAACTGTATTCTTTAAAACAGAGACATCACTCAACAAAAGAAATAAGTTACTTCAAAAAAAGTAGATCACTGAAATGGAAAGCTGATATACACAAATATCTGCATACATATGTATGTGAAATATAAATGTCTATATCAACAAATACATTCAGATACAGAATAGATATTATATAAAGATCTAAAATTTAAAGCATGAAAATTTCTCTTTCCAATTCCATATTACTTTAATGCAATTTTCAAGAAGACTTGTTTCTATTAAAAAAGCACGTGGACAGTCATTAGAACAACCTGCCTGAGAAAAGGCAGCAGTATCTATTATTAAGGCAATTTATAGCCCACATTTTTTGATTCACTGAACATATAGTCTTGTTAATATGGCAAGAAATTATACAAATGTATGTTTCTTTAAAGTGGATGATTGTCTGAAACTAATTGCTAAGTCAAGTGTTTATGTAATTGTTGTAACATTTCTTATAAATTAGTCATTATTCCACACTATAAAACCAATTGGGACTTAAACTTTCAGGTTTTTATCCCCTGAATGGCAAGTTATTTACCAAAACAAAACCCCCAAATTACTGTGTACTGTAATTAAATGTCTGCATATGCTTTGAAGATAAAGCAATGATTGCGAATTATTCAAAAGAATTATTTTAAGAATAAGTCCCACAAGTACACTACGTGGATGTACAGATGTTTACAGGTGGAAATGTGCCTCTTTTCAACCTTGGAATATAAGCTGTAATAAGTACCACTAGTTTGAAACATTATCAGTCCTGAGTTGGCCTTTCTCCACTTGGGAAAAGGCCATCAGTAAGAGCTGATAGCTTCCAGAAATGCAAAGATATTCAGGAATTCTGCTGGTTCTGTAATTGCCTATAACTTGTCTCCCTCTCCTTCCTCAGAATGTTAAACAAGATATAAAATAGGCTGGAGTGCCTAGAAAGAATAGGTACCTGCCAATCAGGAGTTCTTAAAGCTGGTGAGTAAATATTCACTGTCAATATATTGAATGCCTTCCTTCACCTATTTATTTATCTATTATTAAATATCTACCAAATATTTACAGAACAACTGCTGTAGGTGCAAAATTACAGAAACCAAAAAGATGCCAGTTTTTTTTTTACCTCAATCAACTCACACATAAATAAGAAATACTACCGAATCACTAAAGAATTAAGTTGGGGAATTTTCTATATGGCTCATCAGGACAGGAAAAAGTAATAACAAAACTTTAAAATAATACCTCAATACTTAATTACACTTCTTAGTATATAATCTTATGACCTATGGGTGTTGGAAACTTTTCTAAGTATGTAGTGATTGTAATGATTGATGTGGGTCAGGAAAAATGATGACCCTCCTTTGCCCGATGGAAGTTAGATGAGCAATGGCTGTTAGGCTAGCCCTGTCGTCTCTCCTATCTCCATCGCTCAAATGGCTGACATAAAAGAGATTTTTTTTATTAAGTAGAAAAAGCACCCTCTCCCCCTCTCCTGGTAACCTGACTTTCTATCTTTAGAGATCACATTTCAAAAATAAAATTAACGCCTTTCAATATGAGCCAGAAAAAAAAAAAAAAAAACTGCTTTGCCAAAGCAACCATTCCAAAAACTTGGAAGTCATGCAGAAAGGGATTTCTACTTATTAATTTTCCACTATCCAACAGGGAAAAAAACCCTAGAGAAAATATGGACAATTTACAAATCTGTCTCTGAATTACTGTGTGTACTTTAATTACCAGATTTTAAAATCTGAGCCAAACTTTTCTTTTTACTTTATTGATGTACTGTAACTTAATAGAGACTTGAGCTCCTGCTATTTGAAAATGCTTTTAGAAAGATGAAAGTGATTGGTTTCTATAAATTGGGCTCTGACTTCCTAAAGGGAATATTCCCCACTTTTCTTTCATTCTTAGATGTTACATAATAGCTAAAAGTTAAAAGAATCAGAGATGGAGTAGGAAATATTAATATGGGAATGAGTCAAGGACAATGATTATCTGGGGAACAATGGCAGAGAATGATGCAGGAAGGGGACAATGTACGTTAGCCTGGAAGTTTAATTTCCACTTGGAAAAAGGAAGGAAAATGGATTATTACTGAATTTCCACCATAAGTCAGGTCATATCATAATCTTATTTAATATTCCTGGCAACTGAATGAGAGAGTATTTTTCCCCATCATACAAATCAAAAAAAAAAAAAAATAGGCTTAAATAAAATATCCAAGATCCTATAGTGGCCAAGCTACGAATGGAATCCATACCTGTATGATTTCAGGGTGTGCCTCTATTCCCTTCTGGATAGGAGAACAGGGGTTGGACAAGAATAGATTATTCCAGAAAACAGAAACTATTCGTATGCTGACGTCAGGAGACTCTGAAGAAGTTACAAAAAAGTAATTTATTTTTCAATAATTGATCAATGTTTTATTCAAAATACCAAATAATTCTATTATTTTTTGCAATGTTCTTACTGTCCTGCATGGAACTTTCTCAATGTCACCCGAGTTAGACCACCAAAGGAGTTTGGAGATTTTGTTTTAGTTTGGCTTTTGCTATTGAACTTTCCAAAGACTATTCAAATAGTTTCTTGCTCTAACTATAGAATGTTTTCTATGATATAAGAAAATTCTGCGATATTAATGAGTTCATGCATGTAATGTCAATTGAGTTCCCTGAAAGAAGGGGCTAGGTATAAAAGTGATGCTATTCTTTTGTTCCTTTTATTTGGTGTCTTGCCTAAATTGACTGAATGTTTGTGGTTTGTTGATTCTGTTAGTCACGAAAAAAATAAAGCCACCCCTTCAATGCTCAAATAAAGGAGGTCAGTTAATGACTTTACTTCTACATCCAGGCTTCCAGGAACGATTTCAGCTATGCTTGATTTCCATAGCTTTAGTGTGCGTCGATTGGTCATACACCATGATGTTAGATTTACTTAATAGGATTTCAGAAGTTATTAGTAAGAGCATGGGATGTGCACATCAGAGAGATTGCCCTGAAAAAATTTTTAGAGCTGCCTTTCAAGGATCCTGGAGATAAGGAGAGAACAAGGAAGAGATAAAAGTAACTGTTCATGGACCCAGAAATATTCCAAGTGAGCATATACAACTTCAAAAATCACTGAAGATGTCATCAGTTTGGTGACCTGGAAAACAAGCTCACATGAAGAAATGTCTTTTTGACAGGGTAATGGGTTGTTTGTAATTGGACTTTAAATGCACTAGAGATTGTTTGCATCTGGCATCATCTTACTTGACAAGCTAATCACATGGTTCCTAATTAATAGGAGATACTTTCTCCAGATCAAGAAGAGAATTTTAACTCAATATCTGGAGTTGCCAATTTTCTTTTTATCAACTCCTCTCAACCTCCCTTGATCCTATTCTTTGTATTTTCTCACCAGGGTTTTCAGCATCTCACTTTGTACTGGTTTCTTCCCACCAACGTTTAAACATGATCAATGTGTCATTCGCCTAAGACAAACAAGCAAAACTCTCTCAACCCTACAACCTCCTCTAGTGATTGTCCAATCTAATTCTTCATAGCTAGTTTTTATCGAAAATATTTTCTTTGTGTTCTACACGTAGTAAATATCAATATGTATTTGTTCAGTTCAGTTAAATAATGTCCTGCTATTACCTGATGCATTCTTTTGTTAAAGCTTTATCACTTGCATCATGATTTTTCTATCTAAATGTATCAAGATTGTTTTTATCCATAGATAACTCCTAAATCAATATTCGTGGGCTGTTGTCTTATCCTATAATCCAATCTCAAATATCTCCAACTATCTTCACTTAGGTGTCTCACAGCACTCCACATCATTGTATCCAAAGCTAACACATCATTTTCCCTTCCAAACATATTTTTTTCTTTGTCTTTCCTATCTCAGTGAAAAGCAGCTCCGTCCACCTCATTTTCCAAGCCACAAATCTAGAAGTTATCTTTTATTGCTCCCTGTTCCTCACCTCCAATATTTACTTAACCACTAAGTTTTATCCCCTAAAATATTCTTTTATTCTTGCGTCTCTCATTTCCCTCCATCTCACTGAATCTATCCTAGGCCACACCAACATTATCTCCCTGGCTTACTGGAACTGCCTCCTAACTCTCCCATCTATTCTGCACACTTGATCAAAAATGAGCTTCCTGAACATAAATATGAAGCTATCACCCCCCTTCCGAAATCTTTGCCCAATGCCCATATAATAAGTGACAAATTCCTTAAAATGGCTTGTGAGTCCCCACCTGCATCATTTGCCCCTCATAGACCAACCTGTTCTATAGTGACACTGGAATATTTTCCATTCTTTGAAGCTGTCATATGCTTGCATTCAGACATTCAAGCATACAGTTCACCTTCTCTGGAAACCCTTTCCGCATTCTATTCCCTTCCAACCTGAGAAAGCCCTTAATATCCTTCAGATCTCAGCTTCTTTCTGGAAGTTTCCCCTGGTTTGTCTAAACAAGTTTAGGTTCTCTTCTATATATTTCTTTCTAAGTTATTACTCAACAGACTCTAATTTTTGTATACTTGTCTATCTTTTTCAATAGAGTTCATAATTTTTTTATTGAAGTGTAATTGATTATGCATATTTGTGGCGTATAGAGTTGAATATCATTACTTGTGTACGATGTGTGGTGATCAAGTCAGGATAATTAGCATATTCATCATTACAAAATATAATCATTTCTTTGTGCTGAAGACATCTGATCTCCTCTGTTCTAGTCATCTGATAACATGCAGTAAACTATTGTTAATTATAGGTGCCTGGCTCGACTGTACATCAATAGAACTTATTTTTCCTAACTAGCTGTCTAAGAAAACACGTCTCATTTTGATCTCACTCTATCCTCAGCTTCTAATACAGTGTGTTGTAAGAAGTATATAAATAACTATATCCAAAATAAAAATAGTATCATTTAAGCATACCATTCTTGATAGTTGGTTTCATAACTTCTTTATACAAGAGAGCATAGATTCAGATCCCTCTGGATAAAATGACCATATAATGTTTCATCTACATCAGGCCTTTTTGACAGCAAAAGGGATAATATTAAACTACAGGTCAACAAGGTAAATCAGGACTCTCGCAGATGAACTGGGAAAAATGGTCCCCCTCCTTGGCAGCAAAGTAGATAACATAAATAGATAAAGCTCAGGTCTATCTGATTTTTCTGAGGGGGTGGAGGCATTCTATTGACCTGGAGATGGCAGGAACTATGCAGCTCCAGACAATTGTTACCATGTGAGAATATAGACCCAAGAAAAACCATATCTCATATCTCAAAATAAGCAAATGTCATCAGACTGTCAGTAATTAAAAACCTTTACTATATTTTCAGATCTTCACAGTTTTAAAAAACATGTTACAACTTGGGCACAAGGGGTGACAATCAGCTTTGTATCTCATGAATATTCATAAATAATTTTTAAAAATAATTTTTTAAAAAAGCATGTTATCCAACATTTTACTTGTTTCTTTTGTAATACCAGCATAAATTTTCAAATATTTACATAAGACATTAATAATAATAATAATAATGATAATAATAAAAGGAAAACTCAAATTTAAAAAAAAAAAAAAAAAAAAAAAAAAAAAGAATATAGACCCAGTCTTATCAGATCTTCTGATTTGTCAAGAAAAACAAGAAATCCTTATTTTATCAAAAACATCTTGGTGTTTTAATGTTGGTAGCAGATTGAAATTTTTTTAAAAAACAAAACAGTTTGAAGTCTGGACAGAAGTTAAAATCAAAACACATAATTACCTGCATAGGCTAGACACACAGACATGAATAAAAGCCATTTCATAAAGCAGGGTAACCCAGACGTTATGCCTTCGGTTGCTGAGTATTGGGGTGGTTCAGAAAGTCCCAAGCAAGCAGCCTAGGCAGCCAGGATACTAGGAGGAGGTTCAAGAGGCCTGAAAGTATCTTAGTATTCTAAACCCAGTATAACCACAACTAAATACCAGTCCTGCTACACATATGAGGATAATTCATGCGACCCTCCAGAGGGTCTTTTTTAACTTCTGGAGCAGTGTGAGGATTTTTATTTTTCTACTCGCTCATTATACAATCACTCCCTAAATGCTGCTTGTGCTTGATTTGTCCCTATATTAAATGATAAGCACTCAGACTTTCATTCACCCTGCCTGCACTACAGTTTTACTCGTCAATTGAGAAACAGGTATCATTAGATGCCAATGTCAAAATAGTCAGTGAATATAACTTGATGAATAAAACTTGGGTCAGAAATATTTAGCACACCTTTCCCTTCCCTATCCACAACTCCTAACACAATTTGCCCATGAACAGTATCTGTCTAATATCCATAGTTTATGCTGTTGCCTAATCTAGTAATAATATATACAGAATGGTTTCATGACTAAGGACTACATGAGTCATTCCCCAAGCAGTTTGTGTTATTTATATTCTCCAAGTGTATACAAAGCAGATTTGCAAAAACGTTTGTGCTAAGGATGTAATTAAAGAATGAGCTATGAAGAAACTTCAGGATTATCTAGTCCAGCCTCGTCATTTTACAGATGAGGAAACTTCACGCAGGGGAAGCTGAGAAAATTCCTGAAAGTCATACAACTTGGAAGATGCTCTGTTGAAAGTTCTTTGGATGCTACCAAAGTTTGTGAGTGACAGAAGTTTCAGCCTCTGGATGGGAATGGAGGTTACGCAACTTGGGGTGAGGGGTCAGGGAGTTTGAGAACCAGAAGTAGTTACTAGCTGGTCACCAAAGATAGACTATGTTTGCAAAGACGCAAAATAAACTGCCAGTGACCTCACCACAAAGCAGGGGCGGACTTCCTGCTGAGACATTAAGACCTTCACAGTCATCTGGGAAAAACAAGTGGTGCTCATAAGGCAATGCCTCTGACCACAGACCCACTGGGAACTGGAGATTTTTCAGTCTCAGTTTTATTCTCTTATTTCTATCAATTTCAGATTTTCTACTGTAGTCACTCACCTGCTCCCTCATTTCTGTTTGGTTTAGACCTGCTCTCTTTTGTATTCTCCTTGATGACTTTTCTCTTATTCTTTGCCACCACATCCCATGGTATTCCAAATACATGTTCTTGTTTTTTAAAAATTTTCCATGTCAGATTTATCTCAGAATGGAGCCTGGATTTCCTGTGGCAGAACCACTTCTTTCACAAACTTCCTGCCTCCCATTCCCTTACTCACTGAATCATCCAAAGCCCAGGTCACTTTTGACTTATCCTGGACCCCTGCCTTCTCTGTCACCAAGACTCTGTTTTATCTCCTCCTTTTCATGTCTATAATCAGTGCCTTAGATCACATACTTAGAGTTTCTAACTCAGAACTCTTGAATGATCCCTCTGCCGCCTTCTCCTTCCCATTCTGTCCATTCTCCACGAGGCCCCAGAGTTGTCTGTCTACACCACAAAGATAATAAGGTCCCATCACTTCCGAGATAAAAGTCAAAATGCCTTAGCAGTAAAAATGCTTTGACTCAGTAAATCAATTTAGATGAACTTATTCTTAAGAAATAATCAGAGATTTAAAGAAATGTTTATTTTTAATAATGTTCTCTGTAATATTATTTAGGAGAACCAAAAGAGGAAAAAAAAAAAGAAGAAGAAGCCTGAATAATCCCGGAAAGAAAAACAATTCTGAATTTTAGAATACTCATAAAATGGATTATAATGTAATCATTACAAATTCTGTTTATAGAAAGTTCTATTGAAGATGAAGGTGGTAACAGCAGGCCTCAGCTTCTCCCACCACTGCCATCTGTGCAACCAGGCAGACCAATGAGCCAGAACCAAAAGCCCCTGAACCAAAAGCCCCTAGACCCCTGAGATGCGGGGCAGAGGACCTTAGCCCCACCCACCACCCTCTCCTACCTCACCCACCACAACAACATCTTAGAGTGTGCTTATTAGACACAAGTGTTTCTATGGGATGTGTAACTTATCTGCTCATGTCCTTCACCAAATTTCTGCTTAGATTTTTCTAATTCATTTTTAAGAGTTTGTTTGTTTCTCATTAAGGATATTAATATTTTTGTTAAATTTGTTCCTTATCAACTGACATTAAAATTAGTTTTAAAAAAAGTTCTATTGACAACCAAAATGAATAATCCCACTATAGTTTAATTCACCAACTGACTATAATTAAAATCTGTAGACAAAATGCAAAAAGTAATTACATGAGGACTCTGAATAATGTACAAAAGCAGGCAGATTGGTGAAGAAAAGTCAAACCTGGAGGAAAGAACCAATATGAGTGTGACTTTTTTGGGATTTTTTTTCTTCTCCCATAATATAGACCTGAGAGTAAAACTCCAATCACAGAAATGTGATGCTGCCATGGACACCTGAGACTCGGAGAGAAGCCTAATCTTTCTGGCCATATGACTGGACAAAATGTTCCCTGCAAGACAGGAAATGGTAGGAGATCCAGTAAAAGAGAGAGTTAAAAAAAGGGAATTCCCTAATTCTATATACGAATTAGCAAAAGTCCTGATCTCACCTCTGAGCTGTGAATCCATCAGAAAAATCCAAAGTAGCACAGAAAAAGCTTCAAGAATTGAATTATAATATATGATACAACCCAAGGTCCTGACCAATCCCTGGGTGGCACATGAGTGGCACAGACCCAAAGCAATATAGCAAAGGTTTGGAAACTAAACTGATATTGAAACCAGTACCAAAAAAGGTGAGAAAAAATACAATAAAATCCTAAATAGGTAATATGCATGTTAAAACAACAACAACAAGATCAACAACACGGTCAATAGAATTTTAACAGAACCTAGACTTTCATAATATAATGTCCAAAATGTGTAGTATATAATCCAAAGATACTCAACATACAGAAATACAAAAATCCAGGAAAATATGATGAATTGTCAAGGGAAAATACAAGCAACAAATGCTAACCACAACGCAGCCCAAATGTTGGAATTATACAGAATAACTTTACAGCAGAAAATATAACTATGCTTCATTAGCTAAAAGTAATCACGCTTGTAATAAATGGAAAGGTAGTAGATTTCAGCAGGGAATTTGAAACTATTAAAAAATAAAAACTTTAGAACAAAAATATATAACATATAATTTAAAAAAAAAATTCACTGGAGATCACTCTAAGATCCTGGGGGGAAGGGAAGCTTCTACAGCCCAGCAGCTGCCAAAGAGAGTCGAGATCCACGCAGCACCAGGGCCCAATCTAAGGCCCCAGGGGGAAGTGCAGCCACTGAGGTGATCTGAGACATGCATGGCACCAGGGGCTCAGTCTACAGCCATGGAAAGCTGGAACGGGAGCCAAGGTGGTATAATATAGACACCACCAAACCTTCTGTCACCACAAGGGCAGTTCACCACCACAGTAGCAGCCAGGGCCACTCTATAGTCAACCTGCCACTCACTTGACTACACTGAGAGTCGCCAGTAGAACCTGCAAATAGAGGAGGAAATCAACATACTCATAGCCAACCCCAGAGTAATATAAGAAACAAGGCCTCTACCAGATAACCAAACATCAATGAAAAAATACTTGAACTACAAGCAAGAAGATATGACACCACCAAAGGAATACAGTAATGCTCAATTTCCAGACCCCATAAAGCAGGGAATCCTTGAAATGTCTGAAAAGGAGTTCCAAGCAATTATCTTAAGAAAACTCGAAGAGATAAAAAAAAGACTTAATAAAAGAACACAAGGAAACAAGAAAAAATATCCAGAATATGAAGGAGGAAATTTACAGAGAGATTAATACCTTAAAAAAGAGTGTAGCAGAACTCCTAGAAATGAAAAATTCACTCAATGAAATAAAAAGCACAACAGAGAGCTTGTGCAGCAAGCTAGAACAAGCAGAAGACTTTCAGGTCTTGAAGATGGTCTTTTTGAAATAAGGAAAAAAAATTAAAATATTAAAGAAAATCTAAGAGAGATTGCAGACAACCTCAAGCACTTTAACATCCAAATTATGAGTATTCGAGAAGGGGAGGAGAAAGGAAAAGGTATCAAAAACCTATTCAAGGAAATAATAACAGAAAACTTCCCAGGTGTAGGGAGAGATGCAGACCTTCAAATCCAGGAAGCTCAAAGGTCTCCAAATAGATTCAGTCCATAAAGACCCTCAACAAGACACATTACTGTCAAATTTGCAAAGCTAAAAGACAAATAGAGAATTCTAAAAGCAGCAAGAGAAAAGCGTAAAGTCACCTACAAAGGAACCTTCATCAGACTAACAGCACACTTTTCAACTGAAACCTTCCAGCAAGATGAAAATGGAATGATATATTCAAAATACTAAAAGAAAAAATTGCCAGCCAAGAATTCTTTACCCAGCAAGGCTCTCCTTCAGAAATAAGGGAGAGGGCCAGCCACGTGGCTCACTCAGGAGAGTGCGGTGCTGGAAGTGCCGAGGCCACGGGTTTGGATCCTATATAGGGATGGCCGGTGCACTCACTGGCTGAGCGTGGTGCAGACCACACCATGCCAAGGGTTGCAATCCCCTTACCAGTAAAAAAAAAAAAAAAAAAAAAAAGAGGGAGAAATAGTGTATTTTCCAGAGAAACAAAAGTTGTGGGAGTTTACCACCACACGACCAGCCCTGCAAGAAATTCTCAAGGGATTCTTTCATCTGGAATCTGAATAATGATGATCACTATCACAGTTACACAAGAAAGAGCAAAACCCACAATTAAAACAAAAATACCAGTGAGAAAGAAAAAGAAGCTAAATCTTGCCATCTTAAATTTTCAACCAACATTGAAGAAAAGAAAGAAAAGGGGAAGTAATAATCAAAAGATATTTAAATCATCTAAACAAAAAGCAATTAAATGACAGGAATTAAACAATTCTGTCAATAACTGCCCTAAATGCGAATGGATTAAACTCCCCATTCAAATGAAACAGACTGACTGATTACATTAAAAAGCTAGACCTAAGTATATGCTGTCTCCAAGAGACTCATCTCCCCTGTAGAAACACACACAGACTAAAAGTGAAGACATGAAAAAAGATATACCATGCAAATGGAAACCAAAAACGAGCCAGAGTGGCTATTCTTATATCAGGTAAAATAGATTTTAAACCAAAAAGCATAAAAAGAGACAAAGAAGGCCACTATATAATGATAAAGGATCTATCCAGCTAGAAGACATAACAATCATAAATATGTGTGTACCCAATACTGGAGCACCCAGATATATAAAGCAAATACCCTTAGACCTAAAGAAAGAAATAGGCCCTAATACATTAATAGTGGGTGACCTGAACACCCCTCTCTCAGTATGGAACAGACTGTCCAGGCAACAAATCAACAAAGAGAAACAGGATTTAAACTACACCTTAGATCAACTGGACCTGGCAAATATGTACAAAACATTTCACCCGACAACTAAAGAATATACTTTCTTCTCATCAGCACATGGCACATTCTCCAGGATAGGTCACATATTAGGTCACAAATCTAGTTTCAGAAAATTTTAACAAATTGAAATCATTCCAAGTATCTTTTCAGACCACAATGAACTAAAACTGGCAATTAATAACAAGCAAAACTCTGGAAACTACACAAATACAAAGAAACTAAACAATGGGCTCCTGAATGACCTATAGGTCCAAGAGGAAATTGAAAAATTTCTTGAAACTAATGAAAACAAAGAAACATCATGCCAAAACCTGTAGGATACTGCAAAAGCGTACTAAGAGGCAAATTTATTGCAATAAATGCTTACATCAAAAGAATGGAAAGACTTCAACCATATGACCTAACATTATGCCTCAAAGAACTTGAAAAACAACAATCCAATCCTAAAGGTAATAGCCAAATAGAAATAAATAAGATCAGAGCTAAATGATATAGAGACCCCAAAATTGATAGAGAATATCAATTAAACCTAAAGTTGGTTTTCTGAGAAGACAAATAAAATAGACAAACTATTAGCCAGGTTAACAAAAAAAAAAAAAAAAGAGAGAGAGAGAGAGAGAGAAGACCCAAATAACAAATATCAGAAATGAAAAGGGAGACATTACAACTGATACCACAGAAATACAAAGAATCATTAGAGACTCTTATAAACAACTATGTGACAACAAATATAAAAACCTTTTAAGATACGGATAAGTTTCTGGACACATATAAACTATCCAGACTGAGCCAGAAAGAAATAGAAAGGCTGAACAGACCAATAACAAGCAATGAGATTGAAGCAGTAATCAGCAATCTTCCAACAAAGAAAAGCCAAGGTCTAGATGGTTTTACAGCTGAATTCTATCAAACCTTTAAAGTGGAATTAATACTAATTTTCCTCAAACTATTCCAAAAAATTGAAACAGAAGCCATTCTCCCAAACACATTCTATGAAGCCAACATAACTCTGATACCAAAACCAGATAAAGACACAACAAAAAAGAAAATTACAGGCCAATATCCTTGATGAACATAGATGTAAAAATCCTCAACAAAATATTACCAATCAGAATACAACACATCAAAAAAATTATACACCATGATCAAGTGAGATTCATCCCAGAGATGCAAGGGTGGTTCAACATATGAACATCAATAAATGTGATGCATCACATCAACAAACTTAAGGACAAAAACCATATGATTATCTCAATAGATGCTGAAAAAGCATTTGACAAAATTCAACATGCTTTCATGATAAAGACTCTCAACAAATCAGGTCAACAAATTAGGTCAACACATTAGGTAGAGAAGGAAAGTGTCTCAACACAATAAAAGCCATCTACAAGAAGCCTGCCACCAGTATGGTTCTGAATGGAGAAAAACTGAAGGCTTTTCCCTTAAGAACAGAAACAAGACGGGATGCTCATTCTCACCACTTCTGTTTAACATAGTACTGGAGGTACTAGCCAGAGAAATCAGGCAAGAGAAAGAAATAAAGGCATACAGATTGGAAAACATGAAATCAAACTGTCTCTATTTGCAGATGACATGATACTATATATAGAAAAACCTAAAGACTCTATCAGAAAACTCCTAGATCTGTTTTATAATTTCAGTAACATTGCAGGGTACAAAATAAATGCCACCAAATCAGTTGCATTTATGTTCTCCAATAATGAGTTAACAGAAAGAGTAATCAAGAAAGTAAGCCCATTTACAACAGTCACACACACACAAAAAATACCTATGGATCAATTTAATGAAGGAGGTGAAAGATCTCTACAATAACTAGAAACCACTACTGAAAGAAATTAAAGAAGACACAAAAAGATGGAAAGACATTGCATGCTCTTGGAATGGAAGAATTAACATTGTGAAAATGTCTGTACTACCCAAAGCAATCAACAGATTCAATACAATCCTCATCAAAATAGCAATGACATTCTTCACAGAAATGTAAAAAACAGTCTTGGCATTCATATGAAACAGCAAAAGACCCTGAGTAGTCAAAGCAATCATGAGCAAAAAATAAAGCCAGATGCATAACACTACCTGACTTCAAATTATACTACAAAGCTATAGTAACCAAAACAGCTTGATACTGGCATAAAAATAGACACTCAGACCAGTAGAGGAGAACAGAGAACCCAGAAATCACCCCTCAGTGATTTGACAAAGACAACAAAAACCTACATTGGGGAAAAGACGGCCTCTTCAATAAGTGGTGCTGGGAAAATTGGATATTCATATGCAGAAGAATGAAACTAGATATGCATCTCTCACCATACACTAAAATCAACTCAAAATGGATAAAAGACCTAGGTATAAGACCCAAAACTGTAAAATTTACTAAGGGAAAATATAGGTGAAATACTTCAGCAATTAGGTCTGGGCACAGGCTTTATGGACATAAGCCTGAAAGCACAAGCAGTGAAGGAAAAAATAGACAAATGGGACTATATCAAATTAAAAAGTTTCTGCACAGCAAAGGAAACAATCAACAGACTGAAATGACAACCTACAGAGTGGGAGAAAATTTTTGCTAACTATGCATCCGACAAGGGATTAATATCCACAATATACAAGAACTCAAGCAATTACACAGTAAAAAACAAATAGCCCAATTAAAAAATGAGTGAAGGAACTAAATAGACATTATTCAAAGGAAGACACACAAACGGTCAACAGGTACATGAAAAAATGCTCAACATCACTAGGCATCAGGGAAATGCAAATCAAAACCACATTGAGATACCACCTCACCCCCATTAGACTGGCTATAATCAAACAGATGGAGAATAACAAATGCTGGCAAGGGTGTGGAGAGAAGGGAACTCTCCTACACTGTTGGTGGGACTATAAATTAGTATAACCACCATGAAAAACAGTATGATGGTTTCTCAAACAACTACAGACTGATCTTCCATAAGATCCATCAATCCCACTTCTGGGTATATACACCCCCCCCAAAAAAAAAATGTAAATCATCATGTCAAAGGGAAACCTGCACTCCCATGTTCATTGCAGCTCTGTTCACAGTAGCCAAGATATGGAACCAACCTTAATGTCCATCAATGGATGATTGGATAAGGAAAAATATGGTACATATACACCATGGAATACTACTCTGCCATAATAAAGAATGAAATTCTCCCACTTGCAACAATATGGATGAGCTTGGTGAAAATTATGTTAAGAGAAATAAGCAAAGCATAGAGGGATAAATACCTCAGTACTCACTCATAAGTGGGAGCTAAGAGAGAAAGAAGGAAGGAAAAAGACCACAGTGGTGCATTGGACTTGCAGAGGGAGAGGACATACCTAAGGATACAATGTGGATTTGGGAAAGGGGGATGGGGAAGGAGGTCAGGGATAACTGGGTCAGGCACACGGGGTATAATCACAATTTGTGGTAATGGGCATTCTGCCAGTATGGATCTGGCCATTATATCTTGGGCACAAGTGGTGACAATTAGCTTTGTACCCTGTGAATATTCATAAGCAGTATTTTTTTTTAATTAAAAAGAAAACTCCCCCCCCAAAAAAAGTAAATAAATAAAATAAAATTCACTGGTGAGCTCAATAGCAAAATGGAGAGAACAGATAAAAGAGTCTGGGAACTTCAAGAGAGAACAACAGAAATTATCCAGTTAAGAAACATAGGGGAAAATATTGAAATAAATAGCAGAACTTTAGGTCTCTGTGGAATAACATCAAAAGTTCTAACATTCTTGTCACTTGAGTCTTACAAGAAAAGGAGAAAGAAAATGGCACAGAAATCAATACTTGAAGAAATATTGGCTAAAACATCCCAAAATTGATGGAAGATGTACATTGACAGATTCAAGAAGCTCAGCAAACCCTAAACAACATAAACTCAAAAACAAGATAAAATCTAGATCAGGCATTTTGTGGTTATACAGGTAAATATAAAACATAAAAAATTTTTGAAGCAGTGAAACAAAAATAACTTACAGTGAGCAACAATTCAAACAACTACAGTTTTCTCATCAGAAAACATGAAAGACAGAAAATACTAAAACAAATCTTTTAGATAATGATAGAAAAAACTGTCAACCCAAAATTCTACAACCAATGAAAATATCTTTTAGATATGAAGGTGAAATAAAGACATTACCACATGGAGGAAAACTAAAAGAATTTGTTGACAGCAGACTTCCTCCAAGTGAAATACTAAATGAATTTCTTCGGGGTTAAGAGGAATATCACAAGGAATTGTGAAACTTCAGAAATAAAGAACAACAGAAATAGTAAATATCTGGGTAAACAGACTATTTCCCTTCTTCAGTTTTTAGAAATGTGTAACAGCTGAAAGCAAAAATTATGAAGGTATTTTGTGAGACTTTAAAACACAGTTAAATGTAACATGTGTGACAACTATAACATAAAGTAGAGGGTAAATGAACCTACATGGTTGTAAGACGTCTACATTTTACTTCAAGTAGTAAAATAACTCAAATAGACAGTGAAATGTTAGGTAGACATATTGTGAGCCCTAAAACAACTATTAAAATAATAATAGAGGGAAATATCACCAAAAAGCCAAAAGATTAACTAAAATGGAATATTAAAAGCAATTCAATTAATTCACAAAAAGTCAGAAAACAGGAAACGTAAAACAAGAAATGGAGGAGAAAAACAAAAAAATAGTATAAAAAGATACAAAGTAATAATCAATTTAAATCCAAACATATCAAATACATAAAATGTAAACGTTCTAAGCACACCAATTAAAAGACAGATTTTCAGACTACATTTGTTTTAAAAAACCCAACTATATGTTGTCAATAAGACACCCATATTTAATATAAGATAATAGGTGAAAAATGCAAGAAGTAAAAACATATACTATGCAAACATTACTTGAAAAAGTGCTAGAATGTCTATATTAATATATCGGACAAAATAAACTTTAGAACAAAAAATATTACCATTGATAAAAACGGACATCACATAATGATAAAAACGTCAACATACCAAGAAGACATAAGAATCATCAATGTTTATGAACATAATACCAGGGCTTTAAATAGTTGGAACACAGATTCCAATAAAAAAAAAATTTAATTAAAAAAAGAAAAAAAACATGATTGGGACATAGACCATGTCCCCAAGGGAACATAATCTAAAAGGCTGTGAGGGGATGAGCCGACTACATAAATGTTTGTTAATTAAAAAAAAAAGATGAGTCCAAAGATAAATCCTTTGAAAATTTAAAGGAAGGAAATATAGCTACTCGGAAGGAATCAGAAAAACCTTTTTGAAGAAACGTAAATTTCTTAGGTCTTGCAGGATGGTGGGAACAGTCTTATTAAAGAACATGGACTAGACTGCTCTCTCTCATCCACTATTAGATGAGCCAATTTTGTCAAGTCAGGAGAAGGTGCATGTGGCAAGGGCCAAGCACATATAAAGAGATGCTAAAGAAATGCTAAGTAAAATGTCACAGTTGTTCAGATATGGTAAACCACGATGAGTCAACCTCCTCCACCCCACCCACCTCCCCTCATTATCACCTAAATATTTCAGGATGGCATCAGTGTGAGTAAAAAGCCACCCCATTTACCTTTGTTGAGTCATTCTTATGCTTACTCTTTAATATTACTCATCTTACTTTAGCCTCTAACTCTCACTTTGTCCTCTCACTCAGCCCTTGTATTGGGGGTGGGGAAGCACATAGGAGCAACTGAATAATTTGGGAAATGTAAACATAAAATTAAATAAAAAGTAAAAAAATAAATTAAATAGTTGGAGAAAAACCAGATAGAAATTCAAGGAGAAACAGACAAAATAGCAATTATATCCAGATACTTCAAAACTCCTCTCCCAAGAACTGACAGAACAAATAGACAGAAAATAAACTAATATTTGGAAGACCTGACCAACACTATAGCCTTCTGGCCTAACTGACATTAAGCAAAATATTTTTTCCAAGCGCACATGAAACATTACCAAAGTAGACCATATTCTATGCCATAGAACAAACCATAGCAGATACAATAAAATTAAAATCATACAATGTATATTTTCAATACATAAAGATATTAAACTGAAAATACATAATAAAGGTATCAGAAAATTCTCACAAATATTTCAAAATGAGTTACACAATTCCAAATAACACATTGATCAGGGAGGAATTTATGAAAGAAATGTGAAAATATTCTGAATTGAATAAAAATGGAAATACTGTAATGCAACTGATATGATTCTTAAGGGAAATTTATAAGCACTAAATGATTATATTAGAAAAGAAAAAAGAAGAAATTCATGATCTAAATTTCTACAGTAAAACAAGAAAAAAGTGCAAATAAAACCCAATGCAAACAAAAGCAAGGAACTAATAAAGATAAGAACAAAAATAAACAATCTTGAAAAAAAAAAAAAAGAAAAGAAAGAAAACCAATGAAACCAAAAGCTGGTTTTTTAAAAGATCTATGAAATTCATAAATATCTAGCCAGAATGTCCAAGAAAAAAAGAGAGGATTGCAAGTTATCAATACCAGAAATGAAAGAGGGAACATTACTACACACATTTAAGATAATAAGAGAATATCATGAACAGCTTCATATCCATAAAAAGACTACTCAGATAAAATAGATCAATATTTTGGAATGTAAAAACTATCAAAACTTACTAAAGATGGAATAGAAAACCTATATATCCTTATAACTATTAAATTTACAAACACCTTCCAAAAATAAAAAACCCCAGGCCAAGATAGTTTCACTGATTAATTCTAGCAAACATTTCAGTAGGAAGTAAAACCAATCCTACACGATGGCTTCCAGAAATATAAGAGGAGGAAACTCTTCCCAAATCATTTTATGAGGTCTGAATTGCCCTAAATAAAACTAGACAAGAAAAGAAAACTATAGACCAATACACTTCACAAACATAGACACTAAATTCTGGACAAAATAATATCAAATGAAATTCAGCAACATATGAAAAAATAATATATCACAACCAAGTGGTGTTTGTCCAGAAAATGCAAGGCTGGTCTAATGTACACCTGTAGGATACTGCAAAAGCAGTAGTACTAAGAGGGAAGTTTATTGCAATAAATGCTTAAATCAAAAGAATAAAAAGATACCAAATAATCAACCTAATGCTACCCCTCAGACAACTACAAAAATAGGAAAAATCAAATCTCAAAATTAGTAGACAGAAACTATTAAGCTCAGAGCAGAACTAAATGAAATAGAAATCCAAAAAATGATACAAAAGATGGATAAAACAAAAAGCTGGTGTTTTGAAAAGATAAACAAAATAGACAAACCATGAACTAGGCTAACTAAAAAAAGAGGAGAGAAGACCCAAATAACAAAAGCTAGAAATGAAAAAGGAGGCATTACAACTAATACCACAGAAATACAAAGAATCATTACAGACTATTATAAACAACTATACACCAACAAATTTGAAAACCTGGAGGAAATGGATAAGTTTCTGGACACATACAAACTACCAAGACTGAACCCAGCAGAAATGGAAAACCTGAACAGACTACTAACAAGCAATAAGACTGAAGCAGTAATCACCAGTCTCCCAACAAAGAAAAGCCCAGGACCAGATGGCTCTACTGATGAATTCTACCAAACCTTTAAAGAGGAATTAATACCAATTATCTTCAAATTACTCCAAAAAGTTGAAAAAGAGGCCATTCTCCCAACTCATTCAATGAGGCCAGCATCACCCTGATACCAAAGCCAAACAAAAATACAACGAAAGAAAGAAAACTATAGGCCAATATCTTTGATGAACATAGACACAAAAATCATCAATAAAATAGTAGTAAATAGAATACATCAATACATCAAAAAAATTATACACCACAATGAAGTGGGATTCATCCCAGGTATGCAAGGATGGTTTAATATGTGCAAGTCAACAAAAGTGATACACCACATCAATAAAATCAAGGATGAAAACCATATAATTATCTCAATAGACACAAGAAAAAGCAATTGACAAAATTCAATATCCCTTCATGATAAAGACTCAGGAAATTAGGTATAGAAGGACAACATCTCAACACAATAAAAGCCACATACAAGAAACCCACCACTAACAACATCCTGAGTGGTGGAAAGCTGAAAGGTTTTCCCTTAAGAACAGGTACAAGACAAGGATGCCAACTCTCACCCTCCTATTCAACATAGTATTGGAAGTACCAGCTAGAACAATCAGGTAAGAGAAAGAAATAAAGGCATCCAGATTGGGAAAGATGAAGTCAAATTGTCCCTTATATACATAGGATGACATTATCCTATATATAGAAAAGCTTAAAAACTCTACAAACTATTTCAGCAAAGTTGCAGGATACAAAATCAACATGCAAAAATCAGTAGCATTTTTATACTCCAACAATGAACTAGCAGAAAAAGAATCAAGAAAGCAAGCCCATTTACAATAATCACCAAAAAAATAAAATACCTAGGAGTAAATTTAATCAAGGAGGTGAAATATATCTACAATGGGAACTACAAATCACTGCTGAAAGAAATTAAAGAGGACACAAAAAGAGGTAAAGACTTTCTATGTTCTGGGATTGGAAGAACTAACACTGTGAAAATGCCCATACACCCAAAGTTATCTATAGATTCAATGTAATCCCCACCAAAATATCAATGACATTGTTCACAAAAATAGAAAAAAAACAACCCTAAAATTCATATGTAACAACAAAAAGACTCCAAATAGCCAAAGCAATCCTGAGCAAAGAAAATAAAGACAGAAGTATAACACTACCTGACTTCAAATTATACTACAAAGCTATTAACCAAAACAGCATGAGACTGGCATAAAAACAGACACTCGGACAAATGGAACAGAATAAAGAACCCAGAAATCAACCTGCATACCTACAGCCAACTGATCTTTGACAAAGACATCAAGAACATACATTGGGAAAAGACTGCCTCTTCAAAAAATGGTGCTGGAAAAACTAGACATCCATACATAGAAGAATGAAACTAGACCCACACCTCTTGCCATATACCAAAATCAACTCAAAATGGATTAAAGATTTAAAAATAAGGCCTGAAACTATAAAACTCCTAAAAGAAAATATAGGGAAGATACTTCAGGATGTGGCACTGGGCAAAGACTTTGTGAATCTGCCCCCAAAAGTACAGGCAACAAAAGGAAAAGTAACCAAATGGAATAGATCAAACTGAAAAGATTCTGCATGGCAAAGGAAACAATTAACAGAGTGAAAAGACAACCTACAAAGTGGGAGAAAATATTTACAAACTATTCAGCTGACAAAAGATTAAAATCCAGAATATGCAAGGAGTTTAAACAACTTAACAGTAAAAAAAAAAATTATAATAACTTTAAAAAATGGGTAAAGGAGCTGAATAGGCATTTCTCAAAGGAAGATATTCAAATGGCTAACAGATACATGAGAAAATGCTCAATATCACTGAGCATCAGGGAAACGCAAATCAAAACCACATTGAGATATTACCTCATCCCAGTTAGACTGGCTATTACAAAAAGACAGAAAAGAATAAATTCTGGCAAAGATGTGTAGAAAAAGGAACCCTCCTATACTGTTGGTAGGACTTTAAACTGGTGCAGACATTATGGAAAACAGTATGGAGGTTCCTCAAGCAACTACAGATAGAACTGCCATAGGATCCAACATCATGTCAAAGGGATGTCTGCACTCCCATCTTTATCACAGCTCTATTAACAATAGCTCTGATTATAAAAGTTGGAACCAACCTAAATGTCAATCATAAGATGACTAGACAAGGAAAATGTGGTATATTTAAACAATGGAATATTGCTCTGCCATAAAAAAGAATTAAATACTGCCATTCACAACAACATGGATAATATCCATGTTGAATATCATGCTAAATGAAATAAGCTAGGCACAGAAAGAGAAATACCACATGTCCTCACTCATAAGTGGGAGCTAAAAAATAAACAAATAAATTTTAAAAAGAAAGAAAGATGCAGCAATCACAATAATACATTGAACTTTCTAAAGGAGAAAACAGAACTGAGATTACCAGAGGTTGGAAAAGGGGAGGAGGAGGGGAGATAAGGAAGGAATAGATAAAGGGCGATAAAAAATGATTACACTGTATAATGCTGAATATACTAATCATCCTGATTTGAACATCACATATTTCACACAGGTACTGATATTCAATTCTGTACCCCACAGATGTGAACAATCAACTACATTTCAGTTAAAAAAAAAAAAAGAAAAAGTTGTATAAAGGGCCAAAAAAAAAAAAAAAAATCATTCAATGTAATTCACCATACCAACACTCTAAAGATTAAAAAAAATTTGATCACCTTGATAGATGCAGAAAAAGACTTTGAAAAAATTTAACAGGCATTCATTTCAGCAAATGAGAAATACAAGAGAAATTCCTTGGTTTGATAAAGGTCATCTAGCATACAGACATACTTATGCGCGCGCGCACACACACACACACACACACACACACACACACACACACACACACACATTTTAAAACTGCAGCTAAAATGATACTCAGTGATGAAAGTCTGAATGTCCTTCCCCTAAGTTCAGGAACAAGACAGGGATGTCCATTCTCACCACTCCTGTTCAACACTATACTTGAATTTCTGGGCAGTGCAATAAAGCAATAAAATAAATAAATAATTAAAAGGTGAACACATTAGAAAGAAGGAAATAAACCTCTATTTTCAGACATGATTATCTACATAAAATAATATCAAGAAATCTACAAAAAAGCACTTACAACTAATAAGTGTGTTTAGCAAAGTCAGAAAGTACAAGGTCAAATATGTCTAGAATCGGTATCCTGAAAACTACAAAACACTGAACAAAGAATCAAAGATTTAAATAATTGGGAGATAAATCAAGTTGTTCATGAATTGGAAATTGCAATATCATTAAGATGTCAATTCTTCCCAGACTGATCGATAAATTCATAACAAACCCAGTCAAATTCACAGTAAAATTATTTTGTAGATAACTGATAACCCAATTATACAATTTATGTGGAAAGGCAGAAGAACTAGAAGAGCCAAAAATTTTCCAAAAAAGAAAAATAGGGAGGTTGTATATTATTAAGCCACAGTAATAAAGACAGTGTGATATTGCTGAAAGGATAGATACAGAGGTCAATGGAACAGAATACAGAGTCCAGAAATAGACCCGTTCAAGTATGGTCAATTGATTTTGACAAAAATACAAAGCCATGTTGGTGAAGAAATAATAGACTATTATACAAATGGTGCTGGAACAATTAAATACATATATACAAACCAAAATGATTAAAAAATTAATTAATTAATTTTAGAAAAACAAAATGAACCTCAACACATACCTTATACAAAACTTAACTCAAAATAGAACATAGACCTAAATGTAAAAACTAAAACTATAAAACTCATAGAAGAATGTGCAAGAGAAAAACTTTGTAACTGTGGTTAGACAAGATTTTAGATACAACAAAACCTCAACCCATAAAAGAAAAAAGATGTAAATTGACTTAATCAAAAATACAAATTTTGCTCTGTTAACAGAATAAAAAAGCAAGCCTCACACTGGGGGAAAATATTTGCCAATCACATATCTGACAAAGGACTTGATCCAGATTATATAAAGAATCCTGAAAATTTGATAATACGAAAATAAACAATCCTATTTTAAAAATGGGAAAGATGTAATCCTACTTTAAAAATGGGAAAGATGTTTGAACAGAAACTTCACTGAAGAAGGTACATGGATCTAAGTAAGCACATTTCTGAAAAAAAAAAAAAATGCTCAACATCATTAGTCATCAAGAAAATACATATTGAAATTACAACGAGCTACCATTGCACACATATTAAAATGGTTTAAAAATACTTCCAGTATCAAGTGCTCATGAGGATGGCAAGCAATCAGAACTCTAACACCTTGCTTGTGGGAGTATAAACTGGTATGGCCACATTGGAAATCTGCTTACCAGTTTGTTATCAATTTAAATGTAGACTTACATTTATGATCTTCAATCGCACTGCTAGATGTTTGTCCAAGAGAAATTAAAACTTTTGTTCACAAAAAATCCTGTGTGAATGTTTTAGCAGCTTTATTCATAATTGCTGAAAACTGAAAACACCTCAAATGTCCGTCAGTTGGTAAATGGACAAACTCTGGCACATTCATGCAGTAAAAGGATAATCAGCAATAAAAAGGAACTTGGCAATGAAAGCAAGAGCACTGGTGAATCTCAAATGATTTCATTAGACAGTGTTATGAAAAAGAGAAAAACCCTAGTGATAATGACTGGTTATTGATAGATTAGGGTTACCAGTTTGGGGGCTGGTAGAGGGATTAACAATAAAGGCAAAATAAGGGAATTGGGAGTGTTCGTGAGAGAACTGCCCTGTCTTGGTGACAGTGGTTTGTTGTGCAACTCTATTTGTCAAACCTCACAGAGCCATACACTAAAATGAGTGATTTTTACTGTATGTAACTTTTTTAATTAATAAAAAGTTTTTAAATATCATGTTTGGAAGGATATTTAATTATATGGAAAATTTTCATAAAAAATCAAGGCTCAAAATTATTTCCCAATTTTTTCTGAGGCAAAAAAAAAAGTTAATAGAGAAAAAGTAAAAAGAAATATTTCAAAATTGGTAAAGGGATATGAAAATCAACTACATTGTATACTGCTAAATTAAAATAATAAATAAATAAATAAATAAAATTTAGAGCCCCTTAAAAAAATACTTCAAAACATTAGCTGTAGGAGCTATCATGTCAGGATGGAGAATATTTAAGTGAGTTTTATATTCTCCTTACCTCTATTTTCCCCAGACTATCTATGAAAAACGTATACTGCTTCTAAAAACAGGAAAAATCAATGCTATTTAAAATAAGTGCTCATGGTTGATAACTCTTCATTGGATTTCTCTACATCAATAACCTGTAGATTTCTTAAATATATATTTATATATGTATAAAACAAAATAATTTCCCCCTAAATCTTCTCTAATGATTTTTCCTTAGAACACTGCAACATCACCTTATTATGTTTCTCTTTGTCTAAAATGGCCTTCCTCTTATCAAATATGCACCCTGTTGTCAGAGTAATCTTTCTGGGAAGCAGATCTGACCATACAGTTCTCTTGCTTTAAACATATTGGTGATATATCATCTTGAATGGGGAAAAGCTGAAAGCTTTTCCTTTAAGAATAGGAACTAAACAAGGAGGCCCACTCTCACCACTCCTATTCAACATAGTGTTGGAAGTACTAGCCAGAGCAATCAGAGAAGAGAAGGAAATAAAGGGCATCCAGATTGGAAAAGATGAAGTCAAACTGTCCTGTTTGCAGATGACATGATCCTATATATCGAACAGCCTAAAGCATCTACAAAAAAACTCTTGGAGTTGATAAATGATTTCAGCAAAGTAGCAGGATACAAAATCAACACACAAAAATCAGTAGCATTTCTATTCTCCAATAGTGAACATGCAGAAAGAGAAATCAAGAAAGCGTGCCCATTTACAATAGCCACCAAAAAAAACAAAATACTTAGGAATTGAGTTAACCAAGGATGTGAAAAATCTCTATGATGAGAACTACAAACCACTGCTGAGAGAAATTAAGAGGACACAAGAAGATGGAAAGATATCCCATGCTCTTGGATTGGAAGAATCAACATTGTGAAAATGTCCATACTAACTGGGGTTAGATGGTATCTCAATGTGGTTTTGATTTGCATTTCCCGGATGCTGAGTGATGTTGAGCATTTTTTCATATGTCTGTTGGCCATTTGTATATCTTCCTTAGAGAAATGCCTACTTAGCTCTTTTGCACATTTTTTAATCGTGTTGCTTGTTTTCTTCTTGTACAGTTGTTTGAGTTCCTTATATATTCTGGATATTAATCCTTTGTCAGATATATATTTTGCAAATATTTTCTCCCACTCTGTTGGTTGTCTTTGAACTCTTTTAATTGTTTCTTTTGCTGTGCAGAAGCTTTTTAGTTTGATATAATCCCATTTGTTTATTTTTCCTTTGGTTGCCCGTGCTTTTGGGGTCGTATTCATGAAGTCTGTGCCCAGTCCTATTTCCTGAAGTGTTTCTCCTATGTTTTCTTTAAGAAGTTTTATTGTTTCAGGGTGTATATTTAAATCCTTAATCCATTTTGAGTTGATTTTAGTATACGGCGAGAGGTATGGATCTAGTTTCATTCTCCTGCATATGGATATCCAGTTATCCCAGCACCATTTGCTGAAGAGGCAGTCCCTTCCCCAGTGAATAGGCTTGGTGCCTTTGTCAAAGATCAGATGGCAGTAAGTGTGTGGGTTGATTTCTGGATTCTCTATTCTATTCCATTGGTCAGTGTGTCTGTTTTTATGCCAGTACCATACTGTTTTGGTTATTATAGCTTTGTAGTATAGCTTAAAGTCAGGTAGTGTTATGCCTCCAGCTTTATTTTTTTTGCTCAGCATTGCTTTGGCTATGCGTGGTCTTTTATTGTTCCATATAAATGTCTGCATAGATTTTTCCATTTCTGAGAAAAATGTCTTTGGAATTTTGATGGGGATTGCATTGAATTTGTATATCACTTTGGGTAGTATGGACATTTTCACTATGTTGATTCTTCCAATCCAAGAGCATGGGATATCTTTCCATCTCCTTGTATCCTCTCTAATTTCTCTCAGCAGTGGTTTGTAGTTCTCATTATAGAGATTTTTCACCTCCTTGGTTAACTCAATTCCTAAGTATTTTATTTTTTTGGTGGCTATTGTAAATGGGCAGGCTTTCTTGATTTCTCATTCTGCGTGTTCACTAAAATCCAAAAGACTATGAATGATAAATGCTGGCGAGGCTGCGGAGAAAAAGGAATTCTCATACATTGTTGGTGGGACTGCAAAATGGTGCAGCCTCTATGGAAAATGGTATGGAGGTTCCTCAAACAATTGCAGATAGATCTACCATATGACCCAGCTATCCCAGTGTTGGGAATATACCCAGAGGAATGGAAATCATCAAGTCGAAGGTATACCTGTTTCCCAATGTTTATCGCAGCACTCTTTACAATAGCCAAGAGTTGGAACCAGCCCAAATGCCCATCATCGGATGAGTGGATACAGAAAATGTGGTACATCTACACAATGGAATACTACTCAGCTATAAAAACGAATGATATACTGCCATTTGCAACAACATGGATGGACCTTGAGAGAATTATATTAAGTGAAACAAGTCAGGCACAGAAAGAGAAATACCACATGTTCTCACTTATTGGTGGGAGCTAAAAATTAATATATAAATTCACACACACACACACACACACAAACGGGGGGGGGGGAAGAAGATATAACAACCACAACTACTTGAAGTTGATACGACAAGCAAACAGAAAGGACATTGTTGGGGGGGGGAGGGAGAAGGGAGGGAGGTTTTGGTGATGGGGAGCAATAATCAGCCACAATGTATTTTGACAAAATAAAATTTAAAAAAAAAAAAAGAAAAAGAAAATGTCCATACTACTCAAAGTGATATACAAATTCAGTGCAATCCCCATCAAAACTCCAACGACATTTTTCTCTGAAATGGAAAAAACAATCCAGACATTTACATGGAATAACAAAAGACCACACATAGCCAAAGCAATGCTGAGCAAAATAATAAATAAAGTTGGAGGCATAACACTACCAGACTTTAAACTATACTAGAAAGCTATAATAACCAAAACAGCATGTTACTGGCATAAAAACAGACACACTGATCAATAGAATAGAATAAAGAATCCAAAAATCAACCCACACACCTACAGCCATCCAATCTTTGACAAAGGCACCAAGCCTATACACTGGGGAAAAGACTGCCTCTTCAGCAAATGGTGCTGGGATAACTGGATATCAACATGCAGGAGAATGAAACTAGACCCATACCTCTTACCATATACTAAAATCAACTCGAAACACACGCTGAAATTAAGTACACACCCTGAAACAATAAAACTTCTTTAAGAAAACATAGGAGAAAGACTCCAGGAAGTAGGACTAGGTGCAGACTTCATGAATATGACCCCAAAAGCATGGGCAACTAAAGGAAAAACAAATGGGATTATATCAAACTAAAAAGCTTCTGCACAGCAAAAGAAACAATTAACAGTTACAAGACCACCAACAGAGTGAAAGAAAATATTTGCAAAATATACATCTGACAAAGGATTAATATCCAGAATATACAAGGAACTGAAACAACTTTACAACAAAAAAATGAGTAACCCAATTAAAAAATGGGCAAAAGAGCTAAATAGGCAGTTCTCAAAGGAAGATATACAAAAGGCCAACAGACACATGAAAAAATGCTCAACATCACTGAGCATTCAGGAAATGAAAAATCACCCCAGTTAGGATGGCTAATATCCAAAAGACTGTAAATGATAAATGATGGCAAGGTTGTGGACAAAAAGGAAAACTCATACATTGTTGGTGGGACTGCAAAATGGTGCAGCCTCTATGGAAAATGGTATGGAGGTTCCTCAAACAATTGCAGATAGATCTACCATACGACCCAGCTATCCCACTGCTGGGAATATACCCAGAGGAATGGAAATCATCAAGTCGAAGGGATACCTGTTCCCCAACGTTCATCGCAGCACTCTTTACAATAGCCAAGAGTTGGAACCAGCCCAAATGTCCATCATCGGATGAGTGGATATGGAAAATGTGGTATATCTACACAACGGAATACCACTCTGCTATAAAAACGAATGAAATACTGCCATTTGCAACAACATGGATGGACCTTGAGAGAATTATATTAAGTGAAACAAGTCAGGCACAGAAAGAGAAATACCACATGTTCTCACTTATTTGTGGGAGCTAAAAATAAATAAATAAATATGCAAACAACCAGGGTAGGGGGAGGGAAGAAGACATAACATTTACAATTCCTTGAAGTTGATGTGACAAGCCAACAGAAAGGACATTATTGGGAGGGAGAGGGGAGAAGGTGGAGGAAGGGAAGTTTCGGTAATTGGCCACAATAATCAACCACATTGTATATTGACAAAATAAAATAAAATTTAAAAATAAATAAATAAATATGTAATAAACATATTGGTGACTACCTCTTGCCTGTGGAACTAAGTTCAAACTTCTTAATGTGGTGTATGCAGTCCTCTATTACATTAGATGTTTCATAAAGATTTTATAACTAAAGTAAATGAATATTATTAGCAGAAGATGCAACATAAATAGATGATTTATTTAGGACTTGCCACCCTTATTACTCCCACCGCCTCAACTTAGAACGTTTTCTTGCATTTCTGGAAGGAAGTAAGACCACAATATGAAATTCCTGCCAGATGAGGACTTTTAAATCAGGTAAAATCAGCTCTGTACTTATTCTACTATTTTCCTAGAACTTATTAATACCCTTTATTCTTTTTAACTTTATCTCCTCAGAACTTAGCTGGAAGGGAGGTCCAAAACAGGCTTAAACACCTCCTGTCCATTGTCAACATTCATACCTCTCCAAGCACTCATGAGCAGGAGGTAAACAAAAAAGGGACAAACGGCATTTACACCTTGGTCTGTTAAAGTAGCAATTCACATACTTACTTTCATTTGCGGCCAAATAATCTGATAAGTTCATAAAAATTTGTTTTTATAATGTATTATAGCAAGCTAAATACCATCCCTTGTATTGTGGTTTTATATTTCATTGTAGCTGTGGAAATGAAACTTAAGAATTTATCAAAATTAGATGGGGTATCAAGGCAGAACACGTGCACAAGGTAATGGCATTTAGATTCTGAGTCCCCATCATGGCCTTTCCTTCAGATGATGTATGCCATATGGAACAGACCCTTGTTTGTTGCACATTTCTTGGAAAGCTTTGTGCTGGTCACCTCAAAACATACTTTCCCAGGAAGGGTAAATGGATATCTCACGTGTAATTCAGCAGAATTTGGTTAACTCAGACTTAATTTTATTGTATTTTAGCAACAAATAATATTTTGCAATCCAGTTACATTAGGCGTGATCTTATATATGATTTTCCTCTTGGAAATTTAATAAAAAGAAAAGTAACAAACAGAAGATTATCAATAAGAATATAAAGATGTATTCATTCAAATTTATTCAAAAATGCCATAGAATTTTAACATTTGAAATAGAATGTCTTTATTATATTATGATTATCAAAATGTAAGATGTCAATCAATAGTCATTTTAATGTGTATTTTTTAATAATAACAGTTAGCTTTTAGTCAGAAAAGTAAAAGAAAACAAAATGGCTTATAAGTTGAGCTAATGACTGTCCTTTAAAAATTAATTAATAAACAAATTTAAAATTAATACATCCATATTGGAAGAATGGTCAAAGAATCGAAAAAAATGTATATATAATGAAGTGTAAAACTATTTTTTCTCTCCACCCAGAGTTTATTTCCTAAGTATGGTAGCAATCAATATCTTCCAAAACTTTTCTGAACTTTTTTTATCTTTACTATTGGCTTTTCAGTATGTCTCTTTGTTGTATATTTTTAATGATTGCTCTGAAATTTACTATACAGCTTCATGTATCATAATCTGTACCAAATAATATTATGCCACATCATGTATATTTCCTCCATGGTGTCCTTTTTATGCTCATCATACATTTTATTTCTTCACATGTTATAGAGTTTTACTATTTTTTTTAGATTTTTATTTGTTTTTGTCTTTTTCGTGACCGGCACTCAGCCACTGAGTGCACCGGCCATTCCTATACAGGATCCGAACCCGTGGTGGGAGCGTTGCTGCGCTCCCAGCGCCGCACCCTCCCGAGTGCGCCACAGGCTCGGCCCGAGTTTTACTATTTTTTGAAATTATCAATTGTTTGTTAAAAATTAAAAGTGAGAAAAGTATCTTTTCTATGTACCTACATACTTAAAATTTCCGGTGTTCTTTATATCAATCCAAATTTCTATCTGATATCTTTTTTTTTTTTTTTTTAATCTGAAGTTAACAGTAGTGCAGGTCTGCTTGTGATTCTCTCAGCTTTTATTTGTCTAAAAAAGTCTTTACTCTTCCTTCATTTTTGAAAGATACTTTTGCTAGATACAAAATTCTTTGTTGGCAGATTTTTTTGTCTTTCAAAATTTTAAAGATGTCATTACCTTGAATGCTGGCTTCTAAAATTTCTCACAAGAAGTCATTTGTAGTTTGCTCACCTGTATATAATGAACCATTTTTCTCTGGCTGCTTTCCAGACTTATTCTTTGTCACTTATTTTCAGCAATTTTATAATATTTGGTGTGGTTTTCTTCTGCTTAGGTTCATTGAACTTTTTGTTGTATTTTATTTTATTTATTTTTAGATTTTAAATTGTATTTCTTTATATTCGCAGTATTCTCTGGATATTAGCCTTCTTGGTGAGGCCCTGTGTGACCACTCGATTTAAAGGTACAGCTGTCCAGCCTCTACGCCTGCACACCTCCCCTCCACCCACTCCTTGCTGTTCCCATTCCCTCCTTTATTTTTCTCCATCGCACTAACCCCTTCTTATTTTAGTTTTTATTGTAACATATTGATTCTACATATTTGTGGGGTACAGAGTCGAATATCAATACATGTATCCAATGCATGATGATCAAATCAGGATAATTAACATATGCATCATCACAAAACTTAATCATTTCTTTGTGATGAGGACATTCGATCTCTTTTCTTCTAGCCATTTGATAACATGCAGCAAATTATTGGGGTTTATAGTTTTCACCAAATTTTGAGCATTTTTAGCCATTATTTTTTTTAAATATTTTTTCTGTGCCCCCACCCAATTGCATAAGTACCCCCACCCACTGCTCTCCAATGCTATGTTCATTTTTTTCGGTCAATATTCCTCTCTGTGTATTACTTTAAATAATCCCTATTACTATGTCCTCAAATTCATTGACCTTTTAATCTGCAGTGTCCAATCTCTTGTTAATTCCATCCTTTGTGAGCTAAATTGTGCCACCACCACCACCCCCATTCATATGTTTAAGTTCTAACCCACAGAATGTGACTGTATTTGGAATTAAGGTCCATAGAGAGGTAACTAATTGAGATCGTTGTCCCTAATCCAATATGACTGGTGTCCTTATATACTGTAGTTCCTCTTAATCTATGGGAAATACATTCAAAGACCCCTAGTGGATGCCTGAAACTACACATAGTACCAAACCCCAGATATACTATGTTTTCTTGTTATACATACATATCTATGATAAATTTTTACCTTTTTACTTAAAGGAAGCACATCCCAGCTTCTCTCTGGCATACTGGAATTGCCAGCATCATTACTCTTATGCTTTGGGGACATTATTAAATAAAATAAAGGTTACTTGAACACAACACTGTCAAAACCACGACAGTTGATCCGATAACCAGGACAGCTACTAGGTGACTAATAGGCATATGAGTGCCAGACAAAGGAATGGATCGTGTCCCAGGTGAAACAGATAGGGACAGTGCAAGATTTCATCACACTACTCAGAATGGCTTGCAATTTAAAACTTATGAGTTGTTTATTTCTGGAATTTTCCATGTAATATTTTTGGACCATTTTTAACTGCGGGTCATTGAAACTGCAGACAGCAAAACCACAGATAATGGGGGACTACTGTAAGAAGAGATAAGGACACAGAAGGAAAACAATGTAATGATACCAGAAGAAGACAGCCAAATACAAGCTGAGGAGAGAGAGGCCCCAGAATGAAACCAACTCTACTGACAACTTGATCTTGGACTTCTGACCTCAAAAATCATGACAAAACAAATTTCTGTTGTTTAAGCCACCCAGCCTATCTTACTTTGTTATGGCAGCCCTAGCAAACTGATACACTATCTAATCTATTTTTTACTTAGGTTATAGCCAGTATGTTGCCATTAAAAAGTGTTGGAATAGTATTCATATGCTTGCAACACAAAATAATTTTGTGATATTTTATTTTATTAGGCAAATTCTTAGAATAAAATTTTCTAGATCAAGGGTATAATATTTTTAAATAAGTATTTCCAAATTCTCTGAACATTTTCAAAATTAACACTTCTCTTAGTTGCGTATAAAAGCATGTTTTTCCACACTTTCCTCAACATAAGAATCTCAAGTTTTACCAATCTGAGAAAAAAAGTGTCTTTTGTTTTCATTGTCACGTATTCAATTTTGAAATTTTGAATAAGATTGAGCATATTTTGTATTTTATTAGCAATTGATTTTCATTTTCTGCCAAATGGCTATTCAAATTTAGTTTGTTGTCATATTTTTAGTACTATTTTTCACAGTGTTGTCTTTTAACTTTGTATTATTTGTGACATACAGGAGTTTTGAATATTTAAAATTTTCAAAATATTCCATTATGGTTTCTTGAGTTTTGTGCTCTTCTCTGTAAGCCCTCTTCAAAAATACGTTTTCTCATCTTTTCTTCCAAAATTTTAAGGTTTAATTTTTTACATTTGAAGTTTTATCAATGTAAGCTTTATTTTGTTGCAAGGGTAAGGTAGAAATTCTAGATTTATTTTTTTTTTAAATAATTTTCTAAGTGTTTTAATTCTATTGACTCCCTTTTCCCAACACTGAATTTAGCTACTACATTTATTATCTTAAAAAATATTTTCTATGGACATTATGCTCATTGATTTGTCTGGGTATATATTTCATCTCTAGTGTCAGATTATTTCTATTATTGTAACTTCTTAAATTTCAGTATGGACTTTATGTTCATTTATTTTCTGGATATATACTTATTTTCTTATATCAAGTTATTTCTATATAGCTTAATAAATTTCATTATGTGATAAAGCTGATCCCTATCAACCTGTACCTACTTTTCTTCTTTTAAAAAATTCCCTGGGTATTGGCACATACTTACTTTTCCAAATGAACCTTGCTTTTAAAAGAAATTTATAGATTAATTTATAAACAACATATACCTTTGCAATATGAGTTGTCCTATGAAAGAACACAGTGTATATTTACACTTTAGTTTTCCCTTACATTCCTCATAATATTGTAAACTATTGCATTTCTAGTACTGTACATTTTACGCTAAATTTAATCTTATGTATTTGACTCTTTGATATTTGTATCAATCAGGGAAGGCTAACTTTTGTAACAAGAAACCCCAAATTTCCAGTGAGTGAACAGGATAAAAGCTTACTTCTTGCTCTCTTTATAGTCCATTCCAGGATGGAGCACAGCTTTTCATAAAGGGATGCAGAGACCCAGGTTACATCCTTCTTGTGGCTCTGCCTTGGAGTCACCTACTGGATCTTCAGCATTTGTTGAGGAGTTGAGTGAAGACAGTCATAGGAAAGTATTTGGTTTCAGGCCTAAAAATAGCACACATCACTTCTGTGCATTTGTCATTGTCTAAGAAAAGTCACATGTCCCTACCCAAGCAGAAAGCAGAAAGCTGAGAGATGTAGCATTCTTCTGGGCTTTAGAATAAAAAAATTAAAAAATAAAACAGTCTGATAAACATAAACATTGTCTCTGCTGCAATAATTAGTGTAATGGGATATTTCTCTATTTGTCCCTATTTTTAAAAAATTAGAAATGGCTGTCAGATTTTGTCAAATAACTTCTAATATAGAATTAATCAGCAGGATATTGTTGTTTTTACATTTAGATATAAATATATATATATAGCTTTAAATATATATAAATGTAAATATATGTCTTTATTTTTCTATAGGACGATACACATTTAAAATGCATAGTTTGATGAGTTTTGACATATGTTCATGCTGTAAAACAATTGCCACAATCAAGATGATGAAGATTCCATCACCCCAAAAGGCCCTTCATGCTTCTTTGTAATTCATCCTCCCTCCCACATTTGTACCCAGGAATTAAGGATATGTTTTCTTTCACTATTGATTAGATCGCATTTTCTATAATTTTACATGAATTAAATCATACAGTAAATCCTCTATTTTGTCCAGGTTTTTATACATAGAAAAATTATTTTGATTCCCATCCATATTGCTGCAGATGTTAATAGCTGTTCCTTGTTGTTTCTGACAATCTGTTTATCCATTCTTCCTTTGGTGAACATCGGTTTATTTCCAGGTTTAACTATTATGAATAATGCTACTATAAACATTTATGTACAAGTTTTTTCTTTGAATTATGCTTTCATTCTCTTAGGTAAACATAATATAGAATAGCTGAGATCATGTGGTAGGTATGTATTTAATTTTTTAAAAGAGCTTTATTGAAATATGATTTATATACCATACAATTCATCCATTTAAAATGTACAATTTGATATTTTTGGTATACTCACAGAGTTGTATAACCATACCATAGTCTAATTTTTGAACATGTCAGTCACCCTAAAAATAAACCCCATACCCATTAACGCACTTCCTATTCCTCACTTGTCCATCTCACCACTCTCAGCCCTAGACAACCACTAATTTACTTTTCTATCCCTATGGATTTGCTTTTCCTGGACATCTCATATAAATAAAATTATACAATATGTGGAGTATTTTGTGACTGACTTCCTTCACTTAGCATAATATTTCCAGATTCTTCCATGTTTTAGCATGTATCAGTATTTTACTGTCATTTTACCATGGATCAATAGTCCACTGTATAGATATATCACATTTTATTTATCAATTCTTCAGCTTATGGATATTTGGGCAGTTTCCACTTTTTTTCTATTATGAATAATGCTGCTATGAACATCCATGTACAAGTCTTTGTTTGTAATTATGCTTTAACTCTCTTGGGTAAATACATAAGATTATAATGGCTGAATCATATGGTAGATGTACAGTTAACTTTTTAAGAAAAAGCTTAACTGTTTTTCAAAGCAGTTGTGACATTCTACATTCCTACCAGCAGTTATGAGAGTTACAATTGTTCCACATTTTCTTTATTACTTGGTGTGATCAAGATTTTTAATGTTAGCCAATCTAGTGGGTATTTAACTGGTGGTTTAATTTGCACCTTCATAATAAATAAGAGCACTGAACACATTTTATTATATTTATTTGCTAATCATACATACATCATTGTTGGTAAAGTATCTATTTAAATCTTTTGCCAATTTTTATTGGGTTATTTGCCTTCTAATTATTCAGTTGTAAGAGTTCATTATATATTCTGGATACATGTTCTTTGTTGTATTTGTATGTTTTTCAATTATTTTGCCCTAATCTGTGTCTTGACTTTTCAATTTCTAATACTGTATTTTGAAGAGCAATTTTTTTTCAGCTTTATTGAGGTATAATTGACAAATAAAAATTGTATATATTCAAGATGTACAATGTGATGTTTTCATATACATTAAAATGATTTCCACAACCAAGATAATTAACATATCCATTACCTCACAGTTACTTTTGTGTGTGTGTTTCTGTGGTGAGAATACTTCAGATCTACTCTCTTAGTGACTTTCAAGTATACAATACTTTATTATTAATGATAGTTACCATGTTGGACATAAGGTCTCTAGAAGTTATTTATCCTGTAACTGCAAGTTTGTACTCTTCAACCAACATTGCCCCTTTCCTCCAACCCGAGTCCCTAGTAAACATCCTTAAACCCTCTGTTTCTATGAGTTAGAGTTTTTTAGATTCCTCATATGAGATCATGCAGTATTTGTCTTTCTGTCCCTGACTGGCTTATTTCACTTAGCATGGTGTTCTCCAGATTCATACATGTGGTCACAAATGGTAGGATTTCCTTCTTTTTGAGGCTGAATAATATTCCATAATTTCACTTGTTGATTGACACTTTGGTTGTTTCCATATCTTGGCTATTGTGAATAATGCTGCAATGAACATGGGAGTACAAATATCTCTTCAAGAGTCAGTGATTTCATTTCCTTTGGCTATATACCCAGAAGTGGGATAGCTGCATCACATGGTAGTTCTACTTTCAATTTTTTGAGGAACCTTCATACTATTTTCCATAATGGCTGTAACAATTTACATTTCCACCAACAATGTATAAGGGTGCCCTTTTCTCCACATCCTTGCCAACATTTGTTATCTTTTGACTTTTTGACAATAACCATCCTAACAGCATTGTGGTTTTGATTTTCTTAATGATTAGTGATGTTGAGCACCTTTTTATATACCAATTGGCCATTTTTATGTCTTCCTTGGAAAAATGTCTATTCAAGTACTTTGTCCACTTTTCAATCAAGATTTTTTTTATTATTGTATGAATTCCTTATTATATTTTTTGGATATTAACCCGTCATCAGATATATGGTTTGCAAATATTTTCTCCCAGTCTATAGGTTGCCTTTTCATTTTGTTGAATTATTTCCTTTGCTATGAAGAAACTTTTTAGTTTGATTTAGTCCCACTTTTTTGTTTCTGCTTTTGCCTGTGTTTTTAGTGTTATATCTAAAAAGTCATTGCCAAGACCAATGTCAAGAAATTTTTCCCCTCTGTTTTCTTCTAGGAGTTTTATAGTTTCAGGTCTCACTTTTAAATGTGTAATCCATTTTGATCCAGTTTCATTCTTTTGTATGTGGGTATCCAGTTTTTCCAGCATCATTTATTGAAGAGACTTTCCTTGATCCATGTGTATTCTGGGCACCTTTGTCAAAAATTAGTTGACCTTATATGTGTGCATTTACTTCTGGGCTTTCTATTCTGCACCATTGGTTTATGAGTGTGTTTTTATGTGATAACAGTACCATACTGTTTTGACTACTATAGTTTTATAATATAATTTAAAATCAGCAAGAGTGATACCTCCAGCTTTGTTCTTCTTACTAAAGATTGCTTTAACTATTCAGGAAATTTAATGGTTTCTTACAAACTTTAGGATTGTTTTCTCCATTTCTGTGAAAATGTCATTGAAATTTTGATAGGGATTGCATTGAATCTGTAGATAGCTTTGGAAATATGGATATTTTGACAATATTAATTCTTCCAATCCATGAATACAGGATATAGTTTCATTTATTTGTGATGACTTCATTTTTTCTCATTAATGTTTTACAGTTTTCAGAGCACAGATCTTTCTCCTCTATTAAATTTAATCCTAAATATGTCATTCTTTTGATATACTATTGTATGCCAATAAATTGAATAACCTAGAAGAAATGGATAAATTAATAGACACATACAACCTACCAAGACTGAATCTTGAAGAAATAGAAAATATGACCAGACCAATAACAAGTAAAAAGAGTGAATTAGTAAAAAAAATTCTCCCATCAAAGAAAAGCCCAGAACCTGGGCTTTTCAACAGCACATTAAAAGGATCACACACCATTATCAAGTAGGATTTATCCCTGAGATGCAAGGATGGTTCATCAATAAATGTGATATGCCACATTAACAAAATGAAAGACAAAAATCATATGATCATCTCAATAGATTCAGAAAAAGCATTTTACAAAATTCAACATCTTTTCAAAATTAAAAACTCTCACCAAATTAGATATTGAAAGAATGTACCTCAACATAATAAAGACCATACATGACAAGGCCACAGCTAATATCATACTCAGTAGTGAAAATTTGACAGGCTGGTGGCTGCAATGAAGATTTTTCCTGATAACAGAAACATTTCTTTGGGAATGTGTCAAGGGAAAACCATATTTGGATTGCAGGAAAAAGTAAAGTATAAGACCCCTCACTCATGCATATTTTTATATAGGATAATTCTGACCAAAATGAAAAAAAAAAAAAAAAAAAGCCATAACAGCAAAGCCTACCTTGATAACTAAAGTTGGAGCATAGATTGAATATTAGTTCTATAAAAGTAATAATTATGGTATCCCTAAAGATGCTCAAAAAATATTGAATGTTGAATCACTGAGAAATAAAAGGATAGGATAAATAGCAGACTGAAAGGATTAGAAGTGAAAGAATCTTCAATTAGTAATTGATGCATTCTGGAGTTGGGCCCTGGATCCTTTAGAAACGTTGATGAAAGTAGGATAGAAGTGAGACCTTAAATGTCTCCAATGTGGGTGATTAAGAACCTGGGGAAGGAGTTTCAGTCAGGCAAGAATTGAAACCCAATCCTGTGATGAGACCTGGGACTAGAGCCCCAGGATTTTGAGTGGTAAAACTTGAGAGGCCCAGTGAGACCTCCTGAGAGTTTCTTGGGCCTCAGAAATAAGGTTATATTTGTGAAGGATTTATGAAATTGATCTTTTGAGGACAGTTCTGGGTTCCAAAAGGTGTGAGTGTAAAAACACTGTGAGTACAATTGTGTTGGGAGACTTCCAGGTTTGTAGATGAGGGTAATAGGAATGACTACTATGGGCTTGAGGATGGTAGGACATTGATATTGCTCCCTGGATACTCCAAAGCCTTGGTTATCACAATTAAGCTGTGTCAGAATCACAGAGGGAGCATTCCAAGAACTGCAAAGCCCTAAGATTCTGTCTGAATTTGGGCAATACACAGGCATCTATATTATTTGAAGCTTCTCAAGTGATTCTAATGGGCAGCCAAGGGTTGGGACTGGTCTAAACCAAAGATGACCGTGTCTTTATATTAGGTGTGCTGGTGAATCCTCAGAAGTAGTGCATTGTCGGCTATGACCTCGGTGGCTGGACCTGAGAGCACTGAAGGAAGAATCTATGCTTTGGGGGTAAGAACATTTGGAAAGTGGAGGCTGAATAAAGGAAATGAGTCCTTTTGCATACTTATATATATTTCATGTACTGGTTGTTTACTACATCCATTAAAGGCTAACAGATTTTATGGAAAAGTCAGAAAATATGCAGTCAGATACCATGAGTTTAAGTTCAGTCTTTTCCCCTAACTTTAATAAATTACTCATCCTCTCTTAAGCTGATTTTTATCATCTGTAAAGGGGGAATAATAATTTTAAAAACTGAGGAGTCAGTGGTAATGGAGGAATTACTGTACTGTAACGTGCATGCTAATGCTACTTATTATAAAATTCTAAAAGTCCTCTTCAAGCTGAAGTCATTTTCAGTCTGGGGACTTTACCCACAAATCCAATTCCAAAATAAGAGTAGAGATGGGGAAGAAGCACAGGGAGGAGGAGAGAGCAGAAGCAAAGGAATGTGGAGGCAGGTGTCTGAAGTAGAATGTGCATGACTCAAGGTTGAGGAGCTGGATAGGAGAGAAAAGTAGAGTTTAGATCCAAAAGGAGTTTGAGACTGAAAATGGTAACATTACTCTCTGAGGCAGTTCACAGATTAGAAAAATAGAAGCTACACTACAGAGACTAACATAACTGAGTCCACTAGAAAGCTGGGCTTTGCCTATCCACAAAGTACTTGGCAGGACTACCCTTCCCATGTACCTTCCCACTTGTGCACAAAGCTACATATTCATACATGAATGCTCTGTGTTGGCTGCCGAAAAAAAAAAGGACTGTCACTTTCACTCACTCCAAATGAGGGGAAAAATATTTTTCTGAATAGGATTGCTAAAAATTTAAATTGAAACGAGAGACTCCAAAATATAAAGAAAAGTAACCTTGCCTTAGTGCCCATGAAGCACCCCAGCAGAGGACTAAAGCAGTCCATGTTTTTCCAAAGCTCACACTGGCAGCTTGGCTGCCGTAAAAACAGGACACTGTGCCTGTACAATTGAAAGCAAAAACAAGCATCCTGTAAAAACATATTATGGCCTACTCACTTTCAGACATATACTTTGCACTGAAGCATTTGGTTGAAATTAATTTGACCTTCCATCTGTGAAGTTATTGTTTTCCATGGGCTTGGTCATATGATTATTAAGTGGTGGTTTTAGTTTCATCATTTTCTTTATTACAGTTTAATATCAGTGTTTTATTATCTACGTAGAAAGTAGGACTGAGGACTATAACCACATTCATCATACTTCTGCTATGAGAAAGCATTTAATGAGCTTCACATAAAATGCTACCTTGAGGAAATGTCACAATTAAAATTGTACAGCTGCTTTGAATACATAAAATTTCTCACAGAAAACAAACCAGGTACACTTCGAGTATGTCATTGAGGCTGGCATTATAATGGCTGTTGTTTGGTAGCCGTACCACCCCATCTCTTCATGTCCATTCATTGCTTACAGCTGCCACTGCAAGGTCAAACAACTCAAGACACATATTTAGTAGACACAAAACAAGGTGTGAAAATGGAAAGGCACCCTGCGACATCATTTGCACCATTAAAGGCCTGCTTATTTAGTAACTGCATTCTATTTCCTTAACTTTCAAGCCTTTGAGCTTATAAATATTAAATGGGGGTGTTTTCTACGTTCTACATTTAAGTTTTTTTGTGAGAGATGACAAATTTCAAGAACATTATATGATACACATTTTATTTCCCTTCACTTGGCTGGAGGAAAACGAAAGTTATAAAGCAAATTCAAAGGGAAGAACAAGAAGAGAAGTAATATATTTAAGCAGATATCAGGCGGGATATCATTTTAGTCTCCTGAAACACACACCATCGCAGCCACTCCATGAGTGGGGCCAGTGCAGAGGTGGGGAGCTAGCCGGGATGCTGGCACTTGGGCACAGCTTTCTCAGACTCTGATGCAAACCTGCAAAATAGGTCAGACTCAGAGGCACACCAGTAGCTTACATATAATCATTACGGGAAATTTATGAGTTATTTACTCAGCAAGCTTGAAAATATCAAAGGATGAATTTGGTTCTTATTAGCATGAAGCCTTTTAAAATGACACTCGGGAAATTCTTTTCTGCTCTTTTATTTGCAATTCATCTCCTGGGCACCTCTGTACCACATCTTGAAATTACAGAACCACCCACAAATTTTATCCTTTTCTTTTAGACAAATATTGATTTTACCTATGCTTCTAAGCATGAATATTTTGGATGAGATGGAAATGAATGTAACATTTCTCTTTAGGGCTATAAGTACCTAGTGATGAATTGCCCTCAGGTGCTATGGCACTAGCCATGGAATCAGTCACAAGTTTTGGAAGGCAGGATCTAGATGTAGGAAAGCATCTTCATTGTTCTTAAGCTGTTGCTTGAAAACTGAGGTTAAAACATGGTGATGTGGCATTAGGGCTGGGAGTGTTGTCATATGCTGAAGAGCCAGCCCATCCCAAGTGATCCACACTCAGACTGTCTTCTCAAGAATAAGCTGCATCAAAGAGACTCAGAAACCACTGCAGAGATTCTGTGTAAAATTTCCTTTGGGCAGAGTCCCTGGGCATGAGAGCTGGTTAGCTCAGAGTTGGAACAAACTCTCCTGGAACCTCCCGACAGTAGAGCCAGTTCTTCTGGAAAATCTGTACCATCTCTCTTCTCAGCTGTGAGCAGTCCACAAAAGCTGTGGGAAGAGAAGATAAACATTGCTCAGGAATTAGCTTGGAGTTATCAGAACTAACCATTTCCACTGTGAGATGGAGCATAGCAACAAGGCTAGAGAAGAACTGGGTACAGAAAGGAGGGGAAAAAACAACTGAGCTAAATAAAAATATGCCAGTGCCAAGTGGAAGAAACAGACTCAAAGCTTGCCTGGCAAAGCAATCACTGTGGAGTGACAGAGTAAGAGACAAAAGTCTGGAATTGTCACGTGACCTTGAGACCAGTTTAATCTTGAAGAAATCGATTAGCTTTCCTCAGTTTCATGATGTAATAATAACATTTATGAAGTGTTTTACAGTTAACATAGAATGTTTTGATATACATTTCATCTTGTAATCATCTCTACAATGCCACGGAGTGAGGATGAAGAGAAGGAGGAACATCATTCACCTGATACTCTACGTCGAATTCTGCTCTAAGTGCTGCAGGTGTATTCACTCACTCCTCCAGCAACCCAGCAAGGTCACTACTAGCATTAAACCCATTTTATGCCAAAGACGTGCAGGTCAAAGAGGTTACATAATATGTCAGATGACATTCTGTCAGTAAGTTTTGAAGACAGAATTCAAACTGAGTCAAGTTAGCCGGGTTTCAGAGCCAAAACCAAATCTATTATTATTCTTGCTATTTTCAGGGACAATAAAAATAAGATGATGACAGAGAAGCACTACAAAAATTGTGCAGCAATTAAATTATATCTTCTCAGATTCCAAACTGCTTTCCTCCTATAAGCAAGACATTGTTGAGAGCTACGTGAATTCATATCAGTGAATCTATATAGCATCAAAGAACCCATGCACCTTCCAAAAATACTTCGCACTACCCAGAACACCAGGGAAGTCATAGTCAAGGTAAAAAGAAAGCAGATATTATTGTTTTTATTCTTACTATCCAGTTGAATAAACTGAGGCTCCCTGTTCCTTATTTCAAACAAATGTAACGAATGGAGTAGACAATTGTTACTAACATAAGTGAATTTTGTTGACAGAAAATACAATGTGATGTTCCACAAACATCTTTTCGACTGTATGTTACATTAAATCGTCAAAAACCTTTCTAGTCTATCCATTTTCCTCTGTGTTAAATAAAATCCTCTCCATTTGAATTTCAAGAACATTCATAACCTGGCCCTATTCTATCTAACCATGTACTCATCTGCTCTTATGTTGGTTTCCCTGATTCTGCTCAGCCTGGTCTAGCTACACACTGTCCCATAAGGTCACCATATTAATATCTACTTCTGTGCCTTTCCAATGTTAGCCTCCTTTTCTCCTTTCCTTTCCCTCCAGCCTATCCAAGTTCTTTGGAATCAGTTTCTTGAAGCAGTTGCCTACATTTGTTATCTCAGTTTTACCCTCACAGCCGCCAGCTCCAACAGTCCAGGGGACAGCAAAATCATCCATGTCATTGATTTAGTGGGCATTTAGTCCTAGTATTTGACCTCTCAGTGACATTTGAAGCTGTTCACCTTTCTTTCCTTGTTAAAATACTCTCAGTCCTGAGTTTCTGTGACAACAACCTTGTCTACTGTGCTCCTTCCCCCTGCACTGGCAGCTCGTTATCTTCTACCCAGGTACTCATGGTTTCTCAATCCTCTGACCTAGTCTCCTCTCTGTGTTCTCTTCCTAGGTGAGTTTGTCCAAGCCTGCAAAATTAATTACCATCCTCACACTGATGATTCATTCTGGTTTATGTCCTAGTTATGAGGAAGACAGTTCTCTCCCATTCCTTTTGTTTCCTTCCTTATGGAGAGATATCCACTAGTGCAACACCCCTGGCTTCTCCATAACCCCTTCTTGTCTCTCCTTAAGGGAGCAGAGATTATTTCTCAAATGCTAATTTTGAGAAGAATCCTTGACTCAGAACCTTCTTCATTCTCTTTAGATATCAGACATAAAGAGCATAGGTTTTGTTCTCTTCCTCCGTTCTGCAAGTTCCCAGGCATGGGGTCCACCCATGTGTGATGTTTCACTACCTCTGATAGATTGGCTTGGTCTGTCTACTTGTGGGGTTCATTATTAGCAAACAAAGTGCCTGCAATCAAGAGCCATGCTCACCAATATCAGTCTTATTAATAGCAAAAATAGTTTAGTTATCCATCTTATCTTTTGATTTATTTCTCACTTTTGAAATTGAATAGGGAAAGTGGCACTCTACATTGATCTCCCACAACAACTCTCATAGAATTGAGTCCTGATTTCAGAGCATACACTTTACTCACTTCAGAAATTTTTATTGAATACCTACAATACCCAGACACTATACTATGCACTGAGGATACATAGAATGTATCCTCAATGAACAATAGAGCCAGCTTTGCTTCCTTACTCATTCCTTCATTTGGTCAACAGTTTATACATTGAGCATCTGCTCTACATGCTTTTTATACATCAATTAAAATGAATAAACAAACAGAAAATGATGCATGCTCTTGAGAAACTTTATCTTATTAGGAGAAGATAAACAATAAATAGAATAAATAAGCAAATTACACGGTATGTTAGAAGGCATTAAGTGCTGCAAAAAAGAGAGCAAGGAACAGTAGAGAAGCATGGGGGGTATGGAGAGTAGAGACTGTATTATGATTTTTAATAGGTTGATCGGGTAAGTCTCACTGAGTGGTCAACATTTGAGCAAAAAGTGGAAGGAGTTGAGGAGTCAGCCTTGTAAACATCTGGGGAAACTGTATGCAGGCAGAGAGAACAGCCAGTGCAAAGGGCCTTAGGCAAGAGCATGGCTAGTGTGCGCTGGGAACAGTAAGGAGGCCTGGAACAAAGGGGAGAGATCTAAGAGATGACAGTAGACACAAATCCTGGGGCCAGAGCATGTAGTGACTTGCTCTGAGAGAGGATAAGAGCTCATGCTAAGCTGGTAGCAGGAGAGGTGGTGAAAATAGTCAGATTCTGTGTATAATTTGAAGTAAAGCCAGCAGGATTCCCTAAACAATGGATATGACATGTTAGAGAAAGAGAAAAGCTACAGGTAAAACCAAGGCTGCTTTTGTTTTTGTTTTTTAATTTTTATTGTTTCATTTTATTTATTCTCTTGACTTTTCCACTCTACTTCTTTCTATTAATTATTGTTTTACTTGTTTCTTTAGGGAGTATAATATGCATCCTTTAGTTATCACAGTGTATTTAGAATTACTGTTGTACAATTTTGCATGAAATGGAAGAACTTTTCAACAATGTAATTCCATTTACTTCCATCCTTTGTGCTACTGATGTCATATATTTTACTTGCATCTACATTATAAATGCCACAAGAAAATATTTTTATTTCTGCTTTAAACCATCTGTTGTCCACTAAAAAATTTCGAGGAGAAAAACATAAGATAGTCTCCTATTTGCCCATAAAGTTACTGTATTAATCTGTTTTACGTTGCTTATAAAAGAATACCTGAAACTGGGTTATTTATACAAAGAAATAAAATTTATTTCTTTTACAGTTTCAGAGTCTGGGAAGTGCAAAGTTTAGGTAACACATCTGGTGAGGGCCTTGTTCATGGTGGTGGCTCTACAGAGACACTGGGTGTAACATGGCAAATGGCTTGAGCAAGAGAGAGCTAACTTCTCACTCACTCTCCTTTTAAAGCCATCAGAACCATGCCCATTACTCCATGAATGGATCAATCCGTTCACCAGGGCACAGTGCTCACAATCTAATCATCTCCCAAAGGCCCGATCCATCAATTAACATATAGGATTTCTCACCTTCTTAACACATCACAGTGGAGATTAAGTTTCAATGAGCTTTGGGGGGACATTCAATCCACAGGAGTTACCATTTCCCAAAATCTTTATTCCTTCCTGTAGACCTTAATTTTCATCTGGTATTATTTCCCTTCCACCTTCCACCTGCAGAACTTTCCTTAGTATTTCTCATAATGCAAGTCTGCTGGCAACAAATTTTGCCTGTTTTCCTTTATCTGAAAATAACCTTATTTGATTCCATTTTGAAGAATGTTTTCATTGAAATAGAATCTGAGTTAACAATATTTTTTTCTTTCAACTCTTTAAAGGTGTTTTTTAACATTGCTTCCCTTCATGTAAAATCTTTTTTCACTGGCTATTTTTTTGATTTTCTTTTTACTTTTAGTTTTTAGTGTTTGTTTCACTGCAATGTGCAACAGTGTTGTATTTCTTATATGTATCTTGCTTGGGGGTTACTAAGTTTCTTGAATCTGCAGGTTAATGTGTTTACCAAATTTGGAAAGTTTTGGTCATTACTTTTTAAAATATTTTTCTGCCTCTTTCTCTCTCTTCTTTTTCTGGAGGCCCAATTACATGTATATTACACTTTTTGATGTTTTTCAACACGTCAAAGAGGCTCTATTCCTTTTTTGATTTTCTTTTTGGTCAGTCTTTTTTTTCTCTCTCTTCTACTGTGTCATATTATATTGTGATTTCCTGTAAGTTTTTACTGAATGTGTCTAGACATAAATCACTAGTAATAATCTACCCCAATGGTCAGACATACCCTAGTTTCCATGATGATAGGGATGACAGACCTCTAAGAAAAGCATCTAGAAATTTTTATAGCTGCTTTTGGAAGAAGATAATTATCTCTCTGCCAACAGTGAACTGAATAAAAAGTCTAGCATGAGAATTTTGGTAAATATGTGAAATTTGGTTGCCATGGATTTGGAGGATGCTTCACATAACAAATTGAAAGAAATTTCTGGATTGGGTGTTCTGTCCAAAGCGTAGCTCAATTAGTTATACCACTGCATTTGACAATATATTACTTATTTTTGCCAAGATTTGAAGTAAATTGTCATTAATAGGTAGTTTATTATTATAGTTACAAAAACCTCAAAGTATTTTCCTTTGGGAACATTCTAATAAATAAAACAACTAACATCCATTAAGAAGAAAAATATTTACTTCCACCCTCAACAACCTCCTTTCATTCTCCCAAATTGCTTGTTGTGAAGGGAGTGTTCATTGCCACTTGTTGTAGCGACCCAGGTTTGCTGTCTAATTCTCTGTTCTATTTTTCCCTTGACTCTCAATCACAGTGCTTAAATAGGTGCTTAAAAAAAGACCAAAGCCCCAGTACCTTAGGAGCATTACAGAATGGATATGTGTTCTAAATGGGAAAGTGCTTTTCTGAATATTATATCAACAAAGCCCTGAAGATGTCATCTTGGGTTTTGCCTGCTTTAAGCAAAGTGTTCATTTGTCACTAAATTCACACAAGAGGATTACAGAGACAGAGATATCTAGGGGTTTAGAAAAGACAGCAGAAATCTCTGAAGTGCGTATGAAAACCAGGCTGTTAACTCATTGTTAAATAATTACTGTGAATCCAAAGTAGGTAGGTTGGAGAGGGGGGAGGAGGGAAAGAGAACTGCTGGACCATGTGCCGCTAAGGGAATAAAAAATGACATGAAAAGTAGTTCTTGTCCTTAATAATCTCCGAATCTATTAAAGGAGACAGGACATATTCAAACACACACAAGGAAAAAAGACAAAGCAAACTCTATTAAAAAATCAAGAATAGAAAGAAATTTAAAAACTAGAAAAAACAGATCAAAATTTTAGGATTAGTTTTAGAGTATTAATGTTATAATTCTAATAAAACTGAATAAAATTAGAAACCCCAGAGCAATAAAACATAGTGTAGGGTAAATTGTAAAGCATAGGGATATAGGATTCATTCATTTATTAATTCTCTCAATAAAAATTGCATCAAGAATTACACCTACTGTGTTTATAAAACAGTGCAAGAGAATTAATCCTAGTATTCACAGAGCTTATGGTCTTGGTGGGTATAAACTTATGCTGGATGTAAGTTCCACTTTTTCCCTTGATTCCAGTACAAAATCATTTGTTTTTTCTTCCACTTCATTGATCACTCATTGAAGTGGATTGAATGGTCCCCCAAAATCATTGAAGCTTAATCCCCACTGAAACTGTTGGTAGTGGGAAATCCTACTACGGTCATTGAAAGATATAGCCTTGAAAAGGTGATTAGATTGTAAGGAACATGCCCTAGTTCATTTGTGTGGTTCTGGGGGCTTTAAAAGTAGAGAACACAAGAGTCTCTCTCTCTCTGCTCTTCCATTCTGCCACGTAAGACCCCTGCATCACAGTCACCACCAACAAGGCCTTCACCAAATGTGTTCCCTGGACTTTTGACTTTCCAGCCTCTGAAACCATAAGCAATAAATATTCTTTCTTTATAAATTACCCAGTTCTAGGTATTTTGTTATAAGCAACAGAAATGGACTAATACACTCATTTTCAATTTCCTTTCATAGTTTCTCCTCTTATTCATGGGCCCAGGACTCCATCCTTAAGCCTCTTTTCTTTTTTTCTTTATTTTTTAAATATATGAGTGGTTCCTGAAATGGGTTAAATTGTGTTGCACCAAAATTCCTATGTTGAAGTCCTAGCCCCTTGTGCCTCAGACTGTGACCTTATTTGGAAATAGACTTGTTGTAGATGCAATTGGTTAAGAAGAGGTCATACTGGAGTAAGGTGAACTTCTAATCCAATATAAATGTTGTCCTTTTAAATAGGGGGAATTTAGACACAGACACACACACGCACGCACACATACACACACGGAGAACACCATGTGAAAATGAGGGCAGGGATCAGGATGATGCTTCTACGAGACAAAGAACTCTAAAGATTACCAGCAAATATCAGAAGCTAGGAGAAAGGCATGGAACAGATTCTCAATTCTCCCTTACAGCTTCAAAATAACCAACCCTACTGACACCCTGATCTCAGACTCTAGCCTCCAAAACCATAAATTTCTGTTGTTTAAGCCACCCAGTTTGTGTTACCGTTATGGCAACCCTAGCAAACTAATACAGTCCACAAATAATTCCATTCAGTCCAACAGTTTTAAATACCATCTCTATGCCAGCATCTTCCAAATATACATCTTTATCTCAGAACTTTGTTTTATCCTCCAGATTCATATGTACATGCAACTGCCTACTGACATTTCTACTTGGATGTCTTTAAAAACATCTCAAACTCAACATGTCCAGAACTGAACTGTCGATCTCCTCCCACAAAACCTGTTCGCCTACAACCTTCCCTGTCTTATTAGATGGCATTTTCATCCTCTTGATTGGCAGGCCAAAAACCTTGCTGGGTGTCACTCCTGGTCCCTCTCTTTCTCTCATATTCCATATTCAATCTTCCAACAATCCTCTTTACTTCACCTTCAAAATACATCTGTGAAAGTTGTCAGAATCAAACGGAATTACTTATGTCAATCTCTAATAAAATGGAGTCAGGAGACTATAAAGGAGGGGCTTTCACACATACATGCCTATGATAAAAACAATTGCAAGGACTCTGAAAACCACAGTCTTGCACAAAGGCCACTGAAACCTTATGCAAAGAATACTCCTGCAAGGATATTTGCTGAGCAATTGCCTATTCAACTTTGGACTGACACCATCCATGTGATTTGATCCTTGTAAGCCAAGGATAATTATTTCAAAACAACGTATACAACCTTCTTTGTTTTGCCTTTAAAAACCCTTACCTTCTTTTACCTCCCTGGGTATGCCCATGGCTCACCATGGGGCTGCTATGGCATAAGTATTCCCAGATTATATAATCTTTATCCTTCTGTTCATTTCTAAATAAATTCATTATCTTTGGTGAATCTCTCTCCATTGCTCTTTTAAGTTGATGCATTCAATGTATATTCTTCTGATCACTCCCTCCACTCTATTACCCTGATCTGAGCTATCACCTCTCTCCCCTGAATTCCTGCAATAGGCACCTGATTCCCATGCTTTTACCCTTAACTGTCTCAGTCCATTGGACAGCAGCTAGAATGATGCTTTTAACATATAACTTGCATCATGCTGATCCTCTGCTCAAAGACTGCAATGGCTCCCCATTTTCTTCAGGGGAAGTGTCAAAGCATTCACAATGACCTAAATCAGGAGGCTTGATACCCAGACTTTTTCTACTCTTGGCATAGTCTCTTCTACAATGATCGGACAACTAATTAAAATATTTCAGATTCTAGAAAATTGTCTTTTCTGTGAACATCAGTTTCTTCACGTGTAAAATGAGGAAGTTTAAATAATATAAGGATCCTTTCAGCTCTAATACTTATAAATTTTTATTAACCAGAGAATTCACTCTGCTATTTGTGGTGCTGACACTGTGTTGAAGGAGCCCAAAATGAAGCTACTATTTTGTAATTATAGGGTTGATCTAATCACGGCAGACAGCACATTAGGTAATTTAATTCCTGAAGTGAATTTTATTCAGTTTAGCTACCTACACTCAAGCAAATTAGATAATTAGGTAACCTCAGTCACTATGTAAGAAACTAGTAATCTTTAAACAAGCTGCATGTTCTGAATGGGCTGATCCACATTTTACATGGATCAAGAGGTCATACAGATATGTAAGAACACCCACATATTTATACATATATGAGTAGTGTGTGTGTGTGTGTGTATATATATATATATGTTAGAATGTGCATAGGGAGAAAATGGGTAAGAAAATTTGATTCATGCCTTTTAAGATACAAAATATTTTTTAAAAGCACATTTAGTTAGCATTAAATTTTAAATTAGTCAATAAAATTAATTTTATTTTGCTAAAATATGTTTTCATTCATGTGATTGTTTTGCTTACCTTATCAATGTAAAGATTGTTTTAATATTTAGGCATTTTTTTATTTCTGAACTCGGAAAGTACTTTAGAGAACCTCCATTACTCTCCTGCTTGCTTTCTCTCCTCTAGATACACTGCCTGCATCTTATTCCTGGAGCAGATCAGGCACACTCCCACCACAGGGTCTTTGCACTGCCTGTCCTCTCAGCCTGAAACACTCTTCCCCTAGATATACACGTGGCTATCTCCCTCACTGCCTTGAAGTCTTTTTTCAAATATCACTTTCTCAATGAGATTTTCCTTATGCTTCATCATCATGATTCTACTTACCCTTTTCTATTTTTTATCCATAGCACTAAATAGCTCACAATATACACTATAATTTTCACATTTATTATGTTTTTATTTATTTTTGGTCTCTTCTGCATTACAATGTTAGTTTCTTAAGGGCAGAGATCTTTGTTTTTATTCACTGATGTATCCCAAATGCCTAGAATAGTGCCTGGGATATAATTGATGCTCAATAAACATTTATTAAGCAAGTGAATCTGACAATATTCTTATGTATATAAATTTAGGTGATCACAAATAAAGTCATTGAAAATAGTAAAGTATTGCAAACAAATAAATTAGTTTGTGAACTGGAAATATTAAGATTGAGGTAATACTTTACAAATATTATACTAATGTATTTTAATTGACTGCTTAACTCATGATTCTTAATAACCTCCTGTTTTAGTCCATTTATATTGCTTATAACAAAATACTTGGAATTGGATACTTTGTAAGAAAGTGAAATTTATTGCTTAGAGTTTTGGAGGCTGGGAAGTCCAAAGTCCAGGGAACACGTCTGGTAAAGGTCTTGGTTGTGACAGTAACACAGGGGTGTCACATGGCAGAATGGCAGAGCAGAGAGAAAGAAGAAAGGTGACAGGGCCTTTTTAAACAACTAGCTCTTGTGGGAACTAATAGAGTGAGAACTCACTCACTACCATCCCCCACCAGGGAGGGTATTAATCTATTCAAAAAGGATCTACTCCCCGTGACCCAAACAGCTCCCAAACTGCCACATTGGGGATCAGATTTCTACATGAATTTTGGGGAGGACAACATATCCCAACTCTATCACTTCCCACCTCCAAGGCTGAACCTTATGAATTATTGCCCCATGAATAAAGAAGGCAGATATTTGACTTTATTTATTAGCAAGACAATATATAGGCTTAAAAACCAAGCTTGGAAAAAAGAGAATTTTTCCAAATTTCACTAGCATATTTAGTCAAGCATTCTCAAACCATAGAGTTCCTATCGTGAAGAAGACCATTGTCCACAAAGGAAGGCTAGGGCAAGAGATTTTGTGCCCTGAGGTAGAAAGAAAGAATCTTCTCCATACTTAACAATAGGAGGTATTTCAGAAAAGGTAAGGGACACATCTAAAGTAGATACTACTTACTTATGAGTCTGAAAAAATACCATAATAGAGAACAATTCTACACCAACATAACAGGCCACAGCATGGTCAAGAGTGTGGCAACTTGATAGGCAAAGAGACAGTCTGGTTGGTACTCCTGAAGGACCTGCAATTTCAGTTTGGTGTTTCTGATGAACTGTGAAGAGGCAGATCTCCTGTAAAATCTACTATGACTCTCACATTCAAGCTAAGCTTCCATGTTTTGCTGGCATTTGCTGTCACCTGCATCAAGTCAAATACAAAATTCTCTGTGAGTGTCTCTCAAAAGTGCTCACGAATTATCCCATCCTGTCCTTTCTCCCTTGCCCTGACACTGATGTTATGGTTTGTTAAGACTCTTGAGGGGATCAGATTACCACTGCCACTTATGCCAGGATCCAGCACAGAGAATTCCAAGGGTACTTTGTACTGATGCTCCCAAAGAACCCGCCCCTCAATGTTCCAAAGCCTCTACTCCACCATCTCCACCCTACTCACATATTTCAAATTGCTGAGATGCCATTGTGTGTATCTCAAATTCATGGCCAAATAGCAAAACCTGAAGCAATCATAAGACCCATAGCTGGTGTTCATTGATGCACGTGATAGAACGTGGTGGGATCACTGGAATGGTTATATCACATCACTTTGACCTAGAAAGATAACAAGGAGAAGGTGAGTTTTGAGCCAAATTCTTAAGGAAGATTGGAAAGCAGAAAGGAGTCAACCCATTTGAGCCATTGGGAAGAAAATATTGCAAGCTAGAGGCCAGTTATCTGAGATGCATAAAAGAGGCATGTTGATTTTGCTGGAGTAGAAATTCTGTGTCAGGGAGATGAGACATAAAATCATCACAGAGTAAAAACTGAGGGCAGTTATGTAGAAATCATTTGATATAACTTCCTTAAGCCTAAACCCCCCTACCTCTAAAGAAGACTATTTCATACTTCAGAAGCAAACCTGTATCTAGTATTACCTTTCAGCTGAGATTATATATAGAAATGTATTTTTTTTTAATGTTTTTTTTACAGAGAATTCTCTCCCTTGGGAGGTAGTATTAAAACTATTTTGATAATGAAACCACTCAACAACTGCAGCTATATTTATAATGCTTGAGTATTGCTTAGCTGAGGTACCATGACACCAGAAAACACAACACATCCTTTGGAAGGACCAGGAGTGGCCCCTATACTTAGCAACACAGTGCCTACATATGTCATATGTGGAAAAGCCTCCTGGGACAAGCTTTGAATAATAAGAAATTTGATTCACCTTCCCTAAAAATTCTGGTGAAGAAGCTCAGTTTGACTTTATGGCTATGGCCTCAAGTATTGAAAACTGAAGTATTGGGGTACATGTGTGTGTGCGCACATAGAATTTATAATATATGTTATTTGCACACACACACACACACAAACACAGATACATACACTTATTTGTGGGAGGAAAACTCACTTTTATTTGAGATCTTGTCTTGGATAGTAGGCACCTCATTGACTCTGGATCAATCAGCCAATATTTATTGAAAAAATCTACATGAGTATATTATCTATGCTACATGAGGTGGAAGCTTGAAACAACATATCTGACCTCAAAGAACTATCTTCAGTCCTATCTTAGATCAGTAAAGGCAGGAGAAGAAGGAATGGAGCTTGGATATGATACATGTCAGGACATCTGAGCAGGCCAGTGTGCAGAAGGCTTGATAAGATCCAGCATGCTTCAGGCGATAGCGAGCACTTCATTGCCAAGAGAAGTCATGAGGCTTCAATCATTAGGCACTCTTCCTCCTAATAAATCCAAGGCAGAAACACTTATGGTTTGCCTTCAGTTGTGGAGATTTATTTTAAGGATACAAAAACACAAAGTCACATGAAAGTTATCCCACCAAACTGATAATCGTGCTGAGATTCAGATCGCTCAGAAAGCTCATAGAAACCAAGAAAATGCGTTCAGCATCTGATAGAGGACATCCCTACCAGGGACTCTCCCAGAAGTTATACATCTCAAGATAAAAAATGTGATTACGATATTTTGTTACCATTCTGCATAGTGCACCCATTGGATAGAATGTATTCCAAGCCACCTCAAAGACCCCTGATATCCCTGATATGCCCCCTTTACACTTACTTCATGCCACGTCTCTAACTTAATCATATCTGGCTATTGCATCAGAGTTACTTTCACTAAAAATACACATATTGTGAGCCCTGTAGCAGCCTGCAGGAAAGAAGAGTTTCTGGTCACTTTCTTTTTCAAAGATAGTTGCATAAGAAACAAGTCTTTGAGGCACCATGGCCTCCAGCAGCCTGCAATACCTGAAAGTACAATATGAGAGGCCAGGAAGAAACTATGAGTTCAAGCAGCAGGGGTCACTTAGGTAGAAGTCTGTTCATAGGTGACCTCCTCAGTCAAGGAAACTGAAAGAAACATGTGTCACTCATCAGGAACCAAAGCAGAAGACCAGTCTTGGGAGGTGAATTACAAAGCAAAGGTCATCAGTGGGGCAACAGAGCTGGGTGAGATTGTGAATAATGACTTGGGTAAGGTACAGCTTAACCTTCAGGGGGAGAAAAGATGGACAGACCTAGCTGAAGAGCTGAGATGGTAAAGGCAAAAGAAAAAGATAAAGTTCAAAGAAGCCAAATAAAGAAACAACATAAACAGGTGAAAAGCTAAACAACAGTCTAGGCAATAAGTCACGATTCATGGTGTCAAGGTGGTACTGGTGTTTCACTGCCACTGCTTTCACTGCAGGAGCCACCTCCACAGAAAAGGAGATGATTGAGCTCGGTCTCGAATGAATAGGCACTCATCAAGCAGTGCGGGGAAATTAATGTGACTACAGCAAAGGGTGGGTGTAGGGAAGTAGCAAAGATAAACTTTGTATAAAGAAACAAAAGAAGAAAGTAGGCACACCACCACAATCAACTTTAATAAAGTTTGCCTCCGCTACATGAGGCCTAAATGAGAAACTGTCACTCCATGCCCACATTTATTTGAATATCCAGAAAGAACATTCAGAAGAAATCTCACAAACATGTTACATTCTTCACACTGAACTTAAAACAAAAAATACAAGAGTCTCCAGATGCAGTCAGCATTAAGCCTGCCTTAATGAGGCATGGCATAATCTGTCAACTAATTCTGAAACTGAGGCCCACACTACCAGCCAGGCATATCAAGAGAACACTGCATTAGATGTCTCAGTTCGTCAGTCTAATAAATGAGTTCTCAAATGTCACTTTCCCTCCATATGCGGCAAATATTTTTCTGTTATTTAGTTCTGCTGTTTTAATTGGGTTAACTCGCAGTGCACCAGCATGGTTCCATCTGTGAGAGACACTTATGTCACTTAATGGAGAGAAAGAAATCTACAAGAGGAAGGGTATCACGATTCAGAGGGACATGTGGTATATATGCTTGTCAATATAGAAAATAAGCATGCTAAATTCATATTTTTTAATTAAAGATTATGAAATCAGCTGGTGATATGCCTTTTATTTCATTATCCATCTTGAATATCCTTAAAGCAAAATAAGCATTTTGATTAAATCCTACAGACAGGGGTATGCTCCTGGTCTATTTGCCATATGTGACAACTGTAGTAGAGTTACCAACAGTATTTGAGAAAAGGGCACAAAATGGTATGTGTCAGTTTTAAACCTGAGTGAAATATCTAGCCAGTCTACAATTTGGCACATGGAATCTTCTCATGAGCAAAGAAAATCCTGAATAGACACTTAAAACAGTAACAAATTTAGTTATTAAAGTATGTTGCTAGATCAAAAGTAATTAAATCGATAAGATAATATTTGTTGTTTCAATAAGAAATTAAAAAACATATTAATGAAAAGAAATTGTGCCAAGCCCCAAAATGTTTTATTAACTTTTTAAACTTAATATTAAATTAAGTATGTTTTAAATCATTTTATTTTGTAAGAATATGAATCAAGTTTTCCCAGCTCTTAGAGATTTTTCTATACAAGAGCTTAATATTCACACCAATTTCACATGTGTAAGCCTTGAACGTGTGTGATCTACATGAAATGTGAATCAATCCATTTGGAATCTACACCTTGACTGCAGATTGCTGGCTTCTCACACAGGGACCATGGCTACCTACTCACTCGATTTATGTGATGAGTATAGACAGCCAAACTGAATAAAGCCCACTTCAGGGATTGAATTATCTAGTTTAGCTGTCTGCATTGATCAGATTTACTGTATTATAAAATAGTCATTTCAATTTGCACTAGCTCCACATACTAGGTAGTACATTCCCTCGTTCATAAGGAATTATAGGATTTTTGAGCTGGAAGGGGCCTTAGAGATTAACCCCTTATTTTACAGATGAGAAAACTGAGGATTCGAGATTTTCCCAATTCAATCAGCATAGTTAAATCAGGAGAAAAACACTTTGTGGAATTTGAATCATCTCAATTAGTTTTATAGAACCAGTGTGGTAAAATAGCACATGAAATAGCAGGCCGCTTGGCTAGAGTGATTTTAAGTTAGAGTTTCCCAAATAGGATGGCATAAATGAGTGAAGATATTTTAGACCCTCGTATGCCTGGGCAGAACCTAAGGCAGCCTGAACTCTTGGGCCAGTCACCCCAACCCTTGAGCAAACATGACTATTTATCCAGGTGTGCCAAACAAATACTATCACCTTTTGTTAGTGCAGTGATATACAAGGTACATCAACCCAGTGTACCAGAAATTTTTCTCTTTACTTGTTGCACTGCACATGTGACTCACAATTGGTGATATAAGCTTTTGCAAGCTCAGGTAATAAAAGATGTTTGTCAAATTTTTAATGGGACATACTACCCAGGACTCAAGCCCTGACAAGTCTCCTACAACTTTCCAGTCCTATTTTATTCTTTATCTTCTATATAACAAATTCAACGTTTTAAAATTATCCAAGTATTTTGCCCTTGCAGTGTTAATTAGTGCTTCTAGTCTAGTTCTTTCTACCATAACATTTACTAACAGTCTAATGTCAGTTTTTATATTTGGAGACAAATTTAGGCCAATAAAAGGTTCATATTTCCCCCTTTCTTATTGTCTTCTTTACTTAAGAATAGATTGGTATGACTTCTGGATCAAGATACTAGGACATCAGAGAATAACAATGTCCTCCTTACAATCCCCCACCCTTAAGATCCAGAATTGGCCAAAACAGTTGTATTAATCAAGGTTGTCCAGAGAAACAGAACCAACAGAATATATAGAGAGAGAGATACAAGAGGAGATTTATTATGGGAATTGGCTCATGCAATTATGGAGGCCAAGAAGACCCATAATATGCTGTCTGCAAGCTATAAAACCAGGAAAGCCAATGATGGAATTCAGTCCAAGTCTGAATGCCTGAAAAGCAGCAGCTCCGGTGTCCAAGGGCAGGAGAAGATGGGTGTCTCAACTCAAGAAGACAGACAGAGAGAGAGAGAGACAGAGAAAGAATTTGCCCTTCCTTTGCCTTTTTGTTCCATTAGGACCCTGCATGGACTGGATGATGCCTGCACATATTGGTGAGGGCAGATCTTTACCTGGTCTGTTGATTCAAATTCTAATACCTTCCTAAAATAGTCTCATAAACACACCTAGAAATAATGTTTTACCAGCTGTCTGGGTGTCCCTAAACCCATTCAAGTTGACACATAAAATTAACAATAGCAACAGTAAAAGGCAAGAGCCAAATAAATCTTTAATAAATTTATATATGAATAGTCAATCGTAACAGTACTTTAAAAGATAATAACTAACAAGAAATTATCTCCTCCATCTAACCTGCTTTTCTTCTCTGTACCTGTGGGATGAGGTATGGTTTAAGGTGACTGTCTGGCACACAAGGGAGAATGCCCAAAGCAGCACTGGCGCAAGATTGCTGTGGTAGTGTTCTTACAGGGAAAATTCATAAAGGCAGAATGAATAGTAAGTGTCCAGGTTTCCTATTGCCTATTTTTTTCTGAGGTAGTGAATGGAACCCTTGACTGTGGAACTTTACAGACATGACATCCTCTGCCTGATGGGATGAGGAGCCAGGACACAACAGCATTTCCTACTCTGCCTTAGGTAAGTACTTCTTCCCTGGCAGTACTTACTCAGCCATTCCTAACTGTCCTCCATTGTCAACCACAGTGATGCTGTGACTAGCGCACAACTCTATGGGTTAAATGATAGATTATGATGCCTAGAGACTACTTCTTGGTTTAGCGAAAGGGAGGGAAACTGAGAGGTAAAGTTTAACTTGACTGGTCCTCTGAGAGCCAGTCTCACATGAAAAGAGTTGATCTCTTGCAAAGCGTCATGGAAACTGGCCACAGCCCAGTGCTAAAGGCAATCAATCACAGTCAACTGCAATTCTTGGACCCCCAGTTCTTCAACAAGTTAGGGGAAGGATTAATGCTACTGCCAACCTGAAACACCTGGAAGCTGCAGGACAAGACTGTAGCCAATGCGCTGCCAGGCCATGTAACTTTTGTACCCCAGCTCCTGATCACAGCAGGGAAGGATGTGGCTCTTTGCTAATCATGCAGTTAAAAGCCCACAACCCAACAGACAGGCATCTCTCTGTTGGAGTCTGATGAAGAACCGTGATGGATCTTGTTTACTGCCCTAAAAAAAAAAAAAAAAATTGAGTGTGTGAGGGGCATAGCCCACACATCTGCTACTTATCCAGTCCCAATGAATTTTCCAGAATGCTGCTCTAGTAGACCTTGTATGAGTGCTGTTTTGCAATTCATCTATATTTCCACAACAGGGAGACAACAATTTATCATCAAAACAAGAACATTATTAAGGGTGAAAGAGAGCATTATTACTATTTACACCCGGACAACAGGACTACCTCTGGAAATTCAGGACCTACAGTTATCCTAGATACGATAATGTTCAGAGGAGAAAAATCAAGCAGTAAAAGGCCTAGAATCCTGGAAATCATACAAATATATCCAAGATATTCAGCATAATAGAAGCCTGTTAGTATGAGGATGCATATGTATGTGCATGTGTGTGAATCTGTGTGCAACGGAGGCCAAAGGAGAGCAACATAAACTTACACAAAGGCTGTCACATGGCAGAATGAAAAGGTTTATTCTTTACTTCACCAAAAAACAGAACTGTAATCTAGAAGCAGATTCAGGCTCAATCTAAGAAATAACTTTTCATCAGAACTGCCCAACAGAGGAGGTGGCCTGGTCAGAGTGCTCTACTCATACCTTGAATTCACTCAAGCTGAGGAGGAGTGGAGCCCTTTCATGGGTGCAGTGGGATGTTAACCACTTTCTCGTTGAGGCAGCCCTTTCTTATTATTTAACTTCCTGATGCTTCTCAGCTCTGCTCTTTCCTGCACATTCACTCCCAGGAAAGAGTTTAATCAAATCATGTCCCCTACAATTAAAATGACTAGGAAAGGTGATAGGCTATTACTGCCAATAGTTTTATATTTTAAAAGCATTTTGATAGCCAGTGTGATAAAATTATAATAATAGAATTCCAGGAATCAGTCTTATCAACTCAGAGTTATTTGGGGGAATTTTTAGCTTCTGAGTTTATGCTATGTGGAAGCTACCAATTATTCATACTACTTAATCCTGTCCTAATTTTTCGACCCTAGTAACACCAAAGAAAAATGTTTTATGATCTTCATCTATTAATAATAATAACTGGGTATCATTTATTCAGAATTCTATGTGCGAAGCATTGCACTAATCTCTTCACATATATTATCTCATCCTATAATCCTCACAGCAAACATATAAATACACATTATTGTCACAGAATACACCTAAAGAAATTTAGATGCAAAAAGAGATTAAGGAATTAGTTTTAAATCATATGAGCAAGTGGTGTGGCTGGAACTTATCATTAGGTCTGTCAAATTCTCAGGTCTGGACTCTCAACCCACAGGTTCCACTCTACATTAGCATACCGAAACTAACTCTATAAGTATTTCAAATGCATGTACTGAGAAAACGCACAGAAATGAGAGAGTGATCTTCCTTTGTAACTTATCCAATGTCTCATATCTTACTTTCTTCCTTTAATGCTTATGCCTGTGGCAAACTCAATAGAAACTCAACCAGGCATTTCAGGACCAATTAAAGACTATTAAACGCCTCTCAAGCTTCGATATTCCCTCCCCTTTTTTTCAGAAATACATGAGTTTTACATCTCATTCTTCTTTTTGATTAAATTCTTTTAGGCAAAAATGAATTCTTCCTTCTGAAAATTGAAACATGATTCCTTTCTTTCCATTGATTCCCTTTAAGCAGAAGTTTGGTTGATTTAACAGAATAGAATCATTTGTCTCCATATTAACCAAGAGGAGGAGGTAGCATAGATGGAAAAGTAAAGGAAAAACTGTGTCTCTTTGTCTCTCCCACACCCCCCAACCTGATCTAATTGATCAGTATCAAACATTTAACCAAATTGTGTGGTCTACCAGGCACTAAAAGTTCCTCCACTTTATTGCCTGTTAATAAAGAGGAATTGGGGAGATGGCTGCAGATTGATCTCTAGGAAGGAAGTTCAAAGACAGCTGCCCATGGGGTGCAGGGACACTTCCTGGTCAATCTTGCAGTTAGCCTCAGGTCCACCCCATTGTAATAATTAGTGATAAGATTCATCCTGGGTGAGCAGAAGACTTGGACACCTTTCAGACAATTTACAGAGAGGTGCATACACTGAATGTGAGAGAAGGAAAATTTGTGAACACTATGGAGAGAAAGCAAGCAAATCATTAGAACTCTTGTTGGTTCAACTGAGAATGGGCAATGGGGTGAGTGGGTACCCACAATGCTTGTTGGAAAAGGATGGCAACAACTGGGCTGTGTATGCCTTATCCCCTACTACAGTCTATCATGGCGATCTTCAATCCTTTCAAAGGTAACAATAAAAAGTCTCAGAGATTTTTCCAGTGGATCCTGGCTGCTATAAGGGTGCTTTGGCCCTCTTGAGGATATTTCTCTGAGACATGCAAACATGATAAAATATGTATAAGGTATTGACTAGTATTCAGACTCTTAGTGCTCTGGATTGGGTTTATAATGGTGATAAATATAACCCACTAGAGAATGAGAAAAATGAGAAACAGATCCAAAGAAATCTGGATAAATTCTTGCTGTCAACCATGCTGCCTTGGAAAACTTTCCTAGTCCTTATGTTGAAACCAAGTGTGAATTTAAGAGATGTTACCTCGGTGAGGTGGCAACAGGTACCCAAGATGAAGGTGGACACCTTTATAAGAATTGTCTTGGTGAGAATGGTTAGTACATGGTTATAATAACTACTTCAGAGAGTTTTTCTGATAATTCCTACATTTGAGTCATCTTGTGGTTAGTGCCTGTTGATTTCCCTTTCCCTTGGTAGTTGTTCAGATTTTCCTGGTTCTTTGTATGTTGAATAGTTTGGGGTTGTATTCATTATGTTTTCAATGTTATATTATGAAATTCTGGATCCTATTTAAATCTCCTGTAAAATACTGATTTTTGTTTTGTTTTGTTTAACAGGCAGTCAGCACATGTCCTGGACCTCTTTTTGTAGACTGTTGTTCCAATATCAATTTAATTTTCAAAGAATTGCAATGATATCTGGTTTGCCCACCTTGTAAGCCACCCAGAGTTCAGAATGAAACATAGGCAGTTGTTTTCACTGCAGTTCAGTCTTCAAAGCATTTTTAGAGCTTGTTCCATTTATTTTTATGCATGTACAACTCAGGGTTTTATCCAGGATATTAAATAAAGATTTAAATGGTCACTTTCTCCTGCCACTTTATTTCCATTATCATTTCTCCCACTCTGGTTCCCACAGTGTTCTCATTAGAAGTATAAGAAGTCAACCTCCTAAAAGTGATGCCAGGGTTCTACCATTTAGGGTCTGCCTCTGCTGCACCAGTGAGGATGATGAAGAACTCCCTCTATTTACTGGCATTCTGAAGGACTATAGGGCTGGACAATTTTACAGGGCTCAAACCCACAGTGTTTGCTGCTGCCATAATGGTGGGGAGATAAAGGAGTCCCATCTTTTTCTTGCCACTCATTTGGTGTCAGGTGAGGAGGATCCACAGGGTTCCTCTCCTCAGGATTTGCCGTGGTGTACTGCTGGGTAGGGAGAGAGGTGTTAGAAACCAAAACAAACAAACACAAACAGGAAATACTGTCAGACCGTCCCTCTAGTCTTGAGATCCTTACTCAGTCCACCTGCTTTTATCCACCTTTCAGTATTATGGTACTTGCTTAATGTATTTTTTTTTTCCCCTGGGGCTTTTGGTTATAGTTTGTGGAAGAGATAGAGTGGAGCATGCTTACTCCATTGTGTCTTCTAGAATCAACAGTCTCACTTCTAAGAATTCCTAAAGTGTGGATAAAAGAGAAAGAAAAAAGGAAATCTATCTCATATGAGTAGTGTAGCAGAAGAATAAATGATAGAATATGTTTGACAAACTAAAATTCTAAAAATAGAGTAATGTATATAAAAAGGACACAGTAGTGCACTTTTTTCTAATCCTGTTGTATCCATCCATGTAACACACCTGCCTTCTCTTTTCCTCCTTACCTACTGTTCCCTAAGGAATGAGGTGTTAAAATAATTGGTGACTTTGAAAGGAAAAGCAGAGCATTTATTGCCCGGCCACATCTTTCCCCCTCTTCTCTTACCCACGGAAAGGCTGTTCTTAATTTCTCTAAATCATATAATAAATTTAGTGGCAAAGGCCCATGTGTGGTATAGCACTTACTGTGACTAGTTGGGTAAGTCTCCCTGCTTATGGAGTTCAGAACTGGGAAGCTTGCTTGTAGATAGAAGCTACATTGTTCAATTTCAGTAAATTATACTGAATACTTTTGTCTTCATATGATTTACTCCATCTTATTTATTAGTTTTGTAGTCCAGTGAGAAATAAAAAGATGGGAGGGATATTTTGCTGGGCCTTCTTATAGACTCCAACATACACTAATAAACATAAATTAATCAAGTCATTGAATTAGCTTCCGTTCAATAACAGGGTACCTCAGTTATGAGGGTACTTAAAAAAGCTCGTGGAAAAATAGAATTAAAAGATAATACAAATCTTTCTATGAACTTTTACAAGAAACCTTGTATTATACGACTGTAGGACATGTTTCTTAACACCTTATTGTGAAGGAGTCTAATTCACCTTTTTTTTTTTTTTTTTTAATGAAGAAAACAAAATTTATTGCTTATAGATTCTGAGGCTGGGAAGTCCAAAGTCTGTCTGGTGGTGGCAACAGTGACCCAGGGGTCTCACATTGCAAGATGGTGGAAGCAGAGAGCAAAGAGAGCTAATTCATCTTTTTATTCCCAGTGCTTAGCACATTGCCAAGCACAATGAGCACATGACAAATATTCAGCAAATGTCTATCACATAAACAAATAACTGATTCAATGAATAAAAGAATGCCAATATACATAATGTTAGATGTACCATTCAACATTGCTATTTTAATGGCAGACTTTAAATCTCAGATAGTTCCTACTTCCTCAGTAGGTGTAAGACATCTGGGAATATCTAATATTACTCTACTTCGATTAAAAGAGTTACCAATTCACTTAACCCACATAAAACTCCTCTGAAGTAAGCATTATTATTATCTGTATTTTAAAAATAAAGAAAGTGATGACCAGAGAGAATAAGTGACTTGTCAATGGTCAGATAGCTAGTAAGTGACAAATTTGCAATTCAGACCCTTGAGTATGGCTCTGGAGTCTGTGACTATATTGAACATACCAGACCATCTCTCATGGCAGATCTTACATAGCCTTCCCAACAACTTGTTCGTGAGTCACCTGGCCCTGGGTTTACAGTCAATAACCCCTCCTGTCTGTCCTCGAACAATGCACACCTTGAAAGCTGGCCTGGCCATATCAGTGAAACCATCCCTCCCCATGCTTCTGCCAGTCAGGGCTAAACAACCAAAACCAGCAGTCCCTCCACAAACTATTAGTCCCCATCCCAAATGATGAGACTACCCTCCTCCCACCATTACCAGCCATGCCACAAGCCTATTATAAATTTTTTGTTTCTTCAGGTCTTACTGCTGAAGAATAGGACAGTGATTTGAGGGCAAGAAGCCAGTTGGAAGGGAACGCTAAAGTGTATGGCTAATAGAGCAGTAAACAAGGTATAGCACTTTCAATATGATGCCTTACATCTTTCAATACCATTTCTCTTGACTTAAATACCTCTGTACTTACAAATTTTGAGTGTCATTACAGAAACCTGTGATTTTTTTCATCTGCCACCAAAGTCAAAATGTGTGACAGGTTAAAATTAAGCCATTAGTAAAAGTAAATTTCAATTCTAATAATCTGCTTGTTTCATAAATTAATACATGTGAGATATAAATTAGTTCTGAATATTTCTTAGAAGAATTATGAGAAAGTTAAAGGGCAAAACTAATACAAGAGCAAAATCTAGACTAAAACACTTCATGTGGGCCATAGATTCCAGACGAGTGCTGACATTTTAAAGGTATAACTGTTTTACTGTTCAAGTGCCATCGTCTCGTATCATACGTATTGTATGTATGTTACCTGCTCCAGTAGTTTTCAGACTTTGGTGTGCATTAGAACACGTTTGAAAGTGGGGCTAAGAAGGTTAAAAATACTTGTTCCTGAAGACAAGGCTTGCCCTACTGAGTAAGAATCTTTGGGGGTGGAGCCCAAACAAAAATATTTTTAAGAAGCTTCACCAATGATTCTGATGCCCACAAAGTTTGAGAAACACCGACTACATACTTGGCTTTAGGACTAAAAGATACAGGAATAGATAAATACTAAAGAAATTTCAACTAATCTTTGTAATATTTCTACTTCAACATTAAACTCTTATTCATATTGACCTTCGTGTTAATCTCTATTTAATATCCCTTTGGAGAAAAGTATAGTGTTGTTTCCCTAATATAAAAATGTGTTTTTTCACATTTCTTTCTAAAAAAATAGCATATAAAAGTATAATTATGATTTAAAGAGTCTGATTCTGTCTGACATAGATAAATGTACTACTCCTTTGTGTGTGTGTGAGATATTCCATCAAATATGTCTTTGTCTTTCCTTCCAGTTATAAAATCACAACGTATCTTGTCAATTTATTTTCTGGGCATGTGGGTGTCTGTATATATATATGTACTTGAATACACAAGACATTTAAAAAGATTGGCAGCCAGACAATAAAAAAGCTTTTCTTACCAAGTAGCCTTTTGGCTTTTTACAGATCATCTGCTAAACCCCAACCAGCAAACAAACAAAAAAAAATTTGTTTTGAAATTATTGGAGAAATGCTGAAATATGTCATGTTCATTTGCTTCAAAAACATCTTTAATAGCTCTATTAATACTTGTCAATCACCATGTGTTCTTGATCTTTTTGGTTTTTTAAACATAATTTCCAGCTACGTTTTGAAGTATTTTTCCAGTACCTGTAGTATCTTCTACATAACTGCACATTTTCTATATCAAAATCAAAACTCCTTTCCATTTGATTTGTCTTCATATCCCTTCAACTGCTAAAGTTGCTATCACAATTCACAAAATATTCAAAGTTTCCTGTCATTTGTTGAATCAAAACACTCACCTGAATGCTTTTTGGATAATTTTATTGTATGTTTATTTCTAGCAGGCAAACCATTTCAGAATGTCTAACAATAAATTACCACCTGTCTAAAGAAGTCATGCTGTTTGAAGGGTTATTCTAAGCCTAACTCCTTAGAGCAAAATGTAACAGGTTCATTTAACATTTCTTCAGAAAGAAGAGATGCATATACAATGCAAAACTAAACTGTTTATATGGTCTATGTCATATTAGTATCTCAAAACATCTTAAAGTGAATTTTCTGAAAGCAATGGTAGTCATTTAAAAATGGAAATGGAACTTAGAATAGAAAGAGAATTAAACTTTAAGAAGAGAGAGCACTGAGCTTCAAAATAACTCCTTTTCAAACAAGCTTCCAAACACAGCATTAAGTGCATGTAATTGGTTACAGTCCATAGGTTAAAGAACTTATATAACTCACAGAAAATGTACAATTTTCAACCCCATGGACTGTCATTACTACAAGGAGATGAAATAAAAACTGTAAGTTTGTTTTCAGTATCTGCATAGTGTCAAGGAGAGTAATCCCAGTTGGAAAAGCATGCCCTGGCAGCATTAGAAGGTGTTGACGTTTAGGTACCATGATAAAGGCAATACCTTTAATCCTGCACATGAAGTTATCTAGACTCAATAAATTATCAGATACAAATGAGTAAATGACAAGAAGGCTTAAATGATCATATGACTTTGACAGTCATATGATCCTGTTCCTAGGGCTCTGCCTCAACTCTCCTAAGTAAATGAGCCCACAGCTCCAATCTAAGAAGTGCCCAGATAAGGAGATAAAAATTCTTCTTTCATTGCATGTTCTCAATTCTTAGGTCTAGCATTTTTCATTGAACTACCAGAGATTCCCTATCCTGACAACAGTGGTCAGACATAGGTACACACAGTGGTTGTAAACACTTCATCATTTAACTACCCTGGTTCTTAATCAAGAAACTAAATTATTAAACAAAAGAAAATTACTGAAGCATATGGGACCAGTTAAAATAATATGATTGTGGAAAATGACTGACAGTGTTCTTCTTGGAGGCTAGTAAAAGGAGAGACTAACTATGATTATTATCTCTTCTGCCAAGGCAGATTCTGTCTGCCAGATTAACACTCCATAAGGAGGAGAAAAGAATTGCCATTTTCAATCATAGCTCAGCTTTGATATTCTTCTTTGTGTGGAATAAAGTAAGCTGAAAGTGACAAATATATTTTGAGGAAGAAAATCTATTGTTTACAGTCTTGTTCCTGCTCCAAATCCTAGACAGAGAAAGAATATGGCTTTTGGGGAAGCTATCACTTGTATGCTATCGCCTCTTTATACAAATCAATAGCAGTTCAGTTGTGAATAAAACAAATGCAGGCAGAGACTATGAAAAGTCACCTGGGCCCGCTGGTATAGATTTTGGCAAACTGATTTTGCTGGGTTTCCCTAGTAAAGTCCTAAAACAGATAATTTAAAAAACCATTTAAATGCCTCTCCTCTGGCAGAGGGGTCAAAGCTTCTGGCATTTAATTTGCTGATCACTTTTCTCAGTTGAACTCTAATCTGCCTTAAAGAAAAACTGCAGTTATTATTTATATATCACCTGTGAGAGCTAAATAAATATTTACCAACAAAGAATGCTGATACAAACTTCGGACACAGAGTTTCCTATAATTTCTCTGTCCACTTTTTCAATTTGATTAGTCAGATTCACGTGGTAAGATTTTTCTGAGCCTCCAGTCATCATGAAAAATTTTGTCTAGTCACAGAAAGGGAAAAACTAGATTTAGCTATACACACTCTATGTGTATACAATCTATGTCAAAGGAGCCATAGCTGAAGATCCTTGGTTTTTCAGAATATCCCCTTCCACTGGCATCAAAGGGCAAAGTGAAGTTTCCTAACTTCAGTTTTTAAATTGTTGACACTCAGCTCTTCATGCTAAATGCATACGTACATGCATACACACATATACACACCTCGGTCAGCTAATGCCCCCATCCCTTTGTTCTGTTCTTGGCACCTCCTAGATCTAATTGAAACCATCTTCTCCAAATCTCCACAGAAATATTTCTTCCCTTCAAATATGTCTCTTCTAGGAAATATTTCCTACATATCCCAATAATCTTGTACTTTGGGTAACTCCGGAGGTACCTGAATTTAAGTTCCTCTAAAGGCTGTCCAAAAATGTAGAAATCACTGTGGCAGATTGTATTTTCCAAGATGGACACAGCAAGATCTCCCATCCCATGTGCTCTTCTTACAGTGTGACACTGACAGTCCCCCTAGGGAGACAAGGGCCAGGTTAGGGGGATCTCCTTTTGAAGATGGATGACTTGTGATTAGCAGAAGTGACTCTACTTGTTTTCTAAGACTAGATAATAAAATCTAGCTTTCACCTGGTTCTCTTGGGGAGCTCGTTCTTGCAACACAGCCACCATACTGTGACAGGAAGCCAAGCAGTCCATGAAGAGGCCCATGTAGAGAGAACTGAGGACCCTGGCCCACAGCCCAGCTAAGGTCCCTGCTAACAGCAAGCACTAACTTGCCAATTACTGGAGTGCACCATGTTGAAAGTGAAACCTCCAGTCCAAATTCGAGCCATCCTAACTGATGCCGCATGGAGCATAGATTAGCCTTCCCTGAGAACTCTGACCAAACCGCAGATTCATACACTAAATAAATAATTGTCATTGTTGTAAGCTACAAAATTTTGAGGTTAATTGTTATGCAGAACTTACCAAAAATTAATAAATTGATATTTAAACTGTGATGTGTTCACGAATTTCTGCCTGTGCATGTGTGTGCTTCTGTGCATTTTAAAACAAAATACTGAGAGTGTTAAGAAGGAGAATGCATTACTTCTTAATCACTCAGTAGCAGTTCTGAATCTATTTTCTTAAACCAGCCTAATGCTGATCCCATGCACCCATCCCACTGAATTAATGAAAAATTCATTCTTAGTCCCTTTGGGGATCTCTCCCAATATGCCATGATCTGTAAGCTGTGTTCAGTGCCAAAGACTACAAAAACTATCTGTGAATGAAACAAGCTGTCATTTGTATAAGTGGTATATCCAATTTTATATGTACTAGAATTATTTTCTTCATCGAATCATTAACTCATTTACTTGACAGTCATTAACTGAGAAGTTATAATGTGCTTATTGTGCTTGATACTGTGCTGAGCACTGGGTATAAACAAATGAATTAGACTCCTTCACAATTAGCTGTTAAGAACATGCCCTATAGTCGTAGAATACTTAATATTCTGTCTATAGAGATAACCTCTGTTTTACCTCACAGAATATCTTTATGATTGGTGATTCTACCATCTCTGATCTATGTTTAGAATCTTCAGTGAGGCTGGGAGCCCCTACACTTCGAGTCAGGCTTCCTATGTACCTCAAACAACCCTCCCAGTCGAGACTTTACAACCTCTCCCCCACACAAATCAGTATGTCAAAAATACATCCTGCCTATATGATGATAACAGATGAATATTTGTTGAGCTCACACTTTATTATAATTTTTTTTATATTTATAATATAAACATGCCAAGCTCTATTATAAACTTTTTAAATGTGTAATTTTCTCATTTAATTTTTACCAAAGCACAGAAAAAGTCATCTGTTCAAGGTATACAGTTATTGAGAGGTAAAGTCAAGAATTGACCCTTGAAACTGTCTGTAGAGGCATTCTCAAATACTAAGCTATACTGCTCTGTTGTCACAAATAAGCGTTTGTAAATTTCCACCACATGTATTATGTTTGACTTTTCTATCTAATTTTTGACTAATGTAGTAGCAAACAACATGTCAAGCGATCATGATTTTCCACATTCTTCACAATACAAAACACTAGGTGCTTACACATAAGGTTTCCTTTGTAATTGTTGTCTCAATTTTATTCACCATTCTTACAAAAGTATATTAACTGTAAGCAAGTGCTGAAAATGAGGCAAACATCTAGCCCAGATTATTTGGAAGGCAACTAACCAAACAACATATTCCTAAAAGTCATTACTGAATTTGGGCTTACATCCTAGCACATCTCTCCTCCTAAACCTATTCCTTCCTGGGCTTGCTAATTTGAGCATCTTCTCAGAGAAGATCAAAGATCTATAGTGGCACCTTCTCACCTACGAAATCAAAGCCAAGTATAAAATTCAAAGATGGAGTCCAACTGGCCCCCGTCTTATTTCTTATTGTTCCCACCAAACATTTCTAAGTTATTCCATGTCCCCAACATATGACTTAAATTGCCACATCTGTATGTACATTTCTTCATGATATTCTACATCTGAATCATCATAGTCATGAACAGATGCCCACTCTGTTTTCCTTTGGAAGGGACCTCCCCACCAAAAACATTTCATGGCCAGCACCCCATAGGGCTTTCTCTTCCTCAGATAAAGGTCCTAGGCCCTCTCTTTATTCTAGCCTTTCTGATTTCCTCTGTGCCATTCCTGCCTTTACTCAGCCCCTCACTTTCTAGCTCTGTCTTCTGTTCCTGAGCCATCTTTTGGACTGCATCCCCTTGGATGTAACTACTCATCCATGGCTTTTCCATTTCTATCAACTTTTTATCTTGGATCTGGTTTACACTTCTGCTCTGGCTCCTTCCAACCTTCAAGACTCCATCCAGGAAAGTGATTTCAAACTGTTTTGCTGTAAGATTGGAGAAATGTAGACCATATTGTTTCCCTACAAGGTCCAGCTTAAAACTTACCTATTCAGAAAAGCCATCCCATATATCCCACCTTGCAATAATCCTTCCTATACATCTCCTCAGTGCTTCCTTTCTCACATTGTATAGCACTCTCTTGAACTCATTTGGATACTTTTGACATTATTCAATAGTCATTGTGTGAATGCTTGTCTTATTTTCTCTGAACAGACTTTAAGAGCACAGACAGGTTGTTCTACCTTTTATATATATCTCCTCTGTTCAACTCTGAGATAAAATAGCTTCATTTTAGGCACAGATGTTCCATACATGCCTATTGAGTTGAACAACATAAAATTCCAGATCAAAAAGCTCTGGAATTTAATGGCCCTTTACATACTCAGTCTTGGTGTACTATTCAACAGGTGACTAGGGGAAGTGACAAAGGGGATATAATAATATAGGGAGGCTTTTCCCAATAATAATTTCTCCAAAATTCTAATACATCTGAGAGGTAACTTCATCATCATTGCATTAATAATCATTGCCATAGTGAAGAATAGTTACTGATAAGATATCTCCTATCGTTCAGGAGGGTTAAGAAGCAAAAAAGTTAAGAACCATTATTCTATTATGGCCATTGAATTAACTGTGTTTACAATTAAGTTTTTTTAAAAAAATGCTAATGACTTATTTAAAAAAAAGATGTTGCATAAATTATGGCAGTTTAGTACCAGATAAATGCCTGTTCAGCCCTACAAATCAAGGACAAAGGCCCAACTAATATTGATTTCACGGACTGTAACAAAAAAGGGGTTTGGGCTTGTCAAATTCAGGAGTAAAATTTATCTCTAGAGACACACGAATTAGTAATAAACAGATAGTAAATCTATCTTCTCCACATGATCCCCTCAGATATAAATTTAGTTCCCTTTGAAAAAAGGATCGACATGAGTAGCCTGTCCTTGTATAGCATTTAGTGCAGTTAATGTTTCATTTTGATTTATAAGAATTCAATAGGCATTATAATGTCAAAAGTTTTCTATTACAAAATAGCCACTAGGCTCTTTCAGAGACATTCTCTCATGAAATCTTCAAAAAAACTACCTATTGTGTGTTTTTAGATGAGGAGACCAAAGGTTAATGAATTTAAATAAATAGCCAAAGTTCTATAATAGTAGATGGCAAAACTAGGATCCAATATTTAAGTCTTTTAAGTTCAGGATCAGGCAGATATTTCATAAGTACTTATTACATAATTATAAAACATTTAAAACTAGATAACTCGTAGAATTAGATACAGATTTTCACTTCATAATTTCAACTTTAAAATGAGACAACACTTTAAATTAAGATGAATGGTAGCTTTTAGGAAAGAGGTTATGGGGTTACTATTTTATTTTTTTTAGCCAGAGATTCTGATTGAACATCATAGGCCAAGTAAGAGTTTTGGTAGTAAATGCTGGTTGAAATGTGTGTGCGGTTTTTTTGTGTGTGTTCTGTTTTTTAATTATTATAGGCATTATAAACCTACTTTCTTTCAAGTAAAGGGACAGATTAAAAAAGTGATATTTCTCGCAGTAGTTAGTAAAACCCCAGTTACTATTTCATTTCTCTCTGTGGATGGATCTATTGCCTTGTTCACCAGAGTCACCATCATAATGACACAGTAGTATTATGTATTTTCACAGGCATCCTAGAATGAAAATGGTGATTACAACTCAGAAAGAAGTCAAGTTCACATTAGAAGTCATTTGTAGTAGAATCTCAGAGTTTTTAATTCATTTAAAATTATGTAACTTGTTTAAAGGGCTTTGTCGTCTGTTTTGAGGTTCCTTTTCATGTAGACTATTGAAGCTTCTATTAAAACAGCTGTCCGTGAGCCCCTCACCAACTACAGGACTGACGCTAAGGCACAAGGTGTGGGGGGTGGGAGTAGAAACAAGTCAAAGCCCTTCTCTAGATCAGCTCTGTGAACTAGGCCGATGATAAGCATATCTGTGTCTGAGATAGTCCATCACAAGCGTTCCATGATGGGGGCAGTGCTGTAATTCTTTACAGATAGCAGAAAATAGCTCAAGAAATCTGTACCAATCTGCTCTCCCCCATACAAGGGGGATCCTTGTGTCCTGAATTTGCAAAAATGAAGAACAACGTTCCTTGACGACACAACCCCATGGTTTGAATCTTCCAGTTTTGTTGTTCTTTGCTTTTGTCTTGAAAGAGGCCTTGTCAAATCAGAATGAAAAGAATGTATAGAGGCGTGAGAAAATTCCAATTTCCTATGTAAAGCCTGGAGTTCATTAGCAGGAGTATACTCACTTATTTCAAGGGTCACTGGGTTACGGAAAAGAGCCTGTCTCTCTGCTATCCAAGTCTCAAATCCTTCACCTGAAGATGGTTTGGAACTGTCCTTAAGTCTATTAGCTTTCTGTGGGGCATAATTCATCTTTGCCATGATTTGTCTTGTGACCCTGTCAAGTCGAGGGCCCTGCTTTGATCACGTGCTATCTCTTTTTCTTGATCACTTTTCAGTTAAGTAACTGTCTTGGTTTAATCGGTTGTAATGATTAAAAGTTTGTTTAGATTACCCTGCAATTTTCCTTTATCAATCACTCTTAGGTTAACTATTTTATTATTTACAGCCCAATACAGAAAATTTACCTGAAGAAATAGTCTTTTTAATTGGACTTTTTTTATTAGACTATTTCTCTTGTATATGTGTTAAGACTAAAATCCAAATTTCAGAAAGTAAGAGAAATTACCTATTTTTAATATTACAGGGTTAGATTTGTAACAAAGAGATCTCATACTATAATACTGAGAGGCAGAATGTAACAAGTGTAGGCATGAGAAACCAACAGACCCAGGTTTGGATTCTGTTTCAGGACTTGCCAGTCCTATGACCTTTCTGAACTTAAATAATCTTACCTGGAAAATGAAAATATTAATACCAACCTAATGCAGATTGCTTGAAGACTATAGATGTGTGTATAGAGCACAATATTTACTCTATTAGTTATTGTTTGTTTTAGCTTTGCCACGAACCAGCTATGTCATTTTGAGAGAGCTACTTTATTTCTCTATTTCAGGTTGCTCCAATAAATAAGAGGGCTGGACTAGATCGTTTCCTTTTCTGTTAAAACAGTTACTAAATAAACCTTCTCTACTGTTCTTTGTATTGGTAATTGAATTTGCAAAAAATTTTACATTAGTCAAGGTTTTTCCAAATTGACATTTTCTCACTGAGTAATGACAACATTACTTGCTACTGGGACAGTAATGTGAAAATAAGTTGACAAAAACAAAATGGTCAGTAGAAAATGTTTAAATATGAAATTGGACAAAACAAGATTTTAAAAAATCACATATAGAAGATAAAACCATAGACTAATAGCTAAATAATCTGTTTAAAAAACATATGTCATGACTCCCTATCAGATTAAATGAGTGACCTTGGGAAAATGGCTGGAAAAGTTTTATTGACCTGCTTAATCTTACTTTAATCAATGTGGCAATGAGTGTAGCAACACTTGCCACCTACATAGATCTTTGAGTTCCCACAGGAAAAAAAGGAGAAACTAAATACATTAAATATGATCATCCCTATACCTGTCAATTATTTCTATTTACAACACATTTACGATATCTGTTTATCTGCTATGCAGGAGAAACAATTTTAAAAAAAGATTCCTAAGCTTTTTTTCTCATCAATAGCAGTAAGGTCTTTTGATTTGCTTTTACTTTGAAACAGTTATACTATTTTTCTACATATATTTTTCAAAAACAACTTTATTAAGTCATAAATTATGTTTAATAATTTAAACCATAAAGACAGCAACACAAATTTTGAAACCTGAGAAGATATATTTTCTCATTTACAGATGCATCAGAGAAGACATGGACACCCTTTCTCCCATTTGTGAGTGAGAGAACAAGACACAAGAGCAAAAGAATTGCAAAACTAAGTGCTTGTATAAATATTTCCTTACCTGAAAAATGTATTCTAAATTTGTAGTAAATAACATAAAAATGTGAAAATCAGTATTGTTGATGGGGCTGGAGATCTGCCTAACCAGGCTCCACAGTTTTTCTATGGTAGAACAACTCATTCCAAAACATCTTATCTTATGATAAGAAATATTAACAATAATAAAATATCAATAGCAACACTAATATTTACCTTTCCCCACACACTGGAGCAGGTAGCCACCAACACAGGACCCTCCAAGCCCAGGCAAGTGTGTGCAGCATGGAAAGGCCCCCCCAGAGAGGCCTGACAGCTGCCACGACCACGCACTCTGAGACACTCACATCAGAGCAGGTAGCCACTGATGCAGGACCCCCAGCCCAGGCAAGTGTGCACAGCCTAGAGAGGTCCTAAAGCCCCCAGGCCTTAGGGCCCCAAGCCACCCATGTGGGAACAGATAGGTGTCGCTGCTGGACTCCCAGCTCAGTACAGTCCCCACAGCCCAGAGAGGACTGAGCCTCCCGTCCACAGGGATTGAAGCAGCTGTGCCAAATTGGCAGTCCCAGCAGGATCGTAGCCAGACATTAGGGTCGAATGAGTGGACCGTGAAATCCCCTGCCACAATGACTAAACACCAAAGGAAAGATACCAGAAATATGAAAAATCAAGAAAGTACACCACCAAAGGGTAATAATCATTCTCAAGCTCTAGATCCTATAGAACAAGAAGCCCTTGAAATGACTGACAAGGAATTACGAGTGATAATTCTAAGGAAACTGAATGAGATACAAGAAAACTCAGCTAGACAACATGATGAAATGAGGAAAAGTATACAGGACCTGAAAGAAGAAATGTACAAGGAAATCAATGCCCTGAAAAAGAATGTAGCAGAGCTTGCCAAGCTGAAGAATTCATTCAACCAAATAAAAAACACAACAGAGAGTTTAACCAGCAGGCTTGCAAAAGCAGAAGAGAGAACTTCTGACCTTAAAGATGGGCTGTTTGAAATAACACAAGCAGACAAAAAAAAAAAAAAAAGAAGAAAGAATTTAAAAGAATTGAAGAAAATCTGAGAGACAACAGACAACCTTAAGTGCTCAAATATCCGAGTCATGGGTATTCCAGAAGGATAGGAAAAAGGAGATTGCATTGAAAACATATCCAACAAAATAGTGGCAGAAAACTTCCCAGGTATAGGGAAAGACACAGATCTTCAGATTCAGGAAGCTCAAAAATCCCCAAATGTATTCAACCCAAAAAGTCCTCTACAAGACATGTTATAGTCAAATTGGCAAAACTCAAAGACAAAGAGAGAATTTTAAAAGCTACAAGAGAAAAGCCTCAAGTCCCCTATAAGGGAGCCCCAATCAGACCAACATCAGACTTTTCATTACAAACCCTAAAAGGCAGAAAGGAATGGGATGATATACTCAAAATACTAAAAGACAGAGATTGCCAGACAAGAATAATTTACACAGCAAGGCTATCCTTCCAAAATGAAGGGCAAATAGCATATTTCACAAACACACAAAAATTGCAGGAATTCACTACCACATGACCACCCTTATAAGAAATTCTCGAGGGAGTACTGGGTTTGGTACCTGAAAAATAACCACCACTGCCATAAAAACTCAATAAAAATCAAAACCCACTAGTAAAATTAAAATGCTAACAATGAAGAGAGGGAAAAAAAAGTTTACCTACCACCCCAAGAAACCAACAAACACAGAAGACAAACAGTAAATCAGAAAGAAAGGAATAAAAGACACTTAAGACATACAAACAAAAATCAATAAAATTCTAGGAGTAAATCAAGACTTTTCAATAACAACTCTTAATGTAAAAGGATTAAATTCCCCACTCAAAAGACACAGACTGACTGACTGGATTAAAAAGGTGGACCCAACTCTATGCTGCCTTCAAAAGACTCACCTCACCTGTAAAGACACACATAGACTAAGAGTGAAAGGATGGAAAAAGATATACCAGGCAAATAGAAATGAAAAACAAGCTGGAATAGCTACTCTTATATCAGATAAAATAGACTTTAACACAAAAATCATCAAAAGAGATTAAAAAAAGGCCACTATATAATGATAAAAGGATTGATCCATCAAGAAGACATAACAATCATAAATATATACACACCCAGCATCGAAGCAGCCAGATTTATAAAGCAAGCACTTTTAAACCTAAAGAATGAGACAGACACTAATACCACAGTAGTGGGGAACGTGAACACCGCACTATCAATATTGGACTGATGATCTAGGCAAAGAATCAGCAGAGAAGCACAAGATATAAACAACACTTTAAACTAATTGGACTTGGCAGATATCTACAGAACATTCCATCCAGCAACCTCAGAATATTCATTCTTCTCATCAGCACATGGAACATGCTCCAGGATAAATCACATGTTAGGTCACAAATCAAGTCTCAACAAATTCAAAAAAATTGGAATTGTCCCATGTGTTTTTTCAGATCACAATGGATTAAAATTAGAAATCAATAACAAACAAAATTGTGGAAACTATACAAACATATGAAAATTAAACAGCATTCTACTTAATGACATATGGGTCCAAGAAGAAATTAAACAGAAAATCAAAAAAATTATTGAAACTAATGAAAACAGTGATACATTATACCAAAACCTGTGGGATACTGCAAAAGCAGTACTAAGGGGGAAATTTATCACATTAAACGCTTACTTCAGAAGAATGGAAAGATGGCAACTAAAAAGCCTATTACTTCACCTTAAAGAACTAGAAAAACAAGAACAATCCAAATCCAAAGTTAGCAGACAGAAAGAAATCATTCAGATCAGAGCGGAACTTAATGAAATTGAAACTCAAAAAAATGATACAAAAGATCAATGAATCAAAAAGTTGGTTTTTCGAAAAGATAAATAAAATTGACAAACCATTAACACAGCTAACTAAAAAAAGAAGAGAGAAGGCACAAATAACAAAAATTAGAAATGAAAAAGATGATATTAAAACTGATACTCCAGAAATACAAGAAATCAATAGGGATTACTATAAACAACTATATGCCAACAAATTGGAAAATCTGGAGGAAATGGGTAAATTTCTGGACACTCACAACTACCAAAACTGAGCCAAGAAGATGTAGAAAATCTAAACAGACCAATAACAACAAAAGAGATTGAAGCTGTTATCAGAAGGTTCCCAATAAAGAAAAGCCCAGGACCAGATGGGTTCACTGCAGAATTCTACCAAACCTTCAAACAGGAATTGATACCAATTCTCTACAAACTATTCCAAAAGACTGAAACAGAGGCAATTCTCCCAAACTCATTCTATGAAGCAAACATCACCCTGATACCAACACCTGACAAAGATACAAATAAAATAGTAAAATATGGGCCAATATCCTTGATGAATATAGATACAAAAATCCTCAATAAAATACTAGCAAACAGAATACAGCAACACATATGCAAAATTATACACCACGATCAAGTGGAATTCATCCCAGGGATGCAAGGTTGGTTCAACATACACAAATCAATAAATGTGATACACCATATTAATAAAATCAAACACAAGGATCATATGGTCATCTCTATAGATGCTGAAAAAGCATTTGATAAAATTCAACATTCACTCATGACAAAGACCCTCTATAAGTTAGGTATAGATGGAAATTATCTCAACATAATTAAAGCCATATATGATAAACCCACTGCCAATATCATCCTGAATGGGGAAAAGCTGAAAGCTTTTCCTTTAAGAACAGGAACTAGACAAGGATGCCCACTCTCACCACTCCTATTCAACATAGTGTTGGAAGTACTAGCCAGAGCAATCAGAGAAGAGAAGGAAATAAAGGGCATCCAGATTGGAAAAGATGAAGTTAAACTGTCCCTATATATTGAACAGCCTAAAGCCTCTACAAAAAAACTCTTGGAGTTGATAAATGATTTCAGCACAGTAGCAGGATACAAAATCAACACACAAAAATCAGTAGCATTTCTATTCTCTGATAGTAAACATGCAGAAAGAGAAATCAAGAAAGTGTGCCCATTTACAATAGCCACCAAAAAACCCCAAAATACTTAGGAATTGAGTTAACCAAGGATGTGAAAAATCTCTATCATGAGAACTACAAACCACTGCTGAGAGAAATTAAGAGGACACAAGAAGATGGAAAGATATCCCATGCTCTTGGATTGGAAGAATCAACATTGTGAAAATGTCCATACTACCCAAAGTGATATAAAAATTCAGTGCAATCCCCATCAAAATTCCAATGAAATTTTTCTCAGAAATGGAAAAAACAATCCAGACATTTATATGGAATAACAAAAGACCACGCATAGCCAAAGCAATTCTGAGCAAAAAAAAAAAAATAAGGTTGGAGGCATAACACTACCTGACTTTAAGCTATACTACAAAGGTATAATAACCAAAACAGCATGGTACTGGCATAAAAACAGACACACTGATCAATGGAATAGAATAAAGAAACCAGAAACCAACCCACAAACCTACATCCATCCAATCTTTGACAAAGGCACCAAGCCTATACACTGGGGAAAAGACTGCCTCTTCAGCAAATGGTGCTGGGATAACTGGATATCCATATGCAGGAGAATGAAACTAGACCCATACCTCTCACCATACACTAAAATCAACTTGAAATGAATTAAAAAATTAAATACACACCCTGAAACAATAAAACTTCTTTAAGAAAACAAAGGAGAAACACTCCAGGAAGTAGGACTGGGTGCAGACTTCATGAATATGACCCCAAAAGCATGGGCAACCAAAGGAAAAACAAATGGGATTATATCAAACTAAAAAGCTTCTGCACAGCAAAATAAACATTTAACAGAGTTAAAAGACAACCAACAGAGTGAAAGAAAATATTTGCCAAATATACATCTGACAAAGGATTAATATCCAGAACATACAAGGAACTGAAGCAACTTTATGCCAAAAAAAACAAGTAACCCAATTAAAAAATGGCAAGGGAGATGAATAGGCATTTCTCAAAGGAAGATATACAAATGGCCAACAGACACATGACAAAATGCTCAGCATCACTCAGCATTCAGGAAATGCAAATCAAAACCACACTGAGATACCATCTCACTCAAGTTAGGATGGCTAATATTCAAGACTGCGAATGATAAATGCTGGTGAGGTGGTGGAGAAAAAGGAATTCTCATACACTGTTGGTGGTACTGCAAAACGGTGCAGACTTTATGGAAAATGGTATGGAGGTTCCTCAAACAATTGCAGATAGATCTACCATATGACTCAGCTATCCCACTGCTGGCTATATACCCAGAGGAATGGAAATCATCAAGTCGAAGGGATACCTGTACTCCAGTGTTCATTGCAGCAATATTTACAATAGCCAAGAGTTGGAACCAGCCCAAATGTCCATCATCAGATGAGTGGATACGGAAATGTGGTATATCTACACAATGGAATACTACTCTGCTATAAAAAAGAATGAAATACTGCCATTTGCAACAACATAGATGGACCTAGAGAGAATTATATTAAGTGAAACAAGTCAGGCACAGAAAGAGAAATATCACATATTCACACTTATTTGTGGGAGCTAAAAATAAATAAATAAATACACAAACAAATGGGAAGGGGAGGGAAGAAGACACAACAATCACGATTCCTTGAAGTTATTAGGACAAGCAAACAGATATGAGGTTGATGGGGGCTGGGGAGAAGAAGGGGGAAGGGAGGATTCGGTAATGGGACACAAAAATCAACCATATTGTATATTGATAAAATAAAATTAAATTAAAAAATAAATAAATAATAAAATAAAATACTACTAAGGCCAAAAAAAAAAAAAAATGTACCTTCCTTGAGCTTTTAACAATAGTCTCTATGACTAAAGACTTTGCATACATCATGTCTTGTCTGGGAGTATGTTTCTTGTATTAAATTGAGAAAATATGTACATAAATATAGTTTAGATAACCTGAAATTTTGTGTAATAGCTTGAGTCCATTTATAATGGTCAATTAGCTTTATTAAAACTCCATACTTTCCAAAATAAGAAATCCATCACTTTTTAGACAACTAAAGATATCAAAGTATGACTGACTGTAGAAAGGTGTCCCATTTTACTCCAAGCACTGTGTATGACATTTTGCAAAATGTCTAATTCTAATTTGAGATCCTCACCAAACCACAAGACTTCTTCAAGGCTGGTTTTTACCTATTATCTCCACAGCAGTCTTGAGGCTCTTTGCCACCACTCCTGCAACTCATTCTATTCCCTTCCCAATTACATTCTTCTAACAGTACAAAGCCCTATTCCAGGCGAGAGAAGAGCAAAACGAACAATCGGTCACTTCTCCAATTTTAGCATAGTAATCATCAGGGTAAGTGCTCAGGATGAAAGAAAATTAAGTATACCACTTCCTTCTTATGCAGATACTTTTCACATTCACTTGTATTTGTACTGTTAGTTATTATTCCTATATGAATCGGGAAACTGGGACAAGTAGGAAATAACAGCAGGTCATTAAAGCTACAGGGAAACTCCTAAACTCTTCTTCAACATACTCCCCCAAAGGAAGGTGTAAGATTAATTTAAACTTTCATTTTATATCCTGGAAAGAAGACTAACCTAACAAACCAGGACAACAAGGGGGAAATGAAATGATCTTCGACTTTTTTTTAAAGTACTTATCTTCTTTATTATTCTCAGAAGAACTCAGGGTTCTGTGAGAATCTAACTAAAGAATGACATTGAGGGAACATCACCTTGTGTGACTATGTTTTCAACATAGATGGCTAGAGAACACCAGAAGTGCACTTCAGAAGGAAGATATCTGACTAACAGATGACAAAAAAGAAACCAAACAGTGGTTAGAGATGAAGGAGGTGATAGTTGTATCCCATCTAAGAATAGCAGCAGCCACCACACCCTTAGGCTTCTTCAAATCAGATAGAAAGGGGCAGAATTTCTACAATGTATTGATGAAGAACACAAAATGAATCCCTAGTCAAAGGTAAAAGAAAATGAGAGGAGCTGGACATGAGGAGTCTCCATTTGACTGTCTACTCAGGAGACACTACCCAAAATGAAATTATATGGTTCCATCCTCAGAGAAGTCAGGGAAAGTTAAGCCAACTGAATACATGAGTGAAATACACATGAATTTTGGGAACCACGCGGCTCCTGAGTCAATCTCACTTCAGCCTAATGAGAAGGAAGTAGAAAGTAATCCCACTGCTGGGTACAGAGTGAAAAGCCTCACAGTTGCTTTGCTTTTACTTCCTCTTTAGGCTCAAGGATGTCAGCATAAAAGCTGCTCACTATCTCTTCAACAGACAAGAACTCAACTAACAGAAACAATGACGTACAGAGAAAACTATATAACTAAGCACAAAAGAAAGCTGTAGCAACTCGCTACAGGCTCTGGTGAGGCTGCACATTGTCTTTGTCCAGACAGACCCCTCAGCAGGCCAGGTCTCAGAGCCTCATCGTCTCCTGCCTCAGCTTGGTGGTTGCCCTTTCTTCTGGGAGGCTTCCGCTTCCTAGACCTTGAGAAGGTCTGGCAGACACAGCTGAAGAAGCGACCGAAGCAAAGGGGTGGTGACGCCCAGGATGCCACTGCAGGAGAAGAGGGTCCAGACTCCAGGACCACTGAGAGCTCCCAGGGCTGGATCTGATATTCCTGATGTGTAACGCAGGCACCCTCATCCTGTTGGCTCTGTAATCTGTCCTGCAAGTAGAAGAAAAAGTTAAAAGCCCACAAAGCCAACACCCATGTACAAAAAAGACATGACCTTCTGAGCAAGTCCTTTCACACTCTATCTGGGTCCAAAGATTCCAGTTTGTTTCTCAAGCTCCTTATTCCCAACCCCTCCCACTCCATGAGAAGAGCTGTCATTATTTTTCCTGTGGGAGAGTGACAAGCCCAGAATTTCAACACCTCACGCCTCATCCCTACCTCACTGGGAAGGTCTGGACCATCTTCCTGGGTACTAAGTAGGGTTGGCTTCTTGTTTATAGTCTCATCTTCGTTTTGTGGTGGTGCTGAAGGTGTTAGAAGAATGAGGGGGGGGCATTGGGCCTCCATGTGCTCCTCCTTCTTGCTCTTTCTCATTCTCTTTGTCCTTAAACCCTTCCTAAGATGCCTGTGCTGCTTTGGGGGTGGGTTTAGCTTTCTCCTCTGGACTGAAGGCATGGCAGGATCTTTTAAAACCTCAGGCACATGACTCTCAGGTATTCCCTTCAATGGCTCTGATGATGATTCCACACTTCTCTTCAGAGGGTCATTTTCCCATAGGTGCAATCTATCCTCTGTATCTTGAATATTTGGTGATAAGTTCGAGTCATTAGTGACGTTTGGGGACAGAGATAGGAGATTCCCAGCATCTGTCATTGAGGGATTTTTTTTTTTTGACCCACTATGCTGACCCCAGCCAGCTTTGCAGGAACAGGAATTTGCAACAAAAGGTCTAAGAGTCAAAAGGTAAACAAAGTAGTTAGTTCCCTGACTTTTTCAAATGATGTTATCTTTAACTATGATATACACAATGCAACAGGTGATCTCAGATTTCTCCACTGGACTTATCTAAAGAAGTTCAACGACCTTCAGAAATTGAGTCCTCAGGTTCTCCCTGGCCTAGGAGATCTCAGATTTCCTAAAGGGAAAGAGAAAGTCATTGAAGCAATTGCTCTATGAATAAAGGAGTTCCTCCTAGTCACACATAACCCACAGTTCACTAAGACTCTGCCAATCCGAGCAGAAATCCCTGGGTAGAAATGGTATTTAACAACTTACCAAATTTCCATAGCGGTATTTCTAAAAGTAAGGAAATTCTCCATGTGTGTCAGAATTATCCAGGGTGCTTACTAAAAATGTAAACTTCTGGGCAATACCCCAGACCTACAATTAGAACCTATAAAGCTGGGTCCCAGGAATTTGCATCTTTTTTCCTAGTAACTTGGGTGATTTTTATGCACACTAAAATTTGAAAACTACACCTTTAGAGGGACACTGAATCCAGCATTCTGTAGGGCCACAGGGATGACTGTTTTTTTGGTTTTTTGGGTTTTTTTGTTTTCAATCCCATTTTCCTCTATCAGTCTTTTCTAATTATCTCAGATTTTTTAATGATTTTTCTCCTCTTAAATCCTTTCATCATTATCATTTAATTTGGTGTATTATCCCTTATTACTTCCTATTATAATTTAACTTCTAAACCTTGAGACTATGTCTTCTAACCAGATTATAGGCTTCTCAAGGGCAGGGACACTCTTAGACTTATTAGTGTTCCACAGTGGCTTGCCAGAACTAGGTTCTTAATAAGTTGAATAAATGAATGAAAATATAAATAGGTTATTTCTCAGTGTACAATGATTGTTATGAGATGGGGCTGCTCTGTAGGAAGAGTTCTAGAGTAACTGAACGTAAGGAGGACATGGGCCATGGGCACAACCTAGTCCAACTCCCAAGTTTTGCACATGGGGAAGATGAGGCTAAAGTAAGATAACGACTTGCGTAAAAATGCTTAGTGTTCTATAGCACTGTAGGATGACTATAGTTAATAATTTATTGTACAATTTCAAACAGCTGGAAGAGAGACTATGAATGCTGAATGTTCCCAACACAAAGAAATGACAAATGTTTGAAGTGATGAGATGTGCTAACTATCCTGATTTGATCATTACACATTGTATAAATGTATCAAAATATCACATTGTACCACATAAATATGTACAATTATTGTATGTCAATTAAAAATAATAATTAAAAGAACATAAGGTCAGCAAACATTCTCTGTAAAGAGCCAGACAGTAAATATTTTAGGCTCTGTGGGCCCTGTGGTCCCATCACAACTATTAATCTCTGCTCTGTAACCAGAAAGCATCCATAAACAATGAGTAAACAAATAACCATGGCTATCTTCCAATAAAGTTTTATTTACAAAAACAGGAGGTGGTTAGGATTTGGCCTGCAAGCTAGAGTTTATCAGCCCCTGGCCTAAGGTCATACAACTAGTTAGCAGCAAAGCTGAGATCAGAAATCAAGTCACCTAACTCCCACCAAGTGCTCTTTCCACAAAACGGCAGAAGACTATAGAATGAGAAAGGGCTTTTTTTGAGTAAAAGAAGGGCTTTAAAAGAGAAAGACATCAAAATATGACTGGGCACATAGTACTTCTAAGATGGTCTCTGATGACCCTTACTCATTTACCCCCAAAAATAACTAACTGAAATCAGAAACTGGGCAATTTTTAAATAAATTAATCATTTGGTTTTTAAAAGGGTGGGAAAGGGGAGTTAGGCTCAATGTTCTCTATCACATTTGCCTAGGAAATCATGCTGTTTGGTTCCTTTTTTACCAAAGAGAAAATCCTACAGATAAATAATGGAAAATACTTTTGTCGTTCATCTCCTTATATTATTGTGAGCTAGTGAATACAGTTCCATGGTGCAGAGTCCAGTGATCAAAGTGTCAAGTAACTGCAGAGGAACATGAAAACAGACATAGGACTGCTAGGTTATGTAAGAAGTTAAAACCTCACTTCCTAAACCATGATGCTCTTTAATAACAAAAGTGACCTAAGCATTAAAGATTAAGTTATCCAAAGTCTTAAGGATATTTTTATATGCTGGGATTTCTAAGACCTCTGAGGTCCATCCAGAACTTTCTATTCTATTTTTATTTCCACCCCTAATATGCTTCTTATGTCATTATTTTGCCTTCACATGGTAGATGCTTAAAAATATTTGTTGACTGATAGATTAATAGATGGATGAGTGAATAAATGAATGAATCAATGAACCAAATGCTTTGAGAAAGTTCCTCAGTTTGTGACTATAGAGAATAAAGCAGAGTTGGTAAATTCTGCAAGAGGATATCCAGTGCTTTTTGGTTATGCTTCACTGAATCTAATAGTGCCTTCACATAGCAATTGTCAATAAAAGTTTCAAAATTCAAAAAAAGAATCCAAAAGTGAATTAATGCATGGAATATAAACCATTTAAATTACATGTCAAGTTCAAAGGATATTACTTGTCATAAAAAATGGTATCTAAGGACAGAATTTATTTACTAATATACTAACAAGGAATTCTTTATAATTATATTCATCAAGAATATCAGCCTGTAGTTTTCTTTTTCAGTTGTATCTTTACCTGGTTTTGGTATCAAGATGATGTTTGCTTCATAGAATGAGTTTGGGAGATTTGCGTCTGTTTCAATTTTTTGGAATAGTTTGTAAAGAATTGGTGTCAATTCCTCTTTGAATGTTTGGTAAAATTCTGCTGTGAATCCATCTGGTCCTGGGCTTTTCTTTGTTGGGAGCCTTCTGATAACAGCTTCAATCTCCTTTATTGTTATTACAATGACCAATATAATTTAAAGCAGTTGTTTTTTAGCAGGAATCAGAATCACATGGAAGGAAAGCTATTAAAACACAAATTGTTGGGTCCCATCCTTAGTGTTTCTGATTCAGTAGGTCTTGATCCAAGAGAATTTGCATTTATAACAAGTTCCCGAGTGACACTGCTAGTCTGGAGACTGCACTTTGAGAACCTCTAAATTAAATGATCTCAGTTGCAATATGAGACACACTAATTCAGAATAGGAAAAAAAGATTTCTAACCACTTATTATGACCGAATGTACCATGTACAGACTCTGAAATGATTACCTGCTAGGTTGTAGCCACCAGCCATGCTGCCTACCACCTACATTTTGAGTTTTATGAGGATGTGGCCAGAAGGCAATGTAGTGGATTGAATTATGTTCCCCAAAAACTCCTTGAAGCTTGAATCATATCTTCCAAGTTTTATGTATTAGAAACTTGGCCCCCATTGTGAGTGTTAAGAGGGTGGGAAATTCTATTATGGTAATTGAAAGATGGAGCCTTTAAAAGGTGATTAGATTGTATGACGATGCCATAGGGAATGGACTAATAATGGTGGTCATGGGAGTGGTTCTGAGGGCTTTAAAAAGAGAGTGAATGAGCTCCTTTCTTTACTCTTTCTGCTTCTACTATCGTCAATGTGAGACCCCTGGGTCCCTGTCACCATCACCAAATGGACTTCGGACTTCGCAGCCTCAGAAACTGTAAGGAATAAATTTCCTTTCTTTATAAATCACCCAGTTTCAAGCATTTTGCTATAAGCAACAGAAACAGACTAATATAAGCAATATGCTCAAAATATTGATACTATTGACGCTGGGCTTGCCAACAGGTCCTTTCTCCATGAGGACCTCAGCACTCCAACAGCTCCTCTATCAGTTTTAAACTCAGACTAGTTATAAGTTTCAGAATGTGAACATCAAAGAAGTTCCCTATTTAAAGGGTAGGAATGCACATATGAGGGTACTTCAAAAAGGTCGCAGAAAAATAGAGATGAAAGATAATATGAAACTTTCCATGAACTTTTGAAGTACCCTCATATAAAGTAGTCATAAAATTGTTTTACTTTTCTAAATAAAATTTTTGAATATTATCTTTATATTAAGCCCCTGCTCTTTTCTAAAATTTCATCATCTCATTTTAAAACTTTAACCCTCTGGGCTGAAAATCAGTGCCGAAGAAGAGATTCTGTAACCTTTGATTTACCCTAATAAAACAGTAACAAATAACAAATTTAGCGGGTGGTTAAATCTGGCAATATATTTTGTTGACTTTTCTGTAGTAATTCAATTAAAAATCCTATTGGCCAGTCACCAGAAAGCACACAGATCACCAAAGTTTTATAGTATTTCATATTTGGTCTTAAAATAGCCTATATTAATTTGGTGTCTTTATTTACTAACCTATTTGTTTCCAGTAGAGTTTCTTCCAAATATAATTTAGGATAACCATTACGTTTGTACTGTTAAAAAATCTCTGTTGGTTCACGTCATTATGGTGCTTAAAGTTCCCACTAAAGAGGTAGAAACACTAATCAGAAAGAAAGTTCATTATAAAAGCTGTACTAATAAGAGCACCACAATATTACTGTTTCTTAAAGGTTCTAGGCAACCAATTCATATCATCTCCTCTCTGCCTTCCTTCAATTAGCAGTGTCCCCAGAAAAATACTGCCACTCAAAGCAAGCTGAAGCCATTCGGAATCACTGAATCATTTGGTTACATCTACTCCTGCCAGCGTTCCTAGCCAAAGAGCCAATGATCCTGGGCTCTCTTCAGCCTTCTCTAATGACAACCTTGGAGCATTCCGAAAACTTAGTACTTCCTTTTTTTAACTATAAATTGCACATAAATCTTCCAAATTCTTAGTCTGTAATTTCTCATAAAACTCTTTGAGATCCTCTGGTGAAGACAAATGGCAAGAATTATTGGACTCTAAATTGTGATCCTTCAATGTTATATGCACTGGATCATAACTCTATGGCTGTGGTTGCCTCATAAAACTAAACCACGAAGCCATTCTTTTCATTTCAAGCTTAGCAGCACACAGGCCCATGGGTGAAGCAATATAAACACTCTTGAGTAATTTCTCAAAACCAAATCTCTTCTGCAAAAACAGACTTGCAACTCAGTGATGTATAATCTCTCCTCTGAACCTGTGAAGTTTGTAGTCCTCAGGCCACCCAAGTAGAATGGTGAGAATAATGTTCATGTGTTAAAGCGGGACAGGCCTAAGAAATGTCTGTAATTACAGAATGGGGGTTTAGTCCCAGCTCCCCGACACTGCTGCCCTAAACAAGTCACCAAAATAGGTGATTATTTTGGCAGGGGGGTGGAGGAAAGGGGGAAGGGGACAGGGGTAGGAAGGGAAGGTAAGACCTCAGGTTTACAAAGCTTTTTTTTTTTAACCTCAGTTCACAGAATTAGTCTAATCAAAATCACTGGTTCATAACACACTGTCATCGTTGGCCTATGCATTTATTTATTTATTTAGGGTCTATTTACTTATTGCCTTAAATGTGAATTTTTAACATATATACTCTTAGGTATATATCTGAGAAAAATTTATACAAAGAACACATTAAGAATATTCATATAAATGGCCATTGTCAGGATATAACGGTAAACTCACAATAGAATAATAAGCAATAAATAAAGAAACTACAGCTACCCACAACAATGTGGAGTTATTTAATGTTTCCATGTCTCTGTTTTGACCTCTTAAATGAAGACAATAATAATATTTACCTCATTTTTTTTCTGAAGATAAAGCAGATACTGTACGTAAAATCTCTTTGAAAGTGATAACTAGTAAATATTACTGTAACTAGTAAATGTTAGTTATTTTCCTCCTATATTCACTATTACTTCTCAGGTTATACAAGAGTAATATGGAAACATCATAGTAAAGAAGAGGGAAGCAATATAATCTGGAGGACGCAAATTTGGAATACCATTGCAGGGGTTTAAATCCCTAATCCAGAAATTATTTTCTGTGTGGATTCAGGTAGATAGACTTCTTTAAACCTCAGTTTTCTCACATGTGAAGCAGAAACAAAATTAGTAACTACTTAAGAGGGTTTAATTGAAGTAACCCAGGTGCATAGCACACTGCCTGATACACCATAGTAAGTGCTCACATCAGTGATAGCTATTGTATTAACAGGGATGCCTTTTTCACTTGTTAAGTGAACAGAGTTGCTTTCCCCTGTGCTTATTTACCCCTCACTCTCCCACCACACGCACACACATGCACACACGCACTCATACGCACATATATTTTCTGTGCTTTTGTCTGCTTTTCAACTCCACATATTTAGGTTAGGATTGAGGGCAGTAAATATGCACAATAATTAGGCACAGAGTTTCTGCCTTGGATATCAGGACGGAAATAGGCACAATTTAGTGAGATTACAGCACCCTGAAATATAAATTCCTCTAAGAATTTTTCTCAAATTTTCCATTAAAGCAAGGTTTATTTGCATTTTATTACTTAAATGAACTGCAAATAAAGAAAGGCAAGCATTTCCACAGACCACATAGAGTAATAAAAAAGTGTGTAAATAATTTTTTAAATGTTATACAACCTAATTGGAATAAAAATGGTTAAACTACAGTATTTGAGACAAACATTTTGAAGGATATATTTTACATTTGTTGAATGTGTTAAACTAGGCAATTGCCTGGACAGGTTATAATGAACAAAGGTGGGACCTGAAACTAGACCTGCCCACCAGGGAGGATGGCCCACCTGCAGGTGCTGGGAGAATGTCCAGTCTGGCAGGCAGAACAAAGCATCTGAAGAATATGGCAGTATGTAAGAGTTTATAATGCAGCCAGGAAATTGGCATCAGGAGGCAAACATGAAATAGTGGAAGTTCACTGACTGTGAAAGCATAGCGTGGTGCCAAGGAATCCAGAAGAAAAAAGTGTCCCAAAATTCAAGCAGGCAGCATCAGATATAATCCAGAATAGCAGAGCCTCAATCTGCCTGTGGTGGAGGGGCTGAACCAAGGTAGCTCAGAGAGTGAAGGAATGGCAAGTGTAAGTTTGGGTCTTAGCTGTTCTTAGAGGACCTAGGCAAACATAGCAAATTCCTAAGACAGGAATTCCTGGGTAATGAGATAAGAATTCAGGTATAAGAACTACAGTAACAGGTTGACTTGAATCCAAGGAACAAGAGACATATATATGATTCTAGAAATTATAGCATAAGCCAAAGGCAAACTAGAAGCCAGACTAACTTGATGCTAAAGAACAAACGTATTGGGTTAGAACTCCTTGAATGCCTCCTCTCCTAGGTCAAGCCTGGCCACAGACAGCTTAGAAGGCTCATTGAACAGGCTGCAGTCATGGTGAGAGGGGGACTGTAAAGACTGGAGAACAGGAAGGATTTGACAATAATAAGATCAGGAAAACCAGGCCTATAGTTGCAATATTATTATCAATATAATTACTCTGAAACTTTCTAAACAACAAGTAGCAGCATGCTTACTTAAATCAAATCCCAGTACAACAACCATAAAAATAATTAGAAAAGCCCACATGAGTTTTTTTGATGACCTTGACCTATATTAACAATATATGCTGTTTTTGCTGCCCTGTCCACAGAAGATGGAAAAAAAGCACCGCTTTTCCTATTTTTCCCTCTTTTTCATTAGTATGCAAATTTAACTTATGAGAATGAATTGCCTTTCTGATTTTCTTCTCATCTCTGAGATACAAAGATTTTTTTTGGCCTTGTCCTCTCTCTACAGAACAACAAATATATATTTCAGGCCCTCCCCATTTTTCTGGAAGCAAAAGCCTCTAACAGGGTCCTAAAGCATTGAACCCTGATAATAAAAATGTAATACAAAAGTCATTTATGTCCTCAGCATACCACTATGATTTACTGCCTGGCACACACACACAAATGTCTGTCACACCCACAGCTCAATTCATTTAGAAGAAGAATCACTACAAAGCCATCCTGGGAAGTCAAAGGTCTCCTCTTTTGGGTATGAACACTCATGAGACATAGAAAGAGTAATTTCATAAGCCAAGCACACTCTATTTCTGCTGTGGCAGCCTATCCCTTACAAGTGCAATGACATTTGGCAGCCTGGACTCCTAGACTGTGAAGATGCAGCAAGCAACTGTCTTCATAGCCGATATTAGCATGTCCTTATGAACGAATGATTGTTAGCTAGATAGGTATTCATGAGCAACTGCTGCTGAAATGCTACAAAGCCTGATAATTAACAGCTATGTGCTGCAATTAATTTTTCCTATGCTTTAGATATTCAGGCAAGGTATTATTTCTTGTGTATCATGGACTCATACTTCATGTCTAATCTCAAGCAGCAATAAGAAAAACAAAGATTTTGTTTCTGTTTTTATTTTCTTCTTAATTCAACTGTTCTGCCATTTGTATCTCAAACCACCACATTGCCTTGTATTCAGTAAGCAAATTCCAAAGCCCATGCAAAGACCATTGGGGAAAAGTTGGCAAAGGCATCCAAGGCTTTCCCCAGGCATTCCCTAACCCTTAGAGGGTGCCAAAAGGGAAAATCTAAATTAAAGCAATGACTCTGAGGTCTCAGCAGTCTTAATTCACCTCTGTGGCCCCACGGGCATGTTATTTCATTCAATAAGTATTAATTGAATGTCCTCTATGTGCATGGTACTATTCCAAGGTTTGCAAAATTAAGAGATTGGATAATATGTTTTCCAAGTCCTTTCTAATTTTATGATTTTGCAAGTTAGTAAATCTAGAAAATACACAGACCAAAACTTCAAGGAGTTTACAGTTCTGAAGGTATCATCAGATTATACAAAGAAACAAACCATAACAAGAGACAAGATCAATAACTGCCAGACAAGAGGCAAGTGTAATAAGAGTAAAGAGGGGAGAGTGCTTTGAATGCCAGGTTGAAGAGCTCTCTCTGTCAGTGATTCTAAATTCCAATGTGCACTAGGGTTTTTTAAAACAGATCATTGACCCCACCACCAGAGCCTCTCATTAAGTATGGGGTAGGACCCAAACATTTACATTTCTCACAACTTTCCAGGTAATTGTGATGCTGCTGATCCAAGAACCACATCATGAGACCCAGTGCTCCATGGGAAGACATCAAAGTTTATGCAAAGGAGAAAAATTTTTAAAATGATGGAAGCAGTGTTTTGGGAAAGTTAATCTAGAGATAGTGAGTGGGATAAACTAGAAGGAAGTTGACAAATTTATGGCAGGACCCACAGAGGGCAATGGTCCAGGCCAAAGGACTAAAAGAAGAATGGACTTGACTAGCACAGAGTGGCTATTTGGTGACTTTAGCTCAATAGGATTTCTGATACATGACATGGAACACTCAATAAGGATAATTTAGCACTGCTGTGTCAAGTCTATCCAGGCATGATGAAGAATCCTTTGGAAATCACATCCAGCTTTAACATGGAGCTGACCAGATATGAAAGGTTCAGAAGCTGTATTCATGTTTCTCTCAAGTTTCTCACTGTACTGTACTTGAGATTCCTACCATTTGAGTCACTACTTTGGGTTTAAGGTGTTGACTCCCTAAGGCCTGTTAAATAAAGTTGGTCTATATTACCCTGCACCTCAATTAGAAACTCACTCCTGTCACCACCAGGGGACAAAAGTGGTTTTTCTCTTGAAACTCCAGCTTTAGGAACTCAGTTCTCCCTAATGTTCTTTTTCATAATGAGTCATCTGTATCCTCACATACTCCAGCCAGTAATTTAAGACATAAGAATCTCTGTGGCTTTACTACGTGGAAATAACCTTGGAACACACATGATATGCAGTCAGCAAATGAAGGTATGTGGTGGTCACTGAGTTGTCTTCTCTAGCTTCCCCTTGCTTTCCTGTTTTAGGCCGGCACTCACCCCACCATGTGCCCCTTCCAACGGCTTGATTTTAGCTACTTGACTCTCTGCCATTCCCCTCACCTCAAACCCAAAGACCATTCCTGAAGTCAAACATAAGGTCACAGAGCTTAGGCCCAATAACAGGGGAGTCTATCTGAAGTCACACTGAGCTTCTTGTTCCCAAGACTTGGCCCCTCCTTGCTTTTCTCACCTGTTCTGGCAATTCATAGTGTATGCCAAAGTTCCTGTCTTCATTTGTTGTGGATATGGGGCCTACCGACTCTGACATTTGTCAGTTTGTCAGCCTGGGCCCTGTCCTAATCCTTTCTCAAACATATTAGAGTGAATTTACAGCCATCTGTAATTTATCCCATCCCTTTCCAAAAAAACCAAGCCAGAGATCTTTAATAATGATCTTTGCTATTTATTGCCTGAAGGACAAAGCTTCCACAGTTTTCAGTAAAGATGTGAAGGAGATTCCAGCCAGATTCCTCAGTCCTCGTCTACCAGCTCCTCCCCTATTTGCCCATATTATGTCAGAATCTACTCAGTCCCATTTTGCCCAAGTCTCATAGGGTTTCTCTGTCCTTTACTCAAGCACTGCTGCCCCAGGGAGAAAGGAAGAGTGCTTGGTTCTGTTTTCTGGTCAGCTGGCTTAAGGTCTTGTTTCCACTTTGTTTTGCTGGGCCTTTACTAAGTGTCAGACCTTGGGCTATTTGTTGTTTAATTAAACAAACAAACAAACAATAAGCTCCTAATGTCATGAGCTTTCAGTACCAGTACCCTAACATCCTAAATTTAGAAAATAGGCCAGAAATATTAATGTGAAAGTGAGAATACTATTTGGAAAAAGACCAGAAATTTTTTATAATCAATGTGTAAGAATGAGTTAAAAATAACTTTAAAAAAAAAAAGGATTTACACCTGTTGCAGTCTGTTTGTCCAGAAAGAAAGGCGTTTCTAAAGATTTTGTCACGGGGTAATGTGATCTCCCTGGATTGTTGTCCCAGGTGCCTTTCCCTCATTGAAATCTATCCTTAAAAGAGGCTCTTACATGTCAGATGAAATAAAACGGAGAGAAAAATAAGAGAAGGTCTTTTCCCACCTTCCGGATTTGGCACTAGTAAAAAATGTAATCACAAACATCAAATTTTCAACTAGCAGCAAAGCTCTTTCTTTCACTTTCCTGTTAATTATTTAAATTCATTTATTTATTTTTTAATTGACACATATAGATCATACTTATTTATGGGGTACAGAGTTATACTGATTATCAAAGTAACACATAATCATTGTAGAAAATTTAGAAAATATAGAGAAGTGCAAAGAGAAGGAAAACACCTGTAATCTCACTACCTGGTAATAGTCACTTTTAATATTTTGGTTTATTTCCTCCCAATGTTCTTCATTTTTCTATGCACATAACTATACACACACACATTTTGTATACCTGTCATCATGTCATATATATATAATTTTATATCCTGCTTTTTTCTCTCACCATTAGACAAAAAAACATGTCCTTGTGTAACTAAATACTATTTTAATATATCAGCAAGGATGTCTTCATACCTAGGTGAAGTTACTTCTCTGATTAATCTAAGTCCCAATATTTTATGAAACACAGACTATTTCTCATTTACTATAATCTACATTTAGAACACACCAAAGGAAAAGGAAAAAGAGAAGGAGAGAGAAGTACTAATAATAAAATCTCTGAAATGAAATGAGAAATTGGACACCCTGCAAACCGCAGCTTCCTTCCCGAAGAGATTTCCATCAAACTCAGAAGTGAGGGTGGTGTCCAATTCTCTCTCCAGACATAACAGGTAGGTCTTCAAGACTTTAGAGTAGAGCCAAGTCTCCTGACTAAAGACCCTCATCCTCGAAGCATGTAAGACACTAAAATTTTTTTTTTTTTTTTTAATTCTTAATTATAAATAAATAAATAAAAAGCTCATAATTCCAGTTCAAAAACTTGACTGCACAAGCACACGGTAAGCTGGGTTGACAACAATCTATTTTTTTAAAAAATCAGAGGTTTTTATTAAATTGATATAAGCCAAAGCGTGATATATTTTCAATAAGACAGAAAAACAAAATTTTTAAAAATAATACCTTTTATTTACATGAAGTTTGTAGGTAACAAAGCGATTTCTTATTTATTTTAATTGTAAAATATATCTTAATTTTTAATAACTATTTCATACTTTATTGTTATCTTGGTGATAAAATTAGCACCTAATCATTCCAACCACCTTCATTCAGTTTTGTCATCAGAATAATTCTATGAAGTGAGTGAGTATGCAGAGGAAAATTGCTATCCCAGTTTCAGATGTAAGGTCATTAACATTGTGGAAGTGTTAAATGACTCATCCTAGGTCACATGGTAAGTCAAAGAACTAGAGTTAGAAACTTTTAATGTAAACACACTATTATTTTTAGATAATCTGCTTTAAACATCTTTTATAGAACTATAGTTTGTCTATATTCTGTCCTGTTTAGAAATGTATAGCATTCTATACAATTCTGTCACAAAACACATTTTAAATGGAAACTTGACAGTCCCCAGAGGAGGGTGACCAAGACTGTGAGAACTACAGAAACCATGAACTATGACCAATAATGGATGAAGGAACTTGGTATATTTAGCCTTCAAAGAGAAGATCAAGAGGAGATAAGAGAGTTCTATTAATGTCTGAAAGGCTGTCCAATGGACAGGTGAGCAGACTAGTTCCATGTTGTGCCAAATATCAGCCAAGAACAATGAATAGAACTTCAAATGAAACAGGTTTCTACACAATAAGAGATTTGTCTTTTGAACCAATGGAACTGTTCAACTGTGGTGAAAACTACTCCCTATGAGATAGTGAATGCTCTGCACTGGACATATTTAAGGAAAAGCTGTCAGGGATGCTTAGGATGACACTTTTGATTCCTCTATCTACAGTCTATCTTTCCTTTGTTTTTCTTCGTTCACTAATGTGACATACAGTGTACAGAATGTGACAGAACAGAAACCACTATGAGCCAGGTGCTTCCAAACTGTTTTTCCAAGAGGGGTAGTCAGAGGAGGAGCCTGGAAAACATGGGTTTAACGAGTACCCCAGATGATTTTTATCATCATGGAAGTTTAAGAAACACTTTTCAAAATATCCTTTCATTTAATTTCACACAATCCTGTAGGGTAGATGGGAAAATTGAGGTTCAGAGCTATTTAGCAATGTGCCCCAAATCACATAGTATTAAATGATAGAGCAGAGATTTACACTTAAGGAATCTAACCTGGATTCTGAGATCTGACCCTCTGTAACATTCTGAAAGAAAGACACTAAGAAAGGAAAAGGGTAACTCGATAAAAGGTTTTATTAGATGTGAATGTAGGATTTTTTAAAAAGTGTCAGGAGCAAAATATGTAATATAAAATAAAATATAAAATTCATGCATGCAAAATATGAAGGCTTGTAATGCTAGTGTTCAAATTTCAGCAGGAACTATGTTCAAGTTCACTTTTGTCTTCATGAATAATTATGGAAAGGGTGTACTGTCCAAATAAACAATTTCAACATGATTACAAAGAGAACAACATTTTAACACACTTAGCAGAAGCAATTTACATGCATACAATTAATGTGCTAATTTCAGTGATCTTTACCTATTCATTAAAACAGGCCTGGGAGGTCCTGTACTTGGCAACACTTTCTTAGTCATTTCCTGCTATTACTTTATGTTCTCAAAAGTAATCAGCCATCTATAATTTAAGACTTTTCACTTATTAAATAGCCCTTTCTCTAATTATGTCAAATTAGAGATGTTAGTGTGTGAATAAATATGTTCGTACTTCTACATGTACTCAGAGATGGTGATTTCTCTGTATGTGGCAACAAAGACTATACGTGATCAACAGTCGTTCACACAGGGTAGAGGGGAATGTTGTTAAAGTGAGCGAGAAAAACCTTCTGACAAAATCTGAGCAGCAGAGGAAAAGTATTCTCATTGAGATGGGCTTTATGTTCAGCCTTGTAAACCTAGGGAGGTCTCGATTTGTTGCCCTTCAGGGAATAATATAAGGATCATCTGTTTTTTCAGGCCTTTGCCTGAGAGATGAAATGGAACGAGGGTTCAGGGAGAAAAGGAGTTAAAGGTCGTGTTTGCAGGAATGTGTTCGCTGACATTGATCAATGGGTAATTTTGTGATTGTAAGTTTATTCACATAGAGCGTTCAAAAACAGATCAATAATAAACCAGTGGTGAAGATGCCAAAGAAAAGGTGATTAATGAAACATATGGTGTAGGTGTGATCTGTTATCTAGTACGGATGTTCCTTCATTCAGCACCCTATAAATACATATGCATCAGATGGAGAGAGAACATTCGCTGGAATGTCGTTGAGCCAGACAGAATCTCATCAGAGCCCATGCTTCCAAGAGCAGTTGCTTATGTCCATGGAAGCAAGTTTAAATTCTCTTGTGTAAGCACTCTGTAAGCAGTTCCACTCTTGCATTATGCATGATTCTGACATCTTGTAACATGAGCAATGTTCTAAAAGCGATTTCCAATTTTATTTCATGTGTTATGTTTTAACAATCCTACTTAAGTTAGCATTTTACTTCAACCACATATCTTGGTGCGTTTCCTCTCATAGCATTTAATGATGGTTGTAGTAATGTAACTTAGTACTGAAGAGATAAGAATTTAGTGTAGCCTTAAAAGAATTTGTTGCCTTTAAAGCCAATGCTTTGTTCCATCATTTTCACTGTGCTGACTTAATATGTAATAAGTGTTAGGCAGGATCCCAGCTCCTTACACCAAGAAATTGATTAAGTAATCACAAGCTGTGCTGAAAGTGAATGCCTTAATCTAAGACAACCAGACATTACGATGGTACTTCAAAAAGTTTGTGGAAAAATGGAATTAAAAGATAATACAAGTCTTTCCATGAATTTTTGGAAAGATAGTGGGTTATGTGAATTTCCTAGGGTGAGAACACTCAAGTTCTTAACTACAAAACTCCAGGAAGGGTTAACCCTAGGTAATCTTGTGAAGAAGCTGAAAGCTTTGCTCTTCCTGTTCTTGTGTCTGTCTTCATCCTTTTTTGCAAAAACCCAGTGTAAAGCTAGGCAACTACACCAGTTGTCAGATTGAGGCAATAGCTACAACTAATTGTATGGCTAGACATTTCATAACTAAAACCAAAACATTTCATTATCTGAGTTATACTAAGTTTCCATTTGTATTGTCAGGGTTAGGGCTCAGACCCTTCAAACCCATTGTACAGACTGGGTCACCAGACTCCTCACATGCCAGGCTGGGTCACCAGACCCCTCACATGCAGGACCATGCTAGGCAATTGGGAAGGATCCTGTGAGTCACTGGCAGACAACACGATCTCAGTCCTCAGCAGCAGCAGCAGCTTGCAGCAGCAGCTTACAGCAGCCTCCAGCAGCAGCGGTGGTGGCCTCCTCGAGGGTCCTAGGGACGCTGGCAGCAATAGCTGGCAGCAACAGCCTCCAGCAGCAGTAGCGGCCACCCTGTGCCACCACCCTCCGCCCCGGGGGTATCCTGGGGGCCAGGGGAGGGGGGATCTGTGGATCAGAGCCACTTGTCCTTTATACTTAAGTCCATAACCCAGGACACCTGGAAATACATATGCAATTACATTAGACAATAACCAAGGAACACATGGGCACACGTGCATATTGACATCAAATTCTCAGCAAGATTCTGAACATCTGAGGGGCCCTGACCATTTTCCTATATTTTTCCAACACCGAGGCTTTTCTTTCAATTTATCCCTGTCCTTAAAGGATTTGAAATCAGTCTTTAAGACCTAAAAAATATCATGTCAGGGAACTTACTGTCCTTATATCATGTATGTCTAAGTCTTATTTATTATTTTGGAATATTGATCCCCTATTTAAATTATTTCTTCATTCAGTAGATACTGTGTAGTATTTGAGTAGCAAATGTGCAAGCAGTTTTCTTGCCAGATCTCCTTATTTTTTAATGGTCCAGAAGAGGCTATATCCACACTGAATTAAGGATAAAATGAAATGCTTTTAACTAAACTTTTAATTTGGTCCATGAGTGAGAACACTAAGGAATAAGATGATTCTTTTAAAACTTCTACTAAGCAGTTTAAGCATCTTTACTGATAACTAAATGATTACTATGTATGTGTCTTCCATGAACTCTAATAGATACATCTAAAAACAGTATATTTACATGTGTAGGGAAAATATGGGAAAATGGTCAGGACCCCTCAGATATTCAGAATCTTGCTGAACATTTGATATAAATATGCATGTGTGCCCAGGTGTTCATGGTTATTGTCTAATGTAATTGCGCATGTACACACAGGTGTCCTGGGTTATGGACTTTAGTATAAAGAATGAGTGGCTCTGATCCACATTTCCCCCCACCTCAGGGATGCCCTTCCCTGGGGGGTTGCCCACAGCGAGGCCACTACAGCTGCTGGAGGCTACTGCTGCAAGCTGGTGCTGCCAGGGCCCCCAGAACCCTCTGGGAGGCCACCGCCACTACTGCTGCTGGAAGCTGTTGCTAGGACTGTTGAGGACTGAGGACTGAGCTCACGTTGTCTGCCAAGGGTTCTTGGGATCTTTCCCAATTACCTAGTGTGGACCTGTGTGTGAGGGGTCCGGTGACCCAGCCTGGCATGTGAAGGGTCTGGTGACCCAGTCTGTACAATGGGTTTGAAGAGTCTGAGCCCTAACCCTGACAATACAAATGGAAACTTAGTATAACTAAAATAATGAAACATTTTGGCTTTAGTTATGAAATGCTTAGCCATGCAATTGGCCTAGATATTTCCTCAACCTGACAAATGACCTAGTCATGTAGCTTTTCATGTAATATGTGTTCTGTACATAGTAAACTGTGTAATGAGTGACTGGTATATGCCAGCTGCGTTACATACATTATCTCAGCCAAGAACTCTACATATACTAGTGCCCTGGACAAAGGTGTCCAGACAAGCAGATACAAGTCAGGGCTGAAATCCAGCTCAGGTTCTCCTTGCCAAGTCTGAGAAGAGACAGGGGCAATGTTAACCCTAACAAATGAATGATTTTCCCAATTGGTTTGCCCAGAGGGGGCACCTTTCTCTAATTCATAGCACTGTATAGGCTAGAGTTAGCCCTGATTTCATTTCATACTCAAAACAACTCCATAAAGGATATATGTTTTAGGTGAAGAACATAAGAGTCAGAGGGGTTAAATAACATGTTTCAAAGCTCCACAATTACTAAGATGCATCAGAACTTGAAATTAGACCTATCCGCCTTTAAACACCATGCTTCCTCCCCAAAAAAGGGAAAGTGGGCAAAACTCACATATTTCCTTTACCTACATCTGCTTAGCTTAATTACTTGGAGCACTGTGCTAATGAAACTCCAAAGGCATCAGGTTTAGTTAAAGGCAGTGAACTACACTTTGTGGTAAGTCAGAGCTGCACTCTGAATGGCATGCTTTGGGATACAAAGCAATGAGTAGAGGCAGTTAGATAGTAGAGTGCAGTGGTTCTCAAACTTTAATGGGCTTCAGAATCACCTTGAAGGGCTTGTTAAACAGAAATGCTGGACCCCCACCACAGAGTTTCTGACTCAATAGGTCTGTAATTCACCTAAAAGTTTACATTTCTAACAAGTTTCTGGGTGATGCTGATGCTGCGCATCCAGGGACCATACTGATAAAGTTTAAAGAATCTATCTATTAAAAAAAACCTAGGATTAAACAAAAACGCCACAAGTCTGCAAGTGAATTAGGAGTACTAAGAACACAAAAGCAGCATAGGTGTTGTGTCTCATTTTTCCCTCTATTCAAGTGAATCAGCTTTGCAGGATTGTAATGGTATCCCCAAATTTCTATTTACAGACAAAATGTATTAAAGATTAAAAAAATAAGGGATAACAGGTACTAATCTGACTAAGTTTCGTGTTAGATGCTCTGCTTAATATTATCATCTTTGTGAGAAGGTACTGCTGGGAATGTCAGAAAGCAAATAAAGAACTGGAGACCTGCCCTATTAATTGCATATTTATTCTAGTGACTGTACTCATTTTTCATATATGGACAATCACAGTTAACCACAAAGCATTTCTCTAGGGATCCATCCTAAAGTGTGAAATATTCCAATAAAATGTTTAGCAGAGTGTATCAGTTTCCAATCAAAGAAACATACTTGTATAGCGCCATGAATTCCTTCCACAAAACATTTTCCTTGTGTAGAAACACTTTATGATAAATCTTAAAATAATGCTATTTTGTCAGAATAACTTAAAGCAGAGTGCCTGGTGAGTCCCCCTTTCCCCACCTCTCCCCTGCCACCATACTTTCTAAGGAATATTCTATACAAAATAACTTGATCTTGTCTATATATGCAGTCAGCCAATGTGGCATAAAAGGCACTGTTAGTCATCTTAATAATCTGTATGTATCACCCCACGATCAATACGGCTAGTGTACCACCAGAGTGATCACGTAAACCGATTCTCTCAACATGTACTGAATGATTAACATAGAACCACCATCCATTTACCCACAGAGCATCCAAAAGAAACTTGGCCTTAATTTTTTTTCTTTTTCACCCATTTCCTTTTGTCCCTTCCATGCTTTTAATATTCTTTTAAAGAATCTCAATTCTACTCTCTTAGCAACATGAAAAAAACATGAGGCAATCCATTTTCTGAATAGTAGAACAGTAAATTCATAGCATTTAATGAGAGCTAATTTAAGAGGGTTTTCTTAGTCTCTGGGACCAAATCCCTCAAGGGAAATAGTGATGCAATTGTTTGATGTTTCTCACTTGGCTGGTTGGCTTACCTTTGGATTTCTTAGTTATGCCTGGGGAAAAATCAGACAGGTAGGCTTGTCTTGATTCCCATGGAAGCAGAATTGTCCTGACAGTTTGATCACAGTTCTGGAAATCAAGTTTTTCTGACTGAGAGTTACTGAAACTCTGTCTCTGGCTTTAAGGACAGCCTTGCTTAGAGAGCTGTTTTCTTTGATGTGGATGTCAAACAAACACAGTGATCACACTGTAATGACTAGGCTTTTTCTGCCTTCATTAAAATCTCAGGTTGTCTGGTTTTCATGTGAATTATGAAAAGTGAGAATTTTCAAAGACTGTTTTAAAGGGACAAACTACTGACAAATTTTTAATTGGAAAAAATGATAATTGTGGTCATCTGAAATGGACCTAAAATTCAATACATCATATGAGAAAACCTCATTAGAAGGCTAAGGTATCTTCTTATATGTGACAGACCAATGACAGAATGGTAACTGACTAGAGTACAGGATTTTAAAAGAATCAGATTTGTCTGTTTATCTCAAGTTATTTTCTCAAGGGACTATTTTAGCTCCTTAATTCTGAAATGATAAAAATAAGAATAAAAATAATAGTGTAGAGGGACAACTGGTGAGGCAGAACTTGAAGTTTTCTAATGAGAGAATATGAATTTTAAAAACCATCAATCTACCATGTGGAGACATCAATTAGCTGCAGGAAGAACCATTTTTAATTCAGTGGATGTAAGACAAATAGGCATCCATTGCTTTAAGGTACAAGTATATCAGGCTTCCCTTTTATTTTTCTCCCATGACTAAAGCTGTTCCACCTTATATCCTTTGGAATATGGAGCTCTAAGGATGGGCAAATTTCTAAGGTGATTTCTGGAAAGAAAGTAATGGAAAACCTCACTCTTGTTCCCTTTGAGGTTACAGGTTATTCAAACATCTCTAGTTGACTGAGGCTGATATGGCTGTTAGCTGAAAGTGTAGGATCCCATGAAAAACTTACCACGAAGAATAGATTCCGGACCAGAGAGCCAGACTCCAGACTAGGCCTGGGTTGTCTTAGGTTCTTAGGTGTGATTTGCTTCTGTGAAAAACTTGCCTGAACCAGCCACAGTGGGTTTGCTAAAAAAAAAAAAAAAAAAAAAAAGCTGTATGAGCACATGCTTGTTTGAGTGTGTGTGCATGTGAACCTAACATCTGAGTGATACTACGGATCTAGCTGTCTGCTGGCATGCGGTGACCATGGCCCAGAAGGCTTTCTCTCCATACTTGAACCTGCACCCTCGGAATCTCAGCAGGGCACCATGGAAAGAAAGCATCATTTCCAACAGCCAACACTTATCCAAGTGAGGCTGGGTGCTGCAGACAACTGACCAGCAGATGTCTTCTTGATGGAATTTGATTATAATCCCAACTAACCACAGAATCTGAGATAGCCTCTGGGTTATTGAGTTCTTCCAGGACAGAAGTATTCTTATAATGCCAAAATAGCTGCTCCAGGTAATGTTGCATTAAATATGTAAAGAGATATGACACTATTTGGTTCTGGGATTCATAACTGCTGATGTATCTGTACAAAAACACATCATCTAACAATTATTGAAAGCTTACTATATGCAGACACTGCAGCAAGCACTTCACACATATTAACTCACTTAATCTTCACTGTATCTTATTCTACAAAAGGACCTCCTTTGACAAAAGATCACACAGTTATTAAGTGGAGAGCAAGGATTCAAATGCAGTCACATGACTCAAGAACAGTTTAGCAATATAGAAGAAATCAGCTAGTACTACCAATCTCAAATTTCAAATGCTATTATAAAAATCTCTTAGTAAAGAAAATAATAATTAGTTGAAGCCCTGTTCATCTAAGGAGTTAGCTACTTAATCTTTTAAAACCAATCCACTAGCGACAGCACTGATTTATTAGAAAAAAATGAGTGCAGTTTCATATAAAAATTGTATTTTCAGAGAATAAGTTCTAACAAATTCTGAGGGTACAGCAGTCAATAATATTGTTAACATACTTAATACTTTACCATTCTACATGTTTTATACCATATAACCCACCCTCACATACTTAATCTTAATTGCTCTCAATAGATGGCCTTACTGACCTTGCAATTTGAATGGAATTAAAGTTTAATTTGCCAACTTGAAAAGGTTTATTTCTTACAAAGAATATTTTGAAAGTATTAGCAATAATCCAAGCAAAAATCCATACCCCTCCTGATCTCACTTCTGTTATTGGTCCCACTCTGCTCCTAGTCTTCCAAGCTTAAAACCCTGAAGTTACTTCGCTTTCTCTCTCTTCCTTCATCTTCATATGTTCATCAAGGCCTGTGATTCATTGTTTACTTACTTATTTAATTATTCCACATCCTTGGGGAGGTTTTCCCTTCTAGATCAACTATCAGTCACTATAAATTCTACCAGTGATCACTCCCACACAATATTCCAAGCCTCTTATCAGCCTCCCTAACTTCAGTCTTACCTCCTTAATCCATCCCATATGATCCCAAGACCGAGTCTCCAAAACACTACTTTGTGTATATCAGTTTATATGGTACTCTTTTTAACTATTCAAGGATATGTTAAATCCTTAACCTAGTACTCAGAAGAATTCACTACTGAGCCCCAACCTGCATTTCCAGCTTGCCTTCTACCACTGTTCTCCTAAACTCATTCCTTTACCATCTTTCAAAGTTTGGCTTAGATCACATTTCCTATAGGAAACAACCCCAGCCATCCCAAATAAAAGAGATAGTCCATCCTAAATGTCAGGTGTCTATTCCACTTCTTTGGCATAAAATAATTTCATGGAATTACTGGTTCCTTTTCCATGTCTATATCTTTGCTTGAACTAGAGTATAGAAAATATCAAGTAAAAACTACAATGTACATGTTGTTAATTCCTCATGGCACTTCTCGTTACATATATATTTATACTCATAGCATTACAAGTATAAATTTTATATTGTGTATAAATACTTCTGCCTCATAAAGTTCCAATTAACTTATTTTGAGAAATCCATCCCTTTGTGAGGATTTGCTTCCATGACCCTAAAAGAAATAGAAGGATGGCAGCAGATTGAAAGTAGTCAGGTCAAATTTACCTTCTTTTTTTGTTGTTATTTAACATAAAGTTCTTTTTTTTCAGAGCCTTAAGGTGAGTTATCTGTCTAATGGCTAAATCAGTTCTGTTCTTCCCCATGTACAGAGTCTGTAACTGGCATAAATTTTCAGTGTCTGTAGATGTACCAAGTATCACCATCTAACTTTGTGACTCAGATGGATTTTACAGCTCATACTAAAGGGGAAAAAAAAAAAACTCTTTGATGACCAGTGACATCTCTTAAGCTGACAAATCACTCCCTTGTTATCCTTGGCATCTCCCACACCTAGCCCATTAGTAAGTGACAGCTCTAAGGGATGCTGAAAGTTGAAGAAAAAAATGAGAACCAGTACCAGTTATTTCAATACTGACAGGCCTTAGGAAGACTGGATTTTTAAATTAGCCATTTTGAGACAGATAAAGGATTTTGCTGTTAAGATCAAAAAGCTATGTCCCATAACTTTCCTGTGTGGCAGGTTTTAATGCCTGGAAGAAGTTTTAACTATGGCTTAGCTGGTGGTTGGTCACATACACTGTGCCTTACTTTCCTCCTCTTAAATGAGTTAACATCTTTAACTTCACTCAGATGAGTATTACTGATATGAATTCTGCCATGTTAGATTAAAAGAGCATTAGTGGGAGTCTTACAGATAAGATTCAAACATATCTGGGAATATGCTGAGAGCTAGAGATCTGGCTGCTAGTCTATTTGCCCAAGGGACTCTGGAACCTCTAGGAAGATAATTCCTCCTAAGAAAAGAAGAAGTCAAGACCAAAGCCTCAGCTGACAAAATCACCTTGGTTTCTGCCATTCCAGCCTTCCAGGGACTCATATCTGGTCCTATGGAGACAGAAGGCTGTGAGTAAAAACTAAAAGACATTGGGGTACAAGTCACTACTTTGAAAGAACTTCTAATAAAAGATAACTAAAAAAATGGAAGAGGGAAATTCCTGCCACCCCAATTCACTACAGAATAACCCCCAGTTTCAGTGGCAGCAGCAGTCCCCAGCAGAAGAGGCAGGTGAGATCTGATGTGCACAATCAGTGGTAACACCTGCGCCCAGAGGATACAGCAGTGCCGAGAAAATGCACCAGTGGTGTCCAGAAAATCAGTCTTGTTCATGAGCACATGGGAGTCACCCTTCTTACCTCTTCAGAAATACCTGAGCATGGGAAGTAAAGGTTTTGAGAGGGCTAGAGTCCAACAATGATCAGTGACAGCCAGTGAAATATGGCAGAATTATCAAAATGACCCCATTTTTACTTAGAGCTCACTGAGTAGAAATAAATAATACAGCTAATGTTTACTGAGTGCTTTGAGCATACCAGTGCTTTTTACTTACTATTTGTTTGATCCTCAAGTCAATTCTATGAGGCAGGTACTAATATTTTCTTTTTATAAATGAGAAACATGAATCTTAAAGAGATCAAGTAATTGGCCTCAAGGCTAGGAGCTGATCAGTGATAGCCTGGAGATTTGAACCCAAGCTATGAGGTTCCAGGGCCTAATGGATAACCACAAGTTATATAGGCTACTTGCTTGCACTATGGAAGCAAGCCAGGAGGGCTTGTTGAAAAAGCTAAATACAATTTTGTTCCAACAAAGGCCAGAATTGGTATGGCTGTTTAACATTAGCTGAGCATCCATGACAGCAAGGTGAGAACTAGTATCCTAAATGAGCCAGAGATTTTCCATAGCCTGATAAGGAGATATCCCAGAGCAGGAAGTCTGACATCCAGCCAAACAGGTTGAGGCAGGTACAGGACTCTTGACAACGCCTGCAGCTGCTGCCACACTGTCTTTGAGACTTCAAGGCAAGTGCTCACAGAGGCTGGTTACCACATTTGGAGAGCTCTTATCCCCTTGATGTGGACACAGAAGTCTTGCTTTCTGCATGTTGGGAAGGCCCACCATTGGTACTTTCCTGGGATAAGCTTTGGGAGACTTCAATTCTTCCTGACGTTTTCTGGAAACTCACTTCCTCACTCTGGGTATCAGTTTCCTCTGTTATAAAATGAAGGAGTTGAAACAGCTCACTTCTGAACTTCTCTGTTTGACCAAGAAAGACTCTGAGTTAGAAAACTGGGAAAGAGGCTTTTATATTTTTACCATAAACATTTGCTGTGATAGTATTAAATAAAAATTATAGAAAGCCATTGTTTTGGATTGTTTCTGCACTAGGCCCCAAAAGATCAAACTAAATGTCAAAATGGAGTCACGCTGCTAAGTTTCATGTTGACAGACCTAAACCAAGTTGTGGTCTGACTTTTCCTTTGGAGAAGTCAGCAGAGAAAGGTAACAGCTCATTTCCCAAACAGGCCAATTTTAATCTTCAATAGGCATGATAATAAAGTTCCCTGTGCTTTAATCCTTACACAAAAAGGACAGCCTGAAATAACCTGATGTTAAATTATCAGTTATTTTTCTATTGTTCTGTCTCCCTGAACCCACCTCACAAGGAAAGTAACTTTGAAATAACCAATCCTCTTTTTGTTCTTTGTTTCTGCTTTCTTCAGCCATTTTCTTGTCTATAAAACTAACCTTTTTTGCTCAGCTCATTGGAACTTATTTTATTTTATGGAATGATGAGTTGCCCGATTTTAGAATCACAATAAAGCAATTGAGATCTCTAACTAAATCTGTTATAATTTTGTCCTTTTTTGATAATAGAAAGAAAGATGATAGATAGATAGATAGATAGATAGATAGATAGATAGATAGATAGATAGATAGATAGATAGAAAGATCTTCAAAAATAAGCCAATGGAGGCAAGGCATAGGGAATGTAGTAACTATAAGAAAAATAGAACAGGTCACAGAAAAAGAGAGAAAGAGAGAGAGAGAGAGAGGAACTATCCCAAGGTTAGTAGCTCCTGGAGAGGGGTAAAAGGTCTCCTCCAAGTTTTAACAGAAATAGATTAAACCTTTCTTCAGTGTGTTAAAACATCCTGCAGGGTATTTTATGGGACAAGATAAGTCACAGCCTCCTCTATTCAAGACCAAACGTACAAAGGGAATGAGGTAAAGAATACTAGGGAGCTCTGAAAGTGACTCTGTTGGCAGACAATCAGGGACACACTTCTTGACCCTGTAAACAATGGAATTTTTGGATTCTTCTCCTTTAGAAGAGAGTGAAACCTTTGTCCTTTAGAATGTTTTAAACTAGGCTAGACAAAGAGTACACTGTTTCAGAAATGTTCTATATTGTATTCAAGAGCATACTGTAGAGAATGATCTGATGGGGATCCCCAGGGTAAAGAACTGGTTGACCTATAACTTTTTTATTCTTGTGGATTTCTGCTATCTTAAACCTTTTGCTGCAAGCAGCAGGTCCCTGAGGAATGGGGAATTGAAATACAACAGGTGGCTTGGCTGGTTCTTTCCAACAGATGTAGAAGAAACACGCCAAATGTTCTGTCACCAATGTCACCCAGCTCACATGTGCTCTCTCTCTCTCTCTCTCTCTCTCTCTCACACACACACACACACACACACACACACACACGCACACCACCTATAGCTTTTTTCTCCTTCCCTGCACTTCTGGCAGGGGACTACATAGGCAGAATGAGGAACAGACTTTACTGATGTGCAGTGTTTATAGTTCCCCATAGAGCAAGGCACAGAAAGAGGGCCAGTCGTGCTTTTTATCTCATCATTGCCCTAACAATGTACCCAATTTAGGACAGAAACCTAAACAGAAACCAAGGTAACTTGCAATAGAACAACAGTATAAGAATAATTTCACTCGAGAACAATTCAATTCTCTGAACCTACATACAAGCAAAAACAAAACAAACCTTCAGGTAAACAAACTGAGCTGAAATTATGCTACTGTCTGTTACAATTTTAGTGTCTTATATATTTTATAGCATCAAATCCTAGAAAATGCCTAAAAATGACCCTGGGTATAGAAAATTGGGGTGGTGGGGAGAAGAGGGAAGAAGAATTGTATAATTCCCATCTTATTAAATATCATTATATTTTTATTGAATGCTTACAATGCATTAGGTTAAATATTGCCCCTGCCTACAAGTGGCTTTCAGCTTACTAAAGAATATGAACATGTAAACTCTAATTATAATTAAACACAGTACTTTTATTACTGACACAAAACAAGCATGGTAGCATGCGGGAAAGAAGGATTCTGGTTGTGAGGTAATGATTAGGGTAACCAGAGAAAGCATCACAAATGGAGGAGGTTGAAGAGGAGGAAGAGAAAAATATATTTTTTCTCACTTAATCTTATATTATCCCCAATTTACAGAGGAGAATACTAAAGCTCAAGAGGATTGAATAACTTGCCCAAGATAGCTGAGCTGCAAGAGACAGAACTTGTGTGCAGGCTTCCTTGTGTTTAAGGCCACCCTCTTTTTACCACACCAAGGAGGTGATCCTTGAACTGATCCATCACGATGCTGAAAGCTTCAATAGGTGGAGACTGAGAGATCAACATGAGTACACAGGAAGTGCACTACAAATGTGGTGAACTGCAAGAAATCTAATGAGGTGGAATAACAAACTCATGGTGGATATAGAAGTTGAGACTGGAAACACTTTCAAGTGACAATTTTACATACAAAAAGTTCAGATCTTAGATAGATATAAAGCATAGTTCACTCTCCCAGTTGCTTATCTATGTCTCCCCTTCTCTCAGATCAATCTTATTAACAATCAGATGAGAAATGAATGGACTATTTTAAAGTTTGACTTATACGACTTAAAGAAAGAGAAAAGAAGAGATGGAGTAAAGGAGAATGGGAATCCAGAGAAATCAAATAGAATAGAATAGAATCCACAGAAATAAAATCCATGAATTATCCTAAATCTATCATGTTCTTACAGTCTTCAAAGCACTTGAAATTCTGTCACTGGCACATGTTAACCTATTGCCAAAGCTTTAGAAAATGGGGCAGAAGGAATTTTTGTCCAAATTGTACACAATTTGGACAAAAAAACCCCCAAAATTGAATCTCTTTTTGGCTGCTGACATAAATTCCAATTATATGGAATCTTCATCAAATTCAACCTAAGACCTAGGCTTCTAAAATCCTTTATCTCATGACTCAATTTATTCTTAGGCTATGATCATACCCAATATGTGGTATATAAGATGTACACTTAGTTATGATATGATCACTTTAGTCAGCCATATCCATATCACATGATGAAATCCATCTATATATGATAATTAAATTACTCAGTAAATGCCCAATTTTTCCTTTTCAAAGACTAAATTTTTTATTCAAAGAAATAAATCTATATATTTTTCTTAGCATTACTTTACTACTTCCAGAATAGGTATTCTTGTTCATATGTCATATTATCTTTATAAAATATCAAAGTATTTTCCTGCCAAGTTGAGAGAAATCCAGAAATTTACCAGGTTTCTATAGACCCAGTAAGTGTAAGACAAAAATCTAAAGGTTTTAAACACTGTTTATGCTAAAAATGTATCAAATTCTATTCTGAAAGTACACTGACCTATAAAAAGTATTTGTCTTGCTGTGGTAAACAGGAGCCCTATGTAAATAGATATCTCAACTTGAACTGAAGTTTACTTTGTTCTAATCAGAACTGATATATCAGATCACTTCAATAGTGTCCTTGTTACATAGAAGAATCATCCATTCCCCCAGATTTGCACTGCAGCATATGGAATCTCACCAAACTCTAAATGAATAAAGTAGAAAGTTTTAATCCTACAAATTTGTAAGTCTCTCTGAAGTCAGATCATAACGAAAATATAATTTGTTGAGGTTTTCATTCTCAGAAATACATTCCTCGGAAATAAAAATAAACAACTTTCAAAATGGATTTTGGATGATCTTGCAGCCCAGAAGATCAAGAATCCAAAGGCATTGTCGATACTCAGACTCCAAAATTAGCATCTTTATCAAGCCTGTGGCCTTGTGAGATTTAATAGGTGACTAGGAATCTGAATTTTTCATTTAGCCTTCTATCAGAATAACTTTCCTTCACTTCCTTTCCCTCTTTGCCATCTACATCAAAGCAAACTATGGAATAAGATGTCCCTTAAAAACTCAGCTCAAGTATATCTCTAAGCAAGACCTCTTTTAACTAGTAAGTTTCACTTAAATGTCTCTCCTCTGTCCTCTCATAGCCTCTTATACACCACTCTCAAAATTCATTTACTCTATCCTCTAAGTCTTTGACTTACTGTCTACTTGTCCTTAAGAAGAAGAAGCATGATTGACTTACTCAACTCTATTTTCCTATTGCCTAGCTCAGTATATGGGATGAAACAGCTGCTGAATAAATGTTTTTTTGAATGAATAAATGACAAATAAACAATATCTATTCACATAATAGTAATAATATATCATTCCATATACATATTCAAAATTGTATCTTCAGAACTTTCTATTTATTCCCTGCCCTACATTTTAATTTGGGGTTCTATGCTTGGGGTTCTATGCATAACCTGGCACATATTGACTTTCAGCATTATGATTTCTATCAGGTAGCACATCTCACTGAAAGGGTAAAAAAAAAAAAAGACAAAAAGTGAGAGAGAAAATATATATATATTATTTTTATTTTACCCAAATATTACTTGAAACGATGGTATGAGCTTATAAACATAGTGATGAACTTATAATCTGAAATTCAGTGATTGTCTTCCACTGTGACTTGGATATATAATTCTTCCTTCAGGCAAGGGACTGTCAATAGGCAGCTTTGAAAAATAATAAATGTTTGCAGTAATAACTTCATGGGTTGACTGAAACTTAATATCCTTTTTTTCCAATTTAGGCTTGTGATATGTTCTAGTAGAAACAGTTTCAAATGAAATATAGCCTATTGTAATACTATTTAACTCTCGATTATTTTGTTAATCCTCTTTTACTATTTTATTTGATTTAATATTTACAGCTGCGGGAGACTATGTAAGGCACCCCACTTTTTATTATGCTGCATCTTTCTCATCCTTTCTCAGTCTACTCTCCATCATCCAGGAAATGGGTTTCCAATGACTAATTTTATTGTATGATGAGAGCACTTGCTTTATCATGCTACAGCCAACCTCCCTCTTGGCCCTTTACTTTTCAAGTATCACATCCAAAGAAGGTAAAGGAGGAAACAAAAAGGTAAAGTCTAGATGAGTTTGTCCTGCTTATTGTCAGTGGATCAAATGGGAGAAAAAATTAAAACTCTCAAACTAATAAAAGTCTTTGGTGTTCATAGCTACGGAAAAGTTTGACTGCCAGGAACACAAAATTCAATGGGTTTGACTTTGCAGACCCACTGAGAGACAAGAGAGCAACTTGTTACTACATACAGGGTACAATATACCATATTACACACACACACACACACACACACACACACACACACACACATATTATTCAGCCATAAAAAAAAAAAAAGGAAATCCTGCCATTTGTGACAACATGAATGAACCTGGAGGACATTATGCTAAGTGAAATAAGCCAGACAAAGAAAGACAAATACTGTATTATCTCACTTACATGTGTAATCAAAAAAAAAAGTCAAATTCATAGAAGCAGAAAGCAGAGCAGCAGCTGCCAGGGGCTAAAGGATGGGGGAAATGGGGAGATGTTGGTCAAAGAGTTCAAAATTTCCATTATAAGATGAATAGATTCTGGGGATCTGTATTAGTCCATTTCTGTTACTTATAACAAAATACCTGGAAATGGGTGATTTATAAGAAAACAAAATTTTTGCTTACAGTTTCAGAGGCTGGGAAGTCCAAAGTACAGAAAACACATGAGGTGAAAACCTTCCTTGCTGGTAGCTTCAGTGACATAGGGTATCACATTGCAAGATGGCAGAAGCAGAGAGAGACTCTCAAGTACTCTCCTTTTAAAGCACCTGAACCATGCCCATGACCACCATTTTTAATCCATTCATTAGGGCATTGTCCTCATAATCTAATCACCTCTTCAAAGCCCCACCTTTCAATTACCACAGTAGGATTTCTCACCCCCTTCACAGTCACAGTGGGGATTAAACATCTAATACATACAATTTGGGGGACACAATTCAATCCATATCAGGATCTAACATACAGCATGGTAATTATAGTTAATACAGTTACTCGAAATTTGCTGAGAGAGTAGATATTAATCCTTATCCCCCCCCCCCACACACACACAAATGGTAATTAACTGTGGTAATGAATGTGTTAATTAATTCAATTGTGGTAATCATTTCACAATGTATAAATACATCAAATCATCACATCATACACCTTGAATATATATAATCTTTAGTGGCAATTATACTTCAAAAAAGCTGGAAGAAAAAAACTGTGCCACTAAAAAAAAAATCACATATTTAGATAAAATTTCTCGAAGAGCTTAGTTTTAAACTCTGTCTTAGTTCATTTTGTGATGCTACAGCAGAATAACACAGATTGTGCAATTTATAAAAAAAAACAGAGATATATTTCTTACAATTCTGGAGGTTAGCAAGTCTAAGAGCAAGGGGCCGCATGTGGTGAGGGCCTTCTTGATGCGTCATAATGTGGCGGAAGGCATCACATGATGAGAGAGCAAACGATTGAATTCAAGCCCTTTTATAATCAGCATTAATCCATTCATGAGGGCAGAGTCCTCATGACCTAAACACTTCCTTAGGGCCTACCTCCCAGAACTGTTGCATGGGGATTAAATTTCTAATACATGCTTTTGGGGGGACACATTCAAAGCACAGCAAACCCATGAATGAACTATAGTAGACAGAGTTTTTTCAGTGTTCCTCTGCCTGCTCTAGATTTAATGAGGTGCTTATACAAATCTAGTAACTAGTTAACCTAAGAAAGATGAAAACAAAGCAATAATTTTACCAAACCACAATATCTAGTAGATACTACTTTTTAAAAATGTAGATGATCCAGGAGATGTTTTTTTTTCTAGAGTTGATGGCATAGTAATAAAAGTAAAGAGATGACAGCAAGAGCACCATTATGTTTCAAGGGAAACATAATGTCTGGGATGGGGTTGATAAAAGGAAACGGTTGGTGTTTTTGGTTTAAGTAAAATGACTCCTCTGCAGAGCAAAAATTTAAGAGATGAGAACACTAAAAAATTGAACTCTGTACCAGGATAAATAATTCCCTGAACAGAAATCAAGAATTCTTCTATGTTCTCTACAATACTTATCATCTTGCTGGCCTTCAGTCAGTATTAATAATTATAACACGTCTGTCCCTACTGTGACCTCTAAGAGAACTTGACTTCCAAGTCCCTTCTCCTGAGAAGACCATCTTTTTCTCTCTGCTCCAGGGCCAGCCCACTTCCTTAGTCAGGGATGGCCCTCGTCCAGATCAAGACCATCCCTGCTGGCAGCTCTTGTCTGGATCCAATTGGCCTCAGCTGGAGGTCCAGATGGCCCATTCCTCATTCCCCAGCAGGGTTTCAGCAACATCCACCCCTTCCTGATCACTCTGCCATTAGTGCCATCAGGCCTTGAATGTTTTCCCTAAATCCTAACGGCAGCTTAGTAAAACATGTAGGTTTTATTCCCACAGAATCGAGTCAGCCATGGAATGAAGACAGCTTCAGAAAGTGTGCAATATCTTTATGCAATGTAAATAAGCAAAGTCCAATTATGGAGTATTCTGAAAGCCAGTTTTATTCATAGCATTTCCCAGACATGGAAATGACTTTTATATCTCTCTCTATGTATCTATCTATATCTATTGATCTATCAATTGACAAATAAATAGACATGTCAAACTGATGGATGAACAAGAACTTTTGAAAAATACCATGTATAGATAGAGATATATACATAATAGAGAGATACATGTATACAGAGATAGAATAAATGTCTATATCTATAGCTATATCTATATAAATATAGACATAAAAATTTTTAAACTAACAACTAGATAGACACTCTTTAAAAAATTATAGGTAGATAAATCTATATCCATGGTCATCTACCTATATAAACATTTTTTTTTTTTTTGACCAGTAAGGGGATCTCAACCCTTGGCTTGGTGTTGTCAGCACCATGCTCAGCCAGTGAGCGCACCGGCCATCCCTATATAGGATCCGAACCCATGGCCTCGGCGCTATCAGCACCGCACTCTCCCGAGTGAGCCACGGGGCCGACCCTCTATATAAATATTTTTTTAAGAGTTTCTGACAATTTGTCAGATTACCTATAGTTGCTATACTTTATAAGACAAGCTATAGAAGATTTTCACCAAATTTGAAGAGTATGTTTGGGATGATCTAACTTAAAATATAGACTCTGTGTCAACTTCAAAATTCAATCTGGGAGACTTTCTAAGGTAGCCAAAAACAAGAATGGATTTTCACCTCATCTGAAGAATACATTTGGGATGTTCTGATTTAAGATATGGTTATGTGGACTTTACAAATTTCATTCTGTGAGCCCTAAAGAACCCCTCAGTCATCCTCCTGAACAGGTGAATTAGGGAAATGTGTTAGCTTCCCAGGGCTGCTATAATAAATTACTATAAACTAAGTGGCTTAAAACAACAAATTTACTCTCTCACAGTTTTGAAGACTAGAAGTCTGAAATCAGAATGTTTTCATGCTCCCAGGGCCAGCCCGTGGCTCACTTGGGAGAGCGCGGTGCTGACAACACCAAGTCAAGGATTAAGATCCCATTACCAGTCATCTTATTTTTAAAAAAAAAAGAAAAGTAAAGGAAGTTTTCATGCTCCCTATAACAGCTCTAGAGAAGAATCCTTCCTTGCCTCTTCAAGCCTTTGGTTGTCGCTGGCAATCTTTCATATATCTTGTTTTGTGGTAACAAAACTCTAATCTCTGCCTCAGTCTTCACATGGCTTTCTTCACTGTGTCTATTCTCGTCTTCAAACATTTCTTTCCTTGTAAGGACATGTAGACTTAGGGCCCATCTTAACCCAGTATTATCTTAATTACATCTGCAAAGATCCTATTTCCAAATAAGGTCACATTCACAGGTATCAGGGGTTAGGGCTTCAACATATCTTTTTGATGGACACAATTCAACAAACAGGAACCATTTAAACAACATGGGCTGAGAACCTGCCTTGTGCCAGGCTCTAAATACCAATCTGGAGAGATGGTTGGGCCCAAGGATATATGATGCTATGAACACAGAAAAACAAACAGGGCTGCAATTAGAACTCTAAACATATTTAAAGAAATTATTGTCCAAACCAAATTACTTTTGATAGTGAAAGTGAGTGTGATTAATAACTATGTCAGGACAACAGACATAAACCAACACTATCCTTCACAAATTGTAGTGTATGGTCACTTTAGCCCTAACGGGAAAAGTCACAAAATTAGACTCTCGAATTTCAAGTATTACCTTACATTCAAATTGCTTCTCAAATGAGCAACACCACATAATGTGCCTTAGATTGAGGCACAGCAAAGATTTGTATATTTAATGACGGATAGTAATTTATTTAGAACAACACTAGCTAATTGAAAGAAATAAATTGTTTAAAATATTGGGGTATTGCAGTTTACCTCATAAAATGCAACCATTTTTGCTGTAAACTTTTTTATGCACTTAGAAATAGAAAGACTCAGCTACATTTAAGCCTGAATCTCATATCTTCAATTTATGTTGGCGAGGAGCTCTCAAAGAACTGTCTCTAAGTTGTCTTCCCTCTTTACCACATTTGTCAGGAATATTACTGGTTAACTTTCCTGAATCTTGTTTCTCATGCCATCGAAATTAAACCCACCATCTAAATCCTGAAGGATAGAATCAGGGACTGCAAAGTAAGTGCTTAGCTATCTGAAGTCATTGAAACTCAAATGCAATAATAGAATAACACGTTTTGGTTTTGTTTTGATTTTTGGAGGGAAAAAATGTGAAACTCAACTAGCTGATGTTTTATCTTAAAAAATACTCATAGGCCAGCTTGCAGAGTGAAAGGATGGCTGTCTAAATAACTAGAAGCTTGAAAACCCAAAGTAAGTAAGCCACTATGTTTGTCTTATTAGAGATTAGCCTTTAGACATTTTGTAAGTCTGACCGAATCCTAGATAATTGTAATCAATTACATAGTTTAATGAACCCCTAGGTTTCCTACACACAATGTTAGATACTATGGTAGCTACATAACAGTAAAATATAAGAATGCAGACATTTTTGTTGAGCATTCAGGATATATTTATTTACACATGTAACTAGAAAAATGCAATAACAAACTGGTGACCCCAACTAAAAATAAGAACATTTTAACACAAGATGTCAATCAGTGTGAACTGTAATCATAAGGAAATTCTCAGGGTAAATGTTATTTGTACTGCTCCCTGAAGGTTAGAAGATAGAAGAGAATATACCAAGAGATAAAGAGAATGTGCGAAGGCACAGAGAAAAGAGGAAGAAACTAACATTTACTGAGTAACTGTTATGTGCTAAGCAAAGTACAGGGCACCTTACTTACATTATCTAATTTGATCCTCACAGCAAACCTGTGGGGAAGTATAAGACATAAATAATCATAAAAGTAACACGGTTGGAAGGCAGCAGAGAAAATATCTGAGCAGACTGTGAATCCAGAATCAACTTTTGTACTGTGCTCCATCATGGCACCTATTCCACATAGTAAGGAGACTAGCTTAGAACAACTGAGACCTGAGTGTTGGAAAGAAGTGAGCTTTCTCAAGGAGAAGGACCTCAGTTCGGTGGAGTACCTCTTCAGAAAATAGCTATTGCACCAGGATCAAGTTTCCTGATTTGGAAATTGTCACACAATCTTCTTTTTCTCTTCTACAACTATTTAAAGAAATTACTCTAAGTCTTCAGTTATTACAAGAAAACGTTTTTTAAAAAATGTGACTTTACACAGCTGCCTGCAGAAGTAATTTTTGGCAGTTTGAATTTATATTAATATAAGCTATAATGTAAGTATAAATGTGATGAGTCAGTGTATTGCCATTTGGTATATATTTTAGGGCCATTTTTCTTTACTTGTTTGACATCACTAACCAGATTATGTTCCTCTCACATACAAAGGACCATACAGGAAGGGATGGAAAAAATAATTACTTAAGTCACTCTTCCTACAGGTCGTTTGGCTTGGCTGTATACTCAGGCGTCAAAGTTTCAAAAGCTTTCAAATAATTATTACATGCCTAGTTTATATAGGAATGACTAACTATCAAATGACAAGAAATTTTGCTGAATTAAAAAAAATGCCTTGAACTAATAAAATTTCTAAATGTGTACTTTCTTATTAATGGATAAAAACTTGTGGGTTTCTTAGTTCATAATGATAAAAGGGAGCTACTGGTGCCATCTCTTTACCTCTGTACATGGATGTTATATATTATAAATAGGAGATATTGGTGAGTGTGTTAGCAGCAGCATTATTTGAGTTCTTTTCAACTGAAATATGAATTCTGCTTTATGTGCTTCATATTCCTTAACGTGAGGATTTTTTTAGTAAGGTAAGTTTCACACTCATTAAACTCAAGGTTTTACAGGCAAACCTAAGTGGCTAATAATGTATAAAGATGTTTTTCTCCTTTGGTTACAGTGGGCAGATATGCAATGCATTAACTTATAAACAGGTTAAGAGCAAAACAACTCTCCTCTGGAATTTGCTGAAGAAAACTGTCTAGGAGAAAAGGTGGGGGGGTGAAAAAAAATTAAACAATTTTACAAGGTTGTTGGACAGTAGAGTAAGATCTCCGTCAATTTAAGAACAGTAGCTCATTTGAAGATTTTTTTTTTACTATGTATACATTCAGTGACAGTCATTCGAGGTGCAATCTGAACATGACAGACACAGAGCTTACAATCTAGTTAGGTAGGTATACAAGTAAGTCAGTAGTAAAGACAGTGTGGTAAGTGATGAAGAGATTGCTCTCTGACTTGGAATATCAAGAAAGAATTTTTTTTTTTTTTTTTTTTTTTGGAGAAAGCAAGGTATAAGCTGAGATGTAATCTTGAGGATGATTTATCTAGATGAACGTTTATGGTGAACTAGGAAAGGAATCAGAGTGAGGAAAAGGTTTACTGGGGATGTTCCAAGCAAAGGTAGCCATATGTTCAAGGGTTTATGGTATATTCATACTGTATTCAAGAAACTAAAAACCATTTATAATGCCTGGAGCATAGAGAGTTTTTTGATAAGGACTTGTTTCACATAAACACATCGAATGAACATAGTAATGAGCCCTTTCCTTAAAGAGGTTAAAGCCATTTGGGCAGACAAGACTAAATTGTGAATCAACTGAGGACTAACTACATAGAAAGTAAGTATTCAAAGAAGATCGAATCAGTCTGGGGAAAGGGGCCCTCATCTCCCTACCTTCTCTCTTCAGCATCCCTTGCACACCATAAAAGTTTTGTGAAAATGAAAAAGAGCAGGATACCCATCTGACTCAAGCTCCTTAGGTGGGGTAGAAAATTGTCTGAGTATTAGTATGCTCCCTGGTTCTCTTGCAAGAAGAGGTAAATCAAAAGTGTGCAAAGAAATATGAGTAAGTGTCAGTATTTGACTGGGGGTAGGAGCACATGGTGAAGAAGCCACATGGCAAGAGCATCAGGTGATGCAGGAGAGGGCAAGAGGTGGTCAAGAATGCAGAGTCAATACATACGGCCCTTTGATCTGAGTGGGAGTTCAGTAAGTAGAGTGGATAACAGCAGATATATATACAGTAAAGAGAATAATTTTACTATTCTCTAGAGATATTCTAAGACCTAGCCACCAAACTACTGGGGAAAACATGGTCCTGAGATCTTTTTAAATGTCAAATCCCTTATAACCCTGTATTAGCTGTAGTAAGGAACTGCAGCTAATTACTTCATTAGGAAAGACAGGCAACTTAAGACTGAGGCAGTCACATCATCATTTACTGTTCAATTTTCACAATTATCACCCACCAACAGGTCATTTTCCATAAGAGGATTATTAGCCACTTGAGTTAGTCAAGAGGTTAGAGGCTTCATCCTCCTCTACTCATCTTCCTTTGCTGGTGTGGACTAACTGCTCTTTTTGTGATAGGAAAGGTCATACATACCACTCCAAGGTATCCCTGGGAAGGTCTACCAGCAAAAGGATAAGCAGGGCTTGTTATGCTGTTCTTTCTTGTGTACAGTTTACATTGTCATGTGTATGTGTGTTAGAAGTAAGAAAATTAAACAAAGATGAGGAAGGGAAAAAGTGAGGTGTATGAAGTAAGCTACATTTAAGTGTAAACAAAGAGAAAAAACTTTGTAAGAAAAAAATGAAAAACAGGGCAACAAAAATATAACAGAAGTAGAAAGTGAGGAAATAATTGACTAGGTAAAATACATGGGACAATCATTCACGTAAATTCTTATACATACAAAGGAAGTATATACTATTTTAAGGATACATATGCAAGTACTATTTCAAAAAACTGACTGGAAAGATCATATCAAGTTCATAAAATAGCTCCCTCTGTGAGGCAAGTAGAGAGAAGAATGGGATTGTGTAAATGAACCAAAAAATGTCAATTTTATCTGTACTTTAAATCTAAAGCAAAATGTGAAAATGGCCACATTTTTAAATTCCAGGTAGGTACGTGGGTGTTTGTTATATTCGTCTGTGTAATTTTATGATGTGTGTTCTTGTTTTGTTTTTTTTTTAACTTTACAAAATAAAAAAAGAGAAGAGATGGAAAGAGTGTTGAGGACAATGTGAGAAACATCAAGGTACATGGTCTTGCCAGCTAATTGCCAGCCAAAGGAGACAGGCAAGTACTTAATGTCACAGCATTCTAGGAGTGACCAGAGGGCAGTTTCCCATCCAGAATAGGGAGAATGACCTTTGCTTTTCCTTCTAGTTTTGGTAAGCTTTTCCTAACACCACCGTTAAGAAACACTCTGGCTGCTTAGCAATTGCTGTCTGTGGCTTAGCTTTATTTACTTTTTGAGGTTGCTGATTAACTGATGTGTTTTCTGTCAACTGAAATTTACAGACACATTACCATGTTTGACAGACACTGTGAGCTAAAGTACAAGGATTTCCTGAGAAGAAAAGTCTAACATGCAGTACTGGAAGGTTTTATACCCTCCTAGTCAAGGTGGTGTTCCCTAGCTCTATTCATACCATTGGTGTGAAATGTTAAAATTCCATCACTAAAATTCTCATTCACCCGGTGCCTGCATTTCCAAACGGTAACTTTTCTTCTAAATTAAAATGGGAGTACAACAGATACTTGTAATACAGATTATTACTAATAGGTTATGCTTTGCAAGCAAGAGAGCTTTTCATATCCTATGAAGGAGAGCAGGGGTTACAGCTTCTAGCCAATAAGTTAACCAGTGCTTTAAATAACTGCAGAGCTGGGAAAGAGAAACTGCAGTGCTTTGAGAAAAAAAATGAATAGAAGCAAGTACACAGACAACAGACTGATTTGTGTATTTTATCATGCAAGAGATATAGTAGCCCAAAGGAGTGGACAGGTTAATGAATTTCCTGAGGTCACACACAGTGAGGTTAACAGCATTCAGAATCAATGGATAACCCTACATATGAAGGAGAAAAAACAATGACACAAAGAACGATTTTTAGATATCCTTCAGCTACAAAGGGAGCCTTGAACATAAAATCCAGACTGAGAAAGTTTCACTGAAGATTAGAGGAAAGTGGGATTCTATGATTTAAGTACATAATATGTTTTGTCTATTTTTCTATTATAAGTCACATCAATACCCACTAGTGGACCTCTAGCCCCATCTTACCAGAAGTGCAACAAAAAGCAGCTGAGGGTCACAAAGCAATGCAGATTATAAATTATCACTTCCAGGCCTGTTGCTTAGCTACCAAACAGCCTATATTTTTACACTGCCTGCAGAATGATTTGTAGTTACTTAAATACATATATTTGAGTGAATTCTGAAGCTGGAGTAGAGACCAAGAGATTATTATATGGATAAAATTAATTGAAAGAAAACCTGCTGAGCAATTAATATAAAATCTATGGCCCAGCTCACAGTCTGGAAGTACTGAAAGGGTAAATTGTGGCTTTGGAGTATTTCTGACCCATGGGTTTGTTTTCTGTCTGATAGAAATTGACAGTTAAGCAGCCAATTTTCTAATTTCATTAAAAATATATGTTAAACATGTGTCCATGTGCATCCATACATGTGACATATGCACACATACATAAAAATCACTCCCAAATATATCTATGTAGGTATAAATTTATTAAAAAGATACTAGTACTTTGTTTGAGATGGTAAGATCCAAGTAATTACAAAACCATGGTATAGTTTCCCTCATTGCTAAAAGAGTCAAAAAGCAAAAGAAAAAATAAGCATAATGAAATTGAAACAAGAACTGGAGCTTTGGCAGATTCTTCTCTTGTTATTTTCCTTTCTAAATAGGATGAAATGCAGATGAAAATAGAAAGTGAAAGTTTAAGTGTGTTTTGTGTAAATGTGAGGAGTAAATATGTCAAATGTCTGAATTAGTAGCATATGTGTTGAGAGAGAAGTGTGATATCATTTGACGAGCAAAAATTGGAGGTGAGCAATGACAATGACCAAGAAACAAATTGTCTACGTGTTAGGTTCAGTATCGGAGATGAGAAACAGAGCAGAAAGGCTAGAGAAAGCTTAGGGAAAACATTCTGAACAAATTATGTTTGGTCAGTGTTTGAGAAATGTGTGTAGAGAGGAACGTGGGCTAAGGGCATGATTAAGGGAAGGGAAGAGAGAGAAGCCCAAAACAAAATACTTTCATTAGCAACCAAATAAATATAATTTTTAGCTAACTTATGATAGTGATATTAATACACAGTTAAAAGAACTGATACAAGCAGCAGAGTAGGTGAGAAAAAAAGCATGTTATTTGGTAACTAGGAGAGGACCAAATGTTTATATCATGACACCTTAGTTATCCAAGATGGTATCCCAGGAAGACGGAACGTACGTCTTACAAGTAAGTGAATATCTAATATAAAGAAAGCTTATCTCCTTAAATCCAATTACAAAACAATATAATCATTTTGTTGAAAATCTCACTGAGGAGCGAGATGGCAGAATCACAGTTCCCAGGATTCACTAACACCCACAGAAAGTTCAACAAGCACTTATCTATAGCCAAGAACACGTTGGTAAAAAAAAACCCAAAATGAGAATAAACCTGACTCATCCACATGACCTACAGAACAGAATAAAAACTGTATGGAAAGGATAAGAAAAACGGTCTCATTTTGGCTGCATTACTCCTCCCCTCCCCTAAGTCAGCAAGTGCTACAGAGAGAATTCCCCAGGGACCACAGTCTCTGCAGAAGGAAAATAGAACCAGAGGTGGATATCCAGTTTCCTTAGCATTCCAAGACACATCCCAGGAAGCCCACCGTGGTCTCACCTCACAGGAATGGTGGGAGAAAATAGCACAGCTAGACCACCTAGGGTCAGGTAAAAATAAAGTGAGGAGGTGGAGACCACAGTGAAGAGCACACAGATCTTGGTGGTAGCTCTGTGTACCTACCAGCAGTAGCACATGATCAGAGGTACCAGCTAACAGCATAGCCCACCCAAAAAGCTGAGCTGGTCACTCCCAGAAGTGGTGCGAAGTTCTACCTGACTTGAATCCCTAAACAGCCAGCCTCCAAAACTAGCCTGAAACCCTACCCCAGTGCTCTGTCCATGGAGGGAGATGACCACCACAACAAATTTCTGCAAAGAGCAAAGGCTAGTTCTGCCACACCTAGGAGTTTAATAGTACTCAGCCAAGCCTCAAAGCCCACCCGAAGGCACCACCTAGGCAAGGAAGCAACCATCTATCCTGATCAACAACTCCACCTCATGCCCCTCCTACAACCTCATCAAACTACTGAACTCAAATAATGGTAACATACAGACAGGGAGTACACCCTGTGCCCCAGACCAATTAGAGGTGATTGCAGTGCCCATCTAGCAGCTCAACCTGATTGCAAAGCTCAGGCAGTGATCTTGCCAAATAGCAGAGCCCAGCCAGCTGCTCCACCCAAACGCAGAGCAAAGGCAACAGCCCAACCACCTACAGAACATGAAAGCAAGCTCCAACTGTCTAGGGTTGTTATCAGCTGGCCCAACCACAATCACAGGCTAGACTAAATAATGAAGTTCAATAGCTGCCAAAGAACACCTGTAAAAGCTAGAAATAATGTGTGTTTCTTCAAATGTGCAGACACAAGGATTAAAAAGACTCAAGAAATTATAACACTTCCAAAAAACTAACAAAGCTCCAACAACGGACTCTAAAGAAAGGGAGATCTATGAAATGACAGACAAAGAATTCAGAATAATCCTGTTAAAGAAGTTCAGTAAACTACAAGAATGTTTGGATAAAAAACAAAATGAAATTTGGGAAACAATACACAAACAAAAGGAAAATTTCGACAGAGAAAGAAAAACAATTTTTTTAAAATATAAATTCTAGAAATAAAGAATATAATAACTAAACTGCAAAATGCAACAAAAAGCTTCAACAGTAGGCACAATTGAGCTGAAGAATGAATCAGCGAGCTCAAAGACAAAACATTTGAAATTTGATATTTGAAATCAGAGGAACAAAAATAGAATGAAAAAGAATAAAGAAAGCTTGCAGAAATTATGAGACACAATCAAGAGACTTAACCTACATATAATTTAAACTTAAGGAGAAAAAAAGAGAGATAAAGTCCAGAAAGCATACTAAAAAAATAATAGCTGAAAATATCCCTAATCTGGAGAGAGATACCAACATGCCAACATCCAGATACAGAAAGCATAGAGGTCTCCAATCAAACTCAACCCAAACAGAAGTTCACCAAGACACACAATAACAAAAAAATCAAAAATAAAAGACAAAGAAAATATTCTGAGAGCAGCAAGAAATAAAAAAACACATTACACACAAAGGAGTCCCAATACAAGTATCAGCAGATTTCTTAGCAGAAACCCTGCAGGTTAGAAGAGAGTGGGGTGATATATTCAAAGTGCTGAAGGAAAACAACTGCCAGCTGAGAGTACTTTATACAGCAAAGCTGTCGTTTCAAAATGAGGAATAAATAAAAACTTTTTCAGACAAACAAAAACTAAGGGAGTTCATCACCACAAGGCCTGGCTCATAGTATTTGCTAAAAAGAGTTCTTTAAGCTGAAACAAAATGCTACTAATTAATAACTTAAAACTTATGAAAGTGCAAAATTCAATGGAGTAAGTAAGATAGAGCCATATTCAGAATACTTTTGGTCTATAATGGTGGTATGTAAAGCAATTTTATCCCTAATACAAGGGTTAAAATACAGAACTATTAATAAAACCTATAGATAAAATAATTTATCAAGGGACACTTATTAAAAAAGGATGTAAATTCTGACATCAAAATCATAAAATGTCAGGGGAGAATAAAAGTGTAGAATAGTTGCATGCAATCAAAGTTAATTTGTATCACCCTGCAGTAAACTGTTATACCTATAAGATTTTTCTAAGTAAGCCTCATAGTGACCATAAAGCAAAAATCTATAGTACACACACACACATACACACACAAAAAAAAAAAATAGAAAGAATTTAAAGCACACCATGACAGAAAACTATCAAACTGCAAAGGAAGACACTAAGAGAGAAAGGAGGAAACAAAGTATCTACAAAACAACCAGAAAACAATTAACAAAGCGGCAGTAGTCAGTCTTGACCTATCAATAATTACCTTGAATGTAAATGGATTAAGTTCTCCAATCAAAAAACATAGAATGGCTGAATACATTAAAAAAACAAGACCCAACTATATGCTGCCTACAAGAGACTCACTTTACCTTTAAGAACACACATAGATTGAAAGTGAAAAGATGGAAAAAGATATTCCATGCAAATAGAAACCAAAAGAGAGCAGGATATAGATATATAAAATAGATTTTAAGTCAAAAACTGTAAAAACAAGACAAAGAGGGTCATTATATGATGATAAAAATATCAATTCATCAAGAGAATATAATAATTGAAAATATGTATTCACCTAACATTAGAGCACCTAAATATATAAAGAAAATATTAATTGATCTGAAGAGAGAGACAGAGACAGCAATATAATAATAATAGAGAACTTTGATACCCCACTTTCAACAATTGGCCAATTATCCAGACAGAAAATCAGTAGGGGAATATTGGACTTGAACTACACTTTAGATTAAATGGACCTACAGACAAATACAGAACATTCCATCCAACAGCAGCAAAAAAACCCCAAAAAACAAACACATTCGTTTCAAGCACACACAGAACCTTTTCCAGGATAGATCGTATGTTAGGCCACAAAATTAACAACCTTAACAACCTTAACAAACTTAAGAAGAATAAAATCATATCAAATATCCTTTCCAAACGCAATGGTAGGAAACTAGAAATCAAGAGTAGAAGAAATTTCTAAAAATTCACAAATATGTGAGAATTCAACAACTTGCTCCAAATCAACCAATGGGTTGAAGTGAAAATTAAAAGGAAAATTTTAAAAATACCTTGAGATAAATAAAAATGGAAACGCAACATACCAAAACTTATGAGATGCACCAAAGGCAGTTCTTAGAGAGAAGTTCATACCAATAAACACCTATATCAAAAGAGAAGAAAGATTCTAAATAAACGACCTAATGTTACATCTCAGGGAATTAGAAAAACAAGAACAAACTAAGCCAAAAGTTAGTAGAAAGAAAAAAATGATAAAGATCCCAGAAGAAATAAATTAAATAAATACTTAGAAAACAACATAAAAGATAAACAAAACTAAGATCTTGTTTTTTTGATAAGAGAGATAAAATTCGCAAACCTTTAGCTAGACTAAGAAAAAAGAGAAATACTCAAAAAATAAAATAAAATCAGAAATGAAAGAGGCATATTACAACTGATACCAAAGAAATACAACATATAAGAGAACAATTAAACGCCAACAAATTGGATAACCTAAAAGAAATGGATAAATTTCTAGACAACCTACCAAGACTGAATTGTAAAAGAAATAGAAAATCTGAACAGACCAGTAATGAGTAAGGAGATTGATTCCATAATAAAAAGTCTCCCATCATCCCCGGACCTGATGGCCTTACTGGTAAATTCTACCTAACAATTAAAGAAGAGCTAATACTAATCCTTCTCAAACTCTTCTAAAAAATTGAAGAGGGAAAACTACCAAACTCATTTTATGAGACTAGCATTACCTTAATACCAAAGCCAGACAAGAACAGCACAAGAAAAGAAAACTACGGGCCCAATATCCCTCATGAACATAGATGTAAAATTCCTTAAGAAAATAGTAGCATACCAAATTCTACAACACATTAAAAGGCTCATTCACCATGATCAAGAGGAAGTTATCACTGAGATGGATGCAAGGATGCTTCAACATAGGCAAATCAATAAATGTGATACACCACATTAACAGAATTAAGGACAAAAACTATATGATCATCTCAATAGATGCAGAAAAGGCATTCAACAAAATTCAACATCCTTTCATGATAAACACTCTCAACAAATGAGGTATAGAAGGAATGTACTTCAACACCCATATATGACAAGCCCATGGATATCATACTCAACAGTGAAAAGTTGAAAGCTTTGCCTCTAAAATCAGGAACAAGATAAAGATGCCTGTTCTAGTCACTTCTATTCAACACCATACCAAAAGTCCTAGCCAGAGCAATTAGGCAAGAGAAAGAAAGAAAAGGCATCCAAATTGGAAATGAAGAAGTTAAATTTACATGTTTGCAGATGACCTGATTTTACATTCATAAAACCCTAAAGACTCAACCAAACAATTGTTAGATCTAGTAAATCAATTAAGTTACAGGGTACAAAATCAACATACAAAAATCATTGGCATTTTTATACACTGACAACAAACTTTCTGAAAAAGAAATTGAGAGAAATCCCATTTATAATAGCTACAAAAAATGAAAATACTAAGGAATAAATTTAACCAAGAAGGTGAAGGACCCGTACACTGAAAACTATAAAATGCTAATGAAATAAATTGAAGATGACACAAATAAACGGAGATATCTCACGTTCTTGGATTGGAAGAATTAATATTGTTAAAATATCCATAGTACACAAAACTATCAACTCAGCCTTGATAATTTTCCCATTTCTCACATTGCTACTTCTGTGTTGGAGCAAAAGCTCCAAAGAAACCTTGCTCTGTTAGGTTTAGAATGGGATGTATGGGCCGAGCCCGTGGCGCACTCAGGAGAGTGCGGCACTGGGAGCGCTGCTACGCTCCCGCCGCGGGTTCGGATCCTATATGGGAATGGCTGGTACACTCACTGGCTGAGTACTGGTCACGAAAAAAAAGACAAAAAAAAAAAAAAAAAAGAATGGGATGTATGCAAAAGTAACACTTTTGGAAAACATGATACAACCTTAATCACAAAATTTTTCACGTCTCCTACTTCTTGTTCACCTTTCCATCTTTCAGAAGAGAACAGGAGAGGTTAGACAGAATGAGGTAAAGCATTTTTCCCCTTGAAAATCTGCTTGCTCAATAATTTAAGCTTGCTACTACACCTGATATTTTCTTTTGTTAAGAGTCTTTGTCACACAAAGCCAAACTGAATGTGAATATATACCCAAGTTTAATGAAAATGACTCAGATGCCTCACAGGGAGTATTTTACACTTCCCTCTGAAATCAGTACATCAAAAGCCCCTCAACGAGTTTGTCGTTGGCTTTTGGTTTGTTTGTTTTGTCTCCTTTTTTAGAAGAGGAGTACCCTGCACTCAACAGCCAGAAAAGTTCCATCATTGCTTAGGAGTATATGGATGTAATGACAAAGAGGCAAAGACAAAAAGCACTATTAAGTGTTTTTCAGTTATAACTAAAAGTCCTAAGGGCTTAATAACAAGACATGAGAATCTGAAAGCTCCTGCAAGTAAAAGGACAACACGGTACTCAAGAAGAACACAGCATGTGTGAGCAAAATGAAGGCTAGATAACAAAAGAGCAAGAATGAGATACTGACCTAGATTCAAGCTAGAGAGATACTACTCATTCCTGAAGAAGAAGCTGGTAGTCAAAGGAAGAACTGTCCTGAGCCAGTGTTGGGAGGGCAAGGAAGTACGGGCGGGCCGACTGTCACTCCACCACACCCTGGACTCCAGCCCCCGGTAAACTTCCTGTTACTGGGAGGCAGATACCATCTCTGTGGCCACCAGTTCGGAAAAAAGCCTAAACAATTTCTGGTTGGGAATAGTGTGGTAGGAGAGTTCCCAGGTCCGCTTAAACCTGCCAGAGAGCTGGCTGCAGGTGGGCGCTAGACTCGGTTTATACCGGGGGGATACAAAGGTGAACAACTCCCGAGAAAGATCTACACAGTGCTACAAAGGCACCCAGAGCGACCGGTCGTCTGTGCCTAGCAGAAACCTGGTAGACCTCCTGGGCCAGACGGTGCCGAGCAGGGTCTTGAAGGCCCAGCTGATAGAAAAAGGTTGCAGAAGACACGCCCCAGCCCAGCACAGTGTGCACAGAGTGGGGAGACATGCAGCCAGGGAGGCGGAGACTCCAAAGAAACCACACACCCTGTGGGGTCGCCACTGCATGTTCCAACAGCCTGGGCCAGAGCACACGGAACAGGGAAAAGTCCTGCACAGGAAGTGAAAGCTCAACAGAGATCACACACCCTGTGGTACGAGATCCACCAGCCCAGCAGAGTCCAAGCTGACCAGAAAGGTAGCTCCGTGGAGAAGCCCAAGACCCGAGGCAACCACACACACAAGGCACCAGAGGCCAACTGAGCAGCCACGGAGGTAGCCATACGAAACTGGCAACCACAGCAACATCCTAGTTAGTCATTAGTCTCAAACCGGTGGACTGTGAAACCCCCTGCCGCAATGAATAAACATCAAAAAAAAGATACCAGAAATACAAAAAAATCAAGAAAGTACACCACCAAAAGTTAATAAATCTCAAGCTCTAGATCCTATAGAACAAGAAGCCCTTGAAATAACTGACAAGGAATTTCGAGTGATAATTCAAAGGAAACTGAATGAGATACAAGAAAACACAGCTAGACATCATGATGAAATGAAGAAAAGCATACAGGATCTGAAAGAGGAAATGTACAAAGAAATCAATGTCCTGAAAAAAAATGTAGCAGAACTTGCTGAACTGAAGAAGTTATTCAGCGAAATAAAAAACACAATGGAGAGTTTAACCAGCAGGCTTGTTGAAGTTGAAGAGAGAACCTCTGAACTTGAAGATGGGCTGTTTGAAATAACACAAGCAGACAAAAAGAAAGAAAAAAGAATCAAGGACATGGAAGAAAATCTGAGAGAGATATCAGACAACCTTAAGCGCTCAAATATCCAAGTCATGGGTATTCCAGAAGGGGAGGAAAATGGATATTCCATTGAAAACATATTCAAAAAAATAGTGGCAGAAAACTTCCCAGGTATAGGAAAAGTCACAGATCTTCAGATCCAGGAAGCTCAACGATCTCCAAACGTATTCAACCCAAAAAGGCCTTCTCCAAGACATGTCATAGTCAAATTGGCAAAACTCAGAGACAAAGAGAGAATCTTAAAAGCTGCAAGAGAGAAGCGTCAAATCACCTATAAGGGAGCCCCAATCAGGCTAACATCAGACTTTTCATAACAAACCCTAAAAGCTAGAAAGGAATGGGATGATATTTTCAAAATACTAAAAGACAAAGATTGTCAGCCAAGAATACTTTACCCTGCAAGGCTATCCTTCCGAAATGAAGGGCAAATAGTATATTTCTCAGACAAACAAAAACTACGGGAGTTCACTACCACAAGACCACCCTTACAAGAAATCCTCAAGGGAGTACTGGGTTTGGTTCCTGAAAAATAACTACCACTGCCATAAAAACCCAAGAAAAATCAATACCCACTAGTATAATAAAAAAGGCATTCAGGAAGAGAAAACAAGCAAACAAAAACGCTATCTACGACCTAAGGAACCAAAAGACACAGAAACCAAACAGTAAATTAGAAAGCAAGGAACAAAAGACACCTAAGACAACCAAACAACCAATAAAATGCTAGGAATAAATCAACACCTTTCAATAACAACTCTTAATGTAAAAGGCTTAAATTCCCCAATCAAAAGACACAGACTGGCTGACTGGATCAAAAAGGAGGACCCAACTATATGCTGCCTACAAGAGACCCACCTCACCCATAAAGATTCACACAGACTAAGAGTGAAAGGATGGAAAAAGATTTACCATGCAAACAGAAAAGAAAAACGAGCTGGAGTAGCTATTCTTATATCTGACAAAATAGACTTTAAACTAAAAACCATAAAAAGACACTATGAGGGACACTACTTAATGATAAAAGGACTGATCCATCAAGAAGACATAACAATCATAAATATATATGCACCCAATGTTGGAGCATCCAGATTTATAAAACAAACTCTATTAGACCTAAAGAAGGAAATAGACACTAATACCATAATAGCAGGGGACCTGAACACCCCACTGTCAATATTAGACAGATCATCTAGGCAAAGAATCAGTAGAGAAACACAAGATCTAAACAAGACTCTAGACCAATTGGAATTGGCAGATATCTACAGAACATTCCACCAAACAACCTCAGAGTATTCATTCTTCTCATCAGCACATGGATCATTCTCCAGGATAGATCACATATTAGGTCACAAATCAAGTCTCAATAAATTCAAAAAAATTGGTATTATCCCATGTATCTTCTCAGACCACAATGGATTAAAACTAGAAATTAATAACAAACGAAACTCTGGAAACTACATAAACTCATGGAAATTAAACAGCATTCTACTTAATGACATATGGGTCCAAGAAGAAATCAAGCAGGAAATCAAAAAATTTATTGAAACTAATGAAAACAATGATACGTCATACCAAAACCTGTGGGATACTGCAAAAGCAGTATTGAGGGGAAAATTTATTGCATTAAAGGCTCACTTCAGAAGAATGGAAAGATGGCAAGTGAACAACCTAACACTTCACCTTAAAGAACTAGAAAAACAAGAACAATCCAAACCTAAAGTTTGCAGACGGAAAGAAATCATTAAGATCAGAGCAGAACTGAATGAAATTGAAAACCAAAAAACAATTCAAAAGATCAACGAATCAAAAAGTTGGTTTTTTGAAAAGATAAATAAAATTGACAAACCATTAGCATGGCTAACAAAAAAAAGAAGAGAGAAGACTCAAATAACAAAAATTAGAAATGAAAACGGTGATATTACAACTGATTCATCTGAAATACAAGGAATCATTCGAGACTACTATAAACAACTATATGCCAACAAATTTGAAAATCTGGAGGAAATGGATAAATTTCTGGACACACACAAGCTCCCAAAACTGAACCATGAAGACGTAGAAAAGTTGAACAGACCAATAACAATAAAGGAGATTGAAGCTGTTATCAGAAGGCTCCCAACAAAGAAAAGCCCAGGACCAGATGGATTCACAGCAGAATTTTACCAAACATTCAAAGAGGAATTGACACCGATTCTTTACAAACTATTCCAAAAGATTGAAACGGACGCAAATCTCCCAAACTCATTCTATGAAGCAAACATCATCCTGATACCAAAACCAGGTACAGATATAACCAAAAAAGAAAACTACAGGCCGATATCCTTGATGAATATAGATGCAAAAATTCTCACTAAAATACTAGAAAACAGAATACAGCAACACATACGAAACATTATTCACCACGATCAAGTGGGATTCATCCCAGGGATGCAAGGTTGGTTCAACATACGCAAATCAATAAATGTGATACACCATATTAATAAACTCAAACACAAGGACCATATGATCATCTCTATAGATGCTGAAAAAGCATTTGATAAAGTTCAGCACTCATTCATGACAAAGACCCTCTATAAGTTAGGTATAGAGGGAAAGTATCTCAACATAATTAAAGCCATATATGCCAAACCCACTGCCAATATCATCCTGAATGGGGAAAAGCTGAAAGCTTTTCCTTTAAGAATAGGAACTAGACAAGGATGCCCACTCTCACCACTCCTATTCAACATAATGTTGGAAGTACTAGCCAGAGCAATCAGAGAAGAGAAGGAAATAAAGGGCATCCAGATTGGAAAAGATGAAGTCAAACTGTCCCTGTTTGCAGATGACATGATCCTATATATCGAACAGCCTAAAACCTCTACAAAAAAACTGTTGGAATTGATAAATGATTTCAGCACAGTAGCAGGATACAAAATCACACACAAAAATCAGTAGCATTTCTTTTCTCCAATAGTGAACATGCAGAACGAGAAATCAAGAAAGCCTGCCCATTTACAATAGCCACCAAAAAAATAAAATACTTAGGAATTGAGTTAACCAAGAAGGTGAAAAATCTCTATAATGAGAACTACAAAACACTCCTGAGAGAAATTAGAGAGGATACAAGAAGATGGAAAGATATTCCATGCTCTTGGATTGGAAGAATCAACATAGTGAAAATGTCCATACTATCCAAAGTGATATACAAATTCAATGCAATCCCCATCAAAATTCCAAAGACATTTTTCTCAGAAATGGAAAAAACTATCCAGTCATTTATATGGAACAATAAAAGACCACGCATAGCCAAAGCAATGCTGAGCAAAAAATATAAAGCTGGAGGCATAACACTACCTGACTTTAAGCTATACTTCAAAGCTATAATAACCAAAACAGTATGGTACTGGCATAAAAACAGACACACTGATCAATGGAATAGAACAGAGAATCCAGAAATCAACCCACACACTTACTGCCATCTGATCTTTGACAAAGGCACCAAGCCTATTCACTGGGGAAGGGACTGCCTCTTCAGCAAATGGTGCTGGGATAACTGGATGTCCATATGCAGGAGAATGAAACTAGATCCATACCTCTCACCATATACTAAAATCAACTCAAAATGGATTAAGGATTTAAATATACACCCTGAAACAATAAAACTTCTTAAAGAAAACATAGGAGAAACACTTCAGGAAATAGGACTGGACACAGACTTCATGAACATGACCCCAAAAGCACGGGCAACCAAAGGAAAAATAAACAAATGTGATTATATCAAACTAAAAAGCTTCTGCACAGCAAAAGAAACAAGTAACAGAGTTAAAAGACAACCAACAGAGTGGGAGAAAATATTTGCAAAATATACATCTGACAAAGGATTAATATCCAGAATATACAAGGAACTCAAACAACTTTACAAGAAGGAAACAAGCAACCCAATTAAAAAATGGGCAAAAGAGCTAAGCAGGCATTTCTCTAAGGAAGATATACAAATGGCCAACAGACATATGAAAAAATGCTCAACATCACTCAGCATCCAGGAAATGCAAATCAAAACCACACTGAGATACCACCTAACCCCAGTTAGGATGGCTAAAATCCAAAAGACTCTGAACGATAAATGCTGGCGAGGTTGCGGAGAAAATGGAACTCTCATACATTGTTGGTGGTACTGCAAAATGGTGCAGCCTCTATGGAAAATGGTATGGAGGTTCCTCAAACAACTGCAGATAGATCTACCATACGACCCAGCTATCCCTCTGTTGGGAATACACCCAGAGGAATGGAAATCATCAAGTCGAAGGTATACCTGTTCCCCAATGTTCATCGCAGCACTCTTTACAATAGCCAAGAGTTGGAACCAGCCCAAATGTCCATCATCAGATGAGTGGATACGGAAAATGTGGTACATCTACACAATGGAATACTACTCAGCTATAAAAACGAATGAAATACTGCCATTTGCAACAACATGGATGGACCTCGAGGGAATTATATTAAGTGAAACAAGTCAGGCACAGAAAGAGAAATACCACATGTTCTCACTTATTGGTGGGAGCTAAAAATTAATATATAAATTCACACACACACACACACACACACACACACACACAGAAAACTGGGGGGGGGAGAAGATATAACAACCACAATTACTTGAAGTTGATACGACAAACAAACAGAAAGGACATTGTTGGGGGGGAGGGGGGAGGGAGAAGGGAGGGAGGTTTTGGTGATGGGGAGCAATAATCAGCCACAATGTATATCGACAAAATAAAATTTAAAAAAAAAAAATAGTATATAAAAAAAAAAAAAAAAAAAGCAAAGGAAGAACTGTCCTTACATGATATGTTTGTTTCCCAAACAACTAATTGCGAAATTCCTCCAAGACAAGTCCTCCAGCTTTCTGGGGTCAGTCTTCCTTTACCCTCTTTTACCTCTTATCCTGCTTCATGACAGCACCAACACCACCCTAAAATCTATTATCATATTTCTGTTTTTTTAAAGTTCTTCAGCCAATCTACCCTCTACCAAACCCTCCTCCCATGGAAATTTCCCATTGGAAAACACTTCCTTTCAAAATCCAGCTTCCTAACACACTGCTGTAACACTCACCATAAGTATCCTTAAATTTCTTTTTTATTGTCCTTAACCTCTATCTCCCAGGCTACCTGAGCAAACCCCAGATTCTTTTCATACAAAGGTATTCAGCACTCAGCTTTGTCTTCTATTTCATAATCATGACCGCACACTGGAATACATCTGAGGAGCATATAGCATACTAAAGTCTGGGCCTCATCCTACAGCAAATAAATTAAGCCTGCCATACAAACACACACACACACACACACACACACACACACACACACACACACACACAAGTACCCCACATACACATATGGAGAATTTAAAGACAAATATATATTAAATTACTGCCTGTCAATTACTCTGTGCTCAATAAAAATTACCATTCTTCTTTTGCATATTATATCCAAGCCAACCATTTTGCAATTATAGTAGGCTAGTAAGATTTTTCAAAATGTCAGTACTTTGTAGCTTGATTTTTATCTTTCTGTTTGTAACTCAAAGGAACAATATGATAGCGAGCAGTGTACTAGATGTTGTAGAGAGCTGTGAAAAGAGTAGATATGTTTTCTGTACTTGAAAAGCATATCTCCTACTGTCAGACAAGATAAACATAAATATGTTAAGTATATAAAAACACATACTAAAACACACAGCTAGTTTCAGCTGTGCAAAGAATCAGACGTGAGGGCTGCACTGTTGCTGAGAGACAAGGCCCAGGGGCCATCTATCTGAAAGCTGCATGAAAAATGGTGAGTTTGTACGGAAATTTTAAGGCACAGAGGAAGGGCCTCAGTGTGACAGAATGTGGAAGGGGTAGTGATGAGGGGAACAAAACAATTACTAATATTTAAGCAGTGTCATTGGTAGTGTTCAGTAGCAATACAATCCCATATAAAATGAATTCAATTTTTAAAACTTAAGATCCAAACATACTATGGGATTCTCTGTCCTCTTCTCTGACAGTTCTGTAGTGTTAATATACAAAAGAGATGTAGTTCAAGGGATTTAAAGAGTATCCTGTTACTTTGAAGATCAGTCTGATCTGCAATTGCCCTGCTGTTGTGTTCTCATTACAGAAACTGGAGACCTCTGAATAGTGTTCATTCAGAGTACTTTTAAGTATTTTCCTAAAGTGAAATGTGTGTTTGTAGTGTGCATTTGGCAGGAAGGACAGGAAGGCAGATAAAGCTTTTATTGTTCTTGATACTCTGACAATTTGAGTTTCATTCACCCCGAATGAGATGTCTAAATTTCATAATAAATAATAGCTATACCATCCTCTGATCAACAGGACTCCGTGCTTGTGTAACCAGATGGTATGAATATACTTGCCCAAACGTCACCAATGTCACTATGTATTTAACCATGTTAAATTGATCAAATATCCTTTAAGATTATCGGTAAATAGATACTGTGATATGAGATAGCTGGGATGTCCAGCAGGTTTTCCAGCACTGTTTGGCGTTATTCTAAACTAAGTTGTCTTTTTTATCATTTTTCTTCTCCTTTTTTTTTTTTAAATCATCTAACAAGGGCACTTTAAAACAAGGATTGTAAAATCCAAATCTTTTACTACACTATCACTACTCTAAGGTCAGAAATTGCTCTTCCAACTTCCTATAGGTAGGGTGTTAACTTAGATGGGTCTTCTGTACTAGAAAAGGCACAAGACTTTTCAGCTTGAGAGCATCCCCCACTGGTCTAGTGCTATGAATAGAAAACAGGGGGATGATCCTCTATCCTGCTTGAGTCCTTATGGCTTCAAGGCCTGATTCAATTCTATACTCAAGGTGTAGTGCTTCAGTGTTTAAGTCCCACATAGCTTCACACTGTGTGCACAACAATAAAGTGCTAAAAAAAAAATGCAATATGTGACCTCATAATTTAGCAAAGGTTGTAGGGCAACAAACTAACCTGAAAGCTAAGGAAAGGTAGGCACCTCCAAAGATAAATGGAAAGCAAGAACTTGCTAACCTGGGGTAGTTGCTGCTGGACAGATGTAAAAAGAATTCAGCTGGAATATTTAAAGAATTAAGCTAGCCAGAGAATATAGAACTCCTGTGAGCTTCAGATACAAGGGTAATTTGCACCCACTTGCAAGCTCTTCTCCACAGACCTTACCAAATGTTCACAAAAACAGTGATGAAAGTACAGTAGCCCCCCTCATCTGTGCGGGACATATTCCAAGACCCTCAGTGGATGCCCAAAACTGTGGATAGTACTGAACACTATATACACTATGGTTTTCCTATACATACAAACCTATGATACAGTTTAATTTATAAATTAGACACAGTAAGAGATGAACAACAATAACTAATGATAAAACAGAACAATTATAGTAATATACTATAATAAAAATTATGTGAATGTGGTATCTCTCTCGGTCTCAAAATATCTTATTGTACTACATGCCACCGGTAAGTGAAACCACAGAAGCCAGACCTAAGATAAAGTGGGACTACTAAGAAAACCTCCCTTTAGATGCAGAGCTTGGAATCAAACAGCCTCTGTGGAAAAAGCAAAAAAACCCCACCTGGAGCCTTCTTTCCTATTTTTCCTACGATCAAAGGCCTTAAACTGTGGAGAGAAGGGAAATAAATCCTATTTGCCTTGGAGTACTGTTGAAAATCAATTGTAGCTAAAAAATGGGAATAGAAAAACCTCTCTGCCACTAGGGGAGGGGCAGGAACAAGTGCTGGGCCCCACTTCCAGCCCGGTAAGAGGTGACATCATGAGAATTCCCACTCCCATGATCCAGGACACAGTGCCTGCCTAAGTCTGTAGCTTTATCAGAACAATAGAGAATACCCTCACCACCAGACACAGACATACATACACACACACGCACACACACACCTACCACCATGCAACTAAAGTTGAATAATAAGGAACAACAGTCTACTTTTGGGAAAGGAGCAATATTATGAAGAGATGCTCTCGGAGACACAGCTTGAAGGGAAAAACTAAAGCAGAGGGTGGAGAAGACATTAAGAAAAACCTTCTGGCAAACCAGCCCCTGCCCTAAGCATAAGGTAATATTAGAGGATTGAAAGCTAGTGTTGCACAGAAAGTTACCATAGCAACAACAAATGTAGACAGAGCCCAACTTCTGACTTAACTGACCTAATATCCCTCTATATTAAAGGCCTAGCAGAGGGAAAGGTATTATTCCATTTCCAGGCCTAAAAATTATCACAGTCTTTGCTATCCTATACAAGATGCCCAACTTCCAACAAAAAATTAAAACGCATTCAACAAAGCAAGTAAAAAACAGTAAATTGTCAAGAAACAAAGCAGTAAATATACCCAGTCTCAGATATGACACAAATGTTGAAAATATCAGACCGGAAATTCTAAATAACTATAATTAATATATAAAAGGTTCTAGTGGAAAAGGGAGACAACATGCAAAGCCAGATGGGTAATTTCAGTAGCAAAACTGAAATTTTAACAAAAAATCAAATGGAAATGCTAGAAATTAAAATATAGTAGAGATGAAGAATGCCTTCAATGGGCTCAACAATAGACTTAACTCAGCATAGAAGAGAATAAGTGGAATTTAGGATGTCAATAGAAATTAACCAAATTAAACACACACAAAAAAAACTAGTGAAGAAAAAAAACAAGAATATCCAAGAGCCATAAAACAATATCAAAGTTTAACACATGTGTAACTGGAGTCAAACAGCCTCTGTGAGAAAAGCAAAAAGAACCCACCTGGATCCTTCTTTCCATGCCAGAAGGAGAAGAGAGCAAAACAGGGCAGGAAAAAGAGAAATTTTTGAAGAAACACTGGCTGAACATCTTCAGAATTAATAACAGACTCCAAAGTAAAGATCCAAAAAGCTAAGAAAACACCAACCAAGACAAACACTAAAACACAAAAGAAAACAACCAGACATATCATATTCAAACTGTTGAAAACCAGGGACAAGGAGAAAACGTTGAACACAGTCAGAGGAAATTAAAAAGATACGTTATGTACCAAAGATAAGAATTACAGAAGATTTCTCATCAGAAACAATTCAAGGAAGAAAAAAATTGAGCAGCATCTTATAGGTACTGAAAAAAAACCTGCAACCCACAATTCTATACCCAGTGAAATACGTGTCAAAAACAAAGGGAAAATATAACTATCCTCAGACAAATAAACTCAGAGAAAATTTGTGGCCAGCAGAGATGCACTATACCAAATGTTAAGAGAGTTCTTCATGCAGAAGCCATATGATACCAGTCAGAAACTTGAATCTAGAGAAAGAAATGAAAATCACTAAAAACGGAATAATTAATGTGAATATAAAATTATTTTTTTCTTCTTTTTAATTTATCTAAAAGATCACTGACTGCCTAAAGCAAAAATAGTAGCAATGTATTGTATGCTTATACCATATGTAAAAGTCAAATATATAATAATAGCACAGTGATAGGGAGGGATTGGGAGTATACTATTGTAAGATCCTTACAATACACGTAAAGTGCTATTATATGGACTCTGACTACTTAACAGATGAACACTTTAAATGCTGGGGCAACCACTAAAATTTTTATGAAAAAGAACAAATAATAAGCCAATGGTGGTTAAAAAACAGAATCATATGAAATGCTTAGTCCAAAATAAGGCAGAAGAAAGAGGAAAAAAACAAATAGAAAGTAATAAATAGAAAACAACTGGCAAGATGGTAAATTTTAATCATCTCAATAATTACATCAAATGTAGAAGGTTCAAATACATCAACATAAAAGTCAAATTATCATGTTGAATAGAAGAGCACAACACAACTTAATGCCGTCTGTAAGATACCCACCTTAAATATAAAGCTATAGATGGACTAAAAGTAAAAGGATGAAAGTAGAAGATATATCATGCAAACAATTAAAAAAAGCCTGATTCTCTGTATTAATATCAGACAAAGCAGACTTGAAAGCACGGAATATTGCCAGAGATGAAGAGAAACATTAGATAATAATAAAGAGGGCAATTCTCCAAGAAAACATAATAATATAAAATGTTTATACACTTCTGAACAAAATTTCAAAATACATAAGGCAAAAACTCATAAAAATGAGAGAAGTGAATGAATTCACAATTACAGTTGGAGATTTCAATACTCCTCTCTCAGTAACTAAAAGAATAAGTAGACAAATAATCAAGAAGGATATAAAAGACCTAACGCCAACTTAACTTCACTAATATTTGCACAATACTTTACCAAACAACAGTAGAATATGCATGATTTTCAAGAGCACATGGAACATTCACCAGGATAAGCCATAATTTGGTTTATAAAACAAAATTTAACAAATACAAAATAATTTAAATTATACAAGGGGGTCTTCAAAAAGTTTATTAAAAATATGTATTAAGAAAAAACTATGCATAAATTGCCAAAGATTTTATGCACCAAAATAAACTCATACTAACTTGGTATAACATGTCTGAACAGGATCTAGTTTGAGGCACTAAGAAGGATAAGACATCAGTTTGAAAAGAGCCCCTATCAAAGCAATATGAATTCTGCTAACATTGAAGCAAGAACAAATATCAATTTCATGGTGAAGCTTGGTTGGAAGAATGGTGAAATCATTGATGCTTTACAAAACATTTATGGGAAAAAAATGCACCAAGGAAATCAGCAGTTTACAAATGGATAAGTCATTTCAAGAAGGGACGAGACAATATTGAAGATGTAGTTTGCAGTGGCAGACCATCCACATCAATTTGTGAGAAAAAAAAATTAATCTTTTTTGTGACCTAAATGAATAGGACCAATGATTAACAGCAGAAACAATAGCCAATGCCATAGATATATCAATCATTTCAGCTTACACAATTCTGTCTGAAAAATTACATTCAAGACAACCCTCTGCTCAATGGGAGCCAAAACTGTTGTATCCAGATCAGCTGCAGACAAGAACAGAGCTTTCAATAGAAATTTTATTTTATTTTATTTTATTTTATTTTTTATTTTTATTTTGTCGATATACAATGTGGTTGATTATTGTGGCCCATTACCGACACCTCCCTCCCTCCTCCCTCCCCTCCCTCCCACCCAACAATGACCTTTCTGTTTGCTTGTCGTATCAACTTCAAGGAATTGTAGTTGTTATATCTTCATCCCCATCTCCCCCCCGGTTTTTTTTGTGTGTGTGTTTTTTTGTGTGATTTTATTTATTTATTTTTAGCTCCCACCAATAAGTGAGAACATGTGGTATCAATAGAAATTTTAAACAAGTGCTTTCTGACTTTCTGGAGGGCCAAGAATGATAACATTTTCTTATTAAGAGAGTGCTTGAGAAAGTTAGTTAAAGTTTTAGCAGAAAAACACCCAGGAAAGCTTCACCAGAGAGCTTTTCTCTACCATGTCAATGCTCCTGCTCATTCCTCTCAAATAAGGGCAATTTTGCAAGAGTTGCAAAGGGAAATCATTAGACATCCACCTTGCAGTCCTGATCGTCTTCTTCTGGCCTTTTTTGTTTGTTTGATTCCTAATTTTAAGAAATCTTTCAAGGGCACCAATTTTTCTTCAGTTAATAATGTATAAAAGACTACATCGATATGGTTAAATTCCCAGGACCCTCGGTTCTTTAGGGATGGACTAAGTGGCTGGTATCCTCACTTACAAAAGTGTCTGGAACATGATAGAATTTATGTTGAGAAATAAAGTTTATATTTTTTACTTTTACCTTTTAATTCCATTTTTTCATGAACGTTTTGAAGTCCGCTCATACAAATTATATCCTCAAACCTCCCATATAATTAAAGAGATACACATTAAACATAAAAATAATACTTTTTATATACTAACTTGGAAATGATTTTTTTGAGTACTAAACTACAATTCTGGAAAAGATTATTAAATAAATACATTCATATATAGCTAATGTGAGTGTACACTGGAACAATCCTTCAAAAGAATATCAAACAATTTATTACAAACATTAAATTTTGCATACTTTGACTTAGAAATTCACCCTGTGAAAATATGAACAAATCATAAAATATCTGCACAAATACATATAAGAATTTGCTTATAGTTTATAATAGCAAAAGCCAGAAATTATTTAAATACATAACAATATATTAACTCATCTAACAAATAAATAGCCATTCAGTGACCACTACGTACCAAGAACTGTCTTAGGCACTGGACTGCAAAAAGTAAGACAAATCAAGTTCCCTACTTCCATAACCTCCTATTCTAGTAGGGGAGATAAGCCAGAAAAAGGTAAACAATAAATATATGGTGTAATATCTGGTGGCAATAAGAAAACATAAATTTGCTAAGTAAATTTTGGTACATTTATACAATAACATGCTATGTAGCCATTAAAATCAAATTGCTGGAAACAAAAATATGACAAGGGGAAATATTGCCAGTATATCCCAATTTGTAATGTACATTACGAAATATATGTAAACTGAATAGTACCATATTTGTCATAGAAAAAGTGTAGTATTGGAAAAATAATGTAAGCATATACTCTAAAATATTACAACAATTGTCTTTCAATTGTGGATGTTTTTTCCTTTTAACTCTTCATTTTCCAAGTTTTCTAAGGTGTATATATACAAGTATTACTTTATTTAATGAGAAAAACATGTTCATAGAAAATGAGGTTAGGCAGTGAAAGCAAGCAGAAAAGTGAAACAATAAAAGGGAACATTTTTGTGCTAGTGGTCCTTGTTTGTTTTTTAGGACAGGGGAAATTTAATTTTAGGTCCAGGAGAAAAAGTAAATATAAAAAAGAGACGGTAAAAAATGCAAGAGATAATGGTCATTTAGACAAGCTCTGGAAAAAGATAGGAGATTACAGGGTTCTAAAGCACAGGAAGTAGACAAGCCTTGAAAAGGAAAAGAGGCACATCTTCCTTTGAAACAGAAAAAAGTAGAAGGTGAATAAAACCGCAAAAACAGTTTAGAAGATGCATAAAGATACAAAGACAGTTTAGAAGGAAAGAAATCTGGGAAATTTCATAATAATTTTGTACAATGTCTTTAATTAAGAGGTAAACAGTTGTGTCTGTTCATAATTAAAAGATCAGGAATGAGTATATGAGCTTGGCAAAGAAAAAAAAAAAGATTTGAATGGCCAAAAGGAATAAATGTGATATAGTTAACTTGGACAAAAAAAGGATTAAAGAACTATGAGGAACCAACTATGTTCAGAGACACCCAGTAACAGTGAGCCCAACCAATATGGTCATGTGACATTCTCCAGACTTACTTCTCAGAATGGAAACAGAATCAGAGTTCAGATTGAAAATAAATAAATTGGTCCTCTGCACTAGTGAACACATTTTATGAAATTTCCCATGTTCTAAAGAATAAATGAATTGCTGCCTCATATCTTACAGGTCTTTACTCAAATGACATACTATTTTAAAACTGCGGTTCTCATCCCCAACCTCAACACTCCATATTCACTTTTTCTACTTTATTTTTTCTTCATAACACTCTTTACCTGCTAACATACTATATATTTTACCTGTTTATGGCTCATTATCCATCCTGCCTGTTAAAAATAATTTCAACAAGGGCAGAGATTTTTGTGTGTTTTGTTCACTATTTTATCCCTAGCATTAACACAATGCCTGGGACACAGAAGATGCTCAATAATTCTATGTTACAAAGCATGTTTGTCATATAAATCAATTTCCTAATGCAAATTGATCTCTTTCTATTGGAATGCAATGGGAAAGTACATGTCACTTTCATTAACTCTTTCCTTTAATAAATCCTCATATTCTAACTGTCATGTTTCCCCAGGAAAGGAATTTAAAGTTATTCTTTCTCTCAGCTGACAACTTTTATTGACATTTTCAATGTTGGTGGCCTGCAAATAAAGGAAATTTAATGTGGTCTCTTCATTTTTCTTATTAAGTAGTTGACTTATTATGCCAATAATACAAAGAAAAATTTTATGTTAGGCCATAAAATTTAGAATTTACAAGAATGATATTTATATACTGACACCAAGTTGACCACAAAAAATCCCACAGGAGAAATGAGAAAACTGAAGACACCACAGTCAGACACTTTATGAGATAGTTAATGTTAAATTAGATTTGGCCTCATAAATAATAACTAAGGACAACAGGGCAGTTGTCTGGTGGAACCAACACATCGCCTTTACTATGACTGAAATCTCCAGCAGAGATATGGGGCAACAATGCACTTCCTAATTGTGAACTGAAGAACTGGCATACTAATCCCACACGGTCACTGGATAAATGGCCAGACTTCCTCATCCGGAAGCCTTTCTGGTAAAAGGCGCTGCCTGGTACAGCACTGAGGAGCACGTGGCAGTTTGCACATATTCAGGAGTGCCACTCCCAAGATGAGTGGAAGGAACAGAACCAGGCATTTCCAGTTCCTCCTCTCCCTCAAACTCACCAATAAGATGACGTCCTTTATCCTTGCTGGGGGACAAACAAATGAGAGGTTAAGAATGCTGGAAATGTTAAGAGAAAAGTCTTCCTCAGGGAATCTAGAGGAGGAGGAAATAAAGGTTCCTACGAAGAGGGATCCTGAGCCTTTCCTCTGGGAACATCAACGCTGCCTTTCCAGGGAATATTTGGAAGGTGAAAGGGCCCTCTCTCTGGGCTCATCTTTGAGATCACGGTGTGCAGGTAGTACGGAGGCCTCCAGTTCCCACTGCAGGCAGTACTGCACGGTGAAAAGAGAAAGGGTGCTCTCTTTTTCTTGCCCCTCCTCTAAGGTATCAGAGAACTTTGGACAAGTTAGGCAGCAAGGTAAAATGGATTGAACCTTACGTTTGTAAATAAGGTAAACCCCAATATTCAACAATTAATTGCCAATTTTTATATTTATCATCATAATATATGCACAGAATTCAAAGTTTAATAATGGAAACAACAGTCCCCTGCCTCCAATCTGATGCTTCCAGTGCTAGTCACTTTCAATGTTGTGGCTTTTTTTTTTTTTTTTTTGGTTCTTAACTTCATATTGAAAAATAAAATACCTAATCTGTTATGTCTTGATTTATCAATTTAATCTCTTAACTTCCTCCTGTTTGAAGACAACAGCAGTTTTACCCTTCTTTCTCTTTCCCCATCTTACAAAATTTTTTATAAAGTCAGTATTTGGTATCTAGTTATTGTTTTCTGCCAGACTACATACTATTTTTCTTTCTTTCTTTCTTTTTTTACATTTTTAAGTTGTCTTTTTGCTTCCATTGCTAATTTTCCTCACAGCTTCCAACAGACTTTGGAAGTTTTTTCACATAGTCGAAACTATTTTTAAAAGTATCTATCAATTCTATGTTTTTCCCAAAGTCATTCTGCACCCCTTAACATGTTACTCTCTGGGTTGGCTGCACAGCTCTCATCCTGACACTTGTCTGTTCCATCATCATGGGAACTGCTTTCACCTCTCTAGTGTTGTATCTCCTATTTCTAGATTCCATGTCTTCTCCTTTTCCTTGAATTAACCTCTCATTTTAGAGTAACTACCTAAAAAATAGGGTATGTGTGATAAAAAGTTTTTAGCTCTTACATGTTTGAAAATGACATTATTCTATATTTTCACAATTTCTTTGTAATTTGACTGTGAATAGAGTCTGGGGATTGAAAATCATTTTCATCAGTTTTTAAGGCATTCCTACTTCCGATGGCTATTGAAAAATCTGATGTCATTCTTAGTCCCAGTCTTTTTCTTTTGTACGTAATTTGTTTTTGTTTTGTTCTGTAGAGAATTTTAGGGTTTTCTTGTTATCCTGGTGGTCTAAATTTCATAAGGAAGTATCATGGTTTGGGTCTATATTACTTTCTTCTTTATGTAATCTAGAGATTCATGTCCTTCATTAATAAAAAGGTTCTGTATTATTTTCTTAAGAATTTTTTCCTATTTTTTTCTATACTCTTTCTGGATCACCTATTATTCATCTATGAGTGATGTGTTCTCATCTATTATAAAATTGATGGATTGATCTTCAATTTTTCTCACTTTTTTCTCCTTTTCATTCTTCTTTCAGAGATGTTTCCTTGACTATATCTTCCAACCAGTATATTGATTTTTTTTTAAATTTCAGGTATCATGTTTTTATTTTCTAAAACTTCCTTCTCAATTTTTAATCATTTAACTTTTTAGCATCTAGTTCTTATTTCATGATAACATTACCATTTTATCTCTCTGAGAGTGTGAATCATAATTTTTTTTTTTTAAGTTTTCCTCTGATTCCTGGATTACTTCTATTTTTGTTAAGTTCCTTTTCTTTGTTTTGTTCTCTTTCACATTGGAGGAATTCCCCCAAATATCAGGTAGTCCTTGATGATTCATTCATAGTTGAAAGTGACATACTAGAAAGCTTATAGGAAACTCCATGAGTGGGTGAGTCCCTTTGAGAATAAGAGCTTCACTGTGTGGATTGGGTGACCAATTAATTAGTCTTTTTGTTAGGATATAAAAAATGTCAGTACCTGTGGTTATTTTCACTTGGGCTCTTCAGTTTTCTCAAAGAAGGATCTTCCATGTTCCTGCCTCAGGGAGGAGGTGACTGCTGATTTCCTGGTTGTTAAGCAGGGAGAGGGAAAAGGATGTGTTCTTATCATTCATTGTATACACTTTCACTTAATTTATTCTGTTTTGATTTAGCCAACTTATGCCCATGTGTCTTTATGCCTGGTAACCACCTCTAGAGTGCTTATGGTTTAATTTTTTTTAATCCAAACCTTTCATCTCCTCTGGAGATGCCAAAAGAGTAGGCACCTGCTTCTCAGGTGGGGACCTAGGTGTCTGTCTAATCCTAATTCATATCTTAAATCAATTTCATATTTTAAACCAGTTCTTTTGTTTTTAATTCTCGTCTTACTCTTCCTTCTGGATAACTGGTACCTCTGATATCTGAACTTTTCCATGGTTTGACAAATGTACAGGTTTGCACCTTGTTATCTCCCTCTGCTTGATTTTAAGGTTCATCTTCCCCTGCCTTGTTTTTTCCATCCACTTGCCATATTTCCCCAAATTTTTTATCTTTACTGTCCACTGTTGTCTTCTCTACCATTTTCATTGTCCTGTCTTGTAAAAATCAGTACCTTTTTTATTCCTCCTGTAATTTTGCTGGAAATTTGAGAAGGAGCAGAGATAAACACATTTGTTCAATTAGCCATTTACCTGACAAGTTTCAATAAATTTAAAGTGCCTATACTATACTGTGTATATGGGGGCATATCAATCTGTGAAGAATTTGACTTCTGCCCTGAAATTCTTAAGAAATAAATTACACTTTGAGATAATAGTTCAGGAATAGCCACAAGGTGGTACAAATGAATCACAGAGTCAAGAAGTAATATGGCTGTTCAGATAAAGGATTGAGTGATATGTGACCTTGATGTTGAAGAATCAATAGGTCTTGGGAATTTAGGAAGAAGGGAGACTATGTTCCTGGTCCAGGGAACTAAAAGACTGTGTGTGTCTGAAAGATTATACTAAGTTGTGATGGAATAAGAACTCCAAATTCTAACACATCTTTTACACTAATGGTTTAAGTCTAGCATTGATGTATTCTTGAAGTTCCTGTTCCTTCTCATCAATACACGTAACTTCTAAAATGCTTTAATTCTTTCGCTGTACATTGCAATTTGGATTTTTGATACAGTCAGCATCTGAAATTATGATAATTTTCAGTTAATTTCTACCTAGTATCTCCTCCAGAATGTTTCGTTAAAAGTTTTTAAATTTTAGGGCCGAGCCCGTGGCGCACTCGGGAGAGTGCAGTGCTGGGTGCGCAGCGACGCTCCCGCCGCGGGTTTGGATCCTATATAGGACTGGCCGGTGCACTCACTGGCTGAGTGCCGGTCACGAAAAAGACAAAAAAAAAAAAGTTTTTAAATTTTTATTTAAAAATTTAAAATTATCCAACCTTATAGTCTCTTACTTTTTTCTCAATCTTCTGAATAAAAATACAAGTATATAATGGGTATATTTCTCAAGGCTTTCTCCCCATTCCCTCAATGTCGCAATAAAAATCATATATATACATTGAATTCTTACCTGTTATTCTATACCTTGTATAGATGCGTTTTTCTAGACCAAGGAAGGGATACGTATACCTATACTTGAGGAAGTAAAAGAACCAGAAGTTGCTATTGTTTGATTTTACAAAATAAAAACATAAACAAGTCCTGTCATAGCTTCAAATTTTAAAGTTTTAGTGCTTTACAGAAACTTTGAGAATTTCAATTACAGCTTTCTAATATTTTACAGTGCTGCCAAGTTAAACAGCAACAGTTGTAAGATTTATCTGCAGAACACGTGGCTAATGACCTTTAAGGCAACTTGCCACATATGTCAACTAGAAAAAAAAAAGAACTACAACTACTGAGATTCGTTACTTTTCTTATTTTTGCCCATTTATGGAACTCAGTATCTGGTGTAATAGATGTAACATAAGGCCATAGAGGTGTTTTTAAGAACAGACTTTCTCTAAAAGATGTTATTTTTGAAACCAATTATTAAGAAAATTAGATTTTTTGGCATTTTGATCTAAATTATGTCAGTGTTTCTCTAAGTAGTTGGATTACATTTTCCTACAAATGTGTATATCAGCTCATATTAATCTTGGCTGAACAAACTGTTACCATGAGATTGTGTTTAAAATAACTGGTGGGACTTGTGGAAAACACATTTCAGCCATTAATAACTTGCCTTCATATTACACATTTCTTTAAGCAATTCAAAGGAGGTTATAAGGCATTTTGTTTTTATTATAAATGTCTTATAATATCTTATAAATACTAGGCATTACTTTTATTACAAACAACTTTTATTATCTCACATAAGAAATAATTATCAATAAAATGTTACAGATGAGAAAACTGGAATATTGATGGAATTATTCACTACTAAGGGAGCTTTGTTCTAAAACAGTAGCAATAATATTTACATTAGGCTCTGTGTTTATGATCCATGGCTATCAACAAGAGTAGGATAGTGTTGACAACTCTCAAGGTTAGCAGCAGTCTATGGCATGATAACAGAAAGTGTTCTGGTACTCCAGGATTTTTAGTAGGATATTTGCAGGCTTTATAGTCATAAAGGGCTGAGGTTAAATATTGTCCACTACCTCTATTTAACCTGAAGCAAATTATTTCATTTTTCAGTTTGTTGATATAGGTAAAGTTGCAAGATCATGGCAATAACAAATGAAGACTATTATTAACTTGTACAACAGGGCTAACAGTTAACAATGGGTCAAGACTTGTTGGTCCCTAGTCAAAAAGGCTGAAACATGCCTGTCTAGAAGGAGATAAATTTAGGTGAAGGGAAATTTTGACAGACTGCTTTAGGAGAAATCTGCTCAATTCTTTTATGCTCTATATTTTAAACAGTACTTTGTGATTTTGCCTGATAACCTAAGTTTTTCTGGTTTTCTTCTATTCTGTATGAAAAAAATGGTTGCTTTCAGTGTTGCTAAAAATACATAGCTAACAGCAAGTCATAGCTGGAATTCCAGGAACTCAAAGGAGTTTGTTTTGGCACTATAATGGGGTGCAGGTCACAGTATTATAAGAGATAGTAATGGACAGGTAGGAATAGACCAGATAATGAAGAATTTTGAATGACAGGATTAAGAATTCAACATTTCTTATTATGGCTATTAGAGAGCTATTGGAGATTTTAAGGAGAAACTTAGATGATCAGACTCACATTTTAGAAGGATGATTCTGGCAGAAATGTGAAGAATAGATAGCAAGAAAATGAGACTAGTGATAAAATGACAAGTTAGGAGGCTCTGCACGATTCCTGGTGATGCAGATTCTGATGACTCTGGAAGTGTGGCAGTGGCTTGGGCATAAAAAGAAAAGGATTTTCTTTTTAAATCACTTAACTTCTACTACAAGAAATTATAAAGGAAGTTCCTTAGGCTGAAATGAAATGAGAAGAGCTAAAAACTCAGATTTATACAAGGAATGAAGAGCACTAGAAATGGTAAATATTCGGGTAAATAGGAAACACTTTTGTTCCTGTTTCTAAATATTTTTAAAAGACAATTTCCTTTTTAGAAGAAAAAGTAATAAAAATGAATTGTAGGGAATATCATAAATGTACAGGTAAAATGGCACAATAATCTGGAAGGGGATAAATGCAAGTATAACCTTCTAAGGATCTTAATTTATATATCCTGTAATATTATATCAATTGCAGGCAGACTGTGATAAGTTAAGGATGAATACAATAAACCATAAATAGACCACTAAAAAAAAAAATGGAACCAAAGAGTTATAACAAAAAAGCCAAGAGAAGAGATACAATGAAATACTTATAAATACTAAATTAGTTCAAAGAAAAGGGAAAGGAGGAAAAAATTGGACAAAGAACAAATGGGACAAATAGAAAGTGAAAAATGAAATAATAGACTTAAATCCCAAATTATCAAAGATTATATTAAATATAGCAGCACACTAAACATACAAATTTAAAAGCAGAGATTTTCAACTGGATTAGAAAGTAACTGGATTATTCTGTTTGGACAGTTGGCAGGAGCACAGGTACCTCAGGAGCCAAGGGCAACTCCTGCTATCGCCCCACTGCCATGTGGGTGGTTCACCACAGTTATCACCACAGCCACTGCCACCTCAAGGGTGGCTCGCTGCCATAGCAGCATCCACTGCAGTCACAGAAGCCAACACATGTAGGTGGCCTGCCAACCACTCAACTGCATTGACACAAATAGAGTCACCAGTGGAGCCCTGAGGAAAGAGGTGAGTGAGCACAGATGCAGGACCCAGTGGCCCAATCTACAGGGGAACTACACTGCCACATGCAATAGCACACCTGGGAGTGGGAAGTACATGTGCAGCCCATGCAACTGTCTTGATCTAGGGAGAGACACACACAGAATCCACCAAGAGCATAGAAACCCATGATACCCAAATAGAATAAATAAGAAAATTCCCAATCATCATCAAAACATCCAGCAACCATGGGAAGCAAGAACCCAGGAGTAGCCTCTGCCTGTGGGAAAGAAGAAAGAGAAAATCCCACCCAGGGTCACCCAGCCCAGCCATAGAGCAAGAGGGCACCCAGGCACTTCTCCCAAGAACTTAAGAACTCACCCATATCCTCAACAAGCCAACACAGTGTCAGTAACATCAGCAAGGAATCGCTAAGTGCCTCAGTGCCTAGACCTTGGAGTCATTCACATGCAGCTCCAACAGTGAATACAGCTGCAGTACCCACACACAGACTACACTACTACATCTACCCAGAAACAATACTAAAACACCTGCTCAATGGTCAATATAAAACACATCTACAGGAGGAAGTCTCAATCCTCAAAGCACTCTACAAACTAATACAAGAAGCAACTGTTCTGCCAGATAACCCACTATCAATATAAAGGTGCTAGAAATAAAAAAAGAAAAGAAAATATGACACCAACAAATGAATATAATTCTTAAATATACCAGACCCCATAGAGCAGGAAACCCTTGAAATGACTGAAGAGGAATTAAGAGCAACAATCATAGGGAAAACTCGCTGAGTAGGAATAGCTACTCTTATATCAGATAAAATAGACTTCAAATCAAAAACCATAAAAAGAGGCAAAGAAGGACATTATATAATGAAAAAGGGATCGATCCAGGAAAAATACCTAACAATCATAGATATTTATGCACCCAACACTGGAGCACTGAGATACATAAAGCAAACACTCTTAGACCTAAAGAAAGAAATAGACCCCCTTTTGATAATTGTTGCAGACCTGAACACCCCTCTCTCAGCATTGGACAGATCATCTAGTCGACAAATCAGTAGAGAAACACAGGATTAAAACTACACTTTAGAACAAATGGACCTGGCAGATATCTACAGAACATTTTATTCAACAACTACAGAATATACATTTTCCTCATCAGCACATGGAATATTCTCCAGGATAGGCCACACATTAGGTCACAAATCAAATCTCAACAAATTCTAAAAAATTGAAATCATTTCCAGTATCTTTTCAGACCACCATGGATTAAAACTAGAAATCAATAATAAGCAAAACTCTAGAAACTATTCAAATACATAGAAATTTTTTTAAAAATCCTCCTGAATGACCTATGGGTCCAAGAAGACCAATGAAACTAAGATTTGGGGGTTTTTTATTGATAAATAAAATCAATAAGCCTTTAGCTAGACTGAGAAAGAAAAAAAGAGAGAAGACTGAAAAAAAAAAGAAAATCAGAAATGAAAAAGGAGACATTACAACTGATACCACAGAAGTACAAAGGATCAGAAGAGACTCCTATGAACAATTACATGTGAACAAACTGGAAAAAAGAAGAAATGAATACATTCTTGGACACATACAACTTACCAAGATTGAATCATGAAGAACTAGAAAACCTAAGCAGACCAATTATGAGTAAGGAGATTGAAACAGAAATAAAATGTCTCACAACAAAGAAAACCCCAGGACCAGATGGTTTTACTGCCAAATTGTACCAAACATTAGAAAAAAATAACTAATACCAATTCTTCTCAAATTCTTCGACAAAATTAAAGAGGAGTGAATACTTCCAAACTTATTCTACAAAGCCAACATTAATCTATACCAAAACTCGAAAAAGACACAACAAAAAACTACAGACTAATATCCCTAATGAACAAAGATGTGAACATCCTCAGTAACATGCTAGCAAACAGAATCCAAAAACACATTAAAAAGATCATTCACCATGATCAAGTTGGATTCATCCCAGGGATACAAGGATATTTCAACAAATCAATAAATGTGATACATCACATCAACAGAATGATGGGGAAAAAATGATCATTTCAATAGATGCATAAAAAGCATTTGGTAAAATCTAACACCCCTTTATGATAAAACACTCAACAAACTAGGTATAGAAAGAATGTACCTCAACACAATAAAGGCCTTATATGAAAAACCAATAGATAATATCACATTGAATGGACAAAAATTGGAGGCTTTTACTCAAAGATCTGGAACAAGACAAGGATGCCCACTTTCCCCACTCCTATTCAATATAGTAGTGCAAATTCTAGCCAGCACAATCAGGCAAGAAAAAGCAATGAAGGACATCACATCAGAAAGGAGGAAGCCAAGCTATGCCTATTTGCAGATGACATGATCTTATACATAGAAAATCCTAAAGACTCCACCAAAAAATTACTAGAACTAATGAATAAATTCAGTATAGTGGCAGGATACAAAATCAACACACAAAAATCAATAGCCTTCCTATATGCCAATAATAAATAGCTGACAAAGAAAAAAAAGCAATCCCATTCACAATAACTACCAAAAAATGAAATACCTAGGAGTAAATTTAACTAAGGAAGAGAAAGACCTCTACTATGGAACTATAAAACATTGGTTAAAAAAAATTGAATATGACACAAATAAATGGAAATATATCCCATGATCCTGGGTTGGAAGAATTAACATCATCAAAGTATCCATATTATCCAAAGCAATCTACACATTCAGTGCAATGCCTACCAAAATACCAATGACTTTCTTCACAGAAATAGAAATAGAGAAAATGATTTTAATATCTTTGGAACTACCAAAGACCCCATATAGCTAAAGCAATCTTGAACAAAAAGAGTGAAGTTGAAAGTATCACACTTTCTGACCTCAAAACATACTACAAAGCTTTACTAACCAAAACAGCATGGTACTGGCATAAAAATAGACAAATAGACCAAAGGAACAGAATAGAGAGCCCAGGAAGCAAACCCAGGCACTTATATCCAATTTTTGACAAAGGTGCCAAGAAAATACAGTGGGGAAAGGACAGCCTCTCCAAAAAATGGTTCTGGGAAAACTGGATATCCACATGCATGAGATTGAAACCAGACCCCTGTCTCTCACCATACAAAAAAATCAACTCAAAATGGATTAAAGATCTAAATTTAAGACCCAAAACTATGAAACTACTGAAAGAAAACATAGGGGAAACACTACATGAAATAGGAGGAGGCAGTACTTTTTTGAGCAAGTCTACAAAGCCACAGACAACCAAAGCAAAAATACACAAATGGGACTACATCAAACTAAAAAGCTTCTGCACAGTAAGGGACGCTGTCAACAAAGTGAAGAGACGACCTACAGAATGGGAAATAGTGTATGCAAACTACACATTAAACAGGGGCTAATATCCAGAATATATGAGGAACTTAACAGCAAAAAAAACAATAACCCAAATACAAAATGGGCACAACCCCTGCACAGACATTTCTCAAAAGACATACAAATGTCCAACAAGCACATGAAAAAATGCTCAACACCATTAATTATCAGGGAAATGCAAATTAAAACCACTATGAGATATCATCTCACTCCAGTTAGACTGGCGAGGATGCAAATGAAAAGGAACTCTCCCACATTGCTGGAGAAAGTGTAAATTGGTACAGCCACTGTGGAAAACAGTGTGGAGGTTCCTCAGAGAACTAAAAATAGATGTACCTTATGACCCAGCTAACCCACTACTAAGACCAAAAGAAATGAAGTCAGTCTATCAAAAATACACCTGCACTCCAGTGTTCATCACAGCACTATTCACAATAGCCAAGAGATGGAATCAACCTAAATGGCCCATCAGCAAATGAATGGATTAAAAAAAAAAAAAAAAACTGTGGTATGTATGCACAGTGAAATGCTACTCAGCTATTAAAAAAAATGATATTCTACCATTTGCAGCAACGTGGACGGAACTGGAAACCATCATGTTAAGTGAAGTAAGTCAAACACAAAAAGACAAATACCACATGATATCACTCATATGTGAAATCTTAAAAAAAAAAAAAAAAAAGTGCTTCTCATAGAAGTAGAGAATAGAATAATGGTTACCAGAGGGGGAGGGCGGAGGGGAGAGGAAAAGTAGTAGACTAATGGGTACAAAATTGTACCCTATGCTGTCTACCCTAAGTAAATCATTGTGCAGTATAGGCCTGTATTGAAACATAATACTGTATCCCACAAATATGTACAAGTAAATGTTAAAGTTTTTTTTGTTTTTCGTGACCAGTAAGGGGATCGCAACCCTCCACACAGTGAGGTCTGCACCACGCTCAGCCAGTGAGCACACCGGCCATCCCTATATAGGATCTGAACCCATGGCCTCAGCGCTACCAGCGCCACACTCTCCCGAGTGAGCCACAGAGCCGGCCCAAATATTAAAGTATTTTTAATAAAAAAAAAAAAAAGAAAGAAAGAAAATGATAGTATCAGAATTTATAAGGAGAGAACAGACTGAGAGTATGGCCTAAGAAGGGTCAGAAGATAGGTATCTAACTTCAGCGTGGCATATTTTGTGGTAAAGCTTTAGAAACCTAACAAACATTCTTGTTTTCCATGAGTGTCATCTTTCTCTACAGCACAGACTATCATCACACAATAAACTACATAATGAGAAGTCCACTGGTCTAAACTATTAATGTGTTTGGGAAAGCTTATAGGAGTCATATTTCTGTAACATTTAGATTTCATATAATGAACATGTATTACTCCTGTAATACAAAAAATGTATTAAAAAATGACAAAAATGAAAAAAAAAACTGAGAATAGATTTATATTGAATCTGCAAGATGTTCAAATTACACGGGAATAAAATTGCAATGCTACTAATCCGGAAGGTGTATGGCAACTAATTCTTGGAGCAAATGTTTTGTATTATAAGAGCTCGCTCTAAACAATGGTGTGGGCCACAGCAAATAAATCCAAGTGCCTATTACATTTTTCCACAGGTTAAAGTTCCTGAACAAGAAAATCAAAGACTATCTAAAAGAAGTAAAATAATATAATAATAATATATATAATATATAATATAATTGGTTTTTTCTATGTATCAACACTAAAAACAAGAGAAACATGAGAAAGGCAGAATGTAAAGTCCCATCAACTTTTATTAGGGAAAATCTTATGTCTGAATATAGAATACGAAGATGGATGCCATTGGCTTTTCTTTCTTTAATCCTTCTGACTATTCCCTGGAACACTGACAAATTATCAGGTTATTACATCAAAGCTCTAATATAGGTAGCAATTGACTGTTTTGCTACCAATAAAAAAATGGTTATTTGCTTGTGTTATCTTTCCCAGCTCCTGCAGAATATGAAAGAAATCAAGTTGAGATTGAGATTTTTTTTCTACTTTTCACAGAACAGGCATATGTTTTAATTTATAAGCAAACCAAATTGTCAGTTGCTTTTAACTCATTATTTTGGTAGGAAATAGTTGTTTGAGGTGGTTGTGGCTTTTCTGAGAAAAATTTCATTTTCATGTTTTCAGTGTAATCTTGAATTCCAAGTCTGATTCAGTAATCAACATATTTTCAGTTGAAATTCTGAAGAACAGTATGAGTAAATGTTCTTACTGTTTTCTTCCTCTCTCTCTTTTCAGTATATATTTAAATTTGAAGTTGAAATCTTGGGGAATTCATATATGAAGTGATGAAAATTATACTGTAATCAACATATTCGAGTTTGTGTTTCTTAACTGTGCTATTGTGTTTATACGCAGGATATAAAGTAGAAGGCCTTCTAAGAAGAAGGCATTATAAGTAAATTTAACCTTGAAAAGTGAATTGTGTCCAACTATTCTATAGCCTCTTGTGAACGTTTACAGAATTTATAGGAGAATTGTTGGAGAATGTGCTGAAGAATCTAGGGAAATACTGTATTAAAAAAAAAAAAACTTAACACTTAACATCATCTATTTAATATTGATTTTTTAGAAGTTCCATAAAGCCAAATAGCCTATACAACTTTTCAAACATGTAATATTTGAAAAAAATCATCCCGATGGAACTAGAAACAATGATAAATTATTTTTTCTATAATTTGCTCTGGCCATAGCCATTAGTCTGGCTGCAATAGCATAAAAATCTTTGCAAAGACAAGGAGGTGGATAAAAAATCAAACCATAACAACCACAGCAACAGGTAGAAGCAAACATAAGGCTCCCCAAATTAGAGTCCACCCTTCATGTAGGCAGAATAAATAACCACTCACAAAGTTTGATAAAGAATCATAGAATGATACAGTTTATTTCATGACAAAGACCCTCTATAAGTTAGGTATAGAGGGAAAGTATCTCAACATAATTAAAGCCGTATATGACAAACCCACTGCCAATATCATCCTGAATGGGGAAAAGCTGAAAGCTTTTCCTTTAAGAACAGGAACTAGACAAGGATGCCCACTCTCACAACTCCTATTCAACATAGTGTTGGAAGTACTAGCCAGAGCAATAAGAGAAGAGAAGGAAATAAAGGGCATCCAGTTGGGAAAAGATGAAGTCAAACTGTCCCTGTTTGCAGATGACATGATCCTATATATCGAACAGCCTAAAACCTCTACAAAAACCTCTTGGAATTGATAAATGATTTCAGCACAGTAGCAGGATACAAAATCAACACACAAAAATCAGTAGCATTTCTTTTCTCCAATAGTGAAAATGCAGAACAAGAAATCAAGAAAGCCTGCCCATTTACAATAGCCACCAAAAAAATTAAATACTTAGGAATTGAGTTAACCAAGGAGGTGAAAAATATCTATAATGAGAACTACAAACCACTGCTGAGAGAAATTAGAGAGGACACAAGAAGATGGAAAGATATCCCATGCTCTTGGATTGGAAGAATCAACATAGTGAAAATGTCCATACTATCCAAAGTGATATACAAATTCAATGCAATCCCCATCAAAATTCCAAAGACATTTTTCTCAGAAATGGAAAGAACTCTCCAGACATTTATATGGAATAATAAAAGACCACGCATAGCCAAAGCAACACTGAGCAAAAAAAATAAAGCTGGAGGCATAACACTACCCTACTTTAAGCCATACTACAAAGCTATAATAACCAAAACAGTATGGTACTGGCATAAAAACAGACACACTGATCAATGGAATAGAATAGAGAATCCAGAAATCAACCCACTCACTTACTGCCATCTGATCTTTGACAAAGGCACCAAACCTATCCACTGGGGTAGAGACTGCCTCTTCAGCAAATGGTGCTGGGATAACTAGATATCCATATGCAGGAGAATGAAACTAGACCCATACCTCTCACCATATACTAAAATCAACTCAAAATGGATTAAGGATTTAAATATACACCCTGAAACAATAAAACTTCTTAAAGAAAACATAGGAGAAGCAATTCAGGAAATAGGACTGGACACAGACTTCATGAATACGACCCCAAAAGCATGGGCAACCAAAGGAAAAATAAACAAATGGGATTATATCAAACTAAAAAGCTTCTGCACAGCAAAAGAAACAATTAACAGAGTTAAAAGACAACCAACAGAGTGGGAGAAAATATTTGCAAAATATACATCTGACAAAGGATTAATATCAAGAATACATAAGGAACTCAAACAACTTTACAAGAAAAACACAAGCAACCCAATTTAAAAATGGGCAAAAGAGCTAAGGAGGCATTTCTCTAAGGAAGATATACAAATGGCCAACAGACATATGAAAAAATGCTCAACATCACTCAGCATCCGGGAAATGCAAATCAAAACCACACTGAGATACCATCTCACCCCAGTTAGGATGGCTAGAATCCAAAAGACTCTGAACGATAAATGCTGGCGAGGTTGCGGAGAAAAAGGAACTCTCATACATTGTTGGTGGGACTGCAAAATGGTGCAGCCTCTATGGAAAATGGTATGGAGGTTCCTCAAACAATTGCAGATAGATCTACCATATGACCCAGCTATCCCACTGTTGGGAATATACCCAGACGAATGGAAATCATCAAGTCGAAGGTATACCTGTTCCCCAATGTTCATCGCAGCACTCTTTACAATAGCCAAGAGTTGGAACCAGCCCAAATGTCCATCATCAGATGAGTGGATACGGAAAATGTGGTACAACTACACAATGGAATACTACTCAGCTGTAAAAACGAATGAAATACTGCCATTTGCAACAACATGGATGGACCTTGAGAGAATTATATTAAGTGAAACGAGTCAGGCACAGAAAGAGAAATACCACATGTTCTCACTTATTGGTGGGAGCTAAAAATTAATATATAAATTCACACACACACACTCACACAAAAAGAAAACCGGGGGTGGGGGGAAGATGATGTAACAACTACAATTACTTGAAGTTGACACGAAAAGCAAACAGAAAGGATATTGTTGGGGGGGAGGGAAGGAGGTTTTGGTAAGGGGCAACAATAATCGACCACAATGTACATCGACCAAATAAAATTAAAAAAAAAAAAATAAAGAATGATACAGTTTATGATGAAACTGAGGACCAAAGTGATGAGTGCAAGTGGGATAATTTTTTAATTCTTCCCCTGTGGCACCCTCTGTTTTCCCACTTACTTTCTATAGGAGTGCCCTCCCTGCTTCATCATCATCAACGGTGGAATTAGCAAAAATCTCAAACACAAACACTTATATTTTAAGCTCAAGGTCTTGATCCAGGAGTGAGTCAGGAAAGATTGAAAAGATGCACCATCAGATGTTTGTTTTCTCAACCTTTCTGCGACCAATCTAAAAGTCCTGTTTGAATTTTGTTGTTGCTGTTATGTCAGAACAACAGTCTTGATATGCCTCCAATGATGAGTTTGTGCTTAGTATGAGGCCTATGGGTGCAGGAGGGCTTTCTCGGTGTCTCTGCTACATCCCTATATTTCATCAGTCCCTGCATACCTCAGACGGCATGTCTCTCCAAGCTCTTGAATATCTAATCTAGAGAGGTTTTAGTTATAGGATGGCCTTTTGTGTAATATTAGCATAAGCTTGCATAGTTGAACCAGGCCATTTGAAGAGATACACAAGGTGGGCCTATGTGATCTGAAGATCCAAAGTCACTCCTATAGGAAGGTCAACAAAGAGGGCACCAACATCTTCAAAAGGCTCTGATTAAAACACATATGTTTTCCCAGATAGTCAGAATACCCTAGAAGGGACTTCTCTCTCCTGTTTCTCTCTTTTGCATGTCTGGAGATTTTCTTTTTAAATTCATTCATTCATTTGACAAATATTTATTGAATACTACCGTGTTCCAGGCACTGCCTTGGGATGTTGGAATATGTCAGAACACAAAACAAAGATCCTTACTAATAGTGTGGAGTTTTCATTCTAGTAATGGGAGACAGAATTAAACAATATATGTGATAAATAATACGAGGAAAGTTGTAAGTGCTACAGAAAAAAAAGAACAAGTAAGGGAAATCAGAAAGGGTGAATGTGGTAAGTTGCAATTTTAAGTAGCGTCAGTGTAGACTTCAATGCAAAGAAGACATTTGAGCAAAGACTTGGAGATGACAAAGCTAGCCATGCAGATAACTGGGGAAAGAATGTCCTGGCAAAGGGAACAGTCAGTCATCAGAAAGGCCATGGGAGGGAATGTGCTCCGTGTGTTCCAAGAACAGTAGGAAGGCCAGCAAAGGAAAGAGGAGTAGGAGTGGATAGAGAGAGGCAAGGGACAGAGATGAAAGATCAAATAATTGCAAGTAGCATGTCTTATCTCGACATGTTGTTTCTCATCCCCATGCGGAATCCCCCTTCTACTGGTGAATGATCCATCTCTTTTTGTATCTGGCTTTTTAAATAAACAAGGTCCTTATAATTTTCATGTTGTGAGTCACCAGATGGATTTATTTGAGAAAGCATAGTTCAGTCCCAGATTTGTAATACAGTAGTTAGTAGAACAATTATTACCAGATAATTGAAGCAGGTCACAGTCTAGAAACCTTGAAATAAAGGTACATCAGTGGATTTGGTTGCTAACTGTGTAGAAATATATTAAGATAATAATCAAATAAAGAAATACAGATGATCAATAAACAAAATGACAAAAAGAAAATTCAGTCTTATTAGTTATCACCAAGATACAATCTTCTAATATTCACATAGATTATTTCTATATAATCTAGTTCTATATACTACAAGTTCAACATATTATCAAGTGTTATCAAAGGTAGGGGAACAGAAATTCTCCCATGATCTAATTGGGAACATACATAGGTTACAACTTTATTGAAAGACAATTGGCAATATATCAATAGCTCTCTTAACTGGCCCCTTCTTAACCAGTCTTCTGGATTTAACCAGCACTTGCTATTCTCTCTCCAAACCACACTGACCAGTACCCTCTGCACACTGAACACTTGAAGCTAGTATGCTTCTCTCAAATTCACCTAAGCACTGCTGCTTTCTCAATGGTTAGTAACCAAAGGGATTTACCTACCAAGGGTCAGTTATATTTTTCCTAAACTTCATTTCAGCTGTATTCATTTCTATAATTTTTTTTAAATGACTCAAACTAAAATCCCTTTGAACCCAGCACTATTTATTTATTTATTTATTCATTAAACTTTATTTTATTATTTTTTTTGTTTTGTTTTGCATGGCTGGCTGGCATTTGGATCTGAACTCATGAACTTGGTGTTGTAAGACTGTGCTCAAACAAACTGAGCTAACCAGCCAGCCCATTTTTATAATTATGTAATTAAAATTATTTAATATGATGATATGAAAAGTAATTTCTAATGGAAACTAAATACTTTGTAAAGACTCGATGAATATAAATTTTTTTAAAAAGAAGAAAAGAAAAAAATTGCTATCAAATTAGATGTGGGTTATTCAAATTTAAAAGAAAATTTTAAAAATCTTGAAGAGCTGCTTTTCAAGTGCTTTAAGTTCTCTCTCCATTTTAAAAAAAATCGAAACAATAATCATTAATGATTCATTTATTATAGTTGTGATTTATGAAAGAAAGATGATTCAGAACTCCAATCAGTAGAATTTACTAATAACAAAAAACAAAACAAACAAAAGCTTGGCCCAATATTTAAAAATTGGCAAGTAAAGGTACATAAACAAATAAAAGATATGAAGTATGTATGTATCATTTTTTAAAATTTCCTTCTCTAAACAACTTATTTCAAGTAATCTATCATTTATACTGGGTAAGAGGGCTTCTAATGTATATGTTGTGTGTCAGAAACCTTAAAACCACAAGTATGGTCACATTTCTGGTCTAATAATGAGAAAATATCAGACAAATCCAAATTGAGAGACATTCTACAAAACAGTTAACTGGTACTTTTCAAAAACATCAAGGTCATTAAAAGCACTTTGGAAAAGATTAAGGAGACATGACATCTAAATGCAACATGGTTTTATAGATTGGATTCTGAAACAGTAAAAAAATTGTTAGTGCTATAGATGTTAATTACTTAGAACTGGTAAATGCACCATGGTTAGTAAGATGTTAACATTAGAGGAATCTGAATGAAGGGTATAGAGAAATTCTCTGTATGTCTTTGTGACTCTTCTCTAAATCTAAAATTATTTTAAAATAAAATATTTTAAAGAAAGACATATGAGGAAAATACACTTTACCCAGTTCCAGAAATTTTATGGCTGATAATTTATCTCAAGGAAATAAAGATGTATGCAAAAATTTAGCCACAAGATGTTAATTGGAAATAACTCAAGGCATAAAACGGATGACCAAGTGTATTAATTAAGCATTACAATTGGTGAAATATTCCACAGCTACTAAAATGATATTTTAAAAGTATAAAGATATGGAAAAATATTTATAATATTAAGTGAAAAAAGTAGATTTGAAAATAGTCTATAGAGTATGAATCCATTTGCAAGTGTGAGTATACACACACTCCAACAGAAAAATATGCACACATATACTCACACAAACATGCACAGAAAAATCTTCGGAAGGCCAAAGATGTTTTGTTAACAGGAGCTATTGCTAGATTCAGGAATAAGTGCTGTTTTACTTTCAACCTAATTTTAAAACTGATTGTATTTTCTGACTTAGTTGTGTCCATTGTAGCGGAATTTCAGATATTTTTTCTTTCTTTTTTTTATGCACAGAGATGGAACTTTCTATTTCTCTCTCTCTCTGCCCCCCTTCCTCTCTTCCTTCCTCTCTCCCTCCTTCCCTCCTTTCCTGTTCCTTTCTTCCCTCCTTTTTCCCCTCTCTTTCCTTCCTTCCTTCCTTTCTATCTTCCTTCCTTCCTTTCTTCATTTTTCAAGACAAATTATTGCTATTATCCATATCTTTGAGATTGCTTCAAGGAATCATATTTGTATAAGGGGGATATAAAAGTACAGAAGCTCAAACTACTTATCCCCAAGACTCAAGATTTTTAGAACTTGTTAGAGTAGATTAGGATAGACACAACAGAGGCCCAATGACAAAGCTAAAGAGCCACAGAAATAAAGTCACCATGAAGGCAGAAAAAGGTAAGACCAAGCATGACTGACAGAAGAGTGGTTCTGCATAGGTGAGCCGGGCCAGGCCTATCGCAAATCAGGCTTTCCATGGGCAGGCTTATGTCTTCCTGAGGTAACTATGTGCATAAATCTAAAGAGCTAGAATGTTGGCACCTCAGGATGATTTTACCAGAAAGCATCATTGTCCTGACAAAGGACTGAGGAGAGTGTTGGGGAAAAAGCTGATCCTTCCCTAAAATCCTGAAGAATCACTGGACAGTGATCTGCACTGGCTGATGGAAAAGCTACTGGAGCTTAAAGTCCATCATAAGCCTCATTCCTCTGGACCTGTTAAAGAAAAAATTATTCAATGATACTTGTTAAAGCACAGTAAGGAACACTTTATTCAGGGTCATCTAGATAGGTATAGGGATCATTGCAATGGAGTCTTGTGGAGAACAGGGATTGGGCTCAACTCTGAATACAGAATGGGCAAGTGGGAATTTATAGCCAAGAAGCAGGGTGGAGGTTAGTAGATGAAAAATTGCTAAAAGGAAATATCAGGAGTAACGGGAATTCTGGCTAAATGGACATAACAATATTCTAGCTGAAAAGAGGCCAGGGTGATCAGACATCAACTGAGGGATGTTGAAGGATGAGACACCAATCAGGTATTGGGAGTGACCAGAAACAAGGTCTTCGAAAAGTTCATGGAAACATTTGTATTACCCTTTAATTCCATTTTTCAATGAACTTTTTAAAGTACCCTTGTATTAATGGTAGGAGGTTCTTGTCAAACTAACTTAGCAGGGTTCTTTGCTAAAGCTGGATTTTACAAGGAAGAACATAGATGGGGCTAGGAGACAGTTCAGAAGCCTGGCTAAAGTTTGGCAAAGCAGAGAATCTGTGTCAGACCCCACTCACTCTTAATGATTACTGGACTTTACTCAGATTTTGGCTACAATGCCAGCAGCACAGCAGCAGTTGGGTGTTAGAGGAAGTAGTAGCTTTTTAAAGAGTAACCAATGTCTGCTGGCATTTGTGAAGTCTTCCAGGTCAAAGAGTGGGATTGTCAGATTTAGCTGGCTAAAATACAGAATTCCCAGTTAAATTTGAATTTCAGATAAACAATGAATAATTTTTTTTAGTATAAATGTGTCCCAAATGTTGCATGGGACATACTTATACTAAAAAATTATTCATTGATTATCTGAAATTCACGTTTAAATGGACATCCTATACTTTTTCTGGCAACCCAATCAACTGATGAGTTCAAATCCTCACTCTAGCAGAATAAGCTTATATTACTTCTCATTTTTCTAACTTAAAATATTATTAAAGAAAATATTATAATGGAAAACATTTGAGTTAGAGCTATGGCAGTTCTAATGCCTTAGTGAGTACATACTACAAAGAAGAGAAAATATGAAAGAAGGCAGCTGAGCTCAGACACTCTTCTAGTAACAGAGGTCCTATTACTCTTGAACTAGGAGTTACTACATATTGAATTTAAAAACCTTTTAACCATAGAAATTATTTTAGGCACTTTTAATTTCAAGAAATATAAAAGCGATAGAGCTAGCAACAAGATGGAATAAAACAGAACCTGCTCTCAGAATATAAAAGGGAAGTTGGGTGAGTATCAGGGAAAAGGAGATTGTATTTCTCATTAACGTACTAATATAAGTTGGTGAAGTCAAATATAATATTTGAAAATGTGGTTCACTGCTGGCGGCTATTATTCACACTCAAGCTGTAAATCAGGACACCCCCAATTTCAATTACATCTCCAATGATCACTTGTTATTTGGGCAACAAAGAATAAAAGTTATCAAGAAACAAAAGAAATAAAACAAGCTTTTAGGAGCAGGAACTCAGGTAAGAAAAGTGATAGGTCACTGATGTCAGGGAGAGCAAATCTAGAATGCAGAAAACTGCATCAGAATCAACATCACTGCCACAGGACACAGAAGAACCTAATTCAACAGAGGACTTACTTTCCTTCTTAGTATTTCCTGCCAGAGGGAAGATGGTGAACAAACTCAGGTTTCCCTGAGGCTCCAAGTGACTGCAGAGACAATATTATCATAGTTATCTTTGTGTTCCAAATGTCTAGGCTTTAGCATGTCATATAAATCATTCAAATTTTATGGGAAAAATTGATATTACAACTAGAATCCTAAGTTAAAAGTTAATGAAAGTTATTAAGCTTTTTTAAGTAACAAAGGATACAAATCCATTTTGCAGCCGTGACTTCATTTGCAACACAATGAATAACTAAGTGCTTGATAAATGCTTTTTGATGGGAATTGGAATGTAATGAATGGTAATAGAAGGGTCAGAAAGAGACTTGAAGGGAAAATTGACCGCCACCTATATAGAGACAACGTGACAGGAATAGTCAGCTGTGCAAATATTTGACTTACTGTACTTGTCTCTTTGCCTGCCCCAGGTTGTTCTTTCTTGGTGGTCTAGCAAGGAACACACATAATGACAATGAATTATGTGTTTTTAGTTGTGCTGTGTTTTCTCAGCAAGGGTTTAGTTCCTCCTGAAACAGATAAATCAAATTAAACAATTACTAATCCTTTACCTGCATTCCATCTGCAAATATGTTCTGCATATTTCTTCCTCAGTACGTATTTACAAGGAAATATTAAAAAGACTTTGAATCTACTATCAAGTTATTGAAATTAATTCACTCATGCATTTATGAGGGCCTACTAGGTGCAAAGATTTTCTTTTTCTTAAAAAAATTTTTTTGATGGAACCAAGCTGGACACATCTGAGAATGTCCATGATCATTGTCAATAACAGCAAAACTGTACACAACCCAAAAGTTCATCAATAATACAATGGATAAATAAATTCTAGAATCTTTATTCAATAAAACATTATTCATCAATGAAATTAATGAATTTCATCATTAATTTCATTAACCTATATTCATCAGCATGAATGAATCTCAAAATCACTTTGCTGAAATCACAAATTCGTACAGTATGATTCAATTTGTACGACATTTAAAATTTGGAAAATTAAACAATATAATTATGTTTAAGGATAGATATCTAGGTGGCAAAACTAAAAAGAAAAGCAAAGAATAAAAATTTAAGATAGCAATTAACTCTGGGTGAGAGTAAAAGGGTTGCATTTGGCAAGGTGCCTCCAAGGTGCTGGTAATGTCCTGTTTCTTAACCCTGGATGGTGGGATATTTTTTTTCTATTTTGATATCTCAGAAATATCAGTTCTGTATAAAATGCTTTTATGGGCTACTCTATTAAAAAAGAACTTTCTGTAGGTTTGTCAGACACTGACATACAGTGGGTAATTTAGATGATCATCGTTAAAAGGAGAATGTGGAGAAATGAGTATCTCTAAAGAAAATCTGTCTTTCATATTTGGCTTTAAGGTAGTCACATCTTGTTAAATAAAAAAAAATTCTATTTAGTATAAATTTCAAAAAAACAATGTATTGACTGAGATGACAACTCACTACACGTGATTATATTATCTATTAGCTGAGAGTAATCAACTGAGTGTCAAAATTAGGCTGCAAAACTGACTGGATGAGCCAGTGGCCCCATTACCCAGATGGTGAGACTTTCATACAAAGCTAGCCAGTATTAAAAATATATATATTAGAGATTTTTTAAAAAATTTTACTGGGGCACTTAATTCACAAACCAGTTTTTCTTTCCTAGTAAGAAAGAGAAAAAATGATTTTTAAATAGATTTACCAACGAAAGTTAATGGAATTGGGATAGCTTGACCTGAAGAAAGGAAAACTAAAAAGCAATTGACAGCTGGCCCCGGATCCATGAACAGTTTATAAGAGAAACTTGAATAGATGTTTCCTGTTTCTGGAGAAGAATACACAAGAGATATCATATTTAAATTGAAATATATATTGGTAGATAGATGGATAGATACACATGTATATTAATGTAGGTATTTTTATTTGTAGATATATATTTTAAATGTTTGGAAGGATATGCAACAACAGTTAACATGAATTTACTTCTGAGGAATGGCATCACAAGACAGCAAGACTTGGAATATGCACTTTCACTTTCTGTACTTCTGTATCATTTGACTTTTTTTTTCACTAAGCGTGTATTACTTTTTACTTTTCTAACTTAAATTATGTTTTATCTTCTATTATTTTATTTTTTATTATATGTTGACAAATTATAGTTGTATATATTTATGGGGTACAAAGTGATGCTGTGATTTTTTAATATAATGTAGAATGATTAAATCAGGTGAATTAACATATCTATTACCACAAATATCAATGTATTATTAATAAAGAAAAAAAGGTAATGAGAAGCATTTGGGTTGGACAGCATCATGGCTCTGATACTAAGACTTATTCCTGTTATTCTGTTATCCCTACAATTTGAAATAAAGAATGTTTAATCATAAGCATTATCTTAGTCAAGCATTGTTTAGTTACAAGAAAAAGAAATTCACTTGAGCTAGCTTAAGCTAGCTTTCAAAGGACAGGAAGTGTGGGATGGCCAGGAACTAGAAAGCAAGCTGGCAGGAAACTTCCAGCCCAAATGCTGTCTTCTACCTTCTGCTCTGTGCTTATTTGCTTTTTTTATTTGCTCTTCTCTTTTTCTATGTGTAAGAAATTTTTTCCTTTATTGTTCTGCGCACAAGAGATGGTGTCCTCTATTTCTAAATCTATATTATTTTCTAAAATAAGCTCCTACAGCCAACTACCTAAAATTTCTAAATCACATTTTTAAATCACAGATTGTCCCCTGATATCAATCAGCTTTACCAGAGTGTTGATTCACAGTCCATTATTCCATTCACAGAGATTGCTAGTGAGAGATTTCTGAGAAGGAAAAATGGACAAGTTCTCTAAGATATGGAGTAGGGGGGCAAAAAGGGAAGAATAGCATCTTTTCTAAAAGTGTTCGAAGTCATTGTAATGGTCTGCTAAAGTTTGGCTTTTGGAAATATGCTGTCCACTCCCTATGTTTCAAAGTTCAATGTCAGATATGTTTATAATATTTATAAATAATTTTTAGTAATATTACATTTGAATTTTTGTCAGACTATCTATGAAAATTTTTATCCATGTTATTCAAAAAAGATATACTTAAAAGAATATGCACTGCTTTATTAATCAGAAATATCTCTGCAAACTCGGAAGCCTGGGAGAAGGCTAGTTAACATAAAATACCTATGCCATCAGGAAAGGTGAAAATAACAAAAGTCACCCTGGGACTATAAGAGAAAACGTCAGGTTATCAATTCAAGATAACCTTGATGGTAGCATGTCCAAGGAAATGCCACCAGCCTCCTCTAGACAGAAGAGACATTTGTGGTGTTTTGCTACATGTCTGAGGTAGAGAGACACAGACTGAGAGCAGAAGTCAATATATTCATGTCATGAAGATAATGTGTGGAAAAATGAGCAATAGAAACCATTTTTTAACATAAAATGAAAAGTTGCAGTATTATGTATAGAGAAGCAAATGGAATTAGGTCAAATTAAGAGAAAAAAATCTGTTGAGATGATAATTTGTTTTTTATTGCCCTGAAAGTAAATTTTCTTTTTCTTTCTTTTTTTTTTTTTTTTTTTTTTTTTTTTTTTTTTTTTGGTGGCTGGCCAGTATGGGGATTTGAACCCCTGACTTTGGTGTTATAAGGCAGTGGTCCAACCAGCTAAGCTAACCAGCCAGCCCAGGAAGTAAGTTTTCTACTCTTTTGTTTCTTATCTTTATTTCAGCAGTAACTTCCTTAGCTTTTGTTTAACCTGGATATTTGATTGAACAAAAAGATAGTTAAGGATTGAAGAATTTACTTACAATGGGAATCTATTCATTGTGAATCATATCTTACCAGCACTGGCATTGTGCATCTGATCATACAAACTTTTTTCAGGCAAGAAAGATATGAAAACATACAGGCTAGATTAAGGACTCTCAAAGTAAGCTAGGTTCAATGCATTAATAAAGAGTTCCACCCCAAAAGCACGGGCAACCAAAAGAAAAATAAACAAATGGGATTATATCAAACTAAAAAGCTTCTGCACAGCAAAAGAAACAAGTAACAGAGTTAAAAGACAACCAACAGAGTGGGAGAAAATATTTGCAAAATATACATCTGACAAAGGATTAATATCAAGAATATATAAGGAACTCAAACAACTTTACAAGAAGAAAACAAGCAACCCAATTAAAAAATGGGCAAAAGAGCTAAGGAGGCATTTCTCTAAGGAAGATATACAAATGGCCAACAGACCTATGAAAAAATGCTCAACATCACTCAGCATCCGGGAAATGCAAATCAAAACCACACTGAGATACCATCTCACCCCAGTTAGGATGGCTAGAATCCAAAAGACTCTGAACGATAAATGCTGGCGAGGTTGCGGAGAAAAAGGAACTCTCATACATTGTTGGTGGGACTGCAAAATGGTGCAGCCTCTATGGAAAATGGTATGGAGGTTCCTCAAACAATTGCAGATAGATCTACCATACGACCCAGCTATCCCACTGTTGGGAATATACCCAGACGAATGGAAATCATCAAGTCGAAGGTATACCTGTTCCCCAGTGTTCATCGCAGCACTCTTTACAATAGCCAAGAGTTGGAACCAGCCCAAATGTCCATCATCAGATGAGTGGATACGGAAAATGTGGTACATCTACACAATGGAATACTACTCAGCTATAAAAACGAATGAAATACTGCCATTTGCAACAACATGGATGGACCTTGAGAGAATTATATTAAGTGAAACAAGTCAGGCACAGAAAGAGAAATACCACATGTTCTAACTTATTGGTGGGAGCTAAAAATTAATATATAAATTCACACACACACATACACACACACACACACACACACACAAAACTGGGGGGGGGGAGAAGATATAACAACCACAATTACTTGAAGTTGATACGACAAGCAAACAGAAAGGACATTGTTGGGGGGGAGGGGGGGAGGGAGAAGGGAGGGAGGTTTTGGTGATGGGGAGCAATAATCAGCCACAATGTATATTGACAAAATAAAATTTAAAAAAAAAAAAAAAAAAGAGTTCCAGAAATTGGTGCGGTCGAAGTAAAGTATTAACCTGACAATTAATGAATATAATCCAAACTAGAAGAGTTTCATTATACTTTAGTATTATCTATACTTCTCTTGCATTAATTAATTTGATTGGTATTAGGAGATGGAAGTCATGTGCCAATAACTAGAAATGTTATAAATATATGAATGCTCTTCAATGGCTAGGACTTCAAACTGCATAGGCTTCCAATCTTGAGAACAGGTTCTGTAGGTTAGCCCCAAGTAATATTTAGGAAGACACAACAGAAAGCTCAATGCATTTTAAAAGACTTGTCTGAACAATCTATTTTATACATTTCCCCTTGGATAATCATTAATATCTTTTCAATAAAAGAACAGAACATAAATTAAAACAAAGTGATTTCTGGGGTAACCACTTGCCTTAATTTAAAATAGTAGTTTACTGTTCTCTGAATCAGAAACTCTGAGAGTGGAACCCAGTAATTTTAACAAGCCTTCCAGTTGACTCAGATACATTCTAAAGTTTGAGAACCACAGCTTTAAACCATGTAATAAAATAAAAGTCTAATGACCTTTACTGGAAAAAGGGGAAAATCTAGGCCATTGATAAAAATGAATTCCTCATCAAAATACCTGCAAATGCGTTTTTAAGCCTTGATGGATTAATCATCTAGACTGGGTTATAAAGATTAACCAAAATAATTGCAATTCAGCAGCCGTTAGCATTACATTATTTTAGATAAAAGAAGGCAAGTTTCCATTTTTCAGGTGAAAGGTATTACAATAGTATTACAATAATTTTTCTTTTGCCATTGAAGATTGTAATTATGGCATTCTCTGTAATCATAGCACTGCAGAAATGATACTCTGGTAAAGACTGAGAATGCTTGTTTAATGAGGTTGTCTAATTCAGGAACTGAATTGAAATTTCAGAGCAAGTTTTCCCCTGGCCTAAAGATTTTTATACTGCTATACCACGTTCCAACAGATCATTGTTTATTTGGATCTCACTTTCCTCACCTTCCTATTTTCCCAGGGATAAAACTTCTGAGGACTTCAAAGGATGTTATAAATGCTAGTTAACGCAAGGGAATTGATTACTATCTATTTTATGGCCTAATTCCTTTGTTTCTTTTTCCTACCTCTCTCCCCATGCTTCCCAAATCCCCCTTGTTGGTCTACGAGAGTCTTCAGAGGCTAGTAATATTGTCCAGGGATTTATGAAGCTAATTATAGATTAGAAAACCAATTTGAGTTACTGAGGATATTAAAACTTTTATAAGACTTTCAAAGTATGTGTGTTTGAGTAGTTGTTTAGGCCTAATCAAGCTTCCTGCAGACAAACGGCCCATTTTTTAAATAGGCTAATTTAAATTACATTATTCTGAAGGAGGGTCTTAAATGCACTATCATTTATAAAGAAAATAAATTATTACTTTGATTACATAGGAGAAAGACATTGAAGACAAAGGCAGGAAAACACATTCTCACTTATATAAATCTATGTAAGCTCTGTAAAAAAAATAATTCTCGTTTATGATATTGTGATATAATAAGAAATGCATATATTTTGGTCTTTGCCTCCCCTTTTTCCGGCACACAGCTCCTTAAACCCTTGGAACCTTGGAAGTGGTTAAGTGTCTTTTTATATAGTAATGAGATTACTGATGGCTGGGGGGCTCCTTGGTAACTTCAGGATTAGAAGCTTGTTTCCAGGGGAACAAATCACATGATTAGAGGGTTGGAACTTGAAGCCCCACCCCTGAGCTTGGGGAGAGGAGAGGAGCTGAAGGTTGAGTTAATAATAACAATAGCTCATGATTTAATCAATCATGTCTACATAATAAGCCCAAAAGGCCTGGGTTCGGAGAGCTTCCAAGTTGGTGAACACAAGGAGGTACTGGCACGTATCAAAATTGAGTTGAATTGTAGGACACGCAGCTAATGTCAAATTGGTGTGGGAGAGATCCCCACTCATTTGGTAACCAGAGTGAAGTACTGACTGTTGTGAGAGTATAGGAGAAGAAAAAAGTTTGTTTTTTCTGTATTCACTGTTCATTTATAAAAAAATTTATCCTTTTTAAGCTTACAACTAAAAGAAGAAATTTTCTTTTTTTAAGACCTCTTCCTCTTCAGTATATAATCTTAGTTATTTTTCACTAATTTTGAAAGAAAAAGTATATAAAATGTAACTTTTGCGAAAAGCCTTAGATATTATTGAATTAAATATTAATAGCTAAAATTTTTTCTCTATATGAATTGTGTGATAAATACAATTTAGATATCACATATCCCAAGATATCATTACAGCTATCCAGACTGATAGCCAGACTTTCCCCAAAGGTAGCCAAATGTTTGAGACTATTCATTCGGTACCAAATTTATATTTGTCAATCACTGATGGCATTGTTATTGTGAAGAGAGAAAGAGGCCAGAAAGGAGAACAGAAGAAAGAACTGAAGTGACTTCATGTTTGAACTTTAAGTGACTTGTTCCCCAGGGCCTTAGAAACTGACCTTTTATTTGAATTTATTGATGTCAAGAAACCCACTGTTTAGACAAAGATAGGCATGATCATTTGACTTGGTACCGTAAACACAATTAACTTTGTTCTATAGATCAAAATTGTCCTGGAAACCTGATGTAATCACTTACCTATTATGCTTTAAAATTTGGGATCTTGTTTACTGCTTGTACATTTCTGTACTTTCACTGTAAAAACCTCTTGCTTTTTACTTCAAGTGGGCAGATTTTCCCATCATCTAGAGAAGTAATCTTTCCCAGTTTGCAACCCAATAAATGCCTCTTCAAAATTTCCTTACAAACTGAAGTGTTTTGCTTCAACAGTCTTTGGATATAATAGCTTGCAGTGATGGTAGGATACAATGCTATTATTATAATATTTAGCCAAAGATTCAGAAATACCAAATTTTGTCCCAGTAGCCACCCTTCACTACAGGAGGGGTGAAATATCCATTCAATTAGTCAACACATTTATTGAACACCTACCATTTGGCAAGTTCTAGAAATACATAATAAAACAAATCACATTGCTACATTCATGGAACTGACATTCTACTTGGAGTGATAGAACATAAACAAATATATCAAATAAATATTTAATGTATCAGGGCAAAAACTGCTGAAAAGAAAAAGTCAATTTAGGGGCTAGAAAGTGAATGGGATATAGAGGACAAAGAAATGCTCTTTTTAAATATAAGGTTAAGAAAGGCCTCTCTGTGAATAGTCAAATTGCAGAAAGCAGAAAATGAAGTGAGGGAAGAAGCCTTATGAACATGAGGGTTGGGGGTGAGGAATAAGTAAATGAGGGGAGATAAAGACGATGAAGTATCGGAGCCAGGAACAAGATCACTAAGGGCTGTGTGAAGCACGGTAAATCCTTTGGATTTGATTCTGAGTGAGACAGAAAACATTGAAGTGTTTGGAGCAGAAGCGTGACATAGTTTATAATGGATCACTCTCTGACTGCTATATTATTCGCAAAGTTGGAAGCAAGGACATGAGCTCAGGCAAGAGGTGATGAAAACTTGGATTAAGGTGGGGGCGAAAACTAGTCAGATTTGGGATATATTTAAAGGTAGATTCAATAAAGTTTACTTATGGATTAGATGTAGGTTGTGAAAGTAAGGAAGGAATCAAGGATGATTCAGGGTTTGAGACCTGAGCTTAAGAACGAAAGCTCAGTAGAGAATATACTTATGGCAGGAGCAAGAGAAGGAACTTTATTATTAGTGTAAATTTTACTTCTTGGAGGACTCTGTCACATGACTTGAAGGAGAACTTAGTAGAAGGAAATAACTGGCGCGAGAGAGCCAGAAAGAGTGAGAGCTATTCCTATCATAGCAGCTTATCAGAGCAAGATACCAGCAGGACATCTGTGGGAGACAGAGAGAGTTGTCCTGAGGCACCTTCACGTGACAACTTCATGTGGCCCAAGAGACAACAGACTACTCAGCATCTGACATCATCAGATACAGGTTGGAGTTGGAGATAAGGAAAATGGAGATAAAGAAAATGGAAAGCACCATATAATAATAGCTTATAGGCTTGGTAATAACAATAAAACATCCCTAGGGGAACCTTCAGAAATAACTATGGAAAAGTCAGTAGGGGGCTGGAGATTCTGCAATAGCAGGTACGGGAAAGAGCCAACAAAACAGAAGTTCAAGTTAGTTTAACACTTATTTCACTGTGGAGAAGCAAATATTTCAGGCCAAAATATACTTCTTTGACATATTTCAAGATGGTTAACTCAGGGAGACTGAAAAAATAAGATTAGCTAGAAGGCTGTTTTTTGGGAAGGAGTGCGGAAGGGGTGAAAGAAATTTACATCTGATGCAAACAGCCAGGCTACTCTAAGGCCCCTCATCTGCATAACAAGACAGTCTCTGTTTAACTTTAACTTTTGTCTTCCTTCTTTCACCTGCCACTTCCCCCAGGGCTCTGGAGAAACTCCCACCCAGGCGATTTTTCTGGGAGTTGTACCTCTCCCACCTCTTCTCTCTCTTATGAACATTGTATATAAGCTTCTATACCCCAGTGTATTATTGGGGTTTGAGGGAAATTAGTCTCTTGCAATTCCCCCATGCATTGCTCCCCCTCAGCATGTTAAAATAATACAATTTGTTATGCCTTTTCTTCATATTAATCTGAATTTTTCAGTTATTTCTAGTGAAACTTTGGGGTAAAGAGGAAACTTTCCCTTGGCCCCTACACACTTATCTAGGATTTTGTACATGTTTCTTTGGTTTTAGAGATTTTATAAATGAGAAATGAGAAATTGCTTTATACTATTGCCACTTTTCACCAGTGGAATGTTATGGAACTTTTTTTTTATTAGAAGTATGATATAAAATAAAAGTGTTAAAGTGGCACTTAAAATGTCTAGAACCTTTCCATATCATTTTATCAATAAAAAATATATATACCATCAATATATATTTCAACACTACTCAGAAATATATTGATTTCTATGTGATTTTACTTATTTTAATATTTCTTATGCAACCTATTTGTGATCTTTTCGAATCAGATGTAGTCTATAGCCTTGTTTGAAATAGGTATGTTCTAAGATGTGTTACACCCCTATGTGTACAATATACACAGTGCATGCTGCAAATGGTATTTTAAATCACTGCAAATATAGTAAAGGAGAGATAAGAGGCTTTTCATATTATATTCAGGAATATATCTTCTCTGAATATGCAATATCAACTGTCAGTAAGAGCTGATGATTATTTATATAACAGAAAAGATGCATTTTGGCTTTTGTGATATACACAGCTATTTTTCTCAATTATTCTTGCCATTTCAGCTATCATACCAAGAACTACCTTGTAGATAAGAAACAATGACCATTTTCTTCCAAGAACAAAGTGAGAATTACTTTGTTTCATGAAGTGATTTTTCTGTCACAGTTCTGAAAGCCTTGCTGGTGTGGATTAGTTTTTTTTTTTTTTTTTTTTTTTTTAATCTTCACACCAAAGATAGAGTAAAAAAAGAGAGAGAGGAAAGCCATCAATATAGTGCTATTTTCATATTGTAAAGGAGCATTGAAGATAAATTAAAATCCAAATGTTCAGGTGCAGTTTTAAGATCATAACAGGTGGAGTCCCAAAGGGAAGACTGAGTTTCTGCTTTAATTCACTTTGATAAGAAAAAGTGAACCCCATGAGTTAAGTGGGGGAGGACAGATGACTTTTATTACAAGCCTTGCTCTTTAAAGCAACCATATGACAATTAGGAACCACAGTATATTAAAAACAACTGCTTATGTGTTTACCCTGTATGATATGCTGGTAAGCTTGTCATTGTGAAAAGAAGTGGAAAAAACTATTTTTACAAAATCTGTGATTAACCCAGGGGACTTTCCACTAAATTTATAGCTTAGCTAGGATTCTAAATGGATTTAAAAGGTAGGCGAGTTAACTATCGCATTTTCATGAGTGACTCTCAGTGGCTGCAATTGACATAAAATAAGGATATCACTTCTTCTTTCTAAGTAGTAGCATTACTTCCAAGACGTGGGTAGAATTTCAGTGAGATACAAGTAGCAGATTTTTTTGAGTGAAACTTGGAATATAATCCCCATTGCAGTAGGGAGTATATCGGTCTTGTTCATCACTATATCTCTAGCACCCTGCACAGTGACTGTGCTATATATATAACAGCAGCTTGACAGATACATTCAACGTATGAGTGACCCTATCTGAAAACGCCATAATGTTAACATTGCTGCTAATGCAAAATGTATGACAACATGAGTCCCTAATGCATGGGAATGAGCCAAAAGGAAAGAATCCAGAAGTGCTGGAGTAACTGTCTCCAAAGTCAATTAAAGAACCTCCTATGATCTCATTTGGAAAGTAGACTTAATTAGAGGAATGGGTGTCTGGAGTTTAAATCTTTGAAACCATAGCATGCACTGTTGTTATCTTACCCATATCCCCTTGGGCTTTTACTACTGAAGAGAAAAAGAGGCCAGAAAAGAGAACTGAAGAAAGAACTGAAATGACTCCATGTTTGAACTTTGAGTGACCTGTTCCTCAGGGACTTTGAAACTGACCTTTTACTTGAATTTATTGATGTCAGGAAATCCACTGCTTAGACAAAAATAGGTATAATCATTTCACTTGTTACTGTAAACACAATCAACTTTTCTCTATAGATCAAAATTGCCCTGGAAACCTGAAGTAATCACTTATCTATTATGTCTCAAAACAATATTTGGAATCTTGTTTACTGCTTATACTTTCCTGTACTTTTACTATAAAAGACTCTTGCTTTTTACCTCAAGCGGTCAGACTTTCCCCTTATCTTGAAAGGTAGTCTTCCCTGGTTTGCAAACCTAATAAACACCTCAAAATTTCCTTGCATACTGAAGTGTTTTGCTTCTACACCATGACAGTCCACTCTAGCCTTCAGCTACTGGCATCTTCCATCTCCTTGCTAGAGGGCTCATTGGGCTTGCAGAACCAGGCCTGGCTTGGTAGGTGTGTGACCAGTGAACTCACACAGGATCCTTGGAAGTGGAATCCCATTCTTGGGGTTAACTGTCTACTGTTGCCACACTGAACTTCTTAATGTTTATCTTTAAATCTGCATTCTGTAAATGAAGTCAGTGGGACAATAGAATGTACACTGGGAGGTTAGAGCCCCCACTTTATACATATTCCCTCCTACTGCTGCCTCCCTGCCTCTCTGCTACTCTGACCGAGTGACTTCTGCTACACTCTGTCCATAAAGAGGGTCTGGACACAAGTTGGGTTGAGAGTCAGGATCAGGCACATGTATTCAGCAACCCCCATGTATTAGTGGCACAGGGGGAGGCCAGGACTAGCCAACTGTGAGGATCTGCACTTGCCCTATGAGCATGTCTGTGCCAGAGGGAGGGTGACATTAAAAAGCAAACACAAACATACACCTGGAGTGTGCGTGTGGGAGGAGGCGGTGAGAAAGACAGAGAAAGAGACAGAAGAAACATGGAAAAAGCCCTTTTTCTACAAGGGATCTCCTATTCTCATTTTGATTTTGCTCTGGGCTCCACAAATCCTATAATTGACACTGGGTGGGATTCTCTCTGCCCATTGGCATGGCAGACTGGCAATAGCAGAGAATTAATCCTCACCCTCCTCACTCTGCCCTTAACAAAGGACTGATTGTTGGAGGTGGTAGGACGATTCTGAGGCACATGTTCTGCCCTGACCCACTCCAGAGTTCTACAGCAGGATTACACTCCTTTTATCCTCCATGGTGACTTGCTTGATAATGGCTTTATTGGCTATCTTCCCTTCTCTATCTCACTTCCTCACATCTCTACTGGTGTTTCCTGATATCGCCTCCCAAATAAACCTCCCAAATAAACTTGGACTTGAATCCTTATCTCAGGGTCTATTTCTGGAGAAAACCAAAGTAAGACTTTTAAGAGACATTTCTAATATCTTTGACTAACTGAAAATAAATGTCTCCAGTGGAGTAGGGTCCTTTCTTCCACAGGCTACTCTGTAATTCAGAGGCTCGGGATTTGTATTTTTGTTTTCCTTTTAGTATCTAGGATACATAATGTAACTTATTTTTTTCCCTTTTATTTCCTCCTCCTCTGATCTGAATGAACAGAATGCAAGCTTTCCAAGGGTTCCTTCTTCCCCACTCTATAATTCTATGAATCTTCTGGCCTCTGCCTGAAAGAAAGGGAAAAGTTGCCCTATACCTATTATCACAAAACACAGTAATTTTCTGTGAATTTCTGAATTTTGGTGTGGAGGTGTTTATGTTAAATATGACCCTCAAATTACAAAGAACCTATACAATGGATTTCTAGTCCTTTATTCCTGAAAACAAATGCGTTCAACTGAAACTAAAAATGTGACTTCAATATTTCTTTCCAAATTTGGGTAAGAAATTAGAAATGCTAGAAAGGTATAAGAAGGTATGAGATTTTTTTTAAGAGCAAAATATGTTTTGTACTTAATTTTTCTGTTTAAATCTTTACTTTAGAATTTTACTTATACTATGGAACTTTTTTTGGTTTTGTTTTTTTACATTCTACGTCCCTAGGTACAGCTTCTTACTGCTGGTATGAAAGAAAGCGATTAGAGGGTCCTGTCAGGGTCTTGGTTAAACATCCCATTTTGGGAATTGCCTTAGAGGGAAAAAATAACATTTTTTAGAAATAAATTTCCACTTGCTCCCTCTTCACTCGATGATTCATGGACTCTTAGATAAAACTAGTTGCAATCACCGATATACAGACCCCCCTCTCTCTCCATGTTTCAGGCCTAATAAATGCAGGATGAACATACCAAACTAGAGCTGCAAAGGAAAATCCTAGGTCATCTTCTACCATAAGCAATTGATGCAAACCCCAACCCCTCTAGGTATAACCCTAAATACTAGGTCTTTTGACTCTGATCTATCTCACCAATTCTTCAGTTCTAACCATCCTCTCTACCTATCTCACTGCCTTGTCCCTATTCCTTGTCCTGATGAGAAGTTTATTCATTGATTTGTTCACTTTTTGAACAAAAATTGATACTCTATGGGACACAGTGATCTGCAATTCAAGTAAAATGTGGTCTGCAGAATGGCAGCATCAACATCACCTGAGAGTTTGTTAGAAAGGCAAATTCCTGATCCTCACCACAAATCAAATGAATCATAATCTCTGATGGTGGGACCCAAGAATCCTTGTTGTAAATAGCTGTTCAGATGATTCCTATGCACCTAAAGTTTGAGGAACATGGATCTGAGTCTCTAGATTGGGGCCCAAGAATTGGCATTTTTAATAAGCTTCCAGGTGACATTGATGCTGCTAGTCCAGGAACCACACTTTAAGAATCACCAGTCCAGAGATTTAAATTAATTTTCCTACTACCTAACAAGGCCTGAATCCAAGTCTTCCCAAATTATTTTTTCACCTTCATCCTCGGCTTGTCCAAACTAAACCCAATTTTACTAGAAAGTTTTAGGCCCAACTTGCCAATTCAAAGCTTTTTTAGTTTAGTAGCAATTTGAGACAGCTGCCACTGTATCCTGTTAGTATAATTTCTCTCATTATCATTATTTTTGTCTCACATGCTTTATCTAAAAATCTCATGGAATGTTGAACTTGATACAACTTAGAATTAAATCCCATGGGCTTAAACTTTGAATATACCACATTACCTGCGTAATTTCGAACTAGTCACTTAACATTTCTGAAGCTTGATTCCTTAACCAAACAACGAATATTTGATGAATTGGAAGAGATTATATATTTGAAGAAAGCCAGGGACAAGGTCTGGCGTATAATATGAATACTATTTAAATTTTTATATCACAATATTCTCTTTAATACTATCTAATACCAAGTAATGACATGAGATATGTTAAAATTACTAAATTTAATCTTGTATATGTCTTCAGAATGCATTTTTGTTACATGTAGAATTCGTTTTGACTTTATTGTCTATTTCCTTCCTCCTTCATTTTGGTGGCTTCTAGGAAGTGTAAAGTGCTAATTTTCCTTTGATTTTAAAAATATTTAAGTTTTAAAAAGGAAAGCAGACTATAATAGAATGTCACAGAGGTAGTTCTAATGTTCCATTTCCTATGTTTCCTTGTCTCGTTAGATGTCACATAGAAGTCATAGCTAAATGTACCTTAAAATTTCTCATTAGAAAAAATAGCTTCAGGCAGTGTGGAGGCGGTTTCAAGATGGCAGTGGCTGTGGCGGTTGGCGCGGAGTAGCTGAGGTGGAAAAGGCGGCCACTGGGCCTCAGGCAGCTGGGAAACTTGTGGACCTTCCTCTTGCCATCTCTTAAGGGAGGACTGCTGCTGGTGGCTGGTCGTGGGGGCTGACTGCCACTTTGCCCTCGGCAGGAGAGGCTGCCTCATTTACAGGCAACAGCTTTCAAGTATGAGGCAAGAAAAGAACTGTTTTGTAGCTGCAAAAGTGAGTCTCTAAACAGGGAACATGGCATCAGGGCTGCTGTGGATGCAGACTGGATCCCGGAGGCTGGGACCGTGCTGAAAGCAGCCAGCTGCCCTATTCATGATTCAAGGTTTCAGGCTGGCATAAAAGAAGATTCCTGGGAGTGCCCGAACCGCGCCGCGGGACCAAGTGAGCAGCCCGAGGTGGCGATGGCCAAGAACAGGGAAGGCGACAAACCAGAGGCAGAGAGTGAGCACCCGACCTGGCACAGCCTTCTGAGTGACCCCTGGCCCAGCCCTGCTCGGGGGGCTGATGTCCACCCGGCTTCTGCCTGCATCACCGGGCCACTCACCTCCCCGGGGCTGCCTCCATTTTCTCAGGAGGTGGCAGCTCCAGCCCGGCTCGGCTCCTCACTGAGCCTTCCCACTAGCTTGCCCTGGCGCGGGGCTTCCCGGGGCCTGTAGGCTGGCCTCCCCTCCCACTCCCTCCACGGTTCTCTGGCAGGGCTGGTGGCGTGGGGCGTCTCCGGCCAGTGTCGGGAGGGCAAGGAAGTACGGGCGGGGCCAACTGTCACTCCACCACACCCTGGACTCCGGCCCCCGGTAAACTTCCTGTTACTGGGAGGCAGATACCATCTCTGTGGCCACCAGTTCGGAAAAAGGCCTAACCAATTTCTGGTTGGGAATAGTGTGGTAGGAGAGTTCCCAAGTCTGCTTGAACCTGCTGGAGAGCTGACTGCAGGGGGGCACTGGACTCAGTTCATGCCAGGGGGATACAAAGGTGAACCATGTGCTGCGGGTCCTCCCCCAAGGAGCTCATGCTCTGGTGTGGGAGATAAGACAAGTACACAAATAACCGCGATACCAGGAGGAAGGTGATAAGTCCCAAGAAAGATCTACACAGTACTACAAAGGCACCCAAAGCAACCGGTTGTCTGTGCCTAGCAGAAACCTGGTAGACTTCCTGGGCAAGGCGGTGCCGAGCAGGGTCTTGAAGGCCCAGCTGATAGACGAAGGTTGCAGAAGACACGTCCCAGCCCATCCCAGTGCGCACAGAGAGGGGAGACGTGCGGCCAGGGAGGCGGAGACTCCACAGAAACCACACACCCTGTGGGGTCGCCACTGCACAATCCAACAGCCCGGGCCAGAGCACACGGAACAGGGAGAAGTCCTGCATGGGAAGTGAAAGCTCAACAGAGATCACACACCCTGTGGTACGTGATCCACCAGCCCAGCAGATTCCAAGCTGACCAGAAAGGTGGCTCCCCAGAGAGGCCCAAGACCCGAGGCAACTACACACATAAGGCACTAGAGGCCAACTGAGCAGTCACAAAGGTAGCCATAGCAAATTGGCAACCACAGCAACATCTAAGTTAGTCATTAGTCTCAAACCGGTGGACTGTGAAACCCCCTGCCACAATGAATAAACATCAAAAAAAAGATACCAGTAATACAAAAAATCAAGAAAGTACACCACCAAAAGTTAATAAATCTCAAACTCTAGATCCTATAGAACAAGAAGCCCTTGAAATGACTGACAAGGAATTTCGAGTGATAATTCTAAGGAAACTGAATGAGAAACAAGAAAACTCAGCTAGAAATCATGATGAAATGAGGAAAAGTGTACAGGACCTGAAAGAGGAAATGTACAAGGAAATCAATGTCCTGAAAAAAAATGTAGCAGAACTTGCTAAACTGAAGAAGTTATTCAGCGAAATAAAAAACACAATGGCGAATTTAACCAGCAGGCTTGTCAAAGATGAAGAGAGAACCTCTGAACTTGAAAATGGGCTGTTTGAAATAACACAAGCAGACAAAAAGAAAGAAAAAAGAATCAAGGACATGGAAGAAAATCTGAGAGAGATATCAGACAACCTTAAGCGCTCAAATATCTGAGTCATGGGTATTCCAGAAGGGGAGGAAAATGGAGATTGCATTGAAAACATATTCAACAAAATAGTGGCAGAAAACTTCCCAGGTATAGGAAAAATCACAGATCTTCAGATCCAGGAAGCTCAATGATCTCCAAACGTATTCAACCCAAAAAGGTCTTCTCCAAGACATGTTATAGTCAAATTGGCAAAACTCAGAGACAAAGAGAGAATTTTAAAAGCTGCAAGAGAGAAGCGTCAAATCACCTATAAGGGAGCCCCAATCACACTAACATCAGACTTTACATCACAAACCCTAAAGGCTAGAAAGGAATGGGATGATATTTTCAAAATACTAAAAGACAAAGATTGCCAGCCAAGAATACTCTACCCTGCAAGGCTATCCTTCCGAAATGAAGGGCAAATAGTATATTTCTCAGACAAACAAAAACTGCGGGAGTTCACTACGACACGACCACCCTTACAAGAAATCCTCAAGGGAGTACTGGGTTTGGTTCCTGAAAAATAACTACCACTGCCATAAAAACGCAAGAAAAATCAATACCCACTAGTATAATAAAAATGGCATTCAGGAAGAGAAAACAAGCAAACAAAAATGCTATCTACAACCTAACGAACCAACAAACACAGAAACCAAACAGTAAATCAGAAAGCAAGGAACAAAAGACACCTAAGACAACCAAACAACCAACAAAATGCTAGGAATAAATCAACACCTTTCAATAACAACTCTTAATGTAAAAGACTTAAATTCCCCAATCAAAAGACACAGACTAGCTGACTGGATCAAAAAGGAGGACCCAACTATATGCTGCCTACAAGAGACCCACCTCACACATAAAGATTCACACAGACTAAGAGTGAAAGGATGGAAAAAGATTTACAATGCAAACAGAAAAGAAAAACGAGCTGGAGTAGCTATTCTTATATCTGACAAAATAGACTTTAAACTAAAAACCATAAAAAGAGACAATGAGGGACCCTACGTAATGATAAAAGGACTGATCCATCAAGAAGACATAACAATCATAAATATATATGCACCCAATGTTGGAGCAGCCAGATTTATAAAACAAACTCTATTAGACCGAAAGAAGGATATAGACACTAATACCATAATAGTAGGGGACCTGAACACCACACTGTCAATATTAGACAGATCATCTAGGCAAAGAATTAGTAGAGAAACACAAGATCTAAACAAGACTCTAGACCAATTGGAATTGGCAGATATCTACAGAACATTCCACCAAACAACCTCAGAGTATTCATTCTTCTCATCAGCACATGGATCATTCTCCAGGATAGATCACATATTAGGTCACAAATCAAGTCTCAATAAATTCAAAAAAATTGGTATTATCCCATGTATCTTCTCAGACCACAATGGATTAAAACTAGAAATTAATAACAAACGAAACTCTGGAAACTACATAAACTCATGGAAATTAAACAGCATTCTACTTAATGACATATGGGTCCAAGAAGAAATCAAGCAGGAAATCAAAAAATTTATTGAAACTAATGAAAACAATGATACGTCATACCAAAACCTGTGGGATACTGCAAAAGCAGTATTGAGGGGGAAATTTATTGCATTAAATGCTCACCTCAGAAGAATGGAAAGATGGCAAGTGAACAACCTAACACTTCACCTTAAAGAACTAGAAAAACAAGAACAATCCAAACCTAAAGTTGGCAGATGGAAAGAAATCACTAAGATCAGAGCAGAACTGAATGAAATTGAAACCCAAAAAACAATACAAAAGATCAATGAATCAAAAAGTTGGTTTTCTGAAAAGGTAAATAAAATTGACAAACCATTAGCATGGCTAACAAAAAAAAGAAGAGATAAGACTCAAATAACAAAAATTTGAAATGAAAAAGATGATAAAACTGATTCATCTGAAATACAAGGAATCATTCGAGACTACTATAAAGAACTACATGCCAACAAATTTGAAAATCTGGAGGAAATGGATAAATTTCTGGACACACACAAGCTCCCAAAACTGAACCATGAAGACGTAGAAAATTTGAATAGACCAATAACAATAAAGGAGATTGAAGCTCTCATCAGAAGCCTCGCAGCAAAGAAAATCCCAGGACCAGATGGATTCACAGCAGAATTATACCAAACATTCAAAGAGGAATTGACACCTATTCTTTACAAACTATTCCAAAAGATTGAAACGGATGCAAATCTCCCACACTCATTCTATGAAGCAAACATCATCCTGATACCAAAACCAGATAAAGATATAACCAAAAAAGAAAACTACAGGCCGATATCCTTGATGAATATAGATGCAAAAATCCTCACTAAAATACTAGCAAACAGAATACAGCAACACATACGTAAAATTATTCACCACGATCAAGTGGGATTCATCCCAGGGATGCAAGGTTGGTTCAACATATGCAAATCAATAAATGTGATACACCACATTAATAAAGTCAAACACAAGGTCCATATGATCATCTCTATAGATGTTGAAAAAGCATTTGATAAAGTTCAGCACTCATTCATGACAAAGACCCTCTATAAGTTAGGTATAGAGGGAAAGTATCTCAACATAATTAAAGCCATATATGCCAAACCCACTGCCAATATCATCCTGAATGGGCAAAAGCTGAAAGCTTTTCCTTTAAGAACAGGAACTAGACAAGGATGTCCACTCTCACCACTCCTATTCAACATAGTGTTGGAAGTACTAGCCAGAGCAATAAGAGAAGAGAAGGAAATAAAGGGCATCCAGATTGGAAAAGATGAAGTCAAACTGTCCCTGTTTACAGATGACATGATCCTATATATCGAACAGCCTAAAACCTCTACAAAAAAACTGTTGGAATTGATAAATGATTTCAGCACAGTAGCAGGATACAAAATCACACACAAAAATCAGTAGCATTTCTTTTCAACAATAGTGAACATGCAGAATGAGAAATCAAGAAAGCCTGCCCATTTACAATAGCCACCAAAAAAATTAAATACTTAGGAATTGAGTTAACCAAGGAGGTGAAAAATCTCTATAATGAGAACTACAAACCACTGCTGAGAGAAATTAGAGAGGATACAAGAAGATGGAAAGATATCCCATGCTCTTGGATTGGAAGAATCAACATAGTGAAAATGTCCATACTACCCAAAGTGATATACAAATTCAATGCAATCCCCATCAAAATTCCAAAGACATTTTTCTCAGAAATGGAAAAAACTATCCAGACATTTATATGGAACAATAAAAGACCACACATAGCCAAAGCAATGCTGAGCAAAAAAAATAAAGCTGGAGGCATAACACTACCTGACTTTAAGCTATACTACAAAGCTATAATAACCAAAACAGTATGGTACTGGCATAAAAACAGACACACTGATCAATGGAATAGAATAGAGAATCCAGAAATCAACCCACACACTTACTGCCATCTGATCTTTGACAAAGGCATCAAGCCTATTCACTGGGGAAGGGACTGCCTCTTCAGCAAATGGTGCTGGGATAACTGGATATCCATATGCAGGAGAATTAAACTAGACCCATACCTCTCACCATATACTAAAATCAACACAAAATGGATTAACGATTTAAATATACACCCTGAAACAATAAAACTTCTTAAAGAAAACATAAGAGAAACTCTTCAGGAAATAGGACTGGACACAGACTTCATGAATACGACCCCAAAAGCACGGGCAACCAAAGGAAAAATAAACAAATGGGATTATATCAAACTAAAAAGCTTCTGCACAGCAAAAGAAACAAGTAACAGAGTTAAAAGACAACCAACAGAGTGGGAGAAAATATTTGCAAAATATACATCTGACAAAGGATTAATATCCAGAATATATAAGGAACTCAAACAACTTTACAAGAAAAAAACAAGCAACCCAGTTAAAAAATGGGCAAAAGAGCTAAGTAGGCATTTCTCTAAGGAAGATATACAAATGGCCAACAGACATATGAAAAAATGCTCAACATCACTCAGCATCCAGGAAATGCAAATCAAAACCACAGTGAGATACCATCTAACCCCAGTTAGGATGGCTAAAATCCAAAAGACTCTGAACGATAAAAGCTGGCGAGGTTGTGGAGAAAAAGGAACTCTCACACATTTTTGGTGGGACTGCAAAATGGTGCAGCCTCTATGGAAAATGGTATTTAGGTTCCTCAAACAATTGCAGATAGATCTACCATATGACCCAGCTATCCCACTGCTGGGAATATACCCAGAGGAATGGAAATCATCAAGTCGAAGGTATACCTGTTCCCCAATGTTCATCGCAGCACTCTTTACAATAGCCAAGAGTTGGAACCAGCCCAAATGTCCATCATCGGATGAGTGGATACGGAAAATGTGGTACATCTACACAATGGAATACTACTCAGCTATAAAAACGAATGAAGGGCCGAGCCCGTGGCGCACTCGGGAGAGTGCGGCACTTGGGAGCGCAGCGACGCTCTCACCTCGGGTTCAGATCCTATATAGGACTGGCCGTTGCACTCGCTGGCTGAGTGCCGGTCACGAAAAATACAAAAAAAAAAAAGAAAAAAACGAATGAAATACTGCCATTTGCAACAACATGGATGGACCTTGAGAGAATTATATTAAGTGAAACAAGTCAGGCACAGAAAGAGAAATACCACATGTTCTCACTTATTGGTGGGAGCTAAAAATTAATATATAATTCACACACACACACACAATAAAAAAAAAAACCGGGGGTGGGGGAAGAAGATATAACAACCACAATTATTTGAAGTTGATACAACAAGCATACAGAAAGGACAGTGTTGTGGGGGAGGAGGGGAGGGTGGAGGGAGGGAGGTTTTGGTGATGGGCAACAATAATCAGCCACAATGTATATCGACAAATTAAAATTTTTTAAAAAAAGAAAAAAAAAAACAGAACAGCTAAGCAAATTTTGGTTTTCAATGTAATATTATCCAATTTTTGAAAATAATGTTTATGAAAATTGCCTACAGTATCCACAGCAAATGAAAAATAAAAAGCAATTTGATATTTTAAATAAATAAATAAATAAATAAATAAATCGCAAAAAAAAAAAAAAAGAAAAGAAAAGAAAAAATAGCTTCAACATTGACTAAGCTTTTCACCCAAGTACCTGAAATCCCTTTATAGGTATTAGCTAATTAAGTTTTAAAACACCTCCATCAGGAAGGTAAGAATTAGAACACATGGACTAAAACCACAGAGGCTAGTTTAAGAAATAGGGGCTTTACTATACCTATCAGAGTAAACTGAACAGGTTACAGCACAGCCAGTCTGTTCATTTTCATAATATTAATGACTGATGTGGAAGTCCAACTTGGAAGAGTTTTTTAAAAAAATTCTATTTATATAAAAGTAATGCATACATATGCTTACAAAAAATCAGATAGTACTGAATATTAACCATGTTTTTTCTCCATATCTCCCCAACCCCAGGTTCTGTTTCCTAGAAACAGTTTCTTTTTAACTACAGGCTTCTGTATTTATAAATAACATGTTTAAATTGCTATCTTGATTTACCAATGTTAGACACTATTTATGTCCTTCTCTGATAAATAAGGATTTCACTCTTACAACATAACCACCACCTCTCTCCCATTCCTTCCAATATAGTCATATAATTTTTAGTTAAATAACCTAACAGTGTTTGGATTATTTTGAGTATATATAAATATTCACTAAACAGTCAAGTAGTTGGGACTATTAGCCAAAAAGTCGTACTATGGTTACATTTCCTTTCTTAGAGCTTTTTGGTTTTGTTCCTGGAATTCCTAATTATTTTACTTTATTGTTGCAGTTTCTTCCTTATAACCATCCTTAATTTTTATTTTTTCCTGAAATCTCATCATAGCAGGTATTTATTAGATTAGTCCCCTCTTCTTCCCACCCTAACCACAGAAAGTTTCCCTCCCAATTTTCTGCTTCATGTGGGGCTGCTGCTCTCTAGACCTGCTGCATAGCTATCCTGGGACCACCCTTGACTACATTTCTGGGTTAGAGCAACTATTTCCTGAATTTCGTGTATTTCTAATTCTTGATTTACTTTGTATATTGCTGGAGGCAAATTTTTTGAGTCTTTGCCTACTGAAAGTGTTTTTATTCTCTTTACTCTCACACTTGATACTTTGTAAAAGTATAGAATTCTAGATAGAAAATCATTTCCCATTAGAATTTTGAAGGGATTGCTTTGTTTTCTCAAGACAATAGATGACTGTGAATAAACTTGAAGGTCCTAACTGTGCCATGATCTAATTTGACATCCCCACATGCAAACATCTTGAGAATTCTTAGAGAATGAAATAAGAGTACAGATCCCATGGTAACAAGCCTTTGGTTTAGGTAGGACTGGCTACATAATTTGCAGGGGCCCAGTGCAAAAGGAAAACATAGGGCCCTTTGTTAATAAATTATTAACAATTTCAAAATGTTGACAGTGGAGCATTAAACCAAGCACAAGGGCCTTTTACATGCAGTCACACCTGTTACTCTGGCCCTGGTTTAAGATCTGGATCTGTAGGGCATCTCTAATTTTTAATTCCTCACTTCACTGAGCCTTATAGTTCCATTACTAAAATAGGAATAATGTTATCTGCCCTTCCAACCATCTAGGGTTGAAGTGTGTTATATATAAAATATGTATAAGCACGATGCAAATCATAGCCATGTCAAGAAGAGTTAGTATATATGAAGTACTTTCCTGTATCATTTATAAAAATGTTATTTTGCTGTGTGCTTCATCATATCCTCTTCTATGGATGGATGGCTGATGTACAGACTTTTCTTAGCTTCATATATATGTCTTAGAGCTACCTCAGCGCTAGGGTTTTGTACGAGAAGCTTCAACTCATTGTTGATCATTGCATCATAATAGGAAACTAAAATAATGGACTTTTTATTGGAGTTTTATACTGATTTTTCCTTATAAATGACATTTTAGTCAGCACTTAAAATCTGCCTTAAGTTGTGAAACATGAGTGGTAAGAGTGTGATTTACTATTATTGTGCCCTGTGTTTTACCTGGTGACCCTATTAAAATGAAAGCACTTTACCCAATTTCAACTTATATTCATTCACAAGTGTGTGTGGGTACTCTGTTTCAGTGTTTGAATCCTGGATTAGTTATTAACTAGCTCTGTAACATCAAGTATGATATGGAATGTTTCAAGTCTCACAGGGTGTTGTGGAGATTGAGTAATATATCTAAGATTTCAGACACATAATAATAGGTACTTTGCAAATGGTTACTATTCTTGTTATTACAAGAAAGAATAGGAATAATAATTTTATTTTTCACATGACCAAGCATACCAATTTTTGTACAAGACAATTTTTTTCAAAAACAGTCTAATTCAAAACATGCGAGTGTATAGTTTCATGGCCAGAAATGAGTACTCATCTTCTTGATAGGTCAACACTGTGCCTTTAGACTAGGAGTCTAAACAGTGGCTCACTGCCTGCTTTTGTGAGCTAAGAATGGAATTTACATTTTAAAATGATTGAAAAAAAATTTGTGTGACATGTGAATATCATATAAAATTCAAATTTGTGTTAATAAATAATTTTATCATAACACACCCACACTCATTCATTTATATATTGTCTATAGCCTCTTTTATGGTACAACAGCAGTTAAGCAGCTGCAACAGAGATCTTATGGCCTGCAAAGCTAAAATAGTTACTATCTGGACTTAACAGAAAAGTTCTTAACTAAGACCCAAAGAGACTGGTTGATTTGCTTGAGCTCTTTATTGATAGGTCTTGGACTTGAATCCGTTTCTCTTCCTGTTCTAACAGAGAGAGAGAGAGAGAGAGAGAGAGAGAGAGACTGTGTGTGTGTGTGTGTGTGTGTGTGTGTGTGTGTGTGTGTGTGTGTGTGTGTGTGTGTGTGTGTGTGTGTGTGTAAGTGGATGTGGGAGGAAGAGGTTGCAGTATTTGTCTGCAATTTTTTTTTTCCTCTTCCCTCTAACTATGAGGCAAACAAGGAAACAGAATACATTTGACCCAGTATGCCTATGGAAATTAGACTGTAGTGGATCCAGAGTCATCCTGGATATCACTGCAGGTACTATGAGGCTCTCTCATAAGTTCTCATGAGACTTGCAGGTGGACTAGTCTATCACTTTCCACCCTCTACCCAACTACTTCCCCAGAGTCTTCAGTTACAATATACACACTGGCTCTGTCTTGTTTCCAGAGCACTGAGGTTGCAAATAGCTATTAGAGCCATCAGTTATATTTCACTTGAGTATCGTTCTAGACAATTCTCTGTACAAATTATATTGTTTCTTTATGGCTGTCTTACCTTTCTCATTTGGGATGATAAGATTTCATCTTCCCTTCTGCCCTGTCAGATCTGGGAGAAGTTTTGGGAAGACTGGTAAATTACTCTTTCTTTTGTACCTGTCTCAAGTCCATGGCTTCTATTCCCCATCATACAAGGGAGACTCCTTTTCAATATACAGTACTTCCAGTTTTGAGAAAAACAAACTGCCAGGAGCTGAATTGCTGCTCTGTGGCCAGCAGGCAATTTCTGGCTTCTAGCTCTAACTTCTCCATGTACCTTTCTGAATTGTGATGATTAGTGGCACAGTAGGTCACTACAGATTCTCTTGTTTTCTGAGAAGGACTTTGGGTACGATGATCTTCCTAGTTATCCTCTGAGCCAAAGAATATGGCAGGAATTCTTAGGAAAAAGAATGTGCCTCTAACAGCAAGTATTAGAATCTTTATCTAGCAGAAAATCCAGTATCCTAGGGGGAAAAAAACAATTGGAAGTGCAATTCTTGAATATACAGAAACCATTCTTTAAACAGGATCCCATTAATAATTAACACATCTGAAACTGTTTATTTTATAAACCTAGGAGAGTAACTCAGAGTTATGGTTTATATAATAAGAAATCAAATTTGCAAACATATTACTAATTCTACCTACTCCACAGTGTCCAGAACACACACGCATGTGCACTTTAAGAGAAAAGAAAATCGAGAAAATGTTGCTTCTAATACACTTATTTTTATATTTCAAGATAATAACCACAGCTACCAGGACAGGCTACTTGGGAACTTCAAAAACATCAGTCAGTTTCATAACTAGTAGCATTGCCTTTCTTTGGGGAACACTTCGTAAGAGGTGGAATGTGCCCTGTTCTGACCAGGGCAGAAAAGGGGAGCTTAATAGAGAGGATGAGAGAGCCATGCCCACCCGCTCTACAAGGAAAGGTGGGGAGGTGAGAATTAGCCAGCACTCACTCCTCCACCTGCTTTCCACATGCCTCTTCCTGTTTTGCCCAATTTTTCTTTCCCCTCTGAACTTGGACTCTTTGCATAGATAGGCAAAAAAGATGCTTCTAATCTTGCCACAAACACTGGACAATTAAACTGAATTTTCAAGAACTGCCCAACAGCACTTCCTCTGGACCAGACTTTCAGATTTTTTTATCCAAAACTTGAAAATAAAGGAAAATCTCAGTGCAAGAATGCCTTTTAAATCATTCTCTTTTTTCCTTCTCTTCCTTTTTTTCTACCTTCATTTTATGAAAGGGGGAAATATGTGAATATATATGAAATGTATTCATTAAAAGCATCATCTGTTCTTTGTTTTTACCATTTGTTCATTTAACAGCTATTCATTATGCATTAGCTAGATGCTGAGTATGTATATGGTACTCAACAAAATAGACAAGGTCATAATGAAGCTTATACTCTTCTGAGTTAGACAGTAAATCAAACATTTGCTGTGTGAAGAAATAACCAGGGGTTACCTAATTTAGACTGGAGAATCAGGAAAGGTTCTCTGAGGAAGTGACACATGTTAATATACTTGAGGATGATTCTAGATATTCTGGACAAATTGTTCTCCTAAGTCTTCTGATACAAAAATTTAACTGAGCATATCTACATATCTGCAAAATAAATGTAATGGAAAAGTGTGAACATTTGTTTTTAAGAAGAGATATTCATTTTTCCAGGACTGAAGCCAATTTCATCCAGTAAACCTGCATTTTCTATTACTCTGAGAGAAGATCCCAAATAAAGTACCTTATTATTTGATGTCAGTGGGGCTTACTAAAGTGACAGGGTAAATACAAAGGCAGTCAGCCAGATACACTTTTCAGTAGATATTTAAGAAAGGAATTTAAAAATCTCAAAATGAATGGCAGAGGGAGACTGATTAATATTATAAACAGACTCAAACCCTTTTTTAATTACACCTTTGTTGTTATTGCAAGCTATGTAAAGGAGAACAACATGTAAAATATGAAAAAGTAGTTTTTCTAGACACTGTCTTGGTTAAACTTCAGAACTTTATTATAAATCCTTGAAATACAGTTTACCTTAAAGGAGGCCCACCTTGGACTTACCCCCAATTTAATTGCCAAATTAACAAGATAATGCACTCATAACTTGTTTTCTTGTTCATAAAATGCTCACATCTATATTAATATCCCAGTTGATTCTCAAACCAAATTTTTGAAGTAGATATTATTATCCCTATTTTGAAGAATAAAGAGTTTAAGTGAAGTGCTCATAGAGAATTAATGTGTGGGGAAACTGAGCTTCAAATCTTGGTCACTGCCGTCAAAGCCCATGGTCTTGCTGTTGTATCACAATGCCAGCCCTTAATGTGAATAGAAGAGCCCTTGAGGCTGTCCCAGAAAGAGTGACAGACTAAGATATTGCACAGTAAAATGTCAGTTGGACAATCATACTATTGCTGTGTCACTTTATGGAGTCCAAGAGGTCACAACTTCATCTCATTGTACTTTTTTTCATAAACCCAGTATAATATCTCACATTTAGAAATAGAAGGAAAGATAAATCTTAACTTTTAACATGGTTTTGAGGTATTTTGTGACAGTGCCTACAGAGGCAAATTTGACAAAGGTGAGACTGACAGTCTCATGAGTATCTTTCATAAAGAAGGATGCAAAAAAAGAGGAGAGAGGACTTGGAATAAGATGAGAACTTGTAAGTGATGGGGTTCAGGACATGCTACCCCCCAAATGTGGCACCTTGGCATTTGAGAAAACACCAGAAGCAGAAAGGTCTCTCTGACCTTCTGCCCTTCTCCCCTGAAGCAGGCCATAAAAGATTCTCTGAACTTCCTCTAAAATAGGTCAAAAGGGCCAGCCCGTGGCTCACTTGGGAGAGTGTTGTGCTGATAACACCAAGGCCACGGGTTCGGATCCCTATATAGATATGGCCAGTTAGCTTACTTGGGAGAGCATGGTGCTGACAACACCAAGTCAAGGGTTAAGATCCCCTTACTGGTCATCTTTATAAAAATAAATAAATAAATAAAATAGGTCAGAAGACCCTTATAAGAGAAATACCCTCCCTGTACCTGCAGAAAAGGAACATCCTTATCTGTGAAGCACAGGGACATAGAAAAGAACCTGAACTAGCAGGTCTTACTAAAGTTCCCCCCAGTTTCTTACTATTAGATACTACCCACTTTGTCCAATCATACTTCTCCATGACTATCCACTTCTTCATCAAACCTAGCATAAAATATACACAGGTTTATCTGTTTTTTTCGGGTCTTCATTGCCTTATCAAAGCTTCCATATCATGTAAAATTTATATGAAATAAATTTGTGTGCTTTTCTCTTGTTAATCTTTTGTCATAGGGCTCTCAGCCATGAACCTAGCAATGGGTGAGAAATCTTTTCTCCCCAACAAGCCTGTTTCCTTGTGTGTAAAATAGGAGAAGGATGAATCCTTGTAGATCAAAGAATGCTCATTCAAAAAGTACATTGGCCCTAGTTTACTCAGAAGCACATTAAAAAAAATACATATTTCAAGCTTGTGTTTTTAATTTATAAATAGCATTATCTTTGCTGTGGGGATATGAAATATCATATATTTTAAATATATTTTGCTGTTATTTGTTTACTGTTTAAACGGTTATATAATTTTAATGCAAAATGCTTTTATGTTTTCATAATTCTTCACAGACAGGATCCTAGTGAATGCAATGGGACTTTTCCATTGGACCTGTCTTAAAAGCCAAAGAATTTTTGGTGTCATAGAATGTATACTTTAATTTTAAGAGGACAAAGACAATTACAAAAAGACTATCAATCAAGTCCTTAGTCTGAGCCCAGCACAGGGAAAACTACCTTTTCCAATGACAACTCTGAAGAAAAAGGCCTTTTATTGTGTCTATTTAAAGATCACTATGGGAAGTAATGCTTGGGCACTGACAAGGAACTCCCTTCATAGGCAAAGGGATGGAAGTAAGGGCTTTTTAGGGCAATTAGTAGATATGCAACAACAGACTTTCAGGAAATGACTATTACCTTTGTTTTCAATAGGAAGCCATGTTATCATAACAAAAATAAAATACTGTGTCTTCTCACATATAATTTTAAGAGTTTTAAGTATTAGAAAGGCCTTAAAAATTAGGATTTTTTAAAAAAACAGTTCTAGTGAGCAGAATCAGAGTGCTATATTTGAGGTAAAAAGCTGAAAAATAATAATGTATTATTGCTTTCGTGTGCCTCAATTTTTTTAACAATTATGTCAAGAACAGTAGATATACAGTCTTTTTACTGTTAATATTTTAATAATTGTAAATCAGCATGATTCAGGATATAGCTCTACTTCTAAGTTTGGCTTAAATGGTAGAATATTTTAAAAATTCAGTTTAGTATACTGTTCTTTTTTAAGTTCCTTTTAAAAATCTCTCAAAACAGATTCATATTATACTGAATTTAACATCAGTAACGAATAAGTGAAAAAGGAGTTTGCACCAAGCTGACAACTTGTTTATAGTTTTTAATAGATGAAGCTTGAACTAGTAAGGATCTTACAAAACTTCTGAGAACTTAAGAAAATCAAATAGAATTTGTGTTGCTTCTGTGTAAGCAAATCCTTGTAAATTTGTTCCTGTCTCCACGTAACAGATGAGGGCAAATAGTAATGGTACTTCTCCCTACCATGGTGGTATTTTCTGGCAGCTTAATCACCCATTCTTAGGGTGTCCCTCCAGTCACAGAGATCATCTTGACCTCAGTCTTTCTCTTAGCTAGAGAAGTGAAAAATTAAACATTTCACTTTCATTAAACCTTTTTGTCTCCCCTCAACCAGCTAAGAGTTGATGGAGAAATATCAGACAACTGAGCATATAGGAATTCGTTTGTATCTCTAATGCCCAACCTCTGTTTGGCCCTCAACACTGCCTTGCAATTTTGCATTCCTTTGGTCACTCACTCTCTTACACTCAAAATAATTATTTTAAACTCCTGCTCTTAAACTCCATCCTTGCTGTACTTCTTATACACTCATGACTGTATCTTCCCTTAAAAAAAAAGCTTCACATGGAAAATTTTTTCTTCAATCTTTTAACCTTCTGCACCAAATCACTGTTACATCTCCCCTTTCTAATCTAACCCGTAAAAATGGAGGAAATTTTTCTTCTTATTTTTCAAGTCTAATCTCCCCCCATATTCTAGGCATTCTATTTCTTTGTATACTTCCTGGAAACTTACAGGCTTTTTGTTCTCAAGTTTTAACTGTTTTGGGTAAGCAATATATTTAAATGATGCAAAGTTCAAAAATTACAGAAGAGAATATGATGTAAAGTCTCTTTTTCATTCCTAGCCCCAGTCACCTATCTTCTCCTAGGTACAGGTGTGCTGCCAGAGATATTCTATGTACACACAAGTAAATGCATACCAACATTCTTTCTTGAGTCTTAAAAAAAAAAAAAAAAAAGCAACATACTTTACACATTGTTACATATCTTGGTTTTTTATTTAAAAATATGTCTTGGAGACAAAACTAAATTATAAAGTATCGGTTTATTCTATTTTAACTGCATAGCATAAATTATGAATGTCCAATAATTTATTTAACCTGACCATATTGAGGGACATTTAAGTTGTCTCTAAACTTTTACTATTATAAACATTGTAATACATAATTTTGTACATTATTTTACATATGTGAAGATATATTTGTAGGTTAAATTCCTATTAGTGGGAATATAGGATTAAAGGATAAATGTAGCTTTCATTTTAATAAATATTGCCAAATTATCCTCCATAGAAGTCAAACCAAACTGTAGTGTCACCAAAAATATATGAAAGTAACAATACTTACCCAACAGAAAGTCATCACAAAGTTTTTGCTGATTTTATAATATAACTTTAATTAGCAGTTTGCTTACTACAAGATTGAGCATTTTCAAATATTTAAAAGCCATTTGTAATTATTTTTTCTAGGACCTCTGTTCATATTCTTCTTCTATTTTTTCATGTTATGTTTCCTAAAAATTGATTTGTAGAAGTTACTCACGTGTAAATATAGCTTTTATAATATGTGTTGTAATTTTTTTTTGGCCATGCAGAAACATTTTACTTTTATGGTTCTGGCTTTTGTGATATACTTAGAAAGTTCTTTTTCCTCTAAGATTATGAAAAAACATTCTATAGTTTTTTTCTAACTTTTTTATGATTCCCATTTTAAAGTCTTCTTCATGTAGGTTTTATGTCTTTCTCGTTAGGATCATTTCTAGGTGTTTGATCATTTTTATTGCTATTGTAAGTAGATCTTGTTTTGAATCTCCTAGCTCATTGTTTCAATATATGAAGGCTACTAATTTCTGTATACTAATTTTGTAGTCAGTTACCTTACCGAATTCTCTGATTTTAATGGTTTTTCAGTTCATCGTGTTGGGATTTTCGTGTGTACAATTATATTACCTGCAAACAGTGATAATTTAAACTCTTCCTTTCTCAAATTTAAAACTCAAAATTCTCTTTATTTTCTGTAATTTGTATCTCCAGAAAAATGTTAGACAATAGTGTGATAGCAGGCACTCTTGTCTTGTTACTCAAGTAATCTTACATTTTAGATTATCTTCTTAATATCATCAGCTTCTCTCTATTTGCTGGATCCTTCTTATCTTAAAAACTCCCTGTGACTATGACTCTGCTCTCTAGCTACTGCTGCGTCACTTTTCTTACACAGCCAAATGCCTTGAAAAAGTTATCTATACTTGTTCTTCTCATAGCCTCATCTTCCATTCATTCTGCCATTAATTTCAATCTACCTTTTATTTCCACCACTAGATGGGTCAGATGCACTGGCCTATGAATCACATAGTACTCAAGAAACTCTTTGGTTGCTGAGACTGAGTTCCAGAGCTGTAGGTGGCAGCAACGTAAGAAGTGGTGTCTAATATAAAGTTTGAGCTTTCTCCTTGGTGCCAAATGTGGCAGCTAGTATCCAGTGGCTTCATCAATGGTATCCTCCCTTGGGATAAATACTGCAAGTACTCATCATAAGTGGGAGCTAAGAGAGGAAGAAGGAAGGAAAGAAAGACCACAGTGGTGCGTTGGACTTGCAGAGGGAAACAACATACCTTGGGATACAAAGTGGAGTGGGGGTGGGGTGGGGTGGGGATAATTGGGTGAGGACACAGGGTACAATCACAATTTGTGGTAATGGGCAAGCTGTCAGTATGAATCTGGCCTTCACATCTTGGGCACAAGGGGTGACAATCAGCTCTGTATCTCATGAATATTCATTCCCAATAAAAAGAAAAAAATGATATCCTCTCTTGATTACTGTCTGGCTATAACAAGGGCTACTGTGAGGCTAAGGCTGATGTTGCGAATCCTACTCACAGCCCCAATTGTCTAGCTCTTAATCCTGTAGGCGATGCCAATTGTAAAGCTAGGCGACTGCGCTAGTTGTCGTGGCTCTTTTACCTGCCAGTAATCCTGCACCGACTGGGCCAATTATTGAGCTAGGGCAGGGTCTGGAGCTCCCAGACCCCTCAAGCCTGTTCGCAGACTGAGTCACAAACCCTTCATACACCAGGCTGGGTCACCAGCCCCCTCCATGCCAGCCTGGGTCAGCAGACCCCTTAAATGCCAGGCTGGGTCACCAGACCCCTTCACACAGGTCTATATGCTAGGCAACTGGCCACATGGTCCTCAGAAGCTGCAGGTCTGGAAAAACATGGCCACATAGGGCAGGCGCCAGAGGCAGTAAAACACCAGCCAAAGCGGTGCTGTTCAAGCCACTCACTCCACCCACACAATGTTTACCGAATCACCCTGAACCGGCTCCAAGGTGAGGGGAGCCTGATCAAATTGTTCCATTTTCCCAACAATTACATCTACAGTGTAATTTTAGGCATTGTTTCTGGCTGCTGAATGTAAATCTGGTTTACCATGCCTTCCAGAGATTTAATGAACGACCCGATATCCTTTAAACAAATTCAGTGTCTGCTTATATTAACCACAGTGGGTTTCTGTTATTTGCTCTTGCTGAGATTATCAATGCCCTTATTTAATTATAACAATCAACCTAATTGATCATTTCCTCTTTCTAGAAATATTCTTGTCCTTAAGTTTCTACCTGATCATATTTTTAGTCTCCCTTTTTTTCTCTCCTGCATCTCCTCATTCTCTTTTGCTAGTGCTGCCTTTTCTTCAACATGTTATTTAAATATCCTCACTTCTCAGGATTAGGCCTTATCTTCTCACGATGTGCTCATGTCCTAAGTGATCTCATATATTTACATGGCTTGAAATACAATCGATTTGCTGATCACTTCTAAACTTATTTCCCCAGCATAGACTAATGTTATGAACTCTATATCTCTATATTAAACTGTACACAGCAAATCTGCTTGGATGTTTCATATGTAACTCAAACTCAAAGTTATGATATTTGCCCCTAAAATATTATCTCAGTGAATTGGTATCACTATCTATCCAGTACTTATGTCAGAAACCTTAGAGTCATCCTTAACTTTTTTCTTCTTACCCCCTAAATCTGACTGATCCCCCAATCCTACCCATTCATTTTCAGCTCTGTTAATGTCTCTATTTTCATCACTTTGGATCTAACTACCATCACTTCTTGCTTGAATTCCTACATCCACTTAATCGATCTCTGAATTTACTCTTATTCTTACCAATCCATTCTCTTTATGGTAGTCAGATTGCTCTTATTAAGACTGAAAAATTGGTCATGTCACTTATTTATTAAGACTCCTTCAATGGCTTCCTATTGTTAGGATGAAGTCTAAAATACCTAACATGGCCTGTAAGAATCTCCTTCACCTGGCCCCCTTCTATCTTGAAAGGATCTTATGCCATCCTTCTATTCTGTATTAGTCAATGTGCAGCCAGAAAAACAGAAACCCAAGAACCACTTCAATGAATTTAGTGTTACCTGGAGATTAGGAAGTTGCTATACCCCCTGGGTTGGGGGAGCCCACTAGCCTTCACTTCCCTTTGATATGCTAGAGGCACTGTGCCTGTTTCTGTTGCTGTTGGAATTAGATAGGTTTCTGGTTTTCTACAGGTGCTGCTAAAAACTTCTACTGACTACTGGAGCTCAGAGCCTTCTACTACTTCTATTGTTGCTATCAGAGGCTCTACCAGAAGCAGAAAAAAATGGCTTCTTTATTCTCTTAATTTCTAATGTCCTGCCAGTGCAGCCTAGTGGCAGAAATTAACAGAAAATGTGCTGACAAAGAAGTTTGCAAAATGTAGTTTGCAGGCTTCCAGCCCCTGTCAGTAAGAGGAGAACACACAAGGTTGGGAGTAGAGCTGAGGGCTGAAGACAAATAACTGGCACATGCTTCTACTCCAGTTTTTCAAATTAACCGAACTGTTGGCTTTTACACCCAACCCTTTCAAGACACACATGTGCATACACACAACACACATACAGTTTTTATAGGGTTAAAAACTCATACAGTTTTTATAATCAATTTATCTTTTGGTTTTTAGCTTAAACTACAGTTTGTCAATAAAGCTATTTTTGGCCCAACATATTAATCTGAGTGCCTCAATATATACTCTTTAGCACCCTGTTTCCTCATAACATTAATAAAATTGAGACTAAACAACTAACTGCATAATTATTCATTTAATATCTGCCTCTCATGGTAAACTGAAAAGACGTTGAAAAGAAGGACCTACATGTCTTATTCATTGCTACATCTCCACTGAATGGAGCACAGAAGATCTGGAAATACATTTGCTGATTAAATGAAGTGTATCTTCTATCATAGCATTCAAAAGGGTAGTTCCTTATTCATTGTCAATAATCCCTCCAGGGACAAAACATTTACTAGTCCTGAATACTTATTTTATCATTAGGAAAAACGGTCAGTTTCTCAGGGATTTCTCTCATAAACACAGAGGTTGACAGAAATGACATATTGGTTTCTCTGAGTAAGTTGTGTTGAAAGTACGAATGCCCATATATTTTTCAGTAATCTAGTACAGTTCACCATAATTTAAGTAATCATGGAGATAGTTACGGAAATAGCTAGGAAAAGACAAATTCAAGAAGTTAAATAGATGGAATTCTTATGAAATGTACGAAGGGTAGAGTAAAACAGACTAGGAAAATTAGAAAGCAAAGACTTCTAATCCTGAGGCTCTAGCACATATGAAAACAACAAGACCTGCTTATTTACCCAAATATTCACATACATTTTATACCAAAACAACATCTTCAAACAGTGAATGGCAACAGCTAAGCATTAAAATATATGAATCATGAGAGGAATGGAACTGATTCCCTTGACAAGCTGGCTGGTAGTTCCCCAGTTTAGTTCTATTCATCGGGTCAGCTCCTTTGGCTTTCTATTCCCATAACAGAAAGACTAGGGTAAAAGAGGGCAGCCGAGCTATTGGCAGTCTGTTATCTTTGAAGCTGAGTTCCTGATTCTGAAATTAGATTTTAAGAATTCTAATATTTCACATGTTTGATCTATTTTTAAGAGTCGAGTTGTATCTGTGCTCTTCCATCCCCAGCTGATTAGAGAATAATCATCTACAGGTTCTAATTTGTGGGGAAAGGTGGAGATGAGGTTATTGTCAATGAACTTTTAAATTATTTCTGAGAGAGAGGAAAGTGTGACAAGATAAATTAAATTAGAGGGTGATTGATGCATTTCATTTAGGAGGGCTTCAATTTTTTCAGAGAAATAAGCAGAGTTATCAAATGAAAGTACACGGGCTAAGGAAGTGGATAGAGGCTTGAAGAAAAAAGGAAAAATTTGGAGCAGTTACTGCAAAAGCTTCAACAAAGATGACTATAAAGACTGTTGCATAACTTTGAGAACCTGAGGGGAGGTTTCAGCAATACCGTGAAAAACCATGAAATTTCAGGAATCATAACTAATACCCTGTTGAGATTGTATCAACAACCTCCTGAACTATGGCAGGAATGCTAAATGTCATTAGAGAAGGTTAACAAAGAAGACAACGGCTGATGAGTGCATTACTGAGAAATTTACTGTGAAGTCCGGTCCAGAAAGGAAGGCAGAAATGCCAGAATAGGAATAACGAATTTGGAGATAAGTGTTGGAAGACAAAAACTGGGAGAAAAATAGTAAATTCAATAGTGGTGATAAATTGATAAGAAAACAGGAGGCTAAGTAATAAAAAGGTCTTAAATGAGAAATTCCCACTAAGACCAAAGGTTCACAGCAAGTTAAAAAGTAGAAACAGGAAAAAAAGTGTACACAGAGGTTCAAGAGAAGAGAGGTTATTAAATGAAGTCTACACAACAATGTTCTAGAAGTAGAGACTCCCAGCCCTGATCCAGGCCACATGGGTTGAAGGAAGTGAAGAAAAAAAACCCAAAAAAACCCAAAAACCAAAAACCCCAGAAGCTTTCTTTTAGAAAAGGATGCAAAAGGTCTTAAATTTTAAGTGGAAAATCCATGTTTCATTTATTTTGAGAAGGTAGGAATGTTAAAGGCAAACATAGGAGGATGTTTGTTCATGGAGGAACAGATGCCTAAAGGGTTTCAAAAGGGAAACAGATTGGTCAGGAATTGTTTGGGCCTAGAACAGTGTTGAGACAAGCTAGATGAGGTGGTTAGCAACAGGCTGAGTTTTATTCCTTGAGTCAAAGGAATTAAGGTTAGGGGGTTGGGAAATGTGTTAGTTTTCTACTGCTGCTGTAACATTATCACAGATTCAATGGCTTATAACAACACAAATTTATAAACTTATAACTCTGTAGCTTAGGAGTTTAACACAGGTCTCACCTGGCTAAAATCAAGGTTTTGGGCTGGGTCACAGGCCCCTCAAACCCGTTGTGCAACCTGGGTCACAGACCCCTCAAACCTGATGTGCAGACTGGGTCACAGACCCCTCAAACCTGATGTGCAGACTGGGTCACAGATCCCTGTTGGGTTAGGGCTCACACATCCTTCAAACTCATTGTACAAACTGGGCCACAGACTTCTCATATGCCAGGCTGGGTCACCAGACTCCTCACATGTCTGGCTGGATTGCCAGATCCCTGACATGTCTGGCTGGGTCGCCAGACCTCGCACAACAGTTCCCTGAGCTAGGTAATTGGGAAAGATCCCAGGAACTGTTGGCAGACAACATGAATTCAGTCCTCAGCTTCCTCAGCAGCAGCAGCAGCAGCCTCCAGCAGTCTCCAGCAGATGCAGCAGCCTCCAGCAGATGCTGCAGCAGCAGCCACCACCACCTCCCCTGAGCCCCCCCAACCCAGGGCACCCCTGGGGCGAGGGTGCTGTGGATCAGAGCCATTCATTCATCCTTTATACTCAAATCCAATAACCCAGGACACCTGGGTGCAAGTCAGACAACCCAGGAACACCTTGGCAAACATGTGCAACTACATTAGACAATAACCAAGTAATACCTGGGCGCATGTGCATATTTACATTAAATGCTTGCCAAGATTTCAGACATCTGAGGGGCCCCGATAATTTACTTTTAATTTTCCGTACATCCCTCAACTGTGCAGACTGGGTCACAGACCCCTCAAACCCACTGTACAGACTGGGTCACAGATCTCTCACATGCAGGTCACGATCTAGGTAATTGGATAAGATCCTGGGAGCTGTGGGTAAAACTGACATGCTTTATTCTGACTCGAGCTCAGCCCCCTCTATTCCCACAGCAGCAGCTTACAGCAGCCTCTTGCAGAGGCAGCAGCCCCCTGATGGCCTCCCAGGGGTGTCCCAGAGGCACTGTGGATCAGAACCATTCATCCTTTATACTTAAGTCAGATAACCCAGGGACACCTAGGTGTGAGTCAGATAACCAAGGAACACCTGGGCACACATGTATAATTAAGGTATCTACATCAGACAATAGCCAAGGAACACCTGGGTGCACGTGCAAGGTTAATATTTACATCAAACAGGCCAGATCATGCTGGTTAAGATTCCAAACAGCTGAGGGAGCCCGACCATTTTTCATTTTCCTTGCACAAGATGTGGGGAGGATTGCATTCTTTTCTGAAGGCTCTCATGGGGAATCTGTCTTTGACTTTTCAGTCATTTAGATACTGCCATATTCCTTAGCTCATTGTCCCCCCTTCCTCCATCTTCAAACCCAGTATCGTTGCATCTCTCTAACCATTCTCCAGTAGTCACATCTCCCTCTGACTCTTGTCTTCTGCCTTCCTCTTTGACTTTTAAGGGCCCTGGTTATTACATTGCACCCACCTGGATAATCCAGAATAATCACCATATTTTTAAGGTCAGCTGATTAATAACCTTAATTCTATCTGCAAACTTAATTCCTCTTTGCCATGTAATCTAATATGTTCACAGGTTTTGGAGATTAGGAGGTGGACATCTTTGGGGGAAGGGGACATTATTCTGCCTACCACAGGAGGTAAACTGCACAGGTTTGTAAGCAATAAAGAAGGAAACTGAATTAGCAAAATCTGGTTAATGGAAGGCAGAGTTTATCAGAACCGGTTTCAAGATTTCAGTTGGGAATATGAACCTTATCAAAATTCTACTCTCAGGCTGCTATGACTGATATGCAACTTCTGAATTTATGTTTAAAATACTGCTACTATTAATAATAATACAACTACTACCACAACTAACACCTCTTGGACTTATGTATCAGGCCTCTTCTAAAGTCATTACATGAACTAATTTTATCCTTAAACAATACTATAAGGGAGGAATAATCATTTTCCCTATTTTAACATGAGAAAACTAGGAGAATCAGTAATTTACCCAAGGTCACAAAGTGAAGGACTTAATCTGAAACCCAGGTAGTGTGGCTCTAGGGCTTTTAACATTATATTATGCAGCTTCTTTATGTGCATCTCTCTGGGTTTGGGGACAAGGAGTGGCTGATGAGTATCTTGTTTTGCATTAGATACCAAAGGGTGCAAGTTAGAAACAATGTCTTAGGTGATTAATTAGGTCAGGATCTGTTGACACATCCATAGGGGGAAAAAGTGGCTCTTCTTTGTACTGAACCTATGCAGACAACAGACTTCTTTAGTTCAGTTCAGTCTAAACGTAACAGGAAAATCATCTACAAGGCTATTCTTTCTTTTCTTTCTCTTCCTCCCTTTCATTCAAAAAATATTTGATTGTTGACAATGTAAAAGAAACTGTACTGGACATTATGAAAACCTGATTAACTGAGATAAGACTTAAATAATATTCAGTGGAAGTGAATTATAAAATTTGCACTAAAATTTTGCCCCATAATTTATAAAATCATCAATTGCATTATTGCAGCCTTTGCCATTTGGCTTTCTCCCACTATTTTCTTCTCTCTTCTTTTAATATCCCCTTGACTCTACCCGTATTGTCATTATCTTCTTTGATTGTTTCTCTTTTCATCTTTCTGCTCTTAAGCCTTTTGACTCTTGCTTCTCTCAGTTGCTTAGATGACTATCTCCTCACTATCCATACTACATTCAACCCACTCTGGAAATAAACTATTTTGTTTTAAAAAACTACAATTCTCCTCAACTCGTTTTCTCCTTTTCATCCACTTTACCATTTTATTTTATCCATGAATGAAAGTTCAGACCTTCATTTGCTCTGCTCCTTTCAACTTTTTTACAAAATTCCTGCTTATAATTCTCCCAGATCTCTTGACAATCCATTCATCTTCACCTTCACTTTTCTCTAACTTTTCTAGCAAATCTAACCTTGTCATTTTCCTACTCAAAATTCTTCAAGTGTTCTCATGATCTACCAGATAAAATTCAAAATTCTTTACAAGGTTTAAAAAATCTCTGCTTACCCATCTAACTTCATTTTTACCTTTTCCCCTAATTCCCCTTTGCATGCTACCCTCTAGCAGCACAGAAATACTTGTGGTTCCCAGAACACATCATACTTCGTCATGTCTATGGTAACTTTCCATCTGTCATTCCCCTATTCCCTCTGCTGCTTTTTTTCCGCCCATATGGAAAACTTATTCTTTAAGATTGTTCAAATGTTATCTCTGCTGCGAGGTCTTCCCAGTCTCTTTCAGGTAGACCTGGGACTTCTTCACTCTCTCCTCCTATACGGTACATCCCTCTAAATGTTTTTAAGAATATTTCTATTCATATTTCGGATCAGGACTTGGAGTTTTCTATTCCTAACACCCAACATAGAATCCAGCACATAGTTGCTCAATCATTTTAGTTAAATTAACCTACCCTAGTATCTATATTTAACCTACCATAATGCTGAATAACAATTTCCCAAACTGTATTTTTTGGAAAATTAGCACCCCTACAAAAGAGTTGTGTATTATAGAGTTGGACTTTTTTTTTTTTTTTTTTTTTTTTTTAATTTTTATTTTATTTAATTTATTATTTTTTTTATTATTATTATTTTTTTTAAATTTTATTTTGTCGATATACATTGTAGCTGATTATTGCTCCCCATCACCAAAACCTCCCTCCCTTCTCCCTCCCCCCCTCCCCACCAACAATGTCCTTTCTGTTTGCTTGTTGTATCAACTTCAAATAATTGTGGTTGTTTTATCTTCTCCCCCCCCCCCGGTTTGTGTGTGTGTGTGTGTGTGTGTGTGAATTTATATATTAATTTTTAGCTCCCTCCAATAAGTGAGAACATGTGGTATTTCTCTTTCTGTGCCTGACTTGTTTCACTTAATATAATTCTCTCCAGGTCCATCCATGTTGTTGCAAATGGCAGTATTTCATTCGTTTTTATAGCTGAGTAGTATTCCATTGTGTAGATGTACCACATTTTCTGTATCCACTCATCTGAAGATGGGCATTTGGGCTGGTTCCAACTCTTGGCTATTGTAAAGAGTGCTGCGATGAACATTGGGGAACAGGTATACCTTCGACTTGATGATTTCCATTCCTCTGGGTATATTCCCAACAGTGGGAGGGCTGGGTCGTATGGTAGATCTATTTGCAATTGTTTAAGGAACCTCCATACCATTTTCCATAGAGGCTGCACCATTTTGCAGTCCCACCAACAATGTATGAGAGTTCCTTTTTCTCCGCAGCCTCGCCAGCATTTATCGTTCATAGTCTTTTGGATTTTAGCCATCCTAACTGGGGTTAGATGGTATCTCAATGTGGTTTTGATTTGCATTTCCCAGATGCTGAGTGATGTTGAGCATTTTTTCATATGTCTGTTGGCCATTTGGATATCTTCCTTAGAGAAATGCCTACTTAGCTCTTTTGCCCATTTTTTAATTGGGTTGCTTGTTTTCTTCTTGTAAAGTTGTTTGAGTTCCTTATATATTAGAGTTGGTCTTTAAATAGTTATGTGAAATGTATGTTTGTTTTCACTGTAGGTTTAAGAGAGAAGTTCAAATCTTCTTTTCCCTAATAATACTCTTATCTTTTAGTGTCATAACAATTCTCAAGTGCAGTCAAGTTTCATAAAATAAATAAATCGCCTAAACCACCTAAAATGATAAATTTATATTTGTTTTTACCATGACCTGGATGAGGAACATCAACCAAAACAAAGCATATGTATATATGACTAAAATGCCAACATAATTACCTCCAAATTTACTTATATCAAATCCAGCTCTGCTTAACCTGGATTATTGCCAACAAAATAGAACAAATTTTGCTCAGTTGCCCTATTTCTTTTATTTACATTAATTGATTGATTGATGAGGGCCCTGTTTTTTAAGCAGTTTGGCTTAGTGAAAATTATCTGTTACAAGGGAAGATTTTGGGAAATAATCACTGAAAAATAGAGCATCTATTGAGGTCCAATCAGGAATACAGAAACCATTCTATGGAAACTAAGGAACTTAATATAGGGGAATTTTACACAGAGGTTGGAGGGAGTCTCCAGATCAAAAAGGGGAACACTGAGGTGACCCAGCGATATTAACTATAGGAAGTTGTTAATCACTTTTAGAGCTGGGGGAGCGAAGAACTTGGAAGCTCAGAGGAAGGATTCCACTGAGCTGGACTTGGACTCTGAAAAGTAGAACAGACTGGCTGAGGCTGCTACCTTTGAGGGGTCATGATGAGTCTGGTTTTTAAGGAACAAAAGAAGTGGGAAGCTGGATTCAACTGCTAAAGACAGGGTGATGGGCTGTTACTGCCAAGATGATGCTGATAGGCGCAAGAAGCAAATGGAAATGAACAAGTCTCTCTTTTCTATTCCTGCTTTCTACTCTCCCTCCAGTGACCTCTGTTGATAGAACCTATCAGGAAGCCAGTTGGTAAAAGAGACATGTAGTTTGGGGAGTCTCATCCCCAGAATTACAAAAACTGAGTACAAAACTATTGATACAGAGTGGAGAGACAGTTTAATAAGCTGCACTAAGCAATTAAATCAAGCTGCACTAAATAGAGTCTTAATCAATGGTCAGAGTAACCATCATCCAGCTTAAAAAACTCAATAACTTAAAAATTAATATACTTCTATTGAATTTGCTTGCCATTAGACATGCACTTTTGTATGCTTCATCACTATAGTTATCATTTAATCGTCCAATCTGGGACCTATACGGCACACATTATTTTAGGTTTTCGGATGGAGAAAATAAAGCAAACTGAGGGGATAGGGATTGGAGTGGGGGCAGCTCTTTCATATGGGGTTGTTCTAGAAGGTCTCAATGAGAAAGTGAAATTTGAGTAAAGACCCAAAAGAAATATGAGAAAGCAGTAGGAATATATGGGGGAAGATTTTTTCAGCAGGAAAGAGTTGTGTTTGATAAATATGAAACTGGTAAACATTTTGCAAGTGAGTGGACTTTTCTGAGGGTTTGAAGTTTGTTTTTAACTATTTGCATAGTTCTCTTTTAGAAGACTGTGATTCTAGCTGAGTACCATCAGCTCATTATCAAGTATAGTATCAAGTTCAAACATTCCACAAAGCATTGCTCACCTCTTCCACTAAGGGAAAAGCTATGCTTTTCACACAGCAGGTTATAAAAAATTTGCTGATGGTAAAGGAAGTTAGGTGAAGTATATAATGCTCTACCCCTACTATAAAATACTTCCTTTGTTTCAGAGTCAGCTATGAAATTCTAATAATAGTCTCAAACCTTTAATTTGGATTATTTGAGTAAACGTAAAATGCCCAGCACTGTACATAATTACTTCTTTGTTAAGATGTCAACCTTTGTTTTTTAGTTAAGAGTTAATGAACCTTGATAATTTGCAAACAATCTTTGAGGCAGAAAGTAGGATGGACACCATCAGTATTCTTAACCCAAAACAATGAAACCATTGTTGGTGTTTGAATCACGCTGCTTTTTGTTCAGATAATTTTTTTCCTGAAAAAATACATGCATACTTTGGTACCCAAAGGTGTCAGAAATATTAATAATTTAGCTATAATGAAGTACTCCTTCAGTCAGTTTTGTTACTCAAACAATAAATGTGAACTTATCTGTAAAGTTAGAAAATTAAAAATGATATAAAACCCAGGAATATTCTCATGTTAAAGGTTTAAAAAATCAACAGTAATTGTTGTCCTTGAAAAAAAAATGAGTTGTACCAGATAATGTAAAATCTTTCTGTAGTGAGTAAAAATTTCCAACAGGAAAGCTTGGGGTGGGTATGTCTAAGGTTCATTCATCTGAGGAGAATTTAAGACTGGACAATTTTAGAAAGTAGATATTTGAGTTACCTTAGTAAATTTGTTTTTAACTTAAAAAGAATCTTGAGAGGTCAGTAGTGCCCACTGGAAGGCAAGGACTTGGTTCTGGCAGGAAAACCCTTGCACGTGGCTGGTAGTATTTGCAGAGCACTTAACCAGTGTGCCCAGTTTCCCCTAGCTGTCAAGTATAAATAATAGTAATTGCTACCTTCCGTGGGAAGTGAGCATGTGCTTTGACATCCCTGGTTGGAGATGCTATACCAACACAAATATTATTATTAGAATATAATACATGTATGCACATAAACCGCCAGCATCGTGCTGTTTTAATGCTTATATAACATCTATATATACGGCTCTTCCATGCTCTCTCTTCACTTTAGGTCGGAGGAGAATATAATCATAGCATGCCACTATTCAATTTTTCCAAATATGGAGGAAATATGTTTTGTAAAGCTCCATATCATCCTTCTGAGAAGCACTAAACCTACTAATCCCTTATGGTCTCTAGCAATTGCATGATGGCCCCCATATTAAGCCTTCGGCACCTTTTTCAATATTAGCTAAATTACTTTTTCTGGAACCATCGGGGAAAGGCTGGGGAATGAAATTGGCTAGCGTCTTAAAATTGTGGTTGTTTAACATTTAACTGAGTCTCAACAACGTGTTAAAGTGCTATCTAAACAGATAATTAGCTAGCTGTTGCGCAGTGGGCTCTGTCTAAATTTAGCAGTAAATTAGGCTCACGGAAAGTAAAATTTTCTTAAGGGAAACGGTGGTGTCAGCACAGCCAATGGATGTCACAATAGCTACATTTCGTCAATTATGATGATCATCAGGGGATCTCCCAGAGCGATGCAGGACAAGGTTTACTTATAAGTACCTACTGAGGATAGGTGATAGAGAAGTGGGCAGTGGGTAGAATGGCCTGAAGCCTTGGAGGTGAGTAAAACATTGTAAGCCAGCCGGCGGAGGGTGAGCCGACCCTAGTGATTGAAAGCTGAGGACAGTGTGGTCTTAGCCACAGGCAAACGTTCGTTTAACTGCGACAGGCTCGTCTGTAGGAGGCTGACCCTTGTTTGACTTTATTATTGGAGCATATTTGTGGCTATCTGGTGGAGGTGGAAGGACTTACATACATGTAAAATTAATGGTATCAGCCCTGAGAACTGGTGTTCTACGCCTCCACCCACCCCCACCAGTCCAAACTGTCCACCCTCCTACTCCCCCCGCGGAACTGCAAGTGGCTGTGGCTCCAAGGTCAAGCCACCGGGGCTGTGAGTGGCGGGTGGCTGAAGAGGGCAGGGCAGGCAGCCATCTAGGGTGAGAGAAGGACATGGGGGACCACAGACGCTCCTTTTAGGGGCAAATGTTTAATACTTTCCGAGGTTGCTTTCCTGCGATCAGTTAAAAGGAAAACAGGCAAGAATATTACACGTGCGAGCATGCAAATAAAACAAAACCAAAGAAAACACCACCGCATGCGAAGCCCTCCGATGGGGGAAAATCCATGGCCTCCTGTTGCCAGTCGCCCGGCGCTGAAAGTGGACAGCCCGGCGGCCGGAGAGAAGAACGGGAGGCAAATCTGGGACCCCTCTCCTCGCCTGGCTCCGCTGGCCCTTCCACCAAGCCGCCCTCCCAGAGAAAGGAGCAGGAAAAACGCTTCTGCAAACGTGCCTTGGCGAGCGGGGGTGGGGGGGGGGGTGAAGAGCGGGGCTGAGAAGAAAGGAGGGAATCGGAGAGCAGTTGTCCCGGGAAGCAAGAAAGAGTCTTTCATTCCCCCGCGTCTAGGCGAGAAGGGAGAAAACTAGTCCAGCAGGCAGCGTCCAGCTTCCTAGACAGGAACCTTTAGCACGGGCAACGGAAGGGCAGCCCCATCCTGCCTTCCCCTCCCCAACCCCTCCTTGTCCCGGGTCGCCACCACAGGGACAGCGCCGCCCGGGTAAGACGAGCTCCGAGCGCGATAGTCCCATAGCCCTCCTCCTCCTGCGCCGGGGCAGCAGTGGACCCGCGAGGGGCGGAGTGGACGAGACCATTGGAAACGCTGGGTAGAGGGTGAGCACGAAGCAGGAACGGGGGGCGGGGCCGACTAACCTATTCCAGATTTTCCTGTCCTCTTTAAAGCTCTGCTTTGGGAGAAACCCCGTTATCAAAGTGGATGAAGGAGAGTTTTTTTTTTTTTTTTTGAAAGGGGAGGAGCGTGTGTAGGAGGGCGGGGTGGGAGGAGACGCGGCTTATACCCGGGGATCAGATAGAAGCAGCAGTTGCGCGGGGAAGCGGACGAGTCCCAGCGTCCGCTCTGAGGGTCGGCTTTCTCTCCCCCTCTGGCGCGGGGCAGGGTGGTGCGTTCCGAGTTCCCAGGAGTTCGAGGCGGGCGGGTGCCGGGGGGAGGGGAGTGGCGGCGGTGGCGGGCGGCTCCCACTTCAGGCTCGGCGTCGGCTACGGCTGAGTCTAGGCAGCCGCGAGCACTCGGCTCAGTGTCAGCCGGCGGCGACGGCGCTAGAGCTAGGAGTTGGGTACGCGCGCGCCGGCCGTTTCGCCGCCGCCGCCCAGAGACTGAGACGCCGGGGCCGGGGGAGTCGGGGGGGCGGGCGGGTGAGCGGGCCGGGGGGAGGGTGGGGGATGGCGCGGACCCCGGGCCTGGCCCCACCGTGTCCTGGAGGCGGCAAAGCACAACTTTATTCCACTTCTCCCCCTGGGGCCGGGCTCCTGCTGCCGCCCCCGCCGCCGCCGCCGCCGCCGCCGCTGCTGCTGCTGCTCTTCCCGTTGCTGCTCTTCTCCCGGCTCTGTGGTAGGTGAACCTCGGCGGCCGGCGCGGGCTGAAGGAGGCTCGACGGTGGCCGTGAACGCGCGGGCCGCTGTCCGGAGTGACCAGGCGGTTATGCTGGGCGGTTGGCTGCGCGAGCGGGTACCGTGGACTTTGGCTGGAAACTTTTCGCCGCGCCCGGGGCGAGGCCGCTGAAGGGCCGGGCCGCCGCGGCGGCCGCCCGCTCTCCTCCCCCGCGTCCGCGCGGGTAGCCGCGCAGATGGCCGGGGGTCTCCAGTGGCGCTTCGTGTGCGGGGCTCCTCCGGATTTGCTCCTGGGACCGTTACTTCCTCGCTCTTCCGCGGAGGAAGCCGAGATCGCAGACTTTTCTGGGCCGGGGTTAAGATGCCGGGATGCACGTTTGTCGCTTCCTTTTTTCCTGTTGAAACTTGTAAGCCCAGAAACCCTAGGGACCAGAAGCCGACGGAACCAAGCCTTCGGGTCCGCTCCTCATCGCCTGCCACCCAGGCTAAGGCACCATTTTAGCCCACCCCTCCGTAGCATCCCCTACAGTCAGTTTTCTTTGGTCCTCCGACCCCGTTCTGCCCTGGCAACCTCTGGGTCTCTTTGGATTGAGCCTCCTGCTGCCTTCCAGTTTGGGGGACGTCTCTCACACCGTCCATGCTTATTTTAGCAATCCCTGTTTGTCCCCAGGACCTAGATTTACGTGTTAAATGCTTGATTGAATCTATTGTGCCCCGACTGTTCAAATCAAAGCAGCGCCACGCCACTTCCCCATCTCTTCCTTCCCCGTGTTATGTTACAGTTTTCCTGTCACACACATTTGGGAACTAGTCTCTTTGTAAGTTCTGTTTCCCAGGTATCGAGACTAGAAACCTACTTGTGGGGGAGGGGAGCAGGGGAAGTCTGCCTTTCGTGCAGGAGAAATCGACGTAAGTAATAGTTAATGGAAGGCGGTGATGTGAGAAAATAAGGCCACCAGTCTTTGGAGATTAGCTCTAAATGTCTTTAGTAGTATCAAGACACCGTGGGGCGTTATTCATTCGAGGGCTCTTGGTGAGCAAGGTGGAAGAGCAAAACTTATGGTTGCTCAAAGATTGGTTCTTTGTTTCATGAAATTTTAAACTGAAGTTTTACTTGTATTTATTAAAAGGAGAGATGTGTGCACATTTCTTGGATAATGTGATTTAGAAGAAAAGAATCCCGTTAAATGTGTAGGTGAGTCAAGGGTAGTTGGTTGTGAGCGAGGCAAAGTTTTCATGATGAGAATGAATGCCTCTTATAGGCTGAGAATTCACCACCACATTTCTACACTGTAGTGAAAGTTTCAGATTTACACAGAATATAGTGTGACAAATGGCGTGTTATCTAATGTGCACTGTTTCTGTATCCCCACTCCCCAGATGTTTGGTTCTAAGACACAGTTCTTAATAATATGACCTCTTTAAATTGATGCAAGATTCTAGATTGAATTTGTGTACTATTCATTTCCGTTAAGGAGGATTGTGGCTGCTGCTTACAATTGGGTGAGGAAATAGTTGGAGGGGACTTAAACCTATCCCGACTTAATTTATATTAAGGACTGAGAATATTTGTACCTCTATAGAGGCAGATCTACTTAGGTAAAGCTCTATGGAATACTGAAGCTAGGTAGTGTGTACACCTGATACAAGAGATAAAATTTGCATAATAATTTAACAGTGGTTGTGAAAATGAACTGTTGATTACTTTTTGAAGGCACACGTTGGTTTTCACATGGAAGAAGAAACGTTTTAAAAAAATCTTTTTAGTAATGTGCTATTGGAGGGACTTGATATTTTAGAGCCTAAAAACTAAGCATTGTAGGCAAATGGACTGATTTAGAGAAGGTATAAACTGAAGATTTTAAAGCCAACTCTGCTTGTAGCTGTAGAGACAGACAGTAGTTTTGTGCACTGCTCATTTAAAGAGCTTCCTTTTTTGGCTTATAGTGTTATAACACCCTAATTTGTGCACCCTCATGACAAGTTTTTTTCCATCAGCCTTTGTTTTAGAATTCAGTCTTTGAAAAGGGCACAGTTGTGACTTATGGATGCTTTGTAAGTATGGAAACAGAATTTTCTTCATGTAAGCTGTTTGTTGATCTAACAACTAATGTTAGTAGTACTGATATTCATGACAAAGTTTGGCATGTACATATGTTTGACTGAGTAGGGCCAGTTTTAGAGTTGACAGGATTTTTAGGCTTTAAAAAGATGACTTTTTCTGATGATTTGTTCATCAATAGGCTTTACTTGTTTTATCCCATACAGATTTTTTTCTTTTTGCTGCTATTTTTTATATGTTGCTTACATTCAGCGTGGCCTTAACTTTGCTTAACTTTGTCATGTTATTTTGAGTGTTAAAAATATCTCTCACAACTGGTAGACCTGATATGCTGAAAGCTATAAAAAAAATTTTATAGCAGATTTGCTCTTTGTTTTGGGGGTGTACATTATCTTATTTGAAGAACTGAAATTTTAAAATTAGAATTTTACAGGTTGTCAAACTGCCAGTTTTTTGTTTGTTTTTTATTCTTAGGTATAAAGGTGAAGGGAACTAAGTTTACCACAGTGTCTGACTTTATAAGCCTCATTTTCTTAATTCTGAAATTCCATGTTTCTTTATGATGGCAATAATCAATTAATGGATGATCAGATATATCTCACTTTTCCTTCTTACATTTTTCTTGGGACATAGAGAATATTAGTACACATATGGTATTGACGAATGAGAGGATAGACTATTTGACCTTTGTATGGTCCCATTTGACTCTGGGATTCTATAACTCTTTTCATTTTCAACAAAACTTTATCTTAAGATAGATATTTAGAAGATGATAGAAAAGATGATCTAGTATGATATGGGACCTTTAGCACTTTAAGTACTTTCTATGTAATTGATGGGCACTTGGGGACATAACACATGAATAAGACAGTCCTGGCTTCAAGATGCTTATAGCTTTGTAACAGACATAAAGGAAACAGATGATTATCAGACACTTTGGTGTTTATGGTAGAGATATGCATGAGGTACTGTAAGGTTGCCCAGAAGAGGGATACCTAACTCATTAGGTGAAGACATATGAGTGTGAAATGAGAAAAAAAAAAAATCACTTTTTAGCAATCGTTTGAGTCAGATCTTTTTTCAGATTAGACATTGTGGTAGTGGTACAAGATCTCCCCTCTCTCCCCCTCTCCCTCCCCCTCCCTCCCTCTCCCCCTTTCTCCCTCCCTCTCCCCCCTCTCCCCCCTCTCCCCCCTCTCCCCCCTCTCTCCCTCCCTCTCCCCCTCTCCCCCCCTCTCTCCCCCTCTCTCCCCCTCTCCCCCCTCTCTCCCCCTCTCCCCACCCTCTCCCCCTCTCCCACCCTCTTCCCCCTCTCCCCCCTCACCCCCGCTCTCCCCTGCTCTCCCCCGCTCTCCTCCTCTTTCCTTGGGCAGTTTATGGTTTAGTTACTAAAGGGGCAGTTTGATTCTGAAAAAAGAATGCACTTACTAGCTGTGAATCATTGGCAGGTTATTTAACCTTGGAAATTTAATGTTTCTCATTCATCTTTTTAAAAAAGGATATTACCTTGCTGATTGAGTTCTTGGGAGAATTATATGAAAGAATAAAGTAAAACATTTAGTGGAGTGCCTGGAATACAGTAACACTCATGTTAGCATTTATTATATTCCACAGCTTAAACCAACCAGCCTGATACCAGTGATTCTTAAATTCTACTCTGATGTCCTGAATAATTGAGTTTTCAAGTTACTTGACTTGTATTTGCATTTTACATCTTTGTACTGAGGGTATAGCCAAATCAGTGGTCATTACCGATAGTATTAGGTTGGGGCCTACAGTATATTCTGCCTATATTAGTCTTTATACATCCTAAACAGATATTATTGGAAAGTGAACCAAATTTAGAAGCAAGCAAAAAAGACCAGATCTTCCTTTCTTGCAGTTAGCTGCAGCATCAGAAATAGGAATTGGAAAAGTAAAGCAGTTATACATATGTGTGTGTATGTTATATATTTAACTGTCTTACCTTGTTTATGTCACTTTCACATATATTTATAATTTAGTGACTCAGCAATTCTGGTGTATGTTTTATATCTGTATAGTTAAGGAATAAAATTTGTGGGTTATTGCCAGATATTTGAAAGTTATCAGAGAAGCTGGCTGTAATATCCTTTTTTTTTTTTAAAAGTAGTAGTCTGACATTTTGTAATTTACCCATTAAAAATTAGTGGGTAAATAGTATATTGTTATAGCATATTCTGTAATTTATTAAAGTCTTCATAAAAGTCTTCATTTAATAGAATGAAAAGTTCAGAATGTCTATAGAGCACTATATGGGTTGCAAAAGATGAGACATATTTAATTTATAATTACTGTTAGCATATAAATACAGGATAAAATCAAATAACCCTTAAGTCCATAATGGAGTATTAAAGATGATTTTGTGTGCCAAACACTCTTATCTAAAAATCTGAGTACCATTAGTCTGTCATACTTTTGATTACCTTATATCTTTTTGTTTAAATTTTTTGTCTTTAAATTCTTGAACCTTTATCCTTCAATAAATTTCATAAAACTTATGATTTTTATTTTTGTAATAGGCTTTGGTATAGTTTAATCATTTATTTAAAGTTTGCTGCAAACTTTTATCAAGGGTGGGCTTCAAGTTTTTTTCTAAGTGGCTCACTTACTATAATGTAGGACATCAATTTAAAATTTTAGTGAGAGTTGCCTCCTGTGAGTCTAGATATAGCCATATTGCAGGTACTATACAGCCATGCCTCAGAGAAATTGCAGGTTTGATCCGAGACCAATGCAGTAAAGCAAATATGGCAATAGAGTGAGTCACATGAATTTTTTGGTGTCTGAGTACACGTAAAAGTTACGTCTACACTATACTGTTTAATCTCTTAAATGTGCTATAGCATTATGCCTAAAAAAGCAAATGTACATACCTTAATTAAAAATACTTTTCTGCTAAAAAAAATGCTAACAATCATCTGAGCCTTCAGCGAATTGTTTCTTTTTGTTGGTGGTGTAATCTTGGCTCGATGTCGATGGCTGCTTACTTACCATGGTGGTGGTTGCTGAAGGTTAGGGTAGCTGTGCAAGTTTCTTAAAATAAGACAGCATTGACCACATCAATTGATTCTTCCTTTCACGAAAGACGTGTCTGTAGCATGCAATGCTCTTTGATAGTATTTTACCCACAGTAGAACTTCTTTCAAAATTGGAGTCAATCTTTCAGACTCTGCTGCTGCTTCAGCAACTTAGTTTATGTAATATTCTAAATCCTTTGTTGTCATTTCAGCAATGTTCACATCATCTTCACCAGGAGTAGATTCCATCTCAAGAAACCCCTTTCTTTACTCATCCATGAGAAGCACCTTGTCATTTGTTCAAAGTTTATCATGAGATAGTAGCAATTCAGTCACATTTTTAGGCTCTCTTTACAATTTTAGTTCTTTTGCTGTTTCCACCACATCTGTATTTACTTCTTCCACATAAGTCTTGAACCCCTCAAAGTCATCCATGAGGGTTGGAGTCAACTTCTTTCAAACTCCTGTTAGTGTTGATATTTTGACCTCCTCCAATGAATCATGAATGTTGTTAATGGCATTTAACACTGTGAGTCCTTTCCAGAAGGTTTTCAATTTACTTTGCCCAGACCCATCAGAAGAATCACTATCTATGTCAGCTATGGAATGTATTTCTTAAATAATAAGACTTTGAAATTCAAAATTACTCCTTGATCCTTGGGCTTGCAGAATGGATGTTGTGTTAGCAGGCATGAAAACAACATCTTGTACATCTCCATCAGAGCTCTTTGGTGACAAGGTGCCTCGTCACTGAGCAGTAATATTTTGAAAGCAATCTTTTTTTCTGAGCAGTAGGTCTCAAGTAGGCTTAAAATATTCAGTAAACCATGTTGTAAACAGATGTGTTGTCATCCAGGCTTTGTTGTTTCATTTATAGAGCACAGGCAGATTAGATTTTGCATAAATCTTAAAGGCCCTAGTAATATTCGTTACAGCATTTTTGTTTATGGTTTGACCAGATCTGACCAATGTTTGAAAGAAATATACTCTACCCTTTTGTTGACTATTTATATCCCCAGGTGCTTGGCATGTAGTAGGCTTTATTTCAAGAGTTTAACAGCAAAATCCAGTTTAGTTTAAGCCAGCACTGTTCAATAGAAATATAATGTCAGTCACATAATTTTAAGTTTTTTTGATGCCATGTTAAAAAAGTAAAAAAGGAACAGGTGAATTTAATCTTAATAATATAGTTTATTTAGCACAGTGTAACCAAAATATTATTTCAGCATGCAGTTCATAGTAAAAATGGAGAATAAAAATTTTCTTTCATAGTAAGTCTTTGGAATCTCGTGGATATTTTACACTTATAGATATTTTCAGTTTGGACTAGGCACATTTAATGCACTAAGATAAGTGTGGTGTGGCTGTTGGCTACCATTTTGGCCTGTGAAGTCTAAAAACTATTCATTGTCTCTGAAGTATAGATTATACCCTTCTCCAGTCCTTATTCATAAGTCCCAGAATGACATTTATCTTCCTTCCTACCTAGTGAAATTTTGGAGTACTCGAAATTTTGAAATTTACTTTCTTCATGAAGGCTTCCTTCAACACTTCTTGTGAACAGTGAGCATGCACATTCTGTTCATTTTTTCATGCTTTTAGTTTTAGAACAAAGTTTGTCAATGTTTTCATGGAACACTAGTTTCAGAAGATAGGTTTTTGGAAGAAAGTACCATGGTTGAATACATTTGGGTGTGGGAAAAAATAACCATACACTCTTCATGGAAAGTTAAAATGTACATTAGTTTATTAATGGTCTGAGGAATTCTTCAGTAAAATATTCTGTTTTACAAATTAATTAAACAAATCCTTTTTATTGTAATACCTATTCTCATGTTGCAGATGTTATGTTGTGCGGACTGCACTATGGGAGATAAATCCTTAGAGAGATTTGTACTCTTACTATTTTTATCTTGGAAGGAATTTATATTTTAAATTCGAATTCTAAACTAGAAAATATAGGTTTAAAGATGTTACTTGATGAGATAGTTCTGCACTGGTTTTTCTTTTTATATATTTTTTTTTGCTCTTTTTAGTTGTCTGTCTTTTTCCCCGTTGCCTTAGTATTTTGGATTTGAGTTGTACAAAATCAGCTGTGTATTATTTGCCCTAGGATGTATGTAGCTTAAACAGCCTCTGTGGAACATATCTTACTTTAGATATGACACATCTCATGCTGAGACTGTTTTCGGAATAAAGTGGGTAAATTTAAGATAGCTAGTTTGTAAGAAAACTATGCCAGTGCTCCTATTGGGAAGGACATGAAAAAACCAAGGGGCAAATATAAGAATAGGTGCACAGAGCCTGGGCTCCAACTCAGCATTTGAGAATATTGTATATAATTAAGAATATGGTAGACTCTTCTAATTGCTTCAATTCAGAAGAAAAACTAAGACTTTAATGAAATGTTATTATTGGTAAATTGCGGTAAGATCAGTTTCATATATTAACTCTAGGAGTTACTCATGACAGACATGATTGCCATTACTAAAATATCTATGAGACAATAGTCTTTGAAGATTATTAATAAGATTTCTAGTTTAGTCATATGAGGGCACTTCAAAAAAGTCCGTGGAAAGATTTATATTATCTTTTAATTCCGTTTTTCCATGAACTTTTGAAGTATGCTTGTAGTTACTGCAGGCTAGGTTAAGATTTATTTTACAGATTTCCCTTGTTATGGACCCCAACTCTTTACTAAATTGATTTAGATTAGAAGTAATCATTTAAGGGTATAAGTCAAGACAATAAACTGCTTAGTTTTTAAACTTGCTTAGAAATACCCTAGCTCCTTTATTTTAAATGCAAAATTTAAAAATGCTTTTTAGTTTCTTTCATTGAATGTTTTTGAAGATAATGAAGTGGGAGAAAGAACATAGCTATCAGTTCTATCCTTCTTTGTTAAGGGCATGGGACTAGAACAACATAGCAGCATTTTTCACTAAATCATGTTGGCTTATGTTAATTGCTTATAGCAGCCACTCTAAAATTGTACATTTCTGCTTGTTAAATTTGAAGGAGGTAGAAAATTACCACCAACACAAACCTCAAGAAACATCTGCAAATAATGCTGTTGTATTCAATATTAACTTTTATAGTAGCTTCCTCATTCCTATAAGCTATTCTGAGATTATAAATACTATAATATTATAAGTACTGTATATCTTGATGCTGTTTGTCTGCCTATTTCCTATTAAAAACAGAATGAACTTTAATATTGAAATAACAGTAAAGAACTTATTCTTTTTCAAGTTATTGCCTTCTGTTTGTTGTATAATAGTACATTATTAAAAGAATCATTTTTTTTTTTTTAAAGAAGGTATAGACCCTACAGTTGGCTGACTGATTTTGAGTTAAAAAAAAAAAAGGCATATCAAGGCTAGAATTAGTAATACTAATGAGGACGTCTTTCTTAGCAGGAAATAAGACTGTCTAGTTAGACTATTGACATTCTTTTCTATACCTAAGAAAATAAAATTAGGAAATAAAAATAGGTTATCTTTATGCTTTTTAAATGATAAAACATTTTCAACTTTTAGATTCTTAAAGATGTCAGCAATTATAGTGGCTGTTTTGAAACCATGCATTGTTTATCAAGTTTATTTTCCTTATGTATACAGAAAGATCTAAGAATTGATACGTTTTCATTATATTCATAGTTGATAGTGAAAATGTTTAAATATATAAGTAGCTGGTGAAATTTGTGTACAGTATCCCCCAAATCTCTTGTCCTCAAAATGCTTTAATCCTAGCAGCATCTGTTAAAATATGGAAAAAAAAAAAATCTAAACCTCCCTAAGAAAAATACATGTTTTTCTTTGAATATACTACTGTTGCTTTGCTGCCCTCTACAGTCATCTAAAATAGTCACTGTAGGTTTTTCTCCGATCAAATGATTAGGATACTTCCTTGACCTGTGAGCTTTAAATTTCAGGAATGGATTGAGTAATATTTACTGTTAAAATATGTTAAAATTTAGTTAGTTGCAATAGTTGATCTATATCTGTTATGCAAAACATGAAGGACTTAGAAATTGGAGCAGGGAATAGATTGGAGACTACTGAGCATCAATTAGGAAATAGGTGGTAGAGCACCAACTGTATGCTATGTAGTGTAGAGGATACCTTGATGGAATAAGGAATGGTACTACTGTCAAACATATAAACCCATTGTAAAACTAATGACATGCTAGAATATTTATATATGAGGGTACTTCAAAAAGTTTGTGGAAAAATATAATTAAAAGATAATACAAATCTTTCACGAGCTTTTTGAAGTACCCTCATATGTAGGTATTTGTAGCAACATACCAAGTAGTATGATATAATTTTTAAAAAGATCAGTGAGCCTGGAAGAGTCAAGGAAAACAAGGAAACTTTTGAGCTGTCTGGATGGATAGAGTTCAGACAGGTAAAACAGGGTTATTTCAAACAAGGAAGAGAATATTTATTGAAAACACAAAGTATCTGTTATACACAAAAGACTCTGCTAGGCTGCTTGCAGTCTTTACCCTTAAGACATGTAAAATTTAATTGTCAGGAGATTTGGAGTTAGAAGATCTCTGTGTGTGTGTACTTCTCTTCCTGTTTCATCCCGTGTAAAATTGGCTAAACAATACTTCCTTCACAAAATTTCTGTGAAAATAAAATGCAATAAAGTGCTCTACAAATACAACTAACAATAATGCAAGGGAAAATAAACTATCTTTTGTTAGAAATATAAACAAAATGTTGGGATTATAGAAGGACGGGGCAGTTTAACTGGAGATGGAGGAAGACTTAAAGAGGACTGAATTTTCTAGGTGAATCTTGAACTTGAGTTTAGATTTCCATTTGCAAGGGAAGGTCAGAGAAAAAGAGGGCATTCCAAGTTGGAAAGACCACTGGATTCAGGATTCTATAGAAGGAATTAGTATTCCTATGTGGTTCAAGCATGAGTTTTATAGAGGGAAGGCATGGATTTTTAAATACTTTGTTGAGGAGATTAGACTCTGTATGGTAGGTGGTGAGGACCGTTTGAAGGCAGGTAGCTATTGAGTCTGATTTGAGAATATTGTATAGCTCTGGCAGCAGTGTGAAAGATATATTGGAGGTATGAGACAGGAAAAAGGGAAAACCATTGCAGTGTTCCATGGGAAGAGAGGATTACAGAGGTAAAGGGCAGTTTGGCAGAGGGAGTTGAAAGGAGGAATGGGATCTGAGAAGCAGATTACACTCTTTAGTTACCATTGTGGATGAGGAAGGAGGAGTTAGATATGAACTGACATGGATTTTTCCCTTGAATGATTAGGAAAGGATGGTGAAAGGATTGATTAATCAATCTGGTGATTTTTTTGTGGGCATTTTAGTTGTGGTGGCTCTGGGGCATATTTTTGAGCTGTAGTTGGAAATTTGTTATGAGAAGTTGGGGGTATGATGTGAAATTGGGAATTATTAGGATTGAGGTATTTGGATTGGATGAGCTGTTAGAAATAGAGGACTGCAGTGAGGGGAGAGAGGGAGGGAAAGGAAAAGGAGGGAAGAAAAGGGGGGGCTGGGAAAATTTTTATGATTGAGGTATTTTGATCAGATTAGCTGTCAGTGGGAGGAAGGGAGGAGATAAATAATTAATATGGGAAAAAAATCTTACTTGGTAACTAGATAAATACATTTATTTAGTAGTTAGGAGGAAGACATTGGTGACCCTTAGTAATTTAGTAGAAGTAGGTAGGGGGAAAAAAGTCAGATTTCAAGGGATTAACAAATAAGGGGTTAGTGAGGAAGTAGTAAGGTAGAAATTACTCTTGGCAAAGATGGGAAAGAGAAAGAGTAATGTTAAGAGGAAGAATATATCAGTTGTTATGGACTGAGTCCCCTCTACCCACCTGCCCAAAGTTCATATGTTGAAGCTCAACGTGATGTTATTAGGAGGTGGAGCCTTTGGAAGATAATTAGATTTAGATGAGGTCAGGAGGGTAAAGTTCCATTATGGGATTAATGCCCTTATAAGAAGAGGAAGAAATACCAGAGCTACTTCTCTGTGCCATGTGTGGATACAGCAAGAAAGCAGCCATATGCAAGCCAGGAAGAGGGTCCTCACCAAGAACCCAACTATGCTGGCACCTTCATCTCAGATTTTCAGCTTCCAGAACTGCAAGAAATAAATGTCTGTTTAGGCTACGCAGCCAATGCTATTTTGTTACAGGAGCTCGAGCTAAGTTGTCAGTCAAGGATCTTGGTTAATAAACTTCAGAAACTTAACTCTGGTTAAAAGAAATTTTATTGAAGCATACGGAGTGGTTCAAGTATGGAAATCAAGAACCAAAAGAGGCTAGGCAAGTAGAACTATATTCAGAACTACAGCCAAGATAATGTTGAAGAGCAGTGTATCAAGGTCATTACTTCTTGCTGCTTAGACAATGGATATTGTAGCCTTGTCTCTGACACTGGCATTGCTGCTCTTACAAACTGGATGATGTTGTTGCCATAGCCCAAGAAAATATATTGTCCATAGGTGTCCACTATAGAAAGTTGAAGTAAAGCATATTCTTTTTAATACAGTTTTTATAATGAGACTTCCATGTCTTTGGGAGGGGAGTGAGAGAGACATATTGATATGGCAGGGTACAGGAACAAAAAATAAGTAGAAACATTAGAAACACAGATGGGAGAGGCTAATCTTAGAAATAAGAGACTTCTTTCTGTTAGAAAGGGAAAAGAAAATGATAGGTGAAAATGTAGAGATACTTTTAGGAGTACAAGAAGGCAGTTATAGAAAGGCTTTGATCTTTAGTGACTTAAGTGTTATATTTTGAGAATAAGTGAATATGGGCTGATGTTGAGACTTAGGACAGAACCTTTGGGGGAAAATGGAATAAGAAATCAACTAAGAATTAATAAACTGATGAATGAGCATTGAAGGCATGTGTTGCCATAACATGAACTAGTAAATGTGAATGATGGTGTGGAGGTGTAGTAATAAGTTTATGTTTATGGCTGTTAATATTTAGTTGAGCACTAAGTGTAATGGAGATTATTGTAGGTACTATGAAAGACTAGAGAATAAAGACTAAAGAATAAAATGTGTTCCTGGAAACCACTTGTATATGGGGTCTTCGAAAAGTTCATGAAAACTGCATATTATGAAAAAACTATGTATAGATTACAAAAATTTTTTGAACCAAAATAAATTCATACTAATTTGTTATAACATGTCTGAACAGGATCTGGTTTGAGGCACTAAGAAGGGTAAGACATCAATTTGAATAGAGCCCCTATCAGAGCAACATGAATTCTGTCAACATTGAAACAAGAACAAACATCAAATTGATAGTGAAGCTTGGGTAGAAGAATGGTGAGATCACTGATGTTTTACAAAACATGTATGGGAACAATGTCCCAAAGAAATCAGTTTACAAATGGATAACTCATTTTAAGAAAGGATGAGACAGTGTTGAAGATGAAGCTGGCAGCGACAGACCATCCACATCCATTTGTGAGGAAAAAAATCTTGTTTGTGCCCTGGATGAAGAGGACCAATGATTAACAGTAGAAACAATAGCCAACACCATAGACATCTCAATTGATTTAGCTTACACAATTCCAACTGAAAAATTACATTTGAGTAAACTTTCTGCTTGACGGGTACCAAAACTCTTATGTCCCAGTCAGCTGCAGACAAGAGCAGAGCTTTCAATGGAAATTTTAAACAAGTGGGATCAAGATCCTGAAGCATTTCTTCAAAGAATTGTAACAGGAGATGACACATGGCTTTACCAGTATGATCCTAAACAAAGCACAAACCCATGGGTACCAAGAGGTGGAAGTCGTTCAGTCAAAGCAAGAATGGACCAGTCTAGAGTAGAGGTCATGGCAGCAGTTTTTTGGGATTCTCAGGGCATTTTGCTTGTTGTCTTCTGGAGGGTCAAAGAACGATCACATCTGTTTGTATGAGAGTGTTCTTAGAAAGTTAAAGCTTCAGCAGAAAAACGCCTAGAAAGGCTTCACTGGAGAGTCATTCACCACAGCAGTGCTCCTTCTTATTCCTCTCATCAAACAAGGGCAGTTTTGCAAGAGTTTCGATAGTAAATCATTAGACATCTACCTATGATGCCTGATTTGCTCCTTCTGACCTTATTTATTTATTTATTTTTGTTTTCTAATCAAAAAAATCTTTAAAGGGCACCCCCCCTTTTTTTTAGTTAATAATACAAAAAGACTATGTTAACATTAAATTCCCAAGACCCTTAGTTCTTTAGGGTTGGACCAACTAGCTGTTATTCTCGCTTATAAAAGTATTTTGAACTTGATGGAGCTTATGTTGAGAAATCAAGTTTGTATTTTTTATTTTTATCTTTTAATTCCATTTTTCCATGAACTTTTTGAAGTTCCCTTGCATTTATGTATTGAAGGAAACAATATAGTTAGGCTACTGAGTACCTTTTGAATATGATGGGATAGGGTGTCTGAAAGTTTGGGAACAGAGATTATATAAGGAAAGTAGAATTTAAGAAATACTGATTTATCATAAGTGAGGTGGTCTAGATGTAGATTTATTAAGGCCTGTATTAGGGTGGTAGTGGTAGAGATGGAAGGGAAGGATTTAGAAACTAGATAATTAAAGGGTAGTACCTCTTGATGATCCTAGAATATGAGAAGTGGAGAAAAATCAGTAAATTTGGAGTTTTTGTATTGGACAGATGGGAGAATAGTGTACATATTGCTGAATGAGAGGTTGAGGTAGGAATTAGATATTGCATGGGAAGGGCGTATTAGTTTCCTAGGCCTGCCATAATAAATCACCAGAAACTGGATGGCTTTAAGACAGCAGCAATTTATTCTCTCACAGTTCTGGATCCTAGAAGTCTGAAATCATGGTGTCAGCAGTGCCATGTTTCCTCTGAGACTGAATAGAATCATTCCTTGTCTCTTCCAAATTTCTGGTAGTAGCCATCAATCCTTGGCTTCCTTGGTTTGCAGCTGCATCACTACAATCTCTGCCTCTGTCATCATGTGACATTCTCTCTGTGTGTCTCTTTCATGGTGTTTTCCTCTTATAAGGACAATAGTCGTATTGTATTAAGGGCACCTAGCCTTTTCTAGTATAACCTCATCTTAATTTACAAATTACATCTGTAGTGACTATTTCCAAATAAGGTCACATTTACAGGTACTAGAGCTTAGGGCTTCAACATGTCTTTTGGGGGGACACAATTCAACCCATAATAAAGAGGTGATGATTTTTGTTTTTACTATGTTAACTGTGAGATTTGAGGCTTGACTCAAGTCAAGGTACCAGATAAACAAAATATTTTGAAGATGTGAGGTATGAGCTGGTTTGAACAAGACTTGAGACAGATTTATGAAATATTAAAACTTTTATTCACGTACACGTACAGAGAAGTATACATAAGTGTACAATTGGAGGAGCTATTACAAAGTGAGCATAACCATGAAATGATCACCCTGGTCAAGAAATAAAACATTACTAGCACTCCAGAAGTCTCTCTCACTCTTCTTCTCAATCACAAATTCTTCCCTCATCTCAGAAATAACCACAAAACCACCAAAAATCAGTTTTACCTGTTTTTGAGCTTTATGTAATACTTTATTGCTGACATTGTGAGATTCACCCATGTTGTAGCAGGTAGCAATAGTTTGTTCTTTTTTAACATTGTATTTTACCCTTGTATGACTGTTCATTTATCAGTTCTTTTAATGTTGGACAGACCGTTGGGTTGTATTCACTTTGAGACTTTTGTGAACAGTACCACTATGTGCTTGTTTTTGGTGGTAGAATTACTAGTTCTTATTATGCATGTTTTTGTCGAAACAGCTTTCCAAAGGGTTTATAACTTATACTCACACCAGTAGTGTATAAGAAGTTTTAGTTGCTCTACATTCTCACCAGTCCTTTGTAATATTAGTATTTTTTTTTTAAAAGATGACTGGTAAGGGGATCTTAACCGCCCCGACTTGGTGTTGTCAGCACCACACTCTCCCAAGCAGGCCAACCGGCCATTCCTTTATAGGGATCCGAACCCGCGGCCCTGGTGCCAACAGCACCACACTCTCCCACATGAGTCATGGGCCGGTCTTTTTTTTTTATCCGTTCTGATCAGTGTGTTATGGCATAACATTGTGATTTTAATTTATATTTCCCTGATGATTGAGATCTAAGGATTATAGGCCATTTTTTAATATCCTCTTTTGTGAACTACTTGTTCATTCTCTTTTTATATTCAGTTGGGTTGTCTTTTGTTTTTATATGCTAGGTATGAACTCTTTGTTAGTCATATGTATTGCAAATATCTTCTCCCACTCTGGCCCTTTCACTCTATGAATGGTGCCTTTTGATGAACAGAAGTTCTGTAATATCTATCCATGTAGTCAAAACTAATCTTTTTCTTTACAATTAATTCTTTGTGTCTTATTTACAAAATCTTTCTGTAGCAAACCATCATGAAAATTTTCCTCCTAGAAGTTTTATTATTTTGCCTTTACTATGAAACATCTAGAATTTACTTTTGTGATTACATGAGGTAGGGTCCATGTTTTTTACCCCCATTTACTATCCAATCAATCATTACTGGGCTGAGCCCGTGGCTCACTCGGGAGAGTGTGGCGCTGGGAGCGCCGAGGCCGCGGGTTCGGATCCCATATAGGGATGGCCGGTTTGCTCACTGGGTGAGCGTGGTGCTGACAATCAATCATTACCATTTATGGAAAAGACCCTCTGGTGTAGAGTGCTCCTTTATATAAGTTAAGTAGTCTTATATGTCTGGGTTTGTTTTGGGCTCTTCCTGGTCCATTTTTCAATTTTTGTGCAAATGTCATAATGTGTCATTTAACATTATAATAATAGCCTGGTATCGGGTGGAGTAAGTCCACCTGTTTATTCAAATTTATTGTGCTTAATCTTGGTCCTTTTTCCTTCCTATATAAATTTTAGTAGCAACTTATCAATTTCCACAAAAAGCCTGCAGGAATTTTTATTGGGAATACATTAAATATATATGGATTAATGTGGGGCTAAATTGACATCTCTAATACAGAGTCATCCAGTACATGAACCTGGTTTATTTCTTCATTTGCTGAGGTTTTCTTTAAGTAAAACTTTCCAGTTGTTTCAGTGTGTAGAAGTCTTGTATAACTATAAATTTTAGATTAAATTTAATCTAAATTATTTGAGTTATAGATTTATTTTAAATTATTTGTTTTTTTATATTATTGTAAATCATACTTATAAAATATTTTCTAATTATTTACAGGCATATAAGAATGTAATTGATTTTTGTATTGTGACCTTATATTCAGAGACCTTGCTTAACTCCACTTATTTCTAATACTTTGTAGAACCTTTTGGATTTTCCATCTATACAATCATGCCATCTATGAATAATGAAAGGCTATTTCTCTCCAGTCCTTATACTTCCTTTCTTTTCCTTTGCCTTATTGCACTGGCTAGTACCTCCAATATGATGTTGAATTAAAGTGGTGACTTCAGGAATCATTGTCTCATTCATAACCTCAGAGGTAAAAGTGTCCAGCATTTCAAAATTAAGTATATTTGCTGTAGTTTCTTTTCTTTTTTTTTTTTTTTAACCCTTTCTAAAAAAAAAAAAAATGAGATTAGGGAAGTTTCAACCATCTGTGTGTTTCTGGGATAACCCATTTGGTTTTGACGAATTTATGCTTTATTATATCACTGGATTCAATTTGATATTATTTTCATTCTTTTTTTTCTATCTATGTTTATGAATTAAATAGGTTTAATTTTTTAATTAAAATTAAATTTAAATAGGTTTGTAGTTCTTTTTTATAATGCTTTTGCCGAGTTTTGGTATGTAACAAGGTTATGCTAATCATTAAAACATTGAGAAGTGTTAACGTCTTTTTCTATTTCATGTGAGAGTTTAAGATTGGTATTTTTTTCTTTAACTGTTTGGTAGAAATTCATAAGCAAAGAAACCATCTGGGCCTGGGGTGTTTTTATTGTTGTTGTTTGTCAATGAGAAGGTAAAGATTCAACTTTTTAAAGATTATGGTTCTAGTCAGATTTCTCCTATTGTGTCAGTTTTGGCACTTAGTTTTTGTAGGAATTGGTTGATTTTTATGCTTTCAAATCTATTGACGTGAAATTGTTCCTATTATCTTTTAATGCCTGGGGGATCTGTAGTGATGCTGTGCATTTTCATTTCCTGTATTGGTATTTTGTACCCTCTCTTTTGTTCTCTGAATTAGTCTTTCCAGGGGTTCATCAATTTTATCAGACTTTTCAAAGAATGCTCTTTTGATTCATTGTTGATTCTATTTTATGTTTATTTTTTATTTTATTATTTTTTGTTCTATCTTCTACTTTTTGGGAGGAGTTATTTCTTATTCCTTTTCTAGTTCTTGAGATGGATAGTTAAGTTACTGATTGCCAGCCTTGTTCTTTTTCTCATAGGCTTTTGAGCCTATATATTTCTCTGTAGGCACAACTTTACTGCATCCTGTGTGTACTGAGTTTTAAACATTTTTAAATTTCCTTGTGATCTTTTGACTCATGATTATTTTGAAATTTATTGCTTAACTAAACGTGGGAATTTTAAAGTTATCTTTGTTATTGATTTTTAGCGTCATTACATTGTGTCAAGGAACCTACTCTGTGATTTCAGTCTTTGGGCCCACGTACAATTCCATGTACATGTGAAAAGGATGTATATACATTGCTTTTGTTGGGTGAAGTGTTAGATATACATGCCAGTTAGATCAAGTTGGTTGCATTGTTCAAATCTTTTTTATTCTTTCTGATTTTTTTTTGGGGGGGGGGGGTCCTGCTTCTTCATTTAATTACTGAGAAATGTATTAAAATCATGTACCATGATGTGGATTTATTTTTTCTTTTGATTCTGTGAATTTTTACTCTGAACAGTTTGAGGTTAGATTATGAGGTGCAGTCAAATATGGAATTGTTATGTCTTTCTGGGACTTGACTCTTAACGTTAGTAAATGGCCCTCTATCATTAGCATTACTTCTTGCCTTACAGTCTACTTTGTCTGATTTTAGTATAGCTACCTTAGGATTATTTTGGTTAGTGTTTGCATTTTATCTTTTGCATATTTGAGTTTTACTCTTACACCTGCTTTCTGCTTATCCATATGTTCTTATTTAATTCATTCACTCATTCATTGCTTTGCTTTGTATTATTTTTAATTCCATTTTCTCTCATTAAATTGCTAGTGTTATATGCTTTTATTATTCACTTTGTATCTACCTTAGAGATTACAATATACATCCCTGACTTAATAATATCTAATATAAATTAGTACATTTATTATTTCCTAGATAATTTAGGAATCGTCAAGCACTTTATTTTTATCCCCATTTTATCATTGGCACTATAGTGTGTGCATTTCATAAGGCATTTTTATTGTTTTATGCAGTAAATGTGTATTTTCCCTATGTGTTTACCTTTTCTGTAATTCTTCGTTTCTTTGGTAACATCTTTATTTTTTTTGCTGCTTCATTTCTTCATGGTATCTTCAAGTTCCCATTGGAATCCTTTTTCTTATGCCTGAAGAATATCCTTTGTGTTTTATTGTGAATGTTATGATTAGAATTCTCTCTCTCTTTGTCTGAAATTTATTTTACCTTCTTTTAAAATATATAACAGCTTTATTGATAAAATTCACAAACCATACAATTTACTGATTTGAAGTGCATCATTTGATGGTTTTTAGTATATTACAGAATTGCACAACCATCACTACAGTCAATTTTATCATTCCCTTAAAAAAAGCGGTCATTCCCTGTTTTACCTCACCCATCCCAACACCAAGCAACCACTAACTTACTTTTATGTCTTTGTAGATTTACCTATTCTGTACTTTTCATGTAAGAGTTATCATGAAATACGTAGTCTTTTGTGACTGGTTTATTTCATTTAGTGTAATGTTTTCAAGGTTTATCCATCTTAAAGCACATATCAGTACTTCATTCTTTTTTATTATACATAAATTGTGGATATATCACATTTTATTTATCTAGTCATCAGTTGACAGACATTTGGGTAATTTCTACTTTGGGGCTATTATGAATAATGCTACTGTTAACATTTATATACAAGTTTTTTGTGTGGACATATATTTTTATTTCACTTGGGTATTTACCCTGGAGTGAAATTGCTGGGTTCTTTGGTAATTATACTTAACCTTTTGACTATTTCCCAAAGGGGCTGCACCATTTTTCATTCCCCAGCATTGTATGAGGCTTCTCCACATTCTTACAAACACTGATTATCTGTAATTTTGATTGTAGCAATCACAGTGTTTGTGAGGTGGTATATCATTGTTGTTTTGATTTGCATTTCCCTGATGGCTAATGATTTTGAGCAAATTTCATTTGCTTATTGGCCATTTGTATATCTTCTTTGGAGATGTGTCTATTTGGATCCTTTGCCCATGTTTCAGTTCTGTTATTTGTATTTTTATAACTGAGTTATAGGAGTTCTTTTTATATTCTAGAGACAAGAATCTTAGGTATGTGATCTGCAGATATTTTCTTCCAATCTGTAGGTTATTATCCATTTTAACCCAAAAGTTTTTAATCTTGCCGAGGGCCCGTTTATCTCTTTTTTATCCTTTAGTTGCTTATACTTTTAGTGTCATATCTAAGAATGCTTTTGCTTATCACAAGTTCACAAAGTTTTACTACTGTATTTTCTTCTCGAAGTTGTATCATTTTAGTTCTTATGTTTAGGTCTATGATCCATTTTGATTTAATTTTTGTGTATGGTGTGAGGAAGGGGTCCAACTTTTTTTTCTTTTTTAGTATATATGTGGATATCCTTTTGCCACAGGACCATTTGTTGAAAATATTATTTTGTCCCCATTAAATTGACTTGGTACTCTTCTTGAAAGTCAATTGATCATAAGTGAAATGGTTTATATCTGGAATCCTAGTACTATTCTATTGATCCATATGCCTATCCTTATCCTAGTAGCACACAGTTTTGAATACTGTAGGTTTGCCCCACAGTTTTTTTTTTTTTTTTTTTTTGTCTTTTTCATGACCGGTACTCAGCCAGTGAGTGCACTGGCCATTCCTATATAGGATCTGAACCCGCGGCGGGAGCGCCACTGCGCTCCCAGCGCCGCACTCTCCCGAGTGCGCCACAGGCTCGGCCCCACAGTTTTCATTACTGTACTTTTGCAGAGAGTCTTGAAATTGTGAAGTGTTAGTCCTTCAACTTTTTTTCTTCAAGTTTGTTTGGCTATTCTTAATCCCTTTCATCTCTATATGAATTTGAGGTTGAATTTGTCAATTTCAGTAGTGATGCCAGGTGGGATTTGGATAAAGATTGTCTTGAATCTGTAGATCAGTTGGGGATCGTTGCCATTTTAGCAGTATTAAGTCTTCTAATACATGAACATGGGATAGCTTTTCATTTATTTAGGTTTACTTTAATTTCTTTTAACATTGTTTTGTAATTTCAGTGTAAGTTTTACACTTTGGTGTTAAATTTATTTATATTTATTCTTTTTGATGCTGTTGTCAATGGAATTTTCTTCTTAATTTCTTTTTCAGGTTGTTCATTATTAGTTTATAGAAATGCAATAGAATTTTGTATATTCTTGTATCCTACAACCTTGATGAAGTCTTATTAGTTCTGATAGCCTCTTTCTCCTGCACTATCCCTTCAACTCCATCTCCTGAGAAAGCATAATACCATGTTATATTAAAGAAGAAGTTCTTAAAAGAATTTCATTTATTACAGAGCACATATAGAAGGGTGTATTTGGAGCTAAGAGGCAATAGTTGATAACACATACACTGCAATAGTGTGAAGATATTTTAAAGGCATTCCTACACAAGATTAGAAACTATGTCTTGTGTTTTGTGTATCTCTTAGACCAAATGAAATGAAAAATGTCTTTATTCATGCTTTTCTGGAAACTTTGAGAATTATATATATTGATATAAATAAAACAATTTAAATATTTGGAAAATATGGAATGCAGAAACAACAAACAATTATTTTTTTTTATCTCTTTAATCTTTTTTGAGTGTCATAACTTGCATTGCCTTCTCACATGAGATACTTATTAATATCAATATTTTACCCATAGGCGTAGATTTTTTAGTCATCATAACTTGTGTGCATACATGGAAAATATAAGTGGAAAATGTTTAAGGTATTTCTGTTACCTCTTTACAGTCAGAGTCTTACTTTTTTGTATTGTTTTTGCTATGTCTGTGCCATGTTTTTCATCAGTGCTATAAAGAGCTCTTTGATGATGTCTTTCTTAAAAGATGTGTTGGAAGGCTCCCAAGGCTAGCCTCAGATTCAGTAATTCTCTGGGAGGATTCACAGGACTCAGCCTAGAGTCATTTTTAAGTCTATGATGTATTACAGCAAAGACACCAAACATAGTCAACAAAAGGGCATGAAGCAAAGTCTGGAGAAAACCAGGCAGAAGCTTCCAGAGTCACACAGGATTCACTTAATTCTCCCAGGAACAAGTTGTGACAACATGTGTGAAATGTTGCCAACCAGAGAAGCTCATTAGAGATTCAGTGCACAGGGTTTTTATTGGGGGCTGATGATGGAGGTACTCCCCACTTAGCACATACCCAAATTTCAAACTCCCAGAAGGAACGTAGATGTTCAGCATAAAGCATATTGTTTATACAAACAATTTAAGCTCAGTGAGCTTCTATTATCAGTTAATGGTAGGGATCCTCCTCAAATCCAAGTATCTGGATGCCAGCCGAGGTCCAGCCTTGTAAGAAGGCCTTTTCAAGGACTGTACTTTAGGTTTGCCGTGTAAACTCATTAATACATAAATGACCATCTGAGATTTTTTAAAAAAAAACCTCTAATATCCATTTTGCATATTTCTTACCAGAAGGAATTAGTGGAACATATGGTCCTTGTTAACCTAAAGGTCTTAAGCCATAGGGTTGCATACTGTCAGTCATGCCGCCAGGAGTAACATTCAAGTTTGCATATACACAACTGTATCCCTATTTTAGAGAATGGGGTGTGGGGTGTGGGATCTGCATCTTGAAGTCAGTGAAAAAAGTAATCTAAAAGTTACTTTTTTTTTTTTGAGATTGCTGGCTATATTCAAGAATTTATCCAATTCAAAGGATAATTAATATTTGTTGTTGAGATGCTTTATTGAAACTGTGGTGGGAAAAAATAGTGTGGTTAGATTGCAGTATAAAATTTGGGGTCTGACTTTGACCATCTTTTTTCCAGAATGCAGAAGAAAAAACAAATTGCTAAACATTGCTAAAAATGACTCTAAACATCTATTCTGGCAATATTCAGCCTTTTTCCCATTTCCCTTTCCCGTCCCCTTCCTTTCTTCAGTTTCAGATGTTCAAAAGTGAAGCTGCTCTGATAGAATCTCTGAACTCTGTCCCTTGAAATTCTCTTATTCTTTTTCCCACCCTTCCTTGAGTTACATTATTAGAATTGGACATGAAGAATAATTTGAAAACCACTTTTCTAGTCCAGATTCTACCTTTTCTAGATGAAGAGTCCGAGACCTATTGAGGTTATAGTTTTCTTTGGTCTTAATCTGTCAGTTTTTTCTCTGGATTTGTAACAGACAAAAATACTTTTAAATTAACACAGTGATTCTGGGACTTTTAAATGACGTCTAAACATCTTCCCTGTTTCTATTCATATTATCTACTCTTATTGTAGGTATTATTATCTTATGCCTAGTCTAGTGCAATCGTCTCCTATGCTAGTTTCTTAGGGCTTCTATAACAAATTACCATAAAGTTGGTGGCTTAAAACACAGTTCTGGAGTGCAGAAGTCCCAAATCAAGGTGTTGTCAGGGCCTTGTTCCCTCCAGAGGCCCTAGGGAAGATTTCATTCCTTGCTTCTTTCAGCCCTGGTGGCTACAGGCATTCCTTAGCTGTGGCTGTGTAACTCCAGTCCCTCTTTCTGTCTTTACAAGGTCTTCTCTATGTTTTTCCTCTCTGTGGCTCTTAGAAGGACACATGTCATTGGATTTATGGCCTGCCGTGGATAATCCAGGGTGATTTCACTCTTAAGACTGTTAAACTTAATTATATCTGCATGCAAAGTCCCTTTTTCAAATAAGATCACATTCACAGGTTCACATCCCCTAATTGCTCTTTCTGCATCTATGCTTTCTTTTTCCAGTATAATATGTGAATTGCTAGATGGATTTTCCTAATATTCCTGCTAATTTTTTGGCTTCCTGTATTTTCATCCTACAATATTCCCTATTTTCCTCTTTGCTTATTTACAGTTTCCCTCACTAGGCTTTTGGTTACTGTAGCGTAATGCCTGGGCTACACAGATAGTTGTTAAATAAGTGTTTGTGAAAACAAATGGATGTACAAACAAACTGAATTAGGAATTTGCCTTTCTGGCTTTATCTCCTCTTATTTTGTTACCAATACTTGTATTTTTCTGACTTCTACAAGCTTTCCTTGCATTTTCTATTTATATGGGTATCTTTGTTTTTCTTTTTCCTTTTGTGCCCTTTCTTTACTTGAAAAAATTCACCTCGACTAAAATTTGACTTAAATGCCACTATTCTCCCACAGAGTACACAGATAAAATTCGAATCACTGATTTAGGCTTAACTGAAGGAAAATTTCACTTTCTAGATGTTGCTTTTTACTCTATATGCTTCTCTCATTGCCTCTCCGAAGTCTCTTTTTAAGTTTACACCCTGAACCAGGGTGGCTTTCATAGGGGTAATATGTTCTGGTTTGCCGTGGAATGTCTAGGTTTACAGTTGTTATTCTGGCATATTTATTAGTAGTGCTTCTCTACTCCTCTTTACTCTAAAAAATGCTTTGGCTTGGATAACAAATTATATGGTCACTCTACCCATAAACATCTCTTACCTTATATGTCTTTTCTACATTCTCAGCTCTTGGAAATTTCAGGCTACATTATTTTCTACCTTATAATACGAAGTACTTAATATTTAGTGAAGGAAACTCAATAAATATTTGAGCTCATAATATGTGCTATATGTATCCTGTATTTTGCCCATATTAGCTCACTTCTTTCAAACTAGACTTGTCTTAGAATATCTTATCACTTGCCCGTATGATTTTCAGTTACACCAGCCTTGCAAAATCTTAGCTGTAAGATCAGTTCAGCTCTACGACATTCTTTGTGCTTACCTCCCAGCTTCTAGTGATGCTGGGGCTGGGGGTGGGGGTGGGGGAAGGGAGTGAATTATATAGCCATGCAGATTGGTGCTACAACAGAATCAGGTTTTAGTTTTAACTGGACCTCAAACAATTTTAGCAATTCTTTCTTTGGTGCCTGTTCCCATGTGTGAGTGTTTTCTTTTAAATTTTGTTGAAACCTTGTTAATTAGGTGATAATAGTCCCATACAGGTGGTAAAACAGCTCAAGTACAGAGAGTCACACTGTGTTCTTGGATCTAGGTTAGTCTGGCTCCAGAGTTCTTCTTTATTCCATCCACTCTGTTACTGGTCTTCAGTTTTAAGTCTCATTCTTTGAGAGAAGTGTACTACTGAACCATAGTCCCATATACTTGTTTAGAGATACCTCCTTTAAGACAATAAATTTGAGATTTTTGGAGAATTGAATGTTCACGGGCTCTCTGTTTTTATGTATTGCTTACAGTAAGTTTAAAGTAATTAAAGGATCAGAAGTAAATTCATAAATATGGTTAAAAAAACAATTCCTTTGGATCAAAATTGTTCGATGTTGATTATAAATTTTACTGCTGGAATAGCAGTAAAGCCTAACTAAGATAACATAATTCCTGTATTTCAGGGATAAATTTTATTATTAGGATTAAAACTCATTTAAATTTTTAAACAGTGATTCATTAGCATTTAAAAATTGCAACAATTTTACACATTGAAATGGGAATTGAAAGAGCAGATTCTTAGTATTTGTCATTAAAACCCTGTTTCTGATTCATTTCACCTGTGGTGGAAGTAGCGTGGACTTAACAACTGCATCCCCCTCCTCCACCTTTTCATTTTGAAAGTCACTAAGCTTTTGAATGTCCCAACTAATGGCCCTTCTAGGTTTGCGTTCTGTGAAATGTTCAGATTTTACTCATAATGTGCTCAGCAGGATGGAGTTGGAAAGATTCTTTTCAAAGCCAGGAGGCTTCTTGTCTGTGTTTTACCACTAACTAGCCATGATGAGGGCAGATCACTTCACCGTCTCTGTAAAGTAAGTGTAGATCAAATACCCGTACATTCTCTTCCTGGTCTAAAGTTTCGTGCTTCTATTCTGAAAATATGAAGAAATTGTGCTTTTAGGCATAAAGTAAATTCAGCTAAAAAGAACCCTTGTTTATGTTGGTTGGTGCTGTGATATGAATGTCCCCTTCAAAGTGCATGTTGAAATGTAATTGCCATTGTGACTATGTTAGGAGGTGGGACCTTTGGGAGGTGATTAGGTCATGGGGACTATACCCTCATGGATGGATTAATGTCGGAGTGGGCTCCTGAAAGATGAGTGAGTTTGGCCCAATTGCCTCTCTCTGTCTCTCATGCTCTCTTGCCTTTCTACCATGTTATGACTTAGCACAAATGCCTTCACCAGATACGACCCCTCGATTTTGAACTTCCCAGCCTCCAGAACCTTGTGCCAAATATATATATATATTATTATTTTTTTTTTTAGGGCAGCATGATTTACATTCTGCTTTTTTTTTTTAACTTCTCAATATACATTGTAGTCGATTTTCATGACCCTTTAAAATCTTTTTTTTTTAATGTAAATTACCCAGTCTGTGTGGTATTCCGTTATAGCAGCAGAAAACAGACTAAGACAGTTGGTTAAATAAAGCTACTCTCCTTATTTGAAATGACAATAGAGTAATTGAGAATAGATGGTGAAAACCACATTTTAGAAAGAGCATTTTATAAAGCCTGAAATTGATACTTAAAGATTATTAATGATATCATGATGCAATAGAATAAAATTTATATTTAGTGTTAACGTATAGAAAACATTTTAGTAGAAATTTGCTATTTCCCGCACCTGTTAATTTATTATGTTGGTTACATGTAAGTTATCATTATAGAAATGTAAACTTTTAAAATTTAACTCTTTGAGACAATTTTTTTAGTTTTATAGAAAACTGTAGACCTGTAGTTAGGACGGAAGTTAACCGTTATTGCCTTTATTGAACTGCTATTCTAGGTCTGTGCTATCTAGAACTTTCTGCAGTTATGCACATGTTATATAGGTATATTCATCAGTACCATAGTCATAAACCACATGTGGAACTTGAGCACTTGAAATATGGCTGGTGAAACTAAAAACCTGAACTTTAAATTTTATTTAATTTCAAATCTTGATGTCAGCTGGTGTCAGTCCTCTGGCTTTGTTCTTCTCCTTCAGTATTGTGTTGACTATTCTGGGTCTTTTGCCTCTCCATGTAAACTTTAGAATCAATTTGTTGATATGCAAAAAATAACTTGATGAGATTTTGATTGGGATTACATTGAATCTACAGGTCAAATTGGGAAGAACTGACACCTTTATATTGTCTCCCTATTTATGAATGTAGGATATCTATTTAGTTCCTTGGTTCATCAGAGTTTTGTAGTTTTCTGCATATAGATCTTGCACATATTCTATTAGATTTATACCTAAGCATTTCATTTGGGGGGATGCTAACATAAAAGGTACTGTGTTTTTAATTTCAAATTCCACTTTTTCATTGTTATTACATTAGAAAAGTGATTGACTTTTGTTTATTAACCTTGTATTCTGCAACCTTGCTATAATTGTGTATTAGTTTCAGGAGTTTTTTGTCACTTGTGGACAAAGACAGTTTTATTTCTTCCTTCCTAATAAATATACATTTTATTGCCTTTTCTTGTCTTGTGACATTAGCTAGGATTTCCAATATGATACTGAAAAGGAGCAGTGAGAGGGGACATTCTTTCCTTGTTCCTGAACTTAGCAGGAAAGCTTCTAGTTTATTACCATTAAGAATGATGTTAGCTGTTGGTTTTTTGCAAATGTTCTTTATCAAGTTTAGGAAGTTTCCCTATATTCCTAGTTGGGTGTTCCTTTTCATTTCCGGGTAATATTTCATTGCATGGGTCTACCGCAATTTGTTTATTCGTTCACCTGTTGGTGGATGTTTGGGTTGTTTACAGTTTTTAGCTGTTGTAAGTAAAGCTGCTATGAACATTTGTATACACGTCTTTGAATGGACATGTGCTATATTTTCTAATGGGTAAAGACATAGAAGTGATATGGCTGGCTCATACGGTGATTGAATCTTTAAGAAATTGCCAAGTGTCTTCCAATATAATTATATGATTTCATAGTCCAACCAGCAATGTAGGAGGGTTCCAGTTCACCCACATTCTCTTGAACACTTGGTTTGTCAGTCTTTTCAACTTTATCCACTCTAATGGGTATGTGTGGGTATCTTGTGGTCATAATTTGCATTTCTCTAATGATGTTGAGCATCTTTTCATGTGCTTATTCATGTATCTTTTTTTGGTGATTTGTTCAAATCTTTTGCTCATTTTTATTGGCTTGTTTTCTTACTATAGTGTTTTGAAAGTTTTTAAATGTATTTTGGTCCTGATTAGATATAAATCTTTTATCAGATATATGTTGTGCAAAGATTTTCTCCTAGTCATTGGCTTAAGAGTGTCTTTTGAAGGGCAGAAAATTTTAATTTGGATAAAGTTCACTGATTGTGCTTTTAGTGACATATTTAAGAAATATTTGCTTTCTGTGAATAAGACGTCATTTCTTCCTATCCGATCTGGATGCCCCCACCCTTTTTAAAAAAAAATTCTTGCCTGATCATACTGGCTAAAACCTATAGGACAATTTTAAATGTAACTCGTGAAGGATGCCCGACTCTGTTTAGTTTCTTTCTCCCTCTTCTGCGGTCTTGAAATTCTCTCCAGGTGGTAAGCTGGAGCCAATCACAGGCCTCACCTTGTTTGTTTACTGTCTCTCAGGAACCAGTATTTTGCTGCCTGTTGACTATTGTCTTGAAATTGTTATTTCAGGCAAGAGGATAAAACCCCTTCTTGTGTAAAAGCAGAATTCTCTATTCTATTTTGAATATATTCCAAATCAGCCTTTTATCCTCGCCACTCCATCAAAACAGTTGCTTAATTCAGTAGTTTCTTAGTCCTCTTTTCACTTGTTAACAGCAGTTGGAATTACTGATCACTCTTTTTTTCTAGATACTTTCTTCACTTACCGTGAATACCTTCTTAGTTCTCTGCCTTCTTCCCTGGCTGCTCTTTTGCCATCTTTGTTGAATTCTCCCTTTAAATGTTTGAATGCACCAGGATGTTTGGTCTTCATAGCTGTTTTCTCTTTGCTATTAATAATTTATAGATGGTTTCATCCAGTCCCATGACTTTATATACCTCTTATATGTTGGTTACTCTACATTTATATCTCCAGTCTACCACTTTGTCTGGAACAGCTTATTTATTTCCAGCTGCTTTGTCAGCATACCTATTTGGTTGTCAGATAGGCATCTCAAACTTAACAAGCCCCAACTGCATTTCTGAATTCTTCTCTACCCATAATCCTTTAAAGTGTTCCACTTGCTAGTTCTTATTTCAGTAAATGGAAGCCATCATTCCACTTACCCAGACCAAAAACCTTCTCTATTTCTTTTAGACCCTGTTTTTCTTTACATTGTCAAATCTTGTTTGCTCTGCTTTCAGGAATTGTTGAATTAGTCCATTTTTGTTGCTTGTAACAAAATACCTGAAACTGAGTAATTTATAAAGAAAAACAAAGTTTATTGCTTACATTTTCCGAGGCTGGGAAGTCCAAAGTCAATCCTGGTGGTGGTGACAGTGACCCAAGGATCTCACATTGCAAGATGGTGGAAGTAGAGAGAGAGAGAGAGAGAGAAAAAAAAAAGATAGACTCTCCTCTTCTCTTAAAGCCCTCGGAACCACACCCCTGACCACCATTTTTAATCCACTCACTACTTACTGCATGGTCCTACAATCCATTCACCTCTTTAAGGCTCCACCTTTCAATTACCGTAATAGGATTCCCACCCTCTTAACAGTCACAGTAGGGATTAAGCTTCTAATATTTGAAACTTGGGGACACAATTCAAGCTTCATTGAGGTTTGGAAGCACATAATTCAGTCCACTACAACAGTATTTCCAGAATCTGACTTCTTAATATTACTCTCTTGATTGCCCTTATCCTAACCTCATCTTTTCTTTTCTGCATTAACATAATAGATTCCTAACTGATATCCTTTAGTCTTTGCTTTCCTGCTGCCTATTCTCAACAGAGCCGAGTAATCCTTCTAAAAGGTAAGTTAGAATATTATAATGTTCCTGCCAAAAATTCTCCAGTGGCCTTCCATCTTATTCAGGATTAAAGCCAAGTCTTACAATGGCGTGCATGGTCTGGTGCCTGCTACCTCTGTGGCCCATCTCCTGCCATTCTTCCTCTCACTTACTTCACTCCAAGAACACTGATAGGTTTTTTCCTTTCTCTCACTTTATTTTTTTTTAAGTCTGTGCTCCACAGGCTCTCTTTTATCACCCTTATGTCAAAAAAGCTATGCTGCATCCACCTTACAGTAATCACTGCCCCTATGACTTTGCTTTACTTTCCTCCATAGTTCTTACTCTCTGATATATTTTTGCTTCCTTGTTAATTGTTTCGCCATTAGAATGTAAACTTCATAAGGGCAGAGACATCTGTTCAGTACAATTCCCAGCACCAAGAACAGTGCCTGGCGCAATGTATGTACCCAGTACATATTGATGAATGAAAGAATGAATGAATGAAGCAATGGTTTGTTCTCTCAACCAATTTTTGGCACATAACCCAGGTTTCTTCTTAGAATATAGATGCTCCTATGGTCGCAGAGTTACCATTTCTAGTTATGACATGAGAGGAAGTTAAAAATTCTTTCATACTCTAATAATATTTGTTTGCAGTTTTATAAATAGTTTTTACATGGTCATGTAATTCACTTGGCTCTATTTTTCTATGCTTATTTCTGTTTTGAATGTTGTTTAGGTATTTTGTTGAAAAGTCTGTGTTACTTTTTTGAAGTTGACATGACTTAAGCATTTATTAGTTTAAAACAATCCATGTTAATTATCGAATGTACTGGTAATAAATTTGATTCATCCAAAAGATTGAAGTATGTTGAAATTTGGGAGACCTAGATGCTGTTATAGTGCTAGTTTCTTGAAAATGCATATAGATCTCAAGTCTTTATTTTTGTTTGTTTGGTTTTTAACCCATAGTAGCTATATGTCATAATATTTTGTTTTTGTTGTAAACTTCTTGAATACGTATATTTCCAAGTGTTTTTAAATACTGAGCACACACAAAGACTCCAAAAAATTGTGTTCTTGAGGTTGTAGTGTTTTCATAGGCAGGGGAAGAAACAATCTTTTCTCTCTCTTTCTCTCTCTGAAAGAATAATAAGTTGAATTTAATTAATTAGCTAATGATACAGAACTTAACTTGTAAATCAAGTAGATACACAGAGCAGAAACAGAATATCCTGTTTTGTCTAGGTTTTCCTTGGCTCACAGAGTATGCAGGAACTAGGAACACCTTATGACAAGGTTAGAGTCTTGCTAGATATGGAAGATTCAGTTTTTTGCTGTTCCTTAGCCTCTTTATATTCCAGACTTATATCTTATATTCCATTACCAGTAATGATGAACTTACTATAAATAATTAAGGTCTTTAGTAATAAACATTTATGTTTCTCTGGGATCCTTCTGCTCTCCAGTTAAAGTCAGCTTCATATGGGAAAGTAGAGGAGGGGAGTAGGCTTAATGTCAGGTAGTCCATGAGTAGTGAGGCATGCTAATATGGATTTTGGTTTAAGAGCCACATCAGAAAATCTGTTTCTCCACAGTTTTAAGATTCCATGGGGAAAAGTCATGTTCAGAAGTGGATTTGAACTTTTGGGTTTAGTCCAGGGATGGAAATGTATTAGACTCTTATTTGCAAGCAACAGAACTCTGGCTAACTAAAACACAAAAAAGGAGATGTGTAATTAGACGCTCATGGAATCTGAGAGCCACATTATTAATACTTGAAGGGAAGTACAAAACCTTGCTTAGAGGTTTAAGGTTGGAACAAAGAAACATTACCAATACTTACTTTTATAACATGTAAAAAAATACTCAGAATATTTTTGAAAAAAAAAAATTGAAAGTAAATATCACTCATTACTTCTTAGAAATTAAAATAGAAAATGAAAAAAAGCCCTGATAGTTACATTAATATTTGTTTACCAGTAAAGCTTCACACTAAAAATAGCTGTTTATAGTTTATTTCTAAATGCCTACTTATACTCTTTGTACATTAGGGGGTTACTTTTTCTTGTCATATCTATCAGCCTTTTTCTTGATGGCTTTTTGTATTTTCTGTCATGCTGAGAGGCTTTCTACACTTAATTGTTGTAGGATTTTTAAAATATTTATTTGAATCAGTGGGTGAGTCTTCTTTTTTTTTTTCCTCTTATCTCCATATACTCCCTTTAGTAATGGTGGCCCACAAGGTCATGTTTCTTCTGGGTTGTAAGGAGATAGAGTGACAATATCCCTTCCGGGTTATTCTAATACTACCTGTTTTCCTTAGTTTGTGCTGCTGTAACAAAATACCATAGACTGGGTGGCTTAAACAGCAACATTTATTTCTCACAGTTCAAGTTCAAGATCCAAGTGTAGGCTGGTTCAGTTCCTGAGGAGGGCCCTCTTCCTGTACTGCAAACTTGCCTTCTTGCCATGTCCTCACGTGGTAGAGACAGAAATGAGCTCTGGTCTCTCTTCTTTTTCTTATCAGGACACTAATCCCCATCAGTGGGATTCCTTCCTCATGATCTCATCTAAACCTAATTATCATGAAGAGACCCCACCTCCAAATAACATCTCATTGGGGGTTAAGGATTCAACATAAGAATTTGAGGGGAGGGTGGAACGCCCAAATATTCAGTCCATATATTTCTCTTATTCCATCTCTTCTCCACTTCTACCTGAGGATAATTTTATTTCTTTTTTTAAATTTTGTTTTTATTATGAAAATTACTTCTTATAAATGATTCTGACATCAAAGAACACAAAAAAGTTCTTTCCTTAATACTCAGTAATCCCACTTTCTAGGGGGGTAATTAATATTATTTGACAGAATATACAAAAAATTATTGTCTGTATATATATATGTTCAGGCAGTATGTAGCCAGCCTTTTACATTTAGGTGTTTAGTTCATCTGGGTTTGTTTGTTTAGTGTAAAATAGCGGTTTATCTTTTTCCAAATATTTAGTTCTTGTCCTTTCTGGACTGATTCGTATTTCCCCACTCAAACAAAATACAAACTTTATTACTTACCACATCCCACTATATATACCAGTATAGCTTGTGTACTTAAAATTGTTTTATGAAAATATCAAACGTGTTTTTACTTTAATATCTTCTCTCCCCCTCACTAGGCCACTGTTTTTGAAATATTTCTTGACTATTACTCTTAGTCTGTTTTTCCAATTTTTATCAGGATTTTTACTGGAATTACATTTAGTTTGTGTATGAATATTGGGAGAAGTGACATGTATGTAAGTTTTCCCACCTAAGAACATTTTTTTCCCTAGGTATAGGAGTTCTTTACAGTTTTATTCATGATATCTGAAATATTAATTAGTGTTTTACAAATATGAGGATACTGTTAAAAGTTCATGGAAACATGGAATTAAAAGATCCAAATCTTTCCATGAACTTTTCGAAGACCTCTCATACTAATTAAACCTTTTCTTCAGTGCATTTGTAAAAGTATTACATATTTTAGCGTGCTGATTATATAATTTGTATACATTTTGCACGTTTTTAAGCAAATATCAAAATTATTGGTTCTATTAGCCCTTCACTTGATCTTCTTGGATTTTTCAGATAATAGATTTTTAAAATAATAATTCTTTCTGTTGCTTCCTAATATTTGCCCTTCCCTGTTTCTTTTTCTCATTTTACCGCACTGGATTGAATTTCCAGTCTTAGTTGAGCAGTGATAATTATAAAGCACCATCTTTTCTTTATCTTTTCTTTAATGGCTATGCCTCTTTTTTCTATTTTAGTATGATGATGCCCACTGATTTGAGAAGTATCTACTTTATTATTATGAATCCTTTTCTTAGTAGTTAGTTTGTTTTTTAAATTAGATAGTGGGTGTTAAATTTTATTAAATGCCTTTTCAGCATCAAATGAGAATGTTGTGTGAGCTTTCAATGTGATGAATAGTCAAAAAATATCCTTACATGTTTGGTATAATCCTACTTGGTTGTGGTATATTTTTCTTAAATACAGAACTGGTTATTTCATAATTACATAAATTTTTTTTATTAATATTTATGAGACTGCTCTTTTTTTTTTTGTTTACATATTTCCTTGTTTAATGCCAGGCTTGTGATAGCTTTCCAGAATACTTTCATGTTTTATATGTATTGGATTAATTTTAAAAGCTTAGTAATTATCTATTCTTTAAAGTGTGACATGGCATGATGGTAGATTTTGGGGGTCTGATATGTTTTTTGGAGCAGTGGTTTAAAAAAAATAAACCTTTTTCTTTTCCTTTCACAGCTGTTAAGTATAGTAATTGTGAATTGTCAGTTCCTTTCTGTAATATCCTCAGATGGTAAAGTTTGTCTTCTAATTTACTTTTGTTTCTTTTTTTCCCCCCAAATGGGTTCCTGGAAACAATATTTGTAAAGTTTTTGTTGTTGTTTACTGTTTGAATGTTTAAACACGTTTTCATAAGAATCAAATTTATTTATTTATTTATTTATGTTTTTTATTTTGTCAATATACAATATAGTTGATTATTGTGGCCCATTACCGAAACCTCCCTCCCTCCTCCCTTTTCCCCCTCCCACCCAACAATGTCCTTTTTGTATGCTTGTCATGTCAACTTCAAGGAATTGTAATTGTTATGTCTTCTTCTCCCCCCCCCCGTTTTTTTTTTCTTTTGTGTCTGTGTGAATTTATTTATTTATTTTTATCTCCTACCAATAAGTGAGAACATGTGGTATTTCTCTTTCTGTGCCTGACTCGTTTCACTTAATATAATTCTCTCTAGGTCCATCCATGTTGTTGCAAATGGCAGTATTTCATTCGTTTTTATAGCTGGAGTAGTATTCCATTGTGTAGATATACCACATTTTCCGTATCCACTCATCTGATGATGGACATTTGGGCTGGTTCCAACTCTTGGCTATTGTAAAGAGTGCTGCGATGAACATTGGGGAACAGGTATACCTTCGACTTGATGATTTCCATTCGTCTGGGTATATTCCCAACAGTGGGATAGCTGGGTCGTATGGTAGATCTATCTGCAATTGTTTGAGGAACCTCCATACCATTTTCCATAGAGGCTGCACCATTTTGCAGTCCCACCAACAATGTATGAGAGTTCCTTTTTCTCTGCAACCTCGCCAGCATTTATCGTTCAGAGTCTTTTGGATTTTAGCCATCCTAACTGGGGTGAGATGGTATCTCAGTGTAGTTTTGTTTTGCATTTCCCGGATGATGAGTGATGTTGAGCATTTTTTCATATGTCTGTTGGCCATTTGTATATTTTCCTTAGAGAAATGCCTACTTAGCTCTTTTGCCCATTTTTTAATTGGGTTGCTTGTTTTTTCTTGTAAAGTTGTTTGAGTTCCTTATTTATTCTGGATATTAATCCTTTGTCAGATGTATATTTTGCAAATATTTTCTCCCACTCTGTTGGTTGTCTTTTAACTCTGTTAATTGTTTCTTTGGCTGTGCAGAAGCTCTTTAGTTTGATATAATCCCATTTGTTTATTTTTCCTTTGGTTGCCCGTGCTTTTGGGGTCGTATTCGTGAAGTCTGTGTCCAGTCCTACTTCCTTAAGTGTTTCTCCTATGTTTTCTTTAAGAAGTTTCATTGTTTCCGTGTGTATATTTAATTCTTTAATCCATTTTGAGTTGACTTTAGTGTATGGTGAAATGTATGGGTTTAGTTTCATTCTCCTGCATATAGATATCCAGTTCTCCCAGAATCATTTGCTAAAGAGGCAGTCTCTTCCCCAGTGTACAGGCTTGGTGCCTTTGTCAAAGATTAGATGGCTGTAGGTGTGTGGGTTGATTTCTGGATTCTCTATTCTATTTCATTGATCAGTGTGTCTGTTTTCATGCCAGTACCATGCTCTTTTGGTTATTATAGCTTTGTAGTATAGTTTAAAGTCAGGTAGTGTTATGCCTCCAGCTTTATTATTTTTTGCTCAGCATTGCTTTGGCTGTGCCGTGGTCTTCTGTTATTCAATATAAATGTCTGGATAGGTCTTTCCATTTCTGAGATAATGTCGTTGGAATTTTGATAGGGATTGCATTGAATTTGTATATTACTTTGGGTAGTATGGACATTTTCACTATGTTGATTCTTCCATCCAAGAGCATGGGATATCTTTCCATCTTCTTGTATCCTCTCTAATTTCTCTCAGCAGTGGTTTGTAGTTCTCATTATAGAGATTTTTCACCTCCTTGGTTAACTCAATTCCTAAGTATTTTATTTTTTTGGTGGGTATTGTAAATGGGCAGGCTTTCTTGATTTCTCTTTCTGCATGTTCCCTTTTGGAGAATAGAAATGCTACTGATTTTTGTGTGTTGATTTTGTATCCTGTTACTGTGCTGAAATCATTTATCAACTCGAAGAGGTTTTTTTGTAGAGGCTTTAGGCTGTTTGATATATAGGATCATGTCATCTGCAAACAGGGACAGTTTGACTTCATCTTTTCCAATCTGGATGCCCTTTATTTCCTTCCCTTCTCTGATTGCTCTGGCTAGGATTTCCTACACTATGTTGAATAGGAGTGGTGAGAGTGGGTATCCTTGTCTGTCTTTACTGTTCTTAAAGGAAAAGCTTTCAGCTTTTCCCCATTCAGGATGATATTGGCAGTGGGTTTATCATATATGGCTTTAATTATGTTGAGATAATTTCCATCTTTACCTAACTTATAGAGGGTCTTTGTCATGAATGAATGTTGAATTTTATCAAATGCTTTTTCAGCATCTGTAGAGATGACCATATGGTCCTTGTGTTTGACTTTATTAATATGGTGTATCACATTTATTGATTTGTGTATGTTGAACCAACCTTGCATCCCTAGGATGAATCCCACTTGATCGTTGTGAATGAATTTATGTATGTGTTGCTATATTCTATTTGCTAGTATTTTAGTGACGATTTTTGCATCTATATTCATCAAGGATATCGGCCTGTAGTTTTCTTTTTTGGTTGTATCTTTCCCTGGTTTTGGTATCAGGATGATGTGTGCTTCATAGAATGAGTTTGGGAGATTTGCGTCTGTTTCAATCTTTTGGAATAGTTTGTAAAGAATAGGTGTCAATTCCTCTTTGAATGTTTGGTAAAATTCTGCTGTGAATCCATCTGGTCCTGGGCTTTTCTTTGTTGGGAGCCTTCTGATAAGAGCTGCAATCTCCTTTATTGTTATTAAGTCTGTTCAGATTTTCTACATCTTCATGGCTCAGTTTTGGGAGCTTGTGTGTGTCCAGAAATTTATCCATTTCCTCCAGATGTTCAAATTTGTTGGCGTGTAGTTGTTTATAGTGGTCTTGAATGATTCCTTGTATTTCAGATGAATCAGTTGTAATATCACCCTTTTCATTTCTAATTTTTGTTACTTGAGTCTTCTCTTTTTTTGTTAGCCATGCTAATGGTTTGTCAATTTTATTTATCTTTTAAAAAAACCAACTTTTTGATTCATTGATCTTTTGTATTGTTTTTTGGGTTTCAATTTCATTAAGGTCTGCTTTGATCTTAATGATTTCTTTCCGTCCGCTAACTTTAGATTTGGATTGTTCTTATTTTTCTAGTTTTTTAAGGTGTAGTGTTAGGTTGTTCACTTGCCATCTTTCCATTCTTCTGAGGTGAGCCTTTAATGCAATAAATTTCCCCCTTTGTACTGCTTTTGCAGTATCCCACAGGTTTTGGTATGATGTATCATTATTTTCATTAGTTTCAATAAATTTTTTGATTTCCTGCTTGATTTCTTCTTGGACCCATATGTCATTAAGTAGAATGCTGTTTAATTTCCATGTGTTTGTATAATTTCCAGAAATTCATTTGTTATTGATTTCTAATTTTAATCTATTGTGATCTCAGAAAATAAATGGGATAATTCCAATTTTTTTGAATTTGTTGAGACTTGATTTGTGACCTAATTTGTGATCTATCCTCGAGAATGATCCATGTGCTGATGAGAAGAATGAATATTCTGCGGTTGTTGGTTGGAATGTTCTGTAGATATCTGCCAATTCCAATTGGTCTAGAGTCTTGTTTAGATCTTGTGTTTCTCTGCTGATTCTTTGCCTAGATGATCTGTCCGATATTGACAGTGGAGTGTTCAGGTCCCCTGCTATTATGGTATTAGTGTCTATATCCTTCTTTAGGTCTAACAGAGTTTGTTTTATAAAGCTGGCTGCTCCAACATTGGGTGCATATATATTTATGATTGTTATGTCTTCTTGATGGATCAGTCCTTTTATCATTACGTAGGGTCCCTCATTGTCTCTTTTTGTGGTTTTTAGTTTAAAGTCTATTTTATCAGATAGAAGAATAGCTACTCTAGCTCATTTTTCTTTTTTGTTTGTATGGTAAATCTTTTTCCATCCTTTCACTCTTAGTCTGTGTGTGTCTGTGGGTGAGGTGGGTCTCTTGAATGCAGCATATAGTTGGGTCCTCCTTTTTAATCTAGTCAGCCAATCTGTGTCTTTTGATTGGGGAATTTAAGCCTTTTACATGAAGAGTTGTTATTGAAAAGAGTTGAATTATTCCTAGCATTTTATTGATTATTGTTTGGTTGTCTTAGGTGTCTTTTGTTCCTTACTTTGTGATTTTACTGTTTGTTTTCTGTGTTTGTTGGTTCTTTGGGTTGTAGATAGCCTTTTTGTTTGTTTGTTTTCTCTTCTTGAATGCCATTTTTATTATATTAGTGAGTTTTGATTCTTCTTGGGTTTTTACGGCAGTGGTAGTTATTTTTCAGGAACCAAACCTAGTACTCCCTTGAGAATTTCTTGTAAGGTTGGTCATCTGGTGGTGAACTCCCACAGTATTTGTTTGTCTGGGAGATATACTATTTGCCCTTCATTTCGGAAGGATAGCCTTGCAGGGTAGAGTGTTCTTGGCTGGCAGTCTCTGTCTTTTAGTATTTTGAATATATCATCCCATTCCTTTCTAGCTTTTAGGGTTTGTGATGAAAAGTCTGATGTTAGCCTGATTGGGGCTCCCTTCCTTATAGGTGATTTGACGCTTCTCTCTTGCAGCTTTTAATATTCTCTCTTTGTCTTTGCGTTTTGCCAATTTTAGTGAATGTTTAAACACATTTTTTGATTATCTTGTGATGCCCTTCTACATTTTTGCATTCTTTAAGAATATTAGACATGACTTTAACTATTAAAAGTATTGTTTATTATTTATACTGTACAATTTCCATTTTTGAGTACTTATTTTGGTTTACTTCTTTTTTGGGGGGGGGGTGTCGTGTGAGTGGTAAGCTCTCCAAAGATTTGTTATATGACAGTACTTCAAAAAGTTTATGGAAAAATGGAATCAAAAGATGATATGAATCTATGAACTTTTTGAAGATCTCTCATGTATGTTCTAATATATTTGCCAGTGATCAGCATCTTGCCCGATTATCGTATTCATGAATATTAGGCTTATTTCCCTCAAGATGATATAAGTTTTGTTCCATTGCTTTTAGGAAGGAATTAAGTATTACATGGAGGAAGTTTTATAGTTTTATGTCATCTTATTTTAACTTTTGCTTATGTGTTGTTTTATTTTCTTCACCCTGAAATGGAGAAAAAAAAATGATTTCACATTTATATAAGTATTTCTTCATTAATATTTTCTGGCAATTGTTCTGTCTTAAGTTATTTTTAAATAGAGATTTTGATATAGGGCCCCTCCAAAAGAAGATACTTTGTTACTATATTTGTTTGAAAGATCCAACATGCATAGTTATCTATTCTGTGTAAAAAATTACCCCAAACTCAGTAGCTTAGAACATCATCCATTATCTCAGTTTCTGTTGTCAGTAATCCAGGCATGGCTCAGCTGGGTCTTCTGCTTAAAGGTTTTGTATCACAAGGCTGCAGTCATGGTGTCAGCGAGGGCTGGTATCTCATGGGAAGGCTTGACTGGGGAAGAATCTCCTTCCAAGGCAACTCTTTGTCCCAGTCTACTGCTTTTTCCACTGTAGCACATATTGGCGGGTATTTTATTTATTTGTTGGTCACTCTTTATATCTTACATCCAGCCCAGAGACCATCTGGCTATTTTCAGTCCTTTTTGTTATTTAATCTGTGTGTGTGTGTGTGTGTGTGTGTGTGTGTGTGTGTGTGTGTGTGTGTGTGTGTGTGTGTGTGTGTGTGTGTGTGTGTGTGTGTGTGTGTGTGTGTGTGTGTGTGTGTGTGTGTGTGTACCTACAGAGTGGGGGAGTAAGGGAGGGAGAGACATCATTTGTTAGCATAACTTTTTTCCATTTTAAGAACTATAGTATTTTTTTCCCCTATAGGTGCCTTAGCTGGACCAATTATTGTGGAGCCACATGTCACAGCAGTATGGGGAAAGAATGTTTCATTGAAGTGTTTAATTGAAGTAAATGAAACCATAACACAAATTTCATGGGAGAAGATACATGGCAAAAGTTCACAGACTGTTGCAGTTCATCATCCTCAATATGGATTTTCTGTTCAAGGAGAATATCAAGGAAGAGTCTCATTTAAAAACTATTCACTTCATGATGCAACAGTCACTCTACATAACATAGGATTCTCTGATTCTGGAAAATACATATGCAAAGCTGTTACATTCCCACTCGGAAATGCCCAGTCTTCTACAACTATAACTGTGTTAGGTACGTATGTTTGAATTGCATATTTTGGTGATCCTGGTAAGGATTATAACAAAAGTATTTTCAAGAATTTTAAATGGTTGAAATTTTATTTAAATTTAGGTTTAAAGTAAAAGAATTCAAATATGATTTTTCAAATTCTGTCTTAAAATTTTACATTTCTAGGCTCTCAATTTAAATAAAATTTTGTCTATATTTACCTACCTATCTATATAATGCTATGTAGTTTTAGCTATTTTACTTTTTTTATAAAAAATAGTGTTTTGATTATAATACTAAGAGCTCAGTCTCTGTGATATATTTTAACTTTCCTTCAAATTTTCAGCATTTAATTACGTTACTATCTTTAGTTAAATTTTTCCATTTTTTTAAAATGACTAATTTTGTCTTCTTGGAGCCATTGACTCCTGGTGTTTCAATTTTTTATATCAAATTTTATTCCTACTATTGTGGATTTGCATAGCTTTTTGAATCTTGTGCTATTGCTCATAATAATAAATGATACTTCACCTTTTCCTATCAGATAACTGTTAAAGTTTATGGTGAAATTTTGAATTAGCTTATTTAGCATTAAGATAGCCACTTACAGTGAAAGGTAAAACAATTTGGAAATGTTGATGAGTACTTTCAGAGTAATAGAAAAAGGATTAACGGGTAATAGCAATCTGTGGAAGGAACTGTCAGCTCCTTTAAGATTGCTTCAGTTTTTGAGTTGAGGTCATGTTCTTCCAATTGGTGGCCCCACGCTAGTCACTGAGCTAGTGGTAGCTGAGGGCAAGCTCTTCTTGGGGCCAGTGTAATATGAAGAATGAGCCATTTCTACCCAACATGAGATTCCTTTAGTGGGGAGTCTTTGCTCTGTATCTGCTCATTGGCCTGACAGAGACTTTGTTAGATCTTCTGGTAGCTAGCTCTTCCTACTTAATTCTTATTCTTCTCTTTTTTCCCAGATCTCCTAGATATTACTCCCTAATAAACATTCTGCATTCCTCACTTGCTCTCAGTGTTTGCTTCCCAGAGAATCAAACAAGTTCATAGCCATTAATATTTAATGACATCATGTTAGGGTCTCTGAAGTGCAGGAAAGCAATTTTGTCCAAATTTGTTATATATTTTTTTATGCTGAGAGATGCTATTTAAACATAAAAATAAAATTAGATATTCAAGGACTTAATATGTTTAAGACACTGCCCTAAGAGCTGTGGAGAAATAGTACTTACATTTAAGAGACTGATACTTTTGAGAAATTTTCTGATTGTAAGTCATAAATATCTGAAAATTCAAATGCAGGACATAGGTAAAAAAGATCACACAAAGTTCTGTATTAAGAAAATAATAAATAGTTTGCATGTGAAAGAGAGAGCTCATAGGGATCAAATCAATTTTTTATTTTCTTTAAGTTTTGTAATTCCCTCTAAATTAATACAATAGTCATTGGCTTAAAACCCAAGATGGCTTATGTTATAAGACTAGTTATGATTTTACCCATATCCCCTTCTCTAACTTCATCTGTTCCATCCCTTGCCTCAATTCTCTCAACAACCTGCATCTTATAATCATAATAAACTATTTGCAGTTCTGTTAACCTGTGTTGCTACATGTGTTTCTCCTTTTGCCTGTGCTGCCTTCTTTTTTCTCCTGTCTTTCTCTTCCTACTTTCTTCTATTTAACTGTTATTAATCAAATTTCGTCCTTTTAGAAGCCATTCTTGGCCCCTTTCCCCCAACTTGGTACTTTTTTTGCCTTTTCCTATTGTATCTTGAGCATATCTTTATTGTAGCAGTTACCATACTATTTATTATTAATTATATGTTTTCTTAACTGTAAACATGTGGTGGACAGCAACTGTGCACTTTAAAATTTGACTTTATGTCCCTAAAGCCAGTAAGAGTTCCTGGTATATAACAGTCACACCTAAAAGTTGTTTAAGTAGGATATAGGAATGGGTTGGTGAATTTCATACTCAAGAAATGTGTTATCGAAGAAATAGTTGAGCCACTCCTTGAATGTTGGGTAGGTTTTGGGTAGGCAAAAATGAAAGAACAGGAAGATGTTATTCTAGAACAGAAAGTAAGTGAGCCAAGGCAGAGAGGCAGAATACATTAAGGTACAGTTTCCTTAACCCCAGCATTTTTGAAATTTTGGGCCAGAATTTGTTGTGGTGGTGAGCTGTCCTATCCATTGTAGACTGTTTAGGTGCATTCATGGCCTTCCTTTACCCACTAAATGTGGGTAGCATTCCCTCAGTTTTGACAACTCAGAACATCTCCAAATATTGCCAAGTGTCCTCTTGGAGGGGTTGGGGCTTTGGGGCAGATCACACCCTGTTGAGAACCCTGCATTAGTGGAACACTGAATAAGTAATTTGTTGACTTTTTAAAGGAATTTATATAAAGTATAAGAAATAAAGTCTAGAAAGGTAGACTAGGACCACACTAAAAGTAATTGGAATGCCAGGACGGGGAATTTGAGCTTTTATTCTTGGAAGTACGAACTTAGTATATGATGATTATGCATCTTCTGACCTACCTTCTTCTACGTTAAGACCCTTGCTGTTTGAAATGTGATTTATGGACCAGTAGCATTGGCATCACTTAGGACCCTGTTAGAAATATGGAATTTTAGACTCCTCCCAGACTTATTGAATGATAGCATACATTTTATCAAGATCCCCCAGTGATTTGTATGCACAGAAAGTGTGAGAAGCACTGCCTTGACCACCTTCTCACCTTACCTGGAGGGATGCCTAACTCATAGTAGACCTGATTTAGAGAGTAATGTGATAAAAGTTGTGATTTAGGAAGTTCTGTCTGGTGTTTGTGATAGATTATAGTGAAGAGATCCTTAAATCATAATATCTCAGTCATGAAGCCATGAAGGCTTGAAGTTAATTTTTTTATTTCTGTCACTTGAGTGAAGAAGGGAACTATTACAAAGGAATGATTTGCAGGATTTTTTAATTGATTGGATATAAGAAACAAGGGAGGTTTGAACAGTATAGATTTGAAACTTTGTGATTGAGTATGTTGCTATTAATTAAATGGGCACATCTGAATGAAAATAGGTGCTGGGAATTGGGAGGATAAGATGATAAGTTCAGCATTAGGTTTATTGAGTTTGAGGATGTACTCGTTTCAGTGAAATAACAGGTAGGTACTGTAGTTAGAAACTGATGAATCAAGCCTTGTATGAAATTGGAGAAACTTCAGGATCATCTGGGTAGTAGTGTTTACCAGATAAAAACTTTAATGTGAGATACTGAAGGCCTAGGATTGAATATTTTATTAGGGCAGGGATTAGAAGAAATAGAGACGAAGAGTTCAGATAGAGCTATGAGAAGAACTTTGGCAGAGTAATATTATTATATCAGGAGGAGATATAAAAGTTTTAAAGAAAAAATTACTGTAACAGACTTTTTCTGCAGTAAGAATTAAGCCCTATAGAAAATATGACTATTTTTCAGTTCTCATAAGAGTGGTTCATAGCTAGTATGATTGTAAATGCGTAGCTTAGAAGTTAATTCATGACTTACAACAGCCACCTTTAGGCATTAGGACTTACTTCATGACAGCCCTTCTCAATCAGTTGAAAAGAATTATCAGATTTTACAAAATTTATCAGAGAATAGACATAAAGAAAAGTATTAAGTCTGTAGATTAGGTGGTCTTTGGTGACATTAGAGTTTTAATGTAGTAGTAGTAGCAGAAACAATTAAGGGAATGTGATATAAAAAAAAAATTGGGGAAAATTGAAGAAACATATGTCCCACAGTAGAAGAGTTGTTAAATAATTGGTTATTTCCTTTTAATGGAATATTATATAGTTGCTAAAGTTATGGTTGAGAGAACATGAAAAAAATGAGGCACAGAATTTAGGCATACTATGATTATATCTGTAGAAAAACTAGAAATAGAAATAAAAGGAAGAAAACAGAAGAATATGATAATGACTGTTTCAGGATATTACAGTTGTGGATGATTTTTCCCTATTTTTCCAATTTTTAATAAGACTACTTTTGCAATTAAAAAATAGGCTTCCACTGCTGAGCATGATGGCATAACGGCCTGGATTTATAGCCTTTACCCAGGAACAAGAAAACCAGGCAAATAATACAGTTTTTAGTCATTGACAATAGGCAGTGTAGGACTCTAATCTTTGAAAGACAAAAAACAAACAAGGTAACCCCTGCAATTGCTCCAGCTTCTTCCTTAGGCAGTTTCCAGGCCTGAGCTCAGTAGTGAGGAGTTGAAATGGAGCATGGCGGTCTCACTGAGTTGAAGAGACAGATTGGAATTCAGAGAGAACAAGATGGCTGGAATTTGTATAACAGAATACTTGAAAGAATGGAGCAGCACAGAGAGAAAGAGAGACAGGGCACTTTCGAGGTCATAGAAGAGCCCACTAGTTTGTGTACATGTTAGAGGAAACTTTTGAGGTGGGGCGAAGAGCCATGCGAAAGCAGTAGGCCTAACAGTCCTTGTGTTCATGCAGGACTGGGAAAACTTCATGTTTTTGCCAGAGTACACGTCATTGGGTAGCATCTTAAAAGGTCAGAGGAAGCAATAGCAAAACTGCTGTACAGAGAAGGGTGGTTGTACAGAGAAGTTAACTACAATGTTGAGGTATATAAGAAAACTAACTTTAGAACACAAATAAAATCAGCAACCAGGAGATGGATTCCCTTAAGAAGAGGAAATATAAATAACATAACTTAAAATTGACTTTAAAATAAATGTTTAAGTTCCTTAAAGAGAAAAGAAAAACTTTATTTAATGATGGCATAAATTCAGACCAACTTTCCAAATGGAGGTGAAATATAAAAACACCTTAAAATTTTTCAAAGAAATATTAACGTGGTTTGAAGAATATAACCAGACCAAATCTAGGAAAAGGTGAAAACAGAAATAGGCCTAGCACTGAAAGCTGCATTTAACTTGAGGACATTTAACAATTCAGAAGAAACAATGGAGATGCTGATGTAAAATTTTGAGAGCCTTGATAGGTGAGAGAGAAACAAATGTCTGAGTGTAATTCTGCTCAGTTAGGGTGTCTAATAACCCTTGTTATATTTACCTGTTACCCCAAAGACTTACATTCTCAAAATAGTAGTAAGCCACAAGTAAACCCGCTTTTTTTGTAGACTTCTGTACTTGGTTAACATCACTTACGTAGACTGAACTTAATTTATGTTTTCAGAAGCTTGACACAAGAAAATGCAAATCTTTTCTGGAAGAAAGGTACCTTTATTCTAGGCCTCAAAATATTTCTACATTAATTATTCAGACACAGGTATATAGTGTGCTTGAATGATCAGACATGTAAGTAGGGAAGACCCCACAAGCAGCAGCCAGCACAGATAAGAAAACAGAAACAGACCTGCAAAAACATAAGATGTTGGAATTATCTGACACAGACTATTAAACAACAGTGCTTATTATCATTTGGAGAAATAAGTCAAGCTATAAATTTCCTGCAGAGAACAAGAAACTAAAAAAATCACACAATAGTTGGCTTTAAGTAGAGAAATATTTCTTAGTACATAAAGGCAGTTAACCACAAAAGGTAAATAAAAACTGATACGTTTTAGTACATTTGAATGCTCATCAGGACGTATCATATGAGTAAAAAGACAAGCCCTAAACTGCTAGCAGATATTTGCATCACATATAATCAAAACAGGACTGTCTTCCCAAATCTACATAAAACTCCTATACATCAATAAGAAAAAAATGGACAGCTGGCTTTAATAGGCATTTTGCAGAAGAAATTTCAAATCCCCATGAACACATGAAGAGATCCTCAACCTCATCTGTGATCTGAAAAATTCAAAATAAGATTTCAGTCATATGCCATTATATACCTATGAGACTAGGAAACATTGAGAAATCTATCAACTGTGGTGAGTGTATATATACTCTGCAAGAGCTGTAAGATTGAGGGTAAATAGGTACTTTGGGGTATTTTTGGCATTTTCTGGTGAAGTTGAAAATAAATATAGTGATAGTAATTTTACTACAAGAGATAAACTAGAGAAAATTATGCACAAATATAACAATATACATGGATGAGACTATTTCTTATAAAATTGTCTAAACCAAACAGGAAACAATCCTAGTGTCCACCAGTAAATAATCTGTCCAGCAATTAAAACTAACAATCTGTACAATTGCGTGTGAATGTAAATGATCTAAAAATAAAAAGTTAAATGAATTCCAAAACTAATAAACTAAAGCTAAATATTCCAATATGAACGAATCTCCAGAACACAAACTAGAGTCAAAGAAAAACTATAAAAATACATGTAGTCCCATTTCATTCTTACGAAGTGCATAAACAAGTGAAATAAAATTATTTTGTTTAGATTTGCATCTGTTGGTTATAGAACAATAATGAAAAATAAGCAAAAGTTTATTTCTAGAGTTAGTACAATGGTTTCACATTGAGGCTGGCAGGGTGTTATGGTCAAGGAGAGGCATATGAGGGACTTGTGAGGTGCTAGTAATGTTCTTTGTTAAGATGTGAGATGGTTATGTGGATGTTTGCTATACATTATTCACTATGTATTGTACTTTTCCCTTTGTTATTTTACAATAATTCATCTTATAAAAGAGGAATTACATGAAGAAAATATTAATATCCCTCAAAGTAAAATATGAAACAAAAGTAAGTCGACACAAATCAAGAACAGATGGCATTGAATGAAACAATTAGAGTCCTGGAAAAGAAAAAAAATGGTCATTGAGATAAAAACTCAATGTACAGAATAAACTATAGACTTGACACAAAGAATTCATGAAGTGAGTACTGAGGAATTTATACAGAAAGCAGAACATAGGAATTTCTGGGTAATGTGGAGAAATAGCTAGAAGATGTGGCAGGTAAATTGAGAGGTTCTAACATTGTTATTTTATCCTGCTTAGTTAGGAACTTTCTTATATTAGAAGAAGAGTAGTATCTACATTCCAATAAACATAACAATTAGTGATGTTATATGTTAGCATGAATTTAAAGTATATATTATAAACAAAAGTAGTTGAACAAATTCAGCAGCCCTAATCAGTTCTTTTAGACATATGAGAAGTTAAAGATTAAATGTTTAAAAGGCATTGTTTTAAATGAAATTATTGAGTCACTCACTAGGCCAAGAAAAACATGTTTTATCTCCTATGGATGCTCAAAGGAACTTTTTTTTTTTCTTAAACATTTTAACTGTAGGTTCCGTAATCTTATTTTTAAAAGTATTTGCTTTAAACTTTTTTTGCTGCAAAATGAAGCATTGTGTATTAAAACTACTTTTTTCCCCTTCCAGAATAATAATATCTTTAATCTCAGAAAGGAAATTATGATCTAGTTCAGAGAAATTTTTTGTATATACTAATTTGGAGGGAACTCATTTGTCCTTAAAAAGTGATACATATCTGTTTCAGGAAGAGTTATCTTTGTAATCGTTATATAAAATCTTTACCTCTTGTTTGTGCTAGCTTATGATCTTCTTTTGTTGTCCCAAGAATGCAGTTGATATTGGCATTACCAAAAAGTGTGTGTAGATTTGATATGTGGTTTTCCTTAAGCTTATGAAATATGTCCAGGTGTGGCTAGGAATGATGTAAAGACATTCTTAATTGAAATGTAACTAATTTTTTTAAACAGTTGAACCCACTGTGAGCCTGATAAAAGGGCCAGATTCTTTAATTGATGGAGGAAATGAAACAGTAGCGGCCATTTGTATCGCAGCCACTGGAAAACCAGTTGCACATATTGACTGGGAAGGTGATCTTGGTGAAATGGAATCCACTACAACTTCTTTTCCAAATGAAACAGCAACGATTGTCAGCCAATACAAGCTGTTTCCAACCAGATTTGCTAGAGGAAGGCGAATTACTTGTGTTGTAAAACATCCAGCCTTGGAAAAGGATATCCGATACTCTTTCATATTAGATATACAGTGTAAGTAAATAGTACCATTTCAACATGTCATGCGTTTTATTTTAATTTTTCTCTGTTGATATAGTTCTTTATCAAACCAGTCTGAATATTTAGTATTGAGATATTCCTACAGCTTTTATTGTTGACATTTTTTTCTGTTTATATTTTATGTTTTCATGGAAATTTCATTTAACCAGAACATTTTTTTTTTATCAGTTTTCTAAAGACGAATAGATGACTTTCAAGTTGCTCTCCAGTTTAAAATTATTCAACCTTGTCTTTTTAAGACCTTAAAAGTAGGCTGGACTTAAGGAAGTTGTGGAAATTTGTACCTCAAAATGTACAGTGCTTAGAGACAACCATTCTAATTAACTGAGCTGTTACTCAGTTTCATTGATGCTGCCCATGCTATTTTCAGCAAGAATCTTTTACTTCCCTACGTGCATATTAATTAGTTTGAAAATCTGTATTTTTTTTATGTCATTTTAAATCTGATCTATTAATCTCGTAAAATTATTGTGTAGGTTAAACAATATTTTAAAGAAATCATTGGGATAGTAGCCATTGTAGATAGGTCTCAAAGCCGGCCCACCTATACTTACATTTTCTTGTTAAGGAGTTCTCTCTTGTGTGCATGTCTGTTTATGTATTTGTGTGTATCTGCTTCTCCCTCTTCTATGCAGTTTCTCAGTTTTTGGTATAATCTTTGTGATTTGTTTAACATTTTGAGCAAGAGAAAAGGTGGTTGTTGCAGATAGCTGATAGCAAGGATAATGAAAAATTAGGCAGATTAGAGATAAAATTAAGGGAAAATATTTGGGTTCTGCTGTCATTTTCATCCAATTACAGATTATAAATCTAGATAGGTTTTTGAAGAAGTTACTCTGTTGTTGTTGTTACTCTTGTTTTTTGATACAGCATATGTAGAATTACTTATTATACTTGGTGTAATGGTTTTTAAAGCTAACTCTGAAGGTCTTTTTCAACATTGAGGTTATATTTGAAAAGCTATAGTTACATAAATGTTATTAGCACTGTATTCTTAAATGCTAATAGACTCCTCACTTCTCTGGAGAATCCAATAAAAAAATTTTTTTTCCCTTTTCCTACCTTGCTTTCACTGACTCTTAACTTTTTTCTTTTTCTCGTAACATTCAGATTCCAGTTGTAAGTACTGTTAATATATTTTCATATTATATACTTTTTCCTTCCATGTCTAATAATGACTGAAATTTTCTTCAATTTGAATCATTTATAATTATAGTTATTAATGTTATTGTTTTTTGCTTGAATATAGTCCTAGATATATAAAAGTATTTCTTCTAGTAAGGTTTCATAATTATGGTTTAGATTTATTGGCTTGCTCCAAAAATGTTCTGAAAGTACTCATGACTTTTTTCCTTTTTTAAATTGGAGACCTATAAAACATGCGAATGAAGTTTAAGGAGATATAAGGTCTTATATCCCAAATTCATACCTCAAAATTGGAAGGTATTATTTGGGGATATTTGAATGCTTACCCTTTCTTTCTCCCTTTTGAAAATCTAGACTGTTCTTTCAGCAGCATTTTTAAGTACCAAATTTAAGTTACAGAAATGTTTGTTAATTCTTGGTATTTATAAAAAGCAGGCTTTTAAAAAAATTACTAAGGTAATTGTACCTTGCCAAAGGCTTAATTTTTACAACTTTTTTGTAAACTTTGCTTTTCTGTACGTCAGGCTTCCCTGGCAGATTTAAAGACTGACCTGGTCTCTCTCTAGCTCCTCATCTGGCCATGTGCTGTTTACCTGATTTTCTACGTAGCTTACAGAAAGATGAAAGGTCCCTGCACCATGCATAAGCAACACTTCCTTAGGGAAGCTTTTCATGACCTCCCCTGCCCCCATCCCCAGTCTAAATTAGTCCTTTCTTTTTATCTTATCTTAGTATTCAATTCTTTTCCTTCTTGGCCCTCATAGCAGATTTTAGTTAAATATTTTTAAATGTCATTTTCCCTGTTACTATGAGAATGTAAATTTTATGAGTACAGTGTCTATATGTATATTAAACACCTAAAACAGTGCCTGGCACTTATTAGAAGCTAAACAAAATAATGGTTGAATGAATGATAGGTATTGGGCTTTATAGTTTGAAGACATACATTTATATTGCTGGTTAATCTGTATAATTGCTCATTCAAGTAGTTATGTTGGACATATGCTAAACGACCTTTGGGGACATTGAATGGATAAAAGTTAATGTTTTAGTACAGTTGAGGCCCTAGATAATTTACCTCAGTTGTAAGTGTATAGTCTTAGAAAGTCTGTGTCACATTTTTTCATGCCTACAGAATATTAATTGTAATATAGGGAATCTAATCTCTGTTATTGACTTCGTAACTCTTATGGGATATTTCCTTTCAGATTAATCATCTCTTTAAAGACAGTTTTATATGGTGACTTGGTACTACATGGTACTTAAATGCCATGTCTTATTATTTAAGTATTATAATATATTTGCTTTGTTCATATGTCTCTACATCTCTCATAATAGGACTCATATTTTGCTTTTGGTGATTATGGGTTTATAAATATTCTTACACTCAGCATCCCTAATAATGAGAATTGTACATTCTTATAGTTGCATAGTGTTCAGTTATTCATTTTCCATTCCTTCATTCATTCAGTCAACTGATATTTATTGAGTGTTGTCTTCCACTTTGATTATATTTGTTGGGAGTAAGGAAAAATGATTCCTGTTCTTCTAAAGCTTAGTCTGTTGTGTTAATGTTTTATTATTGTATATTGCATTTATCATTAACAAAAGATAATCTGTCCTGTCCTGCATTTATTTTATAGATGCTCCTGAAGTTTCAGTAACAGGATATGATGGAAATTGGTTTGTAGGAAGAAAAGGTGTTAATCTCAAGTGTAATGCTGATGCGAATCCACCACCCTTCAAATCTGTGTGGAGCAGGTAATGCTATATACTTCTAAAGAAAAATTATTTAAAACTGAAAAGTATTATTAAATACATATTTAAAATTGTTTCTATCAGTGTACTGCATGATTATAGTAATAGCTGAAAACTTTAATTAAATGAAGGGTTTTTGAGAATTCTCTTACCTTATCCTTCCCCACCTTCCTTCCCCCTCAGTTTTATTCTTCAGAGGCTACTTTAGTAATGTTAGCAATTCCTTCTGGTAGTTACCATCATAGGTCTTAAACTACTGCTTCTTAATTTACCTATTTTTAACACTCTATTGACTTCTTAGATAATGAAGAATTAATTTTATATCTATCTCTTTACCCACAGACACACCCAAATATATGGTACACATTCCTACCCTTCATAGCCCTAAGGAAATTAAGCTACTTTTAAACTCTGTAATTACTGTTTGTCTCCCTATAACAGATGAATATGAGGTTATTTTAAAACGTTTGTGGAAAAATGAAATTAAAAGAAAATATGAATCTTTACATGAACTTTTTGAAGTACCCTTGTATTATTTACTGAGAACTGATTATTAAGTAGTATACTGGAATTCTGTTTTCCCTTGTCAACAGCTCTTTGTTTTCCTGTGCTGTGGCTAAAAATTGCCTCTTTTTACTTGTGTAGTTTACTATTAGCATAATTCTCTTTATCTTTGAAATTCAAACTGTTATAATAAGGTTTCACTGATATTGTCAGTATTTGGGACTCGTTTCAATCTCGAGACTTGTATCTGTCAACTTTGGATGATTTTCTTATTTTTTTAATTATTTCCCCTCTTTATTTTTTTCTGTTTGCTCTTACTGGAACTCCTCTTTATTGTATAATAAATTTTCTTTCTTTTATATTTTTCAGAAGATTTTCTTGTTCTTTGAAGATTTTCTTGATATAAAAAATTCATTTGACTTAAAGATTTTAAAAATTTTCTGGCATTTTTTTCAATTTATAAGAGCTTCTTCTCATTTTCAGTTCACTTTATAGCATCCCTTTTTTATTTTATAGATGTAATATCTTCTTGTTTCTTACCAGAGATACTAGAGTTATTTCATCCCCAAAGTTTTTTCTGCTTCCTACATGTTGTCTCTGTTTTCCTCCAAAATCTTTGTTTTTCTGATTTGGTCTTTTTTTCACTTTATGGATATTCTTTAATCTTCTTGGTTGTCTAGTCATTTCACAGTGAAGCATTAAAGTGGGTATTACTCATTAATAGGTTCCACTTTGATCAGGCAGAGAAGTGGTTGTTTTCCTGGAGAAGATCCAGATGTCACTAATGGAAGAGTGGAAGTTTTTTCTTCATGGCCATTCAGTTTATTAATTGAATTAACCTTCATTCTTTTGCCTGAGAAATAAATGCCTGGTTTGTGTACAGAATTGGGAAAAAACTATTGTTTTGTAGTTTTCAAGTAATCTTCCTATTTTCATCCCTCTGCCTCCTTGTGGCCTTCTGTATAGTACATTGAGTCAACCTCCAAATCTTTCTTGAATTTTTCGGACCAAATTCGCTGCTGTCTCGTCCATATGCCTCCAGTAAGAAACGCTTCAGCCTGAAGTAGAGCTTTTCAACATTGGCACTGGTGACATTTTGGGCTAGATAATTCTTTTTAGGGATGGGCAGTCCTGTAAATTGTTGGATGTTTGTTTAGTAGCATTCCTAGCTTCTCCCTCTATAGCCAGTATCATTTAATCCCCCTACCCCTAGTTGTGACAACCAAAAATGTCTCCAGACATGCCAGATAATCCCCAGGGGCAGAATCACTCCTGGTTGAGAAACAGTGGCCTGCAGCATATATTGTTTTTCCATATGGACTTTTCTGTCTTCTAAAGGTTTGTCGAAATACCTTGTCTGTTGAATTCTGCCTGCTATTCTTTTTCTCTTCATGGATTTTTAATATGCCTTTTTAATTCTTTTACACTTGTTTTTGTTAGGATTTTATGAGAGTAAGGAAAAGTATATTTGGTCGGTCTGTTGTCTTTAAGCAAAGATACAGTTTTGAAAGTAGAAAAGGCCTGTTTCATTTACATTTTCTTAAAAGTAGTAAGCAGTCGTTATTTATGTTTATTTGATAGGTATTCCTAAAAGCTATACAATCCTGTATTCTCATTCCAGTGTCTATACTTCTAGATGTCTTTTTTCTTTTCTTTTTTTTTTTTTTTGTCGTTTTTTCGTGACCGGCACTCAGCCAGTGAGTGCACTGGTCATTCATATATAGGATCCGAACCCGCGGCGGGAGCGTCGCCGCGCTCCCAGCGCAGCACGCTACCGAGTGCGCCACAGGCTCGGCCCTCTTCTAGATGTCTTTTTTGAGTAAGTCATTTAACCTCTCTAATCCTTAACAGTACTTCATATAGTTTTTGTGAAAGTATAAAGAGTAAATATAAATCATGTAACATAATTTAATGTGATATTTATTGTGGAGCTCTTGCTAGGCTATGGCTAATGTCGGAATCCTGTCAACATCGCCAATTATAGTGCTCTTAATCCTGTTCGTGACGCCAATTATCTAGCTACATGACCACACTTGTTGTCGGGCTCTTTTACCTACCGGTAATCCTATACCGACTGGGCCAATTGACGAGCTAGGGCTGGGTCTGGAGCTCAGAGACCCCTCAAGCCCGTTCACAGACTGGATCACAAACCCTTCACATGCCAGGCTGGGTCCCCAGACCCATTACAGGCACACCTATGAGCTAGGTAACCAGCCAAACAGTCCATGGAAGCTGCAGGTTGGAAAGCATGGCTGCGCTGGGTGGATGCCCGCCCACCTGCTTCACTAAATCTCCTCTCTCTCTCTGAAGAACATAAGAATAGCAACAAAACTAAAAAGATACATTGGCGCACATGCGCACTAACTCCACACACACACAATTTGCTTACAGAGGATGTGCTAAAACCACACCCAACTGGACCTGAGGCAAGGGCCCTGACCAAACTATTCTATTTTCCAAACATTTATATTTTTGTGACTGTGGCTTATTTGAGTAAACAACTTTATAAGATTATAAGACATGTTTAAGTTTCTCCGAGAATTAAAGGAATTAGAATTTTGAGCCCAAAGTATGAAGGTAAGACATATAATTCGTATTCATTGATACCCTTTTAGGAAAAGAGTTCATCTTTTGAAAGCTGATGCTTGCAAAAATTTTCTTTCCAAAGTTCTCTTAAGAAAAAGGTTGGGTGTCTTTGTTTTTTAAACCATGTAAGAATATTTTTCTTTACCCTTCAGTGCTAAATTAAAGTGCTAAGATCTCTCAAATATTTTACTGACGACTTTTCCACCCACTACCCTTGGGATTGCAAAATGAAATTGTTCCACCTATTTTCCAGTGTTGATTTGTTTCTTTCTGCCTTTTTATTTTTGTTCTTATTCCCTTCGTAATGAGTTGTTGATCTTCTACTATGTACTTAACATCACTGAAGGCAGGGACCAAATCTTCCTTTCTTCTGCCTCTCAGCAACATCAGCAAAGCAAAGTATATAGCACATAGTAAACTTCTAGTAATTGAATGAATTAATGAGAGAATGTACTTTTTTGAAAATCTTCTTGGCTTAAAGTATAATAGTTGATTACCAGGGTTTACTTGATTTTTTTCCCCCTTAGGAAAAAACTTACGTAAGCTTTAAAAAGTTTCAAAATAAACAGTTATTAATTTTTTTTTGGTACCCTCGGGTTGGAAAAGTGATTTATAACAGTATACTTAGTTCTACTACTATACTAGTATACTAGTAGAACTAACAATGAATGGCTTCAGAGTTCATACAGTGGGACTTATGTAGTTTACAGTAATGTATATACTAGATGTAGGACCTCATGGCCAAATTAGTATAAACACTGTTTAAAAAAGTTATGATTGATACCGAATGGTGTCTTGGTTTTTTATTGTCTCAGATGTCTACCTTACAAATGAAATTATTTTATAAGAGGACCCTTCCTGCTGCTTTAGGAACTGTCTTTGGATGGGGCACACTATAGATTTGTATTAATATTAAATAATGCTCTATAAATATGTTATAGAAACATTATCATATTTAAATGAAATGACTTCATTAAGAAAATTATATATATATATATATCATAAGTAGATCTATAATTCATTGAGAATTTTAATTCTCTTAGTACTGTGGGTGTTTTCAAACAAAGTGTTTTTCTGATTTCCAGTTTTCTGAATATAATTCTTTAAAATTGTATTTTTTTCTATGCTTTCCTCCCTTTCTATTATGTTGGCCTACCTTTACTTATATGGATTGATATTTCAGGAGAACAGTGTTCTTAATGGACTTCATCTATTAGTTTGTCTTTATTAAAATGAAAATTTATTACTTTTATATGCTTTTATTTCATAATGAATTGTGTCTAAAAGATACTGGTTCTTTTACTAACATCTCTGAAGTATAATGTCTTATTTTAACTAGCTATTGATAAATAAAGCCTGAAGATATTTAAGATCATTTTATGCTGTTTAAAATCTAGGTTGGATGGACAGTGGCCTGATGGTTTATTGGCTTCAGACAATACCCTTCATTTTGTCCATCCACTGACTTTCAATTATTCTGGTGTTTATGTCTGTAAAGTAACCAATTCCCTTGGTCAAAGAAGTGATCAAAAGGTCATCTACATTTCAGGTAAGTTACTGTCTATTTGCAAAATAAGTTATTTAATTTATTTCTGTAATAACAATCATAATAACAATGTAATTCTAGGCAGTCATTTACACTTGCAAAGATATAAATTATTCACTGTGTGGTTTTCCAAATAACCTAAAAAGTGATATGATAAAGTAACCCTATCTGAAATACATATGCAAGATGGCATTCCTTTACTTAGAGAAATGTGAAAATGTCTATGTAGCAAGTTTATATACATTTTAATACCTATACATATAGTTAATTTTTCAGTGTTGAATATCCCTTTCATAGGTAATATGCCTTTCTAGATTCTTTTGTCTTTACACCAAGAACAGTGATTTATTTACATATGTATGTATGTATGTATGTATGTATGTATGTATGTATGTATGTAGTTTTGCTTTGATGGCTACTCTGCACACAGTTATTTGATAAATAAAATGGGATATTAGCTTTGATGATCTGGCATGTTAAATGACATTAATTGCTACTCAATATGGGACTATACCATATTGGGTTACTGAGAGGTGAAGCAGGAATGCTACTGAAAGTGTTTTAATGAAATAAAATTTAAGATGTTTCTTGTCAGTCTTTAAGCCACTAACAACTTAGATTTTCCACATCCTATGTATTTCACTGTGAATTTTTGTGTTAATTTGACTGAGTATAAATTTGGGCATTCACAAAATATGTAGAGAGCTAAAAATATATTTTCCTGAGTGTGGCTATAAATAACAAATTATCAATGGAATGCTTATTTATAAAAATTATATAAAGCATTTTTAGCATCTCCTTTCTGACTGCCAGAATATAGAAATATATCTGATAGATGGAAAATTAAGGGGCAAAAGGAAGAGAACCTTGAGAATTGCAGGTTTGTATGGTAATTATATAACAGGTAGTTAAGGTTTTTATCTCTACAAATCTAAAACTAAATAAATAAGCTGTTAGAGAAATTTTATGCTTGCTTAAATGTTATATTCTCAGTTTTTTTGTGATCATTTAATCTAATAAGTCCCCCGTTATTTTCTCATAGCACTCACCACAATTTGTAGTTCTATGCTCTATCCTCACAATTAAGCATTTGTGTTTGCTTTATTCACCACTGTGTATACTTAGCAGTTAGCTTAGTGCCTGACACGTGATACTCAGATTTTTTTGCATGACCATAGCAGAAGCTTAGAAATGTATGTATCTAGCCCTTTCTGCTAGTAGCAGTGCTCTGGTGGAGCTGGATGAGATTAAATATTAGTATATTAGTCTCTTATCTCTTAAAAGATAAGCCACAGGCAATAAGTATTTAAAATGTATTTACTGAAGGACTGTTTATTTTTTGTTTCTGGTGTGGAATAGTACTGGTAAATCTTAGGTTCAATGTTATAGTTATGTAATCATTTAAATATCAAGGCTCAATTTGGGCACTGTTATATATACTGATTCTATTGGCAGTATCCTAAATTTGTATCTTTTTTTTTTTTTTTTTTTGGCGGCTGGCTGGTATGGGGAACCTTGGTGTTATGAGGCTGTGCTCTAACCAACTGACCTAACCAGCCAACCCCAATTTGTATCTTTTGACATTCTGGGTCCACTTCCCAGTACTCCTGACTTGTGTGTCCAACTGCCTGTTAATGATTATTAACTATATGTAGAAGCCATATACAACTTAACATGTTCAAAAGTGAGGTCCTGATCTTTCTACTGCCCCTTGACACCAAACCTGTTTCTCCACCAGTCTTCCTCTGTTATTGGTAATTTCATCCTTACATTTTCTCAGGGTACACCTCTTGATAGTTATCCTTGATTTAGCTTTTTCTCTTATGCTCCACCTGATCCATCAACAAATCATTGTCAGTTCTCTCATTATGTTATATAAAAAATCTTTCCAATTCATTACCTTTTGGAAGCTGCTACTTACTACATTGGTCCAAACCATCAGCAACTCTTACTTCGTTCACTATCACAATAGCCATTTAATCTCTCTCCTTTGAATCTATATTCCCCTTCCGTCTATCATCAAATGAATAGCCAGTGTGATCCTTTTAAAGGGAGTATCAGATCATATCAATCTTTTCAAAACCTTCCATGGGCTTCCTCTTTTACCCACAATGAAAGCCAAATCTTTACAGTAACTTCCAAGGCAATGTACATGCCGTCATCCTGGATTGTCTCTCTGATCTCATTTTTTATTATATCCCTTGCTCACTGGCTTAGCCACATTGGCCTCCTTGCTGTTCTTTGAACACAAGGGGCATATTCCTACCTCAAGAGTTTTTGCATGTTCCATTTCCACTGCTTGGAATGCTCTTCCACCAGGTATCCTCACAGCTTTTTCCCGCACTTCCTTTAGTGAGCTAAAATACCACCTTTTTAGTGAGGTCTTTCATCCTTCATGACTGTATTTAAAATCGAAATCCTCTCTTCTCACCCCTTTACTACTTTTGGTCCACCTTTTCTGCCTTATTTTTCTCTTCAGTACTTACTGCCCTTTACTACATGTTTTATATATACGCTTGTCTGTTTTTTCCCAAGAGGGCAGGATTTTTGTCTGCTTTAATCCCTGCTATATTCCCAACATCTGCAATGATGTGTAGTATATAATAGGTGTTTAGTACACTTTTGTTGCATGAAAGAATTAATTTGAGAAGAAAATAATCAGGAAAGAATTAAAAATCCAGAATCTGCTTTTATGTAACTTTGTTTTCTTTGAGGGAACTGATGTAATACTGGTGACAAACTTTGCACATTTTTTTTGTTATTAACATCTACTAAGTCTTACAAGAAGAAAAATCAAATTTTGAGTAAATATGAAAAATTACATTTAATTATCTCTAAGCACTTCAAAAGAGGATGGCATTAATTATATGATATGATTTTCTTCAAGTAATCATCAAGAATTAGACTTTACCTTTCTATGCAGAATCTTTAATACGATATACTATGCCAAGTTTAGTTAACTCCTCTAAGGGCTTCTTAGCGTATGTTAAGTATCCTAGATATAATGCTGCCTTTCCAAAATGACTATTTAGTAAAAACTAGTAGGCTTTTATCAGAGTAAGAGGCCATTATTCACACAGTGCAAAATCAAACAGTTAATCTTTTTCATTGTTATATGTATCTTTGTTCTTCTAGGAAAATTTTTTTACCTGAGTACTAAAATTGATATTTCAAAATTTTAGAAATGATCTTTAAAAATATGTGTAAAAGAAACGTATCTTATGATTAGAGACTAAAAGTTCTATGCAAAACAGATTTGAGTTAGCAATTCTGTTTGAGGGAAATTGTTCTTAATTTTAATTATACATTTTCCCACATTGATAAACATAAGATTTTGGATAAGAGGTCATTGATTCAAAATTGCAGTATTCAACTTCAGTTATTAAATTGTATTCTAGTATAGTAACACTCTTAGAGAATACAGTGGCTCTTTGTCTTGTTAACTGACTGCTGGAAATTGTATTTTTCTGGTTTGCTTTAGGTGTGTATTTTCTCCCTAACTGATACTTGTCACTTCTCTTTGAAAACAGAAAAGCAAATTTTTATATATCAAATAAATACCCCCATGCCTAAAACTCATATTCCTATGCAAAACTTTAATTTCAAATTATACTGATTTTAGGATTCAGGCATAATATCAAACTTAAGAATCCACATCTACTTAGCAATCATTAAACCTTAAAATGTGTGATTTTATCTATTTAAACAACTTATGTAAAGGTTAAAAGAAAAAGAAGTCAACTAATCCATTTAATTTTTTTTTTTTTTTTTTTTTTTGCACAGTAATTATTAGGCTAAAGTACAAGCATACCTTATATCTTCAAAGGCCTTACCTGGCAGTTCTGTTTTCCTGTTTGGCTGAACTCATTAGTTAGAAAAAGAAAGTTAAAAAGTTTTTCATTTGGGTGAAGAGAACTCAGAGTCATTATATTCATTATATACTCATTTAGCATACATTCAGCAAAGAATATAAAAAATAATGCCTGACTGAATAAATAGGAATGTTGTTGGGAAGCATTTTCAACCATGATAAATAAGTAGCTATTGGTGATTAGAAAATAGTCCAACTGCCTCCTTACATGGATTGTGACTCTCATTCTAAATTAGAAAATAGAAATAAATGTCTTATAATGCATTGACATATATCCATTGCTTAAAATACAGAACAATGAAGTATTAACAATAGTCCCTCTTTCATGGAAAGATATTAATAGTGAGTCTGTACTGTTTTTAACACTAGTTGAGGAGGATGGTGAGTTGAAACATTTTTAGAACCACTAACAAAATTAAGATTTTAAAATAATTTCTTTGGTTAGATTTTTCTGAAAGCTGTATTTTGTTAAATCTCTGTGAAACGGACAGTAGACATCCATCTGTGTTCATATAAGGAACTTTGCAAGTAGAAATAAGAAGTGTCAGTTGTTCTTTTTTTTTTCTTTTGTTTTTAGTATACTTGGTACAAATGTTCAATTACGTATCTTATATTTGGTGAGATCTCAAGTGTATGTACTGTTCTAAGAAAACTAGTATATCAAGGGCAATAAACTGTACAAGTCCTATGTGCACAGAAGTGTGTAAATTATAAACAATTTACTTAGGTGATTTGTACTTTTATTTAATGTGCTGATGCCAATTTATTGTAATACTTTTTTCTTTGGGAATCATTGTAAAGATGACATTCAGTACTTAAAACCTGCCTTTCTGTTATTCCTCCTTCCTCAAAAAATACATGATTTGTCTTACAAATGACTTACTTTTTTTTTTTTTTTTTTTGTCGTTTTTTTTTTTCTCGTGACCGGCACTCAGCCAGTGAGTGCACCGGTCAGTCTTATATAGGATCCGAACCCGCGGCGGGAGCGTCGCCGCGCTGCCAGCGCAGCACTCTACCAAGTGCGCCACGGGCTCGGCCCCAAATGACTTACTTTTTAGTCTATTTCTTTAGTATCCTAATTCCATGAAATTGGATTATATGAGGCTTTACTACTTTTATACTAGACACGATCCTTCAATTCCACTATTGTTTTTTTCTGATTGAATTTGTTCAGCTAGTGAATATGTTCTCATAAATTAAAACTCTTTCTTGATTCACTTACATATGCTAAGATAAGTAATGTTCACTTCAAGGTACTTGATAGGATTACCTGTTATATTAGTTAAACTCAGGAAATTAGTTATACTGTATTGTTAAATTTTTTACTGTACTTGTTAAATTTTTACCGCATTCTGTACATACGGCATTCCGTGATGAAACCTGTTTCAGTAAGTATTTTTCTTTAGCTTGTAATATTAGAATAACTTACCCCACGTAGATTTAGTATTTTTCTAACAATCATTTTTTAAAAACTCTATCAGTACCACTCATTTAAAAATTATAGGAGATTACCATTTGGGTCATTTATTTTTATCTGTGAAGAAATTCAAGATTTTTAAACTCATCCTTTCTTCAAACTCCAGAATTTTGTGTAACATGACCTACAGATACTACTTAATTGATAATTAACCAATCTTTAATTGTTACTATTTATGTTTAGTTGCTTTTTAATATTAATGGCTTTTTACTTTGTAATCTAGTGTCAACACAGGTTCATTTGCATCTAATAAGTAGTACCAGAATGTTCTCTCTAAAATATTAGCTACTCTTTTTGATACTCCATCCTAAAGCAATGACATTAAATTTTGCTGATATAGTTGAAATTCCTGAATTTCCTAAATGTTCAGATATCTTACCCATGGGGTATTAGATGTGATAATGACATTTTTATCACCTTATAGTTTATAACATATTTTTACTTTGTCTTTTTCTATTAGTCATCTCATTTATAATAGTCCGTTTGGCTAACACATTTTAAACATAGCTTTTTACTTTTTTTAAATAACTAAATAATGGTGTTTACCATATATCTCCTTTCTAAAAGTTTTTAGAGTTATCTTTGTTTAAGGAAAATATTTTTGAGAGAATTATTAAACCAATGGCTTATACTATGCCCACTTAACAAGAACCTATAGTTTTTCATTCTTTTAAAGATTACTTCAGATCTTACAAAAATAAAACATTAGGTAAAATACATATTAAGAAAACTTTAATTTTTTTATTCTTTCATTCTTTCAATTTCCTGTGCTACTGGTTAAGGAAATGTACATTTGAATTATTTAACTTAATTTTTTGGTACAATAATTCTTAAGCCAGCCGTATATAGGACCCTTAAGTATATATACTCTTTGTTTTAAACAAAACTATTTTCTGGAATACAGTATCACTCTTAATCCTGGGATAAAATAGTTTAGTATTTACACCATAGGTTTCATTCTTTTCACTTCATTGGTGACTGAAAAAGTGTCATTTAAAAAAAAATTTATATAGGTACTACATTCTAATTTTAGTCAAATTAAGAATGAAAAACTATTATTACTATGAATATATATTCATTAACTGTGCTGTCTTTTCAACTTGCTGCTGAATCAGCCTGCATTGACATTCTTTGCCTTTCTGTGTCTTGTCTATCTTTACTGTTTCCATTAGATCCTCCTACTACTACCACCCTTCAGCCTACAATTCAGTGGCATCCCTCAACTGCTGACATCGAGGATCTAGCAACAGAACCTAAAAAATTGCCCTTCCCATTGTCAACTTTGGCAACAATTAAGGATGATACAATTGGCACGATCATTGCTAGTGTAGTGGGTGGGGCTCTCTTCATAGTACTTGTAAGTGTTTTGGCTGGAATATTCTGCTATAGGAGAAGACGGACGTTTCGTGGAGACTACTTTGCCAAGAACTACATTCCACCATCAGATATGCAAAAAGAATCACAAATAGATGTACTTCAACAGGACGAGCTTGATTCTTACCCAGACAGTGTAAAAAAAGAAAACAAAAATCCAGTGAACAATCTAATACGTAAAGACTATTTGGAAGAACCTGAAAAAACCCAGTGGAACAATGTAGAAAATCTCAATAGGTTTGAAAGACCAATGGATTATTACGAAGATCTAAAAATGGGAATGAAGTTCGTCAGTGATGAACATTATGACGAAAATGAAGATGACTTAGTTTCACATGTAGATGGTTCCGTAATTTCCAGGAGGGAGTGGTATGTTTAGCAACCACTAAATGTGACTTAACTATGTACAATGTTTCATTCATACTAGGTGATCATTTTCAGATTGTTCATACTTTTTCTTGAGGAAGAATAAGCTTTTTTCAAGTTGATTTTCAAGCTTACTTTTTATATTCTAATCTGAAAAATGAAAATGTAAAATCTGGGTTCAATGTATCTGAGCTGCTTTACAATTTTTTTCAATGTTGTACTACTGTCTCAAGATTTAAATTTTAATGCAGAGTACTTTATTGGTCTGAGGCACACAGGTAAGAAGAAATGTCAGTGTTAAATGTATGACTTTTTTGGTACAAAAATTAAAAAAAAAAAAGGAAACTACCTTGGTATTGTGTATTAAATGTTTACCTAAGACTTAAGTCTCAAGTATGTTTGTTAAACATATACCTCTCAAAATTTATCACCACTAAACTATACTGCATCAAAATTGACTATAAAACTAATTCAAGAAATGTTTATATATATTTTTAGTATAAAAAAAAATATTTAGCCTAACGGAACATCTTTCCTTTTCAAACATTATTTTCTAAGTTTCTATACAAATGGAGCCTTTACCTCTGCATTTTAATGAGCCTTGCCATAATTGCTGTAGAGTGGCTTTTCAAAGATATTTTGTTGCACTAAAATTGTGGTAGTAAACTCAGTGAACATGATATGTGGAAGAGCATAATTATCTGGTCAGTATTTTTGTCTAAAATACATATGAGAGTAATAAAATACATGCCTTTTAAACATGACAATTATTACAATTTTTTCATGTCTGGAAGACAATTCTTATGTTGTCATGTAAACATGGATTTTGGTACATTAGCGGTAGCCTTATTTTAATGCATTATGTCCTAAATATACGAATAGTTATGAAAAGATGGTACACAAATATAGTGCAGAGAGGGCATTTTCAGTATATTGGAGTACCAGTTTTAGAAATGAGACTTTCAGCCAAGAATCTAAAGAAAGAATTTCATAGTCCATCTTGTTTTGGTCATTTAATGTTGATGTTGTTAAAACGGGTAAATGTACAGAAAAAAATTTAGAATAAACTTGGAAACTTGAGATTTAACTAGAAAAACCTGAATTATAGAACCAATTGGTAGCATTTGCTGATTGATGTTGGCAGTCCATTCCCTTTTCCCTCCTAAATGTATGTATGTGTTTCAAGATTTTTGTTTTACCAATTAAAACTGGAAACGTACCATGAGTTTTTTTGTTTTTGTTTTTGTTTTGTTACATAATTCATTAAATATATTCTTTCCAGAATCATGTATCTTTTGCGAAAGAAGTGCTATCTAAATCTTCAAATGTGGATCTTCTTTGTGAGATATTTAAATTGTTCCTACAGTGGAGTCCTGTAAGATTGTAATAATGACGGCTATTTTGAAGCCCAAAGAGTATGTTTTTCTGCTGATGATTCATTTGAAAAGAAGACTGTGTAGAATAAATGTTTTGCCAGGACAATAAAGTGGGAGTTAGTAGGAGAATCATAAATAAATTATTTTGTTAATAAAAAGGCAAAGTAGGTACTTCTAGAAATCTCGTTAACCATCCCCTCCCAATCCTCATCAAATCGAAAAAAAAATGTTTACAGTGCTCAATTTTAACATGTTTATAAAATATTGCAAGTAGTGAAAGCTTTATTATAAGTGATTATAAACAAGTTTTCTTTATTTCAACTAATAGTATATTGTGGAAATTAGAAACCTATTTTATTTCTCTTCCCAGACACTTAATACAAGATCGTAATAACAGGTTAAGGATACAGTTAAGTAAAGTTTACTGATATCTTGTTTAAAAATGTCTAGATTTTAATATGGTTAAATACTTATATACAGATACTAGGAAACTTTAGTCCAAGTCATTGAAAGAAAACTTTCTTGATAATACATTGTGATAGAAATGACTTTATTTTTTATTTAATTATCAGCAGCGATATGGCCACAAGAAACACAGGTCTAAAATTTCTTGAAATAAAAGACAAATTTATGGCTTTTTTGGGTCAAAATTTTATTGTTAAAAATAATGTTTTAAATGCTGTATGAATCTAAGCAGAATAATCATGTTCAGGATTCTGTATAAACCTCAACTTAAGTATAATCTGAAGAGAATTAGTAATGTATTGCAAGAACTATATTTCAAAAATATATAAACATCTGTTTACTGATTATGAACTTCCTTTTACATTGTGGCCATTGTGAGGTTTTGTTTTTATGGTGTTTTGGGTTTTTCTGTGTGTGGGAGAGGGTAACCTGGAAAACTACAAGCAAGTATTTGATACATTCTGTATTAATAACTTAAATCATTTAGCAAACTAAAAGGTTTACAAATTTTGAAAATCTGATACTAGCACTTAAAACTTTTGGAAGCATTGCACTATTGTTTATTAGAACTTTATGTATATTTACTGTACATACAGACTTGTTTGAATAGTAATACTAAGTAAACATTTCATTAAATTAATTTTTGAATCCAGTTATGTGCACAGATAATGATAAGTATATATGAAAATCCTACTGTCTTGGAAAAGATGAAAGATATTTTTACTGTTTTTTGGCCACATTTATATTTATTTTTCATATGCTTTTAACTGTTTTTGCATTTTTGTAGTCACTTCAGGGTTTTCTTTCATACTGGTTAAAATACTTCAATAATATAATGAAGATGAATATAACTAATTTTGTTTCGGCCATTTTTATTAGAATACATTGAAACTTCAGTAGGGGTTAACTTTAAAAGTGATATTTGAGAAGTCCTTTATAGTTGAAAAATGTAGTATTTTACCATGTGCCTAATAGGAAAGAAGCCATTAATATTTTTCAGTAGTATTGCTTCTTATAGCCATATACAGGAAAGTTTGACAAAATAACCATGGCTAAATATTTTGATTTAAGGGGCTGTAGGAAGTACAGTGTTTAAGTGCAAAAATTGAGAGAAATGTGGTCATTTTATATGTGAGCACATCTGATTTGAGTTTGATTTTACTTTTGGTAAATACTGCTAAAGTATATGAATAAGTAAGTTGTTAATGAGTCGAAGTAATCAATGTAAAATATAAGAAAGGAAGAAATGGCCTGTATATTGGATTTTTAATTCTAATAGTGAAATAGATTACAGACTGAAACGTCCTTCCTGTCTACTTTTTAATTAGAAATTCAGCATTCCTAAAAAGCTCCTTTCTCAAAATTTTGGTATATCGGGTTTGGGTTTAATTTTAGTTTATACCAGTGGCAAAAGAAAAAAAAATATATATATATATATATGTATGTATATATGTATTTATTTATATATATATGTATTTATTTATATATACATATATTTTTTTTTTCTTATAAAGTTACTTATTAGGTGTTAGCCCTAATGGCCATGCAACAAATCTTTAAATAAAAGTTAAAAAAAGAAACAAAAAAAAAACCTCTTTAGAGGTATATTTCTCTGATGAGCCCATGGCTTTGTATTACCTCCTTTGTCCTCCTTGTGGTATTTGCTAGTGTTTGTGAGTGTGTGTTTGTGTAACGTACTTTCCTTTATTTTAATTAATGATGAAAATTTAATTAGTGATTTGAGGAAATTAGAAACCTGTTTTCTCTTCCCAAACTAGAATTAAATAAAATGTGAGGGAGCATGTAGGTTAGCATGTTAGCCATTATAAAATTTTATTTTTATTAACCATTTAATTTCTCTTTCATATATACATCATGAATAACATTCTCCATAATCATGAATTAACTTGTTTCTATAGCCTTAGTAGTTAAAGCCAATTTTAAATGTTTTTGCTGTGACTTTGGTATAAGTCAAATTCTATATATGGGCTTTCAGTTTGGAATTAACATGTTTTATAAGTACATGTATACTTTGACTTGAATAGTGTATCAGTTTCCATCAAGAACATTAAACCAAACATTGCTTACAAAAGCTTTTGCTGTAGATACCCCTAGGGGTCATGTCTTTTCTTGAACCTTAGTAATAGTTATCCATGTTCATTTCAATTTAGAACGATAAAACATTCAATTTGGGGATAAGTCTTATTCCACTTGCCTTTTAGTGAATAGCTGCTGTTTTTTCTGGGTTGTTGTTGTGGATGAAGCAGATTGAAAGTGACCTTCAGAAAAATAACTTTATAAATAATTTCCAAAATTTGAGAATAATTTATGGCTTCTCATATCCTTACATGCATATGTTCTATGTAGGCATGATACTTAGTTGAAAGGTCTCAATTATGAGAAATATCTCAGGGAAAATGTAATCATAAAGGGACAGTTTTGTGTAAAAGCATGGGGTAACTAGATGATGCCTTGGCCTTCCTTTTAAAAAGATAAACTTTTTATTATGGAAAATTACACAAAAATAGGACAGAATAATGAAATAAATCTCCATATAGTAGCTTTAATTATCAATTCATGGTCAATTTTGTTTCATTTAAACCTCTACCTGCATAATTTCTCCTCCGTAACTTCATCTGTAAATACATTAGTATGTAGCTCTAAAAGATAAGGGCCATTTAAAAAATTAATCTACAGTATTATCATTATACCAAAAATTAATAGTAATTTCTTAACATTAAGTCTTCAGTGAGTGCTCACATTTGTAATCATGTATATTTTAGCAGTTTTAATCAGGATCCAAATATCCATACATTATGATTGCTAAAGATGTTTTTTAATCTGTTCCCCCACCCTTCCATTTTTCCCTTGCAATTTATTTGCTAAAGAAACTGCTTTATTCGTCCTACTTTCTCATTTTGAATTATGCCACTTGCATCCCAGATACATCTTTCTATATTTTCTGTAAAATGGTTAGTGAGATCTAGAGCCCTGGTTAGATTCAAGTTTAATTTGGGGGGCAAGATTGCTTCATAAGTGGTGGTATGTTCTTCCACCAGAAATCACATGCCTGCTTTTCTTCTGATATTAGCAACCATTTGATGCTCAGTGCCTATTAACAGGGAACTTACTCAATGTCTAGATCTATTAACTCTGTTCTTTTACCGTACTATGTGCTTTCATGTCTGAATAATTGTGTCCATGCTGCTCCCCATATCACTGAAAAGTCTGACTGTACCTATCAGTTAAAAATTAGTATGTTCTCCAATTATATATGTGCTACTACAGCAGTTTACTACATTTGTAAAATATTCAAAAATGGACACTTAGATAATATTTTAAAATGTTAATGTTTTTTTCTCGCTTAAACTTTAATTTTGGAAACAATGTCATTGCATTCATTTTAGAAGTTAACTTTCTTACTAAAACATCTTTAGGAAAACCATATGATTGAATGTACCTTATTTGTTTCTTAGTCTTGATTTTACATTTTTTGATTCAGTGATTGAGAGGTCTCATTCTATGTTCAGTGTAGCTTGATAACTTGGTTTTGGGATGTGATAACTAAAGTGCTACCTCTCAAATTGAAATAGGAGAAGTAAGTACATTGTTGGGAACCTTAACAGATTTCGTCTCAACCACTATTTTTAGAGCTTGTCTTCATGTTCAAGATACTTGGTTTTTCAGTGTCTTGTATTTCACGATAATTGCACCTCCATATTGGCTGCTCTTTCAGCACGGTATAGATTTAGTGTGAGGTTTATTGTTTATGAGTGAATGTAAATGTATATTTTAGTTGGTCTCCTGATGTATTTGAATTTTTTTGGTTGACTTCTCACATCTCATTAGATTGCTGTGATTTTACTTCATAACGTAACTAACTGATAAAGTTCATGTATTTAGGAGTAAGATATTCACATTGTCCGTTTTTTGTTTTTGTTGTTATTTATACCTGCATTATTAGTATTATTTTCATTCTGCTAATTCTTTGCAGAAATGACATTTCCTAGGAATAAATGCATAGTAGTATATAACATATACAATAGCACTAATACCCCCACTTGATCCTTGTGTCAGGTATTCACATGTCACAAAGGACACCCATGCAATTTCTACAGTTTTAGCTGTTTGTTAATTCTAGGTAAGTTATTAGTTCAGCTTAGTTCTCATAAATCACAGTGTGTCACAGGGTGTTGATTATGCTAAGAAGGAACGACCAAGTAAAGATGTAACTGGCTACTTGAGTTTGTTCAGAATCTATCCTACTCCACTCTTTCCATACTATACCACGGGTGTCCTGTGTGGTAGATGAACACCTGACACCTGGACCAAGTGGAGCCACCAGTGCTAATTTATGTATTATATACTAGCAAATATTGATTTTTATTATTTTTTTTAGATCGGTGATAATATTTCTATACTTCCTTGAATTATATATATTTAAAGCGTTCTGTGACCCTTCTTTGGGGATATAGCTTTCTAACTGTAAGGACAGGGACTATGTAAAATTCATCCTTGCATTTCTAGCACATACCATAAGGCCTGGAACATACTAGGTGCTTGGTAATTTGTTGGATTGGAGGATGAAGAGACTGACCTGACCCAAATAGAATAACATTATTATAAATAAAGCAGTGAGAGATAAGTACTTAGATGGATATAAAGGATTAGATGTCATATAGAGAAACATTTAAGGGGCTATTTTAAAATGAAGAATGTAATTATTTATGGGGAAAAATTGGTAATACAGTGATGTGTAGTATGGGACAAAATAATAGGTGGGAAGATTAAGTTTGAGGCCATCACATTAACCTGTCAGTCATTTGATGTCATCAGTGAAGTTTTGGCAAAGGGACAAGAAAAAAAGGATATTGTCATGTCTCAGTTTCAGATGTGAATTAGGTGTGCACATGTTTGAATAGCTGTCACATTTTTTACTCATTTGTATCAGTGATAAAGATAAAACTTTAATTATTATCTATAAAACTTATATATGTATACTATTTTCCAAAAAGAAGTGAAAGTATTTCTTGTATCTTAAATTTTTTTTTGGTATGGTTTGTAACCAGTTTTTGAACATTTTTCCCAGAAGATGTATGTGCGTATCTTTAATTATGGGCAGTATACCTTTGTTGTATTGGGAAATGCTGTTTTTCATTTTTTGGTAAGGAGTCTCCAGCAAATGTGGGTTACTTACTATAGCTGCCATGATAACAGCAAGCTGTTCTGTTTAGCAACACATAACACCAGTCTTAATGGTAAATATTCTAATGCTTTTGTCTTTTTTTTTTTTTTTTTTTCTGCTGCTTGTAAGCATATTATTAGTTTCGGTAGAACATCTCCTTAGGTCTTGGTAATGTTGATTTATATCAGTCACTCAGTAAATTAGCTTAAAGTTTAAAAATGACAAGTGTTTATACATTTGCTCACTTAATTATTTCCCTTATGGTTTTGTTGGCATATAGAGTCTGTATAGTGTGTATGTGTCTATGTGGGTAGGGATGTGTGGGAGAATGAGTTGAGACTAGGTTAATTTCATCAAAATACTTTGACTTGATTGCAAAAGATTTCAGCTCTTTGCATTTCATACTGGTGTTCAACAACTGTTAATACCCTTAAAATACTAGTACTCTATATTATTTCTCTTTTCCTCAATTAGTAGAAGAACCAGAAAAGAAAATATGAAATCTATTCCATATGTAGATTTAACAATCATTTTACCTAAGTGGAGTAGATTATCCAATTGATGAATGGATTTATAGCTAGTTTTTCTTCCACTTGCTCATTTCAGCACTTACCAGAGGTATGAAAAAGAGAGGATAAATATGGATAAAGAATGAATAGAACCAGGTGGAATAAAGATGCCCAATTTAAGATGGAAGTTTTGTGGTGTATATAGTCAACTCTCAGTTTTAGAATCCTAGAGCTAGACAATAAGACTTATGTAACAATCGGATAAGTAGATCATAATTAAAATGTTTAAAAAATAGTATCTACTTAGACTTGAGAATTACTTCAGGATGTTAAAAATATTATCTATTTAGAGCTGGAAATTCCTTTCAGATAATTAGAAGTGTGCATGATTATATTTTATTACTTACAAAGCACTACCAAATTCAGATTATTGCTAAGATTACACAAAAGGCTTTCTTGGAGAGGCTATGTGAAGTTTGAGGAAGAATTTATAATGATCTGTGAATTGAGAATTTTAATTTGGGCTTATTATATTGAAAGAGTAACCTGAGCTTTTGAAAAGTAATTTTAGAAGTATTTCTATAAATACGGTTTTAACTTTATTATCAAAATAAGAACACAAATTTAAGTTCTGTACACTTAGGTAAACATGATAGGGCTGCTTTACCCTGTAACAAAAGAAGAATTTCCATTAAAGGGAGATCTTGTAGAGTAACTTGTGTAGAAGAAATAGCATACTGACAATTGGGGTTTTTTTGTGTGTGTCACTGACTAGGTGTATGATCTTGATCAAATCACATAACCTTAATAGGTTTAAATTGGCCTGTTAAAGACTAAATAGAGTTATCTACTTTATAGCTATGTCCAGTGGTCAAAGCTATTATTTATATGGTGAGAAAAATGATAATAAAGAATGGATTATCCATAATTCTTCTCAAATCTCTTTTGACATCTGTAAGTGTAGAGTAATATTTGTCTCTGCTGGGTTTCAAATCTCATCTAGCACATATTCAAATGGAAATATGAGGGGATTAAAGAAATGAGCAGCAATATATAAACCAGGCTTGTATTAGCAAATAAGGGTAACACCCTGAATGACTGTTTCAAAATAATTATATATTGTTTTCACTACTTTTAGATTATATTCATTGTTTGAAAGATTATTGAGATGGTTGGCTTGCACTCATTGGTATAAGATTTAGAGTCTAGAATGAGGCTAGCAAAATGACCCATTAATAAATAAACCCAAGGTTGTTAATTTCTGAGGACAATCTAAAATACCATGTTACCCACATTTTAATTTAAAAAGTTGAAAAATACTTCTAAATATGTGCGTATGTGGAAACCATGATGATAAGTACGTGAAACATACAAAACCAATAGTGCTTTAATTCCATTAATTTGCCATGTCTGGATCCCAACAATTATTGCAGTTATTTGAGTATATGTGTTGATAACCTCTTCATTACCAAATAGGGGACCTAAAAGGCAAGTCTACATTAGATGTTGAAACTCCCAACAAGGGCATAAGGGTGGAGGCTTCTATCCTACCCCAACCTATTTCACTGTGTATTCTCTACTGCTCATTGAGTGAACGGCTTTGGGCAGATTATTTAACTTTAGAACTGCAGTATCTTTATTTACAGAATGTTATCCTCACTATCTTTTTATTGGTTAGAAAGAAAACAAAATCGTGTGTATGAAGGAAGTTTATTACTTATAAATCACCCCACAAAATTTAGTTATTGGATTTGATGTAGCTGAAATTGTCAAAATAATATTTGCACCTTGGATTAATGGTTTTGTCATAACCCTTAATACATACATTTGAAAATATATATGCAATTATAATTTAGTAGATTCCCTTATTTGGGATTCATAAAATATAGAGTGGTTATAATTTTTTAGAATTTGTGAAATGCTTACTGCTAAATATGTTTTGTAAATTCTTTCTTACAGCATTTGTAGTACGGTACAGGAAGGAGAACTTTCTTTTCAGAATTGATACAGTATGTCTGTAACAAGGAGACAGGAAAGAATTTCCATTTAATTTTACATTAGAGAAGCTATTTTAAATGTACTTTGTATCAAATGTGCATGAATTAAGGGAAATTTTGTGCAACAAGTCCTTTTTTTAATATTTCTATTTTAAAACATTTAAAAATTTTTTAAATGTTCAGTGTCACTTTGTTGATTATATTTATTTGATCTGGGGATTTTTTTCTTTGTTTTGTCCTGAAAGGTTTTTTGGTTTTGTTAATAGAGTTTTTGTTTTTTTTTTTAATAGAATAAAAATGATAAATGTCTGGATTGTTGGTCAACTCTATTAAACAATACTGAATTTTTTTTAACTCACCTTTAGAGTAAGAATTTAAAATTATTTTCATCTTTTTCTCTATCTTCTTTTCTCCATAAGTCATTCTTTGCCCATAGAGACTAGATTCACTTGTCGATGTCTGGCTGGAGATACTCTCTTCATGATTTGAAAAACGCAAATTGGTGTCCTAAGGTGATGTCTTATGAGGAAGAAGGGAGGGTGCTAGCATCATGCTACTAAAACTATTGAATGAAATTTGGAGTCCTCTAAACTGACTGTTGGAAAACATACCTCAATCAAATAGTCTTTGCACATTGTAGAAATTAAGGTATGCAATTGTGAGGACGTTTTAAAAATTGTTTGAAAAGTCTAATTTTTGTCACTTTTCAGATGTTCCATTTAAGCAGACCTCTTCCATAGCTGTAGCTGGAGCTGTAATTGGAGCTGTCCTTGCCCTTTTCATCATTGCTATCTTTGTGACTGTGCTGCTCACTCCTCGAAAAAAGAGACCATCCTATCTTGACAAAGTGTAGGTAACATTTTTATCTGTATTCAACTATGAATATTCAGTGTGCATCAGTCTTTATATCTGCCTTTACAAGTATTCATATATAAAGTGTCCAAGGAATGGAAGTAAGGATAATTTGAGACTTTTGTTAGATGACCCTGGTCTCATCAGAACGTCTTGGAAATGAACAGTGTCAAGAGCTGCTGGAAACAAATATATTAGATACATTTTTCACCTACAGTATGTTAAGCATCTTTCCAAATATCGACAGATAATACTTTGTTGTCTTGCCTTATGAACAGAAATGTAGGCCTTGATGAAGCAGTAGTTTAAAGACAAATATAAAAATATTTTAGAAGTTTAATTGCATCTTCAGATTGTATATTCCTGACTTATGTATAGATATAACTTTGAACTACCAAGAGTTTTAAATACATTGAGTTTAAAGCCTTTTCCTTAAAGAAAAAAAAAAAAATACTTGGTTTTCATTTTGGTGAACTATAAAATATGTATCTTTTTTATTTAAAGAATAAGCAATGTTTTTGGCCTAATTATTGAGATAGAATTATGAGGCAGAAATTGTACCTTGTTGTAGAATCGAATAACCAATGTCCCAATTCTCTTAATTCCATCAACTTCGTTGCTTTATCTGTGAAATGTGAATAATACTTTTTCTACTTACTTCACATGACTGTGTTGAGAATAGAGTAAGAGAATGTTTTATGAACTGTGACATTCTGCACAAATGGCATTTTTATTTCTTGTGCAGTTTATTCATGTTAGGACTTAAGGCTGAATTTCAAAGAATGTTTTTCTGTCTTCATAAGTGCTTTGTGTATGTCTTTGATTCTCTACTCTGGCAAAGTTATAGCACTGGTCTTTTTGGATTAAAGACAATTGGGTGTCATTTTCAGGTCTATCATGATTAAAATAGTGGTATGACCATGAACAAGTCACTTTTCCTCCATAAGTCTCAGTTTTCTCACCTCAATGGCCTATGGCACCTTGGAGCTATAAATTTGCTGCAATTTTCATTAAACAAAAAGAAATACTTAAGAATGGTAAAATGCTCTTTCAGTGTAATACCTGTGAGACTTAGTATTTCAAGAGTGCCTACTATGTGGTTAATTTCATCTTAGTTACCAAATTATCTTAGCCTTTTCTACAATTTCAAAACAATAAACAATTGTATTTATTGTTTGAATTCCATTCATTTAAAATGTTACTTTACGCCCATATTGGGAAGTTATTAGACCACAGAGAATTTATTGCTTCATCACCTGTACCTTTCCTTTCATTCTCTTTATTCTTTAGTATAGATAACCTTTTGTTTGATTTACTAATCACAAGTACTGAATATGTTATCTGTGATCTTCAAAAGTATGAGAATAGATATATATAATTATTTTCTGAAATGTAGAGAGCTGTGATATATTTGTCTGTTTTTGTTGTAACAAATCTATTTTTGTTGTAACAAAACAATGTTTAAAATTATGAAAATATTGTTTTTTAAAATAGATTATGTCATTCCAGCAAAAATAAATGCATTCTCTAAGGATGTAATGGTCTCTATTTCAGGTGGCAAGATTTATAATGGTTTGTAGATTGAAAATCTTAATTTGTGTGATGAATATTCTAGGAGTGACCAAGATCTTTAAAAATCAGTTTTGGAAATATTTCTCTAAAATACAATATAAAAAATTGTTTAAAATCATTTTATGATACACATTTTAAAGTCACTTTTATGAGATTTTGGAGGAAAGTGTAATGAAAGACATATTTGACTATCTCTTAAATGTTGATAGGCATAGTCAAATGAAAAACTTGCAATACTTAAGTAAATTGGTCATGTACTAGATTACTTGCTTAATAATAATTTTCAAAAAGTGCTTCCATTTGAATTGTTTTTTTAACTAAATATGAGTCAATTAGATTGGTCCTAAACATTGGAATGTTTAGAATTAATGTTTCCTTTTATTTTCTATCTTTGAAAGATTAATGGAAATATAAGAACTGAATTAAACATGTAGGGTAGTATAAATATTATTTATGTAGTATTAGGAAAATATCCTCAAAACTTATGAGAGTCTTGATCCCCTGCCCCCTCCCCCCTTTTTGTGCTAAATGTGGCAATCACATTTTTTAACCTTTTTAATGCAGGATCGACCTCCCACCCACACATAAACCACCTCCTGTGTATGAAGAACGATCCCCCCCTTTGACTCAAAAAGACCTTCTATATCAGGTATGTTCATGAGTACACTATGAAAAATAATAAGCCATTGATATTTTTTTCAAAATATCTAGTCATTAAATATTACATAACAATACATAATTCTTAACATGCTCAATCATTTCTCTGAAACGTTTAGGGGATCAATTTTTTTCCACAACTTAGTAAGAAAAGTTATCATCAGTATAGCTAAGACAAATCAACACTGTGTTAGGCTTTTTATTAAAAGCTTGTGGTTGAAGGTTTACTGTTAATACAGTTTTATTGACATACAAATTCATTGTAAAATACACATTTTTATATAAAATAAAAAGCAGGAAAATTGAGTGCCTTTGGTAGAATATGGCGAAGAGCTTCTTCTCTTTGGAGCATTGTATTTTATTTTGTTTTGGAATCAATTTACATTAAATCATGTGAAAGTATTTGTTCAACATGTTTATCTTGTATTCTATACCTGGATTAATATACTCAACTTGGTATTTGGGAAAGTTTAAACCATCAGAATATTTTAATTCTTTTATTATCAGCTTTAGTGTTTTTGTTTTTTTGTCTTTTTCTCTTTTGGAGCTCTAACCCTATGTTGGGGTTATATTACCTCTGGGAATAGTCTAATATTTTTCCTCCTAAAATGTGTCCTGTATCTGCCGCCTGAATAAGGCAAATCACTTGCCTATCAATTAATTATTTAATTTGGTGGGAAAACTCCAAAAGAATGTTTCCGTCAAGATGTTCTCAGCTTCTGTTCCCTGTCTGACCATATAGTTGGTCTACAGGCTAAGCATGGGGCAGGCAGAAGCATTCCCTGGTATGTGCACCCACCATTAATGGCCACCAGCTTTGTCATCTTACACAAGTTAGGTGTTTCGAGGGTGAAAATGTGCCTTCTTTTCAGACTTCTTGTTCTCATGTAAAGAGTATAACCTCACATCGCTTTTAGCAAATAAATGAACTTGACAAGTAGTGTGAAATGTCAACAAAAATACTTAGTTAAAACAGTTAACTGTCACAGAAGGATAACCATCTTTCTCCATCAACAAAGCTAGTAATCAGAGGATTTCTGCACTTAGTTTGGGGAATTTTTTTTTTTTTTTTTAGAACATTGTTAGTGATTTTCTTGGACAACCCTAATTGTATATAATTTTAATCTTGTCAGTAAAATCAGTTGATTATATAATTTCTTATTTAATATTTTCAAACTGAATATTTACAAAAGCTTCTGAACTGGGAAAAAAATTATTTGGCTCAGGTCATATGTCCTGAATTTTAATTAAGAAAATGACTGGTATATTTATAGGTACTGCTTAAATAAACACAAAAGAAAGATTTTTTCCTTGGATGATTTCAGTTGACAGTGGTACAAACTACAATTTTTATTATCCTTGGAGTCAGAGAAGACTTCCTGGATGGATTGCTTATGGAGACAGGAGTTTTGATGCAATATATCATGTATGAAAAAGAACCGAGAAAACAAGTGACTCTATGGAAATATTACAAAATGTTGGCAGTGATTATCTTTGTATTAGACTTCTCAGTGAACATTATCTTTTATGTTATGTTTTCCTGTAGTTTCTGGTTTTTCTGCTGTGCCTTTCCCCTCTTTCAGTGGCCTTTTAGCATAGGAAAATGTAGATCTATCAAAAACCTGAATCATTGGACTGGAATGTTATGTTGGTCATACTGGTTATGCAGTGCTACAGTAGAATTCACTCTGGAAAAACTGAGTTTTTTTCTAGTAGTTCACTATAGTATATTGTGTTCTTTAGTAAATGTTCATAAATGTTCATGGCAGAGTGTTAGTGGAGAAAGAACGCCTTTCTACATATTTTTGTGAGTAGGTAATACATACACTACAGGATAAAGGAGTATTTTCTGAAATCTCACTCATTGCCATCCCTACCCTCCACCACCTCCTACAGAGAAGGACTTTGATTAGTTTATTTATTTTGATACTGTTTCTTTAAGCATAGACAAGCAAACACACACACGCATGCACATGCATGCATTTTTATTTTCTCCTTGTATAAAAGGTAACATATACACACTGTCATGTATCTTGCCATTTCCTCCTGAGATATACTGGAGATCTTCTATTATTGGGATGCAGAGAGCATTCTCATTCTTTTTTATGTCTTCATAGTATTCTAATTTGTGTATATTACATGGTTTATAAAGTCAAAATATTTTAATAAATCAGTAATGCTGCAATAAATAGCTTCGTGCATATGGTATTGTATATCTATGCAAATATAATCTGCAGGGTAAATTTTTAGATTTGATTTTGCTACATCAAATAGTAAATGTATTTATAGTTGTGATAGATACTGTCAAATTGTTCTCTTTAAATATTGTACTGTTTTACACTTCTACCAGTAATGTATGAAAGTGCCTTTCTCTACAACCTCAACAATAGTATCTGTATTCTGCTTGATTATTGCTAATCAGATAGGAATGGTGTATTAGTCCATTTCTGATGCTTATAACAGAATACCTAAAACTGGATAATTTATAAAGAAATGTAATTTATTTCTCACAGTTTCAGAGGCTGGCAAGTCCAAAGTTCAGGGAACACATCTGATGAGTGCTTTGTTCTTGGTGGTGACTCTCTACAGAGACACAGGATATCACATGGCCAGAATGAGCTGAGCAAGAGAGAACTAACTTTCTTATTTGCTGTCCTTATAAAGCCATCAGAAACACCCCCATTACTCCATGAATGGATCGGTCCATTTACAAGGGCACAGTTCTTACAATCTAACCACCTTTTAAAGGCCTCACTTTTCAAATACCATAATTGAATTTCCCACCCTTTTAACATTCTTGCAGTGGTGGTCAAGTTTCCAATACATGAACTTTTAGGGGACACATTTAAACCATAACAGATGGGATTTACCTGTAATTGTAATTTTGTAATCTTTTAGAGATTTTTTTCTTTTGAATTGTTTAAAAGCCCATTCTGGGGGGCACACTGTCATTCTTTTATCTTTTTATTGAACAAAATTATGATAAACATTTGAACATTTTATAAGTAGATATAAAAACTTGTTTTCATTGCAGTATGAATAGTATTTACATTGCCTTGGTGTCCAAATTTGTGGTAAAGAGAGTTTAGTAGGATGTATCATATTACCTCGTTGATTTAGGTTATAAGAAGATAGAAAGTAAAAAACTGTTATGGCTGCAGCTCAAATGTTACCAAACTACGTGATTTTAAAAGCTCAAGTTCAAGAGTTAAAAATATGTCCTTTAGTTATCTCAGTTTCAATTACCAATCACGCCATATTTCATTTAAGTCTTTTTTGAACCTGTTCATTCTTTTGCTCTTTATAGTTTCATAGATTTCCATTATATCTTTTAAGCATTTGTCTTTTGAACATATTACTGCCATCTTCCAGTAATATTTTTTAGGTAGGCTACATCTTTTTCCTTGTTTCATATTCTATTCTATTTTATTTTATTTTAATGTTTACTTGTACATATTTGTGGGGTAAAGTGTGTTATTTCCATACATGCGTATACTAGGCAATGATTCACTTACAATAGATAGTATAGTTTTGTACACGTTCGCCCAACACTTCTCTCGCTACACCCCCACCTGGCCTCTCGTAAGCATTATTCTACTCTCTACTTCTGTGAGAACCATTTTTATTTTTAGATTCCACATGTGAGTGAGATCATGTGGTATTTCTCTTTCTGTGCCTGACTTACTTCACTTAACATGATAGTTTCCAGTTCCATCCATGTTGCTACAAATGATAGGATGTCATTGCTTTTTATAGCTGAATAGTATTGCATTGTGTTTATATACCAGTTTTTTTTGTTTGTTTGTTTTTGTTTTTTTAATCCGTTCATCCATTGATGGGTATTTAGGTTGATTCCAACTCTTGGCTATTTTGAATAGTGTGGTGACGAACATGGGACTGCAGGTGTCTTTTTGGTACATTGATTTAATTTCCTTTGGGCATTTACCCAGTAGTGGCATAGCTGGGTCATAAGGTAGATCTATTTTTAGTTCTCTGAGGAACCTCCATACTGTTTTCCACAGTGGCTGTACCAATTTACATTCATACTAACATTGTAAGAGGGTTCCCTTTTCTCATTCTTGCCAGCATTTGTTATTTTCTGTTTTGTTGATAATAGCCATTCTAACTTGGAGTGAGATGATATCTCACTGTGGTTTTAATTTGCATTTCCCTGATGATTAGTGATGTTGAGCATTTTTTCACGTGCCTGTTGGTTATTTGTACGTCTTCTTTTGAGAAATGTTGTTTCAGGTCCTTTGCCCATTTTTTAATTGGGTTATTGGTTTTCTTGCCGTTGAGTTATTTGAGTTCCATATATCATCTGGATATTAGCCCCTTGACTGATGTGTAGTTTGCATACACTTTCTCCCATTCTGTAGGTCATCTCTTTCACTTTGGTGATAGTGTACCTTCCATGCAGAGCTTTTTAGTTTGATGTAGTCTCATTTGTGTATGTTTGCTTTAGTTACCTTTGTAATCTTGCTCAAAAAAGTGCTGCCTACTCCCATTTTGTGTACCATTTCCCCTGTGTTTTCTTCTAGTAATTTCATAGTTTCAGGTCTTAAATTTAGGTCTTTAATCCATTTTGAGTTGATTTTCGTGTTTTGTGAGAGATAGGGTTCTTGTTTCAATCTTCTGCATGTATTCACATCCAGTTTTCCCAGAGGCTGTTCTTTCCCCACTATGTATTCTTGGCACCTTTGGGTATGGTTCTGAGGGCTTTGAAAGGAGAGCACATGAGAGTGTCTCCTCTTTGTGGTATTTGCCATGTGATATGCTGAGTCACTGTATTCCGTCAGATATTTTTGGTACCTTTGTCAAAAATCAGTTTGCTGTAAGTGTGTGGGTTTATTTTTGCACTCTGTATTCTGTTCCATTGGTATAGTTGTCTTAATTTTAAGCCAGTACCATTCTGTTTTGTTTACTATAGCTTTATAGTATATTTTGAAGTCAGGAAGTGTGATACCTCCAACTTTGTTCTTTTTATTCAAGATTGCTTTGCCTTTACAGGGTCTTTTGTGGCTCCATGCAAATTTTAAGATCTTTTTTTCTATTTCTGTGTGGAATGTCATTGTTATTTTGATAGGGATTCCATTGAATGTGTAGATTACTTTGGGTAGTATGGATACTTTGATGATGTTAATTCTTCCAACTGAAGAACATGGAATATGTTTGTATTTACTTATGTCCTCTTTGATTTTTTTCACGAATGTTTTATAGTTTTCATTGTAGAGGTCTTTCACCTCCTTCGTTAGATTTACTCCTTGTTATTTCATTTTTTTGCTAGCTACTCTGAAAAGGATTACTTTCTTGATTTCTTCTACTGTTTTATTATTGGCATATAGGAAGGCAATTGATTTTGGTGTGTAGATTTTGTATCCTGCCACTATACTGAATTCATTCATTAGTTCTAGTAATTTTTTGGTGGAGTCTTTAGAGTTTCCTATGTATATGATCATGTCATCTGCAAAGAGGGATAGTTTGACTTCCTCCTTTTCAATTTGGATGCCTTTTTTTGCTTTCTCTTACCTTATTGTACTGGCTAGAACTTGTAGTACTATTTTGAATAAGAGTAGGGAAAGTGGGTATCCTTGTCTTGTTCCATATATAAGACGAAAAGCCTCCCAATTTTTGTCCATTCAGTATGATATTAGATGTGGGTTTGTCATAAAAGGCCTTTACTGTATTGAAGTACATTCCTTCTATACCTACTTTGTTGAGTGTTTTTTATCATGAAGAGGTGTTGGAATTTCTAAAATGATTTTTCTGCACATATTGAAATGATCGTGTGATTTTTTTTCCTTCATTCTGTTGATGTGATGTAGCAAGTTTATTGATTTGCATATGTTGAACCATCCCTGCATCTCTGAGATGAATCACACATGATCATGGCCATTTTAATGTGTTGGACTCTGCTGGTATTTTATTGAAGATCTTCACATCTGTGTTAGAGATATTGGTCTGTAGTTTTCTTTTTTTGGTTTTGTTATGAGGTTAATGTAGGCCTCGTAGAATGAGTTTGGAAATATTCTCTCTTTAATTTTTTTGGAAGAGTTTGAGAAGAATTAGTATTAGTTCTTTAATTGGTATAATTTGGCAGTAAAGCCATCTAGTCCTGGGTTTCTTTGTTGGAAGGCCATTTATTAATATTTCAGTCTCATTGCTCATTATTAGTCTGTTTAGGTTTTCTAGTTCTTCATTATTTAACCTTGGTAAGTAGTATGTGTCTAGGAATTTATCCGTTTCTTCTAGGTTTTCCAGTTTGTTCACATATACTTGTTTATAGTAAGCTCATATGATCCTTTGTATTTTTGTGTTATCAGTTGTAATGTCTCCTTTTTCATTTCTGATTTTATTTATTTTAGTCTTTTCTCTTTTTTCTTTGTTAGTGTAGCTAAAGGTGTATTTATAAAGGTGTATTTATTTTATTATCTTTTCAAAAACTAGCTCTTCATTTCATGGATTTATTGTACTTTTTAAAAATTTATAATTCCTTATTTCTGCTCCAATCTTTGTTATTTCTCTCCTTTTACTGACTTTAGGTTTGGTTTGTTCTTGTTTTTCTAGTTCCTTGAGAGGTATTGTTAGGTTATTTGAAGCCTTTCTTTTTTTCCAATATAGGCTTTTATTGCTATAAAGTTCCCTCTATGAACTGTTTTTGCTGTATGCCATAAGTTCTGTTATGTTGTGTTTTCATTTTCATTTGTCTCCAGGAATTTTTAAATTTCCTTTATGATTTCTTCTTTGACCCATTTGTTGTTTAGGAGCATGTTGTTTAATTTCCATGTATGCATAGGATTTCTTGTGTCCCTTTTGTTTTTGATTTCTAGTTTTATTCCATTGTGTTCGGACAAGGTAGGTGATATGATTTCAAATTTTTACAATTTGTACCACCATGAATGGATTTATAATAGTGGTCATGGGCATGGTTCTGAGGACTTTAAAAGGATAGTACATGAGAGTCTCTCTCTCTCTGCTCTGCCATATTTGCCATGTGATACTCTGAGTTGCTGTAGTTACCACCAGGACAAGGCCCTCACTAGCTGTGTTCCTTGGACTTTGGATTTCCTGGCTTGCAAAACCATAAGCAGTATTATTGTTTCTTTATAAATTACCTAGTTCCAGGTTTCTTTTATAAGCAACAGAAATGGACTAATACAGATTTGTTTTGTGACCTAACATGTGGTCTATTCTAGAGAATGTTCCACATGCTGCTAAAAAGAATGTATTTTACAGCTGTTGGATGAAATGTTCTCTATATGTCAATTAGGTCCAATTAGCCTACAGTAGAAATTAATTCTGATGTTTCCTAGTTAATTTTCTGTCTGGATGATCATCCTTTGCCAAAAGTGGGGTATTAAAGTCCCCAACTATTATTGTGTTGTACTCTGTTTCTCCTCTTAGTTCTAATAGCAATTGCTTTATAAAACCGGGTGCTCCGGAGTTGGGTATGTAATTATTTAGAATTGTTATATTGTATTGTTGAGTTGATTCCTTTATCATTACATAAAGACCTTCCTTACCTTTTTTTTTACTTTCCTTGGCTTAAAGTCTATTTTATCTGGTATAAGTATAGCTATGCCTGCTCTTTTTTGGTTTCCATTTGCATGAAACATCTTTTTCTATCCCTTCACATTCAGACAGTGTGTGTGTTTATAGGTGAAGTGAGTTTCTTACAGACAGCATATTATTGGTTCTTGTTTTATAATCCATGGAGCCAGTCTGTGTCTCTTAATTGAGGTATTTAATCCATTTACAGTTAGAGTTATTATTGATATATAGGGAGTTGTTAGTGCCATTTTGTTCCTTTTTTCTGATTGTTTTGTTGATCTTTTGTTCCTTTTTTTCAATCTTACTGTCTTCATTTGTGATTGAGTAGTTTTCTCTACCAGTGTATTTTGATTTTCACTATTTTTAGTATGTCTCATAAGTTTTTGTGTTATAGTTACCATGAAGCTTACAAAAAATACAGATTTTGTATGTTATATTATAGTTATAACATAAACAACTTAAGTTTTATATCTAAGAAAAAAAACACCAAAGCAAACTCAACACTTTGGCATCATTTATCCCCCTTTTTGAGAATGTGTTGTTTCGAGTTACATTTTTTAATATTGCCTATATCTTATCCAGTTGTTGTATTTGTTGTTGTCTTGTTAGGTTTGTCTTTTAGTCTTCAGACTAAGGATGTAAGCAGTTTATTCACCACCCTTTTGATTTTGGAGTATTCTGAGGTTGTCTGTGAGCTTACTTTACTAATGAATTATGTACCTTCACATGTTTTCTTGCTCCTCCTTAGCATCATCATCTTTCAGATTAAAGAACTCTTGTTAGTATTTTTGCAGTTCAGATCTAGTGTTGATGAACTCCCTTAGCTTTAGTTGGTCTGGGAAAGACTTTGTCCTTCATATTTGAAGGTTAGTTTTGCTGGATAGAGAATTCTTGGCTGACAGTCTTTTTCCTTTAGCACCCTGAATATATCATCTCATTCTCTTCTGGCCTGTAAGATTTCTACTGAGAAATCTACTGAGAGACCTATTGGGGCTTCATTGAATGTTATGTGTTTCTTTTCTCTTGCTGCTTTTGGTTTTTGATAATTTGATTATGATATGCCTTGTGGTGTTCCTCCTTGGATTGAATTCATTTGGCAACCTCTGAGCTTCCTGTACCTGGATGCTGTCATGTTTCTCCATACTTGGGAAATTTTCAGCCATTATTTTCTTGAATATGCTGATAACATCTCCTTCTTTCTCCTCTCTTTTGGGTATGCCAATTATGTGGAGGATATTTTGCTTGAAGAAGTCACATATTTACTGTATTTCTGTTTCAATTTTTCTTATTCTTTTTTCTTTTTGCTCCTCTGATTTGATAATTTCATCTGTTCTGTCCTCAAACTCATTGATTATTTCCTTTTTTTCATTAAATCTGCTGTTAGAGCTTCGTATTGAGTTTTTCAATTCAAATAATGAGTTATTTCTAGAATTTCTATTTTTTTAATTGATTCAATTCCTTTGTCAGTTTTTCATTCTGCTCCTTGATTGTTGTCGAGGTATCATTTAATTTTCTATCTGTATTTTCTTGTGAGCATCCTTAAGATTATTATCCTGATTTCTTTGCCAGACATTTTATAAATCCACTGTTCCTCTGGGTCCATTGCTGATACTTCATTTATTTCCTCTCTTGGTGTCATATTTCTCCATTCTTTCTCCTTCTTTGTGTCTTTACATTGATGCCTGGGCATTTGAGGAGACTGCTTTGAAAGTTTTAGAGGTGTTCTTTGGTGGTGTTAGACCTTTTCTGGTTAATATCAGAGCTTTGTCTCTAGGCTGTGGTTTTGGTTCATTTCAAAATTGGGAGAGGGTGATATTAGAAATTTTCGGGGACAGGGAGGACATCAAAATCTATATAAAGTGTCACTTCATCTTTATGCCTGTGCAACACCTAGAAAATTGACTTTAAATAGCTGGAAAATTTTATAGACCATTACAGTTTTTGAACAAAGTGATGCAACTTTTGGAAAAGTTACCAGTCTATAATGTCTTATAATTTCCAAAGTATCATCATTATCAATTTATAATAACTAGAAATGAGCCTCTACTTTTTTTTGGTGGCTGAGTGGTACAGGGGAACCTCTGCTTTTTAACATTACCACTAAAAATATTTTTAAAGCACCTTATAAATCATAGTAAAGCCTGAAGTATTAACTCAGATGTAATGCCAAAACTTAAAAAAAACCAGTCAACCAAACAAACAAACAAACAAAAAAACTGTTTTAATGGCTCAGTGTTACTTGGGAACTCATGCAAAAAGCTATTATCCTCACTATTAAGTTAGTTAAATTGTGTTTTATGCCATGATTTTTAAAGAATTAAAGTTAGATTATTCATACTTGAGATGCAATCAGAGCATTAAGTGTTGAGTGGTTTATTTGAGACTTGTGTTAAGTTCACACTACCATCAGGGAACTATAAGTCTTAATTAGGAGTGACTCTTGATTGACTCATGCATAAGTAGAAGTAAAAGAACTTTTGAAGTTAAATATGATAAACTAAGTACAATGAAATTTCCTCCCAAATTTTAGAGGACCTAATAGCTCTTTTTATTTCAAAGCACTCATGATTTTCTTTTATTAGGAGCAGTTTCTTTTTAAGAACATAGAAGTTTAGTCTGACCAATTGTTTTGTTGAATTTCTTTTGACATGTTAAAAACTAAAAATCTGTAAAGGTCACTTAGGGACTTTTGAGAGAATAATAAATAATATATTATTTAAGATGTGTTACTGATTTGTGTAGACTTATAAACATTCCTGAGTGATTTCTTTTTTTTTTTTTTCTTTTACACACTTCCTGTAAAGTAGATTTAATTATGGAGTCCTTGGCTAAAATAAGAACCTAAGTGGAGAGTGGTCTTAGGCATCTTGCCTTCGTGTTGTGATGCAAGCACTGCCAGTGAGACCCTGGGCTTGCCATACTGCCTCTCTTCCCACCACTGAGTTACTACCTCTTAATATGAAAATAGCAATGGGGAAACTATCTCAGACTTTTGATTATTATCAAAACTCTCCTTATCCATTGGCACAGCAATCTTATATCCTAGAATTTCCAGGATGGTCCTGATTTCATATACTATCAGCTCTCCCTATCTGCAGATTCCATATTCTTGGATTCAGCCAAGGTAGATCAAAAATATTTGAGGAAAAAAATAAAAATAAAAAATAACAATATAACAATTAAAAAAACAAATACAAAACAATATAGTATAACAACTATTTCCGTAGCATTTACATTATATTAGGTATTATAAGTAATCTAGAGGTGATTTAAAGGGACTTGAGTATCCTCAGATTTTGTTATTCAAGGGGGTCCTGGAACCAATCCCCCATGGATACCAAGGGACAACTGTATTTGCATCCTAGTGTCAGTATATATTTAAGTCCATCTACTCCAATTTTGGATTCCTAAATAAAAATAGTGTTATATTAACTCTTGTTCATAGTGCTTCCACAGAAAACTTGACCTTTTTAGCTGTTTATCTCAGATCACCAGCTTTCACCAGTGCTGAAAGTTCTCTAAGATACTTCTCTAGCACTCTATCTTAATTTGCTCTACAAATTCTTCCCAGACCAGCTAGAAGAATATCATTTAGAATGAAGAGTGCCAAAGTGAACTATAGTACTTGTTGTTGTGATATTCACTTGCCAAAGTGTAATTGGAGACGGTAATCTTATTCAGAGAAATTTAAGAGATGGAGAATAACCTGGGTTCTAATGTTATGATTTGCTATATATTGTATTGTTTACCCACTTACTATTTCAGTTTCATTCTCTGGTTCATAAAATAGTGGAACAACTAGGAAACAGTATAAGATATTTCTAGGAAGAGCCAAAAGTGGTACTTATTAGCACATTGTTGATTGTTTTTGAAACTATTCAGATATCTTAAATAAAATGAAATTAGAATTAACATTTTTATTAAAATAAAATTTTAATTTAGAATCCTCTTAAATTTGAAGAAAATATTCTCTAATGAATTAATTTAAATGTTTCAAAAGAGTTCATTGGTTTTAAAAAATAGACCTCAATGATAAAACATAGGCCATCAGTTTGAAAAACTACAAGTTAGAAATAAATTAAATTCAAGGTGCATATTGGTTTAGAAAGCCTTAAATTGCTAAAAAAAATTTTAAAATTAAATAATTGAATAGATGGAAAAATATTTTTTAAGTTTTGTTTTGTGTAAAGTAGTCATGACCACAGTTTATCCTTGGGTGAGTTGACCTTAGCCATTTGACCAAGAGCCACTAAATTATTCCATTTTCTTATATGAGTATGGGAATCTTTTACCTAGTCTACCTTCGCATCATGTCAGATAAGTTTCCATGTTTGCCAAACTACCATAGTACAAATTTCCTCTTCTTAGGCATGATAGTAGACATATTTCCCTCTCTTTTTCTCCAGAAAGGTATTTTCACCACTGGTTAAATTTGGCTACAGCATGATTCCAAATTTATTTTGTTGACTTCTTGACACATATTCTCAAATCAGGATATTTATCCACTCAGTTTTATATACAGTAATATCTCTTTGTTTGATTTACTGATATTTGCTTAATTGAGAATATATTCAGGACAAGCAATTAGCCTATTGGTGACTCAATTTTTTTTTTAATATATTGCTTGCTATTGGCAATCTTATTCTAAAGAAATAAACCCCAAAGTGACATATGTGTTTTCTTGGCATGTAAATTAAAAAGTTAATCTTATAGTTCAGACTAAATAGCATTTTATTATTGAGGAGTTAATAAGACCACTTATCTGGAACAGTACTTTAATGTGAATCATTGATGGTGCCTTACAAATATTTGTAAAAACCATTAGGCCTGTTAAAGTCATTTCCATATTTTCAAGTGTGAAACAATTCACTTTCCTTACTTTTGTTTGTTGAATACTAACAAATATATGTAACATATTCACATTCAGGATCATACCTTATGACGAGTTTCATGACAACCAAACAAAAAACTTAGAACTTAAAATATATTAAATTCTTCTAGTTCTGCCTCTGGTTTTCCAAGAGATCCAGGTTGAGTTCATTTAGCATTTCTATAACTACATAGTTGCTTCTCTGTTTTTCCACAGAGCCAAACTCCATGATGATTTCTTATTGTTTGATTGATTTGAGGAATGTAATTTTTCTTTATAGGTTTAGAAAACAGCTGGAACCAGAAGGTGAACGTAACTGGAAGATAGATTTCAATTCTCAGTATAATGAAGACCTTTCCAAAATTAGGTGTGTCTGTGAATGGGGCTGATAACTTGAGAAGTAATACTAGTATTGTTAAAGTCAGCTATTGTCCTTGGCTTTAGGTAGGAGGTATTTCTGCATTGGGAATAAGTTAAGTTTTAAGGTCCCTTCTAGTCCTACCTCTTGACTCTTTCTCTGAGAAAATAATATAGATGGCAGACTGAAAAGTTAACATTGGTGTTACTTGAGACCAGTGTGTTACATAGATATCTTCATGTGATTCTGGGTGTAACGTTTAACTATATAATTGATTAATTAGCTAATGAATGACTAAAAGTACACACACTAAAGATAACCAACTCTATTCTGTACGTACTTTCATTGAGTATAATTTCAAGAACTTTTGCCCATTCTAGATATCATTGGATCTTTCTAAAAATCAACTTAATATAAGCAAAAGTTAATCTTCTTTTTGCTTTTTTCCCCAAGAACAAAAAGATTTTCTTCTTAAAGATTTGAATTATACATTGTTCTATGGTTGGTTTACAATTATGACTCTTTGACTGCTGACTACATACCAAAAGCTTAAAATGCACTTTGAATGATGTCTTTACAATAGCTTTAACCACAATGAATATTAGATGAGATATTAAACTTGCCAGCTGCAGATATTTCTTGTACATAAGTAACTTTGGAAGAAAGAGAATTGGTAAAGGTCTTTTAAAAGGAAATGGTTAGCTTTATAGTGATTCCTATTTTAAATTCATTGGTGCATTACAGAAGGTAATAATCTCAATTTCAGATGTTTGGTGAGCAGTAATTATATAGGCTATCAATCCTGTTGCTTAAAAGAAATGGCATGTGAATGATTTGTTTGATATGTTCTAAATACCTTATTGTTGTTGTATGTTGTTCCCATGGAAACCGCAAATACCCCTTTAGAAAAATGGTGTAAATAGTAGCTATACTTTTAAGTAGAACCTGAGAAATTGCAGGTTATGTTCAAGAAAAGGTAACTATGAAGTTGAACAATTTTACTATGGTTGATTCCCACTGAGATATGAACTGCATGTAAAACTGTAAAACTGTAAAACTGTGTGTCTGTGTGCATACATGCACAACAAATTAATTGTACTAGAACATAAAAACAGGAAATATAGAAGGAAAAAATGGTAAAATGGACTTCATTAAAATTTAAAAATCTGGTCTTTGAAAGACACCATTAAGAACACATAGTTTTAATGTCTCCTCCAAAATATGTTGAAACTTAATCCCCAGTGTGGCAGAATTGAGAGGTAGAGTCTTTAAGAGGTGATTGGATCATGAGGGCTCTGCCCTCAAGAATGGATTAGTCCATTCAAGGATTAATGAATGAATGGATTAAAGGGTTAATGGATTAATGGGTTATCATGGGAGTATAACTGGTGGCTTTATAAGAAAAGGAAGAGAGACCTGAGCTGGCATGTGAGTTACCTCACGATGTGATGCCCTGCATCACCTCCATACTCTGCAGAGTCTCCACTAGCAAGAAGGCCCTCACCACATGTGACCTAACCCTGACCTTGGATTTCCCAGCCTTCAGAATTATAAGAAATAAATTTCATTTCTTTATAAGTTACCGAGTTTCAGGTATTCTGTTTTAAGCAACAGAAAATGAACTAAGATAAAAGGCAAACCACAAACTGGGAAAAAGTATTTGCTATACGTATATAAGACAAAATAACTGCATCCAGAATATATGAAGAAGTCTTACAGCTCAGTAATGGGAAGACAACAACCCAATTTTTAAAAAATGGGCAGAAGATTTATACAGACTTTTTATCAAAGAAAATGTACTAATGGTCATTAAGCTCATGAAAAAGATATTCATCATCATTGTCACCAGAGAAATACACATTAAACCACAGTAAAATGCCACACACACCTACCTATTAGATTGGCTAAAATTTAAGAAGACTGAACTAAGTGTTGATGTTGTAATAAATAACTCCCTATATACCTCTTATAAGTCTACTTTTATATTTGATTAGTTCGTATAAAAGCAATGTCTACTTAAATTTATTTTCCATTTTTGCTCTACTAAGTTTTTTTTTTTTTTTCTATCCTTATGTCTCAGAATACTGCATGTAATTATAAGTCCCAACACCAAAATTTTTCTTAGAGAGTATTCTTTTACCTCCACTCCAATTATAGTTCTTATGTACAAGGATTTATAATGAATATTTTTTTGGATCCACAAGAAGCGACTCATTTATATTTTTGTCTTAAAGTCTTCTACAGTTTAGTAATCGTGTCCTTGATGGTAGTTTTCTGTAATGCAGTAACTGCCTGTAATCCACTGTACTTAATTTTTTTAAAAATGAGGAATGTGATATTATGGGTTACCTAACTTGCCAAGGAAGAGAGTTGTCAGGGCAGCATATGACAAATCTGAATCATTGCCCTGGAGTTGAAAACAGCATAGCCCAGACAAGGCAAAATTTCCTCCTCCCCTACCCGAAAAGGCACCACAAACACAGTCACCCAGTCTCAGCTTGAAACACTTGCATTAATAATTTCACTACCTCACAAGGCATTATATTCCATTTTTGATAGCAAAATTGCTAGAAAATTAGAAATCTAGCCTCCTTTTAACTTATTTATTAGTCCTGATTATGATCTGTGTAATCCTTAAATTTGTCTTAAGGATTTTAAGCTACAATATTAAGAACATTTTTTTTTAATCCAGGTGCTTTTCATACATACCTTAAATTCTTACAGCAACCCTTCAGGAACTGTTTGATAGCTTTTCAAATAGTTAAAGTTCTCTGACATTCTCTTGCCATTTTTTAATTTGTAAATAACTTGAGTGTTCCCAGTGTTTTCACCCATTTCTCATATAATGTAGTTTGTCTTTCCTCCCTGGTCCCTCTTCTCTAGCAAACTCTAGTTTAATATTTCTCATGAAATACATTGTCTAGAACAAAATAGAATACTCCAGGGTGGCAAGTGCCAAATAGATTTAGACTATGACCTCCTTTTTTCTAATTCCTATACTTATGTTAAAATGGTCTGCTTCCATTCATGTGTATGAGTGGGTATGTGTGTGTTTGACAGCCAGCAACGATCCTTATGTGTTTCAAACCCAAATATTGTCCATGCAATTATATTTATTTTGTTAACCTAATTGTGTTTCTGTCCATTAAATTTAACCTTTATTTGTTTGTTTGTTTGTTTGTTTATATGGTGGCTGGCCAGGACAGGGATGGAACCCTGGACCTTGGTGTTATCAGCACCATGCTCTAACCAACTGAGCTAACCAGCCAGCCCCTTTAACCTTTATTTTTATTTTGCTTTATTTCATTTATTTTAATTTAATTATTTATTTGTTTGGGGGGGTGGGGGGTACTGCTGGCCAATGTGAGGATCTGAATCCTTGACCTTGGTGCTGTAACACTGTGCTCTAACAAATTGAGCTAACTGGCCAGTGCCAACCTCTATAAATTGACAATATCTTGCAATTTAGGGGGTCACATTTTATAGTTTACCCCCTGGGGTAAATCGATCTAGAAAACTGAACAATTCCTTTTATTTATTTATTTAGTTTGTTTGTTTATTTATTTATATAAAACAATTCTTTTCTGGAAAAAAGTCATCTCAGTCATATCCAACTAAAAGAAAATAGTTGACATTTATAGCATGCTGCTTAGAAATCTCAGGTAAATTAACCATTTTGTTATGAATATAATTTTTTCCACATCACCACAGCCAACAGTGTTGCTAAACTTCTCCCTGTATGTAAGGGCTCCCTTTCCTTCTGCTTCTGCTTCCGATAACATTTTCCTAACCTTTTTTAAGCCCTTGCCAATGACTTCCCTGAAGGTCATCAAGCTCCTGTTAGCTATTTCTTCAAGGCCCTTCCAATATCTTCCTATAACTTGGTCCCAGGGCCACTGCTACATGTTTTAGGTTTTGTTACAGCAGCACCCCACTTTCAAGTGTAACAATCTATTGGTTTTCTATTGCTGCATAATAAAGCACCTAAACTTATTGGCTTAAAAAAACAATAGCCATTTTATTAGTATTCCTTATGATTCTGGGGTTGGCAGGGTGTCACTAGGTGGTTCTTGCTCAGGGCTTCTCACAGAGTTGTAGTTAGATGGTGACTGGGGCAGTAGTCATCAGAAAGCTCACTCATCTGATGCCTGAGCTGGGGTGACTGAAATAGCTGGGGGCTGGAACAGTTTACACTTCTGCTCCCCGAGGATCTCTGTGCCTGTGGTTTCTCCAGCATGATGGTTTCTGAGTAGCCAGACTTGATACATAGCAGCTCAAGATTCCTGAGTTGCGTGATCCTAGAAAGGCAGGTGGAAGCTGTATTACCATAGCACCACTTCTACCGTATTCTAACAGTTGAAGCAACCACAAAGGCCCACTCAGATGTAAGCAAGGTGACTTAGACTCTGACTCTTAATGTGGAAGTGACAATATTCTGTAAAGGCATGTGTGACTGGAAATAATATTACAGCTATTTTTGGAAAATATAGTCTGTTTCTTCTCTGTTCTCTTGCATCCAGAAACTTTTGAAGCATGAAAAATATAAAACTAAAAGGTAGAGTAAATATCAATATAGGTAAGTAAACCTTTGCAAGGCTTATAATGGCACTTTGTAATCCATTTAAATTATATTTGCATGGTATTGTCATACATCATTAGATGGTCATAACATTTGGTGACCAATGAGAGGCTGAAGGCAAAGATTTTAATGCCAGTGGAAAGGAATTAAGTAGAGAAGGCTGTTTGAGGATTACTTTCATGTCATGATGACTTTTTCTTCTCTGCAATGTCATGACTGCAGTTACTTGGAAAAATAATATTTTGATAAAGAGTATTTCCTAATTTTTATATATGGATACAGATATCTATAAAGTAAATGGTCAATTAAGAATCAGGAAAAAATCACCCAGTGGAAGAGATGAAACAAATAATAGCTGGAAATACTATCAGAGTAAATCTTTAAAAAAAAGAAAGGAATAAGAATAAAGAATTACTATTTGTGAAACGAAAAGGAAACCTAATTACAAAAGAAAAATGTAAAATATAAAATGTAGTTATATTTTAGAATTGATTGTACTTGACATTAAATGTTAGTGAAACTTTTAACTAGAATTAAGATTTGAAAATTAGTAAAATACCATAGTTTCAAGAACCAATTTTTATAAATCTATACCTTGTATCCACTTGTCATTTTTTAAAATCTGGTTTCCAAGACATCTTACTATTTTTATAAAATTTAAATATTTAATTTTATCAAATATAGTTATCCTGTATCAGTTAAATATTTAAATACTATTCCTTGAAGCTGTCTCCCATGTGTAATATTTTGTCTTTATTTCTCTCAGCTGTAGACTGTCATGTCCTGCCCTGGTTTTGCATAGCTAGCCTTCAAAAAAAAATTTTTTTTTAACTCCTGTATTCCTATCACCAACAAATACTGTGACTAAAATATAAGTACATGATCATGTTTATTAGTTTCCTAGTGCTGCCTTAACAAAGTACCACAAAGTGGGTGGCTTAAAACAACAGAAATGTATTCTCTCACAGTTTTGGAGGCAGAAATTCCAAATCAAGGCATTGGCAAGGTGTCTGGAGGCTCCGAGGGAGAATCTGTTTCATGCCTGTCTTCTAGCTTCTGGTGGTAGCTGGGAAACCTTGGCATACCTTGGCTTGTAGTCTTCACATGGTGTTCTTCTCTATGTGCAAATTTCTCTCTTTTTATAAGAACATTAGTCATTGGATTAGGGCCCACCCTAATACAGTATGACTTTATTTTAACTTTATTACATTGGTGAAGACCCTGTTTCCAAATAAGGGCACATTCAAAGGTACTAGGGGTTAGGACTTAGACATTTCTTTTTGGGACACCCAGTTCAGCCCATACCATCATGCACTGAATTCACACCAAAGGCATATTTAAAGGACATTTCATACCTGTTCCATCTTTTGTCAAAATTTTTACTATTAAAGCAGCTAATCTTAACTTTAATCAGGCAGCAAATATTTTTTTTAAAAAAACATTCTTTTTACTGTGTGCAGTGTGGTACCTTTGCCAATGAAGTTTGTTAGCCAAAAGGAGTTGTTCACATAACATGTTAGATCTTTGCTACTTAGGGAATGAGATGGATTTCTTCAAAAAGAATGACTGACTAGCCATTAGTAGAGAGCAGAGGAGGTTTTTTAAGTTCTGCTTTTCCCAGAGGGCTAACTTGGATGCTTCACACAAGCTTGTGAAATTAGAAAGCCTTTACAAATAAGTAACTAGGCTACTTTACATGAGTATCCGCTACCTCATAAGCTTGTTATTGTACAATGGGAGATTATAGTTAAGGAATAGTGAATTAGTAATGATTAAAATACTCTATTTCAAGAACAGTACTAGGGAAATTGCCTAGTTTGAATTGTAGCCAAAGTGTTGAATAAAATAATTTTAAAGGCTCTTCTGAGACTGAAATTACATGTATGTCTATATGTGTAATTACATATATAATATATACATATATAATAAAGATGTTTATTTTATTTTTATCTTCGTGTAGAATTTTTTTAATGATTGAGCATAAAACTTTTTAAGTGGTCTGTTTTCACTTGTAATACTGTAACCTGAACTTGTCCTCTAAAAATGTTTTTCCAGAGTTACTAAATGTGGCATAACTTAAGTGCCTCTTGTGTCAATCCAGATAGGCTTGGTTACGCTGCAGAAACCAACAATTCTGGAATTTTCACAGGCTTAAAAAATGAAAAGGTTCCTTGCTACATACCCAGGATCTGCTGCAGGTCTTGGTGATGCTCCAGAGCAGCTTTCCTTTATTTGCTGATTCAGAGTTGCAGTTCCCCTCAACACATGCTTCCACAGTCATTGGAACAGGCCAAGGACAAGCTAGAGAACTGGGCCCCAACAATTAAATACTTACAACTTGAAGTGCGTATCTCTTCTGCTCCCATGTTATTGGCTCAAGCAAGTCACATAAGTTCAAAAGGATGGGAAAATATAGTCCTCCTGAGTGCCCAGAAAGAGAGGGGAACTGCATACCACCGAACAGTATATGTCTGCCATGCTCCTTTTCTAATCCCTTTCCAGTGTCTTGTGACATGATTCACAAACAAAGAAAAAAATTAAATAATCCACAAACTGAACTCAGAACTAATGATATACATGTTTCCTTTGTAGAACCTTTAGAAGTCTCTCATCTGACTGGGATAGTAGCTAATTCCTGAGTTGGAGTCAGGCTAGAAAGTCAGTTTAACAGAAGTGACTTTCTTGTATTATTTTGGTTCTCTGCTCCTACCTGATGTTCATCTAATTTGAGATTCTCTGGGATTTCTTCTAGATTAATGTCTGCCTTAAGAGACATTCTGTGTGCAGCATGGGGATGGATTCTCAGACATATGTAAATATTGCTTTTGACAGTTTGGGAAAAAATAACATTCACTTGACAGTAATGGTCCAAAGCTTTGGGTTCACTTTTTTTGGTTATATCTCAAACCTTAGTAATCTTTCTTTTTGGAATTTGCATCACTTAAAGTACACATACTATGTATATGTGTGTATATATAATGTAGGAATAATATATAGATAGTGGATAGTGTTTATAATATCATATATATTTGCATGTATATTTATATCTATAAATGACTGAACCAAATGCACACATAGATGATTTACCCATTTGAACTAAGTAATTTTGCATTCTGTAACCATGTTCACTTTGTAAAACTGAAGTTCAATTAGAAATGAATTTCTGTAATGAGTCAAATGATATTTAAGAAGGTAAGTCTACATCTGGGAAATATTTCTACATCTGGGAAATATTTCAAGGATAAAGACTTTTGGCCTAGGTGTTTAGTGCTTATTTAAGAGGGGGAGGGGAGTCAGAGTTTTCAGCGGGAAGGGACCTCAGAAAGCACATTGTCTAACCCTTTTCTTCTTTTGAGAACATCATTACATACAATTTCTTCTAATATTGAATGTTGTGACAAAACACAAACTATTCTTCCGTAAAAGTGCTTATGCTAGCTATAAATAGAGGGATGAAGCAAGTTCCTTTTAAAAACTAACCTCTTTATATTTATTGTTATAATTACAAAAACAATAAAAGCTCAATTTTCTTATATTGAGCAAAAAGGTTGTATGCAGGGTAGAGACAAATTAGAAAGTAAGTCAGTGAAGAAGTTAAAAGTCTGTGAATTATGTGAAATAATGAGAGTATAGTGGGGACTACTGATAAGTGGGGATTAGAACCTTGAAGATGAGCAGTCTCCTTTGCTCAGTGTTTGTTTCTCACTCTGTATAGACTTCATTTGCACCCCAACTCCAGCGTGACCAAGGAGGCCACATACATTGTATTTGGTATTTAGGAAGAAGCTCCCTTTTTACCAGCAACAGGGTTAGGACAGCATTCTAATCTTAGGCAACTCACTTTCATTTGTCATATATAATATGCTAGACTCTGTGTTAGGTAATTCATAGTAACCTTGGATGAACAGCCAAATAAGAAAACAACAATAATAATAACATGCTAGAAATATAAAGACCTGTCGTAGTCCAGAGGATGGAGTCATTAATTCTCCCTAGGAATCTGAGAAGGCTTCACAGAGGGAGAGTAATTTGAAGTAGGTTTTTAAAATAGAATTCCAAAAAGAGAAGAAGAGGACATTCCTAGGAAGAACAAATAGGTGACTGGAAGCAGGGAGACAAGAAAGGGCTAGACATGCTCACCCCCCAAAATGAGGGTACACACATATATAGACACAGACTTCCTATCCACTTTCCCCCTTATATTCTTTCCCCTGTACTTATAACTAACATACCATATACATATATTGTTTTTTGTTTTCCTGTCATATTAGAATGCAAATTGCATTAGGACAGGGATTTTTGTTAGCGCTGTTTTATCTTCACTACCTGCAAAAATGTCTAGCATATGGTTGGAGCTCAAATGTTTATTGAATGGATTAATCAGTCAAAGATGAGAGGACAGTGACATGACCTAACTTGTACTTTGGGAGGATAACTCACAAGGTGCCATAAGGGATAATTATAGCAGGAGAAGGAGGAGATTAGAGGCAAAGGGAAGTTCAGAGACTACCAAAAGAATTTAGTTTTTTTAAACTAATCACAGTTGAGGACAGGAGCATGCTTTAGTTATTTGAATTTACTACTGCCCTCTTCTAGCTCATAATGGCATGTATGGCACATGTTAGGCATTCAGTAAATTGTTGGATGGATGTGTGGGTCTACAAAAAAATTAGTAGAGTAAGATTATATCACTTAGCTTTTAATTCTATACTCCTTTTTTTTATTACCTTGACATGGGGCTCTGTAAGTTTTCTGATCAATAGAATATTAATCAGGGAAAGGAAAGAAAATATATTTTTCTTTGTTCTAAAAGAAGGAAATCCATAAGATTTGGGTCTATCAGGACTATTAGAAAGTTTATAAAAATAAGAGAGTACAGTTGGATATTCAAAATGCTTGATGTTTTAAAATCAGAATTTGGCATCATGCATAATACAATCTGATGTGTTATATTAGTAATAAATAGTCTTTTTTCTAGTACATTGTGCTCAAGGATAAATAAAATGTACTAACATAGAAAATTAATAGATTATAAGCACAGTTACCAAAGCATATTTTAATATTTTTGATGATTATTTCATTTACATAACTTCTAGGGTCTAATGTAAAGATATCATATCTCCATTAAAACACTCAGAGGTACGTTGTATTTTACCTCTTGACTAGCTATTGGAAAAATACATAGAGTCTTGAGCTAAGATTAGGGCAACAGTTTTCCATTTAGCTGCAATGATTAAATTGTAAATACAAATTTTTGTACATGTTGAAGAATATCTATCAGATGAATACTTGGAGGTGAAAATTCATGGGCATATGGATTTTAATTTTGATGGTTATTACCATTGAATTTTATACTTTATACCAGTGTACACTACCACCAACAGCATATGAGAGGAAAGCATATCATTTAGTTCATTTATTAGTTACTTCTGCACTTAACAAAATTTAAGAAAATTGTTGCTGTACTACCAAGTGGTATGCTGGTCAGTTGAAAGTGTTCTGTGTACCTCTTTTTTTCCTCTGTCCTCAGTGTGAGCTCTTATCCACTGATATATTTGATAAATTTGGCTGTTTATATATTAAATTATATCCTCTTTGAACTTTTATCCTTCCTTCCTATATTTAATGTTGAAGCATAAATCTCCTGCTCTGTTCTTCTTTATCAGGCATGGGGATGGAGATTAATGAAAGATAGAGGGAGACAGCTATGAGGGTAGAGTGTAAGTAGGTTATAAAAAGTTAGAAGCTTTTACTGTATTATTGTATTGTGAATAATATCTATTATTTATCAAGTACTGTTTATATGCTAGACACTGTTGTAAGCACTTTAAATGAACTATCTCATTTCATCCTTAGGGTCACTCTCTCAGGTAGGAATTACTATTTTCTCCCTTCTATCAGTGAGGAAATGGAGGCTTTGAGGTTGCTTAAAAAATTATTTAATGGTATTTGTTAAAGCATGGGAAGGAAGACTTTATTCAGGACCATCACAATAAGTATAAAGACCACTGCAATGGGGTCTTGCAGTGGGGGAGAAAGATTGGGTTCAACTTTAAATACAGCATGGACAAGTTGGAATTTATAGCCAAGGATAGTGTGGGGGTCAGTGGATGGAAAATTAGTAAGAGGAATTGTCAGTTGGTAAGCGGGGTTCTGGCTAAACCGACCTATCAGAATTCTTGCTGAAGACAAGCCAGGGTGATCAGACATCATCTGGGGGATGGTGAAGAATGGGAACCTGTCCAGATATCTGGGGCGATCAGATGTTGAAAGTGGGGGTTAGTGTCAAACTGTCTTAGCAGGGATGGCTAACACTGGATTTTACAAGGAAGTGTACAGATGGGCCTAAGACAAGGTTCAGAAGCCTAACTAAAGTTGGATAAAGCTAGAATCTTTGTCAGGAGTTAATTTCCCCAAGGTCATCTCTAAGTTTGGGTTTCTAGCTTCTAGTCCTTTCTGCTTACCAGTTGAGAGAACATATATTAATACTAACTAATTATAGTTTACATTTATTTAGCATTTTAAAATTGTAAGGCATTGTTCTAAATGCCTTATATGTATTAACTCATGCAATCTTTGTAACAAACTTGTGAGGCATGTGCTATTATTATCCTCATTTTCAGAGGAGCAAACTGAAGCTCAGAGAGTTATATCACTTCTCCAGCATCACCAGCTATATAGCTGATAGATAGGTGGATATTAGAACTCAGGCAATCTAGCTGGAGATCTCACACTATTTCAAGTATGGGAAACACTGGTGTGCAAGTCAAGGGACGTGGATCGGGATTTGTGCCCCAGCTCTGTTATGAGTGAGCCCTTGTGGAAATTCTTTCACCTCTCTGGAACTCTGTTTCCTCCTATATTAAAGGAGAGCCTTTGTTTCAGGACAATTCATGAGTGCAAGTTTTACAGTTCCTCAGATGAAAAGGGCTGAGCCCGTTTGCTGCTTCTGATTCATAAATTGTTGAGGACAGTCTTAAACTTTAGTAGCTATGTTATCCCACAACCTCTGGGATTATACCCAGAAGATGCTCAGCTGCTGCAATTTAATACACCATCTTTTCTCAGCACATCAGGTGTCTTTTCATCTCTGTAGGACAGGGCTCTATATGCCAGTGCATATTGACATTTGAAAGCTATTTATAGTCAGAGATCATATGACCTGTGCATATGGATGGAATCTCAGGAAAAAAAAAAAAAAAACCTCTTAAATGAAAAACAGTTGAAATATATATATATATATGTCATCTCCCGGTAAGTTAAAAAAGTACAGCTACAATGTAAAGTGCATGTATTTTCTCAGAACAGCTCACTTTGTCATCCAGCTTGCCCTGTTAAGGGTCTGTTGCACAGATTTGTAGCCAAGTACTTGAACTAGGTATTTTTTTTGACATTTCACAAAATAAGGAAACATTTAGGTGTTTTGCTGAGATTAATCATCTAAATATTCTTCACCTTCTCTTGTTTTGAACTGAATGCAGATTCAACTAAAATAGTATTTTAAAATAAAGAAATTTAGGACTTTACTTTTTTTTATTATAGACACTTGCCATATTTTACAACTTTTTTCCATGAGTTTTACAAGTAGATTTTTAAGCCCTATAATCTTAGTACTTATCGTTTTCCCTTGTGTGTGTAGCAGCTGCTGTTTTCCGTGATGCTCTTTCTTATTTCTATCTAGCTTCCTTCCTATCACACTTCTCGCCATTGCTCCCCCACCTCCAGCTACACACACTCTCATACTTGTGCACACGTGCTTACCCACATGTCAGATGTCGTTCTGGACCCTGGTCACTCTGATGAAGAAGCCTAAGAGGATGCTAAGTTAAAATACATATGTAATGTGATAAACATGTTTAAATATTGGATGAAGAAGAAGGGAAATCAAAATAAGACCCTTTCCATCTCCTTTTACACATTTAAGGAGTCCAAAGTTAGCCTGGGTTCCATTTCACAGAAAAGAAATTTGTATTTCCCTGAGCTTCTTTATGCACATATTTTTTTAAAGTTTATATTTCTCCAAACCATACTAAATATAAGATGGTATGATGTTCAAAAATGATTTTAGGAGAAAAAGAAAGTGGATCTTTAGGTTGAATTACTGAATATGCTCAGAAGTAAAACTTTCGTTTTTAATGGTGCCATAATATTTGTTATAGAATTCTCCACCCACAAATTATCAGGTGGATATTTTACCTGTTGGCCTGTTTACTTGATCTGTCATTTACCCTGCACAGTGGTTTGGAGGCCTCATTTTTCTAAGAACACTGTAGAGCACCTAGACTTATTTGTGAAATCCTGCACAAGTGTTTCTGAGAACCTTTGTGTTTTACCCCATATTGTTGAGTTTCCTTAAATCCTGTGAGGTAAAAATGAGATTACAGCAAAGCACTCTGAGCTGTTTTGGAGGAAACATGATAGATTTTTGCAGCTTTTGAAACCACTTACATCAAGTTTGATCTTTCCTTCCTCTCTTCTGAGCAACTTACATACAAATGCCACATTCTTTTAAAAACCAGGCTACAATCAAAAACAAACAGTTATTATGCCTTTTTCTTTAATACACAGATGGTGCTTATTCTCTTTGATGTGTTACCCATTCTGGGTTTTTAGGAAAACATGCTTCCTCTTCCAAGTGCATGCCTCTCTTCTTTAATACAAGATGCCTCATCTCCATGAACAAGGAAGATCTATTTCGGAACCTGCAGCTGCTCCTCATCTTCACTTGATCAGCCGTCTTTTCCTCCATATGATAACATTTAGTCCCTCCCATTTTCCTGTATCTTGTCTCATTTTCAGGCCATGAGCAGCTTTCACCTCTTCTGAATCTTTCACCTAGAATTACATAATCTTTCCAATTGGGATCTTCTACAAAGGCCTCTTCTGTTTCAGTGCATGGCAGTTCTAGACCTTCTCCTCCTCCTCCCTGAACCTCATGATTAGTTCAATGTCTGTAACATGAGCTGCTCACTCACCACGCAGGGATTTAAGTCTTTATCCTCTTTAGAAGAATAATCACTTCCCCCTTTAGCTGGCCATTATAATGTACTCCTTCCATTTGAGCTGGCATTCCTTTCTCCTTCCATTGTACTTTTGAAAAATCTGTATTCTGTTTTACTGAGTGGAATATGATCCTTCTCACACCTAAACTCAATCTGTAGTAATAATCTCTTCTGTTATCCACACTGCTATCTTTATCATAGACAATTATACCCTCTTGTCCCACAAACCTTCAATAAAGTATATGGCCTACATTCTTATTTCTTCTTCTCTTTTTTTTTTTTTTTTTTTGTGTGTGTGCATGCCTGCAGTTTCTGCATACTTAATTTAGATCCACTGGTGTTTTCTGCTTTTTCTCACTTCCCCTTTTCTGCCCTCTCTTATTGATAATAAAATCCTGGATTCTTCAGGCTTGAGAACCTAGCCATTCCCATCACCACTGACCAGATTAATGTTTCTCAGGTCTTGCTGTCACTGTGTTGCCCCCATCTAGGATCTGGGTGGCTCTGGAGGCTTGGAATCCTCAATGTTGCCCTATATAATCTGACCCCACCATACATAGCTCAGTACTCCCAGTATGATCAATTGAGTCCTCCCTTCCCACCAATGAAATCTGGGTTCTTACTAATAATGGCTAACCTTCACCTCTTCATAGCTCTGGTTGATTGCCCTAGCCCCTGAACTCTTGCCATTCCTATGGTCTGTATTATAGGTCTCTAGTCTGGTATCTGCAATTTCAAAAAGCTATAAGCACCTAAAGTTTTTTTCCAGCCAATTTCCGACCTGAACTACTTATTCTCACTGTTATTTATGGTCATTATTTTCCTCATGTAATAGGAATATTCATGTTTTCCACTGCAGAAATATTTATATGCTTGATTATGGGGTTCTGTACCTGATTCTGCTGGAGGTGATTTATGGAATATGTACCTATCACTTTTCTAAAATCAAAAAAATTCTGAATTCCAAAACACATCTGGTCCTATCTTCAAATGAGAGATTGTGGACCTGCAGTGATTTGGTCATATAATCAATATCAGATCAGCAGGTGGTTACATGCCTACAGTGTACTATGTACTGTGGAAGATAAGAAAAAGAAAAAAACATAAGACAGACTTCCCACCTGAATTCACACTGTCTTGCTTTAATGTTTAACTATTTGAATGAAGAGTGACATGAAACAAGATGATAAATCCTGGAGGCCTGGGCCCTTAAAGTTCATTTACATCCCTATTAGTAGAATATTGCTAATGATATTATTTCAGAGGACTAACTCTGTTAATTTCCAGTCCATTCACCTCTGTGAACTCAGTTCTTATAGACAGCAGAACCAAAATTCCCATCAGATCTCAAGCCAGATATCCCAAACACTATGATACTTCTCATTAACACTGTGTGTGAACTAACTGCATGGGACTGAGGGAAGGGCTGCTTCTGTTTCAGCAACACCTTCTGAAGGCCTCAAGGAGGCCTTCCTAAGTATGACCAATTCCAGACAGGGTCACCTACATCCTTAGGGCCATTCATGTTGTGCAGGGCCCAGGTAACTTACGTTACCTAAAATACTAAATGAATATTTAATTAATTTAAACATATTTTGAGTTGATATTTTTAAAATCTTATTTACTTCCTCTACTATTTCTTCAAAAGTCCACATTTAGTTCTTTGTTTTAAATAGTGCAAATGCTTATGTTATAACAGAGTGACTGACTCCTTTCATTATCAAGGAATGTCATCTTTCAATGGCATTTACTAATCCCAGACTAAGTAGATGACCTGTTGTTGGTAGTTGTTAGCCTGTTTTAAGGGCTAACAGAAAATACTCAAACTGTTTGGCTGTGTAAAGCATGTTTGCATGAAGAGAAAATGCTTTCAACTTTTGTTTACCTTTAGTAAGCATTGTTTCTGGCCTCATAGAGTAGCATCTAATAAGACTATATTACTATGTAACAATTAAATACTGACTCTGTAAGGTGAGCTGAAGACATCAGAAAAATCCTTGACTCATTTTATTAGCTAAGCAACATACATCCACTGAAAGGATTTCTCACCTTTTGTATTATCTGCCTCACTTTCCTTCTGAAACCCCTGGTGCTGTAAACCTTCATCCAAGTCACTGATGCATTGTGTTATGCTTAACTTATGAGCATAACAGGTCAAGGTGCCTTTGTGCAAGTCACTCAAGACTTCACTGCTTCTGTGCAGGGAAAAGCCAAACTGGGATTACGGTTACTTCTCTAATTCAAACAAACTTCCTTCTTCAGGTTTTGTATTTACAAAATTGGTGTCCCTGAAATTTAATATTAACTTTCCATAGTAAGTGGTTTCTTTGTCTTACCTTCTTTATCATTATTAGGTTATCTTTCTCCAGAAAGAGAAACTGTGTATTTCTTTTTTCCTTCCAGGAAAATGTTGAAAAATACCATTCATTTAAATTTAAGCTCACAAGAAAAATACATGTAATTATAAACTAAATATGTGCAAGGGATAACCTGGTTTATGAATAGGAATCATTATGCAAACAGAGTCCTTTCCATATTTTATTTTCTACCTTTTTCTTACCTCAGTAGGAAAAGTAGATTATTGGTAAAGGAAATTATTCCTGTATTCTCACCTTTCAATAGGCAGGCACATAAGGGAAGTGTTATTTTACATTTAGCATATTGCCTGTTGTTTCAGGATCTAAAATATGTTCAGTATTGAAGATTTTAGAAGGTCCTTTCTAGTTTTTTATTTTTATTTATTTTTCTAAGACATAAATTTTTAATGACATAAATTATTAACCACATAGAAATTCTTAAGAGTATCTTTTTCCAGTGCTGTGAGTTGAGTCAGCAATTTCCTTTGAAATTACTTAAGTTTTTGCCAAAAAGACACAAAAATGAAGTTTCTAAAGAGCAGAACTATGTTAATATATGAAATTGGGTGGTATTTTTAAGGAAGCCCGTATTTATCTAATATACCCTCAGCTTTTTAAACAAATATCTAATTTTTCTCTAATTGATTATTTATTATAAATGTAGATCTGGAAGTTGAAAGCAAGAAGGAACTTTTCTTTTTGTTGTAATATAATTGATTGTACGTATCTGTGGGGTACAGAGTTGAATATCAGTACCTGTGTGCAATATGTGATGCTCAAATCAAGACAGCAAGAAGGAACTTAGATGCTGGATTAAATAGATTTCAAAAGGCCCATATTAATGATCTCTAGAGAGGAATTTGATATTGGTTTTCATGTTAGTATGTAAAATTTTGACCACTGCAGCATCTAAGCTAGTAGTGGGGTGAATTTTGGGCATGTTTTTTCTGAGAACACATCTACTCACAGAGAGTTTCTGGTGGTATGGTGGATAATATTTTTGCACTTAGTGTCTTGGGGTACAGTGCTGTGCCTGATACAGAAAAGGCAATTAACATCTTTGAGGGTGTTTGGGTGTGTGCATGAGATTATATTAATGGGTAAACCTCGAAGGTTAACCTTGTGGGAAAATTTGGAGATAAAGTGATATAAGTAATTACAGCAGAGGCCGAAGAACAGAGATATCCATTGTGACAACGACAGGATAGCATTCTGATGTTAAAATGTGCAGGTATTTATTAGTTATGGAATATAGTGGATATGAATGCATAATGATTTGATTTGTGCCCTGGAATTGGGATAGGATTTATGATTGGGAACATCTAAGAACTATATGTGAGTATCTAGTTTGCCTGCAAATAACTTTCCACTTCCTTTATCATCTGTCTGCTTTAATGAGATACTTTGCTTTGCATACATATTAAAATTTAGGTGAAGTATCATTTCTTTGTATATTTTAATGTAAGGATTAAGTGAGACCATAAGCCAAAATAAGAAATTTCATTAAAATGTGTCATATCAAATTTCACTTTGAAAAATTAAGATCTAGAATGTATACTCAGTAGAAATAATGAAATTTATTTACCAACGATGAAAAGGAACACTGCCTTCCTTTTGGATAAGACAACATTTCCAACAACAATTAAGCTGTTATAATTCTGTGGTGACTTGAAAAAAATCTAATGCTACTTGTGGCATAAACTATCTAATGTTCTTCTGTCTCATAAATAAACCTCATGATTTAAGCCTACATTTGAAAAGTTTGACCTAAAGACTTACTTTCTGTAGTCATTTCTTCTTTAATTGCCTCATTACAGTCTTTAATATTATAAATTATGGGACTGGACATTGCATTTTCAAGGTACTAACTATACCACTGCAAGGTATAAACAATCTAAAAGAGAGAGAAAATTCCCTCTAAATTAATTTTTTAAAGCATTATCCTACAGCAAATGACCACTATGTGTTCAGCCTTGGGCTGGGGCAGATAAGAAATTCTCAGTCTCATAACTGCCCAAGAAAAGTCTTGCCTTTGTTTTCCTTTGAGACTGGAGCCCAGGCAGGCGGTGAAGTAACTTAGGCCATAGCTTCTATTTTGCCAGTGCAGATGAAGATAAGCCAGAGTCGGTGACAGAGCTGGCCAGTACTGAGCATAGCCAATCTTTCCCCTCAGTTTTATGCCATCTCCCCTTTCACATGGTCGTTGTCTTCCTACCTTTTAGTCCCCTTCTGCAGTCAAATTAGGAAAAGACTAGGTGTGCTCAAGATAGGCAGATTTATGTGATGGTTTAAGATGCAGATTTTGATATTACATAACCATGAATTTGAATCTTAGCTCTATGAACTTGGAAGCATCGCTTGATCACTCTAAGCCTTAGCTTCTTTCTCTGTAATATTGTGACAATGTTAATATCGTCTCAAGGTCATAGCGTGAGAATATAAGTACACCCAAAGAATCTTGGGCGATAGCTGTCTTATAGTAAACCTTGGCTGTAGTTAGGCTTTCAGGAAAATGCAGTCATATTGATATGTTAAATCTCTGGGGCATTATCAGTTAAAGGCTTTAGTGTGAAATGGTATAATAAAAAGATAAAAAAGGAATGTTATCTAATGGAAGGGGCAAGGAGTAGGGGAAGAATCTTTTGTCAGTCCTTACAAGTTACAATTGTACTTTTACCTGAGCTGAGCTTAATGATGCCTGTTTTAACCATGTTGGCCTTATTTAGCCAACTTCTGCATTCCCTTTTGCTCTTACTTTCTTTTATGCTAGACCCTCTCCTTTAGTCTTTCTTTACACGACTCATGAGTACCAAGGATCTAGAATCTATACTTCTTTCTCATGAACCATTTCAGACCTATCTCTGCAGGTGGTGTTGTTTGCAGGTAGTAATTCAGACCTGAATGTTTCCAGTCAAACTGGCACAGGCTTTCCAACATAATCTAGCATCCTAGTAATCTCTGGGGGACTCCTGACTAAAAGTAAGGGTCAGAACAAATCCTGTGCATTGATAGTACCTCAGCAAGGGTTTATTGAGCACCTATTCTGTGGTCTCACCATGTAAGGTCACCCTCTTAGGGGATTAATACGAAAGGGTTTATGGGATGGAATGCACAAACAGAACATAGATGGGGACCTTAGTCTGTCAGACATTGAGAAAGAAAGACTATAAGCAAATAAATCTCAAGTCTTGAGGAATAAGATCCAGACAGACTTTACACTTTTATAATGTGTGATGGCAATCTGCATTGTTCATGATTGAAGATACCAGAGAACTAAGAACTAACTAAAAACTAACAAGAAAAAAGTTTCCAATTCAAAAGAAAACAGGCTGATTAGTAATATTGCAATCCCCTTAACATTCATAGAGGACACTTTATAGACTTTTGAGAAATGCTGCATTTCTAAATATTCCTATCTTTTATAACTCATATACAAGAGTTGGGAATAAAAGATACATTGAGAGATGGTTATTGAGTGGTCCCTAAGCTCATTAACTAGCTAAATGATTAGCCCTATCACAAAAACTTCCCAGGTCTTGATTCCAATTTGTGTCCCAACAGAATTCAAATTATTACCTGTCATAAACCTTTTAAACCCACTCATGAATGCTTGAAACCAGCAATGTTAAATCTGTGAATGCTAGGCGTCTATTGTAATAATAAGAGACACTCATGTGAATAGCTTACCCATACACGTAATTATCATGGAGAACAGTAACAATTATGTGTCTCATTAAACAAGTGCCTAATTAATGTTGTTGTAAATTTTGCTTGATTGTAACATAATCATTATAGTTGCTCCTGCAGCATGGTCAGCATCACAACTATTAAAAAAATTGAAAGGGAAATTGAACTTTGGTTCATAGTTTTAATGATGTTTCATGAATTTTTTTCATAGAAGTACTTAATAGATAGGAATGTTATATTCTATATGCCTTGAAGAATCCATACTTTGTGAGTTATGTAAGGTAGCCAGTTCTTTATGTATTACTCCTTTAGTTGAGAATAATCATCTCTATTGATTAGAAACTCAGTCATTAGAACACAATTAAGCAATTGGATACTTTAGCAGAACATTTCCATCACCTGAAAGATTTCTTATATACACACTTCACCACTGTTAACCACCACTCCCACCTCCATACACACCTCCTACCTCAGGCAACCACTAATGTGACTTCTATTGCAATATATTAGTGATGGCTTTTTAAAAGAATTTGACATGAATGGAATCACAGTGTGCACATTTGTGTCCAATTTCTTTTGCTCAGCATAATGTTTTTGAGATTCATCCATGTTATTGTGTGAATAAATTTTCTTTTATTGCTGGATAGTTTCTCATTTATGCTTATACCATATTTTCTTTTATTCATTCAATTGTTGAGGGCCATTTTGGCTTACAGTTTTGGGATATTGTGAATAAAAACCTTTAGTTTTCTTTTTTTATATCTTTGTCTGGTTTTGGTATCCAGATGATGCTAATCTCATAACAGGAGATAAAGAGTGTTTTCTTTCCCATTTGCTGAATTTAAGAGTAGTACTAGTCCTTCTTTAAATGTTTGATAGAATTTACTAGTGATTCAATCTGGCCCAGGAGTTTCTTTGTAGAAAGAATTTTAATTGTATCTTAAGACATTTCTCTATTTCATCTAGATTGTCAAAATTAATAGGCATCAAATTATTCTTAGCACCTTTTTTAATCCTTTTCATTTATGTGGTATCAGTAGTAATGCCACCTTATTCTTTTTGATATTGGTTTTGTGTTTTCTCTGTTTTTCTTGCTAGGTGTTTTCCAATTTTATTAATCTTTTCAAAGAAACAGTTTTGGGTTTTATTAATTCTCTCCAACATTTATCCATTGTTTATTGATTTTTCACTCCATTATTTCTTTCTACTTCCTGTGGATTTAATTTGCTCTTTCTTTTTCAGTCTCATAGAGAAACAGCTTAGATCATTAATTTGAGAACTTTCTTCTTTTTTAATACAAGTATTTAAAGTATAAATTTTTCTTTAAGCGCTTCTTTGTTTGGAATCCCACAAAGTTTGGTATGTTCATTATCGTTCAACTGAAGTATTTTCTAGCTTCCCTTGTTATTTTTCTTTGGTCAGTGAGTTATCTAGAAGTATGTTGTTTACAAATATTTTGAAATTTTTCAAATGTTTTTGTTATTGATTGCTCAGTTCTTTTATGGGTAGAAAATATAACTGTAGGATTTCAATCCTTTTAAATATATCGAGACTTCTTTTATGACCCAGCATATGGTCTCTCTTACTGAATGTTCCATGTGCACCAGAGCAAATGTATATTCTGCTGTTACTAGATATAGTATTCTATAAATGTCAATTAGGTCAAGTTGGTTGAATGTGTTATTCAAGTCTTCTAAATATATACTGATTTCCCTTATACATTCTATTATTTACTTAGAGGGGAGTGTTATTTCTAACTATATTTGTGAATGTATCTATTTCTTCTTTCACTTCTCTCAGTTATTCATGTATTTTTGTAGCTCTCTTATTGGGTGGGTACATACACATTTAGGATTGTTATGTCTTCTTGATAAACTGATCCTTTTATCATTTATGAAAAATCCTCCTTTATCTCTGGTAATTTTCATTGTCCTGAAGTCATTTTGTCTGATGTTACTATAGCCCCTCCAGTTTTTATACTTTTTTAATGATTTGTGTTTTATGGAACGTGTTTTTCCATCCTTTTGCTTTTAACCTATCTATATCTTAATATATAAAATGTATTTCACATACATAAAAAGTGGTTAAGTATTGCTTTTTTACCCAGTTGGAAAGTCCTTGCCTTTATATTGCTATAATTAGTTGCTGTATTTAGTTCATTCTTAGTTAATTTATTTATTGATATGTCTGGGCTTAAGTTCACAATCTTATTATTTGTTTTCTCTTTGTCTCCTTGGTTCTTTGTTCCTTTTCCCCGCTTTTTCTGTCTTCTTTTAAATTAGCTGAGTAATTCAGTATTGTTTTATTTTCTCTATAGAATTATTAGCTATAACTCTTTGTTTTTACTGTTTTAGTAATTTGTCTAGAGTTTAGCATATGCATTTTTAACTTACCACATCTACTTTAATATAACATTGTGCTACTTCATATACAGTGTACAAACTTAAATATACACTTCATTTTCCTCCCTTCCTTCCTTATTATTCTTATACAGTTTATTTCTCCATATGTTATACACCTGACAATACATTTTTATTATTTTTGTTTTAAAGTATAATGTATCTTTTAAGAAAATTGATAAAGTTATGTTTGGAGTAAGTTTTCTTCAACCTAAAGAACTTTCCTATAACATTTCTTATGGTACAGACCTACTGACAGAAAAATCTCCTAGCTCTTGTTTGTCCAAAAATTTATTTCACCTTCATTTTTGAATATTTTTGTGGGATATAGAATTCTAGTTTGTCTTTTTTTTCATTCAGCACTTCAAAGTTGTAGTTATATTGTCTTCTGTCCTTTACTTTTTTCTAATGAGAGTCATGATCATTCTTATCTTTATTTCTCTGTATGTATCGTATCTTGTTTTTTCCTCTGGCTACATCTTTGATTTTCTCTTCTTTGTTGGACTTTAGAAATTATTTTGAAATGTGTTGGAGTGCTTTTCTTTATGTTTACTTTCTCAGAATTTATTGAGCTTCTTAGAACTATAGTTTATATTTTTCATCTCTGCAGTGTCTACTCTGCTGTTAAGGCTATCCAGTTACATTTTTTCATTTCAGATATTACATTTTTTTCAGCTCTAGAAGTTTTCTTTGGTGGTTTTTCATAGTTGTCAATTCTCATATTATGTTCATGTTTTCCTTTATAGCCTTAAAAACATTTATAAGTTATTTTAAAGTTCTTGTCTGCTAATTCCACTAAATCTGTCATTTCTGGTTAGTTTCTATTGACTTATTTTTTTCCTGCATTTTTTTCATAGTCAGGAAATTTTAACTAGATGCTGGACGTGGTGAATGTTATATTGTCAATCACTTGAGTTTGCTGTCATTCCTTAATAAGAATTAAGTTATTTTCTGGTTATCAGTTAATTTACTTTAGGATCAACTTAATCTTTCAGAAGCTTGTTGTTAAGGTTTGTTAGGGTGGTTCTAAAATATCCTGTCCTCTAAAGCTACTTTAGCCTTACTACTAAGACATGACTCTGGATCTCTACTAAATGTCCCACGTGTTTAGTGAGGATTTGGTACTTTGGCTAGGTGGAACTTAAGTGTTAACCAACTCTAACCAAACTCTGGTCGTTGCAAAGATAATAGCTCCCTAGTAATTTTTCTTTCTCCATTAGTTGTTCTTTGTCTACTCTGTGCATGCCCAGTCTAATATTAAGCCAAAGAAATCCCTATGCAGCTTTTTCTATGTGTGTCTCCCTCCTCTTCAGTATCCTGTCTCACAGATTCCAGCTACCTTAACTTACCTGAATGCTAAACTCTGACTCCTCAGCTCAGCAAAACCAAGTACTCTTCTTGAATTTTCCTCTCCTCATGCCAGTGGAAAAGTCAGGACTATCAGAATTCAGAATATTACCTTACATATGTATGTGCGTGTATGTGCATGTATGCACACATGTGTGTGTTTTCCCATTTTCTGGGATCCCAGCCCTATGCAACGCAGTTGGCCAGTGTCTGAAAACTATTGTTTCATATGTTTCATCCAGTTTTCTAGTAGTTTATGACAGGAGGGCTAGTTTGATATTAGTTCTCCATCATGACTAGAAGCAGAAGTAAAAATGTATCACTTGTCAGTATAAGTAAGGAGCATTTGGGCAAGATATGTAGATAGAATGAAACTTATGTCTAAAATGCCTGTGGAGATGTAATCAGAAGGAAGACAGAATGCCATCAGATGCAGAGCATCTTGTAGAGAATAGACTAGAGGAAAAAGAATGCAGGTCACAGAGCAAGGACTCAGCTCAGAGAAAATAACTGAGGTTTGTTTTTTAACCCCAGTAATTCCAGAAGCCTCTCTGTTTAGATTCCAATGGAAATTAATTTCTACATGAATCCTGAGTATTAACCTAAAACCCTGATGAAATAGGGATAAAAAGAGACATGATTTCTCTGGTCAACAGTGGAATTGGGAGAATAACAGAAGCAGAAATAGAAGTGAACTAAAAAGGAAAGAGTAATATAAAATGTATTATCCAAGGTTCAGAGTTTCTTATTAGGTCTAAGAGGACAGTGTATAGTAATTTGTTTCACTTTTCTAAGAGACCAGATAAGATTTCAGACAGAATCAAAATAATTAAGTAGTATATTCATTATTCATGTATTCTTTATATAATCTGTACTCTTTCCCTAAAAAGTAGTGAGTGCACATTAAAATATTTAGTTATGTCTGGTATGCTGTAAGTGGCAGTGGACAGTTATCCAAGGATGTAACAGGGAATCTTAACAAATGCTTGAATTGAGAAGATGCCTGTGGAGGACAGACCAGTTACACACTAGGTGTAAGGTTGTAGGGTGCTTAGTATATCTTCACTTACAGCCTTAGGAACTGAAGGAAAATAGACGATCCTTCAGCAGGAAGGTAATGAGCTTTTGAGGTATCTTGTTAAGCTGATATTTTGAGAGGTAAGTTAAGGACCTTTGAGAATTTAGAAAGTTGAAATTTTAAAAGATACTATCTTTTCATCTCTCCTTTAAGATGGGAGAAACTTGAATATGTACGTCAGGAGGAAGGAATCAGTGGCAAGAAAAATAGGAGAGCTGTAGAAGTAGAAGTTCTTGTAGGTGTGGGAGTAATTTGCAGAAGTGGAAAGAAAATGGTGATGAGTGGAAGCAGTAGTATTAGTCATCTTTGCGAACACCTAGGTCCCTCAAGATAGCACAAGCAGAATGAAGAAGATGGTAATTCAGGTGCCAAAGTCCTCAATCGGAAGACTATTGTGACCATGACATATGGTGGTTGGAAGGAGTTCTGCTTTCCCGAGGCTTCAGAAAATCCTGGAAAAGGCAGATGTCAGTTAGGCCTAGCAGTTGGAGGGAACATGTTAGGCAAAAGTTCGAGAAGGTGGGAGAGTGTGTTTTAAAAAAGAACAATATTTAAGGTTTATAAATCACAATAAAAGAATTGAGGTAAAAGGGAATTATGGTTCTAAGAAGGGAAGTACAGAGCTTTGGGGGGTCAAAATTAAGAAAGAAGATAGAAGATCAAAGAGACTTAAATTTGGCAGCAGGGACAACAGTTGCAAATGGAACTCTAGTTTGAAGTTTTTCCACTGCCAAAGCAAGCAGATTGTCGAGAGTGATTGTAGGCCTTGTGACAACAGCAGCTTGAGATCTTAGTTCTGTCATCACTAAGAATAAACCTTAACAGTTCTGAAAGCTCTGCTTATGGGATTTTAAAATATCTATATGGAAACAGGATAAAATGTAATACTATGTAATGTATTACTAAATGTAATATTAAAGAGGGGAGGCTCTGGTTTATTTGTTGGGTCAGAGAGAGTAAAATGTTTACTAGCATAATAAATAATAAAACCTGAAAAACTAGTGTTTTTAGCACCTTGGAACCCAGGAATGAAAGTCTGTATGACTTTTGTAAATCAGAAAAGTGAATACGGATTACAGTTCAATAGAAATTGCTGCAACATAGTATATGTAAGCAGGTGTGTTAGTTTGTTTCTGATGCTTACAACAAAATTAATGGAACTAGGTAATTTATAAAGAAAATAACATGTACTGCTTACAGTTTTGGAAGCTGGGGTGTCCAAAGTCCAGAGAACACATGGTGAGAGTTTATATCAGTGGTGGCTTTACAGCAATGTAGGAGTCTCACATGGGAGAAAATGGCCAAGCAGAGAGAGATAGCTTCTCATGTGCTCTCCTTTTAAAGCCCTCAGAACCACGCCCATGACCACCATTTTTAATCCATTTTTAACCTATGACATTGTCTTGCAATCTAATCACCTCTTCAAGGCCCCACCTTTCAATTACTGTAATAGGATTTCCCACCCTCAACAGTTATAGTGGGGATTAAGCCTCAATTGAGGTTGAGGGGGCATCCAATCTACAGCAGCAGAGAAATCAAAATATATATTATAGACTTAGGCCCAAGGCTTTCTAGGAAAAAGTACAAAAATAATAGAGAAATATATGCTATGTATTCATCAGTTAAGGTATTATAGTTTTATTCAGTATGCATATATTAAGTGCCAAACATATGTAAGGCATTATGTAAGACACTCTCATATACTGTGGTCATTAATTTTTTTTTTAAACACCAAATACTGGGGAGAATGTGGAGCAACGGGAACTCTCATTCATTTCTGGTAGGAATGCAAAATGATATAGGCACTTTGGAAGACTGTCAGTTTCTTACAAAACTAAGCATACTCTTACCATAAGATCCAGCAATCATGCTCTTTGGTGGTCCACACACAACCTGCACACAGATGTTTATAGCAGCCCTATTCATGATTGCCAAAACTTGGAAGCAACCAGGATGTCCTTCAATAGGTGAATGAATAAACAGACTGTGGTACATCCATACAGTGGAATATTATTCACCATTAAAAGAAATGAGCTGTCAAGCCACGAAAAGACATGGAAGAAACTTAAAAGCATGTTACTAAGTGAAAGAAGCCAATCTGAAAGGCTGCATACTGAATGACTCCAACTATATGACATTCTGGAAAAGGCAAAACTATGGTGGGAGTAAGAATATCATTGGTTGCCAGGGGTTGAGAGGGTAGGGAGGGATGAATAAGTGGATCACACGGGGGATCTTTAAGAGCAGTGAAACTATATGATCCTACGATGATGGATCCATGTTATTATACATTTGTTAAAACCCATATAAGGTACAACTCCAAGAGTAAACTCTAATGTGAACTATGGACTTTTGTGCTGATGTGTGTGAAGGTTCATCAATTGTAACAAATGTACCATGGCGGTGCATGATGTTGAATAGTGGGATAGATACGTGGAGGGTGGTATATGGGAACTCTTTTTACTTTCTACTCTACTTTTCTATGAACCTACAACTGCACAAAAAAATGAAGTTTATTAATTAAAAAGAAAAGTCAGTATATGTAACATTTTCAGTGGATTATGTAAAAAGAGAAAGAGAACGCATACTCATTTGCGGTTAGATTAAATCAAGTTTCTTATGTATTGAGCCAGTGATACAAAAGCTTCTCAGAGGTTGGACGGCCACACAATGCAGAAACAGATGCATAACGCTTTCCATCACCCCTGGCCCCTAATGCAGGGCTTCCCTAGGGTGTGTGGCATCTTTATCTATATAAACTATTTGCTTAAATATTGTATTGTATTACTAAACTATTGTATTACAAAAGCCATAGGCTTATGTGAGGTATAGCAACTAAATGATGAAGAGTTAGAATATGGGATAGAGAAGAGAAATTTAGTCATTCACCTACTCTCTAGTCATTGCACAGGAAGGTTGTTTGTACTATCCAGGCATCATTTTTTCTTGTTCGGGTCTAGAAACTCTCTCTTCATGTGCTTTATTGTCAAATGCACCACTTCTGGCTCATTTTTTATCTCCTACCTTGAGAAAAATATTAGCAATGCTATTATTACCTGTAAAGCTATGGCTCTTTGAAATCCATTTGTACTGAAACAAAACAGACATTTTTTGCCTCTGCAGTTCCCTAATACTATTAATTTAATACTGGTTATATCATTACTCATGATGTTGCGTCATTAGCTTCCAGGGACTTAAAGGTTGTTACTATGTTGTGTTGAAGATGATCAAATGCATTTCTTACTCAGAGTGTTCAGGAAATTGTGAATGATAATTTATTTTCTGGTCATGCTAAATTTACCACTTGGAATTTTATAAGCATAAACATAGAACAGCACATCTTCCAGCCAAATTTTCCCTGAACTCTTGAAGTCATAATCACAGTATTCCTAGAACGTGCTCTCTTTCCATGTTGGCTGTACCCCTGCTTTCCCCACATTGCCACCAGTGGAGAGGAATAGGTGAAGGCCATATTCATGGGCACCTTTTTGTTTTTGCTATCAGAGGCTGTTGTGTGCAATATTTCTTTCCTAATTTCTTTTCACTTTTCTGCATGATTGGACTAAGGAACAGAAAAGACCACTAGAAATCTTTGGTTGCCCTCTATTTAGTAGCTATTGTATATTCCTTCCAGAACCTGAGGTTGCTTAGAACATCACTCAAGTTGCTTTTCCTTTCTACAGAAGTGTCAGACTTAGAAATTAAACCACACCATTAGACATGTGGGACTACTGAAGAAAACAGCAGACTGTGACATGTCTTTGTCAGAGGTTCCTTGTTGCTGATAAAAGAGGTAGTGGGTTATAATGGCTTTTACTGACTTGTTCTAAAAATCAACACAAATATGTTTACGTTTTATTATTGTAATACAGGGGATACTTGAAGTAGGAGAAATGAGTTTGATAGAGATCTTCAGAAAGAATGGATTAACTCTACTGGTTTAGAAAATACACACCTGCTCTCTCTAAGGAGAAGTGTCTTCCTTGTCAAATTAGATACAGCAGTGAGTGATATAGAGTCATTTCTCAATCATCTGTTAATAGAAGAGGAATAATCTAAAACAGCAAAGAAATAAAAGAGGATGCTAATTTTAACTTAAGGTATTTTTTTCCAAGGCTATTTTCCTTGAACCACAACCAGCTACATAATTTTTGAGGCTCAGTACAAAATGAAAATATAGGGCCTCTTGTTCAAAAATTAAGAATGTCAAGATGGGGATATTAAGTACCTAGAATGGGGGTGGATGAAAGGCTTGTTCTCATTGAGATGTGGCCTCCAGGCACCTGCCAGATGTGCCATGCTGTTGGCAGGGCATGCACTCCTGACCCTGGCCTTCCCTGAACCAGCACCCAGGCCCCTGCCTAGGCAGATGGCAGCAGCAGTAGTTGGATGGAGGGCAGGGGAGGGGAAGGCCAGGTGGGACCTGGGGCACCAGAATAGGGAAATGGTGGCCAAGAACCAATTGAAACAAACAACAGAAGGCAGGATGCCCATGAACTGAGACTACAAGTCCCTGAAGCATGCTCCTTTGTTTCTATAATAGACTCCTTACAAAACACAAATTCACAATAAAATAAGGCATTTTAAGTGGCTATTACTGAGCATTAAACCCCAAGGGTCCTGTGTGACGGGTCACACATCCGTGTAGCTGGCCCTGTCTTGGATTTTACCAGTGTGTTCTATTAATATCAACTGGTCATGTGGAAAGCACACTAGAACTATGGTGAATATAACAGGGGGAACAAATTTGTTACATAATTTATAATGTGGATAACACTGATATAGGAAATCAAGAATTGATGATAGTTTAGATTCCAGTAAATTCATTAATTAACTATTGACTTCTTCCTGTTGTATAACCCCTAGGGTATGGTGATGGACGAGGATGGCTGTCTTAGTCTGTTCGTATTGCTGTAACAAAAAAACTGGGTAGCTTATAAACAACAGAAATTTATTTCTAACGGTTCTGGAGTTTGGGAAGTCCAAGATCAAGGCACAGTCAGATTCAGTGTCTGGTGAGGGCCTTCCTCCTGAAAGATGGCCATCTTCTCACTGTAACCTCACGTGGCAGAAGGGGACAACTCTGGTGTCTTCAGTTTCCTGCAAGGGCACTAATCCCATTTTGGAGGGCTCCACCCTCATGACCTAATCACCTTCGAAAGGCCCCCCACCTTCTAGTACTAGCACATTGGGCATTAGGTTTCAGCGTTTGAATTTTGGAGGGACACAAACATTCAGACCACTAGCAATGGCCAAAAAAATTTCACTAGTTATTGGAGTCGAAAGATACAGACATTAGAGACGTAAGACAGATATGATGTGTGCTACAATAGAGGTATAAACAAGAACAATAGGAGAACTTGGAGTAAAGAGATGAACTTTGATAGGGAATGTGGAAAATCCTTGCAGAAAAAGGCCGGCTTTAGTCAGCCATGATGGATGGGTGGTATTTCAATTGCCAGACATTAAGAGGGCAAACCTTCCCAACCAAAGGGATAGTATGAGCAAAGGCAGAGTGTGTTGAGAGAGGTGCCTTTACACCGGGACATTCAGGCATTCTTTTATTGTATTCATTGAACATCTATTTTCCAGGCACTGAGCTAGAAACAGGGAAATAAGAATATGGGATCTGGAATTAGAAAAAAACAAATTTGAATCACAGTCTATCACTTACCAGCTGTGTGACTGGAGACACCTTACTTAACCACTCCAAGCCTCAGTTTTAGTCATCTGTAAAATATATATATAGGTTTTGTGGAATTATTTATAAGGATTAGATGAAATAATGTTAGTAAATTACTCCAACCAGCACTCTCAATCTAGTAAAGGAGACAAGCAAGCGAACAATAACTGTGATGGTAAATGCTTATGAGGGCATAGGAGAGAGAGTGGCACTCTCTGCCTGAGGGTGGCGCACAAAGGCTTCACAAAAGAGGAGCCATCTGAAGTGGGGCTGAAGGGTAAATATGTGCATTTAAGCCAAAGGGAATCTGGGAAAGATTCTTCTTAGGGTGAGGTTTGAAAATGATGAATCCCCTTTATAATCTTTGTGGGATAAGGGTGGGGGTAGGGATGGGGGAGTAGAAGCAGGGAGAGAAGGATGACCATATGTACGTCTGTAGATAAAGACTCCCCAAACCACTTTCACCTGATGCAAAATATCAGCCTCTTCCACTGAGAGAAGGCAGGAGACCTTCCAAGCTGAGCTCTTCCTCAAGTAAGATGTAAACAAGTTTACATGAGAGCTTCCACAGCAGAAGTTCTCTATATTTTCTTCTTTCCAGAAGAAGTCAGGAACCAGTAGAGAGAGACATACCCTCCAGAAATGTAGTTGCTTTTCTCATCCTCATGTGGAACATTTTGCTTAGTTGGTAGACATTTTAAAAGACAAGATTGGCTCTTTTAAAAATAGGAGTCTTCATGATATTGGTGTATATGTTTTATCATTTTCCTGGTGCTTTAAAGTACATGTCTTTTTTGTGTCTTTTTCCAGACCGAACACTTGCCTTTGCAGACTCAGTTCAAAGAAAGAGAGGTTGGCAGTCTTCAGCACTCTGTAAGTAACACAGTCACAATCATGTTGTAGGTATCAGCTCAGGTAGAGCTGGTGGCTTAACATGCTTGTCAAAATATCATTTGATATTCATAAAAGTTCATTTTATTCATTTCTCCCCTATTGGAGTGTCTGTACTATGATTTAGTAAAGTTCTTGAGCTTGCTTACTCTTAGACGTAATCTGAGAATTACATCTAAATAATCTTGGAAGTAATCATGTTTTATGAAACCAATAATAGTCAGATACACCACAGAGCATTATGGGGGATTCATTTTATAGTACATGTCAGCTGTGGCCCAAGGTAAATCCAGAAAGAAGGGTCAAGATGAGAATATTTTTGGCAGTGTTTCTTATTCTCAATTTTGTCACACATATGGTTCAATGCCAGTTCATTTTGCTGTGTCCTTTCCCTAATTTCCCAGTGCTGAATCTTAAAATTTCTTTTGATTTAATTATCTGTATATCTCACATATTCATTGAGAGTCTGAGCCTTGCTTGAGAGACTTCTGAAGTTCACAACCTTGTTCTCCAGTTTACTTTAACTGATACCGACTCCAAATTTCAAAACCTGAAAGTGATCATAGTTCCTATTAGTCACTATTTTGTATTTGGGAGCTGCCACTATTCTTTTTCAGGTGTTATAAGCAACAAATGACTGGAAAATGATAAGTTGCTGAACTTTACCTTGCCATTTAATAGCTTGTGGGGTAATGAATCACGCACATAGACTATAATGAATTCTGTTCTTGCCTGTGTTTACCAACGCACTAGAAAAAATGCAAACAGCTGCTCTGCTAATGTAAGCAATGTTTGAATTTTTAGAATGGACCAAATAGTAGGAGATTTGACTGTGAAGATGAGAATCCAGTGGGGGAAGATGGGATTCAGCAGATGTACCCCCTTTACAATCAGATGTGCTACCAAGACCGGAGCCCTGGCAAACGTCATCAAAACAACAACCCTGAGAGAGTCTACATCAACCCACGAGAACATTATGTGTGATTTTTCCTTTTCCAGTAGGTATTCTAACAAATGTTTATTCTTAGATTGGGGAGAGAAACTGAGACCAATAGTTATTTTATTCTCTCCTGTATAAAACAATCCCAGTCTAAGTGTATTGGAAGTCTTGATGAATGACTTGGAGCCAATAGCGAATTTCTTACCTTCATTAAGGGTTTCTTAACCACCGGCTGTGTTTTGGAACTTGACTATAGCTTTGTGTGTTTCTCTGATGATGTTGTTTAGCTACTAACATTTAGCCTACAATGGCATGTTCATTTAAAAGTACAGCATCTGCCTGTGATGACTGCAGTTATTCTCCAGAAAGAAAAACCCCTGCTGGTACTGTTAACTTCATTGGGTCTCAGGCAGGCCAGCCTGTTCATCAGTAATTCAAACAGGCAGAAAAAGAGTTCAAGATCCATTTCACTAATTATTTAGTTGGGATTTGGATTTCCCTGACATGCTTAATACAATTATAATACCTGTGTACAAACAGAGGCCTGAGGAAAAAGACAAAATTTGTTCTTTGTCCAAAAAAAAACACCAAAAGGCAGTTTAAACCTTTCAAGCTTATTGATTGCTTTTAAACCCTGTGTTATTGTAATATGTTTCTTCCTGATCACCAAGGTCCTGAGGGATACATATTTCTTGCTGTTATCTGCCTACTCTTTACTAGCAGTGTGCAACAAACCTTCTCTTGCTCTGCCATCGTTCCCCCAAGTCCTCTTCTTTACCAGCCAGACTAGCCTGTTTCCCACTTATTAAATTCTAAAACCCCTAAGTGATGTCCCTTGTCCCTTTTTTCTCTAGTATTGTATGTGACAAGCTCTGTTTTCACTTCAGAAATTTCTTTCAAACTTACTCCATCCACACAGGCTTTAGCTAGCCTTCTGTATTCTTCAGACTACTTACCATCCATGGTTGACCTACCTCAGAAAAGCCTGCTGGAAAATCACCATTTAATAACTCCTGCTTTAAAAGCCAAGGGAAAATTTTGAAAACTTAAAAAAAAAAACACTTCAGTATGACATGTGTGCTAAATCCAGATGTCCTTTATAATTCCTCCCTTATTTTACCTTGTCATCAAAATAAAGAGATGCTAAAAAGCAAATAATATAGTTACATATCTACTAGGGGATCCTGCCACACTTTGGTGTCTGCAAATACCTGTCTTGAGTTTATTCATCTCCCTTTACCAAATTTCCATCATTGATATTGATGGTAGTAATTACAGTGGGGTGAGCAGAGATGGGGGATCACAGGTACACGTATAAACATCCATCATGCTCACTCCACCTTAAGAAGTGTTGTTTTACTGTGTGTTCTGGAAGACTAGAGGTGTGTCACATGTATTAAAAACACTACCGACTTGTCCCGTATTAGGAAAGAGTGGCATAAGCGCTAAACTAAATAGTACACATTTACAGCCTACGCCTGGAGAAGAGAATATTAACATAGATTTCTGATGCGATACCAAAGATACTTTATGATTTATGTTGTGCTGGCTCTAGTTCTTATTTGTGTGTTTGTTCTCTTTTTTTAGCTGCCATATTTTGTTGGACACATTATCGAGGTTGTTCTATAGCAGTAATATACTCTCCCCCCCATTATTTGGGTGACCAACCATTTTAGGAGAAAGGATGCTTAAATTCCAACTCCATGCTTTAGCTAGGTAATTAGCCATTTTAAAGGCTATAGCTATATAGGATCAAAGAGTAAATTCCAATGACCCTTTATTGCTGTATCACTGTGCTACCTCAGAATGAGAGTCAACTGCCCTTTGCAGCAAAGAAGATATTCAGCTTTATTACTTGGAATGCCATTGGTGAGTTAGTGTAACTGAAGGTAGAGGAATCCTCGCAATCGTTTTCCAACAGGAAGTTGACTGTTGTCAGAGCTCTGCTTGACGGGGGAGTGCCTCCTCAATTCTGGATGTTACAGAGATGACATGGTGATGCATCACCTCCTTTAGGAAGTTTTGAAAATGTCTTACACATTGAGGATGGTTTCTAGGGTTCTGCTGGGAAGCAGGTTGTTTAATTAGCTTCACAAAAGTACACCATGGACCGGGTGGGGAGTAGAGATGTCTTTATTTGAACCAGAGAAAGGGATTTGGAAGCACTAGTCTCAGGAGCCCTTTGGCTTATCCTCAGCCCTCCCTAAAATGAGGAACCCACTCTCTACCTTTTAACATTCTCAGTGTAGTTATGGAAAAGAAATTTCAGGTTGTAGACTCTTCTCTCGCAGCCAGCTAGTTCAATATCCTTTTTGCCTTTCTGCCAGCTATGATATTTCTTTAACAAACTGGTAGATTTTATAGCTGTTGGCTTTTTACATGGGTCACATAAGCTCTATAAAAACTTCTCCTGGTGCTTCCTGTTTGTTCTCTTTTAAAAATGAGCTAAATATGAGTTATAAAAGGGTTTAATCAAACAGCCGCCTCAACCAAAAAAATGCCGTACAAAATTAGCCTGCTGGTCTCTAAATTTGTAGCCTAGACTACTTGATGATGCCATTTAAATTTGGAAGTTAGACTCTTAAAGGTCAGTGAGTGAGGTTTAGAGCTATAATCCACAGCTGATATTAGCTACTCTTCCCCTAACTGGTTTACTAAAACACACCGAAACAGAAGTAAATCCCCAGAGTGCTTATCCTCTTAGGGTTGCAGCATTGCATTTCAAGGGGCTGGTGCAGATGGTGGTGCATGCTCACCTTAAACACAGTCTTTTCTGCATATTTTGTGGGAACCCCAAGCTCGAGGAGTGTGCATTGTTGCTGTAGTAGCAGGTCACCGGGTTCTTCACACACCACACTAAAGTGAAGCATCTGCACCACCGAGGATTGGTCTGACATAATGGGATAAGAATCTCTTATTATCTCTTCTGTGAGGCTTCTCCTATCCCTGGCCTTCTTATATGTTCTAAATTTGAAGAAGTCCATGTTCTTTTGGAGCACATAATATAAAATTCTTACCTATGCTATGCTTTCCTATAACATGCATATAATAGATACTAAAAAAATGAGTTGCAAACTAAATGAATTAGTTTCCTCATTAGTTTTCTGTGGCTTTGTTTACTCATAAGGACAGGACATTTCTTCATCCTTCTATTGAGAATGATTTCCCAAGTCCTCTTTCATAGTAGTCTAAAATTCACTATTTGGTTTTTCATTGTTCCATGTTTCCCTGCACGGTGCTCATTGTCTCGTGCTATTCTTTGTGTACAGTGGAACCTTTCTTTGAGCCTCTTATTTTCTGGGGTGCAGAGGATAGAGCATTTTACCAAGAAAAGAACAGGTTCTACTGCTAGATTCCTTCCTTTCTAGCCTCTGGAAACTTAGACAAGTCACTTAACCTGTCTGGAGTATCAGTTGCCCTATCCATACAGCAGAGATTATAATATCTTCCCTGCCAACCTCTCAGAATTGTGGTGAGAGTTAAACAAGATAATAATAGGTGGGAAGTTGAGGAACTGTAAGTTCTCTTCAAACTGATAAATGCCTACGACTCTATTATTATTGCATGTTGAACCTAAACTTCCGGAGCCCTTACCAGCATTTAGAATATCATAGTGTCCCCAGGGAGAACCAAGTGGCAACATGAAAATTTCATTTTGACCTAATTTGAGTATAGCCAAGTGCAAGTGGGAGGCGTTTCTTTAATAAACATTTGTCATGTGGAAAGCTTGATATCTGGATCTTAGGCTTTTAAGCTTTAGGCTAGAATTGAAAATGCGTGTTGCCATAAGCAGTGGTTATGCTTGTTTTACAAATTACTACTAACAGCTGACATTATTGAGTGTGTAGTATGGACTGGGTTCTAGGGCAGGTATCTCACATGAATCATCTCACTGACTTAGGACCAGCCTCCTGTGTTATCCTCTTTCCAGGAGTGCGTGGGGCCAGGCAGCCTCACACGCACACCACACATCATAGGTCATGCTGATCATCAGTCAGCTGTTCCTTCTTTCAAATCTGCTTTTGAGGAGTGGTTTTAGGGAATGCAGTTTTCCTGATATTTTTTTAAAGCAGAGGTATTAGAGGGTATGTGGAAGAAAACCATAAGAAATGTTTATTAAGATGAAAGCAAGAGCATTTGCTCATTTTTTACTTAGTTTTTGACCTCCAAATGCTCAGAAAGACTCTCAGATTCATTAGATTTACCATAGGTACAAAAACAACCAACCGAATAATTAAAACTTTCCATCCCAGTTGGTTCAACTTTAGTGGGCACAGACTTCTCTCTATCATAACTTCCTCAACTTAGTTTTTTGATATAATCATTGCTTTCTTTGTTTCACCTTTATTGAACCCCCAGGGGTGGTCACATTCATATAATAGACAGCTGGAAAGAAAACCAGCTTTGGTAGAAAGCCAGAAGAATAGGAAGGGTGTGAAGTAGAAATGTCTCTTGCTCCTGTGCTTGACTGACAAGACCCTTCCTCGTCCTTGGATCATTCACAGACCGTACAGTACAACAAGGGATTCTCATCCCTGTTAAACTAGAAAATGCTGTTTGCAAACTTATTCGACTATAGACTATGACTGGATTAATATTGTTATGCCTATAAGAGTATTTCGATTTCCTCCATTAAAGAAAATTGTAAGCTGGCCTTTGCCACTTCGGGCACTCCCAACTATTAGGTTGTTTTAGTAGCCTTTAGTAGATAGAGGTGTGTGGGAGCTGTAGGTTTCCTCCTCCCAACCTCACAAGGCAGTAAATCAGATCTTAGACCAAGTACTGCGTCATGCGTGTTTATAATTAAGCCGGTACCAGAACAGTTATCCAACCTGTCCTGTAAGCTTGAAAAAGTCCCAACTCTGTCCCTTTTAGGCAACCCAACAGTATCCTACCTAAAAGATTTTTGGAAGTGAATCCAACAGTTTTCCTGCAGATTTGGTCAGGTGACCCATTTGTCATTTTGACTTCTACATACATAGAATGAGTTAGGAATTCTAGATTGTCAGATTCTTATACACTGTTCATGGGAGGGGGGCTGGAGTGCCCTACAATATTTGGGCCAATCCACATTTCTTTATCATCACTAATTTGACCATTGAAAATAGTTGCGAAGTCTCCAGTGTTGAGCTACAGATAAAGCTTTTGTGGTATCAGTCTATTAAGTGACTAGAGTTTTTCAAATGCTAACAGCCCCTGGAGGGTATATTTCTGATTAGATTACTTCAGATGTTAATCAACCATCCCCAGGGTGTATGCTAAAACTGATTAACATATGCCAAAATAATTTAAAGAAATTATATCAAATGTAACAGAATTTGTTAAGAATTTCTCAGGTTATCTCACCCTCACATTAGGGTAACATAGAGCTATTTACTGCTCTAAAGTAAACAACCTGATAAATAGAGTTGCACTGGCATTTTTCCTGGGTGACAGCCTTTTCTTTCTTAGGGTGTATGCTTGAGAGAGAGAGAAATGTCTACTTAAAATTTGCAGCTTAAAAAACATTTTGCAATTCACGTGTACAAGAGAATCCCACACCTGCAAGCATCTCACTAATGCTTGCTCACATTTTATTATATTTGCTTTAACATTATCTCTGCAAAAAGGTTAGAGGCGGGAGCAGAGGCCATGTGTGCATACTTCAAAAAGTTCATGGAAAAATGGAATTAAAAAATAATACAAATCTTTCTAGTTTTAGTATATGTGCTGCCGAAGCGAGCACAATACAAATCTTTCTATAACCTTCTCGAGGTGCCCTTATATTTGCCTTGCCAGTCTAAATATTTAAAATATTAGATTTATTTCTACTGTATTTCCATTATTGGGTTGGTTATTCTACTCTACTCAGGTTTCAGTTTGGCTGTAGAAGTTTGAAGCTGAGTAGACTAGAATAAAAAGAGAATGCCAAAAATTTAGAAGACTAAAGATCTTTTTCTCATATATTATCAGTTGGGACAATGATGTAGAAGTTCCTGCTGAATCTCAGAAAGAAGAGGAACTACCATTGACAAATGAAAAACATTGTCCATTCCATTGTTTATGAATAAATCCATTTGACTGATCCATTCCCCAGAATATTCCAATCACTGTTCAAGGGCTAAGGCTATGATATCATATTAAATGACACAAACCTCCCTACATCAAAAAGTACTAGTTACATTCCGTAGCCTCTGATTAAGTTTTAGGGCTAAATGCCTGAGTTTCAGAGGGACAGATATTGTGAATATTATTGCTATGTATATTTATGGAAAACAGCAACATCTTCATGAATTGAAAATGGACAGGGTCTTGTCCTCTTAAGTGCTTTCATTCTATAGCTATGTTGTTTACGGTTGCCACTAGCACATGATTTGTACAGGAGACATGTCAGTTGGACCCAAAAAGAGAGACTCTTCGACATAAAATTGTTATTAGATTATAATTGCCATTCCAAACAATCTTTAATAAACAAAAACCAGCTTTCTGAGATATTTCAATCATTTGCTGCATCTAAAGGTAGGACCAAAGAGTTGTCTTCTTGCTAAAATTTCTGTAATCTAGTCCCTTATGGCTCTGTAGGATCCTTGGTATCATGATTTAAACTGGTTGTATTTATTACCATGGCATGGCATGAAAGTCAATTAGAGGAGACCTTGAGGAAAAGTCTTCCTGGGAATCCAGAACATCAGATTTGCTACACTGGCTTAGAACTGTGGCCTATCCTGCTACAGAGGTGTCTGACAACCATAAAGAGATGTTTTATATGCCTCATCCAGAGGTTAATGTCCCTTAATAACTCACAGTGGACCTATGAAGCCCAGAGATGAGCTTGATTTCCAAGTGAATGGCATCCTTGTTTTGGTTTTCAGTACCCTTTCAATAATGCCTGGTATTTTTTTAGATCCACCCTAGCATACTGATTAGGTGAAATTAAATTTCTCTCTCAAATCTTATTGATGGCTCAGTGTTCCTTATATTTTAACCGGAGGCCGGAGAAGTTTGTCCTAAATGTATTAGTTTGCGCTCTCCCACACTGTGCCTCTGCTTTCTTCATGTGGTTTCATGAAAACTTACTACATAGATTTATTCCCTTCGACTGAGCATTTCAATACCCAAACGAGTTTGTCATCTTAGGTTTCGTTATATACTTGAAATTCCAAGTCCTTTATAAAAAGATATTAAGTAGCTGGTGTTGCTACTGGATCCCTGGATTATTCACTCGTCCATCCATAAAAGATCCTGCCTTCTGTTTCTATTTCTAAGCCAGTGCTTTAAGACTTAACATCTGCTGCAGCTTTATTCACTCTCTATGTGGTCTTAAACTCTTCTTTAATTTTCAGTTTCATCCCTGTAAGTTAGTGCTCTTTACCTCACAAGGGTTTTATGGCATAAAAAAATAAGACGTTTAAGGGTTGTCTTCAATAGAGATCTTTCTTTTAAAGTGATTTTATAAAAGCCCCTGGGCTTAGGAATGAGAAACACTATAGCTGTTATTTTCTTCCTATTCTTGTTTTGCTATTTTTATTTCTGAAAAGTGATCTGTCTGAAAAGAGTCTTTACTCTGGTTTTTAACTTTCCTCCCTATTAACTCTTTCACACTGAACTCTCTACTTTATTCATGCTCTGACCGATAAGGAGCCAAAACTAATTCTCCCACAACAAATCCCACATACTTTTACTCTTATCATTAAATGAATTAATGTCCCCCACAATGAGACATCTGGCTCTTACTAGAAAAAGTCAGAAGCTAATGATGTCTTACTCTGGCCCTGGCAAGATCTCACTGTGTGTCTTGGTTCTCCCTGTATGAACTGAGGTTAATTCAGCCATTTCACAGCACCTAAGTGTTGTGAGTCCTGACTAAAAAGTAGTGAAAAGCATTTTGCAAGTGTTCTGTGTTGTATAAGTGCATAGCGGGTAATCTGGAGAGTTTTTAAGTAGAAATAAATTCTTGTGTAGCTCAGTTCTCATATAGCTTAATCCACACATTTTCAAAAGAAATGTTTTACTAACCTGTTTTTTTGTTGTTGTTTTTGTTTTTTAATGGTAAAAATTAGCTTCTAGTCATTTGAACTATTTTTATTTTGGTGAATAGGAAATGATCAATAGTATATATTCTTACTTGTCAGAAAATACCCAAGTTGTATTTTTTTAAGTGTTAAAACTGAAAGGTTTAAGTAGAATTGGTTAGGGAGGAAGATTATAGCTCATACGTTATAAAATACAGAAATACAAAGATTAGCTTTGAATTTGGGATTGTAATATAAATAGTAGATGTTAATATGTTTTTAGATATTCTTTATTTTTAGGTTACCAGAAATTGTGTTTTATTTTTGCAGTTTTGGACTATATGGTTTTTTACATGTTTTGAATAAAGTTTTTATCAACTAAGTGTTTCATTTACATTATTATTAATCTATTACTAAATTCATATAAAATAACCTAATTACATGACTGTAAAATTCAAAATTTAAAGAACATACTTTATAGCAACTGTTGTTTTTAGATGAGTCCTTTTTTAAAAAAGATTTTTAAAATAGTAACAGAAGTGCTTTTATACTTCAAGCAGTTTTGAAAATGTTTTAAAAATGTGATAAGTTACATATTATTGTAATTACTTATGAAAATTACTCCATACTTTTTTTTTTAAATGAAGGTACATTTATTTTACTTAAAGAATTGTTCTTTATTCCTGATTAATCCTTAGGAGTTAAAATGTCCTTTCTTTTGTGAAATTATATCAGTACTAAATGGTTATTATTAGTAATAATAATATTACTAATATTTTATTACTACTACTAATATTACTAATAATATTTTGGTTCTTATTTACCAAAAAAACCCCACCAAAAAACCAAAATATCTGTTTGAATTCCTGCACTTTGTATCTATAATGAATTCCTGAACTTTGTTTTGGGGATGCCTTACTGGTCTGTGAAATCCCAAAGTCTAAGAATTACTTTTTTAAAAAGAACACTTTATTGAGGTAAGATAAAGTGTTAAAGCCATTGGTTTTTGGTATAGTCACAGAGTTGTGCAACCAACACCACAGTCAATTTTAGGATATTTTCATCACCCCCAAAAGAAACCCATTCACATTAACCTATTCCTCATTCATCCCTCCCTGAAGTCCCTGGCAACCACCAATCTACTTTCTGTCTCTGTGGATTTGCCTATTCTACACGTCACGTACTCAAATGAAATTATGTGGTCTTTTGTGAATAGCTTCTTTCACTTAGCATAATGTTTCCAAAGTTCATCCATGTTGCAGCATGTCTCACTTCTTTATATTAAAAATATTCCATTGTATGGATAATACCGCATTTTATTCATCAGTTGGTGGACATGTGGGTTGTTTGCACTTTTCTGAAAATATTTATGAATTATTGTGAATAATGCTGCTGTGAATATATGTGTACAAGTTTCTGTATGAAATGTTTTATTTGTCTTGCATATATATTTAGGAGTAGAATTGCTGGATCATATGGCAACTCTATGGTTTAACCTTTTGAGGAACTGCCAAACTTCCAAAGCTGCTGCACAAATTTATATTCCCACCAACAGTGTGTGATTGCTCCAGTTTCTCCACATCCTCACCAACACTTGTTATCTTTTTGATTCTAGCCACCCTATTAAGTGTGCACTGGTATCTCATTGTGTTTTTTATTTGAATTTCCCTGATGGCTAATGATGTTTGTTTTCTACAGTCCTTTGAGAATGTAAAACTATTTTTAGTTCATGGGCCACATAAAAATAGGCTTCAGGCTGGATTTGTCCACAGCTAACCAACCTCTGACCTAGAGGACATCATTAATAGACATATACATTAAAACAGGTATAAATACATACTATATGTTGAACATAGAGAAACACATGAGCCTGTTATAGATTTGGAAAGTTAAAAAGAATAGATGAAGGTAGAGTGCTGATAAATCAGCTTGCTGGATTTAAAAACAACAATCACCACCACCTTGACTTGCATCATTTGCTGATTTCCATTGTGTACATACTCACACCATGGCCAATTTTAAGCTACTTACGTGACACCGTTGAATCTGAAGTTGGGAAGGAATGTGCACAATCAGCACTTGCAAGCTGGTACTAGCTGACTCTAGCACATCACTGATGTAAACTACCTCTAACTGTGCGTGATATATAGTAACAGTAAATATAGCCAACTTCTTCAGGGCTGCCGTTGGTCTTCCCCACTCCTATAAGCATCCAATGGGAGGGAGAATATTTGCGCCTTCCCATTGTATTATTAGATTCCCAAGTACCCTTTTGCTTTTTCAGCCTTCATTACTCTGGAAATATCTCCACATTTCCACAAAGTAAAGAAAATAAGTGCATAAACAAGCACACTCCCCAAAAATGGAGAAAAGAAAACAAATAAAAAAATCATTGGAATAAAAGCAAAGGAATGAGGAGAACATGTTCTGATCCATCCAGAAAACTTCCTGGACAATGCATTTTAGTTGGGTGTTGAATAGATGACAAATGGCCATGTAGATACAAGAACGGACATATTTCATACATATGGATGGTTTGTGCAAGTCAAAAAAAAAAAAGTGGGAAGATTTGTCTCGGTGGTCAGATATGCAATCTGCGATCAGATGTTTTGCCTGTGTGTTCTCCCCAGAGGTTCCAGCAGAATCCTCAACTTTACATTTCTGTTTCCACCAAAACAGCACAACACAAGAAAAAAGAAATTCCTTCTACACCCTCTGAAATTGCTGCAAGGAAGCTGGATGGAAATTAGATGGCAAATCATCCAGCAAATAAGCAGGACATAAGTCGAACTTTAAAATAGCCCTTTGAAATTCTGGTTTAATATGTTTATAGACTGGTACAGTATTAATTTATGCACTGTATTTAAGAATAACCAAACTTTTTTGCCCACAATCTGAGGCTCCTCCTAACTTCCTTTGCTACTTGTGGCAAATCCCAAAGTTCAGTGAGGGATTAATGCTTTTGACCTGTATTTGTCAGTTCAAATTAAAGAAAGAAGGAGATTTGCTGGGCAGAAGTGGTCATCGTGTTACCTTGCTCAATGTAGTAGGGGTAGAGCTATTAATTGCCAAGAGATACACTGGTGTTTTAATCAGAACTCACAATTGCTGACTCCCTAAATTTGAGATTTCCCAAGTAGGAATGTGCAGGGCAAAGGGACTTGAACAATCTGTAACTTCTCTGCAAACTCTCCTTTTCTTGGTTAAAGAAATAGCAAAGCATTTTCTATAATGCAAAGGACATTCCAGCACAGGTGTACCCTGCTGTGATTCAGCCAGACTTCCTAGATTTCCTGGTATACTTCTGCTATCCAAAGTCAGCCTTGTTATCCCTCTAAGAACACCTGTGCATGTCAGCACCGTACTGGGTTCAACACCCAGGGTCTGTGCAAACCTAATCCAAACCTAAACCCTAATCCAAAGCATCACTGCTTCTGAAGTAGTGTAATATGAAGGCAGGTCCTTCGGAAATGTGGCCCTGGTGTGTTTCCCATCAATCTTGTTTTCTCCTGAGGTTGGCTTACTGAAACATCCACCACCATCCCATTCTTTGTTCGGGACACAGAGAATCCCACTCTCCACAGCTGCTTGAAGCATTATCCCCAGGTGTGAAACACAGTCGTGTCATTTAACAAGGATATGTTCTGAGAAATGCGTCATTAGGTGATTTGGTCATCGTGTGAACATCACAGAGTACAATTACACAAACCTCAATGGTGCAGCCTACTGCACCATTATAGTCTTATGGGACCACAGTCATATGCAGCTGTAGGAAAAGTAAAGGAAAATGGTCAGGGCCCCTCAGATGTTCAGAATCTTGCCAAACATTTGATGTAAATATGCACATGTGCCCAGGTGTCATTGTGGATGTGCACCCAGGTGTCCTGCATTATCAAACTTAAGTATAAAGGACAAATGGCTGTGATCCATGGGGCCCCCTGCCCCTGGGATGCCCCCCAGCAGGGGGGCGGCATGAGGAGGCCACCGCCCCTGCTGCCATCAGGTCTGCTGTAAGCTGCTGCCACCGCTACTGCTGAATCTGTAAGCTGCAGCTGCTGCTGCTGAAGAAACTGACGACTGAGCTCATGTCATCTGCCAACAGTTCCCAGGACCTTTTCCCAATTATCTAGTGTGGACTTGCATGTGAGGGGTCTGGTGACCCAGACTGGCAGATGAGGGGTCTGTGACCTAGTCTGTACAACAGATTTGAAGGGTCTGTGGGCACTAACCCCTAGCCCTGACAATACAAATGGAAAACTTAGTGTAACTAAAATAATGAAATGTTTCGGCTTTAGTTACGAATTGCCTAGCCATACAGTTAGCGTAGCCTTAACCTGACAATATGGTTGGCTATGTCGGTAGGATTCCAACAGTAGCTCTAACCAGACAATTAGTGTAGCTATTGCTATAGCAAGACAGCAGCCCATCTTTATGTGGTGTATAACTGCTGCCTTCAGGACCCGAAGAGGCCTCCTAGGCCTTGGACCTTCTTCATGGTGGAAAGTGCAAGATACAATTTCTTTTCCACTTTGGAGGAAATATTCCAGCTACTTCTGGTCACTTGATTTCTGAATATTTTACTGACATGGTAGGCTCTGGAGTTTTTGTAGAGTTTATCATCTCCCACCCTCTGGAGTGTTTATATTTTGCCAAGGTCTCCAGCCTACTAGCCATTTCTTGCTCACCCAGCTTGGTAAGCTCCCACTATTGATGTAATGGATCAATGAGATGTTCCATGGAGTGTCCAAAGAGTCCAGATCTCTTTGGACTACATTATGATAGAGGGCAGGGGAGCTAAAATAATCCTAAACCAAAACTGTAAATACTGTAAGGAAACTGCAGGTATATATTGTCACCCATTCTACATGAATGTGAACTCTTTCTGATCCTTTTTTTGATCAGAATAGAAAATCACACATTTGTCAAATCAATGGCCACATATACCACAAGTTTAGGGCCTTACTCATCTGTTCTAATGAAGATAACACATTTGACACAATGTCTGTGTTCGGAAAATATAGGAAAATGGTCAGGGCCCCTCAGATGTTCAGAATCTTGCTGAGCATTTGATGTAAATATGCACGTGCACCCAAGTGTTCCTTGGTTATTGTTTAATATAATTGCGTGTGTGCGCCCAGGTGTCCTGGGTTACAGACTTAAGTATAAACCGATGAGTGGCTCTGATCCACAGGGTCCCCTCTCCCCTCCCACCATGTCCCTGGGGGGGCCACGGGGAGGCTGCTACTGCTGCTGGAGACTGTTGCTGCAAGCTGGTGCTGCCAGTGCCCCCAGGACCCTCCGGGAGGCCACCACTGCTGCTGCATGAGACTGCTGTAAGCTGCTGCTGCTACTGCTGCTACTACGGCTACTACTGCTACTACTGCTACTACTGCTGAGAACTGAGCTCATATCATCTGTCAGTGGCTCCCAGGATCTTTCCCAATTACCTAGCACGTGTGTGAGAAGTCTAGGGACCCAGCCTGGCATGTGAGGAGTCTGGTGACCCAGTCAGTACAATAGGTTTGAAGAGTCTGAGCCCTAGCCCTGACAGCACAAATAGAAACTTTAGTATAACTAAAATAATGAAACATTTTGGCTTTAGTTATGGATTGCTGTAACTCTACAATTACCCTAACAAGACAAATGGTGTACTCATGTAGCTTCATTGGCTGTAATTGGGGATACTACTTTGTTGAGTTTGTGGGAGTCTGCTGTCATCTAGAATGGATCTGGTTTCTTCAAGGGCCAGAACTGGTGAATTAGACAGAAATATTATAGGTACCATCATCCTTTAAATCCTTAGGTGTGGCACAGTCTCTCCTGGGAGGCAATATTCTTTTATACTTACTATTTGGCTTTGTGGGAGGCAGTTTTAGGGCCTTTCCCTTGGTCTTCCCCACTATGATAACGCTTAACCATAGGCCAAGGTCCCAATGTGGCGGTTGTGCCAGCTATCAAGTGTGTCAGTACCTTTCACTGAGTGTATTGCTAGGGCTACGGCTCACAGACCCTTCAAGCCCACTGTAAGACTGGGTCACAAACCCTTCACATGCCGGTCCATGAACTGGGTAATAGGAAAAGATCCTGGGAGCCATGGGTAAAAAATTAATAGGCTTTATTCAGAGCTAGGAGCAGCCACCCTAGTGACCTCCTAGAGTGTCCCATGAAGTACCATGTATCAGAGCCATTAGTCCTTTATACTTAGGTTCATAACCCAAGACACCTAGGTGCCCATATGCAATTACATTAGATAGTAACCAAGGAACACCTGGGCACATGTGGATATTTACAGCAAATGCTTGGCAAGATTCTCAACATCTGAGGGGCCCTGACCATCTTCCTGTATTTCACCTACACTGAGTGACCAGCAAATGGGTCTGCAGATCTTGGCCAGTGCTCCATTAATTACCACATCCCCATATGTGGCCACTCTAATGAAAGGAGGGCATAATGACACTTAAACACTCCAGGTATTAATGTCAGTTTGACCCAACAGACCTTGAAATGTCTGGTTTCCCCAGTGTACAGTTGCCCAGCTAAATGGCCATATGTTTCTTTTGACAAGAACTAGGAGAATTATTATCACGAATATTTCCTGTAGTTCTGCAGCATCCTTTATCATGGGGACCTGTAGTCATTTGGTCAATTATCGGTCTGAAAACAAGTGTGGAACTGAGTAAAAAATCTTGACTTTATTAGTCTCCTCATTAACCATCCCTCACTTTTTCTGATGGTACAAAATGAGAAGTCCTGTTGCCTGTCCATCTTTTTAGTCCTTGAGAGGCCGTGTTCTATTCAGTGGTTCTCAAACTTTAGCCTGCATTAGAGTCACCTGAAGAGCTTGTTAAGCCACAGATCGCTAGGTCCCATCCCCAGAATTACTGATTCAATAGGTCTGTGGAGAGTCCTGAGAATTTGCATCTCTGAGCAGCTCCCAGGTGATGCTGATGCTGCTGGTCCAGGGACCACTGTAATTATCCCCATACCTCTGTGCAGGTCAGGCCCCCAAGGCTGCCACGCCAACCTGGCTCATTAGGATAATTGCATCCACCTGGCTTGTTCCAGGGAGTTACACAACATTACTTGGCCTCTGTTGTTTTGGAGTCCTATCCTCACCACTGTTATCACCATTTGGGGTTCTTTTACTGAACATTTTAGTGTTACTGGAGTCCCTCTCACCAGTGTACTCCTCATGGCCTTGGTAAATGGTGTGTCTTCTGGGCCTTTCTGGAGAACAAAATCCTTTGGTGGGATTGTTGTGCCTCATATAATATGTAACATATCCAGTCTAGCATGTCCACTTCCCTGAGTCTCTTAATCCCTTCTTCCTCCACCTGCCAAGGAAATTCTGGCATTCTAACTTGGCTTAGTATGGGCCATTGCTTTTCCATGCTTCTAGGAAACATCCTAGTAGCAAGGTGACACCACCTCCTGGGGGCCTTGCCAAGGTGTAAATCCTGTATGTCTGGAGAGTGCTCCCAAATCAATAAACTCTCCTTTATCCAATTTTATGTTCCGACTCCTCTTGGTCGAGCAGCCTCAGAATCTGGTCACACTGATAACTACCCTAGCATCTGCCAGTATATATTGGCTAGGACTTGTAGCTTCTTTGGAAGTCATGTCACCAGGATCAGTATGTCCCCAGCTGATAATGACTTAATCCTACTTATAGGACTAGTAGCCAGGAAGAGAGGTGGGGGGAGGTCTCATGGGGACACATGCTATCTTAAAGGGAAGAGACTGCATTGTTTTCAAGCAAGAGGGAAGTGCTAGCTCTAAATAGGGAGGATAGGCCACTTGTGCAGGCTCAGAGAATTCAGAGGAGTCATAGGGTGAACAACAACCCTGGTGTGCCCAGGACTGTCCTGGTTTTAGCACTGAAAGTCCCACGTTCCTGGAAACACTCCCTCTCCCTGCCCCCATCATTAGCATACCAGGACATCTGGTCACCCTAGGATTCTGGGGATTCAAAATTTTCAGAAACATTTTCCAGATGTTCCATCCAAGTGTCAGAGTCCCATTTTTCCCCGACCAGGTTGGGATAACAGTCTGCCATAGACAGATATTTAACCATCTCTAGAAATTAACACTATAGGAAGGTACGTCAAAAAGTTCATGGCAAAATAGAATTAAAAGATAATACAAATCTGTTCACAATCTTTTTGCATATTTAGTCCTGGGCTTGGACCTCAGCTCTTCTCTGCTGTAGGAAATGACAGCCTTTTTGTAAACTAGCAGGGAAATCTCTGGCTTTCATATTTGCTTTCAGTTGCCTATTAATAGCCTGTAGCTTTCCATTATCTTTAGGATATCAATGGCCCTTAGCAGTACCCATGTAATCCCATTTTCCTTATAGTTACTATTCCCCCTCACTTCTCAAACATCTGATAAATCTCACCTGCTAGTACATTCTCATCCGTATCATTCCAGTTTACCATTCATTGGCTGTCGCCTTGTGCCAGGGGATGCCTGTTTTCATTGCCTGTCAGGTGGCTAGTGATTTGGACCCAGAATCCCACTGTATTAACAGCTTTTTAGGACCACTCTTAAGTGAACTGTTGCAGGTTGGACTCTTGGGAAGCAGATGTGGAGATGGAGTTTGGCAGGCAGGGTGCTTTTCTAGAGATGAACACCTGCCGAAGGGAAACAGGCCTGGGCAGAGAGATGAGAGAACTGTGGTGCAGGTACAAAAAGCCTCGGCCATCACGAGTTCGGGAGCATATACGGCTCCAAGTTGCCCCACGTTGGGCTGAAATGGCTGAGTTTTTATAATACTGCCTGCCTCAGTCACTAGATGTGGGCTGCCCAGAAGGGCATGCCCCTGGCTGAGGAGGCCCTCTGCAGTGGGGTCAACCCTGGAGGCTGAGAGCTGGGACAGCCAATCCTTCCTTGAAGGGAGGTGTGAGCAGTGCATTTCCATGTCCACCACGCCAGCAGAGGAGCTGAATGAAGCTGGAGTTACTTTCATTTTGATGGGCTACTATTGATTTACAGACTAGGAAGTTTCTGTGAATGGCAAAATAATGTTTAAATTATTAACTTGTGTTTCTCACTTATTTTCCCCTTTTCTCTTTCCCCATTCAAGGAGGTTTTTTCCATTCCCTTCTGGATTTTTCCCTAGAAGCTTAAAGCCATTGTTTTGAGAATAGAGTTTGAAGAGGATGCAATTTCTCTCACACTAAAAAAGATGCTCTAGGATGATAGATCCCATAAGAAGTGCAGACATTTATCTTGTTTTGGTATTTCCCTGTGTACGTAGCAAAGCCTCAGAGGCAGCAGTTAATAATAGGGAAGGCTGGACTGTCCTGTACCCTAGTCCTGACCGAGAAGCTGCACTTGTTGAGTAAGGGTGCTTTTGCTGAAGGGACATGCATTTCCTTAATTCTTCCTGCAGTGGTGGACCTTCAGAGACACGTAGGCTGACACAGCAGGTGTCAGTAGTCATTTCCAGTCGTCAGTGCCACCACCATCACCTCCGTGCTGTGTGGGGACCCCAGGACTGTGGCACTACCTTGAAATCAAAAAGGTAAGCAGAAGAATGTTGTTGCAAGAATAGCTTTGGATTTCCAGCTCATCTGGTAGGATGGAGGCATGGCTTTAGAAAAGTCGATGAGGAGAAAGGGAGAGATATGACAGTTGTTGCACGCTGAAGCGAGGAGGCCGATTCAACCTGCTTTACAGATGTAATGAACTTGGTCATGTCGGTCTCTCCATCCCTCCCCCCTCTCGTCATTCTCAGGTTCTCTAAGCCTCTCAGTTCCTTCCACACATGCCTTCTGTGACTTTAGGCCATCTGGACCACGTATTGCCAGATGGATGCTTGGAGTGTGTTCAGCATTTTAGGCAAAGCCCCCCTCCAGCACCTCTTGTCCATCTCAGAGCACACACGGGCCCACACCTTCCCAACCCCCATCCCATTTGCTTTTTCCTGCATTGATATAACCTCAATCACAGTCCTACAAATGTTTATTTATAGCAGCACTTTAGGAAACACTTTGACCCCACCCCCTTCTTGTTTTTATTCTTTTTTTCGCTCTCATTCATTTTCCTTTCCTGTTCATATCACTCACCTCATCTTTTTCTTCCTTATTTTCAGTTCCACATATGTGAGTTTCTTTGAGATTTCTAATTGTAAAACAGTGGATTATAATATTTGCCATAAGAAACCTCGAAATGCTATTTTAAAAATGAGCTCTTGAAGTGTATAGAACATACTAATACTGATTTGAGAATTCTGGCCAGTATTAACACAGATCCTTTTGCAGTGATATCATGCAGAATTAAAGATAGAAGGGAAAAGAATACATGTTTCAGAAAAAGTTGAGATTTACTCAAGTAGCAGGTAACTTAATGGATCTCATTCAGATGTTTATTATGCTTGAAAGATGATGCCCCTTCATAAAACTCTGGCCTCATCATCCCAAGTTTCAGACATGCTGAAGAAGGGTGCTTCTGCTGGTGGGATGTGCATTTCCTTAATTCTTCCTGCAGTCATTCAAAGGCTCTGGCATCATTATGCAGTCCCTCCACAGATATTTCCCTTTTCTCCATCCTTACAGCTCTCATCCACTTTACATCTTCACCCCTTCTCACCATTCTGTGATACTCATTCACTCATTTATTCATTCATTCATTCATCCATCCATCTAATGAATATGACTGAGTGCCTGTGCAGTTCTGCTGTAAGTGCTGAGAATATGGCAATGAACAAAACAAACAAAAATCTCTCCCTGAAGGGGGCAGTAGGAGAGAGAGAGACAGTGAACAGTTTAATTCAAAAACACTGTATGTTGGAGAATAAGTACAAATGAAACACAAAGAAGGCAAGGGGGTTAGAAAGCGTTGGGGGCAGAGAGTTGGCAATTTTAGATAGGTTGGCCAAGGAAGGCCTCACTAAGAAGGTAAGCTTTTTTCTTTTTCTTTTCTTTCTTTCTTTTCCTTTTCATTTTTGGCAGATGGCCAGTACAGAGATCAAACCCTGGACCCTTAGTGTCGTTAGTACTTTGCTCTAACCAACTGAGCTAACCAACCAGCCCAAGAGAAGGTGACATTTAAGTAAAAACCTGAAGTGGGGGTGGGTACATGCATTTGGGGAAAAAATTATCTAAGTAGAGAGAGCAGCAGTGCAAAGGCCCTGTGGCAGGACCATGGGCACCATACTTGAGGAATAGCAATGAGTGAGGGGAAGTAGTAGAAGATGAGGTCTGAGAAGAAGTGGGAGGTGGGAACTGGATCAGGTACTGCTCTGTGGGGTATTGTATGGATTGGGCTTCTCCTTGAATGATGCAGAGGCCATTGGAAGGTTCTCAAGAGAGGAGTGATGTAATCTTCTTATACATTAACAGAATCACTCTGACTTCTTGTTGAAATTGACAAAAGGCGGCAAGGACAACAGCACAGAGTCCGGTTAAGAGATCAGTTCAAGCATTTAGCTGAGAGGTTGTGGCAGCTTAGACCACAGTGGCGGCAGGACAAGTGACAAGCTTATTTTGAAGGCACACCCTCCAAACCATACATACTCTCTCCTTTCTGCCTTCTCCAGGGCCAAACCTGTCTTTCCAAAAACCCACTCTTCTCACGTCACTCCCATACTCCAGAACACCAGAGTAACTCTTTGCTGACCAAATCATGTCCCACGCTTTTTTCTAGTCCTCTAACTTGTTGCAGCTTGGCATTCTTCCCGTTTCACCCTCTCTTGCTTCCCAGAGTGAGCTCTCGATTCAGTCAGCTTACTTAGCATTCTCCATGCAACTACTTGCTATTCTCATCTCTGCAAGGAAAGTCCGTGCTCTCTTCTTTGCCCATGTCTTTCCATCCTTAAAGCCTATGTCAGTTGCCACCGTCTCTATGTCTTCCCTGACAGGGAAAGTCCATGTGAGTGCCTCTGTTCTCCTGCTTATCTCTAAGAGCCTGCACTTCACTTGCTGACAGTTCAGCTTGCACCATTTTGCACTTTTTTCTAATTATTTAGTGCTCCCATGAGTTTATAAGCTCCATAAAGGCAGGGACTGGATATAATATTCTTTTATGTCCTCCATCCCCCCCACACAGATGAGGCATGCATATTAAGATGTGTCTGGCAAGTATTTGCTGGACTGAACACGTTGAACATATGCTCTTCAGTACTAAGTTAGCTTTCTCATAGTGATCTGGCAAAATGTTTTGAACACGTAAAAGGCATGTGGGAAAACATGACGATACTAACCGCCACTTACAACTTTTACCTGTGTTCCTACCTACTGTATTTATTCTGACAAGTACTTCCTGGGGAGGAAACACACTTGAATGCCTGCTTCCTGGGACTGTAATGAGGATATCTGACATATCTCATGGCACTCTTCTAGCTGCAAAATAGCTGGCTGCCTTCTCTCATCCCTCCCCCAACTCCTCCTGCCCCCTCCCCGCCCTGCCTACCCTTTCCCTGCCTTGTAGGGATTACTTTCAGGCATCACTTCCAAGGAGGAATCTCATCAAGACCTGCTGAGCTACATATTTATACAGGCTCCAGGTTTTTCTTACCAGCTGTGGATGTTTTTGCAAACTCTACATTACTACCTAATTGAAATGGCTGCTTGGTTCCATTTCTCTTATTAAAGACAGATTAAGGCAATCAGTTCAATACCTTAGCCATTTTAAAGTCATCATTAATCTCATGCTCTTGATTTACTAGTTTAAAAAAAAACTGTGTCCCTACAAATCCTTCCCCTGCTTTTTAGTCCTGCCTTGCTAGTATCAGAGGACACTGAATTTCGGCTGCTCATGTCATTCCTCTTTGCCTACTTTAAAAGTTTCAGTTTTTGTTCATTTTCTACTGGGCCTCTTCTAATACCTATTTTTTTTTCCTCACCCGTAAATCTCTTGCAGTTTATCATTTGTAGTTTCCAGTTCTTCATGAGCTTGAGTGGTGAGAAAGAAATGCAGTATTCTGAGTTTCATTTGGGGTGTTCTTGAGAGCAGCTTTCTTTCTCTGATGACATTCCTGGCTCCTTGCTACCTCAGTCTGCCAGTCCCCATAGCTGAGACCTCTCAGCCCCCACCTGCAGGCAGGCTCTGGATCTGATCTCAGGCCTCGCCAGAAGAATGTATGGGGTCAGTGTCACAGGTCTTAAGGAGATCCTCAGCCAGCCCGCACCTTGCATGTGACCTCTAGTAACTGGCCTCCTGTTTAGGTGTTCTAGGCCCAAGGGGATGAAAGATAACTTGTCAAGATCCTCAAATCATCCAGGATCCTGCTTACCCTTGCTGGTCCTTTCCCTGAACCATAACCAAAGGCCCAGGGTCTGCCTTTGCATGTGGACACACCCTGATCTAGCCTCATGTTTGGGAAGACAATGTATTTAGCCCTCCATGCCCTATCAGGGTCAGGGATACCCACCAGGGATCACTCAAGGAACTCCTCAATGTCAAGTGTTTATCCTCCGGATGGCATGCTCCACCTTCCTAAGATGGCCATCTTTCTACCATCTGCTGCTTGAAGGGGGCTGCCTCACCAGAGGGATAGTTCTGACCTGTTTCATTTCTAGCAAGATCTCACTCTGACACCCACTGCTAGAAGAGTGAGTGTTTAGTGATTTCTGCCCACTCCAGCATCCTCTCTAGGCTTTCCTGTAAATAGGAACGTCCTCAGTAAATAAGCTTTTAGACAGTGTTTTTCTCAATACTGTCTACATCCTCTAAGACTCTTTTCTATCTTCCAGAACTTCCTCCCCAGTGTCCAAAGTCCTTCTGCTAAAGCAGCAGTGCTGACTGGGGCCTGCCCTTCCTGTGGTAATGCCAGAACCGCCCCGCCTTCTGCCCCTTTTGCAGCCAGTGCTCTGATGTGTTGATTCTGTAAAGCAGAGACCAGTGACTTTCCCTTGAAACTCTAGACCGAGAATATTATAGTTACCACCAAATGGTTCCATTCGTGATAGGTAAGGAAGTGCCTATAGGTATACCTACTGCTCACAGGTAGATGGTTTGAAAAAAATGAGCTGTATACGCAATCATACTTTTTTTCCTGAGCAAAATGAAACCTTTTTAAAACTATGAGGCTTTAAACCACAATGAAAAGGCCATTTTTTATTCCTTATAGAAATAAAGAATTTTTAAATTATAATATTTATAAAATATCAAATATTGGGAAACAGTTCAAAAACTCAATACCAAAAAGTTAGTATGTGTATAATGTTACCTTTATACTATGGAACATTATGCGCTGTTGAAATGTTTTCAAAGAATAATTTAAAGCATGGGAAAATATTAATGATATATTATTAAGTGAAAATAGTAAGATTCAAAATACTATATCCTGATCAGTTTCAAGATGGCGGCGGCTGCGGCGGCTGGCGCGGAGTAGCTGAGGTGGAAAAGGTGGCCACTGGGCCTCAGGCAGCCGGGAAACTTGTGGACCTTCCTCTGGCCATCTCTTAAGGGAGGACTGCTGCTGCTGGCCGGTCGTGGGGGCTCAACGCCACTTTGCCCCCGGCAGGAGAGGCTGCCTCATTTACAGGCAATAGCTTTGAAGTGTGGAGCAGGAAAAGAACTGATTCTTAGCTGCAAAAGCGAGTCTTGAAACAGGGAACACGGCGCCAGGGCTGCTGTGGATGCAGCCAGGATCCCGGAGGCTGGGGCCGCACTGAAGGCGGCCAGCTGCCCTATTCAGGATTCGAGGTTTCAGGCCGGCATTAAAGAAGATTCCTGGGAGCGCCCGAGCGGCGCCGCGACTGAACAGCCCGAGGCGGCAGCGCCGAGAACACGGAAGGCAAAAAACCAGAGACAGAGCGAGCGCCCGACCTGGCACAGCACTGTGAGTGATCCCTGGCACAGCTCTGTTCGGGGGGTGGATGCCCACGCGGCTCCCGCCTGCACCACCAGGCCACTCACTGCCCCGGTGCTGCCTCCATTTTCCCAGGTGGGGGCAGCTCCACCCTGCTCAGCCATCACTGAGCCCATTTCCTTGGCCTGGCGCGGGGCTTTCCGGACCCTGCGGGCCGGCCTCCTCTCCCACTCCCTCCACGGTTCTCTGGCGAGGCTGGGGGTGTGGGGCGTCCCGACCAGTGTTGGGAGGGCTAGGAAGTACGGGCGGGCCGACTGTCACTCCACCACACCCTGGACTCCGGCCCCGGTAAACTTCCTGTTACTGGGAGGCAGATACCATCTCTGCGACCACCAGTTTGGAAAAAAGCCTAACGAATTTCTGGTTGGGAATAGTGTGGTAGGAGAGTTCCCAGGTCCGCTTGAACCTGCCGGAGAGCAGGCTGAAGGCGGGCACTAGACTCGGGTTATACCGGGGGGATACAAAGGTGAACAAGACCCGAGAAAGATCTACACAGTGCTACAAAGGCACCCAGAGAGACCGGTCGTCTGTGCCTAGCAGAAACCTGGTAGACTTCCTGGGCGAGGCGGTGCTGAGCAGGGTCTTGAAGGCCCAGCTGATAGATGAGGGGTGCAGAAGACACGCCCCAGCCCAGCACAGTGTGCACAGAGTGGGGAGACGTGCGGCCAGGGAGGCGGAGACTCGACAGAAACCACACACCCGGTGGGGTCGCCACTGCACGATCTAACAGCATGGGCCAGAGCACACGGAACGGGGAGAAGTCCTGTACAGAAAGTGAAAGCTCAACAGAGATCACACACCCTGTGGTATGTGATCCACCAGCCCAGCAGACTACAAGCTGACCAGAAAGGTGGATCCCGGGAGAAGCCCAAGACCCGAGGCAACCACACACACAAGACACTAGAGGCCAACTGAGCAGTCACGGCGGGAGCCATACCAAATCGGCAACCACAGCAACATCCTAGTTAGTCATTAGTCTCAAACCGGTGGACTGTGAAACCCCCTGCCACAATGAATAAACACCAAAAAAAAGACACCAGAAATACAAAAAATCAAGAAAGTACACCACCAAAAGTTAATAAATCTCATACTCTAGATCCTATAGAACAAGAAGCCCTTGAAATAACTGACAAGGAATTTCGAGTGATAATTCTAAGGAAACTGAATGAGATACAAGAAAACTCAGCTAGACATCATGATGAAATGAGGAAAAGTATACAGGATCTGAAAGAGGAAATATACAAGGAAATCAATGTCCTGAAAAAAAATGTAGCAGAACTTGCTGAACTGAAGAAGTTATTCAGCGAAATAAAAAACACAACGGAGAGTTTAACCAGCAGGCTTGTCGAAGTTGAAGAGAGAACCTCTGAACTTGAAGATGGGCTGTTTGAAATAACACAAGCAGACAAAAAGAAAGAAAAAAGAATCAAGGACATGGAAGAAAATCTGAGAGAGATATCAGACAACCTCAAGCGCTCAAATATCCGAGTCATGGGTATTCCAGAAGGGGAGGAAAATGGAGATTCCATTGAAAACATATTCAACAAAATAGTGGCAGAAAACTTCCCAGGTATAGGAAAAATCACAGATCTTCAGATCCAGGAAGCTCAACGATCTCCAAACGTATTCAACCCAAAAAGGCCTTCTCCAAGACATGTCATAGTCAAATTGGCAAAACTCAGAGACAAAGAGAGAATCTTAAAAGCTGCATGAGAGAAGCGTCAAATCACCTATAAGGGAGCCCCAATCAGGTTAACATCAGACTTTTCATCACAAACCCTAAAAGCTAGAAAGGAATGGGATGATATTTTCAAAATACTAAAAGACAAAGATTGCCAGCCAAGAATACTCTACCCTGCAAGGCTATCCTTCCGAAATGAGGGGCAAATAGTATATTTCTCAGACAAACAAAAACTGCGGGAGTTCACTACCACAAGACCACCCTTACAAGAAATCCTCAAGGGAGTACTGGGTTTGGTTCCTGAAAAATAACTACCACTGCCATAAAAACCTAAGAAAAATCTAAACCCGCTAGTACAATAAAAATGGCATTCATGAAGAGAAAACAAGCTAACAAAAACACTATCTACAACCTAAGGAACCAACAAACAAAGAAACCAAACAGTAAATCAGAAAGCAAGGAACAAAAGACACCTAAGACAACCAAACAACCAATAAAATGCTAGGAATAAATCAACACCTTTCAATAACAACTCTTAATGTTAAAGGCTTAAATTCCCCAATTAAAAGACAAAGACTGGCTGACTGGATCAAAAAGCAGGACCCAACTATATGCTGCCTACAAGAGACCCACCTCACCCATAAAGATTCACACAGACTAAGAGTGAAAGGATGGAAAAAGATTTACCATGCAAACAGAAAAGAAAAACGAGCTGGAGTGGCTATTCTTATATCTGACAAAATAGACTTTAAACTAAAAACCATAAAAAGAGACAATGAGGGACACTACTTAATGATAAAAGGACTGATCCATCAAGAAGACATAACAATCATAAATATGTACGCACCCAATGTTGGAGCAGCCAGATTTATAAAACAAACTCTATTAGACCTAAAGAAGGAAATAGACACTAATACCATAATAGCAGGGGACCTGAACACTCCACTGTCAATATTAGACAGATCATCTAGGCAAAGAATCAGTAGAGAAACACAAGATCTAAACAAGACTCTAGACCAATTGGAATTGGCAGATATCTACAGAACATTCCACCCAACAACCTCAGAATATTCATTCTTCTCATCAGCACATGGATCATTCTCCAGGATAGATCACATATTAGGTCACAAATCAAGTCTCAATAAATTCAAAAAAATTGGAATTATCCCATGTATCTTCTCAGACCACAATGGATTAAAACTAGAAATTAATAACAAACAAAACTCTGGAAACTATACAAAGACATGGAAATTAAACAGCATTCTACTTAATGACATATGGGTCCAAGAAGAAATCAAGCAGGAAATCAAAAAGTTTATTGAAACTAATGAAAACAATGATACATCATACCAAAACCTGTGGGATACTGCAAAAGCAGTATTGAGGGGAAAATTTATTGCATTAAATGCTCACTTCAGAAGAATGGAAAGATGGCAAGTGAACAACCTAACACTTCACCTTAAAGAACTAGAAAAACAAGAACAATCCAATCCTAAAGTTAGCAGACGGAAAGAAATCATTAAGATCAGAGCAGAACTGAATGAAATTGAAAACCAAAAAACAATTCAAAAGATCAACGAATCAAAAAATTGGTTTTTTGAAAAGATAAATAAAATTGACAAACCATTAGCATGGCTATCAAAAAAAAGAAGAGAGAAGACTCAAATAACAAAAATTAGAAATGAAAAAGGCGATATTACAACTGATTCATCTGAAATACAAGGAATCATTCGAGACTACTATAAACAACTATACGCCAACAAATTTGAAAATCTGGAGGAAATGGATAAATTTCTGGACACACACAAGCTCCCAAAACTGAACCGTGAAGACGTAGAAAATTTGAACAGACCAATAACAATAAAGGAGATTGAAGCTGTTATCAGAAGGCTCCCAACAAAGAAAAGCCCAGGATCAGATGGATTCACAGCAGAATTTTACCAAACATTCAAGGAGGAATTGACACCGATTCTTTACATACTATTCCAAAAGATTGAAACGGACGCAAATCTCCCAAACTCATTCTATGAAGCAAACATCATCCCGATACCAAAACCAGGTAAAGATATAACCAAAAAAGAAAACTACAGGCCGATATCCTTGATGAATATAGATGCAAAAATTCTCACTAAAATACTAGCAAACAGAATACAGCAACACATACGAAAAATTATTCATCACGATCAAGTGGGATTCATCCCAGGAATGCAAGGTTGGTTCAACATACGCAAATCAATAAATGTGATACACCATATTAATAAACTCAAACACAAGGACCATATGATCATCTCTATAGATGCTGAAAAAGCATTTGATAAAGTTCAGCACTCATTCATGACAAAGACCCTCTATAAGTTAGGTATAGAGGGAAAGTATCTCAACATAATTAAAGCCATATATGACAAACCCACAGCGAATATCATCCTGAATGGGGAAAAGCTGAAAGCTTTTCCTTTAAGAACAGGCACTAGACAAGGATGCCCACTCTCACCACTCCTATTCAACATAGTGTTGGAAGTACTAGCCAGAGCAATCAGAGAAGAGAAGGAAATAAAGGGCATCCAGATTGGAAAAGATGAAGTCAAACTGTCCCTGTTTGCAGATGACATGATCCTATATATCGAACAGCCTAAAACCTCTACAAAAAAACTGTTGGAATTGATAAATGATTTCAGCACAGTAGCAGGATACAAAATCAACACACAAAAATCAGTAGCATTTCTTTTCTCCAATAGTGAACATGCAGAAGGAGAAATCAAGAAAGCCTGCCCATTTACAATAGCCACCAAAAAAATAAAATACTTAGGAATTGAGTTAACCAAGGAGGTGAAAAATCTCTATAATGAGAACTACAAACCACTGCTGAGAGAAATTAGAGAGGATACAAGAAGATGGAAAGATATTCCATGCTCTTGGATTGGAAGAATCAACATAGTGAAAATGTCCATACTACCCAAAGTGATATACAAATTCAATGCAATCCCCATCAAAATTCCAAAGATATTTTTCTCAGAAATGGAAAAAACTATTCAGACATTTATATGGAACAATAAAAGACCACGAATAGCCAAAGCAATGCTCAGCAAAAAAAAATAAAGCCGGAGGCATAACACTACCTGACTTTAAGCTATACTACAAAGCTATAATAACCAAAACAGTATGGTACTGGCATAAAAACAGACACACTGACCAATGGAATAGAATAGAGAATCCAGAAATCAACCCACACACTTACTGCCATCTGATCTTTGACAAAGGCACCAAGCCTATTCACTGGGGAAGGGACTGCCTCTTCAGCAAGTGGTGCTGGGATAACTGGATATCGATATGCAGGAGAATGAAACTAGATCCATACCTCTCACCGTATACTAAAATCAACTCAAAATGGATTAAGGATTTAAATATACACCCTGAGACAATAAAACTTCTTAAAGAAAACATAGGAGAAACACTTCAGGAAATAGGACTGGGCACAGACTTCATGAATACGACCCCAAAAGCACGGGCAACCAAAGGAAAAATAAACAAATGGGATTATATCAAACTAAAAAGCTTCTGCACAGCAAAAGAAACAATTAAAAGAGTTAAAAGACAACCAAGAGAGTGGGAGAAAATATTTGCAAAATATACATCTGACAAAGGATTAATATCCAGAATATATAAGGAACTCAAACAACTGTACAAGAAGAAAACAAGCAACCCAATTAAAAAATGGGCAAAAGAGCTAAGTAGGCATTTCTCTAAGGAAGATATCCAAATGGCCAACAGACATATGAAAAAATGCTCAACATCACTCAGCATCCGGGAAATGCAAATCAAAACCACATTGAGATACCATCTAACCCCAGTTAGGATGGCTAAAATCCAAAAGACTATGAGCGATAAATGCTGGCGAGGCTGCGGAGAAAAAGGAACTCTCATACATTGTTGGTGGGACTGCAAAATGGTGCAGCCTCTATGGAAAATGGTATGGAGGTTCCTTAAACAATTGCAAATAGATCTACCATACGACCCAGCCATCCCACTGCTGGGAATATACCCAGAGGAATGGAAATCATCAAGTCGAAGGTATACCTGTTCCCCAATGTTCATCGCAGCACTCTTTACAATAGCCAAGAGTTGGAACCAGCCCAAATGCCCATCATCAGATGAGTGGATACGGAAAATGTGGTACATCTACACAATGGAATACTACTCAGCTATAAAAACGAATGAAATACTGCCATTTGCAACAACATGGATGGACCTTGAGAGAATTATATTAAGTGAAACAAGTCAGGCACAGAAAGAGAAATACCACATGTTCTCACTTATTGGTGGGAGCTAAAAATTAATATATAAATTCACACACACACATACACACACACACACACACAAACCGGGGGGGGGGGGGGGAAGAAGATATAACAACCACAATTATTTGAAATTGATACAACAAACAAACAGAAAGGACATTGTTGGGGGGGAGGGGGGGAGGGAGAAGGGAGGGAGGTTTTGGTGATGGGGAGCATTAATCAGCTACAATGTATATCGACAAAATAAAATTAAAAAAATAAAATAAAATAAAATAAAATAAAATAAAAAAACAAAATACTATATCCTGTAAGGTAGATTATGTCACAATGGTGTGTCATGTACATTTGCATATGTGTGTATCGTATACATGAGGCTGGGGCAAATAGATAAAATGTTAACAGTACTCCTTTATGGGGTTAGTATAGATTTCTATTTTGTTTTCATGTTTTTGTGTTTTCTCAGTTTCTATAAAGAACATGTATTACTTTTATCATCTCAAAAATAGCGCGAAACACATGCAGGTAGTTAGAGTTCAATGTAAATAGTATTAGCGCGTGAAGCTGTTGAGGCGTGGATTGCCTCCAGCAGTTGATAAGGCGAGACGCTCAAGCAGAATAGCAATGTCCATCTCTCAGTGAGTTTTTCTATTACATTGCTTGAGAAATTATGCCCTTTCAGTTTCTTAGCTTATGTATAACTCTTCTTTTCTTTTTTTATTTTTATTTTAACTTCTCAATATACATTGTAGTTGATTTTCGTGTCCCTTTACCCGTTCCTCTTTCCCCCCTTCCTCTCCCCGCTCCTCTCCCCACTACATCATATCTGTTCACTTGTCTTAACAAGCTCAAGAAATTGTGATTGTTGTGTCTTCCCCCCACCACTATTTACTTGTTTGTATATTTATTTATTTATTTATTTTTAGCTCTCACAAATAAGTGAAATGTGGTTCTCTTTCTGTGTCTGACTCGTTTCACTTAATATAATTTTCTCTAAGTCCATCCATGTTGTTGCAAATGGTGGTATTTCATTCTTTTTTAATAGCAGAGTAGAATTCCGTTGTGTAGATACCACAGTTTCCTTATCCACTCATCTGATGATGGACATTTGGGCTGGTTCCAACTCTTGGCTATTGTTAATAGTGCTGCAATAAACATGGGAGTACAGGTATCTCTTTGGCATGATGATTTCCATTCCTGTGGGTACATTCCCAGCAGTGGACATATGGTAGATCTATCTGTAATGGTTTGAGGAACCTCCACACCATTTTCCATAGAGGCTGCACCATTTTGCAGTCCCATCAACAGTGTCTGAGAGTTCCTTTTTCTCCGCATCCTCGTCAGCATTTATCATTCTCAGTCTTTTGGATATTAGCTATACTAACTGGAATGAGATGGTATCTCAAAGTGGTCTTGATTTGCATTTCCCAAATACTGAGTGATGTATAACTCTTATTTTCTCATATTCAAGGGGAATGATTGAGAGTTGAGCACGACAATCATAATGGTGTAAGATTGTCTTTGGTGAGATGAACCCCGTGGATCCTCAACAGGGTAACTAACTTTACCCATCACATCTTCATGATTCTTGCCAGAAAGAGTTCCAGAGAGCAGTGTGCAGAGCAGGCCCACCATGCTGGGCCCTCCCCGGATATGACAATGTTGGCATAAACTGTGGAGCCTGTCACGACAAGAAGCTCAGATAAACTCAGGACATATACAAGAAGATTAAAAGTAATTTTGAACTCCAAGAACAAAGGGTGGCTTCTGAGTATTTTTAAACTATTTTGTTTTCTCTGAAACAAACATTCTTTGAGTAAAGTCCGTCCTAAAGAAACTGCCCTCATGTCTTCCGTGTGAGGAGGAAGAGGATGGAGATCCAAAAGGAGGAGCAGAGCACTCAAGTAAGGACGGAGATGAACCTCAAGACGCCTTCCTAGGCTGGCCCACGTGTGGTTTTGGTTTTTGATGTTTTGAGCCACAGTGCAGCTGTAGTGGAAAATGCTGCTTCAGGATACTATGTTCTCCTTGTTCCAGCAGGCCTGCTCCAGTTGGAAGGCCTTGCAGCAGGCTTTTTGAGCTCCTTGCCCCTCTTTCCTGGGTTCTGGCTGGGAGGGGCATCATTCTGTCTGGCACTGGGGACTCATGCAGACACTTCAGCTCACTAGCCCAGCAGCGATGGTCTTCCATTGGCCCTGAGTTGCCCAGCACTGACACAATCATTCCTTACTGTAAATGCTAAATTTTCCTAACCTCAAACCAGAATATGTGGGATAAGGATACTTTTTCCCAATTTGTCTTGGAAAGTTTTTTCAGTATAAAACTTAGATCATATTTAGTTATATTTAGTAAAATGCTTCTTTAGAGGGAAAAAAAAAAAAAAAAAAAACCAAACACATGAAATTGAGGTGTCCCAGCACATCTGGTTCTTATGGCACTGTACTTATGGCTGACTATTGTGAGAAAGCCCTGGAGAATCAGTGGGGTCTTCTCCATGATTCCCTCCCAACCCACATCAGGTTACTTCAACCTAAGCTTGGCAGCGCTTCTTTATTGTGATGCTCCTGCTCCTGTGAGAACATTGTGCATAATTATTTTGCCACCTATGAACTAACAGACTAGCAGCTTTCAGTCATCTCCAAGCTTACTCCTAAAGGAGCTTTAGTATTTTCACTTCTAAGCTTTTAGAACAACTTCTTGCAGCAAATACCTGAATAATCAGTACAGATGAAGGAGTAGGCAGGGAGGGTGGAACACAGGAACATCAGGAGCGTCTTGAGCCTCACTGGGTGGCTAAGTACTCCCTCTTCTGTGGAAGATCAGCTTACCCCTACGATCCCAGTCTTCGAAGTGCAAATTCCAGGGGGGAATCAAATACCTTCTGGATATTGTGATGGGACTCGGGATCTGAAATAGGATGAGAACTCAGGAATTTTTCTTGAGGAAGAAAGAAAAATGTCTCAGGATATTCTTTTATCTTTACTCTTATCTTGGTTTGCTCACTTTAGAAGATAGTCTAAAGACATGTTCTCAACCAAATTGAATGAGATGAGCCCCTGCCACTGTCCCCTTTGGCTTATGGTGGTTTTAAGCTGGTCGATAAAGCACAGAACTGTCACCATGAACTCAGGAGTTTGGTGATGGTAGGCTGACAGCTGTAGAGAAAACGCATGTTCCTAGCCTGAGGCAGCCACAGAGAGGCAGAGCACAGGAGTGTCCAGGAAGAGTGCAAATCCAGCCCCCAGTGCAAACTTCACTCAAAATACCTGTCCTTCTATTGGAGAACAGCAGTACCACCTTTCTCTCTGCAAAGGAGAATGTTGTTATTATGCTGAGTTTTAGAAGTTTTTACTTAATATCATTAGATTTACTGTTTCATAAAATGGAAAGCCCAAAGGCAGTATCTTTTCTTTAATCTATTGTGATAGAATGACCTCAAAGTATATTAATGGGCTCACCATTAAAGAACAGGAGGGAGTAGGAAGGTCTTAGTTCCATTCTTACTATTCATTTCCCATGGAGATTTAGATAAACTTGTTCCTTTTTCTCTAATCATCTCCAAGAGTAGAAAAGGATTTGCCCACAGAATTTTAATTCAGGAAGTAACCCTAAAGAATGTCAAGACTTAAAGATAGACTTTCCAGAAACACACACACACACACACTTTTTTTCAAACATTTAATAGAGTCTTAGAGCCTGCTCCCCTTCCTGAGAGAGATTCATGAAGGTCATTGATTTTCTCATTTGAAGCACAATCACCCAGGAACACTTGATGAAGCAGGAACTGAGAGAGCTAGAATTACCAAGGATTGTTTCATGGAAAACAGTGGGAAGAGAGATAGTTTTATTAAATAGTTTCATTTAATAAAACTATTAGTTAGATCTTTGAAAATAACTAGTGATAGATACAGGCCATGAAATATAAAATTTTAAACAGCGCACAGTAATAATAATACTGAGAGCAACACTTACCAGGTATTGCCCTGAGTGCTTTACATTTATATTAACTTATTTAATTCTTATGAGGTAGGCATATTATTATCCACACTTTACAGATGAAGACAGTAATAAATAGAGATGAAGTAACTTGTCTAAGATTATAGACAGAGAAAGTGGTAGAGCTGGTATTCAGAGCTTGGAAGTCTCACTTCAGGATCTGTGCTCTTAACCACTGCACACACACTGCCTTGAATTGAACAATAGCTCCTGCTCAATGGTTCCATCTGTTACCCAAGAAAATTCCAATAAAGGACTAGAACAAGCATTTATTGAGCTTCTACTTTGTGCCATTATTGGGCCAATTCTCATAACAATCCAAGAAATGTGCTATTCAAGAAAATATCAATGGAAGATTTGAGTGAGCATTTATTGAGCACCTAGAGTGTGCCAGCTGTTGGGCCAATTATCACAAAACCTTGAAGGTAGTTTTTCTTAACTCTGTTTTAAAATTGAGGAAACAGATTCAAAGAGGTGAAGTGCAGAGAGGTGAAGTAACTTGCTCAAGGTTAGACACCTAGTCAAGAAAGAGAGTGGATATTTGAACATGTCTCTTGGATCTCACATTTGTATCCCTCTGACTATTCTACACTAAGAAGTACAGGCAAATGATCCAAAATCAGAATTTATTTTGCTCTCCAGAGTTTTCATTTAAAAAATATACATTTTTTAAATTTACCAGAAGGTATTTATTGAACACACAATAATGGTCAGTTAGCGCTAACTATTTTCTCTTGACCTAAGATCTTAAATATATTTGCTTTGAAAGCAATAGCATGAAAAATAGCTGAAAAGGTAAACAATGTAATTTGAATTTTCAGCATAATAACTGGTTGGTTCATACAAGCATCAGAGATACACATACGATTATACATCCAATCAAACTTGAAGGACCAGAGATTTCAGAAGTATAGACCAGTGCCTGCTGTCTCAAATCAGCTATGTCACTCATTCTGATTAGGGCTTCTAACTTGACCAGTGATGAGCAGAAGCTGAATTACAGAATTTGGCCTCCTCTCCAGGTCCTTGATATCCCAAAAAGCAGCCGATTTATCCATCAGATCTGTGTACTGAATGAAATTGCCCAGATACACAGATGGCCTGACCAGGGTAGTATTTCACAGCAACATGTGTTTGGTTAAATAACATGGTCGTAAACCTTTCACTCTGGGTCTAAAATTAAATGGTGGCTTTTGGATAATACCTGGGGCTACACAAGAGAGAGCATTCAAATGCCAAATTTATGGCTCAGTTTTATAAGTAAGGCTTATATAATTTTCTATATTCCTTTATAAGAAAAACTTAAAGCATGAATATGTTTGGATGTGTGTATGTGTGGGGGGTGGTACTGTATATAAAAATCCAAACCCCATGATTCTGGTTTAGGACTAAATAGACAGATTAATGAATGGGTTTGCACCTTACCAGACAAAAAAATATATTCTTCACTGCTATTTTGAGTCTGAAATTTTACATTCCAACACAACAGCAGGCCAAGACTTTGGGATTCACTCTGCTATAGAGTTACTGATTGTCACTGTATCCTAAAAAATTAACAGCAGGTAGAGAAAGAAGCACTCAGTTTGTATAGAATTCTGCCCTAAATCCTGATCTGATGTTGTGCTATGACTCTTAAGGTTATTCATCTCAAGAGAGCCAAGGACGATGTAGGTAAGATGACATACTTCTCAAAGGTGGAATAGGACAAATAAGAAAGAAAACTCAGTCAGTAATGCAGTTCTGTACTGTTTTCATCTCATATTTCATATTTACACAGAAAAAGTAAGAGTGAAAATTTTTTGTCTTGTTGGAATCACACACTCTTATTTGAGATATTCTGATAAACCCCATCCATTTCTTTGTGTACTCATACCAATGAAAGGAATGGCCATACTGTTGTAATAGTGTGGTGGCATTAAGGAAATAATTTTCTCTTTCCTATTGATGGTGGTTATGGTGTTTCTTTAATAAGCATTTTATTTTGAGATAATTGTAGATTCACGTGCAGTTTGAAGAAGCAATACAGACGGTTTCATGTATACCCTTCATCCAGTTTCTCCCAATGGTAACATGTTCAAAAACTACAGTACAATGTCACAAACAAGAAATTGACACTGATACAATTCATAGACCTTATTCAGATTTCACCAGTCTTACTTGCACTCATTTGTGTGTATCTATTTAGTTCAATATAGTTTTATCATGTGTATAGATTTGTGTGACCACAGCCACAGTCAAATGCAAACAGCTCCTCCTAAGGATCCCTCCTGCTGTCCTCTTATGGCTGTAGCCACTTCCCTCCCTTTTCCCCAATCCCTGATAATAGACCCCTGATAACCGCTAATCTGTTTTCCATCTCTATATTTTTGCCAGTTCATGAATGCTGTATAAATGGAATCATACAGTATGTAATCTTTTGAACTTGGCTTTTTGAACTCAGCATAATTTCCTTGAGATCTAACCAAGTTGTGTTCCATGGTATAGATGTATCACAGTTTATTTAATCATTCACAATGTTGAAGGGTAAATGGTTAAACAAACTATAATTTGTTTTCCAGCTTTGGGCTATTATGAATAAAGCTGCTATGAACAATTATGTATAGGTTTTTGGGTGAACTTAAGTTTTCAGATCTCTGTGATAAATGCCCAAGAGCATAATTGCTGAGTTTTATGGCAAGTATGTATTTCGTTTTGTAAGAAACTGCCACACTCTTTTGCAGAGTGGCCACATCATTTTACATTTTCATCAGCAATATGTTATATTGTCTTTATAATAATAAAATTAAACTGCACACATCTTTGAATAACCCAGCTCAATTCAAGTTTCCAGAGAGCTCCTCGAGCCTAGTCATTTTTATCCATGCTTACCTCTATCTTACATCTCACAATATTTGAGCTCCTCATTCAGATTTATAGCCTTCCAATATTCAAATATTTCTTCTTTTTTTAAAAAGATGACCGGTAAGGGGATCTCTACCCTTGGCTTGGTGTTGTCAGCACCACGCTCAGCCAGTGAGCAAAGCATCCATCCCTATATGGGCTCTGAACCTGTGGCCTTGGTGTTATCAGCACCGCATTCTCCCGAGGGAGCCACGGGCTGGCCCTAAATATTTCTTATTTTAAAGTCTCATTTCAACTAAATTGAAAACTTCCTGAGTTTTAGGATTGTTGTTTTCCATGGGTATTTCTCTCACAGAAACTGAAACAATAATTAGTAATCAGAAAATATTTTTGAATGATTAAAGTTGAGTAGATAAAAAGTAATATAAGTAAATGAAATATGCTGTTCTCAAAAATTACAAACTTCCTCTGTAGAAATGATGTTATCAGACTTGGGGAAATCCTAGGACCATTGTTATTAAGCAACAAACTAAATGAGTTATTATTCTGTTTTGTTCCCAAAACAACCTGGCTGCTTTCTGTATAAAGATGTTAAACCATCAGAGAAATATCAAAATATCATATCAAATTGCTTATTAGAATTGCTTAATTAAACTGCTGCTTTTATTGCCTTTCTCCAGCTGTTTCTTGCTCCACTATCCTGGCATTAGTTGACATAAGAGTGCAATGGTATGCTGGCAAATGTTTAATAACTGACTGTGTGTAAGAAAAAAAAAAAGCCCTGATTTGTAGCCTTTGACAATTTGCATAATATAATTAGTTCAACTGTGGCCAGTTTCAAGCTACCATTTTGACGCCACTGAACACAGATTTGAGAAGAGATGTTTGCAATAGGCTCTAGTGAGCCAGTTCAAGCTGGCTCCAGCACACCAGTGCTAGGGACATATTAAACTTAACTAATGGAAAGTGCTCTACACTATATAGCAAAATTCAAATGAGTCAACCTACATATGGACCCTGGGATTTTTTAAATGGCTTCAGTCTCCAAAACCTGTTTTATCACCAGTAGCCTCTAATGTTTATTGCTTTCCCAAAAGGGGCCCTCTCTTCACCCAGTTAATGTCAATTCATCCTTCTTATCTGTGCTCAAATGTCTCCTTCTTAGAAAAGTTTCTGCCAAATATCCTCCATCTCCAATTAAACTCAGGACCACATGTCATAATTCCTCATCAGTCTTTACTTTTTAAAATTTTTGTTCTTATTTACACAACCCATCTAGACTAGAAACTACATGAGGGCAGACACTGTGTCTATCTTATTTACCTCTAGCCCCAGTAGAAAAATAAATGAATGGATGAATAAATCGCATTGACTGGGAATTCTCACTCAGCTGTACCTCAGTGGGCGCCATCTCCTTTCCATGCTGAGGGTGGCCCTGCCTCTACTTACTTGGCTAATGAGCTTTACAATTGGTTGGGATATCACAGGACAATAGAAACTATTGCCTTTCCAGCCATTCTCATCCCAAGTCATACACACATCAGCAAAACACTTTGCACTATCACCATTGGTTGGGAGAGGGATAAGGGGAACTTACTTCTTTCATTAGCATTTACCAACTTTTTTTCTCTTCTTGTATTATTTTTCCTGTCCTCACCATACAGTCACTTCCTGTTCAACTGGTTCATTCAGCCCTGCAAACTTTGCCTCTCTTTTGGTGCAGTCTTTATTTTTACAATTGAGTTATGCTTGTTTTATCATTATAGAAATAAAGGGGCATTAAGTGGCTTTTGTTCGTTGTTTGTTTTAAATTGATACATAATAATTGTACATATTTACAGGGTAAGTTTTATTTTAGTACATGTATATAATGTGTGATGATCAAATCTGGGTAATTAGCATATCTATCATCAAAAAAATCATTTCTTTGTGATGAGAGCATTTAAGCTCCTCTCTTCTAGCCATTTGAAAACAGACAATAAATAATTGTTAATCATATGTGCCTAGTACTACTGTAGACCACTAGAACTTATTTTTCCTATCTAGCTGTAGTTTTGAATTCATTAACCAACCTCTCCTTATTTCCCACTTCCCAGCCTCTATTAATCACAATTCTACTATTTCTGTAAGCTCAACTTTTTTTTTTCTTTTTTAGCTCCCACGTATGATTGAAAACATGTCATATTTATTTTTCTGTGCCTGACATTTCAGTGAACATAATGTCTTCCAGGTTCATCCACATTGCCACAAATGACAAGATTTCATTCTTTTTTATGGCTGAGTAGTATTCCATTGCGTAAATATACCACATTTTCTTTATCTGTTCATCTGTCAAAAGACACTTAGGTTGATTCCATCTTTTGACAATTGTGAATAGTGCTGCAATAAACATGAGGGAGCAGAAGTCTCTTTGGTATGCTAAATTCCTTTCTTTTGGGTAAATATGCAGCAGTGAGATTGCTGGATCATATGGTAGTTCTACTTTTAGTTTTTTGAGGAACTTCCATATTGTTTTCCATAATGACTGTACTAATTTACATGCCCACCAATGTTTAAGAATTCTCCTTTCTTTGCATCCTTACCAGCATTTGTTATTTTTTGTTTTCTTCATATTAGCCATTCTAACTGGGATGAGATGATATCTCCTTGTGGTTTTAAATTGCATTTCCCTGATAATTAGTGATGGTAAGCATTTTTTCATATAGCTTTTGACCATTCATATGTCTTCTTTTGAGAATGTCTATTCTTTGCCAATTTTTAAATTGAATTATTTGGTTTTTTGCTGGAGGTATCTCATTACCTGACTTTGAAATATACTACAAAGCTACAGTAACCAATAAATGGTGTTTTGAAAACTGGATATCCATATGCAGAAGAATGAAACCAGACCCCTATCTCTTACCATAGACCAAAATCAATTCAAAATGAATTAAAGACTTAAATGTAAGACCCAAAGCTATAAAACTATCAGAAGAAAACATAAGGAGAACATTCTATGACATTGGTCTGGGCAAAAATTTTATGAAGAAGACTTCTAAAGCACAGGCAACAAAAGCAGAAATAGACAAATTGGACTACATCAAACTAAAAAGCTTTTCTGCACAGAAAAGGGAACATCAGCAGAGTGAAGAGACAGCCTGCAGAATGTGAGAAAATATTTGCAAACTGTGCATCTGACAAGGGATTAATATCCAGAATATACAAAGAACTTAAAAAACTCAACAGCAAAAAACAAATAATTTGATTTTAAAATGTTTGGTTTTGTATCACCCACACAAATTGATAAATGAAAAAGAGATCCCATTTGCTCTTCCCCTACTAGAATATGTATGCTCTGAAAGCATGTTTGTTTGTTTTTTATACTGAATGCTTTATCATCTGGGATGTAAAACAGTGCCTGCCACACAGTAGGCATTCAATAGACATATGTTGAATGAGTGAATGAATGAATTTATATCTGAATCATTGTAATAAGGAGAGTACATGGTGCATTATAGAAAAAAAAAAAGGACAGATATTTTACACAAGAACAATATCTAAATATTTTAAAAACAAAAACAATCTGTTAATAAAAATAACTCTACAAAAATTAGCAACCAAATAAGTCTAAAATTGAAATGATTTAGCAGAAAAGAAGTCAATATATAATGAGATCGATCTTGGTCTTTTCCTACACACCTTTCAGACTCTGGGTGGGGTGTTGACAGCACCAACTTATGTGAATTAACAGCTAATAGGTTTTTTATCTTCAATAATAATACTTTATGTTTATGTGGCACTTTATAGGTTACAAAGCTGTTTCTCATATTGTCACACTTGTTATACAAACTGAATAGAGTATTTTCTATGCTTGAAGTCAGGCTACATGCCATTGAATACAAAAGAAATAAAGATACTATGTCAGAGTATACTCATTGACTTCCAAGATCTATTCCTTCTTCTTGCTTAGAAATAAAAATACAAATTTTGAGCCAGACACAGATCACACAGCTAAAAACCTGTTTTCTCTAGCTCCCTTGCAGCTCATTGTGAATATATGATAAGTTTTGGTTAATGGAATTTAAGTGCTGGTATAGATAGCCCCCCCCCACCTTAAACAGAAGAGCCCTGCACTTCTTTATTTCTCCCTCCATCCTGCTGCCTGGAATGCATATATAATGGCTGGAGCTCTAGCAGTTATTTTAGAACATGAAGAAAAGGGCCACAACCATGTCTATCTTATTCCCCATTGTATTTCCAATACTTGGCACAAGACATGGCACATAGTAGGTGCTGCAGATTAAATGTCCACAAAACCTCATTGAAAGTTAATCCCCACTGTGACATTGTTAAGAGGGTGAGAAATCCTATTATGGTAATTAAAAGGTGAGGCCTTTAAGAGGTAATTAGATTGTGAGAACCATTCCCCAGTGAATAGATTAATCCATTGATGGTTTAATAGTGGTCATGGTTGTGGTTATGAGGGCTTTATAAGGAGAGGGAACAAGAGGCTTAGCTCTCTCTCGCTCCTGCCATATTCACCAGGTGATATCCTGCACTGTAGAGCCACCACCAAAGGGCTCTCACCAGATGTGTTTCCTGGACTTTGGACTTTCCAGCTTCTGAAACTGTAATAAATAAATTTTATTTCTTTATAAATTACCCAGTTTCAGGTATTTTGTTTTAAGCAACATAAACTGAATAATACATAATTTTCTTTATTACTTTTTCTTCTGCCTCAATTTCCTTCTTGGGGAGGCTTGGACAACTACATTCTATGAAAGTAATTATGATAATAGAGATATTAAGGATCCATATTTGCATAGTCCTATGCCATGCCACAAATCATCTTTATCCATTTACACAGTTAACTAGTTTTATAAAGCTACAGAATTATTTTTAAGTGCCTATTTACTACCATTTCTTGGGAAAGTCACTGAGTGTAAGCCTTCACCATAGCATCAGGAACTCATGAAAGAGAATTTATATCACTAGGTAGACACCAGATAAGAGATGTATAAGGACTAGATTCATGCAAATCTCCAATAATGTCAATAAGCTAAGTTGGGGAAAGGAAGCAGATGACCTAAGCAGACATAAGGTATGATTGGAGCCAGAGGGCAGAGGAAGATTAGTCTCAGAGGGGAACTGAGGTCTGTCATTGTAACGTGACTCAGGTCTCAGAAGCCAGCAGGGTGGGTGCTGGGTCCAGGGCTGCTGCATATGCGGTAACTTTTACCACTGGGGTACTTGCAGATACCATTCAGTCACTGGCAATTCCTGTGATTTCATGACTAACTGTACTTAAAAGTTCATTTTCACAGTAGCATATTGCTTTTAAGGTATAAACTAAAGCTTTTGAGAACAGATGTAAATATATAATATGGCTATATAGTATGTTTCCAAAACATCAATTAGGATATTCCAAACATTTTAAATAAATTGCTCAGGCAAAATAACATTAATGTAGTATCAAAACGATTTCAAAGCACTCTATAGAAAGTAATAACACATTGTTCCTACCTTACTGGTTTGAAAGATAGTGCTCAGCAATGTCCAATAAAGTACCTTGAAATAGCATGCGTGCTCAGTCTTTCTGGATCCCAGATGGACTCATTCCCTAATCTTTAAAAGAGATGCACTTTTTTGTATGTTTAATGGTGGCATTTTTTGCAATAGCTAATACCAAGATTTCAAGAGAGAAATTTGGTGCTGGAAATATTTACTATAGTGCTGGCACATAAACCAAGAGCTATTAGACTTTAATGCTTTTTTCCTAAACTTTTTATAGCCTTTTATTTTTAATCGCTGCCAATCTGCTGATTTTATTTTAAATAGATACTTCAAGGCTGTGCTTTGTCAAAACAGACAGATGTATCATTAAATTCCCTCCCAAATTACACATTAGGCAACGTCTTTGTTTCATGTGCAATTGAGGTATTTGAATTTGTTATATTCTGGAGTAAAAAAGGCAGCCAGAGAGCTGATTTTCAGAGCAAAAAGCTCCATAATTTAGAATAGATTGTTCTGATTGCTATGGCTTTGTGAAATGCACATTGGCCAAAGCATGGATGGCTGTGGTTTGTATGTCATTGTGGCATGGTTTTCTTGGAAAAGTCTAGTTGAAGAGTCCACGTTAGAAGTCTCTGGGGTTACTTTCCCCATCTATTAATCATCTCTTTAAAGAAAGAAGTGAGGGATAAATCGATTAGGTAATTCTCAAATACTTCTTTCCACCCGGGTTATGTAGTAGCTTCCAACTGCCGCTGTAACAAATTACCACAAATGCAGAGGCTTAAAACAACACGGATGTAGTATCTTACAATTCTGTAGATCAGAAGTCTGAAATGGGTCTCACTGGGCTAACAGTACGATGTCAGCAGGGCTGCATCTGTTCTGGAGGCTTTGGGGAGAATCCATTTCCTCACCTTTTCCTTCTGAAAGCTGCCTGCATTCCTTGGCTGGCAGCTGTTACTCCATCTTCAGAGCCATCAGTGTGGCATCTTCAGTCTTCTCTTACTCTGACCTTTTTAACTCCATCGTTTATTTTTAAGAAACCCTGTGATTACATTGAACTCACACAGAAAATACAGAATACTCTTCCCATTGCAAGATTCTTAACTTAATGACCTCTGCAAAGTCACTTTTGTCATGTAAGGTTACATTCTCACAGGTTCTAAGGATTACGATGTGGACATCTTGGGGGGGGAGCATTATTCTGCCTTTACAGCTTATTTATCTAATGAATGCATATTAAGCAATTTCTGTGTGTAAGGCCCTTTTCTAAAGGTAAAACCTCATAATAGTTTTCATTTCAGCCTAAACAACTCTGTCTGAAAAGCCCTCTTTTAACAAACAAGTCTAGTTAATGGTTTTAGTAAATAAAAAAGAAATGGAAACTCTCTCGAGGAGAGGAGCCTATCTTCCAATAAGGGAGACATCTAAGTAAATTTAAACTCCACCATAACTAGATGCATATATTCTTTAGTGACCTTTTATTTTCTCATCCCATAAAGATAACTCAAGCCCCTGATCTCAGAATTGGGAGAGAAAATTTCAAAGAAAAGAAGCCTGATACACCGTGGTTATCAGGTTTGCGTTACAGTTCACCTAGGTCAAAGACTGAGGTTAAAATACTGTCTTAAAAAGACTATTTGAAATCTTCAGAAAATTTATCTCTGGATGGAAAAATATGAAATGTGGCATTAAAGCCCCTCAAAATGGGAATGATGGAGAAATTTGTCAGCTCTGGCAGCTGCCATGTTCTGCAAATAGCATGGCTCACCAAGTTGTATGAAATGACTGTGCCTCTCAGAGGAAGCCAGCCTACTGAGGAGCATCTAGTTGGTTTGAATGAGAGAAGAAAAGCAAGCCCTGCATTTCACATAGAGACTGTCCTTCGAGAAGCCTGCCCATTGTTATTAGTAAGCCTTACTATATCCTGAAAATGTTCTCTTTGGTTCTAAAACTGTCCCTACTTTCAAGGCTAAATGTTCTTTCTGTTTCTTTTACTGCCTCCAGGGTACATTTAAACCTCCCTTTGCTACCTGAAGTTTGTCATGTGCTGGCCACTTTGGTTTTCACTGAGCAGACCAATATCCCATTGGGTTCTGGGAGCGTTTCAAGAGATTCCTTACAGGAGCTCCCTTTTGGCCACTGAATCAAGTTTTCTCTTTACCTACCAGGAAAAGATAGAGACATTTTCACATTTCCTCCAAGGTCTTTGGACCACTAAAGCCCAGAGAGGGATCTGCGCAGGACTTCTTATCCATTTCCATCATCAGAGGTGTTTTGATTGCCTCTCTGGGGACAGACCCCGGCACCTACTGCCAACATTTGCTGCAGACAGTGGTAGACTTTCTACTTTTAAGGTGGCTTTCTCTCTACTTTTTGTTTTCTCTTATTAAGAGAGAGAGAAAAAAAGGAGTTAATATTTATTTCCAGAACTTCTTTTTCACCATGTAAAGGAGTGATCATTGATGTTCAAGCTTTTTTAGTTAATTTATCTGTTCATTCATTATTCATTTACTGAGAGTCTACTATATTATATATATTGTGCTTGGAATTCTTTTAAGATTCTATTTCTGAGTCCAAAAAATAAACACTGTGGACAAGTAGAAAGGAGAGAACACAAGTTCTCACTGGGATTCCAGATCTGGGCTTGTTGTGATGTCAACCAACACAGTGTCACCTGGAGCAAATCCCACCCTCTCAGGAACTCTGTTTCTTCCACTGTGAAAGAAAGGGGTGTTGGTTGGTTTCCGAGGTCCATCCCAGCCCTGGATTCAAAGAAGTGTAAGTCCAGGGTTGCAGAGCTCCGTACCTGACCTGTTTCCACTAGCGATGGAGAAATCACAGGAGAAGAGAGGATGGAAAGATTCCTTCTAAAAGGTGATATGCTTTAAGAGGAACACTTTATTTCTCCCAAATAAAAACTTCCCCCTCTTATTAGTATGACACCAGGAATTAGCGATGAAACCTGTTTAAAATAAGCCCAATAGAAACAAACAAGATGCTTAATTATTATAAATATAGGATGGTAACAATCTTTAGAAAATTAAACAACTTTATCTTTAAATTTCAAAGGTAGCACATACTTGCTGTCCAAAATTTAGAAAATAATAAAAAGCAAAGGGGAGTGGGATAAAATTTATCAATAATCCCATTATTCAGAGTTACCCATTATTAACATTTTAGTGTGCTTCCTTATAATCTCATAGATTTTTATAGTCCCAACTAAAATTGGGAATACTCTTCATATAAAACATTTTTTAACGTAACACCATGTCATCCATAATTATAAAATAATACATACCTATTGTAAAAATATTAGAAACTACTTAAAAATGCAAAGAAGAAAGAAATAATCACTTTAGTCTTCACCCTAATTCTTAGAGTTGAGTTTCCGTCTCTTTCTCCTTTTGTGCTTTATAGTTTATTTTTCTCAAAGATCTCATTTGGAACTCGGTGCTATTTTTCAGGTGGCATTGTTTCTTTAGAAGTGCGTGACATTTTCCTCTTTAAGTACAGGTAAAACAGCATGTGGTTCCTGCCCCATGGACACTCAATTGGTTGTCACAATGATTAACCTGGCATCAATTACACTAAGTGCTATTTAAGGAGGGAGGATGTGCAACCTGGAAATTAAACCATTAACACTAAATTAAGGTCATTGTGAAACAGTCAAGAAACATTTTAGACACAAATACTCTTTACTCTCTGTCCTCCTGCCTTACATAGAGATTTGGTGGATTTATCTAAGTTAAGCTAAGTTGGCCAGGTGGATTTTTCAACAGGTGTGGTCACCAGGGCAACTTTCCTTTCAAAACAAGTTTCTACTTTCTACTAAGGCAATGAGTGCCATGTTGCATTTCAGAGTTCACAAAGAATTCACCCCCTCACAAAAGAAACACATTCATGTTGCACATTGTTTGTACTCCTTATTAAGCTTTGTGTGTGTGTGCGTGTGTGTGTGCCCATGTACACAAGTGAGACTTCATAGACACCAAGGCATTTTAAGTATTTAAGCTCAAATCATAAGTACTATGAAAGGAATTTATAAAGAAATTTGAGGTCATAATATATTTTTTCTTTGTGGTTAATATGTGCATAAATCTGGTTAACTATAGTTATCCTCTTATATAGAAGATTTCAATATATTAAATAATTTACAATATTCATCTGTTTACTGATATTTATTGAGTCCATACTACAGGAGTACTTCAAAAAGTTTATGGAAAGTAGAATTGAAAGATAATACAAATCTCTCCACGAACTTTTGGAAGTACCCTCATATATGTCAGACACTCTACTAGTTATTGCAGCTAGAGCAGTGAACAAACAGATAAAATGCCTGCCCTCCCAGAGGTTTATGCTCCAGTGGAGAAAGGCAAACAAAAAGAAAATGAAATATATTAGATGTTAATAACTGCTTGGGAGAGACAGTAAAACACCAAAAGAGGACAAGGAGTTTAGATGAATGTGGGTAGGTGTTGGTGCGTGTCATAGTCCACTGAGTTGCTCAAACAAAATACCTTGCACTGGGTAATTTATAAATAATAGAAATCTATTTCTCACAGTTCTGGAGGCTGAGAAGTCCAAGATCAAGGCAATAGCAGATCCAGTGTCTGGCAAGGACTTGTTCTCTCCTTCTGAGGTGGTGCCTTATTGCTGTGTCTTCTAGAGGGGATGAATGCAGTGTCCTCACTTGGTGGAAGAAATGGAAGGCGAAAGGGGCCTGACTAGTTCCCTCCAGGCCTTTTATAAGTCACTAATTCCATCCATGAAGGTGGAGCCCTCATGACCTAATCACCTTCCAAAGGTCTCGTCTCTTAACACTGTTACATTGATGATAAGTTTCAATGTGAATTTTGGAGAGGACAAAAATATTTAAACCATAGCCTTCCACTCTTGGCCCCCCAAAATTCATTTCCTTCTTATATACAAAATACATTCATATCAACACATTGTTGCAAAAGCCTTAACTCGTTCCAGCATCGACTTTAAAGTCTAAGTCTAAAGTCTCATCTAAATAGCATCTAAATCAATATGGGTAAGACTCAAGGTACAATTCATCCTGAGGCAAATTCCTCTCCAGTTGTGAGCCTGTGAAATAAAACAAATTATGTGCTTCTGAAATACAATGGTAAGACATGCATAGTATAGACTTTTCTATTCAAAGGGAGAAATAAGAAAGAAAAAATGGATAACAGGTCCCAACCAAATCCAAAACCAGGTAGGACAAACTTTAAATCTTAAGGCTTGAGAATAATCTTCTTTGATTCTATGTCCTGCATTCCGAACATACTGGGCTGAGGGTTGGGCCTCCCCAAGGAGGGAGGCTTCACTGGGCACAGCCCATGCCCAGCTCTTAGGGGTTGAAGTTGGGTGCCTATGACTTTCCCAGGCTGGTGTTGCATGCTGGTGGCTCTTCAGGTCTGAGATCTTGAGGGCAGCTCTATCCTCATGGCTCCATTAAGTGCTTCCTTAGTGGAGGCTCTCTATGGTGGCTGTGCTCTCATGGCTCCACTAAGTATTGCCCTAGTGAAGGCTTTCTGCAGGGGCACCCCCCTCCCCATGGCAGTTCTCTACTTGGGATCTGAGGCTCTCCAAGACATCTTTTGAAGTTTAGGTGGAGGTAGCCATGCCTCCACAGTTCTTGCAATGTACACAATTGCAGAATTGGCACTGTGTGGAGGGACAGACCAAACTAAACCTGGGCTCACTTGAGCCACAGCTGTGGTAGTGAAGGAGCTCTGTGCCAGAAAGAAAGAGTGGAGAAGAAACTTGAGGTAGCCCTGGGCAGTGAGCCTCAAGGTCCACCAGGTACCCTGGGCCTCTCCTTTGAAACCATCTAACCTGAAGGCCCTGGCGTTCTGGGCTTGTGATGGGTGGGGCAGTAACAAAGATCTCAGAAATGTCTTTGGAGTTATTTTTCTATTGTCCTGATAAATACTATATGGCTTCGTTCTATCTATATTAATCTCCTTACCAAACTTTCACTTGGCCACTTCACAGTGGTACCTAGATCAGTATTCAGCTGAATCACTGAAAGAAGATGTGTATACCCCAGGGGGGCAGGAATCTTGGGGGCCATCTAGAATTCTGTAAGTGGGAAAACCTACAACCAGTACACACTGCATGTGGGAAGAAAGCATTTGTGGCTAAATGTCCGTAGGCACACTTAGACATAAGTCATCCAAATTTAGGTACAGAATGGGTGAAGCAAGTGAGATTGAGGAGAGGAGGAGTTTTGACAATCAGTACTTTGAATCACCACTGATGGAGGTGTGGGAAGTGGGAGTAGGGAACTTGTATTTATAGAACTTACTGGAATGTGCAGAGGTAAGGAGATAGTAAGGGCGACTGAAGAGTAGGGGAGCAGGACCACAGAATTATGAGCAGCCTGGACAATAGGTCTCGTCCTCAAGGGCAGTGGGATAGAGCAGATGAGAAAAGTGAAAATAACATCTGGGAAGAGGTGCAGCCAGGATAAGATCCCAGATTTTTCCAAATCCTCCTGTGGGACCACTGAACCAGTGCAATTCTATGTGTGACCCATGAATTGCCAGTGTCACTATTACCTAGGAGCTTGTCAGACATGAGAATCTTAGGCCACACCTCAGATCTCCCGAGTCAGAATCTGCATGTTATCAAGGTCCCAGGTGATTCATATGCATGTTAAAGTAGGGGAGCACTACTGTACCCTACTGTCCCTGAGGTTGAGACCTATTGTCTGAGCTTTTCAATATTCTGGCAAAAGTCTCAAGTCTTAATTTTCTGTTGATTAGAATACCTGAAACTGGATAATTTATAAAGAAATGAAATTTATTTCTTATAGTTTTGGAGCCGGGAGGTCCAAGGTCAAGGGGCACATCTGGTGAGGGCCTCCTTGATGGAGGATATTCTGCGGAGTCCTGAAACAGCACAGGGTACCACATGGCAAGAAGCCAAGAGCATGTTCACATGATTCTTCCTCTTCTCATAAAGTCACCAGCCTATTCCTATGATAACCCATTAATCCTTTAACCCATTAATGCATTAATCCATGAATCACCTCTTAAAGTCCCCACCTATCAAATACCATATTGAGGATTAAGCTTCAATGTGAGTTTTTGTGGGGACAAATATCCACACCGTAGCATTTCACATCCTAGGAAACCCCCTGAGTCCCTGGCAAAACAGGACGGCTGGTCACCCAACCATCTATCATCCAAGGCGCATTTTATCACATTTATAAACACCTGCTAGATGTCACCTCTCTGGCCCTATGAATGACCTCTGGTGCCCCACCTGTCCCCCTCAGGGATGATGATATTTGTAGATGAGGCTTCTCACAAGAGTCGAGTTATAGAAAGCAATTTGAGATCCACTGGGGTGAAAAGACTTTGTACAAATCTCTGACCAGAATTATGACCATTGCTATCACAACCTTACAGAGTGCCTGTTGGACATGAGAACTTGTGAGGCAGGACTCAATCTGCCCAAGTCCATAAAGTAGAAAGGTTCTTCCTGAGAAGCCAAACGCTGCGAGGAAATCCCCAAGGGAACTGGCCAGAACGTTCAATCTTCTGTGCTGCTTCTCTAGCTCTTCAGAAATAATAAATGTGTTCAGCAAGATGTGACTAAATAAATGGTTAGAAGTTATAAAGCTAAGTGCCAACTGAGGGCATGTCCCCACTAAACAAACCTGTCAACAGCCTCCACATAAAAAGTTCCAAAAAGATGAATGACCAGGCCACTCTGGAACCAAAAAGCTTCTCCCTCTCCCAAGATGATGTGTTGGGCATCTGGTAAGCAGAGATAATGATAAAAACATTTACAAGTTAGTGAGAATGGACTATGGGCCAGGTACAGTGCTAAGTGTTTACTATAGTTTTTGTGTGTGTGTGTCATAAATTTTACAACAATTGTAGGTGGTAGCGTAGTTCACAGATGGAGAAACTGGCATTCCAAAGGAAACTAACTCAGAGAGCAGGTAACAGTACCAATACTGTCACCTACTATTTCTGACTCCAAACCGTATTCTTGATATCACTCTAATCTGAATTTGCTTCAGCCATCCTCCCCAAGCACCCCACAAAAACAATCTATCCAGGGATGCATTCTCTAGCAGAAGGGGCGTTTGTAGGCATCACATCTGAGAGTACAGCCTGGCACTGCAAGCCTGTAGGTAGTTCTGTGCTAGAGGAAGCAATGAATAAGAAACATACCTAAAATTATGAAGTTTCTAAAATTATCTATGTTCTCAATATGCAATCAACAATTATGTGAAGGCATGCTAAGTTCAATAAATATGAGAATGAAAATACCCAGCATTTTATAATATATAATAGTTTACTTGCACAACACTGTATTCATTTATTTCCACAGCAACTTTGTGGTATGTAGAAGAGATATTATTTTCCTTTTTACAGATAAGAAATCTGAGGCTGAAAAGTGAAACAGGACTTGCCCAAGTTTGTATAGCTAGGAGGCGGTCAGGAACTCAGCCCTACGCATCCTAATTTCACATGTACTCTTCATTGAGACAACAACTGTAGTAGCAAATACAAGTGCATGTGGCGATGTGTCCAGCTCATGGCTTACCATCACGGAGGAAAGTCAGATGGGGAAATAGGGCCCATAACAGTTGGCATAACACATGACAGACTCAAGTGATCATTGAATTTATGAGCACCATACATATGACAGCATTTTAGCACTTATAGGATGTGTTCACTTATATTATCTCATTACACACAGCAATCTTGTGAGATAGAACAAGACTGGAGCCGCTAGCACAGGTGGCTATTGAGCACTGGAACTGTGGCTAGCTGAAGTTGAGATGTGTCATCTGGGGCAAAGGGTTTCAGTACTTCTCAAATCAGGCTGTGATGGTGAATTTTAGGTGTCAATTTGACTGGATGAAGGGATACCTAGAGAGCTGGTAAGGCATTATTTCTGGGTGTGTCTGTGAGGGTGTTTCCAGAGGAGATTGGCATGTGACTTGGTGGCCTGAGTGAGGAAGACCCTGCCCTCTGTGTGGGTGGGCACCGTCAATCAGCTGGGGGCCCAGATTGAACAAAAAGCCAGAGGAAAGGTGTCTCTCTTCTTTCTTTGTCTCTCTTCTGTAGCCAGGACACCTTTCTTCTCCTGCCTGGGACATCAGAACTCCAGGTTCTCCAGCCTTTGGACTCTGGGATTTGCACTTGTGGTCCCCCAGTCTCTCAGGCCCTCAGCCTCACACTGAGAGTTGCACCACTGGCTTCCCTCTGAGGCCTTTGAACTTGTACTGGTCCACACTACTGGCGTCCCTGGGCCTCCAGTTTGTAGACAGCCTATCGTGGGACTTCTCAGCTTTCATAATCTTGTGGGCCAATTCCCCTAATAATTCACTTATCTATCTTATTGTTTCAGTCTTGGTGGAGAATGCTGACGAATACACATTCCATGAACAGAATAACTAAGGCAGAATAGCTACCCTGAGGTAGAATACTTTCATTCAACATGTGTTCAGCATTGAAGTGGATGAGAGGAGCACACTTGTATGTATGAATGTGTACATATGTGACACCCAAAGTAGATGGGCGGAGTGACAGGAGAGTGGTGTGTGTTGTGTTTGTGTGTGTGTGTGAGAGAGAGAGAGAGAGTTGGGAAGGAGGGTTTTGACATGGTGAGCTATTAGAGCCAGGACTGCCTTTTTAAAATTTTGGTTATTTTTATGTTAACAGCCTCTGAATTCTGGCTACAATTGATGTTTTAAGCTATTCTTATGTCTACATAGAGCTGGATGGTCTTTGCTTTTTAATGGTTACATGGTATTTTCCCAAATGAGGCTTTAGGTGAGAAGCTGATGAGGGAAAGTGCTTGATTAAACCAAACAGAAATAGAGGCTCTAACTCTCTTATCTTTTCAGCTAAAAATGTTTCTAAAGCCAAACTGAAATTCCTCTTTGTGTTACTTCTGGCTAAGCTCAGTGAATGAAACTCAGCTATTTTCCTCTCCTTTGTTTGCTAGTGTTTTGTTGGGGGACTTTCCCCCCCTCACAACAGTCCCTGAGTATTACGTGGGACAGTCGAAATTATTTTTCTTTTTCTTCTTCTCCCTTCCCCTCCCCCACCCCTCCCCCTTTATCATTTCCTTGCAGTCTCCATTTGGCTTTCAGCTGCTTGCTTCAGGAGGCTTGTTTGGAGTCCCTGAGATTGTGCAAGTCTTAGCGTGGTATTTGTGTATAGCCCTAAAGAACTGAAATGAGCTCCTCGGGGGAAGAATGCCTCTTTATCTTGATGTTTCCTTCAGCACAGTGGAATGTGGAGTGCAGCTATAGGAACTTTCACGGTGCCGGTTGTACGGGTGCCCTCTCCAGTGACACACTCTCTAATACCAAGTAGGCATTCTTTCCAGGAAGTCATCTCAGTCAGATGACATGCATTTCTCTCTTAGCATCAAGTTATTATTTTTTAGCCTCCTGCCTCTCCTTAAATCCAACATTATCATATAACCATCTGGGGAACTCAGCCTTTATTTTTCAATTTGCAGAAAATTATGAAAAGGGTTTGATATGGAATTCCTTTATAATTACTTTATATGCCAGATTGTTAGGATGGCAAAAACTGGGGTTTTCAAACAAAAACCAAGAAGCCAATAAATTATATTTGAGGGGTAGTTGACCAGTGGAAAACTAGGTGCTGCGTGGCTTTTGAAGATAGAATGCTGTGTTTTGTCAAGCTTTATTTTTTTAAAATAAAGTTTTCTTTGTTTTCTCTTTAATACAGAGCCAATACATGTTTGAAACTATCCAGAGAAATCGTTTCCCATCTTACTCAGTGTAAGAGCCAAAATCCTTCGCAAGGTCTATAAGACTCTATGTGATATGGACCCCTGTCACCTTTCTGAACCAACCTCTTTCTCTTCTCCATATTGCTCACTCTGCTACAGGCATATTGTTCTCTCCTTCAGGCTAAGCCTGTTCATGCCTCCAAGACTTTACACTAGGAGGAGACTCTTCTTCCAGATAGCTCCATGACTGTCTCATTTCTTTCAGATCCCTGCTCAAATATTACCATATTAATGAGGCCTTTTCTGACTGCCATATATTAAAGAACACCCCCTACTCACAGGCACAGTGTTCCCTGTACCTTTAAAAAAAAAAAAAAAAAACATAACACTCATCACTATGTGATGTATTATATGTTTACTGATTTATGATCTTTCTTCTCTCACTAGAATGTAATCTCCCTGTATTGCTAAAACAATGCTGGTACCAGGAGGTATTCAATAAATGTTATTTGCAGGGATGGAGGCATATTTTTCATGGATTTCTTGGCATGAACTAGGCTTTTGCAACCAGATAAGCATGTGGCTTGCTGGTACTTAGTTTGAGTCAAGAACCAGGGTATCCCAATATTTGTAAACATTTTTAAATCAGAAGTTTATGGTATGTCTATCAGTAAGGGTTAGGTCAGTAAAACAAAAGCTATTTTAGGTATTTGAACTAGGAAAAAATTTAATAAAAGGAATCGGAGTATAGCACAAGTCGTGTTTTATGTTGGGGGGCTAGGGGAGCAGAGGAAAGCAAGGTTGCTTTGAGGAAACCTGAAAGAACAGGTTTACAAGAACTCATCACCTATGGCCTTAGTTGACTTCTACATGAACAAGTGCATGACTCTCAGGAGGATGCCTGAAAACCTCAGGTAAAATCCCTGCCACATCTGCCATCTGCTGATAGCCACACATTCATCTACAGCTACCACTTAGGAAAAAACAGTTCTTCTCTTGTATCCACAAAATCTAAAACAAGTGCTTCTCATTGGCCAAATCTATCTGGGTCCTACTGGCAAGGAAATCTAGGAACTGTGTTTTCTGATCTTCTCAACCCTCCAGTACAGAGGAGAGCTTAGAAGAGTGGAATGGTTCTGATTTTCAACAAATAATATCCAGCACAGATTGTTCATTCATTGACTAGGGAACCACTCTAATTTTATGGTGGGTATAGTCTACTCGTGCCAATCATCAGCCACCTGACATAGTGCAATAGTATATTTTAAAATCTCAACCTAGGAGACCTGGGGATATCCTTGCTAATGTCATTAGATCCATCCTACATTCCTTTTCTCTGCTCTGAGAAATACTTCCAAGTGAGCCTCTGGAAATGATTGTCTAGGAGCATACTGGACTGTTGAATTCTCATCTATTCAGATTGCAGAGTGTTTTTGTATTTTCTTCACTGGAAAACCAGAGAGATGCTTCCCTCCACCCTCTCACACTCTCCTACTCCCTAACAAGTGTGCTTCTCTTACATGACTCTGGAGCCAATGGGCCAGTGGCACCATATACCCACATCTAAACTCTTCACTGATGATCTAGATACAGCTTGAGGTAGATAGGCAGGAAAGGCAGCTGCCCCACGGAGAAGACTTCATAATACACCACAGGGGTCAGAGCAGGCAAAGTAAATATTGCCGTGACTTGCCATTACAGAAGAAATGAGGCAGAAGGACTTGCCGATGATAGCATGGGGCTCACTATCTCTCCTAGTGAGTAAACAGCAACTCTGCCGGGAATAGATCTTAGGAAGACAGCTCGCATTCTGTTTTGCCCAGACAGCTCAGACAGCACATCACTGCAAACCACTGTTCAAAAATAGAACTAGCCTCATCCATGAATTACTTATAGGCATTTTCCATAGCCCTATTATGTCATTTTAAAGGGCCTCCAGATGGATACCTTCATATATTTGGCTGGAGATTCTGAGTCCATCCAACAAAGGGAAATCTCATGAACTTCTTGGTAACAGAAATACTAAGACAGCACTGCTCAAGGTCGCCCAGAGTGGCCCAGCAGCAGCAAATGGCATCAGTGCAGCACACTCTCTTCTAGCACACCAACACAACATACATCTCTCCTCTCACAGCAACACCCTTGATCGTTCAGTTCTCCATGTGACATCACAATTAGCCAAGCCACAGACATGGATTTTATGTAGAATGTCAAATTCCTTCTCTAATCACAAAAACTGAATTTTAACATTTGAGATAAATCTCTTGAATTAGAAAATATGAGAGTACTTCAAAAAGTTCATGAAAAGATTTGTATTATCATTTAATTCTATTTTTCCATGTACTTTTTGGAGTACCCCTGTATGACTCTTTAGAGACCTGTTCAGTGTAAGAAAAACAAAAATTTCAGACACAAGTATATAATGCTCTTTCACATTTCCATAATTAGTAGTCTACGCAATCTAAGGCTTTCACTGAAAAAAAAACCCTTTTTCATGAAATGTGCCCTACTGACTCCACCTGACTTTAGTTCCTCCATTATGTCCCCTTGGTGATTGCAGAAGTCACTTATTTTATGCTCTGTGTTGTACCCCATTCTTTTCTGATTTCTGGGGACCTCATGCTCCACCATCATCAGTCTCCCCAAGCCCCTCCATCCCCCCACCACAGACTCCTTCCCTATGTTTCCTAAAATGGTAGTCCCCCTTATCCTTGGAGGATACATTCCAAGACTCCCAGTGGATTCCTGAAACCTTGGATAGTATTCAACCCAATTGCCATCAATTGGAACATGTTTCTGTTCATGTCTTCCACCCACAAGTTTAATACCTTTACTACTTACCATGCACTGTGGATGTAACTTTTGCAGTTTGAGGTGTGACAGCAAAACTAGCACAAATTTCTTTTTCCTTCTTTACAATTTCATGGAGAGATTTGTTCCTACCATAGATCTTAGCAACATTGGCATATGGGTTTTTTTTCTTTATCAAGTCTAGAACTTTCACTTTTTCACTTAAAGGAAGCACTTTATGACTTCTCTTGGGCATATCCAAATTGCCATCATCACTACTCTTGCATTTTGGTGCCACTAATTAAGTAAAATAAGAATTACTTGAACACAGGCACTGTGATATTGTGACAGTCAATCTGATAACCTCGATGACAGCTAAGTGACTAACAGGTGGGCAGGGTAGACAGCATGGATATTCTGGACAAGGGGATGATTCACATCCCCAGCGGGATGGAGCTGGATAGGGTGAGGTTCCATTAAGCTACTCAGAACAGTACACAATTTGAAACTTACAAATTGCTTATTTCTGTAATTTTCCATTTAATATTTTTGGACTGCAGTTGACTGCGGGTAACTGAAACCACAGAAAGTAAAACATTTGGAGCCAAAAAGATTTCTCAGGAAGTATCTAATATTGGTCATTTCTCAGTGTGAATTTTAGCCTGGGTATTTCTTTCTCCAGGCATCTCTCTAATGATTCATTCATTCATTTATTTGGCTATTGATCAATGGCTTTTCTTTTCTTGCAGAGGTTATTCCACTCCAGACCACACCATCCATGTGTAAGTTGGATCCAAAAGGTGCTCAACACCCTCTTCTCTCCAACCCACTGAGATGGATCGGTGCTCCTCTCTTACTAGCAGCAATTTAAGAAAATGTTCCTCTCTACATGACTTGGATAAAAGATTCTTGCCTGGTTTGTAGCTGACACAAATGTGGGGAAAATAGAATTCGAAGTGTAATCAGTAGGATAGAAGAGATAGAAGGCTGGAATCAAACAAATAAGCTAAAACCCAAGAGATGAAGACCTATATTTCACACCAAATTAACTTGGTCTTATACAAAAAAACCCCAGAATTAATAACAAAACCAAAACCCAACACAATGGGATGCTGTGATGGTAGGGTACAGAGTTATTTCTTGTTAGTGGAAACCCTGGTCCCATTTTGCTCAGCCAGATCTGGAGTACGGGGTTAATTCTGCACAACACACTCCAGAATGATCATTGACAAAGTGGGAGTAGTCAGAGGAGGGCAGTCACAGAACAGAGGAACTAGAAACCCTTCATTATAGGAGGGACAGGACAGAGGGAGGCTCTAGCTGCCCCTGAGTATCAGGAGGTTTGCCTCATTGGATAAAGAGTAGCCTTGCTTTATTCTGTCCCATTGTCCAACAATGGAAGGCTGGTCGTGTAGGGCAGTGAATTCCCTGCCTCTGAAGTTTCAAGTTAGAGTTCACTTGAAAATGACAGTGATCAGTTACATTTAGTCGTTGGCAGGCACTGGTATAAGCATTTCACACAAACTCTCTCTCTCTCTCTTTCTCTCTCTCTCAATTCTCATAACAACCCTATGTCAGGTATTACAATTATTGTCATTTTAGGGATAAAGAGACTGAGGCTAAGGGAGTTTGTTGCTCAAAGTCACACAGCTAATTAGAGGCAGAGCAGGGATTTGAATCCAGGCATTTCAGTACTACACTGACTCTAAACGACAGTCAAGATGAGATTTCCATACATGGTGTGCCTTTATCTTGAATGTGCTCTAAGTTGCCCTTTTTCTCTAAATCTGTTTCACAGAGACAGTTCTTGTTATTTAAGTAATGGTTAAAAATCCATCTATGCTTCATCTGTGCTTTGGATAACTTTCATAGATTTATTTGAATCCTGGTATTTTAAGTACTATCTGATGGTAGAGCACAAATAGCATAAAAAGCAGGGCATACAAATGATTTCCTCTTTCTTGGCAAATGATTGCACGTCTAAAGTGTTCATAATATACCTCTCCTCCCTCTTGAACTATAAAATAAACCTTAAAGTTTTTTTATAAATCTCTGTGAGTTATTAGAGTTGCTTTCAATGATTCAGATGAGAGAATGGAAAGGAAGGACACTAGTATTTTGTGAGCATTTTCTAGATGCCAGGAACTGTATTTGGAAATATGTGTGTATTATCTCACTTAAAGAATTTAATAAGCTAGATATTATTCCCATTTTATACATAAGCAAACCAAGGCTCAGAGTGCTACCTCCCTATCACTGCTGTTAAGCTGCAGAGGCCACATTTGAACCTGGTGGCATCTGGTGCCAAAATGCTCTCTACCATATTGCTTCTCAGTCACAAACACCAGGGAATCCATTGTGGGCTTGACCGAGTTCAAGAGCACCAAAGAATCTATTTATTATCTTGTTAGCCTCTTAAAAAATCCTTCCGGGAAAGAAAGGAGATACACACCTTGACAGAACTGATGTGAGATAGTCTGAAAGCAACATGTAGTCTGTCTATAACCCAAGCGTGTGTGAGGCTTGAGGAAGACAGAAAGGGTGGGAAAGAGGAGGCGCCGAAGTCTAACCCGAAAAGAGAAACAAGCCTGGTTTCTGAACAGGCAGCCATCCCTTTCCTTCTCCAGTCCTTGCGGAGTCTGCCTGGCAGCACTTCTCTGTTGGTCTCCGTACACCGGGTGGTACTTTTCCTTAAGTGTCTGCTCTCCTTCTCTCTTCTTGCTAGAATCACTCAGAAAAGAGTACTCAGCTCACGCCACCTCAGCAAGTCACTTCTGTGTGCTGCTAAATGGCTCCATCATGTGGGAAAGACCCAAACTTTCTGTATTAGTTATTTATTACTGCATAAAAAATTACTCCAAAACTATTGCTTAAAAATTTTTTTTTTAATTTTAAAATTTTATTTTATTTTTTATTTACTTTTTAAATTGTGAATATTCATGAAACACAAAGCTAATTGTCACCCCTCATGCCCATGATGTGAGGGCCAGATTCATACTGGCAGCATAGCCATTACCAGAAATTACATTTGTACCCCATGTCCCCCACCCAATTATCCTCAACTTCCCTCCCCCTCACCCTCCTCCACTTCGTAGCTCAAGGAATGTTCTCTCCCTCTGCAAGACCAATGCACTAGTGTGGCCTTTCTTTCCTTCCTTCTTTCTTTCTTAGCTCCCACATATGAATGAGCACATGGGTATCTATCCCTCTGTAAAACAAAATATTTATTTCACAGTTTCTGTGGCTAAGGAATCTGGGGGTGACTTAGCTGGGTAGTTCTAGATCGGGATCTCTCATGAAATTATAGCCAAGGAATTGATCAAGTTTGCAGTCTCTGAAGACTTAACTGAGGCTGAAGAAACCATTTCCAAGATCACTCACATGACTCTTCAGTTCCTACTATGGAGGCCTCTCAATAGGGCTACTCACAGTGTAGTTTTCCTCAGAACAATTAATGAGAAAGAGAGAGAGAGAGAGACAGGCAGAGTCAGAGAGAACTTAAGATGGAAGTTTTTTTTAAATAACCCAGTCTCGGAAGTGACACACCATTGCTTCTATCGTATGTTATCGATCACCCAGAACAACTCTTGTAAAACGTAGGAAGGGATTTTACAAAGGTGTGAATACCAGAAAGCAGGGATCAATGGGGGCTGTCCTTGAGGCTGGCTACCACACTTTCCATTGATGGTCCTATGGGTCCTTCAGTTAAAGTGCAGGTGTTTCCAGAGAGATTTAGCATATTAACAGGCTATTAGCTAATTACCTAAGCAGCTGGCACTGTGAAAAGTAGAAAACAGATGGGAAAGTGTATGGAGGGGGGACAGGAGGTGTGAGAAAAATTTCTCTGGGGGGCTTTGGAGGAGGGTCAGTGGGGAAGTATCCTTAACTTGCGGGATGAAACATTACAACAGTATGATGATAAAGGCACCAAAATGCAGGGTCCCTGTCTAAGGGGAGGGGATGGAGTGGGAGCAGGAAACAGAGAGCCATTCCATTCACTGTCTTTGCAAACATCAGCTACTGAGACCTTGGTGCTCTGCATCCATGGTGTCTGTGCAGAAACAGCGGAAAAAAGCAGGTGGTATGCCACACTGCTAGTTAATTAAATGTTGATTTCAAGGCAGCTGGTGGAGTATGTGCACTATATATTATCCTCAGTTTGGTTTTCCTTTTTCCTAAATCACACATTTTAATTAACCTTCCAGCCCTTGCTGGAGCTTTGAAAGAACTTAATTGGCCTGCAGGGATTGGAACACACAACAGCCAGAAAAAGGCTACATCGCAGTTGTTTTCACTCTGAAGACTTATAAAATTGAAATTATTGTTTTGTTTCATTCTTTGAAGCCCAGAGCTACATGTCGATTCATATTTGGAACTGGCAGAAGCATTCCTGAATGCTTAAGTGAGGATTGCAAAAATGTATTTAAGCAGTAGTTACTGTATTTAATATTTGAATCTTTTGTTCATCCTGTGTCTTTGGGTTTGAAATAAGAGTTAAACTCTCCCATTTTTTAGTTTTTTTCATTGAGAATGGGAGCTATTTTGACTGGAATTTAATATGCAAGCTTTCACAGTCAGGCAGGAAATCTCTTGATATCTGAATCCCTTAATATATTACTAGATGTTTTGAGTTTTGTCAAACATAATGTTAAGAATCACAGTCAATGTTTATATTTCATTTTCCATATGAAAAGCAACTTACAGACATGTATTAAAAACCAGTGATAGACAGAGATCAGAGCTATCATCAAACACTTGCATCTCCTCTGTATAGAGATGAAAATCCTCAGAATAAAGCCATAAGAGTGGTGATTTCACTAAAGTGGTGAGATATACATAGAAGGGCAGAAGGTCAAGAACTGTTGTGTTGAAAGCCTAGAGGAAAAGAAGCTGGCAAAAGTAATGGAGAAGACTGTGAGGTAGGGGAATGCCTGGGAAAGAGTAATAAAGAAAATCAAAGGAGGCATTTCAAAGAGTGATCAATAATGTCAAAAGTTGCAGAAACATCCAGGGAAAAAAAGGGATGAAGAAAAGGCAACTGGGTATAACAGTGTGAGGCGAGGGTGGCAGATTTTCTGTGCTTCACTTTTATTTTGTATCAAAAGTTTGCCAAGGTTCTTTTTTTTTTTTTTTGTCTTTTTTTGACCGGTAAGTGGATCGCAACCCTTGGCTTGGTGTCGCCCACACTGCGCTCAGCCAGTGAGCGCACCGGCCATTCCTATATAGGATCCCAACCCGCAGCAGGAGCGCCGGTGCACTCCCAAGCGCTGCACTCTCCCGAGTGCGCCACGGGGCCGGCCCCCAAGGTTCTTTTACAAAGTGGTCAGTTATCTATTGCCGGGTAAGAAACATACCCAGAAATTAATGGCTTAAAACTACAACTATATATATGTTCACAGTTCTGCGGGTTGGAAATTTGGGCTGGTCTCAGCTGGGAAATGCTTTTGCACCACTAGTGTTGGCGGGTCTCCTTTGCATGTTCTAAGACAGTTGATCAATCAGCTTGTGGCTGGCTGGTCCTAGATGATCTCATTCACATGTCTGATGGTTGGTGTTAGCTCTTGGCTGGGCCTCTATTTCCACAAGAACTCTCATTTTCCAGAGCGGAAGGTCAAGCTTCTTTACATGATGGTGAAAGTGTTCCAAGAAGCTCAAAGCAGAAGCTGCAAAGCATCTTCAGGCTTAGCCTTGGAAGTCCAATGCAATCACTTTACCACATTCTATTGGTCAAAACAAATCATAAGGCCAGCCCAGATTCAAATGATGGGAAAACAGACTCTACCTCTTGATGGGAGGAGCGGTAAGTCACAATGAAAAGAGGTGTGGACACAGGCAGATGTTCTTCATTGGAGCCCTTTTTTGTAAGTCTACCATACACACCAGGATAGGCGACCAGTCACTTGTAAAAGGATCAGAGTTTTTTGACTCTGTGCTATTTCATGCACATTATTAACATTTAGTCACATTTCGGAATATATTCTACAATAACACCATCGCTTCTACTTAATCAAGAAAAAATCAATACAAAAGCGAGGGCATAATGGATAAGTAATCAAAGGAGCCTGCTACCTTGGCTTAAACCCAGATTCCTAATTCTTGACCTGTAGCTACCACCTGCTTGCTCTCATTTAAGGAGACCACCACTTGACCATTATCAACTTTCTGAATTTTAGGCGGATGAAACTGGGTTAGACCTTTGAGCTTCACTTTATTTTTCAGGAACCTTCACTTAAGGTCACACAGGAGACCATTTACTTTACAAGATTATGGGAATGAACCCATTGATCTATGAAGGGCCTTCTGTCAGTTGATACAAGCTCTTCTCCAACCTTTATTTCCTTTCTCTCTCTTTCTTAATATTCCAAAGAACGAATGTTATGTGAGTTTTTTGGTATGTGTGGGTTTGAATTGATTCAGGAGTATTTACTTGTCAATAATCACCTGGAAATGGAGTATCCAGGCTTCACGGGCATCATATTTTCCTCAAATGTTCCCATGAAAAGTTAGAGTTCAGTCCTTGAGCAGCAGTTTCATAACCAAAAGCTGGAGATAACTTGAGCATAATAATAAGCCACAATACAAGAGGGACAAAAAATACAAGGGCAAAGAAGGAAGGATGTAACACTATTCTTAGCTCCCGCTGTGAGCTAGGCACTGGGGTGGGCACATAATCCACATGATCGCACTTGATTCCACAGCTACCAGCAAGACAGCTACGTCACCCCTAGCTTTACAGATAAAACAATTGCAGGTCAAAGAGGTTAGTAACTTGTCTAACGTCACACAGCAAGTAAGTGATGGAGCTTGGGTTTTCACTAAAGTTTGTCTGATTTCAACATCCACATTCTTTCTATTTCATCAGGGTTATAGATTCATCTTCACTAATAGTAAAATCTCATTAAGAAAATTATATTATCCGTGATATGAAGGGCTCTTTTATCCTATAATTCCTACTTCAATTCTTATGTTCTTCAAATTCGTGAATCCATAATGGCTTATAACACAGAGATTGTCAAGATATCCTAGACTCTACAAACTGTTTAAATTTAACCCTGACCCAGAGAGTTTATTTTCCTTCCTTTTTATTAATTTCTGATCCGGGCAGAATAAACATGTGAAATGCTGATCAGTCCATTTGGTTGGTGGTTAGCAGCTTGGTGGGGAAGGAGATAAAAACAATTGCTAAAACAAATTTACATTTTTAAAAGGGCTTCCGTTGCCTGTGTTATGCCCATCCACCACTGTTCAGGAAAAGAGATGGTCTACATGCCCTTACACGCTCTCCTGACTTTGAAAAGAATTCTCCTTAGATGAAGACAGCACAGAAATCTGGGGAATTCAGTTCACATAAGTGTGGATACCTCAGAGATTCTTCTCCATGAAAGAGAAAAAATCATCTTAGAAAAACTTTAATTTTGCTTATTATTGTTAGAAATTCAGGAAGCTAGCAAGGAATTATCTTTATCACTTTTGTTCCTGTGTTTAATGCTCATTCAGGCTTCCATTCAAGCTGTTTAATTGGTTCTCTGTTTCATTAAAAAAAAAAAAGGTACATAAACCTGGGCTGTTATTTTGTTTCTAGCTCATAAAATTGCTTACTTTAGTTACAAATGCATTTGTATCTCATTATAATTTATGCACCAGAGATATTCTACACCAAATCTTTGCATAGCTTCAATGTAAAACCAAGTCTTCCTATTTTTATATCTTGTTATTTCTCCTGTGTCCCTAAAATGATGCTCACTGGATCTGGACTGTAGGAGAGAGGTGTGCAATACTAGTTAGGACTGGTGTTCTAGAATACTAACCATATGACCGGCTTTGGGATAAGGCTTCCTAGACCTTACTTCACTGGCTCTTTGCCACACCCCTATGGGATAGATGGTATTATAAATCCCATTTGACAGACAAGGGACTTGAGGTTCAGAGAAGTTGAGACATTGCCTGAAGTCAAATAGCTATTAAGGATGAAATTGAGACTAGAAACTTGTCTGTCTGACAACAAACTCTGTAGTCTTGTCTTAGCCCATTCAGGCTGCTATAACAAAATAACATAAACTGGGTGGTATATAAAAAAACAGAAATTTATTTGTCACAGTTCTGGAAGCTGGGAAGTCCAAGATCAGGGCAGCGGCACATTTGGTGTCTGGTGAGGGCTTGCATTCTAGTTCATAGATGGCTGTCTTCTCCCTGTGGCCTCACATGGTGGAAAGAATGAGGGAACATTTGGGGTTGTCTTTTATAAAGGTGCTAATACTATTCATGAGGGCTCTGCCACCTAATCACCTCTTAAAGGCCTGTCTCGAAATACTGTCACATTGGGGATTAGGTTTCAACATATGAATTTTGCAGGGACACAAACATTTAGTCTATAGCAACTCTCAACTACCATACTTGTCTCCCTAGTAATTTTTTAAACTAAATTTTTAACTTTGATATGATAGACTCACATGCAATTGTGAGAAATAATACAGATAATCCTGTGTATCGTTTACTCAGTTTCCCCAATAATAATATATTGTAATATTACAATATTACAACCAGGATGTTGACACTGACACAGTCAAGATACAAAACGGTTCTATCACAAGTATCCCTTTTGCTACTCTTTTATTGACATGCTCATTTCCCTCCCACTTCCTAACCCCTGGCAACTACTAATCCTATGCATTTATTAATTTTGTCATTTCAAGAATGTTATATAAATCTAATCATATAGTATGTAACCTTTGTGGTTACAGACTATAAAGTATAACTCAGCATAATTCTTTGGAGATTCATCCAAACTGCTGAGTGCGTCGATAGTTTGTTTTTTATTCCTGAGTAGTATTCCATGACATGGATGTATAATAGTTTGTTTCCCCATTCACTCACTGAAGGATATCTAAGCTGCTTCCAGTTTTTGTCTATTAAAAATAAAACTGCTATGAACATCTGTGTACAAGTTTTTGTTTGAGCATAAGTTTTTATTTCTCTGGGATAGGTGCCTGAGTGCAATTGCTGGGTTGTATGGTAATTGCATGTTTAGTTTCATAAGAAGCTTCCAAATTGTTTTCCAAACTGGATGTACCATTTTACATTCCCACTAACAATGTATAAGTTGTCTAGTTTTCCTGCATCCTTACCAGCACTTGGTATTGTCACTATTTTTTATTTTAGCCATTTTGATTGATAGGTAGTGATAGCACATTGAGGTTTTAATTTGCATTTCCTTAATGGTTAATGACGTCGAACATCTTTTCATGTGCTTTTTTGCCATCTGTATATCTTCTTCAGTGAAATCTTTTCATGTCTTTTGTCTCTTCATGTCTTTATGTCATTTTCTAATTGGATTGTTTGTTTTTAACTGTTGAGTTTTGAGAGTTCTTCACATATTCTAGATACTAGGTCTTTGCAGTTATCTTTGTAGTTTGCAAATATTTTCTACCAATTCATAGCTTTGTTTTTTATCCCCTTCACAGGCTCTTTTGCACTGCAAAACTTTCATTTTGATGAGGCCCAATTTATCAATTATTTGTGCTTTTGGTATTAAGTCTAAGAACTATTTGCCTAGGCCTAGATTCTGAAGATTTTTTTCTGTATTTTTTAATATTAAAAAAAATTATAGTGTTGTATTTTATATTTAAGTCTGTGATCTAATTTAAGTTAATTTTTAAGTAAGGTGTAAGGTTTAGAGCAAGGCTTTTTACTTTTTTTTTTTTTTTTTTTTGCCTAAGTATATTCAATTGCTCTGTCAACATTTGTCGAAAACTCTATCGAGTTGTTTATGTATGTACTTTTGAAAAAAATCAAAATAGGACAGGAGGCTGGAGATGACAATTAGAAGAAGAAAGGAAAAGCGTCTGCACTGTCCTCTGTGTGTGTGTGTTTATGGGGTGGGAGGCACCGGGTAGGCAAATGCTAAGTGAGTTAATAGTTTGTCAAAGTTGACCAAATGTAGTAGAAAGCTGAAGAACCTCTTTCCTCCATGGAAGCACCAACTGAACAACAATATGCAGATCAAATTGCCTTTGTGAGAACTCCAGAAACCATTTAAGAGATTGCAGCACTCCAGGTGGGTGCAAAGCCAAGGAGACGCACATCAAAAGTTTGTTGCATTACTTGCCATAGCGCCGTCTCCTCGCTGGCACAGTATGACCCAACTGGGAGAAAACTCCCAACTCATCACTGTTTCCTTGGGAAGAACAGAGAAGAGTGGAATATGCATCCTATGTTCTGACTTTTCAGGGGGCTGCCTGTATTAGTCCATTTTTGTGTTGTTGTGACAGAATACCTGAGGCTGGGTAATTTATAAGGAACAGAGGTTTATTTGGCTCACAATTCTGGGACAGCTGCTTCTGGTGTGGGCCTCAGGCTGCTTCTACTCATGGCAGAAAGCAGCAGGCAGCTGGCAGTACAAGCAGATCACATGGCGAGAGGAAGAGAGAGAAAGAGAGAGAGAGAGGGAGGAGGTGGGCACCAGGGTTCTTTAAACTACCAGCTCTCATGGGAATAGAATGAGAACTCACTCACCACCCCTCTTCCCCAGGGCATTAATCTATTCATGAGGGATATGCCCCTATAACCCAAACTGCTCCCTCTCCCAACATTGCCAAGTTGGGGATCAGATTTTGACATGAGTTTTGTGGGGAAAACATATCCAAACTCTATCACTGCCTAAGGAACTGGTTTCTTTCTAACCCGACTCAGAGTGCTAATGGAAACTGGCATAAATTGGATGCCGAGGGGCTGCCGAGAACAAAAGCAAATGAAACAGCATTTTGCAGCACCAGGGAGACAAAACTGATACAGAAAGACATCAGAGGGAGCAAGAGATTATGAACTCCTGAAAAAGAAATAAGGGAAAAACTTTTTGACTGGAAAACAGATGCACAAGCTCAGAGAAGACATAATTCTGGACATGGCATACAAATATGTTTTCAAGTTGAGGTATGCAGTTGTTTTTGCTATTGTAACATTTTTGTGGGACTCAGGGACATCAAAAGGAAAGATGATTTGGGACTAGAATATGTAGAGCTATGAATGCTAGACTAAGAACTTTGTACTTTATTCTATGCTCAGTCTCAAATGGAAGATTTGGTAACCTGGGTGAATCATGTCTTCTTCTATTCCATACTGTTGTATGGTTTCTCTCCCATATTAACTCTGGGTTTGGCTATGTGATGTGCTGTGTGACTTTGGCCAATGGAACATCAGCAAGTTTGATGAAAGCCATGGCTTAATATACTCTTAAGTGTTGAGGATTACCCTCTTAGAAGGCTGCTGCCTCCATGTAAGAAACACAGGAAGGCCATGTGAAAGAGAACCCAGGCACCTCAGTTGACAGATATCAACTTAAGCAAGCCATTCTAGACCATCTACCCTAGTCAGACTGCCATGACTCATGCTAGGCAAGACCAGCAGGAGAACTGCCCAACTGAGCCCAAACCAAATTGCAGAATCACAAGCCAACAAGTTGTTTCTCAAACCACTCTGTTTTGAAATAGTTTCTTTAACAGCAGAAGATAACTGATTGAAGTTATCTAACTGAAGTATGAAAACTTATTAAGAATAGGGCTTTTCTCCAATGTGCCTAGATGAGTAATCTTGTGGCTGAATCAGTAACTCTTCAGCAATGGGGGCAGAGCTATAGTTACCTGGTAAAGGTAAGAACATTTACACAGAGTCCGGGATCGTCTATGATGGAAGGATATACAGGGGTCTCCTAACAAGCCCTTGAGTTGTAATGATGGGTCACTGAGAAAAAAACTCACATCTCCCCACATAATTGTTGGCTGATTCAAAACCCTCTCAGCTCTGTGATCACTCAGATGTTGTTGAGATTTCATCTTGCATATTACATCTTAATTTAAAAATACATTTTCATTGAGAGAATGTAGCATTAAAATGAGCAACTTTATGATCCATTTCATTTTGCTCCTTGCAGTCTGGTTAACAATCTATTTTAATAAGCAAGCGGCTGTGGAACTACTGTCCACTCATGTAAATTAGAAGGTGCATTCATTTTTATTCTTCACTGTGATTACCTTTTATTTATTTTTGAAAGCTTCCTGGATTTCAGCTCATTGTTCAGTTGGGAATCATATCGGTTCTATTCAGAGTACTTACTTTAACTTCCAGATTCTGAACAGACATTATTTCTGTGATTCATTTCACCCTGCCCTTTTGCATTGGTTTTACTCAATGTAATATCTGCCATTTTTTTTCCTGTGCCTGCTAGAAATCACTTTAATTATGAAGTCCTTGTCTTTCCTCTCTCCCTTCTTGCTCCCTTCAGCAAGAAGAAAATGGGAATTTTGTGGGGTAAATTTTTGCTTTCTAATGGTACTATTTCATGCATGATTGCCTTGAGGCTTCAGTGATGAGTACATTTTACAAAAAAGAAATATTACATACTAAAAGAAATTACCAGTAGCTCCTAGGAATATGAAATGATGAAAGAGCATTGTATTCCATACTGTTTTTCAAAATAACTGGTGTCCAGAACAATACGTGTGTCAAAATTGACTCATTGAAAGTCTGTAATAGAATGGAGAAGGAGCTTGTAAATGAACATATGCGGCATTGTGCAAAATTATGTGCTATGAGGTACTAACTCCCTTTTGGAAAAGACTATGAATCATGTTCCAGACCGGTGGTTCTCAAACATCATATCTTCCCCTCACAGCTATCATGACCTACACTGTCCATCATTTGCCCTCACTGTCTGTCCTTCAACAAGATGCAATCTATTCGCCTAGAATTCTAGCACTTCTAAATATAAAAATTGTGTTGAGAAGTAGACCTCAAGTAGATTTCCAGGAACTCTGTCATCTGTTCTGCAGTGAAGCTTCCTCAGGTCAGTCTGAGCCCCTGGTCAGCAGGAGTATGAAGCTGGGAGAAGTTAGCATGTTAGACCAGCATTTTGCCAAGAAATGGAGTCAAGTCCCTGGTGATAATCTATGGCACTGAGTACACTTAATTCTTTATATGTAAGTATTTTCAGTCTGAACCACATAAACTGACTGGAGTGATGGCTAATCTCTTTTAATCAGATATCTGCCTTTTTTGTATATAAAAGTATATAAAACAATGTACATGTGTCATTGAGATTAACCCATATAAAATGGAACTTTGCTGGGAAGCTTTTAATTCCTAGTGCTGCTTACGGCTAACAGCATTCCTAAGTTACCTAGAATCTCATTCTGTAGCTTGGATTCTCTATCTGTAAACTTGGGGTGCTTGTATTTCATCCTCCTCAGGCAGGGCGATCTCATTTCTAAGGAACAGAGACCTAATCAAATCAGATCAAGTAAAGGTGGGAGGGAGTGGTAAGGATACAGAGCTCACACAGGGATCCAAAGACTGGAAACACCGTAACCAGGTCTTGTGGAAAGAAGAAGTCACTAGAAATCAAAGCTGCGTTCTCCATTACTCGGGGCCTGATGATCTGAACTCAGTTCTTCTCTGCACATTGCTCTCTACTCTCCCTTCTTTGAATATTTTATTTTATTCATCAGCTTTTCAGCGACCCCTCAAGTTGCTAAAACATCCCTCAATCTTCCTACTCTAACATTAACACCAACTAACAACATATTTTTTATTTTAGCTTGAATCCTAAGAGAGAGATTTTTATGGGGCCAGCTCCTTAAGCCAGAGCACGCAGGTGGCCTTTGGTTGATGTATCCTAGGATATAGCCTAGGGTAGGGGTAGGTAGAATGTGGGAAGGGCAGGCCCGTAAAATATATGAATTAGGTTCTCCCACAGGGGGAAAAAGAGAAGTGTTAAGTCAATAGAGAGAAATACCAAAATTGCACTATTGACACCACAAAAAACAATAGCATCATGAGTTTTCTGTGCTGAAATGACCTAAGTGCACTATACATCACTATGCGCAGAGACAAACTCTTCACTCACAGTACAATTAAAATTTTAGTGTAGTATTGTTTTGAAATGGACATTTTCTATTTTTTATACATGTTCTGCTTATGTCAGAGGGCAGAAGAAAGGACTGTAGCTAGAAATTAGGCGAAAGTAAATATTATAGAACATTATATACAAGAACATTCTCCCATTTAGAGGGCTATACAAGTCAGACAGGCTGTCACATTTAGTAGTAAGTTACCTGTCACTGGAAGTGTTCAAATCACATTCCAACATTGAAAGGAATATATTCCAATTTTAAGGTTCCAGTTCTCTGACTGACTATATCTTGTACTTAACCACTCTTTCAAAAACAAATGAATTACTGACAAAAACTTGATGCATAAGATACACACTGCTAAAACTAAAATTGTGACTTTTCTTTTCTTAATACTGTCCAGTGAAGTGGGTGAGCTAAATCACCCTCTTGAACAGAGTGGCTCATTCTGGTTGTGGCACCAGATGAGCAGGGGATTCAAGGTTAGCCTCCTATAATAAACATTAGGGAAACTCACCCATGCAAGTCAGCAAAAATCCATCTCATGTCCACATCAAAACCTCAGGACTCCTATCAATCAACAACATTTTTGACACATTTAAAAGTGCTCAGTCACTTTTTGAAGTGGCCCCTATAAAACATCCACCCAAACTACAGCTGACAAATTATGGTTTAAAAAGACAGGCTAAGAGGTATCTATTCATTTCTCTAGGTTTTTAAAACTCTATCCTTGCATAAAATAAAATCAACAGGATGCTATGTACAAGAACTGCTATGTTAACTTACCACAAAGCTACCTTCATGTCAAACTTGAACTTTATGATGTGGAATTTTATTAAATTTTGAGACTATTTGAAGAATATCTCAGTAACATCTACAAAAGCTGTTATTTTTCATTGTGCCTACTCTATTGCTTACTGTTTCTTGTAATAAGGTAAAACAGAAAACCATTGTCCAGGAATTTGGTACCATGAAAATATCTCCCCAGTTAAAATTGTGGGTTTCCTTTTAACATAATTATATAATTGTATTAGTCCATTTCTGTTGCTTGCAACAAAATACCTGAAACTGGGGGACTTATAAATAAAACAAAATTTATTACTTACAGTTTTGGAGGCTGGGAAGTCCAAAGTCCAGGGAACACAGCTGGTGAAGGCCTTGGTGGTGGCAACAGTGACCCAGGGGTCTCACATGGTAGAAAATGGCAGAACAATGACAGCGATAGTTCCTCATTCACTCTCCTTTTAAAGCCCTCAGAACCATGCCCCTGACCACCATTATTAATCCATTCACCATGGCATGGTCCTACAATCTAATCACCTCTTCAAGGCCCCACCTTTCAACTACCATGATAGGATTTCCCTCCCTCAGCAGTTACAGTGGGAATTAAGTTTGTAATATGTGAAATTTGTAGGACACAGTTCAATCAGTCCACAGCAATAATATTGTGTTTAACTTTTACCTTGGCTAGTAGAAAGCTTGGAGCTAAAATAAAATTTTAATTGAAGTAGTGGTCTCATCCTGGGTGTGGATAAAATTATTCTTTCTTCCCTAAGTTTTTTTCCTTTAATTTCAGATATATGTATTTAAATCAAATAACATTTCTTTTAGAAGCAGATAAAATTTTAATTAATAAAAATGGAGGAATAAAGGTGACAACTTCTAGACCACATAGGCTATCAAATCAGTTACTTTAATAAGAAATTCCAGAGAGGCCTTGATGCTTGAAATATGGGCATTTTTGTGAGTCTAACCTAACTTCACCTTCCCTTGCTCTGCTAAATATGCTGCAATAAATTACCAATAAACTTCAAAGGAAATGTAACTTGGAAGAAAAGTCTCTAATAATCCCTAGGATTATTATTTATAACAGACCAATGTATTTATTTACCATCCAGAAAAAGAATCTATTGACAGAATAAAAACTTTAAAATGTAATCTGTGGTACACTGCCAGGAAGGCTGAAGATGCCAATCAAAATAAATACCTAGTTTATTACAGTTTGAGATTTTATTCCACATCAACTACTTATATACTTATAATTAGGAATGTTACATGTTCAGTCCTGCAAGGTTCTGCATTTTAAACATTGACCTTTTGCCTGGGGGTGAGGGATGGGGAGCTGCTTATGATAGTACCTTGGACAGAGTCACTGCTTCCTCCCTTTGATTGACCCTGGAGCAGAGCCACCTGCAGGTGGATAAAACAAAGAAACCAATACCAGAAAAAAAAATCTACACAACTTTCAATAACAGTAGTGACTTCATACAAAACATGTACATTTTCTTCCATACTCGTAGTAAGAAGAATTACTGTTGATGCCTTGATCACTAATGTACCCTCGGTGCCTGACACACATGTTGGGATATAGTATATTCTCAATAAATATTGAAATAGGTGTGTTGGCCGAAGTGCTGATGAAAAGGCAGATGCTGGTTTGCTGTGCAAAAGCAGAATAAGATGCAGTAGTGGTTTAGGATGAATGGGGAAAGTTAAGTAATGGTGACGGGATTTGCTTATAGGTGAGCAGGAAGAAGTTCCAACTAAGGGTAGGCTCTTTCTTGCAGAAAGCTGTTAATTATCTAATTTCGATACATCATAGGAATGGAATATAAAAAGCTATAGTGACTTTCTTTCTCATTTGTCAAGCATAACTACACAATCTTATCTTTACAGAGGGCACAACTTAGAAAACACTAGCATACTGTCTGCAGCTTTAAGGAAATTTTAGCCACTAAAATGTGCACTAATTAACTTCATTTGTGAGAATAGGGGATCTGTCATAACTTCTTTCACTCCCTCTATCAATTTAAAAACAAGGACACCAAGTCTTTTTGAATAAGCAGAGAATTATTCTGAGGGTAACAATCTGCAACCTCATGAATCTTTGTTTCCGTTTGTTACCCAGGGCCAGGAGAATTACCCACAGCTACATTTCTTACCTATTTTGTCTAGATGAGGGATTATTATCATAATTTTTTTGCCCTTTATACAGCCCAAAATGTTATTTTCAGAGCAGCTTGGTGTGTCTAGTTTGGCTGGGGTATACGGTGAAGAAACCTGGATTCTTGGACCAAGCCCCTTCCTTACTAGGCATGTAATGTTGAGCAAGCCACTGATTATGTCGGAGACTTTTTTTTTTTTAACCTACAGAGAGCAAAAGGGTTAGAAGATCAAATGAGCTAATATACGTATATCACTTTGAGAATGGAAAGGAGCTATTAAAGAAAAAATTGTAGCTATTGAGGGGCACAAAGTAAGCACCTGGTCACCTTGGAGATTTAGAGGAGGAAATAGAGGAGAGATCTTGTCCACTCTAGGGGTGAGAGGTTGTGAGGGTGCAGTGTAAAGGGGCAGGATGTGATGGAGTGTGGCATGCCATTGCCTGAGTTGCTCACTGCCGGTGAGGACAACTGTGCTATTGCTTCTTCCCCAGTCCTGTGTCTGTGAGAAAATTCCCTATGGCTACTGACTAGCCAGTATTGATTACCTGATTTTTTCTGCCATCCAATGTGGAGCAATTATCATCCTGGGACAAAAGTAAATTAAGAGGAAAATGGATCAATGTTTCTTTAAGGAAAAAGATGGTAGCAGCCTATAAAAAAAAAATCTAGGTTTCTAGGAATAATACGGCATTTTTTCCTATTTTTCAGGGATTTCAGTAGTTTATAAATACTTCTCAAAAGAAATGAGTTCCACAGAATGACTTAGTGAAGTTGATCCCACTACATTGTTATTTCATGTCCCCTCCCTCTACCAAAGTCGAATTGCACCTTCCCCCGCTACGGTGTTTTCTGTGCACTTACTTTGCAACTTAAATAGTGAATGATGCACGATTTGAGATGACAATTATTCTTTGAGTGCAAATCTCAAGAATAAGGGTGATAATTATCCACAAGAACAGACATAGGAGAATATATGAAGAGAACAATATTCGTTTCATGCCATTTCTCATCTTGCTGCTTTTTTTTTTTTGTATTTTATTATTTTTCTGAATCACAATTTTTTTCTTTAGTTTATGACCTTTGAGAACCACCAAAAGTTATGGAACCTCAAAAGATCCATGATGATCCAAGAGAGGTTTTACTAAGTGGATATAGGAGAAAAATAGCTTAGAGGATTTGGCCTTAAGAGGAATTTCAGGGGACAAAAACACACACACACAAAAAAACCTTGAACTATTTAGTAAAAGTAAATTTCAAGACTATGCCTTATTTTAATGATTTTAAAATTAAATCATGTATTCTTAATGCACACAGAATATCTTTTATTTAAACTCAGTTTATTCAACAAATATCTGTTTAACACTGCCCATTGCCCAGCTCTGCTCCATGCAGGAGGCTTCTTTCATTCACAGATTTCTGAAGAGACTACATCAGGCAGGCAACTGGACACCCCATAAGCCTTTTCTCCCAATCCCTTGACATTCACCAGGGTTGGCATCAGAGCCAGTATTCCATGCTTTCTCATGGAGTTCATTTATAATCAGGTGAAATCTCCTCCTAAGTTGGGGGATCTGAGCACCAATTTTGGTGGAGAGCATTTAGGGAAGTAGACCCTTGCTTAGAAGGAAACCTACCACACCTCGTCAAACTGCTTTTTCCCTAGCAGACAAATACAGACATGTCACTCTTGAAAGTGATTTCACTTTCTTGCTGGACCTCCTCTCCCAGTTTTCACTCTCTTTCTGTCCCTATCCTTTTTTCTCCCCTATTCTCTCTTACTTGCCTTCTCTCCCTTTCTCTCTCTCCCTCTCACCACCTGCCCCCTTTCCGCCTTCTTTATACACCATAATGTTTCCTTTAATCAATATGGAGTATCCTGAAAACTAAGGTGAAACTAAAATCTGGCTTGGAGCCCAGACATCACTCTCTGAACTGACAGGCTCTGGTAATAAGGGAGGGTTTGCAATTATACAGATCATTGCTTTGACCTGGTGCAAAGTCAGCCAGGCCACAATACAAGAACAGAAAGGCTTTCTTTCTGCAGCTTCCGGAAGCTGCAATGCCTCAGCAGACACAGACCTGCCTGCTGTGCTGGCCGGCCCGTGCTGATCCACAGTTGAAGTGCTATGATAAGCAGTGCAGCCCATTTGCTGTTCCCCTTGTGATCTTCTGCCTTGTAAAGTAAAAATTAATGTCCTTATAACATATGTTCCTTTTCCCCACAATCTACTCAAAACTGATTTGCACAAATAAAAAAAAAGCAGTACTCAGGGCCAGCCCCATGGCTCACTCGGGAGAGTGTGGTGCTGGGAGCACCGAGGCCGCGGGTTCGGATCCTATATAGGGATGGACGATGCACTCACTGGCTGAGCGCGGTGCAGATCACACTGTGCTGAGGGTCGTGATCCCCTTACTGGTAAAAAAAAAAAAAAAAAGCAGTACTCTCTTAATGGTGTAAGGCTCTATATTCTAAATACCTGATGAGCTGTAACTTTTGCATCTTATCATCAGCTTTGATAGCTTCAGAAAAGGCACTTTGTAATCTTCCTCTGAAATAAAATTTCTCCTTTCAGGCCAGCTTTAGCATGTGATCCATGTAGAATATGGCGGGGAAGTTGCTTTCTTTCAAAACACCTTAAGGCCTTCTAATCACTGTCAGAGTTAAATGAGGGCAGGAACTCAAATTATGTGAGAGTGTTTGTCACCCAGATAAGAATTCATGGGCTGTAATAGATCTTATTACTATTCACTTTGACTTTCTCAATTAGCTTGTCTTGAGGCGTCTCTCTCTCTCTCTCTCCATCTTTCTCTCTCTTTCTCTCTCTCCCTCTTTCTCTCTCTCTCTCTCCCTTTTTCTCTCTCTCTCCCTTTTTCTCTCTCTCTCTTTCTCTCTCTCAAGCTTTGAGGAATTAGAAATTTAAATGAGATGTGAGAGAAGGGAGGGGAAGCTCTCCGTTGAGAATAATCCACATTTCTGGGCCAAGCAGTCCTGGGGATGGGGAGTAAGGAATAAGAGCATCCTTCAAGCTGCTGAGGAGCGGACAGCCTTTGGCAGCTCGCTAAGTCTTAATAAGTCAAAATGTGAACTATGGGAGCATTTGCAGTTTTAGGATTTACTTGTAGATTATTTATGACCTGATTAAGTTTATTTCTTTTTATTTCTTATTTCTTCGGCTTGTAAGGCAAAATTGTCTTAAAGAAAAGTGCCTAAATTTATTAGGTTTCAACTTTCTATATGGCGTACCTTTTCTTTTTTCATGTCTTGAGAATGCAGATAGCTGCACTTAGACCTTACAGTTGTGCCATGCTGGGTTCTCTTCCTAAGGAAGTGAGCACTTATAGTCGATGTGACTTAGACATTCTCTTGTCTTCCCTTCATCCCTCCTTTACAGCCTGAATTAGAGCGTATCTGTGTTCTTCCACACACTAGGACTTATTCATCAGCCTCACTTCTTGCCCATGCTCAAGGTAAATAATAATAACAAAGCATTGAAAAGGTGACATAGGTGCACTGAGGTTTTGGGGTATGAGCATATTGCCCCGGTGTCTCTGTTCTTTAATTTTAATGTCTTGTTGCTGTGCTCATGAAGTGCCTCATTGCTGTGGAGCAGGTGAGGAGTGAGCTTTTAAACACTGGAAACTATATTTACAGCCCAAACTAAATATAGGCTGATTTAATTTTAGGATTCTTAACTAACTACATCTACAAAGACCCTATTTCCAAATAAGGTCACATTCTGAGGTCCCATGTAGACATGAATTTTTGGGTGACACTATTCAACATACTGTAATAGTAGGATCATGGAACGTAAATGCTGGAATGAATGAACTTAGGTATCACCAAGGCCATCCCATTCATTATGTAGAGGAAGTAACAAAAGATGAGATGCCCAAACTTACATGCGTAGTAAGCAATAGAGGTTATTTTTCTTTGCTTGTTTTGTCTTTGTTTTTTTTTAACCTTAATGCTAGATACACTAGGCTAGGTAAGAGAGGAGTAAAAGGAAAGGAGATTGCAGCAGTTCTGAAAATTGGCTACAAATCCTTTGACAGTGCTATTGAGAGTTGAGGTCTATGTCCCCTCCCCTAAAAGGGGAAGGACTTTTGACTGCTTTGCCCAGTAAAGTGTGGTGGAAGTGATGCTGTGCGGCTGCTGAGACGGGCTCACAAAAAGTGACGCATCTCTACCTTTTTCACAGAAACACTCTAATTTGGAGGCTTGACCTGTGTAAGAAGTCTAACTACTCTAAGGCCACTGTGCTGTGGGGAAGCCCGGTCACATGGACAGACCCAATGCCAGTGCTCCGGTTGGCAATCCAGGCACCAGCCATGTGAGTGAGGGGGCCCCCACAAGATTCCAGCTCTAGCCAACAAGTCATCCCTGTCTTCCAGTCTTCTCAGACGAGATGCCAGACATTGTGGAGCAGAGACAAGCTATCCCTGCTGTGTTGGCTGCTATTGTACAAGATTAAAATCCGTACATATGATACAGTGGTGGTTGTTTTAAGCCATACATTTTGGGATAGATTGTCACACAGCAATAGTAACTGGAATAAAGTCACCATTGTGACAATCAGACAACAAGTATACACTCATTTCTATTCTGCCAGGCAGAGAAATAAGCACAAGAGTCAGGCCAGTTTAATTCCAACATGGATAGACTCTCCAGCGGTGCATGCTGGCAAATGCTGACCTCATTGAGAAAAGGAGCTCACTGCACTGGAGAGGCTGGGTGGCCTCTTCATCACGATTTGTAAATTCAGCGAGGGCTATTTCATGGTCCTGGGGATGGCCACATATTTGTCATTTCTCTGGACACCCAACTGGGGAGAGTGCATACTGAAAAGGATGTGTTTGCTCTTCAAGAGCAATTGAACCTGGAAACTTATAAAACTCTTCTCTTCGTGTTTTCATTGCTGGAAATAAATAAAATCTGGAGTCTGGTGTGCCACAACCATTCTGAATTCTTAGGCAGAGATGAAAGTAAAACCAGAGGCAAAGTAAAACCTACAGAGACAAATAAAATCTATCATTTTAACTTGTCTCAAACAAAGGATGGGTGTATCCACATTCATCTTTCCAGGCACGATAGCATTAATCAGTAAAATATTAATTTTCCTGTGGGCCAGGCACTCTTCTAGGTCCTGGGGATACAGACTCTCTGCATAAAGAGTAATGTGTATGTGTGACAGACACAGTGTTTCTATATTATGCAATCTATGTTCTGGAGGCAGAGATAGACAATGACTATATGAATAAATAGTATTTGGGTAATGTGAAGTGCCTTGAAAACAGTATAATAGGGTAATGTGGAAAACAATGTGTATATGTAGGAGTTCTTTAAAAAGAGTTCTCAAGGAGGCCTCTCTGAGGAGGTGACATCTGAGTTGAGTCCTGAATGACACATGAGACCTAGCAGAATGGCACGAGCTACACCTTCAGCTAGCATGGCCTCGTGTCTGAAGGTGGCACACCTACTTGAAGGGCAAGTAGATGTAAGATTTCCCATTTCAATGAGAACTTGTTGAGCACAAATTTTTAACTTGTTCTGGTTAGGAAACTCTGCTGATTCTAATACTCCTTAGTGGTAAGTACTCCAGTAGATTAGAATTTTCCATTTCTACTATGGGTGGTTGAATTCTGAGTAGATGAAATGCCAGTGTTAAGCTTTTGCCTCAGGACTGAAGTGATCACAGGACCTATTTTAAACAGTTTACAATTAAGCCTTAAAATTGTGCTCTGTAAAAAAGGGTGGCATTTATAATGCATGTAGAGAAAAATATATATATACCTCTAATTATCCTCTTTTAAGAAAACAGAAAGCAAATAAAAAACAGATGAGTGAACAAATAAATACATACATACTATGACTGAAAACAGATCCCTAAACGGACTTATCTAAATATGATAAAACATATTTTATATTCTGTGTCTGATAAAATGAGTATCTGTGTTCTGTGTCGCTCTAACTCTTAAATTGGTTATTCTTGCTGTCATCCGAGCTCTCTTATTCCTTGAGTGTTTAATGGCCCCCCCTTTTAATTTTTACTTTTATTTTAAAATTAAAATTTGTATTCGTTTTTATTTTTTGTTACATTTTATTTCTTAGAACTTTATCTGCAGAATCCCTTGAGGTTTGTGCTTAAAGTTTGTTTACCAAAGAGCATTAGCGTTTACATCTGCCAACCAGGGACCACCTTACTAGGAGTCAGCAAACTTTTTCCGTAAAGAGCCAGATAGTAAATATTTTAGGCTTTGTGAACCATGCAGTCTCTGTTGAGACTACTCAACCCTACCACTGTAGTGCCAAAGGATCCACAGTAATATGTAAATAAATGAGCATGGCTATATTCCAATAAAACTAGTTTTGACACTGAAATTTGAATTTTGTGTAATTTTCACATGTCACAAAATATTTTCTTCTTTTGATTTTCTTTCAACTATTTAACATGAGAAAACCATTTCAGTTCATAGGCTGTAAAGCAGATGACAGACTAGATTTGGCCTGTGGGCCATAGTTTGCTAATGCTTGTTTTAAAGTAAATGTTTAGTGTGTGATTATTATTATTATTATTATTATTATTTGAGGTCATAATCAGTGAGAATTCTAGCCTCACATTTGTGTGAGAGCAGAGTTGTGGTTAAGATTTCAGGGGAATGATTTCCCCCACTTATCCCAGAGCCATGGTAAGCGAAATAAATATTCCTACCACCTCCCTCTGTGAGGCAGTTTTTTTTTCCTAGTTTACCCAGAAACTCTTCCTGGGGCTTGGCTTGATACAGAGGTTCCTGATCTGAACTGCAGGATACCCAGGATTCAGGCGATCTCCTCAGGATCTGCTAAAGTCAAGGTCGAGGCCATCAGGGTTGGAAGAGGACAAATGCTTATTTGCCATTTCCAAATGACAAATTCCTATGGCTCATTTCCGGATCTCTGAGATTTCTTTTTTATACTGACCCCTAGGGACATCTCTTACTTTCCAGCCAGATTATTCATGCATATAAAAAATGGTTTTTGCATATTATCCAGAACTTTTAGGTGTTCTGCATACCTGGAAATATTGCTGAAGACAGAAAACTCTTTGAACTGTATATCCTGTGCTTTTTCCTGAATTCCGCTCTGGTGTATGTTTCATGCTACCTTAGGAGATTGGTTCTTCCTAGGGACAAATTATGGAGGAAAAGGAAACATCTAGAGAACCTGTGCAGTCTAGAGGGAAAGCAGAAATGGAGTCACCAAGGATTCGACTGGGGAAAAAAGTGAGAAACTTTTAGAGAAAATTCCGGAGAAGTAGCTGAGGAAAAGATAAAGTGATGAAGACTGAAGTGACTGAAGTTACTTTCCCACTGGAGGAGGCTCCAGAAGTAAAGAAAGTGTCATATTTGGATGTTGAAAGAGGAAACGTAATTTTGTTTCGCAGATGCAAGATGAATGTGCAATGGGAATGCAGCTGTGTGAATTCAAAGATGAAAGAACATGGATGCCTACACGACATAGGAAGCACCGTGTGTTTGCCGACAGGCAAGTGATACGAAGATCATGATTTAGGGAGAAGGGATCCTACAGCACAACGCAAGGTGGTTTGCGTCATCCAGTAATTGGTTGCAAAGAAGACCAATTAAGAAACTATTCCAGTAATCGAGGTGTGAACGCTGAAGAATTTAGCCTGTGGTGGAAGAGAGAGGAACGAGGAACGGGTCCCACAGATCTGAGACGTGCGGAAGAGAACGGGCAGCCAAGTGTGAAGAACGACTGCGAGAGGGCGCAAGGTGGAGACGCCGCGGTGGGAGAGAGCGCGCGGGAGAGCGGCGTCTCGTGCTTCTGTCTCTTCTGACTCGACACCCAAGGGTGTCATTTGAAAGCTCATTCAGTGGGAAATCAGGTAGATTCCAAGATACAAGGGCCCCAAGGGGTCAGTTTGAGTTTTGTGTTCTTTCTTTTTCCTCCCGAATCGACAGAGTTGGAAGTAGAGTTTCCTCGGAATACTTCTTTCTACCCGAGCGGCGCCGACCGTGAGGGGCTCCCCCGGGGCTTTCCGTGGGTCGCGCCCCGCGTCTCCTCGCGCGTGGCTGGGAGCTGAGCCGGGGGAGCCTGTGCGGGTCGAAAACTACACCGCTCCACCTGCACGGCTCCTCATGCTTCACACGCCTCAGGGGCTTTTTTTCCTGACAACATAATCAAGGTTCTTGGTGGGCTTAGTGTTTTGTTTTGCTTTCTTTTGTATGAAGATGTTGCATTTTCTAAATAAATGATCCCAAGAATAACCTTTTGGAATGGCCATGCCATTTTTGAGAAGGAGGCGACGTGGCCTTCACTTTATGTTATAGCACCCTCCTGTGCCCTGGGCGCCAGTTGCCTTTTCAGAGAGTATAATTTGTTTATGACAAGATACTCTTTGAGGCAGAGGTACAAACTGTGGCTAACTGTGTAGTTAAGAAGAAATTGGCGAGAAAATAGAGTGGGGAAGCCACACCCATGTGGCACAACGCGGGGCACGCACTTTGTTTTGCTTTTGCTGAGCCATTTTGGAAGAGCAACCTTAAAGGAATGATCGTTTCTTAACTCACATCTTCAAGGGCATCCACATTCAAATACAGAATGAAGGAAACATATTTCTTTATAGAGTAAGATGGACTAGATTTTTGAGGGTACAGCTTTAACACCTGAAAAAGTTGTTCCATGTGACAGGAAGGAAGTAACCTCGGGCTGAAAATCAGTCTTTGGTTCTAGACTGGATTCTGTCTCTGATTATAACGGTCACCATTGATCAAGTACTCACTGTGCAGACACGCGACTAAGTGCTTTTCATGCATTATCTCACTCGATCCTTATCACACTTCCAAGATAAAGGTACTATTCTTATTCCTGTTTTAACAGATGCAAAAGCTGAGGCTTGGGGGAAGTTAAGGAGCTTGCCCAAGGACCCACAGCTAATAGGGGTTGGTATCTAAGCCAGCTTGTAGGACTTGAGCTGAAGCTCTTAATCACTGTTTGCACAAAGAGTATTGGGCCTTGGAACATCCAGCCAACCACTTTGAGCCTCAGTGGTCTGTAAAACAAGAAAATTAGCCCTGATGACTTATAAGTTTGCTTCCAACTTCAAGATTCCTATCCAACTATCTTCTGAAGAACGGAGTATAAAGAGCTAACACACACAAAAGATTAAGGGTATGAGGTCCCTGGCCTTGGCAAAAGCCAGCATTAGAGAACGAATTCCTTTGGGGGTGGTGAGGGAATCCAGCAACAACTGAGCAGTTAAGTCCTAGGAGAACCCTGGAAAGAGCTCTAAAATATCAGGTGCTGATATGTCTTGAAAACGAAGGGTGAATCTTGATTTTGAAGAAATGAGTCATACGAAATTGAAACCCATTATGTGCTTTTTTTTCCTATCCTTAATAATTGGATGCTCAGAGGACAAAGCCCATAGCCATGCAAAAATATAAGAGATTCCATTTTGAGAAATTTCCAAGTAATGTACCTTAGTTCTATATCTTCATCTTTCAGAAATCCTTTTACCTCATTTTGAAGTGGGTTATCAAACATTTATTTCTCCATACTGAATCTGAGGTGAAAACAAACCAAAAAACTATTAAGGCCTGGAGGTAGGAAAATTCAGAATTAAATGAAAATCCAGCTGTACTCCCTAAACATGGGTAGAGGTCGCAACATGTGTTTAGTCAGTCTTTATAGCACTTAAAGTTGTTTCAGTCCTGATGAAGTGCTGTGGGCAAGTATGCCATTTAAATTTTCTTCCTCCTTTCTCCTCTACGTTTCTTTTGATCACAGGCAATGTTATTACCCTTTAAAGCACAAAAATAGATGAGGTAATATTAAGAGCCAGTCTGATCACAGGTGTCCTCAACTTCTCTTTTATCTTTTGATAGTGATATAAAGAGGGCTTCTTCACTCTAAAACATTTCCATTCAAATTTTATTATTTGCATGATTTAAAAAAAAAAATCCAGGCAATACAGCGGTTCTAGAGAGTCAATGGCTAATTGTGTGGAGGGTAATTGCAATTTAACCAATACAGAAGATTGTTTAGAAGGAGATGACTTCTATGGTCTTGGTAACTGTGGCTTAGGATTCAACCAGCTGCTGTGGTGCATGATAAACATCTTAGTTCATTAAGATCAAAGAGTTAATCACTTGTTCACAGTGCTGATTTCTGCAGCTGAAAAGGCATTTACAGCAATTAACAACTTTTTAAGGTCCTCGGCCTGAATTGTCAACCTTCAAATAAGCTATCTCTGGGGAAATCATTGATGATACAACCACTTGTCACAAAATTCATCTGCCTGATCTTTATTGAACTTGATGTGCAAACATTTAAATGATAATTGAAACACTAATTAAATGCTGTGTTTGGGAACCAGAGTCAGGAATTTGGAGAGAAAGCCTGACTTATTATTGACAATACCAGGAGCCAAAAGCCCAAGGTGTTGCCAGTTTTCAGCAGGAGCGATTTGGCTCATGCGTGGGTTGCCCTGATGTCTACTGATGTGCACAAAGCACTTCTGGTTGTGCCATCAAACACAACACAGGGGAGACAGCTGGCAACCCAACCAATCAGTAAAAAGAGTTAGCATCCATTCCAGAGACATGGTATCCATGACCTAATCTGATCGTGAGTGTTGATTCAGACTGGGGTACAGAGGATAAAGTAAAATCATATTTTTGAATCAGGCCATTGTTTACATTTTTGTTTCTTTGTGTCCAGGGTGTACATTTTATTTCGTATTTGAGAGCACTGGTTGTGTGCACCTATTTACTATCTTTTCATTCATTGGCTTAAATCAGTGGCTCTCAATCCTGACTACTCATTAAAATCAATTAGAAAATATGAATGCTAGGGCTGCCTTTAATGCCAATTGCATTATAATCTCCAGTATGTTAAAATAGCTGTCCAGGTGCTTTTAATGTGCAGTCAGGGTTAAGAACCACTACATTAGATGGAAGCTCCATTAGGGCAAGGGCTATGTCAATTTTAATCACCCTTGAATTTCTAGAACATAGCACAGGGCCTGACACTTAACAGATATTCAATAAATATTTTGAATGGCTTGTGCTTGGTAATAATCCTGGGTAGATTTTAAGTGGCTGAGGCCTCTACGAAGGTTTATAGAGTGTACCAAGGTAAATGAGAGACAGGCAGTGTACTCCTGTTATTGTGCTGTTGCTTCCTAACAACAGAAGCCAGTGATCCCGGAGCAAGCCCTAGGAGCCTGAATGCCTTCCAAGCTTCGGTCCTTCCCCCAGTCCCCACCAGATGTGCTTCCTGCCCGTGATTCCTATGACTGGCTCCACTCTTCGTTTTCTAACTGCACTCCAACTTCCCACTGGTATTGGCACCTGCCCTGAATCTAACCCAGCAAGGGCATGTTCTCCCCAGCTGTTGGAGTGCTGCCAGCAGACACTCCTCAGTCATCAACCGCCTTCAGGGGTGGCCTCAGCTGAAGAGCACCGTCATCCAAGATCACCACCCTGCTGGGGGCAGCCCCTAGCTGATGGTACAAAGGTACAAAGGCTCATCCTTCGCCCAACTCAGAGCCACTTTGATGGACTATTTGAGCTCCAGGGCCCCTGTGGAATAAGCTGAAGTCTTGGTTAGGACTTTATTACAGCTTATCTTTGTCCTCCACCAGTGCTTCTGCCTTTCCCTTCCTCCACAGGTGTTGATAAGAAGAGCACTTCCTAAGGAACTCTTTCATTCCAATCTCCATATGGGAGTCCGCTTACCAAGTGCACAATGACAGCAGCACAAATTACTTGACCTCTGCTCCCCATGAGTACTCGGCCTGTGCCTGGGCTCTTCTCACTGCTGTCTACCTTGTGCCAGACACCATGGAAGTCATGATCAAGGCAGACAAAATACTATCCCTCATTGAGCTTATATTCTGGTGGGAGAAATAAACAATAAATAAATAAATATAGATAATGCTGGGTGGTGATAAAAGCCATTTAGGAAAATAAACCAGGGTGAGAGAAGAGAGAATAATGAAAGTAGGTTAGGGTGGTAATGTGCTGGAGCTGTCTCAGGCTGACTCATGAGAACTGATAATTTAATCCTCAGGAATTTTACAAGCTGGTTGTTAAACAGAACCATTATTAGAAATTAAATTATATAAACTTAAAATTAAATAAATCGTATTAGAAACAAAACTAATGTATACTCAAAACTCATCGCTTTCTCATTTCACTACATGTTGCTGTGATATATGCTCTTGTGGTTATTTACATCTGTTATATCCATGTGGTAGAAATACTATACAGAGGTGTGCTATCGTGCACCTCTTTCCAATCCTACATTCATTGACATCTATGAGTGATTCAGTGACATCTATGAGTCTGAACTATATTTATTCAATTGCAACCACGGGCTGGCTATGGATACAGAAGTATGCAAAAATCAACAAAAGCATACTGTGAGAATTGACTATATAGAACTTACTATAACAATGCATATGTTATTATTTGTAAATTGTGTGATATACATCCATTATATCAGTAAAATTTATAATAAACCTATGTATGTGTACACACGCATAAATTTCCTCCTCAGAGATCCAGTTGTGCACATTTACCAGCACAACATGGAGTGGGGGGCTTTGTTTTAGGTTTGATATCAGGGAAGAAGGGTGTAGAATTTGAGCTGAGACTTGACTAAAGGCAGGGATGCTGTGTTTATTACTCCTTGTGAGAAAATATGCTGTCCCGAATCCTTTGTTGTGTTCTCATTTCTTATTCTCAGGTGATGGTCTCTAGACAATTTTGTTAACGCTTCACCCGTATGGATGATTTATCTCTCTCAACATCTATTGATTTCTTTTAGGATTTTAAGAACTTCTACTAGGTCACAGCTCAAGGTCTTACCTTTCCCAGTGAGAATAAACTCAATTTGCTTGGTTCATTATTATTTACATTCTGATAGCACATTTTGTTTGTAATTGCCTAGAGGAAATGTATTTAATCATCCTTAAATGTTTACATGGTAATTATAGGTATTTTTGTAAAGAATCAATCTTTTAACTACCAATTTTATCTCTTCTGGGAATTTAGATACTTGAATATTGAAATAATTTTTTATTAGCCACAGCTAAAAGATCCCATAGGTGTCAAAGTGCAGGTATTATAATAGAAAAGGCAGAGCAGTTAGGTGTTGCAAGACACTTACTGACTTTTTGACCACGAGCAAATTCCAAAGCTGCAGTTTCCTTATCTGCACAATAGCAATTTAACTTGGCAAACCTATTGATTGAGACAAATAAGGCAAATTCCTGCCCTCAGGGAGTTAACAATCTAGCCTTAAACCTATTCCTAATTCAGCTTGATGAACACTAATAGTAGCTGTAATGTGAATACAGAATCATGTAAAAATCAAGTGAGGTGACATAAATCAGCATATTTTGTGAACACAGAAAGTACCATAAATATGTGAGATACATCTGCTTATTATAAACCTGCTTGGTTCTGGGTGCTGACTTGATAAACGACTACTGAAGAAATGAATCCAGTAGTATGCCACCTCCTTACTCAGTTAAACTACGGTGTCTTAGGTGAGGTCTCGCTCTGCTGTCGTACAGTTCTGTTTAAGCTTTTTAATCAATACACGGTTACATTGATCTAAAACAAATATGTAGTTAAAAATTTAACTACAGTGTGAGATATCCAAGTAAATAAAATATTCCTTTAATAGAACTGAATCATACTATTTTATTTTTCTATGACTTTTCTAGGTTTTTAATCTTAGGATCTGTAGTTGCTGCATATTGGTCTTTTCCAAAGTCTTCGGAATGACAGTAACTACCCAACTACTTCATGTGGCAGATGAATTACCATGCAGAGAAACGATCATATTTTGAAGCTCATATAAGCAATTCTTTCATTGGTTATGAGAAAATGCTTACATGTAACTGATTTTTTTTTAAAAAAGGAAAAGAATGCTTTTCTTATACACAGATTATATATGTTTGTTAGAAAAAAATGTAGAAAATACCGAAAAGTAAAAAATATGATCACCTGCTGTTTTCCCACTCAGAGACTACTACTTTTAGCAGTTTGACATCTATTCCCCTAAGTTTTATCTATGCATATTTTATGTAGTTGTGAAAATCATTGATGTATAATTTTATGCCTTGCTTTTGTCATTTAACATTGTAACAGAAGAATTTTCTAAGCTATTAAGAATCTTTTCAAACATCCATTTAAATGACAACATGTATTTCATTCTAGGAATATGTCCTACTTCTAGTTGGTCACAATACCAAAATTTATTTGAAGGAATGAATGTTGACACTGATTTAATCACCTGGGAAGATTATATTCTTATCACAGTGGCATTGCCATTTCTTAGATTATTTTTGAAATGACATTTTTGGAAACACCTACAAAATAACTCAGAAAATTGATATCATTATCTGTCTACGATTTTTTAAAACAAAAATATAATTGTACCTAACTTGTTTTTTCCAATTAGGTAAGAGTGACTTCTGACTATTTCTAATTACCAAATCAACCTTGAAGAAAAAGCATCTACAAACATTGATGACATTCAAAACAATGCTGCATAGCAACTTCCAAAGAGAAGTTAGAAAATACTTAGCTAAAGCAACGTCAGAACAAATAACATTTTCTTATAGAATAACTACTAGGGGGTGAAAAAATAAAACTAATTAGTTTGAGCTAGTTTCATCATGTTTGCTAAACATCAGTATTTTATGTTACAGTCATCCCCTCATCTCTGAAGACCCTCAAGAGTTGATCATGCCCCATGTATTCACCAGCCTCCCTAGCTTCTCTGCCCCTCTGGCGTGACCTTGAGGTTCAAGGTTCCAGATATGAACTTTTTGTGATGTTACAACTCCACTTTAAAAAATATCCCTGCCCTGATTTTAGAAGTAGAGCATCCTTCAAGGTCTTAAGGCAGAAGAGAATCAGCTCTTGCTCAGGAAAAGGAAAAAAAACCCAAAAACATTATCGAGGAAACTTGTACCATTTGGAGTGTCATTTACTAATAATTGCTAAGTACAAAGTCCTATGCTGGGCATGCATTTCTGTCTTTGTGGGAGAACATTCTGGGGTGATCTTCAGTAACCTGAGTATCAGTTTTCATGGAATGGCAAAAAAAAAGGAGTGGATTAGTGGTCAGGAGCCCTAAATGTTAACGTTGTCTCCACTTCTAACTCAGACCAATCTCTTTCTTTTTGCCTCAGTTTCTCCTTTCATAAAATAGTGGGAATGGTGTAGAAGACCATGAGATGATTTCCAGATTACCATTCAGCTCTGTGATTCCTTGGCTCTGCAATGTAGTCAGGGACACAGCGAGGAAATCAGGATGATTTTAGCTAAGCTGATGTTAAATTTACTGAGTAACAAAGACTCGAGTGTGCTTTAAAAGGCACAGGCATGAAAAATGAGTTCCAGTTGCATGAATGTGATGAAGACTCTTTCAAAAGAATTACCCTATTCTTGACTTGGCCATCTGAAGTATCAACTGGAATTTTAACTATTTTGAAATGTTCTTTCCTATAAATGGAGAGTTGGAAAATGAAGGGATTACCTCTACCTATTTCTCTTTCTCCACCAAGTCACTGTGGAGAGGCTTAGCCTGGGTTGGTGTGGTGGTCATAGGAAGGGCTTATGATCTCTCTGTGGGGTTCTCCAGGGCCTGTTAGCTCAGCGTTATGAGGACTTCAAATGGTAAGAGAGGGTGGGGTTAGAATGAAACGGGAGGAGTAAGTAGAGGAGGGAAATTTTAGTGGTTGTCCAGAATAAACAAGAGGACAGAAGTCTCAGGGAGTGTTTAAGAAGCACTTAGAAATAAAGGAGTTTTAGCAACTCTGGTCCTGTCTCCGGTTGCCTGGAGATCTGAGGATATGGGAACAGAATGCGGCATGGCTTCCATAGTGCACAGTAGGGACATGAGTGCCTAACATAATTTAACAGTATGTTGAGATGGGACACCAAAAGCAGGGAACAGGGTTCTAGAATATGAGGCCAATAGGAGTAATGATAGAAAGTAGTGCCTGACACCTTACTCCTGGGTACTGAGCAGAATTCCCTCAGCTAGTAAAGCCTCTTGGTTCCCACTGGTTTTGAAAAGAAGGGGGACTGATTGGCCTCTGATTGGGGGGTTTCTCATGCACTATCTTAATATCAGAGGGTCAGGTCGACCACCCACTTGCGCCCCTGGAGCAGTGACAGACGATCATTGTGTAACTCCATTAGCAGTGAGGTGGACACCGCTACCGAGCAGCCTCTAATGGCTCTGGGCAGGGGCACGGCAGCCTGCAGAGTTTGGGATAAGGGCTGAAACCACATTTTTCAGCCTGACTTTGGGAAAGGTGTGATGAAAGCAGGTGGATGAAGAGATGTTGAAGGAGTAGAAGCTGCAGCTTCCTTTCACCCTCTCTTATTAAACATCTCAAGTAGGGCAGACTTCCCTCCTGTCTGTCTATGCCTTAGAGATTCAGTTTCTGTGTGCACACGATGAAAGCCGCAGGGTTTTTGCATTAATAAGCCCTTTAAAAAATGTCAGCTGAGAAGCGCTAAAGACCTTTTCACCAGCCACTTTTCAATCTTGTTATTTTAATACTTGCCTCTACCCTAGGCTTCATAGAAATGTAAAAGGTAATGAAGTGTTTCACATGCTGTTTTCTCTCCTTTAATTCTAATTCAAATCTACCATTTAGTGCGTGCTTTAACAATAATGTTTACTCGAGTTGGAGCGCTATTTCATTGCAGCCCAGAAATGCTTATCTGGGCTTGTATTTTATACATATCATGTATGTTATCAGTGTACACAGCCAGTACACAGGGATGAAAATTTAAAAAAAAAAATCTTTAGACCTCAGTTTTATCCTGAAAACCTACGGGTTTTCTGTAATGTGCCCTACTGGGGTCAAGTTGGAACTGCTGTCATCTAGTAAACCAGAGAGAGAGAGATCACATTCCCAGCCTCCTTAGTCAGACACCTCTTTGCTTCACACTTGGAGCTATGAGTGCCTCTCCCTTGGCTTTATTTTTTTGAGATATAAGATGAGGAGTTTGGTTAGAGCATGGTGCTGATAACACGAAGCTCAAAGATTCAGCACCCCACTCCCTCCCCCCAAAAAAGAAGAAAAAAGAAAAAGGGAGAAAGGAATACTTATTTCTCTGTTATCTTTTGAGTAAGTTGAGAAACACTTTTTTAAAAAGCTGATACAGGGCCTTTCAAGATGGCGGTGGCTGCGGCGGTTGGCGCGGAGTAGCTGAGGTGGAAAAGGTGGCCACTGGGCCCCAGGCAGCCGGGAAACTTGTGGACCTTCCTCTTGCCATCTCTTAAGGGAGGACCGCTGCTGGTGGCCGGTCGTGGGGGGTGACTGCCACTTTGCCCTCGGCAGGAGAGGCTGCCTCATTTACAGGCAACAGCTCTGAAGTGTGGAGCAGGAAAAGAACTGTTTCTTAGCTGCAAAAGCGAGTCTCGAAACAGGGAACACGGCACCAGGGCTGCTGTGGATGCAGCCAGGATCCCGGAGGCCGGGGCCGCGCTGAAGGCGGCCAGCTGCCCTATTCAGGATTTGAGGTTTCAGGCCGGCATAAAAGAAGATTCCTGGGAGCGCCCGAGCCGCGCCGCGACTGAACAGCCCGAGGTGGCAGCGGCCGAGAACAGGGAAGGTGGCAAACCAGAGGCAGAGAGTGAGCGCCTGACCTGGCACAACCCTGTGAGTGACCCCTGGACCAGCCCTGTTTGGGGGGCTGATGCCCACCCGGCTCCCGCCTGCATCACTAGGCCACTCACCGCCTCGGGGCTGCCTCCATTTTCCCAGGTGCTGGCAGCTCCGCCCAGCTCGGCCATCACTGAGCCTTCCCACTTGCTTGGCCCGGCGCGGGGCTTTCTGGATCCTGCGGGCCGGCCTCCCCTCCCACTCCCTCTGTGGTTCTCTGGCGGGTTGGTGGCATGGGGCATCCCCGGCCAGTGTCGGGAGGGCAAGGAAGTACGGGAGGGCCGACTGTCACTCCACCACACCCTGGACTCCGGCCCCGGTAAACTTCCTGTTACTGGGAGGCAGATACCATCTCTGCGGCCACCAGTTCGGAAAAAAGCCTAACCAATTTCTGGTTGGGAATAGTGTGGTAGGAGAGTTCCCAGGTCCGCTTGAACCTGCTGGAGAGCTGGCTGCAGGCGGGCGCTAAACTCGGTTTATACCGGGGGGATACAAAGGTGAACAAGTCCCGAGAAAGATCTACACAGTGCTACAAAGGCACCCAGAGCGACCGGTCGTCTGTGCCTAGCAGAAACCTGGTAGACTTCCTGGGTGAGGCGGTGCCGAGCAGGGTCTTGAAGGCCCAGCTGATAGACGAAGGTTGCAGAAGACTGGTACTGTGGGTGAGCTGCTGTGCCCTCAAGAGAGATGCCAGATCCCCTTGCTGGAACTGGCAGCCCTGGGTGGGCTCACTGCTGTAGGCATATATCTGTGCTGGAGAGAGGCATACGAGTCCTCTTCTACCTCTTTGTGGCTGCCAGAATTGCAAAGGCACCTCATCAATGAAGGCGGGTGTATTAGTCTATCTCTGTTGCTTATAACAGAATACCTGGAACTGGGTAATTTGTAAGGAAAATGAAATTTGTTGCTTACAGTTTCAGAGGCTGGGAAGTCCCAAGTCCAAGGAACACGTCTGGTGAGGACCTTGTTGATGACACAGGAGTCTCACGTGGCAGAGTGGTGGAGCAGAGAGAGAGACAGAGAGACTGTCACATGCTCTCCTTTTAAAGCCCTCAGAACCACGTCCATGACCACCACTAAACTATCAACTTATTAATACCATTTATTAGAACATGGTCCTCACAATCTAATCATCTCTTCGAGGCCCCACCTTTCAATTACCACAATAGGATTTCCCACCCTCTTAACACTGACATGGTGAGAGTTAAGTTTCTAATACATGGACTTTGGGGGAAAAAATTCATAGTAGTGGGGTTGCTAGCAGTGGCCAGAGGCCCTGATTAGGTTGCTTTTTGGGTCTATAAAGTGTGCATGCTGACCCCCTCTGTCCTGAAGGTGGCACCCTTGCTGCACTGGACCACCTGCTCTGGAGGCACAGGATGCCATGTGAACACAGGTGTGGGCAATCCAGGGCAATGATGTAGGGGCCACTGTAGGGGCCAGAATGTTCTCAGTGTTAGGGAACCTCAAATCTGCAATTACCTCAGTAGCCTGAGGCCCAGGGGGTGGGAGCAGGTTCACGTGTGTCCCTCCCCAGGTCAGTTCAGTTGCCTGTGCCCCCAGGAGTTTCTCAGCACTAGGTACATGGCCACAGAGACCACTGCTGAGAGAGGCATGTGGGTTCTCCACCCTCTTCTCATGGCGATAAGAATTGTACAGGTGTCCCGCCAATGTAGGTGGTGTTGCCAGCCATGGTTAAAGGACCTGAATATGCTGCTTTCTGGCTCTGTGGGGTGCACATACCGACTCCCTCCATCTTAGCTGCACCAGACCATCCGTTCCCAGGGCACAGGGCTGAAGCCAAATTGAGGGTGTTGGAACTGCTCCTCATCCCAAGTTTACTGCAGCAGTCTGCGACACAGAGGGTGGGGGCATCTCTGTGTTACCCCCCCCAGGCCAATGCTCCCCATGTGCCCACAGCAGTTCCTTGATACTGGGTACACGGCTGCAAGGGCAGTGCAGACTCCCCCATGGGTTGGGCCTCCAGCCCACTTACCTTCCCACAGGCAGAAACTCCTGAATCCTCCAAGTTGAGAAGCATATTATTAGCATTAAAAAGATATCTGAATAGCAATTTTAATTTATTGAGCATATTCTGCATGTCTAATGGCTACATGTCTAGGTGTAAGGGCAACCAAGTCCCTGCCCTTGGGCAGCTGTCATTCTAATGAGTCAGACAGGTGGGCACGTTGATAAAAAGTAAGACCACGTGATACAAGCGTGAAACTAGGAAACCTGAACTGTGAACTGCCAGAAGAGGGAGCAGTGGATTCTATCTAGACATGTCTGCGAAAGAGAGGATAGGAGGGCTTAGTTTGAAAGACAAATGAAGGGCAAGGCTGGGACACTCCAGACAAAGGAAAGAGCATATGTATATAAACCATTAGAAAAAGCACAATGTGTCCAAGGAGCAATGAGAAACTGAGCCCGGCTAAAGCATAAAGTACAGGGTAGGGGCAGTGGGAGAGTCAGGCAGCTGAGACTGAAAACCCAGGATGAGATTACATGATGTGGCCTTCACTTTTTGTGGACAACATTTGGATTTAGTCTTTAGCCATCTGAAAGCCGGCACAGAACTTAACTCAGGAAAGCAATTCAAGCATACATATGTTTTAAGGAGGTCCACTCTGGTGCCAGTACGGATGAAGGGTAAGAAAGGTCATGGAGGTGATTAGAGCAAATTAGGTGAAAAAGAGTGAAGGTATGAGTTAAAGTAATGATAGTGGAGAGGAAAAGGAGGGCCTGGATCCAGGAAATATTCCTGAAGTAGAATTAATAGTATTTGGTTACCTTCTTAGGTAGATGGTGAGAATAAGAGCTGACTTTAGAAAAAAAATTGTGAAAATGGGTAAAATTTGTTTTCAGTATTCTAAAATCCACTTTATTGATTTTGGCCTCTCTCCATAGAACATTTTTAATCAAAGTCTACTCTTAGATTCCTAATTCACACTAATGTGAATTTAGTGATTACTGATTACAGCTTGAAATATTACTCCTGAGTGGTGGGATTTATATTTTACTTTTTATTTTACCATTGTTTATATTGTATATCTAATTTTTTAAATGTATTTTGTATTTCTATTATTCTATTTTATATTTGTATAAATTGTATAAATTATTATATAAATCTTATTTATAGTTTATATTTAACTATGAACACAAAGATATTCATGAGGGTGTTTTTTATGCAGAGGAATCATTGAAAAACAATCTAAATGTCTTAATAGTAAATAATTTGTTGAATCAACACTTGAATGTCCAAAGATGATATCTGAAATAGCCATTTAAAAATATGTAGTAACACATTTGTTTACTTAAAAGGTTGTTCAGACTATTTTTTTTAAATACAATTTATAAATAGAATGTACAGCAAAACCCAAGTTTTAAAAGTATACATATTTTTAATATGTTCCTAAGCAAAGGAAAAAGACTAAAGATCCCCCCAAATACTGATAGTGATTATATTTTTGTGGGAAGTGGGTCACTCATTATGAGTGACTTTTGTTTTCTTCATTATGTGATCTTGTACTTTCCAAATTTTCAGTAATGAGTGTGTTCTGGTGTTAAATTTGAAGTTTCCATGAAAGCACCAAATAATGGATATGACATAATGGATATGATGTTCCAAAGTGAGGTTCTGGGCTAAGTTGCAAAATTCCAAAGGTAACTTCAAAAACACAGTTTTACAGCTTTTAAGCCCTCCACCACATCAAGTGTGTAAATTTTTGGCTTGCTGAAGATCAGTAGGGTAGGACTTGTGCAGAGGATTTCTTCAAAGAGTTGTACTGTGAGTCCTGGCCTTGCTAAGGAGGAGAGATGAGGGAACGATGGTTCTCTTTTTTCCCTAGTCAAGATAAAAGGGTGTCAGTAGGATGACTGGAAGATTCTGATATATATCCCCTGCAGTAGAAGGATACATGGACTTGTGTCTGACTCCCACCTGAAGAGGCTAATGGACAGTCTAGAGCCTGATGGGTGACCTGAAGTGAAGAAAGTTGATTTAGGATCAGCCTATGCTTCCAGAGCTTGTGACATAGACAATAGATGATTATTTCCTGTGGCCCACAGTGGGCCACACTCAAAAGAGAACCAGTGTGGGCTCCTATAAGACCCTGTTCAAAAGAGAGCTGAAGGACAGACAGAAGTTGACCATGTTTCTGGACTCCTACAGACTGCAGGAGGAGTAAGAAATGTAATTAGAAGTAATAAATCAACCACTTTATGGGCACTACAAGTTAGAAATCCCCAACAGTTGTGATGGGAGCCACTATGTAATCTTATCAACTAAGTTCTCCTTAGTTTCTGCTCTCAAATAGATGCTAACCAATTCTTAGGTCAAGGGTTTTCTTTTAAAGTTTGTCCCACTGGTTACCACTCTAATATTTTATTGTCATCTCAATAAGTCAATAATCAACCATGGCCTATGTCTTGAGTAACTTTCCAAACCCACACAGTATGAGGGGGTCTTCAAAAAGTTAAAGGAAAATGCATATTATGAAAATACTATGCATGGATTTCAAAATTTTTGGCACCAAAATAAACTCATATTAACTTGTTATATATGTCTGAAAACAGGATCTAGTTTGAAGCCCTAAGAATAAGACATCAGTTTTTAAAGAGCTCCTTTCAGAGCAACATAAATTCTGCTAAAATTGAAGCAAGAACAAACATCAAATTTATGGCAAAGCTTGGATGAAAGAATGGTGAAATTATTGATGCTTTAGAAAGAGTTTATGGGGACAGTGCTCCAAAGAAATCACCAGTTTACAAATGGATAACTCATTTTTAAAAGGGATGAGACAATGTTGAGGATGAAAGCCACAATGGCAGACCATCCACATCAATTTGTGAAAAAAAATTAATCTCATTTATGCCCTAATTGAAGAGGATCAACGATTTACAGCAGAAACAATAGCCAACATCATAGACACCTCAAGTGGTTCAGCTTACACAATTCTGGCTAAAAAATTACAACTGACCAAACTTTCCACTCAATGGGTGCCAAAACTGTTCTGCCCAGATAAACTGCAGATAAGAGCAGAGCTTTTGATGGAAATTTTAAACAATTGGGATCAAGATCCTGAAGCATTTCTTCAAATAATTGTAACAGGAGATGACACATGGCTTTACCAGTATGATCCTGAAGACAAAGCACAATCAAAAGCAACGGCTACTAAAAAGTGGAAGTGGTCCAGTCAAGGCGAAAGTGGACAGGTCAAGAGCAAAGGTCGTGGCAACAGTTTTTGGGGATGCTCAAAGCTTTTTGCTTGTTGAGTTTCTGGAGGGCCAAAGAACGATCACATCTACTTGTTATAAGATTGTTTTGAGAAAGTTAGCCAAAACTTTAGCAGAAAAATACCTATGAAAGATTTACCAGAGAGTCTTTCTCCACCACGACAATGCTCCTGTTCATTCTTCTCATTGAACAAGGGCAATGTTGTGAGAGGTTTTATGGGAAATCATTAAGCATTCCCCTTACAGTCCTGATTTGGCTTTTTCTGACTTCTTTTTGTTTTCCAATCTTAAAAATCTTTAAAGAGCACGCCCATTTTCCTTCAAGTATGATGTAGAAATGATTGCATTGACATGGTTCAATTCTTGGGACCTTGAACTAGATGGCTGGTATCATCAATTATGAAAGTGTTTTGAACTTGATGGAGTTTATGTTGAGAAGTAAAGTTTATATTTTTTATTTTAATCTTTTAATTTTATTCTTCCACTAACTTTTTGAAGTCCCCTTGTATTTTACAAAGTACCTTTCTGTGCTAAGAACGACTGAGAGACACTGACGCTGACTCCACATAGAAATAGGGTGACCTCTCCTCTGTCCAGTTAAGTGTTTCTCCCACTTTTCTTTAAAAAAACATGCAACAAATTTTTCCCAGAAGACTAAATTGTAATTCTTCAGAAGTTAATATCACACTATTAATCTTTGATTCATTTCAAGGGGGCACTGATGAACATTACAAATTAAGCACTCATCTATGAAATACACAAGCAAATCCAATATTCACCATGTGTTACAACTACCTTTAAGAAACTCAAATAAGAATTTTATTAAGGCAAAGGCTGAGGAATACTTTAAATCATTTGAAAATTTTAACTGGATATCTTATAAATTGAAAGTCACCCTAGGGGGCAGAAGTGATGTGAAACTTGATGTGTGTGTGTGTGTGTGTGTGTGTGTGTGTGTGTGTGTGTGTGTGTGTGGTGCTCCATAATCTATCCTCAGGGTTGAACTACCTGTTTAATTGAATCTATTACATTCACCTAAACTTTGCCTTTGCTGTTACTGAATTTTACACTAAAAAAAGAGTTAGTTGAAAGACGATTTTGGATTAAGAAAGGGTAAGAAAACCAAGACAGAAAATAAAATACCAAGAGGTCAAGACTTAATAAGCCTTCCGTTGATGCTGACAATGTACTACAGTAAGATTACCAACTCTGACAGAGTATCTTGATGTTGACATTGGAACTACAGTAAGATTACCACTACTTACACAATAGAAGCAGCAAGAGAGAAGAGGATGCATTTCTCCTAAATAGTCTGTGTGGAAACGTATTGATTGGATGGGTTGGCTGCATGCCATTGACTAGGTAGGGGCTGTGTCACTGAATGCTCAGTGCAAACTTTCAGCTCATGAATGAATCTTCAGCTGTGGGTACCCCACACTCCAGGAGCTGCGCTCCACTTCAGAATTCACTAAAGGATTGACCAGTGATGAGAGGTTTAAGTTTCAATGCTCAGTGTTGGGTAAATGGTTTACACTGCATTCCTGAAACACAGCTCCCAGGTCACCCAAAAGGAAGTATGTGTCTTTTGAGTGGCATGGAGAGGACATTTCAGGAAATGTCACAGAGGAGAAAACAGGAACCTCAGCAACCTGCTTCTGTTTGAATTTCCCTTCAATCCACACACCAGGCAAGAACAGACAAACAGCTGCACCTGATTTTTCTATGCAGTTTAACAGTGAAGAGCTGCATAAGTAATGTATTAAGGGAAGGGAATAGAAAAAAATCCAAGTGGATTGGAGAAATCAATATAGGAGGTACGTTACCAGACTTCCTTATGTGAGACCTTTATGCATTTACAGAACCTAGGAGGAATGCTGTACCTCCTTGTTCCTAGATTGAATGACTATTGTAAGCATTGCAGGATAGGCAGTGGGAAGGTGGGCTCTGGAGTCAGACCCCTGTATTCCATTCCATTTACCAATGTGCCTTTGGGCCATCCTTAATCCCCTTGTGCCTTACACAAAACATCAGTAAAATATGGATAGTAGTTCTGTCAATATCATAAGGTTGTGAGATTAAATGAGATAATACATACAAATAAAGCACTTAGAGAGCCATGCACATAGTAAGAACTCAATAACTATTACTTCTTATTATAGAAAGAAGACAGAAACACTTAGAAACACTTACTGAGTACCTACCATGTGCCAGAAATTGTGCTGAGCACTTTCACATTTCCTCATTTCCTTCTTATAACAACTCTGTAAGGTGACTAGTTAGAATAATAAAATGGCTTACCCAAGAATAAGAATCTAATCTGTGGTAGATCTGACATCCAACATCAGGCCTTCTGTATTTCATCATAGTACACTTCCTGTCTTATGATTCAATACCTGATACACAGGAGGAAAAGGAATGACATGCTTACTTTAGAAGTCCATGTCTCTGAGAGCTAATGAACTGTCAGGTTCCCCTTCAAGTACAGATGCTCTGAGTATGAGTGGTTGGTGTCCTAACCACCTGTTTTGGTAAAAGAAGGCTGTTGCTGGAAGAAACAGCCTCCAGATTTCAGTGGCTTTGCACAATAATTTATTGTGCTCACATTAAGTCCAATCAGTGTTGTAGGATGAGATGGGGTGGAACTTTTGCATTTAGGGACCGAGGCTCCTTCCTTCTTGCTAGTGCTGGCATCCACTACTGAACCCTCAGCCTGCAGCTGCACATGAGGAAAAAGGGTGAAAGGTGAGTTTGGCATGTTTGGACTACTTATGAGCCAGGCTTGGAGGTGGATACGTCACCCGTGCCCATATTCCTAATCACCAGAATTTGGCTACATGCAAAAGAGACCAGAAAAACACTTTAGTTGAGTGCATAGGAGGAAAATAGTTTTTGTGACTAGATTGTCCACACCACAGTCTACCCTTCTAGTCACTAAATATTAATTTCACTCTTCCTCCCATGTATAGAACCCATCATTCCTCTCCGGAAGGGAAACAACTCTAAATCCCACCCAGACCCTGCATCCAGCTCAGCATCCAAGATCTATGGCAATACAACGTCTTTAGCAGGTTTGGATGTGGAGCCTCTGGTGACTTAGGAGGTGGAAAAATAAGTTATCAGTTCCCACTCCTCAGTCCTTTCTCTCCAACCCCCATCCTATAGACAATGCTCGAGCAATATAGAAAAGGCAGAATGGGAGACATAGAGCAGTCACAGGTCCGCTGCACTTCTGAAATCCTCCTGGCCAGGTATTTTGAAGGGCCCTGCCCTGGAAGTAGAGAGGTTACTTGGTCAGACCCAGAGTCTGTGTGGTGGGAGAAACTCCCATGTCTCTCATTCTCTGTGACCCCTGCTCCACCCCCGGAAGCTTTTTCCTTCTCTATTTCCCTCCATGGCCATATCTGAAGTGGGCACAGGGAAGACATTCTCCTCAGGAGTTTTACAGCTTTTACAGCCTGCTTCCTGCTTAGGACAGTTTGGGGTCTCAAGGATTGTTTTAAGCCCTAAACAAACAGAAACCTTGTTAGAGCAAACTTGTGATTAGTTTGGCAATATAATTTCCTCAAAGACTAAGTAGGCTTCTGATCTGTTTGCTTCTAATCAGTAACATGCACCAGTAATCACACTCAAGTTCTTTCCTACACTTAATTCTGAAGCCTGATTTCTCATTTTTTCCTTTTTCATTTTCATACCTACCCCCTCCGCTTCCTGGCAGCTAACTTGAGGCTCTCTGAAACAACAGGGTTAAATGCTTAGGCAGCCCCCTTATTCTGATCTTTGCTGCAAAGCCAAGCCACTGTGCTTAAGCCAGAAGTCTTAGTGGGCCTTTGTAGTGCAGGACCTTTCCCAGTGTTATCTCTTTCTATTTGGAGTCCAGAAGCAATTGGCTCTTCCAAACTTGTAAGACTCTCGATTTTTGGACCTCCTCTATTCCCTCCAATCTCTGCATGGAAAATCACTTATTTCTTATCTGAGCTCCTATTGTAAAGGCATTTAAGAGTAACCAACATGCTTTCACTTTACCTCTTTCCAACCACTTTCCTTACCGTTTCAGGCTCAGAGGCATGTGGTCCTTTTCTTAAGTTATTGCAGATGACACTTACAGGAAATGTTTGGCCAGAAAATAGCAAGGCTCTCTAACTCTCTAGCTTGTTGTATTTATTTCTTCACTGTCTGCTATCTGACCACTAGAACAATTCCACACATCTTGGGCTTTCACTCAGTTAGCGTCCCACTTCCTGTCCTGATTTCTGTATTAAACAGAGAAGGTAAACTGCTAGAACAAATAACCCCAAAATATCAGTGGCTAACCATTAGAAGTTTATTTCCTCCTCATGTAAAGTGTAATTGTCAGCATGGGCAGGACAAGGATCCTGTCTACACAGGTACTCAGCAACCCAGGTTCCTCCCCTCTTGTGAGTGCATCATCTCCTAGGCCTCAACTCCACTAATGGCTTTTCTGTATCAGGTTCACAGACTGTGGAAGTGAATCACATTACCCACATGCCATTGGCCAAAACTCATCAAAGTCCACATCTAATTGCAGAGCAAGGTGGAGAAATGTAGTCTAGCTGTGTGGCCAAGAATTAGAGGGAACAAGTTTGGTGAAGAGCTAGTCCATCTCCACCACTGGCTGTGCCCTGAGGTCCTGCGATGCCATCAGCTGTAGCATTTGAGAATACAGGAGATGGAGGGCAGCATGGTGCAAGGACTGCCCCTGTATCAACAGACACAACTCAGGGCCCTTGAAACAACAGACTGATTTTTTCCCCCGGGTTTTAAATTGAATAAAATCCATAATATTGGGAGGTCACTAAATGCAAGATATATGGTCATATTTTTAGAATTCAACAATGGCTCAAGTCTTATTCTGAAGAAATAGATATGAGGGGGTCTTCAAAAAGTTCATGGAAAGATGTGTATTATCTTTTAATTCCATTTTCTACTAACTTTTTGAAATACCATCATATAATTGGTTTGGTTTTCAAAAGGGGAACTAATTCTTTGACAGTAGTTCCTTCTAGAAAACACCCTCTACACGTACAAATCCATCCCTGTTTTCGTCAAGCCAGAATGTCTTACATAAAAATCATTATCATCCCCTTGTTCCTATAGACATTTACATAGAGATATAAGTGATATTAGATTCCATGTAAAGTAAAATAAGAAAGGCTGTCATCTCTGGATGATGATTTCAAACTGACTACATAAGAATCAAGTTATGTACTTTGTTAAAATACACGTGCTAGGATCCACTTGATTAGACTTGACTAAAAACACCCAAGATGACCTTGACAAATGGTCTGGTTTGGGGATTACTGTTCGAGAAGACCATATTGACCTTGTCTGTCCAAATTTTAAGTCAGTGTGTTTGGGTTGATTATGTAACATGAAACTTTGAGGATGCTCATGCTATGAGAGACACAAAGTTTTTTGCCTGGTGTTTCTTACTGAAGCCAAACAGGAGGACCCTGTCCTTGCTCTTATCTGGTTCAATTACTGAATGGTTCTTTGCTCTTATCTATTACCTAAGCCTGTGAGTTCTCTGAAAGCTAAATAATTAAAGCTAACTTTCCCATTTCCTAAAATAGAATAAAAGGCTGTTTGTGGTGCTAGCCTGTTTTTGAAAAATAGAACATACTTCTGAGGTTTGGGTTCTCTTTATATGAGAGTACAAAGTAAAGAGGTGTAAACAGCTAACACAATGGAGACAAGCTACAAACTTGGAAAGTTCTGCTAGTGGATCACTTGAAGAAAGAAAGAGAAAAATGGCCGTGTTTGTAAGAAACCTGCTCCTTTCTCATCCAGTGCTCTACAAGGACCCACTCTGAGTCAATAGGACATTGATATTTAGTCACCAGTGATCCAGGGAAGATGAGGCAGGGATGCACATGGCCATTACCCCAGTTAGTTAAGGGAGAGGAAGAAGTTGGTCAGTAATACTGCAGAATGAGAGTGTCAGAGATGCCCTCCCATCCATTTCTCAGGCATAGAAATGGTGGACAAGCAACAATGACTTTGGAGCTTTCAGAGGACACCCCTGGCTGTTCCTTTTTCTTGTTCCACCTCTCCTCTTAGTAATACTGGGAAGGACATTGGATGCTGAGTCAAAAGACCTGAGTTCTTATTCTGGCTCTGTGTTTAGCTAGCTTTGTGACTTTTGGCAGCTCACTCAACATCTCTGGGAATTTTCTCACCTGTAAAACGAAGAGGAGGAATTGGGACATTTGGGGGTTTCCTTGGAACTCTAACATCGTTGTAAAGGATGCTGGTGACCTCTCATGTTTCCAAGAAGGCCTCATCGGGTTTGTAACAAAGGACTATCCTGTGAGGAATGATGACCTGGGTGAAATATTTTAGCACATGTTTATAGGTGATAGTTTGGAGGAAAGAGTCCTGGATGAGATTGTGGGCATTTTGTGGAGGCAAAGAAGTGAGTGCCTTAACTTCTTTAACCAAGAAGTAAACCATTAATCCACATGAGAGGGTAATTGGAAATTTTCCTGATGACCTGTAGATTACTATGCCTCTTCACTAGTGTTTCAGAGAACTTGGAGAAGGCAGTCAGGGGCAATTCCTGTAATGCGAAGTAGCAAGACTGCTTTCAGATCAGTGGCTACAGCTATTTAATTCTTCACCCTCCTATGTCTTGAAAAACATTAAAACTCCAGGCTATCTTTTCTATGACTAAGTAAATAACATTTCAAATAGAAATGAGGAATGTCTATTAGCTCTGACTTAAAGGTGAAATGCACCCAGAATCCAGAAGCAGAAATGAGAATGGTATGAAATATGTTCTGATGGAAACCTGAAGTGGCACCTAGGTGTGCGTTTACAAACAAGGAGCATATTTAAGGCTGCCAGGATCCCATCTAAAAGGCCAAGTTATAGGGCCGCCCGTGGCTCACTCGGTAGAGTGCGGTGCTGATAAAAGGCCAAGTTACTGTGGGTCATTTTGATATTTAAAAATTACATATTTAATATAGCTTTTAAGCTGTTAGATACAGGCTACGTGGGTAAAGTTACTCAACCGACTCTTTGTGGATGGTTATGAATAGAGTGGGCCCGGCTTTTAGCCGGTGTTTGCAAGGTCTTCTGTGTCATCTGTGAGGCAAGATGCAGTGCTGTGGGCTAGCAAGGATATAAGATAGTGATTAGTAATCTAGTCCCCTTGCCGCAGGGTTTCATCTTTGTCCCCGTCCGGTTTATAATTTTTATTAATGATTTGGGTGAGAACGTCAAATGGCATACTGAAAATATGGGTCAAATCCAATGAGATGAAGTTTTACAGGTGTAAATGCAAAGCCCTTCACTTGGGATCAGGATATTAGCTGCTTAAGAACAGGGTAAAGGAGGCATCATATAACAGCAGGATGTTAAACACTTTAACTTCCTGTTACAGTGGGTTTTAAGCTTAGTTTGAATAGACAGTGTGATATGACTGCTAAAAAGGCTGATGAGGTTCAGGACAGCACTAATACAACCTCTTCTCCGGGCTGGACAGAGCACACTTGAGGAAGAATGGGCTGTTTAGGGCCCTAGATTGAATGGCAGAAGCTGGCAAACTGGGAATGCATGTGGACATACCAAGGAAATGAGGGGATTTATGTCATATAAGGACTCGAGGGTGGATAATTCTCTCATCAGACCTGCAGTGCTTACTATGGAAGAGCATTTTTCAGACTTACTCTGAGGGCTCCAGAGTGCAGGACTAAAGCTAATATGGAAAAAATAAAGTGTGGCAGCTTTGCAGTCCGGCGCATGGGAAAATTGCCTAACGATCTACCTAAAAATTAAATGCACTAGCCTAGAGGTAGTGAATTTCCCATCCCTGGGTGTCCAAGCAGAAACAGATGAATATTCCATGAACAAACTGTGGAAGGGAATTTAAACATCATGTGGACAGATGATGTCTAATGTCTAATCTCGGCATTCAGTACTCAATGGATCAAAGAAGCTTATGGATAGTATGGTGTGAGACTAGTTTTGGACAAAATCAGCCTTGATTTTGTTTCAGCTTGTTGGATAATTGTGAGTAGTATTACACTGGTTCATGAGTGAAGCTGATAAAAAAAAGAAAAAACATTTAGAAAGTAAATTAATTGTTTCAGGAAACTTTGCTAGGACATAGAAGAGATCTGGAATGAGAATTAGGAAGCAGGAGTGTAATTTTGGTTTTATGATTAATCTTTGGGATTAATTATGACTCAGTGTCCTTAACTATAGAACAGAATTCAACTTTTATTTATTTATAGAGACTTTGAATTACATGCTATACTTCTAACAGCCCCAGGGAAGAGATGTAGTAAACCATGAAAACACTTTGCAAAACTGTGGTGTGTATTCTCAAGGAGGAGTTCCTTCTGAGCTCAAATTCCACTGCTGAACACATCTCTGTATGAATACAAATAATCATTAGGGAGACAGCTGGTTGCTGCTGCGCATCACCGATAAAACGCTCTTCGCACAGCCCTGTCTTTTCTTTCTGGGAATTTTGCCAGAAGGGCTGAGAGCAAGTGTTTGGGTAAGCAAGTGGGGTCTGCTATCTGCTTCTGGAAGGCCCCGTGGGATGTATTGATTCTTCTACATCTGTAACATCAGGGATAAACATGAGTCTAACAGACCAGGATAAATGGACTATGAGGGCCGGCTCTGCTGAGCTGTCTTTGTTGATAGGGAGGCCAATGAGATTAAAGCGGTGAGACGATTTGCACTGTCAGAATGGAAGATTTCTGGGAGTCCTGCTTATTGAAGCTGTTGGGAGGAGCAGACATTAGAGGAAAATCTGTAAGGCCAAAGTCTGTTGTTTCCTGTTCTTATGCTATACTACCCAGAAATCTTAGCCATCCCATGATTTCAGCTATCACCTATAAGTGAATGACTTCCACATCTATGTCTTCTGATCTACATTTCAGACCTATGTGACCAAATTCCTACTTGACATCCTCACCTGAATATCACACAGGAACTTCAAACTAACATGTTCAAAGGTGAACTCTTCATTCTTCTGAAATTACTTCTGCCTTTGCGTTTTCTTTACAAGCAAACAGCAGCACAATTCACCCTGTCATCCCAGAAAGAAACTTTTATTCATTCGCTCATTGATCAGAAAAATTTTACTGCATATTTGGTACCAGGCAATATTTGCTTGTTGTCAGTACAGTAGTAAAAAAAGCAAAACCCCTGTCCTCAAGACAGTGCATTTTAGTGGGAAGAGATTGACTTGAAAGCGTGGTAAGAACGACAATAAAAATCAAACAAAATAGGCACAAAATAATTTAAAGTAATAATAAGATCTAAAAAGAATAATAAATAAAGTAGGCCGTGTGTATGTTGAGGGTGGGGGAGATAAGTGCCAGGCAACTCTAGTTGCTGTCTTACTGATGTCACTGTATTTAATTGGGGGGACAGTCAGATGCTACTCTAGCTGTAGTGGTCAGGGAAGAAAGTTAAGGAGCTGACTGGGAATGAATGATGAAAATCTGCTGCCCCGGAAAGATTTGGAGGCACATTAAATACAAAGACCCCATATGTATGTGTTTTTGTGTGTATATTGTGTGTGTGCGTGTGTGTGTGTGTATACATACATGCACATATATGTGGATGTGTACTAGGGGTCTTCAAAAAGTTTATGGAAAGGGGCCGGCCCCGTGGCACACTCGGGAGAGTGTGGTGCTTGGGCAGTGCTCCCACCACAGGTTCAGGTCCTATATAGGGATGGCCGGTGCGCTCACTGGCTGAGCGCAGTGCGGGCGACACCAAGCCAAGGGTTGCAATCCCCTTACTAGTCACGAAAAAGCAAAAAAAAAAAAAAAAAAAAAAAAAAAAGTTTATGGAAAGATCTGTATTATCTTTTTCTTTGTTTTATTTTAATTTTTTAAAATTTTATTTATTTTTTGTTGTTATGAATATGCATGAGATACAAATTACCAGAAATTGCTTTTATAGCCCATGTCCCCACCGAATTGTCCCCCAACCACCTTCTCCTTCCCCCTCCCACTCCTTTTTTGCAGCCCTAGGAATGTTCCCTCCCTCTGTAAGACCATCACACTACTGTGGTCTTTCTTTCCTTCCTTCCTTTCTCTCTTAGCTCCCACATATGAGTGAGCACATGCGGTATTTATCCCTCTGTGTTTTGCTTATTTCACTCAACATAAGTTTATCAAGGTGTATATATATATATACACAACACTTTCCTTATCTAATCATCCATCCATGGACATTTAGGTTGGTTCTATATTTTGGCTATTGTAAACAGCTGCAATGAACATGGGAGTGCAGGTGTCCCTTTGACATGATGATTTCCATTCCTCTGGGTATATACCCAGAAGGGGGATTGCTGGATTGTATGGAAGATCTATCTGTAGTTGTTTGAGAAACCTCCATACTGTTTTCCATAGTGGTTGTACTAATTTACAGTCCTACCAGCAGTGCAGTAGTGTTCCGTTCTTTCCAAACCCTCGCCAGCTTTGTTATTCACTGTCTTTTTTATTTTAGCCAGTCTAACTGGGGTGAGGTGGTATCTCAATGAAGTTTTAATTTGCATTTCCCTGATGACTACTGATGTTGAGCATTTTTTCATGTATCTGTTGGCCATTTGTATGTTTTCCTTTGAAAAACGTTTATTTTGCTCCTTTGCCCATTTTTTAATTGGGTCATTAGTTTTTTTTATTGTATAATTGCTTAAGGTCTATGTTTGTTCTGGATATTAATCCCTTGTCAGATGCATAGTTAACAAAAATTTTCTCCCACTCTGTAGGTTGTCTTTTCACTCTGTTGATTATTTCCTTTGCTGTGCAGAAACTTTTTAATTTGATATAGTCCCATTTGTCTATTTTTTTCTTTCACTGCTTGTGCTTTCAGGCTCATGTCCTTAAAGCCTGTGCCCAGACTTAATTGCTGAAGTGTTTCACCTATATTTTCCCTTAGTAAATTTTACAGTTTGGGGTCTTATACCTAGGTCTTTAATCCATTTTGAGTTGATTTTAGTATATGGTGAGAGATGCATATCTAGTTTCATTCTTCTGCATATGGATATCCAGTTTTCCCAGCACCACTTGTTGAAGAGGCAATCTTTTTCCCCATTGTAGATTTTTGTTGCCTTCATCCAATATCATATGGCTATAAGCCTGAGGGGTGATATCTGGGTTCTCATTTCTACTCCACTGGTCTGAATGTCTATTTTTATACCAGTACCATGCTGTTTTGGTCACAATAGCTTTGTAGATAATTTGAAGTCAAGTAGTGTTATGCCTCCGGCTTTATTTTTTTTGCTCAGGAGTGCTTTGCCTCTTCAGGGTCTCTTGTTTTTCCATATGAAAGATAAGATTGTTTTTTTCCATTTCTGTGAAGAATGTCATTGGTATTTTTATTGCTTTCGGTAGTATAGACATTTTCACAATGTTAATTCTTACAATCCAGGAGCGTGGAATATCTTTCCATCTTTTTATGTCATCTTCAGTTTCTTTCAGAAGTGGTTTGTAATTCTCATCGTAGAGGTCTTTCACCTCCTTGGTTAAATTGATCCCTCGGTATCTTATTTATTTATTTATTTATTTTTTTGTGGCAATTGTAAATGGGCTTACTTTATTTCTGTTTCTGTTAATTGATTATTTGAGTATATAAATGCTATTGATTTGGGGGCATTTGTTTTGTATCCTGCAACATTACTGAAGTTATTAACTAGCTCTAGGAGTTTTTTGATAGAGTCTTTAGGTTTTACTACTTATATTAACATGTCATCTGCAAATAGAGAACGCTTCACTTCATCATTTCCAATCTGGATTCCCTTTATTTCTTTCTCTTGCCTGCTTGCTCTGGCTGGTACCTCTAGAACTATGTTAAATAGAAGTGGTGAGAGTGGGCATCCTTGTCTTGTTCCTGTTCTTAAGGAAAAAGCCTTCAATTTTCCCCATTCAGAATGATACTGGTGGTGGGCTTGTCATAAATGGCTTTTATTGTGTTGAGATATTTTCCTTCTATACCTAATTTGTTGAGAGTCTTTATCATGCAGTGATGTTAAATTTTGTCAAATGTTTTTTCAGCATTTATTGAGATAATCATATGATCTTTATCCTTGAGTTCATTGATGTGATGTATCACATTTATTGACTTTCATATGTTCAACCATCCTTGCATCCCTGGGACGAATCTCATTTGATTATGGTATATAATTTTTTAATATGTTACTGTATTCTGATTGCTAATATTTTGTTGAGAATTTTAGCATCTAAGTTCATCAAGGATATTGGCCTATAATTTTCTTTTTTTGTTATGTCTATCTGGTTTTGGTATCAGAGTTATGTTGGCCTCATAGAATGAGTTTGGGAGAGTAGCATCTGATTCCATTGTTTGGAATAGTTTGAGAAGAAGTGGTATTAACTCCTCTATAAAAGTTTGATAGAATTCAGCTGTAAAACCATCTGGACCTGGACTTTTTTTGTTGTTGGAAGATTGCTAATTACCATTTTGATCTCCTTGCTTGTTATTAGTCTGTTCAGGTTTTCTATCTCTTCTTAGTTCAGACCTGGTAGTTTGTATGTGTCAAGAAACTTATCCATATCTTCCAGATTTTTGTATTCATTGTCATACAGTTGTTTATAATAGTCTCTAATGATTCTTTGTATTTCTGTGGTATTGGTTGTAATGTTCCCCTTTTCATTTCTGATTTTTGTTATTTGGGTCTTCTCCTTTTTTTTTTTTTTTTTTGTTAACCTAGCTAATGATTTGTCTATTTTATTTATCTTCTTGAAAAACCAACTTTTTGTTTTGTTGATCTTTTCTAATGTTTTTGGGCTTCTATTTCATTTAGTTCTGCTCTGATCTTAATTATTTCTTTCTGTCTACTACCTTTGGGTTTGGATTGTGGTTGATTTTCAAGTTCTTTGAGGCATATTGTTAAATGGTTTATGTGAAGTCTTCCCATTCTTTGGATATAAGCATTTATTGCAATAAATTTGCCTCTTAGCACTGCTTTTGCTTTATCCCACAGGTTTTGGTATAATGTATCTGTATTTTCATTAGTTTCAAGAAATTTTTTGATTTCCTGCTTAATTTCTTCTTGGACCCATAGGTCATTCAGGAGTATATTATTTAGTTTCCATGTATTTGTACAGCTTCAAGCATTTTGCTTTTTGTTTACTTCCAATTTTAGTCCATTGTGGTCTGAAAAGATAGTTGGAATGGTTTTGATATTTTTTAATTTACTAAGACTAGATTTGTGACCTAATATGTGTTCTATCTTGGACAATGTACCATGAGCTGATGAGAAGAAAGTGTATTCTTTAGTTGTTGGGTGAAATGTTCTGTATATATCTGCCAAGTCCATTTGGTCTAGGGTGTACATTAAATCCTGTGTCTCTTTGTTGACTTGTTGCCCGGAAGATCTGTCCCATACTGAGAGAGGGGTGTTCATATCACCCACTATTAAAGTATTATGTCCTATTTCTTTCTTTAGGTCTAAGAGTGTTTGCTTTATGTATCTGGGTTCTCCAGTATTGGGTGCATACAAGTTTATGATATGTCTTATAGCTGGATAGATCCCTTTATCATTATATAATAGACTTCATCTTTTTTCATGTTTTTTGGTTTAAAGTCTATTTTGTCTAATATAAGAATAGCTACTCCTGCTCATTTTTGGTTTCCATTTGCATGGTATATCTTTTTCCATCCCTTCACTTTTAGTCTATGTGTGTCTCTACAGATGAGGTGGGTTTCTTGAAGACAGCATATACTTGGGTCTAGCTTTTTAATCCAATCAGTCAATCTGTGTCTTTTGAATGGGGAGTTTAATCCATTCACATTTAGAGTAGCTATTGACAACTGTTGCTTAATTCCTGATATTTAATTGCTTATTGTTTAGATGGTTTAAATATCTTTTGATCATTATTTCCCCTTTTATTTCTCTTCTTCAATGTTAGTTGGTGATTAAAGGTGGGATGATTTAACTTCTTTCTTGCTGGCATTTTTGTTTTAACAGTGGGTTTTGCTCTTTCTTGTGTATTTGTGATAGTGATCACCATTATTCAGATTCCAGATGAATGACTCCCTTGAGAATTTCTTGCAGAGCCAGCTGTGTGGTGATGAACTCCCAACAACTTTTGTTTGTCTGGGAAATACACTATTTCTCCCTCATTTCTGAAGGACAGCCTCGCAGGGTAAAGAATTCTTGGCTGGCAATTTTTTTCTTTTAGTATTTTGAATACATCATTCCACTTTCTTCTGGCCTCTAGGGTTTCAGTTGAGAAGTCTGCTGTTAGTTTGATTGGGGTTCCCCTATAAGTGACCTGATGCTTTTCTCTTGCTGCTTGTAGAATTCTGTCTTTGTCTTTGAGCTTTGCAAATTTAATTATAATGTCTCTTTCAGAGGATCTTTTTGGATTGAATCTGTTTGCAGACCTTTGAGCTTCCTGAAGGTCTGTTTCTCACCCTACATCTGGGAAGTTTTCTGTTACTATTTCCTTGAGTAGGTTTTCAATACCTTTTCCTTTCTCCTCCCCTTCAGGAATACCCACAATTTGGATGTCAGAGTGCTTGAGGTTGTTGCTATCTCTCTTAGATTTTCCTCATTATTTTAAATTATTTTTTCCTTTTTTTTGTCTGCCTGAGTTATTTCAAAAAGACCATCTTCAAGCTCTGAAATTCTTTCTTCAGCTTGCTCTACCCTACTGCTCAAGCTCTCAGTTGTGTTTTATATTTCATTGAGTGAATCTTTCATTTCTAGAAGTTCTGCTACACTGTTTTCTAAGGTATTAATCTCTTTGTAGATTTCCTCCTTCAAATTCTGGATATTTTCTCTTGTTTCATTGTGTTCTCTAATTGAATCTTCCATTATTTCTTCAAGTTTTCTTAAGATCATCACTCGAAATTCTTTTTCAGACATTTCAAGGATTCCCTGTTCCATGGAATCTAATTTTGGAGCATTACTGTATTCTTTTGGTGGTGTCATTTCTTCTTGATTGTTTATACTTCTAGTATTTTTTTGTTGACATTTATTCACTTGGTAGAGGGTTTGCTTCTTCTATTATACTGAAGTTGGCTGTGAAGTGGCCCTGATTGCTACTGTGGAGGTGAATTGTCCTTGCTTGACAGTAGGTGTGGTGGTGGTTATGTTTAACCACCTTGGTTCCTGTTCCAGAATCTGCGGTCGTAGAATGAGCTCCTAGCGCCATGCGGTTCTGCTGGGCACAACTTGGTGGGCCAGATCCCGTGGGCTGGTGCTCCCCGCCAGTACCAAGAAGGGGGGAGGGGAGAGAGAGAGAGGGGCTGCATCTAGCCACATGGTGCTGCCACTGCTGCTGCTGGGCTCACCTTGGCCTCTGTATTATCTTTTAATTCTATTTTTCCATGAACTTTTTGAAGTACTCTTGTATGTATACACACACACACACATAATACATATATGTATATTTATACACACATATGTACATATAAATAAATATACACATTATATATAGACATCTTATACATGCGTATATATATATACATAGATTAAATATATGTGTGTATACTTGTATGCATGTGTATCTATATAAAAGTTCTTATCCAATACTAGAGCTCAAAAGCACTAAATAAAGAATTAAATAAAAATATAAATACCTTATACAAGGTTCAGTAAACAAATACATAAATGGGAAAAGATGAAGATAAACTAACTCACATATTCAAAGGTAAGAATGACAATCTGTTTTTTTTTAACAGGTGGGTCTTGTTTCTTAATAAGAATGGCAATAATTAAAAACCATGGCCAACTTAAGACCACATTCATGATATACTTATTGATAAAAGAGTCCTTTCTGAAAAGCACTAGAAGCCTGACCATCAAGGTGTATACCTGAAGAGAAAAAGTTTTGTAGTTTTGTCAAGCAGTTTATAGCTACCAGGTTTCTCAATCAATCAGTGAATTGAGAGACCTCAGTAAAATCAAGGAACATGCTAATTTTAAGTTTGGCATGTTTAAAAATGTAATTATTATTAACACAATTAATGAGTTATAAGTAAATCCAAGTATGATGGAAAAACAAAAGTCTGTAAGCTGTGAACTACACATTTTTTCATTCAAACAGCATTTATTGTGAGCCTAATATACCACGCAGTGGACTTATGAATATGAATTAGATACAGAGGTTTCCCTGAAGAAGCTCATGATCCAAATGAACGGGAGGAAGAGTGTACACAAATTACTATAATTCAGTATAGAAGGAAATGACTCTCTTAAAATTAGATTTCAATGTGGCTTAGAGAAGGGTGACTTAGACTCCATCTGGAGGAGATAAAAAAGACTCCAGGGAGGACATGACCTTTGAGATGACCTTTGAAGGGTCAGTGGAATTTGAACATGGAGAAGCAGAGGAGGGCTTTCCAGTAGGTTGGAGAAGTGAGAAACGGTGAGAATGTACAGGAGTGTGGTAGCCATGGACCGTACACATATATTCTGATTCTCACCTCCTACAAGGCACATGGTGGGATTGTTTATCCCTGCCCATTTGAAGTTTGTCATGGCCACATGGCTTGCGTTTGTCAGTGCAATGTGAACTGAGGAATGTGCACTATTTCTGTGCCAAATGAGCACAGAAATCACCTGATAGCCTGACCTGCCACAGTGCTCATGAAAGTATGAGTCAAGATGGAATTTCCATCAACCTGGGTCACTGAGTATTTAAAGTGTTCAGAATCCTCCCACCCCTGACAAACATAAACGAGAATATTCCTTTTGTGTGTGGAAAGTAACTGAGATTTCAGGCTGTTTGTTGCTGCAGCTTATGCTAGCTTATCCTAATACAAGGTATGTATGCAGTTCAATTTGGCAGAAGCTTTGGATAATGTGAAAGGCAGTGGTAAGAGAATAGTGGCAGATACATAATTATATAATTACAGCAAAATGTGAGAAGTGCTCTAATCAGGGTTAACATTCTCAATATGTAAAGATCTTGTAGAGATCAACAATAAAAACCCTTAGGCTGTAATAGATAAATGGAAAAATAATAGACACAGAGGTTGACAAAATACAGGTGGTTAATAAGCATATAAAAATGTTAAACGTTATTGGTAACTAAAGAAATTCAAATGTAAAGAATGAGATGGTATTATCTGTCTTCAAGTTTGACCAAAATATTATAAATAATAGGATCCTCCCATGTGTTTACTGATGGGAATGCACACTATAGAAATTTCTGGGGGACAATTTGGCAATATGCCCGAATGGCCTTAAATTTATTTTAGCCAAGTAACACCTCTTCAAGAAACTTTACTGTGTCTTTTTTACTAATTAAGTTTCTTTCATTTTATAGTTACTGATAACCAGATGTAGTGAGCAAGGGTATTTACTGAAAGCATACTGGTGAAAAAATTTCACCAAGGAATGGTTGAAAAGCCAGGATTTGGGAAGAGCAGGAATCAGGGCAGCTTTAGTGTTCTTAGCAGGATGGCCCTTCCTCTAGAATGTTGCCAATAATGTGACTTGGCTAGGAATTAGAGTCAGTCGTCTATATCTCTCAGTTAAAATTCCAAATTCTGAAAATAAATGGACTAGTTAGGGTCCGGTGTACAACATTGCACCAATTAGCTGTGGTCAGACAGAATTCCACAGCTTAAATATAAATATAGGAGACACCTGTCAGTGAAGCAGGTGGCTCCCAGAGAAGAGATGTTAGACAGTCCATTCAATGTGTCCTAAGGAAATGATCAGAAGTGAGAACAAAGACTTATGTGTAAGATGCTCATCCTAACATTTTTTTATAAGAGCAGAAAAGAGAAATCCCAATGTTCGGTGGGTAGGGAATGTTTATATAAATAATGATAAATGTTCAGTCAGTTAAAATTGTATTTGTGAAGAATTCAGTGATGTGAGGAAAATTCGAATAATATAATATCAAGTAAAACAATTTTTTATAAAAGTTCAAAAATACCACAAAAAAATCGAAGAATTATTGGAGGTCTAACAAGGTGGTCATAAAGATTATGGGGAGTTAGTACTTTAATAGTTTTCTTGATTGATGCAAATTCTTTACAATGGTCACACATGACTTTTATTATCAGAAATTTGGGCTATTCTCAAAAAGATGTGCTTGACAGAGGCAGTATTCTGTAGTGATTGAAATTCTGGAGTTAATCATTGTGTGTTTGTATTTTGGTTCTACCTCTTATTAGCTGAGCAATCTTGTTCACAGGGGTTGACCTCTTTCGGCCTGAGTTTTTGTACCTGAAAAATGAAGAAATAATAATTCTTACAGCCTAGGGCTTTGTGAGCATTAAGTGCATGTAAAATGTTTGGCTCACTGCCATGTTTAACATCTGATGAGAGGTAGCTATTGTAATAACTGAAGAGCACAGATAAGAGACAACTAATCCTTACTGGGAGAGCAAGAGGATGTTATGTTTTAACTAGGTCTTCTTTCACTCATTCCTCATTTCAAGAAATAGGGTGCTACTATAAATTATATTTTTTTTTTGGAAGAAAGTTGGAGATAAGTCAAATCCATTGACATAAACGTTGCCATAATGTATGGATCTCCATCACCTTAAAGATGTACCAGGCAGCCTTTGAGCCATGCTCACATGGGAAGGTCGGTGGGTCTAAGCAATGCAATGAAAAGGCTTAATTCTCCTGGAGCCCCTGGGGCCTTCAGCATCTGCAGTGCGGCAAGCTAGACCGGCTTCAATAAGGATTCAGTGTGACCTCCAGTTTCCAGCGTGGGAAGCCATTCACCTTTCTCCTCCTTCGTATAGGCTGCAAGGCCAGGGCTGACTGGAGACTGTCATCTGCACATAGCGGTGGTATAGTGGGGCTGGGGAATGATGCAGTGTCCCATCCTCAGCCCAGCTTCTGCCCTTCGTGTTTCCCTTCTTGCCTCTCCCTCCCTGTCTGCATCTAGAAGTGCAAATGGGGTTTAGAACCTGAAGCTCTCTCACAACCTTCCTTTCTTTTTAATGCGAAAACAGTTCTCATTCATTTTCTACATTAGCCTTTCTATCTTGGTCTGCTAAATTTTTCTGACTCTCAAGATACTTCAGATTATTTGTGAATAATGGGAAAAGCAAAGCCATTTTAATAATTTAGAGACCCAAAGCAGAGAAAAAAATAAGTGCCCACCATCCAATATTTATTTTTTTAAAAAACCCTAACACAAAACTTTCATGTTTGCTGAAGTTAAAAGAGATTTTTCTTTTTTACTTTCCTGACTTTCTATCCCCACTCCACCTCCTTTTTGCTTTTCCTCAAAATATGTGCTAAGTGTACAAAGTGTAATGGATCGTTCAACACAGGGCGGGAATGGGCCTCCATACCCTCTCCCATTCAGATCATATGATGCTTGAAATTATAGCTGTGGTAGTGGCCTTAGAAATCATTTTGCCTAAACTTTTTCGTTTTGCAGAAGTGGAAACAGACCCAGAGATGTGAAGAGATTTGAATAGGGCCATACAGTTAGAATTAAAACCAGGTTTGTAGGCATTCGACTCCTAAGCTCCTATTCATTTCACGGTGATTCATAGTCTTAAAGGTAAAAAGCGGCCGATATAAACCTGGTTAGATAAATAGTTTGCATCTCCAAGATTGCATGAAGCCTGTAGTCCAAGTGGACCATGACATGGGACAAAAGTAATGCTGACCTCATTTTACCAGCCTCTCCTTCTCTCCTGTATAACTCTAAGACGGTGATTCTCAGTCCAAGCTGCACGTTAGAATCGCCTGGGAGATATTTTTTAAGAAAAATATCAAGTCTTCTTCTAGGCCTATTAGTTAAGAATCCTTGGGGATGGAGCCCAAGCATCAGTATTTTTAAAAAATTTCCCCAGATGATTCCAAAGTGTAGCCAGTGTTGAGACCCACTAGGCTGTTCCCTTTCGTTTTGTTTTTGGTCTCACTTTTTTCATTTCTCCTTCTCTTTTCACCTTTCTCTCGTCCTAATTCCTACTTCCTTTTCTTCTTCCCTCATAACTGACTATGATATGGAATTAAAATGTATTGTCAAATATTTGTTATGTTTGTTTTATGTATATACTTTTTGGTGCTTGGTCTTAATTTTTAAATCAGGTGATCTGAATCCTTTTTTCCTCTGTCCTTCAAACTATCTTTTTCATCTTCCACTGACCTTAACTAATGTTGTTACATGTAGCCTTCAATTAACTTATTTTCCCATGTGACATGGACCACTGCAGAAAAAAAGGTGACATAACTCTATTTGGGGCTGTGGAAGAGGCGTTGTTTAATGATTACAAAAATATCATTGACACCATTGACCATCTTTTGTTTTCAGAACCCTTGATATGTACTGTTCTGGTCTCTGACCACATCCTGACTGATCTTTCTTGGTTCCTATTTTTCTTCCAGCTCTAATAACACATTTCTCCGCTCATTGCTCACACTCTTACTTGGTGATCTCACCTACCTTACAGCTTTACTCTCATGTCTCTCTTTCCCTCTTGCTCTCCTCTCCAACTTTACAACTATCAGTTGAATAATCTCCATCCTTACTTCCCTTAGTTCTTCAAAATCAATAAAAACTCTTTTTTCTCTTTCTTTTCCATCTCCAAAAAAGATTCTTTCTCCACTTATTAATGCATGTAGTTGTTAGTTTATTAATTAATTTGCCCAAATAATAAATAAGTATTTATTGACTATCTACAATATTCCAGGGACAGTAAGAGGCCTGGGAATGCAACTGAGGGAGATTGTATTGTTGTTAACAATTACGCACTCCTTCCTTCTGCCTGAGAAGCTTATACATCCCTGCTCATTGGAATAAGACTTACAGTGTCTTTTCTGTGGAGAATAATACCTCCTTGCTTCTTTGACTTTGGGCTTGGTTGGCTTTGTAACTGTGCGGCCAACTCAGAGCAGGTCTATTGTTTAACCATTGCCTAAACATTCTTGTAGATGAAGCAGAGACAAAATTTGCAAGTCACACATAGTAGAAAAAGCCTTGACCTCAAATAATACCCGGAACCAGTGATCCTTTTCATGGAACCAGGGAGGCCAGGACATGACCAGAACCTGAAATGCCTCGCTCTTTCAGCAGCGAGGTGTCTGTTGTCCAGACAGTTCTGGTTCTGAAGACCATCAATCCAAACCTGCCCCACCATCACTTCTGCATACCAACCCATTCCTTTAACCCATAAAAATTTAACTCAACCCCAGATTAAGGAGACAAATTTGAGCATAGCCTCCTGTCTCCTTCTTATTAGCCACACAATAAAGCTCTTTCTTCTCACAAAATCCAGTGTCACATGGTTTGGCTTTCTGTGTGCATCAGGCAGTGAGCCCATGGCTCAGTAACAATTTGGCAAACCTGATGGGACCCATAGTCCTTTGACCACCTGCCTGAGGCTCTGTGGCCCCTTGGTGGGGTGCTGACTCTCTTCACCAACCCTAAGTGGCCACCTAGACAACTTTTCGTGTAGAGGATCAACCATCAAGATCCATCCTCCCTGCAGCAGTGCAGCAGGCCCCTCAGTGCCCATTCAACTCTTGTGAAAAGAAAATGCTCTGGAAAAAAGACATTGCTGGGTGAGTAACCTTGCTACACACCTGTACCTTCCTTTATCTTTTGATCTCATTAGGATTGTGGGTTAGAACCCTACCCTAAAGAGATTTTGGTGGGCTAGAGTCCTGGACCTTGGGATTGAACCCCAAGAAAAATGAAAGACACTATAAAAGGTTGTACCAGTTGAGGTGCTCACATAATTTGGTTTGGAATTTCAGGTTTAGTTAAGAGAATACTCAACTTGCTGTTTATCTGTCTTGTATGATATTCTTGTTCTGTTTGTTTTATTGGCTGACTGAGACTAGATTCTTTGGTGACTGTAACAAAACCCTTCTAAGTCCTACATTTATAAGGGACTCTGTATTCCAAAGATAATAGATATTGTTCTCTCCAGTCCCTTGGGATACTCTCAGGTGACAAATAGTCTTGTGGAGGTGTCAGGATTTTTGTCAATGACATGCAGAGATCTCATAGAACACACCCCATTTCTGGGACAGAAGGGAACTTCCAGCTGCTCATTTGGGAGATGCATATAATGCACTGGTCCTCCCATCATCTCAAGCAACCCAACACTGCCTAGGGTTTGTGACTCTCTGTGACATGTAAGAGGGCTGACTGGTTCCAGGGTGAAATCTGGAGAATCAATGCCTATAAGAAACACACTCCCTGACCCAAATCACACTCCCTAGAAGAGGTAACCTTAGACAAGGGTCTTTTTAAATTATGGGGAATGCAAGCAGCATCCCAAAATGTAGCCCCTTAGGCTGCATTCTCCAGAATTGGGCAATGTTCGGTTATGAGTCAATGAAAGGAAAGAAAATGATTTTATTTTGTAATGCTGCTTGGCCTCAATACTCATTAGGGTTGGATGAGAAATGGCTAGAAACTGAGTCCTTAAATTATAATACCATTTTGCAATTAGACTTGTTATGTAAGAGAGAGGAAAAATGGGACAAGATTCCATGTATACAATCTTTCTTTTTTAAAAAAATTTTACTTCTCAAAATACATTGTAGTTGATTTTCATGCCCCTTTACCTGCTCCTCTCCACCCCCACCCCTGCCCCCACATCATATCTGTTCAGTTGACTTAAATAGTTCAAGGAATTTTTGTGGTTATTCTGTCTTCTTCCCCCCACCCACCCTTTATTTGTTTGTGTGTTTATTTATTTATTTTTAGCTTCCACAAATAAGTGAGAACATGTGTTATTTCTCCTTCTATGCCTGACTTGTTTCACTTAGTATGATTTTATCTAAGTCCATCCATGTTGTTGAGAATGGTAGTATTTCATTCTTTTTTATAGCAGAGTAATATTCCATTCTGTAGATGCACAAGTTTCCTTATCCAGTCATCAGATGATGGACATTTGGGCTGGTTCCAGCTCTTGGCTATTGTAAACAGAGCTGCAATAAAAACTGGAGAACAGGTATACCTTCGGCATGATGATTTTCATTCCTTTGGGTACCTGTTGGCCATTTGTATGTCTTCCTTTGAAAAATGTCTATTCAGCTCCTTTGCCCATTTTTTTATTGGGTTTTTTTTTTTTTTTTTTTTACTATATAATTGTTTTTCTTATATATTATGGACATTAATCCCTTAAAAATGGATTAAAGACTTAAATACAAGACCCAAAACTGTAAAATTACTAAGGGAAAATATAGGTGAAACACTCCAGCAACTAGGTCTGTGCTCAGACTTTATGAACATAAGCCTGAAAGCATAAGCAGCAAAAGAAAAAAATAAACAAATGGGACTATATCAAATTAAAAAGCTTCTGCACAGCAAAGGAAACAATCAACAGAGTGAAATGGCAACTTAAAGAGTGGGAGAAAATTTTTGCTAACTATGCAAAAGTTTTTAATTTTGATGAAGTCCACTTTATTTATTCATCTTTTTTTTTTTTTTTTTTTTGGTCACTTGTGCTTTTGGTGTCGTCATATCTTAAATTTTGTTGCCAAATCTAAGGTCACAAGATTTCCTCCTATATTTTCTTCTTAGAGTTTTGTAGTTTCAACTTCTGCATTAAGGTCTTTGATTCATTTTGAGTTAATTTTTGTATAAAATATGAGGTAGGAGTCCAACTACATTCATTTGCATGTGGCTATCCAATTGTTCTAGCAGCATTTGTTTAAAAGACTATTCTTTACCCACCGAATGGTCTTGATATTGCACTGAAACAATCAATCAACTTGGAAGTCTATCTGGAGTTAGATAGTGGTGATGATTGCAAAACTTTATGAATGTACTAAAACCACTGAATTGCACACTTACAAAAGAGTGGATTTTATGGTGTGTAAATTATATTTTGATAAAAAATTCTACCCATTCTTGAAGCCTTATTGATTTTCCTGAGCATCCATCCCAATCTGATGAATTCAAATATTTCTTTGAATATTTATCTTTTAAGTAGAACTCCTTTATAGCAACACCTTTGACCTTGTCATACAATTTGTGTGGTTTTCAAGATTTAAAGGGAGTGTATGTTGAATGGATATTATTTGTCAAGACTGGTTGGTTATTCACAAGAGGTCTGTACAGACAGCGTTATGGTAGAGAATTCACTGTGGATCAACCAGTGACTCCAGCCTCACAATCCAGAAATTCACCAGAGTCAATCAAACCTGCCTCACAATTCCTAAACTCACAAGAGTATGAACATGAGCCCAGAAATGCCATTATGTTAATTTAGAATGAGATCAACTAACTACTGTATGGGTTATACCAGTGCATAGTCCCCCTCTGGGCATATACCAAGTGGAATAGCAAAAGCCAGAAATTTGCTTGGTGTGAATGTAATCAGAGCAATACTGTGATTCAAAAGCTTGGTACAAAAGGTACTCTAGCCAAAAGCTGTTTCACAGCAGGGCTAAACCAGATAACAGAACTCAATAATGTTTATCTCTGTAGCTCTTCTGACTCTTGTCCATCTTTCTTGAAGTCCAGGAAACATTCTATCTCTAAGCTGCCTTTAACTGTCTTCTGATCAAACTTCTGGACTGCTTTTGTAGTTTAAATCCTAGACAGAAGCCTTGTAGTGGCCCCATGCAATGCTTGATTTTTCCTCCATGAGACTATAAGTTCCATGTGACAAAAATTGATAACTGATCTCTTATACCACCTAGCATAGACTTGAATGCTTAAGTATGGTTAAAATGAACTGAATCTTGAGGTAATGATTATCTTCAAAATACATTTATTGTCAATTTTCTTTTCCTTCATTGTGTTGTGGATGACAATAGCAGAAATTATGTCAATGTGGCTAATGTCAATTTCCTAAATTATACATAACTCTATTTCTATGTTGACTAGACTCATTCTGAGGAATGTGTGCATTGTTTTATGTGAAGTCACTCAAATCATAATAACTCAAAAATAATTATTGCAAGTGTGCATCTATTTCAGTGGCTCTCAAACTTAGGTATGGATCAGAATCACCGGGAGAGCTTGCTAGAGCATAGATTGCTAGGCCCCATCCAGAGCTTCTGACTCAGTAGGTCTAGGATGTGAACCCAGAATTTGCATTTCTAACAGGCTTGTTCTCAGGTGATGCTGCTGCTGTCGTTGAAGACTAACAACTCTTGCAGAACCACTGCCCTCCTTCATACCTCTTGGTCTTTGGTGTTTCAATTGAAGCCCCAAAGTGTGATCTGTGCACCCCAGCACCAGCAGTACTTGAGAGCTTATCAGAAGTCAAGGAGTTAACTTCTCTTTAAAAAACTCAAGGGGGCCGAGCCTGTGGTGCACTCGGGAGAGTGCTGCGCTGGGAGCGCAGTGACGCTCCCGCCGCAGGTTCGGATCCTATATAGGAATGGCTGGTGCACTCACTGGCTGAGTGCCGGTCACAAAAAAGACCAAAAAAAAAAAAAAAAAAACCTCAACGTATTATTGTTATTGTTGTATTTTTTTATTTATTTCTTATTTTTTTAATTAAAAAAAGATTTAAAAGATTTTTTAAAAAAGAAGTCAAGGAGTTAAGGCTCTACACATCACCTTTGACAGAATCTGCATTGTAACAAGATCTCTCAGGTGATTTATATGCAGTCATTAAAATTAGAGAAGCACTGACTTAGAGCACTGAGAGAGGTCACTTGCATAACAGGCTAGAGAGGTGTAAAGTAAAAGATGATCCAATTAAAAATAACAGGAACATACAAGAGTGCTAGATTGTGTATCTTTGGACTAAGCTGAGAGAGCAGAGAAAACAAGGTAACTAAATCAGTCAGGGTCCCTGGCAGGACACAGATGGGACTACTCAAATAGAAAATTGGAGAGACTTAATGAAGACGCTATTTGCAAAGGTGCGGGCAGGATCAAGCTAACCTATAATAGATGGTCAAGCACTTAGGTATTAATGACAGCAAAAAGCTGTTACCACCCTTAGGCCTAAAGGGGCAAGGGGAGGAGCTGTAGCGGTGTGGAGAGTAGAAAAATACCCAGACTTCTTTTCCTTTTCGTCCTTTTGTGTCCTCGTGTGCTTTCCACTGGTCATACCCACATAGAAAGCTGAAGGCAGAAAGCCTAGCTGTACAGTCCCTAGAAGTAAGCTCTTTGTGGGCACAGAGGAGCATGCAGCAGGGTAAAGCTCTCCCTCAAAAGAGTCGTTTATTTTTATGTAGTGGTTGGAATAGGTCAGCTTGAAAGTTATACCCTCATTTTTTTCTCTCCAAATGAAAGTATGTGGGGAAAATGTCAATAACATTGAAGCAGAAAATCCAAATATCCCTCTTCCACCTGGAACCTGAGAACACTCTACTTAATGCCTCCAAAGGAAAGCCCATATAAGGCAGCATGCAGTAGAAAACTAGGTAGTGGAAAGTGGATCAGCTGGCCATTCTTGCCGACCAAGACTGTCTGCAGAGCTTGTAGGGAAAATGCGGAATGAAAAAGTGGATAGGCAGCTGATCATGTCAGTGACAGCAGGAACTGTGTGAAGGCCTCAGGGAGCTTTGTTCGGACGGGCACGTTGAAAGAGGGCTCTCACCAGAACTCATGTGAGAACAAGAGTGAATGGGGACAATTATTCTCTGGAGTAATATTAAAATGTCTTAGTGTGGATTCTCTTGAAGGCTGACACTCTATGTGTCCTTTACCCTGGGTCAGGACTTCTCAAATTTTAATGAATGCATATGAATTTCCTGGGGAACTTGTTAAAATACAGATTCTCATTCCATGTCCAGTATGGGGCCTGAGATTTTGCATCTTTAAGTTCCCAGGTGTAGAGAAAGTGAAGGAAAATGGTCAGGACCTCTTAGATGTTCAGAATCTTGCCAGGCATTTGATGTAGATATGCACATGGGTCCAGGTATTCCTTGGCTATTGTCTGATATAGATGTGAATGGGCACCTAGATCTTCCTGGGTTGTCTGACTCACACCCAGATGTTCTGGGTTATTGGACTTGAGTATAAAGGATGAGTGGCTCTGATCCACAGTGCCCCCTGACCCCAGGATGCCCCTGGGGGGTCCACAGGGAGGCGACTATTGCCATTGGAGGCTGTTGCTGTAAGCTGTTGCTGCCAAGGCCTGCAGGACCCTCTGGGAGGTCACCGCTGCTGCTGCTGGAGGCTGCTGCTGCTGCTGCTGTGGAAGCTGAGGACTGAGCTCGTGTCATCTGCCAATGGCTCCTGGGATCTTTCCCAATTACCTAGCTCGTGTATTTGTGTGTGAGGGGTCTGGTGACCCGGCCGAGCATATGAGAGGTCTGTGATAGTCCGTACAATGGAATTGAAGGGTCTGTGAGCCCTAGCCCGGCACCAAGTGATGCTGATGTCCCTGGCCTTAAGAAAACATTTTGAGTAGCAAGGTCCTAAGGTACAGAAAATCAAGAACAATCTTGATTGCACTGAAATTGGAACTTTTCTGTCTTTGGCCTTTGGAAAATAGGTGGTAAATTAGAGAAGATCTATGGGAGTAGGAGAGAATAATTCATGGAGTCAATAAAACATCATGAATTTCTTATAGTTCATAATTCATTCCCCTTCTTTCCCCCACCAGGACAAAGGTATAAAATTTCATCTTTGTATTTTCAGCTTCCCCCATCTTAGCTCCTAACGTACCCCTTTGATATATTCACAATATCCAGAACCCCTTCAAAATTCAAATGAACCTAGTTTTAACCTATTAAAGATGTTGAAGCTGGAGTCACAGTTCCATTCACTTTGTGTCCCATATTTCCTTGTAATTCATTTCTTATGTACATAAGTCTAATGTGAGGTAGATAAAGAGGTAAATTTGATTCTATTATCTTTGATGGTAAAGCATATTTGAGCAGAAAGCATAATGACAGTCTATAAAGTGGAATCATCCAACATTCCCAAGGACATAGAATCCCTGGGAGTCAGCCATCACCGCTGTAAAAAGTAAAAACTATGCCTAAAGGACAAGTCAGACACCTACACTGCCCCTCGAAAAAGTTGCAGATCCATTGGCAGCAAATCAATGAACATGCAGTGAACACCTACTACATTAGGTGTTCTAACACCTTGCATTATGGTAGACATTGTGAGAGTACAGGAAGACAAGGACTCTGGATCTAGAACGTGACAATTAAGAGAAAATACAAAATCAACAAATGAAAAAATTACAAACTGTGATCCGTCAAGGTGGACTTTACCATCTCATAACATACACCACATACAAAAAGGACATCCCAACACTGATTCACAATTCCAGACATGAACCATTCACCTTTCAAAACTCATTCCATGTCCTGTCAGCTAATGATCATACAGTTTATTCTGTTCTTCCTTTGCTATTTGACCTGGTTTTGATTTATCTCCCCAATCTCAACTTTAGGTAAATTTTCCAAATATTTTGGTTTTCTACCCAGTTATACTGCCTCAGGTTACCTTGACTAATGCCTGTCCCTAGTACCAGATTGTCTTGGGGTCAGGGCTCCTATGGGGTAGACCCAAGGTCCATGGGTACACTGAATAGAAGTGATATTTGAGTTATGCCCCAGGGAAAAGATTAGGGTTTGTCAAGTGAAAAAGTTGGGGAAAACGTTTACGGTGGTGGTGAGTGTGGTTTCCAAGCAATGGTAACAATAAGAAATGTAGTGTAAAGGCATGTGACAATATCAGATACATTCCAGGGAATAGTTGTGAATAAGGTTGAAAAGCCATTTGCAAGAACTGTGGTATGCATTCTTCAGTGAAATGATACCAGTTGTTCTTCCATGTGTTTTAAGGACACAATACATTTCAGCTCAGTGAAGCCCTATGCAGAATGAATGCTTGATCTTATTGGCACTAGATCCTCCTTTGAAGCAGATGTGACCCTTACTTTACGACTTTAGGATTATCAAGAATGAGAAGGTCCTATTTAATTCCAAGCCTAAAATTTCCCCCAGGCATTCCAACTAGACACATCAGTCTTAATGTGGTATTGATCATATTTGGAACAAATAAGCAGACATTGAAAAAAGTTAGATTAAACAGCTTTGTATATATCTTACTAAAATATTATAAGTTTGGTTATAGAACCAAACCATGTGCTTTTTGACCTATGTTTGTTTTCTCAAAACACTGAGACCACCATTGTCGGGGAAAGCGATTGATCGTCTAGCAAGATTCAAACGTAGAATGGAATACCACTAAAGTGTTGTGTCAGCCAATATGCCAGGCAAAATAAACCCAAAATATTTGGTTCATATGGAAACCCAAAAACCCAGAGAGAAATCCATGCAGGGACCCACGGAGAGTTGACACATGTGCTGATGCTCTGCATCCGTCAAAGTGATTGAGAACACCCAGGTTGATCCTATACATAGTTCATCAGAAACCACATCTGTTCCCTTTTGCCAAGATGGGGTTGTGCTCTGGCTTGATCAGCTGTCTCAAGATTTTAAGGCCCTTTTGTCCTTTCCCAGTATAAATAGTAAGGCAAGGCCTATTGACCTCACTTTGGAACACTATCAAAACCCAACAGGTGTCGGCCGTTGCTGACCTCTGGAGGCCCTTTCCCTCTCAGGGAGGGGACTGTCTGCTCTCCCCCAAGGAGATAACCCCACAACCTGACACCACAGGATGACAGCTGGCGTCCTCTCACAACACATGCCACCAAGGAGGAACGCTCAGAAGCCGCAGCCGAGAATACACGGCCCCAGCCCCTCCTCCTTGTAAAATATCCATTAGGAAAAAAAGTACAAAACAGAACTGCCGAGAATTTTATGTTTCTTATACATGCAATTAGCACAAATTTAAAAGATTTGGGAAGTTACAGGCTGCCAACAGGAAAACCCAATTACTAAGAGGTAAAGGTAATGTCTTTGGAAAGTGGTAAATAAAAATGCAAATCAAGGTTGTTCAAAATGGTTCTCACAGGGAAGGGGTGAAAATACCGAACATGACTTCCTTTTTCTTTTGTTTTTGGCTGTGAGGTATTAACCCTCAAATTAGGATTGCCAGATTATGCAAATAAAAGTAGAGAATGTCCATTAAATTTTAATTTCATGTGAGTAGCAAAATTTTTTTGTGTAAGTATATTCCATGTAATATTTGGGACATACTTATACAAAAAGGTTATTTATTGTTTTCTAAAATGCAAATTTAACTGAATGTTTTATATTTTTTCTGATAACGTGCCTCTAAATCCAACAACCTGTTTTCCTTTCTGATTCCCGATCATTCTTCCCCTGAGACCAATAGTGGTAATTCCAAACCAAATGAAACTTTATTCCAAGCTTTTCAGATAAATGGGAAATCTCAAGAAAAGGCACTAAGCTTGTGTAAAAATAATCTTAGGCTCTGGAGGAAAAAAGTGAGAACACATGTGATCGAAATAATGTATTTATTATAGAATCACCCAACTGTAGGAACACTAACAGATTTTTCTATTCTATTAAAACTGATCTTCCACTTACCAGTGAGGATCTCCCTGCCTGCATAGATCTCCAGGTAGAAGATTTCACAGCCATGTCAACATTTCCTGTATTTATAATTTTTCTATAAACATTGACTCATGAAACCAGGGTTAATAAAATCAGAGCAGTACTCCAGATATACTGAAATCTACTCTTTCTCCTACTATTAATTATTTTTAACTTTCTTCATAATCTGTTTCTAAGAGGAGAATATTTCTTGACTGTCTATTTTGTCATTATAACAACCCCATGAGAGAGAGGCTTTTTAAGTTCCCATTTTACACATAAGGATATGAAGAGTCAACAAAGTTAAGTTACTTACCTAAGGCAGGAAAGCTAGAAAGGATGTTCTGAGCGTTGTCTGTCAAAAGAGGATGTACAATAGGTGCAGGGATCCAGGCTGAACAGAGGACTAGAGGAGAATGGTGTTACATTAGACAATTCCACTTAACTGCTCTCCGGATCTGCAGGTCTTCTAGCAAGCCCACCATCATTTCCATGATACGCTTATTGGGAATTTGCTGTTTGTAGCATTTTTTTAGTTTTACATAAAAATGTTATTGAATGCATATTTTATACTTGGACATAGTAGAATTTTATGTACAATGTAATAGTGGACCATATTATCATGGTGTTTTCTGAGCTTCAGATGTTCGACAAAGTAATCACTCTGTGAAACCAGGTGAATAAAAGAGGAAATGATTCTATTCTGGTTGATTAGTATAGTTTAGATGAAAACAAAATTAGCAAACAGAGATAAAAACCAAACATTTATCCAAAAGATACTAAAATTTGTTAGCTATTCAGGTCTAATACTAGACCTTGTGGCAGAGACCACTAACACTCACCAAATTTCCGTGTGTTGTTCTACATTTCTCAGTCCCCCTTGCAATTAAAGTGGGGCTATATGCCTAGTGCTGGCAAAAGTCACATATCGCTTCCAGATTGGAGCATTTAAGAGCCAAGGTGCCACCTCCATCCTTTTCATCTTGTACATTGGTAACTTTGGAGGCTAAAAGTTCCAGATGACATAGCTATGAGATGCAGAAGGGCCATCCACTCCACACTGGGCTTTCCATGAGGGAGAAGCAAACATTTAGTGTGTTCAGCAACTGAGATTTGGGTGGGGGGAAGTCTATTGCAGCTGCCCTCAAAATGTAGTTGAGGGCCAGCAATCAGCAACCCCTAGGAACTTGTTAGAAATGGACAAGATCTTTCGCTACCCCAGAAATACTAACTAGAATCTACATTTTAACAAGATTCCTGGGTGATTGATATGCATACTAATTGCAGAAGCTCTGTTGTAAACTATAATTCCAATTCTGATAACTTGGAATACTAGTAGTAATATTCAAAGAATTCCAAGCCTGAGGTAGTATAAAAGTCAGTAGCTTAGATTTTTTTTTTTTAAGTTTTATTTTGTTGATATACATTGTGGCTGATTATTGCTCCCCATCACCAAAACCTCCCTCCCTTCTCCCTCCCCCCTCCCCCCCAACAATGTCCTTTCTGTTTGCTTGTCGTATCAACTTCAAGTAGTTGTGGTTGTTATATCTTCTCCCCGCCCCCCCGGTTTGTGTGTGTGTGTGTGTGTGTGTGTGTGTGTGTGTGTGAATTTATATATTAATTTTTAGCTCCCACCAATCAGTGAGAACATGTGGTATTTCTCTTTCTGTGCCTGACTTGTTTCACTTAATATAATTCTCTCAAGGTCCATCCATGTTGTTGCAAATGGCAGTATTTCATTCGTTTTTATAGCTGAGTAGTATTCCATTGTGTAGATGTACCACATTTTCCGTATCCACTCATCTGATGATGGACATTTGGGCTGGTTCCAACTCTTGGCTATTGTAAAGAGTGCTGCAATGAACATTGGGGAACAGGTACACCTTCGACTTGATGATTTCCATTCCTCTGGGTATATTCCCAACAGTGGGATAGCTGGGTCATATGGTAGATCTATCTGCAATTGTTTGAGGAACCTCCATACCATTTTCCATAGAGGCTGTACCATTTTGCAGTCCCACCAACAATGTATGAGAGTTCCTTAGATTTTTTAAAACACAGAAACCTCCTGGGTCAAAATTTTGCTGTTTTAGAATAGTTACGAATTAAGTAAATCTTCAAAATTTAGTAAACAGATATTCCATGAGGAGTCCCTAGCACTTATATATAGAGTTGATGAAATTAATAGGTTTTGTCACTTATCTAATCTGGAGATGCAAAGTAACTCTCCAGTTTTCTTAGTCTCAGAAGCTCTGGGGGAGCAGAGCAGCTGGGCAGGGGAGGCGTACAGAATGCCTTGCCTTGATTTACACTACCTTTTCCAACTAACTGGCTTTCTTCAGCCCTTTTGGGGCTAAACATGTCTCTGTTTAAAAAGACCCTGCAGCTGTCTTTGTTTAACAGCTTTCTTATCAGAATGAGGCAGCTCTGTTTCCCTTTGTGGACAGACATCAAAATACAGGCTTCCCTTCTTTCTGCCTTTTTTCCTTGTGAGTCTAAGCCATACTAAAAAAAGAAGCATTGTAATCCAGTAAGTTCACTACCAAAGAATGAGAGAGAGCCTGGCTGCTTTATGAAACAGTCAGTTAAGGTCCCTTTTTTTAAGTTTCTCACTGCAATGGTTTTTATTTTGCATATAACTTGTTTTAAAAATCCTCTCCGTCCCCCCTTTACTGGATCAGCAGCTTTCAGCTTTTTTTGGATCCACCCTTGGCCCCCAGCCTTTTGTCTCTGAATGTTCTTTAAGCTAACAGGAGAATCTTTAAACATGGTTTTGCATAGTTGCTTTCTCTTAACAGCACTAATTTCAAATTACAAAAAAATCTCATTTTTTCATAACTTGGTAAGTCAAAGACAATATTCAAGACGGCTGACACAGCTGAGCAGGCCTTTGCTTGATTCCATGGAGGCTCCTAGCCATGCTCAGGACAGAATATTTCTGAGAACCTAAGATCCGACAGCTAATGAGGAAATGTCATTTATTTCAAGGACTTAGAAACAGGGAATGTGGCTGGAGGTGAAGAGGAAGCAGAAATGACCAGATGAAAAATTGGTTAATGGACACAAAGAATGATTACATTTTGTATGACGAATAAGCTGACTGTCCTGATTTGACCATCAGATATTATACACAAGTAGTGAAAGACACCTGTACCCCACACATATGTATCATCATTTATACCTCAATAATAAATAAATAAATAATACAAATAAGAAGTCAGCAGGGACTGTAGGAGGTTGGGACGCAAGGTAGGGAGAAGGGGTAGAGAGAAAGCATAGGATATAGGAGGTGGCAAGGAACAGATCCCGGGGAGCAAAGAAGAGAATGAAGGCAGGATGTTCAAAGTAAGATGATAGTTTTCCATGGTTCGAGCAGCAAATCATTCCCAAGGGAAGAAAAAAAAAACCAACTATGATTTCTTTTTCAGTACCCATAAGAGTAGATACACACAAAACAAATTGGATTGAAATTTTTTAAAAAATGTATTTCAATTCAAACAACTGGTTAATAATTGTCTAGTATTTGTGTAGGGTGGTGGTGATGTTAACATGTTTATATGTACATAGAGCCTTAAGTAATCATTTATTCCTCCTACACAGGATAATCATGGTTGTACATGTAAAATATTTATTAAAGACAGATTTGTGAAGTATGTTTGATTTTTTTAAATGTCTCTACAAAGTTCTCCATAAAGAGCCCTCCCTCCCCCATTACTTTTGGGTTTTATCACCATTTCAACTCAGAATCTTCTCTAACCTGGAGCTCACTCTAACCTGAGGCTGCCTCTTGGGCTCTCTTTTCTTCTCTTTCTTTAAACTGCTTTCTCTCCTTCTTCCTTGCCCTCCAGACTGTACTTTCCCTTCACATATCTGCTTCTCCCTGGAGGCAACATTTCTTGCCTTCTTGAACATATTTTAAAAGGCTAATGCAGAGCTGCCACCTAGTGCTTCTACTTAGGGTCTTAGAAAGGCCTGATAGCTTTGCAAGAGAACGTGTACATCTGGACTTCCCACATGAGCAGCTGAATTCCTGGGAACACTGTGTGGAGTCGATAGCGAGTCCTGGGAATCATCAAGGGCAGACACAAAAATAGTTCTTCTTCCTACTCAGAGGGAGGCCCAGGTTAGAAGCTAGACGCTACTGGAAGCTACTGGTATAAGAGAAACCATAAAGTTGAGACCTGAGAGAGCTTGATTCAGAAGGAATTATGGCCAGACCTTTTTTAAAAAGGTGGTAAGTTAACGAGGAGGTGCAAGATGGAAATGCATTACCGACCAGCGTTATGGCAGTAGCTAAAATAGGTCACAGGAGTCTTGGTTCCCAGTTCTCTAAAAGGAAAAGGACAGGAAGAAAGCAAAGAAGGATGGGGAGGAAATAAAATGAAAAGACATGAGAAAACCTCACCCATGCAGAAAAGTGTTAGCATAGCAGGCTTTCTATTGAAAGGCTTGCTTACAAGGCTGGCCTTCAGCTGGAGTCTAGAAACTTAGATTTGGGGAAGATTCTCATTTCCTGATAAGAAAACCTCATTGTTCCTATACTGTTAATGCAAATAATATGGTTTATGTTGAATGCCTGTGTGCCTCCTGGGAGTCTGGAATTTGGGTATGAATTCAGTAGAGGCAGGCTAAGTGGCCAACCTTCAATAAAAATCCTGGACACCAAATCTGTAATGAGCTTCCCTGGTAGGCAACACCTCACATGTATTGTCAGAATTTGTTGCTGGAAGAATTAAGTATGTCCAATAACACTCCACTGGGAGGAACTCTTGAAAGCTTGCACCTGGTTTCCTCTGGACTTCACCCCATTCACCTTTTGCCTTAGCTGACTTTTTGTATTCTTTCCGTTTAATAAATAATAGCCATGAATACAACTGTATACTGAGTCCTGTGAGTCCTGGCAGATAATTGAACCTGGCTGTGGTCTTGGGGACCCATAACACATTATCTTTCCACCATCATTTAATAGCTTCAGTTTTTAAAGTTATGTGTTGACTTTATAAACCCCAAGAGAAGTTTTGATTCATCTTTTCTGTACCCACTAATTTTGAGTTTGCTTGAAAAATGAGATCAAAATGAATACTCTTTTTGGGGAAAAAAAATATATTAAAAAATTAATTCTCTTTTGAAATGTTTAAAAGGTAAGACCAATGAGGAATGTTAATGTTCTTCAGATTATATATAACTAATTAAACATTTACAACCAAAATGTTGGCAGTGAAGTGCCCAGTGAGGGCTGAGGTTGGAGCAGTGTCAGAAACTCAAGTGTAAGGCTTGGCTTCACGACTTAATTGCTCTGTGACTTTGTGACTTTTCTGAGCTTAAGTCTTTAAAAAAATCATAAAAAGGAAGTGGTAGTACCCACTTGTGGGTGCAGTTTTGGGAATTAACTTGAGATAATGTTTGTAATATACTTGACACAGAGCCAGGAACATTCTAAGTGCTCGATCTGTGATTAAATAGATGTTTTCAGGAGCACTACAGCAGAAACAGCTCAGAGATGCTGTCAAGATCACTTCTGGGACAATCTGAGAAGCAGAGGTGTGCAGCACACTGGGCCTTGGCGGCTCCAGTCACATCTAGAGCAGTCCCAAAAGGTGTCATTTTAAGATCATTTTTTCCTACCCAAGAATGTGCCTATACTACAGAGACCGGCATTAAGCCTTCCCTGTGTCCACTCACAATCTTATGATCTCAGTCTCTCGCAGCTGCCTGCAAGAGGAAGGAGACTTAGGGGGTTTCCTTTTTTTCTGAATTTTGGTAGTGTCATCACCCAGGCAGCATAGAGTGATTGAGGTAGAGAGATGCAGGGCCCTATCTCTGTTGTTTCCCCATCCATGTGACCTTGGAAAAGTATAAAAGTAATTTCTCTGAGCCTCATTATGTCTCTCTGTAAAATAGACTAATTAAAAATATCTACTCTCTGCTACCTCACTTGACACTTGTTGAGAAAACCTCAGATAATGTTGGCAAAAGTGATTTGGAAATTTTTGAATATAATACAGAGAACCCCTAAAAAACTGTTCTGATTTTTTTTCTAGGATGGCCATAAAGATCATTATCCATAGTAATTTGGGTATTTGGCAAAAGAAAGCAACAGGGACCTTAGACTTGTTGACAAAGGAGATTTCCTGTTATGACATTTGTCTTAAAAATATAAATTGAATGATGGGTATTTATTTAGATTCCACAAAGCCTGACAAAAATTAGATGCCCCTCTATTGTAAGCTACAGTAATGGACAATGAAACCATTGCTTTGATATTTAATTGCAATAACTGGTATCTTCCAACTTATTTTTTTTGTACAGTGATGTAGCATGATTATTTGGGATTGATTTATTGCCTTGCTGTGAAAACTTGTTTTTCATTGATTTTTCCCCCTCAGTGCTCTTCTTCATTAATTGATTGATTTGATTGTTAAAGCTTTGACTCCATCTCTGAAGATGGATTGGAATAATTATTGCAGCCTGCTGTTTAATCATTCTGCCACACAATTACTGCTGCTATTGTGATCTGCACCAGCCACTTTATTAGCTGTGGTAATTGTAGTCGAGTTTAATAATTTAGTAAGACATTTGGAGATGATAACTTGCTCATTATTCAGGGGCACTTCTGTGGAACCTGCAGGCTCCTGAGCAAGTGAGAGGCTCAGTACTTATCCCTCCTCTTTGGCAGCCTTTTAAGAAGTTACCATTGAGCATTCCACCTTTCAGTTAACTTCAGCCATAAATGCCCAACCTGGAGTGATGGAAGGAGGTATTTCATAGCTCAGAGATACTCGTTGTTTAGGAGCCTGAGTCTGTAAGGAGTTAACACTTATCTTCCTTGGGTGCCATCATCCCCAAGCCTTGGGATATTATGTGGCTATGCTATAGTGGAAGGAAATAATAATATTGTTCTTTGTTGATTGCGTCTCAATACTTTTTGATAAGCTAATAGAACTCCTTCTTCAAGATTCCTTTTTCTCTGAAAGCAGCTGAAGCAGAGCAGGGTAATCTTCACAAGTACAACACAAAGATTTAACAGCATGAGATGAAACTTCCTTTCTTCTACCCTCACCTTGTTTCACTGAGTTGGGTGAATTCTTCTTGCCACCCCTGGACCCTGCACCAAGCTTGTCCCCTTGACGGGGCAAGAAGAGACCGAACAATGCCAGGGCTGTCCGGATTGACCTGACTTTATTTTAAAACTCAAGACAGAGGCTCAGTTCTATTTAACTGCACATGAACCACATACTAAATTATTCACTCAGTGTTTTGCTTCCCACATAATGAGGACAGCAACACTTGTTTGTGAAGATGTTTGAGATCCTCATAAAAGAGCAGTGGTTTAATGCTAAGTTGTATTAATAGTCTGCTATATCAGTGTTGCCTAGATTGGGAGCAAAACACTTTGGAAGCTAATTCTGATTTCCTCCTTTGTTTTTTACTTTAATCACAATTATAGTATTCACTAAATCAGCTGGGAAGAAAACAGTTTTTAAAAAGCGTTTGCTATTTAATAACCCATAATTCTTCTCCCTCCCTTCCTTTTCCTTTCCCTATCTCTCTCTGTCTCTGCCTGTCTGTCTCTCTGTCTGTCTCTCTCTCTCTCTCACACACACACACCACTGACTTCATTACTTATTCTAATTATCTCACATGTCAATATCCATGATTTTGGAGTTTACAGTTTGAACAAATGACAACCTGCATGCCAGAGGAAGTAAACTGTCTGGACCTGCTTTGACATTCAGAATTGTACAGTATCCCTCCTACTTTCATTTCTTTGATTTTCTTTTTTATATTGAGCTATAAGAAAAAAATGGAAAATAAGAATCTTTAAGTAAAATTCTCTTTAATGACTTACATTTACAGAAAATACATTTTGCAGATTTTTTTGCAACTACAACTTTTCTTACTAATTTTTGTTAGCCTTAAGAATTCTTTCCCAATCCAACTGCACCTCTATCAAAGAAGGCATGTTGGCTGGAGAAAAAAATAGCTAAATGTACAAGCCAATGACAAACATAGAGACCAGGCAATGATCCCTAGCACAACAGCAAACTTTTTCTGTTTCTTTAAATAGAGCACATTGACAAGTTTAAGGAAAGACACCTAAGTCTGAAAGAAACTTAATGTTTCCCAGTTTGCCTTCATTGGTAACTTTGGACACAGACAGATCTTACGTGATTTTGCAAAGTGGAAGAGAGAGAGGATGCAACCCTGTCTGACCTTGTCAGATAAAGAAGCAATAACTGCTAAATTCTGTAGAAGAGCTATAATCTCCTGACCTTTCTAGGCACTTCTACTGATCTTTAGAAGATATATCTGACTCAGGTTTTTTCTAGAAGAGCAACAATTACTTATATCAGTTCATCAATTCTAATAATAATAATGATAGTGGTGTAGTAGTGGTGATAGTAGGCTGATTAATACCTCTCCAAAATATACAGGTCCTAATCTCTGCAGCCATAAGTGTTACCTTATACTCAAAAGAGACTTTGCAAATGGGATTAAGTTAAAGATGTTGAGATTAGGAGATTATTCTAGATTGTTTGGGTCGACCCTAAATGCAATCACAAGTGTCCTTACAAGAAGCAGGCAAAGGGAGATTTGACACAGAAGAGAAGGCCGTGTGAAAGAAACAGAGAAGCAGAATCAGAGAGGGGTGCTACACTGCTGGCTCTGAAGATGGAAGAGGCGCTACAAACCTAGAAATATATCCAGTCACTAGAAGCTGGAAAAAATAAGACAATAGATTTTCAGTTAGAACCTCCAGAGAGTGTGCAACCTACCAACACCTTTATTTCAGCCCAGTGAAACCCTTTTTGGACTTCCGGACCCCCAAACTATAAGAGAACAATCACGTGCTCTTTTTAGCCACCCAGTTTGTGTGGATTTCTTATGGCAGCCCTGGGAAGCTCATAAAGAGGTGATGCAAGAAGAAGCTGTAGATGAGACCAGGAGCCAAGTCACAGAGGTCCTTGAAAGCTTCAGTTCCATGGCATCCTTTTCCTTAAGTCGTATTCTTTCCTTAATTCAGTCTATTCTGTGCTCTCCCTGCATCAGTTCACCCAGATCAGCTCTTTCTAAAGTTGCTTGATATCTTTTAGATATCTTGCCCCCCCCCCCCCAGCTCATGTCAAAGTCTGATCCTCAATGTGTCAGTGTTGGGAGTTGTTTGGGTCAGTGGAGGCGGATCACTCATGAATAGATTAATTCCCCTTCATGGGGGAGTGCATGAGTAGTGAGTGAGTTCTTGCTCTATTAGTTCCCTCCAGAGCTGGTTGTTTAAAGGACCCTAGCACCTCCCCTCTCACTGTCTTGCTTACTCCTGCCATGTGACCGCCTTGCACCTGCTGGCTGCCCTGCCATTTTCCACAATGAGTAGAGTCAATCTGAGACCCACACCAGATACAGCTGTCCCAGAATCGTGAGCCAAATAATCCTTCTTTCTTTAAAGATTACCCAATCTCAAGTATTCTGTTATTGTAACACAAAAAATGGATTAATGCACTCGCTGATGACCTCCACTGTATCTAAGGGATATTTCTAGACTTTGTCTTATTTGACCCCCGAGAAGAGTTTGACACAGAGGACCACTCTCCTTCTTCAGATGGTCCCACCCTTAAGTCTCTGTGTGTCCCATGTGATGCCTCTGACTCCCGCTTATGAGTCCGTCCTCTATCAACCCGCAAATGTTGCGCTTCCCCAAAGCTCAGTCCCGAGTTCCTCTTCCTTTCTCACTTGACTCTCTCGTTCTTCAGACTGGATCAGGCTCTTCTGCTATATGCCTTTATAACACTGAAGCTTTTTCATTATAACACTTACTCCAGTTTGTATTTCACACAGAATCCATGATGATTAATGTCTCCACCCTCCACCTCTACCCACTAAAAGAGACTGTAAGCCCACGAGAACAGACCGCATTTGTTTTCACTCACCGTTTCCTAGGACAATGTTTGGCTTAGTGTACACACATTAAATATTGGTTAAATAAATGAATAAGTGAATTATATCCTGGTGGAGGAAAACCATCAAGGTATCTCAATTTGGTCAGATTTGCATGGCTATAAAGTGGAAAATAGATGAGAGAAAAGCAAGACCAGAGGCAATTAGAAAGCTATTTTAATAATCCAAGTTAGAAATATGAAGGTCAGAACTAAGAAAGCAGCTGTGAAGGGGAAGCAAAGAGACATATTTGAAAAATATTTACAAGGTATAATTCATAGAACTTGGTGATCAACTGAATGTAAAGATCAAGGGAAAGGGAAAAGACAAGAATTGCGCCTAGGGTTATGGCTGGGGGGACTGGCTGTGTGGTTGTGCAATCCAGTGAGATAGACACTCTATGGGGAAAGGAGCTGGTTATAACTTAAATATAATAAATTTAGATTTAGATGTATTAAATCTGAGATGCCTATAGTGAACATATTCCTGGGTTTTTGGATATGTGGGTCTGGTACTCAGCAGAGGAAACTGTAGATATAAATTAATAAGGAGAAATGTGGATTTGTATTCACTTTTTCCTTCCACTTATTTTTTCTTGTGTTGTCCCAAAGTAAACATTGAATGGTTGAAAGGTTAAAAAATTGATTGATTTCCCTGATTCTTTTCAAAAATAAATTGAGGCAACAGTACATGCCTCAGTTAAATGCACTCTGATGGGAGAGAATTTTTCACACTAACTGCTGTGATTTGAATGTTTGTCCCCTCCAAAACTCATGTTGAAATTTAATTTCCATTGTGATTTATTGGGAAGTTGGACCTTTAACAAGTATTTAGGTCATGAGGGCTCTGCTCTTATAAATGAACTAATGCTGTTGTTGCGAGAGTGAGTTTGTTATCAAAGGAGTGAATTTGCCCACTCTTGCTCTCTCACCCTCCCTCCCCTTCTCTCTCTCTCTCTCTCTCTCTGTCTCTCTCTCTCTCTCTCATACTGTCTTTTCCCTTCCACCATATAATGTCTTCTACCATGTTATAATGCAGCAAGAATGCCCTTGCCAGATGCTAGCACCTTGATCTTGAACACCCCCACCCCCCAGAACTGTAAGAGATAAATTTCTGTTCATTATAAATTACTCAGTCTGTGGCATCATGTTATAGCAGCACAAAAGAAACCAAGACACAAATTCTGTTAGAAAAAAGCCAATATGGCCCCTTTCTTCACCATGAAGACAAACGGCATCTCACGGTGGAAGGATACTGTACAGTAAGAAGGTTAGCCTCAAGCAGGTTTGTTGGGACATGGCTGGAAGAGGTTTATTCATATCTATTTTTAAATATAGTATCAAAAAGCTATTATTCATAACTTGAGTTATGCAGTTTCAGCATCTGGCTATTATTTGGTGGCACTAATGCACTCTCATCTGGATGAGCTAAGGGAAGAAAAGAGCAAGTTCATTTTCTTCTGCTAGTGAGCTTTCTCCTCATTCTGGTGAGATTCACAAACAAGGCTCAGTGGGTTTTGGTACATTTATAAGAAGCCACTGTTGCTTTACAGTCTTAATAAATGGAATTGGAAAAGAACTTAAATACAAAACTTCAAACATTCAACTCATCCAGAAATCCCTCCCTAAACTCTTCAAGGCAGGATGGTTTTGAATGATCATATATCTGCATGATGATTTTCCTTTTTCTTCACATCCAGCTCTTGAGAATGTAGTAACTCGAGGTCTCCTACTTTACCTGTTTCTCTGATGTTATGGGTTGAATTGCATACCCCTCCACCAAAAAAAAAAAAAATATGTTGAATACCTCACCACTGGTACCTGTGCATGTAATCTTATTCGGAAATAGGGTTTTTGCATATCTAATCAAGTTAAGATGAGGTCATTAGAGTGAACCCCAATTCAATATGACTAGTGTCCTTATAAGAAGAGGAAAATGCCATGTGATGATAGAGGCAGAGACTGTAGTGATGTAGCCGCAAGCCAAGGAGCACCAAGGATTGACGGCCACCAGTAGAAGCTAGGAAGAGGCAAGAAAGTTCTTAGAGGAAGCATGGCCCTGCTGATGCCTCGATTTTGAGCTTCTAGCTTCCAGAACTGTGAGAAAATAAATTTCTGTTTTTGTAAGCCACCTCGTTTTTGTCACTTTGTTATGGCAGCCCTAGGAAACTAATACACCATGTGTAGGAAAGATTGTCATTTGACAAATAGCCAGGAGGCCAAGATGTAGGATATTAATATTACAAGGATCTCCCTAAACATTCTACCCTTCAATTCTTCCTAATTCTTGGGGGGAAATGGATACAGTATTCCTTAAGACATTATAAAGTCTTGTATTAGGTCATTATCCAAGGCAACAACATATAAGGAGGGGGTGGTGTTTATCTGACCTGCAAACATCCTGGGATTGATAAAATAATGATATTCAGTGTGACATAGACTAGTGTCCATAGCTTCTAGACAAGAATTCTTTTACTCTAAGAGCTTGCAGCCTACCAGCCAAAGGTTTACCTTTGATGCTGGAAATGCTTAGTTTCTGAAGACAAGGCCTCTTCAATTTATATTAATTTTTTTTTTGTAGTCTCAGATAAGATCCCTCCCTTTCAGTGTATCAACGTAACTAGTCCCAATCCATCTCAGATCATTGGATCTAAGGATGGTAATCCTGGCCTTCCTGAGTTTTAACCAAAATGCCAAATACCTCACAGGAGTACCCACAGTAATATTAGTTGGTTTAAGTTAAACTGACACTTGCCATTCATCAACAAGTATTAGATTTATCTAGGCTTTTCTTCAAGTGTCAGAGAACATTTAGAAACCTTTAATAAGTAGAACTCCAGGGCCAAATGAGAAAAAAAGAATACTCCTTGTGTCATGGTAGCTACAAATGGGGCAGTAAAAAGGTAATACAATTTATTGAAGAACAAAAGTAAACTGACACTTCTGATATTGTATTGAATAACTTCCAGTCTTAATTCTTTACACAATTTGGAGTCTGTAAATAAAATTATACCATGTAGTTGAATGCTCAATTAAAATTTGCCTATTATTACCTCTCTAGTTGAATACCATAACTCATTAACGTGAGTTCCACTTTCCTAAGCCTATAAAAGCAAAGTCTTAAATTTCTGTAGTAATTTCCATGCAATCCTCTACTTCAGGTTTCGAGCAGTTGCAGCTCAGTGGAAGGCCTGCTGCCTGCAGTGTCTCGTTCTCGTGCACTATGTGCCCTGGCTTCAGAAATGTTATTTAATTTTGAATGGTCTCAGAGCATTTTGGTGTAACCACCCAAATGTCATTTAGATTTAAGCAGAAATTTGAAGTAATCTATCTTTCCACTTTATACTCTTCAAAGTCTTCTGCTAAGAAGGCTCAAGGGGCTATGCCCTAGTCCATGGAGGCCTCCAATTGTATTAGATTGTGGTTCTGAACTTGTGGTATGAAAGGTGTTTCTTTGAGACTTCCATCATAGTGAACTGAGTAGACTTCCTGATTACTATAGAAAAATTTATTTCACACACTATTTTGCTCGAGGTACTCCATTATACTTTGTTTATACAACAATCCATATCTACATGGACCGATCATATCTATAAAATGTAATCCTCTATGCTGGCTTGGGGAGGTACATGCCAATTATTATTAACATTTTTTTAAATGTATTTATGGCCTTCTTTGATTACTATAATAAGACGGTTGATCTTTTCTGTACTTGGGTATATTCTCATGTAACCTAGCTTCTTTCCACCGACACTATTTAAGTGTATATCAGTCTGTTTCTTTTGCTTATAATAGAATACCTGAAACTGGGTAATTTATATGCAAACAAATCTTATTTCTTGCAGTTTGGGAAGCTGGGAAGGTCCAGAGAACACATCTGGAAAGGGCCTCTTCTGGGTGGGAATTCTCTGCAGGCTTCTGTAGCAACCAGGATGTCACACGATGAGAATGGGCTGAGCAAGAAGGCTAACCTTATCACTTGCTCGCCTTTTAAATCCATCAGAACCATGCCCATTACTCCATGAATAGATTAATCCATTCTCAAGGGCACAATCCTCACAATCTAATCATCTCTGAAAGGCTCCACCTTTCAAATACCGTAGTTGGATTTCCCAAACTCTTAACAGTGTTACAGTGGGGGTCAAGTTTCCAATACATGAACTTTTGGGGGACACAATTAACCCGTAGCATATATATTTTTGCAAATTTTATAAATCAGGGCTTCATACACATTAGACTCAATACAAACTGCACCATGACAAAGTGAAGTCACTATCTGTCTCAAGAAACGGTGGGTCAAATTCCATTTTATAGGCTAGATGGCCCCCATAATTCCATAAAATTAATTATTTTTCTAATTATTTGGTGTGATGGAATAACAAATTATCACTTTAAGTCCCATTAAGATCTCTGCACCTTTCTCAGAAATATACATTTTGCAGCATTGCAGCAAATAGAACATGCAATATTTGTTACGTTCTCATAATAATTGTTTTTTCAAAACAATGTGAAAACTTGTGATTTAATGTTCTGCTAGAGGACAAAGAGAGAGAGACCTGACTACTCCTCCTATCTACACTGAGCTGATGGATTTAGTGTTAGTGTTATCACTACCAATTGTACCCACCCTCAGAGAATTTATACCAACAGCCAACAGACTTTCTACCTTTGCAGCATGTGTCTGGTTTTGAGAAAACCCTGTAACTACTTCTCACAAAGGTTGGAGGTCCACATCTGTTCCAATACATAAAAGAGGGAGAAATATACTGAGCAGAGAGTTGGAACCAACATGCTAATATCTGAATGTATGATAACATAGCTTAAAGTCAAGACTAAAAGGGAGTAGAATAACACTGGATGGGTCTCTAGTTTTCTTAGGAACTTAATATGTTTGCCTTATAGCTTATTTAAAGCAAAAACAAAAAGTAAGTCTAACCCAGAGAGAGGAGTCATTCCTAAACTGGCAGGCATTTACACACATATACACAATATCACCTCTCCTGGTACACCCTTCCTTTTCTTTCCAGAGCTAGCAGTATCCACATGCTAAGCCACATGGCTAATTCCTTCAAGACTCCAGTCAAGAAGCATTTTCCAGAGATAAAATGTTTTCTCACCAGAGTTCTCATTGCATCCTGCATGCATTTTACCAATAACCGCTATTGTATTGTTTCCATTATAGTGCCTGGAACATGGTGCTTAAGAGTTGTGTGATAAATAAATGAGTCAACTTTATCAAATACCTTTGAAAGGTCATGTGATTGAACAGGTGCTATGGGTTCACATTATCACTTGCTAAATGAAATTATAGAATATTTCAGAGCTTAAAATTTAAACAGATACTATCACTTTGAACAAAAGTGGGAATTGACAGGACTAAATCTGTCAAAGGCTCTGTAGGAACAGAATAGGAAACAAACCCATCCTCCACAAGCATGAAAAATATTATTTGTGGGATGACTATGATTTTTTTCTCCATTTATTTGCATAACATGGTGTCTTAGCTGTATGCTTTCCATTGGGCCTGGAGGCTTATCCGCGTCTCCTCTCTGTATAATGTGGTCTCCCCCCAGGCCAAATTATCTGTTTCAGGAAAGCTCTCATGCTCTTTATGGCAGTATTTGCATATTTTTTTCATTTCCATAGAAACATCTCCACTGACTCAGAACCGCCTCTGTCCTCTTAAGACAGAGATATTTATCTTTTAAACAGTGGGATATACATGATATAGACGGATGGCAGTGTTTCCCTGCGGTCTTCAAGTTACATGATTCTCTTTTATAAAGGAATGTATGATGGTCTGCCTTTAGGTTATTTATTTATATTTTGTTCCATGACCACGTTTCCAGTAATGAGTTTAGATATAAGCAACATAAACCCATCTGGAAATAAAATTATGCACTAGCTGTATGACAAAAGATAATTACATTATAATCAAGCTGTCATTTGGGGAGATAGGAGGAGATAAAGCGTGCTGTAAACTGGCACAGAAAGTGTATAGATTGTCCTATTGAATATCTGTCACAGTGGCTGGGAGTATAAAGATTCCTGATATATAATATCAGACTTTGTAACTGAAAAATTTCTGGGAGTTACCAAACATGTAGTTTCTGACAATAATTTTAATTGTAGTTTCTGGCTGCTGGTAGTCAGAAGACTAAAGGCTCGAATCAGAATTTCTGTGCTCTAGCTTAGAACTCAGATTGGCTACAATGAAACCACTTGGGTTGTACTCAGTTTCAAAGCATGAGTCTTAATCTTTATTTATTTTTTTTAACTTGTCTTTATCCTTAAATTATTATCTTATGTCTTAGCTTGGAAGGAGCTTGGCACTGGGTTCTTCTGACATGCTTTGTAGAATGTGGGCAGTTAGCTGACATGGCAGAGGAAACTGATATTTTTAGGGGGGGAAGATTATTATCAAAGTTATTTTTCACCACTCTGAGTTCTGTTTTCTCCTGCAACAATGAGATGGGTCACTGGTTTTTCGGGGCTGGAAAGATTTTTTTTCTCCTCCTTGAGCGGAAAATAGCTAATATGATAAACAGGGTCTACCTCCAACCATGTATTTAGCTAGACCATCAGGAAAGGTGGAATGACATAATTGAGATAAGAACAGGACAGAGACTGACTTGTCAGAGAAGGTGCTGCTACTTGTCTTCTGTTATTGCTTCTGTCACAGTGGAGAATCCCTCACCTCAGAGCAAATCTGCTGTTCAAGGAGTCCCAGGAGAGCAGGCTTTTGTTGTCCCCTTTCCTTGATACCATCATTTCCCAAAGGGACCAGTGAATTCCTAAACTAGGGTACCTAGACCCCACAGTCCTGAGCCTCACCTCCTGGGACTCTGTAATCCCCTGATTGACACTGACTTGCACAGTCACTGACTATAACACTCTTTGCTAGGGTCTGACCTGCTTAGTTCTTACCACTATCACTGGTGGTGTATTTGGTAGTGGAAGTCTAGACCATGTCTCTGGTCCCAGGTTGTGGTCCTTCTCTCAACAGCCAGGTGACTAGAAACTACGACTGCCATTAACCTGACTTCTACTAGTTCTTGCCATCTATCCTTTCCATATTGGACTGCCTTGTATATTAATGATGGCAGTTGAGACTAAGACTGACTTCATCATGTTCATGGCACAACATAAACACTAGGAAGGGAACTATTTCTGGTCACCAGGTGGTAATGGCCATGTCACATATGCTCTAGATATAACTGTACCATCCTTCTTTTCTTCATTTTTCCTAGAGCCCAGTGTAGCTCTAGGGAGCAGGCCTCACAAGTAAACTCAGTTGAGTTTTGGCAGTTGACCACTTAAAGGCAGTTCCTTCAAATGAGAGGTGAAAAGAGCTGGAATCTAGAGCAAACTGACATACATTTATTCCCTTCTATGTTGGAAAGATGGAATTCTATTCACCTTTTGCACAAAATGTTTGATTCAGTGGACCCTGGAAATGCAATGCATGGGTAATCAATCTATAGATTCTGTGAGGATTAATGATAGAATGATATATAAAACCTTAACTGAAAACAAAATGAGAATGAATAAGAATGACTTCGAAGAGTATAATTACCTGGTTGTTTCTTCATCATGAGATACAGACCAGGATTCATTAGAAAATTAGGGTTGATTCCAAAAGGAAACTTCTCTTCTAAAAGGAAACTTCTCAAAAAACATCCTAGGGGAAAAGTCATATGTGGTGCACCTGATATTTCTGCGTTTGCTGATTTGTACATGTAGTCTAGATACCAATTTGTACACTGATTTGTAGAGGCAGTCTAGGTAGGCTGCATTAGAGTATATTACAGGAGTTGGCTGGAGTCATTGTTACAGGGTAGGAGAAAGAGTCACTGTAGGGAGTATAGTATATGCTATGGTCTGAATGTGTCCCCTGAAAATTCATATGTTGAAAACCTAATACAAGTGTGATCTTGTTAGGTGGGGCCTTATGGAAGTAGTTAGATTATCACTACAGAGCCCTCACGAATGGGATTAATACCCTTATAAAATAGTCTCCAGAGAGCTGCATTGCCACTTTTCCACTATGTGAGGACACACCAAGAAGATGTCATCTATGAACCAGAGACGAATCTCTTACCAAAGACCAAATTTGTTGGCACCTTGATCTTGGACTTCCCAGCCTCCAGAATTGTGAGAAATAAATTTCTGTTGTTCATAAGCTACCCAGTTTATGGTATTTTGTTATAGTAGCCCAAACAGACTAAGACAGTATATTACTGTCAGATATAATAAGAACTTGGATTCTTAGTAAGGTACAACCTGCTCCCCTGACTATGCCAAGTCAAAGTCCAATAAAAACTGACCAAAGGAACTTTTAAATATCTCCATCTTTGGCTTACTCTTGATGAGCCACATCTACATGAATGGGTTCAATAAAAGTCAAAGTGAAACTAAAAAGGTTGAATAGTGGTTAAGAAAAATGAATCAGACCTGAGTTCAGATTCAGCTCCACTATTGACTACCAATGGGACTCTTCTGCCTCAGTTTCCTCATTTGCCAAGTGCAGCATCCATGTCATAAAATCATTAAGATTAAATTAAATATTTTATATTCAATTCCCAAAATATGGTAAGTGTTTAATGAATGTTAATTATTATATTAAATATTGTTATTAGAAAAAGATATGCAATGCAGGAGATATGTCAAGTTTATGTTTAAATTTTAATTTGGCTGTTTTTAGGTATAGAAATCCTAGTTCTACCACTTACTAACTGCATGAACAAGTTATTTAGCCCCCTTGACTTTAGTTTCCTCATATTTAAAATGGTAATAATTATACCAACTCTATAAGGTTGTTGTAAGAATAAAATTAGATAGCATGCATAAATTACCTGGCACACAATGGGCACTTAAATGTAAAAAATCAAAGCATGCAACAATAGCTAATATTCTTCTTGTGTCAGCTTCAGATACTCAGCTAATTAGGTAGGACACTTATCAGGATAATTGAATAAATTTTATTTTTGGACCTCATTAAACTGAAAGTCCCTTTCTATCTTAAAATTGAACTTGTAGAGGATGATCCATTTGAATTGCAATTAAATAGCAGTCGTCTAAATAATTAAACAATAGGGTATCTATGTATAGCAACTATTAGACAGTTTTTCTCTATTTAAAAGACTTGTAGCTACATGCTATGCAAATGGATTTTCAGGGATTTTTTATTAACCTAAATAGACTGTAAAACTTAGGTAACTTAAGCAGCACAGACGGTGTGAGTCATATTTTTATTTTTCTCTCAAATGCCTTGAGTTCTATGACAGCCACGTTTCAGGAACCCAGTAACAATGAGACCTTGTGAAGGATCCAGGAGATCTGAAAACACGTATTTCACAGAGCCTTTGTTTTCACCTCCGATGCTCAGGTGCACATGGATACGCCGTCTCTGCCCGTGGAATTTAATGCAGATGAAGACATCTTTTTCTATTCTGCATAATGCATGAAGCAGCAGGTTTGTCAGATGGGCTGGTAACTGTTCTTTCTTTGATACCAAGCAAGAGATCTCTCAACTTCATCGACTGATATTTCATGGTTAGTATTTCTCATTGTAGAGTTAAAATCATGGGTGTTAGAGTTAGAATCAGAGATCAGAATCCAAATGCAAATGGCTCTTTCATGATAAATCAAAATAGCAAATTGGCTGAGAAATATACCATCTTTGGCACTTCTGTTCTGTCTCTTTGTCACTTCTAATCACTTCTAACTCGGTGTTCATCTCAATCTGGCCTGGACTCTGTGGTTCACATTTCAACTCTGCACTCACCAGATCCTGAGATTCTATTCCTCACTCTTTGCTACACTGACTTTGACAATACTTAGCCCTAGATAATTCAAACATTCGTTTACTCTGAGTTATTGAGTGTGGATTTCTCAAATCACGTGACAGTCCTTTATTGATTTTTAATGGTGATTTCAGAGAATGTTTTATTGTAACAGTCTCTTTTATTGCAGGTGAGCCCTGACATACTTTGGCTGAAATAAACTGGCATTTGTTCTTGACTTATTTGTTAATGTGAACCAATTGCCATCCAACTGCACTAGAGAAGGATGTAGGAAGCACAGGAAAAATGAGTTTTACAGTTTATCAAGTATTTCACAGCAGAACTTTAACAAAAAATATATTGACCATACTGATGATCCCCAAGTTATTCGTCACTAACCTCAGTAGAGCCCTAAATATTGCCTGAAAATCCTCTTCTCCTTTCTTTGCTGGCTGACTCTCTATTTCATTCTTCAGCCCAGAAGCTCTTCAGTCTCTTTCTACTCTTTATTAGCAGCTAGCTTCATTCCAGACTGCATTTCTTAATGTAGCCATTTTAACAGGTTTCTAATGGTGCCTGTATTAGTGTGCTAGGGCTGCCCTAACAACATACCGCAGACTGGGGGGCTTAAACAACAGACATTTATTTTCTCACAGTTCTGGAGACTGGAAGTTCAAGATTAAGGTGTTGGTAGGTTGGGTTTCTTCTGAGGCCCCTCTCTTCAGTGTGCAGATGGCCTCGTTCTCTCTGCTTCTTCACACAGTTATCCATGTACATGTGCATGCTCCTGTCTCTCTGAATTTCCTGATCCCTTCTTCTCATAAGGACCCAGTAGACCAAGACCTACCCTAATGGCCAAATTTAATCACCTCTTTAAAAGCCTCGTGTCCAAACACACTCACGTTCTGAGGCATGCAGCTGAGGTGTGTGTTGAGCGCTTCCACAGATGAATTGGTGGTGGAGGGGGGCACAATTCATTTTGGTTTTGTTTGTTTCTGGGAGACAATTCAGCGTGCATCTCGTGTTTCTGAACATCTTGTGAGCAGAGGCACTGACCGCCCATTTCTTCTGGACCATCTGTTTGAGGATGTTTGTATAGCAAACAACCTTGGGAGATAGAGAAGGACTCCCCTGTCACTCATGCTTACTTTCCAGGGTAAAAGAGTCAAATTCGCTAAGCTCAGAGTTCCTCAGTTAGGATTCAAACCAACCGCATGTGCACCATCTGCCAGATTCCCTCCTCACCACCTTGTGGGACTTGTGGGTCAAGGGGAACTAAGCAATTGTGAGGTTCCTGCTATTTCCTGTGCCTTCAGGAATAAATTCTTTGTGTCTGACTCAATCTTATGTATTCTGCTGGGTTCTGTGAAACAGCAACATGCTATGTTGTTAGCATGCAAGTAGGGTAAATCTCAGACTCCTCACAGTCCATGACTGCTTTAATTTTCTTGTCCCTAAAGACCCATGATGTTGAACATCTGTTCATGTGCTTACTTACCATTCATGTATCATGTTTATGCTGTCTATTTAAATAATTTCTCCATTTTATTGTTTTATTTGTTATTATAGAAGTTTAAGTGTTCTTTATATATTCTGGATAAAAGTCCTCTATCAAATATGTGACTTATAAATATTTTCTCCCAATTTGTAGGTTTCTCCTGTTAACAATGTCTTTTAAAGAGCACAATTTTTCAATTTTGGTTGAGTCTAATTCAACAATTTTTTCTTTAATGGATAATGTTTTTGGTGTCAAATCTGAGGAATGTTTGCGTAACTTAAGTTCAAAAAGATTTTATCTATATTTTATCCTAAAAGCTATGTACTTTTGAGCTATACATTTAAGTCTGTGATCCATTTTGAGTTACTTACTGTACATGATATGGCGTATGAATTGAAGTTCTTTTTTTTCTTATGGCATATGAATATCTAATTGTTCCAGAATGATTTATTGAAATGACTATTTGTTTTCTCCTTTGAAACTTTGTCAAAACCCAATTAATGACATATGTGCAGGTCGACTTCTGGATTATCTATTCTGTTCCATTAATATATTTGTAAATCCACATGACATTACCACACCATCTTGCTTATTCTAGGTTTAAAGTTAGGTCTTAAAGTCAGGTGTACTCCTTCAATTTTGTTCTTCATTCTCAAAATTGTTTTGGCTATTCTAGTGCTCAAGCTTTTCCATATGAATTTTAGAATCCACTTATCAGTTTCACATTGATTTTGCAGATCAATGTAGGGAGAATTGACATCTTAATAATATTGAATATTCTTATCAACTAACATGGCATATATCTCAATTTTTTTCTGTCTTCTTTGACATATGTCAACATGTTTAGTGTACTATTGTAAATGATATTGTTTTATTTTTAAAATTTTAATTACCTAGTGTTTATTGCTAATATATAAAAACACAATTGATTTCTGTGCATTTAGCTTATATCCTGCCTTCTTGTTAGTCATTTATTTGTTTGGGTAAGTTTTTTGTAGACACCATGGGATTTTCCATAGAGATAAACATGCTGTTTGTGAACAAAGGGATCTTTATTCTTCCTGTATAAACCGGATGCCTTTTATTCTTTTTCTTGCAGTATTGTACTGGCTAGAACCTTCAGTACAATGTTGAAGAGAAGTAGTGAGAATAGAAATTTTCGTTTTGTTTCTGATCTTAGGTGAGAATCATTCAGTCTTTCACTAATAAGTATAACGTTAGATGTTGATTCTTTGCAGATGCCCTTTATCTGGTTGAGAAATATTCCTTATATTCCTAGTCTTCTGAGGTTTGCTAGTTTGAATGGACTTTAGAATTTGTCAAATACTTTTTTTTAACATCTACTGAGATGATCACAAGGTTTTTCTTTTTCAGTCTGTTAATTGATGAATTCCATTGACCAATGATTAAATGTAAAAGTAAACTTGCATTCCTGGGATAATCCTCATTTGGCCATGATGCATTATCCTTTTTATATATTTTAAGGCTAGATTTGTTAAAATTTTCTTTAGAGTTTTGCACCTATTTTAAAAAGGGATATTGGTCTACAGTTTTCCTGTTATGGCTTTGTCTGGTTTTGGTATTCAGGGTAATATTGACCTCACAGAATGAGTTGAGTAATATTTCCTCCTCTTCAATATTCTGTAAGAGTTTATGTAGAATTCATCAGCAAAATTCTCTGAGCCTGGAGATTTCTTTGTAGTAAGATTTTTTAAAAAAGACTTTATTTTTTAAAGCAGTTTTTTGTTCATAGAAAAATTGAGAGAAAGGTACAGAGATTTTCCATATGTCACCTACCCCACATGTGCATATTATCAACATCTTTCACAAAAGTGGTACATTAGTTATAATTTATGAACCTATATTGATACATAATCACTCAAAGTCCATAGTTTACATTAGGGTTCACTCTTAGTGTTGTAATTCTGTAGGTTTGGACAAATGTATAATGACATTGCTATGGTCTGAATGTTTGTGTCTCTCCAAAACTCATTGGTTGAAACCTAATCCCCAATATGATGGTATTAGAAGGTGGGGCCTTTGGGAGGTGATTAGATCATGAAGGCAGAGTCCTCATGAATGGTATTAGTGCCCTTACAAAAGAGACCCCAAAGTGCTGCCTTGTCCCTTTTTCACCATGTGAGGACACAGCAAGAAGACATCATCCATCAACCAGAGAGGGAGCCCTCACCAAAGACTGAATCTGCTGGCATCTTGATCTTGAACTTCCCAGCCACCAGACTATGAGAAATAAATCTTTTTTGTTTATGGGCCGCTCAGTCTATGGTAATTTGTTATAGCAGCCCAAACTAAGACATGTATCTATTACTTTACTTGTAGTATCATACAGAGTATTTTCACTTCTCTAAAAATCCTTTGTGCTCCATCTATTCATCCCTCACTCAGCTCCCAACCTCTGGCAACTACTGATTTTTCACTGTCTTTGTAGTTTTGTATTTTCCAGAATGTCGCATAGTTGGAACCACAAAGCTTTTCAAATTGGCTTGTTTCATTTACTACTGTGCATTTAAGGTCCCTCCGTGTCTTTTCATGGCTTGATAGCTCATTTCTTTTAGTGCTGAATAGCATTTCATTATCTGGGTGTATCACAGTTTATTTATCTATTCACCTACTGAAGCACATCTTTGTTGCTTCCAAGTTTTGGCAATTATGAACGAGGCTGCTATAAATAACTATGTGTAGGTTTGGGTAGGCCCATAGTTTTCAACTCCTTTGGGTAAATACCGAGGTGTGCAATTGCTGGATTGTATGATAAGAGTATATTTAGTTTTATAAGAAACTGCCAAACTGCCTTGCAAAGTGGCTCTTACATGTTGCATTCCCACCAGCAATGAGTGAGAGTATCTGTTGCTCCATATCCTCATGAGCACTTAATATTGTCATGTTCTAGATTTTGGCCCTTCTAAGAGGAGTGTAGTGGTATCTCACTGTTTTAATTTGCATTTCCCTGGTGACATATCATTTAGAGCATCTTTTCATATGCTTATTTACCATCTATATATGTTTTTTGGTGAGGCATCTGTAAGGTGCTTGTGCCATTTTTTAACTGAGTTGTTTGTGTTCTTATTTTGAGTATTCAGAGTTTTTTGTATATTTTAGATAACAGAATTTATCTAATAAGTATTTTGTATATATTTTCTCCCAGACTGTGGCTTGTCTTTTTACTCTGCTGACAGTATCATTTGCAGAGCAGAACATTTTAATTTTAATAAAGTCCATCTTATCAATTATTTCTTTCATGGATAGTGCTTTTGGTGTTGTATCTAAAAAGTCATTGCTAACTCAGTGTCATCTAGATTTTTTCCTCAGTTATCTTCTAGAAGTTCTGTAGTTTTGAAGTTTACATTTAGGTCCGTGATCCATTCTGAGTTTACTTTTATGCAGAGTGTAAAGTCCTCCAATTTTATTTTTGTCCTTCAGTGCTGCTATTCGGCTGTTCTTGGTCTTTTGCCTTTCCATATAAACTTTAGAATCAATTTGTAAATATCCACAGAGTAGCTGGGGTTTGGACTGGATTTGTACTGAATCTATAACATTTTTAACTGTAAATTAAAATGTTTCAATTAACAAAGGGCTATTTAGGTTACCCATTTCCAGTGCTCATTCAAGAAGAAATGAATTTACATTACCCAACTTGCTATAAAGCTACAGTAATAAAGACAGTGTAGTATTATTGGCGAGAGAATACATGAATAGATCAATGGAACAGAACAGAGAGTCCAGAAATAGATCCACATAAATAAAATCAACTGACCTTTGACAAAGGAGCAAAGGCACTACAATAAAGTATAGTCTTTTTAACAAATGCAGCTGGAACTGGACATTCACATGCAAAAAAATTAATCAAGATATAGATTTTACACCCTTCTTAAAAATGAACTCAAAATAGATCACAGACCTTCATGTATTATGAAGTCCTATTATGGAGTGCATGGAAGTTTAGAATCATTATATTGTATTAATTAAATGACTGTATATCATTAGGAAACAAGCATTTCTACCCCAGTGATATTTTTTGCTCTGATATATACTTTGTTATTAATATAGCCATTCTAATTAATATTTATTTTGATTAACATTGACAGGGTATATCTTTTTTCATTTTTCCACTTTTAACCTATTTCTGTCTTTATGTTTAAACTGGATTTCTCATAGGCAGCATAGAGTTCATTCTTGCTGTTTTATCCAATTAAACAATAGCTTGTAATGTGATTACTGATGTGTTTGGGTTTAAGTCTATCATCCTATTATTTGTTTTCTATTTGTTCCATCTGCTGTTTGCTCCTCTATTCTTCTTTTTCTGCTTTGTTTTTTGGATTGAATATATTTTATAATTTCATTTGATCTCCTTTGTTGGCTTATTAGCTATGTCTTTGTTATATTATTTTAGTGCTTGCTTTAGGATTTATAGTGTATACTTTTAATTTATGATACTCTACCTTGGAGTGACATTACATCATTCTACATAAAGTTCTGAACCTTAATAGTATAGTCCTATTTCTCTCCTACCAGCCTTTGTGGCATTGTTTTCATGCATTTTACTTTTTTATGTGGTATAAATCCTGCAATATATTGTTAACTACTTTTACTTTAAATGGTAATTTTTTTAAAGGTATGAAATAATGAGAAAGATCCTTTATATATATATTTACCCATGTAGATCCTTTTCTTTTTGTTGATACTCAGATTTCCATCTGGCATATTTTCCTTATACTTGAAGAATTTCCTTTAATATCTCTTTTAGTACAGGTCAGCTGGTGATGAATTCTTTCAGCTTTTGTGTGTCTAAAATGTTTTTATTTTACCTTTGGTTTTAAAAGATAGTTTTGGTGAGTATAGAACTCAAGATGACAGTTTGGGTTTTTTCTTTTTTTCTTTTCCTCCAGTACCTTAAAAATGCTTCTTCACTGTCTTCTGCTTTGCATTGTTTTCAAGGAGAAATCTTCTATGACTGTTATTTCTCTTTCTCTATATAATGCCCCCACAAAATGTTAAGCTTAATATCTTTTTCATGATATACAATGTCTTCTATGAGCCAGACTTTAAATAACCACCCCAGCTTAATATCCCTCAGTGGATTACAATAACTGTAGTTTATTTGTTGCTATATTTCCACAATATCTAGCAGTAGGCCTATGCACAATATGCATTCAATAAATATCTGAGTGAATAAATTTACTACAGGAATGCGGAAATGAATGCTATTACAAGAAGAAATAAATTGTTTTAAATAAAAAAAATCTAGTATGAATTAGAATAAGATGACAATGGGAAAAAAATGAGAGGAGCAAAAGGGGGATTAGTAACTGGATAGGTCAAATTGTTCTAGAAGAATCAAGGAGGATGTAGTTGAGGCAGAGAAGGACTGGGATGAAGTGCTATAAACAAGATGAGGGAACATGTTCAAGGGCTAATCCAAAAAATAAAACCAAAAGATGAAACAAACAAACAAACACACACTCAGGAGAGGAAAAAAAAAAATGTAAAGAAAGAATGGGAAATTCAAGAAGATAAAAGCAGAAGAAATAAGGAACCTTATGATATGAATGATAAGGGGAAAAAATGAACAAAAGTTATATTTGTAATCATCTCTCAAATATTGACATGTAATTGTCATATATGATTGGTGAGCTTACCAGAATTATTGCCACTTTATGCTTCAGAGTTCTAGTTACAAAACAAAAGAAACAATAATCACGCCCTTATTCTTGAGTGTCTATAGCCTATGGAACGAAGGTCAGGAACTGATTTATATTTCATTACTCAATTTTTGGTTAATTCTCTAAATTCAAATGTTTACTTATTTTTTCTTTGAAAAATAGACTTTAGTTGAACAAGATTTAGCCTTGGCCTTTCACTCAAACACTTTAGAATAAGAGCTGTGTTGAAATCTCTGATATGATCATCTATAGCAAGGTCACAACTCAATGACTGTGCTCACTGAAACACTAAGATCTGAAACAATAAGAGGCACAATTGCTAACACATTGAAATGAGAAACAAATTAAACATTTCTTGAAGAGCTAATGTAATGTGATTCTGAGAAAGAAATGCCTCAAGAAATGTTCTAGCTATTATTAATTTTAGATTTGGAGTAGGACAGATAAGCAAAAGTCATTTTCAGAAATAAAAAATCTGAAAACAAATAGGGATGTTTGGGGAATTGCCCTATGGCAGAAAGACTGACTTTCAATTTGATTCTGAACAAATGCAACTTTCTCTGTGTAGGAAGATGAGCTCATAGCAACAAATAAAATAATGTCCTTTGTGAATCTCCTTGGCCAGTTATGATCTCAGCCAATAACTCCCTCCTTCAAATGAGCAGGCATATTGCCTGGAAAGGTGAGATGATGCAGGCAAAACCCTGGTCCTGAGCCCGCAAGTCAAGCCAAGATATCCACATCTCCCTGGAATCTCCTTGGGAGTTGGAACTGCCCTCTCTTCAATCACAAACACAGCATTCTCTTTGAAGAACATCTTGGATCTTAGCCGAGCTCAAGAGGCCTTTGGTGACCTAGCTGAAAACTACCAACCTCCCTCCCCTCTCCCATTCTTCTCTCCCCTTCCCTTGCCCCCCACACCCCCCAAAGTAGCATGTGCTCCAGCCATCATGAACCAAAGTACAGCAGTTACTGAATACACCGCACACACTCTTCCAGACTTCCAAAACTGCACCATCGGTGTTCTCTACTCAGAATTTCCTTCCTTTATCCTTTCCTATCACTAGACAGGCAAACTGCTATTTGTCCTTTGAGACATCTCAGATACCACTTCTTTTGTGAGGATTTTTCTCCTCTCATCCTCAGCTGCATTCCCCCGCCTTTTTCTTAGATAACTTCACCAGGTAGGGCTCAATTAAGACTCTTGAGGGCCCAACCAATAAAACAATTATGCAGCCTCTCCAATTACAATGCAAAATAAGACATCACTAAATTCTAAAATAAATACAAAGGAATCCAAAAGAGGTTTGAGTTTTCCCAGATAACCTCGATTCTTTTCAAAAAAACCTCACATTCTCCTTTGAACACCATGTCTTATCTGTCCTTGTGTCTAATTTGTCTAAGTGACTAGCAGACAGTAGATCCTCAACAGGGGCCTCTTGAATAAAAGAATGAAACGTTGCACATTGTACTTGTACTTTAATAGCCCTTCATTTTCTTTTAGGAAAAAAAATCTATTTTCCAGTTTTCTCATTTTTCTCCCCTTACTATTTAATAAAGGCAAAGTTTCTTTTTTCAGTAATGGAACTCTGAAAATGAAAGAACAAAACAACTGAAAATAAAGACTTGGGTAGAAATGTACCTTTTGACTACTGGGATTCAAAATCTTATTTTTATTCTACAGTCTAGAACATAACTCATGAATGAAATTCTTGGAAGGGGAGTACTTAATTTCAGAATACTTCTGCCCCTCAGCTTACCATGCCTGAACACCACCACCACCACCACCATCATCATCATCATCATCATCATCATCATCATCATCAATCATGATCATCACAACATGCTTGCGTGGAAAGTTCCAGAACAAGGAATTTGTTAGCGGAAAACAGACCCTGATGGCAGATTAAAAAGGGAACTGAGCACCTTTGAGGCAAACTTATGATACTGGGAGGATGATTATGGAGAGGAGGAAGAGGAAGCTAATAGAGGTAGGTCCTGGATACAGAATTTTTCTCTTTACTACTTTGACACCACAGATTGTAGCAGAGGAGTCTAGAGAGCTCTGATTCTGCTCCTACCTTCAGACTCTAGGCTCGAGCTCCTACTGCTTCTCCCTAAATAGAGAATATTAATAACAAAGGCCTTATCATGTGCCAGGTAGTGTTCCAGGCATTTTACATGTACCAGCTTATTTAATTTTCATAAGAAATTCCTATGGATTAGGAACTATTACAGTTCCCATTATACAGAAGAGAAAACAAGTGTAAAGGACGTAAAACTAAGTTGGCTGGCTCTAGAGCTTTCAATTACTTAAGCCCCCATTATTTTTCTCTGTATATTTTAAGTTGGAGCTAGAAAGTGCCTTAGACAATACAATCTAACTCCCTTACTGTGCAGGCAAGGAGCGAGATCTGGAAAGGGTAAGTAGATTTCTGTGAGATCACTGAGTTAGTGAGAAATGGAAATGGATTTGAACCCAAGCAGTCTGTGCAGTCCTTACCCACTTCTGCAGAGCCTGAGAATGTGTGCTTGACCATTAGCACTGTGTAGACAGGTATAGCAAGATGGGCTAGGGATAAAGATCTTAGTCTGTAAAAGACCAACCAAACCCCAAGGCCAGAGTGGAACTCAATCAAACCATCCATCCACTACACAACTCTGTCTCTTCTGTATGACCCGTGCAGCTTCAATCTCAAACACAGCACTTGGTATCTTTCTACTCACACTAAGATCTGTTTGAAAACTCTACCGAGGAGGGAAGCCACGAAAGGATACTACCTAGAGGCTCACTGCTGCGTAGTGAAAGAACCAGGACTTGAACAACTCTGGGCCTGTGATCCTAAATGCAGACAATCAGCAGCAAAGACAGGTCAATAAAATTATTGCAAGCATTTAAAAATCACATTGTTTACAAAATATTTAAAGAATATTAACTAGAACTAGATGACTGGCATTAATGCTGGAGTTGTCCCTTGATTTATAGTCAAGGAAGTGAAAAGTAGTTCCCCAAAGTCCAAAAAGGAATGACTAAGCTGCTAAAAGGCATATCACTCAGAAAATGGTGTGCAGGCTACCTGAGCAAGAACTGTACATGAGGATGGGTTTTTCTCCAGAAAGAGGCTCAGAAGTACCACTAACCACAGCAGCTCAATTCTGAGTGGAGTGAAGCCGAGCACAAACCACGACTTCATATTTGTCAATTGTCAACAGGAAGTAGACACCTAGTGTTGTTCTTTGGCCAGTGTTGTCAAAGTGGCTGAGGTCATCTGAGTGGTTCTGGAGTATTTCCTAGAATTTGCTTGTTATAGCCAAAATATCCAGGAGTTTTAGATTTTTTTTTTTTTCCTCCTGTCTTTTGTCAGGACAGTAAGATATATCTGAGAATGGAAAATTTCTTCAATAGAAAATTATAATTATGATAATCCAGAATATATGTAGCTTTTATATTGTAGCAATATAAATGTATTCAAGTGCTTTTACAGTTAATAGTATGATGAATTAGCTGAAACTGAAGTTTAAATATTCCATGGATATAAAGTAGGAATGCTTCATGAGCAAGAGTAAAAGAACTTGTGGAAAGTGCACTTAAAAGCAGATAACTTATATGATCAGTTTTGTTTATTCAGCAGCATTTCCTGAACCTTTCTGTTGTCCGGGCACTGGGCTAGTTTTCATGATAGGTAAAAAGGTCAATAAAATTGTATTCCCTGCTGTCATGGAGTTAACGGTCTAACAAAGGAGGTGAGACATATGTATGAGAGAACTTCAAAAAGTTTGTGAAAAATAGAATTAAGAGAAAAAAATTAAAAATACAAATTTTATTTCTCAACATAAGCTTCATTAAGTTCAAGATACTGTTGTAGGTGATGATACCAGCCATTTAGTCCATCCCTAAAGAACTGAGGGTCCTGGGAATTTAACCATGTCAATACGATCTTTTTAACATTATTAACTGAAGAAAATGGGCATCCTTTAAAGAATTTTTAAGATTAGAAAACAAAAACAAAAAAAAAGCAGAAGAAGACAAATCAGGACTGTAAAGTGGATACCTAATGATTTTCCGTGGAAACTCTCTCAAAATTGTTCTTGTTTGATGAGAGGAATGAGCAGGAGCATTGTCATAATGGAGAAGGACTCTGTGGTAAAACTTTCCTGGTGTTTTCCTGCTAAAGCTTTGGCTAACTTTCTTGAAACACTCCCCTAATAAGCAGATGTTATCATTCTTTGGCCCTCCAGGATGTCCAGAAAAATGTCTGAGCATCCCCCCAAAAACTGTTGACATGAACTTTGTTCTTGACCGGTCTGCTTTTGCTCTGACCCGGACCACTTCTACCTCTTGGTAATCATGGCTTTGATTTTGTTTTATCTTCAGGATCATATTGGTAAAGCCGTGTTTCATCTCCTGTTACAACTCTTTGAAAAAATGCTTCAAGATCTTACTCTCACTTGTTTAAAATTTCCATTGAAAGCTCTGCTCTTGTCTGCAGCTGACCGGGACGTAAGTTTTGTCACCCATCGAGCAGCAAGTTTGCCCAATTGTAATTTTTCAGTCAGAATTGTGTAAGCTGAACCAAGACATCTATCCTCCTTATTAGGGTATGAGCAAGATATATTTTTTCCTCACAAATTGATGTGGATGGTCTGCCACTGTGGACTTCACCTGCAGCATTGTCTTGTGCCTTCTTAAAATGAGTCACTCATTTGTAAACTGCTGATTGGGGGGGGGGCATTTCCTCTATAAACTTTTCATATAGCACCATTTCAATGGTGATTTCACCATTCTTCCACCCAAGCTTCACGATAAATTTGATGTTTGTTCTTGCTTCAATGTTAGCAGAATTCTTGTTAATCTGACAGGGGTTCTTTTCAAACTGATGTCTTATCCATCTTAGTGCCTCAAGCTAGTTCCTGTTCAGACATGTTATAGCAAGTTAGTACAAGTTTATTTTGGTGCAAAAAAAATTTGGATTTTTTGCATAATTTTTTCATAATACACATTTTCCATGAACTTTTTGAAGACTGCTTGTATAGCTAATTTTAGGATCAAATTATGATGTGATTTTTTTTTTTTTAAATCTAGTGGAGGACTTAATATTCCAAGTATTAAGGGAGTTCTGGAGAGAGAGAAATAAGCCCAAATATTAATATTTGAGGTAGGTCTAGAAGGAGGGATAGGATCTTGATGCACAAGGTAGGGAATGAACATTTCAGGAATAGGAAGTTATCTTAGAATTTTCTATATAGATGATTATGTTGTCTGTAAGTGAAGATGATTTTCTCTCCTTTTCTAATATGGATGCCCTTTTTTCTTATTCTTAAATTTTTCACTGAATAGAGCCTCCAATACAATGTTGGATGGAAGTGGTTACAGTAGACATGCTTCATTCTGATCTTAGAGGGAAAGCATTCAGTCTTTCACCTGTAAGTATGAAGTTAGTTGAAGGTTTTTCTAAGATGTCCTTTATCAAGTTGAGGAAGTTCCCTTCTATTTCTAGTTTGTAGTTTTCATCAGGAATAGCATATTATTTTATCAAATACTTTTTCTCTGTCTATTGAGAGGATCATATGGATTTCTATTTTTAGTCTGTTAGTATGAATTTTAAATTGATTTTTGCATTCTTAGATAAATCCAACTTGTTTATGGTGCATTATACTTGTAGAGATCAAATTTAATTAGTTAAAATTACATTAAGAATTTTGGCATCGATGTGGTTGAGAAATATAGTTTTCTCTTTTTTCTGTTATCATTGTCTGGTTTTGATATCAGGATAATGATGGCCTCATAAAATAAAATTTGGGAATTATTTCCTCAACTTTAATTTTCTGGAAGAATATGTGTAGAATTGGTATTATCTTCTTAAGTATTTAGAAGAATTTATCAATAAAGTCTTCTGAGGCTGGAGTTGAGTTTTCTTTGTAATAGGATTAATTGCAAATTCAGTTAGTTTAATAGATATAAGGCCATTCAGATTATTTATTTCTTCTTAAATGAGCTTTGGCAGTTTGTGTGTCTCAAAAGATTTTGTCCACTTAATCTAAGCTTTAAAATTTATAGAAATAACTTCTTTATTCTTTTATTATCTTTTTAAGATCTGTAAAATGTTAGTGATGTCATCTCATTCCTGATACTGATAATTTGTGTCTTCTCTTTTTTTCTTTATCAGTCCCTCTGGAGGATTATGCAATTTGTTAATCTGCTCAAGGAACCAGTTTTTGATTTAACTAATTTTTCTGTATTGTTTCTCTATTTTCTAGTTCATTGATTTCTGCTCTAATTTTATTATCTCCTATCTTCTGTTTATTTTAGGTTTAATTTGCTCTTCTTTCTCTTTTTAAGATAGACACTAAGTTCATTGATTCCATAACTTTTTTCTTTTTTGATGCAAATTTTAGTGCTATAATTTCTCTTTACTGCTTTTCCTGAGCCTCACAAATTTTGACATGTTGTGTTTTTATTTTTATCAAAAATAGTTTCTAATTTCTCTTTTGATTTTTATGTTGACACAATGGTTACTTAGAAATGTATTATTTGATTTCCAAATATTTGCAATTTTCCAAATATATTTCTGTTATTAATTTCCAATTTAATTTCATTATGATAATAAACACACTTTGCAAAATTGGAATGATTTTAAATTTACTGAGTCTCTCTTATAGCTCTAAATATGGTCTATCTTGTGAAATGTTTTAGGTGCATGTTAAAGAAGTTGTATTCTGCTGTTGTTGGATAGAGTATCCTATGAATGTCAATTAGGTCCAGTTAGTTGATAGTATTCTTTAAGTTTTCTACAACCCTACTGATTTTCTACTATTTCTTCTATCAGTTATTGAGAGCAAAGAGTGTTGACAATTGCTGTGGATTTGTGTATTTCTTCTTGCAATTCTATGAGTTTGGATTTTCAAGCTCTATAATCAGGTGCATTAACACTTGAGATTATTTCCTCTAGTGAATTGACTCTTTCATCATTATTAAATAACCCTGGCAATATTCTTTGCTCTGAAATTGACTTTGTCCACTATTAAATAGCCATTCCAACATTCTTTTGATTAGTATTTACATGGCATATTTTTTCTTTTATTTTACATTTAACCTGCCTGTGTCTTTGTATATAAGGTAGATATTTTTGTAGGCAGGACAGAGTTGGGTCTTGCTTTTTAATCCAATCTGAGAACCTCTGCCTTTTACTACTGCGATATAATGTGATTATTGATATGGTTTGGATTAAATCTACCATCTTGTCGCTTATTTTCTATTTGTACAATCAGTTATTTGTTTCCTTTGTTGTCTTTTTTTTTTTTTTTGCCTTCTGTTGGATTTGGGGATTTGGGTATTTTGTTTCTTTTGTTGGATTATTACCTATAACTTTTGGTTGTGTTCTTGTAGCAGTTGCTTTAGGGTTTATAGTGTTTATCTTTAACTTGTTTAGCCTACCTTCAAGTAATATAACGTGACTTCATGTATAGTACAGGAACCTTAACACAGCAGCCTCCTATTTCTTATTCCTAGCCTTGATGCTTTTGTTTTTATACATTTCAATTCTACATATATTCTAAACCCCAGAATATATGGTTATAATTTTTGTTTTAAATGGTCAATTATCTTTTTTAAAAGATTTAAAAATAAGAGTAAAACTCATTTATATGAAAACATTGATTTACCATTTCTGGTGTTCTTCATTCCTTTGTGAATGTTTAGATTTTCATCTAGTAATTAATATTCTCCTTCTGCCTGATGAACTTCTTTTTAACATTTCTTATATTACAGGTTTTCTGAAGAGTTTCAACTTTAGTATATCTGAAAAGATATTTATTTAACCCTTGTTTTAAAAGGATGTTTTCACTGATTATAGAATTCTAGGTTGATTTTTTTTCCTTTCAGTGCTTTAAAGTTGTTGCTTTACTTTTTTCTGGCTTACATAATTTTTGGTGAGGAGTTTGCTATCATTCTCATCCTTATTCATCTGTATTTAGTATGTCTTCAAATTCACTATCTTTTTTATTATCAGTGCTTTATCTACTATTAATCCCATCAAGTATATTTTTTATCTCTGGATTTTCAATTTAGATCTCTTTTGTATCATTCATGTCTCTACTTAATGTACTCAATCTTTACTTTCTTGAACATATAGAATATGTTAATGACTGTTTTAATGCTCTTTTCTAATTCTACCATCTGTGTCCTTTTTTGGTCTGTCTCTATTGAATGATTTTTCCTTCCCTATGGGTTGTATTTTCCTGCTTCTTGACAAGACTGGTAATTTTCTGTGGGATACCAGACATTGTGAATTTTGGGTGCTCAGTATTTTTGCATTTCTATAGATAGTCTCAAGCTTTTTCTGGAACTTCATTTAGTTTCTTGAAAACAGAATAATTTTTCTGAGCCTTCCTTTTAATCTTTGTTAGGTGGGACTGGGGCAATATTTAGCCTAGAGCTAACTTTGCCCCATGAGTAAGGCAATGCCCTCTCAGTACTCTCCCCAGTGCCCCATGAATTATGAGGTTTTCCAGTCTGGCTAAGGGGAACATGAATTATTCTCTGATCTGTGTGAGCTTCAGGAACTATTCATATTTATCCTTTATGATACTTCTTTCCCCCTCCATGTGTCATTGCCTCACACACATAAGCTGCTCCGTACCCAGGGCTCTTAGCATATCTTTGGAGTCTGTCTTTAGGCAGATCTCTCCTCTCTGGTACTTTGCTCTGTTAACTCTGGCCAGCTTGGCTCCCCCAGACTCCCACCTCCATCTTCTCCACTCAGTGAGTTTGCTGGGACCTGGCTTCCCCCTCTCTGTGCGTCAGTCCAATAACTGTCTCCAGGAAGTAAGCTAGGGAAATTATATGACTCATCTGTTTTTCCTCCCTCTCTCAATGATCATTATACTGTGCCACTTAATGTCTGATGTCTGACAATGAGTGTTTCACATATTTTGTCTAGATTTTTAGTTATTTTGGGTGAGAGCATAAATCAAGCCACCATTACTCCATCTTGCCTAGAAATGGAAGTCCCAAGGTTCTTTCGACTCCCAGGTGTCACTTCTCAGACACTTTAACACATTTTAATATGTGTCTGACTAAGACACAATTTTGACACTAATATTAGTTCTGCAACTTTAACTTAAGTTACCTAATGTTCCCACACTAAATGGGCTTGTTTCCTTATAATTGATTGGGTTGGACCAGATCAATGATTCTCAACTTCTCTTCTTCAGAAGGTAAGAGTAAAATTACAGAGATTTTCTCTGGGTGTTGTTCTCAATAGGTGGGTGGGCAAATGGTGTTAACCAACTTCAGGGGATGAGAGAAAGGAGATTGTGTACTTTAGAAAGCAGGTCTTTAAAGGGATGCCACCATTCCCTCAACTAACACTCTCTGGAGTAGATGGCTCAATTCTAGGAATATCTATTGAGCAACTTTAACACAGAAGGAATCACATTTAGTTCAAAAAGTTCATGAAAAGATTCACATTATCTTTTAATTCTATTTTTCCATGAACTTTTGGAACTACCCTCATATTAGTAAGACTGGATTCACTGGTGTTTTGATGGGGATTGCACTGAATCTGTAGATTGTTTGGGGTAGTATGGACATTTTCACAATGTTAATACTTCCAATCCATGAACATGGGATGTCTTTCCATCTTTTTGTGTCCTCCTTAATTTCTTTCAGCAATGATTTGTAGTTCTTGTGGAGATGGTTCACCTCCTTGGTTAAATGTATTCTCAGGTATTTCATTTTTTGTGACTTTTTTGCTTTCTTGATTTCTTTTTCTGCTCATTCATTATTGGAGTATAAAAATGCTACTGATTTTTGCATGTTGATTTTGTTTCCTGCAACTTTACTGAATTCATTTATGAGCTCTAAGAAGGTATTTTTGTAAAGACTTTAGGTGGGTTTTTTTTTCTTTTTTCTTTTTTGCAGCTGGCCAATATAGGGACCCAAACCTGTGACATGGGTGTTATAAGGTTGAGCTCTAACCAAACGAGCTAACTGGCCAGCAGTGGGTTTTTCTATATAAAGGATCATGTCATCTGCAAACAGGGACAATTTGACATCTTTTGTAATCTGGATGCCCTTTATTTCTTTCTCTTGCTTGATTGCTCTAACTAGTACTTTCAATACTATGTTGAATAGGAGTGGTGAGAGTCTTGTCCCTGTCCTTAAGGGAAAAGCTTCCAGCTTCTTCCCATTTAGGATAATATTGGCAGTTTGTTTGTCATATATGACTTTAATTGTGTTGAGATACTTTCCTTCTATACTTAATTTACTGAGAGTCTTTATCATGAAAGGTGCTGAATTTTATCAAATGTTTTTTCTGTATCTACTGAGATAATCACATGATTTTTGTCCTTGCTTTTGTTGATATGATGTATCACATTTATTGACTTGTATATGTTGAACCATCCTTGCATCCCTGGGATGAATCCCACTTGATCATTGTGTGTAATTTTTTGGATGTGTTGCTGTATTCTGTTTGCTAATATTTTGTGGAGGATTTTGGCATCTATGCTCATCAAAGATATTGTCCTATTTTCTTTTTTTTTGTTGTTATATTTGTTCTTTCTTCTTCTTTTTTTTTTTTTTGTCTGGTTTTGGTATCAGGGTGATGGTTGCAGTGAGTTACTGTGAACCTGCAAGGAGAGGTAGGAAATACCAAGGCTTAAAACAGGAAAACTGAGTTTATTGATATCCCAGCATTGTCTCAGTGGACTCAAGTCCAAAGGCTGAGTGCCAAATGCAGCGGGGCTTTTATTTTTACACCATAGCACTTCCAGGATTTTCTAACCAGGCAAGGTGGGTGATCTTATGATCTTATGTGGTTGTGACTTTGTCTCAGGGTGGAAAATTACAAAAAGAGAGAAGCAGAAGCAGGGTGGTAAAATTCTGTTGCAGCAATGTGTGTTAACCACAGTGTAAAACAAGGCCTGGCTGCAGCTGCAGCTGGGTTGTGTGACATCCAGGTGAGGGTCTTGGTTATAGCATAGCACGGCATAGCCAGGCAAACATGAGTGCCTAACAGCCACAGCCAGGCAGGACACAGCCAGGTAAGTATGAGTGCCTTAGCAATGATGGCCTCATGGAGTGAGTTTGGGAGAGTGGCTTCTGTTTCAATTTTTTTGGAATAGTTTGAAGACAACTGGTATTAATTTCTCTTTAACTGGTAGAATTCAGCAGTGAAACCATCTGGTCCTGGGTTTTTCTTTGTTGGGAGAGTGCTGATTACTGCTTAAATCTCATTGCTTGCTATTGGTCTGTTAAGGTTTTCTGTTTCTTCTTGGTTCAGTCTTGGTAGTTTGTATGTGGCCAGAAATTTATCTGTTTCCTCTAGGTTTTCAAATTTATTGATGTATGGTTGTTTATAATAGTCTCTAATGATTCCTTGCATTTCTGTGGTATCAGTTGTAAGGTCTCCTTTTTTATTTCTGATTTTTATTATTTGGGTCTGATCTCTTCTTTTTTTAATTAGCCTAGCCAATGGTTTGTCTATTTTGTTTATCTTTTCAAGAAAACAACTTTTTCTTTCACTGACATTTGGTATCATTTTGGGAGGTCACTATTTCACTTAGTTCTGCTCTGATCTTAATTATTTCCTTCTGTCTACTAATTTTGGGATGGAATTGTTCTTGTTTTTCTTGTACTTTGAGGTGTAGTGTTAGGTTGTTTATTTGAATTCTTTCTCTTCTTTTGATGTATACATTTATTGCAATAATCTTCCCTCTTAGTACTGTTTTTGCTGTATCCCATTAGATTTTGGTATGATGTGCCTTCATTTCTGCTAGTTTTAAGAAATTTTTTTATTTTCTCTTTAATTTCTTCTTGGACCCATATGTTGTTCAGGAGCATGTTTTTTAATTTTCAAGTATTTGTATAGTTTACGGATTTTTGCCTGTTATTGATTTCTAGCTTTAATCCATTGTGTTCTGAAAAGACACTTGAAATGATTTCAATTTTAAAAAATCTGTTGAGACTTGATTAGTGACCTAACATGTAGTCTATCCTGGAGGATGTTCTATGTGCTGATGAGGAAAATCTATATTCTATAGTTGTTTGATGAAGTGTTATTTAGATACATGTCATCCAATTGGTCAAAGTGTAGTTTAAATCCTGTGTTTCTCTGTCTATTCGTTGCCTAGATGATCTGTCCAATGCTGAGAGAGGGATGTTCAGGTTCCCAACTATTATCATATTGGGGTATATCTCTTTCTTTAGGTCTAATAGTGTTTGCTTTACATATTTATTTGTATTTCTTATGGTATATATAAAATGCAATGGTATTGGGTGCATATATATATTTATGTCATTGCTGGATAGATCCCTTTATCACTTTATAATGGCCTTCTTTGTCTCTTTTTATGATTTTTGGCAATGACATTCTTCTCAGAAATAGAAAAAAAATCTTAAAATTCATATGGAACAACAAAGACCCCAAACAGCCAAAGCAATACTGAGCAAAAAACAAAACAAACAAACAAACAAACAAAAAACAGAGGCATAACACCATCTGATTTCAAATTATACTACAAAGCTATAGTAACCAAAACAGCATGGTACTGGCATAAAAACAGACACTCAAACCAATGTAACAGAGTAGAGAACTCAGAAATTATCTCATGTGCTTATAGTCAACTGTTCATTGACAAAGACACCAAGAACACATGTTGGGGAAAAGACTGCCTCTTCCATAAATGGTTCTGGTAAAACTGGACATCCATATGTGGAATGAACCTAGACCTGTACCTCTTGCCATATACCAAAGTCAACTCAAAATGAATTAAAGGCTTAAAGAGCTAAAACTATAAAACTCCTAAAAGAAATCACAGGGTAAACACTTCAGGAAGTAGGATTGGGCAAAGATTTTATAAATAGGACTCCAAAAGCATGGGCAACAAAAGAAAAAATAAACAAGTGGGATTACATCAAACTAAAAAGCTTCTGCACAGCAAAAGAAACAATTAACAAAGCAAAAAGACAACCTACAGAATGGGAGAAAATATTTGCAAAGTATGCATCCAACAAGGGATTAATATCCAGAATATACAAAGAACTCAGACAACCTAACAGTAAAATTAAAAAATAGGCAAAGGAGCTGAATAGGCATTTCTCAAAGGAAGATATACCAATGGCCAACAGACGCATGAAAAAATGTTCAGTATCACTAAGCATCAGGGAAATGCAAATCAAAAGCACTTTGAGATATTATCTCACCCCAGTTAGACTGACTATTATCAAAAAGACAGAATAACAAACGTTGGTGAGGATGTGGAGAAAGGGGAACCCCCCTACACTGCTGGTATAAGACTGTAAGGGACTGTAAATCAGTACAGCCATTATGGAAAACAATATGGAGGTTCCTCAAATAACTATAGATAGAACTGCCATACGATCCAGCAATTTTATTGCTGGGTACATACCCAAAGGAATGGAAATCATCATGTCAAAGGAATACCTGTACTCACATGTTTATTGCAGCTCTATTTACAATGGCTAAGATATGGTATCAATCTAAATGTCCATTGACAGAAGACTGCATAAGGCAAACGTGGTATATGTACACAATGTTATACTACTCAGCCATAAAAAGCAATGAAATTCTGCCATTCATAGCAACATGGATGAACTTAGAGAATTATGCTAAGTGAAATAAGCCAGGCATAGAAAGAGAAATACCACATGTCCTCACTCATAAGTGGGAGCTAAAACTAAACAAATAAATAAAAAAGGAAAGAAAGAAAGATACAACAATCATAATAATTCATTGAACTTTCAAATGGAGAGCAGAATTGTGATTACTAGAATTAGGAAAGATGGGGGAGAAGGAGGGTTAGTGAGAAATTGGTAAATAGTCACAAAGAATGATTATGTATTCTAATGGTGAATATACTAATTTTCCTGATTTGATCATCACTTATTATACATAGGTATTGATATTCAACCCTGTACCCCACAAATATGTATAATCAATTATGTTTCAATTTTGAAAAGACTGGTTTCATATTCCTAAATCATATAGAATATGGTGATAATCTCTAAGATTCTATCACTAAAAACTGTCTGAAAAGTATTATAGCGGTTGAGATAATGTGTAATTGATTTCAGAACACTAGAGCATATTACATTAATAACATTTCTTTCTAGGATCCCAGATTTAAAAAGAACAGAAATGCACAGGGAAATGATGTGGTACTTTGCATTACCAACTAAAATCTAGAAGTATTCTTTAGGTTTCTGGTAACTGTCAGACAGTCTAATCCATAAAAAACGATTATAATTTTTTTTGCATTTTTATATTTTACAAATTTATTTTCAAGATAATTTTAATTTTCAAACTATTCTAAGTATATCAAAAAGATCTATACACCTGTTTGTGAAAATTCACAGTCAGTAGTATTTATCCATAATTCATTGACTCAAACATAGATGCTAATTTGTCTGTATTATGCTTTAGAGACAAACACTGACACCATTTTTTGCAACGAACTAGAATAGCTTGGTAGTTTTCCCACTTAGTAGACTTCTTATTTCTTACCTACACAGTCTAATACAATTAGTGCATTTATGGATTAACTGTTCAGACTGTGAAACAGTTGGCACAGAAACCCTACTAATCACTAATTACTGTAGATTCTTTTTGGAAAATCATTTTCAATGTGCAGACCCAGGGGTTCCTAATCTAGTTAAAGGATTTCCAAGTGGAATGTGCAGCATGTCAACCAATATGTACAAACTGAGGACTATGTAACTAAGTGGCCCAGAAACTTAATCACAATCATATGTGCATAACCAGAAACTTGCAGATTTATGTACACATTTTCTGGATGTGAATGAAAAGAATTATTCAAGTGTGGGCTGGCACCAGACCAGCTTTTCAGTCTAACCCAGACTCGTCACTATATCCTTCCTTTCCCTTGCTTTACTATACAAGTATACAGGTTGCGCTATATCCTGATTCATGTTTTATATTTTCCCATTGTTATTTATAAATAAGAAATGTTACTTGATATAAGAGAAACAGAGTTTAGCTCCTCAGGAGCAATAAGATCAATTATGTGCTGTGACCAGGACAAATATAGCTGTAGTACCTAGTCCTATGGCCAGAAGATGGTTTTCTATCTTCAGTGTTCATGTGAATTACTCAAAGCAGTTCTTAGATGCAAATTCTACATTCTCATCTCATGAGATTCTGATTCCATAGGTCTGGGGTGAGAATCAAGAATTTGCATTTTTAACAAACTTTTCAAGTGATTCTGATGAATGTAGACTATGGACCACTTTTAAAGAAAGACTGAAAGAGACCTTAGTTTTCCAAATTCTCCTCACTGCTCTATATTAACCGTGTTTAAAATTCAATTTTTTTTATTAAAAAAATTAAGAGCTAGTACTCAAGCTTTGATATTTTAATTAATTAAAATTCTTCTTTCTCGTTTTCCTCACATCACACACTCCCTCCCTTCTGGTCTATTGAAGTTAAATTTCTGACCCTATTGCATTACATAGAATGAAAGGAATAGGCTAGTAGATGCTCCAGTAAAAAATAAGAAAAGTTTTAATGCTAAATGCTATGGCAAAAGCATCCCCCTCACCCTTCTGGATTCCATGTAGGGAGACCCCCTCCCCTAGAAATATTTCTAGCATCTTCCCCTACTCCTAAGTCACTCCTCCCCAAGGAGACAGAGTGAGGTATCTGATGAGCAAGTGACATGGGGTCATATGTCTCAGTTGGGTGAAGACAATATATTAAAATCCATGTGTAATGAGGAGTCAATCTCCCCTCCTCCCCTATTTCCAGTATGAAGCAGAAACTCTAGGTAAGTGCAACTGGTCTATAGGTTTACTTTTCTCTTCGGTGCCAGGACCAGACTAGGAATGTGGGGAGAGAAAGTGCTTGCAAGTCCAGTTGGTACTTATGCTAAGCTCCATCCTCCCAATAACTTTATACGGAATAAAGGTAATATTTTAAAAAATCCGTATACCTAATTCCTGTTCTGTCTCTTAACGTTTCTGGACTTGAGTAAGAAAAAAGAAGTGTCATTTATTGATTCCCCACCCCTCAGATCCCAATGCTTGGCAGACTGAAGCACAATAATACATTTTGCATGTCTCTCTCTGCAAGGGCCTTTCAATCAGTCAATTTCTGTCCATTTACACAGAAACTAGTCTTATAAACTTGTTTTTTCTACCAAATTTTTTACTAATTAAGAAAAACAAATAATTTGAAGACTGAACGAAAAAGAGAAGTTTGCCATGGTAACACATGCTGGAAAAAGACTCTAAACTATTAGGTAAATGTGCATGACTCTGTACTTGCACGAAGCAATTTAAACCAAAGCACCAAACTCACGTTAACAAATTTCTGGCAACCTAAGAGAAAGAGACACTTAGACACAGAGTGTTCTGACTTTATCTTTAGGTTATGCTTATAAAACCAAGTCCGACACGACCATATCAGAGCTGTGCTGCTTTTAAGGAAGCATAGCAGCCCCCCCCCCAAATTCCCATCTTTATTCATATCTCTTGAAAACATTTAAAGGGGTTTAACAGATATGGTCTATGACAACTCTTCTTAACCTCTTTTCCTCTTTTCTGTAGCATTCCCACTTTTCTCCTGGCCCAGAACTTTTTCTTTGCTAGCAGCCCATCCCAGCTCTCTTATCCCATGAACTCTCTCTTATCACTGTGTCCTTCCAGTCTCCCTTCCTTGCAGTATCCCATGGGGTGTGGTTTATCTTTTTTTTTTTTTTTTTTTAACCGAATTGCTTGTGGATTTTGTTCTTTCTCCGCTTGGAGTGCAGGGGAGGGAGATGGAAGCTAAGCAGGCAATATCCAGTGATTTTCTTTGAGAAGTGTGTGAGGAAATGTAGGTGTTTGGGGAGAGTGGCAGGGAAATTAAAGGAAAATTGTAAGCCTCTACACTTCAGTAAGTTTTTGGTTTTTTTATTACCTTTGTACCATGGAAAATCTCCAGAAAACTGTCTACATGTACTATATTTACATAGTTCTCCATCATCATAGAAAAGCTTTCATGAGTTGACATTTTAATGTTTTCTGTTCACTTTTATGAAGCACATATTTTACCAGGTTCTTAACTGAATATCTATTCCTATAGTTTCAGACATTGGGGGTGGAGGAGACAGGGAGGATAGTTGTCCTTTGGATTTGGTGGATACAGTTCTAATGCTGCTGTGACCTGAAGCACAAAATAGATTTGGATCAACACTTCTCAGATTGACTACAGATTCCTTTGCAGAATCTGGATCTCTCCCCCCATCACACATACATACTCTGTAAATGGAATGTGCACATCAAATGTTTACTGTTGTTTTGCTCCTTAAATATTCTGACTCCCCTGCACTTTGAAAGAAAATAAAGAAAAAAATGTTTTCTTTGAAAATTTGCCTTTCTAGACACCTCCTCACTGCCTGAACCCCTTTCCCCCCTCATAGCAACTTAAAGCACCAGAAAAGATTCTTCTAGGGTTTTAAAAACATCAATCAGTTTCACAGCTGGAGGCAAAACTCTTCCCTTGGGGACATTTCTTAACAAAAAGCAGAATCTTTGTATGTTGCAAACTGCTTGGCTAGCCCCTGGCTATGTCAAAAGGAGGGAAAACCAAAATTCACTTTTCTATTATTGTTCACTTGCATTTTTCTTCACTTCTTGATTTCTAGCTATTTTTCATCTTCCATTCTGGGCTGTTGAGTTTCGTAACTTTCATAGTAGTAAGAAATAAAGTCACTGCCAAAGACGCTGGAGCTTCAATCAGGACTTAAACACTGGCTTGTCCTTCTTGTAGGCCAAAATGTGCTAAATCACTTCTGAAACCCAAAAGGGAAAATAATGCTGTAAAAAAAAAAAAATTCTAAAAAAAAGGCTATTTTTTAATTTCTAGGAAATCTATATCTATCTACCCTCCTATTTAGTTCAAGCACAAATGCAGTCAAGCACCTTGGCAGTTCATATGCAGAATTTCCTTGTTGTAAGCCAAAGTTAGATCCAAGTGGTCACATAATCTTTATTTTCCTGATTTTAAAGTAAAAATATGGGGAAAAGAAAAGCATGAAGAGACATGTACGTGGAAGACTAGTCAGATAAACTGAAGAACTGGAATAATGAGATGATTTTTTAAAACTTAATTGAGGTTATTATGATTATCATTCAGCCATGATATTTATGCAAACTCTTGTTTTGAAGCAATTAACAATGACAACATTTTTCCATCCTTAATGTAACCAGGAGGTCAAAATAGGTTACCCCTTGTCAAGGTTATTCTATTTTAATAAATCACAATAGGGCTTAATAACCCTTATCTGTATGTGCTTTACAATATTAATATTTGTCTTAAAATTTGGATCATGAAACTGTTCACACTTCCTAAAACTCTAAAAGAGTTCTAGTGATTTTCTGTCTTGGTGTATTTGGAGGGCAGCAGCCCCGGGAAGGCCCTTTTTGGGTGGGACCTTTGGTGTCCCAGCAGCAGGAGTTTCCTCTCTTAAATTGTGTCTGTCTAAAAATACTCTGCCTAGCCAGAAGAATTGCTACAGAGTTGCTTTCCTTTCTAGTTTTTTCACGTGAGTTTTACCTGAATTATAACAAGAACTGTTATTTGCAACCCATCATGCTTTCTAGGGCAAATAGATTTCACCGGTATGCTCCTTCATTTTGCCAAACAAGGTAATGTGTATGAATGCAATTTAAAGACGCTGAAGAGTGTATATTTCTCAGCAGGGGTGGAAATGCAGCAGTGGCGGCAATGATGGTGTGAGGGTGTCTCTAGGAGTGAAGTGAATTGGAGCAGGGTTGGGAATGCTTGTAGAGTTGGAGACGAGAGTTAAAAGAGACTGAGAAAGAGCAGTCAAGGTGGGGAGGAAAAGCTGGAAAGGGAAACTAACTGGTCAAAGGAAATTAGTATAATGTTTTAGCATTGGATGTTTGGAGTTAATACTCCCTTCCACTTCCTACAACAACTTCTTTAAAAATCTACATTTGGGTTTGGAATCACAGAATTAGATTTGGACATTTTAGGGGGCAGGGACTTGGGAGTGAGGTTGCAGCAAAGTGCTGAGAGAAGCCTCAGGGTGGGAGTGAGGCGGAGACTCCAGCTGCCTTAGGGAACCCAGGCATAATCCTGTGCACTGGCACCAAGACATTCATTTGTCCTCCTGTCTGTCTGTCTATCATTTGTCTATATCTATCAATCATCTACCTATCTAATGATAACAAGAACAAATAAAAATACAAAAACTGCTAAGATAACATTTTTCTGCTGTTTACATAGTATTTCAAAAATAAGGATCTTAGAGCAGTGACTATTAAACCCTCAGCCCATGATTTATTTGTACCAAAAGACCCGGTTCAATTTGTTTTGATTTATGGAACGGGTCTCTAGTGCTATAAGATCTACTCATACATCACTCAACCAAACACATTTACTGCTTTGGTGAAATTTTTTTGTTATTTGCTACATCCCTCTCTTCATTTCATTGATAGGACTCTGCAGCTTCCGGTGCCTAAACGTTTACCTCCTTCATGAACAGAGCATAGCCAAGGGTATAGTTATTTAGAGCAATGACAAAAATCTCGTTAGAGCTACAGGCACTTCCTAGGCTTAAATTTCAAAAGTTTGTGTGTAAATCAATTGTCTTGAACTGTGGTTGCATTTTTCTTATTGAAACTATGTTATAAATTGTTATAAATTGTATGGGATACTTCATAAATCTTTGACCTGAAAATCCTTTGAAACATGGTCTCTTTGTGGGGGCGTAGGGGTGGGGGGTTGTTTTTTTTTTTTCTTCTCCTGATCCTGGCATATGTTCAGTGAGGTTAACTGAAATGGCCCTTTGGTAATGTAACTCAAGTCAGGGAAGGAAATCCTGTCTCATAAAAGAACTTGGGCTAGTGCAAAGGCACATGTTGTCAGTGGGACAGGTCTTAGGTAATCCATCCTGAAGTCACACTAGACCAGATCGAGGCCTTTTTCCATCTCTCCACTGCTCTCCACTTAGAACCTCATGCAGGCTGAACACAGGGCAAGTGAGATATTCAAGGAGAACAGGGAAGAAACAAGACTAAACAAATAACAGGTCATGAGGTTAGAGAAGAAGAGAGAGAAGACCAAAGAGGAAGAGGTTTCCCTGAAAAATGGACAGGGGTGGTCACATGTAGTACCCAACTGGAGAAGTTACCAAAGAATAAACCAAAGAAGACACCAAAGAATGAACAGAAAAGAGAGAAAAGCATGGATAATAGAGAATGGAAAGAATGTTTAGCAGTAGTTGGGATTGTGTAACACATAAAAATTAACTTCAGGGAATATTTCTGTGTGGCACACTGTCTAAAACCCCTAAACAACCCTTACAAGAAAATTTACAGAAAAATATTTTCATTATTCTCTAATACAAAGTCAGCTTTGACTGCGACCTCATGCTGACATTTGCCAGGTGAGGGACCAGGATTTATTAAGGTTACAAAGGCAAAAATAGCCTATACCTACCGGAATTTTTTTTTTTTTTTTTTTGCCTGCCCAGAGGAAACAAAAACAAATTAAGCAAATTTAAATTAAACTTTAAAATTGAGCAGAGAACATGTCACCACAATCATATATTGAAATTCTTGATGTTGATACTATTTTTGAATTTTTTAAGGCTCCAAGATATGACTAATAGACATAATTTTAAGTAAATCAATCTATGATTTCTATTAACAGAAGAGGAGGCTGAAGAGAAAAATTTTTAAACCTGAGGCTTCTCTGGGGCTAAGTTTCCAAACATCTTAGGTCTAGAAGCACCTTTTGGGGAGGTGAAGAAAGAAGCTGAGTGAGGGGGAAGCAACTACTCTGGAAGTCTTTATTGGACTAAATCTGCCTGTTAGGAAATTACTTGTTCAGTTTAGAACTAAGAAAAATGGTATTTCTCAACCAGGTTAGTGGTACATGTTAATGAAACTCCAATTTTGGGTGTTGTTACCATGGAAGACTCTCATGCTATGCCCCCAGGTTGTATTCCTGAGCAACGTGGAAACAACATGCAAACTTACAAGACTGGCTGGAAAATCAACTTTGTATAGTCCCGCCTACGAGAATCAATAATATAACCTTCATTTAAAAGGATAGCATCTCTTTACTCCTCTGAGGCTACCATTTTCTTCAATATCTACACAGAGTAATTCAATCCTCCGTCCCACCTAACCTTGGGACATCTAGTGTTTTCTCCTAGGAGGGCAACGTGAGATGGTACTTATGTTCTACCAAGGTCAACAGTCTGCCACCTTTTTCTGTGAACCCCTCCTCCCAGTCCAAGTCTCAGGTCACCACTGGGGTATCAGTGGTAACATCTTTTAGGCCCAGGAAGGGATAAACAGTCCGTCCTGTTCTCCATCCACCATGGCTAGAGACTGTCACAGAGCTCCTTCAGCAATGCTTTTCCTGAAGAATTGGGAATAATGGATTGAAATCACAGACACCTCCAAATTATTCAAAATCAAATATCAGTATAACTGTTCTTTAAATTATTCATACAACTCCACCACAGTAAAGTGGTGTAGGTGAAGCTCCAGGAAGCAGAATCTAAGACAAAGAGGAGAGTGTAGGATGGGAGTGCTCTTGGGATCAAAATCTGTGGAAGAGAAGGCAATGAGGCAGGATTAGGCAGAGGGAGAAGTGGGCTGTGATGCAATCTCAGCAAAGGCCTTCGATAACTCCATGGAGAATTCTGAACCTGGAATGGCCCTTCAAAGTTTTCTGAAGTTGAGGCAAAAAAAAAATATATATATGTCTTTATACTGCTACGTCATTGGAGGTGAGTTGCTCTAGAAAGGAGACATATCATAGGATGAGGTGCTACTTTTCTAAATAGACTATTTTCACAGAAGGCTGACAGCTGAGTCCTTTCTATCAGCAGTACTCCCAGGAGCTGGGAGAAAAAGTCTCTGATTCCTAAAAGGGGATCTAGACAGGGTATCACCGTGTCCACTGCCAGAAGCTTTGCCTTGCCATCTCTCCTCTTTCACATGACTACAATGTGAGACCAGATTCCACTTTCTCCATACTTGGCCCACTTGTACATCCCTTCATTTCTCTGAGTCCTGGAAAGACCACAAGTCCCAAATTCAGGACATAAAAGGGAAAGTGAAAACTTCTTCTTATTGATTACGTTATCTCAGAGTCTCCACTCTAGGCTAAGTACTATGTTTTGACTTTAGGAACCAAAATGTCTAATAATATGTTTTCATTAACAGAATAGATCCCCTTTGGGACCACAGAGAATGATCAGAAAGCTTGAAATCACAGATTTTCCTAAATAGATCTTTAAGTCCCGTATTAAATTTAAGTGGTGCTCAAGATAAAACCATTTGGGCCAGGATTGACAAGATGGCAAACTAGGAGGTCCCAATACTCATCTTACCACAAAAACAACAAATACAACACATAAACAACTACACACTAATGAAAATGGCTCTGGGAGTGTTTTGGAGTACAATGAAGAACCAAGGATGGCTACATAGAAAAAGGTAGGAAACATTTAACCTGCATCACTCCATCCCCCAGACCAGAGCAGCTCATGCCAACAGGAGTCCCTTCTGAGGTATTTCCCCCACAAGAAAAGGAGGACAGGAGAACCCCAGAAGCTCTTATTACTGCTCAAAATACCTGCAGCCTTCACCATCAAGGACCCCTGTAGTCTTCACCAATGCTGAACTTAACTGACAGAGGTGGCCAGAGTATACTCCACTGTACTCCTCCTGGAAAAAGAACTGCTGCTGTATTACGCTCCCCCACCCCCCACCAGCCAGGGGCTGAACCACCACAGCACCATGCCATTTCAGGGGCTGGAACCACCACTGTTCAGCTCCACTTCCCAGGCCCAAGTCACTGCAGCACTGTGCCAACCCAGCAGTTGGATCCACCTCTACACTCTGCCCTGGAGCCTAATTCTACATTGTGCTGTGCTATTCTAGACAGAGGCTGAAACTGCTGCAGTGCTGCACCTCAGACACCATCATCACCACTGTAGTGACTGTGCTGGCACCCCATCACTCAGATGCCACAGTAGTTGCATGTGCCACTAAACAAAGATCCCTAGCTACACTGCCTCTCTGAGCATCTATGCCACAAACACTGGTGCCATGTGGCTGCTTGCATGCCTCCACACAAACTTAGTGACAAGAGGAACCCTCTCAGCCAAGATTTTTCCCCAAAGGAGGAAAAGGACAACAAGAGGGCCCCAGCAGCCTTTGTCATAGAGGTTGCCAACAACCCTCATCACAATCACCACTGTCACCAACACCCACAGCCTAAGCCACTGTGGAGGCCTCTGCTGTCTCCATCAATGCTGACCTCATATGACAGCTGCATGGAGAATATGGCACCATGCCCTCCCCATAACTGGACCACCACAACCATCAAGCTGGTGCCTTCACACCCACTCAAAGACGAATGTCTTTCCCCACCGAAGCCAGTTGTAAAGTCTGGAAGAGGTGACTGCTACCTCAAATGTGCAGACATCAACACATGGCCATAAGAAACAAAAAAGCAAGGAAACATGACACCATGAAAGAAACACAATTTCCAGCAACCAACCTCCCCCAAAATGTAGATCTACAAATTGCCTAAAAAGTAATTAAAAATAATTATTTTATGTTGCTTTGCCTCCCACAGATTTGTCACCCCTTTTCCCCTGGGTGACGGAGACACCAAAGATTACTCAAAGCCCGTCTCTTCTGAGCGGTGAGAAGCTCCAAAAAGGGGTTAATCTCCTGGAACCCTCAAGGTAGAGGCATTCCTTCTATTTGGGAAATTAACCATGAATTGGGGTTCTCTTCCCACATTTATTCTCCAGACCAGGAAGTTAAAGGAAGAGAATATAGGTGGGTTTTTTTCTAAGTATAGTTTAACAAGTTTAACAATAGAAGCTGGTAACAGTCAGTAAGAAAAGCAAGGTGACCTTCCATAATGCAATTTTGAAGAAGTTAAGTTGATCCACCAACAAAAGCTTGATCTTAGCAAGCATTCTCTTCTTACAGCAATTTCCCAGTATCTTTACATATCAATCAGTAATCTGTCTGTCTTTGAGCCAGCAACCTTGCTGTGTTACAATTCTTTATCTTACAACAGAGACTATAGCTTGGGGGAAATTTCCTGTTCTTTGCAAGGTCAATATTTGAAACTGCAAGGCTTTGGAAAACCAGGACTTGTGAAGTACATTTGCTTTTTGCATACTCAACAATTTTAGGTAACCTCAATAAAATACAAAAGAGCACTGATAGACAACTCAATAAAATTTGGAAAACAAGAAGTTCAACAAAAAGATAGAAATTATAAAGAGAACCAAGCAGAAATCCTGGTGCTGAAAATTACAATAAATGAAATGAAAAAATGCAATAGAGAGCTTCAACAGTATGCTCAATTAAGCAAAATAAAGAATCTGTGAACTTGAAGACAGGTCTTTTGAAATCATGTCTGAGGAGGGAAAAAAAGAATTAAAATGAGTGAAGAAAGTCTATGGACCTTATGGGACAAAATTAAGTAAAACAATGTATGTATTATGAGAGTTCCCCAAGAAGAAAGAGAAAGGAGCAGAAACATTATTTAAAGAAATAATGGCTGAAAACTTCCCACATCTTGGGAGAAATATAGAGATCCAGATCCACAAAACTCAAAGGCCCACAAAGAAATTTTAATCCAAAGAGGAATTCACTGAGACAAATTATAATCAAGTTGTCAAGTCAAAGACAAAAGGAATTTTGGAAGCAGCATGAGAAAAGCAATTCATCACATACAAGAGAAATTTTATAAGTCTATTAGTAAATTTCTCAGCAGAAACTTGCAGGCCAGGGGAGAATGGAATGATATTTTCAAAATGCTGAAAGAAAAACTGCCAACAAAGAATATTTTGTTTAGCAAAACTGTCCTTCAGAAATGAAGAGGAGATAATGACTTTCTCAGATAAACAAAAGCTGAGGAATTTTATCACCACTAGACCAGCCTTATAAAAAATGCTAAAGGGAGATCTTCAAGCTGAAATAAAAGAATGCTAAGTAGTAACATGAAAACATATGAAAGTATAAAATTCACTGCTAAAGTCAAATTCAGAATACTGTAATATTTTAATGGTAATGTTTTAAAAAAATAGCTCTATAAAGTTTAAAAGAAAAAAAAACATCAAAAATAACCACAGTAATTGTTTTATTAAGAGATACATAACATAAAAAGAAGTAAATTGTGACATTAAAAACATAAAATGTGTGAATGGGGAGAGGAGAAGAAGTAAAATTATTGAGTTTGGGTATGCAATTAAAGTTAAATTTTTATCAGCTTAAAGGACAGTTTTATACCTTTAAGATATTTTCTGAAAGCTTCATGGTAATCACAGAGCAAATAAGGATATACACAAGAAATAAAGGAGAAGAAATCAAAATACACCACTAAAAATATTTATCAAATCACAGAGGACAGAGAGGAAGAAAGGAATAAAGGAAATACAAAACAGTCAGAAAACAATAAACAAAATGGCAATAGTAAGCTCTTGTGTGTCAATAATTATGTTAAATGTAAATGGATTAAATTCTCCAATCAAAGACACAGAGGCTGAATGGGGAGGAAAAAGAAAAAAAAAAAAAAAAAAGACCAACCATATGCTACCTACAAGAATAGATATGTAGCCTTAAGGATCCACATAAGCTGACAGTGAAGGAATGGAAAAAGATATTACATGAAATGGAAACCAAAAAAAAGCAGGGGCAGCTATACTTATATCAGACAAAATAGACTTTAAGTCAAAAACTGTAACAAGCAACAAGAAAAAAAGGTCATTATATATAATGATAAAGTGGCCAATTCAACAAGAGGATATAACAATTAAAAATATGTATGTGCCCAATATCAGAACATATAAATATGTAAAGTTAATGCCAACAGAACTGAATACAATAATAATAGGGTACAACACAATAATAGTAGGGTATTTTGACACTTCACTTTCAACAATGAACAGATTATCTGGACAGAAAATCAATAAGCAAATATTGGAATTGAACTACGCTTTGGACAAGATGTATCTAACAAATATATACAGAACGTTCCATTCAACAGCAGCAGAATACACATTTTTCTCAAGTGCACACAGAATATTCTCCGGGATATATCATATGTTAGGCAACAAGACCAGTCTTAACAAGTTTAGGAAGATTGAAATCACATCAAGGATTTTTTCTGACCACAACAGCATGAAACTGGAAATCAATAACAGTAGGAAAATTTTTAAATTCCCAAACATGTGGAAATTAGACAACACACTCTTGAACAACAAAGAGTCAAAGAAGAAATCAATGGCAAATCAAAAAATAGCTTGAGACAAACAAAAATGGAAACACAACATACCAAAATTTATGAGATCCAGCAAAAGCAGTTCAAAGAAGGAAATTTATAGTGATAAATGCCTACATTAAAAAAATAGAAAAATCTCAAATAAACAACTTAACTTTACACCTCAAAGAATTATTTTAAAAATCTGTTAGGAAAAGGAAGAAAATAGCAGAGATTAGAGCAGAAATAAATAAAGTAGAGACTAGAAAAACAACAGAAAAGATCAACAACACTACAAGTTGGTTTTTTGAGAAGATAAGCAAAACTGATAAATCTTTACCCAGATTAACTAAGAAAAAAAAGAGAGAAGACTCATTTAAAATCATAAATGAAAGAGAAGATATTACAACTTTGCTACCACAGAAATACAAAAGGTCATAAGAGACTACTGTGACCAATCATATGCCTAAATTTGGTTAACCTGGAAGAAAAGAGCAAGTTCCCAGAAACATAAACCTACCAATACTGAATCATGAAAAAATAGAAAATCTAAGTAGACAAATAATGAGTAAGAAGATTGAATCAGTGATCAAAAACCTCCCAGGGAAACAAACAAAAAACCAGAATCAGATGGCTTCACTGATGTATTCTATTAAACTTTTAAAGAAGAATTAGGGGCCGGCCCATGGCTCACTCAGGAGAGTTTGGTGCTGACAACACCAAGTCAAGAGTTAAGATCCCCTTACCGGTCATCTTTTAAGAAAAAAAAATAATAAAAGATAAAAAAAATAAAGAAGAATTAATACCAACCCTTCTCAAATTCTTTTAAAACATTGAAGAGGAGGAGATATTTATAAGCTCATTTAAGGCCAGCATTACTCTGATGCCAATGCCAGACAGGAGCACACATGAAAAGAAAACAACAGACGAATATCCCTGATGAAATATAGAAGCAAAAATCCTCAAAATACAGATGTTCTTTGACTTGCAATGAGGATATATCCTGATAAACCCATTGTGAGATGAAAGTATTACAAGTGAAAAAATGGGCATTTGTAGACATGGGAAGGAAAACACAAAATACAATATCAAAAGAAATGCTCACAATACACTGTAGAGTATCATTTGCTTTCCCTCGTGATCACATGGCTTACAGATGATGCTGACTTCCACTGACCAGAATCAGGAAAGAGTGTCATGCTGTATATCACTAGCCTGGGAAAAGATCAAAATTCAAAATTCAGAGTATAGTTTCTACTGAATGTGAATCACTTTCACACCATTGTAAAGCTGAAAAATTGTAAATCAAACCATTATAAATTGGGGACTGTCTGTACTAGGATATTAACATTCAAAAGCACATTAAAAGGATCATATACCATGACCAGGTAGGATTTATCCTCAGGATGCAAGGATGGTTCAACATATGCAAATCAATAAATGTGGTACAACATATTAACAGAATGAAGGATAAAAATTATATGATTATCTCAATAGATAAAGAAAAAGCATTCCAAAAAGCTCAACATTCTTTCCTAATAAAATCTCTCAACAAACTAGGTTTAGAAGAAATGTTTCTCAACATAATAGGAGCTGTATATGACAAGCCTACAATAAACATTATACTCAATGGTGAAAACTGAAAGTTATTCTGTTAAGATCAGGAACAAGACAAGAATGCCCACTCTTGCCACTTCAAACCCACAGAGTACTGGAATTCCTAGCCAGAGCAATTAGTCAAGAAAAAGAAATAAAAGACATCCAAATTCAAAATGAGGAAGTAAAATTGTCTCTTTGCAGATGATATTATCCTGTATGTATAAACTATAAACACTCCACCAAAAATCGGCTAGAACTAATAAACATATTTAGTAAAGCTGCAAGATACAAAATCAACATATAAAGACAGTATTGTTTCTATATATTAACAATGAACTATCCCAAAAAGAAATCAAGAAAACAATCTTGACTTCTGATCAAGATGGTGGAATAGATGGTACCCAGCATCACTCTCTCCCACAGCCAACAAATTTACAGCTATTGAAAATTAACAACTGCCAAGTTGGGGGCCCTAGAGCTCAAGGAAAGAGGAGGAAAGAGTTATGGAGATCATGAGGCAGGAGAAGCTGCAATGAGAGAAAGAAAGAACTGCTCCGACCATTTCAAGCCCCAGGTACTTCAAGCCTGTCCGTGGCAAGCACACAAAGCAAGACAAAAGTTGCAGCTGTGCCCTTCATATGAAGTTGCATAGAGGCTGCAGGGGAGAAAAGGGTCTTGGTGGCCCCTAGGCCAGCAAGATCACTGACAGTATTCCTGTGGACCCAAACAGGAGAGAAGGCAAAGACAACTGAAAAAAGGAGCCACTCAGTCATTGCAAGGGACCGGCACACAACCCATCCTCTGAGAAGTGTTTGGAGTGTGGGCAGTGGGGGAGACTGGCCCACTGGGGTAACATTGGGGCACAGCATGAACAGCTGATCTTCCCCACAGTCAGCATAAGACCACTCAGTGGAGACTGGTCAGGAATAAAGAACTGCAGGGGGTGCAGTTTGCTGAAAATACTCAGGCCCAGAACAGAATTTCCACACAACCCAGGTGTTATAAGACTTCACAAGACCTTGAAGTGCTTACAGGGTCAGCAATTAAAACCTAAGCTGCACAAAAAGCCTTCCCCAGGAAATCAGTCCCAAAGCAGCAATTTAGCTTAACCACAGGGCTTAAGTGCTGGTCCCCACAGGAAGTTCCTCCATTTTAGAAGTAAGCAAAGGACAACAATTAGTTCCAGTGCAGAATTTAATGATGGGGATAACTAATAATCCAATGCAGAACTGAAAGAAAAAACAAAAAACCTACAGATCAGAGACAAAATTTTGATATTAACCAGTAAAGATCTAACACCACGAATGAATACCTATAAAACCTAGAAAGATCAGAAGTCCCCTGGGATCCCAAGCTGGGGTGGGAATGGGGGGCGCTGAGGGCCTCAGCCACATCCCTCTGACATCCACAAAAAGCCCAGCCACAATCAAGCTGCCACTGGGAGCCTCCTGGGCTCCTCTGCCAGAATGAGGGGGGGTGTCATGGGCCTCGACCATGCCCCCTCCCCTCTTCTTCATCTTCCCACCCTATCCCCCTCCCCCTCCCTCTCTCCCCCTCCACTCCAACTTCTCCACAACATCTTAGAATGTAAAATAATAATGAATTAGTTGATTAATTAATTAAAAGAGGAAATCTCATTTACTCATTTATAATAACCACACAAAACGTAAAATATTTAGGAATAAATTTATTCAAGAAGGTAAAAGATCTGTATACTGAAAACTATAAAACATTGCTGAAATAAAATGAAGAATACAAAAATAAATGGAAATGTATTTCACATCCATTGATTGGAAGAATTAATATTGTTAAAATATCCACACTACCCACAGTGATCTACAGATGAAATGTAATCCCTATCAAAATTCCAATGTCAGTTTTCACAAAAATAGAAAAAACAATTGAAAATTTGTATGGAACCACAAAAGACCCTGAATAGCTAAAGCGATCTTGACCAAGAAGAACAAAACTGGAAGCATTGCACTTTCTGATTTCAATTTATACTATTACAAAGCTATAGTAATCTAAACAGATGGTACTGGCATAAAAATGACAAAGAACAATGAAACAGAATAGAGGGCACAGAAATAGAACCACATATGTATAGCCAACTAATCCTCAACAAAGGCACCAAAGATACACTAAGGGAAAAGAATAATCTCTTCAATAAATGGTGCTGGGAAATTGAATGTCTATATGCAAAAAAAGTGAAATTTGATTCTTTTCTTACACCATACTCAAAAATCAACTCAAAATTAACTAAAAATTTAAATTTGAGATCTAAAACTATAAAACTCTTAAAAGAAAACATAGAGAAAAATTCTATGGCATTAACCTTGGCAATGATTTTTAGATTCAATACCAAAAGCCAGGAAACAAAAGCAAAAATATGCAAGTAGGACTACATCAAACTAAAAAGTTTATTCATATCAAAGGAAGCAAGCAACAAAATGAAAAGGCAACCCATGGAATGGAAGAAAATATTTGTAAACCACATGTACAATAAGGGGTTAATATCCAAAATATATAAGGAACTCATACAAATCAATGACAAAACCAAGTAACTCAGTCAAAAAATGGCCAAAGGATATGAACAGATATTCTCAAAAGAAGAAATACAAATAACCAATAGGTTTATGAAAAGATGCTCAACATAGTTAATCTTCAGGGAATTGCAAATCAAAGATACAGTGAGGTATTACTAGTTCACACCTGTTAGGATGGCTATTACCAAAAAGTCAAACGAGAGCAAATGTTGGTGAGGATGTGGAGAAATGGAAACCCTTATGTATTGTTGCTGGGAATCTAAATTAGTACAACCACTATGAAAAACAGTATGGAAGGTCCTTAAAAAATTAAAAATAGAGCTGCCATGTGATACAGAAATGCCACTTCTGGGTATATATCCAAAGGAAATAAAATTACTTTCTCAAAAAGATATCTGCACTTCCATGTTCATTGCAACATTATTAACAATAGCCAAAAGATGGAAACACTTGTGTTCATCAATGGATAAATGAATAAAGAAAATGTGACATACATAAAATATTACTCAGCCTTTTAAAAAAAGGAAATCCTGCCAATTGCAACAATATGGGTAAACCTTTTTTTTATTATTTAATAGACTTTATTTTTTTATAGCAGTTTTAAGTTCACAACAAAATTGAGTGAAAGGTGCAAGGAAGGATTTCACATGTGCCCTCTATCCCCACACAGGCATAGCCTCCCTCCTTACCAATATCCCCCACCAGGGTGGTACATATGTTTCAGTTGATAAACCAACGTTGACATGTCATAATTACCCAAAGTCTATAGCTTACATTAGAGTTTACTCTTGGCGTTGTAAATTCTTTGGATTAGGAAAGATGTACAATGAGGAAAGATGTACAATTAGGAAAGATGTACAATCAACCATTAAAGTATCATACAGAGTAGTTTCACTGTCCTAAATATCCTCTGTGTTCCAACTGTTTCTCATCTCTCCTTGCTAATTTCTGGAAACCACTGTTCTTTTTACTGTCTCCATAATCTTCCCTTTTCCTGAATGTCTTAGATGAGGAAATACATCATATGTAAGCTTTTCAAATTGACCTTTCACTTAGTAATATGCATTTAGGTTCCCTCCATGTTTTTTCATAGCTTCATAGCTCATTTTACTGTTAGCACTAATTCCGTTGTGTGGATGTACCACGGTTTATTTATCCATTCATCTACTGAAGGACATCTGGTGGCTTCCAAGTTTTGGCAGTTATGAAAAAAAAAAAAAAGCAGCTATAAACATCCATGTACAGGTTTTATGGTTTCACATCTTATATTTAAGTCTTTAACCCATTTTCAGTTGATTTTGGTATATGGCAAGAGGTATGTGTCTAATTTCATTCTTCTACATTTGGATTTCCAGTTTTCCAAACACCATTTATTGAAGAGGCAGTCTTTTCCCCAATGTAATTCTTGTTGCCCTTGTCAAAGATCAGTTGGTTGTAAGTATGTGGGTTGATTTCTGGGTTCTCTGTTCTGTTCCATTGGTCTGAGTGTCTGTTCTTATGCCAGTTCCATTCTGTTTTGCTTTGTAGTATAGTTTGAAGTCAGGTAGTGTTATGCCTCCTGCTTTATTTATTTATTTGTTTATTTGCTCAGGATTGGTTTGGCTATTTGGGATCTTTTGTTGTTCTATATGAATGTTAGGATTGTTTTTTCTATTTCTGTGAAGAATGTCATTGGTATTTTAAAAAAGATCAAATTATTTGTGCTTTCTTCACTTACCTATACTGAATTTTAAATAAAAATAATGTGTTGGAGCCAATGAAGAATCAATCCTCCCCTTTTCAGAGTAAATGTGAGTAATTTTTTTATATGTGTTTTGATTTGTTTTCTCTTCTCATTACAAACAAATAAAGGTAAGTAAAATAAATTTGCATTCAGTACTAGCAATGTAATATGAGGATTTTATACTCATATGTATATACTCATATATGTGTGTTGTGCATGTGTGTGTGTATATATATATATACAAGTGTGTTTATTATATATATTTATATGTATATAATGTGTTCTTTTAAAAATGGTTAGATGTCATCAATGGCTAACTTGATTCTACTTGACAACTAAGACTTTTATTTAATCAAGTCTCTTTTTTCTGTATACAGAGAAATACATAATTTTTGACCCAGTGTATTATAGATTTAATATCTGGATTGAAGTGTAATTTTGGTGATATTGAAAATGTTTATCAATATTAAACTTTATGAAGAGTTGGAAAATCTAAATATATATTATGGCAACCATTTCTGAGGTTGTACTCTGTTCCAGCGCTTTGTATATAGTATGTCATCAAATCCTCAAAATAACTCCTCAAGCTAGGTATTATTATTCTCATTTTGCTGATGAGGGATTTGAAGCTCATGGGGCTTAATTTATTTCTCAAAAGTGATAGAGATTATGATATTTTAATCCAAAAGTAATTGGCCCCAATGACATTCTTCTTTTTAGTCTTCTACCGTGATGCACCTCAGGAGTCCATCTTTAAATGACTGAAGAGTCCTGGGCCTTGGAATGGTCAATTTGGCCTTTTCAGACATTATCGTCTCATCTCTTAATTCAGTAAGCGTTTACTTATACCTATATATGCTAGGAAATGTGATAGGATCCAGTGTGTCTCAACCAGTTGATTTTGTATGTATGCTTAGGTAGTTAACTTTGGGGAGAGAGGGGTAGAAAACTTGACTGTGGGTAATTTGTTAATGTCTTCCAGTCCTCATTGTAAGCATGTTTCGAGTATAGTTTTAGAACTGAACCTACTTAGACACATGGGATAAAGTCCTGGTGAGATCTTAAAGTGTCTGTGTTCTTTTTCTCTCTATGAAAACAAGATGTAGTTATTCAAAACCTGGGAGAAATTTTATGGTGGCACAGTAAATTGAGGGAAAAATGTGAATTCATTAATTTCTTACTCTAATTGAAAGGACATCTGCAATTTTTATTGATTAGGCATCTTAGCAATAACTCTGCTGCCTTAATTCATTCTCTTACAATTACATGCAGATTAATTTCCACTCTGAGGATCAAATCAGAGAAATCAAATAAAAATATTTATTGAGTGTTTACTGAGTGTGAGTCATTGTGAAATGAGAATTGGAAAAACCTAATGAGGTCACCACATTTGTCCTCCATTTAAGAATAATGTTATTTATCTTCTTTAGTACTCTGTTTCTTCCAGCACTTTATCTGATATAATTTTGACTGTCTTATCCTAAGTAATAAATTTTGCCAGAGAACTTGATTTGTTTTTCCAGATGAACATTCTGATTCATTTTTTCACCCATTTGGAAAACCCTCCTGTTCTTACCTGCAAAATCCTTATTCTATTGTAAGCTTTAACTTTAGCACATGGTAAAGAGCATATGCTATTTTTGCTTATCCAGCTCTATTCTTTATGCTGGTAGCTCTTTGTTTTTGTTTTGCGAACCTTTCCTCCACCTCACTCTCAGTTATAGAGTGTAGGGTGTCTAGCACCAATCCCAGGCTCCAGGGGAAACCACACAACATAAGCAAAATGTGAGAGCCTTGTACAACATGATTGATTTGGGGATAGGCATGCAACCCACCGAGCCAATAGGAACCCTTTACCAAGAATTTTCTGGAATGTTTGAGGGGGGGGAACTCATTTTACACTGAGAAGATCTAAGTCTGGATCTTTTGGATAAAGCCTGGATGTGAGTGAGACTATCACAGAAGGTAGAGATAAGGAAGTAGAGAAAAGAAGGAGAAATGAGGTCTAGCCCACATCATTTCAGCCTTTGATTGGAACCAGACCCACTCCTGGAAGTTTCCAACACATGAAACAATAAATTAGCATTTTTGAAATAGTAAAGTTGAGTTGGGCTTTATTACTTACAACTGAAACATGTGTGATAAGTACAGTCCATATATCCACCGGCCAGATGCATCCATGGGAAGGAAGAGGCAGCTCTTGTCCTTGCCATTTAGTTATTGGCCTTGTCACATATCATTTCCCTCTAACATTTTCCTCTTCTTTGCCTTTTGCATCTTTTCTACAGAACTAAAGAGGAATTTAATTTGGAAAAGCCTCCTTTTACAATCTGTTCTAAGCCTGAGCTACACTTGACTGGATATGAGTTTGAGACATGCCCATGCCACCTAAAGTGAGAAATAGTGTAGGAAATGTACTCATTCTGTCTTGGAGTTTTCTTCTTTAGTGCTTATATGCTGTCACTTTACTTTGTTCCTGTAGTTCACTGAATCTTGGCAGCAGTCAGGCAAGACTTGATACAGTGACAATACAATTAATTAACAGGTCTGCACAGAGGCTGGGAAGATGTTGGCTGTTTCCTAGCATGTGAGTTCACCTGTCTTCACCAAGAACTAATGAACTATTATGTTTAAAGGGTGCTCCACAATACAATGCGGGATTGACAGAATGCAAGGGCTTTCAGGCAAGATTTCGATGAAGAGTTGTGTCCAGCTTATCCATCGTGCCAATAAATCTCTTAGAGCTCTGCATTCCTTGTGGAGCTTAACCTCACGTAGACTGGCATAGTCAGACTCCACTGTAACAGGCTCTCTTGGAACAGTGTCAGTTTCCGTAGAGTCCTCGTTCCAGTCTCTGATGATGTGTTGTGTATTTGATGACTGCTTACCTATTCCTCTATCCTGTTACTCCACGAGGCTAACTCATCTTTGAATTTGTAGTACCTCACACAGCACGTGGCGTATAAAGGCATTCCATGAACATTTGTTGAAAGAATTAATGCATAAATGAATAAAAGAACAAAAAGGAAGTAAAGTCAAGTTTCAGAAGATGGATTTAGAAGAGCCAGGTTATAAAAACTGAGGACAGGAAGCAGAATACACACACAGTTAGAAACAGGAATCTTTTTCATTGAGAAAGAGTAAACACCCCACCCACGAGATCTTCATCTGCCTAGTCTTGTCAACCAAGTGGGAGCCACTTCATAGTTCACCTGCGGGAGAGGCTATGGTCCCCACACTCCTCCGAGAGCGAGGGAGCCTTTATGGAAGTCCTCACGGAAAAAGAGGATGAGAACAGGCAAAAAGAGAGAAGTCTACAGATTTATAGGTCTTGCTGCTAGAGAGTACTTTAGTAGACCACTTTGTATAGCCTCCAACCTTGAGATAAGGACATTCGTATTTATAGATGTGGCATCCATGGAAGTTGAGTGACTTTATGAAGTTAAGAATTATGGTTATCTACAGAAAATGGTTTGAGTCTATTTCAAAAACAAGCCAGTTTCAACTCCTCCCCGAGTGCCATCAGGCAGTTCCCTGTGAGCCTAGAGACGGTTCATCCAAAGTTTTTGGACCTTCTTCTTGGAAAGTGACTGAGAAAAGAGAGTGGAGCAAATCACCAAGTCTCTCTACACTGGGGGAACTTTCCACAGCTGGGCTGTGCAGCTGATAGGAGGATAAAGGTTTAGGGGTTTAAGAGTTGCACAGTGAGCTCCAAATTCTATCTTGAATCAGCAACAGCAGCAATACCTCAAAACACAGAAACGTTGACTTTCATTGCTTCAGCCAAGTGAGTTAAATTTACATGTGGTAAAGTGGGACTTGACTTGGTGGTTTCAACACTGTCATGATGGAAAGCTCTTTAGAGGAGCTCTTGCTGGCGATGCTGCGGTTCTGCAAGGCAGCTGTGAAAATGATCTCAGTGCCCTGTAGTCACTTTTACCTCCATGGTTCAGGGGACCTGTCTTGGAGTCACAGATGTGGGCAGTCAAGGGAAACCTCCCTGTAAGGTTCTCCTGCTCCTTCTGCTGAGCAGGAGTGCAGGTTGTACCAAGGAAGTGGATGCAGAATGAATCCTGAGGTGAAAAGAAGGGAAATGCTATTGTAGGAAATGCTACAGCGGCTGTTCTTGAGAACGCTGTGAAATGTAGCATAGCCACACTCCAGCTAATCAGGGAGGGATTGTCATCACCAAAGTGGGACATTCAGTTCATTGTCTACATTTAAAATAGTCTCTAGGAGCAGGAGGGGTAGGCAGAAGGGGGCAAGAGGAACAGGCCAAGCCTATTGATGTGGGAAAGAATGGGTGAGGCCTGGAGGCCCAGGCAATGGCTTCCTTCCACTGCTAGGATTGCACGGACAATTAACAAATGTTTTTTAATTAACAGCAAATGTTAACATTCTTGCTCAAACAACCAAGGAAAGAATTGTTTTGCACCCACCCCGTCACCAGGCCATGAGTAGGTTAGCAATAAGCAGTGACAGTGGCTCCTTCTCTGTGGAAAGGCAGCTTTTGCGGCATGCCACAGAGAATGTGCTCCAGGTTCCCCTCATCTGCACCTCCAAAGTATACATCTAGGGTTCTACCTTGCCACTTCTAGACCAGTGTTTCATGTATTTTAATGTGCCAATAAACTACATGGGAATCTTGTTAAAATACCCTGACTTGGCAGGTCTGGGGTGGGCCCTGAGACTACATTTCCAACAGTCTGCCAGGGATGACCACACTGCTGCTCTACAGGCCGCAGTTTAAGCAGAAAAGTCTTAGACTGCTAATTCTCAAGTTTTAGTGTGCCTAAGAATCACCTAGGGATCTAATAAAGATGGAAATTTCTGAATTCCACCTCCAGAGAGTCTAAAAAATTGTTCCTAGGAGAGTGTGTAAGTGCAAAGCTTGAGATTTTTTATTTCTATGAACTATTCCATGAAAGTTATAATTAGGGGAGGAAACAAATGCATGTTGGAGTTTTCCAGATCTCTTCACCTTACCCTATATTATGACAGTTGGTGCATGCCTGTTCTTTTTAACATTTTTATTAGATACTGGAGGAAGCCTGCCAATCACATGAGCAAGGAAGAGCTGTTACTGAATGGCAGCATTGTCACTCATCTTAGGGTCAAGAACAGGAAGAAAGTCACCTCAGCAGGGAGAGGTTGTGACCAAGTTGTGGGCTTTATTAACCTTCTGAGTGGTGCAAACTTCTGAGTTGGACATTGCTCTGAGCAGAAGAGAACCTGCTTGGCCAAAGGCATGCCTCCTGACTGGTCTGTGTATAGGGGAATGGCTGCAGTAAGGTTCATCCCCCTTTTCTCAATTTGGAAAACTTTGAAGAGCTCTCCTGGCCCAAGAGTTTCCATGAAATGGCTGAGGGCTTGCTTATGACTCCAATTACAAGCCAATAAAGAAGAAATGGCTGGTAAATATGCTGCTGTGGCTTGTGCTTGAAAGAACAACAGGGGAAGTAGAATTGGGCAAAACTCAGGCTGCTGCTTCTATTTAGGGAAAGTCCCCTCCAGATCCAGGGTATATTAGTCTGTTTCTGATGCTTATAACAAATTAGCTGGAAGTGGGTGATTTATTAAAAACTGCCCAGCATTTATTGCTTACAGTTTAAGAGGCTGGGACGTCCAAAGTCCAGGGAACACATTTGGTGAAGGTCTTGGTGGTAGCAACAGTGATGGCTGGGTATCACATCGTAAAATGGCATAACAGGGACAGATTGATTCTTTGTGCTCTCCTTTTAAAGCCCTCAGAACCACTCCCATGACAACCATTATTGATCTATTCATTATGTCATGGTCCTACAATCTAATCACCTTTTCAAAGCCCCACCTTTCAACTACCGTAATAGGATTTTCTACCCTCTTAACACCACCACATTGGGGGTCAGGTTTTGGGGGGACACACATTCCAAGGCACAGGGCTTCAGTCTAGGGTTAGTTTCCTTCTCCTGGGATGCAGACTTAGAAGTTTGAAGGACACAGCACCTGAAATACCATCCTTTCTCCTATGGAAGCCCCTAAGTGGTCTCCATTAGTCTTAGCCTGGGAATTTTAATGTGAATTGGAATTGAGTATGATTGGGTCTCATATTTTTAAACATAATACATTTCGACTCCAGGAAATACCTGTTTAAAGAGGAGGAGGAGGAAGAGAAGGACTATTAATAACAGTAAATGAGAAAGTCTGTACTTCCATCGTGTGTTTGGTGAGATGCAGGGCACCCTGGTAGGTGGTTTACACACTGTGGTCCACTAAAGCCTATCAGTAACATCCTAGAATGAGCACTGTGATATTGGTTTGTACTGAGACTAAGATGAGAGATGCTAAGTACCTGACCTGAAGTCAAGTAGTTTGTACAGGGAAGACCCAGGATTAGAACTGGGGATGCTATAATTTGAATGTCACCCCAAGTTCATGTTGAAACTAAACTCCCAGTATGGCAGTGGAAGGGGGCCTTTAAGAGACCTGTGGCCTTGTGAATAGATTGATCTGTTCACAGAGTAATATGTTAATGGCTTCAGGGGTCGTCATGGGTGTAAACTGGTGGCTTTATAAGGACAGCACATGAAAGAGCTCTTGCTTATACCATTCTCACCCTACGTTGCTGTAGAGAATCACCACCAAGAAGAAGGCCCTTACTATTTATGTTCTCTGGACTGTGGATTTTCCAGCCTGCAAAACTGTAAGAGACAAACCTATTTACTTATAAATTACCCAGTTTCAGATATTTCATTATAAGCAATAGAAAACCAGCTAATACATGGAGTCTCACCCCCAACCCATGCTAGTCCCTCTCTACTGATCATCTCTCCAAAGAAAAGCCAATGATAAAAATGCCCTTAATGTACCAGGAATTGCAGGAGAAACAAGCAGTTGAACAGAAAGGAAAAAGTTAGGTGACTTAAAGATGCCTCTCAGGGACTGTTTGAAATTAAGAATATAGGAAATATATTGAATTAGCTCCAAGGCACCTTCTCATAATTGGCTGTTAGGTGGAAGAGCTCCTGGTAAAGATGACTAATCTAAGATTTAAGAATGGCATCTTGAGATAAACCATCCATTTATTAATAACCTGTTATGAGATGGGAATTTTGGGGGTCTTTCACATGCATTGACCTATATAATCCTCACAACCTTTAGGTGGAAAAGTTAATTATTAACTTCACGTTAGGGATAACTAAGGTGAGTCCCACAAAGTAGAAAGGACTTTCTCAGGAAAATTTTCTAAAAGAAACCTAGAGCTCAGATACAGGTCTTAGGACTTCATGTGTGGTTTGTTCTGCATCCTTGTGGTATTACTGTTGGGGTCATGCAGGATCATCCGTTTAAATGTTTCCAATACCGTGTCTTCTGTATCACCAGCATTTGGAAAACGTTGCTCAACTTTGCAAACTAAGCTAAACTTTGATAAATTAGTTTCCTCATTGCTGCAAAGAAATGTATCCACAAACCCTAGCATGTTAATGTGAAATTTGCATTTCTTAGAAGTGGCAAAGTATATGCAAAGATTCCCCATAGTAGTTTTCCCGTAGATTCTCCATTAACAACACCCCCCACATTTTTTTTACAGACTATCTAGTAAGATTTCTAATATTTTTTGGAAAAAATACGTTCAATAACCACTAAGAAGAGCTCTGTCAACTCTAAGGCCAATAGCTTGTTGGTGATTAATTCATGTCCCTTCTAGAATTTCAGTTTAGTTCAGTATGCATTTACGGTATGCCTAACATATGCTATACACCATGTGAGAAGAAGAGGGTGATGAGGAGAAACTCAGGAAGACAACCACATTGCTCTGCTTCATCTCACAACCCTTAAAAGTGAAGTTCTCCTGTGTCATCCTCCATTAATTTTCTTTCTCTCCTCTTGCCCTTTTTGATTTTATGTTTTTTTTCCCCTTTTGTTCTTATTGGTATTCAACTTAAAGTGGTCTCTGTCAGAATCCAGAGTATTACAAGAAATTTTAACTCAGGAAATTAACTGGCATTATGGCACCTGTCTCCTGCTTTAGAAATAAAGAATCACCATGTGTGTTCATTCTTTTTTCCGTTCATTTACTCACTGAGTGTTCCCTGAGAAACTACTCTGGGCTAGACATTCTTCCACACACTTGGAAAACATCGATGCACAAATTGGAAAAAAGGATTTATGCCCTCAAGGAGCTCATATTCTAGAAGAAAGATAGACAGAAAAAATATTAGTAAGAAAATGATAGAAAGGTATGGGTACTATGGACAAAAGAAAAATGTGTCAGGGTAAGGAAAGCTAAATAACTGAGGTGAAAGGGGTGGCTGCAGGTTGCAATACTAAAGAGGTTCATCATGGAAATATTTGTTGAGTGAGATCTCAGCAAAGAGTTAAAGAAGTAGGGAATGAGCTGTATAGTTATTGGAGGAGTAATGCAGAATTTGGGAATAGCTAGTGCAAAGGCTCTGGTGTGTTCAAGCAAAAACAAGTCAGCCATTGTGGCTAGACAGAGTGAAAGAGCAGTAAGAGGTGAGATCAGCGAGGTCTCAGGAAGCTACATGTATCATGTACAGCACTGAAGGCCACAATAAGGATTTTGTCTTTTACTACTGTTGGGGTGCAGAAAGCTGTTACCCCAAAATGTGACACACTGGAATAAAGAACCTGCTTTGAGTTCTCTCTGATCTCCCTGCCCCTCCTTTGTTTCAATTTTCTGTCACTCTCCAAAGCACAAGATGAAGCCATTCACTTACCTGCCTAAAGTCCACACCCATCAAAGAAGAAGACAATTACCTCTGGCCCTTTCCCTGAGTTTTCATTAACTTAACTCATAGCACTGGAAGGAAAACTGGAATCTGTCAACACAGCTGGACTAATTTTTGTCACAGACAATTATCTTCTACTTTGGTTCCATTCAGTATTTTAAAGAAAATCATTTGCCAGTCACTGTCTACTCTGAGTGCCAAGTAGACTTCGTCCCAAGCCGTTGTATGTCCTCCAGGCCCATTGCATCCCCTAAGAATCATCTATCCTATAGCCCCATCTCTCCTTTCTCTATGGAGATGGGTGTATAAGCATTTGTACCCCAGTGAATAATTGGGACATTACTCTCATGTGACTTCCCTGTGCTTTGCCCCCTCCCACCATGTTAAAAAAAAATTGTTATGCCTTGTCTTCATATTGATCTAAATTTGTCAGTGATTTTTATTAATGAAACTTCATGAATGAAGAGGAAGTTTTCCCATGGCCCCTACACTACCCAGAGTTCAATAGGAAGCCACAACCTGGCACTAAGCAGAGAAGAGCCATAACCTGATTTAAACTTCAAAAGAATGCCTCTGGCTTCTGTGTTGAGAATAGAAGGTAAAGGGTAGAAGCAGGAATATAATCATGGGAAAAGTGATAGTAGTGGCTTGCAGCAGGGTGGATAATTATGGAGGAGGTGAAAATTAGGGGGACTCTGCATATGAAAGTATACTTCAAAAAGTTCATGGAAAGACTTGTAGACTTGTTCTATCTTTCAATTCTATTTTCCTGTGAATTTTTTGAAGTATCCTCATACTTAGCCTTATTGAGGCATGATTGGTTTACACAAAACTGCATATATTTAATGTGTTTGATCAATTTGATGAGTTTGAACAGATGCATCAGCCATAAAACCATCATCACAATCAAGGTATAGACATGTCTATCAACTCCAAAATTTTCTTCATGTTCCTTTTCCTTGTATGGAGTTTTTTGTTTGTTTTTGATTTTTTGTTGGTAAGAACACTTAACATAAGACCTAACCAGTTAACAATTTTTTAAATGCACAGTACAGTTTTGCTAACTATAGGCACTGAGCTGTACAACTCTAGGTCTCTGGAACTTAATCATCCTGCATAGATGATTCTGTATATATTTCTGAAGGTAGAGATGACAGATTCTTGTGAGGCATGAAAGTAGGAGAAGAGGCAGGATATATCTAAGGTTTTGGAGCTGTGGAAGGACTGAGTTGCCATCCACTGAAGTTTCAAAGGCCAAGCAAGAGAGACGCAAATATGGAAAGAGTTATTCTGTTTGAAGTGTGTTGAGTTTGGGATTGCCATGGTAGGTGCAGGGGAGATGTTCAGAAAGCAGGTAGGTCTGCAGTGTAGAGTTCAGAAGGGAAGTCAGTTTGGAGACATACATTTGGAAACATGAGAACAGATGAGATCAAGTCAGAATGTGATTACTTGAGTGAGGTATGTGCTCGCTTGATATAGAATTGATTACTTAGCAGTGTGGTGTAGATGGAGCTAAAAGAGCTGACCTGAGAAGTTACAGAACGTATTCTCAAGAAGGTCAAATCTAGGGCTGGGCCTGGAAGGCTGAGAATAATTAAATTGACAGCAGGTGAAGCAGAGTTATACAAGCAAAGCTATCACATTTATTCCCTCATAGTTCAGTGGTCAATAGTCTCCTTTGTCTGACTCTCCTATCAGTGGGAGAGAAGCTGGAAGACATGCTAAAAAACAGTGATTTTAAAAGTCTGAGTGGAAGCCTACGCTTTGGAATGGTAGTGAGTGATATAAAAATAAGAAGAGCGATTTGTCCAATGTATGATGAGACTCCAAACAGTGAGATAAGATTCTGGAAACCAAGAGTACTTAGTAGAGACCTCACACTTATCTCTTTCAGTATTACTTGGCTATTTCTTGGCAATGACATTAAAGGTGTTGGAATTCTATAGACCAACATCCGTCAAAGTATATTTCTAAAGTGAAATGCTAAAAACATTGAATATGTACATATTTTAATGGAAGCAATACATAATCTTTTATTTTTATCTTTTACAGAATGTGTTATGATTTTATCATATTTTATAAAGATTGTAATAAAGACAGTTTAAAAATCATAAAACAATCTTGAGTCCGTCATCTGGTCATAATGTATGACTGCCAAGACTTGGAAAGAGGAAAATTTGTTTAACTATGTTTCATCTATCAACATTGTTATAGGCTTTATTAACCTTCTGAGTGGAACAGGAATCTGCATTGTACACACTTGTGCACACTTTGAGAAACAAGTAAAACAATGATTTTCAAATTACTCCTGAGAGTCTTATGGATCCACAGTTGTGTCATTGGAGTCACTGACCAGAAGCCAGCCAAGGGCCTAGAGGCCATAGTCTTCTGTACATTGAGGTCCCATCATAACATCTAAGCTTTTATTTGTATATATATACTATATACATATTTATATATATATTTATATTTGTATATATATACTATATATATATATTTATATATATATATTTTTTATAAAGGGGTAGCATGTAAGAGTTTATTTGACAAAAAAGGGTGTCTGAGGCAAGGAGCCTCTTTTGGCAATTGGATTCTACCGAGCTGCCTGCCATGGTGCCTGGGTCCGGTTGTTGCCAGCAGGTTGCTCCGGTCCCTGCAGATGGGCTTGGGTGGGTGCCAAGTTTCTTGGGGAGAGGCAGTGAGGCTTAAGGAAGAGAAGAAAGGCTTTGAAGACTTAGAGTCTAGCCCTGACTCTGCTATTTCTTAACTCTTTGATCTTAAGCAAACTGTCTCACATCTTGAGGTCTGCTTTCCAAAAGTATTCACTTTTCAGTGTTATGAGAATTCAGTTAAATATGTAAAAAGCCTAGCAGAGTGCTTGATGTGTAGAAGGTGCTTGATTAGTGGAAACTTCTTTCTAATTGCAGCTTAAAGTTTGTGCTGCCAAAGTGTCCTTGTGGCTTGATGTCACACCACTAGAGATTCCAGACTTCCCAGGGGTTTGATATTTAGTTCCAGATTGGAATTTGAAATTATTTGGAGATAAAAGATACTTTATGTGACAGCATTTGGCTAAGCATAAAATATTTGACAAATGTCTCACCACAGAAGATCAGGAAGAAAAAAATTAACCAAAGCTAGTGGGGGGTTGAGGAAAATAATGAAGAATTTGGGGGGATCAGACAATAGGAGCTTATTGTCTATCACAGCTTTGTAAAAAACTTTTGCCCAAATAAGTGTCAATTTTTACCCTAGTTATGAAATATGTATGCTAATAATACTTTATACTTCAGTTCGGATTCACTGTTTTAAGTCCTTTTAAGGAATCCTTTAGTGATATTAGACTTTTAGATTTAAATTGCAAGGTGACTACTTGTTATTACCATTATCATTATTATCTAAATTTTATTAAATGCTTAGATTTGCCAGGCATTATGCTAAGCATTTTACACATAATTTCATTTAAGCACCTGACAACTGTCTGTATTAGGTAGCATTGCCAATCTCATCTTATAGCAGTAGATACTGAGGCTCGGTGAGGTAAAGAATTTGCCCAACATAACACAGCTAGTAAGTGGCAGGGTGGCGCTAGAACCCTAGCTGTCGACTTCCAAGTCCACATGGAAAATAATTAAGTGCAGAGCCACCCAATGACTTTCAGACAAAGCTTAACCAGAAAATGAAAAACAGAGCTCTCTCTCCCGTCAATGGCCCCTCTGGGTCTCTGTTTTCTCTGGTTCATCTATTCTCTCAATTAGCAAAAATTCAACTCTCAGTGTTCAGGCATTTGAAAAGTTAAGGAAAGGCAAAGTTATCACTAATTAAGTTTGAAGCAGAGTGCTTCTGTTTCCAAGACTGAGATCATTTTCCTCCACAAAAAAGTAACAGCGATCCTTACCGAATGCCTTCACCACCTGGATGACATGTGTTGCATTTAGTACTTATGTCACCCTATGAGACATCAGCATCTTTGTGGGAGCTGAAGCACAGAAATTTTAGGTTACTTTAATATGGTCACTTCATTAGGAAGTGGTGGAGCCAGGATTCCAGCCCTGATAGATCTGATTCTGAAGTTGGTGCTTTTAACCTCTGTACCACCATGTCTTTAGTGTTTGTATGGTGCTTATATATTTTTCATTCACATTTACCTTTATTAGGTAAGTACAATGAAGCCTCACTTTTTTTTTTCTTCCTATTTCCTTTTACTTTCCTACAGGGTCCAGTACAGGGTCCCTATCCACACAGCACAGGCTCCAAGTGACTTCTAAGGTCATCTCCTATCAATAGGGGAAGAGGAAGATGCATTTACAAGCCGAATGACGCCACGAGCCACATTTCCTTTGTCTTGCTGACTCTTGCTGATCAACTCTCTCCTATGAAGAGCTCTTATAAATCTTCAAAGATGTATGATTAGTTTTTCACTGGGTGTGGAGTTTATCAGTCTGCTTTTGTATATTTTTGATGTGTCCTACTGATTCATATGACTACTCTGAGGCATGAGATTACTAAGAAACACACAGCATGACTTGAAGAGTTTTCTGAGTGGAAGTATACTGGGCTATGATCCGTGTCATCTTGTTTACTCTTCATTAAAAACACTCATCAGCTGGATGACAGTGCTTTCACTTGATGCTATGCAGATGTTAGTGTCTGCATTCCTTACATTTATATGGTCCCGGTTTAAAAAAACTTGAGGTAACAAAGGAGACTGCCTAACTGTGAGTGTAACTCAGTTTCCTTCTAAACTTTACCTTCTCTTGAACTCCTATTTACAATAATTGGCAGAGATTTGCTTATTCATTCATTTACTCATTTTTTTCACTTAATAAATGCCTATAGAATGCCAGGCACTGAACAAGTTAAAGACAGACATGATTCCCACCTTCAAAAAACTCACAGCTTAGTCAATTTACTTGATGAACATGTGCCTTCTTATGGCATTGAAGAACACACACACACAAAAACGTTTTATAATATTTATATTATTTTCATAGTATCAATTAGTAAAATTTACTAAGATTTTTATACATAAATCATCTCTTTTAATCCCCATAACAACTCAGGAGGTAGATATTTCTGTCAGACAATGTGTAGTTGAGGAAAATGTGGCTTTAGGAGGTAAAAAACTTACCCAATTCGCCCACCTAGTAAGCAGCAGGATCAAGATTTTAACCCAGATCTTCAGCAGAAAAGAACACTGCCCTTTATCAATACTACCATGACATCATCTTAGTGTGGCTTTGAACTGGTATTTACATTTTTCTTACCTTTAAAAATCTTTTCATCTCATTTGTCCATATTGTGTGTTTATAGATCTCATGCATAATCATTGACACAGCACTGGAGAATCCTGACTAAACCTTTAGCCAGTTGGACTATCCTTTATTTTCCATTCTGAAAACACCCTCACTATAACTCATCATGGCATTTCTTTGTGATCCATCAAATTCTTCTGGGACCTCTTGAATGATAGCTATGCTTACGATTATCTGTGAAAAAGATTTAAACCTATGTTGAAAGTTGTTTGTATTTTTAAGGTAGTCATATGGGAAAATTCTTGGTTGAATTTAAAAGTGTGATAAAAATGGTGATCTTTTTTGGTTTACATTTGACTCTCTTTTAAAATGATGCTAGACTCACCCAACAGAAGAAGCCCTTTGTATATACAATAAAGAGGCAGAAGGAGAAAACAGATTGGCAGATGATATTGTAAACATTGTAAAGTTTCTCTTGAATCCTTCTAACTTGATCATGTCTAGACGGTCATCATTGTAGACAGTGTTAACATTAAAAAAGAACTATGCTAACATAACAGTACAAATGTGTCTGGAAACTTGCTAATGATTGTACCATACTTAGAAACATAAGAATGTTACATAATATAAATTATATGAGAATTCTCATCTGTTCTTGCAATGGGTTTTGAGAACATTTATGAGGATTAGAATAGAAATATGGATTTCTACTTAAAAGCTTTTTAGAGCAAGATGGATAAATAATGATTTTAAAAATTAATTTTTCTTGAAGCCAAACTCAATAGCATAAGCCTAATTCAGAATATCCTTTGGGTTTTTTTTTGTAGCTCATGTGGAATAAATATCCTCTAATTGGAACTCAACTTTTAAACTAGTTGATAATAAGCAACTGTTTTATAATACCTTAAATCGAGATCTCTCTAGGTGATTTCAATTACTGTGAAAGTGCCTGGCACTTTTTCAAAGCATGTTTACTGTGCGTCTACTATAGGCATAGGGGTGACATTTTAATTGCATACAGTTTGGCTGCTGCCATCACACTCACCTTCCCATTGATTGAGGTCTGCAATCTTTAATCTTTTGGTATGATTAGTTCTTAGAACATCAGCAAACCCAGGCCATCACCTCTCTGGACACATTCACCTTCTTACTGCCATAAGTGCAATGATCTTTTAAAAGCACGTGGGGACTCTCCATGACCACACATAGTTCTTGGTCTCTGCAGTACCAGTGGGCTCTTCTTTCCCAGCAACTGTACTCTAGAGCAACCCCCAGCTTCTATTTATGTGTTCTGATTCCCAGGCCTTGACCATGTTTTACTTTGGTTTCTGACTTCTTTTAGTTCTGAGTTGTAGTTGTGCTTTTTCGTGTTCATTTGTTCTCATGTTGCCAGCACTAGAAGTAAAGGGATGATTCATTCTTGATAATTGTCAACACTTTGGCCAACTCTTCTAACAAGAGTTACAACTAATGGCTACCATTTATTGAGGGCTTATTATCTGCCACGTTTATACTAGGAAATTATCAATATAATCTAGTGATAATAATAATTTAAATAAATTAGTATATTATGCTTATAATTATCAAATATTATTTAATATAAATTAAATTACTAATGTTATGATTAATTATGAATTATTTATTTAATCTGCATAGTAATATCTTGATGTACATGCTCATAAAATTTCCACTTTACAGATGAGAAAGCAGAGAGAGGCTAAAGAGATTAAAGAGACCAAAGCACAATCTTTTTTTTTTTTTTAAGAATCTAAAAGTCTAAATTTAAAGACTTATGTGATTAGGAATCAATTGACTATTATCCACAATAAAAATGACAGGACTTCAAATGAGAGAGAATATTTTGATCTTGGATTTTGGAAAGCTTTTTGGAGGTTGCAGATTTGGTTTGAATATTGAATGGTGAATATTACATATAGTCTTTATTAAAGTTTTGCAGATTTATTCATTAAAATCCTGCACATTTCTTGTTAAATTTATTCTTTGTTATTATATACAAATGTAACATTTGTATATTGTTATTGTGGAGGATAACATTATCTCATTATATTTTTTCTAATTGGCCATTGTAGATATAAAGGAAATATTGGTTTAGGGATATTTATTCTATAAACAGCAAACTTGGAGAGACTTCTTATTCTACTACTTTTTCCATTTGATTCTCTTGGGTCATCTGGGTAGGTAACAATCACATACTATGCAAATTAAGTATCTTTGACTCCTCCTTTCCAAAACAGATATATCTTGATATAGAAATATCAAGCACAGCATTAAATAGTATTGGTAATAGCCAACATTCTCATCTTATTTTGAAATTTATTATAAGTGCTTTTGAATTTTACCATTAAATATGATACTGACTACTGGTTTAAGATAAAATCCTTTAACAAGTTAGGGAAGAATCTACCCAGTCCTAAGTAAATAAGGGTTTTAAGCAGTAATAGATGTGCAATTTTACTTTTTAAAGAATGGGGGGCATCATTTGGGTAAGACATAGATTGGATAGAATTATCTGGTTGACCTAAAAGTGGAAAGACTGGCATAAACAAAAGTGCTGCAGTAGAAATACACGTGGCAGGACTGAGTAGACAGATATGGTTAAAGAGGTAGATCTATGTTGATGAGAGATGTGAGGAGATTAGAGAGGTAGACTTGAGTGGAAGCCTTGAATTCTAGGCTGAGGGACTTGGACTTTATCCCATAGAATGCATCATGAAAATATGTCATGGGAGGACAATAAAGAATTTTGGAGAGAGGGATGATGCGAACAAAAAAAAAAAAAAAAGGGTTTTTTTGGAAGCTTAAACTCCCATTTTTATTCAAAACTCATAGCTGGGAATCTTGCATGAAGACCATTGTAATCACTGGGATGTGAGATAACGAGGGCCTGGCCAAGCAGTTACCCAATCACCAGCCGCCAGGAAGAGCCTGAGCAGGAATCATGTCCCTATTCTGTGAGCACAGGCCTGGCATGTGGTGTCAAAGAAGAAATAGAAAAACAATATCTGTTACATGGAAATGCCAACTTAAGCCATTATAGTACATGACTGAAGCAAGAAGAACCCAAGGAGAGACTATAGGATACTCGTGAGTAGAAAAGGAGGTCAGAGAACCAAGGAAAATGAAGTTAAGGTGGAAAAAGTCACAAATAAAAAAATAAAAGGTGATAACAAATGTGAAATCAAATTATCTTAAACTGACTAAAGTAAACTGGAATGATTTTGAACGGATTAAATAGAAATTAGCTGTGGCTCAGGAGAAATGTACGGCCTGGAGATGCAGGTCTGCAAAGGGTTTGAACAAATAAAATAGTGAGAGTTAATGCACTTTCCAAGGGCCAGAGCCAGATGAATGAGCAACAAGCTCAAGGACACTTTCCTCTAGAGAGTAGTGACCTGAACATTTTTAAAGATAGGAGAGAGAGAGTGTGTCATTAAAGAAATATTTTGAACAAACCAGATATAAAATATTATTGATAGAGAAAAATCTGAAGAGTTGGGGAAATTTGGGAGGGTTGGAAATGTAGAGGGGGAAACAGGGCTGGAAGGTAGATGTGGCAGCAATCTAGGAAAGAGGATGGTGTATGGAAGTATGTAGGATTGTGCCCAAATACGTTCATAGATGTTTTCTGGGAGAGAAAAAGGAAAACAGTCTCAAGCTTCTCAGTGAACTGATAGATAAGGTTATTGGCTCAGAAGGTGGAACTAGACATGAAGATAGAAGAAAAGCACAACAGCAACTATAATGTGGAATTTTCCAGAGAATTAATTAGGGGAAAAAAGAATTTCTGAACATTAATTAGGAGCAACTGTCTGAATCTATCAAGGGCTAGTGACTAGAGAGTGAAGTTTACCCAATGTGTGACTGTCTCCAGCTGTTTTCTAGGGCATGGGTGATCTGGAATTGATGACTGGCATGGGAATGGGAGAGAAGTTCAAAGCAGCTAGGGGGTCGGGGGTCACAGTGACTCTATCATCAAAGGGCCGAATCAAGCCTGGGTAGAAATTCAACAATAATCTAATGGATTATTATAGATTATATCTGTTTACTACTTAATATGCTCAAATTAACAAAATATAATTGATAAGTCTTTAACTGTGTACTGTACTCCCAATTTAGACATAATCAAAAAGGCTGGCCCTTGCACCTCCTCTTTCGGCAGTGCGAGTTTAGTTAACCGTGAGTGATGTTTGATATACTTTACCATGGCATTGATGTATTTTTCTGTCCCCGTGCACTGAAGTAAAAGGGAAATTAAGCTAGAAATCAAGAGATGTAGGTTTTTAACCTTAGCTCTACTCCAGAACTGTGTCATTTGGGGCAGATTGTATCACCTTTTTGGATCTCAATTCTCTCACCTGTTAAAGAGAGGGGATGGGGAGACAGAGGGAGGGAGAAAGGCAGGTGGAGGAGATGGGGAAGAGAGAGACTGAGAGAGAGAGATTGAGGTAGACGTGCTGTAAATGCTCTTCTAGTTCTAACAGTCCATAACCATAAATCAATGAGCATATTTTATGGTCTTAGAACGCTTTTAACATCCTTTTGAATGAAGTCTTTCTCTTTCTCTTTAAGTTTTCATGAAAATTGTCCAGCTTGTCTCCAACCATTTTCTTCTTTATTTAAAAATCTTTTTTTCTTCCTCCTCCTTCTCCTCCTCCTTGATCTTTTTGAATAACACATGTTTAAAATGATTAAGACCATGAAATAGGCCGATAGAAATTATTTACACAACCATGTATTTCTTCTTTTTCATATTTCCCTCTTCTAATTGGGGTATCTCTTTACTATCTTTAAAAGATGTGGGTATCATTTTTATGACTATTATCATTACTACAGCAATTGTGCTTCTACAACGTCTGATATATGACAATGATTATTACTTCTAATATCTCATTTAGTTTTGTTCCTGCTGGAGAGAACTAGCAGAGTCCTCTGAATTAAGCTTTTACTTCAAGTCATCCATGTATGTATGTTGCCATTCTTCAATTAAAAGGAAAACGGTGAACTGGTTCCAAGTTCCAATTAAGAGAAAAAAACAGGATTTTTATGCTGTAAGTGCTTATTAATGAAGGAACCATTCATTTGTTGGTCATTTTATAATAATGCATTGGGAAAAGTAAGTTCCATATCTTCAGTGTTAAAGATAAATTGTTGACTACGAGTATATTCCTAAATATTAAGATTCTCCATGCATGTATGAAAACACAGACACAGAGTTTAGTGTACCTACAAAGTGATAAGATGTAACTCAGAGAAATAAAAAAAGACCAAGGACTTAGATGTGTTTCTTTAATTTTATTTTAATGTATTTATTTATACCTATGTTTATCGTCCCCCTCATAACAGACTTGAAGCAACCTAAAAAAGGGTGATAAAATAAGTCTAGATGTTCATATACTCATACTGTAATATATTAACAATGAGCATTTGAGTAATAGAATAACCTTTAATTTTCTTTAAAAAATTTGTCTGTGTTCTCTAAATTTTTCAACAATGAACACATCTCAATGATAGGATATAAATAATATGTATAAAGGTTAAAAGAAAGAAGTGACATCTTAAAATAAAATCAAAATACTACTAATGTTTGGAATTCATGCTCTGAAGTTATATATACTTGTTAGATGCCCACCACAAATTTTACTATGAGTTTTATATCATCCAATACAAAAATGAAAATGCACTAATTCTATAATCCAGAAGCTGTGTAAGGTTAAAAATCCATCCATTTCTCAAGAGAGGCACACTTAATTCTGTTGTTGATACTTGAGAAATATCCTATACCTGGGTTAAGGTGTCTAATGTGAGAAATAATAACTCCAACAGCATTCTTCTAGAAAGCACAGTGATGAGGTTCATGGAGTGGTCTATGTATCTCTCAATTCAGACTAATGGCACTTTATCAAAGAAGAATGCAATATAAAGCAATTGCCTAGGAGGTTAGCATGAGGCCCATATCACATTGGACAGATCTGATGACCTGGCTCAATCCAGACTTAGAGTTTAGAGTGTCTAGGAAAACAGACATACTGAATATCTTTCAAGCAATCCTCCATAAATATTGTTTCTTTTGTTTAAACTTTTAAAGAATAAACAATTGTAAATTTGTTATTACCCTTCCTGGCAAGCCTGATGAGATTAATTAATATATAGACATGTTTTTTTAAGCAATTAAGGAAGTGAAAGAACAAATATCTTTCTAGAAAAACTTAAAGATCTTAACAAGGACAGGTACATGAATAATTGGCCACTCTGTCCATCTCTCTCAGAGGTCATGTGAAGGAGCACCTCTGGAGAGAACCAATGCTCTCCCTACAAAGTGATCTTCGGTTTATTTTAGCACCCTTAACTGGGAGTTTGGTTTCATTTTGAATGAGTAGACTTAAATAGTTTATGTATATATGCAACATAAATTCAATTAAATTCAAACAATACTATACCTTTATCCAGTTTCCCCTAATGTTAGTAACTTACGTAACCATCTTACATTTGTCGAAACTAAGAAATAAACCTGATTACAATGCTATTGACTAAACTACAGACTATTTGTAGTTCACCAGATTTTCCAGTAATGTCCTTTTTCTACTGAAGGATCTGATCCAGGACACCACTTGCATTGAGTCATTACGTCATCTTAGTCTCCTATAATCTGTGACACTTTCTCAGTCTTTCCTTTTTTATGTGTTGAAAGTTTAAAGAGCACTGGTCAGATATTTTGTAGAATGTCTCTCAATTTGGGTTTTTATGAAGTTGTTTAATAATTAAACTGGGGTTATGGGTTTTGGGAAACATACCAGGAAGGGGAAGTGCCCTTTTCATTGCATCATATTATATTAGGTACATGTTATCAACATGATTTATCACTGGTGGTGTTAACCTTGATCACTTGGTTAAGGTGATGTCTGTCCTGTCTCTTCACTTTAAAGTTACTATATTTCCTTTTCATACTCTATTTTTTGAAAGTAAGTTATTAACTCTAGCCCACGCTAAAGGGGAGAGGAATTAAGTTCCACGTCTTGGAGAGAGGTGTATCTACGTACATTATTTGCAATTCTCGCATAAGGAAGATTTGTCCCTTCTCCTCTATTTGTTTCTTATTCAATCATTTATTTATATTAGTAGAGACTCAGGAGTATTTGTTTGATTCATTGAGTTTTAATCTGGTGCTGTAGTTATTTATTTTGTTGCTTGAATTTTTCCAGCTTTGACCACTGGGAGCTCTATCAGGTTGGCTCCCGTGTCCTTTTGACACATGTTCATCTTTTTTTCCTTTTTCTTTTTCTTTTGTTCTTTCCTTCTTTCTTTCAGCACTTTCATTCTGGCACTACACAATGCTCCAAGCTTGTTTTATATTTTCCCTGCCTCAGCCCAAGAATCAGCCATATCTCCAAGGAGCTATTTTAACTCCCTAATTTTTAAATAAACTCTGAATCTTAAAATGAGATTTGTTTTCACTTAGGTATCTGAAGGCGAATGCAAATTTGCAGATGGTCCATTTTATGCATATGGATCTTCCCTTACTCTTTTAGCTTGTACTGTGTCAGAAATCATGTCTGACATGCAATTGAAGAACTTTTCAGTTTATCAGAAAGCTTACTGTCATGATTTCGGTCAGGTGAATACCATCTACACAAGGTCTGAAATGGCAAATATTACTCCTGTTCAGTCAGATCTTTGGTGACCAGGAATGATCTAATTAAGTTCTGCTCTAAGAAATAATGCAATGGCTATTTATGGCTTTGAATCGAATAGAGAAAATTAGTGTAAATTTCTTAGCTTGTGCTTTCTAAATATATTTTCTAGTTTATCTGCCCTAAAATACGTTATCAGCATTGTTGAGCTCTAGACAGCTGGCCAGAACTAAATGCAAGTGATTTTTTGCTGTGAGCCATATGCTCTGGGAATCACTTTGCTGATAGATTTATAACCCTTTGCTGTGATCAGGAGGAAAGTAGGTGTGTCTCTAAAATATACTCCACATAATCCAGGCACAACTAGGGAAAGCAACAATTTATTGCCATTTCTGTGGTCTTATGAATACAAAAAGGACAGAAAGTATATTGTCAAAGTAGAAAAAGACAAACTATGGTGATATTTTTAGGAGACCACATTTTTCCTGAAATGTTCTCTTATTTGATCCATTTCTTTCTTTAAAGTATTATTGCAACCTTCCTAGATAAATTGATTTTATTCAAATCCCACATCAAAATACCTCACAGTACAACATCCTGATATGGAGAAGTTGGGAAAAAAATCTTGTCCTTAATAACCCTATTGCCTCCGTGATGCAATGTTTATTGGATGTAATGCTGCAGTATGTTTGTTTTAATGATAAGTTGCTTTGGTAATGGTCGAAAATCAGTATTTTCACTGTCATGTTCTTAATTTTAATGGACTGTATACTACTAGGAGATATAAACTGGACATATATAACAGTAAAAATAAGTTGGGGAAGGAACTAATTCATGTTTATGTTTGAACGCGGAGAACCAGTCTGGCCTTAAATATCTAATTTATCAAAACCTTTGTTTCAACATTTTTGCTTTTGCATTATTGAAAGAAACTTCTGATAACCTCATTCCTGTATAGTCTGAATGGGCCACACTGGCCAAGTTTCCATTCTACTTTATCATTCACAATGTCTTTAGCTCTGTGGAAATGGGCAAGATAGAGGAAGAAAAGCAGTTCCCAATAATAATGATGATAATATCACCAGGTGTTGTACTCTTTCAAATGCCTTTTTATACTCCATCTCTTTTGATACGCCTAACAATTTCTCCCAGACACTGACTCAGGGAGAGCTTCTTGGGTGTCATTTCAAACACCTAAGTGCTTTCACTAATAGCAGCACAAGAGCAGAAAGTACAAATGAATCGCTAGGTCTTTTTTACACATACAAGCCATCTGATGATTTTGAGGGAACACAGCTCTCCCTTGATCCAGAAGACCTCTGTAAAGCACATTTAGTTAGAGATGCCAGAAAATAAAGGATACACAAATATAATGAGGGGACTGGTGGATGGCAGCAAGTGCACTGAAGAACTGAAAATTAAGAATGGTCTAAATGTAATGATGTAAAAATGCCATAGTTCCTCTTACTGTTTCCAGTGTCATTAATTGGTGCAGAGGCCAAGGGGAGATACAGTAGATAGAACAGAAGTGCTATGGGGACAGAGTCCTCATGAGTAGCCAACTTCACGCAAACTCCCACATTCCAGCAGCACCAACTGCAGCCAGAGATACACTTAGTGCGACAGAAGCATCAGTGTTCAAAGTTAGAAGAGTCGGAGATTCCCCAGTTTACAAATGAGGAAATGAGGTTGAGAGTTACTGACTTGTCCCAGCTCACTCAGACAGATGACCTCTCCTAGTTTTAGAACCTCCCTAAAAAGATAACTGAACTCTTTCCTCCATAATCCCTTCCAGAGCTTATCATTGTTAATTATCATTATACTTCTCCTAATGTCGAGCTTGAATCACTCATACTGTAGTTTATGCTTTTTCCCCTGAGAAATAGGATAAAACAAAATACAAATATTCTTGTTTGTGCCTCTTTCTATCTCAAGAACATTTTTGAACTTAAGGAGAGTTATTTAGGGGAATCTGTTTTTAGAAGTGATTTTTAAAAATCTTTTTATTCTCACCCCATTAACCCATCTTTTTCAAGAAGGTCCTTTCTCCACTCCACTGAAACCAAAGCATTGCTTTGTACAAATGGCCTGTTTTCCTACAACAGTACCATCTTTAAATGTTAAACATGAATGAGTCATCATCTATGCAGACTTTCCATAATCAAGCCTATATTGAATGTATCAAAAAAGACCTAATTTTTAAAATTTCTCACAGCTTTTCAGATGGACAATATTAACTTCATAGCACAATTTAAGTTAAGACTTCACAGGGAAAAAGTACCTTTGGAAAGCTCTCCTTGAAACCATATCAGCACAGGGAATACTTAACAAAAATTTATCTGTGGATAATGATGCAACACAATTGTCATGCAAAGCCTTGGCTACATAAATTAAATTTCCTTTATCAGGAATGTTTAAACTAATGAATCCAGATATTAAGTTCACACATTAGATCACATTTTATTTAGCATGGAAATAAGAAAATTTTTTTCACTCTAGAGAGAATCTGCCAAGTTATAGAATATGTTTTTTAGAAAGTGTATTTTTATTAAGCATGAACACAGTCAGTAGAGAGGACCTGTCTAGCGTACACATACACAATAGGTATCCAATAAAGGCGTGCTCCTCAAGTTGCTTGTAATAAGAGCAATCACATAGTTTGCAGTTACTAAATTATTGAATTATCCAAAAGAGACTACTTAACTGTTTTGGTTCCTTCTTTATCCAAACTCATGGCTATTGAGAACAGCATCTTGTTGACTAAAACAATGACTTTGGAGCATGGTGGGTATTATCTCTTTTTGTCATTTTTCTTCTAGTAAAATTTTAGTATCTCGCACTATTCAACTGATGCTAATTTGATGCCCAGGATGATGTCTTGAACCTTTCTAGCAACTTTGATAATAAGCTCATCTTCTTTAGGTGCTGCCATGGTTTCATAGTTCTGGAACTGTCGTAGTCCTTGAATGTTTCCCACTTATTCCTCTCTTTTCTCAGTTAAGAAACTCAGTAGAGACAGATTGAGTTACTTGCTCAAGACACCCAGCTTGTTAAAGATGGAGCTTCAAAGAAAACCCAGGTCTCCTGACACCCATCCTAGTGTTCTCTGACTACAGTTCAAAAAACTACCCCTTGAGTCTTGGAATAGGAGGTGGGAGAAAAGTCTAGTTTAATGTCATGTTGTCATGGTGGCAGTGGCACCGTGTAAAACTCAATGTACTTTAACCCCAAACAGTGAAAGGTTGGAATAGGGCCTGGATTTCATATTGAATGAGTGTAAAACCACTAGGGAGCCCTGCCAGGCAGATCCAATGGAGCTGGGAGTGGGGGAAGAATAGAACAACTCCTGGGGAACATGCAATCTATTTTTTTTTGTTGTTGTTGTTCTAGTTCCTTCATACTAGAAGCCAGTAAGGCCTCAAGTGAGGTCTTCAGTGCTGTGTTTACATATCGGTGCCTTCCATGACAACAACAAAAAAACCCTGCTGATGACTGCCTATGTATCAGAAACTAAATTAAAGTTTTTAACTGTCTTATTCAATTTAATCACCACAAAATCACGACAAGGCTGTCTTCATCACACTAGGTCATGGCTATCTTAAACAATGAATTTAACATTCTGTATGAGGAGATACATTTGGTTGGCCGCCTCAACATCCCTCTGTGATTGCAGTACCTGCTTTTGAAAATGAGGTTGAGACGAGCACTTCACTTGGTGTTTCTGAACTGAGGCACATTAATGGAGCATTCTGAATGTTAGATTGCTATTATCAATGGGAAAGCATAACATGTCTGCTCAAGAATATGTGCAGCTTTGAAGAATGAGGGGAAAGAAACAAGGACCAGTGAGGACACAGATCACTGAACAAGGAAAACAATGGCACGTTAATCTTTTGCATTAACACATGAAGGAATGATCTCTAGCATACCAGTTCCTCTGTGGCTGGCAGTTAAATGTCTACCTGTTGGTAGAAAAACTATTCTCTGGACAGTCAAGTGACCAGTAATGTTTGAGAAAATGAAAAGCTATTAAAAAGGAATAATAGTATCCAACAGGCAGTGAGAAGTTCAGAGAACTCATCAGCAAAAAGAAAACAAGCAACTTGCTAAAAACAACTCATTCTAAATGTAGCTTTGTATCCAGAGGGCAAAAAATTCAGAGCAAGTTCTCCAACAATTGAATTTATGGTAATGGAATGTAAGCACATCAGCCCACCAGGACAAAGCATGCAACAAACAGGAGAGCAGGAAAAAAAATTACTGTGCCCTTCAGAAATACATTTTTTAACTTTAGTAGCAGGAGTTGAGAGATTTCTCGATGAAAAATGCCTGAAGTCCTGCTACCGCATTAGCCTTTACAGTTGAGAATTGGAGGATTCAGTAAAAGCACCCAGAGATCAAAGCAGAAGGTGAATGCCGAGTCGGATAAAGTGTGGGACACATGAGAAGCAAAGGCAAGTTTTCTGCGAATGCCAAGAGCATGTTGCATTGGGCGAAGTGGAGGACAGCTGTTCAGTCGCTCCCTAATGGGACAAACTTTTCTCTTTTTTTGCAGATGTTTCATCTTTACTGCACCATAAGATAAAAATAGTAATATCTGTTAGGGCTTTACAGTTTTTCAAATGCTTCAAATTACATGTCTTTTAACAGCACATACTCACAATCATTCTGTGAGTTAATGCATTTTTACTGTCTGAGATGATCAGTGGCAAGTCACAGTCCCTTCCACTTTGTCCCCAGCTGTCACCCACTTCCACGTAATGCTAACCCTGCTCCCTCCCATTAAGTTAAGACCTAAATTGGTCTCTGACTCTTGGTTATATCTTCCATTTTCTGACCTGCCTCTGCTCTTTGAACTTTCTTAAACGTGCATGGGTGTATAGCCAGACACTCCAAGTCCTCCAAAGATTTGAAGTCACTCATCTAGCTGTTTAGGCTTTTCACCACCACTCCACCCAGATAATTTTCTCCTTAACCCCTGCAGTGGGTTAGAAAAAAGCCCTAGTACCCAGCTACTTCCTTAATCAGCCAATATTCTAGCTGGGCTCATTTTTAAATAACAAAACTGAATGAGAGAGAAGTTTCATTGGCCAAGATCACATTATCACATAAATGGTTGAGTTACAACCTAAACCCAAATTTGGGCTATCTCTATTTACCAATAAGCTAGCCATTAATCATCCTTTTTCTTTACTCATGCATCACATATCACTTAATAGTAAATACGATTCAGTGCAAATTAACTGACTCTCCTCTAAGAATTTCAAGACTAGAGCTGCCTTATTTATTAATTTTGCAGGTTTAGAGACAATGTCATGGGCTGGATTGTTTTGGCTTGGTCTAAGCAATGTAAAGACCCAAATCGTGCGACATAGTAGAACTATAACTACACTCTGAGTCCTGATATATTTTCCAAAATGGGTTCAGTTAGTGGCAATGAAGGCCAAGTCACTAGAAATGTGAGATGCATAACCATCATCACTTTTAGAGAAATGCTGAAAACACGCATCCTCAGGACCTTGGCTCTCAGTGCATTGGCACATACCAAGAAAAGCATATGGCATAGAGAGCCCATGAGTGAGGCTGAGTGTGATACCCAGAATAGATTACTCACTGCAGTTGTGTAAGTTAGCTCTGACCAACACTTCAGTTTGGTCTAAAACCTGGACCCATGTTGTTTCCAAGTCTATAAGACACACTGAATTTATTTTTTATTAGGTTCTTTGAGAAGCTACTTTTCTCATTCAGTACTTTGTAATGCTGATATAATTGTGAATGTATTTGATTTCAACATCTCCCCATCTTCTTTTGCCAGTTTCTTACTCTAATTCACCTTCACCCCAGTTCCTCGGTTGACCACCTCTCTCATGCTGCCCCTAGCTGTACAATCTCCTCTGAGGGACCTTCCTGAGAATGCCCACTTTCCTAGGGCAATATCCCAGGTGCTGGGCTTCTTTCTCCTCACCTAAACCAAAGGGGAAGTTTCCCATTTTTTGGGGGGGGGTGTGCTTTTTATTATGTGATGTTAAACTGACTAACTGATTCATGAGGGGGCCTAGAGTTCGTCATAGGTAAATGGGATATTACTCCTGGGGGGACTAATATTTCAAGAGGAAATTTCTAAAAGTGTGATACCTTAAACAAAAGAGCTTAATCTTTAGTGATGGGAATTTTAAGCTCTGTGGCAGGTGGTTGGAAGAATGGGATCTTTCTCTTGCCCCATATCTTTCTTCTTCCTTTAGGGGTAAGTGCAGTCTTCATTGTGTATAGATACATGTGGGTATGTGTGTATGGTTCTGTGTTCAGAACCATACCACTTAGAACCACAAATCTCTCCAGCACTCCAGAGAGATTACTGTCCAATTTAATTGCTGTCCTAGACTTATGTTCTCCCAACAAATGTCTGGGAATGGTGACCATGGCATATCACTGTTCTACATTAATTGTAATCTGTTACTGAATTTACTGACCAAAATCAATCCAATTAGTATTGGAGAACTGTCTGTGTCAGTTCTTAAAATTCACCTTCAGTCCATTACCAACTCTGAATTTACTTCTAATGGCACAGAGTGATCAAATTCTGAAGCAGGGAAAAGACTGAAGCTCCTCTTTATTAGAAAGTGCTCTTTTTGGAAAGTCAGGAACTACTGCCGAGCTATTGAAAGAAAAGCTATGGTGTTCTGAACTTAAAGTTCTCTACCTAAAATTGCTACCAGCTCTGATTTCAGTATGTGTCCTACTTCAACCCATTATGTAAATCAGAAGATAGTTGGGGGATAGTTACTAATTTTTCAGTCACTCTTCATCGATCAATTGATTTATTGATTGATTCATTCATTTACCTATCAAACAGATATCGAATGCCTCCCACAGCCCAGATACTATGTTAGATCTCAGCATAGAGCAGGGAAACTTAATGCCCCTACCCCAACAAGGAGTTCACAGTTTAGTTGGAGGAGACAGGTGAGAAAATTAACAATTATAAGCAAGATGATGAGTATTCTGACAGAGATATGAATAGAGTAATAAGGAGACACAGAGAAGAGGCAAACTTGGAAAGTGGTTCTACAGCAGAGAGCTGAGTCATTAACGGTAAATAAAGACAAATAAATTAGTCAGGCAAATAAAGGAGAAAAGGCAATCTTGGACAGAGGAAACATCAGAGCAAAGGCACGGAATCAAAATATTCTTACAGAACAAAATATTCTTGAGAAACTGCAGTTAGGGGTGTATGTGTGCATGTATGTATATCTTGGAGGAGAAGTTCGGAAAGGGTGGTCAGTAGAAAAATTTTGAAAAATGATCAAGGATCTGGTCATGGTAGGTATATGTGACATCTCAAAGAATTTAGATTTTGTCTTGAAAACTAGAATGAACCTTAGAATTATTTTAAGCAAGACAGTGGTGGAATCACATTTATGTAGCTTGTATTACAGGTTATGGCTTCACTCTTCTATGTTCCATCTTTTTGCTCCCAAAAGACTGAAAGGCATGAACAAAAAGAGGTCAAGGTCCTGAAGGGCTTCTCAAACCATAAGCAAGGCCAAAAGGATCATACTTTGTTAAGCAAATTAATGCCAGAATCTATGTTTTAATCTCGAAAATTTGTAAATGTCATTCAAGACCAAGATTAAATTAAATTATATGCAGAAAAATATCTTAAATCAGATATTAGATCCAAGGTTATTGAACCATTTTCCATCTCATTTTGGAACATAATTGAAGAAAATATATTCTGTGTTATACACCATTTAATTTCTATTAATAACAGTACCCTTTTGGAGATGTCTTTGACTGACTTAGCACTGTTTCCCAAAAGTGGAAAGATAAATAACAAGTGGATTGCTCATCAACTGGCTGCTTTTGTCTGAAAACATATCCCACTGCTGTTGGAGGTTTAAAAAAAAAAAAAGTTAAAAGTCCTGAATTACCTGAGTTGTAATTTTCTCAGGTGAGTATATAATAAATCATCCTCAAAGCCTGACTGTATAAGCAAATAGTTTCTGTTCTAAAAAGGGCTTGCTCTGAAGCTCAGAGAGTCAAAACAACTTTCAGAGAAATTAAAATAATATTGTCAGTTTTTATAAATTATCTCTGGGATTGGAATAATTAAAAAGCAATGCTTAGGCCCAAGCAACAGCATCCACTGTGATGTTTACGTCCTATCTACAGGTACTGGGGTGACCTATAAGACAAATAATCAGCATCCCATGCAATTAATTCCTGAAAGAGAGAAGATGGATAATTCCTAGGAGATATCCAGGCCCACAAACAAAAACACCTGACCCTAGCACACAGAGTCTGTGAAATACTCCATTAATATTGCATAAAGCAGGAAGCCACCACTGGGTATTTGAAGAGCTATAACTTTATCAGAAACATGAAGAACAGAGTTTGACCAGTATGTTAGAAGGTGAACCATTGAGATCTAAGTCAGAGCAAGGAATTCCAGGAGATGGGGGATGTTCAAGAACTTAGCACTGAAAACATTTGGCTCTCATCTACTGCAGCTCCCATGATACCACATAATCAAATATTACCATGGTGATGACCAGAGCACATCCTGTGCTTGTCCCAGATGGTCTGTTGATGTAGTAACCCTTAAAACTAATATTTCTCTAAATCATAGTTCAGCATTTATTTATAGGAATAACTCAGGTACTTGAAGGAAGGGCCCCATCAGCAGCTCCAGGTTCTGTACTCTACTTTGCAAAACAGAAGGCTGGAGGAAACTTGCTTGACCTGCACTAGAAAGCAGTTTAAGTACCATATGTTGATACTTGAGCATGTCCTTCGAGGGTCTATCCCTCCACCCTAAAAGGCATATCAGAATATTACTTTCAAACACAGGCAAACCCATTCCCCATCTCTCCCCCTCTAAGTTCTGATAAACTTTTCTCCCTCTTTTTATATTCTATTTTACATTTTAGTGTTCCAGTCAACTACCCAGTTGATCTGGCTCTGATCATAGTTGTACACCGTCTATCTAAAGAGCAGCTACACACAGGTGATACAGCTTATTGTTTTCATAGCATATTTAAAGTTTACCAAACTTATGAAAGTACATGTACTCATTTACACACCCTTCTGAGCATACGAAAAGGTGAATGGCAGGCCCAAAGTCATAGAGCTCATAAATGGCAGAGCTAGAAACTCAGATTCAGGTCCTTGACTTAAATTGTATAATCTGTCCATTAAAGCATGCTTCTAGTTTAGGCCTTACAGCCCTCCTCTGTGCCTAGCAGTCATAGCAAAAGGAAAAATAAAAAAAAAAATAGCCTTTGCATAAGTGAAGGAGGACTTCAACAGGCATGCATCTTTGATGATGTTACAGAATGTGTATGATGGTCTAAAATAAGCCCTATAATGGCAATTGTCATTAGAAAACAAATACATACTGATACTGGTGAGTAGGGTAAATACTAAGATACTGATGGGTAAAGTAACAAAGAATAGTAAATAAAGTAAATGATCCCTGCAGTAAACTATATGATTTGGGGGCTTGCTTAGCCTATTAATCATTGCCTCTTGACAATACTGGAAATTTGGTAATCAATTGGCCATTTAATCATATGACCAAGCTAAACATTTCACCATATATTATGAGCAATTTGGTACAATGAGCTAAAGAAAACCTTACCTGAAGTTAACAAGAGTACAACATCTAAATCTTTTTTATTGAAAAATAGTTGACTAAATGTATTTGTGGGGTACATAAGAACAGGGTAATACCTGTTCTTAAAGGAAAAGCTCTCAGCCTTTCCCCATTCACAAGGATGTCTGGGGCAGGACACACGCCCACCACAATTTTGTCTCCAAGACAGTACTACATCTCAGCCACTCAAGGCAGGAGGGATTTTTCTTTCCTTGGGCTTCCACTATGGGACTGTGTGGCTACATTAACTACCAGTTATTCTATGACTGGGCATGGGCCCCAAAAGATTGGGGGGCTCTCTTGTGGTGGGGATCACTGGCATTTGTGATGGTAGTGGATACAGCTGGGATCTTTTCCAGCTTACCTTCTCTCCACCTGATTCCAGGCCAGCCCTTGCAGTGGGGCCGAGGGTGGGTTCCCTGCTCTGCTCTCTATGGTGCCGTTCCCTTCCTCCACACTTCTCAAGGATCTTGTCACTCTCCTGGTGTTCTGCAGCATTTTTACTCAGGTGTTCCATTCAAAATATATTTGTGTTTCTGTTGTTTTGGTCTCTTTCATTGGTGGGGAATAGCACCAGACCTCTCTAATCAGCCATCTTGGGGAAAAAATTTTAAAAACTCTTTTTAAAGTCTTTATAAAGTCCCATTTATTTACAAGATCAAGTTTTCTATTTTGAAAGAATAGGAAATTTCGATGAGAGTAAGATTTGTAAAAGTTAACAAAAATCTGAAGTATAGATGGATTTTTTTTACATTAGTTTTATCACTTTCATGTATTCATAGTATCCAAAAGTATGCTAATATAAAATTCACAATTAGCATATTAAAGTAAGAATCTAGGACAGCTTAGCTTTGATTTCATTCACTTTTAAACCAAAACATGCTTATTGGGCACTTACTCAGTAAAGTGCCCTGTAGTCTGCTCTCCAGGATCGCTGCTCTCAAGACACTTAAGGTGTGGATTCATTGTGTGAATTTGGAAGTTTATACAGTGGCTGACTTGAAATGTTTATGACAGCACTCCCAACTTCCTATTAAAAAAATATCCATAAAGATGCCAAAAAAAAAAAAAAAAAAAAAAAGCTGGCAACATAACTGTAAACTCAAGTTATGACCATATGCCAGATCAAGGTGTAATTTCAACTAATTGCATCAGCCGTAGGGATAAATTCAAGAAGTACATTCTTGAACTGCACAGCACATGCTCTGATCTCTGAACCAGAACAGTCAGATGGACCCAGTAAGGTTGTAAAAGACTAATTCAACTTACCTGGATGTGCTTAACTCTGAAACAGGGAAAATGAACTGACTAGAAAAACAAGTAGCCATTCCTCAATTCCAGAGGAATTTACTTTGTAGCCAAATAGAACCAAAGACTTGTCCCCTCCACCTTTTCCCTATTATACTCTTTTTATTACCATTTCAAAATGGTAATTTCTAGAACACTGCACAGAAGAAAGTGCATTGGGTTGGGAAGAGACTCATTAGAATGTAGGATGTTTAGTCCCCCAAACCGGGGAAGAGATAAGAATGTTAGAAGCACAGGTTGGAAGCTGTAGTCATTTATGCAATTCCACAGTTCAAAAATTATAAATTGCATTATACCCCCTTGTTTAGGGAGAGAATCTGACAGAGCAAGAAAAGAAAACTTGCACTGAACACCTGCCTTAGAACAATCGCAAGTTTAGATAAAAAATAAGTTTAAAGTTTATACTTAAGAAAATAATTTTCTAGATCTCTAAGAGAGAGTGATGGAGACCTAGAACATACCACAAATCCTTTGTGATGGCAAGTTCTAAGATTTAATTGATGTCTCCCCTTTCAGCAAGCAGAAAAAACAACCAACATTAAGCCTATAAAAATGCAACAGTAAAGAGAGCATTTCAAAGATTCAAAAGGAAAATGCTCTTAATATGATTTTTTATAGCAAACCAATGAAAATTTTAGAATCCTCTGCTTCAAATCCTCAAAATATTATGAAGGGAGAGTACTTTTAGTTTTAAAATGGCAGTAAGAGACTGTGGTTTTTCCTTTTCACTCTTAGATATCACACAAAGTCAAAGAAAGTGAGTAACAAGAGTATGATCTCCATTTTCACCAAAACTAGAAGACAACTACAACAACAAAATTTCTGAGGAAGTGCTGCTAAATACAGTAAAAATCTAACAGCATTAGGAAAGAAATTTAGAGCACATTCTCATGTTTGTAAATGTCAGACAAAGCTGTCAGAGTTCAGATCTCCAAAGAAATTGGTACCCCTACCAATGAGCTCTGGTTTGGATTAATAAGAATGAGAATATTGCCTGGTAGCAATCACTTCTCTGGAGGTAATTTTGCCACAATATCTCAAGCAACAGGGACATCAAGAGTAAGAAAAAGCATGGAGAAGCCATATTTGCTGGAAGTTGTTTTTCAGTAAGGCAAAAGGTGAAAAACTTTGCATATTGTGAGCCACCCTGCCTGGTTAATTTCAGGAGTTAAGAAAAGTAATGGCAGGAGACTCTGTGGGCAGCCCTCCCACCTGTTAGAAAGCAGGAACACACCCGAGCACTTCAGGAGATGCCACAGACAGCCCCCACTGCTGCTGCAGGCACCTCTACAGTGTAGGTAGTCTGTCACACCCACTGCCACCACAAGGTCAGCTCACCACCACAGTAGCAACCATGGCCACCATGTAGGTGGTCCACTGACCACTTGACTGCAATGACACAAGGAGAGTCACCAGCAGAGCCCAGGAAAAGAGGTGAGTAGTTCAGACCCATGACACAGTGCCCAACCCACAGGGGGAATTATAGTACCATGTGGTAGCACACCTGGGGGTGAGATGTACATGTGCAGTGCATAGGACTGCCTGATTTAAGGAGAGACACATGTGGAACCTCCCCAGAGTGTAGAATCCCAGGATAACCAAATAGAGTAAGAAAGAAATTTCCTAATCACTACCAACCCATTCCACAACTGGGGGAAACATGGATGCAGGAGGAGCTTCTGCCTATATGAAAGAGGAAAGAGAAACCTTGCCCAGGATTGTCCATTCAAACTGAGACACTCTAATACACCCCAGTGTACCCATCAGGGTCACAGGACACAAATCAGGGTGCCAACAAGCATACCTAGGGACACCCATCCCAGCCAAAGAGCAACAGGGCACCCAGGCAATTCTCCCAAGAACTCAAGAGCTTGCCCACATCCTCAGTGAGCTAATACAGTGTCACTAACCTCATCAAGGAATCACTAAGTGCCCTAGTGACCAGGTCATGGAGACACTCACATACAACTCCAACACTAAATATAGCTGAAGTACCCACATGGAGACCATACTACTTTCTACCCAGAACCAATGTTAACACACCCTACTCAATGACTGATATAAAACACATCTACAGAAGGAAGTCTTTCTCTTTAATCCCCACTCCAGAGTAATAGACGAAGCAACTGCTCTACTGGATGAGCAAACATCAAGTATGAGAGATACTAGAAATATAAAAAAAAATTTTAAATGACACCCCCAAAGGAATGTAATAATTCTAAGTACCAGACCAATTAAAGCAGGAATCCCTTGAAATGATTGAAAAGGAATTCCAAGCAACAATCTAAGAAAACTCAATGAGACAGAAGGCATAGACAACACAATGAAATGAGAAAAAGTATCCTGGATCTGAAGAAGAAAATTTACAAAGAGAATAAGACCCTTAAAAAGAGTGTAGCAGAACTCCTAGAACTGAAGGATTCATTCAATGAAATAAAAAACACAACTGACAGCTTAGGCAGCAGGTTAGAGCAAGCAGAAGAAAGAATTCCTGATCTTGAAAATGGTCTTTTTGAAATAACCAAGGCAGACAATAAAAAATAATTTTAAAACATAAAGAAAATCTAAGACAGCTAGCAGAAAACCTAAGCACACAAACATCTGAAGCAACATGAATGTTCCAGAAAGGGAGGAGAAAGGAAAAGACATTGAAAACATATGCAAGGAAATAATAATGGAAAACTTCACAGGTACAGGGAGAGACACAGACCTTCAGATCCATGAGGATAAATTTTGAATCAAATTGATTCAAATCCAAAAAGTTCTTCTCTGAGACACATTACAGCCAAACTTTCAAAGCTTAAAGACAGAGAATCTTCAAAATAGCAAAAAAAAAAAAAAAAAAAAAGTCAACTTACCTATACAGGAGTCTCCGTCAGACTAACAGCAAACTTTTCAACAGAAACTCTATAGGACAGAAGAGGATGGGATGAAATATTCAAAACACTAAAAGCAAAAACTGCCAGCCAAGAATACTATACCCAGAAAGACAGAAAGACTATCCTTCAGAAATGAGGAAGAAAGAGTGTATTTCCCAGACACACAAAAACTGCATGAGTTCACCACCGCACGACCAGCCCTGAAAGAAATCCTCAAGGGAGTCCTGCATCTAGAATCCAAAAAAATGATAATCACTACCATGAACACACAAGAAAGAACAAAACCCACTAACTATATCTTACCACCCCCAAAACTAACAAGCACAGAAGACAAACAATAAAGGGGGGAAAAGGAACAAAATATATTTAAAACATCCAAAATAGTATCAATAAAATGCCAGGAGTAAGACAACACCTTTCAGTAACAACCATAAATATAAATAGAATAATTTCCCACTAAAAGACACAGACTTACTGTGTGGATTAAAAAGATCCAACTACATGCTGTCTTCGATAGACTCACCTCATCTGTAAAGACAAACACAAACTAATAGTAAAGGGATGAAAAAAGTTCTACCACACAAATGGAAACCAAAAATTAACAAGACTAGCCATTGTTATATTAGATAAAATAAACATTAAACCAAAAACATTAAAAAGAGACAACGAAGGACAAAAAATAATTATAAATGGATCTAGCTAGTGAGAAGACATAACAATCATAGATATATATGCACCCAACACCAGAGCACCCAGATATATAAAGCCAACATTATTAGATGTAAAGAAAGAGATAGATCCCAATACAATAATACTTGGGAATTTGAACACCCCTCTCACAGCATTGGACAAATCATCTAGGCAACAAATCAACAGAGAAACAGAGGATTTAAACTACACTTTAGACTAATTGGACCTGGCAGATATCTACAGAACATTTCATCCAACAACTGCAGAATGTACATTCTTCTCATCAGCACATGGAACATTCTTCAGGATAGGCCATGTGTTAGATCACAAATCAAGTCTCAACAAATTTTAAAAATTGAAATCATTTAAGGTATCATTTCCAACCACAATGGATTAAACCTAGAAATTAATAACAAGCAAAACTCTGGAAACTACACAAATACATGGAAATTAAACAACACACTCCTGAATGATCTTTGGGTTCCAGAAACAATTAACATGAAATCAAAAAATTTCTTGAAACTAATGAAAATGAAGGCACATCATACCAAAACCTGTATGATTCTGCAAAAGCAGTACTAAGAGGGAAGTTTATTGCAACAAATGTTTACATTGAAAGAATATAAAGATTTAGATTTCAAATAAACAACCTAATGCTACTCCTCAAAGAATTAGAAAAACAACATAAATCCAATACCAAAATTAGTAGATGGAAAGAAATAATTAATCAGAACAGAACTAAATGAAATGGAGATCCAAAAAGCAATACAAAAGATCAATGAAACAAAAAGTTGGTTTTTTGATAAGAAACAAAATAGACAAACCATTAGCTAGACTAATTCAAAAAGAAATAAAAAGAAGAAAAGTCAAGGCCCAAATAACAAAAACCAGAAATGAAAAAGGAAACATTACAATTGATACCACAGAAATAAAAAGAATCACTACAGACTATTATAAACAACTATACATCAACAAATTTGAAAACCTGGAGGAAATGGATAAATTTCTGGATACATATAAACTACCAAGAATGAACCAAGAAGAAGTAGAAAACCTGAATAGACCAATAAGCAGCAACAAGATTGAAGCAATAATCAGCATTTTCCCAACAAAGAAAAGTGCAGTCCTAGATGGATTTACTTCTGAATTCTACCAAGTGTTTAAAGAGGAATTAATATCAACTCTCTTCAAACTATTTCATAAAATTGAAACAGATGCCATTCTCCCAAACTCATTCTGTAAGGTCAGCATCACACTGATACCAAAATCAGAAAAAGATACAACAGAAAAGAAAACTACAGGCCAATATATCCAATGAACATAGACACACAACTCTCAACAAAATATTAGCAAACAGAACACAGCACCACATATAAAAAAATACACCACATAAAAAAAATTATACACCTGATCAAATGGGATTCATCCCAGAGATTCAAGGACAGTCCAACTTATGCAAGTTGATGAAGGAAATATACCACATCAACAAAATCAAATACAAAAACCATATGATTATCTCAATAGATGTAGGAAAAGCATTCAATAAAATTCAGCATTCCTTCATAATAAAGTCTCTGAGCAAATTAGGTATAGATGGAAAGTATCTCAAAGCAATAAAAGTTATATACAACAAACTCACTGCCAATATCATCTTGAATAGGGAAAAGCTAAAAGCTGAAAGCTTTTCCCTTAAGAATAAGAACAAGACAAGGATGCCCACTCTCACCACTCCTATATAACATAGTAGTGGAAGTGCTAGCCAGAAGTAATCAAGCAAGAGAAAGAAATATAGGCATCAAAATTGGAAAAGACAAAGTCAAACTGTCCCTTTCTGCAACTGACATGATACTATATAAAGAAAAACCTAAAGACACTACCAAAAAACTCATAGACTTGATAAACAATTTCAGTAAAGTTGCAGGAAGCAAAATCAGCATGCAAAAATTGGCATTTTTATACTTCAATGACAAACTAGCAGAAAAAGAAATCAAGAAAGCAAGCCATTTACAATAGTCACCAACAACAACAAAAAAATAAAATAAAATGCCTAGGAAGAAACTTAACCAAGGAGGTGAAAGATCTCTACATACAAGAACTACAAATTGCTGCTGAAAGAAATAAAAGATGATACAAAAAATGGGAAGACATTCCATGCTCTTGGACTAGAAGAATTAACATTGTGAACATGTCCATACTACCCAAAGCAATCTGCAGGTTCAATGTGCCATTGAAGTTCAATGTGCACATCAAAATGTGCCATTCTTCACAGAAATAAAAAAAGCAATCCTAAAATTCATATGGAACAACAAAAGACCACAACTAGTCAAAGCAATCCTGAGCAAAAATAAATAAATAAATACAGGCAGAGGCATAACACTACCCAAGTTCAAATTATACCACAAAGCAATAGTAATCAAAACAACACAGTACTGGCATAAAAACAAGCACTCAGACCATCGGAACAGAATAGAGAACCTGGAATTCAACCCACATACTTAGAGCCAACTGATCTTTGACAAAGGCACACACTTTTTCACTGGGGAAAAGACTTCCTCTTTAATAAATGGTGTTGGGAAAACTGGACATCCAAATGTAGAAGAATGAAACCCATATCTCTTACCGTATACTAAAATCAACTCAAAATGGATTAAAGACTTAAATATAAGACCTGAAACTATAAAATTACTAAGAGAAAACATAAGGGAAACACTTCAAGAAGCAGGACTGGACAAAAACTTTATGAAAAAGACCCTAAAGGACAGACAACAAAAGGAAAAATAAACAAATGGAATTTTATCAAACTAAAAGGCTTCTGCACAGCAAAATAAACAATTAACACAGTGAAAAGACAACCCACAGAATGAGAAAAAATATTTGCAAACTGTGCATCTGAAAAGGGGTTATTATACACAATATATAAAAAACTCAACAATTTAACAGTAAAAAGTAAGTATCCCATTTAAAAATGGACGAAGGGGCTTAATAGGTATTTCTCGAAGGAAGATATGCAAGTGGTCAACAGACACATGAAAAATTGCTCAACATCACTAGGTATCGGAGAACTACAAATCAAAACCACATTGAGATATCATCTCACCCCAGTTAGATTGTCCATTATTAAAAAGAAAGAATAACAAATGCTGGCAAGAATACAGAGAAAGGGGAAATCTGCATTGTCGGTGGGACTGTTAATTAGTGTAGCCATTATGGAAAACACTATGGGGGTTCCACAAACAACTACAGATAAAACTCCCATACAATCCAGAAATCTCACTGCTGGGTTTATACCCAAAGGAATGGTAATCTTCATGTTGAATGGATACCTGTACCCCCATGTTTAATGCAACTCTATTTACAGTAGCCCAGAGTTGGAACCAACCTAAATGTCCTTTGATGGATGACTTGAAAAGGAAAATGTGGTATATTTACACAATGGAATATTACTCTGCCATAAAAAAGAATGAAATTGTGCCATTCTCAGCAACATAGATGAGCTACAGAAAATTATGTCAAGTGAAACAACCCAGACACAGAAAAAGAAATACCACATGTCTTCATTCATAAGTAGGAACTACAAAAGAAAAAAATAAAAATTAAAAAAAGAGAAAGAGAAAGACACAGCAACCACAATAATTCATTGAACTTTCAAAAGGAGAGAATAGAACTGATGCCACCAGAGGTGGGAAGAGAGGAGGGGGAGGCGGCTTAGTGAGAAATTGGTAAACAGGTGCAAAAAATAATTATATCATATCATGTTGAATATACTAATTATCCTGATATGAGCATCACATATTGCATACAGCTATGGACATCCAATGCTGTATCCCACAGATATGTATAATCAATTGTCTCAATAAATAAAAAAAGTTTAAAAAGGTAAAAAAAAAAAAAAAAAAAGCCATACACACACACACACATACACACACTTCTGGGTCATAAGGACAGTCAGTACAAGCCTGAAACATAATCTTTGTCCTTAACCGACAGGAATCTTCAACGTGAACAGCAGGTCCAGGAAGTCCTAACTTCACTTAAATATGAATAGTAATAAAATCAAAAGAATTAATAGAGGATCATTACAAAGATATTACAAATAAACAAAGGAAAGGAATATGAAAGTAACTAACAGACAAAATATACTCATTATAAAAATTTTGATATAGCCAGTAACAATTGTGTGCAAATGTACTTTTATAAAAATAAAACTTAAAAATGAAAACCTTAATTTTCTTCAAAGAATTTCTCTAAAATAAGTGACAAGATATAAGAAGACAACAGACAGGGATAGAATTTGGGCTTTCACCCAGTCACGAAATGAATAAAAACTTATTAAAACTATTTCAGAAATAAAGGACACCTTAGGAGCAGAAATTAGAAACTTCTGTAAAATAAAGAAATAATAGGCTTGAGAAAAAGAAGCAAAATGAAATAAAAAAAATAAAAAGTATTTGAAAGATTATCTACATGGAAAACAGACAAAGGAAATCCAACATAGGTGTAATCGATGTTTCCTTATTCCCCCAGCCCCCCATCAAAAAAAGACATCTGAAATAATGGGACAGAATATATTTAAGGATATTTGTAATCTTGTCAAAAAATTTTTTAAAACTTTATAAATTGTAAGGACACATTCTTCCATGAGGAAAATGTTTACACAATCATCAACACTAAGAAATATATTCTGGTAAAATTATCATCTTTAGAGTTTATAGAACAAGTCTTCAAACATTTAAAGCTGCCATTTGTTATGAGGAAAAATTAGATTTATTTCAGACTTTTTCACAGCAAATTTAAACTCTAAACATCACTATAAAATCTCAAGGAAGAAAAGTTTAATCCAAGGATTTTATACCTAACTAATCCATCGTGAAGATATAAGGGCAACAGACAAACAGTTTGGAACATGCTAGGTCTAAGATATCTTGAGCCTGTGCTGTGATTTGAATGTGTTCCCCAAAAGTTCATGTGTTAGGAACTTAATCCCCAATGCAACAGTGTTGAGAGGTGAGACCTTTAGGAGGTGATTAGGTCATGAGAGCTCTGCTCTCACAAATGCATTAATGTCATTATTGTGGGAGGGCATTAGTTATGGAGGGAGGGGGTTTCTAATAAAAGGATAGTAGGCCCCTTTTCTCTCTCTCTCCTTCACTCATGCATGCTCTTGCCCTTTTGCCTTCTGCCATGGTATGATGCTGCAAGAAAGCCCTCATCAAATGCAGACCCCCTCAATGTCAGACTTCCCAGCCTTCGGAACTGTAAGAAATAAATGTCTCTTTTTTATAAATTAGTCTCAGGCATTGTGTTACAGCAATACAAAACAGACTAAGACAGTCTATCTTGAAGACACAAAGAAAACTTTAGCCAACTGTGATATAAATGAAGACCCTACAGCAAAATCTCTGGTAATAGCATTTAATTCATTTAGCTATAAATCTGAAACTAATGCAAATATAGGGATAACGGTTATATAACAGAATATAGAGCTTGTTAGCCCAGACAATATAAAAATTAAGAATCTAATAAATAAATTAGTAAAAGGAATTACCAAAACAAAAACAGAAAACTAACCCTAAGTAAACAACTAGGAATAATTGAATTAGAAATCAGGAATTGGTTGAACTAATATATCCAAGAGCTGATTTTCTAATAACAATGTATTAATCCGTTTCTGTCACTTATAACAAAATGCCTAGAACTGGGTAATTTGTATGAAAATGACATTTATTATTTACAGTTTTGGTGACTGGGAAGTCCAAAGCCCAGAGATTGCATCTGGTAAACGTCTTCTTTGGATGTGGCTTTACAGCAATGCAGGGGTCTCATATGGCAGAAAATGGCAGAGCAGAGAGAGAGAGATTCTCATGTGCTCTCCTTTAAAACCCTCAGAACCGCATCCGTCAACTAGGGCATGGTCCTTACAATCTAATCACCTCTTTAAGGTCCACCTTTCAATTATCAGAATAGGATTTTCTACCCTCTTAACAGTCACAGTAAGAATCAAGCTTCTAGTACATAAAACTTGGAGAACACAATCCGATCCATATCAAACAAAAATAAAAATAATAAAATAAATTGCTAGATAATACATTAAGAAAAAATGGGAAATGAGGCAAATTAAAACAAAACAAAAAACTACAAGGATGATTTTATCAGCTTTAAAATAATGCATTTTAGAACCTGAACAAAATGGGTGATATTCTAGGAAATCATAAATATCCAACACTGACCTAAATAAGAAAAAATCTGAACAGGTTAATTACCATAAAGGAACTAGATCAACATGTTAAAGAGCTAATCTTACAGTTCCCACATGGTATCATAAGGGAATTCTACCAAAGCTCTCCAGAAAGTATAACTTCAATGCCGTTTTAGATGTTCGCTAAGATAAAATACAAATAAAATCTACTATATTCTTTTCACAAAGTGAATATAACATTGATACTTAAACCCCAGGCAACAAAACAAAAACAAAAAACTAGTTATTCATGAAGGAAAAGAATGAGACAAACCTTGAACTTCCTTGACACTGAACACCAGAAAACCACAAAACGGTGAAAAATACGGTGACCCAAGAATTTAAGTCAGAAAATGATGTCATTCAGGTATGAAGGCAACAGAAAAACAATTTTTTAAATACTAAGGGGCTCAGAAAATATATGATCTACTCACTGTGCCTGAGAAATCTATTTGAAAGCATTTTGACTAACTGAGGTAAATAAAATAATTAAGGAATTGGAAAAATAATGATAAAGGAGATTATTGTGAACACTGAAACCAACTGTGTATATATACAAAGTAATTATAAATATATATACAGAATGTCACTGTATGTATAAATGTAATTATACACATACACATATATGTGTATATATAAATATAAATATATATAAATATGTTTGTCACCAAATATTAATCTGCCAATTTATTTAATAAGTATCTCATGGAAAAAAATTAAAATTTAAATAAAGAAAGAAACACCTTCTACAAAGTAGAAAGGAAGAAAAAAATGTAATTATACACATACACATATATGTGTATATAAAAATATAAATATATATAAATATGTTTGTCACCAAATATTAATCTGCCAATTTATTTAAAAAGTATCTCATGCAAATAAATTTAAATTTAAATAAAGAAAGAAACACCTTCTACAAACTAGAAAGGAAGAAAAAATATTTCTGTGAAACCCCTGGATCCAACAGGAAACTAAGGAAACAATTACAGACTTTTGGGTTCTTGTAGAACAATTACAGTTTCCTAAATTCACATCTCTCTGTACCTTGCTAAAAAAGCATATAGATCCACATGGACAGTAAATCAAATTACCCACCACTAATTCTTACAGATTAACTAAAAGACAGAGTATAATGCATCAAATTACACATGTTTAGGGTAATGAGTATTCCAAAATTTTACAAAGCCAGCTCTAGATCCATGCCATAATAGAGAACTCATGGAAAAGCAGAATATAAAGGAGAAACTAGCATGGTAGAACACAGATAAAATCACCCCCATAGGAGAAGGTCCCATCCTGAGTGGGTGAAGGATAAATTTTGGCAGTCTTGCTAAGATACAATTTCTGGGGGAAAGGAGGCAACTCGGAAAGAAGAGGCATGTATTGGAGGCTTGGTGATAGCAACAAAGAAGATAGCCCGCAATGGAAATTAAGGCTCCTACAGAAACAAAAGAATCGCCAAAAGAAAACACAACTCTTCCTCTACCATAAAAATGTGCCATTAATTTAAAACATTTTGCAACACTATACCAACAGAAGAAAGTCCTCTTGAAGCCAGAGACCTAGTAAACCTCCCAAACACTTCACTCCTTCACATTATGGCAGGATAGAAAAATAAGACATTTCAGAAAGAATAGAAAATGTCTGGCTACAAAACTGCTACAAAAATAATGAGAGGAAAACATTTCTGTTGATAAAATTCTCCCCCCAAAGCTAACTAGAAAGCACTGAAGATCTGTAACGCAACTTCCCACCTTTAATTAAACATCTTTAAACAAGGATTTTCCAGAAAGAAAATAAATGTTAAATCTGAAAAAGCCGAATTAAATGAGCAAATAAATTAAGACATGAAAAAGAACGAATCTTATATAGGAAGAATAATTTCAAAGTGTTCAAGAGAAAATTAATTTCCTTGAAAATACAAGGTAAATTAGAAAATAAATGATGAATTAAAAAAAAAACAAAATAAAGAAAAAGTTAAAAAGCATCAGAGAGAAAGAAGATGAGACATATATATAATCAGGTTTCTGAAAAAGAAAAAACAATGGAACAACAGAAATAATTAATACATCATAATCTAAGAAAAACTTCTATAAATGAAAGCAAACTTGGATATATTTGTGTACCTGGGAAAACTAACCCAGAATGGTCAACTGTAATACATAGACACACATTTAATACATAGTCTAATAATAATAATAATAACTTGAACATTCAGGAGAGAGAACTGTGGTTACTAGGGGCAGGAAGGGGGAAGGGGGATAGTGAGAGGGTGGTTAATGGAAGCACAACACATAGGTAGGAAAAATAAGTTCTATGGGTGCAAAGTCAAGCTAGGCATCCATAATAAACAATAATTTACTGCATCTATTAAATGGCTAGTAGAGAGGAGACGGAATGTCATTATCTCAAAGGAATGATTGTTTTATGATGTTGAATATGCTAATTACCCTGATTTGATCATCATACATAGTGTACATGTATTGATATTCAACTCTGTACCCCATGAACATGTATAAACAATATATCTCAACTACAAACTGGTGAAAAAAATTTTTTTTAAAAACAGTATAATAGGCCTATTAGACATTAATATGTAGAAGCAATCTTCTGAGAAAGTCACTTACAGAGGAAATAAGATCACAAATCAACATACAAAGCAAGAAAAAAGTGGAAGAACAATTTTAAGAAACTCAGAAAAGAAATCATGAGCCAAACATTTTATATCTAGGCAAGCTGCCTTTTAAGTAGAAAGCTTATAGGGGAACAGTTTAATACAGATAAAATTTTGGTAAATATTCATGAACTCTTTGTAAGACATTTATGAGATACAATTAAAGAGGTGATTAGAGGAAAATGCATAGCTCTACAAACTTATGATACTTAGATAAATAAAAATGAAAGCTGTAAATAAATGAAATAAATTCCCAACTCAGAAAAGCAGTAGGGAAAAGCAGAAGGAAAAAAAAATTGAAATATAGAAGTCGAAATTAATGAAATAGAAAAGAGAAAAATGATAAAACTAATAAATAAATTGAAATGCTGGTTCTTGGGGGGGAAAAGTAACAAAATGGACAATCAGTTGCCTAATCTAACCCCCCAAAAGAGGATAAAGCACAGATTAAAACATAAGAAATGATGGCGGACATAACCATTGAAACATAGTAAATTTTAGAAGTCATCACAGACTATTTTGCACATCTCTATACAAATGCATTTTAAAAATTAAATAAATTGGACACCTTTTTAGGAAAATACAATGTATCAAAATTGACCTCAATAGAAATAAAAGGCTTAAACAGACAATTTTTTTTTTCCACAGGAAAAATCAGTAAGACATCAAACCATCACCCCAGAAGAATTACCAGGTCAAGGTATATCACAGAAATATTTTAGCATCCTTGCTCCCGAGCATAGAAAAAGAAGGAAAAATTCCAAATTACTTTAACAAAGCACATATAACATTGTTGCCTAAATCACATAAAACATAAAATGAAAACTTACAAACCAGTCTCATTTCTGAATATTGATACCAAAATTTTCAAGAAAACACCAGCAAACAGGTTCCAATGGTATACTAATAAAATATACCACGATTGAGTATGTTTATTCCAAGATGTTTTAATATTAGTAAACATATTAATATTATTCATTACCATTAATACTTAAGGAGAGATAACATGTGATTATTTTTATGAGTATTTCCATTATTCCACATCAGTGCCAACATCTGTTTACTTTTTCCTTTTTGGTTATAGCCATCCCAGTGCGTGTGACGTGTTATCTCATTGTGGTCCACTGCCTGATTTTATAAATAAAGTTTTATCAGAACACAGCAACACTCATTTGTTTATGTATTGTCTATGGTTGCTTTCATTCTATGATGGCGGACTTGAATAGTTGTAATGAAGACCATATGGCCCACAAAGCCTACAATATTTATTATTTGGCTTCTTACAGAAAAAGTATGTTGATTCCTAGAATAGAGCAACAAAATTGACAACTTCTAGATAGATTGATCAAGAGCAAAAGAAAGAGAACACACAAATTATTATTATGAGGAATAAAAAAGAGGTTATCATTATAGATTCTCCAGATCTTGAAAGGATCATAACATAAAGTCAACAGTAGAATTAACAAATATCCATAAAGATGGATCTTTCCAAATTGGCACAAAAAGAAAAAGAAAACTTGAATAATCTTATATTTAATTAAGAAATTGAATTTATCAAAAATCTTCTCAAAATGAAAAGTCTAGACTCAAAAAGTTTTACTAGTGAATTTTTTGAATCTTCAAGGAAGAAATAAGAAAAATCTTATACACAGGTTTTTCAGAATATAGAAAAGGAGAATTGCCCCATGTTATGGGTTAATTTGGGCCACCCCCTCTTAGTTCATATGTTGAAGTTTTAATCCTTACTACCTCAGAATTGAACTTGTCTGGAGATAAGGTTTCCACAGAGGTAATCAAGTTAAAATAAGGTCATTAGGATGGCTGTAAACCAGTATAACTGGTGCCCTTATAAAATAGGAAAATTTGGAGACAGACAAGCTCACAGAGAAAACACATTCTGAAGACGAAGGCAAAAACTGGGGTAATGCTTCTCCAAGCCAAGCAGCACCAAAGATTGCAAGCAAACCATCAGAATTTAGAGGAGAGACATTGATCAGATTCTTCCTCACAGCCCTCAGAAGAAACAACCATGTCAGCACCTTGAGGTTGGACTTGTAGCCTCCAGAACCATGAGACAAATTTCTGTTGCTTAAGCCAGCTAGTTCGTGATACTTGGTTATGAAAGCTGTAGCAAATTAATACATTCCCAAACTTGTTTTATAAGGTTAACATTACCTTACTGCGCCCAAACCTGTCAAAGCCATGAAAGAAAGAAAGAAGAAAATTACATGTTAATATAATTTTATTATATGGATAAATACAGATGCAATTACCCTTGACAAAATATTAGCAAATTGGCTCCATCAAAACTAGCTAAAAATGGATTATAAACCTAAATACAAAAATTATAAAAATTTTAGAGAAAAACACAGAAGAAATTCTTTGCAATTTTGGAGTAAGAAAAAGATTTCTTACATAGAACACAAAAAGCAAAGGCCATAAAAAGTAATTTGGACTTCTCTAAAATTAAAAACTTCTGCTCTTCTAAAATCGTAATTAAGGGGGAAATAACAAGCCATAACGTAGGAGAACAGATTCAGAATACATATATCCAACAAAGGACTTGTATCCAGAATACATAGAGAACTCAAACAATTTAGTAATAAAACAAACAATCCCACCGTCCACCCCTGACCCCGCAAAATGTCTGAACAGACACTTCCTAAATGAAGGTGTGCCAAAAGCAGATAAGCATGAAAAGATGCTTATCATTAGTCATTATGGAAATGCAAATTAAAACCACAGTGATATTCTTTGAGATACACATTAGAATAACTAGAATTAACAAAACTGACCATACCAAAAGTTCACAAGAATGTGAAGAAAGTAGAACTCTCATACACTGCTGGTGAGAATGTAGAATAGTAAAACCACTTTGGAAAACAGTTTAGTAATTTAAGAAAAAAGTTAAGTACACACCTAGCATAAGACCAAATAATTCCACTCCTAACTATTGACTCAAGAAAAAAAAATGAAAACATGTTCACACAAAGTCTTGTATACTTAACATTTATAGCACTTTTATTTGTAATAACCAATAACTGAAAACAATTCAAATGTTGATCAACAGGTGTGTGGATAAACAAACCATGGTATATCTAAACAATGGAATGCTACCCCATAATAAAAATGGAACAAACTATTAATACAGGCAACATGGGTGAAATTCAAAATTGTGTAAAAGAAGCCAGGCCAAAAAAAAAAAAGTGCATGTTATGTGATTTCATTCATGTGAATTCTAGAAAATGCAAGCTAACCTATAGTGACAAAAGATTGGTGGCTTCCGGGTACGAGGGTACAAGGATAAATGGATTATAAAAAGGAATGAGAAAATTTGGGAGTGTGATGGAAATGTTTTATATTTTGATCATGGTTTTGTTTTATAGGTCTATACATGTCAAAACAGTTCAAATTGTACATTTTAAATATGTGTAACTTATTTTATTCCAATATACCTCCATAAAGTTGTAAAATAGAATTAAGCAAAAACCATAAAAGGTAAACCTGAAAATATTCTTGAAAAGACAAAAATAGACTTGAACAAATGTAAAGACACTTCTTCTCTAATAAGATGATTCAACATCATAACAATGTTAACTTATAAATTTAATCTGATATCAATAAAATAGCAAGTTGTTGTTTGGAGCTAGGCAATCTAATTTTAAAGTTTATATGCAAAAATAAAAAAGCAAGGCGAAATAGGAGAACACTAAACAAAGCAATAGGCAGGACTAGCCCTACCAGAAACTAAAACATACTCTAAATCCTCTGTAATTAAAACGGATGGTATTCACATATGACTAAGCAGGCAGAATAATGAAACAGACACAAAGTCCAGAAATAGACCCAAACACATCTGAAAACTTAGTATAGGAATAGGTGGCATCTCAATTCACTGAGTTAAGGGTGGACTATTTTATAAATTGTGTTGTGACAACTGAATTGCCATTTTGAAAAAGATGAAAATTGATCCTATACCTCAGATTGCACACCAGATAAACCCCAAATAGATTAAATCTCTGAAGAGAAAAATAAAAGCATTCACTTTTCTAGTATAGAACATTGATAAATTCATTTTTAATTTGGGTGTGGTTAAAGACTTCCTAAATATGATTCAAAATCCAGATGCAATAAGATAAAAATGTTAAGTTTAATTACATAAAATGATCATTAAAACACCATAAGCAACATAAAAAAGCAAATGATGAACTGGTAATATACATCTCAGATAAGGATAGATAGAAGATATAGATAGATAGATTTTAAAAAATTGAAAATTTGGAAACTTCTGGTTCAACCTGTAAAGAGTTTGGAAGTCATCGTGCTATCCTCAGAACAAGGACAAAGTTGAGCAAACTAAAAAAACAATAGTTCTTTATAGATCCATCAGAGAATTGAGGTCACAGGGCAAACCACTGACCTAAAAACTGGAGAGACAGAATACAGAGAATCACAGCTTACTGGGTTCAGAAGCCACTGCTGGGGATTGTTAGGAACAATTAAACGGTAACTGACTAATTGCTGGAGGCCGAGCATGAAACTAGCATGAGAGATAAAAACTCCAGGGGGCCCAGAACCACCAAGTTATTAGGGTAAAGACTGTCAAAAAAAATCTCCTTATATCTCTGGCAGGGGGAGAGAATAAGTAACCATTTTGAAATCAGTGCAGAGTTCTCTGTTTTCTTTAACAATGGACTTCCCTCTAGAGAAACTATTTTATCAGAACCTAACCTACTTGGGTTTTGCCAGAGCCTAACTCACCTGGGGAAGAAGAAATACCCAACTCCAGCCCCTTGTCACCTTCCTGTCTCACCCAAGTGCAGTAAGGAGGAGGACTGAAAAGCACTTGTGAAGGACATAGCCCAGGGACACAAGCTCACTAAAAGAATGAGACTTAGTCATAGGATTATAGAATGCTTCTCCTTCTCCCACATGTTACCACCACATCAATAGGGCTTCTATATAATAGCAGGAGATTACAGAGAAAAGAACTGCAAGCCTCAGATCTTATTTAAGAAGGAGTCTCCAGGGAAATTCAAAAACAGCAAGAGAGACAAAAATAAGGACAATAGAAAAAAATTTAGCACCAACAGCTACTGTTGGAGCAAACAGTAAACACAGTCTAATTCCTACACAGATAAACATAAAACCTAACACTATATATCTATTTACCTTGGGTCCTTTTACTTATACAACATTTTCAGCTTTCAACAAAAGTTTGCAAGACATGCTAAAAGGCAAAACATACAGTCCAGAGAGACAAAGCAATCTTCAGAACTAGACTCAGATTTGGCAGAGATTTTGGAATTATCAGACCAGGAATTCAAAATAACTCTAATTAATGTGCTCAAGGCTTTAATGAAAAAAGTGGACAACATGCAGGAACAGATGGGTAATGGAATCAGTGAGACAGAAAGTCTAAGAAAGAATCAAATGAAAATGCTAGACATCAAAAACACTGTAACAGGAAAGAAGAATGTCTTTGATGGGCTCATCAGTAGACTGGACAAGGTTGAGGAAAGAACCAGTGAGCTTGAAGCTATGTCAACAGAAACTCCCCAAACTGAAAAGCAAACAGAAAAAAAAATGGGAAAAAATGGAACAGAATATCCAATAACTGCATGACAATTACAAAATGTGCATGTGTAGTGGATTGAATTATGTCCCCCCAAAACTCACTGAAGCTTGAATTGTGTCCCCCAAGATTTATGTATTAGAATATTAGCCCCCACTGTGATTGTTAAGAGGGTGGGAAATCCTATTATGGTAATTGAAAGATGGAGCCTTGAAGGGGTGATTGGATTATAGGAATGTGCAGTAGTGAATGGATTAAAAATGGTGGTCAGGGGTGTGTTTCTGAGGGCTTTAAAAGAAGGGGAGAGTCTGTCTTTCCCTCTCTATGCTCTCTCTGTTTCCACCATCTTGCAATGTGAGACCGCTGGGTCACTGTCACCACCACCAGATGGACTTTGGACTTCCCAGCCTCAGAAACTGTAAGCAATAAATTTTGTTTTTCTTTATAATTACCCAGTTCTGTGTATTATGTTAAAAGCAACACAAAATGGACGAATATGGCATGTAATGGGAATACTGGAGAAGAAAGAGAAAGAAACAGAAGATATATTTGAAGTAATGGCTGAGAATTTTTCAAAATTAGTGACAGACAACAAACCACAGATTCAAGAAGCTCAGAGAACAGAAAGCAAGATAACTACCAAAAAACCTACATCTAGGTATATCATGCTAAAACTGCAGAAAATCAAAGACAAAGAGAAAATCTTGAAAGAAGCCAGAGGGGGAAACAAACACCATTCCTATAAAGGAAGCAGGATATAAGAATTACATTGGACTTCCTCTCAAAAACTACAAGCAAGAAGAGAATGGAATTAAATATTTAAAAGAAAAAAAGTATTAAAAGAAAAAAAAAAAAAAAACTATCACCACCTAGAATTCTGTGTCCAGTGAAATTATCTTTCAAAAGTGAAGAAGAAATAAAAATTATCTCATACAAACACTGAAAGAATTTGTCACCAGTAGACCTGCCTTGAAAGAAATATTAAAAGCAGTTCTTCAAAGGGAAGAAAAATAATAAAAATCAGAACCTACAACCACACAAAGAAAGGAAGAGCATTAGTGAAGGAATAAATGGAGGTAAAATGGAATCTTTTATTTTTCATAACCTTAATTGATCTAAATGATAACAGTTCAGAATAATAATAGCAAAAATGTACTGGCTGAGTACAGCTTACTACAGCAATGTAGTAAGGGACAGGAGGGAAGAATCAGGAATGCTTTGTTATAAGATTCCTTTATTACCTGTAATGCAGTATAGTGTTATTTCAAAGTAGGCATTGTGTTCTGCTGTGTTCATCCGCACTGAAAAGCTAATTCATTTAATTTTTATGCCACAATGGATTCTATAGGGTACTTTCATCCATTTTGTGCAGCTGTAACAAAATACCACAGGCTAGGTAATTTATACAGAACAAAAATTTATTCTCTCACAGTTCTAAAGTCCAATATAAAGGCAGAGCATCTGGAAGGCCTTTTTTGCTGCATCCTCATAGAGTGGAAGGGCAAGAAAGAGTGAATTTATTTCAACAAGCTCTTTTCATTGCAGCATTAATCCATTTGTGATGGTGGAGCCCTCAGGATCTGAACACCTCTCAAAAGGCCCCATCTCCAACACTACCACGCTGAGTATCAAGATTCCAACAACTGAATTTGGAGGACACATTCAGACCATAGCAGATGAATATAGCCATGATATATAGTTGATGCATATGAACTTTCTTAAATAGAAGTTTCTGTGCAATCCACCTCCTCCAGTAGAGATGAGGTAGATGACCATGATTTCTAACTTGCGTAATCTTGTATAGCTGAATTACAAGGATTCTGTAACTACTTCATTCTGTTCCATCCCTTCTCCAACCCTACCACTTATTCTTGGCCACCTTGAAATTCTTTCTACACAATCTTTCAGAGTTATTTATGACTATATATAAAGATATTTTGTGATGTCTCCTGATAAGACTGAAATTCCTTTCTTAAAGAAATATCTTAAGTATCAAATACTTCTCTGTTAAACATTTCTCTTAAATAAACACATGCATTATTATCAACAAACCAAATTTTGGAGCCTTTTTTGCAATCAGCACCCATTCACCTATGTGTTGCTGCCACTTTCTTTCTCCTGGTAAATTATCCAGTTGTTTGAATCTCAGTATTAATGATTCCCGCTATATTATCTTATGCAAAAATAAGATAAAGAGAGGATTTGCAAGGGACTTAAAAGTGCTATTTGCTTTTTATAATTTTTTCCTTTCAAATTCCAGGTTTAGATCTTATACACTTTTAGGTCAAGAGAGAAAGGACCAGTGAGCTGCTTCTACTTAAATTGCTGTTCATGTCCACCATTAGTATTACAAGGGAGTCTATGGCCTGGTATCACAGCATTGCACCTCCAACTTAGATGTGAGATAGGAGAGAATGGGAGAGCATAATGATAAACAACTGATCTGTAGTAGAAAACTAAGAATTAGCTGATTTTTCTTTCCCTGTATTCCTGGGAATATAGGGAAGTGTATAGACTCAGCTTATCTTGGTTTTACTTTTAGCTTCCTGTTAAGGAAAACAGATTTGGTTTAGAGACTTCTCTATCTATACCCAGGCTGTAATTTTAATGTAGAAAAATCAAGCCATGAGATTCTTTTTCTTTTTTTTTTTGGTTATGAATATTCATGAGACATAAAGCTGACTGTCACCCCTCATGCCCAAGATGTGAAAGCCAGATCCATACAGGCAGCATACCCATTACCACAAATTGCGATTGTACCCCATGTCCCCCACCCAATTATCCCCAGCCTCCCTCACCCTCACCCTTTCTCCCCAACTCCACTTTGTATCCCAAGGTATGTTCTCTCCCTCTGCAAGTACAATGCACCACTGTGGTCTTTCTTTCCTTCCTTCTCTCTCTCTTAACTCCCACTTATGAGTGAGTACATGCGGTATTTACCCCTCCGTGCTTTGCTTATTTCCCTCAACATAAGTTTCTCCAGGCTTATCCATGCTGTTGCAAATGGGAGAATTTCATTCTTTTTCAAAGCCATGAGATTCTTGAGGGGAGGAATCATGTCTTGCTCATTTTTTTCTCTCCAACACTTATCGATGCTTAATATATAGGAACATAAATTCCTAATGTTTAGATAAATAAACAAAAGAAAAAATGTTATGAAAAATTATGCAGAGAAATCTTTGAGTTTTTTATTTTTCACTAAGGAGAAATTTATACCTAAAATCTACGTTAATGAAGTCTAATGCTATTTAAGCAAAGTTGAAGATCAGATAGGATAAATTAAGGATAGATAAGAAATATAGGGTAGTATCTCTCATTTGCAGGAAATGACATCTCTAGAGAAGTTTTGCTTTTCTATTATTTATCCTTCACTTTCAATGACTATTTCAACAAGTTTCCCTGAAGAGTCCCTGATGATAAGTTATAGCCTTGAGCTGTGCTAAATAAAGGAACAATTATAAACTTCATAGTGAAGGTCTCTCTGACATACCGTTCTCTTGTGAGGAGGTAGGTGAGACAGGAATGTAGGGAAAATACCACGATTATTTTTTCTGTCTCCTTTTTCCTCTTGCCCATTGTGTATTTTACTGCCATCCATCAGAGTTATGTCAAGAACAGGCTTTACCTAAAATAGCTGGAGAGTAGCATAGTCTATCACCTACCCTTATCGGAGAGTCAGTTTGGAACTCACTGTCTTCTACTAGGTCAAAAGGAATTGCTAATATTTTCAGAGGACATGATAAATCGCAGTTAGGTTTCTAACAAAAGGTGGCCAAAATAAAACATCAACATCATTTTTTTTCTGAATTGGATGGAAGAAGAATGGGAAAGGCATAGATGACTTTTCTCATTCAACCTTATTTGCCATTTATTTTGAAAGGGAATGGAGAGAGCAATGGGGATAAATTCCAAGCCATCATTTAAAAATGTGGCCACAGGCACTTGTTATTGATGTGTCATTGTATCGAGCTACTTGATAAAATTTAAAATGCATTTTTTCTTTCCCTGAGTCTGATTTAAGTTTCTCTGCTCCAAACCCCTCCAGCGACGCTCCCCTCTTTGTATCTTCATTTTTCAAGGAGTGAGAAGTTGACACAAAACTTTTGCAGAACTGGGTTGAAATCACAGAGGGAATAAAATTGGTGATTTGTGAAATCAGTTCCCTTTCCTAAAGAGCATCTCTCTGTGAAACTCTGATTTTATTTCTAGCTGATTCCTGAACTAACCAAAACCACTGACATCCCAATCTCAGACTGCATTCGAAGTTTGTCTTTTACTTTATCACTTCAAATGCACCTAGTTAGTTTCAAATGCTTTAGTGCCCACTTCCCTAAGACAATGGTTTATAAATCGGTGTCAAGGGAACACTCAAAGGGGTCAGCACAAGGGTTGAGAAGAGCACCAAGGAATTGTAAAATCTCCCTCCCTCTCGGTTCGTCCACAGAATTTCCGCCATTATTTGCTTTATTTGTTAAAGTTAATCCATATGGATTAAGACACCACTAGTTTAAGAGCTGGAAAACCATTGCTTTACCCAATTTAGAACAACAGACAAAAAAAGCAGAATCATAAAAATTTACAGCTAAAGGGGATTTAAGTGGCAGTATAAAGCAATTCTCTTATATGGATGAGAAAGCTGAGTTGGGGAGAAATAAAGAGACACGTCTGAGGGTACATGGTGATTTGCAGATATAGTTCCATCGATTTCTAGTGCAATATTTTTCCTCATTGTTCTATAATGTTGGTGATACGTAATGAATGAAGACTGAAGAAGCATCTTTTCAATGGCTGACTAACTCCATGATGTTATTAGCTACTTTAAAGATGCTGTAGACTATTAAGACACATTAGCCTCAACTCATCCATCTATCCTTTTGTCTTTAGCCAAGAAAATACAGGCTAAGGCTAGAAGCCTATTCCTGATTATACAGTCTTTACAGCACAAATACTATAATAAATCTAATTACCAAGCACTCAAAGTCTGAAGGCTAGTAGCATATATTAAAGGGACTATGTATTCCAGATCCTACATTTAAGAGAACTCTGAATCAGGTAGTGGACACATACAATACATGGCTTCTGATCACAGACTCCTGAGGACTTCCAAAAATGCTTCAGATTAAGAAGAGAGACTTCCTGCATAGATTTTTCTATGAAAACCTATGTATCAGTATGTCAAGTTGGGTTAGACGTTAATGTCACTTTTTGTCATAAGTGATCTATGAGTCTTCAAGTTATACATCTTCACACCTGGATTTGTGTCATTCTCTAGAAGGGCATAAAGCAAGGGAAAAACGGTGACATTAATAAAATGTTTTACATTGACTCTTAACTGCCATCTACTTTATGGTATCACCAGCTCCCAAATGAATCCCCCAGCTCTTAAGGAGTATCTCACATGCGCTTCAAACAATCCTTTAGTGACCACAGAGAGTGTCACCTTTTCTTATGCTTTTGCTCCAGACCCACTATTGAGAAAATATAGGAAAATGGTCAGGGCCCCTCAGATGTTCAGAATCTTGCCGAGCATTTGCTGTGAATAGGTTGTGTGGGTGGAGTTAGTGCACCTGCGTGGTGCTGCCACCTTGGCTGGAGTTTACTGCCTCGCGTGGCCGCCGCTGCCAGAGAGGCCATGTTCTCCAACCTATGGCTTCCAAGGACTGGTTTGCCAGTTACCTAGCTCATAGAACCGCGTGTAAGGGATCTGGGAACCCAGCCTGGCGTGTGAGGGGCCTGGGGACCCAGCCTAGCATGTAAAGGGTTTGTGACCCAGTCTGTGAACAGGCTTGAGGGGTCTCTGAGCTCCAGATCCAGCCCTAGCTTGGCAATTGGCAACTTCGGCAGTATTCCAACAGGATAAGACTCAAGGATGTCTGCTGCCAAAGCCCCTATTGCATGTGGACCACATGAAGGTGCCCTGCACCAGCTGGCAGAGTCCACAGAGATTCCGTCTCTCCCACTGGGTGCCACTGCTTTCATGAGTATCACCATCGTCACCTTTACAGGGCACTGCCACTGGGCACAGCCATGACCTCTGTCTCATACGGCTCCTTTCAGAGAGTGCTGTCTGGTGCATAGATTTTTCTGTACACCATGTATACCTGGATTCTGTACACCATTTTCATCTCAATGCACCCCTGCCACTTACTCTGGCTACCATCACCTGCATTGGGGCTGTTTTGTGCAGGAATCCTCAAGGAACTCCACCCAAAGCTGTATGAAGCGCTGTGGAAAAGTGTAAAAATCCCTTCTGTCCATTTTGTGTTCTCTTTAGTCAGATATTTAAAAAGGGCTGTTTGGGTTCTAACTTCTACAGTTCTTATTGAAACAGCTGTGAACAGATAAAATTAATGCAGAGATGTTTACAGTATTTTTTCCTTCCTCCCCCCCCCCAGCTTCTTTGTCTTCCTCCTCTCTGAAGAGATAATGGACAAAATCTAAGTGTATGAATTAGTTTGAGTGAAGCGGTCAAGGAAAAAGAACCACATCCCCAGATATGGCAGTGGAGGGGGAGAGGACAGACATGTGGTAGAGGATATGCCATGTCAGATGTATATTTTGAATTCTCTATGCAGAGAAGAGAATAGCTGATGGACCAGGGTGGTATGGACAAGACTACGGAAATGGGAGAATTCTGTTAAGATGCAAAAATGAGGAACTTCCAGGAATCTGGGGATGGCTCAAGAATTTAGGGAGGTCAGATTTCCATAAGAGTAGCTATGGACTGTTTCTCTACTCATATAATGCATGAGAGATAAAAAAGTAAAGTCTTATTTTCAGCCTGGAGCAGGTGCAGCTTTATACACACTATGTAGTATTTCAGTAGTTAGATACTGCACACCACCCTATCCCCACCCTATTCCTCTCTCCTCCACCAACCAAGCACAGGTTCATAAGGACTAGGTCAGGAGGCAAATATGAAGGAGAGAAATCAAGATGTATACAGAACACCCACTGCCTCCTGAAACTAAGGCTTCACTACAAAGACAAGCCTGACTGTCTCTCTCCTCCCCCGAGTTGAAATCTCCCCAAGACTACTTTTAGTCTCTTATGCTTCTGATCGATCCACTCTTGAGTCTGCTAGAGTTGCCCAGTCTTGCCTAAGCCAGAGCCAAGAAGAAACAAAATTTAAGCTCATTGGTGACCCCCACTCTCCTCATTTTCAATAAAAAGCAGAATTGTCTCTTGGATCATTGCAAGTAACTCATGCTCACGCATTTGAGTTCTTTGGGTATCAGAGTAAGCTGAAAGTGAGTTTTCTCATTCCAACACTCCAGTTTTATAAATCCAAAAATTAATTCAGAGCAGCTGAAGGTGAATCTGCTTCAGAAGACTACACGCTTCTCAAAATATCCCTATTGATTTAGGGCTGATTTATCGTAGACTTGTGGGTTCACTGGCTCTTAACCTCATTTTGCTTTCCAGATCAGCATCTGTGTTTGTTTAACAGCCACTGGCTGAATCACTCTGAGAATCATGGAAGCCATGTAGAAAACCAAGGGGCCACATGGCTCATCTCCTGAAGTGACACTGTGGGTGTTTATGCAGCTCATCAGGGTAAGATTGGTCTCGTGGTAATTGAGCTCAAGAACTGAGTCTACCAGTTCCCTCGAAAAATAAATCTGAGTTCTTGGTGACAAGAGATTCTCTCCAAACATGTCAACATTCTTTTCTCTTAAAGCCAAAGCAGAGATGATGTCATTTCTGACAGCGAGGAGGCTGTATTTAACAGACAGATACCCCCACCAGGAAGACTGAAGTACTAAATAGAGGTGTACTCCAAGATGTATACCTGGATTCTGGTGGAGAGGCAATTAAGTTTGACTGTGGAGAAAGTAGTAGTTTATGGTTGATGGAGTTTGGATGTGTTGTCCCCTCCAAAACTCATGTGGAAATTTGATCCCCAATGTGGCAGTGTTGGAAACTGAGTCATGGGGGCGGATCCCTCATGAATGGATTAATGCTCTCCCTGGGGGAGGGGGGAGTAATGAGTGAGTTCTCGCTCTATTAGTTCCTGCGAGAGCTCGTTGCTTAAAAAGACCCTGGCACCTTCTCTCTCTCTCTCTTGCTTCCTCTCTCCATGTGATCTGCTTGTCCCCACCAGCTGCCTGCCACTTTCCACCATGAGTAGAAGCAGCCTGAGGCCTGTGCCAGATGCAGCTGTCCCAGAATCATAAGCCAAATAAACCTCTGTTCTCTATAAATTATCCAGTCTCAGGTATTTCTGTTATAGCAACACAAAACAGACTAAAACAAGGGTAGAGCAGAAAGAGGTAAGGACACTTAACCATCCTCTTTCGTGTCACCACATCTGTGCCCTGAGGAAATGGCTTAGAAGCCCTCATGCCTGCCATTTGTATCAGTCCCTTCTATCCTACCATGAGTTCATGTGTTGGCTGCACATCAAAGCATTTGAAACACTTCTGAATAATACAGATGCTCAAGCCTCACCATAGGCTGCCTGAAAGAGGATCTCCAGAGGGGGAACCTTGGGGGGGGGTCTTTATTTCTTTTCTTTTTTTCTTTTTCTTTCTTTCTTTTTGGTGGCTGGAAGAACCCTCGACCTTGGTGTTGTAATACCATACTCTAACCAATTGAGCTAACCAGCCAGCCCAATTTTTGAAACTCTCGCTCCAGATAACTCCCTAGATGTACAGTCAGCCAGCCCAGCCTTCAGACTGGCCTCTGCAAACCATTGCTCCAAATGATCTCAATCAAAATCCTGCACAGTCCATCCGTGGGGCTGCGTGAGTATTCCCTAAAGTGTGCCACATGACATATCTGCTTTTAAAGATTCGGCTGCAAGCCCAGTCTGAAGAGGAGACGCCTGCAGGAAAGGTGGTGTATGCTAAACTTGGAAGTCCCCCAAGTCTATTTTGATTCCATCTGTCATGTCTAGACTCTCATTTGCCACCATTGGATAGCTCTATTTAGTGGTCAGTCATTCTACTGTGGGCCATGGGGATAAATGCATGAAATCAGATCTGGGTTAGCTTCAAAGTTAGCTCACAGCTCCTCCATAAATTCCTGGAAGTACTGTATTTATTGTCCATCAGATTAAGTGCTCCTTTTTCCATTGTGATTTGAGTACATGCCAGGTTCGGCCACTTGCTCAGACCAATGAGCTGACTGAAAACTTGCAAGCACCCCTGAACCTCCAGGCTTCACAGAGACTCTGGCCATAGGTACTTCTTTAGCACAGCAAAGCGATAGTACCAGCATGGTAAAGACGGGGGAAGCACTGGACTCGAGGCAAGAGACCTGGCTTCAGGTCCTCACTGTGCCACCAGGTATTTGTGTGGCCTTTGCCTTGTCACTTAATCTCTCTTTTGTCAACTTCCTTGTCTATAAAATGAGGGAACTAGTCCAGAAGATTCTCAAGGTCAGGTCCCTTTTCACTAGGATAGTGTATGATAGATAGTGCTTTGGAAATAGTTACAGTATGGTTTACATAGATGTCTCTGCCTATGCTATAAGTAGTTAGAAATGTGACTCCCAGAAGCAATTTTTTAAAAGTCGTCCTTTATTAATTAAAATGGGAAAGAAGAAAATAACCTAGTATCTATTTGATGTCCACTGTACACCAGGCACTGTGTTGAGTGCTTCTCCTTTTGTGATTTCATTTAATCCCTTTAAAAACACAGGAAATTTTCTGTTTCAGTTAAAAAGACTCTGGGAAATTCTCATTTCAGATAAGACAGCAGACTCAGAGGGTGAAATAACTTGCTTAAACTCACAGAGCTAGTAAAAGATAGAGCTAGAGCTGAAGTTCAGGTTTTTTGATTCTAAATCTAGTGCTCTTGACAGCTCAAATTCAATTATAATCCTGAGGGTGGGGGAGGCCCTTCTCTGCAAATTAACTGGCTGGTCCACTTCAGTGGGAAATGACTGGGTGAGAACACACAAGAGCACTGCTATTTGCCCTTCATTACATTAACAACCCAGTTTCTGACTGAATTACCGAGTGAATGTCCCTGTCCCCTTTCTGTTCTCACTATCTCTTTTTCGTTAAAGAGGAAAAATAAAAATAGAGCACAACTTTGCATTAAGGCTAAATTAATGCTGTGTTTTTAGCATGTAAATGCCAGCAAAAATCCCAAGTTAAAAATCCAGCGCAAACAGAGCAGAACCCATTGTACCAGCAGAGACGGAATTAATATTATACATGCTAATAAAAAATTTTAAATATTTGCTAGTTTAAATATTTTAGTAGAACAGGGAATCATGACTTTACATTTTCTGCCTTTCTGTGTGATTAAAATACCAATTTTGACACTGTATTAATTTCAACCATAATTCACTCTCATTTTATAAAATATTTCTTAAAATGAAGCATCATTGTAAAGACTTAAAATGTTATAAAGAATTACATAAAGGTGTTATTGGCTCGATTAACATTCATAAAAGATGAGCAAACAGCTTAAAATGTCTCTGAGGTCACGCTTTAGGTTGTCAAATCTTAGTTCACACTTGGCACCTGGCAAACATTTAAACAACACATCTATGAACCTCCTGCCATTCTTTTGAGTACTAGAAATGCCTCATACAATCTCCTCTGGCAGGGGAGCCGGCTGGGCAGATGTGCTGCTCATCACAACACTGAGGCCAGGCATTTTCACGGGGTGTGGAGGAGGCAGCAGCAGTGTTTTCTAGCTTCAGCTGTCTCCTCAGCCCATAGCATTCTGTCATTTACTTAACGTTCAATTTCCTTTCACCTCCCCACTCCACCATCATTATTTCCATTTCTTCTAGCTCAGAAAGTGTGGCTCTCATATTAATATCTAGATTGGTCAATTCAGAAGCTAATGGTCTTTGCCAGTTTTGATGTGATAAAATACACACACACACCTACATAGATAGATAGATAGATGATAGATAGATAGATAGATAGATAGATAGATAGATAGATAGATAGATAGATAGATAGATAGATAGATAGATAGATAGATAGATACATAGATAGATAGATAGATACATAGATAGAAAGATAGATAGATAGATAGATAGACAGACAGACAAACAGAGCCAGACAGACAGACAGATAGATAGATAGATAGATAGATAGATAGATAGATAGATAGATAGACAGAGACAGACAGACAGACAGACAGACAGACAGATATTGATTGTGAACAGGGTCCACCCAATCTGGGGTCTGTGAGACCCTTCAAGTATTTTACTTCCTATTTTGTTGTCTTAATTTCTCTGGTTTGGTTTCAATGTAGACTCAGTTCTGGGCAATAGATAAAGTAGATATCATATCACTCACTTGCTATAGTAATTGTTTTAATGAGGTGTCTCATGGGCTTCTGTTGGTCCCCAGAAAGCATGGCAGAAGGGATTGTGTTTATAATCAATTCTAATCCGTTCTAATCTTCCACCTTAACCTCACCAAGAATTAAGTGATTGATTTTTGGTCTCTTGAAAGAAAATAAAGACTTCCTGTGATGAAACTTGTCAGCCATACAAAGACAAAGTGACAATCGAGGGCTGGCACCACTTGTATATTTGGATACGGAGAACCACATTGGTCCTAGCAGGCAATTTCCGTCCCACTAATTCGTGGTTCCTAATTGAGCACTAGCATGATCTGGGGCCAGAAGTTAGACAGAATTTCACAATCATTGTTTACCTGAACATCAGATACCCGTAAGATACCACACAACAAACATGAGATAGGCCAGGTTATTCTTTGGCTTCTGTTCCTCTAGGGGCCTCCCTCACTCTCGGGCACCTGAGTCTCAGGCCCGTGGTTCCCGGTGGGCTGCTCTCGGGCTGCAGGCCCTACTCGTATTCTCCTCACTGCACTCGGGAAGGCTCCAGCACATGCAGGTCCCTCTAACAAAGTCCATTTTCCCATACCTGTTGGTGTTAGCTAGGACAAAGATATGCTATTGGGATATGAGTAGCCGAATTTTAAATTAGCTGTTATTCACACAAGTGCTCATTTTTTAACTCACTCATGAAATTGGGGCCAAAATTATAAACTAATGAGAATGGAGAACAGTACTGAAGTGTCAAGGGAACATGGACCTTCCCCTCCTTACCTCTGTTGTCCCCTCCAGCCCTCTTCTTCTCCCCAGTCTTCAGCCACTTTCTGTCCCACTTTCCTCGGGGCTTTGTCCCTCACTGATTTTCCCAAGTAACACAACTTCACTTTACAGACAAGGTTGGGGCTCACATCAGAACTTCTTCACTGTCCTCACTCTCCACACCCCAACTCTACCATAATTTATCTTAGAACCTCCCCATCATCAAGGAAGCACTTCCGTTTTCAGTCTGATCACCAGCTGCGCTTTGGATCTCAGATCTCTTATCCTCTCCCAGATACTTTCCTGTGACTTCTCTTTCTTGAAATATTAGTCTCTTCCTCTTCACTCTCTGCTTCCCCTCAGCCTAAAGTAAGTGGTATCTTACTAAAAAGTCCTATCCTAAAAATACTTCATTGCCCCCCCCTCAGGCTACCTCTAACTCTATTTTATTCCTCCAAAGAATCCCCTCCCATCTGTGCTTTCCAACTTGAAGTCCAGCCTCTGTGCACAATATTCTACTGGCATTGCCTATTCGAACTTACCAGTGATAAGCGAATTTGGGAGTATAAACAGAGAAGAAAATAAGAAAGAAAACAGACCGTTAGGAGACTAATACTATGAAGTGGAAGTTTGAATGGTCTGAAAAGAAGATGGAGAAAGGCTGGCCACAGAAGTGGGGATGGGGCTGAGGGGAGGGACAGACAAGCACTGCTCTGGACTTGCCCATGGAAGCCAGAGCAAGGTTCACAGGATTCCCACCCTCTGAGCAAAGTGGGTCAGGATAGGGAAGAGCCAATGCTTCACCCAGTCAGATGGACCTTTGACCCAGTCAGTTCATGGACGCATTGCTGGGACAGAGAATGCGGCCCCAGTGCAGCAGGTGTGGGGCTGACTTTGGTCCTGCCAGAAACTGCTGAGCAGAGGTGTCAGCTGACTGCTGCCACCAGAAGATCTAGTAATCCTGGATGGAACTACAAGAGAATTAAGAAATCTTCTGTTTAAGTGGTGTGGGGCCCCCTCACCTCTCTCCACCCACCCATCTACCCACACCTTCTTGCCACAGAAACTTCCATTTTACTAATTCCCAGGTTTTGGTCTGATTTAAGATCGTCTATTCTTTTTTCAGTGCCTGTGTCAGATGGTGACTTTTTATTTAAATTAATAGAAAATATTCTGTCTTCAACCTATCAGCAAACTCCAGGACCTATTATCAAACTATTATAAACCACATTTATAAGAATAAAAGCCAGAACAAGGCTCAAGTGTAATTCGGATAGAAAAGAATGCTTTATTGTTTTGTCACACTGAAGCGTTGAGCCAGACAGATCAAGTTCATGTCAGAAAATATTAAAGGACCAATTCAATAACATGTGCGTTTGGGGGGCATATGTCACATTTGATGTGGGAAAGAGGAATATCCCACAATTGGGTATAAAGGAAATGTCAGAGGCAAGTGTATTCAGTAACAATCTAAGAGGAAATCAGTGCAGGAAGAATCTTTGAGTCTTTCTCAGCCGAAAGAAAACACCTCCTCTCGGATAGACAATACTGTCCCTGAGTAAATATCATTTGTAAGAATATTCATCTTTGTGTTCTCGCTTTCTTTTATGATGTCATTATTCTAGGCAATGGTCATTCCTGTCTCATCTCCATTGAACCCCCAAGCATCACCAACACATAAACACTAACTCGTTTAGGGAACTCCACTAGCAGCAGAGCCCAGAGAAATTGTGTCATCCATTTAAGATGTCTCTTGCCACAGACACACTGTTATCCCAGGCCATTGCTGGCTCCCTTGAAAACAATAAGTGAGCAATACAGGAAACTGGCAGGAAATCCAATATCAAACCCAATATGAGATTGTGGGCCCAATCTAATAAGAATAGATTCATTTCGCTTTATTCCCATTTTGTCACCTGCTTTGTGGGGAAAGCAAAATATGGCATATCAGAACATAAAGGCAGCCTCAAAGTACATATTCACTCATCATTCCCTGAACCTTTATGCCAAACATTTTTAATCATGTAAATTAGTGGAGACTGAGTTTCTTAGCTATATCCTGCTTTCTATCATAGTGGAAGCTTAAAAGACTTCCTCGGGCTTAGATTAAAAGACTAGATTATTGAATGATCTGGGGCCATTTAAAATTCACAAATGAATTTATGTAGATATTTACCTGATCTACATTAAAAAGTCTAGAACCAACACCATTCCAGGAAGCTTAGAGCAGGTACGTTATCTAACTTGTCTATGACTTCCATGGAACCTATGGTTTTAATAAAACTTAAATTTGATTTGAGCAAAATTGCTAAGAAAGCAAAAGTTTAGAGAATCTGAAATCTCAGCTTCTTCCTATTTATTAGAATTTTTTTTTAAGCAAGTAGATTTAGTAATTCAATTTCAAATGTCTTTTATAGTTTCTCTGTGCACAAACCAGGAGATCTGTATATTGGGTGGCTGTTTACTTTAGGCTTTTATGTAAGCCCTAGCAAGCTCTCCCCATTAATCCAATAACTACAGCAGGCTATGATTAATTTACTGTAGCACTGATTTTTAAGGATCAGAGAAAAAGCCTCCTTAGTCTAGAGAGAAAAAAGCACTAAGGGATTACAGGCTGCATCTGCTGCCAAAACTAAGATATTCACCCACATAATTTATTGCAATATTTTATGTTTTTACACAGCCTATCATATTCTGTGTATTTCATGGAAATCTATGTTTTATAAATAATGGCAGGCCAAGTCATCATAATGATGACCGTTAAACCTGTATTGAATAAATAAACCAAGTCATTTTTATTTGTGTAATCTTTAGCAGTTTACTATCTTACTAATGAGGAAATGCAAGCCTAGAAAAGTAGATGACCTATCTGTCCAACATCACTGAGTTGGGGAAGAGCTATACCTACAAACCATCTTCTTCCTCTTGACTCATCTCCTTTGCTTCTTACTTTTATTGACATTATTGTGGCTTCATTAGCTATACTATGGACCAAATTCTTCATTAAGTGCTTTCACATATATGATCTCATTGAATTTTCATAGCAACCCTGGAGGATAGGTATTGTCATTATCCTCATTTTATATGTAAGAAAACTAAGGCTCAAAAGTTATTTGACCAAGGTTGTTCAACTAATAGCTGAGAGAATCCATATTTTAAGCTAAAGTTTGTTTCACTCCAAACCCTAAGCTCCTAGCCATACCCTCCCCATACAAAATATTGCTTAGAAAGATGACACTGCATTGTTCTCTGTCACCTTTCCTTTTCTCCAACATGTCCTTTAAGGCAAAAAGTGATTTTCTAAATTGTACATGCTGCAAGCTCAAACCCTTGTCTGAAAATCACTCTCTTCAACCACTTTCTGTACATCACTGTCCTGTATTAGAGATTCAAAACATAACCAGGAAATTTAGATAACGATGGGTGGCACTAACCAGAACACAGATCACTTCCTCCAGTTCTTTTTAATCTGTACAGTTGACACAAGTGGAGAAAAATAAATTCAAATTGGATTATTTGATTTCATCAAGGAAAGAATTAGGCAATAAATGTAAGCAGGCATTTTGGCAAAAAGCTATTATTATCATTAGAAAAACAATAAAAAGAGTACAGTGCATTTTGTGTTAGTAACAGCTTGTTTTGCAGCTGGCTTACTTTGGTGCCAGGCATGTTACATGTCATCAATCATCTCATCCTCCCCATGTTACAGATGATAGGACACAGCAGCTCACAGAGGTAAAGCATCTTGTTTAAGGTTGCAGGAAATGGCAGAGCCAAGAACTGAAGCAAGACTGATTCCCGTAGAGCCTGAGTTCTACACCGGATTGCCCCACTCTATGCCAAACAGCCCAAATCAATACAGGTATTTTCCTTGATATCTGTGGTTTTCATAAAAGGTTTCATATTTTAACATGGCAAACCAGTCCGCAGTGGAAAGGTTTCTGATGCATTTCTACCAAATACTACCTACTGGGGGTGTAGACAAGAAGTGAATGAGGCCAGGCTGGATGCTGCTTAGTCTCCCCTGCTCAGAGGTCAGTACTGAGAAACCACACCCTTCAAAAGGCTGGCCACTTTTGGTGAAAACCCCTGGAGGAAGACTCCATCCTGCACATCTCCACTGTCACAGCAGAAGACTTGACACTGTGGGAAACCCGTTCCATCCCAAGATTTTATTGGACTAGTTACTTCTTTACTTTTAGCCCATCTTCCTTTTTCTTTATCCACACTTAGGTCTTTTTTTTTTTTACTCTCTGTCCTCAATATCCAGGGCCTTTTGCTTCCATTTTCTGTTTTAAAATATATTCTCTAATATTTTGTAGTATGATGAGATCTTGATTTAATTTCTCTTACTAATATCGTCAACCCTTGGTATTCATAGGGGATTGGTTCCAGGACCCCCAGGGATACCAAAATCCATGGATATTCAAGTCCCTTACATAAAATGGCTTAGTATTTGCATATAACTTACACGCATCCTCCTGTATACTTTACATCATCTCTAGATTACTTATAATACCTAATACACTGTAAATGCTGTGTGAAAAGTTGTTATACTGTATTTTTTATTGTTATATTGTTATTTTATTTATTTTAAAAAATATTTTCCTTGCCATCTTTCCATTCTTCTGAAATAAGCATTGAATGCAATAAATTTCCCCCTTAGTACTGCTTTTGCATTAACTCATAGGTTTTGGTATGATGTATCATTAGTTTCATTAGTTTCAATAAATTTTTTGATTTCCTGTTTAATTTCTTCTTGGACCCATATGTCATTAAGTAGAATGTTGTTTAATTTCCATGTGTTTGTATAGTTTCCAGAGTTTCATTTGTTATTGATTTCTAATTTTAATCCATTGTGATCTGAAAAAATACATGGAATAATTCCAGTATTTTGAATTTGTTGAGACTTGATTCGTGGCCTAACATGTGATCTATCCTGGAGAATGTTCCATGTGCTGATGAGAAGAATGAATATTCTAAGGTTGTTGGATGGAATGATCTGTAGATATCTGCCAAGTCCAATTGGTCTAAAGTGTTGTTTAGAACTTGTGTTTGTTGATTCTTTGCCTAGGTGATCTGTCCAATATCTCACTCTAGGTGAGAGTGGGGTGTTTGAGTCCCCTGCTCTTATGGTATTAGTGTCTATCTCATTCTTTAGGTCTAATAGTGTTTGCTTTATAAATCTGGCTGCTCCAACATTGGCTGCATATCAAAACAGCATGGTACTGGCATAAAAACAGACACACAGATCAATGGAGTAGGATTGAGAATCCAGAAATCAACCCACACATCAATAGCCATCTGATTTTTGACAAAGGCACCTAATCTACACACTAGAGAAGAGACTACCTCTTCAGCAAATGGTGCTGGGAAAACTGGATATTCATATGCTGGAGAATGAAACTAGACCTGTACCTCTCACCATATACCAAAATCAACTCAAAATGGATTAAAGAAATAAATATACACCCTGAAAAAATAAAACTCCCTTAAAGAAAACATAGGGGAAACACTCCAGGAAGTAGGATTGGGTACAGACTTCATGAATACAACCCCAAAAGCACAGGCAACCAAAGGAAAAACAAACAAATGAGATTATGTCAAACTAAAAAGCTTCTGCACAGCAAAAGAAACAATTAACAGAGTGAAAAGACAACCAACAGAGTGGGAGAAAATATTTGCAAAATATACATCTGACAAAGGATTAATATTCAGAATATATAAGAAACTCAAACAATTTTACAGCAAAAAAACACAAGTAACCCAATTAAAAAATGGGCAACGGAGCTGAATAGGCTTTTCTCAGAGGAAGATATATGAATGACCAACAGACACATGAAAAAATGCTCAACATCATTAAGCATTCAGGAAATGCAAATCAAAACCACTTTGAGATACCATCTCATTCCAGTCAGGATGGCTAATATCCAAAAGACAGAGAATGATAAACGCTGGCAGGGTTGCGAAGAAAAAGGAACCCTCATACACTGTTGGTGGGACTGACTGCAAAATGGTGCAGCCTGTATGGAAAATGGTATGGAGTTTCCTCAAACAATTACAGACAGATCTACTGTATGACCCAGCTATCCCACTGCTGGGTATATACCCAGATGAATGGAAATCATGCCAAAGGGATACTTGTACTCCAATGTTTATAGCAACACTCTTTACAATAGCCAAGAGTTGGAATCAGCCCAAATGTTCATCATCAGATAAGTGGATAAATAAAATGTGGTACATCTACACAGTGGAATACTACTCTGCTATAAAAAGAATGAAATACTACCATTTGCAGCAACATGGATGTACTTAGAAAAAATTATATTAAGTGAAATAAGTCAGGCACAGAAAGAGAAATACCACATGTTCTCACTTATTTGTGGGAGGTATAAATAAATAAATAAATAAATAAATAAATATACAAACAAATGGTGGGCGGGGGCTGGGAAGAAGATAGAACAATCACAACAATTCCTTGAACTTGTTAAGACAAGTGAACAGACATGATGTTGATGGGGGGAGGGGGAGAGGGAGGGGGAAAGAGGAATTGGTAAAGGGACACAAAAGTCAACTACATTGTAGATTGATAAATTGAAATAAAAAATAAATAAATGAATAAAAGTATTTTTCATCTGCAGTTGGTTGAATCTGCGGATGATGTGTTATGGACGGCCAGCTATACTCAGCACCAGCTAATCATCCATTTAGCCTTCTGGGTTTCTTTGTTTGTTTGTTTGTTTCATTGTTTGGTTTGGTTTTGTTCTTTGGCAGCTGGCCAGTACATGATCCAAACCCTTGACCTTGGTGTTCCTTCTATTTAAATTTTTTAAAAATATTACTTTTATGTTGAAAAGCTTTTCATCCTTCCACTTTTACCTTTAATTTCTTACCTCGTGTTTCTAATCACAGAGCGATAATAGAGCAGACAGCCCGCAAAGTGGAGGGTAAGGACTTCTTTCCCTTCAGCTGTCCTTTGATAACCCAAACAGCTCCCCCAACCCATTGGGATGATATTCTCCAAAATGCCTCCCTCTGAGCTACTTAGAATATCTATGATTTATCCCATTTCAGAGCATGCTTAGATCAGGGTTCCTGAGAAACAGACACTGTGGTGAGATTTGCCTATAGGAAGCTTAAAGGAGTGCTCTCAGGAACACCTTCAAGGGAATGAGGCAGCAAAGCAAGATGGAGCAGAAGGTGAAATTGATATGTGATAAAGTTGCAGTAGAGGCCTTAGCCCATCCCACGGGGGAGCTCTGGAGCTGGGATGACCCTTCACAACTATCCAGCTATCCTTATTAAACATCGGATGTTCCCAGGGAGGATGTGTAAACTTGGGGAGGCAGCTCTCTCTAGGTGAAGGAAATTCTTGGAGAGTGACTCAGCTATGAGCCAGCAGCAGGCAACACTCCCAGTCACAGGAGAAATAAGTTCTTCAGTCCTGAAGGGAGTTGGGCAGCACACCACAGTATCCACTGCATGTCTCCAATTTTCTCAGTGCCGATAGCATGCTCGATTTTCTGAAATGATTTCGCTTTACAATACCTTCAGTGGGATGAATGGTGGCCCTCACCGGATATATGCAAGTCCAAGTAACTATAAATGTGATCTAATTTGGAAAAAGCATCTTTGCTGAAGTAATTAAGGATCTTGAGATGAGATAATCCTGGATTAACAGAATGGGCCCTAAATAGAATGACTAATGTCTTTATAAGAAACAGAAGAGGAGATAACACAGGGAGAGGTGGAAAATGCCATGTAAAGACTGAAGCAGAGATTGAAGTGATGCTGACAGCCCTCAGGAGCTGGAAGAGCCAAGGAACAGATTGTCCCTTAAAGCCTTCAGAGAGAGCACAGCCCTGCCATCATCTTGATTTTTGACTTCTTGTCTCCATCATTGTCTTAGTCCATTTTTGTGTTGCTATATCAAAATACCTGAAACTGGGTAATTTATAAAGGAAAAAGGTTTATTTGGCTCATGATCTGGCACAAACCTTAGGCTGCTTCTATTCATGGCAGAAAAATGGCAGGGCAGCCAGCGGTGCAAGGAGATCATGTGGCAAGAGGAAACGAGAGAGAGAGAGAGAGAGAGAGAGGAGGTACCAGGCTCCTTTTAACAACCACCTCTGGAAGAAACTAATTAATAGAGCAAGAACTCACTCACAACCCCCCCCCCCACACACACCCATCCCACCCCCAGTGAGGGCATCGATCTGTTCGTGAAGGATCCACGACCATGACTCAAACATCTCCCAACACTGCCACATTGGGGATCAGACTTCAGCATGAGTTTGGGGAGGGGAGAAAAATACCCAAACTATATCAATAATTGTGAGAAAATGAGTCTATATTGTTTTAAGCCACCAAGTTTGTAGTAATTTGTGGTAGCAGCTCTAGAAAACAGACACAATATCTTACAGCATTTAATTCTTACATTAAAAAATTACAGTTTTAAAACCCTTGGTAGGAAGGAGAGTGACATTAGGATACCTGAGGGGTTGCCAAGGCTTGGCTGCACTTCTGTACCGAAGGCCACAGTTTCTGTCAGGAGGCTTTCTCCCCACAGCTACTCTCTCTGGTGGCCCTCTTCCATTTCCACCAGTCCTAGGAGAGGAAATGGCTCCCCAATGTTGCGAGGTCCTGAGAACTATGCCATTCCTTTTTGTTTTCCCGACTCCCTACTACATCTTTATAAATAAACCCTATATTAAACTCTACTCAATTATCATGTTTGAATGTGACTTTTGTCTTCTTCTGGGACTAGATTGGCTTGCCAACTTTGGGGTAATTCAGTTCTTAAGAAGCAATAACTTCAGTAAATTCTAACTCACTAGTGACAGCAAAGGTTGTACTATGGATTTTCTGATTTTTTTTAATATTATGTGCCCATATGTTAGACACTTAGTTTTTATAATATTCATTTCCCTATAGTTATAGCCTTAGAGCCTTTAACTCTCTCTTTCAGAGAGAAGAAGGAAGAATCTTGTCATAGGTGGAGGTAGGCTTGTCACCCCTATTTCTGTCTATCTTAAGTACTGCTATTGAATTCCATGTCTCAGATAACAGGGATTTCTTTATTTTCAACAGCTGATTTGAGCACTTGGAAAGCCAGTCATGAAACAAAATTCATATTCACTCTGTCAGGGTACATATTGTCTGCTTTTTTATGAGCTGCTAATTTTCTTACTCTTACACACTTCACAGGATATCTGAAGGTCATGATTGGTGGTAGATCCAATGAGGGTCCTTGGATTACTCATACTTACTGCGGTCACCCCTCCCCTTGATAATGCTCACATAACATCTGGGGAGAAGAGATATTCTTTATCTTTTCCTTCTCTGTAACTCAGTCCTAGTGCCTGATACATGGGTGGAGCCAATATTTGTTGAGTACAGGATATATCTCATTTTTAGGACTCTGACTAGTTTATTCCAATTTTGTGGATCTTGTAAAATACATCAATGCAAAATTGTTCCCATTGATGAGAAATGGTGCTACTTACCTCAGAGAGTTTCATCAAAAAATATTCATATACTATCCATTATGTGTCCAAAACCATTTTGGAAGCTGAGAATATAGCAGTGAGGAAGCAGACAGCCTTGGCATGCATTTCCCCCAAAAGCACAACCTGAGATTAAGGCCTGCCTACAATTACTTTGGAATGTAATCCCTTGGAAGAGGAGAATGGACTGAAAAGAGTGAAACAAGGACAGAGGAAAAAGTCAGTCCAGGGTGCATTATCAAGTAACTTATGCTATGGCCAACTGAGTCTGGACACCCCCCTCAGGAACTATGTAGAATACATCTCAGAAGCTTCCACCTGAGTGACACAAGAGGGAAGATTTTTCCACCAGCCCCTGCTCCCATGGGTCAAGGGTTGCCCCAGGAGTGTTAGCGTCCTTACACTTCCAGAGTCGTGCATGTGTATGCACAAATGAGTGAAATGAGGCCTTCAGGGCTGTGGAGACAGAGATGACCAGGTCAAAAAATGAAAGGGACTCAGGGAAGCTGAGGACAGGTGCATTCAGGCTGTACGTGTGAGCAGCCAGTTGTTGCCTCAACAACAACTGGAGTGAAAAGGTGTGTGTGATATTGTGATACAGTAAGAAATATATATTTGGTCTCTGTCCCTGGTCCCTGGCACACAGTTCCTAAAACTCTTAGAACCTCTTAGGTAATAAGTGTCTTTATGTATACTAATGAGATGACTAACAGCTGGGGGCTCCTGGGTAGCTTAGGATGGGGGCTGGTTGCCAGAGGAACCAACCATGAGATTAGAGGGTTGGAACTTTCAGCCCACCACCCTGCCCCCAACCTCTGGGGAGAAGAGAGGTGCAAAAGGCTGAGTTGATCACCTTTTTAAATCATGACCGATGATTTAATTGATCACACCTACAAAATGGAGCCTCCCTAAAAATCCAAAAGGACTGGGTTCTGGGAGCTTCTAGATAATGGCGGTGCCTGGAGGGTGACATACCCAGGGAGGGCATGGAAGTTCTGCACCCCTTCCCACATGCTTTACCCTGTGCATGTCTTCCATATGCCTCTTTATCTGTATCCTTTGTAATATCCTTTATTTTAAATGGGCAAACATAAGTAAGTGTTTCCCTGAATTCTGTGAGCTGCCCTAGCAAATTAATTGAACCCAAGGAAAGGGTCCAGGAACCCTGATTTATAGCCAGCTGCTCAGTAGCACAAGTCACAAGCTGGAACTTGTGTTTGGCATCTGAAGTGGGGGGAAGTCTTGTGGGACTGAGCCCTCAACCTGTGGGATCTGAAATTATTTCCAGGTAGATAGTGTCAGAATTGAGTTAAATTATAGCGCATCCAGCTGGTGTCCACTGGAGAATTAAAGAATTGCGTAATTTGTGGGGGGAAAAACCCAGACACCTGGTGTCAAAAGTAAAGTTTTGAGTGACTGTGCAAGGAAGTAGGGAAAACAGTTTGGTTTCACCCTGTCTTTTTTTTTTTTTTTTTTTTTTTAACTTTTATTTTGTCGATATACATTGTGGCTGATTATTGCTCCCCATCACCAAAACCTCCCTCCCTTCTCCCTCCCCCCCTCCCCCCCAACAATGTCCTTTCTGTTTGCTTGTCGTATCAACTTCAAATAATTGTGGTTGTTATATCTTCTTCCCCCCCCCCCGGTTTGTGTGTGTGTGTGCGTGTGTGTGTGAGTGTGTGTGTGTGAATTTATGTATTAATTTTTAGCTCCCACCAATAAGTGAGAACATGTGGTATTTCTCTTTCTGTGCCTGACTTGTTTCACTTAATATAATTCTCTCAAGGTCCATCCATGTTGCTGCAAATGGCAGTATTTCATACGTTTTTATAGCTGAGTAGTATTCCATTGTGTAGATGTACCACATTTTCCGTATCCACTCATCCGATGATGGGCATTTGGGCTGGTTCCAACTCTTGGCTATTGTAAAGAGTGCTGCGATAAACATTGGGAAACAGGTATACCTTCGACTTGATGATTTCCATTCCTCTGGGTATATACCCAACAGTGGGATAGCTGGGTCGTATGGTAGATCTATCTGCAATTGTTTGAGGAACCTCCATACCATTTTCCATAGAGGCTGCACCATTTTGCAGTCCCACCAACAATGTATGAGAGTTCCTTTTTCTCCGCAGCCTCGCCAGCATTTATCGTTCATAGTCTTTTGGATTTTAGCCATCCTAACTGGGGTTAGATGGTATCTCAATGTGGTTTTGATTTGCATCTTTAATAAGTGTCTTGAGAATGTTTGGCAAAACAGAATAGGTGACTAATATACAAAGTCACTGTCCTTCCCAAGCTGACATTCTAGTGGGAAGTGACAATACACTAACAAGGAAATGAGCAACTAAATTTTCATGGTGATAGGCACTATGAAGAAAATACAGCTGTTGATGCATAGAGACCCATGGCAGGTGCCTTTAGATAGTCTCAGGTCAGGAAAGTCCTCTCAGAGGTGAGAACATTTGAACAACCCCAGAATGAGAGACACCAGTCACATAACAAGCCTGGAAAAGTATTCCAGGCAAAGTGAATACCAATGCCTTGGGGCTGCATGAACAGGGAGATTCTGAAGGATAGAAAGGAAAGTAGGTCAGGGCCATGGTGGGTGAAGGAGCATGGGGTCAGGAGGGAGGAAAGGCAACTGGGCTCGGGGGCTTGCAGGGCCTCCCATGCCAAGTTGTGGGAAGCAAGCGTATGCCGTAGAGATGCGTGGAAAGGGGGCTTGGACACTTACAGAGCTGCCATCTGAGGTTTGCGCCTCTCAAAAGTAGCTGTTGGGGGCTCTGGTGCATTGTTCTTTGACGTTGTATTTCCTCACTTCACACGTTTGAATGATGTGTGTGCCGATGACTCTCACAGCTGGGCGATGGACCTGGGTAACAGCCCGGCACCCACATTTCAGCCCAGTTTCGTTGTCTTTCACTCGTGGTCATGTAAACATGAGGGTAGTTCAAAACTTTTCATGGAAAAATAGAATTAAAAGATAATACAAATCTTTCTATGAACTTTTTGAAGTACCTTCATGGTAACGCTCGTGGTATGATTAATCTTCTTTTCTTTATAGAAAAAAAAAAGTCCAAGGGAAAGCCACACGCTTCAGTTCCATATTTCTGGCATTAAAAACTCTGACTTTCAGGATCACCATTTCCCTTCATTGGGCGCCAGATTCCTCATTTATAAAATAAGGGAGTTGATTCTCCTGACATTCTGTGGTTCTATAATTATGATTAAAGTGTGAAACTGACACAAATACTCCTAATGCCAAGTATATTCTCCTTTCTCAAAAGCAAAAAGGCATGATTTTGTTTTAGGGGAAAAAAAAAAAAGCTTTGAGGATCTTGAGCTTGCTTAAGAAGACTCTCCACACAGTATTTTCTGTTATTCATTTGTTTCCATCCTTGCCTGGCTCCCCTAGAAATGTGGCCTTCCCTGCTAGCTGCTGGGTAATTAGAGCGGCTTCCCCATTAAGCCACCTGTTATGTGTACTGGGGACAGAGGAGAGGCTAAAAAGAGAAAGAGGATTGTTTGGAGATGTAAATAGGAGACCTATAGTGCCTTCCCTGAGCAAAACCAAAGGGAAGAATACATAATAAATAGCTAAAGAATAGTGAAAATAAAGTAAAACTGATGCTGAGTTACATAACACCAGGATAAAAATAATTCAATACCCTTAATTAAAAAATAGCATGCCTGGTTTCACCCAGAGTTGGTTAGAATTTGTCCAGGAAATTAAATTTAAAAGCAAGCAAAAGAAACAAATACACAAACAGAAACTTCTCAAATAAATATATGTATATGTATATATGCACACAAATATATATCTAGGTATACAAATATACATATATACACACAAGGAAAATATTGCATAAATACAAATATATATATAGTAGAATATATAGATCAATTGCTGTTCTTTCCTATGTGACATATAAGTTCAGGTTAGTCAAGAGAAATGTCAGGGGAATAAAAAAAAATGTATGCTTTCTAGGTTTTTTTTTTTTTTGTCAAGATATTAGAGGTAATTTGCATTTTAATTTGAAGAATGGCTGGTTTCAATTGCTGAATATGTTATGAAGCTCAGAGAACTCCTTAATGGTGTTAAAATAAGACTCAGTGTATTAAGTAGTACTGGGTTCTTATAACAAGCCCTTTGATCTCGGACAAGCCCTTTTACCTCTCAGGGTCTCAGTTTCTTCATTTGTGAAATGACAGGCTCTGTCTATACTAGATGATCAATAACAGTTCCTTCTGACCCCAACATTCTATAAATCTTGGCAGAAAATTGACAACCTCTCTGTGCAAGCATATTCATGCCTCTGTGTTTGACACTTTCACTCAAAAGGCCAATCTTTAAAAAGTTAGACTTCCTTTCCGGAGGAGGGGAGTGTGTTTTTAAAAACAACTATCTTCTATATCCTGAGGACTGAAGTTCAGAATGGTGTCCCTGATCTCTGTAAAATCTTCAGTCATGAAATATGATGAAATAACGTTCATTACAAGGTTTTCATTGAGCCAGAAATGCGAAATAATCCATTTTTAAAAGATGTTCAGCAATAAGGACTAATTGTGTGTTCTACTCGTTTCTCCTCTCCATTACAACCCCTCCTGTCCCAAGAAAAGAATTTGGTTTGGCTCTCAGTTACCCTGAAAAGGCTATTAATCACAATCTTCTGTTCCCTGATAACATTATTTAATTAAGGTTATATTGAGCTAGACTTACTAAAAACAGCAAATTCCAAACTGCTCTCTCTCTCTCTCTCTCTCTCTCTCTCTTGCAGTCACGCAGTCACGCAGTCACGCATGCTCTATTGCCCTCATTCTTGTCCTCAAACTCAGGTCTCGAGTCAAAAGGACATTATTGAAGGGAAAAAGAGGGGGAGATTACTGACAAAATGTCAGATCTAGTCCTTGGTTGACTTTACGTAGCCTATTGTTTTCACCAAGCATAGAAATAGTATCTCTATGTGAATTATAGCTGTAAAAACACAATGTGGTTAAAAATACTATTGTATCAGCCTACAAAAGGATGACAGTAGGTGATTTTGCTACACACTATCTATTTTTAAGTTCTAAAATCAATCACAACACTTCTCAGTTTTTCAAGGTTTTTTTGTTTGTTTGTTTTGGTTTTTCTCCATTGAAAGTGAAGAGACACTTTAAATAAATTTCAACTCTTTGAAACCAGGCTGAATGTGGAATTCAAAATGTCATCTAATTCTGGCTATGTTAACTTATCCCTGGAAATGTTAATAATTTCTTAAATATATTTCTGGAAAATGTCAACATTATTAAGTTATTATTGAGTCAACATTAGATTCCCAGGGCTTTGGCTAAGTCTCTCTCTCTCTCTTTCCTTGTTTCAGTTTGCAACTAAAAATAAATATCCAGAGATTACTTAGTATAATTATTCAATTGAATTTTATTATTCTGTTTCTCAAAGTAAAATATTAAGTGAAAATTTTATATTTATCTTACTTAAAATTGTTTTTCTGTTAAATCATAGAATAAAATATTATACAACGATTTTTTTTAAAGAAAGAAGCAGATCTTTGTTTTAAAGCATATATATATGTCTACAATATATTATGAAGGAAAAAAATTCAGGTTAGGTCCATGTAGCAAAAGTCAATTTTCTTCATATATACATGTCTAAAAGTCAAGAAAAATATACAACAGCATATAAGTCTGGGTACTCTTTGGGCAGTTAGAATTCCAGTTGATTTTTATTCTCTTTGTTATCCTTTTAAAATGTTTTCTATGAGCAGATACTGATGTTGTAACTGAAAAAGCATATTAACCTAAAATTAATCTTTTATGTATAGAATTGAGCTTGGTGGAAATGGTGGTGAGAAAACAGATTGCTATGCTGAAAGTCTCATGACATTCTTCCTTTTTCACTATATAGTAATTCAAAAAATTCATAAAACTTGAGTGAAAACCTAAAGGAACTCTACTCTCATAAAGGCAGGGCCTCTAGCTGTACTGTGGTAGGTTATCTTCCACTTCCGTCCAAAGCCCATTGAGCTTTGACAATTTCTTCCTGATTAGGTTGGCTCTTCTGGGAAGAATCCAACTCTGTTGCAGTTTTTCCTTTTTCCTAATTCCAAGGCATGGAACTTCAGGGACATTTTTATTCCATATCCAATTTGATACCAAGCCTTACCTCCCTTTCTTGATAATGCCCATGTTCCCATCACACTTTGCCATAACCACTGCCAATCAGTAGGTTCTTTTCCTAAAGTGCCTAAAGAAACATAAAACTCCTAACAGGTCTTCTGCCTTCCTTTTCTCCTTTCTTTCATTCAACTTTCACGTACTTACCCAATTAGTCCTTTTAAAATGTTACTTTAAATGTTACTCTCATTCTGAAAAATCTATATAACTCTGACATGAAGAAAAAACCTACAGTCCTTAAGCCTAGAATTCAAAGTTCTCCGTAATCTAAGATCACCTCTTGGACAGCTTTGCCTGCAAGCAGTCCCCCAATACAGCCTCTGCTCCACCAGAACAACCCACTCACTGAATCATCCTTGAACTTAACACTCCCAAATGTTGGCTCTTCCTGTTTCCTCTACCTGGAATGACTAATGTGGTGGTCTCTACCAGGCTGACTTCTATAATATAAGGCCAAGTTCAGATTCCACATTTCAGATGTTCCTGGCCATTCCATTTCTATGCCAAACCCCCCCCCTTCTCTAAAGTACTGTGCTACCTACTCACTAGGGCTATATTTTATGTCACTTGACCTTTTTAGTGCATATAGATGCTTTTCTCCCAGCTAAATGGCAAATACCTTAAGAGCAAGGGCCACATTTTACCCTTTGTATTTTAAAGTCACCTAAAACTATGCCTCTTCAGTAATCCCTTAAGAGTTAATGTTCAAATATTTTTTTAATTAACAGAAACCTTAATCATCAGGTTTTCTAAGCATTTGGAAAAACATGCAACAATATAACACTCCACATTTTTATACTTTTATGTAAGTAGTTAAAGAGTAAAATCCAAGACAGATCAGTAATATTTGAGTTAACCACTATGAAAACCACAAAAGTAAGTTTACCTTTTGCTCAACTTCCTATTTCTGAAAATGTCCTTTTCTCGTTGAGTATAAGTGTTTTGATAGAACATTTAAAAAGTTTGTCCAAAACACACAATCATGGCTTGCCTCTAGCAGAAATAATGTGTGTTCCTGCTTCCCCTGGTAAATAATTGAATTTGCCTCTGAAGTTCAAGAAGTTCAAGATTTCTTTTTGTGTGTGAAACTGACTGCTTCTGTTTTCTCTTTATATGCAGCAGACTAAGGCCGAAGAAATGCTGTGCAATTGGGATTTGGTGAGTAGGGAGGATAATAGAGGAGATTGACCAGACTTCCACAGAAGAGTTATTTTTAAGTATACAGAATGCCCATCCCCATGCTGAAAGGACCTTTAGAAAATATTACCAGATTGAAAAGCAGTGGGGGCAATTCCCAGCACCTGTGATAGGCATTCTGGTCTGCGGGTTGTTGCTGCCACCTGCTGCATGCAAACAGCCATGGAGGGGCTGTCACCTGGGTCTTGCAGCTGCAGGACACCAGATGAGTTCAGTTAATATTCTGTCGGCATTTGAAATTGTTCTTCTCTCAGAGCCTGGGTGGGTCCCAAAGAAAACTTGGTCAAATCTGATGGCTTTGGGACACAGAAGTTTCTAGATGTAAGAACCATGAACCAGGTTGGGAATAATAACCAGAGAAGGCAGATTTGCTGAGCAGCCACTGGATATGTGCCTCAGGTAGCCCAACCCCAATAAGAGACAAGGATTCTATTAAAAGTGAGTCCATAACTCTGGGAAATAAATGACAATTTGGTTTTTTCTGAGTTTGAGGATTTTTTTTTTTTTTCAAGAGTTGCTTCACTTCAATGCAGTAAGAGACAGGAGACCTCTAAATACTCCAAAGAAGGTATTGTTCTTGGAGAATTAAATAAGCTTAAATTTTTATTGGTTTCTCCTTACGTAAATTCCTCTTCATACGACAAATGGAGTGAGGTATCTCCATTTAATAGGGACAAGAACTTGTAGATCAGGATCTTCATAGTACTCTCCTGGCCTGTTTTTGCTGCTGTGCTCCATCACTTCGATTAACTGGAATTTCCAAGGGGAAAGGGAAGAGATAAAGACTCTCAGAGCAGTGATGTCTCTTTCTGCCCTTCAGTCAAGGGCTTTGAGCTCCCAGTGCTCCCTGGAAACATCACCATCAGCACCACCTGACCAATATCCCCAGTGATCTGAAGCTTGTGGGGAGATGAGGGTGAGGATAAATGTTTGTGGGCCTCAGACTGGGAAATAAGTAATTCCATCTTCTGACCCTCGCAGAAAATATCATTAGCTGAGTAGTAATGAATAAGAATGAAAATTGCCACTGCAAGTATTTGCAGTGGTGGTGCAGGGGGCAGCCTGGACATCCAGGATGGCAGTAGCCTTTGTTATGTCACATGCAAATCTCTCTTCTCCCAGATAAATTCTAATCTGGATGGCAAGGCCGATTCCTTATGCATCATCCATATTCCCCCAAGTCTCTGCATAGGAGGGATCAGTGTACATATGATGACAACCTGGCCAAAATGATCTCCATCTGACCTCAAAGAAATTATCACGTCAGGAACATAGTTCAGCCTTTTCATTTGTCTTCAGTCTTGCTGGGTGGTGTCTATGTTCTAGTAGTGAGAATAGGGTCACAGAATATTTCATTCACGTGGTTGTATGAAGACATATATATTTATTCATTGTTTTTATTTGTCCATTAAACTTATACTGTAGTCCTCAGCCTAACGCTTGTTTTCTTAATGTTGGATGGTAAAGACAGCCTATTTTATCCTAAGCTGAAAAACCAATACAATTGTATCTGGCAGGGAATAGTCATCATGTCTTTCCATGAAGAAGTAGACATTTTCACCAAGGGATCACTTCCCTGAAAGCCAGTCGTGGTCCTCTGTAAATGGAAGTAATTGGGCCAGTGTAACAAGCCTGGTAGCTGGTTGGTGTGGGAGAATTTCTGCCTTGGATTCTGATTGGTACTGTCTTGCTTTGTATGGTTTTTGGCTTAGGCACAGATGAGCTCTTCTACTATCAGCAAAAAAGGCCTCCAGCCAGCATGGCGATAGACTTCCATATCTGACCTCAAGCCTATCCCAGACAAGAGGTGGAAAGGAAGCTCTCACTTCTCCACTCCCAGGAAATGCGGATTTCCCTGCAAAAGGAGAGAATAAAATTCGGTTTGATAATTGATACTACTCTCCGTTACTTTTCAGATTTTATTAAAATTAAATGTGCTAATTCTTTGTTCTTTCACCCTGGAGCAATTCTGGAAAGAAAACATATCTTAAGAGTGAACAGAAAAACTATTATGAAAGGCACCAAACTTGCATTTGTTAAATGACTTTGTGCTCTTGAAAAGAAATGTATAAAAAGCACATTGTGAACTGCGCTGCATGATTTCCTTTGTTTGGATTTCAGAAGCAGCCTGACTGACACAGAGATCCTGAATGAGAGACTCTTTGGATACCAAAAAGTCTTTTAAAGAAGGTGATACACAAGATTTCAGAGAATAATTTCAACATTGTTCTGTTGAGGGTTACGCTTAACCCTGAACCACATTACTTTCCTGTCTACTTTTCATTTCCTGGGGGCATGTGGTAGATTTGGTTGGTTTTTTTTTTTTTTTTTTTTTTTAGCATGAATAGGGTGGCTGGAGTTTGCTTACAGACTGACTTCTGTGATCATTGTTGAAATGCTGGTGTAAGGTCTTCAGGAGACAATGGAGAAAAAATGGACATACTGTGCTATCTATTCCATCATCCAGATGCATTTTGCCAGGGGTAAGACTTCCAGTTGTCCTTTCTTGTCAGATTGGCTGCTTTAGGGGCAGATGGGGCCTCTGTTCATTTAAAATTCCTTGTGACTGCTGCTGAAATTGATCACCAAAGGGCAAATCATTACTAACGTTTTCAGTTATGTATTTAGGTGGCAGCTATCAGAGAAATGTTCACATCTAGAAATGATTACTAATGAACACTAAAAACAAGAATGGAATGGGTGGTTTGTGCCACTGCTCTGAGGCATTTTTACCCATTTCCTTCCTAACAGCATCTCCAGAGTAATTGGGAAATTGCGCTTCTTGGAAATGAAATGCTCTCCAAATGGTAGTCAGAAAAACTCTGGAAAACTAAAAAAATCACAAAGCCATCAATGCTCAGATCCTTGCTCACTTTTTTTTTCTCTCTCAAGTATCCTGCTTCTTTTAGATATAACAAGTACTTCACCTCCAAATACTAAGGTCTTTGGGAGTTGTGCACATGTTGAATTTTAGTGAGGCATGTGTAGGTAACTGACCTGGGAGACAAAGTGGAGCCCTTATGACAGTGAGAACAAGAGCCGAAAGGGCTTATTTAAAGATAGAAGGGAGAAAGATTAGTTCTGCATTCCATAGCATGAGGGTGTTATAGCAAGCCTGAGTGTCTTAAGAATTAACTGTTATTTTCAGGTATAGTTATGAAGATTTTGAGAAGAGTTTTAAATCAATGGAGATTTAGGAATCAGAGGCATATTATCAGGCTAAGGACAGCTCACAGGAAGTTATATTAAACTGTGGTAACTTCTATCTACCCAAACTTTTACATCCACAAAAGTGTAATAATTCCCACTTGTCAAATACATTTGACAGCCATGTATCTTTCCAGTTGCTTGTCATCTTTTTATCTTTTCCCTTTGTGAGCTTCAGTGGTACTTTTCATAATCATATATCATTTCTATACTAGCATTCCATGTTAATTATAAAACTGAGGCCAACACTATGCATGTCAAAGCCTCAATGCTTAACATATTTTAAGTGTCCTGCACCATTTGGTCAGACTACTGATGGGAGAGAATCTTCTTTTATTTCTAGTATTTCAGAGCATTGATTAGAGATAAAACTGAGTTGAACCTCTCCTGAGGTTTTTTTTTCCCCCTCTTCCCCTCAGGAGATCTAACTACATGGAGGTGATGTTCCTTTCAATCCTCATATATGAAATGTCAAATTTCTTATGCTACTCAACCAGACTGAATTTGGGAGGCAGTTTGGTATCTATGAAGGTTATAGAAAGATGGTAGACTCTGGGCAACCAAATTCATGTTCCTTTACTAGAGTTGGAACTTCAAGCAAACCACTTCATCTCTGTGCCTCGGTTTCCTCCTTAGTAAAGTGGGCTAACAACACTACTCCAGTGTGTAAGAAGGATTAAACAAGATGACGTGTAAAAGCCTCTTATAAATATGTACTTTAAAAAACTGACGTATACATGTTTGTTATTTTTGCGGTTTCAGAAAGCACCGTTCTTGTGTTATATGCAGCTGTTAATGTATAATCCAAAAAGCCAATTATATTAAATGCAAGAATAGTTGTCATACTAAGCTTGCTGATTTTTTTTTTTTTTTCTTAATTTTTAAATAGGCTTAATTTTAATTTTATGCACAGGTATTCAGAGACCTTATATTACTTTTTGGACAGATCAACAGACAAATATTCACAAGTCAGTAATTTCCTCTAGTTTCCCTAAGTAAATGCCTTCTCATCTGTATCAAGTCTCATGCATCTCTCTCTGGATCACACATGAGCTCTCTCCTACCCTAGAGCAGCCAGGGAGAAATTTCCCCGATTTCTTCCTTACCTCACCAAAATGACCAGGGTTTTTAATTGAGTCTTTCCATGTGTATTATGCATACTGATAGCTCACATCTTTCCTTTTCAGGAGTATGGGAGGGAATATTCAATGCAGAAGACATTTATGCTGTACCTGGCTCTGATATCAACCTGACCTGCCAAGCACAGAAGAAAGGCTTCTTGGTGCAGATGCAATGGTCCAAGGTCACTAATAAGGTGGACATGATTGCTCTTTATCATCCCCAACACGGCTTCTACTGTGCCCATGGGAATCCCTGTGAGTCACTGGTGGTTTTTACAGAAACTCCTGGGAATGTGTCAAAATTGACACTGCGTTTAAGGAATATATCTTCCTCATTTGGTGGAAAGTACGTGTGTAGTTTTACTCTATATCCGGAGGGCATTCAGACGAAAACCTACAACCTTCTCATTCAGACACATGGTAAGTATAACTTGTAGAGGGAAGGAAATTTATGCCATCATTCATTTCTTACTCATTCAACAAATATGCATTCTGAGCCCACCATGTGCCAGGCATGGTGCTAAGCACTCAAACGTTGAGCAAAAAGAGGAATTGTCTGGTAAGGAAGACAAAAATTGATTAAATAATTCCACAAATGATACACATGGTAACAGTGATGTATTCATAATAAGGACTACAACAGTCTTGTGGAAGAGCATATAAGAGAGGCCAGAGAAATTGTCTCTGAGAAAGTCAAGCCTGAGCTGAAGTCTGACGAATGAGTAGATATTCACATAATTTAGGAGATGTGGGGAGAAGGGGTGTGAGAAATGAAACAGCTTGTGTGAAAGACTTTTCAGTGTTTGAGAAAATGGGAAATGCTAGTGGGAGTGCAGTTTAGAGATTAAGGGATGAGGCTGGCGATATGGTAAGGACCAGATCATGCCAGATCTTGTCAGCCATGTTCAAGGCTTGGATTTTTATCTAAGAGCTGTGGGAAGACATTGAGCTATTTCCAACCAAAGGATGGTGTGACATTTACAGTCTGATTGTATTTGTGTTGTAAAAAGATTGCACTGGATTCAATATGAGAATGGGGTGAAGATGGACAAGAAAGAGAAGGTGGGGATGAGTTAGGAAACCATCCCAGTAGCCCAGAGGATAGAAAGTGGTAATTTGGGTAGATATAAAAAGAAAATGACACCTTTTATGCATTGAGCATAAAACAGATATGACCTGACGATAAAGTGGATATGGGACAAGGGTAGTATGAGTGAAGGAGAGAGAAAAATCGAAGGTGATGTCCCGTTGTCTGGCATCACACCTGCATGGTGGTGGTATCCATTGAGATGGGAAGCAAAGGAAGTTTTGTGCGTAAATTTATGAAGGTGGCTTTGGATATATTAGTCTGGGACAGGTAAAGGGGCCACAGAGGCTGCTAGACAGGTAGCATTCACACCGTACATACTTCAGAGGCCTGTACTGGAGGCAGAAATCCTAGGTTTACATTGTAACTTCTTTCTGGCTAGAAATAAATTTGACTTATGGCCTGTCATGTAAATTCTCTGAGCCTGTTTGGAAAATGATAATAATGATGCCTGTTCTAAATTACCTGGTCCTGAAGTAAATGATTTCCATTTCCGCTAATGGAAAAAAAATGAAAACAAAAGCTAGCAAATGGAAAATGCACTAGAAAGGGAAAGTTTTTAACTTAGGGGCAAAGTGGCCTGGTAAAATAAGAAAAAACAACAAAAATTAACTTATGAAGGCTGTGCTAAAGGAGGCATGGAACTGCCCAGGACAAGCAACAAGTATGGATTTATTACCGACTTTCAGTTTCTTCTATCTTACTTGCTCTAGGACCATGATATTGGAACAGTCCGCCTTCAGACCAGGGTCCCACTAACTACCACCTTACTGTGCCCTATTATCCAGAAACAAAACAAAACAAACTTTAGTTCAGTTGGGGGTTGAAGTAAAGAGAAATAGAAAACTTATCAAGAACAATATTTAGCTACACACACTTTGGAGCCAAATAGCCTGGATTTGAACGTTGGCTATGTCACTTACGGTATATATCATCATTGCTTAGTTATTTCAGGTCTCTATGCTTTTGTTTCCTTACATAACAAATACAGATAATTATAGTCCTTCCTTCATGGGTACCATAATTCTGATGATTAAATCAGGTAATCTGTGTAAAACACTTAGCATAGTTCCTGCCAAAGAGTAAGAGTTTGATAAACGAGAGCTTTCAAATACGAGTAGTAAAAATAATACTGAGTGAAACCTGTTTCTCAGTGCCTCTCTCTCTCTTTATATAGGCCTAATTTGGAATCTAATAAGACATTAGCCATACATTAGCACAAGTACACATTGACTTTGGTTTCACACGTAGACTTTGTACCTTCTGCTGAAGACCTAACTTGCATATCTAAAGACCTAGTGAATACTCCATTGGGAACTGGCAACATGGATTGTTGTACTCTATAAAATACGCGATGGCTCAAAATGAAGACAGCAGTGGAGAAGGGGTAGTGCGTTATCCAGAAGGAGAGTGGTGCCGCCTTTAAGGAAAGTTTACTTCTTAAAATAAAGAGAACCTAGGGAGCTAAGCTTGTAGCTATTAAAAACTGCAAATCACTGGAGAGACAGAAGGCATATCTCCATCCTTTGTGTTTGGAAAATTTCTGATCTGATTGCATCTTTGCTGCTGTGAGCTGGATCAGATGAAAAGCAATGGCCTCAGTGTTAGAGAAATGGTTCTGGTATTGTGTATTTGGGTACAAAGAGAGCAAAACAGAAAAGAGCAAAACAGAAGAGGAAAATATCCTTCACCACAGAGTGACCAAAAATGTAAGCCTGGTATGGAGCTAAGGAGTAGGCACAACCCAGAGGAGGCAGCTGCCATCCCAGAGCTCTGCCAAGTGTCTGCCCAATGGCACATCTCTTTCTGCTTTATTCTTTTGATCTTCTCTTGCTTCTTGTCTCACTTGCACCATTTCCCTATTATGTCCCCGTGCAGTCTCCAAGTTTACAAGCCAGTTGTGTAAGCAAAGCACGCACGAAGTGCAAACTCTTACGAAGCATATAAACAAATGCAAATTGAAACTGCGTGTAAGAATCTAAATATGAACGCGCTGCTGGGGCGGAGGTGCTTGGGTTAATCACCTCTTCCTGTTTCGCTTCTGTCCTCATCTGAGTCACCTCCCTTGTCCGCTCAAGGCACAGTGGGTATCTTAATCCTGTCCCCATGTTCCCTGAGGACCTGGCTGAGAAGGGATTCTGTTCTCTTTTCACATTTTGTCCCTGTGTGCGTCTTAGTGCTCTGCAGCTGAGGAGGAGAGAGGAAACACAGTAAACAGTTTGGAGTCTGCTTCTTTTTCATTTTCACTTGACAGGGTTTTCTCCCAGGTTAGGAGCTTTTAGTTATCCCAAGAAATGCCATTCGGTGAGTCAAACCTTGGATTATTGTAATCTAGGTTTCTTTAATTTGAATGTTACTGGATCTCATAATGCTTCAGATTGTAAGATTTCGGTGCATTTTTAAATTTGTAGTTATTAGGATCAGTTATAAGAGCACAACATGGCTTTAATTTGCCAGATTACAGCAAAAGGTTTGGAGGGCTATTGATGCTGTTATTGGAAGCAGTACTAGCAGTGGGAGGAGTCAGAAGAGAAGTAGTGTTAATACAAGTAGTAGTAATGGTAACAATAGAATCTTGATCATTTAGAGTTGATAAGCTCAGTCTAAGACCTGTGATTACCCTGTCTGGAAGCTAATTTGTTGTTGAATCCGAATGTTGGCTCTCCTTAAATCCTTGTGTTTAGTCTTTACTCAACAAATATTTTTGGAGTGCTTACAGAGCTAGGCACCAGGCACACAGTAGTATGCAGTACAGACGTGACCCTGCTCTCCTGAATCACATAAGAGGAGACAGAAATTAATCAGATAAGCAAACAAATGTCAAACTGCAACAGTGAAAAGTGCATTTGCAGTGAGGAAGTAGACAGTGCATGTGCGGCTGTAACAGGAAAATCAGGAAAGGTTTTCTGGGAAAGTGCTGCTTGAGCTGTAGTGAACCAGGTGAAGGTGGGAAACAGAGCTTTACAAAGAACAGGACGTGCAAAGGCTCTGTGGTGGAAGGGAGTTATGGCAACTGTGGGGGATTTTAAAAGGTATTATAGCTGCAGCAGAGGGGCCGAGGGGGAGGCAGGTGAAGATAAACCTAGAGATTGATTAGTGCAGGTAAGCAGTTTTGTCTTCATCCTAAGAGCTGTAGAAACTAATTGAAACATAGCTGTTTGTTTGTTTGTTTTGCATCTCAGAAATGCATCTCTGTGGTCCAATTGTAGAAAATAAATTGAAAAAGGGCCGAGAGGATAGTGTCCATCAGTCAGAAGACAGTAGCAGAAACCTAGGTGAGAGGTGCTGGTAACACTGAGCAGGGTGGCAATGAGGCAGATGGAGAGGACTGTTCAGATTAGAAGCATGTTTAGGAGATTTGCCTACAGGATTTGGTGGTGGATGTGTATGTGTGATGAGGAATAAAAAAGTGTCAGAGATGATGCTTTGGTTTCTGGTATGTAGAACCGAAAATCAGGGGAGTTAGTTATTGTGTTAGGGAACACTAGAAGATGATCTGAGTGCGCAGGGATTATTTTGAGTTTGGTTTTACACATGTTGAGTTAGATGTGAAGTTGAGACATACAGATGTCTGGTAAACAGCTGGACACACGATTCCTGATCTAAGAGGGAGATTTAAGCTGAAGATACAAATGGGTGAGTCATCTGAGTATGGGTGCTAACTAAAGTCCTGGGGGTGAGAGAAATCATCTAGGGAGAAAAAAATCAAGTATGAAAAGCAGCATGGCATTTCAACAGAGTTCATGGTGATGAGTGGGAAAAGATGAGTCTTCAAACAACAGAGAGATAATAACTAAAGAGGCAAGAGTAAAATTAGGACAGAACCGGGTCACAGAAACCTAGAAAGATAGTGTTGCATCAAAGGGGCAACCATCAATTCTGAAGTTTCTGAGAGGACAGAATATATATTGGATTGCATTCAGGGACATAGAAGTTTTTGATCACGTAATAAGAGCTGTTTTGGTGGCATTGTGGAATGAAAGTCAGACTGGAGGGAGAAGAGGAGTGAATGCGAGGTAAAGAAATGGGGACAGTAAATGCTGACACAACTTCCAAAAAGCATGTCCGTAGTAACAAGAAAGGTGTGAGTGTTCAGATGAGGGTTTCTGCTGGGTGGCAGTGGTAGCGGTGGTTCTGGTTAATGCACGACATTTGACAATGCTTCAAAGTCAACAGGCAGGATCCGGTTGAAAAAGAGTAGTTAAATACAAAATAGAAAAAGTAAAATAAATAAGCTATGGTTTCTGAGAAGTGGGGGCAATGAGATCTATCACACAAGTAGTAGGACTATCCTGAAGTAGACAAAAGGATTGATTTTTTAAAATTATAACAGGTTGGAGGGAAAAATAGGATGAGTACATATGATGAGGGAGGTGTTATTGTCTGTTATTTCCTCTAAAATAGGAAATAAAATCATCTTCAGCCAGAGAGAGGAAGGAGGCTTTAGAAAAGGAAATTGGAGAAGGTTTGAAATAGCTGCTACGGATAGAGGGAAAATGAGGTCACTAGGTAAATGTATTAGTATTTTTGGTCAGTGTTGAGCATCCATGTGAGTAGAGTATAAAAAATCATGGTGAAAATGATTGGCACTGTGACTTTCTCTGGTAGTGCTTGGCTGCTAGGATCTGGGTATTAAAAAGTGCATAGTGCCACAGCTGGATTTTTTTTTTTTTTTTTTTTAGATTGTTGCTAAAAAAAAGAAAAAAGATCTGGGGTATTAGGAAGAATGTTATTGAAGTGACAGACTATGGAAGCTTAGCTGGATAACGAGGGAAGTGAAGAAAGAAAAAAAGTGGATGAGGAAAAAGTAAAGAAATCAATTCATTAAAAGACCCAATAAGGTCAGAGAACAGTTGAGATGGGACTACACAAACAACCTGGAAGAAGAGGTGTTTGTAAGTTTGAATTAGTGCTTTTGTAGGTAGAGCAATCATGAATGGTGACAAGATACAAAATGTAGTTATAAGAGTATTTGGCTGAAATGGAGTAGAGACAGTTACTGGAGATGACAGTAGAAAGAACTGAGAGACCAGGTTTTGGATAGTTTAGGTACATGGTCACCAGAATCACCCAGGATTATATCAGGGTTATGCTGAAAAAAAACCTGCAATCTAGATGCCAACATCTTCGAAGAATGATGGAGGGTGATTGGGAGATTAGAGCAGGAGTCAACAAACTTTGTCTCTGGAGGGCCAGCCATTAAATATTTCAGGTTTTGCGGTCCATACAGCCTCTGTCACAGCTACTCAACTCTACCATTATAGCATGAAAAGCATCTATAGACAATATGTAAATGAATGGGCCTGACTGTGTTCCAGTAAAACTTTATTTGCAATAACAGGCAGCAAGCTAGATTTGGCCCACAGGCCACAGTTTTACATTAGGATTAGAGGATAATAGCAGTGAATTGGGAAAAAAAAGACATTGTTTAGTTTTTCTCAAAGTGTGCTACATATAACTGACAGTACTTGAGATGACTTTTGGTAATTGAAAAAAAAAAAAAACTTAAAAACTTCTTTAATGGTGGAAAATTACAAACATATATAAAATTATATAGAATAATATAATGAGCTCTTATGTTCTGAACATACATCTTCAACAATTATCAACTCATAGGCAATCTCATTTTATTTAAATCCTTATCAACTGCATTATTAGAAACTGACCAATAAGTATTTTGTGTTAAGTATCATGAATTTATATGAATTTAAACATATCGATGAATTTCAATTCAATATAGTTATCTGAAAATGTCCCATGTATAAAAGCTATTAATCCTTTGTGATATACATAGCACATATTTTCCCAGCTTGTTGTTTGTACTTACTTTCTTATAGTATTTCCAATACAGCATAATTCTTACTTTTTATAAATAAAAGCTATACCCTTTTCCCTTATTGGTCCTGATTTTAAGTCATGTTTAGGAAAAGTTTTTCCCATTTCCAGATTACATAGTAATTCATTCTTATTTCTAACATTTGCATAGATTCTTTTATGAGCATTTAAATTTGTAGTGTTAGGTTTCTGGTGTAAGAAAAAGTATCTAAATTTATATTTTTATATATCTCTAGTGCTTTTTTCTGTATTTTTTTACTTTTTTTCCTTTGTGTGATTCAGTTTAAATATTTTCTATTAAGCTATTTTACAAGTCCTGAATTCTGTCTTTGGTGATATTCAATAAGTTTTTAACCCCATCAAATTAGTTCTTAATTACTAACATTTTTTTATTAATTATTTTTATAGATTTTTAATTCTTCAGTGAAACTGTGTATCTTTTCATCTACTTCTATTTTTTCTCTATTTTCTTGAGTATATTAAAAAGAGTTGTTTTTAAGTCTTTGTTGAATAACACTAATGTCAGGATCATTCGTATATCTGTTTCTAAGTCTACTTTTTCTCTTGCTATTTTTTCTTTTTTTTGCAGCTTGCTCCAACATCTCCTCCAAGCTCCTTTGTGTTATTACTATCAAATATATTGCATATATATTAACTATACATGCAATATATATATAACATACAATAAACTGCACATACATAACAATATATACAATAAACCTAGTGCTACAATTAATGGTTTAAAGAATTTCATGTTCTTTAAAGAAATTAAGAGAAGACAAGAGAACTATATATACATAGTCTTTTATATTTACCCACATATTGGCCATTACCCATAATCTTCATTTTATCCCATGGAGTTACTACTTTGTGTCATTTCCTGTCAGCCTGAAAGACTTATTTTATTATTTCATACAGGACAAATCTGCTTGCAATAAATTCTCTCGTTTTTTTTTTTTTTTTTTTTTTAATTTTTTAAGGATAATTTTACTGGATATAGAATTCTTGGTGGACTGCTCTTTTTTTTAAATTTTAGTATTTTGAATATGTCTTCTGATCTCTATTGTGTCTGATTAGAAGGGTGCCATTAATTGTATTATTGGTCCCCTGCATGAGAAGAGTTGTTGTTTTTGTTTTTTGGGTTTTTGTTTTGTTTTGTTTGTTTGCTCATTTCACTTGCTGCTTTCATAATTTTCTCTTTCTCTTTGGCTTTCAGCAGTTTGATTATGATGTGTCTAGGAGGGTGTTTGTGTTTATCCTATGCAAGCTTTATTAACACTCTTGGGTGTGCAGATTAATTTGTGGGAAAGTTTTTTATAATCAAATATTTAAAGTTCCTGGTTATTTTTTCTTCAAATATTTGTTCTGTCCTCCACTCTTTCACCTTTCCTTCTGTGACTCCTATTACATGTATCTTAGTACACTTGATATTGTTTTATATGGCTCAGAAGCTCTATTTATTTTCCTTCAATCCTTTTTCTCCATGTTCTTCAGATTAATTTATACTGATCAGTATTCAAATACATTGATTCTTTCTTCTGCCATCTCAAATTTGCTGTTGAGTACCTCCAGTAAATTTTTTATTTTTTTAGCTGACTTTCAACTCTAGAATACACATTTAGTTCATTTTATAATTTCCTATTTCTCCACTAAGATTCCCTATTTATTGAGTCATTGTCATCATATTTTGCTTTAATCTTTTGAACATACTTATGATAGGTACTTTGAAGTCTATTAAATCTAACATCTGGGTCCACTCAGAGTCAGTTGCAATTAACTGCTTTTTTCCTGAGTATGAGTCACACTTTCCTTCATGTCTCATAATTCTTTGTTGAAAACTAGATGTTTTAAATATATGTATATACATAAAATGTGACAACTGTAGATTCTAGATTAGTTTTTTTTTATCTTAGTAGCTTATCTGTACTTAAGCTTCAAAATCTGTCACCTTTGCAATGTGCGACCAATGATATTGCTGCTCAACTTTTTATACTAATTCTTATTTTTTAGTTTGGCTTCCAAGGCATTGTTTCTGCATTGACAAAGCTTCTTTATTGGGTCCACTGATGATTTTGGCAAAAGTTGTGATCAAACACCTAAAGCCCACCAGGCTTCCATCCTCTACACATAGATGTCAGAGGGTCAGGGTAGGAAGTTCATTCAGAGTTGCAGCCAATCACCCAATCTCCCTTGGCTTTTCCTTTTTGCTGGACTCTCTCAGATCTCCCTGACTCGTATCTGTAGTTTCCTAGTCAGTTTTGAATGTGTGGAGAACTTATTTTAACCATTCTATAACTCTTGAATTTCCAGGATCTCCATGCTAAATGTCTACCTGGTCTACCACTGTTTCACTCCATTTTGTGCTACTATAACAGAATACCACAGACTGGGTGATTTATAAAGAGCAGAAATTTATTTTCTCACAGTTCTGGGGGCTGGGAATTTCAAGAGCAAGGCTCTGGCATGTGGCAAGGGTCTTCTTGCTGTGTCCTCTGGAGGGGAGAACACCATGTCCTCACATAGCATAAGGTAGAAGAGCCAAGAGGCAAAAGGGCACTGAACTTGTCCTCACAGCACTGTCACCTAACACTATCACAATGGCAGCCAAATTTCAACATTAGGCACAAAAAGAGACATTCTACATGTCTTCACTTGTATATGGAAGCTAAAAATAAAATAAAATAAAATAGCAAGTAGAAAAAGAAAGAAAAACACAAAAATCACAATAATACATTGAACTTTCAAGAGAAAAAACAGAACTGAGGTTATCAGAGGTGGGAAATGGGGGGGGGGCGGAGGGAGGAATTGGTAAAGGGCCATGAAAATCAATTACATTGTATAATGTTGAATATACTAATTATCCTGATTTGAACATCACATATTGCACACTGGTATTGATATTCAACTCTGTACCGCACAGATACATGCAATCAACTATGTTCTAATAAAAAATAAATTAATTAAAAAAAAATTCAAATCATAGCAGCCACTTACCCCAAATGGGACTACAAACTCAAGCTAACCCAGCTTCAGTTTTTTTTTTCCATGTTTTCTACCAAGTTTGTCCCTGTTGAGGGAAAAAGTGAAGGGTTTTTACCCCCAGACCTAATTTAAATCTGCCCATTTAGAAGAAAAGCTGCAGATTTTTGTAACCAGCTCCATGCTGGTAAAACTACATTTCTCAATGACCAAACTGGAAAGGCAATGGAAGGATCCTTAGGCAAAAGGCTGAAGACTCCTGCTGTTTTTACTGAAGTTCTAGTGGTTTTGCAAAAAGAAATGCTTCTCAATCTGATGTTTGCCTTTGGTCAATTTCCAGGGCCCTGAAATTGTTATTTTTAACCCATTTGCTCAGTTTTACACTTGTGTTTTTTCACTGACCTCTTCATTCCCCCATAACCAGAAGGTCCTCAATCCGACCCCCTAATTTTGAAATTATTTTGTATCTTTATTTTACAACTTACATTCATTACTATTCCCTTCTTTATTTATAAGAGTACTTCGAAAAGTTCATGAAAGGACTTGTTTTATCTTTTAATTCTATTTTTCCACGAACTTTTTGAAATACTCTCATATTCTTAGTGCTAAGGATAAATACATAATCAGCACTTACCACCAGCCTTTATATAAATGTATCTCCAGGCTGAAATGTGTTCTACTGGAGAACCCTCAGGAAGTGCTCATGGAAACAATGTTCCCTGAGTTCTTGGATGACCTTAACATTTTTCTGTAGTCTTTATATTAAAAGGTTAATTTTGCTGAATATAAAATCCTTGGCTCACATTTTCTTTCCCTGAGTACTCATATATTAAATATGTTACTCCATTATTTTCTGGCATAGAGTTGCTCTCAAAAAGCTAATGACAATCTGATTTTCTTTCCCCATAATTGACTTTGGTTAATACTTTCATAAGAATATGCTTAATGTTGTCCATTCTAGATCTATCTTCCTACTTTTGCAGTATAATCTCTTAATGTAAATTTTCTAGTCATTTTTTATTTTAAGAAATTATTCAATTATAATTTTTAGCATTTGTTTTGTTCCATTGCTTTGATTTTTTTTCTTCAGTGCCTACTATTATACATATATGTTTATCTTCTTTGCATATCATTTTCTTTGAATCTGTTTCGTCTCTTTTTTTATTTTAAACTTCATTAACTTAAAATTTTTCATCGCTCCTTTTTTTATTTCTTTTAATGCATTACCTTTTGTGTTTATATATTTTTGGTTTTGTTCTAGTTTGGCCTTCATTTCTGAAGTAATTATTAAAAATTATTCTTTCTAACCCTTTCTTGAATTCTGTCACCTACCTTTTATAAGCCTTTGTTTTCTCAAACGAACTCATTTACCAGTCTTTCAAAATATTCCACAGATTGTATCATTTTCTTTATTTCTTTTTAAATAATTAAAAATTATCATTTTGAATAAGATTTAAAGAGGTTTTTATTTATTTTGTGTTCAAATCTTGCTAATATGCTGTCATTGTTGTAGAAATTTATTTTGTTTTCTATCATCTTTTTCTATAGCGTATTTTTATAGGTGATTCTAACTCGTTTCTTTTCTATTGTTCATGTTTAAGTTAAATGCATTTTTATTTTTATCATGGAAAGATGGGTCAAGCCAGACTTTCTAGAGTCTTCAGTGTCTTCAGAGCCCCCTCTTGTGTTATTTTCAAGATAAATAATATGCTATTTCACTTTCTGAGTGTACTTCCTTTGCTTCTATCCCTCACTTTTATCTAAATTGCCTATTTACCTGTTCCATTTGATTTGTATTCCACTCCCAGGGATTTTTCCTCAGTGTGGAATATGTCCTGAGAAGCCTAGTCTGCTCCAGCACTGACAACCTTTTTCTTGTTTCCCTTGAAAACACTGGTGATTTGGTACCTGCAAACTCCCTTCTCCATTTTTGCTGCTATTCTCAGATTAGTCTGCCTGTCTTTCCTGTGATTACCTGTTATTTTTTTTGGTGGGGGGAGGGTAGTGGGAAGGTGTGTCTATCATTCCAGGGGCCATCAACAGCCCAGTTGATCTTCCTCTGTTTCTTCCTACACAGTTGCTGAAGCCACAGTGGTCTAGTGGTTTATCAGCACCTATTAATGGGAATTTGTTGTTATTTAGTGTTCTTGTAGATATTGTGTATGTGTTTTTAATTTTGCTACCCTAGTTACTCTGTCTGTCTTTATAGGAGGATTCGGGGATATTCAAAAAGTAACATCACTTGTACCACGAGCTTCCCAGAATCTGGACAAACATTATAAAAATGTATTATTTATGTATTTGGGTAATGTGCATTAAAATAGAATTAACATATTGAGTGGATTTCATGGACTTCACAGGAATTAGTGATTAGATCAATATCTTTTTAAAATAAATTTACAGAAGTAAAACAATTACAATAATTTCAAAATAAAATAGTAGTAATGGTAGTATGTAAATATGGCAAAAAAAATTGTGAATGTGGTGCACAAATAACTCCATTTTGAAGTACTGTTATAGCTAAATGCCTTTAACCATAAGGGACGGGGCTCTTTTAAAAAAATTATAGGGTTGGAGTAATATTTGGAAGCAGCAATGGAAAGCAAGGAAGGCACTGATCCCACCTCCTGAGTTTGAGGAATTAAGAGTATAAGAAAATAAACAATCTCTGAGAATGCTGCAGGGAAGCTGTGCCCTAAGGAAAAGACCTGGTTTCAATTAAGGAAAGAAGGAAGGAGTTATCGGTAAAGAGGATACCTGATATCGATGAGAGACTGAAATATAACAAAGCTTTAATGACTAGATATAACTTTCTTAAACTGAGAAATATTTCTCTCTTTTTTTTTTTTTAATATTCATTCTCTTGGTAACAATGAGAATGTTCATTCCCAATGATCCATTACTTATACTTCTGGGAATTTATCATAAGTAGCTGAATGGCGAGAAGAAATTTATTAGTATGAGAATGATTCTTGCTATAGAGCATGTGATAGTTTAAAATAAAGAAAAAACCCAAATAGGAAGAGCATAATGATTCAATAATTGGAAATGATTAAACAAATGATGATGGGTATATGTGCTGGAATGACATAAAGTCTCCAAAAATGTCAACTATAAATAGTTCAAGAATCACACAAAACATTTTTAAGTAAGAATATACCTAACATTTGTTGGTAAATAGGACTGCCAAGAATGGGAAAACATACATGCATGTAAACAAGATTGGCATAAAAAATAGAAAAAAAAAGCATATAAAGTTTTTAGGATATTAGGATGATAGAGTTGTTTTATTTATAAATTATCTTTTTATCTTGTTTTTATAGTTTTGTCACAAATGTATGTATATGTATAATAAAACTTTCCCAAAAGGAGATACTATAAAGCAAATATTTATCTCATATTACCTTAAAAAATGAGAGTAATTCATTAACAATGCTTCCTCAGAGTTTCCTTACATGTTTTTTTTTATCATGCCTTTTTTTGGAGGTATGTTTATAAGCTCAAAAAATACAATCAGATATGAACACAGTAAAAAGATCAGTGGTGGCCAGGGGCTAGAGTGGAGGGAGGGATAAGTAGTCAAGGCACCCAGGATTTTTAGGGCAGTAAAACTACTCTGTATGACACTGCAATGGTAGATACATGTCATTATACATTTGTCAAAACCCATAGAATGTACAACACTAAGAATAAGCCCTAATGTAAACTGTGAACTTTGGGTGATAATGATGTGTCAGTTTAGGTTTGTGCATTATAACAAATACACCACCGTGGTGCAGGATGTTGACAGCAGGGGAGGTTGTGAGTGTGTGGAAGTTACATGGGAACTCTCTGTACTTTCTGCTCAATTTTGCTGAGAACTTAAAGCAGCTCTTAAAAATAAAGACTGTTAAAATAATTTTTTTAAAGACAATCGAAGGCTTGGTTATAAAGCTTTATATTCTAGCTGATCAAGAAAATGTAACCATCAGAATAAAGTGCCAGTTTGGGGTTAAAGCAGAGGAACAGGCCAAATTGTGAGTTGGATTCTGTTAATGTAGCTTCCTTGCAATTTTTTCAGTGGTAACAACTTCCGTGCTTCTCAGTGGCTCAGTTTTGCCATTTATGCAATGAGGTCTATAGTGGGGGGTTGACTCTTTACTTCATAGGTGAACCCTGAGGGTAGATGAATCTCTGTACTAAAAGTATTCTTGTGCCTTAGGAAAAAAGAACTTTATAAACCAAAGATCCGTGTGTTTTCTACCTTATGTTTTGTTACAGTTACACAGGATGAATGGAGAAGCAACCACACAATAGAAACAGAGATAAATCAGACTCTGGAAATACCATGCTTTCAAAATATCTCCTCAAAAATTTCATCTGAGTTCACCTTTGCATGGTTGGTGGTAAGTGTTGCCCTTTTCAGTGAATAACAGCAGTGATCTTTAAATATTAATCAAGCACAATGAATAACAGGTAATAATAGGGAAGGAAGCATACTGCACGAGAGGCAGGCATTATGCTATGGCTGGGGGACGGCTGGGGAAGGGAGGGAAGGACACTATGACTCCTAACCAGGCAAGCCTCCGAGCCTGGGAACGCAGAACATTAATTTAGAAATTGGCTCTGAAAGGTTAATTTCTATTTCAAATTATATACCAAACTATGATTACAGAAGGAACAGTATATCATGGTGCTGTGGAGAAAAGCCATGTCCAGCAGCAGCACCTACTCAAAAATATTTGTTTTATAAACAACATTTGTAGAGACACAGACCTCCTTTTCCCAGAACTCTGATTACTGCATCTTGGGAAATATACACCATTGTTTTAGATCAGGAAACAAACTCTAATGCTTGTAAAACATAAGTAGAAAATGTACATGAGAGAAACAGGACTCATGTAAGAAATAGTCACTGCTGAACTCTACTAAATGCCACAGGAGACTGCAGGACTGTGGTTGCCATGCCCTTTAGCCTAAAAAAAGAAGCCAGAAATCTGGATTTTTGTAAGAAATTTTCCAATTTTAAAAATAATGAGGGCCGAGCCTGTGGCACACTCGGGAGAGTGCGGTGCTGGGAGCGCAGCAACGCTCCCGCCGCAGGTTTGGATCCTATATAGGAATGACCGGTGCACTCACTGGCTGAGTGCCGGTCACACGAAAAAAAAAGACAAAAAAAAAAATGTATAGAGCAAAAATAAGTACTGGTCTGTTATTTTGATAGAACGAATTACTAGGGCACTCTAAAATATAGCAGTATTATTTTTTAAATTTCCAATTAAAAACATTTCACTGAAGGATTCACTTTAATAGTTATAATTAGTTAACTGCTGCTAAGTTACTTACCATGTAATGACTAAATTCTCCCACTATTTTTCTCTACTTGAAATATTGCAAAATTCATCTATACAGATCTTTACCTACACAGATCCATAATTTAACTTGAAGCCTGTCCCTTAACACAAATGTATCACTTACCTACTTTGTCTGCCTTTGTTATTTTATCACTAGTCTGCAACGTTATTTTACCATACTATATCATTTTATTTTAAAAATTTTAAAAACTAAAATTTTAGTGATTTAATATGTCTTTTAAATGGAAATTATCACAGTCTTGTCTCATAACAGGTAAACAAAATCAACGTAAGTATAATAATAAATATGAAAGAATTGTGTAATTTTAACTTTAATGTAAGCCAACCAAATGGCAGCCAGCTATTAATCAATATACGTAGTAAACCTCTAAAACTGTTAAATCCAATGACAAGAGACTAACAATTATTAAGATAGCCATAAACATGATTTCAAGAATCACATAACAGGGTATTCATTTAGATGATCCAGAATATGATTATATTAACTTTTTGGATTGTTATCAAAATAAAAACACAGGATTTAATAATTCTTACAAAACTCATAGATCCCCATGAATGTAGCAGCTGACAGAATTTGGGAAATACTGTGATTCACATTATTGATTATTCACATTACAAGTTACCTAGACTTTTGTGAACTCTCTTGGAAACTAGACCCTGCATATAAAAAGATTTCTCTGGAAACATGCCAAATTCAAAATAACTGACTTGAAAGAAGACCTTAAAATACAACCTACTGATAATTTTTCACTGTCTAGATATTTTTTGTAGAGTCAATAATATGAAAAGAAAAATATATTCTAAAACAACTTTCCCAGTTGTTCTAAAATCTACAATGTCTCTGCCATCTGTCACAAAACACATTTTCCCCTTTATAGGATTTGTTTTGCAAAATGTAATGCTTCCTGGGCATTATGTCTATCACTAGTATAAGCCAATTGTTCTTAACAAACATGATGCAATGTAGTTCTTAGAAAAAGGTTAAAAAGTGGAGATGATCTCAGGAAGACAGAAACTTGCTCTACTAAACTTTATGATAATGGAAGTGCACTGTTTATACGTTGTTTACAATACTAATATTTTTCACCAATAGGGCAAAAATTTCTTGTCCTAATTATCACAAATCCACTATCAATGGGAATCCTGCTTTAGTGTAGATATTTTTGCTGACCAGTAAGTTGATCTGTAGTATTTTTACTTATCTCGTGGTGTGTAATCTTTTTTTCCAAGCAAATGTAAAGGCTTATGTGGCTTTGAGTTTCTCCAGGGCAAAAACCTGCATCACTAACTTCAGAAATCCTTGGCATCTAGCACAGTGCCTAGAATATAGGCACTCAATGAATACTTAATAAATAATTTAATGGATTTGTTTCTATCCGTTCCCTTTCCCCACAGTCCTATTCATTGACCTCATATTAAATTGATGGTTGTTAAATTCATGCTGTTTGACTGGTTAATGAGCGGCTGCTCATGAAGTATCAAAGACTAAATAACTGATAAGGCATCCTCCATCTAGTAGTTTCCTTCAAAGAAACTAAGTAACCTACACAGACATTATCTTTGGATCTTGCCAAAACATTTAGGATAAATGAGTGCCAGAGAGTGCACGTAAGGTCATAGCCTGAGAGGATGAGTCTTAAACATCTACTGGAACCTCAAGACATGCTGTCACTTTAAAGAATGCACCATGATACAGACAACTCAAGGAAACTATTTGAAAGAAATCTCTCTTCAAAGGTAATATTGTGCTGGCAAATGTGCTGATTAAATTCCTACTGTGCACTCCCTTTTTAAATGTCAAAATCTATTTGCTCCTCTGATTTACGTCCTGCCCCACATTGCTGACGGCTGTGGCATTCAGTAAGTCTGATGGGAAACCATGTAATATCCTTATATCAGGGAATAAACTGCAGTTACATGTCTGCAGAGGACATAAATATCCAATCTATATTTTAGATCTTTAATCTCTTGTTAAATTAACAATAATCATAACTATAAGGCAATTGTTCTTACAAATGTGATATAATGTGGCTTTTAGAAAAACGTTAAAAAGTAGAGATGGTGAAGTTGAGCTCAGGAGGGCAGAAACTTGAAATACTGAACTCCTAACTTGGGGGAGCTACAAAGGCTTTCCACCTCAAGTGCTTCCTCAAACCCTAGAAAGAATTTTGCAATCTAAACTCTTATAGGTCACTGGAAAATAAAAGCCGTGCCTTTATGTATGTGAAATTTTACAAATCTAATTAATTCAGTTATGACCCTCATGGGAAAGGTTTTATTGGGATTCTCAATATAATTTTAAAAAACTTATTTGGTATGCATAGCTGATCCCATGGTAAGGCTGTGTTAAATGTGTTAATGAGCAGATCTTTTGCATTTTGGAAAGTTACGTTTCAGGATTGTGACTACACTAAAGTAGACAAGTATCAGGTATAAACAGACAGTGTATCTAACATTGATCTAGAATGAGAGGTAACTAGGTAAACACAAAGAGTAACCCTTCAATGGAAACTGAGGGTCTATATGAATAGTGGAGTGATACATAAGAAATCATAGAATATGTATGTTTAGATGGGATGTAGTTGGCAGAGTGATAGACAAGTGATATTTTTCCCATTTTATGTCCTAGGACACCAGCATACAGTCAGGAAAATTCTACAGGCTTATTCCGAGAGCTTCTAAATACCCTCTAATATTCTGTTTTCATTCCAAACTATCATCCTGATTTCCCATAGTATGAATTTCAATCCAGTAAACATATATGAATCTGTTTTGAGTGCTAGGTCCTGCAGGAATATAAAACTATATTAGACATATTTCCTACCATGACGTACACCTTTAGTAAAAATGTAAAAAATGGCAGCATAGGGGAAAATAGTTTGATTCTGACTAGATGGATCTGGAAAAACTTCTTAGAAAAGGTTATGTTTGAGCTAGATAATTAAAAAACAATTGGCAAAAGACAGACATACACTACACCAAGACCCTGGGACCAGTCGTACAAGTTGGTAGTGCAGATGGGGAAAGGTGTTGAGGAAATATTTGCCCCCAATGTCAGTGGGGAAAAAAAAAACCCATGACTTTTCTCTTTAAAATCATGAAGAGAAGGACAGAAATATTTCAAATTCAAACAGTTCAATATTAATGATTTAAGCATATAGTATTAGTGATTCAAGCATATATTTAAGCATATAACTAAATCCTAGATGCTGTATACCTTTAAATTTTTACCTATAAATGTATCTTTTCAATATGCTCTTCCTTAATATTTATGCTATTTTTAGTTAAGTAAAAGGTGAAATAGGACTATAAAAAGTGTTGGTTTTCTATGCTTACAGGAATCCTCACTATTCAGAAATCAAAACTGTAAGCTCTTTCTTACCTGATGGCAGCTGACCCTAATTGTCCTTACTGTAATCAAAAGAACGAATATATTTTGTAATGGCAGATATGCCAACTATCTCAATTTGATCATCACATATTGTACACAAATACCAATAGTCAACTCTGTACCCCACTAACATGTATCATACATGTTTTAATAAAAAATATATAAATAATAAAGTGCTAACCAACTACAAAATGTGAAAAACCAATCACAATGATTAGAAAAAAAAGCGTTCTAGAAACTGGATGTGGGGAGCTTTGCATGCAGCCTGCTTAGACAGCACTCACTGTGTGGAGAATAAATGCAGGAATGTGAAGATAGGAGCAGTTTGGAGATAAAGAAGTAGCAATCAATACAGTTAAAAGCAGTTATCGAATGAGCTCTGGACACTCAGCCCCTGCCCTGTGCTGTGGTCAACACAGCCAGCTCTGCCTGGCACTGGCTCCAGGGAGCTCAGCCAGCCCAGAGATGAGATAATATCACTAAAGCAAATAATAGCTAGGTTCCCCTTCTGGATTGAAAATTCTGATTCTAGTACAAAAATAGGAACACCTCAACAAATTACAAGAATCTTAGGATTCGTCAGTTATTTAAGAAATATAATAGCAGTTTTTCCTGATTTAGTTTGACCCAGCCCTCATTATCCTAATTATTTTATCAAACTCCTGCACATGATTTAATTATGCATTTGTTTCTCTTCTGTGGGTCCTAATTTTTGTATTTGATTTTCCTCTGAATTTGCTCTTCTCCTCAAATAGACTGTAAGCAGAAAAGACAAGGACTGTTCCTTCTACTACTTTTGTGAGGCTGTGGATAGCAAAGTCATTAATAGCATGACTTTTGGAGGGAAATTGTTATTTTCAATCCTGGATCTACCACTTACTAGCCTTGTGACCTAAGGGCTAGGATTAGGGTGAGGTAAGTAAGGCCCTCAACCTTGGGAGCAAAATTTAAGGGAGGGTCAAAAAATCAGTAATCAAGATAAATATTTTAATACAATATTTTTAAAAATCCAAATTTAGGGAAAATTTTTAAAAATTTAAATAAAGGCAGATAGCTGTTTGTTTTGAGACCTTGCTATATTTATATTGCTCAAGGAACAGTATTTCCCAGTCAGCCAGGGTTTTCTGGGTCTTCGTGGCCACTGTGTCCTTCAAGGGTATGTATAAGGTTTGACAGTGGCAGGAGAACAGATTGAGCAATTCATGGCTTTATGAATGTCTTAGGCCATTTTGTGCTGCTGTGACAGAATACCTGAGACTGGATAATTTATAAAGAACAGAAATTTATTTTCTCACAGTTCTGGAGGCTGGAAAGTCCAAAATCAAGGTGCCATAGTTAGGCCTGGTCTCTCTGCTTCCAAGATGGTGCCTTGAATGCTGTATTCTCTGGAAAAGAGGAGCATTGTGTCCCCACATGGCAGAAGAGTCCCACCTCCCAACACTGTTGCACTGGGAATTGTTTCAACACAAGTTTTGGAGGTGACAAAAACATTTAAACCATAGCAGTGACTCTCTATCATTCCTCAGTTTAGCCAGGTACATAGTGAATACTCATGAACCAACAGGTTGATCATAGGTGGGACTGGAGGAGAGTGAGCTTGTATTACTGAGCATCTATTAAGTGTCAGGACTAAACTAGGTGTATCATATATGTTAGCTAGTGAAATCTATACTCACCATTAAAAAGTAAACATACACCAAGATGTAAATACATAAAATTTTATAAATATTAATATTTTTTAATGTAGGCAAATTTTTTCTTTGAAGAGCAGGAAAAGAAAAATAGGTAGAAACAAAGGCACTATACAAGAACCCCTACCAGTCTGTTTCCTGCAGACCAGGTTATCTAAGATCATTATTACCAGGTAGGAGTTGAGGTATGCTCCGTGATGCCTATCACTAAAGGTGGGTTAATATATCAAAAAAAAAAAAAAAAAATACCTTTCAATCAGCAAATTGCCCACACACCTGCAACCTACAACATATACAAAGGTCTCTGGATTTCTGGAATTTCTTTTTATTTCTTGTTCTAGATACTCCAAGAAGTTTTTATGATGATGATGATGATGGTTTGGTTTTTATTAGTACATGTTGTCTCTGAGGCTTATTTGTCCCTGGTTCTGAGCATCCCTGTTTTTTGATGCTATGACTTAAATACCTTCTTACTTTGTGTGACCTTTGAGCAAGTTACTTAACCTTGGTTTATTCCAGGTTGTTGTAAATAAAAAAAGACTTGAAACAACTTTGCACAGTACCTAGAACATAGTAGGTGCTAAATGACTTTAAGCTATGACTAATGAGAACATAAAATTTTAGTAGTGGTCATAGCATAGTATTAGCATTGCTGTTTCCTCTCCTAGCTCTACGCATTTCAGTGTTTGCTTCTGCTAGTTTTTTCCTCCTCTCCTCCCATTTGCTCCATGAAGGCAGCCACTTGTATTCAGATTCTTGCCATTGACCCCTTCATAACTGGGGACTCTCTAACCTCTCGGGACTTCCTTGCGTTATAGGTTAAAGGACACTCTTTGCAACTGATTCCATCTTTCCCAGTGAAGGAACAAACCCCTCCCCTCTGCTACAGTCAACTGGGGGGAGGGAGAAGACAGTGCAGAGGGGGGTGGAACTTTGGATAAATTGGGTTTTTGGGGTATCTTTTCTCTGTCAATTTAACCCTCCTGGCCAGTCACACCTTGCTACATAAGAAAGAAAAAAGCAGTTTTCCTCACCAGTTTCCAACCTCAGCCTGTGACTGCCTTTCTTCCCACAACAAAGTGACAGACAAAAGTTCCAAACAGTGAGTCATATACTAAATGACCAAAAAGCACTTTAAACTCCAAAATCCTCACAAAAACAATCCCCATGCACAAAGCAAGAGGCTGAAAAACGTATCTCATGCTGCAGGACCTGCAGGGGGAGCCGCTGCCTTGATCACTGGCTCCAGATCAGCCAACACTGAGTGAAATGTCTTCCACTTTCTTCTGCTGTCACCACCCAATACTGAGGATTCCTTTTAGGCCCCTGTCTCCGGAGTACAATCTTTCTCCCTTTGACTTTCTGAGACTCTTCTTCATTAGGAATACAGCAGAACAGACTCTTAGGTCCTTCTTTATTAAGGTGTAGAGGTACTGCATGGTACGTACATTGCTTCAGGGGTAAGACTTCAGCAGGGTGTGAGTCTTTGCAGGCAACACAACAAACTACCTGTACGTAAGACTGATTCAGCTAAAGAATTGTGACCTACATAAGAGTTTCTACTAAGTTCATTTTGGAAATATCTATATAATTAAACTATGTAAGAAGTCTGTCTTCACTTTTCCACAGTTGCCATCCATACGTGAATTCGCTCACTTACCTAGCTTCCATTTCTTCTACCCTGAATCTGTCTTGTGTTTTAAACTAGATTCCAAGTCAGAGATCATTGTTTTTATTATTTTGTGACTTTTACCCATCAGATGCATTCCTGTTCACCCTTCTCCATTTTAGTTCCATCCATTTTCCCTGACACCTGCCCACAATTAATCTCTTGTTTACAGCCAGACAGTGGTTCTCACCAACCCTTCCTCTACCTTGTGCCCCTCATGAGTCCCCTCCTCCCTGGGCCCTTAGTCAGCACATTTACTGACATGGACCACCACTGTGACACCCCAGGGACCTTGACCATGGAAATTCTGGGTAGGGCAAGAATAATGGGGGTTTTTCTTCACAGACCCAAGAAAGGATATAGAATAGAGGAACCACGTACTCCAAATAAACTCTGACCTCGAAAGTTCAGATTAACATTTACAACCTGCTCTTCATGAGTCATCTTCAAAGCTAGCACAAACACAGAAATAAGGGATAGGGCTAGGACCAGGACCAGGCTAAGGTAAAGAGGCACTCATGCTCAGGAGCCAACCCTTCACTTATGAGACCCTGACAATGAGTGCCTCCTTAAATTTTATGCCCTTTGTGCCTGTTGGTCTCATACTAAGCCAGGCTCTGAGAGGAGCTAAAATGAGACCTTTTCTAAAGGAATCCCGGGAAGACAGTAGGGCTCTAATCACCCAGTTTAGGTGAAGCTTTAATAAGCGAAACTGAAACAGTCTCCTCGACACATCTTAGTGTTGTGAGGCACCCTCGCACAAGAAATGCACTTACACGCCACTCGTGCAGAAAAGGGCAGCTTATTCACTCCAGCTGGCCAGCGTCCATCTCCCAAGGAGCAACGAAGAAAGCGGCATCAGGACTTGGTCGTGCGGGGTTTTTAAAGGCAAAAACTACATCCCGTTGGCACACAGGTTTGTTCAGGTGCACAAAACAAGCTAGGGAGCTAGGTCACAGAAGCCAAGAATGAGCCGTTAGAACAATCAAGCATACAACTTTTCACTGTGTATGTTCCCATGTAATAGTTCACTGTGTATAGCTCCTGTTTTTATGCAACAGCTTTGTTTCTATGAGAAGGTCAATGGTTTCTCATGCAGAAGGGGGGGGTAGTCTGCAGGTCAGACGGGGGTAAAATGGAGTTACTTCAGTTAAGCAAGCAATTCTACAGAAGCAGGTAGCGTACATTATGAGGGTGTAGGGAGCTCTATTTCATTAGCAGAAAGATGTCAGAACTTCCTAAATAAGAATTAGGGTCTGACATTAGCCTCCCATACTACCCCAAGCCCCTAAATCCCACCCCAGACACACAGTTTATGGAGGATTATAAAGAGGAAATTCTGGTCAGGACAGCAGCAAATTTCTATTCGTGTTAGGAGATGATGATAGTAGTTTTTAATTGAAAGTCAAGTATAATGATACTTTCTCTAGTAACATAAATATCTCTTCATTTCAGTTCTCCACTCATCATCTCCATTTCACAAGAAATAGATGGATTAATCTCGTTCAGGGCTGACACAGTTGACTGCTCAGTAACTGGTAACTATTTTTCTTACCAGGAGGATAATGGAACTCAGCACACACTTATCACCCAAGATCAGCCCATCAGCAATTCCACGTTATTTAAAGGCAGAGTCAAGCTAGGCACAGATTATGGACTCCACCTCTCTCCAGTCCAAATCCACGATGATGACCGGAAGTTCTCTTGCAGCATCAGAGTCAGGCCTGGCAAGATCTTGAGGAGTTCCACCGTTGTCAAGGTTTTTGGTAAGGGTTTATGTTCTGTGGGCTCCCTGCCATCGTCCTGTCAATTTCTCCTGCCTGTCTCTCCCCTAGAAAGGAAGCACGCTGTTACCACAGAGAGCTGCCATGCAAGGGTAGCTATTCCAGACTTCTGTTTCCCTTGATACTTGTCATTCTTGTTGGGGGTGGGATCAAGGGTAGGACACTAAAGAGTGATAATTCATTTAAGAGGATAAAATCACACAGAAAGCCATGGATAGTTCTTTTCCTGGGAACCACTCTCTTGTTTACAACTTTAATGTTTCCTAAGAACACTGAAAATCTCTTTAATTATAAAACTGCCAAAGTCTAATTACTTAGTTGTCTAATTGTCATCGTTGCAAGGTGGAATAAAGCCAGTGAGGAAAAGAAAGTGATAAACACAATCCCAGAGAAACTCCTAGGAGCATGGAGCTGAGCTATGAAATCCAGCTCGGCCCCACTCAAAATGCAGTGCTCTGCAAGGTGCAAATTTGAGAGGAAAATGTGAACATGTGAACATTCTATTTTGCCTTATGGTGCAAGAAAATATTAATAAACAGAAACCCCTGGCTTTTGTTTGTTTGTTTGTTTGTTTTGTTTTGTTTTTTCACTTTTGTGGCCAGGACCTGTGTTTTTTAAAAAGTCATTTTTAAAGGACAGCAAAGAGAAAAGCAGTGATGTGGATGGACAATTAATTGTTTTTGAAAATGAGTTAAATAAAGAGCAAATAATTTCACAATACCCAAGGACACGAGCTGCTGAATTGTTTCTCAGTTCTCTGAATGACAGAGCAAGTGGAAAATCTTTGTTTTTACTTAGAATCTTATTGCATTATTATTGGAGATCATACAATTTAGTGTTCTGAAGAAAACAAAAAGTTATTTGTAAAGACTGGTGTGGCTACAGCCAAGATTTATTTAATTAGAAATTTCATGCTTAAAGCTTTCTCCTGAGTCTCTCCCTGGCTCTTAATCTCTTCCTTTCTCTTCTTCCCTCCACTGCCTCCTCTCTCTCTCTCCACCTCTTCGCAGGGGCAATAATCACCCCTGATGACTAGGTTCCTATGGAGTCTAAACAGTGTCCTGTGAAGAGCTGGAGACAGATTGTTCATCTCTTTTATCAATATCACCATTTGTTTACCTGTCAGGGGGTGACCTTCTCAGCACAGACATGAAGCTGCCTCATCTGGCTTAACTATTGGCAAACCAATGAGGGAAGCCATCCTGGACGGAGCAAGAAGTATCATTTTTAGGTTAGGCAAGCTGTGATCCCATTTGACCAAGGTTTTTTACACCATAACAGGATTTGTCTCATCAACATATAAACCACGTCCTGTATCTCTTTGCTGTGTTAAAATGCCTTCATCTTGTTTTTGAATGTTTTTCAGTCTTTTACATCTCATTTCTATCATCCCCTCTGGCTCCACATTTCTTCCTCTACATTTCTCTCACTTCTTCTTTGAACATCTTTCAGTAGATGCTTAAAAATATGAGACTCCGTGTGCTTGTTCATAGAATTAGATTTTCCCTGCTTTCTGGCTTTTCCACTTCATAAATGGGCCAGGTAGGTTACGTTTGGACAGAGTGTCATCCAATCTTTAACCTATTTGCAGGTGTCACCTCAGTATATTTTATAGTGGTCCTGGGACCACTATATACCTTATAAGAAACCATTTTTCATCCCTTGGTGATTCCCCATATGAAATAAGCCAAAAGTAAAAATAAACACACACACACACACATACACACACACACACACACAAAAAAAAAAACTTAGAAATGAGTACCTAAATGTATCACAGACCAATCCTACATGCTCTAAACCCAGCTTATTACTTCTTCCCGAACAATGCCTTCTAACAGACCAGGGACCAGAGGCTGCCCCAGCTCCTCTGCTACTTCCCGCATCTCCCTTACTGGTCTGCTGTGACTTTACTTTCCCCAGCAGGGAGTCACCTGGCCATCACATTTGCTGTCCCCCACTCCAAAATTCTAAACCTGACAGTCCTGAACTTCAAAGAGAATCTGTCTCTTTCTACCACTCCTGCAACTTTTAGTGATTGTTTTTTCTTTCAGGTCCTTCAGTTTACTGGTATTTGTCTGCTAGAAGAAGTTCAGAAACACCCCTCCTCCCACTAGTGTTTCAGGGTTGTATCTTTGTTTGAGTTTACGTGAAAGATAACATTGAGATAAGGATTTGAGTAAAATTAATTTCTTTGAGAGGTTATCCTCGGAAACATCAGAAAAGGAGTGGGAAAGTGAGCCAAGGAAGGGAAGGAAGATAATAAAATGTGCATGATTAAGCAAGTTACCACTGTGGCTTAGAGTTCAGTCTTACTGGGGATCTCTAGGAGAGAACATAGAACACACATAAGAGTTATCCCAAATGAAGGGCAAGAAAGCTAGAGTATTTATCCACCAACCCCACATCTGTTATCACCATTAATTCTCTGGGACTTCCAGTTTCTCCTCCTTGTGGACTGAGTATGCTCCCATAATTTCAGTATGTCCTTAGGCAGAGAGTCATAGGCATGCCCAGAAAGAGGCCTTCAGCATGTAGAGGTAGATGCCAAGTGGACATGGCAGGCATCTGGGACAGGGGGTCTTAATATTCTTTCCACTGAATCATGGAAGATTTTTCTGCCATAATCAAGACTTACTTGAAGCCACGTCCGTTCGACATGGTGTACTCAATGTCTACTTTGTGCTGGGCACTGTTAAGTGCTAGAGACGTGGAGGTGCATACAATACTCTGGTTTTGAGGCACTTACAATCTAGCACAACAACAAAATCGCTGAAGTATTACCTGATATATTCCAGTGGCAAGCAACCACAAGTTTCAAATGTTTTTCCCATCCCCCTCAGGGGCCTTAAAATAAGACTTTATTTTGGACATGTAGAACACTCCTCTCTCTCCCCATCACCTGCCCCTCCACTCATCTGTAATCCCAATTTCACTTCACTCACCACTGATCATAAACTCAAGTATCAGCTACACATCTTCCAGAAGGCTCCTCTTATCCCCCAAGGTTAGGTTAGAAGCTTTTCTTAAAAGCTTTCTTCAAATTCTACATGTCTTCAATCATTGTACTTATCTGAGTGTGTTATTACTTCTAGTATATTTATCTATATTTTTCATAAAAAAAGTATGATTTCTCCACCTTTGTTTCCTAGGTGTCTAGCAGACTGCTATGCACACTGTGGGTTTATAATAAATATTTGCTGGATGATGAATCTCTCTCTCACACACACACACACACACACACACACACACACACACACACACACACACACACACACACACACACACACCCCTAGTATCCAGAAAGGATGACATTCAGTGCCACTGCCATTAACTGTGTTTTATTTGTCTTTAAGCTAAGCCAGAAATCCCCATGATTGTGGAAAATAACTCCATGGATGTCTTGGGAGAGGTGAGTGACATTAAAGCCTTTGAGAATCTATAGTATTACATGCCAAGGTGTGCTGAGTTGTGTAGTTGTCAGGAATGTTCTCTCCTTGGCCTTCAGACAATTCACTGCTGATGAAGATGAAGGGAAGTGGTGTTGATTCTAGAAACCAAATAAGAATCCTTTCTTTTAGACTTAGAGCTCTCAGAATGTGAGACATCTTTAGTCCTTAAATTTCCCAGAAAAATAGTCCCAATTGCTTAAACTTCTCTTTAATAAAAATTGAGGTGGATAGTGAGGGAAAAGTAGGGCAGAAAGCTGTGTGAATCCTGGGGTAAGAATAAGGCTTTTGCTTAGCTGACATTTAGTTTGTTCTAACCCATTTCCTGTACCAGCTTTCCCATTGTTTTTATTTCGAAGTGACAGTAGGAAATCTGCCCTCTTGTGCTGCTTCAGAACCCTGGCTATTTTTTTGGCTTGTAAGAGGAGGGCAGGAGAAAAAAAAAAGTAGAATAGGGCCCTCTGACTTCAACTTCTCATGTGCTGTTCCCAGCCTCTCATCACTGGGATCTGGACCCACTTTGCAGCCCTTCCTTTGCTGGCTGTGACCTTGGGCAAAGTACTTCACATCTCTGTGGATGGTTTCTCCATCTATGTGAAGGGAATGATAATAGTACCTGTACATTGTTGTTTTTAAGAACTAAATTTAATAATCTACAAAAGTTCTTGGTACAGTATGGGGTACATGTTAAGTGTTCAATAACCATTATTGTTGCTCTTTTTGTTCTGATTACTATTATCTGTTTTAATCAGCTGTCACGTGGCCTTTTGCCTTCATCTAAGCATTTCAAAACCCCATGTAAAATAAATATTCTCATTAATTCTCAAACATTTTTTGTTATATGGAGTGAGAGAAAATTATACTCATATTCTACTTTCTTCTTTCCTCAGGAACATTAAATAATTTATGATTTCTGGTCCCACTGAATATCATTAATTTCATATGAGCTGCATACAAATCATAGCTCAGACTCTGTGGGATGGTTTTGGATGACTGTATATATGCATTATCCAAGTATTTGTGTCTTTTGCCATCATGTATTAATCTCTTAGATTACTGCTGTTGTAATTCTGGTTATATAGGAAAAGATTTAATCATTTATATTCTGCTATAATTTAGTTTCCAAGTTTATTGGTGATTTCATTTCAATAATTAATACAAAACAAGTAATCTAATAATACAACTCTTGGTAGGTGTTTTTGGTTCTTAGAAGGATCTCTTGTAGATTCGTGGTGCCAGTGTTTGCAGATAATATGGACTCAATCCAGATATAAAGCCATAAGTTAGATCTAAGAATTCCAGTTTTTTAAAAAGGACTTTGCCTGATATGCCATCAGATTTCCTCCTCTGCACTCATGCTTGCCCCGGCGCTGGCTAGAAAAAACCAGAGAACTCTCCTTCCTGGGGAATTAGTTAATAATCTCTCTCTAACCCCACATAACCGGCTACAGGACACGGCTTGTCTATAGGTCTTTTAAGATCTTGCCAAACCTTAGTAATTCCTCACTCTAATATTCTTATACTCCCTGCTGCATTTTTTCAATAACTTATTAACTCTTCAAAGCCCTTTCACATACTTTTATATTGTGGTGTTCCCAATGAGCCTCTGAAGTACCTAAGGCATCTGTCATGTTACAGATGAGAAATTAGAGCCTGGGAAGTCTAACAACTGGCTGAGTCATTAATAAAGGACAGAGTAGGGATGCATGTTTAGCATGCTCCTATCCAGGCAGGATGGTAGGATGAAAGGAAATCATGCTTCTGGGTTGGATAGGATGAAAGGAAATCATGCTTCAGACTCAAATCCTAATTCAACCACTTACTAGTTACATATCCTCATCAAGTAGTTAACCTCTACAAGCCTTAGCTAACTCATCTCTAAAACTGGGAGAATAATAAATACTTCACAGGGTTCTTAGGAAAATTAAATGTGTACACAGTAATAGAGTACACAGCACACAGTAGATGTCTCAGGAATATTTTTTCCTACCCATTATTTATCATTCACCCATATTTATCATCCACCCACCCTCCTTCACCCATTTCTTTCTCTGTGTGTACATTCATAAATCTGCTATGTGAGATTCTAAGAGACAATGTGGGATAATGAAAAAAAGAGCATAGATTATGGAATCTGATAGTACTAGGTTTGAATTCTCCTCCATCACTTATTAACTTGGGCCCCAGGACCTCAGTTCTTTAACTTCCTCATCAGTGAGTGAGGATGATGATTCCAACCCCACATGGGTGATGTAAGGACCAAATGAGAGAACATATGCAAAGTGCCTACCATCTGGCAACCATGAGTGTTGGGTAATGGTAATTTCCTTACACCCCCTCCATTCCCTAGAAATCAGTTCAATCAACATGCACGTACTGATGCCTACTCTCATGCTACGTATTCACTATGCTTGCAGCCCTCAGTGTTGGAGTGTACTGGAGCTTTGGTCACTTGTGAGCTGTTTCTTCTACTGTTATTAGTTAAATTTACAAAGTTTATGGCTAATTTAGTTTTTCTGTAAAATAGGAAAGACCCCACATTTTTCTAACAATGATGCCTCTCAGGCTTGGACATACCACAGTGTCACACCTATGGATGCTCTTGTGTGTTCCTGAGGGTGAGACTTCGCCAGCGTTCCAACCTAGCATGCAGCTTCATTCCTGCAGCTAAGATTGCAAGGAAGTCTTTAACCTAAATCTCAGGGCCCCTCCATGTATCAGATTTCTGCATGAGAGCAAAAGATGCTGGGCCAAAGACCCCCTCAACCCACAGCTGATGATGAAGCGTAAGAAGGCACAAGAGAGATGCATGAAAATGCCAGAGTTCATTCAACAGTCCAGTTTTTCCACAAGCCACATACATCTCTCTATGCTTGTGCTTTATGCTCTAACCTGATCATCTCCATGGATCCTGTCCTTGTTACTCCCTACCTATATTATGTTTGACAAAATTTAGAGGGAAAATTTTAAAGAAAACTGCCTCACATGAAATATTGAAAACAAAAGCAGTCTTGGGTTCAGTTGCCTAAAAGGGAAGAGAGACTGTAATAATAGGAGCCATGCAAAATAGACACCATCATCAAAAAAACATACTGCAGTTTGCATCAGAGTTCATCAAGAGAGTTCTGGTAGCTTTTTGCAGAATTTAATTATTTGTGTTGATTTGGTTTGGGTTTTTCAAAGCTCAAATGCTTGTGGATTCCTTGACCCTCTTAAGCTTCACTCCAAATATATGTGTTTTTGTTTTTATAAAGATTAGGTATTACAGCCTCTTTTTCGCCTAGCATCTTTAGTGGCACGACAAGGCTCAACTCCAAATGTCTGGCTACAGGCCACCGGCACCCACCATCATGTGCATAGGTGAGCACCTGAGCTTTCACCACAGCTGGAGAGGGCCCTAGAAGGGCACCACACCCTGTGGAAAAGCAGAGGGGAAATGGAATTGTAGCATCAGGCAGATTTCTAGACAAAGCAGCATTACAGGACTGCAGGGTAGCCTGGGCGTTTCACAAGCCCAGTGTTTGGACTTCTGTTTGTTCCACAGACAGCTCATAGGGAAGACAGGTCTGGCTGTTAGGGCTGTCTGACAAGTCTAAGAAGCAATAAGGGTGCGACACAGAGGTGAGGGCTAAAGGAGGCAAGACGCCATTACTGTACCAGGATCCGGTCTGCTTTCAGAGGGGTTAGTGCTGTAAGGTACTTGGGCTATCTATGAGATAATGGGAAACTGCCTGTATCTCTTTTCATCTACCCTATCTTTCTCCCTACGTCATTGTTACTCTCAATTCATTAAAAAAAAAAGGTTCTAGAAGATTCTTCCAAAACAAAAGTCAACTCCAGCACAAAGGCCAGAGTAGTTTCCAGTTTGATTTGATTTGATTCAATTCAATTCCTAAGTTAACATTTTAGGCACGACCTCAGCAGCCCAGGAAATTTTTCTGTCCCTGTGGACTGTCAGGCTTCCTTTTTCCAAAGCATCTCTCAACAGTTAAAGATGAACAGTTTGAAAAAAACAAAAAAACAAAAAAACAGAACAATGGATTGGCATGAAGTTAGCATTTTAGAGGTACGAGTAAAACCTAAAACCCACCACTCAAATGATCGACTGATCTGTGGGCACAGAACAAAACCAACTTCACTCATTAAAATTGACCTCAGGACCCAAGAAAATGCTCTCTGCCCTTCACTCATCCAGATGGTCACGGGCTCCTTTCTTCTTTCGTGGTGAACTTTTGCTTGCGCACTGCCTCTCTTCCCATTTTCACATTTCTTCTCTATCTCCTTTTCTTTTTTTACTTTCCTATCTCTGTTCTTTATTTCTCCTTACTTACCCCCATTTCTCTGTCTTCTTTTTCTTTCTGAGTTTCTTCTCTTCCTCACTAATTCCTTTTCCTTTAACAGACCTCAATATGAAATTAGATTATATTTTGAAAACATACTAAGTATCAAAGACCTTAACACAGACCTTACAAAGAGAATTTGAGTTAAACATGCTCAGATCTCAAAAAAAAAAAAACCGAGAAATAGAATAATGTACTATCAGAGCATACAATAAATAACATCCTAAAAGTGTGCTTTGTAAATTCTAGACAGTACAGAGTGTGAGAGAACATGGCAACAATGGTCTTTTTAAAGCAGAACAAAGTGTTGAATCCTAAAAAAGGAAAAAAAAATATGTACTTTTAAATACCTGAGAGTAAATTTTTATATTCTACACTCTTAATGTTTAAACCAAGCAAGTTGAAAAGTATTTAATTTTCTCTGTGCTACCTACATATTTACGAGTTTAAGTGTTAGATTGGTGAAAAGACTCAGAAGACTCAACTTATACTGATGAAACAGCTTTAATATAAGCAGCCAGTACAACAGCACAGCAAGAGAAGAAAGGTTTGCACTGAAAGGTCTGCAGATCTCAGGCTCGGGCTTATTTGTCCTTCCCCTGCTGGATCACATATAACAGCTTTGTATTCACATCTCAAACCACCACTAGTGTGCGTGCAAACACCTAAGCTCTCTCTTGGTGGGGTTGCTGAGAGGGAGCTGGTCATGCGGGCACATTCCAGCTACCTGGCCAGCCTCACTCAACCGTCAAAACCTTCAGCTCCACCAAAACTAAGTGTTGAGCATAAATCCAATTATTTTTACTAAACAATGCTGACAGGCTGGTATATTCTGCACTGAAACAACTGGCAGACCCAGTGGAAAATAGCATTTATCTTTAATTAGTACATTTTAATATTTCGGCCAAGGATCAGCACAGCTCTAGGAACTCTGTAGATAAGCACGTGGTCAATTTAGACCTGCTGAGATTAACTCATGCTATACACTCTTTCTCTTAAAAGTAAAATGCCACTAAACTACTTTATATTTGAGCTGGAACTTAAATGGTTCTTTGCTGTAATTCTACAGTCAGTGTTTTCAAAATAGAGTCCCCCTCGCCCAATTTAAACAAAATGGAAGGGATGTGCTGCTGCAGGCAGGTCTTTCTCCTGCTGGCATGCCTCCTTCTCAGCCCTCACCTTCCACTTCATCTCCAGGATGGCCCTTTCCACCTCCTCCAGGGCTCGCTCCCTCCTTTCCACAGCTCTCTCCCGCCATTCCACAACCCTCTCCCTCCTAAGCACCTCCTTTTCCCTGTGGCTGGCCCATAAAGCCAGAGCACCCACCTGCTCCAGCAGCCTGCCCCAGTCACCCTCGATGCCCACGGGGAGCTGGGGCCCTTGAGGCCTTGGGTCCTGGCGCTGCCCTGCCTGACCATGGCCACTCTTCTCCAGCTCCTCTCTGTGCATGCTTTTCAGATGCTTCCACAGAGCTGTAGTGCCCACATTGACCCCAGGGCCACGGCTCACCTGCCGTCCACACAGGCGGCAGGTGGCAAACTGGTTGGGGTGGTGCCCAGCACGAGCAGGGGCCAGGTGGAAGTACTCCCACGCCTCAGAAAACCGGGTCCCCTTGTTGTGGGGCATTGGAGAGGGCACAGCACTTGCAAAAGGGCCAACCAGTTCCCCTGTCTCACTGATCTCCTCCTCCTCCTTCATCTCTAGGTCCCCCTTTGCCTTCATCCTGGTTCCCTCCTCTTCCTCCTCTTCTCGCCTCATCGTGTCTCTGCTTCTGCAGCTTTCTTTATGATGTGCCTAGACGTGAGCCAAGAGTTGTAGCTGAAGCACAAATTAAATCATTTGGGGGACGGGACTGTGCTAACTCTTGGGGATCCACAATAATGGTCAGCCTCTGGCCACACCTGGGTGGTGTGATGTTTTCTCCTTTCTGCTTCACTGGAGAGTCAGGGTGAGTCAGACACAAGCAAGATGGCCTATGAGTACATTCTCTCCATGCTCCAGATACTTACTGATCCCTCTTTGACTAAGCTGGAAAGACAACACACATTTGTTCCTGCAAGCAAACGTGTTCCCTGTCCAACAATTACAAAGCTCTTCAGTGAACTCAGTGTTCTCTACGTCAACGACCACAACAAGTATTTTTGAATATTGAAAATTTTAGATTTTCTCTTGATTCTCCTCTTGGTTGCTTCCACTGTTTCTGTGTTCCTTGTTTCCTATAAAATATGTTTTGGAGGCAGAAGGAACAGCATCAGTTTTCAAGCTGTTCAGGATCCCCAGGGCTGGGGTCTCACTGGGTCTTCCTAAGAGCAGACGAAAGCAAGCACAGACAGATGCTGTTGTAGAGAGAGTCTTGCTTCCCAAGAACTGTTGCAACAAGCAACCCAGAGCTGCAAAGCCTGCCAGGATCTGGGCAATAAAGTTCCCAATGTGAGGTCAGTTTGTCCCTAAGGAGGTCCCTCCGAGGCTGAGATTTTAAGAAATCCAAACCGTGGGCCTCACTGTTTTCAGCAGGAGGAGCAAACATGCCCAGAGGAGAAGGAGGTCGAGCACATCTCCACTGTTGTCTGGCTGTCCTCGCAAGCAGCTCACTGTACTCCACTTCCCCGGCACAATCACCTGCAAAGCCAACAGCCAATAAGACCTTCCCAAAGCACCTTACTTCAAATGTTTGTCTTATTTACCCCATTCTGAAGATAAATAAATAAATAGAAAATTATATTGCATTTTCAAAACAGCATGACTTCTCTCTCCTTTCTTGGGACATTCCTTAAATGAATAACAGCCTTATTCATCAAGCTTTGCAACCCCAAACAAGTCCCCCCCTCACCACAAATGGGTACTCACAGGCAAGCAAGGCTCTGGACTTGTCTCTGATCTCTCAGTGCAGAGTGAATATGCTCCTGCACACCTTGAATGGCTATTAGCTGACTCCTACCCCCAGGAGGAGGGCACCTTCAGTTCTGGTTTCCTCCCACTTCCAGGGAAGCTTTGTTTCCCAGTGGGTGTGTCTTTGCCTGTCGGTTTTTTGCTACAACACTTAAGCACAAATGCAAACCTTTCCCCCACCCCCTACATTACCCCCCAAAAAGATGTTTCTGGTAAATATGCAGCAGAACAGTAAGTCAAGCACCTACAAGTCTTAGTTCTGTTTCCCGATGACTAGATTATCTGGCCTCTCGAGCACAGAAAGAGATTTGGGGAGGGGAGGGCAGGGCGAGGGCAGGGCGAGGGAGATAGGTAAAATACGGGCAGAGAAACCACATGCCTCCAGGACATCTGTGGTTTCAAGTATTTTGTCCACTTGTCAGACCATGAGTCTTGATTTTTAGCTTGGCAACTATGGCTGTGGTAAATACAGTCAGTAGAAAAGCCAAAGAACTTGCAGAAAAGGATGGATTAAGTAAAACAAACCCCTAAAATTCAGGAAATTGAAAGCAGATCTGGAATATTTTTTATTTTATTATGTAACTAGAGTTGGAAAAGCTGAAATGCTATTGGTTTCTACTCTCGGAAATAAAGGGAAAAAATGACAACTTAAGCAAAAAAATATATATATATATATATATACATATGTATTATATATATTAAATATGCTTATGCATAATATACATGTATTTATATTTGAAAAGAAAAACTTACCAAGAGGAGACAGAAACTTTTTTTAAAAGATGTCCATGGAAGAAAAAGTTTTCATTATAAAAGAAAAGATAAAAATGACATAGCAGAAAACATGTAGAACCTGAAAGTTAAATTTCAAATTGGGGGGGGGGAAGGGGGAAAGAAAAATTCCAAATAGAAATGAAGAGCTGGTAAACAAATAGGAAAACTTTGTTTTTTAAAGATTTTTCTTTCTAAACTAAAAATGTTTAGTTTTTTTAAAAAAAACTAAATGTTTTTTAAATGATTCTAATGAAAAGACACTGTCCAAACTTAGACAAAGTGAATGTGGGTTAACTTACAAATGATCATCATTTCAATATTTTATCTGTGGAAATAAGGAAACGATCAGTCTTAACAGTCAGATTTGGATTTATCTTTTCTGATTTATCAATTTCAAAATCTTCCGTTTGTTCGCTGGCCTCCCCCCCACCCAGCCCCCTTCCAGGGCAACATCCCCGGCTGACATCTGGGCCTCGAGGTGCTCTGCTTAGGAGCGCATTTCACCCATCCGTCTTCATGAACTCCCCACTACTTTTCAACATAGACCACCTGCAGAGTTCAGGTCTATCTCTTCCCAGTCCACAAAATTTGACTATGTTCTCTAAGTTATCGCCAGATTTCACTCTTCTTCGTACTTCTATAGAACTTTCCAAATACTTTTTGTAACTTACTACACAATTCTTTGGGCTATTGCTCACTTATTCCATTTAATCCACTTATAACTTTTAATCAGTTCTGGGTCTTGTGTGGTCAGATACACCTGGGCTGTGTGGAAGTTCTGGCCCAGGACTGAGTCTTTACAGCAAATTGCATCCCCTGCAGTTCTTTTGCTTTGACCAGCCTCCACTGAGTTGGCCTGTGCCGACCAGATGGCAGATCAGCTTCCCACACTGCACCACAGTGTCCCCAGTGGGCCAGCCTCCCACTGCCTTCCAAAAACCTCCTGTGGGGTGGACCATGAGCTGGACCCTAGTGATGACTCACCAGCCTCTGGGTGGCTTCTGTTTTCAGTTGGCTATATCCCCTCACTCCTGTATGGGCCCATGGGAACCCTGTCAGTGGTCTCACTGGCCTGGGAGCTGGTGTGGTGCTCACTAAGGCCCTCTTCTCCCCTGCAGACTCCAAGCAATTTCCTACAAAGGGCACAGCTGCAGCTTTTGCCAGCTTCTGTGGGGTTGGCCCTGAAGTAGCCAGGGCTTGAAACAATCAGAGTGGTCCCTTCTTTCTCTCACCTTGGCTTTTCCCGCCTTCACAAACTCTGTGGGTCTCTCCTCCTCTTCCCGCAAGCTCTAGTGGTCCTAGGCTTGGCAGTCTTTGCTGTTTAAACAGTTGTAAATTTATTGGTTGTGGGAGAGAGTAATGCTGGGGACTGTCTATTCCACCATCTTGGTCACATCTCCCCCACTTATTCCTGATATTAGCATATCATTGTCTTTTGGTGGGCAAATTGAAGATGTAGGAAATGAATCACGAGAACAGTTAAAGGCATTGGATTTAATACAAAACTTTACAACTTTGTTTTTTTAACATATTATTTCCTATGCCTCTATATCCCTTCCTGGACCAAGTAGAGACAAAAATCAATATTTGTCATCTTATTGGATTAAATGAACTGAATTCTCTTTCCTTAATAAGCATATATTTTAGGAAACCTGGTTTTACTTTTTATTTTCTAAGGGAAAAAATGACATAATTTCATGGGTCTGTATCCCTGCCACATACACATATCCCTATTATCTGGAAAAAGCTAGTGTTGAGTGAGTGGAAATTCTGGGAGCTAGTGTTTGCCATCTATCTTGGATGTGATAGGTAACTCTCTCTGAAAGGTTCCCTGTGTCCTCGGGATTTTTTGTAGTGATTGAAAAGTTTGGAAAGAATTGGTACTGAGAGGAGAAATCAGGCTAGAAGGAATTTATTGGCACAGCTGGTGTGGCAGAGGCATAGGGACAGAACCTAGCATAACCTACCCCCCACCCTGGGGGTTGGGCTTGGGGTGAGTTGTGTTGTTCTGATTGGCCATAGCTTATGCTAATGAGGAGTTAAACGAAATATCCAATGGGAGTTGTTGAGACCTCATGTTAATTAGGTGATTTTTAGGTTTGCAATTATTGGTTCCCTTAGTATGTAAAATAGGGTTTTGGAGGGGACCAATGGCGTGGAGTTCTGTTGCGGTTATGAGTTCCTTTGTCTTTTTATTTTATGGGGAAGTCCCATAGGGTGGGAACTGCCATTTTGAGTATCTTTGGGTGGTGCCATCTTAAGAGGTGCTCCCAGAACCTAATAGTGATACACTGAGGGATGGTTAGCCACACCTTGGAGGATCTCACCAGAAAAAAAATGTTAACTAGTATCCTTGAGTTTGGTTTCAGAGCTCATAGTTTCAAACGCTTTAGGAGTAACTAGTCTGTGGATTGCCATACCAACCATCACATTCAGTTAATTTTTCTTTACTAGTTAACTAGTATATACATCAGTAGTGGGAAATATCTGAGAACTAAGAACCAGGACTGATCATATGCAAAATATATGCATCTCTTGATGAGAAAACAAGTAATTATAAAAGGTATTATAATTTTGCAGGGTCTCAGATAAAATAAAGGGATCCAGTAAGTCCTATTGGATATTTTCACTGGGCTGTTAAAGAAAGTATTATCCCCTCAAAGAACAAACACAGTGTTGGAAATAAAATATAACTAACCCTGAGTCTAAGTTTGCTGCTTTTGCTACATAGCTACCTGTTCCTCCATTTCTTTCTTTTTTTCAGTACAATGTATATTACCAGGAAATATCTTGGACTGGGATTGAGGAGACATCACTTCTAATTGTGCGATTAACGATTTTTCACTCCCTTTAACCACTCAGTGCTTTGATTTTCCCATCTGTCAAACGGCAATAATAAGGCATGTCCTACCTACTCTATAGAATTAAGACAATAAGATGAAAAAATAATTAGGAAAACTCTTTAGAAGTCAAAAGTGGGGTATTTATATTAAATGGTTTCTGTGGTTGTTCCTACAAATAGTATTTATCACTATTTGAGGAATAGAAACAACGTGTGGATCTCTTTCAGCTTTTAATCTAATGGAATATTCTTCTCTGTCCTCTGCCTGTTATAGCTCCTTCCTTCTATCCTTTGGTTTGTTTAGTATGATTTTATTTTGCCTACACAGAGTTTTGATTTCCCTTTTTCAGAACCCAGAATCCAGTCTTCCAACATTAGTATAGTCCTAGATTTTTTTTTTTAACTTGAGCTTGACTTTATTTATTTATTTATTTATTTATTTTTTAAATTTTATTTTGTCGATATACATTGTGGCTGATTATTGCTCCCCATCACCAAAACCTCCCTTCCTTCTCCCTCCCCCCCAACAATGTCCTTTCTGTTTGCTTGTCATATCAACTTCAAGTAATTGTGGTTGTTATATCTTCCCCCCCCCCGGTTGTGTGTGTGTGTGTGTATGTGTGTGTGTGTGAATTTATATATTAATTTTTAGCTCCCACCAATAAGTGAGAACATGTGGTATTTCTCTTTCTGTGCCTGACTTGTTTCACTTAATATAATTCTCTCAAGGTCCATCCATGTTGTTGCAAATGGCAGTATTTCATTCGTTTTTATAGCTGAGTAGTATTCCATTATGTAGATATACTACATTTTCTGTATCCACTCATCTGATGATTATAGTCCTAGATTTTTAAGTTGACCTAGGATTCTAGCCATAAATTTATAACATCTCTATAGAAAACAGCATAATTATAATCCACATTTTAATACGACATGTCTTAAGGTAGACACTGCCTTGTAGTTAACCTTTTAAAAGAGGAGAAAATTCTTTCTTGCCCATTTGTCTCATGTGAATGTTGGTGGAGATATAAGAAGAACCAGTTTCACCTGAATTTGCAAATAATCCTCTGTCTGTCTTTACCCCAGAGAACATTTACCTGCTCACTAAAGAATGTATTTCCCAAAGCAAATCTCACGTGGTTTCTCAATGGAAGGCTTCTTAAAGGTGAGAAAGAAGGTAAGGAAATCAATGGAAATGGGTTTGGCAAAGAAAGAAATTAAACAAAAAACATTAGAAATTGTCATTGCCCAAGTTGATCTTGGCATTTCAGAATAATTCTCATTCCAAGAAAAACATCATCTAGCCTACCAAATGCCACTTTCTGATACTTATCTGGCTCCTTCAAGGGGGTAGAGGGTAACATTTCCCAGAATGAAAGAAATATAGTTGTCTTTATCAAATCACATACAAAAACTGTTTTATGTAACTATTAGTAAAAGCAGATATCTTATATGAGAGCAAAAGAAAAGTTTAATTCAGCATTCATTTATTACTAAGTTCTCTGCTTTTGTAACATAGCCACCTGTTCTTCCATTTCTTTTTTGTTTCAATACAATATGTTCCATTAATTTAGCACCACTGCTTTCAATAAATCAATAAATAATTTCTACTTTTTCTTGTGAGGACCTGGGCTGGGGGTTGGGGGGTAGTAGAAGAAGTGTGTGAAAAAGAGTTGGCTCCTCGACAAGGAACGTGTTCATCAGGAGGATTAAAAGTTCCTGGAGCAGGAACACACGTCCAGACAAGCTCAGGTGGTAGCTCACAAAGCCATCTTTTTCATAGGCAGTAACCATAACAGCTTCTGCCAGAGTAATCCCAGCCATCCCCTGCCTGGACAACAGCCCTTTTCCTTTCTCCTGAGTCATTTGTTCTTAAAGCTTGATATATTTTCAACAATAATGAGTCACATAACTCTTACTGCATTATTATTTTTAATTGATAAAATGTAAAGCTTATATTGATGAATGATTATATTAATCACTTGCTGCATTTTGAGACTGTTACTGGTTTTATTAGTTCACTTTAAAAACACGTCATCCGCAACAGTAACACAACGCAATCCTGGAAATGTCTGTTAACAGTTATTATAAATATATTCTCCTGTTAAATAAGCCCTGCATGGGTGAAGCACCCAGATTTGATGTGTCCCTTACTCTCTCAACGGTGTGGTCAGAATTCCACCAGCACACGACTGCAGTTAGCTATTGTTTTAGCAAGTAATAACTTCAGAACTATCATTAAGAACTTTTAATGTAAAGAAGCGGTGAGAGTCCAGAAAGTTCTGGCCTATGGTGATGGATGGTTTCACATTAATTTCCTGCTGCCAGGTATGCTGTTTGGACATTGTACTAACCATAGTTGTTAAACAGAGTTTAGTTTCTAAAGAAGTCTCACAGGACCCAAAACGACACTTGCGATGTTTATAAATCTACAACCCATTTCAGGAAAAAGATACAACATAGCAACACAGTTTAAAAATGCATCATATGCTGCACTTACAGGAGTCTGAGAAGTCAGATGTGGGCTCCTTTGTCCTCCCTCTGTAGGTAGGGACCACACCCAGATGCACTTTCTCTTTCAGATCAGGAACCACTGATATGTGCACAGAATAGCTCAGAAGTGGTAAGCCCAAAAAAAGAGTTTCAGCTGAGGTTGTTTTATATTTTACTGGTCACTTAGATATATTCTTGCTACACAATCAGGCTTCACAGCAGAGCCCTCCCAGGGTCTACCCAGACCAGATGTAAATCATCAATCTCACTGTGAACAATGAACAACACTGATGAGCTGGGACAACCTGCCCCCAAACCCCTTGGGCCCATGGTCACAAACAAAGCAATACTATTCATCAATACATTTCCTACCTTGACCATGGATCAATGTCATGCAAGAGCTTGAGCAAACAGCTCAGGTTAATTCCAGATTTGCCGGAGTGGACCCTCACTGCACAGAAGCCACAGTTTGACCATTTTAGACTCCACATTTACCATAAATTGATAATCTATGCCTTGGCATCATTGAATGGCTCATTCAGAAAACATTCGTGACTAACCATGTTCTTATCTGTCTTATAGAAATATACATTACTAATGAAGAGAGAAAAGGCAAAGGTGGATTTTTGGAACTGAGGTCCGTTTTGACAAGGGTGGGTAGTAATAAACTAGCCCAGACAAACAACCTGACCATTTGGTGCATGGCTCTGTCTCCAGCCCCCAGAAATAAAGTGTGGAATATCTCATCAGAAAAGATCACTTTTTCTTTGGGTAAGCTATTGCATTAGTGCATTTCTGTCACATAATATCTGAAACTGGGTAGTTCACAAACATACTTCCAAAAATTCATGAAAAATAGAATTGAAAGATAATATGAATCTTTCCATGAACTTTTTGTAGTACCCTTATATTAAGGAATTTCATTTGTTTCTTACGGTTCTGGAAGCTGAGAAGTCCAAGGTCAAGGGGGTTCATCTAGTAAGGGCCTTCTTCTTGGTGGGGAATCTCTGTAGTGTCCCTACATGGTGCAGAGTATCAGCTAGTGAGAATGGCAAACACACATGTTAACTTGCTCATTTCCTCTCCTTGTAAAGCCACCAGTGACTCTTGTGATAACCCACTCATTCATTAACCTACTAATCCATTAATCCGTTTATGAGGGCATAGCTCTCACAATCCAATTTCCTCCCAAAGGCCCCACCTCTCAACACTGCCACATTGGGCTCAAGCTTCCACGTGAGCTTTGGAGGTGACAAGCATTCAGACCATAGCAGTTGTCTATTTAGTAAGGTCAGCAAAGGTTGACCAAGACTACCATAAATTCAGAATATGTCTAATTGGGACAAATAGAACATTTATTATTTCTATAATATTTTAATCTCAGAAAACTCTTTACATAACTCAAAATTATTAAATTTCAAATTATCAAACATTTTTGACAAATAGGACTCTAGTGAAAAAAAAATTCTTCAAATAAAAGGAAAGTAGATGATTTATATTTCCTTATAGAATTTCTGCTGAATTTAGCAAAATTTTTGTTCAAATTCCACTAGTAGTAACTCTTAATTAATTAGCATTTTTGTTAATATACCATATAATGAAAACTAATACTAATATTGATGATCAAGAGAGATTAAAAAGATTCTAAAATTCCTTCTGAGTCATTAAAAACATTCAATTTTTCACAGCATATATAATCTTAATACTTAGGAATGGATAAACCATGTATGCAATATAAATACTGTAAGGGGAGGGACTACATCTTAGTGATTTTAGTACCCCTAATTTAAAGCACAGTATCTGGCCTATAGAAGACTTTTATGACTTGCAAATTGACATATAGGATGACTCTAGTTATTGACTAGCCAGAGTATTTACTACTCTGAGCCAGATCAAATAATGGAGATTTTACTACATGAAAGTTAAGAACAAATGTTTCAACAAATATAGTGACAACAGATATGCCTATTAAAAATAGAAGTTTGTAATGACAACTGTCAAATATGCATATTTCCAGTATAGTACTCCTATAAAACAAACAGATTTGCAAATCATTATTAGAATTCTATAGGACCATTAATCTCTTTAACCACCATCCTATTTTCAGAGATACTATAGTCTATAACATACTCATAAAAACATGAATAACTTATGAGGGAAAGAGTTTTCCTTTGTTCCAAGGACACAGTCTTGGGTCCTGCCCAGCTCCTTCACAAATGCAGTGGTTGGTTACTGAGAGCCTTGGATGAAAAAGAGTGTATGTCTGAACACAAATCCGTCCCTACTACTCAGAAGTAGGTGCCACTCTGATGCTGGAACAGTGGCACCGTCCCTGTAGTACAGCCTGTGTGTACATGTATGTGCACATTATCCTGTGAACTCTGAATTAATCATTCAGAAATCATGATGGAGCTACACTAAAACTACCTCACTCAACTTCACCTAATTCCCTCAGGAATAAGGACACCTCCTTCCTAGAAGGCTGGACATGGATAGGGCAGTCTGGGAGCAATGTGAAGGAACTAGTTTTCACGTAGATTTGCCAGTAGCTTTGGCAGAATCTAAGGACATGAGCTAAATAAACGACCCCAAAACCTTAAATTCCTAAACAGAATCCTATTCCCAACAGAGGCAGAACTATGTCTGAAAAAACAGTATATTCTGATGTTAAAACTGTGCTTGTTTTCAAGATCAGAAAATAATGGTACTTTTAGGGTAATAAGGAAGAGCACTGATTCTAATACTCAAAACACATGACAATTTCAGCTTCACAGGGTAGCCCCTGATTTAGCATAAATTTAGGCTCTGAGCAGGTGGTTAATTTTAAATTGCCAAATGAGACTTTATCCTTTATAATCAAATATTAAAGACAATTAATCTTGAAGAGTTCAGTTTCCCAAAATTATACCTTACATTCTAGTCCCATTCTGACAAAGATCTTTGTGAATGATTTAGATGTTCTGTAAAGCAATGCTATCACTGTATCATATTTGCCTGTTTGTTACAATTTCTTAAACACTTACTTCCACATTTGCTCTCTGGCTGTGATAGTACTGCTGGATGTTTTATGAACTCTGGAGTAAACTTCTGATGCCTGGTGTAAGAGTCATTGCCTTATCAAGCTATTGTTGTTGACAAGATACTGAAATGAAAACACAGAAGAAAAATCTGTCATCTCTGAGTGCTAGAGCAGAGAAATTCTGAGGATATTACAGAGCTGGGCAGAGATTTAGTGAGTTTTGCTCACTTTTGTTCCCAGAGAAGATCAATAATGTTGGAGCCTAACAGGTCACAGCTCTCTGAGGTGCTCTGTTCCCCACCTGTACACAGTCTCGCAGCAAATTCAAGTACTTAGTCACTCAGAACTCAGAAAGAGGAAAGGGAGCTTCCGGTCAAGATGGTGGAATAGTCGGTCCCCAGCATCACTCTCTCCCACAAATCAACCAATTTACAACTATAAAAAAGCAACGACAGCCAAGCTGGAGCTACTAGAGCTCAGGTGAAGAGAAGAGACCTGTAGAGTGCATGAAGGTGAGAGAAGCCACAATGAGAGAAAGAAAAAGCCATTCTGACTGTTTCTAGTCCCAGCTGCATCCAGGCTGGAGCTGCTGAGCACATGCAGCAGGAGCCAGCAAAAGCTGCAGCTTTTGCCCTTTGGATGAAGTTGCTTGGAGGCTGCAGGGGTGAAGAGGGCCTTGGTGGCTTCCAGGCCAGCAAGACCACTAATAGGGCTCCTGTGGACACACATAAGAGTGAGGAGCCAAAACAACTGAAAAAAATAGCCACTTAGAGGCTGGTAAGTCATCACAAGGGACCAGCACACAGACCATCCCATGGGAAGTATTTGCAGCACAGATGGTGGGGGAGATGGGCCCACCAGGAGAACACTGGAGCACAGCAAGGAAAAGGAGCTTCCAGTCAAGATGGTGGAATCCACACCCCAATCAGCAAAGGACCATTCAGAGGAGACTGGTCAGGAATGTAGAATTGCATGGGGTTTAGTTTGATGAAAAGACTCAGGCCTAGAGCAGAGTTTCTACACAACCCAGGTGCACTGGATCTCTCAAGAGCTGGAAGTACCTGTAAAGTCAACCATTAAAACCTGAGCTGCACTAAAAGCCTTCGCCAGGGAATCAGCAGCAAAGCAGCAATTTAGCTCAACCACACAGCTCAAGTACTGGTCTGCACAGGAAGTTCCCCTCATTTTAGAAGTAAGCAAAGTACAACAAATTAGTTCCAGCCCAGAGTATAAGTGGTGGGGGATAGTAAATAATCCAACACAGAAATGAAAGAAAAAACAAACTACCTGTAATCAGAGACAAAGTTTCATATTAACTAGTAAAGGTCTCATTTCACCAAAGAACACCTATAACACCTAGAAGGACTGGAAGTCCCCTGGGCTACCAAGCCAGAAAGGACGGAGGGCCAGAGGCCTAAGCCATGTCCCCCAACACCTGCAACCAGTCCTGAGGGTGGGGGATGAGGGCCTTGGCCATGCCTCCCAAACACACGCAGCCAGCCCAGCAGTGACCTCTTAGCTGCCTCAGGAAGCACCCCGGGCTTGTCAACCCAAGGTTGTCAACCACACACCCCCAATACCCACAGCCAGCCCAGTGATGACCACCAAGCAGCAGCAAGAAGGGCCCCAGGTTCCTGAGCTGTGGGGGGCGAGGGCTTTTGCCACACCCAGCCTGGCAATGACCAAGCCACTGCTGGAAGTCCCCCAGTCTCCCCTGTGGGAATGAGGGGGGTGCCACAGACCTCAATCCCACCCCTCCTCCTTCCTCCTCCTTCCTTCCCATTTCCTTCCCCTTTCCCTCTCCCCCTCCCTTCTAACTGCTCTGCACAACATCCTATAATGTAAAAAATAATATTAATAAAATTACATAAGAAAAAAAAAAAAGAAAGGGGAAAGGGTCAGGGTCAGAGTGGTCAGTGGTTCTTCAGGCAGCGATTAGAGGACCAGAGCCTGCAGAATTCCCATGATTCAGCAGTAACTACAGAATGAGGAGGAGGAGAAGGAGGAGGAAGTGGGGGAGGAGGAGGGGGAGGGGAAGGGAAGGGAAGGGGGAGGAGAAAAGCACTTTCCAAACCATCCTGCTTTGTTAGACTGTCAGAATGCCTAAAACTGTAACGCTGCAGACTCTATTTTTTGGCATATTCAAAGTGTTGGGGTTTGTGGGGTTTTTTGTTTTTGTTTTTGTTTTCTTTTAAGTGGAGGAAAAATCTTTTATTTTGTTTTGTTCTAATCCAAAAGTTGAATGCAAAATACCCACTGGGTTGGGTAATACATCTGGCTGTCCTCAGTCTGGATAGAAATTTGTTTGTTAAATGGATGTCTAACTATAACTGTTGAGACCAAGACTTGTGGGACAGAAAGAAAGAAAGTTAAGTGCTGACAGGTTGTGTGAGTGAGTACGTGTGTGTGTGTGTATTTTGGGGTACAGAAAGAGGAGTAAAAAGGGCTGTCTCAAGAGTAGGACGAGAAGGCCTCTGAATATTGAGATTTGCAATATTTCCTCTCATTCTATAGGTTGACTCTTCACTCTGTTAATAGTTTCCTTTGATGTGCAAAAGCATTTTAGTTTGATATAATCCCACTTGTCTATTTTTGCTTTAATTGCTTGTATGTTTGAAGTTATTTTAAAAATCCTTGCCAGCCTCATGTCATGAATAGTTTCCCTCCTCTATATTTTCTTCTAGTAGTTTCACAGTTTCAGGTTTTACATTTAAACCTTTAATACATTTTGAGTTAATTTTTGTATATGAAGAGAAGTAGGGGTCTAGTCTTATTCTTCTGGGGTGGATATCCAGTTTTCCCAGCACCATTTATTGAAGAGGCAGTCTTTTCCCCAATATGTATTCTTGGCACCTTTATCAAGGATCAGTTGGCTGTAGATGCATAAATTTATTCTTGGGCTCTCTATTCTGTTTCATTGGTCTATGTGCCGGATCTCCTGATCTTTATTGGTATCCCTTCCTTGCATCTCATGGGACACTGGACTTCCATAATCACTGCAGTCAGCACAGTGCCTGGTTGCCTATTTTCTATTTTCTTTGAGAACAGCCTTATGTCTTTCTCATTCACCATTATATCCCATTGCCTTGCACACAACCAGCCCTCAATACTGATTTGTTAGATGATGAATAAATAAAGGAAAGTATTTTTAGAAACTAAGTCAATACTTTATGTTTCTATTATAACATTTTGTTTATTATAAATGTCTGTCTGATCCTTTCAGGTTCTGCGAATCCCCCAACAGATCCTCCACTCAGTGTTACAGAATCTGGCACCAGCACCCAACCTTCCCCAGCCAACAGCATATCTCCTGCAAGTAAGAATGCTTTCTCACTGTTTTTCTTTCCATGAGCTATTAATCCTTCAACCAAACAGACTGATAAAATAATAATAATAATAATTTCAGCAAACTTTCATGAGTCATGCCCTTTTCTTAGCTATGATATTTAGAGAAACATTTTAAGTACTATTCGCATGGCTTCAAAGAGTTACCACAGCTTCCAAAGTCCTTCACTTGAAGCCCTGGGAAAACTAGGGCCAATAAATATTCAGTGAGGAAGTTACCGTTTGTATTTATTTCTAAATAGGTTAATAAATTGACAGTCCTCCTCCACAACCATGCTATTAGTGAGGGCTTAAAAAAAAATTGGTTGCAAATGGAGAGCCTGTGGGCCAAAGGTAGTTAGAACATTTAGATTTAAATTTGTTCAGGATCAAATTAATTTTGACAAAGTAGACTGGTGAAAACTATGAATTCTGCCCTCCCATCTGGGGCATCATTAGTAATGGAGGTCAGCTGGATCAGTGTCACTATGGCAAAGGAAGGGCAGGGACTCTCAGAATTGGCATTGATGCAAACAAGTCATAAATCCCCATGTCCATGGCCTTTGTGCTTAGCAAAGGACCATGGTGACTTTCTCTAATACAAAAAGACTTATACACAATGTAGAGCAGGAGTATGGCTTTCCTTTCTTATCTAATTAAAACTATCAATTTTAGCTCAAAATGAGAACTGAAAAATGGAATAAAACCAAAGTAGTCAGTAGGAATGAACAATTCCTTTAGCTGGTAGCCTTTGTCACTTAGCCTGCAGTCATTGTCACAGGTTGATACCTCTCAGAAAATAAAGCAGGTGGCAGAGTGAGGAATGCCTGAGAAATGATCCATCAAAAGTTTTACATCCATCTGGTTTTTTTCTTGTTCTTAATGTTTTGTAATTTCTTTTTTTTTTTTCTTTTCTAAGTTTCTTTTTCTTCCACTTTTAACTCATCATTTAGTAATAAACCATAGTAGATTATGGCATTCATCATTCAGTGAATTAGCACATTTAATATTAATACCTTAAATCTCTATAGTACCCTGTGTGTTATCACTGCTACATAAAAACTTGCCCCCAAACTTAGCAACTTATAAAATATACAAGCATATTGTCTCATATGGTTTCTGGGGGTCAGAAGTCTTGGAGCAGCTTAGCTGAATGGTACTAACTCATGTTTTTTCATGAGGTGTAGTTGAGCTGTTGCTGGGGCGTCAATCATCCGAAGGCTTGACTGGAACTGAAGGATCTGTTTCTAAGCTCAAGCATGCTGGGAGAGGCTCAGTTCCTCACACAGGGGTTCTCCATAGGACTGCTTACAATATGACAGCTGGCTTCCCCTAGACCAAATAGTTCAAGAAATGAAGTGACCAAGACAAAAGTCATGGTGCCTTTTTTATGATTTTGTTTCCAATTACACACCCTCACTTCTGCTTTATTTTATTCATTGGAAACAAGTCACTAGGTCCAGCTTATTCTCATGACAAGGAGAACTGGGCTCCTCCTCTTTAAGGGAAATGCATCAAAAAAATGTAAAACCGCTACACCTTGTCATTTAGAAATGTTTACGCAGAAAATGCCATGTGGTTTGATCTTCATTATCATGAGTGGTAGATAGAACAAACATCATTGTTTCCATTCTCCACATGGGGACACTGAGATATTAAGTGATTTCACACCCAGTAAGTGACAGAGTTAGTATCCACACCAAAGTCTTCTGACTCTATGTCCAGTTCTCACCACATTAGACACCATTTTTTCTCCAGCTGGTCTAAACACTTCATGAGGACGAGGACCATATTTGTTTTGTCACTTAGCACAAAGTGGGCAGTCAAAAAATATTAGTTGGACAACTGAATAAATAAAAAAATAATGAGAATAATGCTTTTTCACTTTGTAGATGTCACATAATAAACCTTATGGTGTTAAAAAAAAGAAAAAAAAGATAATAATTTGGTTCTGCCTTTAAAAAGGTTGCAGTCTACTTGGAAGAGATGACCTACATATGAAAATAATAATTCAAAATAGTAAAGTGAAAGGTAGCATGCTTTATGGAATTAAAATGCCCAGGGAGAGGTACAGACCAGTAAGTATTAGGCATTGAATTGGGAAAGGTCCCTATGAGTTTATGAGGTCAGAAAATGTTACCTGAGAGAATGAAATAAGCTGATCTTTGAAATTTGTATTGTATTTATTTGACTCAGTGGAGAGCTTGAAAGGCCATTCTAAACCGAGAAAACAAAGTGAGCAGTTGTGCATTGGCAAAGATGTTCACGGGCATTTGAGAAAACATTAGTATGTAAGCTTGAGTTAAAGAGGGGGACTTGTGTACCAGAGAAGCAGGGATGAAGATTGGAATATGCAGAATAAAGACAGTCTTGAGCCCCAGTTTAAGGACTCTGTTATTCTTTAGGAAGTGGGGCAGGGAACCCAGTAAACATTTTTTTAGAAAGGTGCTCAGTAAATACTATGTATCAGGTACTTTTCTAGATGCTAGAAATACAACAGTGAACAAAACAGGGGAAAGTACCCTCATGGCATTTACATTCTGCTAGTTGAAAGCAGACATAAATTTTTTCTAGATGAATTTTCTGTGGGGTTAGTCAGCATATATTAAGTGCTTGCATCAGACCAAACACCATCTCACTGCTGTGAAGAAATTTAAAGCAAGAGAAAGCACAGTTGTTACCCTTAAGGAGTCTATAATTTAATGTAGATCTAGTATTAAAGGGGGAAAGAAAGCACAGTCAAATATATTTCTTAAAAAACGGGGGAAAATGCTACCCAATTTACTATCACACTAAGGTAGTACAGTTGGAAAGATTCTGGAGAATCAAAAGACCTCCTTAAAATAGGGCCGCACCACATTGGGCATGAGGACTATTTTAGATCAGTAAATTTTGCCCCCCAGGGGACATTTTGCAGTGTCTGGAGACATTTTTTGGCATCACAATGAGGGTGGGAGGGTGCTACTGGTATCTAGTAAATAGAGATCAAGGATGCTGCTAAATGTTGTACAACACAGGACAGGACAGCCCTCGCAACAGAGAATTATGTATTCCAAAATGTCAATAGTGCCCAAGCTGAGAAATCCTGTTGCAGATCAAGGCTCAGGTGTAGTTAGAATACACATCTCTCACTCTATAAAATCAAATCTGGATTTCTGTCAAGATGATAACAATAGATTATGTCTGGAACAATTTTCCGTCTGATTTTTGTATGTAAAAAAAAATGATGTTAAATCAATGGCCAATTATATCTAGATAAAACTTATCTTCTTAAAGTAATAACTGAATTACTATTGAAAAATGCAAATTTTCTCTTGGCTCTGGAGGGTAGTTGTGAAGTCCCACAATGACTTGCTGCCTCAGAAGCTGGTAGGATTCACTTCTGCATGTTCTTTTAAGAAAAGCAGCAAGATAGAGCATGTCACGGAAACCAACTTCAAAAGGCTGTGGTTTCATTACACATTCTAAGATGTGATGAACTATGTAATTCAGTCATAATTGTTAAGCTGCATACCTGGCTGCAAGCTTCTAATTCATATTTTTTTCCTCCACGAAAGGATGTATTTTAAACAAATGTAGAAGGTCAAGGAAGCAATATTCTCTAACTAGGGGAGGAACAGTTTACAACTCATAACAAACTGCAGGAGTTACCCAGGGCATCTTATCTCAATTCAGCCAGAACCAATTAGTGCTTGTGGAGTCCCAGCTGCATTCCCAGCACTGTTCTAGGAAGAGACATGAGGCTGACAAGCTAAGTGGCGAGATGAGACAAGCCCTCGTGGAACAGGCAGAGACACCTGACAAATCCCAGGCAGGGCAGCACCGGCATAACTCAGCAGCTTCTGTTGCCCTGAGCAGAAAGCCCAGTGCCTTTCAATGCATTGGCTATGAATTGGCTCTGAGTTATGTAGCCTAGGACAGTAGGCTTCAAAAATGCCAACCCCAACTTGTGGCAATCATCCAAGACATTTACTCATTCAACAAATAAATCTTGAGTGCCTACAATGTGCCATGCCGGGGATTTCTGAGGTGCTGGGATAGAGCAACGGACAAGGCAGCAGGGCTCCTGCAGCACAGAGCTCATGATCCTGCATGACTCGCTTGCCTTACTCTTATTTCACTGCCCATCAGGCTGCAGACCCTTTGGCTCTGCCTCCTATTTTTATGTCTGTGCATTTCCTTTAGACCTGATGGTGTTGATTTTGATATTAAGTCCTCTCTAATAACTTAGCTGGTCTTCACAGTCTGGATCTTTCTATGCTGGACACATTCGGTAAAATACCAAGTCTAGTCTGATTCTAACACTTGGTTAGCTCCCCGGGTGGACACAACTGATTCTTCGCAAGTGGGTGAGCAGACATTGAGAGGCACAGACTAAAGGAAGCAGCTGTCCAGGGGATGCAAATGAAATCAGTGACTTACGAGTAAGCACGTATGAAATGGGTGGAGGGTTAGCCTATAAGACATGTTGTTGAATGCAATTAGGAGGCAGCAGAAGATCAGCAGTAGGTCAGGATATTGGGTTCTAAAGTTAAGAGGGGAATCCTAAAGAGAGTCTGCAAGGCAGTGAGAAGACTCTGGTGATCGGTCTGTGACAGCAACTTCTGACCCCTTTGTTGGTTATGCCATGCCTGTCTTCAAGTGCAGGACACCTCAGTTGCTGTCCAATAGTTTCTGCCTTTATCACATGTATCCAGGCATAGAAAAGTAGGAAAAGTTGGTGAGTGCTGGGGGCAGGCAAGTGAAATCAGGAAAGTCTGCCCAGGGTATCTGGAAGGAAATATTGACTAAAGATGGGAGATGGATCTTCAGATTGTCATCTTAAACAAAGACACAGAATAAAATGAGTGCAGGACATGAGAAGATAAGCAGGAGAGTGGACAGTGCTTGTTGGGGAGAGGGCTGCAAAGCAGACTAGGTGAGGTGGGACCAGGTGATGTGAGCTCAGATTAATAGGCTGTGGATTGGGACTGTAATCTGAGCTTTAACAAACAGCCACTGAGTCTTTTTTAGTATATGGGAACATGTGAGTAAAACAGAAGCAGTGTGTGTGGTAAGTGATAGCTGCAAGAGCGGGGAGCAGGAAGACCAAATGGGGAGACTGAAAGTGGTTTACTTCATGATGGTGTGTGTTAGAATGGGCATATGTAGAAATGGGGAGTACTGCAACCAAAGACTCACCAGGGTCATCCACCTAAATGTTGGGGATAAATAAAAAGTTTTTAGATGATTCATACAAGAGCCTTCCAGTTTTTCCTAGTAATTACCTAAAAATTTTTACCAAATGCTATTATTGTATTCTAATCATATTGTACTAAGCAATAATATTAATATTTGTTGATTGCCTCCAAAATGTCTGGAACTGTTCAAAACTAGGAAATATATTATCTCATTTAATCCTCCCAACAACACAATGACATAGGTACTATTATTATCCTCACTTTACAGATGAAGATACTGAGGCACAAAGAGGTTAAATAACTTACCCAAAGTCATGCACAAAGTGGAAGAGCCAAGACAGAACCCAGGCAGTCAGACTTCAAACCCTGAGTACTACTGCCTCTGAGAGTACATGGTTGCAAATGTCTTTAGACACTGAATAAATCCCTTCTAGTGTGAAGTTGTTATAGTTCCTATGAAAAAGTCAAACATAACATCTATGGCTGTATTAATCTCTCCCTTCTCTCGGCCAGTCTTTTTCTGAGAAATGCAAAGGAGGCTGCATTTCTCAGGAAATAAATCAGAGAAAAGGACCTTCCTCCATTTGTTACCCCTGCCCCTATTAACAGTATTATAATTCTTACTGTAGATATGAATTTACAGAATCCATTCAAAATTCCAATGCTCTCCCTTGAGCCCCAGGAAATCCTGTTCATTGCACCTTTCTCACCACCTTTCACATGGGGCACACATTACAGATTGTTAATGAATTTCTCATTTTTTTTCCATACCTGTCACCCATAAGTCAAGAGTAGTCTTCTTGATGACTAGTTTACTTTGCATATTTGTTTATTCAGTCTTCCCCATTAGGGTAAGGTACCTCTGGGGAAAAGCTATCAAGCAACCTATTCTTCAGTTTATTTCATAATTATGGAGTGTCTACAAACACACCACATGATGTCGCATGAGCTCTGTCCTGCTGACAGTCATCTTCCCCAAGGGAATTCTGAAGCACTTTCTGGATCAGTAATCCAGTAATACACATTCCTCTTACCCTATTTAGTCAGCACATGCCCTAAACAATCCTCCTCTCATGTGAAAACACTTTTGTGCAGAGATTAGGATCTCACACCACTTGTCTCCTTTTCTGCTGGGCTGAAGGTCAGTATCCACCTTATCCTGACCATGAGAACGGATGAGGCTGAGTTGAATGTCTCTAGATATAGCTGATAGCCTATATTCTCTTCAGTGCAATTCTCCAGTTAATGTCACTATGGTTTTTAAAGGCTCTGTGCTGCAAGTGAATCGACGGAGAGCAATTACACATTTGTGGAGGAGCCTAGGTAGATAAGTCTTAGCCTATACTATTATGATGGGTGCTATGGTGACAGAGTAGAAGCAAGCAAAAATATGCTATTTAGGAAAATAAGTTAAATTTTCAGGTTCAGTTTTATATAGTTATAAGGCAAAGTCTTAGGTAATTGAGCCTGACTAACAAGATCACTCAAACAGCAGCTTGGTTGATTAAATAAGATAGACTGGGTAGGTTAGCAAAAAAAAATTTATTTTTCCCCATCATTCCCTGTTAAGTGAGCTCTATTGAATAATTTCTTAGCCTCTGAAAAAAATGTCAGGCAGATAATTTGGCTTTTCTGGTGATTTCCATTTATTAAATGTAGTCTGATCCCTTTTAGCCACAAGAACAGACTTGTGTCAATAATTTAAAAGTCTTGTCAGATGTAATGTCAAAACTCACAAAAATTAATACAAAACTTCTCTCCTTTTCCTTCCCCAAGTGTGGGTCTATCTCAGCTTCAGAAGGCTGGGACTTGTGAGGTGGAGGGTGAGAGAAAGAGAGGGGGGACGTCTTTGTGATTCCCTGACCTGGCTCCATTCTTTTCTTCAATTCGAGGTGCTGGCTTGGGCCCCTCTTTGGGGGACATGGAAAGGAAGAAGAGACAGGAAGGTGAGGAAAGATTTTTGTTGACAGGATGGCTGTAATCTGACTTAAGTGCCCTCTGGATCAAGAGAATAAAAATTGCCATCTTGACCTCATGGAGCACTTTGGCAGATTTCTCAGAAATCCCTGACTGTCCTATGGCTGCTGTCACCTAGATGCACGTGTGCCTCTCTTCTAGTCTTCTGCTTACTTCCCCTGGTGCAGCGTTCGAACTTCTGGAGGTCAGCTACTCTCGAGGCCTTCTTTGCTTCTCTAGTGTTCTTCCAGGGTGAGATTCCTTTCATGGTATCCTATTTTGTTTGGGAAAATATGCACCCCTGCCTACTGTTCAGGGACGTGCTCCTCCTCCCCAGTGTGGCCCTGCCTTTCTTCTCTGTGCCCATTCAGAGCTGCTAGCTAATCATGGGCCCTAATGTAGTCTCTTCAGCCTGAGTCAGGTTCCACTCTTCTTTGTCCTAAACTCCAGGACATACAGGCTAAGAGCACTGAGTGGTTCTCTTAAAACAACACTTCACTTGGGCAAAGGTGAGGGGGCAGATTCTTCTTCCCCACCCCACCCCCACCCCGCCCCATTGGGAGTGGTGGCAGACATATTGGACTCTGATAACTCTCTCTGAAGAAATCCTCACCTTGGCTCCTTTCACCTGACATAGCTTTGAGGTTAGTGATGAACCAGAGCTGACAGAACCCACTCCACTCTGTCCCCATGTCCTTCTAGGTGGTCTAGAACCCACCTTTCAAAGTGAAGCTGATCTTGTGCTGTGATACGGTTCTTAGCCTTTGCATGCTCATCTGAAATGAAAGTACAAGGAATTCCATTTGAAAATTCTTTTTTGCACTATTCATTAAAATGCAGAGTTCAAAGAAATTCAGCGAAAATGAAGTAAACTTAATGAGGTGATGGTTTACCCACTGACGTGATTCACAGAAAGCTGCAGTTCTTTACAACAGTGTGATGGGTGGAAAATAAAACACAGAGTTCTAAAAGCATTGACCAAAGGTGAGGATGCTTGAGGAAAACAAAGGGAGACCAAGAAGAAAAAGAAAAGGAAGCGCTTTAGTGCAGGCAGTTTCTTTCTGTATGGGTTATTGAAAGCAACAGAAGAGACAAGGCACACAAAACACCTCATACAGTACCTGGTTCTCAGTAAGTCTCAACATGTTGCGTTTTCTTTTCAGTCCCCCTAAATCCATTTTGGAACATGGTAAGAATCCATGGTGAGAAATAGAATGATTGATTAATTAACCAGTCTAAGGGGTTTGTGTGTGTGTGTCAATAAGAACAAACTAGGCCTAGACTTATGTATCTACTTGAGATGGATACTGATGTAAATAAACACAGCCCACCAGGATCTGTGTGTGTGTGTGTGTGTGTGTGTGTGTGTGTGTGTGTGTGTGTGTGTGAATAAGAACAAATAAACTAGGCCTAGACTTATGTATCTACTTGAGATGGATACTGATGTAAATAAACACAGCCCACCAGGATCAAGGTGTGGTGAGGGGAGGAGGGATGTAGGCAGTGAGGAGGAGCAGATATTAGGAGGTTGGCCTGAAAGGCCCCATGTCATATCCTGTCCATTCTATCCCCACTACTCTGCTCTCTTCACTTGCTTTGCTTCAGCCAAATTGGCCTCCTTGCTGTTCCTCCAACAGGCCAGGGCTGCTCCTGCCTCGGGGCCTTTTCACTGTTGTTCCCAACGCCTGCAAAATTCTCCCCCCAAACATTCATTCACATGGCTCATGCCTTCATCTTCTCCAAGTTTTTGGTCAAGTGTCACCTTTTCAATGGGCTCTCCATGACCACCCTATTTAAAATTGCAGCTCCCACTCTCCCCCCGCCACACACACATACTTTTGCCCCCTTTCCTGGCTGTATTTTTCTCCATAGCACCTTTTAACTTCCTGTGTAATGTAATTGTTTAGTTCCTCCCCACAAGAGAGTAAATTCAATGAAGGCGGGTTTTTTTGTCTGATTTGTCTACTGATGCAGCTCCATTGCCCAGAACAGTGATAACACATGACAATCAATACGTACTGATAACTCAATAAATATTTGTTGAATGAAGGTTTCTTTTAAAATACAGAGAAAGAAGAGATTAACAAAAGAAGAGTTTGGAGAGAGCAGAGGGAAGCTTCCCTTTAAAAAAAAAGGCACATGGTTAGAGCTTGAACGCTGGGTGGTCTTTTGACAGGGAGCTGAGAGGTGGTGATGGGAGAGGGACAGAGACAGAGGCTGACAAAGGCCTTCTAAGCTGGGCGGGTGTGTGCTATGGACCAGAGTGAGCTCTTCTGTGGCTAAGCCCTGGTTTTTTTTTTTTTTTTTTTTTTTTTTTTTTGTCGTTTTCGTGACCGGCACTCAGCCAGTGAGTGCACCGGTCATTCCTATATAGGATCCAAACCCGCGGCAGGAGCGTCGCCGCACTCCCAGCGCTGCACTCTACCGAGTGCGCCACAGGCTAGGCCCTAAGCCCTGGTTTTGATGAACTATACTTCACAAGGCTACAGAATGGAATATGTATAGTCAGTAGTGTCAGGCAGGCTTGGGTTCATTTCTTGCCTCTGCCACCTGCTAGCTCTATAAACTGTGCAAGTCATTTCATCTTTCTAATCCTGTTTCCTTATCTTTAAAATGGGAGTAATAGTGTCTAGTTCATATGGTTACTGTGAGTATCAAATATGAAAATGCATAAAGAGCAGCTGTGTAGTTAAGACATACAAGGTTCAGTCCAAGAAGGAATGCCATGATCAAAAGAAGAGTCCAGCAGGCAAAATTATTCTCACAATAAATCAAGACCTGTATTTGTGGAAGAGAAAAACAATGACCAAATCAATATCTCTTAAAAAAAAAAAAAAAAAACAGTCACCACGTTATCCTTTATCCTCCACTTGTCCCACATCACAACTTCTCCCTATCTGTGTTATTTGGCACATGGTATATCCTTAAAATCTAAATTGTTTGTAAAATATTTCAGTATTTCCCCAAAGCTAACCAATCATGGGACCTCTAGCATTTCCGCCTTTCTCTTCTCCTACAGTTAGATGGTCAGTCCCCCACCTCCAACTTACTAACATCAGCCTTCAGGCCTGGCTGATATGTCACATCCTCCACAAAGCTGTCCCTGAGCTCCCATGTCCTGGTTATGTTCCGCTCCTCTGGAATCCCACAGCACACTGAATTTCTCTATCATCTCATTTATTACCTTGCAATGCCATTATGTTTTTACAGTTTGTAAGGGAAGGGAAACAAACTGCAGTAACAGTTCTTCTGTTTATTTATCTTTAGTATAAGTTCATTTAACCCTAAAGAAAGGGCCAGTGTGGGGCCAAGCCCGTGGCTGGGTGCTCTCTTCCACACAGTCATTCAAGAACCCAGGCTGCTGGCAGCTGTGTCATTTTTAAGTTTTGACTTCTCAGCCACCCTGCATGATGATATCTGCATAGTACATGAGGAAGGATCATGGAGGATCATTTGCGGGACTTTTTACAAGCCAGGTTTGAAATGACAGCCATCAGTTCCTCTCACATTCCAGTGATTAGGACTCAGCACATGGCCAGACCCAACTGCACAGGAGGCTAGGAAAGTTCATTTATCTTGCCAGAAAGAAGAGGAGTGGGTTTGGTGACCAGCCAGTAGCCTGCCACACTGACCTTTATTCTCACTAAGCTCAACTCCATGAGGACAGGGGAGACGTTTCTTTTGCTCTTTACTTCATCCCCAATTCTAGTACACAATAGGCCTCAGTAAATATTTGTTGGATAAATAAAGCTGTGCATATCACTGTACATATCCGGTCTTTAAAATTTTGTTCTTCCCATCCTGATGCTGGCTGCCCATTTAAATTCCTCATGCAACATCTTCTGAGGCAGCCCCTAAGGCTTCTCCGCCATCTGACTGTCTTCATGGAAACACAGTGTGTCAATCGTCTGGATGTGAACTACTTGTAGATGCATAAACCATAATATCAATTTATTTACTTACCATACATATTTTTTCAGAGATTTGATTACCCATGTTCTCTATTTAAGGCACATCCTTTCCCAGAATTGAGGTACCTGGGAAGCAGGGATGCCATTCACTACTAACTGCAGCTTGAGGATGAATGCATGTGCTGCCTATTACACTGTAAGGCTATTGTGAGGATACTGTACACATTATACAGCATATTTTGTATGCAGAGCTGAGAAAATTTCAATTTAATCTCAATAAAAAGAATACTGTGCCTCCTGAAATTTGACTGCCTTTATCTTATGATGTCCATCAATCGCATAACATATACTCTTTACTATTTAGCATTTGCTACTAGAAAGTTCAGACCAAATGTGGGGATCACATCTACTAAGAGTACAGGACATCAAGATATGGATTTTGTGAACTATCCCCACTCAGGTTTCAATAGGACTCAACATATTTTTTCTAACTATATTTTCCTTGCCCTTATTTTCCCTTTCTGTTCACTGCTTTGTATCTTTTTATATTGCATGTTTATTAAGCCACCTTAAATACAGTTTGGAACAAAGGAGAAATACATACCAATTAAATATATTAAAAATGTGTGTTTCCAAGAGATATAAACATGATTTCAGTTGAGTGTGGTTGGGTATTTTTTTTTTCTTTTTTAATCTACCTTGCTTCATCCCTAGAGATATTTTCAAATGAATATAAACTCGTCTTTCATTTTGTGGGGAAGAGTGTAGGAAGAGAATGAGATGGATTATAAAGATGGAGATGACTTTGCAAGCTAAGAATTGAAGTAAATATGAAGCCATATTTGATTTGTGAAAATATTGTATACTATTCTGAAAATTGACAAAAGGTAAGTTCCATGAAGCAGTGACCTTGATTCATTGTTTAATGCTATATCTCCAGCATGTACAGTAGAGCACAGAGTAGACACAGAAGCAATGTATTTTGAAGGTGTGAGTATAATACATTCGAAGTTAGGATAACTGGGTTAATATCAAATAAAATAATGTTGAATATTGATTATGTAACCACATGCATATATCCTTGGATTCAGTTTAATCATTTATAAAATGAGGCTATTAGACTATGTAGCCACCAAGATTCTTTTCAACTCTGATATCCCATGCTCCTATTAAATCTAGTGGCATAGTTAAACATGTAATGTAAATACTTATAATGATTTGGGAATTTTGTTCTCAAAATAGCATCTCCAGCTACATCTTCAATGGCTCTTGTAGATGTGAGTGCGTTGAGGCCAAATGCCACCTCTTTGAGTAAGTACAGCAAGGCTCTCTCCCTATGACACAAAAGACAACACTCGCACAAGTTTTATTATAGCCTCTTTAATGTGGTTTGGGCAAAAGACTGTATTTTTCATTCAATGTTAATATTTTGGTTTTGAGTTACTATGTGGTGACTATATACTGATATGACAATCCCTGTAATCTTAAAAGTAAGGGTTGGTGATTTGTTATTATATCGTACCTTTTATTTGTCAAGGGATTTTAAGGTAATATTAAAGTAATCTTCACAATACCTCCCAGTGATCTGAGTTGGTGACAAGAACATAAAAAGCAAATCATTGACAAGTTGGCATTAAACATAAACTACAGAGCTTTTGCTTAATATGCCAGCTCGTGTTTCTGTATAAGAAGCACATTTTCAATTTCAGATTTCCCTGAAGTCCCACAGATTAAAAATTCAGTGCATCAAAGCAAAGTTAAATTACAGCTTTAAAAAAAAGTTGGATTCCGAAAATAATTTTGTCTTTCAGCCAGCAATTCCACTGTGACTACCCAAGGCTTCAACCACTCCTGGACTTCCAGTGGGATAGATACCAAAAAATGTTAAGTATAACCATGGATCCCTTAGAGTCCTCCAGCCCTCATTCATTCATCCAACACAAATATTGAACAACTACAATGTGCTTTGTTCATAATCATGTTCACAAATATTTACAAAGCATCACCATGTTTAAAGCATTGTTGTAGGTGCTGGGAATACATCTGTGAACAAAACAGATCTGAGTTCCAAATTCTAGTGGAAAAGAGACAGACAAATGGCGATAAGTGATATGGAGAAAACAAAACAGTGAAGGGGGACAGTAAGAATCAAGGGTGTGGATGGTTTGGCATTTTTAATGGGGTGGCCTTGAAAGGTCGTACTGAGGAAGGTGATATCTGAGCAAAGATGATAATCAGTGAAGCTGAAAGAACAAACTGTGAGCATATCCGGGGAGAGAGAACAAACACACCAGAATATGCATATCTCCAATAATAATGCAAAGAGGGAGCCCAATGTGAGGCACAGAAATGGTTTCATTGTTACTTTTAATCTGGCCAGCCAACAACAGGGTCTGCAGGTGCTGCTTTAGCAGGTATTGACAGGGTCCAAAGAGGAAATATACTGCCTCTTAGTGGTGTAAGACCAAGACCAGGGTGGTGAGGAAGAAGCCAGGAAAGGGGCTGGAGCAGAGGAGGGAGCACACGGGCTGCCACAGGTACAGAACTCAGAGTTTAACTCCATGCCTTTGGCCACAAGGAGTAAATGTGTATGTCTTATTGGAAAGCATTGAAGTCAAACGTTTAAAACCTTTCAAGTCTTTTATACCTACTGGCTCAGTCATCTCACTGCAGGGAACTTGTCCTTAGGAAATAAAGACAGAAAAGGAACATGTATAATTCTGCTTTTTTAGCATTATTTGTTTTATCTCTTTGATGGACCTCAGGTTCACAGATTTGCATTAATCATAATCTTTAATTCGTGACACACTTTCATCATTAGTTGGAGCATGACCCTCTACAATTTAACATGTTTTTTTTAATCAATATGCTCATAATATAGTAGACACCTGTGATCTCAGTGCCCAAATACTAGAACTGAAAAGCAGTATTCAGAAGGGAGAGCATAGAAAGAAATCCACAAATAAATGGAACTTAGATGCCAATCAAAAACACCATGGCAGATCTCTGTGAAAAGAAGGAACTGTTTAGCAAATGGATCTAGAAATATTAATTATATATAAGAAAAAAGCATTAAAAGGCAACCTACATTACACAAAAAATAAACTCCTTATAGTTTAAGATCTCTATGCCAAATGCAAAACATTAAACATGTAATAAAACAAAACTTAATATCCAGAGTAGATAAAAAATGCCTGTAAATCAATAACAAAAAAGACAAAAAAAAAAAAAATAGAAAATGAACAAAAATGCACATCCCAAAACATGAAACACAAAGTAGCTAGAAACATCTAAAGATTGCTTAGCCTTCCTAGTAATCAGGAAATATAACTGAAGGCTAGCATCAGAAAATCGTTTTACACATAATCAATTGGCAAAATAACAAGTCTGGTATTGCTGAGTGTTGTATAGGATTTACCCAACATCCTACAGTATTATTTCTTATGTGTTTCCAGTGAGGATATAAATTGATACCATCACTTTCTACCACTTCAGCATTATGTTTTAAAGCTGAACATGTGCATACCCTACAATCCAACAATTCTATTCCTAGGTATAGATCCCCCCGCAAATTAGTACATGATATAGGAGACATGGACACAAATGTTGGGGGGTAACACTGTTCATACAGCAAAAACTGTAAATAATCTAAATGACCATAGACAGGAGAATAGATTAATAAATTGCAATACACTCATACAATAAAATATTATACAGCAATTAAAAATGGGTGAATTATAGCTATATACAACAGCAAGAATGAATCTTAAAACATTGTGTTGAGTCAAAAAAGTAAATACTAGTTGACAATATATGGCATGATATTTTTTATTTTTATTTTTAAAATAATTTTATTTATTGAATCAAAATCGATTATACATATTTTGGGGGTCGAACATTGAAATATGTTGATCAAATCAATATTACTAGCATATATATTGTTACAAATCGTAATTATTCTTTATGCCCCTTGTCCAATCTCTCCCTTCCCCACTCCCTCCCCCTCCCCCTTCTAATTACCCTAGCTTTCTTCTCTCCCTCTGAAAGAATAATGGTTACTCTGTCAATTTGTTGCCTAGATGATCTGTCCGATGCTGAGAGATGTGATCAGGTCCCCCAATATTATCGTACAGCAGATGCTTCTTCTGTCACTCTGAAATGGGCTTTGTGGAGAGAGACATCCTCTTCTTTTCTTTGTCTCTGCTGGTGACTCTCTTTGTGTCAATGCACTCCAGTGATTGGTGGACAATCTGCGTGGTGGTTGTGGCATCCAGCTGCTTTCGTGGCAGCCATGGTTATCGTGGTGGCTGTGGTGGGCCACCCACATGGAGGTGGTGTTTTTGTCATGCTCCTTTGTGCTGGCAGTGTGCCTGGCTGTGGGGTGTGTCTGGTCCCCTTTTCCATGCCTCTGGACCCTGGGCAGGCCTGAGGCACTAGCGCCGTGTGCCTGGTTGTGAGAGGAGGGTCCAGTCCCCTTCTCCATGCCTCAGGTCCCCAGGCTGGACCTGAAGTGCTGGTACAGTGTGCCTGGTTGTGGGAGGGCGATCCAGTCCCCCTCTCTATGCCCTGTGTCCCTGGGCAGGCCCCAAGGAGCTGGCACGGCATGCCTGGCTGTGGGAGGAGGGTCTGGTCCTCCTCTCCATGCCCTGAATCCCTGGGTAGGTCCTGAGGCGCTGGCACAGCGTGCCTGATTGTGGGAGGAGGGTCTGGTCCCCAGATCCATGCCTCGGGTCACTGGGCAGGACCCGAGGTTCTGGCTTAAGTGCCTGGTTGTGGGAGAGAGGTCCAATCCCCCTCTCCATGCCTTGGGTCCCCAAGGTGCTGGCACTGTGTGCTTGGTTGTGGGAGAGAGATCCAGTCTCCTCCATGCCTTGGGTCCCTGGGTGGGACCCGAGGCAGTGGTGTGGTGTGCCTGGTTGTGGGAGGAGGGTCTGATCCCTGGATCCATACCTCAGGTCCCTGGGCAGGCCCCGAGGTGCTGGCATGGTGTGCCTGTTTGTGAGAGAGAGGTCCAGTCCTCTTCTCCATGCCTCAGGTCCCCGGGTGGGCCCGGAGTTGCTGGTGTGGTGCACCTGGTTGTGGGAGAGAGGTCCGGCCCCCTCTCCATGCCTCGGATCCTTGGGTGGACCCCAAGGCAGTGGCATGGTGTGCCTGGTTGTGGGAGGAGGGTCCGGTCCCCAGATCCACATCTCGGGTCCCCAGGCAGGCCTCGAGTTGCTGGCGTGGTGTGCCTGGTTGTGAGAGAGAGGTCCAGTCCCCTTCTCCATGTCTCAGGTCCCTGGGCAGGCTCCAAGGCACTGGTGCAGTTTGCCTGGAACTGGGTGTGGGGTCCAGTCCCCAGCTCCAAGCCTCCAGTTCCCAGGCAGGCCCCAAGGTGCTGGTGGTGTGTCTGGGCCAGAACTAATTTTCTGTCCTTTGCTTACTTCTAACACTGGGGAACTTCCTGTAAGAACCAGTACTTGAGCTGTGTGGTTGAGCTAAATTGCTGCTTTGCTGCTCTTTCCCTAGGGAAGGCTTTTTGTGCAGCTGAGGGTTTAAAGGTTGATCTTATAGGTCCTTCCAGCTCTCCAGAGACCTGGTGGATCTATGTTCTGTGGAATCTCTGATCTGGGTCTGAATTTTTTCATCAAACTGCACCCCATGCAATTCTGCATTCCTGACCAGTCTCCTCTGAGTGGTCCTGCGTTGATTGGGGGGCAGGTTGGCTGTCCTTGCTACATCCCAGTGTTCTCCCGGTGGGCCCGTCTCCCCCGCCGCTTGTGCTCCAAACACTTTCTATGGGACAGGCACTGTGATGACTCACCAGCTTCTGTATGGCTCCTTTTTTCAGTTGTTCTGACTCCTCGCTCCTGCGTGGGTCCACGGGAACCCTGTTAGTGGTCTTGCTGTCCTGGGGGCCGCCAAGGCCCTCTTCTCTCCTGCCACCTCCAAGTAACTCCGTCTGAAGGGCACAGCTGCAGCTTCTGCTGGCTCCTGCTCCATGTGCTCATCGGCTGGAGCCCTAAAGCAGCCGCACCCGGAAATGCTCAGAGCAGCTTTTTCTTTCTCTCATTGTGGTTTCCTCTGCCTTCATGAACTCCGTAGGTCTCTCCTACTCTTTCCCTGAGCTCCAGCGACCCCAGCTTGGCTGATGTTACATTTTTATAGTTGTAAATTGGTTGATTTGAGGGAGAGAGTGACGCTGGGGACCGTCTATTCCGCCATCTTGACTGGAACTCCACATGACATTTTTTAAATAAAATTTAAAAGCAAGTATAACCAAACACCACACGGCTTAAGCATGATGTGATAAATAGAATGTGATAAATATTTTTAAACCATGTAAGTAAATGATAAACAGAATAATCAGGATAGCATTTGCTTTAATGGAGATATGTTCTGGGGACAGAACAGGAAGAAGACATTATAGTGTGATTCATAATAACCAAAATTTGTGTGCACAAGTAGGAGTAAAGGGGTGCTAAGGAAAAATATATCTAATAATAAGAGAATGTGAAATAGGATGAGATAATAACTCAATAAAATATTTTGAAGCCAGTCAAAATAATAGCCATTATGTATTAAGCCATCCAATACATCTTATCATATAGACGAAAGTATGGGCTGGGAAGTTTTTACCAGTCAGATATAAATTGAGAATAAAAGCATTAGTCAGACCGAGGCTGAAGTTCATACTTAATAGACTTACGATGTTAACATAAAATTGAGTTGTTTGTTATAAACTATGCTGAAACTCCTCACTTTACCTACACTAGCTGTCTGTCATCTTTTATTCTTAAGACTGTACTACAAGTTCCACAAGATCTTTTTTGTTTACCTGTATCCCCGGTGTCTAAGATTATGTCTGTCATATCTTAGAGCTCATTAAATATTGTTGAATAAACAAACTAATACTTGTTGATTATAGGGTAGAAATTATGTATCAAAGGAGATAAAAGTGTATTATATAATGTTATAGAAAAAAGTCAAATTCTAAGTTAAATGTATACAACTATTATTTATAAATTACCTCATATTTTAATTCTTAATATAACACATCAGTTCCCCTTTGTTTATTGAAATCATACTAGAATGTAAGACACACAAGAATGGAGACCTAAACCTTTTTCTTTCTTGCTCCCTGCAGTATTCTCATGTCTGTAACAGTGACAGGCATACAGTTGGTCCTCAGCAGATATTTGTTGAGTGATTGAAAGAATGAGTACATATAAGCAAGGACAAGGAATACACACACACACACACACACACACACACACACACACACAGTGAAAAGAAAATGATCAGCTTACTTGGAATTTAGAAATTTTTATGTGTTTGCCTCATTTAAATTATTATTATAATATTATGCCAAAAATAAAAAAAGAAGAAGAAAGAAATCCTTGTGGTCCTCTGCCTCAGTATGAAGCATAGAGGTCACCCAAGGTACTTGCTGCCCCAGAAACTGGGAAATTGAAAGGGTCTTGAAAGTCTTGCTTTATAATTTACACAAGTTCTATTCTTGGTCTTTTTAATAGATTTTGTAATGAAATGAAGTATTGTAATCCTTCACATTTTCTGTCCTTCTCCATCTGAAAACTTCATTTGTCCTTTGACATCTCTATCATTCTTCCATAAAAATAGCCTAAGAAACTGAAATCTAGGGGCTCTAAAGCCCAACAAATGATTTTTCCCTGGCAGTGTAGATCTGCATTCTTACTTATGCAAGAATAAGAAGAGCTTGTTAACTAGCTGCCATTTTTTATCCAAAAACATAGAGAAAAAATCCCCTGCAGTAAGCTGCTCTATTTATAATTGTTCACAAAAACACATTAGGGTTCAACAAGTTCATATTGATTGCTAACTCCCAAACTGTTTTTGAAACATGTTTCTACTCGTTGGATTGGACTGTAATATGACATCCAATATTGGATGAGGCATTTGGCAAGATTCATGACAGGCATTGGTAATGGGATTTCTTTTCTCCCAGTATGTTTATTTCAATAGATTTATGAAATGTTCAGAGGCAGAAAAAGAATGATAATGAATGGATTTCTGGTGAAACAAACCCATTCTCAGTGCCGCTAGGGCCCTTGCTATTTGTGAACGTGTTCCATGGGATATTTGGCTTATGCATGCATTTTGTGTAGCTCATATATATTTGCCTGTCACTACAAGGTTCTGAGTACACTGTATTTACCTACATTTATGCGAATATATTTTCATATATTCTTTTGTTGTCATTTTGTTTATCAACTTGAAGAGGTCTAGGCTGAGACTCAGAAATATTGAGATCCAATTCTAGTTCAGCCTCCAAGTTTCCTACAGTCTGGAACAGAAATGTATATTTTACTTTTTTACATTTTAAATGTATATTTTACTTTAACAACCTATGAAATGGAGGTACTCAAGCTGACCATCTAAATACCCAAAATGTATAAGATTAATAACATCCTGAAACACATTTTCATCCTGACATTCAGGTGATCAGGCCATGGAGCAGAAAATTGAATCTTAATTACTTTTTTTTTCTGGTTTCCCTTGCCATCTATCTGGTCCAGTGGAGCCTAAAATGACATTGAAACCAGTCAGTCTATCTAAGTTAGACAACCAGAAAAATGAGGTAGGTCTCCATGGGCCCCTATGCCTCCAACTCACCCAATTACCAAAATCAACAAGCACAAGCTCACCACCAATACACACACACACACACAACACCTGGGCCTCAGAGTGCCTCTAACTGGCCGCACAACGGGACTTTATTCCGTTTTTTGACAATGCATTCCTTAACCTTCAAAATGTATGCTTCCTTTTTAAATATTACATATGCATTTATTATCCTGCTCCTGGTCCTGCCTGGTTCTTCTCAGGCTCTTGGTAGCTGTGATTAATAATTTCATAGCAACTCCTTATGCTTTCCATAGGCAGAAGGAGATTGAGAGGCTAGAGTTGAGGGATTGAGAGTCAAGGGCAGCAATATAGCAATGCCAGGACCTACAAAAATGCTGGGCCCTACTTCTATTTTAGGCTTTATGATAATCCCTGCAGTCCTTCTGCTCCCTGTTGGCTGGGATGCTAATTCTCTAAACTCACCATTTTTATCCTCAGATTCTGTATTTTCTGTTTTAGTCTATTTTGTGTCGCTATAACAGAAACACCGGAGACTGGGTAATTTATAAAGGAAAGAGGTTTATTTGGCTTACTATTCTGGGACAGCTGCATCTGGCATGGGCCTCAGGCTGCTTCTACTCATGCCCAAAAGTGGCAGGCAGCCTGCGGGTACAAGCAGATCACATGGTGACAGGAAGCAAGAGAGAGGAAACAAGAGAGAGAGACAAGGTGCCAGGGTTTCTTAAACAACGAGCGAGCTCTCGCAGGAACTAATAGAGCAAGAACTCACTCATTAATCCCCCCTCCCCCAGGGAGAGCATTAATCCATTCATGAGGGATCCACCCCTATGACTCAATCAGTTTCCAACACTGCCACATTGGAGATCAAATTTCCACGAGTTTTGGAGGGGACAACACATCCAAACTCCATCATTCTGCCCCTGGCCCCCCAAAACTCATGTCACTCTCACATACAAAATACAATCATTCTATCCCAACAGTCCCAAAAGTCTTAGCTTGCTCCAGCACCAGCTTAAAAGTCCAAAGCCCAAAGTCTCATCTGAGACAAAAAGCAAAAGTCCTTCCAGATGTGAACCTGAAAAACAAAACCAAATTTATCTACTGCCAAGATACAATGGTGGAACAGACATTGGGTATACATTCCCATTCCAAAAGGAAGAAATAGGCCAGAAGAAAGGAAAAACAGGCCCCAAACAAGTCCAAAACCCAGCAGCATAGACATTATGTCTTAAATCTCCAAAATAATGTTATTTGACTCTAAGTCCTGCATCCTGGACACAATTGGGCACCTGGGTCCCCAAAGCATCAGGCAGCTTTGTTCCCACAGCTCTACCAGGCACAGCCCAGTGGGCCACGCTGGTGCCCGTGGCTTTTCCAGGCTGGCGTTCTACTCTGGTAGCTCCAAAAGTCTGGGGTCTCCATGGTGGTCCTGCTGTCTTGGTTCTACTAGACATTTCCCTGGTGGGGGCTCCCTGTGGGGGATTCAATCCCACTTTCCTGCTTGGAATTGCTCTAGTAGATGGCCTCAGTTCTGGCTCTGCCCCTGTGGGAGGTCTCTGCCTGGACCCCCAGGCTTTTCCATACATCCTCTGAAATCTGGGTAGGGAATGCCAGGCCTCCACTGCTCTCACATCCTGCTGGCCTGCAGACTTAACACAACATGGATGCCACCAAGGTTTTGGGCCTCTACTCTCCAGGGCTGCTGCACAAACCATACTTTGGGCCACTCCAGCCAGAACAGCTGGGATGCAGGGAGCAGGTTCCCAAGGGCAGCTGCACTCCAGGTCTGTCCTCTGGGACAACTCAGTCCTTCTAGGCCTCAGGGCCTGTGATGGGTGGGGCACCCTTCCAGACTTCTGAAATGCCTGCACGGCTTTCTTCTCATTGTCCCTGCTATTAGCATCTGGCTGCCTCACCGCCAAGATAATGTCTTTAGAAACCAATTTATCTCCTTCACCCTTGAATTTTTCTCCGGCTCTCCACTCCTTTACTGCATGGCCAGGCTGCAAAGTTTCCAAGTCTTTATGCTCTGCTTCCCTTTTAAATTCTGGCTTTACATCATGATTTTGCCACCGTAACTCAGAGTAGGCTCTTAAAAGCAACCATGCAGCTTCCTTAATGCTTTGCTGCTTAGAATTTTCTTTGGCCAAATGCTCTGGTTCACAGCTCTTAACTTCCAACTTCCACAAAGTCCAAGGGCATGAACACAGTGCAGCCAGGTTCCTTGCTATGGTATAGCAAGGGTGATCTTTTGTCCAATTCCCAATAAGTTCCTCATTTCTATCTGAGACCCCATCATCTGCATGGCATTTAGTGTATACATTTCTATCAGCATTCTGCTCACCACCACCATTTAACCAGTCTCTAAAATGTTCCAAACATTCTCTCATCTTTTTATCTTCTTCTAAGTCCTCCAAACTCCTCCAACCTTTTCTCATTACCCAGTTCCAAAGCTTCATCCACATTTTCAGGTATCTGTATTGCAACCCCTCACCCCTCGGTACCAATTTTCTGTATTAGTCTGTTTTGTGTTGCTATAACAGAAATACCTGAGACTGGGTAATTTATAAAAAAGAGAGGTTTATTTGGCTTACGATTCTGGGACAGCTGCATCTGGTGTGGGCCTCCAGCTGCTTCTACTCATGGCGGAAAGCGGCAGGCAGCCGGCGGGTACAAGCAGATCACATGGTGAGAGGAAGCGAGACAGAGAGAGAGAGAGGAGGTTCCAGGGTACTATAAACAATAAGCTCTTGCGGGAACTAAAAGAGTGAGAACTCACTACCCCTCCTCCCCCAGGGAGAGCATTGATCCATTCATGAGGGATCCGCCCCCATGACTCAATCAGTTTCCAACACTGCCACATGGACATCAAATTTCCACATGAGTTTTGGAGGGGACAACACATCCAAACTCCATCAGATCCTAAAATATCATATGTCTTTGTTCACATCTCATTCTATTTCCCTCATCTCTAAAACACTGTTTTAGCCTCCCATTCTGTCACTTAGCTCCTATCAGGTTAGTTTCAAATTAAAGATTTATTTCTCTGATTTTAAATTCTATCTTCTGTTAAAATACCCATTTCTGGAGCCTTCATGGGTTTCTTCATAGCTAGGGCCCAAGCCCTGCACTTACAAAGCTGTGTCATCTTCTTTTTGTCGTTGGGAAGGGCCCCAACTGTGGATGAGGTGGTCATGGCAAGTGTGGGCATAGTAGCTTGCACCAGAGTATGCATCACCAGAGTGGCAGGGGTGATGCTGGCCCCATACATCCTCACTTTGAAGAAGAAGATGGGACAAAAGACCAGGATCACCAAGATCCCTGTATTCAGGCCCTGCATCTCTGGATATTGTTGGCCACCTATGCTGTTGTTCTAGAACAAAATCAAGGACAGAAGAACTTAGAATGCCTTAAAGAAGATTGGATAACCAAAAAAATGATTTGTAGTCTAATTTTATCAGGCATTACTTTGAGGAGTCTTTGAGTAGTCATCAAAAATCTACTCTATATGTAAAAATGATGCCGGAATTCCAGAAAAGTCCAGTTCATGTCAAGAGCTTTAAAAGGGTAACAGAAATTATCTGTGGTTTTATCAAAGAAGGAGCTGCCAAACTTCAGATAATAATGGACTTTGATATGACACTAAATAGATTTTCCTACAAAGGGAAAAGATGTCTAATGTGTCATAATGTCATTGAGAACTATAAACTGGTCTGAGATGAATGACGAGAGAGTTACTGCAACTAAAGAAAAAATACCATGCTATTGAAGTTGATCCTGTTCTTACTGTAGAAAAGAAATGCCTTTTTATGGTAGAATGGTATGCTAACGTATTTAGTTTCTTTGTTGAACAAACTTTACCAAAAGATAAATTTAAAGAAAGCATGGGAGAATCTGACATTACAGTCAAGGAAGGATATAAGAATTTACTTGATGAGCTCCAACAACACAGGATCCCTGCGTTCACATTTTCAGTTGTTGTTTGTACTAACTAGATAACCAGAGGAAGTTATCTGTCAAGCTGATGTTTATCCTCCAAATGTCAAAGTAGTGTTCATTCTTGGGTTTTAATGAAAATGGGTGCTCAGAGGATATAAAGGGGAATTAACTCATGTATTTACCAAACATGATTGTGCCTTGAAGAGCACAAAATATTTCAGTCAACTAAAAGACAATAGCAATATAATTCTGCAAAGAGACTCCCAAGGAGACTTAAGAATGGCAGATGGAGTACCCAAATTTTCATATACTGAAAATTAGATATCTAAATGAGCTTTCAGAAAAGTATTGTTTTAGCGAAAGATGAATCATTGGAAGTAGCCAGCTCTGCCTTACAGAGGATTCTGCAAACAAGCATTATTTAGGAAGACCTTTCTGCTGTGGGAGCAATTGATACAAGAACTGTTCATCTCTTCATCTTGCTGAAAGACTCTTATTTAGAATATATTTTCGGTCTCGAGGGTTTTTTGGGGTTTTTTTAACCTTTCTCACCACACTCCCCACCGTATTTTTTAACAGAAAAACAAACAAACAAACAAACAAAAACCCCCAAAATCTCTTAAAGTTTATAGAGGCCTAAAAAAAGGTTTTATGAAATGGTCAAATAGTTTGCAGAATTTTAAGCATTGCCATTTTTGTAATTTGTAGTTGTTCTGATGGTATCATCATCTCATGAAATTATGTTATGTTTGGTATCTGCGCATTAAAAATCACTACAAAATGTTCTTTACTGATTCACTGATAATAAACATGAAACAAGATTTTTGTTTTTTGAAATACCCATTTCACTTAAGGTATAACACTTGTTCAACCATTTCTACCTTAGCATAAATTAATTTATCCCATCCTTTCTTACAAACATACTTTGAAGAGATACAAAATAAAGACATCAAGCTCTGTAAGTAGGAAGTTCAAGGAGACACCATATTGAGCAAAAATATATAAGGTTATCCAGAAAAAACTGTCTTCTTCATAATTTTACCTAAATCCAGGTCTGATCCCAATCACTTCTTAATTAGTTGTTGCTCTTTGTCAATCAAATTCCTGGCTAATGACTTGACCATTAAAATTGGGCATTAAAAAATGCTCAGTTCATCATCATCTATAGACCTTGGTAACCTGTTCAGATCAAAAAATTAGTCAAAATCACATGTGCAGGGGCAGTGAAGACGAGAACATCTCCCTGACTTAGTGAGACTCAAAATAGCTGTGTACAAAGCCATTCTTACTTCTGGGTGACCCCAAATGAAAGTAGCTATGACAGAATGCCCTGTGAGCACTACCTAGAAAGCACTGACTCACACCTGTCGGCAGGGTCTGCCTTTGCTGCGGCTGCTATGGATATCTAAAGAGAAACCAAGAAGGGGGGGGCTAAGGGAGATTTTTTTATAATATTTGTTTTGTTTTATTTTGGCTTTGCTTGTTTGTTTTGGTCTTGACACACAAGAAAGCACTTAACTGGGAAAATCATGTATGCTAATATTTTAAATAAATGGGTGTAATACCTTACTCCTGATTGCAACCATGTACTGCTGTCGTTATTTTTACTTTATATCACATTATAGTCCTTTTATCAAATACAGATATGTGGGGCCTTCCAAGAAGTAGATCTTTCTTGCTAGAGATGGGACAATAAGCAAAATAAGTTAATAGATCTATTTCAAAAGCCATGAGCTGCCTGAGTTTGCTGTCATCCCCTCAAGGAAAGGTTTGCCTTTGAATGCCTCAAAAGGACTCACTCAGCAGCTAATGAGGCCTGTGATCACAGGGGTCTGGTGATTTGCTGCTGACACAGTTCACTCTTCACAGCTGAGCACGAATATCAGCTGACCCACAAGTACAAGTTATTTTCTTTCCTCATTCATGTTCTATCAAGGTCTTCAAAGTCCTATTGGCACCTTTTATTGATTAATAGCCGCCATAACACTCCTGGGCTTTCATTCTCTCCCATTCTTTTCGCTTATCTATGGAATGGGCATGAGGATGGTCAGACGTACTCTCTGTGGCTAGGGGAACCTCTCCTAGTGCTTTCCTTCCAGTCTTTTTCCTGCTTGCTTCTAAGTGGCTATGATTAAAACCCAGACCAGAAGCATCCCTTTAACTCCCACTTTATTTGGGGACATTCTGATGTATGCTGCAGAATAGTTCAATGATCTTGCTTCAAGTATTCATGAATATCTTTTTTTTTTTACGATAATTACTAGATTCAATTAAATGTCAAGAAGAGATAATAGAATAACTACTCTAATATAGATTGACTCTTCCAAAATCTTCTTCTTTTAGCAATTTCATGGATACCCAATGAAACATACAGTTCATCCCCCTCGGGTGCAGGCTTAACACTTCATGGTGAGTACTTGGGGAACATTTAGGGACACAGAAGGTAGTGGTCTGCTTTATTTGGGCAGAAGTGGAAAAACAAAAACTGATAAGCCAATCTTATAGGTATTTAAAAGTGTATCTTGATGATGAAAATGGCAATGAATGGAACCAAAATTCTTCCCAGCCATTCAAATAAGATAGTCAGAGACCAAGCCTTAGATTTTTCTCTGCTTAAAAATTTAATCTACCCAATAGCATTTTGGGGCCAGTCACATCCATGATAAATGCATTTAAAGTTTTAATTTTCCATTCAAAAATGGAATGATTAGTCAACATAAATTTGTCTAGTCTAATGTTGCAAAGGAATTTTTATTAACCTTATCAAACATATTGTGGTGGGGAGAACCAGTGTTGTGATCAGCTGAACCTCTGATACCCTGGGAGAATAGGGATAGGGCCTCATCTTTCCATGACCATACCTATTTAAATTTCTCATGGACATTCTTTAGCAGATATTATTTTGTTCTTTGAAAGTGTGCAGTTTCTCATTTTTTTCTTTAAACTAATAAGAAATTTCACTTCTTTAGTAGCTGTTAGATTCCAGGATCCCAGCCTTGCTGTAAATTGATCCTTTGTAAACTTTACACATAATATTTTAGGATCATTCAGGCTATTCACACGATCAGGTTAAGATGGTTATTGGAACCAGTTGAGATATCCACTTTGTATCCCTAGATGGTGTCTTCGCCAGAACAATGAGAGCATTTTCAGAAGTCCCCACAACTGCCAATGGATCTACTGAAAATAATCAAGTCCTTATCACCAGTGAGTCATTTGTCATTTTTTTTTGGATGTTATGTTTTGTTCACTTAACAAATATTTATTGAGTACCTACCATTTGCCAGGCACTGTGCCAGTTTTTTGGTATACAGTGAAAAACTGGCTTCTTGAAGATTATAATTTATTACAGATGATATATAGTGAATAAGTTATCATGCAATTAAATGTACTTACTATGAGTACTGTAATAAGGTGTTATCAGAGTCTAACAGAAAAACCTGATTTTAATTGGAGAACAGAAAAGGATTCTCTAAGGATCTGATATTTAAATTAAAATCTGAAAATTAAATAAGTATTAGCCAGGTGAAAAGTAGCGAAAACCATTTGGGGCCTGTGAAAACATAATCTGAGAAAGAGATTGTTGGAATAAAGAGTATTCCTGTCATTCAACTAATAAAATTTGTCAATACAAAATCAAATCCTTTATTTTATGGGAGAACAAGGAATTCAATAAAGTTAGGACCCTCTCAGTGCAGGTCATAACGGCAAACGCACAGGCATAATCAACTTCAGGATGTGCACTTGATTGGTGAACTCTCGGATCAAAGGTCACACAGTCTTCAAATCATTGGACCATCATCTGCACACATCATGACATTAGAGCTGCAAACCAAGGCACTACCAATATTTTAAGATATTGGTGCCTTAAAGAACTGTCCAGTTTGGAGATGGGTCAAGATTAGAGTGCTGCGTTTCCACTAAGACATCTCTGAAGGCAATGGTCTCATTTTCTGTATTTTGTTGAAAGAAAATATAGACATTGATGTAAGGCATTTTTAAAATCTTTTGTTCTTTCATTTCTCTAAAACTTTAGGGGTAAAATGTTATATCCCACCATATTACCAGTGTACAGCCTAGTAAACTTTGGCTTGACTGAAACAGAACTTCGTCCAGTCCTGAGTGACCATCTGTATGATTGTTTCTTTTGTGATCATTCTACTCCAGTGGTTTGAACTAATGTGAACTTTCTAGCCACCTGGATATACAGTGTACCACATGGTTATGTATTATAAGGGTCTGTGAGCTTCCAAGATACCCTCAGTGTCTACTTTGACAGGCTGAGGTAGAGCGAGCATCAGGAAAACCTCAAATCCCTGGATATATGTTGTACAAAGAGGAAAAAAACTTCAGTACCGATTACCAGTGCTAATGTGATAGCATCACATGGCTGCAGTCCGAACTATGCAAAACACAGAAAAGATTTAGTAACTAATATTTTAAATTCAGTTCTTTGGCATGCATTTTTTAAGATGTTGCTGTAATGAAAACTGGGTAATAAAAGAAATTGAAAACCTCATCTCCACCTACAAGCAGTTTACCATTTAGCTGAAACAATAAAAGATAACCAATCCAGATAACTATTTGACCAAATGATCTATATAATCTAAATATCTAAAGATCTATCTATAATGTACAAGGAATTTCACTTGAGTATTGTTAGAAATAACAAAAGCCTGGAAACAACTGAACCATCTAACATTAAGAAACCAATTAAATAAACTATGGTAGATCCATAGGGAATTATCCAGTTATTTAATAGAATGAGGTAAATCTCTATGCACTGCTATGGAAAGTATTTCAAGAATGTTTTTTAAGAAAAAGAGGCGAGGGACAGAATAGTGTGTATAATATGCCCCCATCTGTAATAAGAGGGATATATATTCATGATACATATATAGGCTTATATATTCATAGAAAATTTCCAGTAGAATATGTAATTAGCTGTTAAAATTTACTGCATCTTATGGGGGCAACAATGCATGCTCCTAGCACATGATGGTAGTCAATGAACACCTTCATGGCCCTTGGAGAAAACATCCTGTTTTCTAAATGCTGTGGTTTTGCATTAAAGGTCATCTCTCTTTATTCCCTGTTCAGGTGTTGTGGTTAATAAGCCCCAAGACGGAATGTCCTGGCCAGTGATTATAGCAGCTTTGCTCTTTTCCTGCATGGTACTTTTTGGTCTTGGAGTGAGAAAATGGTGTCAATACCAAAAAGAAATGTGAGTATAATACTAAGAATGTAGGAACTGGTAATTTTTCATTACAAAATATTTACTCAGTACTAAATATTATTACTTCTATGGATTTCCTCTGACATTTTAATGAGGAAAAAAGGCTCACAGACGCTCAGAGTGGCTTTGCAGCTTTCCCAGGAATACACAGTTAGGATTAAATGCACATCTGCTGGCTCGGTGTCCCTGTCTGCACTGGCCTGCTCAGGCTGCCATGCTCACCAGATGGCGCAAGTCAGTGGGCATGAAATGAGAACCAAGCCTCACCCTACCTCACAACTAAAACTGATTTTTCTTGTAATCATCATTACTTTTTCATTTTCATGCATCTTTAAACCGCTTGGGCTGAGCTGGGCCTAGATGCTCAAGTGTGAAATTGAGTGAGAAAAGTAATTTTTTAAGAGCGTTGAAGCTGCTTTTCACCAGAGTGGGCTTTTACTGCCCTTTTTCTTTTTCCCCAAGGAGAAAAGAAAGTAAGCATTGGGTTACCCCTTTCTCATCTTAGTGAAATATTTTCCAAAACTCTTCTACACTCAGCAGTCTTAAATGGCATGAATGATCACACCTCACTTTTTCTGACTTGCTCTTCTGGCTCAGTCTGGATTAGGCCATGACAAAAGGAAACCTCATAACACATAGAGCTGATCTGCCACGTGTCTGACTACTATCACTGAGGATAACATTGGCCATCATACAGTATGCTTTCCTACTTTTCATAGAGTGTCCTTGAATTCTCCATAACCACATGCAGGGAGTGTTTCATGGTGAATAAAACACTAAATCAGTAGTTAGAAATTCTGGGTTCTTACCCGAGGACTGCATCTTGGCCACCATATGACCTTGAGAAATTCATAATTTCTCTGAAAAAAAAAAAACCAAAAAAAGTGCAAGTTTCTTAGAACTGTATCCACCTTTTGGCATATGTTAAGTCTCCGTTAAAGCATCCATAAACCAGGTAATAGGGATTAGGGATCTTTATATTAAAATGAGCAAATGGGAATCTGGAAATCTGAATTGATTTTTTTAAATCATTCTGTATTCAAATGACTGTGTTATATAGAGATGAGAAACCCTCTCTCCCTCTCTCTCTCAATTAACATGCTATGGATTGCCAGGGCACGGAGGTGTTTGAGTTACGGACATAAAGATACTCACAGATATATTTTTGTTTCCTAATATCAAGATAGCTGGAGCATTTGTATAGCTAAATGCCACACTAACCTGGATGGTGGATGCATTTCAGACAAAGAGATGATCTGCGCTTACATAAAATAGCGCTTTGTACAAAGACGACTTTAAGAATGTTCCCTGATGTAAACAAAAGGGATTCTAACATTTTCCACCCAATACCAACCAACTCAGGGATTCAGAAGAGCTTTAAATCTACCTCTACCATGTTTACAGTACACAAGGAGGGTGAGGGTAAAGGTTGGGAGTAGGGCTGGCAAAGGGGCTACTTGAAAAGCTATGGTCTCAAGACCTGGAATTTTAAGATTGTTGTCTCTGGAGGAATGTTTTTGTTTTTTTTTTTGTTGGTGGTGGTTTTTTTCCCTCTATTTTCTCTCTCTCTCTCTTTTAATTGATTATATATATTCATGGGGCAAGAGCTGACCATCAACACCTGTGCCCAAGATGTGGTGAGCAAATCAATGCTCTCAGCATGGCCACCGCCTCAAACTGCAATTATTCCCCATGTCTCCCACCCGATCTCTTCCCTAGGCCCCTCTCCCTCCCCCACCCCACCCCAGCAACTCTAGGTATGTTCTCTCCCTCTGCAAGTTTATCACACCTCTACAGTCTTTCTTTCCTTCCTTCTTTATCTTTTAGCTTCCACTTATGAGTGAGGACATGCAGTGTTTTTCCCTCTGTGTCTGGCTTGTTTCACTTAACATAATTTTCTCCAAGCTCATCCATGTTGCTGCAAATGGCAGAATTGCATGCTTTTTTGTAGCTGAGTAGTATTGCATAGTGTATATATACCACATTTTCCTTATTCTGGATGAATATTTTTACCCAAGTAAGATATATACTTCTATTAGGAGGCAGTTGCCATAGAGAGTATCAGTTCTGGTTAAAAGACTTGAATTGCTTGTCTGGTCCTCTTGAGCAAGTTGTTTAAAACGTCTGAGCCTCAGTAACAATAATATCTAATTTCCAGGTACAAAATAAATAATGTTATGATAAAAATGCTTTGGAAACTATAAAATACCATGTAAATATTAATTAGTAGCATGATCATGTTGTCCAAATGGCTGATAGGACTAAGAAGCACAGGGTTAAGCCAGCAAAAATTCTGAGAGAACTAGGAAGGAGAGTCTCTTTCTCACCAATCTGTCTCCTCCTTTAAAAATGTGTGTGTGTGTATTATTCCCTCATATTCCTGGCATTGAAAGACCAATGTTTCATTCCTAGCATGGAGAGACCCCCACCTTTCAAGCCACCACCACCTCCTATCAAGTACACTTGTATTCAAGAGCCCATTGGAAGTGATCTGCCTTGCCATGAGATGGAGACACTCTAGTCCTTTGAGACTGCCATACAGCAGAGCTCTGCTGGAATCCTATTGAGAAAGTAGATACTGTGCTTTATTAATTGGCCTTCCAGCCAAGCCTCTGCTGGAATAGATGTCAGAAGTGAATGACCTGCCTTCTCTCCCTCTTTCATCTGCATGTGCCTGAAATTTAAGCAAGAGTGAGAGCATATGTCATGCTCACACCCAATGCAATCTGTAGAGATTTTCTTGCTTATGTAAGAGGTGCACATTAAGCTACTGTCATTAAGAAATACAGTGTTTTCATTTTTCATTTTAATTCTCAAGCACATGTCCATACCAGATCCTCTTCTTTTGGACATCTGCCAACATCCTAAATTATTTTCCAAAATTATGAAAATCTCTGAGCTTTATTGCATTCCCTAAGAAAATTATAAGAAGAAAATATGAAAGTTCCAAATAATGATGAAATACGGCTAGTTGTCATATTGAAATTCTGCTGTTTATTTTCATGGAAGGAAAACAGAATACCTTGCACAGGAATCACATTTCTAATCCTCCTTCATCCTTCCTCCCATTATGTTCAGCCCAGGCTCCTGCCACATGAATCAGGAGGAACAGGGATCAAAAAGTAACTAGCCAATAACCAAGTAGCCTAGTAGATATAAGACTTTACTGGCTTCTAAAATTATATTAGCTAAGAGGGATTTCATTCTCAGCTTTGCACGTGTGTGTGCTTCTACGTATGCATGCACATGTGTACCAAACTATTATATAAGCAAATAGGCAGCCTAACCCAATCTAACCCATCCAATTCTCATTATTCCCTTCTTCATCTTTCTTGATCATCCACCTACCTGTTCTGATCTGTCTTGAAACAGATAAAAAGCCTCACATCAGACTAGCACTGACAAATTAACCCTGCTCTGTCCAATCTTTTACAAAACAGTTCAAGCAGAATGTATAAGTGATGGAGAAGAAACCTTGTCAGCCAGGCATACTCTGTATTCAGCAACAGGCTTTGAGCGAATAAGTTACTGACCCCCTTTGTCCCCTTCAACCTCCCTTCACTCCTTGTCCCAGGAGGAAAAAACAGATGTTGTTGACAGATAAAACAATAGGCAAATCCTGTGTTGATCTTAGTCCCAAAAGGAATGAACTAAAGGTTCATTTGCAGTGTATTTATCCCTGACAGTACATGAGAATAACTTGGAAAGTTTGTCTTTTTAAAATATGATGCCCATCCCACTTCAGAGTAATTAAATCAAAATCTCCAAGCAGTGAGGCACAGGCATCAGCACTGTCCAGATGATTCACATGTTCAGTTGAACTTGAAAACTGCTAAACCAGTGGTAGTCCCTTCTCATTGATCAATATCTTCATTAAGTGCTTAACTCTTGGGCCAATCTCCAAGATGACTCCCAATGATTCTTGCCTCCTGCTATTCACACCCTTATATAGTTCCCTCCAACACTGAATACAGCTGACTTATATAACCCAGGATCAAGGCATTTGTGCTCAGGGTCATGCAATTGCACAGTCTTGAGAGTGAGTGCCAGTCTCATCCCTGGTATAATCAATAAGATACTGCAGAAATGAGCAGAGTGTGACCTCCAAGGCCAGGTCATAAAATACATTATAGCTTCTGCCTTGACCTCTCTTTTGTCACTGGCTCTGGGGGAAGCCCATTCCCATTCTGTGAGGAACGGAACCGTATTGAAAAGTCCACCTGTGAAGGGACTGAGGCCTCCTGCTAACAACAAGCATCAACTTGCCAGTCATGGAAGGGAGCCATCTAGGAAGCAGATTCTCCAGCCTCAGTCAAGCCTTTAGATAATTGCAATCTCAGCTGATCTTTTGACTGGGACGTCATGACAGCCAGAACCACCCAGCTAAGCCTCTTCTGAATTTCTGCCCCACAGATTCTATGAGAAAATAAATGCTTATTGTTTAATACCACTAAGTTTGGGTATAATTTGTTATATAGCAAACAGACAACTAATACAGCTCAATAAATGGAAAAATAAACTGTTTGCCTGCCTTAATTATCCTTAATTCCTCATGAGTTCTCAAAAAAAAAAAAAAAAAAAAAGACTAGCTTCATATATATATGTCTGTCACTTTATGTAGATAGTTATTTTTATTTAATACAACTTAATCATCAGTAATTTGTGTAAAAGGCATCATGGTTTTATTTTACGGTCTCATTAGGTGACATAAATACAGGTAGAGGTGTAGGGGTAAAAGCTGCCACAGACTTGGGATTGTTTAAATTGTTTCAGTAAAGGGAGAGACAGTTTTACAACTCAACATAAATCTATGTAATTTTTCAATCTATCGCATGACGGGTGTCTTAACAGTGTTTTTATATTAACTATTCTTTGAAGTACTTTCCTTTAGTATTGGAAATAAGTTCTGGTCAGCATTTGCAAATGCTGCCCCTTGAATAGAGTGAGCAGTTGCTTATCTGTGGAAGAAATGCCCAGTGAGTAGTTCAGAGGAACTTTTCATAAACCTGCAAAATAGAGGGGCTTTAGAGGCTGTGAGCTTGACCTCCTTCGTTTGACTAAAATGGAAGTTTCATTTACACTTTAAATTGTGTGCCAGTAAATTCATATAGACCTTGTCTCAAAGCAGCAACTCCTCTCTCTATAAGTGCATTTAGTTCTGCCCCACAGGAGAAGTAACAACACTAGACTCTAATCCCTGAGGTTTCTGCATGTCTTCATCACCACCTTCATTTTCAGCGAGATGAAACCATGCATAAACATTTTTATCACTATCCCCAAAGTGTTGTGTTAGACAACATTGTTATACAGAATTTTTCATTTCCTCACCCACTATGTTATGAGCACACCTTGACTTTGGGCTTGTTCTTATGACTTGTTTTGGGCAATGGAATATCACAGGCCTGACTAACCCAAGGCTTGAGAAGTGTTTGTGTGATTGGACTTACTCTCTTGTTCTCTGCCATTGCCATGAGAAGAACATTTTCAGGCCAGCCTACTAGTGCCAAGAAGAGGAGAGACTCATGGGGCAGAAGTCAACCCAGGCCCAGTCTAGATCAGGCAACCCCCAGCCTGCCTCAACAGGTACATAGTTAAAAATTGTTGTATGCCATGACATTGCATGATTGTTACACAGCACAATTGTAGCAGTGGTTAACCTGTAAACATAGATCCAGAAGAAGGCATATTTTAGCTCATATGCAAGTGCCTAGGCTGAGAGATAAAAGGTGTGCTTTAGACAAAAAGAACCTTTCCTCTGATTCAGCACAAGTTTTGTTTTAACTGAAGATAATATGGTTGGCTTTGCCAAGTTAACTTTGATTATAGGTCTTTAAAACCATGAAACATTTGAACAGGATGAATATTAGAGATCATTTTGCAAAGAAAGTGTTAAAGGCTTTATGAAATTGACTTGTCCAAGGTCACAAAATTAGAAGTGGTACAGCCAAATTGATGACCCAGCTCTCTGATTTCCAGTCTAGTATGTGATCAATCTGATTGCTTTGTTATCTCCTTTTACTATAGACAAGAGCTGTTTTATGTGCATTTAAGTAAATATTGATTTTTTTAATGCCTGTGTAGTATGCTAAAAATTGTGACAGAAAACAAACAAAAGTAGAAGTAATTGACCCCTGGGGATGGGATGCACTAGAAAATATGAAAAAAAAAAAATGACTAGGAAATGAAAAGAGAAGAGAGTAATCAAGATTAAAGGCTAGAAAGAAAATGTGAGAAACTTACCAAGGCCAGAGATAATAAAAATATGTTGTCTCAGAGGCTCAGAGCAGGGGAAGAGGTTCTTGAAGGCAGCCCTCTTGGCACCCTGACTTGAAAAAGTGGCTTTCACTTGAACCTGAAGGTTGAATCTGCAGAAATACAGAAACTTTGTTCTCTCTGAGACAGAGTTAAAATACATAGCCCAACTGAGTTTTTGACAACAGCAGTCATGGCTGTCAACCAGCTAAAGGATGTGTGCCCAGCAGAGACAGCTGAAATGGCTAGTGAAAGTTACCACCATGAGAGAAAAAGACATTAACTAGCAGAAATGGGCTGTCATTCCAGCCAGAAACACATTGTTAGATGGCTGGAGTAGGGCAGTTTATTTCTCAGCTCCTGCAAAGAGTTTTTTTTCCTGCATTCTGTGATTGCTAACAAGATTCCATGCTGCAGCCAGGAAGGCATGACCAGAGAACAGAAGCATACGACCTTAGGAAAGGTCAGGGCCAGGGAACACTTTTGGAATTATTCTTAAACCCTGTCTAGCGCATCTGTGATGGGTCTTGACTAACATAGGAATGGGAACAACAAAATCTAAATTTTTCTCCCTAGCTAACATCTTTGTACCCTTCAGTCTCTGTTACATTCTTTGCTCGTTCTGCTCATTCGGATTCCTTCTCCATGAGACTGTGATTATGGGGAGGAACACTGGGAAGGATGAAGGGGACAAGCCATAAGCCCAGTATCACAACATAAAGAAGATAGCATGAATGGGGGCCACATACAGCTACCCTTGGTGAAACGACAGAAACCTGTGCACGTTTGCCTAAGTTTTGCCTGACTATTCCCCGCTTACTGTCCAGAGAAGACGTACCACCAAATAAAACTGAGTACAGTATTATGCCGTTCAGCCATCACCAGAAAATATTCAGAAGTGTCAGGTAGGCAAGGTGAAGAGGATAGAACAACAGTTAGATGAATTCTAGAGAGAAATTTGAAGGTCAACCTGATAACATGAGAAGCATGGACAAGAGTTAACATCTCTATCCTGCACCTTCTCTTCAAAACGTAAATGTTCTTTAATGTTAAATGAGAAGATGAACAGCGATGTGAGAATTGCATCTATGGTAGAATCATTTTTGCACCACTAGTTTGGAATATGACTAATTCCACTCTTACAGGTCATTGGGTCACACTGGATTTTTCTTTTACATAAAGCTGTTGCACTGACTCAAAGAGACACGCTCTGGTGACTAATAGATCTGAATCTAACATAATTATAAATGAGAATTGATTTTAATTTTGTGGATACTTAATAAAAAAGTATGACAAACACTGTTTCCAAATACCTCTTTCAAATGGCCAGTTTGGGGTCCGTAGATTCCATACTCAAAGAATTGATATAAAAATACCTAAGAACTACTCCTTGCCTTCACTGAGTGTAGAGTTTAATGGGACAGACAGATATTTAAACAAATAAGTACAGTATAGTGTAATGTCTATAAAAATAAAATTATACACAAAGAAGAGAAAAGAATAAAGAAGAAGGTATCATTTCAGGTATGGAGTGTGAACAATATTTTTAAAAGGCTTCAGAGAAAAGGCTGTTAATAGAGGCAAGGTCACCACAGTAGAGACCCTGACATCTGAGACATGGGGATGGGAATTGAAAACCTTACCTAAAGATTATACCAGGAATGCAGGAAAGAGTCAGCGATAGAAAACTGCTTAATATAACTCATGATATAAATAGGGCTAAAGAAGAAAAGCATAGGATTAATCTCCAAAGATGCTTTAAAAGACTTTGGCGAAGGCCGGCTCCGTGGCGCACTCGGGAGAGTGCGGCGCTTGGGAGCGTGGCGGCAGTCCCGCCATGGGTTCAGATCCTATATAGGAATGGCCGGTGCGCTCACTGGCTGAACGTGGTGTGGACGACACCTAGCCAAGGGTTGCGATCCCCTTACCGGTCACAAACAGACAAAAAAATAAAAATTTTTAAAAAAAAAGCCTTTGGTGAAATTCAACACCCTTTCCTAATAAAAACTCTTGAGAAAATGCAATATTTCTTCAAATATGTGTGTGTGTGTGTGTGTGTGTGTGTGTGTGTGTGTGTATCTATATCTATCTATATAGCTATATTCGTAGATATATACATAATGTATATGCTACTATTATAGCATATAGATATTATAATTATATAGTTATGGTATTTGTCAATATATGCATCGTATATAGTATATGCTATACTATATATACACACACTATAACTACAATTATAACTATACAAATGTGTGTGTGTGTGTGTGTGTGTATCCAGATGTAATGAAAAGAAAGATGGATAAATTCAACTATTTAAAAGTAAAAACAATTCACATGGCAAAAAAAAAAGCAAAGTCAAAACCAAAAAATAAACTAGGTGAAATATTCACAACATATATCAAAGATAAAGGGCTCATATATCTAATTGATAAAGAACTTACAAATATTGAGGATAAAAAGCAGAAAAATCCTATGGAAAAATGGGCCAACACCATAAACCAATGATTTATGAAAAAAGATATAATACTAACTCTTGAACACTTGAAAAATTTTGAAATGCTACAATTAAAAAAATGCAAATTAAAACTTTATTGAGAAATCATTTCATCTCCATTCAACTGTCAAGAATTTCAAAAGCTCAACAACATGCTCTGTTATCAAGGCTGTGGGGAAACAGGCACCCCCATATATCAGTGAAGTGCAAAATGGTGCAATGACTATGGAGGGGAATTTGACAATACCTAACAAAACTGCAATTTAATTTATCCTCTAACCCAGCAATACCTTCTCAGGAATTTACCCTGAAGCTCTACTTCCAACAATATCAATCTGTATACACACAGGTTATTCTTGACATCTTTACTTGTAATTACAAAGTATTAGAAACTATCTAAATGTCCAAATGTAGTAGACTGGTTGAATAAACTACGGTAAATACACAAAATAGAGTAATGTGCAGCTGCAAAAACAAGAAAGAAGAAATTCTCTATCAACTGACACATAGCAATTTCCAGGAGATATTATTAACTGAAAAAAGGCAAAGTGTAAAGAGCATATAATTTTGTGCAATAAAGAAGGAAAAATAGGACAAATATTTAAATGTGTACATGTGCCTATCTTCAAAAAAAAAAGACAGGAAAGATAAACCAAGAAACAGTAGAGGAATGAGGCTAGAGAGAAATGGAAGGGAAATGAAAGCAAGTGACCTTCTCTGTGTATACCTTTCTGCATAATTTTGTCTAACAAAAGTGTGTTAATGTTCTACACATTCAAATAATAAAATTAAATAAAGAATAACAAGGAAAATAATCCTAACACTGAAAATAAACTGAAACAGATGAACCCATTTGTATTTAAAATAAATACCATAATCACACTGAAAGAGAGAAGAGAAAATATGAAAAAACTAATCCAAGTAGATAGGAACACAAAATTTGACTATAAACTCCCAGTTTTATGTGGGGGTGGGGGTTGAGTGGGAAAATTGTAAACAAATCTGGAAAGCTTTGTAATAGGGTTTTGTTTGTTTTTATTGTAGAGATATAAACAAAGCAATTCTGAGACTATTTTTTATGTATTATAGGATTTACACAGCACAATGTGTAAATGTGTTGTCACTGAGAGCACAGATGCCCACTATTGGAGAAGGAACACCTAAAAATAAAATAAGGGAAGATAGGAAAGAACCCTGTGTGCATGCAAGGACAGATTCAAATTGGAAGTATCAGTGTGAACTCAGGATTTCCACAATTTATGTGTGTGTCTGTCTGTGTTTGCATGTGTATGTGCGTGCATAAGAGGGTCCTTCCCAGGTATCACATCAGCTGGCCCAGGATGTCCATCTGTCCGTCACTAGTGATGTTAATTTTGATAACATGTTTGTGTGCGCATGAATGTGTGCATTGTATTGTAAGTTGGTATATATGCTTATATTTCCCAGATGTATCTTTTGAAAGGACCAAGAGGCAAAAATATCCTGGTAGCAATGAGCACATCTAGCATCCAGATGCTGAACTCTAATATGATGGGACTTCAAAAAGTTAGTGGAAAGATTCATATTATCTTTTAATTCTGTTTTTTAGTTCTATAATTTCCTGCTAAAAGGAACCAGAACTTCTCAGAGTAATGTCTGATTAACGGAAAGGTAGATATAAGTAAGTTTGGAATATTTTGTTATGTCAGAAAGTAAAAACATCATTCAAAAAATGCTGAGGGTTGACTTCCGGTCAAGATGGTGGAATAGACGGTCCCTAATATCAATCTCTCCAACAAATCAACCAATTTAAACTATAAAAACATAACATCAAGTGCATATGGAACGGGGAGACGTCCAGCAGGGGAGGCAGAAGCTCCACAGAGACCACATGCCCTGCGGGGCCGACCTCCCACGATCCAGCTTCACCTCCACCACCCAGCTCCATTCCCAGCCCAGCCCAGTGCGCACAGAGTCAGGAGACATCAGGCAGGGGAGGCCGAGGCTCCACAGAAACCATACACCCTGTGGGGCCACCACTGTGTGATCCAGCAGGTAGGCTTCACCGCAGGCACCCAGCTCCATTCCCAGCCTGGCCTAGTGTGCTCAGAGCAGAGAGACTTCCGGGAGGGGAGGCGGGAACTCCACGGGGACCACACTGCTGCCGCGCGATCCAGCAGCCCGGCCCAATGAGTACGGAGCACAGAGACATTCTGCAAGGAAGACAGAAGCTCCATAGAGTCCACACACCCTATGGGGGGGCCGCCGCCGTGCAATCCAGCAGCACGTAGGCTTCACCGCTGCCATCCGGCTCCATCCCATCCCAGCCTAGTGCACACAGAGCAGGGAGAAATCCTGTGGGGGAAGGAGAAGCTCTGCAGAGACCACACGCTCTGCGGTGCCGCGGTGAATCCCAGCAACACGGGCCAGAGCACATGGAACAGGGAGAAGTCCAGCATGAGAGGTGGAAGCTCAACAGAGACCAAACACCCTGCGGTACCACCATGATCCAGCAGTCTGGCAGAGTTCCAGCTGACCAGAGAGGTGGCTCCCAAGAGAAGCCCAGGACCCGAGACAACCACACATGCAAGGCACTAGTGGCCAACTGAGCAGTCACTGAGGTAGCCATACCAAATTGGCAACCACTGCAACATTTTAATCAGTCAATAGTGTCAAAACTCTGGACTGTGAAACCCCCTGCCACAATGAATAAACATCAAAGAAAAGATACCAGAAATACGAAAAATCAAGAAAGTATACCACCAAAGGATAATAACTCCCAAGCTCTTGATCCTATAGAACAAGAAGCCCTTGAAATGACTGACAAGGAATTTCGAGGGATAACTCTAAGGAAACTGAATGAGATACCAGAAAACTTAGCTAGACATCATGATGAAATGAGGAAAAGTATACAGGAACTGAAAGAGGAAATGTACAAGGAAATCAATGTCTTGAAAAAAAATGTAGCAGAACTTGCCGAACTGAAGAAGTTATTCAGTGAAATAAAAAACACAATGGAGAGTTTAACCAGCAGGCTTGCAGAAGTTGAAGAGAGAACCTCTGAATTTGAAGATGGGCTATTTGAAATAACACAAGCAGACAAAAAAAAAGAAAAAAGAATCAAAGGCATTGAAGAAAATCTGAGAGAGATATCAGACAACCTTAAGTGCTCAAATATCCAAGTCATGGGTATTCCAGAAGGGGAGGAAAAAGGAGATTGCACTGAAAATATATTCAACAAAATAGTGGCAGAAAACTTCCCAGGTATAGGAAAAATCACAGATCTTCAGATCCAGGAAGCTCAAAGATCCCCAAAAGTATTCAACCCAAAAAGGTCTTCTCCAAGACATGTTATACTCAAATTGGCAAAACTCAAAGACAAAGAGAGAATCTTAAAAGCTGCAAGGGAGAAGCGTCAAATCACCTATACGGGAGCCCCAATCAGACTAACATCAGACTTTTCATCACAAACCCTAAAAGCCAGAAAGGAATGGGATGATATATTCAAAATACTAAAAGACAGAGATTGTCAGCCAAGAATACTCAACCCTGCAAGGCTATCCTTCTGAAATGAAGGGCAAATAGTATATTACTCATACAAACAAAAACTGCAGGAGTTCACCACCACATGACAAGAAATTCTCAAGGGAGTACTGGGTTTGGTTCCTGAAAAAAATAACTACCACTGCCATAAAAACCCAAGAAAAATCTAAACCCACTAGTATAATAAAAATGGCATTTATGAAAAGAAAACAAACAAAATGGCTATCTACAACCTAAGGAACCAACAAACACAGAAAACAAACAGTAAATCAGAAAGCAAGGAACAAAAGACACCTAAGACAACCAAACAACAATCAATAAAATGCTAGGAATAAATCAACACTTTTCACTAACAACTCTCAATGTAAAAGGCTCAAATTCCCCAATCAAAAGACACAGACTGGCTGACTGGATCAAAAAGGAGGACCCAACTATATGCTGCCTTCAAGAGACCCACCTCACCCATAAAGATTCACATAGACTAAGAGTGAAAGAATGGAAAAAGATTTACCATGCAAACAGAAAATAAAAACAAGCTGGAGTAGCTATTCTTATATCTGACAAAGTAGACTTTAAACTAAAAACCATAAAAAGAAACAATGAGGGACACTACTTAATGATAAAAGGACTGATCCATCAAGAAGACATAACAATCATAAATATGTACGCACCCAATGTTGGAGCAGACAGATTTATAAAACAAACTCTATTAGACCTAAAGAAGGAAATAGACACTAATACCATAATAGCAGGGGACCTGAACACTCCACTGTCAATATTAGACAGATCATCTGGGCAAAGAATCAGTAGAGAAACACAAGATCTAAACAAGACTCTAGACCAATTGGAATTGGCAGATATCTACAGAACATTCCACCCAACAACCTCAGAATATTCATTCTTCTCAGCAGCACATGGATCATTCTCCAGGATAGATCACATATTAGGTCACAAATCAAGTCTCAATAAATTCAAAAAAATTGGAATTATCCCATGTATCTTCTCAGACCACAATGGATTAAAACTAGAAATTAATAACAAACGAAACTCTGGAAACTATACAAACACATGGAAATTAAACAGCATTCTACTTAATGACATATGGGTCCAAGAAGAAATCAAGCAGGAAATCAAAAAATTTATTGAAACCAATGGAAACAATGATACATCATACGAAAACCTGTGGGATACTGCAAAAGCAGTAGTGAGGGGAAAATTTATTTCATTAAATGCTCACTTCAGAAGAATAGAAAGATGGCAAGTGAACAACCTAACACTTCACCTTAAAAAACTAGAAAAACAAGAGCAATCCAAACCTAAAGTTAGCAGACGGAAAGAAATCATTAAGATCGGAGCAGAACTGAATGAAATTGAAAACCAAAAAACAATTCAAAAGATCAACGAATCAAAAAGTTGGTTTTTTGAAAAGATAAATAAAATTGACAAACCATTAGCATGGCTAACAAAAAAAAGAAGAGAGAAGACTCAAATAACAAAAATTAGAAATGAAAAAGGCGATATTACAACTGATTCATCTGAAATACAAGGAATCATTCGAAACTTCTATAAACAACTATTCGCCAACAAATTTGAAAATCTGGAGGAAATGGATAAATTTCTGGACATACACAAGCTCCCAAAACTGAACCATGAAGATGTAGAAAATCTGAACAGACCAATAACAATAACGGAGATTGAAGCTGTTATCAGAAAGCTCCCAACAAAGAAAAGCCCAGGACCAGATGGATTCACAGCAGAATTTTACCAAACATTCAAAGAGGAATTGACACCGATTCTTTACAAACTATTCCAAAAGATTGAAACAGACGCAAATCTCCCAAACTCATTCTATGATGCAAACATCATCCTGACACCAAAACTAGGTAAAGATATAACCAAAAAAGAAAACTACAGGCCGATATCCTTGATGAATATAGATGCAAAAATCCTCACTAAAATACTAGCAAACAGAATACAGCAACACATACGAAAAATTATTCATCACGATCAAGTGCGATTCATCCCAGGGATGCAAGGTTGGTTCAACATACGCAAATCAATAAATTTGATACACCATATTAATAAACTCAAACACAAGGACCATATGATCATCTCTATAGATGCTGAAAAAGCATTTGATAAAGTTCAGCACTCATTCATGACAAAGACCCTCTATAAGTTAGGTATAGAGGGAAAGTATCTCAACATAATTAAAGCCATATATGACAAACCCACTGCCAATATCATCCTGAATGGGCAAAAGCTGAAAGCTTTTCCTTTAAGAACAGGCACTAGACAAGGATGCCCACTCTCACCACTCCTATTCAACATAGTGTTGGAAGTACTAGCCAGAGCAATCAGAGAAGAGAAGGAAATAAAGGGCATCCAGATTGGAAAAGATGAAGTCAAACTGTCCCTGTTTGCAGATGACATGATCCTATATATCGAACAGCCTAAAACCTCTACAAAAAAACTGTTGGAATTGATAAATGATTTCAGCACAGTAGCAGGATACAAAATCAACACACAAAAATCAGTAGCATTTCTTTTCTCCAGTAGTGAACATGCAGAATGAGAAATCAAGAAAGCCTGCCCATTTAGAATAGCCACCAGAAAAATAAAATACTTAGGAATTGAGTTAACCAAGGAGGTGAAAAATCTCTATAATGAGAACTACAAACCACTGCTGAGAGAAATTAGAGAGGATACAAGAAGATGGAAAGATATTCCATGCTCTTGGATTGGAAGAATCAACATAGTGAAAATGTCCATACTACCCAAAGTGATATACAAATTCAATGCAATCCCCATCAAAATTCCAAAGACATTTTTCTCAGAAATGGAAAAAACTATTCAGACATTTATATGGAACAATAAAAGACCACGCATAGCCAAAGCAATGCTCAGCAAAAAAAATAAAGCTGGAGGCATAACACTACCTGACTTCAAGCTATACTACAAAGCTATAATAACCAAAACAGTATGTTACTGGCATAAAAACAGACACACTGACCAATGGAATAGAATAGAGAATCCAGAAATTAACCCACACACTTACTGCTATCTGATCTTTGACAAAGGCACCAAGCCTATTCACTGGGGAAGGGACTGCCTCTTCAGCAAATGGTGCTGGGATAACTGGATATCCATATGCAGGCGAATGAAACTAGATCCATACCTCTCACCGTATACTAAAATCAACTCAAAATGGATTAAGAATTTAAATATACACCCTGAAACAATAAAACTTCTTAAAGAAAACATAGGAGAAACACTTCAGGAAATAGGACTGGGCACAGACTTCATGAATACGACCCCAAAAGCACGGGCAACCAAAGGAAAAATAAACAAATGGGATTATGTCAAACTAAAGAGCTTCTGCACAGCAAAAGAAACAATTAACAGAGTTAAAAGACAACCAACAGAGTGGGAGAAAATATTTGCAAAATATACATCTGACAAAGGATTAATATCCAGAATATATAAGGAACTCAAACAACTTTACAAGAAGAAAACAAGCAACCCAATTAAAAAATGGGCAAAGGAGCTAAGTAGGCATTTCTCTAAGGAAGATATACAAATGGCCAACAGACATATGAAAAAATGCTCAACATCACTCAGCATCCGGGAAATGCAAATCAAAACCACACTGAGATACCATGTAACCCCAGTTAGGATGGCTAAAATCCAAAAGACTATGAATGATAAATGCTGGCGAGGCTGCGGAGAAAAAGGAACTCTCATACATTGTTGGTGGGACTGCAAAATGGTGCAGCCTCTATGGAAAATGGTATGGAGGTTCCTCAAACAATTGCAGATAGATCTACCATATGAACCAGATATCCCACTGTTGGGAATATACCCAGAGGAATGGAAATCATCAAGTCGAAGGTATACCTGTTCCCCAATGTTTATCGCAGCACTCTTTACAATAGCCAAGAGTTGGAACCAGCCCAAATGCCCATCATCAGATGAGTGGATACGGAAAATGTGGTACATCTACACAATGGAATACTACTCAGCTATAAAAACGAATGAAATACTGCCATTTGCAACAACATGGATGGACCTTGAGAGAATTATATTAAGTGAAACAAGTCAGGCACAGAAAGAGAAATACCACATGTTCTCACTTATTGGTGGGAGCTAAAAATTAATATATAAATTCACACACACACATACACACACACACACACACACACACACACACACAAACCAGGGGGGGGGGGAGAAGATATAACAACCACAATTATTTGAAGTTGATATGACAAGCAAACAGAAAGGACATTGTTGGGGGGGAGGGGGGGAGGGAGAAGGGAGGGAGGCTTTGGTTATGGGGAGCAATAATCAGCTACGATGTATATCGACAAAATAAAATTTAAAAAAATAAAAAATAAAGAAAAAATAAAACTGTACTTGCAAAAATAAGAAAAAATAAATAAATAAATAAATAAATAAATAAACTAAAAACCATAAAAAGAGACAATGAGGGACACTACATAATGATACAAGGACTGATCCATCAAGGAGACATAACAATCATAAATATGTACGCACCCAGTGTTGGAACAGCCAGACTTATAAAACAAACTGTATTAGACCTAAAGAAGGAAATAGACACTAATACCATAATAGCAGGGGACCTGAACACCCCACTGTCAATATTGGACATACCATCTAGGTAAAGAATCAGCAGAGAAACACAAGATCTAAACAATACTCTAGACCAATTAGACTTGGCAGATATCTACAGAACATTCCATCCAACAACTTCAGAATATTCATTCTTCTCATCAGCACATGGATCATTCTCCAGGATAGATCACATATTAGGTCACAAATCAAGTCTCAACGAATTCAAAAACATTGGAATTATCCCATGTATTTTCTCAGACCACAATGGATTAAAATTAGAAATTAATAACAAACAAAACTCTGGAAACTATACAAACACATGGAAATTAAACAGCATTCTACTTAATGACATATGGGTCCAAGAAGAAATCAAGCAGGAAATCAAAAAATTTATTGAAACTAATAAAATAATGATACATCATACCAAAACCTGTGGGATACTGCAAAAGCAGTATTAAGGGGTAAATTTATTGCATTAAATACTCACCTCAGAAAAATGGAAAAAAGGCAAGTGAACAACCTAACACTTTACCTTAAAGAACTAGAAAAACAAGAACAAGCCAAACCTAAAGTTAGCAGACCGAAAGAAATCATTAAGATCCGAGCAGAACTTAATGAAATTGAAAACCAAAAAACAATTCAAAAGATCAACGAATCAAAAAGTTGGTTTTTTGAAAAGATAAATAAAATTGACAAACCATTAGCATGGCTAACAAAAAAAAGAAGAGAGAAGACTCAAATAACAAAAATTAGAAATGAAAAAGGCGATATTACAACTGATTCATCTGAAATACAAGGAATCATTCGAAACTTCTATAAACAACTATTCGCCAACAAATTTGAAAATCTGGAGGAAATGGATAAATTTCTGGACATACACAAGCTCCCAAAACTGAACCATGAAGATGTAGAAAATCTGAACAGACCAATAACAATAACGGAGATTGAAGCTGTTATCAGAAAGCTCCCAACAAAGAAAAGCCCAGGACCAGATGGATTCACAGCAGAATTTTACCAAACATTCAAAGAGGAATTGACACCGATTCTTTACAAACTATTCCAAAAGATTGAAACAGACGCAAATCTCCCAAACTCATTCTATGATGCAAACATCATCCTGACACCAAAACTAGGTAAAGATATAACCAAAAAAGAAAACTACAGGCCGATATCCTTGATGAATATAGATGCAAAAATCCTCACTAAAATACTAGCAAACAGAATACAGCAACACATACGTAAAATTTTTCACCACGATCAAGTGGGATTCATCCCAGCAATGCAAGGTTGGTTCAACATACGCAAATCAATAAATGTGATACACCATATTAATAAACTGAAACACAAGGACCATATGATCACCTCTATAGATGCTGAAAAAGCATTTGATAAAGTTCAGCACTCATTCATGACAAAGACCCTCTATAAGTTAGGTATAGAGGGAAAGTATCTCAACATAATCAAAGCCATATGTAATAAAGCCACTGCCAATATCACCCTGAATCGGGAAAAGCTGAAAGCTTTTCCTTTAAGAACAGGAAGTAGACAAGGATGCCCACACTCACCACTCCTATTCAACACAGTGTTGGAAGTACTAGCCAGAGCAATCAGAGAAGAGAAGGAAATAAAGGGCATCCAGAGTGGAAAAGAGGAAGTCAAACTGTCCCTGTTTGCAGATGACATGATCCTATATATCGAACAGCCTAAAGCCTCTACAAAAAAACTCTTGGAGTTGATAAATCATTTCAGCATAGTAGAAGGATACAAAATCAACACACAAAAATCAGTAGCATTACTATTCTACAATAGTGAACATGCAGAAAGAGAAATCAAGAAAGCCTGCCCATTTAGAATAGCCACCAAAAAATAAAATACTTAGGAATTGAGTTAACCAAGGATGTGAAAAATCTCTATCATGAGAATTACAAACCACTGCTGAGAAATTAGAGAGGATACAAGAAGATGGAGAGATATCCCATGCTCATGGATTGGGAGAATCAACATAGTGAAAATGTCCATACTATCCAAAGTGATATACAAATTCAATGCAATCCCCATCCAAATTCCAATGACATTTTTCTCAGAAATGGAAAGAACTATCCAGACATTTATATGGAATAACAAAAGACCATGCACAGCCAAAGCAATGCTGAGCAAAAAAAATAAAGCTGGAGGCAAAACACTACCTGACTTTAAACTATACTACAAAGCTATAATAACCAAAACAGTATGGTACTGGCATAAAAACAGATACACTGACCAATGGAATAGAATAGAGAATCCAGAAATCAACCCACACACTTACTGCTATCTGATCTTTGACAAAGGCACCAAGCCTATACACTGGGGAAGAGACTGCCTCTTTAGCAAATGGTGCAGGGAGAACTGGATATCAATATGCAGGAGAATGAAACTAGACCCATACCTTTCACCAGACACTAAAGTCAACTCAAAATGGATTAAAAAATTAAATATACACCCTGAAACAATAAAACTTCTTAAAGAAAACATAGGAGAAACACTTCAGGAAATAGGACTGGACACAGACTTCATGAATACGACCCCAAAAGCATGGGCAACCAAAGGAAAAATAAACAAATGGGATTATGTCAAACTAAAGAGCTTCTGCACAGCAAAAGAAACAATTAACAGAGTTAAAAGACAACCAACAGAGTGGGAGAAAATATTTGCAAAATATACATCTGACAAAGGATTAATATCCAGAATATACAAGGAACTCAAACAGCTTTACAAGAAAAACAAGCAACCCAATTAAAAAATGGGCAAAAGAGCTAAGCAGGCATTTCTCTAAGGAAGATATACAAATGGCCAACAGAGACATATGATAAAATGCTCAACATCACTCAGCATCCGGGAAATGCAAATCAAAACCACACTGAGATACCATGTAACCCCAGTTAGGATGGCTAAAATCCAAAAGACTCTGAACGATAATTGCTAGCAAGATTGTGGAGAAAAAGGTACTCTCATACATGTTGGTGGGACTGCAAAATGGTGCAGTCTCTATGGAAAATGGTATGGAGGTTCCTCAAACAATTGCAGATAGATCTACCATATGACCCAGATATCCCACTGCTGGGAATATACCCAGAGGAATGGAAATCATCAAGTCAAAGTATACCTGTTTCCCAATGTTCATCGCAGCACTCTTTACAATAGCCAAGAGTTGGAACCAGCCCAAATGTCCATCATCAGATGAGTGGATACGGAAAATGTGGTACATCTACACAATGGAATACTACTAAGCTATAAAAACGAATAAAATACTGCCATTTGCAGCAACATGGATGGACCTTGAGAAAATTATATTAAGTGAAACAATTCAGGCACAGAAAGAGAAATACCACATGTTCTCACTTATTGGTGGGAGCTACAAATAAATAAATAAATTCACACACACACACACAAAAAAAAACTGGGAGTGGGGAGAAGACATAACAACTACAATTCCTTGAAGTTGACACGACGAGCAAGCAGAAAGGACATTGTTGGGTGGGAGGGGGTAGAGGGAGGAGGGAGGGAGGTTTCAGTAATGGGCCACAATAATCAACCACATTGTATATTGACAAAATAAAATTAAAAAAAAAAAATGCTGGGGGTATCTCAGAGGATACTGGAGTCAGCAAGAAGGGGCTGCACTGTACAGATTTAGAATGATTTGAGTACCAATGTAATTAAGTACACTAATGATAATTAGAAACCATTGAGAAAAAGTAGGAATTAATGAGCCCTTACCAGTAATAGATGATAGATAAATAGGTAGATAGGTAGAGAGATAAAGAGAGAGAGAGAAAGAAAGAAGGGAGGGCTCTCACCTACAACAGAACATAGAGAGCGGATTAGGATATTTGGAGGGAGCATTGGAATTGAAAAGTTGTCAATTTGTAATCAGCATAATAAAGATTACATCAAGACAGAATCATCAATGGATACTAAATCAAGGAGGAAATGTTGATGAAGATCAAGATATTTGCATGGTCTCTTAGTGTCTCCCTGTAGAATGTTTATTAGTCATGAGAAAGGAAAAAGAAACAGTAATTATGTAGTGGGAAAATCACAAAAACTTGAGTAAGTGATTAAAATTAACATCACCAGTGAGAGACAGAGGGACATTGCACCCCTCCAGATGTAATACTCTGGGAAAGACACAACATTACTGATAGGTTTTGAACATAACAAGCACCACTGTAGGCAAGGCCAAGAACAAAACGGCCACCAGCCCCCACCCCCTTTTCCTTACGAGAAGCCTCGTGAGTTCTGCCAAATAGAAACCCTTTTGGCTTCTGCATAGGTGCAGTTTTCCACCCCGGTTGCATCAGCCAGGTGGAGCTTCCACACTAGGTAATGCTCCTCCTCGATTGCATCAGCCAGCTCTGGTGCCCTACAGCCTGTATAAGCTCTCCCACCCGACGCCTGGTACTGCTCTCCACCTTGAGTGCAGCCCGGCAGATTCAAGCTTTAATAAAGCTTGATCGGTACCGGTGTTTCAGTGCACTTTCTTTCAACCACCTCTGCAGTATTAGGGCAGAGAATGAATAAGCTAAATTCAAACACAGAGTAACATCAAATAAATACAAAATAAGAAATGTTCTATGAAAAAGGGGGGAGGGGACAGTATCTTTTAAAAGTACAAATGTCTAAAAGACAAAGAAAGGCTCTAAATATACCCCAGATTAAAGGAGACTTAAGAGACATGACAATTGAATATAATACCTGACTCCAGACTGAATTCTGTACCAGAGGGGGGAAATGCTATAAAGAACACTAGACTAGCTGACAAAATTGGAATATGGGCAGAAGACTAGATAAAAGTATTGATAACTGCTATGGTTATGTAAGAGAATATTCATATTCTCAGAAAATACACACTGAAATATTTAGTGGTAATCAAATGGGTATGTGCGCATGTGTGCGTGTGTGTACATCATATACATATACATGCGTGCATGCATGAGTACATGCATATGTGTACAGAGAGAGGGAAGCAAATGATAAATGGGTAAATTGTTAAAGGTAGATGAATCTAGGTAAAGGGAATTTGTAGTTTTTTGGTTTTTGGTTTTATTTACTGTTTTTTACTTCTGCAAACTTTTTTTAAGTTGAAAATAAATAAAAAGTACTTAAGCAAGACCCTAATGAAAGATGCTTACTTTGACTAAAAACCAGCCTATTTTTCCAACATTGTAGCCGTTAGACAGTATGAGAACATGCAAGGATCTGTTTCTTTGGAGGGAGTTTTCTTTCTCTTTTCTCTGAATATTGTTTAATCTGAACGTTCAGAAGAAAATAAATGAGGATTCACCCTGCAAGTTTACTGTTTTTGTTTCATTTCTGGGACTTGTTCTGCCCTAGGTACTGGCTGGGATCCACCAAAACTTCAATCAATTTTTTTTTCTTTAGGAAATGAATAGAGCCCTTTGATTTTCCCAGAACTCCAGGGCAAACTTACCCTCTCACCATTAAACTATTTTATATCAAAGGAGGCTAAGCTGTGTCTCTCCAGACTTCACCCAAAAGAGAGATTTTAGTTTCTCTCCCAAACCCTTGGGCATTGTTTCTTGTTGCAGTGTTTTCTGTTGCTACCTTAGTAAAAACTATGGGAACAGTTCACAGTTTACAGCAGTCTCTTCAGCAAGATCCTGCACATGAGGCAGTAGTGAATGCAGATTCCCGTTTTGTCCCGTCCCGCGGGATATTCAACGCAGACCCTGGAGGGGGTAGTGGGACTTGGATGGGACAAGAGACACGAGAAATGGAGACAAGACAGTATTCTGATCAAGTCTCGTTTATTAGCCAGAAGGTCACAGTTTATATAGACAGCAGGAGGGAATCAGCAGATAAGGAAGTATGCAGATGTTTTCTGGGAAAAATCACAGGGCAAATCGTTCCAGGAAATGGAACATTTCTCAGCTATCTAAAGCAAAGCAGCGGTGATCTACGCCTAGGGCTGTGCAAGCATTAAGAAGGAGAAAAGGGCGGAAAGGTCACAGCATTTATATCTTTAGTGTCAGAGGGCTATTGGCAGGGCTTCATGACCCTGGGCAGGCTGTGACCGGGCTCTTTGGCCCCGGACACTGGACACCGTTTTAATACACAGTGTGATATTGTGAAAGATACGCTTTGTCTTCATCCCCATCTCCTGACTTAAAAATTCAACTCCTAAAATCCTTAGAATCTCTAAAGTAACAAGAGTGTCTTTTTGTATGCTAATGAGTTAGCTGATGGCTAGTAGCCCAGAGGTAGTTTCAAGATGGGCCTGGTCACTGGAATAGACAAGGCAGGATTATAGGATTGGGACTTTCAATCCCACCCCTTAGCCTCCAAGGAGGGCAGAGGGGCTGAAGGTCAAGTCTATCACTAATGGCCAATGACTTAGTCAATCATGCTTATTTAATGAAGCCTCCATAAAAACCCAAAGGGGCTAGGTTCAAAAAGCTTCTGGATAGCTGAGTGCGTGGAGGTGTCTGTAGAGTGGCGCACCCAGGAAGGGTGTGGAAGCTCCACGCCCCTTCCCCCATACCTCACCCTATACATCTCTTCATCTATATCCTGTGTAATATCCTCTATAATAAATGGGTGAATGTGAGGGTTTTCCTGAGTTCTGTGAGCCATTGTAACAAATCAGTTAAACCCAAGGAGGGGGTTGTGGGAACCTTGATTTATAACTGTTTGGTCAGAAGTTCAGCAGAACTTGCGACTGACATCTTAAGTGGGGACTGAGCCCTCAACTTGTGGGAACTGATGCTATCTCCAGGTACATAATGTCAGAATAGATTTAAATTAGAAGACCCCTGGCTGGTGTCCACTGCAGAATTGATTGCTTGCTGATGGGGAGAAATCCCCAGACATTTGGTTAAAGAAGTATTACTTTGTATTTCTGCCGAGTAAGAGTATAGGGAAAACACTGTTTTTTCTATATAGTCTTGGACACAGCTTTGGTACCAAACTCAGATCCGGCTGCCCGCTCCCTTGAGAAGGAAAGAAAAAAACTCAGAAGTCAAATGGTTGGTGTTAGAAAAGCAGATATATTTAGCTGAAGGAGAGGGTAGGCTATCCCAGATCAAAGATTTGCATTTACTGAGGGGATTTTAAAGGAGAGGTTGAAGGAATGGAATGTGGGAGGTGAAAAGCAGGAGAGCAGGAGACGTGAGCTATGAGGGTCTGTGTCTATGGGTCAGGTACAAGGTCTTGCCAAGGCCTCATCTGGTTTCTGTTCTCATCTTCGCTGTTATCTCAGGACCCTGCAAGATTTTGATTTTTGCTGGTGTACTTGGCTGGTGCCCAAGGTCAGCTTCAGTTGTTTGGCTTTGATCATTCCACAAAACTCTAAAAGTCTCAAAGAAAGAACTGTTAGCTTTGCAAAGTACTGATTAGTTTCTCAGCCTTGTTTTCCTACTTAGGGAGTGAGATAAGAAAGTCAGGGGATAGAAGACAGAGTGGAAAGAAAAAAACTGTCCTTTTTAAGATCCTCCCCCCCCCCCCCCCCCCCCCCCCGCTCTGCAGCACAGGCAGCTTTAGGTCCCAACATGGTTTCAGTCCTGCTAACTCCAACAGCTTGACCAATATTTATTTGTTCAATAAATACTTAATTTGAAGATACTCTCTATTCCAATGAAACTAAACGCTTTAGTTTGCTGTTGTTGCTTTGATGTAATGTTTAAATAAAAACTTGCAATGTCACTCCCAGTTGAGGAAATGCAGACTGTTGAACTCCTGTGTTGGACTCACATATCCTCAATGGTGGGAAGTTGTCTTGCACATCTCAGAACCCCCAGAGTGAGGGCAAGGACTGGCACAAGTTAGCACTCAAGTAAATGAATGACAGATAATAGCAAATGAATGCTTGGGAGAAAGAAAAATACGTTGTGGAACGAAGAATTAGCTAAAAATGGGTGATGGTCTCTCATTCAAGTATTGTGAGCTGAGCTTTTTTTGACTTACTTCATATCACAGACCAATACATTCACTTTAAATCTGTGTTCTTCTAATGGTCTTATTGTGGCATGTCAGTCAGGCTAGGAGAGGTCAGGGCCTAAATGTGGGTGGTTTGGCAGATGCTTTAGATTAAACAGGCCACTAAATCAGTTTCGAAGTTTAGCTCAGGGCTGGTCATTAGCTCAGTTGGTTGAAGAGCAGTGTTATAACACCAAAGGCAAGAATTCGGATCCCTGTACCAACCAGCCACCAGAAAAAATCAAAGCTTAGCTCAGATCAGGCAGGTATTCATAGATGTAAAGAAAAAAAACCCATCAGCTCCAAAGAATCAGTGAAGACCGAAATAAGTAGACTCAGAACACTAGTCTAGCCAGGTAAGGAACTGTGGTCCCAGCACAGATCCCAGCAGGACAAACAAGACCCATGGGGGTTTTAAACCTGGGTCAGAAGCCTCCTGTCTTCTACTGCCTTTGTGTAAGTTGATCAGGTTTTGATGTACATTTGGTGTCAGAAGGACAAGGCAGGCCTACAGGTGAAACTTTGTCTCCTGATGACCTCAAGAGCAGAGAGTTAAGCCTTAGGTGGGAAGTCTTCTGTCCTCCACTTTCTTTTAGGAGATGGTCATATTTCTTATGGCAAGAGAAATTTGGTCCATATCCCCATCCTGCTTCTCCGGCTGCTGTTGCCTCAGTTGCCTATGGCTTGGGCAAATGGACACTATTTCAAGCTCTGGCCTCAAATCCACCTGTAGTCTTCTACCTTACTGAACTGGGTTGGACCATGAGTGAACCAAGAGTTTCTTGTGCCTAAATTATTAGAGCCTTTCCCCCAGACCTGGGACTTTCATATCAGGGGACATAAATACCCAAGGATATGGGCTCGTGCCAGGAGGGACTTAAAGCCACAGGACAGACATAGCACATCTAGAATATCAACTATATCCAATTGTAACATATATATTACAAGTGTAATATATATTTATATTTATAACAAAATTTGAATGAGTTTGTAAAAACAAACAATGCCACTTGGAAGAAATGTTGTGATCAGTGCTTGTCATGTAGGGCTCTGAGCAGTGTGCATTTACTCTTCTCTACGTTTCGGGTGTCTCTGTTGGAAGAGTTGAGAATTCTGCCCTAGGGCCACACACCCACCAGTCCTCCCGCTGTGAAGGTGCTGGGAGCAGCAAAGGTGACTCCCATCCAGGCCATTCACACTCCTCCTCTGAGAGCTTCACTTAAGTGTTTTCTGAAGCTAGCTTCCTGAGGTCAGAATGTCTCATCCTGGGTGCTGAATGCAGGGAGGGGGTAGAGAAAATTTTGAACTGTTTCCAGAGGTTAGAATGTGTGACCAATATAAAGGCTTTATTAGAAAACTACTCCCCAAACCATAATGTCAAGATTTTGCCTATAGCAGCATGATTTTAGAATACCAGGTCCATATTTATATATAAGAAGTAATAGTAGTCCCAGTTACAGCAAAAGAATTCAAAGATTTGAGTGAAGGAAGGTAACAGAGGAGAGGAAGGAAAGTCTTAACTGTGTCAAGGTAAAAGCTGGCAGAGAGAAAAAACAGAGTATGGTTGGAGAGACCATAAGTCTCAACTAGTTAAATCTTCCACCAAATGCTTCAACCTCTGCTACCACATTACTGTCCTCTTGTTGTCCAGCGTGGCTTGGATGCTTCCACTCATAGGGATTCACTTCCTTCTTTCCTTCTTTATATTGCCCAACTCCAACTTCTAGAACATTCTTCATTATATGTGGCTGAAACAGAAAAATGTGTGAGATAAACTTGACTTTCTCTTTCACTTCTGCACTCAAAAAAAAAGAAAAAAAAAAAGAGGAAGCTGCAGGCAGATAGACTAAGATAAACCACCACTTCCCCCTGAGCAACTTCAGCAGTTTAGGAGAGGTGGGCGAGACCTGTGGCTGAATTGGGTTAGCTGCAGAGACTGAAGCGGACAAGAATCCTCTGAAACCAAAATCATCAAAAGGCCAAGAAACATATACTAAGGGCTTTTGACTACAGCCTAACATTCAGAGTTAGTTGATCAGGAAAAACACTAAACATTTATTATTTTTATTTTCATTAAAGTTTATTTACTTTGTTAAAAAAAAAAAAAAAGAACTATTAAAGTTGTTTGCACAAACTTGTAATTTTCATATTTAAAAAGTTGGGAAAGAATGCTAATATTTGTTCTCAATTACCCCGATATTTACTCTGTAGACAGTGTAGCATCATGCTATTTCCAACTGATGGCAGCAACCGAAAAATGCAGAGTCAGTTCGTTAAAAAGAAAGCATTCCTTTCTAAGATTAAATTTGCTAAATGATAATAAACATACAAAGGTCATTCTAATTGTGACCGAAGTTCAAAGGATTACTAATGCATTCATTAATATAACAAGGTCTCCTAATAATTGATGTAAGTCTCATAATTCCAGGAACCTCGGGGTGGGGCATCTTGGAGGAAAAAAAAAGGTAAGGGGGTCAGAGCAGTTGGTTTTCCTGCCAGTTAAGTCTAGGTCAACTATTCCTGCTAAAATACTCTTCTTTAATTGCATAAATTTATATACAACATGGATAAGAATTGCTTACTCTGCCATCTACTATTCTTTAAAAAAAAAAAAATTATTTGATATTTCAAAGACTTGATCTCAAACATTTGAGACATAAAAATCCTCTGGGGGATCTTATTTAAAAGGGAAAAAGGGCACCATTCCTAGAGGATCTGATTCAGTAGGGTTGATATTTGACCCAGGAATCGATATTTTGCTTCTAGTTGTTCCTAGTGCTGGTGATCTACATTTTTAGGGCAGTTGAAACTGAAAGGAAACGTTGTGTGTGCCTGAAATATGACTTCAGTACCAGCAGGTGGCTCTATAACATCTCAAATCAGGGACTTTGCCGCTAACTGGCTAACTAGCTGGAAAATCAAGGCTCTGAGGCCTTGATTTTCTCTCAAGTTACCTATTTTGGAAGTTAGAGGTGGGGTGTGAAGGGGGAATGGAAGAGGGTGCAGGAATGTGGTGTGGTAGAAGGAGTAAATGGATATTAAAACAAATTTTATAACCATCACTTGTTAGTCGCACCTCTCAAAAGTACTATAGTAACACTGCGCTATTATCAAAGAAAATTTGCTTTAAAGTATACCAGAAAAATTTCATGTCCAGTTAATTTAAAATACAGAGAGGCTCTTAGGGTCTTCTTGAACACCAAGATTTCAAATTTGGGAGCAACAATCTCATGGCTGGTCACTGCTGCCATTCACTCTTGTTTCATTACAGAATCCCAATTTTGAGCCATAAATGTCAGGTGGGCGTGAGGTAATATCGATATCACTATTTCTTGCTTCAGCTTCTGCTTCCCTCTTACCTGGTTTCTCAAGGACATACCACTTGGGTAGAATCAGAGAATGAGTCATAACAGCAATGACAAAATAATGGTCTTTGGCTCTAGCTGTGATCAACAGAATAACTGGATTCCAATCCCCTGACTCTGCCTCCTGATATCAGGAATGTGTATGGTGCATGATGTGATCACAAGACAGTGTGCCTCAGTACCTCCCTTAACTCAGAGGCTCCTGAAGGTCCTCAGTTGCAGCAACGATGTCAGTCTTCCTGGAGGTAATTGCTACTATTGTCATCATGTCCCCAGCACCACCCATGTTGGTGACATTTCTTCATTTCTACTCTGATCCTTATCACACAATGTTTTGGTTTGAATTGGGAGAGGGAAGTTAGAGTAACTAGAAATAACCTCTGCTGATATGAGGCCACAAAACAAAGAATGTTTTACTCCATCCCATCTTTTATTTACCTGGTTCCTCATTTCAGACCCTTACCCCCACCCATCACCCCACTTCCCAGCCAGGAAAAAAAAAAAAAAAAATTATGGATGAGACATCACTGTGGAACTAGAAGCATTACATAGCCTCACTCATCTTCAGACAATGTCTCTGGACCAGACATGTGCCCGGATCCTGATGCTGTTTGGGTTCTGTTTCTTTTCCATCTAGCACACAGCCTGGGAGTTAAGACTGCACAGGATCTTAGCTCTGGGACCAGAGACAGCCCCAGCCCAAACATCATGAAATCAGTAGGTTTCCTCTGAGGTTTTGTAGATGCCTTCAATCAAGTGAAGTCCAGGCCAGCTTATCCTGCCAACTAAAAATGCCCGTGCTGTAAGCTGTTTAGGCACTTGTTCTGGGACCCTCACTATTCATTAATGACATAAATCCAAACAAAATAAACAATTTTCAAAATATAGATACTTCGAAATATAATGTAGTCTCCAAGGATAGGGCAAAGGCTGTAGCCCACTCTTCAGGAATTCAGTAGGGTCCTTGATCAAGTAATGGAGGTACAATTTTCCAGAAAAGAAAACAAAATTGGGGTTGGTCATTTAGGTCAGTTAGGTCAGTAACACCAAGGTCCAGGGTACTATTTTTGTAGTGGTCAGCCACCAAAAAAAAAAGAAAAGAAAAGAAAAGAAAAAAGAAAAATTTGTAGATATATTCATAGAAATTGGTTTGGTTGTATATAATAAACATGGATGAAAAGTTTGAAGAGGCTTTGAAGTGATGAAAAATAGTTTCAGAGATAGTCAGGCTATCCACTCAGGTCCCTGAATTACAGGTCCTTGGAGGTGAGGAGTGAGGATGGGAGGCAAGCACCAGAGTTAAGAAAAGCCGTGCAGTTGGTCTGTGTGTGCAAGGCCTTCTCACTTTCTTGCTTAAATAATTGATTTCGGTGATTCACCTGAAAGACTTTTCTTTCCCCAACCATTCTCCATTCTGCCATAGTTACCTTCCTAAAGCACAGTGTGAATCATTTTACTCCCCTTCTGAAAAACCTGCAATGGCCTCTTCTGTCAATAGGAAAAAAAAAAAAAAAAGAAATCCAAACTTTTTAATACACTTTGGTCAGAAACAGCCTTTACCAGCCTTACAACTAAACTGGGTAACATATAATGGGAAGCCCCTGCACAGTGATGGAGAGACTTGGAGTCACAGCTCAGCCAGTAACTAGCTATGAGATCTAAACCTCTAAACCTCAGTGTCCTTTGTAAAATGGGAACAGTAATAATACCTACTCACTGGGCTCTTGTGAAGGTTAAATGAGAGTAAAAGAGTTGTATTTCTCACTTTTCCCACATGCCACTCTAATGTATTTTCTGTTTCTAACACCTACCATTCATTGTCATAGCTTTGCTTATGCTCTCTTAGCTACACATCCCTCTCCCATACCAAAACCTGTTGGGCCCATTTTTAGGAGCAAACATTATCTGTGAGCCACATGGTGCCTATGGGTGGAGGGTGAAGATGGCGCCCATGAGGCGTAACCCAAGATAGCTCCAAAAGGTTTTTATTGGTCCTCCAGTATTTCCGCACTCGTGAACCCTGCGTGATCGCTATGCTCAACATGTTAGTACAAAATGCATGCCCATGTGATCCTTTAATTGATTGGTTAGTTCATGGAAAGCCCCTACTTGCTTGCTTATATAAATTGCAGTGTAATGGCAATAAAGTGGAACTGCCCTGACAGAACCCCTGCCGCTTCTGAGTGTCTCTTTCACGGGGCTGGGTTGGCGGGCAGCAGGCTCACTTTTCCCCAAGATCCCTCGGTCCCAACACTGGGGGTAATCCTGTCGGCTCCTTCTCCTTCTGGGTCTGCCGGCGGACCCCATGCGCGCCCCCACAAAAACCCTTCACCCATTTTCCACAAGCAGAAACTTTTCTCAGGATTCAAGACCTGGCTTGAATGCCACCTTCTCTAGTAATGCATCCCTTAGCCTTGTCTGCGTCAAAATATGTACCCCTTTATCGTCTACACATGTGCCTCTCATATCCCTTCACTCAGCCTCACATTACAGTTTGTAATTCACATATTTGACTCTCTTTTCAACTAGATTGTATATTATCTGAGGATCATTAACTTTTCTTCCATTCCTGGTATCTACCAGAATGATTCTATTAGTCCGTTTCTTTTACTTATAACAAAATACTTAGAACTGGATACTTTGCAAGAAAATGAAATTTATTGCTTACATTTTAGGAGGCTGGGAAGTCCAAAGTCCAGGGAACACATTGAGGGTATTCTTTGGTGGTGGCTTTACAGCAATGCAGAGAGAGGTCTCACATGGCAGAAAATGACAGAGCAGAGAGAAACTCTCACGTGCTCTCCTTTAAAGTCCTCAGAACCACACCTCTGACCACCATTTTAATCCATTCACTATGGCATGGTCCTTCAATCTAATCACCTCTTCAAGGCCCCACTTTTTTCTTTTTTTTAAAAGATGACAGGTAAGGGGGTCTTAACCCTTGACTTGCTGTTGTCAGCACCACGCTCTCCCAAGTGAGATAACCAGCCATCCCTATATGGGATCCAAACCCGTGGCCTTGGTGTTATCAGCACCACACTCTGCCAAGTGAGCAACGGGCTGGCCCAAGGCCCCACTTTTCAACTACTATAATAGGATTTCCCACCCTCTCAACACTGTCACAGTGGGGGCCAAGTTGCCAATACCTGGAACTTTGGGGGACACAATTTAAGCTTCAGTGAGTTGGGTGGGGGTGGGGAAAACAGCATATATGATAAGCTCTATTCGTTCTGGCCTGAAGCTCTCCGGTTTCCCACCCTCACGGTCAGGGTGTTTTTCTTGATTTGCCTGTTTGCCAAGATTCGCTGTGATTTTCGACTTGTAAAGCCCTGATATCAGCCGGGACCGTACAGTTTTCCAACATAGGAAAGTATCATTTGAAAAAGCAGGGGACATTGCAGAAAGCAGGGAAATAGGGTTGTGTGCCTACAAGCTTCCGGGCTAGAGGGCCTCATTCCAAAATGGGATTTCCAAATAGTGCCACCACATGAACTGCTTCCTGAATGCTCCCAGACTTCAATTTCGTCTATTAAAGGGAATCAAATCAGCAACTCTCCCTGCCTTGTGGGGATACTGTGAATAGCAAATGGGACAAAGAATTTGAAAGAGGGTTCCAAACAATAGGACAACACAAACGTAAAGTGCCATTATTCCCTCTTCTGTAAAATGGAAATAATCACACCGAACTGCTGCGAAGGGGTGTGCAGGTGAATCTTAATCATGTGATGCTTGAAACAAACCTCCCTTGACTTTGTCATCCAAATATGAGATGTGGCTCCTTTCTCAGCGTCTTTACCTCTCATATATCTGCTGCTTCTGTGGTTTACGGGAAATGTAAGGCTTTCTGTGTAACTGTCACCGAGTGTGTGTGTGTGTGTGTGCGCGAGAGAGAGAGAAGAAAAGAAGCATTTGTGGTCGCGATGAACATCTGAGTGCCGACTGCGTGAAAGGCTGGAGGAAAGAAGACCTACGGACGGACCGTCCAAAGCTTGCACACTCCCATGTCTGCAGCGGCTGCAGCTGCTGCAGCTGCGTCTGTCTACACACAGGAAGGCGGGAGTAACGGAGGGAGGAGACTGGGGAGCGGGGGAGGCGTGGGAGCGGGGCAGAGGGACAGCCCGCGGGGACGCCGGCCAATCGGAGCGCGCTCCGCCAACGGCCAATCACGGGCCGCCTAGCCCGGCGAATCTGCCCGGCAGTGAGGGGCGGGGCTGCCGCGCCGCGGTGCCGGGGGTTAGACTTGTGAGTGCCTTTCAGGAAGCCACGGGCGGGGGGCGTCTGCGCGGAGACGCCGGCGGAGTGAGTAGCAGGCAGGCCCCGCTTATGTACCAGCCCAGTGACATATCGAGAAGCAGAAATCAGGCTAGAGACGGTGCGCCCGGGCGCGCACAAGAGTGTAGACCCACAGGCATGTCTTTATGCCCTGCGGGCACCTGTCGTGTGAGTGGCTGCGGGCGTGGCTGCCCCTCGGACGTTCAGTTTCTGTAAGATTTATCTCTAGGGGCCTATCTTCCCCATCTCCAGAGGGGAACATAAGAAGTTTAGCGGAGCTGGGACTGAGCAGATTAAGAGAGTGGAGCAGTGGCTGGGCCGGAGAGGGTGGGGACTGCGGGTGCTGGGGGTAGGGAACCACCTATTTGTCCCGTCTCCCAGTCAGAAAGGCATTTTGGAAAGACTGGCGTGACAAAGGTGTCCCTGAAATGTCTACAGAGCGCAAGCAGTAATGATCACTGAGTGAGTGGCCCTGGGCTGAGCCTGCCCAGTTTGTTAATGAAAATGATGCTAGCAGTTAGGAAGGCAAGAAGGAAACTCAGAATGGGGACCATCTGCTCCCCCAACCCCAACGGGACAAAGACATCATCGGAGGTCTGCAATGCCGACTGGATGGCCTCGCTCCCCCCTCGCCTCCACAACCTTCCCCTTTCCAATCTGGCAATCCCAGGTATTTTTCTATTCCTACTTGTTCCCACTGTGTTTAATTCTGCCATTTTAGTGTTGTTAATGGGTTGGGTTGCTTTTCTATTGTACTGAGAAAATAATTATCAGTGACTGCTTCTTATTTCCAAACTAAAAACTTAACGCTGAAGCAGCTGCTTTAAAGAGATTTAAGTACACTGCATCAATGGCAAAAAGGGACTCATAAGAATGGAAGCACCGTTGTTTTTATTTGCGTGGTTTTTTTGTTTGTTTATTTGTTTTGTTTGTAGTTGATATCCTCATTTTAAGAATATTAACCTTCCTAATGTTGGAACCAGGATATGTGAGGGGTGCATTTACTTGAGTCACTTAAAGGAAAAAGGAGAGATCAAGGGTAATGAATAAAAAAGTCATTGACGATTTTATATCTGGATGAAAACTAAAACTGAAAAATATTTCCTTTCTCACTTATCTGAGCTTGTTTATTGGAGAAAGAAACAAAAAATAGATAGGCATTAGAGAACAGGTTTAGAATCAAGACTGAGTATAAAGACACATATTTTTGTTGTTGGAAAAGCCAGAAATAGAGAATGCAAGCTCTCATCACAGGCAGTCATTAGGTGTGATGAGCTAGTGGTGTTTGAAGCTCTGTCTATATATACACAGGTGTCTGCCTGACTGATCTAGAACTGCAATCTTGAAAAGCACTTCTCCAGCCACTGTCTCTCTGTGGGAGATTTTAAACCTTGACATCACTGTCATTAGATTTGTTAAATGTGCCCTCTTCTTTCCACTCCAAAGGTGGTTAAAGCTTGGTTTCTAGAGAAGGATGTTTGGACGGTGAGCTTGGCCTAGTGTGCTGAGCAAAGTCCTACGATGCTGATACTTGGAAAGCACTCCCAGGAGCAGAAGATGGACTACTGCCAGTCCTTCTCTCACTTGGAGACATAGCAACTGAAGCTCACCCTGAGACTACCAAACTCTCAAGCATTCCCTGGATCAGTCAGTCTGCCTTTTTGGTAGCTGAAAAGATGACCTCATGCAACCCCTGATCTTTGCTTTCTATGCATGAGAAAGAGCAGCGCTGGCTTCAAATGCAGGCTTTTCCTTACTGGCCTCTTCCTTTGGAGGTCTTCCAGGTTTGCTGTCCTCATGGGACCTTGCTGCTTTTGAGCAAGGAATGGACTACTAAATTTCTTTATAGTTACCATCACCTGTGTTTTATCAGTCATTGACTGCAGCTTCTTGGGAAATGCCAGATGGTCATGCTTCAGAACAGGTCTTTTCCATGTTTAATTGACGCCTGTGGAGTCATTGCCAAAACGATGCATGGGCCACTTTTAACATTAGTCATTTGCCTTCAGGCTTTCTAATGGAATTATGTTGTTGAGTGACACGACAGGTAGTGTTTGTTTGTAAACACAATGGCATCTTAGGCAGGCCCTAAATGGCTTTGTCATTCAGGGCGTGTCCAAAGTAGGTTGAGGCTTCCTCCTTTTCTGTTGTACTTTGGAAAGCTCAAACTATTAACAGCGGCTCTGCTAGAGGCTTGGCTGTGTATTCTGTATCCATGACTAGAAAGGAGTGGGGCATTTGTTCTGTGATCTATGGGGTATCCCACAGTTACTAGAAATGCTGGGGGAGCAAACAGCTGGGCCCTACTGCTGTAACTGGAAATTCTTTAGCCACCATTGGGGACAAAGGGATTTGTTCACCCTGCTTTGTGAAGTCTGGTCCTACAAAGCAAAAAGAAAATAAACGATGGCCTTGACTCCTCAAAAGATGCTGAATTTACTTCTATGAAATGCCCTATTCCCAGCAGTAGAAGGGACATATGCATATTAAATGTAAGCTCAAGACAGGACAATCACATATTAAGTGCTAGCCATTTTTGGATTGCCCCCTGCTAGTTCTCTTTACTCTACCTCGAGCTTAGTGCTCCCTGGATAAAGGCTGGCAGTCAAGTCCTATCAAGCCTTGCTGAGAAATTCTGAAACATAAAATGCATTCAGGAAGTAGGCACCACCATCTTCCTCCCCATCCTCTCTTCCTCTTCCCCCTTAGGTCACCTTCCTCATAATAGCTATTATTTACTGAGCACTACCATGCAGCACCTGTTGGCGTGCATTACCTCAAATCCTTACACCTCCATGCAGTAACTATTAATATCCTCATTTCAGAAGTGAGGAAATTACTGTTCAGAGAGATTAAGTAATTCTCTAAAGATAACACAAATATTAAGTGGCAGAACTAGTATTTAAGCCCCTGTGTAGCTATGTAGCTACATATCACTGTGAAGATATAGATAGATACATACATGTGTACAAATTTTGAATCTAAGAGATATATATATATATATATGTATATATATATATATGGATATATATATATGTATATATATATATATATATATATATGGATATATATATGTATGTATGTGTTTAGAATTGGAACCCAGTAAGTTTTAAATTCAAATTTAGTGCTCTGACTTGTGTGTTTGTGTGCATGTGTGCTCATGAGCCTGATCTGGTATGTCTGTAAGACTTAGTCAGATCTGTCAGGATGGGAGTGGGGCAGTGGTAACATGGGAAAGGGCAGGGAAAAGGCAGGGTTTCTGACAATAGTAGCAAAAACAGGATGGAGTGAACTGTCAGATTTAAGTGCACCTGCTGCATTTGCCCAAGCCATGATGGGAGAGAACATGTGTGAATGTGCACCTCTCAGAAGGGCCTTGATGTATTATTTTACTTCCGCAACTGTTAAGAACACCTGTTAATGAACTGTGTCACCCAAGCATATTGAAAAATCTTGGAAAAGAACCTCAGAATAATTGTCATTGCTAACTGTATAGAAGCTTTTGATATCTGAGGGGTAAAAAGTCTAGAAATTACAAAAGTCAGATTTTTAAATTAAAACTTTAAACTGTACAAACATTTTCATTGATGTTAGTGAAAGCATGATATTCAGTGTGGACAAATGGACTGATAGAAAAAATACTTTTCTGTAATATACTGCTTTTCAATGAATTCTTTTTCTCTGTATGTTTTAATGCCTTTTTTTTTTTTTTTTTTTTTTTTTTTTTTTTTACTATGCTCTTTCTTTTTTATTAAAGGTAAACACTTTGGTCTATTGGGAAGACCTTGAACTTGAGGGTCTCAGAATTTGTTGTTGATTCTGGCTGTGTGATATTGAAGAAGTATCTGGACTTCTCAGGACTTAGTGTCTTCATTTGTTTTTAAGATGTTGGATGAAATGAAATATAGAGTCCTTTCCAGATTAAAATTATTTGATTAATTTGAGGGTTTTGTTTTGTTTTGTTTTGTGCTTGTTCTTTGTCCAAATGTAGAAAGAGATGGCAAGAATGTTTGGGTCATTTTAGGTCTAATGGCCATTTTTTTAATGCCTCTTCAAAATAAGAAATTATTTTTGGCATGTGCAAACAAGGACTCACAATTGCCAGAATGAAGCAGAGTCTACTTTAGCATTCTAAAAGGAGCTTCAGATTAGTTGATCTAAATGAACTTTTACCTCATTAGACCCTGAGTGCATTTTAAGAAACCTCCATGCTCAGACCTCTGGGATACCCAAAGATGAATTGGACATCAACCCTACTGTCAAAAAAGTTTATGACCGGGCTGGCCCGTGGCTCACTGGGGAGAGTGCGATGCTGATAACACTAAGGCCACGAGTTCGGATCCCATTTGGGGATGGCCGGTTGGCTCACTGGCTGAGCGTGGTGCTGACAAAACCAAGTCAAGGGTTAAGATCCCCTTACCGATCATCTTTTTAAAAAAAAAAAAAAGAAGAAGTTTATGACCTAGTGAGATAGGTATACATATATCTTCACCATACATAGTTTTTTTTAAAAAGAACTCACTGGGATGAATGTTAAAACAGTGATATAAATAATGTGTTACAGAAGCGCACAGAATGGAAAGATTAGTTCCAACTTTTAAGATTGGGAATTACTTTAAGAAAATGACATTTGACCCAAGGTTTGAAGAATGGTCAGGATTTCAAGGAATGTGATTTGGGGATCAGAGTTGAGAAGGGGGTTTTTCAGGTGAAATACACCAGTTGAGCTAAAGAATGGGAGTATATGTGGGAAATGGCTGGAGGACGCCCTCCCTGCACCTCCAAATCCCTTGTTAATACCCTTGCCATAGCCCTTCTCAACACATTGTTATTTTTTAACTGTCTGCCTTTCTTTTTTTTTTTTAAAGATGACCAGTAAGGGGATCTCAACCCTTGGCTTGGTGTTGTCAGCACCACGCTCAGCCAGTGAGCAAACCGGCCATCCCTATATAGGATCCGAACCCATGGCCTTGGTGTTATCAGCACCGCACTCTACCGAGTGAGCCACGGGGTGGCCTTTAACTGTCTGTCTTTCCCAGGGTCTGTGAATGACTTGTCAACAGTGAATACGACTTATTTCCCTTTGTAATCCTAAATCTTGGTAGAAGGTAGCAGTTAAGTCACTGTGACTGTTGAGTGAATAATTTAATGCATGGAAACATGGCTTGCAGCCACCATCATTTTCCATGATGATCAGAACTAAACTGAATAGATTGGGTAGATTCACCTTTCATAAATAGCCACATGAAGCCAGATGAAGATTTTCCATTGCATTCCTTAGTAAAGCCCTGGATAAGGCTCGTCACTGAGCCTCATTAGAAATGAAAGTTTTGAGACAGAGTGAAGTGGACAGAAGAGTAAGAAGCAGAACTTGGGTGTAACTGCTGTCCTAGGAATGACCTTTTTGCCCAGCATCTTTTCTGCGTTCCTTCTTCCCTTGTCAAATTTGAGCTTCTCGTCTTCCTACCTGGCTGCTGCCTCTCCCTCTCTCATTTCTTGTTTCCCTCTTCACCTTCCTTCCACTGACCTGGCCTGTCCCCGGCCTTGCATTCTAGGGTCAACCCTTCGCTCCCCCCTGCTCTCGAATTCCCAGACCATTCTCTGTTCTCATGTTGCTGGTGATCACTCCCTTGTCTTCTCTTCTACTTTTCTGGAACCCTGTCCTTTACCTCTGCAGTTTTGCTCTTAAACACTGGATGATTTCTATAGCTCTTCTCCCTGTGGCCCTACATTCTCTTTCCACGTGTGACATGGAGACGAAATCACTAGGGGGAGCAGGATGAAGGGGTCATTACTCAAATCCCACTTCTGGAAATTGGATCAGGTCTGGTATAACTAAAAGAGATTTGGGAACCACCCCAAAAGGGTGTAAAATAAATTGTATGACAAGAAGTTAGGATAGCATGAGCCATGAGTTGGCCCTAGAACAAGTTAATTCTCCTACAGGATTTGAGGTTGTAGAAAACTAAGCACCAAGCTGAATCTACCATAGCTGACTCAATCAAGAAAAAAAAAGAATTGTAGGAGATCAAACTGGTCTCTCAAACAGGAATGGTTTATTTCTGTTTTGTTTCTCATTTTTTCTCTGGGTAGTCATGGAGAAGTAGAAAAAGAGGCTATGACCTTGGTGTTCCCATTAGTAGGTTTCTCTCCTAAGAAAGCTCATACTTCCCTAGCCCTCCTCCCCTCACCTCAAATCACACAAAAACCACAAAGAATTCAGGAATTACACATATCTGTAAGAAGAAGATTCATGAATTGGTTAAGAATATGAATGCTAGAGCCAGACTGTCTAGATTTGAATCCCAACTCTGCCCCTCACAAGCAGTGTAACCTTGGGCAAGTTACTTAAGTTCTATGTGCTTCAGTGAACAGAGATAATAATAATAGCACTACCTCATTTGCTTGGTGTGAGAATTAAATAAATTAATTCATACAGTTTGCTTTATGGCACAAAATAGGTATTATATTATAATAATAACTATTATGTTGATGTATCTTTTAAAAAATCAATCACAACATTCATTTACTGAAAGCCTGTGCCTGGAATGGACAACAAAAAAGAGCTGCAAAATGCAATTTATACCCTCAGGTAATTTACAGTCTAGTAAAGGAGCTGGCTGTCCAATTAAAACCTGTGACGCAGTGTTCTCTGTCTGATCAGATTAGGGTAATTTGAAGGGTCACCCCCTCAAAGGGGCTTTAGAGTTAAGGGAAGGATACAGAGAGTGTCCCCAGGATGTACCAGGGGAGTCTTAAGTGGAGGGCAGTTAATCAAGAAATCCAGAAAATCCTCTTCATTTATTTACTCTATTCTGTTCACTCCATTCTGTTCAAATTACCTTAGTCCCAAATTCAACTGTCAAACTTTGTCATCTCCAGACATGCAGTGCCTTTGGGAGAATCTAGCTGTCTGTGACAGGCCCATATTGTTACCTCTGCTTCTGCTCTCCTTTCCCCATCACCTGCTCTCCTAACTCAGTCGTTTTGTTCCCAGCTCAAGAGTGAGAATATTACAAAATGCTTTCCTCTGAACTAATCATTACACATATTTTATAACTCCTTCCCCAGCTATTGGAATAGCTTTATCATCCGTCCAAAAACATGCATCACCCACACACACACACAAACACACATGCACCACCACCACCACCATCCAACACACACATGTGCACACACTCTTAACTATGACCTTAGCCTCACTCTCAAGAGGGCCAAATTCTGTTATTGTTTCCTCTTCATAAATATCCTGCCAAACATGCCCACTGACATTTAGATCCTAGGTGCACGCTGCTTTCTCCTGCATGTTCCTCTTTCAGACTCACTTCCGAAGCTGAGGACTTGATTTCCAACCCATGATCTGCCCTGACCTCCACTAGATGTGGCACGATGTTTCTCCATCTCCCTCCTGCTCTAGGAGCTTATGAGCGCAGGCACACTAAAGGTAACGTTAGTGAAATGCTTTAGCATCCTATAACTTTGCCTTTGGGAAAATTGAAAACCACTTTGCAAATGCTGACTAACCCTAATTAGAGTTTTAAACCAGGCCTGCAGAGGAGGGATTATTTATAGACATTATAATACATGAGTGTATTTGTGTGTGTGAAAAGAATTTGAACACATATCAAGAACCAAATTTAGGTGGAGGAGATGTGTGACTAAATCTGTTTGAGTATTTACATGCATGGTTAAGCAGGAGTCCTTCCACCTTCTCACTTGTGTTGTTAAACATCTGTAGGAATTTGGATTATATTGCCAAATACCCGTGAGAGTATGTAGGAGGATTACATTAGTAGATCTCCAGGTAACTCCAAGATAAAATAGGTTAGTCCACAGAGGCCTGCATTGCTATAAGAAGGATGGCCAGGTTGTATCATCTATTAAACACTGGCAGTCTTTCAAGGATTCATTGTCTCTTAAGCAGTTGAAAGTTTCTAAGAAAATGTTTTTGTTTTGTTTTTTTTTTAAATTCCAATTATTCTAGAACTGTTGGCTGTGAAGTATCATTTCTTCTCAGAGAATATTTTATCAGTGTTTTTTTCTGTACAGACCTGACAATATCAAAATAAAGGAGGAAACAGGACATGTTGTACCTGGTGATTCAGTGAGGATCAATACAGACATGGTCCCTGCCTTCAGAGAGCTTACAGTCTATATGGAGAAATGGACACTTAATCAAGCAACTGTAACACAATGTGCTAGGTAGGATGGTTGGAGAGGTATAGGTTACTGCAAGAAGAAACATATAGCAGGGGCCTTTTAACAAATGGGAGTCCAGGGAGGCCTCCTGGAGGAAGTGACAAATGAACTAAACTCTAAAGAATATATAAGAATTAGCCCTCAGAATAAGAGGAACAGGGTAAGTGTTTTCTAGGAGAGGAAACAATATGGGTGAAGACCTTGAATAGAGGGAATGGCCCATTTAACTAACCAAAATACCGCATTATAGTTGTACAATAGGTTGCAAGGAGGAAAGTGGCAAGGAGTAAAGTGGCAAGACACTCAGAGGTCTAATAAAGCATGTTAAGTTATTTAACTGTACCTTAACACTAGAAAGGGTTTTAAGCAGGTAAATCACAAGGTCAACTTTGTGTTTCGGAAAGATCACTCTGGCTGCAGCACAAAATGCATTGGAACTGGGAAGTACTGTCACCAAAGGGACCAGTTAGGTTGTTGATGAGGTCATCTAAGTGGGAGGTGAGGCTGACCTGAGGAGAGTGACAGTACAGACAGAGGCAAAGGGACAGACTCAGGAGATATTTAGGAGGAAGTATCAACAGGACTTGGGAATTAATTGGAGAGAGAAAGAGAAGGTGTAACTAGTTTGGGTGATGGCATTTCCAGAAACATGAATACAGGAGAAGGAGTAGGTGGAGGGGTGGTGGAGGGAAGCAGATATGCTTAGTCGGGGGCATGCTGAGTTTGAGGTCCTTGTGGGACATTTCAGCATCGGGAGAAGGGCATAGGTAGCAGCCAGCAGAGATGATTTCAGAGCTAAATCTTACATTTCACAACTTGCTCTCACCCACAGCTACTATTATAATCCAATATCAGATGGTTTGAGTTTAAAGCTGATATCCTTTTTTTTTTTATATTTCCACTAAGAGTGTACCTCTTTCAGGAAAGCTGAATTTCTAATCCCAGAGAGTTGACGCTTTCATGTGCTCATCCTAGTATTCTGCCTGTTCTGCATGAATTCTATCATTTCTTGTTTGCCTGTTTCCCCAACCATATTGGCAGCTCGGGGGTGGGTGTGGGGGTTTGCTGTGTGCATTACACCACAAACCAGCTATTAAATGGAAACTTTTAGTTACTTTGCCATAATCATCAAACCCCATTTATTTCACACACTGACATCCAGGGTTGCACCAAGAGACTCAATGAAAGCAGGCAAATTCTGTAGTAGAATATTTAATTAATATAACTTTTTCTCCTACCCTAAACATTTTCCTCGTTTCTCTAAACCTGAGTATTATTCTTCCTTTTGTGTTAAAAACTAAAATGTTTTAAAGAAAATATGATGATCTCGGAGCTGGGAAGGCTTATCAGGGGATGACCAAGTGCTCCTTGCAAGGGGTTACTTTACAAAAGTGATGCCATCTGTTTGGAGATAGAACAGGATGCACGTTAGCAGAATAGAGGAAGAATTTCTTATTAATGAATTATTCATACCATCTTATTTGGGGGTGAGGTCTGGGGTCTATTGGACACTTGAGGAAGAGAAAATCTTCCGAAAGAGAATAGAGACCCATTCATATGTACAGGGCTTTAAGATGCCTCCCATACATGGGATTGAAAACCCTTTACTCCCATAAATCATAGGATGTTGGAGCTGATTTGGAGAATATCTAGGACAGCAGAATACCCATAGTGCCCCCTGCAGAGCCCTGGGGAGGTTTGGTGCCCCCCTTGGTGCCTATTAGGACACCTCATTTATGTGTTTTTTATATAAATACTTCATTTGAAAATATTCCAGATCTGAAAAGTCCCCTGAAAACCTCTGATGTACTCCATTTCTTTCTAACCCATGCAGCCAGTTGGAGGCAGACCGGGACTGGCTCTCTTGATTCTCAGGCCGATGTCTGTCCTCAGACAATGGGATGCCCCTTTGGCTTCTCAGCACATAAAAAATAAGTTGATCAACATCCACTGCTTCTAAGTGTTCTGCCTCACACAGTTGCTTTGTTGCATTGTGAATAATTATGAATTCAGTAGGCAACTGGTTGAAAATTAAATTGGCCACATGGCCCTCTCAGATTATGCTGGTAGTTTGATGGTTATTAACTTTCTCCCACATGCCTCACAGAAAAAAATCAAGTCTGATAGGTGAAGTTTATCCTTTTGAGTTGGCAAGAAGTTAAAGATGTTATTCTTTGGTTTGGGAGACTCCTAAATGGTCCCCTTGATCTTAAATCTTGGACTCATGTTGGCTGATTTTGTATGAGGGTACTTCAAAAAGTTCGTGGAAAGATTCATATTATCTTTTAATTTTATTTTTCCATGAACTTTTTGAAGTATGCCTGCATATCCTAAAGATGCTTCAGCCTTTCTGCACTTGTTAATATGGAGTCAAGTTCCCTACAAATATTGCGTTTTTCCCAAGGGCCTAATTCAAGTGTGTGATATGGGAGGCCCCAAGGAGCTGTTATTAGAAGATAATTTATGCAAGCATTAGTTGCAAGAAATCTACTCTCTGGGACTTTTCTTTTTAAATTGTTCAATGAACTATTTTATTGTCGCTGCTCCTTAAGTCAGCCTTTCTGGTTTATTTTTGTCCTCTACATTTTCTGATACATTCCTCTTCATTGACCCAGATAACTCAATTTAGAAGGACAAATGGAGATAAATGGAGCTGAGGGTAAACAGGTGCTAGAGGTGAAAAGGTACAAAGTGTAAACTCTACCTGTTTGAAGAAGATGGATATGACCAAAGAGAAGTTCGGAAAAGGATCATGAGACCTAGGCTTACCTGCCTTAGGCAACTCTTTAAACATCTGTTCATTCAGGTATTCAGTGTACGTGTATTTGATACCTACTATATGGCAGAAACTTACTAAGTATGGAGATATGGGCATGAATTAGACGTAATCCTGCTTTCAAAGACTTACAGTCAGGTGGCAGAGACAGATATGGGGATAATTACCTCCCAGTGTCCTAAGTTCCTCAAGTTTAAACTGAATGCCATGGAAGCACTGAGGAGGAAAGAGCAGTTAAGTCTTCTAGGTGGAGTCAGGTAACTCACAGACTAGTGATTGTGAGTTGGGTCAAATACGAGGAATTAAATTGGTAAGGCACAAGATGATAAGATTGTCCCCAAGGACAGTAAGGGTTTTTTGGTTTTTTTTAAACCAATCTCTTGCTATATTCAATAATCATAAAGTCCACTTCTCATACATAACTTTGTAAATTAATATATTCTTATCTCAGGCCCCAGAAATATTTTAACATGCAAAACTATGATCTGTTCATATCAAACTTTTTGTAATATTAGTAGAGATTATATACCTGAGTTGCAGTACAAAATGGTTTTCTATAAAAGCTGCCTTAAATGTCATCAGCATTTAAAGACACATGTTTATTGTTATGTGTATTCTCACTATTTTTTATCTTATTTCTGTCTTCAATTTTTATTCACTTAAGAGGTAGCATAGAGAAGTAACTCAAACTGTGGTTTTTGTTGTTAATGCATGTGGGATCAAATCCTAGTTACTCATTACATGACCTTGAGTAAAAAGCTTAACCTCTCTGTCCCTTAGCATTCTTATCTGTGAAATGGAGATAATGGTGGTATTTACTTCACAGGTGTGAAGTTAGAGGAAGTGCAGTCCACAAGACTACCCTCACTCTGACATTAGTAACAAGTTTGAGGATCCTCAAGATCACACTTAAGGACTCACAAAACTCACTGAAAGCTGTTATATTCATGGTTACTGTTTATTACCATAGAAAGCTATAGATTAAAATCAGCTAAGGGAAGAGGTACATAGGGCAGAGTCCAGGAAGGTTCTGAATGTGGAGCTTCCAGTTGTCCTGTCCCCATGGAGTAATGGTCAGTGTTCCTTTCCTGACACTGATGTGTGACAATACCCATGATGTGTTGTCAGCCAGGGAAGCTCACCTGAACTTTGGTGTCCAGGGTTTTTATTGGGCCTCCTTATGGCTGAATTCAGTCTCCTGTCCCTCCAGAGGTTAAGTCTATACCTGTGTGACTCAAAGCCTCCACTATAAATCACATCCTTAGCCTTTCTCGTGTTGCCCCAAAGCCCACAGGTAAACAAAGATACTTTTATCAGGCAGGACATTCCAAGGGCTTTAAGGGATTCCTCTCAGGGGCCAAGGGCAAAAACCAGACCTCTCTTTGGGTAAGGTTAAATTCTTTACTACACACAAAGTTGTTTAAGAATTAAATAAGATAATATATGCAATGTGATTAGAACATTGCTTAGCACAAAACAACCATAATTTTTTATGTATAGCTAGTATAATTAAACCTCCTTTTTCCTTACCTAATATGTACTAGTATCATAGTAGATACTGTAAGAAAAATTTTTTAAATGAACAAGATGTAGTTCATACATCTTGTAGGAGATATACAAGAGTTCAAACAAAGCCAATAAAAGCAGAATAAGGTGAGTGCCATAGTAAAGAAATAATCAAGCTGCATTAGGGACCTGGAAAAGGGAGGGCTTACTTCTAGATGGGGGTTAGAGAACAGCTTCACTGAGAAGGGTACCTGTGAGCTGGACTGTGAAAGATGGGTAGGATTTTGACATGAGGAGGAAGAGCATTCCACACAGAGGGAAGCAAGTAAGCAAAATTAGAAGTGGGAAAACGAAGTCACCTTCAGGGAACAGAGAGGGGCTGCTGTGGCCAACTTACAGAAGTGACAGGAGAAAGAAATTGAAAAGGTCGGGAAATATAGACTTAAGCCAGACTGAGAGAGGTTTTCAACACTGTGCTGGGCACTTTACGCTTTGTTTTGTAGACTATAGGGAGCCAGTGACAATTTAGGGCCTGAAGAAAACCCTGAAAGAGAATATTCTGTCCATTTTTTGACTCCAGTCTTTGAATATGCTCTTTCCTTTGCCATAACACCCTCCCTTCCAATACCCACCCCCTTGGGTGATTACAATTCATCTTGCAAGAAACAGCATAGGTATGACGTGTGTCCATGACTTCTGTCCATTATAGGATACAACATACCCCACTGGGACTATTTCCCGGTCTCTCTGCCATACACTACTGTGTTTTGTCATCTCTATACTTGGTGTATGGCTCAAATAAGCATCTTATGGAAAAAGTGAAGGGAGGGAAGGAGGAGGAGAGAGACATAGAATCTTGAATTATCTACAAAGAATGTAATCATAAAGAACAGATGTTTCTAGTTAACTTAAGGAGAAACTAGGGCATGCAGGAAGCAAGTAATAATGCTGCCTAGGGTAAGACAAAATCTTATAACTGCATTGCAAAGTCTTCTCAAGGCATCCCAGGGCTTTAAAAATAAGAACAATTAATAATAATAATAGAAGCAAAAGAAGAATAGCTTTCTTATATAACATTTACAAAGCACTTACTAGATCCCCAATATTGCTCTACCTGATTTATATAAATCCAGTTAATGTTTACAACAATTCAGTGATATAGGTACTTATTACTGCCATTTTACAGATAAAGAAATTGAGACACATAGAGGTTAAGCAGATTGAAGAAAGAAAAAAAAAGTCCTCATAATAATACTAAAATTATAAGAACTAGTTCTTGCCAAATTCACTTAATTGCATTTGAATAAAAGGCATTAATAGAGTTGGAGATTGACCCAGTGTGGGGCTGTACCTTCAATTCCTTTTGTTGGTTGTAATAAAGGGTAGTTTCTTCTTATATCTGAGGCCATTTGTTTCCATGGCGAACTCTAATGCATGAGCACCCATGAGGATGGTTATGTTTGAAGGGTTGCCTGCTGACTTGTTCCAGCTGAACAAGTTGCTTTTTTAAAAAAAAAAAAAAGACGAGACATTTAGGAGACTTTTTATTGATTCAGAATAAAAGTAGCCAAGTGGTTTAAGCAGTCTGTGTAGTAATCACCCAGCAAGCCTCCAGCAGAGAAAAAATCTTTCTGCCTCTTCGTGGAGAGACCAGCATGAGGCTTTAGCAGGTGTATAAGCTCCTCAGAACACTCGTCTTCCAGGGTGGGGTGTGTTTTCATTCACTTTCCCCGCTGTGTGTAATGTACAAATTTCTTTTAAACCCATCATTTTGTGTAATTTAGACCTACTTATTGGATTTTCCCTCTTTCTTTTTCTTTTTCCTCTGTCAGAGCACAGGAAAGAGAAAAGACCCTTTCTTGTCCTTGAGAGGATTTAGCTAAGAAGCTTCCCTGTATCTCAGTCATTGTTCAATTTTTCAAATGAATTTTAAAATAACTGCCCTGTGAAACATTCCAGCCAAGCTAGGTGACTATGAAGGTCTTTTTCTCCCAGAGTTCCCACAATAAATCTCATACGAATGCCCGCAAAAGCAATGAAACACCAGCCTTTTGAGTAAAGAGAACTCTCAGGTAAACAGCAAACAGGAAGTGAACTACCAGCTAATGTGTTCAATGTAGCACAGACCCAGCCACCCGACAGGAAGTTGGTCCCTGTGAATCTGTGTAAGGAGAGAGAATTTCTTTAGCAATTTGATGGAATTCTCAGATGAGCCAAAAAGAAATAAATACCACCTCCAGCCTGGAATGATTTGCTTTTTGTGAATATGATGAGTTTAATTTATAAGCACATTTTCTGTTTAAGTATAGTTAAATATGAAAGAAACGTATTATTTCTTTGCAATGATTAATAGTCCTTGATTTAAAAAAGGTCATAAATTCTGTTAATGAACTGCCGGTAAGTGGAATCATTCAATTCTTAAGATAGAAGAGACCCTAAGGCTCATTTCACCCACCTTTCTAAGTTTGCAAATGGATAAACTGTACTCAGAGGATGAACTTATAAGCCCAAGTTCACACAAGTAATCAGCAGAACCAGCACTGAGATTCAAGGCTTTGGAATTACAAAGAAATTGTTTCCTCAACTGAGAGAAGGTTAGAGTGCCCTCGTGTGTCCCTACATAGAAATTTTTTAGGTCTTTACGAAATTTAAAACCATTTTAATCTCTCCATCAACATTTCTGCTTTGAGGTGAGGGCCATATATTAAGTTCTAATGACAAACCCTGTGATTACCATGTTATCGGAAGTAAATGAGCAATGAATTTAATATCATCCATGAGGTATCTTTTGTGGACTCAGGTCTGATAGAAATGGGTTTCTATCCCAGGCAGCCACATACAATCTTTGCAACCCTGAACTAATTGCAAAACCAGCCTGAGCCTCAGTTTCCTCATTTGTAAAGTGCAGGTCATCACTGCCCTGCAGGATTGTGGGAGAGGTCAAATGAGATCAGATAAGTAAAATGCTCAGCGTGGCATTCTAGTACCTAATAAGCACTCAGTCAATTGAAGTTGGTTAGTTATTTTCAGACAAGAGCCTCTGCCAGAGATCACCAACAAGTTGAAGATGAAGGTGCTAAGTTAAAAATACTGAGGAGGCAAACAGTGTCTTTAAGATGCTTTTGGTTTTTGGATGAAAAGGTTTCCATGAGCTCTGGAGGCAGAGAGATAATTAAAAATAAACAAATAAATAATGCATACTGAATATGGGATTCCTCCAAAATAAATTTATCCTTCAGATGGGGAAATTCAAATGGAGCTAAGCCAAATGGCTTTCCCACAAATGGAAACTCCTTCAGAGGTAACACCTGGTTTCAGGCACTAAGGGTCCAGAGAGGAAAGAAAAAGAAAAATAACCTCTATTATGAAGGAAAATATTTTAAAACTGGATCCTATTTATGTCATTGATCCAGTTCTTTTAGAGCTCTCTATTTATTGAGAGGCTTACCATATTAAAATCAATAGAGAACAGAGGTGAAAAACAATGGCTGGACTCATCCTTTGATTTTAATTTTCTTCAACTTTTTATGAAACAGGGCATATCGGCTAAAATGTTCAGCAAAATTGCAGTAAATCAAGTCCTTGTGCCCCAGTGAATTTTCACGGGCTCCCTCCTCCCCCCAATAATTCTCACAGCTATGCTTTTCAGACGCCTGCGAGGGAGGAGGTATCATTATTTATGATACAGGGAGACTTGACCTTTAAATGTCAGTGCAAGTGTATAGAGTCTGGCCATCCTGTCTGCATCTGCCACTAGCTTATTGGAGAATTAAGGAAAATAGCCCAGTAGTGTGTACATGGGGAAGAGGGAATGGGGAAAGGAACACATCATCTATGCCTCCATCTTTTTGTTATATAACCTGGAAAAAGTAAAGGACGGATTGGGCTGGTCTCTTTTATCTAAATACTTACTCTGGATAGAACAATCATTGGGAGGTTTATGTAGACTATGGTATTGCAAGAGCAGGTAAAAGGCTCTCAGAGCTTGCAAGCCTTGCGTCTGAGCCCCCTGGGGCTTGCTCACACTCTCTGGCAATCTGTTACCTTTAAATAAGGCAAAGGCAGCACATGAGGCTGAAGCATTTATTATTTATAGAAGTTCCTCATCAGACTTATCTATGGTTGTGGAGGAACAGAGTTGGAGCCTTTGGAGCCTTGGCAGTGACAACCTGCTGTGTTCTACGTGATTGCAGTGCTATTCTGAGCCACGTGGAGCTTAAGCCGGACTCTCTTTGTGGTCATGAATCTTTGTTGCTTTGCCTCCCATGGATTTGTCACTCCTTTGCCCCTGGGTGACAGAGCCGCCAAAGATTACTGAAAGCCCATCTCTTCTGAGCAGTGAGAAGCCCCGAAAAGGGGTTAATCTCCCGGAACCCTCAAGAGAGAGGCATTCCTTCCATTTGGGAAGTTAACCACGAATTGGGATTCTCTTCCCGCATTTATTCTCCAGACCAGGAAGTTACAGGAAGAGAACATAGGTGGGGTTTTTCCTAAGTATAGTTTAATAAGTTTAACAATAGAAGCTGGTAACATTCAGTAAGAAAAGCAAGGTGACACTCTATAATGCAGTTTTCAAAAAGTTATGTTGATCCACCAACAAAAGCTTGATCTTAGCAAACATTCTCTCTCTCTCTTTTTTTTTTTTTTTTTTTGTGACCGGTAAGGGGATCACAACACTTGGTGTGGTGTCGCCCGCACCGCGCTCAGCCATTGAGCACACCGGCCATTCCTATATAGGATCTGAACCCGCGGCGGGAGTGCCGCCGCGCTCCCAAGCGCCGCACTCTCCCGAGTGCGCCACGGGGCTGGCCCAAACATTCTCTTCTTACAGCAATTTCCCGGTATCTTTACACATCAATCAGTACACTCTATTCGTGGTATTTTTCTGATTTCTTACTTTTGTGCTTTTATAAATCATTTTTTTCCTTAGAAGGCCCCCCAAACCTATATATTTTGCTTAATGATGCTTATATTGCTAGCCCTTGCAATACGGTTTTAATTCCAGTATGCCAAGAAAAAGAATTGTTCATAAAGGGTTCTTTCTTAAGGGGTCCATCTCAATCAGAGAGAAGCCTCCTCTTATACTTTTCCACTTCTCCTCCCCTTTGTATGGCATCGCTCCGCTCCCCTGCTAGATCTGCCCCTGACTGGGCGCTCTGTTCCAGATGCTAGGTGAGATGAAGCCAAGAAGGTCCCACAGAGCAGAGCCCCTGGTGGGATGGAGCCTCAAAACAGCATTGGGCCTCTGGGATCTCCTCTTTCTTCCCCTTTGATTCTCAGCCTCCTCAGCCTTTGCTTCTAACCCCTCAACCTCTCTCCCCTTTGTTGGCAGAGCAATTGAGGTCTTTCCAAGCTTCTGCTACCTCCAAACCTGCATACCCCCACCCACTGCTTAAAACTGCTTCAAGTATGTCAAAAGCCATTAATGCCAGAGATGAATATTTTAGTTTTGCTTAGCAAACAGAGATGCAACAGTTGCCAGGACTCACTCTGCTTAGAAGAGAGTAAGAATTAAAAAGGACTTGTTTTTTCATATCACGTGTTCATGTTCAAGGTAGAGTTTACTATATGCATTGGAGAGAGCTTTTTTTTTTTTTAATATCTTGCCCATTTTGTAAGGAGTCACCGGTGAAACCGCATCAACTGGCACCACATTTGCAGTGTATCCCAGCAATGCTTTAACGTCCCAAGTAGACTGGTCCCTTGGGTCTCTGCTCTGCTGGCGTGCCCCTCGACATGGCTGTACCTGGAAGCCCACAGTGCTGACAAAGCTGACTGCTGTCATGAGTCGGGAAGATGCTGAAAAGGGGAGTGAGCTGGTGATGGCCTCCAAGGGAAGTCAGAGCCGCACAGTAGGGGATCTGAGACCACAGTAGGGACCAGAGAAGTGTCCCTGTATATTCCTTGTCACTGGTTGAGTCTGAGAGGGAATGAGCAGTTTCTAAATGGCTCTTCTGGAAACTTGGCCTTGCTGATAAGCTCCATGTGCATATTGAGACATAAGTTTTTAGTCATTTTTAAAATTAAGTGGTGGTCTCTCCAAACCTTAGCAAAATATCCAGAATTTTTAATGAAATGATCTTGAGTGGGAATATTTTGACTGCCTTCATTTTAGAAGGTTTTAAATTTTTTTTGAATTGGCTTAAAAATCACAGGTCAGTAAAATGCAAGCACTGTTTCTGAGATAACATGTCGGGGGGCCTAAATGTTATTTCTTAGCTAATTTTTTAAAAAATTGAGAGATTTCTTCATAGAAACTCTTTAAAGACAGAGTCTTCTAGGCTTTATGTAAATCAAAGCTTAAAATTCTTTTATTGTCTCAGAAAAAATCCAGTGCTTTAAAATTGCTTAACCAGTCACCAGGGCATCATCTCTGAAATTCAAAGATGGACTGACAGTATGAGGAGGAGCTACTATTTATCTAGGCCTCTCAGTTTGATCCCAGTTCCACTTGGGGTTTATTCTCTCTTCCTTTCCTCTTTAAGAGATGAGAGCAAATTACTCTTTCTTTGGCTTAAATGCTGTTTCTTTTCTCTCTGTCATCATAAGCATGATACTGCTCTCTGCTTTCAGTTGCACTGTCTTCTGACCTAGGTGAGCATTTAGTGCTATCCAGACACCTTCTGGTAGCTAGCATCATATGAACAACTTTATTAAGATAAAGTGTGAGTAGGTTTTTGGTCTTTTGTGTTTGGGTACCTTTAAAATCCTTTTGTTGTTGTTGTTGTTTTGGGACAGGGAATGGTCTTTGCAGCTAAGATCTTCTTAATTTGTCCAGAACATTTTGGGGGGTGTGTGTATTTTATATTAATTTATAAGATAAATTTGACATTCAATGCAATTTTATGCAGCAGCAGCTCCAGAGAGTAACTGAGAAGATGGCTGCACGTTTTTTTTTTTTTTTTTTTTTTTTGCAAACTGCCTGCATTACTCTGGCCTCAATTGACAGGGTAGAGGTTAATTGGGGAAGGAATATTCAAAGTACAAATTATATGACCTAAAATTTAGACTGAGATAAAACAGACAAGCCATAATTGAACACTCTGACTATTCCTAATAGAAAATACATACACATTCAGTATATGTTTTCAGCCCAAGCTTGCAATGGCCCAGACTGGAGTTTAGGATTCTCTTCCATATGGCTGCAAACCAGTACTTCAAACTCATCTCCCCCAGCCCCTCCATGTGGCCTGGCATCTGCTGGTATGCAATAGATGTAGATAGGCAGGACTCTTTCTGGACTCTGTTCATCTTCTTTTGCTGATACCTTCTGTGAAATATTCTCTCACCCATGTCTGTCTATAACATCTTAGTTTTGATAGAACTAATGGGATGAACTCCTGATAAAAATTTGGAGTTTAGATGACTCTTTCAAAGATTAACTCAAAATAATATTTGTCTTTAAAATAAATTTTGAAGAATTATTATTAATATCTGTTAAGAACTCTCTACTAATATTAGTAATAATATTTCAGTGAATTAGTAGACTTTTTTCAATTTTTTAAACATACTTTTCCAAATAAATGAAAGGTGGTTTTATTTTTCCCCCTGAATAAGAAAAGAGTTTTTTCTGGATTTCATTTCAGATGGGCCAGTTTTAGTGTCAACATATACAGAGATGTGCACATAAATACTTTGGTAACTGAGAGGACATTAGTTCTCTAGGACATTAGTAATTCACTAGAGGACACCTCTACAGATATCCCTTACTATCCGAACTCTTGTTATCTAAACATTTGCTGGAACAACTTATAAGATTTGTTTTTCCTGGAATACCCTATCTGAATCAAAAATCCCATTAGAGTGAATTCACACGCATGAACTAGCAAAACCATTTAAGCTGCAGGTACATCCAGACGAGAGGATAGCTCAGCCACTCTCCAAATAGGCTCGAGTGTGTGCATTAGTGCTCTCAACTTACCACATTATTGAGTGAAAATGTCTTCCTCAAGAAGCGAACAGCCTGTCAATAAAATGGGCAAACTCAAGCCTAAAAAGCCCTTAGATTTAAAGAAAAATGGGAGGCGATGAAACATGTTGAGAGAGGCGCGCTGACAAACATAGCCATGCTCATGTGCCTAAGAATTACGTGTTCTTATTTTCAATGTGTTGGAAGATACAGGAAATGTAAATGTTAAAATATTTTAGGGAGAGATTCTTTGTGGATGATAATATAGATGTTCGAGTGTTTTACTGATATTTGCTAAATCTGATAGGATTTTTTTGATACATTGGGAAGCCAGTATTGTTTTTTCTGTTTCAAATAACGGATAATATAGGCTTTCATGTTCCAAAAATCTGCTATCCAACATGTTTTTATCATCATAAAGAGAGGAAAAAGAAACATTACTAGTACCTGTTGATTGTTTAAGAAAGCAGGAAGAGACAAGAGTCATAATTGTGGGGGGAAGAAAAAAGGATTGCAGAAAACTAAGTTTCTAGAAACTGGAGGAAAACTCCTCCCCTTTCTAAGAGCTAAAATTAGTCCCAGGAGTATAGACATTAAAGAGGGATTTGTATGTACATATTTCCTGCTGTGTTGGAAACAATCTTGAGATGACAGCAAAATTCCCTGTCCAGAGAAGTCTGAAAACAGTCATCTAATTTTGATGCCAATTGTTTTCTAAAACCTTATTGGGTCTACTCTATAAACGGAAAATATTGGAGAGGAGGAAAAAAACATTGTTAGTCAAAAAGTATGTTAGAAAATATCATATTATTTCTATGTGCATTTGGGGGCTGTACACGTTTTGCAACTATAGACAGTGTGCCTCAACAGTGATCCTAACAGCTTTCAGATAGTTATAATTAATAATTCTACAGGTGAAGGTGACAAGTTAAAGACCTGGGATATAGCTGAAGGATGAAGTAGAGGCAGGGCTAGGGTCTCAGATTGGGGGGAAATGTGGAAGTCCAATTTCAATGAGGCAGAAGAAAATTTAACTTGTGATCAGAACATAGGAAGTTGAATTTTAAGATAATAGAAGTGGGTGATGACAAAGCTTAGGCTGTGACCAACAGAGTGGAAGCCAAGCTGTCATCTGCATGCCAGCCAATAAGATGGAGAGGAACAAGATTCAGGTACAGAAAAGAAAATCTTCCAGACACTTGGTATTTAAGATAAGGAGCTTCAGTTAATAAGCTTGTCACCCTCTGGTTTCTAACTAATAAAGAATGGATAATAATAACAATAATAATAGTTTAGCACTTACTAGGTGTCAGCATTATACTATGCACTTCGCATACATTTCAACATTCACAACAATTTTGTAGCAATATGTACTGTTGTACCCATTATACAGATAAGGAAACTGAGATATAGAGTAAGAAACTTACTCGATATGGGTTATAAATGCTGTGGAGAAGGTATAGACAGACATGGGTGAGAGAATATTTCATAGAAGGTATCAGCAAAAGAAGATGAACAGAGTCCAGAAAGAGTCCTGCCTATCTACATCTATTGCATACCAGCAGATGCCAGGCCACATGGAGGGGCTGGGAGAGATGAGTTTGAAGTACTGGTTTGCAGCCATATGGAAGAGAATCCTAAACTCCAGTCTCAGTGCTCAGAGTTTGAACCTGATTCAAGAGGTGGGAAGAAAGTGTCGTAATCAAAACTGTATCTTAAGATGACTACTTTTTTTGTATGAGCAAATTAGAAAGAGGCTGGAGTGAAAGGACAAAGGTTAGGGGTTTTTTGGTCCTGATTGTTTGACAAGTAGTGAGTGTATCAATGGGAAGAGTGGCAGTTGGAGGTTAAAGAAACAGATTTGACATATGTTGCAAAGGACAAATGTAAAGTTTTGGTAACTGATTGGATAAAGGGTGTGGGAGTGAGGGAAGCATTTTAATAATGTCCCAGGATAAGGCAGGGCCAGCGGAATGAAAAGAAGCAAAGATGTAAAGAGAGATTGTATTCCCAGGAAATGTGCATGCTTCCCTCTTCTCTAGGATGCGCTCTGTAACATGTGTGTCCCCTTATATTCAGAATGTTCCCTGTGGTCCCATCACAGCCACATTTCTGCACAGTCCTCAAATATGGAGAAAAGTGTTGGAGGTTGTTAGCACGTCTCCCTCTGGAGATGCAACTGGGCTTAGCACCAGCAAGACAACACCAGAGGGGATTGGTCTTTCCTCCATGCTTGGATAATGGCTATTCCCAGATGCCTGGGGAAGAGCTGAGTTCATTATGTGCCTTGCACTATACTATGCACGCAATCGTGAACAGCTGAGCTGTTTGTGCAATTTAAAAAGATGAGGGAACTGGCTGTTCACAATCTATATGTAATGAATTCATAATAAATCTCTCAATGAGCAGGTATAAAAATTTCCTGTTTTTGTACAGTCAAAGCAGATCATTAGGCAACTATCAAGTGAGTCTCATTAACAGAGATAACGAATGTGGAAAATCCAGTGAGACTTGCTCCACATTTCTCTTAATAATGGCAATTTTTTTAAACCTGAAATATGCTGGTAATTTTCTCACTTGCAAAATTCAATTTGCCTAAGATTAATAAATATGCTTTTTCTTAATACTTGAAAGAAAGTAAGCTGAGATGCCGGGTATGGTTCAAGCTTTGTTAAAGAAAGAAATCTGCTGGGCTGTGCTCAAAGTAGCAGGCAGTCCAGGGCTGCCCTGAAAAGGGGACAGCACCAGGTGTGCTGGTGGTAGAGCTTATATAGTGCGCCAAGGGCTGGCTGATACCATCAAGGAGGGTCATTATGCTAATATGGATCAGGGTGGAGAACTGCATCCTTGCAGAAGCAAAAGGGGTTTCTGTTTAAGTCAGGAGGCTTCTGGTAAAAGGAAGAGAGGAGGGGATGGGAGGAGGTGGGCGGTGCCATTTTGTACTTGGGCTTGTCTAAAGTGGTGCTGGTTATGTTGCAGATCTATTGATACTTACTGAATATCTTCCATGTTCAAGATGCTACATAAAAATATCATTTGTCACCTTTTTTCTTTTTTCCACTTTATTTCTGAAAATGTAAAATAGTAAAGCCATCACAGAATGATTTGTTTTCAAGAAAATGGGAATAATATAACATAAAACAGTAAAGTTTTGTAAAATCATATATTATGTGTGAAATGCCTACTTTAAAATTTAGTAAAATGGAAAATGGGTGACAATGAACTAGTATGAGTACAAGAATTTTGATTGTAATATGGGTGGTAGTGGTTAAGAACAAGGTTAATAGTGTCAGAACAGGGGCATTTTCCTCCTATATTTTGCTTGAAAAATACTCCACTTCTGTGGAGTCCCCAGCCTCAGAGCCAGTCACAGAACTAATCAAGTTAGCCTGCTGCATGCGTTGGTGGATAATAAATATAGTAATGATTGACACCAGATAGAAAACAATAACCAAATGAAAGATAATTGTTAAAGATAATTTTCACCTAAAAATAGATACTATTGAAATATTTTCTCACTATAGTTAGAAATATGCCTATTGTGGTCAATCATACTTCATAACAAGATAATCTCTGTGTCTAGGAGGATACTTACCCTCTCATTCTTTAAGGCAGAGAAATGAAACATGCATTTGGATCATTTAATAGCAGTTTTGGCTCATTAAGACATGAATTCAAAAAGAAGGATGTATAACTTACCTATGTTGAGCCCATCAAAATTTTTATCTGATCTGTCAAAAAATCATTCCTCCTGACTCAGATTTTCACAATATAAAAATAGTATATACAATTACTATTTTTAAATTTTTATTATTTTTGTATTTTAAAAGCATAAAAAGAGGCAAGTGGGGGGTTTTTTTGTTTTGTTTTGATTTTTAATTACACCTCTCTAGAATTTAAATGCCTATCCCAGCCTTATTGGGTCGGACACAGTGTTTTCACACCCTTTGATTCAATGATTGTGTGAATTCAGTGGATATGCCACAATTAAACCTTCTTCTGTGAGGGACCCTGATGCGACCTCCAGTTTGTCTCTATTAGGAATATTCTTCAGCAAACATCTTTGGTTTTCCAAACATCAGTGTTCATTTCCTCAGAATAGCTTTCCTCAAATGAAATTACTAGATCAAATGGTATGAATATTTTAAAGCTCCTATTTCCAAGCATATTTCTAAATAGCTTCCAAAGGAAGCTATTTAGAAATATTAATTTACCTTACACTAGCAATATATGAGAATTACAGTATTACCCCAGGCTTAACAAGCTGCTAATAAGACTACATTATTTTTATTAGTGTTTATTTTATTCCAGCAAGCTTGAAAATTTTTGCAACTATTCATTTAAAAAATTTTTGTGTGTTTGGTTCCTTTTCTTTTTTACCTTATCAGTTGGCAGCTCCTGTCTCATCTGCTTTCCTCACCTCTGTTCCATTGTATAGGCTCCCACGATTCATTCAGCTACTGGGTAGATGAAAAGTCCCCAGTAGGGCCTGACCAAACCCCAACTATCAAACGCCTTGCCAGGATCTCCTTGGTGAAGAAGCTGATGAAGAAATGGTCTGTGACTCAGAACCTGACATTCCGAGAACAGCTAGAAGCTGGGATCCGCTACTTTGACCTGCGTGTGTCTTCCAAACCAGGGGATGCTGACCAGGAGATCTACTTCATCCACGGGCTTTTTGGCATCAAGGTCCGGGATGGGCTGATGGAGATCGACTCGTTTCTTACACAGCACCCGCAAGAGATCGTCTTCCTGGATTTCAACCATTTCTATGCCATGGATGAGACCCATCACAAATGCCTGATTCTCCGGATTCAGGAGGCCTTTGGAAACAAGCTGTGCCCGGCATGCTCTGTGGAAAGCATGACACTGCGAACCCTGTGGGAAAAGAGGTGCCAGGTAAGAGGGAATTAGAGATGGCTTTCAAAGGCAAGAACTTAACTCTTTCTGCTTTTCCTGTATCGCCAGCTCTAAAATAGCTCCATACAGGGTTCTTAAGCTAGAAGGCATGGATTGTTTGGAACATTAAACATGTGCAAACTGGTTCCTGGGCTCTGGGATTAACATCTGCCTAATATTTAATCCTTGTCCCAGCTACCTGTTTGACATCTAAATTGACTTTGAATGGCTTGGACAGAACCAGCGAAAGCAAAGTTGTGAAATTGGGGCAGTTGAACTTACCATTCTGTCTCTCATATGGGTCATCCCACCCTCCTAGTTCCCCTCAGGGACAGTGTATTCCATCTTGCCTTCAACTCAATGTCAGATAATCCTTGCTGAGGTACTGACTGATAAGGAAGAGCATTAGCTGACAAAGGCATATAAAGTGATTCATCTCAGGACTGTTAGTTTGGGTCATAGAGGGAGAGAGAGTTAAGGAAGGAAGAACCTGTTGAAGGGAGTCCAGACTGGGAGAGCATTCCCCAGGCTGCTTACGTTAAGAAGAGCCTCCAAACCTAGGCCATGAGGGACATGCTCCAGGAAAGGAATGTGATTCTCAGATATATTACACTCTGATCCCAAAGGATGCTAGTAGGGGAGAAGAGCTTCAGGAAAGGTCAGTCTCTAATTTATACTCTCTTTACAAAAAAAGAGAAAATAAAGCAAGTATATGTTATTCAAAGTTGATCACTTGCTCAGTAGATGCATTAACCAAAACTTCTTAAAGATGCAAATATTTTTGAGCTCAAGAAGGAGCTTTTAATTGAAAATCAGTTAAAGATTATTTGCTTGCAAATATTTGTTGAATACCTAGTATGTGCCAAGCACCCTTCTAAGGACTTGGGATAAATTAGTAAATGAAACAGACTGAGATCCTTGCCCTAATGGAGCTTTTATTTGTGTAGGAAGATAGATCATAGATAATAGAGGTAATGGATTTATTACATATAATGCTAGAAAGTCATAAGAGCTATGGAAAAAGAAAAAGTCAAGTGTGGTAAGGGGGAACCAGGATTCTGTGGGTTGGAGAATTGATTGAAGTTTCCAATGGGTTGATCAGTGTAGCCTTCACTGAAGAGATGACATTTGAGGGAGTTAATCATGTGGTTATTTGGGGGCTAAGGAAGCAGCCAGTGCAGAGGCTCTGAAGCAGGAGCGGCCCTGACATCTTTGAGGAAAAGCAGGGCCGGTGGGGCAGGAGAGCAGGTGAGGACAGAGTGGCAGAGGCGGTCAGAGAGATAATGGGCTATCATGCGAGCCTTAAAGGCACTGTAAGGACTCGGGCTTTAGCCATGCATGAGGAGGGCTTGAGCACAAGGTGCTGTGGCTTGACAGGTTTTAATGGGATCTCTCTGATTGCCATGCTAGGAAGAGACCAGCGGCAAGAGGATCAGGCAGGAGCAGGGAAACCAGTGAGGAGACTGTTAGTGGCAGTGGTCAGGTTTTGAATCTATTAAAAGGTAGAGCTAATAGGGTTCCCTAATACATAGGATTCAGGATGTGAAAGAAAGTCCGGACTCAAGGATGATTCCCGGGCTCAGCCTGAGTAACTGGAAATACGAGGCTGTTTAAAAGTGCTAAATGTCTTTGACTCCATAGAGGCTTAATGAGTTAACTGTTAGTATCTGTTGATATATCTAAGCTATTTTCCTCACTAAAACTTTTGTAAGTGATATTTTGCCAAATATTTATCATACCTCTCCCCACTAAACCTACGTTTATATTTGTTCAAACTCGCAAGTCCAACTTGGAGAGACTTTTGACCCAGTAGAGTTTCTCTCTTACCATATTAGATAATAGTAATAACACAACAACTAACATTTATTGAACCTTTACAATGTTCTAGGTATATGGATTAACTCATTTAATCCTCCCAACGACACTGAGGTAGGTACCTTGTTATTATCCCCATTTTACAGATGAGGAAACTGAGGCATGGAGCAATTAAGCAACTTGCTCAAGGGAGCATTGTCAGTAAGTAGCAAGAACCAGGACTCAACCCCAGGCTGTCTGGCTCTGCAGAGTTCCCACTGCTTCAGATACTCTCTGTGGGCTGTTCACAAGTCTTGGTGGTTCTCAGAACTGGTGTCATATATTATGCTAATGAAAATACCTTATTACTGAGCCCCTATTATCAGAGGATCTCAGAGTTAACAGAATGAGAGAAAGGGATGGAGATCTATAAGAAGGCTTTTGAATACTGGGATTCAGGTAAGGTTTCATCTGATTACAGATATAATTGTATAGTTTTGTACATAGTATTCTGGATGGGTTGGCATACTGCATACTAAACTGTGTTGAAATCTGTAGGAGTAAGAGTAAGGAATACTGAATAGTATGGACAGCGAGTTTCTAGCCAGCAGTGATGATCTAGCATAGTTTTAAGTATGGGCTAATTTAACTGTGTCATCTAACTACAAACACTCCTAAAGTTAAGAGACTGTGATGACATGTCAGAAAGAGGGAGATTGTCACCATTTTAAATCCTAAGATCCCCTTACTCCTTCCTTCCCTGCATTTTTCCCTGCCATATCTCTTCTTAAAAGCTAAACAAAGAGATCTCAAACAGTCACCGGTCATCTCCCGCCTGCTGAGGCAGTGTTATAATATAGGTGGTTAAACTTTAAGTATTCATTATGTAATGGGCTGCCTTGCAGATAACCCCATGAGTATTTTATTTCTACAATTTAATAATAATAAGAAGAAGTGCACTGTCATTCAGTCAAACTTCATTTACTTAACATGCTTACAGGTATATATTTGTACACTAGTGGCTATGGGTTTTGAGGGTACAGTGAATTAGAAAATTTAATCTACATATTGGAAGTATTTAGGATCTTAATGAGAAAGTAAAAATACATAACACTAGTGAAATACAGAACAACCGATAGACAATTGCAAGACAAAACTACCTCAAGTGCATGAAGAAAGGGGTTTTGTATTAAATCAATTGAAAAGTAGAACATAACATGAATCTGCATCTCAGAGGCCCCAGTAAAGGAACAATCAGAATAATAGGAGGTCAATCAAGGAATAGTTCTTAAAAGAAATGAGATTTTAAATGTGAGTTTCAAGAGAAAAACTGAGCATGAGCTGCTGAGCTGGAGGGGAGAGTATTACAGAGAAAAATGCAGCAAAGCGAGGTGGGGAGACAGGTGCACAGCACAGGTCCTGGGCAAGAGTTGCTGCACCTAGGTTCTTGTAGTTGGTTTGCTAGGCCAGCCTCCCACTCTAAACAGAAATTCTCCCTGTAACCTGCAGGCTCAGATTGCTCAAGAAGGCTCTTGAAGAAAGGCATAAAGCCCCTTTTGTATAATTTGTACTTTTTGCACCTTTTCCAAGGCAGAGTAAAGAGCAGTACTGTCTTCTCATCTGCTGACACTCAGCCCAGCGGCCAGCAGAACAGAACATGGCCAAGCAGGCTCTGGCATGGGGCCACACAGCCTCCTGCCTCTCCCATGGTCAGTGCATCACACAGGCCAGCTTTTCTGACAGGCCCCAGGCCTTCCAAACTAGCCGACTGCACCACCAGGAGGAAAATCCTCCCCATCTCCCAGGCAATCTGCTTACAATGAGCCTGTGATTAACCTCATTAACACGCATGTTTACCACAGACATCGTTAGCAGCCAGTCAGACATTACTCAAACCATTAAAAACTACAAGAACAGCCACTACACTGCCAAGTGCAGCCAGCCTGGCGCTCCCTAGCTCTGGGCCTTCAGAAGCAGTTAGTCAGGCCCCTTAGTCATGACCTAAATGCACACTAGAAACATGACTGACATTCAGAACCCTTGTTCTTGGGTGCCTGGAGGATTACGCTCCAGGGCCAGCTATCCAAGTATTGCAGTCCAGGCAGTGTAAACACAGACTGGACATTCCTCTAGGAAGTGATCACTGGTGCCCGTGAGGGGAAAAAGTGTATTGCTTCTAGAAACCTATGCAGCAGAGCTTTGCATTGGGACAATAGAAATAGCGATTCCCTGTTCCACAGCTGCCTCCCAGAAACTAATTAATGCTGTGCATGTGGCATGCTAATTATTTTCAAAATCACCAGCATCCTGAGTGGTCCCACTGGAGGCCCATGGCCTCTGCAAAGTTTTCCTCAACTCAAGGGGCACACTCCCTCCCTCTCCTGAGAAGGGCAAACTCACCCCGAATCAGCATGCACAGTTAAATATCTGTTTACTCACAAATTAGTTCAATGTGTTCATCTCAACTCTGAGAGCTAAATGTTGGTTTCCTAAGCACAGGAGGCATAACTTCTGAACCATACTGGCCAACTCAGCCTGAGAGTTCTCAGCCTGAAGTCCAAAGATTCCCCAGGGCGGAATGGGGGGGTTGTATGGATAAAATTTTAAGTCTGTGAATTTGGATGAGAAAAAATTACATGTTCATTTTTACTAACCTTTAACTGAAAATTAACATACCCATTGATTATGAATGCAGGCAGTGACTCACAGTAATCTTAGCCATACCTGTGACTTTGTTCCCATAAACATGTCCATGGCACATTTTTTAGTTATTGCTATCTTAAAATGCCATTTGTGTTCATCACTAACTCAAAATTATGAAATTTACTAACTCAGAACAAAATATTTTTATTTAATGCATTTATCATGAAGCACATACATTAATTTATTACAAATTTATTTAATACATTAATAGCTATATTTTCATAGCATTGATTTCTTTTGTAATCCTGTCTATTTTACTTTATGCATTCACTTAAAACATAATTCTGAGAAGCAGGTTCGTAATTTTACCATACTTCCAAAGGTGTTTATGACCAAAAAAAAAAAAAAGTTAAGAATCTTTGAGTCAGACATATAGCAAGTGCTCAGTAACTCTTTGCTTAGTGACATTCTAAAAATATGTATATAACAATTCTCGAATTTCAGCATATGGTTATTTTTGTTTGCCTTTTTCCCAGCTACCAGTATAAAACCAAGGCTTTAACACTCAGCCTTTTCATGAATTGCTTTCCTTTTTCTGTTCCAAATGTTTCAGGTTCTTATTTTCTACCACTGTCCCCTCTACAAGCAATACCCCTTCCTGTGGCCAGGAAAGAAGATTCCAGCACCCTGGGCAAACACCACGAGTGTGAGCAAACTAATCCTCTTCTTGGAGACCACTCTGAGTGAGCGGGCCCCACGCGGCTCCTTCCACGTCTCCCAAGCAATTCTGACCCCCAGAGTGAAGACCATTGCCCGAGGCCTGGTTGGTGGCCTCAAGAACACTCTGGTTCATAGGTAAGAATTTGCTTTCACCCCACAGTAAGTTTTTTTTAAAAAAAAACAAAAAAAGTACCTTGATTCTATTCTGAATAAACAACAGTAAACCATATGAGGTCACTGATAAAACAATTAGAAGTCTAGAGACTGAGACATATTATTGACTCTTACTAGTTATATAGGCCTGTGTCATTCAACCTCACTGCATCCCGTCTTAAGTGGGGATGATAATGTGCTCTAGACAATGTGTCTTCCTAGAGGCCAGCTTGATATAAGAATGAAATGAAATCATCTGTAAAAAAAGGACTTTGTGTTCAGAGTACAGTACACAGATATAGCTTATTCTTATTTTTAAATACCCCTGCTCCCTTATTAGTACAGCTCTCTGCTCAGACTTTTATTAGAGTGATTTTTTTTCCCATTGCTTTCCACACATGTTCATGTGAGCCCCTGCTGGTCACAAGAATATTGCAGGGGTGCATCATGTGTCCCCAGGCCTGCGTGTCGACAGGAGGAAATGCAGCTCTGCTCAAGAGTTTGTTCCCAAATGCCAGTGCAATGTGTGGCTTCATTTCCTCTGAGCTATTGAACTAGCACAGGGCCTTCTTCTGTGTACCAGTATCCAGAGGGTCTGTCCTAACTGAGAAGCCACATGGGGGTGCTGTCTGACTGGTCCAGGGCACTGGTTATCAACTCAAACCAAGAGGAAAAAGACAAGGTATATTTTCTTACAAATGTAGAGAGGGTTTTCTCAGCAGGGAATTAACTCCCCAACAGTTAGGTGAACTTGGGACCTTAGATCTTGTTTACCTTAGTTCATCTCCCTAGAAGGAAGCCACAGAAAATATAGCCATTCTTACTGAATTTGTATAGGGGATTTCCCTCAGATTCATAGAAACTGAAATTCAGATTCATAGCACTTCCACTGAAATCAGGTGAAAGCAAGTTTTGCCTAAGCCTGAGGACAGAGCATCCATGGGATTCTAGAAGGGGACATGGACTGAAATCAGAAAGCCTGAGATTGAAGCCTGACATGGTCCTTGTTATGAGCTGAACTGTGTCCCCTTTACCCCCGAAATTCATATGTTGAAGCCCTACCCCCCAATACCTCAGAATGTCACTATACTTGGAAATAAGGCCTTTAACAAGGTTCGTCAGAGAACTAAAAATAGATCTACCTTACGACCCAGCTATCCCACTACTGGGTATATGCCCAAAGGAAATTCAATCAATATATCAAAAAGACACCAGCACTCCCATATTCGTTGCAAACCTACTCACAATAGCAAGATATGGAATCAACCTAAATGTCCATCAGCAGATAAATGGATTAAAAAACTGGTATGTATACACAATGGAATACTATTCAGCTGTAAAAAGAAATGATATCCTATCATTTGCAACAACGTGGGCAGAACTGGAAACCATCATGTTAAGTGAAGTAAGTCAAGCACAGAAAGACCAATATCACAAAATCTCACTCACATGTGGAATCTTTTTTTTTTTTCTCTCCCCCCCTCCCCGCCACCAATGTCCCCTCTGTTTGCTTGTCGTATCAACTTCAAGTAATTGTGGTTGTGTGTGTATGTGTGTGTGTGTGTGTGAATTTATATATTAATTTTAAGCTCCCACCAATAAGTGAGAACATGTGGTATTTCTCTTTCTGTGCCTGACTTGTTTCACTTAATATAATTCTCTCAAGGTCCATCCATGTTGTTGCAAATGGGAGTATTTCATTCGTTTTTATAGCTGAGTAGTATTCCATTGTGTAGATGTACCACATTTTCCATATCCACTCATCCGATGATGGGCATTTGGGATGGTTCCAACTCTTGGCTATTGTAAAGAGTGCTGCGATGAACATTGGGGAACAGGTATACCTTCGACTTGATGATTTCCCTTCCTCTGGGTATATTCCCAGCAGTGGGATAGCTGGGTCGTATGGTAGATCTATCTGCAATTGTTTGAGGAACCTCCATACCATTTTCCATAGAGGCTGCACCATTTTGCAGTCCCCACATGTGGAATCTTTAAAAAAAAAAAAAATAGTTCTCATAGAAGTAGAGAGTAGCATAATGGTTACCAGAGGCCAGGAGGAGAGGGGGTTGGGGAGGACCAGAAGTGGTGAACCAACAGATTCAAAACTATGCTGTCTACTCTAAATGAGTCATTGTGCAGTATATGCATGTATCAAAACAACATACTATACCCCACAAATATGTACAAGTGAATGTTAAATTTTTTTTTTTTTAATTAAGAATAAAAAAGTAATTAACTTAAAATGAGGCCATTAGGGCGAGCACTAATCCAATCTGACTGGTGTCCCCAAAGAAAGAGGAAATTAAGACACACAGAGACACACCAGAGGTATGTGCACACAGAGAAATGGCCGTGTGAGGGAGGACACAGTGAGAATGTGGTCATCTGCAAGACAAGGAGAGAGGCCTTAGGAGAAAACAAATCTGCTGGCACCTTGATCTTGGACTTTCAGTCTCCAGAACAGGAGAAAATTAATTTCTGTTGTTTAAGCCAACGAGTGTGTGATATTTTATGGTAGCCCTAGCAAACTAGTGCAGTCCCTTAGCAACAGGGTGGCCTTGGACAAGTTTTCTGAAGTCTCTGAGCTGTGGTTTTCTCACCAGTTAAATGGGGTTGATAGTACCTCAGAAGAATGTAGTCTTAACATGAAAATATCTGCCAAATGGTGCCTGGCACAGAATAGGCATACCATCCCTATTTGTAAAGAAAACTGGAAGACAGAGGATCAACTTTGTCTCAGGTGGGCCTCGAGGTCAAAGGAAAGTTTTTGACCTACTGCTCTGCAGCTTGTGACAATTGTTGCCTTGGGGCCTGTCACCATCCTGGTAAATGCCAGGAGTTGAGAAGATACAGCGGCTCCTCTTCACAGTGGGGTCTATGTTTCCCTTTCTTTGTTAAGTAATCCTGGTTATTTGATCCTTGCCTTGGGGAAGGTTGACACATGCAACCTGAAGCTCACACAGAGCTCTTTGTCACCTGAGACCACAGGTACATACCTTTCCCACATTTCTCTGCTCAGGCTCCAGGGATCCTCCAAGGTTGGGCTCTGGCTGCAGCTGGCTCGAGTTGCTGCCAAGGCTTGAATTCTCACTTCCCCCGATGACCGGCAGAGGGCGCCTGTATTTCATACTTAAACACTGACCAAGGATTTTAAGAATTCTTGGATGCATCAGGCTCAGTATTACTGTGTCCTTCACGTGGGCCACTGTGCATTCGTGGTCTCTGTCTCCAAGGGAGGCCTGTATTTGCAGCCCTTCATTCTCAGGCCACAACATTTTGTCACCTAAGCATCAAGATGTGACAATTTCAAGGAAGTTTTTTAACTCCCACCCCCAAATATCTCTACCTTACACTCTCCCGTTTGTGATTCCTTCTCTTGAGCCAAACATTTACAGAGCACTTACTATATCCCAGGAAACTACTCTAAATACTTCACATGTATTATTTTATTTAATTCTCCAAAAATCTGTGTGAGTTGTTATTATTGTCTCCATTTTCAGGGCAGAGACTGAAGGACAGTGAAATTCATAAGTTAAGATCATATCGAGATTATTAAGTCTTCCAGAGTCCCGCTTAAAAATGGAAGCACCACTGGGAGGGTGATGTAAGTCATAATTAGCTACTAACATAACCATGTTACTTGATTTAGGAGATGTGTTTTAGCCCATGGTTGACTATAGAGTCCCCTGAGTGAGGGAGGACATACCCAGGATGGATTATAATTGTCATGACAAGGAAAGAAGAAAGAGAAGTGTGAATTGCTGCCAGGGCCTTAACAAGGTTTTCTAGAAGACTAAGCAGCCAGGATGTATGGTAAGAGAAGAGAGGGCAGCTTCAAAGAAAAAAAGGAGAAAATGAAAAACAGAGTATTACCAAAAGAAGAGAAAGGGGCCGATTAAGATAATAAACGTCACTTATTTTCAATTTTGCTGTAAAGCAGTTCCTTCCTAAAAAATCTCTAGTCCCTTTAACCAAAACTTAAGCCCTAGTTTCTGTCTTCCTTAAAGCATTCTCAACCTATCAAGTATTTAGTAGCTGTTTTTACCATGATGCAAAATTATGAGTACACTTTATTGCTCCCTGCTGCCCATGGTTTTGTTTTTTGTTTGTTTGTTTTGGGCAGCTGTTCGGTAAGGGGATCCAAACCCCTGACCTTGGTGTTACCAACACTGCACTCTGACCAACTGAGCTAACCAGCCAGCCCCTGCCCATGGTTTTATACACTTAGTACTAACATAGACACTATCACATTGAATTATCGTTATTTATTTATATCACTAAGAAACTGGCTATCACATAGGAAGCCTTCAATTTATAAAATGAGACTAACAGACTGTGTTCATGAGTCCACAGATTAAGAATTGGTCTGTAAAGAAATCACAGAAAAAGTAAACCTTGACTCCTACTTTATACCATACACAAAAATTCATTTGAAATGGATATTAGAGCTAAACATAAAAGCTAAAACTATAAAGCTTTTAGAAGGAAACGTAGGAGAATATTTTTGTGAATTGGGAGTAAACAAAAGTTTATCACAAAAACCATTAAAAAAATTGATAAATTAGACTCCATCAAAACTAAGGAATTCAGCTCATCAAATTATGTCATTGAGAAAATTAATAGGCAATCTACAGTCTGAGAGAAAATATTCACAAAATGTATCTGATAAAAGACTAGTATCGAAGATACATAAATAACTTCTACAACTCAACAATTAAAAAGAGAAAAATAATTAAAAATGAGTGAAAGAATTGAACAGATACTTCCAAAAAAGAAGATACAGAAATGGTCATTAAGCACATCACAAGTTGTTCAACATTATTAGTCATCAGAAAAATGAAAATTAAAACCCTGTGAGATGTCTTTACACACCCACTAGAATGACTAAAATTAAAAAGACTTGACAGCGCCAAAGTTTGGGGAGGATGTGAAGCAACTAGAACTCTCATACCTGGGTGGTGGGAGTTTACGATGGGACAACCTCTTTGGGAAAACATCTGGCAGTTTCTTATAAAACTAAGTGTAAACCAGTCCTATAGTGCAGTAATTTCATCCCTTGGTATTTACCCAAAAGAAATGAAAATAAACGTCCACAAAAAGACTTGTATAAAAATGCTCATAGCAGTTTTGTTCATAGTATTTAAAAACCGGAAACAGCCTATGTATCCATCAGTAGGAAAATGGATAAACAAACTTGCAGTGTATTCATACGATGTATACTATACAGTGATAAAAAAGAACAAACTACTGATACATTCAGCAACATGGATGAATTTCAGAAGCATTAGGCTGAGTGAAAGCTCACACACAATGAATACATACTGCGTGGCTTGTATGAAGTTCTGGAACAGGCAAATCTAATCTATGAGCAGAGAAATATCTGCATAGTTGTTGTCTCTGGGAGGATGGGGCAGGCACTGGTGGGGACGGAGAATGCAGGAACTTTCTGGAGTCCTGGTAATGTTCTATATCTTAATTTGGGTTTGGGTTATGTGTGTACATTTGTCAGAATTCAGCAAATGTATACTTCGATTTGCACGCTTTATTGGAGGTAAACTTTATGTCAAAAGAAAAACAAACTGAAAACAAGTATTGAATCCTAGTTACCATATTCTTGCTGAAGTATTTAGGGGATGTGTATAGATGTTTGTAATTGGAATATGTCAAAAATATAAGACGGATTGATGGAAGGATAATGATGGGCTGATGGATAGATATGTGGTGAGCAAGTTTAGTAAAATGTTAGTAGTAGAATCTAGGTGGTGGATATACTTACTATAAAATTCTTTCAATGTTGCCATATGTTTGAAATTTTTCATGATAAAAACAAAATTAAAGAACCCACCAATAATTAGAGTTTTGATCTTAGTTTTTCAAGGTCCTGTTGACATGGTATCTCTTTGGTGTTTGGGACAAATAACCTCATCTTCCACAAAGAAACCCTGGAACATATACTTCTCTAATGGAATAAAGACCACTTCATCTCTGAAGGAGATGTAAAGCTTAAAGGGACATACCTCTGGGGGCTTGTCCTTTGATTGACATTCTTCTGTTGTACTAATGGAAATGTTTTGTTTCTGTTTCTGGAGGGGTCCCTCTGAACTCTACTGTCTGTTCTCTTCTCTCAACACTTTTGTCTTTATAGGAATCTTCCTGCCATTCTGGACTGGGTAAAAACTCAGAAGCCTGGATCCATGGGTGTCAACATCATCACATCTGACTTCGTGGACCTGGTGGACTTTGCCACAACCGTCATCGAGTTGAATGACCTCCTACAGGAGGACAGAGCTTTGGCTAAATGCTGATTTAATTTTTTATTTAACTTAATGTTGAATTTGTTGAACAGGGTAGAGTTCTGAAGGGTTTCCTGTTAGGATGGTCCCTGGGCAGTGATGGTGAAGTAAGAGGAAGAGGGCTATTTTTTTTTTTCCCTTCCTCACAGGGCCATTTGGATAAAATTACAAGGCCTTTAATTGCATTTTTCCCAAATGAGACTTTTAAAAAACTTAAGTCCAAGGGAAGAAAGCATGTTCCATGTGATCAAAGTCAGGATCTCCCCAGTGGCTTATGGTAGTGAATGGAATATGGAAATAGGATCTCCAAGTTCCACTGGAATATTGAGTGTCCCCTAAGTGGCCCAGCTCCCTATTGTCTTCCAGGTGTTGTGTTCGAGCCAGTGAGAAGACCGAACCCGAAACACATTCCTGGCCAAAAGAAATGGCTCACTGCAGGTGTGGACTGCCCTGTGGGGTGGCCCTAACACCAACCTTGGGTTCTGAGGAGGGAGGGGACCAAGCACCAGTTCTCCCTAGGATTGTTGAATGTCACTACTTCTTCCCTAAGAGAGTAAGGTGTATTTATCGCTGAGGTGTTTCAGCCACATGCTGTTCTTGCATAGCTTGTGCTGGTAACTGGTCACCTTCATTCTTCAGATAAACAGTGCGTAGTGCCCTTGGTTTTAGAAATATGTTTCTCAGTTTGAAAATATTGATTCCTTTCTATTTCTTTTGGCCCTTTCTTAAAAGTTAAAGGAACAGTGATGGGCGATCTTTTCAGTGTAGGGCCCAACAAGAGCTAGACATGCATATTTGCTGCATGCCAGATTTCTTTGTTTAAATTCTGTAGCTTTTCCCAAAATGGCTTCCAGGTAAGCACCTGCATCATTTTGGCAAAGTCTTCTTTGGAGTGGGGTCTTGGAGCCAGATATTGGAATTGCATTTTGCTGCGGACTGCTTAGGACTCAGGTCAACAGTGTGGGAAACAACGCTAAGTGGAATTCACCTTATCCATAACACTATGAAGGCAGGTGCAGGATGCACAGGAGAGTGCAATGGCATTACAGCAGGAAGCTCCAAGTGGGTTTGGAGCCTTCTGTAACTCCTTGAACACAAGACTACCTCGGGGACATTTAGGATGATATGTGTGTCAGTACGTGAGAAATACCCAATGCTAGAACGTTTCCAGTTCTTGTCTTGATTGTTCTACTTTCTTTAGTTTGTTTTGAGCCTATAATCACCACTGCATGAGGGCTTTGAAACTCGAGCGAGGATTTTTTTTTTTTTTTTTTTTTAATAAGAGGTGCTTATCTATAAAGAGCCCTCTTGTGTTTTCATTTATTTATTTATTTATTCATGTATTTATTCATTGATTAAATATCACAGTGCTTCTGATGTTAAGAGCACTCTCACAGGATCTTACCAAACCTTTCTTACCCAGGACAGATGCCGCTATGTCTTCCTCCTCTCAACAGGATTGCTTATCTCAGGGCTGTGAATGACCCGTGTCTCTGCTGGAAATGTCCTGGCTCCCCCAGTCCTGCTGGGGACAGTGTATATGTGTGGATGTGGTCCAGATCTGAAAAGCCACTACCAAGCCATGCACTGGGACAGAAGATCAAATGGGTCATGAAGAACTCTCAGTTCTTAGGTAGACCCTTCAGAAGAGTGTTGGAAAGGAAGGAGCTAAAAAGAACACTGGGCATGAGAGTATGTGCACTTTGACGCTCCTCAGCACTATCTGAGAATCCCTAAGGAAGTGTCAGCTTCTGGGTTCTTAGGAGGAAATAGAAACATGGAATCCCGAATGGATGTATGCATTTATAAAGACTGTTGGACCCTTCTCCCAGCAGTTTTCTGTTTCTATCCTTTGACACTCATAGCTGGATCTTGCGTGTTGCCTGCAGTGGGGGGTACCCTAGGTGAACTACCGAAAGCACATGCACACCCCCAATTCCTGGTCTTCCAGCCTTTACTTTCCGTAAGTAATTTAAGCCCTGACTTTGAGCTTCCACAGCTTGAGGAGGTCATAACACAAATGCCTCTGGGGGAACCTGATTTAACTTTCCCTTTCTTCCATTTGAACCCCTCCCCACAGAGGTTTCTGGGATGGTATTGTCAAATTCTGTAGGGCCTTCTCTAGATAACACTTTCTTAGTTTTCCTTCAATTCTGATATTAGATCCTACTGACAAGTTCTGAAATCCCTGGCCTACCTTCAGGCTTTTATTTTTGTGTTGCTATTGTTTTATTTTGGTTTTGTTTTTAATTCTCGGTAAATTGCTGGGGTCTAGACCATTTCCCCTCTTTCAACCCTTTGTTACTTGGCAAAGAGATAAGGAGGCAAGAGGAGAATTATTCTACTGTTTTATTTGAGCCTCAGCTTTGTCCAGGTGCTTGGTGCTATGAGGCCAGGCGTGTTGACAGGTGCCTACCCAGGATACCAGTGACACCCAAGGGCTGCTGACTGTTCAGTGAATTGTTTACTTCATTTTCTCTTTTAGTTTTTAAATATATAGTTGCACTTCACGTGGGTTGTTACATTTAAGTGCACCTCAGTGTTTGCATGGTAAAAGTCATGGAGCATGACACAGAAGCACAGAAAACTGTCCAAGGTTGCACGTGTGGAGTCCTGCTCTGCGTGGTGAGCAAGGTGCTCACTCATTCATGCTGCTTCGGTTGCCAGCGTTGCTTTCATTGTGAAAGTTCGCACAGGAGTTCCAGGAGGTAGGAGGAGGATTATTTACTATTCTCCCTTGATGAACACCCTTGAATTGGCAGAATCTCTGCCCCAAGAAAAAATTGCTTAACGTATTGTAGGGGATGTGTGCCTTCTGCTCCTTGGCCATGAGGCCAGGCAGGAGAACTCAGGCACGTAGGACAGAGGGGAAATAGACTTTAGGTCAGTAACTCATTCTGCAGCTGCCAACAATAAAAATGGTGACCCATCCACGTCATTTACTTTCACAAGTATTGGGGAACTTTCAGATCAAAACAAGGCTCTTAACACTTGCTCAGAATTAACTTCAAGATCAGCTAAAAAGCTATTTGACTGAGCCAAAGAGAACTTTAGTTTCTCAGAATCTGGGGTCATTTTTATTCAGAAATGTAACTTTTTATGAGCTCCCTGGACCATTTCTCACATGGCCGCATTTCCATGGCTTTCTGGCGAAGGTGACCATCACAGGTTTCAGTTAAGTTACACAAGTATTTAAAGGCTTGAGCTTTAGAGGTACCGCTGTGGTTTCATTGGTACAGAAGATATTCTTAGGATTGGAGAGAGAAGTCAAGATGGGTTTGATGGAAGGGAATGATAAATTATTGAAGATTAAATTTTAAATTAATGGGAGATCTCTAAGAGGGTCATATCAAAAAAAAATTTTTTATATTCACTGTATTAGACTTGATAGTATTTAAGTTTAGTTGTTTTCCTCAGTGCTGAATCTAGACCCCTGGATTTTTGAGAACAGTTAAACAACAGTCCAAACCCAGGATTATATAAACTTAAAAACAAGATGTGAGCCCGGGTAATGACAGATCTTAAGAATCTTAAGTTCTTCTTTCATGACCTCATATTCATATAAAAAAAAAAAAGTGTGTTTCTGTTCAAGAAGACAATGTAGCAGGACATTCTGGAATTAAATACAGTTTTGTGGCGTGTCAGGATTTTCTATCCCTGGTTTTCAGAATCTTACGATTAGAAAGTCCTCTACAAAGAGACATTATTACAACCCAGCTAGAAGGCTTAGCACAAAACTAAAGGTGGAGAAAAAAGAAATTTAGATTGAAATGAAACTACTTTTTTTCTTGGGAAGCAAGAAGGCTACATGAAATCAGGCCATGTTACAGATTTAGTTCATGCCACAGTTGAAGATTTTTTAATGTTTTTTATTGACAGACTACAAATTTTTACTGTTATGTTCTGGGAAACAGGCTAATGAATGAAGCACAGCCATGAGACTCCCTGCTTCAGCTGAGTAAGTGACCCTGTGCTAAGTCTTCCCTGATTCTCCCATCTGTAATAAAGATGCTGTCTGCTACTTGAGTGCTGTGTGTTTTACAAATCTCGGTGGACTAGCTCCCCCAAATATAAGGTTTTTAATGTTTAGATTAAATGCCTTATACCCAGGGGGTGCACAGTTGTGGAAATTCTTCCTTCTGTTTCATGTATGCAGAATGGTACTTGGGCTCACTTCCCATAAGTGGGGTGTAGGATGACAGACTTGTCCAGGAATGGTGCCTTTGGTGACCTGCATCATGAAATACGTAGAACTCAAAGAAATCTGCCAACATGTATGTGGGCTTCTGAAAGGTGGGCTTCCCAATACACACTAAATGGCCTTCTTATGCCGAGAGGAAACAAATAGAAATTGATAGCATCAAATATCCAAACTGACAGGAAGTTTGTTTCATATGCCTCAGGCTGCTCTCTGGTGTTTACCACCATTGCTTTGTCACTCGAGCATTGCCTTGGGACACATAGGAGTGAACTGATTGGGTGATCCATGATTTAGCAAGAAACTTTACCTTTCATTCCAAATCAATAGTGACCAACTCTTTACTGCCCCAAGAGACTCACTATCTCTGTATTCCCCCGCTTCCTACTAGAAATAGTGACACAAATAGCGCTATGTCTCTGAACTGGCTCTAACCCAGAAGAACACAATGCAAAATGCTATTGACGGTCGTAGACACTAGAAATGTCCTGAGGTAACACTTTCTGTCCTACAGTGGATATAGTGGTCTAGTATCTTCTCCCACAAAATTTGTTCTTAGAACTTTTCAAACTCATTTCTAAGCCAAATAGGTTAGACAAAATATTTTCCTTCTTTTCTGGGAATTCATTCCCACGGTCTATTGAGGCAACCCCATCAACAGTCAGGCATTGTCACTGTCATTCCTTCTCGTCTCCTTCATAGAATACCACTTTCTCCTCATGTCTCCTGGATAGCCTTCCTCATTCGCTGATCACTATTGGTCACAGGATGTTGGCAAAACTTAACAGTGAAAGGCACATACATTCAGTGATGTCCAACACACGCATCACAGTGATTCTTGCTTCCTAACCTCTCAAGTGCATCCCCGCTCCCACCCAATCATTAGAACTATCCCTGACTGGAGCCCAGAACTTGGGACCAATACTTAATTCAAATAGCAGGGGCTCGTTCATGAGCTTTACACCCAACAGGAAGCACAGCACTTTGAAAAGGCAAATAGGCCATCGGTAGCTTTGTACACTTGCAATTTTACATTTGTTATTAGCTTATAGCATGAACAACACTTCAGTCATGAATCTATAGTAACAATATGATAAATCTTGGAACATATTCTAGAAATAATGGTACCTTGCTGCTATTATACTTACTAATTTACACCCCAATATTAATATTAACTACAGATTGTGTATGCATTATTTGTATTGTGTATATGCCAACTAATACTTCACTGATCAGCAATTAGAAAAGAAAATTGTCATAGTGAAAATAAATCTTGGTCAATTCAGATGATACATGAATCTGAAAACTGTTCTCATAGATATTGCGTTTTGTCCTCTATTGCTTGTTTTACACTACAGTGCATGTTGTTTTCTAGGTAAAAATAATAGTAATAAATTATACCAATTTTTAAGGTTAAGATTAAAATTTTGCATATATGCTGCTTGATACTCTGAAATGTATTTTGTGGCTTAATAATCTTATTCATACACATTTCACTTGGCTTTTTCCCCCCTAGGAAATGTTCAAATATGTCTCTCCTTTTTTGTAACCTTGATTAAACTGCTTAACTCAACATAGAATGTTGTAAAGCCAGAATACCTCATTTTAACTGTGAAAAAAAAAATGTAATAGATATGATGATGTGTTTTCCTGTAATTTGATTTGGACTACCTAAATAGGTTTGAACCTAATAATAAATATAAAACTTTGACAGGCATTTTTCCTTTGTTTGGAGGAACATTTTATTATTAGCCCTCTTCTAATTTTGTTTTAAAGAGCTGTAGACTCAGCATCAATAAAATACCTTGTTAGATGATATTAGATGAAAACCCTCTCAGCCATGTCTAGCACGTATCGGGATTAGCTAAACATGCCTGCAGTCCCCAAGATGAGCAGTGCATGAAATGCGTACGCACCCTGTCACTTCTGCTCTTCCAAGCTTCATCCTGGCCTTACTGACATCCACATTGTTACCTGACCACCATCTCTGTCCCACATTGAGTGACTGCTAAATGCCCAGAAATAGAGCAAAGTTGGCGTCATGTATTTGAGATACAAAGAATAAATAAAGATGGAACTGCAGTTTCTGTTGCAATGAAGATTCCAATATTTTCCTCATGCTTTTTAATAGATTCTTTTTAACAGAATGTCTAAGACCACTTAATTTCAATGAATTCTGTCCTTGCCCTCTCTACAAAAATAATAGGTCAGAGTGAAAGTCCTTTGTGTAAGTTTAGCAGAGATCAAATTAATTCTAAATAATTATTCATTTCATATAGTCAAATGTTGGAACAGGTAATTAGGAATAATTACATGTCTGTTCAAGTTACCATAGCAGTTTAAGAACATAGTCATACTTTTCTGCCTGTATTTATAGCTAGTGTTTAGTAAGTCTACAATACTGTCCTCTGGTTGGTTTTAATGAGCACCACTTTCAGTCATTCTCATTTATTTTTTAATAATAATTCACATGATGTAGATAGGGCTGTGTCCAAACATAAGCAAAGCAGGTGTAATTGCAAAAGTACTACAGGCCTGCCTCAATTGCTGAACATTAACTTGGGTTGAGACATTGCCTCTGTGACAATGGAGCTCTTACATTATACATAAACTCTTTAATACCTAATTGCAAATTAATTTATCATAATACTACTATGTTATAAACATTCTGTTTAGCACAGAAGCTAAAATGGGCATTTTAGAGATGCACAGACCTGAGTTCCTATCCCAACTCCATCACATCCTGGCTGTGTTACCTCAGGCAAATTAAAATCTCTACATATATAGAACATAGAGCTAATAAAACCTACTATGAAGGGTTATTGAGAAGACCAAATAAGAAAATGTATGGAAAGCATCTTAGCACAGAGCATGGTGCATACTAAATATTCAATCGTAGCTATTACTCTTGTTACCAGGGGCAGGGACTTTGCACCCACCTACTCCAAATAGCACCCAGCACAATCCCTTCAACTGCTTACCTTTGTGTTGACTGGTGAATGAGTTAGCAGGAACTAATTAATGAGAGATAAAGCAGGTAAATTCAGACAGTGAAAGAGAACGTGAAATCTCTGTGTGGCAGATTCACGGGGGCTCTACAGCAGAAGGTCAAGGCAGCTGGGTTATGCTGAGTGATTAGACTGGGTCATTCTCTCACACACACATACACACGCACGTGTGCGTGCACACACAGTAGGTAAGGGGGATGGTAGACAAGGGCAAAGAGAAGAACAGGGTGTGAGGAAGGCACTAGAGAAAAGTCCTAGAGCATGGCTACTGGTGGTTTCCACCTCTGGAAGCTTCCTAATCTGGAGGTGAGGTGCTCATATCAATATATAATTCTGGACCTGATCCCTGGAGATTTTAATTCTTCATAGCTCAGGAGGAGTAGCTGGAAATATATATACTCTTTTGTTTTATTTGTGACAGCTGTCCTGTACAGGGATCTAAATCCTTGACCTTGGTGTTGTCAGCACCATGCTCTAACAAGTTGAGCTAACCAGCCAGCCCTGGAAATATATATTTTCATATGTAGCCACTTAGGGAATTACTGGATCAAATATGCATTGCTCAGAGAGTAGGATTCATGCCACTGGTGTATGCAGGATGACATGGGGTAGAAGATGACCACATCCTTAATCAGCATTAAGATAACTTAATCAATCAAGCACTTAATCGATTCTGATTAGTCAGGAGGGAAGTCTCAGTTTAGGAATGAAACCTCTCTGTCTCTCGCTTATCAACCAAAAACAAAAAGGCAATGGTAAATTGCTAACATTTAACATCACTTTGTTTGTATTGTATTTATTTTCTGATTACCTTCTCTTGGTAGCAAATGATCACGGGTTTTCAATAGTGATGTAAAATTTCCTTTCAAAATAAATTTATTTAAATTTTTTAAAGACTCCACTGTGAAGAAGCTACGGGAATGACCTAAGTTCACGGTCCTTTCCAGGTTTTGGTTGATTCCATCACGCACTTTTGCCTAGAACAGGCTTTGTCTGTGCTCTTCCTACACATTCTTTACTAACTAAATATATAAATAAACTGCTATATGAGATAGAAAATCATCTCTTTTTTCATAAGGGAACTTCCTTCATGTTTCCTGTAGAAGTCTATGCTCAAATAGTCTCTCTCTACGTGGTCCTGTGGAACAATTTCAACTAGGGAAAGAAAGTTTTCAGAGTCACACGGCTCTGCAGAGAGCAAACCCCATTTCTTCAACTTTGAAAATGATTGCTTTTCTGTGAATCCCTGAGATTAGGATGACTGAATGTCCTGGATTTTTGTTGTTATTTTTTTCCCAAAGGAATTCTTCCTGATCAGCAGTATGTTTCATTGTTTACCCCTCTGCAAATTCGCTCACTGTGACCAAAAGAGTGTTATTATTTTTAAGACTTGAAACCTTTCATTCTCAGAGAGGGTGGGAGGTTGTAAGAAAAGGACAGTGGCCAAAGCCCATGTGCCTCAAACTTCACCCATGATGGCCTGGACAAGTGCCAGTAAAACCAGTGCACTAGTCAGACCAGGTTGTTTTCACAGCTGGGCAGTGTTTTGGATAGCCTGGGTGGGGAGGGGGCACACAGAAGTGTCAGCCTCTGTCTGGTAGCATCATGCAATTGAGAGAAGCCTTGGGAAGGCAGATGGCTTTAGTCTAAGGGCCAAGCATCTAAAGAATAGTATTCATCCTGTAGAGAAAGCCCTAAGAAGCAAAATTCTTATTGCAAGAGGAGGCCACCGAAAGCTGTTCTTTGTTTAACCTGAGAAACTGTTTAGCTGCTTTTTGGCCTAAAGACTTCCCTGCCTTGATCTTCACTGTGCCTTTGCTCAATGCAGGTCTGGGGATTCTCACTTCTAGGGCCTTAGTGAAGTGTAAGGGGTTCTGGAAGAAGATACTAGTCTGCCTTTTGCAAAACAACCTGCGAATGTAGAACAAACTTGCCACATAACAGAGAGGCCAGTGGACTACTTCAGGAGGGCCAAAACTCCCTAGAATGACACACAAAATCTTAGATGTATGTGCACTCTTTTCTGGTAGTGGATCCATAACTTTCATTGGATTCTCAAAGGAATCTACGGTCCTAAAAAGTTATAAGCCACTGCCTTTCAAGTGCTTTGGAGAATGAATTATCATTGAAATTTGTTAAACAAGCAAGATTGGCTAATTTAGGCTAGCGCTAGAAAGCTTTGGTCCTTCTTATTAAAAAAAAAAAATCTAAATTAAGATTAGTGTGGATTTATGTATTATATATGCTCTCTTTCAAGAGATAAGGTTGGATAAAACAAGATTAAAAAAAAAAAAAACTACTAAGTCAAGTCCAAAGTATCCTAAGAGATCGTTAGATGGTATCCAGCAAGAGAGGGTGGTCAGGAAGCCAGAGGAACCAGGTAGACAAGAGATGGCAGGTTCACTATGGACAGATCTGGGCATCACATTTCAGGGGGAAATGGGTAAATTGGAGCCTTTCTACAGAAGGGCAACTTGGAGAGGAAAGGGCCCAGAAGTCATGTCACATGAGAAACTGGGGATGTTGGAACAGGAAAAATTGGGAGAAAGGTGACAGGAACGTCTTCAAATATTTTCCAATTGTTACATACTAAGATTTTCGAATCTTATGACTTTAGATGTGGAAGGGATCAAAGAACTTTTGTGCCAGGTGCTAATGTTTTAGGAGAGAAAACTGAAAGCCAGAGAGAACTGACTGGCCAAGGCAGAGCTGAGACCAGAATCTGGGTCCTCATTCCCTCCCCAGTGTTGTTTCCCACCATTGCCAACTGCTCCTCTGAGTGTCTTTTGTGCAAGGAAGAATAGAATCAATGAGTTGCCATTTCAAGAAGGTACAGCCTAGCTTAATGAAGAGTATTCTTATGTAAAATGGGATGCCAAGTGAGATAGTGAACTCACCTCACCAAGAGTATTTCTGAGGGAGTGTGTATTAGTTTTTTATTGCTGCTATAACAAACTGCTACAATCATGCTAGCTTACAACAACACAAATTTATTACCTTGCAAGTCTGGAGTCTGAAGTGTACGATGGGTCAGCAGGGCTGTGTTCCTTCTGGAGGCCCTAGAGGAGAATCCATTTCCTTGCCTTTTCAGCTTCTGGAAGCTGCCTGAATTCCTTGGCTCATGGCCCCTTCCTCCATATTCAAAGCCAGCAACATAGCATCTTCAATTTCTGACTCTGTTTCTGTCATCATACCTCCTCTGATTCTGGCCTTTTCTAAGGACCCTTGTCCCTGGGTCCTTACACTGGGCCAGCCTGGGTAATTAAGGATAATTTCCTATCTCAAGACCCTTAGTTAGATCACATCTACAAAGTCTTTTTTACCATGTAAGGTAACATATGCACAGGTTCTAGAGATTAGGATATAGACACCTTTGGAAAAGCCATTATTCAACCCATCAGAGAATGTATCATAGAAAGTTTGTTGATGCTGACACTGGTTTTAGAGTAGACCTGAGTTCAGATCCTAGCTTCAGCACCCACTAGTGGCATGACCATTACCCATGTGAGCCTCAATTCCCTCATAAACTAGGAATAAAATCTCAAGGTTATCATGAGGATTTGTGGTAATGTACATGATATACGTAACATGTGCACTCTCAGTAAATGGTAGCCATATTTACTCAAAAAATTGCCGTATGATTCTCACCAGACAGGAATTCAATAGAAGAAACTCCATTACTAAATGGGAGATTTGATAAAATGACCTCAAAACTCCCTTTTGAGATTGTTAAAAATGTAAAAGAGTAAAATTTTCCTCCCTCTATATATTATTCTCAGGGTCTCTTGTCCACTTCACAGATCCAGTTATAAGATAAGCACTTTTCTGGATAGTCGGTGGCTATCAGACTCTGCTTTCTGCCCCCCACAATCCTGCTGTCTGATTTTGTCACCCAGTGCTCTGGTCAGATCTGAGCAGATCAGATCTGTTCCGGTGTGTGATGATTGGCTAGACCAGGCGGCTGAGACCAGCACAGACTCCCTCCTTCACATCTGTCAACATACCTTGCTGCAAGAAAGCCACTGCCTGTGACTACCATCTGCAGGACCAGAGACAGCAGGGAAGGAAACAGAGATCTCGGTTTCATGCTTGGAGAAAAGTAGAAGCCTGTGCTGATGCTTCTTTCTCATGCCTCAGACTCTTCAGCAAGGGTTGGAACAGGCATGGGCCATCGCTGCTGAGTCTGGAAGGAAGCTGAGGGAAGAATCTGGATTGAAAAGCAGCATTCAAGGTAGGCGATCTGTCTGGTCATAGGCTTTTCTCTCAAGATCACAAAGCAAGCGCCTTGCACGGTTTGTGACCAGAGTGTCTCTGATGACAGTTGGCTGAAGGAGATGTGGTAGATATGCGTGTGTTGGGAGAATTCAATCATTTGTCCATAAGCATGTCCTGGAAAGCAGGCTATATTATCCTTCCATCTTCTTTCTCCTCTGAAAATTGTTGTTGATCCTCTACATATTTCAAAACCTTGCAAGATTTTATTTTTATCTTTCATTATAACAAATAATGTTTGTGATTTATTGGAAGTATTCCATTCATGGTGGTTCCACAAACATAGCTTTATTCCAGAATTTTGCCTGCATGACTTCTTTCCACTTTCACGATATTCCAGAGAGAACTATGTTTGTGTAATTCTGAGGAACACACTGTCCATTCAAAGGGCCATCAACCTCAAATGATAGGATCTTCCAGGGAGCCATGTACATTTTTCTGCTTTGGAACCTAGAGAGTTAAAAGTCCTGAAATTACTGGAGCAGAATCAAGCCTGTTTACCTAAGCTTATCACACCGGCAGCCAGGTCAATCATTTACTGACAAGGCTGTTTCCTGCCCTTCACGGAGGACCACCAAAGTCCTTGCCCAGCTGAGTCCTTCTGTGTCAGACACAAGGCGTTATTAAAGGTACCCTTCTCTGAAGCCATAGCCCATATCCCCTTCTGACCAGAGTAAGTTTTTATTCTACCCAAAAAAGTAAATGTCACAAGAACCCTCCCAGCTCAATGACTGATAAATAAGAGCAAGACTCATACACAAACCTTATGTCTGATATCACCTCAGGCACAAGAGTTCGTGGCTTTGGAGAGTTTCCCCTCTCACTGGAGGTCTGTAGGGAAGGAGTAGACTAACTACGAAACAAGTTATTAAGTGATTCGTGAGGGAGAATCATGTTATGAAGTAACCACAAAAAAAAAAAACATGGAGAGTTTCCCCTTCAAGACTACACATTCTGGAAATATGTTATTTTTAACAAACATGATCCACTGTTCTTTAGGTCTAAATATAACTCCTCCAATTGCAGAAACATTGTCATATTGTCCCCATATACTCCTGTGCAATGGTTCCGGACTCCAATAATGATTAGTTAGAAGCCTGATGATAGGGAGGCCCCAATTTTCTGAACTTCCTTTAGGAAAGTGGTTGGCCCATGTAATAAACAAGGCATTGTTTGACACTATTTTTGTCAATCATTTATGGAACTGAAGTGAATCTCCTCAGGTGAGGTTTGTGGCTAGAGTTTTTAGTGACTGACACAGTTAACTAGATGAGGGAATTGAGGCCATTGTAGACATTAGTGCTATGTGTGATTTTGGGTAAGTCTGAGGCTATCATCCAAGAAAGTTGTGGAGAATTATAGAAAACTGATAAATTTCTGTGAAGATATTAAGTCCTGTAAACTGTTGAGTGTGTGTCTGGTTGGTATCCAGAGTATGTCTATAGATAACACAAGTGAGGGAGGTGGTTTTGAAGAGGGCAAAGACTGTTGAGGGCGTTCAGATGGCATTGGCCAGATTTATCCACAATGCTGTGGGCTGCCTTAGGGACTCACAGGTCTCACCTATCCTTCTGTGCAGCATTTGGCTCAAGGCCAACAACACACTGGAAGCCCCTGAGGGTATATCAGGCTCTTCTTTTCATTTTGTGTATATTCTTCAGATTGACTAGATTAGATAAGCATTATTATTCCTTTTACCTGTCAGGAAGTTAGAATACAGAGATTGATTAATTTGCCCAAGATCATGCAATGAACCAGAGTCTGAGCCAGGATTCTACTCACCTCTGCCTGTTTCCAACCTATTTTTTTCCCCATGAGGTCATGGAGTTGAGCACATGGAGAAGCAGACTTGGGGGTCACTGAAGTAAGCAAGGCTAACACAGTCGGAGGCTTCCTGCTGACCCTTGGATATGTCATAACCAAGGCCTGCTGGGTCCCACTGTAACCAAAAGGCCAGCATTAGACTAGAGTGGACCTTCCTTGAAGGGCGTTAAGGGAAAAACAGACAGGGAGCAACAGGAAGTGCTTCTGTGGTTGCAGTCACTGGGATCTTCCCGGTCTTGTATATTTCCTAAGTAAACCAGTTAATTCTCAGGCTACATCTCTGCCCCTTTCTATTCTGTAGACTCAAATTCATGAGCCCAAACTAAAATATAATATCTGAACTATTTCCAGAAAAAGAAATGACCCCATCCCAATCCTTCTCTGGGAACTCAAGAATTTAGTTATTATCTCTCTTCTCACCTCAGCTAATATTCACTCATCTGAATCCAAGGGATTTGGGCACAAGAAGACATAAAGCAGGAGGAACCATCAACAGTCCATCCCATCAAGGCTCCCTGTATCTGAAACCCAAAGAGACAAGTCCCAATGGCTTGTTGGTGTCATTTAAGCAGTAAATGAGTAATGTACAGTAACAAGCCTTCCTTTGCCTCCACCCCCACTTTTGTTTAGATATATCCTAAAAATTCCATTAGCTGTCTGGCAGAAATTCCAAAGCAGCCACAATTCTTGAGCATTTACAAGATCAAGATAAAGAAATGCCATTGTGAAATGTGGTCAGCTAAACATCTTTGAACAAAGGGTTTCTTATTTTTACGGACCTGCCTCATACCGACCTCAAGAGTGTGATAGCAAAGCATTAGGAATGGGGATTGCATCACCATGCCCTCCCGTAGCTTTTCAAATCCCCTGACCCCACATGAACTGTACTCACATGCTGTCATTCCTATTAACTGAAACACTGGGAGAAAGAGGAAAAGTTGAAGCTGAAACACAAGGACCCATAACAACATTTCACCTTGATCAGTGCTTATTATGATCAGGAACTGAACTGTCACCTTTTTTTCTACACTTTTTTCATTTAATTTCCATTACAAACCTGTACAATCCTCCTACATCACAGAGCTGGTAAGATGAGGTGAGATTTGAGTTGGGGTCTGTCCGACTCCAAAACCCATGTTCTTTAGCAGTCTGTTCTGGACAACATATTCACCCAACAGTATGCATACTGTCTGCATTCTAAGTATAAAAGGGTAAGGAGTCCTTTCTAAATTATTTGCTTGGATCCTCAAAGTATATATTTATTCCTCCTTCCTGCCCCCACCAGATGTTCGTGATCCAATACAGGTATAAACTCAAAATAATAGTAGTTTTCCCCTCCTTCAAGAAAGTAAACACAAAGCACACATAGACACATGCACACACACACACAATAACAATTGCCCACAAGTAAACACTTTCATCACTTTCTGAAGCTGTGAGAGAAAATTGTTCTTGTCTCCTGGATCACAAATATTGTTTTGTTTGTTTGATTCTAATGTAATGTAAAAGAAACAGATTTTTCATTCATTATGCCAAGATTTTTAAAAAATTCGTTTCTGCAGTGAAATTTCAGTCTTTGAGAAAGTTAAATTTTTCAAAACTTTTTAGTATGGCAAGGGTTTGATTTAATCTGCGTCCCATCCCTGTAAGACGAGTACTGTTTTCAGATGATATCCTTTCAGATAAGGAACCTGAGACTCAACACCGGTGAGTGCCCTTTTCAATCTCACTCAGCTAATAAGTCCCATAGGTCTTGGTTCTCCAACTTCTTTGCTCTTTTCTTCTAAAGCACAAGCAGTTCTCGGGATTCCTAAGGCCTACAAATAGTAGGAATGGGGTCCACAAGCTATTTGCATAAATTATAAATGCCAAATGACGACACATCCTGTTCTCAGGCTACAGAGACCCCCTCAGATATTGGTTGCTTTGCTTTGGGCTAGAATTCTATCAGGTCAGTGTTGTAATGCTGTTACTCTAATTAGATTTCCATAGACTGATGAAAATGAAAACACTAATTGTTACTTAATAAAGTCTGCCTTAAAGACAAAAATCTTTCAAGCCTAGGTACCCATGAGCACAGTAAGGTATCAAAGGAGTTGCCAGGAAAAAGGTAAGAAACCACCTCCTATAATCTGTTGTGTGCCTATAGGACAGTACACCTGGGTGAGCGTTAGAGCTCCTGTGATGTCTGTTGATATACACAGGTTCTCTCCTGGTTATGAGATGGATGTCTCATGGGTCAATCAGTTGCCAAGTAGTTGGGAATCTAAGGAAGTCCTTCTACAAATTGGGAATCCATTGGAAGTATAGTTTTAACCCCCGTAGAAACCAGCTATAGTTACAGGAGGAATTATTGTGCCCTACAAATTCCCTTTCAGTCCTAAGATGTTCTGAGGGGTCAGAGAGTCCAGCATAAGCTGTGCATCTGGAGGAGATGAACTGTTTTCTTATTCTCAGTGCTTCACTGGGGATTGCTTTAGTTGGCCACCTGTGTCTCCATCCCATGTGACAGTCTTATTGTCCACATCCTTGCCTTGGGGTTAATGTGCATCTCATCATACCTTTTGTCCCCATTTCTGTGCCCTCAGAGGTTCTAAGGATCTGGTGCAGGACCTATAAGTTTTGAGCAATGAGCAAACAGAGAGAATGAAACTTCTGCCCTTGCCCCACACCAACCTGAAAATTGTTCCCTCCTCTCTGCAGTTTCAAGGTCAAGTTTCCCATGGGAGCAGTAAAGGAACCAAAGGTCACAAAAAGCTGGCAATTCCCTGTGCCTTGGAGGTGTTCCCAGAAAGTAAAAATGAAAATGAGACTGTGTTCACATAAGACCTCTGTATTTGAAGGACAGGATTCAAACAGTCTGAATTTGCAGTTTCACTGTGCACTGAGGTAACCCCCACAAAGCTCTTTTTTTCCTCTCTCTAAAGCCAAAGCAATAACAAAAATAATTCCTATAGAGAACTCTAACTAGGCAGAATTCTTTTTTGTCATCACTGGGTTGATGTTTTCAAGGATTCATTTCTTAAGATAAGCTTTATATAGTGCGTTTGGCTGGAGCCCATGTGTATTTCTGTGGAACGATGGCTTTCATCCATGTGGCCTTTTTGTGGTGATGTCACTAGGTTTCACAAGGTAAGCAGCTGAAAACCTGTGGTTAGAACGTTAGCAGGCTGCAAGAGAAGAGAAAACCCAGAGGCCAACCAAAAGATGTGGCATTGAATGTGCAGGTGGCAGGCTTCTCCATGACCCGAGGAAAACCAGTATCCCAATCTGATTCTCCCAATTCCAAGAACATGTACACTCAATTTCAAACACATGTATACTATAAAATTTAGCTCTGCTTCCTTGATAGGTACCCTTAGCAAGGGCAAGAACCAATGGCTAGACTTCCCAGAACCTGTTTTCTACCAAAATTCATCTCATTTTGCTTCTCTTTGAAAAATACCTCTTTCGCTTTCCATAAGAGGTATTGTTACAGAATACAGTTGTGTCAGTACCTTGCAGCCCAACAAATAGAATGTAAAACAGCCCAACAAAGGCATCCTGGTCCTGACTTCACTGTTGTCTTTCTCTGTGGGTTTGAGTCAATTTTTAGACTTCTTGGTGGTGGCTCGGTTTCAGTTCTTCATTCATCTGCATCCTCACCGTGAAAACGACAAACATTTATTGACAGATTATCTTCAGTTCAGCCATAGTCACTTACTCTTTCCCAGAAATATCTTAGACACTGTTTCTGAAACAGAATTAAATCATCTTGCCCCTCTCCAGAGATGAGATAGTTTTAAAATTACCAGGTGAACCAAACCACAGCCTGTTCAGAGTCCTCTGCATGTGTTTGTGTGTATGTGCTTTTAATTATTTATACAGTAATCTGAAGATCATGGATTCTCAGTAAATATTTCTTGGTGATAATAAACTGGTAATCAACTGTGAGTTTAGTAGAGAAAGTGATTTAAAAAAAAAAAAAAAAAAGACTTCGGAATTGCCAGGGAAGACTAAAGAAAGAACTGGAATTATTAGCGGTGGTGTGGAGAGAATAGTGCACTAAGGGTCTGCTTGCTCTTTGCCATCCTGTAACAGAATAGCACAGTAGATCAGAGTTTTTTGTGATTGTGCTCCTAGTACAGGCCAAGCACGCAACACTGAGCAAGTGCCTTCACCTCTCTTGGCATCAATGTCCTCATTTTCAAAATACAGGCAGAAGGTTGGGAGTGTATCTCCTAAGGTCTCTGTTAGTTTTAGTATTCCATCTTCTATAAAAAACTAACAAAGATCAGAAAGTTCTTTTAAAAATACAGGAATGATTTTAATCTCTCTAAGACAATCATTCCTATCTCTTAGGTAAATAAACTGAGGAAGACAAAAGACTGCTCAAGAGATCTCAGGTACATAACCTTGAAGATGTTATAAATTGGAGAGGCTAGGCATCGATCTTTGCTAGAGAAGGAGCCTACTCTGCCCTGAGAATGCAGGGAATCAATCTGAGTTATCCTGCCCAGCCGCAATCCTGGCCCGGGCACTCAGCTTGCCACACCTACATGTCTCTAATGCAAGCTCCAGCGAGTGGGGAGTCATGACTAATACCCTCCCTTTATAAATAAACAGAAGCCCTTAGAGTTGACGTTACTTGCCCAAGGTTACAGAAACATGGCAGAGAGTCAGATGGAACTGTGTGTGTTTGGAGGAGGGGGAGCAGATGACATTATAAGCAAAAAGCAGAAGAGTGGGGGACAGATCCATGCCTCCTCTAAAAACAAAAAACAATGGTCGAGGCTGCAGAAGAGTTTTAAGTCTGCTCTGGATCCTGAGACCACCCCTGCCTACCTGCCCCTCCCTGAGCCACCCCAGCTGCCCTGCCCAGGGTTACTCACCCAGGTTGTTACTAACTGGGTGCCCATGCTCACGTCCCTTCTTGTAAAGAGAAGGCACATCAAGGAAGTGAGACTGCATCAAAGATCTTCCCTGAGGCCCTGAACTGAAAGGGCAGTTTTCTTTGGAGAGACTGATTTCCCTCTTATAATCTGCAGAAACGAATGGTCATCAGGATGACTGCCAGAATTATGACCTTCCATTCCAAGCATTATTTTTTTAGCTCTACGGTTATATCACTCCTCTCTGCTCTACTTCTCCACATAAAAAGGAAAGAATAATGCGTGCTCACTGTGATATTGTATGAGAGAAAGCAGCCCAGGGCAGTATTGTTCAAAGGAAGCTGCTAATTGCACTAAACGTCAAGGTATGGCTGGAAGTTCCAGTAAATAAAGTGTGATCGAATCACAGCCCATTCTGGTTTACTTTGTGACCCAAGACTCATGCCCAGGGAGCTCTAAGGCCCTAAAGAACCAACTCACAAGTGATGGCAAATAACCTCTGGTCAAAAAAGACAAATGCTGAAAGAAAGAAGCTGTCAATGATCTTACTCTCAGTGACACTTAGAGGCTGCATCACCTAGCTGCCTATTTTAGTTTCCTTTTAAAGATGAGAGAGGGAGAGACAACATCGCCAGGGGATATCCAATAATTTTCTGGGGAGAGGTGTAATGCCATGAATTCAGTAAGAATAGACTGGTTTCCTGGCAAGTTCTTCAAGTGACTTTCTACTGTACTCAACAAAAATCTTGCTGAGAATTCCCACTTCTCGGTTTTCATTCTGTTCCCAATATCTAATTGACTTCATAAGTAGACTCTTGAAGAGAAGGATAGGTAACAGGAAACACACTAAATAATGCTTGGTTGACACTATCCACTATCATATTGGCTACAATCACTTTTTAGAAGCCAGAAGACAAACAAACAATCACCAAAAGTCACCCTTGGGTTGCCCACCATATACATTCAATTAAGGCAGGATAGGACGAAAATAGGCTTGTGATTCAACCACGTGCTATCTATTAATGAGGCCAGAGAATTAGAATGGCCCATGATTCCAACAATCATTATCAATGTCAAATTTAGCTCAAATACAGACCCCAATGCCTCAATGCTTTCCCATCAAGATAAAAAACAAAAACAAATAAAGACAAACAACAAAAACAGGCTAGCTGCAAATAGGAGACAATCTCATACATACTCTAATGCTAATGATGAAGTACCAGCTGGCACCTTTGTAAGTTCTTCCACAGAGTCAGTGAGCACAGCATTGCTTCTCAAATTGAACTGAATAATAATAGGACTGGACTGTCTAGCCCTGACAGTTTTCTAGCAGGAGAAAAAGGATTTCAGAGCGTGAGGTAAAATGGAATTGTTTTCCTACTTTCAAAAAGCCATCTGGCCACTCACACCTACCCATAGCCCTCACCCAGCCCATTGAGAGTCTACGCAGTGAGACACCATTGGTCTCCTGTCTGTGTCCTGGTGTCGGCTCCACAGTGGAGGTAAGGCAGAGCTTATCCAGCACAGGCTTTCTAGAAGGTGCAGGACTGTTCCATATAATCCCACTTTTCACTGCCCCCTGAGCCAAAAAGGAAGAAGGCAGCATTTTGAACAGAGGAGACTTTCATGCCATAAATCTTTAGGCATTTGGGGGCACCAAGAGTCTTGCTATGACTGAGGTGGAACCAAAATAATTTATAAGTAGTGTGTGTGTGTGTGTGTGTGTGTGTGTGTGCGTGCGTGCTGTATGAAAAGAATTTTAATAGCAGAAGGGCATTAGATCAATTTTGCAATAAGAAAAATCTTTTGTCTGAACTATTCCTGGGTGTGTGTTACATAAAATCTAAGTACTTGTTTAATGTCTGGAATTAATTATTAAATGTCTGTTCAAAACATTAGCCTTAAAAACTTCTGTTGATAGCATACTCCTTTCTCCAAAATTGCTACAACAAATTTTGATCATTTTTAGAAAAGGCATACTATAAGAATGTAAAAAAATATGGCATGTAAAAAATTCTTTTTTATGTTTAAATGTATCTCAGGGTAGGTTAATTATACTGAACTGTCTTCAAGTAACTCTTAGTACACTAAATTTTATATCCCATTACCATTCGTCCTCTTTTAAATGGTATTATAAGTAAGATTAATCAATGAAATTCAAGTAAACTGATCAATGGACACAGTGGCCTAAGCATTATTTGATTTGATTGTGTGCTTAGCCTACTCTCCAAACGTATTTTTTTCTTCTGTGCTGCAGACACACATTCTGACCATGTCTGGTTTTGCTTAATCTTTGGCTATTCTCCTAAAGAGATTGTCTGAGGGTCACCATATTTCTTCTTTTAACCACTATCTGATAAACCTCCAACTGGGATATTACTATTCTTTACATGCATTTGTATCAAAAGCTATTAACTCCCACTTCCCCCAAGCCAAGGTCACAACAGCATGTTGGAATCAAATATTTTTCATTGTTGTAACGTAGATACAATAAGAAGACATTTACAGAGTGCCTAATGCATGTTTGCCACCATGCTACGTGCTATACATTCAGAGATGAGTAGTTCACTAAAGGAAGGCCAGCATCTAGTAGAGCAGATGAACAGGTCACGGAGCCACAGCATCGTGAGAAGATCCAGGGGTGGCGATAACTGCACACAATGCAGAAAAGTTCCAGTTGGATGCTCTGGAAGATTCTCAGAGGAGTTGAGGTCCAACTGGTGTTCTAAAGAAAAGAAAATTAGGATCTGCATACTGCCTTTTTACGAATTTAGACTTTGAAGAAAAAGCGGCTTCTTTGTAGGAATTGTCTGAATATCCTAAGGAGGAGAAATTACAGGAGTAGAGAACTCTGTAATAGTCATGGCTAAGGAAGTTTTGATCCCCGGAGAAGGAAGGTAAAAGGAAGGTCTGTAGAGATCCGTCTAATGAAAAGGTGGGAACAAGATCAACCAGAACTTTGCCCTGAATCAGAATCTGTGCCTAATTCACATCCCTTGAACCTGGAGACTTAACTTAGAAACATTCTCTGTAGCCCAGGCCTCACATGCTCTTCTGTACCCTTAAAGACCTTTTGCATGGTGGACAGTCTTGTTATAAATCTGATCTCTACTCAAGTCATAACTTGAAACTAATTTATCCTGAGAACAACTTTAAACAGAAATGATGAACAATGAATAAAGCTGAAGAAACTGCAGTGAGGTCTTCTGATGTCAGAGCTGGCACCAGGTAAGAAGCTCAAGGTTAAAGAATAGGAATGACCTACCTAGCACCCATCCCAACAGCCTAGATTAACATCCAGATCCAACTTTGACTTTAATACTGCACTATTTAAGTAGGATATAAGTCAGAAGGGTAAGCTTAGTAAATTTCGACCTTAGTAGCCTGGCTGGAAATCCTTCTTAAGTTGGCTTAGATAACATTTAGTGTGTAAGTGAAAACTTTTATCATCTTAAATCATTCGCCTGTTTCCTGAAGTAGGGCCAGTAGATTATTGTCCGATTCCTTTAGAAACTCAGATCATACATCAAACTCCTAATAGACCAACTTCTCTGTTAGCTTCATTCTTTCATCCACTGAAGGAAGAAATATGTATAAAAGTTAATTAAGATAGATTTAACTATATAAATATTTAAAACTTCTTTTAGAAATACTATTAACAAAGGTAAAAATAGAAACAGTGAATCAGGAAAGTATATTTGCAACATAAATAACAGGCAAAAGTTTACTGTCCCTAAAAGTACAGATAATCCTCTTCTTACAGTGGGGTTACATCCCAATAAACCCACCATAAAGTCAACAAATCATAAGTCAAATCATCATAAGTCGTGGACCATGTGTACTTACAAATTCTTATAAGCTAGAGGCAATACTCCATTAGAAAGTTGGACAAAAGATGAACTGGCAATTCACAAAAGAGGAAAAGTACCTGACCTATAATCATATAAAGATGTTCAGCCACACTTACAATGAAACGAAGGCAAATTGAAGCAGTAAGATAATGTTTCCTTTTCATGCCATTGGCAAAAGCTGGGTAATGAATATTCATAGGTATGTGATGAGCAAGCACATTTGCACATTGCTGCTAGTGAGTGTCAATTGCTACAACTTCTTTTTTAAGAACAGTTTGTCAAACTACAACAACAGGTTGAACTTTCAGAAGGAGAGAACAAACCTAAGGATACTAGAGATGGGGAGAGGGAAAGAGGAGGTTTGGGAAGTGATGGGTCAGGTAAAGGGCATAAAGAAATATCATGATTTGTAAAAATGAATATGCTAATAATAAATTTAAAAATTTTAAATTAAAAAAAAGGAAAACTCCCCAAAACTGAAAACATAAAAAAAAAACATATGTAATTTTCAAGTCTCTTCTGTTAGATTATACTACCTGTACAACTTTGTTGAATAAATAAAATACCAATATATAAGCACATTAAAAAAAAAAGAACAGTTTGGGCCGAGCCCATGGCGCACTCAGGAGAGTGCGGCGCTGGGAGCGCGGCGACGCTCCCACCGCGGGTTGGAATCCTATATAGGACTGGCCGGTGCACTCACTCGCTGAGTGCCGGTCACGAAAAAGACAAAAACAAACAAACAAACAAACAAACAAAAGAACAGTTTGTCAAAACATATCTAAAAATGCTTTAATGTGGGTAACTTTTGATTTAGCAAATATACTTCTAGGACTTATTTTTAGAAAATAGTAAGAGTGCAGCACATAAAAAGTTCACCATAGTACATAGATATTTATGTAAGGTTTGTTTATAACAGCAAATTTTGAAAACAGCCTAAGTGTTCATCAGAGAGCAATTGTATCTAAATAAATACGTACACACACACACATATTGTGCAGCCATTTGTAATGATAAGATCTATGTAGCAGAAGTAATTCAGAGTTTGAACTCTGTAGCCAATAGATCTGTGTTTAAATTTTAACTCTGCCAATTACTAGCTGTGTGACCTTGGGCAAACCATTTGACCTCTGTAAACCTCGGTAATCTCATTTTAAAGAAATGAGGTTTACACTAGAACCTATGTCCTAAGATTGAGGTGAATTAGATGAGAGCAGGAATGTAAAGCTCTTAGCACAATGCCTGACACACAATAAGGGTAGAACCACCGTGAGCCATTGTTAGTGACAGAGCCTGTTGATTCTACACTGCTATGTGAGGCAAATCAGCATAAAAATATCACTGTTGGCTTCTGAACAAGATGGCAAACAAGCCCCATGGCTTTGCCTCTTGATCCTCCCAAGACTTTATTGAAATAAAAGTTTGTTGTTGTTTTTTTTTAAAGAGTAGCAAGCTCATGAAGAAAGAGGAAAGGGATTATCAACAAATTGCTGGAAAGTAGAAAACAAGTAGAGGAACAAAATGCAGAGCAAAAAGAATTGCATCTGTTAAACAATGAAGACACTATTTAAAAAAAAAAAACAATCTGAATAAGAAAGTTCCCTTAGTGATTAAAATTATCACTGTTATGGAAGAATCTATGGACAGACTGAAAAATAATGTTGAAGAAGCTTTTCAAAATTTAGGAGTAAAATGATTTAGGTGGAAATATTAAAAAATTATTAAATAGTAATAATAAAAATTAGAATAGCCAACATATAATAAAAGCTCTGGAATATGTGTCAGACACTGATTTACGTTCATCACATGTATTATTGCAATCAATCTTCCCAGCAACCCTAGAAAGGAGCTAACAATATTATCCCTCTTTACAGCTGGAGACACTAAGGCATTAAGAAATTAAGGAATTTGCCCCAGGCCACATGGCTAGTACAAGAAGGATTTGGAGTATGTACATGGCCAGTGTGGCTCTGTGCTGGATTGTGTCTGTCACCTTGGCATCTCCAAACCCCTACTAAGAACTTCTCTGCATTGCTAAGAAGCAAAAACTACATTTCCCAGAGTGTCCCCCACATAGTGCCAGGTTAGAGCCTGGAGCCAATATTAGTGATTGGGAAGGCAGAAGAGGAGAGGCTATTATTCTTCAGAGGCAGTTGCAGGCAGACACATAAGCAGAAGTTGGATGTCAGGTTTGATGCAACTTAAAATCAGGCATCTAGACAATCACACACATTGGAGTTGTGGACTGAGCTAATCAGTGACAGTTCAAGAAACTTTCACTCCTCCGACCTTTCCAATGCCTATTCCTTGTGTTAAAACACTTCTCACTGGGAACGCCCAGAAAGGCTTTTGTTTTCCTGACCAACTCTGACTGATACAGGCTCCAAACTCTGAGACTTAATCCTGGAAGTCCAATATCTAACTAAAATTTGTGTCAGAAATAGCACAGAAAATTGAAGAGAAGAAATTATCAAAAGGTAGAATCTTAGCACTCCAAAGACACAAAGCTTAGATGAAAAGAGTTCATATCCGGCACAATAAATTAAGAAGAAAAACAAACAAGTAGGCAACCTTGTGATATTTTAGAATGATGAAAAGAACATAAGTACTTTCAGAGAGACAGAGAAATAATAACCTACAAGGAATACAAGTTAACTGGCTTCTGACTCTTCATCAGCATCACTATATAATGCTAGAAGATATTGGGGAAATGCCTTTGAAGTTCCGAGGGGACATGATTCTAACCTAGAATTCTATACCCAGTCAAACCATAAATCAAAGGTTAGAGCAGAATATAGACATTTCCTGGTAGTAAAGATTCCAAAATTTTAACTTCTATGCACAATTTTTTAGACAAGGATGAAATCCTAGTTCACTCGATAAACTTTTTGTGCAATGCAAGATGATAATATATAATCTTTTGTGAATATGGCAAAATTGCAAAGACATTACATTCATGACTGAAATTTGGGAAACACATTGCTAAAGTAAATGGCTTAAGGTATTACCTCTTGCAAATATATTTACATTTTAAAAGAAGAGACTTAAAGGGCTGCAGAGCCCAAATCAGGAACTCACCAGCTGCAGCAACACCAGGGCAGAGGAGCCCTGGGACTATGTGGTGACCCACCCCTGAGGTTGGCCCAGTTTCCTGGGCTTAGACTGCATATTCATTATTCTGCCCCGCCACAAGCCCCTGACTATGTTTTGGCTTCCCAGGAAGCCTCTCCCACAGGGAAGAGAATGTGAGGACCAGCTGAACTGAGTGTTCTCGTTTGCTTACAAGTTCCACTTCTCATTATAAAATAATATATTTAGCAATCCAACTCATGAATCAATACTTTTATTTCCTTCCATTCCTCTTTTTTATGTTTTATCTTGTTGGATTGTGTCTTTTTGTGTTAGTAACCTCAAATTTTATTTGGCGTGAGAAAGAGTTTAAATAAATAACATTAGAGACACTAACCCCACTTTCTTGTGAGGTGCAGCCCAGAGCACTGATCACCTGTAGGCGCATGGACACACTGGAGTTTCTGGTTGTAAGCAGCAGGATTAAACTCTGATGTTGTAATCAGGATTCCTGGTTCCACAAACAGACCAACTCTGGAGCTGTAAACAGAAAACAAATTTATTGAAAAGAGGTCAGTAATTCACACAATGGCTTGGCAGGCTGGAGGATGAGGCCTGGGGTATAGAAGGAAACCAAGGAAGCACAACAGAGAGGACATGTGAGGAAGAGTCTGCTCAAGATGCTGCCATTGTATTATCACCTGACCACCAGCTACGGCTCCACCAGCCATATCTGCCTCTACCCTTCATCAGAGGCACCAAGCATAATTTCTAAAGGTCCTCTGGACACCTGTATTCCTCAGTAAAGACTCAAATTCTTCGGCAAATGCATCAGGTGGCCTGAGCTGCCAGGGAACTGAAGAAACATCTAACCCTTTGGACTTGGGCATACCAATATTGCCTGGAATAGGAAGGCAGGGTAAGCAAAAATGACAAAACTCCATCTGACATAGTGACCCCAGGCCCTACAAAGGCAGCCTACTATGTCCCTCTCTATCTTCCCCTCATTTTTCCTGTTAAATTCAGGAGTTTGCATATCAGGATATTTGTGTTAAATTAATTACATTTACATAATATATATCTCTTCTTTCAAATTCAGACTTAAACATGAGTTTCTCCTTTAAATTTTTAGTCTTTTTATTTGTACTTCTAAATGAACACGAAGAAGACTGAGAAGTCTTTCCTTTTGGGACATAAGTTTCAGATTACCTGTGAGCATTTTTCACTAAAAAACAAAAATCCATTGTGAGGATAAGTTTAAAGAGACTGAGTGTCCTAATGGAATCAACTAGCAACAATGTAAGATGTGTATTTCATGAATTCTTGAAAGAGATGTCAACTGTGATAGCGCAAAAACCAATGAACTGCTTAACTCAAGAACCAAACAGATGTCTGGTAAATCCTTCCCCAAAAAGCTGCAAGGAAACAAAGACATCTGTTTCAGTGATGTATGAAAGATGATGTAGGTATAAATTAAAAAATAATTAATACCAAGTGTTGGTTGATACTCTTTGCACTAAATCATATTTGTAAGCAAGATTTTCATGTTTTATTGGATCTGACTTTACACTACCCTATTACAATAATATTTCCCATGTTTGTTTTAGTCTTCTTTACATTTACAATGTCCTGGAGGGTGGTGGTGTTAAATTTAATTTGTCAACTTACATTTAATTTTACAAGAATCCAGATCAAACTGCTGTATAAACAAGAATTGCCTTGCAGAGGCGTCTTGGTGATTAAGCTGGAGAAGTCACAGCTGAACTAAAAAATATGCTGTCAGGAGTATTTTTTCATTTTTACCCCTATAATTTTAATGGCTCAAATGAAAGAGCTGTTTTTCTTTAACAATAGTATCCTTGTTAAAAGTACTTTAAGGAAATGTTCAGCTACACTGAAACATTCTAATTAAACCATTAATGTAATAAAGTTGCTAAATTCAAAGAAATGTACTTCCATCTCATGGTAGATGTTAAAGGTGTTTTTTTTGTTTTTTTGTTTTTTGTTTTTTTCTTTTTCCAGTGTGTAGCTTGATTCCCAGTTTGAGAAATCCTGTCCATTAGATATTTCCTTGCAGAGAAACATCATTAATCCGAGAAACTTACTACAATAGCATATTATTTTCTTTAACAGAGTCTGTCATTGAAACTGAATATTATCAACGCAGCTGCCTGATTAAATTTTTACAAAGGATTAGGGGTTACACAAGTCCCTAACAGCTGCACCAGCTGAGATAAAACAAGGGCTCCCAAAATGTATGCCTCTTGGTATATGGAATGAAATGATATGTTCTTTACCTATGAAGCAAGATATTAATAATTAAAGGAAAAAATTAAATTACAAACAAAACCTCATTCATTTGAGTGCAAAGCATTGTGCAAACCCAAATGAAGAATAAAAAGAAATATAAAACATTACCCATTCTCTCAAGGAGTCTACCAGAGTTGAAGGTTTAAATACAAGTTTGAAGCACTGAAGAAATTCTACAAGTTAGTTCATGAATAACTGCAGAGTACTACAGATGGCTGCTATGGCAGTTTAGGGAGTGAGAACACTTCAGGGCCAGAGGTTAAAGAAGAAAGTTGATGTAATGTGTTGATTAAGACCTCAAAGAAAAGTCATAAAGATTGTCTGAAGTGTGGGTGTGAAAGTTGGAAGTGACCTGAGAGATCATCTTCTACTCTGTTTCCTAAACTTATCTGTTGAAAAGACTCATATGAGGGCTGGTGGGTTAGTTCACTCGGTTAGAGCTTGATGCTGTTAGATCATGGCACTGGTAACACCAAAGTCAAGCGTTCAGATCCCCATACCAACCAGCTGTCAAAAAAAAATTTTTTTTTCTAAAAATAAAATTCCCCAATATGCCAAGGAAGGGGCCCCCCAAATTGCATTTTTTTAAATGGCACAGGTGATTATTTTCACCTGGAAGTTTAGAAAAAAAACTGTTCTACGTCAATCTGTGATCTCAGTAAAAATAGAACATTAAACCAGTACCAAATGCAAAAAAAAAAAAAAAATAGATGGAGACAATGGAGTGTGTGTGTGTGGTAATCACACGAGGGTAGAGAAAGGAAGAAAACTTGTTCAGAGTCCAGGGCCAAAGAAATATGGTCCAATGCCTTTCACGTAATGGCCCTCAAGAAATACCTTGTCCTGACTGAATTAAAAATGAAGCAAAAAACAAAACAAGCATTTGATGCCCCTGTTACCACCTTATGTTCAATTCATTACGTAAGTAAAACCTCTAGTTGGAGATACAGACCATGAATCTTAATGAGTCTCTTGTGGATGTGTAGCAAAGCTAAGTCAAAACACTCACTGCCTGGGAAAAATGTATACCGTGAGGAGGTAGAGATTTTGCTGCAATAGGTAGAAAGTTCAAATTCAGAAAAGGAGACTCTAAACTGCATCTCAGAGAACATACTCAGATGCTTATTACATTGTGGTAGATTTGGTAAAGCATGTGATAGAATGAGTAGTTCACAAATTAATTTTAAACTGGCTTAGAGGACCTTGAAGAAAATTACTAAAAACGGGTCCAAGCCCTGAGCAAACCACAGAAACTACCATATGGGGGATAACGTGGCTGCGGCAGGGCCGGGAGGATGACGTCATGCCTCTCTTCACCCTCTCGCTCCCTAAAGCTCCGGTCTTCCTGCCACCCTGCATTCCTCTGCTCGGTGGCAGCTTCGGAACTTTACCTGTGGGTACGTGTGTGCATTTTTAAGGAAGAAATGCCTATACTCATGTCCTAATAAATTCTAAAATTATACCATCCTTTTTTCTCACAGACTCTCCACATTTTTATTATTAAATTTGTGAAGCACTTCAATATAAAGTTGATTTTTAAAACTTAAATAGACATAATGTTTTGACATTAATAGTTGATTTCTTGACTTATTGAGTACATATATTTTAAACACGAGTCGGAGTTTTCTAGCAACATCAACTTTTCTTTATATTATTTTCTAACAAAATACGCCAAATGCAGCATTTTTAGTTTTTCTTTTCTTTTTCTCTTTCTTTCTTTCTTTCTTTCTTTCTTTCTTTCTTTCTTTCTTTCTTTCTTTCTTTCTTTCTTTCTTTCTTTCTTTCTCTCTCTCTCTCTCTCTCTCTCTCTCTCTCTCTCTCTCTCTCTCTTTCTTTCTTTCTTTCTTTCTTTCTTTCTTTCTTTCTTTCTTTCTTTCTTTCTTCTCTCTCTCTCTTTTTCTTTTTCTTTTTCTTTTCTTTCTTTCTTTGTTGTTGTTGTTGGTATAGCTTGAAAAATCCCTGGCTGGACATTGTTCGTAGGATCGAATCCACAGGAAGGGTGATAAACAATAATAAAACCGTGAAAGTGGTTTCATAATCTCCTAGATGCTGGACAGACAGATGCAACGAGCTGTACTTGGATAACGGACCCTACCAGTGTGGGTTCCAGGCCATCTTCTGCCTGTTATCATACAGGATGCCAGAAATAAGTCGGTAGAGTTCACTGTGCTGTTTTACGAAGAGAAAGGAGAAACTTTACTGCTTTTCAGAGCTATTGCCTATGAGATGGGAATTTTTATCTCCAAATTACAGGTGAGGAAACAAGTCTCAGAGAGGTTAAGCAACTTGTCCGAGGGCACACAGCTAGTAAGAGATAAACCCGAGTCCAAAATGTGGCTTTACCTCTCTCCAGCAGGGGCTCCGGGCGCCCTGCAGTGGGGTCCGCGGGCGGGATCCGGACTCTCAGGTAGACCCTCCTTCCCCTGCCCCTTCCCCCGGGGCCTCGCCTCGATTTTTTTTTTTTTTTTTTCTTTTCCATTCTGGTCCGGGTAGTGGGCACTGTGGTTGGAGCATCGGCCCTGAGGTTCCTCTCGGCCCTCCCCTTCCCTCTGCCTCAGTTTCCCTGTCTGTGAAGAGGAGGAACACCGCCGCCGCCTCCGGGATGGCTGCACGGACCCTCCCCGGAGGGCGGCTGAGCTCCTGGCCCGCAGTCGGGGCGCGGGTGCCCGGCACGTTTTCTTTTCCTTCTTTCTCTGTTTTAACTAAGTGGAAGACGGGGCTGGGAGTACAGGTAAGGAGTCCCCGGAGGAGGGAAATTTGAGAAGGTGGACCCCCGAGGGAGTCTTCCCCACGTTTCCCAGTGTGTTCCCGCCCAGCCTCCTGCCAACACACACCTACGTGGTGAGGGATCCGGAAAGCTGCGCAGGGTGGCGGGGGGAGTGACCCAGCGACACCAAAGCCCCTCACAGCCCAGCCCCAGGGACAGGTGGGGGAATCAGGAGCCACGTGGACGCTAGTCACCTTTTCACTTTGTCCCTCCCTTTCTGCCCTCCCTCCACCCCCCATGAGTCCCACCCCCTGGCTGGAAGTTTGGACTGGGGGACAGGGGAAGGTAGTCCGTGGTGGCCGGTCTGGGTTTTGGCATTGGAGGTTTTCATCCCCTCAGGGAGGAGCAGAGAAGCAGGAGTGGGGGTCTGAGGGCAGGCTATGTGGCTGCACCAGGATTTGGCATCTTGGCCCTGCCAACTTCTAGCACATGACTTACCTGCTCCGGGTCTCTGTTTTCTCATCTCCATAAAGGGTGCAATGCTGTCTACCTCTTAGGGCTACAGTGGTAGCCAAAACCAAAAAAACTATGTGTAAATATATGTATTCTTAACCAACCAGTAGGCTGTAATTGAGCGACTATCAAGAGTTTCCTGGGAATATTGTTGGTTCGTAAAAGCAAGAACATGCACTTTGTAGGACAAAGGTCTTTGGGGCAGAGAACTTACTTGTATCTGTCAAACAGGAAAGGCCATATGAAGTTTCAGTTTCTTCATTCTTCTTTATTGGATTTAGACTGTATCCCCAACACTACTGCCAAAGCATCTCAGGAAAGACACTGCTAGGCAGTCTTTACTTCCACTAGGTCAGAGTTTAATCCACATAATACATCTTGCCTTCGTCTGCATGTCGCTAACCCGTGCTCATGACTTACATTCCTTTAGTGTGTCTGCAGTGAATTAAAATAACACCAGATAGCAACACGAAGTGCTGAGCAAAACTCTTTTGAAACTCAATAACAGTTTCCCTCAGTAGAAACCACATTTACATTTTAAAAGTTCTTATTTTCCCTTACCTTATTTGGTGATGTAAGATGGAATCCAGAGACCCCTCAAACCAGAACTTAAAGTTAGTGAATCTTTGTTGAGATAAAAATAATAATAATAACAACAACAACAACAACAACAACAACAATAATAATAATAATAATAATAATGCCCTTCTGCTCCAAAGATGCTAAATACAGGTCACATGAATAGCCATAGTTTCCACTTTCTGGCAAAGCCAAATCATTTTTCCCACTACTTTTCAATTAGGCATCTCAGATAACAAGCAAGGCTTTTGTAACAAACTAGTAAAGTAGGAGTAATTTTTCTTGAAAGTTACATTTACATGTCACATTGTTAAAAGGCAGATATGTGTTAGACCACAAGACCCATCTTACACTGGCCTCTGGAGAACCAACCAGATGGCAGAAATTTTTTTTTCTTGTTTCTGCAATGTGCAGGCAATTTTAGTTTTCCCACTGAGTGCCACGTGGGACCGGTGAGCTGAGAAGCAGACAAAGCTTGAGTCAGAGATTACATTAAAAGACTGAAGCAGTGATTTTCCCCATTTTCAGTTTTAGCTGTTTTACCCTCTGTGATAAATTGTAGGTGGAGAGTTGGGGAGAAGGGGACAGGATACTGCTTGGCTCATTCATAGTGCTGCTTGGAACCTTTAAAACTAAGCATATTTGAATACTAATCTCAGCTTTGCGATTGTCCCATTATACCTAGAATCACAGTTTTATTCCACTTTTTAAAAATTTTTTCTTTTCTCTCTGGCATGAAGGTAACTTGAAGCTAATCATCCACACCGGGAAATGAGCAAGACATTCCAAAAACAGAAGTGGGCTATGGATACACATGGGAGTAGATAAAGCTCAGTCTCCTCATGCACAGCATCTATTCAGAAAGGAACAGACACTGTAATGAAATTTATCACACAAGATGAGACACGAGCAAATCTTTCATCCTAAAAAGGACAGAAACTCAGAAGGGAATGACTGGGGAGAATGAGTCACTAGCAGCTGTTAGGAATCATAGTTTAGACCTCTATTCCTGATTTAACTCTCTCCTTTGTCTACCCCAGAGGCCAGTGATTCTCAAACTCTAGCTGCATCCGAATCACTCCAAGGACATGTTAAAATAAGAATTACAGAGCCCCACATCCAGAGTTTCTGGTTCAGTTGGTCTGGGTGTGGCCAGGGAATTATCATTTGTACCAAGGTCCCAGGTGATGCTGGTGCAGATACCACACCATAAGAACCACTGCTTTAGGCAGTGCCAGTTTCAGAACTGAGCTAGAGATGTTGAAACCAACTTATTTACCTGGAAAACCAGCCTAACCCTTCTTAAAAATAGGTGCTTCCGTGTTAACCTGAAAGGTGCACTGCTAAAAGATAGAATGAGGGGTCAGAGGAACATACTTTAACCAACATCGAATGCCCCCTTATCCCTTTGACCAGATTCAGCTAAGAGCCAATCCAAGGCTGGCCTGTCCTTAAAGAACCAGTTCATTGCATAGGTTTTGGTGCCAGACTAGGCTTAGATTTGAGATCCGAGTCCACCACCTAAGATGATAAACTTGTTCAAGTTAGTCACCTACTTTTCTAACCTGTAGTTTCCTCACCATAAAATTGGAAACATACTACTACTGATCTCATCGGGTTGTTTGAGGATTAAATGAGTAATGTTTAGAAAGCTTTAACACAATGGCTTATGCACAGTAAGGCTTCAATAAATGCTAACTATAAGTATAGTTTAATAATTATATGACTAGCATAACCATATCATTATATATAGCCATTATATGTAACGTTTTTACTACTCGACAAATTTTGAGGTGTTTATCTTATTTTCAGATATTGGAAAGTGAGGCACTGAGGGGTTAAGTACCTTGCCTGAGGGCATCTAGGGAGCTCTGAAGTTCCACCCTGTGATGTCACTGTTACCATCATTCGAATCCCAGGTGTCTAAAGGTGATCTGACCCAGACCTCTTGTACAGCCCTCCCAACAACCTGGCCACGCTCGTCAGGATTAAAGGAGGAGCCATTATTTCTTCAAGCCCTCCTGGAGTCTCTCTTAGCCTTTTTTGGCCCACATACGGCTGTGTGTAGTTTGTGTCTGAAATGGAAAATTTCTGTAACACAATACCCAGCTCTGATCCCCAAAGACTCTCAAATAATTTTTTTTTTTTTTTTTTTAGGTTTGGGTTAAAATATGACTTCATGTGCAAAAAAGAAGCCTCATTTCCCAGTGCTCTCAGCAGATTCATAAACATTACAGATTCAAACTTCTCTGGTTCCTAAGAATTCCAAAGGATTGATTTCACTTTTCCAAAAAAAAGGAGAGCAATGATTAAAAAGTGAGAAGAGAAATGGAAAGATTAAAACTAGCTGCCTGGTTGATGCAGGACACATAGCTCTGGGAGCCCATCCTCCTCGTTTGCCCCCCTTGCACAGCACAGCATGATTTCCAGCCCTCCATGGGCAGCCCCAAGGCAAAGCAGGAAGCCACAGCTGCCTTTAGCTTTATGACCCTGCCTGAAATTGGGTATGTTGGGCAATCACGCAATGGAAACCAAGGACCTGACTGGTTTCATTCATGACTCCCTAGCATTCTTCTCTCCCAGAGAGTCAACTGTTCACATACTGTGTCCAAGGCGGTCCTGGACCAGTCTGAACAGTACAGTGAGTTTTTCTGTGAGTAACTTATTTCTATGACAAGCTACTCAAGCACAGTAATGACCTGCACAGGCTGTGGAGCCCAGCTGGCTGACTTTAATTCCTGGTTCTGCCACTTTCTAGCTGACTGACCCTGGGCAAATTTTTCAACGACTCCGTATCTTTGTTTCTTCATTCATAAGTGGGGCTTGTCGTAGACTGTGCATTGTGAGATTTTACAAAGAATACATTATTTAATAAATTATAAAGTATTTAGGACAGTTCTTGAAACATGGTAAACTACACATGTCCTGCTGTCATTTTTGTTATTATCACTACTACCTTACTGCTAGTAAAGGAGCAGTGCTATGGTCCGAATGTTTGCATCCTCCCGAAATTCATATGTTGAAATCCTAACCCCCAACGTGATGGTATTATGAAGTGATTAGATCATTAGGGTAGAGCCCTCATGACTGGGATTAGTACCCTTGTAAGACAGGCCCACAGGTGCTGGTTTGCCCTTCCACCATGTGAAGACAGTGAGAAGGCTCCATCTTTTAAGCAGAAAACAGGCCCTCACTAGACACTGAATCTTCCAGCATCTTGATGTTACACTTTCTAGCCTCCAGAACTGAGAGCAATACTTTTCTGTTATTTATCCACTACCCAGTCTATGATAGTCTGTTATAGCAGCCCAAACAGACTAAGACAAGCAGTTATGGTTATACTGGCTCAAGAAAATATGAGTATAATGCCAAAGTGGAAAGGAAGCAGTCTGATGTTCTGGTAACGGCACAACTTTGGGGTCAGACAGGTCTGAACTCGACCTCTGACACTGCTACTTAAGTTGTGTGACCTTGGGCAAGTTAATAATCTTTTGAAATCTAGTTTTCTGGAGATAATAACACCTACTTCATAGGGTTCCAGGGAGAATCTAATGAAGTAATGCTTGGGAAGTACTCAACTGTTGGTCAGCAGCCAGGGAATGGTAGTTATTATCTGGCAAACTGATCACATGAACAAAGAAACCTACTGACTCCTGAAAGCACTTATAAACACCCTACTTGATACAACTGACTAAAATAATTCCAACATCTGAGATTCTCATCAAATAAAAATATATATATATTATTAGGGCCAGCCCGTGGCTCACTCGGTAGAGTGCGGTGCTGATAACACCAAGGCCACGGGTTCAGATCCTATAAAGGGATGGCCAGTTGGCTCACTGGCTGAGCGTGGTGCTGACAACACCAAGCCAAGGGTTAAGATCCCCTTACCAGGGCCGGCCTGTGGCTCACTCGGGAGAGTGCGGTGCTGAGGACACCAAGGCCCCGGGTTCGGATCCCATATACGGATGGCCGGTTCACTCACTGGCTGAGCATGGTGCTCACAACACCAAGTCAAGGGTTAAGATCCCCTTACCGGTCATCTTTTAAAAAAAAAAAAAAAAAGATCCCCTTACCAGTCATCTTTAAAAAATATATATATATATATATATATATAAATTATATTTTATTTCAAAGGCAGAGTGAAGGGTAAAATAGTCTTTTATACATTTTTGTGTTAAATTTGTTGGTGGATTTATAAACTTTCCACTGCCCTTACCTCCAACCTAGTCTTCTTTGTCAATTACATTTTTGTACCAGTATTCGAATGTTGATATGGGGTTTTGCCAGACTTCACAAGAAAACTATGATGAAAGTTATAGGGAAAATATAAGAAAATGGTCAGGGCCCCTCATATGTTTAGAATCTTCCCGAGCATTTGATGTAAATATGCACGTGCACCCAGGTGCTCCTTGGTTGTCTAGTGTAATTGCATGTTTGCACCTAGGTGTCCTGGGTTATTGGACTTGAGTATAAAGCATGAGTGGTTCTGATCCACAGTGGCCCCCTGCACCCTGGATGCCACCGGGGGCAGGGGCACGGGGAGGCCGCCACCACTGCCCCTGCTGCCGTTGCTGAGAAAGCTAAGGACTGAGCTCATGTCATCTGCCAATGGCTCCCGGGATCTTTCCCAATTACTTAGCTTGTGGACCTGTGTGTGAGGGGTCTGGTGACCCAGCCAGGTATATGAGGTGTCTGGTGACCCAGCCTAGTATATGAGGGGTCTGTGACCCAGTCGATACAACGGGTTTGAAGGGTCTGTGGGCCCTAACCCCTAGCCCTAGCAATACAATTGGCTACATTGGCAGGATTCTGACAATTGTCTGTAACAATACAAAAGTACTCTCCTGACCTTCACACTTCAATTTCTAGATAACATGGGATTCTGTGTGATGAAATGAAAGTGCTCGAGGCATCATAGGCAAGGCAGCTGCATCGCTCAACTCTAGGGGTACTGTTTCCATCACTCTGTACTAAAACCGGCTTCCAAGAGGTGCCTTTAACAGAGAACACAGTAGGAGGGTGCTTCCTGGAGTTGTGCAACAGAATAGCTCTGATCTCCAAGCACAGAGAACAAGGTCCGTTTACTCATATTGGACCCTAACCTCCCTTCTTTTTGATGAGCCAGACTCTGTCTTCCAAGCTTTAATTTATACTTGCTGAGTGAGAACATGCTAATCCTCCAGTGACATCATCATGAAGAATTGTAGAATTACAGATCTTGAGACTTGGAAGACCTGCACGGGCCATCAGACCAACCCTCCCCAGTGCCCTGGGGGAACATGCCAGCACACTTTCGATTTGCTTTTTGTCAATAGGGAAGAAAAGTCTGAGGCTTGGCTTCCAAGAGTGTTGGACTTCAACAGCTTCTCGTTCTCAACAGGCAAACATGAAGCACTCCCATCCCTTGGCTCCCTCCACCAGCACCTGTGTTTGAAGCACCTTAGTTCTGACTAATATATTTCTGAAGAGGTGGGAGAAAGTGTGGTGAGGAAAAAATGGGTGAACCCACAGAGCTGTGGAGGAGAATCATGGAAAGTAATGACTCCAGGAACCCTAACCAACTGGAGGCTGTTTTTGCTTTTATACTTTCTCTTCCTCCCACCTCACTGGCTTCTTCTGCAATAGTATCATAGAAAGACCATTTTAGAGCAGAAATCCATCTGTGAAATTATCTTGTCCTAAGGCACTAGTTTTCACATGTGAAAATAAGTCTCAGATGTCAGGCAATACAAGTTATCTGGGGAAGATGATCAATCCAGAAATCACTTACATTTCTAGCTGCCTTTAAAAGGAGAGAGAAATGTATTCAGGTCAGAGTAAGTGGTGTTTTTAACTCCATTACATAGATGTAGAAAGAAAGGCTCCAAAGCAAATGGTGATAAGTCCTCTTTCTTGGTTCTTAAACTTCTCTGCTGGGTTAGACAATCTATGAGGCATCAGGGCTTGATATGAAAACCAGAACTAGCTTTTATCCAGCAATCACCTGAGAATTGAAGCCAAGTGGTAGGTGGGAAGCAATGGTCCCATTCTTTGAAACTTGAGGTGGGAAAAAGTCAACCTCTAATCAATAATGTGGAAACCCCTTTAACATTTTATTGTTGTCTTTTAAGTGTTAACAGTCCAAAAGGAGAATTAAAGCAAAAGAGTCTTTTCATATGCATTGTATCAACTAAGGTCACCTAACTATGGCATCTGGCCTCCTATGTCTGGTTATTCTGGTCAGACAGAGGGCAGTGTGGTTACCTCTAATTTGAGACAGAGAACCTGTGTACAGAAAGGTCAAGGAATTTTCCCAGATCTATAAACATGTTCTCTTCTCCAGGACGTGAGGCACAGAAGGATTTGGGTGCAGACAAGCAGAGGGAAAGTGTGTTCAGCCTTGACTCCTCCTTAACAGTCTCCTGGCCTGAACCCCTCATGTCAGTGAACAGACATCTGTAAACATCTGCTGTTCTTCCACATTCCACTAAGTATGCCTCTTGTAGAATGTTGCCATCAAACCAGTGAATCAACTATCTGGTTACATAACTCAGAATCAGAAACAGACATTTTCAATTTGAGCAGAAGTTTTAAAAATTTTTTCTTCAATTCAGAATTCAAATCACTCCATTTTCTAGCTTTGGGAAACACAAAAAATGTATTTTTTTATTATCTGAAAAATGAGGATGATAATCATGACTTCTACATTTATCTGTTGTGAAATTAAATGAAATAATTCATATAAAGTACTTAAAACTGAGCCTGGCACATAGTAAACACATAGTAAACACAACAAATGGTAATTATTGTAATTGTTATTGATCCAATTCTCAATAGCTATATCCTCAGCCATTGTTGATGGCCCATTGGTTTTACCAGCAATGGGAAATATGTTTTGCTGTAGATGCTATTTCCCTAAAACATTATGATGCTTTTTTGATTTGGCTACTAAATTTGTCTATAGAGATGTTAATTTTTGTAATGACTTAGGCTTGATTTTCCAAGCTCATGATTGGGTTGTATATGAATTGGGTTGTATAAGAGAAACAGGTAAAAATTGGTAATAGCTGGTGGGATATGATAAAGGTTGAGATCTGGAAGCTAAATTTGGAAAAGGAGAATTAGAAAGAGAGATGATTGATACTCACTGGGATTGCCCAGAAGGAATTAAGAAAAGGCAAGAATAGATAGCAGCAAATGAGGGTAGTTTCCCCCGATTGGAAAGAGCCTAGGGAAGCTATTTGTTTTACTAGTGCAAGTACTGTTCAGGCAAACTACCTAACTTAGTTTCAGGTGATTTTGGCAGAGACTGGACTGCAGAAAGAAAATGGAATTTCTGCATGAACCAGAATTAGCAAGAGGTGGTAAACATAGAGGAGATTTAAACGTAAAATCCTGATGAGTCAACCTGGCTTCAGTGGCTGGGTTACCTACCTATAGTTTGTAACAAATGTTTTTCCCATTGAAGTAAGAATATTTTCTGTAAATATTATTTTCTGTAAATAGATTAACGTTATGATGGGTTTGTAGAGGAGAAAAATGTAAGAGGACCACTGCTTAGAGTTATGTTGCTAAAACCATGGCCTAAAGAGAACCCCTTTTCTATCTGCAGATCAAGCCCCAATCTATGAATGATACCAACAAAATGATCAGCTACAAGAATTCGGGGAGTTTGGGGGAGCTACAGAGAGCTGTATAACCACCCATCAGCCAGCCAGTCAGTCCCTCACTCACACCCTCTGCTCCTGCTGCAAATATTTAAATCACTGCCATGGCAATGTGAATGGACCCATGCCAAATAAAGGTCCATACGACTGCCTGGGATTTATATGTCTCCCAATGCAATCTCATCACCTGAATCCACCCACATTCTTTGAGTTGGCTCGGCCTTGCCAGCTTCTTCTGCATATCTAGCTGGGTCTATGTGCAGAGGTTCTCAGAGACAGTGCTTGCATTCATGTGTGGAATGCTTCAGCATACCATGGAACCCACTCCCACTCTCCTCTTTTCTTGGCGAAGAGCTTCACAAGTGCCCAAGGAGCCCTCTGGCTGCCAGTGAGCAATCTCTTGAGTCTTTCATTATGGGCCAATGAAAATAATGCCTTTAGTGAACTGCTTCCTCCCTTTCACCTCTGACCTGTGGCCAGACATGTGGCTGTGAGGGTTGCCAGATGGAAATTGTTAGTAAAGATCCATTTAGCAGGACTTTTATTTGTTACCTAAAAGCAGCACTCATCTGTTGTTCTGTAGGCTTGAGTTGCATTTAACAGATAATGGCTGAGCCAGTTGGCTCAGTTGGTTAGAGTACAGCCTTGTAATACCAAGGCCAAAAGTTTGGATCCTTTCACCGGCCAGTCACCAAAAAAACAAAAAAACCCATAAGGTCGTCATCATCATCATCATCATCATCATCATCATCATCATCATCATCATAATATATAAGTGACCTCAATCTTGTTTGTGAAACCCTATGCATTTGGATGAGGCTTGGTCTATGGAAGAGAGAAGAATTTGTCCTCTCCAAGTACTCTTACCAAGAACTATGACCATGAGAAGTATGGGGAAGCCAGTCTAAATTATTAAGTAATAAAAGTCTGAGATGGAGCCCAAAGCCCAAATAAGCATTCTCACTTGGGTCCAAACCCTTGGTCAACATCTCTGTCAGACACTATCCTCTCCCCACATTCCACCAACCCAGAGATTATTAACATGAACTCTTTTATCTCACAAATCCCTGCCCACCAAATATTCATCATCCATCTCTCCCCAGTCTGAACACTCTGTAGCTCCAGATCAAGCATTTATTGGAGTCTTATCAATCTATTCCCAAATAACAGAGCATAGAACTAAAATGCTAATAGTATGTTTAAGAATGTTGTCCATTATGGGAGAGGGATGTTGGAGAATTGGAGTTCCTCATCTCTAAGGTTTTTCTTAGCTCTCTGATGTTATTGTCTATAATCTGCTGCTTTAGAACATTTTACTTTCAACTTGCCATGTTTTGTTCCATTAGCCACTCTACTCAGTAAGTATTTGGGCAGATGGATGCAGACTGATGAAACACATATGGTTTATAAAGACAGATTAAGAACCCTGCTGGGTTGGATACATCTGTGTAGTGATTGTCACAAGTATTTTAGCCATTTAGACAATATAGACAAATTAATCCACAGAATCTATTCTTGGATTTTAGTTACTTTGCTTTTTAGCTTCTCATATAATTTTACAAAATTTACTTCACTTTCCAGTATTCCTATAAATTATTTTAGAGAAAGAGCAGGATCTTCAATTCATTAATGGAAAATTGAGGTAATGAGAAAGACAGGCCAGAGCCACACAGCTGAAAGTCATTGGTTGTATCCAGAGGCCCACGTTTCCTTCGGTAGAAGGTGCTTCCTTTGGGAAGGGTTCTCATTACCTCATCACTGTGCTTTTGCTGATACCAGGCTCCCTTGGGAGGTAAGAACTCTGCCTAGGGAAATATTTATCATCCCTAAGCAAGTACTTACATCTTTGTAGAAAAGCTCATTATTTTTTCTCCTGTTTTCCCGGTGTGTGTGTGTGGGGGGGGGGTTGTGTGTATCCTTTTCCTTAGAGATTAGCAATTAGTAAAACTTTACAAATTTAATTTGGCATTTAATTTGTTACTATTTTTAATGCAAATATTAAGTGGCTGTCCTCTGAGAATCTGTGATTTTCATGTTTTGTTTTGTTCTTTTTACAGAAACAGTAAGTTAGTGCATGTGTGCACAGACACACACTCAATATACCAGGTTATAAGACTATAGAAACACACTTGGGAAAATGTATAGTGTACAAATTACTTTAACTTGTTATTACAGGAATACTATAAGAGAATCGATATCACTCTACCCATTTCACAAATGGAAGTACTTATCCAGAGATATAAAATGCCCTCTCCAATATTGTGCAGTTCCTATAGCACACAGATGAACTGGAAACCAAAAGTAGAAATCTCACTTCTCAACCCAGGTTCTTGCTAGTCTATGCTGCAAGACTTCTCTTGGAAGATGAGCAGAGGGAGGCAAGAATAAAATCCTGGTCCCAGAGGGCTGGTCACCCACAGAGAAGAGTGACCCCAGGATAAAACAGTGACTGGTACAAAACCAGTGAGCTGCAACAAAGCAGCCAGACTGGTGAGGCAGCTTTAGTGGAGGTGAGGAAAGACAGAGCCTGACAGCTTCTTGGCACTAGGACTGTAAGGCTAGGGCTAAAGCTAGGGCAATTGTCAAAATCCTGCCAATGTAGCCAATTGTCCTGTCCGGCTAGGGTTCACAGACCTTTCAAACCCATTGTACAGACTGGGTCACAGACCCCTCTCATGCAGGTCTACACTAGGTAATTGGGAAGATCCCGGAAGCCATTGGCAGATGACACGAGCTCAGTCCTCAGCTTCCTCAGCAACTGCAGCACCTTACAGCAATAGTCCCCAGCAGCGGCAGCGGTGGCCTCCCGGAACATCCCAGGGGCTTTGGCAGCAGTAGCAACAGCCTCCAGCAGCAGTAGTGCCCCCCCCCCAGGGGCATCCCGGGCGTTGGGGACCCCTGCCAATCAGAGCCATTCATCCTTTATACTCAAGTCCAATAACCCAGGAACACCTGGGTGCACATGCGCAATTACATTAGACAATAACCAAGGAATACCTGGGCATACGTGTGTATTTACATCAAATGCTCAGCAAGACTCCGAACCCCTGAGGGACCCCGCCCATTTTCCTATATTTTTCCTGCAAAAATTTTCTCCTCGAGTTCTTCACATACCAGTGCACAGCAGTCCCTTTTTTTTTTTTTTTTTTTTTTTTTTTGATGGCAGTTCTGGTACACAACTCACTTAGATGAAACCATTGGCATCTCAGCAATCATGGCTTTTGAGAAAGAAGACACTGTGCCTAGATAAATATGTTAGTGTCCTGGGGCTGCCATAACAAAGTACCACAATCTGGGGGCTTGCACAACAGAAGTGTATTGTCCAGAGTCCTGGAGCTAGAATTTCAAGACAGGGATGTCAGCAGTGCTTGTTCCTGCTGAAGGCTGTGAGGGAGAATCTGTTCCATGCTGCTCTTCTTGGCTCCTGGTGGTTTGCTGGTAAACTTTGGCTCTCCTAGGCTTATAGATGCATCAGCCCATCACTGCCTTTATCGTCACATGGCATTCTCCCTGTGTGCATACATGTCTCTGTGTCCAAATTTCCCCCTTTATAAGGATACCAGTTATATTGGTTAAGGCCCACCCTCATGATTTCATTCTAACTTGATCATCTGCAAAAGCCTATTCCCAAATAAGGTCACATTCACAGGTGCTGGGGGTTAGAACTTAAACATCTTTCGGGGAGGGAGACACAATTCAACCAATAACAGAAAAGAAAATGTTTCTTCTTGAAAAGCGTTCTTGACATGCCTATTTTTGTGTCACCCACCTCAAATATAATGATTAACTGTCTTTTTTATAAAGTTCCATTTTTTCTTGTTAGGTTTTTTTGACTTTTTGTATTTTGACAAATGACCCTTTGCATTTGGTATGGAATACCCTCCACTTCCCAGAAAAGATAAATGCGGCACTGAAATGGAAGGTTGCAGTCATTATCAGAATTTATTACTTCTCTCTTACTTCAACTATAAAATTCCATTCATTCACATTAATGAGAACAAGTAATATACTTAAAATAGCTCATAATCTGTGATCTTTTTATTATCGTTATTATTATTCAAAAAAAGACCCTGTTCAGAGGAAAGTCTTTTTCAATGTGGTACTGGAAATGTTCCACAAGTTGTATTTTCAAAAGGATTTAATTTTATATTTCTGATTTATTTTAAAAACAAATTATTTTTATACTTCTATAGTAAGGGTAAAAAAATTTTTTAATGGGGTTGGGGAGAAGGGAAGGAGTAAAAAGAAGGAAGAAAAGAGGAGTAAATCTGGGAAAGCGAGCTGCCATATGAATGACTAAGGCTGCAGGTTTCTGTTTGGGTTAACCTCAGAGCTGTAGGGATTTTTAAAGCTCTATCCTCTGTCTGGCCTCTGGGCTCGGAAACGCCTAGATTAGCCCTGCCTAGCTAGACACTGGGAATGACATCCTTCTTGTAGAACAGTTTGTGCCAGGGACATAGGCAAGTCTAAACTTTATTTTTGGGTTTGCATTAGGTTTTTCTTGGTTCAAATCACAGGTAAAAGGCTTCACAAGAGAACACCCAGGGTTGCTTTCTTTATCAAAGGGCTTACCTATACCCTGGAGACCTTATCTGTTTGCCTGTGTCCACAGACCTCAGGGAAAGACAGGATTTCATAAGTAAGCACCTCACAGAGCCAATCCCTGACCACTTTCTTCACAGGTCCCTTAGTCCTGCACCCCTGAAGGAGGGTCGGGGTGTATGAGGAATGCAGTTTGGATTTCTCTAAGAATTCTTAGTTGAGGCCCAAATCTCCCCTATCTACTCCCACTTATGTGCAAATCAGACATTTCTGATCCCCAGCATGTCTTTCCTGGGTTTAAGCATAGAAGCAAACAACCACAGTAAACCGATAGGTAACCACTATTTTGTTAGAAGCGTTGAACTCGTAAAGGCCTGAGACCATTCCTTAGTGAAGAGGCAAGCAGGAATTTCAATGCTCTGAGCCTGTTACTCAAAGTACAGTCTGAGAACCACTTTTAGCAGGATCACCTGAAAAGCTTGTTTATAAAAATTAACAAGGTTTCCTAGGCTCTGCTCCAAACCAATAAAATCAAGTTTCCCAGGTGTCTGTCTCTATTGCACATTAAAGTATAAGAGCCACTGCATGACCCAAATGTAGGTGAGGACAGCCAAGAGTGAATATGGATCCCAGCAGGAACTTTGTGGTCCCTGGAGGACCAATAAAATCAGTGATTTGTCACAAGCTTTAGAGAAAGCTGGAGTTTGGGTAGTCTTCCCTGACTCCTGATATCTTGGCAAGGTGTGTTTCTACAACCTCATGCTCTCTCCAGCACTTGCATATCATCTGTGCTATTGGATTATCAAGATCTTTTTACCCGAATTCCCTTTCAGGCAGAGACAATGGCTTAGTATATTTATGCCTTTATATGTCCCTTGCCTGGCAGAGTACCTGTACTGAGTAGGTGCTTAATAAACTTTTGTTTACTGAATAAACAAACATAGCTGCTTTACCCATCAGAAACTTAGCAAGCAAAGAGTTTATGCTTATTCTCAGTAAACAACTGAGATTTATTATAACACAGGTTTAATATGAGGCCAGGTCTGGTTGGATCTTTAGCTCTATTCCTAATATCCCCAAACAGCAGAGTTTCTTCTGGAATGCTGCCACATCATCTCTTGAGTTGGAAGCTTGTTTATGCTCTCTTTTCACCCTTTATTGGAAAAGCTATGCTGAAGGCAGGCACCAGAAAGGAGCCGAACTGGCCTAATTAGAGAGAAATTTGCAAATGGCATTTAGTTTATATATATTCAGATCTATGCTGTCCTCTTGATTTAGCCAAGGTCTAGGGACACCTCTCAGTGGCCTTATGAGATGCAGCTCTTTGCATATTGCTGCTCCTCATATGTACAGGGAACTACAGAGAAGAGAAAGCCAGTGCCTGGGGGGAGCTCCTTGGCTGTTGAGACCTCCCCTCCCCTCTCTCCCTGGTGACTGCTCAGGTAAGACTGTGAGAAGCATCTCGGTGACGGATGTGCTGCAGGAGTGCAATATCAGCAGGTGTTGCTCCAAATGTGCTGTTGGCTGCAGAGTTACCCTCCAACTAGTGACCCTTCAAGGAGGGCTTAGTAGTTTAGTAAATCAATAAGATCATAAAGAAGAAAAACAAATTTGAATATAAGTCCTGGTGCTAATGAACACTCTATGTCTCAGAAATAGATGTAGATCAGACAGCAAAATGCTGGGGATGTGAGCACCCAGGGGCTTGGCACATCTGGTTTTAGATGCACTGACTGAAGAAGTGCCAGGACTAGAAATGTGAGCAGAAATGCCAGATCCTGGGAAAGGGCACCACTACCAGGGCTTGGGATGGTTTTCATGGGTTTTTCTGTTTTCATCTTTAAAAAAAATACTGAAATAAAGCTGACTTGAAATAATTTCAGTCTTGTGTGTATCCTAACTCTGGCACATTCATTGTCATATTAAGTTCTTTTGATTTCAAAGAACACTGTCAATTTACTACACCCCAAATATATGGTGTTTTTAATTTAAACAGAGTGTTTTGCCAAACCTAGACCTAAGAGAAATATTTTCATGATCCAGCTCTTTTATCAACTCCACTGCCTGGGTGTGGTTTCATTCCCCAGTTCAGCATCCCTCTGTGCTGCTGAGAAACCAAACACGATGGCTGGGAAATGTGAAAACACTCCCAGCAGATCAGATTCCGCCTGCATCTCATTGAGGGATACACCATAGGGAATAAGTGGGAGAAATGAGAGAACCAACTGAAGATTTACATTTAATAGCATTATGTGTGATATAAAGAAAATACACAGGCCTTATCATAAGAATTCCTAATAATTATGATAATAATCATGCTATCAATTATTGAGCACTGATTCTATTGCAGAGTACTGTACCGCTCTGATGGCTTTATAGATATCTCATGCCATCCTCCCAAGGACCGTATGAGTAGAGACTATCATCATTATCTTCATCATCATTTATACCTGAAACCAAGGAGCAGAGAGATCAAAGGGAGATGATGGCCTGTCATTTTGCTAGATGCATTGTTGGTCCACACCCTTAGAAAACTAACCTCAAGAATCCAGGTCTAATCTATTCAGTTGAGATGACTTTCTCCATAGATTAAAAAGATGAGTGACTGTGGAAGAAAATCACATGGAAGACATGTAGGTGAGAGTTTAGAATGTCTAGTGGGTCAAGGAGTCAGAGCGGGAGGACGCAGAGCATGGGTGCTGCAGGTGCGGTGCTGAATTCGATAGAGCCCAAAGCATTCTGCTAGCAGAAAAGGGCTTGAGAAAGGTACTTGAGAATGATTAGATGGTAGTTGATTCAGATTTTTGGCAGCTCCTCTCAGACCTTCTTCTAACTGTATATTTTTTAATGCCATGCAGATCATGTGCATGGGATCTGGTTTATTCAGGAAGTTGAAGAAAAAGAAAAGTAGGATAATCAAGAAATGTAATTATAAAACTGAAGATAATAAAATTTTGGCTTGGAATTTGACCCAGAGAGTAGTTATTTTAGGTATGCTTTTCCCTAGTAAATAAATTAGCAGAATTTTTATATTTTTCTCCAATTGCACATTTGGGAACCCATATTAATATCCCATCACTAAATAGTGACAGCACAGAATTTACAGAGTTTATGGAAATGGGCACTCATTTCTCAAAAATTTTTAAGTATGCTTCATTGCTTTGCTATAAAATCAGCTATAAAGTATTCTCAGAGCTGCTGGTGCAAGCTTTGGAACAGATTTAGCTGTTTTTCAGAGATATTGAACTCCCCGCAGAAATGCCCAGAGATCCTTGTACTTCAGAGATCTTTAAGCACAGCATGACAACACAGAGCAAGATCCTGGGCTGATGCTTATGAATAACTAGAGTGAGGACCCCTGATAGTTGCTATTAGGGAAAGCACTCTTCAAGAAGAGGTCTTATTTAAATGTGGACCTTTAGGGGAGTTACCTATAGAGTTGGAGTATAAGTAGATCTAGGAAAGAATCCCTTTTATTATATAAATTCTCCTTTATTCCCGTTCTAAGTCTCTTTTTGTCAGCTAAGTGGGACTAGGGTAGAGGAAAGAGGATAAAAAAAGCAGGAAGGTAGAAAAGCAAAATCTCCTTCTTTAGGACATGCATAGGGCAACATTTCAACATAAGAAATTCCTTTTTATTCTTGTAGCCTATTTCCAAAGTATTTACTACTTATGGACTTTGCTATCTATTTTATAAATCAAATATTAATTTACTATCTGAGTACGCTTTCCTTCAATTATGCTTCAAACTCTATGTTGATCCAATTGGAATCTCCCTTCAGCATCCCAGAAAGTCCAGCTTATGGAGGGCAAATCTTTTCCTGCCTACATACTAAATTAATTGCACCCTATCCTAGAAAATGGGAAAATGGGAAGCAAGAGATTTGTAATGATTTACACACTTAGACGTAGAACTCAAAGAATCCAGGCTTGCATTAGAGTATGAAGGAGTTACAGTTCACTTTTTTCTTTTTCTTTTTTCCCCTTTTGGAGGTTGGCCTGTACAGGGATCCGAACACTCGACCTTGGTGTTATCAGTACCACACTCTAACCGAGTGAGCTAACCAGCCAGCCCACCGTTCACTCCTGATGTTGCAAATAACCCTCACCTTTCCTTAGTCATCGGGTTGTTTAATAGTGTGAATTTCTTTTAGATTCAGCAATTGGTCCTAAAGCCAATGGTAATTATTATGCTTGATTATTTCTAATCTTTCTCAGGAAGAAAAGATAGAAAAACATTCCATCCAAAGATGCTTAGGCTGAAGATATTGCCAAGGAAATAGAAGATAGATTCTCATCTTTAGGAAACTTATAGTCAAGCTAAGAAAATTTGGAAAGTGTGTACAGTTAAGGAGCCAAAAGAAGAAAGGCCAGTAAACAGCATAAAAAAGAGTAGCCAGAAAGGTAAGCTGAGACCCAGTCACATGCAATGACAGAGGAAGCACAGACAGAGAGAATTTGATGAGAAGGCACCATCATTTGCCACAGAAGTTCTAAGAAAATGAGTCCTCTATGATAAAAGCAGTTCTCTCTAGAAAAAGATAATAGGGGACCAGGGCATCTTCTCCAGGGCCAGACAAGACATATTTTTTTCTCTCAAAATGTCAAACGTGGGTACTGTGTTTTTTTGCTAGGGAGATGGGTGTCTATCTTCACTATACAACAGTAGTAGGAATTTATTATTAAAATGGAACTATTATAGTTTTGTAGATAAGGATTATGTTTTCTTTCTCTTATGTTCTTTTCTTTCTTTCTTTTTTTTCTTATAAGACAATCCAAAACATGCAGAATATAATTTGAAATTAATATCTAGCTCTAAAATTTAGGCTCAGAATTTATAGTATTCCTTTTCTCTTGTTTTCTAACAAAGGGGTATTTAGTACCATATGGCAAATCAGACCAGTCCTCTCCCAAATGTAAATATTTAGAAGAACAAAAGGCTAAAGGCACTTTGGGTCCAGATTACCAGAAACAGTTCTTTCATTCTTTGTTCATCTTTATGTCATTTCCTTTAGTTATGTGCCATGTTTTTTTCTTTCAAAAGATGCTAGCTTGTGGTAAGCCCGAATGCTTCATATTCTCCCCTTGTCTGATGCCATCTGTTTAACACAATAGAAAAGAATTAGCAGTCTATCACGTGAGCGGGACTTCATCTGCTCCTCCTTCAGAGAACTATGTGGCACTATTCTACCACAAACATTGTGAGTGCTAAATCCTTCAACTAATTTTAGATGTGAAACACATGTTTTACCCCAGTATAGATGTGACATGTTCTTCTACATCATGGCCCTCCCTTTCTCCTGCTAAATGGACTGGCTTCTGGCAAATCCAGACCACTTAACAAATCCCAGCAGACATATTTTATAAGCATAAGAGTCAACATAATCCTGTGAAGAGCTCTGGGTTTGCATCTCATCATGTAATCCATCTACTGCCAGGAGGCAGTCATACAACTTCTCCTGAGGGTCCTCATTTTGGAAATAGGAATACTGTTATGGGTTGAATTGCATCCTCAAAAGTTCATATGTGAAGTCCTAACATCCAGGACCTCCGAATGTGACCTTTATGGAGGTAGGATCTTTACAAAGATGATCAAGTTAAAATGAGATCAGGTCTAATCCACTATGACCAATGTCCTCATAAAACGGGGAAATTTGGACTCAGGCACACATGCAGGGAGAACACCATGCAGATGAAGATGAACATGAAGATGGCCATCTACAAGCCGAGGAGAGAAGCATGAAACAGATTCTTCCCTCACAGTCCTCAGAAGAAACTAACTTTGCAAACACCTTGATTTCAGACTTCTAGCCTCCAGAACTGTGAGACAATATATTTATGTTGCTTTAAGCCACTGAGTTTGTGGCACTTTGTTACAGGAGCCCTAGCAAACAAATATAGTTACTATTATAGATTCACCTCATCAGGCTGTGTTAAGGACTGCAGAAAATATGTAAAGTGTCCAGTCCAGCTACAGGGCTGTAACTGCCCTTCCTAAAACTCTGCACTTGACCACAGTTTTAGTGAACTTGGAAGGCAACTCAGGCTCTCCTGTGAAATGTGCTTCAGCTCTCCTTGTGGTGTCCACTGCCTGAGAAAACCTGTACGGAACATTTCTACTTACCACCCAGCATTCAGTGCAGACCGATTTGGTCCCAAGAAACCAAGAGCAACTCCAAATCCCTAAAGAAAATCTGGCAATTGCTGTGTAGACAAAAACCAGAACAGAAACCAGCACTGAGGCATCTATGGAGATCGTGCTTTCTCTCAGTTCTCTTCTGTCATCTGTTTCATTCTCCTCTCCCTATGATTTTCCTTTGCTCACACCTAGTTTCTTATGACTCACTTTAGCTTCCATGTGGGCCATAAGGCCCCTCATGCAGCCTCTCTTTGGCAACTTTTTTTTTTTTCAAGATGACCGGTAAGGGGATCTCAACCCTTGACTTGGTGTTGTCAGCACCACGCTTTCCCAAGTGAGCTAACTGGCCATCCCTATATAGGGATCCGAACCCATGGCCTTGATGTTATCAGCACCACACTCTCCCACGTGAGCCATGGGCCGGCCCTTCTTTGGCTACTTTACAATATTGGTCCTCAAAATTTTAGCAGCATCAGAATCACCTAGAGGGTATGTAAAACTCAGATTGCTGGGCCCTACCCTCAGTGTTTCTGATTCAGGAGGTCAGGGCAAGCACCAGCAAGTTTCTGGGTGATGCTGATCTGCTGGTTCAGGGACCACATTTTGAGAACCACTGTTCCATACTGGGACATTTCTGCTTCAGGTTTCATTTATTACTAGGTGGTCTACTACATTTCAGGATCCCAAAATCTATATTCTTAAGACTCTGACCCAGATCAGGGACTCTGATATGTGTCTATTCACAAAATGTGGGCCAAAAGTTTATTTATAAGTCAGATATTTGTCACCGTGAATTCTCAGATGTTGGCTTAATACTGTGTGTTGTTAGAAAGACTAAATATAGCATCTCAGAATCATGTTGAAGAGCTTCTTGCTAATGGGAAAGCACATTCAGAGTCCTAACTCACATGGCCTGGAACTCTCATAGAGATTCTTCAGGTACAATCATGATGGGCCATGGCAGATGTGCAGCTTTGATGGCAATGCGGGTGGACCCAAATGCATCAATAGCATCAGAAGTAAAGATAGGATGTTATATCAGATGTTGATAGGTGTGTTTATATGTGGCTATATTAACTAAGTGTTGATCGAGGATTATCTGTGTCTTCACAAGTAGATTGCCTGTTCCCGTACAGCATACTGAATCTTGGTTTCCCCTTGGGACAAGCACAGAGCCATATATGTATAGTAGATGATTAATAAATGTTTGATCAATGTATGAATGATCATCATTCTTTATGTTTGTGTATTTTCTTAGAATCTTTTCATATGAATTATCTCTCTCAACATCAAAATGTATGGAATTTGCTCTGAAGCCATTTTTCAGCTTTTACAATTCAAGCTGATTCATTTGGGGCTGGTCATAGAGTGATATCACATTTAAGAAAAATCTAACTGCTTAAACACTTCTTTACTTACTTCTGAAGAACTCTGAAGGGGACCTATGGACCATGGTAATCACTTCTTTAAAATCTCCTTGTCTCTTTCCACCTGCTTTTCTTATACGTTGATATTCAGTATCAAGAGCCCTCTTGAAGAAGAATTGCCAGGAAACTTTGGAATACTCATGTTTTACCCCAATACCAATACTGGACTTAATCTGGGGGGATTTATCAGCATCTCCCGAATAATAATGGTTTCATCACAAGAGCCTCATTCCTCTAGGATTCTTTGCTCCTACTTTCTTGATATTTTTGTTAAGTCACAACTTAATCTCTCCTTTGTGGATATTCACCAAAAGATCAGGCTCACATACATGAGAGAAATTTTTCCAAATGTGATTCAATTTAAAAGCAAGATTTTCTTCTTCCTTCTGCTATGCAGCTGCATTCCTTTCTTCCCACACTCTCAACTCTCAAATTCTTAAGTACAGTAAGTACAGTTTGGAGGGAGGCAGAGAGGATGTTTTTTAATCTAGAAAAGAATCCAGAGAAATTTGCAAGCTTTTCTCAAGTGGTTCCATCACTCCCTTTAGTGCAGATGAAATGCAGTCTTTTTTGAAGTATGAGATGGCAGCTATGGGCAGAAGCAGTATTGGTTCTAGCACTGGTTTGACCTCACTCAAAAGGGCAATGGTGCAACCTGTCAATTTTGAGTTTTGTCAAGCAATGAAAGTATGACTTAGTTCTTTCTGCCTCAGCCAAAAACTCTGCTAACTCATTTGATATCTCAGAAATAGCACAGGATCCAAGGCCAGGGTCAAGATACTAGAATGGGATGTGAAAGAGAAAGACTGTGAAGTTAAAGTTCATTAATTGCATTCAACTGACAAAAATAATAATAGAACATGGAGGTGGGCAATGACTGCCCTTGCAGTTGTTAGCAAACGTTCAGGTTTCTGCTGAAAATGACCTTAGTTATAAATGGAACGTCCTATTCTGAGTTAAATGGTCAGTCTTGGAAAGGACATTAGGTTCTTGGCAATTATGTCAAAACTTGAGCTGGTCTCATAGCTCATTCTACCCAGTTGCAAAATGTAAAGTACAAGTGGAAAAAAGGAGAGATGCCCTGTGCCTGCCACCACCCCCCCCCAGATGTTGACAGCTCCTGGAGCTCAAGTTTGTGCTTTTATGGTGAATGGATTTAAGGTTTTTTCTTAGTATTCCCTCAGTATGGGACCCTTTCCACCCTCATCTACAGCTTGGCACATTCTTGTTTATTTTTCTTGTTTCAATTTAAACATCATTTATGCCAGAGAGTCTTCTCTGGCCCTCCCTACTCCCCTTTAAACTAGTTGAGACTCCTGAGAGAGCTTCTTTCTGTAGCATAGAACACTGACCCCGGCAGTTTTTTGGTTTTTGTTTTTCTATTTTGTTCCTATCTGTTTTCTCCTCCTCTGTCCTCAACAGCTATTTCAGGACAGCAGTTTCTAAAATTCCAAAGCTCTCTGTGCTTCAAAATTTTGAGAATTCTTGCTTTACGTGTTTATTTCTAGAAACCGTGCTTGCGGGAATTCTGAGGTCTGTGGCTTCAGCATCAAGGTCATCGGAAAATCCTTACTGCTCAGAGGAGATTCCTGGAGCTCTTCAATAAATATGTGCAAACCCTGTATTGGGCAATAGTAGAACAGGGAACACTTGATTACCTTTGCTTATTATACTTCTTTCTGCAATGGGTAACCTCAACCGGCAATTTGCATCTAAAATGTCCACTTTGCTTTGGAATTTACTTCTATTTTCTTAGTAGTGACAAGTTCTTTAAAATGAAAGAATTAAACAAGCATTGCTAGCAAGAAACAGAAGCATGAGCAAGGTAAGGAAGTAAAAACCATCTCTTTTAAGTATGTTTAAGTCTTCAGGTCCAAATGAATCAGAGCACACTTGCTGATTGATCAGAGAACTCCCAGGGAGAGAAGCATGTTGGAGAGAAATATGAATAACTATAAATGTGCTTGTACTCCAGGGACAGAAAAGTGTCCTTCTGATTTAGAGATTGATGAGCTTGCTGTTGATCACTAGCAAAATTCTAGAGTTCAATATTAAATAGCCAATTTGTGAACATTTGGGCCAGAAAACCTTGCCTTGACCACAAAGGAGCTTTTTAACGATCAATTTATGCCAAACTTAAAACACTACATCAGATAATTGCCAAAGAAAAATTTAATTTCAGTAAGGCTCTTGACAAAATCTGTTATCGTTAAGAACTGCATAGCAAACTGAGGACTATATGAAAACACAGTTGGATGAATTCTGAGTAGGTGAACAAGTATATTAAAGGCAATCGTTTAGTGAATCCATGTCCTTTGGAAGGAATAGTCTCCCTGGCACGTCAGAATGCTCACCTTGTCTGATGTCATTTTGAAGATGAGTGAGTTGACATTTTTTAAAACTTCTGAAAGCGTGGGCCGGCCCGTGGCTCACTCGGGAGAGTGTGGTGCTGATAACACCAAGGCCACAGGTTCGGATCCCATATAGGGATGGCCGGTTCGCTCACTGGATGAGCGTGGTGCTGACAACACCAAGTCAAGGGTTAAGATCCCCTTACCGGTCATCTTTAAGAAAAAAAAAAAAAAAAAAAACTTCCGAAAGCACCAAACAGGGAGGAAAAATATGTTGGTTAATGGAATCAAGATCAATATTAAGAAATATTTTAACTGGCAATAATTATCATAGCCAACATTCCAGAAACTCATGATTAAGGACATATGTCTGAACAGTAATTTTTATTAAGTATTATATATGTTGATTTAGAAAAGTCAGAAAATACAAACAAGAAAATAGAAGAAAAAACTATCAACGTGGTAGTCAACAGGACAGTCTGCCAAAGTTGCTGCTGGTCTTCCGAGCTCTCTGTAGTGCTCCCTTGTTCCCTTTGAAGTGGGACAAGGCCTTGTGATTTTCTTTGAACAACAAAATACCAGAAGCGTCATGCAGCGTGTACAAGTTGCCACATCTTTTTTCCTGCCTTGGTGGTAATGGAAGCTTCTGGAGCCTCCATCTGTTTGTGTCTCTGAGTGGGTATGATGAGAAGGCCACCTCCCCCGTAACCTGCATTGGGAAGTAGCGAGGGCAAGGACTAACTTTTGTTGTATTAAATCACTGAGGTTTGGGGATGATTTGTTACTGCAGTATAATCTAACCTATTTTACATGACGTAACTAGTATTTCTGAACATGGAGATAAGAAGTGATGTGTTTGTGGTGTGCTAATTTTCAGATTTTTAGTACATGTGTGTAATATAGATCTAAGTTTAAAATGTCACTACATATTTTGTAACATACTAATTAATTTCATTATATTTCTACGCCACCAGTTTTGTCACTGAATAACAATAATAGTTCATCATTTGGACATGTCAGACATTATCCAATCAATCTCTTACTGTTAGAACTTTCTTTTTTCGGGGCTAGCCAGTGAGCTCAGTTGGTTAGAATGCACTAACTTTATTTTCCTGTTTTTTGTAGTTAACGCTATGATGACACTCCATGCACATTTTTAATATTTTGCTCAGGATACATTAGGAAAAGTGATATTGGGGGAACAAAGTTTATTACTTTCTTAAGTTTTTATCATACATTTATTTCCAAACCATCCTAAATGAGTAAAACGAATGTATAATCTCACCAGCTGTGTGTGAGAAAGCCTGTTTTTCCAGATACTTGTCTACACAAGATATTAGCTATTATTTTCATTTTTACCAGCCTAATTTTGCCAGAACCTTTGGTAGCTAATTTGTTTGAACCTCACATCACGTTTGTGGACAATTTTATTTCTTCACTTGCGATTCACCTGTTGATGTTCCTCGTCCATTGTTCTACTGATATTAGTCTGTTTCAGTTGATTTGCAGGGCTCTTGAGATATTTTCTGTTAACCCCTTTCACATATTTTGCAAACATATTTCTCAGTTTTCTATTTACTTTTTAATATTATTTATGATTTTTTTTTCATATTGAAGCTTAAAATTTTAGTTAGCAAAATATAGCAGTCTTCCCTATGCAACTCACATCTTTGGAAGTCATGCTTATTATGTCTTCTCAAATATCCAAATGAAATTGACATTTTAAAACATAATGTTTTCCTCTAGTACTTTCATTATTTTATTTTTACACATGCATTTTTAATCCAAATATGACAGGAATCTTTTCTCCCGCCCACCTCAAAAAAGACCTACAATTTTTAACTGACATAAAACTCAACAAAAAGCATCAGTGAGGCAAACAAATTAATGCAATTTTAAACTTCCTTCGCAAAAATCTAGGACACACAAAAAAGGAAGCAATAATTCTGTTGCATTCTCCATCTGTTAGACCACATCTAAAATTAAACTGGGACATTGATAAATTGGAGGATAGAGAAAGGCAACCAGAATGGTGGTGGTTCCGGAAACCACATCTTTTGAAGAACAATTCAAGGAATGTTTTTCTTGGAGAAGAGATTTATGTTGACAATGAAAATTGTATTCAGATTTAGGAAGGTCTGCCATGAAGATGTACTAGATTCATTCTGTATAGTTCTAGATCTCAGCATGTGGTGTGTTAAAATTTATAGCAACGCTTATTTTTTTCTTAAAAAGGAAGAATTTAATGTCATTAGATCTGTTCAAAAATAAGGTATTGATATTCCCACTACCAGAGGAATTTGAACAATAATTAAATGCCATTGTATCAAGAAGTTTGCAGAGCAGATCCTTCCTGGGTTGGGATATTGGACTGATGATCTCTAAGGCCTCTTCAAAAAAATCTAAGATTTTATGATTCTGGTCTGCTTGACCTGCCTGGGAAAAAATGGCCTAATAAATAACCTTTTTTTACTTGCAAAAATCTAGCCTGAGTTCTGAAAAAGGCTTAAACTGAGGTGATAAGCCAGAGCATCAGTACAGGGGAAGGACCAGTAACTTAGTGGATTGGTTTACTAGCCCAGGCTCCACCACACAGCAATAAGTGTAGAACCTTAGGCAAATCACTTATCTCGCCTGGGGTACAGTTTGTCATTCTAAAATGAAAGAGTTGTACTAAAATATCATTACTAGATGATCGAAGCATCCCATCAAAGCCTAAGATACTATAATTCTATGTGTAATAAATAGGTGGAATAAACTACATAATCAGGTTTCCAAATAAAAACTCAAATACCTATTCTCATAACCCCTGGTCCTGTTAATGCTTTATCTTATTGGTAGCCTTTGAAAGCAAAATCTAGAGATTAAGCCCAAGGTTGACACATTCATCATTTATCAAAAAAATTTTAAGAACTTGTTTTGCACCATGCACTATGCTAGGTACCAGAGATTCAAGGGTGACTAAAACAAAGTCTACACTCTCAAAGATCTCACAGTTTAGGAGTGATGACAGCTTAGCAGACCCACAATTATGCTGCCACATGATAATCGTGCTGGATGTCTTTAACTGCCACAGTGTCAGAGACAGACGCCTTGTATCCAAGTGTCTAAACACTGGGTCTAGATGATATCTGAAAAGCTTTCCAGTGCTACATCTTGCACGTGCATCTAAATGAGAAGCAAGACTAACCCACCATACCCAATTCACCAGGGCTAACCAGTAGCTGTATAAAGACAAATGCTGAGCAATGCCCCCAATGTTCCAAGCAGAGGCTCAATCACAACTGCCTGTTTAAAATTAGAGAAGCCTCTGGAGCCCCAGTCAAGCAAACCACAAACAACCTCCATATGTCTCTCCTGACAGTTGCCTTCTGTGAATTTTTTCCATGGTGGCTGGCTCATCTGAGATTTCTTAATATGGTATAAACAAAACCTAAGGAGACACCCTTTTTGTGTTTTTGTAACCTGCTCAACAGAGACACACATTGTTTTAGAGGAGAGTGCAATGACACTTCTGTACCACTGATGAGTGACCATGTTTTGGTATGTGACTGTGATGGCAAACTGTACTGACTCAAGTGATGGTTGGGAAGTGTGTTATCTATGATCTAAAGTCGGCCTTTGTGGAGATAGTTACATGATCTGCCTCTTCGAGCCTGTAAACTAGTAGGGCAGGTTTCTTATATTTTTTATAGCACTAAGCCCTCTATTTCCTACATTGTGAGACCCCAGCTTTTATGTGATTAGGAATAACCTGGCAGTACCTGATCAAGAACTGAGGAAGAGAGAATACAGTAGCCGATATAAGAGAATATTTCAAGAGGGCCCTGACACATGCGATTGTTTCTCCCACTACTAGATTTCAAATAAAAACACATCCCTAGGTGTGCAGCAGCACAAGACAGAAAAATATGTCCTAGACCAGTGGTCTCAGAATCATTGGGAGGGCTAGTTTGTTAAACCATTGAGCACTGACCCCACACCCCAGAATTTCTAATTTATCTAGGTCTGGGGTGGTGCCTAAGAATTTGCATTTTCAGCAAGTTCTCAGATGAAACTGATGCTGCTGGTATAGGGACCAGACTTTGAGAACCACTGCCCTAGAAGATAGTCAGCTAACACTTGACAAATGCTTTCCTACCTCAAAATCTTCCTCAGCCAAGCCAGGCTTCTCTACCCACTAAAGTTCTCTCTAATGAGTTCGCTCAGAAATGGAGTGAAGCAAAGATAGGAAATAAGTGTAAGGAGGAGTTCTCCTGGGGCTAGAAGAAAAGGTACGAATAGAACGATGAGCTTTGATGTACGGTGTAAGTGAATAACACATGTAATAGATGGTCACAAAATTGCATCTAATTTTTATTGAATATATTCAAGGTATACAACATGATGTTTTGATACACATATACATAGTTAAATGATTACTTCAGTCAAGCCAATTCACATATCCAACCCATATTATTACCTTTTTTTGGGGGGGTGGTAAGAGCACCTAAAATCTACTCTCTCAGAAAATTGCCAGTAGACAATACAACATTATTAACTATAATCCCTGTACTGTACCTTAGATATCTAGACTTATGCGTCTTACTGCATACAACTTTCTTACTAAAAGCCAGTTCCACTTCTTCACATATCTCCATTTAAATGATGTGATACTAACTTATAGCAAAAATACTTTCAAAGATTTTTTTTTTTTTTTTTTGGTGAGGAAAGGGTTAAACATGGTTTATCTTGTGGCATGCTGAGAATTATGTAAAGACCAGATAGTATGATTTCAGAATCAGAGACAATTTTCTCAACGTTGGAGTATTATTTGTGGGTGGTGTATCTAAGGAACTGAGGGCCCGATGAATCAGCATGGGGAAAACAAGAACACGATCCATCAGGGTATCATCCTTTGGATCAGGGTGTTTCTTTCATTCCTCAGAAATACCCTACTTTTTCCATTTTATTGGTATGTATGATGTCTACTGGAGTATTAACAGCTTACTTGGCACTTAGGTACTTTATATACAATCTAAACAACTCCAGCTTATAATTCTTATCCTCATAACTACAAGTAACTGAAGGTGAATGTGCTCCCTGTTTAAAAAGTTTAATAATTCACGATTTGGGAATATTTTTTGTATTCTCTCTAGCATGCTACGTAATAAGAATTTCTTTAGAAAGCAATTAACTTTAAATCAAATGGTCCTTGTAAGTGAAAGATTCTTCTTTCTCTTTTGATATTTTTCTGCACTTAGATTTCAAATGCTGGAAATGAGGGCTCTCTCCACTCTGTCATCGACAGACTCTTTTCCTGACTTCTCATAGTGTGTGACTGTGGCCTGACACCTGCACAGATTAGAACACTTTCAAGATAGAATTAAAGTGCTCACTTTGCTTCCTCCCATTTCCAAAGCCATGGCTGGTGTCCTGGGCTAACTCATGGCTATCTCTCCCTTGTTCTCCTGGGCTCTGCTTCTGACACAACATTTTTCCTTCTGGTCCATCTTGCCTCAAAGAAGACACAGGCCCCCATGGGAGAAAGGGGAGGCATTCCACACCACAGCCAGGAAGAGAGGACCACCCCAGGGTTGAGTCACTGGCAGCCCACCCAGGCTCTTCTGCGGGGGATCCAACCCAATTGCATATTTCTCTAAAGTGGAACACTAAGTTGAAGATACACCAAATATTTTTTTTCTGTAGTTTTTAAGCAAGTAGAAACTTTGCAGGTCCCCAAACTAAATCTTTGCAAATAAGGCAGTAAATTTTTCAGTAAATATGTTAGAAATAGGTGGTACCATAGCCTCTAATCTGGCAAAAACTGGAATGAGAGCATGAATGGGAAGTGGGTCCAGACTTCTGGTCACAAATAGGCTCCTCACTTTAACCAAGATGATTGCCTCATGAGTTCTGACCCAAGTGGGTCACTAGCTTGCAGGAAGAGAATTGGTAGGATTTTTCAACCCTAAATGTGTTAAAGGACAGAGAAAGGAACTTGGACACAGGAACTAGTGGTTGTCAATATTGTTTTAAATGGCATTAATTTGATACTCCCTAAATGAAAAGAAAACCCTTCTAAAAACCTTTGGATTTTTCTCTTCTCTTGTTTACTTCTCCCATATATATACCTTATATTCTTTTTCTCTGAAAAGAGTCTGAGGGAAGGCAGTAAAATTGGAATGGCTAAACCTACCACACAGAAATGCTTTAAAGATTAGAAGGATAACTTATGGGAAAGCACCCAGCAGATATACAGCAGGTGCTCAATAAAGCAATAGTTTCATCTTCTTCCCTTGTTGGCAGAGGGAAATCATCACAAGATGTGGGCAGAGAAATGACATGAGTGCTACGTTAGGTTTTTCCCCTTCTTGGTGAGAAATAAAGGCAAGGTTGATATATCAAATCCCTCTGGGACTCTTTTGGAGACAGTTTTATTGTCCCCAAGCATCACTGCAGGCTTTTCAACAAAGCAATGGACGAAACAGTGCCCCTCACTCCTAGTCAATCAAAAAGCGTTCTGATAAACAACAAATTATGCCTATAGTTCAAGGTTCTATCAGATTCCTGGCATCAGATTAGGAGCTCCTTTGAAGAAAAGACTGTAGACTTCAATAGAACTCCTTATTAGCCCACTTTCTTAGAAGGTGTAATAATACGCTCTTTATGGGAAGGAGGTAGTCATTTCTTCAACCAACAATTAAGGAAGCACCACTCACAGTTGGCTACACAATTGGTAGATGACTTCCTGTCTGGATGATTTTAGAGGCTGTAAGAACAAAATGGTTTTGCTGTAAGTACACTCTCCATCTTATAAAAAGAAGAAAGAAGGAAACGCTTTGCCACACGTACATGGGAAGCCACGTACTATAGTGAATGAGAATGCAGGCTTTGAGTCCAGATGGTCCTCAGTTCAGATGTCTTTATTCATTTTGAGGACTTGGAAAAGTTATTTAACGTTTCTGAGATGCAGTTTTCTCATCTGTTAGTGATAATGGTAACAGCTTACCTTGTAGAATTTTAAGAATTATATGAGATAATGTATACTGTGTGCTTGGTTCATACAGTGTCTAACCCTATGGGGAGAGATCGATAAATAGTGGTTACTGTGCCAGTATTGGCCAGGCTACCATCACAGCGGCTAGATGCCCTGAGCATTTGTGTTTGATCCTTGTCTTTAGCCAACTAAACAAGGTAAAACTGAGTTTCTGAAAAATCTTGGAAACAATGACTTCTTTGATTCTCACCATCACCATATTGTGAAGTCCATGATTTTTACATGTCAGAGTCTCTCCAGCCAAAGCCCCCTCAGAATTTGGGAATGGTGTTCCATCACCACAGCATGTGCTATAGTGTCTCCATGGGCTTGAGGAGCCAGAATAGAGACAGGAGGCTTCAAATTGCCCTTGGATCTTATCATCACCTTAAGGTGTCACAACTAGTCAGTTCTCAGGAGGTGGAAGCCCAGCCTCCTGATGTTTGTTCCTGCCCAGAAACAGGTCAAACCCTGGGTTTTCATAACTCTAAAGACCTCATAACATAGCCCTGAATATTCAGCTTCCTCTATCAGAAATAAAAGCCATTCTCCGTTTGGCCGAGACAGAGGCTCTGGCTATTTTAGCAATATGGGGGCTCACTCTGTTGTCCTTTGGCCCCAGGCAGGCTCAATATGCCTCCTTTCTGACCACCAAAGCAGATGTATTCAAACTCCTCAGTTAAATGTTTCTCCTCTAAGAAAAAAACAAAGTCCAAAGTCCTTGAAAAGTTTAGTATTTACCTTCCAGAAGTTTCCATCCACATAATTAGTAGTATCATCACACTCTCTTCACAGCATTAGGACTCTCTCAGGAGGTTGCTGAATGATTGCAATTCAGGAACCAGACTATGACAGTGAACTAATTTATGCATGTGTGCACCTAAGCGCAGTGTCTTGACCAGTGGAATAGCCTTCCACGGCTGAGGTAGACACTTTTGTTTGGTGAGGTGAGCACAGTGTAAGGAAAACTGCCTATTCAGGATAACTCTGGACATAAAACAACATATCACAAAGACAGCAGTAACAGAACAGCCTCCAGCCCAAACAGTGTTCCGGTGTGATAGGATTTAATTTTTACTTGGTTTGCTTCGTTTTACTTATAAAAACTGCATGATTATTGTAGGGAAATACAGTAATATAGAGAAGCAAGTTAAAAAACTAAACATTTCCCAGAAATCCATCAATATTTATTTTTAATGGTATAAAATGTGTCCTCCTAGTGTCTTTTTTTTTTTTTTTTTTTTTACCTTTTTGCCTTTTTCGTGACCCGTAAGGGGATCGCAACCCTTGGCTTGGTGTCCTCCGCACCACGCCCAGCCAGTGAGCACACCGGCCATTCCTATATAGGATCTAAACCCGCGGCGGGAGCATCGCTGCGCTCCCAGCGCCGCACTCTCCTGAGTGTGCCACGGGGTCGGCCCCCTAGTGTCTTTTTAATATACATATTCATTTTATGAAAATGATGTCATGGTGAGCATACTGATGTGTAATTTGCTTTTCCCCTAATGTACTAGGAACATTTTCCATAAATATTTCTCTGTAATATTATCTTAACTGACTGTCTAATAATCCGTTTTATAACTGTACCACATTCATATAACCAAACCTGAATTGTCAATGCTTGGATAGTTTCCAGATTTTCAGTATCTTAAAAGTAGTTGGATGAATAACATTGCAGGTAAATGTTTGTTCTTAGCTAGCATCCTTTTCTCACAACAAATTCCTAGATATTGTATTTGCTGGATGAAAGGCTATGCACAGGATGTTGTTCACATGGACAGGGCTGCTCTAACATTCCTGTTGATCAGATGTAATGGTTTGTCTCCTGGAAGTGGACTCTCTGGGTCTAAGATAAATGTCAATATAGCTCAGCTTTCCCAAGTCAGTCCCAGCTAACAGCTGCTGATCCAAGGACTCGCCCCGTTAGTGCTTCCTTTTTAATTTTTAAATTAAATTTAATTTTTAAAGTCTTGGTTTTGGAAATGCATAGTCATCCTAATCATGGAGTAGTGAATGTTCACCTTTAAGAGATAATGAAAAACCATTTTCCAAAGTTGTTGCACCAACTCAGACTCCACCAATAACATATGAGAGATGCTCTGGATCTACAGCCTTTCTGACAATTGGTATTGTCAGACTTTCTCATCAATCAATGACATGACTATAAAACGCTTTTTTATTATAATCATGACTTACATTTACTGATCTCTGTTGATGTTAAATATCATTTCATATTTTTATTAGTCATATATATCTCCTCTGTTATGTAAAAGGGAAAGCATGGTGTGATGAATATGTGATTCAGGTTACCTCAGGAGGGACACAGGGATGCAATGCAGAAAACTCACGGTTAGATGTCAGTTCTCAATGAGACCTGAGCATTTGTTTGAGATGGTACATGCTAAGGATTTATCAGAAACAAATAAACAAGCAAGCAAACTGACAAATGCAGGCCGTGTGTGTGTAATGAACCAAGATCATGATTAATTCATTTCTGTGCACCAGAAATCCAGTGAGGAGAAAGAATATGAACGTTTGAAGGTTATTTATAGATATCACTAGATCTGCCGTCAAGACAGGTTAAACAATTCATATTCTCACCAAATGTATGATGCCTATTGCACTGTGTTCTGAATTGTCTGTAAAACTCAAGTGATTGGATGGGATCCACCTCAGCCATAATAGACATCTGGGCCTTGGAACCTCTGTTCCAAGGCAAGGCATTCATTCAACTCTTACTGTTCTCATCTTTGCTCAAGGCCTGCCCACTTTGATCTGGTGTTGGAAGATGGATGCAAAGCAGGGAATGCAGCATTTGGCCGAGAGGTGGAAGCATCTGGAATGCCTCTGCCACCACTGCCTTTGGTGGCTCCCAGATATGAAGAGGACCACATGCTCTCCAGCTGATTCCATGTTCACTCCAGCCCTCTTTTCAGTAACATTTTCTCAAAATTTATTTCCAACACTATTCCAGAAACTACTAGTTCTCCACCACTATCACCATGAACAATAACAGCTAATGTCTGGTTTTCGTTTAAGGTGCCATAAACATCGGATATTTAAATAAGAGAAGTTCCTCAATCTTAGATATGGTTATATTTATTTATTTTTTTAAAATAAGGTAAGAATGTTTAAGTCTCCACTCTCTAGTCATAGGAAATTGCATCTCAGCAATGCTTAAGAGCCCTTTTTCTTCCCAGAGATGATATGATAGTGGAGATGGCTGAGGAGAGGATGTAACCAAACTAAAAATTCCAGCTCATCACCCAGGTATACATTGTCCAAGCCCTGTGGCCTATTTGAATGTGGTTGCCTGTACTCTCTCAGTGGCAAGCTGGAACTGGAGATCTTTCCTTAAGACTCTCCACAGTGGAGCCTCCATCAACAATCTGGCCATCTTCATTGAGACTCTCGGGAGCAGGACTAGGTCCCCACCATATTTATTTGAAAGTAGGGCTGTCTGGTTAGCACAGTTGGTTAGAGTATGGGGTTCATAACACCAATGAGGTGTCCAGGGTTCGATCCATCTACCTGCCAGTCGCCAAAAGAAAGTATATATTTGATTAAAACCACCTCACCTCCATACATCTTCAAGTTTTGGGAAATCCCACTCTCTTTGCCACCAACACTGCCTCCTCCAACCCTTGGAGCTCCTCTCCCTTTTGGATAATCCTTCAGCATGCCTCAGTTTCCCTAGTTCTCATAAGTGAAGGCCTGTTTTCTCGAGGGACAAGGGAGAAATAGAAGCATGCCTTTCCTTCTTTACAGAGTCTTCCAGAGCACTGAAGACAAACTAAATCTAAAAACAAGCAAAGAAAATTCCAAAGGTATTTAGACATTGTCCTGTTGATTCTATTCTTAAAATATGTAAAAAATCTACCACTTCTCTCCAGCTCCTTTGAAGTTACCTGCCTAGTTTAAGCCACCATCATGCTTATGTGGACTGTTATAATATCGCAATATCTCCTTAAACAAGTCTTTCTGAATTCACATTTGCTTACTTCTACCGGATTCTCCACAGAGCAGCCAGTGGGAGATTTTAAAACACAAATCTGATTGTGTTACATCCCCAATGAAGAAGACATAAAATAATAAAATTCAAAATCCTTATCTGGGTCTACCAGCCTGCAAGTTCTCCAGCCTTGCTCCCTCTTGCTCTTCTGTAGGTGCCTGACACAACTGGTTTTGTTTGTTTTTAAACTCCTCCTAGCTCTTTCCTGCCTCAGGCTTAGTCTACGACTCTGCCTGAAATCTTCTTTTCGTGACTACCTCTTGCTCATGCCTCCTGTCTAGTTAGAAGTTATTTCCTCAGAGAAAGCTTTCATTGAGACCGTAATCTAAATAAGTGACCCTGTTTTGGTTTCTCATTATACCCTTTACTGTCCTTGGCATTATCACAATTTGTCATTATCTATGTGTTGGTGTGATTATTTATTCTATATCTGTTTCCCCCACTGATGACATATCACCAGTGCCTGACAATAGTAGACATTCAAGAAATAAAAAGTATGGAACTTTGAGTGGTTTAAGTTCTATTTAGGCAGATACACACAAAGTAGTCATTGTGGAATCCTGAACAGCCCCACCCTTTCCCAATTCTTGTCTCAGACACTGGGTAACTAGAGCCCCAGCCATTGCCACAGCACTTCTGTGTCATATTATTGTTGATGGCCATACTTGAAAGCAATTCAATCCACGTGTGGCTTCCATAAGGCACTCTGTCATGAGATAAAGGCAAACACGTCTTCGTTCTATGTTTGCTACCATCTGTGTCTTTCTAAATCCTTCCTATATGTAGCATTTTTGACGTTTGGGATACCTCTGTAAATCTGACAAATATGTTTACAAGCCACCTCCACAATCTCCCTCTCCACCATCACCCCCAGCTTGGAGTCATACCATTTTAGAACTGGAATAGACAATCAACATCCTCCTAACTTTACAGACAACAGAACCAAGGCTCAGAGAAATAAAGTGATTTGCCCAAAGCCACTCAACTATGATTACACAATTCTAGAGAAATAGAAAACAAGGTGAGCTTTTAAAAGCTTGGTCCTAATAATTGGCTCCCAAATTTTTCATTTAAAAAAAAAGAAGCAGGGAACATTCAAAATCTGAAAGTGTTTTAATTTTTCAAAATATGTTTTAAAAGTTAGTTATTACCATCAATCTAAAGAAAGCAAAGATTGGTTAGAGCACAGCCTTGTAACCAAGGTCAAGGGTTTGGTTCCCTGTACTGGCCAGCCACCAAAAAAAAAAAAAAAAAAACTGAATAAAAAGAAAGAAAGAAAAAAAGTAAGCCAACAAATAAGACCTAAAACTACTTAAACAACAAATCATTCTGTGCAGGAAAATCTTTGCATGTTCTAGGTTTGCTTGTATTTATTTTTCTTACTGATTCCTGTAATCAATTAAGATTAATTGAAAATTACCTGAAGCACAACACAATGCTGCAATGAAATTATTAAAGCACTTATGCAAAATGTTATCTTCTCTTTAGTCTGAACAATTCTAGATCTGGCATTTTTGATGTTCCCAGTACAAACCACCAACTTCAAAACATATACTGAATTCCTATTAAACAAAGGAGAGTTTACTGGGCCGCCTGAGGACCAGGAAGATGAGCTGAAGTGGAGGCAGGTCTTGAGGAACTGGTGCAAGAAAACCCACATAGCAAAAACATCCAAATAAGTTTACGTGTTTCCAGCACGATTTGAAAAAATAACTTGTACAAATATAACAGTAATAGTAGTCTCTGAACTTAACATTAGAAAAAGGTATTAGAGAAGAAAATTAAATCTAATTTCAGTTCACACTGGTGAAGCAGAAATCTTCTGCTTGTCTTTAAATGTATAGACTAGCTTTCTGTAAATTATTTTTTTGAAGGCTAAGTCACACCAATTGGAAAAAGATTTTAAAAGCAGGTGGGGGTCTAGAATAAACAGTAAATGTGAAGTTGTCTCTAAGTCAACAAGGTGGGGACTGACTTAGTTTTTCCTTAAAATCAAATCATAGAGACTTCCTGCAATTTTACTGCTGGGAACTTATCCTGTGGATATAGTTCTATGTGAAGATGTTCATTGTGATTTTATATAATTTCCCAAAATTGAAAACAACATAAATATTCATTAGAAGAGACTGGTTTAATTAACTGTGTTTGATCCATGTAATAGAATATTATACACTCCAGGGCCAGCCCATGGCTCACTCAGGAGAGCGCGGTGCTGATAACACCAAGGCCATGGGCTTGGATCCCTATATAGGGATGGCCGGTTCGCTCACTGGGTGAGCGTGGTGCTGACAACACCAAGTCAAGGGTTAAGATCCCCTTACTGGTCACCTTTAAAAAAAGAGAAGAAGAATATTATACATTCCTGAAAATGAATGAGGGGATCTATAGGTACAAATATGGGAGAAGGTCTAAGAAATACCACTAAGTGAAAGGCAAGGAACAGACTGTGTATAAATAGGGTCCTATTTATGCAAAAACAAGATTGTATAAATATGCTACTCATAGAGTATTTCTGGAAAAATAGTCAAGAAACTCTTATTGGGTATATCTTTGGGAAATGAAATTGTGGACTGAGATGAAGAGAACTTTTACTTTTTATACCCTCTAAGCCTTTTAATTATTGTTAAATCATGGACAGATATTACTTTTTGTTTATTAGATTCCTATACTATTATGCATATCTCATTTTAAAACAATAGTGCTTTTAAGCTGAAGTTACTTGGGAAGTGTCCTAACTTCTTTTTCTCATTTAAGTCTTCAGGTTCTACATCCCAGTGACTCTGTTGTGGGCTATGTGTTTACCTTAGCTTTTCCCATCTCTCTCTCTCTTTCTTTTTTTTTATATAATAGTCTCTTAAGAGTTTATTATAAACCAGTTTCATGGGCCACAAGGAAATCAAAGGACTATGTACAGCCTTACAGGAAACAGGCAGGGAGCCAAGGAAGGCCTAGATTAGTCTAGGGCCTTGGTGGGCGCATTACCGGGCAAGTGGGCCTTGTAAGGGAAACAGCACAACCTAGTGAGAATCTGCGAACACCACTATAACAAACAAACAGATCTGCAGCAACGCAGCCCTGGGAAGTCAGGCCCACACTTCTGTGGAGCTACTTCCATAACTCTGTGGCCAAAGGTCAAAGAAGGCCTCGCATACCTGAGGGGAGAGGGCCACCTCATCCAGGGAGGAGCCCCACTGGGGAACCCATGTGAGGCCTCATACCAGGAGCTAGGCCCATCATGCCTGGAGGGGGTGCCCCTTGGCCCATAGGTGGGGGAGGACCCTTTTGGCCAGGAGGGTACTGGGTCGGGGCCCCTGCAGTACTGGTTGTGGCAGCAGCTGCAGGGGCTGCAACAGTGACTATTCCTTGTAGGGTCATCACCTGTTGGGATGGACTACCAACCCCACGAACTGGCCCAGCAAGTCCTGCAGGAGCCTGGGGCATGGGAACACCAGCTGGGATTCCTCTGCCAGCAGCCCTGCCACTCCCTGGGCCACCAGCAGCTCCAGCAAGTGGCACTCGGGCAATGCCAGTATCTTTGGGAAGAGGTCTCTCTACTGTCATTGAGACCATCTTCTCCCCTCGCAGCAGCTCCAGACTGAAGACTCGCTTCTCTTCCCTTTGTTTGTTTGGAGTTCTTTGGTTTGATCTTCTGGAACTCATCACAGTCACAGAGAATCAAATTCATATGCTTGTTGAAAGCCTTGAAGGTGCCCATGAAAACCTGGCTATCTTGCAGGATGCATCTCATCCTGTAGTCAATATGCTGCAGCGTCCTGCTGCTCTTGCCCACAGTCACGATGGCGGTTCTGATGGCTTTTCCCATCTGTAATAACATCATGCACTGACAAATATGAATTTTTATTTCTGCTACTGGACTGTTTAATCCTGCTTGTTTTAAGAAGCATTTTCTAAGTTACAAGTTGATTAAGACACAGTATCTAATTTTAAGGAGCATAAAATGAAGTGGGAGAGACAGAAACTAGTTTTACTCTTAAAAAAAAACCAGTTTTAAAGAAACTCTGGTGAAACACAGAAAGGGCGTGGAAGATCTAGGCTAGGGAAAGGATCAAGTAAGATTTTCAGGAAAGCGTAACAATTAAGATGAATCTTACAAAAGAAGAATCAACTGTACAAGTACACTGACTTCACCAGAGCATTTTGCATGACCTAGAATTAGAGAATGTTAGACACAGAAGAGGCCTTAAAGAATATTAAGTCTAATTCTCTCATTTTACAAATAAAGGAACATTACTTGTTAAACAACATGGGCTGTGGGGTCAGATACAGTGACCAGTAGAGAGGAGACATTTAACAGATGTTTGTTCCCCACAGAACCGCCTGTGTGATTTACAGAACTGGTGCAAAACGAAATGCAGGACCCCTTGTTCAAAAATTGTTGAGAATTTTGGGACAGATACAACAGAGTATTAAACCAGAACTGAGAGTGTTAAACAGAGTGTTAAACCAGAGGCAGAATCTAAACAAGAACTCAGGTCTCCTCCTGCCCTGTCTTATTCAGATTTAGGATAAAAAAGCAAAAATCATTATCAAAGCCCACACCATGTATACAGGTTAATGTTTCTGAATTTTTTCTACATGCAATTATGTAATTGTGTTAAGAAACATGAGCAAAACCACAAGGTGCCAGCTGCTAAAATAGCTAAGTTACCCAGGCTTTTGAGAAATGGGGTAGGTCATAAATTCTGCCTTTCTCATTTTCATTTGTCCATCTTATAAAAAACAGATCAATATATAATGTCACTTTAAAAGAAAACAATTACAATAAGAAAAAACCCTTTAGAAAAGCATGCTTCTAACAAGGCTACAGGTATAATCAGCTCTTTTTATAACTTATATGGACAAAGTTTTCTCAAATTTTAAAAACTTATAAATAATCCACTCATCTAAATTTTTTTAAAACTGAGGCAGTATAAAGATCTCATATTCATTCTTACATATTAATTAACAAATTTGTGCCTGTATTTATTCCTGTAATAAATACAAGTCAATGAGGTCCAAGAGCCTTGGAGAGGGCTGGTTCACAACAAGTGTTCAGTGAAGAGTGGGTATGTGATGGATGACAGAATGAATGAATGACTAAATAATAAACTGCAGTGGAATATTATTTGGCCAGAAAAAATAAAAATTTGATATATGTTACAACATGGATGAATCTTGAAAACATGATGCTAAGTGAAAGAAGCCAGATGTAAAAGACCACATATTGTAGGATTCCATTTATATGAAATGTCCAGAATAGGCAAGTCCATAGAGATGGAAGGCAGATTAGTGGTTGCCAGGGGCTGGCAGGAGGGCAGGAGGAAGGAACAGGGACTGACTGCTTAACGAATGTGGTTTGTTTTTGTTTTTTTTCTTTTTAGAGTGATGAAAATGTTCTGGAATAAGATAGTGGTGATGATAGCTAAACTTTGTGACTATACTAAAAATCATTATTTGTACACTTGAAAATGGGTGGGTATATTATGGTATGTAAACTATATCTCAATTTTTTAAATGTAAAACAATAAATAAACCAAGATTGAGAGATTTAAGTAACTTGCTAAAAATCGAATTGCTGGTAAGCATGATTCTGAACTTAACATTAGTGCCTAGCTATGGTTTTTTCTAGTCTATCAAGCTACTGCCCAGATATTTCCAGAGCACCCTCTCAAAGGCTCCTAGAGTGCCCACTGGGACCAAAGTGTGAACCCAGCAATAGCCACAGTCCAACTCCTGAGGCTCTGGCCTGCAAGGGGTATGGTATGAAGCAGAGAGGAGAGAGAGCAAGGCAAGAGCTTCTTCCACAAGGTTCCTCTTTCTCCCTCTGTTGTCCTGAACACCACCCAGGTGGCCCTGATGCCTCAGGTCTTGCTTGAGAATTCAGAATAACCAGCAACATCCCTATTGTGCCTTTGCAGTATCCCACGATACCTTAGAATATTTATATTCTGTTTCCTCAGGTCTAATTTTTTTCCAGGATAGCCCAGAGGCAGACAACTTGTAACCTCTTGTGAAATGCCTGGTGTTCATTCTTCAGGACAGACATTAGGCCTATTAATTTGGCTAATAGTAAAATAACAACCATCACAGCTTGTCCTTACTTGTGGGTAATAGACGAAAGTTTTCTAAGGTTTCTTCAGTTTTTAACATGTGTTCATCTGTTATAGGAGAATGAGGCGAGAGTCATGCATTTATCTCTCTTCTAAAGAAAAAGAAACAACTGTAGCCCTTACACCTCCATCTTCTGACTCCTGGTTTATGATCTGCTTTACTTCCCTGCCAAGGGAATCAAGCAGTCTTTCTTACACTTAATTTTTTTGCCCAGATACTGGGGTGGAATATAAGGTGGGTGGGTGATGGGGACGCATGTCCTGCCAGGAAAAGTTAAACGTTAAGGTCTTTCTCCCAAAGGATAGATAATTAATCATAGTTAAAATGGCAATCTGTCACTGAAAGGAAGAAAGAAAAAGCAGAAACATAAAATAAAGCAGATATGTAATATCAGGTAGCACCAAAGAGGTTAAAGATTTAACTCCTAATGTGTGTAGGGGATTTTGTGCAACAAGTTTTATACTAGTCTCTGGGCACAAAAGTTTTTCTTTTGTGGTCAATATGAGTCTATATGTTTATAGACTATATGTCCGTCACTCTAATTTTGAAATCAACAGCAATTCCTTGATTGCATGTGCTACCTGAGAGTGGAGCATGAGAGAACATAGAGAATAAAAGTTCCACCTTTCTGCTGTGAAGCAGGGAGAACAGGCACATAGCCAAAACTTATGTGGTTCTTCAAACTTTTGGTTGGGATCAGAGTGTCTCGCCCTCACTGACCAATACAGAATGGAATGTAAGGTTGTGACTAATGGGCTCTCTGCAGTCCTGAGATTGGCTCTGCACTAACCACACCTCCTGGATTCCTGTAAGCTCCAGTCCAGTTGAGCCTCCCTAGAGACCACCCCACCCCACCCCCCACAGAGCCCCTGGGATACTCAGAGACAGCCTGACCCCCACCCACTAGTCATCCCCAGAATCTGAACTATGAGGACACATCAATTCCTGACTCAGGCATTTGAGTCAATTTTCAGTGAACTCAGGATAAGGGACACCATCTCATTAACCAGCGATTACCGGCTATCGTATGGGGAGCTAGAAAATCATGGGCTTTGAAATCAAACAAACTCAGGTTGTTGTGCTCACTTATGACACTCAGAAACTGCTGTGTATCCTTTGTAGAATTTGAAAATGTTAATCTCGCTGAGCCTTAGTTTCCTCATCTATAAGAAATGGAGATGACAATATCTTTTTTTGCAAGTACTGTTTTAGAAGAAAGTGAGATAAAGAATGAAAAATTTCAATTTACAAATATTTCTGAACAAATCATAGGTTTCTTCCTTCCTGTCCCAAAGCTGATGAGTTCAGGCCAAACAGAATCTTGAGAGTGGGGAGATTCTGAGAGATCAATTCCAAACCAAATTCACGGAGTCAATCGAAGACATTTGACTTGCTTAGTCCCCTCGAACTCTTTACATGGCCTTTTCTGTCCTCTGTCTATTCCAATTTCTAAACCTTTTGTTCATTACCACAGCCCTCTTTATGGTTTTCAGACATCCTTTCTGATTGCCCCCTCCTAAATTTAATACCACAGATATGCTACTGTCTCTGTTTATGTACTACATGTACATCTGTACTTTATAGGTAAATTTTTTTGCATCCTCTGCCACCGTCAAGGACGAATTTTCATCCCTTTGGGGATGATATAATCCCCATTGAGAGTTCACAGTCTATTCTATAAAAGTGTTAAGAGAATTTATGTGGAGATAATTTTTTTTAAAGCCTGTGGAAGATGACATTTTGAATTCTACTTCAGACCAGACTCTTCCTGTCACCATAACTATTAGAAGGAGAAAAGAGTTGGCCAAATTTTAACAATTTTCTTATTTCCTATGTTTAGCCACCAATGTCTAGGTCAAACTTTCAGAAATAAAGAAAGAAGCTTGGAAGGCAAGAAATTAAATGATGATGCTAGGCACCGATCTACTGATGTGGCATTCCCAAGTCTAATTGGTTTCTACTGTCCTCTATGTGGGTGTCCAGATTTTGCCCAATTAAACTTTTATTTCTCAATTAAAATTATACCTAGTACCACTTTCATCTTAGTGCATTTAATTGAAATTTTTGTGGGAGAACTTTGCTAAGCTTCAGTGTTTGAATTTTTAAATAATTGATGATGTGACAAGCAGTAAGAATTAATTTGCACACAAAGCTTCTAAAAATTAGGCCACTTTCTTGTCATTATTTTGAGAAAACCTCAAAATTATGTAATAAATTTCATTGAGAAATGAAATGTTGATACAAATAATAGTAGAACAATACCAAGTACTGATGAAATAAAAAGCTACTAATATAAAAAATAATAATAATAGAACAATACTAAGTGTTGGGGACGATGTGGAACAATAGGAGCTTTTATACACTGCTGGCAAGAATGTAAAATGATACAATCACTTTGCAAAACAATTTGCCATTTTCTTAACAAGTGAAATATACACCTACCATGTTACTCAGCAAATCTACTCCTCTGTCTAGGTGTTTACCCAAAAGAAATGAAACATAAGACCATAAAAGACCTGTACACAAACGTTTATAGCAGCTTTATTCATGACAGCCAAGAACAAATTGTGATATATTCATACAATGCAATACTACTCAACGATAAAAAGAATTACGCATAAATGCAACAACATGGATAAATCTCAAAAACAATGTGCTTAGTGAAAGAAGTCAGGCACAAAAGAGTATGTATTGTCTCTTTCCACTTTTATGGAACTGTAGTAAAGACAAATCTAATCTATAGTGACAGAAAGCATGTCAGTGGTGCCTGGGGCCAGCGATGGAAGGGGGAGAAGGGGATGTTGCCTAAGAGGGACACACGGGAACTTTTTGGGGTGATGGAAATGTTTTATATCTTGTCCGTAGTGGTGGTTGCCTAGATGTATACACTTGCCAAGAGTTATCAACTGTATACTTAATGTGGGTTCATATAAAAATAAAAGTCAAAATGTTGTCAAAGTTGTAGCAATGAAAGTTGCCTATTGTAAAAATGCCACAAATAGTATTTATAGAATCATTGTAGCAGTCATTTTGTAGTGCAAATCGAATACCATTTTTAACAGCCTTATTGAGGTATAATTTATATACCATAAAGTTCTCTCATTGGAAGTGTACAGTTATATGACTTTTTGTGAATGTATACAGTTATGCAACCATTACAACAATCTAGTTTAGGATGCTCCCATCCTCCAAAAAATTCCTCATGTCTCTTTGGCAGTCAATCCCCTTTCCCACCCCTCAATGCCCCAGGTAACCCCTGGAACACTCTGTCTCTATAGTTTTGCCTTTTCTAGAAATTTCATTTAAATGGAATTTTATATAATCTTCTGTGAGTGGCTTTTTTCTTCTATTCTTTAACCTTTTTTGTTTATTTCTTCCTGTTTGGTTTCTTAAGATAAAGACACTCAAATCCAGAGTGGTTGTAGGACTTCTCTGATTACATCTTAGTAGCAGATCCAGGACAAGAGCACACATTTGCTCATTCTTAGTTCAGAACTTCACCACAACACCATGTTATTGTCAGGATATGGTGTGCCAGAGCAGAAAAAAGCATTATTTAGGAAATCGGAGTTGCTGTTATCTCTAGCTGTGTAGTCTACACACCTAACTAATCTTCTCCGAGGTTCAATTCTCCTTATATAAAATGAGGATAATAATATCTAATGCATAGCTCTGGTGTGAGGAATAAGTGTACAAAGTGCATAATATAGGACTAAGCAAACATTAGGGATTTAATAAATGTTAGTTGTTATTGACTGGAAAATCACTGAAAGCACATTCCATCTTCAGACAAAGGACATAGGGAGAAAAAGCAACACAAGTTTGTAATTGAAGAGTAGGGTTTAAACACTGATATTTAAAAGGAGAATGAATCTCACAGATGAAAAACAGTGCCATCTGAATGAGAAATGATTTGCTAAACGTAAACTAAACATTCCTTTTATTTCCTTGACAGAAAGAACACTTTACAAATAATCTTTTTTTTTTTTTTTTTTTTTTTTTTGCTTGATTTTAAGTCTAACTCAATTGTCTTCAGTCTTGGCTACATATGAGAGTCAACTGGGAGTGTTAAAAATTACCAGTGCCTGGGCCACAGCTCAGAAATTCTGATTTTTATTGCTCTGAGGAGGTGCCCTGGGCATCAGGAATTTTAATTTCCCCTGGCAATATTAATGTATAACCATCGTGAGAATTCGTGGTTGAATTAACAAGTTGATTTGCTTCCTGGGTTTTAGGGAATGGATTCAAAATTTTGAAGAAAACTGTCTTTGGAGACTGCCACTTCTGACCTCTTAGGAAGAGGCAAACTGCAGAGCCTGCCCCTCCCCACACAGATATTTCATCCACAGATGATCTTTGCTCATTTTGCAAAACAGCATTGGATGTTTGTGCAATCAAGCATGAGGGCTTTGTATGAATGACATTAGTTATTTCTGCTTGGAAAGAGGAGGTTGTCTTCCTCCTCTACATCCTGTGCTCCTGCTTTTCTTCTCAGCCCTCAGAGTTGGTGTTTAAACATATATTCTTAAGCAATAAGTGCATATCTCATGAGTAACAACTTCAAAAAGACACGTAAAATCTGCATTGACCATTACTCTAACCTAAAAGATCTAAATACTCAGGAGGCCTGGACAATTCTCCTACCCTCTTGAGTCTTCAAATATTTAATTTGTAAAATTAATGGACTTTATTATATGAACCCTAAGGTATTTTCCAGTTACTATGATTCTATGGTTGTGATTCTCATGACTAGTATAATAATGAGAAAATACTATATTTAAGGCCCACTTTACGATTCTACTACAAAGTGCTAAATGACTTCTAAAATGAGGGCTTAGATCTCTGTTAAAATCATTAGCACATACACATAAATGATATATTTGGTCTTTGAGCATTTCACAAGACATGCAATGGTTCAGCCTATACATTCCAGAAGGAACTGACAGCTGCAGTAGAGGAATAGTTACATTAATAAATTATCATGCTTTACAGATAAGGTACTGACAGAACCCTAGCTAACAGATTAACTAATTGGTCGGCAATGGTATTGCAAAATTATAACATGACATTAATCATTACCTGGTGAAATGCTTTAGGAGCCTTTGGGTAATGCTGTGGCTCCCTGGGAAATTCACTAATAAATCCACATAAACCCAAAGTGGCAGTAAAACACTCTTGCTATGGAATTAAAAGAGAGTTTGGTTAAAGAAAGGAAAACAACTCTAAATAGTAAAATAAATATTTTCCTCTGCCTTTGGGTGACCTCGTACTCAACCTCTTCCCTTATGAGAATGCTGTCTCCAAGTCTGTGGTTTTGTGGCATGTCAGTAATTCTAGAGAGTCTATCCATAGTCCAGCAATGGGCCACTTCCCAGATGTACAAACCTGACTCTCTCCTCCTTTCTCCACAAACACCCACATATTCACTAACTCCCTCATTTCTTAAGATGGATTCTCTTTCTTTAATGCCACCTTACAACTATATATCAGGTCTTTGTCCCCCAAATATCTTCAGTAAGGTTTCCCTCTCTTGCTTCTAAGGCATGCCCTGGCAGGTATGCCACTCATACAGAAGCTCTGCTTTCTGGTGGTGCTAAGGCTAGAAGAAATGTGGGTCAATGAAATAACTTATCTGAAGTAAAGTCACCTTAAATTAAGTTTATTAGTTACTTGTAGAGGTTTGAGGACTATACTTAATGATGTGTTCAAAAAGAGTACACAAACCCAAGAGGTTAGATACTGCCTCAAGAACATGATAAAGAATAAATTTTTCAGTTATGCAAGATGAATAAGTTCTAGAAATCTGTTGTATAATACTGTGCCTATAATTAATAATACAGTATAGTGCACTTAAAATTTTAAGAGGATTAGAAAAAAAAGAAGATAATAAGGCAAGACTCCAGTGCATCATGTCATTGCTGACAATCACAAAGACACCCTAGTGGAGTATTACTGTCACCCTGCCATGGAGCTATCTGAAAGAAGCTGGAGGCTAAAAGGCCAAATAAAAGATTCCACAAACAGAGGCCATACACACTAACCAATATCTGAATTGAGAAATGTATGTTTCAGAAAGGGGCCTATCAGGGGCCATAGTACTGTGTGTTTTCATGTACATTTCTGAAATCAGGCCTTCTCTTCATAACTGTCTTAGTGTGCTAGGGTTGCCATGACAAAATACCATAGGCTGGGTGGCGTAAACAACAGACATTTATTTCTCACAGTTCTGGAAGCTGGAAGTCTAAGATTAGGGTGCCAGCATGGTCAGTTTCTGGTGAAGGCTCCCTTCCTGTCTTGCAGACACTCGTTTCTCACTGTGTGCTCATGTGGCCTTTCCTTGGTGTGCTCACATGGAGAGAGGGCACTTTCTTCCTCTTCTTATAAAACCACCAATCCTATCAGATTAGGACCCCCACCCTTATGATCTCATTTAATCTACTTACTTCTTCAAAGCCCTATCTCCAAATACAATCACATTGTGGTTTAGGACTTCAACATATGAATGGGGGTCAGTGGGAGGGGGGCACAATTCAGTCCGTAGCAATGACACAGCAACCCGCAGAGAATATCTCAAAATGCAGAACTCAGTTTTACTCTTTAAAGCAATGCATTTTTAAAATATATTTTACAATGCCTCAATTTTGGCAATAGAATCCTTTGTCCAAAATAAAATTTATAAAAATACCTGGTATATGAGGGTACTTCAAAAATTTGGTGGAAAAATGGAATTAAAATATAATATTCATCTTTCCATGAACTTTTTGAAGATCCTTCATATAATATAAAAAAATATATATGAATATGCTGTGTGTATTCAACCTGTGTAGGAGTGGATGGATGCTTCTGCACCAAACCAGCTGTGTGAGTAGACACATAGGAGATGTCAAGGAGCTGTCATCCTGGGTGAATGGCTCAAGTGCATGCCCCATGAAGCCCCTTGGGAAAACATCTTTGCTATCAAATGGAGAATTTGTAAGCACAACTGTACCTCATGGTTACCATGGAACTGAGCAGAGCCAAACATGAGCCTGGATGCATAATGAGACTCAACTAGGGGGTGTCTCATCCAGGGTCATCAGGAAATTTATCAGTGGGATTTAAGCAACTAGTCTTGATGGTTAAATCCTCATGTAAAAATGTGTTCCCTTGATGGGAGTTCTGGTCGAGATGGCAGAATAGACGGTCCCCAGTGTCATTCTCTCACACAAATCAATCAATTTATAACTATAAAAATGTAACAACAGCCAAGCTGGGGCCACTGGAGCTCAAGGGAAGAGGAGGAGAAGCTGACAGAGTTCATGAAGGTGGGAGAAGCCACAATGAGATAAAGAAAAAACTGCTCAGAGTGTTTCGAGCCACAGCTGCTTTAAGCACTGTGAGCTGCTGAGCACATGGAGCAGGAGCTGGCAGAAGCTGCAGCTGTGCCCTGTGGATGGAGTTGCTTGGTGGCGGCAGGAGAGAAGAGGACCTTGGTGGCCCACAGGACAGCAAGATCACTAATAGGGTTCCTGAGGACCCACATAGGAGCAAGGAGCCAGAACAACTGAAAAAAGGAGCCATACAGAGGTTGGTGAGTCATCACAAGGGACTGGTGCAGGGCCCATCCCAAGAGAAGTGTTTGGAGCATAGGCGGTGGGGGAGATGGGCCCACCCAGAGAACACTGGGATACAGCATGGTCAGCCGATCTGTCCCACAATCAGCACAGGACCACTCAGAGGGGAGACTGGTCAGGAATACAGAATTGCATGGGGTTCAGTTTGATGAAAAGACTCAGGCCCAGATCAAAGTATCTACATAACCCAAGAGTGCACTGGGTCTCTGGAGAGACAGAAGTACCTATAAGGTCAACCATTAAACCCTGTGCTTCACAGAAAGCCTTCCCTAGGGAAACAGCAACAAAGCAGCAATTTAGCTCAACCACACAGCTCAATTACTGGTTCCTACAGGAAGTTCCCCCATTTTAGAAGTAAGCAAAGGACAAAATATTAGTTCCAGCCCAGGCACACCAGCAGCACCTCGGGCCCTGCCTGGGGGCCCAGGGGATGGAGCCAGGGGCCAGAACCCCCTCCCACAACCAGGCAAACTGCCAGTGCCAAGGAGCATGCCAAAAACATCACTCCATGTGGGTGGCCCACCACAGTCACCACAGTAGCCATGGCTGCCGTGAAAGTGGCTAGACACTACAACCACCATGCAGATGGTCCACCAACCACTGGAGTGCATTGACATAAGGAGAGTCACCAGCAGAGACCATAGAAAAGAAGAGGATGTCTCTCTCCACAAAGCCCATTTCAGAGTGGCAGAAGAGCATCTGCTCTATAATAATATTGGGGGATCTGAATACACCTCTTTGGACAGATCATCTAGGCAACAAATCAGCAGAGTAACCATTACTCTTTCAGAAGGAGAGAAGAAATCTAGGGTAATTAGAGAGGGGAGGAGGAAGGAGAGGGGGATGGGGAGAGATCAGATAAGGGGCACAAAGAATAAATACAATTTGTAACTATATATATACTAGTAATATTGATTTGATCAACATATATCAACACTGAATCTCAAAAATATGTATAATCAATTATGATTCAATAAAAATTAATTAATGTTTTTCTTTTTAAATGTGTTCCCTTTAGCATTTTACTGATAAAATCAAAGCACCTGCAAATCTGGAAGCTTCACCTCACTAAAGAACCTTTCAAGACTGTTGTTTGCATGAGACAGGATGTAGTATTTCCTATAGGAGAGTCCGAATCTCTTCATCAAATCATAAAGAAAATGTATTGAACTGGGGTCAGGAGAACTCTGGTCTTATCCATTTTTGCCACCATTTAGCCTTGTTGGAGAAGTGGTCCTATTTCCTCATCAGTAAATGAAAGGGTGGATTAAGACAGTGAGTCTCAAACTTTAGTATGTAAGAACTGGTTGGATAGTCTATTTTTTTAAAATTCTGATTCAGTGGATCTGTGGTAAGATCCAGAAATTTTATTATTTATTGGCACTCTGATGATTGGGATATAGACAGTCAACAGATTTCTACCTACACACACACACACACACACACACACACACTTTGAGAAACACTGAACTAAAAGATCCCTAAAGTCCTTCTGCCTTTCAGATCCTATAATTCAATGCTTTTAAGGTTCATCCAAGCAAAGCATGACATCAGGCCTACATTCCTGACCTGTCTGCAGCAGAATTAATAAAAACAAGCATCTTTTGCTCACTCTAAGTGCCCTGGACCATGCCATTGTGATAAAGTCCGAGAGAGAGGAAATAATGATGCCTGAGCAGTGTTCACTTTTGTGACTTTCATCCTGTGCGGGCTGGCTATTTTCCATCTTCAGTGTATATGTTTAAAACAATGCCCCAAGGTGAAAGAAAATTGCTTAGAATGTTCCTTCAACACCTCCCGGGCTCTTTCTTCTGCCCTGCTTCCAGCCTTCTCTCTGTGAGGTCTCAGAACCTGAATTTCAGTATTCAGATAAAAAAACGAGGGCTTCTCTCCTATCTCCTATCTTCAATTCCATTTCCAATATCATTAATGTTTTCAGGACAGACAGATTTTTTTAAAAACACTATATCCTCTTCTAGGATGTTCTCAGTGATTTAGAACATCATCTGTATGTTCAAGGCATCTTTCTGGGATCATTGTTTATTTCATATGAATGGAGCTTAAGACAGTTTCCTTGAAGGGAGGGATGCCGTACGTGGGTTGTGTGCTTATGAGAAGTTACAGTGAACATGAAAACTAGCACTTTGCAAAAACAGTACACTGCAAGGAGACTGGAGGAGGACAGCATAAGTCTGTGGTGTCTGAGTTATCTAATGAAATTCAAGTTTACTTGATAATCCAGTAGAAGGACCAGGAATTGAAATTTTTCATGGAACTACTGAACTCTGTAAGGAATTAATAAAAGAGGGAGGAATAATGACTTCATGAGGACATCCTCAGTTGGTCTTTTCTACTCTATGAGGCCATCTCCAGGCTTAGGATGAGCTCACTTAGTATGGGTCATCCTGGGATAGTCACTTGCTTCCTGATTTTACCCCCACTGTTGAAAGCAGCTTCATGAAGACTGGTCCTTGAGAGAGGGACTCAGATTGAGGCTTCAGCAAATACCCCTGGCATCTGATGTTCTTCCGAGAAAGTTAATGAATATAGCTTGGAGTCAAACAAATTAATTTTTTACATTTAGCTGAGAGAGATTGGAGAAAGGGAAAACAGTCAGGCAGCCTTCACAGCAATAATCCAGAGGTGAGGTATTATAGCCCTAGAAAGGTGGTGTGGGAAAAATATTACGACGTCTGGCAGGACGCTTCTCCAATAGCCTTGTCACATTGCTTTGTGATTCCTACTTGCATAGCCATCCCTCATTAGACTAGGAGCTTCTCTGAAGGAGAAGCCAAGTCTTCATTCATCTTCTAAATCTAGCAGAGTGCTTTGGCATATAATGGTAGTTTGTAGCACGTTTAAGTAAAATGACTCCTGCTGCATGAAACATTCCCCTCAAGTATTAAGTGTACAAGGGGTTGGGGAGATGTTGGTCAAAGGACATAAAATTTCACTTGGAAGGAACAAGTTCAAGAGATCTACTGTACAACATGGTGGCTATAGTTAATAATAATATATTATATACTTCAAATTATATACTTGAGAATAAATTTTAAGTGTTTTCACCACAACAAATGATAAGTATATAAGGCAATGCATATGTAAATTAGCTCAATTTAGCCATTCCACATATTTCAAAACATCATGTGGTATACGATAGAGAGAAAGGAATGGCTATTTTCAATATATTTGGGTATCTCCTTTCCTTTCGGTCTTTAGTTAATATTAACAAGTGTAAAATAATTAAGTGAAAGGGAAAAAAATTATGGCTTAAAGCTAAAATCTATAAGGCTTTGTGTTTTTATGGTAAATTTTTCCTTCTGATGTTATGATTGAAAGTTCAAAACATAGCATGGTACACATAATCAGAAATTATACAAAGATGTGAAAAGAACAGCTAAAAGGAAAGGAAAGTGGAAGTGTGCCAAAAATTGATAGCAACTATAAACCAATTAGAAAAACTATAAAGTGTATTTGAGGCCCCAACATGGTTCACGCTTTCTCTTCTTTCCCAACAGCTCTTAAACTGAGTAAAGAAGTGATATTCTGATGCTTGTGATTCATTGTGAGTATAGTATTTAAGCCACTTAATTAGAGTGAATATATAATTTTGTCATCAAAATTGGGACACTTTTGTGTGTGAAAGGTACACTGAGCCAAGGCTGCCTCAGACAACCCAAGACATGTGGTTGGTCTATTCTTCATCCATTTAAGAGGCTTCTTCTTCTTCTGTGTATTTTGTTCAAAATGTTCCATATTTGCTCAAAGAGAGATCTTAATCAGACTCCCACAGTGTGCCAGCCTAAAGTGAACATAAGTCTGCTTTGAACATACCCAGTTGCAGCCCAGGTGCAAGTACATGGCCCAAAGCAATGAATTCCACAAGGTGCGATACAGCACAAGTGAGAATCTTATTTAAGGTCAAGGACAAAGGACACCGCACAAAACAACATTCAATCACAGAAGGAGAAAGCAAGTTTTCTATTACAGCAAGGAGAGAGTTGGATTTAGATGACAAATTATTTTTATCACCTAACAGTTATTAATCTCCCACTGGAACAGATGGCAGACCTCTAGGTCAAAGTAATTTTTTAATGTAGCAGATACTAAATAGCATTGCTTTGTTTTTATCCTATTTATTTTTACAGGATCTATTTATTGCAAGTAATATCAGTTTTTCATTTATAATAATGTTATTTTCCTGAAAAATAGATTTGAATATAACAAACAACCAAAGAAATAATATTGTCATATGTAAATATGAACAAAAAAAAATCTTTTAAAAAATCTTCAAGACAAAACTACTAGGTAAAATGATCAAAGAATTAGGGGATTCGGACCCAACCTATATTCATTCTTGATCCAAGGAATCATGGAGGCAAAGGTGGTACAAGACTTCACCCATATCTAGGTCTTTTTCTGAAAATGAAGAACATCAGTCAGGAAGAGAGAACCTCACAATTTCAACATGAAAGCCTGAGAGGTTGTTAGGATAGGGGAAGTTGTCTAAATACACCAAGACAAGGAAATAAGATGAAAACTGAGCCAAGGAGAAGCTGAGTTTGAAAACTAAAGGAGACAAACCTCCTTGGTTTAGCCATACGTGGCTAAATCACATATGAAGCAGAGGGGGAAGGAAAGGACGTAAACAGAAGAAGTACACTATAGTATACGGTCAGAAATGAATAATACGACAGAAGGAGATGCTTAAGGGGTGAGAATGGATGGCTCAGGAAATGAAATCCATCATGGTCCACCTGCTATGACGTGCTTTTCAACAAGGTTGACTGGGACAAAAACAGGATAAAGGTCTTTGCTGTCTACCTTTCCACCCAGATGTTTCCCATGCAACCCCCTTACAACCACCTAGAATGCTATTCCTACTCATATTTTAGAAAAAGGTTAATGTATAAGCAAAGCTTCCTATAGAATATTTCAATATTTAAATGCGATGAGAGACATGTGAGCTTGAAATGGGTTTTTGAGACATGTCAGCATATTGGTGATGATTGAAATTATGACAGTGGGTAAACTGGAACTCTAAGCATCCATCATAGACACTTCACCCACACTATTGTCTGCCAGCAACATTCTCTTCCTACAAACTCTCTCCTGGTCTAGCTAACTTTTATTATTCATGGTTTAGGTCTTAAACTCCCCACCTACTTCCACCTTTGCCTTTGGTGAATGTTCCCATAGCCTAACCTTTCACAGCTCCCGTAACACCATTGTTATCACTTATGTAGTATTTCATATTAGACTCCAAACTCTCAAGGGGCAGGAATGAGATTCACCATGATATCCCCACCATCTGATGTAGTCTTGTCCATAGTCGGCAGTCTATAAATGAATGAACAAGTGAATGAGTGAATGACTAGCAGCACATTGCTATAACTCATGAACATTCACTCAGGAAGCACACTGACCTGGCCTTTCTGGACATAGACTGGTGAGGAGAGGAAGAATGTCAAACCAGATACAGCTCAGACCAAGAGAATAACACAATAGAGCTGAGTAGGTCAGAGAACATGTGGGGGTGGGGGGAGAAGATCAATTTGTATGTCTAAAGGGGTCCCTAATAAGGTTAGTCTTGGTCATTACTGGCTCAGGAGTAGGGACATTGAGCTAAAGTTTGGAGACACTGTCGCTAAACAGGATATTTCAGCACTCAGATCTGTCTGTTCATTATGTTCATTAGAGTTAGCTCACCAACATATGTGCTTTTTAAAATTTCTTTTATTTGCCTAAGCATGTGCCCTATGGAACTGTTGAGCCACGTCCCCTTGGTTTTAAAAGTATGTAGCTTGTACAACTGAGATGGAAGGAAATTTAGTCTACTTTCCCTGCCTAATTATGCCTCTCCTATTAAAAATAGAACTATTTATTTAAACAGCTACCTAATACAAACTAATCACTAGGAAAATATTTTCTAAAATAACCATAAAGAGAGGCAGCTATTAACTTTGAACAAATCACTTAACCTCTCTGACTGTTAGTTTCTTACCTGCAAAACTAGAATTGTACAACTAACTAACCTTTCAAGGAGGATGTAAGGTTCAAAATATATAAGCACCAAACACAAAGGTTATCATCATTCACAGCAATTTACAGTAGACTTCAAGGAAATACAAATACTTCAGCATAAGGTGATAATCCTCTCACTAAACGTTAACTTTTACATGCCAGATATCAATATGAAACGGTGTTTTCCATCAGGTGTCAATAGAATATAACTTATTGCTTTATCTTGAACACTTTCTGAGCTCTAGAAGCCTTGTAGATTGGTATACAACAATATACAAGTCCCCAGAGACACTTCTCTTTTAGCCTAATTTTTTCTCATTCCAGTAGAAGAAAACTTTTGAAGCTCGCTTAAAAGGGAAGGCCATATTTGTCCACGATCCCACCTCTCACTTCCTGTTTCTTTCTTTCCCTGAGGTGCCCCACTGACCTACACTCAGAGCACTCGCTCCATCCACATTAACTGACCCCTCCTGCCGCCACCTCCCAAATCAGGGCCTACTTTTCCCTTCTATCAGGTTTACCAGAGTGTTGTTCTCCTACCTCTTACATCAGAATCACCAGGTACCTCACTCCTGACTTTCCAAATCAGACTCTGCAGAAATTAAGTTGGGAATTCACATTTTAATAAGCTCCCTAGGTGATTCTTAAGCACATAAAGTTTAAGGATCCTGGTCTTAAACCAGGGGACAGCATTTCTGTGGGTAGAGAAAGGCTCCTGGACCTTTTAGGGTAGGACTCTGCTTTCACCACCTTTCAAGTCCCATTGGATTGTACATGCCTCTTTCAACATGGCTTAAAAAATACTCTCACTGGATCAAGTTTAAACTTGATCTGCACTTTGAAAAACCTAGTGCACAAATTGGTACCTAGCTAAGTCTAGCTGCAGTAATTTGGGATGAGTTCATACATTAAATAGCCAATACTCCAAGTTAATAGGTACTAGGCTTGCATCAGTGATTCCCAAAGGGTGAGATTCTTGCTGTTGACAGTGGGAGAGATGATTTTAAATAACATGTTCATGTGGCATTAAATAACAATGAGTTAAATGTGAGAATCTTTTCAATTCTCTATCTTCCTGATTACATCAGGAAGTCTCAGAGTGGTGCTACTGTGCCTTTGAACAATCCATTAACATTCCCCAATTCCCCTTTTGTTAAAAAAACGATGACCAGTAATGGGATCTTAACCCTTGACTTGGTGTTGTCAGCACCACGCTCTCCCGAGTGAGCCATGGGCTGGCCCCTCCAATTTCCCTTTTTTAATAAAGAGAGAGAGAGTGGGTTTCAGGCTACAACTTTCTCAAGCAACAAGATTTAACTAGAATGAAATAAATTGTATGACTTCCTGTGTATTTATTTTTACTGTTTTTTTTTCTATTTATTAATAGTAATGATATAGTTTTCTTTTATTCATTTGAATATTTAAAAGTGAGTTGATTTAAAGAGAACTAATAGTATAGATAATATATAGTATGGCAAAAAGCATGAAGGGTGCAAATGAATGACTAAAGTTTTGGGAAAACTGTTTAATGGATTAAAAACTATGAGTAGGTTAGAACAATTCTTAGAATAAGACTAGAAAACAGATTTCATTGTACTTCATGATGTTAAGTTTTGTACATTCATGTCTTATGTTGTTTTATGCACAAGAAGAGCAGCTCATTTAACAATTCTTTGATATAAGATGTGAATGAGGTTTCATACTGGCTGCCTTAAATGAGAGGTCTTCAAAAAGTTCATAGAAAGATTTATTATCTTTTGATTCCATTTTTGCACAAACTTTTTAAAGTACCCTCATAGGTATAGAGAGGGGAGGGGCAGGAATTAGCACAGCTGCTGCTTGTTTTCATTTTTCAGTTCTAGAAGCGAGTCATTAGAAAGGTCACTTAAATAAATAAATAAATAAATAAATAAATGTCACTTTCTGAAGATGTCACATTTAAATCCTTTTACTCCCACCTTTTAATTCTTTACTCTTCAAGTTAATGCTGAAGAACAATTTGGCTTCCTTAACCAAAATTATTTTCCCATACTTTCTAGTATTTCTATTGTACATTTCCAAACTCTTATCTCATAGCCAATTGTATGTAGGACCATGTTTCTCCAGGTGGAGATAGCCCAGCATATGAAAATAGGCTCAGAATATCTGGATTGCTGAAGACCATGTTCCCTCAGATTTATAGACACACTAATAATAACACTGCTTAGCTGACTGAGTTATAAGCATTGATTCAGAATGAGTAGGAAAAAATAGTGATTTTTGCTCACTTTGCTAGTAATGTGTCTCTTGTGGAAAAAGATAATACATTATTTACATTAATAAGTACAAGACAAGCTAAATTTTGCAGGCCATTTGGCCTATACTTCTTTTTTGATGAGCTATGATGCCTTATTTGTATTCAGTAATGTTTTTCTCATTTTTATATAGTAATCATCTCTGAAATTGATCCCTTGTGAAAAAAGCCTTTGATATAAGGTTGTGGTTCTTGTTAAATATAAGCTGACTCATGGGAATAGGTTTTGAAAACCAGTCTTGCTTGAAAAGAAATAAATTAATTCTGTATGTGTGTGTTTTTGTTTAGTACAGTATCAGAGAGAAATGCAGTGGCCTTGGAAATGAAGATATGGTAGCCTTTGTTTGAGATCAGAAAAGTGTGATCCTCTTAGAAACTATGTATTGAATAAATGGTACACCCTACTTTCTAATCTCAGTACAATTATGCTCACAAAATGTTGTCACATATTTTTTCTTTTGCTACTTACTTGACTTATTCTCCCAACGTAGGCTATTAGTACTCAGTCCAGTTTCTCCCATTGGGATCAACTTTCATGTCTACTACTTAATCCCATTGTCCAAGAACACAAGATATTGACTTTGTCCCGAATAACCTCGTCCTGCTTTCACTCTTTAAGCCAAGAGTCTGACTGGACCTCTATTGCCATATTTTCTGTGTCACACACTGTCACTGTTAAAGATGGGTCTTGTAAAATCTAACAGCTCTTTATAGTAATGTCCTTGCTAGCTGGAGCCTCATTAGCACTAGAGTGGAGCCTAATATGGGGGGCTCCAAAGTTGCAGTTCTCTTGTGTCATTTTCCAAAAGGCTGACACCAGTTTCAGACTGGCTGAATCTGAGAAAATTCCACCATAAGCTCCATGATGTGCCATAATCATCACTGTACTTCTTGATCCTTGGTCACTATACTAGATACCTCCTCTTCTCAAGGTTGGTTTTATTTCACAGATTTTGCTGTGCTTCCCTTCCAATGTTTATGTCCATCTGTCTTGGTCACTTCTAGCTGACATAACAAAATATCATAGACTTGGTGACTCAAACAACAGAAATTTATTTTCTCACAGTTGTTAAGGCTGGAAGTCCCAGATCAGAGAGCCAGCATGGTCAGGTTCTGGACCCTCTTCCTGGTTTGCAGGCAGCTGTTTTCTTGCTGTGTTCTTACATGCAGAGAGAGAGAGCAAGAGCTCTCTGGTGTCTCTTCTTATAAGGGCACTAATCCCATCATGAGGGTCCCACCTGCACGACATCATCTAAACCTAATCATCTCCCAAAGGCCCCATCCCTGATTGGGAATCAGAGCTTCAACATATGAATGGGGGGTTGGAGGGGAGCAGGGATTCAGTCCATAGAACTATCGTAGTTCACAATGATAAATCTCACTAATTTCAGAGATATAAAATTTTAAAGTTTTTCTGCAGAAGAACCCATAAAAAGCCAGGGTGGATAACCCACTTAGTCTTTAATCATTTGAAGTATAAGATCTATCTGCATCTTTTTAATACATGGCAGAGCCAGAGATATCCTACTAGACGCATTGCTTTTCACCTGGAAGACATTGGGTATAGGAGAGCTTCATTTCAAGTTCTAGAGTTGTTTGTCTGTTGTTGTTGTTATTGTTGTTTCTCTCTCTATTGGGAGAATTTATGCAACAGAGAATTTTGAGAAGCTGGCTAAAATGCTCAGAACACCAAAGTCTGTGTCCTAGAAATATCATTTGTACATTCTCTACGGATATACTATACTTCCTTTCAGGAAACAGACCCACCATTTTCTCAACCCCAATGTTGTTTGTCCTTCAGAAGATACCCCTCTCTCATACCATGGCTCATTCCAATTTTCTTTTATCTGTTTACCTCAAAGATAAATAAACACCAATGGGACGTAAGGGTTTAATTTTCAAGATGCACCCATGCTTACCAAATAAATTACTGAGTTAGAAACCAACCAAGGTTGGTGATACCTCATTTAGCAACCACATCTGGCATGGTATGAAATGTCTTGCAGGCTTTAGTGGTCATAAAGCTTTGAAGAAAAGTTATGTCCAAGTAGAAACTCTAACCAAAAGGAAACTTGGATCAAGGTCAAACTCTTCTTGCCCTAGTGGCTTGAGGTTGTTCCACTTTGTTTTTCTTGAGCTCTCTAGAGATGTTCTGACCATATTCTTCCGCCTCCAGTTACCACATGTAGAATCACAGCAATTGGCAGGGGACTCAGTGGTCAGCTAATCTAAGACTTTATTTGCATCATGAATTCCTTCACTGTTGTAATGATTGACACAGATGATCTAGAATTCAAATGGATACCCATATACTCTATGTCTAAATATTTAAAAATTTAAAACAAAGTTAAAATCGGTTAAGGAAATATGTTCTGTCATCCAAACTTGATAAGAAATACCTTCACAACCACTTGGAAAATGAGGTTCAAGTTTAGAATTCTCAGACCCTTTGGAATTCCACTATAGAACATAATGACAAAGGAAAAGCTAGCCCTGGCTCAGTCTGAAACCCTTCTCTTTTCAATCTCAGATCCATCTCACACTGTTTTGTGCCTTATATGTGTTATGCCTCACACTGGTCCACACCTATAACTTCAATCCACATTACCTATAAGCAGTGGTCTCATGCCTACCTCTCAGATCTGGATGTATGTACCTTTGGGAAAACACATCTTCACAAGTCCTGAACAGGAAACTTGCGCATGGAATTTCCAGATCTGGAGTCTCCAGTTGCAGGTCAAGAAGGTGAAGAGAAGAAGGATGAATTCCAGAAAGGCAAGGCCAGAAGGGCATGACCAGAGTCAGGCTCTCTAAAGTGCAGGACCCAGGCCAGGGGTACCTTTACTCAAGTATAAAGAAGGTACTAGCATTTATCAACACCTAGAGTTGTCAGGACATTAATGCACTTTAGAATTTTAATAGCAACACATCACTGAAACCAATTCCAGAATCAGGCAAAATTCTGACCTCAGACCTCACCAGCCAAAATGTGCTCATTGAGAGAGTGCAATTCTAGAACCAGACATTAGTTCTAAGAGTCTCTGAAGTTCTCCTTTTGGAAGAACTTTTAGGTGTTACAAGGGTCCCATTTTAGGGTCCCCATTGATTCTGAATATCCAGTGTGAGTCTGAGCTGAATCAGGCCTACTTTCAGCAATTCTCCCAAGATTGGACCCAAAGAAATGTATGTCCCACCACCTTGATGGATTTCACATGACTTTTCTGACCAGCCCAGGCTCATGATTCTTCTAAGACCTGAGACATTCATCCAGGGAGCCCAAGAGACTGGCTCTTCCTTGGTTACAAGTCCATGCTACAGAGAATTGTTTTTAACATGTTCATCTTACTATTCAACCTAGGAAAATATCAGTAACCTACTGATATGGGAGGCCCAGCAGGCTGTCTAATGGTCAGAAATTCCAAGTTTTATTTCCATTCCAGGCTGTTGGCAGGCAACAATGTTCAGTACTGAAAAGACACATAACCTATACGGGTGGCAGCTTTACTAGGCGTGACCACATTTTCACAGGAAGAGTTTGAATTTCGGTTGTCAGGAAATCCTATATTTGGCAAGTTGGGGTGACATGTCAAGCCCCATAAATAAAAGCAGGCCAGGTTACTTATAATTATACTGATTACCTTTCCAGTCCACTTTTTCAGGCTAGAACCTTAGTTAATAAAGTTAGGTATTAGTTTCTTACAAGGCACGTTTCTCTATTTCTTTTGTACTTTGCATTAAAAAGAAAGTATCTCCATATATATGCATATGTATATATAAACAAGTATACAAGGGTGCTTGAAAAGTTTATGAAAAATTCGTATTTTGTCTGTTTGTTTGGCAACTGGCCTATACGGGGATCTGAACCTGTGACCTCAGTGTTAGAAGGCTGCACTCTAACCAAATGAACTAACCAGCCAGCCCTCGTATTATCTTTTAATTCTATTTTTTCACAGACTTTTTGAAGTACCCTTGTGTGTGTGTGTGTGTGTGTGTGTGTGCGCGTGCGTGTGTGTGTATAAAATAGGGGTGATAATTTACATATATAAAATCTGGATTCAATAAGGATTCATTAAGGACTATAAGAATCCAAAAAATTTTACCATACTTTATAGACACTCAAATTAGAAGTCACAGAGATTATGTCATATGTTCAATATAAACTAACCAAAAAAGGAAAAAAAAAAAGAAAATTGTAGGATGTGACGTGGGTATATTATGTATAATAATTATAGCATGTATTAAACACCAACTGCATATGAAAAACATCGCCAGGCCCATTATGTATACACTACTTGTAGTTCTAACTACGACAGTAAGTGTCATTTCTTCCAATTTAAAGGTAAAATTAAGACTCGAAGTTTGAACTACCTACCAAAGGTGCACTGAAAATAATTTGTTCTGCCAGATTCAAGCAGCTGTTTTCCTTGTGAAAAATGAAAGGCAGGCATAGAAAGGTATCCTTCTATCGAATCCTTTGATTTCCAGTGTCAAGGAGATTTGGAAACTTTCAGTGGACAAACAAGTATAAAGTAGCCTCAACTGCCATAATTGAAAATGCTCTTGAGCAGTCTCTAGACCATCTCATGTTTGTGGAATTTGCCCACTCTTTCTTAAATAAAGTATCGGACTTTATCCCATTGCAATGAAAATACAATGCAAAAGACCAAAGTCAAGGAACAGAATCTTCCCTATGAGCTCTAGGAAACAGGGGCAAGTTGCAGGAGAGGAAGCCTGACTTTGGAGGGATTAAGCTGATGATTTGAGCTCTTCTCTCATTTCTGTCCCCTCCTTGGTCCAAATTCCCTCCTTGGGACCAATACCAAATGTCACCAGAACTTTTCTTCATTTACTCTTTTGATCACTTACTACATACCATACACAGTGCTGTAAATCAGGACATGAATGACACAGTCCTTGCCCTGGAGTAAAACAAATATATACATAATTAGAATATATCTGATTAAGTAAACTAAATGTAAAGTAAATGATAGCATGGCAACAAAGAAAGAGCTTCTGAGACACTAAGCAATTTACCTTCCTGGTAAGAGTCTCAAAGATGATGGTAGTATCAGATGGTGAAAGGAGCAGCAATAGTACTATTAGTGGCACATGGGATCACCAGGAGATGTTGGGCACCGAACCAGGGCAACTTCCAGGGCAGCTATAAGACAGGAGGCCTCAGGGACCAGGAGGAAGATGGGAGTTGTATCACACCCTGACCATTCCTTGCACTCTGGGCTGGAGTTCTTACTTTAAAGGAGCTGCAATTCCAAAAATTCCTACCGATGATAGCAGGGATGTGAAATAGGTGTTCTACAATTTGTACCCATCTGTATGCCTGAGAAAATACTTATTCTGTCATTTTTAGAGACTTCCAAATGATATCCCATTTCAAGGAACTCGTCTAAGAAATTTCAAATGAATTTACTTATCACTGAATTGTGCAATCATGTGTCTTTAAATGATAAGGGTTTAAGACAAATAATGCTCCTAATTTAAGAGTCCTCTTAGAGTAGGTGTCACTCTGTGGAGTGGAGTCTGCATGAAGTTCCTCTCACTAGCCCTTAGGTTTCCACAATGACTGAATAGTCTGCCAGGCTTTCATAAACCTAGCAAAGGCCTATCTACTTATATCCGCACATAGATAAAATCACAGTGAACCTAAGTTGGAGACAAATGTAAAATCATGATCAGTATGCATTAACATCTTTTGGATCCTTAGAATGACCTGCTTGTTACATAATAGAGAAATGCATGTTGGGTTCACGTACCATTGAGGGGTGAAAGATAATGTGTTTTCTTGTTTTCTCTGTGACTGGCCTGATGTTCCTCACCAGCTTCCTTGCCTCTGCCCAGAAGTGCAGTGTGTGTGTCGGGGTGGGGGGGATGGGGCAGGGAGGGCAGTGGAGATTTAGTTCAATTAGCAGTCTTAACTGTCTTGTTAGGTAACTTGTTCTCATCTTGGATTACTAACAAAATGCTCAGTCTTTCAGAGCCCCATGTCCTCCCCCTGTTAATCTCCAAGATGATGTCTGAGTGTAGAAGTGTACTCGAGGTAGCGGAGGGGAGCCCCATTTCTAGGATCTATACTGTACTGTCTCAATTGTTACTGTACTCTTCTGTGCAGTGGCTGATCTGGGCTGCTGCTCCCTGGACTGATGATTCTGTTGGCATCTGCTGCTAAAGGAAGGCTGCAGCTGGGAATTCCTAATTTATAGTCTGTTTTCTCTCAGCTCATCTGGACCCAGGAATTTCCCCTGATGACTCAATCCTTCCTCAATCTTCAATAGAGCTGTGGAGCCCACCTGAGGTCTGATGGTTCCTCCCACATGGTTCCCAGGTCGGGTGTTTGCTTCTGCAATCCCCAACTCCTGAGCCACTTTGCCCTTACTTGGTGAATTTTGACCAATTTTCATCATTCTTCCTGGGGCAAGTGGGAATTTCTGAGTCTGCCTCTGCTGTTTGGGAGCAACGCTAAATTCCACACTTGTCTCCATCTAATCTCCACTGCTTTTACTTTCATGTAACCATCTGTTATGGTTGACTGTGTCCCCCCAAAAGATACTTGAAGTCCTAATACCCAATCACTCAGATTGTGACATTATTTGAAAATAGGGTCATTGCACACATAATTAGTTAAGACAAGGTCATACAGAAATGGTGTGAGTCTTTAATTCAATATGACTGGTGCCTTATAAAAAGAAGAGAAGAGACACAAACACCCGAGGGGAGAATGCCATGTGAGAACAGAGGCAAAGATTGAAGTGCCACAGCTGCAAGCCAAGGAACACCAAGGATTGCTGGCAAACCGCCAAAAGTTAAGAGGTAAATAAGGATTCTCAGAGGAAGCATGGACCTGCCAACACCTTGATTTTGGACTTCTAGCCTCCAGAACTGTGACGATAAATTTTTGTTGCCTTAGGCCCCCCAGTTTGTGGAAACTTGTTATGGTAGTCCTGGGGAACTTGAACCATCCCAGGATGGAGTTGGGACCTCCTGGGTCCTGTGAGGGGACCTCCTTCCAGCATCCCAAACAGGAAGCAGGACCGACCCTGAGTTCTCCTCAGTCTAGCATTGCCTTTCCCTACCCCCACCTCCAGCACCATGCAGCCTCTGAAGTCAGGGCTCCTGGCTGACTGCCTGCTTTCTGTACATGTGTTTTCCTCTTTTCTCTGCAATCCAGCAGGACCCAAGGGTCTAGCTCTCCTGGCTTCCTTTTTCTATCTGACTCAGATACCCTTTTTCTAAAACTCTATGATTAAATCCACCAGGCCTAACTCTTAGTATGTTAAAGGAAAAAAAAGAAGAAAAAGAAAAAACTATAATGACAAAATACCTCCCCCCTCCCTCTCTCTCTCATATATGTATATAGGTTTTGAGTCTTGCTTTGCTGTAGACTCAAATATTCTATTTTGGGGTGCCAGAAGCTGGTTATTAACCTTTTTGTTGTCTTTATAATTCTAAATCTCATGCACATCAAAGGATCATCACATGTAGCTGTGATGATCCTTCCACAGTGAACAGAAAGTTCTGACACAAAGGAGGCTTGAGAGCAAGGAAGTCCGTCACAGGATCATTGCTGTATTACTTCCCTACTTGCAGACAACTTGTAACCATCCTCTCTCCTGTCCTTAAGAAGTGAAGAAATTCTTGCCATGCCTTCTGATCCTCCAGCACACTTGCTGGTCTGTCCATTTCTCTCTGGCAGTCTGGACCAGAAAGGACCTGAGAGACATACTGTCAGCCATGCTGGTCCCAGGGAATCAGGGTCAGTATTTCTCCTTACAAACAGATAGCTTTTTATCTGACTCATTTGGTAGCTTCAACTGCCAAATCTTACCATGTGTTGATGTCCATTGTGGTCTTTGTACTTACTGTATAGCCATGTTCTTCCCAAGAACTACCCCTTTCTAACTCAGCCCGCATTCCTCAATGACCTGATTGGTCAAAGGGTTATCTCATAACTTTTTCCCATGGTTGGTTCAGGAATGGGCATGTGACCCAAATCAACTAGAGCTTTCTAGGGAAAAAGCTTCTTTGTCTTTGGGGGACCTTTCAGGAAGCAAGCCTCCCTTACACTGGAAGTGAAAGTAAAAGCATGTGGCCCTGATTGCAGCTGGCAGCTACCTTGCAATCATGAGAAGAACTGTCCTCAGGATAAAGCCTGAGTTCAGCAGAGCTCAGAGGTGAAAAGCATCTGGATCCATGAGCGTGAGGCCCAGTGAATCCATGATGTCCAGTATATTAGTCCACTTCTGTTGCTCATAACAAAATACTTGTAACTGGGTAATTTGTAAGAAAACGAAATTTATTGCTTACAGTTCTGGAGGCTGGGAAGTCCAAAGTCCGGGGACTACATCTGGTGAAGGTCTTCTTTAGTGGTGGCGTCAGCAACACAGGATATCATATTGTGAGATGGCAGAAGCAGAGAGAGAGATTCTCACATGCTGTCCTTGTAAAGCCTTCAGAACCATGCCCATGACCACCATTATTAATCCATTCATTAGGGAATGGTCCTCAGAATCTAATCACTTCTTCAAGGCCCACCTTTTAATTACCGTAATAGGATTTCCCACTCTCTTAACAGTCACCGTGGGAATCAAGCTTCTAACACATAAAACCTGGGGGACACAATTCTATTTCTATCATCCAGTTCTATGAACCAATGACTTTTCATACGATTTAAGCTAATTTGAAGGACTTGTCACTGAAAGTATCCCAACAGATATGATCTTTGTTGGACATTTTGAAGTACGTACCATGTAAAAAGGCCACTGATAAGTTTAGCTTGCTTAGTTTTGGATGCATAAATAATGCATTCTGCCTGAATGTTCTTGAAACCATGGAAGAATTTTTCCTTAGATTTCTACTTGTAGACTCTTTACCTTTCTGTACCATCTCTTGATGGCCTCATCTGCTTACACTAAGAATTTAATATTTAATCTATAAATTCAAAGGATGACTATTCCATGGTATACTCTTGAGAAGTTTTTTTTAGCTTTTAGCATTGCCAGTATTGCATAGGTGAGAAAACAGAAATATTGAGAAGGAAAAGACTTGCTTAAGCTCACAAATTTCCATAATCTAAGTAATTGTCACAAACCCAAGTCGCTGGAGAAAAATTGAACAGACATTAAAAGGCTGTGATTTTCTCTGACCAGCTGGATCCAGATTCTTAACTCTGTCAATAAATTTCTACTATGGTGATGTATTAAGATTCTCACACCATGAAAAAGAGATATCTGTAAGGAGACTGTAAGACACTAATTTCAAAAAATTCTCACCTTTTTGAAATCTTAATGAAGTCAGGGATAGTGACAAAATCACATTGCCTATGCTTGGAGTATAATTACGTAAATAGGCATTCTCCATTGAAAAGATACACAAACCACACTTCCTTTTTTAAATAACCCCATAAGTACTGCATTATTATGAAAGTTTTTCACTCAATTTCTGGCTCACTTAAATCATTAGCCTATAAGAAAGTTAGAAAAGAAAAGGAAGGTTGATATACAATCAGTAAGCTGCTCTGTGGTTGTTTTAAGAAGCTTAAGAAAGAGTTTTTTGGAATAAAATCTAGGTTACCTTTTATTTATTCATCTATCATTTCTTCTTAGTATGTTTATTAGCAGTAGTACTAATATACTATAACATTAAAAATTTTATTATCTTATCAAATAGTCTTTTAAATAAAGCCTCAAAAATATACCATTTGGGTAAAACTACTTCAATATGGCATTTGCTGAAGTTATCCAGTTATTCAAAGGGATAAACCTGGCACATTGGGGATAAGTTCATCCACATAGTCTACATTTATGTCTAGAAAGCGTAGTTTTCTGAGGTATATGGGTAATCCTAAATATTCGTGCTGTGTTTCATTCTTTTGCCTAAGCTCTGAAGAATATTGGCAGCTAAACCAAGAATTAGGCCCTACATTTTCCCTCAGAAAGGGAGAGTTCTGGATAGAAGAAAGCAGAACAGTAGAACAAAGAGGAATCCTTAGAGCCCAACGGTAATGTCATCATTTTGCTCCACAGCCAGGGTAGGAATGCAGGAGCTTTGCCATCCCACATTCCATTGGCACTTCTGCCAAGAGAGGTGTGGTCATGTGGTGGGGGGTGGGAATGGGGGCAGAGAGTGATTTAATCAGCTGAATCAGCCCCCTCTGACAGAGGGTTCTACCTCTCTCTACCTGTGGGAGCAGCCTATCTCTGGCAGCAAGGCAGGGCTGCATATTTGTAATATTTAATCGTAGGACAGATTCCAGCTAAGACTTGTTGGGTGGTTTGGAATCACTCTTCTCCGTCATTAACTCCTTTACCTATAACAAGCACAAATACACTCACTGAGAAAGACAACTTGGTTATTATGCCAGTTTGGGGTTCCTATTCAAAACCTGGAGATTTGTAATGAGTAATGCTAACACAAATGTTCAAGCACTCACAATTCTAGATAAATAGATATCTATCTTATTTATCTATGTTAAGTGAATGTAAAGCAATATAATCACCTTTATTTTAGTAACATGGATGGGGGGGGTGAAGCTAGTCTGAACATTTCCCCAAAATAAAAGTAGTTAATTAATTTAAGATAGGTCAATGATTTAAAATTTGATGCTTGGGCCTGTATAATATACTTCTTTTACCTTCTTTCACTGGAATTTTTCACTCTGAAAGCAGATATTGAAGACCCTCAGCAATGATGGCACTGAGCTAGGCTCTGCATTCTAGAGCAAACCTAAACAAGTTATTGGTTATTATCTTTCATGCTCTTAAAAGGAACAGTGCATAGCACACAATAGGTACCTAATCAGTATGTGTTGAATCTTAAATGAATAATCCATAGCAAAATGTAAGTCAGAAATCACTTCTCCTGTATTATATTTTAAGTATATTTTGCAGAATATTTACTTATTTAAAGTTAGCATTAAAATTCATTCTGTATAAATTCATCTGTGTGATAGTAAGTGAAGATATTTGACTATTAAAATTTGGCCAAGGAGGCACTAAATTGATCATTTATCTACAGATATTGAGCAATGTATTTGGAGATTTCAAAATGCATCACAAACTATTGTCATGAGCTTATAATTCTATTAAATGAGAATAAGTAACGCTGTCTGGAGTGAATTTAAGGTTGACCTAAGGATCCTGTGAAACATTTGTATAAGAAAGTGCTTTGCAAAGTGCTATGAAGCTTGTTATAAAAGTTATCAGAATGAAAGCTGAAGACAGACAGGCTTGAATTTAAATCCCAGGTCTGCTGCTTGCTGGCTGTTCCCCTTGGGCAAGTTATTTTTAACCCTGTAAGCCTTGGTTTTCTCATACATAAAATGGAAAAGGATAACACTATCTACCTCGTGCATTTTTAGTGAGTGTGAAATGTGCTAATGTACAAAAGCGTTTTAGCCGAACAGCAATTCATAGCAAGTACTCAATAAATGTTAGTCATCATCATCTTCTTTTTCTTTACCACCGTCATCATCACCACAGGTGGTAGTTTCTTCCTTGCTGCTCATCCTACAAACGATCAAGATTTCCAAGAGAAAAGAAGGGGAAAAACAAAAATAAGTGGAAATGCTGCTAAATTACATTCTTGAAATCTTTCACCTAGAACAACAATGGGCAAACCGGTTTCTTCAGACTTGTCCTCCACAAACTGATCTTCCAAACTATCAAAATGACTTATTTGGGACAGAAACCTAACCCCATCGTTCCTTAAACAGTGGCCTGTTACCTACCAGGTGAAGTCCAGGGCTTTTAGCGTGGCTTTTAGGGAGGGCTTTTCAGAACTGAGCCCCTGTCTGCCTGTTCAGCCTCAGCTCTAACCACATCTGATTACTTCCTGGCCAAATCCTACTTGATAAAGAGTCAGTTAAGACCAAAAAACTAAGCAACTTGGCTTTACACTCTGTTTCCTCCTGGGAAACCACAGGCTCACCCGCTTGTCTAATTTCTTTATAGACACACTACACTGTGAGCTCCTTATGGGTAGGGCCCAGGGCTTACCATAGTGCTTGGCATATTCTAGGGGCCCAATAAATATTTCCAAATGAATGGCTAAATGAATAAATTGATGAATACCTACCAGATAACCCAGACACAAAATATGTAGATTTGTAGAGCTGATGGAGCCTAGTACCCTTTGTAGGGCTTGAGTTAGACCAAAAAATGGCATTCTTCTCCCAACAAAATAAAAAGATAGGGGCTGGCCGGTTAGCTTAGTTCGTTAGAGCGTGGTATTATAACACCAAGGTCATGGGTTCAGATCTCCATACTGGCCAGCTGCCAAAAAATACAAAATAAAATAAAAATAAAAATATAGACATAGAATTCTGGCAGAAGGAAGTTTCAAGATGGCGGCGGCTGCGGCGGCTGGCGCGGAGTAGCTGAGGTGGAAAAGGTGGCCACTGGGCCTCAGGCAGCCGGGAAACTTGTGGACCTTCCTCTGGCCATCTCTTAAGGGAGGACTGCTGCTGCTGACCGGTCGTGGGGGGTGACCGCCACTTTGCCCCCGGCAGGAGAGGCTGCCTCATTTACAGGCAACAGCTTTGAAGTGTGGAGCAGGAAAAGAACTGATTCTTAGCTGCAAAAGCGAGTCTTGAAACAGGGAACACGGCGCCAGGGCTGCTGTGGATGCAGCCAGGATCCCGGAGGCTGGGGCCGCACTGAAGGCGGCCAGCTGCCCTATTCAGGATTCGAGGTTTCAGGCCGGCATTAAAGAAGACTCCTGGGAGCGCCCGAGCGGCGCCGCGACTGAACAGCCCGAGGCGGCAGCGCCGAGAACACGGAAGGCAACAAACCAGAGACAGAGCGAGCGCCCGACCTGGCACAGCACTGTGAGTGATCCCTGGCAAAGCTCTGTTCGGGGGGTGCATGCCCACGCGGCTCCCCGCCTGCACCACCAGGCCACTCATTGCCCCGGTGCTGCCTCCATTTTCCCAGGTGCGGGCAGCTCCGCCCTGCTCGGCCATCACTGAGCCCATTTGCTTGGCCTGGCGCGGGGCTTTCCGGACCCTGCGGGCGACCCCCTCTCCCACTCCCTCCACGGTTCTCTGGCAGGGCTGGGGGTGTGGGGCGTCCCGACCAGTTTTGGGAGGGCTAGGAAGTACGGGCGGGCCGACTGTCACTCCACCACACCCTGGACTCCGGCCCCGGTAAACTTCCTGTTACTGGGAGGCAGATACCATCTCTGCGACCACCAGTTTGGAAAAAAGCCTAATGAATTTCTGGTTGGGAATAGTGTGGTAGGAGAGTTCCCAGGTCTGCTTGAACCTGCCGGAGAGCAGGCTGCAGGCGGGCACTAGATTCGGTTTATACCGGGGGGATACAAAGGTGAACAAGACCCGAGAAAGATCTACACAGTGCTACAAAGGCACCCAGAGAGACTGGTCGTCTGTGCCTAGCAGAAACCTGGTAGACTTCCTGGGCGAGGCGGTGCTGAGCAGGGTCTTGAAGGCCCAGCTGATAGACGAGGGGTGCAGAAGACACGCCCCAACCCAGCACAGTGTGCACAGAGGGGGGAGACGTGCGGCCAGGGAGGCGGAGACTCGACAGAAACCACACACCCGGTGGGGTCGCCACTGCACGATCTAACAGCCTGGGCCAGAGCACACGGAACGGGGAGAAGTCCTGTACAGAAAGTGAAAGCTCAACAGAGATCACACACCCTGTGGTACGTGATCCACCAGCCCAGCAGAGTACAAGCTGACCAGAAAGGTGGATCCCCGGAGAAGCCCAAGACCCGAGGCAACCACACACACAAGACACTAGAGGCCAACTGAGCAGTCACGGCAGGAGCCATACCAAATTGGCAACCACAGCAACATCCTAGTTAGTCATTAGTCTTAAACCGGTGGACTGTGAAACCCCCTGCCACAATGAATAAACACCAAAAAAAAGACACCAGAAATACAAAAAATCAAGAAAGTACACCACCAAAAGTTAATAAATCTCATACTCTAGATCCTATAGAACAAGAAGCCCTTGAAATATCTGATAAGGAATTTCGAGTGATAATTCTAAGGAAACTGAATGAGATACAAGAAAACTCAGCTAGACATCATGATGAAATGAGGAAAAGTATACAGGATCTGAAAGAGGAAATATACAAGGAAATCAATGTCCTGAAAAAAAATGTAGCAGAACTTGCTGAACTGAAGAACTTATTCAGCGAAATAAAAAACACAACGGAGAGTTTAACCAGCAGGCTTGTCGAAGTTGAAGAGAGAACCTCTGAACTTGAAGATGGGCTGTTTGAAATAACACAAGCAGACAAAAAGAAAGAAAAAAGAATCAAGGACATGGAAGAAAATCTGAGAGAGATATCAGACAACCTCAAGCGCTCAAATATCCGAGTCATGGGTATTCCAGAAGGGGAGGAAAATGGAGATTCCATTGAAAACATATTCAACAAAATAGTGGCAGAAAACTTCCCAGGTATAGGAAAAATCACAGATCTTCAGATCCAGGAAGCTCAACGATCTCCAAACGTATTCAACCCAAAAAGGCCTTCTCCAAGACATGTCATAGTCAAATTGGCAAAACTCAGAGACAAAGAGAGAATCTTAAAAGCTGCAAGAGAGAAGCGTCAAATCACCTATAAGGGAGCCCCAATCAGGTTAACATCAGACTTCTCATCACAAACCCTAAAAGCTAGAAAGGAATGGGATGATATTTTCAAAATACTAAAAGACAAAGATTGCCAGCCAAGAATACTCTACCCTGCAAGGCTATCCTTCCGAAATGAGGGGCAAATAGTATATTTCTCAGACAAACAAAAACTGCGGGAGTTCACTACCACAAGACCACCCTTACAAGAAATCCTCAAGGGAGTACTGGGTTTGGTTCCTGAAAAATAACTACCACTGCCATAAAAACCTAAGAAAAATCTAAACCCGCTAGTACAATAAAAATGGCATTCATGAAGAGAAAACAAGCTAACAAAAACACTATCTACAACCTAAGGAACCAACAAACAAAGAAACCAAACAGTAAATCAGAAAGCAAGGAACAAAAGACACCTAAGACAACCAAACAACCAATAAAATGCTAAGAATAAATCAACACCTTTCAATAACAACTCTTAATGTTAAAGGCTTAAATTCCCCAATTAAAAGACACAGACTGGCTGACTGGATCAAAAAGCAGGACCCAACTATATGCTGCCTACAAGAGACCCACCTCACCCATAAAGATTCACACAGACTAAGAGTAAAAGGATGGAAAAAGATTTACCATGCAAACAGAAAAGAAAAACGAGCTGGAGTGGCTATTCTTATATCTGACAAAATAGACTTTAAACTAAAAACCATAAAAAGAGACAATGAGGGACACTACTTAATGATAAAAGGACTGATCCATCAAGAAGACATAACAATCATAAATATGTACGCACCCAATGTTGGAGCAGCCAGATTTATAAAACAAACTCTATTAGACCTAAAGAAGGAAATAGACACTAATACCATAATAGCAGGGGACCTGAACACTCCACTGTCAATATTAGACAGATCATCTAGGCAAAGAATCAGTAGAGAAACACAAGATCTAAACAAGACTCTAGACCAATTGGAATTGGCAGATATCTACAGAACATTCCACCCAACAACCTCAGAATATTCATTCTTCTCATCAGCACATGGATCATTCTCCAAGATAGATCACATATTAGGTCACAAATCAAGTCTCAATAAATTCAAAAAAATTGGAATTATCCCATGTATCTTCTCAGACCACAATGGATTAAAATTAGAAATTAATAACAAACAAAACTCTGGAAACTATACAAACACATGGAAATTAAACAGCATTCTACTTAATGACATATGGGTCCAAGAAGAAATCAAGCAGGAAATCAAAAAGTTTATTGAAACTAATGAAAACAAGGATACATCATACCAAAACCTGTGGGATACTGCAAAAGCAGTATTGAGGGGAAAATTTATTGCATTAAATGCTCACTTCAGAAGAATGGAAAGATGGCAAGTGAACAACCTAACACTTCACCTTAAAGAACTAGAAAAACAAGAACAATCCAATCCTAAAGTTAGCAGACGGAAAGAAATCATTAAGATCAGAGCAGAACTGAATGAAATTGAAAACCAAAAAACAATTCAAAAGATCAACGAATCAAAAAGTTGGTTTTTTGAAAAGATAAATAAAATTGACAAACCATTAGCATGGCTGACAAAAAAAAGAAGAGAGAAGACTCAAATAACAAAAATTAGAAATGAAAAAGGCGATATTACAACTGATTCATCTGAAATACAAGGAATCATTCGAGACTACTATAAACAACTATACGCCAACAAATTTGAAAATCTGGAGGAAATGGATAAATTTCTGGACACACACAAGCTCCCAAAACTGAACCGTGAAGACGTAGAAAATTTGAACAGACCAATAACAATAAAGGAGATTGAAGCTGTTATCAGAAGGCTCCCAACAAAGAAAAGCCCAGGACCAGATGGATTCACAGCAGAATTTTACCAAACATTCAAAGAGGAATTGACACCGATTCTTTACAAACTATTCCAAAAGATTGAAACGGACGCAAATCTCCCAAACTCATTCTATGAAGCAAACATCATCCTGATACCAAAACCAGGTAAAGATATAACCAAAAAAGAAAACTACAGGCCGATATCCTTGATGAATATAGATGCAAAAATCCTCACTAAAATACTAGCAAACAGAATACAGCAACACATACGAAAAATTATTCATCACGATCAAGTGGGATTCATCCCAGGGATGCAAGGTTGGTTCAACATACGCAAATCAATAAATGTGATACACCATATTAATAAACTCAAACACAAGGACCATATGATCATCTCTATAGATGCTGAAAAAGCATTTGATAAAGTTCAGCACTCATTCATGACAAAGACCCTCTATAAGTTAGGTATAGAGGGAAAGTATCTCAACATAATTAAAGCCATATATGCCAAACCCACTGCCAATATCATCCTGAATGGGGAAAAGCTGAAAGCTTTTCCTTTAAGAACAGGCACTAGACAAGGATGCCCACTCTCACCACTCCTATTCAACATAGTGTTGGAAGTACTAGCCAGAGCAATCAGAGAAGAGAAGGAAATAAAGGGCATCCAGATTGGAAAAGATGAAGTCAAACTGTCCCTGTTTGCAGATGACATGATCCTATATATCGAACAGCCTAAAACCTCTACAAAAAAACTGTTGGAATTGATAAATGATTTCAGCACAGTAGCAGGATACAAAATCAACACACAAAAATCAGTAGCATTTCTTTTCTCCAATAGTGAACATGCAGAAGGAGAAATCAAGAAAGCCTGCCCATTTACAATAGCCACCAAAAAAATAAAATACTTAGGAATTGAGTTAACCAAGGAGGTGAAAAATCTCTATAATGAGAACTACAAACCACTGCTGAGAGAAATTAGAGAGGATACAAGAAGATGGAAAGATATCCCATGCTCTTGGATTGGAAGAATCAACATAGTGAAAATGTCCATACTACCCAAAGTGATATACAAATTCAATGCAATCCCCATCAAAATTCCAAAGACATTTTTCTCAGAAATGGAAAAAACTATTCAGACATTTATATGGAACAATAAAAGACCACGAATAGCCAAAGCAATGCTCAGCAAAAAAAATAAAGCTGGAGGCATAACACTACCTGACTTTAAGCTATACTACAAAGCTATAATAACCAAAACAGTATGGTACTGGCATAAAAACAGACACACTGACCAATGGAATAGAATAGAGAATCCAGAAATCAACCCTCACACTTACTGCCATCTGATCTTTGACAAAGGCACCAAGCCTATTCACTGGGGAAGGGACTGCCTCTTCAGCAAGTGGTGCTGGGATAACTGGATATCGTTATGCAGGAGAATGAAACTAGATCCATACCTCTCACCATATACTAAAATCAACTCAAAATGGATTAAGGATTTAAATATACACCCTGAGACAATAAAACTTCTTAAAGAAAACATAGGGGAAACACTTCAGGAAATAGGACTGGGCACAGACTTCATGAATACGACCCCAAAAGCACGGGCAACCAAAGGAAAAATAAACAAATGGGATTATATCAAACTAAAAAGCTTCTGCACAGCAAAAGAAACAATTAAAAGAGTTAAAAGACAACCAACAGAGTGGGAGAAAATATTTGCAAAATATACATCTGACAAAGGATTAATATCCAGAATATATAAGGAACTCAAACAACTTTACAAGAAGAAAACAAGCAACCCAATTAAAAAATGGGCAAGAGAGCTAAGTAGGCATTTCTCTAAGGAAGATATCCAAATGGCCAACAGACATATGAAAAAATGCTCAACATCACTCAGCATCCGGGAAATGCAAATCAAAACCACATTGAGATACCATCTAACCCCAGTTAGGATGGCTAAAATCCAAAAGACTATGAACGATAAATGCTGGCGAGGCTGCGGAGAAAAAGGAACTCTCATACATTGTTGGTGGGACTGCAAAATGGTGCAGCCTCTATGGAAAATGGTATGGAGGTTCCTTAAACAATTGCAAATAGATCTACCATACGACCCAGCCATCCCACTGTTGGGAATATACCCAGAGGAATGGAAATCATCAAGTCGAAGGTATACCTGTTCCCCAATGTTCATCGCAGCACTCTTTACAATAGCCGAGAGTTGGAACCAGCCCAAATGCCCATCATCAGATGAGTGGATACGGAAAATGTGGTACATCTACACAATGGAATACTACTCAGCTATAAAAACGAATGAAATACTGCCATTTGCAACAACATGGATGGACCTCGAGAGAATTATATTAAGTGAAACAAGTCAGGCACAGAAAGAGAAATACCACATGTTCTCACTTATTGGTGGGAGCTAAAAATTAATATATAAATTCACACACACACATACACACATACACACACAAACGGGGGGGGGGTAAGAAGATATAACAACCACAATTATTTGAAGTTGATACGACGGACAAACAGAGGGGACATGGTTGGGGGGGAGGGGGGGAGGGAGAAGGGAGGGAGGTTTTGGTGATGGGGAGCATTAATCAGCTACAATGTATATCGACAAAATAAAATTTAAAAAAAAAAAAAACCAAGCCCAGAAAGCATAACACCCAGAAATTTCTACATACAGACTCTTTTATAATATAATCATCACCTGTCTATCCAGAGGCATTTGATTTTTAAAATTCTTTTGTAAGAGAGAATATGAACAATTACCAATTAGCATTCAGACTAAATATAAAATTTAAATTTCCAAAAAAAAAAAAAAAAAAAAAAAAGAATTCTGGCAGAAGGAAGTAAGAGGCCATTTCTATTACTATAAAGTTGACAAAAGAGGGCATGGCTTGGGTGCGGGACAACAGAGGACTTCTTTCCTAAAACTGCACTCTAGAATTAGGTAGATTTATTCACCAGTCACAGCATAGCTGCCCAAAAGGGGCTTGCCTCTGAAAACGTAGAGCACAAATGAACTGAGCAGCTGAAGTCGTCTGGCTCCCAACCATGCAGAACTAGTTCATCTCCCAGATGCACCAGTGAGAAAACTGCACCTTCTCCCTTGGAACAGAGTAAGCCAAGTCAGGAAGTGAGGCCAAGAGGGTTACAGTACTGGTGTCCATGGATTTGTAAACATGGAGCTGGGGGAAGCTGCCCTGCACCATGCCCAGCATCCTCACATGCCCTCATTGATTTAGATGCTGGTGATATTTCCCACAAGTGACAGGAAAACTGGATCACAAAGATAACACCAAATTATATATCAGTTAGTGACTCATCTTTTGATTTTCCCTTTCTAATTCCCCCTGTTAGCTGATCTACGAACACAGGTTGAATGAGATAATTAGGTAAACTTCTTATCAAGATTTTAAAATTGTCTTAGCTTCTAAATGACTATACCTTCTACCCTTTTACAAAACCCAGCAAATATTAATTGAGTCCTGCCAAGCAGCACACACTGTAGGGTATAAAGATGAAGACATCACAGAGGTTCTCCAGCATTTACAACCCAGCCAGCATCTACTGAATCTTTTATTTTAAGGTAGACAAAAGGGAACATGTTTGCTTGTGAAATCAAAAGAAGTGATCAAAAAAAAAAAAAAAAAAAAAATGTGGTTTTTTGTGTGAGATAAAAAAAGAATGTTTTTTTCTAATTTCCAAATGTTTTTCTGAGTAGTTTAAGTGACTGTTCACCCAGAATTTCAGACATTCCCTCTCCTGCCATCAGCATTAATTAAAGCCAAGATACCAATAATAAAAGGTCATGGAAACCACTTGGAGGGCCTTTTATCTTCCTTCATCTTCCCCATATTACCATCTCACAAAGCCCTACAATTGGTAGAGAGGAACCAGGCAAAAAGGATTTAGATGGATTGTTCAAACTCCAATACTATGACTAGAAAACAAGCTAGTGGATGGATCGCTTCACTTTCCTGAATGAAGACATCATGCTTACTCAGCTCTTCTATTCTGGGTTCCTGCATCTTCCATTTTTCTTTTGTTAAAAAAAAAAAAAAAAAAAAAAAAAAATCTGACATCTTGTATTTCTAAGAATTTTTATTTGTTTTTTATTTAACTAAATTCTGGAAGATTACTACATTATTTCACTAGATCCTAAACTCACAGTAGTTTTTTTGTTTTGTTTTTTTACCTCATATAATTTTGTTACTTCTCATCACTGAATTGAAAGAACTATTCAAAAGAAACAGGGTGGATACGATTTTAATTCCTAAAAGATTCAAATTCAGGGTCTACTCTCAACTTCAACTTTTTCGTCAAATCATTACGGAGAAATTAGTAATTTTGTTCCCCTCACACACACCCCAGCTACACTAAATGATATAAATGTAAAGCTACCAAAATTTGGAGTCGGCCTCCACGTTCTCTGCATTGTTTCTGATTGCCGGAAAAGCAGCTTCTCCCCTTCCAGCTGCTTCCTCTATTTGAATAGTAGCAGGAGCATGAAGTGATTTCTAAAGGCACCTCCATCTTCACCTTGCAGCTGCTTGGCAGTATATACTCCATGACAGGCAAGGAAACGGAGGCTGGTATTTCTGCTTAGAAAGAAAGAGACTGACAAAGTTGAAGCAATCTAAAATTCTTTATCTTAAATGCAATATTTTTCTATTAAATTATGAGCTTTCATATGGATTGACAGAAGTGATTTTTTTTAAAAAAGAATATTTGTTGCTTCATGGGTGTGTATAAATCCTTTGTCTCTAAATGTCATGAATAAAGAAAATAGCGAAAGAGGCAATACATCCCAGAGTCTAAGCATATCATTGTCAGCACAAAAGGCTGCGGAATCTTAGGCAACTAACTATGCTTCCATGCTTTTTTTAAAAAGTTGCTATAGCCACACAGAATCTACAGGAAATAAGATAAATAAAAGGAAATTGTAGACAGTAGAATTATAAATATTGCAGGGACTACTGCAAATCGCTTGACCTACGCATTTTTTAAAATTTCAAATGTATTATTTATACTTAGCATAGCTAATACAATGTGTATTAAATATTGAAATTACTTAAAAAGAGGCTTTCGTGTATTAAAAAAAAGTTCATCGTTGGGCTTTGGAGATAATATTCATTTAATAAAACACTCAAGTCTTTATTTAGCCCAAAGCATTTTGAAGCCATGGAAGGAAGCACATTTCTCTGGTCAATAAGCTAGAAGGGGCCCATTCAAAAAAATTTTCTTATCTGTCAATTTAAACCCACCTGGAGAAGCAATCAGTGATACTTTAATAAAACACTCTCTCTATAACATGCCACTATAATACCCCATGTGGAATCCATTTTTATAAAATACTTACCCTATATTTAATATTTCCCAATACACAGTATTGTTCAAGACCAAATTTGAATAAATGCTGATTGTTTCATATGAGACTAGTTAAACAGGGATATCTGTCTATATCTATATCCATTTATCTAGACAGATACATTTGTAACATAGATGATATGGATATAGGTATAAATGAAGATATGGATGTAGAAATAAATATATCCCAGGTTGACAATATAAACAAGTTTTCAAGGTGGGGATAGATAAATTCATGAAGATGACTTTTACGTGTAGGAAGTTGTACTGCCTACCAATTCTCATACTGTCGACCACCTACCACAACCATTACCTTACTGATGGTATTTCAGCTTTTTTAACATTGTGCTATTACAAACAAGGCAACAGCAAATATCTTTGCACATATAACTAAGTATTATAGTGGATTGAATTATGTCCCCCCAAACTCATTGAAGCTTGAATGGGTGCTCCCCACGTTTTATGCATTAGAAACTTAGCCCCTGTGACTGTTAAGAGGGTGGGAAATCCTATTATCGCAAATGAAAGGTGGAGACTTGAGGAGGTAATTGGATTGTAGGACTATGCCATAATGAATGGGTTAAAAATGGTGGTCAGGGGAGTGGTTCTGAGGGCTTTAAAAGAAGAGGAGAATCTGTCGTGCTCTCTCTGCTCTCTCTGCTTCCACCATCTTGCAATGTGAGATCCCTGGGTCACTGTCACCATTACCAGATGGACTTTGGACTTCCCAGCCTTAGAAACTATAAGCAATAAATTTGGTTTTTCTTTATAATTACCCAGTTCCATGTATTTTGTTATAAGCAACACAAAACAGACTAATACAAGTACTTTTGCTGTCATTTCTTTATGAAACAGATTTTTAGAAAAAAGATTGCTGGACTATAGGTTGGAAGATCCAGTGTTAATTATTGACAAATCAGACAGATGGCCTAAATTATTCTTTAGAATGAACAAGACTGAGTCAGAGTTATTCCCTCCAATTCTGGGACTGGGCAGCAGTAGAAAAGGTCTGTGGGGCTGCTTCCCATGACGCTGGCTCAGGGTTCTTGCCTTTGACCCCGAGTCTTAGATGCAAGCTCTATCCATACTGACAACATCTCTTGTCTGAGCCCTTCAAGAACCAAAACCTAGAAAGCCTGCCCAGGCACACCTGTGACTGCTGCCAACAACCACCACAACACTAACCACAACCCAACCCTTTGGCCCAGCACACTTTATACCAAATACATGTTAATCTACATGTGATCATCTTCTCTCTGAATCCAACAATCTTTTTGGACTACTATTTTTGTTAATGGTACTGTTTGCTTGGAATGGTATGAAATTTGCAAATTTAATATGTTCTTATATTTTTATTAGAAAAACAAAGAAAACCAAAAGGTATAATTATACAAATTAATCAAACTAAATATTTTAAGGCTACTCCACTCTCCATACCCTTTCATTCCCAGTTCCCAAAGGAAAACAGCATTGATTTTAGTGTCATTCATTTCTGACACTTAGGGATTTTTTTCCACTTTTAACAAAAATCAGATGATGTTATATATATTTGTTTACAACTTGCTCTTTTCACTTAAAACTCATCATTCAGGTTAGTTTATATAGATTTACCTCATTCTGATATTATTCCATTGTGTGAACATATAGTAGTCTACTTAACCATTAACTTACTGATGGCTCAGTTTTTTTTTTGTTTGTTTGTTTGTTTAACATTGTACTATCACAAACAAGGCTGCAGTGAATATTTTTGCACATTATAATTTTAAGAACTTTTGCTATCATTTCTTTATAAAACAGATTTTTAGGAGTGATACTGCTGGATTATAGGGTATCCTATGTGAACAATTTTAGTATATGCTGCCAAATTATTAGAATCAATTTTGGACTTCTCTTTTTCTTATTCTAACTTTCCCCCTTGTATACTCAAATCCAGTCAATTAAGTTTTATGGAAACTTCCTTTGTAATATCATCCTGCCATTTAATCCTGACCTGACATCCTCCTGGCTAATTTTTTAGGTCCTGTCTAGACCCTGACATGCTTAGACACTGACTTTAGCTTCCTAGCTGGTATTTATATATCCAGTCTCTCATTCTACACGTTACTGCCGTATTCTCCTCAAAACTTGCCTTACATATATCACACCTCTGTAATCTTCCATGAGTCCCCAGTGCTTTAAAAAAAAATGAACCATAACCATGTATTTAAGATCCTCTTCAATCAGGCTGCAATTCTTCTAATTTTATCCTCATTTCTCTTATTTAAAAATTTGAGAGCTGGCAGGTTAGCTCTGTTGGTTAGAGCCCTGCCTTGTAACACCAGTGTTAAGGGTTTGGATCCCCATGCCAGTCAGCTGCCAAAAATAAAAATAAAAAATAAAAATTTGAGCAAGAATAAGAGAGAAATCTACCCTGAGCCACACATGCTTAGATAGGCATTTTCACATGCCTTAAATATTTTAATCCTCACATAGGTTTCAGCAGAAGGGAAACTGATGGATTGGAGAGGAAAATTATGTTCTACCACATAGCCATAGCATCTAGAGCTGGAGTTTGAAGTGCAGTATATCTGACTGCTTAATGCATTTTCTTACTATCACATCATATTTCAGTTCAGTCCAGCAAATATTTATTCGATATTTACTGCATGCAAAGTACTTTATTAAGTGCTATAGAGGATTTTAAATTTTTTTTTTTTCTTTTTAAAAAGATGACCTGTAAGGGGATCTTAGCCCTTGACTTGGTGTTGTCAGCACCACGCTCACCCAATGAGCTAACCGGCCATCCCTATATGGGATCCGAACCCGTGTCCTTGGTGTTATCAGCACCACACTCTTCCGCGTGAGCCACGGGCTGGCCCTAAAAATATATTTTAAATGGCACATAACTCATGTTTAGTAATGATGCTTGCCTCCCAGGCAGCAGCTCCTTCTAAGCAACTGTGCTTTGTTCCATGTGACCCTGCCCCTGGCAATAGCTGGTTAAAACAAAGTAGGTTCCTATTCTGGTTATCTACTGCTGCTTAACAGGCAACCCAAAACTCAGCAACTTAAAACAATGACAACTTTTACATTGCTCACAAATCTGCAATTTAGGTAAGGCTCAGAGGGAATACCTTGTTTCTTCTACTCCACTTGACATCAGCTGGAGACACTTGAAGGCTAGACTGGGAATCATCTGAAATCTTGCTCACTCAATCATCTGGAGGTTGGTGCTGGCTGTTAGTGGGGTCCTCAGTGGGGGCTGTCACCAGGAAAATTTCACATAGCGACTCTAAGTGGTCTTTCATCTTCCTCATGGCCTGGGGCCTATGTTCCAAGGGCGAGCAACCCCAAAGAGCCAGGTGGAAGCTGTTTTGCCTTTTAGAACTTAGTCTTGGAAAGCACATGGTACCTTTTCCACTGCATTTGCAGGACCAATTTCAAGGGAAGAAATATAGACCCCATCTCATGATGGAGGACTGCCCACGTCACATGGTAAGAAGAGCAAGTGAACAGTGGGGTCACCTTTAGGATACAATCTGCCACAGAACCAATAGACATGGAGTGACTTGTCTTAGAAAGATAATCTGGCACAATCAAATTCCCTTTCAAGTAAATATGATTAAAGGCCAGAGGCTGTGTGTTAAATGGTATAATGCCTGCAAGGTGCTTAGAACAGAGCCTGGCACATAGTAAGAAATCAGTTTTTTAATATGCAAAGCTTAGAAATGAACAGAGGAAGAGCCAGAGAATAATATTGGACATGAAGGCCTTATGCAACACTGTATAACAGCCCTTATAGATGACCGCAGTTATGTTCATTACTGAGCTGATCTGTTAATAAAGAGGGGCGACTTGGAGAGTGGTATTTTCTATACCAATCTTTCACAGTGTGTGCTCTTTAGGGTGCTGTAGTAATATGTGTTGTGCCAAAAATAAAAATTGCGTGCCATACTCAAATAAGTTTGGGAAGTGCTAGGTTAAACAAAATTAAATAGGCATTTCCTTAGTGCCTATACTAAGTGCATATACTAGTATATGCCATGACTAGCTAAGAAGGGGATAAAGAGTCCATCATTTCCCAAATTCTTTTTAGTTATTTTAGGGATTAGTCTGCTAAACTGACGTTCTGTGGAATACGACTTCTCAATGTTAGTCAAGGTTAGCTTTAAGCTCACTACAGAACAATTTATTAGGAAAACTTTTCAAAAATACATACTACTGGATCCACCAACACAGATTCTGATTCAGAAAGTTTACAGCAGGTTTAAGGACTCTGTATTTTTTAAAAGTTCTCAGGTGTTGCCTTGCCTGCAGGCAACCCATCCAAGAGCAATGCGACCCCTCCCATAATCCTTTTCTCTTTTTCTTTTCAAACAGTTCTCAGAAAAATGGCTCCACAAAAAAAGGTAGCAAAAAAAAAAAAAAAAAAAAAAGGTGGGGGGTGTTGATATTCTGCCACTAAAAGAGGGCTAGAAAATAGAACTTCAATATTTATAAATGCTTCCTCTGAGTGGGCTTCAGGATGCGTGGACCCCATGCACTCAAGGAAATCTAGAATTTGCTGTTAAAAAAAAAAAGTGTGAGGGTGGGGGGAGACTCTCAATATAGTCATTTACACTGGCTCAAGAGAGTTGTCTGAGCCAGGACATGAGGAATGGCTAAAAAAGTAAGGAATATACTGGGGGGGCCTGGGCTGACCTAGAAGGTGAGTATCTAGCCTAAAGGCTTTCTTTTTGGGTGACTGCATTATTAAAATAGCTTTCCATACATTATCATATTTTACATTAAAACAACTTTTTGTACGTTAAAATTTTTTACTGTGATACTTGTCATAATGTGCCTTTTATTCTGAAATAATTTCAAAGGTGTTAGGCAGTTATGTTTCAACCGATGTCTAAGATGGTGGTGGGCAGATGAGAGGAACACCCAAAATGGCTGCAGAGAGTTTCAGGTCCCTAGAACAGCACGTTTTCCGAGAATCACAAGAAACCCCCTCCCCCTTCCTCACCACTACATCCCCTTCCCGCAGGCGTGAATTTCTCCACCTGCAGAAAAACCCCAGCTCAGCTTAAACCCCACTGGCTTCCCTCCCCTTCCTTCTTAGCCAATAGGAACAGTCCAGCTCAGCCCAACTGGATATAAAAGGCCCACCCCGACCCTCGCTGCTGCTGCTCCTGCTTCTGAGAGGGCAGCCCGATGGTTCATTTTACCTGCCTAATACACTTTGTTTGAGTCCCTGTCTCCTGGGGTGTTTCTTTTGCGCTTGGGCCGGGTTTTTTTCCTTTAGACAGGTACAGAAAATTTGTAAAAATCATACAAAGAACTTGTTTCTCCTGAGTTATTTGAGAGTAAATTGCCTATTTTACCTATGAAATCTTTAGTATGTATTTCCTACAAGCAAGGACATTCTTCACCATAGAACCACAATATAACCACCAAAGTCAGGAAATTTACAGTGATACACTACCACCATCTTATTCTCAGATCACATTTGGGGTTTGTCAGTTGTCCCAGTAATGTCCTTTATTATAAAAGGGTCTTGTGCAGTATCATGTATTATATTTAGCTGTCATGTCTCTCTAGTCTGGAATAATTCCTCACACTTGATGTAACTTTGACAGGTTTGGCATTTTTAAAAGATTACAGACCAGTTATTTTGCAAATGTTAACCAATGATTAGATTCATGTTGGGAGGTTCTGAGTTTTTGGTAAGACTGTCACTGCGATGCTGTGTTCTTTTTGTTTCATCCTATCCAGTGGTACACAATTTTGGTTTGTCCCATTATTGGTGATTATTTGATTAAGATGGTATCTACCAAGTTCTCCCTTGTAAAATTATTCTTTTTCTCTTTGTAACTAATAAATACTTGGAGACTATGTTAATAAAACATTCTTCATTAAACTTTAAAATAAAAACAAGGAATATACAATAATGTACCTGGCTAGGTTATCCAGAAAACATAATGAGGACAAAGACTGATCAAATAAGCACAGTATGTTGATTACTTTTGTATCTGTTGTGCTTTCAAAAACCTTCAGACAGTCAATGCAGATGAAAACGGATAGGTTCTGGACATGACTGGCACCATTTTATACACATTCAGCACAAAATGGCCACCAGCCTTTCCCTTAGGAGAGACCTAGTGGTTTCTGAGAAATAGAAATTCCTCCACACCAGCACCAAACCCCTCCCTGATTCCATCAGCCTTCCTTACAGTCTATATAAGCTCTCCCACCCCCACACCTGGCGCTGTCCTCCATTTTGAGTGCAGCCCGGAAGATTCTTTTCCTTTAATAAAGCTTGATCGGTAGCCAGCATTTTGGCTCACTTTCTTGCAAAAACTAATTATTTCATAACCATAAAAAACATAATTAGGAAAAAAGAGTTGTAGGTTTTATATATGAAGAAATTTGAACTATTGCCGCCTGGAGTTAGTGGTAATCCGAATTCCCAGCAAAACTTTGAGGCAAAGTCGAATTAGAATATTTTTATTTAACTCACTTAGAACTCATATCTAACAAAGTGGGGATAGTTGTGCTCTCAGTGTAGCTGTTTAATATTTAATCTAAGAATAGGTTCTTTAACTGAGATTTACTTGGAGACCAGTCAGGCCTTACTGACCTAAGAAATATACGTGGATACTTCAAGAAGTTCATAGAAAGATTTGTATTAACTTTTAATTCTATTTTCCCACAAACTTTTTGAAGTATCCTCATACCGCTAAATCTAACCTAAGAGAAAGTGTCTTAGAACTGTTTTGAAAACAAGACAATTTTTCTTGTGAACATTCTATCTAGAAAGAATTCAGAGAAGAGTGAATGTTTTAACATACTCCTATTTTTACAGTCTGCCTGACGTCTCTTCCAGGTTTCTCTACACACTCAAGCAATTATTCATCTTTCTCTGAAAGGATGGGGTTTGGTTTCAGTTGCTCTTTTGCCTTTTCCATCTCCCTGGTTAGAGGGGTGGGAATGAGGATCAATTTGTCTGTGAGAGGCCACCGCTGATGTGCTCTTCCAGACTGTAAAGAGACTAAAGAGACATAACAACTAAATGTAGCATGTGTTCCAGATTGAATCTTATAAAGGATTTTATTGGGATAATTAACTTGAACAGACTTTGTGAATTCAATGTTAGTAAGGGTCAATGATAATTTCCTGATTTTGATCTTTGAATTGTGATTATCTAGACAATGTCCTTGTTTGAAGGGCTGCACTGAAAGTATTCAAGGCAATGAGCACTATGTTCACAACTTTCTCTTAAGTGGTTCCAGAACAAATATTCTTTGTGCTATTCTTTCAGCTTTTGTGAAGTTGAAATTATTTTAAAATTAACATTTTCTTTAGCATTTAGAAAATTTATTCTTTGTGTTACTTCGTTGTTGATTTTGTCGGGTTCTCTATATAAACTCATATCATCTGAAAATAGTTTTATTTCTTCTTTTTTAAATTTCTATGCCTCTTACTACTTTTTCCTTTTTAATTGTATTGACTAATACCTCTAGAACAGTGTTCAATAGTTAACAGAGATAATGAGCATCCTTGCCTCTTTCCTAACCATGGTGGAAATGCTTCTAGTATTTCCCCATTAACCAGAATGCTGGCTTTATTACCAGAGTATTGTGTTTAGAAAATAAGCATAAATTCCTATGGGCATTGAATTTTGTCATGAGCATTTTTTTTTCCCCCAATCTGGGGATAATCATATAATTATTCTTCTTACATCTACAAATATGGTATTTATCTTAATGGATTTCCTTATAATAAATGATTCTTACATTCCAGAAATAAATTCTACTTGGTCATGGGATATTTTCTTATGATCTTGGATTATGTTTTTTAATATTCAATTTAGCATTTTTACATTGATATTAGACAATTGCTTGTAAACATATTTACATGTATCATTTTCTCTATACTATTTTCAGGGGAAAAACCATCATGAAATGCAGGAAAACAGAAAGGACAGGGAGACAGTATGATGCAAAGATGGACTGAGCTGACTACAGAGTCACGTAGTCCTTGGGGAGGCTGCTGGGCTCCTTCCTTACTGACTGGATGACCTTAGGGAAATTATTACTCCTCTTCTACCCTTGATTTTCCCACCTGTCGGATAGGAGAAACTATCACAAAAGTTTGTGTGAGAATTAGATGATAGGATGTCAGTAAAGACTTCAGTACATTTTCTGATGCAATGTAAGCCCACATAAACATTGGGATGCTTTATTATAAAGCACTGTTTTTCTTCTACTGCTTCTCGCATTATAATAAATTATTGTTATGGTATATGTGTACAGATGTCACAGTTTTCTCAGGAGGCACTGAGCCTCATAGCAGTTTGCTGTTATTACTAAACCACAGAGGAGATTAAGCAGACCAGTTTAGTGAGCGAGGTTTGTATTTTATCTCTTCTTTTATACTTTCCCCTTCTAGACTAGTGGTTTGAATTTAAACAGTAAGCTCTTGACTGGCATCCGTGGGGATAGGAGAGGGGACTGAGAAAGGAATGGAAAAGGAAGAGAAAATTTCTTGACCCCTACTATGTGCCAGGGACTAATGTAGGTATGTCTGCAGTTATTAGGTGAGGAAATCTGGAAGGTTGTATCAAGATCACAAAACCTGAGAGAATCATCTTGGGAGGGAGGTGGGTGTGAGCTTTGTCTAGCTAAGAGTTGAGATCAGCTTTTGTTCTTTTCTTCCCACCCATAATCTCTTCAAATAGAGGGGAATAAAGAGCGCATTTTGTCTGGGTTGAGCTCTTGTCTACTTAGGTCTTAGTCAGTGCTCTGAACATTAGGAGATCACTCCGTGCAGGGCAGCAGTCGTGCTGCTGGGACTCCTGCGTGTGAAGGAGGTAAGGAGAGCACATTTACTGATGCATTTATTCTACAAATCTTTATCAGGACTGCAGAGATGAAAATGCTATCTACCACTCTAAGACTGACAGACACAGAGTACTGTGGGACTGCCCAGGAAAAAGATTGGCCTAAAGAAGGTAGCATTTGTGCTGAACATAGAAGGTTGGAGTTAAAAAGAAAAGAAAAGCTCATGGGAAACAGCACAGTGCAGGTATTTAGAAGCAGACTGAAACAGAACTATGTCTGCATTTTGTCTGTCTCTTTCTTATTGTTGGCCTTAAGTTTTTTATGTTTCCTAAGCTTTAACTGTGCTGTCTGTAAAATGAGGAAAAAGTACCTAATATATATGGGTTTGTGGTGAAGATTAAAGGAGATAATGTAGTCAAAACACTTAGCACAGTGCCTGGCATATAAGTCCTTAAACATAATGGCTGTTTTTCATATTGTTATCATCTGATTGTTAGCAGTCTTCAGTTCGTGCCTCCATCAATAATCCTTTCCTCAGACCTCAAGCGGCTTCTTTTTTGAAGACTATTTTGTAGAGCAGTTTTAGATTAGCAGCAAAATTGAGAAGAAGGTACAGGGATTATCCATGCACTTCCTGTACCCCGTTATCAACATCCCCCACCAAAGTGACACACTTGTTACAACTGATGAACCTACACTGACATACCATAAGCACCCATCGTTCATAGTTTTGTTTGCATTAGCATTCACTTTTTATTATTACTATTTATACCTATACTAATTTTATTTTATTTTCTGATTTTATATTTATTTATTTATTTTAATTTTTATTGAATCATAATTGATTATACATATTTTGGGGGTTCAACACTGACATATGTTGATCAAGTCAATATTACTTGCATATATATTGCTACAAATCATTCTTATTCTTTATGCCCCTTGTCCAATCTCTCCCCCTCCCCCTTTCCCTCTCCCCTCCCACCTCTGATAACCGTAGAATTTCTTCTCTCCTTCTGAAAGAGTAATGGTTACTCTGTTGATTTGTTGCCTAGATGATCTGTCCAGTGCTGAGAGGTGTGTTCAGGTCCCCCAGTATTATCGTAGAGCAGATGCTTCTTCTGTCACTCTGGAATAAGCTTTGTGGAGAGAGACATACTCTTCTTTTCTATGGTCTCTGCTGGTGACTCTCCTTGTGTCAATGCAAGGACACAAGCTGTCCTTGTGGCTGACAGCCCATCTGCACGGTGGTTGTGGCGTCTAGCTGCTTTCACGGCAGCCATGTTTATTGTGGTGGTGGGTGGGCCACCCACATGGAGGTGATGTTTTTGGGATACTCCTTACCTAGTTGCTGGTTGCTCCTGGCTGCAAGCCTCAGGACCCCAGGTGGGCTCCGTGGCACTGACAGTGTACCTGGTTGTGGGAGGAGGGTTCAGTTCCCAACTGCATGCCTCAGGACCCCGGGCAGGCCCAAGTGGGTACTCTGTTTTTTCTTTCAGTTCTGTGTTGGATTATTTGCTGTTCCCACTACTTAAACTCTGCACTAGAACTAATTTGCTGTCTTTTGCTTACTTCTAAAGTGGGGGAACTTCCTGTGGGAACCAGTATTTGAGCTCTGTGGTTGAGCTAAATTGCTGCTTTGCTGCTGATTCCCTATGGAAGGCTTTTTGTGCAGCTCAGGTTTTAATGGTTGACTTTATAGGTACTTCTGTGTTTAGTGAAATCTGCTGCACTTGGGTTGTGTAGAAACTCTCATCTTGTCCTGAGTCTTTTGGTCACACTGCACCCCATGCAATTTTATATTCTTGACCAGTCTCCTCTGAATGGTCTTGTACTGATTGGGGGGTGAATCACCTGTCCTTACTGTGTCCCAGTGTTCTTGTGGGCCTGTCTCCCCCACCACCTGTGCTGCAAACACTTCTCATGAGATGAGCCATGCTCCATTCCCTTGTGATGACTCACTGGCCTCTGAGTGGCTCCCTTTTTCATTTGCTGTGGCTCCTCCATCCTATGTGGGTCCACGGGATCCCTCTTAGTGGTATTGCTGGCCTGGGAGCCACCAAGGCCCTCTTCTTCCCCGTCACCTGCAAGCAACTTCATCCGAAGGGCACAGCTGCAGCTTTTGCCAGCTCCTGCTCTGTGCACTCAGCAGCTCCAGCCTGGAAACAGCCGGGATTCAAAATGGGTGGAGCAGTTCTTTCTTTCTCTCATCATGGCTCCTCCTGCTTTCACGTACTCCGTAGGTCTCTCCTCCTCTTCCCCTGAGCTCTAGCAGCCCCAGCTTGGCTGTCATTGCTTTTTAATAGTTGTAAATTGGTTGATTTGTGGAAGAGAGTGATGCTGGGGACTGTCTATTCCACCATCTTGACTGGAAGTCAGTGTTCACTTTTGGTGTTGCACGAGGAGGTCTTCAAAAAGTTCATGGAAAGATTCATATTATCTTTTAATTCTATTTATCCACAAACTTTTTGAAGTAATTTCGTATATTCTATGGGTTTGAACAAATGTATAATGACATGTATCCACCATTATAATATCATACAGAGTAGTTTCACTGCCCTAAAAATCCTCTGTGAAGCTTCTTTCTTCAAAACAGCTTTACTGAGATATAATTTAAACATCATACAGTTCACCCATTTAAAGTTTATAGTGCTGTGGTTTTTAATATATTTCAAGAGTCATCAATAATCTAATTTTAGAATATTTTCATCACCCCCAGAAGAAACCCTTACCCTTTAGCAATCACTCCCTGTCCCTCCTTCCTCTCCCCCACAACCAGCCTCAGGCAACAAGTAATGCACTTTCTGTTTCTACAGATTAGCCTATTCTGGACATGTCATATAAATGGAATCATACAGTAGATGATCTTTGTGACTGGTTTCTTTCACTTAGCATGCTTACAGTGTTTCTCCGAGTGGAAGTATGGTGTCAGTACTTCATTCCTTTTTATAGCTGAATAATATTTCATTGTGAAAATATACCACAGTTTATTTATCCATAAACCTGTTGAAGGACATCTATGTTGCTTCCATTTTTTGGCTATTATGAAAAACAATGCTATGAACATTTGTATTCAAGTTTCTGTGAGAACATACACTTTCATTTATTTTGAGAATATACCTAGGAGTGGAATTTCTGGGTCCTATGTCAGTTCTATGTTTAACCTTCTGAGGAACTGCCAGATTGTTGTCCAAAGTGGTATTTTATATTCCTGCAAGCACTGTTTGAGTGTTTCAATTTCTCTACATCCTCTCCATCACTTGTTATAATCAATCTTTTTTTTGACAGCCATCCTACTGGGTCTGAAGTGGTACCATGTGATGGTACTGAGGTGCATTTCCCTAATAGCTAATGATGTTCATCATCTTTTCATGTGCTTATTGGCCATTCATATATCTTCTTTGGATAAATATCTATTCAAATCCTTTGACCATTTTGAATTTTAAGAATTCATTATATATTCTAGATACAATTCTCTTATCAGATATATGATTTGCAAATATTTTCTCCTGTTCTGTAGTACTGATGGTATTGTTTGTGGCACAAACATTTTTCAAGCTCCTTTTTAATATAACTTACGGAAGTCCATATATTTCAGCATTTTGTCTCCTACAGTAATATGCAGGCTGGTAGACTTTCAGTGGAAGACCTGGCCTTGTACTTCATTGACAAGAGTGAGGCCCTTGGTATGTGAAATCCATTACTCTCAACTTTTCCTGCCATTGACCTACATGGGCATCTATCCTCACCTTCTTCTACCCATTCTGTTGATATGAGGAGCACTTCTTCTAGTCTAGTCAAGACCAACACTCCACTGGGTTTGTTTTTTTTAAAAAATGACTGGTAAGGGGATCTTAACCCTTGACTTGGTGTTGTCAGCACCACGCTCTCCCAAGTGAGCTAACTGGCTGAAAGAAAGTGAGCCAAAATGCCACATATCATTCAAGCTTTATTAAAGGAAAAGAATCTGCCAGGCTGTGCTCAAAGTGGGGAACAGCCCGGGGCTGCCCTGAAAATGGGGGACAGTGGCTAACCTAGGCTGGTGGGAGCTTACATTGGTATGTTGGCACCAAGCGCTAGGTGATGTAATTCCGGGATGAGGATTGAGTTAGTTCATGGGGATGGAGAGTTCTGCGCATGCGGAAACACAGATAGTTTCATTTTCTCTGAAACCATGAGACTTCTTGTAAAAGAGAAGGGGGTACGGGGAGGGGAGGAGATGGATGGCACCATTTTGTACTTGGGCTTGTCTAAATGGCGCTGGTTATGTTACAGATCTATTACTGGCCATCCCTATATGGGATCCGAACTGTGGCCTTGGTGTTATCAGCACCACACTCTCCTGAGTGAACCACAGGCTGGCCCTTCCAGCTGGGTTCTTGACCCTGTCCTCTCTGTCTTCTCCCAGGACACTGCTCCATCACTTAATCCCCCTCTTTCTTAGATCTTAACATTTTCCTTTCTCTCTTCCCTCAGCCTATGAACGAGCTTGGCTCGCTCCCTCCCATTTTGAGGAAAAACAAAACTCATGATCTGTGTCCTCTAAAAACAAATCTCTAGTCATGTTCTCTACCCTGCACTTCACTTGGATGCTGTACAGGTATATTCCAACTCAACATGTCCAAAATTGAATTCCCCTCCTCACTTCACATCCACTCCACTTCCTGTATCTGCATTCTTAGATAATGGCTCCATCATACACCGCTTACCTAAATCACGCCAGACTCTCCCCTGTGCCCACCTCCCAGGACCAATATCTCATCTTGGCCTGATGAGTTTACCTCCCATATATAGCACATTCCACACCTTACTATCTTAAACAAATGCCCTAGTTTAGTTTCTTTGCATCTTTCCGCTGAAATATTGTGTAGACCTCTAACTTGTCTTGTCACCATTAAGATCCATCCTCATTAACACATCAAGAGCAATTTAAACAAAACCTGATACTTTTTCAGCATTAGAATAGCAGATGGGATGGGGTTGTCAGCTCACAAGGCAATGAACGTGACTAGCTTTGTGACTTTTGGTAACTCCCTTATTGTTCCTCAGCCTCTGGATCCTCATTTGTAAAGTGAAAATGACAATACCTTGTCTCAGAGTCATTGTGAGAATCAAGTGAAAAAATATTTGGCATAGTAGGTGCACAAAAAATGGAAGCCCTTACATGCAGGTGGGACCATGTCATCTCCTGGGGAACCCGTGTGTCTGCAGAGAATACTGGACATATGAGAGGTGAGGGAGACCAGATTTAAGACAGGTGCTCCTCGCGGAGATCTTGATAACAAGAACATTGGTTTACTTCTCTATAATAAGGGGATTTTGTAAAAATTAAAAGAAATAAAAAGACAGAGTACCAAACAAGGTGGTTGGTAAATAATAAACCTGGGATAAAAAAATAGAAAATAAGCAACAACAAACCCAAGCAGAAACAACTAGGCTGAGAAACCGGTCCCTCTTTTGGTCTAAGTATTGCCCACTACTAGTTTGCTGGGATTTGTTTTTTAAAAATCTGTAGCTATTCTATTCAAAAGTGCACTTTTGTTGTTGGTGGAGCTGGTGGTATTTAAGTTTTGTCATTCTAAAGGGTGGGATGTTCATTCTAAAGCAGTGGGATAACAGGGTGATTGAGGATGTCTGTTTTTCAACTTCAACAGCAGTTAGTGCTCCCCAGATGTTCAACATCTGTGTTCAAAAGATAAAGTTCTGTTGACCTGAAGTTTTCAGAGGTCAGTTCAGTTTTCAGCTTCTCAGTCATGGCACCTCTTTTTTCTTGCTGAGTACAGGCTGGCATCGGTCCCAGTGTCTCCTTTGAAATTCAGCAGAAGGTCCTGATGGACGAGGATGATACCCAGAGAGAGGAGCCCAAAGAAGATGGAATTGGTGATGTGCAACATTTCGGTGAGAGCTCTCTCAGAGTACACTTCATTCTCAGAGATTTTGAGTACATATTTACAAGTCACTACTCCACCATGCATATTGGGAATGAGCTGGCATTTTCCATTGTAACCCAGGAGTTCAGCAAACACCAGAAAGAGAGCCTGAGGCTGGCAATCCTTGCCCAGAGCTTTGGCCACGTACTCACCGATCACTGTTCCCTACCTCACCGAAGACATGTTGAGGTTTTGTTTAGACCAGATGCTGATTGACAGGAAGGCCAGAGCAGCTGGTGTAGAGAGGTCTTTTCCAGTGACTCATCAGTCGTTCAGAAATCAAATGCCACACAAAAAGAGGTGGGATAGGAAGCACAGAGAAAGGCACCAAGCTTTTAGGACAGCTTTTTTCTAGGAGAACAGCGTATCCTGCTGCCTCCCAGGAGGGACAAGGCTCCGACCCAACTACTCCCAATTCACAGGGTTGAATTCTTTGCAAAGTATTCCCTTGGCACTGAATCAGAATGAATGGACTTATAAAATGTATATTTTCCTCATTATTTTTTATTATGCCTCAGATGTTCAAGTAACCAGTGGACTCAGGGATATGCTTGGTATCTGGTTTCAGTTAATCTCATTAGTATTTTCCTGCCACCAGCTGACCGGCTCTGTACTGCAGAGTCCTCTTCTATTAAGAGAGGGTGATTTCAAGCTTGTGAAGCAGGTTCTATTGTAGTGGCTACAAAACACATATTAAATTTTTAAATATAAAAAAGAGAGAAGGTGATTTAATTTTTCACTTATTCGTTGTGCTTAATTCTAGATACAAGGAGTTAAAATAGAAAAGTCCCTGTGTTAGTCAGAGCTCTCCAGAGGAAGAGAACAGAGAAATTGCAATACAACGATGTGAAATATTTTGGCACCCAACCAAAGCCAGGCATGGAGTTTGGAAAAGCTTTCTGGAGAGGGCGATTTCTGAACTGTCCATTGCTGGGTGAACTGTGGTTAGGAGGGGAAAAGTGAAAGGATATAACCCATGTGAGTAACTGCAAGTAGTTTATTGTGACTGGAATGTTCCCTCCTTGCAGGAAGAGGAGAGGGGAAATGGTAAGCTATTAGGTGGGAAAATAACCCAAAGTAACCAAAATGACTTATTTTTTGTTTGTTTGTTTTCATGCTAAACTGAGGGTTCCAGATTTATTTTATCCTAAAGGCTTTGAGAAGTCAGTGAAGAATTCTAAGCATTGAAGTGATGAGATTATATTTTCAGTATTTCAAAAAATATGTTATAGTGTCTGTCATGTATGAATACTGTGAGAGGTACTGGGGATATATTGGTGAATAAGATAGAAGGATCCCTGCCTTCACAAAGCTTAGAATTTTGTGGAAAGATGAAAGGAAAAAAGACTAACGAAACAATTGAAAATTTTAAATAGTGCTATTGAGACCAGAGGATTGATTTAGGAGCTTATGATAATTCCAATGTCTGCCTACCCCTGTCCCACTGGCCATCACACCCTGCCATAAGTGCAAGCTTCAAATACTGAGTAATAGCTCAGCAACCGCCCTATACCCCATTCCCTCTCATGGCCAAATGCACAGAGGGTCTTGGTTTGATACTTCCACAGCTCCTCTCCAAATGTGGCTCTTAGCTTTCCCTGTAGGCTCTTCCATCACCCGTTGCCTTGGACGAGTCTTGCACACCACACACCTAGTGTCTCTCCAGCCCCAGGCCTAATGAAGCTCCATCTCCCTCTGGCCCCTGGGCTTGCTCCTGGCCCTCACTTGGAGTGGGAGTTAAAAATACCGGGTGATAAATGAAGGCAAACGGGATGGAGAGATTAGTACTACTGACAGATATGTAAGAGACAAACATTATATGATTTGGCAATGAATTGGTCATAGGGGTTGGGGAAGAATGAGAGACTGAAGTTTTGATTAGAGAGTTGGACATCTGGATATTAGAAGGGCACCTTTACTTAATTATAGAATATGACAAGGAGGGCTGAGGAGAGCACATGGGGGAATTTGGACATGTTGGATCCTCTGCACCCAAGGGAAACCCCTGTGGAGCAATAAACCACATTGGGACTTGTCTCAATTACACTGCTCATCAATGTTTAACAGACTAGAGGAATGATAAGCACTTAGGTGATTTCCCCCCACCAGCACACCAGCCTCAGAACTTATCTGGGCTTTTTGTAGAAGAAACAGAGGAAGCTGTCTGTTTCTGAGACCAGAAAGCTCTGTCAGCAGACATGGGGGAGAGGAGGGAAAAGCACCCTTTAAACATATCTGTATTTGCTTTTTAACTAGCACATTCATTTGAATACATGTAACTTTCCTCTTGTGCATTGTTGGGTTACTAAGCCTTCTATAAAGCTAACTTTAATATTAACATTAAAAGCGTAGAATATCCTTATACTCATTTTAAAGTTCTGGAGATTCTTATGTCAATCTTGTAAATATAATACTAATTAATATCTTAGGAATCAATCTCTGAAAATCAACAATATGAGAATGACCTTTTAAATAGAATTTCTTTTGGTTTCCATTTGAACAACACAGCAAATGAATTTTGATCATCTTCTTTAGGCATATTTGTAACTTATAGAAACTCCTGGTTCTTGAGGACAGCCAGAAGTTCAAATGTACTAGTCATAAGAACTGTACTAGTCATAAGCATCATTATCTGTGCCTCAGAAATAAATGCTTCAAACAACCATATTGAGCACTAACACTAAAATCTGTAGCCAGGGCTGGGTGCTGTATAATAATGTTTTTATTAGCTTTCTTTACAGTTCCCCTGAGAGAAAAATACAATCATCACCATAAATTGGAACATTAAAAAAGGTTGAGCAAGTAGCCCCTGGCCCCTGGAAACACAACCAGTTAATTGGAATATCGTCACTGAATTTCCAGTCCAACACTTGACCCAATAGCCAAAAAGTACCTGATTCATGCTTACTTCTTTGAGAATTTTAGGATCTGTGACTGTGGAGTTGGCATAATAAGCAGTCAGGGATGGGAAAAGAGATTCAGTATCTTACCTGGGGCCCTAATGAATACTCTGTGGAGCAGCATTGACTTGGGATTGATACCTTGTTAAACATGGGAAACAGAATCAGCAGGGCTTAACTGGAGTCTTCAAATTTTGTGGCTGGAGCTCATCTTTCTCTTTCATCCTAGCCCTATATAGTAAGATCCTACTTCCTACACAGCTATTGGCTCTTCCTGCATTTGTCAGGCAAGGAGGAGCCAGTGCAAGTTTAGAGCAAGGAAATGACATAATTAAAATGGTATTAGACAGGAAAGCTCAAATTCAAAACCCATCTCTCCCATCTCCCCAAATCTGGCCCCAGTCCTTAGGTCTTACCTCCTCCTCCTCCTTCCCCATGTGCTGTTAGTGCAGGCAGGCTGTATTACTTACAGTTCCCCAAACCTTCCTTGGTTTTACCATCCTCCTGCATTGCTCATGCTATTTCCTCTGCCTCTGCCCTTTTTTTCCAATATGAAGATCACATATGTGGTCTTCCCTCGTGGACTCACTGGGTACAGAAGAACTCGTTTAAACTCGTTTGTACCATTTTTTTATGGTTGTATATTATGTTATCACATGACACTTACATGCTAGGCAATAAACTCCTTATATAAAGACACATCATGAAATGTCTTACTTTATCTTCATCTTCCACACATCTAGGCATGCTGTGTGGAACAGAGTAGGTGCTTAGTAAATTTGCCTTTTTTTTTTTAATGTTCCTCATGTTCTGAATCTTGGCCCTCGCTCTGAGTTGTCAAAAGCCTCCAGGACACTGAGATCTGTGTATGTCTGACACATAAATTTGAACACCTATCCCTACCCAAGCTGGCTCCAAAATTATGTATATATAAAATATATAAGTATACATATACAAATAACAAGACATAAAGGACAAATTTTAAATCATGGTATGAGATAACTGGAGAGATGGTAGAAGTCAGATGAAAAGAAAAACAAAGAAGACCAATAATGAGAAGAGAAGCTGTTTCCTGCAATATGGAGGAGTACAGCTGAGAGAATGCTGGGTTTTTTTTTTTTTTTTTTTTTCTGTTATAAGCAGAAAAGATACAAAGAAACTGTTTAGTTTAAGCTCACCATGCAGGAAAAAGTAGACTAATTAAGGGTCTTCAAGTGATTAAAGAAGTGATCCAGACAAATACAGCTGGGATAGGTTAATCTAAAGAAGACACACACACACACACACACACACACACACACACCCCTTTCTCCTGCCTGATTGCAATAAAAACTCACAGAAGAGATTAGGAGCAGGGCAGAATGAGAACATTGTGATGCAGAATTTAATCAGATGTTCCAAATGGATTTAGATTTTTCTCATAATTAGGGAACCAATCTTGTAGTAGTTTAAACACAAAGCAGCACAAGTGGATAATCATTAAACTTATTGAGTAGACAGAATTGAGATATTTGCCTTTTTGTGCCCTGGGAGGTTAAAGTGATCTCAACTTTAATTTTGGTTAATTTTCTGGTGTTAATTCTAATAACTAATGTATTATTTACACTTAGTGTGTGTGTGCGTGTGAGTGCGTGCGTGCGTGCGTGTGTGTGTGTGTGTGTGTGTGTGTGTGTGTGTGTGTATTTGGGGGGGGCAGCTGGCCAATAAGGGGATCCGAACCCTTGACCTTCATGCTATCGGCACAATACTCTGAGTGAGCTAACCATCCAAGCCCTTATTTAAACATAATCCAAATATCCAATAAGGCTATTGAAATAAAAATATATCAAAGATTTAAAAAAAGGAGGAGGAAGGAAAGTCTTTATTATTGTTCTACAATAATTAACAGTAAGTTTGACTCTGAGCTTCCTGGAAACCGGAATACAAAGGGAAGCATTGGTTTACATAGTTCTCCTTAACAACTGTTGCAAATCCAACATAAAAATAAATGAAGATACCTTTTCTAAGAAATGAAAGTACATTCATTTTTTAAGAGAAAGAAAATGTGTGCTAGTACTAAATTATAAAAGTAGTGCATGATGTGGAACTCAACTTATAGGACAGTGTATAGCATAATGGTTGATGTCATTAACAACAGTTCCACAGAAGGACAAGTGTGGTTGGAAACTACTTTTTTTTTTTTTTTTTTTTAAAGATGACCAGTAAGGGGATCTTAATCCTTGACTTGGTGTTGTCAGCACCACGCTCTCCCAAGTGAGCCACAGGCTGGCCCTGGAAATTACTCTTTTAAGTGCTCTCATTGTGCTATCTACCCCCCTGTGCAAAGAATGCTCCCCACATTATCACACTAATTCATGAAATACGTGTTGAGTTTTATTTTTGAGAATAGAAGTTTGTTTCTCAAATTACTTGGCTAGTAAAGAGTCTGAGTCCAGATTTAAACCCAGGTCTGCCTGACTCCAAAATCAATGATCTTTCTACTACACTCTGCAAGTGAAAGCTTGATTCTTTAAATAGTCATAATATTAAAGAGAACTTCAGTTCAAATGTTTGTTTCAGGAGTTGGACTGGGGATGAGAATGGACTGAATTGATAGCTACAAAGATTTGTTAGGCTGTCACTGCAGAGAAAGGAAGAGACATGCAGATTCAAAATACAGAAATTAATCGAGTCCAACCAGTCCGTGCTAATGAAAGGAAAAATAGCTAAAATAATTTTAATGGAATAGCTCATAAATATTTCATCGTTATCACTGTGTGCAACACTTTACCTTTACCCACCTAACAGGGTGAAGATGAGAAAAATAAGACCAGGTACTGTAACCACCATCAATCCTGCAGAGGTAGACAGTGAAGGAAGCTCTGCTGTGTGCTTTACAACAAAACAAACCTGCTGAATGACTGGGGATGGCAGAGAGAGGGAGGCATGGCTCTGGTCTGCAATTAAATAAGGAACTTCATATTAAGGAACCCGAAATAGAAAAAATAGAAGAAAAGAGCTCATTTCTTTCTCCTTTTTTTTTCTATTTTTTAAAACATCACAATAACTAAAAGAAAGTCTGATAATAATAATAATGACAACAATATTTATTGAGTGCCTTTTATATATTTTAAGATGTTGTGGTCGACATTTACCATTTAATTTAACACTTGCACTTTCAGGTTGTCTCTTCTGTCTTCAGGCTGCTTTGGCATTATGAAAGCTATTAAAACCACACTAACTTGTCAGGAGTGAGAAATTTTGCTGAGCTTAGTAACTTTAAAAAGTCATATTAAATGAATACTTTTTGAGGTCCTTCATGTAAAAAGTCTTGGAATGTGGTTCACACAAATATGAATAAAATGACCCCCCTGGCCTTCAAGGAGCTTGGCTATATATATGGTAAGAGACCTCAACAGGTAAAACAAGGTCGTGAGGGGAGGGCAGTGAGGATCATTTCTATCTAGTAATTAGAAATTATTCATTGTACAGAAATTTCCCCTGATCACTTTCATACTTAGAGAAGAAGTGGAGAGTATCATTTAAGAGCATGGACTCTAGAACCATGCTGCCTGTGTTCAAAATTTGACTTTACCAGCTTACTAGCTGGTGACCATTGACTTTTCCATGTCTCGTTTTTTCACTTTTTTTTTTAGCATATATATTGTTACAAATCATAATTATTCTTTATGCCCCTTGTCCAGTCTCTTCCCATCCCCCTCTCCCTCCCCGCTCCCCCCTCTAATTACCCTAGATTTCTTCTCTCCCTCTGAAAGAGTAATGGTTACTCTGTTGATTTGTTGCCTAGATGATCTGTCCAGTGCTGAGAGGTGTGTTCAGGTCCCCCAGTGCTATTGTAGAGCAGATGCTTCTTCTGTCACTCTGGAAAGAGCTTTGTGGAGAGAGATATCCTCTTCTTTTCTTTGGTTTCTGCTGGTGACTCTCCTGTGTCAATGCACTTCAGTGGCTGGTGGACCATCTGCATGGTGGTCATGGCATCTAGCTGCTTTCGTGGCAGTCATGGTTATTGTGGTGGCTGTGATGGGCCACCCACATGGAGGTGGGTGGGTTTTTGGCATGCTCCTTACTTAGTTGGTGGTGACAATGGTGGTGTGCCTGGTTGTGGGAGGAGAGTACAGTCCCCACTCCATACCTCAGGACCCCAGGAAGGCCCCATGGTGCTGGCAGTGTGCCTAGTTATGGGAGCAGAGTCTGGTCCCCAGATCCATGCCTCTGGACCCCAGGCAGGCCCCATGGCAGTGGAGGTATGTGTGGTTGTCCCCACTTTCTGGCTTGGTAGCCCAGGGGACTTCCAGTTCTTCTAGGTGTTACAGGTGTTCTTTGGTGAAATGAGACCCTTACTAGTTAATATCAAACTTCATCTGTGGTTCTGGGTACTCTGTTTTTTCTTTCAGTTCTGTGTTGGATTATTTGCTGTTCCCACCACTTAAACTCTGCACTGGAACTAATTTTTTTCCTTTGCTTGATTCTAAAGTGAGGAAACTTCCTGCAGGGACCAGTACTTGAGCTCTGTGTTGAGCTAAATTGCTGCTTTGCTGCTGATTCCCTGGGGAAGGCTTTTTGTGCAGCTCAGGTTTTAATGGTTGACTTTATAGGACTTCCAGGTTTACTGAAATCCAATGCATGTGGGTTGTGTAGAAACACTGGTCTGGGACTGCCTTTTCATCAAACTGCACCCCATGTAGTTCTATATTCCTGCCCAGTCTCCTCTGAGCGGCTCTGCGTTGTTTGGGGGTGGACCAGCTGTCCTTGCTGTGCCCCAGTACTCTCCCAGTGGGCCTGTCTCCCCCACTGCCCATGCTACAAACACTTCTCATTGGATGGGCCATGCTCTGATCCCTTGCAATGACTCACTGGCCTCTGAGTAGCACCTTTTGTCAGGTGTTGTAGCTCCTCACTCCTATGTGGGTCCATGGAAACCCTATTAGTGGCTTTGCTGGCCTGAGGGCCACCAAGGCCCTCTTCTCCCCTGCCACCTCCAAGCAACTTCATCCTAAAGGCACAGCTGCGGCTTTTTCCAGCTCCAGCTCCACGCACTCAGCTCCAGCCTGGAGGCAGCTGGGGTTTGAAACGGTCAGAGTGGTTTTTTCTTTCTCTCATTGTGGCTTCTCCTGCCTTCATGCACTCTGTCAGTCTCTTCTCCTCTTCCCTTGAGCTCTAGTGGCCCCAGCTTGGCTGTCATTGCTTTTTAATAGTTGTAAATTAGTTGATTTGTGGGAGAGAGTGAAACTGGGGACCATCTATTCCACCATCCTGACTGGAAGTCTCCCATTTTTTCACTTATAAAGTGGGGATATTATAAGTAATTATCTCATAGGGTTGCTAAATTAATTAATACTGTCATATATTTGAAAAACTGCCATTCTAGTTGTATTATGTGATTATGCCTACTTCCTAGACCCTTTGACAGGAGAACCACTCTCTCTAAGATGTCTGTCTAGTCAAGTATATTGCTGGTGTTGTTCTGTACAAAGAAATGTTTGCAAACATAGTGCTTTGGGTCAAAGCCATCGTTTATTTTGAGCATCAACTATGTGTCAGGCTTCCTTCTAGGCACAGTAGATATAGCACTGGGGAGAGTAGACAAAAATCCCTACCTGCATAGCACATACATTCTAGTGAGCAGGGACAGACAATAAGCATAATGAAAAGTACAGCTTATAATATGATAGGAGGTGGTATTTCTGTCAATAAAAATAAAGTTTAATGGTACAGAGAATGCATTTTAAGTTGAGTGGTCAGGGAGGACTGAGGTGACATTTGAGCAGCATCTTGGAGGAAGTGAGGGATCAAGACGTGAAGATATGTGGGGAGGGAATTCCAGGCAGAGAGGACCGCTAGCCCAAAGGCCCTGAGATGGAAGCATACCTGTCTAGGAATCCAGCCTAGCAATATTGAGGAGGCCATTATGGCAGGAGCTAGGTGAGTGCAGTGAGAGAAGTCGCAGATGAGGTCAAAGAATGACAGATCATGTATTGCCCTTCTGGGCCATTATATGAACTTTGGCTTTTGTCCTGATTGAGATGGGGGCCATTGCAGGGTTTTGAGCAGAGGAGTGATATGAGTTGTCTTAATGTTTAAAAAGGGTCACTCCAGCTGCTATGAGAATGCAGTAGTTTCCTTTTATCCACGGTTTGGCTTTCTGTGATTTCAGTTAACCGTGGTCAACCACAGTCTGAAAATATTAAATGAAAAATTCCAGAAATAATCATTCATGTAACTTGTATTACAGCATATTGTTATAATTTTCTCTTTTGTTATTAGTTACTGTTATTAATCTCTTACTGTGCCTAATTTATAAATTAAACTTTACCGTAGGTATGTATGTATAGGAAAAAACTGAGTCTATATAATGTTTGGTACTGTCTGAGGTTTCGGGCAGTCCCTGAGCATCTTGGAATGTGTCCCCCACAGATAAAGGGGGACTACTATAGTCTGTATTGGGGCAAAAGTAGAAATAGGGCAAGGGTAATCAGAGTCAATACACAATGGTAGATCAGACCTGGGTGGTAATAACAGTGGAAGCGGTAAGCAGCTTCATTCTGGATTTACTTTGAAAGGAGAGTTGAAAGAATTTCCTTGTGGATTGGATTTGAAATGTGTGAGAAAAAGAAAAGTCAAGGATGACACCAAGGTTTAAGGCCTGATATGGGGAAGACTTCAGTTGGGAAAGGGTGGCTGGAGGACAGGGTTGGAAATGTTAATTGTGAGGAGCCTAGCAAGCATCTAAGTGCGCAGTTGCCTGGAGTACAGGGGAGAAGGCCAGGCTGGAGGTAAATTTTGGGAGTCATCAACACGTAAGTGGCATTTAGTGCCATGAGACAGGATGAAATCACCAAGGGAGTGGGTGTAGATAAAGAGAAGACGAGAGGTCCGAAGTCTGAACTCTGGGCACTCCAATGCTCAGAGGCTGGGAGAAGGGACCAGCAAAGGGGACTGAAGAGCACCCAGTGGGGTAGGAAAAAAACGTGAAAATGTTATGTCATGGAAGTGAAATAAAAGTGTTTGAGGAGGAGAGAGTGACAACTGTTCATTGCTACTGATAGTTCAGGTAAGATGAAGACTGGGAAACAGCCTTTCCATTTCCTCGTGTGATCTCAATAAGAACCTTTCTAGGATGTGGTAGAAGCAAAGTCTGATTGGAGTAAATGGGAAGAGAGAACTTGGAGACAGCTTTTCTTAACAGCTCTCCAAAGGAGTTTTCCTGTAGCCAACGAGAAAAAAAGAGCAAGTGGCTGGAAGGGGAAGTGGAGTCAAAAGGGAGTTTTTTGTTTTTTAAGATGGGAGAAATAACATGATTTCCTGTTGATGGGGATGATCCAGTAAAGAGGACACTGATGATGTGGGAGAGAAAAGAACATTGCTGGAGCACTTGACTGCTGGATCGATTGGTGTATGTTTCTATGGGACAAAAACCCAGGACAGGGGAAAAAAAAAAAAATCCTACGGAACACGAAGCATTCCATAGCTGATGCTCTCTCTGAAATTATGTCAGACTTTTACTTGGACACATGAAAAGTGCGTTAAATAAGCTATTTAAGTGACCACTGAGTTCTACTCAGGGGCCGGGTACCGTGCATACATTATCCAGAAGCTTATTAACTACCCTTCACCATCAGTATCATTATTAGTATACAATAGACGAAGAAATTGTTCCTGAGAGCTTGCCCCCAGAAGTTAAATAGTTTGCAGTTCGTTGTGCTTTTTCTTGCTGTTTGGAGTTCCCCGAGGGCCTATGTCCTTCATCTGTGTTACCCCAGAGACTGGCCCAAAACTTGGCAGAGGTCCACATTCCCGCGTGCCGAGATGCACTGCGGGCCACCCTCGGTCCATTTGCCTTCCGAGGAAGCACAGGCTCGAGGACGTTCGCATGAGCACTGTTTTCAGTGGTTACAGCAGCTCAGAAAAGTATGTTGAAAAATGTAGAACTTTCAAGAGATATGACTGATAGGAAATCAGTATGAATGAGTTGAAAACCCTCCTGACCCAGCCCATAGCTGAGGCCGTTCTTCAACGATTTTGCAAAGCTGCCTTTCTGACGCATCAGGTAAACCTGCCCGGGGGCTAACTGTGGGCAGGAGGTGCGGTCACCTGGAGTTTCCCAGCAGAAACTTCGCGTACGGGTGAGGAAATGATCACCCGAGGACTTGTACCTTCCCGCCCCTCTTCCAGCTCATAAAAAAAGCCTGCCACAAAAGTCTCTGGTGCGTCGTTGTGAGCGCGGCTTTGAGAAGCTGGCACCCGGGGATGGGGCGGACAGTCAGGCCCCTCCAGCAGCAGTAAAGGTCCCAACAGCAAACGGCCCGAGAGCGGAGCGGGTCACCGACTTGGCTGCTCGCACTCTCTCGGCGCCCGCCGCGGTGGTTACAAGGCGGCCCGGGGACGCGGGACAGAGCCGCGCGGAGCCCACCACCGCGGCCTGAGGGGGACCGCGGAGCGTGGCGCGGCGCACCGAGCGCGCCCTCCCTGTGAGGCCACCGGGACCCCGCGGCGCCGAGGCACCCGGTGAGGACGGGGCGGCGATCGGCCGGGAGGAGGGGCCCGAGCCTGTTCGGCGCGCCCCGTGGGGCTCCCCGGGGGCTCCGCCTCCCCCGCCGCCGAGTTGGTCGCCGCCGGTTGCGCGGCCCGGGGTTGGTGGTGGAGAGGAGGCAGTGGCGGCGCGGGCCGAGGAGGGGCGCGCTGACTGCGTAACGCCAGTCCGGAGTGGCCGGCGGGCGCACGGTGGAGGCTGGAGCTGCGGCGAGGCCGGGGCCGGGGCCGGGGCTGGAGGAGGGGAGAGGGAGGGCGGGGGCAAGGGCCCTGCGAGAGGGCGGCGGGGCCCGCGGAGAGCGGCCGCTTGGAGGAAAGATGAGACGGTGAGTGGGTGCCTGGAGCGCAGAGTTTCTTCGCTTCTCTTGCAGGCTGTGGGGACAAAAGCCCGGGCTGGGGTCGGCGGATCCCGGGCTACGCAGCTTTGGGGGGCCCCGAACTCCCTTGTGCATGACTCTGGGGTATTGGGTGGACCCGCGGTTGAGAGGATCCTGGGGAGGGAGTGGCCGGGTAGGGGAGATGCTCCTAGAGTGATTGTAGGTAACAGTAGGATTTGGGGGGACGGGGGGGGGGGGCAACTTTGCCAACGACTCTGGAATGCTCAAGGAAAGAGGGATCGGGATCTTCGGGATAGATCGTACCGAAAGGGAAGGTCCGCTGCTGGATGGTGTGGGGCAAAGAATTCAGAGAAGTCCCTTCACCCCTGCCCTCAAATTTCTGGCTAGTTGCGCCACTAGTTCCACTTTGTTTCCAGAGTGAGGCTCGTGAGTTTGAACCGCCGAGAGTCTCCGATTCCGATTTGGCCTTGGATCACCTAAAAGTTTACGGTGTGGCCGTGTCCGCTCCCCTCGAGGTAGCGGCTGGAAGGAAGCCTTGGGGAGTGTTTTGACCCTCTGTTTCACGAGCGTCCTGCACGGCGGCGGCGCAGCTGAAATGTTTGCTGGTTCATTTAATAACTTAGCCCTAGCAGTCATCACTTATTAAAGCTCCAAGGACCTGGCTAACTCCCGCCACCGCCAGGAAATTAAAAGGTCGACAGGCTGTCCCTCCCAGGGTTGGAGTTTCCTGTTTGAAAGAGCTTAGGAAGTCGAACCTGCTCCCAGCGTCTCCTCATTTACTTTCTTGTGTAAGAAAGGGAAAGACGCCCGCAGCTTTTTATGTGGGTAAACTTGCCCGGGGCTGGAAATCCTCTAGGCTGGCCCTGCCCTCTTCCCTAGAAGTCTTCCTTCTGCAGCCCTGAAGTGTCTCTCAAGAGTTCTAGAATGCACAGCTAGTCACAACCAGGCGCAGCTGGGAGTGGTACTAGAAGAGGCATAAAAATGCGGAGTCCGTTTAGTATAAATATTTGTCAGCCACATTTCCCTTAATTATACGAATGTGTAAGTGACAGATGTAGATTTTCAAGTATTGGATGTGTAACTTTAAGCTTCCTAGTTTGGTTTTAACTTGGTAGTTTGAGATGTCTCTGGGATTCTAACATCTGAATTGAGCTGGTAGAGATCTAAATGGGGTTCACAGTTTGAGAGGATTAAACTTTTGCCCTGCGAGCACTTGAATTCTTAGTTCCAGGGAGGATAGCAACAGAGCAGTCAGGTTTGGGATAAATAAACCTTTAGAGTTGCCCGCTGTTTTAACAGAATGGCTATATCCCTGGTGCCATTGCTCTCAATTGTGTAAATATTTGTTTGAATAAAGAGCTAAGGTTCTTTGAAAAGTAACAGTTGTGTCTATTCATGGTTCCCTTTTCATATCCTGGACTTAGTTATTTTAAAGGTTTTTTTTTTTTTTTTTTTGGTCTTATACATTTAATATGGGAATTTAAACATTATATGTACTTAAGAACTCTGTAAAGTCTCTAAAATGTATATGACTGGTGTTTCCTTTAATAGCCAGGAGGAGTTGAGTTCTTTTCTTTTAGTTGACTGGTGTAGCCCTCACCTCCTGAGACCCAGAGGTTTGCAAAACCCAGACTTTCTCACAAATGGAAAAATGAGATGTTTGGTTAGGAGTAGTCATCATCTTAATCAACTTGCAGGCTTCAATCTGTTTCATGCAGCTAGCAGCTGCTGTTCTTTGGTGGCTAAGATCGACTGCTGGGAGTGTCTGCTGGATCCCTGTTTGAAGTAGGGGAGGAAAAGACACTCGGGAAATTGGGCTAAGAGTTTGCTAACTAACTCCTCTCTTCAATAACCCTGACCAAAGCCCGAACTCTTTTAACAGCCTTTCCAAAAACATTTTGTTTTGTACAGGAGAGGGAAGAAAAAGCCAAAGTGATTAAATCAACTTATGATTTTTGCTATTTCTTCAGAGCTCTATTTTGAGGTCTGTAAGCAAAGATTGATTCTGGAGTGCACTGGAGAAGTCATTGTGAAAAATATGATTCCTTTTAAATATTGTTAAAGAGTAGTTGAAGTTACATCTTTGTATGCTAATTTTCAACTCTTAGCAGAGAGGCAGTGCTAGGGATGACTTGGAAAGACAGTAGCTTTGTGAATCTTCCAGATGGAATACCTGTGCTTTATAAATCTGACTGTCTGTTAAGTCTTCGTGTATTTTAATTGTTAATTGTATAAATATCACCCATTTGAAACAAAAAAAACCTTTTAAGGGATGTGCTTTATCTTAAAGCCCTGATATATTTAAGAGCAATGGTTCTCAGTGGGTGGTGGGGGTGTCCCCCAGGGGATATTATTGGTAATGTAGCTTTGGTTGTCATGTGGGGAGAAGGGAAGTGCTACTAGCAGCTAGTGGGTAGAGGCCTTGGATGCTGTTAAACACCCTACTATGTAGAGGACATGCATACAAAGAATTATCCCTCTCCAAACCCTGTATTGGAGTATTCCTTCGGGGGCATATGTTAACAAGATTAGGGATCTTAATCTAATTTGGATCCTCAAAAAACTTGTTTAACTGTGTTCTAGCTCCACACAAAGAGATCTTGTTACAGAAACCTTTTTGTCTGCAGCTGATTTTTTTTTTTTTTGCGCTTGGTCTTAAGAGTCTTAATATACCACAGAGGTGAAGGAACTTGTGTTCTTTGAGGACTTTGAGTTAGCTAAAATCATAGGGTTCTGGAGTCTTAGAGGACAGGGGAGCCTCAGAGATAATTAAATTCAATCCTTTCATTTTATAGATGTAAAAACTGAGATGCTTACAGATTAGTGACTCATAAGGTCTTAAGCAAGTTAAGGGCAGACATAGTTCTAGGTACATCCCAGGATTAAAGATTTAAAAATAGATATTCAAACAAATGGGAATTTAAAAAAACAAACAAAAAACACTGGATCTGACTCTTTGTGAGAGTTTAGAAGCACCATTCCCTGTGAGAAAATGAACTCTTTGGCAGGGAAGGGGTGGCATTAGCCATGGTGACTGGAGCATGCGCCTGGGTACATCAGCACCAACAAGGGGATAATTCCATTGTGTGACCTGTGACACTCCACGTTTGATGCCTGCACCATCCTTTCCATGGCAAAGTGGGCAACAGATGGTTCCACAGACACAGCAGATGCTGCTTTTGAATCCAGGTACAAAACAGAACATTTGAGATTTTCTATCCCTCCCTGCCTTGCCAGTTAAAAGTAAAGTATATGAATGGATAGAGTTGTCTAGGACAGAAGGGAGAGTGAGAGAGGCCTCCTGAGTATGGAGGAAGAAAAGAATGGCATGTAAGGGGGTGAGCATGCATTGGGGCAATCGTGGGGGACATTCATAAACTGATGAATGGATATCTAGGATAAATTCGATTGCATAGAACTTGGAATGGGAATCTGAGGAAGATTCAAGCTTGGCAATTCTTTGGGCCAGTAGGACAAAATAACTCCAAGGGTAAAGGAGCCTTAGAAATTTTCTTATCTGAATCCTCTGCCCCATCCAACTCACTTGACCAGGTAGTGGTAGAATCTGCAAGCCACAGCTCACTCCCATTCCATCGTGCTTCCTCTCACACCCCACAGTGTCCACCATTCCATCTGTTTACCTAATGAGGAAGAAAAGGACAGTAATATAAAGTTATTGTTAATTTCTTTAGAGAGTTTTAAAAGCATGGTGTTTTTGAATGGCTCCGTTTATAGAAAGAAGTTATCTCAGTGAGTTTTTGATTATCAGAAAAGTTGCCCGCATATGACCTGATCAATTACAAACATGTGCACTCTCATATTTATATTACTACAGTTAGCTTGTGATTATGGATTCTAGTTTTGTGTGTTAAGTGGTCCTGCCATGGTAGTTATTATTTTATTGAATCCTCAAACTTAGGAGTTTCCACCGACATAGGAGAGTTTTTAGTATGCCTTTCCTGGTAGAGGTAAGTGCTCTGAGTAGTGCTGAGGTAGTTTCTTATCGTTTTGACAACTAGCCAATGGGTGCACCTCAAAGCCAAGTACAAGGTAGTATATTTAGAAGTGACTCCAAAGTGATGACTCTTTTAAGGGGTCTGCCCCTGCAGGTGCTACATGAAAGTTGTGTAGCAGCCTTTTCATTACCACCTTTCACCTGGCCATTCTTGTTTACTTTTTTTTTCAGATGACAGGAGAGGAGAGGGACATGAGTAATTTTTTTAAAAAAATAACTGTTAGCTTGAAATAATTATTGGGATTGGATTAATGTGACCCTTGTCTTTCGAAAGGAAATAAATCAAAAAGGGTAGTTCAGATTTTCAAATGTCTTCAAAATAAACATTTAATAAACATTTGTCTCTGTGTCAGCCAGGAATTTGAACCTTCCAGGGGTTAATTAACACACAGATATTTTCATGATATTTAGGGATGTTTCTTAGACATTGTTGAAAAGAAGCTTTGTGTTATATCTGCTTTAAATACAAGATTATCTGTAGCAGCTAGTGGTCAATGAGAGAAACGCAAGCATAAAAATCATTTTATTGAGGTGTGGGAAAGCTGGGGGTTGCAGACACTTGCTATACGAAGAAACAAATAAATAGATATAGGTGAACAGGCTAAGTTAGATGGAGACGTTTTTGAGAGATTTTTACAAGATATGTTTGTTTTGTAGGTTGATTTTGATTTTTTTAGGTGAACTGCCTTTCCTTACTTTACAAATTTAGAAGAAGAAAAAGTTTGTGCATGCCAATATTTAATATTGTTACCTTAAGCTGGGTCAGCCTTTTCTAAGACTTGCTGCTAAATCTAGAGTTCAGTGGAAATTGTTGTTGATCATCTTAGAGTGTTTTGTTCACACATTGCATGTGACTTCCCCAGATGGATTTCATGGAATTAGCCTATGAAATAGCAAAAAAGCTAAAGGTTACAAGAGTTTTACAAGATTTGTTTTTTGACCACTGTACTGCAAAAACAAAGCAAGTAAATGCAAAGGAAATCCAGCTCCTGCGTTCTTTTGACCAGTTCAGATCCAATCTGAATCGTGCTTTGTAGCCAAGAGATATTCAGAAGGGACCTGGAAGTGATGTCTGGCTGCCACAATGCTTACATCATTGCAGAAGCAGATTTTCAAAAACAGCTTAAGATTTATTAAGGAAATTGCAAGCCATGAGAATGCAGACAAAACGTTTCTTACATATCATTCTGAATCAAATACCTATATTATATTGCATTAATATAATATTGACCTGGCCTTTTTCCCACTATGTTATGCTGAAACAATTTACCATGCTCTCAGAATGTCATGGGCAACAGTGCTGGTGAAATCTTTTCCCAGTTAGGTAGCCACCACTTTATCACTAAAGCATGTTTCTGTTCTGTGGTCATTTCCATTTCCTGCATTATATAACAAGCACGGCTGGGTTGTTTAACCAGTGTATATGGTAGTCCAGAAAGTTGGAGCAGAGAACATCTAGTTCACCCTTACCATTTTAAGTATGGGGAAACCTCTGCTAAAACAAGGTGAAGACAGGAGAAGTAACTTGCTCTAGATCTTACTTCTGTTAGTGTTTGGCAGAACCAGGCCTAGGATGGGTCTCCTGACTCATGTCCCTGGCAGCTTGTTCAGTGTTCTTTGTACTAGATTGGCCATTACAATAACAACAACATCTTAATTTAACCATTTCCTTTATTAGGTTAGAGTCATAAAAAAATAGCATTGATTAAAATTAAATCAAAGTTAGTCAATCGTTTATTGATCTTTACTAGTTCGGGTTCTCTCCCTTTTCCTTCCAATCAATAAGTAGTCAAAAGGTAGGTAGCAGGAAAGGGAAAAATTAAGTGTTTTACAGCACCCACTCTGCATGATCAACTGTTAAATAATAAAGAAACGGTAGCATCACCACTATTATTTTTTACTTTATAGTATTTTTAAAACCCATTCACCCAAATTTTGAGTTAAAAGGAAAAACAAGACCATGGATTAACTTGTGTTTGTTCCATCTCTCCTGAGCTTACTTACGTTCTGACTATGCCCAGTCCATACTGGGTTAGAGAATGGAGATCGTAGCAAGTGTTTGGGTCTGGGTAATGTTACTTTGGGAAAAACCAAATATTAACTCTTAAGGGAATATATTTTGATCAGTAGTGTGGAGTGGGGACAGGAGAATTTTGCTCCCATGGGCTCTCCTAAGCTTCCAGTTCAAGTCCATGGCAGTGGTTTCAGGGTCAGGAAAGAGCGTCTTTATCCCCATGTGATCCTGGGATCAGTATTTTTCTTGCTTGAAATTAGCATTGAGGTCAAAGGATTGGAAGGGTGCCTTTCCCTGGAGTACCCCTCTGCTTCTAGAAGGTGTCTGAAGTACAGTGCACACAGATACTCAAGACCTCCAAGTTAGTTATTCTATGACCCTCCATTTCTCTGCCTTTATCTTCGCTGGGGTGATCACATAAGGTAACAGCCTGAACAGAACTGACTCCATTTTGTTAAACCTTTGAATTTAAAAACATGTTCTCTCCTGTAACCCAAACCACATAGCCTGTAGCTAATTGCAAGAACACAATGATTCTTATTCTCACATTGTACACAAATAATTAGAGAAAAATTATTAGCCCAGATGTCCATTTTTTACTGGTTTACTAACTTGGTTTTAATTTGAGAATAACAAAAACTGAACCTGTGGAGAACAAAGTATGACACTGGTCAAATCCCACCAGGAAGTTCTTTGGTGTTTATCATCAACACTCAAGTGTGTCCGCACATCCCCACTTGGTCAACATGAGGCAGCTTTCCACCACACACCCCTATAATACCCTTTGGCCAACCTAAGAGAGGCAGAAATGGTCTTTGAGACATAAGTCCACCATTTCCTCAGGCTGCTGGCTTCCTGATTAAAGGCTACTTTTCCTTACACCAACACTTGTCTCAATTATTAACTCCTGAGCAGCGAGCAAACAGACCTTTGCAGTCTCCATAACAATAAGAGAGAACTCTTCTAGGTTTACAGGAGATATGGTCAGAGTCACCTAAACCCAGGGATGAATTATACCAATGATAAAGAAACATGAAACATCTGGAAACAGTTGATCTATTTGGGAAGATTTTAGAAATGATTATCTTGAACTAAAACTGTTTTAGGATTCTATGAAGAACCCTGAAAATATGGGTCTATAACTTGCTACTTAAAGAGCTCTTCCACTTTCAGAGAAGCAGTGACAGAATCTGAATATCTACAAAGTATGTCAATCTCTTCCTTAGCATAAATAAGTAAGGAGTGTGTGTGTGTGTGTGTGTGTGTGTGTGTGTGTGTATTTAAACTTTTTTTTTTTTAAGGCTGAAATTCTTCAGGATATGGAGGGTTTAGAAGTTTTTGTAAATACTTTTACATTTCAACTTTCTGAAGACATGGTTTTTATTTGGGCACATATAGTGGCAAAATTTAGGTACCCCATCTAGCATTATTTTGCAAGTCTCCTAAATATAATGACCCATTTACTTGTAATTTTGACAATGCATTTGCTTTCAAATTTTTCCCAGGTACTTAAAAAAAACTATTAGCTTTTAGAAACTTAGTTCAGTATGATAGAGGATTAGTACTTCATGCTTTCAGAAAAAAATCAATTAGAGGCCACTGATATGATCCCATTCTTCTTTGTAAAGTGAGCCACTATAATTTTTTGTTTTTTATTTAAAATTTTTATTTATGGTTAGCATATTCATTCTTATAAATCAGGATATTTCTTTATGCCCTTTGCCTAACTTATCATTTCCCATGCCACTATAATTTTTGTCAGTATATAGATTTTATTTTTATCCATATTGACTTATAAATACATGTATCTTTCAAAATATATTTTATTAGAGACAACTTTAAACATACACAAAATTTTAAATATTCACTGAAAGAATAATACATTGAAGACCCATGTACCCATCAACTAGCTTCAATAGCTATTTACATATGCTAATCTTGTCTCATCTGTAGACCACACCCCCCCAAACCTGGATTGTTACATAGCAAATTCCAAACACCATAGCATTTTTTCCATAAATAATTTATGATATGACTCTAAGAAATTAGGATTTTTAAAAAATGTAACTATAACATTATCACAGCTTAAAAAAAAACAAACCAGCATTAATTACAGTATCATCTATTTTCCAGTATTCAAATTCTCAGATTGTCTCATACATTTTTTTAATAGATGGATTGTTCAGAATGGGATCTAAAACCATGTTCACACATTGCATTTAATTGGTGTGTCTCCCGAATCTCTTTAACGTAGAATAGTTTCCTCTCCATCCTGTATTTTGTTTTGTTCTTTTTTTCCTTGCCATTTGCTGATTGAAGACATTAGTCTTTTTTTTTTATTTTTCCTCTCTGTAGACTTTCCCATATTTTAGAATTAGGTGATTGCATCTCTGTGGTTTTATAAACATACTCTTCTGTCCCTTGTATTCTCTGTAATCGGAGATGGTATACTTTTAATTCGAACTGTGTTGAACTTAATTTATTATATATGAGAGTACTTCGAAAAGTTTGTGGAAAAATAGAACTAAAAGGTAATACAAATCTTTTCATGAACTTTTTGAAGTACTTTTGTATATGTAATACTTAATGAATTGATATTCTCTTTAAATATTGCTAAAGCCATTTTAGTAATGGTATAAGCACAAATGTGAGCCTAACTTATAAAGTCACATCTTGATTATTTAAGTAAAGTCAGGAATTTTGCAAGTAGGAGGAAACTTTAATGACCCAAGCATTCTTTTGAGGTTGTTTTTGCTTTCTGTCCTCCCTTTCCTGCTTTCCTCACTGGCTGAAGAGAGTTATCACAGGAAACATACAGCCAAATTCCTGGGATAGTCTAAAGAATATTTTACAGCTCCTACAGACAAGTCTTATTTAAGGAACTAGCATAAAAACTTTTTTGAAAATCCCTATAACTGATGCTTTACCATCTTCAGTGAATCTTCTAAGATTCTTAAGAATTCCTAATATAAAGCAATCTAGACTGATTTAAAAGGATTCTCTGATCACAGGCGATGAAGATCCTCATTTGAAGTATGGTTATTGCTGTGGATTGTGATTACTTTTAGGAACCTTTGAATACCATCTGGAGTTGTTTTTGTGACAGAGCTTAGAGCTCAGTACAGCTAGAGATAACAAGGGATGGGAGCCTGGGGTTATAACGACTCCTTTATGGTGACAGGGGGAAGCTGAGACTTTTTATTTTTGGTCCTCACTCCTTCCTTCTGCATCCAGTTTTCTCATTATCCATCCCCCAAGCCACCACATTCTTCACTCCCTTTGGGGGCCTTTCTCCTCCCTGTAGTATTATTTGAATCTTTTGTTCTGCCCTTAATTGTCTTCCACCATGCTTCTTCTTTTAAATGTCTTCAGAATGTAGTAAAGTAAAAATTCAAAAGAGAAAACAAAAGAAAACCAAGAAAGACACTGTGGGGTCAGTGTCTTGAAACATCACATCAACATCCCAGTCCCCAGTGGCCTTCTCCTTTCTCCCCAGCCCTGCCAGGTGAATTCACACCTGGTGAATGCTGAGGATGCTTCTTAACTGGGTTCTGAAGAGCCTCCACTGGAAGTCACAAAAAGCCTTTGTGCATTTTAGGTTGCTGTGGACATATGGACAACGTGTGTCTGGAAGAGTGTGTGTGTGTGTGTGTGTGTGTGTGTGTGTGTGTGTGTGTGTGTGTGTGTGTGTGTGTGTGTGTGTGTGTGTGTGTGTCACACTGGGATTTACAGCTGCCTGTTTTAATAGATTCAATCTGCAAGAACAAAACAGGCCTCCTTATTCTTTCATTAAAATACATTTCTTTCTGTGGAACTGCTTTTTGTGGATCTTTTGGAGAGATGGAAACATCCTCCTTGGAGATTATTGACCTACCTACGTGCATCTAGTGGATTATAATTATATTATATTTTGTTCAAACAGGCAGGTCTTTGAATGACAAAAAACATGGTGCAAAGGAAGAGGAGTTGGAATCCATTTGCTGCGATGTTTATTTGCAAAAAGAACAATAAGGGTACTATGTCGACTAACAAACAAGATTTTTTTCCTCTCTGCCCTAAGATATAAAGTCTTGAGTGTGGAGGAAGACTGTAAGGGAGCAGAGGTTAGGAAGCTGGGATGAGTGAGTGGGAGAAGAGGAAGTTCTATGGAGATGGACATATGGTGGGAAGGACCAGGGTTAGAGATATTTGCAGAAACTGTGTGTGGGAGTTGGGATTGGAAGGAGAGAGGATCTGGGAATATTTGCTGGGAGGAAGGTGTTTACTGGAGGGTGTGGGGATATGTGGAGGGTTGAGGCTTGTTTGCAGAGATGGAGGAGGCTGAGGAGGATTTAGGGATGAAAGGAAATATTTGTGAAGTAGGAGGATATGTTTGCAGAGGGGGAGCTGGGGGGACTAAGAATTTAACTAAGGATGGTGTTTGGAGGACAGAGGATGGGGAAAATTGGCTGCTTCTGGATTTTTTAAATGAGAATATTATTAGAGAAGGAAGTGGCTGTTCCTGAATCTTCCAATTAGCTCCTCTTTTTCATGTTTTGATGTTGGGATTGGTGAGAATAGGGAGGTTTTTGTGCCCATTGTTCTCCATTGTAAAGCTTAGAGTTTGGGGATGAAACAGATTTCTCAGTTTTTCCCTTTCAGTCCTCTAAAAGCTTCCCCTCGGGCCCCATCTGCTGCCATTGGTCGCCTCAGAAATACCCCCACAGAATTCATAAAGAATGGCACTGCTTCTGAGGGACTGCTCTCGGCCAGTGTCTGAATTCAATTACATGTCATCAGTACATACTTTATTCATAACATTGCCATATCGTAAACATCAGTGCTGAAAGGGACCAGCCTGTGGACCACCATTGTGCTGTGAGATCTTTGAACAGTAGGCACCAACCACTGTCTGCCACAAAATATGCATGCAGAGTCAGCATCTCAGTTCTAAGAGTCCTTGCAGGACACGGGTATAGACTCAAACTTTATTATAATGTGGGTACTTTAACCTACACCCTCCAGATTTTTTTTTTTTTTTTTGGAAATTATTTTCCTCCCCATTTTTATAAAAATATAAAATGATTTCTACTCTTCTATCAGTTGCTCTTATGTCCCCCCTTTGATTAATTTCTGCTATATTGGGTGATCCTAAGCAGTGTCTGTACTTAGTAATGTAAAATGACAAGTAACATTTTGCAAAATTTAGGAGTCCTCCAAATTCACGTGCTATAAATTACTGGGACAACTGCATTTGTACAAGCCAGACTATAAGTCCCTCTTCTCTAACACAATTCAACACAACACAACACACTCTTTGTTTAATTTCTTTTCTTTTGTTTTTAGATCTTTGCTCCTTGGGTGTTTTCATTGTCTTGAAACCAAAATCTCTATCACTCTGGCAATGGCCGTGTTGTAAATTCACTGTTGGTGACTTACAGTTTGAATGGGATCAGCTTCACTATGTTGTTACTTGGTACAAATGGAGCTGGAGAATTATATTTTAAAACAAATGCCAGAATAGTACCAAAGAGGAAAGAATCGCCAAAGAAACTTTTAAAAAATGATTCCCGAGATTGGTTTTTCAAGTAATTTTTCTTCTCCAGGGAAAAAGTACTGTGATTTTCGGGCATACCTTTCAAAGATCTCTTTCATGACTTCTGGTTTTCTGATTGACAATGAGATGATGTACATTTCAGGTGATAAAATAACAAGAGCACAGGGGGATTAAATTTATGGATTGGAAAGTAAATGCAAACGTTTCAGCACACATTAACATCTTTCCTGTTTAGACTTCCCAATGTTGTCTTTTGTCTCAGATGGGCACCAGATGGGTTCTTCCATTCTCCCGGCGCATTGTGTGGATGTGCTTGTATTAATGTATACAGCAAGTAAAGCCCTCGGGACAATTTTGCTTCCACAATAACGTAATGCAGGGATCTTATAGTTTTACTGAGACTACTTTTTTGCTTACATAAAATGTACAGGAAACCCAAAATAAACACACCAGTGTAGATCAAGAAGACAGGCTATAAACCTTGGAGTCTTCTTCGCCTCCTCTCTTCCACATGTTAAAACAGACTTCCGCACCCCTTTCCCTCCCATTCATCACCTTGGCAATGCCTCTTGCTCCTGCAGTGCTGTCCTTCACCTGCCACCATCCTAACTCTTCTGAACTCAGCTGCAGCCTCTGATGCATTCTGCCAGCAATCACATCCCTCCCTCCCTCACTGCCTGGGGAATTAAACTCAAACTCTTCCACTGTGTTCTCCACCCTTCTGACTCTATTCTCCTTGCCCACATCTAATCTTCATTCAAAGTACATCACTGGGGACTGGTCTACATTTCCTATGCATTTCCCATTTGTAGGCCTCCACTAATGTGATCACACCTAAAATGAAAAGAGCGCTCTGGAAGAAGGGAAGGAATTGAATTGATTTGTGGGACTAAGAGATATCAAGTAGAGACACATATACTTATACATATACATTTAGCTATGGCAGGAAAAACTGAGCATCAGGAAACTAGGTGAATTCTATATTTGTGTCTAATGATAAATCTTTTAAAACTGTAACCTTTTACACATTCTTAACAGACCCAATAAGGTTGAACTGAAAAACTAAGTATCCTGTTAAATTTTCTGTGGAATGTCTTTCTATCCAAATCATTTGTAACTTTTCTCTACAAATATGTATGGTCAAATAGTGTTGCATGGCTGTTTCTCATATGTGATTCATTATTTGTAAATGTCCTGCTTGTTTTTTCCCTAGAAACTGTGAAGCGGATCTTCTTTTAGCCAATACTACTTTGTAATATTTCAGTATTGTACTTTATTTGGCCAGCCAGACTGCTTCAGTAATTACGATTCTTGATCTACAAAAAAAGTATGTGTGGTGTAGGAGAGGTAGACAGTGGTGGAACCCTATGGGGTAGTAGGGAATCTGTAGTAGTTTAATACTCTATAGTTTTATTAGCCCAAATAAAGAGGGGGCAAAGCTTGGTAATATTTCATTTCAGTGATTAAGTAGCATTTGCAACTGTGAACAGGTTCAAATATATTAATATATTTTATCATGTAAATGACATCAATATCTTATACTGCTGAGTCAAAAGTTAAACTTTTAAGTATCCATTTTGACATGAGATGTTAAACCTTTCAATCCTGTACTGTTAGAGTAAATATTTAAAATGCAGAGTTTGAGCTCTGTTTAGCTTTTGACTTCTTTTAATGACATCTGCTCTGGCCTGCTTTCTGGATTGCTGTGTCTGCACATTGTAGGAATACCTTTTCTATCTAATTTATTTCTGTCTCCCATTTTGTATATATAACCTTCAAACTGAAGTCTTTCCTACTGTCATTAATTTTTTTCTTGTATATTCTGACATCTCCTTTACGGATTTTTTTCTTTTTTTTTTTTTTGTATCCTTGCCTGAAATATCGTAAATGCTCAGAGGATTGCTGTCCAAGTTACCCGCTCTTAGGGTAGGTATCTCGCTTGGACTCAGAGGGCATATCTTACACAGTTGTACAGGTGGGAAAGAATTTAGATAACTTTGAGAGAGAAATACATTATTATTAAATACAGTTCATCCCAGGAGAGTTACATCTCTAGATTTTGAAGATCACGATATAGAATATTACCTGGTTTTTCCTACACAATTTTTGATTTTAATTCTATCAAAGATAGGATGTTTGTCAGATTTACCACTGTTGAGACCTTAAATGGGCTCAGAATTTTGTCTGTATCCTTACACTCACAAAAGTATAGATGTGGAAATGGCTTTCTGCTACCACTGTATGATATCCTTCTGATTTCCTTTCCTTCAGTGAGACTTGGCTTCATTGTCGTTTCTTTTTACCATAACCTTCCCAAGACTACCACTCTCACTGGGTTAGCGCCACTCCATGTCCCTTTACCAGTCTGTCAATCAGTTCTCTGTTAAGGCATGTACAGCAATCATTTGTTCATATGTTGATCCTTCCCATTGGACTGTAAGGTCTGTAAAGGCAGGAAACGATATCTTTCACCATATACTCCCCAATGCCTAGCTCAGAGCATCTTCATAGTAACAAACAACCCCCAGATCTCAGTGGCTGAAGATAATCTTGGGTTTGCAAGGGCCCTGTTTCATCTTGTCCTAAGTTAGGAATGTAGGCTCACGAAGCCTCCTCAAACTTGGATGGAGGCTGGTCATCTTAGCAGGGGGATGGGAAATGGCAGATCATGCTCTGGCTCTTGATTCTTTAGCATGGAACTGACAGATCACCTTTTCTCATATTTCATTTATCAAGGCAAGGGACATAGCCACCCCTAACATCACGAGGATGAGGAAGAAAAACACCACTATGTTGCTGCAAGGAGAACTGGAATGTTAGTGAGCAACACTAATGCCTGCTAAATAAATGTCTGATACATGGCAGATACTTAATACCTATTTAAAATATAAAGTACCTGAAACTATCCATTGAGATTTTTATTTTTTCCCTATACAATATGCAGAACCACTTTAAATAAGGAATTATCCTAGTAACTACATTTTTTTAAATGAGGATACTAAAGTTTTTGTCTAAGCTATGTTCAGCAAACAACTGGAGACTTTTATGGTAACCATTCTATTAGCTTTATGCTTATTAGGGAAGGTGGTATATTTGATTTAGTTTCCGATGCTTAAAGTATGGAACGGATAAATTTGGTAATTAACGTTTTTGTCAGAGTCATTTAGAAGAGTTGAAAAAAATGTGGCAGTCTTTAAATATTTACATATTAAGTTAGTCTGATCAAGAAGTTCTTTAAAATAATCACTTTTGGAAAAGTTAATATCTGGCTCGAAAACTGGGTAAGAGTTAAGGAAACATGAGAGTCTAATCAGCTTAAGAATGAAATGTTGCTACAGAGTGTATTCTAGTATCTTATGCAAAGTGGTTTATTTTCTGATTGTCAAACAACCCAAAAGCATTATATAAAATGTGTGGAAAATAGAAACTGATATGAGAGAGGTAAATTAAAAATCACTGGTAATACTACCACCCAGATGAAAGCACTACTAATTTTTTGGTGTGATTTCTTCCAATACATTGTTATTGTTTGCTGCTGTAGGAGAACAGGCATATAGCAGAGGCAAGAGAAGATATTGGCTTATACTAGGGAGGTAGCAGTGGAACCGGTAAGAAGTGATCAGATTCAAAATATGTTCTAAGGACAATGTTGATAGGATTTGTTGATGGATAAATGAGGAAGGAGGTGTTAGTGATAGAGATCAGTTACTCCCAGGATAGAATCATGACTCCCAGGATTTTGGTCTGAGCACCTATGTGTACAGTTGGATGTATGTATAAGAAAACTGCACTCATTGTGCATTATATACACAGGATATACCTGTGTGTATAATCCATGAATATGGGTGGGTGTATATACAGGCATGTGCCACCTAATGACATTTCAGTCAGTGACGGACTGCATATACGATGGTGGTCCCATAAGATTACAATGGAGCTGAAAAATCCTATCACCTGGTGACGTTGTAACCATTGTGTTACAATTGCCTATGGTATTCAGTACAGTAACATGCTGCACAGGTTTGTAGCATAAGAGCAATAGGTTCGTGTAAATACACTCTATGATGTTCACACAGCAACGAAATCACCTAACAATGCATTTCTTAGAATGTATGTCATTAAGTGATGCATAACTGTATAAAAAATACTGCACTCGTATATATATTATTTAAAATGTACTTAACATTATATTAGTAAAATATACCTCAAAATATGATTTTAAGTGGTTGCATAATATTCATTCATATCACATACTATATAGCTTATTCAACTTTTTTTCAAGCTTACTCAGTTATAATAAATAATACTGTAATGTCCTCAGGATCCATCTATTTCCTTCTTTCTTCAATTCTGAAATGCTGTATTTAACTTGAGAGAATTGGCCAAGGCTTGCTGGAATTTAAAATGGTGAACCAACCACAGATGAAGTTAATTCTGAATAGAAGGTACCAAGACTAGGGGTCTTGGTTTCATTCCTCAAGGGGGCATGGTGAGAAATGTATCAAACCAGGCTGGTGTTGCTTTCAAGGTCAGAATTGGTAGTAATAGACATTTAGTAGTAATGCTGAGAGGGGCATTTGTCTCAGGGGTAGAGAGGGCATGGTCCCTGAGCAATGAAAGACCTGGCAGGACCAGATCCCAGCTGGGAGCCAAGTCTAATGGAGAACCTCAATTTTTTTGAGGTACACTTAAAAAGATAAATTATGCTTATATCTGTCTGGGTGGGGCTTTGAGCTGGAGGGTAAGGAACCCAAGGCAGAGCTTGTTGGGGGAGAATACAGCATTATGGGCAGTTGGGTACTCAACCCATCACCAGGATTTAAGCAGCCAGACTGTTTCTCAGTCCCAGCCTGTGCATAAGAAGCAGTTCCTTATTTGGTAGGCTGCCCGAATTTGCCCAGGAAGTCTGTGAGGCTGAGCAAGCAGGATGGAGGTCTTCAATCTGTGCTGGGAGGGAGTGAAGAAGGCTGTGATTAAAATTGAAAATTTTGTTTACTGAGTTTCTCACCTGTGGAGCAATGGGATCCAGAGGGGTGGGGATAAGATAAAAATACTAGAAGTAACCCTCTTAAACTTTTGGCCTAGTTACAGAGACAATCACATTATGAAACTGATTACTAACCATACGTGATACTGGTTATATGTAGACCAGAGATGTAATAATTAGTGTCTGAGGTGCCTGAGGGTTGGAGGACAGTGTCAGCAGTGCATGAGTTCAGTGAGAATGTTTAAATTGTGTTTTCCCTTCACTGATAATCTAAGGAGAATCCTTTTATCAGTTAGAAATATAAGCCTTCTCATTTGCAGTGATGGTTGTAATTCAAAGACATAGACTGAAACTTTAGTTTCTTAAGTTAATGTTCATACTAGGGCCCCAAACATATTCTTATGGGTGCATAAATTTTTAAAAAATTTTTAATCATAGAAGATGATCTGTACCTTGAGGAATGGATGGGGACTGATAGGTACTCAAGGGAGAAATGTGTTTCTGCTAGAGGAGAGGGTTTGATATCAATGATGAGCATGGGGTGTTTGAAGTACCAGGGAATTTGAAGCATACAACAGTTTCTGATTTTTAAATACAGCTCCCTCTCATGGGGCAACAATGTGGGGACACCCTTTTTCTCTATTATCACCTGCCTCTTTCTGATGAGTATAGGAGCTTTAAGTCTTTTTGCTGAGACAGTAACCCCCACAGCCCCTGTTTAAAGAACTGTCTTCTAACACTCATGTTATTGACCAGCATCTAACATAAAATTTTCATTCTCTGCCAGAATGTAATTTTATTTTCTTGGGACTTTGTTTCTGAGAAGTTAATGATTCTAGCGGAGACATCTAAAGGAAGGTTCATTGCATCGACCCTTTGGGCACTTGCTAGGTTCTCACGAAGCAGGTGGTCCTCCAAAGACTAGAACACCAGAGGATCTTTTTTATGTACCAGTCTAATTCCGTACCTTTACGTGGTTAGGGATTTGTTTCCCTCAAGTACTGTTGCTGTCCTTCTGAGTTATTTTTCTTTTGTACAAAAACCATCTCAGATCGCCTTCAATTAAATCTTCAATTTGCAGTACAATTTTTCTAGGTTTGTTAGTAAAACAGAGTTTGTGTTTATTAGTTGCATTAGGTCAGACTGCAGGACTGTTCCGATGTAGGCTGACAGGGGTTTTTTTTTAAGTCTTTTTTGTTAAGTAAAACTTTCTTTTTCTTCCTTTTCAGATTCCAGCAAGATTATGGCCGAGCATAGCCACATGCAAAATGGTAGCTTAGAGGAAAGCTTTGCAGTACATTCCCTTGAGAACGATTCCCAAAACATGATGGAGACCCTAAGCCCAAAGAAATACTCTTCCAGTCTGAGATTTAAAGCCAATGGAGACTACTCTGGCTCCTATTTAACCCTCTCACAACCTGTGCCGGCTAAGAGAAGCCCTTCTCCTTTGGGGACTAGTGTCAAAAGTAGCCCCTCCCTGGCCAAAATCCAGGGAAGCAAGCAGTTCTCTTGTGATGGAACTGACAAAAACGTTTCCGTGAAACCTCCCACTCCTGTGCTCAGCACCACCTCCTCCCTCAGTGGATATCCGCTTGGGAGAGCAGACTTTGAGCATTATATTGGCCGGGACAATGAAAGGTCCTTAAGGCTCTCAGAGAAGCCTCCCTATTCCAAATATAGCTCGAGGAATAAATCACATGACAGTGTCTACTTTCTCGGAGGGCTGGAAGGACGCAAGGCATCTGGCTCACTCCTGGCCATGTGGAATGGAGGTTCCCTGAGTGATACTGGCCCTTCTCCCATCAGCAGATCAGGGGCAGCAAGCATGCCTTCAAGCCCAAAGCAAGCCAGGAAAATGGACATTCAGGACAACCTGACACTTCAGCCCAAGTTAAGCAGACAAAAGGAGCCAGCATCTGAAAACATCAGTTTAAGAACTAGGAAGTACTCTAGCAGCAGCCTAAGTCACATGGGAGCCTATAGCCGATCGCTTCCCAGATTGTACAAAGCCACAGAGAACCAGCTGACGCCTCTCAGCGTGCTTCCAAGAAACTCTCTGGGCAATTCCAAACGAACAAAACTGGGAGAAAAGGATCTACCTCATACCATAATAGACAATGACAATTACCTTAATTTTTCTTCTTTAAGCTCAGGGGCTTTACCCTATAAAACCTCTGCATCTGAGGGCAATCCTTATGTAAGTTCCACCCTCAGTGTCCCTGCCAGTCCTCGAGTAGCTCGGAAGATGCTTCTGGCCTCCACCTCGTCCTGTGCCTCTGATGACTTTGATCGGGGACTTTCATACTCGGGGAACAGCCCAAGTCATTCATTTCATCCCGGGGAGCCGGACAGAGTGTTTGTGGCCAGGAGGAACTTCTCTTGTGGGTCTGTGGAGTTAGATGATGCTGATTTGGACAGCCTCAGGCAGGCCTCAGGAACTCCTCAGCCTGTCCTTCGCGAACGGAAAAGCAGCATTAGCTCCATTTCAGGACGCGATGACCTGATGGATTATCACCGGCGACAGAGGGAGGAAAGACTCAGGGAGCAGGAGATGGAGCGATTGGTAATCTTCGTCTGTTGACCTCACTGTTTCATTGACCAGCACCTCCAGGGCAGCCTTGGAGACAGACTCCATGCATATGTGTCTGTTGGGGGGGGTGGGGGATTTCCACGTGCACAAGCCACTGCTGTTTCTCCTAGATTCTCTGTTGCTGTCTTTCCTCTTCTCAAGCCGCTGTTATTAGGCATGGGTGGTCTATTAGTCTGTTTCTTCTGCTTATAACAAAATACATCGAACTGGGTACTTTATAAAGAAAACAAATGTATTGCTTACAGTTTCTCAGGCTGGAAAGTCCTAAGTCCAGGAAGCACAGCTGGTGAAGGCCTTGGTGGTGGTGACAGTGATGGCAGGGTATCACATTGCAACAATGGCAGAGCAGAGAGAGCAGAGAGACTAACCTCCTCAATCACTCTCCTTTTAAAGCCCTCAGAACCATGCCCTTGACCAGTATTATTAATCCAATCACTATGGCATGGTCCTACAATCTAATCACCACTTCAAGTCTCTGCCTTTCAATTACCATAACAGGATTTCCCACCCTCTTAACAGTCACAGTGGGGGCCAAGTTTCTAATACATAAAACTTGGGGGACACAATTCAAGCTTCAGTGAGTTTGGGGGGACATTCAATCCCCTACAGGTGGGTACAGTATTTTGAAGGCCTGCAGGAGCCTAATGTTAATTTAGTTTCTTTGCAGAGTTTCTACAAGTATAAATTCTTGAAAAAGCTAACAAAGGTAGTTGTGAATTTTTCTAAATTTCTTACAAATCTTACGAACTTTTTTTTAAGACTATGAGGAAGCGCCAGTCTGTATTATTTATATAATTACATTTGCATGTGCATGGAAGTTAGCAGTGAAGTCATGATTCATGGGGAATTAGGCAGTGCATTTGTCTTTGTAGCAACTTGTCTGGAAAGTGGAAGGGCTGCCTCATGGTTCTCGGTCTTTTCTCTACGCTGATCAACATCCCATCCTTTCTTCAGCCATGTCTCTTAGCACATTCCAAACTAAAGATACTCACAAAATTTATTGAATTGATGATCCATTTAAAAGGAATTGATGCTTATGGTGAAATATATTGAACATAAGAAGACAAGAGGAAACATCCCTTAGGAGTCCCGCTAATGAATGAGAACAAACTGTATCTTTCCATTCTCTTTTAAACACAGGTTTTTGTTTTTTCTTTTAGAATGAATATGTGTCAGATTATTTTGACTCATTAATGATTAATGATTTCCTTCATGAGAGAAGCCACAGATGGTAAAACTAGTTTACAAAAGTATAGAGTCATCGGAAGTATTTTAATTACTAAAAGATAGTGTGCTGGAATAAGATTATTGAGTCATATACAAAACTAGTTAATGCCATATAGAACAATAAAATTGTAACTTTTGGATTATAATGGACAGAAGCCATTTTCATGTATACAAAGTTTGACATTTCAGAACAAGAATCAGTTGCATCACTCCCAGTTTTTGGTACATTAATGTCCACGCTCACAGAGCTTACCAATATCCTAACAAGTAAGAGTGAATGAAAACAAACTGCATACCCTAGAGGGTTAGGGTCCCTGGGCAGGTCAGTTAGACAGTGCTCTCGTATGACAGTCACTTTTGTTATCATAAATAAACTTCAGAGATTATTCATGGTCACAAAATGGCATTGTGTTTGGGCTTCATTCCTTGACATAAATTCAGAGGAAGTTTTAATTAGCATATAAAAGCCTTCTTACATATGGACAACAAATATAGTGCTATACTGTGCTGAGCAATTATTAGTAAAGCCAGAGAATTAACTTCTAATGATGTATTAAGGCATCTAGGAGAGCATTCTCAATGGATTCCATCACTCCAGAGATCTTCCTTAAATGCTTTCACTTACTCTTCTGTTCCAAAAATAGGAAACCAAACTCAAGAAATTCACCTCCACTGGGTTTCATTCTTAACGTCCATAAGTGGCGAATTTCTGTTTCCTCCAGATTCTCCAAATCTTCTAAGGTTCCAGGCAATCCAGGAAGTGACCAAAATTCCTTACTGCCTGTAAAGATGGGACACTTTAAGTCATAAACGGGTTCATGGGAGAGCTTTGTGAGTATTGCTGCAAATATGAAGTTGTAATCCCTTTTCCTTAATAGTGGGCTTAATAGTTGTCACACATGATAAAATGAAGCTTATTTTCAAATGTGACACTCCAGGTTTGGCCTTCATTGTATAGTCTGTTCAATTATATCTCGGTAGAAAGGAGGACAGGTTCTTATTGAGCCTATGCAAATAATGATATTGCCGTTAAAAAGTAAAGTGACTCAAAAAATATTTCTTCCTGAATTCTGAGGAATCAATGAGAATAAGCTACCTTTAAAAGAATATTTCATTTAGTTTGCAGGATCAGAGTCAGCTAAATTGAGGTTAGAGACATAGCAGGATGAACACTAAAGGGTTTTCCTCATCAAAAAATAGAACCTTAAAAATGATACATACAAATACAGGAATAAGTAGGAAAAAAATAATAAAAGTAACATCAATGGTATTCCAAACTGCATATCCACATTTAGAAATTCAATTTCTGTTATCATTTCTATCAGTTCTATGTAATTAATTTGATTTCATGAAGCCACATCTATTTCTGGACTAAAAAGAGTCCTGACAATCTGATTTATCTGCCTAGTACTGTCTCATTCTTGTCTACACAATGTCAGCTCAGAAATCTCTATCCATACGTGTATTTTGTTGAAATATCAGGCAATAAAAGTACCTGGTAGAGTACTATCCATGAGGTTCTGGAACTGTTATTATTATTATTATTATTATTATTATTATTATTATTATTGTTATTAAGCACATTCTAGTCTATAACTTATAGCAGAGTCTTTAGGCAAGCTCAGGAGGAAAAGTAGAGACCACTAGGTGAACTGGTTAATTTAACAAACAGTATCAACATTAAGGACAGTTAATACTCTTTATCAGGGTATAAGATGTTGGTCTTTTTAATCAGTCTTTTCCCTTAGGGTAAAAACATATCACAGAGAATGGCATATATTTGGGGCCTTTCTGTACTCAGTCTTTGAACATTATTTATAATAATAATATTTTACCTGTACAAAATTGTCATAGGGAAGGCTGAGTTTCCTATTTGATTTGACAAATCATTCTACACAATTCTTGATAGTGTTGGGCTATTTAAACCTAAAGGGCATATCAAACAAACCTAATTATTTTTAGCATCTTTCTTTTTGTAAGGTTAAAGAACAAATCTTAGTTACTGCCCAGAGACCCTCCTAGAAAACCTAAAGATAGATCATGTATAAGATATCCTGGGAAAAAACAATTTTTCTGAATTTAGGCTCTTGTCTGATCTTGAGAAGGCAAAATCAAATATTAATCAGAGGAGATTTCATCTCTTGAATAATAGAGGATTGTGTATGCCTGAGAGCAGTGATGTTGGCTACGTAATAAAGTGACAATAGATTATTTTATAATAAACAGGAAACTTAAATCATTCAGAAATGAGGAACTGTTTTTGTTATTTTAAATATGCAAGGATATATCCCAGTTAGCACAAACCACAAAAAGTTACTCTTGTGAAGTACTAAATCTCTACTCTGTGGGCAGATTATGTAGAATAACTTTTTACCATCTTTTCTAAGCATAGGATGATTTCTACAAGATCAGTTTGTCATTTCAGTAGAGATAAGTGCATTTTAGTTTTACATTAATAGGGTGCTTGTCAAGCGTTAACATTTTTTAAAATTACTTTATGAATAAATCCGTCAAAATTATGCAAACTTTGCTAAAATTTTAACATTTTGCCACTTCTTTATATATGTACTATTTGCAGGTATTATAAACCAAGTCAAATCAGGCTCCCTTTATGTAAGCCTACAATTTTCTCTTTCCATCAACTTGTACTTCATTGTCTTCTTTTACAATCTGGAACAATCAGGCTCTTTAAGACAAAGGTACTTAAAGATATTGAAAATTATGTTCAAGCTGACAAATCACAGAAAATAATTACTGTTGATGTAGAAAGGTTTGTCACAATTATAATTCGGTTTGTGTGTGTACAGATTTTATATGTTAATCTTATATATTTTAGCTTGTGTTTTCAGTAAACTAATGTAAGACATTTAAGAAGTTTAGATAAACTAGTTTCTTCATGATAAATCCAAGTCTTGTTTAAAAAATGAAATCACACTTATGTTACTCTATATACTGATAAAACAAGGGAAAGACGCTTACATAGTGGGCCCTCCCTTATCCATAGTTTCCACAGATCGAAAATACAGTATCCATGGGATGCGAGCATCCTCAGATTTTGGTAGGTGCTGGGGGTCCTGGAACAAATCCCCCAAGGATACTGAAGGATGACTGTATCAGAATTTTACTACATTTTCTTGGAATTTAAAAATGTTAGATTTATTTAAATGTGTGTTTGTCTCTATAAACCAGTCAGAACAGCAGACCTCCTCTATTTTAATTTATTGTTATTATCCTCAGGAGGTAGGAAAATATTTCACCCCCACACAGTGATTTTTTTTCTCATGTACAGAGACAGACAAAGAGCAGACACAGCATAAGTTCTACAGCTACTGCAGATCAAAGGCAAACACTGGAACACAAAATTTCACTCCTCCAGACCTCAAAAGGCTGATTGCTTTTCCATTGGGCACAAAATATTTTCCTGATTTGAGCACACAAATAGAAAAACAGACAAATTACAAACAACACAAACAACAAACAAATATACTGTCATCTCTCACCGAAGATTCCAATTCTACCTGACAGATCACCAACTGGTCAGAACATAAAACCAGACTCCTAGTCACTGCTGCCACCAGTGAGGATAACTATAAGTTGTGTGTGCAGACTTAAACTTGGCCAAGAACCAGAAACAAAACAAAAGTACAGACTCAGGAAAACAAAAACTGCAGAGAATGGAGAGTCAGAGAAGGTAGTTTCTGCCACTAGGGATTTACTCCAGAAGTTAAAAAAAGTACCTAGAGATCCGCTTTGTGGGCCATGCGATTTAATTGACTCCACAGAGTGAGTCTACTTGGACATTGCAGTGGGACTTCCAAATTGCCAAAGCTTAATTTTCTAAAAGTAAACACAACTTATATAAATATAGAATGAATAGGTGCTGAAGATTTATTTAACTCATTAATAAGGAAACCAAGCAGGAAAAAGCCGGTTCATTAAGCATAACTATAGTATTTTTAGCTCAGCTGAATACCAGTGTTCTCTCTGGATTTTTTTTTTTTTTTTACTTGTTCAACCTTTATTTGAAAACTCAAGGTAATTTTATTGAGTACTAAATATTGAACTGTAATTATGAACCTCCAAGGACCTATTAATGAGATATAATAATTCACTTTGAGTCTGTATTAAATAGCCTCCAACTGCTGTGCTATTTGAACTTAGTTTTTTTATATAATTTTTCTTCTTTCTTGCTCTCAGCTGCCAATTTATGCTTTTGTTGTTATGTCAGCCTTTTTTATGATTTTAGAAACCATATATCAGTCCTTGACTAAAAATGTTCTAAACTAAGAGTTACTCAGTACAAGTAAGGTCTTAAGAGGGCCCTGTGTGCATAAAGTGTGTATATTTCAGTTCATAGACCTTGTGACACCATTTGGGCTAGCCAGTGGTCATTTTAACTCCCTCATTCTGAGTTGAGTTCCAAGTAGAGGACATTAATAGATAAGGTATCTCTAGAGGGCTGGGATGCTGATTCTTTGACAAATTAGATGTTCTAGAGACTAGAGAAATCATTATAAAGTAGACAGGATATTCTTTTATTCATTTCATTTGATACCTGCATACCTCCCAGTAATCTAGAGGTAGTGATGGCAATCTAGTGCATCTTATAGTCCAGGGCAGTAAAAATCATTTTAAAAAGAAAATGGGGAAATAAAGAACTTAAATCAAACCCCACTGCCCTTAAGAATATTCATTTGGGATAGCCAGTTAGCTCACTTGGTTAGAGCATGGTGCTGGTAACACCAAGGTCAAGGGGTGGGATCCCCACACTGGCCATCTGCAAAAAAAAAGGAGCATTCATTTGGTTACATTGCCAAAAGCATCTGTGTGCTATTGAGGAGAACCAATGGATTCCCACAAATTGTACTGTAGCAGTCCAATATTTTCCTTCTGGCTGAGGACAGCCATCTGCAGTGCCTTGGTAAACAGCATTGTCTCCATTTAGAACTATGTAAGGCCACCACACTTCGTGCTTATTTCTCAAACATATTGTAATGTGATGCCAGCTCTCAGGCACCATGAAGTAAGAATCTCTGATTTTTTACATACTTGACTACTATGCATTCCCTGAAGATGATGTTGGCTTTCTTTCAAGACACGTATTAATAGTTCCATGGTAGTTATGTGAATAGGTGAAATTTCTGGGTCAGCAATTCTTTACTGCTTGAAAAATAGTTTGTTCTTATAGCTCTCCTCTGGAAGCACTTTATAACTAAAGAATTTTAATTTGTAAGAGGCTGGGACCATGTCTCTCTTGCTCACTGCAGCACATCTACCTCCTAGCCAGATGACTAGAGTACTGGAAGCGATGTATACATGTTTTTGAAGAGAATTGAATGTTTTCGATGCCTGTTCATGACATCCTGGCTTTCCTTATTCTGTGCTTGTAGGTTGCACCCCTGGTTCCCAGACAATATGCATTTAATTCCAGGTAACAGTGAAGTTCTATACAAAAGAATTCAAACATCTCAGCCTAAATGTGTTATTTTTACGTCCCAGAAAGGGAGAAATTCCCTTCCAACTTTCAACTGAAAATAAAAATATGAAAATAAGTTATTTTTATTTACTTTGAAAATTTTGTAGCATTCTTTGTAAGAATTGGCGCTCTTTCCAGGGTCATATGAAAACCAAGGCTGCAGATCCCAGAGTCTTGCTTGTGTACTATTAAGCAGACCATAGCTTTAATGTTTTTAAAACTAATTAGAAGTGTAATTGAGCATATTTGTTTAAGGAGGTTTGGCATTTTATTTAAAGAAAAAAAAATACACACACACACACACACACAGACATATGCTCTCTAATCTACTGAAGGTGTTCAGAGAATAAATAGGTTGGTATTATTCAATTTTGTAATTAGGAAAAATTGCTTAGGAACCTAAGATTAGTGGGAAGTAAGACATTGTCAAGGAAAGTTACTCAGCCTGTGGATGTGTTTTGCTTCTGTACATGGTTCTTGCTGTCTCCACATCCTAGTGAATTCTGACCCCAAAAAACAACTTGGGCATTCAGACTTTTTTGGCTGTGCTGAGTTATATTGTAAGTTTGACAGCATTTCTTGGTTGAGTAGCAGAATGGACAGTGTTGAGAGAACGTTTATTGTTGCTTCATCATAGTATTAATCTTGTTTTTTGTTTTGTTTTGTTTTATTTTGTTTTTAAAGAAGAAAGTCTTTGAAATGTGAAGGCAAGCTTAAGTATTGAAAACTTCTGTCCTCCAGGTTGACTTGAAAAGAATCTCCTTCCTGATGTGGCCCTTTCTCTTCCTATGTCCTGAATATAGTTTTAATTTTTTTTTAAAAAAGGTTTTACGGGCCAGCCCGTGGCTCACTCGGTAGAGTGCGGTGCTGATAACACCAAGGCCACGGGTTCGGATCCTATATAGGGATGGCTGGTTTGCTCACTGGCTGAGCGTGGTGCTGACAACACCAAGCCAAGGGTTGAGATCCCCTTACCGGTCATCTTTTAAAAAAAAATAATAAATATAAATAAATAAATAAATAAATAAATAAATAAATAAATAAAATGGTTTTACTAGTGGTAAGTGAACGAGTTAAACCGCAGATAGGGTGAGAGGTTGGTTTACTTGGACTTTTTAAAGGGGTATTTAGAAATGATGACTTTCTATGTTCTGGATTAGAATGGTCATTGTTACATTAATTGATTTAATCTTCAGATTCAGCCTAAGCCTTAAACTGAATTATTTCTGTACCTTTTCTTAGCTCTAATGTTTATTTTTTTTGGGGGGGGGGGTTAAATTTATTTATTAATATTATTATTTTTTTACATTCTAAGGTGTTGCTGCAGAGCAGCTGGGGGATAGGGGAGAAGGAAAAGGGGAGGGAAATAGGGTAGGAGGAGGAAGAAGGAGGGGGAGTGTGGTCAGGCCTGTGGCTCCCCCCTCATTCTGTCAGGGGAGACCAGGGGGCTTCCAGTGGCAGCTTGGTCAGTGGTTGCTGGGCTGGATGCAGATGTCAGTGGGGTATGGCTGAAGCCCTCGACCCCCCACCACGCTGGCTCGGGGCACTTCCTGCGGCAGCTCAGTGGTCCTCGATGGGCTGGTTGTGGAAGCCAGTGGGGGCAGGGTTGAGGCCCTCAGCCCCCCACAGCTCTAATGTGTCTGTTCTCTGCCTCCTTTCACTTTCATACCTTGCTTGGATGTTTTATATGATCTAGGCCAGAAATATAATTTGAGCCACAAATGTAAGCTACATATGCAAGTTTAAATTTTCTTATGTTAAAAAAAAATGAAATTAAGCATAATGCATTGGACAGCACAGGATTAGATTGATGCTGCCGCCTAAATAAGCTACCCATTCTTTAAGTCAACAGGCCTCCTTTGTTCTAATTAAAGTAAGTCTATAACCTATAAGTCTATAAAGTAACTCTAAATTAATATAAGGATGAGTGTTATCTATCATCAGATCACCTTGGGTCAGTAGAGTATAAAGCAAGAACTTTCTTTTTGTGTCTTTTGTACAGCAAATTGCTGGCATATATGTAGAAATGTTCATTAAATATTGAAGGAATTAATCATTGGCAAATTAGGACTGCCAGTTATCCTCAGTTACCTGAGAGTGAAAAAGTTGTCACATCTTTTTTTTCCCCCCTTCTTTTTCAATTGGTGAGATAGATGGGCAGAAAAGGAGTGGGAAGAGAAAAATTAGTGTTTAGCAATAATCTAATGACTTCACATTTGAGAACCACAGAGCTGAAGTCTTAATGTAATTCTATATTGCAGAAGTCTATGGCAATTGCTATTAAAAGCAAGTTCCTCTGTACTTGAGAGCAAACCTAGGTTCTTGTTACAGTGGCAGTACAGGCCATTGCCTCTTGATGGTGCCACACATTTAAAAATTCCTGCTCAGAATTTGGGGGATGTGTGTTCTGAATCTTAGCATAGTTTAATATTCTCAGGCTAAATGCTGAAATATAGAAGGTGACTGTATGCTACAATGTCAGTTATGAAAGAAGTCCCATTCTTTTTTATAAGACATAAGGCTCATAAATAAAATTCATAGAAAAAATGTACAAAGTAGATGAAAATTGAAAATGTAGTTTATTGGTACCAACAGACATATGGGAGTAGAAGTACATGAGGGAGAAATATTCTTTATATTAAAAGTGGTCCTCCATATTTGTTGTCAAATTACTTAGTATATCTAAATTAAAAGCCAACTATTTACTGAGCTACCTTTGTTTAAATTTCTCATCATATAATAGCTTTAGTGGCTGTGCTGGATATTTCTTATAATGTGAATTTTTCTTCTCTAGTTTTAGAAAAGTTTATGGTAATATTTGCTGTGGAGAATATTTTTAAAGTTTAAGATCAACTTTTCAAAAAAAGGAGGGGGGGAGGAGACATCCAAAATGAAAACAAGGGCCGATCCCTTGGCACACTCGGGAGAGTGCGGCGCTGGGAGCGTGGCAGTGCTCCCGCCGCGGGTTCGGATCCTATATAAGGATGGCCGGTGCACTCACTGGCTGAGCGCGGTGCGGCCGGTCACAAAAAGACAAAAAAAAAAAAAAAAATGAAAACAAGTATTACAACAGAAACACACTCATCACTTTCTCAACAGAAAAGTTTTGTTTCAGCCATCTCAGTGTGCAGGTAAGACCAATTAGAAGGCACTTTGAGATCATCGGAAATTTGCATGCAATTGTAAGAAATAACAGAGAGAGCATGTGTACCCTTTACCCAGTTTTCCTCCAATGGTAACATATTGCTAAACTATAGTACAATATCACATCCAGGATATTGACATTGACTCAGTCAAGATACAGATACAGTTCCAACACCACAGGGTCCCTCATGTTGGCTTTTTATAGCCACTCCCACTTCCCTTCTCCTTAACCTCTGGTATTTGCTAATCTGTTCTCCATTCCTATAATTTTGTCATTTCAAGAATGTTGCATAAGTGTATAGCATGTAACCTTTGTGTCTGGCTTTTTTCACTCAGCATATTCCCTGAAGATTGAGCCAGGTTTGGGGGTGTTGTCTCCCCTCCCTGAGCTCTAAGACTGGATATATGAGGCAAGAGGAAATCCCAGGGCACACACTTGGAAGTTTTTCCTTTGGTCCCTACGTCTGCTCTGCCTTCTTTCTCCCTTTCAGAGTCTTCTTCTGTTTGTTTTATATATCATGTATAAAGTTCTTACTTGTGTTTAGTGAGAGGAATAGGGAAAAGTATCTTTCCAGAAGCTGAAGTCAGTGAGGTTAGTTTTTTAAAGTTCACGACAGCCAGCTGAGAACTTTGCTCTGGTGAAGTCTAAATTAACTGCAGGGGGGATCTTTCTGTGGGACATGTTCCGTTGAAAAATTTTGGTTTGGATAAATTGGCGTTTCTCATTCAAAATTGCTAAAGCCATATCCCAGCTCTGGGAATTTAATTTGAATTTTGAGAAAAGACAGGATTTTAACAAAATGCTGAGTAGAATTAAAAGAAACAAGTTTCTCATATATTTATTATTCTTTCATTCTGATTATAGCATAACAGAGCTAAAGCTTTGAAAGGTCATCTTTTCCATCAGATCATAAAGACCAAGGCCTAAATTATGTTAGAGAGAGGTTGTAATTTTACAAATCTTTTGTGCTGGGAGAAGGGAAAATCTAGTTACTTTGCTAATATTATTCTCAAATTTAGAAAGAAGGCACATCATTGTTTATTTTACATTTCTATACATAAAACTTTGTAGCATGCTTTTTAAATTTTAGTACATAGTATTTTACATGTAACAAATCTGACATAAATAGTTGCTTTACAATACTTTCAGTTGACATGTGATTGTTACTCTTTTTCTACATGTACACTTTCCTACTTTTTTACTTTACTAACTTCTTTATGCACAAAAACATTTATTATTTTTTATGAGTAGGATATACAGTTGCTCCTTCATATCCATAGGTTCTGCATTTGTAGATTAAAAAAATGTTTTTGTCTGAACTGAACATGTACAGACTTTTTTTTCTTGTCATTGTTTCCTAAAAAACAGTATAACAACTATTTACATAGCATTTATATTGTATTAGATAATATAACCAAGCTTGAGATTATTTCAAGCAAACGGGAGGATATACATATTCTATGTGCAAATACTATGCCTTTTTATACCAGAGACATGAGCATCTGCAGATGTAGGTATTCAAGAGAGGTCCTGGAGCCAATCCCCCACAGATGCCAAGAGAGGACTAAATCCTATTAAAAATAATGTTTAGTTAAAGGTCTTGATCCCTCTCATGCACTGATTTTGACTGAACAAAAGAAAATATTATATAAAATTCTGTAAGTATTTTAATGGGTTGTGTTTTACAGACAATGGTCTTTCAGAAGAAACAAACAAAAAGTTTCTCTGGAATTTGGTTAAGCCAAAGTGAAAATGTAAACAGATTGGATTTTCGTTGTATTTTCTTTAAGGGTGTGGAACAATAGCATAATTTCTTTAACAGAGGGGGCACGGGCATGTGGTAGATTTTCTTCTGAAACACTTGTTCACATAAGAGTAAAAACCTCAGGCCTGTTTTTCTTAGATGCTATGTGGAAATTATGATTATATCGATCACATGAATTTCCTTTGTTTATAACCAGTGCTTTTCAGTCAATAGGGAGAAGTGCATTTTTCTTCCTTAAAATGTTATGGAGTCATTTATAATGGGTGTTTCCTTTCAGGTGATATCTTTTAATATTTTAACAATAGTTCACCTCCAACCTTAATATTTTTTAAAAGTAAAACAGTTTATGACCCACACATTTGCAGTTTATAACCCACAGTTGATTTTAAATGGCAAAATGATGTAAAGTCGCATCAGGAAAAGGACTAAAATACAGAGGATCCTAGTTAAATGGTAATTAGAGTCTGCCTAACAAAATGCAAGTAATCACTAGAGGCGGAAAAAGTAAGTTGAGAAAACATTCTTTGGTAAAAAATTAACAAGATTAATTAAATCAAGTTATATTATTTTAGGATATACTTGTTGTAAATGAAAATAAAAAAATAAATAAACATTACCTCAGCATATACATGCATTATATATAATCTATATAATTATGCATTGTAATACTTTATGCATTATCAAACTATTAAATATATTAATTAAATATGTTTGTTAAATATATTAATAAATATATAATTATTTTCTATTTATAAAGTACAAGTTCCTTCTAAAATAGGGACACAGCTAGAAATAGTAGAGGCAAGTGGGTTTGAGGGCAATGTTGACACACAGGTAAGTAATAGCAGTCTTCAGAAGCAAGTAGGCAGGTGAGGAAATGGTTTGTGAGATGAGGTAAAAGAACTGACTTTCTTTGTCTGAATATGAGTAAAGGCAGGATATGACGTACTCCTCGGGTTTTTGAATGATGCATGCACTCAGTAGGGTAGGGAAACTCATGACCTCTGAAGTTTAAGATGGATCCAGGGGCAATGTGAATAGAAACCTAGGTTTTATGTCAAGGGGGAACTGTGTGCACTGGGTAGGACAAGGGATTTTTTGTAGGGTAGTTCCTTCTAGAAGCTTCTCCACTGGGCTTAATGTGCTATAGAAAATGAGTATATGTTGCTCTCTATTGGTGAGGATAGAGGGACCAAATGACAGAGAGAGGTTGAAAAGATTCCTTTCTCCCCTAACTCCCCTAACAATTAGCATGCCCATTAGTATGGTGAATGGGCAGCACTCTATTGCCAGGGCAGAAGCTCCAGGGGCAGGGAATTTGGGGCCTTGAGGGAATTCTCTCTCCTTTTCAGGTTGCTAAAGGAACCCCATAGATTTATGGATTTTTTCAAGGAGACATTTGGCTGTATAACATATTTCTCCTGTATTTACATTCCCTGAAAACAATTGGGCTTAGTTTTTAGGTTTGCTTGTTCACCAGTATTAGAGATGGTTCTCCAAGGCCGATGAGACAATTATCTACTTACTTCAAACATTTGGTGGAAACCATCTCTAATCATGGTTAGCAAACACAGCACCTACTATATGGCAGGCACCAGCTTTAGACTTTATAGCATACAGAATGTAACACGTTCTTACTCGCAGTTCTTTATTGAATTTTACCAAGATCCCTAGGTTAGGTAGGTGCTAATCTTGTCATCTTTATTTTACAGACCAGGTAATTGAGACTTGAGGAGTTGAACTTGATAAAAAAAATTACTGTATTACAGATTTCATAAGTGCCAGAACTCTAAATCCAAGTTTGTGTTCTTTTCACTTAAACTGAGATACATATTCTGTTCCTAAAGTCCAAGGATTCTTGTGGGGAAGAGAAGTCAATTTACCCCGCAAATCATTAAAATATAAGATTACAGAGAGAACCACTGAGCTTCCTTCATGAAGAGTCCTGATATCTTTATTTTCAAGCACTTCTCCTATATCCAGTCCCTTTACTCCCAGTTTTCCCAGGAAGTGGGAAGTGCCCCTTCTTCTGCAGGGTGTCTAAGCTGCAGGAGCACACTGCCCCAGGTTGCACAGGGCCGGAAGTGAGTGGAGTGAAGTGTTGAGCATTGGTGACTTTTTTTGAGATTGGTTGAAAGTGTAGATATGAAGGAAAGTAGGGAAGTAGAAGAGTAGATCTACTGGGTAATCTGAAAAAGATAGTTTATTGTTTATTTTGGGAGAAAGGGAGGGGGATTGAGTACATTTTCAGACAGAGAGGAAGAAGCCAATAGAGAGAAAAAAGTGTGTAGGAGAAGGGATCATCACTAGAACAAAGCCACAAGGACAGTGGGAGGGACTAGGGTATAGCAGTGTGGGCAGATAGCTTCACCTGGGAAAGACTGAAGGACTCTCTTTAGATAACTGAACCAACACTTATGTTGTTTTTACTGTGCCCAAGACACCATTCTAAGTGCCACACACACACACACACACACACACACACACACAGAGTTTGAATTCTCACGACGACTATATAAGGTAGATACTGTAGTAATCCCCTGTATTATACATGAAGAACCTGAGACACAGAGAAGCTAAATGACTTGCCTGGCACCACACAAGTAGCTAAGAACCAGAATTCAAACCCAAGCAGTCTGGTTCCCGAGTTCGTGCTCTTAGCCACTGTGGTATGTTGAAGAAAGGAGGACCAGATAGATAAAGACAGACAGAGGAAGGAAGTCTAGGGAGTTTAGGCAGGGTGGCCTTGATCTTTTTAGGCATTGTGTTTGTGTATTTGAGTGTACTGAGTGTTTTTGAGAAGTGGGTACTGACATCACTGATGTCCTACTCTCCCTTAGTACATAGTTATCCATTATTATGGAGGAGAATAGATGTATGTAGAAGTTGAGCATCTCCAATCCGAAAATTCAAAACCAGAAATGCTTCAAAATGTGAAATGTTTGGAGCACCGGCATGATGCCCAAAGAAAATGCTCATTGGAGCATTTCAGATTTTGGATTCTTGGATTTGGGATGTTCAACCAGTAAGTATGTCATGCGAATATTCCAAAATCTGAAAAAATTCTAAATCAAAACACTTCTGGTCCCAAACATTTTGAATAAGGGATACTCAACCTGTAATAAAAATCTTAATAGTAATGTGCATCTAACAAATGTTTATTTATCAATTAGTATCTGTCGTATTATTAGAATTCTCCAAATAACTTACAGTTGTCTCCAGAGCAGACACAGTCACACAAAGTTACTATACTTTGATTTGTCAGTTGTGCCTCTTTCTAGCTCAGCCCTACTGGTGGTGCACACATGCAGGGTAGCAGAATAAAGTGCTTTCCTGACCACAGGCCTGAAAGTAGACTTTCCAGATAGCCTATAAGATAAAATTTTTATCTGGACATTAACCTGACTTCCATAAACATAATTTGTAAAACCAAACTGACAGAAACAATACTAAAGCAATGTTTGGGTAAGTGTGAAGGCTGATAACCAGGTGAAGGACACTGTTTCCACACAAGAGCTCCCTCACTTCTGACACCAACTGCAAGTTCAGGGATTCCCAAAAGCACCCTAGGATTTGATAATTCACTAGAAAGACTCACAGAACTCACTGAAAGCTATTATAGTAGCAGTTACAGTTTATTACAGGGAAAGGATACAGATAAAGATCAGCCAAAGGAAGAGTTACACGAGGCCCAGGAGGGTTCTGCACCTCTGTTGTCCTCCTCCTGTGGAGTCAGGATGTGTTACCCCACCAGCACTGGGCACACACCAGGGAAGCTTTCCCAGGCTCTAGTGTCAGAGTTTTTATTGGGACTTCCTCATGGAGGCATGATTGATTGATTACCCACAAAGTTCATGTCAGTCTCTAGGTTGACTAATGCCCTGTGACTCAAGACCCCCACACTAAATCACCTATTTGGTCTTTCTGGAGTGGCCAGCCCCCTCCCTAAGATTATCAGGTGTGGCCAACCTTGCCTGAAACAAAGACACTTACTATTGAGTATGGTGTAGATTTTGTCCCAGAAGCCAGTGGCACAAGCCAGACCTCTCACTGGGCAAAGCCAAATTCTTTATTACACAGTAAGTAACTGAACTTCTTTTAGTAGGATCCCTGAGTCCCTCATCTCCAAGTTTGGAGCTAGTTTGATCCTAAAATTAAGCACATTTTACCAGTCATAATGCGCTTCTGAAGGAAAAAAAAAAGAATTATTTCAAAGGCTTAGAGTGATGTAGGTCTGTTTCTCCCTTACACTCCCTAGCCAGCCAGCATGGGTTGAACTAGGCCTCCGCTCCACATTTCGTCACTTGGGACCCAGGCTGATGGAGCCAGCACCATTTGGAGTGTCACTCAGCTACAGCAAAGCAAGGCACATGATAAATCATGAGCTGGCTGTTCATGCAGAAGGGACACACGTTTCTTCTCACATTTCATCAGCCAATCAATATTTAGTTTGGGGAACAGGAAGAAAAGAACAATCTTACCCTGTGCCCAGAAAGAGGTGAACTGATCATAATAGCCCGACTTACTACCCCCAAAGGATTTATTTCTATAAACAAACAAAAAAAAAACCGCATAAAAGACTTAGCACTTGCATCTGTTTTCCCTCCTGACTGTCCTACCTAATTGAGACATCAGAATTTGTACATGGAATCCTGGAAATTCTACTTGCTTGATGTCAGCCCCACCTCTTCCCACTCTGCCATCCACTTGTAGATCAGGATTCCGGACTCTTGCTAGTATACCCTGTGAATTTAAACCAAAAGTTTATTGGGGGCTGTTGGGATCCTGTGAGTCCTGATATAGATGGGAAGAAAGTTCTTCCATTTCTAGGCAAGTACTTCAATCCCTCTTCCCCCTAAGGAAGCCACACACTGGTTGCCAATCCCTGAGCATGCCATGATATTCCACAACTCCGTTACTTTGCTTCTATGGTTGCTTTACAGAAAAGCCCTGGCCACCCACTGTCCCCAACAGACCTGACAGACTCATGTTTATCCTTGAGGACTCAACTCAAATTTGTTTTTCTGGAATGTTTGTGTATTACTTCCCCATATGTGAATCCATAGGGGACCGGCTGGGTTGAGGAGATGCATGGTGTTCCCTACTGATGGCTGTGACACTGCAGTGGGGCAGTGCTGGCCACATTCCTCTGTAGAAGAAAGTTCTAAGCCCACAACTCTCTCTTTTTTTTTAACCTCTAAAGGAAAAAATTGCACACTATTTCCAGGTACATATGCTAAGATCTCTGTCCCCTTTAAAGCTTCCTTTGATATACAAGTATGTGGGATATAGAGATGAAGGAAAGGGGAAATGGGAAGGAAAAAATGTATTTAAAATAATTTGATTCAAAGAGACCTACTTCCTAAATTCTTAGCATCAATGTTTTGGGCCATTTAGGTATTTAGGCTCTGTACTGGTGGCTATTCAAAAGAATGAACAGTAGATTGCTGGTTTAGAAGGGTGGATAAGATTTGCAGCCTGCAAAGAGGGCAACCTCACGAGTTAGCAGATTGCCAGGTGACACTTCAAAGAAAATTGAGTTTTAGGTAGGGGGCTGTCCATCTCAGTTTGCAGGAACCAATCCCAGTTTTCACTTGATGTTTCAACATTTATAATGTCCTCTTGGATTCTCAGGGAGTCCTGGTCTGGAATGGTCACCTTGGTTTTGAGTCATACCAGGAGGAGGATATTGGGGTGATGAATGGGAAGGAACACGACTCCAAAATGAAGAGGGCTGAGGGAGAATTTTCTTATGAGGTTTACTTCTGTTCAGGTTTTCCCTTAGAAGGCTTCCTGCAGGGCTTTCTGAAATGCCTTGCAGTCTCTTCTGACGCACTTCTCAACATTAGTTTATTTTTCTTTGGCGCAGCTTTTGTGGGGCCAGTGTGTCTCAGCGCAGCCAGTTTCTTAGACCTGTGGGCAGCAGTACTGCATGTGTGTGTGATTCAAGCCTGGATGGATTGGCTGTGAATGGGGTGATAAGAATAGAGAGAAACACATACCAGTAGACCAAACTTCCTGTGCACAAGCCTTTGAATACTGTGTTTCACTGTCTGAAATAGCATTCATCTTCAGGCTGGCATCATTTATTCCCTCTGGAATTAAGCAATAATAGCACTGGCAGCAAAAGAAACTATTTTCGGAAGGAGATGTAGGAGGAATTTTAACATGGATTCCAGGCTAGGCAGAAGTACCTTTCATGATTTGGAAGACTGCACCATTCATTAGAACCCTGGTAAATAGAAACTGACAGCTTTCAGATGATCCAATGTAATTAATTCCAAAGGTAATGTATACATATTATGATCCACAAAGATTAAAAAAGACTGAATGTAGATGCTTCAACTTAATCACCTAAATGGCAGAAAGGGAACTTTTCTTTGGAGATTAGCCTCTAATATAGATGCTGTTGAGAAAGGGTAAAATGTAACGTCTATCCCTGTCCCTCCCCTCACATATACCTTTGCAGATTGTTTTCACATGTTCCCATGTAGACTTTTCTAGATTGTTGGAGAAGTTTAAAATAAGGCTGTGTCCCCCCTTCTCATTCCCCATAAATCTAAGGTGGGTAGGGCTTGGCAGCTGGTGGCAGCTGCAGAGATAAATAAGCATTAGGGCTCCTGGATGGACGGGTGCAGAAGAGCCTGGTGGCAAGAGCCATGAGGACAGAGCTGCAGCTGGAGTCCAGAAGTGCAGGCAGTGATGGGGAGGTGGGAGCTTGTAGGAACTAGTTTAACATTCCTTTTGATCAAGATGTTGCTTTCTTTGTGAGAGTGGGATACTTCAGAGGGGAAGTATAAGTCAGATACATGTTAAATGACTTCTATCTTGTCATTTTATTAATGTATTTAATGGAAACCAGGGCGTTATTTTGGTCTGTTTCTATTTGACTTTTCTACTTGTTACTACTTCAACTAACAAAAAGCTAACTGTCTTCTGAATTTTGTCTTTACAAATTAGCTGCAATTGGAACGGAAACAGTAACCCAGTACTGCTTAATATTTTCCTATTTTGTTATTGATAAGCAGTTTGGAAAGTGTTTTTCAATGGAGGGCTTTTGATGTCTCTTTTCAATGTGGTAAATGTAATAACAACAGTTTTTTGGGGGGGTTGGTTGGGGTTCTTTTTTCACTTTGGCATTGGAATTCATGTGAAGGGTAAAGAGGTTGAGGTTCCCCACCCCAAGCAATGCTGTCTAGGCTTATGAGAAGCATTTTATAAATTATAACCTGTTGTTTACAAATAAATTATTATTTTACTTAAGATTAAAAATTACAAATATCTACCTATTTTGCATGGGGGTTCTGGTGAGGTGTCATTCAGTGGTACTATTATAGACATCAGTGGCCTATATATTGATTTTTTTAAACAAATGAACTGTCATTTTATTTTCTAGCTAAATGAATTAGAGGTTTAATGATCTCAGAATCTGAGCTACATTGATGGACATCTGGACTCAATGTGAAATGTTTTTCATTTTAGTGCAACGTTTCTACTTTTTAAAAAATAATTTTAATTATTCGTGTAAGAAATTAGTGGAAAACGCCTTTACATGATGACCAGGCATAAAAAAGTTTTGAAAATTTTGAAGCATTTCAAGAAAAAATGTTGAAGGCATAGATAGTTCTTTTAAATTAAAAGATTCTTTAAGTGACTTTTTTTCTTTGTGTATCTAAAAGTTGAATAATATTTCTATAGAAAGGCAGAGAATTAATTTTAAGCACAAACGCTAAGTCTATAGAGATGAAAGAGCTAGATATTGTTGAAGGTAGATAAGTAGAGGGTGGAAAGGAGGGTGGATAAGAAATGGAGATTTAAAAAAAAACTTTGTAGTGATTGAAGAATTGATTGACACATCAAGAAGAGGCTTGCTGAATACAGATATGTGCTCAGGGCATACAGATGGAAGGACAGGCAGAACTGAGTTTGGGAACAGAATCAGGCGTTGTTAACTATGTTTCATCTGGATCCCTAAGTGCATCCATAGGAGATGATGGAAAATCACCAGCAGAGTGTCTGTCTGTGGGTTTACATGTGGAGTGAAATCATCTGTGGCCCCAGCCTCCTTCGTCTTTTAAATGTGGGTCTGTGTTCATTCTCACAGACTCACTGACCTTCCCCTCCTCTCTCTGTTCTAGGAAAGACAGCGTCTAGAGACCATCCTCAGTCTCTGTGCTGAATACACAAAGCCCGACAGTCATTTGTCCACTGGCACTACCGTGGCAGATGTGCAGAAAATCAACAAGGAGCTTGAGAAGCTGCAGCTCTCTGACGAGGAGTCTGTGTTTGAAGAAGCCCTGGCGAGCCCTGACACAAGATATAGGTGCCACCGGAAAGGCTCTCTCCACGATGCGGACGTGGCAGGCTTCGGGAGTCTCGGTCAGAGCAGTGCCAGCTTCCTTGCCCCCAGGAGCATCAGGAATGATGAACTGCTCAGTGACCTCACCTGGACTTCCCCACCATCAGCCTCTGCCTTTCTGAAAGCTTCCAGCGAGTCCTCTTATCTAAGTATCCTACCAAAGGTAATGCTGGCAGAGCAGAGGGACTAGTGTTTAGGGCCTCGGGCTATGAGTACGCTTTGGCCTGGAAACTAGAGGTTTTAACATTTTTCAGAATGTTTTCAGTGATGCTTCATTTTAAGAGGTAATTAGCTGGGGCTGGCTTGTTAGCTCAGTTGGTTAGAGAGCAGTGTTATTACACCAAGGTGAAGAGTTTAGACCCCTGTACTGGCCAGACCACCACACAAAACAAAACCAAACCAAAGGTAGTTAGTTGAACAAGGTGCAGCAAATTAGAGTGTTTACTATAAAGTAAAAAATTTACTATGTAAAACATGTAGCAGCACACACACTCTGGTTTCTCTTCAGATCGTATAAATCTTTCGCCTTTTACTAAAAAATGGAGCAGCACAGAAAAGTAGAAAGAAATAAAAGTTTGTCTTCTCCCTGCCCCCTCCTGGTTGAACACCTGAGAGAGAAACATAGTTAAAAGTTCCTTATCTGCCTTCGCAATATTTTCTTTGCATATATGGCTATATATTATAGGGATAAACACACATATACACATTCATAGGGTTCTGTACTTTTTTCTCCTCACTAAATGTCTTGGGCATCTTTACATGTTAGTACACACAGCTCTACCTCATTCTTTTTAATAGCTGACTAGTATTCTGTTGTTTGGAAGTACCATGTAAGTTATTTCCAGTTTTTTACTAACAAAATTCATACACAGCTAATATTCGGGGATATATATTTTTGCACATTTGTGCAAACGTATCTGTCGGATCATTTACTAAAACTGGAATTTCTAGGTCAAAGAGTTTGTATATTATTCATCTTAATCAATATTTCCAAATTATGCTCTCAAAAGTCTACTTCCAGGTGATAATTTTACTAATAGTTTATGAACATACCTGTTCTCCATACATTTGCCAAGGTTGTGTATTATCAAAATTTTTCAATTTGCCAAATTGATAGGTGTTTTAATTTTCTTTTCTTTACTTATGGGTAAAGTAGGGCTTTTCATATTTTTAATCATTATTTGTATTTTTTGACCCACTTATTTATGTTCTTCACCCAGTTTTAATTGTTTTGTCAGTAGTAAGAGCTGTTTGTGTAAGCAAATTAGTCTTTTACCAGGAGTAGTCTTCCCATTGACTTTTGGACACATAGGAGTTTAAGATTTATTTGTGGTCATAATTATTACTTAGTTTAAAAGTGGCTTCCAAATTTAAGGATTTCTTAAGTTGAGTTCAAGGAAAACCTTTTGATGTTATTTTTTTCATACGGGTTAAGAATTTTTTTAATGAAAATTAAAAAAAAAAAAATCCCCACCTTTCTTCTAGAAAGGATTTGAGGGATCTTAAAAGGTATATATTGTATTAGACTAAAATTAGCACATCAAAAATAGTAAATAAGAGGAAAAATCAGATGCCACAATCACAAAGTAGATTTATTTATTTAAGAATAAATAGGATTAATTCATTAATTTAAGTAACTCTTCTCATTAACTTCAACTCTGAGATTATATTCTTGGCAACAGAACAAAAAAAAGAAAAAGAAGATACATTGGTTAATCTTTTGTTATAAGAGGACAAAGACATCATGATACTAAGCAGTAATCTATCAAATGGAGCATTATTCAGGGGAGTTTGTTTATGTGTTTGTTTTTACTTTTGTTTGTTTGGTCGCAGCAAGACATTTTTACTGAATGTTCCTGGTCGGAAGTTCTTATCTACCTATTGAGTTCTCGCATCACATACATCACCACTCTGGACTGTTAAATACATGTTGGACATCAGTCCCTTCTTTCTTATAGTGGCCAAGTTTACCTTACTAATTCTCAGTGGAGAGAAATTCTGAATAGGACATCTTCCTCTACTGTTAGAAAGTTGAAACTGTTAGAGATTAGTATGAGGAGGTGGGAGGGACAGAGAGACATCGAAAGTTGTCAGTGTTCAAGCAAAGTAGATGACCCATCATTTGAAGATTTGGGCTGTTGTCATCAGTCATTGGGCTTCCTTAGAAATCTTTGGCTCATTTTCATTTTAGATCTTTTCACATTTCTTCCTTTATGGTGATCTGCCAGATTTTTGTTAAAAATGTTGACTGTGTGCTCTCCCCTAAGGACTATCTTTTGGGAGACGGGTTTCCTCTTCGAGAGAGCTGTGGCCAGAACGCTGTTGGTGTGTAAATGAGTAGATCCTGGCAGATGTTTAATTGCTCGAATATGCTTTTGTGGAACAGGAGACTTTTGAAGCTTAGAGCAGCCTCCATTGTTGCAAGCAATGCAGGACTATGTATCTTTTAGAGATAGGAAACATCAATGGGTTACCGCACAGCAGTTTAGACAGAGTGAAAGTGAGAGGTTGATGGATTCCAAGAAATGAGTTTTTCATGTATTACTTTTCAAAGACAGGCATATATTTATTACCTTAAGAAAAGAGAGAGGATTCTCTTAAAACCCCTGAACATTTGTTTTGGATGTTCCTCCTCTTCCAGTAATCTGCCCCCTGGATTACAGTATTTGCTTAACAAAGTACTGTACAACGTTTGTTACTAATCAATTTGGGTATAAATGGAGAAAAGAGGAATTAAAAAACACTTTAAGCTGATTTAACTAAACAAAGATTTTAGTGCTATTTAAGAAACCTGAAATTTGCCAGTCTGGAACTTACTTTACTTAACACTCAGACATGCATATGAGCTTGGGAATATGCTAATTTTTTAATTGGCCTTTGTGAATCTGTTCACCCTCCCCTGAGGTAAAAGCTGACTTGAGAGTAGCTCATCCTTCTGTTTTGAGTGATCATTGTATCTACAGTGGAAAGCCCTTGCACCCCACCTCCTTTGGTTGCAAGAGGGTTGTAAGGAGAGATCTGCAAAAAAGGGGCAGGTGGAAAGTGTCTTGTGTCCAACATCTCTCCCCTTTCTTTGTGGGGATCAAGCCACCTCACAGATGGCATATTTCAGGATGCATATACACGTGTAATAGGCTTAGTAAAACATGTCACTATGGCAGTAGATTCCTAATCTATTACTATAAAAAAAATCTCAGAGAAATTAAAATGAAGGGCATATGTTTAAAACTTTAACTTTGTCACCATAAAATTAAAGCTATTCAGTGCTACCACACTTCAGTCATCTATTGGTTTTCTTTATTTGGTTAATAAATGAGATTATAATATCCTCACCCCATTGAAGCATTTAGTTTTAGAATGCCTCTTGAAGATTTTGCTTTTTATAAATAACTCAGGAAAAAATCATACAAACATTTTCTAGATGATATTTATTGCTATACACAGCCTCTTAAGTTGTATATTATTAAATATACCTATTGTGGTAAACTTCCTAAAAACTTTGAGTTATGCAAATACTCGTAATTTCTACTATTAACCATCTTCACCCTACTTTCTTAAAGTTTATAGTTTTGCAGACTGTTCAGTTATTTTGTTTTTCCTTAATGCTTTGCTCCCACTAGTAGGAGAGATATTTTTAAACCATGTTGGAAGTAGAAACCTAATCTGTAACATTGACCCAACAGGATACTGGCTTTCACAAGGCTTTCCTGCTAGGATTACTCCTCAGTGATTGTGGAATACCATTCACTGTTATCAGCATTCCTCATGGCCTAAAGCAGTCACCTAAGTATTAGGACAATGAGCTTCATTGTCTGTGATAAAAAGGTCAGCAGTTGTTTTATTAGTTGGTAAGATTCTAGACTGAAGATGACAATTAAAAAGCTAAAAGTCAAAGCTTGGAAGACCTATGTACCTTGTTCCAACCAAGAACAATTGAAAAACTGAGAAATTTAATTGTCAAACATTTAATCTCTTTAAGGAACTGCAAAGTAGGGTAAAGAATATGACTAGGAATAAAGAATACAGAATATGGCATGATACATATCTTCTTCAAGTTATTATTAAGATGGTTAAATAAATTAAATGAACCTAGTGAAGTATGCTGAGTTTTAATGCTTTCTTTGGTTAATTTGAATATTCTTTTCAACAATTAGTGAGTAATCTTCAATAATTTACTTAACTGGGCTGCTATTTTCAATTTCCAGTTGTGGAATCATATAATTGTTTACTTATTGATCCAAAAAATTATTTCTTTTTTAAAGAGAGATAATAATTAAATAGGTAAGTATACCAGTATAAGGCATCCCTTGCCCTACAGAAAGACTGGTCTTCACTGGTATTCAGGATTACTAACCTGAAATTCTAGAAAGAAGAGGCTATCTTCGATTCACTATATTTTCTTCTTAAACAATAGGCAGTCACATTTTGGCAGCCTGCGTGATCTGTAATATTCCTTTCTTCCCTGGACATTTGTCATTAACTCTGTTAATGGGATGTAAGTCAGTCCTCTCTTACATAATTTCTTTCTTGATTTTCTCATTCGTTTCCAAAGAACTCACTTTTTCCATGAAATAATTTTATGAATAGTGGCTAGTGTCCTATTTTACGTTACAAAATCCCACTTCGCCTGGTTAATGTCTTAAAACATTATATAGGAAGAAGGTCCACAGGACAAAGATAGTAAATAGTGCACTAACACAAAAAGTGAAACATCAATTAACTTAGCATTGGGTGTGTAGTTTTAAATCGTTTTGGGGGTCACCATAGCAATGTGCCCTTGCTTTTCCACCTAGTAGTGGGAAGGAAATAAGTAAATATAAGCAGACAACCCTACCAGTGGGACCCTAAAGTAAAGCTGGAGATTCAGGAGGCTGTTGTAGGAGATGTACTGACTTGGTAGTGGGAGAAAATATGGAGCTTATAATGAACGTAGCTGCATGCCCAAGAGATGCCTGAGGAAGATGTCCAAAGTCCTATCTCATCTCTAGCTTTCTACTGTACTGAACTTTCTTAATAATCTTGGAGAAGTCACTTCAGTCTGCATATATCACAGCTTCCTCATTTCTATAACCTCTTAGTTCTTTTAGCTTTAATAGGTATGATTTTGTGAGTTGAGGTTGGTTTGTCTGAGTTTACCTATGAACCTAACTGCTGAGGATGGTGTAGTCTCTATAAGAAAATGTATCAGAGTTCCAACTAAACAATTGCAGGATGATTTTAGAATCCACATGGGCATGGAGACGGTGAAACACTAGATTGGCATCTGGTTTACAAGTCCAGTCTAGAAATTCTAGAATTAAAGTGTGAATAACCATTTCTGTGCTGATTAATTGCAGACCCCAGAAGGTATCAGTGAAGAACAGAGGACTCAGGAGTTGGCTGCAATGGAAGACGCCCGGATAGTAATTCTGAACAACCTCGAGGAACTTGAACAAAAAATCAAAGATATAAATGACCAAATGGATGAATCTTCCAGAGAGGTATAAACCATGAGCTCGCTGTATATCCTCTCCCTTTTTTCTTTCTTTCCTTTAGCTAAAATATTGCTGCTCATTAGGGCACAGGCCTTGGAGGCCAAATACATAGAAGTCAACATGAGCAAACATTTGTTCAGTGGGTACCATGTGTAGGGTAAAAAATGCCCTTTTTTACTTTTTTTTCTTTCTGTTTTTTTTCTTTTTAGTCAGATGAGATAAATATATTAATCTATCTTTAATGTACTCTGTGTATAGTCAACTTTGTCTTAACTAGTGTGTGCCTTCTGATTTGCCACAAGGATCTGTCACCCGAGGCACTCTTTTTAGGTGTTCAAGTTCAAATTCAACAAACATTTTCTGAGCATGCTTACTATGAATTGGAAACAGATTGACACTATGGGGGGGTTCGAACATAGACCCAGCTTTCTAGAGCTTTGCAAACCAGGAAGCAGACAGACACATATTCTTTAACTATAAGGGAAGACAGTGGCAATTTTTATGTTACTTCCACAGAGTGAGAAGGAGCATATAATTCTATCTGGGGGGATTTGCTCTCTGTCCTCACAGATGGTACTGCTAGCCCCATAAGTGGTAAGGGGACTGCTCACCTGTTGTCTTGTGCACAGACCCTGCAAGCCCCTCCTGCTGGCATTGCTAGGAATGCAGAGCTCGTGTGCTGGGCTGGGAGAACTTTCACTTCTCATGCTCTAGGGACAAAGAAAGACGTGGCTGCTCCCAAGGTGGTTCCTGCTTGAGCCTGAGTCTAAGCATATAGGCAAATATTCTTGAGAAATAAGCAGAAAAGGGGATTATAGTAGAAAAGTTAAGTGATAACTAGTTTTCTTAGCAAATATATCCTGGGCTGTCCAGCTTTCTTCTGTAGGAATCCTGAGTCTCACATGTTTTCTCTGAAGTGTTGTCTAGGCCTCACAATCTGCCTGATACAGTAGGACTTTTTGAAATTTGTAGCTGTTAAAAATGTACCTCTAAAGCAGGCAGTTGAGAATGTCCCTGAAGGTGAAACACTTCTGAGCTTTGTTTTGTGTCCTTAGTTGGATATGGAATGCGCTCTTTTGGATGGAGAACAGAAATCTGAAACAACTGAACTTATGAAGGAGAAGGAGATTTTGGATCATCTAAACCGGAAAATAGCAGAACTGGAAAAGAACATAGTTGGTGAAAAGACCAAGGTAAAAGAAAATTATATTTTAATGCAACTTTTATAGGCAAAGTGGTAGTCCCAATTGATTGCATTTAAATGTTAAATGGAATTACCATAATATTGGGTTTGTGTGTCATGTTCCTGAGACAGTGGCAATAGAGAAAAGTCCTAAGATCATATGTTGTCACAAACTAAGAACTGTCAGGTACTGGGCAGCTGATGTTGAGAGAGCAGAGCCCATATAATTTGCGAGCTGATACTCATGGCAGCTTATTTTACCTGAGATAAGAGAGTTGCTTTTTACCCATCGGTCTTTCTGCTCTTGATTCCACTGTGTTATTTTATTTTATCTTATTTTATATATATATATATTTTGTTGTTTTGTTTTGTTTTTTCTCTTTTCTTTTTCTTTCCTTTTTTTTTTTTTTATTTGGCAGCTGGCCTGTCCAGGTATCCAAACCCCACTGTATTTTGTAAAGAATTTTTTTTATTATACCGAACTTCTTTATCACCAATGCCCCATAGGGATGACCTAAGCATATTCAGATAGGGTTGCTCCTTTCTTTTCATTTCTGTTTATTAACAAAGATGAATGTGAACCATTCACCTCAGCTGTCTCTCCTTGCTGTTGTCTTCAATGCAAATGCACTGCTCTTTGAAAAATGCATTGAAGTTTTTGGGGGTTCCTCATGTACTGCCAAGTGAAAACTATCTGTGGAACATAGGTGACACAGCTTGGAAAAGGTCTTACTTATACATTTCAGGCTACGACCTGAATGTTAGCTGATATCTACTAGGGAAAGTATGAAAAATCACTTGCAGATTTTAGAATTCAGGGTGGTAGTTGGGTTTTTGGTTTGTCTGTTTATGTGGGTTTTTCCTTCTGGAAAATATTATACTTTACTCTTCTCTCCCATTCTGAGTTAGTTACAGCTGACCTAAGCCTAAAATTAAAAATAAAATTCCAAATTGGGAAAGCAAGAAGCAAACAAGCTTTTATATATTCTTTCCTGCTCACCATGTTCTCCACTAAGCTGAGAAAAAGAAAATTTTTTCAGTTTGAGTAAGTTCTAGTGGTAATGTGTGGAAAGAATTTCTGCTGAATGTGACTTCCTTTTTAGGCTCTTATTTGTTTGAGACCTATAAATAAGGGGATTTGATCTTGATGCCAGAGAATGAGCTCAAAATGATATCGTCTGAAATGAAAGTCAGATTAAAAGCTACACATCAATTTCTTGTTTGCCTACATGTTAAAATGAAACTGCACAGCGTTTTCATATTAGATTTTATGTATGTTCATTCTACCTCCAGACTTTGAAATAGTAAAGAATCTATTTAGGGAGTGACTATACTTTTCTTTTGAAGCTTAAAACAAAGTCAAAGAATTGATTGTCAAAATCTGCAGTACAGGAGGATTCAATTAATGGCTTATGCTTTTCAAAGATTCTGTACTGATACAGCAAGAAGCTTTTGTTGGAGGCATCAGATGTCATGTTTTGGTACTTCGTAGTATTTTACTGTTAAGCAAATAATAATTAAATTGAATAATAGTACAGTAATTGTATTGCTATTACCTCATATTGGAAAACTTGTGGGACACAAGAATGGGTTATCTTGTTCCCTGTGAACCCTTCTGCCTTTCTCATCCATATAAATGTTTATCTTTGTGTCACTCATGTATGGCATGGCCCACAGATTCTATTTGTCTATCTGTCATTAGCATCAGATTGTACACAAAAGTGAAGCGTGTTGAGCCAATGCTAAATCTCACTTGCCAGGAAAAGTTGAAGGTCGAAGTGGAACTCCAGAAACGTGGGCAGAAACAAGCAGAGAAGCCACCTCCAACCTTCCAATATTTTTGTTTTGGTGGCTTGCTAGAGGCTGTGCACAGAGAGCAGACTCCAGGGGCTTGATGTATGGGACCAGCTCATGCAGCTGTTCGGGGATTAATTGGTCTTGGGAGGTGGGTTATCGTTTGTCATCACATGTTGTGAAAACGGCAGAAACTGGCCTTGAGTGAGGGACTCCAGAAGAGGAGGAGGGAAGTGGAAACAAGGACTGGGCTAGATGATGTTCCTGCATATTCTCGACAACCAAACTCAAATAGAGATTCGACACTTCTTGGGGGTATTATTACGTTTCTCAAATAAACTTATTCTACCGTTTTATGACACAGCTGTTTCATGCCTTCACACTGCTCAGTCTCTGGCCCACTTTCCTCACACTGGCTCAGAGATGTTCTCACCACCTGCTTCACTGAGAAATCAGAAACATCCTCTCTTCTCACAGCTAGGGAAGGTTCTCTCCTCCCATCAGAGACCAGCCCCTCCGAATGTGCTCCGGGTGTCATCCCATCCCACCTTCTCAAGGTCCTCAGTCCTTCTGCACCTGCCCCCAAATTTTTCCCTCTTTTCTGGAACTTTACTGCCAACATTATTATTTTTAAATTATTATTATCTAAAAGTAAATTATTATCTTATTATTTAAAAAATAAGCTACTGCCTTCTCTCTCTTCTCATCTTAGCTAAACTTTTAAACAATTTTCTGAGTATACTGTGTCTCCTCTTCCTCATTTCCCACTTAACCATTCTTCCCATTCCAGTTGGTGTCGACCTCCTCTACTCTGCCAGCTTTGTTCCTGTTAAGACCACTGAAGACCTCAGTGCTGCCCAGCCCACTGGGGCTTTTCAGTCCTCTTGTGGTCAGTCTCCTGAGCAGTGTCAATACAGGGGACAACTCTTTTTCTTGGCTCTTCCTTCCTCCTTCCCCCACCTTTGCCTCTGTGAACCACACTCTTCTGGTTTTCCTTCTATTTCTCTTAATGTCTCTATTCATCTCTGATCTGAACCCAGTTCTCCGGTATCCTCATATTCTTTTATAGCCATGGCTTTAAATAACTTGGATATGCTGGTGGCTATGTGTGTATATCTCTAGCCCACAACCCTTTTCTGAGCGTCCGACTCATATCCTGTAGCCTACCTGACATCTCCACTCAGATATTTCACAGGTATTTCCAGCTGAACACACCCACAACTGAACTCTTGATCCTGTCCTTCCTCTTACCTTCCACACCAACCCCATCCCCAGCCCTCCAGTTTTCCCAGTCAAGAACATTGCATCTGTTCACCTTCATGTTCAAACAGAAACCTGGATGTTGATCTTGACACTTCTTTCTTCATCAACCCCCCCATCTGATTGATTACCAAAATATTTCTCAATTACTTCAACATCTCTGCATCTCTACTAACAGCATTCTCTTCCAAATCATCAAAATCTCTTCTTTAGCCTCATTTCCACTTGCTTTTCTTTAATTCATTCCACTAGCAGCAGTCAGGGTAATTTTTTTTAAAAAAATAGGAATTAGATGATATCACTCTGGTTTGTGTCCCACCATACTTTATATGACTCTAAATCAATTCCTTATTGTGGTCTGTCACCACCCTCCCATTCTTCACACCACTCTCACAGTGGCCTTCTTTCTGTTTGTCAAAAGGTCCACCTCCCAGTCCTTTGCAGATACTGCTTCTTCCACCCAGAGTTCCCTTCCATATTCTGTGCCTTGTTGGTTCTGTCTTTCAGGGTTCAGGCTTAGTGTCAGTTTTTCAGGAAAGCCCTCCCAGACCTTTCCATCTGAGATTATGTTTTCCCTATTATTCTTTTAGTCCCTTTACATATCACATTTTATAATTTACGTTTGTTTGGGGCATATCAGACATTTATTTCCCCCTCTAGCCTGTGAAATAGAGGACACTGTGGGCCATTGTTTATCCAGCCTATAGAAGGTGCCAAAATACTGCCCAGTATGCTTTGGGAATGCTGTCCTTCATTCTCCTGCTGGTGGCTAGTCCAGGCAGAGCCTTAGCAGAAAGACTGAGCCAAACACCTGCCAAACAGCTACGGGTAGCCAAGTTTCAGGACAGCTGGGATGCGCAGCCCAAGTGCACATGCCAGGGGGCCTGGAATCACGCTGCCAACCAAGCCAGAGCGTAAGACAGAAGGAGGAAGTGGCCTTTGCCCTTTTGGATCATGTTTCCTTTCCCATACACCTGTTGCTGCAGTCAGATATAAACTGTGGAACGAGAAAAGCAAAACGTGAAAAGATATCCCTGTGAGTAAGTCTGATTCAGATGTCACTAGTATATCCTGTAAGCCTGGCTCTAGTTTTTTGGAGACAAAGCCTGGAGCCATAGGAAAAAGGTTTAACACCTCAGAGTTCAAGTCTTGATGTGAAGTTATTGACATTTTTTTCCTTGGCTCTTAAGACCACTCTTTAGTATTATTTCCTTTAGCTGCTTTGGGAACTATCATTTTATTTTACGTATTTAGTATAAATTAACATATATATGATTACTATTTATTATATTTTATCATATAAAATATAAACTATAGGCATAATTATGTATACAACAATTTATTCTACTATGTATTTTTTTGAGCATTTTTGCAGTGGTTCCCTGGAATGGCCCCTCACTGCCCTTAGGGGTACTACTGTTGACAGCATCAATAAGCCTGTTTCCATGTGACCCTGAACTGAATGCCACCTGCATGTTGTGTTCTCAGATAGTAGCCAAATCACAGATAGAGCCACTATGACCATGGATAAACCCTCAACAAATATAAGCATGTAACCTGAGCATAAACCCACAGAGGACATTTATTTGGTAAAGCAGTAAGCCATCATGTTTTCTTGTGGGAGGTAAAAGGAGAGGAGTTGTAACCACTGGTCTAGCAAACTGTTTTAGTTTAGTGGGCGTGGTGACAGAGTAGGGAACCCACTAACACCCTGAAGCCCATTTTGGGCAAAGGCCCAGTTGTGGAGCTGGCTTCCCTTTCCTTCCACTCACCACCCCCACTCCAAGGGCAAAGCCCAATTTTAGGCAACTGCTGAGAAGGTACGGTTGTGTGCATTTGCTTATGCATAGTTTCTTTCTGTCTAGTTATGACTACATTAAAAATTCAAAACTAAAAATAGTTTTTCGGTTTTCTCTATCTTTAAATTATCTGTGTTTCATGTGTGCTGCTTAGCATACAAAAATCAGAAGTCCATTGTACTGAAATTAAGTAAAATTGTTAAGGAAACGTTCTGCTTCCGTAGTCTGGTTGAAGAATCTTTCTATTACCCAGATGGTCATCATAAAGCTCAAACTATCCTTTTGTTTAGAGACAAATATTTTATGTCTTCGCACAGATTTATTGTGACATTTTGTAGCCATCCTGGCCTGTACGCTTTTATAGCTAAACTCGTGTAAATGTTTGAATCAGAGCTTAAATCACTGCACGCCATACAACATGTTTCTGAGTGAAATCTTAAATTTCTGACTTCCTAATTTTTTTTACAACAAACACATGTCATTGTATATATAATAGTTAAATCTTCTTCCTCATTATTGTCTTGCCAAAGTACCTGTTACTTCCTCCTCATCCTTCCTTCAGAGTCAGGGGAAGACAGTGAGCCTGCCCCAAATTCTCGAGCGAAGTGTTAATCCTCTTGAATGAGGGGCATTTGCCAAGTCACAGTCAGTGTTCAGAAGGGACTCAGTCCTTCCCGTGCCTCATTCTTACATTTCAAAGTTAGCTCCCTGGTTAGAGGAAGTGGAACTATATTGTGGGATTTGGGGATTAAATCAATTGGATTCCAGATTGGGGTTATTTTTCCTGGTGGTAGTTTGATTACATAAGTCCTTAGTGTTTTGATTTTCCAGCTTTTTTCTACATTAAAACGCCATCAGTTGTGTAATCAAAATGTCAAAGCCGAAGGAAAAGATCCTAAGAAAGAAATATAAGGATATACACCTCTTTAGAGGCAGAGAATGGATTCTTAGCAATCACCATTTATTGACAGGTTCATAATCTTTCCTCTGCAGTTCTAAAATCTGAAAAGTTTTGTGAAGGGAAAAAAAAATGTCCTTTTGTCAGGTTTAATATTTATAAGTGTAGGTACAGAAATAGTAACATGTTTGATTAAAGAATACTGCTCCCAGACCCCTCTGGAAATACCACATAACATATGTTGTATGAACTGTGTTACCTCTATAAAATTTGGAATGTTCTGAAATCTGAAACACTTCTGGCCTTAAATAGTATCATGGGTATATGCACATGTCCAGGCTCATCAAAATGAGTGCATTAAACATGTGCAGTTTTATTGTATATAAATTATATTTCAATAAAGCTTTTTTTTTAAAAAAAAGAATGTCAGATAAATGATCACGGACTTACAATAGCTGCCTACTCTGTGTACCTATGAGAATGCCTGCCTCTGAAACAACCCCATTGGGTTTAGGAACTGGGGAGAAAGGGATTCTCAAGGTGTTTGGAGAGGACTTTGGGTGCACCTCCCTTAAAAATGATGGCTTAGGGACTGTGAATCTTAACATGTCTCTGCATCAGTTCCCAACCTGACCAGGGTTTCGTGAAACGTGGCCAGAGTGCCTATTGTGTGCTAAACAATTTGGAAATTATAAAGATGGATCTTAATTTTTAAGAAAATCTTTATCAAGTTAACAGGGTTACCGGCTTTAGCAAATGAATACAGGAAGCTCAGTTACATTTGAATTTCAGATAAATAGAGAATAATTTTTTTTAGTGTAATTATGTTCCATGCAATCTTTGGGACACACATTAAAAAAATCATTTGTTGTTCAACTGAAATTCAGATTTAACTGGTGTCCTCTATTTCATCTGGCAGCTCTCCAAGCTAATGCTTTAAGCATCTTTTCAGGGTAACATTGAACCATCAGCTTATTGAGTATCACACACTTAGATATGGTAAAATGATTTTTTTGTTCATAATCAAGAATTTTCTGTGTACTATTGGAATTGGAATAGAGCCAACAGGTTACATTTTAGGTTTTTTCTTCAAGAGTACAACTTAGGAAAAACTTATGTCACTGACTTCTAACCACAAGATCTAGCAAAATAAGTAGTTCTATGACAAGCCTTGGATTTTTAAGATTACTGGCAACTCTTGTGTACAAGTTCAAATTATTTAGGGTAAACTTATAATCACTGCTGATCATCTGTATGATCAGAAGATAGGCATTTTGCATCTGAATTTGAAATGTATCATCCCTCTCTGAGTGAATATTGTATATTGGAATCTGTCACAGTTCATTTTTCATTTGATGTACTTAAGGCACTTAATTTGAAGGTGAAAATTTTATAGTTGGGATATTACTTATAAGAGAGGTCTTTTACACTATGAAGTAAAGTCACCAATGCCAAGTATTTTAAGAACAATTTTTGTATTTATGTCCCATGTCCTCATTAGAAAAATTGAATTGTAGTTTATTGCCTTTGCCACTCACATTTTCGGGTGGCTCAATTAGTGGTTTTCAACCTGGTTGCATATTAGAAAACCTGCAGAGAATTTTAACACACTTGCTACTAGGCCTTATGTCCCAAGATTTGTGACTAGATTGGGGCCTGGGAAATTGCATATGTTAAAGCTCACCCAGGTTATTCTAATATGCAGTCAGGGCTGGGAACACAGAGCTAAATAGACTGTGCTGCATGAGGGTGGTGACCAAGTTCCCTCTTTTTTCTTCTCTGGTCCTCTTTTTTAAATTTTTTTTTTTCTTTGCAGTCGGCTGGTATGGGAATCCAAATTCTTAAGATCGGTGTTATAACACTGCGTTCTAACCAACTGAGCTAACCGGCCAGCCCTTCTAGTTCTCTTTTAATTTTTACTGAGTGAGCAAACAGCTCACTGTGGAAGCAAATATAGGCCCAATTTTATAAGCTTTATATAAATTTCTACCTTAACTCATTCATGAATAATTTACCTTTGGCCACACATGAATATGGAACATTAGGAGCATCAGTCTTAAATATCCATAATAGGCAGAATCTGGCAATGAATTTGTGACCCAGCTGGATTTTGCTAATACGTCAAGAGAAGACAAGTCAGTGGGAGAACAGCGCAAACAGAAGCAGTTCATCTCCCATTCTGTTTTTGGTTTTATAAATGCCCCCTTGTACATCCAGGTTTTCCTGGAGTGTTCCAATTTTTTGTAATCTTATTTTTCAACAAGGTGAAATTTGTTAAATTTACTAAAAATGCATCTGAATTCATTTATTTCCTGCAAATAGATTTATAAATCTTAAAAAAAAAGAGTTTTTCTCTCTCACAATTTGGAGTTTAGAAAATAACTCTGTGCCTATAGTAGTTAGAATACGTGAGATTACCAATTTAAATCTGAGGAAAGGGAATAACAGTTTTAATATTTTACATGTAAAAAGCAAGAATCTCTGGACCCTGGAATGCCATTTAATTTGTCCATATGTTTTACCTTCATTGTAGGTAATACTTTCAGCTCTAATTAACTGCTTGCCTAGAGTTAATTTACCTTTGAAAACTACCTGGGTAATAAATAGAAGAGAGGAATATTAATTTCCTTCTGGTTCAAGGTCGGTCTACTTCTGGCTGTCACAGGAGTGACATCACCTCTGCAGTCCTCTGTGATTTACGGCTGGGCCCACCTGCTACCAGGCCTTCTTTCATCCTCCCCTTTACTTCCTTTGCCCTCGCTTTGGCCCTACTGAGCTTCTGCTCTGAGAGCCAGGTAGTGGTCACAGCGTTACTGATAAACCACAGAGAAGCTGCAGAAGGTTCTGATGGTGCCTGCTTGCATAGTTCTTCTAACTGCCCCCTTGTATGGAATCGCAAAACATTTTGAGCACCTCAGAAGGAAGGCACTATGTAAACATAAGGTATTTTTTTATTCATTTGTTTATTTGTGTTTATTATTAACAATTAAAAATATTAAGATCATTAGAGAAATAGTTTGGTTAATTCTTCAGATTTGAGACCCGTGTTTTAAGCCAGTTGCTTTTCATGTTATCAAATATTCTATCAATGTATTTTTTTTTATCAAAAATAACTTAAATTTTAGGGTTTTGCACATGTGGCATTTAATTGTAATGAATAGTCTTTTTTTTTTTTTTTTTTAACTTTCTGTTTGGAAATAGAGTTGCTACAAAGTCTGGTGATACAGTGTCCAGAAATAGAACTCTTTTCAGATAAAATTCTTTTGCTGAGTAAACAGGGCAATCTTTAATCCACATACAGAGGAAATACATTTTCTTAGCCAAGAGACAACAGGTATTCCATATTGCTGGTTTTATTAAAGGGAAAATAATTATCAATTCTGAAACTAAAGACTAAATCTAATTGGTACTAGGATATTCAGTTTTCCTATGGATTAACACTTGGGAATCCTCTTTTCTGTTCACAGTGCCATTGCTTTCTTCAGCTCCTGCACAATAGGTATGCACAGTGGGCAAACTTACTGCTAAATATTGAAGAAGCACTCTTTGTAGTCTGTTAAAAGTTTAATTTTTGTGGAATCATTTTAGATTGATATTTGGAGTAGGATTCTCAGGTTTATGACTTCTGGATTTAATTATTTTATTTTTTTTTTTTGTCGTTTATTTTTTTTTTTTTCGTGACCGGCACTCAGCCAGTGAGTGCACGGGTCATTCCTATATAGGATCTGAACCCGCGGTGGGAGCGTCGCCGCGCTCCCAGCGCAGCACTCTACCTAGTGCGCCACGGGCTCGGCTGGATTTAATTATTTTGAGAAAAAATGCACTTGGAAAGCTATCTATGCATTCTAAAATGCCCTTGAAATTTTGAAATTGAAGTCAAAAAAGAGACTTGAGTGGAATGGTATAGGTGTTGATGTCATATTGTTTTAGATTTAAATCATAATGTATTTTATAAAGAATCTAAATATATGTTTACATAGGAAATCGCGGCCATTTGAATAAAGAAATTATAGCAAGGATAATTTCATAAGACTATCTAATAGCTACATCCTTAAAAAAAAATCTTTCTGTGATGTACTTAGAAGCCATTTTTATTTCTACCAGTTTATGTAGAATGAACATAAGGAAAGTAAGGTGGTCATTTCACTCACCGAGGGTCAGATTGCAGAAGTGCACCCTGCAGTGACTGCTGTTTAGGCTGAGGAAGTTACAAAAGGGGAGAAACAGGTCTAAAGTTTGCCTCAAGTGTTCAGAGCACCACAAAGAGAAGACTGGCACTAAACAAATTGAAGTTTTGTTTCTTGATTTAAGAGGTGGCATTGTAAGGCTGTATAATCACTATATTACAATATTGGCCTGTTCTTTCCTGGAGAATGTCCAGGGTCACTTTGGCAGGTGTGACTTGGGAGGGATTTAGTATTATCTTCTTCCTCTTCTCTTCTCTGATTCCTGGGTGTTCTCTCCTTTTTTCACAGTCCATGTTTCTGTTTACTTATTTATGTCAGTCATTGTAGGGTAGTCTCTAGTTCCACAGTCAATGTCGCATTTTTTGTGTGTCTGCACTGCCTAATATGCCTTCTCCTTGCTGCTTGTCAGTCTTGCATCTACTAGCTCTCTCAGCCTCTGAATTAGATGCTCTCCCTGGAATGAGATTTTCTAATTGCTTAAGCTCTGAAGTTTTCCAAATAGCTGGAACTGTTTGAGATGACCAAGATATCACCTAGTGCACCTAGAGTTCTTCTGACCCAAGAACAAAATTGCAATAATTTCCAAAACTTGCTTAGCAAATGCCTTGAGCAAATTGGACTATGACAGTACTTTGAGGTAAATGCCCCCTTTCCTTGTTCTCTGACAAGTGACTCCTTACAGGGCTAGCTTATGAATTTGGTTGGCATTTCTTTTGTTCTTTGCTGGGCATTCACCAACACTAAACATTACCATTGCTTCCCCTGCTTTTGTAACATACTAGCAGGAAGGAGGGAAGGAAGGGGATGGGGGGCATTGTGAATACCCAGTAAAGCAGGTTTTGAAAATGCAGAAACTGGGCCCCTTGTGTTAACTTCCACCTATACGCCTTTATCCTAATCACTAACAAGATATGTTTCTACATTCATAGAATATCTAGAGTTTGTGTATGTTTGTGTATGTGTGTTGTCTTTGGGAAATGTTCACAAGCACCTGCTTGGGGTGTGAATGTAATTTCTATTCTTCTATTTTCTGATTTCTAAACTTCAGGAGAAGGTAAAGCTTGATGCTGAAAGGGAAAAACTAGAGAGGCTTCAGGAGCTTTACTCCGAGCAGAAGACCCAGCTGGACAATTGTCCTGAGTCCATGAGGGAACAGTTACAACAACAGCTGAAGAGGGTCAGTAGCACACAGGAATGCACCAGTTGTCTTTCTTTTTTCTTTTTCTTTTTGTTTTTTAATTAAGTTCCACTTACCTATGACTTACTACTTCGCACAGCATAAATTTGCATAAGTTCTATTTAATAGATACTTTTAAAATAGAAATATGCATGCTAACAGTATATATTATTTCATGATCATCAGTTAAAAAATTCCTTCTTAGAATTCTTCACCTAATTTATAATGCAAAAACATTTCTGGAGTCCTTTTTTGTAAAAAGAGAGAGCTATTCCTGACTTGTAACCAACACCAAGATTGTAGCATTTAAATCGACTGACATCTTCCCCTGCCATCTCTGCGGCATCGTGAGTACTGTTTGCCCTTGAATGTTTTTTTTCTTCCTTAGCTTGATTTTATATTCTTGTCCCAAACTTATCTTAGTCTCCGATTTGCTCTCCATCACCATCCATTGTTTTGTTTTTCTTTTTCTTTCTGCTGCTTAGTGACATTGAACTCATTAGCACGATTACAACAATCGAACACCAAGACCCAAGATACAGGGCTTTTACTAATGCCCTCAGCATCTTTTCAGACGAGCTTCATAATTTTTAAGAACTTAATGCATCATAGACCTTCTAGTTAAACTTTATCAGGTTATTCTTTGATCCTTAATGTCAGCAGTGTTCAACACAACCACACTGGTTTTCTTCTGAATACAAAACTTCCTAGGTAGATAGTTTCACAAACATTGGCACGACCATTTAATATTTCATAGCCTCTTGACAACTGGGTTGTTTCCTCTAAACAGCAGCCCAAATAAACTGTGATCCTGAGGAAGCAGTCATTAACAGTCTTGGACCTCTAGCAATTTGTCCTAAGTGAGTGATAATTTATGATTCCACGTGGGTAGAAACGGAGGATAGTTTCACTCATGTTATCATGTCTGTACCTCTTGGGAATGGGCAAGTTGAAAAACCTGTTAAGATAGCACACTCTTGAAAATTTTTAAGATGACCTTTAATACAGAAATGTTTGATACCTCTGCGAACATCACTACTTGAAAAATAACAGTCAAAACTTTTCAATGTATTGCAGAGGTTGAGAACATCTTAAAGAGTATCCTATGCAGGCAGGTTAAACTGCAGCATAATTTTAGTATTTATTTCTTACCATGTTGGGTCAAAAAGAGTTTTAACAATGTTTCTTTTTCTTTACTCATTTTATTGTGTAACACCAAATTTTCTGTAAGATAAAACATTCTGTCTCTGTGTCACAATTCTCTGGAAATTTTGTGTTATAAAAACATTGGAAAAGGATAGTATTTGTAAAATTATTTTAGTTTGTAACTTATTTGTGTTTATGCCAGCTCACAAAAGTGATGGGGAAACTCATTTTTATATTCGTTTACTGTTTTTTTAACTCTCCTTATTGGTAAAGGTTTTACATAGTCATCGTAATTATTTAGGGTCAACAGCATGGTTATATATTTTGTTCTTACCTTCCTCTAGTTATCCATTTATTGTTTATGGTCTTTATAAACATTGCTTGAAATAAAATTGGTAGATTCTGTTAATAACCTGGACTCGGGTTAATATAAATAACTTTTGTTTGCCTGATCTAGTGATAGTTTCTGTTCACCTGATGTGAAGAGGTTTACTTATTCTATTTTCTAGGAATGACGACCAGCATAACTCTTCACCAGTGCTTTGGCTTAATCAGTGAAAAGTTCACTTATTTCATGAGAAGTCCATTCATACTGGGAACTTCCTGTGTTATGACAAGTCATTTCCTTTCAGACTTCAAACACTTCAGAATACCACTCATTACAAAGCTTTCCCCAAGGCGTTTAAACTAGATTCTATAAACTAGATTCTATAAAGTTGATTTTATTACAACTAACTTTATTAGGTGGCAAGTCATGCAAAATAAAAAATAAACAACTAGAAAGAAAATCATTTTCTTAAACTGCACGTTGTCTCAAATATTTAAGATGAAATTGTTGAATAATTTTGTGCCATCAGCATTATGGACTTATGGCTGGGCTTCTCACCTCTAAATCCTTGCTTTAGAGTTAGAATATGGTTTTTACATGATGTTGATTTCATGGCCTGTGTTTGGTAAGTTGTTACAATGGGCTCATGGATCCCTGGAATACTAGTAGTGTGGGGGGAAAAGCTGAAGTTAAATGAATCTTTCATTTGCCAGGATAGGATCCAATATTAAGTAGAGGAGACAGACACTTCATTAGGACAGGTTTTCTTTGTGCTTTTGATTAATTACTCAACTGAATGATTGCTTTTGGTCTCTTAATTTATCTTTTGTAATTCTATCTAGTGATATCTGCAATTAGGAGACCTTTTTTCTGTCACTGTCTCTACAGTCAGTTTATCCCTTAGTCTTGGGCAAGTCATTCAAACTCTTTGGGCCTCAGTATCCTCATATAAAAAATGAGGAAATTGTACTAGATCATTTCTATTGTCTTTTTCCATATTCCAAGAGTATGCAATTAAAAGTATTTGACTATAGGGGATAAGATGAAGCAAGGTTAAACCCTGAATCTCATTTAAATTTGCTTCCAGAGTTGGCCTTGAGTTGTCACTGCAGTTGCTCTTGGCCGTACCACAGCTATTCTGTTCTTTCTGTCCCTCCATAGGGCAAATAAAGCATAAATATCTGCACGTAAACTTCTGCCATAAAAATTTTCAAAAAAATTACTGGAAAGAAAAAAGGAATTACATAGAGTAGCTATATTATTTTCTTTCATGTCTGGCCTTTGAGCTTGCCAGCCAGTAGAGATTTGTAATGTTCTTTTAGTGAGTGAAGTTTAGTTAAAATTTTCATTCAACTGGACATGTACTTGACTTTGAGCTTCCTGTATATGTTATTCTGTGCTCAAACTACTCCTGCCCCCAAATTCTATCCTCTGAATTCTCATTCATATCTAAAATCTTTTAAAAGCTTTTGTTCTTTTCCCAAATAGTTTTTACTCTTTCTTAGCGTAAGTTTATATACACACATTTTAATGGTTTGGATAACTTGATCAGATGATTATACTAGTGGAATCCATATGCTGAGCTTAGCTTAATTTTCAACTTTCCCACCTACTGTGCTACTATTTTCGTGCAGTGGTTTAAATATTTACTACAAATGAATTAGTGCCTCTGTGACCTTCATGCAGGGTTAAAATAACATATGTTGCATATTAACCAGATGTGCAATGAGTGAGTGATAAGCATAGTGCATATAATTGTGAGTGCCATCTGCCCACTTTGAATGAAGGTTATTTATAAACCGAGAAAAAGGCTTATTAAATTTTTTATTTCAGTAATCTTCAGCCGCAAACCAAGCTTAATTAAGACTTTAAAAGTTTGAATGTGTATGTCTACATGAGTAAATATATCAGCTGATGTATTATTTCAAGACTGCAGATATTTTGTTTCAAGACATAACACTTGAGATATCTCTTAATTCCCTAATTCCTTATAGTTTATTAATTCCTTTAGAAGTTATAAACTTGAAATGTCTGATAAACTTAAAACGTCAACCAAAAATGTGAAATCAAGACCACATTCTTTTTGGCCAAGTAAATTGTAAAGCAATGTTAAGAAATGCTGAATACGTTTCTTGAATTGTGTTTTTCCTGCTCTTAAACTTTGAGAATCCACAGTCTGTGTTGACATAAACTTGTTGCTATAGTGTTGGCTGTAATTACATGGTAGCTAGCAGCCCTTCTATGACTCATCCCTGGAATAAAATTTATTGCAGAAAATAGAAATTTATTCCATTTGATTAAAAAGCTTAATTTAGGGCCGAGCCCATGGCGCACTTGGTAGAGTGCTGCGCTGGGAGCGCGGCGACGCTCCCGCCGCGGGTTCGGATCCTATATAGGACTGACCAGTGCACTCACTGGCTGAGTGCCGGTCACGAAAAAACGACAAAAAAAAAATAAAAAATAAAAATAAAAATAAATAAAAAGCTTAATTTATCACTTACAAAAAAACCAAAGGGGGTGATGGGGTTAAATAGTGATATACAGCTAATTTATCATGTAATTATTTATTTACTTCTTTTTGATGATTTGATTGAATAACAAAAAATTCACTGGCTATTTTACCTGCATAGAGCTGTGGGCCACATAACCCTGCTGCCTCTTCCTTTTGTTCTTTATAATTATTTATAAATTATATTTTTAAAAAACCTTCTACACATACCACATTTATAGTTCTGTCAAAGGCTCCAAAAACAAGGGGGTGTTTTAAAGTAGATTGGAGAATAATTCATACAATGTGCACCATCATGACATGAATGCAAATGCACACATTACTGTCTTCAAGGATCTCATAGGCTGGAGAATGCCTATTCTAGACCACCCGCTTTTCATGATTTCTGCTCTTCCTTAAATGTCTTTGAGATTATCTCAGAGGAGTGGTGCTTAAACCATTTGAGTCATCTTGATGAGAGCGTTGGTTCTACTTTTTCTAGTAAAAGGGTTTACAAATAATTTTTAACAGTTTCAATGAAGCCCAGTTTAAGAATCCCAATCTCGAGGGTTTAAAAAAATTTTTTTTTATAGATTTCATTTTTTTAGGGCAGTTTTAGGTTTACAGCAAAATTGAGAGGAAGGTACAGAGATTCCCCATATACTCCCTGCTCCCACACACACGTGCATGGCCTCCCTCACTATCAACATCCCCCACCAGAGTGGTACATTTGTTACAATTGATGAACCTACACTGACACATCATTATCACCCAGAGTTCATATTCAAATGTTGTTTATTGCTATCCCTTCAATAAAATTACTTAAGCATGCATTCTGTGTATATATAATATATGTAATACATAAGCCATATTATATAATCAACATATACATATTGCATGCATGCTGAAAGAATATATATATAAATTTAAAAGTATGAATATATACTACTCTATCTATGTGTACATTAACAATATTTATTGAGAAACTGAGAAAGAAAAGCAAAAACTAAAAATAAGTATAATAAAGGTGTAGTATTTTCTCCTCATATCTAAGTGGATTGTGTTGTGTGCCATTTGGGGTACATGTATCCCTCTTAGAGATCTCTGGTCTGTGTGTATGCCAACTTTTGACTCTTTAATCTCTATACTTAAGTCTCATTTCCTATGAAAAATTGTGGAAGAGTTTTCTCAGGGCCGGCCCGTGGCTCACTTGGGAGAGCGTGGTACTGACAACATCAAGTCAAGGGTTAAGATCCCCTTACCAGTCATCTTGAAAAAAAAAAAAAAAAAGTTTTCTCAAGAGATTATTCCACACCTCTTTGGCCTACAGATAAAGTTTACGTTATTTACTGAATTCTTTTTGTACTTCACTGTTTATTTTAAAGCCACCTAGTAGATTTAAAGCAAGAATTCCTATGTCCACAGAGCAGGCTAAAACTGATGATGAAATAAATGCTGCCCACGCCTGCCCAGCCCCCTTCGATTCCACTCTAATATCACTTATCTGAGGTTTAACTCCAAAATACAAGATTAGAATGTACTTTTTTTACCCCATGATTTATTTTATTTTTTATTTTCTGTCTACTAAAACGTTTTATTTTTATTTATTTATTTACGTTTTTTAATTGAAGGATTTGCGTGTTCTAATGCTGGTCAGTGTTGCGATTGGAAAGATATTTTGGACTATCTGCTTTTAATAATTGTTTCATCATGTTAAGAAGGCTGCGGCCATCCTGGCGTGTCTTGTTTTTATTCCCTTTTCTCCAAAGGATGCCGATCTGTTGGATGTTGAAAGCAAACACTTTGAGGACCTGGAATTCCAACAGCTTGAACATGAGAGCCGTTTGGATGAGGAAAAGGAGAACTTGACCCAACAGCTCCTGCGTGAAGTGGCTGAATATCAACGGAACATCGTGACTAGAAAGGTACTTTTGCCAAGTGATGTTCAATGTGAAAAGTCAAAATATACTACTCCCTTTGGGACAATAATGATCATTAATACAGCTATGGCACATGTCTGTCTGTATACATATCTTCATATGTGAATGAATGCATACATATCTTTATATGCGAATGAATGTCTTTATGCGTCTAATCACATATCACATTTGGCAGACTATGGAGCCTGCTATGTATGTAGCAAATGGTGTTCCAAACTAGACAAATTGAGATGTGTTACAGTCCTTGTTACATAATACTGTAGATGCATTTATGAATAATACCTTGTTTTTTCATTTACGTGAAAACTAAGGCATAAAAAATCAGGAATTCAGATATTTGTTTTAAATTACTTCTTTCTGCAATCATGATAACTAGATTGAGAATAATTCTATGAACAAAGTCTATTTTGAAATTATTTGTTTCCATTGCTCAATAGTTCTCAAAGCCTGCTGATGGCTTATTACCATTAAAAATAGCCCAGTGGAATGAAATGCAGATTATTACTGACTCCATCCAACCTCTAGCATCTAGATTTTCAGCCCAGAATTCAGCTCTTGTTCCAGAGTTTGGAATCACACTCCAGGGCTCTGTACTAAACCGATAAATTGGTGGCAGGAAAGACAGAGAAAGTGACTTCTTAAAATCTCAGTTTAGATAAGAAATTCCATTGTTGCTTTTTCCCATTAGGCATCTCCCAAAATGATATCAAAAATTCATTGATAGTTTAAAACAAGATTTCCTGTTGACTTCTAGGTTCTCCGAAACAGATTTTAAATCATTTGAAATATGTTGGCCTTAAGTAAAGTGTTGAGCTTGGCAGGTCAAAGAAAATGCCCCATAGTTCCTGGGTAATAATCACTGCCCACCAGACTAAAATGTGGTCACTGTTACTGCAGTTGTAAAAACCTGTTCTCCCTTTTCCAGGACAGATTAGCAAACCTTTAAATGTCTAATGCGTATCTCTCCATGATAATCTCTTTTCCTCCAGGAAAAAATTTCTGCATTAAAAAAGCAAGCCAATCACATTGTTCAGCAGGCTCAGAGAGAACAAGATCATTTTGTGAAAGAAAAGAATAATTTAATAATGATGCTACAAAGAGTAAGTATTTGTTTTTCAGCACTGGCTGACAATAAAACAGGTTCCAACTTGGGGAAAGTTTCCTCCTTTAAAGTAAATGCATTTTCATAGTGAATGCTTTATAATTTAAGGAAGACTTTTATATATTTTTAAAATGAATCCTCCACATTTATAAGCTAATACTCTGTGAACGATTAAATACAATTCAGAAAATAAGCAAGGATGTTTTCTTCATGTTTTTTCCATATTGTGAAAATCCAAACTATGGAAAATCTGTATTTTTTTTCTTTTTTAAATTTTTCTTTTTTAAAACATTATTTTTTCATCAAATAGTTAAAATATATTCTAACATCAATTTAGAGTAGGCTTAAGGAAAAATGCTCTTTCATACTGCTGTCAAATATTTTGGCCCAGATCCTCTGGTGTTTTGAACTCCAGTTATATGTGTGTGGGTCTTCCTGGCAAATGTCACACTGGATTTAATTTGACTTAATAGGATAGGTAGACAATCCATGTGGTATGGGTAGAGGGGTGGCAAGATCATTCTCATCAAAATGTCTATGTCCTCATCTGTCCCAGCACCTAAGTGAGTATGTGTAAAGGGATTCCTCTGCCCAAAGACAGTAGAAAACAACCTGTATCCTAACTTTCTCACATGATCCTTTTTGTAATTGCAGGGATAAGTCAGCAAATGTTAAAGCTGATGGGGCTGGTCTCAGGTCTGAGTCCTGCATGCAGTCCACTAACTAGGAATATGACACTTGGGATCATGAAAATATGCGATGGGCCCAAAATGGGTGAAGGAGAAAGATCAAATCTAGAATGAAGGATTAAAGGATAAGGCTGTACCATGGTCCCACCTAGAAGAAATGAGTATTCCCTTCTTAGATAATTTTAGGTGAAGAAGAGAGAGGCAATTAGTCCTTCATGTAGAATTATAAGTCCACTTGAGGTGCACTGTAGCCCACACAGAACCCTGACACCTGCCTTTCTGCTACTCTTTCAGCACCAAGAAATCTCTGAGTGGAGTTGTATTTTCCATCCCTACCCCTGCTTTGCAGATGAATTCTCTTGCTGTCATCTCCCCAACCCCATTTTACCCTTTGCACACAATACTGAAAGGCACGGCTTAAATTAGATAGTATAATATGTAGTATTTAAGTAGTTTTTGAAATTTTTAAAATATAAAAAAAGGAAAAGAAATCTTAGTGATAGATTTTTTAAAATGAGCAAACACATAACCAATATAATATGTCCTCATTAAAAGTATATAAAATAGGGCCAACCCCGTGGCTCACTTGGGAGCACAGCGGCGCTCCTGCTGTGGGTTTGATTCCTATATAGGGATGGCCAGTGCGCTCACTGGCTGAGCACGGTGCGGATGACACCAAGCCAAGGGTTACGATCCCCTTCCCGGTCACCAAAAAAAAAAAAAAAAAAGGTATATAAAATAAATTTGATTGTAAAAATTGTGGTCCATAAGTATTAAGATTTTTATTTTCCCAAATTGGTCTATAGAAATCCCAATAGACTCTTTCATAGAAATTGACAAGTTGATGCTAAAATTTACAGCTGATCCTAATAGTTCATGGATTCCATATCTGTGATTTTGCCTATTTGCTAAAATGTATTTGTAACCCTAAAAACAATGTGGCACTTTTGCAGTCATTCTTAGATATGCACAGAGGAGTGAAAATTTTATGGTGCCCAAAATGGACATTCCCAGCTGAGGTTGAACAAGGCAACACCCTGTCTTCTTGTTTCAGCTGTCATACTGCAGGGTGTCCTTTATGTGGACTGTTGAGTGTCATATTTTTACATTTTTGTGCTTTTTGTTGGTGATTTTACTGTTTAAAATGCCTCCCGTGCATAGTGCTAAAGTGCTATATAGGGTTCCTAAGTGCAAGAAGGCTATGATGTGTCTTATAGAGAAAATATGTATGTTAGATAAGCTTCATTTAGGCATGAGTTATAGTGCTTTTATTTGTCAGTGCTTTTTGTTTGTCAGTTCAGTATTAATGAATCAACTGTATACGAGTATATTAAATAAGATGTGTTCAAAAAGAAACACACAGAAAACAAAGTTGTATATCGACCAGTTAAAAATGTTGTGACCAGAGGCTCACAGGAACCCAACCCTGTTTTTCCTCTAGGAGCAATGGTTTTATTCTAATTCAGTGTTTGTGATAACATTATAAAACATAACTACCACAACTAATGGGAATGGACTGTATATGAAAATGCAAAGGGCCTAGAATAGCCCAAACAACTTTGTAGAAAGTTGGAGAGTTTATACTGTCTGATTTCAAAGTTTACTATAAAGCTGGAGTATTTAAAACAATATAGTGCTGGCATACAAATAGACATATCAATCAGTGGAGCTGAACTGAAAGTCCAGAAATAGACCCATGCATATGCTCTCTCTTGATTTTTGACAAAGCCTTCAAGACAATTCAGTAGAGAAATGTAAGTCCAAGGGCCAGCCTGTGGCTCACTTGGGAGAGTGTGGTGCTGATAACACCAAGGCCACGGGTTCAGATCCCTATATAGGGATGGCCAGTTAGCTCATTTGGGAGAGTGTGGTGCTGATAACACCAAGGCCATGGGTTTGGATCCCTATATAGGTATGGCCAGTTAGCTTACCTGGGAGAGTGTGGTATTGACAACACCAGGTCAGGGGTTAAGATCCCCTTACCAGTCATCTTTAAAAAAATAAAAAATAAAAAAAATAAAGAAAGGTAAGTCCAACAGTTAGTGTTGGATCAACTGGGTAAACATGGAATAAAATAAACTTCAACATCCGCACACAATGTGCATGAATTAATTCAAGATAAGATCATAGTCCTAAGCACAAAAATGAAAATGATAATCTTCTAGAAGAAAATATAAGAGTGCAAGAATATCCTCATGGCCTTGTGTAAGCAAAGATTTCTTAGAGGAAATGACAAAGGACTTGTATCTAGAATATGTTAAAAACTCCTACAACTCAATACTAATAGATAAATACTAATAAATTTAAAAAACAGGTGAAAGTCTTGAATATATACGTCACAAAAAAAGATTTATAAAGGTCAGTAAGTCAAATGGAAAAATACTCATCATTAGTCATCAAGGAAATATAAATTAAAATAATATGATTCTACCTCATGCCAAATAAATTGCCTAAAGTTAAAAAGTGGAAATTTCAAATGTTGACAAGGATATGAAGCAACAGGAACTTGGTCAATGGGTACAAAGTTACAATCCGAGGAAAGAAGTTCTGGTGTTCTGTGGCACAGTAGGGTAATTATAGTTAACAATAATGCAGCATATATTTCAAAATAGCTAGAAGAGAGGATTTTGAATGTTCTCACCACAAAGAAATGATAAATGTTTGAGGTGGTGAATATAATAATTACCCTGATTTGATCATTACACAGTGTATACATGTATTGAAAAATCACATTGTACTCCATTAATACTAGTATGTACAATTATTATGTGTCGATTAAAAATTTTAAAAATAGACTTTAGAAAACATGTGAAAGATAAAAGGCTAAAAGGGAGACTCTTGAGAGTTGGAGGGCATCACAAGGCTTCTGCTCCCCTTCTTGATTCAGCTAGAACAGCTACCCTTTTTTTTTCCTTTTTTAAATACATACTGTCACTCTGTAAGATGTCTTGAATGAAGACTTATATAGCTAAATATTTTTGTAAACAACTTATGCATCATATGAACTAGCAGAAGATGAGCTAATTCAGTATTTTCACTATTCAGTATGAGCTAGTTCAGGCAAGCTTTGACTGTCACAAGGAGCGGAAACAGAAGTGGAGGAGATACACGAGATTCTGATGTTTGTCTCTAATGCACAGTTACTGTACTTCTCAGTTGACTCCAACCTTAATAGATTTTTTATTCCTTCAGGAAAAGGAGAATCTTTGTAATTTGGAAAAGAAATACTCCAGCCTCTCTGGGGGAAAAGGGTTTCCTGTTAGCCCCAATACTCTAAAAGAGGTAAGCTGTGATTTTATATGTCCACTCATGTCCTTAGAAGTCAGGAGATGTACCTCAGTTTTATGTGATTAGCTGAATAGCAAAAACACTAACTTACATAATTTGTGAAAGCACTCTATGCTTTGATGGTTTTCCTGCCTTTCATTACTTATGCTTTGAAGGATTTTAAGGACTATCTTTGTGTCTAATGCAAATGCACATCGTCTGTGTGTGTGTGTGTGTGTGTGTGTGTGTCTACTTTTCTTGGCAGTGACGTTGGGGGGTAACTTAGAGTTTCAAAAAATTTAGGATCTAGACCAAGATGAGTCTTTAATTCTCCTCTTTCCTTCCTTTAATCTTCTCTCTCTCCCCCTCCCCTCTCTTACTTTACTTCTTTTTCTCTTGAGTTTTATAGAACATGAACCCCCCCCCCCCAGCATTTTGAGAGATAGTCTGGTTTCTATCTATTCTCCATTTCTTCCCTCCCCCCACCATGTTGTTTCTGCTATTTCCCTCCTAAACTGGAAACTCCTATTTACATTAAGCTATACCTACTCTTTATCCCAAACATTCCTCTTTCCCTAAGTCCCTGTCACCACTCTTCCTCAATACTTCTGATAGAGCTAAGCTGCTAGAATGGTAGACTTTTTTAACCATGATTTGAAAATTATCACCTTGACTGAGAAAGAAAGTAGTTTTCTTTGTATTTATTCTTTTTTCTAAAAAAGCTAAGAAAAAAGCCTTGCTTTCATAAGAATTTGCATAACCAAAAAAACTTTTATTTATAAGTTGCTTATAAAAAGACAACAGAGTTAGGAATTCCTACATAGAAAATATTGTTTTGTGTGTAGGTATGTGAAATAAAATGCTTATCACAATAAAAAGTGTGACTAAATATGTGCCTCAGAAGCATTTTGTGAAGTATTTCTACAAAAGCTTTATTAGATCATTGAGATTCATAGTCTCTCTCCATTATTCAGAACATGGAACTGACAGATTCAGTGAACAAGGGGTGGTGGTGGATGGAATGTCAGGATAATGTCACCAAGGCAGGTAGGGGCAGATCTTTTGAGTCCTGTTAAGTTCTATTTTATTTATGATGGGAAGCATGAAGTGGTTTTAAGCAGGGAGGTGACATTATTTGATATCCATTTGTTAAAGATCACTCTGGGCTGCTCTGCAGATACTGGATTATGAGGAGCAAGAGGAGATGCAGGGAAACTAGTGTGGACATGGATGCGAGTAGAGACTGGAGACACTGATGGCTTGAATTAGAGAAATGGCAGAGAGATGGAGAGAATTAGCTGGGTTAGGATATATTGTGGAAGTAGAGTTGACAGCTCTTGCTGATAGATTGGGTATGGGGATGAAATAAATAAATGGAGGGACCAGGAAAGATGCCACTATTCCAGTTTGAATAAGGAGGTGGATGGTGGGCGTCTTTTACTGAGATAGGGAAGACTGGGGAAGGAATAGGTTGAAGAGGGAAGATTTGGAGTTTGACTCCGGACATCGTGAGTTTTTTTGATTTGATGGGCTCTACGGTATCTTCATCTCCTAATAAAAGAATAAAATTTTTCCTTTTCTGTTAAGAAGTTGGTCTTTCTTTTTCCTGCAGACTTCTTGGTGTCAAAAGTACATTTGGCTCTTTGACTATTTTTCTGTGTCTGCAGCTCTTGGTCTTGTTTGTAGTTCTGTGTTCTCTTTCATGTACCAAGCAGACTTGACTCACAGAATATTGCGATTTTCTTTTTTCTTTTTTTCCTTGTCATTCTGCTGTCTTTCATTCTCTCCTTTTTTCTTGTTTTTAAAGGAGTGATGAATTATAACCTAACTCTTTTAAAGAGTTCCCACTTTTGACAAATAGCATACATTTTTGAAGCAATTAATTAAGTTGTACAGTCTATGCTCATGTAAGGAATATCAAACCTTGGCTTCGAACATTCTACTATCAAAAACTGAGCAAAAGTATAACTCAAAACTGTTCATTTTCTTTCTGATTCATTATTGTAGATAAAATGAAATTTGATAACCAAATTGACTACTTCCTTTCTTCAGTTTAACCTTATAAAACTTTACATAATATTTGTGCCCCTTTCTGAAGTACAAGACTTCAATACATTTAATTTATAAACAGTCAACTCTAGCTTTCTCCACTTTATCATAATTGTAAGTTCTCAGTAAAATCCTTGATTTCCAGCCTGCAGTTTTTGCTTCACCAGCATAGTAATATCTTGCCTTTCCTGGAGCTACTTTTTGAAAAAAATAATGGGCTAATAGAAGAACCCAAGTGTCAAATTTAACTTCACTTTTAAAAAAGAGATGTTATTTTATACCCTTTATTCTTTTTTTTTTTTTCTTTCCATGTTGTTTACTGGTGTGGCGAAAATCTTGTGTAATTAGTTACTTTCCATGAAAATTTACAAGTGCCTTTTCCACAAATATAAATTCAGGAGTTTTGATTCTCAGAGATTTTGATTTATGGGTATATTATCTCTAAGCTGAAGCCAGAACTGAATTATTGAGTTCAAAGCTAACTGGAAATTCTCTGTCCTGGGGGTAGAGTTGGGGCTTGGGGAAGGTGCCTTGAATTGAAACATTCTGCAGTTGCAGCTCCACCTGAGGGCCGTCTGTGTGTTCATGTGCATGTGCACTAGCACATTTGTTTCACTAGGGAAGGCTTGTCTGAGTGAGAGGATAGTGTCCGTTTTATTCTCATTTGATTGAGATGCCTAAAAGCTAGACTCCATTACAAATAAATTACTGTCACATCAATGTTTTCTTAGTGCAAAACCCAGCAGTCCTCAACCCACTTTTACTCACACTCTAATTCATCAGGAAACAGAAGAAGAGGGGAAAACTCTAAGAATGAAGATTTGTGGAAAAGGCTCTTGAATTAGGGAGTAAGTGATTGCATTGCTGATTTTACATCTCAGATTTTTAGCTGCGTGATAATTGTAAACATATGTGTAGTGAGTGACAACCTCATTCTGTCACCAGAATGAATGCTGGTACCCCTGGATATTTTTTAATTGAAGGTGTTGCGTTACTTTTAATATAGTCATCTTGATTTCACCAGAAAAATTATGTTTAATGTTTGGAATGCTATTTTTCAAGATTAAGCACCGTAAATCCATTTTAATTGCTGATTATTCCCTTAATGAAACATTTGATAATATCACAGATATCTGGCTGTGCCGCTCTAAGCTAACTCCATTATACTGGGAACATTAATACTCTCGCATGCCTAAGCTCTTGCTTTCTTTGTGTTTAACTTCTGAATTCCTCCTTTTAGGGGTATATCAGTGTAAATGAAATTAATGAGCCATGTGGCAATTCCACGAATCTGTCCCCTTCCACTCAGTTCCCTGCTGCTGCTGATGCTGTTGCCACTGAGCCTGCCACCGCTGGGCTGGTGAGCCAGCCACAAAGTAAAGAGGTGTGTTGGCATGCCGTTTCATTCATTCACTGCTTTTCCTCATGTCAAACATTAACCCACAGTGACGCGGAAGGAGGAAAATGAGGAGGGTGTGTGTGACAAATATATGTCTGTGTGGCCAGAGGGTCAGAGTGATGCTGAGTTTATAAAACATACCAATTTGGGGGTACTACTTAGCCAATTAAATTGCCGGAAACCATGAAATGTATGGTACAGAGTAGAGTACTGGAAGAAGTAAGTTCAAAGACATGAGCTCTGTGTCTTAGCACTCTAACCTGACCTAGTTTTCTTAGAAATTAAAAAGCCTTTCTAAAAATGTTGGTTTGAATCACCTTTCCAGTTTAATTTTGTTTTCTATTTTGTTTTGCAATGTGGATATTTCTTAATGTTAATGTTATGCTGCTTTAAAGCATTCTGGGGAGGGGCCAATAATAGTCAATTAAAATACCTTCTAGGGATCCAAGTTGCTTGCAGTGTGGGATTTTAACAAGAGGCTAACTTGAAAGATACTGGCCATTATTTGTGACTTCTTGATTAAAATATAACAAAACAGAACAATCAGATTATTGATTTCATTTTTTTGTCTTATTCTTTCAATTCATATGGACACATATATACCTTTTCTTTCTCCTGTAAAGCAAAGATCACCTGTCTGTTCTGGATTTATGTTTCCTTCCACCCTTTCTTCTCATCCTATCACTCAACCTCCATCAGCCCCTTGGCCCGAAGTCATGGCTACATCTGTTGATCCCTTCCCTTTAAATGACACTCCTCCTCCTCTACCAGCTAAGAAACACAGAAGGCAGCAGCAGCAGGAGCAACAGGTAATCAGGACTTTAGAGTTTGGGAACTCTACCTTGACAACCAAGTTACTTATGTGGAATCTTTTCTTCAACTTTTCCAAAGGTTTTTTTTTTTTTTTTTTTTTTTTTTTTTAAAGGGAATTGGCATACTCCTTTGCTTTTTTTTTTTTGTTGTTGTTGTTGTTGTTGTGTTGTTTTGGTGAGGACACTTAGTATGTTCTAAGGGTGTTGGGATTATTACAAAGTTTTGAGACCTTGATTGTCCTCATTGGGCTTTTGATGTGTTTGAACCAGTTTCACATCCTCAGGCTTCGGTTCCCATTCAACCAAAATATTACAATTTATCTCAGGTATTTCTCAAAATACTAATATGTATTTCCATAAAATCCATGTATAAAGAGCTGTGGTGTCAACGCACATTATTGAAACTATAAAAATAGACATCATCCCCATGCTATGTTTCGATATTTGCTAAACGTTTTACAAATATCTCTTTTCATCCTTCTAACAATCCCATGAAATAAGAATTATCTCCATATTGAAGTTTAGGAAACTGAGGCTCAGTGTAGCTAAGTAGCTTGCCCAAGGTCAGATCACTAGCAGTGCATTTGGTCCATACGACAACAGTTTCCATTGACCAGGTTTTTAAATAAATAATTTAATATTCTAAATGTTGCTCTCCTTTTAGTATACTCAGTATATGTTAATGCTTGGGTATTCAAAAAAAAAAAAAAACCTGTTTTGAGACTCCCTTTCAACTATATCAAAATCCTATAGGAATTTGGCCCAAAAGATTCTAAGAAGTCATGGTCACTAGATCCCTAAAATAGGTGAGCCTTGGTTTGTGATGCCCAGTCCTTACATTTCTTGAAGGAACTGTTACTATTTATCACCTTTTGTTAAAGGACTATATCTCCTCACTACTCTTAGGTTACTGCCATCTGGGCTGGTATAAAAGAGAATTGGTGAAAAGGTGAATCAAAGAAGTGGAGAATGGAAGAACTAAATACCTTCAATTTTAATGTTACGTTTATTTCTTTAACACTTCATTCAGGGTAAAAGACACCTCTAGTAGCAAAACAATTACAGTTTTCAAACCAGCTGTTTTCTGCCAAATATCTGTTAGACTGTGTTTTCAACGGGTTTCTTTACTATTTTATTGTTACCATTATAGAATATTAGGAAGTTTTCAGTTTCAGAATTTGTGACATTTGGTCTTAGTGGGAGAAAGGTTAAAGTGTTCCAATAACATTTTTCTAATTAAAATGAGCATTAATCAGCCAGACTGCAAAGTATTATTATCGTAGTGTGGACTATCTGGCCCTGCATTCTAGCTTTGTCACTTTCTAGCTGCATGACCTTGGGCAAGTTTACTTAACCTCTCTGTACCCCAGATTTTTTATCTGGAAAATAGGGTAGTTTTAGGGATAGTAATAAGGGTTGCAGTTCAGGATTATTATAAGAATCAAATGAGATATTGTATATAAATCATCATATCTGTCACATAGTAAGCTCATATATTAGCTAGTATAAGCAAATAATTATAAAGTTAACATGCAGATATTTTTGGTGATCATCATGTTGGAAGGCTGCTTATAAATTTGGTAACCCATATTTGCATTAATTTTTATACATTTCAAAAGCCTGAGCTTAATATTAAAATGATCAAACCTAAAGAATCTTTAATTAGGAAATCACTTTACTATTGAAGACATTTGAGGAGACAAGAAAAATTTGAGTAAGTGTCAAGTTGGGAAATATCTTGCCTTAGAAATCTGAAAAAGATGCAATAGTCAACAGGAGAATTTTTAAGTGCATAGGGGCTCCTTGGCCAAGATCTTTTCAAATTAAAGAGTAACTAGAAGGATGCCTTCTATGGAAACTTCATGTGGATTTGGAGTGTGTTTATGTGACTGGAATATTATCACAACTTTCAATTTCCCTGTTTACTCGTTCTTTCTCTTCATCTTCTTCATTCTCCCCTTTCATGTCCTTTTCACATGGGTATCTGTGCCATCACACAGAACTGTCCAGACATACACGGGGAGAGCTGCTTACTTACTGTGTCCACTGGCTATTTTGCCATCCACACGGCGACCATCATAATAATTTGTGAGGCACTAAAGAAGTGAAAGATGGGTTTTTAAACAATTGTCTAGGTTCAGTAGTAAATTCTTCTACTGTCTAGTATCTTATCAAATGCTAGCCCAAATCTGTTAGTGAACACAAGTATAAGTTGAATAATTTTTAAAAATAATTCTGTGTTAAAATTCCAAAACTTCTTCATAAATGCATAATTCTTCATTTCTTCAGTGATCTATTTCAGTTAGTCAAGCTTTGCTGTTTTACTTTACATTTGCATTTAAAGCACTTTAGAAGTCTGGAAGAAAGGAAAAAACAGCATAAAGAAGGCCTCTATCTGAGTGACACTTTGCCTCGAAAGAAAACTACACCTTCCATCTCCCCACATTTCAGCAGTGCTACTATGGGGAGAAGCACCGCCCCAAAGGTAGGACATGGGAAGAACCACAGGCTTCACATTCCGTGGGTCTTCTTGTCACTATATTGACAAATGTGCAAAGGCCTTCAAGGAAATGCTAAGTAATAAGCTATTAAATTTGCTTCTGAAACAGACATCATAACTAAATTGCATTTTCTATTCTATTCAGAGGACATTTGGAATTGTACACTCTGGGGCCAAAGAATGTTGTCCAGGGTGTTTTCTACCACCACAACACAGGTGATGGGTGGCATTCACTTATATGACAGATTCCCGTGGCTACATCCCAGTTTCAGAAATAAGATAGGATATAGGCTCTGGGTTCCAGGAATAACAACAATAAATATTTATTGAGTTATTTCTACATTCCTGACATTGGGCTCAGCCCTTTGTGTGGATTGTCTCATTTTAAAACCCAGCAACACTATTTGGTAGTGGTAGTAATTATCATCCCAATTATATGTGTGGAGAAACTGAGGTGTAGGGAAGCTAATCGACTAACCCTCGGTAGGTAGTGGAGCTGGAATGTGAACCCATATGCTCTGACGCCTACAGCCTCCTCTGAGGGTCACTGCAGAAACAAAGAACAAGGCAAGTGAGAAGGAGGCTCTGAGTGGGACAGATTTTTGAACCTTTCCCCTGTACTTAATCAGAGTAACTTTGTTTTCATCTATTTTATAAATTGGTGTTTAAGTATATTTTATTTACGTGAAGGATTTGCTATTTTAAAAGAATGATAAAACCACTGGGCTATTAATGGAGTAGTTTTCAGCCTCCTAGATAACTAGGGTAGATGCATTTGTGGAAATGTAGATCTTCCCTGTCCTTTTGCATGGTGTGCATGCGTCTCGGCCCTGCCCTGCCCTCTGCTTGTTATGCATGAAGAACTTTCAGTCATTCTCTCAGGTGATTTTGGACAATGTTTTCCCCACCTGTCTTCATTTTTGGAATTGCTGTGTTTGGAGGAAGTGCTGTGAGGTTGAGACTGCTGTGAAACTTCTTGGAAGGGACAGTGACTGGCCTTTACCATTTAGCATCAGCAAATGGGACACAAAGACCTACCCTCACACACTCTACACTTGAAAAGGGGCTGTAGACACAGGGATGAGGCCATTTCCCAAATGGCCATTGGTACAGTTTGCCTGAAACATTTCCACCTTGTTGTCACAGGCTCACCTGCCCCTAGGACAGAGCAACAGCTGTGGCAGTGTGCTTCCTCACTCGCTGGCAACCATGACCAAAGACTCAGAATCCCGGAGGATGCTCAGAGGTATGATGTACCTTTTAAATTAAATATCATGGTCTTTTGTTAAGCATTAGAATTCCTTAGGGAGAAGGAGTGAGAATGGGGTTGGGGATGATTAGAGAGGGAATCAACCAAAGTCCTAGATGTTATTCTTAATGTGTTTCCTTTGGGGAGGGATGTGTACAAGGGTACTTCCAAAAGTTCATGGAAGGATTTGTACTATCTTTCAGTTCTATTTTCCATGAACTTTTGACAGTGCCTTGTACATATATCCTTGTTGTTATACCAGGGTAACGTTTCTTGCTCATGTATATAGTTGGTACCTTTCAAACATACCCATTGTCTTAGTCTTTTTTCTGTGGCTATGAGACTGGGTAATTTATAAAGAAAAGAAGTTATTTTGGCTCATGGTTCTGGAGGCTGGGAAGTTCAAGATTGGGTGTCTGCTTCTGGTCGGCTTCTGGTGGGGCCTCCTGCTGTGCATAACACAGTGGAGAAGGGGAAGGGAGATGGGGCTGTGCAAAAGGCAAAACAGGAGGAGCAGCCTCACTTTAGGACAACCCGCTCTTGAGGTAAATAATCCAGTCCCACAAAAGCGAGGTCCCCTCACTTCTCCCAAAATTAACCCAATCCCAAGAGAGTGGCATTAATTGCTCTTAATGACCTAATCACAACTTAAAAGCTCCACCTTTCAACACTGCCACACCAGGAACCAAATTTCCAGCACATGAATTTCTAGGGAACACACTTAAACCACAGCACCCATTGTACTTTATAAATTCAATTGAACTCTCAAACCAGAAAGGCCCCTAGAAAGTTACTAACTTTCCAATTTGATTGGTAGAAGGAGAAGAGAGACCACTGAGATCCATGTAGATGACCAGGGCCCTCAACCAAGCTCATGTACCTGATTTGTGGCTGAATCACTATTTTAAATCAGCCTTGTGCTAAATAGTCATTGAACTGACACAGTAAATATGAGTAGAGCACTAGTGGCCCCGAACAAATTTCCTCAAGGATTTTAATGTACGTTTGAGATTTTATACTGTGTAGTTAGGTTTCAGGTGGACTTTGACTCTCAGCTTATTTTCTTTGTCATAATACATTGCCTTTAAAAGGGGTTCTTCAGTAGTCTTTGTGGGGTTAGAAGAAATTACTATAATGTAGTTCCAGAGGTGAGCTTCTTGTTGAGAGGATTAAATTTATTATATTAACATAGTAGTTTAGGTCAACAACTTATATTGATGATAACTTTTAAGCAGGCATGGTGCTAGATACCAAGAATGACATGATCTTTGCCTTTGAAATGCTTATAGAAGGATACATAACAGATGATTTTAATAAAATGTGGTAAATACAATGATGTAGGTATGACTGGGATATAAATGGTGTGATGGCAGACATTTGGTTTCCAAATATGTTCTTGCATTAATGGGATTGAAACCCTTCCCTCTAAGCAGGCTGGAATTGAGTTCTCACTGCTTGGCCTCTCTGCTAATAGCGCAAGGGATAATCACTAGTTTCTCATTGGGGAGGTGGGAGGGAAATTAATGTATATACACACAAACACTCATACATATATAGATCTTTATGTGTGTGTATTTATAACATTTGTGTGTGTGTGTGTGTAATATCTATTACTTGAATAAGTTTTTCAAATCATTACTAGAAGTGACTTAAGAGTTAGTAGAGGTTGTAGTATTTATGAGAAATTTATAATGCATTAGGGTACTTCAAAAAGTTTCTGGAAAGATTTGTATTATCTTTTAATTCTATTTTTTCACAAACTTTTTGAGGTACCTTCATATAAGAAAGATTTACACTGGTAATAATTGAATCAAGTACATTTAATTGAACTCTAGTTTTTTTTTTTTCATAATTTCTTAATAAGCTAAAAATATCTCTTAATATTTATAAATAATAAAGATAAACGAGCCTTTCTATTTTGGCTTTCATTTATCACAATTAACTTGTGGGTCAAGTCTATTTTCTGTTGAAGCATTTTCAGTAATATTAATAGACTTCTTTTTAAATGTGTTTTCCCCACTGGCTGAAAACATCAAAGCTTGAATTGGCCACAACATCAACAAAGACCATTCAGCATATTCATGTGCTTTATGTCTTACAGTGATTTAGGGAAAGATCAAGCACTTGGGAAAGAGGGTGGGATCACAAATTAGTATACTCTATGTTGAAAGTATTTTCTCAAAACAGAGAGTAAGAAAAACTAGACCTTAGTAGTAAATGGATAGATTTGTAAAAAACCTTATCATGTAAGAGTTTTCTTGTGAGAGTATGGTGAAACTGAAGGAATGTTTGATTTCTATTTTTCTAATCTTTGTTTTTTCTTCACATAACGGGAATCTCCATGCTAGTTTCACAGAGGAAAACAGCCAGTTCCCTGGGTCACATTATGGATATACCCTTCGCAAAATCTATTGTCTCTGATTTACCTTTTGTGCCCTTGTTCTTCATTTATATGTCTTTGGTACACCTGAGAAGGCTGCAGTTTCAGTCTTACTCTGCTGCAGCTCTAAAGGGGTGTTCCTGTTAAAGAGTTTCATGGGCTGCTGCCAGGACAGCTTCTGAAGAAACAGAGTACTGTCATGTGTGTGTTGATCCAGGGAGATGTGTCATGTGAGGCCAGCCCCGCCTTTGGCTCCCCGCAGCAGAGGAGGAGCGATCAGGGACTGCAGTTCTTAGAGCCATAGTAAATAGTTAAAATTGGCAGAATTTTCTACACAGTCCTTACTGGTGGCCCACAAAGACCAGGAGGAATGAATCATAATTTCATTTAGAATTGTTTCATTAGTACTTGTTGGCTTCATTAAAATAGCAAATGTGAGTATAATTCCATGGTTTTGAAAAAATTGTACCTAGCACATTTTTAATAACTTGAATTTAGTAGACTCTTATCATTTTCTTTTACTTGTACAATTAACTTAAATTCGACATTTTTTTGCTGCTATTCATAATGGATACATCAAGGACAGTGGTGTAAGTATAAGCCTTCCTCAGTGAGCACTGTTGTAATAGAACTGGTGTGAGTCCACGCAAACAATGAACTCTGAGAGCAGAGCTTAATGCAGAGAGGCGAGGAACTGCACTCCTGAAGTTGTAATGGTTATTGGCTTTTGTACAACTTGTGACCTGTTCCTTTGCAAGCTTTTGAATGAATGAAATCTTTGTCCTTTTGTTTTTTGTTAAATGCAGGAAAGTCCAAGAAAGGTATGACAACCTCCTTGTGTGGTGTTTTTGTTTCCAGCAAATGTCAAAAAGTCATTGTCAAGTCATCTTTAAGAAATGATCAGATTTAAAACTGTACAGTGGTGGATTTTTAGTCTAATGATTATTCCTTTTACACAATAGAGAAAAATATTCTCACATTTGCAAGAAACACAATGCTGGGTGCAGCTGCAGTTCACTCACAGGCAGCCGCATGACCCTCTTAATTTTGCCTTTTTATCGCAAGGTCAGACCATGCAGGAAACATGAGAGCTATGGGAACATTGTTTTGTAAGACTCAGGTCTATAAAAAGAAAAGAGTGGGCATTGTGATGTATATGGGCTAAGTGTAAAACATGATGTTTCTCCTTTATAAAGGCCAGGGATAAATAAGGCAGCGTACAGTGGGGGGATGGGAGGATTTAGGAAGCTTTTACTTATTCATTCCATATAAGCCCGTTTTATAAGAAAAGACTTAAGTGACTTGAATAAGTAAGATGGTGACTTGAATAACTAAGATGGTTATTACCATGGCTAGGTGGTAGAGATGTAGGATGTTAGAGGAACTGTTATGAAGTTCGGTGGACTGTGCTTCAAATAGTAGAATGGCATTTTACAAACCTTAGCTCTTAAAAACTGTCTGCTACTGTTTGGAAAAAGAATTGTTTTATAGATATAATCTTGTTTTTATTCTTTCTATTTTCTGGTTGACAATTATGTGTGAAAGATTTTTTTTTTCCTATAACAAACCTCTTTTGACTAACTATGCATGTATCATAAGTCTTTTTTTGTTTTAACTTTTTTCTCTGTAATCTTAGATTTAATCTAAAAATGTGAACATCGTACCTTGTTAATCTGGTATTGTTACTAACACCACCAATGATTGCATGTCGGAAGTATTGTACATTTTTCCTGTCCCCATGTCATCTTTTTTGATCTTGTATCTTTTTGCCTTTCTTTACCATTGTCCTCCCTCATCCCTGACTTTTCCTGTGCCTTCTTCCACTGTGGACTGTCATTAGGAAGAATGAACTCCTCAGCAGGTGAGCTATAGTAGGCTGAATTGTCAGAAATCTGGTTAGTTTTATCTTCTTAAACCCAGGTTATATTTTAAGTCATCTCTTCTATATTAAGGCCCAGGTAACCATATAAAAGTATATAACACACATTTGGATTATATTGGTATGTGTCTACATATCTCACAATGGTTAGCTCACAAAGGACTTTTCAGGTCCAATTAGCCAGAATTCATAGAGACCAGCATTAAAAATAGTCATAAGGATAATTGGGCCTTGCACATCTATCTGATCTGTTGGCTCTCCTGAGAGTAAAAAGAGCTGAGTTGGGTTTTGTTCCTTGTACGTGCTGTGATTAGCAACAAGTCTCAGGTATTATCAGGTCTCGGTTTATAAACCTGATAAACTATCCCTTCAAACAGTTATTTCTGTCTGGATAGGAAGGATTTAGAGCATTTTCAAGGCACTTTTTACTTTTTAGTTGCTTTCCCACTGCTGAAGTTATTCTTGCTACATAATTAAAAAACAAAAACAAAAATTCAGTAAGTAGTCTCACGGGTTGGGAAAGTCTCATTTTTTCCCATTCCAGTTTCTTTGCTCCACCCCACAGAAGAGATGCATTCCACTTCCTTATTTAGCCACTTCTATAGTTAGAATTCATAGATGAAAAAATGAATTTATTCAATGATTCTGTTTTGTGACATCTATATACTAAATAAACAAGGATGCTGTGGTGAACAGGACCTCTGCCATGTCTTCCTCCCTGATAAAGCTTACACTGAGTGCAGGCTAAGCCCAGCTTATAGCTCTTCTGGTACTCCTTCCCTGCACCAGAAGTTCTTCTTGGGCTTCCTACCAGGTTATCCGCCCCCCGCAACTGATCCCCTGATCTTCAGTGGTGTTTCCTCTATCAAAATTATCTATGCCTTTGGGTGGCCAGGCCAGAGCCTGAATCCCAAAACCATCTCTTCGGAATCACACTGGTGAAATTCCAGGGTCACAGGAAAGGGGTCCATGACCTTATTATAATTGCAGGGTTATCTTGTTTTTTTTTAATTTGTTCAGCAGACAGGAGGCAAAGCCAGGTGACATTTGGATTCACTGTGATAGTAAAGTGTTGCCAGTTAGCAGAAGTGAGTAGCTCCATAAGGTGGACATTCCCACTCACATTGGATCCACAGGAAACAAAAATCCTGTGTTAGGAAAGATGTGCTCATTAGTCGTAGGCTTTTTCATTTAAGTTGTCATGAAAATGTAAGGTGCTTATCCCACCACCAGAATCTCTGGAAGTTTCTTTCAGACAAAGAATCAAACCTCAACAAATAGTGAGCTAGTGTCGGGAATTTATGTTCACTATCCTTAGCATAGTACACATTGTGCAACCACTGAAAAATCTGAATCATTTTAGTTTACCATCTCCCTTACCTGAGGTCATATCTTTGTTCTCTGATCCTATGATGCTTTTGAAAACAAGACAAACAAAAAGTTCACACCTTGGAAGATCTGAGGAGCAGGGCATACAGTTGCTTTAAGAAGAAATATACTCACCCTCTTTTCTGCTTTTCAGAGAAGGTGTTACTTTTCTCTTAGGGACTGATTTTTCCTCAATATGGAAAAGTAAAGGACCGGGGAGGTTGTGGCACATGCCATTGCCAGGGAGATCATTCTCGTGCGTTTTAAATTAGGGATTTGTTTTCATACTAAAACAAGGAGTTGTTTTAGTTGCTGCCAGTGTGAAAGTTTTATATGCCACAGCCTTTTTTTGAAACCACAAGGAAATATACATGTGTGACCTTTTCAAATAATTTCTGGGTTTTATGCTGTTGTTATTGTTCTCCTTTTCATAATGAATAATTGGAAACAATTTAAAAGGAGCAATTAGTAATTCGAAAAGTTCAAATATCAAAGGTAAATACAAGTGTTTGAGTAATGAATTATTTTGCTTCTCTTTAAAGAACAAAGTTATGAGCTCCACGCTTATAAATGGACTGGCTTCATTCAATGCTATATGCTTTAATCATTACAATTAATGATACTCCATTTAGTCTCACTGTGTGCTTTTATGTTTTGCATCTTTCCTGAGGTAAGTGATATGTGGCTTTAAAAAATATATACAAGGGGTATTTTAGAAAGTTCATGGAAAAATAAAATTAAGAGATAATATAACTCCTTTCATGAACTTTTTGAAGACTCCTCATATGTACAATATTTACAATTTATAATGGCAGATTATATTAAGAAAACTTATTTTCCCAGAAATGCCTTAATCTGAAATAACATATTTTCACTTACATATCTGAAACTGCTCCAAATACTAATGTCATGAAAACTCTGCATGAAAATAAAATCATTTTACAGAACTTTTGAAGTACTATGCTTTGGTAAAGCATCATGGATATGGCTTCTGTTTTTAAATGGAAATGTTTAATCAACAGCTGAGGAAGCTGTTTGGAATTACTTCCCTTCTTTCACCCTCTTGCCTACTTTTTGGCCATTTCATTACTAATTAAAAACCTCAATGAAAAGTAGGTAAAAATAGTACTTTGAACTTTCAAAAGGAGAGAACAGAGCTGAGGTTACTAGAAGTGGAAAAGGGAGAGGAGGGAGGTTATGAGAAATTGGTAAAGGGCCATAAAAAATGATTACATTGTGTAAAGTTGAATATACTAATTATCCTGATTTGAGCATCACATACTGCACACAGGTATGGATATTCAATGCTGTACCTCACAGATACATACAAGCGATTATGTTTCAATTTTAAAAAGTGCCTTTAAAAAAAAAAAGAAAAGTAGGTAAAGCACAAGAAAAGAAATGAAATTCAAATGGTCCAGTTGTAAACTCTTATTAGCTCTGGTGATATCTCCCTGGGTAATGGAAACTACTCAGGTAGACATTTGTCTTATCAGGGTAAAAGAGATTGCAAACAATAGTACCAGCTTAAGAAAAGTTTTTCATTAAGTTGAGGGATTCATTTATCAATTTGATCCCAGCTTCCTGAGTAAATGATAAATAAAGAATTGAAAAGAAGAAAATTTGATTTGTAATGCCCCAAATCAGCTGTCAGAGAGCAAGCCATAGCAGTAAAACTAGGTGAAGCCGATAACCGAATGTGCCAGCTGACCAAGCTCCAGGATAAGGAAAAACCTCTTATTTAGGTGCTTTTGGTCCTGTTGATGACTGCTTTTTCAAGTAATTGTGATCATCAGCTAGCTGAAGGCTGATTGTTAAGGTGGGAAAAGAAGAGAGCTTTTATGTACAGTAATTGGGAGGAGCACAACCCCTGGCGGGATTGTTTACCCTGAATGTTTTAAATAAGTAATTGGCAGATAAGAAAAATTGAAAAGAGAAAGAGAGAGAGAAACGAACAGTGTGGATCTTTAGCAGATTAAAAGTGTTAGTGATGGTATGAGATATATGTGACTCAAATCCTACACCTAAAAGACCCACCTGCTATTTTATGACCAGATTGAGTGCTCCTTAAATTTGAATACTGTTAAAGAAGTGACTGCCCTAAAACCTTTGTGTCGCTTGTCACTAGGAATTGTCTTGCCTTCTCTTGAACACAGCTGTTTTTAGAGGATTCAGTGCCTTTAATTGTGTTTCTGTTTTGTTTCCTTTGTGTTTATGTGTGTGCCAACGTATTATTCTCATTCTGAGATGGAGGAATGGCATAGGAAAGTGTCAAGTGATCCCACCGACAAATAAGATCGCTCGCAAGACCTCTTCTTTGAAACTCTTCCTCGTACTAAGCACGATGTTGTTTCTTTGATCTTCTTGGCTTCAAGACAAATTAGACTAAGGCCCAAGTTTCATATGCAGATGTTTCTGGTTGCAAGCTTGAGTCTATAGACTTACAAGATTCTAAAACTGAAAAATGAAGCATCCTAACATATTTATGGCTCTTTCCTTAGGTTATAATCACCAACAGATGAGTGAAGGACATAGGCAGAAATCTGAATTTTACAACCGCACAGCGTCTGAATCAAATGTCTACTTGAACAGTTTCCATTACCCAGATCACAGCTACAAGGACCAGGCTTTTGATACTTTGAGCCTAGACAGCTCCGATAGCATGGAGACCAGCATCTCTGCTTGTTCACCCGACAATATCTCCAGGTAAGATTACTTACGGATAAGGTTTCTGGTTTGGAAAAGTCCCTGCTGGTTTCAAAAAGCAAAGTCATCGATTTGGGATATTGTACATGTACAGGTCCAAATATTTGAGACATAAAGAGTGTACAGTGCAGAAGAGGATTGGATATCACGGTAACCTTTGAAAGTAGTTTCTTTGTATCTTGTGTGACTTAGCAAGTCAGACATCATGTAGTCTATTTTCTCCCTCTACCCACTTGCTTTCCGCTTGGGGTTACATGGATACTGTGCTGCAAAACTGATTTGCACCAGACTTCATTTGCACCGCTTTTAATTAAATAAAGGAATAATTTCCAACAACAGAGTCAGAACTTTGAACTTATGAAGTCAGAACTTCCTACCCATATGTTTTGTTAAAAGGAAAGCTTTAGTTATTCTGTACCTTAAAATTTTTGTAAGGATTTAACAACTCACATCTGTATTTATACTTTGAGGCAACCAAAAGTGATCTTATGGAATTTTCTTACCTAAAATATAAATCTGGTCATGCTACTCCTCTTCTAAAGCTCTGATGACCCCTGCTACCTACTGAACAAAGTCATACCCAGAACTTGGCATTCTAGACACAGCCCACTTCCTGTTCATTCTCTCTCCTGATGCACCTCACAAAGCTTCTTATAAATTGCAAGGGTGACAGACTCTCAGGTCTCTGTGCCTTTGACCATATTATTTCTTAACATTTTCGCAATGTATGAACACAAAGTCAGGGCTTAGTATCAGTGAAGGTTGTATTCAGAATACTATTCTTTAAACCAATTCAATAATTTTAGCAGAGTGGAGGTTCTATGCAGAATTGACTCTCAATTACTGTTTTCTAAGACTTGAGACCTATTTTCTGAGCATTATGTTTGTTTACAGTATAAATAATGATGCTGAAGAAGCAAAAACATTGACTCATATAACTTTTCTGGTAGTTGGGAAAATGTTGTCTCAACAAAAAGTGAAGGGCAAATGTACCCACAAGGCTGAGTAATTCTGTATTTCTGCAAATGGCTTTTTATGACATAATAAACCACAAGACCAAGGTTACGTCACTAGAATTTCAGCATGGAATTACCTCTTTAATAGACTTATAATTTGGTGGTATTTTAATACATCATTTTAAAAAATGTTAAGAAGAACAAATTTTTTAGTCCTTTATTCTTCTTTATAACAATCTTCAGGAAGTTCTCAATTAAGGATGCTTTGTCATATTACACATTCCAAGCACTAGTTTTTAATTGCCAACTTTCCTGATGTTTATCACATTATCATTCATCATAATAATGGGTAAAAGCTTACCTTAGAGTAACATGAATTTTTTTAAGGTGGCACAAGATGAGAAATACCTTGTTTTCTCTCTCTCTCTTTTACACACGACCTCTTACAAGCATCTCCTACTTTGGCTTCAATTTTTTGGCATTCAAAGGATCTGATAACACAGTGAAATAAATACTGTTAGCAATTTCAGACCATGGAGACTGGTTACCTGAGATTGCTAGCCACAGCAGGGTCAGTGCTATGTGAAGCAACTATGGAAAATTATCTTGGCCACACACAACTACTTGCCGGGAATTATCATTCTGCAATAATGATGTCGTAGAAAGAATTAAGCAACAAATATTTCACCACACACACACACACACACACACACACACACACACACACACACGCATAACTGTGAGGTGATGGGTATGTTAATTAGCTTGATTGTGGTAATCATTTCAAAATGTATGCGTATACCAAAACATCACGTTGCACACTGTAAATATATACATTTTTTATTTGTTAATTATATGTGTATTAAATAAAGCTGGGGGGAAAAGACAAGTAAGGAAAGAAAATGGTAACCAGTGAAATCTGAATAAACATGGTATAAAAAAGGGACAAAAGGAGGTTAGTTTGTTATTGATGAGTTGGTTTTATTTAATTGGTGAGTTTTTAAGACCTGAGACTTAGTGAAATTCAAATTATTTCCAAATTAATTGGAGACATAAGACGAATCTGATGTGACAGACACTACAGAATATAAATATAATTTTGTGCTATCATATGACCTACGTGCTTGTCTTTGACTTTCTCAGTTGGGCCAGTGAATTTTGTCCATTTTCCATACATGCAGTCATGTATTCTCAATAAAGGGGAATAAGAATGTCTGTACAAAAATTAAAGTGTTTTTTTTTTTTTCTTGAATTCTTGCTAGTTGAAGAGAACAGAACTTACCCTTCAGTACCTCCCCCAACAGCTGACGGAAATGAGAAGAAATTACGGTATTCTTCTCTTTCTCAGGAGAAAACACCTGGGTAAAAATTGGCCCAAGGTAACCTGCAAAGTGTTGCCTAATTGTTATGCTTCTGAAGATCCCGGATTCCCAAGATAGTTCCTCTCTTTGACAGATGTTTTGCAGTAGGGCTGGCAGTGCTCATTTTATGATAAACCATATGCCCTGTGTTACTGTGGTGTTTTAGCTCTTCAGAAGAACTATTAGCCCTAGATTTGAACCATCTTAGGTTTGATTTGATCAAAAACTGACAATCTGGGGATACTATATTAATAATTATCTATAAATAAGAGGGCTCTGTTTATTCATTTTATATGAACTTTTATAAATTAATTTTTATATGAATGTGTCCAACAAACACCAATCTTGACTGTGTGCCAGGCTGTACGCTCTGGTGGATATAGGTACGGAAGCCTGTCTGTCCTCAAGAGAGTCCAGTAAAGGAGACACATACTTAAATGACTTTACAAGTGTACACACATAAGGAACAACATTGCTCCTCTGTGGCTGGAACATCAGAATAAATAAGTTTTGACCTGGGTCCCTCTTTTCCAGGATAGTCAAATAAAATTTTAGCAAGTGAAAAATAAGTTTTTTGTTTTGTGTTAAACATTTCCAAGTTTTTCTCGCTCTTTTAGTTATCCTAACTGTTCTCACAGCTTTCACTCTGTTTCTTTGTGTTTTGTTTTTTGTTTTACTTCTTTATGTGATGTCTTTCCCAAAAGGCATTTCTTTTGAAGCCCTTGAATCTCTTTATGCAGATTCCTCACTGAAATGGTGGGTAGGTATTATTTACAAAACTGGCCACCACCCATCCATTGCACCTATGGAGTCATTTTTTCATTGGCGCCATCGTTTAGGAAATTAAATGTCCACATGTATCAAGTCACAACAAAAAGCAGCTGGTGATACATATTCCCCAATTGAATGAAGTGACTTCAAGCATTAGGTGTCACTTATATAGAACTTTGGTGATAGTCTTGTTGGGCTGACATCTCTGCATCATTGAACTAAAGGGAAGACCTCCCACGGACCATCATTTTTAGACTTCGGAGGAAGCGTTTTGAAGTCACACCTAGTAGGATTTGATTTTGGTTTATTTATTTATGAGTAAAGCAGTTTACATTGGTGTTATTTTGCTTGTCTATATATTATCTCCTAAATTGAGGTAAGTTGGTATCACCTACAATTTTCAGAGTTGAATTGATTTGCCTTTTCAGGTAAATAACATCCTTTAAACTGTTTATCCTTGGATTTTGTCATGCATCTCCCTTGACCCTGTGTGTGTGTGTATGTGTGTGTGTGTGTTCAGAGAGACTTATCAATCTTAACCAAGACTCTTAAAAGGCTCTTATTTTTGATTCAGTGCCAGCACTTCAAATATTGCCAGAATAGAAGAAATGGAGAGACTTTTGAAACAGGCTCATGCAGAGAAGACTCGGCTTCTTGAATCCAGGGTAAGCATAATGCCTTTATGCCGGAGGTCTGTGATGTGGTGGTGCAAGGAGCCTGCACTTGACATGAGGAAACGCTCCTCCTTGCTGAGCCTTAATAAGCGGTGTGGTCGTGGAGCAGTCACTCAGCCTTTCTCAGCTGCATTTCCTTATCTGAAAAGTAAAGGTTTTAGATGGTTTCTAAGCCCCTTTACTGCACTACAGTTTTCCGTAAATTGAAATATATAGGGTGTTGACATAGACTGAAATGAATTCTTCAAATCATATTTTCCCTTTGACAGCCATTCATGTTCCCACCAAGGAACTGGGAGAAATGTCGTGTCCTTAAGCTTTCTTTCTTCCTAACCAGCTTGTGCGAACTGCACTACTGTAATATTTAAATTCCCATATTATTGTGTCTGTATTTCTAGCCAAAATCTGAACTTCCTTAGGAATCCCCCCAAATGCCCTTGCATCCTGCCCTACAGGGCACCTCCTTTCCTTTTCCGGCTTCCCCATATGTTTCCTCTGCAACCTTCAGGCAGGAAGCTGCAGAGCAACAACAGGAATGGGAAGGACTGATGACCTTAGGTTAGAAGACGGCAGTCTAAAAAAGGCGACATCTTATGACCAGTGTTGGGTGACAGTTTGTGAGGCTTTTTATTAAAAACTGGAGAGTTGTGGTCATTGACATGAAAGACTGAATATAGTCACAAGCTGGATTTTCACTTAAGACCAATATTTATTTGTTCATTAAATTTAGTGGTTACATTTCTGCATATGATGATTTTGAAAGCTATGCCAGAGGTGATTACGGATTATTTTAGTCTAGGTTATGCATTGTAAGAGACTAGACTACAAACAAAGAATTGCCTAGTGAGAATTTTCTTTTCGATATTAGTTGGAATCCTCCAACTATAAAAGTATTTCTTAAAATAATCATTGTTCTGCATAACAATATTTAGGAACGAGAAATGGAAGCCAAAAAACGAGCTCTGGAAGAAGAAAAACGACGCCGAGAACTCCTGGAAAAACGATTGCAGGAAGAAACCAGCCAGAGGCAGAAGTTAATAGAGAAGGAAGTAAAAATAAGGGAGAAGCAGAGAGCACAGGTTGGTCGATCAATCCGAATGGAGAGGAGTAGGTTGCCCCCTGGCGGTCGTCCCGTAGAAGACAGCCACTGTGTGTTGGGATTGACATGTAATGGTTAAGAGTGAGTTAGTGTGCGAAAAATGTTAGTTTATTTCAAAACTCTGAAGGAACTACCAAACAAATGACACTTTATTTAGTCATGCACAGAACATTTTGTTGGGAGAGTCAAGTTTTTTTCCTACCCATTCTTTGGAGAACATTTAAAAGGAGAATATTTTTTGAGCAGCTTTGAAATATGCAAAACAAATCTGAATGCAATACCCAAACTAAAACAAATAATTTGCTGCTGAAAACAAATACGAGTACACCACCCAAACTAAAACCTTTGGCTGAGGAAGGGAAGAGACTCTTTTAAGCCACCTTTTAGAAGCAAACATTTCAGAACAGGGTAATTTTACCAGCCCGGTGTCTTGGTGGTGGTGGTGGTGGTAGTAGTGTTTTGTTTTGTTTTTTTCTAACCACCGTATTGTCACAGTGTCCCCTTTGCTACACCGGTCCACAAACCATGTGCACAAGATTATGGAACTCAAGCAAAATTTGGGAAAACCACCCATTTTGTTTAACTTCCTATCTTGATCATTGTATAGTTTGAATCTATTCTTACTACTATAGCTGCTTACATAACGCATGTTTTCTGAGGAACTAAAATAAAGTTCTGTTAGGTACCATATAATTTAAAGCTCAAGTGAGTTTTGTCAAGGTTTATTAGACTCAAAGACAAAAGATATCCTTTCCCTTACTCTTTATAGTTACTGGCAGTTTGGTAGTTCAAGAGCTAGAGACTACCTATAAGATTTTGTGTGGGGGCTGGCTGGTTAGCTCAGTTGGTTACAGCATGGTGCTGATAACAACAAGGTCCAGGGTTTGATCCCTCTACCAGCCAGCCACAAAAAAAAAAAAGATTTTGTGTGCTTTGAGGTATCAGTAACCCTGTGGCATCTGTCTGCAGTCAAAGTACCACAGAACCAAAGGAAAAATAGAAAGTAAAACTTGTTTATTTTATTTTATTATACCCAACATCTGCCAAATTCTGATTTGCAGGGAAGGTCATGCATGTCTGTTTAGTATCTGAAGCCAAACCAAAAAGCACAATTCTGTTTTAATCCTGATTATAAGTTTTGCCTCTAAGCATATAATTAGGTCATTTTCCCCAGGGCAAAGGGAAGAGGTTTTTAAACAGGATAAAATAAAACACCATTTGAGAAATATTGCCTATGGTGTTATGTGCTTCCTAGGTTAGCTGAACCTTTACTCCAGTCATTAGTAAAGAGAAGACATCTAAGTATATCCCTTTGGGGTCTGGTCCTGGACAGTTCAGCTTTGATTCCACATCTTTATTTTTGCTTCACTCTTCAGAACATGCATCTCTGCCCTCCATTTCTGTCAGAGTGTATATAAGCTGACATGTACAGTCTGTGGGATCTTGGGAGTGTTGTACTTACTAAATAGTATTCAGTCAATCATGTCACTTCTGAGGTCATTTAAGGAGAACTATTGTTAAATTGTGGCAAGAAGAACTCCAGGAAACATTAAAGCAAAGGAGTCCTCATCTGCAAAGGGCAGCCCAGATAACTTCATGCTTTATTTCCCAGTGTTTGTTAAGTGCTAAATACCTCCTTAAAGCTAAGATAAATGACATTTTTCCATTTTCTCATCTGCCATTCTCAAGGAATACAATCTATGGCCTGGGTTTATCAATGACACTCCCCAGCCCCTGTATTGCAGCATCTTTCTCAAAACACTATTCACTTTTGAGACTCCAAAATGATAAGCGCTTTGTTTATTTTAAGCTCTCATGATCATGTGGGCATTTTAAAACTTAAGCTTCACACTAAATTTCCACTTCTAAACATCTGAAACAAAACAAAGAATTAGCTTTAGATGTCCTGAGTTTTGCACTTTTCCAGGCTCGTCCTCTGACTCGCTATCTGCCTGTCCGAAAGGAAGACTTTGATTTGCGGAGCCATGTAGAGACTGCTGGCCACAATGTCGACACCTGTTACCATGTATCAATCACAGAGAAGACCTGCCGAGGATTCCTCATCAAAATGGGTGGAAAAATTAAAACGTGGAAAAAACGTTGGTTTGTTTTTGATCGGAACAAGCGAACATTCTCTTATTATGCAGGTGGGTGATTAAAAAAAGCTTAAGTGATATATTCAAATCAGGAACCCTCCATTAAAGAGCAAGGGCAACTGAAATTTACTATAAGTAGGTAGGTTGGAAAGTAATAGAATTAATGGCAATATTGGCTTTGTATATTATTTTATATTCAGAATATATATCCATTGGTTAGAGCAACAGTGTTGATAACACCAAGCCAAGGTCATGGGTTTAGATCCCCATACTGGCCAGCCACCAAAAAAAAAAAAGAACATATAGTTTATATGATATGAATTCTCTTTCTGGAAATAATATATACTATATGTTACTTTATAAAGTGTGAATTAGTCTATTCTGGTTCTGAAATAAACTCAAGTGCCCAATAAATAGTAAACAGCATTTGTTTTTTAGATAAAATTTTGTTTGATTGATTGATTGTCATATGTCCTATTTAAGTCACACACAATTAAGCAGCCCTATCTCACAGTCATTCAACTACAGTTTATAAACTAGGATGGTCTTTTAAGCACAGAGTAAAGCTCATCTCTAAACTAGTGAACCAGTAAGTATTCATTGACTGAAATTGTTTTGGATTCTTAAATGCTAGATTATGGAAAACACTCCCTACTGAATTTTTTATAAATATGGGAATATTAGTGTAACTGGCATTCTTGTTAAGAAGGCTCTTATTTACTCTTGGATCACATCTGACCATTATTAGCCCTGCTCTCTTTTCAGCTTCGAAAGATGAAGCTGTCACACCAGATGTTATGAAAAGACCCTGCTTTGGCATGACTGCCAGTGTTTAGGCATATCATCAGGAATTGTTATTAGGTATATCAATATAATAAATATAAATTAACACTCCAGTCATTTAATCTGTTGAGCGAGGCAGGTTATATTTATGAGGAGAGGTGTGAGAAACCAAGAAGCCTGTGGAAGAAAAGAAATATGGCCTTGGAGCCCTGGAATTGGGGTGGGACACAGGTAGGGCATTCAGCAAGGAGCCCTTTGGATGGGGTTCCAGTTACTACAGAAGTGAGTGGCCTAAAGCAGATGGCCAGTCCCTCACAGTTCCCCTTCTTTGCCTCTCTAGGGCGTTGTGACTGTGGGTTTTATAGAAGTCCAGATCAGCTCTCTTCAGTTAGTACAATAAAAACGATGCCTATTTAATAAGATATCCAATGTAGTGTCTGCAAAATGCATGAACAAGACTTTGCGGTATGCTACTCTCTACAGACAACCTTACCCAGAATTTTCCAAAAATAAAATTTTAAAAGAACTTCAGACAGAACAGCTTCACTCTTCTGTGTGCCTTATTTCATTCTTTCGTCCATCAGCCATGATCCAGCTTCCCAGCCAACTTCTCCAAATCTACACTCCTTCTGACCTGTGTAATTGCGTTTTTCAAATTGAAACTTTGATGACTGGTTTTCGACTTCTTTAAAATACCAAAATGGGCAGGCTGGTTGGTTAGCTCAGCTTGTTAGGGTGTGGTGCTGATAACACCAAGGCCCAAGGTTTGATCCCTGTACCAGCCAGCTACCAAACAAAAAAAAGGTTACAACACCAAAACCTTTTTGGTATATGAAAGAATACCCAGAACCCTAATACAAAAAAACAGACAAAAATTATATTTCATTCAGCTGTTTAATATTCACATATGCTATAACTGACTAGTGAGACCTAGTTGGACAAATGCTGCCCATTTGACTCTGTTTAGCCATCACACACCAGCTTGGCCTGCCCCAGACCCTTGCGCCCCGCCTTCCCAACTCCAGCAAGCACAGGAATAGATCAGCCCCCAGGCAGTCGTCCAAATCGCAGTTCAGGCTGGACTTCACCCTACAGGAGCCATGCCCCTTCAGCTTGTCAGTGACACATGAATGAGCTGCAAATAAATGTGAGTGCCAAAAGCTAAAGTCCCAGGTCTCTGTGTGTTCCTGACCCTGGCCTCTGTCCTTGGCCTCCTGGGAATTAACTGGGAACTTTACGAGAGTCTCTAAAGAAAACTGAGGCACAGAAAATGTGTCTGTAAATTGGTAGGGATAATGTTATTGAGAAAGACAAAATTAATAGCGTTATCTTATCAATTTACAGTAGCATTATTGATTCTCTTAGTTCACAGCGTGATTGTGAGGCTTATATTTTTCAGAGTTCTTTCTCATATATGAAGTGCCATACAAACTGAAGTCTTATTCCCTAGTTTTCTGTCTGCTTGAAACACTGACAAGATTTGCTTTATTATCCAGATTTTATTTTACATCTGTTTTCAGAAAACAAGTTACTATTATATTCCAGCAAATGTTTGAGAGATACACTGACCTTCTTTTTCACAGAAACTGATTGAAACCCACTGAACATGGTATTAATTAAAACAGTATTTCCCAAGGAAGAGCAAAAACAAACACACAAAAATATGGTCCATTGTCAAATAAGTCAGGGAGATGCTGGGTTAAATGCAATCAGATAGGTTTATTTTCTACTGAACTTCTAAGGGCCATTATTTTTCAGACTAGCTTTTTATTGTTATGGAAACAGCATTTACTTAGTAAAAAATTTAAAATACAGCAAAAGTCTATAAAATGAAAGTTAGTTTCTGTAAGTGGTAAACTATTTATAAAAGTCTGATCTCCCACTGTTATGCGTGAAATATCCTTTCAGGTTTTCTCTACTCATTTTTCTATGTTTCCGTATTTTGTGTATTCTTTTTTTCTTTTGTACGGGTGGGACCAAATTATTCATTCTATTCATAACATATTTCACGTAATAGAATTTCAGGGTTTTTTTTTTTTTTTTTTTTTTTTTTTCTCTTAAATGGGCATATACAGATCTACCTCAGTCGTTTCAGTGGCTGAATAGGTTCAGTTGCATGACTGGTCTGTAATTGAATCAGCCCCCCATTAAAGCTCAGACAGATCTTCTGCAGCCTGTGCCACAACAAATACAAATCTGTGGCCATTTGCACATGCACAAGTAGATCTTTAAAGTTTTAGAAGTGGAATTACTAAGAGGATTCTTGTTTAATTGTGTTTGTTTTGCCAATTGCCTTCCAAAAGAAGCTATCTTATTGGCACTTCCACCAACAGGGTATAAGAGACTCTCCTTCCCTGCATCCTCATCCATACCTTTAAAATTCATTAATATGCTTTCATGCATTATAATCCTTGCAGAGTTTAAATTACAAAATATTTTAAGAACTTATTAAATCACAGAGTGGTGCTGTTTGTTTGGTTGGTGTTTTGGCCATTTGTTTTTGTTTTATTTTATGTTTTATTTCATTTTCATGGTGAATCAAATGAAGTCTTTGAAAATAGTTTAGAAAGTGCTGCATTGGAAGGACAGTAAATTATTGGCATGAAGTTTTGTTGAAAACAGGAAAAAAATCAGGCATGCTGGACAAGAAATTTGATAGAATTTTGAGTCAAAAAACATAACTTCTTAAAAATTTCAACACAACAGTTCTGCATATAAATATTTTCATCAAAGACAATCTTGGAGAATGTGGGGAAATAATTTGTATTGGTGCCAATAGTGTTTATACTTTGTGTGTTAACTTGACAGTCAGGGTTATCTTTTGACTGCTAATATGCTGAAGAGCCTTGGGCAAAGTCATTTAGTCTCTCTGGCGTGGAGCTGATAAATGTATGGTTTGGGGTGTTGTTGTTGCTGTTGTTTTTTCCAATATAGAACAGGGCTAATGCACTAAATCAGGTTATCTGAATTAATCTTAGATAATTTAGATACTAGATAAATATTTTAATGATGATAATTATAACAAAATTACAGTTTTTCCTGTCCATCAGTGGTGACAAAGTATTTATTTTAACACTCATCTATGTTTGCAGACAAGCATGAAACTAAATTAAAAGGAATAATATACTTTCAAGCCATTGAAGAAGTGTATTATGATCACCTGAAGAATGCTAATAAGGTAAACATCACTTTTCTAAATTCCTGTAATTTGAGTGCATAATAAAGTTGGGAAAAAGATATTTTTGGATTCTAAGCAATTTAGATTTCTTGTTCTGGAATAATAAATAGATATAATCAGAATGTTACTGGAAAAGAAAAAATAGAAGGAGGACAGCTAATCTTTTTGAGGGAAAAAAGTCATGGCAAAGTGAAGAAATATTCTGGACATATTGGTTTGAGAGAGGTTGTGGAATGACTCTGCAAAGGTTCTAAAAAGGAGCTACTATCTGAGACTACTTCAGAAAGTTCATGGAAACATTGGTATTATCTTTCAATTTTATTTTTCCATGAACTTTTGAAGTACCGTCATATAGTTAAGAGGGGGATCATAAGCAAGAATCTTAATAGAGCTAACAATAACAGCTCCTATTTATTAAGCACCTACTATCAGCTAGGTACCCTGCTACAGCTTTACAAACTGGCTGCGGAGAGAATTGGTGAGCTCCGTGTGAGCTTTATTGTACAGAAAGGTGTAGCAGGTGGGGGTGCAAGTTACAGCACAGCAAAAGTAATGCCTGCATAAATTTCTATAATTTGGAACTATTTTAGAAAGAAGTCTTCACATATGTCTGTGTTATTTAATGTTCTAATTTCAAAATGTTTGTTTTATATTCTTTTCCTTTTTTGAATTTTAGAGCCCTAATCCATTACTCACCTTTAGTGTCAAGACACATGACAGAATCTATTATATGGTGGCCCCATCTCCAGAAGCCATGCGGATCTGGATGGATGTGATCGTTACTGGGGCAGAAGGTTACACTCACTTCTTGTTGTAGTGAACTGGGACGACAGTCCACTTCAGGGCAGACTGCAATAAACTCTAACAAGAATGAAGCCATTTTTGATCCCAGATGGAAAGACCCAGCAGACCCATCCCTTCAACTGTATCCTCTCAGAACTCTTTGACATTAAGGAGAAATCATTTGTAAAAAAGAAAGTAGCTTTAATTCAAAGCTTGATCATAAATAGCAAAAGAATTGAAGCACCTATGAGAAAGAAATCACTATTTTGATAAATAGCATCACTTATAGAAACAATTCTTATAAACTATTTTTTATCAATTGTTGGTTTTGATGAAATAAACTAAACAGTTTATAAAATGTCTGTACATACTTGGAAATATGGAATTATTTTAGTATCCAAGTCATTGGCATTGACATTATTGGTAGTCAACTGGCTTTTTTTTTTTTTTTAAGTAGCATTTTACTAATGGTTATTTTATAAATATAAGCAAATGAGGGTTTGGAGGGGAATATGTTTTAGGAGGAATTTTGCCTTAATTTGTAAGTACTGCACCAAAACCAAAGACTTGACATGACTTCTGCTTAACTGTAGTAGTTTAAAAGTGATGAACTGCTTTTAATGTTACACTATATTTTAAAATGGTATTTTTAGGCCATCTAGTGCCCAAGAAATTGATTTTGCAGTGTCACCACCTGCAAAAGCTACCATACATATATAGTAAACCACTTTTTGTAAAAGCAGAACAAAAAGCTATGTATTTTAGAAAACAAAAGCCATCTTAGACAACAGACATTCTATCACATTGGACAATTTTAAATAAAGAGAATACTTGGTGGTAGGAGATTGTTTTGCTGAAAATTTCCGCATTCCCAGTGCTGAGAATAAAGGCAACCAGTACCTGATTTCCTTTAGATTGTCTAATTTCTCTTTGTTATGGAGCACACCTGCTAATTGCACCCTCACATGAAATAACTGAAATCAGCTCTGTTTTCACCAAAGAACAGACCAAATAAAATACTTTTTTGTTGAAGTGTAGTTCTGTAAAAGGGCAAATCAAGTTCAACTTAACATTCTTTTAATGTACTATTTTATTATGAATTTCTTTAAAATTAGCCTTTGTTTTTTTTAAAGTTAAATTAATTTTTGTTGAATGAAATGACTTCAGGCAAGTCTCTTTTATAATGGTTTTTCAAATGCCATTTATTCTAGTTTATCATGTTTTGTGTTTGTAAGTATGAATGTACTATTTCCTAAAACTTGGCAAATGAATAGAAGTAGAAATAATGACTTTGCTTACTAGTACAAGGTGAAATGATTAGAGTAGAAGTATCTCTTTATAAAACTTTGTCAGGGCTGACTGGGTACAATTGTTTTTTTCAGTGTAGTTTGTATACATGTTGCCAATAATAAAATTTTGCAACTGGATGACACAAGATTTTACTTGAACAGTAAAGGACAAAAATCATGATAGTAGAAGACATTTTTGAAATCTGATTTTTCCAGCAATCACCCTTAAACCTTGTAATAATCTAAGAGAGTAAAATGCAATTGCATTGTTGGTTAATGTAAAGATATAACTTTTCTGTGCTGTACTTTCTTCATAGGATTGTAAAGGTATTCTAATCAACTTGCATGATGTAGTAACCCTTTTAAATAAGTGTGTTAAATATGTTGAGTTTGGATTAAAATGTTGACCTGATTTTACATTTGAAAATAAACTCATCTCTCATTTGGAAGTTACCTATTGGTAACATGATAGAGGATGAATTAATCAGCAAAAGGCAATTGTAGTATCTACGTAAATGTTGTGTGCTAACATTATGATTTATAGTTTATAAACTGAAAGACTTAGAAGTATCTCTGGTCACATTCCTATTGCTTACAAAATGAGATGATCTCTGAAAAAATCTGACATCTTACTGGTATCTTTTTGCACAGATTCAGTCATTAGTGGTGAATGCAAGAACTGTGTTTATTTATCCTCCTGTCTGACAAGAAAAAATCATGCAAATATGAAGTAAAGCTCTAGGCCTTTACTTAGTGAGGACCTCATTTGTCTCCCTGAACTAAGGCAGCAAATTTCAAAGAGAGGAACTGCCCTTAACAATATGTTCTTTTAACTCTTTGTATGTTAATGAAGGCAACACTGACGGTAGGTATCCAAAGTGGAAACAAATTTGTCTACTTCAAGCTCAATCACTGTCAGTAAAAGTATCCTCACTTGCCACTAGCCACAATTTTTCCTGATTTGTTAGACAAGAATGGATTCAGAAAATGATCCATGGGTTTCCCTGCTTTTTTTGTGCAGTGCTTTTCCCATTATGATGACAAGTCAGATTTTCATTTTCCTGCACATAAAATGCAAGAAGACATGCAAAAATAAAGGGGACAAAAGGGAGAGGAATGATTGAGAATATTTGCAATTATTCAAAACCTACAGGGAGAAGTTTGCGTTGTTAAGATATAAGGGACGGTGAGATGACATGCATCAGGCATCACCTTAGTGATTTAGTTCCTCTGGAGTCTACAACAGGCCTGATGAAGAACTGGCAAAATAGCTCAGCATCTTTTGGAATATGTCTTGAAAACAAGTGGCTGTCCTTACTATAAGACTATTTACTTACTATACGAGAGGCATCACAACTCTGAAGAAAATGATTATTCAGTTTATCCAACTTTTCCAGAGTGTTCCAACAGGACAGTTACTCAAGACTCCAAAGACATGCTGGATTCACTCTACCGAACTGTTGCCTTTAACTATGGCACCAATAACTGCTCCAAAATTTATATACAGGATAGTAAAGAGGTTTTACTCCAAGTATTACACCAGCCACACTAACCTAAGTAGAAGAAAACTAGATAAGGCCTTACTGGTTGATGCTTAAGACCCTCAGGAACTACTTTGAATGGTATCCGAGCTGGAGCGCAGAAACACTTGTACCACAATTCGTTCAACTATTTTTCTATTGTCGATTTCATTTTTTCTTCTAAAAATGGTGTTGCAGTAGATAATATGCAGTAGATAATAGTATAAGATAATATCCTCATGAAAGTTTTTTTAATCTATAGGATAGTCACGAACTGGGGCCACTGGGACAAAGGGCATTGAAAATGATGCATATTGTAGATTGTAATAAATATGGCCAGATTACTTGACAAAAGATTTTAGCAACTCACCCTCCCGGTAACCATACATGAGTGTCAGCTTCCAGCATCTTTGCCAATAGTTGGTCTTTTTAGTTTTTGCCAATCTGATGGGTGGAAAAAATGGCAGGTTTTTTTTTTTTTTTTTTTTAATTCACATTTTTCAATTAGTGAGGTGTGCATCATGTTTACTCATGAACTGCCTATTCATAGCTGTTGGCCAGTTTTACTGGAATGATATTTTTTCTTCTAGGAGCGGGCCGAATGGAAGTATTAGTGTCTCTATGTTGTGAATCTGTTTTTCTAGGCTGTCATTTGACTTCAGGCATCTTTTGCCATTAGAAAAGTATAAATTTGTATACAGTCCCTTTTTTTTCTTTTTTAAATGATTTTGGGGTTTCAAATCTTAAGAAAGTACCTTCTACTGGACTATGAAATATTATCCTAAAACTTATTTTATCTTCAGTTTTATTCTTCTTTTGAGATTATCTACTGACATTTATTTTTGCATAGAGCATGAGGTAGGGGTCAAGATAATTCGATAATTCAGTAGTCAGGCATATAAAGAATTAGAACAAAAACCACGAATGAAAAGCGGCGAATGCCCCGTCCTACTGCAGGTATTTATACACGCAAGATCAAGATCAGCTCGTGGAAGCATTTCTGGTACAGGCTGAAAATGTCCTGCTGTCAGGGACTTGTGACGCAGCAAGCCTAGCATTTTATTTTTCCGCTCCCTAGTGTCCTCGGGATGATGAGATGATTTCCTATCTAGGAACGTTAGATATGGTTTCTCTCTAAGCTTCCTGGAGCATCGGCTCGCTGAGAAAGCATCGTCCCGAGACCACAGAAAACATTCCAAACTGCAACAAACAAAAAACTTCTAAAAGGAGAACCAAGAGCACAACAGCAAAGGGTAGCAAGAGCGACGACACTGCGCATGTGCGGTCTCCGCGAATTGACAATCTCCCGAGGTGCTCTTTAGCAAGTTCTGCCTTGCAGCAGGAGGCGCATGCGCAGCCTCCGTTCCTGTGCGTCGTTCGCGCCTCTAGGACTGCGGGGCGCAGGGGCAGCTGGGAAGATGGCGGGTGTGGGCACGGCCGCTGTGGCGGCTTGGGTACCTTGTCGGAGCTGGGGCTGGGCATCCGTATCCTTCGGCCCCCACCGTGGCCTCAGCGCGTTACTTGCACGGAAGCCCCAGCGAGCGCCACGGTGGCTCCCAGGTCAGTGTCCGAAAGGCGGGAGTAGGACGCATTATTTTGAATTTCCCGGGTTCCGTCAGTTCCTGTAATGTATTTTTAGCATCCCATTCAAAAATGCTCTTTCCTCTTTCTCAGCACCCCAGTTCTAGGCTCTTGGTGTAATTCCGGTGAAAGCTTTGAGAAGAGTTCTGCCGCTGCCCTGTGCATTCTGGGCAGCCTGGGCCCTTGCATCTTTCGCTCTGCAATTTAAGGAACTCCTGCTCTCCTCCTGCCTCCTCTGCATTAAATGCCACCACTAGGAAAAAGTTAAGATGTGCATTTAATGCATTTGATTATTAGATCCTCCCAGGAGTTTACAGATCGTGACTGTTAAAATCCTTAGACCTGCCTTTCCTTGATTTGAAGGAACTTGCAGTATGAGGCATGGTCTTTGTAAAAAGAGATGTCCTCATCAGATCTAATTTCTAGTTTTGTCTTCTTGATGTGAAAGAACCATAATCATTATTGTACAAAGTCACCTAAAATTTGGACCCAAAATCAGGGAACCTCGCGTGTGTGTGTGTGTGTGTGTGTGTGTGTATGAGTGTAGTTTGGTTTTCAATGATATCGTTTAATTTTTTTTGTTTTTGTGTGTTTCACATCCTTGCCACACAGCCATCAGATGCATGGTGCTTGGAATGGTAATTAACGTCATTGCAGAGACCCTTTGTTTCAAGTTTAAAACTCTAAACTTACCTAATCAATTTAATTGTACACAGCCAAAAGTCATGTACATAAATACTCCTAGTAAAGTATAGAGTGTCAATTCATTAACCAGAGTATAATATTCTTTCATCTATTTAGCAAACATTCGTTGAGCACTTATGCACCAATCCTTATAGTACAAAGATGATTTATGGATATAATGTTAAGGCTCTGCCCACGTATAACTCGCCAACATTAAATAAATTATAATTGCCTCAGGGGAAATTCCTGTGTTGGGAGGTAATATCTGAAAGAGGATAGAAAGGATTTTTGAATGCTCAGACGAGGAAATGAACATTTTTGCTGATGCTACCTGCCACCCTGCATAACTGGCCCTTACTAACCCTGTTTTCATCAGAAGTTTTAAATTTGGTACGTTTCTTTATACATTGAAACTTTTAAACAGGCTTATATGTAAAAAGGATAGGTTTAAGGCCTTCAATTAAGTTTTTTAAAAAGCAACATCTCAAATCCCAAATGGGGAAAACTTGAGAACACACATGGAAGAGACAGAAATTTTCATTAGCCACAAGAAAGTGGAGGAAGGCTTCATTTAACATTAAAAAAAAAAAAAGATTTGTTAGTCCAGAAAAAGACTAAGTGCACAACCTAACGTCTTTAGAGAGAGGCGGTGTGATTATAAATGACTTTCTACTTTTTTTTTTAAGGGCAAGTATTGATTTTACATTAGGGAAAAAAATTTTAAAACAAAATGGAGTAACCTTGTAAAGTTCACCGATTGTACTGTTGTACTTAAATTATGCTAAGATCTATGAGTACCATTCACAGAAAGCCATACCAACAAATAAAGTACACAGTGATTGGGATGGTCAGTTAGGTCACTGGAGAGAGCATGGTGCTGATAACACCGAGGTCAAGGGTTTAGATCCCTGCACTGGCCAGCCCCTCCCCCCCAAAAAAATAGTGATTACAGAGTTCTGTGAGAACTCTTTTTCCAAAATGATACGTTTATGTTATATAAGGTTATCTATAAAGAAATTGCTCCTTGAGCCCACCTCTGCTGATATAAAATTATAATTGAAACAGTTTCCCAAGGGCAGACCAAACCTGTTTGTTCCATACCCTCCCATACTCAGAAAAAACAGATGTAAAATTCCTCAAACATTTAAAAAATTAAAAAGAAGATCAACAATTTCACAAGAGAGCTGAAACTAGTGGAACTAAATCTGAATGTTGATTGGTACTGTTTAGGATAGATGATATAGTGGAAACAGGAAGATGTTTTTTGACAAGTTTCTGTCTTTTATTACCTTGAAATTTCTATTTGTGTGTTTTGGAAGACTCAAGATTAATTGGCAGACAGCCAGTGCGACAGTTCCACCAGGACTGCTGCAAACTTGTGGCAGTGGCGTGGGGACACTCTTGAGCGTTGGGACACCCAGGTGTGTCTCAAGCCAAGGCTTCCCCAGCCTCTCCATGTGGGGTTAGAGGCTGCTGGTATAGGCCAGCGCCCAAGTGCTGAGTTGAGGTGTGGGTGGCCTGGGTGCTGCTCCAGACTTAGGAATAGAACAAACATCTGGCTTTTTGTTAGAAGTCTCCATGATAAGAGTGGTACTTGGTGGGATGAGCATCTTTCTGAAGAAAATATTCCATTTGTTAAGCAGTTGGTCTCTGATGAAAATAAAGCCCAATTAGCAAGTAAACTATGTCCTCTGAAAGATGAACCATGGCTTATACATTCTTGGGAAACAGGTTTGGCATTATTGCACTGATGCTGGGCATGATGCCTTTACGGACCAAAGATGGTCAAAAGCATTGGTCATATTACTTCTGTTATGAAACTGTCATGTCCTAAAGTGTATTTTGAAGGAAAACCATAATGGAAAAATGGCAGCACTAACTGTAGGAGGAAAAACTATCATGTTTTTGCAAACCTACATCTGTATTGGAATTTTACCGAGGACTTGGATTGCCACCAAAACGGAAAGTTAAAATCTTTCATGAAACAGGTAATGCTGTAATTAAGCCAGGCAGTGCTCTTTATGCTGCTCACTTTCATCCAGGACAGTATGTGGATGTCACAGCCAAAACTATTGGTAAAGGTTTTCAAGGCGTCATGAAAAGATGGGGATTTAAAGACCAGCTTGCAACTCGTGGCCAAACAAAAATGGGAGACCTGGAGCTATTTCAACTGGTGGTGTTTCCAGAGTCTGTCCTGGAGCTAAAATGCCTGGACAAATGGGAAACGTAGCTAGGATAGTGTATGGACTGAAGATGTGGAGAATAAACACAAAGCACAGTATAATCCATGTAAATGAGTCTGTACCTAGACATAAAAATTACTTAGTAAAGTTCAGAGATTCTAAGCTGTCTGCTTATAAGGATTTCTGTAAACGTCTACCATTCCCTACATGTTTTCCTGATGGAGATGAAGAGGAACTAACAGAAGATTCGTATGACGAAAATGTGTGTGTCAGCCCACTGTGCCTTCTATTACATTTGCCTAACATCACTGAACATGGCAGACCCTTACATGCTCTGTGAACTTTGGTGAGCCAGAACAATAATATAGCCAGGAATTATATTCTCCTTTCTTAGTCACAACTCCACATTTCTTATCTCTGTCAAGGGCATAAATATATGACTCATCCTTTAATTGAATTTTGTTCGAAAAATTACTGCATTAAACAAATCAGTCAAGTAAATTGGATTTGATAGAATTGGCAATTTTCATATTAGTGAAATATTTGTAATTTGTGAACTTCATTCTTTTTTACTACACATTTCCCAAGTTATCTTATGTGTTTATAAATTTAACTTTTATCAAAGATTTGTCAATCTTCATGAAGGGGTGATGTGAAACCATATAGGGACTATGATGCAACTTATTTGGATGAAAGAAACCATTTCCTGGGGCGGGGGGGAGATTGGATATTGCTCAAAGAAGGTACCAATTTTGCCACGATTTTAAAACTAAAGATCTTGTGCACAGACTTGTTAATTTAGTACTTTGAATCTGCTTTTGTTTTTCGTATTAAATGGAAATAGTATTTAACATTAATTCAATGAGTTAAGAAATTGAGATTGAAAATATATACGGTTTTTCAAAAACTGTATTTGCAAACTGTTTATGTTTTATGTTCTTTGTTTAGCTTTCAGGCAAAAGACATTATTCTCTTTCCTTAATCGACCAGACCTTCCAAACCTGGCTTATAAGAGACTAAAAGGGAAAAGTCCAGGAATTATCTTCATCCCTGGCTATCGTTCTAATATGAATGGTACAAAAGCATTGGCAATTGAGGAGTTTTGTAAATCTCTAGGGCACGCCTATATAAGGTAGGAACAACACTTTCAGAGAAAGTATTGCTACCATTTAGCTTGACAATGGAGAATTACTTCTGTTCTAACCAATTGAAGTAAATGCCAGCATTTTTATAGGTTAATTTATTTTAATGGCCTGTAAATTTTATCTCGAGATTTAGGGTCATTGTAAAAGCAACCTTTAAAAGACCTTTTTAAAGGCCTTGCCACCTGATGATGCTGGGAGGAAAGGACATCTCAAGGGAACTAGTGGTAACTAAACTCTTTAGATAAAATAATCTGTGAGACAACAAACAGATATACTAGTTGGCTTTCTCCTAATCTCTTGTAGTTATATTATGGTTTCCCATTGGGAACTTGTTTACATTGTTATTATTAAGTTTGTTTACCTATAACAGTCATTTATTTAGATTTTCAGAAGAGATAGTATGGTTTAGTAGAAAGAGCATTGGCCTGGAATTCAAGAAACATGGGTTTTAGAATCAATTTTAGCAATAGCTGTGTCAAGACAAGGTCAGTTAATAAACACTGGACCTAATTTTATCATCAAAAAAAAAAAAAAAAGATTGGGCTAAAGATAATTTCTGAGTTTTCTTCCTAGCACTAAGCCTAAAAATCTGAATTTTTAGAAGAGTAGTTTCACTAATCTTCATTCAGTAATTCTAGAAAATAGGGCTGGCCAGTTAGCTCACTTGGTTATAGCATGGTACTGATAACACCAAGATCCAGGGTTTGATCCCTATTTTGGCCAGCTGCCAGAAAAAAAAAAAAGTTATAGAAAATATAACTATATATAAAACATTTAGACTTTATTTGTTCGATATACTAGTCAAAGTTATGTCAATTATATGGATTTAGTCTCTTTTTTTAAATCAAAATAACTGAATTATTTCATTTCCATGCTCAGAACTCTTAAAATCTATTCTGATTTGTTATCCTGAAGTCTGGAATATCTTTTGGAAATAGACTCTCTAGCACTCTACTGGGTGCTATGTAATGTACAAAGAATTATAAAACATAGTACTTGCCCTTAAGGATCTTTCAGTCAGGGTGAGAAACACAAGATAAAATGCATATGAAAAATTAGGCAAAAGTACTCATCAAAATGTGATTAGGTGTCAAAAGAACAGTATACTTAATTACATAACATGAGAGAAAGAAAACTGGGGGTTGAAGTAGGTAGAAAAGACTTTTATAAAGGAACACTGAAGAATAGTTAAGATTTGGGTAGGAGAGAAATGCTGTCCAGGGAGGGGGATTACCCTAAGCAGAACATTATAATATCAGAAATAATGCTGTCATTCTCCTTTTTTGTCCCTGAATGAATTTGAATCAAGAAATCGCCATTTTACAGATTCTTGAATTTCAATTGAGACCAGGAGAACTATAACCGGTTCCTGTCTCCTTGTAAGATATAATGTAGGTTTTCAGCATTTAAAAGTGTATTATATAAGTAAGCCTTTATAAATAGCCCTTCACTGCAAATTTTTAATTTGAACAAGTCCCTTTTATTTGCTCTTATCAAACTTCATTCAGTCTAGTTACTATTAACTATTGATTGCATTTTAGTTTATTATAAGAGATTTTATCTTCTATATACATATTCTCCAATTTCCCAGTTTACTTTTGTTGTGAGTTTTGCTGTAAAATTTAGATTTTGAATGATGAAATGATTTCTATATTGTATAAGAAATGGTACATATGGCTGTGTGAAAATTGTTTATTAATGTTCTATTACCATGCCTAAAATAAGATGTTGTCAGAGCTCAGGAATGTAACATTGTTTTAAGGCTGATATTCTTTCATAGTTATTTCTAATAGAATTTTAAATTTGGGACTATGACCCAGAGTATTGAGACTGCTAGGACTCAGTTGTATTACTGTTTAAAAGTCTTAAAGTGCTGAATGTGCTTGAATTATCTTTGTTTCTGGATTAGGGTTCAGCAAGAGTGAACTGTATTTTTTTTACTTGTAACTTCTTAGCATCACTAAATGTTTATATTTTCTTTCATGAAGGGGCTCTACAAGCGTTTTACATCCTCACCATATATTTAGAAGGCAACTGTAAAAGATGCAGCAAGTAATGATATCCAATTGCCCACCAAGAAGGGGGGAAAGGAGAATTAGGGTGTCTTTCTCTTCTCTTCTCCCTGGTCAGTCTTCTACACTACATACCCTGAATTGGAAAGAAACAATAACTGTGATTAAGACTACAGCAAGTTCCTTGTTCTATTTCCCAAGGATCCAAGATCATTTTACTTTAAACCTAAAGAAAACTTCTTTTACCTTCCATCATTTATAAATCCCTTATCTCTAAGGAAATATACATATGCTATATATCATGTATATATTATTTTATATAAAAACATGGGGACTCATTAGTTTTTGCTAGATTTTAAGAATCAGAAAAAAAAAGAAAGCTTGATACTTGAATAAAGTAATTCTTTTACTTTTTCTTTTCAATTCTATTCATTTAATAGATTCAGTTTTCCTCAGTGTGTGAGGTTTCTAAGCCTAGCTAGGAATTGACATTCTAGTCAGAGGGAGACAAATATTTAAAACTTGATTACAATACACAATATGAAAAGTGTTAATTGAGTACATAGGAAAGAAAGAAAGTGACTGGCACTAAACAGGGCATGTATGTCAAGGAAAATTCCTCAAAGGAAGTGACATGACTTAAAGGATGACTAGGAGTTTGGGTGAGCAAAGAAGACATTCTAGGCAGCAGAACAGCTTGCAAAGACTCAAAGTTATGAGAGGGCTTAGTTGAGAATTGGGAGTGTGGTTTAGAGTAATCTAAACACATGATATATACATCATGATTTATTGTATTGGAACCTTGAAGGAGAGGTAAAATTCACAGATCAAACAGACTTTGAGCCTGGATAACTAAGAATTCAGAAGAAGTAGACGGGTTGGTGGTGATGAATTTGATTCTGGTCTCGTTTGCTTTTATTAATTCAGTAAATATATACTAAGCACTTACCACTTAAAAGAAACTCATCTAGGCACTGGGAAAACAGTGGTGAACAAAACAGTTTGTTCTGCCCATGTGGAGCTTTCATTCTAGTGTGGAAGACAGACCACAAACAAGTAATCAAATATCTTGTATGTCAAGTAGTAGTAAGTGCTCTGAAGAAAATAGAGTAAGGAAACAGAGGATGATGAAAGAAGCACAATTTTAATGACTGAATGGTCAGAGAAGGCTTTCCTGGGATGTAGCATTTGAGGCAAAAACCTGAATGAAGGAGGGAGCAATCTAAGTGGATATCTGGAGGTAGAGTATTCCATGTAGAGGGAAGAGCTGATGAGGCAGGAATATGGATGGTGTTTCCTTTAACTTCAAGAAAGAATGGGAGAGAGCTGGCCAGTTCGCTCAGTTGTTTAGAGCACAGCCTTACAACGTGAAAGTCATGGGTTCGGATCCTCATACTGGCCAGCTGACACAGAAGGAAAGTGAGGTTACTATTGGGGAGTGAGAAAGAGAGAATAATAAGAAATGAGATCAGAGAGGTGGTCAGGCACCGAAGTACGAGGGTACTTCAGAAAGAAAAATGGGGAAAAAAAATGGAATTAAAAATACAAATCCTTTCATGAACCTTTTGACATACTTCGTATGGTAAAGATTTTATTAAAGATTATAGAATGCCTTTGGAGGATTTGTACAAGACATGGCTTTTGTTTTTCAAAGATTACTGTGACTACTATGTTGGGAATAGACTGTGAGGATGAAAAATGTAAATGTGGAGACTTGTTAGGAGACTATTTAATTAGTCCATTCTAGAGCCGATAATGACTTGGACCAGGCTGATAGGAGTGGAGGAAGTGAGAAAGTGATTGGATATAGGAGATAATCGAAGGTTAAGCCTATAGGATTTGCTGAAGTATGTATTGACTGTGATGTTTTACTATATTGTAGCCATTGTAATAATAAGGAATGTGCTACCTTTCTTAAAAATTAAAGGAACAAATACATAGATAGATATGTAGATATTTAGATACAGATATATTTTTTTCTGTTTTTCTAGGTTTGATTACTCAGGAGTTGGAAGTTCAGATGGTAACTTACAAGAAAGCACAGTGGGGAAATGGAGAAAAGATGTTCTTTCTATAATTGATGACTTAGCAGTAGGACCACAGGTGACAGTTTTTGTTAAATATGATGATAATTACTGTAACCTAAAGATGTTTGAGCTGTTTCTTTAGATATGAAAATTTATTTAATATTTTAAATGTGTAACAGTCAATTTTGATATTTAAACTATTCCATCATTTTCACTTTCTAATAAGTAGCATTTTACTTTTTATTGTGCAAATTTTACTTTATTTTCATAATTTATCCTATGTTATAGACTTAATACTTTAACAAGAAGTTAATCATAATTGAGCTCTACTTTGTGCCAAAAAGTCTGGGAGCTACATAGATATAAAAGAAAAAAAGTACATATATTTTTATTAAATTATTCACTGACCTCACAGAAAAGGAAAAGAAATTCTTTTTTAAAACTATATATATTTTTATTTTTAGATATTAGTCGGAGCTAGCCTTGGCGGATGGCTTATGCTTCATGCTGCAATTGCACGACCAGAAAAGGTTGTAGCTCTTATTGGTGTAGCCACAGCTGCAGATAACATAGTGACACAGTTTAATCAGCTTCCTGTTGAGGTAAGTCATAAGTCACTCTGGCAACCTTAGTGTATATCCTCTATTATTCTTCTAATCCCTCTTTCGTTGAATATTTGTTCATGTGTCCACTGTTCTTTGACTTACTATGTTGGCACATCTTTTGTCTGAGCTGCTTGAGGTTTCCCTTCCTTCATGGTCTCTTCAAATCATTCTGCCAAATATTTGAGCCACATGAATAATACCACACTTTGAAATTTATCTTTTTGCCAACATTTGTATTAATCACATTTACTTATTTGGATTGTATGAGGGGTCTTCAAAAAATTCATGGAAAGATTCATATTATCTTTAGAGTGTATTTTTCCATGAACTTTTTGAAGTACCCTCGTACGTTGTGATCTCTGTTTGTGCCTCTTATTCTTAACTGTTAGACTTTTTTTTTTTTTTTTAAAGCCTGAAAGTACCCTCAGATCCTCTCAACAGAGCTCCCCAGAGAGACATTATCAGTCAATCAAAGTTAGGACACAAGAGATGAAATTTACCATTCCTGGCTTAGATATTTAGTTAGCATTCTTTTTCTACTCCTAATTCTCATTGAAAAAAGAACTGGGCTGGCTGGTTAGTTCAGTTTGTTAGAGCTTGGTGTTATAACACTAAGGTCAAGGTTCAGATCCCCATACCCACCTGCCACCAAAAAAAATTAAAAAATACTTTTTATTATTAGCATGTTCTTCAGCAAATCATGGTATAAATGAGGTTTTTGAAATAACTGGTGTAAAGCTAGGGCTAATGTCGGAATCCTGCCAACGTAGCCAGTTGTCAAGCTACATGACTGCTCCAGTTGTCGAGTAAGGCAAATCATAACTAAAGCCTAAATATTTCATTATTTTAGTTATACTAAGCTTCCATTTATATTGTCAGAGCCAGGGCTCAGACCCTTCCAACCCATTGTACAGACTGGGTCCCCAGGCCCCTCACATGCCAGGCCGGGTCACCAGACCCCTCACACGCAGGTCCACGCTAGGTAATTGGGAAAGATTCTGGGAGCCATTGGCAGACAACATGAGCTCAGTCCTCAGCAGCAGCAGCAGCAGCTTACAGCTGCCTCTAGCAGCAGCAGTGGCGGCCTATCGGAGGGTCCTGGGGACACTGGCAACAGTAGCAACAGCTTGCAGCAACAGCCTCCAGCAGCAGTAGCAGCCTCCCCATGGGTCCCCCCTCCCCCTGGGGCCATCCCAGGGACGGGGGGGCACTGTGGATCAGAGCCACTCATCCTTTATACTTAAGTCCATAACCCTGGGCATCTGGGTACACATGTGCAATTACATTAGACAATAACCAAGGAGCACCCAGGCTTGTGCATATCTATATCAAATGCTTGGCAAGATTCTGAACATCTGAGGGGCTCTGACCATTTTCCTTCACTTTCCCAACAGCTGGGAAGGTAATTAGTTTATTATACTCTGTTATTGAACATATGTTTAAGCATTTCAGTTGTCTGAAAAGATAAACAGTAATAGCTGTTTATTTTTGTGTATTCTTTTTGTTTGTTTTGCAGTCAATTAAGTTCTTCTTGGACTTTTTTCTTGAGTGGTCTAAATTTCACCTGTGGAAGAAAATCTTAAAAAGAAAAGAAAAATAAATAAATAATTTCACCTATGGGACTAAGATCCTGTCAGGCTTGAGGCATAGAAATTAAAGAAAAAAAACAGTGACTGAATAATAATTCATTTAAGAAAAAGAAAGAAAAACAGCCTAGAGCAGTGGTTCAAAAAGTACGGTCCCCATGCCCCCAGCATGAGCATCATCCAAGAACTTGTTAGAAACACAGATTTTTGAGCTTTATCCTGAATCAGAAACAGGAGGCATGGCCTAGAAGTCTGTGTTTAACGAGCTCCTCATGAAGTTTGAGAACCACTCCTCTAGAGAATGGAGGAAGAGGACGAGGAGGGAAAGAAATAAAAAGAAGGAAAAACCCAGAAGTACAGAAGTCCCCTTTATCCACAGTTTTGTTTTCTGCAGTTTCAGTTACCCACTGCCAACCGTGGTCCAAAATATTAAGATATTTGAGAGAGAGAGAAACCACATTCACATAACTTTTATTACAGTGTATTGTTGTCACTGTTCTGCTTATTAGTTATTGTTCTTAATCTCTTACTGTGCCTGATTTATAAATTAAACTATCGTGTGTGTATGTATAGAAAAAAACATAGAACCAAATATATAGCGTTCAGTGCTATTCATGGTTATGAGCATCCACTGGGGGTCTTAGAACATATCCCCTGAAGATAAGTGGGGACTACTGTCATGTTGAATAGTAGAATATCACTGACTTTTGCCCCCAGTTCTGCATTGACACCTGTGCTGTATGTCATCTGTTTAAGTTTATTCTTAGTTCATGTTGTTCTTCTAAGCTCCTTAAGAAATAGCATTGTCTGGGTAGTCAGATTTCCTAAATTATCTCCTGTCAGGGTTAAAATTACAAAGGTGGTCTTCCTCATGCTTTTATTTCTGAATTTTTTTCACTTTCTTGGTCATTTCTCATAGACAGTTGCTTAGTGTCTTCATGTTTTTCCTGCTATTGCCTTTTTGTGCATCTAAACCTTGGGCCTTTTGCTCTATGCTCTTAACTCAGTAATACCGTGCTTCTCATGGTAGATTATCTCAAGGATGTGGTAGACTGTAAAGGAGTTGAATAAACACATTTTTAAGTTGTTTGTATATGTACATTTTTTGTGTGTAGCTGTGTATCCACATCATTCAAAGTGAGGATAAGGTAGATACTCTCTAAGTGACTGAGAAGATCTGTAGTCTGCAAATTAGGGCATATCTTTGCCAATACTAAATCAGATAAGCAAGCAGTTGTTAACAGAAGCATGTTAACAACTTGTTAACTTAAAAGCATGTATAAGGAAAGAGCAGGAACACTAGGACTACTATCTCGTCTTCTCCACATAAACAGCTTTGAAATGTCAAGGAAGCAGAAGTGGAGATTTTTACCATCTTTTGTAACCCTGGGGATATTAAGTCCAGCATTTATCATTGTTTTTGCAGGAACTTGACCTCCCTCTTAACTGACACTAATCATCATCTCCTTCTTTGGACTCTAGAGGGCCTCAGACAGGATACACAACTGTTTGGAATCTAAGCTTCTGAACTGCGTTGCTTTGATTCAGTTTCTTCTTGTGTAGAACTTATCTATACTGTATCTATACTTATCTATACATTTTCTTCGGGAGACGCTGTTTTTGCTGCTTCTGAACTTTTTGTTTTTCAGGGTTTGAGACATATACATTTCATAAAGTTAATTTTGTTCTTCAAATGGACTGTATTCATTCAATTTAAAGGCACATAACAGCTAGTTGGGGGGTGTGGGTATACTTAAAATGAGATATTAATTCAGTGTCTCAGTAATTAGCATAGTTTCCACTTCCACTAATAATCAGTGGAACTAAGTTTTAATTATTGAATATGCAAACAACTTTAGGAACACTACTGGGAAGCTCAAGGGTAACTGAAGATCATTTTTGCTTTAAACATTTGGTTTACTATTGCTTTTTAATACCAAGAACCCCGTGATATTAGTATAGATTCATATATTTTATAGTTTTTTTAGAATTTCATTAATTTTAAATCATTTTAAATATTTAGAAATATATAGCTTTATCACAGAATCAATAGATCTTTTTGGAATTTTAAAAAATACATTAAAATGCCTAAATACATAGTTTATGTTATACATATTTGATTGTAATTCTTATTTTCCTTTTTGTATTTGTAATAAATTAACAATTTTAAACATGGAAAAATTATGGTATTTTTATTGAATATTTAAGTTTAAAAATTTTCAAATAGGTTCTATGTGGCATTTCTTTCCTTTTTTTTTTTTTTTTTAATTTTTGATAAGATATCCACCCCGTTTTTCTAGTCAGAAATGCCCTTCATGTTATATGATTGCAAGAGCCATAAAATTATTCACAGCTTGATTTTTTTAATTCAAGTTCTGATAATCTTTCCAAGGAATTTGTAACATATAAATAAACCTTTATGCTCAAAGATATTCATGGCAATATCCAGCAGTGTGGGAATGGTCAAGCTAATTACCCTAGAATCAATTATAGTGGACTATTATGCAGCCTTTAAAATATTTTTATAGAATTTTTTTAAATCCAGAAATATATATACTAATAAGTCAGCATAGAAAACTATATATGAGTATGTAATAGATATATATTTTACATATTACTTATTAAAAAAACCAAACACATACAGAAAAATACTGGAAAGAAATAAGCCAGAATATTAATGATTGTTATATCCATGAGGTAAGATTATGGGTGATATATTTCTTTTTATATGTTTTTGTATTTCCCATGTTTTCTTTAATGAGTATCTACTACTCATTATAGAAAATTCTAATTTTTAATTAGAAAAGCTATTTAAAACTCTAATTCTTAATTAGAAAAAAATGTAAAACAAATTGTAGTTTAAGAAATAGGAATTCTCAGACAGTCAAAGAATATGTAATATTTTATCTGAAGGGAATAAATATAGGTATGATATTATTGTTCAGTTTTCAGTAAGTATTTAGAAGACTTTTTTGTTATCTAAAGCAGAAAACACATCTTTTTCTTATTCCTAGGACTCAGGAAGATAAAAACTATACATATTTTTACATTCAGCCTAAAATTTCATGACCATGCATGTGATTGTCCCAGAGTAACCACTGTCTTATTTTTCATTTTTAGTTCTATGCTTCATTCTTCCCTTTCTTCCCCTGCCCCACGCCCATTTTAGCTACTTCTCTTCTCAACACTTTTAGTTTATGATTTTGAAATCTAAACAATTTTTACTCTAAGATTTGATTTTTGATAAATATGAATGATACCTGGACTGATTCCAAGGAATTATTGTACTTTCCTCCCCCTTCATGTCCCTTCAGTTAGGTGAAGCAACACCTGATTTAAGATGCTGTATGATAAAGTTAGATAAATCTACGTGTGAATTCTATCCATAAAAGTTACTAGCTTTGAACTTTGAACATGATATTTAACTTCTCTAAACCTTAATATAATCTTTTATAAAAAATGGAATAATTATTATTGGGATGTTATGAGATAACATGTAAAGTACCTGTCGTAGTACCTTGCATATAGTTTTTAATTATTGATGACTATTATTGTTACGCTTTTGTTATCTTTGTCCTACTCAAGGACTGCTTTCCTTACGTTATTTAAAACTATTGCATGTGGTAATGTGGCATAGGGTCATAAATACTTTTATTTTTCTCATTTGTTCCAATAGCTGAAAAAGGAAGTAGAGATGAAAGGTGTGTGGTCCGTGCCATCAAAATACTTTGAAGAAGGATTTGATCACATTCAGTACAGTTTTATAAAAGAAGCTGAACACCACTGCTTGCTACACAGCCCTATTCCTGTGAACTGCCCTGTAAGACTGCTCCATGGTATGAAGGATGACATCGTACCTTGGCATACTTCCATGCAGGTTGCCGACCGAGTACTCAGCACAGATGTAGATGTCATCCTCCGAAAGCATAGTGATCACCGAATGAAGGAAAAAGCAGACATCCAACTTCTGGTTTACACTATTGATGACTTAATTGATAAGCTTTCAACTATAGTTAATTAGTATCACATTTTTAGTTGGTATATAAACTAATGTATCCAGATGATTTAGTTAGTGTATAAACTAATGTATCCAGAAGAGGATAACAAGATTGAAAGACTCTGATACTTTAGGTTTTTCCCTCTTACGTGTATTTTGTAAATATCAGATGAATATTTGTTTAATGATGTATTTGCACAAGTGATACAAATTGTAAAGAACAGACCAGCTGCTGTTTTAAAATTTTTTTCTTTCCTTCAATCCTTGATTTTTTTTTCATTAAAATGTTCCCTATTTTTTTATTCAAGAGATATTTACCTTTCTTATGTTAGCTGTGCCAACTCTTGATTGTGCTCTCTTCTACTTAAAATCATTAATACAACTTAAATACTTTGGTTTTTTGCTTGGTAACATTGTATATGGAAATTTGTAAAATTATTTCTGATTTTAAAATGCAATTAACAAAATATAGGAAAATGTTTAATGAAATAAATTTGAAATGATTGGAGAAATGTTTGAAACATAATAAAGTTCCAAAAATAAGGATTCTTATATACTGCACATTATACTCAAACTTAAAATTAAGGTTTTACTTTTTGAAGGCTCAAAACTGTATAGTGATATAAAGGAGATATTTCTAAAGTTTGGCGTTTAAATATCAAATGGGGAATTTAAATCATATTTAAAGCATGTTTAAATGGGGAATTTCATCTTAAACAGTGATGTAGCATTTTCATATTCTGATTAGAAAAAGTTAGAGGAAATTGATCTTTATATATTATTGCCTATTGCAGAAACATCCATTTTTTATTTAATATTGCCTTAAGTACAAATAGCCAAGCAATTGCCACCTAAATTAGAGGCTTTCTGAAGTTTAGAGACTCAGTAAGAAAATATGAAATGCAAGTATAAAAGTTTTTTTTTAATAACTAAAATGAGCTTATGCATTAGTGAGTCTTGATATTACTGAGTTGGCATATTTTAGCTATTCATTTTGGCTGGAATTTTTTTTTTTTTTTTGGAGCGTTGGGGGAACAGCTGACCTGTATGGAGATCCAAATCCTTGACCTTAGTGTTACACCATGCTCTAACCAACTGAGCTAACTGGCCAGGCCTTGACTTTATTTAGCCTACTTAGGTTACATTTGTCAAAGTAACTTTAAGTTGATGACATATATACACACACACACACACACACACACAAAATATATATAAAAATGTATCAAAGATTTATGTAACTCATTAATGGGAGAGCCAGAGGTAGTAAACCTGACTCAGAATAATTCAAGAAACTGAATATAAGTAGGCATTGAAGAAAAAATGTTGGGATAAAACTGCTGTACACACAAAAAAAAAGAATAAAAACTGAAAAAACAAAACACTGCTGTACACAAAGTGTTAACGTAGCAGGCCTGACTGCTTATCCTTAGACCCTCTTTACAAGGTTGGCCTTTGGCTGGCATATGGGAACTTGGATTTCAGGGGGCTTCCATCATTCCAGGAATAAAAAGCTCATTAAGCCTAAACTGTATCAACAATATGGTTTGTGCTGAACACCTGCTTTCCTTCTGGGAGTCTAGTATGTGCCAGGCAGAATGCCTGTGTGACCATCTCCCAGTAAAAACCCTGTGCACTGAGTGAGTCTGTAACAAGCTTCCCTCCTGGGCAGCATTTCACATGTGCAGTTACAACTCGGAGAATTAATCTCATCTTGTTTGACTCCACTAGGATAGGCGTCTTGGAAGCTTGCACCTAGTTTTCCTGGACTTCACACCATGTACCTTTTTCCTCTGTGGAGTATGCATAACGCAAATGTACTTCACAGGTCTTGGTTTTCCAAAGCCTTGCAGTTTCAAATATTGACCTTGCAAAGGACAGGAAATTTTCCCCAGGCTATAGTTTCTGTTGTAAGATAAAGAATTGTAACACAGCAAGGTTGCTGGCTCAAAGACAGGTTACTGATTGTTAAGTAAAGATACTGGGAAATTGCTTTAAGAAGAGAATGTTTGCTAAAATCAAGCTTTTGTTGCAAACTACATGATGGAAGGTCACCTTGCGTGTCTTACTGAATGTTACCAGCTTCTATTGTTAAACTTTTTAAACTGTACTTAGAAAAAACCCCACCTGTGTTCTCTTCCTGTAACTTCCTGGTCTGGAGAATAAATGCAGGAAGAGAACCCCAATTTGTGGTTAATTTCCCAAATGGAAGAAATGTCTCTCTCTTGAGGGTTCTGGGAGATGAACCCCTTTTTGTGGCTTATCACTTCTGGGAAGAGATGGGCTTTGAGTAATCTTTGGCAGCTCTGTCACCCAGGGGCAAAGGGGTGACAAATCCATGGGAAGCAAAGCAACATTCCTTTGCTGATTTTATTTTGTATCCTTTCATTGTAATAAATTATAGCTATGATGAGTCCTGTGAGTCCTCCTAGCAATTATTCAAATGTAGGGGTGATCTTGGAGACCTCCTATACAAATATAAAACTGGTAAATGTCTTAAAGGCAATTAAACTGTAATCCATGGATTATCTTTCATACTGGACAAAAATCACTTAAAAAGATACAAATCACCTGTGTGTGCCACAAGTGCTGGAGTGGGTTGATAGAGGATGACACTGGCTACTCAAGGGCCTATTTTGCCCAGACATTGCTAGGCATGAGGCTTAGAAAGATGAAGTGGAAAGAGTTTCAACCCATGAGAGTTTTCGGGGGTTAAACATAATTATAATAAACATTATTAGAGAGTCATAGTATGTACAAGAGTACTTCAAAAAGTTCGTAGAAAGATTCGTGTTATCTTTTAGTTCTATTTTTTTCACGAACTTTTTAAAGAATCCTCATGTAGAGGTAGTAAAGCATAGTGTTTAAGGGCAGAGACTCATGCTTGGGTTTGGATCCTGGCTTGCCATTTATTAATTCCGTGACTTCGAGCAATTTACTCAACCTCTCTGAGCTTCAATTTCCTTATCTGTGACATATCATAAACCTAGATAATAGAATATAAGGATTAAATAGGCACAACGCATTTGGAACAATAACACGTAGAAGACCCTTTTTTGCTTTTGTGTTTATTTCATACAGAATACAGTCCAGTGAGAGACTGATGGACACAAATAATCCACGGTTGTCTAGAAAAGGAAGTGGAGCCCAAGCAAGAGCATTTTTAAGTGCTCACTTGCTCTCCTTAGAATGCCTCCAGTCTACTCCCTGATAACCCATGAAACCATTAACCCATTAATCCACAAATGGATTAATCCATTCAGGAGAGCATAGCGCTCACAATCCAATCACGTCTTAAAGGCCCCACCTTTCAAATATCATAGTTGGATTTTCCACTCTTAACACTGCTACAATGGGGGTCAAGCTTTAGTGAGTTTGGGGGAACATTCAAACCACAGCAACGGGTCATGTCACTGATTATTACTTAAAATAATGCAGAAGGTCCAAAGGATAAGGCACTCGGACTGCTGGCTGTTCATGTATTTTACACATCACTGAAGGCATGGCAGGGAGTGCTTTCAGAAAAAGCTTTGGGAAAAACAAAAAATACTAAAGGAATTAACAATGTGCACTAAATCTCATGGAATTTAAATATATCTTTTTAAGAGTCCCTTTAAATACAGCTCCAAAGTAACAGTTTAGAAATAATTGTGTAGTATGTATAACTTGCTTTGATTTAAAAAAAAAAAAAAAAAAAAAGTAACGCTTTAGTATATTTAGAGAATATCCCTAGAAAAATGCAGGCAATTTTTTAAACCAAATGTATCTTTTGAGGAAAATATCCTTTCCCATTTTGGCTTCCCCTTTTCCTGGGCTCTCAGGTTTTTGCTGATAGATAAATGTTCTTCTGCTAAAAAAGAAGCTCACATGTCAGTTTCTCTGAATCCTGTCCTGACTCATCCCCATTTCTCTTTTCCAAGAGCTTTGTTGCTGGGGCCTCTGCGCTCTCTCCTGAACAGCACTCTTGTCTACATCTTTTTGATAGAACTTACTGCTTTGAAATTCTCAGCTTATATGCCCGCCTCCCTCTCTCCAAGGACTATTGGTGAGGAGGTTGGTTTTGATCTTGTTTATCCTTAGACATCTCCGTAGTTAAGCTACATCAGCTCCTTTGCTGGCTCCTCCTCCTAGCCCACCTGACAAGTTAACATTCCCTTGAGTTCTGGCCTTGGCAATCTTTTCATGCTACTTACCTATTCACCTTGAGCACCCTCACCCATGTTCATGGTTTTAACAACTACCTGTATGCAGATGATTCAAGTACATTTCTACAATAGACATTTTTCTCTTGAGCTCCGGACCCATAAAACCAACTGCCTAATGAACTGGGATGGACCGTGGGCCTCCCAAATGCAGTAAGCCCAGGTTTTATTATCTTTCCCCCTTTCTGTGCCTCCCCACTTACAGTGAATGGCACCACCATTATTTCTGTTATGCAAGTCAGACTTGTGAGTCATTCTGATGGTCTCTTTTTCCTTCATCCAAATCAGATCTGATGTTTCTCCTTCCCTATGAGAAAGCTTGAACTCTTTCGCACAACACATAAGTCCATGCAAAGCTGGTAAATGTATAACAACTGGCTTTTGGGGGGGTGGGGGGCAGGGGGTGGAGTCCTGGTTTGTGGCATTTGCCACCATTCGTGGCATAAATACTCTCCTCGTGGCTGGTTTCAAACTACCACTGATGGATTTTGGACATGGCTGGCACCATTGTGCACACAATAAGCACCAGCACGAAATAGCCCCCAGCCTCGTCTTCCACTCCGACACCAAGCCCCTTCCCCTCTTCCCTTCACAAGAAGCCTCCTGACTTAGAAACAACTTTCCCGCTTCTGCATGGGTGCAGTCCTCCACCCAGTTACATCAGCCTAATGGTCCCTCCCCGCCGTACATTCCGCACCCAAAAGCTAATATAAACTCTCACAAACCCATTGTTGGGGCTGTCCACCATTTTCAGGGCAGCCCCGGGCTGTCCATTTTGAGCACAGCCCGGCAGATTTCTTTCTGTAATAAAGCTTGAATGGTACCCGGCATCTCGGCTCACTTTCTTTCAACCACCATGACATCTCTGAATACGAAGCCGGGAAGAAATGCCCAGTAGCACACCATTACATAGTATTTTCCCCATATTGCAACAATAAACAGAAATAGCCTCAAGAACATAGGTACTAGTAAAGTATAGCAAAATAAATTAGGAAATGATTCTTTTTGAAGATTTAACCCTTTTTTGTAATATATTTAAGTGTAAGTTAATATAATTTAATTGCTAATATTGGCTGAGTTTAATAACTGGCTCTCAAAATTCCTGAAAATTTAACCATGGGCACTTGCTTTCTGATCTCGAGCCTGCCTGACATTCCGGCCTCATTTTTCTTTCTGTGTGTCTCTTCCCTTTAATCCTATGCTTTTTTGATTCTAGAACATTTTCACCTTCTTAAATAAACCGCCTTTGTTAGCAACATTCTCTACCTCTCCTGCTTCATCCCATCCACCTGGCAAACACCAACTCATCGTTCAAGACTAAAAGCCACCTATCTCATTTATAAACTTCTTCCTTAATTCCCTAACCTCTTCCTTTAGGTATAATTGTACCAACCTCAGTACCTTATGCATGTTAGCATGACATTCAGTTGGCATTGTTGTTTTACATGTTTGATTTGCTACTAGACTAAATTGCCATGTCTCATTCATTTTTGTATCTCAGATATATAACACAGGCCCTTAAAAAAAGTTCTTGAAAAAATTAAGTATAATGCTAATAGGTACTCAGTAAATGCAGGATTGAACAAATTTATACTGTCATCTGCTCCTCCCCCCCAACACCCCTCCCTTGAAGGATCAAGCATTTTTCTCTTTAAAGACTTCCTCTGGATTTCTGAACTCTCTAATCTATGCCTTTCTGTGGCCCCTCTTTGCCACTGTATCCTCTCCAGAATCATGGGTTCAATCATTCTTTAAAGCACACAGTTATTCTGTTACATGGGAGGGAATCTTTGGGTACAGAAGATCTGCAAAATAGGAAAAAAAAAAAAAAAAAAAAGGAAGGCAAACTTACATCTTTAGAATTGCTTCTAGCTTTGTACATCAAACCAACGTCTTCCTTAAAGCAATTCCAGCCATGGAGAAAGTTACATGGTTTTGTTTGGACCTCTGTTCCTTTAGTCCCGGATTGGAACTGACTTTATTGCTAGTACCCAAGGTGCAACTACTGACTTCCATAATTCTACTGACGATTTCCCTGCTCAAAGCTCTTCCCCTAAGCTCTGAGTCTCTGGAGACAGTTCTGCTTTTTCAGCTGATGATTCCGTGCAGCATCCAGATCTGTGTTAGCTGTTCCCTCGTCTTTCTAAACCTACTTCTCTCCTACAAACTCCTGGTTGTTCTCGCACAACGCCCTGTCTTTCACAGAGTTCTCTCTCCCAGGCCTTCAACTATTGACCACCAAGTCTTTTCTCAGGCAAACCACCCACATATCTACTAAGTAATTAAATTTCATTAGTCCAGGCCCCTGCCAGCAGGAGATTTTTCTCAATACATGTATTATTTGAGGAGTCATTTCCTGCTAGCTTCTAATCAACATCCCACAGGGACAAAGATTGCCATCCCATGTACTTGAATTGCTGTATCTAATGTGCTTGACTCAATTTATCAATCAGTTCTACAGGCAAGAATTATATTTTATTTCTCTCCAGTCAGGAGAGACACTGTTAAGCTCTCAATAAGTATATGCTCAGTGAAGAAATGACAAAACAAACGACCAAAAATCCCCACAAATATTTGGGTATTTTTCTCATGAAAAGTACCCTGAGACCTACACAACACCAATGAGACTCAATCTCTACCTGCAAGTGACTTACACTCTAGGAGGACAAACTACCAAGCCCTTTAGCTGTTATAAAAATTTCAGCCCAACTTAGATCTAATGATTTCTTTTGAGGTCTTGTTTGCTCATGCCACAGACACTATGTCACTTGTGCCTTCATGGTCCTTAATTGAAATAAACAGATGAAGTCTTTATATTCTATCAAAGTCTTTCACTCCAAGAATTCTTAATGCATTGAGTTTTATTTAATATATAAAATTTGCTCTTATTGTCTTTTGGTTAAAAATAGCGTTAAATAGATATATCCCCTGCCTGAATAAGTCAAACTGAGTCACAGCAGTTTCCCACCAAAGTGGAAGTTTCTGGATGAAGTTGGGCTGGCAGCAGAACAAGTGAATGAATGCAGCTCTCAGTCCCTCCCCTCCTGTCCTTCCAGACACCTGTCTCCTTAGGGCAGAAGAAAGTGGTTCGGCTACCCCTGACAGATGGACAATTGGCAGAATGGACCCTCCCACAGGCCCTCATTCCCCTGTGCAGCTGCAGGCTGCCCTTGTGCACAATCCGCCTCCCCAGAGGAGGGGAAAGAATTGTGCGGCTGAGAAAGAAGCTCTCAGTGGGAGGGAGGCAGGCGGTCTGGATTTTTGGAGGGCTCCTAGCAACGGCCCTGGTTTGACCCTCGTCAGCCACAAGAAAATCAAATCACGGTGCCATTCTTTCAGGCGCGAGGCAGCATCAGACACCAAACGTCAAGGCAGGCTTCCTCCCTGCCAGTTAATTGCCTGCTCTTTCCGACCTCAAGGTTTCTGCCTTTGCAAAGTGCTGCTGAGAGGGGGGAGGGAACGCCTCGCACCCGTCCCCCTTGCTGCCTGGGGGTTCAGGCTTGAGCGTGAGTCCTGGATAGGCGGGATCGAGGCGGGGGAGGTTCCAGCCCCCCTGCACCGGCCGAGGCTTTATTCTAGAGTCGCTGGCGCGTGGCTGCGTTTTTCTTTCCCGTGTGTAGGTGAAACCCCATTGACTTCATTGGCTCCTTGATTTAAACCACGCCCGGATTTCTGCCCGCTTCGCTGCTGCTGCGGGGCCCGGCCGCCCAGCCCCAGCCCAGCCCCGTTTGCAGGGAGCCCGGGGGCTGCTGCTGCTGCTGCTATTGTGTGGATGCCGCGCGGGTCCTCTCTTCTCTTCCAGAGATGGCTAACAGGGGCCCGAGCTACGGCTTAAGCCGAGAGGTGCAGGAGAAGATCGAGCAGAAATATGACGCCGACCTGGAGAACAAGCTGGTGGACTGGATCATCCTGCAGTGCGCCGAGGACATAGAGCATCCGCCCCCCGGCAGGGCCCATTTTCAGAAATGGTTGATGGACGGGACGGTAAGGCCGGCAGCGATCTTGGTTGCTGGGGTGGGGAGCAGAGAAACCCTCCAGGGCCTTTTCTTTTATCGTGAGGCTGGGAGGAGCTGCTGTTGCTAAGCCGTGTCTCACTGGGAGGCGATGGGAATGCCTTTATTTCTTTTGGGTTGGAAGAATTGGGCTCCCTGCACAATTCCCTAGCTTCTGAAGGGATTCTCCACCCATCCGAGCATCACAGCTCCCTTCTCAGTTGTCGGTAAATTCGAGGCCCTTCTGATTTTTCCAGTAAGAATAGAGATAAGTACTTCCTTGTGATCTCCCCAGGCTTCCTGGTTCATCAGATCTTCTGAAGCCATGTCTTCCCCCAGGGGGATAGGTTGGTTACACTGTAAAACAAAGGAAGCGGGGTGGGGGGCACTAGCTACCTTCCATTCTTCCCAGAGTCATGCTCCCTGCAGGTGCTCAATGTCTGCTGAATGGATGGGTTCTCCTGAGCCTGAAGGGAGCCCTTACCCGATAACTGCTGTTCTGACCAGACACTCCTTCCTGCCTTGTTAGAGGGGGTTGATGGGGGTTTGAGAACTGCAGGCTCTGCTGATTCAGACAAGCCCATCTTTTCCCCGCAGGCTGTGATTTACTGTTACATAATGGCTATGCCACGCTCCCGTTGGGTTGCCTAGGGCTTGGGTTATAGGTATCTGGGAAAAGGGTTCCCAGTTTGGTTCTTTTACACATCATTAACACATATGGGATGAGTTATTGAAGCCTGATTCTGATCAGCCTTTTGATAAAAGAGATAATATTAGATTCTGTCATTTGACAACCCCCACCCCCACCCTTGGGAGCCACTAACTCATCCCTCCCTTTGAAAGTCTGGAATCACGTCATCACCTCACATCATTCCCTATCTGTAAACATTCTTTCTGTCACCCAGAAAAAGGAAGGGAGGAGCAAGGAGGGAATGGGGCTCCCCAGCTACAGGACTCTCTGCAGTCAGGAGCAGCCCTGGGAATGTGGTTGTCTGGGTATTTGGGGTTCAGTATGGGAGCCTGGCCACACAGTCCTGAGCCCATGCCTTCCTGAGTCCCATTACTTGCTCTTACCCAAACCTGGATGAGCTGTGCCCTGTGGGGGCAGGATTCACTTCCCATTCGAGACCTCTAAATACAAAGGGAAACAATGATTCTGTCTCCCCTTCACCCGTCAGGTCCTGTGCAAGCTGATAAACAGTTTATACCCACCGGGACAAGAGCCCATTCCCAAGATCTCAGAATCAAAGATGGCTTTTAAGCAGATGGAGCAGATCTCCCAGTTCCTAAAGGCTGCGGAGATCTATGGCGTCAGGACCACTGACATTTTTCAGACGGTGGATCTATGGGAAGGTAAACAGCCCTCCTGCCTTTAGGGTTGTTCTCTCCTCCCCATCCCCTTTGCCTCACTTCTTTGTGAAGACGCTCACAGTGTTTTCCCTGTGCCTGCGGGTGTGTGTGTGTGTGTGTGTGTATGTGTGTGGGGGAGGTGTTCTTAGTGTCATCCTGGGGGCACTGTTAGCCTCTCTCTTTGTGATGTTCTATTAAAAGGGGTGCCCTCCTTAAAGGAATGGACACCCTGAGGACAGGGCAAGGGACCTCAGCAAACTCATGCATAAACAGAAGCCTCAACGGAGAGGAAGCTAAAATGGTTACATGGGTGCCTTTCATTCCTGTTACCTCCCCCCATAACAAATCATAGCTACTAGAAGAGAAGCGAAGCAAGGAGCGTGCGCTTCTGACTCACCAGCAGCAAGGCTGATACACAAAGCCGTGTGGTGCTATTTGTTATCCAATCTGAGGAACAATCAGCACTTCAATCTTTTATTAAACAATTATCTGGGAACTTGGTGACTATACCTTCCAGATATGTATTCTTCTCAGAGAGTGTGACAAATGATTTTCTTTCACATTTGTGAATTGACTTGACAAGGATCAAATCACATTTCTGGACATAATTTAACAATCACTATTACTGGGGAAAATGATGTGAATGGAGACACTGCCAGAGAATTTGGGACCTATGGTCATGGTGCCTAGTGTCCCCTTTAGAGAAAATGCCCATCCACACAACTGTGCTCCTCCTGCTCCACTAGGCCTGCCTGAGGCACTGAGAGACTCAGCCTAGTCCACCCAGGACTGCTGATTGACTCTCACATGTCATGGTCACTGGCTGTCATAAGAGCCCAACCAGTAGGACCCCCCAGGGCAGTAACCCAATTGGCTCTGCTGACAGTGAGAATGGGGTAACTTTCCTCTGATCAAGACATGGTGTTTTAAGGGGTATTCAGATGGTGGTTGAAATAGATTTCTAGTAGAGGACCATTCTACTAAACAACTTATAAAGAAACAATTACTTCCTTAATCCTCACAATTACCTCCTTAAATCTCTGTGTCAGGCAGAGAGCTGGCATTTTATATTTCCCCCATAAATGAGTAGTTAAAATCCTAAGATGCCAAGGACTTTACCTTGTGTTTTGCCATTGCTTAGTAACTCAGATACAGGCCATTGGACTTCATGGACGCTTGCCTCCAAATCCCCATCTATTGTCATAGTTGAGACTTGATCCCTGCTTCCTGGATCAAAACTATGCTTTTCCCCAGCTAATCAAGATAGCTACTACTTATTGACATTTCCTGTGCAGTAGGCATTGTATGAGTGCTTTACTGCATAATGCCAATCAATTCTCCTAACAATCCTATGAGGTGTTTTTAATTTCTCCATTCACAGACGATGAAACTGAAGCTTGCCTGTGGTTACTTGAGTCCATCAGATAGTTAGTAATTGGCACAGGTAGGACCAAACCCAGGCTCTCTGATGCCAAAGAAAAGGGCTTTAACGAGGCTGCCAGGCTGTTCTTCAGCCGAGGCTTAGTTTTCTTCACGTACACCATGCGTGTGCTGTTGAGTCATAACAGTGATAGCTGAAGAGGGTGGAGAGGAGGAGGAGGAGGAGGAGCAGGAGGAGGACAACTCCGGGATGTGTGGGACAGAGGATCGGGGAGTTAGTGTGAATGGAAGGGACCCTGGTGAGGCCCCCCAGATGCAGGAAGTACGGAGGAGGAGGAAGAAACTGGGAGGTCTGTGGCAGGTGGGGATCCCAAGGAAGCATTCCTGTCTTTATGTTTCTGAGGGTGTTTTACCTGCCCTTCTTCCTTTTCCAAAGACCATGAAGGTGAAATCTACTCCTAGAAGTACTTGCAGCAAGTGGGAGGGGTGTAGGGAGCAATGGCTTCTGATGAACAGAGTAGCAGAGGTCTACACCACCTGCCCCGGTCCTGTGTGTTAGATCCCTCCTAAGGAAGAGGAAGGCTAGCAGGGGTGAGTGTGACTGCAGTAGCCTGAGATAGGACAGCAGACAGGTCAGCTCCAGGGCAGGATAATGCTCCTAGAAACGGGGAACAAGACAGACACTGAGGGTCCCAAACCCAGGTCAGAAGATAGGAAATAAGGAAAGAGATCTCCTCCAAGCATGCTGGGTCTGACTGGTAGCAGGAAGGACTACAGGTAGGTCATGCAAGAGGTAGAGTTGAGCAGGAGAGCTGGCAATAGGAAAAGAGGATGCTCAGGAGTTTCCAAATAGCCCTAGAGGCCCCAGGACCTGGTGGTCCCCTCCATGGAAAGAAAACTGAGGTTCAGGGAGATTCATCATGAGTTGGAGGGGATATTAGATATTCCCCAAGATTAGTGTCTGAAGCTCAGGCCACATCTGGTTACCATACCATGGAGCATGAGGTGGAAAAACCCAGAAAAGGGGGAGGGGTGGAAGAAGGGAAGTACCCGGGCTGTGGGCTGGGGGCTGGGCGCATGGGCCAAGCCAGCAGGGCTGGGGTCCTTTCTGCGAAAGGTGGGTGTTGCTTGTGAGTTTTGGGATGAGTAAGCTGGAGTGAAAGCAGGGCAGGGTGGGTATGTGTTTATGTGTCCGTGAAGGTGTACATGTTTGTATACACAGCTATTGGGCTTGCCGTTGCTTTGCTTAGTCCCACATTCTCCCTACTATTCTATACCCCAGCTGTGGTTTCAATGTTGTCCTCACATTTCAGTTTACTCCCATTAATTGCTAATTCTCCGCACTGTGGTTGTGGTGGCTGTGGCTGCTGTGCATCCAGCTCTCCTTGTGTGAGTATTTCTCCTTCTCTGCAAGCATTTCATGCTCGACAGCTTTCAGTCCCATCTCCCTGGCTCAGGGTCTTCACCCCCAGCAGGGCCCTGCTTGCCCACTGCTACTCAGTGACTCTCCATGCTGCTATTAAGGTTGCAGACTAGTAAAGCTGCAGGAGCCCAGGCTGCCCGATGCCTTCTCGTTTAGGCTTCAATTATTTATACAAGCAGAGACCCCAGATGTACCCACTTAAACCCCTTTTAGATGAAATGTTTTGAATGGACTCAGGACAATCAGAATACAAGATTAAGGGCTTTAAAAAGGAACCCAAGGTTGAATGGTTCAGAAAACAACCCAATCACAAGAACAGAACGTTGTAGACAAAGCTACTGAAGTTCCCCTGGGGGGAAGCTGGAGTGCTCAGTTCCTTTCAGTGATGGGAAAGAAGTGAGGGCAACTTAGAGGAATGAAAGGGGACTGGGGCAGTCTTTATCTTGGATGAGAGAAGGTGAATGGTCTGGCAGTTACTTTCAAATTCACCGTGGGTGCCTGGAAAGGAGAGGAGGGGTGGGGCCCTCTGAGCTGTCCATGACTCCGAGGAGATTACACTGTAGGTAAGACTTCAGCCTCTTTTCTGTGGACAGAAAGGAGGGAGGGAGAAAGAAAGCGAGAAGGGGAGATGTGTGTGTAAGAGAGACAGAACACACGAGGACAAGTGTGCTTGTCTACTATCTGGACAGAAAGACTACAATGAATGTTTGTCCTGGAAGGTATTACAGTGGAGTGTAGGCTCCTGAGTCAGATATTAGACTGCCTGGTTCAAACCTCTGCTCCACCACTTGTCAGTTCACTTCTCTAAGCCTTGATTTTCTTAGCTGTAAAATGGAGACAATAGTACCTCTTTCACAAGGTTGCTAAGGACAGTAAATGAGATAACGCATTAGAAGTGCTTAGCATGGTGCCTGGCAGTAGTAGGGGGAAAGTAGTGTTGGCAGTGTGGAAATTATTCTTGTCATTGGTCTGTCCTTTCTAAGAGTAATAGAAAACGGGGCAAGGAGCAAGGCTAGCCAGGCACACATCTGTCCTGGAACAGATGGACTTTGTTCATGGCCACACACAGGAGCTGATGCGGTTTCCTGGATGACCTTTGCCTTTTCTGCCATCTGTGGAGCCTCCACTGGCCATTCTCTAACACAGAGGGGCCAGCGTTAGGGGTCATTTTATTGAATTTATTCCCCTCTGTGGTCACTACTCTCCTGATCTCTTTCCTCAGAATACATTGCTTTGCCAATTCCACACCCAGAAGACCCTGATAGAGTGGAAAGAGCATGAGTTTTGGAGTCAGGTAGATGAGTGAAACCCTGTCTTTAGCTACATCCTAGCTGTGTGACCTTAAGAGCCTCAGTTCCTTTCTCTGTAAACAGTTCTAATCCTTACAAGAACCGTTGTAGAGATCTTGTAAGGATTAAATGTGTAAAATGCCTAGCATAGTGCCTGGCTACCAGACACCTAATAAATGTTGGTTTCTCTTCCTCTACTATTCATCCATCAGCAGCTGACCTTTTCGGTTTATTTGTATAACCGCTTGGCGAATATTAGACATGCAGAATTTCTAGAATGTCAGAGCAGACCAGACTCAGATCAGTCGATCTGATTACTCTTCTCAGCAGTCCTACTAATGAGGATCCTGGGCACACTTTTTTTTCATGCCTGTTCCCCTCTGACGACCAGGAGTTAGGTGTGGTTTACATAGGAAGGGGAGTGCCTGGAAGGCCCAAATAGATCCTCTGGGGACATGTTACTATATGTGTCATTCCTCAACAGCAAGAGCGGAAGAGACTTTTCACCCAGTTTGAGAGCTATTTGGGGATATTGTAAGGTACCTGTAATGACTTGAAACATCACAGCTGCTGCTACTTGAAGCCTCCATTCTTATGAGAGCAGCTGTCACTTCATTTACTCCAAGTGCTGCCGACAATTGTATTTGGTAGGTTTTTCCTTTCACAATGGTTCTCAAACTCCAGCATGCATCAGAATCACCTGGGAGGCTCAATTAAACCACAGATTGCAGGGTCCCAACTCCAGAGTTTCTGAGGTATTGTCTGGAGTGAGGCCCAGGCATTCACATTCCTCACTGGTTTGCAGGTGATGCTGACTCCGCTGGTCTGGGAGCCCCACACTGAGAACCGCTGTCCTACAGAGTTTCTCCTTCCTCAGGTCAGGGAGGCAAGCAACAAAAAATTCATAAACCCACAGAGCAAACCCAGTCTACCCTCTGACACTTCGCTCTTGACTACTGCAGTATTTTCTTTACCTTGAGTGGAGAATTGGGGGCTGTGGTTCAGTTATTATTCAGGAAAATAAGAAATAGTGTCTTCTTCCACTGCTTGCTTTCTCTGTAAGTCCCAGAAAGATGAAAAAAGCCAGTATTCCAAGAGCTGCAAGGCTGAGTTAAGACTAACATAAAACAAGAATAGCTCTGAAACAAAGAATTTTGTTAAGACTCACTTTTAGTATTAAAAGTTGAAATAGAGTGTCCAACTTGACGTTACCCAACCAAATGACTTCCTCTTGCCTTTTTTCTTTCTCTTTATCCTTCTCATTTATGGTATCTTACCAAAGACTTGCATAAGATCTCAGAAGTAACAGAAAAAGGTAAGAGAGCAAAACCCTTGTTGAAGTATCTTTATGGCAATAACATTCAAATTTTACCATTACCATTTAACATTCAAATTAAGAATCCCCTGTAAGGTTGAGTCCTTATAATGCAGAACCCCTAGCCCCACTCCCCAAAGATTATAACTTGGTAGTTTGGGGTGCAGGACCACACTTGGGGTAACATTACTTTGTAATAATGTAAGAAACAGGGAACACTCTATTGTCAAGTAAAAGTGTCAGTTGCTAACTGAGACCCTCTCTGAAAAGGCTTGCCAGGGGAGAGAGAAGTCTACCATGTCACCAGCTCTTTTCTGTTGTTGTTTTGAAAGTAATTTTAGGTTATCAGCAAAATTGAGAGGAAGGGATGCAGATCCTTCCCATATGCCCTCTGTCCCCACACATGCATAGCCTTCCCCATTATCAATATCCCCTACTGGAGTGGTACATTTGTTACAATTGATAAACCTACATTGATACATCATGATCACCCAAAATACATAGTTTACATTAGCGTTCACTCTTGTTGTACATTCTATGGGTTTAAATAAATGTATAATGACACGTGTCTAACATTATTGTATCAGAGGATTTTCACTGCTATCAAAGTCCTCTGTGCTCTGCCTATTCATCCCTTCCCGCCCCCAACCCTTAGCACTGATCTTTTCCCTGTCTCCATAGTTTTGCCTTTTTCAGAATGTTATAAAGTTGAAATCATGCAGTATGTAGCCTTTTCAGATTCCACCAGCGCTTTTCTAAAACTTCAAGTCTAATGTTGGCTTCCTCCCATGATAGAGGGCTAGAAGAGTCCAGGTAGCCCAATTAAAATTCTGAGCTGTCAGTATAAATCGGGCTCCTCCTCTTTCATGTGTCACTTCTTTCTTATGGTCAGTGGTCTGTTCTTAGATCACCACCACAACTTGGTCTCATTTTTGTTATCCCTGCATCCAGAAAATTTCCAACACCTGGTCGGTCTCTCATTTAGAACCGCTCTTCTTTGCTTGGGGAAGAATGGCCTTTTGCAGTGGTTTTCAAGCTGACTTGAAGAGCCCCATGTATCCAGTGAAGTATCCTGGGGTGGCTTTCAGGGAGCAAAGCAGTTCCAAGCTGCCTGAGATCTGGGCTGACTCCCAATTTGGATCAGAGCCCTTCTAATGACCAGTGTTACTCTCTGACTTTGTGGAAAATATCGCTGAAGGAAGGAGTTATTGCTTAACAAATACTACTTAGTGCTTACTACATGCCAGACATTGTGATTTTCTAAAAATTGAAAACCAAAGAGCAGTGCTTGCCTGTCCATCTGGCTGCATCAGAATCATCTCAGAAGACTGCCCCAGAATCTGAAAATTTAAGATCCTCAAGTAATTTTTCTTTTCAATTCTTATGATAATTTTAATCAGTCCACATTGAAGTGGACACATATTCCAGTGTTGCTATAAATTACATCGTTTGCATAGGCCATTTTTTTCCAAGTGTCTGTTTATAAAAACCACACTTCCCCCTTTTCTCTCACATAAGATGGTACAAGCAGGAGAGACAGCACAAAATGTCTGTACAGAGCTATGTCTACTGATTACACTCTTTCAGTAATAAAATCAAGCATTTTACCTTTACTCAGATCAAAGTTGTAACAATGGCATTATTAACTTTTTTGTGCACATTAGCAATGAACCTTCATATTCACAGACAAATTCCTCATTGAGTTGTCCCTGAAGGAGCTCTTAAAAGAGAATACTTACAAACTGGCTGCTGGAATTTCCTGTATTTCAATCTCATTTACTTCAGATGATATTCCTATTTACTTTTAGGACACTTCATTTTTTTTTATTTTTTAAATGTATCAATATACAATGTAGTTGGTTTTCATGTCCCTTTACCAATTCCTCCTTTTCCCCCTCCCTCAAGATCCTCAAGTAATTCTAATGATCATTTTAGTCTGGAAGTCTCCCATGGAGACTGGAAGAAACCCATGTTTCTCAAATTTGCCTGATGATACGAATCACCTAAGGGAGCTTATTAAAATTACAGACTCCCAAGACTTGTCAAATTGGTCTTTCAGGGAAAGACCTCAAAATTTATATTTTTAAAGAGATGCCCCTCTACCACCCAGCTCCCATAAATGAGCTGAGAAGCTTGGGAAACCTTGCTCTGAAGCAGACTGTGTATGGCTGTTTTTTATACTTGTACAATTTTGAAGGCTTTGTAACTAGGTGGATGTTATACTTGGTTGTGGTACAAACAGTTGGCTTTGGTTATTTTATACTCGGTACACTTCACAGATCTTCGTTAATCTCCCTACTCCTTTATGCATTTAAATTTGACCCCCAGTTACAGAAATCAGCATCCACAAGTGGCCCCAATTCCTTCCACATGACTTCCAGCCAGTAGTACTTAATCTGGGCTTCTGAACTGGCAAGAGAGGTGAGGCTGGAATCTTGTCAGCCTGAGTGCTGGAATCTTCACAAGGAACCTCTGTTAGAAAACACACTAGACATGACAAGAAAATGAGCTAGACATGAACTGGTTACAGAATGCAGATTTCTGGTTATAACATTATTTAGAATCTTGACAGTAATGAACTTGGTCAGCACAATGGTAGGGAGGTTCCAACTGCTTTTTGTTGTTTTAATCTTATTTGGGGGTCAGCCTGTGGCTCACTTGGGAGAGTGCGGGGCTGATAACACCAAGGCCATGGGTTTGGATCCCACATAGGGATGGCCGGTTTGCTCACTGGGTGAGCATGGTGCTGACAACACCAAGTCAAGGGTTAAGATCCCCTTACCGGTCATCTTTAAAAAAATAAAATAAAATAAAATAATAATTAAAAAAATCTTATTTGGGTGAAGATGTGGAGAAATTATTCCAGACAAAAACACGCAAAGTTTTTAAGTACTGTATCCACCCCCACCCCCACCCCTCCTGGTGCATTCCCTCTGGCCTGGCGCTGAAGCCACTGCAGCCCCTTCAGATCATCCCCATCACTGGCTCCTGCTGAGGGACATGCTTCCCCATCCAGCCTGCAAGGAGGTGCCACGGGACATGGTGGTGTGGCGTGGTGGACTGTGGGTTTTGCATCCAGACCCATCTGAGCTAGAGCTGGGCTCTGGTTTCCTGTGTGGGTGACTCGGCATGTTATTAACCTCCCTGAGTTAGTTTTCCCATCTGTACATGGGTAGGAGTAATCTCCATTCCATGGGGTTGAGACCATACATAATAAAGCGTCTAGCCTATAATTTATATTAAATCTCTTGCCTTGGGACCTTTCTTTCTTCATTTCAAAATTTTTTTTGTTTTTACTGCTGGCCAGTATGGGAATCAGAACCCTTGACCTTGGTGTTATTAACACTATGCTCTGAGTTAACTGGCCGGCCCTACCTTGGGACCTTTGTTAAGGAAAAAATTTCCCATTTGTTCCTCTCCAGCTTCTTCTGCCCCACAATCACTTCCTTTTCCACTCTCCTGGGAGGAAGGTCAGGTTGTACTGATAGTTCCAAGTTCCTGGTATCTTACCCTTGCCTGCGCTTCTGTCCTTCCTGGGCTCATGCAGTACATTAATTAGCTAGCTACTTGAGGAGGCTGGTTCTGTGGCTTAACAAAGCTGCTTCTTCACCCTTACTCCAGGGTGGTACCTGTGGCTAAGCTGCTGGACTTCGCATCCCCACGTTCTGAACACATGAGACCAGCTCTTTCCAACCACCAGAAACAGACTTCCTGTGTGCTCTTTGTACAGAGTCAGTGATGTATCCTAACCTAAGCCTTCCTGTGCTTAATCGTTGCTCTAGGTTCTCTTAATGGCTCGCTACTGAAGAGCAAACCCTCTCCATATCTCTCTCTAGAATGATCCTTCAGAACATCAGTACTGCAGTGACAATTACAAAAACGCTTTTTATCTGTGGAAGACCAGTGGCACTGTAACAGCCGTTCCTGTGTTTCCTCTCTTTTAATTCTTAGTATTCCTTATGTCCTCCCCTTCCATCTGCTGCCCAGAAACTCCATTCTCCACCACCCCAGCTGTTCCTGGAATCGGGGGACTTTCCACTGAGAGCATTTCATCCCTGTGTTCATCAACCAGTCTCAGTGGGCCTCAGGGTCCAGGCGATCACCCTGTGGTTAGCGAGGCAGGTGCGGGCAGAGGAGAGAGGTGCACTCACTCTCCTCTTTGAATAAATGCACATCCTGAACAGGACTTCCTCTGAAAGCCTTAATTGTTTATTTTATTACAGTTCTTACTCCATTCTCACTTTCCATCTGCCTTTCTTCTGTAATTCTGTATTCCCCTGTGACTGAGCAGCAGCGGCCAGACCGGAGAAACCGCAGATGGCCCACCCCGTCTAAAGAGAGCCTTTTACTATTTTCCCTTAACTTCCACAGCTCCCCACCAGGCTGAATTCTGCCTTTCCTTTTAACCTCTGCCTTTGTGCTTTTGCACTCCACACTGGTGACTTGTGTGGGCTTTTGATCTGGTTCTAAATTGCAGGCTACCCACATAGTAGTGTCCTTCCCACATAGTAGTATCCTTCCCAGTCCAGGACACATAGTAGTATCCTTCCCAGTCCAGGACACGCCAGTCACCTGGAAGGGAGGAAAGGAGGAAGGATGGGACGAGCAGGCTGCCTTGCAGGGCCCAGTTGCCTTCTCATGGGCTAGGGTCCCCGGGCTCCTCAGGCACAGCACCCCCCACCCCATGTGCAGGGGCCACCCACACACCTCTCTCCCTTGCTCTCGTCTTTCTGCCACACCAGCTAGTTATTTATTGTCTCCATTTAGCTCCTTTCAGGCAGCACAAAACAAAGGGCCTATCATTTGTGTCACATGCGTGCTTTCTGTGTTGATTTGCTGTTCTTTATTCGTCAGGCATCAGCCCAAAGAGCCAAGTGGATACTCAATTTGATGCACATGAATGATTTTAGACCCTTCTAACCCAGATAAAATAAAAGAGAGAAGCCACCTGAGGTTTGGCACAGAATTATTCCAACCAGCCAACTTCTCTCCAGTTTCCTTTGCCCTTTCTAGTCCTAAGGAGAATCCTTTTCTACAGACCACTATGTCAGCCCACCTACACGACCCCCCTTACCACAGCTTGCAGAACCCACCAAGGCAAGGTCCTCTGCTTAAGGAAGGGACCTACCTGTATCTGAGCTGCCAAGTGTTTGGAATGTTTTATTCGCACTGCAACTATGAATGGATTAGAAACTGGGTGTCTCTGGTACGTACCACACAGAGAATAAGTAGCCAGGTTATCTTTTGTCCCTTTCAGAGAAGTTTGGGTATGGCTGCCTTAGGGCCACTTTGGGAAGTGTTTGATAGCATGTCCCCCTTGAACGTGGTCATACACAGCCTCCTCTCAGAACTTCCCTTGTGAGTGTCCAACTGTATCCTCCCAGAATTCCTTGGTTCCTGATGCACGCTTGGCTTTAATCTCTTGGTTGGCTTCCAGGGAAGGACATGGCAGCCGTGCAGAGGACCCTGATGGCTCTAGGCAGCGTTGCAGTCACCAAGGATGATGGCTGCTACCGGGGAGAGCCATCCTGGTTTCACAGGTAAAAGTCCCTTCCCTGCCTCATGGAGCTGAGGATGATTTTAAACAGAGAGAGGATCTGAAGCCTTGGAGCTCTCCAGAGGCTGTTTGTATACAAAGTCCCTAGGAACAAGCATTCCTGCCCTACGACTGAGTCCCTCAGGAAAGACCCATGCTGCCATTCAGGCCAACATCCTACCAGGGCAGAAATAGCTGGACCTGTCTTACTCAACACCTGGATCCTCCGATCTGCCCAGCTTCCCTTTCTCCTGAGGCTCAGCAGCACTACATGGCCTCTCTCAGAGGCAGCTTGATGTCTGAACTTGGTCTTATTATGATCCAAGTATCCCTGAGCCTCCCTTCCCTTCTCCTTCCCTTCCCCTCTTTTTATCTTTTTGCACTTAATGAAGGGTCAATATGTCCTGTTTGCCTGCCACAGTCCTGGCTGATACCTGTTTCCCAGTGTATTTATTAATAGCACCCTCTTGCACTCTCAAAAGTGTCCTAGTCTGGATGATAAGTTGTGATAAATTATGTGGTTATCTCAGTAAAGGGCCTTTTCCTAAAGTGTTTTTGTGGTGGTAGATGAAAAGAAAAGAGCACCTTGTAGCAGATAATTGATTATTCATTTTCCTGATCCCCTTTTCTCCGTGACAGTTATGAAAAAGGTACCAGGTTGTGTCATTTTAATTGAACTTGGTCTGAGAACATCCTAGATACTGGCCAGTTGAAACCCTGGTTTTAGTCCCAGCATTATTAGTGACCTACCATGGTCTATATGGCTGCAAAACCAGAATTATTTACTATCTGGCTTTTTACCAAAGTTTGCCGACCTCTGATCTAGAGTAAAAAATTTCCTCTCATTAATTCTTAGGTCCTGCAGGTCTAAAATGGAGCATTAATTGTTGGCCCTTTATAGGGAGGGGTAGAATGGGATTAATGACATGCTTTGTAAGAAGAGCTGACTTTAATTTTCATAAGGCTCTGAGGTAGCTGTGAGAGAGAGGGTGAGAAGCTACAGATGGCCTACAGAGATGGCCTAAAGTGGAGGAGGCAGAAGGGTTAGTTATAACACCAAGGTCAAGGGTTGGGATCCCCATACTGGCCAGCTGCCAAAAAAAAAAGTGGTGGAAGAAGTGAGAGGAAGAAAGGAAGAAAGCTGGGAGTGAGTTCCCTGAGAGGCTGACACTGAATCTGCTGTCTTCTTTGCTGGAAATTCTGGAAAACAGTTGGGCTTCTAAAAGGCGGAGCTCATGCCTCCTGGTAGGGCCATAGCTCTAGGTAGGGCATGCTGTTCTATTTGGTGACCCCTAGTAGAGCCTGTCCACCTGCAACTCTTGGAAAGGGTTTGAAAACTGCCATAGTGACGTTATTTCATCTCGCTCCCCCTGTGCAGGAAAGCCCAGCAGAATCGGAGAGGATTTTCAGAGGAGCAGCTTCGCCAGGGACAGAACGTAATCGGCCTGCAAATGGGCAGCAACAAGGGAGCCTCCCAGGCGGGCATGACCGGGTACGGGATGCCCAGGCAGATCATGTGAGATGCCGCACGCGCCTGCCCCTGGCAGAGAGGACGGACGCTCTGCACCAAGGTCTCTGTGAAAAAGAAATAGTTAGTCACCTTCTGACCTTCTCCTCTTTCTCAAAGCCTCCTGTCCCTGGTTTTTGCAAGTGCTGCCTTTCTGCTGAGAATCCATGTTGCCTACTGCTGCCACCTTCTGTTCATTTAGAACTATGCAAAGACTCCGCTTCCTCTTCCTGAGCTCCTTCTTTGCCCTAAAGTCTTCGTTTATTTGATTATTTATTTATTTATTTATTTATTTGCCAAAAATTCCCTTCCTTGCCTTACAGAACACACCTAATAAACAAATTAGTCTTGTGTCTTAAAGTGTAAAGTTTATTCTTTGTCTTAAGGATTTGGCAGGCTGGGCTGGTTTCGCTTTCATTCAAGAGGCCAGTACAATGGAATTAAGCTTAAGCTGTAGCTGTAGAAATACAGGTTAGCTACGAGGAAGCTCTTGCAAGAGTTCATAATGTTTATCGTGGCAATTGCACTAGAAAATTTAGAAATATTTTTGCCCACTCAGAGAGCCTAAAGCCATGAGTTCAAAAAGAAAGTTTTTGACCCCACGTTATTTTTTTGAGTACCACCTTTGTGCATATTACGCCAAACCTGTGGAGGACACAGGAATGAGCAAGACAAAGCACCAGTTCTTTTTTTTTTTCCCCCTATATATTGCTCTTTGCCAGCAACAGTTCTTTTAAGGAGCTCTTGTACAGGTGCCCGGGGAATATCTAATGGATGGATAGATAGATGGTTTTATTGACTGATGGGTGGATAGATGGCTGAGTGAATGAGCAGTTTTCACTTCTTTAGCATTAATCTCTCTCCTACAGGCCAGACCTTGGGTATTCATACAGTTTTTTTCATCAGCCCAGAGTTACAGGCCTTGTAGCTTGCTCTCCTAAAGTCATTTCTAGGATCTAAACCCCTAAAACTCTTAGTTAAATATTGTCTAAACTTGAGATCTGCCTAAGATGGATAGGTTTCCAAGACTTTTTTCATGGATAGAAAAACTAAGAGGGTAAGTAAGGTCTTAGGGCTGGCCTGTTAGCTTACCTCGTTAGAGCATGGTTCTGATAATACCAAGGTCAAGGGTTCGAATCCCCACACTAGCCAACCACCAAAAAAAAAAAAAAGGTTTTCATTTATATAATAAATCATTAATTAACAGAAAAAGGTAAAATAAATGAAAGTATAGACATTGTCACACTCTAATGTTTGGGTAGTAGTTTTTTAGACTGTGTTCTCTGTAGTTCTAGGCTTCCCTAGAGGTTTCTACAGGATCCCTATGGGGGCAGTGCTGCTGAGAAGGCAGAATCCTGGGTCCCCACTCCTACTTTAACCAGAACAACTATGCTCTTATGTATTTTACATATTAGGACTCAGCATAAGATTTTTAGATGTTAAAAAATTTGAATGTTAAAACTTGTTTAATGTTAAAAAAAAAAAAAAAAAAACGGGGTGGGGGGAAGATTTTGCTGAAGGAAATTGGCCTGTGGGTCACCTAAATGGGTTAAGGTATCCTTTTAGCAGACCCAGTGACTCTTTGACAGCTGCTGGTGAATTGTCCATTCCTGGAAAGATGTCACCCAAACATGGCAGCCAAATTCTTTCCTCAAATCTTAGGGAGTTGCCACAAAAGTTAGAGAAGGAAGTTGACAGATCCCAAAGAGTGAAACAAAACTGGGAGGAAATTCCTGGAGGGATAGAAGGTGTTTAGGTCCCTGTTTGGGATTGGGGGTAGGGGCTTGGGAAATGGCCCTCACTGGGGAGGGAACAGGTTGGGAGGGAACAGGTTGGAAGAGAGCATTCAGGCCAGACCTGTTCTGTTTCCCACATTGTCCTGGCTCGTCCACTGCTCTACAAGAGACACAAAGACAGGAAAACAGCACAATCAGCTCAGAGCCAGCAGGAAGCCACCCACCAAATCCAGGGCAGCTCTAGAGTCCAGCGAAAGCAAGGAAGAGGTAGCAAGAACACTGGCAGATTTGTCAGCACGTCTTCCCAACACCATCCCACCTACCCAATCAGGCTCCACCCTTCACCCCTCTCTGATAACTGCAACCTAGAAAATTTTGAGGCCCTAGGGAAGAGGTTTACCCTGAGTAGTGGGAATGAGGGTAGGAGATAACAAACAGAGAATGAGAGAGCCCAGTTTGTAATTTCTTTTTTTTTTTAAAGATGACCATTAAGGGGATCTCAACCCTTGTCTTGGTGTTGTCAGCACCACGCTCAGCCAGTGAGTCAACCGGCCATCCCTACGTAGGATCTGTAGGATCTGAACCCATGGCCTTGGTGTTATCAGCACCGCACTCTCCTGAGTGAGCCACGGGCCGGCCCTTTTTTTTTTTTTTTTAAAGCCAGTTTGTGATTTCAAAGAATGTCGGCCTCAATATATTTTCAGCTCCCAAAAGTCACTAGAAGGGATCCAAGCTAGAGCCTGAAATTTTTTCCTCTTTTCTCACTTGGCATTTGCAGTCAAGTTAGTAGGGGAAATATGAGCTCACAAGCAGCAACTGAAGACCTTTGATGGGTGTAAACATGGTCGTCATGGACCAGACGAAGAATCATTTAAAGTTACCCTAATAAATATACTAAAAATGATAAGGGAAAATACTGGAAACATGAAGCAATAATCCATTAATAGATGGTAAATACAAAGAAATGTTAAATAGTATGAGTCAACAATCATATAATTGGAATCTCAGAAGAGGAAAAAATCAGTGTAGTGAAAGGAAAATTGCAAGAGGTAATACTGAGACTTTCCCAGAATTTTTTTTAAAGAAGGGCTTGCCAGTTAGCTCAGTTGGTTAGAGCATAGTGTTGTAACACCAAGGTCAAAGGTTTGGATCCCCATACCGGCCAGCTGCCAATAAATAAATAAATAAATAAAAAGTCATAGGAACTGAGTTGTTTTTTTTTTTTTTTTTTTTTTACTTTTTAAAAGATGACCCGTAAGGGGATCTTAACACTTGGCTTGGTGTTGTCAGCACCACGCTCAGCCATAGAGCTAACTGGCCATCCCTATATAGGATCCTAACCTGTGGCCTTGGTGTTATCAGCACCGCACTCTCCCGAGTGAGCCACGGGCCGGCCCTGGAACTGAGTTTTAAAAGACTCATAAAGTGCCAAAAAATAAATACGAACCCTCAGTGGTAAACATAGTAAAATGTATGACCATTAAAAATAAATCAAAAACTCTCAAAGCTTTTAAAGAGTAAAAGCATTGGCAACAGCTTGATCCCTTAAAGAAAAAGAAAAAAGAAAAGAAATAAAGAGTAAAGGCATATTACATATAATGGAAGAGTCAGATTGACATTGAACTTCTCAACAGTAACCCTGGACACATAAAATAATATTTTCAAGGTGCTGCTGAAGGAAAAAAATATATATCGAACACATAATTTTCTCTCTAGCTAATTAATTTTTGAAGCCCAAGAGTGAAGCATAAATATTAACAAAACACACTCTTTGAAAACATAATTCGAGTAAGTATTCCAGTAAGAAAAATACGTTACGAGAAAAATGCTATTTGATATGGGAAGTGAGGATAAGTAATTAAATTAGAAACTGTTATTCTTGCTTAAATATATATGGACTAAAATAGAGAAAAAGTATATCTATAGCAATGCAAAACTAAAATTCTAGACAATACCAATAAGGTGTGTGTGGCAGGGGTGAGAAGTGCAGAGAAAAGATGAGAGTCCTGAGAAAATTGCCTTGTTTGGAAGAAAGATAAAGATATTGATAAGTTTAAGAAATTCTTTGGAAAAGATCAATGTATTGAGTCCAACTCATTGTATGAGACTAATTTGACATTGATTCCGAAACCCAAAACAAGACAAAATAAGAATTATAAACTGATTTCACTTGGAACACAGGTGTAAAAAATCCTAAATAAAATATCTAACCCACTCAAACAATGTATTTAAAAATCTGTTAGAATGAACCATTTTCTCTGAGTTTTTCTGAATGAATTTTTTTTTTAACTGGATGGATTCTCTGGGGATCCACTCTCCTGTAGAGTGAACCCCAAGTAAAACTTGAACTTGTGTTTCATTCTTTAAAGTCATAAAGAGATTGCCTATTCCAAGCCTTGAATTTCATTTATGATAATACTGAAGACCAGAGGTGGAATGACTTACCTAACATAATTTAGCTAATTAATTTTAGTAGTAGGGTTTAAATTCAGTTGTCTAGACTTCCAGAGCTCATTCCTTTTAATGACATGCCTTTCTGCTAATTCTCTCTCACTATTCTTCTTAAGGCATTGTTAACTAATAATGTCCTCACTTATTCAACAACTGCCTTAGTCATCAGTAAAAGTCATTTATGTGTTGAAGTTATGAAAATAACTAGAAAACCATTCCTGTCAATCAGTCAGTCAACAAAAATTTATTGAGTAATATATTTAAGGAATTGTATGATAAGCTGGGAGATACAAAGTAATGTCACATGCTCTTAATTGAATAAATGTATAGTCTAGTTGAGTGAACAATATACCTGGCAGTTTCTTTCTTTCTTTTTTTTTTTAAAAGATGATCAGTAAGGGGATCTTAACCCTTGACTTGGTGATGTCAGCACCACACTCTCCCAAGTGAGACAAGCGGCCATCCCTATATAGGGATCTGAACCCATGGCCCTGGTGTTATCAGCATCACACTCTCCCAAGTGAGCCGCGGGCGGCCCTCTGACAGTTTCTTATATCATTAGTTGCCTGTTTAAGGGCCAAATGAGAGCAATGTCCACTTGGACCCTCTGAAAGGAGAGTTCTTTGGCCTGGGATAGTCAGGGAATGTTTGGTGGAAGAGATTGGACTCAGGAACCTCTCTGCTTTGTGCTATCATGGGAATGCATCTGGTGGTTTTAACACTTATCCCAACATACCTGGACCCCATAGGGTTAAAACAATGAGCAAGGTGCTTGGATTTTAAGACAAATCTCCCTGGGTGGACTTGAGCAAAGGGCACAGTGATTTGTGAAATACCTGTAGCTCCTATACCTGGGGGTCTCATTTCATCTTGCACCTCTAGAAAGGAGGGTTCAATGTCAGGACTCGTTATTATTTTTTTTTTTTTTAGCAGCTGGCCAGTAGAGGGGATCCAAACCCTTGATCTTGGTGTTATCAGCAGGGTGCTATAACCAACTGAGCTAACTGGCCAACCTTCAGGATCTTAAAGGAAGGCATAAAAGTTGTTTGTTTTCAAGTTACCTTTTTAAAGACCTAATTCTGTCAGCATTTGTGCCAAAGGATTAGTTAGAGCTCAGCTTGATGTGGAATGTACAAAACTTTACACGATAATTGTTGTAGGTTCACCACAGGATCATGACACCAAGCTCTCAACTTCATACATAAACTGCTTCAACCCAGGGGTCAAGATCAAGGTGCTGTCCCAGAGACAACCACTGAGCCACTGCTCGAAGCACCCCAGGCTCCTGAACCAGGGTGGTGACATCTGAATCCAGCCCAGCAGTGACTCAGGGGCCACTGTAAGCCCCCTGGTCTCCCCTGCCAGAATGAATGGGGGGGCATGGGCCTTGATCACGCCCCCCCTCCTTCCTCCTCTTCCCGCCCTATTTCCCCTCCCTCTTCCCTTCTCCTTCTCCCCCACAACTGCTCCACAACCCACAGCAAGATCTTAGAATGAGGCGTGGAGCTGGGCGAAGCTGAACCCCTCCACGACTACATAGAAAGCACAGCAAAAACACCATTTTCACACAGGTAGCCCACCATAGCCACCGCAATTGCCACAGCTAGTCTCTATAGCAGCAGCAGTCACAGCCACCATGCAGATGGCACGCTAGACTCTCAACTGCATTGACACAAGGAGAGGCAACAGTGGAGACCAAAAAAAAAAAAAAAAAGAAGTCCTCTTTCTCCACAAAGCACACTCCAGAATAATGGAAGAAGCATCTGATTTACAATAATAAGGGAGGGCGTGATCACACCTGTCTCAGTACTGGACAGATCATCTAGGCAACAAACAAACCAGCAGAGGATCGGTTAATCCATCAGATGGGGAGAACAAATCTATGGTTATTAGAGGAGGGAAGAGGAAGGTGGAAGGGGGAGGAGGAGGGGATAGGGGAGAGATTGGATAAAGGGCATACCGAATAAGTATGGTTTGTAACAATGAATATGCTAATAAAAAAAAAGATCAAGGTGCCGTAAATCACAGAAACAGAAAGACTTGCTAAGAAGTAGTGGCATCTGTAGGGTTGCACCAGACTGCAGTGGGAATGCATCTTCCATTTCTGATTCTCTGATAAGCCAAAGACAGAAAGATGATTGAAGAAAATGACTCCAGGCAGCCAGACTAGGCCAGAGTTCTCTATGTTTCATATTATCCCTCCTACCAACAACCAACAGCTGTCACTGAAGCTAGTCTTATGTCAATGAAAACAGAAAGCTCACTTTTCATAAGGTCTTTTTTTTTTTTTTTTTGCAGCCATTCTGCTATTTTAGTTACTATTTACAGAGAGTACTTCTTTTAACAGTAAATTTAATTGCCATGGCCTTGAATTAGCGAAACTGCTAATTTAATCAGTCACTGAAATTGCAATAGTTTTGTTGACTATGAATCTTTTACTGCTATAGTAACCGTAATTCACAAAGATAAAATTTTAAATTACGGTAGAATTATTGGCAGATATGAACACATCATTCTTGCATGTGTTTTATATGCCTAGTTCTCTTGGACATTTTTTTTTTTTTTTTAAGTTTTATTTTGTCGATATACATTGTGGCTGATTATTGCTCCCCATCACCAAAACCTCCCTCCCTTCTCCCTCTCCCCCTCCCCCCTCTTGGACATTTTGAGGGCGAATTTTCCACATTTAAACAGGCCAAGGTCAGTTTCTTGAATGATGTAGATTCCAGGTCATCTTTCACATGGGCTTGGTAATGCGCTCACGTTTCATATATGATGAATGAGCTTATGACCACTATATCCCCTAGGATAAGATTCTCTGTTTCCCAGCATTAAGAACCACTTCAAATGGTAGGTGCCAATCTTCTATAGTTTATTTGCCCATTTCAGCTCTATAAAATAATCTAATAGTTTGACTGGATCCAAAGTGTAGTCAAGTTCATTTTTTTAAGAGCAACCTTTCTCTTCTCTCAAATTATAGACCTACTTAGCACACTAAGCAGGCAGTGACAATCAAGGAAGAGTAGATTCAATAGTTATTATGCAAACCCTGAGTCTCTTCAGTAACACACCTACTGTGCCACTGAAACCACTGGCCAGGGGCCAATTGAGGAAGATTCTTCTAGGCCTTTGGTGCTCAGTTTTTCTCCATGTGATGCTAACATGCTGTAAATTGTAGAAATGGGAGTTTTCATGTCAAAACAGTTCTTTGCTAACATATGCACCCAACAAACAAAAGCAAGATAACTGAATTTTTTTTTTTTTTTTTTTTGTCGTTTTCTTGACTGGCACTCAGCCAGTGAGTGCACCGGTCATTCCTATATAGGATCCGAACCCGCGGCGGGAGCGTCGCTGCGCTCCCAGCGCCGCACGCTACCGAGTGCACCACGGGCTCGGCCCGATAACTGAATATTTTTAACATTAATCATTTCTTCTGTATATGATTAACTTAGAATTGCCTTGTGTTGTAATAAGCAGTTGTGACATCATCCATAATGACCCAGAGACATGGGTGTCTGAGCCAGTGCTCCCTGGGAAGCACACAGTGACTCTAGATGTTGGTCTGTATCCATTTTATTATCTTGCTACTGCTTTATTAAAACTATAGGTCTTGGATGGGTGGCCAACTGGCTTAGTCGGTTAGAGCATGGTGTTATAACACCAAGCCAAAGGGTTCAGATCCCTGTATCAGCCAGCCACCAAAAATAAATAAAATAAAATAAAATAAAAATAATAAAGAAACAACACAGGTCTTAATTAATGTTTAGCATGTGTAATTTATGGACTATCACTCTAGCTTCACGGTATCTGTGCAGTGGGCCAGCATGATAATTTTCCCTTTTTTAAATTTCAGAATAGATTTTTTTGTCCTGTTACAAAACTTTGTAAAATATCTCAACAATTCAGGGAATGTAAAAGACCCTTTTAAATTCCATCCACCAGTATAACCACTACCCACAATTTAGTGCATATTATCCTAGCATATTAAAATGCACATGTAATCAGCATAATGTTTAGAATATTTCTGTCTTTATGACTTTCTTGTGAGTAAACTAGTTTCTCAGCTACAACCTGTCCAGCATTAAAGCTTCCTAGGAAAAGGGAGGGCAGCTACCTTCTCAGGAAATAGAAGGATATGATTCATGGGGATGTCCCAATAAGACCAGAGGAGGAAGCTGGTCCTTTCTACATGGAAAGTTCTTCTACATGGAAATGATGGAATAGTTTTTCATTGAAAGTCCATTAACTGGACATATTATCTTTTACTTAATTAGTACTTTATTGTTAGATTTTAAAATGTTTCCAGATTTCACCATTAAAATTGATGCAGTCTGGCTGATTAACTCAGTTGGTTAGAGCACAGTGTTGATAACACCAAGGTCAAGGGTTTGGATTCTCCCTGTGCTAGCCAGACACCAAAAATAAACAAATGAATAATGCGATATGAAACATCCTTATAGATATAACTTTATAATAATTACCTTAAGATAATTCCCTATATGCTAAATATCTGTTTTTTATTAATATTGTCAAATTACCATCTACACTACCAGTTTACTGCCTCACCTGCAACGTGTAGTCAACACTCTCATCAGCATTATCACTTTTAAAAAATTATGAATATTTTGAAAGATACTTTCTGCATACTAGGATGTTCATGGAACTTGTTATTTTTCCTGGGAAGCTGCAAAAGAATTTTATGATGGCTGAGTACCTCCAAGCATCTTTCATGTATGCCACAGGGTATATCAATCTGTGAGCAATTCATGCTTGTTAATGACTCTATAAAGCAGATAGAGTTGGTAGAGGCAGAAGGGTAGACTGGTAAAAAATTATTGCAAAATACGGCACTAGAACAGAAATTATTGTCTCCAGAATTCAACTTGAATGTCTTAGGCAAGAGAGCTAAAGCCAAATGTGGTTAATTGATTTACTGCTTAGTGAAATCAAAGATCTGATGTGGCTCTTAGCGTATGACATATTTTCAAAATAAATATGTCAACTTTTATAGCCTTGAGCTGAGAAGGAAAAGCTATTTTGAAGGGCAAGGATAAATCTCACTATAGTTCAAATGGGTTTAGGGCAAATATTGTCCTATTGACCTTTATTTTAATAAAACAGATATTGAATGGTCTTTTGTAGGATGGAGTTAAAGATCCATTCTGGTTCCAAAAACTTGGATCAATAGTTCTCTAGGAGATCATTGCATCAGTCTTATGATGAGATGAGCTTAGCTCACATAGATTGCAAAATGAGAAACTGCTGGATAAGAAATCCTGTTCCAGAACAAACTGAAGTGAAAAATAATGACCTATGGGAATTTCACTTGAGAGACATTGTCTTAGTCTGTTCAGGCTGCTATAACAAAATACCTTAGATTGGGTAATTTATAAGTAATTGAATTTTATTTTTCACAGTTCTGGAGGCTGGCAACTGCAAGATCAAGGCACCAGCAGATTTGGTGTCTGGTGAGGGCCCCCTCTCTGCTTCTGAGATGGTGCCTTGTTGCTGCATCCTCCAGAGGGGATGAACACTGTGTATATGGTAGAAGAGATGGAAGGAACAGGCAGCTCTGTAAAGCCTCTTTTATAAGGGCATTAATCCCATTCTTGAGGACAGAGGCCTCATGGCCCAACAACCTCCAAAAGGCCCCACCTCTTAACACTATCACCTTGAGGTTTAAGTTCCAGCATATGAATTTTGAAGGAACACATACATTCAGACTATAGTGGATGTTTATTTAGCACCTACTAAATGTCAGGCACTTTACATAATCTGTCTCTTTTAATTCTTATGACAATCCTGCAAAGTGAATATTTACATAATTTTCCAGATAAGGAAAGTAAGAAATAGAGAGACTAAAGGATTATTCAAGTTTCCACAGCTAGTAAGAGGGAAAACTGGAATTTGGGCTCTTTGATTCCAAAGCCTTATAAATTCCACTATACAATGTGGCCTTCTACATCCTAGACACAGTGCTGAGCTCTGGGGACACACAGGTAAAGACATGGTCCCTGCTCTCAACTAGCACTTAATTTTTCCCCAGGAGGAGCTCACAGTGAAGAGTCTATAATTCAGGAAAACACAGATATGTCTGGTTCTGTGGACCCTGCTCAAAAGATATATTTAATTCTTTCCTAAGTTCAAGGCACCCTTGTATATATAAAAAACTAATATTTAAGGTAAGTTGTTTGATATTTAATAGTTTAACATAAGATTCTTGATCAGAATTATTCTTTCAAAGCTGTGTAGATGTAGATGTTATATAAATCTTTCATTTTCCCTGGAATCTTTCACTTAGATCCAGGACTAAGGTAAGATAAGTGAGGCATTCTCCTTGGTCACCAAAATTTAATTTTGAGAAGCAAACCAGTGTGTAACACTTCCTGCTACAGTTGTAGGAATAAGAATGGCAAAACTAGGTCTTTGGCAATATAGTATTCATTAATTCATAGTAATTAATAGATGTTATTAATTAACATTTAATTGATACACCAGCCAAAATTTACTGAGCACCTACCATATGTCAGACATCATGCTACCCTCAGGGTATTTCAAGGATCAGAGAGTCCCTCAGCTGATGCAGGTTTATCATAAGAGGAGTCAGGAAGCAAAGCCCCCCTAACTGTATAGTCATGTCTCACGACTTTGGATTACCATGGAGAGCAGCGGCTCTCACAGTCTGATACCAGGCTTCTGGACAGATTCCATCCTCCACTGGTTTGCTGAAGTACTAAGGCATTTTTATCGGTGAGTCTGAAATTGAGAAAGGGGATTTGGCAGCTGTGTCTAACTGTGGGTGGTGCTATCAAGGACTTCTAGTGAATTTAACTCATGAAAGAAGTGCAAAAATACCATTTAAGGTAAAACTCTTTCCAGTCCATTGGAGCAAATTGATGCACTGAATGATCACTTTGCAGAGACATGTACTCATATGCCCTTTATGCTTGGAGACAAAGTGATAGGATGCCAGCAAGCACCCTCAAATAGTCATAGGCACTCAGCCTGTTGGAGAAGCAGTAAAATTCCACTTTTGCATCCTGTTGCTAGGCCCATGAACTTAACCAAGCATACTTTAGAATTTTCAAATGAGATCAGTAACAATGTGACAGCCAGGAGACCCTATGGCAAAAAAACAAACCTCAGATACCCTGAGGTTTTAGGTAAGCCTAATCAAATAGAGATGCCAGATGGAATGAATGGAAAATAATTTAGTAGCTAATGTTACACAAACCACACATAGGCATTCTATGTGTCGGCAGGAACGAAGTTGAACCTACGGGTGCAAATTGAGAAAAAAAATACAACTGCTCCAGCACTGTGTAACTCCTCAATTAGGGTAAGAAATGTTGGAAAGCCAAAACTGTTTTTAGGCTGGCCGGTTAGCTCAGTTGGTTAGAGCACAGCCTCATAACACCAAAACTTTTTCTAGTAGAAAGCGTCTAATTTGATTCTGAAATACTTCCACATTTGGGGGTGGGGGAAGGGAGGGATTTCTGTTTTATCACATCACTGGTGTTCTTATTTGGATTTTAGCTGTCCTCCCAATCATCCGAGCTTTTGGTAAAAATGGCCAGAACATATACTTAGGCATTTCTCTTATTTACCATTCGTAAATTACATCAAGGCTGTTGGGGACTCTACTTGGGAATGACTTAGGAGAATGAGCAAACAGTTAAATAGTATTTATTTTAGACTTCAGTATATGCACATAGTCTATGGGCAAGTTGGTATGACAGGGGCTACACAGCAAAGAAACTGGGAGCATTGGGTAACATAAATTACTGAGATGGATTTGGGGCAGAGCAGTGCAGGACTGATTCTTGACTGCTAAAAGGTGAGATGCTCTCCAGGCCTATTTAAGCCATGGGATGAGCATTTAAGATGTTTTTATTGTTCTCACCCCTTTGTTTTTCCTCCTCTCATTTTTTTCTCTCATTGGTCTTCATACCTCTCTACACCAAGTTCATTTTGATTCATCTGTTTTATTTCATTCTTTGTACATAATCGTTCTCATTTTCTGTCATTATGTCATTTTCCCAACCCTATCCTATCATTCTGGTCAGTCTGAATTTTAAAGTAGGTTTTAAAACAATATTCCTCTGTAATCTAGTGACCTTTGCATAATTTCCAAACCCAATACTTTTTGGTATAGCAGATTCATTCCTTCATCAAACATTAAGCTGATTCAGCTCCTCCTGCAAGCCAGATGCTACGCTAGCTCAAGAGGATGGTAGCTTTCTATGTGTGGACTATTTAACAAGCTGTTTTCCAACTTGGGTCAATCTCGGTCTCCTTAGATTTGTCTGGTTAGGTATGTGAGGTAGAATGGCTTCTAGACTAGTTTGTCCCAGTGTCCCTCTGCCCAACCACATGTTTATACTGAATTGAGCACTTTTCATACTAGGCAATTAAAAAGGGGAAAGAGGTCTTTTTAGTGGGTCCACTGTACCAGAAAGAAACTAGGCATTAGCTATCAACCCCCTTACTTTCCCATTACTGGTCTAGTTTAATAACAGGACAGTCTTGTTTCAACATTTTCCCCTAGGGATTAAGAAGTCTGCCCATGGATGCTGTCCTTATGGCTCCTCCTGGGCCATGACTGAGTCTCGTGGCCCCATCCTCCTGCCTCCGTGCCACAGACAGGGAGAGTCAGAGGAGTAGGGTGGGGTTTTGGGATAACATTTGGAAAAATGGTTAGAATTCCACCTTCATCTATCCCAGACTATTCCCAGGCTCTAGAGTTTTTGGTAGTGCTGTCTGTGTGAATCAAGTTTACTCTGTTGAGACAGACAGACAATCCTCCAAGGATCTGTCACTCCTATAGGCCTTGCTAGGTGTTATAGGTTTAGTTGTGTCTCCCAAAAAAGATATGTTGAAATCCTAACTCCCACTACCTCAGAATGTGACCTTATGTTCACTGCACAGCTCTCTGCAGAGGGGGAGTGAATCCAGAGGAATCACAGGTTGACAGGATTTACTCCCCCTCTGCAGAGAGCTCAGTGGTGAGCAGTGATCAGATGGCAACTTTGCATGTGGCATTTATCATAATTGAAGTAGGTCTTAAGTAGCAGAAATTCAGTTATCAGTTGCTGAAGAGCTGGCCTCTCCACTGATTAGGCAGAATTGGAAGCATCATTCGCTGCTAAATGCTTTCTGTGCCAGGAGCTCAAAACCTTGCTTATGCTAGATGCATGACTTGGACCTACCTCCAAGTCTTCATGATGCACTCGTCTCAGCGCTGGGATAGAAGATTGAAATATTTGAAGTACTTTCAGGTGTTGAATTCATGTATTGGTAAGTGTGTGCCCCCAGTGATCACTGCTGAATCCAGTGAAGATATGTTTCTCCTTTGATTCAGGTCCCAGCATGCTATCTGCTTGGCTGGTCAGCTGGCAAACACCTGCCCACTTCCCTTAGCACAGGAGTCTTTGCTTCTAAGAAGGAAACAGAAATCTCTCCACTGTTTTTCAGGCTGCTTATGATGGGAAACACCAACCTATATCTGGCTACTGTGACTGTCTTTGATTATATGTTCTGGGATTAAAGGCCTCTGTACCAGAACTTCCACACCAGCAAAAGTAACAAGCAGATCAGCACGTGCTTGTTCACCTAGCATATGGCAAGCTTGTTTATCTTACATCCCAGCTTTCTTTGCCATCATCTGTCAAAACCAGTAGCATGTCTAGTGTATTTGACTCCCGAGTGATAATTTCCCTCCCCAACATTTTTTCAAGAAAAATTTCAAACATGGAGTTGAAAGAATTTTGTAGTGTAAATGTATATACTCACACCTAGATTCTACCATTAACATTTTGCTATACTGGCTTTATCACATATCTGTTCATTTAGAGTGGATCTTTTTTTAACAACCTCTTCCTCTACACAATGAAATTATTTTCAGTAAGAATCATGAAATAAGGGCTGGCCAGTTAGCTCAGTTGGTTAGAGTGCAGTGTTGATACTGATAACACCAAGGTCAAGGGTTTGAAGCCCTATACTGGCCAAAAAAAAAGCATCATGATATAAAACAAATAATAATAATGGCTAGAAAAAAATCCAGTGAAAGAAAATTTTACTAAACATTGTATATATAATTATTCTAGTGAAAATAAAATTAACAAAATAAATATTGCATACAAAATATTATGTATAAAAATATTATTCCTCACAATTCACACTCTGTTTAACTGTACCAAGTTTTAAATATAAATTAACTGTGAATGGTCACATAGAAGGACAAAATAAAATGATTGAAGTTCTGTTTCTTTGTCTTCATAAACATTGGACTATTATTGGTTGCTTCAAATCTTCTGCTTAAATCCAGGAATATGTAGTCCCACAGGGGTTGTTGGAGAGAAGGACTCTGCCCTAAGTAAACGCAAATGATTCCAGACTGTTAGAAACTTACTCTTGAAATAAACGTATGTCACAGTCTTCTAGTGTTTGAGACCAACTGTACAATTGGAAGATCTCCAAGTTAACTTCTACATGACATTCATTATTTATTAAAAGATGAGTAATAAGGATATACTTATTTGAAGCTTACACATATATTATTAAAACTCAGTTGTAATGACAGCAATTGTTTAGAATTTAAACCAATCAAAGATTTTTTTTTTTCAAGGAGGAATATTTTATTACTGACATTGTTTACAAGTGCTGGCATGATGATAAAAAGGCAGTTTTCAGATAATTTTATGATCGTTTTTGAATTCTGCAGCTTGCTGTTATTTGCTGTTACTTCCCACTCTTGGTGGTATCAAAGGGAAACAGAATGGGACACTAGTGAAAGGTTTGTATCAGTATGTTTTGTGTTGCTATAACAGAATACCTGTAACTGGGTAATTTATAAAGAACAGAGGTTTATTTGGCTCACAATTCTGGGACAGCTGCATCTGGCATTGGCCTCAGGCTGCTTCTACTCATGGCAGAAAGTGGCAGGCAGCCAGAAGGTACAAGCAGGTCACATGGCAAGAGGAAGAGAGAGAGAGAGAGAGAGAGGGGAGGGGCCAGGCTCCTTTAAACAACCAGCTGTCACAGGAACTAACAGAGTGAGAACTCACTCACTACCACCCCCAGAGCATTAACCTATTCATGAGGGATCTGCCCCCATAACCCACATTACTCCCAACATTGCTAAGTTGGGGATCCGATTTTCACATGAGTTTTGGGGGAACAACACATCCAAACTCTATCAAGGCTGTAAAGACATATTTTATTCAGTACTGTTGCAATAGGGGAAAGAGACTTCAGTATTGATCTAAGCTCAATTCCAAATACAACAAAGACAGCTGCGTGAGGGGTCAGTGGATGGAAAATTACTATGAGGAGACATCAGGGATAGTGGGATTCCTGCTAAACTGATCTAATAAGATTCTTGCCAAAGGCAGGCCAAGGGCTTATATATCGAGGGTAAGAGATGAAGAACTGGATCAGATATTAAGGCTGGGGGGATTCCCACTAAACTGACTGAGCAGGATTCTTGCCTCAACTGAGCAAAGTGGGCCCAGGACAGGGTCCAAGGATGAGGTCTAGTTGAAAAGAGGGCTCAGAGGAGCTTGTCTAAACTTTGGTCAAGGGAAGAGTCTTTGTCACTGGCCATTGCTCAGTTCATATATTTTATTCTTATCGGTGGGATATGAGTTAGTTCTAGAAGTAAACAGAGAAATAATACAGAAATGGTGAGCCATTAAAGAAGACTTATTTTAAATTTTCCTAATTTTTTCATTATAAAGTCTAAAGCATTACTAGTCATTTCATCAGTATCACTCATAAATATCAAAACCCAGGAAGCAAATTAGTACAACATAACATAATTTGTTTTTCATTATATCTTTTCTTCCTCAAGTTAGATCCAATTTCAAGTATAAGGCAATTCGACTAATCCTTCACCACTTTCAGCAGCCAGTCTCTCGCTTGCTTCCTTATGCACAGCCTTTGAATGATGCTGTAGCTTGTGTCTGGATCGGCAGAGCTGTGTTTCTCCTTTAAAGGGCAATTGATCAGCTTTCCAGTGATGCCCAGAGCCCCCAGGAAATGATGTGTTAATGTACAAGCAAAATCTCCTCCTCGGCTAAGAGAGATTCTGACATTGCCCCTCAGGATTATGCTTCCTGCCCTTGGATCTAATTCAGATTGACATTGGGAAGAATGAGAGTGAAGGAAATCGGGAGTTCACATCAGAAAGGGCCCTAGGTTTACTGAAGACTGCAAGAGCAGGGGGAGGAAAAAGGAAAGAAATACTCTTGGTTAGGGGTTTTCAGAGAGTGTGGCTCGAGAGCTGAGGGCAGCCTTGGAGACTGTGTCTTCTGCAGCATGTGGGGATGCCAAGCAAGAGAAATGGGGGTGTGGAGACTTTTAAGAAGTGGTGCTGAGAGTTATAAATTAGATCTCTTTGTATTCTTCAGCAGATGCTGGCAAAAATTTTAATAACTTGTAAATATTTGTGGATTGTTGGACTGTGTTTCTTGTAAGAAAACCTTGCCTAGAGGCTGGACAGTGAGAGGCCTGACTCATACCACAGTTACATTAGGAAGCCTTTAGTTTGGGGTGCAGAGCTGAGTGCTAGGTCCCTTTAACATCCACGATAAAGCAACGAGGCAGCTTCAGTTTCTGAACTGGACCCGGTGGAGGTAAGTTGATTCCGTTCCTCTGAAAGCTAGCTTGAATGAGGGGACTGGTCTCTCAATTCCCCTGAAGCAAGCATGGAAGGGGGTGAAAACTGGCTTTGAGACACATAGAACACCTAATAATGGACAGAGTAAACAGTGATGCTTCACCCAAACCTGCTGACCTGAAAGTAAGTACAGTGCGGGAAGCCTTCTCTTACTTGAATGCCACTTATTGACCCTGTTATTAAAATGAGACTGTGTGACTTTATAAAAATAAAAGAAACAATAATAAAATACTTTATCTTCTTATGGCACTTAATGCATTTTATAAATGTGAGTTTGTTTTAAAGTACTGTACTTGACAATTTATTTGCAGCTGTTTTTCTAAAACTCCAGGGAAATTATACTGATCTCTACACAAATTCCATTTTAAAATTTAATCAGTGCTAACTGAGACTGCCTATAATGTGTTCCTGCACTTAAAGACCCAACCTTGGCCTTGTCAGTTCTACATGTACTGACATTTCTGTGTGTTTCTTTCTTGTAGTTTTTCAGGGAGATCCTTGAAAGTAGCTTAACACCATAGCAACTCATTTTACAATGGAACGTTTTTCTACTTAGAAACACCATCGTCACTCCTACAGGACACCACATTAAATGAAGTTTAGTCTAGTTCGATTTCACCAAGAGGGATACAAGCAACATTTCAATCCAGGGATTGACAAGAGTGTTTGGCAAAAAGAATAAGAGCGTCATGAATAATTCAGAGTGTACTTGGCTACAAATTATTCCATTAATTGATAGGATTAAAGACTGAAGACATGAATTTTGAAGGGAAAACTGAGGGAGAGTGAGAGAGGGTGAGAAACTCTCAACAACAGCACAAAAGAGAGATTATTTCTTTGGAACTGGTGTTCTAGATTGTTGCCTTTAAAAGAATGGGTGGCTAAAAGTTATTTTGTCGCTGGAGTTCAGGTATGATGACATGTATAAATCTCTCCTGTAAAGAAGCTAAACTCTCAGATACATTATTAAAGAATTCACAGCATCAAATGACAAGAGGTAGAGGAGAAAATAAAAGGAGGAGGGGAAACAAATAATGTATTTTTTCTTCTTGCATAAACACTTAGCATATCAGTATACTTAAACCAATAATTTTCTAATCTAATGACTCCTCTATTTCATTCTTTATTTTATTTTTAAATTATTCTTTTATGTATGTTTGAGAAACTGAGTCACTAATCAGTTCAGTGGCTAGCAATGGTGAAACAAGGGCATTTGGGGCTGGCGGGTTAGCTCAGTTGGTTAGTTAGTGCACAGTGTTTTAACACCAAGGTCAAGGGTTCAAGATAGGCCTACACAAATCATCACATCGCCTTAACTTTTTGTTCCTACCACCTAATCATGAAGCCATAATTAGGACATCAATTCATTTCTGTGAGGAACTCACTTTTATTCTTATTTTCAAACCTGTCTCACCCAGAAAGAATTGATTGTGAGAGGAAAGCAATATAATACAAACATTTGAAGTACTCACGTGCGCGCGCGCACACACACACACACACACACACACACACACACACACACAGAGACTGTGCATACACATGAATCTACGCACACAGACACTTTACCTTAGTCTGCTGAGATTCAGATCCTCTAGTCTACTTCACTCCATGAAATTCAGGCCTCTGTTCCACAACATCTGTGCAGCAGATTGGAGAGTTGAGGAGAGGACCTGGAGACCATTTCACTAGGGTTCATATAATGTCCAGTTTTTCTGACCTCTACTGTGTGGCTTGAAGCAAATCAATTTATTACACTTACATAACAGTTTGACAGATACATTTAGGTCTTTCAGCACCAAGCTCTCCTGACTGGGTAGTTCCATTTAAGCTCTAGACTACTTTAATTGATAATATATCTTTTTTTTTTTAAGATATCTAATATCTCAGTTCACATGGTCAGTGTCCAAGGGAAGCTACCAGGGAGACGCCCACCACTGCCAGGGAGACGCCCACCACGAAAACCCATTGGCAAAGCCATATCCAAGAAGCAATCCAAGAAGAAAGCTCCCTGTTGGAATGTCCAGAATAAAATCATTCTCTTCACAGTGTTTTTATTCATCCTAGCAGTCGTAGCCTGGACGCTTCTGTGGCTCTATATCAGTAAGTTAAAATCAGTGTTCCTTTGGGGTTAGGTGTTAGCAATGCAGGTCTAACCTGTCTCTGGGTATTTCTGATGAAATTTTCCTCTTCCTCAAACTGATACACCATTTGCAAAGCTGGTGTTGAAGTTTTAAGGAGAAAAAAACCAAAACTGTCTTCCCCATTTCTCTTTTCCTACCACCACTTTCTTCCCATACCGCAGCAAGAGGAGAGATGGGAAGAGCTGAGGAGGAAGCTCAGGAAATCGTGACTGGTTCAGAAATATAAATATAAAGCATTTTTAGCTTTTAAAAATGAATGGAATGCTAAGCCGTTCTATTTCCTCATTCCACCCACTGCTTGTTTCTAGGCAACTTTAAATTTCCAGCTCCTTGAGCTTCATTTTACATATGCATTTTTCTCTCCCCTGTTATTATGCTTTTGTCAATCTAGCTGATCTTTCTGGGCAGGTGTCATAACTAAGCCCTTTCTTATAGAATACTTACTCATGCCACTCAGTAACTGTAGCATTTGTTGACTTGTATTGGAGTCCCCATCCTGTGCATGTTAATATATTTGATACAAGATACATGTACTATGACATAAGATGAAATATATATTTGGCCTCTGACCCTGGTTTCTGGTGCAGGGCTGCTAACACTCTTGTAACTTCCCCGGTGATGGGGTGATAGGAGCATCTTTTGTTATAACATTTGATCTAAGCTCCAGGTTCCACTGAGGTTCTGAGAGTGTCTTTTTGTTTGTTAAACAGATGACTAGTGGCTGAAAGCCACTAAATTGCCAGAGGAACCAAACATGTGATTAGAGGACTGCAACTTTCAGCAACACCCCCCACCCCCTACCCCCACCCCTCCGCCGGAGATAGAGCTCAGTCACCAAAGGGCAAAGATTTAATCCATCATGCCTCCAAAATGGAACCTTCATAAAAACCCTAAAAGAAAGAGTTCAGGGAACTTCTGGGTTGGTGAACATATCAATGTGCTGGGAGGGTGACATACCCCAACTCCCCAAGGATAGAAGCTCTTGCCCTTGGGACCCTTGTGAACCTCGCACTTGTGAACCTCTTCATCTGGCTGTTCATTTCTGTCCTTATGATATCCTCTATGATAAACCAGTAATAGTTAAGTAGTGTTTCCCTGAGTTCTGTGAGCCATTATAGCAAATTATTGAACCTGAGGGGGTTGTGGGAACCCTCAATGTGTAGCCAAGTCAGACAGCAGTATGGGTAGCCTAGAGACTCACTACCTGTGACTGGCATCTGAAGTGGGGGGCAGTGTTGGGGGAACTTAACCTGTGGGGTCTGACACTACTCTGGGTAGCTAGTGTCAGATTTGAATTGAAAGTTGGACACCCAGTTGGTGTCACAGAAAACTGGAGAATTTCTTGGTGTGGGGGAAAAAGCCCCTATGAACCCGTAAAATATGTAGCTGCCTAAAATGAAATCCTTTTAGGAGCCTGATACTGACATAGATCAGACAATGTCTTCCTGTCACAGGCGGGAAGACCTCCTAATCACTTCCTCTCCTATATTACAGGTAAGACAGAAAGCAAAGATGCTTTTTACTTCGTTGGGATGTTTCGTATCACCAACATTGAGTTTCTTCCTGAGTACCGCCAGAAGGAGTCCAGAGAATTTCATTCAGTGGCTGGGACAGTGCAGCAAGTGGTGAGGGGAAGGGGGTGGGTGGGTGAAAGGCTGGGGGGTGGGGGCTGAGGTGGAGTGGGGGTGGGGGAGGAGAGCGAGAGGCTGGGAGGGTGGGGTCGAGGGGGTGGTGGGTGGGGTCACAAGTGTCACAGGTGAGCAGGGTTTAGGGAAGCACAGGATAGGTGGACAAAGAAAGTGGTCACAGGGAAATGTGAGATCTAGTTCTTTGGCTACTATATATATATTTTTTGTTTGTTTGTTTGTTTGTTTTGTTTTGTTTTGTTTTCCTGGTTAACGTAGAAAGAAATGGCTCTCTCAGCTTCAGGGTTTCTCATCTTTAAAATAAAGGAGTTGGATGAAGCGATCTTTAAAATGTTTTCCTGTTCTGAAGTTACACACCTTCTGACTAATTCTGTGATTGTACACATTTATTTCAACCTCAATGCTCTCACAATATCTTTACTTTAAAAAAAAAGCTTTCTCAGTATAGAGCTAACGTTTGTTGTAAAAACTAGTAAAATTCAGAAAAATATAAAAAAGAGCACTAAGATTTTCTTTAATGTCATCACCAGAGATAAAGCCCCTTTTTATTCTGTATTACATAGATATAGGGGAGAGTGCAATATTGGAGTATGTCAAAAGACAAAATTACAACACATTTAGTTGAAAATCTCAATTGAGTTTATCGCGATTCTAGAATTGGGCTGAATGTCATTCCACAAAACAGAATAAGTGTTCCAGTGAGCTGAGCAGGGGAGGTTGGTTTTATTTACAGAAGACGCTGAAGAAAGCAGAAACAAAGAACAAAATGCAGACTGGTCATTTCAAAGTTACTTACCTTGGAAGGTGGGGACAGAAAGACAGAACAGTAGAAAAATGACTGATTAGTTAACAGCAGGTTACTTCAGCCTATCCCTCTGTGTAAGGATTAAAGCAGAGGGAACCTCGTTATCATGCCAAATGAAGATTTAAACTGGCCAGTTCAGGAAGGTGGCTGTTCTCTCTCTCCAGATTTCTGGAAAGATCAGATGACTATTTAGTTTTAGTCTGGTGACTGGAATTCAGCAGGGGTGACTCCATATTTGGTTTTTAGTGTGATCTATTAGGATCTAGTGCAGAAATTTAGTCCAAAACAATGGCCTCCTATAATTTTATTTAACAAGTATTAGTAGATATTCAGCTTTACAATCTGATTTTTTCCTCAACATTATATTGCATGTTTCTATGCAAGTAATTTTATTTATTTATTTTTTTATTTTTTTTTTGCGGCTGGCTAGTACAACGATATGCCAGTAAATATACTTTAAAAGCGTAAGTTTGAAGGGCTTCGAAGTTAGCAAATCCCTTTTCATTGGACATTTAAGCTGTCCCCAATTTTTGCTACTGGGGGTAAAGTGACAACAAAACCGCCGCATAAATTGTATCTCTCATTACTTCTTTAGGTGATTTCCTAAGAGTATAAACTAGTTGGTCAAATAGAAAAATATCTGTTCATGGCTCATGGCACATATTACCAACTAGAAGGTTTCTGCAAATTTGTATTTCTACAGTAATGGAGAGGGTTGCCACAGTGGTGACCTTGTGGCAGTGACCAGCCCCGTGCAGTGTATGATGGGGAAGGGCTATGAGAAGGAAAGTCAGCAAAGACAATAGTGGTTAGAGAAGCTCTTACTTATCACATATCTTCTATATACTGGGTACCTTACTAGACCCTTTACCTCTAATGTGTATATATCGATTATTATTATTTTTTAAAGAACCAATACAAAGACCATTCTTTATTACAGTATTAGCTCATGGTAATTACATGAAGTCATTGTTTTCAGGAGAAATTAAATTTCTAGCTTAAAGAAGTCACCCCCAATATTACAACGACCAATTTAAAAATTAAATTTATAAAGAGGTATACGAGTTCCTGTTAGGCAGGTTAGCAAGGGACAATGCTAGAAAACTCAAGAATTTGATGAATAATATGAATTACTCCTTAAATTCCCAAGAAGGTGGGCATTTTGATCACCACTTTGCAGATGAAAGGTAAACAAAAACAAAAACAATGGAGGCTCAGCATGTTTAGGTGTTCTGTGTTGCATGGTGAATTTAAAGTCCATGTCTCATATTTTTTCCACTATACAATTTCTAAGGTTTAAAATAAAAAATCCTGGGCAGTTAGGTAGGTGGTTTTGCTATTACGTAGGAAGGGGAATATTGGAGAAGACTTGGAAGAAGAGACTGAGTTTGGTTTTAGAAATGCTGCTAAGTGATAGCAAAGTAGGTAAACTGATTGAAATAGCTCTCCTTTGAGATCCAATTATGGAGATTTAAAAAACCTGGGAGCTTCCCTAGAGACCCAGAGCTCTGAAAGGGACGATGGACGGGGCTTTGGGCACCACCCGCCCCCTAGTGGCTAAAACAGAAATGTGTCCTTAAGAATCTGAATAGTCGACGCTGGTGCATTGACAGAATAGAGGTTTGGTCAAATATTGTACTATGAAAATGTGCTTAAATTAGTTTGGTTTGTTAAAAGGCAATTAACCTTTGGAGTGGGTAGAATACAGAAGTTAAGCTTGGTTACAGTCTTTAAAGACAGCAATAAATGAATGACGGTAGTGATTATTCGTCCCAGATAGCAGAACGAAAGGAAGTAACCCAAGAATTGCTGCAGGAAGTAAGAATTTATTTGAATTCAAGAAATAATGTCTAGAGTTGGAGTGAGGGGCCTTAGCCTGAGGCTCGCTTTTCTCCTTGCTACCTGTCAGAGCTTGGACCTGCAACATGCAAGGTAATGTGAAAGGAAGCCAAGTTGGAAAGACTTAAAACACCTCAATTCTTTTTTTTTTTTTTTTCAGGTAAATCTGGTTTATACTACATCTGCCTTCTCAAAATTTTACAAGCAGTCTGTTGTTGCAGATGTCAGGTAATATATGTGCCTTGTTTGGGGATTTCTGCGTTCATTCCTATAAATTTTCCTCAAGGCTGTGCAAAGGCAGAGATTCCATTATTTTCAAGTAACTTCTTGAGAGCAGTACTGGGCTAATACCCTATTAGCACAACTAGTGACCCAATTCTCTGCTCTGCTGTCAGGCTGAGTTTTTGCTCTTTATCTACTAAATCCCTGCTATCTCACCATAGCTGGAATCTTGGACACCTATATTGGTGCCGCTGGGCAAAATGGCCATAAATATGGCCACCACATGATGTGGGGGGGATGGAGGCAAAAAAAAAAAAAAAAACAAGCACAGACCATTATTTCTCAAACATGTTCAGTGATCATCTGAAAAAAAAAAGGATTTCATGCTCTAGTGATTTTAAGAAAAAATTGTGCGCCATTGAATATGTCTTCTCCCTTCCCCCACCCTCAATGTATCTGCAAAAAATCCACTTTGGCATGTTAAAGGCACTGGAAAGTCTTGGAGAAAAGCAACTTGTTTACTTACTTGAACTTTCCATTTCCCAAGTTATTTACTACAGAACACTATCTTATGTTTCCTTCATAAAACAAGGCAGTATTTGTGTAGTTAGGAGCTCAGGTCCTGGGGTCAGACAAACCAAATTGGGCTTGACTCCTGGATCTGGTACTCACTAGCTTTGTGAGTCTGAGTTGTATTTGGCCTCAATCTCCTCATCTATAAAACTGGAGTAATTATAGGAACTTCCTCATAAGATTAAATGGGATAAAGCAGATTTCGCACAGTGCCTGGACATGAAGTGGTATCAAACATTATAACCGTTGTTGTTTTTAATGGCAGTGAATACTGATTGATATCCATAGAAATGGTATATTCTCCATGGAGATGCAACTACGCAGTAATGGTTCTAAATCTGAATCCAACACAATAATCAGAATCCACATAACATGAAGTTTTTCCTTTCCAATCCCCATGATAGGAGTCAATGACCACCTAAAGAAGGGAGTTCAGTTCAGCTGAAGGATGTGCTCACGGGCCTTACCTTGAATCTGTCAGTTGGGTTACTGCCTCCCTATGAAAGTCTCCTTCCTAAAAGGTATCCCTGAACATCTCTCTTCTTTCACTATAGCAGCAACAACAAAGGTGGCCTTCTTGTACACTTTTGGATTGTGTTCGTCATGCCACATGCCAAGGGCCACATCTTCTGTGAGGACTGTGTGGCAGCCATCTTGAAGGACTCCATCCAGACGAGCATTATAAACCGGACGTCTGTGGGGAGCTTGCAGGGTCTGGCTGTGGACATGGACTCTGTGGTACTAAATGGTGATTATTGGGTAATTTTCCTTTAAGCATTCCTTCTTACAGCACTCCCAGTACTTGTAGTCAAGACTGTCATGAAGTATTCTCTTCCACAATCCCAGTGGCATAAAGTCAGCTGAAGACATTGGAGCTATGTTAATAAAATAAGTTGCTAAGTGTTATATACAGTGATTGAACAATAGGATTGGGTAAAAATATATATGAAATTGAATTTATTAAAGTGTACCCCTCCCCACATTTATTCGGTTCATGCATCTTCAAACTGAGTCTCCAAGAAAACAAAGTCCCGGAGAAGAAAAATTTTGCTGAGGTTTATTTTGTCTCTTCCCCTGTCCATACAGAACTACTCCTATATTTGTAGTGTCACCCAATGCTCCAAAACATTGGGCCTGTTCTATAGTCCCATCAAAATGCAAATTTCATCATTCATCTTGACAGTAAAATGGTTCAATTATAGTGTAATCCAAAATTTATGCAGCTTTCTCTTTTGATTAAAATGATGTATGTACTCGTGTGTGTATATATATATGCTTGACATATAGTAGGTGGATGATAAATATTTATTATATAAATGGATGACAAATCTCTAGTGGAAAATTCCATATTTCCCATTTCAGATACAAGACTAAGTATTATATTTTTGGTTGCTTTTTTTACTTTAAAAAAATGTTTAAAATTTATAACTATTGATGATTTCTCATATACCCTTTACTCAGCTTCAATAACTCATGGATGCCCTATTTGGTCTCAAAATACCTAAGCAACTTCCTCTACCCTCACTGGGTTATTTTAAAGCAAATTTCAGATGTGTTTGTTTGCTTTTTAAAAAGGACTGAGAAGAATTTTTATTAAGCAAAATTCTAACAAAATGAAATGATGGGACTAACAGTTTCTTTTCTTTGTGCTTTTTCAATGTAGCTGGGCTTCGTTCAGATTACTCTTCAACCATAGGATCTGGTAAATTCTTTCACATTGTTCTCTCCTTCCCCCCTCTCCCCACATTAGTATTTTTTTGACTGTAATTTTCTTTTTCTAATGATGGTATTTGTTAGTGCTCTTTTAGCCACAAGTGACAGAAATAGATTCAGACTTGCTTAAGCACAAAGAAACCTGACTAGCTCGTGGAACAGGACATGTATGGAGTGTGCTGGCTTCAGGCATGGTTGGGTCCAGGTTCTAAAATAAAATGTCATCAGGACCCTGCATCTTTGCCTTCTTCTGTTGGTGTTTTAATATCAAGTGTGCTCTTCCACTGTGGTAGCAAAAATGGCCACCAGCAGATCCAAGCTTGTAATTGATCAGATTATTAACCATGGTGGAAAAACGCCCACATGTATTTCCTGACAGTTCCTGCAGAAGTCCTGAGGCTGAATCTCATTGTCGGAATTGGCTGACCTGCCCATTCCTGAACCAACTTCTTTGACTCTGACTGGCCAGTCTGAGTCACGTGCTCACTTCTGGAATTAGGGATGAGTTTAACCTCAACAAAACTACATAGACAGGGTAGGGATAGTTCCTCAAAGTAAGATCGAGGTGCTGTTACCAGAGAGAGGGGAGTGGACGCTTTACTCTTCTATTAAGGTTTCTAGAAAAATCATTCCTAAAAAAGAAAAGGAAAGAAAAGAAAAAGTGCTGTCTCCACAGACAAAGGCTGTTCTCAGTACCTCTATGCAGATCATCTGTCTCTCCGCTACCCTCTGGAGATTTCCGCAACCTCAGGGAGGCTGACGTGTCACTTCAAACTGGTGGCCATAGTGGGCTACTTGATTCGTCTCTCAATTGAGTCCATCCAAATAGAAGCCGACAACTGTGTCACCGACTCCCTGACCATTTACGACTCCCTCTTGCCAATCCGGAGCACTGCCTTGTACAGGTATTATGCAGGCACTCTTGTTGGAAAGTAGAAAGATTTTTTACAACATTTCTGTTTTACAATATCTGGGTTCCCCCTGGATTTTTTACCTTTTTTTTTTTTAACCTTTTTTTGTGTGTTGAGGGGGGAGTAGCAGCTGGCTGGTGTGGGATCCAAATCCTTGACCTTGGTGTTATCAACAACATTCTCTAACCAACTGAGCTAACCAGCCAGTCCCTCCCCTGGATTTTTAAAAAATCATTTTTATGTATACTCATGGGGTAAAAAACTGACCCATGCCCTATTTAGCACCCTTATACTTTAGTATCTTTGCCAGAGCCTATCAGACTGAACGTTTGTTTCTCACCTGTAGCAAACAAGACTCTCAAAGTCAGTAGAGCCAGAACTTCAGCCAATATATCTGAAATATAACAGATATTTTGTTTAATTTTATTTTTATTACAATCATGATGAAGTCTCCTGTTTCAATAGAGTGAGAATACTCTATGATGATTGCATAGCATTAGTAAAACAATTAAAAGCTTTTCCTTATCACAAAGATAGCACATGTTCATTGTAGAAAATGAGGTCAGTCGAAAAAAACAGTATCAATTTCATAATCTCATTACCCAGAATAAATTTTTGTTACATTTTAGCATAAATCTTTCCATACATATGTATGTAATTACGCACACATATACATACCCTAATATTTTTTACTTAATAGTGGACATCTATTTATGTTCACTTAATATTTGAAAACCTAATAATGACAGTTAGGCTTTATTAAGAAATTATTGTTACTCAACGTGCTAAAAAAGGTATGTGAATTTTCTTCTTATTTTTATTTTTGGCGGCTGCCAGTAACAGGGATTGAACCCTGGATCTTGGTGTTATCAACATCATGCTCTAAACCAACTGAGCTAATGGGCCAGCCCAATCTTATTATTTTTAACAGTGTTTATGTATGTATGTAATAGTACTTTGTGTATGAGGGTATATCAAAAAGTTTTTGAAAAAACAGAATGATAAGATAATACAAATCTTTCCTTAGACTTTTTTTGTTAAGTTTTGTTTTTGGCAGCTGGCCAATATGGGGATCCAAACCCTTGACCTTGGTGTTTTCAGCACCACGCTCTACCAACTGAGCTAACCGGCCAGCCCTCCATGCACTTTTTGAAGTACCCTCATGTGTATGTATTTATATTTCGGTGATGAATGTGTGTGTTAAAATTTCAGACACTGTAGATGAGGACAGGAAGTGAAAAGTAAGTTTGCCGCTCCCATTCCTCCATCACTGTTATCAGTTTCTTTTCACCCTTCCAGACATATGTAGTTTTTATCTCAATTAATCCTCACCACAGGGCTGCGAGGAGCATACTGTCTTCATCCCCACCAGGTCACAGAAGGGAAACTGGTGCTTACAAAGACTTAGTTACCTGATTACCCAGCGTCTTTCACCCAGTTAACAGGTGAAGCTGAGTTTTGAACCCAGTTTTCCTTAGGGCACAGTCCATGACCGTAGCCATTAGATAAGAGGGCACTTCAAAAAGTTCATGGAGAAATAGAATTCAAAGATAATACGAATCTCTGCATGAACTCTTTGAAGTACACGTGTGCACTGCCTTTATACCTTGTTTGCTCTCTGAGAGCCATCCAGGAGAATTCTTTGGTAATAGTCACCGGACACATTTCTGTACCGTTTTCAGCTCCATTCCATCTGTAGTCCCCTGTGACCACCTACTAATTAAGACCTGGCTGGCAGAGACGGAGTCACAAGAACTGAGTGGATGGTCCCAGAAATATGTGGAATTAGTATTGGATGGAAGCCCATTCCTCAAATAACTTCTTATTTTTGTAACTTTGTATTATTATCTTATTTCAGAATTTGTGAACCCACAAGAACATTAATGTCATTTGTTTCTACAAATAGTCTCATGTTGGTGGCATTTAAATCTCCTCATATACGGAGACTATCAGGAATTCGGGCATATTTTGAGGTCATTCCAGAACAAAGTAAGTCTTCCCCAATTTAAAAATGTCACTCTTAGAAATATTTGTGATGATATTCTAGTCTTATCTTTCCTGAGGCTGTGCTGTAATACTAGTTGTATTAGTCAGGGACCTTGACTCTAGGTCCGGTCAGAAGAGAGAGAGATCATGTTAGTGAGTTTAACAGAGTGAACTTGATAAAGAACTGTTAACTTAGTATAAAGGCATTAATTAGGTAACTCAAAAGGTAAAAAGAGAACTGTAAGGTATCATGGATGTAACACATGTACAAAGCAACTGTCACCCTAGGGTGTGGGGGACAAAGAAACAAGGTTGGAATTATTACAGGTTAGAGTGTGGGGGAGGGGCTCTGTGGCGTGAAACAGGGCTTTGAGGAGGGGCTGCTGTTCTGCCATTGCTGGCTATGTTTTAAAGAAAGTAATAACATCCTACAGATCGGTAGCCTAAATATACAATTTGAAAACAAATATAGAAATTTGTTTGGTTTGTTTTGGCAGCTGGATAGTACCAGGATCTGAACCCTGGACCTTGGTGTTATCAGCTCCACATTTTAACCAACTGAGCTGACTGGGCAGCCTCAAGTACAGAATTTGAGAACAAATATTTTAGCTATACATATGTACGGGTGCTATTTCTTTCTTTAAAAAAAAATCTAATTTCAAAAAACATATAAGGTTGTTGATCAAAGAAGTATGCATTTGTAATTAAAGAAATGTTGGTTAGAGCATGCTGCTGATAATTCTGAGGTCCAGGATTTGATCCCTGTACCAACCAGCCATGCCCCTCACCCTGCCGCGCACAAAAAGAAATGTGTATAGTGTATTTTCCCTCACAACTTTGAATCATTGTGTGTTATTGGATATCTTTTTCAGAATGTGAAAACACAGTGTTGGTCAAAGAAATCACTGGCTTTGAAGGGAAAATTTCAAGTCCATATTATCCGAGCTACTATCCTCCAAAATGCAAGTGCACCTGGAAATTTCAGGTAGTCCAGTTTTGCCAATATCTTGAAATATTACTTAATTTTACAAAATTTAAAACTTACTGAAATATATTATCTAGCACATAAAATTTTCCTGTAATTTCAACCTTTTGCCAACAAAGTAATGGCTCTTAGCAGAGCAGAGTTTATTTCTCCAATTTATTTTGTTTGTATTAAAAAGCACAGAGGCATTGCTGCAGGGTCAGAGAATTATTTTATGATGATAGAGCTCATTTATCAATTCTTAATTACTTGATCATCAGCATTATAATAGGAATAATAAAGAAAAAATAAATTGAATTAGGCAATACATATTTCAGTTAGATCACTAAGCCAGAGTGAAAACTTAAATGACATGTATATACATCTCTTTCTGATGCTAGAGAGGGCATTTCTGCTTCTTTTTTTTACACATCTTCGATTGTAAATTATTTTTCTTTTTCCTATTATAGTATCATATGGAGATAGGGCAAACTGTCACCTTTTCTTATTCAGCATATACATATAAAATCGTTGTGGGGCATAACAATTAGATGTAAGTGGCAAGCAGTATGTAGTTTGCATTTATTCAAAATGTTACTGAATGACTACTATGGGCCAGGCAGTCAGACACTGTTCTAGACCTGGGGATCCATGAAATTAAACAAAAAAGGAGCCCTGATCTCATGGAGCTTACCTTCCAGTAGGGGGAGATAGGTGGTAAACAAACAAACAAGTTACATGTATGTAATATGTCACATGGTGATACAATGCCATGAGTGGGAGGGTGGGAGGTGTGAAGAATAGCAAGTTAGGGGTTTGTTACCTTACATGGGAATGTCAGGAAAAGGCTCATTGATAAAGGGACACTTGCAGAGAAACCTGAGAGAGACGACCTTGCGGCTACCTAGGATGAGAGTGTTGCAGGCAAAAAGAACAACTGAGGCAAGACTGAGGCAGAAGAGCGCTTGATGCATTCATAGTTTTCTGTGCGTAGCCATGACAGATAAAATAATTTCGTTACTCTACCCAAATCTGGACTTGGTGTCAGTGTCATAATGTCATGCATCCTTAACTTATTTTGTCATTATTAATATAAAGGTGCTGGACCCCTGCTCACTGCCAGATTCTTGAGGCATCAAGGCAGCAGGAGCACAGGGCCTCAGATGACGAGCGAGTCTGAGGATTGGGAGAAGGAGGGAGATGAAAGGAAGGGTTGGGGCGGGAAGAGGGAAAGACATCAAATCCCTGCCCCTTCCATCTCTTCAAAAAGCAGGTTTATCTTCTCGGGTTAGTACGATAATCAGAACAAGAAAGTGCCCTTCTCAAAACTCGGTCAGATGTTTGAAATTCCTTTGAGATAAAATAAATGTGGATTCCATGATAATCCCTAGTCTTAGGATTCCATGAAATTCCATGAAAATCCCTAAATGTTACTGTGATTTTTAGTCAGGGTGTAAATAAGAATATCAGGTCACTTTGTGTTTTGCTAGGGGTTGAGGGTTAAAAAGGCTGAAGAAAAATAAATTTTTATAAGTAAAAGGGCGTCCCACTGGGGGTCAAGGAGTGAGCAAGGGGGGACAGGAAACACCAGGGACAAACTTGGTGGCTGACACCATTTTCCAGAGGGCAAGGTTTGTTTGTCCTCCTCAGTGTGGAGGTTAAATAAAGCTGTTCCTTTCTGGAAGGCTTTGAACAGCCACCTATGGCAGTGTGAGAGCTTGTTTCTATGAATGAAAATCAGTGTAAACAATATTAATTTTTTTGACCTGTAAAATAGCTTTGAATTTATTAAAAGCAGCTAAGAACTAGATGACTTAAGTAATAAAAATACTGACTCGAGTCATGACAAAACCTTTTTATCCAAAAGTTGGTTTCTGTCCTCGATATTTCTTAGTGTCTGGTTCGCTTTCACATTTATTGAAGAGAAATTGACCACCTTTGCAAACTCACTTGCAGCTGAATTTTAGGGACTTATTTATCTGAGAAGGATTAACTCTTGCTGTAGCTTAGAGTTCATAATGATTCTCTTGCCAATCTCTCTTATCCACTTACAAATGCTTATTGAATGTCTGCTACGTGTCAGGCACCATATGGGGATACCTAGTAGCAAGATAAAGTCCTTGTTCTCATGGAGTTTACGGACTAAAGGGGAAGAAGGAAAAAATAGTGTTGAGTTCATAATATGTATAACATGAGTTTATAATACTTTTATTTACTCTTCATGACATAGAAAAGATATTCTTCCCACATGTTATAAATACAGAACCAGAGATGGGGGCAAAGCATTTGCTGGAGATGACTCAAACAGAAAGTGACCCAGATGACAGAAGGAATGATGCCCCCTCCATAAATAAATCCTCCCCCCTTGTTCTGAGTTTCTTTTTTTTTCTTTATGCCCCTTGTCCAATCTCTCCCTATCCCCCTCTTCCTCCCACCTCCCACCACTGATAACCCTAGATTTCTTCTCTCCTTCTGAAAGAGTAATGGTTACTCTGTTGATTTGTTGCCTAGATGATCTGTCAAATGCTGACAGAGGTGTGTTCAGGTCCCCCAATAGTATCATACAGCAGATGCTTCTTCTGTCACTCTGGAATAGGCTTTGTGGAGAGAGACATCCTCTTCTTTTCTTTGGTCTCTGCTGGTGACTCTCTTTGTGTCAATGCACTCCAGTGGCTGGTCAATCATCAGCATGGTGGTTGTGACGTCTAGCCACTTTCATAGCAGCTGTGGTTACTGTGGTGGGCCACTCACATGGAGGTGATGTTTTTGGCATACTCCTTGGCACTGGCAGTGTGCCTGGTTGTGGGGGGGGGTCCAGTCCCCTACTCATTGCCCCAGGCACCCAAGAGGGCCCCTGAGGGGCTGGCAGTGTGCCTGGTTGGGGGGCAGGGGGTCCAGTCCCCAACTTCAAGCCTCAGGTTCCATGGTGTGCCTGGCTGGAACTAATTTTTTGTCCTTTGCTTACTTCTAAAATGGGGGAACTTCTTATGGGAACCAGTACTTGAGCTCTGTGGTTGAGCTAAATTGCTGCTTTGCTGCTGTTTCCCTAGGGAAGGCTTTTTGTGCAGCTCAGGGTTTAATGTTGACCTTATAGGTACTTCCAGTTCTCCAGAGACCTGGTGTACCTGGGTTGTGTAGAAACTCTGATCTAGGCCTGAGTCTTTTCATCAAACTGCACCCCATGCAATTCTGCATTCCCGACCAGTCTCCTCTGAGTGGTCCTGCACTGATTGGGGGACAGATTGGCTGTCCTTGCTGTGTCCCAGTGTTCTCCCAGTGGGCCTGTCTCCCCCACTGCCTGTGCTCCAAACATGTCCCATGGGAAGGGCCCTGCACTGGTCCCTTGAGATGACTCACCAGCCTTGGAGTGGCTCCCCTTTCTCAGCTGTTCTGGCTCCTTGCTCCTGCATGGGTCCATGGGAACCCTACTAGTGGTCTTGCTGTCCTGGGGGCCCCCAAGGCCCTCTTCTCACCTGCCGCCTCCAAGCAACTGCATCTGAAGGGCACAGCTGCGGTTTCTGCTGGCTCCTGCTCCATGTGCTCAGCAGCTCCAGGCTTAAAGAGGCCATGGCCTGAAACTCTCCGATCTGATTTTTCTTTCCCTCATTGTGGTTTCTCCTGCCTTCATGAACTCTGTAGGTCACTCCTCCTCTTCCCCTGACCTCCAGTGGCCCCAGCTTGGCTTTTGTTACATTTTCATAGTTGTAAATTGGTCGATTTGTGGGAGAGAGTGACACTGGAGACCATCTATTCTGCCATCTTGACTGGAACCCCCTTGTTCTGGGTTTCTAAAGATGTTTGGCTTCCCAATGTTTCATAACAGTCACCTAGCTGATCATTTATCTCCTTCTACCTTCCTTGTGTATTCCAATAAATTTTAGAAAGAAAAAGGAATGAAGCAGTACTTTGAATTGTTTTTTTACCATGGATGCCATTCACCCAGGACCATTCAGTTTAGGTCCACCAGACATAAACAGGCCTTGAAGTCACTTCCTCATATCACTTAGGAAATGGATGGGATTTCCCAGAAGGGAGCCCCCCTTTCCCTGTTCTGTGAAGGACATATGCAAGCACCTTTGCCATAGAAGTGTCCAGTGCTCATCTGAGGTATGTTTTTGGGTTGTGTCTGCAAAACCACTGGCAAGTTAGGGTGGCCACCAGAGAAATGCCAGACTGGTTAGCATCTCTGTTCTGCATTTCTTTACCTTGAGAGTGTTACTTATCTTTGGTTAGTCTTGGTTCCTTTTTCTATAAAATGGGAATCACACTATCTGCCTAACAAGGTTGTTGTGATGTTTAAATGAGAAACATAAAGTGCCTGATTCATTCCCTTTTAAAGGTAGGTGGCAAGGGGTGGTTTACTATATTTGAGTGTGCATTAGAAAGACATAAACAGACACACACACACACACACGAAAGCATAACATATGTGATGACATAACTAAAAGCCAATGTCTGTCAGAGCCATAAAAGTCAGTGGGTAAAATTCATCTCAAGAAAAAGACAGTAGGATTGAATTAGAAAGTGTTACCTAAAACTCAACTTGATGTTGTTTTCAAAAGACAAAGTCAACTAAAAACCGACTCAAAGCTGAAGAGAAAGGATGGGCAATATCATGCCAAGTGAGTATAAATGAAAAGAAAGCAGGATGCACAATCTTAGCACCAGGCAACACTGAGGTTAGGGCAATGACATCCTTGATTTGAAAGGAAGAGAAGAAAGGCAATCTATAATGATAAAGAGAGTGACTCACAAGATCTAATTATGACAACTATTTATGCAGCAAATGACACAGCATTAATACTCATAAAGCAAAAACTACACGAAACCCAAGGAGGAATGAGCAATGCTTAAATAGATATTTTAATTCCCTTCTCTTGATTCATGATAGAGATAGTGGGGAACAATAAATAAAGCTAGGAAGGATATTAAATCATACAAATGAGTTTGATGGTATATAGATATATGCAGATATATTCAAGTGACCATGGGATATTCATAAATTTAATCACAACAAAATCCTCAATTAATTCAAAAAAGTAAGAGTAGTATAAGCAGTAATCTTTTATTCAATTAAGATAGAATTAGAAGACTTGAAAATGGGTGAACCGGTTTGACTCCCTGGATTTGTAAAAACCCTCTCTTATATAATTCCTGGATCAAAGTAAAAATCAAAAGTAAAACTTTGGCATACAGCTATTGTATGTGCAAATCCCCCAGTGCAATATAATAGTCAGTTGCCGTGTGTGTGTGTGAGTGTGTGTGTCTGCTCACACACATAGGCAGCTCTTTCTCATTTGATCTCTTCTGAGAAGACCTAGGGGTGACTCAGTAGCAGCCTTCAGGAATACCCAGGCTTAATATGAAGAGGATGCTGATTCATTTCTCCTTTATCTAAAGAATCTGAATGACGCTTTAAATAAATGATGTCACTATTTTCATCAAAAGAAGAAAGTGCTTACACTCATTAACAAGTGGGTGTTTTCAAAATTAAGCTCATCTAACAGGAGAAAACTGAAACCCCAAGATACCGATGTGTTCCACGTCACCAGGGGCCACAAGGCACAGATTTAGAAAGCCTTTAAAACAAGTCAAGGGGATGAGTACTGAGTGAGCAAGGAAATTTTGGCCTGAAAATGTCCTTCAATAGAAGCATTTTTCTGACGTAATGTTTGTTTTTTTACAGACTCCCGTATCAACTCTTGGCATAGCACTGAAATTCCATAACTATTCAATAACCAAGAAGAGTTTGAAAAGCTGTGAGCATGGATGGTGGGAAATTAATGAGCACATGTAAGTGATTTCCATATGTAAGGAATCTGATGAAAGTTTTACAGATAGGGAAACTGAGGGATACGGGAGTTAAGTCACTTGCTCAAGGCCACTCAGCTCATGAGTGGTTGAGGCAGGATTCAAACCCACCGCACAGGGCTCCTGCTCCACCACTGCTCTGTGCTGCTGGGCTGTGGATGTGTATATTCTACACTTCACAGAAATATTTGGCAGATAAAGTTTTCAAATCCCGGAACCATGAAGGAAAACAATAAATTGGGGTCCTGGTAGTATAGAAGTTAGTGACTATTCACCAATTCTTTGTGGAAGGAGAGGAACAACTGGCCTGGTTTGATCCTAAGGCTGGGAAATGGGTTGAGGCTGATCAGAAAGAAACCCAGAGAAATCTAGGAGCTTGGGCTTACTGAACCAACCTAGTAGGTCCTCAGTCTGACTCTTACTTTGTCCCTGAGTTGTTGTTCATTTGCTTCTAAGGCTATAATAGGTATTCAGTAGGCATTCAGTTGAATAGGTATTCGAAAATACAGGCTGCCCTGTGTTGGCAGCAGAATAGCTTCTCAGTTCACTTTCAGAAAAGAATCCTGTGAGGTTAAAGGATTGGCTTGCTACTCTTTTGCTCATTGTTTTTCCATGAATGAAACCTGCCGTTCCTGAGTGCTTTTCCTGAACACACTTCTTTTAGTTCCTTTAGACAGACTACTTGCAAAAGGGTAATTGGTCCTGTCTTCATTGGAATAGGCCCTGTCAGATGAAAATGCCTTCTTGGATCCATTATTAAAATGTAGCCTGTATTCCTTTGGGGAGTATAAGTGAATCAAGGATCTATTGGGTAGGAGTCAGAAGACCTGGGTTCAAATTCCAGCCCTGTCATTCAGTAGCTATATTAACTAGGACAAATTATTTAACTTTTTTGAACTTTAGTCTGTAAAATGAGGTAATAATTTCTACTTGAAAAGGGTTTTTTGCTTTGTTTTTTTTGGGGGGGGGTAAGTATTTAATGAAATAATACTATACACTAAAAAACATTAACTATTATTAATATGAATAACAAGATTGCTTTGGAAGTGACATTGGTAGATAAATACTATAAAATGTACCCCAAGGCTTTAAAGATACTGCATTTTGGTATGTAATTAAAAAACAGAGATACAGAAAGTAAATCTTTACAGATCTTTTGTGATGTTGTAAGTGACAGAGCTGTGCTTTGAAAATGAGGTAGTATTTTTTCCCTAAGTAACAACAATAACCCAGGATGTGTTATTTCCAAAGTAGGAACAGGGTCTCCTCCCAAGAAATACCAGGAAAGCTCTGAAGAGCCAATACTTTCTCTGAAGAGCCAGTTCTTCATGCAGTCTTGTGGGTTGGCTGAAATCCTATAAGATTCATTTGATACTGGCTCTACCCTCAGGATTTAAAATGCCAGCCCTTCCCATTATCAGTCCTTTTCATCTAAAAAGTAAAGGCTCTAATTGAACTAATCAGACACCTTACTGAGAAGTTAGCCTAAGGGAATTAGGGCTGTAATAGGGAAGGAGGAAAAAGTAATGTTGACTAAAGGAAGCCTAATAATCTCAAGGAGTTCAGAGAAACACTCTGAATTGGAGGTGAGGCGTGTATGCTCAGGGCAGCTAGAATGCAGTTTACAAACCCTGTAGAAATGGATGGCCCTCCTACAAAGCTTCGGCAAAGCAAAGCTTCTGAAAGCAAGGACTTTTGGTGTGCTAGAAAGTTTACTTACCTGCTATTTCAAGTTTAACAAGTTACTTCATTTCTTTATATGTATTTCCTTACTTGTCATATGTCTGTACATGTAAACTGATTCTTGCTGAGTTTCTCCAATTTCACTTTTTAAAAAGTTTTATAAGCCACCACCATGATCTATTACATACTATTCACTTTTAAACTTTAGCCTAAGCATGGATTCAAAGATTCCCTTCTTCTTGACTCCCTTTTAACATGCCTCATGAGGCTCATTTTGCAACAAAATTCTACTAAATTTTAACAGAGTACGAAGAAAATTACTGAGATGCAGATAACATCATCGTGTTTTCAGAACACAAGATCTCAATTCAGATTTCAAGATGACGAACTAGAGTAACCCCAAACGCTTGGCTTGGTTTTCAGGTGCCTCTCAGACCCTGGCTCTCTTGGCAGGTGGCCACCAGCAGCTGCTATCTCTTCCTTGTATCCTAGGAGCTGATCTATCAGTCCCTCAGTTCCTGAACTTCAGCCAATCACAAAAGACTCTTCCTGAATAACACATGAATGCTTTCCTCTTTCAAGTCTTAAAATCACAGACTGTGCTCCTGAATGCCAGTGTCTGATCCAAGGAACATGTGTGGCTCCCAAGTGCTTTGGGGGCTTAGAGTGATTGGCATTCACAGGTTCCAATGGTGAACGTCACCCCCAAGCCTTGTGTCTACTCTATGTCTCCCATCGAGACCTCCCAGGTTTCACTCTGGGAAAGAGCCTCACCCACTCGGGATGGTGGACTAACATCATGGGCCTGCAGTATAAAATACCGCATGTCCTACTAACTCCAGTGCTCAAGTAGTAAGAATTACTAACTGGAGGGACATTTTCTCAAAAGGATACTGGAAACCTGGAGGATATTAGGTGATAAGAGATAAGAAAAAAAATCAAGGTAGGGAAATATTGTAGAGAAATGTTACTTCTTTGAAATATTGCCAAGGAAGTGCACATGAAAGTTCAGTTTAGATCAAAATAATGTTGTTGTCTTTTGCTTTAAGTGTTGCTGGAATTCTTTGCAGCAACCTGAGCTCCTGGACTTCACTTTTTTCTGCAGGGAGGTTTGTGAGCAAAAGCAGAAAGTGGGTTATTCTTTTTCTTTTTTTGCATCTGGCCAGTATGGGGATCTGAACCCTTGACCTTTGTGCTACAAGGCTGCACGCCAACCAACTGAGGTAACTGGCCAGATCTCTTGTTATAGTTTTTTTGCACTGAAAAAGCAGTGCAAACTGGGAGAATTAAATCCATATTTCTTCTGATCACAAGTGTTGGTGAGGAAGGCAACAGGTTAATGGTATAGTCATTCCTCGGTATCTGTGGGAAGATTGGTACCAGGACTCCCGGAGGATACCAAAATCTGAGGATGCTCAAGTTCCCAGGCTGTCCCTTCATATCTGGGGATGGTCGAATTCATGGATGCAGAACCCATGGATATGAAGGGCCAACTGTACTGTTATTGTTCTATTTAGCAGAGGGGAAGAAGTTACTTGATCACAGTCACGTAGCATAGAATGGAGAACTACCATTAGCTCTACCGTGAGCGTCTCTGCTTATGAAACCGAAAGGGCCAAAGCATTAGTGAATCCACTGTCAACAGAAGTACTCAGCAGAACCTCAAGCTGTGTGTCCTCCCCGACTCTTGTCTCCTCAGGTACTGTGGCTCCTACATGGATTACCAGACGATTTTTCGAGTGCCCAGCCCCCTGGTTCACATTCAGCTCCAAGGAAGTTCGAGGCTTTCAGACAAGCCACTTTTGGTAGAATACGGCAGTTACAACATCAGTCAACGTAAGTCTGGGATCAGCTCCATAGAAAACCTTACTAATTAGTTAAATGGAGGCTAACACTTTATAACTCTAAACTTTCAGAATTTAAGGAATGAACACTGCTTTATTTCTATTTCCTTTCACATTTATTTCTTATAATAAATAGTAAATATATAATATATATATAATATAAATACATATAATAAATAACACATAAGCTTATGTTTATTACTACTGCATTTGAAATTATAAGAGATAATATAACTTTTTGATATTATTGATTTATAGTTGAAAAGTAATTTCTTATATCATTCCTAAAATATAGGACAAGGCCATTTCTTGGTTTGCTGCTCTTCTTGCTAGCTGTAATTCTTTGTAAATATGATGGCTACATCAACATACAGTGGATCCAAGGTCAGGTTGTGACTCACTTTGGCCTGTAATGCACAGGGAGAGCAGGTTGGTTGAGAGAGTTCAGACCTCAGCCCTCAGAATTTGAAGTTCACACTGAAAACCACTGGAATAGCGGCTAGAGGAGTGGTCAGTAGAAAAGGCAGTGTTTGAGGAAATTCTTTAGAGCTGGAGAGATAATGACTTGCCCAGAAAATTCTTGACCCGTTTTAAATGGAGAAAAATAAAGGTTAACCACTGAGGAGTCTATGAGGAAATGACTTGAGAGAAAGCTCCTTTAGACCATGTCCTTCTTTGCCAATCCCCAGTATACTTGATTCTGAATTCAGAAAATTATACTCAGACATTACGGTATCAGAATATTACAGTTTCCAGCAGGGACACAGGTAGATAAGCAAGCCATCTTATTTTTAATTGTGTTTTCAAACCACGACTGTTTTCCAGCGGTTCATCCGTTCCATCGTATTCATTGAGACAGTGGTTGACCTGACCCTGTTCTTTTGCATAGGGGAGGAAGGATTCATTGTTTCTGTAATATTTAGCCATAAGCCCAGGATTTATGGTTCAAGATCAAGCAGGGAATGGGTCTTTGATGAGCGGTGCAGTTGAAGTGGAAAGAATGGACAGGGAAGCAGGAGGCAGGAGTCCTAGGTCTGGAGGCCAGTCACTGGTCTCGCTAGGTCCAACTTCCACATTCCTCAAGTATATGAGAAAACCACAGAGGTGAGTAAAGGTTGTGGAGGTAGTGAAGTTTGATTGTGCATATGACCGGGATGCAGTGTCCACTGAGAGCTTCTGTTGGGTTAATTTGCTTTCTTCTTTGTTCTACATTTTTGTCTTTCAATTAACGATAGTCTTGATTTGATGGACACACTATATAATTACTACTGCTACTCTGCCAACTCCTTAACCACTTAACACCTCATATTTCTTTGCTAATATGATCTGGTGATTTTTAGTGACCCACTCAAGATTTTCTATTTTTTATTGCCTGTAGCTTGTCCCATTGGATCTTTTAGATGCTCCTCCGGTTTGTGTGTCCCTCAGGCCCAGCGCTGTGATGGAGTAAATGACTGCTTTGATGAAAGTGATGAACTTTTCTGTGGTGGGTATTCAAACTTTTAATATGCCTTTCTTATGAATAAGTAACTTCTCAGGGCCATTGTTACTGGTGGTATATATCCTTGGTCTTTGTAGCTGCTGTTGCAACATAACCAACTACTCCAAAACTCAGTGGCTTACAACTATCATTTATTCTTGATCATGCATTCATTGGATGTCTGGGATTTGACTGATCTAGGATAGGGTCATATGGGTGGCTCAAGCACTGGGTCCTCCTGAGGTTGGTTCTTCTCAGGTTGGGATCAGGTCTACTCTTTATGGCTCTTTCTCTCATTGAGCCAGTGGGCTAGTCATGGCAGTGGCAGAAGGAAAGGAGGGGTGAGCAGTAACATATTGTTCCTCTTAAGGCCTAGGCTTGGAACTTGCACATCATCACTTGTGCTGTGTTCCATTGGTCAAAGAAAGTCGCATAGCTGAGGCCAAAGTCAAGGACCAGGGAAGTTTACTCTGCACACCTTCGGGCCATGGCAAGGATGGGGTGTATAATACTACCACAGGGAGTGAAGATCCGGGGCTAATAACTTAATCCACCACAATCTTAAACACAACAATCCTATTTGAAAGCATAAATCCTCCATCAGAGAGAAGCTCAGATTCTGCAGAGAAGTAAACTCTCAGCATGCCCATTTATGGAGCACAGGCAGGGCTTGCAAATGAAAGAGGTTTTGTTTTTTTTGTTTTTGTTTTTTTAACCTGTACAGTTTGCATTGACATCACATTGGTAATGACTAAAGGGTGGGGTACTGGATATTCCTATTTTGGGTGGAGAATCCCTGTCTTGGTTTTTCACTACTACTTGAACCTCTTGAATCTATCTCCAGTTTCAGAAAGTGATATGGGGAGGACAATTCACTGGACGATGTGACACCATTGGCAACCTTTCTTCTAAAGGTCCAGCATGTTTAATTCAAATATGACTGTGACTGTGATACTATTTAAACTTTTAATGTCCTTGGAGACATATTATAGTTAATATACTATCATTGTGAAAAATTATATTCACAAAAAATAATCTGTGACTTTCTACCTTTTTTTTATAATTGACAAAACACAATAAAACCCTCTTAACTCAAGGTTCATGACCATTTCAATTTATAGAGTCTTTCATTTCTTAAGAAAATAAGTAGTGACCATTATATAGTGACTGAGTTTGGTTCAGCTGTTTTTTTTTTTTTTAACATTATTATTCTCTGCTCTGGTGCACCAAATAAAAGTGATTGTTACTATATAATAAGGACTGGCTTTTGGTAACCATTATTTATCATTGTGCCATTTTTTGGAGCTATTCTCTAGGAGTCAACTAGGTACTTTTAGAGACTTAATGAACTATTTATTTCAGGGCAGTAATGTTCTCCCACCTACTCCTCACAAGAGATACCTCTGAAAAAACAGGAGCAGATAATAAAACTGAGAACTTTTCACAATCCTAGAAATGTCTAATGAATCACACCTTCTAAATGGGCTTGCTAATATACTGTGCCTGTTACTGGTCTAATGGCAATTCATGAAAATATTCCAAAGAAGAAAACTGTGATAGATTTACACTGGTAGTTCCTAATTCAGGAAATGGGTCTCTCAAGATAAGGTAATTTTAAAGAGACTTCCTTACATATAGATCAGAAGTCTGCTGTGCTCTGAAATCTCACATTCATTAATTCATTCAACAGAACTTTAGTGAGCACCTACTATTTGGTTAGGAGTTTGAGGTACAGAGAGTAATAAGTCAAAATCCCCAATTTCAGGACACTCCCACTTTGTTTAGGAAGGTAGACAAGTTCAATTTAGATAACAGCTTATGATTTTTATTTTCCTTAAAATAAATGACTTACGATGCACTTAACTGTAATTCGATAAACAAGCCACCATTGTTTAATACATTTACACAAAAGCAAAAATCAGATCTGACAAACTCAAGTACTAGGAATGACATCAAAGTTTTAACATCTTCTTTTCCTCAGAGAAGTGTCTGTTTTAAGGAAAATGCACTTTTTATTTTATTTAAATCATCTTAATGATCCGTACCTAAAGGGGCACTGCTGGTCATCAGAGAACCCAGCTGATGTCTCAGGCTCATTAGCACTCTGTCTTTTCTCATTTTAGTGACCCTTCAGCCTGCGTGCAATGCCAGCTCCATCAGGCAGCATGGCCCTCTGGTCTGCGATGGTGTCAGGGACTGTGAGGATGGCCAGGATGAGCAGAACTGCACTCAAAGTGAGGAGGGACCTCTGCGCCCTGCTGCTCTTGCTGTAAAACTCTCCTAAATCAGAGTCGAAATACCTTTGCTGGGTTAGGACAACCAACTTGTCCCAGTTTTCCTGGAACTTTCCCAGTTTTAGCACTGAAAGTTTCTTGTCCTGGGAATCCCCTCAGTCCCAGACAAAATAGGACAGTTTGTCACTATAACTGTGGTGGAGTGTGTGTGTGTGTGTGTGTGTGTGTGTTCATGTGTGAAGACTGGCAGATTTTCTTTGCTTTCTTGCTGTTAATGCTGCTCAAGGTTGTAGGATACTGAGAACCTGATATAGAGGAAATTGTCAGGCACCATGTTGGCATGTGTTCTCTAGCCTCTGCAGAAACACAGACCTCCAGGGTTGTAAACAAAAGTGCTATAATTCACAAATTCTGTCCATTTCTCCACTGCCCCATAATAAAAAAAGATTGAGTACGGTAGTGATTTTTGGCTGAAAAATTTTCTCAGAGAATTAGACAAGGCATTAGCAAAGAGACCATGGGCTAAAGCCATTGATAGGGCCAACTCCTTCTCATCTCCCCATGCCCCCTACAGTGGAAGAAAGGAGCGGCCATTGGATTGGCCCTCAGCACATGTGCCTGCCTGCCTGCTTTCACATGCTCTGCTTCGGCGAAGGCACACGTCACTGCAAGGTTGCTTCTGCCATTTTCCCAGAGCAGCAAATAGCGTGGCTAAACTGTCCTTTGCAGAGTTCAGCATTATTCACACTAATCTGTTTCTGGCTAGGAAAAACATTTTTTTCCTTTCTTCATTTCTAGGTATTCCATGCAACAACAGAACTTTTAAGTGTGACAATGATATTTGCATTAGGAAACAAAATGCAAAATGTGATGGGACACTGGACTGTCCAGATGGAAGTGATGAGGAAGGTTGCAGTGAGTAGGAACACATTCCTTCTGACTCCTTGATTCCCACTGCAGTTTACCCATTTTTCATTTTCATTCGATTCTTGATGTAATTCCCCTTGGTGGAGGTTGCCACAGTCCCAAGAAACAGTAGTAAATACTGGTGAACTGAGTTTGAATTGTTTCTTAGAAATACAAATGCTAGAGTGGATTCTGTCTTCTTTCTTGATAACAGCATTAATGCAGTGGATGTTTACAACGAGACTTTCACTTTCTATTAACTCTCATCAAGGGAGATTTTAGATAAAAAACCTATGAGAAAAGAAATAGATACTGGAACGCATTGGATGGCTTTGCTAATAATGCCTTGTGTCATGAGCAATGTTAGGTGCTGGTTCTTTCCTTAACTAAGACCCAATAACTGTGATCTGCCACATGTTCTTATTTGTCATGTGGCCTCTAATTGGCCATGTGGCAACATGTTAATTATACATCCTTACCAATACTATTTACACTGGAAAAGAATTGCTCTGATAACTGGTTTTTTGTGATAGGTTTTCATTTGTCTTGGACTTACAAATTCTCTCCCAAATGCTCTCAGATCAGCACAACTTGTTCATGGTTCCCTTTGAAACTGATCTTTCTACCTAACAACCTAACTCAAGTGCTGCTGTTTATATCCATCCAGCTGTTACTACAGGTCCCCTCCTCCCCCACACATGTATCATTATGTAGAGAGACGCTGTGTCAGGGCGTGTTTCAGGAAGGAGGGGGTGGTTTGCTGGTGCTGGTTTCACATGGCCCGCATATGCCCTCTCCTCTAGATAAGCAGGAGATTTCAGATCACTTGGTGCATCAGTTCCCAACTCAGCACTAAACATGCCTTAATCTCCAGTTTTTCTTCCAAGTCTGACTTTAAACCACATGTCCTTTCCTCGACTAAAGGCTGCAGCAGGAGTTCCTCCACCCTCCACCGCATCACTGGGGGCACTGACACTCTGGAGGGGGCTTGGCCGTGGCAAGTGAGCCTCCACTTCATTGGATCTGCCTCCTGTGGTGCCTCAGTCATCTCCAGGGAGTGGCTTCTCTCTGCGGCCCACTGTTTCCATGGAAGCAGGTAGGGATCACAGTCCTTACTCTCAAGGGGCACTGTCTGACCACACACCACACACCTGCCCTCAAGTTGTAGGAAGAAGCTCCTTGTTGAAGTCATCCGATCAATTAATTTTTTAAAAAAAATATACCAATTGTCTGCCAAACAATTCTTTTTAGGTATTATTGATAATACCTAAGAAAAAAGAACAGAAAGGAAACATCAAAGATAAATAGACTTTTACTAGGGCTGGGAAAATAAGATAGAACCTTCAACCTATGAGAATGTGTGGAGAATATGGAGAGGAACATTGGAGAATGACTGGGGTATGGGGCTTACTATTTAAATTAGGAGGGGATCTTGGAAAGGTCCATTAGAACTGACTTTGGAAGGGCTCTGTCTTTACCAATGGAATTGTTATGGAACAGATGCTCTTCCAGCAGGACTGAAAGAAAAGCTTCGAAAATAACCTCACTTAAAGCTTAAACTTATTTGGAATCTACTGGATCTTAGGTACAAAAATATCATTCATTTCTCATAGTAATTCCCTAGAAATTACAGGATTCATGTTAATTACTAAAATAGCTTCACCTCTGTTAGAGCATTAGTCTTTTATGCTGTGAAACTTCTCCAAATAATGTGTTAACCTTATTAGTCCTTTGGTCTCCAGTGAAACTCATGAGATGTCAGTGAAGCAGATTAATGACCACACTCTTTGGGCTCTTTCCTTACTTTCTTCAAAAGCTTCCACATTCTCTTCACCACCACTGCTACTCTGGTGGAGTTGAAAGACTCACATGAAGACTACAAGCCCCTCTGTGACTTGTGCAAGGCCATGGGGTCAAGGTTAGGATTCTGGAAGGACTGACTTGGCAGGGAAGGGAGGTTGTGCCCCTGTGAATAGAAATACTTGAGGAGCAGTTATCTTTAAGGATCCTGGTAGTCAGCAAGAAGGAATTTTATCAAGTTCCTACTCATAGCACTTTTCTTTCTTTCTTTTATTTTTTAAATTTTTATTGAATCAAAATTGATTATACATATTTTGAGGGTTCAACGTTGAGATATGTTGATCAAATCATTATTACTAGCATATATATTGTTACAAATCATACTTATTCTTTATGCCCCTTGTCCAATCTCTCCCCATCCCCATTTCTCTCCCGCTCCCACCACTGATAACCCTAGATTTCTTCTCTCCTTCTGAAAGAGTAATGGTTACTCTGTTGATTTGTTGCCTACATGATCTGTCCAATGCTGAGAGGTGTGATCAGGTCCCCCAATATTATCACAGATAAGCTGCTTCTTCTGTCACTCTGGAATGGGCTTTGTGGAGAGAGACACCCTCTTCTTTTCTATATCTCTGCTGGTGACTCTCCTTGTGTCAATGCACTCCATCTGCGTGGTGGTTGTGGTGTCTAGCTGCTTTCGCAGCAGCTGTGGTTACTGTGGTGCCTGTGGTGGGCCACCCACATGGAGGCGATGCTTTTGGCATGCTCCTTGCTGCTGGTGGTGTCATAGCACTTCTATTTCTAATCCATCTTTGTATTTATATCATTTGAATTGGGTAGTAGGGTCCCCAGACCACCATCTTACTGGCCCTGTCTGTCTTTAGCAAAAGCCATTGTCAGCATGAATTGGAAGAATGTAACAAATTCTCATTACCACCATTCTTGACTTGTGCGTGATTCATGAAATACCATCAGCAAGAAAATTTCCAGGCATTTTCCTAGGAAGTTGAGGGAATTTTCTGAATGTTGCTGTACCTTGCCACTCCTGCCACAGTTTACTTATCTCTGGCTTTACTAAGGAGACACGGGAGGCTCAGAGAAGTTGTGCTTCTTGCCATGTCCCTGGAAGAGCCAGTGGCTAAGATACGGCCACTGAAAGTCAGACCCTCCTTTTCTTAGCCCTCAGCTCTCTGTAGAGTGCTTGTTTCCAAACTATATGTGGCTCTTCAAGCTACTAACTTTGTGCTTCCTTCCTTTTCTAACAGGCTGTCAGACCCCACACCGTGGACCGCTCACCTTGGGATGTATATGCAGGGGAATGCCAAGTTTGTCTCCCCAGTGAGAAGAATTGTGGTCCACGAGTACTATAACAGCCAGACTTTTGACTATGATATTGCTTTGCTACAGCTCAGTGTCGCCTGGCCTGAGACCCTGAAACAGCTCATCCAGCCAATATGCATTCCTCCCACCGGCCAGAAAATGCGCAGTGGGGAGAGGTGCTGGGTAACTGGCTGGGGGCGAAGGCATGAAGCAGGTTTGTGTGTGAATGAATGGTCATACCCTCCCCTGCAGGTGGTGACTTGTGTTGATGCGGAGCTTTGGGGTTCACAGGGAGGACTCGTGTATACCACCTTCTTTGAGCCTCCTGGCAACTCTGGAAGGTTGCACTGGAGGAGGGAATTATCCCTGTTTTACGATGTTCTCCACCTGCTCCCATAGAAGCAGGGCCCACCTCATAAAGGGACAGAGGGGGGTTGTATGAGCAAGGCAGTATTAATTAGCTAGCGTGGGCTTTTTTCAGACTCTGAAGGGTTTGCTAGGTTTTCTACTATAGAAGAGGAATTCCTCCTTATTTTTAGGTTCTCTTTTCATCCAAAGGAGTGATTTCCTTTTGTAAAGGAGAGAAGGACACACACGTGTGCATCTGTATTAGTTTGCTTTCTGTTGCTTATAACAATACCTGAAACTGGGTAATTTATAAAGAAATGAAATTTATTTCTTACAGTTTTGGAGGCTGGAAAGTCCATGGTCCAGGGAGTGCATCTGGTGAGGACTTCTTCTGGGTGGGAACTCTCTTCAGGGTCCTGTTGTGACACAGGGTATCACATGGCAAGAATTGGCATAAGCAAGAGCTCTCCCTTCTTATAGAACCACAAGTCCACACCCACAATAACTCATTACTATCAACCCATCACTCCATGAATGGATTAATCCATTCACAAGGGCACAGTCCTCACAATCCAATCACTTCTCAAATGACCCGCCTTTCTTTTTTTTTTTTTAATTTTTTCATTTCTTATTTTAATTGACACATTGTAATTATACATATTTATAGGGTACAATCTGATGTTTTGACACATATATGTTGTATAATAATTGGGTTAGGGTAGTTAATGTACCAATTACCTCATGCATTTATCATTTATTTGTGGCAAAAACATTGAAAAGCTTCCCCTCTAGCTATTATGAAATATACAAAACTTAACTATTTGGGGGGCAGCTGGCCAGCACAGGGATCAAACCCTGGACCTTGGGGTTACCAACACCACGCTCTAACGAACTGAGCTAACTGGCCAGCCCAAAACTTAACTGTTAACTACAGTCATCCTACTGTGCAATAGAACATCATAACTTACTTCTATCTAATTGTAATTTTGTACCCATTGAAGGTCAACCTTTCAAATATCATAATTAGATTGCCCACCCTCTTATCACTGTGATAGTGGGGATAAAGTTTCCAATACACAAACTTTTGGGGGACACATTTGGCCCATAGCAAATGTGGACACTGGGTAGACTCATAGACCACTGTCAGGAAGATTATGTGGGTATGTCCTGCACCAGGGCAGCTAGCCAAGGGGTAAGAGTGAGGGCTGAAATCCAGCCTTCCCTTAGCTCCCAGAACTGCAAATTCAGCCTGGGGTTTACACCAGCCTAGACTTGGTCCACTCAGAGGAGATGACTTTTGTAACTCCTACAGTTGGACAGGGCATGTATTAGTCTGTTTCTGTTGCCTACAACAAAATACCTGGAACTAGGTAATTTATAAGAAAATGATACTTATTGTTTACAGTTTCCAGGGCTGGGAAGTCCAAAGTCCAGGGAACACATCTGGTGACCACAGTAGCAGTGGCTTCAGTGATACAGGGTATCACATTGCAAAATGGCAGAAGCAGAGAGAGAGAGAGAGAGACTCTCACGTGCTCTCCTTTTAAAGCCCTCAGAACCATGCCCATCACCACCATTAAACCATCAAATAGATTAGTCCATTCACTATGGCATGGTCTTCACAATCTAATCACCTCTTCAAGGCCCCACCTTTCAATTATCATAATAGGATTTCCCACCCTCAACAGTGGGGATTAAGCTTTAATGACTTTGGAGGGGGGGACATTCAATCCACCGCAGGGCATCTTTCTTAATATGCACAAAGGTCAGGCTGTATGGTAGGGGAACCCTTACATCCGCCCTGCCAGGGTTTTTCATGGTCCAGGATTCATGGTTATTACAAATATATAGTGAGGGGAAGAATGCAAAGCTTTGCGAATGTCTCCCCAAAGGTTAGGACTAATACTTTCCCTGGATCTCCTAATCATCTCAGATTTCTTCGTAGTTCTTCCCAAGGGTTTAGGATAGAAACATTGTAAATCTTTTTTTTTTGGGGGGGGGGTCTGGCTGGTATGGGGATCTGAACTGTTAATCTTGGTATAATTAGCACCATGCTCTAACCGGGTAAACTAACTGGCCAGCCCTCATCTACAAATCTTAAACCATGCCCTACCACCTCGCTTTGACACTCTCTACAGATTCAGTGTGGGCAGCTTCACAAATGCCTGCTGCCCTCATTTAGTTATTGAAGTAATAATATTTGCCCACCTTGGGCTTGCTGAGGTCTCAGGGTCCCAGTGAAGCAAAGCAGCTAACTGAACACTTGCAACCTTGATAGGCTACTGTGCTCAATGCTTTAATTACATTACCATAAATCACAAGAGGAAAGACTCTACCTAACAAGCTAATCATGAGACATTTTCTTTAAAAGCACGAGTGTGTATGTGTGTGTTTATTTTTCTGAATCACTTAAAAAGAAAGCAAAAGGGCTATATCCAAACTGTTTTTATGGTTCTTATGGTTCCTCAGAGATCCCATATATCACTTATGCTACTCTATTTAAGGAGCCCTCTTGAGCAGCAAATATTGGTAATTGTTGCTGATTCGCAGTCCTACATACTGGAATCAGGAAGTACGTGCTGAAGAAATATAGCACAGCGGCTCAGGTGATTGAGTCAGACCTTGGGTCTGAATGCTGCTGTCACTCACTAGCTGTGTGCCATTGAGCAAGTCCTTTAGTCTCCTAAGCCTCCATTTCTTCATCAGCAAAATTTGGATAACAATAGAATTTACCTTGAGAAATTGCTATGAGGATAAAAGGAAATAATGTGAGTTAATTGTTCAAATGAAGCCATAAATAAGTGTAGCCATTACCATTACCATGATTTCCACTTCTAATGTGTTTTCCAGATAATAAAGGCTCCCCTGTTTTGCAGCAAGCAGAGGTAGAGCTCATTGATCAAACGCTCTGTGTTTCCACCTATGGGATCATCACTTCGCGGATGTTCTGTGCTGGTGTAATGTCAGGCAAGAGAGATGCCTGTAAAGTAAGTTGTCTCAACTTTCTCTTGCCTAACATATAGTACTTTCCATAAATGGTTTCACATTGAGTCTATACAACACTGGAATTTAACTAGGGCAGGTACCTTAACTCATCTTTTCTTTTTTTTTCCGGTGGTCGGCCAGTATGGGGATCCTCACCCTTGACCTTGATGTTATAACACCGTGCTCTAACTAACTGAGCTAACTGGCCAGTCCCCACTTACCTTATCTGAGTTGCCCAGATATTAATTATAATTCAATTGCCTAAGATCAAGGAAAGGTGGTGAAAGAACTGGCTCCATAGAACTCAGTTTTCTGGTTCCCATGTATTTTCCTCCAACATTTAGAGGATGAGGTCAAAATTCATTATTCTGTCATGATTTTCTTATAACCAACAACTAAAAAACAAAGCAAAACAAAGACACACAAATGCACACTGTGTTTCACGACTGCTACCTATTTCCTTAGCAGCAGCCATTTAACTTCTGAAATTACAAGGGTTACATTTACTCACTCCTTTGAAGCATAGGCTGAGACAAAAAGAAAAGAAATGGGAGAGGTGGCAGACAATACTCATGTAGGCCCCTGGAAAGTTGGAGGTCACCTTTGGGGGGACATTTCTCTGAGCCTGAAATTTCCATTTATGCAGACATCTACATGATTGCCAAAGAATAAACAGATGATTTAGAAGATAAGAGGACAGTGGGAACTCTTCCCACAACCTTAGCCACAATGCCACAAAAACTCATTATAATAATGACTTCTATCTTTTGAGCTCCTATTTTGTGGCAAGCACTTTACTAGGTCCTTTAAATAAATTCATTCAAATCATTCTTTTATCCCCATTTTAGAGAAGAGGAGACTGGGCATGAGAGGGTAAGTAAATTACTTGAGGTTATATGGCTAGTAAGTCTCAGTGTCTGAGCTGGGGTTTGAACCCTTGCCTCTCTACTAATAAAGCTACGAGGTTTGGGGTGATTCTTGCAGCTGGTTACTTACATAGCCCTGTTCCACACAGCCATCAAAGTTTACATGTTAAACTAGACTTAATTAGTAGAGTTGGTGCAACAACAGTTAAAAAAAAAAAGAGTACAATTTTCCTACTAGTCAGAATTTACCTAATTAGGTATGAAATTGTGGGGATGGAATACAGGGGAAAATTTGGACTGCTTTTTTATCTGTGCCTTGGAGTATATTGCAACTTTACCTACCCTCCAAAATAGGAAAATAAAACCAAGAAGTCATAATTAAAGGATTAATACTGTAGGGATTATGTTTAAACTTTGAATTATTTGGGCCTTTGCTTTGTAGAATTGAGATATCAGAAGGCACACTCAAGTGACAGTGATTTGTCTGTGCCAACTGTTGGCCGCTGGTTGTTAGGGTTGCTTCATTGGACCTGGTTAACTAAACAGGGTCTCCTCTTCTTTCCTCCCTGGGACCATGAGCCAACTGCTGAAGTTGCATGGCCCAGGTATAGAAGTCAGTCTTCTAAGATAAACATACCTCATAAGGTTTTATGAGGATGAAATGACCCAAAACAGTGGTTAGCACATATCTAGCCCTAAAGAAATGTTAGTCCTTACTACTGCTATTACTACTACTACTTCTACTACTACTGCTACTACCACTACTACTGCTACTACTGAGATAGGAGGTGCTCAGTTTCTCCGGATTTGGGTTTCAGGACACACCCCTGGGTTTCAAGCCACTTCCCAGGGTCTCAGACCCCTTCTCTAGGCCCTCCATAGAAGAGAGTTATTGCTGCTTGTTGAACTTATTTTCAGTACCAACAAGAATAGACTGAGACCACAAGGGGAAGACTTATACAAACACAGTAGCTGAGCATGCCCAGTAAAAGGAATTTATACAGGTTTATACGACCCTAGAGACCAAGCATGTTCAGTGGAAGGGAGTTTACCCTTTGAATGACCTTCTACTCAGGGTGCTAAAGAGCACAGAATATTCTTGAATATATTTGGTACATGTGATAGAATTTGACCAATGAACATGCCCTAAAAATAGACCAACTGAGCATGTGCAAGACTATGTTACATAACTGGGAACCACCCCCTTAGTTGAATATTCATTAGATAGCTTGAATATGTATAGATAGATAAACTATAAAAGCTGAATCTTGGTAGGAGGCAGGGCTCATTCTTTCTGGGGCCAGACTGCACTCTGCCTGTGGAGTGTGTGTTTCTTTCTTTTTGTGTCAAATTTACTTTCAGCAAGCAGCTGTTCACTCTCTTGAGCCAGCCTACACTCTGTACTAAACTTTGTGTGTATTTCTTACTTTTGTGTTAAACTTGGTGTGGACCCTGCTCCATCTCTGGAGCTAGGCTGCACTTTCTGTGTGAAATCTGAATCTCTTATTCCTTACATTAAACCTATTCTCACTTTTCTGCTGTGACTCTGCTCTGGAATTCTTTCCTGTGGTGGAGTCAAGAACATGGTAAGAGGACTGGGGGGGGTTGAGGTCAACTATTGGGCCTCCCTAGACCGTCTCCTCTGGCATCACTACTTCTACTGAGGTTTATGCTCTGTTTAGGGGTATATGAGATTTGTTTTCTCCAGCAATAATCTTCTATTGTTCTTAGCCTAAAAAATTAAGTTTCTTGTAATAAATGTAGCTTTTTGGTTACAGGAAGAGTAATTCTAAAATAACGTTAGAAGTTTCACATTATTTCCTGACACTTCCCAAACTGCGTAGTGATTAGCCAAGCAAAAACATGTCAGAATGGGACTTTTGAACACAATCCATTAGACATTAACGACGAAACTGATGATCATGGGACAACTGTACTGCATATTTAACATTATCTTTTTGTGTAGGGAGATTCGGGTGGACCTTTATCTTGTCGAAGAAAAAGTGATGGAAAATGGATTTTGACTGGTATTGTTAGCTGGGGATATGGATGTGGAAGACCAAACTTTCCCGGTGTTTATACAAGGGTGTCAAACTTTGTTCCTTGGATTCATAAATATGTTCCTTCTCTTTTGTAATTGTACCAGTTGGATTTTTAACAGTGATTTGTATGATAGATTCTTTAAAAAGAATGCAATAATTATCAATAAAATGAGTCACTTAATTTTTTTCAACTGGAAATGCCAGATTGCATATTTTGATATTTATTGAAAGACATACAAGTTAATATATACGCCATAAAAAATTGTCTTGAGGATATAGCTATATTGGTTATTAGGCATCAAAAGGCCATTGATTCAGGGATGGAAGAAACCTAAAGTAATGTCATGAACTAAGCCTCCAAAACAAATAAGAAATGAGGGAGATGTTCAGATGGACTTAATGTATTATTTTATGTTTGTACTTAAGATGCAGATGTTTACAAGGCTTTAGATAAATTTGACTTACTGAAATAAGAAATTCTAGTAAAACCCATATCTGATCTTCAGCATTCCCATGAAATTAAATGCACAAAAATATCTTCCTGACAGATGTAAATAAAGCAAAACTCAGTTATTGACAGAGGGAGTACCTGCACTGTTGCTTTCCAATCCAGTTTTGTTCAATCATGTCATAACGGGCCTACCTCAGCTATGGCACGGTAATGTTGTGTACAGAGGAACCAATCAATCAACAAACAAAAGTGACAGCAACCTTTACAAAAATGACTTAATGAAGCATTATGGAAGTTGGATTGAAAGCACATATATGGGATTCAAAAAAATTGTGATAATGCTGGTCAGCAGTGAAAAGGCAAAGGAATTTTTGGATGATTGTTGCAAAAGTGAAATTTTTCAGAAATATTATTATCTGGCTTTTGATTCTTTTATAAATACTCAGTGACCAAGATTTTATTTTATTTTCAGGGCCTTATAATACATAGCATAGTTGTAAACCTACAGTTTACTCTCAATACGTCCTAGTTCTTGATTTATTTTGTCTTGATTTAGAGGGTTTCATACTTGATCTCAGAATAAACTGTTCATTAACAGAGGACAGAGTTAACAGTACCAATGAACAGGTAAAAACAGTGGGAGAAAGAATATTATTTGTTTTCTCTGGGACAAAGTCAAGGAGTAATAACAATACTATTATTAAGTTGGGTCTGGACTAGTGCATAGAACTTCAGAAAATCTCAATGGAACAGCAAAAGGAGAAAGAGCAAAAATTGTCATCTCTCAGATCAGATAAAGACTGAAATATTGGTATGATTTCTCTGAGATAATATTTTCCAGTTCACAGAACATATTTTGATTTGCTAAAAGACTGTTTCCCTCAGATTAAGGATAAAACATCTTAAGGACGCCTCTCTGAAATGGTCCCTAAGGTTTCAGTAAACTGGCTATGAGCTGGTGCAATTCAGAAGGCCAAGTGTACTGCTTAATTCACAGGGGGTAGTTAGCTACTGAATCCACTGTCTAGAAGAACAAATTAGACTGATAGTTCTTATAACCTAAGTTTATTTTGCCTGGAATGGTTGTGACCTATGTACAAGGTGAATTGTATTTTTTATTTTATAGTCATTTCTAAGGCATGGAATTGCTATTCACAACATACACGAGTCCTTTGCATAAGTTTGATCTCAATTAGGCAATGGAGGAGAGCTGGTATGATCTATCAGATTCATCGGAGTTTTTCAAACTACACCTATGCACTACCAATACAGATACTTGCTGGTGCTAATGTGAAGGTACATATGCTCCTCAGCAGTGCTGGGTTGGGGAAAGTTTGAGAAACACTTACCTAACTTACTGGGATATTTCATACCAAAGGTATCTAAAGATGCCTTTAGAACCTGAATGATGTGGGAATATTCACTTTCTTCTTGCAGAGGGGCAAATTGAGGCAAATCCCAAGACTGGTTTTGTTAGCCGAGAGCAGTGGCCTTCATAAACCAATAGCGGAGCATTTCATGTGCCACATTACTGGGGGAAATTTGTAGGGACTCATATTCTCCTTCACAGTGCCTTGAAAACTGTCAAATGAACCACCCTGTCAGCCAATTCTTTTTCCATTGTTTTCTGCTTGATTAGCACGAGTGGCTGACCCAGTTGTTGATGCTGAGAGTAGAAGTGCTTGCAACATGTGGGTATGGACTGTTGTGTTTTCAAGAGGCACAGACCTGTTTGAAGATAATGAGATGCTTTAATGCATTGGTGATACACTTTGATGATGTTACTTTATTTTTTGGTTTATATAACAACCTTTGGGGGAAATTAGTTGCTCCTAACGGAGATGAAGAAAGAAGAGCAAGTACTATGACAAGAGTAGCAAAATTGAAAATCTTATATTGGTCAGCAAATCTTAACAAGAATATTTTAATTTCTTAATGTTATTTAAATTTGACTCTTTGGACAACCTAAAGCAACTGAGTCAATAGTAATTTTAAATTATACTAAGGAGAACTATTTGCGAAGTAACAGTACATTTTAAAAAGCTACCCCTATAGAAATAAATTCTGAAGAAATTGCAAAAACAAATCTAGATAGAGTGCCTCATTCACGAATGCTTAATTTTCATCAAGAATTATTTAATCTGAATTTCATCTTAGCTTCAGGGGGAAACACTTCTTTCTAACTCATTCTGAATCCTTAGTTTGGAGTCAAACTGGCAGGATGAAAATGGTCCTCAAGTAGGGGCTGGGACACTCATTAGCATTCTAGGTCAGCTGTCTGAAGATTAAGAGATTTGCAGTTACCAGAAACAGGAACAGGTTGGAAGCAAGAATTTAAGTAGTTCAGGAGGTGTCAGCAAGTATCAGTGATGAAGAAGGTATGACAGGACAGGAAGAAAAATCAATATTGAATCAAGAGTTTGTGCTGGGTGCTAAGGGTTGGGGGTGGTGGGTATTAGCTACAAAGATACTTACAGTCACGGAAAGTAAGGGAACACTCACTGAGACCCTGCCATTTTTCAGGCACAGGAATAAGTGCTTTAATTACTTCATTTAATCCTCCTAACTTTACTGAGTAGCAATCATTTCATAATGAGGATAGAAGCTAATAGACATTGAACAACTTGGCCAAGAGCACACATACAGTGAGAGTCTAGATTCTGGTTTTGCTTGCCTTCAAACCTACACTCCTTCCACTGTACCATAGGGACAAGGGTTAGGTATATGGAATTCTGGAAATGCATGAGTCTATATTAGAGAATACAGAAACCTTGCTTTACCGTACTCAAAAGGCATTAAGAGATGTGATTTAGAGCATGCTTGTGACAGGAACAGTTGCTTTTTGATCTTCTAGGAGAGGGAAGGAGATTTTAGGTATTTGTGCATGGAGAAACCAGGCTTGGAAGACAGCTACAATCCATCTGACCTGAGAGGGAAGCTCCTGTTGAGATTGAGCTACTGCAGTCAAGTGAGGGAGCTATGAGAAAAGTTGTCTGAGCCCTTGGTAGGGATGAAGGGAGTAGGGATGGTGAGGGCTTTGAGAAATGTCTGTGCTTCTTTTTGTGATTACTGTTGCCACCCAGAGGCCCCACTGTCCCCCTTTAGTGGCTCCAGTTCTTAATCAGTCTGCAGACCCTTGTAGGCCTAGGGATGCTGACAGCATCTTGCTATTGTTAGTCTCCGGGTGCCTCCGCTTTCCTTATTGATTCCCTTAACCCTTGCTGCTTTGTTAAAAAGCCTCTTCAAAAGTCACAGTTGAGAATGCAGCCTCATTCCTGCTGGATGTGCCTGTTAGAGCAGAGAAAGCAGAAGTCAGCGCAGGCCAGCAGCTGAGTCACTGAGGTTAGCACGACCCCCTTCAGCAGGCAAATGGAGTCCAAAAGTCCAGAGATCTGGTAGCAGGCACCAGACAACTAAAGACAGGATATCTAGGCAGTGTCTGCACAGTAGGCATTGAGGGTGCCAGGCTTTTGGCCACAAGTCAGCATCTTCCAAAGTGGAGTTTATTTATATGCTTCCTTTTGGTGGCCCAAATTGGTCTTAATATGTATGTGTGTTGGGGGAAGGGTGAGAAGTAGGGAGTAAGGCTGCTCTGTACAGAATCTTGAGAGGGGAGGCCTTTGGACCAACACACACTGTGCTTAGCAAAACTAATTCCTGCTCACTAAACCAGAAGTTCTGAACTATGGGTAGGGTGTCAAGGAGATTGTTGTGCATGTGTGCTTTTTCCTCAGGTGCGGTACATGTGTATATGTCTATGAATTCCCTCAAAGATAAATAACAAAAATAATAACAGCCAACATTTATGAGTGCTTGCTAGGTGTCAGTCAGTGTTCTGAGTGCTTTACTTACATCGGCTCTTTTAATCCTGGCAACAGCTCTATCAGGTGGGTACTAACATTATGCCAGCTTTCCAGATGACACTGGCACAGAGAGATGAAGCCAGAGGTCTCAGTCAGGAACGCTATGAGTGGGGAAGAACCCAGGTAGCCTAGTTCGAGAGTCTGTTGTACCCCCCCCCCCCCCATTCCGTCTCGGCGCCTGACTGGACTTGTAAGAGGAAGAGCATTCGTGTGTGTTTTGCATCTTCACGTTCTCAGAACCTACCACGATGCCTGGCACGCAGTAGACGCTTCAGAGTTAATTTGTTGATTCAAGGAATGAACTTTGGCTAGGCAGAGGCAGCGAGGACCGGGGCAAGCCCCAGCAACCGGCAGCCAGGAAGGGGAAGAATGCCAACTTTCTTCCGTGGGACGGCGCCACGAGCCCACCCCTTCCTTACTGCAGCCCTACCTCGACCAGGCCCTCGGCTGAGCTGGTTTACATCTGCACGAACAAGGAAAGGCATAGCAGGCGGCGCCCTGAACAAACCAGAAAAACGGCCCTCTGCTCGGGAGCGCACGGCAGGGCACAGCCACAGCTGCCCTGCCCTGCAGGAGCGAGGGCAGCCTCCCCCGGCCGGCCGGAGCGCGAGACCTTCGTCACCGCACCGCCCCCCGCCTTCGCCCCCGTCGCCCCGTCGCCCCGTCCCCACTCCCCTCCCCTCCGCTCCCGCCGCCCGAGGTCTACCCGGCGCGCCCCGCCCGCTGGGTGGAGTCTGGGGCGGGGAGGCCACCCTGGACTCTCACCCGCAGGTGTCCGGGTCCTGCCTCCCGGCCGAGCGGCTCAGTCCTCCTCTGCCGGCCCATGGCAGCGGGCGCGCTGGAGCTCTCGGTGCTCGAGGGGCAGCCAGACGAGCAGACGCCTCTCAATGGAGCCGTCCGGGCCGAGGAGCCCTGCCCAGCCCAGGTGAGGTCCCCGCGGCGCCGGCGGGATCGCAGGGGCGGGAGTTTCGGGTTTCCGGGCAGCCCTCGGGCGCCGCAGACGCCGAGCCCAGCGAGGGTGGTGCGCGCCCGAGTCTTCCGATGCAGCTGAGCCACGCGAATGCCCTTCGGACGGAGCCCGCCCTGCCCCGCCGACCCCCGTGGCTCTTCAGGAGTCCTAGTGGGGAGGTGTGGCCGCTCCAATCTTCAGAGACAGTCCCCAGAGATAGAGGTGGCTTTTAACAAGTTCTGCGACTTTTTAGTTTTTTCTTTTTCAAGTAGGGAGAAGGAGCGATAAATGGAGTCTCCTTGTCCTCAGCGTCTCTTCTGCCTCCCTCTTACCTGCGCGGCCTTGCCACTTCCCCCGCCCCGTCCCCCCAGCCATCTCCCTCTCTCCCCTCCACCCAGGCTCACATCCGCCATCCAGGCTCACCAGCCCCCAGACGAACACTTCCTGCCTTCTCCCAGCCGGGCCATTTGATTCCGCGGGAAGAGAGATAGGGGAGAGGGGAGAAAGCAGCAAGGACGAGAAGGGCTGGGGGTGGCCGGGGGGTGAGATGGGGGTGAACCTGCCCTGCTCAGTTGAAGGGACATAATTTCAAAGTTCTTGTCCCAGAGGACTACACTAGCCTCATTTGCTTTGGCCTCTTCTCAATCCTTAGAAAAGTCCCTGGTGGGTGTATAGGCTGAGCTCTTTTCCGATTCAACCGTAGCAGTGATGGGAACCTCATTCAGTCTCATCAAACGCTTGTAAAACATCAGAGGCTTTGAGTTCTAAGCCATCCGCCTTCTGATGAACCCCTAAGGTTGGCTCGAGGTTTACTGGCTACAGGGAGCTCCCCATATACGTGGTTCCAACCTGGTCTTTCTAGGCCCCACTCCTCCACCCCCCATCCCTTTGGCTGCTCAACTGTTGATTTCAGGGATAAGCAGGAAATTCAAAAGGTGAAAGCTTTTGCTCTACATTGATTCCTGGACATACTATAAAGTCTGCTTTTGTAGGTACTCTGGAAAGTAATTTGGTACCTTATCTTTGAATGAAATAGACACCACAGAAGAATGAAGGTTGGGCAGAGATGATCCGATTTCCAGTGCAAGTGGCCACAACCACGGACTTGCATACATCCTCCAGGGCAGTGTCTAGGCATGGGAATTGGGAATAGTCACCTCATGTTAGACAGACCTGGGACACCCCAAAGACTCCATGGTTTGGGACTGAATCCAGAGATGGGAATTCTGGTTACAGTTTCACCATTAAAAGGTGTGTTCCAGGTGCGGGGGTGTCAAACGGTGGTAATGTCATGTGACCAGCCAGGCTTTTATGAGGCCTGGGAATGCCTTTTTGAAGACAGCTGAGGAGTAATGCCAAATCTATGTAGAGTATCAGTATTTTATAATTGTTTACCACCTGCCCTGTAGAGATTGTTCTTTTATGTTCTGATGACTTCCTCATTAATCAGGTATATACAGATATCCTAGACTTCCTCGAAAGTTAGCTTCGTAGGTCACCGAATAGGAAAGCTGTGGTGAATGACAGAATGGAGTGAAGGTGAAGGGCTACACGAGCACTTGGAGGGCATTCTAGAAATGCATCACAGAAAAAACTTTTGAAAAGGGAATAAAACTCCTCGCTTAATGTGTTCATCATTCTTATTGGTTCTGTAGAATAAATTGAAGTGTATTTCAACTTGAAAAGTCAGTTACTGTAGCATCATTAAAAGTATTGGCTATCACAAGCACAGGATTCAGACACTTAAGAATTTTGTGTGTAGGTCTCCTTGAACTGTGTATTAAGATTTCCATTTTCGAAATGTAGTTTTAAGGCCATGTATTTTCATGCGCCATATGTGTTGCCCGTATCATGTGTCAAATACCTGTGATATATAAACGCATTTAGTTATCACAACAAACTTAAGAGAAAGTTGTCGGTATTCTGATTTGACAGATGAAAAACTGAGTGGAGAAACTGAGGCACAGGGAAGCTACGAAAATGCTCAAGTTCACTCAGTGGTGCCTCTGAAGTTCGAACTCAGGTTTTTTAGATCTCAAACCTATGCTGTTCCTATTGACTTATTTTGTCATCTGTCTATCTGTCTATCTACATATAATTTAAATACATAAATATCATATATAATTTATACTCATTTATAGTTGCCTACATTATGTTATATATTACTCATTTCTATAAGTTAGGTAATTTATAATTAGGTAACTTAAGTGAAATGTGAGTTGCTGAGTAGCACATCTGGAATAATGAGGGAGTTGCAGGTAGATGGGTGAGGGGTGGGGAACAGTCTGGGATCACTGGGAAGAAGACTTCCCCTGTCACAGGTATATTCCTGCTTGTCAGAGCTGGGCTAGGAGAGTATACAAGTGCAGGGGGGAGAACTTCTTTCCCCTTTTTGATCTGGGTTTGGAGCTTAGGGGGAACTCTACTTTGCCTGCCGTCACTCTGCACATGGCAATATCATTGGGTCAAAAGTGAAAAAGAAATTGTGAATAATAGAGTGACACTGATTTTTTATGGCTCATTACACAGGCTCTGACTCAGTTTTCAAATAGAAGTCCCAGAGACATTTTAACTGATGGCAACATCATTAGAATAATAATAAACTAGTAAATTGATAGTTTTCAGGCAGGCAAGACTTCGTTGAGTGAGCTAGCTAAAAATTAGCCCCATGCTATAGGTTGTTCAGTCTAGGACAAGAATCAACTGGCTTCTTTATGCTCGGATCAAATAACAAGTGGATTAAATTCCATCAAAAAGATTATAAAGTATGATTTTCCTACATGCTGAGAAATTTTTCCCTGATCTATATAATATCTGCTCCTGATTAAGCCAAAGAAAAGAAAAGCTTTTTGGATCCAAGAGATTTGTTGTCCTGCTATTTTTGTTGTCCTGCTATTGTTGCAAGATCCTGTGTCATGTATTTAGACCTTTACCTAAACAGCGTTGTGAATATCTGAGGAAATGTTCAGAGAAAAGCCACAAAAATTCTTGAGCCGTACAATGCAATCATAGAATGTAAATGTAGTTTGCAAAATAATTACAAAATAATTCTCTGGAATTATTTTGCAAGGAAGGCACCTTGCAGAAGAACCTGCCAAGAGAGAATGAAGAAGCTATTGTGTCTTCATGATCCAGTTTTGAGAGGAGACTCAGATAGCAGAGGTAGCACATACCTGTTACATTAGAGGTTCTTCCCCCTCAGGGCACACTGAAATCTCTTCAGAGCACTTCTAAAAAATACTAATTCCTCAGATGCGTCTAATGTGCATACAGCTGAGAAGTACAGTGCTCTGTTGTTTGGTTTGGCAGGCCGCTTTGTAATGACTGAAAGTCTGTGAAGATGCATCATTCAAGGAGGAGTGGCCAGTGGTCTCGCTCTTTGGGCTGAGGCCAGGACAGTGAAGGGCACCAGGCCGTCAGATGGCAGCTTTGAGCTGGACAGGAAGAGGCATTTCCTGCAGATGAGGGATGTGTAATTCTGAGCTGAGTTTCTCCAGGAAGTCACAGAGTAATTAGTGGTCTTTTCAAACCACGGAGTCCTAATTTATGACCTCTAAGGGACAGCATAAGTGAAGGCACAAGAGGCCAGAGAGATGCACTGATGCTCATTCTGTGGCTCCTTGAGACTCCAGATCATTTTCTTTTGTGCTAATTTTTATGATCCTGGTCCCGCCTGCCTCCTGTATAAAGGCTGAAAACAGCACGGGGTCATGTTGGTCTCAGGAGCTCTGCAAGTGGGGAGATATTTTTCTGTCCCCTGAGAAGTTAAAGATTCCTTATACTGGCTTTCTTTTTTTCCCTGTGAACCTTGTTGAGCCCTTGGCTTTGGTGACTTTGGAGCAGTTTTGCAGTCTTTGAGTGGGGGTGAGTGGTGGCCCTATCCCTGGACTCCAGAAACACTAACTCAAAAGGGTTTTCCTCTGTCCATATATCCTCAGGGCCTTTACTGCTCCCCTTACACTTAGGCTGGGCCTAAGGGCCAGTGTAACGTGTAGTTGGGGGCTCCAGCGTTTGACCTCTTCTCTAGAATTTCTCAAAGTACATTCTTAAAATTTTTGAAGCCCTCTGCAACTAAGCAACACACATTTATTGAATGCCTATTACCTGTGACATAAGAACAGGGAAGGTCAGGAGCCACCCCTCCCTCTATGTGGTTTCAATTTGTCTAGGACGATAAAGCCAGTCTCTTTGTATTTGTTTTTTTTTTGGTTTGTTTGTTTGTTTTTTTTTAAAAAAGATGACCAGTAAGGAGGTCTTAACCCTTGACTTGGTGTTGTCAGCACCACACTCTCCCAAGTGAGCTAACCGGCCATCTCTATATAGGGATCCAAACCCTTGGCCTTGGTGTTATCAGCACCACACACTCCCAAGTGAGCCACGGGCTGGCCCTCTGTTTGTATTTGAACATGAAACTAGACAGTGCAGTCAGCAGCAGCAGCAGATGAGCTTTGTGGGCAGCTCACTGAGGGCGGGTGGGAAGGGAGGCTTCCTCTAAAGGGGAGATTGACCTGGCTCCTGAAGCGTGGGGGCCTTCAGACCGGAAGTCTCAACCTTGGTAAAGCAATTGATTCACTTTGGGAGGTTTCAAGTTACAAGCCAGGGTCTGCTCCCACCTCCCCTGCAATCTGGTCCACTAGGTGCAGGTGGAGGCTGAGGTAGGTGCCAGTTAAGATCCTCCTCAGGGGATTCTGATGTGCAGCCAGGCCTGGGAACCCCTAACTGAGAATGTTTGAAATGTCATCCTAGTATGGACTACCAGTTTGTTTTTCTGATGGCCATCACCAAAATAAGGATGGGACAGAAAGTAAACAGGGTACCAGCCACTGCTTTGTGGGACAGAACACCCTGAGTAATGGCTAAGGAGTGATTGCTCCTCTTGGTTGAGCTCCTAATATTTGTTAGCAGATGCTCTGTTTACATTCTCTACTTTTTACAATAGCCCTGTGAGCTGTATTTAGTATTTACATTTTGAAGCTGAAGACATTTGGGCCTGCGAGTTTCAGTAGCTTGCTTAAAGTCACCCTGCCTTTAAGTAGTATACCTGGGATTGGCACCCAAGTGTGTCAGATACAGAAACACATCCCCCCGCCCAACACTCCATTGTCTTCCATGGTCTCCATGTAGGACTTACCTAACAGGAAGTAGAGTCAAGGAGCCATTTAGGAGCAGGTGGAGGCTCTGGGGCGGAGGCCCTCATGGCAGCCAGACAGCTCATAAGCTGGAGCTCCATGCAGTGATGCCCGGAGGCTGTGGACAAAAGGGAGAGTGCAAAGGCTTTGCAGTGACACACAGCAGGGATTAGTCCTGGCTAATCCCCCTAAACTAAATCTTTGAAATGGGCTAATGCACACGCTGAAGGGCTGTTAGGATCAAGTGAAATGAAGCTGGTGCTCAACAAACCATAGAGGTTTTAATTGTTTTTTTTGACCATTCACTCTGCCTTATTTTACCCATTACAGCTTATTTCCTACTGTCTTTTGCATCTGTCTCTTCATTTCCCTTTTCAGGCTTTTGTTTGTTTTTGCATAGATTCTGGGCTACAGCAATAGCCTTTTAGCTTTTTCGTGCTGTTTCCAATCCAAACTACACATTGTTTTTCTCTTACATTCATCTCAACTCTTGTGCTGAGAAAACCTTCAACAAGTCACTAGAGCACAGCCAGATTAAGTCCGAACTGTTCTGCCAGCAATCAAAACCCTCTGGAGTATGCTCCAGCCACTCACCCTTTGATCTTAACTTTCATTTCTTGCCCCTGAAGCCCACATTCCAGTCATTCAGGCTGCTGGGCTGGTCCATGACTAATCAACACTGTGGATGCTCTTTCCTGAGTGTGGAATGCCTTCAAAAATCCATCCTTCAAATCCTGCCTGTCATCCCCACCTAGGAGCCCTCAGAACATTTACTTGCAAACTTCTTTATGGGGTTCCATTCTGCCCTGCTCTATCTTTTTATAAAATTTGATTCAGTAGAGTGTAGCTCCTTGAGCTCAGGATCCTGCTGTTTTCATTTCTGTATCACTGGCCCCTTGTAGGTACTCAGACATGTTTGTTATAACTGAATGATGGTCTCACAATCTCCCTTTACTTTCTAGGCTAGCAAGGAAAGCCCCTGGAGCTCCTGTAATAAGAATTTGGTTGGAAAATGTAAACTGTGGATGGTCATCGTCTCCATTTTCCTAGGTCTCATTATAGTGATCGTCATAAGCTTATGTCTTACTGGAGGTAAGAGGAGTTAAACATGACTAAGGTGACACATCTGAAGAACTTGCTTAATGCTTGTGACTTACACTGAAATGGAAGATATACTCATTGCTATTTTGTTATTTATAGCATGAATGTAAAACTGGCTTGGAATAAGTTGCAGGGGTGGGAGATGATTCTTGTTTTTTGTTGTATTTTGTTTATTATTTGTTTTATAAGCTCCAGAAGAAGTACGGAGACCAGTGTTTTAGTTAAAACTCTGCTTAGTGGATCTTGAAGAGATTTCTTAAATTTTTAACTTATTCAAACACTAATTTTATATTTTATTACATCTTGATACCTGCTTGTTTGAAAAAATTTTTTTTAACTATTTATTGTATCTGTGATGTATGTGTGTATAAAACAAGCACTTACATGGTGCTAACTGTATACTTTACATATATTATCTCATTTTATTATTTATTTTGAATTTAAAAACAATACATTGTCAGTTACCATAGAATCCATTTATGTTATGAATATTTATACTTTCTTCAGTCTTTTTCTAACATTTTTAGCGTAATTTAAGATCATATTTGTATATAGTCTTATGGCCTACCTTTAAGATTTTAATGTTATATTGAGATCATTTTGCCACATCATTAAGAATTCTTTGTCAACATCATTTTTTTCACACTGTGTGATATAGTTTCCACTTCATTTTTAAGCCTTCTAGTTACTGATTTTTTTATGATTATCGATATTATTACAGTTTTTATAATGCATAAATATAGCACCCTCCGATGGGCAGTCATTTCAGTTTTGAAACAGGAAAGAAGAAATTGTTTCTATCTGTATGTGGGGGTGATGCCACAGAGGGGCCCATCTGGAGCTGGGATGCTCCTGAGGGTGATCGGCCTCCACGAGCATTTGGGTTACTGGGCTCTCAGTAGCAAACCCAGTCACGGAATGAGAGCAAGAATCAGGAGCTTCCAAGGTTTTGTAGTACCTCAAGGAATAGGAAAATTTTGATGACATCAGCCAAGCTCTAGCATGTGAGTTTCTCGGGCAGGTGCCACGCCTACTTAATTACTTAGGACACTGTTTAGGTGGGATGAATGACTCTTTGAGGCCGTAAGCTGGTTTTAAAGTAAGAAGAAGCTAATGAGATGTGCTGCACCTCCAGCATTATGCTGAGGACAGTAGGTTTGTGTGAGCATTGATGCGCCTCCTCACATCAACTCCCACATGTGGATTTTGAAACTGAAGTTGAGTCACACGATCTTGTCCTATCACAACTAGTTGATGCTATTCTGAAAGTTGATTGATTTGTCAGTTGGCATCTAGGGCCTACCACAAAGGATGATCCAACAGACTAGGTGGTTTAATATTCAGGATTCTAAAGCACAAGACCCGAGATCTTGTCTTCCATCCTACCTGTTCAGCTCACAAAGAGCAATCTGGAAAGGAATATTCCGTTTTCCTTGACAGTTTTTCTGGAGATACGAAAGGTCATAAGATAATATTCAGGGAAGAATTTTTTAACACTCGTAGTGCAAACTTCATTTTTAATATAATTGTAAATTTGTGTTTTAATATATGTTAGTGCTGTAAAGAGAGATTTTTTTTCAATCAGAGAAATACTTTTATTTTACTTGGTATTTCAGCCCTCGGTGTTTGGGCCTGCAGGCAGGGTCTTAGTAGATTGGGGGCAGTGGGGGGATGGGTGCAGAAGGTAAAAGGACGGGACAGGGGCTCACCTCTGTATAGTTTCAGTCTCACCCAGAGCACCTCTGTGGGCCAAGCCTGTTGATATGAGTCAAATATTTGTAGAAATTCCAGGTACTCTGTGGAAAATGCTTGAGAAAAGGGCAGTGTTGGCAGAGTCAAGCACTGTCTGGATTCACTGAGAAATTAAGGTTCCTCAGGAACTACGTTTGCCATAGTCTCCTGCTTTCCCTTCTCTAAACCCCTTAATCACCTCTCTCAAGGCTCTTTAGTGCCCAGACTGAGGCAGAGGTGTTAATAACTTGCAGTTAGAGTGGACACAGAAGAAGACAGTAAATGCATACCAGTACTATTCAGGAGGAGACAATAAGGTACCCAGGGGGGAGGTGTATTTTGTCACTGACATTCTTAAGAATTACTAGCATCTGGTGACAATAAAAGCAGATCAACTTGTAGTTGGTTTTATTATTGTTGCTAATTCTCTACAGACTGTGCACCCCTTATGGCCAGCACCGGGGTGGATTTGCCCACTACTCTGCCCTCAGTATGCCATTGAAGGGATGGCACATTCAGTATCATGACTCAGCTTAAGGCATTGAGTAGGGGTTATATACGCTCTAGGGAAAAGAGGTTAATACTCCAGGCTCACAGTTGACATTGACTTTTTTTTTTTAAATGGCCAATTTTATGGGCAGAGCCCAAGGAATCCTGTTGGGGCCCAGTTTTGACCCAGTTCTTTAGGGAAAAACTATTAATCTCTCCTTCTTTCTAAGGAATTATAACTTCTTAGTGAAAAAATCCTTGTGTCTCTCAAAGTCATTTTCTTTCTGGATAATTTGGAGAACGAGTTGAACAAACATCCTCAAGGGTTTGTTCTTCAGTAATTTGCCCCAGTCAGGGTGGGGAGAGACCCTGAGTAACATGTAACTAGTGGAACTCTTTTTTGGTGTGGGTGGAATATTTTAAATGTTGCAAAACCCAAACTGTGACAAATAGATGGATGCTTAGAAATAAAGTTATAACACTCTGGGGACCCTTATGTGATATCCCCCAGCATGACATCCCCCAGATTCCTGCCTGACCCTTTTAATCTCTTCATTTTTAGGCCTTTCTGTGAGTAGGAATGCTGTGGTACCGAGATGTAAGTGGGGACTTCCTAAGTGACGCTGTGAATGGATTTGTTTTACCTTTCGGTTGGGAATAAGAGATACATCTTATGATACCACGTGGTCCTGACAGACTGACAGTTTGCACAGGGCAGTGCTCCCTGGTGTAAGGTGTGACTCATGGGAAAATCCTAGGCAGGCAGCATTAACAAGCTGTGAGCTACGAAGGTCCTTGGGAGCAGGAACATAATTAGCAACTCTGTAGACCCAGGACCTTGAAATTTCTTTGCATTTTTTCCTGTCTGTTTGTCTTTCCTTCAAGTCTCTGATGTTTTTCCACCTTACTAAGTCTGACCTCTTTATCTGTGCTCTTCACAGAACACTTTCTTCTGACCTAGAGACCTTCAGTTACTTCCGCCTCTCTCTAAGCATCTTCAGGTTCTTCCCAACTCTTCAAATGTGCTAGCATGGTCTCTCCTTCAAAAAAAATTTCCATCAGGATTCTTCGTGCTTCATTTAGGTATTTTTTTCTCTCTCTTTTACTGGCAAATGGGTTCAAAGATGGCACCTTCCAGCTGTGTCCTCATATGGTGGAAGGGGCAAGGCAGCATTCTGGGACCTTTTTTGTAAGGACACTAATTCTGTTCATGAGAGCTCCACTGTGATGACCTAATTACCTCCCAAAGGCCCCACCCCCCTAACACCAGCACATTAGTGATTGGGTTGCAACATATGAATTTGGAGGGCACGCAAACATTCAGACCATAGCATATTCCTTTCTCCAATTTGCTCACTCTTTATAGTTTCAAGGTGAATCGTGAGACCAGGTTTATTTCATCTCTGCTACCATCTAGTTGTGTAACTTTAGGCTAACTCTTTAACCCTCTGGACCTGTTTTCACATTTGTAAAATATAAGTGATTTCTGAATCTGAGTCTATAAATGTAACTTTTTTTTTGGATGATAAAGTTACTATATTTATTTTACGTGTCTTGAATAACAAATAGTCTTACAAAACCTTTCTATAAAAAGAAATTACATTTCTAAGTGAAAATACACCCCCCACACTTGACTATTCATGAAGTCATATTCAGAGTAATAGATTTCATGAAAAATAAATGTCAAATTTACATTCTTCTCTACCAATAAAGTTATACTCGTGTATAAAAATGACATATGACGTATCATTCTCTTTTTTTTAATATAACAGGCATATGCACATTTATTTGTTCAGATAACAAATATGTAAACTGAATAACAGATGAATAACAAAATAATCTGTAGAAAGTAGGGCTTCTAATTTTCACAAAAACTGGAGATGTAAAACTTATTAAAATTTACATATTTCATTTTATAATCTCTACAGTTATTTGAAATAGCTCTCTAAAGTCTTCCAAAGCATGCAAATATCAAATTAATTTCAACAGAGGAAGATGAATAAACTTTTCAAAGGCAAATTAATTTCTAAGTAAGTCAACAAGTCCACTTAATAAAAAGAAATCAAGAACAGAAATTAAATACCTAAGTTTAGCAACCTAAATTGCATAAGAAATCAATAAAACAGAATATAAACAAAAGGCATTTCAAAAAGTTCATGTAAAAATAGAATTGAAAGATAATGAAAATCTTTCCATTAACTTTTTTTGTTTGTTTGAATTTTCCCTTCTTTTTTGTAAGGTCTAAGATCATAGAAAATATGTTCTCTGACCACAATAACTGAAGGAAATTAGAAAACTCACAAACATGTGGAAATTAAACAACACTCTCCTGAATAAACAATGGGTAAAAAGAAAAATCACAGGGAAATTAGAGAGTTCCTTTGAGATAAAGATCAGATCCAGGAGACTCAAAGATCCCCAAACAGATTCAACCCAAAAAGATCCTCTCTAAGTCACATTATAGTCAAACTGGCAAAGCTCAAAGACAGAGAATCTTAAAAGAAGCAAGAGAAAAGTGTCAAGTCACCGATAAGGGAGCCTCTATCAGACTAACAGCAAACTTCTTAGCAAAAACTCCACAGGCCAGAAGAGACTGGAATGATATATTCAAAATACTGAAAGAAAAAAACTGCCAGCCAAGAATACTATATCCAGCAAGTCTTTCAGACATGAGAGAAAAATAGTGTATTTTCCATACAAACAAAAGCTGCGGGAGTTCACCACCACATAAGCAGACCTACAAGAAATCCTCAAGGAAGTCCTGCATTTGGAATCTGAAAAACAATAATTGCTACCACAAACACACAAGAAAGAACAACACCTAGTGGCAGAACAAAAATGCGAGCAAGAAAGAGAAAGAAACTAAATCTTACCACTACAAAAAGCCATAGTGACCATGTAATAATGCCCTGCTTTGTTGCTGATTTTAGTAACTTCAGTCTTCTCTCTTTTTTCTTGGTTAGTCTAGATAAAGGTTTGCAAATTTTGTTAATCTTTTTAAATAATCAACTTTTGGTTTTGTTGATTTTCTCTATTGTTTTTTAGTTCCTTATTTCATGTATTTCTGTTGTAATATTTGATGTCTCCTACTCATATTTGCAGTTGGTTTAGTTCGTTCTACTTTTTCTATTTTCTTAAGGTAGAAGTTTACATTACTGATTTGAGATTTTTCTTATTTTTAATATAGGTGTTTACAAGTGTAAATTTTCCTCTAAGCACTGCATGAGCCCTCTAGCCTATAAATTTTGATATGTTATGTTTTGGTCTTTATCTGTAAATGTACCTTGACCCTAATCCATACTAGCTTATTGACCTAAACAAATTATGCATTTTGTCTAAGCCTCAATGACTTCATTTTAAAATGAAAACAACAATATTTAACTCATTGGGTTAATTTGAGGATTATATGAGGTAACATCTATAAAGTGAATAGCAGATTGTTTGTGTATAATGCTTGATACAGTAGCTACTGTTCTTCCTGTTATCCAGGCTTGATATCTTGAAACCATTTTTGATTTCTTCTTCTCTCCCATATTTAAGTAATGACCAAGTCTTATCAGTCATTGCTCTGTAGTCTTAATAGCAGCTTTCTCACTTACTACAGGGCACCATGCTGGATACTTTATGCATGTTGGTTCTCATCTTAACTATCACTTGCAATGTAGATATTGCATTTCAGTTGAGCAAACAGCTTCAGAGATTTAAGTGACTTGCTCAAGGTCACATGGCTTATAAACAGCCAGGCTGGGGTTCATACTATGTCTGGCTACCTTTGAAGCCACATCTTTTTCTGCTATCCTGGGCTTTCTCATTCATTCTTTGCTTCTTGTTCCCACTGCTGTCAGGCAAAATCAGTCTCTTCCAATCGTTGCCCAGTGGCCTCTCTGCCTCCAGTCTCTCCCGATTAAGTTTCACCCTATTCATGACTACCGCATTAACCTCCTGTAAATTCCATCCTCTACCTCCTGCCTGGGAGACTTTTAACATCCCTTCATTACCTCCTGAAGATATTTAAGACCTGGCATTTAAGACCTCCCTCTCCAGATTCACTTTTTATATTCCAGCTGAAGAGCTGTTTTAATGTTCCTCCAATGTACCATGTATGTTTTCATGATTTTTTTTTAAACGTGTTTTCTCCATATGGAAAGTGCTGCCCAGATTAAATTCATTAGTGACATAAAAATTCTCCCAACTGGATAAGCCTATTGTTGTTGTTGCTATTTTGACACATGCAACAGGTCTTGGTACAGATTCATCATTTGGATGATCCAGGTTGAGTATATGTCATTAGAACTATTATTGGAGATCTCTTTTTGAACTTGGCATGTCTTCTCAATGCCTTTGAGTTTAGGAGTTATTTGAATCACATGTACATCCTTTGGCATCCCTTACTTCTTTCTGAGGCATTGATATCTATTATGGAAATCTACTTTGTGGGTGTAGAGCTCAGAGATATCCATCGTAGCATTATTTATAACAATAGAAAGTTGAAAACAATAAATGTCAGATTTAAGAAAATGGGTGAGCCTATCTATTATGAACATTATGGTGCCAATCATATAATCTTTGCAAGGAATTTCAAGCACGGGGTAATGGCTTTTGATATGTTAACAACAAAAAAGTCAAGACGAATAAGCAAGAGCAGCAGCAAACAACAAAAGCAGGGTATAAATTAAGGCCTCAGATATGTAGTATAAAATATATAATTTTATATTAAAGTCTCAGATATATATTTTAAAATATGGGGGGTGTCCTCTTGATAAAAGGTTTATTAATCCTTTAAAATTTAAAAGGTTTGTGTGTGTGTGTGTGTGTGTGTGTGTGTGTGTGTGTGTGTGTGTGTATGCGCTTTGTTACAGTTTTCTGTATTTGGCAAGTGTTCTGCTATGAGGGCATAGCCTATTATCAGATAAAATAATGTAATGACCTAAATAAGGATGCAGGGGTAATTCCCTGTGTTTGGGAACCCCCAGATCACTCCTAGATTCACTGGTTTGCTAGAAGGACTCACAGGACTCAACATATAGTCATACTAATGACTGTGATTTATTACAGCAAAACGATACTTAACATAAAAGGATTTATTACAGCAAAATTCAGAGGAAACCAAGCACAAGTTTTCAACAGTGCTGTTCCAGAGGTCTTGCACAGGGCTTGCTTAATTCCTCTAGCAGTTAAGTTGTGACAGCACATGTGAAGTATCTGCTAGGGAAGCTCATTAGAGATTCATGCCCAGGGTTTTTATTGGAGGTTGGGCCTATAGGCAGCCTCTGCCTACATAGCATGTACCAAAATTCCAGACTTGCAGAAGGAAAGGAGATGTTAGCCATATTGTTTGTACAGACAGTTGAGGCACAGTGAGCCACTCTTATCAGGGAACGGTGGGAACCATCCCAAAATCCAAGTTCGCCAACCTTGAGGAGGCATTTCTTTCTAAGGCTAGGAGTCTCAAGTCTGCTATGTTAACTCTTTTTGCACATTTCTTGCCCCTAATCCCTCACATTTCCAGATTTCCTCAGGAGATAAATACCAAGATTTTTACTTCTTTTTACCTTCCCTTCTATCACAAATGCTGAATTTATTCCCCTATGACCTTTTCAAAGTCCAGTAAAAGGGGCTGATTGTTATGTTTGAAGCATGGGATTTGAGAGAAAAGTCTGCAGCAATGAGCACCTGGTTCCTCCCACCCACGCCTTTCTCAGGGCCAGAGGGGTGGTCCCTTATGTGGAGCCAGCCGGACAGGATGGCATGGAGCCAGGGGAGCGTAATGAGCACACTAGTGCCAGCTTCTGGCTCCCGGCTCCTGACAGTGTGTGGTTTGCCTTTAGCTCTAAACTGCTTAAAAATCAATTAGCTAGCAGTCATTAGAACACAAGCAGTAACACAGAACTCATTGTCTCAGGAACGTAATTCCTACACGCCCCACGGCTCTGTGTGCGGTTGGGCTTCCCTTCTGCAAACAGAGTGTGTCAACATTCCTCACCTGTGGGACACAGTCTAGAGCCATGACTTCATGCTTCCTGGGGAGACTTCAAGACTTGGCTCACATGCTCGTTTTCTAGTCTCACCTTGGTGTCGACCGATGATGTCACTTCCTCATCGTGGTCTTTGATAGCACAGAGCGGAAGGTGATTCAGTGAAGTTGCTTCCACTCCCTGCCCACATCACTTGTTGTTTGTCCCTCCTCCTGTCTCCCAGCACCTGCCTTGACACCTGTGTACCTAGCTGAGCTGCAGGTTCCCTTTAACAAGGAAGTTCATGATCTTCCCACTCCTTCCCACCGACCCTTCCCCCAGTCCGTATTCAATGGAATCTGAGCCCTCTTTGGCATAAAATAAACAAAACATTTATCTTGATGGAGGCAAGCCCCTATCTTTTATTTGTGAAGAAAGCATTTTTGCTTATACGTGCTTACTGTGTCCAGCCTTTATCTTTGATGAGTGTGCGGCCAACAGAATAAATAAGTTTTCTTATTGTATGCGGGTATTTATTTTATTTTTTATCTCAATCCCTACACTCTCTTTAGTAACTTACGTTGATGAAGATGAAAATGAAATACTTGAATTATCATCAAATAAAACATTCATGATCATGCTAAAGATTCCAGAGGAGTGTGTTACCGAAGAGGGATTGCCTCACCTGCTCACCAGAAGGGTAATTATGTCTTATGCATCGTTTACCGAGTTCTTAATATTAGAATATGGGTTCTGCAGACTGCTTGGCATAGAGCTATAGAGTAAGTAGCTTCAATCTTGAATTCTTTGTCTGTATTTCAGCAGGAAATGATACATATAACTATATTTTCTGCAGTGCAAAGCCAGAGGGAAGAGCCGTGGTCTCCAGCTGTGTGCATCCTGGACAGTGTTCTGTTTACTCACTGTGATCTTGTATTTGACTCAACCTGCAGGATCCACTGAGGGTCTACAATGTGCTAGACAACATGCCAGGTGCCAGTACCACATAGTCTGTGCCCTCCATTGGCTCACAGTCCAGGTAGAGGAGGCAATTAAATAGATAGTAAAGCAGTGTGATATGTTCTGTTATTGAGATACATACACTGTGTTTTACAACTGCAAAGGAGGAGCATCTAAACTACCTGAGGTGGGGCTGGAGGTGTGGAGGGCTTCTTGGAGCAGGTGATACTCAGGATGAGTTTTGAAGTATGAGGTAGGAATATTCTAGATAAAACAGCATGAGTCATTGGGGATCTGCAAAGTAGTGTACTGTGGCCTTTGCATGCTGTGTGGTGAGGCCCTGCAGAGGTGAGGCTGAAGAGGAAGGTAGGTGTCAGGTCGTAAAGGTTTTCCCACTTTGGTAATGCACAGAAAGATTGTAATCAGCAGATTGACATAGTCAGATTTTTTTTTTTAATTAATATTTTTTTACATTCTATGATGTTGTTGAGCAGTTGGGAGGGAGAGGGAGAGGGGAAAGGGGAAGGGAATGGGATGGAAGGAGGAGGAAGGAGGAGGGGTGGGATTGAGGCCTGTGGCAACCCCTCATTCCCACAGAGGAAACCAGTGGGCTTCCAGTAGTGGCTTGGTTATTGCCAGGCTGGGTGCAGATGTCAGGGGTGTGTGGCAATAGCCCTTGCCCCCATCGTCCCAGCTCAGGAACCCGGGGCCCTTCTTGCTCATCATCACTGGGCTGGTCATCACTGGGCTGGCTGAGCATGGGGGGGGCGGGGGGGTAGTCAAGACCCTTGGCTCACCGGCCTCTGAGTGGCTCCTTTTTTTCAGTTGTTGTGGCTCCTTGGTCCTATGTGCGGCCACAGGAACCCTATTAGTGGTCTTACTGGCCCAGGAGCCACCAAGACCCTCTTCTCCCCTGCCACCTCTAAGCAACTCCATCCGAAAGGCACAGCTGCAGCTTTTTGCTGGCTCCTGCTCCATGTACTCAGCAGCTCCAGCTTTAAAGCAGCCATGGCCTGAAACAGTGCGAGCAGTTTTTCCTTTCTCTCTTTGTGGCCTCTCCTACCTTCATGCACTCCATATGTCTCTCCTTCTCTTCCCCTGAGCTCTAGCAGCCCCAGCTTGGCTGTTGTTGCTTTTTAATAGTTGTAAATTGGTTGATTTGTGGGAGCGAATGATGCTGGGGACCATCTATTCCACCGTCTTGACTGAAAGCCCGGCATAGTCAGATTTTTAAAAAATTTTTAAAAATCAGAAAAATATTTTTTTTCCTTCTCTGTCTTTCATATCAGATTTTCATTTTAACCTTTCTGTGTGATGGTGGAGAAAGACTGGGAGAGGAGATCGGTTAGAAGGTATCGCACTAGTCCAGGTGAGCAGTGAGGGAGGCTTGGACTAGGGCAGTATTGGGAAATAAGGAAGATTCAAATGAGATGTAAGAAGTGTTCTCACTCAACAGGACTTAGTGACTGGTTGGATGGCAGTAAGGGAGTGTGACTGTACGTTCCTGGCTGCGTGGTAGGGTAGACGGATGGTGGGAAGTGCAGGAGAGTGAGCCCTCTGTGGAAGATGGGGGCTTTGCAGCCAGACCATGAGGGTTGGCCGGGGCAGTCCTGGTTATCTTGTCAGAGACAGGGTGGTTCACAGACAGACCCAGAAGGTTTTTTGTCATTGTTTTTGTTTGTTTGTTTGTTTAGTGACTGGCCAGTACAGGGACCTAACCCTGAACCTTGGTGTTATCAGTACCATGCTCTGACCAACTGAGCTGCCTGGTCAGCCCCTCCCAGAAGATTTTTTTCTTTTTTTCAAGATGACTGGTAAGGGGATCTTAACCCTTGGCTTGGTATTGTCAGCACCATGCTCTTCCAAAGGAGCTAACCAGCCATCCCTATATAGGGATCTGAACCTGTGACCTTGGTGTTATCAGCACCACACACTCCCAAGTGAGCCACAGGGGGGCCCTCCCAGATTTTTTGATGAGAAAATCTGGGTAAGACCAGCCCGCCATCCATTAGACTCTTCTCTGAATGGAGCAAGTCATCTTTATCTGGCTTCCAAATGATTCCTACAAAAGCTCCTGAAGGAGGTGGTTCCATCTAGGGTGTCAGTCAGTTCCTGGGTACCCAGATGCGTGAGCTTTGATTGCTGCTTTTATCACAGGATGCTGCGATGATTACTCCAGGCATCTCTTCTTCCTTTTCCTTGTTTATATCTTGTCTTCAGTTCCCTTTCCTCTTCTTCTTCCATTTGCCCAGAGCGAGTTGCTCTATGAATAGCTTCTTGCTACCTTCCTCTTGGTTGCATTTTTCCATGGAAAGGTTTTGCATTTGCTGAGCAGAAATGACACGAGCCAGCACTCACGTGTGTCACTTGTTACAAACTGGACTGTCTGTGCCAAAAGGAAATGGATGTTAATTTTTCACCTTAGATCCATATCTCTTGCATAGAGTCAGACATGAGCAAATTCTCCAGGTGTTTTTAGCTCATCATTGCGTAGTGGCAAAGAAACGGGGACTGGCAGTGATACCTGGGACAAGGACACAGGGCTCTTTGAACTAGTTTCTTCCCTGATAAGTGGAAATAGCTGTACTTTTTCAGTCTACCTCACAGGTGCAAATGAAATTGCATATAAAGAACTTTGAAAACATTTTTTTTATTAGAATTATCTTATTTATAGATGATAAAAGTAAGATACAGTGAAGTAAAAGACATTTGATCCCATTCTTCAGCCAAATATGCTCAGGAACAAAAATTAGAAACTTAATGATATTATTATTTTATTGTCAGGTCAATAATTCCTTTCCTCCATTAGGCCAATTCCAGAAGTATTTTGATATGGAAGGTAAATGGGAGTGGGTATTTGTATAGAAAAAACAAGCTGTTTTTCTTTATACTCACACTCGACACAGAACAATTCTGTGACCAAATGTGTGGGTTTTTCTAACATCAACCAATTCTCCAATACCAGCCGGGCATCCTACCATTAGATGCCAGTCGCAAGTCTGGGTTGTCACCTGTGCTTCTAACCAACCAGGTGTAAGTTGGAGATTCCCTCCCTGCTTGAGTTCAGTCGTTTGCTAGAATGGCTCACAGAACTCAGGGAAACACTTATGTTTGCCAGTTTATTATAAAGGATGTTACAAAGGACACAGATGAACAGTCAGGTGAAGAGGTACACAGGACTAGGTGAGTGGGGAAGGTGTGGAGCTTCCCTGCCCCTCCAGGTGTGCCACCCTCCCAGCAAACACCTGTGTTCACTAACCTAGAAGTTCTCTGAGCCCCACCCTTTAGGGATTTTTATAGAGCCTTCTTCATGTAGATATAATCAATTAACTTTCGAATCTCTGTCCCCTCCCTGAAGGATGGGAGTTGGGCTGAAAGCTCCAAGCTTCTAATCATGGCTTGGTCTTTCTGGTGACAGGCCCCCATCCAGGAGCCCACCAAGATTTGCCTTATTAGAATAAAAGATGCTTCAGTAACCCAGGAAATTCCTAGAGATTTAGAAGCAGCTCTGTGTTAGGAGCTGGGGTCAAAGACCAAATATTAGAATAAAAAAGGCACCCCTGTCACTTAGGAAATTATAAAGGTTTTAGGAGTACTGTGCCAGAAACTGGAGGCAGAGACCAAGAATATAGTTTTTACAATGTCACAGTATTGGAACATCATGCCCTTTCCCTTGCTTTTCTAAACAGTTTTCCTAGCCTCTCTCATATCTCACTGCCAGAGTTTTCTTCTCTCAGGGTTGGGGCCATTACTCTGTGTAAGCCAGCCTTTTGATTTTGTCTTGATTCAGGAATTAATGATGGTACCTCTGATAACCTAGGAAAGGTAGCTCTCTTATCTGGAAGCTGGTTTCTAATCAGCCCCTGTGTCAGGCTCTGCTGATCCACTCCCTGGGCTGCTGGCTCAGTTAGCACCAAGCCTTGTGGGCACAGTGTGGGGGACACCAAGGCAAGTGGTAGGGAGGCCCCCTTTGGGCCCAAAGTGGACAGTGTGACTAACAGCTCTCAAAGATGTAAATATTCCAAAATACAGCAGGGGATCTAGATCTAAGATCTAGTCTACCACTCCATCTTTTAACTTAAAATGCTAACTTAAAATTTTTACTGAGAGCCTACTATATGCAAAATGCAGTGCTAGACCCTAAGGATTAATAAAGGGAGGGAGGGAGGGAACAGAGAAGGTTGGAAGGAAGGATAGACCTAAATTCCTGCCACAGGAAGCTCAATCCAAAAGGAAGAGGGAGACATTACTATTATTATTATTGTTGTTGTTGTTGTTGTTTTTTAGTGCTTGAAAAATATTCACGTATAGCATCCTCATTCTCCCTGTCTTTCTGAGCAGCCCTGTGAAAGCTGCTGTCTTAGTTCCTAAGTTTTCTAAATGACTGTTGGCCTATTGGCAGCATTCTTTACACTGGAGCTTAAGAATTGTGAGATGACCTGTTGTTTTCTCCCAAAGTCCTTATCACTTTATGCATCCTTCCTCCTGATATTCAGCAGGAGACACTCTGCTCCATTGTGTCATCCTCATGGATAGTGTGGAAAATGGGAAGAAGCTGGGTTTAGTGTTTGTGACTCCTAGGGCTGAATTTTGGCTTCACCATTTACTAGCAGATTGACCATGGGTGGGTTTCTTAATCTCTTGGAACACTGGTTTCTTTATCAGTAAAAAGGGGAGAGAGATTAATTAATGCCTGTTATGTCTGGTTATTATGAAAGTCCCAATAGTAATGACAAGATTAGAGGACTACAAATAGCAGGCAGTGTAATCTCTGCTGTGCCTTTGAGAGATCGAGCTGTCACCTGGTGAGTGAAGGGGAAGTGTGTTGTGAGAGTGCAGCCTCCTTGAGGTGCCATCTGGAATGGTATGAGACAGGGTGAGCCACCTTTAGGGTACTGCTGGTTTTTGTATGTCTTACAATGCTTGTTATTGGATAAAGTAACGGGGCGTTGGTCCTTAATGGCTGTAGCTGGGCATGCCTAGTTCAGCACAGGGTACTGTTAGATGCTGGTGAGGTTTTCAGAACAGTGTTGGGTCTGAGGCTGCAGGTTGGTGGGAGTGGATCTGGAGGTTCTCTCAGATTTCTGGCCGAGTCCTAACTTTGGGCGCTATAGCCTGGTCCTTGCTAGGGAGTGTGGCCACATCCCAGCACAGTCCTGGTTTATGCTGGAACCAATCTGCTAGAGAACAAGGCTTTAACCTTCAAATGTCAATTTGAGAGAATGTAATGCAAATGTATTCAGCTACGTGTTCCTGTTCTCAAGTACTATTAGGCTAGGATTCATACCTCTGAAACACAATGAAAAGACTAATCAAAGCTTGGGAAGAGGTATTTGTAACATTATGCCGACAGCTGGTGTCTGAAATATAAAACCAACCACTTCAGAAAAAAAAGAAAAAGACAACCCAAGAGAAAGAAAGGAAAGTAACAGGCAAGTCAGAGGTGAGAGGTCCCAACAAGTTAATATACATATGGAAAGATGCTCAATCTCACTAGTAAGCAAAGCAGTACAAATTAAAACAACAGGAAACATGATTTTATATTCCTCAAATTGGCAAAAATGTAAAAGTCTGGTAAAACTAAGTGTTGACAAGGATGTGGGAAATGGAACATGTATATATTTCTTGGAGGAGAGTAAAAGAGAGAGCAATTTGGCAGGATTTTGTTAAGTTGCAGATGCACCTACCCTAGGATCCAGCAATTCCATTTCTTGGTGTATACCTAAGGGACACTTTTACATATACAAGGAGAGATGCATGGAAATGTTCAAAGACGATTACTTCGGCACCGTTTGTAATAGGAGAAAATTGGAAACTGCACATGACCATCAGTAGGGGAGCCGATGAGCTGGTATAATCATTTAATGGAATCTATGCAGGAGATAGATTGAATAACCTTCGTCTAGATGTACCTTAGGGGTAAGTCTCAAATGTAACTTGGAGTGAAAAAAAGTGAGTTTTAGATGATTATGTAGAATATGGTGTCTTTTATTTGAATAAAAACACAAATTAAATTGTATATTGTTATGATTACATAAGGAAGTATTGATTTATAAAAATATGCAAGGAAAGGATGCAGGCCAGCTTCAGGATGACAGTACTAGAGGATGGAGGGAGGAAAAATCAAATAGTGTGTAGGAGTTGCTTTAGCTTTAATTCGTTTCTTAAAGTGCTGAACTCAATGTGGCAAAATGTGAAGGCATGAAACCTGAGTAGTGGGAGCATAAGTGTCCATTATTTTTTATGATTGCAATAGTTCATGCATAAAATAAAACCTCCACGTCTTTGCAGTTCCCCACTCTGTCCCTGTGTCCACGGGAAGTGCTGTACCTGTGACTTAGCAAGACTGTATCTTTTCGCAATGAAGCTTTGGAGAAGGGAGGAAGAAGCCCTTGGCCTGTGATGTCCCAGGCGCTGAGTGCCCTCTGCTGCTGGCCTCCCACAGCCATTTCAGGGTCTTCTTTCCTTCCCATGGTCCTTGGGGTCTGTGTGGGCCCCAGTGCTGACCACTCTCACCTCTAAGGCCACAAGCTGTCAGCACAACTTATAAGAGAAGTCAAAAACTCCCAGCTGAGTCTCTTGGTCCTTGTAAATGAGGTTCTTTTAAATAAGTGTTAACTTGAGTTTTGGCTTATGGTAGGCTCAAACCTTCTTATTTCTTGTCCCAGAGCTGCTAAATAAGTTAATTCTTAGCTAGAGTGGAATCTCTTTCATCTAGAAGTCATTTTGCTTTGTCTGGTGATATGCAATGTGATCTGTCAGCAATGGGTGTGGTTGTTTTATCTGTTTCTGTTTGTTTTAGCTCACAGATGTGTACAGGACGTCGCCGTCTCTGAGTCGCTATTTTACTTCAGTTGAAATAGTGGACTTCAGGTAAGAGCGTAGAGCATTACATTTTGGTCTTTTTCTCTGGAAAGACACCACCCTTCCCCTCCATCACTGGTCCTGGGAGCGTGACAGGAACCAATACTAGACAGAATCACAGCATGTCAGTGATGGGAGGGTCTTTGGAGACCAACTTGCTCAACTCCCTTATTTTATAAATGAGAAAAAGGAAGCCCAAAGAAGGAAGAATAATTATATAATTCAACCGAGGTGACACAGAGGAGGGGAAAATCCAGTCCCGGGTAAACCGTTCCTGTTTGAGTGGATGCTCAGATAAGCCAAGGGTAGAAATAAAAATATGTGTCAGAAAATGCTGTGATGTAACTGATGTAATCTGTATACTGGCATTTGCTTTTGAGGAGCACGAATAATACAGGAGTGCATTGTTCTTGTATAATACAAAAAATATAAAGATGTATACTACCAGAAAACTCTATCTTCTGCCTCCCCTCCTTTCCACTACCACCAATAAATAATTCCATTCCCTTCCATGAAATTAACAGCTATCAACAGTTGGGTGAGATTTCTTCTGTACATGTATTCACTTTATATTCTAAATATATATGTATAGTATATACACACACATTTGCATTTTTTTCTTTTTTAAATTTCTTTTCAAAATTTCTCCCTAATCTTTAATATTCTTGGGATATTAATATAAGGGTAATGTGTGTGGAGGAGTTATTTTATTATCCTTTTATTAGGTTTATTGGAGGTGATTTGATCAAGGTTTACATCAAAGCTCTATTATCCACTATTTCTAAGATGTCTCTGGGATGTGACTATCAAAACCAATATTATGTTGCAATTCCCTGTCAAACCATAAATTTTCCAAACCATCATATCAGCAGACCTGGGGGAGGAGAAGCGTGTAAAGCAGGTGGTGGTGCCGTGGGGTAGAACCGAAAAGGACCTGCAGTCTGTGAACACATATGGTGGCAGACTGCTTTTCTCCTCGTTTATAGGTCCCCAATGTACTTGTTACCTTATAATGACATCTTTGACACTGCTCATATTAATCATAGGCCACTGGTAGAAAAGGGAGAAATGCATCAGACCCAACACACTTTCGTCCATGCCCTTTCCCAACTCGCAATTCAAAGATTGAGGCAGAATTGAGAGACAAAACCCTCAGAGCCTTTGGGGTCTTTCCAAGAATCTGACCTGATGTTATGGGTCTAGAGGAGCTGGGATTCTATAACGGGTGGGGGTAGATATTGGGAAAAACCCATCAGAAAACTGAGTGAAACATGGCTAGAAATCTGGCCAACACTGAATGTTAAAGAGTCTGTTTTTAAAAGTTATTTGAAAGAAAAATCCAGGGACTTTAATGTTTTGAATAAAGAAATACTCTCTGGAAAACATTTTTGTTTTATTTACAGTTGGTTAGAGTGTGGTGCTGACTAAAAAAAAAAAAAAAAGCCCAGGTAGAGTTTCTAAAATGTTGACTTGAGAAACAAAAGCTGTTGATTTTTAAAGGATGCTGCCACCCATGGGCAGGAATCAGCCAGATCCATGGTTTACATGCTTGTATCTGCAGGGGGATCCTGAGTCAGTCCTGGGCGGCTCCAACAAGAATTTGGAAAGATGCCCTTTGGTTTATTGGTTGTTGGACCATCAGTGAAGGGTAGCTGGGGCAAAGCCCATAGGATTCACTGCTTCCCTGAAAATTCCTCTTCTCCCCTCAAAATTCAGCCTTATGTAAATTCACCTAGTGACCTGACATGGTAGGACTAGAGTGGGCCAGCCGGGCCGGATAAGGCAGCCTGATTTTCTCATTCAGCTGCTGACCTGGTCTTCTGAGGGTCAGCCTCTGGCCCTCTCATTTACCAGCCCAAGTCCTTCCCCATGGAAATGAAGGGTGGCTGGCTGCCTTATTAGTGATAATTAGAGGGCAGAGCTCAGGGAACAGGTAATAACACCTGCAAACTAGGGTAGCTGAATTGGAGTTTGAAAGTGCATTGATCAGCCTGCCTATAGTGGCATCCTTGAAAATGAGTTTCTTCAGAGTCCCTAATCTGTGTTCATTTGATCCACAGGGTTTGACACACTCCTTGGCCTTAGCAGTATAAACTGAATTGTCAGCCACATTGTAAGGTGGAGATTATTGGCCCCCTATGTGACCTCTGGCCATGAGAGGGAGCTCTTTGTCTGTCCTTAGCTGGGACAGCAGCCTGATTCCTGCTAATGGGCACATCTGTAAAACTTGCCTTAGGTGATAGTCTCAGATGTGACCTCCTATTAATTATTTTATTGCTGGTTCTTAATCTGGGCCACATTGAACCAAAGTAATAAAATAACTATAAAAAACCTGAATGTTGAGGTAAGGTTTAAAGAGCAGCATAAGCTACTAAATAACTGAGGATAGCCCTATGATTATCTTTATTTTTGGGAAATGGAAAAAAGTATGTTCTTAGAAGATGAAAACTCCCTTTTCTTAGGTCCCATTACTGAAAGTGGCAAAGCTTGGTCCTCCTGCCTTAGGGGCTTCTGGAACTGGAAATGGGACAGAAAAGTTTCGCACTCTGGGGATAAACCCAGGAGGTATGACTCATTGCTGGTGCACAGGGCAGTCTCTGTGGGAGTTCAGCAATGGTGGACCCAGCAAGGGGTAGGGAGCTTTGGAGCCTACCTTAAATGTTTTTATAGGTTAAATAAAGAACTGATTAAATTGAATAGCTCTGGCATGTACTTGCAGGGGAAAGTTGAGAACATGGAGAAGGGACTATGTGAGGAGAAAAGGGCAGGCTTCCCTGGCTTGCCTTAGGGGAGAAAAGGCTGGTATTGGGAAGGCACGTGTCAACCCTGGGATCTTCCTTGACCATAGCTGTGTTGTGCCTCTCTCTTCTCCAGCCTCTCCCAGTGAACTTCTGGGGGATGGGTCTAGGTGTAGGAGGAGGTTAGGATCACCTCAACTTTTTGTGATGGACTTATGGAAGAGGATTTCTCTAGGACGGTGCATTCTTTAAGGACAGAACACCCTGGAAGAATATGCAGAACTAAAAAACATGTTATTGCTAAAACTGACTTTCTGAGTTGCAGTGTGATTCTGTTTGTGTTTTAATGTCTGTGATTGGTTTGCCTTCCAGTGGTGAAAATGACACGGTGACCTATCACCTGCAATTTGGGGTTCCATCAGAAGGTGGAAATTTTATGAAGTATATGATGAGTGAGGAGTTGGTGCTGGGCATTTTACTGCAGGATTTCCATGATCAGAACGTACCTGGTTGTGAGAGTCTGGGGCTTGATCCAGCGTCCTTCTTGCTCTCCAGTAAGTAAAGGAAGTAGTCAGCGTTGTGATGATAAACAAGTGAACCAGACTGGGGACAGATGGTTTGGTTTGTTTTGGCAACTTTGGTGAGTCGGCATTGTGGTAAATCATTCATTCATTCATTCACTTAACCGCTCAGCCTGTGTTGTTTTTGTGAGTGGATATTCCACACTCTGTCCCTGCCCTCCTTAAGCAGACAGTGTCGCTGGGGGAAAAAAAATCATAGAGAAAATAATTGTACTCTGAAGATGAAGGTGGCTGAATGTTTCCTTTTGCAGTTCACTCCCATCCTAAGCCCTGCTTTCCTCTTCACAACATCATTATCAGCCTTTATGGAAACACTGTGGTTCATGGAAAAGTAAATACAGTACTAAAGAGTTTAGCATACAGAGTATAGCTAAATTGGTGAACGATTATCTCAATATAGGGAACCTATTTCTTTTTCTGTTGAAAGCCACTGAGTCCATTTAGAAATTAGTAAAGAGGCATAAAAAGGCAAATTGATTTCTTTCCTTAGAAAATTATAAGAAAATTACTCATTTGCTTTTAAAACTAAGAACAGAACAAGGAAATTTATGTTATTTAGTAAACATAGCAAACTCTCCACTTGTCAGATTCTGAGAACTTATAACACTTTGCATGGCAAAAAGGAAGGTTGGAAAGCAAAATGGCTCCAAGCCTTGGAAATATCCTTCCATGGCTTCTGTGCAGAAGCTTTGGCCTTTCTTTCTGGTTTCATCTCATTTCATAGTTCTGATACCTCACTGGGAGGTGTATTGGCTTTTGGTTAACCCATAATGCTGACAATCTTGGACATTTTATTTTCTCATCTGCAACCCATCAGAAACACTTTCTGCACATTAGTAGATACTCAAAAATACTAGTTGAACGAAAAAAGCAAATGAGGCGATGTGGTTAGCAGCAGGTGCAGTAACAGTTGACAAGGAGGAGAAGGCGGATCAGAAAGATTATAAAGCACACGTGTTGCTATATTTTATGAGAAAAGTTATTTATTGTGATGACATGAGACAAGAGTAGAGTAATCTCAGCCTAAGAGGGCAGAGAGTTATATAAAGCTCTTCTTAAAGCGTTCTTTTCCCCAATTAATAGATAGAATGAGGTCAATTTTAGCTCACCACAAAAGTCTTGTAAAGGTATAGTTTCCTCTCAGAGGATCCTGAATATATAAAGTGTGTCTATGAGCCAGGCAGATAACATACAGATGTGGAGTGAAGAAGTTATGCCCCATTTACAGAAATTTCAAAAAGAAAGAAAAAAAAAACCCAAAAACCTTTCAACCCCCACCTGTGTTAGAGGCATGAGATCCCTGTTGGGGGCGCTGCTGTGGTGTGATCAGTCTTGATTTTCTTAGGCCCCTTTTATGAAATTGTGTTGCTAGCCCTTTCCAAATGGTGGTAAGGGAGGTGGGAAGCAGGTAAGAAAAGGTTTAAGAGGATCCTGAGGCTGAAAAGCTGATAAATAAAGGGTGGATCACTTGTGAGGCCTCAGGAGAGCTCTGAGAAGACCTGAGCTTGGCGATGGAGCCTCTAGGCCATCTCTCCAGGGCCAGACACTATGGGGATGTGGGGTGCAGCTGTGAGCTCAGCAGCTCCTGTTCTGCAGACTGTAGAATCATCTCTCTCAGATGATTCTTCTGTGGGGGTTTTCTATGACCCCATGTCCCACTTTCCAGAGCATGAACATATAGTATTTGAGCCACTGTATATTTTCAAGACTGAGTTTCAGACCCTCTCAAATAGAAAGGTAGACAGCCACCAGTTAGGAAGTGAGGAGGGAAGAAGAGAGACCCATCGAAGGCAGCGGGGATGAGCTCAGAGGCAAACTCTGAAGAAAGGAAGGAATGTGTCAGGGAGTGGCGGAGGGAGTGATGGAGGCTGTGAGACCGGTGGGTTCTTAGGCCAACTTCCCATGTTCATATGAGCCGTGGGCTTGGCAGGGCTGTCCCCAGCCCCCTGTGATTAGCTAGGCAACCAGTTTGCCACAGTGTTAACTTTCTAATTCTTCAAAGAGCAGAAATTCTTAAAACTATTTGGTTCATATGTCCCTTAGAGAGTTTGAAGACAGCCACATACCTTCTCCCCAGAAAAAAAAATGTGCGCCCCCCCTACTACACAAAATTGTACAAGCAATTTTGGGGATTCCAAAGATTCCCCTGAAGCCACTCTGTGGTCCATTTGGGGGTTCATATGTATGTACTTTAGAAGCAGAACTAAAAATTAGATTATAATTTAGATTCTGGAGGTGTTTTGTGTGTGCATGCTTTTCATTCTCTAATTTGGAAATTACAGTGACTATTTTGACCTGACTGCAGGCATATTTTGATGCCTTATAAAAATAAAAACTCCCCTTAATATGTAATTATACTGATAGTCAACGCCATACCCCATAAATACGTATAAATAAAAATAATTAAAATAAATAATTGTGAAGGAATTTTAAAAATTCTTCACCCCTCATGGCTCCCCTGTCTTTGAGCTTCTTCACCTCGGGCGTGGGTGGGGCCCAGGGACAAGGTGGGGAAGTCTGTTTTACAAAGGTCAGAGTGTGTCAGCAGCCTGAGTTATTTTTATTATAATTATTTTTTATTTATCATTATACAACATATTGATTTTCATGGGCCTTTCACAAATTGTTACTCAGTACTGTTTTCTCACATAGGAAGGAGTCAACTAGTAGACTGAGTAGGGAAAAAGGACAAAAACAGAATTTTTGTGAGAAAGAAAAGGGAAAAGCTGCAGGCAGTGAGAGCAGTGAATCTTGTTGGCACATTTTCAGGATAAACTAGTGCATGGCTGCTGGCAGAGGCCAGCTTCTGTGTTCTGAAAAGCCTTCCTGTGGCTTCAAGGAAAACCGTTTTGGTTGTTCATGGATTCTCCAGGAAAAGTGGACAGTATAGCTGTAGTGCTCATTCTCAACTGGGGGCAGTCTTGCCCCCAGGAGTATTTGGCAGTGTCTGGAGACATTTTTAATCGTCTCAACTGGATGTGTATGTGAGATTCTAGCACCTAGTGAGTATAAGCCAGGGACTCCTCTGAACATCCTACGATGTGCACAGCAGCTCTCTACAACTAAGACGTATCCAGCCCAAAATGTCAATCGTGCTGTCAGTCACGCCAAGGGTGTGAGAACCTACTGGAGAGACCCCGGCTGTGTCTGCGTGCTGTCTGCTAGGGCCCGGCATCAGCACCTCTTCCCGAGCAAGGCCAGCCAGTGCCACCCCATTGCTCTCGCAGAGTTTCTCACAGAATGGTGTATGTGTTTTAAAAAATGGAAACTTTAGAGGTATTTTTATGATTAGCTTGTGAAAAAGGACCAAATGTTAAAATGTCCTCAGTATCCAAAGGCCACATCAAAATGTTACTGATCATAAATTATACCAAAACAAATAAGAAAACAATAAAGGTTATTTGCCTTTGGAAAAATATTCCGGTGTGTGTGTGTGTGTGTGTGTGTGTGTGTGTGTGTCCGGTGTGTGTGTGTGTGTTTGTGTGTGTTTTGCCTGAAGAGTAAACGTCCACTGTTAGGAATTTACAGACATTCCAATTTGCATAAGACTTTATATTCAAACCCAATGAAATCAAATAAAAATATAAATGTTTATAGTAATTATGATTTTAAAAATTAGTGACTTCTGTTTATCTGTGCTTTCAGAATGAAGCGGTTAAGGTTGGTCTGTGTCCGAATGCAGTGCTCCACTGAGTTGTGGTGATGAAGAGAATTCATTCTGTTTTACAAAAAAGATCCTGTGGATTAATGTAGAAGTGCTTGGCAATGACCAGAGGGGTGGAGACTGTCCTTTCTCTCCCAATTCTGCACAGTTATAAGGTCTGGCTCCGTATCCAGCAAAATGGCTCCCGAGTGCTGCCCCAGCTGAGTCTGGTCTTGAAACCAGATGGGGAGGGAGTGGGCAGGTGGACCACATGGGGTGAAGTCACTGCTATTCCTGAAGCACTGGCAGCTTCTCCCCACACGCGGATACTTTCTCTCTAGTGCAAGGGTGGCACATTGCCTCCTTTTAGGCAGGATCCTGTTAGCCTCTGCTGGTGGAGCAGGGAGAGGCAGGTGACCAGGTGAGGGAGAATTGAGCCAATCACTCGCCGGAATCCCCCTCCTCCCTTCCCATCATTATATTTGATCTACCTCCAAGCAAGGCTGTGAGGAAAAGGAAGGCACTCTACAAGACCTAAGGAGCCTACGTCTACTTTCATAACCTGAACCTGAGTATCTTAGTAAACCAGCCTTAGGCACATCAACCAATGTTACTGTGATATGTATGTATATATGTGTGTATGTGTATATATATATACACACATGCATACATACCTACAGTTGACCCTTGAACAACATGTAGGGTAGAGGTGCCAACCCTCCTTGCAGTAAAAAATCCAAATATAACTTTTGACTTCTCAAAAATTTAACTACTAATGGCCTACCATTGACTGGAAGCCTTATCAATAACATAAAAAGTTAATTAAAACATTTTTTGTGTTATATGTATTGTATACTGTATTCTTACAATAAAGTAGAGAAAAGAGAACATTATTAAGAAAATCATAAGAAAGAAATATATTTACAGTACTGTACAGTATTTATTGAAAAAAAATCCACATATAAGTGGACCCACACAATTCAAACTCGTGTTTGCAAGGGTCAACTGTGTATAGCTACAGAAATATGTGTTTCTTAATTATTTTCCATCTCCTTGTTATTCCTATGAGTCCTGAACACCTCATTTGGAAACATGGGTCCCTGTGAGTTTTGAACGTTCTACTATCATTTTGGATAGTCACCTCATCTACATTTTAATAAGCTTCCATCAGAGAATTGTAAAGACCGTTTAACATCTGCTATAGATGTTATACATTGGCTTTTTATTGCTCAGTGTTGCTAGCCTTCCTGTAGGACTCAGTGTCTTAAGGCATTGGTTGTGTATCTTATTGCAGATGGCTATGAAACGGGAAGAACCACTCTCCTTTTGAAACAAACTGTTGGAAGCTTAATGCCAAATCATTTGAGGGGTGGGAGGAATGTTGGTGACTATATTTGTCATCTACACATATAGAATTGCCTGACATGAAGGAACATAGTATTTGTTTTGTTGGGAGAATTGCTTTGCTGGAAATTTCCCAAGAGAAAAAGTTTTGTGGTCATATAATGAGAGATTCCCACCCCAGTAGATCAGTTAAATCAACCTTGGGGGGAAGTCAGTGTGAGAGGCAGCTGTGGAGGGGTGTATGTCAGAGTGGATGTCTCGGGCTGGGTTTGACTTGAGCTCTGTGAGACCCAGGACTCTGGGTAATGTGAACTTGCTTTCTTATTTAAGTAGAAGATACATGTAATGCATTGTCTCATTTTAAGGATAGTTCCTTAAACTAGTGAAACTGGTGAATTTCTCTTCCTCTTTATGTTTTACATGTCCGACGTGAACCTTAGTGTGCTTATACTTTTTGGAAAGGAATGAAGACTTTTAATGGGGAATGATTTTAAAACATTCACAATAAATTATTTTTGCACCTGCGTTGTACTCACATTTGCTTCACAGGGGTCGACTCGCCAGGACCATACTTTGGGCTGGCATTCTCTTGTAGTAAATGGTGTTGGAAGTGATCATTTTATTTCCCTTAGGGCACCTTCCTCTTACAGACTGAATTGGGTTGGGTTGGGTTCTCCTCTGTTCCAGCAAGAGCAGAACCTCGCATTGGAGAGGGCCTGGGGCTAGAAGGAAGGGCCTGTTCCTGTCTGGAGACAATTCTTCACTGCTTCTTTGGAAATCATCAAGATGCAAGATCCTTGTCTTGGGTTTTGACCACTTGCAAGTCATGGAGAGGACTTTCCCTAGGTTTGACTTATGGCCCAAGTGCAATGGAAAGAACCAACCTTTGTGACTAAAGCATTTTGAGGTGTTTGAAAACAACGGCACTTGTCTATAGACTGTTCTGCTATAGGCAGTGAATTTATTGGTTATCGCACATTTTATGACAAGCATAATACCTGGTGCACAGTAAAGCTTCAGCAAGTATCTGCAAAATAATTGAGGATTTGAGAAGAAAAACTACTTTTTCTTCTCAAAAGAAGTCCCTTAGATATGGATAGAATGTAGACAGCCCGATCAGCAGAACCCATTCCTGTCCCAACAAAGATTCTAGCCATGTGCCCAGTTCTGTTTTGCCTTTCAATTTAATTTAGTTCTACAGATTTTTTAAATGGTAAATTTTATGGAAGGCTATAGGTGATACCAATGAAGAAGACAACAATAAGAAAAGAAGCTGCTACAAATTACAGCTAGATAGGAAAATCAGTTCTAGTGGCATACAGCAGCGCTAGTCATCCACAATTAACAATAATTTATGATCTCAAATGGCTAGAAGAGAGGAGCTTAAATGTTCTCATCACAAAGAAACAAAACCTTTATGATAATGAATTTGCTAACTACCCTGATTTGATCACTACACTTTGTATACATACATTGAAATATAACTCTGTACCCCGTAAATATGTACACTCAATACATTTCAATTAAAAGATAAATTTAAAAAAAGAAAAGAAGCTACTAATTTTATTAAGGAGTCAGGACCTGCACAGATGAAACAGGAAACAACAGAAAAAACACTCAGGCGTTAAAGACAAATTGTAGGTCTGTGGCGGGTCAGAAAAAAGGTGGTCAATAGAGTTTAATTGCAAAAGGTTTTGCAAAGGAAGTGGGACTCAAGCTGAACACTGAAGCACTTGGGATTTTTTTTTTTTTTTAATTAGTAACTACGGTTAAGATGCTTTATTTCAGACTAGGTTTTAATCATTCACTTCCACAAAGAGGGAGTCATGCTTCGTGTTCTTTGGATGTGCAGGAGCTTCAGCGACCTGTATGTTTCATTAAGTAGATGGCTGGGCACTGCAGAACACAGGGCAGGATCCTAGGGTTCCTCTAATTCTGGTTTAGCATCTGGTTTGCTGTATGACCTTGAGCAAGTCACTTCCCTCTGAGCCTCAATTTCCTCATCTCTACTGTCATCTGGATGAGTAAGTAGTTCAGCATTAAGTCTGTGTCACAGTTACTTCACAGTGTGTGACATAGGCTCTTCTTTCTATTTTGTCTCCAAGTTTACGTTTCCCAAACAGTCCTCTTTGTTTCTTCTTTGTTTTACTAGACTGTGATTCCCAGTTTCAGAGGCTCAGAAGTCCAAAGTCTAGGGACCACATCTGGTGAGGGTTTTGGTGGTGGCGACAGTGACCCAGGGGTCTCACGTGGTAGAAAAATGGCAGAGCAGAGAGCTGCACTTGAGAGTTGAATAAGCAGATTTGTCTTCCTTTACACATGTTTGTGTCTTCTTAGGATAAGGACACATTCTTTTCTTTTTAAATGTAGACTCTGGACATGAACTCCTGCCCCCTATACAGTGTCTGGCCAATGCTAAGAAAAATGGGGGAAATCTCTCAAAGTCCTCCCTTCTCCTCTTCTGTTATTGTTTCATTGCTTTAGAATAAGTTAATTCATACTCCTGCATTGCTGGCAGCTTTATCCACAGACATCCTTTCGTCTTTCCTCTATGGTTAAAGATCATAGATTCTTAGCATCAGAAGGCAGCCCCCTCATCTTACAGTTGGGAAACAGACTTGGAGAGCTGGAAAGACCAGTCCAGAGTCCCACAGTTTGTTGGGGTAAAGCCCAGCCCACTCAGCAACTACACGTGATAAATGGCCTCCAGCCCTGGTAGGTGCCCAAGGGTCATGCTCAGTACAGGCTTGGTTGACATCTGGGAGTTCATAAGGAGTACAAGTGGTCAGGGAAGGGATGAATTGACAGGTGTGGCCCTCAGACTGTCGAAGACTGTGATGACAGTGACCGCTCAGTGCTTCTCCAAGTGCCCTTCAAAAGAACCCTCTGTAGGAAAGTGGGAGGAATTCACGTCCATTGAACAGTTGGCAGAACCAGGGTACACTCGGATCAAGTGGCTCTCTGAACTTAACATGGTAGGCTTGGAAAAGACCAGAGTCAGACAAATATAAACAGAATCTCTTTTCTCCGTAGGCTCCTGCAGAGTCCTGGAGACTCATCTTTTGTGTTCTGTGTATGCCCTTCCACCCCTAAGAATATTTCAAGCATCTGTCACCCAAGTTTGTCCTAAAAATGTCAGCATTTGTACTTGTCAGCAATAGATTTTCCCACCCTGTCTTTGCCCTCTTCCTATTTTTCTGTTTTAGATAAGAATTTATTCATAGAATAAGGGATTATTTATAGGCCCTAGTATGAACGTAAAATGGAAACCACAAAGCCTGCAGTTGCTGCATCAGTTGTGCCTCTGAATTTTGGTTGTGTACAGTTTTAAGACCAGCAGGGGGAAGGGGGAGTTGTCTGGTCATATTTGTGACTTGAGAGAGTAATTAAATGCTCTGCCTCAGTTTCTCTATTAAGAACAGGGATTTTTTAACTGAGGGGTGGCAGCCTAATCAATTGAAATTGTATACAAATGTGTGTGTGTGAATGTGCATTTTCTGCAAAGTGGGTGCATAGATTTTATCAGAAATCCTGAAATCTATGGCAAACAAGATCCACATTATATACAGACATAGTAGGTATTTTTTTGACATTAAAATTTATTTACTAGAAAATCTGAGATTCTAACATTAGGTACATTAAATTTGTATCAAGGAATTTTTTCGCATAATTTTTTGTTAATATTTTTGATTAGCAAATCATAATTGTATACATCATAGTGGGTATTTTGATGCACTTCCAAAAGGCTCTCCTCAAAAATAATTCCCTTTCATAATCCTAATTTTGTTATAAGAACAATCTTTTTGGTTAACCATTTGTACTTAATATGTTCCTGATAAAGGGCATACACTGTTTGGGGCAGGTAATACTTTCACAGGATAAAGTTCAAATAAATCTAACTTATCATATTGTACTAAGAATATTTCAGCCAACAGACTTCCACAATGACTTAGTATTCATGTGAAAAATTCTAGCATAAACCCATTGATTTGGTGTTTCTGTCTCGCTGGAGGACTGCTGGGTGACCCTGGGTCACCAGACACATCAGCATGTTTTTCTCCATACATCATAAAAGATTTTTTTCACTTTACTCTTAGATATCAGTTATTCAGAGTCTGTGATGGATGCTTGGCTACAGTGGATGTAATCTTATGGGTGAAAAAGCTGAGCCTCCAGGTAACATGTTCAAAGTCACAGAGGGAAGAGAAGATAGAACCAGGATTTGAACCACTGATTATCTGTCTCTGGAGTCCACACTCTCTCCCCTAAGACATGTTCCAGTACAGTATTCCTTGCTACCACAAATACCTCTTTTTGAACCTAAGTGAATCCTGGCCTGAGATCAAAGTTAGGGTTCCATGTGAAAGAATTTCACTAAAAGTAGGAAGTTAGCAGAGGACAAGATACCAAGATGTGATTGGCTCTTTAGCTGAAGATCATCGACTGGCTGAAGTCTCAGGAAACTTGCGTTGACACATCCAAGCTCATGCCACTGGATTTATCTTCACTGAGCACTTAGCACATTTTAAATAGCAAAGTTATTTAGCTTTAGTTAGCTTTGAAAACAAAACAGTAGACACATATTGTATCTACTGTTTGTCTCAACAGAACTCTTACCGTTTTAACATTTCTAAAATTAGGATAGTGGTCATGAGTTAAATAAAACAGTAATTTGCAAACACAGGTGTGAATAAAAAAATAGTCAAATTTGCTAATTGTTTTTGTTCTCACTCATCCAATTTGTGGTTTAATATTTTCATATCATTTTGTTGGTACCTGCTGTTATGAGTTATACCAGTAACCAAACACATTTCTGTCAAGTTCATCTCAAACTGTGATCATTTAGGGCTGGAGTCTGCAATCTTTTTTTTCTGGAAAGGGCAAAATGTAAATATTTGGCACTTTGCAGGGCCTATGGTCTATGTCACAATTAACTCTCCCATGGTTGAGCAACCATAGATGGTATATAAACAAATGAGTGTGGCTGTGTTCCAATAAAACTATATTTACAAAAACAGGTGGTGGGCCAGAGTTGGCTTGTGGGCCAGAGTTTGCTGACCCCTCCTTTAAGGGATAGACATGATTCTAGGAACACTAAAAAAAAGATGAGGGAAAATAAAATAATCAGGGCATATGGAGGAGTGCTAATTAGAGAAAGTGTGTATATGTTATTTTTCCCATGTGAACATTTTATTCATATGTTTTACGTGACACTAAATATATACATTTGCTATGTAGTAGAGGGTCTTCTATGTAGTATATTGGAAGAGCACTAAATTGGAAGCCAGAAAATCAGGCACTGATTTAGATGAGTAAATTTTTTGCCACTAACTTTAATGTATCGGTGGGCAAATTATCCTCTCTGAGCCAAAAAAAGATAGTGGGATTGAAGGATCTCCAAAGGTCTTTCTACTCTGTCATTCTCTCATGCTGTTGATTGTCTTCTTAAGATTTCTAGGGAGAAATACAAAGTTAACAACAAAACCATATGGGTTAAAATTATATAAAAATCTGGCCTGGAACCTCTTGATTCAACTCACATAACCAACTAATCCACAGGTGCCAGCAAGTCAAAGGACACTATGTAAAGGACATGGCTTGGATGCACAGAGTGAGAGGATCACCACAGCCCCTATCAGGGGGGCGCTGAGCTTGAAGGTCACTGTAATGAGTGAACCGTACACTTAATGTGATGAGTAAAGCTTCCTTGTGAGGTCAGAAAACAATCACGGCAACATTTTATAAGAATAACCTGGACAGAAGAGCAGAGCCTTTTGTGGTGTGCATAGCTGTAGGGAACCAGGGAAACCCTTCCACCACTGAGTACTACCCAAACCACTTTGAACCAAAGATGGTCACTCCTTTCTCAGATAGTGGTATTCAGGATAACTGGTCGATCTTTGGATATCAAATACTGAGCGGGATCTAAGAGGCCCTGTGGTTTGCAAACCATGCCTTGCAGAGGAAGGGTTGTCATGGGAGGTGAGCTGGAAGGACTTGGTGCTTCGTGTCTGCTCCAACCAGAACTCCCCACCCCCACTCCCACCCCCAACTTTTATTCGCTGGTGCTAAACAAATGCTATTCCAACCACTTCATTACAAATGGGAAAACTGAGTCTCAGAAGGGGCCAAACATGGACGTGGCTGTTGCAGGGGGTGAGAGGAGATTCTGCTAGGCATACAAAGTTCATATTCATTTTCTGGGGAAGGTGGATGCCTAGAGGTGGAAGGCACACAGAGAAGTGAATACTCAGTCTCAGTTCCTCCCAAGGTCTCTCCGGGCCTCTCCACCCTGCAGGAAACATTCTCGTAGTACTCCTCAGCAGAGTTCCCTGACGGCCTTCTCCTGAGGACCCTGTGACTGATAAGGGCGTAGCACAGCTCCTCCATGTAGGTCTGGTCAGCATTATCCTGCTGGTCAAAGGAGAGCCATCATCAAGATCTGTCCTCTGCCATTCCCTTTACACTTCAGTCTCAACACAGACTTGACCCTGGGTGAAATATGTCTTCCATGACCATCTCCTCTCTATCTCGTGGCCATTTTTCCTAAATGGCTGTCCAAACCCATCCACAAGGCCAGGCAGCCAGAGTGCTCATGTTGCCCAGAGAATACAGCCTGCCCAAGCATATCCTCTCTACCCCTTGTTCCAGAGTGACTCCTGACCACCCTCTATGGTTTCCAAAATCTCAGAGCTCTTAGGGCAGCCTATTACAAAAGAGAACAATCTGATGACCCTTAATGTGACTGGGTTCTGATATTTAACCACCCGTTCTAGAGATATTGGCATTGTTAAAAAGGGAAACAACTCAAGGAAAGGTTTCACTCATGGTGGAATCTCAGGAGGTAAAAAGCAAAGCAGCAAAGCACAGAAAGAAGAGTATGGATTTTGGAGTGAGACTTGGTTTTGAATCCTGGCTCTACCATCTTGTCAGCTGTCTGGACTTGGGGGAATATCACTTAATCTCTCAGTTTTTCATCTTTAAAATGGGGAGGGAAATAATAGCAAATCTTAAAGGATTGTTGTGACAGTTCCATGAGATGATGAGGTAAAGCTCTCAGCACCTTGCTTGTCATAAACAAGTGGTCAGTAAACAGTAGCTCCTTTCGACAAGTTGTGCAACAGAGGTGGCTGCTGCTTCTGCTACCAGGCCCTGCATAAGCCCCCCGGTCCACAAGCACTGGCACCTAAGGTCCTCTTCCATGTTAGGATCAGAAGGAGTCTTGGAGGCCATCTTCTCCAGCCTTCTGGGGTGGCTGCATTTCTACCATCATCTCAGAAAAATCCTAAGAGCTATTCTTATTACCTGGATGGCAGCAGATGACATTCCTTCATCTGGAGAAAGAAAATACACTCCATGAATTTCAGGTCATGGGAAGACTTGAGGGGAGGGTGGGGTGGGAGGGGACTAGAATATAACCAGAGAGCCAAGGAACAGCTGGGGTAGCCCTGATCAGGCTATTCTGATCTACAGCACATCCCTGGGAAGTGGCAGGGCCTCCAAGTGAGAACAGCCAGAGCTGCGCTCAGGCTGAGAGGAAGGAGACACACTTGGTGGGATTTTGGATAGGAAATCATACTCCCTTCCCTCTTCCTTCCCTCTTTCCCTCCTTCCCTCCGCCTCTGTCTTTCCTTACACAAGATCCATTGCATACCTACTCTGTACCAGGCATTGGGGAGACAAAGAAGCATCAGAAACAGTCCCTGACCTCAGGGGGCTCACAGGCTAGCAAAGAAGGCAGACAAGGGGCTGTGAGAGACCCCAATGAGAGAGGAGGTGTTGCTTCTACTCTGGCAACTGGGGATGGGGCAGTGTGGGGACTGGTGTTCAGGGGAAGCTTTACAGAAGAGGAAATTCTTAAGCTGAACAACCCCATTCCTGTACCTGCTGGCAGATACAAATAGAACCAGGCCAATTTTCCAAAAGCCAGTTAACTCAAAACCAACTGGCCCAGGCCATTCACCGAAGAGGCAAATGGACACACTTGCTACCCACTCACAAATGTGTGAGCTCAATAAGCAAACATGTGTCCTCACACGGAAGCCTACAAAGGAGAGTATCACGTGGCATGGGGGTTTACATCCCCCCAGTACTGACACCCCAGATTCTCACATCTCCACAAATGTCTGTGGCTCTCTAAGACTTCCTTGCTTATCACTGCAAGAAAAGCCTCTGTGAGTTTAGCATCAGGGGTCTTATTTCTACCATGTTTTGCTTTGATGGAGATTGGGGTTTCCTGGGACCCACCATTTCCATGGGTGAAATGGCTAGGGGTGGGAGGGCTATATTATTCATGTACACACCTTACAGGGCCAGATTTTAAGATGCAGCGTGAATGAAAACTCAAAACTCCTCTATTTTTCTTCTTCAGAAATGCAATGGCCTGTCCTCAGGCCTATGCTTTCTTATTTTCTCTCTCACATGTGTTACTTCTCACCACCCTCTCCTTCTCGAGATACGTTCTCTTTTTAATTTCGACCCAGTCACCAGGGACCGTTGCACTGGCCTCCTGTGTGGTTCTCTGGCATCTGTTCTTGCCACTCCCTGCTACAATTTGTTCCTGCACAGCAGCTGGGGTGATCTCTTTCATGCAAATCTAGTCATACCTGCCCCTGTGTGTAAAGCCCTGCAGTACCTCCTGTAGCTCTGAGACCGAGACCCAAATCTTTAACTTGGCTACAAGGCCCTGCCCCTCTCCTGTGCCTTCTGTGCCATGCTGGCTTTCTTGCAGCTCCTTACAAGGGCCTTTCACCTCCACCTTTTGCATTTATCGTCCTGAATTAACTCCTCCAGCCTCCAGACATTGGGCACTAACTGAGGAATTTGGAGATCAATAGCCAGTCCTGCTTCAGTGAACTCACAATTTAGTTGGGGGGAAAAGCATGCAATTGCATAAATTGAAGCAAAACGTGTAGGTACACATTTTGGGCATATATTCTAGTATTATAATAGAAATATGTCAAAGGGACTCTGGGAACACAGAGAAGAGACAGTTTGGAAATGCAAATCTATCCAAAGTGACAATGATGGGAAAGCAATGACTTACTTTCCTTTTGGGAATCTTGTCTTCCTTTAAAAGTGTGTATTTTTTTCCTGTGAGAGAAAAGACAAATAAATTGGTTGTTTCAATATTCAGAAATTCTGGAAGGAAATTATATGAACCTATGAAACTTATTTTTAACTCTTTATTTTGTTAAAGTTGTATGCCTTTTATCATGCCTCCTCAACATAGAGGAATTAGAGCATAAAAAAGAAGAAAAAAATGAAAGATGAGGCCAAATAGAAATACATTCTTTTGTGCCTCTGTCTCTTTCTCTCTCTCTCTCTCTCTCTCGCCCCTTCCTTTTCTGAATCTGATATGGAATTGATTTATAGATGAAGAACTATAGTGATACTATAGGTTCCTCTTGGAGAATTTTTTCTGGGACAAAGTTTTAGTTTATATCATGTGAGTGAAAGAGCCAGGGTTATTTTCAATCCCTATACTAATCTATAATCTCCAAACAAACAAACACATCTCATAAAAGCACACCATATACAATACCTCCGATAAAATGCAATATAAATGTAATGACAGCCTATTATCATCTCAGGAGACAAGGACAGCATCTGCTGTAAGGGTGACTGGATGTCCTGGTTTGCTCAAACAGTCTGGTTAATTAAATTATCGTCAACCACTTAGTGATCATTAACTGAAATCATTACATTTTAAAATTGTGAGCATCCCTTTCACTCTCAAAGGTGTCCCAGTTTGGGTGATAAATTATATGACTATTGGGACTATAAATTCTTTGTGTGAGGGACAGAATTGTGTCTGTAGATGCAGACTCTGGGATTTGCAGTGTGGAAGAAGAGTCTCCGTGTTAGCCAGTTTCATCCTTGCTGCTGAGGCTTTCCCGTTTGAGGACAGCATGCCCCTCTGAAACTATTGTTCCTCTTTCTCACCAAACTTGAAGGTTTGCTTCCCTGATTGACTCTCAGGTGATGTGTCTGGGTACAGACTTCCACTGTTGCCACAGACAGCCGGGAGTTCGCAGGTAACTTACGGCAAATACCACACTGAAACCACCGGTAGGGAAATAACTCCTGCAAACGGCTCTCCACTCACCACGGGAGGCAGCAACACCCTTCAGCGATGTGGCGATCCCAGCATCTAAAATACCCAAGAGAGATGACACAAACTGCAAGACTGGTTTCTGCAGCTTTGTTAAGGTAACTCCCTCCCCGTGGCCAGTTCTGTGGAAACCTTTTTTTTCCCCCAAGTGAGCATTCACCTTAGGTGACTTGGACTTGTCTCTCAAGATAGAATGCCTTCTTCCTCCTATCAATTCCTCACCAGGGGAAAAACCTTCTGCTGTATTCTCAGCAAGGAGAAAATGCTTTCTTATCCCCATTCCTAGTGATTTACTTGGTTCCCTTGGGATGAAGATCGCATAAGGGTTATCTCCAGGAAATCAAGGTACAAGTTTGTGGACATTTTAGAAATCATTTCTTTCACGTATGGGTTAGGCAATACCTGTGTAGGATTTCACTGCATTTTGAATTTCTCTTATTTACACTATATTGTAATTGTCTGCTCATTTGTCATTAGAATGTGAGCTTCACACATTGGGGACCTTATCGATCTCATTCATCATGGTATGTATCACTAGCATATGCCACAAAGTCCAACACACGGTAAATATTTTTTTAAATAAACGTTTGATGAAGATATGAATAAGGAATGAGTAGCCAAGAACAGAGCAACTTTAACTGGAGCAGAAAATCATCAAATCTACCACGCTGCCTCCAATGGTATAGCTAAATAACAGGACTTATCTCTTACAATGGAAAGACTTAGAATCTGTCTGCAGTCAGACATCTCGGTTAAAGTCTAAGTATCATTCTGTGCATCTTTCTGAGTTTGAGACATAGTCAACTACCTACATTGTTGAATGTGAAAACCCTTTATAAAGTACTCCATGTACCAGTTACAGTATGTAAAAACATTTGGAAAACACCATCCAAAACTGGTTCTTCCAATGAGCTTTCCCACAGAGTTCCCTCAGCAGGGGCGGTGGAGGAGAGGCTGACTGTGCATGACCTTGGCTGTGGTCACTGGCTCAGCTGAGTGTTCCGACAGCCTTGAGGATCTGTGCATCATCAGAGCCTTTGGGGCTGAGGGACATGGCTTCAGCGCTTCCTCTTCTCCAGGCTACTTTCAGTGCTCTTTAAGACATATGCTTACATCTCCTGCTTTCTTGTTAAAGAAACACTGTAAGGAAACAACTAAATCATACCAATGCTAAGAAACCAGGTTCACTGAGGAGACGTGGGAGTGAGATGAAAAGAGATGCTGATTTTGAGTTATAGGATCAATATCTCTGAACTCCTTGAGCAACCGTTTCTTAACATATAAAATGAAGATACATACACTGCTTACCTCATGGAGTTGTAAGGATTGGATAACACTAAATATGGGCAAAAGCTACCTGTAAGCTGACTATTTCCCCCACTCAACTTTTCTGCAATTTGTTCTTGCATTTCAGTGTGGATGTTTTGGTTTGAGAAGGGTTCAGACAACCTGCATGAAGCAGGCCAGACAAATCTCAAGATCTCAGGCTACATGCCAGCAATTCCAGGTTCCTATCTCTTTCACGAAGCCTTGCCTGGTTCCTAGGTCTACCCACTCTCTCCCTTGTTTAATGCCCATTGCCTTTCTGATCGATTTTATCATTTGGACTGTATACTTTAACATATGCCCAGTGATGCACCCAGAACATGTGATTCTCAGCCTAAATTGAAGAAATGCACCCTGTTAGAGGGATCTCTGGGACCCCAGCCTTGGCTCGGTGGTGGCTTTTTAGTTTCTACTCTTTCAAAAGCTCCTCCTGAAACTGTATGAAAAGTGCAGATAACTCCACAGGCCACAGAACACTAGGCTTTGCCACCCTTTGGGATTCTTGGACTCTAGGACACTAGTCCATATTTTAGTGACTCCCTTTCTTAGAGGGAATTATTTAGGGCCAGACACTCAAAAGGCCTGGTCAGAAAGAATTGAGGAAATGGTCTTGGTTTAACAGCATCAGGGTAATCAGAAGGCTTTCTTTACAAACCTTCCAAAAATTGTCGTGACGCAGGGAATGCTGTCACCTCAGAAACGGAAACTTAGAGTTTAAAATGAAATGGCTGGGATGGAGCTTGAGCATGAAGATACTTGAGATAGGCAAACAAAGAGAAAACAGGAAATAAGACCCTTTATTTTATAACAAGGGATAGCAGCGTTTTATTTCCTGTTGTTGGGGTAACACTATGCTCCTGGAAAAGTAGCACATTTTCTGTCTGAACATGCAAAGTGTTTTGTCTTTTGTCCTGTCTGCACATTTACTACCATTACAACTGAAGCTGGGTCTCAGCAGGGGGTCCTCTGTCGTGGGGTGTGTGAAGTCCAGGACTTGATAGACATCATTCTTCCTGAACAAGGGCTGGGAGGAGCTTGTACTCACCTGGATGTTCTCCGTTTGGGGTTTTGGAGTCTCAGATTCCAAGGAATCTCTTGAGTGTCCTGCTGCCACCTAAAATTCAACATATCAGAAATTGGCTAAGTATTTTCCCTCCAGGCTTCCCACTTCTTTTCATCATTTTTCCAACTTCCCTCATTTTTGTTCTTTGTGTGTAACCCCGGAATCGCCTTGGCTTCTCCCTTGTGGCCCTCACTGCTCTAACTACTTCCTCCCAGAGCATTCACCATGATCTGTCTTTGTCTGACGTTCTCTCCACTGCCACAGGAACAGCCCACCGATTTTTCTCCAACCACCAAAACCCCACACCACCAGTTCTAAATGTTTGTTCCTAAAGGTGCAGAAACCTCATCATAACCCTGAGGATATCAATGTGCAGAGAGAGGCCCTTAGCTATCATTATCTGTTTGGTGCAGCTCCAGAGACTGTACATGCAGAAGGGTACTGGCCTTGTCTCATGTAAATCACCATCTTTCACAGAAAGCAGCAAGGCAGAGAACATGGGGAAAAGGGGAAAAGAAAGGGATTAAATGAAGAAAATAAGTTGGTTCATTATTTGAGTTGGATTTCTGCATAACCATCTTTTCATTTGCCAGGAGTTGGGAGTATGAAGGAAAAGAAATTAGCAATTAGACACTACTTTCTATATGCCAGTCATTTTATGTGTTATATTTCAGTTAATCCCAGGATAAATCCAGAAGGTGGATATTATCATCCTACTTTTTACCAGTGAGGAAACTGAGGCCACAAACATCAGTCAACTCATCTGAGGATTCACAACCAGTAAGAGGGAGAGACTGGATTTGCTTCTGGCAGATCCCTTCCTCTGAGACTGTGAGCTCCTCTCAGAAGGGATAGGTGCCATTCTATCCTCGCAGGGGAATTTATCCAGATTTTGTATGAAATTTGATCTGGAGAGACGTGGTTGGGAGTATGCTGATTGAGTGATAACTGGGTGGTAGGGGTGAAGTGAAAAATCAGAGCCCAGCATATATGAAACTTTCGAATATATTAAGGGAGACATTTTAAATCAGTATAGAAATGAAGATGCTGGGCCAATTAATCAACTATTTGGGAAAAAATATGTATCTGACAACATATATTGAATGTATGTGGCTAAATGTAAAACAATAAAACCACAAAAAATTATATGTGTGGATTTGTCTTATCTTGGGAGGGAGAAAGAATTTTAAATGCAACGACGAAAACCAAAAATCTTTCTAGACTTAATTCAATTATCTTTAAAATATAATAAACATGCAACTGTAAAAAGTGCAGATGGCACGAAACACACACACTGGAAAAAAATATTTTTTGCAATATTTATGAAAAGGGACTAATTTCTTCAAATTACAAACCATTTTTACTATCAATAAAACAAAAGAGACCAAAATCCAAACCAAAAGTAGGCAAAAGACATTAGTGGCTCTTCATGTATGAAGAAATGCAAATGGCTGATGAATGTAAAAATTAAAATAAAGATAATGCACTCAATGTAATCGGTAGTTATAACCGCAATTACCAGTTTATTTTCTTGTTTATACTTTCTGTATTTTCTGTTTTTACAATAAATACATATTAATGTTATAATTCTTCATCCCCACACCAAAGTTGTAAAAAACAAAATGACATGTGACAACAGCAGTCACTACTTATTCACTCACATCATTCTGTATTTTGTTTTATTTTCATTCTCAGGACAGTTATTTCTTTATGTTCCCAATCATTTATTTAACACTTATTGAGTACCTATTATGTGCCAGAAACAATGCCAGGAACCACTTCAAAGATGAGTAAGAAACAATCCCTCCATTTGAGGAGCTCACATCTCCACATAAAAATAGTGATTTATAGTCTGATAGAACAATGCTGGAGTAGAAGATTGACAAAGGGCCGTGAGGGAGAAGTCTCAGACAACACTGACTCTTGGGAAGGGACACGAGACATTTCATAGGATAACCACGCTCCTTTTTGGAAAGTGGCATTTTGCATCACCTCCTTTCCTTGTATTCTTCTTTCCAGTGGCATGAACTGAGATCTGGGACTCCAAGCGTAATCCTGTGAAGACCCCTCTAGCCAGCCCACTCGTCCTAGACCACCTCACTTTATACCCTAGAGAGTCCCTTGTTTTTTGGTTGCTACTAATTTTTACAATGGCTGCTTTGATGTTAATGAAAATGCTATTTAAAAAAAAATGAGAATATCTCCTAATTATTGAACCCTAATATGTCAGTCCCTATGCTAGCACCATATATACATGAACACCTTCCAAGGTAGGTATTGTATTACTATTTCCATTTAAAATGAAGAATTGTGGTCAGGAAAAGATAAGCCAACTACCTATTTAGATGACCACCGCTTACCTGCTTTTAAATGCATGGGACTGTGCGCTAAATGAAACTTCATAGTGGCAGGAAATTTGCTATTTACTTTGAACTTAAAATAGTGTCGAAAAGGGTTGTGGTGTCTTTGAGCTCCTTCCGGAGGGAGCGTTAAGAGCTCAGGAGAGTGTCCCCTCCCCAGGCCCTCAGGAACTTGTTCCTTTTCACCTGTGTTTAGACCCTCCTTGATAAAGTCTCTCCACCTTTCAGCCATTCTCCACCAGCTGCTCGCTGTGATTCTGGGAGATGGCAAAACCTATAAGGAATTTAATGTGGTGTCTGCACACAGTGGAGACTGACTTTTGTCAGGTTCTTCAGCCAGTTCCCTCCACCCCCACGAGCAGCCCTCTTTTCTCTTTCTGGCTGCATTGCCCCGTCCACCTCCCCCACTCCCCCTTAGGGAGTGTGGACTCACCAGGTTTCCCTCAGCAGATAGTTCCCCATCCTCTCCGTCCTCTCAGCGTCTCCCCCTCTGTCCCTTTACCACTTCTACCACTTCCCCTCACACGCCTTGTGCTCCGACAGGGCAGCTCCTGACTTGGAGAAGGGACCATGTAGCTCTGACCACCCGTGCAGAGAGAGCTAAAAGGAGAAGGGTATCTCTGCAGGCAGGAGGAAGAGGCCAGGGGGAGGAGAGTTAGAGGCGCCCAGATGCAGAACGTCATAAAATATCAGAGCCTGAGTGAATCAGGCTGTTGGCCATAAGCAGAAGCTGCCGGTCAATGAGAGTGGTGAGCCTCTGGGGAAGCCCAGGTCCATTCCCTGGGAGTTTCTCCACTTCAAATACCTACATTTATTAAATCACTTTGTCTTTCTTAGAAAAGTCAGAAGAAGACACTTTTTATTTATTTATTTATTTAATTTTTAAAAGATGACTGGTAAAGGGATCTTAACCCTTAACTTGGTGTTGTCAGCACCACACTCTCCCAAGTGAGCTAACCAGCCATCCCTATATAAGGATCAAAACCCATGGCCTTGGTGTTTGTTGGGAAAATAGAATAATTTAATCAGGTCCTCTCACCTTGGGTCTGGTTGGGGGTGGTACAGCGCATTCTTTGTAAACAAGTTGTGTGTGGGTGGAGTTAGTGTGCATGGGCAGTGCTGCCACTTGGCCTCAGGTGTCCATCCCATGTGGCCATGCTCTCAAACCTATGGCTCCAAGGACCCTTTTTGCTGGTTACCTGACTCATAGACCTGCGTGTGAGGGGTCTGGTGACCTAGCCTGGCATGTGAGGGGTCTGGGGATACAGCCTGGTGTGTGAAGGAAGGGTTTGTGACCCAGTCTGGACAATGGGCTTGGGGGATCTGTGAGCTCTAGACCCAGCCCTAGCTTGACAGTGTTATTAGCACCACACTCTCCCATGTGAGCCATGGGCTGGCCCTAGACACGTTGTTTTAAAAAAGAAAAGGTTAAGACAAAGAGTCAAGCTAGTAGAAAATATAATATATAATGAACTCTCAAGAATATATAAACAATTCTCAAAACTCACTCATGAGAAAACAAACACCCAATAGGAAAATGGACAAAATATTTGAACAGTCACCATAAGAACTACACACTTCACTAAATAAACTATACATATGGCAAATACATGAAAAAAATGCTCGACATTTAGTCATTAGGGAAATATAAATTAAAGCACAATCCAATACTTTTACACACTTCGAATGGCTAGCATTGAGAATAGAAACAAAAACTGACAATATCAAGTTCTGGCAAGGGATATGAAGCAACCGAGAGTCTCATGCATTGCTGGTGGGAATGCAATGTGATACAGCCTTTTTGGAAATCAGTGTGGCAGATTCTTATAAAGTTAAACATAAACTTACCATACAACCCAGCAATCCCACTCTTAGGCATTTACTCAAGTGAAATTTATGTCCTCTAAGAATCTGTGTACAAATTTTTACATCTGCTTTACTCATAATTGCCAAAGAGAGGAAGGAAAAAAAAAAAAAAACCCAAACAAACTGGAAATAACCCAAATGATCTTCAGCTGGTGAATGGCTAAACAAACTGTGTTACATCCACACAATAAAATACTGCCCAGCAATAAAAAGGAATGGACTACCAATACGTGTATGCAAGGGATTGAATGAATGTCAAACGCAGTATGCTATGTAAAAGAAGCCAGTTGTAAAGTCTACCTTCTGTGACATTCAGGACAATGTAAAACCACAGAAAACACATCAGTGTTTGCCAGAGCAAGGGGGAGGAGAAGAGGTTGACTTTCAAAGGGCAGGAGGGGATTTTGTTGTTCTTTGTCTTGACTGTGTGGTGGCTACATGACTATGAATTTCTCATAATTCATAGAACTGTACACTAACCTGGGTGAATTTTACTGTATGTAAATCATATCTCAGTAGAAAATAAAAGGTTAAAAAAAATAAATGAATTTGCAGGCAGTAATCATGGATTTTTCCTATCATCCTTGTATTCGATGGTTGTTTCTAGTTTGGTCACTCATTTATTCATTCATTCCTTCATAAGTGTATGGTGAGTGCCTACTATGTGGGTTCAGTGGTGAGCGAAGAAGAAACAGGTCTGCCCTCATGGAGCTCCTGGAAATGAAATAAAACAAAGTGCAAAATATTTCATCACTTGTCCTTGAGTAATATAGAGGTCATCGAATGCGGAGGGGGCTCAGAAGAAACAGTTACAGAGAAGCTGGAGTACTAGTTGTGCTACAGCAGACCCAGCCTACATCATTCTTGTTCTTGTAGCTGCTGTAGGGGAGGAAGAGATCACCTGAAGCCCAGCACCCTCCCCCCTACCCCCCCACAACCCTCTCCCCTGCCCCCCCCCCGCATTTATGTGGGCTCTTCAGCAGGATCTAGGAACCATAGCAACACAACATAGATTAACAAGAGAAAGCATATGAGTCTTATTCATTTTACATGGACATGGAAATCTTCACAGGAGTGTGAAGTCCAAAGAAGTGGTTAAAGCAAGATACCTTTGTACTTTATAGACAAAGAATGATAGATTTGAAAAGAAACAACAGGACAAAGGGACTCCGGCTAGGAGCAGTAAATTCTAGGGGAGTCGCTAGGAGATAGATGGAGGGTGTGAAGCTAATGGAGGATAAGGGTTATTTGGGGAGGTTTATTATTCAGGGCTATCACAGTCCTAATTCCCAGGCTATTTTCTTGTCCTGGTATGGGGAGGATACCTCTCCCAGAGAAATCATTATGGCTTGTTGCACGCAGAAAAAGATGGTCAGCTACCCCTTTCTGAAATCACAATTTCTCCAACGTTTTTAGCTTGAAAAAGTCAAGATACCAAGCTGGCATCTTTTGAGATGACATATCCCTCGCTCCTTTACTGCTCTGCAGAATTCAGTCTCTCTTCAGTGAGGGATTTCCGGGAGCTCTCTATTTAAAATGGGTAAGGAGGTAAACAAGCCCTGCCTAGGAGAAGATAGTAATCTCCTGTGAGGGGAAGGAAGCTACTGCCAATTCAAGAAGACAATGCATGAAGCAAAGTATACTATTATTTATAAAGTTTTAGTACTATAAGGGCAAATACAAATAAAATATAAGAGGCCTAATTCTCCCTGTTGAAAATAAGGGAAAAGATATCCCCCTTTTCCCTAGAGCATTTGCTTTAGAAAATTGTAGGTTCCTTCTCTCCCTCTTTGAAATGTATGTAAATCTTTTTCATAACCTAGGAATGTTTCCTTAAGGACCTGGAAGCCATCTGTTTGAAATGTAATCATCAAGGAAGATTTCCCAGTTTCCCTGGAAGGATAGGAGCCTGACTTCGGTTGGCTACCTGGCTTCAAATTACAAATCTACCTCCAATCAAAAAGAAATGAGCATTTTTATTTTTTTTTCTTTTAAAAGCAATTAGCAAACACATTACCAAAAGAATTTAGGATGAACTATGTGTCACAAATGGTGCTGTCAAGTCCCCTTATTTGAGGATTGGTCATTGTTTATCTTGAGAAAATGCATACAATAAGTTATATCTGCGTGGCTAATGTATACAGTAAATTATATCTGCGTGGCTACTAAAAGGGCAAGATTTCCTTCTGTTTTTGTAAAGAGTTAGGGGATTGCCTGGTTTAATGCTTATTCAGCAATAAAAGTGTTTTCTTTCTTTTCTACTTTTGTGGAATGGTTTTCTGGAGTGGAAGGAGATTTTGTTTTTAGTTATCTTTCCCTAACAGTAGCTTCATTAAATTTCTCACTAATCCCTCAGGTAATTATTAACTCTAGGAAAGATGTGAGGGTGGCAGAGTTTCTTATTTCAAGAATATCTAACATTGAGGAAAACTCTCATCGTAAATAAGATGAAGTGAGATAACATTCTTCTCTCTTTCCCAGGCTGGATAATTACAATAAATATTAGAGAATATCTTTCAAGTTATCTAAAGCTTCTTTTCTTTGTACAGAAAATCTGAGGTTACAACCAGTGGTTTGCCATTTTGTACGTGAAGAAAGTGGTGTGTGTGTGTGTGTGTGTGTGTGTGTGTGTGTGTGTGTGTGTGTGAGAGAGAGAGAGAGAGAGAGAGAGAGAGAGAGAGAGAGTCTGAAAACGTGTTGAACACACCGTTATTTTCAACCTTTCTCTTCCCCATTACCTTCAGGCAAAAATGAAAAAAATCAGTCCAATCTAAAAGACCCTCTGTCCCGCCGCCGACGGAGACAGGAGAGCGGGCTGCGGTCGCGCGGGGGCCCTGGTCAGCCACCGCCGCCGCCGCGGTCCCCGAGGGCCTCAGCGCCCTCCGAGCTAGCGAGAGCCCGCAGCAGGAGGGCAGGCGGCACGGGCAGGGGCACGGTGGGCAGCCCACGGTGGACATCCCAGACCCTGGGTGCCCAGCTTGAGCGCGCTGCCCACGGGTGGCTTAATTAGTTCCCATGTCGTTCAAAGGCTCCTCTGAGTCCGGAGCCAACGCGGTAGGAGCGGGGGTCGGAGGTCGGTCTGCCCATTGTAATGTGAGCGACGCTGGGTGCTGCCCCCTGGCGTTCAAGCTTCTGTTTTCCTCGGGCCACCAGATGGGGAAGGTGAGCTGTGGAAGTGTTAGCGGCCGATCACGAACTTCAATTTAAGATGGTGTAAGGTAGCAGGAAAGAGCAGCCAGCGCATTTATAATATATACATATAATATATACACATGTATTGCTGTGAAACTGACTCTGGGCTAAATAATCTACCTCCTTTCCACACATGACAGCATAGCAACACACACCCACACAAACAAGCCCAAATAACAAACTCTATGAATCATAGATTCTCTTTATTTTTCTCAGTGTTTTTACCGCAGTGCCTAATACATATGAAAAGCTGTATAATTAAATTGGAAATAAAAGCCCGGACATACGTAAACAGATGATGGTGAGATCAGAGGAAGTTTGGGTTGGGATCTTTAAATTTCCTATAATTTGGCATTACTGTGTAGAATTAATGGCTTTTGCTATACCTCTAAGATCATAGGATAACATAATCAGAGTAACCATTTGTTGAGAGCCTTCTAATAATCCAGGGACTCTGTTACATGCTTTAGATACAATTTCTTATTTATTCATATGAGAATTCTGTACATATATAGCATTTTCCCTGTTTTGTAGATGGAGACACCAGGCTCATAGAAGTTATGGGACTTTCTCAAGGACATCCCAATAGTAAGAGACAGCTAGGATATAAATTCAAACAGACTTTGTCAACTTACTGTTTTATTCAAAAAGTACGTGTTGAAAGATGAGGTTGGCTTTGAACCCTGGCCTACATCATTCCAGTGTGTCAGTGAGGTACAGTATATTTGCCTGTCTGGAGTGTGTTTTTATTACCAGGTTGCGTATCCAGGTTCTTGGTTCATGAAAGAACCTTCCATGGACTGGCAAAAGGAAAGAAAGGGAGAGACAGAGAAACGGAACATGATAGGGCTTTATTACCAAGCAAAAGTACATGCCAAAGTGCACAGGTATCTCTGCCAGAGAGAGACACACGCGCCCCCAACCTCCACCCTCTCCGTCCCACGTGCAACTCCTAATGCCCCTCAGGTCCTGTCTAGTGCACAGCCTCTGCCCGATCCAGCCTGAATATTTATGTGCAGCCTCCCTGGGGTGTGTCTCTATTTTATTCCTGCCTCAGTTCTTATGTGGCTTTCAAACTCTGGGATGGCTTCAGCTACCAAGGCAGGTTAGAGACCTTTAGGATCTCTAAAGAGTGATTCAAAGATTTCTTGTAGAGCCAGAAGTCTAAGAGCTAAGTCAAGACTTTCCTATTCTGCTTCCCTCCAAAAGAGGGTGAAAGCCGCATGGTGGGATAATACTGAGGGGTTTTCCTGAGTAGAGCTTTCTACCTATTTACCTCATGGTACAGAATATGAACTGGTTAGGAGTCCTGGCTAATGGTAGAGCATTGTATTTGAAAACTATAACTATTAATTGCTCATATTCTTCATTAAGAAGTACTTGGTTTTAAAGAGAAGATAGCAACAGAGTTCCAGTAATTCTATGGGTGAACTTGGGGCTGGGTTTTCTTGCGCGGGGGTTTTAGCAGACAGCTCTACTGACTTGTCGGGAACAATGACAACCCAAGCTAGATGGTTATTTTTAATAGTAAGGGGACTGCCTGAAAACAAAATGGCAACTTGTTCAGTTCACTGAGAGGGCTCTTAGAGATGTATAGGCAGGAGGGTGGCATACCACTTCCCTGCGAATGAATACTCTTGGGAATAATGTTTCTTTATTTGCAATGTTTCCTGTTTCTCATCCGTAAAACTAATATAGAGTATATTAGGTAAGTTAAATACCTGAAAAAAAAAAAGAGAGATAAACCAGATTTAAGAGCTGTAAAAGTTAAAAATTTAGCTAAATTAAAAAAAAAAAAAAATTAAAGGTCGAAGGACCAGCAGGGAGAGTGTTTTATCTAAAAAATTTTAAAGTAAATAATGTTCTAGGCATTGTAAGCAATTAGGTGGGTTTTCACAGAAGCCTTAAATGGAAGTCAGCTCTAAGCACCCTCCTCAGGCCAAAGTCTGTATGTTACATTCTTTCATGTGAAAGTGGAGCCTTGGCCACACAACCCTGCTGAGGAGGGTGGGTATTCACACCACGCATAGTACCAGGATTATTTCATACTTCACTGCCTTGTGTGGGGGGCTTTCCCAAATGGAGATGTTTACAATTAGGTACAGGATCATAGTCAGACACTGACAATGGCTAATATTGTGGGATGTACACTTCTTTTCTCCAATGGCTCAGATTTCCCAAATAAAATCTAAACAACCTAAAAAGCATTGCAAATTATACTGAAAGCATTTGGAGGATTCGAGTTCCTGTGTCATCACATCTAGCTATGTGACTTTGAGCAATTTATCTGAATTCTCTAAGCTCCATTATTTCCCCTGTGAAATGGGACTAATAATATTACCTACTTCCTAAAATTCATTTGATGTTTGCATGAGACAATGAGGAAGAAGCACTCAGAATAGTCCAATGCATATCACGCTTTCTGTAGGTGACACTGCCGTTGGTGGAGAGCACTTCTTCCCTGTCCTAGTGCTTGCTCTAGATTGAGGGCTGAACTCTCCGTTGCCTCTACACTCCTGGCCTGTCTCTACCTCCTCATTCTTTCCACTGAGGTGCAGTGGTTTATAGGTTGATGAATTTGGAAGCAGAGCCTGGACATTCTCTGTGCAACTCTCTCTTCCTGATGTTTTTTGGGAGTGAACATTATCTTAGGAATCTTGTATTTTCTACTATCCTCAGCCATGCATTATTAATCTCAATGATAAATGCCTACAGTAGGCAACCTTTCCAATTCTAGGGAAAAGAAGGCAACCATGTTCTCTTATGTCAGCTCAATCAGTAATAATGGTGAGTTTGTGTATGTTTTAATCTCTAACTGCCTTAATTCTTCATCATAATTTTCAGTTGGTTCAGAACACAGGAGAGGAGGGTTACTCATTAATGGGATTCTTCAAACGCTACAATGGCTGTTATGTAATTATCACGGGGGGGGGGGGGGAAACAGTTGAGGTTAGTTTTAAAGAGAAGTGGTAGTAGTTTGATTGACTTTCCCAACATGAACAAACAAAGTTGTCTTTTCCACAAAAACACTTTTGCAACTGGGGTCTTTACACTTGGCTCCTAAAAATATGCCCACCACTGATTATTTGGCATTTGGCATTCAGATTTCCTGACCCCCATGTGGAATCCTGATCCTGAAGACATATATTTAAATTTTTATTAATTTTTCAGGTATTTATTTAGGGGGCTCACCACACTGGAGAGAGTATACAGTATAATAACTTGTTTTCAGATCTCTGCTCTGCCTCTTACTAGCTGTGGAATTTTCTGCAAATTACTTAAACTCACTCTTTCAGTTTACTCACTCATAAATTGGGAATAATAGTACCTACCTTATAGGGTTGTTATGAAGATTAAATGAGTACATAACTGTAGAGCATGCATTATGCACCTAGCATACAGAAAGCATGTATTAACCCCTAACTGTTAAGACTGTTTTCTAAACTATGTTCTAGGCATTGTGCTCATTGTTGTGATTATAATGGTGAACAAAATGGATAATTGAAATTTCCTTTAGGGCTGAGTTAAATGGTTTAGTCTGAGCCAGTTTCCATTCTTTACTATTATAACTCTCTGAGATCTCCCAAAATGAGTGAAGAATGATGTATGACAGAAATTAATACTTGGATCAAGAGAAAATTTAAACTGCATTGTAACAGTATTTATTTTTCATAAAATGAATCAAATAAATCAAATCATTATTGCTCTAAGAGCAATACACAAACTAGGTAGCGTAAGCATATTTTCTGGCTCTAAGACAAAAACTTATTCTAAGATTTTTCTGAGATGTTTTGTATATTTAAAATAGTAGGTATTTTAAACTGGTAAGATCCACCAGTTGGCACCAAGAGCATCTGCACAGGATCTGACTTGAAGTTGTTTTCTCTTGATGTTGGGAAGTGTATTTCAGTAATAGGAGGCCTCCCATAACAGCAGCACTGGTACCTTGCTTCAGTATTCAGAAGTCTTGTCAACCGTTCCTAATAGAAGTGGGAAGAAAAAACAAAACCACAGAGAGCTTTGGAATCTTTCAACATTCACCTACAACCCAGAATATTATATACTAGAGGATCAACTTAACGCCTACAAGAAACATCTCCTGGTCATGATTGCTGAGGCCAAGGAAGGAAGTTGAGCTAGTGAGTGTGAATCATGAGTCATTCTTAAAGCAGTGGCAGTATGATTTAAACTGCGAGTCAGAGTCCGAGAAGCCATGGAGAGTGCTGAACCGGACAGGCGTGCTTTAATGGATGGATGATCAGGGGGGGATTTTCCATTGCGGTAAAACACTAACCTAAGCCATTATCACTTACTGAGCTTCAAGTCAGGCTATTACCACTCCCTTTCACAGCACCAGTATTGCTGAATATTAAGGATGGTAGAAAGAAACAGATAACTGTTAATTATTTTTAATATGCTTAATAGTTCGCTAATCATGTTTTTCATTACAAGAGCAATAGAACCATACGAAATAAGTGAACAAAACCAGCCCGACTCTCACCCTTCTAATGCCACAATTTAACCAGTTTGATTTATCTGTTCTAGCCTCTTCTTATGTTAAAAGATGTATATGTATGTTTTGACTTCCTCTTTATATTTTATGTTGGACTGCACAATCCAGCCTTTTAAATGGTTGTATGAAATTTCCTTATATGGATGTTCTGTAGTGAAATTATATACACTCTCACTTCACACAGGCTGTTTTAATTTTTTTGCCACTAGAAATAATAGTGCCCTGGACATTTTGTACAAACGTTTACTTTATTTATTTATTTTTAAAGCAAAAACTTATTTTTTTTTTAAGTACATTTTCTCATTTTCTATTCTTGACATAAATTTTAATTCTTTCCAGTGGAACCAAAACCACCTAACCTCCTTTCAGTGTCATCTAAAACTTGAACTTCTATTTCTGGATTAAAAAAATCTGTTCACAAATGAGCTACATGTTTACTTTCACATTTGAATTCCTTCTGGATTGATTTCCAGAAGCAGAATTACTGAGTCAAAGTGTGTGAGTATTTTTATGATTTTTGTAACAAATTGCTTTTAGTCATCTACCAACAAAATATAAGAAAATCAGTACCACTCAATTTTCATTTATTTTAAAGGAAATAGATGCTACCATCGAATGAAAAATTTGTTGATTTAAAAAAGCAAATGTTAATACTTTATTGTTTAATTTTGCATTTCTTAAATTATTATTTCCTCCCTATGTTAAGTATTGCCTTTTACCTGGATTGGTTGTTCATAAGTTTGCCTATTAGAATCACATGTTTTCTTTATCACGTTTTACACATTTTTCCAAGGTAAAGTTATTAATCTTATTGCAAGAGAACAATTCTTGCAAATACTTTTTCATAGTATATTGTTAGCCTTTAAATCTATTTTTAAATATTGTCTTTGTCATAGAAGGTGGCATGCTAGGGTTGCATTTTTTAAATGAAAATAAACCTATTTATTTTATGGCTTTTATTTTTAACACAGTGATATAATTTATTTACCATAAAGTCATATAAAGCACACGAACACACACATATTTCCTTACGGACACATTTTGAACAGTCACCTGTCAGACTGTTCTGCTCATGTTCCCCAAAGGTCTTGCTCTGTGTCCTCTATTTGGAACATCTTCCTTTCTCCACAAAGACTTAATTCACTCCCGCAAAACCAGATGTTTCTTTTTTCTATCACCAGTGTATCATGTATTGTTATTTAATTGTCTTCTGGTATGTTTTGTCTCCTTAACTAGAACATGAACACTTGAGCACTGAAGTCATAACTTAATACCTTTCTATATCTTCAAACAGTACATGGTAGCCTGAAAAATAACTGGCTGAATTGCGAGTCACCAATGGTGCATGTGAGATTAAGTAGCGGAATACATGGAAGAAACCAGGAGACTGTAAGGTTTTTAAAAATCTAGATAAAGGAATCTAATTTTAAAGTTAATTTTCCCAATTTGAATTTAGTAACACTGTCATTAGAAGAGTCAGCTGGCTAGTGGAAAGTGCTATAATTCACACTACCACGTGAAGGGCAAATGAACTTCTGGCTTCAATCTGTGTCTCCTAGGACAGGTATGCTCCTGATCATGTTGAGGAAACTGAGGCAGCTTACTGGACTTTCGTTTAGTTATATTCTAGGGGTCCTCATACATGTCAGTATTCTCATTGAGCTCATCAAGTGATTCTGCTTGCCCTTGAATCTAAAAATTGAGATGGGAGAGAGGAGTCAAATTCTGAGACTGTTAATAAGGGTTAGACTTGTAAAGCGGGGCTGGTGTGGAATCTGATCTACATAGCAGGTGAGTGAGGACTGGGACTCCTGGGAATGGCAGCATTGTGTGCTCTGTCCTGGGGACCAAAACACTTTGCAAGGAGCTGCTTGATATTAAGACAGGCCTTTAATGGGACTTTTCATTATGCAAAGGGAAAGCCACAATCCCAGGGTAGTTGTGGCGAGTAAAGGGTTTGGAGGTAGTAATACAGTAGCTGGCCCAGAAACACAGCCAGGATCTAACATCAGGTTGAAAAAACATATACTAAATAACACAATCTAACGAGTTTCTCTATCTATCTCACTAACTGATGTTTCTGCCATTTAATGGACTCCCAGTTTCACACTGCTGCTTCTTTATTAACAACCACCATGCCATCAGTTTTTTTTTTCATTGATGGAAAAACAGTGCTCTTTGAGAGTAGGTACAGGAAGAACGTTAGCTTCCTTGGCTCCTCCTTTTATCCCCCCAAATACGCTATTAAGCTGCATCCTACAAGCTTCGCAGCTGGCCAGGGCTAGGGAGAAACATGGCTTAATGAGTGAGCTCTAGAAGTCATGTAATATTTCATTTTGTGTTCTTCCTATCTTTTTTTTTAATTGTTATTTTCCTTTGTTATTCTCTAGTCTTCAGTAGCAGCTGTGTTTAGGAGAATTAGAAGAGGTGAGTGTATGTGTGTTTCTTAGAGAATATGGGGAAAACTAAAGAAGTTTGGAGAAGTAGTTTACAATGTTAAGAAGGGGGGAGCAGAGAATAATGGTAATTGTATGAACAGATTGCTTACTATATGCCAAGCACTGTGCAAGGTATTTTCTATTTCTGTAATCTCCACAGAGATGGGTAATGTTATTATCCCTGTTTTACAGATGGGGAAAGTCATTCATAGGCAGATTAAGAAATTTGCCCAAGGTTACATGGCTAAGATGTGGTGGAACCAGGAGTCAAATCCAGGGAGTATCATGCCAGAGCCTAAACTCTTAGCCCTTATGCTGTTCTGCCAGGCAATGAGCAATAACCGGAGAAGGTCTGAGGAAAAGTTTCCCCAAGAAGTCTCCAAAAATCCTTTAGAGAGAGAACAGACATTCTGCTTTCATGCGGGATGGGAAGTTGGTTACTAAAGAAAAGTGCTGGCCTCTTGAAGGCTAGAGAACCCGGACATATTCGAGTTAAAGATGAGCATGAGAGAAACATCTTCAACTTCCCCCACAGAACCTATAATAACCTTTCACTCACATAGACTCATGAGGAGAGACTTGGAGGAGAAGAAATATGTGTTCTAAGAGGTGTATGCCCAGTACTAATTGAGCAAATGGACTTAATTGATATAAAACGTATTTTTAACAACCAAATACAAAATTTTCTCAGACTCTAAGTATAATAATCAGCATCTCCTGGAGTAATACAACCAACCTGGCGAAGACTAAAATAAACTCTCTACCACACCTGGAGCCCCCGAAAACCCAGACACAGGTAGGCTGATGTAGATGTAGTGAGGTATTTTCACTATATTTCTCTCCACTTAGTTTCAATCGCAGGACTCTATAGTGTTTCTTAACTTGGGATTTTATTGCAAAGTTGGCCTAGGTTTCTCAAGATTCCCAAGTGACCTATCCAAGTTCATAGTGGGCTGTGAAACTGATCAATATTGATCACAGTGAGACTTTTTGAATACCTTAGGTTAGCCTGCGAAACATTAGATTAGAATGTTTATTATTGAACTCCTGTTTTGTCGCCAGGCATTGTGAATACAGGGTCAAACTGCCTTCAGGCTGAAACATCCAGACACATAGCTGAGGTAGCAGTGGAAGCCTTCAGATCTGTCCAGGTGTCAGCACAAGGTCAATGGAAGGGGCTCAGGTACACTGAAGTTACCCCTGAGAGCATCTGGTTGCCAGTGTGATTCAAGACGAATATTCTGACATCTCTTGAACTTTGTTTTTCCTTGTTATTTCCCTAATATTTACCTCCCAAATAAATATGATCTCCATTGCACCCTGCACTAAGAGAAACATTTTATACTAAAATCTACAAAATGATTAGTAGGTGAACTTCTTCAGGATAAGAGAAGCACATTAATAGTTTCCATAAACTCTAGACTCTCTTCTACCCAAAATAAAACTTTTAAAAAATTGCTTTGAATTTACCTCCTTAATACTTGTTTTGTCTTGAATGCATTCTTTCAATATTACATTTGAAGCTGGTTCAAAAAAGACAGTGTTAGTTCAACCACTAAAACAAATGACTGTTTCAATTACTCCAACTATCAAATTAGACCAGGTTCAACTCACAGTCAAGATCTGTGATCTGAAATTGGTGGTAATCTCAATTGGTGAGAAGAAGGGTTGCTATGTTAAAAATGATTAAAAGTCTTTTATTATGAAGATTGTGTAATAAATATGCAGAAAGTTTGGAAAGTAAAGAGACAAAATCATCTATTGTCTCAACATCCCAAAATACTTTTGTATTAATATGTACTGAAAATGCCATGCCCATCAGTAAGCAAAGGGGATACATAAGAAAGCAAAAGAGGTAAGAGCCATGCCTTCTTGGAATTTTCAGTTCATGGGGCAGACAGACCAGTAAACATACAAACAAAAAATTATGACATGGTTAAAAATAGGACTGTGTGCATATGGAGCTGTGGAAGCACACAGGAGAGCCAGGTAGTACAGTTTTGTGAATTTGGGATGTATCAATGATGGCTCTTTGGAGAAAAAGTTGATATTTAAAGATAAAAAGAAGTTAGCCTCATAGAATGGGGAGACGTGGGGAAGGGAATCTTTTGAGGGTTTCAGGCAAAAGGAATATTACATGCAGAGGCTCAAGAATGAGAGACCACCAGATCTCCCATATCAGGTGAACCAGTAGTAGGTTGGTATGACTAGGCTTCAGAGCATGAGAATAGGTGGTGGGTTGGCAAAGCAGCAGATGGTGAAGAGCCCAATACCATGTCTTGTATGTGCTTTGTCTTGAGTAGTGGAGACCCATGTGATGATGGTATTTTGTGTCCACAAAGATTCAAAAATCTATAATTGCAACATAATAAAGATAAAATTCACTTAAAATCAGCAACATAATATTAAATTATTGGAATTTTTACTTGACATATATCATTGGTCTTCAAGTTATGACATGGAAAATTTTAATGCCTATGTAGTATTTAATTATATTGATTGATGTGTTGATTTAATTTACCATTTGTTTATCATTATACATTTTGATTACTTCTAAGTTTTTATTTTTATAAGTAATGCTCAATTTCCGTTTTTATTTTTTGTTTGCTTTATATATTTAAACTAAATGTCTGGAAATTATATTATTTAATCAAAGGATAGAAGAACTTTTATGGTTTTAGAATCTCTTGATAAATTTACTTTATCAATTTCCATCAGCATCAACAAAGTCAAATTATGTATCAGATTCACTGCATTTGTTTTGGTCAATAGGTATTGTAATCCTTAAAAAAACTCAGTATATAGACCAAATATTTCACTTGTTTTTTTTTAAATGTTAGCAGGGTTAAATACTTTTTCGCATTTTATTTTCAATGTAATTTCATTTTGTGAATTGCCCCTTTTTTATCTCTTGATTGGGAATGTTTCTATTGACACTCACGATTTTAAAATTAACTTCTATATTTCTAAATTTAAAACATTATTTAACTATAGAACATTCCCCTTTACTGAAATGATAAATATTAAATTCTATTATTATTATTATTTATTCCATAATTTAATTTTTCACTATTCAATTTTTAAATCTATCTCAGACTTGTTTTTCAAATTTCAATCAGTGGCTTAATAGCAGTTATTAAATAATCATTTATGTTATGATTGAATTTTTATTATGTGAAATTTGTATGAAGAAGGGGCCTTATATTAAGATTATGCATTCAGTTACAGTGATTTATATATCTGCTGTTCAGACAGTACAACATTATTTTTATTATTATTGCTATATAAAATATTTTAATTTGGATGGAGAGCTAGTAATTTCCTCATTAATCTTTTTTCATATTATCTCGATAATTCTTCATGTTTATTCTTATAGGTGAAATATACAATAATTTTTAAGCATATTTTTAATATTCTTAGTCTGCACTTATACATTGGATATTAAATATGGCAGTTACAAGGATTTCTTAATATTCCAGGCAGAATGCATACAACAGTTTCCAAATACATATATAGCTATTTCATAAAGGAAAAGTAAAGTTCTCACAATTGCTCATAAAAATCTAGATAGCTCACCTGTCGATCCTGGAGCAAGAGAATCTTTATGTGTAGGTACATACTTTCTAGTATTCCATCTGAATTTTTTCTCATTAATCAAAGTTTGAATAATCATTACTTTTGTGAAATCTTCAGTTCCTTGTATCTGAAAGTTGACAGAATGCAAGTTAATTTCTGAGCAAATATAACAGAATTTAAATGTTTCTCTGGCAAGCTACTATTTCAGGCCTGCTTTAAATATCTGGGAGAAAATTGAAAATATCAATAAATCACCACAGGTAAGACATCTTAAAATACTTGGATATGTTGGTTTTGTGAAAGTCAATATATTCCATACAAGGGGTCTTCAAAAAGTTCAAGGAAAATGCATATCATGAAAAAAACTATACATGGATTTCAAAATTTTTTTACACCAAAACAAGCTTGTACTAACTTGTTATAACATGTCTGAACAGTATCTAGTTTGAGGCCCTAAGAAGACTAAGACATCAGCTTGAAAAGAGCCCCTATCAGAGCAACATGAATTCTGCTAAAATTGAAGCAAGAACAAACATCAAATTTATGGTAAAGCTTGGGTGGAAGAATGGTGAAATTACTGATGCTTTACAAAAAATTTATGGGGACAATGCACCCCAAAATCAGCACTTTACAAATGGGTAACTCATTTTAAGAAGGGGTGAGATGATGTTGAAGATGAAGGTCACAGCGGCAGACCATCCACATCCATTTGTGAGGAAAAAATTAATCTCGTTCATGCCCTAATTGAAGAGGACTGACGATTAACAGCAGAAAAAATAGCCAACACCATAGACATCTCTATTGGTTCAGCTTACACAACTCTGACCAATAAATTACAGCTGAGCAAACTTTCTGCTTGTTGAATACCAAAACCGTTGCGACAAGATCAGCTGCAGACAAGAACAGAGTTTTTGTTTGTTTGTTTGTTTTAGTTTTATTTTATTAGAACAGAGTTTTTAATAGAAATTTTAAAACAAAGAGGGTCAAGATCTGCAGCATTTTTTTGAAGAATCCTAACAGGAGATGCAACATGTTTTTACCAGTATGATCCTAAAGACAAGGCATAATCAAAGCTATGGCTATAAAGAGTTGCAAGTGGTCCAAATCCAAGCAGAAGCAGATCGGTCAAGAGCAAAAGTCATGGCAACAGTTTTTGGGGATGCTCATTTTTCTTGTTGACTTTCCGAAGGGCCCAAAGCAATAGTATCTGCTTATTATGAGAGTGTTTTGAGAAAGTTAGCCAAAGCTTTAGCAGAAAAACACCAGGGAAAGCTTCACCAGAGTTTTTCTCCACGATGGTAATGCTCATGCTCATCCCTCTCATCAAACAAGGACAATTTTGTGAGGTTTGATGGGAAATCATTAGGTGTCTACATTACAGTCTTGATTTGGATCCTTGTGACCTCTTTTTGTTTTCTAATCTTAAAAAATCTTTGAAGGGCACCCATATTTCTTCAGTTGATAATGTAGAAAAGACTGCATTGACATGGTTAAATTCCCAGAACCCTCAGTTCTTTAGGAATGGACTAAGTGGCTGGTATCATCACTTACAAAAGTGTCTTGAACTTAATGGACTTTATGTTGAGAAATAAAGTTTATATATATATATATATATTTTTTTTTCTTTTTTCTTTTTTTTTTTTTTTGACCAGTATGGGGACCGCAACCCTTGTCATGGTGTGGTCTGCACCACGCTCAGCCAGTGAGTGCACCAGCCGTCCCTGTATAGTGCTACCAGCGCTACACTCTCCCGAGTGAGCCACGGGGCTGGCTCTAAAGTTTATATTTTTAAATTCTGCTCTTCCATGAACTTTTTGAAATCCCTTCATGTACTTTTATTGATGTTTTAATATTTTGTTCATTTCTCATTGAAATGAGAAAAATAATTAAAAGTTAATCATCAGTAGCCCCTTCAAAACTCACCAAGAGTTTTTCTATATGGCAGAAAGAAAGTTTAAAAAACAATGAATTTTAAAAAATCATTCCTCCTTGTAGTGTTTTTAATATGCTTTGAATCACATTAGTACCCAAATCCTCAGTGAGCAAGGCTCCATATCTAGGGAAGTAGATAGAGTTGGGCAGGCTTCAGGCTGCCTTGAGAATCTCCTGCTTGCTGATTCAATTCTCAACCAGCTCTCACATCAAAGGTCTGTTTTGTATTCAAGAAAAGTGGTAGCAAGCACCATAGTGAAGAATGCTTCACTTCCTCTCATTGGGCATCACACGGGTGCTGCTGGTGTCCACTTAGAAAGTTTTCTTTTGCTCATTTGTCACTTTAAGATCCCTCCCATACCCCATCTTGCTTTTTTCTTGTGTCCTGAATCTACCCTGTACTTCCATCAGAGCTATAAATATTTTATTCGTATATTTACATATCTGTTTTTTTTCCACTTGGTTGGGAGTAGTTGTAAGTCTCATTTGTCTTTATTGCTTCAGCATTTAGCACTATTTCTGTCATATATTAGTTACTTAAAAATATATTTAAATATACTTAAGCCTAATTTAAGTGACTCAGGGTCCCTCTGTTAATTTATTTTCTGTAACTATATTTTATATGTCCCTTGATTCCTCTTGATACATGCCTCTCTTACTCTACCCTAACACACACAGACACAGACACACACACAAATGTGCAATCTTTCTTCTTCCCTTCTTGACATGGCTTAGGTTCTCATTTTTATTGGCCAGGAAACTCATTTAGTTTAAATATGAGAAGACTTTCACTTTTACATCTACTTTCAAGTAGCTGAGGAAGTACCACTTGGTATTCAATTCAGCATGGGTCTGGCAGAACAATACTTTCTAGAGTACTGTTGATATAGTCCTTCTGCAATGTGTGAATGAAATTAATAGGCCCTCTTTTGCTATGTACAATTGCTCCAAAATCTAACTGTGGCCAAAATGTACAGCTTGGCCTGTTTCACTGATATTGGATGGGAATAGCTTGAGCTTGGGCTACCAAATGCCAAGGCAATCAATGACCTTGATGTGTGTGGTGTATGTGGGTATGGATGGGTATTTATGGAGTGGTGCGGGACAGGGGAGAATGGGAAGGTGAAAAGCCCAAGATTATAGTAACAATTTTTCTGATGTTAATGCAGTGTCAGACATATGGCATATTGACCTGGAGATGAATCAATATTTCTTTACCTGATGGCATGTTATAGGAATTAAGAAAGGTGCCTTATAAACTTTTCGTAACTGACAATCTTCTACAGCTCCATGTATAAGGATAACATAGATTACAGTTTCATCATAGATATTAGTTTTGGTGTTCTTTGGTATATCTTTTACATAAAGGTTAGAGAGCTTTAATTGCATCTTGTAGTTCCAATCCTATTAAAAAAAAGAAAAACACAATTGTATAGTCTATGATTTGTTTATGAAGTTTAATATAAGTTCATAAAGTCGATTTCTAACAAAATGCAATTCCATTTAAAGAAAAGGATAAGTTTACACAAACATCTCTTACCTCATAAGACAAACGTTCCCTGATTTTTTGGGCAGTAATAGAAAGTCCAATTTTTAGCCACATTTTATATTCAATGAGAGGACAGCATTGCTCAAAAGCTTTATACAAGTGATTTTTGGGAATAAAATATGTCTGAAAAAAAGAATGATATAAATTTAGTATTTAATTCTGTGTACCCATGGTTTAAGAAATAAGATCTTGTTTATATATAACATTAAAGCTAAGAATTTGAATTATTCAAGATTCATGTTATGGCTTGGAAACCTAACAAAACGTGCATATTGGTAAATATTAGTGCAATCTTTTCATATACTACATTTTAAAAGGCCACATGATTCAGTGAGAGGTTCTTCATTATTCTTTTTAAAAATTGTATCTATTTATGAAATACAATGTGATGTTTTGGTATATGTATATATGTGGAATGATTATATCAAGCTAATGAACATATCCATCACCTCACATACTTATGTATTTTATCAAGTTATTTTTAACTGACAAACAGTAATTGTGTATATTTATACAGTACAATGTGATGTTTTGATCCATGAATACATTGTAGAAAGTTTCAGTCAGGCTAGTTAAAATATTCATCACCTTACCAACTTATCATTTTGCTGTAGAGAGAATATTAAAAATCTATTCTTTTAGCAATTTTGAAATATACAATATATTATTAACTGTGGTCACCATGCAATGCAATAGATCATTAAAACTTATTCTTCCAGTCTAACTGAAAATTTATGTGCCTTGATCAATATCTCCCCTTTCCCAACTATTCCTCCTTTCCTCCCCTTCACCCACCAGCCTCTGGTAACTACCTTTCAACTCCGTTTCTATAATATCGACTTCCTTAGATTCCACATATAAGTGAGATCATGCAGCATTTTTATGTGCCTGGCTTATTTCACTTAGCATAAAGTCCTTCAGGTTCATCCATGTTGTTTAAATGACAAGGTTTCTTCCTTTTTTAAGTCTAAGTAATACATTTCTTTATCCATTCATCTGTTGATGGACACTGAGGTTGATTTTATATCTTGGCTACTGTTAATAATGCTGCAATGAACATGGGAGTGGGAGTGCAGGTATCTCTCTGACACACTGATTTCATTTCCTTTAAATGTATACCCAGAATTAGAATTGCTGGATCATATAATAGTTCTATATTTAATTTTGGGAGAAACCTCCACACTGTTTTCCATAATGGTTAGACTAATTTACATTTTCACCAACAGTGTACAAGTGTTCTCTTTTCTCCAAATCCTTGCCAACACTTGTTTTTCGGTTCTTTTTGATAAAAAGCCATTCTAATAGGTGTCCGTTGATATCTTATTGTGGTTTTAATTTGCATTTCCTCAATGATTAGTGATGTCAAACATTTTTTATGTTGGAGATTTGTATGCTTTTTTTTGAGAAATGTGTGTTCAGGTTCTTTGCCCATTTTTTAATCAGTGTATTTGTTTTCTTGCTAGTGAGTTATTTGAATTACTTATATATTTTGTATATTAACCCCTTATTGGATGTATGGTTTGCAAATATTTAATTATTCTTATCGATTCTGAATAAAAAGAAAAAAAACAAATTGCCAAGAAATGGTTTAACCTTTTAAAATAAAAATGTAAATATTTCCAAAAATATATTATTTGAGGGGACCAAACTTTTTAGGCAGCAATAAAGCATTTATGCAACGAATGAACAGACTTGGTTACTGAGAATCAAGCTGCTATAAATATTCACATACAAGTCTTTGTGAACAGTTTCGGTTTTTAATTTTTTTTTTATTGATTATATATATTTGTAGCGTACAGATTCAAATATCAATACATGTGTACAATATGTGGTGATCAAGTCAGGATGATTAGTATACTCGTGTTTATAAAACATCGTCTTTGTGACCCTTAACTAGTTTCTCATCAAACCCCCTCCCCCATCCCACCTCTAATAACAGCGGTTTTGTTCTCTGTTTCTTTTTGAAAGTTTAACGTATTATTGTGATTGTTTCTCTCTCTCTCTCTCTCTTTCCTTTAGCTCCCACTTATGAGTGAGGATGTGTGGTATTTCTGTTTCTGTGCCTGGCTTATTTCACTTGACATAATTTTCTTAAGTTCATCTATGTTGCTGCAAATGACAGAATTTTATTCTTTTTTATGGCAGCGTAGTATTCCATTGCATATGTATGTCATAGTCATCTGTCAACGGACATGTAGGTTGATTCCAACTCTTGGCTATTGTAAATAGAGCTGCAATAAACATGGGAGAGTTGGTATTTCTTTGACATCATGACATCCATTCCTTTGGGGGTATATGTCCAGCAATGGTGTTGCTGGGTCATTTTGCAGTTCTATCTGTAGTTGTTTGAGGAACCTCCATACTGTTTTACATAATGGTTGCACTAATCTACAGTCCCACCAACAGTGTAGCAGGGTGTGACCACTGGTTATTTCTCTTGGGTTCCCTTATCTTACTTGTGGGTGCTGGGTAATATAGTAAGTGTACATTTAACTTTGTAAGAAACTGCCAAACTATTTTCAGAAATGGTTGTAACATTTTGCACTCTCACCAGCCATGTAAAAGAATGTCAGTTGCTCCACATCCTTGGTATTCAGTCTTTTCATTTTTTAAAAAAATTATTATTATTATTATTTTTTACATTCTAAGATGTTGTTGTGGAGCAGTTGCAGGGAGGGGAGAGGGAAAGGGGGAGAGAAATAGGGTGGGAAGAGTTGGAAGGAGGGAGGCGTGGTTGAGGCCCTTGGCACCCCTCTCATTCTGACAGAAGAGACCAAGGGGCTTCCAGCAGTGACTCAGTTGTTGCTGGGCTGGATGCAGATGTCAGGAGCCTGTGGCTGAAGCCCTTGGCTCCCTCCTACCCTGGCTCTGGAACTCAGGATTTTTCCGGTGGTGGCTCGGTTGTTGTCACTGGGCTGGTTGTGGATGTAGGGAGGACGTGGCTGAGTCCCTGAGCCCTCCCCTGACCCTGGCTTGAGAGTCTGGAGGCTTCCAGTCCTTCTAGGTTTATAGGTGTTCTTTGCTGAATTTAGACCTTTACTGGTTAATATCAGAACTTTGTCTTAGATCTGTGGTTTTTTTGTGTTTTCTTTCAGTCCTGTGTTGGATTATTAGCTACCCCCACCACTTAAACTCTGCACTGGAAGTAATTTGTTGTCCTTTGCTTACTTATAAAATGGGAAAACTTCCTGTGGGAACCTACACTTGAGCCCTGTGCTTGAGCTAAATTGCTCCTTTGCTGCTGATTCTCTGGGAAAGTCTTTCTGTGCAGCTCAGGTTTTAATTGTTTACCTTGTAAGTACTTCTGGGTCTTGTGAGGTCTGGTACTCCTGGGTTGTTTGGAAACTCTGGTCTGAGCCTGAGTCTTTTCAGCAAACTACACCCACTGCAGTTCTATATTCCTGACCAGTCTACACTGAGTGAGCCTTTGCTGACTGGAGGGCGGATCAGCTGTCCATGCTGCGCCCTGATGTTCCCCTGGTGGGCCATCTCCCCCACCACCTGCAATCCGAATATTTCCCATAGGACGGGCCATGCACTGGTCCCTTGAGATGACTCACCAGCCTCTGAGTGTCTCCTTTTTCCATTGTCTGTGGCTCCCCACTCCTATATGGGTCCACGAGAATGATGTTAGTGGTCTTGCTGTCCTGGGGGCCACCAGGGCCCTCTTCCCTTCTGCCGCCAAGAAACTACGTACAAATGGCACAGCCGTGGCTCTTGCCAGCTCTTGCTCCATGCACTCAGCAGCTCCAGCCTTGAAGTAGCTGGAATTTGAAATGGTGGGAGTGGTTCTTTCTTTCCTTCATTGTGGCTTTTCCTGCCTGATCTCTAGCAGCCCCATTTTGGCTGTCATTGCTTTTGAATAGCTGTGAGTTGGTTGATTGTGGGAGAGAGTGACACTGGGGACCATCTATTCTGCCATCTTGACCAGAAATCCTAAATCCTTAATTCATTTATTTGTGCTCTGATCTTTGTTACTGCTCTTTTTCTATTGATTTGGGGTTTGGTTTGTTGTTTTTCTAGCTCCTCGAGGTGTAACATTAAGTTATTTGGAGTCTTTCTTCTTTTTGGATGTAGGTATTTATTGGTATAAACTTCCCTGTTAGAGCTGCTTTTGCTGTATCACATAGGTATGTCGTATTTTCATTTTTATTTGTCTCCAGGAACTTTTGAATTTCCTTCTTGATTTCTTCTTTGACCTATCAGTTGTTTAGGAGCATGGTGTTTAATTTCCATGTATTTGTATAGTTTCTAGAGTCCCTTTTGTTGTTGATTTCTAGTTTTATTCCATTGTGGTTAGACAAGGTAGTTGATATTCCAGTTTTTAAAAATTTGTCTAGACTTGTTTTGTGTCCTAACATATGGTCTATTCTAGAGAATGTTCCATTTGCTGCTGAGAAGAATGTGTATTCTGCAGCTGGTGAATGAAATGTTCGATAAATGTCTGTTAGGTCATGTCGGACTATAGTAGAGATTAATTCTGTTGTTTCCTGGTTAATTTTCTGTCTGGATGATCTGTCCTTTGCTGATCATGGGCTATTAAGTCCCTAACTATTATTGTGTTGGAGTCTCTCTCTCCCATTAGGTCCAGTAGTAATTGCTTTATACAGCTGGATGCTCTGGAGTTGAGTACATATATATTTAGAATTGTTATATCTTCTTTTTGAATTGATCCCTTTATCATTATATAATGACCTTCCTTGTCTTTTTTTCTTTCTTTGGCTTGAAGTTTATTTCATCTAAGCATAGCTATTCCTGCTCTTTTTTGGTTTCCATTTGCATGAGATATCTTTTTCCATCCCTTCACCTTCATCTGGTGTGTGTCTTTACCAGTTAGTGAGTTTCTTGTAGGCAGCATGTTGTTAATTTTTGTTTTATAATCCTTTTAGCCACACTGCGTCTTTTCACTGGGGCATTTAATTCCTTTACATTTAGTGTTATGATTGATACATAAGGACCAGTTACTACCATTTTGTTATTTTTTTTACTTTTTTAAAAATTTTTATTTTGTGGACCCCTCCACTTCCTTTTTTTTTTTTTTTTTTCTGGTTTTACTTTCTTCCTTTGTGGTTGAGTGGTTTTTGCTAGCTTTACATTTTGCTTTCTTGCTATTTATTTTTAGTATGTCTGTTACTAGCTTTTGGGTTATGGTTACCACAAGGGTTACAAAAAACATGTTATAGTTATAACAAATTGTTCTAGACTAATAGCAACTTAAGTTGGGTATCTAAGAAAAAACAAAAACCAAAGCCAGCTCTGCTTTTGTGTCATTTCCCGCCTCCCACCCACACATTTTTGGCAGTTTGTTGTTTTAAGATTATCTTTTATTATTGTTTTTCTCTTATATGGTGGTTGTATATATTAGTGTCTTGTTAGCTTTGCCCTTTAGTCTTCACCACCCTTACGATATTGAGTATTCTGAGATTGTCTGTGAATTTACTTTACTAATGAGTTACATACTTTCAAATGCTTTCTTGCTACTCTTTACTGTCATCTTCTTTCAGATTGAAGAACTCCCTTTAGCATTTCTTGTAAGGCAGGTTTGGTGTTGATGAATTTCCTTAAATTTGTTTTTCTGGGATAAACTTTATTTCTCCTTTGTATTTGTAGATTAGTTTTGCCAAATACAGAATTCTTGGGTGACAGTCTTTTTCCTTCAGTACCTTGACTATATCATCCCATTCTCTTTTGGCTTATAGGGTTTCTACTGAGAAATTCATAGAGAGATATACTGGGGCTCCACTGAATGTCATGTATTTCTTTTCTCTTGGTGCTTTCAATATTTTCTTTCTGTCTTTGGTTTTTGGTAATTTGATTATGATGTGCCTTGGGATGTTCCTCCTAGGGTTCGATTTGACTGGTGGCCTCTTTGCTTCCTGTACCTGAATGCTGTCATCTTTCTCCATACTTGGGAAATTTTCAGCCGTTATTTTCTAGACTATGCTTTCTACATCTCTTTCTTTTTCTTCTTCTTCAGGTATGCCAATTGTGTGCAGGTTATGTCACTTGAGGGAGTTCCATATTTGCTGTATTCCTGTTTCATGTTTTCTTATTCTTTTTTCTTTTTGCTCCTCTGATTGGATAATTTTATGTATTTTATCTTCAAATTCACTGATTCTTTCCTCTGTTTGATTAAGTCTACAGATTAAGTCTATTGAAGTTTTTCAATTCAGATAATGTATTCTTTATTTTTAGAATTTCAATTTTTAAAAAATTGATTCTATTCCTTTGTCAAGTTTCTCATTCTGCTCCTAAATTTTTTTCCAGATATCATTTAATCTTCTATCTGTATTTTCTTGTGACTCCCTGGGTTATTATGAATTCTCTGTCATGCATTTCATAGATCTGCTGTTCCTCTGCATCCATTGCTGGTACTTTGTTTCATTTGATGGAGATGTATCTCTCTGTTCTTTCTCAGTCTTTGTGTCTTTACATTGATGTCTAAGCATTTGAATATATTTGCTGCTGATTCTCTGAGGAAGGTGTTTTGTGAAGATTGTTAAGGAATTCCAAGTTCTCTGGCCCAGAACGGGATCTTTCCTGTGGATTAAGCCCCCTGCAGTTCTATTGCCCTGACCGATTTCCACTGAGACCAGCTGCCCATGCTGCACCCAATGTTCCCCTGGTGGGCAGCCTTTCCCCTGCCCTCCAATCATTTCCTGTGGGGCAGGATGTATATGCATCCCTCACAATTACTCATTGTCCTCTGGGTGGTTCTTTTCGCTCTGGTCAGTTATGGCCACTTGCTCCCATGCAGGAAGACTGGGGTGAATCCTGCCAGTGGACTTTATGTCTTGTGGGCAGGTATGGTGTGCTCTGAAGCCTTCCTCTCCCCTGCAGACTCCAAGCAGGTTTATGTGAAGGGTGCCATGGCTTTTTCCAGCTTTGGTCCACGTGTAACAGCTACTCCCCACCTCCATACCAAGCTGGCTCAGAACAATAGGCACCATCCCTACACCCTCTCACTGTTGCTTCTCATGCATTCATGAACTCTGCGGGTCTCTCTTCTTCCTCCCTCAGCTCTGGTGTTTTCAGGTTGGCAATCTTTGCTTTCTAATAGTTGTAAATTGGTTACTTGTGGGAGGGTGAGATGCTGGGAATACTCTATTCTGCTGTCTTGATAACGTCACTCTTCTTTTTCAGTTTATTTATGTGGGAAATTAGATAATTTATTTTAAACAATTATTCTTTTCTAATATAGGCATTTAAAACTATACATTGTACCCCTAGCACTACTTTTTAACTGCATCTTGCAAATTTTAAAATGCTGCATTTTTATGACTTTTTTAAAAATTATAAAATGTTTTTCAGTTTTCCTTGTGATTTCTTCTTTGGCCAAATGGGTTATTCTGATGTGTGTTATTTAATTTCCTAATATTTAGAAATTTTGTAGATGTTTTATTGTTACTAGTTTCTAGTTTGATTCCATTGTGGTCAGAGAACATACTCTGTAAGATTTCTATCTTTTGAAAGTTATTGAGACATTTTTACTGGTCAGAAAATTGTTTATCTCAGTTAACATTTTATGTACACTTGGAAAGAATGTGAATTCAGTTGTTGGATGTATCAGTTTGTAAATGTTGTTAAGTCAAGATTTTGATAGTGTATCTAATAATACAGAAGATCTATCTGTATCTTCTCTATCTATTAGAAAATAATGATTTTTTTGTCTACTCGTTCTTTTAATTACTCTGAGGGGGTTAGTAAAATCCCTAGCTATGATTATGGTTTGTCTATTTCTCCTTTTAGCTATGTCAGCTTTTGCTATAAGAATACTGTAGTCATTATTAGAAGTATACATATTTAAAAACATATGTTCTTGAATTGTCCCTTTTATCATTATGAACAATGCCTCTTTATCTTTTGTAATATTTCTTTTTTTTTTTTTTTTTAAATTTTATTTTGTCGATATACATTGTAGCTGATTAATGCTCCCCATCACCAAAACCTCCCTCCCTTCTCCCTCCCCCCCTCCCCCCCAACCATGTCCTTTCTGTTTGTTTGTTGTATCAACTTCAAATAATTGTGGTTGTTATATCTTCTTCTCCCCCCCCCCCCCGGTTTGTGTGTGTATGTGTGTATGTGTGTGTGTGAATTTATATATTAATTTTTAGCTCCCACCAATAAGTGAGAACATGTGGTATTTCTCTTTCTGTGCCTGACTTGTTTCACTTAATATAATTCTCTCGAGGTCCATCCATGTTGTTGCAAATGGCAGTATTTCATTCGTTTTTATAGCTGAGTAGTATTCCATTGTGTAGATGTACCACATTTTCCGTATCCACTCATCTGATGATGGACATTTGGGCTGGTTCCAACTCTTGGCTATTGTAAAGAGTGCTGCGATGAACATTGGGGAACAGGTATGCCTTCGACTTGATGATTTCCATTCCTCTGGGTATATTCCCAACAGTGGGATGGCTGGGTCGTATGGTAGATCTATTTGCAATTGTTTAAGGAACCTCCATACCATTTTCCATAGAGGCTGCACCATTTTGCAGTCCCACCAACAATGTATGAGAGTTCCTTTTTCTCCGCAGCCTCGCCAGCATTTATCGTTCATAGTCTTTTGGATTTTAGCCATCCTAACTGGGGTTAGATGGTATCTCAATGTGGTTTTGATTTGCATTTCCCGGATGCTGAGTGATGTTGAGCATTTTTTCATATGTCTGTTGGCCATTTGGATATTTTCCTTAGAGAAATGCCTACTTAGCTCTTTTGCCCATTTTTTAATTGGGTTGCTTGTTTTCTTCTTGTAAAGTTGTTTGAGTTCCTTATATATTCTGGATATTAATCCTTTGTCAGATGTATATTTTGCAAATATTTTCTCCCACTCTGTTGGTTGTCTTTTAACTCTTTTAATTGTTTCTTTTGCTGTGCAGAAGCTTTTTAGTTTGATATAATCCCATTTGTTTATTTTTCCTTTGGTTGCCTGTGCTTTTGGGGTCGTATTCATGAAGTCTGTGCCCAGTCCTATTTCCTGAAGTGTTTCCCCTATGTTTTCTTTAAGAAGTTTTATTGTCTCAGGGTGTATATTTAAATCCTTAATCCATTTTCAGTTGATTTTAGTATATGGTGAGAGGTATGGATCTAGTTTCATTCTCCTGCATAACGATATCCAGTTATCCCAGCACCACTTGCTGAAGAGGCAGTCCCTTCGCCAGTGAATAGGCTTGGTGCCTTTGTCAAAGATCAGATGGCAGTAAGTGTGAGGGTTGATTTCTGGATTCTCTATTCTATTCCATTGGTCAGTGTGTCTGTTTTTATGCCAGTACCATACTGTTTTGGTTATTATAGCTTTGTAGTATAGCTTAAAGTCAGGTAGTGTTATGCCTCCAGCTTTATTTTTTTTGCTGAGCATTGCTTTGGCTATTCGTGGTCTTTTATTGTTCCATATAAATGTCTGAATAGTTTTTTCCATTTCTGAGAAAAATGTCTTTGGAATTTTGATGGGGATTGCATTGAATTTGTATATCACTTTGGGTAGTATGGACATTTTCACTATGTTGATTCTTCCAATCCAAGAGCATGGAATATCTTTCCATCTTCTTGTATCCTCTCTAATTTCTCTCAGCAGTGGTTTGTAGTTCTCATTATAGAGATTTTTCACCTCCTTGGTTAACTCAATTCCTAAGTATTTTATTTTTTTGGTGGCTATTGTAAATGGGCAGGCTTTCTTGATTTCTCCTTCTGCATGTTCACTATTGGAGAAAAGAAATGCTACTGATTTTTGTGTGTTGATTTTGTATCCTGCTACTGTGCTGAAATCATTGATCAATTCCAGCAGTTTTTTTGTAGAGGTTTTAGGCTGTTCGATATATAGGATCATGTCATCTGCAAAGAGGGACAGTTTGACTTCATCTTTTCCAATCTGGATGCCCTTTATTTCCTTCTCTTCTCTGATTGCTCTGGCTAGTACTTCCAACACTATGTTGAATAGGAGTGGTGAGAGTGGGCATCCTTGTCTAGTGCCTGTTCTTAAAGGAAAAGCTTTCAGCTTTTCCCCATTCAGGATGATATTGGCAGTGGGTTTGTCATATATGGCTTTAATTATGTTGAGATACTTTCCCTCTATACCTAACTTATAGAGGGTCTTTGTCATGAATGAGTGCTGAACTTTATCAAATGCTTTTTCAGCATCTATAGAGATGATCATATGGTCCTTGTGTTTGAGTTTATTAATATGGTGTATCACATTTATTGATTTGCGTATGTTGAACCAACCTTGCATCCCTGGGATGAATCCCACTTGATCGTGATGAATAATTTTTCGTATGTGTTGCTGTATTCTGTTTGCTAGTATTTTAGTGAGGATTTTTGCATCTATATTCATCAAGGATATCGGCCTGTAGTTTTCTTTTTTGGTTATATCTTTACCTGGTTTTGGTATCAGGATGATGTTTGCTTCATAGAATGAGTTTGGGAGATTTGCGTCCGTTTCAATCTTTTGGAATAGTTTGTAAAGAATCGGTGTCAATTCCTCTTTGAATGTTTGGTAAAATTCTTCTGTGAATCCATCTGGTCCTGGGCTTTTCTTTGTTGGGAGCCTTCTGATAACAGCTTCAATCTCCTTTATTGTTATTGGTCTGTTCAAATTTTCTACGTCTTCACGGTTCAGTTTTGGGAGCTTGTGTGTGTCCAGAAATTTATCCATTTCCTCCAGATTTTCAAATTTGTTGGCGTATAGTTGTTTATAGTAGTCTCGAATGATTCCTTGTATTTCAGATGAATCAGTTGTAATATCGCCTTTTTCATTTCTAATTTTTGTTATTTGAGTCTTCTCTCTTCTTTTTTTTGTTAGCCATGCTAATGGTTTGTCAATTTTATTTATCTTTTCAAAAAACCAACTTTTTGATTCGTTGATCTTTTGAATTGTTTTTTGGTTTTCAATTTCATTCAGTTCTGCTCTGATCTTAATGATTTCTTTCCGTCTGCTAACTTTAGGATTGGATTGTTCTTGTTTTTCTAGTTCTTTAAGGTGAAGTGTTAGGTTATTCACTTGCCATCTTTCCATTCTTCTGAAGTGAGCATTTAATGCAATAAATTTTCCCCTCAATACTGCTTTTGCAGTATCCCACAGGTTTTGGTATGATGTATCATTGTTTTCATTAGTTTCAATAAACTTTTTGATTTCCTGCTTGATTTCTTCTTGGACCCATATGTCATTAAGTAGAATGCTGTTTAATTTCCATGTGTTTGTATAGTTTCCAGAGTTTTGTTTGTTATTAATTTCTAGTTTTAATCCATTGTGGTCTGAGAAGATACATGGGATAATTCCAATTTTTTTGAATTTATTGAGACTTGATTTGTGACCTAATATGTGATCTATCTTGGAGAATGATCCATGTGCTGATGAGAAGAATGAATATTCTGAGGTTGTTGGGTGGAATGTTCTGTAGATATCTGCCAATTCCAATTGGTCTAGAGTCTTGTTTAGATCTTGTGTTTCTCTACTGATTCTTTGCCTAGATGATCTGTCTAATATTGACAGTGGAGTGTTCAGGTCCCCTGCTATTATGGTATTAGTGTCTATTTCCTTCTTTAGGTCTAATAGAGTTTGTTTTATAAATCTGGCTGCTCCAACATTGGGTGCATACAAATTTATGATTGTTATGTCTTCTTGATGGATCAGTCCTTTTATCATTAAGTAGTGTCCCTCATTGTCTCTTTTTATGGTTTTTAGTTTAAAGTCTATTTTGTCAGATATAAGAATAGCCACTCCAGCTCGTTTTTCTTTTCTATTTGCATGGTAAATCTTTTTCCATCCTTTTACTCTTAGTCTGTGTGAATCTTTATGGGTGAGGTGGGTCTCTTGTAGGCAGCATATAGTTGGGTCCTGCTTTTTGATCCAGTCAGCCAGTCTGTGTCTTTTAATTGGGGAATTTAAGCCTTTAACATTAAGAGTTGTTATTGAAAGGTGTTGATTTATTCTTAGCATTTTATTGGTTGTTTGGTTGTCTTAGGTGTCTTTTGTTCCTTGCTTTCTGATTTACTGTTTGGTTTCTTTGTTTGTTGGTTCCTTAGGTTGTAGATAGTGTTTTTGTTAGCTTGTTTTCTCTTCATGAATGCCATTTTTATTGTACTAGCGGGTTTAGATTTTTCTTAGGTTTTTATGGCAGTGGTAGTTATTTTTCAGGAACCAAACCCAGTACTCCCTTGAGGATTTCTTGTAAGGGTGGTCTTGTGGTAGTGAACTCCCGCAGTTTTTGTTTGTCTGAGAAATATACTATTTGCCCCTCATTTCGGAAGGATAGCCTTGCAGGGTAGAGTATTCTTGGCTGGCAACCTTTGTCTTTTAGTATTTTGAAAATATCATCCCATTCCTTTCTAGCTTTTAGGGTTTGTGATGAAAAGTCTGATGTTAACCTGATTGGGGCTCCCTTATAGGTGATTTGACGCTTCTCTCTTGCAGCTTTTAAGATTCTCTCTTTGTCTCTGAGTTTTGCCAATTTGACTATGACATGTCTTGGAGAAGGCCTTTTTGGGTTGAATACGTTTGGAGATCGTTGAGCTTCCTGGATCTGAAGATCTGTGATTTTTCCTATACCTGGGAAGTTTTCTGCCACTATTTTGTTGAATATGTTTTCAATGGAATCTCCATTTTCCTCCCCTTCTGGAATACCCATGACTCGGATATTTGAGCGCTTGAGGTTGTCTGATATCTCTCTCAGATTTTCTTCCATGTCCTTGATTCTTTTTTCTTTCTTTTTGTCTGCTTGTGTTATTTCAAACAGCCCATCTTCAAGTTCAGAGGTTCTCTCTTCAACTTCGACAAGCCTGCTGGTTAAACTCTCCGTTGTGTTTTTTATTTCGCTGAATAACTTCTTCAGTTCAGCAAGTTCTGCTACATTTTTTTTCAGGACATTGATTTCCTTGTATATTTCCTCTTTCAGATCCTGTATACTTTTCCTCATTTCATCATGATGTCTAGCTGAGTTTTCTTGTATCTCATTCAGTTTCCTTAGAATTATCACTCGAAATTCCTTATCAGTTATTTCAAGGGCTTCTTGTTCTATAGGATCTAGAGTATGAGATTTATTAACTTTTGGTGGTGTACTTTCTTGATTTTTTGTATTTCTGGTGTCTTTTTTTTGGTGTTTATTCATTGTGGCAGGGGGTTTCACAGTCCACCGGTTTAAGACTAATGACTAACTAGGATGTTGCTGTGGTCGCCAATTTGGTATGTCTACCTCTGTGACTGCTCAGTTGGCCTCTAGTGTCTTGTGTGTGTAGTTGCCTCGGGTCTTGGGCTTCTCCGGGGATCCACCTTTCTGATCAGCTTGTACTCTGCTGGGCTGGTGGATCACGTACCACAGGGTGTGTGATCTCTGTTGAGCTTTCACTTTCTGTACAGGACTTCTCCCCGTTCAGTGTGCTCTGGCCCAGGCTGTTAGATCGTGCAGTGGCGACCCCACCGGGTGTGTGGTTTCTGTCGAGTCTCCGCCTCCCTGGCCGCACGTCTCCGCCCTCTGTGCACACTGTGCTGGGTTGGGGCGTGTCTTCTGCACCCCTCGTCTATCAGCTGGGCCTTCAAGACCCTGCCCAGCACCGCCTCGCCCAGGAAGTCTACCAGGTTTCTGCTAGGCACAGACAACCAGTCTCTCTGGGTGCCTTTGTAGCACTGTGTAGATCTTTCTCAGGTCTTGTTCATCTTTGTATCCCCCCGGTATAAACCAAGTCTAGTGCCCGCCTGCAGCCTGCTCTCTGGCAGGTTCAAGCAGACTTGGGAACTCTCCTACCACACTATTCCCAACCAGAAATTCGTTAGGCTTTTTTCCAAACTGGTGGTCGCAGAGATGGTATCTGCCTCCCAGTAACAGGAAGTTTACCGGGGCCGGAGTCCAGGGTGTGGTGGAGTGACAGTCGGCCCGCCTGTACTTCCTAGCCCTCCCAAAACTGGTCGGGACGCCCCACACCCCCAGCCCTGCCAGAGAACCGTGGAGGGAGTGGGAGAGGAGGTCGGCCCGCAGGGTCCGGAAAGCCCCGCGCCAGGCCAAGCAAATGGGCTCAGTGATGGCCGAGCAGGGCGGAGCTGCCCGCACCTGGGAAAATGGAGGCAGCACCGGGGCAGTGAGTGGCCTGGTGGTGCAGGCGGGGAGCCGCGTGGGCAACCACCCCCCGAACAGAGCTGTGCCAAGGATCACTCACAGTGCTGTGCCAGGTCGGGCGCTCGCTCTGTCTCTGGTTTGTTGCCTTCCGTGTTCTCGGCGCTGCCGCCTCGGGCTGTTCAGTCGCGGCGCCGCTCGGGCGCTCCCAGGAGTCTTCTTTAATGCCGGCCTGAAACCTCGAATCCTGGATAGGGCAGCTGGCCGCCTTCAGTGCGGCCCCAGCCTCCGGGATCCTGGCTGCATCCACAGCAGCCCTGGCGCCATGTTCCCTGTTTCAAGACTCACTTTTGCAGCTAAGAATCAGTTCTTTTCCTGCTCCACACTTCAAAGCTGTTGCCTGTAAATGAGGCAGCCTCTCCTGCCGGGGGCAAAGTGGCGTTGAGCCCCCACGACCGGCCAGCAGCAGCAGTCCTCCCTTAAGAGATGGCCAGAGAATGGTCCACAAGTTTCCCGGCTGCCTGAGGCCCAGTGGCCACCTTTTCCACCTCAGCTACTCCGCGCCAGCCGCCGCAGCCGCCGCCATCTTGAAACTCTGTAATATTTCTTTTTTAAAAGTGTAATTAGTCTAATATTAACATGAGTACATAATTTTTCTTACCCTTCTTTCAACCTGCTGTATCTAACAATAAAGTGCATCACTTGTAGACAGCATATAGTTGGATCTTTTTTTAAAATTCAAAGTGACAATCTCAGCTTTTCAGTTGAAGTATTTAGACCATTTACATTTAATATAAATATTGATATAATTTGGTTTAAGTTTACCATTTTGCTATTTGTTTTCCATTTATCCTTTCTCTTTTGGTCTGTCTTCTCCTTTCATGCCTTCTTTTGAATTAATGGGATATTTTTACATTCCATTATTTCCTCTATTGTTTCTAAGCTATATCTTTTGTTGTTGTTGTTGTTCCTTTAGCACTAGCAATCCACACATGGGTACCATGTTACAATTAACATATGTTCTTTTACACTCCCCATTCCTAACTTCATGCCTGACACTTCTTAGTTCCCACTTCCCCACAAAAGAATAATTCCACTTACACATCCTCAATTTTTGTGTTTTTATCATATCTTTTATTTTACATGTGTTATAAATCGCTCTTTTAATGTTATTTTTTCTTTAATCAGAAATTGTAAAAAGAAAAAAACTTAATTGTTTATATTTATGTACCTATTAACTATTTCTGTTGTTATTTTTCCTTACCTATAGATCTGGTTTTCTGTCTAGTGGCATTTACCTTCAGCATGAAGAATATTGTTTAGCATTTATTGTAGTGCAGGGTTTTCAGACTTACACTGCCTGTTTTCAGTGGCTGAAAACATTTGCCTCATATTTTGTCAAGTTTTATGGTTATTTATGGTGGGTGTGCAAATTTGCTCTTGGTAAGTTTATCATAGTGTGAAGCAGAAGACTAGATTGTTTTTATGCAAATCCCAGTTATTATATAATTTCACTTCTAAATATTTTATTATGCATCATTGAATGACAGAGATATTTTAAAGATAAATCATATGATAATCATACATAACAAAATTAAATATATCATTTAATGTTCTTTTTATATTAAAATTTCCCAAATTGCCTCAAATAGGTCACTTTATAATTGGTTTGTTCAAATTAGAGCAATTGTATTTGGTTATTTTATATCTTAAATTCATTTTTTATAATTTTCCCTTGCCTTCTTCCCCTCTCCCCCACACACTTCTTATGCCATTGATTTGTTAAGAAAATCATGTAATTTGTTCTATAAAACTCCCACTTTCTGGATTTAGCTAATTATTCTCTGCTGGTGTCAATTAACTTGTTTCTCTCCCTTTTGTGTTTTCCGTAAACTGGTTTGATCTAGAGGCTTGAAGAGCTTCAGGTTTTCTCTTTTCTTATGTGAGAAGACTTCTTGGGTGGTGCTAGTACCTTTCCTGAATCACATAATGAGTTACATAATGCATAGCTGTCCCACTTTTTGTGATGCTAAGATTGACCAATGTTCTAAGGTGGTATCCCCTTTATTATAAGGTTTTCTGTTACATTCCACTTAGTTTTAACATCAACTAATGGTTGTTGGTTGTTTCCTAGGTCCATTATTTTATTAGTGATGACAAAATAGAAATTTTCTGATTCTTCCATTCTGCATTTGTTAGCTGGAATTCTTCTATACAGAAGATTTTTTCCTCAGGTTTTCTTTTTCTTTCTTTCTTTCTTTCTTTCTTTCTTTTTTTTTTTTTTTTTTTGGTTACTTTGAAAGAGTTCATAGAGGAAAAGCATGGTAAATTGATAAATGTTTAATTTTTCCCTTAAAAAAACACAAAACAATCCATTTTCTGAGCAATGAGATGATATCCTAGCACTCTCATTGTAAATAAAAAAATTGGTATAATTATCAATTTATAGATTTTCACATATTTATAGGGTTCAATTCAAATGTTTGCAGCCATTATTCTTTTTAGGCTCAAATTAGGCCAGTGGGAGTCCTTGGTACTTTGAGGATTTTGTCTTTGATCATGATAAGGAAACTTACATCCACTTTGCTCAAATTTTCTATTAATAGATTCTAGCTCTGACATTTTTCCCTGCCTTATCCTCCAAATTGTGGTATCGATAGTTAACATATCCTACCTAATTTCTTTATGAAAGAGTTCATATAACCAGTTTTGTTGTTGTTGTTGTTAAATTCTTTTTTCATTATGGTAGGGTAACACTCACAAACTGTTTTGCCAGGACATCATACAAGGTGAGTACAATTCTGTAACACATTTTATTACTTTACCATTTCTAATTTTTAAAAATAAAAATTGTCACTAGACTGTAAACAAATACCAAATACTGAAATGACCTTAAATTTGATATTAGATATTTAACAAGATACAACAGTAAGAAGCAGGTGATGTTTTCTGACCTCCACTACAGTTTCGCAGGTGGCAGAGTATTTCATGGGTTCATTAGTTAAGCAGTTTAACTCTCCTATTATTTCCCCGCTGAGCATGTAATCTGTATAAATTATCTGATGTTCTTTCGCCTCTGACTCTGAGAGTATTTGTTCAATCTCCAAACCTGGCTTTGATCTTTTAAGCTGTTCAGGAACAAAGAAAGAGAAAAATACATATGCCAATTAACTTGTGTTACTCAAACTGTCTAATTTATCACTTTTCTCACTTTGATTTTAACACTCCTAATATATACATATTGTTTTGAGAAGACTTACTACTCATTCCTTTATAAGTAAATATATTAAATTAGCAATGACAGACACAAAGCATTCTTAAATACTCTGATTTCTCCTACTTAGTCAACCTATACCCACCTTACAATGGCTAAATTTCTAACTCAGGCAAAAAAATGATGCATAACAATTTATATTATAATTTTCTGTCTTAAAGATTATTCTTTTGGTGGTTTCTTGTTATCTATGAAAAAGTATGGCTTAAAACCTGATGGGCCTGTAATCCATTGTGCCTGAACATGAAAATTGTCATTTGGATGGTAGCTGCTATCCAAAAAAAGGAGCTATGCAGTTCTTAACATGGAAAGCTATAATTCTCAATCTTACAAAGTTTTTTTAAAACTAATGTTCATAAGTACATTTATAAATAACCGTGCCTTACCTTTACCATGCCTGAAATAATTACATAGATTCCTTTAGCCTCATCACCTTCTTCAAATATATTATTTCCACAATCAAATGTTACAACTCTGGCTCCTCTCTAAAAAAGACATCATATACATAAGCTATAAACAATGTTTTTGCAGTGATTGGGAATATTGATGTTTACATTTTAACAAAAGTTTTTCCATTTCTAAAGTAAATATCAATCATTAGGATCTGAGAAAATGTGTTAGTAATAAATTTTGTAGGAGAAAAGAATTAGGAATGGTAAAGAGATAAAGGTGTATATTCATGGATATATGTAATTTCAGATGGAGTATTTACACATGGATTAGGAAAGAAAGAATCTAGGAATAAGAATATAATGGGGTGATAATAATATTTTATCCAGTTGAAAAGTAATGGGACAGATGTAGGCCAATGGCACATATATGTCTCATATATACTCTAAACAGCTGATAAAGTAAATAAAAAATTCAGTCATTCAAAACATTTTAAGCAGGTAAAAATATAATTGGTCTTTTGACACCAAATAGATATAGAAAAAGATTTTATTAGAACAAGTTAGATCTATTTATTTGTTCATTCCACAAACATTTATCGAGCACCCATTATGAATTATGCAAAGTGCTATGGACTGAGTATTAAAAAGATGGATAAACTAAAAAATATTTCAGGAGAGAGAGATGTAAAGGTAATTGTAATGTGATATAATTAATGCTGTAGTAAAGGTATATATACTGGGTACAATGGTGGCACCTTTGGTCCTCCAGACTCAGGAAGGACCTTCTACTTCTCAAAATGGTCTTCTACTGGCAGGATGTTTGACACCAAAGCCTACTTCTCTGAGTACTTCTGAAAGAAATGTTCCCAGACCTTCAATAAGCAGGGAAAGTTTTGGGGGGAAAAAAAGGTGAAAACAAAGGGCATTTCAAGAAAAGTAAACTGCACTCACAGATAAATGGAATTGGAAAACAGTGTAAAGTGTGTGAAGCACCATGAGTGGTTCAGTATAAATAGAGCACAGGGGTGTGTGACAAACAGGCACAGAAGAGGAAGGTGGAGAGGCAGCAGGAGGCAGATTGTGGAGGAGTTTGCTTATCATCCAAAGGGACTTTGATTTTATCCTATAGGCAATAAAACATTTAGAGAATTTTAAACTGGACAGTATCATGATTAAATCCTTTTTTTTAAAAAAAAAGATTACTTGTTGGTAAATTAAAGATGATATTACTAGGAAATAAAGATTGTACCTCAATGAAGCTTATATGGTCTACATCTTTATCTAGCCATGGAATATGACAGAGGGTTTCTTCAACAGTAAGTGGACTGATAATAGTTGGAAAATCAAGCACCTCTCTTTTTTTGGCCATTATTAACTGAAACCACAAAATTAAAGAAAAGAAATGAACCAAACTGGTGTTCACAGAATGTTTACAACTATGTCTTTGTACTATTTCCCATTCTTGATCTTCTGAGATTTTTTTTTTTTTCCTTTGGAAACCTCTGACCTCCCATCTTATAGCATTTTTCTGTCTCTGATGAGACAGATCATTATTCTGAAGTCATAGATTAAGCCTTTTAAAGTAAACATTTTTACTGAAGTATAGCCAATGTGCAAAACGTGCACAAATCATAAATGTTTACTCAAAAAATATTTACAAAGTAAAAACATCTCTGTAACCAGCACAGATTTAAAAATAAAACATTTGCTGTACCTTAGACTCCGCCCTTATGTTCTTTTCTGATCAATACTCCTTATTCAAATATAACCACTATTCTTCGATCACCATAGTTTAGCATTTTCTGGTTTTTAGCTATATTTGCATGAAATCAGAGTATGTATTTGTTTGTGTCTAGTTTTATTTGCTGAACATTATGTTTCTGAGATTCATCTATGGTGTTGCAGGAAATTTTTGCAACATCAAAACTGCAAAAAAAAAATTTTTATTCATTTTATTTTTATTATTGTATAGCATTCTATTGTATGAATATAGTGCAGTTTGAGTTTAAGGCTTTTATGAGTAATGCTGCTATGGATATTTGTTTGGTGTACATATGCACACGTTTCTATTGGGTTTATGGTTATCTAATCTAATTGCTGGGTCATAAGATATGCATATATTCAACATTAGTAAGTACTGCCAAACAATTTTCCAAAGTGGTTGCATTAGTTTACAATCCTACTCTAAGGTTCCAGTTCCACATTATTGCCTATACTTGGTATTGTTGGTTTAAAAAAAATTAGGTATTCTGCTGGTTATGTATTGATATTTCATTTTGGTTTTAATTTGCATTAAGCTTATGACAATGGTTCTCGGAATCTTATGTTTATTAACCATTTGAATATTTTCTGTTGTGAATTGTCTGTTCAAATCTTTTGCTCATTAAAAAAAAAGACTTTCTGTCTTGTTCTTATCAATTTATTAGATTTTTAATGGATTTTTCATAGATTATGGATATTAGTTCTTTGTTAAATATATTTATCTTGGAAATATCCTATACCTTTTTGTGGATTTTTTCATTCTCTTAATTTTTAAATAAAGAGAAGATTCTCAATTTTAATATTATTTAAATTCAATTTTGTGTCCTGTTTAAGAAATCTTTACCTATGCCAGAAGCATGAAAATTCTCTTGTGTTGTCTTCTAGAAGCTTACTGTTTTACCTTTTACAGATGTCTACAATCTATCTGAAACTGATTTTTTTGTGTGTTGTATAATACTGCTGTGTAATGAACATGGGTGCACAAACATCTCTCTAAGACTTTACTTTCAATTCTTTTCGGTGTACACCCAGGAGAGGCTGGGTCATATGGTAATTCTATTTTCAGCTTTTTTTGAAAAACCACCGTAATGTTTTCCACAGAGGCTGTACACTCCTGATAGTGCATAAGTATTCCAATTTCTCCACATCCTCATGAACACTTGTTATTTCCTTCCTTCTTTCTTTCCTCCTTCTCTCCGTCCTTCCCTTCCTTCCTCATCCCTCCCTCCCTCCCTCTTTCCTTTTCTTTCTTTCTTCCTTCCTTCCATCTTTCTTTCCTTCCTTCTTTGCAGTAGTCATCCTAATGGGTGTGAGGTGGTATCTCAATTGTTGTTTTGATTTGCATTTCCTTAATGATAAGTGATGTTAACTATCTATTCATGTGTTTATTAGCTATTTGAATATCTTCTTTGGAGAAATTTCTACTTAAGTCCTTTCCCATTTTTGAATTAAATTGTTTAGTTTTAGGAGTTCTCTGTATATTATGGATACTATGGGATATTATGGGATATGTTATGCATATATCCTGTATCAAATATTTTCTCTCATTCTATGGGTCACATTTTTATTGTTGATAATGTCTCTTGATGCACAAAATTTTTAATTTTCATAAAGTACAATTTGTCTATTTTTTCTTTTGCTTCCTGCACCTTAAGTACCATGTCTAAAAAATTATTGCCAAATTTACTGTTGTGAGTTTTAGCTCTGCCTTGGATTGAATGCTCCCCCAAAACTTAATTCCCACTGTAACTGTTGAGGACGGGAAATACTATTATGGTAATTGAAAGGTGGGGCCTTGAAGATGTGACCAGATTGTGAGGACAATGCCTATTGAATGGATTGGTCCATTCACTCAGTAATAAATTAATAGATTAATAGTGGTCATGGGTGTAGTTCTGATGGCTTTAAAAGGAGCCAACTGAGAAGGTCAGCTCTTTCTCTGCTCCACCATTCTGCCACATGAGAACCCTGCATCACTGTCGCCACCAGCAAGGCCTTTTTCACCACATGTGTTCCCTAGACTTTGGACTTGCCAGTCTCAAAAACTGTAAGCACTAAATATTGTTTCTTTTCAAATTACCCAGTTCCATGTATTTTGTTATAAGCAACAGAAACAGACTAACACAAGCCTTATGTTTTCTTTTAACATTTTTATAGTTTTAGGTCTTACATATAGGTCATATATCCATTTTGAGTTAGTTTTTCATATGGTGTTAGGTTAGGGTCCAATTTCATTCTTTTGCATGTCAGTATCCAGTTTCCTAAAGACAGCATAGAGAAGGATCATTTTTTCTTTTTTTTTTTCATTTACTAATCTCTGTATTTTGATTGAAAAATTTAATCCATTTACATTTAAAGTTATTACTGATGATAGGCTTACTTCTGTCATTTTTCTATATGTTTTCTGTATGACTTTTCTAAATGCTTACAGCTTTTTTGTCCTACATTACTGTCTTTTTTTGTGTTTAGTTTATTTTTATAGTGGAACATTTTAGTTCTTTTCTCAGTGTTTGGTGTATACATTTTTCAGCTATTTTCTTTGTGGTTACTGAGATTACATTTAACATCCTAAAGTTATAACATTATAATTTGAATTTATAAAAGCTTAACTTCCATAACATACAATAACTCTACTCCTTTAAGAGCTTTACCCCCACCCCTTTCAGTTGTTGATATTACAGAATTACATCTTTATACATTGTGTGCTAAAAACATAAACTAGTATATTTTTAATGCATTGTCTCTTAAATTATGCAGAAAACAAAATGACAAAATGTGGAGTTATAAACCAAAGTTAAAATAACATCAATATTATACTAATAATTGTTTTTTTAAAAAATGTATTAGTCTATTACACCATTTAGAAGACAAACAGTGGAGTCACACACCACTGTTACAATAATACTTTACTATATAATTGCCCATGTATTTACTTTTACTGATATCTTTATTTCTTCATACAGTTTCAAGTTACCATAGAGGGTTCTTTTATTAACCTGCAGGACTCCTTTAGCATTTCTTTCAGGACAGGTCTAGTGGTAACAGACTTTTGTTTATCTGGAAATGTCTTCATTTCTCCTTATTGTTGACAGACAGTTTTGCTGAATGTAGGATTCTTGGTTGACAGGGTTTATTTTTTTGGGGGGGGGGTTCTTTCTTTTAGCACTTCGAATATATCAGCCCACTGTCTTCTGGCTTCCGAAGGTTTTTTTTTTTTTTTTTAAAGATGACTGGTAAGGGGATCTTAACCCTTGATTTGGTGTTGTCAGCACCACACTCTCCCAAGTCAGCCTTGGCAGGCTGGCCCTTCCAAGATTTTTATTAGGAATCTGCTGATAATTCCTTGTATGCGATGAGTCACTTCTCTCTTGCTGTTTTAAACATTCTCTCTTTGTCTGTCTTTTGATCATTTGCTTATAATGTGTCTCAGTGTGTGTCTCTTTGAGTTAATCCTACTTGGAGTTTGTTGAGATTTTTGGATGTTTACATTCATGTCTTTCATCAAATTTGGAAAGTTTTCAGCCATTCTTTTTTCAAATATTCTCTCTGTTCTCTTCCTCTTATTTTTCTTCTGGAACTCGCACAACGTGTATGTTGGTCCATTTGAAGTGTCGCACAGGTCCCTTACACTCTGTTCACTTTTCTTTACCTATTTTTCTTTCTGTTTCTCACACATAATAACTTCCATTGTCCTATCTTTAAGTTCACTGATTCTTTCTTCTGTCTACTCAAATCTGCCTTGAATCCATCTAATAAATTTTAAAATTTCATTTATTGTACTTTTTACTTTTCAGCTCCAGAATTTTGGGGGGGTTCTTTTTAGATTTTCTACCTCTTTATTCATATTTTCATTTTGTTTAACCATTTTTTCCATGTCTTCCTTTAGTTCTTTCAGTATCAAGATAGTTGTTTTAAAGTCTTTGTCTGGTAGATCCACCATTACATCTTTTTCGGGACACTTTCTGTTAGTTTATTTTCTTTCTTTGATGGGCTATATTTCCTGTTTCTCTGCACATCATGTGATTTTTTGTTGAAAACTGGATTTGAATCAAATAATGTGTCAATTCCAGAAATCAAATTCACCCCTCTTCCCTAAGAATGTACTGTGTTTTGTTTGTTATTTGATTGTTGTAGGCTCTCTTTGTGCCAAGTACCAGCCTGAGGTTTAAACATAAGACCTTTCAGGTTTATTTTGACTGTGCCTTTTCCTGGGCATGTATGATGTCTTCCTATTTTCCCTCATGTATAAGGTTGCTTTTTAATATTCTAGTCTTTAATGTCTGGCTCTCAAAAGGGAAAAAAAAGAAAAATGGAGGGGTAAAAAAAGGTACTGGACCTTTATGGTCCTTTGGAAGTCACTTCTGCCAGGGGGAGAAGGCTCGCAACAATGTGGGGCAATTACAATGGCCACCACTTCTGTGTCTCTTTCTCTGGGATCAACAATAGCAATCAGTGATCAGAACACAGGTCCCTGATATTTGGAGGACAGGGTTCTTTTTGCCAAACCTGGCTGCTGAAAGTGTGTGTAAGCTGCTTTAGGGACATGTGCAAAACTGCCTGCCATGGTGCTGATCTATGGGGAATGGGTAGTTGCTACTGTGTTAAGAGCTATAATAGACAGAAATTAACCACAATTTATCATTCAAGCATTCCCCTGAAAGTTTCAAACCTTCAATAGATTTCAGAGTTCCAAAACAGCTACATCAGACAGATTCTGCCATTGCATTTGTTGTCTAGCTGGGGAGACAGATTCCTGGAGTTTTCTACTCTGCCATCTTCCTAGAACCCTCTTGAGCTTCACTGCTTTAAAAACAATTTTTTCTGAGCAATAAATTGTACAAGTAAAAACTACTTCTTAAGCTTCCTAAAATAGTGGTTTACATTTTGATTAAGGTTTATTAAAGTAATTGATTATTTTATGAATAATTCACATCTTAAAATATTGACTCTCTACAGCATGAGTTGCAAACTGCTACCTGTAGGCCAACTCCTGCTTGATACCTGCTTTTATAAACAAAGTTTTATTTTGATTGCAGCCATGCCCATTCATTTATATGTTGTCTATAGTTCTTTTGGTGTTAAAATTGCAGAATTGAGTGCTTGCTGCAGGGACCAAAAGGCCACATAATATAAAATATTCACTATGTTGCCCTTTACAGAAAATGTTTGCCAACCCCGGCTCTACAGAAACATGTAATCGGTAGGGTTTTTCAATCCTTGCCACATGGGTGTTACATATTTTATGTTAGGTTCATACTTAAGGATTTATAGTTTCTAATTGTGATTGTGAATAGAATATTTTTCTTCATTTTCTTTTATTGGGAAAGAATTTTCTATATTGATCTAGTTTCTGGACACCCTGTTGAATTTTCTTATTAATCCTATGGCTTTTAAGTTAGTTCCCTAGAATTTTTAATTAAACAGTCAACAAATAACAGCACTTTTCTTCTATTATAAAAATTTCCTTCTCTCATTTTTCTTTCCTTCCTCTTTGACCTGTCTAGAACCTCCAGCACAGCATTCGGTACTTGGAATGGCACTCATCATTCTTCTTTTGTTCCTGACTTTAATGGGAATGCTTCTTAATGTTTCGCTATCTAACAAAATGTTTGCTGCTGATTTTTAATATTTACTCTTTATCAAGTTAAAGATGTTCTTTTTCTTATTAGCCTTCTATGATTTTTTAAAAACATTCTGAATGAGAGTTGAATTTTATTCAGTGGTTTTTATTCTTCGTCTCTTAATATGTGAGTTACATAGTTATTTTCGGATTCGAAATCTACTTAGACAAAGTATATTACACACATTATACTGGCAGTTTCAGTTTGCTACTATTATGCTAAGAAGCTTTACATATGTGTTCACAAAACAGCTTAATGTGTTTTTTTCCGTATAATATTCCCAATTTTCATGTCAAGTTTGTACTTACAGAATGAGTTGGGGCCCATTCTATTTTTTTACAAGTCACGGTACCATTTAAGTAACTTAGAGAAGGGAAATATAGTCAATCATAATCCTACAATTGAGTGTTCCCATAAATCACGGTTTATATAGGAAATGTTATTTCAGTGTCACAGATAATTCCCAAGAACATATTGATATCCAGTCTAGTTTAGGATGAATAATAGCCTCACCAGATCCTTAGTTTAGAAGCAAAGAAGATAAAGAGGTGGTTCCTCACTGTGGCAAAAATAGAAAGAGAAGTTGATCCTTGAGGCTGCAGGAAGGAAACTCTCTACTGTGGGTGCTTGTTTTTATAGACATTTGTTTTAAATGAGATTTCATATCTCAGGAATGGCTTAAAATGAAGAGCCAAAAGTAGGCTTGAATATCATGAATGACTATAAAACAAGTAAATATATTTGCTTTGAAAATATCCTATCTTACCTTATTAATTTCAGCAGCTTCAATTTTATGAATAATCCCTTTTAACCTGAAATCCTTTACAATTTCTCTAGCCATATTGAGCATGACATTGATCTCCTCCTTCGTTTTCATAGTGACAGCGATATCTGGGTGATCATACTCTAAGTAACCTGAAAAATAACAAAATATTTTCAGATAAAATAAGCACATTGTTTTAAATGTTTTACATGGACAATAGCTAATATTTCTGCTATTACATGGAGTAATAACTCTCAACACATGCAAATGTATCTCTCCCTGATGGGGCCACTGCAATCAGTCATTATTCATCAGTTGTGCCAGAATTCTGCCTGCCATTTTATTGGTCATCCCCAGTCCAAGGATTAACAGTTTTAATGATCCACCTGCACTGGATGCTGGGAGGACACTTGGGGCTCTAGGTCTGGAGTTCGTGACTCACTTTCCTATTCAGTTTGAATTAGGATTTTTGACTACAGACCATGTGCTTAGAAATGGCTTCTGAGTAAGTGCTCTCACTCTTCCTAGGTCACTGTCCATTTGTCCTGCCAGTGCATCTAGATGACTCATCCATCTATGCTTTTCTGCCTGTCTCACCTGGATTCCTGGTGCCCATGAAAACTTCATCCACTTAGATTCTACACTTGGGCTCTTCTTTGGTCATGACCTCTTACCTGGCTTGGTAACTATTTGCCATAAAAGATCTCTCAAGCCTGACCGTACTCCCAGGTTTGCTGTGTCTTTTTGCTGCCCACCATCTGGTACGAAACCTCTTTTTCCTCCTCACACATGAACACTATATTGTGTGTATGTGTGAGGGGGTGTGTGTTCCACTTCCAGGATTTGTTCTGCACTGGGAGCGTGACCTGGCATGACTCAAAGAATTGGCTGTTGCCCTGTTTGGGCATTGAGCCTTCCAGGAGACCTAACAGAGATCTGGAAGACTCTGTTCTGATTTTATCTCATTGTTAGGTCTAATTCCTTAGATGGCAGCTCTGTGGCAAGTGGAGGGAAAAAGTAATTTTATACCTTGTGTCACCATGTATTTCTGGTTTGGAAGACAATAGGTACATGTATTTCTGGTTTGGAAGACAATAAAATATATAGGACTTAAAATGACATGCATAATCATGACACGCTAATGTGGATTCTTTAAACAGAAATTAAAAGGCCTTCATTGTTGTATAAGGAGGAGAAAACAAGTGTGGAGAGGTAATATTACACTATCCCCATCTAAACTAGAAAATACAATTATGTTGATTTTTAAAATTGTCTACTTTATTATTATTAGTGAGTAGCTTTCCTCAAAGATCAGCTTAGTTATTGATGGACTTTGGATGTGTTGTCCCCTCCAAAACTCATGTGGAAATTTGATCTCCAGTGTGGCAGTGTTGGAAACTGATTGAGTCATGGGGGCAGATCCCTCATGAATGGATTAATGCTCTCCCTGGGGGAGGGGGGGATTAATGAGTGAGTTCTCTCTCTATTAGTTCCCACAAGAGCTTGTTGCTTAAAAAGACCCTGGCACCTTCTCTCTCTCTCTCTTGCTTCCTCTCTCACCATGTGATCTGCTTGTACCCGCCCGTTGCCTGCCACTTTCCGCCATGAGGAGAAGCAGCCTGAGGCCCACACCAGATGCAGCTGTCTCAGAATCGTGAGCCAAATAAACCTCTTTCCTTTATAAATTACCCAGTCTCAGGTATTTCTGTTCTAGCAACACAAAACGGACTAAAACAGTTATAAAAACCATTGCCTTTCTGTAGTGATGATAAGGGATGGTCATGCTGAATATTGAGGAGGGAGAGGTACTCACCTAGCTCTTTCATAGCATGTTCCATATTCCTTACTACCCGCTTTAATAACACCTACGGAACAAAAGAAACATTATCCCCATTGGAAAAATGAACTGTTATAAACTGTCTTTACATTTGCAACTAATGGATTGTTAACCTAAATTACTAACTTTAAAAAAATATATGATGGAGAGTTTTTCAAAGACTAGAATTGAATTTTGTGCTACGAAAGGTTTCTTTGCTTCAGAAAGACTGGTGGAGAAGATGAGAAGTGGCATTACCTTGGAGGCCGATTTTGAGAAGCCTGAAGGTGGGTCATATATTTCTCCTTAAGGTAATTTGCTTTAGGATACTACTGATCCTGAAAAACACAGGCATGGTAGGAACATTCCTGCTCAGCTTTCTGAGATCCTCCAAATTTGGGATGTGGGGATGGCTTTCAACCTTTAGTGAGTGGAAGCTTTGGCCAAGATGTGTGACAGCAGAAATGAGGGCTAAAACTGGACAATATTTAAAAGATGTGAGTCCTTTTGTATTTTCTTCTATGTACCCTCAAGTTCCAGCGCTAAACATCAGTGGATAGAAAATGTAATGAAACTCAGGAAAATAGTTTTCTAAAGTTGCAGGTGGTGAAAAGAGGAAAAACACTACTTTTTGTGTTCTACCACATATTAAATGTTCAGTTTTCTCAACTACAAAGCATTGGGCATATAAAATATAGCACTCAAATGTTCTGAATTGCCTTGAAAGGTAAATATTGAATTGCACATAGCCAAAAAACTTGTGGGAACATATCAGTGTTAATCTGCTCTGATCTAGAAAATAAAAAATAAAATCTAGAATTTAGGCCCTGGAACTGTTCTAGACCCTTACTAGCTCTGTGACTTTGCATCTTTTGTGTGTGTGTGTGTGTGTGGCAGCTGGCTGGGACAGGGATCTGAACCCTTGACCTTGGTGTTACCAGCACCATGCTCTCCCAAGTGAGCTAACGGGCCAGCCTTTAGCTATGTAACTTTGGGCACAATCATTTAACCTCTCTTGGTCTTGTTTTTCTCATCTGCATAATGAGGGAATCAGACTAGGTTTCCCTCTAGATGAATTATTGTTTACTTCTTTCCATTTGCCAAATCACTCACTTTTATTTCCTTTACTATTTGCGGTGGGAAAACAAGGATAAACAGAGATGGAAGAAACTGCCAGGCGATCTGAGGAAGCTCTGTTGGCTTGACACTGCTATCACTTCTCAACTTCTAATATTTCCTATTTAATGCATATGTAGCCTGACAGATCCTGCAGCTTGAATTGGGAGCAAGCTCACCCTCGCACATGGGCTTCATGACAGCCACCACAGGGACAGTAAGGTGCCTTCCAAGAGCTTTGTAACTTGGTAATATGGCACAGACATTTCAGTAAGGAGGTATTTGCGTAATATAAATGTAGACTAGTTTAAGATTTTGCAGAAATTAACTGGCAAACCAGGAGTCAAAGACCTCATCTAAATATACAGACAGGACATTATGGATGAACACAACTGAGAGGTGGGAGACATGAACACTTTTCTTAATATTTAAGGCTTTCTTACCTGTTTAACTTGTTCAGTACTCGCAATCTGATCAATTATAGTCATTATGTCTGCTTCACCTTGTACATACCCTTTCAGGATAGCATACGTAAAGGACAGCTGATGACTCAGTTTTTGATCGATTATTTGCAGCAACTTTGGTGTTATGAGCTGGAAAAAACAGGACTACCATATAATATAAATTGTACAAAATTTATCTGATTATATGTTGATTAGCTTAACCAAAAAAGATAATAGTAATAAATTAAGTGCCCTCAAAGGTAACCACTGTAACTTGTCAGGGTTCTTAGTTATTTTCTTCATGGAATCTTTATAACTTCATGACTGTAGTTCTTTCCCTGTAACTAATCACGTTGGGCACCTATGTAAAGTTTATTACTTTATTCTTTTCTTATTTCCCTTGTAGAGAACTGGATGCTATTCCCCACTGGTTTAAATTCTTGGAAAACAATGTGATTAATCTTCTGTGCTTAGGTCATAAAATAACTGTAATGTACTACCATTTTTTAATGTATATAAGCATATATTCAGATACAGATATGCTCACTCCCTCTTTCTCTATGTCTTACTTATGTGCCTTCTGACAGAGTGAGTTTCACTTCATCGAAATAATCATACAGAAAATGAATAACTGTCCATCATACTTGTGATGGAAACATATATCAAACAATCAAAGGTCATTTTTGATAGCATGATTCTATAATACTATGAAGTTATATAACGTGGAATATGGTTTTTTTGTTCTTGATTTGCATGAATGTATGCTGTTTTCTTTGTCCCCTTACAAATGGTTTGCATGGTTTGTTTTGTTGATTTCCATCTTTCATTCCCGAGGTATCTATAAAAATAAACATTACTTCAGGAATAACTTGTGATTACTTTACTAAGGAACTTTCATATGCTCTTTGTTCAAAGGAAAAGCTGTAATGAGTATTTCTATACTTGCATGTGCTAAACAAATTTCTAATATAATTTGGATATTTGTAATTAGAATATTATAAAACATAACTTGTCAAAAGGAGCTAAAATTTAAAACATAAACATGGGCCCAACAGAAAGTGGTAGCCATAAAACTAGCAAACTGATTTTAGTTTTCATTTCATGAAAACAGTCAGGAAGAATTTGAAATTGCATATTTACTTGTTCTTTACCTTCAAAATGCGTAGTATACGAAGAAGTCGGACAATTTTCATAATGACCACTGTTTCAATAAAATCAAAACTATAATCAGTGGAGTTTGTCTCAGTAAGTATTACATCTACAATGCCAATTAACGTAATTGCTAACTCAAATAGGTTCCATGTATGTGAAAAATAATCCTTCCTCATTGCTGCTATCTGTTGATTTAAAAAGAAGTTACGTTATCAAGTTTGTTTTTGCTGTAGTACACTACATCATTTCCACAATAACTTAAATATCACCAGTTAGGTTTTTCTCTGATCTACCTTAAGACTCTGCATGTCTGAAATATTACCAGGAAACCAAAATCAAACAAACAGACAGAAAAAAGTTAATCAACTTTATCCTGTAGTAAAAGACTAATAGGACTACTGATCTAGAATTGGGTGTAAAACACAGATATAGATGAAAAGAAACAGATTTATATAATGATACTGGTAAAAAGTAGCTGCAGTGGAAAGGCAGACAAAAACGTAGTGTGCCAGGGTCCTTTAATTTAAAACACACAGCCTTAAATACCACAATAATCCCGAGGGGTACAGTTTATTTTATAGTATTACATGATTGATATAAAAATGGTGACTCTGGGTAATCAAGAAAAAATTAGATTATGTTTGTTGTTTTGCACATGGGCAAGGTTTTCATTAAAGTACTTCAAAATATAAAGATTTATTTGTAAAAACATTGTTTTATTCATGAAATTCACTTGTGATTTCATTCTGTGAAGATGCAGGATGTAAGTCATTTTTAATTTCTCAAAAATTTAAGTAAAAGTAAGTATTTTGTCAGAATTACCTTGACAATTACACCAACACTTTTGTCTATATCAGTAAGTATATTTGTTTGAAGAGTTAATATAAGGCTTCATCAACACATGCACATTAAAAAAATACATTTAACAAGCTATTTATGTATGTTTCACTCCATAATCATATATTCCTACAGTAGAGTATGAATAGCTTATTAGGATGCTTTTAAACAGGTAAAGTAACAATCTTTTCAATCAGATAGTTCCAAGTTGAGAAATTGCTTTTGCTTTTTTTTTTTTTAAGCGCATTACTTATCTTTTTCTATTTTCATATCTAGAGAGCCAGTGAGGACAACTAGAGTATTTGTTGGTTCAGACACATTCTTTTAGAATCCCTGAAAAGTGACTTTTTAGAAGCCACCCAAAAGGAAACAGGAAAATCTGAAGCATTTACAAATCACTTAGTATTAGATGTAAGACTAGATGTAAGATCTAGTTCCTTCTTATACACATTTCCTTTCCCTTATGTTGGCTACATTTTTAAAATTTGAATTCTGGTTAATAACTTAATCTGAATTCTGGAAACAAGAATTTCATTGCCTTGAATCCACAATTTCTGACAGTTCCTTCCAGGGCCAGCTGAATTACAGCTGAAGATAATTGAGGTAAGTTTCTAGTTGGATATGAGATTTCTAGTAGAATATGAATATTTTGGAAGGAACTTATTTTATGTTAAAGTGAAATATATGTGAACATTTTAAATCTTATAAATATGTTCCCATATTTTCTCTCACTTAACTATTATCTAATAATTGATCTGCTGAATTTATGATGTTGAAACAAGTTATTTTTACATATTTCAGAATTATGACCAGCTATGATGGTTTAATATCATAACATTTTTCTTCTTAAAAATAATTATTTAAATTTAGCCATGCTGAATTAAAATATGTACTCATACTAGTAAGTGATCATATTAATTTAAAATAAAAGGGCTGAAAGATTGAAGCATCTATTCCAAGGGAGAAAATACTCAAAGTACGTACTATTTTATGATAGTTCATTTGGTCAGTTTTCTTTATTTCAAAAAAGTATTTATTGAAAACCGAGTATAGCTAAGAGAGTGGGAGGTTTCAGAGATGATTGTGGATTCCAGCTTGGACAATTGGGTTTCCAGTGGAATTCTGAAGGGAGAAGGTTTAGAGGGGATACTCTTTTTTTTTCTTTTAATATGCTGTTTCAGATGTTTGTAGAGTATTTTGTTGGAGAGATCCAGTCAGCAGTGTCTATGTGATCTGAGGCTAAAATTTGAGCTGGAAACATGAATTTGGGAGTGATTAGACTATGAATGGTAGTTGATGCCAGAGAAATGGATGAGATAGCATGGCCTAAATAATGAAACCTTTCATTATTTAATTCATGTCCATATCTCTTGCCATATCCTCTATACTAGTCTAACATCTCTACAATCTCCATCCTGACCAAGCCATACCTAAGCTTTAGTCATTGGGAATGATGTCCCTTGCATGTATCACAGTCATGCCTCTAAGTTTTCCCTTGTTCTTGTTGCCCATCATGCTGTGTACTCATATACTCATTCTCTTCTTTGACTCCAATACATTACTAAAAATTCAACTCAAGCATCTCCTTCCCTTGAAAGCCTTCCTTCTCTGACCCTACTATTCTGTGCTAGGAACTCTGTATGTTGGTTCCCATAGTACCCTGTGTATTCTTCTATTACACTATTTAAGGCACTGATTTGTAATTTCGAATTACTTGTCTTCTCTTACCAGCCTGATCCCCCTACTCTCATCTTACTTTGATTCTGAGAAAGTGTAGGAGACAGACATATTTATGAGTCAGGGAAAGCATATGCTCCATTTAGCCTCTGTAGATGTCTTATTTTCCATTTATTGAAAAGGCTGTCTTTTCCCCAATATATGTTCTTGCTGCCTTTGTCAAAGATCAGTTAGCTGTAAGTATGTGGGTTGATTTCCAGGTTTTCTATTCTGTTCCATTGATCTGAGTGTCTGTTTTTATGCCAGTACCATGCTGTTTGGGTTATAATAGCTTTGTAACATAATTTGAAGTCAGGTAGTGTTATGCCTCTGGCTTTATTTATTTATTTATTTTTGCTTAGGATTGCTTTGGCTACTCGGGGTCTTTTGTACCTCTCACTGTATACCAAAATCAACTCAAAATGGAATAAAGACTTAAATATAAGACCTGAAACCATAAAATTACTAAAGGAAAATATAGGAGAAACACTCCAGGTAATAGGACTGGGCAAAGACTTTATGAATAAGACCCCAAAAGCACAAGCAACAAAAGAAAAACTAAATAAATGGGATTATATCAAGGTTAAAGTCTTCTGCACAGCAAAGGAAACAATCAACAGAGCAAAAAGACAACTTACTGAATGGGAGAAAATATTTGCAAGCTATACATCCTACAAGGGATTAATATCCAGAATATACAGAGGACTCAAACAACTATTCAGTAAAAAAAACAACAAATAATCCAATAAAAATATGGGCAAAGGAGATGAATAGACACTTTTCAAAGGAAGACATACAAATGGCCTACAGGTACATGAAAAAATGCTTAGCATCACTAGTCATTAGAGAAATGCAAATCAAAACCACATTGAGATATTATCTCACCCCAGTTACACTGGCCACTATTAAAAAGACTGAGAAAAACAAATGCTGGCAAGGATGTGGGGAAAGCAGAAATCTTCTATACTCCTGGAAGGAAAAAATACACTTCTAGTCACTAGAGGTGGGAAAGGGGGATAGGGAGTAATTGGGTAAGGGACACAAAAAGTAATTGTGAATTTTGTAATGATGAACATGCTAATAATATTGATTTGATCATCACATACTGCACACAAGTACTGATAGTCAGTTCTGTACCCCATAAATATGTATAAATAAAAAGAATAAAAATAAAGCCCTTGTGTAATAGAGAAAGAAAAAAAAAAAAAAAAAAAAGAGACCCTTAAAATCAATTAACATGAACTTTAATGGAAAGAGCCCTGAGCTGGGATTCAGTGGACTTTGGCTCTGGTTTTGATTTTCTCTGACAAGTTGTAAGCTGTTGACCAAGCTACTGAATTTTGCCCAACCTCGGTTTTCTCCACTGTGAAAGGGAAGGTTTGGCTTAAATGACAGATGAAGATCACTCTAGATCTAACAGTAGATCCCATTACTCTTTGAACTTTGCCAAGGTTGAGTTGCTACTATAGCCATAGTGGGCTTCATACAATCAGGCCCACTTAAGACACCTGGACTGCTGCAGAGACATCACTACAATGTATAGCTGAGAGGATACTCACAACTGCGGAATCCTGTTCTTGTCTTTACCTCCTACTCAACTCACGATCCATCCTCATTATCCATTTGCCACTTTTCATTCACTTATTTCTTTTACCCTCTTTTCTATTTAGTTTTTTTTTTTTTTGCCTTGCCTTTTTACCTTGCCTTTTAAATTCTCTATTATGTTAATAACAATAATAAGGTACCAATCATTTCGATCATAACATTTCAAATCCTTAAATTAACCCTGTAAGGTAGATACTAAGCCTGTGTTTTACAGATCAGGAACCTGAGTCTCTGCTAAGTGTGTAACTTGTCTAAAAACAAATAGCTAATGGATAGTAGAGGTGGGATACAATCCCTCAAAGTTTGTGTTCTTTCTAATATACAATGCTTCCTTAAACTTCTCTTCATCGTATTTTCAAACTTCTCCCAAAACACTCCTCTCTCGATTAGAGAGACGGTCTCTTGATATTTTCTCAGGCGAAGGCAGATCATTCTTCCGCACCTGAGACCCAGGCAGTGGCATGACCTGAGCATCCAATTGTTCTTCAGTGACGTCGCATTTAACAAGCCCCTCCTCTTCGAAGCTACCCGATCCTTTTACACTGGGCTTTTCCTCACCTGTGGCCATATTCTTGTGACCTCCAGGTAATTATTATTATTATTATTTTGCTTCCAAACATACGAAAGTTTTGTTTTTTATTTATTATTAGCTTAGCATATTCATTCTTACAAATTGTGATATTTCTTTATGCCCTTTACCCGACCTATCACTTCCCCAACCCCCTCCCTCCTCACCCCCCATCTCTAGTATCCTTAGGTTTGCTCTCTCCTTCTGAAAGTTCGACATATTGTTGTGGTCTTTTCTTTCTTTCTTTCCTTCATTCCTTCCTTCTTCCCTCCCTCCTTTCCCCACTCCCTCCCTCCCTTTCTCCCTCCCTTCCTTCCTTCCTAGCGCCAGTTATGATTGAGAACATGTGGTATTTCTGTTTATTTGTTTAGCTTATTTCACTTAATATAATTTTCTCCACACTCATCCATGTTGCTGCGAATGGCAGAATTTCATTCTTTTTTTTATGGCCGAGTAGTATTCCATTATACAACATTTTCCTTATCCAGTCATCCATTGATGGACATTTAGGTTGGTTCCATATATCGGTTATTGTAAATAGAGCTGTGATATACATAGGAGTGCAGGTGTCCCTTTGACGTGATGATTTCCATTCCTTTGGGTATATACCCAGCAGTGGGATTGCTGGACCGTACGGCAGTTCTATCTGCAGTTTTCTGAGAGACCTCCATACTGTTTTCCATAATGGCTGTGCTAATTTACAGTCCCACCAACAGTGTTGAAGAGTTCCCTTTTCTCTACGTCCTTGTCAGCATTTGTTACTCTCAGTGTTTTGAATAATAGCCAGTCTAGCTGGGGTGAAAGATCTCGGTGTGGTTTATCAGCTTAATTTTAGGGTACTCTTCATCCCTTACCCTCATGCTGTTACCAACCCTGATCCTAATTGCTTTATTTCCTTTTAATTCTATGAAAACTCCAGCAGTCTTTCCAACTAGCTTGGAATTTATTACATACAATCTGATTAAATTTGAATCTACTTTTTCTGAGACTATGGCTTTGCAGTAGCATTTAAATTTTCCAGTACAATTTTTTTTTTTTTTTTTTTTGGTGGCTGACCAGTAAGGGGCTCCAAACCCTTAATCTTGGTGTTGTAACACCATGCTCTAACTAACTGTGCTAACCAGCCAGCCCAGTAAAGATTTGAGATTCATTTATTTTGTCCAAATATTGGATAATATTTCTCTGTTTAAAATTTCTGGTTAAAAGTATTTCATGTTACAACTTGTTCATTCATAGAACACAATACTATCATCAGTTTATGGGCATACATTTCTATTATTTAACAGTTACCTTTATATTGGATTTTAAAAATCAAACTGTGAAATATTTTTCACGTGCAAGAGAATATCTGTTAAGCTATCTATCCATCTGTTTATCTGTCTTGTATAAAAATAATAAAATGAACATCCACATACTCAACAGCCTGCTAAATCTAACATTGCCAATACCTCTTAAGCTCACTGTGTCTCTTTGACTCACACCGTTTTATAATTAATTTTCACAAATGCAAAATTAGTGCTTATAGTATGCATTTTGTATTGAGTCACCCTAAAAATCATCTCTAAAAAATAAAGTCTATTTGCTTTGAAAAGTGAGGGAGAATTTTATATACTCCTTTAAAAAACTGTCCATAGCTAGTGTTGAAAATGAGGTTAGGATCTCTCCCTTTTAGACTTATAACACATTTATACACACACAAATTTTAACTTACCTTAAATAGGGCCTCTAGAATATAAAGTGTGAGAAAAACATAGTTAGAATATATTACTTCCTGACCATAGATGTCATTTAATTGGGGTATCCAAGAGATTAGAATAGGAAAGGTATTCATCAGTATCACAAGGTATCCAACACATTCAAATTCATCAGTAAATACTATTTTATGAAATACACGAAGAAAGACATGTCTGTAAAAAAAAAAAAAAATTTTTTTTAATCTGATAACTGGATTCCATCAAATGATTTTCTTCATATACTCAGTTCTGTTCTCATTATCAATAGCTACAGAGCCCTGCTTAACTCTGGGGATCAGCCATCACTAGCTAACACTTTCCGTCATCCTGCTCCGGATATGGTTCTTTTAATTTCCTCCTCTGCTAAATGTCTTGGATCTAGTTTCTCTTTCTTTCTCTCCTTACTCATCTCTCATTCACTTTTTCTTTTACTTTTTATGTAAATACTTTTGGGGTAACAGGGATATTTCAAATTGGAAATATTTAAAAAATAAAATGAGGAGAATCCCTTCCATCTTCCAGTAATTCCACTTCTCAGAGATGACTACTATTAACAGTTTGAATATTGTTACAATCTTTTTATGTTTATATAATCATTTTTATAAGCATAAAAGAAATTATATCATACATATTTTTCTTTATGCTGCTCCCCTCCCCCCTGCCCTACCCCCACCCTGGCCTTTAACAAAGTTTCATGAGCATCTTCCCTTGTCAAAGCATAAAACTAGAAACAAAGCCCAGGATGTGTGGTAGTGGAACAGTAGGTATCCAAATTTTATCAAACAATATAAATTGATGTACATGCTTTGAATACTAGTTTCCATAAGAAGTATGCTAGAGAGTAAAACTGTAGATGGGAGAATTTGTTTTTTATATTTTTAGTTCGATTTTAAATTATTTAAGTAGTTTGATAATGCATTATTATTGTTAAAACTCAAATGATATGATTAATTGGGTAAGTACTATATCATTTTTCTATTCTTGGGGGTAGATCTGTACTACAGGCCAGTAGATTTTACAGTTTTGGGTCCTATTTGAGAAAAAGATGAAATTATGAGTACAGATATTATGAATACAGAAATGGTCATGTGATCACATGGCTAGGGCCCTTCAAGACCTCAAGTGGTGCCATGTGAGTGAGAAGCTGTGAGGTATAAATCTTGTTGACTTCATGGTGGCACTGCCTCTGCCCTTCTCAGTTCTCTCTCCAGACTGCTTTTCTTATCTCTTCCAGGAGCAAAACCATATCTGGCACAGCACTACACCTGAGGTTACCTTTTGCCTATGATTGCCTGTAATCTGTCTTGTTTATGCCAGATAGGTGAGTGCAAGAGAATATGATGGGGACTACTCACAATTTCTTTAAATCTTTTGTGTTTGTGTTCATTTCTTAATTCTTCCCGGAATGTCAAGTAGCTTCTTATTTACTACTTTGGTTATAGGTTCCACTTGGCCATTCCTACCATAATGGTTCTTATCCTATAGGTTAATGAATCAATGTCAGTGTTCAGCTAGATATTAAATATGTTTATCCCAATTATACCCTCAGGGACTCAGAGAAATAACCACACAGTGGACCTGCTGTACCCTGACTGAGACAAACTGGCCAGAAACTCCATATAGCATTTAGCCTAAAGGCCCCCGTCTAACCTGAGGACCGTGATAGCATTTCAGGCCTCTACATCAGTATCAGCTTCTTAAATGCCATATCCAAAAGTTATCAGAAAGTCTGGATATTCTATTTTCCCCAAAACACAGTAACTCTGGTAAAATGGCTAAAGACTCATTTGAAAAAAGATTGAGGGAACATTTAGCCTCTATCCTGTGGTGGTGTAGCCTGTCTTTTCTCCAGGGCTCTGGTTCTGAGAATCAACTTAGACATACAGAAAAGGGGTGAAGGATTGTGATTTTCCTTTGCAGTAGCTCATCTCATCCTTGTGTCACTAGCTTTCTCTTTAGAAAAGGAACCTCTAGGTAACTGTTTATCTGCACTGCTCTTTGACACACATTGTTTGTTAGCTATCCCCAGCTCAAGGCACGCTGCTGACAGCCACTCCGGGTTCGCTGACCGTAAAATAACATACACCCGCCTTGCCTCTGACGTTTAAGTGCTGCCATCTGTCTTCTGCCATTCCTGAATCCCATCCGTCCTTATGATAACTACAGAAATCAATTCCTTGGCACCCTCTCTTACTGCAACCATGGCCTGCAGAGGGCTTCTACCAAGGAGTTTCTCAGAGAGCTTCACTGTTGCCTTGGTGAATACAAATGTCTCGCGGGCCTTCCTAGCGAACAAGGTCATGTGGTCTTTATTCTCACAATCTAGCCAAAAATTCCCATTTTTTATCATCTATGCTTCACTTATTGTAGATTATTGGTCTGGTCAAGCTTCAATCTTATGAGTATAGTAGTACCGGCTCCTTGTGTCCTTGACAGAGTGCTGAGCCCTGAGGCATCAGGGGTAAGACCACCCATGCCAATACATAATCCCCAATCTGGCCTTAAGTTGCAGCCTTCTGCTCCAATACCCTCAGCATCATTCCCTCATATGTTCTACCAGTATTAGCTGGCAATAGTCAGGTCCTGTAATTCCTGCAGTAGATAATCTGTAGGTGCCCAAGACAGGCATTATTATTTTCCCCTTTAGTTGTACTGAGACACGACTGGGTAATTTCCCTGGAAGCAATGAAAGATGATGAAGGTTAATCTTAAAAGAAGGACAAGCTTCCCCCTGTGATGTCTTTGGAGCATCTGTAGGTGGTAGGAGGACACTCTCCTCTAGTAGGGGGGAGGGGCTGCCTCTGCCAGGCAAGAGTGTTCATGAGAATCAGGGGGTTCAAGGTTCTCAGGTTTGTCCACAGTATGTTACCATTTCTGGTCTTGGTGTCCCAATCTTTTTCTATCTGAGCCCTGACATTGAGAGGGAAGCCCTGTCAATGCGATGCATTTATTTTCCTTTGCAAAGCTCTAGCTGCTTCCCCCCAAATTAGATATATTTTTATTTTTCAGTTTTGAATAATTTAAGTTGAATTCTTAATTTCAATTATTATATATATATATTGTCCTTTAGTATCTTTTGGTGGTTGGACTTGCCATGTTTGTGATTCCATCATTTACTAATTTCAACATTCTGGTAATGTTATAGTCTGTGTTGATAATTCTAATAACTGAAGTCTTAGCAATATAAATCTGTTGTTATTTCTGCTGATTCTCTTTCATGATTATTTGTTTCCCTGTGTGTTTGTTGATCTTTGATAGTGGCTTCATCCATTGGCTACGGGACTCAATCTTGCATGAAATGCTATTCGGCACTTAGTGATAAATGCTAACATTTAAGTGCTTATCCAGTGCTAGTCCCTGGACTAAGTGCTTCTACACACATTGTTTATGTAATCTTTGTAATAATCCCATGAGGTAGGCAGAGAAGAACCCAATTAGCATATTTTAGTACCCACTGTGTGTACGTTACTTTGTCAGATGTTTTACATATATCAATTTGTCTCCAAAATATGATGTTGGTATTACTATGCCCATTTTTCAGATGAGGAAACTGAGGCCTGAAAAGCTTATTCAGCTAAAAAATTATGGAGCCTGTGATTCTAAACCATGTCATCCAACTCCTGAATCTGTTTTCCTATATACTTTGAAATGATGCTATTTAAAAGATAATCTAAAGGATACGTGGACTGTCAATATTAGTTTTTTCAAATTTCCCTTTCTTTAAGTTACATCAAGATTAAATAATTACTCAGAAAAATTTCTAAGTCAGTTAGTGAAGGCTTTTAAAAAATTATAATACAAAAGTATCCTTTTGATATTTGAGTGTGGTGGATTAAAGATAGCCACAAATTCTTCCATACTCCCATTGAGAAGAGAATCTATATATTCCTTCTCCTTGAATCTAAGAAAAGAAATAAAATGCATCCCAATTGCAAAGAAAGATGATCCTACTTACAAAAAAATCCTAGAAAACCCACCAAAACCCAACTAAAACTAATAAATAAAATCAGCAAAGTTTCAGGATACAAGAGGCTGTGTTGTTATTTCAATACACTAGGAATGAGCAATCCAAAAATAAAATTAAGAAAACAATTCTATTTAAAATATCATCAAAAAGAGCAAGTATTTAGGATTAACTTTAATGAAAGACTTGCATGCTGAAAACTTGCATACAAAACATTACTGAAAGAAATTAAAGATCTAATAAATGGAAAGACATTTCACATTTATTGATCCAGAAGTCTTCATACTGCTGAGATGACAGAATTACCCAAAGCAATCTATAGATTCAATGCAATCCCTATGAAAATCTCAGTGACCTTTATTTGCAGAAATAGACAAGATAATCCCAAAATTCACATTGAATTACAAAGAACCTCAAACAGCTAGAACAATCTTGAAAAATAAAAATAATGTTGAAGGATTTACACTTCCTGATATCAATATTGTCCAGCGACCTTATAAGACCAAGGTCAAGGGTTTGGTTCCCAAACAAACAACCCAAATGTTCACCAACTGATGAATGGATAAACAAAATGTGTTATATCCATACAATGGTGTGTTATCCAGCCATAAAAAGGAATGAAGTATTAATACATACTACAAAGCAGATGAACTGCATGCTACTGATACATGCTACAATGTGGATGAAAACATGCTAAGTGAAAGAAGCCAGAAACACAAGGCTACATACTGATAATTCTATTCATATAAAACATTCAGAATATGTGAGTTCATAGAGAGAAAAAGCAGACTAGTGCTTTCCAGGAGCTGGGGGGAGGGGGGAATGGGGAATGACTGCTTAATGAGTACCTGGTTTGCTTTTGGACCAATGAAAATGTTGTGGAATTTGATAGAGCTGATGCTTGCCCAACAATGTGAATGTACTAAATAAAACTGAATTGTCACTTTGAAATAGTTCATGGTTAATTTTAGGTTATGTAAAATTTACCTAAATTAAAAAGAGAATATTATTCCTTTCTCTTTTCTTCTTTAAGTAGCTTTTTGTATGCATATAACTAATTTAGTTGTAAACTATTTTGAAATATTTTGCAAAGTATTCAAGATGTAGTTAAAAAAGAAATAAACAGAAAATTTCAAATGAATATAATTGCATTTCTTGTAAGGTTCAAAAGAACTTACTTTGATGGGATCCCTTTATTTTTTTTAGTATTATATATCCAATTGAGCAGTAGTTTTCTAATAAAGGTTAGCAATTTTTTGCTTTCGGAATAATTCTTTACTGTCTCAGGACTCATATGCCTAAAAAAAAGAAAAAAAAAGAAAAAAGAAATCTCTAAACGTGCTTTAAACATTTTAGGATAAGTTTAATGCAGTATTGTCAGAAAGCAGGAAGACCATTTTGTGTAGTGATGATTGGGAATGAGACACTTTCATGGGCACAGTTCCAAGTCATGAAGTTGTAGACACAAGGTGGTACACAACCATGGAGTTAGGTTGTAGGGCTTAATCATTAAGCAGGGAGTATAAAAAATTGGAGATGCATGGTTTAAAATAGTAGAGAGTTCAAAGTTCAGGGAGAGAAAGCATACCATGATTCATATATTTGGTATTAAGATACATGTGGGTTTTGATGTTGGATCTCCCATTGTCTGGTACAGCAATGGACAAATTACCTCATTAATTACCTCATCTGTGAAATGTGGGTAAAAATACCTATGTCAGGCTGTAATAATTAAATGAGAAAGTATGTAGAAAGCATCCAGTCCACCTCATGCATCTTCCTGTTTCTTTTCTTTCACCTTCAGGGCAAATGGTCTGGCTAAAAAGACTACAAAAGGGTTAAAACAGTAACTTGGAGAAGTCAGTGGTCATAAAATCCTCAAAAGACATTCTGGTAGCATTTACCCCAAGTTGTCTGTCGGTTTCTGCTGGCTTTTGTATTGAGACGACTAAGGTCTTTGTGCAGTGATTTGGTCTTGCTTAGACAAACCTTTTGGTTTTACTGGGAATTTACCTGCTGACGACCAGATGCTTTCATTGTCTTCATCAGAAGGAAGATAGAGCTCTGTCCTTGGGTATGAGGCCCTACCTTGTAATGTGGCTTAGTGGAAGGGCATTGGGACGCTAAGTTCAAAGGTGGACCTTGTCCTTCCTATTGATCATAATGTTCTCACTCTGAAATGTGTACAGTTTCTCTGCTATAGGGATACTAATGTATTTGAAAAGAATGAAGTCATTCCATTCTCCATGATTCGATATGATAATGTGGTAATTACACATGAAATCTTGAATGTGTATATGACTTAATCTTTCATAATTTAAAAAAATATTTATTGGACATTTACTATGCTTGCTAAATTCTGTGGATAAACCAAAAGAAAATACCAGTCCCTGCCCTCAAGTTTCCAGCAGGCTAATGGAATAAAACATGCAAATAATAATTGTAGTACACTGTAATAAATGCTGCTACAGTGATAATAAATGAAGGGGCACTCTGGACCCACAAAGGGGGGCATTTAATATAGTCTTGGGGAATCAGGGAACCTTCCTGAAGGAGTCAGTGTTTAAGCTAAGATCTGATAATTTCACAGGTTCCTATGAATCCTAAAATTCTGTGATGTCAATAAGGTGTGGTATTTTACAGCCAAAATTACTAAGTAATTCAGGCTCTTAGCTTTGAATTGCAGCTCTGCAACTTATTAGTCAAATGACCTTGGGTAAATTATGTAATCCCTCTGTGCTGCACATTCCTTGCCTGCCTCATAAAGATAATAATAACACTTATAGGATTTTTATGAGATAAAAGTAGATTAACACATGTGAATTGTTTAAAACTGCCCGGCACAGCATTCAATAAAAACAAATTATGTGTTCAAAGTATTATTTCTTAGGCAGTTACATAGGCACTAAGCATAGGTCCTCGTGCCCCTGTTCAAACCCTTCACTCTTTCTCTCCTTAGACTTGTTTTTTCTGCCACAGGACACCTCAACACTTGGGGCTACTGACAGGAATGATCAACAAATGGCAAAACAACTCCAAGGCAGCCCAACAAAGAAGCAGGTACGGAATATACGTGTAATCAATGGAAAATCCTCTAGGGGTTGGAACACTATTTTGCTAATCTTGTTATTTCCCACAGTGCGTGGCATTTAGCTCTGCACATATTGCAATCAATATATATCTCTTACATGTGTAAATAAAAATATAATATATTACAATATTTGTCGGCACTGAGTCTTTTCAAGCCTTGGCCCCCACCCACTGTTGGCTTCCTCTTTGTGTCCACTTGCTCTGTGTCCTCATAAGCATACATTGCTTCTGCCTTTGTAGAGGATTTACAGAGGAAAAATCAAGATAGTGAGCTGAATTGCTCTATGCTGTTTTGCTTTTATATTAACTTCTCCTGGACAATGTAGTGATAATGCTTTTCAGTGTCATTTATTCATTCATTTAAAAACTTCGATTGTGCACTGTGCACCTGTCTTCTTTAAAGTATTCATTGTACTATTTCAAATTAATCATTTTCCCAGCCCTCTCTCCCAACTCCCTCAACTCCATTCAGTAGCCCAATCATTTTATTTTTTTTTATTTGTGTTGAATCATAATTGATTATTCAAATTTTGGGGTTCAACATTGAGATATGTTGATCAAATCAATATTACTAGTATATATATTGTTACAAATCATACTTATTCTTTATGCCCCTCGTCCAATCTCTCCCCATACCCCTCTCCTTTCTCCTCCCCCCTCTAATTACCCTAGATTTCTTCTCTCCTTCTGAAAGGGTAATGATTACTCTGTTGATTTGTTGCCTAGATGATCTATCCAATGCTGAGAGAGATGTGTTCAGGTCTCCCAATATTATCATAGAGCAGATGCTTCTTTTGTCACTCTGGAATGGGTTTTGTGGAGAGAGACATCTTCTTTTCTTTGGTCTCCGCTGGTGACTCTCCTTGTGTCGATGCATTCCAGCTGGTGGACCATCTGCATGGTGGTTGTGGCGTCTAGTTGCTTTTGCAGCAGCCATGGTTATTGCGGTGGCTGTGGTGGGCCACCCACATTGAGGTGATGTTTTTGGCATGCTCCTTGGCACTGGTGGTGTGCCTGGTTGTGGGAAGGAGGGGGTCCAGTCCTTGGCTCCATACTTCAGGACCCTGGGTGGGCCCTGAGGTGCTGGTGTTGTGCCTGGACCAGAACTAATTTTTTGTCCTTTGCTTACTTCTAAAATGGGGGAATTCCTGTGGGGACCAGTACTTGAGCTCTGTGGTTAAGCTAAATTGCTGCTTTGCTGCTGTTTCCCTAGGGAAGGCTTTTTGTGAAGCTCAGGTTGTAATGGTTGACTTTATAGGTACTTCCAGCTCTCCAGAGACCTGGTGCATCTGAGTTGTGTAGAAACTCTGATCTGGGTCTGAGTCTTTTCATCAAACTGCACCCCATGCAATTCTGCATTCCTGACCAGTCTCCTCTGAGTGGTCCTGCACTGATTGGGGGAAGCAGATCAGCTGTCCTTGCTGTGTCCCAGTGTTCTTCCAGTGGGCCTGTCTCCCCCACCGCCTGTGCTCCAAGGACTTCCCAAGGGACGGGTCCCATGCCAGTCCCTTGCAATGACTCACCAGCCTCTGAATGGCTCCTTTTCTTCAGCTGTTCTGGCTCCTCACTCCTATGTGGGTCCACAGGAACCCTTTTAGTGGCCTTGCTGTCCTGGGGCCACCATGGCCCTCCTCTCCCCTGCCACTTCCAAACAACTCCATCCACAGGGCACAGCTGTGTCCCTTGTCAGATCCCACTCCATGCACTCAGCAGCTCCAGCCTAAAAGTGGCTGTGGCACAAAATGGTCAGAGTGGTTTTTTCTTTCTCATTGTGGCTTCTTCTTCTCTTCCCCCAAGCTCTAGTGGCCCCAGCTTGGCTGTTGTTGCTTTTCTGTAGTTGTAAATTGGTTGATTTGTGGGAGAGAGTGATGCTGGGGACCATCTATTCCACCATTGTGTGAAAAATCTGTACTGAAAATACAATGAGAACATGCCCCAGTTTCTGGCTGCCTCTCTTCTCACATTCAGCTTTATCCTTCACTGTTCTACAAGCTGGCACATGCGGGTGAACATTAGGCCAGCACATCCCTTAGGCTCAGCAGTGTGCACACCAAAGGCCCAGTTTTCTCAAGGGGTGAGGGACTTGGAGTAGAGGCTCAATCAGACTCTTGAAATGAGATTAGGATTCGAGCAAGAAATTTTGGTGTCTTTGGCACCAAGGGTGTGGTCTAGAACCAGAAGCTATATCTAGGCTTTGGGTGGATGTTGTTGCAACTACATGGCAGTTTAACTCCTCCTTCTGCCCAGTCATAGATCTTTTATTCCTCCACAGGGGATGATCTGAGGGCACTCCACAATGTACCAACTTTGAGGAATTCACTGCTTCTGTGGAGACCTACATCTAAAACAATCACTATAAGATTACGAATGTGTGCTGAGCATTAAGAGAGGATACACGAAGTGTTACCTGTGCATTGGAAAGGTGTACCTGGAGGGATTAAGGAAGATTTTGCTCTTAGGCATTCAAACAGTCTAAAAGGAAGAGTAGTTTCTTACAGCTTAGCTCTGGGGGTGGGGGAGAGATAGGGAAGAGTATATCAGTCAGAAGGAGCAGTTTGTTCAAATGCACAGAGTCGTGAAGGAGTACATCAAGTTTGAGAAACTAAAAGTCAGTGATTTGGCCTGAGTGTGGGGTGCTTAGCAGGCAGTGGCTTGCACACATAGTGCTAGATGAATCCAAGTTACCAGACAAAAGGAAGAAAACTCACATGCATACTTTCCTAAATTCAGTGGCTTAGGGTAGAAGTCCTCTCTTTATTTATTTATTTATTTTGAAGAACAATGTTTTTTTTTATTATGCATATGTATGGGGTACAGAGTTGACCATCAGTATTTCTGTACAGTATGTGATGATCAAATCAACATTATTAGCATGTTCACCATTATAAATTGTAATTACTCTTTGTGTCCCTTACCCAATTACTCCCTAACCTCCCTTCCCCTCCCCCTTTCCCACTTCTAGTAACTATAGGTGTGTTCTCTCCTTGTAAAAGTTCAATGCTTTCTTCCTTCCTTCCTTCCTTCCTTCCTTCCTTCCTTCCTTCCTTCCTTCCTTCCTTCCTTCCTTCCTTCCTTCCTTCCTTCCTTCCTTCCTTCCTTCTGTTTTTTCTTTCTTTGCTCCCACTTATGAGTGACAACAAACAGTATTTCTCTTTCTGCACGTGGCTTATTTCACTTAACATAATTTTCTCCAAGCTCATCTGTGTTGCAAGCAAATGGCAGAATTTCATTCTTTTTTATGGCTGAGTAGTATTCCATGATGTATATATAGCACACTTACCTATCCAGTCATCTGCTGATGGACATTTATGTTGGTTCTATATCTTGGTTATTGTAGAGCTGTGATGAACATGGGAGTGCAGGTATCCCTTCAACATGATGATTTCCATTCCTCTGGGGATATACCAAGAAGTGGGATTGCTGAATCATGTAGTAGTTCTATCTGTAGTTTTTTGAGGACCCTCCACACTGTTTTCCATAATGGTTGTACTAATTTATAGGCCCACGAACCACGTACAATGGTGGTTCCCTTTTCTTCACATGCTTGCCAGCATTTGTTATTCTCTGTATTTTTGATAATGTCAGTCTAACTAGGGTGAGATGATATCTTAATGTGGCTTTGATTTGCATTTCCCTGATGATTAGTGATGTTGTGCTTTTTTTCACATACCTGTTGGCCCTTTGTATGTCTTCCTTTGAAAAATGTCTGTTCAGCTCCTTTACCCATTTTTTAATTGTATTATTTTTTTTTTTGCTGTGAAGTTGTTTGAGTTTCTTGTATATTCTAGATATTAATCCCTTGTCATATGTATAGTTTGCAAATATTTTCTCCCTTTCTGTAGGTTGTTTCTTCACTCTGTTGATTGTTTCCTTTGTTTTGTAGAAGCTTTTTAGTTTGATATAATCCCATTTGTTTACTTTTTGTTTTGTTGCTTGTGCTTTTGGGGTCTTATTCATAGTCTTTGCTCAGTCCTACATTCTGAAGTGTTTCCCCTATGTTTTCTTCTAGGAGTTCTATAGTTTCAGGTCTTATAGATAAGTCTTTAATCCATTTTGAGTTGATTTTGGCATATGGTCTAGTTTCATTTTTCTACACATGAATATCCAGTTTTCCCAGCACCATTTACTGAAGAGGCAGTCCTCTCCCCCATGTATGTTCTTGTTGCCTTTGTTAAAGATCAGTTGGCTGTAAGTACCCAGGTTGATTTCTGGGTTCTCCATTCTATTCCATTGGTACATGTGTCTGTTTTTATGCCAATACCATGCTGTTTTGGTTATTTAGCTTTGTAGTATAGTTTGAAATCAGGTAGTGTAATGCCTCTGGCTTTATTTATTTATTTATTTTTGCTCAGGATTTCTTTGACTATTCAGGGTCTTTTGTTATTCCATATGAATGTTAGGACTGTTTTTTCTATTTCTGTGAAGAACATCATTGGTATTTTGATGGGGATTGCATTGAATCTGTAGATTGCTTTGGGTAGTATGGACATTTTCACACTATTAATTCTTCCAATCCATGAACAAGTAATGTGTTTCCATCTTTTGGTGTCCTCTTTAATTTCTTTCAGCAGAGTCTTGTAGTTCTCATTGCAGAGATCTTTCACCTCTTTGGTTATATTTATTCCTAGGTATTTTATTCTTTTGGTAGCTATTATAAATGGGCTTGCGTTTTTGATTTCTTTTTCTGTTTGTTCATTGTTGGTGTATAAGAATGCTACTCGTTTTTGTATATTGATTTTGTATCCTGCAACTTACTGAATTTGTTTATGAGCTCTAAGAGTTTTCTGGTAGAAGTTATGGGTTTTTCTATACATAGGATCATGTCATCTGTGAAGAGTGACAATTTGACTTTGTCTTTTCCCATTTGATTGCCCTTTATTTATTTCTCCTCTCTGATTGCTCTGGCTAATACTTCCAATACTATGTTGAATAGGAGTGGTGAGAGTGGGCATCCTTGTCTTGTTCCTGTTCTTAAAGGAAAATCTTTCAGGTTTTCCCCATTCAGGATGATGTTGGCAGTGGGTTAGTCATGTATGGTTTTTATTGTGTTGAGATATTTTCCTGCTATACCTAATTTTTTGATGGTCTTTATCATGAAGGGATGCTGAATTTTGTCAAATGCTTTTTCTGGAGGCCCTCTCTTGACAACATACTTACTCTCCTGTCTTCTCAGCAACACTTCCTGCTGCACCTACCAATACCTGGACTGCACTCTGGGTCAGAATCTCATTCCTGTATTGTCTCTGGTAGCTCGCCTAAAAGAGATGTTAATTCAAATCATTATATAGCATAGATAACAATGACAACTTATTACCACCTTTATGGAAAAATATAATATGTGATAGAGAAGTTGAAATCTCTAAATAATCTAGTGTCTTTACAGAAACAATCTCTATCGAGTCCAGACCATGAGATCAGTGTAGAAGAAAGTCTGGGCTTTGGGTGTAACCAAACTGGTTCTTCAGGAAACTAGGGTCTTGCTAGATGTCAGGTAGGTTTCCCCCAAAAATAAATGGAGTTCTGTGGCAAAGAAGTCTGGAACTGCTGCAAGTTGTATCCCTATCTTAAAAGTTCACAATGCATATTAGAATATTAAAGGTTCAGAGAAGTCCTGCAGTAATATATCCTAGTTTACATCTTTATTTAATTGCTTTTTCCCAAATATTTCCATAATAGGACATTGCTATTATAAGGATTAAATGAACTGCTACGATATTCTGCAGAACACAATCACTCACTCACTCCATACATATATTGAAAGCCTACTCAGCTTCAGGGACTATGTCTGATGCTGTAGAAAGCACTATCTGACACTGTCTCTGTCTTCAGTGTGCTGAACACTGTTGAGAATCACTGTATAGGCAAACTTCCTAAACTAGAATGTATGACATAACCAAAGATTCCTGGGCTCCATAGCAGGCATTATCTCTGTACAATCATTAATGGACATTAAAACACTGTTTTATTTTGGGGAGATACTAGAAAGCAACAGCCACTAAATTTGACGATGTGGGATCAAAAAGTTATTTTCCCATAATGACAGGAATTTAACAGAGTGACTTTCTTCTCTGTAAACATCATTAAAATACTTATGAAACAGTATAAGATTAAAATATTTTCTGTACCCTCAGAGACAAAAACTGAAATTTGTGGAAAAACAAAGAAGCTGAAATTAATATGAATCTCGTGAAAGTTTAGCAACACAAATGTCAAAGCAGCTAGATACTAGAGAAATGTTAATTCTTAAATGATTGTTTCTACCTAAATGTAAGAAGAATTTAGAACATGGTTGCTTCCTAGAAGTAACTGTCATTTATTGAGCACTCTACCATACTATTGAATTAACTGATCTATGTATGTTTTATAGATTATTTAATCCTTGCAACAAATTATGAGAAAGTTGTTCTAATCTGTGTTTTATAGATGAGAAAGTGGAGGTTCAGACAGTTAACTACTTTTCCCAAGATCACATTAGAAACCCAGATATCTCTGCATTTAAAGCTTGTCCCCCCGCATTACATATGCTGCCTCTTCTGTGCCACTGCCTTGTCATGCTGTGCTTTCTTTTCTGACATGCAATAGTAGAGAAGATACTGTCTCAGTTAACAAGACACCATAACAGATTTAAATAAAAGCTCTGAAAGTTTTGAAAACTGTAATAAACCAATTAACATCACTGTTGGGAGTAGCAAACACTAGAATTGAGATTGCAGAAACCAAATCAACAAATCAAGATAAACATGAAAATATATCTAGAATGAAAAAGTACTAAAAAGATATGAACTGAGATGAGGATCTGGAGAACAGAGAAGAGAGAGCCAGTCTGTTTTGAAAAATGGGACTTCCTGATTAAGACATAACACATAGAACAAAATCAACAAAGATATAATAATAAAAACCAAACATTTGAGGTGAGAAATCAAAAAGGTACACGGAGTGTATATTTCAGAAAACATAGAATATCACAAGTGGAAAGATCCTAAGAGGTCATTCAATCAGCATAAGTTTCCTCTTTAACACGTGTGGGGAATAAAGACTAGAAAGAATAAGTCCTGAGTCACACATCATATTGATAATAAAAGCAAAACTCAAAATGAGTCTCCTGCATTTGTTTTGCAGTTCTTGAATACTATATTCCTGAAATAAATTAAAACTCTGGAAGTGACTCAAAGACATGGCCTCATAAAATTTTTAAGCTACAAGAAAATAAAAATAATTCTACGAGCATCCGAGCAAGAAAGGAGGTTGCGTATAATTTCATAAATATTAATTTATAAATTTCATAAATATCACTCCATTGTCTTCATATGAATGTGTCACTAATCGGATGCAACTGTCATATTTTTAGGTCTGAAACATCTTTATGCATTTACTAATCAATCACTTTTTCTAGAAAATTAGGCTAGAAAATTTTTCTAGAAAATAGCCAAACCATTAGAGGATGGATTTCAAAGATATTTCTCTATTGGAAATGTTGTTGAAAATAATCAGTGAAAATTGCAAAATATTATCAGCCTGTTGAAGAATGAAATATTTAAGAAAGCAATCTTTAAAAAGTTTGTTATTTATAAGAATAGGTAATAAGCATAATTGTTAGAACAAAACTTAAATATAAAATATGAATGTTAAAATTAAAACAGGAACATAAAGGTATTTCAGAACATTAAACTAAATTCATTTTTGTTTTCTCAGCCAAAAGGGCCTAGTAAACTATATTTTCTTTCAAAATGAAATTATAGGAAGATTAAGAGAAGGGAAATGTAAAAATGTGTCTAATGTAAAAGTGAGTCTGTAGCTGGCATTTTAAATTAGAAAGTTATAGATATATAGAGAATTACTGATGTTTATAATATAAGATAAAATTAGATACACTTTAAAAGTTGGCTTAACACAGGCTGGCCCGTGGCTCACTTGGGAGAGTGTGGTGCTGTTAACACCAAGGCCCAAGGTTCAGATCCCATATAGGGATGGCCGGTTGGCTCACTGGCTGAGCGCGGTGCTGACAACACCAAGCCAAGGGTTAAGATCCCCTTACCGGTCATCTTTAAAAAAAAAAAAAAGTTGGCTTAACAGACAGACAGAAAGGTTAATATTTATTCTCAATACAAAAGAAGGAAAGGAAGAAAGAAAAGCAGACCAACAAAGGAAAAAGAAAGAAGAAAGGAAAGGAAAGGAAAAGAGAGGAAAGAAAAGGAAAGGAAACTTTAGTAGCAAGAGAGATGTTAAAGAAGAGAAAAACTGAGATGCCAAAATAGACCAACTATTAGTACTTACAATAAACACTAAATAGTCCAAAGAGGCTCAGATTAATTAGTTGAGCAAACAATAATTGAGCACCTACTATGTACTGCACATTGTGCTATTCACTGAAGATATGCAGATTAATAAATCACAGTCTTTAATCTCAAATATGACCTAGGTTTACTAGATTGCCCAGGAGAGAGATGAACTCTGTTAAAAAGAAAAATTCAATAACACAATGTACAAACAGATCAGCAAGCAAAAAGACATACCATGTAGTTTTGTTGTTTTTTTCTAAGGTTGGGAAAATAGTGTGTGTGCCTGTGTGTGTGTGTGTGTGTGTGTGTGTGTGTGTGTGTGTGTGTGTGTGTGTACATGCACGAAGTATGTGTGGTACTAGGTATGGGGTGGGGGATAGGATTGTGGTGGGGGCAGTGGGAGAACCTTGGATCACAAGTCCAGCTAGAAGGGTTATTACAAAACCTAGCAAGTACATTACTTAGATGGAGAAGCAGAACTATTTGGAGAAGTCAAGTGAACAACGAGAAAGATCAAAATGTATGTCTACGTAAATCTGAGTAGCAGGGCAAAGGCATCAAAGGGAAAACACATAGTGAAGCTAATCAAGTCTAAGGTGAAAAAATATGAACTCTGAGGTGCGAGCTTTCAGGAGCTGGGCTGAAAATAGCATGATTTTATTGAAAAGTGGATGGTAGCTCCATATGCAATGGGGAAGACTAAGCATGAACATTTTGAGAGATAGTCTGAAAATAGTCTATTTTACACACTAATTAGGGTAATATTTAGCATAAATAGAATATTTAGATAGACATAGATTATGTCAATGTTCTGGTAGTTGATATTTCCACAGTATTGTTCCATATTCTCTCTTGTTTTCATTTTCTCTCTCACTGATAATGTTTTATGGGACTTTTGCAGAAAAAAATGGAAATGCAATTTATATCTCCTAAATTATATAGCAGGTTGCGTGTACTTTTGGTTATTCTATTACATTTTTGACAGAGACTAATTTTTGCACAGTCCACCTTTCTGCTTTCCTAATCCGAGGGAGCAATTGTTGCAACTTAAAGAAGCCACATTTGGCTGTTCAAACTTAGCCACAGTTAACCCAGACTGTCCCTACTCTACTGATGTTTGTCTATCCTGTTCCATTGTTTCCTTTTGACTGACTTTTTTTTGTTGTTGTTGTTATCATTCCTGCTGGCTGGGCACATTCAGACAGGCGGCTCCTTGGCCTTCACTTCAGAAACTGCTCATGGGGGTTCCCAAGGGAAACTGATGACTGGCTTCTGTTCGTTTACTTCACAGATTCTTGGCCCCCGGAGCATCAGATTTAGAAGAGATGGTAGAGCAAGAAGGAATATTCTCCACTGTGTTAATTTAGCTTCGTGGGAGGAAATTATTGCCCTGCAGGTGGAAATACCTAATTTGGTAGGACAAGTGGGAAATCTGCTAGTGGAACAAAGCACCATGTACGCGTAAGTTCATCCTTCATGACACTGCCTCAATTGCCTAAAGAAGTTATTTAGCTCCTTGAAAAAGCTTCCTTTGAGACTCCACTTGTTTGCTAGGACTATTGCTGAAGAGAGAAAAATTATACCCTACAGATCTCCTATTTCCCAAGTTAAGCTGAACAATTAAAAGTGCTGGGAATCCTGTATGGCTGGAATAGCTGAGAAATGCACGACAGCTCCATATGCAAAGAGGACGGCCTAGCATGAACATTTGAGAGGGTGAGTCACGGAAAATAGTCAAGATCCTGACCTGGACAGACAAAAACTAGGCTATGTTAGCAATTTCCCACAGAGTCCTATATATGCTGCTCTAATTTATACCCAAGATTTGAATGAAAGCACGATACTCACTACCAGAAGTTGTTAGAGTATTTGGTGGTATCCTTCCATAAAAAACTGGCTTGGACCCAGAGATGGGCAGTGTCATGGAACTGATTGCCTAACACATCTGAAGGCTGAGTACAGTTGTAATTCCTGCCATTGGGATCTGTGAAATTTCCAATACTTCATAATAAAACACCTTTTACTTAACCTAATATAAGTGGATTTCTTGTTTGTTTTTTTCCTTCCTTCTTTCCTTCTTTCCTTTTTTTCCTTTCCTTTCCTTTCCTTCCTTTCTTTTGCAGTCAAGCAGATTCCTAACACAATATCAAACTTCCCTTTGCCTTTGTAAAAAAAAAAATCTATTAAGTTATGCAGGTGAATGTAATAAGATTCATTAGCATGGGAGAAAGTTTTCAGTATAATTTTAGGCCCAAAACAATTTCAAAAGAGTACAATACAGTACTAACTATTTGTGCTGACATGAGACGTCTGTTGGACAACTCCATTGCTTCAATGTTAAGGGTCTCATCTATTTCCTTGTTACAGTCTGGACATCGTACTTTCTGATGTTCTGTTGTTTCTTCTTGGTTCAACTAAGTAAAATACAAATAAAAAACAAAACTAATACATGAATATTAACATATTGTTTAGCATAAAACTTAAGCAATTTTCATACTAATTTGGTTTGAAAAATAATAGATAATCTGATAGATACAGAAAAAGTGTTCAGATCCTCATCATTTGCTCAAATGTCCTCATCTTTGTTCAGTTATGTAGAAGATAAAATAATGGCCAGTTTTGGGGGGGAAGAAATTATATTATACTTTTACTTTTATATGGCATTATTAACAGCTAATAAAATCTACCACATTTATGATCACACTTTAAACCAGTAGTTCTCAAAGTGTGGTTCCCCAGCAGCATCAGCGTCATTTGGAAATTGACAGACATGTACATTCTCAGACCCCACTTGGAATCAGAGTTGGGAGGTGTGGGCAGCAATTTGTGTTTTCACAAACCTGTTTGATGATTCTGCTGCAGTGAAAGTTAGACAATCTCTGCTTTAAACTAATTACTTAAGGTAGAATAGAATGTGAACATCTGTTAGGGAGTTGTGAATATGGATAATTTACAGATGAGAAAAACTGAAGCTGAGAGAAAATAAGTGATTTCCTCAAGATCACAAAGCTATTTATTAAGTGACGAAGCTAGGATATAAACTCAGATTTTCTGAGTCCAAGGCCAGTGCTCTATCTGTAACACGAGAATATCTCTCATGTCTGCCTTGTAAAGAGAAGAATGTGGCCATTGATCATCTGTCTTCTGAAACAGATCAAGTACCATAATAGTGGCCCCAACGACTCCGCATTACAATCGGCTAGGTAGTGGATTAAAAACACACATTTCTGGAATCATGCTCAGTCCACCCACATCAGAATCTCCAGAGTAGGTGCTGGGAATTCAATCAGTATTCTTTATAAGTTTTCCAAATGATTCTGATGCAGATAGGTCAGCAAAAGGCTACACCCAGACATTGGGAACTATTAGAGAAACCTTGGTACTTTTCCCATACAGAAATCCTGGCAGCATTTCTACAGGCACAGGGCTTGGTTCTGAGTATCCATCTGGAGCTTCAAGCACTGGTTAATGGATGTGAAATGGATTGGGGGGAATTCCATTTCATAGAGACTAAATTACCTTGCTTCTGCACTCCTAGGAGTTGTTCCCTCATATTGTGTGATGCAGAAAAATATTGCAATGAAAACTGGACGTGATGTAGGACATGGAAAAACAGCAGCAGCTTTGAGAAGATCCCATAACAACTTTTACTATTTCTCCTTATGGAAACCGTGACTGATCGGTGTGCTGAGAACTCATAAATGAGTAAGTCTGACCACAGAGATTCTAAAACATATCTCAGAAGCAAGAGGTGACATCTCGCCCACAGCTAAACTTATGATACCGGCTTTGAATTATATTTTACATTAAAAAAAATGTTAACCATAAATTAGGGTCTAGCAAGTGTTAGGATATATAATAGCCTAAAAAAATGCTGAATATTTGAATGAACAAACGCCCCTACCTACCCTCAATCTAATGAAAAACTAGCCATTTTCTAAGGCTCACTCTCTTTTTTTTTTAATGATATCTTTTAAAGGCAGCTCCAGTACACTGCTCCCTGCTTTTGAGTTTATGACATATATTTTCTATATACCCAAAGCTGTCGTGACATAATTTCCCCTATGGTGATCACAAAATACCTTAAGATCCCCTCCTTACTGTTATAGTAAATAAGGAGTTATCAATACAACTTCTCTGTCAATTACAAATACTAAAAATTGTGAATTAATATTTATACTTAAGCACAATATCTACTTTGAAGGAATAAACAAAAGATATTACTTGCTTACAGCATATGGGTTTTGGAGTATAATTGCTTTCTCAACCATGCTCCAGTCAGCATTAGCAAGATCTTTGTCAAATTTGAGTGCGGAAGCTGTAGATTTGGTTAGCTCTTGAAAGTGTTGAAATGTATAATAAACTGATTTATATTTTGTTGATGTGACATCACGAAGACCTTTGATACAAAGAGCACATTTTTAAAATAGTAGAAACAGCACCATTTTGATATGCATTTGTAGAGCTTCCTTTTGTTCTTATTGTCACTAAGCATTTTTAAAAACACTAAATAAAGATTCAACATAAATTGTTTAATGATGGGAATTTTAACAATTTCAAATTTTTCTACTTTCATACTCTTCACAAAAGCTGAGGTATATGATTATAATAATGGTAGTATCTAATATTTATTGCATGCTTACTATATGCTAGGAAAACATGTTTCAGCATTTTGCATTTATTGAGTCTTTTGGTTATCTCGACCACCATTTGTGGTGAGTCTTTTTCCCAGTTTGATAGATGAGGAAACAGAGGAACAGAAGTGTGATGGTTAATTTTATGTGTCAACTTGACTGGGCCACAGGGTGGCCAGATATTTGGCTGACCTTTATTTTAGGTGTGTCTGTGAGGGTGTTTCCGGATGAGATTAACATTTAAATTGGTAGACTGAGTAAACCAGACTGTCCTCCCCAATGTCGGTGGGCCTCATCCAATCTATTAATGACCTGAATAGAATAAAAGGCTGAGCAAGAGGGAATTCACTCTCTCTGCCTGATGGTCTTTGAGCTGGGACATTGGTCTTCTCCTGCCTTTGGACTTGCCTCTGGACTGGAGATTTTGGGACTTAGTTTCCATGATCCCATGAGCCAGTTAAGCACATATAATGAATTATTTGCATTACTCTCTAAAGTTCCAGCTCCTCACACCTTCCTTCTGTCCTTGAACATGCCCAGTTTATAGCTTCCTCAGGAATTTAGCACCATTGTATTCTCTATTTTATTTCATATGTAGTTTGTTTACTTTGATGCATGTACGACTCTCTGATTTTACCTTATCTGATTTGTTTGCTATTTGTTTCTCCTTACTTCAATGTAAGGCTCTTAGTAAAATTTTGTTAAATAATTGGATAAACTTGTAGTATTATTTTAGTTACACTGGGCTCATGTAAATAAGTAATCTTTTTAAATAAATAAGCTTATTGGTCTAAACCATTAACATATTCCATTTCTTTTTCAATTAGACACCATTGCTTTGTATTTATATGAATTTTTCTTTATTATTAGCACTTCTTTAGCATATTTAGAATATTTTTCTCTTTACCCAGAATAGTAATTAGTAGGGCTCACCTAGTTTAGTAACTGCCATTGGTAAAATAAATCTATTGACAGTCAGGGTAATTAAGCATACTAATACTCCATGAAACAATATCTAGAATTGAAAAAAAAACAAAGTAAGTATTTATGACAATTTCATATAATATATTCTATATTTACCAGTGTAAATTAAGCTAGGTTGCACTATGGTAATAGATGCTCATGGCAGGAGAGGAATTCAGATGTTCAGGGATTCTCTCTCTTCTCTACGTTCCTGAGTGTACTTTGTCTATGTTTTGGAACCAAACCCAATTTAGGACATATGGTTTGACAAGTAAACATATAGTCATAGAGACATTGGGAAAGAATATTTGTTCTTAAGTTCCATTGCTGCATTTCTTGATTCCTGAGAATACACCTATACTTTCTGTATCAACCCTTATCCACTACGCATACCTGCCTGGGCATAGCCACACAATTCTGTGCTCAACATCGCCAGTAATCTATGTTAAATAATTCTCCACATTTGGGAAAGAAAAATACTCAGAGGCCTTTCTATGTTTTATCTGCCTCCTAACTTTGCCTCTCTGGCACATTTTCATTGTCAGGAGTGTCTTTGGTGCCACTTGATTTCTTTCTCCACTTTATACTCCAAGTCAGTCTCCATAGACACTTGTCTATTAACACTTTTTAATCAGAGACTACACACTTCTGGTGATATATGGAATCCTAACTTCCAGAACTTCCATTAAACCCCTAGCCGGTCCTCTGTTCTATGGCCACAGATGGAGGTCAGGGACAGAGCATAAAACCGCACTGGAGACTTTCAATCCTGTACATTAGAATCATTTGGTGCCCAGGTTGCCCGCACTGAATAAGATTTAATTCTTTAAGGGTGCAACCCAAGCATTGGTAATTAGAAAATCTGAGGTATAACCTACATTCATTGAAATGTTCTTATGAATCATTTGATGATTTATGATAGTGCATACAACCCATGTAACCCTCAGTCCTATAAAGATGCAGAATATTGCCATATCTTCCAAAATGTATTTAGTACTCCTTCCCAATCAATCTCCCACCCCATGAAAGGCAACTACTATTCTAACTTCTATTTCTATAAATAAGGACTGCCAATTCTAAAGCCTTCATATCAATTGACTTATGTATTATGTATCTCACTGAGGTTTTAATTTGCATTTCCCTGCAGTAATGATACCAACTATTTTTAACATGCTTATTAGTTTACAACTTTCTTTTTGAGATGCCTGTGTAACCCTTTTGGCCATTTAAAAAATTGGGTTGTTTTCCTCTTATTATAAAATTGTGTAAATTAAAAACTATTCAGATAGAAGTGCATTGTCAGATACATATAATGTGAATATTTTCACCCAGTCTGTGGCTTACCTAGTCATTTCCATAAAGCTACATTTTGATAAATAAAAGTTTTTAATGTTGATGAAGTCCAGTTATTGTTTTTATATCCCAGGAAACCTCTGTCTATCCCAAGGCCACAAAGGTATTCTCTTACGTTTTCTTCCAGGAGTTTTAGAGATTTGGTTTTATATGTAAGTCTATGATCCATCTCAAATCAGTTTAATGTACGATGTAAGATAAAAATGGAAGTTCACTTTCTTTTTTCTAAAGTAATCTCCAGTTGTTCGGCACCATTTGTCAGAAGGATTATCCTTTCCTCCATTAAACTGCTTTGGCATCTTTGTCAAAAATCAATTCACCATATAAATGTGAGTCTTTTTTGGTCTCTATTATATTCCACGTATCTATTTTTCTATTCTTATGCCAATATTCTACCAACTTAGTTACTGTATCTTTATTGTAAGTCCTGATATCGGGTATTGTAAGTCCTCAAACTTTGTTCTTTTTTTTCAAAATTGTTATGGTTATTCTGAGTCTCTTGTATTTCTATATAAGTTTTAGATTTAGCTTATCTATTCCTAAAACCTATCTGCTGGGATTGAAATTGTTTTGAATATAGGCATGTCTTGATGATCTTGAGTCTTCCAATTTATGAACATGGTGTATATCTTCATTTATTTGGGTCTTTTAAAATTTCTCTCAATAATGTCTTGTAGTTTTCAGTGCACAAGTTTTGCACATTATGGAAAGAAGCCTGTAAGTTGGCTCCCAAAGGTATCCATCTCTTGATATTTAGTCTATTTGAGTGTGGACTGGACTTATTTACTCACTTCGAATAAATAGAATATGCAGAAGTAATGGGACTTCACTTCCAAAATTAGGTTTTAGAAAGACTGTGGCTTCCACCTTGTAGGCTTGCTCTTTCTAGATCTCTTGCTTGCTCGTTCTGAGAGAAGCCAGCTACCATATCGTGAAATGGTGTATGAAGAGACCCAAGTGATAGGGAACTGAGGGAGGCTTTTGGCCAAGAGCCAGCAAAAAACTGAGGCCCTTAGTCCAACTGCCTGAAAAGAACCAAGTGAGTTTGGAAGCAGATTCTCCAGCCTCAGTTGAGCCTTTTGATGGCTGCACCCCCAATTTATGCTTATAACTGCCTGTTAAGAAGGAAGGAAGAGGGGGAGGCAGGGAAGGGAAGGAGGGAAGAAGGAAGGAATGAAGGAAAGAAAGAAAAGACCACAGCAATAAGTTGAACTTTCAGAAGGAGAGAGCAAACCTGTGTACGCTACAGATGGGGGATAGGTAGGGAGGAGGTTTGGGAAGTGATAAGTTGGGCAAAGGGCATAAAGAAATATCACATTTTGTAAGAATGAATATGCTAATAATAAATAAAAATTTAAAATAAAAATAAAAGTATAAAAAACCCAGAACATAATGTGAGCAAGTACAGAAGTGAGGTTATTAGAAATGTGAGGAGCAGAGTGTGAGTGGTTGCTAATTAAAGAGAGAAAGATGGAAGAAGCACCTGCGAGAATGAAGGCTGCAGGCACAGCAGGAGAGAGACGTTAATGGCTAGTGAGAGTGTAGCATGAGGCAGGTAGAGTCGGGTGGGAACGTGATTGTCAGTCTGGTCACGTTCCATCCACACAGGTTCTGTAAGAGCAGAAGTAAAGAGGAGGGCTGTGCACTCACTTTAACGAAGTACGTAAATCATTAAAATAAAGACATCATGCATGCTAAAAAAAAAAAGTTTATGAGAGAAATTGAACCAGAGGCACCCAGTTAATCTGTATCCATATTCCTGACCCATAAAAACTGAGATAATAAATGTTTCTTGTTTAAAGCCCCTAAGTTTGGGGACAATTTGTTACACAGGCATAGATAACCAATACATACGTATTTTCTTACTTTCATTTCTGGGTCATATTTTTGATGTTGTTGTGTCATTTATTATTTCATTTTCAAATTGTTTACTGTTAGTATATAGAAATACAATTTAGTTTTGTATACTAACATGCATCTTGTGATCTTGCTAAATTCACTGTTAGTTCTAGTGGTTATTTGGTACATACCGTATGCCTTTCACTCCCTATCGCCCTGGATAAGACATTGAGTACAGTGTTACACAGAAGTGTAGAGAGCAGACATATTTGCCTTTTTCACAAACTTAGGGGGAAAGCATTCAGTATTTTACCATTAAGTGTCACTTAAGCTTCCTTTTTGTTTGTTTGTTTGTTTTTTTAACCCGAATAAATGTTCTCTAAGATTAAGGTAGTTTTCTTCAAATTTTATTTCATGGAAAGTTTTTCATTTTTATTCATAAATGGTTAAATTTTGTCAAATGCTTTGCATGTGTTGAAATAATCATATGGGTTTTCTCCTTTATTTGGTAATGTAGTGAAATATATTGATTATTTTTTTGAAGGTTAAACTAACAGTACATATTTGAAAAGAAGCCCACTTGATCATAATGTATTATCACATGTACATAAATATATATATTTAGATTTTATTGAATAAATTTTTTAAAAATAATTTTATTGAATCAAAAGTGATTATACATATTTTGGGGGTTCAACATTGAGATATTTTGATCAAATCAATCTTACTAGCATATATACTGTTACAAATCATACTTATTCTTTATGTCCCTTGTCCAATTTCACCCCATCCCCCTCTCCCTCCCTCTGCCCCCTCTGATTACCCTAGATTTCTTCTCTCCTTCTGTAACAGTAATGTTTACTCTGTTGATTTGTTGCCTAGATGATCTGTCCAGTGCTGAGAGGTGTGATCAGGTCCCCCAATATTATCGTAGAGCAGATGCTTCTTATGTCACTCTGGAATGGGCTTTGCGGAGAGAGACATCCTATTCTTTTCTTTGTCTCTGCTGGTGGCTCTCCTTTTGTCGATGCACTCCAGTAGCTGGTGGACCATATGCGTGGTGGTTGTGACATCTAGCCACTTTCACAGCAGCCTTGGTTATTGTGGTGGCTGGGGTGGGCCACCCACATGGAGGTGATGTTTTTGGCATGCTCCTTGGTGCTGGTGGTGTACCTGGTTGTGGGAGAAGTCCAGTCCAGGATCCATGCCTCAGGTCCCTGGGCAGGCGCTGAGGTGCTGGCACAGTGTGCCTGGGCTGGAACCAATTTTTTATCCTTTGCTTACTTCTAAAATGGGGGAAATTCCTGTGGGAACCAGTACTTGAGCTGTGTTGTTGAGCTAAATTGCTGCTTTGCTGCTGTTTCCCTTGGGAAGACTGTTTGTGCAGCTCAGGGTTTAATGGTTGACCTTATAGGTACTTCTAGCTCTCCAGAGACTGGGTGCACCTGGGTTGTTTAGAAACTCTGATCTGGGCCTGAGTTTTTTCATCAAACTGCACCCCATGCAATTCTGCATTCCTGACCAGTCTTCTCTTCGTGGTCCTGTGCTGATTGGGGGACAGATTGGCTGTCCTTGCTCTGTCCCAGTGTTCTCCCAGTGGGCCCATCTCCCCCACTGCCTGTGCTCTAAAGACTTCCCATGGGATGGGCCCCACGCCAGTCCCTTGTGATGACTCACTGGCCTCTGAATGGCTCCCCTTTTTCAGCTGTTTTGGCTCCCCACTCCTGTGTGAGTCCACAGGAACCCTATTAGTGGTCTTGCTGTCCTGGGGGCCACCAAGGCCCTCTTCTCCCCTGCCACCTCCAAGCAACTCCATCCAAAGGGCACAGCTGTGGCTTCTGGTGGCTCCTGCTCCATGTGCTCAGCAGATTCAGCCTTAAAGTGGCTGTGGCCCAAAATGCTCTGAGCATGGTTTCTCCCCGCTTCATGAACTCAGTAGATCTCTCCTCTTCCCTTGAGCTCCAGTGGCCCCAGCTTGGCTGTTGTTACATTTTTATAGTTGTAAATTGGTTGATTTGTGGGAGAGAGTGACACTGGGGACTGTCTATTCTGCCATCCTGACTGGAGCTGGATAAATATCTTTTAATGATTTTTATATCATGTTTTACCAGTAGTTTATTTTTCTTGTAATGTCTTTGTTGTTGTTTGGTATAAAGAACTGGCCACATAAAATGAATAAGGAAGTGTTCCATCTTTTTCTATTTTGTGGAATAATTTGTGTAGCACTGATATTATTTATTCCTTAAATGTTTGGTAGAATTCACCAGTCAAGCTATCTGGGCTTCCAGCTTTCTCTGTGAGAACATTTTAATTTATATATTCCAATTTCTTTAACAGATATAAAGCTATTTCAGTTTTCTGTTTCTTCTTGTCTATTCTTGTTTGAATAAGTTTTTTTTTTTTTTCAGGAATTTATTTTATTTAAGGTGTTGAATTTCTTGGCATAAACTTGTGCATAGTTTCCACTTGTTATGCCTTTAATAACTGTATAATTTGTGGCTGTGTTCCCCTTTTCAATATTGACATTAGAAATTTGTTTCTTATCTCTTTCTTTATGTTTCTCTGTCTCTCTGTCTCTGTCTCCTTTCTCTCATTTTTATTTTTTTAAAGTTTAACCTTTTTGTTTTGGGATAATTGTAGATTCACATATAATTTTAACAAACACAGAGAGATTCTGTGTGCCATTCACCCAGTTGACCCTGATGGTAACATCTTCCCAAATGGTAGTAGAATATGACAACCCAGATATTGACACTGACATAGTAAAGGTACAGAACAGTTTTATTACCATAAGGTTTTCTCATGCCTTTTATAGCTACCCCACTCCCCCTCCTGCCACCACCCCTCGTTAACCACTGGCAACCTCTAATCTGTTCTTCACTTCTATAATTTTGTCATTAAGAATGTTATATAATTGAAATCATATAGTATTTACTCATATTTGAGACTAGCTTTTTCATTAGGTGTAATTCTCTGGAGATTCATCAAGGTGGTTGCTTGTTTCAATAATTTGGTCCTTTTTATTACTCAGTAATATTCCATGGTTCAGATGTACAACAATGTTTTTAAACATTTACCTGTTGAATGACATTTGAGTTGTTTCTGTTTTGGGTTATTATAAATAAAGCTGCTTAAAAAGTCATGTGCAGGATTGAATAGATTTAAGTTTTCACTTCTCTGGGATAAATTCCTAGGAGAGGAATTACTAGATTGCATGGTAGCTGTGTGCATAGCTTATCTTTTTTTAAGTAATGCCAAATGGTTTTCCAGAGTGACTGTGCCATTTTGTATTTCTACCAAGAACATATGAGAGGCCCAGTTTTTCCGTATCCTCACTAGCATTTGGTGTTGTCATTATGTTTTATTTTAACCTTTCTGATAGACGATATCTTACCATGGTCTTAATTTGCATTTCCCCGCTGGCTAATAATGTTGACCATCTTTTCATCCTTATTTGCCATCAATGTGTACTCTTCAGTGAAATGCCTCTTTATGTATTCTGATCATTGGACTGTTTGTTCTTTAACTGCATAGTTTTGAGAGTTGTTTATATATTCTAGATATAAAAGCTTGTCAGATGTCTGGTTTGAAAATATCTCCTAGGTCGAAGTTTATCTTTTCATATTCTTAATAGTACCTTTCACAGGGCAAAAGGTTTTAATTTTGATGAAGTATAATTTATTGATTTCTTTCTTTTATGGATTGTATTTTTGGTGTCAAATCTAAGAACTGTTTGTCTGACTTGAGGTTCCACAGATTTTATCCCAAGTTTATTAAAAAAAAATTATAGCTTTACATCTTGTATTTAATTCCATGATCAATTTTGTATCAATTTTTGTGTAAGATGTGAGAATTAGGTCAAGCATCATTTAATTTTTTTTTTCCAATGAATGCCCAATTCTTCAGTACCATTTTCTGATAGGACTATCTATTCTCTATTAAATTGTTTTTGCATCTCTGTCAAAAATCAGTTGGGAATATTTGTGTGGACCTACTTTTAGATTCTCTATTCTGTTCCATTGATCATCTGTCTTTCTCTCTGCCAATATCACAGTCTCCATTACCGTAACTATAATAATAAATTTTGAAATCAGCTATACTGATTTTTCCCACTTTATTCTTCTTTTCAAAATTGATTTTGGGCCGGCCCCGTGGCACACTCGGGAGAGTGCAGCGCTTGGGAGCGCAGTGGCGTTCAGATCCTATATAGGAATGGCCGGTGCGCTCACTGGGCGAAACCACGCCAAGGGTTGCGATCCCCTTACTGGTCACAAAAAAAAAAAAAAAATTGATTTTGCTATTTTAGTTTTTTGTTTGTTTGTTTTGTTTTGTTTTTGCCTTTTCATATAAATTTTAAATAAATTTGTCTAAATCTGCAAAAAACCTTTCTGCAATTTTGATAAAAATTGCTTTAAACCTTGCATCAATTTAAGATGGTAAACCTTCCAATTCATGAACACAGAGTATCTCTCCATTTATTTATCTATCTTTTTTAAAAATCAATGTTATATAGATTTCAGCCTACAATCCCTGTGCATATTTTGTTAGTTTATACCTAAGTATATATTTTTTGAGTATTGTATCCATTGGTTTCCATGCATCGGTTGCTAGTATATGGAAATACAGTTGATTTTTAAATATTTATCTTGTATCCTGAGAGCTTGTTGAACTCACTTATTAGTTCTAGGATGTTTTTGTTTTTGAAGGTCCTTGAGATTTTCTATGTGTCTAATCACGCCATCTGCAAATAAAGGTAGTTTTATTTTTTCCTTTTCAATTTACATGCATTTTTCCCTTTCTTGCATATGGAGCTGGCCAGAACTTCCATCATGATGTTCAACAAGAGTGGTGAAAGTGGACGTTCTTGCATTGTTTCTAATATTAGGGGGGCAGCAGTCTTTCATTATTAATTATGATGTTGCCTGTAGATTTTTTGCAGATGTTCTTATCAATATTAGGAAGCTCCCTTCTATATCTATGTTTTGATAGCTTTTATCATGAATGGATGTTGAATTTTGTCAAATGCTGTTTTAGTCCGTTTTGTGTTGCTATAACAGAATACCTGTAACTGGGTAATTTATAAAGAAGAGAGGTTTATTTGGCTTACAATTCTGGCACAGCTGCATCTGGCATGGGCCTCAGGCTGCTTCTACTCCTGGCGGAAAAGTGGCAGGCAGCCAGTGGGTACAAGCAGATCACATGGCAAGAGAGGAAGCAAGAGAGAGAGAGAGAGGAGGTGCCAGGGTCCTTTAAACAATCAGCTCTTGTGGGAACTGATAGAGCGAGAACTCACTCATTATTCCCCCCTCCCCCAGGGAGAGCATTAATCCATTCATGAGGGATCCACCCGCATGACTCAATCAGTTTCCAACACTGCCACATTGGGGATCAAATTTCCACATGAGTTTTGGAGGGGACAATACATCCAAACTCCATCAAATGCTTTTTCTGCATCAATTAATATGATTCCATAAATGTCAATTAAATCTTGTTCATTGATATTGGTGTTGGTCAGTTCTTCCATCTTTGCTGATTTTCTGTCCAGTTGTTCTATAATTTGTTGAACAAGTTATAGGGAGGGGTATTAAAGTATTCAACTATAATTTGAGTATTTTTCCCTTTTGTTCTATCAGTTTTTACTTCACATATTTTCCCACTCTTAATTAGAACATATTTATTTAGAATTGATTTTCTTTTTCTTCTGCGATGTCCAGTCTGCTGTTAAGCTCATAAAGGAAATTTTCCATTTCAGGAATTATATTTCTCAATTCTAGAACTTTTCTTTTTTTTTTTTCTAGTTTTAATTTCTTCATTGAAATAATGCATGTCTTCATTTCTTAAGTTATTTTTTTCCTTTAAATTCTTGAATATATTTTTAATAGTTCTGCTAGTTCCAATTTCTGTGTCATCTCTGGGTCTGTTCAAATTGAGTAATTTTCTCTCTTAATAATAGGTCACATTTTCCTGCTTCTTCACATGCATAGTAACGTTTGATTTTAGGCTGTACATAATGGATGCTACATTGTTGAGAATCTTAATTATGTTTTCTTCCCATGAAGAGTTTTGAGTTTTGTGTCAGGCAGTTAATTTGCTGGAAGATCACGTTATCTTACCAAGGCATGATTTTAGTCTTTCGTAGGGTAGGTCTAGAGTAAAACTTATTCTAGGGCATAATCCTTATTTCTAAGACATAGTCTTTCTGGGGTCACAACTTAACCTACATGATGTTTAGTGAGGTTTATGTACTGTGTCTAGTCAGAATCCCAGTATCTGCCAGTACTGTGTGGCCTTCAGAATGCTTATTTGGCAGAAAGCTCCCTAATGGCTCTTTTCTGCTAATCTTTCTGCAATTCCCTGCTTACAGAGATTAGTACTGGACAAATGATCCAAGGGGAGCCCCTTGCAGATTTTTCTTCTCCCTTTATACACCGTTCTTCCCTCCATGGTAGTCTGCCCACATCAAGATCCATCAGTAATCATTAACTCTGATCTCTATTCTTTCTACTCAGTGACATTGCTACCCTCTGTTTGGCCTCCACTTCTCTGCCACAGTTTGGAAGAAAGACCAGAGTGAATGTGAACTCATTTCATGTGTTTTCTTTTTCTTAAGGATTTAGCATACAATGTCCCTTGTCTAATAATCTGAAATCAGTTGCTTCATATATTGTAACCATTTTTGTGGTTGTTTACCATGAAAAGTAAGTCTGATAACCATAATTTATCATGGCAAAGGCAAGAATTCCACAGATACTGATATTTTTCTGAAAGTTTCTGACGTGTTCTAAAGTTCATTCTAGGTTGGGACCACTAAATTAATTCAACAGTTTAATAATAATAAGAGCTAACACTTATATGTCATGCATTAGAACAATATGAGTATTCCAGGCTTATTTAATCCTCACTGCAATTCTGTGAAGTAAATACCAATATTGTCCCATTATACAAATGGGAAACTGAGGCGTTGTAACTTACCCAAGTTCACATAACTTGTGAATAGTAGAGACAGGATTAAAAAGGCACTATATCTTTGGAGTTAGTATTTTTAACCCTTCACTGTAATGCCTCTCTGTAAGTATTAATAAATTAGCTGTGGGGTTTAGCTAGATTAAATTAAGAAAGTGGTATTACTTTCTTCTAAAGTAGGACATTTCACTAAAGGACTTCATGTACTAAAGTTTTATTTCAAAGCGGGAGTACATAGCATATCATCACCATCATCATCATCATTGTAGTCATTATCATACCTCATATTTATTGTATATTTACTATATGCTAAACAATGTGCTAAGCATTTTATGTACATTTTTTCTTAAAATAACTCGGTGCTGGAGCTGACTTTTACCGGCTCATAAAAGCTGACCATTAAATTTTTAGAAAGTTCTGTGCTAACTGACGTTCTATTGATGGGGGTAATTAACACAACAGAAATTGGCAAATATTACAAATTAGGGATTCCCTCCACACCCACTGCAATGTTACTCGTTGGACATTTACCAGCAAACCATTGGTACTATTATTAAGTCTGTTTTGGATTGAGGAAACAGGCATTTGGGATAGATGTCAATTGAATAACTTGCTGATGGCCACACCGAAAATAGCAGCTAGGCTACAAAGTGCAGAACCCAGATCCATGTGCAGTGTTCACCAACACGTTGATCAGGATGTGTGGTGATGACACTGATTTTGGTTACTCAGGCATGTGGAAACGGATTAAGAAGAAGAGGGAGGTCATGTAATATTAGATAATTTTGGATTTAAAAAAAGTTTGAAGATTTAGTTTTTAATGTTTGTGCTGACTATTGTTTATTTAGGCACATATTAATTACTCTCTTCCACTCTTCCCTTTATACTTGGAATTTATGTAAAAAGAAAGAAAACAGAATGAAATCGTCAGCTGCAATGTGATACCTGCATAGGAAATTTCCTACAGAGCTCCTTGAAATGGTCTCGCCTTGAGGTGCAGTACAAGGAGCGTCATGCTCAGTATGTTCTGTTAGGCAGAGTTTGAGGGCACTGCCTTGGAGAGAACTTTACCTGACAATTAAAATGTTTTGGTTCCCAGCATTACTGTGACCTCCTAAAGTTACAGAAGGCAATAGAGCCAACCATAACCGGATTTCTGCTTGTCTTGAGTGGGCATTAGGAATAAATAAAAATAAAATCATTTATTGAGTGCATTCTTTGTATCCAGTACTGTTTTAAATGATTTATAAGTTTTAGTTCTTTAATCTTCATAATAAAGCTATTTTTAGGAATGTGAAGGGATTGAGGAATCATGAAGCCAAAACGGGAAAGGGGAAATTTGCAAATGGTTCCTCCTCTCTCCAATCTTGCCATCACAGCTAACTCACTCCTGCAGTCCAGGTGGGGTTGAGCTGCCTCACTCCAAAAACATATTTTGAGTACACAGCAACAGTTTTATAAAATATCTAGATAAGAAAATACAGGTTTCTTTACTTGAGATTTTTCCCTTTCAGTTCCAAGAGAAAAGTCAGAGTAAGCAAGCAGAAGGGCCATGTTTATATTAGGTGTCCCTTTCATTTCACTCCAGACCATGACGAATGCCCAGCGCCAGCTGAACTGATGACCAACTCGAGACAAGACAGGGCTCATTAAAAGAAGAACCAGAAGCCTAAAAGAACAATTTTGAAAAAGTTATTCTTGTCATAGAAATTTCTTCCACTTTCATTCTACTCTATTCCAATGGATTTCCTTTGGAATTGCTAACTCTCAAACAAATAAGCCATCTTTCACACATAGTTTGCGTGGCACCAAAGGAAGGCAGAAGCTATCCCGTAGAGACACATGCCAAGAGAATGTCATTATTCACTTGTTTCTTTCTGCTAGGTGAGTAGTACGATAATTCCACATCACCCTTGAGGGTGGGGGGGGAAAGAAAGACAGACGTTTTATAGATATATTCTGTATCCGCCTCCCCCCAAAATAAAAACAAACCTAATAAGAAGTAAGAAGGAAATGTCTTATCTTTCTTTTTCTTCATTGATTTTAATCTTGCTGAATCTGTCCAATATGGGTTAATTCTTTTCTATTTCTTTCGGTCACATATCATTCCTACATTCTACACTAATTTTATTTTATAATTTGGTACTAATTTTCATTTACTTGGCACTAGCTAACTTGATGTTGACAACCGAACTAATTTTCCTAGATGAATGTAGAATTTAGCAATTTGAATGATGGAGATTAAGAATTGTGAGACTCCACTTATGGCTCCAGTTTTTCCTACTCTCTGTCATCTCCTTTTCAGCAACGTTGGCAGACTCTTGCCTCTTGACACTGAAAAAAGGAACTCCAAAAATTATTTGAGCAAAAAAGACATTTACAGAGAGGGCTTCCCTAAGATTTTTGAAAAAGCTATTTCTAACCATAACTTTTAATTTATAAGTAATTGTTTGTTATATAATATTGAGCAAAAGCACAAGATAATATTTTACCTTCATGAAACCTCATAGGAAAAAAAAACACTGGAGGAAATTTGACAAATGCTAATAGTGGTTGCCTCTAGGTATTAAGATTATGAAAGATTTTTTTCCTTCTAATTTTCAAAAATTTTAAGAAGTTCTTACATTATTTTGAAATTCAGTTACAGACAGAAAAACACTAAATATAAATTTGCTGATGATTCCTTGGAAAGTTTGAGTCAATTGTTCAATCAAAGATATGAAAACATTTTTATTATTTGAAAGATAATCTTTAGACTTATTCAATTTCTTATAAATAAAAAAATTCAAATGGCATTCTTACCTAACAACAATCAGTGTGAAGTAGATATTTAGTGAATAACATATATCAGAAAATGTTACGTATAAGTACGTATGTGCAGGAATTAGAAGTCCAGTGAAAGTAAACACCATAAGGAAAGCAACAAATGATAGACAATTCCAGAATCTGCATTTTTCAGAAAAAAATTAAATGTAAGTTAATTATAATTTATTAATCTAACATATTTATTGCAAGGCTTATCTATGTCAGGCATTGTGCCATTAATTATGAAGAAAATAAAGATGAATAAGGCACCAACACTCACGGGGCTTAAAATTTAACTGGGAAGAAAGGAGCATTAAGGTTAGTAAACAAATAATTCTAAAGCAATTTAAATTACAGTGTGTAATTTAGTGTCTTTCTTTTTCAATTGCATTTGAAGGAAATGTTCCATGGCTATGCTATTCCATGGAACTCAAACATTCAGGAATCATGGTTTACATAACTTGAAAATACTGATTATAAAGTCATTTCATTAGGAAGAGTTAAAATCATCTATTTTTAAAGATAATATTAAAATGTTAGTCTGATTTGCATAGGGATAAAATTAAGCCAATTAAGTATTTGCCTAAAATTTAGCTAGTTATTAGAAGAGGTGAATGCATCTTTTTCTCTCCCTAGCTTTATTGGGGAATAATTGACAAATAGGAATTGTGTATATTTAGGGCACACAACTTAATGTTTTGATATAAAAATGCTTCATAAAATAATCACTGCAATAAAGCTAGTTAATGTATCCATCACCTCAATAGTTACTTTTATGTGTGTGTGTGTGTGTGTGTGGTTAGAACACTTAATATCTACCCTCTTAGAAATTCCTAGTATACAATACAGTACTGTTAACTATAGTCACCATACTATACATTAGATCTCCAGAATTTATCTTACATAAATGAAATTTTGTCCCCCATTTACCCCCACCATCTACCCCTAGTAACCACCATTCTACTCTGTGCTTCTGTGAATTTGACTATTTTAGATCCGCACGTAAGTGAGATCATGCAATATTTGTCTTTTTGTGTCTGGCTTAATTGACTTAGGATAATGTCCTCCAGAGTCATTCGTGTTGTTGCAAATGATAAGACTACCTTTTTTTAAGGCTGAATAATATTACATTATGTGTGTATATACACACACGCATCTCTGTCTTTATATCTATCTCTATCTACTTGCCTACCTACCTATCATCTCTCTCTCACATTTTCATTATTCATTCATCTGTCCGCAGACATGTAGATTGTTTCCATATCTTGGCTATTGTGAATAATGCTGCAATGAACATGGGAGTGCAGATACTGCTTCAAGACACTGATTTCATATTCTTTAGATGTATACTCAGAATTGGGATTGCTGCATTATATGATGGTTTTATTTTTCATTCTTTGATGACCCTCCATACTGTTTTCCATAATGGCTGTACCAATTTACATCCCCATCAATAGTGCACAAGGATTCCCTTTTGACTTCCTTGCTAATACTTGCTATCTTTTGACTTTTTTATAATATCCATTCTAACAGGTGTGAGGTGATATTTCATTGTGGTTTTGACTTACATTTCTCTGATGATTAGTGACGTTGAACACCTTTTCATATACCTGTTGGTCATTTGTATGTCATCTTTGGAGAAATATATATTGAGGTTCTTAGCCTAGTTTTTCCTAGGGCTATCTGGTTTTTTTCTCTTTAGTGGTGTGAGTTCCTTTTACATTTTGAATGTTAACCCCTTATCAGACATATGATTTTCAGATATTTTCTCTCAATTCGTGGGCTGCCCTCTCATTTTGTTATTTCCTTTTTTGTGCAGAAGCTTTTTAGTTTGACTCAATCACGCTTGTCTTTTTTTGCTTTTGCTCCCTGTGCTTTTTGTTCATACCCCCCAAAAGTAAAATGTTTCTTCCAGAAGTTTTATAGCTTCAGGTCTTACGTTTAGCTCTTTAGTCCATTTTGAGCTGATTTTTGCATATGATGTGAAATGAGGGTTCAATTTTATGCTTCTGAATGTAGATATCCACTTTTGCCAACACCATCTGTTGAAGAGACTGTCCTTTCTCCATTGTGTGTTTTTGGCAATCAGTGGATTGTAAATGCTTTTCAAAGATCAGTGGATTGGAAATGCTTGGATTTATTTCGGGGCTTTTTATTCTAGTCCATTGGTCTATGTTTCTGTTTTTATGACAGTACTTTACCACACTTTTTTGATTATTGTAGTTTTAAAATATATTTTGAAATCAGGATGCCTCCAGTTTTGCTCTTCTTTCTTAAGATTGCTTTGCCTATTTCAGGATCTACTGTGGTTCCATATTAACTTTAGAATTTTAAAAATTTCTATAAGATATATCAGGATTAAGATTTTGATAGGGATTGCATTGAATCTGTAGATAACTTCAGGTAGTGTGGACATTTTAACAATATTAATTCTTGTAATCCCTGAGTAAGGGATGTCTTTCCATTTATTTATGCCTTCTTCAATTTCTTTGTCAGTGTTTTATAGTTAGCAGTGTACTGGTCTTTCAACCTTTTGGTTAGGTTTATTTCTAATTAGTTTATTCTTTTTGTTTCTATTGCAAATGGAATTGTTTTAATTTTTTTGATTGCTCATTGTTTGTCTATAGAAATGCCACTAATTTTTGTGTGTCAATTTTGTATTCTACAGCTTTACTGAGTTGGTTTATTAATTCTAAAAAGTTTGTGGTGGAGTCATTAGAGTTTTTTACATATATGATTATATTATCTTCAAACACATAATTATACCTCCTTTCCAATTTGGATGCCTTTTCTTTTTCTTGTCTAATTTCTCCAACTCAGAGGACTTCTGATACTATGTTGAATAGAAGTGGCAAGAGTGGGCATCTTTGTCTTGTTCCTGATATTAGAGGAAAAGCTTTTGGCTTTTCACTGTTGAATATGTTAGGAATGTGCTTGTCATGTACTATCTTTAATGTGTTGAGGTGACTTCCTTCTGTATCCATTTTGCTAAATCATGGAAAGATAGTGAATTTTGTCAAAAGCTTTTTCTGTATCTACTGAGATGATCATGTCATTTTTGTCCTTCATTCTGTTAATGTGGTAAATCACATTGACTTGTTTGCATGTGTTAAAACATCCTTGCATCCCGGGGATAAAACCCACTTGGGTATGGTGTATAATCATTTGTATATGTTGTAGAATTCAGATTGCTACCATTTTATTGATAATTTTTGCATCTATGTCCATCAGGATATTGGTCTGTAATTTTGTTTTCTTGTGGTGTCTTTGTCTGGCTTTGGTATTGAGGTGATGCTGGCCTCATAAAATGAGTGTGGAAGTGTTCCTCTTCTATTGTTTGGAAGAGTTTAAGAAGAATTGGTATAATTCTTCTTTGAATGTTTGGTAGAATTCACCAATGAAGCCATCTGATCTTAAGCTTTTTTGTTGTTGGTTTTAAAAAAATTATTATTATAATTTAAATTGACAAATAAAATTATATGCATTTATTATGTACAACATGATATTTTGAAGTATTTATACATTGCGGAATGGTTGAATCTAGCTGCTATGGGTCAGATGTGACCCCTCCAAAATTTATGTGTTGGAAACCTGATCCCCACTGTAACACTGTTAAGAGGATGGGAAATCTGATTTTGGTATTTGAAAGGTGGGGCTTTTGAGAGGTGATTGGATTGTGAGGACTGTGTCCTTGTGAGTAGATTAATCCATTCATGCAATTATGAGTTATCATGGGTGTGGACTGGTGGCTTTATAAGGAGTGCATGAGAGAACTCTTCCCATTTTCTCACCATGTACCTTGGTTGCTATGGGACCCTGTGGAGAGTTCCCACCCAGAAAGCCCTCACCAGATGAGGCCCCTAGACCATGGACTTACTGGCCTCCCAAACTGTAAGAAACTGATTTTGTTTTATTCATAAATTACCCAGTTTCAGGCATTCTGTTATAAGCAACATAAACTAATACACTAGCTAGTTAGCAAATGCATTACCTCATGTAGTTATTATTTTCCTAGTGAGAACACTTAACATACACTCTTTGTATTTTTCAAGAATACAATATATTGTTATTAACTATAATCACCATGCTATACATTAGATCTCTTGAATTTATTCGTTGTATGTAACTGTAATTATGTGACACATCTCCTATGACTGACATCTACACAACTCCCCCTCCCATTAACAACTCCAATTTCTGGGGCAACCACCATTCCACTTTCTATTTCTATGAGATAAACTTTTTTAGATTCCACATATGAATGAGATCATGCAGTATTTCTCTTTATGTGTCTGGCTTATTTCATGTAACATAATGCCTTCCAGGTTTATCCATGTTGTAGCAAATGACAGGATTTTCTTTTTTTTTTTTTAGGTCTGAATAGTATTCCATTGTGTATATACTTCACATTTTCTTTATCCATTCATCCAGTGATGGACACTTAGGTTAATTCCATATCTTGGCTATCATGAATAGTGCTGAAATAAACATGAGAGTGCAGATATCTCTTTGACATACTGATTTCATTTCCTTTGGATATAAAACCAGGAATGGGATTGCTAGATGATATGGTAGTTCTATATTTAACTTTTTTGAGAAACCTCCATACTGTTTTCCATAGTGATTTTACTAATTTACACTTCCACCAACAGTGTGTAAGTGTTCCCTTTTCTCCACATCCTCACCAACATTATCTTTTGTCTTTTTGATAATAGCCATTCTAACAGGTTTGAGATAATACCTCACTGTGGTTTTGATTCGCATTTCCCTAAACATTAGTGATAATGAGCATGTTTTCACATATCCATTGGCCATTTGTGTGTCTTCTTCTGAGAAATGTCTGTTAAGGTCCTTTGTCAACTTGTTAATCAGATAATTTGTATTCTTGCTATTGAGTTGTTTGAGTTCCTTATATATTTTGGATATTAACCTATTATCATATGCATGGTTTGCAAATATTTTTTTCTCCCATTCTGTAGGTTGTCTCTTCACTCTGTTGATTGTTTCCTTTGCTGTACAGAAGCTTTTTAGTTTGATATAATGCAATCATTTCAGTAGATGCAGAAAAAGCATTTAACAAAATTTAATATCCTTCATTCTGCTAAAGTGATATATCACTTTACTGATTTGTGTATATGGAAACATCCTTGCATACCTGGGATGAATTCCACTTCATAATGGTGAACGATCTTTTCAATGTGTTGTTGAGTTTGGTTTGCTAATATTTTGTTGAAGATTTTTACATCTGTGTTTGTCAGGGATATTGGCCTGTAGTTTTTTGTTTTTGTGTGTGTGTGTCCCTGTCTGGTTTTGATATCAGGATAAGGCAGGCCTTGTAGAATGAGTTTGGAAGTATTTCCACCTCTTCAGTTTTTTGGAAGAGTTTGAGAAGAGTTGATATTAATTCTTTTTTTAAATGTATGGTAGAATTTAGCAGCTCCTGGACATTTCTTTAATGGGAGACATTTTTTGTTGTTACTACTGATTCAACTCTCCTTACATGTTATTTGTCTGTTCAGATTTTCTATTTCTTCATGATTCAGTCTTGTTAATGTGTACATGAATTTATCCATTTCTTCTGGGTTATCCAATCTGTTGGCATGTAATTGTTCTTTGTAGTCTCTTATGATTCTTTATATTTCTGTGGTATCAGTTGTAATGTCTCCTTTTATCTCTGATTTTATCTGCTTGAGTTTTCTCTCTTTTCTCTGCTAGTGTAGCTAAAGGTTTGTTGACTTTGTTTACTTTTCAAAAAACTAACTTAGTTTTCTTAATCTTTTATATTGTTATTCTAGTCTCTAATTCATTTCTGCTCTCATGGGGTTAATTTGTTATTGTTTTTCTAGTTTCTTGAGATACAATGTTAATATGTTCACTTGGATTTCTTTTTTTGTTGTCGATATAGGTATTTATTGCTATAAACTTTCCTGTTAGAACTGGCTTTGCTGTGCCCATAGGTTTTGGTATGTTCTGTTTCCATTTTCATTTGTCTCAAGGGATTTTTAAATTTCTCTCTTACTTCTTCATTGACCCATTGGTGGTTCGGGAGCATGTTGTTTAATTTTTATATTATTTATGAACATTGCAAAGTTTCTTCTGTTTTTTTAATTTAATTGAAAAATACTGTTTGTAAATATTTATGAGCTACAGTGTCATATTTCTATACATATATACAATGTCCTGTGATCAAGTCAGGGTAGTTAACAAATTTATCATCATAAAATTTATCATTTCTTTGTGATGAAAACATTTAATCTCCCTTTTAGCCATTTGCTAGCATATAATAAATTATTGTTAATTATAGATGCATAGCACTACTGTACATGAATAGAACTTATTTTCCTACCTAGCTGTAATTTTGTGTCCATTAACCAACCTGTCACTATCCCTCTCCCCTTTCTCACCTCTCATCACCACAGTTCTACTCTTTCTAAAAGTTCAATTTATTGTGTGTGTATGTATGTATGTATGTATGTATGTATTTGTTTAGCTCCCACATATGGGTGAGAACATGCAGTATTTCTCTTTCTGTGCCTGGCTTATTTCACTTAACACAATTTTCTCCCAGCTCATCCACATTGCTGTGAATGGCAGAACTGCATTCTTTCTTTACGGCTGAGTAATATTCCATTGTGTATATATATACCATATTTTCTTTATCCAATCATCCATCAATGGACATTTTGGTTGGTTCCAAATCTTGGCTATTGTGAATACAGCTGCAATGAACATAGGAGTGCAGGTATCCCTTTGGCATGCTGATTTCCATTCCATTGGGTGTATATCCAATAGTGGGATTGCTGGATCATATAGTCATTCTATTTGTAGTTCTAAACTGTTTTCCATAATGACTGGACTAATTTACAATCCAACCAACCATGTGTGAGTCCCTCTTTTCTTTCTATTTTTACCAACATTTGTTATTTTCTGTCTTTTTGATGATAGACATTCTAACTGTGGTAAGATAATATCTCAATGTGGTTTTGATTTGCATTTCTCTGATGGTCAGTGATATTAAGCATTTTTAAAATATACCCATTGGCCATTTGTATGTCTTCTTTTGAGAAATGTCTATTCAATTCAGTTGCCTATTTTTAATTGCATTATTTATGTTTTTACTATTAAGTTATTTGAATTCCTTATATATTCTGGATATTAATCCCTTGTCAGATACGTAGTTTGCAAATAGTTTCTCCCATTCTACAGGTTACCTCTTTGCTCTGTTGATTGTTTCCTTTGCTGTGTGGAAGCTTTTTAGTTTGATACAATCCCATTTGTTTAGTTTTACTTTTCTTGCCTATGCTTTTGAGGTCTTCTCCATAAAATTTTTGGCCAGACCAATGTCTTAAAGTGTATCCACTAAATTTTCTTCTAGAAGCCTTATAGTTTTGGGTCTTACATTTAAGTCATTAATTCATTTTGAGTTGATTTTGGTGTATGGTGAGAGATAGGGGTCTAGTTTCTTTCTTCTACAAATAGATATTCAGTTTTCCTGGCACAATTTATTGAAACAGCTGTCCTTTTTCTAATGCATGTTCTTGGTGCCTTTGTCAAACATCACTTGGCTATAAATATGTGGGTTTATTTCTATGTTCTCTATTCTGTTCCATTGGTCCATGTGTCTGTTTTTAGGCCAATACCATGAGGTTTGTTAACTATGGCCTTACGGCATATTTTGAAATCAGGTAGTGTAATGGCTCCCACTTTGTTCTTTTTGCTCAGGATTGCTTTGGCTATTCAGGGTCTTTCATTGTTACACATGAATGTTAGGATTGCTTTTTCTATTTTTGTGAAGAATGTCATTGGTATTTTGATAGGAATTGCATTGAATCTGTAGATTGCTTTGGGTGGTATGGTCATTTTGACAATATTAGCTCTTCCAATCCATAAACATGAAATGCCTTTCCATTTTTTTGTGTGCTCTTTGACTTCTTTCATCAGTGTTTTGTAGTTTTCATCGTAGAGATCTTTCAACTCCTTGGTTAAAGATATTCATATTTGTAGGTATTTTATTTTTTGGACGTTATTATAAATGGCATTGCTTTCTTCATTTCTTTTTCTGCTTTTATTTTTGATGAATAGAAATGTTACTAATTTTTGTATATTGATTTTGTATCCTGAAACTTTACTGAATTTGTTTATCCACTGTAAAAGTTTTTTGGTGGAGTCTGTAGGTTTTTCCACATATAAGGTCATATCATCTATGAACAGGGACAATTTGATTTTCTCTTTTCCAATTTGAATGCCCTTTATTTCTTTCTCTTTTCTAATTGCTCTGGCTAGAACTTCTAGGACTATGTTAAATAAGAGTGGTAAGAATGGGCATCCTTGTCTTGTTTCTGAAAGAATAAGCTTTTAACTTTTCCCCATTCAGGATAATGTTAGCTGTGGGCTTGTCATATATGGTTTTTATTGTGTTGAGATACTTTCTTTCTATACCTAATTTCTTAAGAGTTTTCATCATGAAGGATGTTGAATTTTATCAAATGCTTTTCCTGCATCTATTGAGATGATCACGTGGTTTTTGTTTTCCATTTTCTTGATGTGGTGTACAACGTTTATTGATTTATGTATATTGAACCATCCTTATATTCCTGGGATGAATCCCAATTGATCATGGTCTATAATTTTTTTAATGTGCTTTTGAAATCTGAGAATTTTTATTGATAATTTTTACATCTATGTTCATCAAGGATATTGGCCTGTAGTTTTCTTTTTGTGTGTATGTTTGTCTGATTTTGGTATCAGGTTGATGCTGGCCTCATAGAATGAGTTTGGGAGAATGGCCTCTGAATTAATATTTTGGAATGGTTTGAGAAAAATTGGTATTAATTCTTCTGTAAAAGTTTGGTAGAATTCAGCAGTGAGCCATCCTGGGCTTTCCTTTGTTGGGAGATTGCTTATTACTGATTTAATCTCATTGCTTATTATTGGTCTGTTCAGGTTTTCTATTTCTTTTTGGTTCAGTCTTGGTAGGTTGTTATTGATTTACAGTTTTATACCACTGTGTCTTTGAAAAGATGCTTGATATGATATCAGTCTTCTTAACTTTGTCAAGTCTTATTTTGTGGCCTAACAAATCATCTATCCTGGAGAATGTTCCACATGTAGTTGAGAAGAATGTATATTCTGCAGCAGTTTCTGTATGCATATGCGTATCAGGTCCATTTAGTCTAGAGTATAGTTTAAAATCTGATGTTTCTTTTTTGGTTTTCTGTCTGGATGATCTGTTCATCGCTGGAATTGTACTGAGATCCCCTACTATTATTGTATTGCAGTCTATTACTCTCTTTGGATCTATTAATATTTGCTTTATATGTTTTTGTACGCTGATGTTGGGTCCTATATGCTTGTAATTGTTATATCTTCTTGCTGAATTGACCCTTTAGGTTTATATAATAATCTTTGTCTCTTTTTTTCAGTTTTTGACTTAAATTCTATTTTATATGATATAAGTATAGCTACACCTGCTCTCTTTTGGTTTCCATTTGAATGGAATATGTTTTATCATTTTTTCACTTTCAGTCTAAATGTGTCCATATAGGTGAAGCAAGTCTGTTATAGCCAGCATACAGAAGGGTGTTGCTCTTTCATCCATTCAACCACACTGTCTTTTTTTTTTTTAAAGAAAATGTAATTTTATTAATATTATTTTTTACATTCTAGAATGTTGTTGCTGAGCAGTTGGGAGGGAGGGTGAGAGGGGAAAGGGGAAGGAAATGGGATGGAAGAAGGACAAAGGAAGGATGGGCGAGATTGAGGCCTGTGGAACCCCCCACATTCTCACAGGGGAAATCGGGGGGCTTCTGGTGGTAGCTTGGTTATTACTGGGCTGTGTGCAGATGTCAAGGGGGTCTGGCAAAAGCCCTTGGCTCCTACCTCCCCAACTCAAGAACTCAGGGCCCTTGTTACTGCAGCTTGGTGGTTGTCTCTGGGCTTGTTTCTCCTGTTGGGAGGGCATGACCAAGTCCTCAGGCCCCCACTGAAAACTGCCCTGGCTCGGGAGACCCCAGGGCACTTCCTGCAGCAGCTCGGTGGTTGTCACTGGGATGGTTGTGGGCTGGTTGTGGGTGCCATGACAGAGGTCCCTGGCCCTCCCTGCTTTCTGGTTTAGTAGCCCAAGGGACTTCCAGTCTTTCCAAGTGTTGTAGATGTTTTTTGGTGAAATGAGACCTTTACTAGTTAATGTCAAACTTTTTCTCTGGTTGTAGGTACTTATTTTTTCTTTCAATTCTGTATTGGATTATTTGCTGTTCCCACCACTCAAACTCTGCACTGGAACTAATTTGTTGTCCTTTGCTAACTTCTAAAATGGGGGAACTTCCTGTGAGGACCAGTACTTGAGCTCTGTGATTGAGCTAAATTGCTGCTTTGCTGCTGATTCTCTAGGGCAGGCTTTTTGTGCAGCTCAGGTTTTAATGGTTGACTTTATAGGTACTTCTAGGTCTAGTGAAATCTGGCGTACCTGGGTTGGATAGAAACACTGGTCTGGGCCTGAGTTTTTTTCCTCAAACTGCACCCCATGCAATTCTATATTCCTGACCAGTCTCCTCTGAGTGGTCCTACACCGATTGGGGAGAGATCAGCTGTCCTTGCTGTGCCCCAGTGTTCTTCCAGTGGGCCCATCTCCCCCACTGCCCATGCTCCAAACACTTCCCATGGGATGCGCCATGCTCTAGTCCCTTGCAATGACTCACCAGCCTCTGAGTGGCTCCTTTTTTTCAGTTGTTGTGGTTCCTCAGTCCTGTGTGGGTCCATGGGAACCCTATTACTGATATTGCTGTCCTGGAGGCCACCAACGCCCTCTTCTCCCCTGCCACCTCCAAGCAACTTCATCTGAAAGGCACAGCTGTGGCTTTTGCCAGCTCCTGCTCTGTTCACTCAGCAGCTCCAGCCTGGAAATGGCCGGGATTGAAAACAGTCAGAGGGGTGTTTTCTTTCTCTCATCATTGCTTCTCTCACCTTCATGCTTTCCATAGGTCTCTCCTCCTCTTCCCCTGAGCTCTAGCGGCCCCAGCTTGGCTGTCATTGCTTTTTTATAGTTGTAAATTGGTTGATCTGTGGGAGACACTGATGCTGGGGACCATATATTGCACCATCTTGACTGGAAGTTGTCAGGCTGTTTATACATTTCCATCTCTTTATAGTTAGTCACTGGCACCTTACTTTGTCCCTTTGGTGACATCATGCTTTCCTGATCTTGATCCTTGTGTCATTTACTGATGGCTGCACACTGAAGAAGTAGGTACTTATTCCAGTCTTCTCAGTCTTGTTTTGTCTGGCAACTTCCTTCAACAGTAAGTCAGTGTGGAGATTCTCAGAAATTTCTCTGGTATGGTTCCTAAGTTTGTGACTGTTGCAGCCATTGCAGAGCTAGTGGGTTTCTAAGCTCAGGGCTGTCTTGACCAATTCAATGTTGGGCCAGAATTCATGACCCCTGAGGCTGGTGCAGTTTTGGGGTGTACATGAAGTTCATGGCTGCTGAGGCTAGTGCAGCACAGGATCGTGTTTGAAGCCTTCAGTTGTTGAGGTCTGCCTGTTATTGTGGGTTATTTGATGCCCAAGGCTACTGTAGCCAGTTGGCAGTTATGTGGGTCAGAACATGGCTTTGTTTCAGAAGTATTATGAGTTTCAAACTAGCACTGGGGCAGATCTACAGGCTCAGCTCTCAGGTATTGGCTTGGAGTCAGTTGCTGTGGGGGTCTGCTCAGTGCTGTGTTTGATTGTTTGGGCCTGGTTATTGAGGTCCAAAGCAAAGTCCTATGCTTACTTTTCTCTCCTTCCCCCAAGCAAACAATATATCTGTCTGTGCTTTGCTTCCTGAGGTTGGAAGAAGAATTCTCTTGTAGCTCACTGAGCTGCTTTAAGATTATTATTTTGAATTCTTTGTCAAGTAGTTCATGAATCTCCATTTCTTTAGGGTCAGTTACTAAGGCTTTATTTGTTTCTTTTGGTGATATCGTGTTGGTCTGATTCTACGTAATCCATGCAGCTTTGCGTTGGTATCTGAGCAAACACTTCCAATCCTTCCAGAGTGGTTTTGGGGGGCAAAGACCTTCTCTTGCTGGATAACCATACTAATGGGATGGCCCCCAGGACCACTATTGAGCAGGGTTGGAGCTGGGTCATAGAGTCACTTCCAGGTCCACAGTTGGGTCTACATTTGGGTCTGGTGTTCCTGTTACCAAAGGCATATATGGACATGGCTTCCACCAGGTACCTGGGAAGACTCCATCAATTTCTTGGGTAGAATTTTGGCAGGAAAGACTGATTCTAGGCCATGGTAGAACAGGGCTGGAGCTGGGCCACAGGGATGCTTTAGGGTCTACATTTGAGTATGAGGTTGGTTGGCCTTTCACTGAGGACATGGACAAGCATGTCTCTGCTGGGTCCCTGGGAAGGCAGGACTGACCCCAGGCTATGGTAATGTAGAAGTAGTGCTAGGTCACAGGGCCTGTTCAAGACCCACAGCTGGGTCTGAGGTTGGCTGGCCTGTTAACAGAAGCACAGACAGGCATATTTCCTCCTGGGTGCCTTGGTGGATCGGGCTTGTGGCAGGAACACAGCAAAGTAGGACTAGAGCTGAGTTCATAGGGCAGTGGGGCTGCTTCTGGTCTATAGTCATGATCCCAGCACCAGGGTATGTCCCTGTTTTCTCAAAGCAGATCTCCTTGGTCTTGGGCTCCACTGGGGTTTTGTAACTTTCTACTTGGATTCCAAAGCTCCCACAAAGCACTATTGTTCATGGATAACTGCCACATTATTTCTGTAGAGCGATGCAAGTTGGGGATCTCCTGCCATCTTGCTGATGTTACCAAATGTTGATTCATGAATGATTCTTTTATTCCCATACATGCTCTTTATAGATTTTCCATTTTGGATTTGTGAGAATGTGCTTATTCGAGTGCTTCAAAGTCCAAGAAAACTCAGTATCAGCCCCAAAGCTGATGTTTTTATCAGCTGCAGGCAAAGCAGTTTGAAAAGGACACTTAAATACAAATAATGAGGGCTGGCCTGTGGCTCATTTGGCAGAGTGTGGTGCTAATAACACCAAGGCCAGGGTTCAGATCCCTATATAGGAATGGCCAGTTAGCTCACTTGGGAGAGTGTGGTGCTGACAACACCAAGTCAAGGGTTAAGATCCCCTTACCAGTCATCTTTTAAAAAAATAATGATACAAATAATGGTCATGTTTTGGTGTTGGGAACATTGGAGGCTATTTTTTAAAACTTACTTCTTTTTCTATATATTTTATGTCTTTAATATTTACATTTTATATTTATAACAAAATATATTGAAAAAATTACAAAGGCACATGAATATCATCTTATGAGAGAAAGGTACCCTGGTTTTATCTATTCCCTACCAGATTCTGTCCCCAACAAAAATATATATTTTTCCTGGAGAGGAGTACTATTTTTGATAAAAAAAAAATTCAATACTAAAAGTAAATCTTTCTCTGTTACATTAATAAACTTTGGTTTGTTACTCTAGACTGTGAATTATCATTCATTTTTATATATGTATGGCCAAATTCTAAATTATGTTATTTTCTGGATTTAAATATCACATACAACATAAGCTTAGAGGAAACACACTAAGATATTTTATGAGAATTGTATAATTTTTGTATTCAGACTTCACTTTCAAAAGATAGTTCCGTTGTTGCACCATGTACATAGGCTTCCTCTCACCAAAAAAATCCCTCAAAACATTATTACCACCTGCTTATACAGTTAATGAAATAACTTGTAAGCACTTAGTAGGATAATTCAGGAAAGCCAATGGTGAATATGAACCACAATCATACTTTATTATTTATTTAACTATTACGTAATTAAAATACTCACCCTAATATTGTCAAAAAATGCCACCCAATACTAAAAATCACAGTCATGTTAATCGGCATACAATGTAATAAAATCAATTAAGCAACAAATATCGAGGAGCCATCAAGATACTTTTATACCTGGTAGAAATTAGTGGGAGAAACTTGATAAGGAAGAAATCAGATTCTTTAAGGATTCAGTCTGCATCAGCTTCAGAGTTTAGTATGAGCCAAACAGCCAAGTTGCAAATCCATCCAATAGATAAATACGTGTACTCATATCTGTGTGTGCAATAATTCAGACACACAGAGAAAGAGCTTCTGAATATTTTTTAAAATGTCCCTTTCCTTCATTTGGTGATCATGAGTTGTGCTAATCAATCTCAGTCTTTTAAGGTAGCACAATCCTGTCTGTATCATCTGGAGAGAGTTTTTAAAAATTAGAAATTCTGTTATCTCACCCTCATAGACTTTGATTCTAGTAGATCTAGGCATTTGTATTTTTATTGCCTGGTGTTGCACAGCCAGTCACTTAGAGGGATAATAAGAGCTAATGGACTGGACATTTTGGGGAAATCAATTTGCTAGAAATAGAAGATTATGCAGGCTGGAAGGAGGTAATTTTTATTTTGGGGAATTTCTTTCTAATAAGATGATGTATGAATAGAAGTATGAAAGAAGTGAGGTGGCCCCTCTGCCAATACGTAGGGAGAGTGCATTCTAAGAGCCAAAAAAACAGGGGCACAAGTCCAAACAGAGGAGCTTGCTTGGCATGTTTGAGAAGTAGCAAGGTGACCAGTGTGGCTACAGCAGGATGGGTGAGGGTGAGAGTCGTAGAAATAAATCACAGACATAGCAGGGGAACAAATCATATAGAGCTTTGCCATGAAAACAACTTTGGATTGTAGCTGAAGGAGATGAAGAGTTATTAAATGATTTTATACCAAAGAAATGACCTAGGTAAAAAGCAATTGAGGTAATGAGATGGGCAAGGGACAATAAAAGGTAATAGGATCAATGAATTATAGTCTCTATGTGAGTGCAGAATTGTTAGAATCGGGGTGCTAGAGGGCATAAGGTAAAAAATGGGAGAGAGTGCACCTTCTCTCAGAGAGTAGCCTGGAACCAATGTAGGTTGTTGTGGATATAGTAAGATTTGTCACTATTATCAGATTTCTATGTCTTGGAGAACAGAAGTTGGCCTATCCTGTGTTTTAGACAGGAAGATTCTTGAAATTGAGATTATAAAGAGGTTGTTTGTATGACTGTGGAGGTGGGTAGCTGAAGTGGGGTGATGGACATACATAGGAGGAGAGAAGGTCCAGAAACTAAAAGCTGAGGGAGCAGAGGAACTGTATGGGTACTGACATCACTAAGAATGGTTATAGAAAAATGTTGGAGAGAGTCATAGTGTCAGGAGCAAAATCTTCGTGAAATAAAGAGTATGACCTAGGGTTTCAGAGCTATCCACAACAAAGAGGGTAGAAGATGGTATAACCTGATGGCATGAACCTCAAAATTGGGTTATTCTGAGAAGGAAGGAGAAAGAATAATCTAGAGATGACTGTAGGCTCAATAGTACTAAGGATGCAGGTGAGGAAGACATCACAACTTATAAGGAATGCAAGGGAAGTAATGTCTTCAGGGGAGATTCAGCTTTTGGTGAGAACAGGAAGGTCAAGGGAGCCTTCAGAATCACTTCCCGTAGATACAGTTAAATACTTGAAAATGTGGAAGTGGCTTTAGAACTGGGTGTTGAGGAGAGGGTGGAAGAATTTGAAGGAGCAGGCTAGAAAAAGCCTAGCTGCTCATAGAAGTTTAGAAGACAAGAAAACCAGAGAAAGTTCAGAACGTCTTAGAGATTGGTTAAATGGTGGTGAGTAGAACGCTGATATAAATATGGACAGTAAAGGCCATTCTGAGAAGATCTCAGTTGTAAATGAGAAGGGACTTACTGGAAACTGGGGCAAAGATCACTTTTGCTATGAACTGGCAAGGAACTTTTGGCTGCATTCTGTTCACACCCAAAAGTTTTTTGGAATGTGGAACTTAAAGATGCTGAACCAAGGTATTCGGCAGAAGAAATTTCTAAACGGAAAAGAATTCAGGAAGCTGCATGGCTACTTGCAACAGCCTATGCTGAGTTATGGCAGAAAAAGCATGAAGTAAAGCCAGAATTTACAATGCAAAAGAAAACAGAGGGCAAAAAACTGGAAAACTTTCAGCCTGGCCACAAATGCAAGGGTGTAGCTCAGGGACCCTTTGCTAAGGAGATGAGCACAGAAGGAAGGGATTATCAAGACAAGGAAAAGAAGACTTTGAAGGCATTTCAGAGATCTTGGATGCTGCGTCTTCTGTTAAAAGCCCAGAGGACTAGGGAGACAGAATGGTCTTTGGGAGTAGGCCAAAGGTGCCCTCCACAGGCTCACCACTGTGGGCCACCTCGGGAAGCTGCTTCCAGCATCAGCACCCCAGCTGCTTTGGCTGCTCCAGCTGTAGCTAAATTGGCCCCAGGGGTGGCTGGACCTGTAACTTTGGAAAATACAGACCAGAAGCCTTGGTGGCATCCATGTAGTGTCATGTCTGCAGGCTTGCAAAATGCAAGAGCTGTGGAAGCTTGGGAGCCTCCACCCTGATTTTAAAGGACATATGGGAAAATCTGGGGGCCCAGGAAGGGATCTGTCACAAGAGCAGATTCACCACATAGAGTCTTCACTAGAGAAATGCCAAGAGGAAATGTGGGGTCAGAGTTGCAGCAGAAAACCCCCGCCAAGGCCATGCCTAGTGGAGCTGTGGGAGAAGAACCGCCATGGAGACAACAGACTTGAAGAGCTACCAGCATGTAACCCAGCCTGCGAGAACTAAAGCATTACCAGAGACCAGAAAACCCACGGAAGTGGAGCTGCCTAAGGACTTGGGGGCCCAATCCCTACACCAGTGTGCAGAGGACATCAAACGTGGAATCAAGGTACATGATTCTGCCTTGCTGGGTTTCAGATTTGCTTAGGACCTGTTACTCCATTCTTTTGGCCTATTTCTACCTTTTTAAATGGGAATATGTACCCTATGTTTGTTCTACCATTGTATCTTGGAAGTAGATAACTTGTTTTGACTTCACAGATGGGACTTTGAACTTTGGACTTTTGAGTTGAAACAAGCTAAGACTTTGGGGATGAAATGAATGTATTCATATGTGAAAGGACATGAGTTTGGGGGGCCAGTGGCAGAATGCAGTGGATTGACTTGTGTACCCCTGAAGTTAAATGTGTTGGAGGCTTGGTCCCCACTGTGACAATGTTAAGAGGGTGGGAAATCCTATTATGATAATTGAAAGGCGGGGTCTTGAAGAGGTGGTTAAGTTAATGGTTTTATGGTGGTTTGGGGCCTGGTTCTGGTGGCTTTAAATGGAGAGAGTAAGAGGAGCTCTCTCTGTCTCGGCTCCACCATTTTCTGCCATGTGAGACCCCAGCATTGCTGTAAAGCCACCACCAAGAAGACCCTCACCAGATGTGTTCCCCGGACTTTAGACTTCCTAGTCTCCAAAACTATAAGCAATAAATTTCATTTTATTTACAAAATACTCAGTTCCATTTATTTTGTTATAAGTAAAAGAAATGTACTAAAACGCTTCTGTAAAATTTTTAATTCTTTTCACAACTGTGGCCTAATTCTGCTTAGCTGCAAGTACAGTTGACTTCCGGTGTAATTGACATGATATTTTAGCAAAGTGCTTCAGAATCATTTAAGATCCTGTACTTTTAAACTTCTAACTTCTGAATTTATTCTATCTTCTCTAACATTTTCCCAAATTCCAAAAATTGTTTACTTTCAGGGCCCCTGTTAACACGTGTGCTGCCATTGTGTGGTTTAGGTTTAGTGCCTATCCTGTGTGCTGAAGCATTTCAGAAAGTTCCCTTTCTCTAGGCTGACACTGATCCTACTCACCCCTTGAGCAAGACACAGTTTGCACATTTCTACCCATAGTCTTGCTTACATATGGTTTGACCATACTTTCTTTTATAATACTGCCAATCCTCTTCAAATGCCCTACTGTAATTGTTTAATTTGTGTTACATAGCATCTCTTCATTTTTTTTTTTTTTTTTTTTTTTGAGCCCCTGGTACCTAACATTTTGGGTTTATGTACTTTCTTTTTTTTAAATTTTATTTTGTTGATATACATTGTGGTTGATTATTGTTGCCCCTTACCAAAACCTCCCTCCCTCCTCCCACTCCTCCCTCCCCCCCAACAATGTCCTTTCTGTTTGCTTGTTGTATCAACTTCAAGTAATTGTAGTCGTTATATCTTCTCCCCCCTCCCCCGGTTTTTGTGTGTGTGTGTGTGAATTTATATATTAATTTTTAGCTCCCACCAATAAGTGAGAACATGTGGTATTTCTCTTTCTGTGCCTGACTTGTTTCACTTAATATAATTCTCTCAAGGTCCATCCATGTTGTTGCAAATGGCAGTATTTCATTCGTTTTTATAGCTGAGTAGTATTCCATTGTGTAGATGTACCACATTTTCCGTATCCACTCATCCAATGATGGACATTTGGTCTGGTTCCAACTCGTGGCTATTGTAAAGAGTGCTGCGATGAACATTGGGGAACAGGTATACCTTCGACTTGATGATTTCCATTCCTCTGGGTATATTCCCAGCAGTGGAATAGCTGGGTCATATGGCAGATCTATCTGCAATTGTTTGAGGAACCTCCATACCATTTTCCATAGAGGCTGCACCATTTTGCAGTCCCACCAATGTATGAGAGTTCCTTTTTCTCTGCAACCTCGCCAGCATTTATCGTTCAGAGTCTTTTGGACTTTAGCCATCCTAACTGGGGTGAGATGGTATCTCAGTGTAGTTTTGATTTGCATTTCCCGGATGCTGAGTGATGTTGAGCATTTTTTCATATGTCTGTTGGCCATTTGTATATCTTCCTTAGAGAAATGCCTACTTAGCTCTTTTGCCCATTTTTTAATTGGGTTGCTTGTTTTCTTCTTGTGGGCATCCTCTGTCAGATGTATATTTTGCAAATATTTTCTCCCACTCTGTTGGTTGTCTTTTAACTCTGTTAATTGTTTCTTTTGCTGTGCAGAAGCTTTTTACTTTGATATAATCCAATTTGTTTATTTTTCCTTTGGTTGCCCGTGCTTTTGGGGTCATATTCATGAAGTCTGTGTCCAGTCCATTTCCTGAAGTGTTTCTCCTATGTTTTCTTTAAGAAGTTTTATTGTTTCTGGGTGTATATTTAAATCCTTAATCCATTTTGAGTTGATTTTAGTATATGGTGACAGGTATGGGTCTAGTTTCATTCTCCTGCATATGGATATCCAGTTATCCCAGCACCATTTGCTGAAGAGGCAGTCCCTTCCCCAGTGAATAGGCTTGGTACCTTTGTCAAAGATCACATGGCAGTAAGTGTGTGGGTTGATTTCTGGATTCTTTATTCTATTCCATTGATCAGTGTTTCTACTTTTATGCCAGTACCATACTGTTTTGGTTATTATAGCTTTGTAGTATAGCTTAAAGTTGGGTAGTGTTATGCCTCCAGCTTTATTATTTTTTTTGCTCAGCATTGCTTTGGCTACGCGTGGTCTTTTATTATTCCATATAAATGTCTGGATAGTTCTTTCCATTTCTAAGAAAAATGTCTTTGGAATTTTGATGGGGATTGCATTGAATTTGTATATCACTTTGGGTAGTATGGACATTTTCACTATGTTGATTCTTCCAATCCAAGAGCATGGGATATCTTTCCATCTTCTTGTATCCTCTCTAATTTCTCTCAGCAGTGGTTTGTACTTCTCATGATAGAGATTTTTCACCTCCTTGGTTAACTCAATTCCTAAGTATTTTATTTTTTTGGTGGCTATTATAAATGGGCAGGCTTTCTTGATTTCTTGTTCTGCATGTTCACTATTGGAGAAAAGAAATGCTACTGATTTTTGTGTGTTGATTTTGTATCCTGCTACTGTGCTGAAATCATTTATCAATTCCAAGAGTTTTTTTGTAGAGGTTTTAGGCTGTTCAATATATAGGATTATGTCATCTGCAAACAGGGACAGTTTGACTTCATCTTTTCCAATCTGGATGCCCTTTATTTCCTTCTCTTCTCTGATTGCTCTGGCTAGTACTTCCAACACTGTGTTGAATAGGAGTGGTGAGAGTGGGCATCCTTGTCTAGTTCCTGTTCTTAAAAGAAAAGCTTTCAGCTTTTCCCCATTCAGGATGATATTGGCAGTGGGTTTGTCATATATGGCTTTAATTATGTTGAGATACTTTCCCTCTATACCTAACTTATAGAGGGTCTTTGTCATGAATGAGTGCTGAATTTTATCAAATACTTTTCAGCATCTATAGAGATGATCATATGGTCCTTGTGTTTGACTTTATTAATATGGTGTATCACATTTATTGATTTGCATATGTTGAACCAACCTTGCATCCCTGGGATGAATCCCACTTGATCGTGATGAATAATTTTATGTATGTGTTGCTGTATTCTGTTTGCTAGTATTTTAGTGAGGATTTTTGCATCTATAATCATCAAGGATATCGGCCTGTAGTTTTCTTTTTTGGTTATATCTTTACCTGGTTTTGGTATCAGGATGATGTTTGCTTCATAGAATGAGTTTGGGAGATTTGCGTCCGTTTCAATCTTTTGGAATAGTTTGTAAAGAATCGGTGTCAATTCCTCTTTGAATGTTTGGTAAAATTCTTCTGTGAATCCATCTGGTCCTGGGCTTTTCTTTGTTGGGAGCCTTCTGATAACAGCTTCAATCTCCTTTATTGTTATTGGTCTGTTCAAATTTTCTGCGTCTTCACGGTTCAGTTTTGGGAGCTTGTGTGTGTCCAGAAATTTATCCATTTCCTCCAGATTTTCAAATTTGTTGGCGTATAGTTGTTTATAGTAGTCTCGAATGATTCCTTGTATTTCAGATGAATCAGTTGTAATATCGCCTTTTTCATTTCTAATTTTTGTTATTTGAGTCTTCTCTCTTCTTTTTTTTGTTAGCCATGCTAATGGTTTGTCAATTTTATTTATCTTTTCAAAAAACCAACTTTTGGATTCATTGATTTTTTGTATTGTTTTTTAGGTTTCAATTTCATTTAGTTCTGCTCTGATCTTAATGATTTCTTTCCATCTGCTAACTTTATGTTTGGATTGTTCTTGTTTTTCTAGTTCTTTAAGGTGAAGTGTTATGTTGTTCACTTGCCATCTTTCCATTCTTCTGAGGTGAGCATTTAATGCAATAAATTTCCCCCTTAATACTGCTTTTGCAGTATCCCACAGGTTGTGGTATGATGTATCATTATTTTCATTAGTTTTGATAAATTTTTTGATTTCCTGCTTGATTTCTTCTTGGACCCATATGTCATTAAGTAGAATGCTGTTTAATTTCTATGTGTTTGTATAGTTTCCAGAGCTTCATTTGTTATTAATTTCTAGTTTTAATCCATTGTGGTCTGAGAAAATACATGGGATAATTCCAATTGTTTTGAATTTATTGAGACTTGATTTGTGACCTAATATGTGATCTATCCTGGAGAATGATCCATGTGCTGCTGAGAAGAATGAATATTCTGAGGTTGTTGGGTGGGATGTTCTGTAGATATCTGCCAATTCCAACTGGTCTAGAGTATTGTTTAGATCTTGTGTTTCTCTACTGATTCTTTGCCTAGATGATCTGTCTAATATTGACAGTGGGGTGTTCAGGTCCCCTGCTATTATGGTATTAGTGTCTATTTCCTTCTTTAGGTCTAATAGAGTTTGTTTTATAAACCTGGCTGCTCCAGCATTGGGTGCATACATATTTATGATTGTTATGTCTTCTTGATGCATCAGTCCTTTTATCATTAAGTAGTGTCCCTCATTGTCTCTTTTTATGGTTTTTAGTTTAAAGTCTATTTTGTCAGGTATAAGAATAGCTACTCCAGCTCGTTTTTCTTTTCTGTTTGCATGGTAAATCTTTTTCCATCCTTTCACTCTTAGTCTATGTGAATCTTTATGGGTGAGGTGGGTCTCTTGTAGGCAGCATATAGTTGGGTCCTCCTTTTTAATCCAGTCAGCCAGTCTGTGTCTTTTGATTGAGGAATTTAAGCCTTTTACATTAAGAGTTGTTATTGAAAGGTGTTGATTTATTCCTAGCATTTTATTGGTTGTTTGGTTGTCTTAGGTGTCTTTTGTTCCTTGCTTTCTGATTTACTGTTTGGTTTCTGTGTTTGTTGGTTCCTTAGGTTGTAGATAGCGTTTTTGTTTGCATGTTTTCTCTTCATGAATGGCATTTTTATTATACTAGTGGGTTTTGATTTTTCTTGGGTTTTTATGGCAGTGGTAGTTATTTTTCAGGAACCAAACCCAGTACTCCCTTGAGGATTTCTTGTAAGGGTGGTCGTGTGGTAGTGAACTCCTGCAGTTTTTGTTTGTCTGATAAATATACTATTTGCCCTTCATTTTGGAAGGATAGCCTTGCAGGGTAGAGTATTCTTGGCTGGCAATCTTTGTCTTTTAGTATTTTGAAAATATCATCCCATTCCTTTCTAGCTTTTAGGGTTTGTGATGAAAAGTCTGATGTTAGCCTGATTGGGGCTCCCTTATAGGTGATTCGACACTTCTCTCTTGCAGCTTTTAAGATTCTCTCTTTGTCTCTGATTTTTGCCAATTTGACTATAACATGTCTTGGGGAAGGCCTTTTTGGGTTGAATACATTTGGAGATCGTTGAACTTCCTGGATCTGAAGATCTGTGATTTTTCCTATACCTGGGAAGTTTTCTGCCACTATTTTGTTGAATATGTTTTCAATGGAATCTCCATTTTCCTCCCCTTCTGGAATACCCATGACTCAGATATTTGAGCGCTTAAGGTTGTCTGATATTTCTCTCAGATTTTCTTCAATGTCTTTGATTCTTTTTACTTTCTTTCTTTTTTTTTTTTTTTTTTGTCTGCTTGTGTTATTTCAATCAGCCCATCTTCAAGTTCAGAGATTCTCTCTTCAACTTCGACAAGCCTGCTGGTTAAACTCTCTGTTGTGTTTTTTATTTCGCTGAATCACTTCTTCAATTTGGCACGTTCTGCTACATTTTTTTTCAGGACATTGATTTCCTTGTACATTTCCTCTTTCAGGTCCTGTATACTTTTCCTCGTTTCATGATGATGTCTAGCTGAGTTTTCTTGTATCTCATTCAGTTTCCTTACAATTATCATTCGAAATTCCTTGTCAGTCATTTCAAGGGCTTCTTGTTCTATAGGATCTAGAGTTTGAGATTTATTAACTTTTGGTGGTGTACTTTCTTGATTTTTTGTATTTCTGGTATCTTTTTTTTGATGTTTATTCATTGTGGCAGGGGGTTTCACAGTCCACTGGTTTGAGACTATTGACTAACTAAGATGTTGCTGTGGTTGCCAAGTTGGTATGGCTACCTCCATGACTGCTCAGTTGGCTTCTAGTGCCTTGTGTGTGTGGTTGCCTCGGGTCTTCGGCCTCTCCGGGGAGCCACCTCTCTGGTCAGCTTGGACTCTGCTGGGCTGCTGGATCACGGGGCAGTACCGCAGGGTGTGTGGTCTCTGCTGAGCTTCCACTTCCTGTGTAGGACTTCTCCCTGTTCCATGCGCTCTGGCTTGGGCTGCAGGATCACGCAGTGGCGGCCCCACAGGGTGTGTGGTTTCTGTCAAGTCTCCGCCTCCCTAGCCGGACGTCTCCCCACTCTGTGCACACTAGGCTGGGCTGCAGAATCTCACAGTGGCGGCCCCGCAGGGTGTGCTGAGTCTCCGCCTCCCTAGCCGGGCATCTTCCCGCTCTGTGCACACTGGGCTGGGCTGGGACATGTCTTCTGCAACCCTCATCTATCAGCCGGGCCTTCAAGACCCTGCTTGGCACTACCTCACCCCGGAAGTCTACCAGGTTTCTGCTAGGCGCAGACGACCGGTCGCTCTGGGTGCCTTTGTAGCACTGTGTAGATCTTTCTCGGGACTTATCACCTTCATCCTGGTATGGCGGTTATTTGTGTACTTGTCTTATCTCCCACACCAGAGCGTGAGCTCCTCGGGGGAGGAGCCCGCAGCACACAGTTCACCTTTGAATACCCCTGGCATGGACCGACTCCGGTGCCCACCCGCAGTCAGCTCTCCGGAAGGTTCAAGCGAACTCGGGAACTCTCTGACCACACTATTCCTAACCAGAAATCAGTTAGGCATTTTTCCAAACTGGTGGCTGCAGAGATGGTATCTGCCTCCTGGTAACAGGAAGTTTACCGGGGGCCGGAGTCCAGGGTGCGGTGGTGTGACAGTCGGCCCAGCCTGTACTTCCTTGCCCTCCCGACGCAGGCTGGGCATGCCCCACGCCACCAGCCCCGCCAGAGAACCGTGGAGGGAGTAGAAAGGGTGGCCAGCCCTGCGCTGGGGCAAGCAAGTGGGAAAGCTCATTGAGGGGCTGAACCGAGCGAGGAGGACAGGCCTGGCTGAGCCGGGCCAGAGCCGCCACCACCTGAGAAAATGGAGGCAGCCCCGGGGCCGGTGAGTGGCCCAGTGGGGCAGGCAGAAGCCAGGCGGGCGTCTGCCCCCCGAGCAGGGCTGGGCCGGGGGTCACTCACAGGGCTGGGCCGGGCCGGACGGCTCCCTCTGCCTCCGTGTTGTCGCCGTCCCCGTCCTCAGCTGCTGTCGCCTCATGCTGCTCACTCGGTCCCGCGGCATGGCTCAGGCGTTCCCAGGAATCTTCTTTTATGCTGGCCTGAAACCTCGAATCCTGAATAGGGCAGCTGGCCACCTTCAGCGAGGTCCCGGCCTCCGGGATCCTGGCAGTGTCGACCGCAGCCCAGGTGCCGTGTTCCCTGTTTAGAGACTTGCTTTTGCAGCTAAGAAACAGTTCTTTTCCTGCTCCATACTTCAAAGCTGTTGCCTGTAAACGAGGCAGCCTCTCCTGCCAAGGGCAAAGTGGTGGTCAGCCCCCACGACTGGCCACCAGCAGCGGTCCTCCCTTTAGAGACGGCAAGAGGAAGGTCCACAAGTTTCCCGGCTGCCTAAGGCTCAGTGGCCACCTTTTCCACCTCAGCCTCTCAGCACCAACCGCCGCAGCCACTGCCATCTTAGGATCTCCATCTCTTCATTATTCTTAAAATATTGGTCTTCAGATTTTTCCTTTGCATTGATTTCAATTCTTTTATTAAAAAATGCATTAAAATAGTGTTTACCTCAATAATTGCATTTTTTTGGTCACCCTCTTAAATTTTGTGCCTGAAATGAGTGCCTTACCTTAATCCTGTCCCTGTTTAGAATCGAAATTACTGAGTAGATGGTCAAGGACTTGAGGAATTAGTGGGGAAATAGAAGCAACATGAAACCAAGGTGTAGTTACAAATGCTGCCTAAAACTAGACGATTTGAAAGCACAGGGAAAAGAGTATTAGGAAAGGCTTTTAGTTGGGTAGTTTTCAAGTCTTTAAAAAAATCTTACTTTGACCATGTAGATGTAGTTACTACTATAAAATTATAGCTTCCAATGTGTGAAAAAACGAAAGTGAAAATATGCTAGTCACTCACTCAAGAAGAAGTGCTTCAACTCCTGGTTTAAAACTTGTAGAATGTAAAAAAAGTCCCATAACAGCCACAGTAAATATTCCAGACATTCCAACTAACTCACCTATTTTAAAAAAGAGAAAAATATAAAGTATTAATTTAACATCCATGGTAGCACATATTTTTACCAGAGATGAAAATATCAGATATCTTGATAGTATGGTGACTTTATAGAGAGGCTACCCCACTTGGTTTCAGGTGGAATGTATTTCAAACTATTACCACCACCCTTTTTCTTCCTCGGATTCCTACCCAACTGTGTAGTAAAGTCTATAAGAAACATTCTTGCACTGCTTTGGCTTCAGATTATCGCTAACAACATGGAGCTCACAGAACTCTTCATGTACCCTAGAGCACATCTAGGGTGGATAGAGCACCAACTCCAGATAATTGTTTCAGAGGGATTCTGGAGGCATGAAATGACAAGGAGCTGATGAGTTCTTTACAGAGTAGCCCGCTTCATATGCCTTCTTGTGAGACAGTGGAAGATAGAAATGGGTTGATCCTGTATTAGCACTAAGGAAGTCAGGCCAGCAGATACCCAATACCATCTACTTCCCTAATATAATTTTGTTTTGTTGCATGTACTGTGGGGAACTGAAAAGCGTAAAAAACTGTGTGGAATAGTCTTCCAAGTAGTTCTATTAGTTTCTCCCTTGAGCTTATGGATGTAGTATATTATCTCTGTTAAAAATTCCAATAATATGGTACAGTATACAGATCATATTTTTTTTGAAAAGGAGAACATCCATAATTCCACTGCAAACACTTCAGGTATAATTTTAAAGAAAATTTCAAGTGGAATTTCTACTAGGCATAGTACTGTATTTGCCTAGAAGAAATAATGTGATAGATAAGTGACTTGAGAATAGAGAATGAGACCTAAAAGGTAACTTTAAGGATTGAAGGATGGTTGCTGAATTACTATACTGGAGACAGGTGAGGAAATAAAGGTAGCTGTCAGATCTCATTGAACCATGAACTACGTAATGTAACCTTCCCCACGAGCTCCCACATCCCATCTTCAGTAAAATTTACTTAGAAACTACTGTATATTCAGGGGGAGGTAGAGGAGATCATGAGAAAAGAAAACCCAGAAATTTTCAGAAATCATGAGATCTGTGGGTTTTCATGGAACTTCTATGGAATTGGGAATTTAAGATAATTGGATCAAGATCTTTGAGAGGCGTGGAGTATCCAATGAACACCCTCAGTATGCATCCAACATTCATATACACAAGTAGTCACACATTTAAAAAACCACAATGGGATTATACAGTAATACAGTTCTGTAATAAACTTCCTTTTTTCACTTAATGTTTAGCAGACATTGTTCTAGTTAATAAATAAAAGTTTACTTGTTCTTAATATTAAAAGATATTGTGGATACGCTACTTTTATCATATATTAAATTGCCATATGTACTTGGATCAGCTTTGTGTTCCCACTGTTTCTTTGATTTACTTTATATTCCTGTGTTACAACAGTTACATTTTAATTACTGTAGGCTTAGTAAATGTTTTAATATCTAGCTGGTAGAGAAAGTTTTTCACTTTTTCAAAATTGTCTTGTCTGAGGGCCGGCCCGTGGCTCACTCGGGAGAGTGCGGTGCTGATAACACCAAGGCCACGGGTTCGGATCCTATATAGGGATGGCAGGTTGGCTCACTGGCTGAGCGTGGTGCTGACAACACCAAGTTAAGGGTTAAGATCCCCTTATCGGTCATCTTTAAAAAAAAAAGAAAAAAGAAAAAAAATTGTCTTGTCTGTTCTCACATGTCAATATTTCTAGACGAACTTTTTGAATTGTTTTTATAAAATTTCAAAACCAAAAAACTTTCCATCATTGTTTGATTTGGACACTAATGATATAAACATTATGCCAGGTGATAATGTAAGTCCTTTTACATTAGATTTATATTTGCTCTGTATCTTGTTTCTGTAAAATTGTGTCCTGGCAGTTTTCTTTATAAAATATCTATTGAGACATCTTCACTCTAAAGGTTTAAATTTTTTTTCTTAACTATAATCCTTAATCTTGGGGCTATACTTACTTATTAAGTGATGTTAGAGGTGATTATATTTGTTGGAATATATTTTTTGTAGGAATTTAAGTATACGCATTTATAATAGTACATGAGGAACTACCTGAACTGATCATTCCTTCACTGTTAATTCATTAACTTGATTCTGCCCTCACTATGTCATAATTGGTTTCAATCTACTGATTAGCTAGTTAAAAGTTTCAGATCTGTGTTCTGCTTTTTTCTCCTCAGACCAAAAAAAAAATAATGAATCCTGTTACTCTAGAATTTCTAAAGAGAAGTTTTTCTCTGTCTCAATTTATTCAAATTTTATATTTCTCAGTAAATGATTATAATTTTCTATGTTTAGGTCCAAACTTCTTATTAAATCTATTCTTTGACAATTTATAACTTTTTGCCAATGTAAAGAGAGTCAAACTTTTATAATGTTCTCCAATTAGTTACTGCTGGTTTATAAAAACACTATTTTGTTAAAAATTGATTTATCTTATGTTAGTCTATGAAAGAATCTTGCTGGCTTAGTTTATTAATTCTGTTGGGTTTTTGTATAATGTAAAATGTTGCAACTAATGTAACCATTTCTATCTAAAATATGTATAAACTTCTTCTTTTCCCCCTTATTGCAAAAGCTAGAGCATCCAGAACTATTTTAAATCATGGATGTGAGGATATGCACCATTGTCTTATTCCTAAATGTAATGGAAATACATAGTATAAGTGTGATAACTAGATATTATATCACATGCCAACTCCAAATCATTTGTAGGGCTACCTGAAGAGCTGGGTTGAATGTGATTCTAAGGCTGTGTCAGCAAACAGTGTTATGGCAGATTGTCAACATCTGCCATACATCTATGAGGAGGCAATTGTAGTAAATGAATTAATAATATTGGTAAAGTTTTTAATATTTAGCCTTATTTGCTCTGTAACTTCTATTTTGACTTCCTTTTTGATCTAAGATTTACCAAGAAAAAATTTTAATTTATAGGCAGTTAGAATGATTATTTTTAACCCCCTTTTGTAGTTAGTATTTAATTGAATCATAGTTAAACAATGTTTAGAATTTTATTGAAGTGTTCTCCTATTCTAGTTAATTTCTGTAGGTGGGCTACAGGTGTATGTAAAGGATGTGTATTCTGTTTTGGGAGGAAAAACTTTTTATGTATCTTGTAAACCAAGCATGTATAAGTTGTTACTTATATCTTCTTATAGTCATAATTATTTTTTGTCCAATTGATTATGAAATTCTCTGGGAAAGACATACTGTGATTACGTTTTGTCAAATTCTTCTTTCTTTTATAATAGTATTTACTTTATGTATCTTGGTACATTGTTTTCTGTTGTATAGATATTCATATCTCTTTTCTCTTTTGATAGATTATTTAAAAAAAATATTCTTTCTAGATAAGTTGAATTTTTTTTTAACTAACTTTTGCCTGGTGTGTATTTTCCCATATTTTTATTTTGAAATTTTCTATGTCATTAACTTTAGGCATAGATCCATCACTTACAAGTATAAAAGATGAGGTACAGAATTGAGAAGATGAGACTTATATGATTGACATCATCGCCAAAAACAGTTGACATCCACAATTGGATCAGCTTTGAACTTAGAATTCCAAACAAGAAACTTGCTATAAAATATGACCAAATACCATGCACAACACCACGAGCTATAAGAAAGGAGTAAATAGAAAATAGTTAATAAAACTTACTTGTCCTTAATTTTAAGGGATATTCTGGGTCAACTTTTTTTTGCTGATATATTTAAAATTAGCTTATTGCTGTAATGAACATGGGAGTGCAGATATCCCTTTGACATTGATTTCAATTCATTTGGTTGAATACCCAGAAGTGGGATTACTGGATGATATGGTAGTTCTATTTTTAATTTTTTGAGGAACCTCCATAACGTTTTCCATAGTGGCTGTACCAATTTACATTCTCACCAGTGTACAAGTGTTCCCTCTTCTCTGTATCCCCCTAACACTTGTTAACTTTCATCTTTTTGATAAAAACCATTCTAACAGGTGTGAGGTGATATCTCATTGTGGTTTTAATTTATATTTCTTTAATCATTTGTGATGCTGAGCATTTTTTCATGTACCTGTTGGCCATTTGTATGTCTTTTGAGAAATGTCTCTTCAGGTCCTTTGCTCATTTTTGATTGGGTTGTTTCTAAGATATAGAATCAACCTAAGTGTCCACCAATGGACAAATGGGTAAAGAAACTGTGGCATGTACAAGGGATCTTCAAAAAGTTCGTGAAAAGATTTGTATATCTTTTAATATAATTTTTCCATAAACTTTTTGAAGAACCCTCATATGCACAATGGAATACTATTCAGCTTTAAAAAAAGAAGGAAATCCTGCCATTTGTGACAACATGGATGAACCTAGGGGACATTATGCTACGTGAAATGGGCCAGGCACAGGAAGAAAAATACTGCATGATCTCACATATATGTGGAATCTAAAAAAGTTGAATTCATAGAAGTAGAGAGTAGAATAATGATTACCAGAGGCTGGGGGTTCTAAGGAAGGGAATGGGGAATTGTTGATCAATGGGTACAAAGTTTCAGACAGACAGGAGGAATAAGTTTTTGTTTTTGTTTTTGTTTTGAGATGGTCAGATTTATATAGGAGGCATAAGTTTTGAAATATACTGCACAGCAGGGTGACTATAGTCAATAACAATGTATTATATATTTCAAAGTAACTCAGAGAATAAAATTTCAAATGTCTCACCATAAAAAAATACAGGTAAGTGAAGTTATGTTTATGTTAATTAGCTTGTTTTAATCCTTCTACATTATATACATATATCAAAACAACACATCGTACCCCATAAATGTATATAATTATAATTTGTTAACTAAAAATAATATTAATTAAAGATAGCTCATTGCCTTTGGGGGAGATGTACAGTTTTTTTAATTTCTAAGTTGAAAGAGTTTCTTCTCAAATACTGAAAGCTACACTTAAGTTTGTAAAATTTGGTCAGTTTAGTCTAGGAGCTTCTTTTAGTCTACATTAAGGAATATATATTTAATCAGTGCCTACTGTGTGTCAAACAGTATAATGAGTTTTGGCAATACAGGAATGAGAAAGAAGTAAGAAGTCCCTAATCTCATGGAACTTATACTCCAGATCTAATGTTATACACACAAGAAACCCAGAAAAAGGAATGCCTCTGGGTCCCAGCTGAATGTCCTGCACTGTGTTGGCCTGTCAAATTGACTGATCGCTTCCCTACTATTGGACATTTCATTGGTTTTATCTTCCCCTCCAATAAATATTGCTGCGCTGTATATTTCTGTACATACAATTTTTGTGCTTCTCTGATTACTTCCTTAGGTCCCACAAATGGAATTATTGCCCCGAAAGATAGTTGCTCCTTTGTTGTTTGTTGTTGATATTTTTATTTTTTGTCTAATTGCTTTTCACAAAACAATGTTAATGATTCCCTTCCCAGGAAAACAGGGAGCTTGAGCCCAGGATAGTCTCAGTTGCTGGAATGAGGCATGCCAGTGGGCGAGGAAGTCCTCCCCACATTATGGGGGGGGACAGAGTAGCAGAATTTGAATCACAGATGAGGGTGGGTCCCGGTGTCAGAAAAGTCTAAAGGGCCAACTCCAGCAGAACATGTGGAAAGCAGGAACTGAACCAAAACAAAGAATGGCCAAGAGAAAAACAGAAACATCACCCACCACAAAAAACAAGGCTAAGTTTGGAGAGTAAATCCTAAAATGGTGACCTGAGGCAGTAGAACGAAGGGTAAAGGATTGTTTTTTTGTTTGTTTGTTTTTTAATATTTGTTGAATCAAAATTGATTACACATATTTTGGGGGTTCGACATTGAGATATGTTGACCAAATCAATATTACTAGTATACATATTGTTATAAATCATAATTATTCTTTATGCCCCTTGTCCAATCTCTCCCCTTTCCCCATTTCCTCCTCCCTCCCCCCTCTAAATACCCTAGATTTCTTCTCTCCTTCTGAAAGAGTAATGGTTACTCTGTTGATTTGTTGCCTAGATGATCTGTCCAATGTTGAGAGGTGTGTTCGGGTCCCCCAATATTATCATAGAGCAGATGCTTCTTCTGTCACTCTGAAATGGGCTTTGTGGAAAGAGACAGTCTCTTCTTTTCTTTATCTCTGCTGGTGACTATCCTTGTGTCAATGCACTCCAGTGGCTGGCAGACCATCTGAGTGGTGGTTGTGGTTTCTAGCTGCTTTTGTAGCAACCTTGGTTATGGTGGTGGCTGTGGTGGGCCTACCACATGGGGGTGATGTTTTTGGCATGCTCCTTGGTGCTGGCAGTGTGTCTGGTTGTGGAAAGTATCTGGTCCCCAGATCCATGCCTTGGGTCCCTGGGTGGGTCCCAAGGTGCTAGAGCAGTGTGCCTGAATCTGGGAGGGGGGTCCTGTCCCTGGATCCATACCTCAGGACCCTGGGTGGGCCCTGAGGTGCAGGCACAGTGTGCCTAGTTGTGGGAGGGGGGGGTCCATTCCCCTTCTCCATGCCTTGGGTCCCTGGGTGGGCCCCAAGGTGCTCGAGCAGTGTGCCTGAATCTGGGAGGGGGGTCCGGTCCCTGGATCCATACCTCAGGACCCTGGGTGGGCCCTGAGGTGCTGGCACAGTGTGCCTGCTTCTGAGAGGAGGGTCTGTTCCCTTTCTCTATACCTTGGGTCCCCTGTTAGGCCCCAAGGTGCTGGCACGCTGTGCCTGGTTGTGGGTGGGGGGTCCGTTCCCCTTCTCCATAATTTGGGTCCTCAGGCAGGCCCTGAGGCACTGATACAGTGTGCCTGCTTGTGGGAGGGTGTTCTGGTCCCCTTCTGTATGCCTCAGGTCCCCAGGTGGGCCCCGAGGCTCTGGCACAGTGTACCTGGTTGTGGGAGGGGGGATAAAGGATTGTTTTTTATGAATCTTTATCCATAAATGTCCATTGGGAACAAGGGCACTATCAGGAGTGCTGAGGTGATTTAGATCCCTTCCACCTGGACTCATTTCAAAGCTGACAGAGAACCATGTTTTCTAGATTTTCCAAGTAGGAAGATTAGTGTCTCTAGAGATAGTCTGAACGTGAGAGGAGAGTTCCATGAATGGTCTCTAGTCCATATGATCTAGGCAAGGAGCTGGCCGTGACAATAATTTCAGAAGTTCAGTGTCTCCTGTCACTGAAACATAAGATAGAGGCAGACTCTGGTTTCAGAAGCATGCAGGAATCTGGAGTTAGAAGACCCCAGTGTAAAAGTTGCCTTCAACTATAAGAAAGGAAAACAGCTTTTAATTATTAGCATGTTTGCTAACTAGATTTGTTAAACCAGGGAAAGTCTTAAGAAAAGACTTTTTAAATCATTTTTTTAAACATCATTGTTATTTACACTGTTCTTAAACTCCACTAAGGTTGGAAAGGGTAAGAAATCTGAGTGCAGTAACTTTTCTTAATTTTTCCCAGTTGTGAAATATGTGCTGATTTCAAAGATTAGTAACACTGTTTAGATAATTACATAAGTTAAAATAACAATGGTTACTCTGAAAATTATTGATTCACAATTGTGTCAGTTGATATAAATGAAATAGTAGTAAAGCTTATCAAGCATTTTAAAATTTCTTATTTCTTAAGGAAAAGTTTTCCTTCAAAGCTATTAAAAGTTCACAAAAAGACCTAATGGCTAAGAAAATAAATTCACCGTTCTCTCTCTCCTACAGCAGTTTTTATTATTGAAGTCATTCCTATTACTATTTTTTATTTTATTTTGTCAATATACAATGTGGTTGATTATTGTGGCCAATTACCGAAACTTCCCTCCCTCCTCCTGCTCCCTCCTCCCTCCCAACAATGTCCTTTCTGTTCGCTTGTCATATCAACTTCAAGGAATGGTAATTGTTGTGCCTTCTTCCCTCCCCCTGCCCCCCGTTTATTTGTGTATTTATTTATTTATTTTTAGCTCCCACAAATAAGTGAGAACATGTGATATTTCTCTTTCTGTGCCTGACTCATTTCACTTAATATAATTCTCTCTAGGTCTATCCATGTTGTTGCAAACGGCAGTATTTCATTCTTTTTAATAGCTGAGTAGTATTCCATTGTGTAGATATACCACATTTTCCATATCCACTCATCTGATGATGGACATTTGGGCTGGTTCCAACTCTTAGCTATTGTAAAGAGTGCTGCAGTGAACATTGGGGAACAGGCATACCTTCAACTTTATGATTTCCATTCCTCTGGGTATATTCCCAGCAGTGGAATAGCTGGGTCATATGGCAGATCTATCTGCAATTGTTTGAGGAACCTCCATACCATTTTCCATAGAGGCTGCACCATTTTGCAGTCCCACTAACAATGTATGAGAGTTCCTTTTTCTCTGCAACCTCGCCAGCATTTATCGTTCAGAGTCTTTTGGATTTTAGCCATCCTAACTGGGGTTAAACCATCTCAATGTGGTTTTGATTTGCATTTCCCGGATGCTGAGTGATGTTGAGCATTTTTTCATATGTCTGTTGGCCATTTGTATATCTTCCTTAGAGAAATGCTATTTAGCTCTTTAACCCCATTTTTTAATTGGGTTACTTGTTTTTTTGTTGTTGTAAAGTTGTTTCAGTTCCTTGTATATTCTGGATATTAATCCTTTGTCAGATGTATATTTTGCAAATACTTTCTCCTACTCTGTTGGTTGTCTTTTAACTCTGTTAATTGTTTCTTTTGCTATGCAGAAGCTTTTTAGTTTGGTATAATCCCATTTGCTTTGGTTGCCCATGTTTTGGGGGTCGTATTCATGAAGTCTGTGCCCAGTCCTACTTCCTGAAGTGTTTCTCCTATGTTTTCTTTAAGAAGTTTTATGGTTTCAGGGTGTATATTTAATTCTTTAATCCATTTCGAGTTGATTTTAGTATATGGTGAGAGGTATGGGTCTAGTTTCATTCTCCTGCATGTGGATATCCAGTTATCCCAGCACCATTTGCTGAAAAGGCAGTCTCTTCCCCAGTGTATAGGCTTGGTGCCTTTGTCAAAGATCAGATGGCTGTAGGTGTGTGGGTTGATTTCTGGATTCTCTATTCTATTCCATTGATCAGTGTGTCTGTTTTTATGTCAGTACCATGCTGTTTTGGTTATTATAGCTTTGTAGTATAGTTTAAAGTTGGGTAGTGTTATGCCTCCAGCTTTATTTTTCTTTTTTTGCTCAAAATTGCTTCAGCCATGCATGGTCTTTTGTCATTCCATATAAATGTCATTACTTACAGGTTTTTTTTTTCCCCTATAAAACCTAAAAAGACCCACAAAACTGTTCCATTGATTATTATCCAAACTACAAGGCAAGGTCTGTGAAAGTGTGGTAACTTCATCTATTGTGTTCATGGCTGAATCCTCAGTTTCCAGAATAGTAAGTATCACATAAGCACATATCAATAAATTAATTTTGAATCAATGAATGAAATTCCATGTTAGTACATCTTTCCCTCTTTTCTTTTTTTCCCCTTCTCAGAGTGAATGTCAAGAAAGTTCTCTCGATTAAACTGTAGGTGTCATTTTTGATATAACTTTTCCTGAAATTCTGTGGTCAATATATAATATATTAATTAGGGCTTGCACCAGGTTTAGTAACTGGACATGGATATTTCCCACTGGCATATATGACTGCACTTCTTTGTACTTGTCAGTTCCCCCAGTGGTGGCCTTTGAGATTTTCAGATACTCCTGAATATAGAAGATTCTTTGTTGCATACCACAGTCATCTTCAGGAAGGTCATATCTTCAGGAAGTTTTATGGTAAAAGCTCTCTGAGTCCCATATTGGGTCACCTCCCTTTGTGCTCTGTATTTTGGGAGAGGTTGTGTGTGTGGTTGTTTGGTTGTCTTACATATCACAGATGGCAGTTTTGGAGTATTTAAAAATGATGTAGCTTTCTGTGCCAAATTGGGGTTGTAGGTTCACTATAGATGTTCCAAGCTGCCATTGCCTGGGTACACTAACATTGGATACAGAGCTCCATCCATTTGTTGTTTACAAGTTCCAAAGGCAGAAGGTAAGTGTTTCTTATGCTCAAGTAGGGTAAGTGTCCACCATCTGCACCAGCTTCTTTGAGGAAGAGGCGAGGGTGTGGTGGTCTTCAGAATGGGTCTTCTTGGGAAAGAATACTCTTCACCTCTGAGTTTCAGGCATTGATTATAAATATGCAAGGCTTGATGAGTCAGAATAGAGATAATGAGGGTCCCTGGCTGCTCAACAATGAAGCACTCTCCAGAGACAGGGAAAACAATTACAGCTAAAACCTCCTCTTCTTGAGTGGTGGGAAAGGTTTTTTGGGATATTATTCATTGCTGGAGAGAGCGGGTAGTAGAAGGATTCCAGTTCAGCATAGTGGATTCTTTGGTATCATACAGACCCCTTAGTGGACTAGAACATGGTCTGGAGGTACCTCCTAAACACTACTTTTTCAAGGGGTTTGGGGTGAGGGTAGAACGAGACAATGCTGCAGAAGGTATTAGAACACACACATCCAGGGAGTGGAATAGTATATGTTATCAATTTCTCAAGAAAACTGTAATCATTGCTTTTCCAAAATCAGTGCAAATGCCACATGATAAAAAGGTTAATAACTTCTTACCATTATTACAAAACTATTTTGATTTCATAGACATCATGAAAGGGTCCTATGGACCCCCTTCCCTCACTATCCAGGTATTCAGAGATTACACATTGAGAACAACTTTTCTAGGAGGAAGATATGGTGTTTTCACCAGGGAGGGCACATAACCTGCTTCTGAGGGTGCTAGTAACACTGTACTTCTTGTCCTGAGTGAAAATCACACAGCCGTATACTTTGTAATCATTTATTACAATGTACATGTATCATGTATTTTATACACACACACATACACATGATAAAGGTGAAAAATTCATATGGTTCAGGGCTATCAGAAAGTGGTAAATGAAAGTGCTCATGGCACCTTGCAATCCCTCTGCTTACAAGCACTATTCTCCAGCCCTGTAGATGGCTATATAATTTATACTTCCTCCCTGAGCTGATAGCTTCCTATATTGCCTGCATGAGAGATAGTCCCAGGCAAAGGGCAAGGAAGCTGCCTCTTTTCACTACTAGTGGATGAACTACCTGGCTTATCTGCTAATATCACCTTCAGCATGTAAAAATGACATCTCTCATCCTTGTTGTCTAGTATTCTGGTTCAGCCCAGGCCTGTGGAATGCTGCTCCTATTAAGCATCCTCATAAAAAGCCCCAACCCGGCCTCACAACAAAACCATAACTAATATTAAATAAGGAATGTGTGGTAGTGTTTTGTAAAGGGTAAATCACTATACTAATACCTACTATTATACTTCTACAAGCACAACTTATGATAAGATATTACAAAATCCATGCCAGCTTTCAGAAAATACAAGATTCCGATTTTAATAAATTAAGAAAAAAATATGTCCTTACCTATAGTATGGTTCATCGTTTGGTGTCTTAAGTTAACATTCTTAACACTACTAAATGTGATTAACGACATAGCAGAGGTCATCAGACTTTCTCCATTAATTAAATTGACGAGGTCTCTAGAAAGACCTATGTATGTTGAGGGGGGAGGAGATATTTTTTAAAGTGAGAAAAATGTTATCAACCAAGAATGAAAATTTTCTAGCAAGTAGAATGATATTCTTTGCTCTAAATTTATGTAACATAATTTCCCCTACATACTAAGACTTTAGTCATGAAAACTCCCTTCAAGAAAATTTATTATATATAAACTGTAAATTAAGTCTAGATCATCATAAATAGGGACCAAATTAATTGTGGTCCATTATGTTTATGTAAGCGGGATAATTAATTACAGGCCTTGCTCCTTGTTTCAAAACACAGATGAAAACATAACCTACTATTTTTTAAAATTCAGTGATTTGGTCACTGATAAGTACACACATCATGAGTTAGATGTATTTAAGGCAAGACAGAAAACAGAGATTGAAGAATAAAGTAAATTCATATACCAAGGCTTTATAACATGACATCTAAATAAAATATTTTTTGTAAACCAATCACTCTATAACCACGATCACAACCTAACTATATAAATATTCTGACAGAAGAGAAGAAAAGGCAAGGCAGACTGTTCCTGTGGGGGCTCAATTGCCTCCATGGCCCAATTCTTCACATCTCCTTGTATCCATGCCCTTTGTTGTAAGACTTTGCAGTGTCTGTCACCAGAAAGATCCAGTCTGTCTGGTTATGAGACTTGATGAAAGCAGAAAGATTTCTGCTTCCTCTGTTGGACCCCTGCCACCATCATGGCATCAGTCCCTGGCTACCCTGCTGGAGGGACGTGAGAGATACATGGAGGAAGGGCAGGTATTCCCAGTGAGGCCATCCTGTATTACTGAGCCCCCAGATGATCTGTCAGCTGATTGGAGACTGATTAGGGAACCTAGCCAGATCAGTAGAACCCAGCCCATGTTATCAGAACTTCCAGACTCCTGAGACATAACAAAAAATTGTCATTTTAAGCCACTACTTTTGAAATTATTACTCAGCAAAACCTAACTGATATTGCTGTATAATTATTCTATTTTAGAAAATAGATCTATAGCAAAATGTGAATATTTAAAAATAAATATTCCAAATTATAGGGGAATAAGAAGAGTAAAAACACCATAAAAAGCTGAAGACAGTGTGAATGTATTCATGTACTCTACTGATAGTCCTGGCAGATTTTTAAAAAATTTTTTGGAGGAGACATACACACACACACACACACACACACACACATGTCTATATATTTATAAATATATATAAATTTATAAATGCAGTTGACCCTTGAACAACTTAGATTTGAACTGCATGGGCACGCTTATATGTGGATGTTTTTCAATAATGGACTGCATGGGAGGGTCAGTGCCCCTAACCTCCATATTGTTCAAGGGTCAACTGTCCACATATTTATAAATCTTACTTTGCAAACTTAGCCAAAAATGCTGCCAAGAAGAAAATATTTGTGTTAGTCTGTTTCTGTTGCTTATAACAGGACCCCTAAAACTGTGTAATTTATAAAGAAACAAAATTTATTTTGTACAGTTTTGGAGACTGGGAAGTCCATGTCCAGGGAACACATCTGGTGCCGGCCATCTTCTGGGTGGAAACTCTCTACAGATCCCCTGTGACCACTGTGTCACACGGCCAGAATGGGCTAAGAAAGAGTGCTAACTTTCTCAGTTGCTCTCCTTTTAAAGCCATTATACTTTGAACTGTGCCCGTTACTCCATGAATGATGGATCAATCCATTCACAAGAGCACATCCCTTATAAAATAATCACTTCTTAAAGGCCCCACCTTTCAAATGCCATAATAGGATTTCTCACTCTTTTAACACTGTTACAATTGGGGTCAAATTTCCAATATATAAACTTTGGGGGACACATTAAACCCATAGCAATACTTAAAAAAAATTCTTTTTAAAGATGAAAAATGAGTGAAAAAACAAATTCAAAAAGTAATGGCAAGATGGCTAAAATTTATGAGAATAACCTTGCAAGACACCCCAAATAGATTATCTAAATTAAACAACAGCAGGCTAGAAAATCAGTGGAGTGTTGGATCACAAGATTATGAAGTAAAGAGATGTGTGAAATCAGCTCTCAGGTATCACAGAACTCCCTCAAATCTTTCCAGTAGAGAAGCACTGGCACTGACAAAGTCACACTGAGGTAGGGATGTGGGGTAAAAGAGGATGTGAAGGGAAAGACATGAATTGAAAGTTGGGGGATGGATGCTGTCACTTTCTTCTTCCAGTGTCTCACTTCTATCTCTTAATCTCCTTGTCTTGAAGACTCAGTTTTCCTTCATTCAAATATTTACACCTGGTGTGTCTCTCCTACCCTATTACTACTTGCCTCAAATAACTCTTTCCCCTTTAATTGGCCATAAAGTGAAAATGAAATTGGAAAGAACATGTGTGTGTGTGTGCGTGCATGGGCATACATGGGTGTGCTATATTAATATTCTATTTTAAAGCAATTTTTCTAGTTTTCATTATTAAAAAGTGACTGAGAAGAAAATAAGATTATTGTATTTCTTAGGTTATTTTTTTGCTTTTCTGGGTTAAATTGACTTGTTATTTTCCTTTTCAATGTAGATTTATTTCCCCTAAAATAGTATACACTAGAAACACTATAAACTTGGTGATTTGTTTTTGACTTTTCAGACTTTTAGTCTTAATGGTGACAATGACTCCAGAGACAATTTTTTTAAAAAAAATGACATTATATTAATGACTGCTTTCAAAGGAAAAGAAATATTGGGCAACAGAATGTCACCACAATGTGACAATATTTTAATGCCCTAGAACTGCTCTGTTGGCTCAAGGTAGAAGCATGCATAAAGTCAAGGATTCTAACTAATCTTCTGCCCTATTCCACAATTGGATATAATGCTTTTTTTTTTTTTTTTTTTTTGAGACTAAGTAAGCCCATCACTGGCATTTCCTTCTGTCCTAAGCATCACCTCCAAAATCTTTGCTCAATTCTCAATCCCCTCAATCCCCAGTCCCTCACTATCCCACTTCATATAGTGAAAAGCTACCGCAAACAAAAGATTTTAAAACTAAGACATGTTAATTACAAAATTTGGTGTTTTAAATATAGAAAAAGAGAAAAATATACCTACCAAGGTCTCTTATAGAAGCTGCAGTCAACATGGGATCTGAACTCACAAGGATAGCTGAAAATAATAACCATGAGGTGGACTTCAAAAGCAATTTATTCACAGATGCCAGATACCAAATAATTAAGGTATAATTAACCAAAAAGCCAGGAATTGTAATTAAAAGTATCTGTGAAGAAATATCACGAGAAGAAAAATCAGATTGCTTTTGTATTCCATTTTAAAAGCAGATAATCAGAATTACTGTAATGTAGAATCACTAGCACCACCAGGGCCCACCAACGGACATACCTGTTCCAGCTGATTCCCTACTTGAGCAGAGATGCAGGAGATGGCTCAGCAAACATCAGCTGAGCCAACCCAAACCACTTTTATATATCTGTTCTTTTCAATTTTACCTTTTTGTCATTTGTCTGAACTCCATGCACCTGGATGTGGTTGACAGTGTAAATTATTCTAGTAGTTTTGCTTCTAATGCAGTTTAGGTAATGACCTTATATTCACAAAACTGTTTTGATTACTTTGAAAGAAATTTACACCCTGCTTTTGATATGAAGTATTTTTTCTCGAGGTTTTTCTATGATATAGTCCAAATAATTTAAAAAATCATTATAGTTTGTGAATTAGCTTATTGCTGCTTCTGTGAGTTTTCTTCTCTACTTTTGTTCTTTTACATGTGGGTCTAGGAAGCTTTAGAACTTGGGAATTCAAAACATGACTTTTCTGAACAATTTTTTTACTGGAGCTGATGTACTTCATAATAGTTCTCTTGTAGCATCACAGAATTAAAATTATAACTTGTTTAAAGTTCTGCCACTACTTTCTTCCTCCATGATTTTTTTCTGTATCTTCAATATGCCAGACAATTGCCAAGATACAGTTTATTTAATAAAATACGAAGCTAAATTTACTGCACCCATACCCTGTACCTTTTCTGTCTTCTTCGTTCTCTATTTTGGAACAAAATTTTAAAAACTCTCAACACAGATAAAATATGGTTCATGAGTAAATGATATTACTGAAAAAGAATACTTACGTGACCCAATAACTTTTGAAGCATGTATACATCCATGTCAAATGCAACATTAAAGATAATTACAGGTGTAAACATACCAAAAAATAAGTCTGGATCCATCCACTGTATGGCCTGTGCATATCTTTGCACCTAATAATATAAAAATATATTATTTTCTCATTCATCCACCTTTCTATTAGCATAGAATACATTCCAGGCACTCCTGTCTTTAGCAATAGAGAAAGACGATTTTAAAAAGATACATCACAATGTAATAAATGCTAAAGTCTTAACTCTGATGGATTTTCATAGTTCTCCATCAGATTATTACCAATTACAAATGTACATTAATGCACACCCCTATGCCCATTTTATTTTTTTAAAGAATAGGTATAGGAAGTATATTGACATAGGTACTAGAGAATATGTAGCAGATTTTCAGCATATGAGAGAAAGAAAGAGATTTCAGCTAGGTGGATTATCATGCACAAAATCCACAAAGGAATAAATTACCATATCAAATTCCAGAAACTATGAACAATTAACCATGGCTTATGTAGAAGAAGTGTGGAAGAATAGCAGGGATAGAGACTGGAAAGTTAAAGCAATTCATGAAATAACTAATTAACAATGTTTATCATAAGATATTTAGTTAATATCTGTAAATCATATTATGAGTATCTATTCAACATTCATTCATTCAGGTAACACTGAGGACCTGCTGTGTTAGGTGATCGCTTTGCATTTGGGAGACAACTCTCCATGGGCCTCTTGTGTTTCTCTATGTCTTATGAATGGAGGCACTAATTGCTTTTGTTCCAGACCATCTTTTCATGAATGTTTATGTGGCCAACAGTCTTGAAAGATAGAGCAAGTATCTTTTTCTAGAGCAAAGGGTGAGTTTACTTTACTGTCCAGAGTAATAAAGGTGATGTCTCCCTCTGGAGCAATAAAGCAAATGAGCTTACCACCCAGTATAACATACTCATGTTCCCTAAGCTTATGTGTCTTCTCTTGTAATGAAACACACTGTGTGCAGATTCCACGTGGTCCTCTTTGCCTCTTCCTGTGGATTTGAGGTTCAGAAAGCAGACACAGAAAATGCTCATACTCTGGTTACTGCTATTGCTATGAGTAATAAAGCCTTTTGTCTCTGGCCCAGGAGTCACACGTCTTTTGCCAGGACTGTGAAACTATGGAAGGCTAGGTTATTACCTTACAAGTAGAGTAAAATCTTAGACCTTTCACAACTCTTGACATATGGTTTCTTTGAAGAAGTTACTGACAAATAGTAAAGTTAAGTTTACGCAAGTACTTAAAATTGCAATCATGTCAAAATCATAAGAATATAAAATCTGTTTGTGACAAGTAAAGTGGTAATCTGCTTTTGTTTCTTACATAAATATATATTTTTTCTATTTTTTTTAATGTTACTGGGTAAATTTGTTTGGGAAGGTCAATCATTTTCAGACAAGTTCTCATATCCACTCTGATTGATTAGGGCAGGCACTGGCAAGCTGTGGCCTCTGAGCCAAATCTGGCCCAATGTTTGTTTTTGTAAATAAAGTTTTATTGGAACACAGACATGCTTCATTTATGTGTTATCTATAGCTGCTTTTGAGATACAATGGCAGAGGTGAGTAGTTGTAACAAAGATCATATGGTCTGCATAATATAAAATATTTAATACGTGGCCTTTTATTAAAATGTTTGCCATAAACTCCAAGGCTAGAGGACTATTTAATGTGTCAGTGATGCATTCTGTATACATTATAGTAAGTATTCTGTCTCTCCTCTACCTGACTCCAGTGTTCCCAACTATTTTAAAATACTCTAGCTGCTTTGATTCTATCTATAGTTTGCCTTCCTCCTCACTTCCAGCTTCAGGCTAGAGGTTCAACTTATGTTTCTTGATATATTCTACCCCAGGCACACTTAGAGAATAGCCTCTATTCTAATGAAAACCATGTAAAACATTCTTAACTGAGGCAATGGATTAGTTTAATATCAGAATTTTCCTGCTACTACAGTCCTGTACCAGCAGCACAAAGTCTCCCCAAGTTCCTATCTCTTTAGCTAATTTCTTGTCTAGGCTTTTGAATTCTGCTTAACACTCATTGACCACTCACACTTTCAGTAACTGTATGTGTACTCATTCTGGATTGCCTACATAGTTTTAGACCTAGGCTCTGTTTTGACTCTGTTTAGCTGGATCTCAGCTTTTTCAACCCTGGCTCCTTTTTCTGCATGTCTGATCTAATGCTATCCATATCACAAGCATCTACTAACTGGCACAGCAGTAAGGGGAGAGGTATTTTTACAAATTTTCTTAAGCCATCTTTTCGTTTATATAATTCTTAGTTATAATGCAAAGTATTCATTTACAACACACACCTCAAAAGATACAAAACTTAGTATTTCAAAACAGCATCCAAGTAAAAATAATATCACAGGGAGAGGAATTGGAAAGTCTTTCACGTACAGGTTCAAAAATGCTGCAAAAAAAAAATGTTATTATTGACTCAATAAAATATCACATTTATAGAACTTTAATGAGATATGATTTCTTAATACTGAGGACAATAAAATACTATTCTACTTGTTATTTTCATGTAATTGAAGCCCTCCCTCACACTTAAGCTCACAGAATCAGAGTAATTGTTAGTCCACCTGGTTTCTGCTTTACTTCTATGATGTACCTCACTTCCTTAGAATCTTTAGTAAACCTGCTAGCAGTCGTTGGCTCTTGAATTACTACTGGAATGTTTATAGTAGTTTATATACACCCTATAAATCAGAGATTCATTTCTTTAGTAATCCTGCAATGAAAGGTTAATAAATAAACCTTAGTGCAACTTGCTGGTTGAGGAATAATGAGGAACTAGCTATAATAATTTGCTTAATGAGAAAACTAGCTACGTATTACTAGTTATCTATTACATATTTAAAAACCTATAATGAATATTTAACTTTGTTTATCATTGTAACAAAAGTGCAATAAGTTAAAATCATAGCATTCCCTTCTGTATTAGTCCATTTTCTGTCACTTATAACAGAATACTGAAAGTGGCTTATTTATAAAGAAACAAAATTTATTTCTTACAGTTTTGGAGGCTGGGAAGTCCAAGGTTGAAGGTAGCATCTGGGGAAGGCCTTCTTCTTGGTGGGACTCTGCAGAGTCCCAACGCAGTGCATGGTGTCACATGGTGAGAGGTCCAAGAGCATGTTAACATGCTCATTTGCTCTCCTTATAAAGCCACTAGTGCTACTCCTGTTACAACGCATCCATCCATTAAACTTTATGAATGGACTAATCCATTCATGAGGACAGAGCTCTCATGATCCAATCACCTCTCAAAAGCCCCACCTTTCAAGTAACTATAGTTGAATTTCCCAAGCTTTAAATACTTTTACCATAGGGATTAAGTTTCAAGATGAGCTTTGGAGGAGACATTCAAACCATAGTACCTTCCATTTAATTTTTTCTTCTTATTTGTAAAACAATCCCTAATCAGGTCAAAGAAAGTGCAGGTGAAGGAGAAGGAGAAGAAAAGAAAAGAAAAGAAAACTTTCTTTTGATTTCCACAGTATTATATTCTTCTCATAAGAGCTAGGTATAATTTGTCATTTGGAAACACCCTACCCCAACTTTCGATTCCCTGCTTATTTTCTTTAATTATACTCATCACTTAAATCTAACACTGACCTAGCAAGTAAGAAGATTTGAACATTTGAACCTGATAGAAGTAAAGAATATTCTCGGCAGATTATTGTTGAATTCATTTGACTGAAAATATTGAAATAAAGGTATCAATTTAGAAACAAAATTCTAATTTCTTATTACTGCTACTTTCCTTATTTCTATATGGTAGCAATTATAAGATATATCCATAGACTAAGCTCAATAAAGAGTGACACTTACCTCCAATGGTAGCGATCAAAGACAGTATTAGAATGATTTCAGGGAGGTCCTGAGGAGAACTCAAAAACAAATTCCTGATAAATTCTAGCCATGAGCTAGAAAAACTGTTGTGATTGGTGAAATTAGAAATAGTTTGGTTACCAGTACTCATTCTGTTGTTTTTCGTGGACCATCTGAATCCAAGTCTATGTCTGTCTGCAAAACTAAGGATCAAAAGAACATAAGATTTACCTTCGTGGCGGCCTTCTAATGATTTTCTAAAACAGAAAAAAATCCCTACCTTTCTTCTTCATATCTAGTGATATCTTAGGGTCGTCCAAAATTAGGAATTCTTCTCCCTTGTGCGATGCTTTCAAATTAAATGAAATGGAAAAGGCAGAACCCCAAGCGATAGAGACGAGCCAGTGCCACCTTGTGTTCACTACCATGTCAAGCACTACTCAGTTATTAATCAGCCTGCATCTATTCAACTGTCTGAAAGAATTCTTCATCCAACCATTCACCAGTCACTGGGACCACAAACTGGTGCAGGTTACTTAGTTCTGGGGATGGACAACCGAAACTGCCTTCAGTTTATCTGAGTTTTTGGAAGCCTGTTCTGGCATCTGTTCCTAACAGCAAATGAAATGGGGGACGAATATTCTGATCTCTTTTGTTATTTTATCCAGACAGAAATGAACAGATCATGATGATACCCAATCATAGCCTTTGTTTATCTCATTTGGGACACCAACAGGCCAGGTTTTCTCTAACTTTTATATATTTTACAGCAACCAAGAATGTAAGAAAAATATTGAAACTGAAAGTACTTACTTAAAACAGGGGGATTGTTACATGTTTTTTCTCATTGTTACGTTTGGAAGAGGAACAAGGACCTTGCTAAGGGTTTGAAGCAACAGATAAAAGCCACAGTCAGGTAATCCCACTTGCTTTCCCAGGGAAAGGAAAGTTTTACATCAGAGATCTTGAACTGCATGCAGGGAATTCTTATGATCCTCTCTCATGATAGTAGCTTAACAGTTTCTAATATCTGCTATTAGCATCTCATCTGGCTGCCTTGCTAAACAATTATGATCATTCCTCTCATAATCTATCAGTTGGTTTTTTCAGTTTCTATGTATTTATGTTTTCTTATATGTTTTTTGATTATAAAAACAATATTTTGAAAGAGAAAATGATATACACGAATACATGTTTACTGTGAACACTTTTTAAAATAAATGAATATGTAAACAAACATTTCAGAAGCAGAAAAATGTCACCCACAATCATATCATCTAGTGGCTCTCATATGTTTTATTTATAGTTGATCTCATCCTTGTATAAGTACATTTTACACTGTTTTCTACTTGTTATTGTATCACCAGCATCAAAAAGCCTTATAGACACCATTTACAAAGATTGTATCACATTAGCACCAAGGTAAAAATGCAGACTCTGTGGTTAGAGCACCTGCACGCAGAGGTCTGATGGGCTTCTGCTTGAACAACTCACTTGAGCTCCACTGGCCTCAGGTTTCAAATCTGCATAGTTTCCTAGTCTGTGTAATTTATCTTGCTGTATTTATTATGTTTTGGAATCATCTGGGGAGCTGCAATGATACTGGTGCTTGGGCCCTGTCCCCAGAGACTCCGATTTAGTTCAGTCTAGGTTGCAGCCTGGACTCTTCAGGTGATTTTAATGTATAGCCAAGGTTAGCAACCACCGTGATCCACCCAGCCCAAAGGCAACATTGCTAAATTTTCAGTTCAAAGCCAGCTTCTTTTTGATATTCTTCATCAGGTTTTGTAAGAAAGGGTGTCAATGCCTTTCAGCCAAAGACCACCAGAAACACATCTGCAGTCGACAAGTTCTGTTTATTACTTGTTTCAGTGAGAGACATACCACAGGGAGCCATCGGGGTTCTGAGTAGAAGAGGGTTAGAAGAAAGCCATTATAGAGTCTGGACTTTTGCTGGGTAGTTTTGGAGAGGAGCAAAGGAAGTGAGGGTTCACTCTAGATTGGATACTGTCAAAAAGTGAGGATAATTCTGTGATTGGGTATCTCAGTAAATCTTTTTTAAAAAATATTTATTCATTACTTATTTATTCACTCAGAAAATAGTTATTGAGTACCTGTGCATCCAGGCATCATATAGGTAAAATGTTTATGGAGCATGGTATTGAACAATTTGCTTGAAAGTTATTTCAGTTTGTCCATTCTAGATTTAATTTGCATATAACACAAACTTTCAGGTATATTTTGATTTAGAAAAAATACAGGAATTAGAATATAGAAATAAAAATATGGAATATAGAAAAATACATAATTCATGCGTATAGTAACAAATAATATAGTACTCTCACATTTTCTTATTCAACAATTTTCATATATATATGATATATATATATATCATATATATAGGATATTGTTATGGTTGATATTAAAATCTCACATTTGTGGATTCCAAAATCTAGAAATAGTTTATCTTGCACCTTTATTTTTCTCTGTCAGGTTTGTATTTATTTATCTTGCAGAGTCTATAGTTTTTTGGTTGCTTTTATTGCAATTCCTTTTGTAGGAGTATCTATCTCTTGATAACTACTGTTACATTCCTGAGTACATAGATATAGACTCTATGCAGACTCTTGCAGATACTTGAAAATGAAAATAGCGAAGGTTGTTGCTGACGTGTGAAATGCTGTAGCAGTATTGACTGCCCTGCAAGATGAGCAGAAACAAACCATATTACTGGTATTATCCAGGTCTTTTAATAAAGATGGGTGAAGGCCAAGGTTAAGCTGGAAGGAGAATTGCATTTGTAATATTACATGATATATAGATTTTCCAGAAAGGATGGAGATTTAAGACTTGGGGAAATAGTGAACTTTGCCCAGTTATGTGACACATGTGTTTGTCTAAGATTAGATACCTGTTGTACAATACATTGAACTTTCAGAAGGAAAGAACAAACCTAAGGATACTAGAGACGTGGGGGAGGGAAGGGGGAGGTTTGGGAAGTGATAAGTTGGGTAAAGGGCATAAAGAAATATCACAATTTGTAAGTAGGAATATGCTAATAATAAATAAAAATAAAAATAAATAAATAAACAAATATCTGTTGTAGCATGCAGACATATCTCCTTGTTAAATGCAATCCTTTGGATTGTAAACAGGTTGTTGAAAATTGTTACACACACAAAAATTACATAGTTGGTGATTAATACACACCATTGATAGAAGTTTGTGAACCTATATAGGTTGACAAATTGTAAGATATACCAAACAAAGCACTGGGAAAATAATATTTCAGCCACTTAGATCAATAGCAGTGGAAACTGGTTATATACTTCCAAATTTTCAATTAAATATTTCTAGTTCCCTGCTTTGAAGTTTTCCCAGAATTCTGTTTTTTTTTTTTTTTTTTTTTGGTTTTTTAGCTGTTAAATGGTTTATTTATTTAGGGCCTCCCAAAACAAATGGCATAGGTTATCTCACTCAATTATCTTAATAATTCTTACTGTTCCCTTCCCCACCTCACCCACTGTTTTATTTTATTTTGTTTTTGTTGTGCACTTTTTATTGAAACGTATTGATTATACATATTTATGGGGTACAGAGTTATATTTCAATACAATGTGTATACAACGTGTGATGATCAAATCAGGGTAATTAGTATATTCATTATTATAAAACTTAATAATTTCTTTGTGACCTGGACATCTGATCTCCTCTCCTCTAGCCATTCAATAACATGCAGTAAATTATTGCTGATACTAGATGCCTAACTTCATGGTACACTAACAGAGCTTATTTTCCCATCTAATTTTCTCCTCCCTCCCCCACTGCTTTCCTGCCTCTAGTAACCACAGTTTATTCTCTCCTTCTGAAAGTTCAACATTTATTTATTTATTTTAGCTTCCACATAGGAGTGACAACATGTGATATTTCTCTTTCTGTGCCTGGCTCATTTCACTTAACATAATTGTCTCCAGGCTCATCCATGCTGCTGCAAATGGTAGAAATTTCATTCTTTTTTATGGTTGAGTAGTATTTCATTGTGTACATATTCCACATTTTCCTTATCCAATCATCCATTGATAAACATTTAGGTGCGTTTCATTTCTTGGCTATTGTGAAATATGGGAGTGCAGGTATCCCTTCACCATGATGATCTTCACTCTTTTGGGTATATACCCAATAGTGGGATTACTGGATGTTATGGTATCTATAGGGAGAGCAGAGTTAAAGCTGTAATGGATACAGAAGCACCAGTCCTTCATTTTAGCCAAGAGTAGGGATGTTTGGTGTCATATGGGTTGCACAATGGCCTTGTTTTTGTCTCACTTTGTTACGATTTAGTGACTTGTCTGATGTTGATGTTCTGTGGGATTGTTTATGTCCAAGAAAAGAACATGCCTTAGCCATGAGTATCAGGCCAGCTTGTAGTAACACTGAGATCTAGATGTGAGCATCAGATGCGTTCTTGGATTCAATGGATGGTGTTGGTTTTTTCCTCAGAGGATTTCTAAATTCCTTAATCTGAACTTAGCATATCAAAAGCTAGAGGTGGACCTAGAGATATTGATAAGAATAGAAGTGATGGAGCAGAGCAAGCTCAGTGAGGCCTCTTAAGACAGAGATTCTCAACCTCAGCTACACATGGGATCACTTTTAGAGTTTTAAGAAATACTGATGCCTGGCTACCATCTTCAGAGGTTAATTTAATTGGTCTGGGTGCAGCCTGGGTGTTGGGAACTTTAAAAGCTTCCCAGTGACTTTAATGAGCATCCAGGGTTTAGAAACAATGCTCTAGCAGAAGTCCCTGCCATTAGGAAAGAACATTTTAATTGACTGATGATATTTGCCCTTAGTTATCATCAAACTATGCAGGAAAATACTGTCAATGTCATCTCTTAACTTGTCCACTGTTACTCCAAGACTAAGTATCCTGGAGCACATGAGCTTGACCAAAAAAGGAAAACTATTTTCTGCATCATAGTTATACATTCTGACACACTTTTAGAATTTAATATAGTTAAGGAGTCTATTGTTTTCCAAACTATAAACAGGGATGCATGTTCTCACAGCATTTTTCTCTTTTCTAAAATTGTTTTTTTGAAAACTTTAATAGTGTTTACAGATTCAATCCTAATAAATCCCTTTCTGGAAATAACAAAATCACCCCATGCCCTCATTGTCCTTGAAACACAGGGATATGTATGATCAAGTTCAACACAATTTCTCTATCTGGCTGTGAGTATGTGGTAGATACTCAGTTTGTTTTCACCAACATCTACGCCAAAATCTTCTAATGAATCTTTACCTGAGAAGAGGTCTCATCTTAAGCTAGCTTGCAAATGCTAGTATTACTCTAGTTTAATATTCTAAAGGTATGGGTAAAAAAAGTAGCAATGAGAATAAACCGGTTTTCGATGCAATTAAAACTCTTCCTCAGCTTGAATTAACTTTTGACAGATTTGAATGAGATGATAAATCCAAACTGAATTCAGAAAAAAAACATTGATTTACCACATAGCTTCTCTACATTAATTTATCAATAAATTAGCTAATATCTCAATTCTCTTTGTGTGTGCAGATAATTAATGATTGCTCTCTCAAAAATGGCATGTGGATTTGTTCTCAACAGTCAGCCAGTTTTGAGAAGCTTTCTGTCACATGGAGTGGAAGTCATGCTAATTTACCCTGCCTCTGAAAATGGGAACAGTCTTCCTTTCTTTCAATTGCTGCATTTTGCAGGAATTAGGTGACAAAAGTATCCTGAAGAGGGCACTATGAGATCCCAGTAATCTTCACAGCTGCAAAACTCATGCTTAATGGTTTATCACGTATAAACAACTGGTATTGGATTGTCTCCTTAGTAAATTCTCCTACCACGCAGCACAGAGGTCTTACTCACTGACTCTGACTCTGAAGGTGGTGGGTCTATTGCCCTCCTAATGCCTCTTCACTCAGAATGAGCCCTTCCTCCAGTGCTCAGGATCAGCTCCATACACCTGAGGAGATTCATTTAATCAGTGTGTTTCTCTGGGGCTTGGCTTTTCTGTGCCTTAGCAATGCAAAGAGAATACGTGGGAGTGAATAGTTCCAAAAGAGTTGATAAAAAAAGCATGATGGATGAGAGGCAGGGGATAAGGGGTAGAAATTCAAACTGAGAGACTAGTTGATTTGGGGGAAAGTCCTTGATTGCCATAAGAAGTGTGGAAATCCCAAGAGGGAACGGCTGAATGTCTAGCTGAAAAACTGTGGAGCATTTATTCCTCTGGGAGGGGGTGCTGAGAGAAAGTACCAGTAGAAAGAGGTCAACTTCTAGAAAGGGGAAACTAGAAGAGGACTCACCATCCAGAGCCTCAGGAGGAGTATCCTGTGGTATATAAATGAGAAGCAGAGGCCAGCTGTTTCATTCATCCCAGAGCAGCGAAGACCAACTGCAACATCACTGACAGTTACTTTCCCCAAGCCCCGCCCTTAGTCTGCACCCATTGGCCTCAGACTCATAACCGCTGACTTGATTGGCTGATGAAGTACAGAATCATTACTCCTCCACACCTAAAGCATTTGAGGCCTTTAAGGCTATGTTTATTTTTAAAAATAAATAAATAAACAACGGGTAAAAAAGAACCTCCAGAAATTATATTGCTTATGTTAATTTAAAGCTTTGGGACAGTTGATTTCCTGCAAATAGCAGATGGACACTGTTTTCCAGAATTCTGGTAGGAGGGAGTTTCCTGGATAAGGTGGAGTGGTAGAGATTTCGAAACACGAGAACACAGGTTGCTGTGTTAGGAGTATAGCAAATGGCTATTCTGGGCATGTATGAGAATACACTCAAAACAGACAGGCAAGGTGGATTTTCACTTGGGGTCATATGTGAAAAATTTTCAGGAATAATGATATACTCGTTTCTTTTTTCTATACATAATATATAAAGGATATTTTAATTTGCATTTCTTAGCATTCTTAATATAGAGCCAATTTTAGTATTTCTACTCTTAAAATATTTTGGGAGAAATTTTGTAATGATTTTGGAAATCTAAATAACTATTTAGCATGTGAGTTACCTCTTTATACTTTCACTCACACAAAGTCTTTGTGAAGCTATTCTGACACCTATGAAAAGGGACATGGAGTGAAGCAAGGTCAGAGTGAGGAAGTGAAAGGAGAACCCACCAATGCTTAAAAATAGCTGCTGAATTATCCTCCTGGCTGGCAGAGACGCATTCACAGACTTTATGCGGTATTGTAGTGGCCACAAAGCAAAAGGCATTGAGAAAAAAATTATCTTCACAAAGTTAACAATGTAAATCCATTTTGGTGAATGGCCAGTTAAGGAAAGTAAGAAAGGATTTTAAAATGGTGAAGTGCATTTAATGTTTTAATGAAGTAAAAATTGAGATTGCTTCTGAGTAACTCATTTAGATGGAGATATAAGATTTACATGCATATCTTCTATTAGAGCTAGAATTTGATTAGCAAAAGAAACAATTACCATATCTGTATATGTCTGAGAAAGAGAATTGATATCTATTCTTGAAGTTTGTTTATGTATTTATTTTTGTTCTCTGTGTTTCATCTCTTTCTTTAGTCCCACTCTTAATTCCACCCCAATGACTACAAGGAACAGGTAACTGTATTTCCCCTTTTTTTCCTCTTACTTATTTGGCTGGAATTCAGTGGAAAATAAATGATTAGTTGTGGCTTGTTTCTGTTACATCTGCTGTGAATGCTTTCCTCTCATCCATTATTTGCCTTTTAATTTAAATTACAATTTTTAGAAATTTTGTCTTTATTAAATTTAAATTTTTTATATACACTAAAACCTATTGATGCTTTTTGTATCTTATTCTTTCACTTTTAAGTGAAGTCTTCCATTTATGGTTAAGAAGTTTAATAAAAATATTAAAACTTATTTACTTGTAACTTTTAATGAATTAATATTTTTAAAAGGCTATTTAACTCATATCCCTTCAGAATTTTTTTAAGTTTTATTTTATTTTTCTATGTAAAGGGTAATAGATTCTAGATTCAGGGTATTTCCTATAACTGAGAATATTTTCTATACCTCTTTTTGGTCTATATATCCCCTCCTCAGAATTATCATTATTCTGATCTATCACAATTAAATTATTTTGCCTGTTCTTGCAATTCATATAAATAGGACCAAACTATATACTCTTTTGTGCCTGACTTCTTTCACTCATTATTGTGTTGTAAGATACATCCACATTATTATGTATAGCAGTAGTTTTCTTCTTTTTTGTTGCTTTGTAGCATTTAATTGTTTGAATATTACTACAATTTATTTATCCATTCTACAGTTGATGGAAATTTGAGTTGTTTTTAGTTTTGACTACCACAGATAAAGTTTCTTTGACATTTTTGATTGACATATACCTTGGAGTTGAGTAGTGGGTCAAAGAGCCTGCAAAATCACAGCTACAGCAAATTTTGCCAAAACATTGTACCCGTTTAAACTCACCAATTTTCCCAACACTTGCATATAGACAATCCCTTTTTAATTTTAGTTATTCTTTTGGATGTTTGGGATTATTATATTCATAGATTTAATTTTTATTTAGCTGATGAATGATAATGCTAAGCATTTATCTTTTCATGTGTTTATTGGCCACTGAATATTCTTGTTCGTCAAGTGCCAGTTTAAGTTTCTTTCTTTTTCTTAAAAGTTGTTTTATGTGGAACTTCCATTTCTAAGAAGATGGTGTTAGTGTACCTTTCCCTGTCCCTCCCAGTAAGTACAGCTAAAAGTCCTGGCATTATATTAAAAATAAACATAAGAAGATTCTGAAAAATGAAGAGAAGGGAGACCAGATGGAAACCTTGAGACCCGAGAATTAATCAGTGATGAGTTTTCTGGGCTTTCTTTTTGCCTCATATATCTCAGACTGGGGACTAGAAAAGCTGGCAACCTGGAAATGCCAGTGAATACAGATTTAGAAAAGACTCAAGAAAAGCCTGTTCTCTCTAGCCTAAGGATGAGCAAAGGGGCAGCCTAACAAAACAGGAAACTTTCACCGAGAGCTGATCTACTCCAGTGAAACACCACAGACAAATTTTACACCCTCTCCTGCCCATACCAGCAAAGGCTGAGTGGGAAGCCCAGACTTCACCCATGCCAAGATATAACAAGTTACCAGAACTGTGCTTCTCCCTATCCCCCAACCAGAGTGATATCAGAAAAGGCCTAGTGGGAGGTGGGACTTTCATACCTGCCAAGCATTAAAGAGGTATCCCACACCCCTGTGATTCAGAGGAGACCCTGTGAGGAGCCTGGACGTCTACTCCCACCCAGTCAAACAAACAAGGTGTCCATTGCCTTCCTCAATGGGGTAGTATCAGAGGAAGTCAAATGGAGAGTCAGGGCTTTCACCTCTGTTCAGCTATAAAAAGGCCACCTCCCATAGCATCAGTGGAGGCCATGCCAGGGTCAGTAATGAGGCATCCTTCTGATCCAGACAGTATCAGTGGGTATTTAGAGGGGAGCCTGAACTCCCACTCTTACCTAGCAGTGAGAAGACACCACTTTTCCAGATGCGTGTCAAAGAAGATCGGGTAGAGAATTTGAACTTCCATCCCAACCTGCCAGTAACAAGGCGGTGTCCCCGCTTCTCCTGCGAGAGTAGTGTCACAGGAGGCCTGCTAAAACCCAGGATTTAAATAAGATCCAGAATCTTATAATATACAATGTCCAGACATCAGCTGAAAATCACTCGTCTTACCAAGAACCAAGATGATCCCAACTTGAATGAGAATAGACAATAAAAGACATCAATCCCAAGATGACACAGATGTTAAAATTATCTGAAAAGGATTTTAACACAGCCAAGATAAAATATTCCAGCAGATAATTATAAACACAATTAAGACAAATGAAAAAATAGAAACTCTGGGCAAAGAAATAAAAAATCCCAGAAAAAGAAAAAAGTGATATAAAGAAAAACCTAATGGAAATTACAGAAGCAAAAAATACAATAAATAAAATTTTTTAAAATTAAAAATGGGCTCAACAGACTTGCACGTCTTTGGTTAAGTTTATTCCTAGGCATTTAATTATTCTTTGATGTTATCATAATGACTAATTGACAAATCAATTCCATTTTTGCATTATTCATTGCTAGTGTATAGAAGTACAGTTGATTATCTGGTATCCTATAACCATGGTAAACTCATTTGTTAGTTCTAATAGGCCTTTGAAGTGAGTTTTTTTAGGCATTTGTACATACAAGGTTATGTTGTCTCCAAATAGATATATTTTACTTATTGCTTTCCAAACTGAATCTCTCCCACTCCTTTTTTTTTTTTTTTTTTTTTTTAAACTTGCCTAATTGGCCTGGCTAAAACCTTAATTAAATACATTGTTGAATAGAAGTGATGAGAGTCTTGGTCCTGAACTTAGGGGAAATCTTTCAGTATTTCACCATTGAGTATGATATTAAACTATGAGTTTTTCATAGATGCTCTTTATTAGTTTGAGGTGGTTTCTTTGTATTCCTGGTTTGTTGAGCATTTTTATCATATAAGAGTGTTAGATTTTGTCAATTGCTTTGTCTGCATCTATTGAGATTATCATGAGTTTTTTGCCCTTTATTCTGTTGATATGGCTTATTACATTGATTATCTGGGGGGGGGGGGGTTGTTGTTTTTTTGTTTTTCTGGCCAAATGGGGATCAAATTACACAGTGATAAAAATCAGCTGAACTAACCAGTCGGTCAGCCAACGTAATTGAACTAGTTCTACATTCCTGAGATAAGTCCTATGTGGTCATGGTGTTATATTTCTTTTTCAGGTTCTGTTGGATTCAGTTTGCTAGTATCTTGTTGAAGGTTTTTGCATCTATGTTCACAAGAAATATTGATCTGTAGTACTTTTTTCTTGTGATATCTTTGGCTTTTTTAACACTGTCCTCAAAGAACGAGTTAGTAAGAAGAGTTCCCTTCTCTGCTATTTTTTTGGAAACTTTTGTGAAGAATTGGTGTTAGTTCTTTAATCATTTGGTAGAATTCACCAGGGAAGCCATCTCATGGCTTTTTTTCTTGTGGAAAAGTATTTGATTACCAACTCAATCTCTATTCAGGTTATAAATAAGATTCAAGATTTCTTCAAGATTCAGGATTTCTCCTTGAATAAGTTTTGGTTTTTTATGTTTTTCTAGGAGCTTATCAATCTCATTTGAATGATCTAATGTATTGGCATACAATTGCTCATGGTATTCTTTATAATCCTTTTTATTTTTGAAAGATGATAGTAATGAAATGTCTTTTATTTCTGATTTCAGTAATTTTGGTCTTTTCTCCCTTCTTCTTTCTTTCTTTTCTTTTATTTATTTATTTATTAATTTATTTATTTTGGCTAGCTAAAGGTTTGTCAATTTTGGTGATCTATTCAAGTAACCAAGTTTTGATGTCCTTGATTTTATCTGTTGTTTTTCTATTTTCCATTTCTTCTTCCATATCTTCTCTAATCTTTATTATTTCCTTCCTTTGCTTGCTTTGAATTTAGTTTGCTCTTCTTTCTCATGTTTCCTCTTTTTTAAGGCTGAATATTATTTGGTTCTCTATATATTCCACTTGTTAAAAATCCGTTTGTCCGCTTATGAACACTTAGGTTGATTCTATATCTTGACTATTGTGAATAATGCTCCAATGAATATGGAATTTTTGATATCTTTGCATTTGAATATATAACCAGAAGTGGAACTGCTGGATCATATGGGGGTTCCATTTTTTTTATTTTTTGAGGAGGCTCCATACTGTTTTCCATAAGGGCTGTACTAATTTATATTCCCACCAACAGTGTGCAAGGGTTCCCTTTTTTCCACATCCTCAGCAAAACTTGTTATCTTTTGTCTTAATAGCCAATCTAACAGGAGTGAGATCATATCTCATTGTGTTTAATTTGAATTTCTCTGATGGTTAGTGATGTTCAGCATTTTTTCTTGAACCTATTGTCCGTTTGTATGTTTTATTTTGAGAAATGTCTATTTACCTTCTTTGCCCATTTTTAAATCAGGTTTTTGTTTTCTTGGCTATTGAATTGCTGGAGTTGCTTACATATTTTATTTACTTTTCTGGAGGCTGGCCTGTATGGGGATCTGAATACTTGACCTTGGTGTTATCAGCACCAAACTCTCCCAATTGAGCCACCAGCCAGCCCCTGAGTTTTTTACATATTATAGATTTTAACCCTTCATCAAACGTATGGTTGGCAAATATTTTTTCTTTCATTCTATAGGCTGTTGTCAATCTGCTTATTGTTTCCTTTGTTGTGTTAAAGACTTTCGGTTTGGGGCAATTCCATTTGTCTATTTCTGCGTTTGTTGCCTGTGCTTTTGGGGACATACTCAAAAAATCATTGCCCAGACCAATGTTGTGGAGCTTTTCCCATATGTTTTCTTCTAGTTTTACAGTTTCAGAACTTATGCTTGAACCTTTTATAAATTTTGAGTTGATTTTGTGTAATGTTGAGATGAGGGTCCAATTTCATTCTCTTGCATGCAAATATTTAGTTTTACCAACACTGTTTATTGAAGAGACTTTCTTTCCACATTGTGTGTTCTAGGCATCTTTGTTGAAATCAATTGATTGTAAATGCATGGCTTTATGTGTGGGCTCTTATTCTATTTCATTGGTCTATGTGTCTGTTTTTATGTGAGTACAGTGCTGTTTTGATTGCTATAGCTTTGTAATATATTTTGAAATCAGGTAGTGTGATGACTACAGTTTTCTTCTTTTGCTCACGATTGCTATTCAGGATCTTTGGTGTTTAGATACAAATTTTCTATTAAAAATGTCATTGGAATTTTAAAAGGGATTGCATTAAATCTACAGATTGTTTTGGGAAGTATGAACATTTTCACAATATTATTTCTTCCAGTCTATAAACATGAGATAGCTTTCTATTTATTGTGTCTTCTTCAATTTCTTTCATCAGTGCTTTATAGTTTCTGTGTACTGATTCTTCACCTCCTTGGTTAAATTTATAACTGTGTTAGCTTTTTTTTTTAATGATGTTGTAAATGGGATTATTTTCTTAATTTTTTTTCAGATAGTTCATTGTTATTGCATAAAAATGTTAATAATTTTTGTATGTTGATTTTGTATCCTGCAACTTTACTGAATTTTTTTATTGGTTCTAACTGGTTTTCTTTTAGAAATTAGATCTTGTTTGCTTATATATTCATACACCCTATGTCTTTTGATTGGAGAATTTAATCCATTTACATTTAAAGTAATTATTGATAGATAAAAACTTACCATTGCCATTTTGTTATTTTCCGTTTTGTAGGTTCTTTATTCCATTCTTCCTCTCTTGCTGCCTTCCTTTGTGTTTTGACAACTTTGTGGTGATAAGCTCTAAGTCCTTTCTCTTTTGTATATCTACTACAGGATTTTTCTTTGTGTTTACCATGAGGCCTAAATAAACCATCTTATAGTTATAACAATCAATTTTAAACTAAAAACAACTTAATGTTGACCACATACAGAAAGTCTATATTTTAACTTCTCTACCCCTTACTTTTTATCCTATTGATGTCATAATTTACATCTTTTAAATAGTGTATGTCCATTACTAAATTATTGTAATTATAGTGTTTTCACTTTTTAATCTTTTATACTAGAGTAAAAGTAACTTATGCATCATAATGATAGTATTAGAGTGCTCTAAATTTGACTATACTCTTACTTATACAGTAAGTTTTACACTTTCATCCATTTTCATGTTATTATTTAGCATCTCTTCATTTCAACATGAACTCCCTTTAGTATTTCTTGTAAGGCAGGTCTAGTGGTTTGTGAACTCCTTCAGCTTTTGTTTATTTGGAAAAGTGTATATATCTTCTACATTTCTAAAGGACAGCCTTACCAGCTATACTATTTCTAGTGGGCGGGTTTTTCTTTGAGCACTTTGAATATTTCATCCCACTCTTTCTTGGCCTGCAAGGTTTTGCCCAGTTATCCACTTATAATCTTAAGGGGATTCCCTTGTGTGTAATAAGTTGCTTTACTCTTTTTGCTTTCAAAATCCTCTCTTTGTCTGTGACTTTTGAGAATTCAATTATAATGTGCCTTGGTGAAGATATCTTTATATATAATCTACTTGGGGTTCTTTGAACTTCATGGATCTGGATGTTCAACTCTCTCCAGATTTGGGAAATTTTTTGTCTTTTTTTTTTTTTAACAAACTTTCTGCACTTTTATCTCTCTCTTCTCTTTCTGGTACTTCCATAACTTTCACACTGATTCACTTGATGATGTCCCATACTATCCATAGGCTTTCTTTATCCTTTCCACTTCCTTTCTTTTTTTGTTTCTCTGACTGGGTAATCTCAAATAATCTGGGTTTGGGGTCACTGATTTTTCTTCTGCTTGATTGAGACTTGTTGAAGCTCTCTGTGAAATTTTTCAGGTTAGTCGTTGTGCTTTTTAGGTCCAGAATTTCTGTTTGGTTATTTCTTATAGTTTCTTGCTCTTGGTTAAACTTATAATTTTGGTGTATATTATTTTTCTGATATCATTTAGCTTTCTGTTTGTGTTCTCTTGTAGCTCATTCATCTTCTTTCAGATAATAATTTTGAATTCGGAGTTTGGTAGTTCATATATTCCCATTTATTAAGAGTTAGCTGCTAATGCTTTATTTTGTTCCTTTAAAGGTATTTCTTTGATTATTCATGAGCCTGTGGTCATGCATTCATGTGTGTGCATTTCAAAAGCAGGCATCTATTCCAGTCTTCATAGACTGCATTTAGCAGAGAGAGCTCTTTACTAGTTAGCCAGTCCAGACACTGTGCAAACCATCTGATGAAGTACACCAGTAAGCTTGCTGCTGGAATTCTTGGGCAGGCTGGCCTGGTGCCTGCAACAACTGGTGAGTGAGTTTGGCACCTGGGTTGATGGGTGCTGGCCTAGGACTGGGGTCTGCTGGAATGGACCTGTTGACTGGATTCAAAAGGGTGAGCTTGGAGCCTGGGTCCATGGGTGCTAGTCTGGTGCCTGGGGCTTTAGAGGCTATCCTGGCACTGGGAAAGGACTGTGGTTCAAGTTCATGAGGATAGGCCTTGAAACTTAGGCCACAGGGGCCAGCCTGGTGCTGAGTGGGCCTGGAGCCTGTAATATCCATGAAGGCCAGCCTGAAGCTTGTATCCCTGGGTGATAGCTTGTAGTCTGGGGTTGAGCTGGCATGGCACTGGGGTGGTCTTGATGCCTGGGGTGACATGGCCAATCTGGCATTAAGTCAGGTCCAAAGCCTGTGGCTCTAGGTTGGCCTGGAGGCTGGACCCATGATGGCTGGCCTGGCATTGGGGATACTCTGAAGGCTTGATCTACAGGTGCTGGCCTAGAATCTGTGTCCATGAGGACCAGTCTGGTGCTTGGATCTGCAGCAAAGTTGGGTGCTTTCTTCAGTCTCCTTCCCCCATGGTATCTCTATGCAGTGCTGCCTGGACTTCAGGGTTGGTATCTCTATACTATTTCTTTGCTATACCCAGGTGCTGTAATCTCTTACCTGGTTACGTTAGCTCTTGTGAAGGTATTTTTTGTCCATGGATAGTTGCTCAAATTTATATCTGAGAGGGGATGAGCAGTGGAAAGACCTATTCTGCATCCTTCAGACACTTTCTCTCCCCTTTTTGAAAGCAATTATTTTATTGATAAATAACAATATTTAACATTTATTAAAATCATAGAATTTTAAAAATAAACTTGACAAGTATATAAAAATATTATAGTGCACTTTTTGGAGTCAGACAAAACAGAATTTGATAATCTCTCTCTGCTTTAGTGTACTATTTTTTCTATTTATTTATTTTTAATTGAAAAATAATAATTGTATATATTTATGGAAAATGGTATGATATTTTGATCTATGTATACATTGTACAATACCTCAATAAAGCTAATTAACCATGTTCATTACTCCTCTAACTTGTCATTTTTGTGTGCTGAGAACATTAAAAAATCTATTTTTAGTAATTTTGAAATGTACCATACATTATTACTAACTATGGTCACCATTCAGTGCGACAGACTACTAAAACTTACTCTTCCAGTCTAACTGAAACTCTGTAGCCTTTGATCAAAATCTCTTATTTCCTTATTAGTCCCCCTCCCCCTCAGCATCTGGTAACCATCTTTCTATTCTCTGTTTCTATGATACCATTTTTTTTTAGATTTCATATATAAGTGAGATTATACAGTATTTGTCTTTCTGTGCCTAGCTTATTTCACTTAGCATGATGTCCTTCAGTTCCATCTATGTTGTCATGAATGGCAGAATTTCTTTCTTTTTTTAAGGCTGTATAGTATTTCATTGTGTATATAAACATTGTCTTTATCAACTCATTTGTTGATAGTTACTTTTGCTGCTTCCATATCTAGGCTATACTGAATAATGCTGAAATGAACATGGAAATGCAGCTATCTCTTTAACATACTGATTTTAATTCTTTTGGATATATACCCAGAAGTGGGATTGCTATATCATATGATAATTCTATTTTTAGTTTTTCTGGAGAAACTTTATGCTTTTTTCCAAAATGGTTATACTAATTTTCGCCAACTGTGTACAGGGTTCCCTTTTCTTCATGTTATCACCAGCACTTGTTATCTTTTACCTTTGTTATAATAGCCATTATAACATGTGTGGTGATATCTCATGTTGTTTTAATTTGCATATTCTAATGATTAGAGATGTTGAGCATTTTTAAATCTATCTGTTGGCCATTTTTTTTCTTTTGAGAAATGTCTGTTCAGATCCTTTGACCATTATTAAATTGGGATGTTTGTTTTCTTGCTGTTGATTTGTTTGAATTTCTTATATATTTTGGACACTACTCTTTATTAGATGTATGATTTGCAAATATTTTCTCCCAGCGTATAGGTTGTATCTTCACTCTATTGTTTCCTTTTCTGTACAGAAGCTTTTTAGTGATGCAATCCCACTTGTCTATTTTTGCTTTTGTTATCAGTGCTTTGGAGTTCTATCTAAGAAGTCATTGCCCAAATCAATGTTATGCAGTTTTCCCTCTATGTTTTCTTTTAGTAGCTTTATAGTAACAAGATAGGGAAAAAGGCATGCGAGTGCCATTCTTCCCATTTAGGTTTGAAGACATTTATTCTTTACTTCTATGTAGGCTTTTTAGAGGAGAGAACCACAGGGAGCTGCTAGAAAGGCAAATGGTTAAGCCCTTCCCTGGGGGAATTTAGAAGCTGAGCTGATCCCAGGAGCTACAGCTGCTGGGAGTGTGCAAATGGTTCAAAACTCCCCTTTGTTCTTTGTGCTTGTAGTGGATTGAATTATGTCTCCCCAAAACTCACTGAAGCTTAAATTGTGTCCCCCAAGTTTTATGTATTAGAAACTTGGTCCCCACTGTGACTGTTAAGAGAGTGGGAAATCCTATTATGGTAATTGAAAGGTGGAGGCTTGAAGAGGTGATTGGATTGTAGGACCATGCCACAGAGAATGGATTAAAAATGGTGGTCAGAGGCGTGGTTCTGAGGGCCTTGAAAGAAGAGAGTCTGTCTCTCTCTCTTGTACTCTCTGCTCCACCATTTTCACAATGGGATATTCTGCTGTCACTGTTGCCACCACCAAGACCTTCGCCAGATATGGTCCCTGGATTTTGGACTTTCTAGCCTCCAAAACCATAAGAAATAAATTTTGTTTTCTTACAAATCACCCAGTTTCAAGTATTTTGTTATAAGCAACAGAAATGGACTAATACAGTGCTTGAGGAAAAGTTTTTTGAAGCCATGTCCTTGCCTCATGCATATTGATTTAAGAGCCAAGCCTCCAGAAGAGACTGTAAATGTTAAGTACTATCTGTGTGATGTAAGCCCCTCATCTCTTGGAAAAAAGCTGGGAGTTGGGATTTCCTTCCAAATTTTCAGGCACTCTGCTCAGGGTGGGCTTAGTGCATGAGTGTATCTCTGTTTTTCCTTCCCATTTTGATGTGGCTGTTTTCTCAGTCATCTGGCATGTAGGAATCTTTTAACTGGAATCTGACTGAGAGAATTTATTCATGTGTAGATGTTTATTTGGTGTGTCTGTGGGAAGAGGGGTAGTCTGGAGCCTCCTATTTGCTATGTTGCTGATATTACTGTCTCTTTTTTAATGTAGGTATGTGCAAATATAAGTTTTTCTCTTAGCACTGATTTCATCTCATAACTTTTGATATGTTGTGTTTTTATGTTGATCTCAAAGTATTTCCTAATTTACCTTGGGGTTTCTTCAAGACCTATTGATTATTTAGCAGTGTGATTAATTTTTACATATTTCTGAATTTTCTAAACTTCTTTCTCTTATTAATTTCTAGTTTTATTCTATTGTTGTCAAAGAATGTTATGGTCTGAATGTTTGTCCTCTCCAAAGCTCATATGGAATCTTAATCCCCAATGTGGCAGTTTCAAGAGGTGGGACCTTTGAGAGGTGATTAGGTTGTGAGGGCTATGCCCTTATGAAAGGATTAGTCCTTTCACGGATTAATGAATTAAATGGTTAAGGGATGAGTGGGTTATCATCGGATGGGTACTGGTGGCTTTAGAAGGAGAGCAAGTGAGTACGTTAATGAGCTCCCAGACCTCTCACCATGTGATACCCTGCCCAGCCTCGACACTCTGCGGAGAGTTCCCACCGAGAAGAATGCCTCACCAGATGTACCCATTCAACCTTAGCATTCCAGCTTCCAAAACTATAATATATTAATTTTCTTTATAAATTAAACAGTTTCAGGTATTCTGTTATAAGCAATGGAAAACTAACTAATACAGAGTACATACATTATATGATTTTAATCCTTTTGACTGGTTTTCTGACCTAACACCTGCACTATCCTGGAGAATATTCCATGTAAATCTGACAAATCTCAAATTATTCTGCTGTCATTGGGTGAAATGTTCTAGGGATGTCTGTTATGTCTAGTGGGGATATAGTGTTGTTAAAGTCTTCTATTTCCTTGATGATTTTTTTTTTAGTCATTCTATCCATTATATAAAGTGAGGTATTGAAATTTCCAATTACTACTTTTGATTTGTCTATTTTTCCTCTTTCTTTGTCTATAGCAACAACTGTTGTTTTAAAGTCTATTTTAGTTAACATTAGTATAGCCTCTTCAAATTTCTTTACATTATAATTTGAATGGTATGTATATTTTCATCCTTTTATTTGCAACCTATTTGTGTTTGAATCTAAAGAGAGTGTCTTGCAGACAGCACGTAGTTGAATTACTGTCTCATATCATCTTAGTCAGTTTGGCTGCTACAACAAGGTACAAGAGACTTAGTGACTTATAAACAGCAGAAATTTACTTCTCACAGTTCTGGAGGCTGGAAGTATGAAGTCAGGTTGCCAGCACAGTCAGATTCTGATAGAGGCCCTCTTGCTGGTTTGTAAATGGCCATCTTCTCATTGTGTTCACACATGGTAGAGCGCTGAGAGGGAGGACAGCTTTCTGGCCTCTTCTTATAAAGGTACTACTTCCATTTATAAAAGCTCCACCCTCATGACCTAATCAACTCTCAAAGGCTCTACCTCCAGACACCATCACAATGGGCATTAGATTTTAATGTATAAATTTCAGTGGGACACAAATACTCGAAGATTTTTTTTTTTTTTTTTTTGTATTTTTGTATTTTTGTAAAACAAATCTACTAGAAACAAACTTTCTCAGTTTTTGTTTATCTGGGAAGGCTTAACTTTATTTTTGGTGGATAATTTTGGTGCTATAGAATGCTTCATTGATAGGTTTGTTGTTGTTGTTGTTGTTTTGTGTTTTTATTTTGGCATTTTGAATATGCCTTCTTGCCCCTGTAGTTTCTGATGAAAAATCAGCTATTATGTTATTATGTTATTGAAAATTCTTTGTATATAATGAGTTATACTATCTCTTGTTGCTTTCAAGATTGTCTCTTTGTTTTTGACAGTTCTATTATTATGTGATTATGCATGGATCTCTTTGAATTTATTATATTTGGAGTTTGCTGATCTTCTTGGATATGTAGGTTAATGTTTTTCATAAAATTTGGGAAGTTTTCAGCCATTAATTTTTTGAAATTTTTTTCATACCTTTTTATTCTCCCCTCTGCTTCTGGGACTCTAATTATGAGAAGATTGGTGCACTAATAGTGTGCTGCAAGTCTCTGAAGTTGTGCTAATTCTTCTCATCTTTTTGTGTTCCTTGGAGTAGATAATCTCAATTGATCTTTCTTTACTTTTACTGATATTTTTTTCTGCCTGCACAAATTTGTTGTTGAGCTCCTCTACTGAATTTTTCATTTCAGTTATTGTACTTTTCTATCCCAGAATCTCTATGCATTTCTTTTTATAATTTCATAATTTTTATCTCTTTATTGATATTTTATGTTTGGTGAGACATCATTATCATACTTCCTTTAATTCTTAAGACATGGTTTCCTATAGAGCATTTTCCTAAGATTGAAGCAACTTTTTAAAGTTACAAATCTTGTGTTCACATCTTTATCACTCACAAGAAAAGAGTCAGGGGCTGGGTTTTTACCTCAATACACTTTCCTTCTCCTCAACATAAATGTTGTGCTACTTGCTTACTCAGAGGCTGCTGGCCAACTAATACTTTCTTATTCACAATGAGACTCCCCTCTGTCTCAGGAGTGCCTCTCAACACCAGAAGTAATAGATTCATAACATCAATTTTAGTTTCCCTTTGGGAACTGAGTTTGTTCTGCCTTATTAACGAAAGAAATAGCTCTCATATGGGTATTGGGCTTACAGGGTGGCTTAAAGGCTGGAATTTAGATGGAAAAAAGGTTTATCTTAAGGAAAGAAAGATCTCCAACACCTGAAGCCATAGGAAAGACAAATATGGGTGTATGGGATTGGGGGGCAGCAGGCCATCTACAAGTATGGAGGCTTTTGTATCCTCTGAGACAGAACCAAGGGGGGAATTATGAAAGAGGAAGATAATTTTTATAGGTATTTATAAGTGACAAAAAGAGAAAAGGGAAGACTTATTGACCAGAATGTGTCCTTTGTATACGCTCATTAGTGTTTGTGTTAAGGTAGGGAGTGGGGGTGGGGTAAGTGTATGTGTATGTGAAATGAAGGCTTCCTACTAATCTCTCTCTAGAGAACCACGACCAACTGCTCGCCTGAGGACAGTGTGAGTGTTTGCCCCAGGTCCCAACCCGAACTTTAATCCCTCCCAACCCTGGTCTATTTGTCTGATTATGTGTATTTCTAGGAGATTCTGGATAAAGATGGCTGTCCCTAATTTATAAGACAGAACATACAGTTCTGAAGTCAGTAATCATTAAAAGAGCAATAACAAAAATGTAGGGGGAAAAAATCCTCGCTTTCAAATGGACAGTTTGTGTCGAACATGCTGTGAGCTGGTAGTGAATGGGCACAGCTTTTCCAGGATACAAACAGAAGAAAGACATTCTGGGGAAACTAGTGTGAGTTTATGTGCATGGAATGCTAGAAGGCAGATTGTTGGATTAGAATTTAAAGGAGAAAAAAGGAAACCAAAAGCACTAGGCAAGAAATACTTTTCCTCTTTTTAAAGTAGTACGTAGAGAGAGGCATTTATAGGAAGAGGACAGTCTGTGTGTTTAAAAAAATATCTTTACAGACTTAAGTATCTGAACAGAATTGGGGGTTAGACAGACAAAGAAGTTGAAAACTGTTACAGATGAAAAAATTAACTAACTTCCAGGTGGTTAATGAGTAACATATTTTGGCGGGAATGCAAACAGCCAGCTAAAATGCAAACAGCCAGCTAAATTTTCCATTTCAGTTAGAAAATTAAATGCTTCACGTGTTAGTGAAGATTTTGTTATCAAATTCCATGGACTTTCCACTCTGTCTCATCCTCCAGCTCCTCATGCTTCTCATCTGGGTAGGAGGATCAGGTAACTCTTCACTTTTTCTCTCAAATGCATTTGGCTGGAAATCAATGGTAAATAAATAGCAGGCTGTAGGCTATTTGCTTTTATAAAGTTAGGTGAACAGGGCCTCATGTATGGATCTGTATGCTGATAATGTAGCTATTTAATCATGTAGCTAGCAAATTGTTTATTTTTTGCTTCTTTTTTTTTAGCAAATAGATTAAAGTGAGCAAATTTGAAACAGTGACGTAATAGACAATGAAAGAAAGGTAATAAGCATTGCTTCTGAAGTATGTGCAAGTAGCTCAATCTAGAGGCCTTAAACCAGCTGGAATCAAATAGCTTTTTGCAAATTAGTTTTGTTTTGTAGCATATTCCTGTGAACATATTCCTGCAGCACATGTGCCTTTTAATTTTGAGTTTGACTTGTTTTGAGGCTCTTCTTGGTTGTGAAGAAGTTTTTTATTTTTGTGTTGTCAAGTCTGCTAATCGTTTCCTTTGTGGCTTTCTCTGTTGTTACAAGCTGAAATACTCCTGAGACATATTAAAGATTTAACAAATATTCAGTCCTATTATCTTCTAGTTGTTTAAAGTTGTTTGATTAAAAGATATTTAACTTGAATCCATCTAGAATCAGTTCATGGTAAAGGCAATAACCAATGTTCTGTAAGAATTCAGGTGAGAAAAAAATTATGATAATTTCAGGAGAGAAAAAAATCACAATAACTTCTGGTTCAGGAGGGGTTTTTCTTGTAATAAGTATCATTTGAATTCAGTTAGATGGTTCAATTAAAGTTGAATGATGGGTGACAGATGCCGAGAACTAAAGGAGGGTGACAGGTAGAGGAAAGCAATATGTCCATGTTACTTCTCCCCAACCTACTTCAGCATCTAAAATGCACAATAAGGAAGACTGGTTTTGTCATCACCTAGCTCAGAATTTAGTGGGGGAGACAAACATGTGAACAAATAATGAGAAGGAGTGTGGTAGGCACAATTACAGAAATTGTTATGAAAATAGTGATGGAGAGCTTGATTATTACTTTTGTGTGTTGCTGTTTTTATTTTCCTTTCATATTATTGGGCTCTTCCCTGACGGCAGGGACCACATTACCTATGGTAGCTAAAATGCCTGTGGTGATTTATAACTATCAGTACATCTGCGTGTTCTCAGTTTGTCCGGTACTCTGTGAGTCACGTATCATTAAGTCTATTTTTCAGAGGAAAAACCTGAGGCTTAGAAAGGTAAAGGATTGCTACAAGACCACACTCCTAGAAATCAGCTTGGGTAAAACATCAACACAGAATTGTGTTGACAAGTGCTATTTATACAACAGAGCTGTTGTATGTATTTTAATATTCCAAAATGCTGTACATATAGTTCTGGACCAATGAATTTAAAAAAATTTTTTTTTAATTGCTTATAATTTGAGCATGAAAGTCAAGAGAAGTGAATGAAAAACAGAGAATATAATATGAGCTAAGTGGATCAAGGTGCATGAAGATCATTTTAAACCTTTATATTTAAGTAAAAGAGACATACAGGAAAGTGTACAGATCATAAATATAGGGTTCAATGAATTTTTATAGTGATCATACCAGTATATCCAGCACAAATCAAGAACAGAATGTTAGGAGCATCCCCAAAACTCACTCATGCCTCCTTCCTCTCACTATCCTCTTAAGGGTACCATTATCCTAACTTCTTATACCACAGATTTATTTTATCTGTCATCGATCTTTTTAAATATAAATGTAATCATTTAGCATCTTTCGTTTCTGCTTTCTTTGATTCAACAATATATTGGTGAGATTTGTCTATATTGTTGAGAGCAGATTTAGCTTATTAAATCGCATTGCTGTATATGTAATGTTTCCATTATGTAATATCATAATTTATTTATCAGTACTACTGTTGATTTGGATTTGGGTAATTTATTGGTTTTGACTATTACAAATAGTGCTCCTATGAACATTCTTCTTGCTCATGATTTTTGGAGAACACACACACATATATGTATTTCTATTAGGTATGTTCTCAGGAGTAGTTTTACTATTCATAGTATAGGACTATATTCAGCTTTAAGCTACTGCCAAAGAGTTTCTCAAAGTGGTTGAAAGAATTTACACTCCCATCAGCAGTATGTGTGAGTTATGTTTTCTATACATCCTCACTGAACATGAAACTTGGTATTGTTTATCTTTCATTTTAGTCATTCTGGTGCATACATAATCTTCATTTTAATTTGCATTTCCTTGATGACTAGGTAAGCTGAGCACCTTAAATATATTTATTGGGCACTCAGATATTCTCTTTTGTGATGTGCCTATCAAATATTTTTGCTCCATTTTTTCTTGAGTTGCCTGTCTTTGTCTTATTGATTTTTGAAATTTTATATATTTGTATATATTAGGATACAAGTCTTTTGTCATGTATATATAGCAAATATCTTCTCTTACTCTGTGAGTTGCCTTCTTACTCCTGAAGATGTGTCTTTTAATTGACTGAAATTATTAAATCTTAAAATAGGCCAAATTTTCACTTTTTATTTTTTATCATTTCATATTCCCAAGAAAGAAATAAGGCATTAAATAACTATGGGTGTGTGTTCTATTTAAGATATCACTGGCTACCGCAGTCATATGGATGTTCTACAATACTTTGTTTTAAAAAGCTATGCTTTATCTTTTTTTTTTTTTTTTTTTTTTCCCTTAATGTCACTGTTCCTTTATTTCATCTGGACCCCATTTTATTTATTTATTGGAACACAGTTGATTGTACGTATCTGCGGGGTACAGCATTGAATATCAATACCTGTGTGCAATATGCGATGTTCTAATCAGGATAATCAGTATATTCTTCATTACACAATGTAATTGATTTTTGCAGCCCTTTACCAATTCCTCCCCTTCCCTCCTCCCACCTCTGGTAACTGCAGTTATCTTCTTTTGAAAGTTCAACGTATTATTGTGATTGTTATATCTTTATGTTTTTAGCTCCCACTTATGACTGAGCACATGCAATATTTCTCTTTCTGTGCCTGGCTGATTTCACTTAACATAACTTTCTCTAAGTTCATCCATGTTGCTGCGAAAGGCAGTATTTCCTTTCTTATGGCGGAGTAGTATTCCATTGTATAAATATATCATATTTCCTTACCCAGTCATCCGATGATGGACATTTAGGGAAAAAGAAAGTTTTAAACAAAAATATATTTCCCCACTTTCTTCTACTATAATCATTGTTCCCTAAGCTGCTAACAGTTTTGTGATTTTTTCCCTACTTTTATTGTGAACCATAGCATACAGAAAAATGCATAAAACATATATGTTCGGTTTAATGAGTTAACTATAAGGTGTTATTTTGTATAATTGTAGGACGTTCATTCTCATTGCTGTGTAGTTATCCACTGTGAATATACCACAACTTAATGGAGGCACTACAAATAGTGCTGCTAAGAACATTCTAGTACTCATTTCTTAGGAGTCGAATCAACATACATACAGCTTTAGAAGATAATGCCTAACAGTTTTCTACAGTGGCTGCACTATTTTACATTCCCAGCAGCATGTATGAGGGTTCTAATTGTTGCATATCCTTCCAAACACTTAGTATTACCAATCTTTTAAATTTTAGCTTGCATTTCCCTGATGAGCAGCTTTTCATGTGCTTACTGGCCATTCTCATATTTTTGCTTCCTTATTGATTTATAGGACCTTTTAAATCTTAAGGGTACTGGGCTGGCTGTTTAGCTCACTTGGGAAAGCATGGTGCTGATAACACCAAGGTCAAGGGTTCAGATCTCCATTCTGGCCAGCTGCCTCCTTTAATGTGTTAAGGTGAACAATTCATTTCACTGACCTCCATCTCAGGGGCCAGCAGGGTGTGGTGCTGAGGGGCGGCCAGAGGCTGTGGCAACGTGTCCACTCTGCTGATGGGGCAGCCCTGGGGGCGGATCTCCTTGGCCAGCCGCCCTTTCTTCTTCAACTTGCAGGCTTCCTGGTACGGCGGCGAGATGGGGGGCTGCGTGGGCGGAGTGTACTTATACTCTGAGCCGTCCTCTAGATCCAGTGGGTAACTGCGGTCTGAATCATAGGAGCTCAGGTCCCCACAGGTCACAAAAGGCACAATGATGCGGGTGGGACCATCCAGTTGGTTGAAATCGTAAGAGTGGTCCAGCAGAGGTTTCATCAGGTCTGGCATGAAGCCCTCAGGGGGGTCATAACCCTGACAGACAGCGAAGGCCTCAATGCTGGAATTCCGGCTGCTCCTGGGCTTGGCACAGAGCACACTGGAGAAGAAGACCCGCAGCTGGCTGTAGAGCAGCGTCACATCCCGGCCTCGAAAGATCTTGGCCACAAAGCAGCCCCCTGGCTTCAAGACATGTGTGGTAATGTTCAGAGCGGCTAGGAGGAGCTGGGCCTGCATATACTCATCCACATCATGGAGGCCAGTTACATCGGGAGCCCCGTCGCACACCACTAGGTCCGCGGGGCAGCCCTCAAAGTGCTGGATGATCTCTTTGGCAGTGGACAGCTGGGTGATATCCCCCTGGATCTGTAACACACCTGGTAGTGGAGCCATAGCCTGCAGGTCCACAGCCACCACATGGCCGGACCCCTGACCCCCAATCTTCTGGCTCAGCACCTGGCTCCAGCTGCCTGGGGCTGCACACAGGTCAACTGCCCGTGTCACACCTTGGAAGAGGTGGAATTCCTCATCGAGTTGTAGCAGCTTGAAGGCGCTGCGGGCACGCCAGCCATTTTCCTTGGCCTGAAGAAAGAACTTTTTAAGCTAGCCGTAGTAACGCCATTTTGCAAGGCACAAAACATTACCCTGGTTAAAAGTCCCTAGCATAGGAAAAGTACAGCCTGAGGTTGAGACCAGATAACGAACAGGATATCTGTGGTTATGCACCTGGGCCCCGGCCCGAGGCAAAGGGCGGATAGTTCCCAGAAATAGACAAGTCAGTTAAAGTTTCAAGAGTGCCCCTCAGCTGTTTCAAGGACTCCCAACAGTTTCCAGGGTGCCCCTCAGCTGTTTCAAGGACTCCCACCAGTTTCCAGGGTGCCCCTCAGCTGTTTCAAGGACTCCCAACAGTTTCCAGGGTGCCCCTCAGCTGTTTCAAGGACTCCCAACAGTTTCCAGGGTGCCCCTCAGCTGTTTCAAGGACTCCCACCAGTTTCCAGGGTGCCCCTCAGCTGTTTCAAGGACTCCCACATAACCGAAGCTCACCCGCGCTTATTTGAACTGACCAATTAAACTCGCTTCTCGCTTCTGTACCCGCGCTTTTTGCTATAAAAAGGACCCAGGAGCTTCACTCGGCGCGCCAGTCTTCCAAAAGACTGTGTCGCCCGGGTACCCGTGTGTTCAAATAAACCTCTTGCTGTTTGCATCCGTCTTCGTGGTCTCGCTGTTCCTTGGGAGGGTCTCCCTGAACTGACTGACTACCGACTTTGGGAGTCTTTCATTTGGGGGCTCGTCCGGGATCGGAGACCCCCACCCAGGGACCACCGACCCACCAACGGGAGGTAAGCTGGCCAGCAGTCGTTCTGTGTCTCGTTTCTGTGTCTCGTTTCTGTGTCTAATCCTGTGACTCTGACTGTCTTTCTGAGTGCGCGCATTTTGGTTTCAGTTTGTTCCGGGTTAGTCGCTCTGGGAGCGAAGTGCGGGTAGCGAACAGACGTGTTCGGGGGCTCGCCACCCGGCAATCCTGGGAGACGTCCCAGGATCAGGGGAGGACCAGGGACGCCTGGTGGACCCCTTGGCAGAGGATTATTGTGTTTTGGTCTCACCGCGTCTCGGGAGGCGCGCTCTGCCATCGGACTCTTTCTTCTATTTCTACGGCACTCGGTCTCGTCGCCGTTTCTGGTTTCTTTTTGTCTTAGTTGTGATAGGTCTTTGCGTCGTCGTTCCCCTATTGGAAATTTTCGAGATGGGGCAAGGTGCCCTTACGCCTCTCTCCCTTACTCTAGATCATTGGAAAGATGTCAAAGCCAGGGCTCACAATCTGTCCATGGAGATCAAAAAAGGAAAATGGCAGACTTTCTGTTCGTCTGAGTGGCCCACATTCGGCGTAGGTTGGCCGCCAGAGGGAACCTTTGACCTTTCTGTCATTTTTGCAGTTAAAAAGATTGTTTTTCAGGAGACCGGAGGACACCCGGACCAGGTTGCCTATGTCGTGGTATGGCAAGACCTCGCCCAGAATCCCCCTCCCTGGGTGCCACCCTCCAGCAAAGTCGCTGTTGTTTCGGGATCAGAAAATACTCAAAGGCCACCTACAAGGAAGCCTTCCGCCCCTCCCCAACCCCCCGTCCTCCCGACACCAGATGACCTATTTTCTCTCTCTGAACCCCCACCTTACCCGGCGGCTCCGCTGCCCCCTCTGGCCCCTCAGGGAAACAGATCGGCACCAGGCCGAGCGCCCGGTGATCCTAGCCCTGAGGGACCGGCTGCGGGGACTAGGAGCCGCCAACCTCGCAGTCCGAGAGACGGCTCCGGTCCTGACTCCACCGTAGCTTTGCCCCTCCGAGCCATAGGGCCCCCAGCTGAGCCAAATGGCTTGGTCCCTTTGCAGTATTGGCCTTTTTCCTCAGCAGATCTTTACAATTGGAAGTCTAACCATCCTTCTTTTTCTGAAAAACCAGCAGGTCTCACGGGACTTCTTGAGTCCCTTATGTTCTCTCACCAGCCCACTTGGGACGATTGCCAACAGCTACTCCAGATCCTCTTCACCACTGAAGAGCGAGAAAGGATTCTTCTGGAGGCCCGCAAGAACGTTCTCGGGGATAACGGGGCCCCTACACAACTCGAGAACCTCATTAATGAGGCTTTCCCCCTCAATCGACCTCAATGGGATTACAACACGGCCGAAGGTAGGGAGCGTCTTCTGGTCTACCGCCGGACTCTAGTGGCAGGTCTCAAAGGGGCAGCCCGGCGCCCCACCAATTTGGCCAAGGTAAGAGAGGTCTTGCAGGGACCGGCAGAACCCCCTTCGGTTTTCTTAGAACGCCTAATGGAGGCCTATAGAAGGTACACTCCGTTTGAACCCTCTTCTGAGGGGCAGCAGGCTGCGGTCACAATGGCCTTCATCGGCCAGTCAGCCCCAGACATTAAAAAAAGGTTACAAAGACTAGAGGGGCTCCAAGACCTTTCCTTACAAGACTTAGTAAAGGAGGCAGAAAAGGTGTACCACAAGAGAGAAACAGAAGAAGAAAGACAGGAAAGAGAAAAAAAAGAGACAGAAGAGAGAGAGAGGCGGCGTGATAAACGCCAAGAAAAAAATTTAACTAGGATTTTGGCCGCAGTGGTAGGTGAAAGAGGGTCTAGAGATAGGCAGACAGGGAACCTGAGCAACCGGGCAAAGAAAACACCTAGGGATGGAAGACCCCCTCTAGACAAAGACCAATGCGCGTACTGTAAAGAGAAGGGTCACTGGGCAAGAGAATGTCCCCGGAAAAAGAACATCAGAGAAGCCAAGGTTCTATCCCTAGATGACTAGGGGAGTCGGGGTTCGGACCCCCTCCCCGAACCTAGGGTAACATTGACAGTGGAGGGGACCCCCATCGAGTTTCTGGTCGATACCGGGGCTGAACATTCGGTGCTGACCCAACCCATGGGGAAGGTAGGGTCCAGGCGGACAGTCGTAGTAGGAGCGACCGGCAGCAAAGTCTACCCCTGGACCACTCAGAGACTTTTAAGGGTCGGACATAGGCAAGTGACCCATTCCTTTTTGGTCATACCTGAGTGCCCTGCTCCTCTGTTGGGCCGGGACATCCTGACCAAACTAAAGGCTCAAATCCAGTTTTCCACAGAGGGCCCACAAGTAACATGGGGAGATCACTCTACCATGTGCCTGGTCCTAAACCTAGAAGAAGAATACCGGCTGTATGAAAAGCCGGCCTCTCCCTCCATCGACCCATCCTGGCTCCAACTTTTTCCCACCGTATGGGCAGAAAAGACAGGTATGGGACTGGCCAATAACGTCCCACCAGTAGTAGTAGAGCTGAAATCAGGTGCCTCACCGGTGGCCGTCCGACAGTATCCAATGACTAAAGAAGCCCGGGAAGGCATCAGACCCCACATCCAAAGGTTCTTAGACCTAGGGGTCTTAGTGCCCTGCCAATCGCCCTGGAACACCCCTCTGCTACCAGTAAAAAAGCCAGGGACCAATGACTATCGGCCAGTCCAAGACTTGAGAGAAATTAACAAAAGGGTGCAAGACATTCATCCCACAGTCCCAAATCCATACAGCCTCCTGAGTTCCCTTCCGCCTAGTCACACTTGGTACTCAGTCCTGGATCTCAAGGATGCCTTTTTTTGCCTCAGACTACACCCCAACAGCCAGCCACTGTTCGCGTTCGAGTGGAGAGACCCAGAAAAAGGTAACACAGGTCAGCTGACCTGGACACGGCTGCCACAGGGGTTCAAAAATTCTCCCACTCTCTTCGACGAGGCCCTCCACCGAGATTTAGCTCCTTTTAGGGCTCTCAACCCCCAGGTCATATTACTCCAATATGTGGACGACCTCCTAGTGGCAGCTCCCACATATGAAGGCTGCAAAAGAGGGACACAAAAGCTCTTGCAGGAACTGAGTAAGTTGGGGTACCGGGTATCAGCTAAAAAGGCCCAGTTATGCCAGAAAGAGGTCACCTATTTGGGGTACCTGCTCAAAGGGGGAAAAAGATGGCTGACCCCGGCCCGGAAAGCTACAGTTATGAAGATCCCTACTCCCACAACCCCCAGGCAGGTCCGCGAATTTCTGGGTACTGCCGGATTCTGCAGGCTCTGGATTCCTGGGTTTGCTTCCCTGGCTGCACCCTTGTACCCCCTGACAAGGGAAAACATTCCTTTTACCTGGACTGAGGAGCATCAAAAGGCTTTTGACCACATAAAAAAAGCCTTGCTGTCTGCCCCCGCCTTGGCTCTCCCAGACCTCACCAAATCATTTACTCTGTACGTAGATGAAAGAGCCGGTGTAGCCCGAGGAGTGCTTACTCAGACCCTAGGACCATGGCGACGGCCAGTAGCTTATCTATCAAAAAAACTGGATCCAGTGGCCAGTGGGTGGCCAACCTGCCTAAAAGCGGTTGCTGCAGTGGCACTCCTCCTCAAAGACGCTGATAAGTTAACCTTGGGGCAAAATGTGACTGTGATTGCTTCCCACAGCCTCGAAAGTATCGTGCGGCAGCCCCCCAATCGGTGGATGACCAATGCCAGAATGACTCATTACCAGAGTTTGCTGCTAAACGAAAGAATATCTTTCGCGCCCCCTGCTGTCCTGAACCCAGCTACCCTACTACCAGTCGAGTCAGAATCCACCCCAGTACACCAATGCTCAGAAATCCTTGCTGAAGAAGCTGGGACTCGACGGGACCTGAAGGACCAGCCATTGCCCGGAGTGCCTGCCTGGTATACAGACGGTAGCAGCTTCATTGCGGAAGGTAAGAAGAAAGCAGGGGCCGCCATCGTAGATGGCAAACGGACGGTATGGGCAAGCAGCCTGCCAGAAGGGACATCAGCCCAGAAGGCCGAGCTAATAGCCTTGACGCAGGCATTACGCCTAGCCGAAGGAAAAAACATCAACATCTACACGGACAGCAGGTATGCTTTTGCCACTGCTCACATTCATGGGGCAATATATAAACAGAGGGGACTGCTCACTTCTGCTGGAAAAGACATTAAAAATAAACAAGAAATTCTGGCTCTGCTAGAGGCCATTTACCTCCCTAAGCAGGTCGCCATTATCCACTGCCCAGGCCACCAGAGAGGAAATAACCCTGTGGCGGCCGGGAACCGGAGGGCCGACGAGGCTGCAAAACAAGCCGCCCTGTCGGTCAAGGTGCTAACAAAAACTACAAAGCTTCAAGAGCCAATCGAGCCTGCTCAAGCTAGGACCAAGCCAAGAGAGCTCACTCCTGACCAGGGAAAAGAATTCATTCAGCGGTTACATCAGCTAACACACTTAGGACCAGAAAAGCTCCTTCAACTGGCAAGCCGCACCAGCCTCTCCATCCCGAACCTCCGGTCCACTGTTCAAGAAGTCGCCAATCGGTGTCCAGCTTGCGCCATGACTAATGCGGCTACCACCTACCGAGAGACCGGAAAAAGACAACGGGGAGATCGACCCGGCGTATACTGGGAAGTAGACTTTACAGAGGTAAAGCCTGGCCGGTATAGAAACAAGTATCTGCTAGTATTTGTAGATACTTTCTCTGGATGGGTAGAAGCTTTTCCTACCAAAACGGAAACGGCCCTGACTGTATGTAAAAAGATACTAGAAGAAATCCTGCCCCGTTTCGGGATCCCTAAGGTGATCGGGTCAGATAATGGCCCAGCCTTTGTTGCTCAGGTAAGCCAGGGACTAGCCACACAACTGGGGATAAATTGGAAATTACATTGTGCGTATAGGCCCCAGAGCTCAGGTCAAGTAGAGAGAATGAATAGAACCATCAAAGAGACCTTAACTAAATTGGCCTTAGAGACCGGTGGAAAAGACTGGGTGGCCCTCCTTCCCTTAGCGCTGTTCAGAGCCAGGAATACCCCTGGCCAGTTCGGTCTAACTCCCTATGAAATCCTCTACGGGGGACCCCCCCCCATACTTGAGTTGGGAGAAACACTGGGTCCCGATGATAATTTTCTCCCTGTCTTATTTACCCACTTAAAGGCTCTAGAAGTTGTGAAGACCCAGATTTGGGACCAGATCAAAGAGACATATCAGCCCGGTACCATAGCTGTCCCCCACCCGTTCCAGGTCGGAGACCGAGTGCTGGTCAGACGCCATCGACCCAGCAACCTTGAGCCTCGGTGGAAAGGCCCGTATCTGGTATTGCTGACCACCCCGACCGCAGTAAAAGTTGATGGCATCGCTGCCTGGGTCCATGCTTCCCATCTCAAGCCTGCACCACCCCCGGCACCAAACGAGACCTGGGAGCTGGAAAGGACTGATCATCCTCTTAAGCTGCGTATTCGGCGGCGGAAAAATGAGTCCACCGGGTAAGAACCCCCACCGGCCTGTGATCCTCACCTGGAAGGTACTGTCCCAAACTGGAGAAGTTGTCTGGACCAAACAGGCTACCCAGCCGCCTTGGACTTGGTGGCCCGATCTTAAACCTGATGTATGTGCCCTGGCGGCGGGTATTGAGACCTGGGATATCCCGGGATACATAGCATCGGGCTAGGCCCAGATCAGACCCCCTGATTCAGACTACACAAAAGCTTATAATCAGATCACCTGGGGGGTCCCAGGGTGCAGCTATCCCCGAGCTAGAAACAGGCTTGCCGCTTCCCCCTTCTACGTGTGCCCCCGGGATGGCCGGACCCTTTCAGAAGCTAGAAGGTGCGGAGGGCTGGAATCCCTATATTGCAAAGAATGGGGTTGTGAAACCACGGGGACAGTCTACTGGGGACCTAGTTCCTCATGGGACCTCATAACTGTAGAACGTAACGATAGCAGTAAAAACTGTGACAACACCGGCTGGTGTAACCCCCTTAAAATAAAATTCACAGAGAAAGGAAAAAATTCCAGAGATTGGGCACAAGGAAGAACCTGGGGACTAAGGTTCTATTTGACGGGAAACGATCCAGGTGTACTGTTCACCATTCGCCTAGATATCACCAATATGCCAACTGTGGCAGTGGGCCCCGACCCCGTCCTTGCAGAACAGGGACCTCCTAGCAACAAGCTGTACCCAATGACTAGCAGGCAACCCCCCGCGGCACAAAGGAGCACTGCTACACAGAGCCTCCTATCACCAGGCACTCTACCCCCCACCACGGGTGACAGGCTCTTTGGTCTTGTACAGGGGGCCTTCCTAGCTCTAAATGCCACCAACCCGAACGCCACAGAGCATTGCTGGCTCTGTCTGGCCATAAGCCCCCCCTACTATGAAGGAATAGCCTTTTTGGGAGAGGCCAATTATACCAGCGCCGAGAGTTGCCGTTGGGGGACCCAGGGAAAGCTTACTCTCACAGAGGTCACAGGACAAGGGTTATGTATAGGAACAATACCTTCTACCCATCAACATCTTTGCAACCAGACCCTATCCATCAATTCCTCCGGGGACCATCAGTACCTTCTCCCCTCCAACCATAGCTGGTGGGCTTGCAGCACCGGTCTCACCCCTTGCGTTTCCCTCTCAGTTTTTAATCAGTCTAAGGATTTCTGTGTCCAGGTTCAGCTGATTCCTCGCATCTATTACCATCCTGAAGAAACTTTGTTGCAGGCCTATGACAACCCTCATCCCAGGTTTAAGAGAGAACCTCTCACACTTACCCTAGCTGTCCTACTGGGAATTGTGGCAGGTATAGGTACCGGCTCGGCTGCTCTGATTAAAGGACCTATAGACCTCCAGCGGGGCCTAACCGAGCTCCAGACTGCCATGGACACTGACCTCCGGGCCCTCCAGGATTCAGTCAGCAAGTTAGAGGACTCATTGACTTCTCTATCTGAGGTAGTACTCCAAAATAGGCGAGGCCTTGACTTACTGTTTTTAAGAGAGGGAGGCCTCTGCGCGGCCCTCAGAGAGGAGTGCTGTTTTTATGTAGACCATTCAGGTGTGATACGAGACACCATGGCCAAACTCAAACAAAGACTAGATAAAAGACAGTTAGAGCGCCAAAAAGATCAAAACTGGTTTGAAGGTTGGTTCAATAGCTCCCCTTGGTTCACTACCCTACTATCAACCATCGCCGGGCCCCTAGTACTCCTTCTTCTGTTGCTCATTCTGGGGCCCTGTGTCATCAACAGGTTAGTCCAATTCATCAATGATAGAATAAGTACAATTAAAGTCCTGGTTCTTAGACAAAAATATCAGACTATAGATAATGAAAATAACTTTTAACTCCGCTCTAAGATTAGAGCTATCCACAAAAGAAATGGGGGAATGAAGAAAGAACTTTTTAAGCTAGCCGTAGTAACGCCATTTTGCAAGGCACAAAACATTACCCTGGTTAAAAGTCCCTAGCATAGGAAAAGTACAGCCTGAGGTTGAGACCAGATAACGAACAGGATATCTGTGGTTATGCACCTGGGCCCCGGCCCGAGGCAAAGGGCGGATAGTTCCCAGAAATAGACAAGTCAGTTAAAGTTTCAAGAGTGCCCCTCAGCTGTTTCAAGGACTCCCAACAGTTTCCAGGGTGCCCCTCAGCTGTTTCAAGGACTCCCACCAGTTTCCAGGGTGCCCCTCAGCTGTTTCAAGGACTCCCAACAGTTTCCAGGGTGCCCCTCAGCTGTTTCAAGGACTCCCAACAGTTTCCAGGGTGCCCCTCAGCTGTTTCAAGGACTCCCACCAGTTTCCAGGGTGCCCCTCAGCTGTTTCAAGGACTCCCACATAACCGAAGCTCACCCGCGCTTATTTGAACTGACCAATTAAACTCGCTTCTCGCTTCTGTACCCGCGCTTTTTGCTATAAAAAGGACCCAGGAGCTTCACTCGGCGCGCCAGTCTTCCAAAAGACTGTGTCGCCCGGGTACCCGTGTGTTCAAATAAACCTCTTGCTGTTTGCATCCGTCTTCGTGGTCTCGCTGTTCCTTGGGAGGGTCTCCCTGAACTGACTGACTACCGACTTTGGGAGTCTTTCAGGCCAGGCGGTAGTAGACATCCCGCTTGTCCTTTGATGTCCGTCCCATCTCACACACTGCCCAGGGACCTGCCGACAGCTGTTGCCTCCCTGTCTCAGTTACCAGATGAGTGGGCTACACCTACCTCTTGGCGCCCGGACTACGCAGCTGCAGAGCCTAGAGAGGACTTGCCTCCCCGGCGGGACAGAGCAGGCGTGCCTTGAGTCTCGGCCGGGGTCCACGTCCTCCTCGCCCAAGGGCCTACCTCAGCTTTCGGAGCGGAGAGAAGCAGGGGAAGGAGGTTGGTCGGCGAGCAGCCTGAGCAACGTGGGTCCCAACATCTTGTGTAGCGGGGTCACACTGACTGCCGTTCTCAGCATGCGACAGGCACGACCAACGTGGCTGAACTCACGCACTGCATGGCTGAAACACCACGACGCACAAGAACTGCTTCTTTGTTTATGCTTTATCTTTTACATTTATATCTTCAAGGCATTTAAAATAGAGTTTTGTCTCTGGTCTTAGGTCAGTGTCATTATAGAATATATAATATTATATATTATAAAATATATATAATTTAACAAATTATATATAGTTTGTTAAAAAGTATGTGTAATTTAACAAATTAAAAATTATATATAATATCTATATATAATTTTTACCCACATGAGTATTCAGTTGACACAGCATCTTCTATTGAAAAAATGGTCTTTTTCCCAGTCCTGTGCACTGTCTGTTCCATTTGTCATATATATCTGATGACCTTATACGTGTGGGTCTGTTTCTGACTCTATTTCATTGTGTTTGCCTATCCTTGAATCCATATCACATTGTATTACTTTAGCTTTATATCTGGATAATAAGTTTTCAGTTTACTGCCTTGGCTTTTTTAGAATCAGCTTGTCAATTTCCAGAATTAAATTTTAAAAACTGTTTGAATTTTGATTAGGTTTGCATTGAATCTAAAAATTAGTTTGGAGAGAATTGACTTAGTTATGTTTTTTACTTTTCTATCTTTGAATATGATACATATTTCTATATATTTGAATCTTTTTTTTCTCAGGAATATTTTGTAGATTTTAGCGACGTGATCTTGTATATCTTTCAACAGATTTATTCCTATATATTTTTTATTTTTCAAGTGTTTATTTTCTAGTTTCTTTTTGCAGGTATATGGAAATACAATTGACTTTTTTTTAATGGTATTTTGTTATAGCAGTCCCTGGAAATATAATTGACTTTTTAAAAGAATTTTCTTTTAGAACAGTTTGAGGTTTACAGAAAAATTGAGAAGATAGTATAGAGTTCCCATATACTCCCTTACCCGGTTTTTCCTATTATTAACATCATGCATTTGTTAAAATTAATAAATGAGATTTGATGCGTTATTCATAACTGAAGTCCATAGTTAATTCAGATTTCCTTAGTTTTTACTTAATGTCTTTTTTCTGTACCAGGGTTCCATCTAGGACATCATATTACATTTACTTGTCATATCTCCTTATACTCCCCTTGGCTGTGACAATTTCTCAGAATTTCCTTGTTTTTGATGTCCTCGACTGTCCTGAGGAGTCAGGTGTTTTAAAGAGTTACCCTTTATCAGAATTTGTCTGATGTTTTTCTCATGATTAGACTGGGGTTATAGGTTGGGGAAGGAAGCCCACTGAAGTAAAGTGCCATTTTCATCACATTGTTATCAAGTGTGTGTACTACCAGTCTTACACTTACAAAGGATACATTTGTGTAGATGTGAAGTATCACAGTTACTGACTTGTGTATGTTAAACCATCCTTGCATCCCTGGGATGAATCCCACTTGATGATGGTGTATAATTTTTTTGATGTGTTGCTGTATTGTTTGCTACTATTTTATTGAGGATTTTTACATCTATGTTTATCAAAGATATTGGCCTGTAGTTTTCTTTTTTTGTTGTAATTTTGCCTTGTTTTGGTATCAGGGAGATGTTGGTTTCATAGAATGAGTTTGGGAGAATGGCTTCTGTTTCAATTTTTTGGAAAAGTTTGAAGAAAATTGGTATTGAATCCTCTGTAAAGGTTTGTTAGAATTCGGCAGTAAAGCCATCTGGTCCTGGGCTTTTCTTTGTTGGGAGACTGCTGATTACCGCTTCAATCTCTTTGCTTGTTATTGGTCTGTTCAGGTTTTCTGTTTCTTCTTGGTTCAGTCTGGTAGTTTGTATGTGTCCAGAAATTTATCCTTTTCTTCCAGGTTTTCAAATTTGTTGTCATATAGTTGTTTATAATAATCTCTAATGAACCTTTTTATTTCTGTGGTCTCAGTTGTAGTGTCTCCTTTTTCATTTCTGATTTTTATTATTTTGATCTTCTCTCTTCTTATTATAGTTAGCCTAGCTAATGGCTTATCTATTTTGTTTTTCTTCTCAAAAAAAACAACCTTTTGTTCATTGATCTTTTGTATCATTTTGGGGGTCTCTATTTTATTTAGTTCTGCTCTGATCTTAATTATATCTTTCCATCTGCTAATTTTGGGATTGGATTGTTCCTGTTTTTCTAGTTCTTTGTGGTATAGCTTTAGATTGTTTATTTGAAATATTTCTGTTCTTTTGATGTAAGCATTTATTGCAGTAAACATCCCTCTTAGTACTGCTTTTACAGTATCCCACAGATTTTGGTATGATGTGTCTTTATTTTCATTAGTTTCAAGAAATTTTTTGATTTCCTGTTTAAGTTCTTCTTGGACCCTATTGGTTGTTTAGGAGCATGTTGTTTAATTTCCATGTATTTGTATAGTTTCCAGAGTTTCTGCAAGCTCATTTGTTAATGGCCAGTTAATATTCTGTTGTATGACTGTACCACAGTATGCTTCCTGACTTATCTATTGAAGGCACTTTGGTTGCTTTCAGTTTTTGGTGATTATAAATAGAGCTGCTATTAATGTTCAGCTGTAGGTTTTTGTGTGGATTTAAATTTTCGAATCAGTTGGGCAAATACCTAGGATCATAATTGCTGAATCATATGGCAAGATTATATGTAGTTTTGTAAGAAACTGCCAAACCGTCATCCAAATGGCTTAGCATTTTGCATTCCCATGAGAGCTCCAGTTGCTTCACATCCTTACTGGCATTGGCACTGTCTTTTATTTTATCTTATTTTTTATTTTAACCATTATAATGTTGGGGAAAATGCTGAAATAATACTCTCATAAGTCTGCTTTGTTCTTGAAGTAATATCTTGTCCTTGAAACTATGTTTGCTTGCTCCACTTGTCTGGTTATTAATCACTGCTTGTATGTTTGGCTTTTGTAACAAGAGCTGGCTTATCTGCACAGACTGCTAGGCTAGTGAATGCTGAGAAAAAGAAAAAAAAAATGTATAAAAGCCCAGGAAGAGTCCGCTTATAAAAACTCTGTGAGATCTAAGCTCGGGGTCCAGATTTTTCAGGCATTAGTCTGTCTGGACGCGCTAGCATAATGAACTCCTGACTCTCCAACCTTCTGAGTGACAGTCCTTCTTGCCGAGTCTGTTTCCACAACAATAATAGATATGTAGAGGTATCTGACTATTGTTTTAATTTACAATTTCTTAATGACGAGATTTTGAACACCTTTTCATACGTTAATTTGCCACCTGTCTTTTTTCTTTTTCTTGGTTAGTCTGCCAAGAGATCCATCAACTTTATTGATCTTTTCAGAGAACCAGCTTTTGGTTTTGTTAATTTTCTCTATTATTTTCCTGCTTTCGATCTTATTGATGACTGCTCTAAGTTTTATTATTTCTTTTCTTTTGCTTGCTTTGGGCTTAAATTTCTCTTCTTTCTCTTATTTCCTAAGGTGGAAGCTTAGATTGTTGATTTAAATCTTTCTTCTTTTCTAATACATGCATTTACTTCTATAGATTTCCTCTAACTGCTTTCACTGTATCCTACAAATTTTGGTAAGTTGTATTTTCATTTTTCTTTGGTCAAAAATATTTTAAAATTTCTTTTGAGATTTCTTCTTTGACCCATATGTTATTTAGAACTGTGTTGTTTAATCTTCAAATATTTTGGGATTTTTCACCAATTTTCTGTTAATTTCTAATTTAATTTCATTGTGGTCTGAGAAAATACTTTGTATGATTTACATATTTTAAATTTGCTAACTCTTAAATGTGTTTTAACTCCTAAAATGTGGTCTATCTTGGTGAATGTTCCATGTGAGCTTGAGAAGAATGCATATTCCCGTGTTATTGGTTGGAGTATCCTATAAAAGTCAACCATGTCAAATTGAATGATAGTGCTTTTCAGGTCAACTATATCCTTACTGATTTCTGCTTGCTTGATCTATCAATAACTGAAGGAAGGGTGAAGTCTTTAGCTATAATATTGGATTTGTCTATTTTTCCTTGCAGTTCTATCAGTTTTTGCCTTACATATCTAGATAATCTGTTGTTAGGCATATACATGTTAAGGATTATTATGTCTTTTTAGAGAACTGACTCCTTTATCATTATATAATGTCCTTTTCTATCTCTGATAATGTTCCTTGTTCTGAAGTCTGCTTTGTCTAAAATTAGTATAGCTACACCAGCTCTCTTTTGATTAGAGTTAACATAATGTATCTTTTCTGGCTCTTTACCTATTTATGTCTTTATAAATACAGTGGATGTCTTGTAGAATAGCATATAGCTGAATCTTGTTCGTGGAGGTTTTTAAATCCTCTCTGCCAATCTCTTTTAATGGCATATTTAGACTATTCACATTGAAGGTAATTATTGCTATAGCTGAGTTAATATCTACCGTGTTTGTAACTGTTTCTTTTCTTTGAACTTGTACTTTGCTTTTTTCCCCACTCTTTTCCTGGCTTTTCTGGTCTTCAGTATTTTATATAATTCAGTTATCTCACTTTTCTTAGCCTATGCATTAGACTTCTTTTAAAAAAAAATTTAGTGGTTTACCTAGAGTTTGCAATATATATTTACACCCAATTTTAATCTACCCTCAAATAACACTGTACCACTTGATGGATACTGCAGGTACCTTATAACAGAATATTTCCAATTTCTCCCTTCTGTTTTTTATACTATTCTTGTTATTCATTTTATTTTTTCATATGTTACAATCACAGAATGCTTTGTTACTATTATTACTTTGAATAATTACAATAAGTATATGAAAAATAAAAGATTTTATTTTACCTTTATCCATTTCTTTGCTGATGCTTTTACTTTTTTGTGTTGATTCATGTGTTTAATCTATGTACCATTTTGCTTCTACCTGAACAACTTCTTTTTACATGCTTCATTTCTTGCATGGTATGTCTGCTGGTAATAAATTACTTGCTTTTATTTGTTTGAGAAAGTGTTTATTCTTCACTTTTGCATGAGAATTTTATGTTGATATGTATTTTTTTTTAGCATGTTAAATATTTCATTCTACTCTCTTCTTGCTTGAATTTGTTTGATAAGAAATCCACTGTAACTTTTATTCTTTTTTTTCTAATGATAAGTTGTTTTTTCTCCTCTCGCTTCTCTCAAGATTTTCTCTTTGTCTTCGTTTTCTGAAGTTTGAATACAAAATATCCAGGTTTAGATTTTTTTTTTTTTTTTGCTATCTATCCTGCTTAGTGTTCTCTCAGATTTCTGAATTTGTGATTTAATGTCTATCATTAATAGTGAAAAATTCTCAGTCATTATCTAAGTGTTTCTTCTCCTTCATTCTCTCTTCCCCTTTCCAGTTATGTATATGCTACGTTTTTTTGTTTGTTTGTTTGTTTGTTTGTTTGTTTGTTTTCAAAATTTCCCATAGTTTTTGGATATTTTATTTATTTTTTTAAATTATTTTTTCTCCTTTATATTTTACTTTGGGTAGTTTCTATTGAGATCTATTCCAGCCACTTTTTCTTTCCTTGGTAAGTACAAAATATTGGTGAGCCTGTCAAAAACAGTTTTCTGTCATCATTATTTTTATTGTATCTGGCATTTTCTTTTTGTTCTTTCTTAGAATTTTCATCTCTCTCCGTACATTATTATTCTGCTCTTGCATGTTTTCTGTTTTTTCTCTACAAACCTTAATATGTTAATCATAGTTATTTTAAATTCCCTGCCTAATAATTCCAAAATCTGTGCTTTATTTGAATCTGGTTTGGATGCTTTGTCTCTTGAGACTGTCTTTGTTCTTGCCTTTCCACATGCCTTGTAATTTTTTGTCAAAAGCCAGACATGATACATTAGGTAATAGGAACTGAGGTAACAGGCTTTTAGCATGGGTTTTACGTTAATCTGGCTGAAGCTGGTTGTGTTTGTTGTTTACTGCAGCTCTGGGTGTCAAGGGATCACATTTCTATAGTTTCCTTGTTTCTCTTTCCCCTGTTGTCTTTGGATTTCCCTAAGAACTCTTTATTGATTAGAGCCTGAGCCTTACAACCATTTCAGCTATAATCCACCTTCATTATCCCTGTTGATGTGGTGTAAGGAGATGTGGAGGGAGGAATTGTAAAATCTTATGATTAATTTTTACTCTTTTAGTGGGCCTGTGTACCTTGGCTGTGATCTTCATAAGTTTTCTTGTCTTTTTTATCTCTTCCCTGCTCCCTTAGGTGAGACAGGACAGTTAGAGGGGGATGACTTTGGGTCACTGCCCTCTCATCGACATGAAATCAAGCTCTGGTATATCTTTTTCCCTGGAAAGTGGGATTTTTATGAAAAATGTGCTGGGCTTACTTTAAAATGGTTACTTCCCCTCCATCACCCCCTTTCCAAAGATTTGAGGTGATTTTTCTTAGGTCTTCACTATGAGAACTGGTGGGGATTCCTGGAAGTGAAACCCACAGAATTGTGAGACCTCTTTAAGACCGTAGTCCTGAAGAGCTTGGTTCATGCCCTATCATTTTATGACTCCAGTAACTTCTACTCCAGGTATGCTGATCTCAGCTGTCTTTCTCTGTATTCACTGTCTCTCCAAATTTCAGGATGGTGGTTTGCCTGTGCCTTCAATTCTCTGATAAGTCCAAGAATAGCCATTGATTTTTATTTTCAGTGTGTTCACCTTTTTAAATGTGTTAGGATGGAAATGATGACTTCTTCCAAGATCGTTATATGTTGAAGCTAAAACTAGAAATCTTGTCACTTATTTTGGAATATTGACCTTGAATCCAAAGTCTTGCTGAATTGACTTGTTAATCCTGATAAATTGCCTATAGATTTTTCTAATTTCCTAAGCACACAATCATGTCATCTGGAAATAAAGACTTTGATTTAATCCCTTACCATTTTTATTCATTTTATTTCTTTTTCATGGCTTATTGTCCTAGCTAGGACCTCTAGTCAAGAGATGGAAAGAAGGGGTGAGAGTAGTGAAAATCCTTGTCTTGTTTCTGAGTTGAAAAGGGGAAGCATTTACAGTTTCACCATTAAGTGTAATGTCAGCTGAAGGTTTGTTGTAGTTACCTTTTATTATGTAAAAAAAAGTTAACTTATATTCCTAGTTTACATTGTTATTTATTTTTTATGAATAGATGTAGGAATTTATCAAATGCTTTTTTCTGAATCTATTAGATATTAGAGTGATCACATGATTTTTTCACTTTTTTTCTGTTAATATGGTGATTTGAATTAATTCATTCACAAATATTAAGTCATCCTTGTATTACTGAAGTGAAGGAAAGTTTGCTGATGATGTGTCTTCTTCTTTATGTATTGATTAATTTGATTAACTAGTATTTATTTGGGGATTAACAGTCAGGAGATATTGGCCTGTAATTCTTTTTTCTTGAAATATTTTTATTAAACTTTAGTGTCAAGCTTATGCTGGCTTTATAAAACTTGTTGGTATGTGTTTTTTCTTTTCATATTCTTTCAAAGAGTTACAAGATTGGTAATTTTCCTTCAGTAAGTATTTGAAAATATTCATCAGTGAAGACATCACATTTTTTATTGTTTGTTTTTTGAAGGTTTTTAATACTAGATTTAATATATTTAATTAATATCTCACTATTCTGGTGTTTTACTTCCTCTTATGTCAGTTTTGGTTAGCTGTGTTTTATGATAATTTTCAAAATTATTTGTATGCAGTTGGTGATAATATTCTGTTATTACCTTTTTAATGTCTGTGGTATTTGTAGTGACATTCCCCTTTTAATCACAATATTGGTAAATTGTGTTTCCTTTGTTTTTCTCTTGGTCAGCCTGGCTTGACGTGTATCCATTTTTACTTACATTTTAAAAAAAAACTCCCACCATTATTTTTTCTTCTGTTTCTATTCATTTTCACTCTTTGCTACTTTCTATAGTTTTAATTTCCTGCTGATTACGCATCTTGAAAGCTTTGATCAGCAATTTTCTGCTTTTATTTTTCTTCTAGTGCATACATAAAGGCAATACATTTTCCTTTTCACATTTTTAGCTGCATATCACAAGTTTTGATATGTCATATCTTTATTATCATTCAGGTAAAAATAGTTTCTAACTGGTTTATCACTCTTTTTAAAGCATGGACTTCTAGAGCTTTCAGGTGTGAGACTAATGCATATTTGTCTCCTCAGTATTAAGAGACTGTGAGAACTTCTTCTGAGCATTTGGGGGATTTGACTTAGCTCTTTGGTCTCTTGCCCTGCACAGACTCAGAATTTGTAAGTGTCTTGAGGTGGGTGCTGGCTCTATGTTTGAGCTTCCTTCAGTCTCCAGTTTTATTATTCCGGCCCAAGCAAACACCAAAGGCTCTGTTGATTTCTTTGTTGTAGAGCAGTAAATTTTACTGAAGGTTGGATTCTCTCTTAGATAAACAAGTATTTCCAGGAAAAAAAGTGTTAGCAGCTTTTCAGTGGGAATTCACGACTTCTTCCAGAGCTTTTAACTTCCTAGGGCCCCTTCCTAGAATTGTTGTCTTCTAAGAACATTCGGACTGGAAAATTCCACTCTGCCTTCCTGAGTTTTTGATTTAGTTTTTAGCCTCCCAATGTATACAGATTTGCAATTCAGTAAAGATCTTAAGAGGGGAAATTGACATGTGTCTGAAGCTCCCAAAATCCTTATTCGTCAGTCTTGTCGCTCTTAGCCCTGCAAAATTCCAAAAAACTCTGCTGGTTTATCTGTTCCCTGATTCTCAGCTTCTAACCCACAGAAAACTGACAAATAACATGTTATTGCTGCTGATTTGTAGCTCACCTCTGAAAGACCCTTTCCGAAATTTTATTGCCTTTAATTCTCCTTTTGCAGTTGTCTGATGCCTTTAAATAAACTGCTATGTAATTAACTCAATTTTTCTAGTAGTTCTCAGTGGAAGTGTTAACCTCCTGCAAACTACTTTATATTACCTAGAAATGAAAGTTTTGAAGATAATTTTAATTTTAGTTTATTTTTGTATACTGTGACACTTTGAACACACACACAGATATCACTTAATAGACAAAATTTACAAAGCCCTTCATTCCCATAGAAGGAAAAATTTAAATTTCACTTTAACTTCTTATTAGAAATTAACCTAATCAGATGCCTTTTTTCTAGTTCTGTGTGGTGTCAGGGAAAATTGCTGACAATTTTTTCTCAGAGGAATTGTGGCTTTCTGCCAATCTTAGTACTCTGTAGCAGAAGACTGAGGAACTCAATGCTTTTGAAGAAAATCTTGGGATAATTCTTAGCAAGAAACTTTGTATTTTTATGCCCATAATCACCACACCCTTAGTTTAGATCAGTTAATGGCATTCTTACCTCATGATCTACAAACTAGAAAGCATTTTTTTTTTTTACAATACTCATCTTATGTTGGTTTATTTGTGTTTCAATTTGTACACTCAATAAAAATTTATTAACCAGGTAGTATAGGCCAGAAACAGTTTTAGAAACTAGATATTCAATGGTAAAGAAGATAGGGGAGTTCGTTTTTAATGGGCAAGAGAGGAAAATAAAATGACTATAACACTGAAATAAGTGCTATGATATGGGTAAGCCAGGTTAGTATAAAAGTATATTTGTCTTGATTCTTACTGAATTTCATTTTCAGATTCTTCACATAGGATAAAGCATAAAAATAATGAGACAGCTGTATTGGGAGAAGATGTGACTATTTTCTGCAATTTGACAACTCCAGCAGATGTTGTGCAAATCACCTGGCAGAAGATCCAAGACTCTTTGCCACAAAATATTGGCACTTATAGCGATAAATATGGAGAAAAGATTCTCCCACCGTATGTAGATAGACTGCACTGCAAGATCATCAAACCCAATATCTCATTCCTAACTATCCGGGAAGTGGCATTTGAAGATGAAGCCTGCTACAAATGTCTATTTAATGTGTTTCCACATGGCAGCCAAGGAGGACAAATCTGCCTTACCATTTTAAGTATATAAATGTTTTCTATAGTGTCAAATTGCTGGGGTAGAAAACGTGGAGATGTGGTCTTTTTTAAAATTGGTGTCCATAGAAAGAATGTCAGAGGGTGAAAGATTAATAGAAATGATCTGGGACAAGTCTTTCATTATACAGAAGGGGAATAAAATAGAAGCCAGTGACAATCATGTGACTTGCCCGTTTTCACACACTGCAGGACTGGACATAGCATTTAGGTCTTCTCCTCTCTCATTTAACTTCTCTGCACTACACTACACTGGCTTTCACCCAAAGGGTAAAATACATAAAATGCATCAGGATTTTATCACTGGGGAGTTGGGAAAAGAGAGGAAAAGAAAAGCAGTCAGTAGAGAAGGAGAAAGAGGAAAAAAATGAAGACTCTAAGAGAATAAGGATTACCCAGTCCTTAAACTAATAAAATGTTACAGGAATAATGATAATGCCATAGTGTTCCCTCATTATGATGCTATAAATTTAAAGTATTGGGGCTTTACATAATGTAATTTTAAGGTTAAATGAAAGTTGAGACACCAATTGTTTCTCTCAAATTGGAAGGCCTTCCAACGGATACAGAAAATAGTATTGTGAGGTTTTGCAAAACCTGAGGAAAGGTAGGTGAGAGGGATATGATTTCAACATTTTGGCTTCATATAAAATTTGGGGAAGTCCTTTAACACCATAGAAATCTGGTGTACTTTTATGTTTAATTTTGTTTCTCTCTCTATTTTGCCTCAGCCATATCTGAATTAAGAAATGAACTCCAGTTCAATCCTGACTCTGAAGGTTTGCTCAGCCTTAGTTATTCAGCTGTGGGAAAACCTGCTCCTCAAATATCTCTTTTCCCCTCACAAGTCCTCATGAAGCCACCAGAGGAATATCTTGCTCAGAACCCAAATAGCACAGTAACTGTCACTAAAACGTACACCATCTCTTTGGAAACGGTGAAGTCCTTAGGACTCCAACACCTGATTGTGCACGTGGATCACCCTCTAAGGAAAGCGGACAAGATTGTTCCCCTGTATGTAAAAGAAGAATGTAAGTAGAAGTGATAAATCAATAAGGGGGAAATATTTATCTTTCTTTAAAATCCGTGAATTGATCTCCTTGACATGCTTTCCACTGAATTTCTGCCACAGTCACTGAAGATTAGGCTCACTTCCATCTCCTCCAACTTTTCCTCCGGCCCTTTCCTCTCACTGCGGTGTTTGCTGCTTACCTCTGCAACGTTCAGCAGCGTGGCTAAACCTGCTTCTAGTTTCGTTCACCACCCAAAGTCTCCCGGAGCTGCCCATTTCCCCTTGCCGCCCTTCCACCCAAACTCTGTCGACTGTATTTATCTTGGGTTTCATAACCGTGATTAAACAGGATATGATTGCTCCTCGGGATAATTCTAAAAGTAGAAGCCAATAAGTGGTATTTAAATAATTGCTTATATATGCTAATATTTTAGAGTTTTGATCTACTGCATTATTATTTGTTTCCTATTATCTCACCTGTTTAATGTTCCTTTCTCTCTATCTTCCTGATTTCTTTTGGATTAATTATTTATTTTTTATTTTCCCATCTATGAATTTGTTAACTATACTTTCTTTTACCCTTCCTTTAGTAGTTGACTTGAAGATTGTAATGTACATCTTATATTAAAGTATAGTATAAATATATAAAGTATTTTTGATCACTTCCCAAATAACGCAATGAGCTTATATCAACTCCCACCCTTGATACTATTACTTTTGTTCATTTTAATTCCTTGCGTATATTTAAATACCACAATATATTATTGTTGTTGTTGTTGATATTATTTAGAGAAATATGTATTTCAATTTACCTTTTCTGTTGCTTTTTATTTCTTGGTGCATGTTCATACTTTTCTCTGGAATAATTTTTCTTCTACCTAGAGAATTCTCTTTTGATTTCCTTTAATGCAGGTGTACGGATGGCCAATTATCTCAATTTTTTTTTTTTTTTTGGTCAGAGAATGTCTAGAGTGTCTTTATTTTTGAAGAACATTTTTATAGGATTCATAACGCCAGTTTAGTAGCTATTTTTTCATCAATTACACAAAATCATTCTATTGGCTTTTGACGTCTATTATTTCTGTTGAAAAGACATTTCTCAGTTTTATCACTGCTCTTTTGAAAGGAATATATCTCCTACCCACTATCCTGGCTGCTTATAAGAATTTCTCCTTCATTTGTTTTCACCAGTTTTATCATAATGTGCCTTAATGTTTTGTTCTTCGTATTTATCTTGTTTGGAGTTTCCCAGACTTTTGAATCTGTGGGTTAATATTTTTCATCACTTTTGGAAAATTCTTGTCTCTTTTCTCTTCAAATATTGCTGCCATCTAATTCTTTCTCATATTTTTCAGGGACTCTAATTACAAGTATATTAGATGGATAGAACCATTAAATTAGATGTATTTAAAACTCTGTGTCTGAGAATGCCAATATCCAGATCTTTTGTAAGTCTCTTTGTTATTTTTTCTAATGGTTACAAACAATTTTTGACTTTTGTATGCATAGTTATTTTTTACTGCCTGCTGGACCTTGTGTATGAAAAATTGTGATAATTGAGTCTCTGGATTTTTTTTGTAACAGCTTTATTGACATATAATTTATGTACCATACAATTAATTAATTTAAAGTGTACAATTCAGTGATTTTTAGTATACTTATGAAGTTCACACAGTCATCAGCAAATCAATTGTAGAACATTTTTATTACTCCCAAAAGAGACCCCATACTCTTTACCCATAACCCCCAACTACTCATACCCCAGCCTTGGAAAATCACTAATGTATGTCTCTGTAGATTTGCTTATCTGTATATTTCATAGGAATTGAATCATATAATATGTTGTCTTTTGTAACAGATGATTTTATCTTTCTCTAGGGAACTTTACATTTGCTTTGTGTAAGCATTTATGTTAGGGATAGATCACCCTAATCCAATCAGGGATTGAGATGGTTTGAAAAGGCTCTAGTCCTTGAAAAGTCAAATCTCTTTCTGGTTAACTCTTGCTTCCTAGGGTATAACTATTTGGAGCTTTAAGCCTGGGGTGGATACCAGAGCCTTTTGCCTTGGCAGGCTCTTTCCTCCATTTTTCATTGCTCTAGCCCTATTTTACTGCTGAAATTTCTGTTTAGCTTTGCAGCGTCTCGGTTTTGACTTTCACCTTAATAGCTGGTACTTTCACTAGGTGAAAACATGTCTACAGATGTCAGGTTTGCCTCTCTTGGCTTCCTACTTTTACTAGATCTTGGTCCTATAAGCTCTTAATGACTTGGTAACTCTTCAGTGCTTCAAAAAATTTTTTAATTGAAATCTGCCCTTATTACCCAGTTTCATACTGACCATCACCTTTTCATCTTTCACAACTGCATTTCCATAACCTCAGTGTCAACAGAGCTCTTGTCATCATATTTGGGAACTAATGTGTTTGAACCCCCCTTTTCTAGAAGTGCAAGAAAGCATCATTTCCAACCCTTGCTACATAGTTTTAGATCTTCTCCACAGAAGTAGGGAAGAGATACTGGGTTACCTGCCAACCAGAATTTCTATTTCTTCCTCCTGAAGAAAGGGTAGAAATACTGAAAATTCTAACATTTCCCGCCTATTTTTGGAATTTCTTTATATTTGCATAAATACTACAGACGAAGCTTTGGATGTCAGTTATGGTGGGTGGATCCTGTTTATCTCTTGATCTATGATAATACCACACCATTATATCACACATAATGATATAAGTTATCCATTGGTTCTAGTTATACATTAATAGCCTGTTCTTCCATTTCTTGTTTCATAGCTAATAGAATAATATTTTTTTTTTCTCTCAAGTTTACCATTACCTTTGGTCTAATTCTAATTAGTCTTAAAACTCACAAATCTTTCCTGCATTAGTTTGTCTCTTGTGAGGGCTAACCAACAACCATACTAGTCACCATATGTGGCACTGTCACCATGTGTTTAATTCAGAGGGTAGTAATGAGAATCACCCATTAGGAGCTTTTTAAATGGCTGTGTCTGTTACAATATTAGGTTAAATCACATGATATTGCTGATAATCAATTTTTACCTAAAAACAGTTAATTTTATAGGTTTAAACCTAATATAAGAAAGGGAACATCATTCAAACGTTATTAAGACCAGTCTAATAAAGTCTCCAGTCACAAAACTTCCACCAACTTAGAGGACTTTTCCCATTTTTCAATACCTTGGAGCACTGGAAAATTCTCCCTTTCAAAATAATTATGCCAAATTCTCAATTTTACCCATTCTAAATTGAAAAGAGATGGGTGTTTCTTTTCCACCCCCCTTCCAAATTTTCATTTTGACTTAGGGCAAAGTACATAGGATAATGTGCGTAGCTAAGGATCCAGTGAAAAACAGACACTTACTATTCTCTAGTGTCCAAAATAATGTACTCTTCCCTTCCTACTTAAACAGGGGATCTAAGACAATGGTGCCTCTTCACATTTTAGAGCAAATGCTCTAATTCTTTTATTCTGTGGCCTACAGTTTTGGTGAGTATCTTGCCGTCATAGAGCAAAACAGACCACTTGACCTGGTTGGTCGCATCTCTGCTCTTTTTACATACCGTATATTTTTAATTTGAACCTTATACTCCATAGCATTTTCATTTCTATACCTTGATCATCATTTCTAGATGCTTTCCTCACTTTAATGAACTATATTTCGGGCCTCAGGAAGTTAAGGAAAACATGTACCATCATGTGCCACTTAATGACAGAGATACGTTCTGAAAAATGTGTCGTCAGGCAATTTGGTGGTTGTGCAAACATCACAGGGTGCACTTACTCAAACCTAGATAGTCTTGCCTACCACACACCGAGGCTATATGGTATAGCCATTATAATCTCATGGATCACTGTTGGATATGTGGACCATCGTTGACCAAAACGTTGTTATGCCTCCTGTGTTTTTACCTGTTTCACTGAAATATTTCCTCTTCTTTTAAGGCCTTAGTCTTTTCAAACCACGTGCTGTCAGAACACAAAATGAGTTTCACAATATCATTCCCCTCTCCCTTCTTTTAATTACACTAGTGATTCCCCTGAAAGATTTAGCCTGTCCCATTTCAGATGCCCATTTTACAAATAATGTTCTGACAAATTTCATTTTTAGGTATGGACTGACAAGCATTTCTTGGGAAAATCAAACAAGATTTACTTATTTAAAGGACACATAAATAGGGTCACAATCAGAATATACAGCAAAAAGATCAGAAACATTCTCCAAGGGAGATAAAGCTTTTTCTGTGAATCAACATAACAGGATTAGATAGACTAATACTAATCACACTGTAAGTGTTTAGCATTCATATAATGACACTTCAAATCATAGACTTTATAAAGAGATACAGTGAATTTTTTTTATAGGGTTTGGATATGTTGTCCCTCCAAGGCTAATGTCCAAATCTGATCCCCAACGTAGCAGTGTTGGGAGATGTTTGGGTCATGGAGGCAGATCCCCCATGAACAAGTTAATGCCCTCCCTGGGAGAGGGGTAGCAGTGAGTTTTCACTCTCTTAGTTCCGGTGAGTGAGAGTTGGTTGTTTAAAGACCCTGGCACCTCTTATCTCTCTTGCTTCCTCTCGCCATGTGATCTGCTTGTACCCACTGGCTACTGCTGCTTTCCACCATGAGTAGAAGCAGCCTGAGGCCCACGCCAGATGCAGCTGTCCCACAATCATGAGCCAAATAAACCTCTTTTCTTGATAAATTACCCAGTTTCAGGTATTCTGTTATAAGCAACAGAAATAGACTAATACATCTTTTTTCAAAATATACATTGAGAGGGCAAGTAGTTTATTACAGACTAAAAGAAAGAAGATTATAGTACTTCTGTATACCTCTTTCTTTCCATGTTGTGCATATGTAAAAGCACAAGCTAATTACTTTCCCAGGATCTCACTTTGTGGCACAGCTTGCAGTAAACCTCAGGGTATCAAATTCTCAGTATTATATCTTGACAGCTTTCATAAAATTTCTGTGGTGGGGTGGGGTGAGAATGATAGATAAATCTGCTTTAGTAAGTAGACCTATTCTGCTTTATTAAGATACTGTTACACAATCAATGTTTTTGGCTTTTAAAAAAACTCAGGGAAATTCTGAGAAGAATATAAGTTTGCCATAATTTAGTCACATTAGCCCAAGAACCAAAAAGCATCACTAGCCATCAGTGATGCTGAATCATAAAGGTGGAATGAGTGAGGGAGACATCACATCTTTTGGAAGCCCAACAGTTTTTCTGCATGTCCATCTAGCTACTGGAGTATGTGAGTGAGCTGTCTAGTACATGGTCTAGTTACAGGATAAATACAACTTCATGTCAGCATTTCATCAATTCCTGAATTAAAAAAATTCTGGACAAAATTATGACTAGCACAAAATGAGACTATTGTAAAACACAATACATTCAGTTTAGCACAAAATACCCTTCCATTATTCTCAGCCTCCCCAGACTAGCACAACTTGGTTCATGCAGAGTGCTAAATTCAATGCTGTAGAATTAGAACAACAGGACAATTTCCCTTGTGATTCTGGTAGTCATGCTAACAGACCATGGGAAGGATCTATACCACAGTCTTCTAATGCCCTTACATGTGATTGATAGTTACAAAATTTTGGGTTAAACATTCTTCTGCCCTCAGAACTTCTAGGGTATTTCTGCACTGTCTTTGACCATGCACTGTTGCTGATGAGAAGTCAAGTGTCAATCTGATAATTGTAATAGTAGATATTATTGTATTTTTTCTTTGGTAACGTAGTATTTTTTCCTTTATCCTAGTGCTATTTTTAGATTAGTTTTTTTAAAAAAATCCTTTAATGTAATGGACATTTGGTAATTTCATTCAATCTGGAAACTCCTTCAATTCTGAATATTTTCTCATTCTGAATATTTTCTCATTTCTTTGTGAATTTCTCCCTGTTCATCGAACTTATTCTCTTTTTATAAACCTCCGATTGAGTGGGCATTAAAACATTTAGGTTGGATTTTCTTTTTTTCTTTTTTGACATTCTTATATCTTTTTCTTTTCTTTACATTATCTGATAGATTTTCTAAAAATTATCTTCAAACTCATTGTATTTTTCTTTTGATAATCAGGTTTCTAATCTGAAATTACTTTTGCAATTTAAAATTAAAATTGTTTATTTTTTTCATAGCTTTCCCTTCTTGTTTTAAGGAAGTAATATCTTCTCAAACAATAATCTAGAGGTATTATAACTTTTTTTGAGTGGAGAGGCCAGTAGGGGGATCCGAACCTATGACCTTGGTGTTGTAAGTCTGCACTCTGTAGATGTGTTATCATTATTTTTTTTTCCCTTAATTATCTCCTTTACTCCTCCCCCCTTACCACCACCATTTTAACTCAATTTTTTTTTTTTTTTTAAAAATTCAGGCTTCTCACTTTGATCACAGGCCTTCTTCAATGCCTGGTGAGCCTTTGCTGGAGGCTTACAGAAGGCTGCAGTCTGTGGAAAGGTGGACTTTTGTTTGCAGAGAGCAGGCAGCAATTAGACAGGAGACCCTAAAAGCCAGAATGTAAAGTCTTTACTCTGGGGCTCTGACCCCTACTGCCTTAGTTAACCCCAATATATTCAATAAATTACTTTTTCCCTCCGTTTTTTTGGCTGGGGAGCAGGTACTTGGCAGTCCAAAGTTGCCCTTTGGAATATGGAAATGGGTGCTTTTGACTATAACTTTAATTCTATTACTGCCCACTCTTTTTGAGCTTCTCCGGGTTCTGCAGGGCTCTCTCTGCAGGTGTAGTCTGCTTTGTGCATGCCTGAGACTGCAGCTTCGTTCATCCTGCACCTTCAGAGTTTGTTTCTTTACAAAGTCTTGCCACTGAAAGTCATTTTTCTGTCTGTCATTTTGCATTTAATGCTTTTGTTTTTGTTTGTATAATTTTAATGGAGTTTCAAGAAGGATTAGAGACATTTTTGTTATGTCTGTCTCTTAAAACTGAGCTAATCAGCTCCCTTTTCCTGGTAAACTTTCCAATTCATGACATTGAAACATGCCACTTGAATAGCATTTGTATCCCCCATTAATATATTGGCTAATTATTACTGTGAATTTCACTTCTTACTGAGATAATAATGTCAGTAAAGAAGTAACTGATCAATTTAAAAGAGGATTCTTCCTTGCATAGTTTTGTAACATATATTAGAGACATAAATACCTGATTCTGTTGAAGTATCATGTAGAGCTTTTTCCCCCTGTGCTTTGTTGTTGTTGACTCAAGGGATAAGTTCACATTGGTGCCAAATTCTTCACATTCAGCCTCCACTGCCTATTTAGAATGGCTATGTAGTATCTCATTGAAAATGAATATCAATAAAAACTAGAAACAGAGACAAAATGATGTCTGAACAGTCAAAAATAAATGGCACATATTTCCTCAACTAAAACATCCACTTTTCCAGTAGCATTTCAGGAAAGACGAAACTACTAATAAGATTTCTCTTTTTCTTCAATGGTAATGGAAAATTCAAAGCAGCAAATTGAAAAGAAGTGAGAGGTTACTATGAACAGACAAATGGCAGCAGTCTGACAGTCAAGAGTAGGAAAAAAAAAAAACTTACCATGAGAAGACCTAAAAATGCAAAATGCACAATATTTCATGCCATTTGAAATAAGCACAAATTTCTTTAAGACATAAAGTGAATATGTTAATTTTTATACCTAAGAACAATCATTGATAATCATAATCACGGCCTTTGTTAAACTTAAGTTACAATGAAAAATGTAGATTATATTCAGAAGGCTACACAGAAAGAAGAGATGTCTGTAATAGTTTAGAAACACTGTGGTCAAATGGCTATTTTAAAATGTGTTGATGCTCAAAATTTTGCAATTGGTTTTTTTCATAAGAGTTCAGGCTCTGAAGTCAGAATCAACTTGTTTCTCAGTTCTGCCATCTAATCACTATGTATCTTTGGCCAATTTTCTTAACATCACAGAGGCTTTATTTTTCCATCTATAACAATAGCTGTACTTACCCAGTTAATGTAAATAGTCCTTATAAAATGTTTATCACATTAATCTTAAATATATATTACTATTATTAATTTATTTTCTTAGACTATTACAGACTCTTTGGAAATTCCATTTTAGTAATATAGTCATCAGGTGACTATATTATATTTTGCTTAATCATTTTTCTGTGATGAATATTTAGGTGGTTATATCTTTTTTTATTATTCTTGAGAATGGTAGAATTATATTAAATATATGTCTTAATCTTTGGAGAACACATAGTGGTTCAAATTTGGTATATTTTTTTATAAAATGGAATAGGGCAAATTGTCTTTTAGTATTGATTTGAATGTCAGCAAAGCAATGGCAAGTCAAAAGAGCACTGCAGATTGAAGGTGCTAAGATGGCAGTGCAGGGTATAGAAAAGAAGTATAGTCATAAATAACATGTTTGTGGTTTGCATTTTTCAGGTACTTCTGGTTCTTTTTCTGTTTGGATACCTGTAGTTTGTGCACTCCTAACTTTATGTATTTCGTTTACCATTGTCATCATTCTCTACATTAAGAGAAAGAAACAGTAAGTTTTACAGTTATTATTACCTATTTGTGATAGAGAAGGGGGGTAAAACAGAGCTAGTTTCAAATAGAAAATAAAAAAAATCCAAGGGCTCTGGAAATCCACCATGAAAACAGTCATCATAGAAAACTCTTTTCTATCCACTTGGTAATTCCTGTAGTCAATGATATGTCCTTGTTAAAATGATACCTTATGTGGGGTTGCTATAAAGGTAGGCTGTTAGTCATCATTTATGCTCGTGGTAAATTGAGTTTAAGACTCTTTATTGAGGACAGTTTTTACAGGAGAAAGCATGTGGACCCCAGACAACTGGTGGGAGAGAGTTCACCAAGTGGTGCAAAAGGCTGAGACTGGAGGCCTGAGATAAGTCAAAGCCCTGATGAGTTGAAAGTGATCTTAGTTTACAGGATTAGTGTAATAAAATATCTATTCACTGATTCAACAAATACTTGTCTGTATATTGCTATGCATTGTTCTCAGTGTGGAAGACAGAGACATAAACAAAATAGTTCTTTGCCTTTAGGAGCTTACATCCTAATAGGAGAAATAGACAATGGAAAGAAAAAAGGAAACAAGAAAATAATAAGTGGCGATAAGCCCTATGCAGAAAATAAGACAGAGTGATATGATTGAAAGAGACTAGGGGGCTGGTTTAGGTTAAGTGGCCTCTCTGCGGAAGTGACATTTCAGCTGATAATCGAGTAAGCAAAAAAGGTGTAAGTGAAATTCTTGGTGAAGAATGTTTCAGACAAAAAGGAATTTTAGTTTTTTACTATCTACAATATCCATCCATGAAAGTGTTTAACACAAGGAAGCACAAGAATCTGATTTAGACTTTTAAAAGATCTCTCTTGCTGCAATGTGGACAAGGTTTCATTTAGGATGACAAGATTTGCTGATGGATTAAATATGAAAAAAGAGCAAAAGGGAAGAATTATCCTGATGATTATAAGCTTTTTGGCAACATCCGGAAAAAACTCTTACAAATACAGAAAAGATTAGAGGAGGAACAAACTTTGGAAGGAGTTCTATATTAAACATATTAATTTAAAAATGCCTATTTTACGTCTAAGGGGATATGTTAAGTAAGTACCTGTGTATACGAATCTGGAATTTACGGAGCAGATAAGGACCAGAAGAATAAATTGGGGAGTATGGTGGATATGTTCTCCAAGGGCACAAATCATAAATTATGACTATCACTATTATTGTGTAGAAATAATATGAATGTTCTGTAATTAGAGTATTTTTAAGCATTTGAAAAGATATTTTGGTCAATCTCTCAAGAGAATTTCAATCTGAATCTCCCGATTTTTTATTCATAGCATGCTCTTACAATGTACTGCCATGAGGGGGAGTGTTTGAGCTGTATTCATCTTATGTATACATCAATGTCATTATATCTCTAGGTCAAAGAACATGCGTGAACCAGCACCCCAGCTCAGACAACCTCATATGGAGACCTTAATGAGCTACTGTCTTCTCACATGCAGGTAATTGGCAGGTGTCTGATTTTTTTTTACCGTCATTGTGTACACTTCAAATTTGAGATTTTATCTTCCAAATTAAATCATGTTTTTGGTAGCAGCATTTGTCATGTTCGAAATATAGTCATGTTTCACTTAACAATGGGGATAAGTTCTGAGAAATGTATAGTTAGGCGATTTCATCACTGTGTGAACATCACAGGGTATACTTACACAAACCTGGTAGCCTAATACATACCTAGGCTACATGGTATAGCTTATTGCTATATATCTCACGTATGTGACTTGTTCACTGAAACGTTGTTATGAGGCACGTGGCTGTAAATGGAAGCAACGATTTGTTTAAATATGTAATCTAATTTCATGAAAGAGTGGTTTCAAATGAGGTTATATTAATAAAACATCTTTTGATGTTTCTATTCATCCCGATCCAGGACTCCTCCCACTATCACCAGTTGAATGATTGCTTTGATTTGCATTTTTTCTGATTATCAGTGAGTCTGTGTTCATATATTTGGTAGCCAATTCGGGTTTGCCTTTCTGCGAATTCTTGTTTATATCTTCATCTCGTTTCTGATTGGCCGTCTACATGTGCAGAAATTCCTTATATCCCAGATTCTTTACATACTAGATATTGGTTACTTCTCCCCATTTAGCATCCCTCTATATTTCTCAGTCATTTCATTAGGGGAACAGAAGTCTTTGATACTTTAACATTATTAAATTCATCTTTTTTTCCCCCCCTAAAAGTTTGAGTTTGGGTCTCATTTAAGAAATTTTTATCCACTTGAGTTCACAAAGATATCCTCATATTTATTAGCTTCTTGTTTTTCCATTTCATATTTAAGTCTTTAAAGCTAAATGTCGGATGAATAATAGCATTAATTTTTATCATGTATTGATCCAGATTTCCTAACATCACCTACTATATAATCTGCTCTTTCCTCTCCAATGCACTGTTTTCAGCTCTTTCAGATGGAACTTTTGTTCCATCGTTTAATATTTTGTTTCTTCATAAGTACATGTAGTTTTTATTACTATGGTCTTTTTGTTATGTCTTAAAATGTGTTAGGGAGAGATTCCCTTCTTTTATTTTCTAAGTTGATGTATCTATTCATGGATATACACACACATACACACGCACATGGACTACACACCCACACACACGCTACACACACACACATCATGGACTAAGTATATTAAGTTCCTAAAAAAATACAGCTGGAATTTTGGTTAGTGTTACATTGAATTTATAGAATAATATGCGGAGCATTGATATCTTTATAGTGTAATTTGCTCCACCAATAAACAGTATCCAAAATTTATTCAAGTTTTTCTGAATGTCTTTTAGGAAAGTTTTAAAATTTTCTCTCTGTAGGTTTTGTATAATTTTTGCTAAGTTAATTCCTTTGTACTTTTAGTGTATTCATTATAATGAATGATACCAATTTTTTACTGAAAATTTTTAGCTGGTTATTAGTGGTTTAGGAACATTCTGGATTTTGTAACATTCTGGGAATTTTTCTGCTTTATATTTGTAAATAAAACAGGACTATAATTTCATATTCTTGTATTTTTCTTTCCTGGATTTGAAATTAAAGTAACACTAGCCTGAGAGAAAGAGCTTAGTAATTTTATATTTCTCCTTTTTTGGAACATATATAAGATAGAGATTTTTATTCCTGAACAACCCTCTGGGTCTGTGGCTTTTTTTGCAGGGGATTTTTTTTTTTTTTCAATTTCAATTTAATTGCTTTCAAAGTCATCAGCCTATTTAATTTTTAAATCTTTATAACTAATTTTTACTTTCTGAAATTTACCCATTTTGTATAAGTTTCAAATTGATATGACTGTTCAAAATATTGTCTTGTGTTTTTTACTATTTGTTACATCAGTATTAGCTCTCACTTTTTATTTTATATTGAATTTACTTTTATCTTTTATTTTCTTAGTAAATCTTACCACAGGTTAGTTCAATTAATCTCTAGAAAAAAATTCTTTTTATATTTATTCAATTTTTGTTCCTTTTTATTGATTTCTGCCTTTAGTTTTATTATGTCCTTTCTTCTCAGTTTGTTGTGTTCACTGTTCGCTCAACATTGATATCTAAAAAATACAGTTAAGATGACATATTAATTCAGAGTTCTCATTTAAATCTGTTTAGGAACTTTAATGCCATTTTTTTCTTTTTTTGCAAAGCATTATTTAAACTATATAAGCAAATTTCTTCATTTCCAAAGAGTCTTTAAAGGAATGTTTACACTTAATGATGGCAGGGATTTAATTTTTCCTCTTTCATTCACTGTTCTGTGTCCTAAATCTCTATCTTTTGTGTTTTGAACCTATTTTTATGTTGTAATTACTGATATAACTTTTTCATTTTATTAATTTTCATATTTTATTTTAGTACTTTATTTTACTTATTATTATTTAGCATTTTACTTAGTACATTTTTATATTTTAGTATTTTATTTTAGCATTTGCCTCCTATTGTGTCTTCCATTAGTCTAAATATTCTTCTGCTAGTTTAAGTCATACTTTATGCTTATTTTTCTGTCTTCTAACTTACTAAGGATAATATGTATGTTGGTTTTTAAAAGTCAGTTTCTTATCTTTTCCAAAATATATACCATAGCATAATTCTCTCTACCTCTCATAACCTCATTTCCTAACCTCAGTCCTCCTTCCATGTAGGTCTGAATTGTTTAATTATTTTATTATGGAGACTCAATTTTGGGGACCTTGCTTTTTTTAGGCAATAATATATTTTAGAGTTATTTAATCTTTCTATATATCTTGTAGCTTCCTCCTGAATTAATTTTCCTTTTACTAAAATACTTCTTGTGAAAATGCTTTCAAGGAGAATCTTGATGTAATATTTTTTTTGAGGATTATATGCTTGATAATATCTCTTCTTATTCTATCATTTTATAATATTTTGCTCTTAAAATCTAGGAATAAGAATTTCAGTAGATTTTTAAAAAAATCAAGTCCAACAAAATATCTGCACAGTTGGAAAAAAAGAATAGAGAAAGGTTAAAAATAAAACGATAGGAAAATATATTAATGACAAAAATTAAACGTAATCTAGTAGAATAGTGTACATATGCATATGAAAAGCCATGTATAAGAATGTTTATGGCACCACTATTAAAAATAACCTTGAGTTGAGCTAGCCAGTTAGTTCGGTTGGTTAGAGTGTGGTGTTTGTAACATCAAGGTCAAGGGCTCAGATATATGTAATGACCAGCCGCCAAAAAAACCAAAGCAAAACAAAAAGTAAAAATAATTTAAATTTGAAAAACAGACAAATGCCCATTAACAGTAAAATAGGTTAATAAATTGTGATATACAGTAATTATAGAATGGGATACTATACCACAGGGAGAATGAATGAACTACAACTACATTCGATAGCATGCATGAATTTTTCAAATCTACTGTTGAAAGAACCCAGACGCAAATGCAGATATACTCATGATGCCATTTACATAAAGTTCAAAAACAGGCAAGCCTTCTTTATGGTGTTAGAAATAGGAGAGTGGTTCCCCTGGTGCGAGTGCAGTAGTATGACAGAGAGGGTAGGCAAAGGGGGTGGAACAGGCTCTGGAGAGCGAGTAATGTTTTTTGATCTGGATTCTGCTACATAAGTACGTTTACTCAGTGACAATTCCAGTTGTGTACTTATGATTATGCACTTTCCTCTATGAATGATACGTTTAATTTTTTAAAAGTTTTTAGAAAACTATAGCAGTGTAGCGATTTTTACAAAAGACAAAATGCAAATGCAATTCAGTTATTTTTCTTCAACACTGAAAATATTAACTCATTGCCTTCATGCATTCAGCACTGCCTTGTGACATTTAACATCGCTTTGATTCTCTTTCCTTTGTAAGTGATCTGCTCTTTTCATTTTTAAAACTTGTAGAATTTTATCCTTGATTTTCTTAATTTGATCATCATTTCACCGTACGATGTCTGTAAATTGGCTTCCTCTTATGTATCCTGTTTGGCACTCCATGAATCCTTCAATATGTATATTTCATGTTTCTGTTTTTATGAAAAAATTTAGTTATTTTATTATTTACAGCCCTTCATTTTCTTTTTTTTTCCTGTTCATGGGACTCCCCCTCTTATACAGATATTGGTATTTTCTATGCTCCTTAGTATATGTGTATGTGTGCATGTATGTGTAAATATTCTTTCTAAGCCAAACTGCTACACTGTTGAAGAGAGGCACTTGAGAAAGTGGTTGAATGAGGGGAAGGAAGGAGCTTAGCAGATGAAAGTGCTTTCTTCCCTGAGTTACTGACGTTCTCTGTAAAAGAAATTTGTAACTGAAGTCTGAGTTAAAGGGGCAAATTTAATTAACTTGTAGTCCAGAAGCAAAAGTGAATCGCAGAGAGTGTCCCAAGATAACAAGAATGGTTAGGAGGTAGGATTCGTTATCTAAATAATTTAAAAGGACTATGGATCAGTTGTTAAATATAGAGCAATCTCATAGCCTAACTGGCAATTAATAGACAGTTACTAAGAGCTTGCGTGTCAGAAATTATTTAATCCTGGTGAGAGATTACAAGTTTGGTACTATGAATATTTGTTCCATTGTCCTCCCTGTCTCTGAAGCATTCAGCAACTGGCACAAGATTGCACAGCTATTGAGTGAACCCACCGACTCCAGCACTATCTTAAAACTGGCCACTGCATGGAGTGCTATTCACAAAATCCTCCTTGGCTAACATTTTCCACTAAATTTGTGACATTTCATTTTCCGTACACATTCATTTTCTTGTCTCAGGTAAATGTGAACAGGGAGATTGTGGTTGTCACTTATCTAACTCACAGGTCATCTAACTCATAAAAGTAATGTGAACATGTTGAGAAAAAGTTGATGCTTACAAATAAAAACATTCAGAATTTTCTGTTGCACTTTAGTCTCATTTTAAAGCCTTTTAAGATATGCTAATGTTGGCATGTACTTACCACTCTCGACCCCATGCCATTCTGTGTTGTGCAGCCTGGGAAGGACAAGTACTACATAACACCACTTATATGAGGAATCTAAAATAGTCACATAGAATGGTGGTTGCCAGGGGCTTGGCGGGACAAGGAAAAGAAGAGTATTAGTCAAAGCGTACAAAGTTTCAGTTATGCCAAGTTGAGTAAGTCCTAGAGATCTACTGTACAGCATAGTGCCCGCAGCTAACAGTACTATATTGTATACTTAAAATTTTGCTAAGAAGGTAGATGTTATTACATGTTCTAATAACAAATAATAATAATAACAAAAAAAGAGGGTGGGAGTTAACTTTTGCAGGGCATGAATATGTTTATGGTGAAAAATGGGGTGATGATTTCATGAATGTATACTTATTTCCCAGTTGTATACAACTTGTAGTACATGAATAGCTTTTTCTGTGTACAGTAAACTACAATAAAGTGGTGAAGAAAGAAAGAGGAAAGGGACAACACTATGGATCCTTGCAGTAAAAGCTCTGTCCCAGAATCTTGTCAGAGAGTGGTGGTAATGAAATAGAAAAGACTTTGGAAGGTGAACATTTCATTGATCTTTGTCCTTTTTTTTCCCCTTTTTTTTCTTTTTTCTTTTTTTTTAGAGCCAAGAGCTCTGGGACTTGTTAAAATACAAAGACTCCTCAATCATTAATGCAAGTGGAAGAAAACTCTTCAGTAAAGAAAAAAACTGATCACAGGATGACAGGAGAAAAAATTACAGAATTGATTGCTTGAATATATAATTTCATTTTGGATAAAAATAATAAATGTAAGTTTGTTTTTTAAAAAAGTGTCCGTTGGTTGTATTCAACTTGGAAACAGCTGCCACCCCTTCAAGTGCTAAGGCAGTTACTTTTACAATTCATCTCCCCCACCTCCCATCCATTTCCTGTCTCTCTCCGTCCAGGTAACAGGAAAACGGAAAAAGTGATTTTTTTTTCCCCCAACTCTTTCTCAGCTTCCCCAATTGCCACTTCTGAAAAGTGAAAACTACCTGAAGGTAGGCGAGGATGACTATGACCATCCTCGACCCACAGACCGGTCTCCGCTCCTCGGAGCGCGGGGGACGGCGGGGCGGGGCGGGCGTGCGCGACTGGCCGCGGGACCAGCGTGGGGGCACTATTGCTCCGTTTTGATGGCGGGGGCGGCGTGACGCTTCGCCGGGTAGATATTGCATCCTCCCCTCCTGTCTCCTGGGCAGAGCTGCAGGCTGACTCCGAGCCGACGTTTTCTGAGAAAAGCCAAGGCCGGGAGCGAGGATGGAGAGGCTGGTGAGCGGGGCAGGGGCGGGAAGCAGGGCGCGGGGTGGCCGACGGCGAGCCGGGGGCGCAGCCTGGTCCGTGCAGTTAATGGCAGCGTTTTCCTCCCAGCGCTTCGCCTTGCTGAGAAGCGGATTTTGCCTTGCCAAGGGTGGTTTACAGGCTGTTCCAGGCGTCCCGCTTGTCTGTCTCGCGTCCGTGGATAAAGGATGCCCCCGAGCTGGGGCGCCGGGGATGCTTCTCCCGGGCGCATTGCTGGCGGCGGAGAGCAGCTGCGCGGGAGGCGAGCGGGCGGCCCTCGGCTCCTCCGGCCTGGCTGGCGGCAGGCCTCACCGGCCCCAGCTCCCGAGGCCAGGAAAGCACGACCTATTGTAAACCTCTCCAAGAAGGGGCTGTCGCGGGCTGTGTGGGCTCCCTGATGGCGCCATAAGCTGCGGTGGTGGTGCAGAAGTCCAGGCTCCCTCTCTCTAGGAGAGCTCGGTCCCGGTGCCTCTTTGATGCTCGGCCTCTTTGTCCATCCTCTCGGCCCTTGCCTTGAGAAGCCATGAAGAATCCGATAAAGCTGCAGCAATGCCTGAGAGATTTGAAATCGTCGGTGATGATGATTCTTTGAAGGGTTCAGACCCAGGGTATCCAAAGAGACAGACATTTTGTTTATTCAGAATCTTTTTACAGGACAAAAAACGACGGGGGCGGGTGTTTTATAGGCCCCGCTAGTATAAGTAGATAAAAATTTAAATACAGTTAATGCCTCAAGATAATTTTTTCGTGACTAGTTTATTGGCAAGACCACACAGCTGGTTATTTCATTATCTTTCCTAACAAAGGAGGACGGTGGCCTGTGAGCTAGTGGCTACTGCTGGCTGGAAGCTCAGAATCTTCACAACTATCCTTCAAACAGGGAATTATTCCCCGATTTTACAAATAAAGAAACAGGCAGAGAGGTTAATTTTTCCACGGTCACTGTGACTCCATGTGGTGGGGTCAGTATTTGAACTTAGAAACTTTAAGGGGAAGAGGTGTGTATAGGGTCAGCGTAGCTGCCAGGTGGGCAGTGGTCAGGTAAGACCCAGGTCCTTTTGGGTTCTGGCCTTCTTGGCAAGGGTTGTAAGTGGACTTTGTTTTCATGATTGTACTCTGCTTTATTAATTTTTTTAGCTACGTACCATGTTTTGTCATTTACTGTATCTCAAGCATTGCACCAAGTGCTTTTAAATGCTTAATTCTCATAATAACCCTATCAGATAACAACGTTTATTTTGTGATTACTTGTATCAGGTACTATCTTAAGTTACATATACTTCTTTGTTTAGTCTTTTTAACTATGATGTCGGGCTATTAAAATGATTTGTCCTAGCTCACACGTCTAGTATTTGTTTCAGCCCAACCTCAAGTCAGCCAGTCTGCTCTCTCAGCTACCCCGCAGCCATGCCTCTCAGGTCCCTGTAAAATATAAATACTGTTCTTTTCAGGTTGGTAGTATTTTCAGTTACTCTGCATGGACTAGAAGAAAAAAAATGGTATAAAGTATGTCTATAATTAATGGCAAGGCTTTCTTTCTGATTCCTTTTGCCTCAGTCACTGTGTTTGTATCTTAACATTGCTGGCTCCCAGTCCACAGTCTTGGGTTTTGGTATGCGTCTGCTTTCTCTCTTATCCTAAAATACAGATTTTCACTATGAGAGCCAATCCATTCTGCATCTCTCATCACAGCCTCTGCTAGGGCCTGGATTTCCATATGAGAGAGAGCCATAATGATAATAAATAAATAAATAAAGGGCATGGGATTAGAATGCCAATATCTGTCTCCACAATTGCCTTAGCCGAAAATAAAGCAAATTATGTTGGGCACTGGCAGCAGAGTGTGAGAAAACATTTGGCCTGATTTTTTCTGACTTTTCTACACAATTAGATAGGAGGGAGCAGTCTTGGTAATACTGAGAAAATTATCAAGTTGTCCCTGGGGCTCTTCAAAACCAAAGCCTTTGTGAACGTAATGCCTAGAAGTGAATGAGAGGAGGGGCAAGGTGAATAGGTGTTGTGTGCAGGCTGTGACTATCATTTCAGACAGCTGCGTCATCTTTACTTCTTAAAGGGCAATGACTTTATTGTTGGCCTTAGACCTATGAAGACAAGAAGAGAAGTCACAAGAAAGGCATAACATACTCGTGGTGTGTTTGGGTATCAAATAATAAAGTATATGTGCAAACAGTAATTTATCCTAATGGCACCTTCAGATAATATAAATTTTTAATTCCCTGTGGCCTTAAGGATGTCAAGAAAAAGCAACTTATGCCACATAGATCAATATCACTGTGCACCATGGAGTGTAGGCAGAAAGTCTTAAGTGATTGGGCCTCCCTGGCTGAAGATAAGGAGGCGCTCAGGTATGAGGTAGCACTAAAGATAGGCCACAGGGAGGTGAGACATCATCCCTTCCACAGCATCCATCCCAAAAGATCCACCAGGAGCACTACAACAGAGACTGATGGAGACTGTGCATCTCTGGCAGTTGCAGTGGGTGCTAGAGAAGAGCCCTTGTAGAGCAGTCCAGCCTCTAGCATCATGTTCAATGCCAGGTCCTCACCCAGACTGTGACAGCTCTGGTGCTCATAGACCCACAGCCACCTCCATGGTACAAGTTAGTCCCAGGAGAGCTGAGACATACTGTTTTCAATGTTCATGACCTCATTGGTCCCAGACCACAGACACTGGCCAGGATAATTGAATGCTGTTCTTCTTACACCTATACCCTTAGGGAAGACCACTATCAACGCATAGGTAGTTTTCTACCCCAAGGTATGCAAGGACTTGATTAGTAACTTCTCTTGCTAAAGGAAGCTATACTCATGTAATGAGATTAAGGTTTGTGAAACACCTGTTGGCTTACACTGGTTTGGCACTGCCTCTGTAATATTTCTCCATTCAGTTTAGGTCAGGGGTATTTCCCAAGGGAAATAAAGGGTGTGTATTAACCAGAATTAACAAGTCCATATAATAGGAAGGAAGGAGGATATTAGAATTGTGGTGGCTCTGGCTGGGCAGGAAAAGGAAAGAAAAATCCTTATGGCAGATAAGAGAAGAGAGTTTGAGATGGTCAAAGACCTTGTTCCCTTGCCCCTGCTCCTAAGACAGTAGAAATCCCAGAGAAACTGAAGGCAAATAGAAAGATCCAGCTTAGAGTACTGGGGAAAATGATCTCTAGCAAGGAAGTCATTGTATCTAAAATGAATGGCAAAAACAAGGCTTTGTTATGGCAAACATTAAGAATGAGATTCTCACAGGTAGAATACTATCCTTTGATAATAATCCTGACCTAAACCAAGGCCAGTTAAGTAGTTATGGTCTAATATTCTAGAAATAAGCTTCAAGTTATAGTAGCAGAAGCTGGAGCTAAGCAAGAGCTGATACATACATATACATTCAGAATGGGAAGCCCACGCTAGGTTTGTTGTGTCAGTAGGTTGGAGCAAGGAGAAATTGATCAGGATATCTTGCTAAAACAACAGGATCCTGTGGATATTGAGGTTCTTGTGGAGCAAGGGGACAGGCACAGAGGGACCACTGTTCTATGGAAGGGCATGATCATACTGCTAACTACCATAGCAAGCTAGACAGAGCCAAATAAGAGACTATCTCCAGCCAAACAAGCAATGTCCCAATTCCAAAAATTTAACACAGTCTGAGAAAATGTAGTGGTTTCAAAATTGTCAGGTCATGCTCCAGTATTAGATTTTCCCACTTAGAAGAGAGAATGGACAGGCTGACAGCCTGGGGGCTGGGGGTGAGACAGTGTCGTGGTGTAGGGCACATGATGGGCTGCACATGAGGAGAGGTCATCTTCTCTCGATCTGGAGAGCAGACTGGTGTGTTTGGACAAGATTTAGAAGTGGAGGGATGGTGGACAAAGGGAGATAGGACCCCTTAAGCACTGGGGGAAGAGGCTTGAATCTGCCCTTACCAGGCTTTTAAAAAGTGACACCTGAGAATAACAAATGCTGGCAAGGATGCGGAGAGAGGGGAACACTCCTACACTGTCGGTGGGACTGTGAATTAGTACAACCACTATGGAAAACAGTATGGAGGTTTCTCAGACAACTATAGAGAGATCTACCATATGATCCAGCAATCCCCCTTTTAGGTATATACCCAAGGGAATGGAAATCAACATGTCGAAGGGATACCTGCACTCCCATGTTCATTGCAGCTCTATTTACAGTAGCTAAGATATGGAACCAACATAAATGTCCATTGACAGATGACTGGATAAGGAAAATGTGGTATATATACACAATGGAATAATACTCAGCCATAAAAAAGAATGAAATTCTGTCATTCACAGCAACATGGATGAGCTTGGAGAAAATTACGTTAAGTGAAATAAGCCAGGCACAGAGGGAAAAATACATGTCCTCACTCATAAATGGGAGCTAAGAGAGAAAGAAGGTAGGAAAGACCACAGTGATGTGTTGGACTTACAGAGGATGAGAATATACCTAGGGTTGCTGGGGGGGGGGCTGCTGAGGGAAGGAGGTTGGGTAGGGGGCATGGGGAAAAATTGCAATTTGTGGTAATGGGCATGCTGACAGTATTGATCTGATCATTGCATCTTGGACACAGGTGGTGACGGTCAGCTTTGTGCCCCATGAATATGTGTAATCAATCAATCAATCAATATTTTTGAATGCCTGAAGGGGAAAAAAAAGTGATACCTAAATACAAGTGGAGGGGGAGGCATTTCAAGAAGGGGTAATGGCTCAAGCAAAAGTGCCAAGGCAGGAAGTTGTGTGGTGCATTTAAAAGTAGACAAGGTGAGCTGGCATAGAGTAGGTAAGCAGTAAAAAATGAATTTGCAGGAATGGAAGTATTAGGCTAATAACTTTGAACTATTTTTTCTACACAGCAAGAGGCTATACAAGATTTTTAATGTGGTGGCAACTTGGGAAAAGAGGAATTTAAGAGAAGTTAATTTGTCAATAGTATGCAAGTACATAACTGGATAGTAAATTAAGGTGGGGACTGTATCTGCCTTATCCCCCATTGTCTCTGAAGCCCTTAGCACAGTACCTAGTGTGAGTAAGACTCAATAGAGACGATTAATGATAGAAAAAATGAAAAATGGGTAGAAAGTTTAGTGTGCCCTTAGCACAGTACCTAGTGTGAGTAAGACTCAATAGAGACGATTAATGATAGAAAAAATGAAAAAAGTATTGGTAAAAGTTCAGTTAGAAAACAAGGCTATTACATGAAACACCCCATATTATGAGCAGAGACTAGGGTAGAATCTATTATGTATAGTAACTAATTACATGGCTGAGGAGAGGGAGAATGTTAAGTCCAACATGACTTGAAGGCCCAGGAAATAAAAGTCCAGAAGAGAAGCTGTTTTGGGTAAAATGATGATGAATTTGGTGCTACTCACAAATTTATTCGTTCTCTCATTTATTCATTCCTTCATTCATTCTATTTATTCAACATTTTAGGCAGAAAGAAAACGTAAAGAAACTAAAGCAGGAAAGAACTTGGTAATTTCAAGGCAATGAGCGGGGGATGATGAAGTGGGGCTTGGTGTGCAGGAGGAGCGCACAGGATGTGAGATTGGAGAGCACATCGTAGTGCTGAGCTTCAGGTGGAGGGAGAGAGGGGCCTCAACTCTGGTGAGACATTGGGTTGGGAGATGCTTTATTACTAGAAAAGCTTCTAGACAGTTACTCAGTGGCTTTCAGGGAATGCTTGGCTCCGTGGAAATGTGGTTAAGTGCATCTCAGATACCAACCATAAAACTGAATTTAGCATGTTGTTCCAGGGCAGTGAAGCAGGGACTGCTGTGTGAGTGACAGTTTTGCAATCTCTTACAACAGTGATTTGGTCACAGATAGTGGCAACATAATTTTATATTTGTGTGTCAAAATTTTAAAACCAACAATCCTTTGTACACAGGGGAGACAATATGGTGTAGTGGTTATGGTTATGAACTCTGGAGCCAGACTGCCTGGGTTTAAATCCTGACTCTGCCACTTCCTAGCTGTGAGACTTCGGGCAAGTTACTTAACTTCTCTGTATTTCACATTTTTCATTTTGAAAATGGTGATAATAATGCCTCCTTAATGGATTTACACGAAGTATTGAAAGAAATATTTTATGTAAAGTGCTAAGAACAGTGTCTGGTACGTAAAGGTTCAATAAATGTTAGTTTTTTTATCATTAGTGGTTTAGTCATCTTATGCAAAATATAAATTGGAGTGCTATGTTGGTATATTATCTGGAGTGTTTTTTGATTCCAGTAATTTATTTTTATCCTCTGGCTTTTCAAATCAAACAGCCATCCACCTACTGCCTTAGAGGCACAGAAAAGTAGAAAAGACTTTTTAGTTTCAGAAGCCAAAGTTTTGCAATTGCAAGAGACTAGGCATTCAAGTTTCAAAAATCTAAATAAGGAAGGACCAAGAACATAATGTTCATACCAGAAAGAATTGTTTGGAAGGATGCAGGGCGATGGAGGAACCAGATTTTCTGACCCTAGGTGAGATAAGTATTTTCTAGGCTGGGAGAGCAAAGAGTGACTGACTAATGTCTATGCTCAGAAACCGGTCTGCATCCTGAAAAGGAGAGTGGGAAGTTCAGGGGAGTGGAAAATACTCACAGAACCTGCACGTAGGTGTTGAGATCCAAAAAAAAGGAAGTACCTGTGCCTCCCATCCCTGGTGGGGACTGTGGGAAGCAGTATGCCTATCCATCATGGGTAGAAAGGTAACAGCAAAACAGAGATGGGTAGATACATGGGAGTTTAGGTAGGGAGCCTTGTAGAATTTTCCTCCACCCGGCACAGGGAGAACCTAAGGCAGCCTGGAAGAACATGGGAGAATACCAGCTCACCTCGAAAGCTATGATTGCACAAACTGATGACCATGATGCCTTGAGGAGAACACAGCCATCCTAGAGAATGCTAGTGTGGACAGGTGGTTGTAACCAATGATTGGTAGCCCTGTTCCGCAGCCTGGCATTACATAAGCCCCCAGGAATGTGAATGTAATGCCAGAGATTGGGACAATCATGGAGGGTTGGGGTGGCAGGAGGCTGACCTGACAGAGATGTAACATAGATTGGAATTAAGTTTCTACCTCCAGTTGGAATGGCAAAACAAAATAAAAATGAAATTTGATTTAAAAAAATTCAGAGAAAACATTTTTTACATACCTCTATTATAGAAAAGTATAGAAATATGGAAAAAATATAGGGAAAAGTTACATTTCTTGCTGTATGCCTTAGAATGAACATATGTGTATGGACCAAGTGAATGGATCCATGAGGCTCCTGCAGAGAAAATTTCAACTGTCTATACCTTGCCTTCTCATTGTACAGCAAGATGATGCCCAGAGTAAAATTCCATTAAATACCACCATAATTTGTAAGGCGGCCAAGGATTTCTGCCCAGACACATAAAAATAAAGCAACAACAAAAAAAATTGAATTAAAGACAGTACTGGTTTTTAAAGGTACAACTTACGTAAAATTTGCAGCACCTGCAGGAAAATCTGCCTCAACGAAATTCAAGGCAGTCACATGTTTCTGAAAAGTGGTTAGCCTCTGAGTAACATTTTTAGTACTAAGATGTGGATTATTTGAGAAGTGGATGCTGTCTAACATTTGTATCCTCTGCATTTTCTATGTTTACTTAAGGCAGTTTGTTTTCCGCAGTGTTCCAATGTCTTTGAGATCTTGCTCTTGACAGTGGTGACTTTAGAAGCAATGCCCCAAATTGCTAGGGCTTGCTGTTTTGAAGAAGCCACACTGCTGCCTTTTCCTCCCCATGTCCTGAGCACACTCTGTTATTTCTTGCAGTTATAGCCTCTGGTTCCCTTTCCACAAAACCAAAGATCTCTGGTAGATAAAAACTTAACTCTGACATTTCCCTGAAATAGCGATTAGATTGAAGCTTCCTTGGCTTTGTCCAAATCCAAACCCCATTTCTGTACTTTGCTTTCTATCTTCAGGTGTTCAGGAGGCCTTTCTGTCATCTGTCTACCTACAGCCTGATTTGGGGCATGGCAGCAGTGGTGCTGTGCACAGCACAAGGTAAAGATGCTCAATTCCCTTGCTTGGAGTCTAGCAAACACAATTTCTGGGGTGGAGATATTTGGCCACGGTTGTCTGTGCTGTGCTATAATCCATTTGTCTGCATGAAGTGTTTAAACATGTCATTTGCTTGTAGGAGTGGGATTGGTTCTTCCCACTTTCCACATTTTTGTTTTCCTTTTAGAAAAACACAGACACTTAGAAGCTGTTTCCGTAAATGAACCAGACTTATGAAAAATATCCTCTCAAAATTAAGATGTCATTTTTCACCTACTGAATTGTAAAACTTTTAAAAATAATAATTACCTGTGTTTGTAAGGATATGGGAATGCTTGAGGGAGTATGAATGGATACAGCCTTTTTTGGAAGGTAATCTGGCAGTATGCCTTAAAATTGGGTGTGCCCCCATCTTAAAGAAAAATATAGAAAATAATAAAATACAGGGGTTACTTAGGTTCACATATCTACTAGATAAAAACCGCCTGTGCCATCTGCTTATCTGCTGAATTTCCTAGTTCTTCCTCCTCTATTCCATGGAAGGCCACCCCTCAATTTGCTGCTGGCCTTTACGTCACATTCGGTATGAGGTTGCTCGACATCAGCCTCCAGAGGGGTGGGCGATGCTGGTGAGGGCAGGCAGGCTTAATGTCCATCTTAACCCTGGGGGGAATCTAAATAAATTTCCATATAAGCAGCAAAAGATTGTAAACTTTCCACGAAATGAATTCTTCCATAGTCAAAAAGAAAAAAAAAATTACCCAAGAGTCGAACCTTAGTTTTGATCCCTTTTCCAGTCTGCACTCGAAAAGCGACGGTTCTAATCTCTGCTCTGTAAAATTTCAAAACACTTTCAGGAAACTTGAACCCCAACAAAAGGTATCACCTCTAAGAACTTCCGTATCTTCCAAGGGTGCACATCATTAAGCCTTGAGTTACGCAGCAATCATTCCAGTTTGTATCTGTTGCTATTGCCCATCTTTTCATTCCTTTTGTTGTTTGTGAGTTGTTTGCCTGGTCTTCTTTTTTCTCTTATACTTGCCAACGTTTTATTTATATTATTTGTCTTAAAACATTTTTTTGGTGTTTTTGATCTTGTCTACATTTTGTGTACCATTTCATTAATTGGTGCTTTTATCCTTATCAATTTACTCCTATTTTTTGGAGGGGAGAGTAGAAGGTCTGGAAGTGTGTATTTATTTTTCAATCTTTCTTGTTTCCTAGTAAATGTTGAGGACTAACTTTGTCTCTCCAAGAACTGCTTTACGCATTTCCACAGATTTTAATATATTGTGCTCTCATTGTCATTCAGTTATAATAATTTATGGTTTCTGGTATGATTTCTGGTGTAACTAAACTCTTAATAGAAGTGCGTATATTTCTAATTTTATTGCATTGTGGACAGTGTTCAAGGTTATTGGGTAGCAACTTTTTTGTAGCCTATATCAAGTTCAATTTTGGGTAATGCTTTATGTGTGTTTTAAAAAAAATTGTACATTCTCTGAGTAGTGTGCGTTATACACACATATCAAGTATATATAGGGTATATATGTAAATATATAAAGTATTTATATTAAATATACAAAGCATAAAGTATATATTTTGAACATATGTATTATTTTTCAAATTTTCTGTATGTCCTTACATTTGACTTTTTTTTGCTTTAATGATTTTTTTAAATATATAAAATTGAAGATCTAAGAGAAGTATAGAAAACTTTCCCATTATAATTGTGGATTTGTAAATTTTTCTTTGTAATTCTATTTGTTGCTACTTTATATATTTCAAAATTATGTTGTTAGGTACATGAAAGTTCATGATTAATATGTCTTACTTTAGATTGCTCCTTTTATAATTTTGAAAAATACTTTTTCTCCCCCTTACAGTGCTTTTGTCTTCTGTTATCTTCTTTTAGAAGTCCTATTGGGTTGATATTGGAACATTTAAATCTACTTGTTGAATTTTTCTTTGTTCCCTTGTATATGCTTTTCCCTTTGTGCTACATCCTGGGAGAATTACGTGGCCTGATCTTCCTGCTTCCTAATTTACTCTTCAGTGGTATTCATTCTGCTAAGTCAGCCAATCTTTTAAAATTTTGTGTTTCTCATTTTGTATGTGTCCTAATTTCTGCTATTTATAATGCTGGATTTTTATTACACTTAGGATATCACATTTATTTCTGTTAAAGTGTTTAATGATTTATTATACCTTTATTCATTTTGCGAGTTCTTGGGTTTTCAGAATTTATTGTTTCCGTTTCATTGTGTTAACTTTCTTAAATGTTTGGCTATTTTTTGTTATATTGAGATTTCCCATTAAATCATCTGTCGTAGCATGAGTAGCCAGGAATGGAGAGGGAAAGAAATTACTGCCACAGCATTTAGTAAAAATGTGGGTTGCATAGATTTCCATTTGGGTGTTAAAGCTTCGAGATCCTCTCTGGTACTGCCAGCCTCCCCTAGCATTGTCCTGTATAGCTCTCTACCTTATGTTCCTATACTCACTCCTGCTTCCTGGAGGCAGACACCTCTGTGCTGCCCACTTTCTTTAAGTGTGTGTGTTTGCTTGTGGAATGTATAGAGCTGTTCTGTTCTTTGGCCTTTTCTATTTATTTTTTCAATTTTATTTATATTTATTTTTGTGGGGTACAGTGTGTTGTTTCAATACATTCATATACTGCACGATTCACTTAGAGTACGTAGCATAGTTTTGTACCCTTTAGTCCAACACTTCTCCTCCCTGCCATCTCCCTCTCTTCCCAGTCTCTGGTAACTATTACTCTACTTTCTACTTCTATGAGAGCCACATTTTTTTTTTTTTTTTAAGATTGCTAATATGAGTGCGATCATGTAGTAATTTGTCTTTCTGTGCTTGACTTACTTAACATGATGGATGATTTCCAGTTCCGTTCATATTGCTGCAAATGATAGGATATTCCTTTTATAGCTGATTAGTATTCCATCGTGTATACATACCACATTTTTTTTTTCTACATTCATCTGTTGATGGGCATTTAAGTTGATTCCATTGCTTGGCTGTTGTGAATATTGTTGCAATGAACATGGGAGTGCAGATGTCTTTTTGATATATTGATTTTATTTCCCTTGAGTATATACCCAGTAGTGGAATATAGCTGAGCTGTAAGGTAGATCTATTTTTAGTTCTCTGAGGTAACTTGATACTGTTTTTCACAATGGCTGTACCAATTTGCACTCTCATCAACAATGTAGGAGTGTTCTCTATTTTCTGAATCTTTGACAGCATTTGTTATTTTCTGTCTTGTTGATAACAGCAATTCTAACTGGTGTGAGATGTTATCTTATTTTAATTTGCATTTCCCTGATGATTAGTGATGTTGAGCATTTTTTCATGTGCCTGTTGGTAATTTGTATGTCTTCTTTTGAGCAGTGTCGGTTCCGGTCCTTTGCCCATTTTTTAATTGTGTTGTTTGTGTTTTTGCTGTTAGGTTCCTTACATATTCTAGATATTATCCTCTTGTCTGATGTGTAGTTTGCAAACACTTTCTCCCCTTCTGTAGGTTGTCTCTTCACTTTGTTGATAGTGTCCCTTGTGCAGAAGCTTTTTAGTTTGATGTAGTACCATTTGTGTATTTTTTTCTTTTTTTCTTTTTTTTTTTTGTGGCTGGCTGGTACAGGGATCTGAACCTTTGATCTTGGTGTTATAATATCATTTGTGTATCTTTGCTTTAGTTACCTGTGCCTTTGTAGTCTTGTTCAACAAGGCACTGCCCACTCCCATTTTGTGTAGCATTTCTCCTATGTTTTCTTCTAGTAGTTTCATAATTTGGGGTGTTAAATTTAGGTCTTTAATCCATTTTGGGTTGATTTTTGTGTATAGTGAGAGATGTAAGTCTATTTTCAATATTCTGCATGTAGATATCCAGTTTTCCCAGCACTATTTATTGAAGAGGATGTCCTTTCCCCTCTGTGTATTCTTGGTACCTTTGTTGAAAATAAGTTGGCTGTAAGTGTGTAGGTTTGTTTCTGGCCTCTCTATTCTGTTCCATTGGTCCATTTGTCTATTTTATGCCACTACCATGCTGTTTTAATTACTATAGCTTTATAGTATATTTTGAAGTCAGGAAGTATGGTGCTTTCAACTTTGTTCTTTTTGTTCAAGATTGCTCCTACTATATGGGATCATTTGTGGTCCCATACACATTTTAAGATCATTTTATGAAGAATTTCATTGGTATTTTGATAGGGATTGCATTGAATCGGTAGGTTGCTTTGGGTAATATGGACATTTTGATGATGTTAAATCTTTCAATCCATGAATATGGGATATCTTTTCATTTATTTGTTTCCTTTAATTTTTTTCACCAATGTCTTGCAGTTTTCATTCTAGAGGTCTTTCACTACATTGGTTAAGTTTACTCCTAGGTATTTCATTTGTTTGGTAGCTATTGTGAATGGGATTACTTTCATGATTTCTTCTTCAGCTATTTCATTATTGGTGTATAGGAAGGCTATGATTTTTATGTGTTGATTTTGTATCCTTGCCACTATACTAAATTTATTTATTAGTTCTAGTAATTTTTGGAGTGGAGTCATTAGGGTTTTGTATGTATATGATCATGTCATCTGCAAACAGGGATAGTTTGACTTCTTCCTTTCTGATTTGGATGCACTTTATTGCTTTCTCTTGCACAGACAAGAACTTCTAGTACTGTGTTGAATAGGAGTGAGGAAGGTGGGCATCCTTATCTTGTTCCAGACCATAGAGGAAAAGGCTCCAAGTTTTGTCCACTTGGTATGATATTAGCTATGGGTTTGTCATATATGGCTTTTATTGTGTTGAGGTACATTCCTTCTATACCTAGTTTGTTGGGTGTTTTTATCATGAAGAGGTACTGGATTTTATCAAATGCCTTTTCTGCATCTATTGAAATGATTATGTTTTTTCCCTTCATTCTGTTGATGTGATCTATCACATTTATAGATTTGCATGTATTGAACCTCTTTGCATGCCTGGGGTGAATCCCACTTGGTCATGGTGAATGATCTTTTTAATGTGTTGTTGGATTCTGTTTGCTAGTATTTTATTGAAGATCTTCACATCTGTGTTCATTAGGGATATTAGTCTGTAGTTTTCTTTTTTTGTGTTTCTTTTTCCAGTTTTGGTATAAAATTAATGTTAGTCTCATTGAATGAGTTTGGAAGTGTTCTCTTTAATTGTTTGGAAGAGTTTGAGAAGAATTGATATTAGTCTTCTTTAAATGTTTCGTTGAATTTGTCAGTGAAGCTATCTGGTCCTGGGGTTTTCTTTGTTGGGAAACTTTTTATTACTGCTTCAATCTCATTACTCATTATTGGTCTGTTTAAGTTTTCTAGTTCTTCATGATTTAACTTTGATAAGTTGTATATCCAGGAATTTATCATTTTCTTCTAGGTTTTCCAGTTTGTTTTCACATAGTTGTTCATAGTAGTCTGTTATGATCCTTTGTATTTCTGTGGTATAAGTTGTAATGTCTTCTTTTTCATTTCTGATTTTATTTATTTGAGTCTTCTCTCTTTTTTCCTTTGTTAGTCTAGCTAAAGGTGTATCAATTTTATCTTTCTGAAAAGCCGACTCTTTGTCTCCTCGATTTTTGTATTGCGTTTTTAATCTTTAATTCATTTATTTCTGCTCTGATATTTGTTATTTCTCTCCTCCTACTGATTTTGGGTTTGGTTTGCTCTTGTTTTTCTAGTTCCTTGAGGGGTAATGTTAGGTTGTTTATTTGAAGGCTTTGTTCTTTTTTGATGTTGGCATTTACTATAAACTTCCCTCTTAGAATGGCTTTTGCTATATCCAGTAGGTTCTGCTATGTTGCGTTTTCATTTTCATTTCTCTCCAGGAATTTTTTAATTTCCTTTTTGATTTCATTGTTGACCCATTTGTTGTTTAGGAACATGGTGTAAGTCCCATGTATTTGTTATTGATTTCTAGTTTTATTACATTGTGGTCAAATAAAGTAGTTGATATGATATCAATTTTTAAAACTTTGTTGAGATTTGTTTTGTGTCCTAACACAGCCTATTCTAGAGAATGTCCCATGTGCTGCCAAGAAGAATGTGTATTCTGCAGCTGTTGGGTGAAATGTTCTATATATGTCTGTTAGTCCAATCAGCCTGGAGTAGAGATTAATTCTGATCTTACTTGGTTACTTTTTTGTCTGAATGATCTGTCCTTTGCTGAAAGTAGGGTGCTAAGTCCCAGCTATTAATGTCATGGAGTCTATTTCTCTCACTAGGTTTAATAATATTGCCTTATATAACTAGATGCTCCAGAGTTGGGTGTGTATATATTTATATTTTTTATATCCTCACGTTCAACCTATCCCTTTATCATTGTATAATGACCTTCCTTATCTTTTTTTTTTTTTTTTTTACTTTCTTTGGCTTGAAGTCTATTTTATCTGATATAAGTGTAGCTACTTCTGCTCTGTTTTGGTTTCCATTTGCGTGAAATGTCTTCCCATTCCTTCACTTTCAGTCAGTGTGTGTCTTTAGTATATGTGCTGCTGAAGTGAGCACTGGTGTATGGATAGGTGAAGTAAGTTTCTTGTAGGCAGCGAATTGTTGCTTTTTGTTTTATAATTCATTGAGCCACTCTGTGTCTTTTTATTGGGGCATTTAACCATTTAAATTTAGAGTTATTATTGAGACATAGGGACTCGTTGCTACCATTTTGTTACTTTTATCCTGGCTGTTTTGTTGATCCTTTTTTTCTGTTTTTCTGATCTTACTGTCTTCCTCTGTGATTGAGTGGCTCTCTCTAGCAGTAGTAGATTTCAATTTCTCGCTATGTTGTGGTTACCCTGAGGCTTACAATAAACATATTATAGCTATAACAGATCATTTTAGACTAGTAACAACTTAACTTTGATATCTAAGAAAAAAGAAAAAGCCAAAGCCAACTCTGTGCTTCGGCATCATCCCCTTTTCCCTCCACTTTTTGACTATTTGTTGTTTCAAGTTACATCTTTTAATATTGTTTGTATCTTATATGGATCTTGTATATTTTATCATCTTGTTAGGTTTGTCCTTTAGGCTTCATACTAAGGATGTAAGTAGTTTATTCACCACACTTGTGACATTGGAATATTCTGAGGTTGTCTGTGAACTTACTTTACTAATGAGTTAGGTCCCGTCAGATGCTTTCTTGCTGCTCCCTAACATCATCTTCTTTCAGACTGAGGGACTCCCGTTAGCATTTTTTTGTAAGGCAGGTCTGGTGCTGATGAATTTCTTTACGTTTTGTTTGTCTGGGAAAGACTTTATATCTCCTTCATATTTGAAGGTTAGTTTTGCTGTATAGAGAATTCTTTGCTGACAGTCTTCGTCCTTCAGCACCCTGAATATATCATCCTATTCTCTTCTGACCTGCAGGGTCTCTGCTGAGAAATCCTCTGAGAGATGTATTGGGTCTCCATTGAAAGTTATGTATGTCTTTTTTCTTGCTGTCTTCGGTATTCTTTCTTTGTCTTTTGTTCTTGATAATTTGATTATGATATTCCTTGGGGTGTTCCTCCTTGGACTGAATTTGACTGGCAACCACTGAGCTTCTTGTACCTGTATGCTGCCATCTTTCTCCATACTTGGGGAAATTTTAGTCATTATTTCCTTGAATATGCTTTCTACATCTTTTCTTTTTCCTCTCCTTTGGGTACACTAGTCATGCAGATGTTATTTTGCTTGAGGGAGACCCATATTAACTGTTTCATTTTTTTGTTACTTTTTTTTTCTCTTTGCTCCTCTGATTTTATAATTTCATATGTTTTATCTTTGAGCTCACTGATTTTTTTTCTCAGTTGCTATTGGAGCTTTCCATCTAGTTTTTCAGTTCAGAACATGTATTTTTTATTTCTAGAATTTCTATTTTTTTTTAATTGATTCAATTCCTTTGTCAGATTTCTCTTTCTGCACCTGGATTGTTTTCTATATGTATTTTCTTGTGACTCCCTGAGCATCCTGTCAGGGTTGCTGACAGGATTATTCTGAATTCTGTGTCAGATGTCTCATAAATCCACTGGTCCTCTGGATCCATTTCTGGTGCTTTGTTTCCTTGGATGGCATTATATTTCTCATTCTTTCTCTTTGTGTCTTTACATGGATGCCTCAGCATTTGAGGAGACTGCCACCTCTTCTAAATTTTCTAGGTGTTCTTTGGTGGTGTTAGAACTTTACTGGCTAATATCAGAGCTTTGTCTCTGGTCTGTGGTTTTCTGGGTTTCTTTGTTTTAGTTTTTTTTGTTTATTTTTTGTTTTTGTTGTTATTGTTGTTTCATTTTATATTGGATTATTAGCTACCACCACCACTTAAATTCTGTACTGGTACTAATTTGCTGTACTTTGGTTAATTCCCAAATTGAGAGAACTTCCTGTTGGGATCAACACTTGATCCCTGTGGTTGAACTAAATTGCTGCTTTGTTGCTGATTCTTTGGGGAGGGACTTTTGTGCAGATCAGTTTTTAATTGTTGGCCTTTTAATTAGTTCCATGTCTTGTGAGGTCATAAACACCTGGTCTGTGTAGAAATTCTAGCCCAGAATTGAGTCTTTCCAGCAAATTGCATGCTCTGCAGTTCTGTCATCCTAACCACTCTCCACTGAGTTGGCCTGTGCCACTCAGAAGGCAGATCAGCTACTCGTGCTGAGCTCCAGCATTCCCCCAGTGGACCAGCCTCCTCTCCACACTCCATACATTTCCTGCAGGGCTGGCTGTGCATGGGTCTCTCACCATGACTCATCTGCCCTTGGGCTTCTTTCTTTCATCAGCTATAGCCCCTCACTCCTATGTGGGTCCACAGGAATCCTGACAGTGATTTTGTTGGCCTGGGGGCTGGTATGGTGTCCTCAGAGGCCCTCTTCTTGTTAACAGACTACAGCTGCAGCTTTTGCCAGCTCCTGATTCATGACGTCCAACTTCTTTGTGTCCCTCACTCAGCCTCCCTGAAATGGCTGGGGCTTGAAATGGTCAAAGTAGTCCCTTCTCCCTCTCACTGTAGCTTTTCCTACCTAAGTGGTTAAACTCAGCAGGTCTCTCCTCCCCTTCCATCTAGCTCCAGCAGTCCTGGGTTGGCAGTCTTTGCTTTTCAATAGTTGTAAATTGGTCAGTTGTTGGGGAGAGTGATGCTGGGGACTTCTTGATGACATTCGATCTCCCTTTGTCCCTTTCTTGCTCCTCACCTCTACCTCTTCAAACATAAACACACTTGATGATGCTTCTATCCTACCTAGTATATTCCATCTTCCATCTCATTCTACCTACTTCCTAGCCTACAGGTTTTTTTCTAGTTCATGGTCACCGAGAGTGTGTTTTCTTGATTTTCTACTTTGCTACTCTACTTTCAAAGATTGAACAAACGTATTTGAACCTATATTTCTCTAGCAACATGTGGGCATGTAAATAAATGATGTTTTCTTCTTTGCTTGTCTTTTTATATTTGACTTTGGGCATTTATTGTATTTGTAATGAAGGAGACGTGTGTATGTGTGGGTGCATGTGTGTGTGTATTAAAGTTTTAAAATATAAATGTTCTTTTATGATTCCATAGTGGAAGTGGTGACCCAGGATGAAAGAGAGCAGCTGAACACACCTGCTTCCTTAAGATGCTCTCTGCAAACTTCTCAGGAAGTCTTGATTGTGACATGGCAGAAGAAGAAGGCTGCAAGCCCAGAAAACATGGTCACCTTCAGCAAGAACCATGGGGTTGTGGTCCAGCCTGCCTATAAGGACAAGATAAACATCACTCAGCTGGGACTCCAGAACTCAACCATCACCTTCTGGAACACCACCCTGGAGGATGAGGGGTGTTACATGTGTCACTTCAATACCTTTGGTTCTGGGAAGATCTCAGGAACAGCCTGCCTCACTCTCTATGGTGAGAGTCTCTGCGAATATATTATCACTATGTGGAAATACTATGTCCAAGAGTGTTTGGAGAACGGTTACAGTGTCTGGGTTTCTTTGGGCCCTAATCCCAGAAAGTTTCATGAGAAGACACTTAGCATTTCATATCTACTATAGCTGTGGTTATGGTTATTTGGAGAGATCATGAGGCTACATTGAGTTCTCTGGCCGGAGCTATCTTTTCTGTGAGGGATCCTACAGTCAGAAAGAGTTAGGGCAACAAGTTTTCTATAAGCAGTGGTATGATTCAGACCTGGCTTTGCCATTAGCAATCATGTGACTCAAGAAAGATCCTGTCCACTCTCTGCACCAGAGTTTGTTTATCTGGACAGTAAGTGTGAAATAGATGATCTTTAGGGTCCCTTACAACTTTAACCTTTTGGATCTAAGGACAAAGCCAGATTGGGCTAACCTGGAGTCAATTACAGTGGTCATTCTTTGCTTCAAGGTAGCTCTTTCCAGATTAATAAGGGTACATGCAGCAGAGGCTCCTCATACCCAAAATGATGCCAACTAGGGACATAACTGGATAATAAGCATTTTTTTAAAAAAATTCACAAGGTTGACAAACTGAGGCAGTAGTTAAGGACCCAAGTGGGTCTCTATACAAGATTTACCTGCAACTTCTCGTTCTACCAGCCCCGATTCATCTGCCCCTTTGCCAAATTTGCCTTATGATCCTTTGTTAGTTTGTGGGGGAGGAGCTGATCAGGAAAAAAATTCCACGATTTCTCATTTCATTTAGTTATGCTGATTTTTTTAAATTGTTACTCACAAATTACTACCTCTCACATTAATAAGCTTTATTTTTTATTTTTTGTGCCTCTCTTAGGTCACATTTGTATAAACATCTAGCTCTTTTTTTATGTATTATCTTTCTAAAGTTAGTGGACCTCTGTGTGTGTGTGTGTGTGTGTGTGTGTGTGTGTGTGTGTGTGTGTGTGTTTTCAGTCTTGTTTATAGCTGGTGTCCTGTAAAATATTTGCCTAGTAAATGACTTAATAAATGAATGATACACCAGTCAAACTTTAGAAAGGAGGTGATTTCTGGATATTTTAATGTTAGAAGAGGTTTTAATGATCTAATCTAACCTTTCTCTTTAGGACTGTACTCAAAAGAAAAAAAATATCTAGTGACTAAATTTCAGTGAGTACTTGAATAAGGAACAACTAGATATTAGCTTCAATCTTTTAGGATTAATTAATATGCAAATGTGTCCCTAGTGGACAATTAAACGTTAGATGTCCAGATCACATAGGTTTAGACTTCAGTTAGTTACCCATGAGATAAATCCACTTTCACTATAACTCTTTGATCCCATTCAGTGGGGTGGCAAAAGTTATCTTCTTAGACAGAATAGATAATTCTAAGCACTACACAGACATGTATCAATAAAGCCATCCACCAGTGGCCCCTAACATCTCTGTGAGATTTAAACACACAAAAAACAAGTAAACACGCACTTTTAAATTGCAATCAAAAGACTGGTGGTAAGACTTTGAAACCAGACCTCTTTTTGGCATTCTGCTAAGTGCATACTTAATAAGCAGTCAGATTTTACAATAGGAATTTGTCCTTTCTTGCCTTCATTCCTGTGAGATTGACAGATGATGACAAGAAGAAAATGCACAATTTATAAGTACCCTTGTATGTTTTTGGATTACTAGGTATCAGTACCAGTGAATTAGAATTAACCATAATTTTAGGTATGGAATGTTCTCATTACCTAAAGAGTTTTCTAATACTTCTTTCCACCTCCTGTTTTCGCAAGTAGATTGAAAATAATTTTAGGTTCTCCTATTATTCAGTAGTTTTGCACACTTTAACAGTGTGAATTTAGAATTAAAAGAAGAAGTTAAAATAGTAGGAATCTCAAGTCGAAGTGCTTTAGGGAGCCAGAACAGCATAATGGAGCATAGGCTTGGTAGGTATAGACTAGAGCATAAATCCCAGCTCAGTCACTGTGTGACTTTGGGCACCGGTCATTTCACCCTTCTGAGCCTGTTTTCTTATTTGTAAAATGCTTATAATAATTCTCTCACAATATTGTAAGTATTAAGTGAAATGTGTAAATTGCCTACTACAGTGGGCCCTCAGATATTTATTTTTATTGTTTTTTTTATTATGCATATTGTTCTTCCTATTTTTTATAGCTGCCTAAGTCTAGAGAAAGGGGAAGACTAGTTAAGTAACAATTATAAAAAATTTGTAAGCTAATCTTTCGGTGACTTATTTTCCTTCAGGTTCCTGGTCTTTCATTAACCACACCACAAGAAACCCATATTTTTAGACTGAAAGAGCAAGAAAATTGTGTCAGAGCTCCTAATTTTCATCTTTATGATAAAGTGAAAAGACATTGGCTTGCAGGTGATATGTAAGGAAGCTCTGGCTTGCTTGTTGAGGGGGATCTTGGAATTGTAGTACTTGTATCCTACAAATCTTTTACTGAATTTCCTTACTGCCATAAAAGAATCAGTCAGTTTGATAGTCATAGAAGTTATTCGGTGCTCTCGTTTATGGCAAAGGATTTGATAAATGATGAAAGATTCTTGAAACACAAGCAAAATCAACTGGGGAAAGCCAAGGATGAAATGTAAAATTCAGAAACAGCTTTAATAAAGCCTGAATTGAAATAACTGCCAAAAAAAAAAAAAAAAAAATCCAGGAGGCTTAGTTTGATGAGATTCCTTTCCTCTTAACTGACACATAGCTGAGATGAAGGTTTAGGAAGTGGGAATAAGGGATAACTTGGGGGCATGGCACACTTGATGGTGGTTTTAGGAAAAAGAAGACAAACTTAGGTTATTAGGAATATTAAAGTGAGAGTTTAAGCACATCAAGAATACTGGCCATGGGGGAAAGGAGGTTCAGTGGGTAAGAATGCAAGGAAGGTGTGACAGCACCAAATACATGTTTTTTTCATTTATTTTTCCTATGATGAGTCCTCTCTGCAGAATCTTATGTCAGGCTTTCTTGTTGATTTCCACTTCTTTCATTCTCTCTGTGTGTCTGTGTCTGTCTCTTGGTCTGTCTGTCTCTCTCTGTTTTCCCCTTTCCCTTCCTCCTTTCCTTCCATGTCCTCTTATCTCACTTTTATTCTTTTCTTTCTTAAGTCTTACTTTTCTCATTTCTATTCCATTTTTTTCTCTTCCTCTTCTTACATTTTTTTCCTCATACTTACCCTTCTTGTAATCTTTTGTATCATTTTTCACCTAAGAACCGGACTTGTCTGAGTCTTCTAGCGAGTAATCCTGTTGTCTTCCACACTGACCCTTCGCAGCCACACCTTATAGCTTTTATCTAAGCTGTTCTTTGATACACCTGACACCCACTCTGGCCATGCAACTGTACTCCTCTTCCTTCACTTTTATCACTCTCTCTCCAGTGCTTGCTGATGTTAGCAATCTGGGCACTCTTTAGACAGAGCCACAGTTCCGTAGCCCCCCACCCACCCCACCCCCCAGCCCATGGTCATCCACCCAACTCTTGACCCTATAAGCAGAGCCCAGGCTTTCAGTTAGCCTTGCCCTTTAATGATCTAGTGTGCTCCAAAGACAACCACAGAGAGACAAGTCTGCATTTGCTTGGCAGAGGTAAACTCAATGTTCCAACAAAAATGAACTCAGTCAGGGGACTTCTAAAAGGGAACAGGCTACAGCTGGCCTGAAAATAATGTCTGTTTCTCATAAGCTATTTTCTTTTAACTTCATCAGGTGATCTCCAAGGTTCTTCCGGCTGTCATTCTTTGATTTTTCTGGTTATTGGCTATGCATTTCTACTTTTCATTTGTGTAGATCTTCCAAACAGGGACTTTCCAAGTCTCCTCTGTGCATCTCATGATTCGTTGGTCCAGCTCCAAACAGAAAATGGCTGTCTGTAAGCAGCAGCCCCTGTATGGGCTGTGTTCTGAAACTGCCCTGGTGCTTCTGATAAGTGCAGGCTACATGTATGGAGGTGCTGACTGGGGGTTATTGTCAAACTATTTGAGAGGAATACCCAGACGAAGGCAGAGATGCTGCATTGCCCGTGGAAGAGAAAAACAGAGTAACTAGGCTTTGGACTGTTAGAGAGAGAGAAGAGTATCATCTGACTTCTCAGTACCCTCTGTCCACCCGGTTAATTCTGCTTGAGACATACTACAGAGAGAGTCTTGTCTTCTCATCATAGGTTTATACTAGGCCAATCTCCATCCCGCAGGTCAGAGAATTAGAGAAGGAAGAACTGGGAAGACCCCTGTTGGGGGGGGGATGTGTCACCTTGTCTTTCTAGCCCCCACCATCTTTCTGTAAGAATCTTCCCCTCATCTATCTGAAGAGAGTGCAGGACTCAGACCAGGTGCTTAACTGACGGCAGATCATTTTTTTTTTTTTTTTGTCCCAGTACAGCCCACAGTATTCCTTCACTACAATCTCTCTGAAGACAACCTAAATATCACCTGCTCTGCCACTGCCCGCCCAGCCCCCGTGATCTCCTGGAAGGTCGCTGGGTCAGGGATTGAGAATAGTACTGAGAGTCTCTCACACCCAAATGGGACCACATCTGTCACCAGCATCCTCCAAGTCAAAGACCCCAAGAGTCAGGTGGGGAAGGAGGTGATCTGCCAGGTGCTGCATCTGGGGACTGTGACCAACTTCAGGCAAACTGTGAACAAAGGTAAGAGAAAGAGGGCAAAGATGGCCGTGGTTGCGTCTGTGTTCACACATGTGGAAGACAGTGAATGTCCGCAGAGACTTTCAGCCTGTTAGCAGAAGAGCTAATTAGGGAGAGAATGGAGTAAGTAAGGAAAGAAAAGCAGAGTTAAGAAAGCAAATAAAGCAAGGTTTACTTTGGTGAAAGTGACACATTGCCACATACGAAATATTGTTGCTGAGATCCATTCATTCATTTATTTCTTTTATTCTAATAACACTTACTGAGTGCCTGTTGTGCTCCAAACTTTGGGTTGAGCACGAAAAATAAAATAATGAGGAGAAAACTCAGTCCCTGCACTCAGAGAGCTTCTAGTCTACTAGAGAAGTGGCTGGGCAGTTGTAAAACTGCATGTTAAATGCTTCAAAAAGAAAGCTACATGCACCATGAAAGGATTGGAGGTGTGGGAGGAGGGGCATCAGTCAGTCTGGGGGGGAATTTCCTGGAAGAAGTGACATCTATGATGAAGTATCTGTAAAATCTCCACTGTGGGAAAGGGGCTGATATGAATCACCTTTTTTAATGCAAACTGCTTCCCATTCAAGTCTCCTTTTGTTCTCTTGTGTTTCTATCTAAACTACTGTCTCTGGGCCTTGAAGATACAAGAGGTGAGAATTATTGGTGAGAGAATAAAGGCAGCAGTGATTTTTAGGGACAAGTTTTAGTGATAGCCACAGTTTTCTTTTTCTGTGTAGTTCTGAGCACTAACAGTGGTTGAAGCACTCAGTAATAAGCCTCCTAAAAAATATTTCTGCTCTTTTTGAACAATAAAATCTGGAAAGGCTTTTCTGTGCATGCCTTATTTGTGCAGTGGCTTCTAGGGAACATCTCCTGGAGGCATTTCTGGGGTCCCTGAAAACCCAGACTAACTCGAAAGTGGATATTTAGGTAAATATGGTCAGAAAGGCTTGACGTGTTGGATTTGGATATTTGTAAAGAGATTCTCAGATTTAGACAAGGCAAAAGGAAAACTTTCCAGAAAAAACAAGAAAAGGAACATGTCTTCTCTTCTGAGAATGTCAAATTTGACATACTATTTATAATGTTTATATATCATTTGTATAATATTTGTTAAATCTGTGACCATTTACCAAAAATATTCCATGCTCAAAGCATTATGCCAAGCACTAGAACTATAGATATTAGACAAATTCCTGTCTGAAGGTGCTCAGTTAAATTGTAATGTGACAAGAAAAATAAATTGTAATGTGACAAATCCCATTATGGAGCTAATGGAGAAGATGCTGGAGATTCCCCACTCAGGGAGCATTTTTTTCTGCCTTTTTATTACAAAGTAGCACTGAGGAGCTGATATTTCGACTGAGCTGATTTATTGACTACTGAAAAGAGATTTAATAACAAAGATATAGAGGAGAAGAAATACAATAAAAACATTTAGATGGGTTATTTCTTGGGGCTGAGATCATGAGATTCATGTTTTTTTTCTATTTGCTTCTCTGTATTTTTTCAAAATTTCCTCAGTAAACATATATTACTTTGATGGACAGTATAGCAAACAATATGTGCTTTGGAGGCAAACAGACTTTTGACCAAGCCTTGACCCACCCATTTACTGCCCTGATTTTGAGCCCACTTCTCTGAGCCTCAGTTTTTTTTTTAATTTGTTATATAATAATAATAATAATAATAATACCTCATGGGATGCTTTAAGGATTAAATGAGATCACACATTTAGAGTTCTTATTATGTAGTAACCACATCAAGCCTGTTAGTTATTACTAATGCAATCTAATTGTTATTAAAATAATATGAAATTATGTATATAGACCTCAATATGTATGTATTTAAGGATAATTTTAATTGAAAGCTCAACTCAAGTAAAAACTCTTAATAACTATTGCTTTACTACTTTTTGCCTCGACAGTTTCCTCTTGTGACTTCATTTTCCTTTTTCTGCCTTCAATATCTATAGGTTATTGGTTTTCAGTGCCGCTATTGTTGAGCATTGTTTCCCTGGTAATTCTTCTGGTCCTAATCTCAATCCTATTATACTGGAAACGTCACCGGAATCAGGATCGAGGTGAGTCATCACAGGGAGTACAAAGAATGAAACAAGTTAAATGATTTTTTAATGACAATTTGGAGGTCATCTGAAGATATAAATAATGGAATGGACACAGTGTGTTTTGTCTGTTGTTTCCAAAATAGATAAATGTCGATGCAGTTTAAAATGCTTCATTTTCTTGCAGTTAGACATTTAAATCGAACATTTTCATTTGCTAAGATGGCTTAAAGGCTAATAATTTTATGAGTTGAGTGGAAGGATTAATAAGAGGAAATGCGGAAAATGTTTACCTGATTATAATGGAATCATTTGATGGCAGAACCAAAGAAAGAATGGCACCATTCAGGGTCTTCCCTACCCATTAATGAGAAGAACAATCACTTCTCTTTTTACAGCATTCCACAGGCAAGCTGCCCAATTAAGACTGTGAAATTGTCCAATATGATCACTCATTAAGTAGCACTTTCTATGCTATATTTCCCACGATGTCTCACACACTATTGGCAACATATAGGTGATCCATACTTGTAGTAACTGTGTCATGTCATTCTGCCTTTCTAGACTGTACATCTCTTTTTATCTTCCACATCATCTGTCAGAGCATCTTATATATACCAGCTGCTCAATAAGTGTTCTTTTGTTGAGTGAATGAGTGATGAATGAATGAATGATGAGTGAATGAATGATTGAATGGATGGATAGATTTTCAAAGTTGTTTTTTTTTTTTCAATTCTTTTTCTCCTATTGCAAATCCAGTACCTCTTAAATGCCAAGTCTAAGATACTACAGGACAAAACAAGAGGAGTGAGTTCTTTACAGAGAGAAAATCAAATATTTCTTTGGTTTCTGAAGACAGGACATAACTTATTAAAGTGAATACAAAGCTTCAGTTTGTTTTATGTAATGGGAATTCCCTAAGGTGAAGGGGTAATATGGGAGTTCCCTCCATCTAAGATGGTTGAAGGATAGGAGTCAGGGGAGGAAATATGTTGGCTTTAAGTGTTATTTTAGATTTTGATTAAAAATCTCACTCAAATACTACCTTTTTTTCTTTTTATTTCATGTTTTATAGACTATGTCTTTTACAAGGGTACTTCGGAAAGTTCATGAAAAAGTAGAATTAAAAGATAATACAAATCTCTCCATGAACTTTTTGAAGTACCCTTGTATGTTCTAGGTTTTTTGACTATTTTGCATAAGCCGTATGTAAACATATTAATTCTTGTGAATTTACAAAACAAGCAACAAATCTTCAGTGTCAATGGCCCTTTGGCAAAAGTAGGTGGAGGTGTTTGTTCTGTTCCAGAGAGGAGATTACAGATCTGATGCTCTTAGACATAGACATAAAGCCCATAAAACTCATAAGCACCCCACAGAATGTCAAAGGCAGAAGTCTGTTGGAGTCTTATTTACCCAAACATTTTATTTTTCCAGTTAGGAAACTGAAGCTCAGAGATAGCAGTTGACTTCTTTCCCTAAAGTCACACAGCTCCTTAACAGCAGTGTAGGTCTAGAGCCTTGGTCTCCTGACCTCTGCTGGAATGTTCTTCCAGTCATTGCTGATGCCCTGGAATCTGACTTGAACCGATTGTTATTAGTTGCATTCATTTTAATCTGTGCTTACTGTCACTGCCTATTCTTTTGGAATATGCAAGTAGAAAAGTATAAAGTACTCAAATGTATTTGAAAAGTCCCACTTGGACAAGAGCTTTACAATACAATCTACTCAAGCCCAAGATAAATTCCTCTAGAAAGGGACATTTGCAAAATAATTAACCTTTGGTCATTGAGCAAGTCTTGGATTTTCTGCGAAATATAACTGCTTAATGTCTTATTCGATTCTTGAAGCAAAGAGTCAGCTTATCTCTGTGCCAAAGTTTTTCCTCATTTATGAAATGGATACCTGAACCTGTGCTGAATCTCATAAGCGCTAGGATTGCCATTTACTGACGATGTCTTCATGACATACCACCAAGTTAGTTATTTGCTCTGAATGTTCAGGGGCATGTTTTGAATGACTGGATTTTTGACTGGTTTCAAAAATGTTAACAGCCAGATAATTTGGTTCCATATACTTCCAGCTGGTAAAGCCAAGTGTGGAGTACGCTGAAGGTTTAAATGCTTAGGCCTAAGGAAATACTGGCTCATTAAGACCAAGCCTTAAGTTATACAAAAAGTTGAGAGAAAAAGAAGAAAATCATAGAAGAGAGTGACACTTTTTATTTCTTCAAGTAGCGAATTCTGATGGTTAAATTGTGAGGAAAGGAAATTGCCGTATACATTTGCCTTCCATTTTTGCTTACCCTTCTTGCTGAAAGAGAAAATGGAGACGAATTAGTTATTGAATTTCTAGAGTGTGAGCAGGCAAAAAATTATCTCTGTGAAGCTTCCCAATGGCCAGTGATAAAAAGTCTGGTAAGTAAGGTAAGTCTGTTTATTTTTAGATCATGATCATTACTCATTGCCTACAAAAGTGAAAACAAACTTATAGTTTCTGCACAGAGGGGTAATCCTGATGACTGATGTTATTTTGACATAGAAGTTAGACTTCCTTTACTTTTCTTGTGATTCTGTATGATGCCAGCGAGCAAGATTGGTTTTTTCACTGGAAAGCTGCACTCTGGAAGAAGGTATGATGAGTTGCAGGCTATTTCTCTTCACCGTTCCTGATGTATCGTCATAGTTACTCCAGGAGACTACCACAATAAGACTAATAAGCATTCAAAAAATATTTTTTTATCTTTCATGAATCCAGTGCTTTATTACTGAAATAGAAAGTAAAGAAGAATTAAAATTTCCTAGGGAAATTTTCCACCGTCTCATAATAGTTCTTTCTCTTAAAACCCAGTGATGTCATAAATTTGTCCTTTCCACATATACAACAACGAAGTTAAATTTGAGGTTGAGAATAAACTTCTGTTTCTCATTAGTCAACCCACCAACAATTACATGTTTCTCAAAAAGAATCTTCACTTTGGAGTAGAGCATCATAGAAATCGCCTAATTTGTACAAATCTTTATTTCTGAGTATCCATTTTCTTTAGTTTTGTCTGCTTGAGTCAAGGCTGAGTTGGAAAACATTAGAACATTTAGACAATCATGTGAAATGCATAATTCTAAACTGCATTTTTTTTCAAGTACTAGTTATTTCACATGATCTGTCTATTTACCTTGATTTTCTTCACTTCACAGTAATCTAACCTATGAATGGGCTCTTAGCAATGTGGCAATGACAGTGTTAGTAAAACACTATTTCCTAGGTGGGAGCATGTCACTTTCTTCTATTTTAAACTTAGTACTGTGTCAAACAAGAAAGATGTTCAATAAAAAATTTGTGATGGTGAAATTGGTTATTAGTTGGAAGGACAGTACAAAGAATATTTGTTCCCCCCAAAATAAGAATCTTTGCTCTGCTAAATAATTGTACTTATGCTTCCCAGAAAAAGGCTGGATGAAGGGTAATCCCCGCCCCCACCCCAGTATCCTCATAGTTCCAGGAAGAAGAAATATGATGCATTATGTGAGAAAAGCTATAGGGAACCTTTACTGAACTGCCTAGGTCAACATTGCTGGGAGGATTCTTGCATTCCACGACTATTTCTCTGCAAAAATTTTGCAGTAATCTCATGGGTACAAATGTCACCTATCTGATCACAAAGTCCTTAGCTAACAGACCCTTAAAGCCTGAACATTCTTGACTGGAGCTGTTCTTTGCTGTTTTCCTCTCTGACACATAAACCCGTGTGGGCTTAGATGACCCAAATTTTGAATTTCAGTCTATGGGTGGGGAATACCTCCAGCAGTCAAGACATCTCAATCTCCTGCCCAGCAATTAGATGCCAGTTCAATCTTCAGATCACATACTCGTTCCCTTGGCTTTTTGGCCATGGATTGTTTTAAGGAGATTAGCTGCCAGCATTAGTGCAATCTGTTAGAATAATTAATGTAAAAAGAAGGATGAAAACTCCTCCAGCTGAACAATCCTCCAATGTCTCTGCTCCGTTTGCATTTTAGCTTGTGTATGTACTTTACCTAGAGTCTGTTACCAGTGGTTTTGTTTGGGTAGTCACGTGCTTCAGCAGTATAGTCATGCCCAGAAGCCAACTTTATAATCTTTAAACTGGAAAAAATTAGGTCTCTTTGTTAAAGTGCTCAACATGACTTAACTGAGGGGGAAACATCATAAATACTATACTATTTTTTCGTTGCTTCTTTACCAAATGATCCCAAACTTAGTGTCTTAAGACAACACACATTTATTATCCTACAATTCTGGAGGTCAGAAGTCCAACATGGACTCATTAAGCTAAAACTAAGGTGTCTTCAGGGCTGCATCCCTTTATTGAAGCCCTAGGGAGAATCCTTTTTCTTTCCTTTTCCGGCTTCTAGAGACCACTCACATTCCTTTCCTCTTCGCCCCCTTCTGCCTTCCATGTCAGCAGTGGCCCATTGAGTCTCTCTCACATTGAACACTGACTTTCCTGGCTTGCTCTTTCTAAGGACTCTTGTGATTATATTGGGTGCACCTGTGTAGTCCAGGATAAATCCTTAATTTAATCACATCATCAAAATCCCTTTTGCCATGTAAGAATAACATGGTCACAGGTTCCTAGAATTAGGATGTGGACATCTTTGGGGGGCCATTACTATGCCACTACAAATGCTAAGGGGGTGGGAGTGAGTTGAGTAGGAGAACAGCTGTTAACTGACCTCCTAGTGCAAGCATTCGATATGTGTAATTCCACAGCCTTCCACAGCCTTCGCTTTGTTCATGGTAACTCTGTAACAAAGAACATGAGAACCCGGTCAAAACCTCTGACTGCGTTACTTGGGTTTTTCCACCCATGTCCCATCTCCTTCCAACCAGGCAAGACTTCATTTTTTTAGATTTTTTAAGATTACAGTTTGTCTCTCAAGTCAATGATGCAAAGACATTACTTCTGCTTTCTCTCTTTTTCTAATCATCACTAACTGTAATATTACAAAAACTAAGGTTCCTTTTTGCTTTTAAATTGGAATCTCAGGTCATGTGTATTTCCCGATTCTCTCTGCTCCTACCCCTCACAGAGGCAAGCAGTTCTGACGTCCTTTAATATCTTAGTCATAGGCAAAGTTCACTGGACTCTCTGTGGAAGATTAATGTGGGAAAATTATATTATCGCTGTGTGCAAGGAGTGATGTTAGGCATGACCAAATTGGTCTTTCCCCATTTATCATAACTCATTAAAATGGGGATTTCTGAGTCCCTAGTACTTGCAGACTCATGTTATGAGGCCCATGTAGATTATAGGAGCCCCAATATTTTTAATATCATTCTTAGAATTCTTTAAAATCCTTATTTATAGATCCAAATTGATTTCAACAGCTTCTATGCAGTAGAGTAGTTCTTTGACTAACAGTTCTTTTTTTAACAGAGCTGAAAAATATATATTTGACTAAATATATCAGGTAGAAAAATTGCTAGAAATATAAAAAATAAATTAGGAAATAAAAGTCTCAAGGTGTTCAGTACAATTTACATGAATAAATTTAGTCTCACAGCAATTATACTGTAAAAAAATACAATTTCCTCTAGTGAATAGTGAACAATTGAGATTTAGCAATAAAAACATGCAAGACAAATTTTGCAAAAATCACAACTTCAATGTTAAATCCTATATTTTATCAGAGACAATTATTTAAGCTTCTATGAATGGGAAACTATCACAAGACAGCCTCTTGCTTCTCAATAAACAAACTAGGTAGAATTTCATGATGGCTTGTCAATTCTCCTAATTCTAAGAATCTCTGTGGTCTCTGGTTTGTAAGTTCTCCAACATTCTCCAATGTTTATACAACAAAGAGAAAAGTCTAGGCTTGAATTTTGAAAGTCATTTAAAGATTTCTCATCAGATACCTTTGGGACTTGTGTACAATAGCTTTTTTTAATCTTTTAAAAAATTATTGTTTATTATTAATTTTTATTTTATTATTTTTAATTTATTTTTTAATTGACAAGTAAAAATTGTTCGTATTTATGGTGTACAACATGATATTTGGATATATGTATACATTGTGGAATGAATAAACCGTACTAATTAACATATGCATTCCCTCATATGCTTATTTTTTGTGGGGAGAACACTTAAAATCTACTCACTCAGTAGTTTTTAAGTATACTATAAATTGTTATTAGCTATAGTCACCATGTTGTTCAATATGTTTCTTGAATGTATTCCTTCTGCCTAACTGAAATTCTTTTAATCTTAAGCAAGCCTGCATGAAATAATTGAGAAATTGAATATAATGTCTTTTTTCTACAAAAATATTTTTGCCTTCAGGAGTTAAAGTTTTTGACTGTCAGTCCTGACCAGGATGATTGTAAATAACACAGAGACTTGATTGTTTTCCAATCAGTTATTATTTTTATTAGCAACTATGTTCTATTATTTGGTGATTTTGATCAAGTCTCGTTTCTTTGCAAATTAGCTGAGTACCTTTGGGCAAGCCATTTAACTCCCTGTGCCTCTCTTCCCTCATTTGATAAGATGGGGATAATAATTGTAACTATCTCATGAAAATGTTGTGAAGATTTAAAAGGGAATACATGCAAGTGCTCAGAAAAGTGCTTAAAACCAATGGTATACCGAGAAACTGGCTTGGGGGAGAGGGAGTGGAGTGCTTATTTATAGCTTTTGCAAACTTCTGTGGTGTACATATTCCCACTGTGGCGGATTTCAAGCTACCGACAATTTAGATAATTTAACCATCGATATGGATCAATAGGTCTCCAGCATACTAATGCAACATAGTATGTTTCCAATAAATGTTAGTTCCTATCATTACTAAACCTAAGGTCTCCTTTGGTTTTATTAATGTCTATTTATTTATTCATGTATTGTACAAATGTTGAAGGAAGGGTAAGTTTTAAGAGGTAAATGGATGGGAAGACATGGGGATAGTAGCAGAAAGGTAGGCTTTGGGGAAGAAGATTTTAGAAGTTCTCTGAATTTGTTTGTACTCATGGGCAGGAGTATTTGGAAAGGAGAAAAACACATGTAAGTCATTTCAGTAACAGTCTTGGGAGAAGTTTGGAGTGAAGATAAGCCTAGTGGGGAGATGGGATCAGAAAATATATGTACCAATTGTGTTTCAATTAAAAAAAAAGAAAAAGAAAGTAGATGTACCAAAAAGCCTATGTGTACTGAAATGAACTTGTGATGCCTAAAATTGATTTCTTGACATTGTAATCTTATTATTTTCTTTTTGAAGAAGAGAAACTATTTTGGTTAGAAGGTTGTTTTTGGAGGGTGAAAAGAGCAGTTGCTGACTAAAGTTAGCATAAGTCATAAGTCACGGGGTAGAGAAAGGACTGTTACATAATACGGATGTGTGTGAATGGGTTTTCAGGAAACTAAACTGCCAGATGTCAGGAAGAGCAGCTACCTGAAGATGGTTGTAGATCGAAAGCTGCTCTAGACCGCCTGGCAGCACTGATTCATGGAGTTTCCACATAATTTCTCCTGTTCTTACTATGATTTGGCTGTTCTCTCATCTCTCCACTAAATAGTTTCTTTACCCTTCATTCTATGTGTCTTAAACAAACCTTGTAGTTTCTGTTTTCTCATTACATTAGTTCATAGATGACCCACCCACCAAAAAAAGATTTTCCTGGACCACCTGAAAAAACAAAGAATCAGAGTCTCTAGGTGTGTCCTGGGTATTTGCAAATTAGCAGGTACTTCAAGTGGTCCTCAGGCCTTCTGTAGTACCAAAGAATCCTGAAAGATTCTGTTTCAGCAAGAGCTGTGAATCTAAAGCATGATCATTTGTGGGGGGAGGAGGGGGAAGGTAGGGAATAGATATGTTTGATATAGAAACTTTGTTTTAGAGAAAGAATAAACCTTTTTTGGACCAGATACAAAATCAAGCAATTATTCAAAATTAGGTTGAAGAGATTTAAAAAACAACAACAATAATGACAATGACAAAACCTTATTCTAGGGCTCTCTATCTAGTTATTGCTCAAGAAAACCATGTTATCACTTGGATTATTATTCTGGATTCCAGTCAGTAGTTTAGGTCATATAAAAAATAGTAAATTCTGTTATTGCTAATTGGTAGTTCAAAAGGAATAGTCTTACCTCTGGGCAAGAGGGGATGCTTAGATTTCAAAAGAGAAAACTTGGGAATTGGGAATGTGCTAGGGATGAAAGAAGGACATGGAAAGTGTTCTTAACTATTTAAATGAATGTTCTTAGGACAAAAGGACTAGACTTTCTAGAAGTTATTACATTTAATTTTCACAGCAAATTTATTCTTATTTCCATCTTACAAGATGAAACTAAAGCTCATGGAAGTTACGTTCATTCATCCATTTACTGATTTTACAAATAGATTTATTAATAATTTTTCACAAACCTGGCATTGTAATTAGCACTGGTTACATTATAATGAACAAGAGAGGACGCTGCCATTCTGATGGAGATTTCAGTCCAGCAAGGTAGAGAAACAGGGAGTGAATCAGCAAATATGTATGTACTGTTAAAACATGGGAATGTATTCATGAGGAAATAATATAATCTATAGCATGCAATGAAAGAAAATAACTTGAAGAGGAGACTATTTATTTGGAATCTGTTAGGGAAGGCTTCTTTGAGGTGATGACATTTAATCAGAAACCTGAAAGGACAGAATAAGCCAGCCTTGGAGAAGAGAAGGGAGGAGTAGCTTCTAGCAAAAGAATTGTAAATATGAAAGCTCTAAGGCAGAGAAGTCATTAATATTTTAGAGCAGTGTTAGTCAGAGTATGGTCTGAGATGGTTGCTCATTCAGAGTAATTTTATGTCTGTTGAATCCAATAATTAAAAATGAATTACATTATATATATCTGTTACTTTATTTTATTTTTACAGTAATTTATTTTTTATTTTTATTTTTATTATATCTTTTAACAGTATTGAGCCACACTGGGGGAAAAAAAATGGTCCTCCCATGGACCACTGACATCGGATGTTGGAAATATTGACAGGATCTAAAATATGCAGAACTTTGCAGATTCTGGTAAAGAATTACCTAAGATGACACACACACTGTCGTTTTAGATCATGCAGGTGGTGCCAAGAGAAAATTCTGGGTCTTTTACTTCACTATCTACATGCCTTGTAGGGAAGCCCACATCCTCCCAGTTTATATGCTAGAAAGCCAGAAGCCCTTGAAAAGGCCTCTGTCTATGATCATTCCCAACCTTATGTTCAACAAGCTAGCACCCATAGAAAACAAAGCTCAAGGGCTTTTTTTTTTAAATTGAAACATAATTGATTATATATATTTGTGGGGTACAGAGTTGAATATTTATATCTGTACAATGTGTGATGATCAAATCAGGATAATTAGCTTGTTCATCATTACTCAAAGCCTTATAAATAAAATACATTTAGATCATTTGGAATTCTTGAACATGTTTCTTTACTTGTAGTTGTAGGTGATTCTCCAAACCATTATTTCCTGGGATTTCCTATGTCCTTTTAAGGAGAGTCATAGTTCCCTCACATCATTGGGTCAGGAACATCTACCTCCTTATTTTTACCAATGAAATTATGTGTTTCTTAATCCTTCTGTTATTTATGTTAAATTCTATTAGGGCAGAAATTACAAACGTCCAAAGTTAATACCTTGGTCTTTCTTTTATCAAGAGCCGTAGAGGAATCACACAGAACCTTCAAAATTATTCCCTGGTCTACTTGAATCTGATGCAAGAAGAAAGCAGGAGGAAAAAAGACCATTCTCCAAGGAACCTAAAAGAGCAAAAAAGGTGGGACCAAAAGGATTAAGAATCCCACGACTTTCCACTACCATCTAAGCTACTCACTGTTTGTCTGAGTCCCAAGAGGAAGTCATTTTACCTCTCAGGTCTGTTGTAGGACTTGGTTCTGTAAAGCAATGCAGTGTTGCACTGTTGAAAAGCTATGGACTTAGAATCAGGAGCACTGAGCTCACTGGCTGAGTTGGGCTCCACTCATGGGAACTCTGTGTTAGTCACTTTACCTCAAACCTCATCCGAAGTATAATGGAGTTGGACCAGATAATTTGCCATTCAGCTCTAAAAACTGATTTAATTCCAGGAAAAAAAAAGGAGTAAGCAAAGGGGGAAGAAGTGAAAAAGAGAGAGAAGAAAGATTACAGAAAGGTCCAAAGAACTTTTCTGAGACTACCTTTTGCCTTTCTTTTGATGTTACGTCTGTTCTTCTCTTGTTCTTAGCTCCATGAGTATGTTTTCCATCATTTGGTATCCAGCCCACTACCTGCTTACTGTTTTGTTAATAGTTGGCCTTGCTAGAACCCTTGGTTTTGCTGATTCTTCATGTACTTCTGTGAGATTTATTACAACAGAAATATGACTCAATTTATTGTGAAATAACATTGGTAACCTTAACTTATCTATTTAACTCACTTATTGTTATGGCAGGATAAATATTGTTAGTCTTAGATAATAGGTCACATTTTTAAAAACGCATGCTTTCCCTGTCTGTCTGTCTCATAATACAACCCAGCGCTGCTTTAGGTCATTCTGAATTCAACCCAAGTATAATAGAAATACATCATGAAAAACAGATATTTAGCAGACTTCCTGTATAGCAGTCAGCCGATTCATATGCTTTGTCTCTCCTGGCATTTTTCCCATGACTTAATTTTTCATAATAGCTGAAGAGACAAAGATGAGCATAATATCCCTCTGTTCTAAAGATATTCTTCTAACTAGTGGAACAATAATTAATCTTAAATAACTGTAAGACTAAATTAGTGGCTTTTTCAGTATCTTTTGCTTTGTCTGTCTCTATCCAGTGACCTAGGAATTAAAATGTTAGTTGTTTTCACTGTTGTATTGGATATTTATATTTAGCAAATTTTTCATGTGTTATTTAATTCTGTATTATTTCTTATATTTGTAGTAAAATACTGAACAATTAAAAGTGTCAACTCTAAATATTTGGTTTATAATATTCTCTTGAGAAATGTGGAAATAAATGAAAATCCTTGTATTTTTTCCCTCTGTGTGAAACCCTCCCCGCTATCTCCCACCTCCTGCAAGATATAGTTGATGTTTCTGATTAATCTCAGAATCACAAATCAGATGTCGCTGGTCTGGCCAGTGGGAGCTCTTCAAGTTGGCACCTGGGTCCTTTTGACATGATCCCACCAGTTTGGGAGCACTTCCTTACACTCGTATGTTATGTACTCTTTTGATTTAGCATTTAGATACCAGCCTTTGCAAACTGATTAGCTAGCTCACACAGTTTTGAATTTAGTAGGAATTACTATCCTGTATTTTGCTGTATTTCTGGTATCTCAGCTGATTTGGTGCTAAATCAGGTAGGACAACTTAATGTAGCAGTTCTCAAACATTTTGGTATCAGTAACCCTTTATGCACATAAAAACATTATTAAGGACCCCAAAGAGCGTTTTTGTAAAGTGATTTATGTCTGTTGATATTTATTGTATTTGAAATTAAAACTGATAAATTGTGAAAACAAAAATATACAAGCATACATCATAATTGCTGTCAGAATGCCAACATTATACATCACACATAGCTTCTGGAAAACTACACACCACACTTGTGAGAGAATGAGTGTGAAAAAGGCAAAAAAGGTATAGGTGTTATTATGACAATAATTCTGATTATATGGATCCCCTGAAACAGTCTCAGGGACAGTACTAAAGACTAATAGTGAATTAAAGAATATGCAAAGAAGGAGATCACCTTATGAGATTTCATGAGTCTTTCTCAAAGGAGCTCCTTTCTACACAGCTATCTTCACAGTCCCTAAGGATTTCACCGTTCAACCAGAACTTTAATTTAAGGCATTGCCTTCCTGAGAACCTCTCCTCAAAGTGTAGAGATCTCAGAGAGTCCTAGGACTAATCTTTATCCATCACTAATAATTCAGTTTAAATTGGCTTATTAAGTGGTGCCTTGCATTGAGTGTCCCCCAAAACTTGACCTCTTCCCTTCCCCCCCACTGTGACAGTGCTAAGAGGTTGGGAAATCCTATTATGGTAATTGAAAGGTGGGGTCTTGAAGAGGTGATTGCACTGTAGGACCGTGCAGTAGTGAATGGATTGAAAATGGTGGTCATGGGCATGGTTTGGAGGGCTTTAAAAGGAGAGCACATGAAGAGCTTAGTGTCTCTCTCTGCCCCACCATTTCCACTTTGTAATACCCTGCCATCACTGCTGCCACCACCAAGATCTTCACCCGCTGTGTTCCCTGGACTTTGGACCTCCCAGCCTCAGAAACCATGAGCAATAAATTTTGTTTTCTTTATAAAATACCCAGTTCCATGTATTTTGTTATGAGCAACAGAAACAGACTAATACAAATGGTTTATCAGTTACCTTTCAGGATATTGAGAGATTTGGACCTACATAGATATGTTTGACGGAGAAGACTTGGGAGGGTGAGAGAGAAGTAAAGAGAGGAAAAAGAAGGGGCAGTTCCGAGTGTGCCCCTCTGTCAGAGAAGGCGAGTCAGTGTGGAGCCCCACGGTCCTGCCCCCTCCCCGTCACTCCTGCCCTCTCCACCCTGGGAGGGGCTCACTAGGCCTCCCACACTTATCTTCAACTTTCAATTACAGGTGCTTTTTTGCAAAGTGGTAGGTCAGGCTTTGCATATTTAAGCAAAATTGGGAAAGTTGTAAACTTTTGTGTCACTTAGAATAGTTCCATCACGTATTTCTCTTAGTAAAAACTTAGAAAAATTCCAGGGTGGTGGTAAACGTGCTCAGAGACAGGGGAAAACAAAAGAAGCCTTTTGTGCTTAACTAAAACTGAAACTGAAGATGAGGATTTTTTTAGTAGGTATTCATTAACCATTGACTAATAACAATTCATAAATCCAGGTTTAAAGAGTACAGAATTCATATTACTACTAGGGATCATAAGGCTTTGGTTAAAACAATTTTCTTGAATCAACTTTCCTCTAAGGTTATTCCTAGCTTATTAAAAAGGTAGATTTAACTTTTTAAAATAAAATTTCCTAAATTATTTTCTAACTAAGTTTTAAAATTTTTTTAATTTGTTCTCAAAATGCTCCAGATTTGATCTCAGCCTCCTCCCACAGTTGCGTAGGCTAATTCTCTTGCACAAGGTCACATAGTGCTACCATCCGATCCAAGCAAGACAGAATTTGCATAATCATTTGAGCCTTCTGAGGTTGGGAAGGTATTTAATCTCATTTTTGTAGGTGTGAAAAATGAGGCTTCATGCTTTTCAGTGACTTTCTTCAGGTAGCACTGTGCATGTGTGAAGGAAATGGTTAATGGACTTCTGTGGTCAGCACCCAGGGACGTGTTCACTTGCTGAACTCGTAAAGGAGTTAACCAAGAAATGTCAAGGATTGCAAACAATCCTTGAGAACGCTTGAAGTTGTGAGAACACTTTCTTGGGATGTTCCCAGGAGGCGCATTATAGATAACCAAGTGCTTGAGAAGGGAGGTAACGGCCTTCTGCTCTTGAGAAAAGTATAACAGAATTTATGCATTGATGCTTATCTCGCATGCACAAGCTTGCCAAATGTAATAAAAGCTGTCACAGCAGCTGGGTCGGTGCTACTTGCCTGAGAGAGCAGTGGCCCCCCGCTCGTCGCCTGCATCTCGTCTGCTGTGTCTTCCTTCGCGTCTCCGATCATTTTAATCAACACACGTGCGATGGGGCTGGGACTGCAACTCGGAATCCCAGGCTTCTGTCCTTCCACCCGTCCTGTGATTCATCACACATCCTATTTGTCAGCTTTTCCTGTTTGCCCTATCAGTATATTCAGAATCCAACTCCCACCTCTTATCCTACCACCTGGCCCAAGCCATCATTATCTTTCTACTAGACTGTTGCCATAGCTTTTCTTCTTCTTTTTTTAAAAATAGCTTTCGAATTAGTCTTCCAGCTTCTGCTATCTCCCTCTTTCAGTCTATTCTAAACATAACTGTTCTAAAATAGGTCGCGTCAAATCATATCATTTTTCTGCACAAAATTTCCAAGTAGTTCCCATCTCACTGAGAATAGAAGCCAAAGTCTTTTTTTTTTCTCTTTCATCAAGTATCTTTTTAAAAAAATAATTAATTGTTATTATTATTTTACATTCTAGGATGTTGCTGCAGAGCAGTGGGAGGAGGAGGGAGGAGAGTGGTGGGAGGACGGAGGTGCGTGTGGCAGAGCTGGACTGGCCCTCAGTCCCCTCTACCCCAGCTAGGGAGTCTGGGGGGCTTCTGGAGGCAGCACGGTCTTCTCCAGGCTGAAGCCAAAGTCTTTATATGGGCTATAGGCTCTACATGATGGAGCTTTCTAATACTCTCTAAATCATTCCCTGCTACTTTCTCTCCCAATCACTGGCTTCCCTGCTGGTTCACCAATATTCCAGACATACTTTCACCTCGGGGCCTTGGTACTTACAGCAAACCCTTGAACAACAGGAGTTTGAACTGCACAGGTCTACTTACACTTGGATTTTTTTCAACAAATATACTGGAAAATTTTTGCTTAGGTATGTCTTAAAAGCATAACAGCAAATCAAAGAGTTAAATAGCCTACCTAACAGTAGGCTATTAGTAGTCAAATAGTTAACTACATAATTACTATTCAAGTAAGCGGCACCCCACCCCCACCCCCGCCCCCACCTCCGCCCCCACCTGTTGGACTCAAAGCTCAGCTCGCCCCAACCTGGGAGAAATTACACAATGTACTTACATAGTAGTTAAGTTTTTAAATTTGGGGAGAGTCAAAATTTACACATGGATTCTCTACTCTGTGGGGGTTCAAGGGTCAACTGTACTCTTCTCTCTGCACGGAATGTTCTTCCTATGGCCCATGGGGCCTTTCCTCTGACAAACACTCCCTGTCCCCACCTCCTGCTTTATTTTTCTCCATTGCCACCATCACCATCTAGCACGCTATATGCTTTACTTGTTTATTTTGTTTATTATTTGTCTCCTTCCATAGACTGTAAGCTTCCTGAGTGCAGATATTTTTATTGATCAATAAATATTTCTTGAATGAATTATTATTCTGCTAATACATTATGGGAGGGAAGAGTAGTTCAAACAACTTTGCATTAGAACATCTTTCCTGCCATACGGCAAACTGTGATCGAACTAGAGAATAGGAAAAGGACTTTTAGAGATTGGTGGTCATGAGGCATAAGAACAAGCAAAAAGGATTTAGAGCCAGAAGAATGGTGTCTATGTTCCATTGCTGACATTCAGTATGTGTAATTATGGACTAATCACTTAATCTCCTTGGACTGACGTTTCCTCAAGTATAAATTGGAGTGTGCACCGTGTCTTTCTCCCTGGGTGGCAGTAGGGCTCAAGTGAGAAGTGCTGTATTCTCCAACACGTGCAAGTTGACATGCTGATACGTGTCTGCCCTGTGACCATAAAACTTCCACTGAAACAGCACAGTCCTGTCCTCAGTGGCCTTTCCAGCTCCTTCTCGCCCCCACAGTCACTCCCACCCTTGCTCAGAAGCAGACACAGAGTCAAGGAAGTGGAATTACCGGCAGTGGGCGCTGACCTCTAGCTGAGCGGACAGAAAACCCGCTGCGCTTTGCTGCAGCAGAAGCAGAGACCCGAGTGCACCACCCACAGTGACTTGGCTCTTCCTCGTGCCAAGGACAAGACAAAAGGTATAAAACACAAAAGAGTTAAAGTTCTTCCTCTTTAGCAATGGGTTTCCAAGTACAGTTTTGCCATCATACCCTAGGGCATTACTCACTGTGACCCTAGAGATGGCAGAAAGCCCTGCAGAAGACTTAACGAGGATGCCAAAATCAATGTTCCTGAATTCTCTCCCTTGAGTTATGGTGACTTACCAGAGCTGACAATACATCATGTCGAAAGACCTTGCCAGAACTTGAGAGGGTCCAGAAAACTGAACAGATACTTTGATACTTTTAACTTGACTCATAAGAGTATTAGTCTAGATAGGGGAGCATTCAGCCCAAAAAGTTTGAACCCAAAAAAAGACAGTTGTGTTTTTCTGAGATTAGCTTTCATTTCCAGTCCAATTGCAGGGAGACACTGCTCACTTGCTGAGGTGATGCATTCCAACTACCACATGATTCTGGATCCGGTGTTATTGTTTACCTCTGAATCTAGTAATTTCCTTAGCTTGTATGTATGTTGGTTTCTCTTCTTATAAATCAAGGACAATATTGGAAATATCTCATTTAAAAATAAGTCAGGTGATGGCTTTAACTAAATGCTCCCAATGTTGTTAGAAAGACTCTTATCTGACCTGATAGAATCTGGTTTGGAGCTCTGACTCAGCTGGGAAAACCATTTCCTAAGTTTATATGTGGTTTCAGGACCTCAGTGCTTACTGGAACCCAAAACTTTCCTGAACCGCTTCCCCTTGTGTGAAGTCAAAGCTGTTGTCATCACTGGTTTTTGATGTACCTCCAGCTTCTTTGGCAGTGAAAGGTACACATCCAGTTTGACAGATATGTGCAGTCTGACCTTCCACTTAGTTCTGGTGCATAGATTTCCCTCGGCTAGAATTGTTTTGTTTTCAGAGAGGTTGTTTGTTTCCCTTGGATTTTAAAGAGAGAGAGAAAGCAAATGAGCTCATGTGAAAGTGCATTCTTGGCTGGGGAGAGCAACGTTTGCACATATGTCAGGTTAAAAACAAAAAAGAAAACAAAACAAAACTAATAACCAAGAACCATTCATGAAGCCAGACTTCATACAAAGCCAGGCTTGGATAAATTTCCATTCACTCTCATCAAGTTTCAAAAGCTAACCATGTCAGAGAGAACATTTTAATAGTGGTACAAAGATGAAAAGAAAGAAAACAAATGACTTCACACATTTGGGGCTCATGCTTGGACTGACTTAGTGAACAAAGAATACAAGTACTGCTGTCATTACAAGAAGTTTGCGATAGTTGGATTTTATACTAAATAAATATATAAGAATTTTCTGTTAGAAAATGACATTGCATTTCTCTTTACTATATTATATGTGTGTTTCTGCCAGTAGAGCTTATGGTGATTGGAAGAGCAGCATGTGTGTTGCAACAGGCAGCATTAATCAAGCACCATTTCAGGCACTTCGAAATACTGGGTCCTGAGAGGTAGTTGCAGAGGAAGGCATTAATAAAACTCAGTCCTGGGGAAATTTAACACTTAAGAATGGACAGAACAAACCTACCTTCATATATTTTGAAACAACATGTGGAAATTCGTGAAGTAATTTCATGAATAGGAAATAAAATATGTTATAATTCAATTTATACTTTGATTCCATATATTTACAAATGTACTGCTATGATGTCTTAGATATGTATGATAGGGAATAATCGTATGTTGATCATTGTTAAAATCGGGACCCATTATACTCTTCTCTCTGCTTTTGTGTATGTTTGAAAAATTTATAATCAAATGTTAAAAAAAAAAGGACTTGAATCTAACTTTGCTACTATCTGGCTACTTGAGGGTGACCTTTCATCTAAGCAAGAATACTTGAATCTCCTCTATTTTTACAACATATTCAAGTCTGCCACCTTTTCATCTGGCTTCCAAATAAAATCTTTCCTCAACAATCTTGAATCCCATTATTCTAAATCTTTATCAATGGAAATGTAATGCCAAACACTGCACTCAATCTTCCAGCACAGACTAGATGTTAAAATGATCATACAAACAATCTTTTGACGATTGTCAAAGTAGGAAAGAATTAACAGAAAGACCGAGAACTGACACAGTTAGGGAAATCAGACAATCTAGTTTCAGATTAGAAGAAAATCAGCGTGGTCAGGATACGTTGCAGAGAGATTTGCAATAGTTTTTCTTACCAATTGGGGTAACTCTCTTGACTGCCAGTGCTTTATTAAAAGGTATCATGATGAAGTTGGAGTCATATTTACTTTACACTTCTGTCAGTATCACTGTCCTCTTCTATGACCAGAGTATATCTGTTCATAGTTTGAATTGTACTCAAGCTGGAGGCCACCCATTTGGGCCATGTACCCCCTAATTTCTGGAGTTATACTATATACACTATTATTGTAAAACTTTAAACACATGATTTATTTATCACCCTCAGATACTCCAAACTATTATAGCCAGCCTTAACCACATTTTCAAACTTGGTGCTATTAAACCAGATCCAGGAATCATGCCTTTATACTCACTCTTGGGCTCATCTCACAGTGATCCTTAGGGGTAATTGACTAAGGACACAAAATTCATCTAATTGGCATGTGTTCTTGGATCACATAATCTTAGCCCACTACAGAATCACTTACACCTTCTGCTCTTTTTGGATAATGCTACAAACAGCATTTGCAGGCACTGTCAGTGTATTTGCTGAGCAATGATGCTGAGGTCAAAGTATATTATACTGCTGAGTGCTCAAAGTACAAGAAAAATTGTTATTTTTCTAAAGGAATTGGCACACTCTCTCCTTTCTGAGACTAAGTATATAAATGACGAATTTACCCTCTTGCCTTGACTGTCAGGAAGTCTAGGTCCCATTAAGAAGTTTCTTTTGATCATGGAAGTAATATATGCTCATCATGAAAGAGTTGTAAAGTACAGAAAATAAATATGAGGGAAGGGGACACATAAAAAATTAACCCATTATCCAACCAACCAGAAAAGCCACTATTAATGTTTACTGTAAAAGTCAAATAGGTCACTCATTGACGGAATTGTATCTACCATTATGGTTGATATATGAGTGCTCACCTTTTACTTGGTTCCAATTTTCCCAATTTGCTGCTTTTTAAGTACATATATTTCAGAACTGCTTCAAGCCACTTTTGGGAAAAGGAGGGTCAAACAAAAATGAATCCTTAAACTAATAGGGTAGTATATGAGGAATGCCTAGGTTTTCTGACACAATGCCTACTCAACTATGAGATTATGAGCATGAATTATATGGTCACTGGTTAAACATAGGAAAGTGCAAAGGACTGAAAAATAAGGATAATAAAAACAGTTAATTTTATTGAACACATTCTTTTTACCAGGCGTAGTGATGACTGCTGTTCACACATTGTCATTTAATATTCACAACCACCCTATGAAAGAGTACCATTATTTCATTTACAAACAACAACAACAACAAACCCTAGAGACTTGGGAAAGCTAAGTAAATTTTCCAGTTATAAACTGGCAAAGCTAGATATTACTAGATAAAAAGAATTTTGATGTGTTAGAAATTTTTGAAGTGGTTTTGATTAAAACTTCTGAGAATTTCTCCAGGAAGTAATAACTAGATCACAGCCTTTGGTTTTTAAATAGTCCACGCCGCTATTTTGTAAGGAAGGTAATAAGACAGTAGACATAGGTTACATTTTGGGTTAGTATAGCTATGTAGAAAAATCATTTCTCTACTAGAAGAAACAAAGAGAAGTAAGACATTTAGCTGACCTCTTCAAAAGCTATTTCCCTGGAGATTAATAAAGAAAAGAGAACAAAAGAGGAATCAGCTTCAGGGAACCAAAGAAGAATCAAACGGGGTAAAAAAAGAGCTGCTTCTGTTCTGAGGTAGAGTCAGGAAGTAAAAACTACTGGCTTACCCATGTGGTTGGGCATTCATTTCAGCAAATATTTATTGAGCATCAACTATGAGCAAGGTATTCTGCTTGGCTCTAATGATATAAAACAAGCAAGACAAGATCTTTTCTCTACAGAGGCTCAGGAAAATTATCACATAAACTGGGACCATGATGGAGTACAGCATGATAAATATTCCAGACGGACAGACCTGCATGTGCAGAGGGAGAAGGCATGCAACACCAGGTAAGGCTAGGGAGGGAAGCATGAGGCCGGGGGATGGGGGTGGGCAGTGGAGAAAGGAGCATGAAACAAGCAGGACAGATCAGCTGGGTTCACACCATGGAAGATCATTCTAGTACATGGAGTCGGCTTTGCCTCTTGACCCTGAGACTAAAAAGATGTGAGATCTAATATTAGATTAATTCAATTGAATTGGTGAATATTTCTCTCAGTCAGATATCTTATTCCTTTGAGTTATTCCAAAGCCAGGAATTTGATATATTTTAAGCTGGCCAATAGCAGCCTATGTTAAATAAATAAACAAGGACATTTTTCCATGTTTCCAGTGTTACATGGCACAAAGGGGATAGAGGCATTGCAGGCTATATCCAGTCCCTGCTATTTTTTTCCATATTGAATGATACATGGTCCCTCATCAGATAATAGTAAAATCATTGAAGGGGCCTCATAAATTGATCATTTCTGACTCCCATATTTTACAGATGAAGAATTGTAATTTACTCAAGATTATGCACATAGCTAATGATGCCTCTTTGGTATTGGCTGGAAGGTCTTCACAAGTAGCTTCGTGCAGAGCTGGTTAGGAAAGAAAGCAAAAATTTTGCAAGAGTGTCATAGGTAAAATATTGTGTGTCATAGCCTCATAAGTCAGGCTATAATGTTGTGTTCCTTATTCAGCTGGTCATGGGAATTCCCACTGAGGCGGTAGAAGTAGTTGAGAGACAGGTGACAACACAACAGAAGTACATACACCGAAAGAATAATCATTTGCCCACACAATTTAATTGTATGTTCTGGACCAGCCCTTTTCCAGGCTGGGATTGTATATACTAATTCCACTTGATGATATATTGCCATTAAGAACATCCATTTTTATGGCTGGATGGGTCAGATCACAAAGTTCATGATTACGGGTAAAAAAATCACTTGGTAGCTCAACAATCAAATATTTAGGATCTGCCAGGGCTTGATTGCATGTGAAGAACTGTTTCTCAGAAAGAAATAGTTTGCTTTGGTTTGGTTTGGTTTTTCTGAAAATGGCATAGCTTTGCTCCAAAATCAAAGGGTTTTGAGTTGTAGTTCTTCTGCTGGGGCTGGCCACAGGCTCCTTACAGCATCCTCACTTGCTGTAGAAAAGTTGAATGCCTTGTGTCCTCTGTTCTTGGGATCTGTTGATCCCCTCCCTGTCGTTGCTCTGTTTCTTCTCCATCCACACATATGCTGATTCTGTATTAGTCTGTTTCTGTTGCTCATAACAAAATACTTGGAACTGGGTAATTTGTAAGAAGATGAAATTTATTGCTTGCAGTTTCAGAGGCTGTGAAGTCCAAGTCCAAGGAACACATCTGGTGAGGGTGTTCTTTGGTGGTGGCTTTACAGCAATGCAGGGGTCTCACATGGCAGAAAATGGCAGAGCAGAAAGAGATTAACCTCTCATGTGCTCTTCTTTTAAAGCCCTCAGAACCATGCTCCTGACCACCATTATTAATCCTCTCACTATGGCATGGTCCTACAAACTTATCACCTCTACAAGGCCCCACCTTTCAATCATCATAATAGGATTTCCCATCCTCAACAGTTACAATGGGAATTAAGCTTCTAATATATTAACTTTGGGGACACAATTCAATCAATCCACAGCACTCCCCCTCAAGAGCTTGGGATTTTAGCATTTTGTAAAATAAAATTAGGCTATTGTTAAATGTCCCCTGCCACATCTTTTCCTTGAGGCAGGGAGCAAAGATCACCACCTGTTGTAATGTACAGAAGAAAGTGGTAATAAACAAGAAGGAGAAAAGTAGACACTAGCATTTTATAGTATTATTTTGGCACATGCATGGAACATAGTACGTTTTCAATAATGTCAGTCATTTTCTCCTTAATCTAAAAATAGGAAACCTAGTAACTATCGTCAAATTTTGGAAGGGCAGTTCTGTGGAAGAGGAAACAGATGTGTCATAGTGGGTTGAATTGTCTTTCCCAAAACACAGGTTCACATCCTAATCCCCGAAACCTATAAATATTACTTTATTTGGGAAATGGATCTGTGCAGGTGTAATTTAAGGTAAGATCTTGACAGGAGATCATCCTGGATTATCTTAATAAGCCCTAAGTCCAATGAAAAGTGTCCTTATAAGAGACACACAGAGGGGAAAAGGCAATGTGACCATGTAAGCAGAGATTGAAGCATTGCGGACATAAGCCAAAGAATGTCTGGAGCCACCCAAAACTGGAAAAGGCAAGGAACAGATTGCCTCTAGAGCCTTTGGAGAGAATGTAACCCTGCCAACACCTTGTTTTTGGACTTCTAGCCTCCAAATGGTAAGAGAATACATTTCTGTTGTTTTAAGCCACCAAATTTGTGGTAATTTGCTATGGCAGCCATAGGAAATTAATATAAAAATCCAGACAGGAGAACCAACAGAGGGAAAGTAAAAGGATGAGTTTTCCAGTTACTGGAGCTTCTCAAGAGTGTGAGGGACTGAGTTATGAAATAGTAGGTCATTGGAATATGGTTCAGTGGTTAAAGGGTCAGGAGGGAGAAAGTTCATTGCCTGCAATTGGGAGTCTTTTAAGCCTCTTATGCTCTTCTTGATCAGACTTACACAGTTCTGACCTTAGTTTTCTGGAATCATGTCTCAGGAATCCCCAGATTTTACTCACATCATTGTCCATTATTTCTGGGTTGGTTAAGAATAATATAGTTAGATCCAAACAGGAAGATTAGTTTCCATGGAAGGAAGAAAGCTCACTGTTGACCATGCTTGGAAAATCGCTTGGAAATACTGGGCAGATTTCACAGCTGTGCGGTCATCTCCCTGCAATTGATTTGTCTAATGCTTTCTATGCTTGCAGAGGAACATACTTTTCTATGGGTAAATAAGAAGTTGCTTTATTTATATTAATATACCCTGCCTGGGAACACAAAACCTGTGAAATTTCAGTTGAACTTAAATTCAGCTACATAATTTTTCTTGCCTTGGAGAGAGTTCTTTGAATCCAATTAGGTTATCTTACTAGATGCCTATTAGGAAGCCACGGGTAGGAACTCTTAATATCAGCTTCAGGTATGTAAGGAAACAACTCCATGATCCTCTTGAAATTGTAAGCAAATTCTTGCTTTCTTTTTTTTTTTTTTTTTTTTTTTTCCAAATTCTTGCTTTCTGGAAGGACTCAGTGACCTCCACGTTGCTAAGTTCAATGCATATTTTTTACTCCTTTTCTGCACATCAAACATAGACTCTCTTTCTTAAAGCTCTCTCTCTCATTATCATCCATAATACTATGTGCTTTTAATCTTCCTCTCATCTTTCCAGCTCTAATCTTTCCTGTACCTAATCTTCAAATGTTGTCGTTTTTGAAACCTTGGATATAGGCCTTCTCGTTTTCTCATTGTGTACTCTTTCTGTGTATGACCTCATCTATATTCAGGGCTTCAATTATGATCTATATACTCACAACTCCAAAATGACTAGTCCTAACCCAGACCTCTCCTCTGAGCTCCAGGTATGTGTATTCAACTGCTTACCAAACATCTCCACTGGATGCCTTACAGGCAACTCAAACTGAGAAGATCCAAAGCTGAACTCCTGATCTTTCCCAGTCCTATTACTGGTCCTCCTCCTGTTTTTCCCATTACTGTGGATGGTGTCGTCATCCATACAGGCACACAAGCCAGGAATCTGAGAGGCATGCTTAATACTTCTCTCTCTGACTGTCCCCATGTCCATTTATCAAAGTCCTATTACTGTTACATGCTAAATCTCTGCATCTCCACTGCTGCTGCCTTTATTGTAGATATTATCACTTGTCTAAAATATTGCCAATCCATTCTCTACAATGTACCCAAATAATCTCTCTAAATTCTGATAATAATATTCCCCTGATCCATATCCTCCAATGGCTTTCCATTGTTCTTAGAATATAATCTAAGATCTGTAACAGGGTCAATAGTATGGCTTCCATTTACTTTACCAGCTTCATCCTACACCATTTCCCCTGATTCTGTATACTTTGGCCATGTTGACTGTGTTAGTTATCTAATGCCACAATTATGTTGCAAACCATCACCAAATCTCAGGGGCTTATGGCCACCACGTATTGCTCATGCATCCTTGGTGGTTGGCTAGACAGCTCAACAGACCTTGGCAAGGCTTGCCACATGTCTGGGAATCAGCCAGCAGTCACCTAGAAAAACCACAGCAACTTGATTCTCCTCACCGTGCCCTGTACGTCCTTTCATTGAACTCGTACTTCAACCAAAATGAATAATAAAGTGTGCAATTTTCTATTTAATGTCTGACTCCCATGAGAGAAAGAATGGATTTTTTTATTGTTCAAAATTGTGTCTTCCACACTGAGCATAGTACCTTGCACGGATTAGGTGCTCAGTAAATATTTGCTAACTATGTGATTGAATGCCTACATCTGAGATAGGGATCCACAGTTTTCATTAGAATCTCAAATGGGTTTGTGTACCTCTAAAAAGTTAAGAACCACTGCCTGGAAGTGATGTGATACGGACTACAAACATATATTTTGGGAATGGAAGATTCCAGGGTTTGGAGAGGTCAGGGTCTAAATTGAGTGTTCAGCTGATGGCCTGGGGTCCAACATATATGGGGCCCAACAAGAATATCTAGGGTTCTGTTTAGGATTTGGGGGTGAGGAGTTGGTGACAGAAAGCAAACTTCCTCTACTTCCTGTTTTCACCCTCCTTCTGAATGCTGTTTGAGCCACTTTGCAGAGTTATTTTCATATTAATTCCTTTTGCAGTTGTCATCACCATGAAGAGATTATGGAACCATATTATAGAAGATAACTTCAAAGTAAAACAGGTGTCACATGGAAAAGGTGATATGTTTACTATCTATTATGAGCTTGATACTGTGCTATGAGCTCAATTTATATTCCTTTATTTCATCTTTGCAATGAACCTACAAAATTGTACCATTATTCATATTTTACAAGAGAGGAAACTAAAGGTCAATGGGGTTAAATAAATGCAATCCTTGACTTCCGTAGTTTGACTCTGATATAACCCACATTTTCAGTTTTTGTTTGTTTCTTCTTTAACATGTTTTAAAATGTGGTGAAAAAATTAGACATAATTAAGAGTCTGCAGTCTTTGCAGGTTATTCCAAAGATGAGCACCTTTGCTTGGGTTCCACTGAGGCCCTAGGCCACTGTTTCCCAACATATGCTTTTATTTCTTTTCTCACCCTCTGTGGCACACTTTTTTCCCCACCTTCCCTTTCTACTGTCTTTTTTTTCAATGTTCAGACTCCATCTTATATCATACATAGGTCTCTCAGGCATTGCCGAGGAGGCTTTCATCCCTTAACTGTATTCCAAAGTATCTCAGAAATGCTGAGAATTCTCTACTGGGCTTGATGAATGATAAAGAACACCCAGTTTTAGAGCCTGAGAAATGGAGGATAGAATTACAACTTTGCCAATTATTAGCCTGGTAACTTTGAAAACATTGCTTAGCATTTTTTCAGTCTTGAGTTAATTACTTGGGAAATAAAAAAGATGCAATACCTCCCTGCTCTATAATAGCCTTCAAATGGGCTATCATTAAGTACAAAGAGAGAGGTGTGAAGGTGTGGAAGCAAAAGAGTAAGGCAGGCTCAAAAATTATACCTAGGAAAGAGTATTGGATGTAGACACAGAACTCACTGGAAAAACAATACTTCAGAAGCCTTGTCAGTTTCTGAGGAAACAATTACAAAAGAAACCACAGGCGTAACTAAAAGCGTTTGACTGTTTGAGACATTGAAACAACAGGTGGGCCTTCCCTTGAACAAACAGGTGACGGAAACCGTCTGCAACGTCTGTCTCAGTGCCCAGTTCTGTGCTCGGGATAGGCCCTAAAGAAATGTTTGTTCCCTCCCATACTGCATTCCCATCATCAAGGATGATTCTCTTCTCTGCTTCTAAGTATTAGGTCCTTAGGTCTAGGAATAGACTGCTGATACCCATGCTTTGGGGCTCTCACCCTGACAAGCACTGTAAGAACCTGGCAGCTAGTGGAGCTCAGAGTGGTATTTGGAGAAGGAAATCCCTTGAGAACCATGGCATGACTATCATGGCTACTCATCCTCCAGGAAGACATTTTGCCTCTCCTCTCCGATCGACTCATCTGGTTTTCTGACAGCCACACAAGTCCAGCCTGGAAATGACAGCTTTTACTCACAACTTAATTACAGTGTAGACTTCTTTTTTTATCTTTTGATCATTCATGACTTTAGGAAAACCCTTCAGGTCTTTGGTCACAACTAAAAGGCAGACTAAATGGTCTAATACTTACGGGGACTACATAGGTGCAATGTTTTTAAAGAGTGTGTCAGCATAGCCAGGTAGCACATATGGGCACAGCATGCTCTTTGCTCTCTGGGAATTTTTGACAAGATTTTGCTTGGTGCCCTGGTTCTGGTGGAATGCACGTACTCCTGCTGGCACAGCAGAAGTCTATGGCAGACTGGTAAACAGTGGTACTAATCTTTTGCTGCCTCCGATTTTGCTCCAAACCCCAGCACATCCAGTTGTATGTCTCCTTTAAGGAATGGTGGAATGGGGGGGGGGGGTGCATTTAGGGAGGGTAATGAAAAGTGTAGGGAGAAAACAAAGCAGGTGGGGAGGGGAAGAAGGAGAGAGGAATGAGGTGCTGTAGTTCACCTTCGGGTGGGTCTCCCTGGACATGGCTGCTCCTACATGGGCAAAGTCTGCTCATTCACTCCATGCCGCCTTCCTTTCCAACCTCGTGCTTTCCTCAGCCCTTCACCCAGCCTCCTTTTCCCCTTACAGCCTTTCCTCTATAATCCACCAAATGGAAGGAAGTTAGGTCATGTTCAGAGGGAGGTAGAAATCCTGGAGACTCATGACCTGGACCTGTGTTAGTGAGATAACAGGACAGTAGTTTCTAAATGAGCAAAAGGAAAGGAAAACTAACTTATTACTGACCCAGGATAGTAGCCAGGGCTGACCCTTGCTAAAGAACCTCACTTTCCCCAACTCTGCAAAGAAAGTGAAAGAACACAAAAAGGAGATCCCCTCTCCTAGAGTCTTCTTACTCTGCTCCTTCCCTTTCCAGTGTTTCATTCTATATTTACCCAAGGCCTCACGGACTTTATCCTTTGAATTCTGAAACCACTGGTCTTTCTAGGATACTGAGTTATTTTTTTGGTACCTAGCCCATAAGAGAGACTTAGAAAGCACTGGTTTCCTTTACTCCAGTTAAGGAGAAAGTGATCTAATGCACAATTTCACACTAAGGTGTTACAGTTACTTCCAATCATGAAATTTTCATTTTAAATATGGGATTCAAGGCTTATTTAATGAGCAGAGATCAAATATTGGTCACAAACAACCTCATCCACTAGCAAGTGTGTTTTGTTTGGACTACAAAGGGTTTTAACAAAATTGGGAAATTTCCTATGAAAGTATGAATTCCCTGATGGTTTTCTAAAAAATGTTCTGCTCTGTCCATACTAGGCCAGAGGGCCAACTCATGCACAAACCCACTACTTTCTTTAGACTGGCTATGACTCTTGGTTTACCACAGATCTCACTACATCTCGTTGTCTTATCCATAGGGTGCTTCACTAACTTGAACTACCTGCCCAACCCCTCACTGAACTTGAATTTGCACCTTCTCATCTAAAGGAATTAACACATACCTAGCTTTCAGGTGCCCCCTCCTCCAGAACATTTCCCGAGACCCACTCCATCCTTTCCCAGGGTTAGATGCTTCCCTCTTATGACTCCACCCACTACTGTCCATCTTCCTCTTCCATTTGTCCATCCCCCTTCCTGGCAAACCGTAGGCATCGTGAGTGCAGAGACAGCTTTAATGTTCTCTGTAGCCCCAGCTCAGGCAACATGATGAATATGCCTGGTAGGCAGATTAGGTCTCAAACAGTTCAGTATGTGCTTCTCTTGGTATATCCTGTAAAAACTACTTTCAGAATGTTCTTTAGTTTGTTATTTCTTTGGTCAAGTCTATCCTCTCCTGTGATTCCCTTTGGAGGATTGCTTTTGAGACAAAATAGTGAGGCAGCCAACAGTGGGACAATTCTACATAAACAAAATGTTTTTTTCCAAAATCCAGGAAAGATTATGGATGAGATGGATTAAATTCCAGGGAAAAGTGGCAAAGCACTATTTGTATAAACCAAATTGTTTATGTGGCTCAGCCTAGGAATAACCATCTGGAACAGAATATACTTCTTCATAGCACATTTTCTCTGTTTATACAAGTCCTACTCCTCCTTCAAGCACAGATTGTGTCCTCTCCTTTTGAAGGATATTTTCAGATTTTCCAGGCTAAAATCCTACAGCACTTTTACAGAATTATATTTTAACACTTTATTTGGTAAGTACTTATGAGTTTGTTTTCCCCAGGGATCCCCTAAGACAGAATCTACATCTTATTTTTCATTATGTCCCCAGTAACCATCAGAACGAGGCACATAAAAGGTGCCCAGGAAATGTTTGTGGAATAGATTAAAGTTCAAGTTTGGGATCACGAAATGAATTTTAAATGTTTGTATTTGAAACAATAGAAAAAAACAGATATAATCAGAGTGCATAACATGTGATAAAGGCAAGTATTAATTCACGAAAAGGTCACGAATATGTACTCTGGGTCATGCACAAGAGGTATTTCTTCCTGTAAGTTACATGAAAGTGTGAGAAACATTGAAGGAACGTGTGACTGAGTAATCAATATCTGCACAACTCAGCAGATACTTCAGTATATACTTCTGCAACTTTTTGGTTAACAACTCAAATATGCATGTCATTTTTTTGACCATATCGGATTAGAGCCGCAGATATCCACTCTCCTAGGAAAATTTCAGATAATGTGCGGTGATCCTCCTGTAGCCAGATGATTATATGGACACAATCACTTTCCGAGGGGCTACTGCTGATAGACAAACACAGGGTGGCTGAGTTTCATGAAAGAGACCTAAGTCACCCCTCTTCCTCAGTAGCAGAGCTGGGGTACAAACCCAGGTGGGTCAGGTTCCAAAGCCCACGCTCCTTTTTCTATATCCTGCTGGCAGAAACTACTTTCCTCCCAGCTGCCATTTCAGGGCCATGTGAAAAATGACTCTGAAAACCTGTCATCAGAGTTCGAGAGGTAGCCCCCAAACTTTGCATGCTCCTAGCAAGATTCTTCCCCCCACATCTCTCAAAAACACTAGCTTTGTAGCTATTACCTAACATGAGGGTCTTCCCAAAAAGCTCGGGGAAAAAATAGAATTAAAAGATAATACACATCTTTCCATGAACTTTTGGAAGGCCCCTCATATGTCTCTTTTTATTTCAGTTGTTGCAAGAAGCCCAAGTCTGACTCCTAGAAAACTGCACAATCCTCCAGACACGAATCTCTCTGAGACTCTGTAAATCCCCCCTTTTTCTGACACTTCCTTCCACCAATCCCCAGCTCCTGAAATTCTTCAACTCTGTTCCCTGGAACTCAAGGCCCCTGTGTCCTCAACCTTTTTTCTAAAGGTCTCCTTACATCTCTTGCACTAATTGAAACTGGCGCCACCTGGAGGACGGTGTGGCACAGTGAGGGGGGTGTCTTTACCCTCTGTGCCACTCCTAGACTACTTTCCTTTCTGACTCCATGAAAAGATCTTTCTTTGAATCTCAAATAATCAATTTACCAATCCCTCCTCTTTGTTATAGTCATCTATCTCCCCTGGCTCACTCCTTATTCCTTGAAGATTTTAGTTCCTGGTTAATTGTCAGTCTCCAAAACCACTTTTGCCATAATTATTGATTATATCAATGTGTACATAGATGATCCTTTTAATTCCCTTGTCTTTTCTCCACTAACCTGGTCATCATTCTCCCTCGGGCACTCTATCCCCTCCTGTAATTATACCCTAACCTTGTTCTTACAGAAACTGCTACCCCTTCCTGACCTCATTTCCACACTTCCCATTGGCATAAGACGACCTCCTACATTTCCTGTTCACCTGCTTAAATACTCCAACTCCAGCAGTCCTTTATCTGTGGTTGTCTTTATCCTTTATCTTTTATCTGTGGTTCTTAACTGAGGGCAATTTTGACCCCACTCTCCAGGAAATATTCGTAAATATCTGGAGACATTTATGGTTGTCACAACTGAGAAGGTGCTACTGGCATCTAGCAAGTAGAAGGATCCTGTTACTAAACATCCTACAATGCACAGGACAGTCCTCCACAGCAAAAAATTATCCAGTACAATCTGTCAACAGTGCCAAGGTTGAGAAATTCCACTCAACACTAATGGGAACTATAATTCATTGATTCTATCATGGTGTTATGGATTGAATTGTGTCCTCCAGAAAAAAATATGTTGACGTCCTAAGCCTCGGTTTCTCAGACTGTGACGTTATTTGGAGATAGAGTCATTGCAGATGCAATTAGGTTAAGATGGGTCATGCTGGACTAGAGTGGGTCCTTCATCCAATGTGACTGGTATCCTGACATGTGAAGAGACAGAGACACAGGGAGAATTCCATGTGAACACGGAAGATTGGAATGATGCATCTACAAACCATGGAATGCCAAAGATTGCTAGCAAACCACCAGAAGTTGGAAGAAGCAAGGAAAGATTCTTTCCTACCGCTTTCGGAAGGAGCATGGCACTGCTGACACCTTAATTTGGACGTCTATCCTCCAATACTGTGGAAGAATAAGTAACCCAATTTGCTATAGCATCCCTGAGAAGCTAATACATCTGCTTTTACTGAACTTTACTCCATCTATGTCCTTAATTTTTGCCTTGCCCAGCTTAAATAATGAGACCAGGACAGTAGGTGTTAATGATGGAGTGGTGATTGCTAAAGCAATAGAATATGAAATCTTGCATAACTGTATTTATTCTAATCAAGAAACAAAGAGATTGAAATCTGGGTGTCTGTGTATTCATCTATGCAAATAAAGTGATGAAATGTTGCAAGCAATTATGAAAAATTTATATCTGGGTAAAAAGGCAAGGATCTATGTGATACACTAAATTAATAATAGCAATGGGTTCCCCACTAACAGCAGAACCCTTAAAAAGGGGTTTACGGTTTCTTACTTTTATGTTAAACCTGGTGTGGGCCCTGCTCGGTCTCTGGAGCTAGGCCATAATTTGTGAAATCTGTGTCTCTTATTCATTGCATTAAGCCTATTCTCACTTTCTTCTGTGACTCTGCCCTTGAATTCTTTGCTGTGTTGGAGTCAAGAATCTGGCTTCCAGTCAAGATGGTGGAATAGATGGTCCCCACCCTCATTCTTTCTCACAAATCAACCAATTTACAACTATTAAAAAGCAACGACATCAAGCTGGGGCTACTAGAGCTCAGGGGAAGAGGAGGAGAGACCTACGGAATTCATGAAGGCAGGAGAAGTCATAATGAGAGAAAGAAAGAAAGGATTGCTCTTACCATTTTGAATCCGTGCCATTTCAAGGCTGGAGCTGGTGAGCACACAGAGCAAGAGCTGGCAAAAGCTACTGCTGTGCTCTTCCAATGAAATTGCTTGGAGGTGGCAGGGGAGGAGAGGGCCTTGGTGGCCCTCAGGCCAGCAAGACCACTAACAGGGTTCCCGTGGACCCACATAGGAGTCCAAGAACTGAAAAAAAAGGAGCCACTCAAAGGCCAGTGAGTCATTGCAAGGGACCAGCACACGGCCCATCCCATGGGAAGTGTTTGGAGTGCAGGGTGTGGGGGAGACGGGCCACCAAGGGAACAGTGGGGCACAGCAAGGACAGCTGATCTGCCCTCCAATCAGCACAGGCCCACTCAGTGTAGACTTATCAGGAATATTGAACTGTAGGGGGAGCAGTTTGCTGAAAAGACTCAGGCCCAGACCAGAGTTTCTACACAAACCAGGTGTACTGGAACTCATGAGACCTGGAAGTACCTGCAAAGTCAACCATTAAAACCTGAGCTGTACAAAAAGCTTTCCTCAGGGAATTAGCAGCAATTTAGCTCAACCACAGAACTCAAGTTCTGGTCCCCACAGGAAGTTCCCCCATTTTAGAAGTAAGCAAAGGACAACAAATTAGTTCCAGTGTAGAATTTAAGTAGTGGAAACAATGAATGAATAATCCAACACAGAACTGAAAGAAAAAACAAAATACCCACAGACCAGAGACAAAGTTTGATATTAACTAGTGAAGGTCTCACTTCACAAGAACACCTATAAAACCTAAAAGGACTGGAAGCCCCCTGGTCCCACAAGCCAGGGAGCAGGGAGGGCTGGGGGCCTCAGCCATGTCCCCCAACACCCACAACCAGCCCAGCAGTGACCACTGAGCCACTGCAGGGAGTGCCCCGAGCCCTGAAGCCAGGGCAGTGGGGGCCTGAGGGCCTCGGCCATGCCTCCCAGACATCTGCATTCAGCCCAGCAATGACCAAGCCACCACTGGAAGCCCCCTGGTCTCCCCTGCAGGAATGAGGGGGGTGCCACAGGGGGGGTGCCACAGGCCTCAACCATGCTGCCCTTCCTTCCTCTTTCTCCCACTCTATTTCATTCCTCTTTCCCTTTTTCCCCTCCCAACCAACTGCTCTGCAACAACATCTTAGAATGTAAAAACAGATGGAGCCAGGGACCAACCCCTCCTCCTGCAATCAGGCACACCACCGCTGCCATGGGGCCCGCCTAGGGTCCTGAGGTATGAAGCTGTGACTGACCCCTCCTTCTGCCACCAGGCAAGGAACACACCAAAACCACCACGTCCATGTGGGTGGACCCCCACAGCCACCACAATAGCCACAGATGCAGCAAAAGCAGCTAGATGCCACAACCACCATGCAGATGGCCTGCCAGTCACTCAAGTGCATTGACACAAGGAGTCACGAGTGCAGACCAAAGGAAAGAAGAGGACATCTCTCTCTACAAAGCCCATTCCAGAGTGATAGAAGAAGCATCTACTCTATGATAATAGTGGGGGATCTGAACACACCTGTCTCACCACTGGACAGATCATCTAGGCAACAAATCAACAGAGTAACCATTACTCTTTCAGAAGAAGAGAAGAAATCTAGGGTTATCAGAGGTGAGAGGGGAAGTGAGGGGGGGATGGGGAGAGATTGGATAAGGGGCATAAAGAATAAGTATGATTTATAATAATATATATGCTAATAATATTGATTTGCTCAACACACATCAACATTGAACCCCAAAATATGTATAATTAATTATGATTCAATAATAATATATTATAATAATAATATAATAATAATAATAATATATAATAATAATAATAATAATATTTTTAAGTGGGGGGGTTATTCAATAATCCTGAGCTGAATCTTGTTGGGATGTTCTCTGTGTTGGTTCACATATTCCAAGTTTTAATTCCTTGACCAATGACCAGTAACCCCAAATCTATATTGTTGGTATCAAAACTCAGACCGAAGATTCAGTGAATAATTTTAGTCACTGTGGTGGGCCTGAAATGATGATTCCGTTCTACTTAGTTAAGTAAATGACTTTGCAAACTTGAGACTGTATAAAAAACAAAAACAAACACATAGATAATGAAAAAAATGAATACGATATTGTTTTGCATATACTGTTTTTAACCAAATATACCAAGTTTTAAAATCATTATACTTCTGTGTTTGTGCTTTGTATTAAAAATGTTTAAAAGAGGGCCGAGCCCGTGGCGCACTTGGTAGAGTGCTGCGCTGGCAGCACGGCGACGCTCCCGCCGCCGGTTCGGATCCTATATAGGACTGACCGGTGCACTCACTGGCTGAGTGCCGGTCACGAAAAAACGACAAAAAAAAAAAAAAAAATGTTTAAAAGAAACTAACATGATAGATAAATGATTTTAATTGAAACAGCTGGGGGGTGGGGCTACCCATTTAGGTTTGCAATCAATTTTAAATACTTAAGATAATTTGATTTACTATATGAGTTTAGGTTTTAAGATGTTGAAATGCTTAATAGAATCATACGGAAATGTGTAATTTTATTATTAGCTTTATTACATGTTTATGTGTTTAGAAGGGTTTTGTTTATGGGATTTGTGTATGTGTTTTTTAGGTATTTGAGGTTCTTGAGGAAATCCATTATATGAAATTGTGACTGTAGCTGTGAATATTTATGGGAATGTAATTAACCAGGTATATAAAATATGTTTAAATATTTAAAAACAATCAAACTATTGGACTTAAATGTCCATTTGCTGAATTACATATGTTTAAAATATAAAATAATTTACGTTTATATGAGTATATAGTGTTAAAGGTTTATGCACGTTTTGGTTTTAAAATGTATCAGATAACCAAACAATAACCAAGTACAAACTGGGCTTAATTGCAACCTAAAAATGTTTAGGTTTATAAATTAATTTGCTAGATTCTTTTCAGTTGTGTTTAAAAGCTTGAGAGAAGCAAGGTTTTCAATTTATAACTGTAGTAGATTGAATGTCGGGGATAACACAGGCTATTGTAATTATTGTTTTTTTCCACACAAAAGCCTCTATGAGACTTTAGAAAAAGTCCAACTGATGTCAGCCTGGGACAGATCCAAAAAATCTTTTTGATGAAAATGACACTGAGGACAAAATCTAGGAATCTGAAAGAGTGAATCAGGACAGAGAGAGCTTGTGTAGGAGAGAGGAATGATAATGGGTAGGGAACCATAAGAACTTTAGTTCCGAAGCATGAAGAATCAAACAGGAATCCCTAGGGAGGTAGGTGCCCAAATCCCTTACAAGCAAAACTATGCAAGAGGCAGCTAAAAAAAACTCCAAAAATGACTCTTGCTTTCAACACACACACACACACACACACACACACACACACACACACACACACACACACACTATTGTATAAAAAAAATGACTCTTGCTTTCAACACACACACACACACACACACACACACACACACACACACACACACACACACACACAATTGTATAAATAAATTTAATTGGCTTCTTCCTGACCTCTTTTCCATGGAGAGGGCTTGGCAGGCAGTGCCACTTAAGAAACAAAGAAAGCTTTTTCTGTGTGCTTCCTTCAGCAGAGCCCGGTGCCAGCTCTGTGGCTCAGGAAACAGAGCTCTGTTGTTGCCTCCTCTTCCCTCTCTTTTTAACCTGATATGCTCATTTCCTGGCAGGCAGTGGTACCATGTCAGGGCTCCTCTGCCTCCCAGATACATGGCCTCCTTCTGAGTTGAGGTCCACACGTGGACGTGAATGGTAGCAAACAAAAAGCAGATCAGGAGGAAACGTTTGGACAGAATCAGATGTAAACCATGTTCACCTTTGCCCTACTTCTGGCGCTTCCAGACCACAGGGGACGCCTCCTGCCTGATAAAAGACACCTGCTCATTCCCAACTCATGCTTTCCCATTTGCTGTTTCCTCTTCCTCGAATGTGAACCTTCCCTGTCTTGTTCACTCCTATTCCTCCTCTGCCAAATAGGATCTTCACATAATAGCCATTCAGAGAACACCTGTGGACACATGAAGGGAAAACAGGAAATTCTGGAATGTTCTTTGAATGGTCTCTTTAGCATTCTTTGCTATAGTTCATGCACAGGGCAGAAGGGAACTTTCTGGGCAGCACCAGGCTTGCTTTCTGCCTTCCACTCAGGAAAGTCCTGGCCGGTGTCCTTCAGAGATCAAGAGAGAGGAACTGGCAGCTTTCTGGAAAGTTCACAATGCAAAGTCTTTATTTAAAGGTACAAATGAACTAGGTGTGCTTAGTCCGTTTTTCTCATGCTGGATGTCATAGGTCCTGCCCAGCCCCACAGAATAAGAGACCAAAATAAAAGAGAGCCAGGTTGATAGGCAAGAGCCATGGGTTAACGATGTATTTTCTTTTTCTAGCTCTGACCCTGAGCAGCCCACTGGTGTTTTCAATACATCTGTTTCCTCATTTGTAAAAGGAGTTTTAAAAATGATGACACCATTATTTTGGCTCATAACGTTGCAGAAGGAAAAAAGAAGGTAATGTTTATAAAGATTTAGTGAAATTCCTTGAGCAGGGTGTGCTCAATTTCTGCTCATTGTATTGTGGTTTTTGATGATGTTGTTGTTAGTTATAAAATGAAACACAGTCTCACTCAGTGGGTTTAAAACCAAAATGTGTTTCAGATGACGAGATTTCTTTGCTGGCATTTCAGGTTCTGCAAATGTTTAATCCTATTTTTTAAAAATAGATTTTGTTTTCTTAGTTTTTAAAATAAGCTTTCTTTTTTAGTTTTAGGTTTATAAAAAAATTGAGCAGAAGGTACAGAGATTTCCCATGTACCCTGTGCCCCCATATACCCATAGATTTCCCCCACTAGCAACATCCCACACAGTTTGTTATAATCGAACCTATGTTGACAAATCATTATCACTCAAAGTTCACACTATACATTAGGGTTCAATCTTGGTGTTATACATTCTGTGGATTTTGACAAATGTATAGTGACATATATTTACCATTATAGTATCATGCAGAACAGTTTCCCTGCCCTAAGAATCCTCTGTGCTCTACTGATTCATTCCTTCTTCCCCCTTAAGCTCTGACAACCACTGACCCTTTTACTGTCTCCATAGTTTTGACTTTTCCAGGATGTCATATAGTTGAAATCACATGGTATGTAACCTTTTCAGACTGGTTTGCTTCCCATAATAATATGCATTTAAAGTTCCCCTGTCTCTTTTCATGGCTTGATGGCTCATTTCTTTTTAGTGGCGAATAACATATTTCATAGTTTGTGGATGTACCAGTTTATTTATCCATTCACTTAAAATACATCTTGGTTGCTTCTAAGGTTTAGCAACTTCTTTTTTTTTTTCAAACCCTGGACCTTGGTGCTGTCAGCACCACGCCCTAACCAACTGAGCTAACAAGCCAGCCTTGGCAATTGTTAATAAAGCTACTATAAACAACCACGTCAAGGTTTTTGTGTGGACATAAGTTTTCAACATATTTGGATAAATACCAAGGAGTATGATTTCTTGATTACAGATGCTCCTCAGCTTAGGATGGAGCTTCATCCTGATAAAGCCATTGTAAGTTGAAAGTATTATAAGTCAAAAATGCATTGAATACACTAGCCTACTGAACATTTTAGCTTATTCAGGCCTAACTTAAACATACTCAGGACACTTACATTAGCCTATAGTCGGAAAAAGTCATCTAACAGAAAGCCTATTTTATAATAAAGTGTTGAATATCTCATGTAATTTATTGAATACTGTACTGAAAGTGAAAAACAGAATAGCTATACTATTAATGTACACAGATGAAGCATACTGGACGTGAAGAATGCTTGAAACATTGAACTAAAATTAATTGCTGGATAATGGGGATGCTACAGCAACAGGGTCATTGATTTCTCTCTTCTGATGAGACTTGTGAATAGCTGGTACCATCACTGGGGCGTCAATACTTGATAGTTTAGCAGGCATAGTGTTCTGCAGGAAGATATCAAGTATCGGTTGTTTACCTTTGTAATAATCACCCGGCTGAGTGGGAGCTGGGAGCTGCGGCTCCCTGCCCAGGCCCAGCATCGCAAGAAAATATCAGACTGAATATCACTAGCCTGGGAAAAGATCAAAATTCAAAATTCGAAGTACAATTTCTACTGAATATTTACCAGTTTTGCACCATCATAAAATTGACAAATCATAAATTCAATCATCATAACTTAGGGACCCATCTGTATATGGTAAGAGCATGTTTAGTTTTGTAAGAAACTATCAAGCTGTCTTCCAAAGTGACTGCACCATTTGCAATCTACACAAGCAATGAACGAGAGAGTCCCTGTTGCTTCACATCCTCATCAGCATTTGCTGTTGCCAGTGTTTTGAATTTTGGCCATTCTAATAGGTGTGTAGTGGTATCTCATTGTTAATTCACAATTCCATAATGACAAGATGTTGAGCATCTTGTCATGTGCTTATTTGCCATCCATATATCTTCTCTGGTGAGGTGTCTGTTCAGATCTTTTGCCCCTTTTTAAAATCAGGTTGTTCATTTTCTTGTTGAATTTTAAGAGTTCTTTCTATAGTTTGGATAACAATCCTTTATCAAATATGTCTTTTGCAAATATTTTTTCCTTCACAGAGCAGAAGTTTTTAATTTAATAAAGTCTAGCTTATGAATTATTTCTTTCACGGATCATGACTTTGGTGTTGTATCTAAAAAGTCATAGCCATACCCCAGGTCACCTGAATTTCCTCTATGTTGCTTTGTAGGACTTTCATAATTTTGCATTTTATATTTAGATCTATGGTCCATTTTGTGTTAATTTTTGTGAAGGTTGTAAAGTCCATACCTAAACTTACTCTTTAGCATGTGGATGTCCATTTTTCTAGCATCATTTATTGAAAAAATTTCTTTGCTCCATTGTATGGCCTTTGCTCCTGTGTCAAAGATCAATTGACTATATGGATCAATTTCTGAACTCTCTGTTCTGTTTTATTGATCTATTTGTCTATTTTTTCAGCAACATTCACTGTCTTGATTACCGTAGCTATATAATAAGTCTTGAAGTTGGGTAGTGTCAGTCTTCTGACTTTGTTTTTCTCCTTCAATATTATGTTGGCTATTCTGGATCTTTTGCCTCTCCATATAAACTTCAGAATAAGTTTATTGATATCCATAAAGTAATCTGCTGGAATTGGGATTGGGATTGCATTAAATCTATATATCAAGTGGAGAACAACTGATATCTTGACAATATTGCGTCATCCTATCCTGTAACATGGAATATATATTTATTTAGTTTTCTGATTTCTATCATCAGAGCTTTGTAGTTGTCCTACAAATGTAAATGATATTGTTTTTAATTTCAATTCTACTTGTTCACAGTGATCGGCTTTTCTATATTAACCTTGAATCCTGCAACCTTGTTATAATCACTTATTAGTTACTGGGTTTTTTTTTTTGTAAATTCTATCATGTTCTCTATATAGATAATTATGCTATATATATATGAGCAAAGACAGTTTTATTTCTCCAATCTGTATACGTTTTGTGTCCTTTTCTTGACTTATTGCATTAGCTAGGACTTCCTGCATGACATTGAAAAGGAGTGGTGAGAGGAGGCATCCTTGCCTTTTTCCTGATATTTCTGGGAAAACGTCTAGTTTCTCACCATTAAGTGTGATGTAAGCTGAATTCTACTTTTAAATACATTTTAAGTGTTTATAAATTTAAATAGGAAATAACACCCTCAAGTATGTTGGCATGCCTAGTTCTAACTAAATAGTGGTGACTTCTAGGCAAACTTGGAATAAAGTCCACTTCTACATTTCTAAATTCTTATAAATTTGCCATTGATTAGGAACATTTTAGGTTTGGAGTAATTTGTATTTCCTTGGCAGATAATGCTGAGTTTCCTGGGGGTCTACACCAGAGAAGGTGTCAGCAGGACTATAGCTGACCCAGTGTCCAAATTCTGAACACTTGTAGGAAGCTTTGGCTTGGAATTCAGAGCCAGTTCACTAATAGCTGGTTTAAATGCTGAGAAAGGAACACTTCCTTAGTGTAAACCCTGTGCTTCCTAGCAGTGAAGACAATGGCAGATATAAGCAGGTTAAACTGGCTACATAACATCTTCCATAGTGCCATATGAGTGTCTTGGGTCCTAAGGGGATTTTAAAAATAGTATTTTCTTGTATGGTCAGACTTTCTACAAAATTTCAATATAGACAGAAAAATGGAGAGAAGCTGGTTAGTAAAATCTTCCCACATGCCAGCAGACTGAACTCCATGACACCATTAAACCTTCCACTTGAGAGTTTCTAGAACTTTGTCTGCTAGCTCCTCTTCACCTTCATCTTTAATTCTATCTCTGATTCTAGAGGTTGGCATGTCATAATAATAGAGATGGGACACTGTCATAATTCACGCTCACACAATTCTCTTACAAAGAGCCAGGAACACCAATGGTTTAAATTATTCTAGATTATTTGCCCTTCTTCATGGAGGACCAGATGCTTTCTAAATTATCATAACCAATCTTGAAGAATAGATTTTGCAGTTTCTGCCTTTTTCAGACATTCTAAATGTTTGAAGAGACTGATCTTCATCTTATTTTAGAGGGAAATCATCTTGGACAGATAACAATTGAAGGGCAGAACAGGAGAGGAGAAGCAGCTTGGATATGAAAATGTATTTATTTTTCATTGAATTAAAATGACTGAGTAAATTAATACTATTCTGTAATACAATGGATTAAATCATCAGTGAAATTAAGACTGATGGCTCAATGCCCAAAGTAATGTGCTCTGGGATTTTTTTTTTCAATTAGTAAAATTCATTTTGAACTAACTTATATAAGAAAGGCTTTATAAAAAATAAAGACTTATATAGTAAACAGGTAATGCTCCCCCACAAAGTTTAAGAAATAGACCATTGCCAACTACCAGTACTGCTTAAACTGTTAGGAAGGCAATCATGGTATTTATTTTTTTGCCTAAATTGTTAGGGGTTTTTTTTCTTGATACCTTTTGGAAATAATAAAATTCTTTGTGGGAACCAGATGCCTGTTAGTTGTATCATCAAACATTAGATTTACTGCCAAACCAGGACACCTTTCCTATGTGTCTTAATGACTTTGATTCATTTTTTCATCCATCCATCCCTTCAATAAACATTTATTGAGCTTCTGTTATATAATAGGTACTTGTGTTTTACTTGGCCCTGTATGATAGTGTTCTTAATTTGAAGTGAGATGATTCCTGTAGCTTTATTCCTTGCACGATGTTGTCAGTCTCAAAGTTCTTTCAATCCCACCTCTGGGGAAGCTGATGCACCTCTGGCTCCTCTTTGAGATAAATGGATCCTCCCTATTTTTGCCTAAACCTCATACCTGCTATACTTACCTAACTATCCTCTCTAAATTTTCGAGAGCAGATCTGTTTTCAAATTTTTGTTTTAATTTTTGGTTCATCAAATGTTAGTCACAGTTATATGTCAAGAGCTTCTTTGTGCTTATCTTTGTTAAGAATGTACACTGTGTATTTGTCACATGTGGGAAGGCACTCTATAAATATTTGTTGAGTAAATCAATATATTTTAATTGGAGGCAGAATTTATCGACAAAAAAATTCACACATTTTTCAGCTAGGTTGGGATGCTTTACAGGGAAAATAAGATCCTTATCCCCTCAGGCTTGCTCTCCTGCCCATCGCTGACTCAAAAGTCTCTGTTACAACATTTGACATTGTGTTTATGCCCATATGTACCCTTTTCTGACTAGGGTGAACTCTCACTCCACTTCTACTCCACTTACGCAAATGTTTTTCATCCATCAAAGTCAACTCCTCTAGGAAATTCTCCAGAACCAATCTCTATACTTCTCTTGACCAGTCACTAGAGATATAAAAACCTGGGAATAAAAAGAGGAATATTCAGATTATTTTTTCTGGGTGTGGGGGTGGCAGTGTTCCTTTTCTTCTTCTTCTTTTTTTTAGATAAGACAAGTATATGTTATATCCTAAATATGCCAAACCAAATTGTTTAAATTAGGAAGCCAAGTGTTACATAATAGACTTTCATACCCCCAAACAATGTGATTTTAGATTTACCAAAAATATAAAAGGAAAAGGAAAAAGAATTTTTTCTTCTTTAAAAAATTAATCATTTCTAACTTCACTCTCCTAACTTGCAGTTTTTGATGCACATTTGGAAATTAATCTTGTACTACCTCATGAGATGATTTATGTCATGTTATTTAATGTCTGAAGAGTTTTTTAATATTTCACTGGTGTGCAAACTTGGTAAGGGTTCCAGAACCCTGTAAGTGTCCCCAGGAATCTTGGAAGAAGCGGAATCACTTTGGGATTAATGTAAGTTTTCGGACACTGAAATTGAGATTTCTAAGTGAAAAGGAAAAAAGTGAGAGCAAAGTTTGTTTATGCCTCTAAAGAAGGAAATCTCAAATGCCTACAGGAGTCAGGGGAATTAAATTAAAATAAACGGTTTAACAAAAATAAGGAGTGGCAGGATCTGTGTTAAACTCAGTGTGGGGCAGGAATCTCAGATCCTTCTGCCCCTTCCTGTGCAGGCCATGAGTCAGGTAATTGAAAGAAGATTCTTGCAGCTTTGTGCAAGGTAGACATACTCCATTCTTAAGAAGTGAGCTTCACAGACATGCTTTATTTCACCAAGACAAGTTCAGGCCCCCACTCTGTTGGCCCTCCATGCTCTCCGTGCTCTGCTGACCAGCAGTTCAGAGCAGTTACCTTTATGCTCTTAGTACACAACAGTGGCCACAAGCCAAACATTACATAATCACAAGAATCATGCTGAATCAGTAAATGGGCACGAGTGCACAGTTACCCTGCTTTTATAACTTGTTTCTAGTGAATGCTGAATCTTGCCCATTTGTAACAGAGGTAAGGCGAGAGAGCCTGACTAAACTTTTTCTACTTTCCTCAAACTCAAGCTCTAGGTAGTAGGAAATAGAATCGCTAGGAAAGTAGGGAAATACCCCTGGAGCACCAGGATATTAGTTTGTGACTGACAAAAATGAATATTTTAAAGTATAAGTCTTCGTGGTACTGCTCAGATGTCCTAAAATGTCTTTTAACTGAGCCCAGGATAATTTTCTCCAAGTTTCTCAATGGATTATCCAGTCTGGCTTCAAGTGTTTGATACCTCCGTTCGCTTCAACCCACTTAGAGTTGAGATTCTCAAGTAAGAGTAAAGGAATTAGAACAGTTTGTCTCTTCTCTACCCAGGAGGCTTCAATAAAACCGCTCATGCTCTGTCTTTGTAGGCACTGCTAGGCTAAGCCCTTGCCTGTGATCCTTGGACCTTGGACCCCAGTTCTTGAGCAGGTTTTTTCCCCCTAACTTCCTGACCTTTGAAAGGATTCTTTACTGGACTCCTTGACTCCCTGACTCCCAACTCCACTTTCCTCCAAGATTCTGCTTTTCACTTCCCCTTTGCTCTGTAATCCATTGTTTTGTAAATCTCCATGTCAGTTTCAGACTCTGTGCCAGCTTTCAGAACTCCAGCCAAGAGCAGGTTCCCACTTGCTAGTAAGAAGAGGAATTTAGATTTGAGTAATGTTGCCAGAAAACTAATGAAATAGAAAGCAAAGTTTACCCAAGCAGAGCAAGAATTCCAGTATGCATGTACGCGCGGACAGAGAGCCTTCCGGTTGGCAATGATGGCAGACAGTGGAACTGATTTTTGCAACAGAGTCAGCAGCTCTCCAGGTAGCAGCAAGGTTCCTGCACCCACACTACAAATGGCTTGATTGTGTTTGAACTTCTCGTTGAGTAAAGCCATAGGAAATGAGGGGAGAGAGCAGCATACCTCCAGGACAAGGAAACACTTGCCAAAGTGTATAAATGACTGGAGACCCTCGCTGAACAATAGAAAGAAGATGGGGGAGGGAGAACTCTTGCAGTCGTTAGCGGAAGGAAATCATTGTCAAAGAAAGCATGTATAGTCTGTTGTCTTTGCCCTGAGGCTGTACCCAGTCAAGGCTACAGATGTTTCCTGAACAGAACACTCTGAACATAAATAGCAGAGTAATGCAGCTATTCTGGAATTGGCACCAGAAGACTCAGGTTTACATTTTGGCTCCACCATGGCTGTGTCCTCTCTCACAAGCCAGTTACCTCCTGAAACCTTGGCTTCATAATTTTTAAAAAAGAGATGATAGAAAAGTATTCATCTGATACTGTCATTAAGAGAAATACAAGAGGTAATGTATGCAAAAGAACTTTCAAACACTGAAGTACCTTATTAATTTGAAGTTGCTTTATGACTTTTTAATGCTTTAGCACTTGCGGTATTCATATTAAGTATATATGATTTAAATAATACGGGTCAGAAAGAGAATCCAGAGTTTTAGTTCGAAAAAGTCTGGGTATTGAAAGAGACATGCAGCAGGATAGAAATGAGTAGCTTAACAACATGATGGGTTTTGGAGTCAGTTAGCTCTCAGTTTAAATTCAAGATTTGCAACAAACTAACTACATTGTCATAGGTTATCACTTTTCATGCCCAGTGTCCTCATCTCAATAATTTCTTGCTTTTTTTTAAGGATTAAATGAGAAAGCATAGCAGAACATAACATTAGTTTTCTTTCCTTTCCTTCCTTCTATTTCTTGGCAGGCCTTCTCAGTCTCCCAAACTCATTAATTTACCTCAATGGACTGATGCAAAAGATACTGGCATGGAGCCAAGTATAGAATAACTATTTCTTCCACAGCAGGTAGTGCTGTATTCTTTATTCAGCTTCTTCTCATGTAATTATGTATCACTTGAATTCTCGTAAACCCATAATAAGAAAAAACATTTTGGGTGATGCAAGATTAACTTAAGAGCATGCAGTAGTCATCATGAAAAGGGAAGCAGAGCAATGTAAAAAACACATTTAAACACAATGTAGTGAGAGGATGCCCAGGAAGGCAAAATTTAGAATGTTTTTGTTCACATGGCTGTGTTGAAGCAAATAAGGTCCTTGGAGTCCAGACCTATTTTGTCATGCAAAAGTCACCGCTGTGATGGTGACTTTCCCAGAGCAGGGTGAAGTAACTTTTTTTCCTCCCGAATGTCTTGAGAAACCACTTCAACACAAACAGATTGGCAACAAATAATGAAAACACCTTTCTGGCTTGGTGAGGCTTGGTAGTTAAGTCTCTCCACTTCTCCCCCAGGAAGCTGTTGGCATCAGGGCTGATGTTGGAAATGAATAAAAACACAGTGCTTGAGGGCAGCAGTGACAGCAATAGTCCAGTGATCTTTAAAGTCAGAGAGCCTCTGTGGAAAAATTTCCCAGATATGCGTCAGTGCCACAAGGAAAACAGGAGCAGCCCAAAGTATCTCCTGGACATAGCCAGAGTCATTGTACTGCAGCAAGGGCAGCCACAGCAAGGGGTGGATTTCTTGGAAATGATCTTCACTTCAGGCCATTAGATTCACCCAAAATAATGAGGTTGTGAAACCAGTTTTGGCATATTCCCGCCTCAAAATGAGGTATAGGAAGTCTCATTTCCAAGAATATGATGAATGTGTGTAAACCCTTGCAGCATTTGGGATGACCACAAAAAAGGTAAGAAAAAGGAAGGAGAGAAATTTAGTATCATGAAGGAAAATTCAATGTCATGGCTTAAGCTGGTTTCGAACTTGAATAATAAATGGTTTGGTATCTCTGAGAAAACTGAGGCCTGCCATGTTTTGGCAGAGATATAGAACATGCGTTCATGAGGAGATTTAAGCTCCTAACAGTTTAATATTATCATTCTTAACTGAGAGGTCCTTGATATAGCAATGCAATTGTGCCAGATTCATTCAAGTGAATAATGAGCAGGAATAATGAGTCAAAAATGAAGACTTGCAAATTAAATATGGTGTCTGTATTGAGAAGAGGAAAGATTACATTCCCTGACAGGAATTTTCAATGATACAAAAACAAATACTCTAGAAAGTGATATTTTAAGTTAATCCAGAGATCTATTGCTAAATCACTATTTTGAGAGAAGTAGCAAGCACAGATTTGTTGGGGAAAAATTATATTGCAGAAATTCTATTGTTTTCTATATCATGGAAACCATAAATATTTCAGCACATCATATAGTCTTATTACTTCTCCCTGGAGCTTTCTCCTCATTTTGAACTGCTGAAGCCCAGTGATTTGCACATAGTCGTTTTGAGTAAATATGTATTGGATGAATGAATGAATAAATGAATGATGGAAAAGATTTAGAACTTCCCATTTTGAGTGGGTTTGCTCTTCTTAAACTTTGACTAATTCATTCCTTTTCTTCTTGGTAGACACAAAACCAGAAATAGTTCTAGTCTTTCAAATTGCTGCACAAATCTGCAAGTCTTGAATTCCTTTAAAGAAATTGTAGTAGAAAAGTAGATAAATTATAAAGTATTAAAAGTCAGTTCTTATATGTGTTCTGACAAAGATGGTCTCTGCTTGATTAAATTATCTAGTCTCTTTTAACTCAAACTAAACTTCTTAACTCTGAAATTAACAATACAATACTTAAATATATAATTTTGGAATTATTATGATGAATAACAGAAAAACCAAACGGGCACACAAGTGTGATATATATACACACACACGTATATGCATATATGTATATATATATTTCACAAATATACAGTCATGCATGGTATAACAACATTTTGGTCAATGACAGAGTGCATATATGATGGTGGCTGGTGCAATAGTCACTACAATATAGCCTATGTGTGTAGTAGGCTACACCATTTAGATTTATGTAAGTACACTCTATGATGTTCATGCACAACAAAATTGCCTAACAACTCATTTTTGAGAATGTGTCCCTGTGATTAAATGATGCATAGCTATATATATTTCATCAACAAGTTTGTTAAGAAGTGTTTATATATATCACAAATGTTAATGTATTATATTTATTTTCATGTTTGTTGATATATATCACTTATTTGCACATATTATCAAGAACTGTATTAATTAGAAAAGTACATGTCACTGTTACATCTCATTATACTTGTCTTGAGTTTGTTACTCATGAAGGAATAAATGAGATTAAAATGATTGTTTTCTTAGATAAAGAGAGTACTGAAAGGGTAGAGGAGGCAGTCCTCTGAAACTACTTAGTGGCAGGGCCAGGACTACAATTCTGGCCCAATCTCCCACCACCCAGCATAGTGACTTTTCCAGTGTATCTGTATGAAAGAGTGTCAGGTATGTGAAAAGATTAATTTACACTTTCTTTCACTTTAGTATGGGAGAGACATCCTAACTTTTTGGCTTTACTGATGGAAAAGAGAATGACTTTAATCAGAGGCAAACAGGCTGATCCTTGTGCCCAAACAGAGAAATTCTTCATTCTAGGCCTCCTTCTATTGCTTTATCCTTGCTCGTTTTTCATCATCCATTCCAAATACTATGTAAAGGAAAGAAACTGTTACAACAGAAAGAGCATGAAGAAAACTGTTTATAAAATGTGTCAAAAAGACATTAAACTGCAGATTTGTCACTTATTTCATCTATTTAATGTTCTAAACTTGTGTCAAATTTTCTCGATGCTTCAAAACAAGTAATTGGAGGTATGTCATTTATCTCATTTATATATAATTTAAATGTTAGAAATTATGCCCTAAAATATGGACACATGCTGTGTTTTTCAATTATTGAATCCCAGCACTTAGTAGAGACTGATGCACACTAGCTTCTTAATACATTTTTGTCAAATAAATAAATACATGAACTGTGCAGTGGTGATGGGAGGCCAAGAAGGAGAAATAAAAGAAAAGAAAAAAGAATCATATTGCAAAGACTTGGTCTTTTTTTCTTTTATCTGCCTGGATGGTGGCAATAAAAAATTACCCAAGTTAGGCAACTGTGGAAACCTGATTGGGAAACTGTTTTTTTCAGAAGTGGAATGCTTGATTTACAAGGAAATGAGAGAACAAAGTTTAGTGAATTTAGTTTTCTTGTGTATTCAAGTGTTATTAATAATAGGATTCATAAAGACATTTTTATTGTAAATCAAAAGCAAAGACGGAAATTATCTACTTCTTACAAAACATTATTGAGTTATTCTAGTGCAATGCTTCCCAAACTCTAATGTGTATATGAATTATCTGGAGAACTTGTTAAAATAGATGAGAATTCATTGGACTCTTTAATGGAGCTTGAGATTCTTCATTGATAACCACTCCCAAATTATGCCAACCCTGCTGATCCAAGGGGATCACGTAATTTGAGTAGTGTGTTTTTTGTGTGCTTTTGAGGGATATTCTCATGTTTTTCTTTATCTTCACTCAAAGCTTTATCATTTTAATATTATTGACTTCGTGTCAAATATAAAGGCCTTCCATGTCTTCTAGGTGGTTCTTCCTGAATAATAGATTATATTTACTTCACAATATCAGGCTGATGATGTGATTTAGTATGATTAGTTAATCTTACTAATTACAACAAGTTGCATAATTGAGAAATCCAAATTAACCACTTCCAGAAATCACTGATATGTAAATTCTCACCTGAATATGACTCATCAATCTGCAATAGGCACAACTTCCCTAACAGGATGCTGAGCCATCAGAAAAAAAATTCCCTGTTAGACTATGGGCTGGGCCACTCCTCACTGACCACTGAGGCTAACCAACTAACTATTCTCAATTATGGTTCTTTAAGTTGTGAAGTGTTTCAAAAATAATGATATAATAAAATTGAATATAATAAGGTAGTGAAGTTGACAAATGATTTACATTATTGAATAATTATAGGAGTGACATCACTAAAATGGTGGAGTAGGAGATACCAACCTTATCTCACCAAAAAAAAAAATATATATATATATTATATATATTTAATATATATATAATAATATACATTATAATATATATTATAATATATATTATATAATAATAATATACATTATAATATATATTATAATATATATTATATAATAATATATATATTATATAATATATATAATAATAATAATATATATATAATAATATATATATATTTAATAATATATATATATATATATATATAGAGAGAGAGAGAGAGAGAGAGAGAGAGCTATTAACAAACAAAAATAGCCCTGAGAGAGCTCAAGGGCTTATTAAAATATCTGCAGCAACACAGTGGAGTGAAAAACCAGAATATCCACACAAAAAGGATCAACATACCTGAGCTGCCAGGAGACAAATAGGAACAAAGAAGATAGGTGAAGTCTATTGGTATCAGCCATGCTGTGGGAACCACTGTGGTCTCTAATAGCCTGCTCTGCAAAGGATTCCAGCATTTTTTGCCACTGAGATAACCAACAACCATTTCTGTCAGGGAAACCCAGAAAAGAATACATGGCTGCACATCCACCTGCCCAAAGATGCAGGTGCTGTTGTGTATCTTTGGAACCAGACCCATCACCTCTTCAACCCTGCACATGTCCCAACCTCTGAACTGCAGTTGTTCTGTGAGTACCCACACTCCAGGCCTGAGTTCTTTGGACTGGACCCACATATCAGACACAGGAACCACTAGAGTAGCAAGCTAGTGCAGAGAGCCAGGGTCTCTTTCAGTGTGCCTCTGGTACTCCAGTACCAGCTCAGCCACCATAGAAAGCTAGGCCCCACCCTGACCCCAGAACCACTGTAATTCTGAATACACCTGTGCTCCCATTTTCAGCTCCCCAGCAGCCTCGCAATAACCCACACCTTTCATACTGTTATCAAAGTGGCAATGCGGTACCTGCACCCAGGTACCAGTGCTGTTACTGCCTTGGAACCTGGAGCTATAGGCCCTCCTTATATGCCCTTGCTTCAGGATTTATCTCTGTGGCTGCTCCCCAGGCACCACTCATCACACATAAGTGCCATTGCCACCATGAGCAGGCCCTGCAAGCTGAACCCAGGGACTCAGCCACAAATTCCCTGGTAGGAAAAAAATGTTGGAAAGACCTTAGCAGCCATCACCACTGAAGACACTGACAATCCAACCATAGCACTGGTGGCTGAGGATTCCTGCAACCTTTGTCAATGTGGACCTCAGCTGACAGAGCTGCACAGAGGCTACACAGCTAGCACTCTCACCAGTGTCAGAATTGCCACACCACACCAAGCAAGCACCCTTGCCCCCTCCAGTAGGGAAAGGTCTTCCACACCAAAACTAGCCCATAAAGTATGGAAGCAGTGACTGCTCCACCAAATGCACAGACATCAATGTACAGCAACAAGAAACATGAGAAACCAAGGAGACATATCACCACCAAGAAAACACAATGATTTCCTGGCAGCAAATGCAAAAGAAATAGAAATATACAAATTGCCAAACAAAAAAATTCCAAGTAATCATTTTCAGTAATATTAGCAAACTTTAAGAAAATACAGAGAAACACAATTCATAAAATTCAGAAGGAAAATAGAGAAACAGAATGCATCAACAGCAGAATTGATCAAGCAGAAGAAAAAAATCTGTGAAGTTGAATAAACATTATTTAAAATTATACAGTAAGAGGAAGAAAGGAAAAAAGAATAAAAAGGAATAAAGAAAGCTATGGGAGTTATGGGACAGGATCAAGAGAACAAATTTTCAAGTTGTAGGAGTTTAAGAAGGATAAGAGAGAGACAAAGGAAGAGAAAGCTTATTTAAAGAAATAAAAGTCTTCCAAATCTGAAAAAAAGATATAAATATCCAGGTACAGGAATGTCAAAGATCTCCAATCATATTAAATCCAAACAAGACTACACTAAGACATATTATAATCGAACTGTCAAAAAATCAAAGAAAAAGAGGATCCTGAAACCAGCAAGAGAAAATAAGTGTCACCTATAAATGAGTTCTACTGAGGCTAGCAGCAGATTTTTTCACCAGAAACCTTACAAGCCAGAAGAGAGAGAGATGATATATTCAAAATGCCGAAGGCAAAAAAACCTGCCAAGCTAGAGTACTTTACCTTGAAAAACTGTCCTGCAAAAATGAAAGAGAGAGACATTTTCCCAGACAAACAATAACTGAGGGATTTCATCTCCACTAGATTTGTCTTACCAGAAATGCTAAAAGAAGTTCTTCAAGCTAAAATAAAAGGATAAGCTTTAGTAACACTAAAACATATAAAATTGTAAAATTCACTGGGAAAGTAAGTACACAGTTAAATTCATAATACTTTAATACTGTAATGGTTATTTGTAAATGACTGATGTATTTAGCATGAAGGTTAAAAGACAAAAACTATTCAAAAAATAATAGCTACAATAATTTGTTAAGCAATACACAATATAAAAAGATGTAAATAGGGTCATCAAAAATTTTAAACGTGTGTGGAGAGTGGAGCAAAAATGTAGTTTTTTAGGTGATCAAAGTGAAGTTATCAACAGATTGAAACAGCCTATATTGATTATAAGGTATTTTATGTAAGCTTGACAGTAACCACAATGCAAAAACCTATTGCGGATACACAATGGATAAAAAGTAAAGAATCAAAGTATACCACTAGAGAAAGTAGTCTAATTACAAAGGAAGACAGCAAAGGAGGAAGAAAAAAGCAAAAAATCTACAAAACCATCAGAAAACAATTAACAAAATGGTAGTAGTAAGCCCTTACATATTAATAATTACCTTCAATGTAAATAGGTTAAATATCCCAATCAAAAGACATAGAGTGGCTGAATGGATAAGAAAAGAAGGCCCAACTATATGCTACCAAAAGAGACTCACTTCATATGTAAGGACACACACAGATTGAAAGTGAAGAGCTGGAAAAAGATACGTGATGCAAATGAAAGCCAAAAGAGAACAGGGGTACATAAAAGAGATTTTAAGTCAAAAACTGTAAAGAGAGACAAAGAAGGTCATTATATAATGATAAAGGGGTCAATTTATAAAGAAGGTATAACAATTATAAAATACATACACACTCAGCATTAGAGCACCTACATATATAAGGCAAATATTAATTGATACTATAATAGTAGGAGATGTTCATGCATCACTCTAAAAAATGGACTAATCATCCAGAGAGAAAATCAATAAGGAAACATTGAACTTAAACTATACATTAGACCAAATGGACCCAACAGACATACACAGAATATTCCATCAAACAGCAGCAGAATACACATTTTTTTTCAAGCACAAACAGGACATTCTCCAGGATGGATCATCTGTTAAGACAAAACAAGTGTTAAAAAATTTAAGATTAAAATTATATAATTGTTTTGACCACATTGGAATGAAACTAGAAATCAATAATAGGAGGAGTATGGGATAGTTCACAAATGTGTGGAAATTAAAAAACATGCTCCTAAACAACCAATACACCAAAGAAGAAAAAGGAGGAAATTTGAAAACATCTTCAGACAAATGAAAGTGGAAAAACAACATACCAAACCAATGGGATTTGGCAAAAATAGTTCTAAAAAGAGAAGTTTATAGCAATAAATACCCACATCAAAAAGAAGAAAGAGCTTAAATAAACAACATAATGTTACACCTTAAAGAATTAGAAAAAGAACAGGCAAAATAAGCTCAAAGTTAGAAGAAGAAAGGAAAATATAAAATATAAGAATAGGAATAAATGAAATAGAGACTAGAAAATCAACAGAAAAGATCAACAAAACTGAGTTGGTTTTTTTGAAAGATAAGCAAAATTAATAAACCTTTAGCTAAAATAACTAAAAGAGAGAGAGAGAAGACTCAAATAAATAAAATCAAAAAGAGAAAACATTGTAACTGATACCATAGAGATATAAATGGTCATGAGACTATTATGAACAATTATATGCCAACAAATCAGATGACCTCAAAGAAATAAATTTCTGGACACATACAAACCACTAAGACTGAATCATGAAGAAACAGAAAATCTGAACAGACCAATAATGAGTAAAAAGGTTGAATCAGTAATGAAAAGTCTTCCATTAAAGAAAAGCCTAAGACCTGTTAGCTTCACTGCTGAATTCCATGAAATATTTAAAGAACTAATACCAATCCTCCTCAAACTCTTTCAAAAAACTGAAGAGGGAATACTTCCAAACATATTTTACAAGGCCAGTGTCACTCTAATACCAAATCCAGACAAGGACGATACAAGAAAAGAAAATTATAGGCTAATATTCCTGAAGAACATAGCTGCAAAAATCCTCAACAAAATACTAACAAGTTGAAATCAAGAGCACATTAAAAGGATCATTCACCATGATAAAGTGGGATTTATTCCAGGGATGCAAGTATGGTTCAAGATACCCAAATCAATAAATGTGATATACCACATTTACAGAATGAAGAACAAAAATCATATGATTAACTCAATATATGCAGAAGAGGCATTTGACAAAATTCACAGTCTTTCATGTTAAAAACTCTCAAAAAGTTAGGTGTAAAAGGAACTTGCCTCAACACAGTACAGGTTGTATTTGACAAGCTCACAGCTAACATCATATTCAATGGTGAAGAGTTGAAATCTTTTCCTCTTAGAACAGGAACAAGACAAGGATGCACACTTTTGCCACTTCTATTTGACAGAGTACTGGAAGTCCTAGGCAGAGCAATTAGGCAAGAGAAAGAAATATGCAGCTGTAAAAAAGAAGAAAACCTGTGCTTTTTGTTCTGTTTAAACTTTGGGCTTAAAGGTTAAGCCTATGGGCAACCAGGGGTGTGGAATCCCTCTTGGGAAGAAGATCAGAAATGTATAAGGACAATCTTATTTCTACTTTCATGAAATTGCTTCGCCCAAATTCTAACCACACTTTAAAATGAGGAAAAATAAATAGGTAGGTAAATGAAAGATTATTGAGGGTTTTATGGCTATACTCACTAGTGAGCAACATCTGTTAATCCAAGTGTTTATCAATAACAAAACAATATTTTTATCTCATTTGTTCAAATCTATTTCTCAACTGAATCCAGACTTGAGAGCTGGAAAAAAAGTTATTTGTTATCTCCCTAAAATCCCAGTGGGAGGATTTTAGATAGTGAATTGACATAAGGTAGGTTACGTTTTTTCAAAGATTGTTCTGATTGCTGAGTGAAGAATGTACCTTAGGTGGTCAACAGGGATGGTTGGAGAGTTGGGAACTGCTGCCACAGCAGGAACAAATTACAGTGGCTTGGACAAGGGTGATAGTGAAGAAGATGGTGAGGAGTGGATAAAAAGGATGCATTTCTGAGGACAGTACTAGTTGATGGATTGAAGGTGCAAAGAGAATAAGGGAGAAGTCATGGATGATTCCTAGGCTTTCACATAACCAAATGGATGGGTGTCATTTCCTTAAACAGAAAAGACAGCAGAAGCAGCCGTGAAAGAGAAAGGAAATTGACTGTTGTGTTGGATATGTCAAGTTTGAGATATATATCAGACATCCTTCTGAAGATCATCAGGTATGGAATTGGATCTATGAATCCAAACAGAGAATATTTTAGATGAAAACTAAAGATATAAGCTGGGGACTTATTCACCTATGAAGGGTATGCATGCCTGTGGAAGGACAGCTCATGAACTATAAAACTAATTCTTAAAATGTAGGAATAATGTACACATTCTACACTTGAAGTCATTTCATGTAGAGTAACACAAATGAAAAGATCTTTTCAACATTGCTTCTTTATGAGAAGTGGGACCTTTATTTTGTGATTCAGGACATTTTATGACAATATAATGACACCAGGAGGAGTGCTTGAGCACTGCATTTTAGGATGAGATTAAAGTCAGGTGGATATTGATACTTTAGACAGGAGAAAACATTTGCAGCTATGCAAGGTGTACACACTGGCACCATTTTACATATTCAGTGAAACTACTCTCTCCCAGTCCAGGTAGTACACATGTCCCAGGCCCCCAGCTGAGATAGTTTCTCTTTGTGGAGAACAAGATCTTGAAATCTTACATGTGGCTGTAATGTGCATCGTGCTGCCTGTCCCAGTTTCTTTTTTTTTTTTTAATTTAATTTTAATTATTTTACTTCTCAAAATACATTGTACTTGATTTTCATGCTCCTTTACCTGTTCCACTCCACCCGCCTCACCCACATCATATCTGTGCAAATAAGTGAGAAAATGTGGTATTTCTCTTTCTGTGCCTGACTTGTTTCACTTAATATAATTTTCCCTAAGTCCATCCATGTTGTTACGAATGGAAGTTTTTCATTCTTTTTTATAGCAGAATAGTATTCCATTGTGTAGATGTACCACAGTTTCCTTATCCACTCTTCAGATGACGGACATTTCAGCTGGTACCAGCTCTTGGCTATTGTATATAGAGCTGCAATAAACATTGGAGTACAGGTATCCCTTCAGCATGACAATTTCCATTCCTCTGGGTATATTCCCAGCAGTGGGATTACTGGGTCATATGGTAGATCTATATGTAATTGTTTGAGGAACCTCCATATCATTTCCCATAAAGGATGCACCATTTTGCAGCCCCACCAACAATGTATGAGAGTTCCTTTTTCTCTGCAACCTCTCCAGCACTTATCGTTCTCAGTCTTTTGGATGTTAGCCATCCTAACTGGAGTGAGATGGTATCTCGCTGTGGTTTTGATTTGCATTTCCTGGATGCTGAGTGATATTGAGCACTTTTTCATGTGTCTGTGGGCTATTTGTATATCTTCCTTTGAGAAATGTCTGTTCAGCTCCTTTGCCCGTTTTTTAATTGGGTTATTTGATTTTTGTTGTAAAGTTGTTTGAGTTCCTTGTATATTCTGGATATTAATCCTTTGTCAGATGTATATTTAGCAAATATTTTCTCCCACTCTTGTTGGTTGCTTTTTTACTCCATTGATTGTTTCTTTTGCTGCGCAGAAGCTTTTTAGTTTGATGTAATCCCATTTGTTTATTTTACCTTTAGTTGCCTGTGCTTTTTAGGTCCTGTTCCTGAATTCTGTACCCACTCCTATTTCTTGGAGTGTTTTCCCTATGTTTTCTTTAAGGAGTTTTATTATTTCAGGGTATATATTTAATTCTTTAATCCATTTTGAGTTGATTTTGGTATATGGTGAAAGACACGGGTCTAGTTTCCTTCTCCTACATATGATTACCCAGTTTTCCCAGCATCACTTGTTGAAAAGGCAGTCTCTTCCCCAATATGTACACTTGCTGCCTTTGTCAAAGATCAGATGGCTGTAGGCATATGGGTTAATTTCTGGGTTCTCTATTCTGTTCCATTGATTCATGTGTCTGTTTTTATGCCAGTACCATGCTGTTTCGGTTATTATAGCTTTGTAATATAGTTTAAAGTCAGGTAGTGTTATGCCACCAGCTTTATTTTTATTTTTATTTCTTTTTGCTCAGGATTGCTTTGGCTATGTGTGGTCTTTGTTGTTCCTTATAAATGTCTGGATAGCTTTTTCTATCTCAGAGAAAAATGTCATTGGAATTTTGATGGGGATTGCATTGAATTTGTAGATCACTTTGGGTAATATGGTCATTTTCACAATGTTAATTCAATCCAAGAGCATGGGATATCATTCCGTCTTCTTGTGTCCTCTTTAATTTCTCACAACAGTGGTTTGTACTTCTCTTCGGAGAGATTTTCACATCCTTGGTCAGCTTTATTCCTAAATATTTTATTTTTTTGGTGGCTATTGTAAATGGGCTAGCTTTCTTGATTTCTTTTCCTGCATGTTCATGGGTGGAGTATAGAAATGCCACTGATTTTTGTGTGTTGATTTTGTATCCTGCAACTTTATTGAAATCGTTTATCAACTTTAGGAGTTATTTTTATAGAAGGATTAGGCTGTTCAATATATAGGATCATATCATCTGCAAAAAGGGACAGCCTGACTTCATCCTTTCCAATCTGGATGCCCTTTATTTCCTTCTCTTCTCTGATTGCTCTGACTAGTACTTCCAACACTATGTTGAATAGGAGTGGTGAGAGTGGGCATGCTTGTCTAGTTCCTGTCTTTAAGGAAAAAGCTTTTAGCTTTTCCCCATTCAGGATGATATTGGCAGTGAGCTTATCGTATATAGCTTTAATATACGATACTTTCCGTCTATGCCTTTTTTATAAAGAGTCTTTATCATGAAAGGATGTTGAATTTTGTCAAATGCTTTTTCAGCGTCAATAGAGATGATCATGTCGTTTTTTCTTTGCTTTTATTAACGTGGTGTATCACATTTAATGATTTGCATATGTTGAACCAACCTTGCATCCCTGGGATGAATCCCACTTGATCATGGTGTATAATTTTCTGTATGTGTTGCTGTATTCTATTAGCTAGTATTTTATTGAGGATTTTTGCATCTATATTCATCAAGGATATTGGCCTGTAGTTTTCTATTTTTGAAGCATCTTTGTCTGGTTTTGCTATCAGGGTTATATTTGCCTCATAGAATAAGTTTGGGAGAATGGCCTCTGTTTCAATCTTTTGAACAGTTTTGTAGATATTTGGTATCAGTCCCTCTTTGAAGATTTGGTAGAACTCTGCAGTGAACCTGTCCGGTTCTGGGCTTTTCTTTGTTGGGAGCCTTTTGATAACAGCTTCAATCTATTTTATTGTTATTGGTCTGTTCTGATTTTCTATATCTTCTTGGCTCAATTTTGGTAATTTGTATGCATCCAGAAATTTATCCATTTCCTCCAGATTTTCAAATTTTTTGGTATATATTTGTAGTAGTCGCTAATGATTCCTTGTATTTCTGAGGTGTCAGTTGTAATATCACCTTTTTCATTTCTAATTTATGTTATTTGGGTCTTCTCTCTTCTTTTCTTAGTCTTGCTAACGGTTTGTCATTTTTATTAATCTTTTCAATGAACCAACGTTTTGTTTCATTGATCTTTTGTATTGCTTTTCATGTTTCTATTTCATTTAGTTCTGCTCTGATCTTATTTCTTTCCATCTACTAACTTTAGGTTTGGATTGTTCTTGATTCTCTAGATCTTAAAGATGAAGTGTTAGGTTATTTATTTGCCAACTTTCCATTCTTCTGAAGTAAGCAGTTAATGCAATGAATTTCCCCCTTAAAATTGCTTTTGCAGTATCCCACAGGTTTTGGTATGATGTGTCATTATTTTCATTAGTTTCAAGAAATTTTTTGATTTCCTGTTTAATTTCTTCTTGGACCCACATTTCATTAAGTAGAATGTTGTTTAATTTCCATGTGTTTGTGTAGTTATCAGATTTTTGTTTATTATTGATTTCTAATTTTAGCCCATTGTGATCAGAAAAATACATGGAATAATTCTAATTTTTAAAAATTTGTTGAGACTTGCTTTGTGACCTAACTATCCTGGAGAATGTTCCATGTGCTGATGAGAAGAATGAATATTTTGAGGTTGTTGAATGCAATGTTCTGTAGATATCTGCCAAGTCCAGTTGGTCTAGTATGTTGTTTAGATCTTGTGTTTCTCTGCTGATTCTTTGCCTAGATGATCTGTCCAATGATGAGAGTGGGGTGTTCAGGTCCCCTGTTATTATGCTGTTAGTGTCTGTCTCTTTCTTTAGATTTAATAGTGCTAGCTTTGTAAATCTGGCTGCTCCAACATTGGGTGCATATATATTTATGATTATTATGTCTTCTTGATGGATAGATCCTTTTATCATTATATAGTGGCCTTCTTTATCTCTTTTTATGGTTTTTGCTTTAAAGTCTATTTTATCTGATATAAGAATAGCTATTCCAGCTGGTTTTTCATTTCTACTTGCATGATATATCTTTTTCCATCCTTTCACTCTTAGTCTATGTGTGTCTTCACAGGTCAAGTGAGTCTCTTGGAGACAGCATATTGTTGGGTCCATCTTTTTAATCTAGTCAGTCAGTCTGTGTCTTTTGAATGGGGAATTTAGTCCCTTTACATTCAGAGTTATTATTGAAAGGTGTTGATTTACTCCTAGCATTATACTGATTTTTGTTTAGATGTCTTAAGTATCTTTTCTTCCTTTCTTTCTAATTTTCTGTTTGTCTTCTGTATTTGTTGGTTTCTGGGGGTGATAGATAAACTATTTTTTCTCTCTTTTGTTAGCATTTTTGTTTTGCTAGTAGGTATTGTTCTTTATTGTGTATTCATGGTAGTGATGGTTGTTTTTGTGGTATGAAACCCAGTACTTCCTTGAGAATTTCTTGTAGGGCTGGTTGTGTGGTAGTGAACTCCCACAGTTTATGTTTGTCTGAGAAATACACTATTTGTCCTTCATTTTGGAAGGATAGCCTTGCTGGGTAAAGTATTCTTGGCTGGCAATTTTTGTCCTTTAGTGTTTTGAATATATCATCCATTCTTTTCTGGGTTTTAGAGTTTCTGATGAAAAGTCTGATGTTATTCTGATTGGGGCTCCCTTATTATATGACTTGCTGCTTCTCGCTTGTAGCTTTTAAGATTCTCTCTTTGTCTTTGATTTTTGTCAGTTTAATTATCACATATCTTGGAGAGGACTTTTTTGGGTTGAATGTGTTTGTTGATCTTTTGGCTTCCTGAATCTGGGGATCTGTGACTTTCCCTATACCTGGGAAGTTTTCTGCTATTATCTCATCGAGTATGTTTTCAATGCCATTTCCTTTTTCCTCTCCTTCTGGAATACCCATGGTTCAGATATTTGAGTGCTTAAGGTTGTCAGTTGTCTCTCTCAAATTTTCTGCAATTGTTTTGATTCTTTTTCTTTTTTCTGGTCTGCCCATGATAATTCAAACAGCCTGTCTTCGAGGTCAGAAATTCTCTCTTCTGCTTGTTCAAGTCTGCTGGTTAAACTCTCTGTTGTATTTTTTATTTTGTTGAATGAATCCTTCAGCTCCACAGCTCAGCTACTTTCTTTTTCAAGGCATTGATTTCTTTGTACATTTCTTCTTTCAGATCCTCTATATTTTTTCTCATTTCCTTGTGTTGTTTTACTGAGTTTTCTTGTATCTCATTTAGTTTCCTTAGAATAGTTGCTCTAAATTCCTTGTCTGTCATTTCCAAGACTTCCTGTTCTATGGGATCTAGCACTTGTAAGTTATTAATTTCCTTTGGTGGCAATGTACTTTCTTGATTTTTCATATCTCTGGTTTCTTTCCTTTGGTGTTTTGTCATTGTGGCCGGGGATATCACAGTTCACTTGTTTCACCCTGATGTCTGGCTTGGATTCTGAAGGGTCTGCTGCTTTTGGACATCAGGAACTAGCCTGGACTGGAAGTCCCGCCCCACCTGCCTTCACTGGCTGTTCAGGTGGTGTGGGAGTCCAGAGCCTCTCAAGTCACTCACGGAGACAGACGGCCCAGGCCGGAAGTCCTGCCCTGCCTGCGTTTGCCAGCTATCTGGCTTGGGGCTTGGGAACCCGGATCCTTCAGGCTGCTCACGGAGATGGGATGGCCTGGGACGAAATTCCCACTCCATCAGCCTTCACCGGCTCATCTGGCTCAGGGCTTGGGAACCTGTGCCTCTCAGATCTCTCACGGAGACGGGACAGCCTACGTCAGGAGTCCCACCCCAGCCCCGCCTGCCTTCTCTGGCCTGCAGGCTCTGGCATGTGAGCCCCAAAGCTCTAAAGTCTCTCTACGAAATGGGGAGCAACCTGAACTGAGGTTCCATGGTGGGTGGCTCCTGTCTATTCCAGCAAAGATTTCGGGTCCTCTGTCACTGCTCCTCAAAAGCTGCAAATTGCTCACTGTGGGAGAGAGCGACACCAGGAACTGACTACTCTGCCATCTTCTGATTACCCCAGTTTCTAATTTAGGATTTAAATCTCTATAATAAATGCTAAAGCTGCTAAGGGTGATTTCTATTTTAGAAATGAGCAGATAAAAATAACTAGCTGAAATTCTTGTTGTCTAAATTTCCTTTAATCTCATGAGCCTGTGGATAAAAATGAGGTAAAATTAACATTGGTAATCCACACTTAGCCAACTGTTATCTCCTCATGCCTGACTTCGGACATGGTTAGACCCGACCTCTCTGCTTACTGCCCCCCAGTCAAAATCTCTTCCAGTTATTTCTTAAAGCATGCTTAGAAAGTTTTTTGGATGTTCTTTGAGATAGAATAGTAAGGTGTGCAGGTCCTCCACAGTTGTCACATGGAAACATATTAAAGAGACATTTGTAACAGGCTTCATCCTCAAAAATCACTTCTCATATGGCTGTGAACTGAGTTTGATGTTGTTGCAATGCAGTCGATCTCAGTATGGTTGAAGAATTTCCCTGCATATTGATGTTATCAGTGCATCATTTTTATCTAAGAATCTGGTCCCCTGCCCTGTCAAATGGCAGAAGAGAGCCACATTCTCTTCTACAAGTATGGAAAACATAAAAATAAAACCCCTTATTAACAGGGAGCTACATATTTCTACCATTCTCTGGTTTAACCATGTTATATAGCACTTAGTATTGTGCATCATAACTTTCTTTTCCCTTGTCTCTCTTCTGGAATTGCCAGATAAAATGTAGGACTCTTGTAAAATTCAAATTTCAGATGCAGAACAGAAAAGTTTTTAGTATGTTGCAAATACTACATATGCATACTTATACCAAAAATTTATTTATCTGAAATTTAAATCTGACTGGGCATCCTGCATTTTTATTTGCTAAATCTGGCAGCCTTACTCTCTTGCCACATAGACAACAAAAATCCTTAACGGAAGGGGCCTCTTTTTCACTTCTGTGTTCTCACTCTGAGCACAGTACCTTCACATCCTAGATATAATTTAAAAAATAGGTACTAAAGAAATATAAGGTGGTAGGATTAGCAAGAATTGCCTGTAATTTAATAGTTCATAACATGAAAGTGAGTCATTCAACCAAGCTAAACTCAGTGTATGATTAGAGTGGACTTGGTTACAGGATGATTGTACACAACTTTTGAGTTTTTAAATATACAAGTGTACCTCAAAAAGTTCATGAAAAAAATGGAATTAGAAAATAATACAAATATTTCCATGAACTTTTTGAAGACCCTTCCTATGTGAGAAGAATCATTCTGATGTTTAGTTCAAATTCTTTATGAACCCCTCAACTTCTGATAAAGTGTTAAATTTAGAAATGGTTTCAATATACTAAGTATACCATTTCTAAAAGAGTGAAAATAGTGACTAACATAAATAGGAGAGTCATGGAAACTCAGTTGAACTGAGGAGAATTTTTATTCCCTTTCGTAATATTTTCCCTTGACACCAGGGACTGGTAGTCAAGGATATAATTGGGTTAATACACTGATTAAATCAAACAATTTTCCACAGGAAATTTAAAATTTAAAAAAATTTCCATTCAGAAACAAAAAAAAATTTTTGGAGAGGTTTAACCATGAAGTACATGCCAGCTGATATATACATAAAAACAAACAAAAAATAATTTTAAATCGCCTCTATGTATCATAAGTGATTTTGTTCATTTATATTTTCTAATTTCTCTTTTCTCTGACTCTCTAAAATTGAGAAAATTTGGGCTTTTAACTTGTTAACAAACTTCTGCTATCTGTTTCAGACTAGTGTTTTTAAAAAGCATGTTTCTCACTTCTTATAGAAGATAGTACAGTAGATTTGCTACCAAGGATTCATGCCCATCTGCTACTTTCCAGAATATGAACTTGTACCAGTTCCCTCTGAGCCTCAGTTTACTCAACTGCAAGATGGGGAGTCAGGATTTCTGCCTCACATGGTATTGCAAGAATCAAAAGAAAACGTGTATCAAAACACACTATTAGGCACTACAAGATTTGTTTCCATGCATTATCAGTCTGGTTCTTGTGTTGGAAAGACAATAGAAAGACACTGTAGACAGTAAAGAGTAAATCACTTGGATTCAACCAAGAAGCTGCCATTGACAAAGAATAACTGCCATGACAAAGAATAACTGGCCCACTCAATTACATTTAATTCCAAATCGACAACAACTTTTTGAGGATCCACTGTGGCAGAAACTAGAAATACTGAGATAAAGAGTTATAGTTTCTGTCCCAAAGGAGTAGTGATAAGTGTGTAAGTAAAACCATATATGCACTTGAAAACAAAAAGGAGCTCTCTCTCTCTCTCTCTCTCACTCTCTCTCTCTCTCTCCTTCCCTCCCTACCCCGCCCCTTCCCTCCCTCCTTAATTATTGGGAAAATAGAATAATTTAATGAGGGTCCCTTGCCTCGGGCCAGTTGGGGGTGGTACAGTGCCTTCTTTGTAAACAAGTTGTGTGTGGGTGGAGCTAGTGCATGTGGGTGGCTCCACCACCTTGGCTAATGTCTACTGCCTCAGGCATCCATTGCATGCAGCCATGCTCTCCAACCTGTGGCTCCAAGGAACTTTTGGCTGGTTACCTAGCTCATAGATCTGTGTATGAGGGGTCTGGTGACCCAGCCTGGCATGTGAAGGGTTTGTGACCCAGACTGGATAATGGGCTTGAGGGGTTTGTGAGCTCTAGACCCAGCCCTAGCCTGAAAACTGGCCTAGCCAGCAGGATTACAGGCAGAAAAAAGAGCTCTACAATTGGCAATGTCAGCAGGATTCTGACATTAGCCTAGCTCTACAATTGGCCCAGTCGATTCAGGATTGCAGGTAGGTAAAAGAGCGCTGCAATAGTCAGAGTCAACAGGGTTCCGACATAAGCCAGAGCTCCACAATTGGTGACATCGGAAGGATTCTAACGTTAGCCTAGCACAAACCTCCCCCTCCACTGCCTCACCCCAGAACTGGGAGGAATCTCTAAAAGACAAAAATCTTATGGATTTAATTGATTCTTTTTTATAGTCACAATCCAAAATCTATGTATGATCAAACTATTAAAAACAAGTCATTTGGTATCAAGAAACTCTTATACCTAGAGAATAATGGGTAGAAGAGGCAATAAACATGGTCAGAAATGTAGCAAGTCAAAACTCCCATGCTGATCAGTAGTGGGATCGTGCCTGTGAGTACTCACTGCTCTCCATCCTGGGCAACATAGCAAGATGCTGTTTCTTAAAAAAGCAAAAACAACGAAAACAAAAACCCATGGTGATTAGCAAGAGCAGCTGAGCTGACCAACTCCTGCTCTATTGACTTGTCAATATTGACATGATGGGAGGGGCTGATTACAATAGGAAGGAGTGTGTGAGGGAAAGTAGGTTAGAGAGAATGGAGAATAAACAATGTGCCTGTGACTGATGCCTGAAAGGAGGGAGGAACATCCACTCTCAGAAGAAACAAGCACTGAGGTGCCGTCCTGTCAACATGCCATTCTTCCCCCACATTTTCAGTAAGACAATGCCCTGGCAAGATGCATAAACACTTACAATGGATTATCAAAGATAAAGTCTTCCCTACAGAGAAAAGTGGATAATCAGGAATAATCTGTTTTAGGAAAACCAACACACAGAGAGGGAATAAGCTCAAAGAATCAAAAAACCTACAATGCAGGAAATAGAGTTCACAGAGCAAGCTAAATTGAGCTTCTTGGTGTATATACACCATGGAATACTACTCTGCCATAAAAAAGAATGAAATTCTCCCATTTGCAACAACATGGATGAGCCTAGAGAAACTTATGTTGAGTGAAATACGCAAAGTACAGAGGGATAAATACAGCATGTGCTCACTCATAGATGGGAGCTAAGAGTGAAAGAAGGAAGAAGAGAAAGGTCACAGTGGTGCATTGGACTTGCAGAGGGAGAGAACATTCCTTGGGATACAAAGTGGAGTGGGGGTGAAAGGGGGAGGAGGAAGGAGGTTGGAGATAATTGGGTGGGGGACATGGGGTACAAATGCAATTTGTGGTAGTGGGCATGCTGCCAGTATGGCTCTGGCCTTCACATCTTGGGCATGAGGGATGACAATCAGCTTTGTATCTCATGAATATTCATAACAAAAAAAAAAGCACAATTAATATCCTCAGAATAAGTTCTAAAAGTAACAAATTATAGATCCTGTAAATCAAAAATTTGGTCACTGAAATAAAAACCTCAAGAGATGATTTTAAAAGTAGAGCACACACAGCTAAAGACTGATGTAATAAGCTAGAGAGTGAAACAAAGAATTCCTCAGAAAGCATACAAAGAAAACAAGGAGATGAGAAGTATGAAAAAAAACTTAAAGATGTTGCAGAATAGATCCAGAATTCTAACAGCCATTTCATGGGAGTTCCCAAAAGTAAGACTAGACCAAATGGAGAAGAGATGATATTTAAAGAAATAATAGAAAAGAATTACCTTAAACTGAGAAAGACATGAGTCTTGAGATTAAAACTTTTTGCTAAAAGCCAAGCAAGAAAAATGTAAACTCCCATCTGCAGTGTTTTTTCAGAGCCCACAAAATTATGGGAAAATACCTATAATCCATAGAACAACCAAAATGACCTACAAATGAATAAGAATCAATTGACATCAGTCTTCTAGTAAGAAATTCTGGAGGCAATAAGATAATAAAATCTTCAAAATTTCAAGAGAAAGTTACTTTGACCCGAAAATTCCAATCATAGCCAAATTATGATGATGAAATAAAAAATTTATAGATGTAAGAACTTGGAATATTTAATTCCAAAACTCTTTCTGTAAGAACTTCCTGAAGATATACACCAGCAAGAAAAAGATTATTCCTACAAGAAGGTGTGGGATTTAAGAAGCAATGATAACCAAAGAAATTACAAAACTTATTGTGAAGTCTGAACAGGTATTGATTATATTGAAACTTCCATATGATAACTGTAAAGGGGAGGGTTAGGGAAAGGAGCAGAAACATTTTTAAGTGCACCAATTTTCTTGCCTTGTCCAAATGGAAGACATACTTGCTGATTAAACTTAGACATTGTTAGAAAAAATATACATGTAATTACATAAGACAAAAAAACCTTTATAGAATAGAATAAGAATATAAAACATTTTTAAAAGTTGAGAGGAAAAGGAAAATAAGGCAGGAAAGGGAAAAAACAATCAAAGCATGCTAAATAGAAAATATTACACATGAGACTGGGAATAAATTCAATGAAATCAATAAACACATAAAAAATGAATGAGTTATAATTCAATTAAGAGAGAAACTTAGTTTCTTTAAACACAGGTATGTAATGATAATATAGTTAATATCTATGGGGGACATATCAAAACAACAGTTGTCTTTGGGGGTGGGGAGTATTTGCTGGGAGGGGTCATAAGGGAACTTTCTGGAAGATAGTAATGGTCCATATCTCAATACCTCAGGTTATCCAGGAATATACATTTCTCAATTCAGCAAATGTACATTTTATAGCACGCAAATTTTACATAAAAAGAAAAAACCCTAAACAAATATTGACATCTAGTTAATGATATACAAATTATTTAACTGAAAGCATATTTTATTTTTGATAGATAAATTGATATCTGCAAATTACATTAAAATGTAGCAGTAAAATAAATGAATTATTGAATATAGATATGTGATAATGCAGTATAGTAAAATGTTAATCACAACATATGTTGATAGCAGCATTATTCATGTAGCCAAAAAGTAGAAACAACTCAGATGTCTGTCTAGTAACCAAATGGATAAACAAAATCTGGTATATCTATACAACAGAATATTATTTGGTCTCAAAATGGAATGAAGTACTGATACATTCTACAACACAGATAAACCTTGAAAACATGCTAAGTGAAAGAAGATGGTCATAAAAGGCCATATATTATATGATTTCATTTATATGAAATATCCGGAATAGGCTAATCTGTAGACACAAAATGGATTATACCTGAAGCAAGTGGATTATACGTGAAGCAAATTATTGTCTGAGGATTTTAGAATCACCACTGAAGAGGACTTCAGTGAATTATGTTAGCATCTGGGGCTGCCAATAGATAACCTTCTTCTTTTCTCTTTTAAGTTGGGCAGTTAGAATTGGGCCCATAGCTAGACCAATAAAAATCAAAATATCAATTTATTACAGTTAAAAGCTGGATTGGAGGATGTAACCTAAATATGTAGTCACAGTGAGTTTTCTAATACTTTACTGTAGAATTAAACTGAAACCCTACCGTATTAGTCAGGGTTCTCTAGACAGAGCAAATAGGACACATTTACAAATATATGAGAGGGGATTTATGAGGGGAATTGGCTCACATGATCGTGAAGAGGAGTCCCAGGATAGGCCATCTGCAAACTGGATGCTGGCAGCGTGGCTCAGTCCAAGTCCGAAGGCCTCAGAACCAGGGAAGCCGATGGTGCCATTGGTATAAGTCCTGGAACCCAAAAGCTGAAAAGTCTCAAGCTCTGAAGTCCACAAACAGGAGAGCAGAGTGTATCCCAGCTCCAGCAGATAGAGAGAGAGAGATTTTCCTGTTTTCTCCATTTTTATTCTCTCTGAGCCCCCAGCAGATTGGGTGGTGCCTGCCCATATTGAGGGTGGATCTTTCCCACCCAATCCACTCAGGCTCTCATGATACTTGAAACGCCCTCAAGGACGCACGTAAAAAGGTAGCTTTACCGGGTTTCTTAGTATTCCTTAATCTAAACAAGTTGACACCTACAATTAACAATCACAAGCCCACCCCTTGTCAATTTGATGTCCGTACTTATCTCCTTAGATCATACTTAATCTTCAAATGGGACAATAACATAATAGTTCTGCGTAACATGATGCAAATATCCTGCATACAACTGAAAACATGTTGATCCCTTTATCAGAAAAGGAGATAAAGTCCTTAGGCAAGGCAGAGTTAATCCTCTCAGACAGAGGTCCAAAGTGGCTGCCTCTGGGGAAGGAGTGGAGAGTTCATTTCTAGCAAACAAGACTCAAGGGAATTTAGGAGTTCCAAGTCCCCAGCCTCACTAGGGTCTTCCCACAGACTCATATTAGACCAGTGAAAATCAAAAGATAAATTTATTATAGTTAAAAGCTGGATTGGAGCATGTAGCTTAAATTTGCAGCCACAATGAGTTTTCTAATACTTTCCTGTAGAATTAAACTGAAACCCTCCTATATTGTCAGTCACACACACACACACACACACACACACACACGCATGTGCATGTGCATGTGCACACCCACACACACACAGAGGCCAGGCCTGTTCCAACACCACCAGGGGTAGTAGAGCAGACCAGAATGAGCCTGTCTATAGCCAGGCAGATCCAAAGTGAGAGCAAATCCAGAAGTTCAATTCCATGCCACAAATTTGCCAAGTAGTTTTATCTCTTCTCTTCTCCTTCTGTGAAGAAGAGAATTAGAATAATTGCCTGCATAATATTTCCTGTTGAAAGGAGTGGAGTAAAAATTCATTTCCATTTTCAGAAATATAAGAATCAAAGATGAAGTTTTCCTCCCGTTAGATATCTATGTGTTCAAAATGGTTTCTTATAATCGTGTATGTGTCCATGTCATTTTACAGGTTACAGAGGATTTTCTTGTAATTATCTTATTCAGCCATCACAGGTTCCTTCTTGGATGTAGCAAGTGGGAGGCTTAAAGCAGGCATTCTGGAAGTAACTATGAGCCTTATAATTCTAAGATCTACATAGAGATTCCCATGACACTACTGTTATAGGATTTTAGATAGTGATAAATATCACACTTGTCATAACATTTCAGACTCATTTTGACTCTGAACCCACTCAGTTCCTGGTTTGGTTCACCAAAATTTGTTACCCTAGGGCACACAGATTTGGCTGCCTGCCCCCTTTCAAAGGCAAACAACTCAAAAGTCAAATGTTTGTGAAAATGAAAGTCAGCTTTTATTCAGGAACACCAGTGACCTGAGGAGAGATGTTAGGCTAGCCCATCTCTCCAGTAAACCTGAAGGAGAAAATTGTTGGAGTGAGCATGACTGAAGCCATGCTGGGACCTAAAACTTCATGGGCTGTTGGCAAATTTTTTGTATCTTGGCGAGCATTTCTCTGAGTTCCCTCTTTCCAATGATTGTTTGATATTTCAAACCTTGGTTATAGGGCAAGATGACATTATTTTTCTGAGTGCAAAGTTGTTTTTCAGCCAGGCTGAAGCTGCAGACTCGACACAAGGCACATACTGTCCAGTAGGACCCTGAGCTAAGGATGGGAGCAGAAACTAGATTAAGTCTTGGTGAGACTTTGCACTTGAGACCTCGCGTGAAGACCTTGCTGCTTTTGTGCCCCTCCCTCCTGCTTTTCATTTCCCATGTTCCATTCCCTCAGCCCCCTCTTAAAAAACCCCTCCATAAATCTGAGTCTTTGAGATGGCTTTAGCCTCGCCATTCCCCTCTTCAGGACAAGAGAGCTCCTCTTTCTACACCTGAGGAGAATGGCTCCTTTACTAGAAAGGAGGGCTTAAGATAATCCCAAAGGTTTCCATGCAGCATGGCCAACAAAAACTGGGCAAAGAGTGATGAAACCATGCCTCATTCCCATGTAATACAGTCCCAGTTACACATTCAGGTTAAGGTGATGGCCACCAAATAATCTTTCCACTCACACTTTCAAATGTGCAACATGCCCCTGATTTGGTTGCCTCCACCTGTGGCATATTCATACCCTCCCAGTTTTATCTTCAGGCATATCAGTGGACTGTCCCTGTCTCCTGTGTTTCCAAGGGGACTTGTCCTACCTACCTTCCTTCTTACTTGGGGTCCCAGCAGTAAAGACAGAGAATGGATTGCAGGCCTGCTCCTTAACCATTTTCTTCCCAAGCTGCAGATGATCATGTGCGTCTCCTCCCTCTCAGTGCACCTCTCCATGTGACGAGCAAAACACATAACCATCAAATATGAGCTTAACTAAGTTAGGTTAGATTTCCTAGGCATGGAGCCTAAGAAAGGAATTCGCCTGCACAAGATTTATTGTGCAGATGCTCTTCAGAGCCCATCTCTAAGAGAGAGAGTAAAGCAGAAGAGGGCAGGGGAAAGAGATAAATAAGAAGTGATCTTGGGTACAGAATAACATTGGCCTGATCCCCAAGGTGAAGGTGCACTGGAGCATAAATTGGGCCACATAGATTGCTCCCCCTGAGGTAAAGAGTTGGTCTACTCTACTCTAGTATCAATTAGCCAGTCAGTCATTGGCTGTAGAATGTCACGAAGGGGATGATAATCTCCCTAGAGATGACTGCTATCATTTGAGAGCAATTCCAGGGAACTGGGTGGGTTGGAAGCTGTGAGCCACAAGCTGCCAACACAGCAGCTTGGGGATGTGTGTAACTGCTCGTAAAAGCAATTTGGGAGGGGCACCAACATCAACTAATACAAAGTTATATTCTACTTATATCTCAAACACATAATTCGTTTGAGAAATCTAGCTAAAAAAAATAGAGGAGGCTGAAAATAGTTGAGAAGTATTGTTGATAAAGCAGCAGGTGTACAATATGAGGGAAGTTGATAGTGTACTTTGTTTAAAATGAAAGTGCCTACACCCTGGGTCTTCCCACACAGGCAGATGCACACAGATTTAGTAAGCATGGAATAGACTTTAGTAAGTATGGAATAGAATTTTTTAAAATTCTCTGGTGGCAGAAAAATTGCTCCAAGAAAAATTGCTCCAAGGTACTGATATAATTTGAATTTCTTACCAGCCATTCCTTTTGAATAATCATTATGGTGCCTGATCAGAGATGATCTTGGATATAAAACCTTAGGCTGACACTTCTTTATACAAAAAAACCGGTCTCCAGTATATACATTTGTTATATAGTGTACGTACTCCTATCACTATATCTAAAATGCTCTTATACAACATTGTCTCTATATGGCTCCTCTTCTCTTGCTGTCTACCCTCCTTGAAAGGAGAGGGTGTGCTGTGGATTGGATGCCCCCCAACCTCATTGAAGCTTCAATTCCCACTATAACTGTTGAGGGTGGGCAATCCTATTATGGTAACTGAAAGACGGGGCCTTGAAGAGGTGAGTGGATGGCAGGACCACGTCGTAGTGAATGGATTAATAATGGCGGTAAGGAGCATGATTCTGAGGGCTATAAAAGAAGAGTACGTGGGGAACTACCTGTCTGCTCTGCCATTTTCTGCCATGTGAGACCCCTGCATTGCTGTAAAGCCACCACCAAAGAAGACCCTCATCAGATGTGTTCCCTGGACTGTGGACTTCCCAGCCTTTGAAACTGTAAGCAATAAATTCCATTTTCTTACAGATCACCTAGTTCCAGATATTTTGTCCTAAGCAACAGAAATGGACTAATATGGGGCAGGCGCATACTTCTTTCTGCTTTACTCTTAGCAGAGGGCCAGTACACTTTTGCTGCATAAATGAAGAAATGAATGGAGCACTAAGGAAATGGTCTAAGGATTCACCATTCTTTCTGAAAAAGTCCCTGTTACTGTGGGGAAAGAATCATATGATACTTTTAGGTTTCTAAGGGAGTGAGCACTTCCCTTCCAGTAACTATTTGTCATAATTCGTACAGGCAGTTTCAGGCTTCAAGTTTGTTTGGCTCACCCCATTTTCACTCCCTCGGGGATATTAGGGCAAAGCCAAGCTGTAATTATGGCTTGACTTTCAAATACAAAGGAAAAAAGGATAAAATTAGAAATAAAAAGCCAGTAAGATTTCCAGCCCAGGCAAAAACGAATCATTTGGGGGAGAAAAACCACAATATTTAATTTCTTCTTTGACTGAAAGACTGGGAAATAAGTATAAACCTTTTTATGTAATTATGACAGAATTTTTTTTAGAGATATTGATACTGCATTGTAGTTGTGTAGAACCTAAAAAATCAGGAATTCTAATCTTCCAGCTTCAGAATTAAGTAACAAAGTGACTTTGCCAATTTTTGCAAAATTTGACTGTATTAGTCAGGGTTCTCTAGAGAAACAGAACCACTTGGGGGGGGATAGGGGGGCAGGGGGTAGAGAGAGAGAGAGAGAGAGTGAGATTTATTATTTTAAGAAATACGCTTATATGATTAGAGAGGCTGGCAAATCCAAAATCTGCACAGTGGGCTGGCAATCTAGAACCCAGGGCAGAGCCAATGTTGCAATTCAAGTCCAAAGGCAGTCTGCTGGCAGAATTCCCTCTTCTGTGGGGAAGGTCAGTCTTTTTAATTAAGGCCTGTAGCTGATTGAATAAGGCCTACCCATATTATGGAGGATAATCTGCTTTACTCAAAGTGTACTGATTTAAATATTAATCTCACTTAAAAAATACATTCACAGAAATTTTTAGAATAATGTTTGACCAAATAATTGGGTACCATGGCCCAGCCAAGTTGACACATAAAATTAACCATCAGTTGCCCCAATCCTTTGCTAACTGTCGAGTATTCTGCCCCTTTTGATCTCATACTTCACAGTATAATTTCTCTTATTCAGTGTCCTGTGCATTTATTCTCTACTTTACCATTTAATTCCTATTCTTAAGTGCTCTTGGCCGTTTCAGTGTATCTTACATATCAATAGCATCCTCCCCTGAATTAGTTGAAAGGTAAAATTTTCTGTCCTTTTGTTCCCTCTATATTGACTTTTAGTCATTTTTCCTTTCAAGAATCCTGAGGTTAAGATCATAGTAATGAAAAATTAAAATAATGAATAAAAAATAATGATAATGAGCAGTCACCAACTCACCTGACATTGCAAATAAGTGATTCACAAGACAAAAGCTCCCACCACAGGTTACCACATATCACTAATCAAGAGAGCTAGTCAGACAACTCCTTGGAAGATAATTTCAATGTTTTCTCCATCCCAAGAGTTTAATCTGAGTGGATTTCATTTGTTTAGGGGTTTGGACGTTTTTTTAAAGATGTAATTTAAAAAGAATAAATTATTTAGGAAAATGTTTCGATTCCACCAAAATCTACTCAAGCCAGAACAATGACTGACTGTGCACATACTCAGAGCTCTGTTACTTTAAACTTTGTTCATTGTCCCACCTCACCTCAACTTCCACCTGCCAAATTTCAACCCCTCCATCAAGGCATGAAAATAAAAAAGGAAGAAAAAGGAAAGCAAAATATTGTATGAGACTAGCTTTATCAACTGAAAATCCACATCAAATTAATTCTATAAAGTTGATGCTGTCAAAGATAAACAAAGCTGGACACTAGTTAAAGTGGTAAGGATAGATTTTATTGTAATAGGAAAGCAGGTCTAGTGTGAACTGAACTCAACTTCTCCAAGACAAAATGTTGAAGATCTTTTAAAGGCTGAGATGTGCTAAGGAAAAGGCTCTGAGGGTGGTTATGGGGAGGTCAGCCCACCTTCCGACGCTGTCTAGATGTGTTAATTGATGCTTAACTGGAGGAAAAACAAATGTCTCATATCTTTATGACAGGAGGCAGTTGTGCAAGTCAGAGCAAAGTGCCACCAAAGTTGAAGTTAGACCTTGTCCTCCCACAGGAACTGGGAGTAAGAACAAGGAAGAGTTATCTCCCTGAATGTGTGTTAGTCTGCTCGGACTGCCGTAACAAAATACCGTGGACTGAAGGCTTAAACAAAAGAAATTTATTTTCTCATAGTTCTGCAAACTAGAAGTACAAGATCAAGATTCCAGTTGATTCAGTTTCTGGTGAGGGCTCTCTTCCTGGCTTGCAGATAGCTTGCTTCTCATTATGTGCTCACAAGCCCTCTCCTCTGAGTGTGAGCACAGAGATAGAAGGAGATCCAGCTCTCTGGTATCTCTTCTTATAAAAACATCAATCCTATCAGAGTAGGGTCCTACCTTAATAACCTTGTCTAACTTTAATTACTTCCTTTGGGACCCCATCTCCAAACATACCCACATTGGGAGAGGAGCCTTCAAAATATGAATATGGGGGCAGTACAATGTAGTCCATAGCAATTAGCATTTCAAAGAAAAGGCTCTCAGGTCCTTGAGGAAACAGTTTTGGGTGGTAGATTTATATCTCAAAGGGCAGAGAAAGGATTTATAATTGCAAGCATTCTAAAGTAACTGCCTTTGGAGGGAGTTCAGGGGCCTATCTGCCTTTTACCCAGATTTGGCTGGATCAAGCAGTAAATTCTCCCTGCAGCATTGGGATTTCTCAGGCAGGCATTTTAATAGAGATTGGAATCCTTCTAGGGACAAGCCTTAAGCTGCTGGAAGCCATGCAAGAATTTGGTCAAGTCCCTTAGGTTTGCATGGAATCATGTGCTGTGAATTCTGCAGATCTCAATGCCAACATAAGGAATTGTCAAAAGTATGTTTGTAGTTAAAGTAGCTTCTCAGAAAGATATTTTGCTCTGTGAAAGTGTTCCTTAAATGCTGTTTTCTATCATTGTAACTAGTAAAATTACTCTTCTTTTTCAGGTTTCTGCATATATGTGCATTATCCACAGTATAAAACTCATCCAAAAATTCAACATGGATAAGCAGGCAAAATATAATGATGTCTTATGAATGTGAGCAGTGAACTGTTAGTAATGTCTAGGCAAATCAGGTTACTAATGAGAATTCTGCTATTGTTTCTTTAGCATGATATTTAGTCCGGCAGAGTCCTATAAAATTTGTTACATTAAGTCTACTCTTGAAAGTGTCTATATTTCAACAGGTTAAAATGTTACACAGGGCATAGAAATCAATGAAAGAACAATTAATAATTTCGATTCGGGACATGTTCTTAAGATTTTAATCACTATTGGCTCTTAGAGTTGAAGAACAGCTGTGGATTTTTATATTATTGGCTATGGTTAAATTCTATAAAATATCTGGCTTTTTAATTATATATTATTCTTTTTGTTTGTTTGTTTGTTTGGCAGCTGGCCAGTATGTAGATCTGAACCCATGACGTTGGTGTTCTAAGGCTGTGCTTTAACCAACTGAGTTAACAGGCCAGCCCAGTTTTTTTTTTTTTTTCTTCTTCTTCAAATCTCTTGCTTTCTTGTTTTAATTAGGAGTGATAGACTTGGATGAGATATTGTAACAAAATTTGAGAAGATTCATTTCATGTTAATAGCTGTGTGTGTTTGTGTGTGTGCACATATATGACTGAATTATTTAATTGTATTCTTTTTATGGCTACTGAAGAGTTTCTCAAAGCTCTGTCGTTGAAGCATAGCTATTTGGGAAGTTGTGTTTTTTATGCTTAATTTAGAAATTCTTTACTTGCATAATTCAATTGTTACACAAGGTTCAAATTGTGTTGTAATATGAGTTAGAGGATTTAGAGAGTGGGACAGTTTTTGATAGTGAAGAAATTGGCTTTGTTTGAGATGATTATGCTGTTTGGCCTTTATTGTGTGGATGTGATGGCTAATTATTAGTATTTTCAGGTCAAGTTTTTTTGTTAGTGAATTTGTTATTCTTGACATTTATTGTGTTTATTAAGTGATTAATGGCAGTTTAAGAGATGAGAATTTGAAAAATACAGGAATAAAATTTAAGTACTTTTGGGTATCATTTGTGATTATGCAAAGTGGATTGAAATGGACAAGTTTTTTACTATGAAGTTTTGACCTGTTTTACAATGTACTAAGTACGAAAATTGGTGAAGAGTCATTGGAAAATATCTATGTAGGTAAGAGAGCCAAATAGGTAACTGTGAATAAGATTTGTTAGTAAGTTTTAAGTCATCAAGTTTTGGTTTTAGATGTGAAACAAAGATGTAAAACTAAGAATGTGCATAGTGAGGAGTATTATATTCAAGTAATCTGGCATAGTTTTGAGTAACATGGATGACTTGATTCATGTTGAAAATCCTGTGGAAAGACTTTTGGAATATGTTTCATTAAATTTATAAAGTAGTGAGCTGTTTATATAAATTAAAATTAACATTAGAAATTGTGACTAATTCAAAAAAATGAAGAAATATTTTGAGTGCTGTAAACAGATGTGACAATGAAAGTGAATTGGATACAGATATTAATATATATTTGCAGTTTCCAGGTTAGATCTTTGGAATAAATATGTGTAAGAAATGGTGTTCCTATTAAGATCAAATTTATAATTATAATAGTGATATATGGCAAATATCTCCTTTGAAAGCTCTCTTTTTATGGGATAGTTTGTCCATATTGAGATTAGGAATAATGAATTCTAAAAATATGAATGCCTTTGCTATAAAAAATCCATAAATGCACATATGTGAAAATACTAGATGTCAATGATTGATTCTTATTGTACTGTTATACTATCACGAGTTCTAATTTTTGACAGATTGAGAAAGTTATAGTTTTTAAGCCAATTTGTGATAAAGCATACAGAGCAGAAAATTGTGTTGCTATGGTAATAGGTATGATATCTTTCTTTGGACAGTAGCATTGTTTTCCAGTACCAGATAAAATCCAGTTAGCAGGAAAGTTGCTCCTACTATTGTGAGTAAGGTGGAATATGCTAAAACTGAAATTGGGCCATACGTGAAGAAATCATAGAAGGAGACCAGTTTTGACTGGTTTTCTGGATGTTACTATAATTAATCCTAATAAAGGTGAATTGCTAGAAGAATATGGTATAAAATAAATTTATAGCTGTGTTTGTTATGATTAGAAATATTTGTAATAGCATTGAGATAAAAACATTTTATTTTCAAATTTTTAAATAAGTTAGATCAACTTTGTTATTAATACTTATAAGGGGGTTGGTAGTTAATCTGTTAAAAATTAATTAGAAATTTAGACTTACTTCAAATTCAAATAATTTATTCAATAATCAAAGGCTATTTTAGCTAATTATAATGCTATATAAACTGTAGTTAATATAAAACTTGTGTTTGACACACATCTTATTGTTAATATGTGTGGGTATAACAATGATTAATTTTGAGGTAGATTAACATTTTGGATAAAGAAAACTGTTACTGGCACTATTACTGGCAATGCAAAACCTACAGTGAATTTTCAGGCTATGAATACTAATAAAATGAGTGGTATTGGAGTCAATCATATTAAATATCCAATTAGGGCAAGCCAAGTTATGTAGAGATAATATTATGCTCTCTAAAACAAATAGTAAAGATATCAGTTGGGACTGGTAGTCTAAAAGTCACAGTATAGCTCCTATAAAAGCTAGTGAGAAGTTCATTTAAATGGAGTGAAGGTGGGAGGGAGGGCGCATTGGGCATTATGACATAAGCTATGTCTAATGAGTTAGTCATTTGCTTGTTGTTGCTTTGTCTCACACGGATTTATCACCTCTCTTCCCCTGGGTGACGGAGCAGCAAAAGGATTACTCAAAGCCCATCTCTTCCAAGCAGTGAGAGACCCTGAAGGGGTTAATCTCCCAGAACCCTCAAGAGTGAGGCATTCCTTCCTTGGGGAGTTAACTATGAATTGGGGTTCTCTCCTCACATTTATTTTCCAGACCAGGAAGTTACAGAAAAAGAACATAGGTGGGGTAATAGTTTAACAATAGAGGCTGGTAACAAGCAAAGTGACATTCTGTAATGCAATTTGCAAAAGGTTAAGTCAATCCCCCAACAAACGCTTGATCTTAGCAAACACTGTCTTTCCCTACAACAATTTCCCAGTATCTTTGCATATCAATCAATAACTTGTCTGTCCTTGAGCCAGCAACCTTGCTGTGTTACAATTCTTTATCTTACAACAGAGACTTTTAGCCTGGTGAAAGTTTCCTGTCTTTTGCAAGGTTAACATTTTATATGTACTTTTAAGAAGTTAGGCTAAACCTGAAACTATAGGGAACTAGATTCTGTGAAATATATTTGCTTTATAAATGTAAGTATACACCACAGCTTGTTACACTACTTTATTTAATTCATTCAAGTCTTTTGAAAAGCAAGCTCTTGGTCAATAATGCAAGAACAGATGACAGAGCAAGCACAATTTTTATATTATATATTTATGATACTCAAGATGGTATAGTATTAAAAAGGCAGTTTCTGAATTAAACGTAAGAAGGTAATGGCTACGAGGAAAAAATGTTAATGGAAATCAATGATGTGCAGATTCTAATCAAATATACATTTATACCATTTTTTTCTGTATATGCACTTAACTATTAGAGTCAGGATATAATAATCACTAACACTGAGGCTAATAGTTCATGAGTAAAAGTGATAGTATCTGTAAATTTATTCTTTTGCATTATCCTGAAAATAGCTAACTTGAAGTTATCTACATTAAACTTGAAGAATATGATCTCAGCAACACATTGATGCATATGAAATCCTCAAAATGTCAATATTAAGTGGTAGCTTCCAACCCGAAATGTACGCGCTCGCGCGCGCGCACACACGGAGAGAGCAAGAGAGAGGGAGAGAGAAATATATTCACATATATACTATATGTGAATTTTAATTATATTAAGAAGTATGTGTTAGGAATGTTGTTCCTATTATACATAAACCATAAAATTCCATACCAAAAAACTATCATTCCAGACATACCACTGGAACTGGTGAATGATGTTTTGAGTATTCTTATATTTGTAACAACATAAAACAAGCCTCTATGAGAGCAATGGTAATAATTCATGTCTCTTAATCATTCATATCTGGTAATCATATTGGTTCATATTCTATTTGCACATCTGATCTATTAAATAAAATTTATCATATAATTCTGGTGGCTGGCCCCAAATTTACCAACCCTTTACTTGGTATATCTAAGTCAAATTTTCATTTATTTCCTTATTTCTATGACTGTGGTATTCCACAAAGAGGTGGCAGAGCAGAGTGGACTGACCCACTTCAAAAAAGGCACAAGGCCAGCTCCACTTGGTCTTTTGTGAGCCTGAGAGTATTTTTACTTTGTGTGGACATTGAAAAGCAATAACATTACTAGGAAAAGTACCAAAAACAGGCTGCTATGTTTGTAGGGCTAAAATAGCATTTTCAACACCTAACTTTGTCTAAATAAATTTAAAAGTGTTTTTAGGAAAAAAAAAAACCAATTGAATTAGAAAAAAAATTTAATAGTGAGATTTGAATACTTGCCATAGAAAAGTATTATATTAAATACCTGTATCACTCCCTAAAATTATTAAATGCTAGTAATAGTAAGTAGTTGTATTTGGGATATAAATTATAATATTGAAGTATCAGGAAAATGTGGCATATAATGCCTTTTGTTATTAATTTGTGAGAGCTATCATGAAGTAAAAGTTTGACAAGGTGAAAAAGTCCAGTTAAAGGTAATTAAGGGGAGATTAATATTTAAACATTAATTTATATTTAATACATTCTAACATTTCAATTTGTAATTGTTTTTGTTTTTTATTATGTGTATGGATGAGTGTATGTGTACATTATATGTGAATTGTATATACATGTATATTACATGAGTGCAGGCAAGTGTAACAGTGAAAACTTATATACAAGATTATTATTACATATGTATGTGCATGTATATGTATTATACATGTACATGAATAATGGTATGTGTGTATGAATACCAGCAAGTGAAAATTTATCAAAATTCTTATGTCCAATAGGCATTAGTTAAATAACATTTTACAGTAAGTGTTGTTTATAAAAAAATATTTTAGCCTATAAATAAAAAAATATTAAAGCCTAGCCACAGATGTTTAAGTGTTAATAACTTTGACAGTCACAGATGAGATTGCCCACCCCAAATTAACTGTATGAAATGAAAGTCACCAAAGTTAAGTGCCATCATGAATTGATTGTTATTAATTCATTGTTATCGCATGTATAATATTGATAGAGTATTGAGAAGTGTCTGGTGGCCATACATATAAACTAAAAGCCAGAGTATATGTGGAATTTTAACTGAGAAGTCCCTGAGGAAAAAAATCAGATGTCACTTTCAGTTATAGGATTGAGCAGATGAGCCTTAAGTGGAAGAATTGCTAGTTTCTTGATGCTTTGTTACTAAGGAATTATATTGGAAATAATATGCATAATATTGAGGGCTTTATAATAATTTATGATATATGCAATTAAAGGGTGAAATTCTATACAATGTTTTCTAAAGAAAAAATTATTTTGACTACATGGGATTTAGAAAATTTAAACATCAAAAAATATCAAAAACAAAATTACATTCCTTCTACTGGTTTTGGGGTGGGAACATTCACTCCCAAGAGTGATGCTGGGGCCCTCAACAGCTGTCAGCAGGAGTGGCCACTCTGGCCAAGACCACCGTGGTTGTGGACAGGCCCCTGTGACCCTAAGAGCATTACTAGAACACTCTAGTTCTCTTCAGCTGGAGTGGGTTGTTACACATGAGGTCACTGGGGCTTTGCGGGGGGCTGCTGTTCCCCAAGAGAGATGCCAGATCCTTTTAAAGTCCCCTTGCTGGAGTGAGCCTTGAGTGGGCTCATTGGTGCTGCAGGCATGTGTCAGTGCCCAAGAGAGGTGAACAAGTCCTCCACTACCTCTTTGTGGCTTCACGAATTGTAAGGGTGCCTCGCCAAAGAAGGAAGGGTTGTCATTAATGGCTAGCCGCCCTAATTAGGCAGTCTTCTGACTCTGTAAAGTGTGCAAGCTGATCCCCTCTTTCCTGAGAGTGGCCCCTTGCTGCAGTGGACCACCTGTTTCCAGGGTGCAGGATGCCATGTGGACACAGGTGTGGGCAACCTAACACAATGATGTGGCCATAGGGGAGTGAAACTGCTGTGGTGGCCAGAAAGAAATGGTCTCTGGTATTGGGGCTGATCTCAAATATGTGACTGCTGCAGAACCTGGAGTCCAGGGGCTGGAGGAAGTTTAGCATGTGCCATTCCCCGGGTCAATTCAGTTGCGTGTGCCACCAGGAGTTCCCAACACCAGATGTGTGGCCACAGAGGCCACCCCTGAGAGAAGCATATGGGTTGTCCTCCCTGTCCTCATAGCTATGAGTATTGTATGGGCATCCTGTCAACTTAGGCGGGGTCACTGGCTACATGCACCAGACCTAAAATCTGCTTCAGCCAGTTTTGTTTGTCATGATCATTTTATTAGCCCATTGGTTTTTCTCTCAGTCAACAGAGCTGCCAACAAACTTTTTGAGCATTTTCTTTCATGGGAAATAATCCAGCTTTGATAGAAAGAAGTGGAACTTTCCATTTCTTTCTCAAGGCTTCCCCATCTTCCTGTAGACTTCTGATGTATATGGCTGATGTTTTCATACACTTTAGTAAGCTTCTTCTCTATTTAAAGTGATACATTCGCTCCTCAATTAATTTTCTGCAAAGCTTCATTACATGCTCTTGACAAAGGTGAAGTGATTTAAAGTTTCAGCTAAAGCTTCTGAATTTCATTTTCAAGCTGTGCATTTTCAGATTTTAAAGATGCCTGCTCATTTGGAGACCTTTCATTTGAACTGTAACCTCTTCGTTCAGTTGATTTTCTTCACATAACTTTTAAATATTTCCATTTTGTATTTTTTCAAGTCTTTTTAAAGTAAACATTTAAGTTTAAAGCATCAATGAACTTTTTCAAGTGGACTTCTGGCTGACAATCCTTGTAGTCTGCATTTTCTGATTCTGTTGTCTAATTCCATATTGCCATCAACATGCAACTTCGCTAAGCAGTGCAGGCAAATCAGTCCTCATCAGGATGGTTTCAGTCAGAGTTTAACGGACATTCTTTATCATTCAAAGCCAGTTTCATTCTTGAATTAGGGTTTTCAAGCACTCTTTTTTCTGTTTCATCATTCTGCAGTCTTTCCTTCTATCCCTTATAGCCTCTTGGGAGAACAGTTTTAGGTTTTCCCAGGATGAGCATTTTCTTCCAAACCATCCATTATTTCCCTCTGAAGTTGTTCTTCATTGTTCTGAGATGCATGTAAGATGTTTGTGGTGTCAGTCATCCAGAATTGTAGAAATTTCAATGCATCTTTAAGGAGACTGTCTGTCCTTGAATGTGAGCCATCAACACTCCATAAAATGAACATAAAGAGGGCTCATTTTCTGTTCTTTTTCTAGATGGTATAGTATATTCTCAAGTATAGAAGCGAGCCTGTTCATACATTTATATAATGCTGCCAAAAATCAGTGTTTAAAACTTCAGAGGACTAGCCTTGACTGGAGGTGACTTGAGGGCTTTGTAGCCTTTTGAAACCAGTCTAATCTTCTCACTCACTTTGCAGTATTCTTAATATTCTTTCACCCAGGCAGAAAATATTTTGTATTTTTTTTTTGTTTCCTCGAAGTACATTGGTACTGCACAGTGGCTCCAGGACTGGCTGGAGATATATATGTGAGGCAAATATAGGAAATATCTTCATGACCTTAATGTAGGCAAGGATTTCTTAAACAAAACACAAAAGTGCAACCCATAAAGAAAAAAATTTGATAAATTGGATTACATTAAAATTAATAAATTGTATTCATCAAAACATATTATTAGGATAGTTAAAAAACTAGCCACAGAATGGGTGAAAATATATGTAATATAAATATCACAAAATGAGGATATCAAAAAATACTGAAAGAATTTTCCAAATCTGTAAGAAAAAACCAGATAACCTAAAAAATAACTGGGCAAAAGACTTGAACAAGCAATCCACAAAAGAGGTTACCTAAATACATATGAAAAGTTCTACATGTTCAGCATCATTAGTCAGTTAAGGGTAAATTTAAGCTACTACTTACTCTCTACCATGGCTAAAATTAAAAAGGCACATAATATTAAGTTTTAACAAAGATATTCAGCAACCGGAATTCTCAGTCATTACTGGTGAGAGTATGAACTTTTAAACCCACTTTGAGAAACTGACAGGGTCTCTTAAATCTGAATAAATATGCATACCCAATAATTCAGTAATTATAGGCCTAGGTATAAACTCAATAGAAATGCAAACAAATATGCACCAAAAACATGTACAAGTTTACTATTAGCAGTGTTATTTATAATAGCCTCAAACTGGAAACAAAGCAAATTTTTATTGGTGATAAAAAGTATACATAAATTGTGATACATTCATGCATTGGATTACTATACTGCAGAAGGGCTAATTATTGCTATAGGTAAAAAAAACGCATTAATATCAACACATAACATTGACTCTCTTGGATACTGGCAGACAGTTCTCCATGAATCTCTCACTTTTCAGCATGCCTTGTGAAGCAAGGTAATGACTGTGCTTTGTTCCAGGCTATCTTTTCTAGTGTGTTTGTATAGAAAACAGCATAGGAAGATAGAGCTAGTGTCTCCTTTCATATCAAAGGGCAGGCAGGTTTACTACCCAGTATAGAGGATTCAGATTCCCTAAGTTTGGAGTTCCTCTGCTGTAATGTAACCTACTGTTTGTGCAGATATCCCTCTGGGCTCATTTGCATCACCCCCATGGGACTTGCGAAGCAAGGGGAACTGAGACAAATACGCTGATACTCATGTTACTTGTCATGCTATGAGCAATAATGTTCTTTGTCTCTGGCATGGAAAACTCATATCTTCTACCAGCATCCATAAAACTCTGGCAGGCCAACTTGTCAGTTTGCAAGTAGGGTAAAATCCCAGACCTTTTACAATTCTTGGCATTGAACTCAAAAATTACATATTATAAGATTCTACTTCTATCAAGTTTAAAAGCATTAAAACTAACATATGGCATTAGGAGTCAAAATAGTGTCCTTGGGGAACTCTGGAGTGCTGGTTGCTTTCCATCTCTTGATCTGAAAGAGTGCTGATTATATAAGGTATCCATTTCAAATTCAACAATGTGTGCATCTATTATTTGTGGTTTTCTTCTCTATAAATTTTGACTTGTTTAAAATTTTTACTTAAAATATTTTTTAAGGGCTGGCCCCGTGGCTCACTCAGGAGAGTGCAGTGCTGGTAGCACTGAGGCCGTGGGTTCAGATCCTGTATAGGGATGGCCAGTACACTCACTGGCTGAGCATGGTGCAGACAACACCATTCCAAGGGTTGCGATCCCCTTACCAGTCAAAACAAAAAAAAATTTTTTTTTTAAAAGGCAACAGAGTTAATGACCAGGATACTGCAGATTGCCAAATCAATGAATTAAAAATCATGTGGATTTAATTATTTATAACTCAGAAAAGGAGAACATAGAACTGAATATGGTAAGCCAAAAGATATGGGAAATGGAGAAGGGATCCAAGAGGGAAAATACGCTTTTAGTTGAGATTCCAGAAGTAGAGAAGAGTTAAGAAAGACATGTATTTCTATATATACTGTTCGAATTCAGATTTGCAGGGATAAAAAAATGATTTCTACAAGTATCTAGTTAGGAAGAAAAAAAAGAAACAAGACACACAGAGTATCTAAAATAGGAAAAAAAAAAAAAACTTACAACAGACTTTGTTTCCAACACTCAATGTAAGAATTAAATAAAACTAGGTACATCATTTTTAAAGCTGTCATCCATATATGAGGACAAGAGAAATAAATTTCAGATGTAGATGGATTTAAAAGATATATGACTAATATATATGACTCACTTATCTTACTGGAAAATAATATTGAAAGAAATACTCTAGCTGTCTGAGAAATAAATCTAAATCAATATCCAAGAGAAGACATAGGCAAAAGAGAAACAACAAACCATTAAAAGAACATTGATCAGCCAATTGCAAAATCCCCCCCCAAAACAAAACAACAACAACAAACCCCCCCCCAAATCACTGAAAAGAATAGTGACTGAGGACTTTTAGTATGGTTACAAATCACTCAGAGATGCGTAGCGAAGGGTACATTAAGCATGGGACAATACAGAATTTTCCCTGACAGAATTTCTGCATTCCATATCTCCAAAGAGAACTGTGGTTGCATACAGCTATAGATGACTCTGCCCATTTTGAGTGAATAATATACCAGGTTGAGAAATGATCTTTATTGTTGTCAGGATTGTGAACCAGGAGTAGACTTAAGACCCTCATGATATCTTCTCTTGCCTGACTCCTGTGGAGACCTGACTTGTAAGGTTTCTGCTGAGAAATCTGCTGATAGTAGTATTGGCATTCATTTTAATGTGATGTGTTTCTTGTACCTTGCTGCTTTCATATGTTTTCTTTGTCTTTTATTTTTTTTTAATTTGATTATTATATGTCTTGATATACTCCTCTTTGGTTGAATTTGATTGAAGACCTCTGTGCTTCCTGTTCCCGGGTGTTGTAATCTATCCCCAGATTAGGAAAGTTTTTAGTGAATATTTCTTTAAATATGCTTTCTAGTCATTTCCCCCTTCTCTCCTTCCATAACTACCAGTAGGTAAATATTTTGTCTCAGGATGATGTCTTATAATCCCATAGACTTTCTTTGTACTTTTTCTTTTCTTATCTTTTTTTTGTCTTTTTGTTCCTCTGACTACATAATTTTGAATGTTTTGTCTTTCAGTTCACTGATTCTTTCTTCTGCTTGATTAACTCTGCCGTTAAAGCTTTCCATTAAATTTTCAGATCAGTAATTGTATTCTTCATCTCTATGATTTCTATCTGGTTCTCTTTTATTGTTTCTGTTTCTTTGTCTATCTTCTCACTTTTTTCATGTATTATTTTCTAAATCTTATTAAATTTGTTATCTGTATATTCTTATAGTTCACTTAACTTCCTCAGGAGTATTATTCTGAATTCTTTGTCAGTCATTTTATAGATATTCATTTCTTGGGGCTCATTATTGGAGTTTTATTAGTTTCTTTTGGAGGTGTTATGATTCCTTGTTTCTTTGTAATCCTTGTGTTTTTACATTGTTGACTGCACATCTGAGGAGAGAGAATCCTCTTCTGGCCTTTATAGCTGTTATTTGGCAGGGAAAGAACTTCACTAATTAGAGGAGTCTGTGATTCTAGAAGGGCCAGCTGGTGATGACCCCAGGGAGGCAGAGCTTGTTGTGAGTTCTCTAGTTGGATGGGCTACTACTTTTATTCTGATGTCTATTGGAGCTACTAGCTGGGTTTGGCTGACTGGTGAGACCACTGGCTGGGCTCTGCTATCAGACAGAGGTACTAGGTGGGTACCTCTATGGCTTCTGATCAGGCCAGTCACAAGATTTATTCCCTGACCAGGCAATTTTGCTATTTAGGACTTGAAGTTTGGCAGGGCTGCAGGTCAGGCCCTAAGGTTAGTTGGCATCACTGCTCTGAACAGGTGGGACCCAAGGCTATGCTTCTTAGAAATGTGTGATTGGGGATTGCCTCCCTGTTTTGGGTAGAGCTGTGGGGTGAGCTTTTGGATGAGTTGAGCGGCTGTTTGACCTCCCAGATCAAGCAGAACTAGCCCTCTGTTTCTCCAAAATGCACAAAGATGAGATTATCCTTTCCTGGGCAGGGCCATTTTGGGTATGCAGAGCCACTGATTGCATCCCTTGGTCAATCCAGATAGCCTCTTTCTTTCCCTGAAATCTGCAGAGATGGGAGTCTCCCTGCCCAGGTGGGATCATTGGGTGTGCTTTTTGGTTCTGTGGAACCACTGCTTACCTTCTTGTGTCAAGACCTTTTACCCCTTCACATCTCTGAAATCCATGAAGGCAGAATCTCCTTGCCTGGGCAGAATTGTTGGGATAGGTTCTGAGGCTGAACAGTGAGACTAGTAGTCTAGGGACTCAAGCTGATTGTCCTTCCCACCATGCTTCTAAAGGTGATCAGCTCAGCTTTGTCAGTGTGCTGTGAGGTTGGTTTATATCTCTGATCAAGGACTGCAGCTGGCAGAAACACAGAGGTACCACCAAGATCCACATGCTGGTCACTTTGTTTCTATCTGATCCCTATTTGGTCAACCTATGTGATTTTCCTTAGTTTTCTCTATGAAGAGAGACTACAGGGGGCTTCCTGAAAAGCATCTCAGAATATTAAAGAATCTGGGTGACAATCTCTGGTTCTCTTTTCCCCTGTGGAAACTGTGAGGCCATGGAAAGCCTCTCCTTCTGGTTCTATGCTGACAAGGAGGAAGGGGAGAGGGTGGTGCAGTCAGAGTCAGACTGTTCCTATTACCCTTCTAATTTGGATTTCATTGAGTTCTGCATACCACATCGGTGTCTCAGGCTTGTTTCCAGGTGTTGGGATTTTCAAAAGGATGTTGTTGTCTGTAGATAGTTGCTAGTTGAACTTTCTGTGGGGAGTTGGGGGGAGTGGAGCCCAAGATTTGTTACTTTGCCATCTTGCTCCACTTCCTATTTTTGAAAACTGCCAAAGAACATGTTTATTTAATGGATATAAGAGTTTTGTCATATAAAACATCCCCATCTCTTGGAATTTTAGAATATTTCCTCTAAAAATATTTGAATACTCATAGCTGAGCTTTAAATTTGACAAATATGTACAGTTTCTCTTAATTTGTTTTATTCTTTTTTCCCAACAAAAGTACATACTTCTACAAGGTAGCAACCATGATTTAAACATGTTTTCTGTCCTCCCTCAGGCCCGTTGTAGAATTAAAGACTCAGAATGCAAGGATTGCAAGAAGAGAACCAAGTAACCATCCAGCCCTGGTATGACATATAGGTTTTGTCTTAAAGACAAACTCTCATCAACAGAAGTGGCTTCTTGGAATGCCATGTTGATTGATGTGTAAATGAATGTCATGCGCATGGTAAGAAGAAGGGTATCTCTACAGCCAGTTTTTGTAAACTTTATCTTCATTTTTCATCTGAAAAATTGGACCCTAGAAAGGTTGAGTAAATGCCTTATTCACAAGCTATTCAACAGCTCCCCAATGCTTCTTAAATATATTCCACATTTGATAGCATGGTAATTAAGACCCACATTATCCTCACTAGTTCTGAGAATAAGAGGGGTTCAATAATACTCATATCTTGGTTTTTAATTATTTCCAGGCATAATAATTTTATTTTATTTGTTAATTTTCTCCAGAGGCCATCCCTGGTATCTCATTTCTTTGCAAGCTAGAGGCAAAGCCCACACTTAATACCTTGAATTAGCATCTCTTCAACACATGTGAAGATGAATGGGTTAACCTGGGGATACATTTGAGGGGACATAAGTCTATAGAGTGAAATGGAAACTAAGAAATTAACTTAAGGGGAAATAAGAGTTAACACAAAAAGATTTCTAGACAGGATTAAGGAAGAATATAGTCTGAAATGTCTATTTGGCCATACTTAAAATAAATACTCAGAAGTAATCTTATAGGCAAGTTCTGAACATTGAGATACTGGATATATAAAGTAGAAATTGGGACACACGAAGGCCATAGAATAAGAGTAGGAATTCCATATCCTTGGTACTAGAAAATAAGGATAGATCATATTGAGAAATTAAACTAGATTACACCTAAATTCAAGAATTAGTAATATAAATTTAATAAAAACCATTGATTAAATGGATTTCTATATACAAACACATTTATTTAAAATAAATGTTTGTAGTGTTTTCAGAATGTGGCAGGCACTGTTTGGGCAGTGAGTATACACAGATAAAGAACATAATCCCTGACCTCAAAGGGTAGTGAATAAAGGGGTCAGTGTGAGAAATACCCTTACCTGTCCAATGCCAAAGGATGGACACAGAGACACAAGGTACAGCAGAGTGAGACTTTAATGATCTTGCAAGATTGTGTGTCTGAGCAGGCACCCTGTAAAAAGGCTGCAACAAGCACTTTATTCCCTAGTACACCAGTCCCTCTCCCCAGTTCCTCATTGGCTGAGAACTACAGAATGCACAATCTTCCCAGATGATGCCTAAGATTTATTATCCTCTTGTAAGTAATTTTTTTGTCTGAGGACTCAGGACAAGCCCATGAAAAAAGGCCCACCAAAGGCCCTGATGCCTAAGATTTACTACCTCTTTGTAAGGAATTTCTTTGTCTGAGGGCTCAGGACAAGCCCACGAAAAAGGCCTGCTAAAGTCCTGTGAAGGGAGAAACACCAGGGAATGAAGAAAACAAAAGGGGCTCATAAATAATTACCATCTCAAGGAGAGCTCTGTCTGTTCAGTGACCTTCTGGGAATGGGCTGATCCAGTCAGACAACTTTTGGGCTGGGCCAGTTAAATGCCTCTCTGAGCCAGTTAAACACTCTTGGTTAAGTCATTTCTGAAAATGAATCATTTAGATTATTTTCTTACAGTCAGAATATTCTCATAACACAAAGAAATAATCATAATCCAAAGTTCTGAGGAAACACAAAATGGGGTAGAAATAATTCTGCTGGACAACCTACAGGATAACTTACAAAGAAAATGATACTTGAATTAAGTCCTAAATGAGTGGGAATTGTTCAGGTGAAAAATGGTGGAAAACATGGGGTGAATAAAGGGAAGAGAAGGAATGTTCAAGGCTACAGAGGTGCAAAAGGTTATGGGAACAGAAAAGCATATAGTCTGTGGATTAGCAGGAGGGCTTGAAGAAGTGGATGCTCTTATATCCCCTATGCAAAGGCTCTAAAAGTAGAACTCAACACCAATTTTAAGGTACTATGGTTAAAATGATTTAATCTGAAAAAAATATGCTGAATGTAGCATGAAAGTGAGCATTAGTCCATTCAGTATTGAACTGAAACATCAGCGATTAGCCTATTGTGTAGAAACACAATCAATTGGTGGCCCTCTTTTATGTGCTTGCTGTCCCTGCAAAGCTTCAAGCACTTTAAGGCTAAGGCAGTATGTATTTTATATTTCTGTATTAGATTCTGGCTATGCTTTTCTGTCAATTGAATATATATGGAAGAAAGTGGGGAAGATAGAGCTGGGGGTACAAAATGGAACCAAATTGCAAAGGCTTTAAAATGTCCTGCTGAGGAATTTTAGATTACCTCCATTAGTGCTGATGTCTAGGGAAAGTGTTAGTCTATAAGGAGCTGCCTCTGTGACAATAACGAGAGAAGAGAGCCAGGAAGCACAGTGAACTGAGAGAAATATGAGAACCTAATGAAATCCATTGATAAAGTGAATTCCTACTTATAGCAACATTCATTAAGTACGAACTCAGTAGGAACCTAGTTACCAACCAGGACAGAAAAATGCATCCCTGGCAAAGATACAGAGAGTCTACAATCAAGTTTAGACCAGTATAAATCAAATAGACTCCAGTCCCAGGTGAATGTATTTCCCCAAGCAATGTCCCCTATGGAAAAAAATAATGGAACTGTGGCTTTAGATATCAAAACAAAGAGACTAAAACCATGAAATAGGTCCAAGTCCTGTGAAGAAACTTTCCGCAAACAAGAGAGGGTTGTTTGAAAAGTGGAAATCATCTTCAGGAAGTTGGGCTGACCTTAAACAGACAGGAAAAGAGCTCACAGAGAGCTGACAGAAATAACAAGGGAGGGCCCTTTTCCTGTTAATTCCCAGGGGTAGAGATGACAGGGAGCAGAAGGAGAAGTATTTTGTTAGCAAGAAGTGTGGGCAGATTGGCTTTTCAGACCATGGCATTATGGTAAACTATGGCCTGTTATTTCTGAGTTCTCACAAACTCATGTCTTAGGAATTAGCTGGCTGTTTCCAAGCCAAAACTTTAGGAAATACTTGAGGAACTTCTGTTGACATCCTACTATTCTTGATTTCCTGGATTCCAAGAGGTGGTGGAGTGATCGAGGATGGTTAGGAACTCATTGTCAAGATACGGGATGAGGCAGGGGCAAGCCAAGGTGGCTCTCACCCTGGCCAAGGATGTGGCCAGTGGGGCTCTTTAAGACCCAGCCATAAACATAAAAAGGTCTCCTATTTTGGCTGCCGTACATTGTCAATGTGTGCATTTAGCACAGTGACACCTCATGAGAAATGTTGATTGGAACTGAAAGCCATTGTCCCCAAATATCATTTAAATCAGAGAATAGAACCTGAAGTTGAAGGAGCCTGAAATCTTAAAAAGCTTCCAGGGCTTCACTAAAAATCTTCTGGGTGAATACCCTTCACTATGTCCCTGTAACACAAAATTTTCCTCAAGGTTTTTCCCCTTATCCTTTGCTTCAAGCATGCCACCCACTTTGATCTAGTTTCTTTCCATTTCTATTTCTCCTTATTTATTTCCTTCATTCAGAAAAGCTGGTTGGACCATCTGCTTGGACATGGGTTTAGATTTTCCCTGAATACTACTTCTTAATTTACCATTGTAGTTACACATTTTTTGACCCATGGACAACCCACTTGCAGTCCATTTGGCCAGCTTAAGCTCTCATGACAACACAGCCTTGGTATGTCTTCCTTTGGTTCCATATCCTAGGGAGACAGTCTTGCAGACAACAGAAAATTCATGAAGTTTTCTAAATGGAAAGCATTATGCAAATGGAAACCAAAAAAGAGCAGGAATAGCTACACTTATATTAGATAAAATAGACTTCAAGTCAAGGAAAGTAAAAAAAGATAAGGAAGGTCATTATATAATGATAAGGGATCAACAGGAGAATAACAATTATTAAATATATACGCACCCACTCATATAAAGCAATTACTGTTAAACCTAATAGGAGAGACTGACTCCAACACAATAAGAGTTGGGGACTTTAATACTTCATTTTTAGCAAAGAACATATCATTGGGATGAAAAATTTACCAGGAAACATCAGAATTAATCTCTATTATAGGCCAACTTGACCTTACATACATTTATAGATCATTTCACCTGAAAGCTGCAGAATACACATTCTTCTCAGAACCACATAAAATATTCTCTAGAATAGACTGTATGTTAGGACACAAAACAATTGTCAGCAAATTAAAAAAAAAATCATATCGACTACCTTATCTGACCACAGTGGAATAAAATGAGAAGTCAACAACAAAAGGGACACCAGAAACCATACAAATACATGGAAATTAAACAATATGCTCCTAAATAATGAGTGGGTCAAAGAAGCAAGAATTTTTAAAAATCAAGAAAACTTAAAACTTCTTGGAGACAAATGAAAATGAAAACACAGCATACCAAAACCTATGGGATACAGCAAAAGCAGTTCTAAAAGCAAAGTGTATAGCAATAAATACCTACATCAAAAAAGAAGAAAGGCTCAAACTAAACAACCTAACGTTACACCTGAAGGAGCTGGAAAAACAAAACAAAACAAAACCCAAAATCAGTAGGAGAGAAATAACAAAGATCAGAGCACAAATAAATGAATTAGAGATTTTTTTAAAAATGCAAAAAGATCAATGAAACAAAGAGTTGGTTTTTTGAAAAGATTTTTTAAAAGTAACAAACCTTTAGCTAGACTAATAAAGGAAAAAATGAGAAGATTCAAATAAATAAAGTCAGAAATGAAAAGGGGACATCACAACTGATACCACAGAAATACAAAGGATCATAAGAGACTACTATGAACAACTATATGCAAACAAACTAAAAAACCTAGAATAAATGGATAAATTCCTGGACACATACAACTTACCAAAGTAGAATCATTAAGACTAGGAAATCTAAACAGACAAATAAGAAGTAATGATATTGAAGCAGTAATAAAAAGTCTTCCCATAAAGAAAATCCCAGGATGAGATGGCTTCACTGACAAATTCTACCAAACATTCAAAGAAGAACTGGTACCAATTCCACTCAAACTCTTCCAAAAAATTGAAGAGGAGAAAATACTTCTAAACTCATTCTATGAGTGGGCCGGCCCCGTGGCTCACTCAGGAGAGTGCGGTGCTGGTAGCTCTGAGGCTGCAGGTTTGGATCCTATGTAGGGATGGCCGGTGCGCTCACTGGCTGAGCGTGGTGCAGACCACACCGTGCCAAGGGTTGTGATCCCCTTACCAGTCGAAAAAACCCAAAAAACAAAAAAACAAAAAAAACAAACTCATTCTATGAGGCCAGAAGTACTCTCATACCAAAATCAGAAAAAGACGTAAAAAAAGAAAACTATAGAACAATATTCCTAATGAACACAGATGCAAGGATTCTCAACAAAATACTAGCAAACAAATCTAGCAACACATTAAAAAGCTCATACACCATGATCAAGTGGGATTCATCCTAAGGATACAAGGATAGTTCAACATATGCAAGTCAATAAATGTGATACATCACATCAACAGAATGAAGGAATACACCATATAATCATTTCAATAGACACAGAAAAGTCATTTGATAAAATCCAACACCCCTTCATGATAAAAAATATTCAACAAATTAGGTATAAAAGGAATGTACCTCAACACAATTAAGGCCATATATGACATACCCACAGCTAATATCATACTGAATGGACAAAAATTGGAGCCTTTTCCTCTAAGATCTGGAACAAGACAAGGATGCCCACTTTCCCCACTCTTATTCAACATAGTACTAGAAGCTCTAGCCTGTGCAATTAGGCAAGAGAAAGCAATAAAGGGCATTTAAATCAGAAAGAAGAAAGTCAAACTATCCCTATTTGCAGATGACATGATCCTATACATAGAAAACCCTATAGACTCCACCAAAAATTACAAGAATGTATAAATGAATTCAGTATAATGACAGGATACAAAATCAACACACAAAAACCAAAAGCCTTCCTATACACCACCAACAAAATAGCAGCAGAAAAAAGTAAGCAATCCCATTTATAATAGCTCCCCCCAAAATGAAATGCCTAGGAGTAAATTTAATGAAGGTAGTGAAAGACCTCTACAAAGAAAATTATAAAACATTGGTGAAAAAAATTGAAGAGGACAGAAATAAATGTGAAGATATCCCATGTGCATGGGTTGGAAGAATTAACATCATCAAAATGTTCATATTACCCAAAGCAACCTACACATTCAATGCAATCCCTATCAAAATACAAATGATGTTCTTCACAGAAATAAAAAAATGATCTTAAAAATTGTATGGAACCACAAAAGATCTTGTATAATGAAAGAAATCTTGAACAATAAGAACAAGGTTGGAGGCATCACAATCCCTGACTTAAAAATATACTATAAAACTATAGTATCCAAAACAGCATGGTAGTAGAATTAAAAAAGGCAAATTAACCAGTGGAATAGAATAGTGAGTCCTGAAATAAGCCCACACACTTACAGCCAAACAACTAATTTTCAACAAAGCTTGCCAAAAATATACAATGGGAAAGGACAGCCTCTTCAACAAATGGTGCTGGGAAAACTGTATATTCACATGCAGAAGATTGTAATTAGACCCTTGTCTCTCACCATACACAAAAATCAACTCAAAATGGATCAAAGACTTAAAGTTAAGACCCCAAATTATAAAACTACTAGAAAAAAAATAGGGGAAACACTACATGAAATAGGAGTGGGTAGTGCTTTTTTGAGTGAGACTACAAAGGCACAGGCACCTAAAACAAAAATACATGAATGGGATGACATAAAACTAAAAAGCTTCTGCACAGCAAGGGACACTATCAACAAAGTGAAGAGACAACCTGCAGAATGGGAGAACATGTTTGCCAACTACGCATCAGACAAGAGGCTAATACCCATAATATATGAGGAACTTAAATTACACAACAGTAAATAAACAAATAATCCAGTTAAAAAATGGGCAAAGAACCTGAACAGACATTTCTCGAAAGAAGATGTACATATATGGACAACAGGCACATAAAAAAGAATGCTCAATATCACTAATCATCAGGGAAATGCAAATTACAGCAACAATGAGATAACATCTCACTCCAGTTAGAATGGCTATTATCAACAAGACAAAAAATAACAAATGTGGAGAAAAATTAACTCTCCTACATTGCTGGTGGGAGTGTAAATTGGTACAGCCACTGTGAAAAACAGCACGAAGTTTCCTCAGAGAACTAAAAATAGATGTACCCTATGACCCAGTCATCTCACTACTGTGTGTGTGTGTGTGTGTGTGTGTGTGTATCTCCAAAGAAAATAAAATCAGTCTATCAAAAAGACACCTACACTCTCATGTTCATTGTGGGACTATTCACAATAGCCGAGAGATGGAATCAACCTAAATGTCCATTAACAAATGAATGCATTAAAAAAGTGTGGTACATATGCACAATGGAATACTAATCTGCTATTAAAAAATTGATATCCTATCATTTGCAGCAACATGGATGGAACTGAAAACCATCATGTTAAGTGAAGCAAGTCAGGCACAAAAAGACATTTACCACATGATATCACTCATATGTAGAATCTAAAAAAAAAAGTGGCTCTCACACAAGTAGAGAATAGAAAATGGTTACCAGAGGCCAGGGGGGGAGGGAGATGGGGAGAAGGAGAAGTGGTGGACTAACAGATATAAAACTATGCTATCTATCCTAAATGAATCATTGTATACTATATAGATGTATTGAAACAATGTACCATACCCCACAAATACATACAAATAACTGCTAAAACATTTTTTGGAAAAAAAATAAAGCATCATTAATTGGATTTGTTCTAGTAAATAAATTAAATTTTTTTATTGCAAATGACAGAATCCCAACTTTAGCTGGCTTCAGCAAAAAAGTTAAAGCCCCAGGTTTCTTATCTCTAAACTGGGATGGTAATTGGCACCTACTGCATGAGGATTTTGTAAGGATCCAATGAGATAAACCATGGAAAGCCAATGGCACACAGTCTGGTACATAGCAGGCATTCTGTAAAGGTTAGCTATTATCACCTGTGTACTCTAATGGATGGCCAATGATTTGGGAATGTTACAGAAAGTCAGTTTTTCTCATACATTTGCTTGCATGCCTCAAGGCCTTTTAATTAACAACATCTGCAAGAACCAAATTGTAGTTTCTCTCTTTGTTTATAGTTCAGTGATCTTGGATCATTTGAGAAAAACTTTGAACCCCTCAGAAAGATATTTGTTAAGCAAATTAATAAATTATTAACTACAACAATTTCCTAGCATTCTGGATATGATGCAGAGTTGTGGGACCTTTTTTTTTTCTTCTTTTATCCACTGGATGCGTTGTCTTCATTGTTCCTGATGATAAGCAAAGCAATTATGTTATTTTCCTATACTCCACTTGTAGGTGAGTTTTGATGAAATTTCCCCAACTTCTTTTTTTTTTTTTTAAGTGATCGGTAAGGGGGATCTTAACCCTTGACTTGGTGTGGTTAGCACCATGTTCTCCAAGTGAGCTAACCGGCCATCCCTATATGGGATCCGAACCTGCGGCCTTGGCGTTATCAGTACCGCACTCTCCCGAGTGAGCCACGGGCCGGCCCAAAATTTCCCCAACTTCTAAAATAAAATTCTATTGGTATTTTAATTGAAATGTATTCAATATTAAAAATTTAAGGGAAAGCTCTATTAAGTTTTGCTATTTAAAAGCATGGTTTGTCTTTCCATTTATTAATTCATTTTTTATGACTTAATAGAGGTTTTCTTTAAAATTGAGGTATACTTTATATACAATGAAATGCACGTTTCTTAAATCTTCTCTGCATTTTGACAATCCATACACTCATCTGCCCTATCAGCATTTTTCCATAAAATTCACTGTGATCCTTTCCAGTCAATTCTTCCACCCTCCCCTCCAAGGCAGTCACTTTTCTGATTTCTTTCTCCAAAGATTTATTTTCCCTTATTCTAGAACTTCATGTAAATGAAATTACAATCTTTTATGTCCGACATCTTTCACCCAGAAAAACGTTTTTGAGTTATATCAAATTATTGTATGTAGCAGCAGTCCATTTCTTTTTATTACTGAGGCATTGGCTATTATGAATAAAGCTGGTAAGAACATTCTTGTACAAATCCTTATGCAAGTGGAAATATTTTTTCATTAAGGTTGAGTAAATACCTAGGAGTGAAATCACTAAGCTATAGGATAGGTGTATATTTAACTTTATAAGAAAATGCTGAACTTTTTTCCAATGTAGTTGCTTATTGTACAATTGTACCAGCAACATATGAAAGTTCAAGTTGTTTCACAACCTCATCAACATTTGGTGTTATTAGTCTATTTAATTTGATCTATTTATCCATTACAGTGGATTTGTAGAGCTATTTCATTGTGGTATTAATATTGATTTCCATAGTGATTAATGATTTTTTTTTCTTTTTTTTTTGTATTTTTTTATGTGCTTATTGACTACAGGTTGAATATTCCTTATCTTGGAACCAGACGTGTTTTGGATTCCAGATTTTTTCAAATTTTGTAATATTTGCTAGATACTTTAATCAGTTAAACATCCCTAATCCAACAATCACAAATTCCAAATGCTCCAATGAACATTTCCTTTGTGTATCATGTTAGCACTAAAAAGTTTCAGATTTTGGAGTATTTCAGATTTCAGATTTTCAGATTAGGGATTCTCAGCTTGAATTTGTGTATCTTCTTTTGTGAAGTATCAGTTGCAGTCTGTTAGCATTTTTTAAATTGGGTTGTTTCTTGAGTAATCTGGATACAAATTATTTGTTGATGTATGTAATGCAAACATTTTTTCCAGTCTTTGACTTGCCTAAACATTTTCTTAATAGTGTCTTTTGATGAGCAGAAATATTAAATCTTTATGAAGTCTAGTTTATCACTTTTTAAAATAATTAATGCTTTGTCCTAAGAAAGCTTTGCCTATCCGAAGGTCATGAAAAAGTTTTATTTTAGAAGCTTCATAGTTTTAGCTTTTATTTTTAGGTCTACATCCATCTTGAATTACTTTTTTGTATGGTGTGAGGTAGGGATTGGATTAAATTTTTTCCATATTTATATCCAGTTTTCCAGCACCATTTGTTAAAAACATTCCTTTCTCTGTTGAACAGCTTTGATGCCTTCAGTAAAATATCAATTGTCAATAAATGTATGTCTACTTATGGTCTCTCTCTTCTGTTCCATTATCTATATCAAGGTTGCTCAATTGCAGTTTTGATTTTGGATTTGTCCATTGCTCCCTTAGATCTCTTGATTTTTGTTTTACATATTTTGAAGTTCAGTTATGAAATCATATACATTTAGAATTGTCATTTTTCTTGAGAAAACTTTTGCATTATTATAAAATGTCCTTTTTTATCTGTTTGATAAAACTCTTTGTCTTGAGTTCTACTTTCAATGATATTAATGTAGCCATTCCAGCTTTTTTATAACTAATGTGTGTGATATATATTTTTCTACCCTTTTACTTTTAACCTATTTATGTATTTTTATTTAATGTACATCTCTTGAAAGTGCATATAGTAGAGTCTTACTTTATCCCCAAGTCTGAAAATTTCTAACTATTAATTTAAATTTGTACTTCATTTACATTTAATAAAATTATTTATGTGGTTGGTTTTACATTTATTATCTTAATATTTGTTTTTTATTTTTCCATGTTTTTTCTGTCTTTCCTGACTTCTTTTCTACTGAATAATTATTGAATATTCTATTTTTATCTCCTGTATTGGCTTTTTCTGCTATCATTCTTTTCCTAAAAAAAAAAATTAATGATTGCTCCAGGGATTTTTAATTTGCATTCTTATCACAGTCTACTATAATGAGATAGTGTACTTCAATTTGCCACTCTCTTTTTTGGGGGGGGCTATTATTGCCATACATTTTACATATACATATTCTATAAAATCCACATTACATTATTATTTTTCTTTTAAATAGGCAATTATCTTTTTAAAAAATTAAAATAGGATTTCAAATGTCTGTTGTATGAGGGCACATCAGAAAGATCATGAAAAGATTTTATTTTTTAATTTCATTTTTCCATGAACTTTTGAAGTACCCTTGTATTTATCTACATATTTTTTATTCCTGGCACTTTTAACTCTATTGTGAGGAGCTGGATTTTTATCTGGTATTATTTTACTTTAGCCCAAAGAGTGTTTTTAAAATATTTTTCATCATGCATTTTTTTTTTTTTTTTGGTGACAAACTTTTTAGATTTTGTGTATTTAAATCTTCATTTTTAAAGAATATTTTCTCTGAATATAAAATTCTGGGCTGACTTTTTTTTCTTTCAGCACTCTAAAAATTCCCTTTCATTATTTTTTATGAGAAATAAGTAGCCATTTTTGTTGATTCCTTGTATATAACATGGCCTCTTTTTTTTCTAACTGCTTTCAAGATTTTCCCTTTATATTTGGTTTTCAGCAATTTAAATATGATATAAGTAAGTGTATTTTCTTCATGTTTGTGCTGCTTGGGGATTGGGAGATTGTGAGACTTATGGGTTGATTTTTTAAAAAATCAAATTTAAACCATTATTTTTTAAAATGTATGTTTTCTGTCCCAGCCTTACTCTCTTCTTCTTCTGAGACTACAATTACATGTGTGTTGGAACACTTGATATTGTCCCGGAGATCACTGAGGCTCTGATCTTTATTTTTAACTTTGTTTCTTTTTATACTCTTATTTGAATAGTTTCTATAATCCTGTTTTTAAGTTAACATATCTTTTCTACTGCAGTGTCCGAACAGCTGTTCATCCTATCTAGTGGACTTTTCATTTTTGATTTATTATTAAATTTTAGAATTTCTATTTAGTTCTTTTTTAGTAGCTTCTACTTTTCTGTGTATATTCTTAATTTACTCAATTTATTATCTATCTTTTCTCTTAAATCCTCAAATGTAAGCATATTTATAACATATTTGGTAAATAGATATATGGGATAGATAGACTGATAGATAGATAGATAGACAGACAGACAGACAGACAGACAGACAGACAGACAGACAGACTGCCTTAAAACCTTGGTCTCTGAGTTCAATCACTTTGGATCTATTTCTATTGCAATTATTGTACTTTTTTCTCCTGGCCGTGGTTCACATTTTTTGCTTCTTTGCCTGTTTAGTAATTAATTATTATTATTATTATTTTTTTTTTGAGCTGTAGAGCTTTGTTTTTAAGAATATAGTGACATGACAATTACATGAAGTAATGTGAACAAAGATGCATATAAGCATAAGCAAAACAAAACATTTCACATAGGTAAAACATGGATGCCATACCCAAATCATTTTTATTAAGATTACTAGATTCTCTAGAGGATGAAGAGGTGGCCTTTCTATCCTGGCTTACCCTATTCCTCTTATTCAAGTTCTACCAAAGCTTATGATATAACTAAGCTGCCATCAGGTAAATGCTATTTAGCCTAGAAGAGGGCTGCAGTTGTTAATATTAGAACCAGCACAGGGAACTTGACATTAAAAAATCTAGGTTAAAAACCTCTAAGATGGGTCTAATTAGAAAACTGAATTGTATAGGGACTTACGTAAAAACCATTTCAAATTATTTGTGAGCTTTAAGGTGATAATGTCTTTTCAGAGATGTGGCACACGAAGGAAGCAAGGATACTACACAGATCATGAACAAAGTCAACAGCAGAAAAAGATCTGATTGAAGTGGGGAAGACAGTATAAAAATATTTACAGAAGGAAAAAAGGTTCAGAATAAAGTATTTATAGGATGTTAAGAAATTATTAATCTTCAGCCATAATGAGGCACCTTCGAGCTCCCAAGACCTTTGCTTTCTTCTCCTTTTGTTCTTCCTTGTGTTTTTTCCGTTGCTCTTCCCTGGTCTGGAGATGAGGTTGTTTGTAAGTTTTCTTATGGAAACTAACTCTATTTACATGTTCATTCAGAGAATTATTTTCTTTAGATTGCCCCCATGGTTTCAGCTTTCCTTTGTGAGGCTCATAGTTGAGGGGACGAGATAAACTTGCTTTGAGATCAAATACTGGTTTCTTATTGGAGACTGGAGTTTGTGTTGCTGCAGTTGTCAACTTGAATGGGGAAATAACAGCAGCAGAATTCCCCTTGGTAGTCTTTAACTTGTGTGTCCTGAGCACAGCTTGGCCTTTTGGGGTACTTCCTGATATGGTCACATGTGGAGACTTTCTGGCTGGAGTCTTGGTCAGTGAACGCTTATGCTCATTATCTTTAGTAGCAGCTGAAAACCTGACACTTATTTTAGTTGCAGAGAGCGCAGAGCGCTTGACTGACCCCTTGAGACTCAGGGTGCTCTGCCTTGCAGGGCCGTGCGACCTGCCTTGTGTGTGCTGCTGGCTGATGGGAGTATAAGCCACGGAGAGTCTTCTTCTTAGAGGAACTGGAGTCACTACTCCTCCCTTATCGACAGCGTGCTTCTTCAGTTCATTAAACAAATTGTGTTCTTCAAAATGTTTCTTTTTTCTTTCAACATATTGATCAATGGACTCCATCTCCTTAAAACGAGCCTCATGAAACTTCTTAAAGTTTGGAGTAGTGGTTGCAATTCTTTTCTTTTTTCCAGGTTTGGAAAATCCATCTGTGTAGAGAGACTTCTTTTTTTTGGAGGGTACCTTTAAGTTTTTATTACCTAAATCATTTATTCCACTTTTTCCTGAGGAAACTGCACTCTCATCTTCTTGGCTCTCATCTGGAAGAGAAGGAACTGTTGTAGTTGTTCTGAGATCCTCGTTTTCCTGCTTTTCTTGATTCTGGGAGTCAGGGTTCCCATGGACTGCCTTGTGCCTTCTCCTCGTTTTGGTGACATGGCTAACCAGCTCTCTCTCAGCTTGTTCCTGGCTGCTAATCTGTATCTCATTCTCATCACAAGAGGATGCAGAAGTCTGACTTTCATTCTGATTCTCATTTTCTTTTCTTGCTTCGTGTTTAAGGTGGACTTTCAGGGCTTTTAACAACTTGTCTGCCCTCAGGTTAGCCCGAAGGCCCAGACTCTTGGCTAAGTTCTGCAGGTCACTGTACTTGAAGGAGTCCAGCTTCTCCAGGGAAGGGACCGTCATCGCGACCCGCAACACAGGTAATACGCAGAGGATCAGTTCACCAACCCAAGCAGCGCCGTTCAAAACTCTGGCACTACTCCGTAATTACTTATTTTGTATGTTCAAAATTGTCACTGTAACATTGTTTAGTATGACATTTTATTGTCTTCCACACAAGAATGTTGAATTTTGTTCAGGCAGGCAGTTAATTTACTGGTAGATCAGCTTCATACTTTTGAGGTTGGTTTTAAAATTTTGTTACCAAGGATAGCCCTTATTTTAGGGCTAGAATAGTCCTACTCCTAATCTCTGGTCTTCCTGAGCTCTCAATCGAATTTTGGGGGTATTCCACAAGCTGTTTTAATTAAGACTTGTCAGAACTACTGTGTCTCCCAACAGTGTGTGATTTCTAGAATATTTATTCAGCTTATAGCTCCCCAGGACCTAACTCTGGCCTGGTCTATGGAGTTACACTGCACAAGCTCACCTTAATATTCAATCACAGAGCTAAGGGAAACTTTATGTGAATTTCTGAAACTCCTTTTCTACATAGCTTCCTCTTCTTCCTTACCCTGCCTCACAAACAAATCCCTCAGTAGCTGCAGACTCTAACCCCTGACTACCATTCTCTGATTGGGTTCACCTTCCTGTGTGCAGACTTAAAAGAATCTCCAGGCAGAAAGCCAGGAAAACTGTGGGGCTCACTTCTTATGTTTCTCTTCCCTCCGGAATAGTAGGTATATGCTCTATTGACCAATACTTAAAAAACAATTACTTCATATATTTTGTTCAGTTATAATTTTTAATGTGCAAGGTCTAGTCTAGTACAAGTTTTTCTATCGTGAAAGGAGGCAGAAGTCCTTTTACTGAGCTTTTAAATATTTTTAGGTACATCCTACACATTTCTTAATATACATATATGTGGGCATTTTACTTATGTATTTGCTACTAGGAAGTGGGGAGGAGGGTGAATCAATACGGCAAAATAGAACTCTCCAGTGATTGCTCTCTCACTGAAACATCAATTTGAACAACTATCCATGCATGAAAATACCTTCACAAAAGCCTGGATAACCAGATGAGAGATTCCAGTACTTTGTTATACCATAATAATAAGAAAGGACACACTGAAGAGGGTAAGAAGGTCAGTTTTACATTACGTACATCACTGCTCCCCCAATCCCAGGCAGCACAGTTAGGAGAGAGAGATACTGTCTGCTTGGGGAAAAGAGAGAGAAGTAAACATAGGATCTTGCCTTGAATTCCAATACTGGGCCCATCACAGTAAAATCCAGCACCAGGAATCCCTCACAGCTCCTGATTCTAGGCTGGTACCTGCAGACTGGGCCTTTAGACCCACCCCATTTAACCATTGCACAAAGTATATAAACTTCAAAACATCATGCTGTACTCGATAAATACACATAATTTTATCTGTCAATCTTAAAATAATAATAACAATGAAAGCCTTAAAAAGGTGGATCTGTATTATATTTCGTTTTCTAACATTTTTACTTGTTTATGACAGAGACAGAAAAGTAGCCAACTATAAGGCAAATCTGGTCTGCTGATTTTTTTTCATTGGCTTGTACAATTTTTAAAAAATAATTTGCTTTTAATATTTAAGAATTAAGTGATTTCATATGGCAACTAGATTTATTTCTCTTAAAAAACTGGAAAGAGACAATAAAAATGTCTGTTACTACACAGCCATAGTCTCCTGGAGCTGTTAGGTGTCTGATGTGGACAAAGGAGGTGTTAATCAGTTTGCTACAGTTACTTTTCTGGTCTTCTCTACTCACTTTTACAATCGTCTTGGCCCCTTTAGAATTTGAGAAACTACTAAAAAATCTGCATGGTTCCTGCAGTGTAAAAATTAAGGGTTTTTGGTATATTTTATATTATATATTTGTCATCTTAAATTTTTCTAATAATTTTTAAAATTGATTTCTGTGGTTTACAAAGCTTGTCGGGTCCACCGCCAGCCAACCCGAACAGCCCTAGCCTCATTATCAGTCTCTCCCTTGCTGGGCCAGTGAATTGCCCGGATTCCTCTTTCCCTCTAGTCCCCTTTGGGAGGAGACGGGGAAGAGAGCCATGAAGAGAGGTGAGCACAGCCACCGGGCCCAACCAGCCGGTTAAAGGACACTCAGATGCGGCGGGGGTGGGGGGGGGGTGGAGGGGGGTGTCTGTCGAGCAGTTCAGTTTATTATCACACAAGCACTTGCTTTTAAAGGCAAATGGGGAAGGGAGGTTTTTTACATCCTCCAATCAGCTTAAAGGTTACGAGAGCATGCATCCTGTCTCAACGCCTAGCTCAGTGTTCACGAGCACCGAAGCGGTATTTCGCCAATAAGGGCTAAGGCAAGGTTCCCGCAGATACTCCCACCCTACTTCCTCCTGGAGCCGTCTTAGGCTGCCACATTAATACGCCCTTGTGGGCCCATAATGGCGCCGCTTGTAATGTCACTTAAGGTGGGGTTAGTTTTTAAGGCCTAACAAAAGCTTACAATTATATAATCTGTAACTAATTATAATGTTGCTTCTTTCTTTCCAGTATTTACAATTTGCTGCTAATCTAACTGCATTGGCTAGTGCTTTCAGAAAGATAAATACTCCTATTAAGTAATAGTGGTTTTATAATGGATGTCCTTATCTTCTTTTCCACATTACCGAGATTTTTCCTAATGTATGGCCAGTGCATTCATATAGTAAAACCTCCTGTTGGTAAAAATTCAATTATGTAAAATTTCTGAGAAGTTCTGTCTGCTTGGAGGACAGAAGACAATCACAAGTCTGCTACATTTAAATCAATGTTATCTCACAGTGTGTTGTCATGGAAATTCACTGTATTTTTAATCATAGTTGGAAAGGGTCCATCTATTCCACTTTTACTAAGATTTTTTTTTATCAGGAATGGACATTGATCTTTGTCAAAGTTCTTTGTAGGAACTCTTGAAGGAATTAAATGTTTTTTTCTCCTTAATCCACTACTGTATCTTATATGATAGATTTACAAATATTGAATCATCCTTTCATTCCTAGAATATGTTTCACTTTGTTCTAGTACATTATTCTTTAAATGTTCTATGGAGTCACATTCGAAAATATTTTATTTAAGTTTTTATTAATGATAAGAAAAGTGTACATGCTCTTTTTCCTTTTAATTTGTTTTGCTTCAGTAGTCAGATTTAGGAAATGGTTTTTAATAGAAAAATCATAAATTTGTGCTTATATTTCCACTTTAAAACTTGGATTTCAGGGTTTTTATTTAGCATCTTTAATTTCATCCTTGTGTTAATTTTTATTATACAGGTAAGGTTTATTTCTAAATATATTAACATATGTATATAAGTAGTATATATACTGTATTTTATATTACTCACATATTATTTCTAAGATAACTATATCAATAGTACTATGAAAAACTCAAAATGGAGATTAAAATGTCTTTATGGTTCTTTGTATTTTTATAATGTATCCCTACAGGGATGTATACTCAAAACAGTGTTTAAAGTCACTTGACATAATTATTCTATCTATCTGGCTATGCCATTAGCCTAATATGAAATTGTTTGTTTCAGTTTATTTTCCATTTCAGAGATTACTTTTTATTTATAAAGTATTGTTATTATTTAATTATGAAAATACTTTTTATAATTCCAAAGTCAAACTCTATACCAAGATAGATTCACTGAAGTCTCATTTCCACCCTTCATTATACCATGCTATTCTCTCCTCCCACCAAGAAATAGCCATTTATATAATAATCATAAATATACATGCACCCAACATTGGAGCACCCAGATATATAAAGCAACTGTTATTGGATCTAAGAGGAGAGATAGACCCCAACATGGTAATAGCTGGGGACTTTAACATGCTGCTCTCAGGATTGGACAGATCATCTAGACAAAGAATCAGCAAAGAATCATGCTATTGGATTTAAATAGCATCTTCGATCAAAAGGACCTTACAGACATATACAGAACATTTCATCCAACAATGACAGAATATACATTCTTCTCGTCAGCACATAGATCATTCTCCTGGATAGACCATATGTTAGATTAGGTCACAAATTAAGTCTCAAAAATTTAAAAAGATTGAAATCATATTGAGTGTATTTTCAGACCACAATGGAATAAAATTGGAAATGAACAACAAACAAAACTATGGAAACTATACAAATTCATAGAAATTAAACAACATGCTCCTGAATGTCCAGTGGGTCAAAGAAAAAATAAAGCAGGAAATCAAAAAATTCCTTGAGGGCCAGCCCCGTGGCTCACTCAGGAGAGTGCAGCGCTGAGAGTGCAGCGGCGCTCCCGCCACGGGTTCGGATCCTATATAGGGATGGCTGGTGCGCTCACTGGCTGAGCGGGACAACACCAAGCCAAGGGTTGCGATCCCCTTACTGGTCACAAAAAAAAAAAAAAAAAAGAAAAAAAAATAATAATAAAATAAATCCTTGAAACAAATGAAAACACAAGCACAACTTACCAAAACCTATGGGATACTGTAAAATCAGTTCTAAGAGGGAAGTTTATTGCAATAAATTCTTATATCAAAAGGAAAGAAAAACTTCAAATAAACAACCTAACATTAAATCTCAAAGAACTAGAAAAACAAGAACAGTCTAATCCCAAAATTAGTATACAGAAAGAAATAATTAAGATCAGAGAAGAATTAAATGAACTAGAGACCAAAAGAATGATACAAAAAATCAACAAAACAAAAGTTGTTTTTTGAGAAGATAAACAAAATAGATGAGCCATCAACTACACTAACTAAAAAAAGAGCAAAGACCCAAATAACAAAAATCAGAAATGAAAGAGGAGACATTATAAGCGATACCACAGAAATACAAAGAATCATTAGAGACTATTATGGACAACCATATGCCAACAAATTTGCAAACCTGGAGGAAATGGATCAATTTCTAGACACATACAAACTACCAAGACTGACCCCAGAAGACACAGAAAACCTGAATAGGCCAGTAACAAGCAACAAGATAGAAGCAGTAATCAGCAGTCTCCCAACAAACAAAAGCCCACGACTGGATTGCTTTACTGCTGAATTCTACCAAACCTTTACAGCGGAATTAATACTAATTCTCTTCAAACTATTCCAAAAAATTGAAACAGAGGCCATTCTCCTAAACTCATTCTATGAAACCAGCATAATCTTGATACCAAAACCAAAGATACAACATAAAAAAGAAAACTATGGGCAGCCTTATTTACAATAGCCAAGATATGGAACAAGCTAAATGTCCATCAATGTATGACTAGATAAGGAAAATGTGTATATATACACAATGGAATACTACTCAGCCGTAAAAAAGAATGAAATTCTGCCATTTGCAACAACATGGATGAGCTTGGAGAAAATTATGTTATGTGAAATGATCCAGGTACAGAAAGGGAAATACCACATCCTCACTCATAAATGGGAACAAAGAGAGAGAGAGGGAGAAAAACAGAAAGAGAAAGGAGAGAAAGAAAAAGAGGGTGAGACAGAGAACCAGAGAGACAGAGAGAGAAAGGGAAAGAAAGAAAGAAAAAGAAAGAAAGGAGAAAGAAAGAAAGGGAAAAAGAGAGAAAAGAAATAGAAAGAAAAGAGTGAGACACAGAACCAGAGAGACAGAAAGAGAGAGAAAGAGAGACAGACAGAAAGAAAGAAACAGAGGAAGGAAGGAAGGAAGAAGGAAGAAGGCAGGAAGGCAGGAAGGAAGGAAGGAAGGAAGGAAGGAAGAAATACAGACCATGACGAAATGCTGAACTTTCAGGAGAGAACAGACCTACAGTTATGAGAGGTGGGAAAGGGGGAGAGGAAGGCAGATTAGGGAATTATTGGGTAAGAGACACAAAGAATAATTATGATTTGTAATGATGAACATGCTAATAATATTGGTTTGGTCACCATATCTTGTACATAAATACTGATTGTCAACTCTGTACCCCATAAACATGTATAATCAATTATGTTTCAATTCAAAAAATAAATTAAAAAAAAACTTAAAAAACAGGTACCCACCTAAAAACTCTATTTTTGTTTTTTGAACTAAGTATATATATGTGTATATGTATATGTATACATATAAATTTATATATGTCTATGCATATGTGTTTTTGTGTGTGTATGTGTATAGGTATGTCATATCTACTACTAATACCATTTTTTGAGGTTTCTGTGATGCACTCAAGATACTGACAATGCAAAATAGGGAGTGTATTTCACAAAAAAAAAATAGTGTGAATTTGAAGTTTATTCTGGCTTTCTGTAGAATCATACAGCACAAGGTCAGCATATTTTAAAGAACTGTCAGCTAAAAAAAAAGTTAAACTAGGACATTTTGCATAATACGTGGGTTTTAGCAGATTGTATACTCTCTGACTTTCCCCAGGTCACCAGTGTGTATTTTTAGTTCATGAGTAATAGGACTTACCCTTACCTGAAATTTTGGTTCAATGGTTTTATTCCTGAGCCTTGAGCCCCTCCTTCCTTTTTTGGTTTTGTCACTGTTCTTTTATTGGTTTTTCCAACATATTGTTGCTTCTTGAGAGGGGAGGTGGGGAACTGTGATGAGAAATATCAGGTCTGCCTGAGCCGCATATCTCCTCCAATCACTGTTGTTAGCAACCTCTAGATTCTCTAATTCCTTAGCACCCTTCTCCAGAAAAGTCTGCTTACTTGTTTTTTCATCTTTAGATTTAAACCCACCCCAATCTGGAATCAGGTCTGAGTAGGAATTAGAGACTCCTGCACTCTGCAATTGCTCAGAATCCAGCTCCATCCATGCTGCTGGACTCTCTTCTAGTTTCCTATACATACCGCTTGAATAATCCCTGGTCACTGTTATTTGGGTTATTGACCTCCTGATTATAGCCTGCCCATTTTTGTCTTCTTTTATACTTACTTATCCTGTGACCATTTTATCTTCTGTCCTTACCATCAGCATGTGCACTGTCCTCTTCAATGAAGTGCCAAATCCTTGCCTAGTACCAATTCCTTCCTTCTACTGATGGCCTGGCTCTAATAACTGGACAACTGCAAACATAACCACCATTATATGGGGCTTAATCAAACACTACTGAGCCAGCTTTCACAGACAGAGCTAAGACATCAAATAGCCTTTTTGTGCATACTGCAGAATTCAGAACAACCTCAAATCCTCCTCCATTGTTCCTCGAGTTGGAATTGTGATGGGAATATGGGTTCTGAATCATATTGCTAGGTTGGAATTAAGTCTCTATCACTTATTAGTGATGTGACCTTAGGCAGATTTCTTGACCATTGTGTGCCTCAGTCTCCTGATAGTAGAACGAGCACATAACCACCTACTTCACAAATTGATTGTGAGAATTAAACAAGTCATGCACATTTGGCACATAGACAAGTAATAAATATATGGTAGAATTCTGATATTATAAACATTATTTCATTATTGTCAAGGGGTCATTAAGAATCATAAGAGGTAAAATATTATGGAGTGCTTATTAACACATGGTTGTGAGACAGAAAGCCCTAAGGTGTAGGTCTCAATTTAATAAAGTAGTGAGTAAACCTATGGACCCACTCCACTATTACTTGGATTACTTCCTTGGACTAGATTCACTACAGTATTATTTAATTTGCACTTCTTAGCATTTTTTTAAAAGATGCATGCTAAACATTAGTATCATTCAAATAAACTTCAAGATCATACATGGTCCAATCTCTATTCAGCATATCATTCAAAGAACATACAAATTTCCAAAAGTTTGAAGAACAATGCAATCTGTGGTTGTCAAGCTTGGAGCTATCATTTTAAATCATTTTAAGGTAGCTCATGAATGGTAAATAAGAACGTTTGAGGTTTCCAACTGCTCTTTATTTGGTTATTACCTCATAGAGTCTGCTAAAATTCTAGTCAATCCTGCTTCTCCTTTTATTTAACCCCAAATAAAATTATTTATCAATTGCTAAACATTTACTAAGACTTGGATTAGTTTTAATGATATTGTCTAAAATAAAAATAAAATTTATGAATATATCAGCAGGTTAGTTATGCATATCTTTCATAACCAAGAAGCTTAAAGATAGCTGCAAAAGTTCTCTCACAATGTATAAAATGTTTTGTATAGTATATAGAAAAGCACTTTGTGACCACCTACACTCTATTTAAATGACAGTTACAACGAAGGTTGGTCTCATATCCTGTCACTCCTTTCATATAACTTCCACTACAGCCACTGGATTTCTGGCCATTGTGAGAACGTGCCACGCTCTTCTGAATGCCTCTCCTCTTATCCTAGAATCCCCCCCCTTTTTCCTGGCTCTAAGAGAAAGCACAAATGATATTTCTTTGATTTTCTGAAAGAAGTAGTTGCTTCCTCTTTTTATTTCATTCGGATCAGTAATTTAACATGCAATTTAACATAGAAACTATGTTTCCAAGTTAGGAAGAAATCATCCTTTTGCTTTCCTCACATTCTTACCTTAGCTATGAAATAGGCTCCTCCTATGATCTGCTCTTTTGCAGGCTTCTCCTTATGGAAAGAGGATTGACTTAATTCACTGGTGAGATGGGCAGAGCCTCTCACTTTTTTAGCCACACTAACCTTGGGCAGGAGCCCTTACCATTTTCTCACCTGCTGTTTTTACTTTCTGTGCTGGGTGGTGAGGCCCTTCCTGTTCCTGCTTAAAATAGAACTTTCCAAATTAGTCAGTCGTATAAATGTGACTTGCCTTACTACTACAGCTGACTGAGGGTGGGGAGAGATGGGTTTATAAAGGCTAAATGGATCGCAAGATTCGCACATGTCAAAGAGCATTCGAATCATGAGGATCTTGTTAAAATGCAGATTCTCATTTAGTATTAAAGCCTGAGCATGTATCTCACAAACAAGCTCCCAGGAGATTCCCATACTGCTGATTTGAGGGCCATCCTTTGAGTAGCAAGAGAGTAGAAGACTCACTTCACAAACCCAACAGTTCATTAGTTAAACATCATTTAATTCTAATTTGTGCCAAACATTAGACTAAGAAACTAAAGAGGAATGGAACATAAATCCTCATCCATAAGAAGCCCACAGTCTAATGTGGCAGCAAATATAATAACAAATGAGTGCCACAATCATCCTGAGAATGAGAAGACAAGCCACAGACAGAGAGAAAATATTTACAAAAGACATATTTGATAAAGGATTGTTATCCAAATTATATAAAGAACTCTTAAAATTCAACAACAGGGAAACGAACAACCCAATTAAAAAATGGGCAAAAGATCTGAACAGACACCTAACTGCAAAAGATAAACAGATGGAAAATAAGCACATGAAAAGACTATCAACATCATATGTCATTGGGCAATTGCAAATTATTTTTATTAGTGTATTCATTACTACAAATCATGCTAATTTGTTATGCCTTTTATCCAGTCTCTCCCCTTCCCCTCCCCGTCTAATAACCATAAATTTGTTCTCTCCTTCTTAACTATTTCTCTGTTGATTTGTTGCCTAGATGATCTGTCCAGTGCTGAGAGAGTTGTGTTCAGGTCCCTGCATTATCATATAGCAGGTGCTTCTTCTATCACTCTGGAGTATGCTTTGTGGAGAGAAAGGTCCTCTTTTTTTTTTTTGGTCTCTGCTGATGACTCTCCTTGTGTCAATGCACTTGAGTGTCTGGTGGGTTATCTGCACAGTGGCTGTGACTACTGCTGTAGTGACTAGCTGCTTTTGTGGTAGCTGTGACAATTGCAGTGGCTATGGTGGGCTATCTGCATGGAAGTGGTGTTTGTGGTGTGCTCCTTACCTGGTTGTGGCTGGGCTCCACTTCCCCAGGCCCCGTGCTTCAGGACCCTGGTGGGGCCCTGTGGCAGCGGTGGCTTGCCTGATTGTGGCTGGGCTTGGCTTTGGCTTGCTCCATGCTTCCGGACTCTGATGGGGCACTGTGATGGCCTGATTTGGTTTTTTTTTTTTTTTTTCTGTTTTCTTTCAGTTCTGTGTTGGATTATTTGCTATTCCCACCACTTAAACTCTGCATTGGAACTAATTTGTTGTTCTTTACTTAATTCTAAAATGGTGGAACTTCCTATGGGGACCAGCACTTGAGACCTGTGGTTGAGCTAAATCGCTGCTTTGCTGCTGATTCCCTGGGGCAGGAATTGCATATTAAAACAACAATGAGATAATGACTACACACTTAAACATACTCTTATCATACAATGTAGCAATCATCTTCCTTGGTATTTAACCAAATGAATTGAAAACTTATGTCCACACAAAAACTTGCACATAGATGTTTACAGCAGCTTATTCATAATTGCGAAGACTTGGAAGCAACCAAGATGTACTACAGTAAGTGAGTAGATAAATACACTGTGGTACATCCACACAGTGGAATATTATTGAGCACTGAAAAGAAATGAGCTATCAAGTCACACACACAAAAAAACAACACGGAGGAAAATTAAGTGCATATTACTAAGTGAAAGAAGCCAATCTGAACAGGCTATATGGGGTGTGACTCTGGCTATATGACATTATGAAAAAGGCAAAACTATGGACACAATAAACAGATTAGTTGTTGCCAGGGGTTGGGGGGAGTGAAGGATGAATAGGTGGAGCACGAGGATTTTTAGGGAAGTAAAATTATTTTGTAAATCCCTATAATGGTGGATACTTGTTATTATACATGTCAAAATCCATAGAATCACAACACCAAGAGTAAACTCTAATGTAAACTATGGACTTCTGTTTGATAATGACATGTCTATAGTAATTCGTCGATAGTAACAAATGTACTGCTGTAGTGCAGGATGCTGATGATGGAGGCTGTGGGTGTGTGGGGGAGGGAGTACATGGGAACTCTGTGCCTTCCACTTAGCTTTGCTGACTGCTGTGGGGAAAAAAAAACGTGTGTGTGTGTGTGTGTGTGTGTGTGTGTGTGTGTGTGTGTGTGTGTATGAAAAAAGTCAGGCCAGAGAATCTATTCTTGGGACTAGAAAGTCTTGATTGGTGCACAAAACTGATTAAATAAACCACATATACTAAACATAGTCTCTACTTCCAGGTTTCTCAAATTGTGGACACTGTCAAATTTTATCAAAATCATCTAGAATGTCTTTTAGAGGTGAAGATTATAGAGCCATATTCTAGACCTCCTGAATAAGAATTTCTCAGCTCTGGGAGCTGGTAATCTGCAGTTTAGCGAGTTACTCAGGTTATTTTTATGAGCCATAGTGTTTGAGAATCACTCTTCTATCTTACGTCCACACATTTTCTTAGTACAAAAGCAAATACCAATTTGATTTCAAATAAGTTTTAATAACTTTATATTCTTATTGGGAACAATCAACAAGCATTAAATTTGTGAAAAATTATTAAATTATCTATATTCTTTTTTTCAAACCACCTATAAATTAATAAAATAAGCCAAGTAAACAATACTGAAATAGATTTATTTGGGAAAAATACACACATATATATATATATATATGATACCTTTATTAAAGAGGAATAAAAACATAAATGATTTGTGATTTTGGCAAGGATGGTACAAACATAAGAATAAATCATTGGTAGAGGTGAAATCATTATCAACATTATCTTTACTGTAAGTCATGCTAAGAATATAGTAAACAACAATAGAAATATTTTGTTTTTTAAATTAAAGAGAATTGTGAAGAAAATGTTCAATGTTATATGTTTATCTGATAAGAGGACAGCTAAATGTATTTTCCCCACACTTCCTGTATCTATTTTTAAGAATACCACATGCAGCTATTCTAATACGTCTTTTTTGCATAAGTTGCCCACAAATGCAGCTTGGCTGGAAGAGCCTACCTAGAACTTGTTGCTTAAAATTCGAGCTGTAATGATATCATACTGGTTAGATAACGGTAGATAACAGTGATGAATACCTGCAGCTCCAAATCTAAGGAGCTCAAACCCAACACCAGTGTTACATAAGAAAAGCTCCACCACAAAACCTCAGTTTTGTCTCTTTGTGTGTGTGCTCTTCTCACACTCTCATTCCCATAATTTCACACATTACTTTTCTAATGACCCAGTTACTCTAGTATTTTGAGCTTCATAAGCAAACTAAAAATGCAATGTCAGTTTGATCAGTTTCTCTTGTACCATTTCTGTAGGTCACCTACCCCTTCTATACGCTCACACACACACATGCGCACACGCACGCACAGGCCACATTCATTGTGAAGCAGCTCATGTATCTGTTCAAGTTCTCGTTTTGTATGAGGACTACTGTTATGTAGTAGCAGCACCTGAGAATCCTAATAGCCTCAAACTATTGAATGCAGTTGTAGACTATTTTTGAAATAATTAGACTCAAGTACTCTGGAAATTCAGAAAATGTGAAACTATCTTTTTATGCTTTTAAGTGGCTGCAACCTCGGTTTTTAAAAAATGATTATCAAACTGTAATACATCACTACATATAATTTGCCCTGATTCCTTAGTGAAGAGAACAGCAAGATACAGATGTGGTGAGTGAAATACTCATCAAGTAAATATTCAGAACTCTTCTCCATTCCATTAATCGTGCTTTTCATGTGCTATCAAGTCAAGCATGAAGTAGTTTAAGCCATCAGTCTTCACTTGCCTGATAACACCAATTCCCACTAATTTTTAATTTTGTTCAGATGCCCACAAATGTATTAGTTCAGCAGCATTATGTCACATTCATATACATTAGTCTATGTGACCCAAATACTGAGTCACCACTTTGCTCATAAATGCACTATACATCAATTGCTCTAGTAATAGCTGTATTTTCTTGGCAATCTAATAGGGTAGATACAAGTTTGCCAGTTAGGGGGAACAACTACCCCACACCCCATTGATGTATTCTGTATCTTTATTGCACCATTTAATCTTTCCATTCTTTTCTTATAAAAAGTCTAAAATTATTTCTCCTTTACATTTAAGAAACACCAGTCTTAGATTGACAAAGGAAAATTTCTTATTGTGAAAGGTTGACTGAAAACATATGATCATTTCTGTATTTATGGTTGGTTAGTCAAATTGGTACATTTTTTCTTTTTTAAGCGTGTGTAGTGAGCTAAACCAGATAACACAAACCTCTCTTCCCTACACATTTCTCTGATAGTTCCAAAAGAAAAATTGCGTTTGTATATTGGGTAAAATGTAGCTAAGTTTAAATGTTCTACTGTTCTGCTACTGATGATATCAATCAGTCTTGGAGAGAAGATTTTGTTGCTCAAGGCTATAATATAAAAGGCTCCTCAAAAAGATTCCAGGAGAAATTTTAATCATTTGTCCTATATATCCTCAAGAACTGAGAACCAACATGAACCTCCTTAACGGGAAAATTCCCAAGTTGAGAAACATTGTTAGACATCCTGTTGGGCCCAGACAATGGTGCTGACATGCTGATCATTCAGTGATCACTGGTTGGAGTCAGGGCCAGATTTAACTCCTCACACATATGGATGCATATTCTGTTGGTGCTTCTTTCACATTTCTTCCCTGTCTTGGGTTCATTCCAGTGATGGAGTGGTTCAGGGAAGCGTAAACAATGCCCTGTTTGTTTTCCTCCAGGCGTGGGTTAGAATAAACTTCAGGCCCTTCCTGCAACCTGAACCAAGAGTCAGGGTCATTGTCATAAATTTCAGTTTCTGATGGTAGTGTTTGGGAATTTTGCCTGGTGCCCACTTCAGTTTTCTCAGTCCTAAAGGAATGGGGAACATCAACCTATAAGAGAAAAAAAATGGTGTTAAGTACCACTGAAGGCTGTGATGGTGCATATCTGTTAGCAAACTGAATGAAAAGCTAAATGGAATCATGTACATTGAAAGAAATAATCTACTGCTCCTCGCATATGCTTCTGACATTTATTTTTAGCAGACTCTCAGTTATTAAAGGATGCAAATCTGAGGATCTCTATATTCACCCCAAATAGTTATTTTGTGCTTTATTATTGGTCACATTTGAGGTCACAGAACACTTTTCAATCCAAACTTCATGGTAAAAAAGCACAGCCAAAATTAATGGAAAAAGCATAAAATATCCCAAGGAAACTTCAGGCAGTTTATAACACAATTATAACAGTTATAACACAATGAACAGTATTAATGCAGTTTAGAATAAAAAGATTGAGGATAAAGCAGAACATATACCCCCTGAGAAGGCAGAAAGAATAAATATTATGAGTTATCCAAGATATATTATTATTATTTGTGACCTGGAATTTAAAAATTGCTATCAGTTTTGGAGGGACAAAGCTTAGACAAAGTTCCAATATGTTATTCTGGTTGTTATTTCTATCACAAGAAAATTCTTACATTTTCAAATACAGTCAAATATTTCAGAGCTTCTGAGAAAGAGGTGAATTTATGGAAACTGAAAATAAAATGAGTCCTGATGTTTTCTCACTCTCTTCAGTTATTTGTTAGGCATTCCTGGCTAGACAAAAGACCCACTTGGTAAAAATGAAGATATTATGTTAATGCTAAGGGTTATCTCAATTTTTAAAATCCCAATTTTGCCAGTCAATTTATGTTCTTACAGTTTGGCCCAATCCTTTAAGGTATCAGGTCCACAGCCTTTGATAATCTACATACCTTATTTGGTTCTGTCATCCTCATTGTGATGTGTGCGGTAGGATGTCTATTACATCGCCTTGACAGAGTTCTACCATGCAGACATGTCTAGCCCTATCCTGAGAAACGAGGTCACAACTGCTGATACACTGCCTCCCTCTGATGAGGTAGCTGCCCAGAAATAACATTAAGGCTGGATGATTGAAAGGGGCAGGGGTTATTTGGCTAAGATGGAAAGTGCCCCCAGCTCCACTTGAAGGAGCCTGGTTAAAGACAGTAGGTGGGGCACTGAAGAAGAGTGCCAAGTGACCTAATAGCCATAAATCCTCAATATATCAATGAGGTCCCTGTCATATTTTTTAGTCTGGGTAAGTCTGTCAATTCAGTTACCTAGCTCTCTTCTCAAAAATCGGATCATTTCTATGGAAAATTTTATTAGGAGGAATGGGGGAAATTTCAAGAGGATTACTACCTCTTTATTGCTACTCTACCTTATCGAAACACACACACACACACACACACACACACACACACACACACACCAAGTTCCTTTGCAGTAGCTCATTTATGACTATATTTTTTTAATTAGAGAGCTTTGATTTTTTGCAAATATATTACCTTATCTTACATTTTTTTCTTACATTTGTTTTTTAGTTTCAATATCTACACAACACTGAATCCAGAGCCTAAATAGATATTCCAAACCTTATTAAAAAAATAAAAAAATTAAAACTGCCTCCAAAATTCACTTTTCTTTGTCTGGGTGGCCTCTTCTTTAACAATCCCACACACATTACCAGAGACTTTAGCACAGTAACCAAGCCTGAGATCATGCCTCTTTGTCTGCTGGTGTGACTTATGAAGAAATCTAGTCATTTTATGAGGTAATTTATGGTTCATTCTTTCATTAACTTCCTATTCTTTTCCAGAAAGACTTTAAGATGTTTTTGTGAGAATAAATGAGTAGCTTGAAGAGCAGACTCTGACGCTTCTGTTCTGAGTCTAGGCTGCCTCCCATGCCCTTCCAAAGAAGCACTTGTTATGAGGCTTGTTAATCCTGAAGAGCTTTTGCTGCAGGCAGAGGTGTAAAAAAAAGCACATTTTTAAAAATGAGTCTATATACATAGTACTTGGAACAGTGCCTGGAACAGGGTGTTATATAAACTCGTGGAATGAATGGATAAATAAATAAATAAATACATAAATACATAAGAACAGAGTATAACACAAATTGAATTTGTTTTAATAGATGTATCAAACATACCAGGTTTATTTCCCTTCTTGGTGTATCAGAAGACTTCTTTTGTTTCTCTGTAAGACAAAAAGCAAAATAAGCAATCAAAAGAAGTAAAAAAAGCAAAGATAAACCACCTTCTCACTCACGTCCACCCCGTTGAATGCCAGTGACAGTGTTGTTAATTTTAGCTTGTTTATTCGCTTTGGCTCGCGTGCCACACACACCTCAGTTTGTGAGAATTCACACTGCCCACTGGCCTCACTGATTCACCTCTTCTCACTTTGCGTAGCCGTATGGCACATCCAAGAGGAAGGGGAGAAACCAGTGCATCACTTTGAAAAGGCTGTGCAAGGCCTTGCTTGGGGGACATTCCATACGCAGCACCAGAAATGCTGCTGTAGTGTCACCAACATAGCCAGGATCTCCTGCTGCCTAATTCACTTTGGAGGTGGTAAATCAAAATATTTATCCCTGCCTTTTTTTCTCTTCTTTTCTTTTCTTTTTCTTTTTTTTTTTTTTTTTAAGTTCTGTGAGAGGTTCTAGCAGCCTCAAGAAAGATAATGAATTCTACAGAGGACCCCAGAAATTGCTGTGTAGATGGAGAGGTGGGGTTACAGAGGATTCTTCAGTATCCTGAGGAAGTTCTGGGCTCCAGAAGTCCTAACTTCAAAATGCTGGAAGCATTTTTGCCCAGACAAAACTTTCTCCTGTGACAGACAAAATAAGGGTTGCTCTGTCTGGCTCAGTTTGTATAGCTACACAGTGGTTAGCATTGCGAAAAAGGTGCTGGGAGATGGAAAAGAGGATCAAGAAAAGAGAAAACTGAGGTGATTGAGATCAGAACTAGATCAGAATTTTCTATGCATCCCTCTCTTACTGTGTTAAGTGTTTAGTTGTGACATTGAGGAAATTCTTACAAAAGTAGAAAGGAATTGTTTTCAAAATATCATACCTCTCCCATCATAGCCAAACCCACATTTTACAAATGCGTTATTGTTGAGTGAGGATTAAGTTCAAGCATGTATTTTTAATGGCAACAGAAATTACAGATATATGAATTTCCTCTGGGGACATTGATTCTTTATTTAGACAAGGGTGTGTGTGACTGGCATAATGTGGCATATCTGCGAAAAGGAGAATGAGACAAAATAAGAAATCAGACATGTTGATTCAAGAGATTCTTTCAGCCAACCTTTCAACCCTGTTAAGGTTTAGAAGAGCTCCTTCTCATACAGACCTAAGATTGATGCAAATGGAATGAGAAATTCCCAGCAATGTGCTCTTCTACCACAGCCCTGGGCTGGAACACTGTGCTGTGGCGAGCATGCCTCACAGTGACAAGAGGGAGCCCAAATTAATCCAGTTAGTTATTTTGGTTTAAGTATGAGTTCTGCCAGGCACACTGTGCCAGCACCTCAGGGACCCGGGGCATGGAGAAGGGGACCAGACCCCCCCCCACACACACACAGCCAGGCACTCTGCACCAGTGCCTCGGGGCTGGCCTAGGGACCCGGGGTAAGGGCCTGGGGACTGGACCCCTCCCATAACTATGCACAGTGGGACTGCACATCAGCGCCCTGCCCAGGGGACTGAGGCATGGATAAGGGGACCGGACCCACCCTCCCCAACCGGGCACCCCATGCCAGTGCCCTGGGGCCCATCCGGGGACTCAGGGTATGGAGCTGGGGACTGGAACCCCCTCCCACAATGGGGCACTCCATGCCAGTGCCTCGGGGCCTTCCCTGGGACCCAGGGAATGGAGAAGGGGACCGGACTCCCGTCCCACAACCAGGCACACTTCACCAGCACCTCAGGTCCCTCCCGGGGACCTGAGGAATGGAGAAGGGGACTGGACCCCCCTTCCACAACCAGGCACACTGCACCAGCACTTTGGAGCCTGTTCTGGGACCTGGGGCATGGAGAAGGGGACCGGATCACCCCTCCTACCACCAGGCACACCACACCAGTGCCTTGGGGCCTTCCATGGACCTGAGACATGGAGAAGGGGACCAAAACCCCCACCCACAACCAGGCACACTGTGCCAGCACCTTGGGGCATGCCTAGGGACCTAGGGTAAGGAGCTGGGGACCAGACCCCCCTCCCATAACCAGGCACACCATGCCAGCACCTTGGGACCCATTCAGGGACCTGGGGCATGGAACCGAGGATCAGACACTCTCCACTACCAGGCACACTGCCAGCACCATGGAACAGGCCAAAAACATCTCCTCCATGTGGGTGACCCAACACAGCCACCACGATAACCATGGCTGCTGTGAAGGTGGCTAGATGCCACAACCACCAGGCAGATGGTCCACCAGCCACTGGAGTGAGTTGACACAAGGAGAGTCATCAGCAGAGGAAAAGAAAGGAGGAGGATGTCTGTCTCCACAGAGCCCATTTCATAGTGACGGAAGAGACATCTGCTCTATGATAGTATTGGGGGACCTGAACACGCCTTTCAGCATTGGACAGATCATTTAGGCAGCAAATCAACAAAGTAACCATTATTCTTTCAGAGGGAGAGAAGAAATCTAGGGTAATCAGAGGGGGGAGGGGGAGAGGAAGGGGGATGGGGAGAGATTGGACGAGGGGCATAAAGAATAATTACAATTTGTAACAATATATATGCTAGTAATATTGATTTGATCAACATATCTCAATGTTGAACCCCAAAAAGATGTATAATCAATTTTATTCAATAAAAATTAAAAAATAAAATAAATAAATAAAGGGGGAAAACAAACAAAAAATAAGTATGAGTTGTCCCCCCAGGAAATCACTATTCATGATTTATCACACAAGATCAGGAAAGAAAACAAGAACCAACCAAAAATATATCAGCCCCAGGAATAAGAACCCTAAATGTGTGGTCTAGAGGTGCAGAGGGAAAACGGAACCCACCTTGGTGCCTTCGTAGACAGCAGAACAGGCAGAAACAGGTCATGACGAGTAGAAGCAGTCCCCCCAAAGGAACCAAACTGTAAAGGAGCCATGGTCTGCCTGCTATCTCTTCCTCAGAGAGTGGTCCTGAGGTGCTGGTTGCATCTGGAATGTCAGTCAATGCTAAAGACAGTTAGGAAATCTGAGATATGTTAGGATCGGCAACAATGCTCTGCATTGTCTGAACTTGAATAAAGGAGATTTCAGGCTGATGCGTCCATTTCTCCTTCAGGGGCATTCCCTGAGAATTCCAGGCCTCAGTGTCATCAGTCACCTCTTTATTGCTGAGCAAATGTGGCTCAGCAATAATTTATGTTTTTCAAAAATCCTTTATTCTGGTAGGGTTAATCTTCCGTGGAACGATCCCCATAACAGCTCTCAGAAAGCACTTCTCTAAGCCCTTACATTTACAGTATCTAATTTAACTCTCATATTCACCACTTAAGGATAGTAGGGAAGCCATTATCTTTATTCAGTCCCATGACTTGAGAAGAGTTATTATTCCAAAAAATTGCTCAACTAGCAATTAACAGTTGTGACTAACATGTTTCTGTCACTAAATTCAAGTTCCTTAAATGCCCTTGCCTTGTCTCATAACTCATTGGTATCTCCAAATACCAAATACCTTTGGCATCCCCAAATATGGTTTGCCCGGCATACCACTAATGCACATTATTATCGATCAATGAATATTAACATGCATTAAGGCCCTGTTTGTCCATGGTTCGTTGCAACTTATTAGTGGGTTAAATTGTGAAACAATTTAGCAAATCACAAGTAGTATTGTTAAAAAATCAAACAGAATAGAATAGAAAATATCAGAAAGCATTGCACACACTAGATTAGTAGTTCCCAACTGGGACAATTTTGCCCCCCAGAGAACATGTGGCAACGTGTGAAAACATATCTGATTGTCACAAGGTAGGGGGGAGGGCTGGCATCTAGTGAGTAAAGGCCAGGTATTCTGGTTAAACATCCTACATTGCATAGGACACTCCCCGCTCGCTGCAACAAATAATTATTCACCCTAAAACGTCAATAAAGAAAGCCTGTCTTGAGATAAGTAAGGCTTTGTAAAAAAATGTGTGTGTTTGTATTATGGGCTATAATGTGGTGTAAGATCTATTTTTTTTTCTTTTGGGTTGCTGATAATACAGTATGAAAAGTATTGGAGTAAGATATTCTAGTGTAATATGTGTGATTTGTTTTCCTTGATTCTTGGTTGGGGGTAAAAATGATCAGGGGCAACTGCAAGCTGAATGTAAAGTGATTTGGTAATTCAGAGCGGTAACAAAGGTTGTACTACTCATGCTGCAGCTGTTGTTTAGGTTGGGCAAGCAGCCAAATCATTGCCAAAAGTGGCAGACACAGCTGTCTGTGGAGGGGTTTGGGTAGTGTCTTAGTCTATTTTCTGTCACTTATAACAGAATACCTGAAACCAGGTAATGTGTAAAGAAATGGAATTTGTTTCTTACAGTACTGGAGGCTAGGAAGTCCAAGGGGAAGGGATTACATACGGGGAGGGCCTTTTTCTGGGTGGGGATTCTCTGTAGAGTCCTGAGGTGGCTCAGAGTATCACATGGCGAGAGGACAAGAGCGTGTTCATGTGCTGATGTGCCAGCTCAGGTCTCTTCCTCTCCTTATAAAGCTACCAGTTCCACTCCCATGATAAACCATCAGTCCATTAACCCATGAATCCATTAATTCATGAATGGATTAATCCATTCATGAGGGCAGAAGCCTTACAATCGAATCACCTCCTGAAGGCCCCACCTTTCACCATTGCCACATTGAGGATTAAGCTTGAACATGAGCTTTGGAGGGGACAAGCTTTCAAACAGTAGGAGATAGCAATGAGGGCTAAGGTTTCCACAACATATCACCTAATACAAACAAATCTACTGAAGTAAGAAGATCCACCTTCTAAACAAACTATAGTTTCCTTAATTTTACATAATTAGTTTGACACTTACTTCTTAGTAGGTGTTCTGAATTATTAAGAGTCCATTCTGAAACAGAAAAATAAGAAAAAGAATTGAAATTGGTTGGGAAAACAATGAGGATGTACACTTGAGTATATCCAAAATCAGAGCTAGTTTCAGAGAAGACTCCAGCATTTGCACACCAACAGAGAATCCGATAATCCAGCTCAAGGTCACTATGTGTAATCGGTGGATCACATCTTAAGGTCATGGACACAAACTAAATCGATGGGTTTATGTTGAGGCTCAAAGAAAGACTTTGTAAATACAACATAAACTCCATCACTCTGCTTTGATCCCTCTTCCTCATTCCTTAAGTATAAGGACACAACACAGCTTGTATGACACCTCTGGCACCTGGAATAACAAGACACACATTCAGCAGGTGAGTGTGGAAGGCCTCAAGGAGAGGATGCTTTGGGCGATATTCTGGATGCTCATTCTGAAACAAAGATTGTGCCTCTCAGCTTCCTGCCCTCTTGCCCTATCCCCACTTTCCTGCACAGATAATGACCATCCCACCTTTGTGAAGGTCCCAGTCAGAGACTGACCAAGGGCAGGTTGGGGAGGATGGAGTTTCAGGCCAATGTATGTTCCAGTGAGGTTCCTCAGTTCGATCAACTTTCCCCCTGAGACTTTGCTTTGTTTTTCAAAGTGGTTTTCTTTATCCTGAGAGAATATTGCTGAGAGAGACCTGTTCTTACATGGACATAAACAGCAAAGGAAAGTCAGATACAAAAACAAGAAAATTCCCAATATCTCTTCAGAAAGATATCTAAAGGGGAGAAAATAAAATATATTTTTTTATCATGCCTCCATAATTTATTTACAAAAGGTATGGTCCTTAAAGGTAATTCCAGAGTATATTTTTTTTCTCACCTCATACTTAGTTCACTGAGCACTACCACGTTCTGAAGACAAAGGAATTTTTCTTTGACCCTTTCCTTTTTATCTTTGTTTTTACCACTTCACTAAAAGAAAATCTACATTCAGTTTAAATTAGTTTAAATCTACACCCAGTTTTAATTAAAGTTAATCTTTAAATCATCTACTTGACTTTTGTGAAGGAAGCAGAGATAATCCCCCCAAAACATGACTGAAGTCCTGCCTTGCAGGACATTACAATCTTTCATGGGACTTAAAGGATATTTCCACACATGAGTATAGTGAAAGGAAATCTGTGATAAATGAGAGCACAAACCGTAAATGGCATAAAAATGGACAGAAGGAAAAGAGAAATCACTTCCCATAGGGTGATCGTGGAAGGCTTCCTTGAGAACTTGGGAAATGTGCTGGGCTTGAAAGAAGGGGTAGAATTTTGATAGGTGGAGACAAATGAATGGGTGCCCTACAAGTAGTGAGAATGGCATAGGAAGGGTCATGGTGAAGACATGGCAACAGCAAGTAGGAATGTTAGGCTGGAGCTGAGAGGTCCTATATGAAATCCAGAAACAATCTGGAAAGGTAGGAGGGGAAGAACCATGGAAGACCTTGAATGCTGGTTATCAAACAGCTTAATATTGTGAGCACTGGGGATGCTCTGAAGGGGACTCAATAAAAGAGTGGCTTTATGAAAGAAGTGTATGAGGCAAATTAAGTGTATTGGGAAGATTTTTGGCTGACACAGACCAAAATGGGGAAACACTAAAGACAATCATAAATTAATTGGAACCATTTAGAAGGAAGATAATGAAGGTCTGAGATGCTTATAGAAGCTGTGTGAAACAAATCACAGAGTGGAAAGTTGTTGACAGACAAGAGTGAAAGGCCAAAGCAAAGCCCTGGGGAATTTCCAATAGAGGTCAGGAGAGTTAATTAACAAGGGGATAAGAAAGGGAGTGATAAGAAATGTGGGAGAGCAGGAGAGTAGGAAATTAGGAGAGTAGAAATCTTCAGAAAGAAACTTACAAGGATTTTCCATGTCTCCAATCTAGCTCTTAGAGTTTCTCATAACTTTTATCCTTAGCATTGTTTGTTCTAGTTTGGCACTAATAAAACCCCTCATGGCACAGGGTTAAGAGGGAATGCTGCCTCCCCTAACCTGAAATTAGGCCCTCTCCTCCACAAAACAGATAGATTCTAATTTCAGCCTCTGGTGATCTCCAAAAGATGCACCATTATGCACCTTGCAAACTGTAAACCATTGTTAGCGGTCAAGGAATGAACCAAATATTGGATGGAAAAGAAACCATAGTACTACTAGGAAACTTTTGTGTCTTGTGTAATTATTAGCTTGCCTCTGATCATGGCCAAATTCCTCCCTCTTCTATAGAATTGGATTGGTTCCCATGAAAAAAGGCTAAATTACACAAGAAGTCTTCTCTTCCAAGGAAGGTGGACTCAATGACACTAAAATTAATTTTATTATATACTGTATTAGTGTATATTATATAAATTTTTCAATAACACATTTATTTTAAATTTAATAGTATAATTAATGTCATCCTGGAAGTAATGTTTTGCAAGTTATGCTTACTTTTATAATTTATTTTGCAAGTTAAAAAAGTAGTACTTTTTAAAACTTCACTATTTCATCTCATTAGTGTGAATTATTAGTACAATTCTTTTCAGAAAGTATTCATTCCATATGTCCTCAAAATAGGCTTCTCCAAGTTGTTAAAGACACTTTTTGTACTTTACATAGATTATATTCTTTAATTCATTTACAAAGAAATAGTTACTGAGCTCCTGCCATGTGCCAGATACAATACCATCTATCATATAGAAGCAAAGATGTTTACGACAGCCTTCATCCCAAAGAGGTTTTTTAAGCCAGTGCATGCATAGTCACAGGTAACTAGCAATGAGTTTGACCCCAAATTTGCAAAAGCAGAGTCTACAACTCTGCCATAAATTCCTTCTACACTTCTTTGCTTCATAATTGAGGATTGTAGCTAGAACTAGAATACTGTGCATTCTTTCATTGCACTGCTGTAAGGGATTTTAAGGTGATTTAAAGGATTTTACAGAGATTTTAATGAATTCTTTCATTGGGCTACTTTAACAGAATTTAAAGACTGAATCCAAAGAGTGCATATGAAGTAATAAATTAATTAAAAAAAAAAAAAAAAAAAAACAGCTACGAATTGTATGCATTCAAGCAAATGGTGTCCATAAAAGAAATAACTGTGAGGCTGTATCTAGATTTTAGACATGCTACTACTGCACCATACCTCTGAAATTTCTCCTTTGCAATAACCTTCAGGGTCAGTTTATGGGCCACAGAAGAAACTCCATTTCATTTCTTGTTATTAAAGGTGATGGATCTGGGACATGACTGGTGCCATTGTGCACAAAATAAGCACAAAATAGCTGCTGGCCTTGTCTTCCACTCCAGCACCAAACACCTCCCCCTTCCCTTTATGAGAAGCCTCGTGGCTTCTGCAAAACAGAAACCCTTTTGCTGCTATAAGGGCACAGTTCTCCACCCTGGTCACATAGCTTCTGCATTAGCACAATGCCCCTCCTTGATAGTATCAGCCAGACCTTGGTGCCCTATATAAACTCTCTCATCCCCACACCTGAGGCTGTTCTCCATTTTGAGAGCAGCCCCAGGCTGCCCACCACTTTGAGCACAGCCTGGCAGATTCTTTTCCTTTCCTTTAATAAAGCTTGATTGGTACCTGGCATTTTGGTTCACTTTCTTTCATTATGGTGCCAAAACCCAGCAAGGGTTTTGGCTGACATTGATTGGCCTTTGGCTGCTCTTCCCAGACCTGCCGAACTGGGTACACTTGGGACTCTCTCCTTTTGCCATTTCAGACCAATGCATCCAACATAGGCCTCAATTCAGGGTGAGTCAGTGGCTAAGTCCTGTCTCATCTCAGGTTCCCCCAACTCACTCACTCTTGTTCTGAAAGCCCAGGCACCTGGCCGGGGGAACTCTTCTCATGCCCCCAGCTATTAGAGGATGCTCCATTAGTCAGTTGGTGGCTTCTTGCTTGAAAAGAAGATGGACAACAAAGAGGATGCTCTTTGTTGGCATCTCTACCGGGACTGCCCATTTCCTTTCTCACCCTCTAAATGGGATCCTTACAATCCAGACCTCCATGTTCTATGCTTCCAGGCTGTCTCCTGGACAATCTCTTGTCCAGGCCTCCAGGGAGACATTAAAACTCAAATGCCTCATTACAATGGATGCCAGTGGCCACAAGATGGCACCCTTGATTTAGATACTCTCCTAGACAACTTTTGTCACTGAAATGGCAAGCCGGAGAGATTCTTTAAGTTTAAGCCTTTTCCACTATCTTTGATCATGTTCTTCTTCTCTGTCAAAACTGTCCTATGTCTCAAATTCTCCGCGCTCATGCCTGACCTGCCCTTCCAGACTTGGATTAATCTTTTAATTCGTCAGACTACTCTGCTCCCCATACGGACCACCTCAACTACCTCTGTACACTCCAAATCCTTCACCAGCCCCTTTACTTTTTCTCTCTCTTCATCCTCAGCCACCCAACCCTCCCTTCTTCTCGCCCTTCATCAGGTAACAACCCTGCCTTACCTCCAGCTCCTTTAAACCCCCCCTCCATGAAGTGGCTGGGACGGAGGGGATTATCTGGGTCCATATCCCCTTTTCTCTTTCTGATCTCTCCCAAGTCCAAAATTGACTAGAATCCTTCCGGTCCAACCCAAACACATATCCATCCCCTGAAGACAAGGAGAGGGTCTGGATAACAGCCCAACAACAGACAGATGAGGTACATGCTCAAAATAATAGTCAGCCTGTGGGAGCTGTTGCTGTTCCTCACATGGACCCAAGTTGGGACCACCAGGCTGGCCACAGGGATCGTGATCTTTGGGATAACATGATAACACACTTGATTTACAGCCTACAAAAGGCTACTAATACCTAAACTGCTTCTTTGAGGCTTTACATAAATACACACAAATAGACTCAAACTCCCCGGCAGGCATGGCCTTTTACGGTACCTCCTCAACACAGCCTTCAAGGTTTTTAATGATAGAGAGAGAAAAAAAGAGGATTGTTTTAAAAGAGATCAGGCCAAATATCAGCTCCTGGCTAATGCCATCTGAAGCTCACATACTCCAAAGCCGGCTGCCTCTAGGGGCAAGCCACCTGGGAACTGCTTCAAATGTGGTCAACCAGGCCACTGGGCACAGTCCTATTCTCACCCCAGGCTCCCTCCTGGGCTCTGTCCTCACTGCAAACAGCTGGGTCACTGGGGGGATTGACTGTTCCACTTGTGAGAGAGGGAGTGGCCCAGTCCCCAACCCACAACCTTTGGCTTCATGGCCATCCCTACTGAAGCTTCTAGGTTTTGCCCAGGAGGAGGACTGACAATGCCCAGGGCCCAAGGTCCCCACAGAGATCACAACGCATGAGCCCAGGGTAACTCTCCTCCTGACAGGTAAGCTGATCTCTTTTGTCATCGATACAGGGGCCATTTACTCTACCCTTCCTGAATGTGCAGGACCAACAACCCTGTCCTCTATCACAATAGTAGGGGTCACAGGATCAGAATAGCACCCACATATCACTCAACCCCTTTCATGCACCCTACATCACACCCAATTCACATAGAAATTTTTAATAATGCCTCAATGCCCAACTCCCTTACTGGGATGGGACACTCTTTTCAAATTCAAAGCTACTCTTACCCTAAACACTTTAACTCCAGCTACAATACTCCTGTTACAGGCCACCCCAGACCTGGGCCCTGAAACTTCTACCGTCCCCTTTCCCCCTGACAAAGTTAATCCTGTAGCATGGGACACTTCTTCTCCCTACATTGCTATACACCATTCCCCTATATCTTGTTCAGAACCCCTCTTTGTTCCCTGATGTCCCACAGTACCCCATCACTAACAAACACCTAATAGGCTTAAAACTCATCATACGCAAACTCCTTTCTTCTCATATTTTATGGCTTACCCACTCGCCTTTTAGTACACCCATCCTTCTGATTATAAAGCCTAACAGCTCATATTGTTTAACATAGGACTAATCCTGACATGTGCCATTCCCAACAACTCACCTGGACAGGTTTGCCCCAGGGATTTTGGGATAGCCCCCACTTTTTCAGCCAGGCCTTAGCTCAATACTTATCTGAACTTCCTCCAACCTCTAGCACATTAATACAATATGTGGATGACCTCCACCTTTGTAGCCCCTCCTATGAGGATTCACAGGGCCACACTGTTGCTCTCCTTAATTTCCTGGCCTCTAGGGGATATCGAGTGTCCCCCAGCAAGGCCCAAATTTCTTCCCCTTCAGTCACCTATTTGGGAGTCCACCTCACCCTCAACACCAGAGAAATAATGGGGGATCACAAAAGTTTAATTTCTGAACTCCCTACTCCTTCCACAAAGAGTGAAATTCTCTCTTTCCTGGGGCTTGCAGGATATCTCCACATGTGGATCCCTAACTTTGGCATGCTAGCAAAACCATTTTATGAGGCAGCCAAAGGGAATCGTGCCATTACCTTAGATCCCATAAAGCCCATCCATTCCTTCTTACAGCAATTAAAAGCCACTCTCCTTGCAGCCCCAGCTCTATCCCTCCCAAACCTATCTCATCCTTTTATCCTATACATCACAGAAACCCAAGAATTGGCAGTAGGGGTTTTGGGACAAGAGGCAGGAGACATTTTCTTCCCAGTTGCATACCTCTTTAAACAACTAGACACCACAGCTCAGGGATGGGCCCCTGTTTATGGGCCTTGGCGGCAGCCGCCCTTTTAACACAAGAAAGCTCTAAACTAACTTTTGGACAACAAACAGTCAAGACCTTCTCAGGCATAAGGCCAAGTCAATTCTCTCCCCTTCCCGCCTACAACTTATCCACCTTACCTTCATTGAAAATTCCTAGTTCTCCTTTAAACCTTGCCCACCCTTAAATCCAGCCACTCTCATCCCCAAATACTCACAACCCTTAGAACACAATTGCATGGAGGCTTTAGACCTCTTTCTCAATCCCTTTCCACACATCTCCCTGCATCCCACTATGTGGCCCCAACATACGTGATTCATAGATGGGAGCTCCACCTCCGTGCCTGTCCCCTGGGTGGGCTATGCCACAGTAAATCTAACACAAGCTATTGAGGCTGCCCTCCGCCCCCCTAACACCACTTCCCAACAGGCAGAACTCATTGCCCTCACCTGCGCTCTCACTCTAGCAAGTAACAAACTAGTCAATATATACACTGACTCTAAGTATACTCACCACATCCTACACTCCACCCTGCACAACTCCCAAAGGAGGTTGGGGTTATATACTGCAGAGGACACCAAACCTCCAATAACCCCATAGCCCAGGGAAACAAACTGGCGGATCTAGCCACAAAACAGGCTGCTCAGTCACCAGGCCCCCACTCTCCCTCTCACTCTCAGGTCCTTCTCATGGCCCCTACACCCTTATCCCAATACACACCCCAAGAAACACAACACCTCCAATAACTGGGAGCAAAGAGGAAGGACAACTGGTATACTCTCTCCGGTTGCTATGTCCTCCCTACCACACAGACTGAGCAAATCCTTTTAGGTTTCCATAATTCAGTTAATATAGGCTATGAACCCCTACTATGCCTTCTTCAGCCCTTATATTACTCTCCCCACATGGCCAAGTTACTTAAACAAATCATTCAAAATTGTCCTTTGTGTACTCATTGCTCCAATCAAGGTGGCCTCCAAGTTTGGTCCTTTCCCACCCACCAGGCCAGAGGATACACTTCTGGCCAGGACTGGCAAATTGACTTTACTCACATGCCTCCCCAGAAAAGGACATGCTATCTTCTAACCTTAGTAGATAACTTTTCAGGTTGGATTGAGGCTTTTCCCTGCACTTCAGAGGATGCTACAGCAGTAGTGCATGCTGTCACCTCAGAAATCATCCCTCATTTTGGCTTGCCCACCAGCCTCCAGTCTGATAATGGCCTGGCATTCATTTCTCAGATTACTCAACTCACAGCACAGGCATTACATATCAAACGGGACTTACGTACACCATATCGGCCTCAGTCATCAAGCAAAGTAGAAAAAGCCAATCCCCTCATAAAAACACACCTCACCAAGCTGTCCATGGAACTTCACTCCCTTGGACCCAACTTCTCCCTTTAGCACTCACTCACTTGTGAGCTGCCTCCCACAAGCCCACAGGCCTCAGCCTCTTCGAACTTATGTCCCTACTCTTTCTCTTATGAGGATTCTTCTTCAGGAACAAGCCAACCTCCTATTACCTCATCCTTTCCCACCACCCCTTCAGATTTAAAACTGAGCCTGAGACAGCAAGTGTATATTAAAACCCGAATCCCAAAGCCTTTCTCACCATGTTGGGAAGGGCCTTACACAGTACTTCTCACCACCTCCACAGCAGTGAAGGTACTAGGAAAGGCACCTTGGTGTCACTTATCCTTGGTAAAACTAGCACCTGAGACTTTACCCAAAAATCTGTTAACACCGAGCCAGAGGGGTCCCTCTACTCAATCCCCAACCCAACATCTCCTCACACTTCGTCCATTTTAGGACCCACAAAACTAAAAATCTTCAGGACCTTCGCTTGTCCCTCAATCCCAGAAGAAGGATGATCTTTCCCCCGGTGACTATCCTCTTACTCTGCAGACCTGCTTCACATCCTTCACACAGGAGCTGCTCCAAGACTGATCCTGACCTGCTATTGCGGGTTTGCCATCGTGGGACATGATAAGTATAAGCCACCCCGTGTCCCTAACCTTTATTATACTACCTGTTCTAGTACTTGCTATAGGATTGGTCAGTGCTGCCCCAAAGGAGAGTAACATTATATGAAAATTTCTCCTGGCACTTCTTTACCTCCTATCAGTAGGATGCTTCTTAGCGATTTCACTGTGGCAATGTGCCCTTTAAATTCTTTTGGCTCCCTAACCCTTCACATCCCTCCTGTGTTTTTCCTCCTATCTCAATGCTCCCCCTTACCTGGAACATGGAGGTTCCAGGTCCACAGGGACAATGCAGTCCTCAACAAATCAGACTGGTCCCCAAGCGACTTATCTGTCTCCCACTTGGTAAGGAACTTTCTGTGGTCACCCCCCTTCCTGTTGATGCAGCCCACAATGTTTCCAAATGTCTCTTCACTTAATCTCACCTCAGTGGGGACTGTCAGCGTTGTGTGGGGCCTGCCCACACTCTGCCTCACTAACAACAAATGCTACCACTCACTTACCCCCTACTCATCCCTGCCCTAAAACCGGAATATATTTCCTTGGTAAAACTGTGTTATCCTGTTGCTTGCCCCCTAACGTGATTTCTTGCATATTTGTCTGGCTCGTGACATCAGACATCACCATCCAGACAGATGGAGGGATGGAGACGGGACTGGGACTAACTTTGCCCCCCCCTTCAGGAAGTGCCCCCCCACTCCCATAGGACACTAATTGTAACTTTTTTAATTGGGGCAGGGGTCCTTCCTGCAACTGGGACTCGCATAGTGGGCCTTGCTATTGCCTCTCAATTCTATCAAAAACTCTCAGAAGAACTAAGCATAGATAGCATCTCCTTTCTCCAGTGACAGGTCACCTCACTCACGACAGTTGCTTTACAGAACTGTTGGGCCCTTGACCTCCTTACAGCTGAGAAGGGAGACACCTGCCTCTTCTTGGGGGAGGAATGCTGTTATTACGTAATTGAGTCTGGGGTGATCCAAAACAACTTAAACCATTTAAAGGCAAGCATTGATCACCAACACAAAGGGTTACAAAACACAAACACACCTTGGGGGTGGCCCCAGTCACTGAACTCTTGGATACCCTGGCTTATGCCCCTACCAGGACCCCTCACTGCGCTGGGACTCATCCTACCCTTTGGTCCCTGTCTCTTTTTGTGTTTCTCTAATTCCTTGCAGGAATGAATGCAGGCTTTCACCAGACAAAAGGTTGCCGAATTGTTCTTTCGAGGAGGATATCAGCCCCTCAGAATCAGCGGCCCTCCCCTGGAAGAATACATCCTCCCCACACAAAACCAATACCCTGCCACCTAATTGTTTTACCTGCAACATAAATCTTTTATTTTTTCTATATCTTTGCCCATCTCCAGCAGGAAGTAGCTTCAGAAGAATGAGACCTTCACCCCTGTCCCCTTCTCTTTATACTTAAAAGGTGGGAATGATGGATCTTGGAAGTGACCAGCACCATTGTGCACACAATAAGCACAAAATAGCCTCCAGCCTTGTCTTCCACTCCAGCGCCAAACCCCTTCCCCTTCTCTTTATGAGAAGCCTCAGGACTTCTGCAAAACAGAAACGCTTTTGCTGCTGCAAGTGCACAGTTCTCCACCCTGGTCACATAGCTTCTGCATTAGCATAATGCCCCTCCTTGATGGTATCGGCCAGCCCTTGGCACCCTATATAAGCTCTCTCACCCCCACATCTGGGGCTGTCCTCCATTTTGAGGGCAGCCCCAGGCTGCCCGCAACTTTGAGTGCAGCCCATCAGATTCTTTTCATTTAATAAAGCTTGATCAGTACCTGGCATTTCACTCACTTTCTTTCAAAAGGATGCTCTTCTTTTATCCAAATATAGTTGCCCCTCAGTATCCACAGGGGATTGGTTCCAGGTCCTACCACGAATGCCCAAATCCACAGATGCTCGAGTCTCTGATATAAAATGATGTAGTATTTGCATGTAACCTATGCACATCCTCCCATAAGAGTAAGATAAAAAATTCTATACATATTCAGTACAGACAATTTTTTAAAAAATATTTTCAACTCATGGTTGGTTGAATCCACAGATATAAAACCCATGGATATGGGGAGCTGACTGTATTGCTTATTGTGGTAAAATACATATCACATAAAAATTACCATCTGAACCACTTAGAGCATGCAATTCAGTGGCATTTAAGACATTCACCGTTTTGCACAACCATCACCAATATCTAGATTGAAAACATTTTCATCACCCCAAAAGGAAAGTCTGTCCTCATTCAGCAGTCACTCCACATTCCTTGTTTCCCCCAGCGTCTGGCAACCACTAATCTACTTTCTGTCTCTATAGATTTGCCTGTTCTAGATATTTCATATAAATAGAATCATACAATATGTGACCTTTTGTGTCTGGCTTCTTTTACTTAGCTAATGTTTTTGAGATTCATTCATGTTGTAGCATTTATCAGTATTTCATTCCTTTTTGTGGCTGAATAATATTCCATTGTCTGGATATACCATATTTCCTTTATTCACTCATCAGCTGATAAACATTTAGGTTGTTTCCACTTTTTGGCTATTATAAATAGTGCTGCTATAAACTTTCATGTGCAAGTTTTTGTGTGGATATATATTTTATTTTCATGCAGTATTTACATAGGAATGGAATTGCTCGGTCCTTTGGCAACTAGCCTTAACCTTTTAGGGAATGCCAGACTGTTTTCCAGGTAGGTACACCATTTTACATTTCCACCAGTAATGTATGAGGGTTTTCATTTCTCCACATCCTTGCCAACACTTGTTATTTTCCACTTTTTGAAATCTGTTTTTTTTTTTTTTTTTTTTTTTAATTCTGGTCATCCTAGTGGGTGTGCAGTGAAATCTCACTGTGGTTTTGATTTGCATTTCTCCGATGACTAATGTCATTAATCATTGTTTTTTCATTTAGCCATTTGTATATCTTCTTTGATAAAATGTCTGTTCAAGCCCTTTGCCCATTTTTTAATTGAATTGCTTATCTATTTGTTATTTTAGGAGTACTTTATGTATTCTGGATAATAGTCTCTTCTCATATATATGATTTTCAAATATTTTCTCACGTTCTGTGGATTGTCATTTCACTCTCTTGATAGTGTCCTTTGATGGAGAAGAGTTTTTAATTTTTATGAAGTCAAATTAATCTATTTTTGTTGTTGTTGTTGTTCCTTATGCTTTTGTAATCATGTCTAAGAAACCATTGCCAAATCTAAGATCAGGAAGATTTAAGAAAACATAGCTTTATAGTTTTATATAAATGTAGTTTTTATAGTTTTAGCTCTTATATTTAAATCCCTGATCCATTTTGACTTATTTCTTTATATGGTGTGAGGTAGAAGTCCAAATTCATTATTTTCCATGTGTATGTACAATTGTCCCAGCACTATTTGTTGAAAAGATTATTTTCCCCCTATTGAATGGTCTTGGCTCTGGTCAAAAATTAGTTGACCATAGATATACGTTTATTCCAAACTCTCAATTCTAGTACATTGATCTATATGTCTATACATATAGCCACTGCCATGCTGTTTTGATTACCATAGTTTTGCTGTAAGTTTTGAAATAGGGAAGTATTAGTCCTCCAACTTTGTTCTTCTTTTTCATGATTGTTTTGGCTATTCATAGTCTGTTGCAATTCCATATGAATTTTAGGATCAATTTTTCAATTTCTGCACCGCCCCCAAAAATAGGGACTTCCAGGAAGGTGGCAGACTGGAGGCATCCAGGATAATATTCCTCCCACAGAAGAAAATCAAGATGGGCTCACCACCACCACAGCTGCAAATGCCAGAGCTGTTGTCTGGTCCCAGAACTGTTGCCCACTGCAGAGCAGCTCCCCACAGAGCAGCAGTCCTGTGGGCTGTTCATCACTGCAGCCATGAACTCCACAGATGCAAGCAAGGCAGCTGCAACCACTGCCACCATTGCTGTCACCCTGAGTTAGCCCCACTGCTACCAAGGACACTGCAGATGTGAGGAAGATGGCTGCAGCCACTGCTACTAGGTAACCCCACTGCTTCTAAGAACATTCCAAACTGCCACCACCACAAGGTAATCCCACCAAAGACACTGCCGAGGACACCACAGATGTGAGGGTAGTAGTTGCAACTACTGGTACCACTGCTGACCCCACAAGGTAACCCCTTTGCTTCTGTGGACCCTGCAGACACCAGGGAGGCAGTTGCAGCCATGACACCACTGTTGCTGCTGCGAAATAACCCTGTTACTGCTGCAGGCACCATAGCTACATAGGCTACAGCTATGGATACTGCAGCCAAGTGGGCACCTGCTACAACTGCCACTGCTACAGTCACAGCCATCACTGCACTGCCAGGCAGCCACAATCATCATGCAAGTAGCCTGCTGATGCTAGAGCCACTGCTGCCATGCCAGCAATCCACCAAAACCACCTCCGCAATCACCATCACTGCAAGAGTGGCCTACTACCACAGTAGCAGCTGCAGCAGCCACTATCACTGTGCAGGCAGACTGCTCACCACTTGACTGCATTGACACAAGGAGGATCAGCAGCAGAGTCCAGGGAATAAGGGTAATATAGGAAGCAACTGCTCTACCAGATGACCAGACATCAAAGTAGAGATACTAGAAATACAAAACAAATGAGTCCAACAAAAGAATACAAAACCTCTCAAGTATCAGACCCCATAGAATAGGAAACCCTCAAAATGACTGAAAAGGAACTCTGAGTAAAAATCTTAGGGAAACTCAGAGATATAAGAAGGCTCATTAGATGACACAATGAACTGACAAAAACTACCCAGAATATGAAGGAGGAAATTTACAAAGAAATTACTACTTTAAAAAAGAATGTAGCAGAATTCATGAAACTGAAGGAGTCATTCAACAAAATAAAAAACACAACTGAGAGCTTAAGCAGCAGGAAAGAATTTCTGATCTGAAGACAGTCTCTTCAAAATAACTCAGGCAGACAAAAAAAAATTTCAAAAAGTGAAGAAAATCTAAAAGAGCTAGTAGACAACTTTCAGTGCACAAATATCCAAATCATGGGTATTCCTGAAGGGGAGGAGAAAGGAAAGGCATTGAGAACATATTCAATGAAATAATAATGGAAAACTTTCCAGGTATAGGGAGAGACACAGACCTTCAGATTTGGGAGGCTCAGAGATTCCCAAAGAGATTTAATCCAAAATGGTCCCCTCCCAAGTACGTTGTAGTCGAACTGGCAACTCAAAGACAAAGAGAGAATCCTAAAAGCAGCAAGAGAAAAGCATCTAGTCACCTATAAGGGAGTTCCCATCAGATGAACAGCAGACTTCTCAACAGAAACTCTACAGGCCAGAAAAGAATGGAATGATATATTCAAAATACTAGAAGAAAAAACTGCTAGCCAAGAATAATATACCAAGCAAGGCTATCCTTCAGAAATGAAGAAATAGCGTATTTCCCAGACAAACAAAACCTATGAGAGTTCACCATCACATGACCAGCCCAAGAAGAAATCCTCAAGGGAGTCCTACATCTGGAATCCGAAAAACAATAATCACTACCATGAATACACAAGAAAGAACAAAACTCACTGGTAGAACAAAAATGCAAATGGGAAAGAGAAATAAACCATATTTTACCACTTCCAAGACTGGCTATTACCAAAAAGACAAAGAATAACAAACGCTGGCAAGGATGTGGAGAAAAGGGAACTCTTCTACACTGTTAGTGGGACTGTAAACTAGTGCAGCCATTATGGAAAACAGTACGGAGTGTCCATTACAGAAACAGTATGTTTCTCAAACAACTTCAGATAGAACTACCATACGATCCAACAATCCCGCTTCTGGGTATACACCCAAAGGAATGAAAATCATCATGTCAAAGGGATACCTGCACCCTGATGTTCACTGCAGCTCTATTTACAATAGCCAAGAGTTGGAACCAAACTAAATGTCCATTGTTGGATGACTGGATAAGGAAAATATAGTATATATACACAATGGAATACTACTCTGCTATAAAAAAAGGATGAAATTCTGCCATTCACAGCAGCATGGATGAACTTAGAGAAAATTATGTTAAGTGAAATAAGCCAGGCACAGAAAGAGAAATGGTGCATGTCTTCACTCATAAGTGGGAGCTAAAATAATAAACAAATAAATTTTTTAAAAGGAAGAAAGAACAATCACAACAATATGTTGAACTTTCAAAAATAGAGAACAGAACTGAGGTTACCAGAGGTGGAAAAAGGGGAGAGGGAGGGGGAGTAAGGGAAGAATTGATAAAGGGCAACGAAAAATGATTATATTGTGTAATGTTGAAAGTACTAAGTATCCTGATTTGAGCATCACATATTGCACATGGGTATTGATATTCAACTCTGTATCCCACAGGTGTGTACAATCAGCTCTGTTACAATAAAAGAAATCATTTATTAGACAGTTTTCAGAAAAAGAAAGGATGTTGGGATTTGATGAAAATTGCATTGAATCTGTAGATCACCTAGGGAAGTACTGTCATTTTTACAATACTAAATCTTCCAATCCACGAACATGGGATGTCTTTCCATTTATTTACACCTACTTTAATTTCTTTCAGACATGCTTTTTTTTGTTTATTGTACAAGTCCTGAACCTCCTTGGTTAAATTTATTCCTAAGTATTTTATTTATTTATTTTTGATGTTGTTATCAATGGAATTGCTTTCTTTCTTAACTTCATTTTCAGATTGTTTATTGCTAGTATAGAAAACAACACTAATTTTTGTGTTGTCTGTATTCTGTAACTGCTGAATTCACATATTAGCTTTAATAGTTTTTTACGAATTTTTAAGGATTTTTCTATATATAAGGTCATGGCATCTGTGAATAGAAATAGTGTTACTTCATCCTTTCCAATTTAGATGTCTCTTATTTCTTATTTTTGCCTAATTGCTCTGGATAGAACTTCCTGTTCAATGTTGAATGGAACTAATAGAAACAGACATTATTGTTTTGTTCCTGTTTTCAGAGGAAAAACTTTCTTTCACCATTGAGTATGATGCTGGCTGGGGTTTTCATGAATCAAATATTTTTTACTCTCTTCTATTCCTCTGTCTTTATTTTTTTCTCACATTTTTTTTCAGCTTCGTTTTTCCTAGCTTAACCTCTACCTGTCCTTCCTTGGCTGTTAGAGTCTATTAAAGGCCTCTGGGGAGGGACTGGAGAGGCAACTGAAGCTACAAATATTCTCCAAAACTCATCAGGGAGTCAGATTATTTGTGTGCTGTTTGCCCTCTGGGCAAACTGTGAACTATTAACAAGTGTGTAACTGTCTGAGCACTATAAACATGACTTCAAGGAATTATAATCAACAAAAATCAAGGACAAAAAAAATGGAAGAAAAAATAAAATTAAAAATAAAACAAGGACAAAGAATATAGAACTATCTACAACTACTGTATCCACTTTGTAATTTTTTTCAGGGACCTACTTTTGGACTTATCGGGTGAATTATATAACCCTTAAAGGCAATAACTTCATTGTATTTTGCTCTACTCTTCTCTATCTCACTCACCCCAAACACACACACACACGTACATGCATGCACATTGCAATCTGTGAGACTTCTGATGTGCTGCAGATGTTCAGTCTTTAACCTAACCACTTGAAAACCTGGACTCTCTTTTTCCAGGAAACATGATGAGAAAAGCAGATGATCTCAGTGTTAAGAACTCACCTGTCACATAAATGGTAATTGAGTGGCTTTTAATGAGTCTAGATGAAGAATTTGCAGAACAGCGGTATGACCCACTGTCACTAGGAAGCATTGCTTCAAAGTGTAGGATAAAAACTGTAATATTCTTCCTTTCTTCCCAACTCGTGTGTTGCTGACGTCTATCCCCAAGATGTAAACACTCTGTTCCTTTGAGCTTGCACCAAGTCACATCAGGTCTGCTAGCACAGTATTTCACAGGGCACTCCAGTTTAAAAGGATCTCCTGCTGAGACAGAGTATTTGGATTGTCTCTTAATGTAAAGTTGTATTTCACATGAATTTTCCCCTAAAAGATGAAAACAAAATTAAAATCAAATATGTTCTTCTGGAAGGACCATATATACGTTCTTCAACACTTTCTGCCAAAGATTTCTCAAGCATGATTCTGTAATTTTCCTAGATAACATTTCTAGAAATTAACCTTCACTAGTGGAGTATCTGGTACATATTAGGCCTGTAATAAATATTTGTTTAAAAAATCATACAAATCATTTAATCCTCAGAAAAAATACAATATATGTTATTATGAACCCTGTTTTACAGGTGAGGAAACTGAGGTAATAAAGAACTTTCCTAGAGTATATGCTAATAATTAGGAGCATTAGGATTTAAACTCATACTGGTGTCCACTTCTCTGTAATTCCTTAACCATTACTCTGTATTGCTTCTTGAGCAGTAATCACATTTTCTTTTACCAGCTCTGATATATTCCATTAAGCAAGAGAGAGAAATTTTTGTGAACAACCAGGTCCCTATAATACTTGGCATTAGAAATTTCCTGTACTTATTTTTCCATTGCTTTAATGCTGCCTAGCAATTTTTAACATGACTTTTTCTGTGTAGGAGACATGCAACTCTACATAATTGTCTGAGTATAGGATTGTTCTGAGACAACCTGGATTTTCTATGCTTCTTTAAGTAGGAGGAAGGGCAGTGGTTTGCTTCTTTTGGAAGTTCTGCATACTAGCCCAACATACTGGAAACTTGCCTCCCTGTGTTTTTGGGAAAATTGCTTTTTTTCCTGGAAATAGGTCTTCCTATTATCTTCTAAGAATCTCCAGTTAGTAATCATCAAGTGTATACAAAATCTGGAGCACAGAAATGTTTTTTAGAAATTTTCTGTCATTGAATAAGTTATGTTATCATTAACTTATCATGAAAGTATTTACTTTGTAGCCACGACATCTGAAATACAACTGAGAACCAATATACATGAAAAAGAAACCTTATCTAAGCAGACAAAGTAGATATGGCAAGATCCCAAATTTATCTTATTTAATAAATAATTCGTACAATTCCATTAGCATTTCCTAATTATCCCAGAAGGCATAACTATGTTATACAATACAGACTAATAATTATGGTTATAATAAGATTAAATTAACAATAAAACTTTAAATTATATTTAATTGCATTCATATTTTGCAACAAAATTATGCAATGTGTTTTACAAAAAATTTTATCAGAATCATTACTTCAAAAAACGTTTGGGCCTCCAAAGGGCAAACTTCAATTACTTAGAATGTACATTCAGGTGGAACTATTCATTTTCTGATAATTTTTGGTCTATATTGTCCATTTTTGAGACCAATTTATAAAAGGAACATGAGAAATTGCATGTATTTACTACGAACACTTAAAAACCTTTTTGCATCAGTTACATCACATAACTGATGTATGTGTGTGTCTGTAAATTGTGGCATATTCTACTGTAAGTCTGACTCCCTGAGCTAGTGAAACAAAACAACTAAAATGGGCAAAATTTCCCTTTAGTTAGGCACTTCGTGGTAATTTATATATTTTTATTTTCTCAATAAAGTTAAGGTTAAGCATGTGGTCTTAAGAGTATTTTCTCCTAAAAGAACCGTGGTTGCTAGAGGTAGAAAAGGGGAGGGGAGGGATTGGTTAACGGACACAAAGAATGACTGCGTATTGTAATGATGAATAAGCTCACTATCCCAATCTAACCACCACTATACATTGTAAACAATTATTGAAACATTGTACCCCAGATGTGTGTATAATAAATTATCTTAAAAACAAAAACAAAAAACAAATATGGAGAGCTGTAAAAGTTTATTTGTTTTTAATTTTAAGCAGATGAATTACACTTGTTGCGAATTAACTTATCAATAAATAAAATTCTGTGATGTATGGTTGGTAAAAAAAAATATATATTTTCTCTTTAAGTTCTTTTTCCTTCACCCTTATAGTTCTTTCTTAGCCTGTCTTCCTAGGTTTTGAACTACTCTTTCTCTCAGCAATACATCCAAACTATCTGCTTCATTAATTTCTCTCACTCATCTTCAAGCATTTTTTTGAATAGATTTACAGTATCATGAGTTAAAATGACATTAGCACATTAGCATAACTGAGATTATAGCCAAAACTCTTTTTTAAAGACAAAGAGGGCTAAGGGCCTTACCTGTGATCACACAGCTAGTTAGATGTTGAATTAGGGGGCAACTTTTGACCCCTGAATTTCCCACACCTCTCTACCTAGAACAATGTTCCACTCTATGTCTACACCCTTGCCAACCTGAATATTATCCTTTTTAGCCATTTCCTAATACCTAATAAACCTTTCACTATAATTCCTGCTCACATCTCATCAACTCCTGCTCAGAATAATTAAAACTTGATTGAATTTCCAGGGATCAGACTGAGAGACAAAGGATCCACAGAGAACTTTTAGACCCTCTGAACATTCGTTTTATAACTGCTTTGAGAACTCAAACAAGTTCACTTAAAAACTTCCTAATTCAGTTGCTCCAAAAATTCAGAATAAAAATGAAAGCAAACTGAAAGGTAAATTATGAGAATGAGGTTTTCAAAAAATTGAGGAGAAAGGGTGAGATAATTTACCAAAAGGAAGTGCCTAACAACACAACACCTGGATGTGGTTAGGCTTATGACATTAAAAGCAAGGAGGCCAGAGGCAGAAAGTCCAAGTGAAACCCTGTCTCCAGGTGTCTGTTCCTCTCCCTAAATTTAACAGACTGTCACAGCCTCCCAACTTCCCTTTTCATCTTTTAAAATAAGTCAATAATAGTTTATGGAGCATACAAATCTGTGCTAAAATTGTAAAAAAAGAAAATATGATTATAGACAAAGACTTTTGCCCTCAATGAGCTTGATATTTAATTGGTGAGACAAGATTAACTAACAATGAAGCCACTGTTCTGGAATAAACTTACTATTTATCACTTTTTGTTTTTTCTTTAGGTTTACCTGAAATGAAAGCAAGGCTCAAAGGGACCTTGTATGCTAGTTGTTAGTGGGAATAAGAATAAATAAAACATAATTCCTGCCTTTGTGGAGCTTACTTTCTAATGGGAATAAAGATGCATGACAAAATGGGAGAGTGAAGTAATGCTGTGAAGAGGTACAAACTACTGTGAATGGGTGTGCAGAGGATTAACATCTGCTGGAGCAATTGGGGAAAGGCTGCATGGAAAGGTTATATTTGAGCTGAACCTCAGTAAATGAGTAGTCCTTTGAAAATCAGAGCAGTGAATGGGACAGGGAGGTATTTTACGACTGAGGAAATGGAAGGGCAAAGGAAGTATTCAGGAATCTTATGGCAGATTCAGGGAACTGATACACAGCTGGATCATGGTTTTCTGAAATAGTTACATGGAAATCACCAGTTGGTTCAGAACAAATGGAATAAGTATTAGATGGGGAAAATTTAAACTTTTCTTATCCACCATTAGGAAATAGAGTGCCTAATTTGGGGGCAAGGGGACAAATTTATAAAGGGCATGAAAATAGCTAAAAATGAGAATATTCATTTAAAGATAGCTATTTCAGTACTAACACAATGTGTGAACTCGAGATAGCCACCCAGTCTCTCCAGTCCTCAATTTCATCCTTTCAAAAGAGGATGAAAGGAATGAACTACAAAAATAGGAATGCTGTTTTTAAAAATTTTTATTTTATCTATTTTTAGCCTTTTTATTATTTTTTTTTTACATTCTAAGATGTTGTTGCAGAGCAGTGGGAGGGGGTGAGGGTAGGGAGTAGGGGGATGGAGGTAGGGGTGGGGGTGGGGCTGGCCCATGGCTGGCTCCTTGCTGGCCTGGTTGTGGAAGGTGGGGGGGGGGTGCGTGGCTGAGGCCTGCAGGCCACCCACTAGTCCGGCTCTGGGAGCCCAGGGCATTTCCAGCAGCAGTTCAGTCATCACCAGGCTTGATGTGAATGTCAGGGGGTGTGGCTAAGGCACTCTGACTCCCTGCCCCTTGGCTTGGGAGCCTAAGGGGCTTCTGTGGAGGCTCGGTCATCACTGGGCTGGATGCAAACATCAGAGAGGCATGTCTGAGGCCCTTAGACCCCCCACCCTTGCTCGGGAGCTTGGGGGACTTCCAGCTCTTCTGGGTTTTACAGGTGCTCTTTGGGGGTGTTAGACCTTCACTGGTTAATATCAGAACTTTGTCTCTGATCTGTGGGTTTTTTGTGTTTTCTTTCACTTCTATGTTGGATTACTCACTATTCCCACCACTTAAACTCTGCACTGGAACTAATTTGTTGTCCTTTGCTTACTTCTAAAATGGGTAAACTTCCTGTGGGGACCAGCACTTGAGCCCTGTGACTGAGCTAAATAGCCGTTTTGCTGCTGATTCTCTGGAGAAGCCTTTTTGCACAGCTCAGGTTTCAATTGCTGACCTTTTAAGCACTTCCGGGTCTTGTGAGGTCTGATACACCTGGGTTGTGTGGAAACTCTGCTCTGGGCCTAAGTCTTTTCAGCAAACTGCACCCCCTGCAGTTCTATATTACTGACCAGTCTACACTGAGTGGGCCTGTGCTGACTGGAGGGCAGATCAGCTGTCCAGGCTGTGCCCCAGTGTTCCTTCAGTGGTCCCGTCTCCCCGTCCCCTGCACTCCAAACACTTCCCATGGGACAGATCATATGCTGGTTCCTTGCAATGACTCACTGGCCTTTGAGTGGCTCCTTTTTTCAGTTGTCTGTGGCCCCTTGCTCCTATGTGGGTCCACAGGAAACTTGTCAGTGGTCTTGCTAACCTGGGGGCCATCAAGGCCCTCCTCTCCCCTGCAGCCTCTAAGCAACTTCACACAAAGGGGACAGCTACAGTTTTTGCCTCTCTTGCTCCATGTGCTCACCAGGGCCAACCTTGAAATGGCCAGGGATCGAAACAGTTGGAGTGGTCCTTTCTTTCTCTCATTGGGGCTTCTGCCCTCATGAGCTCAGTATGTCTCTCCTCCTCTTCTGCCGAGCTCTAGCGACCTCAGCTTGGCAGTCTTTGTTTTTCAGTAGTTGTAAATTGGTCAGCTGTGGGAGACAGTGATGCTGGGGACCATCTATTCTGCTATCTTGATTCTCTCTCCTCTCTCAAAAATAGGAATGTTTTGCCTACCACTCCCCCCGCAAACACACACAACTTCACCTCCCTCAATGATGACTGACACTATGAAACCACTTCTAGTCTGCAATTTCTATTTCTATTACAATATGTTACTTTCCATTTAGCCATAGGGCTGTCACCTGATGCTAGTAGCACAATTAAAATTCCTTTCCAGTTCCAGTATTCTGTGACTATATCCTTGGGTGATGAAAAGAGCCAACTGATTAGTCCTGACCACAACACTGACTTGCAATGGGATTATGGAAACATCATTGTGGTTCCTGAATATTCTTAACAGCAGGATAAGGATTACTGATGGATCACATTGGCTGGCACAGGAATTTTTCTTGAATGGAGAAATGAATAATGAATACAGCAGAGCAAGCAGCCACGAAAAATCAAGAGTACTCCTTTTGTGCATAAACAAGGCTTTGTATTTCCTCTCTCTGAGGGACTAAAAGTGATGTTTGTTGTGCAAGGCTAAACAACACAATTCTAATTTCCCATCTGACAGGGATGTTGACAATTTTTTTCTACCTGTCCTAAATCACACAACTCCATCAGTGACACTGAGAATACACAAATCTATCCTCAAGGGATCTGTCTTATCAAACATTTTCTGAAGAGGGATGACAATCATAGTTTTGTCTGTGACTTATCCACCAACCATCAGTTATTTTTATTCCTGCTGTTACCGTTCCTGCTGTTTTTCTCAAACATTCATATCTGATGGTAAGAAATTTTCAATGCTAAAAATAATTAAAATAGATACATGCGGTAAAAGGATGAAAACCTCTACCACTCTCAGGCTCTTATATGATGAAAAATCCCTTTTTAAGTCACTATATGTTTTGGAAGCCCCTCATTTTAAAGATTTTTGTGAAAGCCACTAATGTATTCTTAAAATATGTATATTCCACGATTAGGTGGTAGCTAGCATATTTGAGGTTCAAAGTGCTTCATTTTTGAATAACTCTTTCCTCTATATGGAAAAATATTTTCAGAAATAATGGAATGAAATAAACAAAAAATGGTCAGAAATGAAATATAGAGTGAATATTTCCTTGTATTGAACTTTATATATAAAATCATGAAAGTTGAAAAATTTAAACATAATATTAGAACACAAAAAAGGAAAAATGCACAGCTATTTATTCGATAATTTTTATATCTACATAAACAGTGTGAACTTTGATCTTTTAGTTATGGTCTGATACAGTAGTTTTGTATAAATAATTGTTCAGTAAGTAAAAGTGAATTTTATTAAAACTGAAATCCTGCAAAGATACAATTTAGTCAACTACTAAATTGTACTACTAATATAAAGTATTATTTTCTAGATTTATTCTTTAGTTTTAAAACAATTAACACTATAAAGAGAATACATTTCAATTGTAAAGGTATCAATCAATAAAACATTTTATGTATGAACTAAAGTTACCAAACAAAAAAATATTATACCTCACAGTCTGTACTCTGCTTCACTGTTTTAAATTTTAAACACAAATAAAAATTCAAAACAGTTGCATAGAATGACAGAAATGAAACAGCTCTTCTGCTGCTTCTCTGTCTCTACAATCACTGTGCTATTATTGTTTATTTAAAATTGACGGCTGAAAGACTGGGATATGCAGTACCACAGAGAAAACTCAAGTGATTCTCAACATTATGAATTTACCCTTGAAATGAACACAAGTAGCTAAATTTTTATGTATCCAGGGCTAATTCTATAATTGGGAAGTTCTCTGAGTTAACTTGAATGTAGAATGCAATGTTTACCAAAAGGTGAGTATTGCAAATGTGCTAATTTGAAGCTTACATATGTATTATTAAAACTCAACAGTAACATAATCATTATTTAGAACTTAGACCAGTAATATCTGGGGAGGGGAGTATTTTCCACTGACATTGTTCAGAATTGCTAGTACATGGTGATAATTAAAAGTAGAACAATTTTTAGTTGTTTTAAAATTCAGTACAATGTACCCCGACTGCCCAAACCCAGGGGTGTGGACATCCCTCTGTTCATGACAGTTTAGTAATTTGACAGTTTCTAGTGCAAAGAGGAGGCAGAAAGATGCTTACATCATCTTCAATTTTGCCCTTAGGTTTTTATTTGATTATTTTGGACATAACATACTTTCTCAGAGTTTTCAGATCCCCAAGAGGGAGAGAGCCCTTCTGGCTGGGTCAATCAGGAAAGGATTCATGGGATGGGGAGGTATGAATCTCTTCCTACCCCCAAACCCACACCCCAGGCAAACCTGGTCCTCCTCCTATTATCACAGAATAATTCTGTTATCTACCTAATCACTTTGGCCGGAACCTGGGAGCCATCTTGGTCTCCATTTTTACTGCTCCATTCCATTGGCCCCAAGTTAACTTGATTTGGTTTCCAAAATATCTTTCAGATTTGTTTCCATGATACTGCCTTAATTTAGGTTTCATTCTATTCCTTGTGGATATTGTCACAACCTAACAACTAGTCTTCTACATTCCCAACTTGGCTTTGCTTCTTTACCCCCACTCCAATCCATTTTCCACATCACTGTCAGTTTTCATTCTTAAAATGAAAATCCATTCACACGATTTTTTGTTTGTAAAACTATTCAAAGACTCCCTAACACTTGCAGGAAAATGTTCAGACTTTATCAAATGGCATATTATGCCTGCTTCCTATGCAAACTCACCCTACCCCCAAACTACAGACACCCAAAACCACTTGACATTCCCCTATCCCCTCTGTCTAGCAAATGTCACACACAGTTTTGTAAGACATGCATGCATCACTCTATTATAACTTACATATGTGTTTATGCGTCTGTCTTCCTATCTGATCTGCCACCTCCTTGATGGCATGGTACCTGTCTTTGCAGAAGGAGATGGCCTTAGAAAAGTATGAAAATGACAAGGCATGAAATAAGAAATAGAAAAAGATTCTATTTTTCTTTTTTCTGAATAGAAAAAAGACTGAGACTGAATGGAAGAATCCCCTGTTGACAGCTTTGACTGTTTCTGCACATAAAGGGCCACAGAGCAGACACAGCTAAACCCTTAGATGAGTGGGCTAAAAGGTAAAGAACATGTGCATCTCAACATACTTTATAGTGGTTAAGTTCTAAGCACTAAAGAAACAGTAGACCTCACAAGTATTTAGTGTGGGAAGATCTGATTTAGGTCCACTCAAGGGTGGTATTCAAAATATTTAACAAGAGATGCTCCATGGCCATCCAGCTACCTGGACCAGCCAATCACAAAGGAATACTAGCCACAATAAACTGCAAGGTCTGATAACTTACACCTGAACAAATCACTGCATGGTTTAGTAATTTCCAGCTGAATAAGTGTGGTTGCTTATACAAAAACCATCAGGAACTGAAGAAAGTAGGTAATTTGTGAAATCCATTAGCTCTTTTTTTGTCTGGCCTTAAAAACTAACACCACCTTAAGTGACATTACAAGCGCGCCATTATGGGCCCACAAGGGCGTATTAACGTGGCAGCCTAAGATGGCGCCAGGAGGATGTAGGGTGGGAGTGTCTGTGGGAACCTTGCCTTAGCCCTTATTGGCCAAATACATGCTTCCCTGCTCGTGAACACTGCGTGATTGCAATAGCTAGGCATTGAGACAGGATGCATGCTCTCGTAACCTTTAAGCTGATTGGAGGATGTAAAAACCTCCCTTCCCCATTTGCCTTTAAAAGCAAGTGCTTGTGTGGTAATAAACGGAACTGCTCGACAGAACCCCTGAACGTCTGAGTGTCCTTTAACGGGCTAGTTGGGGGCCGGCGGCTGTGCTCACCTCTCTTCACGGCTCTCTTCCCCCGTCTCCTTCCAATGGGGACCAGAGGGAAAGAGGAATCTGGGCAATTCACTCGCCCACCAGAAGGAACACCAAGGGAGAGACTGGTAGCGAGGCAAAGGCTGTTCGGGTCGGCCGGCGGCAGACCCAACATTTTTCTTTAAAGGATTGTGATTATGAACCTTTTGTGAAATATCTTTATTTCTTATTTTTAATCAAGACCGCATACCTTGACTATGACTATTATCATGAGGAGAATCCCAACTGAGTTTTACTATCTCTCCATTGAAAAATTCTTACAAATTTATGGAAAGTTCAAAATGGTTACATTCATTGAAAGAAATGAAAGACTATAATGAATGCAGATTGCCTTAATTTGAGCTAAGACAGTGTTAGAGTTGAACATAGAAATGTAAACAATTTTTTGATAAACTAAAATGATTATTAAAAAGTATAATATGCCAATAATTTTCTGTGACATCAAGCAGGATTTTCACTTCCATCAGAGGATACTATGACAGACAAACAACAAACAAAAACTCCAGACACATGAGTGAGAGACTACTGCTGGTGGTATTTTCTGCCTTACTTTAAAGGGCTGGAATGGTGAGGGTGGGGAAGGTAATGGCCAACAGGAAAGGCAAATAGTTGCCTCTTCCCTTGCAAATTGGAGTTTAGGAATTCCATGTGGCAGTGGCTTGAGCATAGTCAAGGAAAATCCATTCACAGCAATGGCAGCCATGCAGTCACACATCAAAGGTTCCAGGACACCAACCTGGACAGCTTGGGGAATAACATGCGCATCAGAAAGCCCCAATGGCATGTTTCCCATCATAACCTGGCTGACACACTCAAAAAACCATAATTGTGGTGTGACATGAGATTAGGGTGGGGGAGTTCCGCCTCACACAGAAACCACTAATTGTTGTATTATGTAATGTGGATTAAACTTATTACTTTAACTCTGTGGTAAACAAACCTAATTCATAAGTCAGATATTCCCAGAAGTACTAGCAATACCTGAGGAAATTTAAATTTATATATATAAATATATTTATATATTTAAACATGTTTAAATTTACATATTTATAACATGTGCACACACATATATTAAAATCAGAGCTTCTACTGTAAAAGGTGTTACAATAGAAGTTAAAGAAAAGTTTAGTTTAAGGAAAACCCTTTGAGTTTTCTCGGGTACAACGAAGATGGACTGAGCCTCAGTCCCTACTGTGAGATGAAAGCATATCCATATACTTCTGCCTGACAAAAAGCACTTAATGTAATACAGATCACAGACAAAGAAGTAATATGTAATAGTAGATTTAAGTTTTTTTTCTTCTCTGTGAATATTGTCTGATATTGGTCTTTAGTCAGGGTTAGCCATTTTATCCCTTTCGAACACACACACACACACACACACACACACACACACACACACACACACACACACACACACACAGACACTATAAAGCTCCCCCAGCAAAAATGGAACAGGAAAGAATTAACTTCACATCAATAATACACATGGTATGAATCTATATTTATTCCCATTACTTAAAGAACAAAGACCATGAAACACGAAAATTGAGAAGATTTTCACAATCATCTTCTATTACTGTTTCCTCTTAAAAATCCCCTTCTTCCAAATATACCTTTTTATATTTGTTTGTGAAACCTTTCTTTAAGTTCCTTTTATGTGGTATTTATTTGGTACACTTTGAAGCAATTTCTTCTAGAGTTAGAATTTCTCAGTTATTGTGATATGACTATTTTAGGGGAAAATTTGAAGACTACCTCTTCAATCTAGTTGTATTGAACAATTTAAGACTTTAAGCAAATTTATCTCTTGGTTTTATCTATTTTTGGATAGTTCTGAAATTGTTTTGCCTAAAAACATTCATTCTAGTATTTGCCATAGCTTTTTCTAACACTTAACAAAGCTTACAAAGTACCTGTGCTTCCTCTTTTTGAGATATTTACGAATAAAACAAGCAGAGTTCTTTAGAGGTCATCAGGTCAGATAGCACATAGACAGTTTAAGTCACGTTTGGGAGATCACCTCCAGAATCACTGCTACACATTCATTGCCACTTGCCCACAGGCACACCACACCTTGCATTATCTATGTGTGCTGTAGGCTCATCCTAAATTCATCTTGACAAGAGAAAAATAGGGATATGACCAATATTTTTTGAGTTCTTGTTATGTATTTGGTACTTTTAAGTACCATATATATATATATATATATATATATATATATATATATATATATATATATATATAGTTTCATTTGATCCACACAACAATTTTATGAAGTAGTTACTATGATTTTCTTTATTTTTAAGTTGAGGAAAGTGGGTATTATAGAAGATAATCCACTTGCCCAAGGCCACCAGCTAGTGAAAAGAAGAGTCAAGGCCAGGATTTGAATCCAGGCCTGGCTAACTCCAAAGCACAAGCTCTTCCCCAGCAAGCAGGGTTGTTGTGAAAGTAAATGAAACATACAGGAAAAGTTCTTAGCACTATGCTTGGCTCATAACAACAGCAGTAAATGACAGGTAGTATTATATTTTCTGATAGGATGAATTTAGGAAAGTGACACAGAAGTTGAGTAATTGTCCAAAGCTATCAAGCCTGAGAATGGCAGAAACAAGATGGAAACCCAGAAGGTCTTCCCCAAGAGGCTCGGCTCTGAAAAGTTACTCCCAACTGCCTTCATAGGGACCTGCAGCAGTGCATAATAACTGGCATATATATGCTATGGGTCAAATGTGTCCCCCAAAAGTTCATGTACTAGAAACTTAATCCCCACTGTAATAGTGTTAAGAGGGTGGGAAATTCTATTACAGTAATTGAGGTGGAGGCTTTAAGAGGTGATTAGACTGTGAGGATTGTACCCTCCTGAATGGATTGATCCATTCATTGTGTAATGGACACGGTTTCTGATGGCTTTATAAGGAGAGTGAGTGAGGAAGTTGATTCACTCTTGCTCAGCCCATTCTTGCTATGAGACTCTGCAGAGAGTTCCAACCGAGAAGAAAGCCCTCATCAGATATGTCCCTGGATGTTGGACTTCCCAGCCTCGAAAACTGTAAGAAATAAATTTCATTTCTTTATAAATTACACAGTTTCAGGTATTGTGTTATAATATAGCAACAGAAATGGACTAACACAATACATCAGGCAACCAAATCTAACAGAGATAGAAAAGGCAATATATCCCATATAAAAATGCCCTTCTTTTATATGAGAAAGGAAATACTACAGAATTATACTAATGATCAAGGCTGGCCTTGATCAAAACCAGGAAATAAAAAAACTTTGCCTTTGGAAAATTTTCCAAGCATGCTCTCAGTACTTCTTCATTATATCTCTACCAAGTGACAAACGTCTCCTTGTGGTTCTACCCTATTGGCCACTGACCTTCCCAGGCCAGAGGACTCACATGCATGCCACTCCTTAGAGCTCTGTCCACTCCTTGTGACAAGGATGAGTTTCCGGTGGAATGTTAGTTGGCCAGCACGTAATTATCTCTTTTGACTAGCAAAAGTTTTTAGCCAATTTAATGAGTCCTAAAGAACAATGGTTCATGTTGACAATTTAGAGAATAATTCTGATCACAGGAGACTTTAATTGCCTGGTAAAGGTGGGCCCTGTCCTTCACAGATCCTAGGTCCTCCACCTTGATCCCAGGGCTTCAGAAAGAAAAGCAACAGCAGAAAGCATACCTTAGAAACTGTTGATAGTAGCATCAATGCTAGCATCTGGCATTTTTATGAGAAACCAATACGAGTATTTCTAAATATCGCCTTCAGCGGAAGGGTGTTTACTTGTGATACTCAGAGTGAGTGTGGGTTATGTGTTATGATTGGCAAGGTACAGAGAAAGTCCACCTCCACTTTCTTCCCAGATACTTCCTCATATTCCTGATACGTTCTATTGCATAGATAACATTGAGATTCATTGGCATTTCCAAAGCCCTAGAAGATACTTAACAATATCTATGTGCACAGAAACGGCCAATTGTCCTCCAATGTTCATTTGCTTTACTCTTCTAATATAGAGGAAAATGAAATGAGGCCATGACATCAGTCTAAAATCTAAATGCCCCAGCCTCCCTCAAAGCCAACTCCTGGACAATGAATAGGCCGTTTGTGACGTGTGTGAGTTCCAAGTTGTGCTCATAATACAGCTAGCAGGAAGGAGGAAAAGAAGAGTCGGAGAGTTCCACCAGCTAAACTAGTGTTTTCCTATGACTGGTCTAGATGGCCCCTTTAACACTCTCCTGGACTCTGCTCAAAGTGAATCTCAGATTGCACATGTTTAGATTCTAAGCATACTAACAATGACACCCCAGCACATGTACACACAGACACATGCATACAAGCTGCTTCTTCCAAAGAAATAAACTTGTAAATCAGGATCCATAACTATGAGAGCATACCAGAGAGGTACATAATATTAAGCTTATTTTGAAGTGAGGGAATCAAAAATATTAGACGAGTGAAGTCAATTGCATATGATATGATTCATCACCACTGTGTGACTCAAGTTGTATGACTCTGAAATGGTACTACCATTCCTTGGCGACTGGGGATGATAGTAGATAATTACAAAAAGAGTTATTTATGGAAGACTTTTGTTAATTCCAAATAAAAGTTCATCTCCCAATCCTACTTCAAGGGAACTATTAAGCTAATTAAATTTTGGACTAAAAGCAAAAAAAAAAAAAAAAAAAAAATTATCAGCTAAACTTACATAGTAGCACTTACGGTATACCAAGCACAGTTCTAAGTGTTTTACAGAATTGATTCACTTAATAGTCACAACAACCCTATAAGGCCAATACCATTATTTTCCTATGTTTTAGATAAGGAAACTGAGAACCAAAGAAGCCATAGTCATAGAACCGGTACATGGCAGACATGGGATAATAATCTGGGCAGTCTGACTCTAGAGTCCCTGATCTTAACCACTACACCACTCGTGCTTCTCCAAGGAACAAAGCGAGGGTTCATTTTATCTTTTGGACCTGATTACAAATGCCTATGAGCATTTTACTTTCCACAATTCTGAACTCTAAGTAAAGGTGAAACTCACAAATAATGGGAATTAAGTAGAAAAGTCCCCAATGAGGCAAGATAAACAGCTTTTGACTTTAACATTACCATAGAGCAAGTTTTGATAGTGGGACAGAGGAAGCAACAATAAATTAGAGAGCTTCTCAGTGACAGCGAAGTCAATTCAAGGCTAACACAGGGGTTAATCTTATCATGCCCTCGTCCAAGAAATTCGGTAGCTGCAGAATGCATTCCTAGATATTTATGTAACATGTGGCAGGCATTTTTGTAGTAATACACAGGCATTTGTCAGAAGACAGAGTTCTGCCTCTAGCAATCCACCAAGTGCGTGAGTCAAAAGAGACAAATAGCTGGAGCCATAGAAATAAGCCTGATAAAGACACTGCTACAAAACCTAAACTTCAAGAAATGACAGACAGATGCAGAGCACTGTCTGCCCTGGCGTGTCTGCTCTGACCCAAGGATATGGCCAGTGAGTGGCACAGCAACACAATCTGGGTGGGATGTGGAGTATGGCATTTAAAAGCTGATCCATGTACCAAACTGAATCATTACAATAAAGAAGAAAGAGGACACAGGCAAGACCCACATGGAGGCATGGTCCTAACCACCGTGTTCTCAAAGGAACCAAACTATAGGTGTCTTTCCCATACTGCACCAAATTAGGATTTTTTATCACAATAACCAGTGATCAATCAAAGATTTCTTATTGCCTTTATTTTGGATCATATACTTGTATAGTGCCAAGTGGTGTCCTGAATGAACTTCAGTACTACTGCCTGCCTGGAGGTGGAATCCTCAGCTGATCCTCAACTGAACAAGTCATCCAGGGCCTAAGACAAATGGTTCAGGCAACTGACAGAAATGCTTCCACCTGCAGCCTACTTCTTGCCAGCACGATCTGCCATGAAGGGAAGGTATTGACACTTTTATTACTTTCATCAGGACAGAAATCATGTGCCAGATACCGTGGCAGATTTCCCTCTAATTTCTTTGAGAAACACAAAAAGCAAGCAAGCATACTTTTGTTATAAAGAAGAACCTTAAAAGGAAATTTGTAGAGAAGACTATCTTTTTTTCCAACCATGTTATAGGTGCAGCCTCACTCCTAGGAAGAAGCAAGCACACGGATCTCACACTGCTTTGAAGTGGGGGTGCTGAGGTGGGGGAGAGTTTCAAAAATGGTGTTTACACACTTTGAAAATGTGTTAGTGTAAAGAATTCAGTAATTGAGTAAATCACAAGAAAATCCTCAAAATATAAGGGTTATAATTAATGTGGTTTTAAAGAATGGAGCCATTAGCTCTGTCTGGGAGAACAAATCTCACTAAATGTTTCTTATCTCAATGTGTATCCTTAATTTAATGCAATTAATGTTGTCATTCATAATATCAACTGCTATATAAGAAACCTGATCAATACTTTGTTTAAGTCTTTCCATTTCATTTTCCAAATAATTTGATTCACTATATTTTGGGGCTAAATATAATGCGCAATAAATTTTACTTATTCATTTAAGTAACTTTAAAACCTCAACTATTTTAAAAGATAATGCTAAAACTTTCAACTTAATTGAATTTTGTGGGGATTGCTTGGTGAAAAAAATATTAGCAAAAATACCATTAACATTTATAGAGCTTCTATTATGTGCATTTACTGTGCTAGGCACTTTACCCATATTATTGCACTTACAGTTTTCACAATAGGCCCATAATTTAGGGACAATTATTATCTCTGTTTTGCAAATGAGGAAAGAAAAGAGAAGAGAAGATATGAAATTAACCAGAGTTACACACTAATTGGCAGAGCCAGTAAATGAACCCAGTTCTAACATCAAAGTTTGTTTTTGTAAGCACTAGGTCACAGCACAATGGGAGGAGGAATAGAAGTGTTATCTCATCCTAATGTGGTATAGCACTGAAAATATTTTTCCCTCATTTCACTGAGAGTAGTTTGTGTACCCTTCAAATTGAGATAAATTCTGTTTAATAATATTTGACTCTAGTAATAGGTACGTGACTGTGGGCATCTGATGAAAGGTGAAAAATTAAGTAAACCATCTAAGCACCTAGTCAACTTAATACCAAATACTTACAAAGATAAAAATTCTTGGATGACTAAGGAGAATTTTACTCTGCACCTGACTGTGTGCCATCCTGGCATCATAGAGGCATATTCCAACCACACAGTTATAGAACTGAAGATGACTTTCCATAGGACCTCAGTGATCATATTTTCTAATTTAAAACCGTAGCACACAAACTGATAAACATGTGCTCATGGGGGATAATGAGACAGAATATTTAATATCAGAACTGAGAAATCAGAAATGTCTGCTAGCCATTTACGGATCTTTCCCCTTTACAATATATGGGTCCCTATGTTAATGTAAGGGAGCAAGGTGGCCTCACAATAAAGAAGGAATTGCCTTTTTTGCCTGCATTAAGTCTTTGCAGGGGTGGCAAAATGTTATCTATGCAGAACCCAATATATTTTCTATGTTCAGTTGACAATGAAGTGGGAACCAATACCTTTCAACAAAATAGAAGCAATGACAGAATGTTCTGCTCCTATATTTCTCAGCATTTTCTCATCCGTATTCTTAAGGCACACACTCCACTGAGGCAAGTATAGAGATTTTATTTAGAGATCATGTTATCCAAGAGTAACCATGGAAACAGGCATAAGCCCAGTTATTCAACACCTATCCTACCCAACTTTGCTGGACTCAGTTTGGAAAGATCAAGTTATTTATTCACCATCAGAATGGCAGCCAGAGCATTTTGCTAGTAATAGTGATAAATTTCGACTTAACTTTTTATAACATCTGCTCAGTTCTCTTTTCTTACCGTCAGCACGTTTTTAAGAAAACTGGCCGAGCTACAGATGCAGTGCCTACTATTTAGGCAGGTGAATACCTGTTCCAATTTGGTTTGTGTCCTACTGTGTCTTCTGTGAGCAAATCTAACTGCTTGGTTTCATCTACCAATATCCACTTGGTATAAACATCACACCCTGCTGAGTTCAGCAAAGGAAAATATTGACTCCAAGATCCCCTGAGAAATAAAACTAGAAATAATCTAAGTAGGTGACTTACCGTGGATGCCCCAGATGCCAAGATGTAGGATTAGGAAGAGGACCCAAAACAATCTTCTGATTCCAAGCATGGTAGACAATAACGATATCTTCATTTCTCACGCATATCAGAGATGGAAAAACTGCTCAGGTAGAAGGCTTCCCTTCCTCTCCTGATTTCTTCAGAGTTGGATCAGGTTACCTACCCCAGTAGCATTTGTGAAATAAATAAAAAGAGAGAAGAGGTGGGAGAGGACAGTAGGAAGAGTCTGAATGATTTTGTGAAACAAAGTGAGCAGAAAGACTACGTGGTACTCTGTTCTGTGGTTTTTGCTTCTTCTCAAATTGGCTGTTCACTTTTGAATACTCTTATCTGCAAAGCAGCTCAGTCCTTAACTTCTCCTTCCGCTCTACCACATTTTTTGCCCCACCTTGAGGTTTTTGTCATGCAACATTCAGTGAAATGAACAATTAAACTTTAGGGAAATCTATATTGTTGCAATCTTTATGTTGAGATTTTAATCAAATCAGGATCAGAAAATTCATGATAAAAGTACTTGTGGTAAGTATAGATTTTCCCCCTTTTCAAAGCTTTCATCTTCCTCTTTTATGTAAAAGATTTTAGACTTTTTTTCTGAACATCATGTTACGGTAAGATGAGAATGCTTATTGTCATTAAACCAGTGAAGACTTATCTGAGGTTATGGAGAAAATGAGTGACAGGAAGCACTTCCTCAACAGAAAAGGGAAGGACAGCTGTCTTTAATCTGTAGATACATACCAGTGGAACAAGATCACAGTCAGTATTGGCTACATGTTCTTTCTAAATAATAAAGTTCTGAGCTAAATGAGATCTTGAATATCAATTAAAGGAAACTTCCATTGTCAACATTCTTCATGCGGTTGTTATCTGAAGTAGAATAGAAACAGCAAAGGAAGAAATGGAAAAGCTCAAGATTAGATAGCTCAGGACTGTCATAGGACTGTTGTCTACAAAGCCACGTGTAATAATTAGCTTAGTTTATAGTCACAGGAGCTCATCAAATTCATCCACCATTTGATTCCAGATGAGAGATCCAGATTTATTGCATTTGTAATCATTGACAGGAGTTGATTTTGTAAATCTTTCCCTCAGAGGCTGATGATTTTCTTCCAAAGTCAAATTTCAATGGTTGTAAGTACATAAAGTTAAATAACAGTTATATATTCATTGATTCAGATAGACAATATGCCATGGTTGGAGATACAAAGATAAATGAGCCACTGCTCCTGATTTTAAAGAGCTCAGGTACCAGTATTATAACTCCTTCACATCAGTCTTTAGGGTTGGCACTTAAATGTTCATCTTTTCAACTCTATGTGGTTGGAGCATAACCTCTGAGAACTTTCATTACCGATCAAGTAAACATCATGGGAAATATGTATGCAGAATTTACACAACTGCTTTCTTTTTCCATGCTCACGGTGGAGTGCAAACTTCCTGTGGCAGCTGAAGCAAGGTTCACTGTCCCTTTAAATGGCCCCAGAGATCAAAAGCCATAAATCGTAAGCCAAGGAACTCAGGATATTGTCCCAAGCCAGAGGGAAGCTGTGTTAACTTTATCTCAGCTTACGATTCACTAAGTATAATTTTAAAGATTTTTTTCATATAAAAGTCCATTCTATTTAGATAAAATTTGGAAAACAAACAAACAAACAAAAACCCTTATATAACATCTAAGATGCATTTAGAAAGATATATATGTTATTACTTTTATCAGCATGCCTGGCTCTTTATCCCTCCACAGCTGGAGTCCTGAGAGCCCTGCTATGGACAAAACTCTGCTTCAGAATCTGATTCCTGTCTTTATTCTAGTAAAGAAGAAAGAAGTTTGTTAGCTCAGTGAGAAGTAAATGTAGCTTTAAGTTTATACCCCATCTAGTAACTAAGCTTCTATCTTGACCCCCATCCCATCATAATCATGCACTGTTTGATCAGAAAATTATAATTTTAATTTAATTGTGCAAATTTAAGGAATTCGCTACAGTTTTAAAAGTGATTGCATTGTATATTAGAAACTGTTTTAAAGACATGAACTTAATGCCAACTTTATGTTAAAAGACATAGAATTGGAAAGCAAAATAGAATTTGGTATCTACACATTCTCTTTACAAACATCTCAAGAGCTACTCGGAGGACAAATTTTTCAGTTCACTTACAGATTCAGTTGCTTTCATTAAACATAAAGCAGTTGTACTTTCTGCAATATTTCCCTCCCCAGGTGATCAGAGAACCAGCAATTACAAAACGAGATGCAGGGTCCTGGAGATATCTTGTCGCTGATGTTAGACAACATCAACCCCAGAGAAAGAAATCTTGGTTCTGAGATTTTTAAGCCCCCCAAAAAACATTTCATAGCTTCTACCAAAAATGTAGTCAATCATTTAAAACCTTTGAAATTCTTCTACTTGGTGTCCTCTCCTCACTAATGTTATTACTAAGAATGGTTTCTATATATGGCTGTACTTTAGAATCAGTCTGGGCACTTGAACCAAAGATGGGCTTTTATTTGGAGATGATATCAAAGTAGCCTTGTATTAATAAGTCAAAAATTAATGATGGTGGAACAAGTTGAAAACATCTACTTGCTAATGGAAGCCACTGTTGCATAGAGATCAAGATTAAAGTAAGCATCATAAAAGCTTTGATTTAATCAAGCAGAAAAATGGGGCAGATTAAAAATGATCTGAATTACGAAAACATTCACAAGGATGGATCAGCCATGTAGAGAGCCCTCATGGTTGTAATGGCTTCTTATGGCTGCATAACCTGTGAACTAAAAGTCAAGTTATGTGCTCCCAACATTCCCATGATAGTGCTTAAAAACATTTCATGGAAAATTTAAGTGTTATTCGCATTAATAAAACATAGGGAATCTCACTTTTAGAATTTGTCTCCCCAAGTGAACAAAGAATACAGTATTCGTGGTTTAAATTCTTATATGACAACAATCAATTCTAATTAGATAATGTTTGGTCTATTTTGATAAAAATAACTGTTATGGTTTGAATGTTGGCGGGTCCCCAAAATTCATATATTGGAACTTAACCCCCAAGGTGATGGTGTTAAGAGGTGGGGGACTTTGGGAGGTGATTAGGTCACGAAGGCTTCACCATCATGAATGGGATGAATGTCCTTATAAAAGAAGCTTCAGAGAGCTGCTTGACCCTTCCATCTCTTCTGCCATGTGAGGACACAGTGTTCGTCCCTTTTTGCCCTCTTCTGCAATGTGAGGCGCTAGCACGTAGTTGCCATCCTGGAAGCAGAGAGCAGCCCCCAGCAGACACTGAATCTGCTGGTGCCTTGGTCTTGGACTTGTCAGCTTTCATAACTGTGAGAAATAAATGTCTGTTTTTTATATATTACCCAGTTTAAGGTATATTATTACAGCAGCACAAAGACAACACAAGTTTCTACGTATCTTTTCTAGGCCATTGTACATCAATGCTCCATATTAGATAGAAAGCTACTTTAAGCTAGTGGCAAAAATGTCAATATGACTTATTTTTAGTTTTTAGGAAAAAGATAAACACACCCACATCCTCCCTCACACTCTCCCCTAACTCCTATTCAAAGAAGAGCGTAAGGAAAACAGGTAGTCACTGGTCAATAGCCAGGGTGCCCTGCTGCAACAGTGGAGGAAGTTCCTTATTTAACCCATACAACAGCAGCAGCTTCTGCCCGCTGGAAGATCTTTCTAGATTTTGAAAATCAAGTTCACTGGGAAGCAGACTCTGAGGCAGAGATCAGCAAGCAGGAAGTTTATTAAGGAGCGCAGTAGGGATTACTGAGTGTGAAGGCAGAGACAAGAACAGGATTGAGCAGAGAGCAACATCAGGTTGTGATGCAGTCTCAGCAAAGCCTCAGCCAAGAAAAGGAGATCTGAAGACGGTTGACCTTTAGAGCAGTTTGAGTTTGGCCAGGGAGGCCAAATCACACAGGGCCCAAATCAAGATGACAGCAGGACTGCATCTGGAGCCTCTACAGGAGAACCTCTTTCCTTGCCTTTTCAGCTTCTAGGCCACCTGTAATTTATGGTTGGTGTTCTCTTCCTCCATCTTCAAAGCAAGCAGCATAGGATCTTCAAATTTCTCTCTAACCGTGACCTCCTTCTTCCACTTATAAAGACACATGTGATAAGATTGAGCCTATCTGGCTAATGCAAGATAGCCTTCCATCTAAACATCATCACTTAATCACATCCGCAAAGTATCCTTTGCTATGTAAGGCAACACATTCAAATTTTGGGTAATAGGTTATGAATATCTTTGGGTGGGCCATTATGCTGTCTACTGCATACACCTATACTATCAGTCATTAGTTGAAGACTAATCCAAGAGGAGCATTAGCACTTCATCCTGCTGCTCAGGTAAGCCACACAGTTCTAGTGGCTATGAAAGCTCATAGGCAAAGAGATGAAGGTGCCAGCAATTGAAAATTGGGGAGTATGCAGCAAAGTGTGGGTGGGGATATAAGTGGGGATCAAACACCATCTGCTGCGATTCCTGTAGGATAAAAGACAATACTTGGAAGGCACAGAAAACTCATTATTAGCTTTTGTTTCGTTTTTAAAGAAGAAGGGAGGAAGGAAGGGAGAGGATAAAAATCACAGGACTCATGCAAAGATATGGTTTATGGATAAGAAAAGGTTCATATAAAGGTGGAGAAGGGACACAGAGTTCAAAAAGCAGGCCACAATATTTTTTTAAACACATAAAAAAAGAGACAGCTCTGAAGAATCAAGAAAAAGATTTATTAAATGAAAACAGAATGTATTTTAGAAAACTTTATGTTCTTAATATGACTCAAGAGTTCATTGTTCATTTTGGGAAGATGGTGGTTGCAGCAGCATGTTTTTTTAATCTTCCCAAATCCCCACATCAAAACAAATAGGGGGCAACTATATAGCAAAATCAAAAATTCATAAATAATATTTACAAAAAAATAAAAAACAAGCAAAAAATATAAAAACCAAAAAAACAGGTAACAAAGTTCCCCACAGAGCACAAAATATAGGCAGATGAGGGCAAACTACCAACAGGCATTAATTTGCATGTATCAGTCTCTGTGTAGGAGGAAGTAGAGAGATGCAATGGGGCATCTGACAGACCTGAAAACTGGAGAACCCCAAAATAGCCAAAAAGATCTTACTGGGGCACACAGTGGGCCAAATGGAAATGACAGCTGAGCCTGGGTGGGGTATGCCCACTCCGTTAGCAGGTAGTCACAGGAGCCTCTATAGGAACTGAAAGGGCTGGGGAAGTCTAGTCCCTATGGACTTCCAAAACTGTGCCATCGTGGCTCCCTCCCTCCCTACACTAGGTAGAAATTGCTATGAGTGGCATCAAAGTAAAACAAGACAGGTATGATAAAGATGAAGAAGAGAAAACATTTACAAAAAGGTAGGGGAGGTGTATTAGTCCATTTTGTGTTGCTATAACAGAATACCTGATTCTGGGTAATTTATAAAGAACAGAGGTTTATTTGGCTTACTATTCTGGGACAGCTGCATCTGGTGTGGTCCTCAGGCTGCTTCTACTCATGGCAGAAAGCAGTAGCAGCCAGCAGGTACAAGCAGATCACATGGTGGGAGGAAGCAAGAGAGAGAGGGGAGAGGTTTCAGGGTCTTTTTAAACAACCAGCTCTCACAGGAACTAATAAAGCAAGAACTCACTCCTGAAAACTCACTCACTACCCCTGCACCCCAGGGAGAGCATTAATCCATCCATGAGGGATCCACCCCCATGACTCAAACAGCTCATAACACTGCCACATTGGGAATCAGATTTCCACATGAGTTTTGGGGGGACAATAACATCCAAACTCTATCAGGAGGGAAACAGGATCGAAAAAGCAAGCCATAATATTTTAATTCTATAAACAGAAGAAAAAAATAAATAAAACAACAGAAAATAGAGCTCTCTGAAGTTAGAAAAGCTACATCAAGTCATTCCTTCTTCTAAAAGTTTGGAAAAACTAATTAAAAAACAGGAAAGCATTGAGGTCATATCCCATCAAAGTTATTATAAGATAAGAGAATAAAGAACAGAATAATTTCCCTATAAACAATGAAAGCATGCCAGAAAGACATGTCCACAAAACAGATTTTAAGAGTTAAAAGAAATTAACACAAGACATGAAAGAACAACATAATTTAGAATCAGAAAAACTCAAAACGAGGTGACAATTCAGAAAAGAATTAGAAATAATGTAAAGAGACTTATTTAACAAATAAAGACTAAACAAAAAGAAACAAGACTCAATTGACACAACAGATAACAAATACCTTAATAAAAATAGAAGGTAAAAATGAAACAACTTTTTAAAATTTATTTTTAATTAACACAATAATTGTACATATTTATGTGATATAGTGTGATGTTTCAATACACAAAATTGGCAGAACTTTCAAAATCCTTTCTTCTTGCTATTTTGAAATACACAATATATTATTGTTGACCATAGTCCCCACTGTGTATTGGAACACTACAACTAATTCCTCCTATCTACCATTTACTTTGTACCCATTAACCAACATCTCCTTATCCTCCTCTCCCCATCCCAGCCTCTGGAAACCACAACTGTATACTTTACTTCCTTAAGATCAACTTTTTTAGATACCACAAATGACTGAGATGGTGCAGCATTTGTCTTTCTGTGCCTAGATCACTTGATTTAACATGATGACCTCCTGTTCCATTCATGTTGCTGAAAATGGCCGAATATCATTCCTTTTTATGGCTGAATAGTATTCAATTGTGTAAATATACCACATTTTCTTTATCCATTCATCTGTTGATGGACACTTAGGTTGATTCCATATCTTGGCTTTTATAAATAGTGCTTCAATAAACTTGGGTGTGCAAATATCTCTTTGACATAGTGATTTCATTTCCTTACAATGCATTCCCAGTAGTGAGATTGCTGGATCATTTGGGAGTTCTATTTTTAATTTCTTGAGAAACCTCCATATTGTTTCCCATAGTGGCTGTACTAATTTACATCCCCACCAACAGTGTATAAGTGTTCCCCTTTTTCTACGTCCTTTCCAGCATTTGTTATTTTTTCTCTTTTTGATAATAACTATATTAAATGGTGTGAGATGATATCTCATTGCGGTTTTGATTTGCATTTGATTTGATCTCCCTGATGGTTAGTGATGTTGAGCATTTTTTTGTATACCTGATGGCCTTTTATATAACATCTTTTGAAAAACATCATTTCAGATCTTTTGCCCATTTTTAAATTGAATTATGTTTTTGTTTGTTTTTTGCTATTGAGTTGTTTGAGTTCCTTGTATATCCTGGATACTAACCCCTTGTCAGATGTGTAGTTTGCAAATATTTTCTCCCATGCTATAGGCTGTCTCTTCTCTCTGTTGATTGGTTCCTTTGCTATGCAGAAGCTTTATAATTCCACTTATCTATTTTTGCTTTTGTTGCCTATGCTTTTGAAGTCTTATTAAAAAAAATCATTGCCTAGACCAATGTCATGAAGCATTTCCCCTATGTTTTCTTCTAGTAGTGTCATAATTTCACTCTTTAATTTGTTTTGAGGTGATTTTTGCATATGGTGACAGATAGGGGTCTAGTTTCCTTATCCTGCATATGGCTATCCAGTTTTCCTATTATCATTTATTAAAGAGACTATCCTTTGCCCAAAATATGTTCTTGGCACCTTTGTTGAAGATCAGTTGGCTGTAAATGAGTGGATTTATTTCTGGGGTTTTTGTTTTGGTCCATTGGTTTATGTGTCTGGTTTTATGCCAGTACCATGCTGTTTTGGTTACTACTGCTTTGTAGCATATTTTGAAGTCAGGTAGTATGATTCCTTCAGCTTCATTCTTTCCGTTCAAGATTACTTTGGCAATTCAGGGTCTTTTGTGTTTCCATGGAATTTATCCCATGGTTGTAAAGATGGTTCAACATATGCAAATCAATAAACATGATACATCACATCAACAAAATAAAGAACAAAAACCAAATGATAATCTTAATAGATGCAGAAAAAGCATTTGATAAAATTCAGCAGCCAGGGTGGAGGTGGGGGAGGGGGGCAGGGAAGGTTGGTAAAGTGGTACAAAGTTACAAAGTTATAGTTAGATAGGAAGAATACATTCTGGTGTTCTAGGGAGACAGTAGCTAATGACATTGTATTGTATATTTCAAGATAGCCAGAAAAGAGCATCTTGAATACTATAACCACAAAGAAATGATAAATGTTTAGGTGATAGATATGCTAACTATTCCAATTGGATAATTATACAATACATGCATGTACTGAAACAACAAACTGTACCACATAAACATGTACAATGAAAAATAGATAATAAAATTAACTCTCAATAATTTTTTTTTTAATTCAGCAGCCCTTTATGATAAAAACTGTCAACAAATTAGGTAGAGAAGAAAAGTACATCAACATAGTAAGGAAAAGTACATCAATGTCAGAAATAACAAACTCACAACCAACATCATACAGGGGAAAAGCTAAAAGCTTTCTCCTTAAGATGTGGAACAAGACAAGGATGTCCACTCTCTTCAGTTTTATTCAACACAGAACTGAAAGTTCTAGCCAGAGCAATTGGGCAAGAGAAAGAAATAAAGGGTATCCAAATTGGAAAGGAGGAAGTAAATTTGTCCCTGTCTGCAGATGACATGATCTTACATATCGAACACCCTAAAGACTCCACCAAAAAAACTATTAGAACTATTAAACAAATTCAGTAAAGTTGCAGAACACAAAATCAACATATAAAAACCACTAGTGTTTTTATATGCCAATAACAGCTTATCTGAAAAAGAAATAAGGAAATCCCTTTTTTTTTTTTTTTTGCCTTTTTCGTGACCAGCACTCAGCCAGTGAGTGCACCGGCCATTCCTATATAGGATCCGAACCCGCAGCGGAAGCGTCGCTGCGCTCCCAGCGCCGCACTCTCCCGAGTGTGTCACGGCGTCGGCCTAGGAAATCCCTTTTTTAATAGCTACAAAAAATAATAAAATACCAAGAAATAAATTTAACCAAAGAGGTGAAAAATCTCTACAATGAAAAATCTCTAAAATTTCAACACTGATGAAAGAAATTGAAGAAGACACAAAGAAATGGAAAGATATCATACATTCATGGATAGGAAGAACTAATATTGTTAAAATGTCCATACTACTCAAAGCAATCTACAGATTCAATGCAATCCCTATCAAAATACCAATGACATTCTTCACAGAAATATAAAAAAAAAAAAAATCCTAAAATTCATATGAGACAACTTTTTAAATTAAAGAAAAGTATAAAAAGGATTTGGGAAAAGTAATGAATATTAAAAGTAGGCAAAGAAGATCCAACATATGGTTAATAGAAATCTCTGATAAAGAAAACCAAACTGGGAGAACAAATACTAAAAAGTATAATTAAAAAAAAAAAATTCTTGAAATAAAAAATGTTACTCTAAGACTATTTTGTGAGTTATGTGGAATACAGTAAATAAGTAATTATGAAATAATCTAATTCTGCCAATCCCCCCCCCCAAAAAAGATACAACAATCACAGTAATATATTAAACTTTCAGAAGGACAGAAAAGAACTGAGGTTACCAGAGGTAAGAAAGCAGGAGAGGTGAGGAGGTAAGGGAGGAATTGGTAAAGGGCCATGAAAAATAATTATTGTGTAATATTGAATATACTAATTATCCTTATTTGAGTATCACATATTCCACACAGATACTGATATTCAACTCTGTACTCCACAAATATGTACAATCAACTATGTTTCAATAAATAATAACAATAATAATCCTACCAATCCCTATTTCTTTGAGAACCATGATTATCCATGTGAAAGAAGGGAGATATAGATGTAATACAGAGGAAGTTTGGCCAAAGACTCTGTAGAGTTTCTGAATTTGAACTGGAGGTATTAAGTATTTTATTCTGAACTGTGGATATACATACACACAGAGCTAAGAAATAGATAAACAGAAAAAAAGGAAGGAAAGAAGGGAAGGAAGGAGAGAAGGAGAAAGGAAGGAAAGAAAAAAAAGAGGGAAGAAGGAAAAGGCAAAGAGAGGAAAAGAAGATCTTTCCACTCAACCCACTCAAGGGGCTTAGAAACAATGACCAACCCAGTAGCAAGTGGCATCTCTAGCACTGGGGTGGTGGTCTTGACATGCCATTTCAAAACAAAACACAACATATGAAAACAAAACAGCAACAACAACAAAAATACCAGGGCCTCTTGGAGAGATAGCTGATTTGAGATCTGGGGCAAAAATTTACAAAATAAAATTGGCACACTTTGTCATACATCAGCTAGGAAGCTTAATATGTATATATTAAGGTTATGTCAAAAGGATTCAGAGCCAATTTGCAGAGGCTCCCATTGGCCAAAGACTGGATAATTGAGCATCTAAATCAATAATAATTACAATGTATTAAAACCCGTCAAATGTGGGGGAAGATGTGAGCAGGGAGAAAGTAGAAAGCAGAGTGCCATCCTAGCAAAGCCAAGAGAGAAGATTTAATGTCAATTCTTCTTTGAGGTTTTGTCTTCTACACTGGATTGTGCATAGTGATTACTGAATTATGACTGTGTTTACAGAAATGATTGTAGGATGATCTATTACTCAAAAAAGAGCAGAATATCCATAGGCCTCAAGAATGTTTACCTAGAGGCAGGGGCAGATTATTTCTACTAAATAAAGTGAAAAGGAATGGTGGAGGATAAAAATAAAGTTATGTTTTGATTATAATCCGTGTGCCATGTTTATCTAACGTACCAGTTATACACGTAAAATATGATGGACACTGTCCCTGTGGAGCTGATAACATAGGAAAGATCTTACATGTGTACAAATATCTATAATACAAAATAGTATGAAATAAATACCATAATGGAGGCACGATCAAAATTTTATAGGTCAGTAGACAGAAATGTCCCTTCTACTGGGGCAGGAGGAATGGTGGAGGAGATGGCAGAGACCTAGTACTGTTTTGCTTATTCTAGAGGCTCCCAGTGCTTAGGCTGCCCCGACAGTATAAACTGAACCAACCTAACCATTCAGCCAGGTACTACACAAGAGATGGCATAACCTGGGTTAGAGCTTCACAACCATCTGTAATGATTTTGTTCCAATTTCTTATGATCAGTACTTTTGTAGGATCGCCATACTGGCCAGCCACCAACAAAACAAAACAACAACAAAAATTTTGTAAAATTAATAATGGTTAATTACTAGAAAAACATCAAATGGTTGGATATTGTGGCAATGTCAAATTGCTACAAAATTTTCTGCAAGCTTACTTTAAATTTCTGTGCTTTCACTGTTGTCAATGTCAAATAAATATCAGCACACTCTGAGCAGCACTAACAGGAACCGACATCAAGGCAGGTGGCTACTCCTGGCTCTGTCATTAGCTCTCTGAGTGACTGTATCAAGGCTTTGAACTTCTCTGGGCTTTTAAGTCCCCTTGTTTGTAAAGTAAGGGAATTAAATTTGCTCTAAAACTCCAAATTGTATGGTGCTTAACTGTTAGTTGCCACTGAAAGAACCTAGCTAATTTAACATTCTGCCCACACTTGTTTCCTTGCCTAAGTGAGAACTGTATTCTTCTCCTGGAGCTTTTTCCCCCTCCTCTGTAATATTTTGAGGTTTACTGCTGTGGTTTGAGGTTGGAAGGCTGTTTGGGGATAAGCAGGTCTTCAAGGAGCTATATTTTCTACAAAACTATTCAGGGCTAAACTCTAATAACCTCTAATCACCATGGCATAAAAAATACAGGAAATCAAAGACAAAAAAACCCCCAAACTAACTTTAACCATAGACCTCAGCTTACAAAACAGGATCTGTGTCTCACTCACTCAGGATTTCTGGTCACCGGCATCTAGGATCTGTGTGCTTGTGTTTCCACCTTCCCCAGCCAACTTGTGATGGTCAGTGGTATTTATCATATGCTGTTCATCTAACGTACTCCTAATGCCAAACATAATGCTAAGTACACAGTCAGTGCCCAGTAACTGTTTCCCAAATGAATAAATGAATGAATGGGAATAACTCATTTCCTTCAAAAGCCTTTCATACCTTAGCCTGACTTTACCAAGTTTTTCTTTATTCTCTGTCCTTCTGGCACATATTATATGAAGAAATTATGTTTCCTGTCATTTGCTACGAGAATTATGATTTGCATATCTAGAAAATGCCTGCTATAGACTGAATTGTCTCCACAAATTCATATGTTGAGACCCTAATCCCCACTGTTACTATATTTGGAGGTAATAAAGGTTAAGTGAGGTCGTAAGGGTGGGGGTCTTAATCCAATAGGGCTGGTGGAAGAGGAAGAGACATCAGAGTTCTATCCCTCGCCACATACCACAGAGAAAAGGCCATGGGAGGATACAGTGAGAAGGCAGCTGTCTGCAAGTCAGGAAGAAAGCTGTCACCAGAAACTAAATTTGCTGGCACCTTTGATCATGACTTCTAGCTTCCAGAACTGTAAGAAAATACAATTCTGTTGTTTAAGCCACCAGTCTGTGGCATTTGTTATGGTAGCATGAGAAGTAAGACAATGCCCTTCCCTGATTTCTCTTATACTCACATCAAAAAAAAGTGACTGAGGCTCCCCCAAGTAGAAAGCCCCTAACTTTCCTTTTACCACAACCTGAGGACCTGGTTTGGGTCCCTATATTTCATACCCTAGACCCATCATAATCATCAACACAGGTCCAGATAGTTGCACTGGTGGATCCTATCACATATTTAAAAAAAACAAAAACAAACTAAAAAACCCAATCTTACACAAACCCTATCAGAAATAGCAGAGAAAGAAAAATTTCTCAACTTGTTTTGTGATGACAACATACCCAGAATATCAAAGCCTGACAAAAATATTGTAAAAGAAAAAGGAGAGAGAGGGAGACAGAAGGAAGGGAGAAGGGAAAATTACAGACCAACACATCTCATGAACAAAGATGCAAAAGATCTTTTAACGAAATATTAGTAAATCAAATCCAGTAACATATAAAATAAATAAGATATTATAACCAAATGGTATATATCTCAGGAATGTAAGATTATTTTAGCATTCAAAAATCAACCAATGTAACTTACAAAATATTAACAAGATGGAGAAAAAGTATATGATAATTTCAATAGATTAAAAAAAGCATTTGACAAAATTCAGCACCCATTCGTGATAAAAAACTCTCATCAAATTATAAGTAGAAGGAAACTTTCTGAGTCTGATAAAGGTTGTTGTCAAGAACCGTAGAATCTGAGATTTTACTCTCCTTATGAGTTAACAAATTAGCCTGTCACCATTTCACAGATGCCGGTAGAAGACACAAAGCTCCTGGGTCAGTTGTAAAGGACAGTTCATTTCTCATAGCAATAGCAGTAGCCGGAGTACCATCATTTTCTTGTGTCAGTTTTCCAAGCCCCATTTCTCAAAGGGTCAGGTGACACCTGCATATACAGTACTTTGCATTACAGAAGAAAAACCTTGAGCTTAAAGAATTCAAATCTCTTGTAATGGGCATCAAGAAAACATGCCCAACCTTTGCCTCAGAAGGAGACATTATCCTTATTACACTGGACAGTAAACAAATCTGCTCTTTTCATTAGAGGAAGACACTATACCTTCCAAGGCTCTTCACTATACAAATATCCTTGAAAAGACAGACCAGAACAAAAGGGTGACTAGTGCATCTACTCACAAGATGTGTAGCAACATGAGAGTCCCATGGAGAATTATTTCCCAACAGGGATCTACATATATCCTATGGCTAACATACTGATGAAATATTAAATGTTTTTGACGTAAAATCAGAAAGAAGAAAAAGATGCACAGTTATATTGTTTCAATTCAGCATTGTCCTGGATGACCTAGTCATTGTAATAATACAAGAAAAAATGAATAAATGCATTTTTTTAAATCAAAACTATTTCTATATGCAGATGATGTAATTGTTCACATGAAAAATTCTAAGGAACCTACAAAATAAATACTAGAAATAAGTGAACTTAGGAAGGTTACATAATAAGATGGTTGCTGTGGACTAAATATTTGTGTCTTCTCAAATTCATATGCTGTGATCTTAATCCCCAATGTGATATTAGAAGGTAGGGTCTTTGGGAGGTAATTTAGGTCATGAGGATAGAGCTCTCATGAATGGGATTAGTGCCCTTATAAGGAGAAACATGAGAGAGGTTATTTCTTTCTCAGCCATGTGAGGATACAACAAGAAATGGCTGTCTGCAAATCAGCAAGAGAGCCTTCACCAGACCAGATCTGAAGGCACCTTGATCTTGAACTTCTCATCTTCCAGAACTGTGATAAATAAATGTGTCATTGTTTAAGCCACCTAGTTTATGGTATTCTGTTATGGCAGCATGATCTAACACAATGTTTAATATAAAAAATTATATTTTTACATACTAGCAGCAATCAAGCAAGAAAATAAAACTCCACCTACAATTGTGTCAAAAAGAAAATATTTAGAAGTAAATTTCAGATGTTCAAAATATCTACACTGGAAATTTAAAAATATTGCTGAGATAAATAAAAGACCTAAATAAATGAAGAGATATACCACATTAAAGTATAGAAAAACTCAATCTTGTTATGACATAAATTCTCCCCCAAACTGATCTACAGATTTAGCAAAATTCCAATCAAAATTCCAGCAGAATTATTTTTTTGTAGAAACTGACAAGCTGATTTAAAATTTTATACAAAAATTCAGAAGACCTAGAATACTCAAAGCAGTCTGGGAAAAAGAAGAACAAATTTGGAAGACAAACACTAGTTTATGTCAAGAGTTCCTATGAAGCTATATCAATCAAAACAGGAGATAAGACTTGACAGGTAGATAAAAGGAACAGAAGAGAAAACTTGGAAAGACTCACAATTTTATCGACATTTAATATTCAATAAAGACGCCAAAGCAGACAAATGGGGAAAGTCTTTAAAACAAATGGGAACAAAATGAACATGGATCCATACCTCATCCACACACATAGCTAAAACCACAAAGATTTTATAGGTAAACAGAGCAGACAGGTTCACGATGTAAGGGTAGAAAGGTTTTTTAGACAGAATATAGAAAGTAACGTTAAGAGAAAAAATGGGAAAATTAGACTTCATTAAAACTAGAAATATCTACTTCTCAATAGACACAATTAAGAAAATGAACAGGTAAGCCATAGAATAGAAGCAAATATTTGCAAAACATACATAAGCCCAAAGCCCAGCATCCAGGATATATAAAAACTACAACTGAACAATAAAAAAGATGGAATCATTTAAAAACGAGCCAAATATCTAAACAAATACTTTATAAAAGAAGATACGTAAATGGCCAGTAAGCATATGAAAAAAAAGAAAAAGCTCGACATTATTAGTTATCAGGGAAATGCAAATTAAAACCATAAGCTACCACAGCAAACCCACCAGACTGGCTAAAACTAAAGATGGACAACATCAAATGTTGTTGAGGTATAGGAGCAACTGGATCTCTCACGTATTCTTAGGGGAAATGTAAAATGTGCTTAAGTACCACAGATTGTTTATTCATTTTCCAATAATGGGCACCAGGGATGTTTTCAGTTTTTGTCTTTTTTGAATAAAGCTGCTATAAACATTCTTGCACAAGTTTTTTTTTAAACATATATTTTAATTTCATTTGTGTAAATACTTCAGGGTAGAATTGTTGGATCACAAGGTAGGTATGTGTAGTTTTATTAAAAAAAAAAAAAAAAAACCTCCCAAGGAAACAGGTATATGAAAAGATGCTCAACATGACTGATCATCAGGGAAATACAAATTAAAACCACTAAAAAATTATCACCACATCTATCTTAGGATGGCTACCCCCCCCCCCAAACCAGCAGATGTTAATGAGGATGTGGAGAAATTGGAGAACTTGTACACTGTTGGTGGAAATGTAAAATGGTGTAGCTGCTATGGGAAACAGTAAAAAATTAAAAAGAGAACTACCGTGTATTCCAGCAATCCCACTTCTAGGATTATATATCCAAAAGAATTATAATCAAGATCTCAAAGAGATGTCTGCACTCTCATGTTCACTGCAACATTATTCACAATAGACAAGATATGAAAAAAACCTAAATGTTCATTGATGAATAAAGAAAATGTGGTATATACATACGATGGAATATTATTCAGCCTCAAAAAAGAAGGAAATTCTGCCATATGCAACAATGTGGATGAACCTGGTGGACATTATGCTAAGTGAAATAAGCCAGTCACAGAAGGACAAATACTGCATGATTCCACTTACATGAAGTATATCTAATATAGTCAAACTCACAGAAACAGAGAAGAATGGTGGTTTCCAGGGGCTGGGGGGAGGGCAATTTGGTGTTTGCTGTTCAATAGATATAAAGTTTCAGTTATGCAAGATAAATTAGTTCCAGAAATCTGCCGTACAACATTGTGCCTATGCTGACAATATTGTGTTGTCCACTTAAAAATTTAAGAGGATAACGGCCTGTTGGTGGCTGGTCCAGGATGGCTTCCTCCTTTAAGGGTGCAAGGGTGGCCCTCCACAGGCCCCCTCCCTCAGTCTGCTTGAGGGAGGGGCCGGCACGGATTGCAGGAAGAACAAGGCAGGTCTGAGGTGTGCTCTTTTTCTTAACTCTGCTTCTGTCTTGCTTCCTCCCTCCTCTAGATTTCCTCTTCGCCAGCTCCTGTTTCTCCCTGGGGTTTCTGGTGGTGGAAAAACTCAAATCTGCGGGCCGAGCCCGTGGCGCACTCGGTAGAGTGCTGCGCTGGGGGCGCAGCAACGCTCCCGCCGCGGGTTCGGATCCTACATAGGAATGACTGGTCCACTCACTGGCTGAGTGCCGGTCACGAAAAAAAAAAAAAAAAAGAAAAAAAAAGAAAAAAAAAAAAAAAACTCAAATCTGCGAAGCTAATGTCCTGCCTCTGTGTGAAGCTTTCTGGAGGCTGGACCTCGACACAGACTCTGCTGATGGCCTCTTGGCCCCTCTGCTGGCGTCCGAGGAGCCCAGCGCTGGCCCCCTGCAGGCTGCAGCCCCTGCCTCCTCCCACACTGGCGCCCCGGTCCCACGGAGCACGCCTGAGCTTCCAGGGGCTGTCCTCCCTGGGCCCTAGTTTCTCAGAAACGAAACCCAGGGTCCCCTCTGGATGCCCACCACAGCCTCCCTTCTTTTAGCCTTGGTTCCTACTTGGGGACCCCGCAGCCGCAGCGGCTTCCTTGGAAACCTCATCAGTCCAGGGTTACCCCTCCCCGGACGGCTGGGGAAAAGTTGTTCCCCAAACATTTCCGGGTGGCTCATCCCTTCCAGGCCGGCCAGGTGGAGGAAGTCTCCAGGACAGGTTTGTCCTGTTAAGGATCTCAGCAGCGGGGCCGGAGGACACCAGATAGCAGGAAGATCCGGCCTGAGCATGTTTAAAATTGGGAGGAAACTCAGCATTGATAGTGTTGGCCAAGCCCAGTGTCCTTTCCTTAGGCCAGGGCTCCTGCGCAGAGCCCCACCTGAGCCACAGGTGTTCCCCCAGGGACTGAGTGCCCTGGAGGAGCTGCTGAGAGGGCTGCCCACTCAAACAGAAGCCAGGCAAAGGCTTTTTCCTAAATTCTGCTCCCATGTACATTCTGTTTTTGTAAAAAAAAAAAAAAAAAAAAGTTTGATAAGTCTCGTGTTGTGTTCCTAGTACAACAAAAAAAATTTAAAAAAAAAAAATCACCATGCCCATTTTCAAGAAAGATGATCTGCTAACAAATTATATTAGTTCACTCTTTAGAATACAGACTTCAGAAGGTGTTCATAATTTAGGCACTATTTTTATGAAAAGTAAAGAGATTCATAGAATTTTAAATCAGAATAGTATTCAAACTTTAATTTTTAGCTGGATTTCTTCCCATTTAATACAGCATGCTATACTTGCATACCAGCTTTAAAAAAGGAAACAAACCGATATGTTCATACAATGGAATACTATTCTTCAATAAAAAGTAACGAATTATTGATAAATGTAACATGATTAGTGAAAGCATATAACAGTACATACTCTATTTACACTTCTATAAAGTTCTCAAAAAAACTACTCTATGATGGAAAAAAATAAGAATAATAGCCATTGCTGGAAGAATGGGGGCAAAATTGCTTGGGAAGGGATTTGAGGAAATTATCTGCGGTGATGGTAATGGTTTATATCTTAGTAGCGATTTGGGTTACATAGGCATTTGTTAAGTTCAACAATTGCAAACCTAAGGATACACATTTTATTGTTTGTATATTTTACACCAAAAGGAAGGCTAAAAGAATATTAAAACCTAGTTAATGATATGCACATTGAAGTATTTTGGGTAAAGTGTACAGATGTCTGCAACTTTCTTTAAAATGCATTTTAAAAGATGTATTAATGTATGGATAGAGGTATGGACAAAAGAATACCTATGCTGTACGTACAGTAAAAATGTTAATGGTAGCATCAAGATGGTATGTACATGGGCGTTCTCTATAAAACTATTTCAAACTTTGTTGTATGCTGTAAATAAACTGTTGTGAGAAAAGACACTTTTGCTAAAAAGTGCAAATAAAAAGTAAAGTAAGATTTTCTTTTTTGCTTAAAAGAACTTCATATAGTAAAGTAGGTGTTGGTGACAGTGTAGAAAAATAGGCATTCATGTTTTGTTTTTTTCTTTTTATCTTTGTGGTGGGAATATAAATTAGTACAACCTATTTGGAAGATAGTTTGGAAATATATATTAAAATGCAAAGTTGGTGTTCATTTTGACTTCGTATTCTTACTTCCAAGGATTTACTCTATGGGGATCATTACACATGTGTGCAAAGATGTGTATACATACATATCTACAGAAGTCTTGTTTATAATAGAAAAAATAGCAAATAAATGACTAGTTACGTGATTAATGAAACATCAATACAATTGAACACTAAGCAAACACTGTTAATCATGATATAGATCTACATTTCTTGATGAAGAAAGATGGTCCCAACATATTGTATAGTGAACAAAGGTATAGAACAACATAAATGGTATAATCCCATTTCTATAAATGTATAGACACATCCATATACTCATTCATTTATATACATAAATATAAAGATACATCTATATATATATTTAGACATAAAAGAATTATTTGAAAAATATTCAACAAAATGTCAAAAGTATTAAGTAAAAGAGATGGGAATAAACCTGATCTTTACTTTCTTCTTTGTATTTGCAAGTTTTACAATGAACACATAATCCTTTATAAAAGTACAAGTTATTATCCAAGGATGGTTGGGAGCGGGGAGAAAGTGGAGGAGGAGGCGGAGATATAGCTTCATAATGAAATGAGGCAGCTTTGTGTATTTATATGGAATGATCTCCAAATTTTTTTTTTATGTGATTGCTATGAGCTGAATGTTGTCCCCAAAATTCATATGTTGAAGTCCTAACACCCAATACCTCAGAATGTCACTACTTGGAGAGATAGGGTCTTAAAAGAGGTAATTAAAATGAAGTCATTTAGGTAGGCCCTGATCCAATATGATTTAATACTTGTGAGGAGGGGAAATATGGACACAGACACTGACAAAGATTCTAGCTTGACCAAATTTAATCAGGTTCCTAAACCTTCTCTGAGGCCTGTCTGTGCATTTCCTTATAAAACCGAGTTTTAGCAGTCTCTGCTAAGTCGGTTTGGCAAGAAGTTCCCCGCCCTCCATATTTGTTCACCCTTGATATCTGATCAGGTTCCTCATCTTGCTCTATACCCCAGATGACGTCTGATCACCCTGGCCTGTCTTCAGCAAGAATCCTATTAAGTCAGTTTAGATAGAATACTCCTTACTTCTGATGTTTCCTTTTACTAATTTTCCATCCACTGACTCCCAACCTGCTCCTTGGCTATAAATTCCCACTTGTCCATGCTGTGTTTGGAGTTAAGCCCAAACTCTCCCCTGCGAAATCCCATTGCAGTGATCCCTATAACTATCGTGATGGTCCTGAATAGTTTTCCTTACAGTTCTTTAACAATAATTTTTGTTCAACAATATGCATATGAACATGAAGATGACCATTTGCAAGCCAAGGAGAGAGGCTTCAAAAGAAACGAACCCTACTGACACCTTCATCTCGGACTTCTAGCCTCCAGAACTGTAAGAAAATAAATTTCTATTATTTAAGTCACCCAGTCTGTGGTACTTTGTCATGGCAGCCCTAGAAAATTAACACAATGGTAAAAGCGATATCATCAATATAAATAGCAGTAGCTTTCAAACTTTTGATCACAACCTACCATATGAAACTCATTTTACCTCTCTATTCAGTATATACACATAGACATATCTGGAGCGAAGGTTTAAATCAAAGTTTTTTCTTACTACAGACAATGCATGTTGATATTTTCAATTGTTTTACATATTCCATAGTTTTATATCAAAAAAAATTATTCACAATAACTGATTTTGTAACTGATGAATTGAACAAATGTTGTAAAATGCTAGATAAGGAATGATATTGGTGAACATTTATGTTTGAGATTATCACCCCTCTATTTATTGAAGAACATTCCAGGTCTACAGTGTTTGCCTGTAGTTATTTGCACTTTTAATGTCCTAATACTTTATTGTCCTCCACATCTAGTGCATTTCACCCCAGGGACCCTGCTGCAAATTGATGATGTTTAAATGCTATTTGTTACAACTAATCTCCCAGAAAATTAGAAACATGAAAGAGCTGCAAGAAGCATTAGTGAAAATCCACTTTTTAAAGAATAACTTTTTTTTCTCCCAAATAAAATCTCATGAGAAACTCCAATATATCAAACAGAAAACTGTAGTGGGGAGACGGCTGGGGCCCGCCCACTCCATCCCTGACAGCCTTAATGCTGCTAAGTGGCACCAAGGGCTCTTGGGAATAGGGCTTAAAATCCAAATATTTAGCACATTTTCCTCATTTTAGAAAGGGGGTCTGTAATAGCCAGGGTTCTCCAGAGAGACAAAATCAAAAGGATATGTTACAAAAATATGATAGGAGATTTATTAGGGAAATTAGCACACACCATTGTGAAGAGAAATCCTACAATAGGCCATCTGCAAACTGAATACCAGTAGCATAGTTCAGTCTAAGTCTGAAGGCCTCAGAACCACGGCCCTACCACCATTATTAGTCCATTCACTATGGCATGTTCCTACAATCTAATCACCTTGTCAAAGCCCCACCTTTCAATTACCATAATAGGATTTCCCACCCTCTTTACTTTGTCACAGTGGGCACTAAGTTTTGGGGGGACATCAATCCACAGAGGGGACCCTGGGGTGAAGTGTACTAGATGTGAAGGACAATAAAGATGGTAGGAGATTAAGACTGCAAATAATTAAGAGCAAACACTGTAAATCTGGATTGTTCTTTAATAAATAGAGGGATGAGAATCTCAAGCATAAAGAAGTTTCACCAATATCAATCATCTCCTCCTCCTATTAAAGTATCAGAAGAAAGTGGGAAAAGTAATGTTTGCTAAATCTGATGTCTGCAATACTATTATGTATTCAAATTTTGTGCTCTTCCACTGCCCTCTGCTGGATGCACCTAGTATTTTTGGCCTCAAAACTAGCAGCTCTATTAGTGACAGTAGCTGTAGCAATAGTACTTTTCATCAAGGTCCTACTAGCAGGAGCATTGTCAAGGTCAAGCACTGTGCCACATGCTTTACATACCTTAGCTCATTTAATCCTCCTAACAACTCTATGGCTAGAAAATGCTATTCTTACTCTCTAGGTGAAAAACCTGGAGGTTCAGAGGCAAGTAAACCAACCAAGTTCACACAACTACAGTAAAGGAACTGGGAATTAAATATTGGTTCTAGAGTCCAGCTCTTAATTACTTGCTGTTCATTAAATATAAACTTTCAATCTGTCAGTTGTATTGGTGGTAAATCTGAAATGGTATTACTATTTGGAATCTGCTGATTCACTGATTATCAACAATGAAATCAGAAAAATGATCTTTATTCTAAAAAGCCCAAAATAAGTATCTTCCTGTAATTTTTCCCTCTGGGGGAGCCCCCAAATTTATCAGAGATAAAGTTTGATCCTCAACTGAGAACAGGAGAGAATGTTTCTCAGGGTTTCTCAAAGTGTGATACACAAATCTCCTGCATTTGTGCAGGAGGTGCCGGTTCACTATTCAGAATCTCAGGCACCACAATATATTTTGGAAGATAGGATTTGTTGCTGAGAAGTGTGATATATGTTTGGGGTGGGGTAGAGAGGTAGAGAGGAATCAAAGATGACTCCCACAATTTTTGGCTCAGCGACTGGGTGGACATTAGTGACATTAACTGAGATGGGAGATTGGTAGAGGTGAATTGAGTTTATGTTAGTTCAGTTGTGGTAGTTGCTTTGTTGGCAGTAAACTCAAGAGTTTTGTTTCAGACATGTTATGTTTGTGATGCCAAACAGATAACCAAATAAAAATGGGAAATAGAGGAAACTACAAAGGAAATAACTGGGACTTACTTTTTTGATTCAGATCTATATTCATGTTGTTTCACATGTATTGTCTACCAATAATGACCACATTGTTTCCAACTCCTGCCACCACAAACAACACAGAAATGAGCATCCTCCTATACGTCCCCTTAAGAACCTCTGCATCCATTCCTTTGGGGTATATACTCAGGAGTAGGATATACAGGTTGAATATCCCTTATCTGAGATGCTTGGAACAAGAAGCGTTTCGGGTTTTGGAATATTTGCAAAATACATACCAGTTGAGCATCCTTAATCTGAAAATCTGAAATTTGGAATTCTCCGATGAGCATTTCCATTGAACATCATGTCAATGCTCCCAAAGTTTTGGATCTCGGAGCATTTCAAGTTTCAGATTTTTGGATTAGGGATGCTCAACATGTTTAATTTGATTATATACTGCCAGATTCCTCTCCAAAATGGCTATACCAGGCTACCCTCTGTCAGCAATGCACAGAGGTTCTTCTATCTTCACATCTCTTCGAATGCTTGCTATAAGCCAATCTAATTTCTGTTAACTAAATAGGTATAAAGAGGCATCTTGTTTTAATTTACATCTCCGTGATAAATTTGAGTATCTTTACACACTTGTTGGCCTTTTGGGTTTCTTCTTCTGTAAATTGCCTGTTCATATTTCACTTTTTTAATTTTTTTTTATTTTTTGAGATAAGAACTGAAAGTTTATTTTATTTTTTTTAAATTTTATTTATTTATTTATTAATTTTAAATTTTATTTTGTCGATATACATTGTGGCTGATTATTGCTCCCCATCACCAAAACCTCCCTCCCTTCTCCCTCCCCCCCTCCCCACCAACAATGTCCTTTCTGTTTGCTTGTCGTATCAACTTCAAATTGTGGTTGTTATATCTTCTTCCCCCCCTCCCCGGTTTGTGTGTGTGTGTGTGTGTGTGTGTGTGTGTGAATTTATATATTAATTTTTAGCTCCCACCAATAAGTGAGAACATGTGGTATTTCTCTTTCTGTGCCTGACTTGTTTCACTTAATATAATTCTCTCAAGGTCCATCCATGTTGTTGCAAATGGCAGTATTTCATTCGTTTTTATACCTGAGTAGTATTCCATTGTGTAGATGTACCACATTTTCCGTATCCACTCATCCGATGATGGGCATTTGGGCTGGTTCCAACCCTTGGCTATTGAAAAGAGTGCTGCGATAAACATTGGGAAACAGGTATACCTTCGACTTGATGATTTCCATTCCTCTGGGTATATACCCAACAGTGGGATAGCTGGGTCGTATGGTAGATCTATCTGCAATTGTTTGAGGAACCTCCATACCATTTTCCATAGAGGCTGCACCATTTTGCAGTCCCACCAACAATGTATGAGAGTTCCTTTTTCTCCGCAGCCTCGCCAGCATTTATCGTTCATAGTCTTTTGGATTTTAGCCATCCTAACTGGGGTTAGATGGTATCTCAGTGTGGTTTTGATTTGCATTTCCCGGATGCTGAGTGATGTTGAGCATTTTTTCATATGTCTGTTGGCCATTTGGATATCTTCCTTAGAGAAATGCCTACTTAGCTCTTTTGCCCATATTTTAATCGGGTTCTTTGTTTTCTTCTTGTACAGTTGTTTGAGTTCCTTATATATTCTGGATATTAATCCTTTGTCAGATATATATTTTGCAAATATTTTCTCCCACTCTGTTGGTTGTCTTTTAACTCTTTTAATTGTTTCTTTTGCTGTGCAGAAGCTTTTTAGTTTGATATAATCCCATTTGTTTATTTTTCCTTTGGTTGCCCGTGCTTTTGGGGTCGTATTCATGAAGTCTGTGCCAAGTCCTATTTCCTGAAGTGTTTCTCCTATGTTTTCTTTAAGAAGTTTTATTGTTTCAGGGTGTATATTTAAATCCTTAATCCATTTTGAGTTGATTTTAGTATACGGCGAGAGGTATGGATCTAGTTTCATTCTCCTGCATATGGATATCCAGTTATCCCAGCACCATTTGCTGAAGAGGCAGTCCCTTCGCCACTGAATAGGCTTGGTGCCTTTGTCAAAGATCAGCTGACAGTAAGTGTGTGGGTTGATTTCTGGATTCTCTATTCTATTCCATTGGTCAGTGTGTCTGTTTTTATGCCAGTACCATACTGTTTTGGTTATTATAGCTTTGTAGTATAGCTTAAAGTCAGGTAGTGTTATGCCTCCAGCTTTATTTTTTTTGCTCAGCATTGCTTTGGCTATGCGTGGTCTTTTATTGTTCCATATAAATGTCTGGATAGTTTTTTCCATTTCTGAGAAAAATGTCTTTGGAATTTTGATGGGGATTGCATTGAATTTGTATATCACTTTGGGTAGTATGGACATTTTCACTATGTTGATTCTTCCAATCCAAGAGCATGGGATATCTTTCCATCTTCTTGTATCCTCTCTAATTTCTCTCAGCAGTGGTTTGTAGTTCTCATTATAGAGATTTTTCACCTCCTTGGTTAACGCAATTCCTAAGTATTTTATTGTTTTGGTGGCTATTGTAAATGGGCAGGCTTTCTTGATTTCTCCTTCTGCATGTTGACTATTGGAGAAAAGAAATGCTACTGATTTTTGTGTGTTGATTTTGTATCCTGCTACTGTGCTGAAATCATTTATCAATTCCAAGAGTTTTTTTGTAGAGGTTTTAGGCTGTTCGATATATAGGATCATGTCATCTGCAAACAGGGACAGTTTGACTTCATCTTTTCCAATCTGAATGCCCTTTATTTCCTTCTCTTCTCTGATTGCTCTGGCTAGTACTTCCAACACTATGTTGAATAAGAGTGGTGAGAGTGGGCATCCTTGTCTAGTTCCTGTTCTTAAAGGAAAAGCTTTCAGCTTTTGCCCATTCAGGATGATATTGGCTGTGGGTTTGGCATATATGGCTTTAATTATGTTGAGATACTTTCCCTCTATACCTAACTTATAGAGGGTCTTTGTCATGAATGAGTGCTGAACTTTATCAAATGCTTTTTCAGCATCTATAGAGATGATCATATGGTCCTTGTGTTTGAGTTTATTAATATGGTGTATCACATTTATTGATTTGCGTATGTTGAACCAACCTTGCATCCCTGGGATGAATCCCACTTGATCGTGATGAATAATTTTACGTATGTGTTGCTGTATTCTGTTTGCTAGTAATTTAGTGAGGATTTTTGCATCTATATTCATCAAGGATATTGGCCTGTAGTTTTCTTTTTTGGTTATATCTTTACCTGGTTTTGGTATCAGGATGATGTTTGCTTCATAGAATGAGTTTGGGAGATTTGCGTCCGTTTCAATCTTTTGGAATAGTTTGTAAAGAATCGGTGTCAATTCCTGTTTGAATGTTTGGTAAAATTCTTCTGTGAATCCATCTGGTCCTGGGCTTTTCTTTGTTGGGAGCCTACTGATAACAGCTTCAATCTCCTTTATTGTTATTGGTCTGTTCAAATTTTCTACATCTTCACGGTTCAGTTTTGGGAGCTTGTGTGTGTCCAGAAATTTAACCATTTCCTCCAGATTTTCAAATTTGTTGGCGTATAGTTGTTTATAGTAGTCTCGAATGATTCCTTGTATTTCAGATGAATCAGTTGTAATATCGCCTTTTTCATTTCTAATTTTGGTTATTTGGGTCTTCTCTCTTCTTTTTTTTGTTAGCCATGCTAATGGTTTGTCAATTTTATTTATCTTTTCAAAAAACCAACTTTTTGATTCGTTGATCTTTTGAATTGTTTTTTGGTTTTCAATTTCATTCAGTTCTGCTCTGATCTTAATGATTTCTTTCCGTCTGCTAACTTTAGGTTTGGATTGTTCTTGTTTTTCTAGTTCTTTAAGGTGAAGTGTTAGGTTGTTCACTTGCCATCTTTCTATTTTTCTGAAGTGAGCGTTTAATGCGATAAATTTTCCCCTCAATACTGCTTTTGCAGTATCCCACAGGTTTTGGTATGATCTATCATTGTTTTCATTAGTTTCAATAAATTTTTTGATTTCCTGCTTGATTTCTTCTTGGACCCATATGTCATTAAGTAGAATGCTGTTTAATTTCCATGTGTTTGTATATTTTCCAGAGTTTTGTTTGTTATTAATTTCTAGTTTTAATCCATTGTGGTCTGAGAAGATACATGGGAGAATTCCAATTTTTTTGAATTTATTGAGACTTGATTTGTGACCTAATATGTGATCTATCCTGGAGAATGATCCATGTGCTGATGAGAATGAATATTCTGAGGTTGTTGGGTGGAATATTCTGTAGATATCTGCCAATTCCAATTGGTCTAGAGTCTTGTTTAGATCTTGTGTTTCTCTACTGATTCTTTGCCTAGATGATCTGTCTAATATTGATAGTGGGGTGTTCAGGTCCCCTGCTATTATGGTATTAGTGTCTATTTCCTTCTTTAGGTCTAATAGAGTTTGTTTTATAAATCTGGCTGCTCCAACATTGGGTGCATACATATTTATGATTGTTATGTCTTCTTGATGGATCAGTCCTTTTATCATTAAGTATTGTCCCTCATTGTCTCTTTTTATGGTTTTTAGTTTAAAGTCTATTTTGTCAGATATAAGAATAGCTACTCCAGCTCGTTTCTCTTTTCTGTTTGCATGGTAAATCTTTTTCCATCCTTTCACTCTTAGTCTGTGTGAATCTTTATGGGTGAGGTGGGTCTCTTGTAGGCAGCATATAGTTGGGTCCTGCTTTTTGATCCAGTCAGCCAGTCTGTGTCTTTTAATTGGGGAATTTAAGCCTTTTACATTAAGAGTTGTTATTGAAAGGTGTTGATTTATTCCTAGCATTTTATTGGTTGTTTGGTTGTCTTAGGTGTCTTTTGTTCCTTGCTTTCTGATTTACTGTTTGGTTTCTGTGTTTGTTGGTTCCTTAGGTTGTAGATAGTGTTTTTGTTAGCTTGTTTTCTCTTCATGAATGCCATTTTTATTATACTAGCGGGTTTAGATTTTTCTTGGGTTTTTATGGCAGTGGTAGTTATTTTTCAGGAACCAAACCCAATACTCCCTTGAGGATTTCTTGTAAGGGTGGTCTTGTGGTAGTGAACTCCCGCAGTTTTTGTTTGTCTGAGAAATATACTATTTGCCCCTCATTTCGGAAGGATAGCCTTGCAGGGTAGAGTATTCTTGGCTGGCAATCTTTGTCTTTTAGTATTTTGAAAATATCATCCCATTCCTTTCTAGCTTTTAGGGTTTGTGATGAAAAGTCTGATGTTAACCTGATTGGGGCTCCCTTATAGGTGATTTGACGCTTCTCTCTTGCAGCTTTTAAGATTCTCTCTTTATCTCTGAGTTTTGCCAATTTGACTATGACATGTCTTGGAGAAGGTCTTTTTGGGTTGAATACATTTGGAGATCGTTGAGCTTCCTGGATCTGAAGATCTGTGATTTTTCCTATACCTGGGAAGTTTTCCGCCACTATTTTGTTGAATATGTTTTCAATGGAATCTCCATTTTCCTCCCCTTCTGGAATACCCATGACTCGGATATTTGATCGCTTATGGTTGTCTGATATCTCTCTCAGATTTTCTTCAATGTCCTTGATTCTTTTTTCTTTCTTTTTGTCTGCTTGTGTTATTTCAAACAGCCCATCTTCAAGTTCAGAGGTTCTCTCTTCAACTTCGACAAGCCTGCTGGTTAAACTCTCCGTTGTGTTTTTTATTTCGTTGAATAACTTCTTCAGTTCAGCAAGTTCTGCTACATTTTTTTTCAGGACATTGATTTCCTTGTACATTTCCTCTTTCAGATCCTGTATACTTTTCCTCATTTCATCATGATGTCTAGCTGAGTTTTCTTGTATCTCATTCAGTTTCCTTAGAATTATCACTCGAAATTTGTTGTCAGTCATTTCAAGGGCTTCTTGTTCTATAGGATCTAGAGTTTGAGATTTATTAACTTTTGGTGGTGTACTTTCTTGATTTTTTGTATTTCTGGTATCTTTTTTTTGGTGTTTATTCATTGTGGCCAGGGGTTTCACAGTTCACCAGTTTAAGACTAATGACTAACTAGGATGTTGCTGTGGTTGCCAATTTGGTATGGCTCCCTCCGTGACTGCTCAGTTGGCCTCTAGTGCCTTGTGTGTGTGGTTGCCTTGGGTCTTGGGCTTCTCCGGGGAGCCACCTTTCTGGTCAGCTTGGACTGTGCTGGGCTGGTGGATCACGTACCACAGGGTGTGTGATCTCTGTTGAGCTTTCACTTCCCGTGCAGGACTTCTCCCTGTTCCGTGTGCTCTGGCCCAGGCTGTTAGATCGTGCAGTGGCGACCCCACCGGGTGTGTGGTTTCTGTCGAGTCTCCGCCTCCCTGGCCGCACGTCTCCCCACTCTGTGCGCACTGTGCTGGGCTGGGGCGTGTCTTCTGCACCCCTCGTCTATCAGCTGGGCCTTCAAGACCCTGCTCGGCACCGCCTCGCCCAGGAAGTCTACCAGGTTTCTGCTGGGCACAGACGACCGGTCTCTCTGTGTGCCTTTGTAGCACTATGTAGATCTTTCTCGGGTCTTGTTCACCTTTGTATCCCCCCAGTATAAACCGAGTCTAGCGCCCACCTGCAGCCTGGTCTCCGGCCGGTTCAAGCGGACCTGGGAACTCTCCTACCACACTATTCCCAACCAGAAATTCGTTAGGCTTTTTTCCAAACTGGTGGCCGCAGAGATGGTGTCTGCCTCCCAGTAACAGGGAGTTTACCTGGGGCCGGAGTCCAGGGTATGGTGGAGTGACAGGTACTACCTTGCCCTCCCGACTCTGGCCCGGGACACCCCTGCCACCAGCCCCGCCAGAGAACCGCGGAGGGAGTTGGAGCCGAGGCCGGTCCGCAGGCTGCGGAAAGCCCGGCGCCAGGCCAAGCAAGTGGGAGGGCTCAGTGATGGCCGAGCAGGGCGGAGCTGCCCGCACCTGGGAAAATGGAGGCAGCACCTGGCGGTGAGTGGCCTGGTGGTGCAGGCGGGAGCCGCGTGGGCATGCACCCCCCGAACAGAGCTATGCCAGGGATCACTCACAGTGCTGTGCCAGGTTGGGTGCTCGCTCTCTGTCTCTGGTTTGCCGCCTTTCCCAGTTCTCGGCCGCTGCCGCCTCGGGCTATTCAGTCGCGGCGCGGCTCGGGCGCTCCCAGGAATCTTCTTTAATGCCGGCCTGAAACCTCGAATCCTGAATAGGGCAGCTGGCCGCCTTCAGCGCGGCCCCGGCCTCCAGGATCCTGGCTGCATCCACAGCAGCCCTGGCGCCGTGTTCCCTGTTTCGAGACTCGCTTTTGCAGCTAAGAAACAGTTCTTTTCCTGCTCCACACTTCAAAGCTGTTGCCTGTAAATGAGGCAGCCTCTCCTGCCGGGGGGCAAAGTGGCGGTCACCCCCCACGACCGGTCAGCAGCAGCAGTCCTCCCTTAAGAGATGGCGAGAGGAAGGTCCACAGGTTTCCCGGCTGCCTGAGGCCCAGTGGCCGCCTTTTTCACCTCAGGTACTCCGCGCCAGCCACCGCAGCCGCCGCCATCTTGAAAACCAAGCGAAAAGCCACTTTTTTATTTTTAATTGGCATTCCTCACTGTGGTAGTGAGCCTCCAAGATGGCTCACAATGATCCTAACCTTATAGCATTCTCATGCTTTGTGTAGTTCCCTCTCACGCTAAATAGGCTGACCTGGGTAACCAATAGGATACTGAGGAAATTACAGTGTATGAATTCTGAAGGTAGGTTGTAAGATATATTATGGCTCCTGTCTTACTCTCTTAGATGACATGTTCTGGGAGAGGCCTGCTGTCATGTCTTAAGGACACTAAGCAGTCTCTGGAGAAGTCCACAAGGTAAGAAAACAGCCACCAACCAGCACCAACTTGCCCGTTGTGTGAGTCATCTGAGAAGTGGAATCTCCAGCTGCAGTCAAGCAGAGGTGTCTGCAACCATGACCAACACGTTGACTGCAACATCATGAGACCCTCATCTAGAAACACATGGGTAAGCCACTCCCAAATTCCTAACCCATAGAAACTTTGAGATAATATAGTAGTCCTCCCTTATCTGCAGTTTTGTTTTCCACGGTTTCAGTTGCCTATGGTCAACTGTGGTCCAAAAATATTAAATGGAAAATTTCAGAAATAAATAATTCATATTTTAAATCATGCATTGTTCTGAATAGCACAATGAAATCTCATGCCGACCCACTCCCTCCCTCCCGCAATATGAATCACCCCTTTGTCCAGTGTATGCATGCTGTATATACTACCTGCCCTTTAGTCATTTAATAGCCATCTCCATTATCAGACAGAAAAGACATAATATATATAGGGTTCAGTACTATCCAAAGTTCCAGCCATCCAGTGGGGGTCTTAGAACATATCCTTTGGATAAAGGGGAACTACTGTAAGTGCTTATTGTTTTCAGCCACTACAACTTTAAGATATTTAGTTATACAGCAACAGTTAACTAATACTGTGTTGGGTTTTTTTGTTGATTTTCGGGAGCTCCCTGCATAGTCTGTAGAAATGCTGGTCAGAACTCACTTCATCCTCATGGCCTTCAAAGCTCTGGCTTCAATAGTCATAATCTTTCTCCTGCACGGGTTGCTCAGCAACTGAGGCAGGGAAAGGAAAAGAATGCTATTACTTATTTAAGATAAGGGTGATGTTGCTAGCAACCCCAAGGATATGCAACAGGTAGTTATGAGGCCCCTGGGAATCTTCCACTTCTTTTTCTCTTTGGCATAGCTCCACTTTTGTCTCTAAGATCCTTATAGGCTTCAACTCCTCTTCCCTGGCATTGCAGAGAAAGCAGCTGCACAGCACCCAGATTGATACTCCACCCAATCTGTCCCCATTATGAGTATACTCATCTATAATAATGCACTTGTAAACCATATGGAATTTTCTGCTTTCATTCTTTGGTCTCAAGACACTTCTTAGTTTGGTGGACATTATACTTTTAGCTCACAGTGACAAGCAAGCCAGGAGGCCAAAGAACAACACAGACATGAGTGAAGGGACCGTGCCTGGGGGAAAGCCTAAGATATGGGGGAAAGCCTAAGATATCAGTCACTTCCATGTAGGGAGACCTGGCTAGGTTTGTTGTCTCTGGGGGAAACCCATTATTTACTATGTTGAGGGGAAGCCTATTTATCGTTGTTTCTGGGGGGAATCCCAGGCTGGCCAGTGGGAGTAGGGAGATGGCTGCAGAGCCAAGGCCATTTCAGTGCAAGTGACTGCAGCATGTAGCAGCGGGGCCAATCAGACTAGAGTGCCTCTGCAACCAGGTAAACTGCTTGGTGCTCAACTATTGGCTCCATCCCAGACTACGGTGGAGCACAGCCCCAGATGCAGCTGCAGCAGTGGGTGCTGGCACTGGCAGGCTCCTCAGCCTGGGAAGTTTTGGCTATATTCAAAAGAAAACCTTTTATTCTAAGAGACCTTCCTGTCTTAAACAGCTGTCTTCCTTTAAAAACTCAAACTGCCTGCTTTGGATTCTCTAAAGAACTCATGAAAGGACATTCCCAACTGGTAGTTAAATGGCTGATTCTGAACTTTCACTTGGGCAGCACATTGGATTAGTTGAATGCACCTATGTGGTAAACAGGCAGCCTTGGCTGGATTCCCACCAGCAGAGGAGCCAATCCTTTAGAGATGTAAATTAGTGTTGCTTTGGCTAAACCTAGCTATCTTCAAGGGGTGGCCATGGATCCTGAGACCGTTTCCTTGCACCTTTTTAGGTTTATTTGAGTATATTTTCTTTTAGCCTCTGTTGTATTTTGCTTCTCCCCATGGGAATATGCACTCCCTCTAACTGCTTCTCCTATTGGTATGATTCCTGCCAAGGGCTTCTGGTGACTCTGGGGCCCCCCAAGAGAAATGTAGCCATGACATCAATAACCTATTTTTTGGGTCTGCAGCCTTCCTCTCTGTAGTGGATTGAGTTATGTCCCCCCCAAAACTCACTGAAGCTTGAATTGTGTCCCCCAAGTTTTATGTATTAGAAACTTGGACCCCACTGTGACTGAAGAGGCTGGGAAATCCTGTTATGGTAATCGAAAGGTGGGGCCTTGAAGAGGTGATTAGATTGTAGGACCATGCCATAGTGAATGGATTAAAAATGGTGGTCGGGGGCGTGGTTCTGAGGGCTTAAAGAAGAGAGAGGAGAATCTGGCTCTCTCTGCTGTCTACTCCACCACCTACAATGTGATACCCTGCCATCACTGCTGCCACCACGAAGATCTTCACCAGTTGTGGTTCCTTGGGCTTTGGACTTTCCAGCCTCAGAAACTGTAAGCAATAAATTTTTTCTTTCTAAATTACCCAGTTCCAGGTATTTTGTTATAAGCAACAGAAATGGACTAAGTCACTCTCCAAGCCTTAAAAGTCATTAGCAGGTTCAACCTTTGTTGAATCTTATAAATTCGCTACCTTGCTTTAAAGCTATAAGATCTTTGTGTTTTTATGTGTACGTGTAAACATGTGTAAGCTGTATGCTGTGTCTACATGTATGCTGATATCTACACGTGTTTGTATATTGTCAACATGCTACCAAATTGGCTTGTAAATGAGTACACATTAACAGCCTAAGTGCTTTCTAAGGTCACATGACTCTAGTAATCTCTGATAGATGAAACTAGTTTTAAATTGCTGTTTCTGTGATATTCTTGATACATGCTTGATTTGTTCCCAAGCTAAAGCTGAGGATTGGCTGCTTGGCTTCCCCCAGAGCTGTACAGATACCTTAAATGGCTAGCTTTCTTTCCTATGAGCAATTCAAATATAATTGTTAAGAATAAATAAATTAGGTAAAGAAAAATGGAGAATGGATGTGTCCCTACAAATGCATCACTATACTGATGATGTCATGTTAACCAGTGATGATTTGCCTTCTCTCTCCCAAGCAGCAGTGTCTACAGGTGCACTTAAGACCCAGAGATGGGAGACACATGCTGACAAGACACAAAAGCCTAGGCAGTAGTAAAATTCCTAGAAGTTATCTAGTCAGGTAAGACAAAAGTTATGCCAGAGGCTATGAGTGATAAGGAACAAGCTTTTCCCATACCAAAAACTGTGAAGGACTTACAAATTTTTCTAAGTCCATTAGGCTACTGGAGCCAATTTATCCTTCACTTAGCACAACTCTTGAGACCCCCTCTATGCTAGGGCAAATAAGGAGGCTAGATGGGATTGGAATACACCTCAGCAAGAGGCATTTGATAAAACTAAATTGTTTGTTAAATAGGTATAGGAGTATTGATGCCAAACATAAACTGTAAATTGGATGCTAGTGTCTGTCTAGAGGGATTTGGTTGGGGCCTCTGGCAGAAGGAGAATGGGAAATGCATCCCATTAGGATTCTGAGCACAACTATGGATACCAGAAGAGTCCACATCCTCTTACAGGCTTTTCCTTCACAAACTCCACCTGGCACCCACAGAAAGGATTAGAAAGAATTCAAAGAAGTGTCCACTGCGGTGCAGACCCAGGGGAGGGGAACAGCAGCCATGCATGAGGGGCAAAAACTCCACCAAGATCTTTCCTTTCTATCTCCACTATAGAACAAAATTCCTTCAGAAACATAAATTACTAAACTAACACAGGAAGAAATTGTCCTATGTATAATAAACTGTACTTAAAAACTTTCAGAAATATATCTAGGCCTAGATGCTTTCACTGGCAGATTACAAATCTATACAACCACTTCTAGAAAACAGAAGAAAAACTTCCCAATTCATATTACAAAGTTAGTGTTACCCCAAAACCAAAATCAGGCAAAAACATTACATGAAAACTACAGGCCAATATCCCTCATGAGCACAGAAGGAAAAATCAGTAAAATTTCAGGAAACTGAATCCAGCAATATATAAAAATAATACTATGGGGTTCATTAAGAAGTGTGAGGCTGCTTCAATAATCACTGTAATTTACCAAATTAGCAAACTAAAAATCCAAACAAAACAATATGATCATCTCAATAGATGTAAGAAAAAAAACGGGAAAAATTCACAATTCATGGGAAAAACTCTCAGTAAACTAGAACTAGAAGAGAGCTTCCATAACCTACCAAAGGACATCTACAAAGAACTACAGCTAATATTCTACTTAATGGTGAGAAACTGCTTTCTCTCAAAGACCAGGAACAAGGCAAAGATGTATCCTGTCATCACTCCTATTTAACTGTATACTGGAATTCCTAGACAGTTCAATAAGGCAAGAAAAAACAAATAAATTAGAAACAAAGAGATAAAATTGTCTATATTTGCAGATGACATAATTGTCTGTGTAGAAAATCTAAAAGGATCTACAATAAACTACTAGAATTAAAAATGACTTTAGCAAGGTTGTAGAATACAAGGTCAATCAGTATATGAAAGTCGATTGTATTCCTATGTACAAGGAATAAACAACAGGAATTTGAAATTAAAAAAAAAAATTATAATAGCACCATAAAACTCCAAAGTACTTAGGTATAAATCTAACAAAATATGTACAGGATGAAAGAAATAAAATAAAATAAAACCTAAATAAATGGAGAGATATACTGTATTAATAGATTTGAAGACTCAATACTGTTAAGATGTGAATTCTCCCTAACTTGATTTATAGACACAAGGCACTTCCAATCAAAAACCCAGTAAGCTTTTTTTGTATAGATAAGCTGATTCTAAAAACTGTATACGGAAAGGCAAAAAAACTACAATAGCTGAAACAATTCTTTAAAAGAATAAGGCTGGAGGGCTCGTACTACCTGATTTCAGCGTTTAATACAAATCAAGGACGTGTGATATAGGCAAAAGAGACAGTAATAATCGTTTCAGGCAAGTCTCCCTAAATTAACTAACTACTTTGGTGGTTTTAACACATGGCTGGTCACACGTTCTTTGACCCTCTTTTCCCTGGGCAGCAAAGATTAATTCCTCTCCCCTTGAGGCTATAAACTTCTATATACTTTGTGACTCACTCCTAACAATGGAAAGAAAAAAATAACTACAGTACAGAAACCTAACAGACTCCATCAACTAAGTATCATGACATAATGAAAAGACAAGAGCACATCACTTCTGTGGTATTCTTCCCCAAAATTCATTAACGTCAGGCTAATTATGAGAAAATATCAGAAAAATCCAAACTGAGGAACACTGTACAAAATTTCTGACCATTAGTCTTCAAAAATATCAAGGTCATGACAGACATTAAATGACTGAGAAACTGTCACAGATTGGAAGACACTAGGAGACATGACAACTAAATTCAATGCAGTATCCTAGATTGGATTCTGGAATAAAAAAAAAGACATTAGTGGAAAAACCGGGGAATTGTGAATAAAATCTATAGTTTATAGTATTGTATCAATGTTAATTTCTTGGTTTAGATAAATATATCATGGTATGTAAGATATTAAAATTAGAGGAAGCTGGGTGAAGGGTGTACAGGATTCTGTGCTATCCTTTGGAAGTATTCTGTAAATCCAAAACTGTTTCAAAAAAAAAAAGTTAAAAAAAAATTTTTAAATTACCATTTGCTAGTATTTATGTGAATCAGATGTTTTAAAAAAACTATAGAACTAAAATTAAAAATAAACAGGATGTGAAGTCTTATAAAATTATTATCTATAATCTAAATTTCAATTTCAAGCACATCAAAACAACTCCATGGCTCATCAAATTATTGTTGTCAATGAGTGCTATAAATCTGAACTCATAAAAACACATTTATACCATTAGCAAACCCACATTTGTTTATATATTAGAGATCCATAACAAACACATTGACTGGAAGACAGATCTAAAACTAAACAGGTTTGACCAAAAAATTTATGCTAGCTAGTAGTGACTGAAATAAATATGACTACTTACTTAACCAACAATAAAAAAAAAAAAAAGAATTGAGGGTGGGTGTCTGTACTTTTGATAAATAAGACTTAACTGGGAGAAAAATGCTGACAATGTGACAACATCTAATATTGGAGAACATTCAAATTTTAGATCAAAGGTACTCAAAAATAAAATATTTCAGTAAAATCAGTTTAGAAGATGAATTTAAATTAAGAAAGGAGAGTAGCTTGCTGGCTACATCAGCAAGTAAGATATTTGAATTATATTAGAGGATGACATCCACGTTTATATCTCCATATTATACCATATCAAACACCATATTACCTCCACCAAGTCATTATTTTAATTACGGAGACTTCCTTGCAACACAAGAATTGGACTACAATTGGAAAAGGGAGGAAAACAAAGAGGCACCGAAGATAAGGAGAATGTTCTTGAACGATAAGAAAAAAACAAAACATGAAAAACTATGGCTCCCTGGAGGCAGGATTACCCTCCACTTTACGCAGACTAGAAAAAACAGGGATGAGAGGCAATGTAGGTGTACAGAGAGAATGTGAAGGGAAGAGTCAAAGGCCTGGGTATATTCTTTGGCTCACAGTATGTGTCCCAGAGTAGAACACAAGTCTTTCTGAACTATATTCAGATCTACAAACGAACATTATACAACAAAGGGATCCCTTTAAATTCTAGTATTCTACCAGGCAACCACAATAGAAGAAATATTCCTGAATCCTTAATAAAAAAATAATTTTGGTGGTATAAACTTATAAGTAGTAGTACTTAGCATATTTCTTGGCACACAATAAGTGCTTCATAAATATTAACTACTAGCAAACATGCAATTGGGAAGAGGGTAAGAAAGGGAAAACAAAAGGAATCACCAAGAGAAAAACGAGAAGATAGTTTAGCATGGATTTTCAAATCCTACTTTTGACGCTAATTACAAATTTAATTCCTTCCTCATAAATGGGAACAAAAAATTCTGTCATTTTATATGTGATACATCTTCACTCAAAGAATTGTTATTTAGGGGAAATCCTATTATATAATCTTTTGACAACAATTGAGAAAAACTGTCTCTTTACACTCATTTTTATTAAACAAATAAGGTTGGTAGTAGAACATTTTTTTTATTTAATGCATAAACATTTAAGTCCCTTTATTAGAGAAATTATACATATTGGTGAATGTGGGCAATGGTCACATCTATGGGTTAATTCTTTAAAAATCAGAATCAATAATTCGGATAGACTCTATGCTCTCTTCATTACATTGTGAAGTGTCTTGTGTAGTCATATTCTATTGTTGGAATGACAGCTTGTACAAATTTCAAGAAAATTAGAAGATACCTAAAGGTCTTTAGCTAAGGAAAATAAGGTTTGTAAATAGTTCTGTTTTAAGCCTTCATTGTAATTACCCATTTCATTAATCCATAATTTCTTAGAAAAATTATATGACAAAATCTTACATCAAGTTTATTAAGGAAATTCAATCACACAAATTTGTGTCTATTTAACATAAGGCTCTCTTTAACTTCGACTGCCTAACCACCCATTCCAATATTTGAGTTTGAAACTTCCTAATAAGTTGGAATTCATATGAGCTCAACAACTTTGATTTAAAAATAAGAACACTGTCCATGTTTTAAATGAGTATAAAATTTACTAATTTATTTGGCACACTTAACTGCATGTAAGTTTCCTAGAATATGTAAAAAAATGAGGCAAGACAGAATATAACAGCACTGTAGCAAAATAAAAAAATTATGGAAACCCATCACAATGGACTGGTTCTGGGTGAGTACATTTGTCTCTTGGTATCCATGTGGGACTGGTTCCAGAACCTCTTGCAAATGCCAAAATCCATGGATGCTCAAGTTCCTGACAAAAAAGGCATAGTTTTTGCATATAACCTATGAATATCCTCCCATATATTAGGGTGCTATATAGTTTTTATACTGCATTGTTTAGAGAATAATGACAAGAAAATAAAATCTGTACATGATAAGTACAGACGCCATTTTTTTTCCAAATATTTTCAATCCATGGTTGGTTGAAACCATGGATGAGGAACACACAGATACAGCGGGCCAACTACATGTGTATGTGGCATAAAATCTGCTATGCTATACTGTCTTTAATAAAATCCGAAATTTTTTTCTATGTCCCATTGCACTTGGAAACATGAAGAGCTTACTTAATTTTGCTGGGGAAGCCAATGAAATGACTCTATCAAGAATTACATAGAGACAGTCTTCCAAGTTGCTCTCTAGCCTCCAACACAGGGATGAATGTGGAATTTCTGCACAATAGGATTTCAGGAGTAAATGTGGTTTGGATTAAAAGTTCTTGGTTTGTTTCGATTAAAAGTTCTTGGTTTGTTTCAATGTCAAATCACCCCAATGATTCCCCGAGGGACACACTTTATTAGCAATGGTTAGGTTACCTGTAGCTTCAAGACAGTGATGACCCCTCAGTATATGTCTAATACTAAGTGGCATGAACTACCAAGTCCGTTATCATTCTAGCACCAAACTAATTTAAGCTATCTGGCACCTAAATCACTGACTTTGACTGCTTTTGCTGAATCCATGCCATAAATATGTACATTTCGGGATCCAACAGTTTGCTTGGATGTTAACTTTATTACTACTGTCAACCCCAGAGAACTGATTAAGAGAACCATAGTAAGATACAGAAAGCTGCTCTTCTCTGGAGAAAAATGAAAATACTATATTTTGAAAATAGCTAAAGTATTTCATGTACTTTACTTTCTAATTAACCTGTTTAAGTTGAATTCTTTGCTTTGGGGAGATCTCAAATTAACACAACCTAACTATACTTTTACCTGATGGAAAGGTACATTTTGGTAACATGTTAAATTGGAAATATACCTAAGGAAATGATATTCATGTTATTCTAAATTAGCAGGTTACCCCTGCAACAAGGTAGAGCCAACTGGTGCACAGAGGGACATGTGCTAACCAACCAAACAAGGCATAACTATCACAATATAACACTTCCTAAATAAATTAAAAATTCCCACTAGGACTTCCATATATGAGGGGCTAAAACAAGTTATAAGTTATACATCCTGTGTCATTAAGGTTACACTAATTTTCCCAAAAAGGAAGGAAGAAACAAACAAACAAAAACAACAAAAAAAAAACCCTAGTAGTCATTTATGCCACCAATCACACAAACATAGGTAAGGATACATATGAACACCAAGTTCTCCCCCTCCTTCTGCAACAGTCTCAATAATTTTCTTCATCACCTCAGCATGCCTAAAAGCAAAGAATAAATCTTATTAGCGTAGATCAATTAGATCAAAATAGGAAAAGCATGTTTTCATGTGTGCAATCTACCAAAATTAATTTTTAACATATAATAGATATATTACAAAATATCCCCCTACTCCCCCATAAGTCAGATTGTTGAGCCATGTAGATAGTTTTATTGGGGGAGGAGGTAATTTAAAAAAGCTATGGTAGTAACAATGAACACAATGGCATGAGTCGGGTATCTGATAATGGGGACAGAGAAGGGAGGCAGAAAACCAGAGGAGGGAAAATCCTGCCAGTGGATAAATGTGGAACAATGGCTGTTTGCACTGAGAGACAAAAAAGAATCAGACCAGGCAAATTCAAAGATGCTGCATGATAATAGCTGGTCAAAAAAGCAATGAAGTATCTACAATCTTGATTCTGACTATTTAAATATTTAGCTGAGAATAAGCCCAAACTTGAAAGGGTTCAAGAAAAGATAACTGGTCAGAATCAAGAAGTTTCTATTTTTTTCTTTGTCCTAGTGGATATTATAAAATTTATCAGATTTTATTTAAAAATAATTTTTTGGCTTTTAAAGAAAGGTATTTTTCTGAAGTTTCTGTCTTATCCACAGATCTTTTCATGGCTAACTAGTATCTCTCCTGTGCTATAGAAAATGATATCAAAGTAAATGTCTGGGCACATAAACTAAGAAAAAGGCAACATATAAAAGAAACAACCTTCATACATACCCTGGATTAAACGATGCCACTTAAGTTTTCATGAATATACCCTTCATGACAGATGCAGTCAACTTAGAAGTTGAGAGTGGGGGCTAAGTATCAGAGGATTAGCTCTGAGTTAGCTCTGAGGAATGAAAGGCAGAATCTGAGGCAGCCCATGGAAAGGCCTCAAATGTCCTTGAAGTTCTATTTTATAGGCTCCCAGTTTTGTTTTCTTTTTTGTCATATTTACATCTCATTTTATAACACAGTCATATATTTTAATAAAAAGTTTAAGATAATTAACAATTAAACTCTCTTTCACCCAACTGTAAAATTTACCCCTCAGAAAGAGACATGCCTCAGTTTGATAAGCACCATCCTAACCGTTAAAAGCACAAGAGGAACCAACACAGTAACTCTCAAAAATGAAAACCTGTTAGAATTCAAAACTAAAACTGACCCTAGAATTAGTTTTCACAGTTAGCAATATTAAAGTTCTTGACATAAACAAGTTGAGAAAATGAACTAGGCTTACTATGGGGTAAAGTTTGAAGAAAATAATCAAAAAAAATTTTTTTTAACTAGAAAAGGGGGGAGGAGGAAACTAAATGTTTCATCTTTTAGTCAAAGGAATATCACAGTTTTCATTGAAAAATACCATTCCCAGCATGTTACCAGTACTTTTCAATGAACTGTGAAAGTTACCTATTAGAATAGCTAACCCAAATAAATTAGCATATAACTTTTTAAAAGAACAATTCTGAACAAATCATGTATATAGGCTTGGCTTCACTTATTTGGCCCTGTGAAAATACATTGATATAAAGAAAATCCCAAATTATAAAATACACTTGATTTGATAAAGCTGGAGACATCTCAACTGAAAAATAAAGGTTAGAAACTCTTCATATATTTCTCTTTACTAACCAATAACAGGACATAAACAGGTCACCTAAAAAGAGCACAAGGTTAACTTTATGCTCTAGCAAACTGTATCTAAATAAAGAGTATTTGTGAGTCCAAAACAGGATCTTCTAAACTATTCTTCGAGCTAAAAAGAGAAGTAAAATCACAAAGATTTATTCTATAACTAAACACACACAAAGAGCAAAAAAATATTCTTAATGTATTAAACTTAAAATAAATTGGTGAGCTGTTTTCTCTTGTTCCTACACACTTAACTAAGCACAAGAACATTTATGAAAAAGAAAAATGAGAACTTAATCTGCTTATTAAGTAAATTTTCTTTTAGGGTACTATGTTTAAAGATTCCCAAGTAATAAACCCATGAAGCACATCTACACACATACAGACACACACAAAATATACAAATGTATGTATATATATACTGACCTGCACGGGTGAACTGAACACATAGGAGGTGGTGGGAGATGAGGATGATTTTCAATGGTCACTGTTTTCTTCACATGATCTTGACTGATGTCTTCATACATGTGCTCAACTGTTAAAGGCTGCCTTTGCTGAAAGCACAGACAATGCTATGAAATTACTATTTAAAAACTTTTAGTCTGAACCTCAATGTTTATAATATACTTATCCCGTCCTACACCATTTGCAATTTATAATTCCACACTACTTAGAAGTATCAGACTATTTAGGGAAAAGTTTATAATTTATTTACAGAAGGGAGGGGAGAGGGGAAGGAGTCTGCATCTAAGCTGCTCAACATCAGCCACCACCTAAAACAGAAAAGATCCACAAAAAGGCAGCTTTGTGGCTGTCAAAACGTTTTATAACTTTATAACTCATCTTTCTGGCCTATTTTATTTTCTTGTTTCCAATTTTCAGTCGTAAAAGTAACCAGTTAAACAAGTTGATTTTATTTCAATTATCCTTTAATTCAATTATGTAGATGAATTAAAAAGGTTTCCTTTCTTAAGGGAAAAAATACATGTGACATAATCATTTTGTAAATGCTTGTATATCCAACAAATGTAGTACCAAACAAAATTTAATAAAACGTACCAAGTTCAATTTCCCACACATTCTGAAGAGATAAGCTTAGAGGCCAAGGAAAAACTATGTAACAGATTATTTCTGTTTAATTTTTAGTATTACTGTTGTCACACTGAATAATTCATAGTTTATTCAAAATGAGAGAATTAAGCTCAACATTAAGCAGAAAACTGTAAAACAAATGATATCCAAAAAAGCACAATATATACCCATGGACCTAATGAAGAAAGAATTAAACCCAACAATTTTCTGATGACAGTGGGCCCCCAAAATAAATAAATAAATAAATAAATAAATAAATAAATAAATAAATAAATAAATAAAAACCCCCAACAATTTAAAATATTTACATTAAAATACATTTCTCTTTATTTTTACCTCATCATAGCCAAACAACCATAGTCGTGGCGTCTGGTAATATTTATCATAAGTGATGTAAAGGTCGTAAGTTCTGGTTTGTAAAATAGCATCTTCACCTCCAGCATCAGTTTTAGCTTTACAAGCTTCTACTATTTTCCTTGTGTCTAGGGTAGCCTGGCACATAATAATGGAGAAAAATTTAAAACCATTAAGTCAGTATGAATGTGACATTCTAGAAAATATATTTTTCCCATCCTATATTTTTTTTCTCCAAAGTAGATGAACTTAAAATTCAAAGTTAAAATTTTACATGTTACAATGTAAACAAATAAAAGTTTATTTGAAAGATCAATATATTATTAACAAGAACACTAACCCCAAGTTCATCCATTAAAAATTAACAAAAGAAAACTCAATTTACAAACCTCATCTGTTTCCAACAATCCACTCTCTTCATATTCTGTTATAAAAAGCAACAAAAGATTAATCAAGTTCAAGAAAATTCCCTAAACCAAATTTTATGTTACTTTATTCAAAAACTGGGGTTTTACTTTTGTTTTTAACTGAAGATATTGAAGAGAGATGAATGAGCTAATTCTATCCTTCTATGTAGATACTTTACATGACCAGACCCTGAGCATTGTTAAGGCCTGGTCTGTGCTACAGTCCATTCACAATATTAACTGGCATAATAATACTGTAGAGTCCTCAGTGACTCTACAGTGTATACAAGGCTACTTATATAACGGCATAAAACATGCTCATTCATGCCATCAGTGACCTCCTCTTTGATGCACCCTAACTGGGTAAATTCCAAGATTAATCTTAATTGATCTCTCGGTAACATCTGGCATGATTTATTCTCTCCTCCTTGGAATACTTTCTTTCCTTGGCTTATAAGATGCCATATTTTCCTTGCTTTCCTCCCACCTCACTGGCTCCTCCTTAAATATCTCCTGTGCTGGTTCTTTTTCATTGCCTCTACTTTAAAAACAAAACAAAACAAAATAATGCAGTAACCAAGGGCTCAGTTCTTGGACCTTGTCTCTTCTCTATCCATACTTACTAAATGGCTTCAAAATGCTGATGACTCCCAAATTTATTCCCTCACCGAAAACTTGGGTATCTAATTGTTTACTTTATGGCTCCACTTGCTCGACTATTGGGCACTACAAATATCACATGACTAAAACCGAGCTCCTGACACTCTCTCCAAAGCTAATCATTCTTTTAATTTTCCCCATCTCAGTTAATGGCATCTTTCCAGATGCTCAGGTCAAAAATACTGGAGTCACACTTAACTACTCTGCCTTTAGAATCCCACATGCAATCCAGCAGCAAATCCTTTTGGCCCTACCATCAAATATTTCTCATCACTACCAAGGTCATGACCCTGGCCCAAGCCACCACTGTTTCTTGCTAGATTATCAAAATAGCCTCCTAATTGCTGTCCCTTTCTTCCTTCAGTCTATTCTCAACACGACAGTCAGAGTAATTCTGTTAAAATATTAAATCATGTCACTCTTGTACTTTGAAAACCTTCCATGGCTTCTTGTCTCACTCTAAATTAAAGTCAGGACCCTACACAAGCAGGCCCCCAGCTACCTCTCTAATTCTATCCTTTATTACTCTCCCTTCCCTCTTCTCTATACATAGGAGCCTCCTTGAAGTAGTTTATATTTTATATAAGCCACATATGCACTTGCCTCAGAGCCTTTGCACTCTTCCCCCAGTTATCCAAACAGCTTGTTCATTCACTTCCTTCCAGACTTTATTCAAATGCATATTCAATGAGATTTTTCTTGACCAATTTATTTAAAAATTACACCACTCATTCCTACCCCAAGATCTCCATCTCTTTCCCTCCTTTATTTTTCTCCCTAACTCTTATAATAATCTTATACAGTATACAGATACTCCTTAACATACGGTGGGGATAAGTCATAAGAAACCCATTGTAAGTCAGAAATACAGTGCAGTATTTCCAACTTACAAAGGGTTGATTGGGACATAGTAAGTAGAGGAATGTAGTGAATGTTTAATGATTTCATGCCACTTTTATAGTTTTAGATAAAACAGAAGAGTCTAAGATTAAGATAAGTTTTGCAATGATGAAATTTAAACTAAACAAAATCCTCCGTAGGCTACTAAATGTTAAAACTTAAAACTCAATGGAGAAGAATTCTTAATCCACATGAATTACAAATATTCCCAAATCAATATTCTAGTGGAATTAAAGAACATCTAAAATATGAATACCTTCCATATCTGCAGCTTCTCCTTCATCTTCCTCTTCTTCCTCTTCACATAGTGCTGAGCAATCTTGGAGTTTTATACTGTCCTTTGAAATTAAATATATTTAAAGTCACTATGTTCTTAGTTCAAACACTGAACACCCATGTGCTAGCACAGTGCTAACCACTGTGAAAATAAGGGTGATAAGGCAGTTCTTATCCTCAAAAACCTCAAACTTTAGTAGGGATGACAAAGCCATAAATCAATCATTAAAAGTAATGTGCTAAGTGCTGTAACTGAAAAATACCAAAGGTATATGAGAACGCCAAGAGTCATCCAAGCTAACCATTAAAAACAGTTGCCAGTTGTACTCGCAATAGAACAGTATTTTTAGTCAAGCAATTCATAATTATTAGAAAATCAGTTTAACGTCCACTTGTACACTTACAATTTAAAGGAGAAAAAGTGTATATATTTGTAGATCACAATACATTTATAAGCTAAAATAATTTATGAATCAAACACTATTATATTCTAATCCGTTTACAATATCCTAGCTGAATTAAGCTAAAGTTATCAGACTTTACAGTTATTATCACACATAAGATTCTAGTTCAATTTCTCAACTATATTATTAGCTCGACAATAAAAGAATAATGCTAACCAATGACAGGCCTAATATATAGTTATCATTTTCACAAATTAACATTCTGAAAATTTGAAGTCAACAAAGTAAGTGAATAAATTGGACATCTAGTTTCACCTAGGTTATATTTTACTTAGGGATGATTTTATTTCCCACTAGAAACTTAAATCATATGTATCATTATTACACCCCAAATGTGAAACATAAGAAAGACTGTCAGTGTCTGGATAATTATTAGATGAGCTGACTGATCATTAAACTAATCATTAAAATTTAATCATGTTGATAATATTCATATTTGATACAGTATAATACAGTAGAAATCAACAACCAATATTAATACTTGTGTCAGAATGGCAAGTATTTTAAGCACTAAGTTATAAAAAATAATACAAATTCTATATTAAATAGGAAATAACAGAAAAGATATATTCTAGTTGTAAATTATTCTAAGTATTCATCCCTTAGTAGGACATAAGGATGTTAAGTGGGATACCAAGTACCACACTAACCATTACTGAATTACCATAAACCTATCCAAAAAAATGCCATACATATTACTCTTGTCATGTGCCATTTCCTCTGAAACATATACTCTAATATCCAGAGAAAACAAGAAGATCTTCTGAAGCAGCAAAGCCATTTGTGTGATTTCTCCTTAGTCATTCAAACTCTCCAAAAAGTAGAATTTCAAAAGGCTGAATTCTCACGACAATGAATTGAACCTTAATTCCTAGCAAGCATAAAATTGTACATTGAAAAAAATAACATTTGTTTTAGTTTCTAACACTTTCTGTTAAGCCCCAGTTATGAACCCCAAAAGATCCAAATAACAAAACAAACAAAGCATATCTTAAATTAGTACCTGTTGTAGTGAATGTTTCATAAGAACAATAGGAACACAATCATTCCATCTAAATAGTCTATCCTCTAAGAGACTTGACTGTTAAAAAAATAATTAATGGGCTGGCCAATCAGATCACTTGGTCAGAGCCCAGTATTATAATATCAAGGTCAAGGTTTCAGATCCCCATACTGGGTAGCCACCAAAAAATAAATATATAAATGATAATAATAATAATAATTAAGAAAAAATAAGGGTGAAGGCATTTTATATTATTTTTCATATCATTTCAAGCTATATAAAAATACAAAGACAACAATCAATCTCTCTGAGGAATGAGAAGCTAATATAATAATACAGTCTGAATTAACTGAAAACTTTGAAGCAGAAAAACTCCACCCAATTATACATTTTAGCCTTGCCTCAAAATAAATCATACAATAAAACTTAACTGGCTTGGTTTCCATTTATTCAAAATGTCACAATTTTGGGTGATGCTAAGCTAATATTTACCTATAAATCTTCAAAAACAAAATCAAACAAAACTCCATATCATGAGTAATTTAAGAAAATACAGAGAGAAGAATTAAACTGCTTACGAAGTATTTAAATTACACTATTTAAACTTCAATAATTAGCATCTACTGATCTGCAGCAAGTAGATACCTCTTCCACTCAAATACTTCACTTACACAACATTTGGTACTAACTATCCTTTAAAACAAAAATCCATCTCTTTGAAACTAACAAAGAAGTCTTTTCAATTAGTGAAAATTAGTTTGTACCAGTTACAATCCCAAAATGTTTTTCCTAACCGTGTGTGTGTGTGTGTGTGTGTGTGTGTGTGTGTGTGTGTGTGTGTGTGTGTGTGTGTGTGTGTGTGTGTGTGTGTGTGTGTGTGTGTGTGTGTGTGTGTGTGTGTGTGTGTGTGTACACATGCAAGTGACTAGGTCATTAAATTTAGAAAGGTAACTAATTTACTGTACCTTGCTTTCCAGTGTAATCTCCTTAACTGCTTCGGTTATCCCTGCAATACCTGTTTAAAATTCAGCAGAAAAGAATAACTAAAATTAAGCTGTAAACATCCCATTTACCTGATTAAACAATATAAAAACACTTAAAATTATCTAAATTCTTGCAACTTCTCTGAAACGAGGAGGCAAATATTAGCAGCATCTTTACAAACGAACTCTAATAGAAATAAATAATCCCCAAAGCACCTCCTCAAATTAAAAAAAAAATGAATCTAATATTTTACCATCAATTATCCCACTCTTATCATTCTTCATTTTCTACTCATTTACCTTCCTTTATTTTCTATCACAATACATTCTAAGAAAGTAAACAGATTAAGACTACAGGACTCACACTTACATTTTAATTAAACCTACATCAAAATTTTCTCAATATGGTATTTATGCTAATACGCTATTCGCTTCAGCAATCTAAGATGCCCTCCTTCCCCAACCAAAGACAGTGATATTGTATATCACATTTACATGGGGCTTCCTACTTGACTAAATGTCTCTACTTATTTTTTAATCCTTGCAAACACTATCCTGTGTGGCAGTTGGAATAATAATTTCTCCCTATGAAGAAATGGAAGTTGCCAAACAGGTGGAATGATTTGAGTCTCATACACAGTTAAACGAAAAATCTGGGATTAAAATCCACGTGAGCTGACTTTTGGTTCAATGCTCTCTGTCCACTGCATCTCATTGAGTAACTACCCTCAGGATCTACTTGTCTCAAAATTAAGCAGGCGGTAGCACCACCAGTTAGCTAGTTAGTATTTCTAATTCAAAATATCTGTCAGTGTTCTCCATTAGATAGTATAACAAAGATGGGAAATACAATGAGAAAACAGTAGCTAAAGTTACTGAAAAAAAAAACGTAAATACAAAATATGCTTAGCTCCTTTGTTAGCCTTCTAGGACTTTGATATATCTGTTAAGTGCCTAAACAGAAGAATGAATAGCTCATTTTCACAGACGGACAATGTCACAATCCTCAAGTCTAGCATAGTAGTTTTTCTAGAAATTACTACATAGCAGGTATGATTATTATATGTGCTGCCGAAGCGAGCACCATAGCAGGTATGATTATTTCATAACATCAAAACCAATACTGCACATACCAAATTAACATAAAATGATATAATAAAATGAATTCTGTAAATAAAAACAAATTTCATAACATCAAAACCAATACTGCACATACCAAATTAACATAAAATGATATAATAAAATGAATTCTGTAAATAAAAACAAATAAACCTCTTCAATTTGTTAAAATATAATAATGTAGTAGTATCCTATCAAATCAGACTCTTCTAAAAGTAAGACACAAATGACAAAGAAAAAGAAGCTCAGGCCCATGCTGCTGTGACTGGGGAGGTTCCAGGCAGGTAGAAAACCGAGGCAGCAACCATCCCCCAACCCTCCTGCACAGAAGGCAGAAGCCCATAGTGCCACAACCAGGAAGGCCCAGGCAGGCAGAAAACCCAGGCAGCCACCCCCTTGCCCAACCTACACAAAAGGCTGGAGCCTGTGCTGCCATGATGGGGGAGGCTCTTCATGGCTTTTGTGGAGGTGGTCCACAACAGCCAACACCACACCTTCTACCACTGCAAGGATGGTTTGCTGACAGTAGCAGCCATGACCACTGTGTGGATAGCCCACTGCATTTTTTACTGCACTGATACAAGGAGAGTGATCTGAGGAGCCTGGATAAAGAGGAGGAAATCTTCCTCCTCAAAGTCCACTCCAGAGCAATAGAAGAAACAACTAATTTACCAGAGGACCAGAAATCATGTAGAGATATTACAAGTACAAAAAAATGAGAAAATATGACACCACCAAAGGAATACAGGAATTCTCAAGTACCAGACCCTACAGAACAGAAAACCTTTGAAATGACTGAAAAGGAAGTCCGAGTGACTATCTTAAGGAAACTCAATGAGGTAAGAGAAAACTCAGTAGACAACACAACGAAATGAGAAAAAAAATATCCAGGATATGCAGGAGGAAACTTACAGAGATTAATACCTTAAAAAAGAATGTAGCAGAACTCCTGGAAATGAAAGACTCATTCAATGAAATAAAACACAATCAAGAGCTTAAGCAGAAGATTAGAGCAAGCAGAGGAATTTCTGATCTCAAAGATGGTCTTTGTGAAATAACCCAGGCAGACAAAAAAAAAAAAAAAGGAAAAAGAGTTTAAAAAAATGAAGTCTAAGAGAGCTAGCAGATAACCTTAACTGCACAAACATCTGAATCATGGGTGTTTCAGAAAGGGAGAAGAAAGGTAAAGCCATCAAAAATCTATTTAATGAAATAATAACTGAAAACTTCCCAGATACAGGGAAAGACACAGACCTTCAGGTCCTGGAAGCTAAAAGATCCCCAAACAGATTCAATCCAAAAAGATCCTCTGCAAGACACATTACAGTCAATCTGGCAAAGCTCAAAGACAAAGAGAGAATCCTAAAAGCAGCTGGAGAAAATTGTCATGTTGCTTATAATGGAGCCCATACCAGACTAACAGCAGACTTCTCAACTGAAACTCTAAAAGTGAGAAGAAAATAGGATGACATAGTCAAAATACTAAAAGCAAAAAACTGCCATCCAAGAATACTATGTCCAGCAAGGCTATCCTTCAGAAATGTGAAATAGTATATTTCCCAGACAAACAAAAACTGCAGTTCATCACCACACAACCAGCCTTGCAAGGAATTCTCAAGGGAGTCCTGCATTTGGAATCGGAAAAATAATAATCACTACCACAAATAAACAGGTAAGAACAAAATGCACTGGTACAACAAATGCAAATGAGAAAGAAAAAAGAAACTAAATCTTACCACCTCAAAAAACTGACAAACATTGAAGACAAACAATAAAAGGGGAAGAAAAGAACAAATGATATTTAAAACATCTAAACAGAAAGTGATAAAATGCTAGGAGTAAGACAATACCTCTCAATAACAACACCAAATGTAAATGGATTAAACTCCCCACTCAAAAGACACAGACTGATGGACTGGATTAAAAAGCTAGACTCAACTATATGCTGTCTTCAAGAGACTCACCTCACCTGTAAAGACACACACAATATAACAGTGAAGGCATGGAAAAAGGTACACCGTGCAAATGGGAACCAAAAACGAGCAGGAGTAGCTATTCTCATATCAGATAAAATAGACTTTAAACTAAAAAATGTAAAAAGAGACAAAGAAGGTCACTATATAATTATAAAGGGATCTATCCAGCAAGAAGACATAACAATCATAAATATATATGTACCCAACACTGGAGCACCCAGGTATATAAGGCAAACAGTATTAGAACTAAAGAAAGAGAGACTCAAACAGGATAATAGTGGGGGACATGAACACCCCCTCTCAGCACTGGACAGATCATTCAGGCAACAAATCAACAGAGAAACACAGGATTTAAACTACACCTTAGACCAATAAGACTTGGCAGATATCTACAGAACATTTCCTCCAACAACTACAGAATGTACATTCTTCTCATCAGCACATGGAACATTCTCCAAGACAGACCACATGTTCAGTCACAAATCAAGTCTCAACAACTTAAAAAAAACTGAAATCATCTCAAGTATCCTTTCAGACTACAACGAATTAAAATTAGCAATCAGTAACAAATGAAATTCAGGACACTACACAAATACATGGAAATTTAAAAAGCTCCTGTACAACTTATGGGTCCAAGAAGAAATTAAACAGTAAATCGAAAAATTTCTTTAAACCAACAAAAATAGACACATCACATCAAAACCTGTGAGACACTGTAAAAGCAGTACTAAGAGGGAAGTTTATTGCAATAAATGCTTACATAAAAAAATAGATTTCAAGTAAACAACCTAATGCTACACCTCAAAGAACTAGAAAAACAAGAACAATCCAATCCTAAAGTTAGATGAAAATAAAGATCAGAGCAAAACTAAATGACACAGAGACCCTGAAAACAATACAAAAGATCAATGAAACAGAAAGTTGGTTTTTTGAGAAGAGCAACAAAATAGACAAACCATTAGCTAGATAAACAAACAAACAGACAAACAAAAAAAAAAGGGAAAGACTCAAAAAACAAAAATCAGAAATGAAAAAGGAGACATTACAACTGATACCCCAGAAATACAAAGAATCATTAGAGCCTATTATAAACAGCTATACACCAACAAATTTGAAAACCTGGAAGAAGGGGATTGGTTTCTGGACAAATACAAACTACCAAGACTGAACTAAGAAGAAACAGAAAACCTGCACAGACCAATAATAAGCAATTAGATTGAAGCAGTAATCACAGTCTCCCAACAAAGAAAAGCCCAGGACTGGATGACTTTACTGCCAAATTCTACCAAACCTTTATAGAGGAATCAATACCAATTCTCTTCAAACTATTCCAAAAAATTAAAACAGAGGCCATCCTCCCAAGCTCATTCTGTGAGGCTAGATCACCCTGATACCAAAACCAGACAAAGACACAACAAAAAAAGAAAACCAGAGGTCAATATTTCTGCTAAACATAGACGCAAAAATCCTCAACAAAACATTAGCAATCAGAATGCAGCAACACTTCAAAAAAGTTTTACACAATGATCAACTGGGATTCATCCCAGAGATGCAAGGATGGTTCAATATACTCAAGTCAATAAATGTGATACACCACATCAACAAAATCAAGAACAAAAACCACATGATTATCTCACTAGACTCAGAAAAAGCATTTGACAAAATTCTACATCTCTTCATGATAAAGGCACTCAGCAAATTAGGTATAGAAGGAAAGTATCTCAACACAATAAAAGCCATTTATGACAAGCCCACCACCAATATCATCCTGAATGGGGTAAAACTGAAAGCTTTTCTCTTAAGAACAGGAACAAGACAAGGATGCCCAGTATCACCACTCCTATTTAACATAGTATTGGAAGTACTACCCAGAGCATTGTCCATGCTACCCAAAGTGATCTACAGATTCAATGCAATCCCCATCAAAATACCAATGACATTCTTCATGGAAATAGAAAAAACAATCCTAACATTCACAGAGAACAACAACACTCTGAATAGCCAAAGCAATCCTGAGCAAAAAAAAGTAAAGCTGGAGGCATAACACTATGTGACTTCAAATTATACTACAAAGCTATAGAACCAAAACAGCATGGTACTGGCATAAAAATAGACACTCAGATCAATGGAACAGAAGAGAACCCAGAAATCAACCCACATACTTACAGTCAACTGATTTCTGACAAAGGCACAAGAACATACATTGGGGAAAAGACTGCTTCTTCAATAAATGGTGCTGGGAAAACTGGACATACATATGCAGAAGAATGAAACTAGACCTGCATCTCTTGCCATACACCAAAATCAACTCAAAATGGATTAAAGACTCACTACCTGAAACTATAAAACTACTAAAGGAAAACAGAGGGAAACATTTCAGGAGGTAGGACTGGGCCAAGACTTTATGAATAAAACCCCAAAAGCACAAGAAACAAAAGAAAAAACGAATAAATAGGATGATATCAAAAAAGTATTTATTATACTAAAAAGCTTCTGCACAGCAAATGAAACAAACAACAGAGTGAAATGACAGTCTAAAGAATGGGAGAAAATATGTGCTAACTATACATCTGACAAGGGATTAATATCCAGAATATACAAGGAACTGAAACAACTACACAGGATAAAACCAAATAACCCAATTTGAAACATGGGCAAAGGAAAAGGTAGTTGAAAAAATGCTTAACATCACTAATCATCAGGGAAATGCAAAGTCAAACCACACTGAGATATCAACTCACCCTAGTTAGACTGGCTATAATCAAAAAGACTGAGAATAACAAATGCTGACAAGGATGTGGAGAGAGAGGAACTCTCCTGCACTGTTGGTTGGACTGTAAATTAGTACAGCCACTATGGAAAACTGTATGGAGGTTTCTCAGACAACTACAGATACATCTACCACACGATCCAGCAATCCACTTCTGGGTATATACCCAAAGAAATGGAAATCATCATGTTGAAGGGATACATACACTCCCATCTTAATTGCAGCTCTAGTTACAATAGCCAAGACATGGAATCAACCAACATGGGGAATAATTGCAGTTTGAGGAAGTAGGCATGCTGATAGTATTGATCTGATCATCATACCTTGGACACAGGTGTTGACAGTCAGCTTGGTGCCCAATGAGTATGTACAATCATGAAAGATAAATTAAAAAAAAAAAAAAGAAGAAAGAAAAGAAAAAGAAAGCTCAAATGACTCTAATGAGCGTTAGTACTCTCAAGAGCTGTGATGGTGAATTTTACATCATCTTGGCTAGGTTGCAGTGCCCAGACATTTGGTTAAACACCAACCTAGATGCTTCTGTGAAGCTATTTTTTCGATGTGATGAACATTTAAATCACTAGTCTGAGTAAAGGAGATTATCCTCCATAAGGTAGGTGGACTTCATCTAATCAGTTAAAGGCCTTAAGAGAAAAAGACTTAAGTCCAGAAGAAGGAATTCAGCCTCCATACTATACTGCCTTAGGACTCAAGCTACATCAACCCTCCCTTGGGTCTCTAGCCTCGTGGAGTGCCCTGCAAAATTCAGACTTGCCAGCCTACATAATAATGTGAACCAATTCCTTAAAATAAATCTACCTACCTCTACCTGTACCTATACCTATATACACATCCTGTTGTTTCTGTTTCTCTGGAAAACCATGACTAATATGAAGGCTAATAGAAAAAAAAAAAGAAAAGAAACCTAGGAAAACAAGGAACAAAGCAAGGGGAACTTGAGCTGAATAAATCAGGCACCTGACCTTGTAACATCAGTTGGAAGCACTACTTTAATTAAATTAGAATATAATTTAAAGCTAAAATTCTATGGGTAGCTTTCATTAACATTAGTTAGAATTCATTATATACATGAAATAAACTGTAGTATAACACTATGTTAATTTCCATATATGAAAATGATGTTACTTGTCTCCTATCACTAGGGCAAACTTTTTTAGTTGTTAGTCAAATTTCTGGAGGTTTTTTCAATCCCATCATATTGACACCTACTTATCTTTGTGATAAATGACTTTGTACCTGGATTTTAGGATAGTGATCATAAAATAAACACAATTACACAATAGAGTAACTCATTAACTTGATAGCAGAAATGCTGCTATAACCAATGCTTCTAGTCAGTCGAGACAATTTACTACCAATGTGCTGCCCAAATCTTCCAGACATGGGAAAACTAAAGTAGAGCAGTTGAAAGATTTTGGAAAGATCAGGAAAAAAAAAGAAGTGTAACAGCACTACTCAGTGGGGGAAAAGAGGATAATTTTAAAATTATTTTAGAAAGCTGTCCAATCTGTTATTTCCTCTAGGCCTTGGCATAACAACACTCAACTCATTAAGCAGCAATTTCATACAATGGAGCCTAAATCCTGAATCTGTGCCTGTATCTCCATAAGGAAACATACAGCAGCGTACTTTATTCAAAGTAGAAGAGAAACTGACCTAAGGCGGTACTTTTACCTGTGCAGATTACTTAGCCCTGTGTCTACTGCAGTGAGTCTCAACAAGGGCAGCAAATTTGCCCCTCATGGGAAATCTGACAATATCTGAAGGCATTTTTGATTGTCACAATTGCAGGATGCTACTGGCATCTAGTGGACAGAGGCCTGAGATACTTCTAAACATTCTACAATGCACAAGAAATTCTACAACAGAAAACTGCCCAACCCCACATGTCAATAGTGCCAAGGATGAGAAACCCTGCTCTATTGTTACTGCTGAAGAATTACCTCCTAGTCTGTAGGACTCAGAGAGAGAAAACTTTTTAGCAACATGAATTTAAACTTAGAAAACATTTTCTTCCTTAAAACTAAGTCATAAATGGTAGTTAGCTACAGCAGCACACAGTAAGATGCATTTACAATGTTACATAACTACAGTGGCAAAATAGTTTTATGAGTTGGAATAAGAAAGTATATTCAGAGTTCCAAATAACTTACACAACCGTACACTTATTAAAGTCTTAAATGCCATTCATTTAACAAATATTAATTAAGCAATTTCTATATCAGACACTATGATATTGAGGATTCAACAATGAACCTCTACCCTCATGAAGCTTACAATACTTAAAATTTCTTTTAGTAGTCATTCAACAAATATTAAATATTTTCAGATTCCAGTTTTCTGGGTAAAATAAATATAAGTATGGCATAGTTTCTGTCATCAAGGAGCTCATGATTCAGCAATGGAATGACATATAAGCAAGAGATTCTAATTCTAAAGCAAAGTAATAAGCACATGCAGTATGTCTGATTGGCTTTATTTTTTTCCTCTTTTTATTTAGAAATTAAGAAAATAATAAAGATATTTTAAATTGCAACTGAAGCAGCAAGTGCTATAGAAATTTGGTATTCTCCAGGGGCTTATTTTTTTCTCTTTTTTCCCAATTTGTCCTCCAGTTTCTTTTGGATAAAAGTCTGCTGGGACAAAACTGTGCCTATGTATCCTCTTTTTTTTAAATCAAGGCTTTATAAAAGATTGTGAAAGAGTTTAAAACAATTTAAACTAAATATATGCCATTCTGTTCTCCTCTTACCTGTGTTGTGATATGTATCTACCCATCCCCCATCACCATCATCTTCTTCAATGATAGCTTCCAATTCATCTGAATATTCCATCTGTTTACACCGCTTGTAGCACGGCACTTTTAAAAAAAGGCAAATACAGTTACCAGTACATAATCTTCTAACCATAAATCCATTAGGAAGAAGAAAAAGTTTATTCCATAAAATATGATATGTAAACCAGCAAAATATTAAGTATTATACTTCACTTCTAATGAAAGTGAGTAAGAGTTACATTCAGCCTACAAACACATAATAATTTGAGCACATTTATCTTTCCCAAAATTGTTTTGTCAGAAGACAAGTAGAAAGGCTCTGTGGGAGTATTCTACGTATTCCTTTACCATGATGGTCTGTGAAGAGCAGCAGGCTGAAGCCAGCGATTAACTGTTCAATTCCAGCAGTGAATAATAATACCTTATTATATTGGCTTTACTTTGAAAACATGTAGGTACCATCTGTCATACTACTACCTGCAGTTAAGGTGACCTCTGATTTACAAGGCTAAAGAAACTTTCAATATATATTTCGTAATTCATATTTGAGTTCCAATTATTCACAATGGATAAAACAGTTTAAAATTCACCAAACTGCTAAATTTTACTGGTGCCAAGTTCTGCATATAGCAAATGTGTCAATGAACAGGTATTATTCATAATCCTGAAATTGAAAACTATAAGGTAAAAACATTATGCAGGGTCAGCAAATTACTATTAATCTGACTTTTTTTAAACAATCAGAATATAAATTATCAATCCTAATAAAAAATATGCTGTTGAAAAGAAAAATCTGCTGCTCTGTACATGTTATTTTCCCTTTCCTCTACTGGGTAAATTAGATCAGAAATCACTGTATAGTTATGTGATGATTTAGGGACTATAAGAACCTTCTGATGTTGGTTTTAAGTTAACTTCATAAACACAATACTACCCGTTTCAAAACATTTTTTGGTGTCTACAGGCAATCCTTCAATGGCACAATGGATAATAAAATCTTTAGCTTTGAGCTTTTTAGTATCAACTTCATTTTCAATGAAAAATTTAAGTTTAAAGATTAAAATCAAATAGCTAAAAAAATTATGATTATGAAGTGAACTTCAAAAAAATCCAATTAGAAGAAGTCCAACTTTCCTCAGGGCCCTCTTCCTTCATATCTTGACAACTATAACTTTTTGGTAAAAATAAATAACAAAAAGGAAGAGGAGATAAAAATCAACTAAGGAAAAACCACCACAGCAACAAAAAACCCAGAGCCTGATTAAATTTCCAAATTTCTGTCTGAGAAAAGTTGTAAGTACAGTTTTGAGTATGAATTAGGATCAGTAAGTGCTAAGGGTTTTTTATTGTTGTTTTAAATACAACTGCAAAATTTACTAATGTATATATACAACATAATTCTTACCATTTTTGGTTACCAAAAATTGTTTGCCTGTTGGTAGGTATGCCTTCACTTTCAATTCTTCCCCTGTAGCCCTTGAAAAACAGTGAAAAGCACCAAAATACAAAATATATTTTAAAAGACAAATATGAAACAAAAGATATCACATGTACATCTTAAAACTACAAAATACACAGCCATGAGAAAATTATTTTAGGATTGGTTTGGGAAGGATGCCATTAAGTGACATTTGTCAGGTCATAAAAAAGCACAACAATAATATAAATGAAATATACTAAAAGATGCAGATAGACCTAAGAGAATTTGGATTAAATATGAAACAAAAAAGGTAGGATAATATAAAATTATTAAGCAACTATTATGTTTGCCTCTAGACAAAAAGAAAATGCTACTCCTTAAGTAAGCTATAGTCCAATGTACAATCTCTCAGATTTTTAATCCTAAAGTACTACTCATCTTGAGACCAAGTAGAGGCAGAAAAAAAAAACAAAACAAAACGCATAACATTACATAACAAAGTAGGTGGTTGGCAAGATCTGTACTCCTACCACTACATTAAAATAGGAACTAAGAGACAAAAGATGCTTTGAATCACAAGATAATAATATTGAAAACAATAATGCTTGAAAACAAACCAAAAAAGCCTTTTTACGGAGGGCTTATTAAGTATAGGACTTAGAACTCTAACAATTAATCCTAACAACTCTAAGAGGTAGGTAATATTGTATTAAGATTTTGTAGGTAAGTAAACTAATTAAAGCTTAAGAGGTCAGGTTGCTCACAGTGGCAAAAGCAAAAGGTGGAAGAACCAGGATCAGGCCATGTGATTCCAGGGCTCCTACTCTTAAAAGCTACTCCCTCTGTGGGTCATAGCCACTGCTAACATTTCTGAGTTACTCTGACAGCTCTCATACATTTGTTCAAAGATTCTTCTACGGGTCATCTACTGGATGTTCAAACTATAAATCTGAATCAAGATAAAGTCAGGAAATGCCCTCATGTCATTCCACAGCCTTCTAGTCTTCTTTCGACTAGTACCAAGTGTCAAATTCAACAATGTCATTGCAATGCTTGAAGTTCTGAGAATAGAAGTTAAAATAAGGTCATGATAGCACTTGTGCACACAAAGGCATTAGCATCAAAGTAATGTTTCCAGCACTGATTTAAAATGAATTGCTCTTTTGGCCCCAGCAATTCAGCCAGAAATGTGGACAATGGAGTGGGAGCATAATTGAGTTCTGAGTTACAATAAAATTATTTTAACTGTCATAATTCATAAACTGGAACTATAAACTACCAGTACCTGCTAAAAGAAGATCCAGTTCATATATACAGACCACTATAACAATGCTACAAACCAGATACCTAAACTACTTAGACAATTAAGGGTTACTACAAAGAAATCTCAACAACAAAAAAAGCATATCTATCATACTGAAGAAAATCCTAAATCAGTTTTTTTCCCCCACAAAACGAGTATGTTAAATTTTATATGCCTATTTGGCTTGAAATTTATATAAATTATAGACCAGAATCTAGTTAAATATATTTTTAACAGAAAATTTAGCATAGTGGGGAAAAACACCCTTACTAAATCAGAGCGCTTCTTTGATATGAACACAACTTTAAATTTGGAACAGAAATACATGTAGAAAAGAAAAATACATAAAAATAAATGAACCTGATATTTTGACCTTTCTTGGTACATAAGAAATGATGCCCTAAAAGATAAAGGTCAATCAATAAAAAGCAATGACAACTGTTTCAGGAAAATGTTAAATATAAAAATGAAGAAAAATAAAATAGGCCACAGATGAAAGAAAGTTCCAACTCTGGTTTAAAATAGTTTATTTAAGCTCTTTAGTTATTAAGAAGAATAATATCAATTAGAACCTTGTTAATTCTAGAACCCCTGCCCCCAATCAAAACTGTACCTTTCAACTACAATTTAAGAAATGCTATTAGGGGAAAAAAAAAAAAAAAAAAAAAAAAAGGATACAACAAATTGAAGCACCTACATCCAAAACAGGTGATAATCTGAAACAATACTACCCTAAATTAGTTCTGTTTCAGCAGCTGTCAAGGAGTTTTTACCACAAATACTCGAAAATCATGAAACTGCATTTGTTTTAAAAAAATTGTTTTTATTCAGATATTTAAAAATATATGTTGTAAGAACTACTAAATTGTTTAAATTTGTAATTAAAAGAAAAGTTAAAGAAAAAAAATTTAAACTCTGTTATGAGCAGTATCATGAACCTTTTAACTGTAGCTGATTTCTAAAGAGGAAGCATACTTTTGTATCTTAATAGAAAATGTTCATGTCTTATGTTTTAAAAAACCTAAAACTGCACAATCTCTGCATTTAGTAATGTCATAAACATTTTTCAATAAATATTTGTTAACTTGAAAATAAATCCGTTGATCAAATTTATTACTATTGAACACTATTTTTTAAAGAACCACGAGATTAGACCTAGACACTGTAAAGGAAGAAAAAACTAAGAAAGGAAGTAAATGCACTTATCTCAAATATTGCCATCTTTTGTGCTAACAGAGCAAAATGAAATAGGTATAACACCTGCTTTCTTTTATTTCACTTTGAGTATCACTGGGGCACTGTTTAAAAGAAAAACCTACTGAAAGAGGGCTAAATTGATCACTGTAATTTTCATGCACTAAGGTATTTTCCAAAATGCCATAATTCTAAAGCCACACCTTTTACTAATTTTCTATTCTTCACTCAAGATTGCTTACCATTGCCATGTTGGACAGTGATGGACTAAGTGATCTCCAGCTGCCACAAACTATTCAGGAATATGAAGAAAGGAAAAAGAAAAATTGAGCATCACAGACAAAATATAAAAATGATCATCCTGAATAACCCAATAATCAACTAAAATGCAAACCGCACCAAACCTGACTGAAGATTTATTTTGATGATTATCATATTTCAAAAATTTTTAACATACATGAAAATTCAAATTAATTTTAAAAGGAAAAAACATTGAATGCTATTTTTTAAAAATTCAATTTTTATCATTAGATTAAATAATGCCAAAAGCACATAGCATCAGGAAATTAATAAAGGTAAAGCTACAGGATTTAAATGCTAAAATCCATTTTATGGATATATAAAATGTACAGAGATTCTTGCTTATGATTGAAAACTCAATGAGAATCTTTGAAAAAATTACTAAATAGATACAGATCTATGATGTAAACCTATTTTATTACATCACAGTGCACATTTCTTCTCCTTCCTCTTTCATAATTTTTAAAAAAATAAGTACTTGCCAATTTCGAAAACTTTTTCATACTCTTAAAGTAATCATTAATGAGAGAGAAATATAGTGCCCAATAATGGGAAAAAAGTTGGAAGCTTTTGGATCGACTCTGAAAACACCTACAAAATTAAGAAATGAAATCCACTAACAAACCTTGGACTTTCTGGGAAGACTGAACACTGTATAAGTTTTTATTTTTCTTCAGAAATAAAAATCAGGCTCAGAAAGAAACAGTTTAACCTTTTGAAAATTTCCAGTTTACACAAACATGAGCTGATCTTACTGAGATAGAAATCCTGATTATTCTTGAGAGCATAAAATGAAAGTCTGGTAAGCGTAACTGCAGTGTCCCAATTCAAGCAAGATGAGCACATATTTCTCAATTACTTCAATTTCACAACAGCTCTAACTTAAAATCTTATATTGTTCATGGGTTTATTACATAGCAAAAAATTACAATATATTTAATCTTCTTTCTAATGCCTTTCTGAGAAAGCACGGTCTACAAAAAATACTCTTAAATTGAGTAAAATTCTATCACATAAGAATTATAAGAATAACCTCTTTTAAGATGATGATTAAAAGATGAGATATAGTAACTGTATTCCCAACAGAAACTTTATAAATATTTACATATTTTTATTTCAAATAGTCTTTTTATTATTTAAACTGGTTAAGTAAAGATAAGCACTGAAGTGGAAAAAATGTCTTTCCCCCAAGTTTAAGCATTTTGGAGTCATTGCAACCAGATTCTCCATTTAGCTCTGTTGTTATCTGGAACTAGTTTATCACCACCAAAGTAATAATTTAACATAATGCAAGCAAAACAAAGGATTAAAAATTAAAAATTCTTTAATTACATTGCCTTGAGATAAGACTCTAATATTTTATCCCCTGGTCTTTCTGGCAGTATCTATTTTAAAAATAACAAAAACACTAGAAGGTAATAAAAACTATTCTTTAAAAATGCAGAATTTTACTGATAGTTAGTACATGTGTACATTTTAATTAGTAAGTGTGTACATTTGCCCTCATTAACAATGGCCGTTATTATTTGCTTCATATGTTCAAATGAAATAAAATGTAAGATGTAGACTTAAATTTCTAAATTATCAATATTGATTGCAGTAGCTGTCTCTTAGTAATTAAACATTCTCCTGTGGGATTTATCATCAATAAATATTGCGGAATTCCAAAAAGACAGAATCAATATTCGTATTTTGATGAGCAACTTTATTCATCAAGCTATCCTCTATTAATAGTACTGTACTTAATCAAGTCATACACACATCTAATAACATATTTTTTTTCCAGACAATACTATTAGATACTGGCCATCCCTCTTTTTAAATACAATACTTCCGCACCTCTCAATGAAAACAAAAAGATAGCTGGAGGCTGACAGGCAGAAGCCCAGATACAGACAGAGGAAATAAATGAACAAATCAACTAAGAATATCGTATTTACCCAAAGCAAATGATGCCCTCTTATTTTCTTCCTCCAGCCTTTTTCCAGTTTAACTCAATTCTGTAACTGTGCTCTATCCCAACCTAGTAGTATGGGCTTGGTACCCAGCTGGGCTAGTTTTGCCTGGGCTTTTTTTAAAAGGGGGAAAATTCATAAATTGCTTCATGATGCAATTAAAGTGTAATCATTATTCATTCTACATAAATTCCTGTTTTAAAACAGCTTAATTCTATCTAACACCACAGACCTGCATCACTAACTCCAACTATCTGTGTAAGTCATATTCACACAGAAGAGATAAAGCCGAAGAGTAGAAAAAGAACAGCAAATTTTCATCTCTGCTCTAGAGTTTAGATACTTAAAGAGCCATGTCTAAATTACACCTTTATTTGGCAAGAATGATAATGATATCCTTAAGATCAAAACTTAGCTTTACTGGGCATTCAAGGTATTAAACTCATGAAGCCTAAGGAAGAACAGTTCCTTTAGAGGATGTCTCGTCCAAATTCCTTTTCATAAATGAAGAAACATGAAACCTGGGTCTAGACAGCTTAACCAATTTGTCAAAGTTATAAGAAATTACAGAAATGGATCTAGAAAGCTGGTCTCCTAGGTTCTTTCCACCCACCATATGTCTTCACTAAAAATAAAGACAAATTTAGATAAAAGATCAATTTAGCACAACATTCTTAGAATTCACAACGCACTGGGATTAGAGAGACTCCACAATTGAAAATTGAAAGATCAGTTAATTCTCTAGCTTGAGGTCTTGTAAATTACAGCAGCAGCCTCATCATAAAACATGGCTAATTTCAAAATGTTTCTTTCAAAACAATGAATAAATTCTATTACCAATAAGTGTTGTTTTCAGTGAGAGCTAAAGATCAAGCTTAAATAAATTCTTTGTCTTTTATTAAGAACAAAATAAGTCCGACACAACCTTAACTATTCATAAAATTTAGTCTGAAAGGTTTTTGGCTCAGTTTTTCTCTAAGGATAACTAAAAAAACCCTACCTAAATGAAAGAGAACTCTTTTCTTATACAGATTTGATGAACAAGTAAAATGATTCCTCAAAACATAATTCTATGTTAAAAGTTCAATAAAATTAAAACTGGTCTATAAAATAGCTGTTCCAGCATTAAGCAATTTCAAAATTACTTGTTAGTAGAAAAAGTGAAAGAATGGTGAAAAAAAAAAAAAATCAGTATCAAGCATGTGGCAATAAAATATTTAAGGTGAATATTAATATCCAAGCAGTGACAGAAATTTCTAAATGGAAAGCCATGAAAACTCACAATTGGTATAAGACAGTGCCGAAATACAGAAAATGCTACAGAGCCCACTGCACAGCTCTATAAACACAAACATGAGTGAAGGATAAGTAATCATAGGAATCTTTTCCATTCCGTTCCCCACCCTCGTCTCTATATAAAGAGGAAGTACAGAGAAATATGAGAAGTAGCAAACTGAGAGGGAACTTAACATCTTCTATGGGAAGTAGAAATCCCTATAAGTCACTAATTTAGTCAACAAAATCTAATTTTACTCAAATCAAAATTAAGTTTTTTTATAAAGCAGAAAAGCCACCCAATTTATGTAATTATAAAGTACACAGGCTTCAGAATATCTTCAACACTCACCTCTTCTGGGGTGATAACACCCGTTTCCTTAAATTTTGATTCCTAAAGAAAGCCAGAAGAATAACAGTATTATACCATCTTTCACTTTCAGTTAAAACATATTTGGGGGGCAACTAGTTAGCTGGCACCCTTCTAGGTAACATATCTGTCTCTGATACCTGACCATAAGGAATATACAAGTCTAATGTAGGAAACTGACCCGAAAATAATTAAAATATAATTTGATCAGTGCTTTAATAGAGCAAATCTATTTGGAAAAACATTTAAAGGTGTAAACAACCACAAAGCCTTAGTGATTTGGTGAAATGATCAAATATCTTTATTTTACAACACTGTAAAAATGTCTTAAAGATGTTTAGACATCTTACAATTCAGCCAGTGTCCTATTTAAACTGAGTAATATGAGAAACCAAATCTAGAAATCATTTAACATTTTTTCATTATTCTCAATTTCACCAAGGTACTGATACGATATTCTCTCTAAAGTAAGGGTGCTATTGACTAAACTTTTCCTAAATTTTAAGTTATATGTAAGATTTTGTGGTAGAGTCTACAAAACTGAAAAGATTTATAAGTATTATTCAACAAATATTTATTATTATTTGCCAGGCACTACTTGAGGCAATGAGGATACAGATGTGAATAAAATACACCAAACTCATCCTTGCACTCATAAGGAGTTTAAACTCTAGGGGAGAGAGAAAAGCCAAATAGTAATGAATACCATACCATGAAGAAAAATGAACCAAAGGAAACGGCAGGGTGGAGGAGTAGAGATGGCCATATTTAAAATAGAATGGTGAGAGAATAAAGACTTTAAAGATAAGGTGACTTGAACACATTAAGAAAAGGAACAAGCCATGAGGCTGTCTAGGGGAAAAGCATTTCAGGCAGAGGGAAGAATAATGCAAAGTCCAGGAGGCAAGAGTGTGCCTGATGGAGTAATAAAGAGGTCAGGTTGGCTTAAGCAAGAGTGATCATGGGATAGAACAGTACATGAGATTGAGACCTCTACCAATCAAGTAGAGCCTTGAAGATCATTGTAAGGATTTCGGCTTTTACTTTATGTATGTCTTCTATTTTTTTTTTTTTTTTCTGTGACCGGCACTCAGCCAGGGAGTGCACCGGTCATTCTTATATAGGATCCGAACCCGCGGCGGCGGGAGCGACGCCGCGCTGCTAGCGCAGCACGCTACCGAGTGCGCCACGGGCTCAGCCCTATGTATGTCTTCTAAACAAAATATGACTGCTTTTAATTTTTACTTGCTGAGAGAAGGCCGTTATTTCTTTTCTGGAGATTTTGTTTTTTCTCCTTGTCTTCATTCAACTAGCAGAAATCTATAAGGATTCTCTCTGCAAACCAAGTTTGCACAGGAAGTGACAAGGACAGAGTCATTAATTCTGCTTTATTATTAAAAATATACACCATACATACTGATATTCAGTTTGGTGAAAAGGCAAAATGATTCCTCAAAACAATTCTATACCGTAGTTCAAGAAAATGCAACCGACTTATACTATAGCCATTTCGTATTTAATTTGGGAGGTCTTTTGTTCCTCTCTCCCTGAAACTAAGGAGTTCAACTAAGAACAACTGTGTATTATTAAAATACCGTATACCTATGTAGATATGCTATTCTGAAAAGATAACATAATAAATATGCAAAAGAAGCATTTGATTTAAATGTCAAAATTATTTTCATTTTGAAATGGTTGACTGAATATTCTTAATTAAGATGATTTTCGTAGTAAAATATAAGCAAAGAAGAGTTGAAATTCTCATTCCTGGCTCTTTTATTTACTTGGCCCAGCAAGGTATTGTTTAAAATCAATATTAGAAATAATTAGTATAAAAAAGGTATAGACCTAACATTTCACTTCCCTTTGTCATAGAAAGGGAGCAAAGTAAAACTGTCAACTACTCCCCTTAGCATAACAGAATATTTCATCCCCAAGCCAGGACTCGTAAAATTTTAACTGAAGGCTCAAAAACAAAAACAAAAAAACCACTAAACAAGAACTTGCCATTCATTTACTGTACTATCACTGCTCACTCTTCAGAAAGCAAAAATAAAATCACAACAAAAAACTTACTCTAAAATGTAACAAAAGAAAAACTTGAATGCACCTATAGAAATTTATCTTTAACAATAAGAAAATCAGTCACTGCTGTTATTAGCCAATGTGTCACAATTTTTAACCTTAAAAATACTGTACTATTGACAATATGTAAAAAGTTATATATCTAGGAGGTCCAAGCTGCTCCTTATTGTCACTTAAGCCCAAGATTAATAGCCCGTTATGGCTATTCTAAAAGCTTGTGAAGAGAGATTTTGCTCGTTAGCCGGGTTCAATGTTACTGTTTGAAATGTTGCAAATTTCACCTCATTCCTCTAAAATATAAACGAGTTGGGACCTCAGTCACAACTTAACCTACTTCATACTTTCAAGTACAAGAGACTTTTTACGAAACTTGAATGAAAAAAGTGACCTGTGATTTTAGTACCAAACACCGATTTCATTTTTTAAAAAGATAAGCAAAATCCTCGTTTAATAAGTTTAAACGACTTCAGATGTTAGGCGTTAACGTTCTTAAATCTACTTAGCTGCCGACCACCTTCCAGCCCGACGTACCCAGACGCGCAGTTATGACGGAGGAAGACGCGAGCAAGCACTGAGCGTCGCTCTCACCTACCCCTGAGGAACCAGAAAGCCTTCGAGAACCGCCGGGTAAGCCCACGGGTGTGGGCTGCACCCTTCCCGCGTCCCACCCTCACCACCTTCCTAACCTCTCCCCGCCGGAGCGGCCGGGCACTCCTCCGGCGCCCGGTTCTGGCAGAGTTGAACGTGTGCCTGAGCCCCGGGCAAGCCCGGCCCGGCTTACCTTGAGGACTGGGGTCAGGTATTCAGCCACTTCCAGTGCCTTTCCCTTCACCGTGTTAATCACATTCTGCATCCTGGGGCCGGAGTAGCGGCCGGCCCCGCGACGGGGTGGGGAGGGCAGCCGGGACAGGGGCTGGGGAGTCACAAAATGTCCCTGCCGCCGCCGACTCGCATCAGCACCACGCCGGCGGCACCCGGGGGGAGAAGACGGAACGAGAAGCGACGGGACGGACGGGACGAGGGGGAGGGGCAGCGGGTGCACCGCGCGAGGGCAGGGCGCGTTCTTCTCGCGCCGCAGGCAGAGAGCCGCGCACCGGGCTCTGTCACCTGGCCGCAAGAGAGGGCGGCGAAACTGAAGAGAGAGCAGTGGGGAGACGCGGGCGCACGCACACCCCACGCTCCCTCGGGACCTGTCTTTTCCCCGCTTAGCTTCACTCGCGCCCCTTCCGGCTTCCCCTTCCTCCTCTCACTCTCTTGACGTAGCTCCGCCACCACCTGGGCCTCACGTGACACTGGACTGTCCCAACACGTGACGCGAGAAAGACTGCGCGGGGCTGCATCAGGCCCCTTCTGCCCTCCCTCCGGAAGCGTAACACTAGACGCGCCTGCGCAATGGGCGCCAGGTCCGCTGTTTCCCAGGCAGGACATTATCCTGCTTTTTGTTCCGCAATAGGAAACTTGGGTGGAGAGGCTTTCTCGCCTTTCTTTTCCTCCCATAGCTTTCCTGCCTATGGACCCTAAAAGCTACTGCTGCTGCTAAAGAGAGAGTTACTGTCTCAGCTTTAGGATGTGCGTTGTTCCACTGGAAGCTTCTGACGGAGAGAGGTAACCGCGCCTGCAAGCAAAGAATTGCGCGTGCGTATGAGGGGAGGGCGCGCCAGACGAGATCTCTACTGCGCATGTGTGACGAGAAGGCGTTCCCTGATTGTGGAGGGAAACCTGGCCTCCTGGTGCCTGGCTGGTGACTCATTGGTCTCCTTGCCCCCAGTTGAGCTGTCTGTATTGACATACCAGTCGCCAGAGCCTTTGCACCATACCTACGGGTACACTGGGAGACTTTGGGTGCATTATTACCCTCCTGGGATTTAATGTTCTCAACCTGTCAAAAGAATGCCTTAGACTCATTGAGTTCCAAGATCTCTTCTGTTTCTAAACACTGGTTCAGAAGATTTAACAGCAGTATTTTACATGTTCCCATTTTGTTCATTATTATAAATATTTACCAGCGAGCTCTTATTCTTCCTCCTAGGGAAGAGCTGCTACTGAGGAAAAAATACAATTCCCAAATTCTCTTCTACTACAGCAAAGTTGCTGTTAAGAATGAAAGCTACAGAATTGCTTTTCTGCAGTCCCACGGTGTCAGTTAAGTTTCTCACTTGATACCTTTGTAAGCACTTATAATCTGGTCCTGCCTTTTCTGTCTCAAGAGTACCCCTCCCTATTTCATTTTGACTTTTTCATTTTCTTTCCCTATGGTTTCTTCTGTCCTCCTCAACTTTCTTGGTTCTGATATAGTCATAGCCAAACTTCTAAAAAATTCCTTTTGTGTTCTTCGCAATCCATGGTATTTGCATTATACTTAAACTTTAAGTCTGTGAACAAGGTTGCTCATGAAAGTGTTCTTCTCTTTAAGGCAATTAAAAAACAGTGGAATGGAAAGAAAGAGTTGTAGTCATCCTGTGTTATGCTCATTGTCAGCAATGTATACATTCCTGCTAGGTGCCATATTCATTACTTTAAGCTCAAGTCGCATCTTACTGGTAAAATATTCTGCCAATGAAGGTAAGTTAAGACTTGAAATATGTATGAAGTATTTTCATCTAATTACACATTCTCTCCTGTCTTTGATTTCCCTGTGTTTAAAATGGGGATAATACCTTATCAAGTTCTTTGTTTCATGTGTGTGATAAAGCCTGTTTAAATTTTATTTTTTACCCTTTCATTTCTCAGCAAGAAAAGTTTTTGATGTGATTTAGGTCAATCAAGTACAGAATCAAACTCTTTGGTGCAGAACATATCGTAACGTCTGACTATAGCATCAATCAACAGGTGTTTCTGGACCTATAGCAAAATGTATAATTACAGCTTATTTTGAAATAGGCAGGAGGATATATTTGTTTGGTCACTTGGCATTTGTGAGGTACTGTCATAATTATTGTATCAATGGGACATTGCAGAGTGTAAGCTTTGATAAGTACTCGTATGTATTCAAGGAATCTCTTATTATTATTTTTTCAATATCAGGATTTGAGCAAACACTTTAATTCCGCAAAACTGTGTTGAGTACGTCTCACTAGTTACTGAGGTCAGATAAAATCATGACAACATGACCCTTAATGGTCTGCTTGGGGAGTCTGATGTGTAAATAAGTCTCAACTTCAGTTAACATTTATCTGCCAGCACTAGGCTAAGTGTTAGTAGCAGGGTTCAAAGTTTTTAAGACATAGACCTCATCCTCAAGAACTCACAGTTTACTAGGAGAGGCATACATGTAAACGTGTCATGAAAATATATTACAATAAAGAAATATGCCAAAGATGCAGAGATAATCTAGAAGAGAAAGTGATATATTCTGTCTGGGAGAATGTGGAGCACAAAGGAATCGGAACACTGCCCTGATTAGGTGACAGTTGATCCACAGGAAGACAAGGTGGGCAGGGGTATTCAAAGCAGAGCCAACAACCTGTAAAAAGGAACAGAGACATTAAAAAAGCAGGGTATGTTGTGAGATCATGTAGCTCAGAATTACTGAGCAAAAAGTTTAGAGGAGAGAGGAAAGGAGTACTTGCCTGGAGAAGGAAGTAATTGTCAGATTAAGGACTTTATATGCCATGCTAAGGAACTGAGATTTTTTTCTTTAGGCCTAGAGTTTGAAGGATTATAAATAGGAGGGTAAAATGGGAGACTATTATGGTATCTAGATGGTTAGTGAATAAAGACTAGAAGCAGGGTAGCCAGTTAGGTGGTTATTGCAAATTCAAGCCATAGACGGTGAAGACTAACTTAGGGCTTTGGAAGTAAGAATTAAAAGGATAGATTCAAGAAATATTTAGAACGTAGAAAAGACAGGATTTGGAGAATGTATTGAATGTGGAGGTTAAAAAGATATAAAATATTGGAGAGCTCAGAGGTTTCGGGTTTTAGTGCTGAGTGGGTTGATGATGTTCTCAGCTGAGATGGGAACCATCAGGAGGAAGAACAGGTTGGGCAGAGTTCAGAGAGATTACAGTTTTAGCTACGTAGCTTCTATAAGGCCAGGAGCTATGTCCTCATTCACTGCAATTTCCTGCAGTGTCTGGCACATCATGCACATGAAAGAAATGTCAGTTAAATGAACAAATAGGAGGTAATGAATCATGTAGATATGTTTAGTGGGCTGTAAGTTAAATGTTCCAGAATATAGATTTGGAGACATTAATATTAAACTGATAATTAATACCTTAGGAGCAGAGGGTTCATGCAGAATGAGAAATAAGAGCCAAGGAATGCCAACATTTAAGTAGCATGCTGACACTCAGAAGAACATTAGGAAGAAATCATTAAAGATATGAGAGAACTAATGCACATGACTCATAGAAAGGAAGGGAAGAGTTCAAAGATTGAGATAGAATTGTGGCATAATGAAAAGATAACTATTAAAACATGCCCTTTAGAATTAGTAATTAGAAGGCGTTTGATACTCTCAGAGAGTAGGTAGTTTGAGTAAAGTGGTGTAATCAGAAACCAGATTGCTTGGGGATAAGACCTGAATGGAAAGTGGGTAAAGTGGTGATAATGGATGCTGATACTTTTTTAGGGAGAGAAGGAGAAGGTATGGTAGCTAAAGGGGGTAGTATCTTATATTTTGATTTTCAGATGGAAGAGTTTTGAGCATTTTTGTAGGCCAAGGGCAGGAAGCTAGTTGAGAGAAAGATAAAGGAGATATACTGAAGCCAAAGGAAGTACCTATTGGCACTTAGTCCCTGAGGAGAAGGGACAGTTCTAAAGGGAAGAATGGGTAAATAGTAGGGCCATGGCCCCTTTCTCTAGGAATGAAAGGAAACCAGTCAGGATGGATGCACTGCAGATAAGGTATGTGGTGTGGATAGGAGATGAGTGGAGGAAAGTCACACATCATGTTGGCACATGGTTTGGATCAGCCATGAGAGGAATACAAGAAAGAAAAGCAAGAACTACAAGACAACAAGGGTTTGAAAGTTGTAATCTGAAGCCCCCCTGTTCTGTGTGCACATGTTGACTTCTGCATGTATTGTGATAGAGATCATGAAAAGTATCATTGGAGGATAACAGTATGATTTAAGTCTAGCTAGCTCAGAAAAGGAAGGTGAGATTTTAACTAGGCTTTGAATGATGAGGAAAGTTGAACAAGCAAATATTTAAATTCAAGTGAACATTTATCAAGTGCCTACTAAGTGTGGGACATTAAGTGCCCGGCATATGAAGGTGACTAACATGGTCTCTTAGAGAAGCTTAAATTCTAAGGTTAAGATATACACATAAAAGGTAATTATAATACAATGTGACAAGTGCTGTTATAGGGATTTACAGGAACAGAGCAAATGATTCTGCTTATGTTGAGAAGGTCAGGTAAAACCACAGAAAAGAAGAAAAGGTTTTCTAGATGGAATGTAAAGTTGGCTTTCTCCCCCATCTTGTTCAGTTTGGGCTTTAACATAACCAAGAGAAACAAGCATATGTTTTCAAAAGGCAGGGAAATGCATTCCTGAAAATAATACTTAATAAAGTTTATGTTTGTCTTTGGCAAAATTATAAAGCAAGTTGTTTGTAAGCATTTGGAAATGACAGAGGTAACAGTTAAGATCAAGGCATGCAAACCAAACCTCATTTTCTAATTGGATTGACTTGTAAGTTAAGACACAGCTTCACAATCATCAGTGGGTTTGGATGTGTTCAGAGTATTTCCTCTCAGCCCTAGAGGTAGTAGAGTCATAGGCAAGTCACCTCTTGCCTCAGGTCACTTCCTTCTTTTGCCCCAATGTACCCTGTATCCCAGAGTGCCAAATGAATATTAATGTTTTCTGTGTGTACCATAATATGAAACAGTTTGGAAAACTCTTGGGTTAAGGGAACGTCATAGACTGTACCTTGATTTGAGCAAGGCAAACAAGTTACACAAGAAGAACCATGAACTGGGTAAATTCATAACTGTTTGATGAGTCAGATCTTGATTGTTTATTAATGGGCAATTTAAAAGGCAGTCTCTAATGCCATGCCACAGAGCTTTCTTTGCCCTTGGCCCTAGCCTTCTCAAAATATTTATTAGCAACTTGGATGAGACACATGTTTATCAAATTCAATGATAATTAAAAGCTGAATGGGATAGGGAGAGCTAATACATGAGATGAATTGATTCAAAAATTGAAAAGACCAAAGTCAGCTGGAAAAAATTTAGTATAACCAGTATTAAATTCAGCTTTTAAGTTTAATGATTATGTTATTAACTGTATGTAAACATATATAGAATAAAATTTGTGGTTAAAAAAATTTCCATTACATTTCAGAGAACAAGTATGATTATCTTCCAACTACTGTGAATGTGTGCTCAGAACTGCTGAAGCTAATTTTCTGTGTGCTTGTGTCATTCTGTGTTGTAAAGAAAGGTGAGTTTTGAAATGGTACTATATACTTGTTAAAAAATTGCAAAATTAACTGGAAGGAACATTTTATATCATTTGGTCTAGTCCATTAATTTTATGTATGAGGAAGCTAAGATAAAAATGTTAAGTACGTTTTATATGTGGAAAAACATATAAAACTCAGGGAGTGTATGCAGAGCTGGGTAGGAAGGGGTAGAGCTAGAACACCAACCCAGGTTTTCCAATGTCCTTTCCATTACTCTACCCCGTGACTTGTTCCTTTGATGGTTTCACACAAAAAGTTATATTCAAATTCAGGATTTTCTAGATCACTGTGCTGTCTGACTTGATATGTATTGTATTGTAATAACAGTTCGCATTTCCTACAGAGAGGATAGCGTAGTGCACTGGACAGCAATAGTAGTAGAACTCAAAGAGACTGTGTTCTGGGACAGATAATTTTAAATTCTCAGAGCTCCAGTTTCCTCAACTATCAAATAGGGATACTAAAGTATCTAGGTTTTTTGTGGAATGTGTAGGCTATTAGTATATATTAATTCTTCGCCTTAATTTCCCAATTATTGAACCTTAGCTCTCTCTCCCTCTTTGATCTGCCTTCCCACATGAGGTAAACATAGAATTTAGAGCATTAAAGTGCTTGCCCAGGAAGATACCTTTTCATACTCAAGGGTTTCAATCTGTTCAGTTTCTAGTTAGTGGAATATGTGTCTTAATCTCATAAAACTCATATATTATTTGCAGGGCTTAAATTTAAACTGCTTTTGTTTTCTATTTTTACATTCTCTCTCTCTTCCTAAGTTTTTGGAAATGTGGAGATGGGATAATAACTCTCACTAGGATTAGTAGAAGTTAATCTTCTCTAGTTTCATATATATAAATTTCTACTTAGTATATCTCTCTTGATCTGCTCTGGGGGGGAAAATCTCATCATGATGGCTTGATATTTTTTCCTATTTATTCCCTATTGGCCTTATGCTGTCAGGGTAGTAAGAGAAATGCCATGTGTATCCTGGGTTGCCTTAAGTGATATGACTTAAGTGATACTTTTACTATCTCAAGTTAACAGGAATTAAAATAATCAGTATTTTTAAGGGTATTGCTGGTTTTCAGTGATGAGACACAGTGGTGGGTTAAAGAGAGACAGTAATGAAATTCCATATTATCTTTGATTTCTTTAGGCTTATAGTCACTTATGGAAACAGTTATAAAGCCCCCTTTAAAGAATTGTATCAGTAATCAAATGCAATGTGATTTCTCTAAAAATATGGGTATTCTTATCAAGATCATTTATTTGTTGCTGTATTTCTTTCTTTAAAGATCATCAAAGTAGAAATCTGAAATGTGCTTCCTGGAAGGAATTCTCTGATTTCATGAAGTGGTCCATTCCTGCCTTTCTTTATTTCCTTGATAACTTGATTGTCTTCTATGTCCTATCATATCTTCAGCCTGTAAGTAAATATGGCAAAAGGAAATATCATTGAAAAGATATAGAGAAATGAATCCCAGAACTGATCTTTGTTTTTTATCATTTTCCTTGGCATTTTTAGTTTCTCATTTCCCTCACTAATCTTCCTGAGATATTCCCAGAATCATCTGAGACTGAGTTACCAATCTGCTTGCCCGAGTCTCTTACTGTTAAGGATTACTGTGTTAAACTGTGCTGACTACTATGGGGAAGTTGTTCCTTGGCCCATGGAATTTGAAGCCACTCCTCTGTGTAACCTTAATCTGTCTGCCTATTTTCTGAGCCATGCTATGGCCACCAACCTCTAATATTAATTTCAGTATCCAAGACCTCCAAGCAGATTTCCATGATTAACTCAGAAAATTAAACAATCAGTGTACCTCTCTATTTTACACCTGTTTTAATGTAGTTTATATGTATTCTATATGTAATGTATTCTATATGTATGGTTTTCTTTTTTGTTAGTCTTATCATTTAACCAACAAGTTATTTGAGGGTAAGGATTGCATACTCCCAACTTTAAATGTCATCTATCACTGATAATGCTGGGAATATTACTTATCTCTAGGCATCCTTTTGTCAATTTGGAAAGCCATTATTAATCAGAATTGGAGTTTGGTCTTCTGCTTTTAGCTGTCACTCAGTTTACATTTAGATACATTTCCCCTTAATATATTATGAAATGAAGATTTCTGTTGCCTTTATTGCCAAAATGTGTTTTAAATTTTCTTAAAAAGTAAATTCAGGCATTTTGATTACAAATAGGATTTTTATTGGCCAAGTCCTCTTAAATATATGTAGCCTCTAAATATAAAGAAATATAAATAAATGTAAATACATGAAGTCTCTTAAATATAACCAAATCAGTTTTGGAGTAGGATGAAAAGGAGGTCTCAATAGAGATCTATAGTAAAAAACAGGAGTTTGACTCTTTTCTGCAATTTAGAAGCAGTGTTTCTAAGCAGGCCCCAAGAACTCTTCGTTTCCATTGCCCCATCTGTAAAATAGAATAATAATAATACACAAGCCCAAAGGCAGAAACCTGGGCCAGTTGATCACCTGATGTTTCTTTCAGTTCTGTTGTTAGTGAGTGATCAGTCCATCTAGAAGATATCTCCACCTAAATTCTTGTTCCCACTTCATTTTTCACATCCAAGAATTCCTGTACCCAACAACATAATTATTCACATTCAATAAATAAATATTTGTTGTATTTTATTTATATTCAGTGGGTTAGCTCTAAATTTATATCCCTTCCCTATATCCCCAGTACCAAAGCAAGATTGCAATTTTCTTATTTTCCTTACATCTTATTGCTTTGCTCTTCCTTCCTGATTGTGTACAACCACAGATATTACAAAATAAATCACATGGCATACTCTATGTATTGCTATACCCAAGTCTATTTAAGGAATTAAATAGAGATGCCAAGATGGTTTGGGGCAAAGAGCTCTGATGTTTTATTTATTCTATACTATTGCATGGAAAGAATTTTCAGAATTCATCAAGCCAGCCAGGCTGCTTAGTTAAGTGTATTTGCACTGCCCTTAATGTGATTGATCAGGGCCACCACCTCGCCACTTCTGTCAGCCACTTTCCTCATCTCTTCTTACTCTTCTCATAACTAGGGGTGCACAGGAATTTGTCTACAGAGAAGTATACTGAAAAAAACCTTAAAATGGTGGTTTCTATAAAAATTCAATAGATAAACAATGTCATATTCTTGGAATTGTTTTTATTGAACTTACTCTTGTTTCTTTAATTTAGCTGCTTATTAGCAGTGTTTGCTGTTATTAGTAGATATATAAGACTAACTGATACTCTTTGGGATTAATCAACATAAAGTGATGAAAGGAGTAAGGCAGAGTGAACTAAATCACAGGATTCATGTTAAAAAATGTTAAATTGTCAGATACAATTGTGGGGAGAATTGATGGAATTTCTTACTTTGTGAGCAAACTGTATACATGTTCAGATTAATGCTTTCATATGTATGTGAAATAGGATTGAATTCACAAAAACATATCATTATAAAATCTGGTTAACACGTTTCTAAGTATTTAGAATAGTTTGAATCAATGCAAAGGGCTGTCATATATGTTTGATATTGAATTGCATTTGTTTATCCAGGAATTCTTACAACAGTAAAGATGCTTAAAAAATCTGTGCCTCAATTTTCTTACCATATAAATGGGCCTAACAGTACCTGCCTTCTATGCACCATAGAAACAGTATTAAAAATGTATAAAGCACTTTGAGAGTTTCAAAAAGTTTGCTTCACGAGTAGAGCAAATGTTATTTCTAGAAGTAAACCTTTAGAATTTATAAGTAATTCCAGATCTGCACCAAAAGATTATTTACACAGGCATTTGCTGAATTTAATCATATATTTTCAAAGCCTGGTCAATTATTTGATCATACTTACATAAATTTAATGAGCCGTAAAAATGGAATTTAATCCTCCAGTGAAATAGCTGCCCTAATAACCCTTTGGTTTTGGACCAAAAAGCTTTTTTTGTCAGAAAAACCACCAAGCTGGGAGATTTCTGAGGTCAGTACTTTGGATTGTAACTCTATCTTCTCTTTCTTTCTAGGCCATGGCTGTTATCTTCTCAAATTTTAGCATTATAACAACAGCTCTTCTATTCAGGATAGTGCTGAAGTAAGTAACTTGCTGTGAAAGTGTATATCGTACTTTAAAATGGCACAGCCTGGTTTCAGATTACATACTCAGAGCAGTTGGCCTTCAGAATCCCAAAGTCAGGATTTTGTTCCTAATGGGCTTTGTGTATTGGGTGGGTTGTTTAAACCATCTGGAAAGTAGTTCCAGTGCTAGCCTGTCTAGATCCTCTGTGATCAGATGTATGAAATATCTTGGGCATCTCAAAAGTAAGACAATTGACTGGGTTATAATTGGTATTTTAATTTTTAGAGCCCCATTTTCAACAAAGAATTCATGAGGTTTGTATGAAAAATCTTTGCACACTAATAGGGAACCAACGGGTTCCCAAGAGTGTTAATACATTTGTAATTTGGAGTTTGGAGATGATAAAGAGTAGCAAATTCTTTACTAAACTACCTGAGATGACTACATGATTTAAGCTTTAACTGGCAGAGGATTTGTATGAGGAATCAAGTCAAAATTACAATTAATTAGAGTGATAGGTTTTTAAACTTTTAAAAATGTTTTCACCAATCTTTACTATCTCCAGGACCACTGAATAGTATAAACATGTTTAAGTAAATAGGTTCTGCTACAAAGCAAAGAACAGATTGTCCTAAGGCAGCATCATGATTTAGGATATGGGTACTTAACTCCAGTTGTTACTTTATAATGATGAGAAAAGATAAAATTAAGTTGTTATATTGGTTGTGGTTGTTTTTCTTAAATTTTACATCTCTTTTACTTTTTAAAAGTTTGTCCATAAGCTATGTGATAGTGTGTTCTTTCATAATTTATATGCATAAAAGGATGAATGGCTTGTTACACAGGTACTCTAAATATTTATTGAATCTATGATGCATTTAATGCATAAGTTATATGAAATTCCTGAGAATTTTTTTTTTACCTTGAGGAAACATTCAATTTTATGGTTAATGTAAGAGATGAGAAAAAAATTAAAATTACATTTAGTCTAATTTAAATATTACAATACATTGAAACTTGTTTTATTCATCATGTTCTTCATTTTATTTGTGAATTGCGAAAATTATTTCACTAGCAAGTTAAAGAATACTATTCCCAAAACATTTCGAAGTCTTTGAAATTAACATGAAATTTCACTTTGAAGGATAAATGATTGATTTCTGAGAAAGTGTATGCAAGCAATAATATTTTTATTTTGATTCCTGTGATAAAATTAAAGATGCACTTCCATGACAGAAAAAAAATTGGTTCCAGCACATAATTAAAAGGTTCCCTATTTAATAGTGGAGTAAAGGTCTCAAATATATCTCTTTTTTGTCCGGAAGGGGGCATGGCTGGCCAGTACAGGGATCTGAACCCTTGAACCTCTGTCTTATAACATCACACTCTAACTAACTGAGTTAACTGGCCAGTCCACAAATATATCTTTTTTTAAAGTAAATTTTTTTTTCCTGTGAAATGACAGTTCATGAGTACACACACTATTATACTTGTTATTATATAATATACAAGTATTTTGTTAAAATTACATCAATTTAAAACTGAGTTATTAAAGAGAAGATAAAAAGTATGTATTACCTGACTTGACATTGGCCAGTAGCTCTAGCTCTGTCCCGTAATAAATATCCCCTGTCAAATTTTTAAGTATTTAACTATTTGTATTAAAGTTAATTCTTAGTATAACCAAATCCAAATCTATTTGTACTGTAAAATTTAAATGTTTGCTTTTAATACTTCTAACTGTAATAATATAATTGTATTTTGCTCATTTTAATAATAATTAACATTGGTATGAACTAAAGTTCAAAATTTTTTTTACATACTTTACCTCTTAATTTCAGAACGGTAATATTGATTCTTGAATATGCATTTGCTTTGTTGTTATTATCTCTCTGTTTTGAATCCTTGGACATATTTATATTAAAAAAAAAAAACAATAAAACCACTCTATTTTTATTATTTCCGCAAGCGCTAACTTAATTCCTTGAGGGAGTCTTAATTTGACTGATTCAAAAATCAGTACTGAAGCTTCTCTAAATAATAGAACTTAAATAATGTGCTAATAAATCTAATACTGTCTTTTATGAGAGTAACTTTTAAGTATTAAATATTATTACTTTTTTAAAACTCTTTTATGATATTAAATACAACATAAAGTTTACCATCTTAACCATTTTTAAGTGTACAGTTCAGTAATGTTAAGTATATTCACATTGTGAAACAGATCTCTCAAAGTTTTTCATATTGCACATTTGAAACTCTAAACCCATTAAACAATTCTCCTTTCTCCCATACCCCCAACCCCTGGTAAGCACCATTCTTTTTCCTGCTTCTTTGAATTTGACTGCTTTAGATACTTAATATAAATGGGATCATACAGTATTTGTACTTTTATGACTAGCTTATATTACTTAGCATAATATCCTTGAGATTCATCCATGTTGTAGCATGCAACAGGATTTCCTTCCTTTTTAAAGCTGAATAATATTCTATTGTATGTATATCCCTCTATTATTACATTTTTTAAAAAACTTAACTTTGTTCTATTTTGATCTTGTTGTTGGTTGTATATGTTTGTTTGTTTGTTTTCTCTGTTTAATCTACTCATTGTAAATCATTTGATGTTTTTTTTGCCCTTGTAAATGAAATTTTGACCTAGGAGTAGCAGCTTAAGGTTTCTATCACACGTTCTTATGTTTGCCATAATAACTCATTTTTCATTTAGAGTATTAAAGCTGTTGTCTTGTGCTTGATTCTAGCAGAGCCATCAAATACCTCTCCCATGCAGGTTAAAAATATAAGGCCTGCTGGGCTGGATCTCAGATCATTCTGCCCCTTCCTGTGCAGGTTGTGAGTCAGGTAATTGAAAGAAGATTCTGACGGCTTTATGCAAGGTGGACATACTTTATTCTTCAGATTTGAGCTTCACAGACATGCTTTATCTTCAGACGTGAGCTCTGCCGCCCAGTGGTCCAGAGCAGTTAGCTTTGTACTCTTAGTACACAATAGCGGCCACAAGCCAACCATTACGTAATTACGACAATCATGCTGAATTGGTAAATGGGCACACATGCACAGTTACACTACTTTTATAACTTGTTTCTAATCAGTGTGCTGAATCTTGCCTATTTGTAACAGATGCGAGGTGAGAGATCCTGACTAAACTTTTTCTACTTTCCTTACAAAGCTACCAAAGTGGGAAAAAATAAGTCCAGTGACTAATGCGAAGAAAACGTAGAGATATATGAAAGTGGGGGGAAAAATACTACCATCTAAATGTCTTATTGCCTTTTCTAAAGAAATCCTATGTGGATGTATAGATTTGTTCTTTGAAGTTAGCCACTGGTTCAGAGTGGAAACTGGTGGCAGGCATTATGCCTCAGAGCCTCACATGTTTGCTCTTAAGCTGTAGCAAAGTTGTATAATCTTGCTTGTTTTGTCTTTGGAAAATAATAATAAGAACCTAAACATTGAGATTTTGGGACAAAAGATAACCAAGATCAGCCCTTACTTTTACCTAGAGAATGTATATGTTTTTCTGATTTCTTAAAAAAGAAGCTATAGGGGAAAAGTTCATTAAAAACACATTTTGAAACATATATGGTAAGTATATTGGAAGTTATGGTAAAGTTTATTTACTGTCTGAACCAGCAGAAGAGTAAAGAGAAGTGTAAGTGCACTCAGTAGTACAAGTATTCTCTCTAAAATCAGTTGTTCACTTCATAAAGCTTTATGATTTCTCATTATAAATCTGCCCCTGGCCACTCTCTGTGCTACTGAGAAATGTGTTTTGTACAGTTGTTGAGAAAACACTTATGTGAATCTTTCCACTTAACTGTTTTCATGCTCTGCCTTGATTTACTATCACCAAACATGGTATAAATATGGTAGAAGAAACCTAAACAATCTATTTTAATTTAAAATTTATAAATGTACATTTATTAATTATCCTTTTGATACTGAGCTAAAGCCTTTCCTTTTGTATATGTGCGTTTTGCTGATTGGAGTTCTTTGTCTTCTTTCTTGCCTGAAGCTACAGTCATAGATCATCAATGATATCTGGTTTCAGTTATCTAAAGTGGATCAAGTCTTTGAAAATGCTTTTAAAATAGAACTCTTCTAGATTTTTATTATTCATTCCCTTACCTTTTGCAGTTAGCTCACCTATATGTAATTTGAAGGCAGCTTTCTATCTTGAGTGATTTGCCTTTACTAGTATTTCCAAAGCATTCAACTTAACCTTCATAAAAACAGCAATCCTTTTACTCATAATTTATTATTTATGTAATTATTTAAGTATATGACAACAGTGAAATCACTTGGAAAAAACACATGTAGGAACAGAGACTCTGAGCAAACAGTTCACTTGGAAGCAGAGGCCCTTAGGTAGAGTAGCCTCCTAGCCATGGATGTTCAGGTCTGAGCATCAATCACTATGTTTCTCCATTGGGGAAGTTGAGAGATCAGTACCCAGCTTCTTTTGTGTTGCATTGATTAAACCGAAGAACAAACTCTGCGATGCAGAATCAGTCTTTATTTATGAGAGCACAGATCCTCAGCTGACTTTACAGGGTAATTTATTAAGCTTTATTTTCTTTGCTTAAAATCTGTCATTTTTAGCCTAATCCTTAATCATTTTTACCTTTCCTAGAACATTACCTTGAATGAATAATTGTTTACAGTAGGTACTGTTTAGCTTGCGTAAGAAAGGGTTTGTTTCCTTAGATTCTTTATTCTCAATGTCAATTCTAGTGGAAAATCTATAGCTGTCAGAATTGAAGCTTTTTTTTTTTCTTTTGGTGGCTGGCTGGTATGGGGAATCGAACCCTTGATCTTGGTGTTATAACACTGTGTTCTAACCAACTGAGTTAACTGGCCAGCCAGAATTGAAACTTGTAAAGGAAGTGTAGATTATGTCATTGCCTCATTTGTCTGTGATTTACAATAGCTGATTATGTAATGATTTTTGCAAATTGGGCACCCATTTTTTATCTGGCTTTAATTTCCATTCTATTTGCTTTCTTCTACTTAATGTGTACCAGCAGCATCATCAGAAACTTAAGCAGCTAGTTCACAGTTTCTGACCTCATGGCATAGGGCTATGCTAGCTCCATCACTAAGTTCTAGATATGGTTATTTTTTATATATATGAGAAGGAAGGTATATGATGATAGTGGGCATAGGTGTACCATTATGTAGGATGGTCTGTACAGTTAGCAGTTTCAAAACATGAAGCTCTATGAAAGCCTTGGTGAAATCAGACACATCTTCTTATACTCATATATGCATCATGGGAGCTCAGAATTATACTCAAGAGATGCATTGATCAAGAAGGAAGACATACAAAACCATGGCTCAAATTCTTTTCTCATTCTAACAAATACATGACCTTAGGGAAGTCAGTTAACCTCAGAGAACTTTTTTCTCTCTTAGAGCAGGAATTGCCTGACCTTCTGTAGGTGCTCAATAAATGCTCCAGTGATATCAAAATTCTTGCTTTACATGTCTGCCTTTGCTTATGTTATTCTCTTTTCTTGGTATCCCCCCTCTTCACCTGACTAATTGATCTTCTAACATCAAGATTTTGTTCCCACCACAGGCCTCCCAACCTGAGTCAGATATTCCTTTTTTCTTTGTCAACATTGTATGTACAGTCTTGTTGTCTTTGCATAGACTCTTCCCTCTGTCTAGATACACCATTAACTCCCTTTTAACATGATAAATTTTAATTTATTTTTCACTTTCAGCTCAAGTGTCATTTCCTCTTTGAAGTAATACCTGACTCCATTTACAGATTCAAGTGTTCCTTCCTCAGTGTACTTCAGTTGTTCCATGTATCACTTGTCACACATTATATTGCCCTCATTTAGGTTCATGGTTCTTTCACTATTTAAGTATAAATTCCTTGAGGATGGCAATCAAGTCTTCTTTTATCTACCAGGTGTCCTGGCACATGGTAGCTGCTTCCTAAGTGTCTGTTAAACTGAATGGATCACAACAATGTAATAATGATATATGTCCTCTATATCTCACAAGTTTGTTGTTAGGCAAAATAAGTTAAATCAATAAGGCATTGTTGGGACTTAGTAAACTGTAATACTACCCAGAATACCATTTTTTCCTTGCCTTATCAGCCAGTAGTTTGCCATATAATGCTTTATGATTAGGCCATGGATCCAGGAGCTAGCTTTCTCTTTAAATCTTTTCTGGGTCATGAATACCTTTGAAGATTTCACAAAGCTTTGAAGGAATTCACCTATATAAGAGATATTTGAAGCTCATCTGTATATTCTTTCAACCATGCTGAAAACCCTTATTATAACTTATTTTTATAGTGAGAGAGAAGTTATTGTGCCAAAGTTTCAAGATCAGCTCTGAAGGTAGAAAGGATGCTTAGTTAAACCTGTAGATTAAAAAGAAACCTACGGAGAGGAGAAATGACTGAATGGCCTTAAGGGACAATTATTATAAAAGTGAATAAAAACAAAATTTGAGAAACAGACACCAAAAGAATTCCTCAAAATTTGAATTTGAATTTGAATTTGAATTGTAGGGAATGCTAGCAAAAACTTGGTATAGTTTATTTAACCAAGTACTCAAGTGTCTGTCTGAGTTTTCAATGAAGCAATTGATATGGGGGAAAAAAACAATAGTAAAATCTTGTTTTTCATCTTTGAACAGGCAGCATCTAAACTGGATACAGTGGGCTTCCCTCCTGATTTTATTTTTGTCTATTGTGGCCTTGATTACTGGGACTAAAACTTCACAACATAACCTGGGAGAACATGGATTTCATCATGATGCCTTCTTCAGCCCCTCTAATTCCTGCCTTCTTTTCAGGAGTGAGTGTCTCGGAAAAGACAATTGCACGGTAAAGGCATGGACTTTTCCTGAAGCTGAGTGGAACACCACAGCCAGGGTTTTCAGTCACATCCATCTTGGCTTGGGCCACGTTCTTATTATAGTCCAGTGTTTTATGTCTTCAATGGCCAACATCTACAATGAAAAGATATTGAAGGAAGGGAACCAGCTCACTGAAAGTATCTTCATACAGAACAGTAAACTCTATTTTTTTGGCATTCTTTTTAATGGGCTGACCCTAGGCCTTCAGAGTAGTAACCGTGATCAGATTAAGAACTGTGGATTTTTTTATGGCCACAATACATATTCAGTAATCCTCATTTTTGTAACTGCATTCCAGGGCCTTTCAGTGGCTTTCATTCTGAAGTTCCTGGATAACATGTTCCATGTCTTAATGGCCCAAATCACTACAGTCATCATCACAACAGTGTCTGTCCTGGTCTTTGACTTCAGGCCCTCCCTGGAGTTTTTCTTGGAAGCCCCATCAGTTCTTCTCTCCATATTTATTTATAATGCCAGCAAGCCTCAAGGTCTGGAATATGCACCTAGGCAAGAAAGGATCCGAGATCTAAGTTGCCGTCTTTGGGAGCGTTCCAGTGGGGTAAGGTTTTAAGGATGCCACTTTTTGTTTGTTCTTTCCAAATTTCATGCATGGTTATTCAAAGAAAAAAAAAAAAGGTCAGTACAGACTTATCAAAGACTGTTAGATCTCTGAGAATTTTAAAAATTAACAAACATTCATTGGATTCCTGATGTTTGCAAGGGCTCATGATAAATACTGTTGGGTAGAGAAAAAGTATAAATCACAGTCTCGAGGTCCTTATGTGTTAGTTGTATCATAGACTATTACAGAGTCACTGACCTTGAGGATGTGTCACACGTTATCTTGTCCAGTCTCCCTAGTTTTACAAGTGAAGAAACAGGCTAAACGGTTTACAGGTAATAAGTGAAAGAACTGGTTCCAGACTCATGAGGTCTGACTTCTGTTCCTTTGTTCTTTCTACTTCACCATAGGTGGGGAAATAAGCTCATTTGTAAGAGAAGTTGACCTTTTGTATTAGGAAGCCTTGGTAAATAGAAAGCCTGGCTACTTAAGTTGTCCCTGTAGTTATTCCTAAGCTTCAGTGTGCCAGAAGGGCAGAGGTTATTTCACTAAGAAGGTAGTTCTCAAAAGAATCTCTGCAAGTTGGAGAAAAATATTTGCTAGAAAAGTGTTTATGCAGTTATTTTCAGTATCTGCCAGTTGCTTATAATTGTTTTGGAAGGGTCAGTTATGTTATTACCAAATTAATTAATAATGATCTTTTGTAGATTCAATTAAGGAGTTAAATATAAGTTTAAATATATGATTAGACTCCTCTGTCTAGCTTTAGATGTACAATTTTCATGAGCACACAAAATATGAAACATTTCACACAATGAACATTTCACTCTTTAGGAAAATTAATCTGTTGCTTGTTAGAGTTCATGGCGGAGCTTACGTAGGTGTAGTGCTTCTGAAGTGGTGATACAACAGATTCTTAAGATGAAAAAATTAGAAGCTTAAGTCCCAAATGCCCTGATCTCAGCCACTGTGCGTTCACAAATCCTGTATTCTTTTCCAACAAACTGATAGTACCTGGTTTTTAAGTAAAATGTGCATTCAGAAGTCCTGTATTCTTTTCCAACAAGCTGATAGTGCCTGATTTTTTAAGTAAAAGACAATCAGTTTAGGTAAAAGTCCTAGTTTATACCTATTTCTCCAACCTTTATTCATTTCCCCTCAAGACCAGCAGATGGTGCTCCTTACTTTGCTCGTGTTCACTTTGAAATTCAGGTACTGAGTGCATTTCACTTTTTCATCATCTTATTATACTTATAAAATTAACTTTCCCCAAATTTAAGTATTTATTTAATTTGACCAGGTTATATTGAAATTTTAATGAAATAAGACCCATAATTTGTTAGTAAGGTTTCCTAACTAAAATGCTGTATTTGTAGTTTTGTTTTAATTAATTACTGATTTTGTATGTTTCCTTTTAGGATGGGGAGGAACTGGAAAGACTTACCAAACCTAAGAGTGATGAGTCAGATGAAGATACTTTCTAGCTGGTACCCAAATATTTGGCAGCTCTTACAAACCTGATTTCATTTTTAGCGTTTGTAATATTTATCTTTTTACTTTGATTAACCAAGAATGTTTAAAAAGCATAATACTTTGTGCATGTAACTAACTACTCTAAATGGTTTAATCCAAAGCTTAGAGTCCCAAAGGTTAAAAAATTCTAACGAACTGATCTAGGAATAATGATATAAAAACTACATTTATGACTCAGTACTTGATAAATCAACAAGATTTATTTGCATATTATTTTTCTTGCCTTCCAGGATTCCAAAAATCTTGCAATAATCATGTTAGCTATACCCTATAAATGTACAAATAGAGATCAGTTTGCCAGATATTAATAATTATGTAGCTCTAGTCTGCATGCCAAAGTCTTCCCTTTTTTTTTAACCATTGTAAATATCATCTAGGTTGTCCCTTGAATTTTGAGGCCTTAGAGATAGTCATTTTGCAATTAAAAAGTAATGGGACTCTTAAAAAATTTTCCTGAAGGACCTAAATATCTGGCTGTCCCATAGATTTAGGGTAACATAGTCTATGCTAAATGATTTCCTGAAGAAGCCATTTTTCAGAAACAACATCTCAGAGTTTTAATTTTTAGGAATTCATGGGAAATTGAATTTTTAGTAATTATCTTTTGATGTTTTTCTACACAAATAAACTTCAATTTAGGTGAAAGTTGGTTCCCAGTCACCACAGTTACCACTGTATTTTGAATAACTTAAGCCATGCTGGGGTTGTTTCCCTTCTCAGTTTGTGTATCACAGAATCTTGACATCATTGCCCTTGAATTATTACATTTTGGAAAATTAGTAAGAAGGGATTTCATGTTATTAATTAAAGCTTGTGACTATTATACATCTTTATATCATATTCTGTTCCTAAGAGTCAAGACACTGTCTTCAGAATCATACCAGATTGTCAGTAAGACTAGTGCCCAAATAATCACTTTGCAGACAAACGTTGACTTCACTGAAATACGAATAGTATTATTCTAAAAATAGAAAGACCAGTAATAAATAAAGCACTTTACAGTATTTCTCACTGACACTGCATGGTATTTTTCAACGTACTTTTGCATGCAGCCAATTGACTATTAGGTAGAGAAGTCAGATGATAGATAATTTAAAAATGAGAAAACAGAAGTAACTTGCCCAAGGTTGTGCAGCTGGATGGTGATAGAAGAGTAATCTTTAGCTGATAGGCCTGCATGTCTACAGTGTACTGCACTGTAATGTGAGCTTTAAGGTGTTATTCTCATACAGTCTATACATTTCTCCTTTTCTTTCTCCTAATTTTCATGTATTTGAATGTAAGGTAATACTGTTATATAATCCATCTGTGATATCCACAATAATGTGACTGGCAAGAGTTGGTGGAAATATGTAATTAAAATAAGTATTAAACCCATATCTTGTGTTGCCACTCTATTATGTGAGGTAGGATGTGAAGTACTTTTAATTTCAAAAACTGGAGTGAGGTAAAAATGCAAGCAACTTTTAAAACTTTCTTTTTGAGTTGATCTTGACTTCTAAGAATGGCAAAACTGTTCACCTTAGCATAGGCATTCCCATTAGAGTTACATGAAACAGGGAAATTACATCTAGCATGTAGTTATTATAAAGGTAAGGAAAATAAGGTATAGGAGGACCTCGCCTTTAGGAAACATAGATCCAAGGTCCCAAAGACAAAACATTTTTATCTTATTACAAGTTACAAAGATATTTTTACAAACATATTGCTTACAGAATATATTAAATAGCAGATTCCAGCAGTGCATGAAGATTGATTTTCTTATTTACAATTACTTTTTTCCCACCTTTTTTTTTTGGAAAGCATTTGTTGCCCAAAGTAAGTTTTACTTGTGTTAACTTACCACTTAATGAGAGAGAAAGAGGAAGCTGGAACTAAAATATGAAGTTCTGATGTGGATGCACTGGAATACTTTGTGGGCTTCACTGTTTCAAGAAGGAGGATAATTTGAAGGTGAGATGTCTAGAAATTATATCCTAAGTGTTCCTGGAATCAAGGGATTATATAAATTGGAGAGAAGAGCAATTGTCATGTGGAAAAACAAATAGGCTTTTTTCCTACTTTGGAGAATCAAACTACAGTGAGAGTTATAGGGTAATGGTTATTCTTTCATTTTAAGGAAGACTCTCCCAACAAATGATAATTTTCAACAGTAGAAAAGACCTTCCTGAAGAGTGGAGAGTAGCAGTAAATTCTCTATCACTGAAGTTTTTAGGGAGAGATTGTATCATCAGGATATTTTAGAAGAGATCCCTTCATTGATATAGAAGTTGGACTAAGTGATTTCTAAACTCCCTTTCTATTTTTAGATTCTCTTCTGAGAAGTTATGGCTTACAACTAATGCACTGAATCTATTTCTTTCCTAGTTTCTGAGTAGTCTTTGGTTAGACCATAAGTGTGGCCTGCAGTGAGTGACTCTGTCCAGGAATGTGTGTAATCCTGATGGGAATCAGGAACATGGCAGTTGGTTATAGAAGGAAAGATGGCTTAGAGCCAAGATCCCAAATCCGTAGCCAGTTGCTTCCTACTGCCATAGGTTTTCATGACCCATATGCAAAGGGGACACATAGAGCAGAATTACTTTGTAACTCAAAAGTCTTTCTTGCCTCTGATTCCCCATGTGGAAGCCTTGTGACTTGTGAGCTGGGCTAGACTTTGTGGAGCTGCAGGGAGTTATTTTCCTTTTCTATACAGGCCCAATAGGTTTGATGAAACACAACCCAGGTCCTCCATGGCTCCTTTCCCCTTTACCTATGTCTTGATTTTTCCCATGTACTCTTACCATTCCAGTGAGGAAAAGAGGCAGAGAAAGTCAAGCCCAATGGAAAGACAGTGATTTTCCCTCTCTAAAGCCTAGAGCAGAGATTCTGAAAGTGAATAATATGTATTCTCCCTTTAAAGAAAAAATTTCTCACAAATCTCAGTATGGACCTTTTTTCTACTTTACTGTTATTTAAATACATCCAAACATAATATGAAGTATAAACTTTTTTGCTTATACTTTTTATATGAAAACCAAAAAAAATTACAAATTAAAATACAAAGTTGTAAAACCAATAAATTTTAAATTTAAGTATCAGTTTAATGAGAAAGTGATGTTTTGCTCAAATAGAATTATAATAGACCCCCTAACAGCCCTGCAAGATTTCCACCCTTACTTGCTGTTTTAGTTGCTTCAAGTTCCACTGTGTGTCTTCCAAAGTAACTGAAACCTGCTGATATTGCTAATAAAGCATTTAATCCTGCTGGGATTTATCAACCCATGTTCCTAACAATCCCATACAGGTGTGGCGTGGGTCAAGCTGCTAATTACCACTGGCCTCAGTGCCCTGGAAAGATTTTTAAAACATCAGCTTTATGTGTTCCCTGAAGTTATGAAACAACTCACCAGCAAAATTGCCTAGGCATGGGACTTTTTTGAGGGGTTCTTCCCCCGCCCCACAGCATTCTCTATTTCTTCTTTATCTTTTTGGTTCACTCTTGATCATTTATTTTATGTCTTGCTAATCATTCTCATAATTCTTTAATTTGTTCTGTTACTCTAGTTCTGTTTTCTTTCTCATTCTTAATTTTGTGTCTGAATGGATTTTCTATTTTAAAAAAATAGATTAGCTGTTTCTAGTTAATATTTTCCAATTTTTTTATTACGGTTAAATAAACATTGCATAAAGTTTCCTGTCTTAATCATTTTTAAGTGTACAGTTCAGTGGTAATCAAGTACATACATATTGCTGTGCAGCTGTTACCATCCTCCATCTCCAGAACTCTTTTTATCTTGCAAAACTGCAACTCTGTACTGATTAAACAGTAACTCCTCATTCCTCCCTCCCCGCATCCTGTGGCAACCATCCTAGTTTGTCTCTATGATTTTGACTATTTAGAATAGTCATGTAAGTGGAATCATATAGTAATTATCTTTTTGTGACTGGCTTATTTCAATTAGCATAATGTCCTCAAGTTTCATGTGTGATGTAACATACATCAGAATTTCCTTGCCTTTTAAGATTGAATAATACTTCATTTTTCATATGTACCATATTTTGCTTATTCAGTTAGCCATCAATGGACACTTGAATTGCTTCCACTTTTTGGCTGTTGTGAATAATGTTGCTATGAATACGGGTGTACAAATATCTCTTCAGGACCCTGCTTTCAATTGTTCTGAGTATATAGCTATAAGTAGAATTGCTGGATCATATGGTAATTCTATTCTTAATTTTTTGAGGAGCTGCCATACTGTTTTTCACATGGCTGTACAATTTTGCATTTCCACCAACAGTGTACAAGGTTTTGAATTTCTTCGTATACTTGCCAAAACATGTTTTCTGGTTTTTTGATAGTAGCCATTGTAATGGGTATGAGGTAGCATCTCATTGTACATTTGATTTGCCCTTCTCTAATGATTAGTGATATTGAGTAACTTTTCATGTGCTTATTGGCTATTTGTGTATCTTGAAGAAATGCTTATTCAAATTCTTTGCCCATTTTTTAATTGGGTTTTTTTGTTGTTGTTGCTGAGTTTTAGGATTATTCTATATGTTCTGATATTAATCCCTTATCAGATATGAGATTTGCAAATATATTTTCCCATTCTGTGGGTTGCCTTTTTACTATGTTGATATGTTTTTTGTTGCACAAAATTTTAAAAATTTTTATGAAGTCCGGTTTGTCTGTCTTTTGTTGCCTGTTCCTTTGGTGTCATATCTGATTGCCTAATCCAATGTCATGAAAATTTTACCTAGAGTTTTCTTCTGAGTTTTATGGTTTTAGGTCTTACATCTAGGTCTTGGATGCATTTTGAGTTAATTTTGTATATGGTATTAGGTAAGATAACAACTTCATTCTTTTGCATGTAGATATCCAGTTTTCTTAGAACCATCTGTTTTAGACCATCTTTCTCCATAGAATAATCATGGCCCCCTTGTTGAAAATCATTTGATTATATATATGTGAGGGTTTATTTCTGGACTCTATCCTACTCCATTTATCTGTGTGTCTGTCTTTATGCTTGTACCATACTGTTTTTATTACTGTAGCTTTGTAGTAAATTCTGAAATCTGGAATTGTGAATCCTCAGCTTTGTTATTCTTTTTAGCATTGTTTTGGCTGTTCAGGGTCTCTTGAGATTCCATATGAATTTTGGGATAGGTACTTCTATTTCTGCAAAAATCACCATTGAGATTTTGATAGAGATTACATTAAATCTGTAGATCACTTTGGGTAGTATTGGCATCTTAATAAGATTAAGTCTTCCAACTCATGAGAATGGGATATCTTTCCATTTATTTATGTTTTTGATGTTTTTCAGAAATGTTTTGTAGTTTTCATTGTACAAGTCTTTTATTTTGGTTAATTCCTAAGTATTTTATTGTTTTTGCTGATATTATAAATGGAATTGTTTTCTTAATTTCCTTTTTGTATTGTTCATCATTACTGTATAGAAATGCAACAGATTTTTGTGTATTGTTTGTATTCTGCTACTTTGATGAATTTATTAGTTCTAATTTTTTTTATGTGAAATCTTTAGGGTTTTCTACATATAAGATCATATCATCTGTGAACAGAGATAATTTTACTTTTTCCTTTCCAATTTGGATGCTTTGTATTTCTTTTTCTTGCCTACTTGCCGTGGCTAGGACTTCCAGTACTGTGATGAATAGAAGTGACAAAAGTGAGCATCTTTGCTTTGTTCCTGATCTTAGAAGAAAAGCTTTTAGTCTTTCACCATTGAGTTTGATAGTTTGCTGTGACCTTTTCACATATGTATTTTATCATGTTGAGGTAATTTCTGTCTTTGTTTGAGTGTTTTTATTATGTAAAAATGTTGAATGCTTTTTCTGTATGAATTGAGATGATCATGTGTGGATTTTTTTTCTTCATTGTATTAATATGATGTATTGCATTGATCTGTTTTTGTATGTCAAATCTTTGCATTCCAGAAATAAATCCCATTTGATCATGGTGTATAATCCTTTTAATATACTGCTAAATTCAGTTTGCTAGTATTTTGTTGAGGATTTTATGCGTATGTGCAATTACTCTTAATAGATGTAAACATTTTGGGACATAGGCATGATGTGTTTTCTGACTCTGAGATTTTATTTTGTTCTAGTAGGACCTTTAATTTCTACCAGTTGCTTCATTCTTTCCTTCATCACAAGTCTCCAGTGGATGCTACATTTGTCCATTTCTTACCACTCTCCCCAGAAATTATGCCTTTCCCAGATTGGAACATTTAATAATCTGCTCCATGAAGCCCCTTTATTTCAGTTCCTCAGCAGCTGGTGCTCTAATTGTATGTAGTATTGTATTGGTATGTAGTATTCTTTCCTTGTAATTTTTTTATCTGGCTTTGGTGTCAAGGTTTAATGTTGGCCTCAGAGAATAAGTTATGCAGTGTCCTCCCCCTGTTCAATTTTTTGGAAAACTTTTGAGAAGAATTGGTTTTAGTTCTTCTTTAAATGTTTATAGAACTCATGTCCTGTTCAGGTCAGAGAAGATACTTTGTATGATATCTATTTTTTAAAATATATTGAGTCTTCATTTGTGGTCTATATATGGTCTATCCTGGACACTTCAGAAGAATGTGTATTCTGTTGTTTTGTAGAGTATACTGTATATGTTTGTTAGATCTAGTTGGTTTTTCATATTGTTTAAGTCCTCTGTTTTCTTACTTCTGTCTGGTTGTTCTATTCATTATTGAGAATGGGATACTGAAGTCTCCAACTATTATTGTAGAAGTGTTTATTTCTCCCTTGAATTCTGTTCATTTTTGTGTCTTACATTTTGATGATCTGTGTTTTAGGTGTATTACTAAGATGTAATGTTCTTCGTCTTTCATAACCTTTTTTTGATTTAAAGTCTGTATTGTCTGATGTTAGTATAGCCATCTATGCTGTCTTTTGGTTACTCTTTGCATGGAATATCCTATTCAGTCCTTTTACTTTCAACCTATTTGTGTCTTTGTATCTAAAGTAAGTCTCTTGTAGATAATGAGTAGTTGGATCATGGTTTTTTAAATCCATTCTGCCTATGTCTGCCTATGTATGTCTGAGAGTTTAATCCATTTATGTTGCTGGTAAAAAGGGGCTTACTTTGTAATTTTGCTATTTGTTTCCTCTGTATCTTAAAGCTTTCCCCCCATTTCCTTCATTACTGATTTCTTCTGGATTTATTGATTTTTTTTTTTGTATTGAAATGTTTCAATTCTTTCTCATTTCCTTTTGTGTATTTTCTTTAGATAGTTTCTTTGTGGTTGCCATAGGAATTATATTTAACATCCTAAAGTTATAACACTCTAATTTGAATTTATACCAGGTTAACTTCAATAACATACAAAAACTCTGCTCCTTTAACAGCTCTCTACCCACTCCCTTTAATTGTTGATGTTATAAAATTACATCTTTATATAAACAGACTAATAATTTTTAAATGCATTATTCTCTTAGATTATGTAGAAAACAAAATGTAGAGTTACAAACCAAAGTTACAATAATACTAGCTTTTAGACTAATAATTGGTTTTTTTTGAAGTGTTAGTCTCTTAAATCATATAGAAAACAAAAAGTGGAATCACACACCATTCTTACAATAATGGTAGCTTTTGTAATTGACTATGTATTCTCCTTTACTGAGATTTCTATTTTTTTATTGAGCTTCAAGTTACTGTCTAGTGTTTTTTTTTTTTTTTCTTTTCAACCTGCAAAACTGCCTTTACTGTTTCTTGCAGGGTAGGTTTAGTGCCAGCAAAGTCCCTCAGTTTTTGTTTATCTTGAAATGTTTTAATTTCTCTCTCACTTTTTTTTCTTTTCTTTTTAAAAAAAATTTATGAGTATGTAGTTGATTTTCATGTCCCTTTAACAAATTTCTCTCACTGTTGAAGGACAGTTTTGCCAGATAGAGGCTTCCTGGTTGACAGTCGTTTTTTTTGTTTTTTTTTTTTTCGCTAGCACTTTGGATATATCAGCCCACTGTCTTGTGGCTTCCAAAGTTTCTGATGAGAAATCAGCTGATAATCTTATTGAGGATCCCTTGTATGTGATGAGTTTCTTTTCTCTTTCTGCTAACAAGATTCATTCTTTGTCTTATGACAATTTGATACAAGGTGTGTTAGTGTGGGTCTCTGAGTTCATCCTATTTGGAGTTTATTGATCTTCTTGGTTGTATATACTCATGTCTTTCAACAAGTTTGGAAAGTTTTTAGTCATTATTTCTTTAAATATTCTCTGTGCCCTTTTCTCTTTCTCTTTTACTTCTGAGCTCCCATAGTGCATATGTTGGTCTGCTTAATGGTGTTCCATGGTTCCCTTAGGCTCTGTTCACTTTTTTTCAATCTTTTTTTCTGTTCTTCAGACTTGGTAGTTTCCATTGTTCTATCTTCAAGTTCCCTGATTCTTTTTTCCACCTGTCTTTGAGTCCTTCAAGTGAATTTTTAATTTCAGTTATTGGACCTTTCAGCTCCAGAATTTTTCTTTTGGTTTCTTCTTAGGTTTTCTGTCTCTTCACTGATATTTTCATATTGTTCCTACATCATTTTCTTAACTTTCTCTACATCTTCCTTTAGTTCTTTCAGTGTCTCTAAAGCAGTTCTTTTAGTCTTTGTCTAGTAAATCCATCATCAACTCTTTTTTAGGGACAATTTCTGGTTTTGTTTTTGTTCTTGTTTTTCCCTTTCAACGAGTCAAACTTTGCTGTTTTTTTGTATGTCTTGTAATTTTCTTTTTTTGTATGCCTTGTGTAGTTGAAAATTGAACATTACAATCTAATAATTTGGTTACTCTCTTCCCCAGGGTTGGCTGATTTTTGTTTTTGTTTTTGTGTTCACTTATTGTTGTAATCTGTTTCTGTGCTGAGGATCAGCCTAAGATATAATCTTAATGTCTTCTCAGGTCTTTTCTGAGCTTTCACCTTCCCCTGGTCATGCTCAGTGACTTTCTGATTTTCCCCATATGTACAGTTGCTTTTGAATGTCCTATTCTTCAATGTCTGCTCCCAAAAGAGGGAAAAGAGAAATATGAAGGGGGTGGGGAGATGGGAAGTCACTTCAGTCCAAAGGGAAGGAGCTTGCAACAGTGAGAGGAAGTGTAACAACATTTGGCTGCCACCTAATTGTCTGCCTCTTTGTGATCAGAAGCAGCAATCAGTGATCAGAACACAGATACCCAGTAATTGGAGAACAGGCTCCTTTTTGCTTACCCTGGGTCCCACACTGCAAACTGAGCATGCTTTTTCAGGAATATGGGCACAGCTGCCTGCCATAGGGCTAAGGGGTGGGGGATGGGTAGCTACTACTGTGCTAAGAGCCAAACTTGACCAAAATTAACCACAATTTACAGGCCAAGCTTTACTCTGGAAGTTACAAGCCTCCTATAGACTCCAGAGTTCTAAAATGGTTACAGCAGACATATTCTGCCAGTATAATCTTTGCCTAGGTAGGGAAACATATTTCTGTACACTCTACCCCACCATCTTAACAGAACCTTTTCTTCTAACTAGTTTTTTACTTTATGAAAGTTTATTTTATGTTCTGTCTTCTGGGGTTTGTTTTATGTCCTTTTTCTTTCTTATCTAGTTGAAATACATTTATTTCCTATCTTGTTTGTTAATGAACATGTTTATAACTAAGTAGAAACATTCCTTGGAGTACATACACCTTAGGTCAACCCAGAAAGACTTATTAAAATATATTATTATTATTTTCACCTTAGGTCAACCCAGAAAGACTTATTAAAATATATTATTATTTTATTACTACTGTGTTTTGAGTCAAGGGTAGTACAATTGAGGTTTTTGTTCATACTTTTGTTAATTTCTAGTTTTTATGCATTTGGTTAGAGAATGAGATGTGTACTCTGTTTTTTGAAATTTATGGATATTTCTTTTATGACAGCTTTTATGCATGTTTTATGAGCATTTAAACAGAAGGTATGCTGTGTTCTTAGTACAAAATTTACTACAGAATTTTTGTCACTTTTATATGTCTGAACATTTTTTGATCATTCTCTGTTTATTTTTTTACTCTTCTAAAAAAACTTTAAAAAATTTTTTTAACTTTTACATATCTGTGGAGTACGGTGCATTATTTCAATACATGCATATACGGCACAATGATTCACTTAGAGTAGATAGCATAGTTTTGGACCTGTTAGTCCATCACTTCTCCCCTCTCCAACACCCTCCCCTCTCCAACACCCTCCCCTCCTGGCCTCTATCTAGTAAACATTATTCTATTTTCTATTTCTATGAGAACCACTTTTTTTTTTTTTTTTTTTTTTTTTTAAGATTCCACTTATGAGTGAGATCATGCAGTATTTGTCTTTCTGTGCCTGATTTACTTCACTTAACATGGTGGGCTCCAATCCCATTCATGTTGCTGCAAATGATAAAATATCATTTCTGTTTATAGCCAAATAGTATTCCATTGTATATATATATATACCACAGTTTATTAATCCATTCATCTGTTGATGTGCATTTAGGTTGATTCCATCTCTTGGCTATTGTGAATAGCTTTGCAATGAACATGGGAGTGCAGGTGTCTTTTTGATTTATAGATTTTATTTCCTTTGGGTATATAATCAGTAGTGGGATAGTTGGTTCATAAGGTAGATCTATTTTTAGTTCTCTGAGGAACTGCCATACTGTTTTCCACAGTGGCTGTACCAATTTATATTCTCACCAAGTGTTAGGAGGGTTCCCTTTTCTCTGCATCCTGGCCAGTATTTGTTATTTTTTGTCTTGTTGATAATAGCCATTGTAACTGGAGTGAGATAGTATCTCATTGTGGTTTTAATTTGCATTTCCCTGATTGATTAGTAATGCTGAGCATTTTTCATGTGTCTGTTGGCCAGTTGTGTCTTCTTTTGAGAAATGTCTGTTCAGGTCCTTTGTCCATTTTTTTTTCAATTGGTTTTTTTTTTTTTTTTTTGCTGTTGAGTTGTTTGAGTTCCTTATATAGTCTGGATATTATCACCTTGTCTGATGTGTAGTTTGCAAACGCTTTCTGCCATTCTGTAGGTTGTCTCTTTACTTCGTTGACAGTGTCCCTTGCTGTGCAGAACCTTTTTAGTTTGATGTAGTCCCATTTGTGTGTTTTTGCTTTAGTTGCCTGTGCGTTTGTAGTCTCTCTCATAGAAATGCTGCACACACTATTTTTGTGTAGCATTTCCCTTATGTTTTCTTCTAGTAGTTTCATAGTTTCAGGTCTTAAATTTAGGTCTTTAATCCATTTTGAGTTGATTTTTATGTATGGGGAGATATAGGTGTCTAGTTTCAATCTTCTGCATGTGGATATTAAGTTTTTCCAGCACCACTTATTGAAGAGACTGTCCTTTCCCCTTTGTATATCCTTGGCATCTTTGTCAAAAATCAATTGGCTGTAAGTGTGAGTTTATTTCTGGGCTCTCTATTTGTTCCATTTGTCTATATGTCTATTTTTATGGCACTACCATGCTGTTTTGGTTACTATATCTTTATACTGTATTTTGAAGTCAGGAAGTGTAGTGCTTCCACCTTTGTTCTTTGTGTTCAAGATTGCTTTAGCTGTGGGGTCTTTTGTAGTTTCATTACAAATATTAAGATCATTTTTTCTTTTTCTGTGAAGACTGTCATTGGTATTTTGATAGGGATTGCATTGAATGTGTATATTGCTTTGGATAATATGGACATTTTGATGATGTTAGTTCTTCCTACCCAAGGAAGAACTAACATAATTTGTGTTTTCTTCAAATTTGTTCACCAATGTTTCATAGATTTTATTGTAGAGGTCTTTCACCTCCTTGATTAAATTTACTCCTATGTATCTCATTTTTTTGGTAGCTATTGTGAATGTGATGACTTTCTTGATTTCTTCTTTGGCTATTTCATTATTGGCATATAGGAGGGCTATTGATTTTTATGTGTTGGTTTTGTATCCTGCCACTTTACTGAATTTATTTATTAGTTCCAATATTTTTTTGGTGAAGTCTTTAGAGTTTCCTACATGTATGATCATGTCATCTGCAAACAGGAATAGTTTGACTTCCTTCTTTAAAATTTGGGTGCACTTTCTTGCTTTCTTTTGCCTTATTGTGCAGCTAGAACTTTCAGTACTATGTTGAATAAGAGGGGGGAAAGTGGGTATCCTTGTTTTATTCCAGATCTTAGAGGAAGAGCCTGCAGTTATTGTCCATTCAGTATGATATTACCTGTGGGTTTGTCATATATGGCTTTTATTGTGTTGCGGTACATTCCTTCTATACCTAATACTTTTTCTGCATCTATTGAAATGATCGTATTTTTTCCCCTTCATTCTGTTGATGTAATGTATCATGTTTATAGATTTGCATATGTTGAACCATCCTTGCATCCCTGGGATGAATCCCACTTGATCATGGTGAATGATCTTTTTAATATGTTGTTGAATTTTGTTTGCTAGTATTTGACTGGGAATCTTTGCATCTGTGTTCATTAGGGATATTGGTCTGCAGTTTTCCTTTTTTGTTTTGTCTTTTTCCAGTTTGGGTGTGAGATTAGTATTGGCCTCATAGAATGCATTTGGAAGTATCCCCTCCTCTTCAGTTTTTTGCAAGAGTTTGAGAAGAATTGATATTAGTTCATCTTTGAATGTTGATAGAATTAGACAGTGAAGCCATCCAGTCTAGGCTTTTCTTTGTTGGAAAAATTTTCATTACTGCTTCAATCTCATTACCTGTATTGGTCTATTTAGGTATTCTAGTTTTTCATTATTCAACTTTGGTAGGTTGTATGTGTCTGGGAATTTATCCATTTCTTCTAGGGTTTTTTAGTTTGTTTGCATATAGTTGGTTGTAGTAGTCTCTTATGATTCTTTGTATTTCTGTGGTGTAAGTTGTAGTATCTCCTTTTTTATTTCTCATTTTATTCATTTGAGTCTTTTCTCTTTTTTTTCTTTATTAGTGTAGCTAAAGGTTTATTGATTTTGTTTATATTTTCAAAAAACCAACTCTTTGTTTCATTAATCTTTTGTATTTTTTTAATCTCTAGTTCATTCCTTTCTTCTCTGATCTTTGTTATTTCTCTCCTTCTATAATTTTGGGTCTGGTTTGTTCTTGTTTTTCTAGTTCCTTAAGGGGTAATGTTAGGTTGTTTATTTGAAGTCTTTCTTCTTTTCTCATATAGGCATTTAATGCTATAAATGTCCCTCCTAGAGCTGATTTCTCTGTATCCTATAGGATATTGCATTTTCACTTTCATTTGTTTTCAGGAATTTTTTAATTTCCTTTTTGAGTTCTCCTTTGATACATTTCTTGTTTAGGAGCATGTTGTTTAATTTCCATGTATTTGTATGGTTTCTAATTTCCCTTTTGTTGTTGATTTCTAGTTTTATTCCATTGTGGTCAGACAGTAGTTGATATGGTTTCAATTTTTAAAAATTTTTTGAGGCTTGTTTTGTGACCTAACATATAGTCTATTGTAGAGAATGTTCTGTGTGCTGCTGAGAAGAATGTGTGTTCTGAAGTTGTTGGGTGAAATGTTCTATATATGTTTATTAAGTCCAATTAACATGGAGTAGAGATTAATTCTGATGTTTCCAGGTTAATTTCATGTCTGGATGATATTCCTTTGGTGAAAGTGGGGTGTTGGAGTTCCCAACTATTATTGTGTTGGATTCTAATTCTCCCACTAGATCTAATAGCAATTGCTTTATATAATTGAGTGCTCCAGAGTTGGGTGTGTATATATCTAGAATTCTCTTGTTCAGTTGATCCCATTGTTTAATGATCTTCCTTATCTTTTTTTTTATTTTACTTGGCTTGAAGTCTATTTTATCTGATATAAGCATATCCACTCCTGCTATTTTTTGGTTTCCGTATGTGTCTTTAGAGGTGAAGTAAGTCTCTTGCAGGCAGCCTATTGTTAATTTCTGTTTTATAATGCATTGAGCCACTCTATGTCTTTTAATTGGGGCATTTAATTCATTTACATTTAGAGTTATTATTGATATATAGGAACTTGTAACTGCCATTTTGTTCCCACTATTCTGGATGTTTTATTGACCCCCTTTTCCTTTATTTTCCAGTCTTATTGTCTTCCTTTGTGGTTGAGTGGTTTTATCTAGCAGTGTATTTTGTTTTCTTGCTATTTATTTTTAGTATGTCTATGGTTACCGTGAGGCATACAAAAAAGTTACAGTTATAACAGTATTTTAGGCTAGTAACAACTTACCTTTGATATTGAAGAAAAGAGAAAAAGAGGCCAACTCTGCTGTGACGTCATTCCTCCCCCACTTTCTGACAATTTGTTGTTTCAAGTTACTTCTTTTAATTTTGCCTGCCTCTTATATGGTTGGTGTACATGTTAGTGTTGTGTTAGGTTTGTCCTTTAGTCTTCATACTAAGGATGTAAGTCGTTCATTCATCACCCTTATGACATTGGAATATTCTGAGATTGTCCGTGAACTTACTTTGCTAATGAATTATGTACCTTCAAATGTTTTCTTGTTGCTCCTTAGCATCATCTTCTTTCAGATTGAAGAACTCCCTTTAGCATTTCTTGTAATGCAGATTTACTGTTGATGAATTCCTTTAGCTTTTGTTTGTCTGGGAAAGACTTTATTTCTCCTTCATGTTTGAAGGTTAGTTTTTCTGGATAGAGAATTTTTGACTAACTTTTTCCTTCAGCACTCAATATATTGTCCCATTCTCTTCTGGCCTGCAGTGTTCCTGCGAAGAAATCCTCTGAGAGATGTACTGGGGCTCCGTTGAATGTTATGTGTTTCTTCTCTCTTTCTCCTTTCAGTATTCTCTCTTTGTCTTTGGTTTTAATAATTTGATTATGATGTGTCTTGGGCTGTTCCTCTTTGGATTGAATTTGACTGGCAACCTCTGAGCTTCCTATACGTGGATGCTGTCATCTTTCTCCATACTTGGGAAAATTTCAGCCATTATTTTCTTGAATATGCTTACTATATCTTCTTTTTTCCTCTCCTTTGGGTATGCCAATTGTGTAGAGGTTATTTCACTTGAGGGAGTCTGCATTTGCCATATTTCTGTTTCATCTCTTCTTATTCTTTTTCTTTTTGTTCCTCTGATTGGATAATTTCATGTGTTTTATTTTTGAGCTCACTGATTCTTTCCTCTGTTTGATTAAGTCTGCTGTTAGAGCTTTGTACTGAGTTTTTCAATTCAGATCATGTATTCTTTGATTGTAGAATTTATACTTTTAAAGAAAAAATTGATTCTATTCCATTATCAAGTTTCTTGTTCTGCTCCTGAATTATTTTCCATATATCATTTAATCTTCTATCTGTATTTTCTTGTGACTCCCTAGACATCCTTAAGAGGATTATTCTGAATTCTCTGTCAGACATTTCATAGATCTGCTGTTTTTCTGCATCCATTACTGGTGCTTTGTTTGTTTCATTTGGTGGCAACATATTTGTTCTTTCTCGATATTTATGTCTTTACGTTGATGCCTAAGCATTTGAGGAGACTGCCATTTGCTGTTGATTCTTTAGGGAAGGTGTTTTGTAAAGATTGTTAATCACTTCAGGGTCTGGGCTGTGTGGAAATTCTGGCCCTGGATGGAGTCTTTCCTGTAGTTTGAGCCCCCTGCAGTTCCATTGCCCTGACTGATTTCCATTGAGACCAGCTGCCCATGCTGTTCTCAGTGTTCCCCCTGTTGGCCAGCCTTTCCCTCACTCTCTAACCACTTCCTGTGGGGCAAGCTGTGTATGCATCCTTTATGATAACTCACCAGCCTCTGGGCAGCTTTCTTCTCCCGCCAGTTTTGGCAGGCTGCTCCTATGCAGGCCCGGAGGAATCCTGCCAGTGGACTTTATGGCCTATGGACTGGTATGATGTGCTCTGAAGCCCTCTTTTCCTCTGCAGACTCCAAGCAAGTTTACACAAAGGGTACCACTATGGTTTTTTCCAGCTTGTGTAATGGCTAGTCCCCACCTCCATATAGGACTGGCTCAGAACAATAGGTGCTGTCCTACACCCTCTCACAGTTGCCTCTTGCACCTTCACAAACACTACGGGTTTTTCCACCTCCTCCCCTCGTTCTGGGTTGGCAGGCTTTGCTTTTCAATAGTTCTAAGTTACTTGTGGGAGGGTGAGATGCAGAGAATAGCCTATTCCACCATCTTGATGACATCACTGCATTTATAACTTTTAAGTGTGAGATCGTCTCTCAGCTGGAAGTTGTCTTAAAATAAATTTTTCTTTTCTGAAAGAGTTTTGGCTGATGTTTGGTATAATATTTTTAGTATCTAATAATTATTTACTAAACTCCAAATTTTGTCTAGTTATCTTATTGCGCAAAGAGGTTTTGCATTTTTTATTACTTTCTATAGCCATTTAACACAAGTGACAGCTTGAAAAATAATTCGAATCACCTTTTTTTCCCAATCACAAATCTATCTTTTCTTGTGTCATTTAGTGTTGCCAAGAACTCAAAGATTTCCTTGCTATATTATTAATGTATGTATGTGTGTGTATATTTTTCTGTGTGGGTGAGCTGTTTTTGAAGTTCAAGTGCTTGAATGCCTTTTGTGTAAGTCATTTCTTTAAGATTGTGTTCTCATCCGTAAACAGAGTTTAACATTCCAATTGGGCCTAATATTTGCCACAAAATAATGTAGATAGAATCTCCCTTACCTAATCCCTCTTTACCTTGACATTGCTTGAATGCTCTTTGAACTTATGCTAAAGGGCTGGAAGCTGCTTCAGGGAGGTGGAAGAGAAGCAGAGGCCATAGCATATTGCCCTAAGAGAACTTTATGGGTGTGTGCTTTTCCTCTATATTGCTTGAAATTCCTGCTTTGTGGGCCAGCTTCACACAGATAGGCTTAACACTGTCTCCTGCTTTTGAGGAGGGAGTTCTGAGGAGGGAGTCACTTGAGTTTTAGTTTGTTCCCTTGTTTTAAATTGAGCCCCCTCCTTTGGTAAGAAGTGAGATTAAGTAAAGTGCTTTGAAAGCAGGACACAAGTTTTCTCTAAAGCTGTGACACTGGCTATCAGAATTTTTTATATTTTGTACTTATAAGTACTACATAATATTTTTATCTTTTTATATTTATTATGTAATATACATGTAGTATACTATATGAAATATTTTAATATTTTATATATTTTATATGTGACATCATATATATATATTCTACCCTGCAAAGATTTCCCCAGTTTTGAAAGAACTCACCAGACTCTACTGAGCATACTCACATAAGACTTTTATTTAAAGGCAAAGGATATGATACAGCAAGAAAAAGAGAATGCAGACCTTGGGGGCTGAAGAGACATCCCATACATAAGCTCCTCAGGATCCTAATTTGCACACACATATCACACTGTCTCCACTGTCTCCAGTTTTCACCAAGATCTGTGTAAGGAATCTTGATTTGGGGAGCTCAAAGTAAAATTTTCCAGCAGGGTTTTTAATGCCTCCCTGGCCATTCAATCAGTCAGGCTTACTCAGTCTGTTAGGCTAGCTGGAAACCCTCATCAAAGAAACTGACCCTGGTGATCACCAGGTTAGTTTCAGAATTTAAATAGGACAGCATAAATTCCACTTCCTTATCTTGGCCAGGAGTCAAAAACAGATATCCTGATGTCCCAGAGATAAAGATAGAGCTTTTCCAGTCCAGTTAAACCATATTCTCCGTATACACTTACCATACCTCCTTCCTCCAAATGGGAATCTAGGTGGATCAGAAGGAAAAACTAAAGGTAGGGCATAGCTATGTTGCCTATGTTTGGCCTCTCAGCCATAGCTAATTCTTGAATGGGCAATAGACTACAAGTGTGTTAATTATACTTTCTACTGCCTGGTTTCCCCATGTTGGGGATGGGTGAGTGGGCACATATTTTTCAAAGCTCAAGCTAAAAGATTAAGGCTACTCTCTAGTTTCAATCTTGATGAAATTTTCTTCTGTGAAAATTTCTTGATGAAATCTTCATAGTTAATATGAAAATTCTTATTGACTACTTTTTGTTCATTTTGGTTTTATTCAGGGAGGGGATGATGTTTATGAATGAACTAATACTAGTGCTACTATCTTTCATGGACATCCAGACTTCTTAAAGGCAGCACATGTATCAACCCATGGATTGGGGAGGGAGGATCATTCTTTTGCTAAGGTCTCTGCAGTCTGCCCATGGGCTGTGCAGTTTGTTCAAGCTTCAGGATATCAAGAGGTGATGCATGTGCAGTCACCAAATTAGGAAATTGTGTTGAAGAACAACCATATGCCTTACTAGAAGGGTTCTTCACATGTTTACAGTGCTTGCAGTTCTCGCCAGCCTGAATGTCCTTGGAAACTCTAGTCTTGCTGTCAGATGATGAGAGGTTCTGTGTATTAGAGGTGATGACCCTGTTGAGTCTCAACCGCAGCAGTGCACTTTGCTGGAAAGAATTCAGTGAAGGTATTTAATACCTTTTCCCATCTCCACAAAAATCTGGAACTGGATTTTGAACTATGAAGTCTGGGTTCTCTGAGAATTTGACATACATTCAATCATAGAAAGCCTCTGAACTTAGCATTCTACTCCCTAAGGGCCAAGAAAGATTCATAAATGTCACAAAGCTAGACAGGAACTTAGAGTACTACTCTCTTATTTGTAGATGAGATGCTGAGGCCCAGAAATTAAGTGTCTTTCCTCGGGTCACACAGATAAGTACATGGCAGGGCAAAGACCAGCACTCAGACTTCCCAAGTCCAGTTGCCTTTTTATGATATCCATCGATTTCTATTACATCTGGCCCTTTGCCCTTACCACTCTAATCTAATTAATCTAATCTAATTGATTTTTTGGACCTTAATAGCATGTGCAAAACCAGGAGAAAGTCTGTTATCAGGATCTTTGCACTAACTCTGAGAAAATGCAAGAGAAGTAGTTAGCATTTTAACAATGCATCACCTGAACATGAAGTGAACTCACCATCCACACCCCACTCTCTGTACACCCCAAACCATGAACTACAGAGCATACAAGAAGGACAAAGGAAATGAAAGCAATCTGGCCGAGAGAGGAATGAGTGTTGACAGAGAAATGAACAGAGGTTCTTTTCAGGAGTCCTCTATATTTCTAGGACTTCCACACATTAAGTACTGAGATACATCAATCAGGGACTATTGAGGCCATCATTCGCCCTGGTCATCAGCTGTTTTTATCCTCAAGGCTTCCAGAAGTTGAGATGGTATGAGCTTTGTTTTTAATTATGAGGAGTCTTCAAAAAGTTCATGGAAAGATTCATATTTTCTTTTAATTCTGTTTTTCCACAAATTTTAAGTACCATTGTATATTCCAGAAAACAAGATCAGCTGGGCTCTACTGATTTCACTGTGTCTGGACCTCCTGTCCATGTAGCAGGGGGAGGATCTTTCTGCTAAATTAATATTCACCTCAGAGCCCTGGGAGATCTCTGGTGCAAAGCAGTTCATGAAGATTTGTGGAAGGAAATCATGAGAAACAGCAACTTTGGCAAAGCTGTGTCTTCCTCAGAGTCTTCCAGATTTCCCCAACTCTACTGGGTCCTTTTATTTCTAAATATCATAATTCTATAATATTTCTCAAAAACTGTTTTTTCTTATTTTATTATTATTGGTTTGGATGGAAATGCTTTTATAGAAAAGCAATACCTAAATTTTAAACTACCTAGTCTGTACTACCAGAAGACAGAGATTCAGGTTACCTGATTCTCCATTCCTCCAATTTTCTGAGATATACATTGTATTTTTCCAGATTATATAATTTGAGGGCATTTACCAATAGCATGTTCTTCTGAACGCGATTCAGCCCCTTTGCTAAGCTATGGCTTATTCTACAGCCCTCCAAATAATGATCTATGACTTCTTGACTCGGTCGTTAGAGGAAGGTGAATATAGATGCATTGCTAGTTATTATCTCAGTGCCAGTGAAACCCGAGGAATGCTGTGAATAGTAGTCTTGGCTATGAAAAAGTATCTGTCTGGTTGCAGGAGCTAGATCCTTAATATTATTCTATAAGTAAATTTTCTACAACTCCTATCTAATTTGTTTGCTTGGGAGATGAAACCCTCATCATTATATTTCCTAAAATTGAGACTATTTGGACCCCTTACTTAGCAAAAGTGAAGACATTTATTTTTATTGGCAATTTTGAGTTGTGCTTCACTTTGACAAAAATTTAAGTGCAGTGCACAACTTGGCTCAGCTGCCTGCACACCTCAAGCAGTTGGTACAGACTGTCCAAGAAAAAGGAGGAAATCTCGCCACCATGGGAGATGGATGAAGGTGTGAGCATAGTTTACTAAGAGTACTGTGTTCTCATGTCACTTGAACTTTCTGGACCTCAATTGCCTGTGAAACAAGTAAAAATGAGTGGACTTGATGAAGAACGAGAGGCAGAACAAGTGATTTCTCAAGTTCATTAAGCTACAGATTTCACTTTTACTATCATTTGTAACAGTTCAGATAATATGAAGATAAATTTGTGCATGCAATAGGCACAGGTAAGCTAATAACAAATATTCATGTGTGGCTTGAATGCATTTATTAATATCTGTGCTCATTAGAGTTAATAACCAACATCAAGATGATAAGGAGAATTAGTTATGAAGAACAATGGCAAAAAAAAAAAAATCTCATTATATTTTTTAAGGTCTGCATTATTGGTAGAAGATGGTACCATCAGCATTCTAAATGCTTTTGACTCCCTGTCTGAGAGCAAGCTCATAAATATTTCTTGGTACTATTACTTGATAAATTCGAGGGTACTTCAAAAAATTTGTGGAAAATTAAAAGATATGGATCTGTTCATGAACTTTTTTTTGGATTGACTAGTGACTTTTATTTTTATTGAAACTTTATTGATTATACATACTCGTGGGGTACAGAGTTGACTATCAGTGTTTGTGTACAATATGTAATAAACGTGATAAGCAAATCAGGATAGTTGGCATATTCGTCATTACAAAATGTATTCATTCTTTGTGTCCATCAACTAATTTTTCCCTAACCCCCCTCCCTCTTCCCATCCCCCCTCTAATAACCACAGTTCTGGTCTCTCCTTCTGAAAGTTTAGCTTATTAATGATTGTTCGTTCTTTCTTTTCTTTCTTTCTTTCATTTTTAGCTCCCATTTATATGTACGGACATGCGGTATTTCTCTTTGTGTGCCTGGCTTATTTCATTGAACATAATTTTCTCCACGTTCACCCATGTTGCTGTGAATGGCAGAATTTCATTCTTTTTTGTGGCTGAGTAGTATTGCATTTATGCATATACCACATTTTCTTTATACAGTCATCCATCAGTGGACATTTACATTGGTTCTATATTGTGGCTATTGTAAATAGAGCTGTAATAAACATGGGAGTGCAGGTTTCCCTTCAACATGATAATTTGCATTCCTTTGGGTATATACCCAGTAGTGGAATTCCTATTTCTATGTCTGGTTGAGAAATCTCCATTTATTTTTCATAAAGGCTGTGCTAATTTACAGTCCCACCAACAGTGTAGAAGGGTTTCCTTTCATCTGCATCTTCGCCAGCATTTGTTGTTCTCTGTCATTTTGAAAATAGCCAGTCTAACTTGGTGAGATGATATCTCAGTGTGATTTTGATTTGCATTTCCCTGATGGTGATGTTGAGCATTTTTTTCATGTACCTATTGGCCATTTGTAAGTCTTCCTTTGAAAAATGTCTGTTAGACTACTTTGCCCAGTTTTTAATTTGGTTATTTGTTTTTTTACAGTGAAGTTGTTTGAGTTCCTTGTATATTCTGGATATTAATCCCTTGTTGGATGCATAGTTTGCAAATGTTTTCTCCCACTCTGCAGGTAGTCATTTCACTCTCTTGATTGTTTCCTTTGCTGTGCATAAGCTTTTTAATTTGATATAATCCCATTTATTTATTCTTTTATTGCCTGTGCTTTTGGGGTCTTATTCATAAAGTCTTTGCCCAATCCTACTTCTTGAAGCGTTTCCCCTGTTTCCTTCCAGGAGTTTTATAGTTTCAGGTCTTATTTAAGTCTTTAATCCATTTTGAGTTGATTCTGGTATTTGGCAAGAGGTACCCATCTAATTTCATTCTTCTACATATGGATATCCTGTTTTCCCAGCACCATTTATTGGAGGGGCTGTCCTTTCCCCAGTGTATGTTCTTGCTGCCTTTGTCAAAAATCAGTTGGCTGTAAGTATGTGGGTTGATTTCTGGGTTCTTTATTCTGTTACATTCATCCACATATCTGTTTTTATGCCAGTACCATGCTGTTTGGTTTATTGTAGCTTTTCAGTATAATTTGAAGTCAGGTAGTGTAATGCCTCCAGATTTTTTTTTTTTTTTTCTTTGCTCAGGATTGCTTTAGCTATTCATGGTTTTCAGTTGTTCCGTATGAATTTTAGGCTTGTTTTTTCTGTTTCTGTGAAGCATTTCATTGGTGTTTTGATGGGGATTGCATTGAATCTGTAGATTACTTTGGGTAGTATGGACATTTTTACAAGGTTAATTCTTCCAATCCATGAACATGGAATGTCTTTCTATCTTTCTATGTCCTTTTGAAATCTTTTGCAGTACCCTCATATTTGTTGAAAAAAAAAGTAGGAAAGAAGCAAGGAAGGGAGGGAGACAGGGATGAAAGGAGGGAGAGATTTACTTTGATATTCCATATGTAAAAAGTAAATGCTCTTTTCAAAGGCAAGAATTATACCCTTTTGCACACCAGCTACACTTTTATTCACTATAACTTGGTAACATTTGCCTTTGAAAACAAAAAGGACCCCTGGATATAATCTCTGTCCTTGTAATTTTTTTTTTTTTTTTTTACAAAATGCCAGTATGATGATAGGCCCATTAGCAATTAAGTACAGCAGGTCAATTGTGAGAGGCCAAGGTTTTCCATGCCAGGAGTTCCATGGCAACCTTCTAGAACTCTGGAAGTATCACCTCTGGCCACAGTGCCAGATTCTCCTGAGGATTTCCAGGCCCACTGATCTCTCTCTCTCTCTGAAGACACTAAAGATAACAGAAACAGGGCAGGAAGTAGCAATGGTAACAAAGCTGGGTTTGTATTTTCTTTGGCTTTGATGGCCAATACCACTAGACTCTTGTGATATCAAGTGTCATGTAAAAAGCTCATACAAAGCAGAGGTATATTAATTATTTTCAGACTTGCATTACAAGTGTTAAGAAGCTATCTGTTCTCTATTCTACCTGTTCAGATGTTTCCTGAAAACATTTATGCTGCCATCTTTACTCTTCTTTAACAATTATAGTTTTCACTTGCTAATTAATACAAAAAATAAGGAAAAGAGGTATAAATACTTGTTTATAGAATTTTGTGTACCAAATAGTCTCCATTATGTATGAAAAGGAAAATAATATCCATTTTCAGTACCATTATTTAGCACCAGATCCCCTCCAGTCAGAGAAACAAACAATTATTTTAAGTGTATTTATGATTTAAGGCTTTGATAACAATTCATGAGTAGGCAAAAGTTTGCTATTTATTTAATCTTGGAAGAACACTGAAAGAAAAAGGCAAGAGATGTAGGCAGTGTGGAAGAACTGCTTACATAGCTGGTCACATGTGGCTTTAGCAGCTGCAGGGGAAACTGGCTGGGGCTAAGGTTACATACTTCTGTTCAGTAAGGGTATCCATGGTGGTAACTCTCGTGATGACGGTAGTCATCTTGGTAACCATCCTGGTATCCTTGGTGGTAACTATGGTAACCATAGCCTGCATACTCATCTTCTGGGCAGCGCATCCCCAGTGACTGCTGAATGGCCATTTCTTGTCTCCGAAGTTGCATAGAATCAATTAAATCGTACACAATCACCATGGACCACATTGGGGAAGGATACCAGGATTTGACATTTCCGTCTTTTCCAACTAGAAGCATAGAGAAGTACTCTGGGCTCACTTGAAAGTAGTTACGTATGTCTTTCACCAAATGGGCTGGTACGTCTTCTCGCTCAACAACAGAGCTCCCTAGAATAGCATTAGAATAGTTGTTAGTGGATTAAAGAGTCAGCTCATGAAAATATCAAAGTGAGAGGAAATCACTGTGAGAATAGAAAGAGGACCCATGAGCCTGTTCTCTTTGGCTCACAATCCAATTAAAGATGTTCGCTGCTGGGTTGTTTTTTTTCCCCCCTACTAGAAATTAAATTTCCCTGTTGTTCTGCAACATTATTAGTGTCAACCTTTGGGTCATGTGATGTCTCTTTTGTAGGAATGTTATAAAATATAAAACTAGTCCCTTAATTTAATCCTGGAAAAACAAGTTTCTAGGTTTATTTCCAATTAACTTGGTTACTTCCTTGCAATTACAGCTTTCCTTTTGACACTTGTCTTTATGACAAGAAGCTCATCTCATTGTCAAAGGTGAAAAATACCAATTATGTAAAGATCTGAATGAGTGTATTTAAACTATTATGATTAGTAAAAAGAAGAGAGGGGAAAGAGAAAAGGAGCTGACACTTAGTTGGTGGGGTGTCTGCTCTGTCTGGCACCATGCCAGGTATTTTACACACATTATCTCATTTAAAGAGCTTGATCTTGAAAAGAAGTACTGGATTTCCTTTCTGAAACCTTCAGTCACTAGTTGTTTTCTTCCAGCTTTCTGAGCTTTTTAGTATACGTCTTTATATGTTGAAAGGGAATCAGTGCTTCATAAAATTATCGTGAGAATTAAATGAGATAACATAGAAGAAAATGCTTTGAAAGCCATAAAGCTCTAACCAGACAAAAAAGCATTAAAGATATTTTTACTATTACTTTAAATGATTTTATATTAAAAATAGCATTACTCCTTGCACTCCACTCCCCCCAGCCCCTACACACATCCTCTGCACACACACTAAGTGGAGGAGGATTCAGTGAACTTTGTTCACCTTAGAGGTGCACCCACTGCTTGAATATAGCTTAATATAATTTGACTGAACTTAACACTAGCACATACTGTTTTAAAATAATAATGTATTACCATTAATTGGGAACAGTTCTAAAACTCCCCCAACTTCTTCTCCAACTCCCAAAAGTTTCAGAATTGTTATGTGACGTAGACCTGAGAGAAAAAAAAAGCCATATTAGCAAAAAAGATTCTAAAACATCTTTTATTTCCAAGGACCTGATATCTGACAATTAAAAATCTCTTAAACTTGAATTAAAAATATAGAATTAAGAATAATTAAACTTAAATTAAGCATATATGTATTATATACATTAAGAATATAGAATTAATAAGAATTAAACTTAAGAATATATAATATAAGCAGAATAATTCATTTTAAAAATTTTCCCATAAGAAAGTAAACACTTTTACAAAAAACGTAAATACTTGTAAAACTCTGAAAAAGATCAGTTGAAGATTTTAAGATTAAGAACAGTCAGGTTTTTTTTTTTTTTTTTTTGGTAGATTGAAATAGAAGAATTTGCTCTTAAACGGTGATTCTTACTGTATTAAATGATGGGGGGGAAAATGAACCATTCTGTTCCTTTTTTAATGTTCAATTGGAACATTAAAATATCTGAGATGACCTAAGCTGATTAGCGTTTGATATAAGTGAAACCTGAAGTTATAATAACTTTTATGGATAACTTAACTTTCTCGCAGAACAAGAAACTACAGACCCAATCCATTGTGCTTGTTAAAGAAATAGTTCTGCTTCCTTGCACAAAAGTTTGTTGGCTTAAAGAGCATGTTCTTATCACTGACTTAAAGGATTCAAAGGGGAAACAGGCAAGCACAGCTTGCCTTCTCTCATCCTTAGCTAACGTTTCAAGAAAGGAGGCAAGGTCATGCGTTGGTAGCTTCTTGGAATTCTTTTGAAACTGAAGTGCACATGAAGGGATTCAGGAGAAAGAAAATAGGAGGACAAAGGGGCTGTGAAGTCATAATATCAAGATTTCATGGCTTTAGACAAAATCCCAGCCTAGCCAAGGTAATACCTTGGTATTAATAATAAGATTATTGATGCCGTTTATTGTCCAGAGAAGAAAGTTGAAAGCTGCCATGGGAGGGCTTTTTAAAGGAGGAGCTAAAATCAAGGTAAAATGTTATTCCAAAATAAAAATTTTTCACCTTTACTCTTTTCCCAGAAAACTGAAGTGTACTGTTCTAAATATTGGCGAGTCATGTTTTCAAAAGAGAAGATCATGAATTTAATTATTCCTGAACAACATGACTTGTTCACATTTCCTGTATATTACAAAAGAGTTTGCTTGTACTAATGTGACATTGGCTTTGTAAGCAGAGATTAAAAATAAAACACCACCTAATACGCATTGCAAAGGTGTGTTTAGAAAATAAACAAACCATGATTTTATTTATATTCTTATTGTGAAGGGTCACTAACTGCTCTAAGAAATTTTGTCTTAACTAACACCATTGTTGGCTATAAATAATTTAAAATATGCTAATAATACTGGCACAATCAAATCTTCTATATGTTGATATAAAATCTTAAATTATTAACCTTGATAATAAAAGTGTAAATAAAAATTTATTAGTTTTCTAATTCTTACCATTATGAGCTTGTTTTTTGCTTTCTTTTGAGTTATTTCACTCCTTAAAATTGAAATGTATTTATAATTTACACTTACTGGGTCACAGCAAGGACCTAGGCTCTGTTAATGCTTTTAAATCTTATATGCCACCCCTCCATTTTTAAAAAATCAAGCAGTTTTACAACTCTCTTCCTAGTAGAAGTATCTAAATAGTGCTAATTCATCCATTTTCTAATTATGAATATTTTAGACGTTAGCCCTTAGCTACTTCCTCCCCTTACTCCTTTCCTGCCCAGTGACTTTCGAAATCCTCCCTCTGCAGAGCCATACTTCATATGAGCTTTTGGTTGTAACTTCCACTTTTGAAATTGCTTTTATCTCTTTGGTTCACCACCGAACTCATAATAAGTTTCAGTACTATGCATTCTACTGTCTGTATACCCATATTCAAAAAAATATTAGCTCTTTCAGGCCACTAGAATAATAATGTTTGGTAAATAAAGCATACTTTAGTTTTCAAAATACTGAGTGATTTACTACAAAAAAATTAATAGTAAAACTATGTCTCTCTTTGACCTGCTTGTCTTAAAAATAAGGTTCTGTTTAACAGATCTTTCTGTCTTTTTGTTGCTCAGTTATAGATCTAAATCCTCTTTAAGGGACCGACAATATGAAACAGTCTGCTTCGGTTAGTATATTAATTCCCAAGCCCATTCTTATTTTACAAAAGATTTTTAATCTATGGGGAAGTATCCAATGATGGTACCTAAGTAAATACCCAAGTATTATTTAAGAAAATGATGATAGCTAAGTTTTATGATCTTGAGACAAGTTTTAAAAACACAAACCAGAAGCCAAATAATACAGATCATTAAAAGTAAAGCAGCAGATATATTTTTAAACTCTTCACTGATGAACCTGAGAGGGGAGAATATTGGGGGGTGTGGCATGGAAGAAGATTCATGGTTGACTAAAGCTCCAGTCTGAAGGCAACTTTATACTCAATATAATAGAGTGTGTGTCTGGGAATCTGTAGTCTGGACTAGGGAATATTTGGATGATCTAAGCATCTATGTTCCATTTTAGAATTGACCATGAAGAGAGTGGTATGGAAAGGCAGTAATGAGGTGGCTTCCACTCACCAAAATTGCATGCCTGACCACTAAGGGCAGAGAGTTGCTGTGAATAGGCCCAGTCTTCATCATTAGGGGCAGAGATCACCAGCAGTCGCCTCCTCCATCGGAACCTGGAAAAGAAGCAGAAATCTACTATTACTGCTTCGAACAATAGAGTATAAGAAAGCAGTGTAACTTTGGCTGTTGGTGTTTTTCTGTGCTCAGAATAAAAAACACACCCTTAGAACTGTCCCATAGCTCCTCAAGGAAGTTAAACTGCATTATCACACTTTTGCACATTTTCTCTTGTAACTTCACAGTCTGCCTACACTGGTGTTTGCATGATGTGTCAGGCATGAGTCTGTGGTCACCATGCCTGAATGATATCACCTGGGGAGAGCCAAAGCTCTCAGATGCAATGAAGACTGGCCAAAATTGTATGTTCCACTGTAATGACAGAAATAAGGAACTTGGAAGAGAACTGAAGAGAACTCAGGTCCTAGTAGAGTTCCCTCTAGGGTTTGAAGAGGGTTAAGAAATAAATATATGAACAGGAGATAGAATAGAAAAAGAGAACTTTAATTTTAAGTAGATGACAGTGACAGAAAGAAGGAAAATAGGAGAGTGGCTCAAAGGGTCAAAGAGAGTACCTGAAAAAACAAAACCCTGTGTACCTTCCTCAGTAGCCACTGGTTCTTCCAGACGCAAATGTGAATTCTAAATTTACCATATAAACATTAGTAAGAGCCAACACTTACAGAGTACTGCCATGAAGTAGAATGGTGCTAAACTGAGAGCTGTAGGATTTTATAACATATAGTAACATGGTTTTTGCTCTTAGAGCTCCAATACAGTGGGGTAGTAGAAAGAGCTTTTGTCTTGAAGTTGGGAAACCTGAGTTCAAGTTTTATCACTGCTACTTTCGAGTGTTCTTTAGTAAGTAATTCAACTCGCCTAAATCTCAGTTTTTCCTTATCTCTAGAATCAAAAATAGCATCTTCTTCAAAGGGGTGTTACAAGCAGTAAACTCTAAAGCCTACCAATGTGATGACACGGACATTAGAAGATTGTGTCTTAATCTGCAGGCTTCTAGATATGTAGAACTTTGTCCATTTGCAGACCTTGGACATTATCCATCACCATGCCATATAAAAACCTACTTAATCCTTAGGTTTGTATATCATTTTATAGCTCACCTTCACCTACACAATGTGTCCCTCATTAGAGCTCAGTGAGGGCACAGCTTATTTTCCCCATTTTGCAGATAATAACAAAATGAGGCTTAGAGAAGTGAATAACTTGCCCATGTAGTAGGTCTAAGAGATGATACCAAAACAGACTTCTCTGACTCCTGCCTGGTCTGGTGGCTTCTCTCATCTGCCACCCTCAGACATGCTGATGCTTGGCTGGTGCTGTCAGGGTCCCCAAGACGGGGTGAAGGAGAGAGGGCATGCATCCAAGGGGCAACTATATGCAGTTGTCTCACAGTCCACCTTCATTAGAGAAAGAGTTTTACTTTCTGTCTTCGGTGCAGGAGACCACAAAGTGTTAGTGCACTCGCTGAGCTGGCAGTCAGTTAATTTTATTCATGGCTTCTCTCCCTGTGCCCCTTCTAGCCTCAGAGTGAACATGAGAATTTTCAACCCTGAAGAAAATGGCCTCACAGGGGAATAGTGGTTTGGGTGGGTGAATGAGAGAAAATGATAGTCTGATGAAATACAACCTCTGAATGGACGCCTGTTGCAAGGCTCGCCAAGAATTGCTTGCTGTGACATTATATTTGCTTCCTCTGCTTGTTTTGCTTCAAAGGGAAAGAAAAACTAAAATCTCCATTGAGGATAGGAAGATGAATGTGTTGGAGAGGAGAGGAGCGCCTGAGACTGCCTGAGGTTTCCTGGGAAAGGGAACAGTGACTGCTGTCAGATCACAAACACGGTCTCCTGTCCTTCCCCTGCTTCCACAGGAGGCATGCCAGACCAGTGCTGGCCCCCCATCCAGGATCCAAAGCAGGCCAGCCTTCCTGGCCCCACGTGGAGCTGGAGGGTGTCCTGGAGGGAGCTATTCTGGGTGAGTTCTATTTTGGCTTGTTTACCCGTATGCACCACTGAATGCAGTCCTGCTTAGAGAGGGTGGGATCTGAGACTCCCTGTCCCAGACACAACCGAGAGAGGGTCATTTCCCATAAGTAGTGATTCATCTTCCCACAGACCTTCACATGAAGATACAGGGCCTCAGCTCACAATATGGAAGGAAATAACTTCCAAAGGATGTAAAAAGAATTATGAACCTGACCCAGACCCTTATTTTGGTGTTTTTCTGTCACTTTAGCTTCTCAGTAAAGAAATTTTACCAGCTATGTATGCATTTGCTACTTTTAACTGGTGTTCCCAAATTAGTGTGCATTTGCCCACTCTTTGGGCCTTCTGTCTCAGGGAAAGGTAATTATAGCCTGAACCAAATGAGTGTCCCTGAAGACTAGATTGGTGTCAGGGTCTGGTCAGCTGAAACCAAGCTGTACTAACCCACCAACAACTCAGCAAATTTGAAAAAATTCCTGTTTGGATATTGGTTTACTCAAAGAACTTTATTTTTTTAAGTTTCTCTTTGCCTGGGTTTCAGTTCTGGAGTGCTTACTAAATCTCTTTTTCATACGTCTCCCTTGATGACAAAGTTCTCTAATAGAACCTGAATAACTGACCCTAATACTACTAATAGCTAGCATTTATTGATTTCTTACTTACTTTGCACTAGGTCTTGGGCAATCACTACCTTTAATATTGAATTTACTCTTCACAACCATCTTAAAAAAATAGATACACTTACTATTCCCATTTTGCTAATGAGAATACTTAAGCCGAGAATGGTTAAATAATTAGCCCAAAGTCACACAATCAGTGGAGAAACCTGGAATCAAACTCAGGGCTGTCTTGTTCATGTCTTTAAATAATGCACTATTTCATTTTAAGTTTTAAGATCGTTGATAATCATCAGCAGAATGCTTTTATGAGTTGTGATCACAGTCAGACATAGCCATATGACATCCACATTGTAATTACAATTATATACCACTCTGAATATCCATATGAGATTTATGTTCCTGAGTAGTAGTGAGTGTAAGAGCCTATAAAACTCTTACATTAGATGGAAAATACATTTACATTTCTTAGGACCCTATCTATTTGAAAAGACTTTAAGTGCAAAATATTTGTACATATCTCAAGAATCAAATAAATTACAAATTCAAATCAGTGGTCAACCTGTATAAGTGTTGCAAGCTTTTGAGAGTGAATAAAATTGAGATAATGTCAACTTTCCCTTTCAAATTTTGCAGCCATGACATAGTAATTATAAAAGGACACTCTGGTTGGGGATGGTGAGAACAATTCCTCAGGATGTCTGTAGCTGCAGATCTCACTAGTGGCCCAAATCTCTGGTTTTAAGTGACATCAGTGAACTAGACAATAACCCTCTGCTTTTAAGGGTGGGCAGTTTGAGTTTACTGGGATGGCTCAGTAGGTATGCATCTTTTACTTAAAATTAAGAAGAAAAAGTTTTTAAAGAATTGGCCATAGTAATAATATATAGGTTTCAGAAGGATTCTGTTTTTTTTTTTTTTTATACAAGGGTTTTCAAAAAGTTCATGGAAGGATTTGTATTATCTTTTAATTCAATTTTTCCACGAACTTTTTGAAGTACCCTCATATTATAGCTTATGTTCTTGTGAAACCTGAGAGAATTTGGCCTAATAAAATGACAATCTTAAACTCCAAGTTAGAATTTGCGGTTGAGTAATTGGTGTGGCCTAAGTCGAAATATAAGTGTGTACAGTTATTGGAACATCTGAGAGAAATTTAGATTCACTGTATTTATAAGATTAACTTATTAAACTTACATATCATTTACATACTTAGAAAGGTTTTGTTTATTTCAAATAATCAAAAAAAATATATTAAATGTGTAATGGCTATGTGAAATGATGAAGTTGTTTAATTACTGAGTTTGTAATCAAGATCAAATATTATTCAAAGCCCCCTTAAAAGTGATAGTCAAAATTTGCTATGTTATAAATAGAAAAATAAGCTTTATGAGTCTAACTTGAAAGTTTGAGAACTGAGGTCTTGAATTTATAACAAATATATTTAAAACTAATTGTTAAAATCAAAAGTAAACTTCTAATGAATCTTTTCTGCCTAAAAAAAAAAAAAAAAAGAAAGAAAAAGAAAAACATCTCAAGGGTAACAAAAAGCTCTTATAATCAGTCTTCTAAGTTATTGCTATCTAGATAGATGAACTTGGATTAGCAGCTGGTGTTTTAGTGGCCCCAGGACTGGGCAAAGGGCCATCTGCACAGGGAAGTCCAGAGGCCTTTCTTGGCCAATGGTGGCCTAAAGGCCAAGTTGAGATTTAAGTTTAAAATTCTGCTTAAAGTGATACACATTTAAAGCTGAGCCTTCAAGCAAAGCTTGCTCCATTTCTGTAGCTCCTCAGCCATGCAGTACAGTTAGAGTGGTGTTAATACTGAGGTCTCTGTGAATTTATTTGTCGTGGGTGCATTTCCACAGCTTTTCACCTCCTTGGGTCCCAAAGTCCCTATAGAACTTTCATCCAACATCAGGGAAAGGTTGGAGAATGGAGAAAAGTGGATTTTTTTTTTACACTCTTCTTTGGGTATGCTCCTTCCCCACTGGCACTGGGGTAAGATGGTTTTTAGAAAACAACACTCCCTGGGGAATCAGGGAGCTGGGTCAAGAGGATTTCTCCTTTTGAGGTCTTAGTGAGGCTTTTGTTGTTTTCTGCAGAGTTGGAAGGAAGCAGAGAATCAAACAGAGTACGCCAAATCCTGTTTGAAACTAGAAAGGGCCTAAGGAATAGATATGTAAAATAAAAAATGCTTTGTAACAGAGGGCTATGTACAGAAATCTCCAAATTCACTAACCAAATAAATTAACCCTCGATGAAGATCAAAATTCTATATTCTGTACCAAAAAAAAAAGGAGGAGGAAATAAAGAAAAGATCTACCCAAAGTCACCAAATTGACATTCAAGCATGGAGCTGAAACCAGCCAGCCTTGCAGACCAGAGCCACGACCAACAAGACAAGCCTAAGCCCAGTGGTTGGAGAGCTGTGAGACAGATAGACCTCTCTCCAGGGAGGATTACTGTACAAACACATGCACAGCTCTTTGACATTTGCATTAGCTCACTCAGAATAAATTTGCGCCTGACTCTTCGGGAATTCCAAAGTTGATATACCTGGAGAGAAAGTTCTCCAGGGACTGCTTCTTGTCCTCCTTGCAAACAATGCCCTCCTTCTTCTGCTTCTCCATATCTTTGATCCGGGACTGGAACGTATCAATCAGATCGAACACAGACTTCATTGCTATAGGCACCTCATAGTATTGCTGTTTGGAAAAGAATAGAATGCATATAATGTGTAAGTGCATTTCTTCCCTCTGTTCAGAAGATAGAGAACCTGGGAGAATTCAGGGGAGCTCTGGCGAAATTTTCACAATGAGAGCGTGGAGGGATCTTTGATTTATAAATACTCTCCTGCAATAGTACCTCTCCTGATGTTTTGGGGTTCCAATTACATGAAACAACTGCCACTTTATAAGTAATTCTTAACTGCTCTCCTTCTATTGAAAAGTGTTTGTGTCTTCCTCACCATACACATCCTAGATTCACTTCTCTGACTCTGGGACTAAGTGGGTTCGTGTTCACTACACAACTGAAGAAGTGAGAAACACTGTACCTAACACAGGAAACTCTTATTGCCAGGTCACATAAGCGTAGCTTTCCACCAAGGCCTGTTCTGTGGTCCCAGGGATTTCTTTATTTTAAAATTAGGTTATGTTTGCTTATGTGTTCCCATTAACAAGTTGGGATCCAACTGAAAGACAATGAAATCCGGTTTCTTGGATCACAGCTGTCTGAACTTACAACAGCAACCTGAGATGGATTTGGAGGCTGGCTTGAGCATAACCAGCATAAGTGGACAACAATCTGCACATGGCTTGGAGCTGTGTCCCCATTGGGAATTCAGTAAATCACAGAAAGTCAGAGCTGGCAGGGACCTGAGAGATTATCTAGTCTAACCTCTCTCATTAGAGACAGGGCAACACATGTGTGGAATGAATTAATGAAGCAATCTCTCTCCAGATCCATAAAAATACTACAAGTTGAATCATCTGCTCTGATAGCCCATACAGCCTTTTTTCCTAAAGATTTTCACTTAAGTATGGTATACTATCAATGTACTAGAACGGTTAAGACAGGGGGCTCTGGAGCCAGCCTGTGTGGTAATAAAGACTAAAGTCACTAACTGGGTGAACTTGGGCTAGTTACCTTAACCATTTTGAGCCTCTGTTTTTTTCCTTTGTGAAATAAAAATAATACTGGTATTTATCTTCAGCATTTTAGATAAGAATTGCAAATGGTTGAGCAGAGTGCCTGGCATAAGGAAAGCACTCAATAAAGTTAGCTATTTTTGTTGTTGTTATTATTATTATTATTATTATGACTACATGGCATAGTTTTTCATGGTTTAGGACTTTTGTCCCTAAGCATAAAAAAGAAGTTTAAAACCCTACAGCCTTGTTCATGTTGGATCAGGAGGTAAATTTCCAGGCCCTTCCAAAATAGGCCTGTGTTAAACGTGGGTTTCTTGAAGACAAACACCACACCCTTCACCTTTTATCCCCAGGGCATTGCACATTGTAGTTATACAGCATGTGTCTGATGAATGCGTGATACTGACATTACAAAAGAATTTAATTTGAGTCAAGTAGTGGGCCATGGGGGTCAGTCCAACCCAATCTTTTCTGGAGCCACATTTCTAGACACAAATTCATAGGACAACATGGAACATTTGGGTTGTTTCAAAACCTTACCACTTATGAAATAATTTGTACTTAACTCATATGTGTAATGGATTCATTGACCAAAAAAAAAAAAAAAAAAAAAAAAAAATCACAGTTACTATTCTGAGGAATGGCATTGCATCATCCAAAACAAGAACCTGTACCTTGACTCTCAGATCCACATCCGTTAGCACCATGAAGAAGTCATTGTAGGTCATTCCATACTCTTTCCTCAGCTCACTGATGAGATGCTGGTCTACCAAGTCTTCATCATCCACCACTCGCATGGGTTTCTCATTATCTTAAGGCAAATGAAATGGGAATAAAATATGGGTGTGGTAAGACAGAATCTGTGGCAAGTGAATGAGTGGAGGCTCTGGGCTTCCACCCTTCTATAATTACACCGGCCTTCATTTGTTTTATATATTCAACTCACATTGTGAATGAAGGGTTTCAGAGTGAATTAGTAAATATAGAAACAAACAAATAAAAAAACTAGTCTTAAAAGTCACTCTCCTAAAGACGATCAGGGCCACATCTCTGCCCACCCCATTCTAAATCAGAAGGAGCAAAGTGAGAACGAGACTGGTGAGTCACCCCTGGAAGAAGACTTCCAGCTCACCCAGGGAATGAGTCTTCACCCTAACCCACCAGGGAACTAGACCCGCATACTTCTGTTAAGCTTTATTTCCATTAAACATAATTCTGAGTCTAAAGTCTGTGTGGGTTCCTCCCTTGCAGTATAGAATTAACTTTTGACTAAGTAAACATGCCATAGCTGTAGAGAAAAATAAAAAGTCTATATTCAAAACTAGTCACAGGTTCATTTTGGCCCCCAAAGAAGTCAAGCTATCAATTCATAATGCAAATTTTGTAAGTGAATACAATTTCAAGCAAAGTGTGACTGAATTTATGGAAGTTAGCACCAATTATATATTTTTTCAATCATCAAACCCCAAAATAAATTATTACAGCTCAGAAGGGCTACTGAATGTGTTACTGGGTTAATGGGAAACATGAAAATTAAGGTAACTGAGGCTTTACATGGCAACTCATATGTCTGGGTAGCATTTTATCATTTCCAAGGATAGGACAGCTTTATTCACTTCTTCCTTCCTGTACAGGTCACAGTGTTTCTAGATTTTTTATCTTCAAAATAACCCCCTATGTTAAAGATAAATGTGAAAAATAACATTAGCAAATATGTGATGATAGGATATTAGCAAAGAGTTTATCAGTTACAATCAGCATCACCACCATAATTTTGCATATACAGAGTTTATAGCTTGAGTACCATAGACTATTATTCTTTTTAATAAGAAAAGGGGGCAATTACAATTTAACTATTACTTTGATTTATTTGATAGGATTGTTGGAAGTATATAAACAGGAAGTTTGATTTCTCCAAAGCAAATCAAAATAAGAGGGGTAAGAAGGTGTCTCTTTTCCTCCGTAAAGTCATAATAGTGGTTCAAGGAGGTGGTTCAAAGGCATGGAACTGAGAGCCTGGAGGTGGACCAAGGACTGTCTGCAGATGAGAAATAAATATGCCTTATACATATGAACTATTTTCATATGTACATTTTTGTTGTCATTAACAAAATATAAATTAAAAGGATTGTTAGATTCATGTTGTTGCATTTTTTTAGTATATCTTGTTGAGTATAAAAAACAAGTTACGGAATAACATGTATGAGGGTACTTCAAAAAGTTTGTGGAAAGATAGAATTAAAAGATAATACAAATATTTCCATAAACTTTTTGAAGATATCTCATATAGTATGACTTTATGCTTGTTTAAAAGGAAATAAAGCAAAAGAAAATACATCCATATGGGAATCCACATAGGAAAAGGTCCAGAAGGACACACAGCTGATAACAATGGTTACCTCTAGGGAGTGAGATGGGAGTGGGGAGTGGTGAGGTGGAAACTTTCACTATTTACTCTGCCTGTCTATATTATTCAAGTTTTAACAAGAAGGATATTTTCCTTTGTGAATAATAATAATAATAAAGAAACCCATAAACAAATTTTTTAAATGTGCTTAATAATTAATGTTCTGATTCCAAGTCTTTACAAACCAGATTTTATCTTGCACCTAGGAATTACAATTTTAATTCCCAACATGCATACATTTTTGCTTTTTTTTATTTAACAAAACATTTATCACCAGTGTCCTAAGTCAGTTCTGTGTTGGGTGCTAGATTCAGAGATCATCAAGTTCCAAGAACCAAAATTAAAACATTAGCATCTACCTTACATATGAAGTCACAAAAACAATTGAATGGCTCAGATGGAAGGAAGTTAGAGTTTACAGTAGATTTTAAAAATGGCCCCACCTCTACCTATACCTATTCCCTTTTCCCAGTATCTAAAGATCCCTGTTATGGTGAATGTGTTGAACTGTCTTGTCTCTTGATTTTGAGCTCATCTACACCACTTGCTTTGGCCAATGGAATATCAGCACAAGTGACACAAGCAGAGGCTTAGAAATGGGCTACACATTTGAGATTGCTCTTGCCTCTATCATTAACGTGAGAACATATCCACACTAGCTTACTAGAGGATAAATCAAGCCAAATTACCCAGTTCTCATCCCAGCCAAGGCTATCCCAGATCAGCTGACAGCCTGTTGACCCCCAACATGTGTACAAGCCCAGCCAACAGCCACAGAACCACCTTGCCAACCCATAACTGATTGCAGATGCATAAGCAAACCTAACCAACCCAGCCCAGCTGAACTCTACAGACTTGTCACTAAATGAATGTTTGTTGTTACATGCCACTGATGTTTCTGGGTCTCTTCTACATTGTGGCAATAGATAATTGGATACAGACATTACCCAGCTTAACTAAATTACATTACTGAGGCTGAAACTAAGGAACTGTAGTGGATGCTGTAGTGTGCTATACAGGTCCTACCTTCAGAACTGAAATTGCTGTGAATGTTAGCAGCTGGATCCCTCTCTAAGAATTGCTCTCCTTAGAAGAGAGATGCCTTTCCCCAAGTCACACCCCGTACTAGGGGACAGCTCACATTTAATGGTTGATGCAGTGGGGGAGAGGATAGAAATAAAAGCTGTCCTATTTGCCTCAAAGTGGACAAACTTAAAGGGCTAGCTACATTGTAGCTCAAATTCTCCCTGTGTCCGATCTTGCATCTCTCACTCCTCATAGGTATTATTCTTCCTGAGAATATACCCCATTAACCTCCTGCATGAGGTCATAGTCTCAGAATCTGTTTCTCAGAGAACATAATCTATCACAGAATCTATCCTGAGAAGAGGAGTGACTTGCTCAAGTTCACATTTCTAGTTAATAACAGAGTGAGGGTTAGGACTCAGGGAATATGACCTCACTTCTGTCCAGTGCTCTCTCTACTATACCAAAATACCACACGCTTAAAAGTAGAGAGGACCCAGGACCAAGATTTAAGGCAAACATTTTTCTAGCAGTACATGGCAATCTGGTTCTTCCTTTCAACTAAAATGTTTTCTGAAATATTTCAACTGAACATTAGAAATAAAACATTTTGCACTCTCAGACTACAGAAATATCTACATATTTGTGCTGAGTAGGAGAATCTACCAAAGAAAAACAATGAAAGCCCTGATTGACACTCGATTCAACTAGGATGGGGGCAACTCTACATCAGGACAGAATCTGTTCCAGGCCAAATTCTGAGGAAGGTACATGCTCCTGTCTCCAGCCTCCTGCTCCTGCCACAAGTCTCTTTATGCTCTGCATTCTGTCTAAATCAGGGCTGGGAAAACAAGAGGTTCTCTCCAGTCTGGAAAAACAATGTAGAGTTGGCAACTTCTTGCTAAATTTATCCAAGTCTGTCTAAGCTCTAGTCCTTATCAGGACTTGCAGGGTTGCTGGGCTTAGAAGCAAAAATGCTTTAGGAAACATCCTATAAACCATCTACATGCTCCTGACCCAGATAAAATGACTCACAGATGGGATTTGGACCTAAGATTATTAAGAAGAGGAATGGCCAGGTAGGGTGAACTCTGTAATGTGATGGTAAGGACTGGCCTGAGAAGTGGGAAATTTGCCTAGATCCCCATCCTTTAAAAACCTCAACCTCAATCGGTGGTCAAATTCAGATTGTAGTAAATTTCTTCATTTATTTGTGTTTCCATGACTGACTATAGATGGTAATGACACTGCAGAAATTTAGCTTCAATTATATTAAACACCAACTGTGTGCCAGGCATTACGTTTAAAGCTTTCATCTGTGTCTGCTTCTTCTCTGTGACATCCATGGTTTCTCTCCCTCCAAACTTATCTTTCCTAAGTTCAGGCCATTCCACCAATAGCTAGACCACTTCTGCTTTTCCCATTGTTTCAGATGTTCCCGATCTCCTCTAGCAGTTTTTCAAAGTATAATCTGCTATCTACCTTCGTCAAAATCACCTTGAGTGCTTGTTAAAATCACAGTTCTTGAATCCAGACCAATTGAATCAGAATCGCTGGTGGTGAGGCCCAGGAATCTGCATTTCAACAAGTTTTTTGGTAATTGTTATGTGCTCTTAAGGACAGACAGCTACTGTCCCACAGTATAAAATCTAAATCCTTGTCATAGCATACAAGGCCATTTATGACATGAACTCTATCTTAATAAACATGCCTATTGACTCTTCATTCATACACTATACACCAGCCCTCTGTTTTCAGTTTCTAGAAACATACCCTCTCTTCCTGGAATGCTATCCAGATACTTATCTACAAGGGTGCTCCTAATTACCCATGCAACCTGTCTTTACCTTACCTGTGCACTCATAACATTTTTGCATTCCTCTGTAATAATGCTTATTACCTTGCATTGCAACCAGTTGTTGACATGTCTATCTTCCCAACAGATATGAACTCAACAACAAGGACTGAGTCTTTATATGCATTCAACCTGGCACAGTTCCTGGCACACAATAGGTACTCAGTACAGATTTGGTGATCATTAAAACTCTCCCCTAAGAAAGATATTACATATAAAAAAGAAGGTAGTGAAAGATAGACTGAAGAAGGCGACTGATTCTGGGTCTGTGTAGAAAACCCACCATCGAACCTTCACACTTTCCTTTGATCTTGTGAGCCTGCAACACAGCCAAGTCTAATGTAATTTGAGAAAACACATCCATATATATTTATTTTCTAAATTTGGGTTTGCATGCATTAGGTCTTTTAAATAAAACATATCTGTAAGGCATTTAAAATATAACTACCCTTTTTGGTAAGTCAGTACAGGCTAAAAACCTCATTTGTACGAAGCTAAATCTGGAGGCATACTCCAGTAGAAGCTGACTTGTTTAAAAGCAATATTCTCAAGAATATCACCAGGACTGCTGAGCAGTCTACAGTAGATTATTTCAGTTAGGATAACCTTGGCCTCCAGCTATGGGACTTACTTCCTTTTGATTAAATGATTAAATGACTTTGGGGTTGATCTCCTAACTCTATGAGTGGGTCATTTTCCTACCTATCACCCCCCTGCAAGATGAGTGACAGGACTGAATTCACAGGAGGGACTAATCTGCTACTCTCACTTAGTCTCTAGAAAGAGCAACTAGTCTTATCAATGAAGAATGTGCTTTTCTGTCCTATAGACTGACTCATAAAACCTTAAATGTTATTTAAAATTTATTTGAAAAGCATATTCAGAAATCTTTAGTGATTTCATATGGTTTACCAAATAAAGTTTGAATTCTTTGCCCTGGTATTTGAAATCTTCTAAAACCAGGTGCCAAGCTACATTCCTAGCCCTCTCTCCCCATCTTATTCTACACCCAACCTTCTGCTGGAGATCAAACCTAGCTGCAAATCAGAATCACCTAAGCAATATTTTAAAAACATGATTCCTGGACCCCATCGCTAAACTGAAAAGTCATTATCTTGGAGTGGGAAGGGGAGCTGGGAGTCTGAATTTTTCTTCTAGTTTATATACAGTGCCTATACACTGAGATGAAAAAGACCAACTAGAAAAAGACCCAATGGAAAAGTGGACAAAGAGCACAAAGATGAAATACAATGCTCCTTAAACATCAAAAGATGTTCAACTATACTTACAAAAAGAGAAATGCAAGCCAACACTACCCTACATCGATATCAATTTTTGCATATCACATTGGTCAGAAATATCCAAAAGTTTGTTCATGTAGTGTAATTGGAGAGGTTTGAGGAAACAGACACTCAAACATAGCTGGTGGAATTGGAAAATGATACAACTTGTATGGAGAGAAATCTGTCAGTATCTATCAAAACTAGACATATTTTCTGTTTGGTTCAACAATCCTACTTCTTAGAATCTATTGTAAAAATACACCCACAATTTCACAATTAATAACCTTGTACATATATCACTCTATGTATGTGTGATACATATATAATAAGAAAATACTGAAAACAATCCAAATGTCCATCAACAAACTGGTTAAATAAACTACGGTAGAATCTCACAATGGTTCAAAAGGAATGGGGAAGATCTCTACATACTTATAAAGAAAGATCACCAGGAAATATATTTAAGCCAAAAAAGCAAGATGTGAAACAGTATATATACTATACTATATTTTGTATAGAAAGCAAGGGAATACAGATATTTACATTTACTTGTATTTGCATAAAGAAGCACTACATGAAAAAACAAGGAATTGTAAAAATGATGATGTATAGGGGGCAGAGAGCAGCAGGGTAAAGGGGTCAAGAGTGGGTACAAGAGCTGTCCGTGCATATCTTTTTATATAGCTTTGACTTTGGAATCCAGAAAATGTATCCTTTCTTTAAAAAATTAAATAAAAACAAAAAACTTTGATAGAGTCATCACCTGTGAAAAACAGCTACTCATTTTTCAAGGTCCCACATTAAATCAACCCACTTTTCAGACTTCTCTGGTATTTACAATACCTTCTCTGATGACTGCAACTGGAAGAGCTTATCCCTCCACCACATTCTTTAAACACCTGTTTTGCACACTTGACCTATCAGGCACTTTTCACCCTTGATTGTCAGGGTTTGATCTTGACACTGACACACTTTATATTGGAGGCAGCAAATGGCAGAGGAATAGGATGACTGAACAAGTCAGGAGACAGGCTCTCTAGGCTCTACGGCACAGAACGGTTGATAATAGAGGACTGAGTAAACCGACGGGACACTGGCCAGTGTATGGAAATCTGAGCACCCACCCAGCCTCTCCTACCAGCTCAGGGTGGCAGCGTCTAGAGAGAGCAGTTCTCAGGCACTCTCACCACTGAAGAAAGGAGAAGTTGGGGAACAAAGGGTCAATTTTTTAGGACTGCCCCTGAAGGAAAGAAACATTTTTGGATTGTTACAAATCCTGATGATTTTGAGGCTTTGCCATAGAGAATAATTCTCTTCAACAGGATGAAAGACAGAAAGAATATTTTATGCTGATATGTATTCTATCATTCTCATTTACAAAAGCTATTTTAAAAAATCACCTATGAATTTCTTACTCATATGTAAGTAAGGAAACAACGCTTTCTCTCTCCTTGTTGCCACATTCTACCTCCATCAATTTTTCCACCTCTCATTTTATCAATTACTCTCAAACTCACCTTCCTTCAAAAGAAGCTATCAAAGAACTTCCTTTGTCCTATAAAATGTCCTGCGTGTTCTGCCCTTAAAATTTGGTGATCAAATACCCGTGTCAAAATATTTTCATCTCTACATTTTGCTAAGAATGAAACCTGCTTGCTGTGTTTCCCATCTCCGACTTCTTTTTATTCTGTGATAAAGCGCCTTTTGCCGGCAACAACTTCTTCTCTGACAAACTCTGTCTATAATGCATGCACTTAACATACACACCAATATTCCTATCCTGGATTGGCATTTTAAAGACCACTAACAATAAAAAAAAATGCCTTTATGTGTTAGGTCATTTTAAACCCACACGTGTAATATATTCTGTGCTGGCAAAACCAGGTGGGCATTGGAATTTGCTCAAGCATAAATAACTTTCTTTGGACTAAAGCCTGAAGTCTTAAGGTAAGTTTCTTGATGTTTGTAGGTCCATCATCAATGGTCCAACTTCATTTAGCAAGATGAAACTGCTGGAGAGTACAGCCCACACCGTCGCTGGCTGTGGGCCTCTGCTTTCAAGACCCAGTAAAAGTCTGGAAGAGTAGGCAGTGCTTGATTTATTTTTAAGGAAAAGTAAGGCCATCTGATAGACTTCCAGCTGAAAATCAGTCAAGGCTGGGGTTTGGTTCACTAAGACCGTGGCTCATGCCAATTCTTATTTTCCCATGGCTGACTCCCAGTCTTGGCTGAAAGTTCTACAGCCTTTCCCATAAGGGTAGCCTGGGACATGACACAAGGACAGAAAGGGCTTCCAAGAATTAAATGAGACACAAAATATCGCCCTTCCCACCCCCCTCCCGCCGCAATCAGGTCCAGGCTGCCATTCAGTGAGGCAAATACCCAAATCACAATACCTGATTTCCAATAAAGCAGGAAAGAAAATCTCAGCCCGTCTACAGTTCATACAATCCAGATGTCTAGAAAACAGCAGGATTATGCTAAAAATTTGCCAAGGCAGCACCAGATGCTTATTATACAACCTTATAGAAATTGAGGTAGAAGATATGATTTTTCCAAACTTCTCTGAAATAAGGAATGAGAATACTTTGTAGAAGACTTTGACATCAGGAACACCTGGTTGAGGAGGGTTTTCATCACCAGCCAGCACCAGTCTGTACTGCTTTGAATCTTACTTCCTCTCTAGACATCTGGAATATAATTAAGCTCACCGGCTTTGTGCTACTATTTGAGAATCCAGGAAACAAATGATTGAATCCCAGTTAACCACTAAATATGAAGCATTATAAGACTCTTAAGCTTCAGTTTTGTCACCAGGAGTAGTAATGTAGCCTGACCTGGAAGAGTAGATGTGAGGGTTCATACGTCAACATTCTGCAATTAGCAGAAAGCAATTACAAGTATTTTGCAATTATTGGTGCTCTAATGACAACTGTGACAGCTCATTGATCTCCAGATAACTGCCAGATCAAATGGTGGTGATGACAGTGACCACAATAATTGTGCATTTTTATACATTATCTTATTCAATCCTTACCATAGTCCATGAAATAGATATGATTACTTTTGAACTAAGACTTAGGGGGTAATTTGCCCAATGTCACACAATAAATAAATCGTGACTCTGAATTTAAATCTGTTTGTCTGCCTCCAGAACTTTTGTGTCTTCTGTTTGTATGATTATTGCTGTTGTTGTTTTGGTTAAGGACACTCCTTCTTTTTATTTTTTTGTTTCCCCCCAAACATACCCACAGTACAGGATAAATGTCCACAGCCAATCACCAATCCACAATGATTTATAATGGGTCATGAAAGAATGCTATTTATTTTTCCTTTGTAGCCATTTGAGGGTATGGTGAGCTAATGAAAGCACAGAATGAATAACTGAAACTTTACACCTGAGTAAGTTCTAGAGATCTGCTGTACAACATTGTGCTTATAATTAATAATACTATATTTTGCACTTAAAATTTTAAGAGTGTACATCTCTTGTTAAGTGCTCTCACGACAATAAAAAAATATGATTTAGAAAGCTAGGCCATATTCAAATCAAATTGACATTATCATGACATAATTATGTGTTCAATTATACCAAGATCATCTGCCAGAAAAATCTGTAAGATAATGTGTTATATGTATTGAAGTTAAATGTTAACTAATGGGGAAAATATATTTTACATTCAGTTGTTTTTAGATGAAATATGTTTTACGAAAAAATGCAGAATATGCAAATAATGGAATATGAAGGGTTACTCTAAAGGATTTTCATTATAATTAAAACAAGAGCAATAAAAAAAAAACTGGTAGAGAAAGCATATTAAAAAAAATTTGCTAAAAAAAATAAAGCCCTAGAGATGTAATAATTATAAAAACTAGGTGGGTCACATTTGGGGCTTCTGACTATGAGGTCTGACTAATGACAGTAAGCCTTGCAACATTCCCATGAGAACTGCAGTGAGTTAGAGCTCAGCTGCCCAATGCTGAGCTGTTCGCCTCATGAATCTCACATGCATCATTAATATGAAAAATTGTGAAAATTCTAAACTCAGCCAAATTCTTCTGCTCTCCAAAAGGACTTGGGTACAGTTCAGTCCATATTTTCAGTAACTTTTCATTTAGCTGAACAGCTTCTCTCAGCTCTGGTTAATTCCCTCCTCAGGCTTGCCAGAGTCAAGGACTTCCAAGAGTCTGGCAGGTCACCTGCAGCACAAAGCCTTCAGGAAGATCAGAAAATGTTGCTCACAGGCAAGAAGATTGGGGATGCAGAGGAAAGTGTCTGAATCCCTCTCTGATTCTCCCCCACATTGTATTACTTTCTCATTTTTCTCCACCTTACTGACTTTCAGACAATAGTGTTCTTGCATGTTTTTCATTTTAAAGTGCTGAAACTTAAATCAGAACAACCCTGGAATAGCTACGTAAATTGGTAGGCAAACTTGCCTGTTTTGGAACTAAAGATCCTTCTGGGCATCTGAATTTTCCTTTTGACCCCCCACCTACCTTTCCCATAAAGTTTGTCCCACCTTAGTATGAAAAAAACAATAATATAATTAAAATGTTTAAGAGAACCTAGCTGGAAGTGGTCGATTTTCATGGTGCTGTTGTTGACAGGGCCAAAGACAGTGATAACGGAGATTTTCCTGGTGGCCATCTTGCAGAAACTTTCCAGATACTCATCCCGTTGTTGCACATACATGTTGTTCTCAGCCTTGGGAGCAGTGATCAGCTGTAGGTCAAGGACAAGCAAATATTAATTCATAGTGATAGCTTCACATTGAGGCAAAACCCAAAGAGATGATCTGGAATAGATGGCTGGTAGTGACTAACATCTAAACTGCAGAATATTCTGTTGACGGTTAGCATAATCAGGGCCATAAAAAGGCCTTTTGGAAAGGCCTTTTTTTTTTTTTTTTTAAATTGGCTCCAGACAGCTTAGTGCTTTCTACTCACTTCCATTATTTACCTTCATTACTAGTCTCCATGTGTCTCGGTTTTCTCATTTGTGAACTCCACACAGGAATACTTATTTTGCAAGGCTGTTGTGAGCATTATATGAATTCTTGGCATGCAAAAATTGTTCAATAAATATTATCTCCCTTTTCTCATTTTGATCTTCATTATTGTAATTGGCCGATCAGACATTGGCTAATTTAGTAGTTACTACTATTATTTCACATTCCACAGGGTTGAAAGAGTTTCACAGCCAGGCCTCGGCACTATGGAACATTCTATGGCTTAGTATTTTTATTAGGCAATCTTGCAGAAAATTTTTATGATGGCCTTTTGGCCTGTGTTTTGTCACATAGAAAATATTCATTGTCACATTGGGCCAGCACAGAGCTCATGGTGGATATCTTTCAATATTGCAGTCCTCAAACAGGATGGTTTTTAAACTTTCAGTTTTAGACTTTTCTCCAATTCAGACCTGGTATTTTTCACCTGGCCCCTAAGAATTCTCTATACGTGACAAAATACTAACCCTCATGGGCATTAAAATATGTTCACTAGCCTTTCATTGGAATATTAACAAAAGTTTTCTAGAATGAAGTTTATTGGTTTTTGTTCCTTTTTGAGATTGTTATTTATTTGAAATAGACATTATCTAGTTTATTTATCAGCACCGCACTCTCCCGAGTGAGCCACGGGCCGGCCCAGTTTATTTATGATCTTGTGTTTATATGCCTATCTAGATGGACATGGTGGGTAGGAAAAGTTTGTTTTAGAAGTGTAATTTTCCAAGAGGAAAAATAATAAAATTCCTCCAAATATGTTCATTGATTCACACTTAGCCTTAAGAAAAGATTTAAGGTGGCTATAAAAAGGTACGGTTATTGTATTTTTGGTTTGTTTGTTTTTAATTAGCTATTTGGAATTTGAAAATATGTCTTCAGGTTTTAATGGTAGCCCAAATCCTGAAGGTCTATTTTAACTTGGTATTTTTAGGTTTTTCTTTCTGGCTCTTCTTTGTTCATAAACACACTATTTTGAAATAAATAAAGTGAATGTTTAGGTGAGAAAACGAAAGTGTAAAAACAAAAGTAAGGGAAAGAGATTCACTGTTAATGATTTTAGATCCTATTCTAAATTAAGGATAAGCCCATATTTAGAATATATTTAGAGTTGTTTCTAGGCACAGCTGCCCAGATGCTAGGTGACTGATGACTACCTGACACTGAAACTTCAATTCCATACATAAACTCTGTGACACTTTGTTTCATCCCTTGGCATGAATACTTACAATCCCTGGACAGACTGTGATATGGCAGGATTTTAAAGTCCTCAGAGCCCCCTCCTCTAGTTTTCTCCTCCTCTTTGTGTATAATTAAGAATTTCAGACAATGTATCATCATACAGAATCTCATCCTTCCCTGTGCGGTAGTTTCTCCCATATAGCTTTGCATGCAGTAGCATTAGGCTGTGGATACCAGTGGAAATCTCACTTAAATAAATAAAAACCTCTGATGTTTATTTTCACCTCAACACTTTTGCCCAAGAATGCCTTAACCCACGAGGGAGGTGACATTCATTTTTCATGACTCATTTCCTGGCTTGCTGACAGTCCTCCCATTCCTCCCTTTTGTGAGCTCTCCACCCCCCATAGCGAGAACAGTCTGAATTATGAAGTGAAAGGAATCTTGGACACAGTGGCTTAGAGAATGGGTGACTGCAGTCAAAGCTAGAGAGCTAGCTCAATCTCTGGCTAGCTTATATCCTTAACAAAGCCACTTAATCTTATGAACTCAGCTTTGCCATCTTTATAATGGAAAAACTTCCCTGCCAACCTCATAAAGCTGTGACAGTTAAGTGGAAAAAAAATTTACCTGTATAGGCTGCATGCCCCTGGGCACAACATATATGTTGGCTCTGAATAGTTCACCCACATTCCTTCCTCTGCCTTTGCCATGTCACCCATCCTGTCTCTTATGTCCCGCCCCACCACTGCCTTATCTGAATCTGAGTCTTTCTTCAAACGCAGCATCTCTCTTAAAATATTTTCTAGCCCATAATAATCACTTCATCCTTTTGATTACTATCCTTGTGTCTGCAGTGCTTATTTCGAATTTATGTATTTCCTTCACTTATTATTATCTTTTGTGTTGACCTCACACCTCCCCAACCAGAGTGTAAATTTCTCAAGGCATTGAAGCCCCAGAACCTATTACTGTCCTGCAGATGGCAGAAGCACAAATGTTGGCCCACATTCCTCAGTTTACATAGATCACCCCCATGAGAGGAGAAGGGAGTGACTCTAACAAAGGAGTCCCCTGGTTATGAATATCTACAGGCAACCCACAAACCAGTAAAGACACTCTCTTACATTTAATCTGGTCCTCGAGTTTGCATCAAGGAAAATAGAGTAGGCTGATCATCAGAACACATTTCAGGGACTCTTCCCTATGTATTGACATCTCTATCACATTCACTTTTTGGTTTGGCAATATGTCAGACAGTGTTTAAAATGAAAACCATTTTCAGTCCCCTCTTCCTGAAAAGAGCATCCTAGAACTCCTTGTAAACACTGTCTGTCACTTGGCCTCTTTCCAGTTTGGTGGCGATAAATCAGGACACGCGTCATGAATTTAAAATTGTGTTGTGGTTCTTTTTCATGTTTCTATTCCAACTAGTGTGTTGGCTCAGTGATCCTCAGAGGATAATGAAGCCTGTTTAGATAAGTCATGGAATAAACAGGAATAGGAAGATGCTAGGAGAAAGATTTTTTAAGTTGCAGATTATTCTAAATACTGTTAGACTCCAAACACTACATTCTTACAGGATTCTGAAAAATAGCTTTGAAGCTAGTAGTGTGCCTTAGTAAAGCAGAACTTTTAAATCTTATTAAAAAATTAAACCAAATGAGTAGACTGTTGTCCCTATATCCAGATTTCTGAAGTAAGGTTGAAAATACTAACCCACTTGAATTACAGAAGATTCAGTTGCTAAAGAATGCTTAAACTTGCACTTGAATTTATGCAGTTCTGCACTCTGAGGCACCTTGTAAACTGACGAGTAGGTAGATCTCAGAGCAATAAATGATGACTTGTCAGCTAAACTCCACATAGTCCAATGTTTTAGTGATAAACAGCTTACCTATAATCTCACTATAGCCAACCCTAAACTGACAAAAGCAGTCTAAAGGATTAGATTAACTGGGATTCAATCTATTATTCTTGACTGACTGCCTGGAAAGCCAGAGAATTGAGGTGCAGAGAACTAGCTGGGCATTTAGGGGCAGAAATTCCACATTTGTGCTAAGCACAAAATGTTGAAATTACTATACTTTACCATTTATGGAAACAAAATTTATTTATGAAAATAAATTTTAAGATGTTTATATTTATTAGCTAACAGAATAATTCCTGTTTCCCCTTCACTCTATGGCATAGGTCACAGAAAGACAGAATGGAGGAGTGGCTCAAGCTTGAGCTTTAAAAATAAACAGATCTGGGTTCTAATTCTACTTTGGCTGCATATTAGCTATACACTTTGGGTAACTTCTCAACTTCTCTAAGCTTCTATTTTCTCATTTGAAAAATGTGGTTAATAAATTATTCCGCCTGGGATTGTTGTGAGAATTAAACCTCACAGTCTCAGCAAAGCACTTTGCAGAATGTGCCTTTCTCTGTTGACAGGCTGAGAGGCAGGAGGTTTGAAGGACTGAACTCTGGCCTAAGAAGAGGATATCTAGCTCCACTTGCAGCTCCTTTGAAGGCCTCTAGGATGCCATTCACCCAACCACCACCTATACCGTTGCTGCCAGAGTCTCTCTAATTGGTTAAGTAGCAGTTATGTGAAATTTTCACATCTAAAGAATGATATAAATAAATGCAGAGCACTAGGGGTTTACAGTAAATTGTGGTTAGGCACCAGGTTACTAAAAAGCTGGAAAGATGAGCTGAAAGGCTGTACAAATTCTTGGAATGCAAACCTGCTTTCAGTTCGAGCACACTGGGTTGAATTGAGACCAGTTGGAGATAAATGTTCTCAGCCATACTAGAACAGCTTGAGAGTGCTACCCTTAGTGAATATTAATTGAATTACTGAGCTTCCTGAATAACATCAGCTGAGTTTGATTGAAAAAATGAGTGGAAAAGGAATAAATGGCACCAGCAGAGTCTATCATCCAGAAACACTGGTCTCCTCATTATCTGGTGAAACATTCTTATCTCTCCATCTTTTGCTTTTGTATCACGTTTATTTCATCTGGTCTTTTCTAATCCATTCTTATTTTAGACACTATTAGCTCTTCAGAAAACATGTTTCTGATGTGATCATCAGCTGGGCACGTGTAGGTGCAAAAGACTGAAATGCCTCCTGTTGGTATTTTCTTTCTAATAACAAACCGGGTTCCCTTGCTAGCCCCAAAGAGCCAACCCCACCAGGAGCAATTCCAGCTGGTTTCTGTTTTGCCTCACATGACATCAGCAAAAGCTGTCGTTTGCCTTTCATTTGCTAGAAATTTATGAGGGATACTGTTAAAAGCAGAAAAGACCCAGCTGGGGTTTCACATCCCTGACTAAAGGAGTGAAGAAAAGGAGGGAGAAATAAAAAGTATGACTAATATCAGGGATACAGTATGAAAACCTCTTTCTTTTGACTCACTAACTAGGGGCAATGGAAGTATTTGCCAGACGGGTGCACAACTACAATCCTCACATTTTCCCCATGATTATTTTTTCCCTGGTTATTTGCTTACCCTGTCGGCTAAATGGACAGAGTTGGGTGATGTGCTTTAGTGAGCTGGATAAAGTCCCAGGTACTCAGGAGGAGAGCAATGGAGCACACAATGAATGCTTTCCCATGCCCCAAAAGAAAGCAGTTCACCCCCATGGGTCCCCTAACAAACATTCAAGTACCAGCAAACATTCAAGTACCAGGTAGACTTCTACTCTGAAACCAGTGATTCTTCTGGTTCTAACTGGAATATTCCCATTTAAGTTTTTATACTCTGGGAATATCCAAGCAGTTATTAAACTACTCTAACAGATAGCCTATCATCTGATAACTTAAGTTTATATAATCACTTTAAGGCTTGTCTCCTTTTTCACACACTTGGGCAAAAGCACACGCACACACTCATGTTACAGAGCCCCAGGAGAAACTGACATATGGACTCCAAATTCAGATATATCTTTAAGGTATTGGAAATCGGAGCAATTAACCCAGTTCCCCACACTCCATCCCTTTGGCTCTTATTGGTAGCTGGACAGTGATGGGAGGAGGCAGCCTTTAAGGGGAGATTTCTGCCCACTGGTTTTGAAAGTATAAACAAAGATCACAGCAACAAGGTCCCTTCCCTACCCCCAGTCATACCCACCTCCCACTCAGTCTGCCTTACTTTCCCTTTTGAGGCTTCCAATGTTGATATAGACCTAATTAGGGAGAGAAGGGGAACTCTGCCATTTTTCCCCATACATTTGCTTCTAGTTCCTAAGTTCACACAGAGAAACCCTTTTCCTAAGTTGTAACTGGAACCAATGCATTTCATTTATGGAACTCCTTCAATCTCCTTTTATCCTTTGAACTTGGTAAGAAGGGAGCTGTGTTCAGAAACAGCCCCTGGAAAGGAGCAGAAAGGATGGGGGAGGGGTTCTGACAGTTTTGGAAGAAATTGATGGCAGGTGCTTCTCTGGGCTCATGTCTAAGGTCCCTCAGCCATGGATTCTACCTTAGGGCTGTGAGTTGTGTGGATAGAGGTTCATAGAGCCTCTAACTTGGAGTAGCTAATGGCCTGGCTGCCCTTTCTTGCCAAACTTCCTGATCTTCTTGACACAGTACAGGTTTAGTCAAGGCTAGTCTCTGGCAATGTGATTTTACAAAAATAACAAGACAAACATCAACATGCCCTGCGTCAGCCCACAGAACAATGGCAAGGAGATGATTACTTACAAGGAGCCTTCGTTTGCCTTCAAAGGACCCCAGCAGGTCAGCAACTGACTTCTTGGGACTCTGAATGAAATGTTTTGTGGTGGGTTTCTCATAGCCATCCTGCTCTGTTTTACCTGCTTTTTTCTTTTTGTTCTTCTCCTTCTCCTGCTTGCTCTTTTTCTCAGCCTTCTTCATTTGCTTTTCACTCTTAAGTAACTTGTCTGGTTTTTCATTCTTCACCTTTTTTTTCTTCTCCTTCTCAGGTTTCTCAAGCTTTTCATGCTTTTTAGTCTCCTTTGCTTTTTGGGGGGGAATATGCCCCACCTGCATCTCCTCCTCCAGCCGAGAGGCAGTGGGCTGGCTGAGGTCGTGCTTATCCTCGTACTCATTGCTGAGAATTTTGTCCTGGGCCTTTTTTTTGGGAGGTTTCCCCTTTGCGGGCTTGTGAGGACCTGGCACAACATTTGGGTCCCGGTGGCCATGTTCCCGCCTGTCCGTGCGGTTGTCCCGGAAGCGGCCTGGGCCAGCAGCCTTTGTGCTGGGCTCTGAGATGGTGGTGGGAGGGGCAGCCGTGAAGCTCTCGAAGCTGGTGGCCTTGCTGGGCTTCCTGGTGGCATGTGGCCTCTCCCTCTGCTGTTCTTTCCTGGGTGGAGGGTAGAGACTCTCTGAGACTGAGGGTCCCCTGGCAGTGGTCACCTCAGCTATTGCAGGGGGCCTGTGGGTGGCTGAGGAGGGGTGCTCTCGGGGGGTCCAGGGCCTTTGGGTGGTTGGAAAGGTGGTGGTGGTTGTGGGTCTTGCAGCTACTGTTACTACCCTGGATGTGGCCCGAGTTGCTGTTGTGACTGGAGCAGGAGGAAGGGTGGTGGCTCTGGGGGTCGGGGGCGGTGGGGGAGGAGCCGCCGTAGTGGTGGCCAGTTTTCTCATCACCTTCACCCGACTCTCTCTGGTTGGTGGGACTTGTGCTCTCCTTGGGTCTTCCTTCCTCTTCTCACTGCCCAGGCTTGGCCTTCCTGCTCCTCCTCCACCACCGTTCCCCTCCTCCACCACCTGGCCCTCTACACCAGAGGCCTTACATTTGGGGACAAACCCCTTCTGCCTGATCTTCTCTATCCTGCGGATGGGGCTCCGGTCGATGACCTCATACATAGCCTCCAGCCTGACCGGGTAAGGGTAGCGCTCTTCCACCTGCAGCGTCTTCTTCAGCAGTACCATGCCAAACTTGCCCTTTTCCAGCTTCAGGAAGCTCATCAGCTTTGGGATGAGGTTGGGGTCCAGGGGCTGCTCCAGGATCTGGCCCTCGCTCGTGATCCTTCGTACCTTGCCCCCTTCCTCACCTGCCTCGTGGAACAGCACAATCTGCTGGATGTGCCTTTCCGCCAGCTCGCAATACACATCATCCTTCAGGAGGCTCATCATTAGGCGGTAGTAGCCTTCCGAAGCATGTGGGGCTGAGATAACCCACAGCCTGTTCTTCCCTGCAAAGCTGGAAAGGATGTTGGGAGAGCTGGACCCAGAGGGGAAACGCAACATTCTTGACCGAGCTGAGGACCCCTCATCTCGGACCATCTCACGGGGAGAGCTCCTGGCTGTTGGTCTCTGCTCAGGTCTCACGAGGGCCCCGTTGATGCCTACGGGGACTGGCAGTGCCGTTGGGCGAGCTAGTCTCAATATTGGCACACTCCTCCTTCTTTGGAGAGGCTGAAGCTTGGGTTCTTCCAGGGTGGATCTCTCAATTCCACGAGATCTCCCCGTGTGCCTCAGAAACCGAACTGGCCGACCACTGACTGCCAAAACCAAAGGCACTTTCCGCCCTCCGTGGCTCCCTCTATTTGTGGCCTGGGGGTGGGGTTCTGATCCACACACCAGCCACACTGCCAACAGCATGGTGAAACGGGGTCCCATTCTCCACGTCATTGTGTAATCCGCTTTCAAAGGCAGCAGGGTCATGGACAGAAAGGGGAGGAGAATAAAAAAAAGAAAGAAAGAAAATTATTTAATTGCAAACAGAGCTGGTCATTTTCTCTTTCTGTATCTTGGCCAAGGGGGAGGGGGAGGAGTGGTTAGAGAAGAAGGAGAGAGGTCAGGGAATGGAAAATATGGTGAGATCTTGTTGCTTTTAATCCCCTGTAATTTGTCAGTGCTTAACAGGGACGGTTACATTAAGTAGGAAATCCAACTCAGTTCCTGGTCGGCTGCTTGCACTGTTTCAACTCTCTGGATGCTCCAGAGAAAATGTGAACTGAACATATTAATTATGACAACATTCTCAATTCATTTCTTCAAATAAGCAACAAAGAAGCAAACAAACACACCAGAGACAGAAAGGATCACACACTTACATTGTGGCTCATAGAGATGGAATGTAGAGGGTTTCAAAAGAAATCTGGAAGTTTGGTCCCCAGGACAGTTTCCTAGATGAAACACTTTTCCTCCCAACCCTCTGTCTCCTTTCTGAGGGTGAGCAGTACAAAGGGGTGTGCTGCTGTCCCAGCTTTCCAGTAGCACCACGGATCCGCAGCCTGTCCTGACTGAGCGCTGGGCTGATGTCTTTGCTTTGGGCTGAGTCTTTTTACCTTCTGGACAAGGAGGATGAGGTGATAGGAGCTGTCCTTTTAAATCTTTGTATCTCCATTTGTCTTGCAGTTTCTCTTTGGTCTTCTGCGTCTGTGTGTGCCAGTCGCTTGTGCCGACACAGGGCGTCCCTTAAAGTCGAGTCCTAGCGATTTCTGAATCTCTCTCTCTCCCTCTGCAGAGTTCCAGGATCCTTCTTATCACTCTTTCCCCCACAGTCTGGCTTAGTCCCTTTGTTTCCGGGCGTAAAAGCACTGGGATTAATATGTTTTCCAGGCTGAGGGAAAACACAGGAATGTGATGTTGAAAAAAGTCTCTTTTTCTTTTCCTACGCTCCTCTCCTCCTTTATTTCTCCCCACCTTTTTTCTTCCCTTTTCCTTCTCCTTCTCTTTCTTCTTCCTCTTGCCTGGACTCAGTCCCAGAAATGTCAGGACTATCTCAGTTTTGCTCCAAACCAAACTCAAACAACAGCAGCCACTGGAAATCAAGGAAACTTCACTAAGAATTTAACAGATCAGCAAAACACCGCCTCCTTCCAATTTCAGCACATTGAGAGTGAACTCGGTGAGGAGGGAGAGGACTGTTCTTTAGGGTGGCGGAAAGTTTTGAAACTCTACCCATCATCATAAATCACGTTAGAACAGGGTGACTGAGGACTTAACCCCTTCCATACCAAATAATCAGGGGACTTTCCTTTCCTGTCTGTTCTCACACTGCACTTTGGGAGGGGAAATTTCTCAGATTTCTGCATCTGGCTGTTTGGTTTTCTTACAGATACTCACTTGGGTCAGGGGGCTTGGCTGTGCATATATAGTCAGTATGTGTGTGTGTGTGTGTGTGTGTATGTGTGTGTATGTGTGTGTGTATATATATATATATATATATATTTCCATGAATATATTTTTATCTCTTTCTCCTTGCTTCGTGCTTTTAGTTTGAGGTTGGAAAAGCCCATGGAAAACATGACTGGGTTGTTTTTATTTTATGCTAATTGGAGATCATATTACTGGGTTCCTGGTCCTAGTTTCTCCTTGGCATGGAAGAAAGCTGGTAAAAGGTTAGAAATGCAGGGAATGGCTGCTGTTACTCTGAGACTGCAGTTGGCCATTACATTAGGGAACAGGCATTATGATCTCCAGCTTTAGTGCCCTGGCTACAAATGGTAGACTAAGGGATTCCTTGGAGGGCATGAGTCCGTGTGTGTGTGTGTGTGCGCGCGCGCGTGTGTGTGTGCGCGCGTGCGTGCGCGCATGCATATGTAGTGCAATATTTTGTTCTCCAGAGGCTTTAGGTGTCTGAAGGGCTTTATGCAATCCTTAGAGGTAGCCATATCAGGTTTCAAAGGAGAGAATGAAGCAGCTTTGGGCTTCCACCTCCTGGGTCTGCCATGAGAATTTAGCTTTTAGTGGGGAGGGAAGATGCCTCAGGTTATATGTATATCTCCTTCAGCCTCTTTAAGGGTGCACTGACTCTCCAAGTTGGTATAAAGTGCCACTGACAGTGGCAAGCCAGGGTTCTCAGAAGCCTTCTTGCAAGCCAGGCCACACTAATGGGTTCTCTCACTGGATAAAACCTCATCCCTTTTTGCTGCGCCTTGATTAGCCCCATCTTCCTGGGTTACATTTGCCTTTCCTCCATATAGCTCTGAGCATGGACTTGAGGAAGTCCTGTAGGGGACTGAGTGTGGAGCTCTCAGTCCATAGCTTGACCTCCAAGGGGTACCAAGAAGGAAGGCCCTCCTGTTATGCCCTCCTAGACGCTTGTGAGCACGGTAACAAAGGTGGGTTCAGGCAGAGTCCTGTCCACTAGAGGCAGAGAGGATTCCAGCTTTCATGAGATTCACCTGTTGATCAAATGCTTTGCACTTAGTTGGATGGTCCTAGATGTTATTTCCTTTCTTATCATTTCCGAATGTGTTCCTCACTATCCGTTACTGGGCCTTCTCCCTTCTGTCTTTTCCTTTTCTCTTTTCCCTACTAATAACAACTACATTTATTGAGCATTTTTACATGATGCTCTGGGCTTGGCACTTTCATATTTTATTTTATTCAACACCACAGCATTCCTAGGAGATAGGTAGGATGATACCCATTTTATAAACGAACAAACTGAGGCTTGGTGAGTTTAAATAACTTCCCTGTTGTAACACAAATGGTAAGTGATAGCTCTTAAATCTGAACCCGGGTTTAGAACTGTCTACAAAGCCCAATTCATTTCCTACCTATGCCTCTCTTTTTTTTTTCTCTTCCTTCAATTCCTTTTTGTGTTTCCCATGTTCATAGAAGAACCTCATGTATTTACTCAATCATAGTACTTACAGTTTTAAAGTCCTACTTTCTGAAATAATTGTGTAGATGTACTTTTTTTTTCCAACAGGTCCATAAAATTTTTTACCCATTTTCTTGAATATCTCATGGCTAACACCAACCTCCCAAAGATGTGCACAACATTCATCATCTGTGCATGTATAAAGCTCAAATACAGCCTTTTTAGCCATCTGGAGTTCCCCCAGAGGGGAAGCCACCCCAACCCTGAGCTGCATTTGTCTTCCTGGGACCTTGGGCTTTCTTCCCTTCTGTGAGTTCCAGTCACTAGATGGCGCGCTAAACACATATGTGGGAGAGGACCTAACACTGCCACCTCTGTGCTTCCTCCCAACACCTCCTCCTTCATCTCTCCCCCCGCCCTCCACCTCCCTGGTGGCAACGTGGGGCTTCTTGAGCTCCTTCAGGATTTTCTCATCTGAATGCCTAAACCATTTACCTGGGACCACAATAAATCTCCCCCTCCCCCACCCGGAAGTCCAGGGAGCACATATCTAATTAGAACAATTAGGGCACAAGTTTGCATCCACCCCGTTCTGGAGAAGCCTATAATAACTTATGGCATGAAATGATTCTCAGTTTCTAGTCCATGATTTAGGAGCTGTGTATAAAAATGTCCCCCGTTTAGGTCTTTACATTTTTCTGCAACCTCAGAAAGAACCAATTAGCGCGGGGGTGGGGGCAGTATCTGAAAGGAAGAGATTAATGTTGAGTCAGAGAAAGGTTAAAGGAATAAAATTTAAAAGTGGATTTTGGAAAGACTAATTTGGGAATTCGCTGACAGGAGACTACTTGACATTGGTTGTGTAATAATTTGGGGGGAGAAAAGGAAAAAATGCAAATCAGAATTGCTTTAGAGAAGCTAGGGTGGGGGTTGTCATTTGATGAAAGTTGGAGTGAATGTAAGGAGGCTTCCAGAAAGGGGTATGCTACCTGGTCAGACCCACACTGACCTCTGGCTTCAGCAACCTGGGACCAAGACTCAGGGAAACACATTGACTGTCCCAAGAACTCTAGAGAAACCAGGGCTTCTGTCAGATGCAGCTGGTTCTTTTGCACAAAGTAACACTCAGAGGATGTTACTGAACTAAATTCGAAACATTATTCTATTTTGTCTGGAAAAAATAATTTGCATAAGAGGAAATGAGAAAGAAAGAAAAAGGGGGGAAAAATAACGAGACCTTCAGTGTGGTCTTGGAGGGAAACCACCACCCCTGCTATGATAATTGGTCGCACCCCAGCAGGAAAATTGGCAGTTATTTTATCACACCTTTTAAGTGGCAGGGACACATCAGTAGTTACATTGAGGATATTGCTACATGCTTTTCCTTTGCATTTTCAGACCTTAATCGAATGTTCAGTGTTAAGCCACATTTATGTCTTTCAGAATGAAAAAGAACTCTTCTCTTTCTCAGTATTCACAGTGTAGGACAAACTAAAGAAATAACAGCAAGGTCAAGAGGAAAGCCGTGATGACTGTTAACTCAGGATTCTGCTGCAGCCCACAGAGATTCTGAGAAACCTCCCTGAAGGAAACACTCGATATTGTCCCTGAAATGTCAACAAGGTCACATGTTTAATCCAAAATTGAAGAAAATGTGTACTTTCAAAAAATAAATCAATAAAAATTACCTGATGGAATAATGCCCCAAACTCTTAGGAAGAACAATTGTTAGTATTCTTCTTTTATTCATTTATTTTTAATTACTTTAGAGTTTGTTGGGGGAAACCTGAAGGCACTTTTTTCCAAGTGGAAGGTTGTTTAATTAGGAAAATGCTGATTTTCTAATTAGAGCAAATAGAAGGATCTTGCCCTAGCAGAAATTAAGGAACTGTGTGAATGACTTAATGGCTCATTTTAAATCTCTAAGGTCAGTGATTTAAAGTTCAGATCTTTATTAGTTGCTATTCTGTGTGAGAGGTGTGAACTTCTGGGCCTATATATTTGCTGCTTGGGGGATTAGTGCTGGAGCTGGGATAGGTGGATTCAAAGTCTTAACCACTGGCCATTTAATGCATACAGAAGATTTATATCAATTGGGTTTGTAGGGGAACATTCTGATTGTGCCTCTCTTCACATCCTTAGGTATAGCCAAGAAGATGGAGATGATTCAATTTCTTTCTCTTTTTTTTCAGCCCTTCTCAAATATTTGCCAAAAGTACAGACTTTGCACAAGGAATGATAAGGAACCAGGAAGTCTTTTCCCTTATAAGCTCACAGCCCATTGGAGAAGATAAACAAATATTATACTCTCTGCAGCTGTACTGCCAACTTTCTTTTTGCGTAAAAATTCTGTGCTGACTATAGCTGCAGCCAATGCACAAAGTCCATTCCTGTTTGATTCCTGGAGCAGGCTTCACAGAGAAAGAGGCTTTCCCATGGCAGCAACTGCATGGCACCTAGAAGATCTTGCTTGGTATGTTCTGTTGGCTCTAGAGTCCACAAAAGTCCCAGATACTCTGTCTGGCAGGATGTATAGGATTGTCTGATTGTTTTTTCATCCTCTTTTCCCCAGTACTGATCTTGGCTTTGTCTCCTGCACCTGTCCTGCTAGGATTGCTGTGTCTTTCACTGTTCACTTTGCTATACTGCTATACTGATCCTGCACTCCAGATTTTGATCACATCACTCAGAACATCACCTTACACAAGAAAGTGTGAACCAACAAGATGACAATTCGTTCACTCAACAAAGATTTACTCAATGCCAGGCACTGTTCTAGTTACTGTGGATATAGCGATTAATATTCCCTGACCTTGGGGAGCTTACATTACAGTGGTAAAAACAGACAATAAGAATAGAAACAAATATTCTAATACCTAGATAGGTTTCTTGTTTTTATTTATTTATTTATTTATTTTTGTTTGTTTGTTTTTAAAGAGACTTTTAAAAAAGGAAGAGAGTAAAAGGTGATGAAGGGAAGGAGGCCATTGTAGATAGGGGGCAAGGAAAATGGTCCCAGGCGAAGGTAGCAAGCAAGTCACTCTAGTATTGGGCAAGGGAAGGAACATTCTAAGAGGGAAGAGCAAGTGCATAGGCACTGAGGCAAGGGCCATTTCACAGGTGTATCCCAGAAGAGCAAAGCTGAAAGGTTTTAAGCAGGGATGTGGCAAAAGCCGGCACATGATTTAAAGGGATTGCTATGGATGCTACGTGGAGAATAGAGTATGGGGGCAAGAGTAACAGCAGGGAGACCAGTTGGGAAGATATTGCTTTAGTGCAATAAAAGGTGTGGTAGCTTGGACTAGGGTGATAGCAGCAGGGTAGGCGCAGAAATGTCATTCTGTTTGGTATAGACGAGGGTACCTTTAAAAAATTAGTGGAAAATGGAATTAAAAGATAATATGAATCTTTCCATGAACTTTTTGAAAACCCCTTCTATTTTGAAGATAGAGCTGATGGGAGCAGTTTGGAGCAGAGACAATCAACATTTTGCTTGAGATACCTGTCAGACACTCTGGTACAGATGTCTACATCCAAACAGTTGGATACATGGATCTGGACTTCAAGCAGGACTGGGGCTGGAGTTATAAATCTGGGAGGCTATTTAAAGCATAAGACTAGAGGAAATCACTTAGGGAGTGAGTATAAGCTGAAGATAACAAGAGACCTCCAGCCTGTTGTGCAATACTTAGATGATGAGAAGAAGGGGAGTCAAGGAGGAGCTGCAGGGGGTGTGGGGGGAGAAAGGCAGGAGTGTATAGTATTTCCAGTGGCCATAGCTTAGACCCCATTACTTCATTGGCCTTTTCTCCATAGGTCCTTATGTTACCAGGAGGCATATCCAGGTTTTTGATCCATGAAAGAAGAATCTTTCATGGACCAGCAAAAGGAAAGGAAGAGAGAGACAGAGAAACGGAACATGATAGGGCTTTATTACCCAGTGATGGTATGCACCAAAGTGCACAGGCAGAGAGACCCAACCTTCTCCATCCTCTCCATCCCACGTACAAACTCCTAATGGCTGACCTGTGTCCCTGCCCCCCGCTCCCGCTGTCCTGCCTGGTGTGCAGGCCCTGGCCAATCCAGTCTGAATATTTATGAGCCGCCCTGGGGCTTGTCTCTGCTCTCTCCTGCTTCACTACACGTGTCCACATTCTGCTCATTCTTCAGTGTTCAGGCCCTGAGTCATCTCTTGCACAGAAGCTCCAACCCAGACCACTGTACTTTCTCTGAGAAGGGGTTCTGTGGAGCATCACTCGTCTGATCTTCTTGTACGTCATACTTGTGTTCTTGTTTTTCCAAGCAGATCTTTAGCTTCTGAGAACATGGAGTAGCCTTACATTATTTTGCATCTTTCCTGTCACTCTGGTATATAGTTAAGGTACAAAAATTGTAAGTAGATGTCAATCAAATAGTTAAAAAAAAAAAAGAGAGAGAGATGGAAAAACCACAGAATTAAACTCAACTATGAATTATCACTTTAAAGAAGAAAAAAAAATCTACACTGCTCTTGAACCAGAAGGTCTCTTTAGCTCTATGTATTAAATAAAAATAGTAGAAACAGAAGACATAGCACTGCAAATCATCAAAATTTAAACTTTATTCTTGTGTTAAATTATGGAATTGTGAAATCGAGGCAAAATATTTTATGGAAAGTATTATAAATCTTTATTTTATTCATTTATTTAAAAACACTTTATGGAGCATCTTTTATGTGAATATTATTCCAGTATTGGGAATACAGCAACAGAAAAAATGGATCAAGTCTGTGCTCTGGTGGAACTCACATTTTATGAGTGAGGGAGACCAGTAGATGCCGGGTAGTGATAAGCACCCGAAGACAAACAGTGCAGGGAAAGGTAATAGCAAGCGAAGGAAGAAAGGTAGTATTTAAGATGGGAAGATCAGACATTTTCAAAGACTTGCCTTGTCAAAGTAGTTATATCATGCATATAAAGGAATCCTTGGCATATCTTCAATTTTGTCAATTTTTCAACCTTTATAGTTGGAGTTCAGTTTTAGTCATAGTCTGAAGTCTTTAGAAGCCAGTTTTATTGAATGAGGTATAGATGATCAAATCATTTAATTCTGGTTGGAGTAAAAAAAAAAAAGTATGACTATAAAGTAATAAGTTTCCTGCATAGCTCATTAATTGTTTTTGGAAGAAATATGTAAATGGAATTTCAAAAATCCTTTGAGTGTCTGGTATTGAATAAGTTTTTACTATGTGTTCCAATAAATAAATAATCTGAACATCACTGCAGTCTCCCAAAATGACAGCTTTGAAGTCAACAATATTAATTTGAATTCTGCTGTTTTTAAAATAGTCACAGCAGCTTGTAATCACATCTCATAAAGCTCTATTTAAAAGCTATATCAAATTATAGCTTAAATGCTTTTAATCAAAGTCTGTTGCAAAAATTCCAGAATGAAGATCAAATGCAATGTGGTCTTCAAAATAAGTTAAAAAGTTTAAAGCAGAATTTGTTATGAATATAAGAGGTATCATTCCAAAGTTTTAAGTGTTATTTTTATTTAAAAGTTAAGTATGGAAAATAAAAGCATGTAGTCCTTTTACAAATAATTTGTGATGGTGGATTTTGGCAGGAGCCTTGTTATTAACTATTGGAAAATTCAGAGTCAGTACATAGTGTTAGTAATTAACTGCATCAAAGACAAGAGAAACAGCTTAGATTGAAAAACACACTCCACATATCTGGAGATTCCATTCATTCACTGGATGAGATTTATTTTGCCTATGAGGAGGCAGCACAAAGTTTTCAGCCAAACGATCTTCGGTTAGAATCCCTCGTTCACTGTTCACTAGTTGTGTGATTTGGCAAGATGTCGACCTCCCTGAACCTCAGTTTCAGGTGATGGCTATTTTTTAATATAGAAAATAGGACTAATTTTTTTCTAAAGATGATTTTATTCTAGTGCTTCATGGTTCAAATAACAGAAAATTTTACATCTAACTTCTGCAAACCATGGGGAATTTGTCAGCTCACACAACTAAAATGTCCTGAAGGAGAGAAAGTTTCCGGGTCGATTCACTCCAGAAGTTCTCCATCTTTTATTTATTTATTTTCTATTGTGGTAATATATGTAATATAAAATTTACCATTTTAACCATTTTCAAGTGTACAGCTCAGGGACATTAATTGCTTTTGCATTGTTGTACAACCATCGCCACTGTCCATCTCCAGAACTTTTTCATCATCCCAAACTGAAACTATGTACCTAGTAAACAATAACTCTCTGTCCTACCCTTTCCTTAGACCCCAGTAACCAGTATTCTACTCTCTGTCTCTTTGAATTTGACTGTGAATGGTTATTTTTAATGGGTGCAATGTGACTACCGCAATGCTAAAGGTGGGGGAAATGATACCCACGCATGAGCAGTTGTATATTCAGACTTCCAGCATAAGGTAAAGGGCTATCAAAACAATGCAGGAAGAAACACAAGTTCAGACAGAGATGCTAAACACCAAGCACAAGGAAAATGATTAAAAAATAAGAGATTCACCTACTAAGTATTGCCATGCCAATTTGTCGTGAAATCAGAAGCCAGAGCACTGTATACACTTTGTGTCTCCTGTTGGCTCTCACCTCTGTCTGTGGTCGCAGTAGCCTTCCAGTTGGTCTCTAGCCACCACACTCATCCTCTCCAATCCGTCCTCCAAATGGCATGATCATATTTTTCCTAAAACATCAGTGTTTCATTCCTGCTGCAAATTCCTCAACAGTTTCCTCACTGCCCTCAAGTTAAACTTCATCTTCTTAATGAGACTCATGAGGCTTTCCATGGTCTGCTCTACATGGACCACTGCATGCCTACTCTGCCCATGAGATCTCTCGCCATTCCTAGGACACCTTTTCCTCTCTCATGCCTTGCTGGGAAGTCCCTCTCCCCTCCCCTGCGTCTGCCTGACTAATTCTTACTCACCTTTCAAGATTCTACTTAAATGTCATATCATAACACTTGGAAGAATTTTCCAGCCCCTCCCCAACCAGACTGAAGTTGGTGCTCCTCTCTGCACTTCTATAAAAACCTGTGGGTTCCACTTTTTAATATGCACCATTTCCAGTCTGTTCCCCTACAATAAATACTAAGCAATTTGAAGGCAAGGACTGTGTCCTCAGGATCTAGCCCATGGTTAGCACATAGTAAACTTTAAATTATGTTTTTTTGAGTGAATGAATGAATAAATGATATAACAAATGCATGCAAACCCACAGGCTTTTTATTCAAAGTAGCATTTCAGAATGATCAGCGAATTGTTTTCTACTTTAGTCAGAAAAGAAAGATCAGTGATTATGCAATCGTTGGTAACTTAAATATAAATGTGAAAATCTCTGATTATACGTAGTTATTTGTATTTCTTTAAACTTACCCAAAGTTCAGCATGATTTAAATATATTTATACCTATATGTATCTACACACACATGAGAGTATATACGTAGTAGTTCCCCCTTACCTACAGTATAATTTTCTGCAGTTTCAGTTGCCTGTTTTCAACCATGATCTGAAAATATTAAATTGAAAATTCTAGAAATAAGCAATTCATATGTTTTAAATTGCACATTGTTCTATGGAGCATGATGAAATCTCATGTCATCCTGCTCCATGCAGCCTGGGACATGAATCATCCCTCCATCCAGTGTATCCACACTGCAGATGCTGCCCACCCTTAGTCCCATAGTAGCCATCTCAGTTATGGGACGGACTGTTTCAGTATCCTAGTGCTTATGTTCAGGTAACCCTTATTTCACTTAGTAATGGCTCCAAAGCACAAGAGTAGTGATTCTGGCAATTCAGATATGCCAAAGACAAGTCTTAAAGTATATCCTCTAAGTGAAAAGGTGGAAGTTCTTGACCTAATAAGGAAAGAAAAAACATAGAATATGTAAGATTTGTTACTATCTGAGGTTTCAGGCATTCACTGGGAGTCTTGGAACATATTCCCTACAGATAAGGGAGGGACTATTATGTGGGCATGGATGTGTTTGTGTCTACACACACACACACGCATATATACACACACACACTACATACCCATACCTATAAATTGTGATACACATAAGGTTCATACTTAGTGTTAATATTATTTCATACTTGCAAGGAATAGTTTTCCTTCTCAGTGGATTCAGTGAGATACTTTTTATTCTGTGGCCCCTTTCAAACGTGTACCATGTAACCAATTAGATATTATGAAATAATGTAGTATGATTTCTGAGGCTGGATCATAAAAGACATTGTAACTTCTGCTTTTCCTTTTCTTGAACAACTTGCTCAGAGAGAAGCCATCTGCCATCTTGTGAAAACAGTCAAGCAGCCTGATGGAGTTTGGATGTATTGTCCCCCCGAAACTCATGTGGAAATCTGATTCCCAATGTGGCAGTGTTGGAAGCTGTTTGAGTCATGGAGGTGGATCCCTCATGAATGGATTAATGCTCTCCCTGGGGGATGTGGGTAGTGAGCGAGTTCTTGCTCTATTAGTTTCCATGAGAGCTGTTGTTTAAAAGACCCTGCCACCTCCTCTCTCTCTCTCTCTTGCTTCCTCTCTCCATGTGATCTGCTTGTACCTGTGGCTGTCTGCCGCTTTCCACCATGAGTAGAAGAAGCCTGAGGCCTGTGCCAAATGCAGCTGTCCCAGAATCATAAGCCAAATAAACCTCTGTTCTTTATAAATTACCCAGTCTCAGGTATTCTGCTATAGCAACACAAAATGGACTAATACACAGCCCTATTGAGACCTCTACATGACAAAGAAATGAGGCTCTCTGTCAACAGCCAGCACAGGCTTGTCTTTTCTGTGAGTGGGCCGTCTTAGAAGCATATTTTCCATCTCCATTCCAGGCTTCAGGTAACTATAGTCCTGGTCAACATCTTCACTACCACCTTATGAGAAACTCCAAGCCAGAAACACTCAGCTAAGCTGCTCACCAATTCTTGACCTACAGAAATTATGTAAGATAATAAATGTCTTCTGTTGTTTTAAGTTTGAGAGTAATTTGTTATACAGCAATAGATTACTAATAAAGGATCCTTGACATATGTGTTGAGGAGGACTACACATTTTTGAAAAACACAAAGGAAGAATTAAAGAAAGCAATTGAAAGCAATAAAAAAGTTAATAGAGTTGGCTCCATTGCCAGGTTGCAAAGAAGACACCAACTAGAGTAACCTTTTCATTATTATGGGGAAAACTTTTAATAATTACAAGAGAACACCAGGCATAAACTGAGATGGTCCCAGGAAAATCAGGACATAGAGTCACCCTATACTTATATGTCGCCTGACCTGAAAAGAGATCAACTAGAAAGAACTGTGGCTGGAGGTAACCAGTGAAGCATTTGCTCAGGCTGTGAGAAGCAGCCCAGGACACAAGAGAAGATGCCTGGGAATTTTTTGGACTAAAATCCAATATGAATTCAAGAATAAAATCTGGAGAATCAGGTAAGAAAGATCTTACTTCCTTAAATGAGAAGAGAACTTCAGAGGGAGAACTCAAGGCTCCCCAGGCCTAGATGTAGCTGGGAAACAGGTAGTGATCCTAGTGGTAACAACGGAAACCTGAAGATGGTCTGAAGTTGGGTCAAGCTGAAAGGAGTCATAAGATGCCTGTAATATAATACCTGAGTAGAGTAATGATTGTCTGCAATATAATATCCGAGTGGAGCTTGGTGCCCTAAGCTTTCCTCTTGCAATGAAGTACTTGAACTCTAACCACCAGATGAGTGTGATGTAGAAGATGCCCTAGAGGAGTCCAAGAAGAATGCATGGACTCAGAGCCATGGTCTTCAGAAGAAAATCACTTAATGGTTGACTGGGGGCTGCACAAAATTTACTGGAATTGTAAAGCATGTAGGACACACTTCCCAGGGCACATTGAATCATGAACATCCCATATATGAAGGGAAAACAAAACTGCAGAGACTCTGCTTCCAGTTAAAGAGAAGCTCGATAGCATAATTTGGAAATTGAGGAGCAGCAATTCCATTAATTAAGGGTTTTAACAACTTGGTTATAAAAAAATTTGCCTAAATACAAACTTGGAATAAGATGGAAAGAATTTGTTTTTATCATTTTGGACCTAAACTAACTTGACTATACATAAAGTTTAAAAAAAAAAAAAAGCAGAAATAAGATTCTGGTTTTAATTTTATTTTTAAGAACAAAATGACTTTATTTTTAAGAGACTGTGGCTTTAATTGTATTTTAATTTAATGGAGGCTCAAAATAGATGGCCATTAAAACATTACGTATGTACACCTATTCATGGTGAGCTAGTATGTCTAAATTATCAAGATTTTTGTATGAGTAAGTGATTATAGATAGAAATATAACATAAAACAATATTTTAAATCTGGAGGTTATTTTAAGACATTTTTTGAAAACAAATATTTTATTAGGTGCAAGTGAATAATATCCACCCAGTTTATTGACACAACACAAGTATTGGGGGAAATATTTGAAGTTATTTGTTCTATAGGTATTCAGAGCTTGACAATCTGACTGGTATTTTATCAGCACCGCACAGCCACGGGCCGGCCCCTGACTGGTATTTTAAAGAATCAGTTTCTCTCCTGTGTTTTCAACTGCAACAGAGCCAGTTAAATTTTCACCAAACTATTCAAATTCAACTTACTTCTATGGGGAAAAAAAACACGAAAAACCAGTTAATTTTTTTCCTTCCTTTCCCCCACTGAGTTTTCCTGTATCTTTTCAGCTGTTCTTTCACTTGCACAAGTGCTACTGAACATTTCAGCTTACTATAAGGAAAATGTTATAAATATCAGAGCTGTTCAAAGATGGAGAGAGATGCCTTGGGAGGCAGTAAGCTCCCTGGTGGAGAAGACGTTAAAATATGGGTTCCTTAGAAGAGAATTTAAGCATTGGGTGAGTGGCTAAACCAGGAGTGTTAAAACTCGAAGATATTGGGAGTCTATGGTTACTCTAATTACTGTGTATGAATTAATGCAATAATTGCCCTGGCTTCATTTTGAGGGGGAAAAAATGAAATATCTGTTATCAGAATTATCATCCACAGGCACAAGGTAGAAGAAGCAAGTGTCATCATAATAAAAAATATTTACTAATGAACTGTCCACTTAAAAATTCAAACATTCTTCTCCATCTAACAACTTTCACCCATCAATCAAATAAGAAATGATCAAGAACTAAAATCACATGCAAAGATATTAACGAATGGATCTGGCAGAAGAGAAAATCAATAAGAATGAAAAAATGAGTGGTACTTCAAGTGGCAATTATTTGGTTATTAATAAATTAAAATGTCAGTCAAGAAATCAATGAAGCCATTGACAAGCCATTGAATAGGCCTAAAAATGTGATCCTTTTTGGAACTGTGCTGTAAAAGTCCAACTGTGGAGCAATGGGTACGAAGTCATGTTATCATGCAATTTTCTTGGGAAAATTTTACTCTTCCCCAAATCAACAGCTGAGTGACTCATCCTAAGAATTTAGTGCACATTTGTAATTACAACTCAATTTGTTAGACATAAAATAATTTTTCATATTTTTCTCTCAGATTTCAAGATAAGGTTTCAAACAGACTTTAAACTATTTTTTATGATATTTAATACTTGTTGAGATGGGTTAATTTTAATGGTCTTCTCTCAGAATTAAATTTTTGTTGAGTAACCATAACATTCTGTACTTTTAAAGAGAGCGCCTTAAAACAATCTGAAAACAAACATATAAAATGAAATGCATTGTACTGATAATTTTTAAGAAATTATTTAAACTTCCCCACCTTACACAAATCCACAGCAGAAATAGCAGGTGTATGTGAACCGAAGGGGAAAAAGTCTAAGCCTCTTGCATCAGAAGCTACCTTTAGAAATCTAACATAGTTCCATTAATTGATTAGATCAAAAACAATTCATGCAAATCAGAAAGCATCCCATGGGATTTTGTTCATTGAATGCAATTATGGGTGACTATAGATTGTATTTTTAGGGGATTCAACATACCTAGACTCAGGTATTTACTCCTGAATTAGATCTGCCCCAGCTCTACCTATGACCTTTGTTTTATGAACCCTTTCCTGGCCTCTTGACCTACTTCCAGCATTTTGGGGCTTACCACATCATTCTGAGGGCCTATCTGAGTTAAATTCTACTCTAACGGTTCACAGAGGTATCGTCTAGGGTTCTTAAAGTAAATCTCACCCTATCCCAAGTCTCCACCTTAACAGTGAATTACCAAGAAAAAGTACCCTTGGACACGTTCAACCTCCAGTTTACCAGAAGTTGATTTTGTTCTTTCCTCATCACAGAGTAATGTCCAGGGAGAGAGTTGGGTGGTCAGGAAGTCCTGGTACTGAGGTGGAGATTTAGGTCTTCTCATAATTGAGCAAGGAAGGCTTTGGAGGCGGTTTCAGCTAAGACAAAGCCACAAATATAGACAGGAGCCCAGAGGCCAGCCCTAGACACCAAATAGCCTTTCAAGTTCATTCTGGTACCTTCTTTGCCCTTTATGGAACTCCTGACCTCAGATCTTGGCCATAAATACGCTGACCTTTGGGCCAAGGCAGCAAGGTAAAACTGTTGAATGACAGGAGGCCCTGAGGACCACCTTCTCTGCGGGAGTTCTCCACTCACTTGTTCATCGCTGGGAGAAAGGGCTTAACCTCTGGCTGCCTCCCTTTATTGCATAATCCGTTCATCCCCGAGGGCCCAAACCAAGGAGCTGCTTGCTTATTTGGATAAAGAGTTTTAAATCCTAGACTCTGAATTCTTTAAAAGCTTATCTGGGTGGCTTAGTGTCATTTTCCTCTCTGTTGGTAAATTCATGCCAGATGTGTTTATATAATGGGATGACTTTTACGTGAGGTAATAGGACAAAGTCTTCAGCTACCCATCTTGCTCTTACCTAATTAGTTCTCCTTGCCTTGGGAATAGGTAGCCCATTCCCATGTTTGCCCCTGGCTTCAAGCAAAGCAGTGCAAGCTCTGAGAGCTGCTCTGTGGGACATACCAAGACAGTGCGTCATGCTCTCTGGAGTTCATCATGGAAATGTGATGGAGATTAGAAGTATGTAGACCCTTCTCTCTGTTTGTCATCCAGACACCCTGTGAGAGCTGGCAAAAACTTTCATTCTCCAAATATTCACTGTCATGGATTTGTGTAGTAAAATTATGTTTGGGGTTTGTAGTTGATTTATTTTATTTTATTTTTTTAATGAACATCTGTTATTCTCTTTCAGTCAAGAGGTTCTGGACTCAGCTGGGCAGGGCAACTTGGCTTTCTCCACCATCTCTGTAGAGTCACAAATAGAGCCTGTCACCCATCAGCTGCTTGTTGATTGGTCGACCAGCTGCCTCTCGTCTCCCACAGCTGTTTTGGCTCGGAGGTGCTTGTGGGTGGGAAGAGGGTGAGGGTCAGCTTGTTCTGTGCACGCAGCCCATGGGAGCTTCAGGAGCAGGGTACTTCATGAAGCTGCTTGGATTAGTCATTACTGAATGCTGAAGTCACAACCCGGAGCGGGTGTGAAACAGGCAGAGGGTCTGGTATCTACCTTTTAGGATGGTAATAGCTGCTTAGTTTTTAGAGCAATTGTTTTTACCTCCTGGTGTCCCTCTTGTCTGTTTGTATAATATGAAATCATAGATAATGTGACCAGTGCTAAGGCAAGAATAGTTATAAAGAGTGCTTTATTTTCATCAAAGAAATGTGCTCACATAGTCATTTTATAAGTACCATATTATTCAGAGAAGGAAATTTATTTTCTACATGTCTCAGTACCACCAAACACAAAAATGCTTGAAGTTCCCTAGACCACTCTAGCTGTTACAGCTTCTGGATCCTGGATTTCTAGAGGACCAAAGTACAAAGCTAAAAGCTCTCTCTCCAAACTCTTCAGCAAAAGTATATGTTAATAGCCATAACAATCATCCTACACACAGTTGTAGATTACTCTTCCTGACTCACAGCTTAGTTGTGTTCTTGTCTTGCTCAATTTCCTTTAATGGCTCATAGCTGTCGAAATTATAGATCACACGCTTTAGCTCAGCATGCAAAGTCCTCTATGCTCTGATCCCAAACTACTTGTCCAAATCCGTATCTCTGACTGCTGCCGCTAATGCTTTTTTCAATCTAACCAAAATGCACTACATGCTGTTCAATTGTTGCCCCTTGTTCTCCCACTTCTGTGCTTTTGCTTTTTCTGTTCCATGGTCTCAAGTCCAAATGCCCCCTGATTGTCTAGACCCAGTTCAAATTCATCTACTCCATAAAGTCTTCCCCAGCCCTCCCAACTGTCTCTTACAAATAGCCGGTCACTTTCCCTATCCTTCTCTCAAAGCACTGATTAGTACCTTCTGCCTGGAATTATAGCTCACAGTGCCCAGTTGTCCTCCCTTTCTCCAACAGGGACAGGCAGAACCTGTGTTTAGTTAATCTTTCTGCTTTCCCTAGGGCCTTGCAAATAGCACATGCTTGATAAATTTTTGTTACAATTATAACAATAGATATTGTAGAGAGCTTTAGAATTTACAAAGTGGATTCAGATTTATTACTTCACTTAATTCTCATAAATGGAAGTAGAAAGAACAGGTTTTCTCATTATTATAAATAAGGAGAAGAGAAAGGGAATTTTAGACAGAATTAGCTTTTACTTATTAAACTACTATTTGTGTCATTATTAGTGTGTGCCTCCTCTGCCATATTGTTAAACTTCATGAAAGCAGAAATCATGTGTATTTTTTTCACTGTTGTATTTCCAGTGCCTAGCACATTGTCAGATGTAGTGTAAAAACTCATCAAACATTTGTTGAATGAATGAATGAGTGAATACTATGAGCCAAGCTGTGGTCTGAGTATACTATATACATTATTTTAATCACTCAGCAGGTATCATCTTCATTTCATAGTCAAGGCAGTGTAGTCTCTAGGGCACACAGTGCTTATGTTTGTAGCTAGAACTGAAACCCAAACTTCAATGATTATAGGTAGCATGTGATTTTTCATTACACCATTAGTTCCCATGAGGTGTTTTTAAGTTCTTTCTTTCTCTTGTTGTCGTTGTTGTTGTTTAACCCCTAATTGCTTTATAATTCTATAAAATGAAAGAAAATTTTAAGAGTTACCGCAGTTCAAATATTTGTCTCCATTAATTGCAGACACCAGAGTAACGAAATAGTGGATAGGGTATTAGCCACTATTGCCAAGTCCAATAGTATTGCTATGTAAGTATAGAAGGGATGTACTCTTGGGAGGGAGGGATAATTTTCCAAAGATTTCTCTACTCCTGCTGTAGTTTACTGTTTCCTCTAAATGGAAGAACTGTTTTTATCTAAGAGTAAACATAATTAAATTCCTGTCTCAATTTATTTTGTGCTAAGTGATCCAGAAGAATATTCATAGTTCCATTTTGATGATTCCCTTTGCAGAGAAGAAACAAACACATGCGGAGCAAACTCGTCATGTCAGGACTTTATTTAGGTGAATAGCCTAATGAGGTTGGTGTTATTATCTCTTCTATTTTTAAAATGAAGACATTTCCTACTTTTAAGTATGTTTTATTTTAAAATCTATTAAAATTCAAATAAAAAATTTAATTTATTTTTGAATTGTCCAAATCTTCATCTTTTTCTTCATGTGAAATTTGGCAAAAGGTATTTTTCTTCTGATTTAACGACATTCTTTGTGCCTAAAGTCAAAAGGGGAAACTTTAACTTTGTATTTTTCTAAGTATTCTTTCATAATGTTTTCACACTTTGGTTGGTGGTCAAATCACTGGGCTTGAAATGTTGTGTTTGGTTAACACAAACGTGCAAAAGTGAGAGTTTAACATTTAGTGTCTGATTATTGTTATTATTTATTAAGAGTGTTTTCTTTCTTTTTGTCATGCTAGCAATATATTTTTTTGACTTCTCTACCTCAATTTGCATTTGGGGAGTCAAATCTGAAACTACTTTCTTCGAAAGGTAGCATGATTAAGCATGATTTCTAAGTGAGATTACAGTTGATTTGTATTTACAAGTTTATCTTAATTTTTCTTTACTACCCCCCATATAATTTGCATCTTTGTTATTTACTGTGGCTATAGTCCTGATAGGTTTTTCTTTGTTTGGGGGCAGACCTCAATTTTTAAACTACTGGTAAGCAGAAGTTATTAGTCACTCACAAAATGCATTAAATAAAAACAGAAGACCTTAAAGCCAAAGCGTTTTTTGTTCTAATACCATTCCCATGACCCCTGCTGGGTACTTACAGTGTGTTCTTATCATTGTGATATGGATTTAAAGAAAGCTTTTAAAAACGTGGCAGATTAGCACCCTTTAATCAGCCTTGGATGGAATCATTACTTTCAAAATGCTATCCAAAACTGACATCACACAGAATCTTTTGTAAAATTCCTGATCCTGTGGTTATTCTTGCAGTGCAAAATATTTATGTGAACATAAGTTTTTTTTCAAAAAAAGGACTGTCGAAGCAATGTTATCTCATGTCTCCTTTTTAGTGTCTTCATGGTCTTCAGATTTGTTGCCAGGCACTTTTACAGCAAGGACCCCTTGAAAGAAGCATCTTCTAAAGGAGTTTAGGACATTGAAATGTCAGCTCTAAAACAAACTTTAAAATGCACCTTCTAAATAGAGTCTTTCAAACAATTGCATCAATTTAAATAGAAACAGAAGTTTCTTCTTTGAAGATGGAGAAGTAGTCTTTTCTTTGATGGACCCCTATAATCACACACATACTTCCAGGCTCTAGGTTGGTTCTACAAAGTTCCCAGCTCCAGAAACATCAGCAACCACAATGCAAGAGAAGAGGCCCTTGCATATGTCTCTAAAGCTCCTCCAGACCCCTCAGAAGGTGGTGTACCTTGGTGTTAACTGTCATTCATTGGTCATCAGTTTTGATGTCATTCCCCTTTAGTTGTCTGGTTCTGGTCTTGGTAGAGCTCTGGCCTACCTTCAGCCTCACTGCCCACCTGTACACTCCTCCAGCCCCCTTCTCTCATTGGAAATTCCCACCATAATAGCTCTTGACTGCCTCTTTCTGATCTAAGTAGGTGCCTTATAATGCCAGCTGGTTTAACCAGAGGAAGTTCACACTTCATATTTTGACAAGATATACCCAGTGAGCACAATATAATGAATGAAGAAAATGATTTCAAAGGAAATAGGTACACAAATAATATCATATGACATCCTATACTCCCTATATCCACTGTCGCTCTCCATGTGCCTCCAGTGCCTCTGGCTCTCTTTCATGGCTCTACTCTTCTTATTCTGACATGGAACATATGAATCGGAATGAGTGAAGGAGAATAGATAAAACAAAACCACAAGGACAACACCAGGGGAACAATACTAACGCCTTCAATTGATGAGGAACAAAGCAGAAAATCCAAGAGGGCCAGTTGAAAGGTGTAAACAAATTTTATACAAACATGTAAATTAATGTTAACTCCTCTATTTCAGTAACTAAAAGTAAGTTTTAGGAAACATCTTGCAACAACCATGTACAAGACACTGTATGTTTTCTTCAATCAGTTAGCCACATCAAAAGTGTTGTGTACAAACCACTAATGAAGGAAACACATGAGCACAGGCTAAGCATGCTTAGAAATCTCTATGATCTCTCCATCTCTTCCTAGCATAAAGATGTTTTTCTGGTGATTAAAGCAAGAGATACACATTTATTCATACATATGTGGCCTCCGTTATCATGAATTCTTCTAAAAATTTTGGAAATTGTTGAGAAGAAGGTCCATGATTTAAAGATAATGCTGCAAATAGTAGAGAAGATAAATTAGGAAGTTAGCAACAACAAACAAATGGTTTAATAAGTATTGAGTGAGAGATGATAAACATAAATAGCTCACAAAGTCCTTACGGAAGAACCTGAAATACCAAGATTATTTTTCTAAAATTTGGAATTTGCCCAGAAGAAAGTATTTAAAAAATGAGGCCAAAACATCCATATAAAGAGATAAGTGGTCAATTAAAAGAATAATGATAATTCATACTGTTTCTCACCCAACATCCTTGCTTTTATTAAAAATAAAGTTTCAACAATTTAAAATAATTCACAAATACTGTGCAAACATGATTCAGACTCAAGAGATGTCAAGAGACTATATGTATCCATGGGAGTTCAAGCAAAAGGTGACATCACAATGTCACTTTATTATAGGTCCAGTCCTGGGAAATCATGAAGGAATTAACGTTGTCTTTAGTTCCTCTCTCTCAGGGTCTGTCCCTCAGTCCTAGCTCTTCATTCCTAGTTTCCTGGACACAATGTTGCCCTTCTTTTCTTAGGCATTCCTAGTCCTTATTATGGTGTTTTATCATGCCTTCAAAATCTCTGTCCCTGTGTCCTCTGTGCACTCCAAGGGGAGAGTTAGCTGTAGTGGGTTGAATTATGTCCCCCTAAAACTCAATGAAGCTTGAATTGTGTCCCCCAAGTTTTATGTATAGAAAATTAGCTCCCACTATGACTATTAAGAGGGTGGGAAATCCTGTTATGGTAATTGAAAGGTGGAGCCTTGAAGAGGTGATTGGATTGTAGGATCGTGCAGTAGTGAATGGATTAAAAATGGTGGTCAGGGCATGGTTCTGAAGGCTTTAAAAGAGGAGAGTCTGTCTCTCTGTGCTCTCTCTCTGGTCTCTCTGCTTCCACCATCTTGCAATGTGAGACCACTGGGTCACTGTCACCACCACCAGATGGACTTTGGACTTCCCAGCCTCAGAAACTGTAAGCAATAAATTTCATTTTTCTTTATAAATCACCCTGTTCCTAGTATTTTGTTATAAGCAATGGAAATGGACTAATACATTAGCCAATAGGATTTTTCCACCCTTGTGATGGTGTTCATGAAGCCTCACAGCTTCAAGGGCCTTCCTTTTCATCCCTTAGGTGTTGAAGACTTCTGGAAAGGGTGCCTCTGCCTTTGGTTGCCTAATGTATAGGAGGAAAGATTGTGTGGGAAGAAATGCCATGTGGAAAGGGATTCACAACAGAGTCATCCCCATGATTCCCTCTTCCTCTCTCCTATCTCCCCAGATGCATGTGGCCACACTCCTGGACCTCAATACCTTCAGATCCTCCTATGCATTTTGTCTTTTGATCAGTTTTGATCTCCCCTTTCAGTCAGTTGGGAGAAGTTTTGATTTTCCAAGAAGGAGTTCTTAGAGAAAATTCTTAGAGGAAACTCAGGGAATGCTAAGAGGAGGAGGCAGGCTAACAAGCAAACATGCCCTCTTTCAGGGAGACTCAGATCTGAATGTTAACAATTTGGGCTGGATTGTCTTGCTGTCTGGGAGTCTGGCCTCCTGGTCCTTTCCCACATAACTATCTGCAAGGTCTAATGTCCCCAAACCCCTTTCCACCTCTCCATTGACTATCCTTCTCTTTTATATCTCTACTACCTTCAAAGAATGGGGGTTTTGTTTGCTTTTCCAGATGAACAATGGGTACTCAGTTAATAATGATCCATCCTTGGATAGAGAAAGAAGACCTCAAATTTCCAAGGAAAAGGACAAATATGCCAAATTGTATTCTGCATTACTGGTAATGGGTGAAGAGGTGCTTTCCAATGCTCTAGTAATGGGAACCTGGGATTCCTGGCAAAAGACTAATGGGACATATATTCCCAGGTAGGCAGTGCTCCTGAAATCAGGGACTTACCCACACCATGTATGAATAAGCCCAGCCCTGATGCCTCTCCATCTTACTTGGCAGAAGAGAAAACACGGGGACCCAGGCTGCCACAATATGGGCATTTCTTTATCCTCTTTTCAAGATACGTTGGAATCCCACACTGGTGGAGATATTCCTGAGCATTAAAATGCACCCCTTGCCCCAGCACAAGCTGCGGGAGGGAGGAAAAAGAAAGATGGTAGACATGGTTACTTGAACCCAGATCACAAATTGTAATTTTAGTTTCAGGATTGAGAGTCATTGAAAAAGTGCATTGGAACAGTAATTGGGACACCTGGGTTCACAGTCTTGTTCTATATTTTCTAACTTCATCTCTCTGGGTTTCAGTATTCTCAAGTCTAAAATGAAAAGGGATGAACTAGATGATTTTGAGTTCTTTGAGTCAGTGCTTCTGAAATTGTATATGGTGAAGTTCTTTTTTTTGTTTTTAATGTATATTTGGTTGCCAATGAATACTTCTGTAGAATACAACAAAAATGAATGGTCAGGAATGCTTGGAAGTCACAGAAACATCAAATTGCCACAGAAGTTTCTAAACACTCACTTTTATTATCTGTCTTTGTCACAGTCTTAAGACCAGCACTAGTTTCTGAATAATACCTTGAGTAGCACTGCTTAGAATTCTAGCCTTCCGGGTACAAATTGTGAATGTATTTGAGATTATCTAGTTTCTGTGGCTATTGATAACAAAATCAGGGAATGGAACCATTAATAAACAAAAGAGTTGGATAGGAGCAAAGATTTGAGTTGCCTTGAGAAACCACTCTCATGAAAGTCTAGCCTTCTGGGGTTTTGTTTCTGGGCCAACAATTCAAAATTCTCTGGGAAGCAGAACAAAAGGAATTAGATTCCATAGTACAAAAGGTTTCCCCTTATGTAATTGAGACAGGCTTTTCTGTTTTCATAAAACATGAAATAATTAAAGGAAGGAAAGAGAGGTATGGCAGAGACTGACAGTGACCTCCCAATTTCATTGTCCCCTTCTCCTTTAGTAATATTTTAGATTTGGATGTAGCAAAAAATATATATGCCCTATCTCCCTTTCAGCTAGGGGTAACCATATGATTAATTTTGGCCCATGATATGTAAGTGGAAGTATTGTGTGACATTTCAGGAATTCTCCTTAGAGACTGAAAAAAGCCCTCCTTTGCCCTTCCTCCACCCTGCTGATGTGATAGTTGGAGCTTCAGCAGCCATTTCGAATCATAAAAACAAGAAAAACCTTAAGCATGATGGGACAGAACCTTAGAGAAAGCCCATTTCCCTGACGACTGTGGGATTGCCATCATTCCTGTACTTAATAACTCTGAAATTATTTTATGTGTGAGAGAATGACACCTTTTTAAAAAGGTACTTTGTGTGTGTTTGGAGGGGAAAGTGCAGGAGAGATGTAGCGGTCCATGTTATTCTCAGGTGAACCTAATTCTAACTGATGTATTTTATTCTCTCTTCCCAAGCACCCTGCTGGGATGAAGTGCTAGGCTTGGGAGAAGACTGGAGAAAACTGGAGCAATTTTCAGGATCATCTATAGTTGGAAGGTCTGGCATCCATCACAGCTGCAACCTATAGGCATGATTCTCCTGAGAAAAGGTAGGCAAGAAGCATTTTATCTAGCAATTGTGGTAGTTTCTAGATTACCTAATAGGTTAGCCCCTATTACTCTATTAAATAAAAGACATCGTGGAATATATAAATGTAATTTCTCCTTTCTTAAAGAGTGTGTATGTGTAATTTTGAATATGCTGCAATTCTGATTTTCTTATATTAAATGAAATTTTAGTCAATATATTTAATTTAATTGATTAGGCCACAGGAAATTCTAAAATCTGAGTCATTGAGTCTGTGTTCAGTTTTAACTGAATGCTGGCTAGTTCTTTATTCTGAAGGCAAATTTCCTAGCAACTTGGAGCTACAGAGGGAAAAAATATATATAATCACACAGTTGTGGTCAAAACTTTCTGTTTGAAAACAAACAGTATGGCCAGTTGTGGTCATGTACATAGTATGGAGAAAAGGAAAGAAAAAAATTACCAGATACAGAAGCAAAATGATTGTCCAACTGGACTCAGATGGACTCTGGTTTTTCTTGTGGAAAGGTGTTTAATAGTAAAAGGACAAAGAGGTGGAAGGACACCTCTGTCCACTCTTCCTTGCTGCCAGACTTTGAGTAAACATCATGAATTATGCAAAGTCTTTTAATAAAATTAACTAGTAAATTAACATCTGTACTGATGTCAATTATTCTTGCAAGTGAATTGCAAGGTGTTATACTTTTACGTATTTTAAGCAAGTGGGTCAAAACCACATTGAATATTTTTGAAAGATTTTTTAAATGGTTCAGAAAATTCTATTTTCAAGTTGTTTTTAGGTACATAGAGAAAGAGTAATACTTGATAACATTAAATTCTTTTTGGCAACAAAATCATGTATTAATGAAAGCATCATTTTCTTAAAGTCTTTTTCAGAGTATGGATTTCTTTTGAAAAGCAATTATCTTCTCATTCATTATTAAAATACTTGAGTTACCTTAAAAGAAGATATGGAATTTAGTTTTAGTTTTTAAAAAAATCTCCTATGTTAGCATATCATCAGATCTGCTTAATTCATCATTGTCTTGCCGCATTTTGTGGCTGACAAAGAATCTATACTGAAAGTAAGAAAAGTGCTAGTTTTGGCATGTTTTATTGTTTCCTTATGTTTGCATTGTTAGTATCATCTTCAAGATGTGGGGTTTTTGTTTTGCGTTGTTTTGTAGAAATCTTTTTTTACACCACCTGTCCATTTTGTGAGATTAGTCTAGGTTAAACCAAATGCTATATACTATAAATACACTTAGCCAAGCACACATAAGTCACAATTCACTACAACTCTCTGAAAGCAAGCAAGCAGTGAAGGTGCCTCTGTCAAGTCCCCATGGTGTGAGGTTCTACCCTCCCCTTAATACTTCATGTGTCTGTGACATATGACCATTTGACAGTCAGGTGCAGTCAGGAAACCCATGTCAATCTGTACAATAAATAGTAGAAAAGAGCTATTTCTCTTGCTGAATATATATTTTAAAAACAAATACACGTAGAACTTATATTTTCTTCCCATGCGTCAATGGACTATCTTGTGCACCTCTGTGGTGCATTCATTCCATTTGCAAATTACCAGAAAACTTGAAATCTGCTCTACCTTACAACATCCATCCATTCAACAACTAATGACAATATAATGTGGATGTCCCCTAACCCCTCCCAAAGTTTCCTTGCGCTACTAATAAGATCCAGTTCAACTCAGAGAATTGATCAACAAGCCCCTTTTTCTACCTGCAGGTATTGAGAAGCAGTCCAAGACCCTGGACTCTCTATTTTGTTTCAGGCTGGGAAATGGATTCCAGTCCAGCACCATTCTTCTTTGCTGCACTAACCGTGGTTGGTAAGGCACTGAGCACTGAGATCCAAGAGGAAGTTGGCTATGAGACGTGGGCCCAGGATTCAGTTGCAGGGCCAGTTCTCAGTTCAAGCCTTTTTACATTAGTTTTTTTCCCTTTTATAGGCATATTCCACATTAGCTGCAAGACAGACCTGGAGCACAGAGGCAGGTTTGGCTCAGCCATTGGCAATGCAGTGATCCAGACCAGAACCTCCCTTTCCTCCTTCTAGCCCAGGGTTTAGGCTTTAAAGCACAGAGTCTTATTCCATCCTTTTTTCTCCAATGAGGCATTTCCTTTCTAAAGGTAGCCACCTACAGTGATTTCAAGGATTATGCCTCATCTCAACCAAAGGAACCTAAGGAACATTGGCTTTGGTGAGTTCAAAGTGGCATTCTAGCCCCTTTCTTGTTGAAGCAGAGAAAACAAAAGCAAATTCTATCTCTATGTGGACCTGCTACTACAACAGTGAATACAGCCTGTGTTTAAAGCACAATGCTAAGACATTTACAGGCATTGTTCCATTTGAAGTAGGTATGATGATTAGTCCCATTTTACAGATGAAGAAATTAAGGCTTAGGTTACAAAACTGGCACCGTGCAGAAAATGGAGGTTCTATGATGCAAACTCAAGCTCAATTAACTTTAACAAGTGTAATACAGCCATTAAACTGTATTACAATTCATAGTTATATTTATGGACAACAATGGCTACCTACCAGAACTATGCTCTATGGTATGATGGAATATTTGTCCTCAATTAGTCACAGTCTGGAGGGACAGCCAAGTGTGTAACAACAGAGATTGGCAAAGGCTGCTGGGAGAATTCAGAGAAGAGCTCATCTAACTCTGCCTAGGAGGGGACCAGAGAAAACGCCACATAGGAGGGAACTCGTCAGCTAATCCTTGGAGAAACAGTAGAGATTAGCCAAGGAGAAAAGGCTGGTGGACATTCCTGGAAGAGGAAGCATTTATACAGAAGCAAGGAGGCACAATGGAGAACAACAAATCCTTCCACGTCAGAGCACACGAAATGGAATTTTAAATATTGAATGGAGGAGTGATAAGAGACAAGATTGGAAGAAAAGGCAGAGGGAAGAACATGGAGAACTTTGCATGTTGCGCTGAGGGCTTTGGACTTTTTCTGAGTGCAGCAAAAAGCCATTGTAGAGGTGCCTGTAACATGATCCCAGTTGTGTCTTAGATAACTTTAAGAATGGATTAGAGGATTGTGTAAGGCTTAGAGCCTTGGGTAGAAAATGCTATAAATTCATGACATCATTTTATTCTCAATCTCAGAATCCAAGGTATGGCTTGAGCCACTGGGGACAGACACACAGACAACCTAGTCTTTTTCACACCTTTCAGAATTGAGGGTCTAGAACCAAACCTGAATTTCTTAAGGCCACTCACTTACTCATTTCTTCATTCAGCAGACATTAATTAGGCATTTGTCTTCCAAGCACTGCATTCAGACCTAGAGCAAACTCTTCCCAGGACAAACCCAGATCCTCTAAACTAGGCCAGACTAGACAGGCTCTTCCCACTGAGCAGTAGAGACCTGAAGCTGCCCTATGCACATCTCCCTGCACTTGCCTTTGTGCGTCCGTCTTGCTCCCAGAATCCCACCAGGAACACCAGTCACACTGGTCTAGACAGCATCCCTGCCTTCTAGATAATAGTGATGAAGCACTGAGCAACCCCCATGCCAAAGCCCTGCAGAAATTTCTGCAGAGGGACTGCAAACTATTGTGGGAGAAGTGCTAAGAAGGAATCAAAACTGTATTGGCTAAAGGATGTCAGTATCTTTTCCCTATCAGACAAATTTGAGCATAATCCTGTGTGGTTTGTAGAAATAACGTTTAAAATAAAACCCACACTGTGTCAACAAAGGAAACTGTACTCGTCCCAGGCTCATCAACCCAGAAAAGGTGAAAATTGTGCCTACCTGCTTGCATGGATTGTCTGGATTCTTCAGTGTTAGAATATGAGCCAACATATCCAAAATAGAGTCTCTATTTTTTCTTGCCATGCTTGTCTTTCCAAATTCTGCATCGTTGCTGTCTTCACTAGTCCCAATAACAAAAATTTACTTTAGCACCTGTTGGGTGCAAAGAACCTTACAAGACACAGGAGATACAAAAATGTGTAAAAGAGCATTATTTTCCTTAAGAATGTCAGTCTAATTGAAGCAGATAAAAGGTACATAAGGAAAAAGACATAACACAATAAGATAGAATATGCTATATGTTAAGTGCATAGTACAGGCAATGGTTGCACAGGAAAGGAGATTTATATGAAATTGAAAGCATGGTGAGGGATTAAATTATCAGAGAGAGGGACAACCCTGCAGGGGCTCACAGAGAAATAATGCAAACACCAGGACTGAAAATTAACAGTATCTAACATTTACACAGCATTGTCAGGCACTTTTCTAGGTACTTTATACATCTAAATTTGTTTTATTCCTTACAATATTTTGATGAAAAAGTGCTAATTTAATTTATCCCCTATATTAAAAATGAAGCAAATACAGAACAAAGAGATTTAGTGATTTGTGCAAGGTCACTGCTACGAAGCAACAGAGCCAGGATGTGATCTCAGACAGTTTGCCACCAGTGTGGTGTTAACCACTGTTCTATACAACACACCACAGATATGACTAGCAGCCCCAGGCTTCATCCTGGGGCAGTGGGACAGTCGAAGCGGGCAAGAATGTGCATGCTGCAGATGATGAAATCTGAAGGGAATGGGGACATACACAGAAATGCCCCCCAAATCCTGCTACTCTCAATGTGGGTGACAGCCTGAGAGACATCCACTTTTGGATTTTGAAAGGCAGCTTATTTTATATTTATGAACCTAAGTAATTTTGAAAGTCAAAACTCAAGTAGTGCAATCTCGCAGGCTGCAATAGTATTAGGGTTGAATGGGAAACCAGGGGAAGTGGTTTATTGCGTAACTACAAGAATGAGTACTAACATGGCCTTCAATTGTGAAAATGTAGAAATTAGAATTTCTCTAGAATTTGTATTTACAGAGTCAACATTTGTGTAAACATCAATTTTAATTAAAAAAAAAAAAAAAACATTCATGAATGTTCTGTTTGGCCTCTTAATTTATCCCTCTCCCTAGCACTATTTTGAGCTCCTTCCTCTTTTCTGCCACAAGCCAGAGATAGCAGAGGCTATGACAGTGATCGTCCTGAACAGGGTCATTCCAAGGCTCGTCAGGGTCCCCTTTGGGTGTGAAATGGAGTCCACTCCACTTCTCCCCACTGTGTAACAGACCCTGCTTCTAGTTTAGGGGAAGGAGAGAAGGGAGGAGCGATGGCAGAAGGGTGAAGCTGTTTGCATTTTAGAAAGGAGAGCTTTGTATAATCAAAGAGCGAGTCTCAGTGAAATTGACGCTATCTATTCTGGAACAAATTCACAGAACTCTTTTCCACCCCCAAATGTGTTAGGAAAACAATGATCTCATTTGAAGGGGCAGAGAGTGATTAGATGAGGACTGCATTGGACAGGCTTCCTGAAAAGAAAAAAGAAAAAAATTAGTTAAATCCCCCAAAAAGAGAAAAGTGTCCTCTACATTCTTCCTCCAGTTCTAATTCAAACGACATCAAACAAAATCTACATGTATGCTTTGAGATTTTGTTATTTCCCTATGTTTTTGTTCCTCTTTCCCACCCTGAGGTTTTAATATTTTGAAAACTTTTTAGTCAGATGATATTCATTTTAGCCCATTCAACAGGTTATATGTTTCTGAAACCACATTAGTGAGCTTGGGCCTCTCAGACTTAAACCACACTTACTGTTTGGACAGGGCTCCCTACGTATCCCCACAGTGCCATGGAGCCCAGAAGAGGCACGGCCAAGGGCAGGGTGGACCAGGAGTTATAAACAATTTTCCAGACTGCCAAGATGAAACCCCTCTCTGCAGCCTCCCCTCCCCGGGACCAAAGGGGGATGTGGAGAGTGTCCACGCGTCCTTTCATTGTCTCTGAACAGGTGATAGTTAAGGTAGTTACACTCCACTTAAAATTGTTCAGAGCCCTCTGAAAATAAAGAAAAAAACCCCATAAAATTGTTCACAGTTCTCTGGGGGAAAAAACAATACCAGGTACTTAGTTGCTTAAAATGGATCTTTGTTGAAGAATGAATGAAAGCAATAACTCTGGCATGCAAAATAGAATAGGAGAAGTATGATTCTTAGGAGAAGAGAAGGGTCAAAGGAGAGCCTGGAGATCCAAGGGGAAGGAACAGGATGAAGAGGGAGCGGACCTGTTGGGGAGCCAGGCATGTGGCATGATTTGCTGCTTGGTAAGTGTCAGCTTGGACTAGAAACAAGTTCAAGGAATTAGGATCCACTGCTTCCTGGGTGGCCACAGGGCCAGACAAGATAGTTTAGCCTGTACTAGGGGAGGAAGTAAATGGAAATAAGTGGCAAAAAGGTTTTCTGACAGGGATGGTGACAAGCTGATCTTGGAGGCTCAGACAGAAAATACCTAGAGCAATAAAATGGGTTAATAAGGCAAATCGTGAACCATACAGTGCTGGTCCATGTCCAGTTTATACTTAAGGTATGCTGATAATTTTCTAGAAAAAAAATTATCCCACATTTTAATTCTCTTAGTTATTTTTTAGTTCTTCTTCAATGCTCCTGGTTAAATTTTTATTTGAATCTCTTCTCCTTTAGCTGCCTTGAAATTGAGCCTTCATTTTGAGATAATTTTGTCATTTTCTTCCATTTCTTTCCTGAATTCAATCAACACTCCTCATTTCTTCTTGGCTGGCTTTTTTTTTTGGTTTACTTCTGTTTTTTATTTTTTATTTTTTTTAATTTCTTTATTTTTTATCAGAACACAGTTGATTATATGTATCTGTGTGATACAGCATTGAATACCAATACCTGTGTGCAATATGTGATGTTCCCATCAGAATAATTAGTATATTCATCATGTATCCCAAATAATAGTAAGCAAGGTTTGAAAGAGGTGAACAAATCTTGAGGTTACATGTGAAAGCAGGGCCAGGCAGAGAAAGCAACACTTGCAAAGGCACTGAGGCAGGAGCAAATCTGTCTTTTTTGAAGAAAATTAAGGAAGCCAGCATGGAGGGACCAGGGGAGCAATGGGATTGTTCTTACTATGTGTCAGGCAGTGTTTTAAGAGCTTTTTAAAGATTATCTCATTTTGTCCTCATGACAACCCTATGAGCAATATATATTTATTAGCCTCATCTGCAGTTGTGAAAGTGAGGCACAGACCAGGTAAGTAATCTACCCAAAGACACACAGAAAATAAAGCCAGAGAATAATCTGGCTCCAGCTTCTATGCTAGCAGTAGGAGGAGGAGGAGGAGGCAAAGGAAGAGAAGAAATGGGAGAGGAAGTGGAAAGGGGAGGGGGAAGATGGGGAAGGAGGGGGAAGAGAGGTAACAGGGTACTCCACCGTGTAGGGTCTTACAAGCATTTCTGGGACTCAGGCTTTTACTCTGGGTGGGATGGAACATCATGGGAAGACTTTGATCAGTGGAGCTGCATAATTTGATTTACAGGGTAAAAGGATCCCTTTGGCTGCTGGGTTGAAAACATAAGGGAGGCAACATGGAAGCAGGGAGGCCAGCTAGGAAAATAATAAAGTGATACAGGTGATGGTGTCAGATCAGCTGATATTCATGAATTCTGATTTTTTTAATGTAAAAACATACTGTTGTGTGTTTTTATTTCACATGTTGGCAACTAATTCAGGCTTTTGTAAAACAATGTGATTGCTCATCAAAAGATATGTTTACAGACTCCACCCCTACCTGGTTGTGCAATTGTGTCCTGCAAGGGCCTACCTGACTCTGTGTGTAATACTTCACTGCTTGCACAGAGTATTTCAGCCTAGACTCTGCATCTTTCCCTCATATGTGCAGGTTGATTTTGCTTCTGCTCCAAGCCAACCACGATGCTCAAGACCCTTCACCAACTTTCACAAGAAATTCAAGTACACACAGAGACACACACACACACCATGTGCTCTTGTAGGAGGGGGACGTTGTGGCCTGGACCTTGCCCCTCCTCTCTCAACTGAAAAGTTCCTCTGGATGTGCCACCAACGAATCAGCTGCTTAGTCATCACTGGAGTGTGGGAGAGACACAACAGAGAAGAGGCATCACTAATCCCACATGGGGATTTCACTTCCTTGAGCAGAGTTTACTCTGCTCCCTACCTCACACTGCACGAACTGTTGGAGAGAGGCCCCATCCACTTTCTGTCCCTCCCTTTCTGCAGCTTACTCTCCCAAATGCAATCACAGAGAGGAGGTGGCAGGGACCATACAGATTGGAAGCAAACATTATCCTAGTTCTGTTTTTCCTGCCCCGAGAGACTTGAGATCCTGAGGTATAAATGCCCCTGTGTCAATGCTGCCTTCACATTTGAAACATGCTCTGCAAGCCCGAGTGAGACAGCTGTACAAAGCTTGCGTGGAGGGGAGAAGTGTGCGAGCCTTTTTGTCCCCTCCCAAACAAAATCATGCCTATTGATGCAGGTGAGTCTCTAGCCTGTGGATATCTGATATCAGTCTGAAAAATCTAGATCTGATTCCTGAGGCCTGCACTGAACTTTGGGCTTTGTTCTTCCTAGGAATGTCCTCTCCTGCTCTTAACACATTTCTTTTTAAATGTGTTCACAACAGCAACACGCTGTCCGGTCAGCCTTAGGAAGAAAACCCAGAGCTCCTATCAAGATATGGAGGCAAATTTCTCTTCTTAGCAGCTGGTGTGAGAATTTCCTAAGAGAGAAATGGCTTCTATAGCTGTGAGGAGAGTGAAAAAACATAGCCTAGATTTTAAGTGGAGAAGGAAAGTGGAAGGTAGACGGGGACCGAGCATTGCAGTGAGCAGTGCTGGGAGACTGGCTGGGGAAGGAAGAGAGGCTTTGGGAAGCAGATATTTGCACGAGACAGAGGGGCTGACAAGTGCTGTGCGTTGGGAGATAGGACTTTCTCATGAATCCCTAGATCTCCGCTAAAACTGAAAACAAGTCTGGAGATATTTAGTGGTTGATTTTCTTGTGAAAGTTGATAAAGGGCCTGGAGCATTGTGGTTGGCCTGGAGGGGAAACAAAATCAACCTGCACAAATGAGGGAAAAAGGCAAGGTCTAGGCTGAAATACTCAACACAAGGAGTGAAGAATTATGCACAGAGTCAGGTAGGCCCACATGGGACAAGTGCACAGCCAGGTGTAGGCTATTTATCACTCAGAAGTCAGTTCTGGGTGACTCTTTCTATTCCTCATTCAGCCCTCCTCCCTGGCTTCTTGGAGGTCTTCTCCTAGTGCTAATATTTCTATTTCAAGACAGTAAGCTCAGTTCAGCAACCATTTCAAAGAGGTAGTGTAGTGTAGCAGTCAAGAGTGAATAATCTAGAGCCAGATAATCTGGATCTAAATCCTGACTTTGCCAGTTTTAGCAGTGAGTCCTTAGTTAAGTGTGTCTGTTTCCTCCATTATAAAATGGTCTAATAGGGTTATTTATTTCACAGGGATGTTGTAGGTACTGAACAAGCTAACATACATAAAGTACTTAAAATTATGTCTAGTGCATGGTAAATTTTTAGGAAGTATACCTGTTTACTATTGCTTAATATTGGGAGGAATAAAGGAGTTTAGCCACAATACCAAAACTTTCAATTTTGCTCACTACATTTTTTTTATTTCAATCTGTAGTCATAGTCTATTATTTAAAAAAATTTTTGTTATTGAAGTATAATTGACATACAAAAAAACTATACATACTTAAAGTATGAAATTTGATAGATTTTGAGAATATATTTGTGTATATATATATATACACATGGATATATGTATATATGAGATATATGATATATATCCATAAAACCATCACCATAATCAAGAGAGTGAACATATACATTACCCCCAAAAGTTTCCTTGGGCCCTGTCTTAGTCTTTTTGGACTGCTAGAACAAAATACTGTAAACTGGGTAGCTTATACAACAGAAAAAATTTATTGCTCACCATTCTGGAGGCTGGAAAATCCAAGATCAAGGCACCAGCAGATTTGGAGTCTGGCGAGGGCCTACTCTCTGCTTCAAAGATGGTGCCTACTAGCTGTGTCCCATCCTGGCAGAAGAGGAAAACCAGCTGCCTTGGGCCTATTTTACAGGGGCACTAATCCCAAGGGCAGAGCCCTCAAGATCTAATCTCCTCCCAAAGGGCCTCACTTCCTAATACCATCATCTTGGGGGTTAGGATTTCAACATACGAATTTTGAGGGAACATAAACAGTCAGATCGTAGCAGGCCCCTTAGTACTCTTGTCCTTCCAGTCCTCCACATTCCCCTCTACTCCCTGTTACCAGCAAGCTACTGAATTGCTTTCCATCACTACAGATTAGTTTGCATTTTCTAGAATTTTATATAAATAGAATCATATAGTATGTACTTTTTTGTCTGTCTTCTTTTACTCAGGATAATTATTTTAATATCCATCCATGTTGCTGCATGTATAAATAGTTCAATCCTTTTTATTGCTGTGTAAGTAGTGTTCCATTGTATGGATATACCACAGTTTATCTGTTCACCTGTTGATAGATATTTGGGTTGTTTCCAGGTTTACTACAAATAAAGCTGTTATGAGTTTTTGTGTACAAGTCTTCATGGGGACATAGGTTTTCATTTACCTTATAAATATCTAAGAGAGAAGTGGCTAGATCATAGAATATATATATTTTTAATTTTTTAAGAATGACAAACTGTTTTCCAAAGTAGCTGTTTCTACATTCTCACCAGCAGTTCTCCCACATCCTCATCAATACTTGCTATAGTCAGACTTCTTAATTTTAGCTACTCTAACAGGTGTTTAGTGTTTATTGTTATCTCTTTGGGATTTTAATTTGCATTTCTCTAATGTCTAAGGATATAGACCATCTTATGTTGTGCTTACTTGTCATCTGAAGATCTTCACTGATGAAGAGGCGTATCTGTTCAAATATTTTGCACCATTTTAAAAGCTGGGTAATTAGCTTTTATATTATTGATGTTTGTGAATTCTTTATATATTCTAGATACAAATCCTTTTTCAGATATATATTTTGTGATTATTTCATCTCAGTCTTGTGGCCTGTCCTTTCATCCTCTTAATGTTGTTTTTAATGAGCAGAAAATTTTAATTTCTATGAAGTCCAATTTCTCTCTCTCTGTTTTTTTCTTTTATGAGGGCTTTTGGTGTTGGGTAAAAGAAATTTTTGCCTAACTCAAGGTACTAAACATTTTCTTGCATGCTTCATCCAGAAATTTTATAGTTTTGGTTCTACATTTAGTTCCGTGACCTATCTTGAGTTAATTTTTATATGGTATGAAATATGGATCAAAGTTCTTTTTGTTTATTTTGTTTTCCATAAAGATATCCAATTATTTCAGTAGTGTTTGTTTTCTTTTTTAGTTTGTTAATATGGTTAATTATGTTAACTGATTTTCTAATATTAAGCCAGCACTACACTCCTGGGATACATGCAGCTTGGTCATGATGTATGATCCCTTTTACATATTATTGCATTCATGTTACTAAAACTTTGTTTAGAATTTTTGCATCTATATTCATAGGGATATTCTTTTATAGTTTTTTTTTTTAATAATGTCTTTTTCTAGTTTTGGTATTGGGGTAATGCTGGCCTCATAGGATGAGTTGGGAAGTACTCGCTTTTCTTCTAATTTTTCAAAGAGTTTGAGAAGGATTGCTATTAATTCTTCTTTAAATATTTGATAAGAATCACCAGTAGAGCCATATGATCTTGGGCTTTTCTTTGTTGGGAGGTTTTTAATTACCCATTCAAACTCTTCACTTGGTATAGATCTGTTCAGATTTTCTATTTCTTCTTAAGTCAGTTTTGGTAGTTTTTAAACCACTGGTTATTTAGGAGTGTGTTGTTTAATTTCCACCTATTTATGAATTTTCCAAATTTTTTTGTTGTTGATTTCTAATTTGATTTCATTGTAGTCAGAGAGTATGTTTTGTATGATTTCAAACATTTCAAATTAATCCATCTATGTTCACTCTACAAGCCAGGCGTAAGTTGAGGTTGTCTCTGGCCTTTGTAAAGTTTTACTACTGGTTGACTCGGGTTTCTTTTGAAGCTAAGTAGGCTTGTGCAGACATGCATGTAACCAATGATGGCTAGGCTCAGCTTTCCTATCTACATTTTTTCCTATTGCAAATCACAAATCATGTCCCTGGGATAATGTTTGGAATGCCCTTATTTCTCTTGTTGGTGCAGCTGAAGGGCATCCCAATCCCAGGCAGATTAGTGCAGTAGGTTGATATGAGTATAATGTTTATACTTAGTAGGTTATTTTGTAAAAGGTGTTTTAGAAAATTCAAATGAGTGCTAGGAAGATGTGGTTGGATTTCTGATAATGGGTTTTTTCATTATAGGTTTCATTTCCCTACCTGTCATCCAGCCGAAATCCCTTTCACTTACTGTGTTGGAATCAAAAGAACAAGGCATTCCCCTCCCTTTGAATTCTCAATGAAATCCCCCCTCATAACAGGGTCATATTTCCTGACCTCTGCCTTAGAATGTTTCAGGGTGTTTTTTACTTACTCTCTGAAGACCTTAGATGCAGGGATTCATAAAACTGTGCACTCAGACATTCTCAAGTAAGCATGATTCAGAGCCTACTTAGGAGTTATTTATCTGAAGAACTATCTAAGCCAGTGAAGTGGAGGTCCAAATTTAGATTCTGCCAAGAGAAGAGAAGTAGAATAGACAATAGAACACACTGGTACATGGAACAGTCTGCAGGTTCCTCTTTTGGCATGCTGCATGATCATGGTCAGATCAAAGAAACTCTAGAGGCTTTGTTTTTACTACTTGGAAACAGGAAAATTACACTCAGCTTCTAGGTATCTTGTGATATTTGCCACAGATAGAAATATCTCATTTTCCTTTCATTGCTTTCCTTTGGCAGCCTCCACCAAGAGAAGGAGGATGCCTTAGTTATGATTGTGTTTGACCGATAGTATCTCCCTGACTCAACAAACCAAAAACATACATTAAATATTTTCTTTAAAAAGTTTAAGTTCATATTAAATGTCAAGGAAATTAACATCAGTTATAAGATATGTACAAAAAAGTTGTACATATCTTATAACTAGAGGATTTTAAAAATACAAATCTCTACACCTATATGTGGACTACTGTTTATCACTAATTCGACTGTTTCAATTTCCATTTGATTCAGCATATCTCTTGTTTAAACTCCAAAGACATAAAAATAAAATTTACCCTGACCTTCTTCCTAAGTTCAGGAATATTTTTCTCTGCCCAGGCTAGAAGGCTAAAGCATCGTGACTCCTTTCTCTTTTAATTAGCCTTAGAGAATGTTTTTTTGACTTTTAATTAGCCCTAGAGAATAATTTTTTCTTTTTTCTTTTTTTTTTGGGGGGGGGGGGCGCAGCTGACCGGTACAGAGATCTGAACCTGTGACTTAGGTGTTACAAGGCTGTTCTATAACTAATTGAGCTAACCAGACAGCTCCCTAGAGAATAATTTCTCATGAAAGCTTTCTTCCATGATTGGTTGAAAAGGCAAAAATGATATGAACTCAAATTACATTTATGGTTATAAAAACATTCTCCTTTCCTTTACTGATATGACATTTAGGCCCTAGCTATTTTTATTAAAGCTTCCTTAGCACTTTGCTTCTGCCAGGGGCAGGCCTATTTACTTTCAAATTACTTAAAAGCAGATTTGAACTTAGTGGAACAGTGTTAAGCAAAGTTGTAGCTTTCTCACATATATCTCTGTGGGCTGTCCGCTTTGTAGCTTGTTTAAAGCAAACGTTTACTACCAGATTAGACAACCCCTAACCCTTCATAGCTCTCCTTTTCTTAGCATATCATGAGGAAGTTAAAAACATATGGCTAAAGAAAGATAATAGATACTAATTACAATTAAAATCATTTTATTAACTGTGGTTAACTCATTATTATCAATGTCTCCATGATTTCATTGACTCATATAAATCAGAAAGTTTTGAAATTATTAATAAAGTATTCACTCTCCTTTTTTTCTTTTATACCAGTAGTGGGTATAATCCTTACTCTGTTCTCTGTGAATATCTCTCAAATCCTATTATGAGAGATCTTCTACAATCCCATGGATTTGCTTCTGGTTTTGGGTCTCGCCTGAAAAACAGTCCTAACTTACAATCTATTTGTCCTTGAGAGAGAAGAGACACAACCTTCACATGGTCCTCTATGCACCTTTTTCTTTCTAGAAAAACACCATACCACCTTGTTTACCATATGTGTTTTACCCTTTGAGTGTTTGGAAAAATCTAGAAAGGTATTTCTGTTCCCCAAATTGTTTTCTCCTGTCTCAATGTTTAAAGTACCTTCATTAAAAATCCAGTCCTAAGAGTTAAGGCTGTTTACTTCCAGGCATTCTCCTCTAAACACAAGTATTCCTGGAGGGGCAACACATTAAACAATACTGTGTCAGAGGGAGTTATTTATTTCTTATGTGATGACTCCAGACACATGGACAGAATTTGATAGTTGGAAGAACAATCAAATAAACAGAATTAGGGAACACCGGTACAGAACAAAAGTCCTAGGTGTGAGGAGAATTAGTGGCTCCATTTAAGAGCAGTTTTGGGGTAACCTAGACCCCCAGTGGGAGAGGGAGGCAGACTGTGAAAGGAGCACAGAGCCAGAGACAGTAAGCAAAGGAAAATATTACCTATTTCACAATATTGGGTAGAGCCTAAACCTGGTGAAATGTGTATTTCATAATTCTCCAAATCAAAATAATCTTGGATTATTTTGCCACATGAGGTCACTTGTGCCCCCCAAAATTCAACACGTCCTGGCACATGATGTGGATGCTAACAGAGTAATAGATGCACCAGGATAAAATAGGAGTCACGAGTCCTTAAACCCATCCTCATTCTGTAGGATTCTTAGTGGATTTCCATCTGGAAGCCCTGGAGTATGGTATTTTCCAATGTTTTTATGAAACTCACACTAAACATGGTGAGATTATTTTGCCAGAGATTTTTTTAAAAAGACACTTGCACTTGGGAAGCCATGTCTGAAGGCTGCAGAAAAGAGTCAGAGGATACTTTTAACTTCAGATTAAATGTGCATAACCATGGAACATGCAGCTTCTCACAAGGGTTTTTCAGATATTCAGAGTGAGTAGATTTAGAAACATAAATGTAAATGTAAATGAACAGATAAGTAAACACACACACACACACACACACACACACACACACACATATTGTGGCTATATTCTACATAGACTAGATAATTACGGAATATAAGCCATGATAGATACCCTTTAGACACTTGAACTGCTTTTGAGTAAAAATAAGCTCTTCTTAACAAAAATGATTGAGAAAAAGGTAAAAATATTTGACCAAGTCTATGAAGGCCTTATAATTGTAAGCCCCCAAACTATCTCCTGTCCTTCAAGGAGAACATATGCAAGTATCCCAATGGCTAAATGACCAGAAGTTAAGGACTGAAAATGGTGAAGGGGCAGACTGCATCTGGAGGTAGCCACTCCACAGTGAACAGACCCACATACTCCACCCCCAATCTCATCCTTCTGCCTCTAGAGACATCAATATGGCACCTGGTGTTCATAACAGGGTAACCTAGCTCAGGAACTTGTGAATGGATAAAGCTAGTGTTGAACAGCTCCTGCCCTCTTCTGTCTCTGCCTCACTACCAATTCAGGTTGGAGAGAGCTGAGCTTTAACCACCAAGAGGGTTGTGAGGCATCCTCTCTCACCATCTCACTCTCTACACAACCTTGAGAAGTTCTTTAACTTGACTGGTCCTCAGCCTCTTTATACACAAAACAAAATGATTGGCCCAGGTGGTCCTAATGTTTGTCCAGGCTCTTAGCGATCTTAGCCTCAGAGGCAGTCACCATGAATCTATGATGTAAAATATTAAATAATGGATATAAAATAGAAACTACTAAAAAAGTAGGAAAAACAAAACATCATAAAGTGAAAAACTGCTTTTTTCCGGTCATTTAAAATAGATTTCAGAAAAAATACGTTAATGACAAAGATTTATTTTATAAGTTTTAGGAGCTCAGCCAGCTCATCTCTTTCCATTACAGCCAACGTGCTTCACTTTGCAACACTCTCGTCTAGCTGAATTGGTCAACTCAGTTATTAGTCAGTGATGTGACAGACAGAAAACTTTTCTGGGGTGTTATTGTTCTACTCCTATGGATTCATGGCTGGTTTTACACTTAACTTTAGTCAAACACCAAAGAACATCTGGTGTTTCATAAAATATCACCTTCGAATAGAAATTTGGCAATCACGTGCTGAGTTCTGGAAAATGACATACTATCTAACCAGAGTCCATGTGTGGGCTCATGTACAGATCTGAAAGGAGAGTGACTTGATCCAGCTCTACTCTAAGGTGACTTTTCTTAAGAGTGGACATATGCTACATTCCCCAGCACCATTTCTCACATATTCAGCCCACAGATACCAGCTGGCACAGGGAGTAGGCTGTCAGGTCAGAGAGGGCATAGTAAGAACAAAGAGTTAGAGAATTGGATTCCAGAGCCATAGAGCATTAGTGCTGGTTGGAACACTGTGGATTAGCTCTTGTCACTACATATGAAGCATGGTCAACTACATTAAAGAAAAGAAATGACTGATGCTGTTTTAGCTGTCTTTAAATTCTCTCTTTTATTCTGGTGGAAGTGTTTGTGGTATCTTAATCCTCCAGAACTAGACTGCATGAATTTAACTCCTGATGCTACAACTCACTAGCTATGAAACCCTGGGTGCATTACTGATTCCCTCTGTGCCTTAGTTGCCTCTTTTGTAAAATGGGAATAAAAGTGCTACTTACCTCATAGAGTTGCTGTCAGAATTTAAGGATTTAATATATGGATTTTTTTTTTTTTTAAAGACTAATGGCTGGCACACAATAAGCCCTATGCGAGAATTATTTATTCTTATGTTAACCGTCAGAAGAGAAGCAGTTCATAAGATTAAACATTTATTGGATAGATTGTTTGAAAGATTGTCAGAGTTAGAATTTAGAATTTATTTCCTTGGAGAATTCTTAATTCTCTTACCACTTGGACTGTGTCTGATTCCTTCTGCCACCTGCTTTTTGGGTGAAAAAAAGCAAAAGGTTCTCAGAGTCTAAACAAATGGTTGCTGTTACTAAGGTGCCCCTCCTTTTCTATCCTGGGTCTCCTCAGGAAAGAAAGCAATTCTTAGGTCTGACATTAGTGTTTCCCTTCTCTCATGGAGCTTCACTGGCTCAAACAAGGTTAGAACTATCCCATGTTTCCCAGTGAAGATGGCCTTTGTCCAGCCAAACAGACACAGCTGTGTCTGACTAGGGATTGACAGCAACTATGTCACTGCTGAGCCACAAACCAAACAGATTCTTTGAGGGCTTTGGAGTTTAGACAATAGCTGAATTACAAGGGTACTGTCCCAGAAGGGACCATGCTTATTTTTGCAGACCTGAACAATAAAATGGCTGTGTCTCTGAAAACAATTGCCCAGGTCCTTGTTTTCCTGGGATGTGCCTTTCCCTTGGTAGTGGAGAATTCCCAACATGGAAAGAAAGCAGGTTCCCTGTCATAGTCTCTAAGATAGTTTGGTTGACTGTGATTTGTAATCCTCCAAATCTCCTGCACAAGTAGGGACTGACTTCCCCATGTTAATAAAAACCATGTTGGCCCAAGGAGGAGGCAATTCAGCCAAGCAAGGAGATTATTGCAAACTCAGATGGGTGGAGCATTTCCCAGAAATGCTGAGTAATGGCGAGAGCAGAAGCTGTGATCTGAGATAGATGCCTTGCCAAAGGTAATGTCCCACAAGTGGCTGGATGGCTTCAAATAAAACACAGGTCTAACAGCTCCAAATGGCAATGGGAGACTCATTGACTCTCAGAGATTTCTCAACTCTCTTCAGAATCCCTTCTCCTAGGATGTTTGTTATGTCCAGAGTGGGAAAAAAGACTAATAAAACCAATTCTCATTAAGTTGTTCATCCTCAATGTGAATCTCCATTTGTACTCTGGAGTTATTCACTCTTTGAATGAGAACTGAGAAAGAAAGTAATTAGTCACCTCCCAGAGTAAATTCCAAGGTTAGAATTTCAGGACACGTGTAATCCATCATATTATCATCACCTGTCACCACCTTCTCCTCACAAGGCTAATCCTGCAGCACTATCCTGAATGAACAGTCCAATTCCATAAACATTTAAGTTGACAATGTGCAAGGATCTGTGATTTCAGACCAATAGAACCACAGCAGCACAGAAGTCAGGAGACCTGGGGCAGGAGCTAGACTTTGGGTAAAATCCTAGCTTCACTCCTTACTGGCTCTGAGACTGGATAAGTTGCTCAACATCTTAAGTTTCAATTTACAAAATAGCATTGATAAATTTACCTCCTTATAGGGCTGCCGTAGGGATTTGGTAGGATGGTCTTTGCACAGTGCCTGGCATACAATAAGGGCTCCATAAGTGTTAGTTATATGTCGTGTTAAGTGGAACCCAAGCACATATGATAGTAGGAGATTCCTTAAAGCTCAGCTGGTGACTACCTCATTGACCACTGTAGTCCTACCACCTGGCACAGAATAAATACTCAATAAGTATTTGCTGAGTGAATAAAGTTATGAGTTTTTCCCTGCTTCATCTACCCACCAGCCCCTAACCCTCAACCCTTGCTTCTTCCATCTCAAGGGAACTTGCTAGAGCCAGGGGAAAAAGTAAGTGAAGTTGGATATGGTAACCAGACTGGTCAAGAGTCATGCAGAAAGCATGAGCCCAGCCAGAAAACAAGAGTCAGACGTCTGGGAAAGTTACAGCCAGGAACCAGGATAAGGGTGAGACTGAGGTAAGGGGGCAAGTCCAGGACATGTAAATTCTGTGTGCTTCCATCTCCAAGGGTTGGCAGTGCTGGGAATTCCAGCAAGCTGATCCCTCCAAAGTTGAAACGTAAAAGCTTTTTTCAAGTTTTTCCAAAAATTGTTTTGTGACTCACTCCAGGTAGGATGTAAAAGATCATGCTCAGTAATCAGACACTTATGTATTTATTGTACTACACCCTCATTCTCTCTGATTCCCCTGTCCTACCTCCAGGATTTCCTTCCACACCCGGGCTTGATGGGAACAGAGAGAGCAGAGCTGGGAAGCTCTGTTTCTTTACATTTTTGGACTTGAGGTGCAAATTTGCCTTAGAAGCTTTAGTAAAACCAGTGTTTCTCCCTCATTTCTATGAAAAGTTATCACAAATTAAACAGATTAAGTTTGTGTTTCATTTAAATAAAATGAATGGTCTGCACCCAGATGTGTGGGTGCAGGCAGATTGTTGATTACTTGCTTAGCTGTTAGTCCTGGATCTAGAATTTCCTTCACTGTAGTAAACCTTTCTGATGTGTTGTGTCCTGACCTCTTCTTACTAGAGGTGTTCCATCAAAGGGAACATTCCCTAGCCTTGGGTTTCAAAGCCCTCAGCTCACCAGCTCACCACCGAATGGAGGAGGAGGAAGTATCATATGGAAGTATGTTTTCAGTCCTGCAGAAGGTGGCTGAAGATTACAAGACCAACCTGAAATAGGTGTATTTTTTTTAAGAGTTAAAATTGCTTGTTGGTCCTGGCAGGAGGCCTAGTACAAAAAATGAGGAAGCATTTGCTCCGGGCAGCTTTCAACCTCACAAAAATCCAGCATTCATTTTGCAAACACATCTCTGAAGCTTTGTGGTCTCCTGCCCGCAGAAGGCAGTTTATTCTTTGGCTGCAGCAAGTCACCGTGCTTCAAAGGATTCCTTAGGTGTTGATTCTTCATTCAATTGAAGTTTTCTGACTTATGGTGGTTTTACTAACACTCAATAGTGTGGAGAGCAGATGACTACATAGATGCCAGAGGAAAAAGACCCTTGGTTTATTTTCACACCACATTGTTTGACCCTTGTTGTTCCTGCATGCATGGCTTTTCTGCTTCTGTTTCATAGCTCTCTAATTCTTCATTTATTCTTTTTAGCTCTTTTAGTAAGTATTACTTTTCCTTTTCTTACTTATTTGAATTTTAATTGTCCCAGTTCCTTGCTGGAATAATTGCAGCAGCCTTTCCATACACAGGTCCAGGGAGTCAGACACCAATATTAGGAATGTAGGGCAAGCGGTCCAGAGGTCACATGGGCACAGGAAAACCCCAAAACACAAAAGCCCCAAATGTGGGTTGAGCAGGAGAGGCAAGTGATTAAGTTAGACACTTAAAATATAGACCACATGCTGAGGCCAGAAGCAAACAGCAAAAAGAAATTAAAAACATGGGGCTGGCTGGTTAGCTCACTCAGTACAGCACGATGCTGTTAACACCAAGGTCAAGGGTTTAGGTCCACGTACTGGCCAGCCACCAAAAAAAAAAAAAAAAAAAAAACAGTCAAAACTGAAAGCCAGCGTTCAAAGCAGGACCACAGAGAAACATGGGTCCAATTTCAGAGGTGAATTAGCAAGAAAGGGCCTTAAAAGCCCCTAGAACAACTACCATGAATTGAATGCCTGCCACGTACCAGACACTCTGCTTTGTGTTTACACACATCATAACAGCACAGCAGTTAGTCTCTATGACCTCTAATGTGCAGATGAAGAAGCCGAGGCTCAGAACCAGAGTTTCCTTGGCCACACCACAATTTGGACTCATGTCTGTGTGACTATAAGCCATCCTCTTCTCATGGGTCTCCCTGCCACTCGACAGGCTTTTGCTATTCCTCTTACAGGGAAAATGGTCCAATGGTAGAGTGCAGATAGATGCTGCCGTAGGATTTCTCTACACCTGTCTCCAGGTGAGCTCTCCCCATTCAGAGGGCCGCTTGAGGCAAGAGTAGGGTAGGCAGTGCGGCATTGATGTGGGTGGAGGGGCACAGAAAGTATCAGCTGACTCATGCTCACTTCTACCATCATGTTCCAGGGCCAGAGATTCTATTAGAATCACTCCTTTAGGAAAGGAGTCTCGTGAGCTGAACACCCACTCTGCAGACAGACTACCTGGTCTTTCAGTGCAGTTCTATTACTAATTGCCAGATCTTCCACAAATGTCTTAACAGCTCTGTGCCTCAGTTTTTCCCTATGTAAAATGCCAATAGTAATATCCAATTGATTGGCTGGCTGCTGTTTTAAGTATTAAATAAGATGATCTAGGCAAAATATTATTTCAGTTCCTGACACATACTAAGTAAGCAACCACTGAATTTTCATCGTTGTATCACTATTAGAAAGACTCTTTACTTTTAGAACTATATAACCTAAACTCTTAGGTATTACTTAAAACAAAACCAGCCTCTCCAAGATTTTGGTTGGCAAGATCACCCACAGCAGGAATTCCTGGTGAAATGACCAGTTATATTGACCCTTCTCTTTGGAATTCTTTCTCTTATGTGCCAATGTCTGTCTCTTAGAGTAGAGCAGTGGCCCTCAACTAGGGGGCAATTTTGCACCACAGAGGATAGTTGGCAATATTTGGAGACACTTTTAATTGTCACAAATGGGAGAAACTATTGGTGCCCTGGGTGAGTTACTAACATCTAACGGCCAGAAGTCAGGGGTTCTTCTAAACATCCTACAGTACACAGAATTATTTGATCCAAAATGTCAGTGCTAAGGTTAAAAAAATCTGGGATAGAGGAAATGGGGGCATTTAAGCAGGAGAAAAAATAGTTTAAAAGGATTTTAAATGCTTTATGAAAATTTTTTCTCTTCTTTATAGCATCCTTGCTTATTTCCCAGATGTGATGGTCTCTCAAAATTCTCAAATGATTTTGTGTGTGTGTGTGTGTGTGTGTGTGTGTGTGTGTGTGTGTGTGTGTGTGTGTGTGTGTGTGTGTGTGTGTGTGTGTGTAATCTTAACTGTTTCTAAAGTTCCATGTGTCCTCAGGGTTTGGTTCTTCTGTTTTGATATTCCCCATGCTGTTAGTGTTTTTAAATGTTGGGTGATTCTTGTCTGCCTGTTTATATTTATATATGAGTTTCTATGTCAGTGGTCTCAGTCCTGACTGCACATTAGACCAGTGGATCTCAAGCTTTCTGTGGGTGGAGTCTGGGCATCTGTAGTTTTCTAAAGTTTCCAGATGATTTGGAGACACAGTGAGGTTCTACATGAACTAGTATCTGTAACTAGAATAGTTTTCCTTGGTACAAAGGAAGCTCTCTGCCCCAGTACACTTAGGTGAATACAGGTTTTGATTTCAGAATCCTTGAGAGGAGTTGTCAAGGAGGAAAAGGAGAGATTGGGATAAAGGCTACTGTCATGGAGAACTTAGTCTTCAAGGATGAACTATTGGTGCCCTGGTTGAGTACAGCAGAAAGACCCACCAGGGCTCATAGGATGGGTGCTGAGGCTCAAGATGGCAGGAGAAAGCACAAGAAAATAGAATATTGGACCAAGAGCCTGATATAGAGCAGATCAAGCTTTATCAATTCATCCTTTCTTTTCTAGAGCCACTACCTTCCACACCCACTTTTTATAGAACCAAGTTGCTGGCCCTGCTTACTTAACTCTGGTGTTCCCTGGATGGACGGGAGGTATTGGTCTTCCTCCTGAAGAAGTCCATTTACAGTCTACATCTGTTTGGAAATGAACATACAATGCTAGTCTTTCTTGAAGCACATAGCCACAATCTTGCACAGCATACTGGAAAATCAGCAAAGTCACAAACATGAACAGGAGAATGTAGGTGTTCTGCCCTACAGAACTGGTCAGGAATCCTACATGTGAACCGGCTGTGTCAGGGTCCTCTCAATGTCTCCACTACTTTTTCATATTGACCCAAGTCTCTCAGGTTTCTACATGACCACGCTATTCCTCCCACCTCTGCCTCATCTGGATCCCCCTACAGGTAAGTGTAGACAACTGATCACAGACTTGATTCCCATTGGTGTTGGATGAAGCCAGCTAATCTCAGAGACCCTGCTTAGGCTGGATTAGGAAGGCTTATGGCTGGGAAATGACCACCATGTTTTCAGTGTTTCTTTCGCATTAACATTAAGAGAGGTCTCCTCTATTCTCTCAGCAGTGTCAAAATGCAACAGGAGAAAGAAACAGGTCAGGACAGGTCCATGGGAAGAAAGGGCTCCCACACAAGGCAGCAATAAAGGAGAGTACAGTCTTATTTATCTACACAGATATTGGGTGGGAGACACTAGGAACCCAGAATAGGTATGAAATAACACACATTTGAAATAAGGTGCTCTCCCATGAGTATGAGGGATAACAAATTATAGTTTAGCCCAGAACATGCACACTAATTTTGCTTTTATTTCATTATGTGGATACATGGCTCCCCTAAAAATAAAAACAAACTTCCCCTTGGGCCAAAATTCATTAATCATTTATTAATTGAGCAGCTACTATGTCCCTGGAACAGTTCACTGAGGATACAACAATGAACACATCAGAACAATTCCTTGATCTCATGGAATTTGTATTCTAGAGCCACTCTGTTCAATACAGTGGCAACTAACTACATGTGGCTACCTAAATTTGAATTAAAATCAAATAAAATCTAAATTTCAATTCCTCAGTTGCACTAGCTATATTTTAAGTCTCCAAGACCTACATGTGGCTACTGGCTACTGTACTGTCCAGCATAGACACAGATCATTCCTATCACTGCAGAAAGTTCTATTGAACAGCACTGTCAAGAGATGGCTTACAACCTAGAGAAGTCTCCACCCTCATCTTCCCACATTAGTTAAAATCCTGAATGAGCCCATTATGTAAATGGTTCTTTGAGAAAGGCAGCACTAAAAGCTATTACCAGTTCTGAATAATCACTGGCACTGGAGTCAAAGATGGATTCCAATCTTGCCCTAAACCAGCTGTAAAAATTCAGCCAGGAATCACTTTCTTTATGAAGACAACAATAGTAATAGTCCTTCACAGGGATTAAATAAAATTATTATGTAATGTGTCTAACTCCAGGGTCTGAACACACAGAGGTACTCAGTAAGGATCTCTCATGGAGTAGTTCATTGTAGAAATGTGTGACAGAACAAATAGGTTTTCATGGATATAATAACCAAACAATAATCTAGACACTGTTCTAAGTGTCTTACAAATGCAAACTCATTCAGTCCTCTTAAAAGCCATGTGAAGTAGGTGCTATTATTATTTTCATTTAATAGAAGGGGAAATTAAGACAAGGAGAGATTAAGTAATTTGTCCAAGATTTGTGCTTGTATTAGTCAAAGACTTTTAATGGCTTTATGAAGAGTCTTCAAATCTCAGTAACTTAGCATAATAAAAGGTTTATTTCTTGCTCAAGTCACAGGTCAACAGGATATTCAGTGAAAGCCATTGTGCAGGGATTCTGAGACCCAGTTTCCTTTTGTCTAGTGTTTCAGTCAACTTTTAGATTCTCAGAATCCTCTTGTGGATCTCCTGCTTCTAGGCAGGAGACAGAGTAAGAAAGAACTTAAAGCAGAGTTTCTCAGCCTCAGTATTCATGATGGTTAATTCTATGTGCCAACTTGACTGGATTAAGGGTTGCTCAAATAGCTGGTAAACATTATTTCTGGGTATGTCTGTGAGGGTGTTTCCAGAAGAGATTAGCATTTGAATCAGTAGACTGAGTAAAGCAGATCTGACCTCACCAGTGTGGGCAGGCATCATCCAACGCATTGAGGGTCCCAGTAGAACAATATGGTGGAGAAAGGGAGAATTCTCTCTCTCCTTGAGCTGGGACATTCATCTTGTCCTGTCCTTGGACATCAGAGCTTTCAGCACTGGGACTATACCAGAGTCTCTGGCCTTTCAACTCTGGGACTTAAACCAGCACCTCCTGCCCTCTGGGTTCCCAAGACTTTGGCTTCAGACTGGAAGCTACATCATCAGCTCCCTGATTTTCAGGCCTCCAGATCTGGAATGAATTACATCACTGACTTTCCTGGGGTCTTCAGCTTGCAGTTGGCATTATGTGGACTTCTCAGTTTCCATAATCGTGTAAGCCAATTCCCATAAAAGACCACCTCTTGTATATGTGTGTGTGTGTGTATGTGTGTGCAATATATACATCCTATTGGTTCTGTTTCTTTGGAGAACCCTGAGTAATACCACATTGTTGATATTTTAAGCTGGGTCATTCTTTTTTGCTGTACTGTGCATTGTAAGATGTTTAGCAGTATCTTTGGCCTCCCCCCACTAGATGCCAGTAGCTATCTCCCAGTTGTGACAACCAAAAGTTTCTGGGGGTGTTGCGTGTGTGTGTGCACACCTGTTGAGGACACTGGTTTAAAGGATTGCTCCAGTGGTTTTAGAGACTAGATTAGGAAGTGGCCATATTCCTTTTACCCAATTTCTGTTGGGCAGAACTCAGTTAAATGGCCACGACTAACTGCAAGAGGGCTGCTGTGGATTGATTGAATTGTGTACCCCAAATTTCATATATTGGAGGCTTAATTCCCATTGTAACTGTTGAGGGTAGGAAATCCTATTATGGCCTTTGAAAGGTGGGGCCTTGAAGAGATGATTAGATTGTAGGACCATGCAGTAGTGAATGGATTAATAATGGTGGTCAGAGGTGTGGTTCTGAGGGTTTTAAAAGGAGAGTGAATGAGGAGGTTGGTCACTTGCTGTCTCTACTCTTCCATTTTCTGCCACATGAGACCCCTGTGTCACTGTTACCAGTCCTTCACCAGATGCATTCCCTGGACTTTGGACTTATAGCTTCTGAAACTGTAAGCAATAAATTTTGTTTTCTTACAAATTATTCAGTTCCAGATATTTTGTTATAAGCAACAGAAATGGACTAATACAAAGGTTAAAAAATGAAATCCAATGTTGTGCCCAGGAAGAAGAGGAGGTCTGGGAAGATTAGATGAACATGGTGGAATTTGTCTAAGAGGTATAAACACCCCCCCTGAACATACTAAAAGCTTCAGAAAAACTAGCAGAAATGTACAGAACATTCTAGACAGCATTGAAGACAAAAACACACCATTATTCAATTTGTGTGTGTGTGTGTGTGTGTGTGTGTGGCTGATCTCATCACCCTATATAGGTCTCCCAGAGCATCACCCTATATAGGTCTCCCAGAATAAAAAGTTAATGCAATAAAGCACCAGATGCTGTGTTTCCTAGGTGTATATATTCGTCAGATAACATCAAAAAGCAATCAATATTTTGCAATGGCCCATGGGTAAATTGAGTACATACAGAGTGGGAATAAAACTGGGATGATGGGAATGTTACCATGAGCCTATCCAGCCTCAATCACATTCCAGAAAGATGAGCATCTGCAATAGGTATGGCCAGGAGTGCAAGGGAGACAGAAATGCATTTTTGAAAGAGGAAGAGGTGGAGAGTCTTTGGATTCATGGCACAAATAATGAAGGTTCAGAAACAAGGAGAGGTGGGGGTGGAGTGAAGCTGCCATTCATTTACTATTAATAGTTTCAAAGAAATATCCTGGCTTAATGGATAGGCATGTTGCAATGTTGATTAATAAATGCCATTGTCTGGAATCACTTGGAGCACTAGCATTTTTGTATTTCAAAACAGGTTAGGTCATTTTTTCTGTACAGAAAAATACCTTTTGTAAAAATCATCTAAATTGCAGTTGGCTTCTGTTGGTCCATTAAAAACCTTTAAACATCCCTTAATTTTCCCTACTTTATGACAGCCAAATAAAGTCAAAATGCTTCTTGAGTTTTTTTATTATATGGTTTTAGAGAAATTATTTCTCAGCTGCCTAGTTTGGACATTTTTCTCCTTACTATGTAATCATACTGAAAAGAACTAAACACTCTCAAGTTTCCAGTGACTGGCACCAAACCAAACTCCAGAAGCCAGGGCTGGCTCCCCCAGTCTTAGCTCTACCCCACCCAACCCCCGCCCTAAGTAAAAGACAACAATACTTTATCTTTGTGCCAATAAAAATCAATCAAATCCAGCCTAGGTCATTAGACTGAAGAAAAATAATCTACCCAATAAGTACATACAAAAGGCCTATGTCTTATTAAAGTTATTGACAGCCTAAATCTTACTAAAATTAGTTGTTCTATTTCTTTGAAAAAAACTATTGAAGCTTATATTAAATTTTTTTAAAAAAGAGTGAAAAGGGATGGGGAAAGAGAAGGAAGGGAGAGAGTAAGATATTCTGAGCTGTAGATAAGTCTTAGTGAGATGAGAATTTATTTCCAGCCTTACACAATAGAAGTCTTCAGTTACATTTTCCAGAGAGTGGAAGAAAAGGTCAGACAGAGCCCTGAAACAGCATCAACTGATAACTGGAGGCAGTGACTTTTCCTTAGGTGTTTCTAGCTAGAAAAAAATTAGTAACCACAACTAACAGATGCATGTAAATGTACATTAACTCACCAAATATTTATTGAGAAATACTGTATGAAATATACTTTGCTGCATTGATAGGTCACAGATGGAAAAGGTGAGAAAAATGTAATGCTTTTCCTCAACAAACTTGAAATGTAGTAGGGATATCAGATAAGTGTACGACTAAACAAAATACAATGGGAAGGAAAGGGAAAGGAGAGACTGAAAAATTAAAATTTCCTGACTCGGTGAAGAAATGCGGCATAGTTTTTAAAAATAAAAGATCTGAAGAAAAAGTGTATTAAAGTTACCAAAGTTAAGACTATCTCCCCTTTCTGGGCAAGATCACTCTTGATTCTTTGGATTTTGATGAAATGGAAAGTTCAGGACATTGAGAGAGAGAAACCATAAGGTTTTACATGCCCTTGTTATCCATCAAATGTAGTATCAAGCCATCCCCAGAAATTACTCACATGGCTGTCTGCCCTCTGCCTGAAAGTGAGGTTCTTTCTTCATTTCTCCAAAGACTCTGGGCCCCAGGCCTGGCTTTGCTTCCTTGACGACCTGAGGGTGACAGCTAAAGAGGGCCAGCCTTGTGCAGCATGGCACCACCCCGTCACTACTCTCCTGTCTAATTTGGAATACTGTGAGCAGGTTTCTTTCTCTTCTTTCAGAGATACAAAATGCAAGCAAGCATTGAAGAAAGCAAAGTGTATTGGAGAAATGGATTGCTTTAGCCGTGTTTCTGTCTTCAGGTGTCTGAATGCATCTGATAAAAGCGTGATTTTCCATTACTCTTAAGCTTTGCAGGCTTGGCCTGAAAGAATTAAGAATAATACTGACTGTAAACTTGGTGCATAAGAGAGAAAATATAGACATTATTGACTGACTGGAAAACAAAATAAAACAAAAAGCAAGCAAGCAGTTTTTCAGCCAAAGGGGACTTTTAATGGGGAATTTGCCAAAGTTACACGTTCCCTTTCCTTGGTGCAATATGTAGCCCAGCTCTTGGAGATCTACAGTGTAATGGTTAAAAAAATAGATGGTTTCGGTATGAATTTTGGTTTTACCACCTGTTGCTGTGTGACCTTGAAGCAGTGTTAGTTATCATCCTCCGTACCATACATCACAATCATAAGCCCCATCCCTCTATCTCTTCACAACTATGTTCATAAAATCCCATTGGCCACCCGTGTTCATTGTCAAGTTCTGTTAGTTTATACCCACTCTCTATGCACTGGGATAGATAGTAAGGCAGGGCCATAAATTTACTTGTTGATTCTTCTTCCCTGATATATTCTTGTTAGAATAACTGAGCACATTCTTTGTCATGATTCTTCCAATGTTGTATCAGTTATCACCAGACTTATTTTAGAGCTTTATCTATGTTGTTTTACTCATTCTCTTTTATTACTTCAGGTTAAATCCCATTTGAACAGGTTAGAAATTCACCTGTCTGACATAGTTTTCCTCTTCTCATGGGCTACATTTCATCCCTTGCTAAGGTTCAGAGGTTCTGGCATGAAAAATTATGCTTTAAAACCATTTCTGTGGCCGATGGTTCACTTCCCTGGTGCTTTTTCTCTTCCAAATGCTTCAGTTTGTAGCCTGGACTTCAAAGTCACCAGCAATACATTCCAGATTCCTTTGGCTGCTGTATTATTAATTCCCAAAGAGAAAAACAAAACAGCAAGTAGTTAGTTAGTGGGTCTGAGGAGAGAATCAATTGTTGCTACTTTTTCAGAAGATTCAATCACCCCCTCCTCTGAGTCACTTTCTCTACAAGCTGCCTTCTTGGCATTGGCTTCAATTCCATGTGATCTCTCGGGATATTTTTTCTCCTGACTTCTCTCCTGGATTATTTTCTCCATCCTGTTGAAACTGGTATAATGTTTCCACAATAAACCTGTCCACCTAACTCAGGAGTACAAAAACAGTTTTTCCATAAGTGCTTGTAAATCTTGTGATTTCAAGTCCCTATTTCTGTTGACAGCAGAAAATCAATCCAGTCACTTTCAGATACTTACTCTTATTCAGTCAAATTCAACATTATCACACCAACAATCCAGTTCACACAGTTGTGTCTGCCTTTTCCTCTCCAAGCCAGTTTGGGATTAACACCCCTGGAGAGAACAAAGGGGTTGCTCCACTTTCTCAGCATCTGTCCTGTACTCTCTCTCTCTGCATTGCTCAGAGCACACTCAGCCTGGTCCTAGGCTCAGCACCTGACATTGAAGAGCAGGTGAAAATTGGCTGGAATGTGACAACCATTTTCTCCCTAAGAAGATTTATGGTTTCAGTTGATTCCAGAAAACTGTAGCCACTCTGCCTCTTACCCCAGGTAGAAGTCAGTGTGCATCCTTTGGTGTCTCTCTGTCTCTTTGATTAGCTAGATATCCTCTTGCAGTACACTACCAATTAACATCACAAGCTCTCTGGAGCCACAAGAAAATCACAAAGTCCCACAAATTGCCAGCCCTGGAGGGAAACTTGAGGTAGTAATTGGGAAGGTTCCTGCTCCCATTGAGCCGAGCTGCCCTGTTTCCACATAGCCCCATGGTGCTGGCTGCAATTCTAGGTCTGTGCTCAGCAAAATTCATCCAAGGTGTGGTGTGGCTCTATCCCCCGCTGTTTGCCCAAACTTGGCAGGAAGACCTATCCAGTAACCTCCTCCCCTCAAACACACTCACATACATGAACACCACCACCACCAACTCCCCTCTCTGTTTTCTATTTTAAAGTACTCTTTCTTCAGCCTTCTCTTGAAGCTTGTCATTGTCACCTTCAAAGACAAGGGATGGGGGTGGAGCGGGTTGCCCAAGGACATTCTTTGAACTTAGTAATTTGGATTCCGGATCATTATTTTAAAGGTGGCTTGTATCCACAACAACCACTTCCAGTTAAATCTCCCAATGGGGAAGGGAACAGGTGGAGACACATTCCGCTGCTATACTCTCTTATGTAGAAGCCTTCTTCTCTATGAAGCCAGCTGGTAGACCTTCCCCTAGCAATGGATGGGACAACTTTTCACCTATTTGCAAGGTGAGCCCTTGAAGTTTCCCCTTCGGTGAAAAACTCATGTGCTCCTGAAGTATGGTGATTTGCATGACACCATAGTCGTAGGCAGAGGATATTGAATTCAGAGCAGGACTTACATGGATACCCAACTAGGCAAAAAGCCTCAAACACAGGATCTGCCTTAGGCCCCTTGGGAATGCTTTTTAGCAGACATTTGCAGTATGATCATAGGGTCTACTGATTCTACATAAAAGCAACAAATCCTCATCTCTGTTAAAAGTCTGAAGAGACTTCTAAATTTTTCCAATCTTACCCAAATATTTGTAATTATTTTTTACTGTGCTTGTCATTTTTTTATTTGATAAATATTTTAAGTACCTTTGTCTATATTATCAAGCACTATTATGCATAATAAATTGTAAGCTTTGAAAGAAGCATTACTAGATTTTAAAAATTTACTTTTTACAAAGTTTGGTGCTTCTCCTTGTCAAAGGACAAAATTACAACAAATTTAGTTAATGATTTCAATTGGCTTTAATTGTGGTTCTAGAATCGGGCAACTTGTTATTCCATAAAGTATAATAAGTATTCCAATGAGGTGAGCAAAGAGTTTGATTTTATAGACAGAAAAACCTGAAGAAAGCTGAAACAAGAAAAAAAAGTAGATTGGTCATTTCAAAGTTACTTTCCTTATAAGGTGGGTACTGGGAAACAGAACAGTAGAAAAATGACTGATTAGTTAACATCAGGTTACGTCAGGCCATCCTTTTTGTGTAACAACTAAGTCAGAGGGAACTTTAGTATCATGCCTATTGAAGATTTAAATTGGCCTATTTGGAAAATTGGCTGTTATCTCTCTCTTCTGATTTCTCCAAAGGTCAGACCACAACTTAATTTAGATTTGCTGAGGTGGAACTTAGCAAGGGTGACTCCATTTTGATTTTTAATCTGGCCTTTAAGGGTCTAGTATAGGAACTTAGTCCAAAACAATGGCCTCCTATAATTTTTATGTAACGTCTTTATTAAGGAAGTTTGTAAAAGACTTTGAAATGATCAAAGAGATTACTTGGTGTCTCTATTAGTTTTTTCTTACTACCGTGACAAATTATCACTGTGGGGTTGGAAAGATGAGACACTTTTCCTCACCCACCATAAGGATCATGGCCGACATTTCTGTAACAAAAGACAGGGTTAACAAGAAGCATAATAAATATATTGACACAAAATTTTATGGAACACGGGAGTCTTCAGAAATGAAGACTCAAAGACCCAGGGAAAATAGTCTATTTTTATGTTTAGGTTTGATGAAGAATGGACAGCCATGTAGAAATGTGATTGGATGAAAGCGTATGATCTAATGATAATAGACTGAGTGGTGATTTTACCTTTTAAACAATCAAATGTTAACATCCTTCAAATCACACAATAGATAAGAACTGTCTGCCTGAAACATATACCAGAAGCTGATACTCTCTAAAACAGTACTACCCAAAGTATGCTCTATCTAACACGAATTCTTTCAGTGTTAGTGAATGTTCTCTGAAAGAAGGGTTTTATTTTTAAATAATTTAGGGAATATTTTCATTCACAGAACCTCTCATGGCACTAATATTCCATGTAAAACATTTTAGAAAATTCTATTCTAGATTCTTGGATTGTTGTAAACTAATGACAAACCATCAGCCAAGATCCTCATAAAATTAGAGTGCTTGTGTAAAAAAAACAAATCTCAGTTCCTTTATCTCAATTTATACAACTTGTTCTTGGCTGCCTTTAACTAAAAGCTGCTTGAGTTATATCTCAGAAGTGAGGCTATCTCTGATTTTTGTTTGATTTAATTTTTTTAAACATTCAAGGGACTGAGGTAAGATTTAGAATGCCAAATTATTTATTTATAACAAGTCATCAATGACCTAAAAACTCATGTTCATTATCCAAGGTTCCATCTGCCTGGTAACAGACGGCCTGGTAGCTGGTAGTCAGGTGACTCCTTGGTGACCATGAATCAGAGTAAAGTGAGGTATGTACTGTTTCACATCAAATAACAATAACGAAGTATGATAATGATCATGAACATTATTAGATATTTATTATTTGCCAGACCCTGGGCTGAACACTGCTTAATCTCATTTAATACCTAGACTAGTAATATCCTCATTTTACTAAAGAAGAAACCAAACCTCAGAGCCACAAGGCACAGGAGTGGCTGAGCTGTGACTGTGTCCCACACAGTATCAGGCATTATGATACACAGGCCCACAGGCCCTTAGCCGATTGGGGCAAGATGTGGTTCAGATTTCGGAATTTTTCACATGTTGGAGAAGTAGACAGTTCATATACTGTACTTTATAATACCCCTAGTTGAAATTGGGGCAGCATCTCATGATCAAGCATATTAATATATCTGTCATAAAAGATGAAAATATTCACAGTAGGAAAAATAAAAGACCACAAATTGCCTCATATCAATTCAGCTCAAGGTTTGTTGAAAAAAGGATTTCAAAACAGCTTCCATTTTCAGAGTTTTTCAGGTTTTAAAACTGTTCATAAAGGATTCTGGACCTGCACTTCTTTCAAGTACCCAGTTCTGTTCACTAAATTTAGTATCTCTCTCTTTCCTGGATAGTACTGACAGAATACTGTGGATTCTTAACTCCTTTAGGTTTCATGAGCCACCAGCCTTCTAACTCCAGGCTCTTTCTTCAGTTAGGGTAAAAGACATTTGGCCTCTAGGGGGAACTCTAGGCCTCCGGTTTCACTTGCCTTCTCCCCGCCACTCCCCACACCCCAATCTACCCACAGGAAAGGAAACGTTCCAACCCCAAGGAGGACTTGTACATCTGGACATGTCAAAAAGGACTTTTATTGAGCCACCAGATAAAAGCTCTGGTCTCTTCTCCCCAGTGTTTCTTTTCTTCCCTCTACACTTGTGGTACAGTTGATGACCAGCTGTTGGTCCTGGCTGTGGCCCATCCCACTCTGAGAGAGCATGGGGTGGGCAGTTTCCACAGAACAGTGTCCCATAGCCCTTAGGAAGACACAGACCAGCCACACTTTTCCTTGACAGGCTTTTGTACCACCCTGCCTTGCCATCAGTGTGGTACAATAGAGAAGTCAGAGGCTTTGGTTTGAGCCCAAATGGAAAACGGGGGAAAAGGCCTTCCTTAATGTCGCAGAGGGCAGCCTCTGCATCCTCAGCCTGGCTCACCAAGGGAGCCCATTGGAATTTGGAATAAAATTTCACAGAAGCAAATATGCACTTTCTGGTCTTGTCCCTGATGGCTGTTTCCCAACATGAACTCAAAAGAGAGGTGGCTGTAGCAAGACTGTTTCCTAGGTCTCCGGACAAGTACTATCTCCTTCCCATTGAGACACAATATCTAAGTACAATTGTCTAAATGTGGGCTTTCTTAGTTTTGGTCACATTTCAGGCCTGGTTCCTTCCACCTTGAACTTGGGTGCTTTTATACTTTCTCAGGCTCGTATTTATGAGAATTCTTTTGGGTTGTTACTGAAGATAGCTCACTGCATCCATTTGTTTGCTATATTTCACCATTTAGCTCTCAGAGGGTACCTGTGCACCCAGGGTTGGTATTCAAAGCCCTGAACAACTGGAATGTCACAGGCACCAACCAATCAGAACAGGTGCCAGCTACAAACAACCAGGAGGGCTGTGCCAGTGCATACTGGTGGAGCCTCAGCCTGGCTGGTGTGTACCTCAGTAAAAATATAGTCTCTGATTCTATTCCAGTTTCTATTCCTACTCTGCAACTTGGTCCACTTGTGAAATGTGCCTTCACGTAACACTGAGAAAGGGCAGTCAGAGGAAATTACTGTTACAGGAGAAACATCATAATGTATGCTGCAATGGGAAGAAACAAACAAGAAAACCAATGCTAGTGCTAATATTCTCACTGCCTACTTATGTGTAGTACGAAAGGAACTGTTCTCTGGTAGAAGCTGATATCTCTATCTGAAAGGAAGGATGTGGCATCTAAGAGCCTGCTCATACTGCTAAAAGGACAGGTCCTAAGAGACTGCAGCAAGCCTTCAGCTCATAAAGAAATGCTGCAAACACCATTCAAATGATGTACTCTAGAAAGCTCCAAAAATATATTTTCTAACCTGCTGACTGTAACTTTCTGTTATAGCAGCACAGACAACCAGGAGCCCAAAATATACATTTAATTTAAACAGCTTTCAGCTTTTTGAAGCGTTAACTACTGAACTGCTCATCGTACATGACTTAAACTGTCTCAGGGGTATTTTCTGTACACATCAGTTAATGCCACCTCCTGCTTAGACAAAATTTTAGTATGACATTCCACTTTTAGCTCTATTAGACATTCTGAATATCAGAAAAAAAAAGAAGAGAACTAAGATATGGGAGTTGTTACAACGAATCGTGAGTAATAGCAAGAGAACAGCATTGAAAGAGAGGCCTTTGGCCAGAAAAGAGCACCCAAAGCTCCTACCAGAGAAATTCCACTGGCTCAATATAATACCCAGGCACCGAGCTGGCTTCCAATTCAAAAGCACAAAATATTAACATTAGAAAGAACATTAATATAACCTCCCTTTTTGTAGAGCAGACAACAAAATCTTTCAACTTCATCTTGATTTTAGTTAAAGAATTAAGAGGAGTTTTCTAATAAATATGCATAAAACCTGCTGTACACAAATTGGTTTTATGTCCTCCTTGGTTGAGGCATTTCTTTTTCATAAAGTATGGGATGGCCACTATTGGACAAAATTTCTCTTTTATATTTCTGTAGACCAGAGAACCTGATATAAAGTGTGAAGAACATTTTCTCCTCTCTCATTCTCTCTTTCCTTTGGGTGCTCATTTTTGGCTCGTATTTGTCTGTTCAAAGATAGCTCTGTACAGTATTTTGAAAATTTCACCTCGCACCAGTTGCAGATCTCCTGCCCCCAGCACTATTGAAAGTGTGTACACAGACTACTGCAAACTGTTTCTTATTAGTCCGTGACAAGATTCATATAGAAATTGAGAATTGCATTTATATATTTTTTCAGCAGTTGGTCACAATAATTTTAAATTCCTAAAGCAGATCATAAAAAAGAGGTGTTTATATTTTGTGTATGCATCCATGAGGAACTGAGAATTTAAAAGACCTAGCTGATTTTTAACCCCAGATAGTTTGAGAAGCACCGTCCTGACTTGTAGTCTTTCCATTTGCCAGTGCCTTGCTCTTGAGCCATAATTACATGATGATTGATTCTGACCTTTTGATTAGCAATGCCCAGAGTACAAAATCAGGCACAAAATCTACCACCTATTACCAGTATAGGGTTGTTTGTTTTTTACCTTGAAAAGCACTATCACATATTAGCTCATTTTAGGTTTTGCCACCGTATAAGATAGGAAAGATATTATCTACATTTTATATGTAATTTATCTGAGTTCAGAGATAGTGTATCCTTTCTGAGATCCCAACTCTGAACTGACAAGCTGGAGAGGGCCAAGAAAGTGTTGAAAGACTATTTATTTGGTGAGAAACCATGAAGAAATTGCTTAATCTCTCTGAGGTTTACTTTCCTTATAAGAAACAAGCAGATGATAATACTTACCTTGTAGGTTGAAGGTTTGATGAAAGGAATAAATGAGAAAATACAAACAGTGCTCAAAAAATTAGGTGTTACTTGTTTTTGTTAGGATCTGTTCACTAGAACTACAGGTAAAACAATGGTATATCACACATGTAGGATAGTTTTTCCAGGGCCTGGTACATACACACACACACACACACACACACACAAATTGTCAATACATATTAGTAGAATGAATGACTAAATGAATAAGCACAGATTTTTCCCTCTGTACTGAGGGTTTTTGTGTGTGCGTGTAACATAACTACATGTATTTGTAGGGTACAGAGTTGAATATCAACACCTGTGTACAATGTGTGATGATCAAATCAGGATAATTAGCATATTCATCATTACAAAATGTAATCATTTTGTGTCCATTAATCAATTTCTCTCTAATCCCCCTCCCCCTCCCCTGTTCCCATTTCTAATAACCCAAGCTTGTTCTCTCCTTCTAAAAGATCAACCTATTATTGTGATTGTTTTCTTTCCTTCCTTCCATCCTCCCTTCCTTTTTCTCCTTCCTTCCTTCCTTCCTTCCTTCCTTCCTTCCTTCCTTCCTCCCTTCCTTCCTACCTACCTACCTACCTACCTACCTTCTTACTTGTTTATTTAATTTTTAGCTCCCACTTATGAGTGAGGACCTGTGGTATTTCTCTATGTGCCTAGCTTATTTAATTTAATGTAATTTTCTCCAAGCTCATCCATGCTGCTGTGATTGGCAGAATTTCATTCTTTTTTATGGCTGAGTAGTATTGCACTGTGTATATATACCATATTTTCCTTATTCAGTCGCCTGTCCATAGACATTTAGGTTGATTCCATTTCTTGGCTAATGTAAATAAGGCTTTGATAAACATGGGAGTGCAGGTATCCCTTGGACATGATGATTTCCATTCCTTTGGGTGTATTCCTAGGAGTGGGATAGCTGGTTCATATGGCAGTTCTATCTGTGGTTGTTTGAGAAGCCTCTATACTGTTTTCCATAATAGCTGTACTAATTTACAGTCCCATCAACAGTGTATAAGGGCTCCTCTTGCTCTGTATCCTTGCCAGTATTTGTTATTCTGTTTTTTTGATAATAGACATACTAACTGGAGTGAGATGATATTTCAATGTGGTTTTGATTTACATTGCACTGATGATTAGTGATGTTGAGCATTTTTTCATATACCTGTTGGCCATTTGTATGTCTTCTTTTGAGAAATGACTATTCAGCTCTTTTGCACTTTTTAAAATAGTGTTACTCATTTTTTTACCGTTAAGTTGTTGAACTACTTGTATATTCTTGATATTAATCTCTTGTCAGATATATAGCTTGCAAATATTTTCTCCAGTTCTGTAGGTTGTCTTTTCATTCTGTTGATGGTTTCCTTTGCTGTGCAAAAGTTTTTTCGTTTGATATAATCCCATTTGTTTACTTTTTCTTTAGTTGCCTGTGCTTTTGAGGTCTTATAAAGTCTGCCCAGTTCTGAAGTGTTTCCCCTGTGTTTTCTTACAGGAGTTTTATAGTTTCAGGTCTTATATTTAAATTTTTAATCCATTTTGAGTTGATTTTGGTAGATGGTGAGAGTTACAGGTCTAGTTTCATTCTTTTGCACACAGATATCCAGTTTTTTCAGCACCATTTGTTAAAGAGGCTGCCCCTGATGTATGTTCTTGGTTACTTTGTTGAAGATCACTTGGCTGTAATTATGTGGGTTGATTTCTGGGTTTTCTATTCTGTTCCATTGGTCAATGTATCCTATTTTTATGCCAGTACCATGTTGTTTTGGTTACCATAGTTTTGCAGTATCTTTTGAAGTCAGGTAGTGTAATCCCTCCGGCTTTTTTTTTTTTTTTTGCTTAGGATCACTTTGGCTATTCAGAGTCTTTTATTGTTTCATATGAATGTTAGGATTGCTTTTTCTATTTCTGTGAAGAATGTCATTGGTATTTTGATGGGGATTGCATTGAATCTATAGATTGCTTTGGGCAGTACGGACATTTTCACAATGTTAATTCTTGCAATCCGTGAGCATGGAATGTCTTTCCATCTTTTTGTGCCCTCTAATTTCTTTCAGCAGTGTTTTCTAGTTCTCATTTTGCACATCTTTCACCTCCTTGGTTAAATTTATTCCTAGGTATTTTATTTTCTTATTAGCTGTTGTAAAGGGGCTTGTTTCTGCTAATTCATTGCTGGTGTGTAAAAATGATACTGATTTTTGTGTATTGATTTTGTATACTGCAACTTTGCTTAATTTGTTTCTCAGCTCTAGGAGTTTTTTGATCGAGTCTTTAGGTTTTTCTCTATATAGGATCATGTCATCTACAGACAGAGATAATTTGACTTCCTGTTTTCCAGTTTAGATGGCATTTATTTCTTTCTCTTGCCCAATTACTCTGGCTGGTACTTCCAATACTATGTTAAATAGGAGTGGTGAGAGTGGGCATCCTTGTCTTGTTTCTGTTCTCAAAGGAAGCTTTCAGCTTTTCCCCATGCAGCATGACATTGGTGGTGGGCTTGTTATATATGACTTTTATTGTGTTGAAATACTTTCAACACAATACCTAATTTGCTGAGTCTTCATCATGAAGGGATGTTGAATTTTGTTGAATGCTTTTTCTCCAAATATTGAGATTATCATATGATTTCTGTCCTTGATTTTTTTTTTTAACATGGTGTATCACATTTATTGATTCAAGTACATAGAGCCATCCTTGCAACCCTGGGATGAATCCCACTTGATCGTGGCATATAATCCTTTTGATTTGCTGTTGTTTCTGTAGGATAGGTTTGCTGGGTACAGTATTCTTGGTTGGCAGTTATTTTCTTTAGCACTTTGAATATATCATCCCATTCTGCCTTAGCCTGTAGGGTTTCTACTGAGAAGTCTGCTATTAGCCTGATGGGGATTCCCTTATAGGTGACTTTTCACTTTTCTCTTGCTGTTTTTAGAATTCTTTCTTTGTCTTTGACTTGACAATTTGACTATAATGTGTCTCGAAGAGGTCTTTTTTGGGTTGAATCTGTTTTGGGATCTTTGAGCTTCTTAGATCTGGGAGACTGTATCTGTCCAAATATTTGTGAAGTTTTCAGGTATTATTTCATTAAATAGGCTTTCAATGACTTTTTTGTTCTAGTCCCCTTCTGGTACACCTAAAATACAGATGTTTGTACATTTAAGTTTGTCAGATAGATCTCTCAGGCTTTCTTCATTTTTTAATTTCTTTTTTCTTTCTTGGTCCAACTGTGTTAATTCTAAAAACCTGTCTCTAGTTCAAAAATTTTTTTCTTTCACTTGTTCTAGCCTGATGCTTATCTTCATAGTTGTATTTTTTATTCTGTTGAATGAATTATTCAGTTCCGGGATTTCCTCTTGGTTCTTTTTATTGTTTCTGTCTCTGTTGAATTTCTCATACATGTTCTGAATTGATTTTTGGACTTCATTGTGATTTCTATTTATTTTTTCCTGCATCATGTTGACTTTCTTTAATATTTCTATTTGGGATTCCTCTCCAGGTGATTCACTGGTTTCCTATTGTTTGGGGCCTGGTATTGTAGAATTGTAGCCTTCATTTGGGGGAGTAACATTTCCCTGTTGTTGTTTTTTTTCATGCTTCTCAAATCTTTGCATTATTAATATCTGGGCATCTGGTGGTGTATTTGTTTCTTTTAATTCTTGGAGTGGTTTTTAGGGGACAGACTCTTACCTGTAGAAGTGTTCTATATTGATAGTCAGGTTGGGTGTCATAGGTTTGGTTCTGAGTGAGTATGGTAGTAAGTGCTGGCTTGCTCCCCATAACTTTTCTGCTGGTGCAGGTGGGCTGCTGTGTCAGATGGGATTCTGGGCTCGCAGGGAAGGTGGCTGTGGATCTAGGCAGCTTGCACACCTCCCACACACCCTCCACTGGTTTTGGCAGGCTTGCTCTGTCAGATAGACCTCTGAGCTCCCAGGGAAGGAGGGTGTGGATACAGGCAACTGGCATGGGGGTACTGAGTCAGACAGGTCTCTGAGCTCCTGTGTGGGAAGAGAGTGTGGATCAAGGGGCTGGGATGCTCCCCACCACTCTCTGCTGGCACAGGTGGTTCCTGTGTCAGGCAGGCCTCTGAGCTCCTGGAGAAGGAGGAAATGGGTTCAGGTGACCAGCACAAGGGGCCAGTTTAGTATCTGCTTACTGTCCACTGAGGCAGGGGGTGGAGTGTTGAGTCATGTGGGGCTCTGAGCTCTTTGGGGAGAAGGAGAGTGTGTATCCAGGCAGCTGGAACACTTCTCCCATGCTCTCCACTGGGGTTTGTGGGGCTGCTAGGTCAGTGGAATCTGAGTTCCCTTGGCTCCTGTCCCAAAATAGCAATGTCCAGTGGTAGCCCAGGACTGATGGGAATGGGGTGTGATTCTGAATGTATTTCCCCTCTATAGTCATGTGGGCTCTTAACCACTCCATATGCTGGGTTCACTGTCTGCGAAGGCTGCACAGTTACTTTGCAGCCTGATTAGCAGGTGTCTACAATGGGAGTGCCGGCTGCTGGTCCCCCTCCTACCTAGTCCCAGCAATGCAGGATTTCTCTGGTCCCCATGCCACTCCTGGTTGGGTGCTTCCCCAGTCTTTTTATGTTGCTGTCTCAAGTTTCCAGATCTTGGGGGATTTTCCTCCCTATTTAGCTTGATTCCATTGTTTTCTCCTAGACACTACTCTACAGGTGACTATTTGCTTTGGACTTTTTTTGCATTAGAGGCAAAGGCTGGCTGCCTCTAGTCAGCTATCTTGCTGAAAAAAAACTCACCTTTACTGAGTTCTTTCTAATGCACACAGGGATTAACCAAGAGGAATAAAGTCTTGCCAATTCTGTTTCCTATTCTGTGTTACTTAGGATGTCATGGGCTGTGTCCAACTATTCATAGATTTTATCCAAAATCTAGTACAAATACTCTCATAGTAGTAAAAATCTAGAAAAAAATCCAAAAAAAAAAAAAAAAAAAAAAGTCTGGGTGACAGTCTGGGAGTGTGGTCTGGTTCTTGATTCACTCAGCTGTCTCCTGGCCCCACAATAGCTCCTGAGACGCTTTCTCAGACCCCTAGAGCATGTTATGAAAACCACTGTCTTTTACTATTTGTGGACAGTGTGAACACTTGGCAGTAGCAATAAGTTTACTCAAAGTGACCAGAACTGACAAGAATTGTAAGTCAGAAAAATTAAAGGCAAGCATACAGACTTTCAAGAGCATGGTAACTCTCCCAAAAATCTCTTGAAAGTTATGGCCAATAATCAATTATATTTAGCTTTGAAAGTCCAACCTGTAGTGAATTATCTGTAATCTTCTGTTGTACCATCCAATTATGCTTTTTACATGTTTTGAGAGAAATGTAGAATTTCCTGTTGGGTACTGTGGTTTTCATTTTCTGGTTGATGCAGTGATCATCCAGGGCCAGCTTTCCTCAAGTTTAAAGACAGGAAAACACAAGAAACCAATGAAGAAGTTATAAATCTCCTGACAATCTATTGACCCTACCTTACAAGAGTCAGGTAGCTGAAATTACCAACTTGATCAGTAAGAGGAAGTAGAATGGGACCTCTTTAGCAAAAACACTTGAAAGAGCATGTTGCAGCCTCAGGTTGGGTGCTGGGCAATACTTTGGAGCCCCCAGAAAAATTTTACTGGATATGGCAGCTGGTACTGCATGGGAAGCGTGGGCAAATGAGGACCCTGATAGGACAGAGTCCCAAGGGCCTATCCGCAGTATAAGGTGGGTATATATGCCCCTTGGGTGAACTACCAACATGAGGAGCTTAGTGTCAGCCTTACTGAGGTGGGATATGCAGTTCATTTATGAATGTGCCACAAGGTTGAAAAGATCGCAGCCTGTTGTCCTGACCTTCCTGGTCCCTCATCTACATGTCTGATGGACTGACTCCCTTCTGTGCTGATAATCTTAGCGTGGTTTGAATTAGCAAATACTACTCCAAGATATTGTCATTCCATTTGCCCTCCCCCATAGATTTCTCTTCTTATTATTGTTATTATTTTTTTAATTGCAGCACCTCTAATATATAAGTTGGAGGATTTTAATCTCACTATAAATATATCCTTCTGAGTCCTGTAACAGTGGAGAAGATAGGTAGAAGGACAGAAAATAAAGTATCCGGGAGGATATATCTTCAATCTGTGGTTATGTTTGGTTTTATTTTCCACTCTTCCGAATGATATTTTCTTTTCAAATCATGTAGAGTTGTACATTTAATGTTTTAATTATTTTTTTAAATTTAATTTTATTTTGTCAATATACAATGTGGTTGATTATTGTGGCACATTACTGAAACCTCTCTCCCTCTTCCCTCTCCTCCCTCCCAACAATGTCCTTTCTGCTCGCTTATGGTATCAAATTCAAGGAATTGTAATTTTTGTGTCTTCTTCCCCCCTACCCCGGATTTTTTGTGTATTTATTTATTTATTTTTAGCTCCCACCAATAAGTGAGAACATGTGATATTTCCCTTTCTGTGCCTGACTTGTTTCACTTAATATAATTCTCTCGAGGTCCATCCATGTCGTTGCAAATGGCAGTATTTCATTCGTTTTTATAGCTGAGTAGTATTCCATTGTGTAGATGTACCACATTTTCCATATCCACTGATCTGATGATGGACATTTGGGCTGGTTCCAATTCTTGGCTAATGTAAACAGTGCTGCAATGAACATTGGGGAACAGGTATACCTTCGACTTGATGATTTCCATTCCTCTGGGTATATTCCCAGCAGTGGGATAGCTGGGTCATATGGTAGATCTATGTTCAATTGTTTGAGGAACCTCCATACCATTTTCCATAGAGGCTGCACCATTTTGCAGTCCCACCAGCAATGTATGAAGGTTCCTTTTCTCTGCAACCTCACCAGAATTTATCATTCACAGTCTTTTGGATATTAGCCATCCTAACTGGGGTTAGATGGTATCTCAGTGTGGTTTTGATTTGCATTTCCTGAATGCTGAGTGATGTTGAGCATTTTATCATATGTCTGTTGGCCATTTGTATATCTTCCTTAGAGAAATGCCTACTTAGCTCTTCTGCCCATTTCTTAAATGGGTTACTTGTTTTTTCTTGTAAAGTTTTTTCAGTTCCTTGTATATTCTGGATATTAATCCTTTGTCAGGTGTATATTTTGCAAACATTTTCTCCCACTCTGTTGGTTGTCTTTTAACTCTGTTAATTGTTTCTTTTGCTGTGCAGAAGCTTTTTAGTTTGATATAATCCCATTTGTATATTTTTCCTTTGGTTGCCCGTGCTTTGGGGGTCATATTCACGAAGTCTGTGTCCAGTCCTACTTCATGAAGTGTTTCTCCTATGTTTTCTTTAAGAAGTTTTATTGTTTCAAAGTGTATATTTAATTCTTTAATCCATTTTAAGATGATTTTAGTATATGGTGAGAGGTATGGGTCTAGTTTTATTCTCCTGCATATTGATATCCAGTTATCCCAGCACCATTTGCTGAAGAGGCAGTCCCTTCCCCAGTGTATAGGCTTGGTGCCTTTGTCAAAGATCAGATGGCTGTAGGTGTGTGGGTTGATTTCTGGATTCTCTATTTTATTCCATTGATCAGCGTGTCTGTTTTTATTCTAGTACCATGCTGTTTTGGTTATTATAGCTTTGTAGTATAGTTTAAAGTCAGGTAGTGTTATTCCTCCAGCTTTATTATTTTTTGCTCAGAATTGCTTTGGTTATGTGTGGGCTTTGTTATTCCATATAAATGTCTGGATATTTTTTTTCCATTTCTGAGAAGGATGTCATTGGAATTTTGATGGGGATTGCATTGAATTTGTATATCACTTTGGGTAGTATGGACATTTTCACTATGTTGATTCTTCCAATCCAAGAGCATGGGATATCTTTCCATCTTCTTGTATCCTCTCTAATTTCTCTCAGCAGTGGTTTGTACTTCTCATTATAGAGATTTTTCACATCCTTGGTTAACTCAATTCCTAAGTATTTTATTTTTTTGCTGGCTATTGTAAATGGGCAGGCTTTCTTGACTTCTCGTTCTGCATGTTCACTATTGGAGAATAGAAATGGTACTGATTTTTGTTTGTTGATTTTGTATCCTGCTACTTTGTGAAATCATTTGTCAACACCAAGAGTTTTTTTGTAGAGGCTTTAGGATGTTCGATATATAGGATCATGTCATCTGCAAACAGGGACAGTTTGACTTCATCTTTTCCAATCTGGATGCCCTTTATTTCCTTCTCTTCTTTGATTGCTCTGCCTAGTACTTCCAACACTATGTTGAATAGGATTGGTGAGAGTGGGCATCCTTGTCTAGTTCCTGTTCTTAAAGGAAAAGCTTTCAGCTTTTCCCCATTCAGGATGATATTGGCAGTGGGTTTATCACATATGGCTTTGATTATGTTGAGATACTTTCCATCTATACCTAACTTATAGACAGTCTTTGTCATGGATGAGTGTTGAATTTTATCAAATGCTCTTTCAGCATCTATAGAGATGATCATATGGTCCTTCTGTTTGATTTTATTGATATGGCATATCACATTTTGATTTGCATATGTTGAACCAACATTGCATCCCTGGGATGAATCCCACTTAATCATGGTGTATAATTTTACGTATGTGTTGCTGTATTCTGTTTGCTAGTATTTTAGTGAGGATTTTTGCATCTACATTCATCAAGGATATCTGCCTGCAGTTTTCTTTTTTAGTTGTATCTTTACCTGGTTTTGGTATCAGAGTGATGTTTGCTTCATAGAATGAGTTTGGGAGAATTGCCTCTGTTTCAATCTTTTGGAATAGTTTGTAGAGAATTGGTGTCAATTCCTCTTTGAATATTTGGTAAAATTCTGCTGTGAATCCATCTGGTCCTGGGCTTTTCTTTGTTGGGAGCCTTCTGATAGCAGCTTTAATCTCCTTTATTGTTATTGGTCTCTTCAGATTTTCTACATCTTCTTGGCTCAGTTTTGGTAGCTTGTGTGTGTCCAGAAGTTTATCCATTTCCTCCAGATTTCAAATTTGTTGGCATATAGTAGTTTATAGTAGTCTTGAATGATTCCTTGTATTTCAGTTGTATCAGTTGTAATATCACCTTTTTCATTTCTAATTTTTGTTATTTGAGTCTTCTCTCTTCTTTTTTTAGTTAGCCATGCTAATGGTTTGTCAATTTTATTTATCTTTTCAAAAAACCAACTTTGTGATTCATTTATCTTTTGTATTATTTTTGGGGTTTCAATTTCATTAAGTTCTCCTTTGATCTTAATGATTTCTTTCTGTCTGCTAACTTTGGGTTTGGATTGTTCTTGTTTTTCTAGTTCTTTAAGGTGAAGTGTTAGGTTGTTCACTTGCCATCTTTGCATTCTTCTGAAGTAAGCATTTAATTCGATAAATTTCCCCCTTAGTACTGCTTTTGCAGTATTCCACAGGTTTTGGTCTGATGTATCATTATTTTCATTAGTTTTAATATATTTCTTGATTTCATGTTTGATTTCTTCTTGGACCCATATGTCATTAAGTAGAATACTGTTTAATTTCCATGTGTTTATATAGTTTCCAGAATTTCAATTGTTATTGATTTCTAATTTTAATCCATTGTGGTCTGAAAAAATACATGGGATAATTCCAATTTTTTAAAATTTGTTGAGACTTGATTTGTGACCTAACATGTGATCTATCCTGGAGAATGATCCATGTGCTGATGAGAAGAATGAATATTCTGAGGTTGTTGGGTGGAATGTTCTGTAGATATCTGCCAAGTCCAATTGGTCTAGAGTCTTGTTTAGATCTTGTGTTTCTCTGCTGATTCTTTGCCTAGATGATCTGTCCAATATTGCCAGTGGGGTGTTGAGGTCCCCTGCTATTATGGTATTAGTGTCTATTTCCTTCTTTAGGTCTAATACAGTTTGCTTTATAAATCTGGCTGCTCCAACATTGGGTGCATATATATTTATCATTGTTATGTCTTCTTGATGGATGAATCCTTTTATCATTATGTAGTGGCCCTCTTTATCTCTTTTTATGGTCTTTAGTTTAAAGTCTATTTTATCAGATATAAGAATAGCTACTCCAGCTAGTTTTTCATTTCTGTTTGCATGGTAAATCTTTTTCCATTCTTTCACTCTTAATGTATGTGAGTGTTTATAGGTGAGGTGGGTCTCTTGAAGGCAGCATATAGTTGGGTCCTCCTTTTTAATCCAGTCAGCCAGTCTGTGTCTTTTGATTGGGGGATTTAATCCTTTTACATTAAGAGTTGTTATTGAAAAGTCTTGATTTACTCCTAGCATTTTATTGATTTTTGTTTTGATGTCTAAAGTGTCTTTTGTTCCTTTCTTTCTGAGTTACTGTTTGTTTTCTGTATTTGTTGTATCCTTGAGTTGTAGATAGCCTTTTTTTGTTTTGTTTTCTCTTCATGAATGCTATTTTTATTATACTAGTGGGTGTTGATTTTTCTTGGGTTTTTATGGCAGTGGTAGTTGTTTTTCAGGTACCAAACCCAGCACTCCCTTGAGAATTTCTTGTAAGGGTGGTTGTGTGGTAGAGAATTCCCACAGTTTTTGTTTGTCTGAGAAATATACTATTTACCCTTCATTTCAGAAGGGTTTAGCCTTGCAGGGTAGAGTATTCTTGGTTGGCCATCTCTGTCTTTTAGTATTTTGAATATATCATCCCATTTCTTTCTGGCTTTTAGGGTTTGTGATGAAAAGTCTGATGTTAGTCTGATTGGGGCTCCCTTATAGGTGATTTGACACTTCTCTCTTGCAGCTTTTAAGATTCTCTCTTTGTCTTTGAGTTTTGCCAACTTGACTATAACATGTCTTGGAGAAGACCTTTTTGGGTTAAATACATTTTGGGATCTTCAAGCTTCCTGAATCTGAAGATCTGTGTCTTTTCCAATACCTAAGAAGTTTTCCGCCACTATTTTGTTGAATATGTTTTCAATGCAATCTCCTTTTTCCTCCCCTTCTTTAATATGCATGACATGGATATTTGAGTTCTTAAGGTTGTCTGATATCTCTCTTAGATTTTCTTCAATGCTTTTAATTCTTTTTTCTTTTCTTTTCTTTTCTTTTTTTTTTTTCCTGCCTGTGTTATTTCGAACAGCCCATCTTCAAGGTCAGAAGTTCTCTCTTCTGCTTCTGTAAGCCTGCTGGTAAAACTCTGTTGTGTTTTTTATTTTGTTGAATGAATTCTTCTGCTCAGCAAGCTCTGCTACATTCTTTTTCAGGGCATTGATTTTTTGTACATTTCTTCTTTCAGGTCCTGTATACTTTTCCTCATTTCATCATGTTGTCTAGCTGAGTTTTCTTGTATCTCATTTATTTTCCTTAGAATTATCACTCAAAATTTCTTGTTAGACATTTCAAGGGCTTCTTGTCCTATGGGATCTAGAGCTTGAGAGTTATTACCCTTTGATGGTGTACTTTCTTAATTTTTCATATTTCTGGTATCTTTCCTTTGATGTTTAGTCATTGTAGCAAGGGATTCCACAGTCCACTGGTTTGACACTATTGTCTGGCTAGGATGTTGCTGGGGCTGCCTATTTGGTATGTCTGCCTCAGTGTCTGCTTGGTTGGCCACTAGTGCCTTGGATGTGTAGTCACCTCAGGTCTTAGGCCTCTCCAGGGAGCCACCTCTATGGTTAGTATGCACTCGGCCAGGCTGGGAATGGAGTCGGGAAGTGGTGGTAAGGCCTACCTGCTGGGTCGCACGCTGGCACTGCAGGGCGTGTGGCCTCTGTGGAGCTTCTGCCTCCCCTGTTATTACCCCACCTTGGGTCCTGGTTCTCCCCCACTCTGAGGGTTCTGAGGGCAGACAGGCAGTCACCAGACTGTAGAAAATTCCTTAGGTGAAAACAGACTCTGGGGCCATCTCTACGTCTGGAGGTCTATACACAGAGCCATGCAGAAGGCAATACACAAGTGGAGCCAGGATTTATCAGAGAATTATTCATCTTTTGGTGCTTCTGGAAATGCATAATGCACTCTGGCAGCTTAGCTGGGAGAGAAGAGAATGGCGTGGATTAAGGAGAGAACTGTTGTGGCTTGGCCCTGGATTCTCCTGCCCAAAACTCTCTACACATTAGCTTAAGAGATGGAGAATCCAACCACAGGATCTGAGGAGCAGCGTGGGGACTGTGGCAGCATCCACAAGTTGCAGATAAAACAAGGCAGAGTCGAGCTGTACATTTTAGAACAAAGCTGTACAAAGTGACTTACAAGATAGTGACAGATAATACAGGAGTTCCTGATTGCCAATCATTTTTATCTAGAATGTTCTCAGTGAAATTTTCAAGATCCATATCACCTTCTAGCCATGGGTAACAAACTAAACAGTATACTTTTATTATAACAGTTCAAAGACAGATAACCTTAATATTTCACATAACAACTTTGAAAGAATATATTTGAACATCAACTCTGATACTGGTAAAGGAATCTAGCAAGTGTGTCTATAATTTGAAGCCACAGGATTGATATTTCATTAAGACTCCAGGAGCAGCTGAGGACTATTTTTACTTTTCCATTGTATACATATGTGAAATTTAGGTCCAGAAATATTAGAGGCTATTGTACATGTCATAATTAGAACCCAAATTTGTATATTAGTGACCTTTGACCTATTCCTTAAATCAAGCCTTCATTCAAATGGACTTCTTTGTATAGGTAAGATCTTTTATCTAAGTTGTCCATAGCACTGAATTTTCTATTCTCACAAAAGACAGGTAAAATTGTATATATTCTAGGGCTAAGAAAATTGAACCACCTTTCAGTATTTTGGTATTTCCAAATCAAGTCTAAGCTGTCCAAAAATTTTGTGCCACTCATGATTTAAGAAAAAGGGCTTTATAAAAATTAGCTGTCCTCTTGGATTATTCTACTTTCAACTAGATGACCTCAAAATAGCATATGGACTTAATAAAGACTGCAGATGCTGCTAGAACTACAGTTGGGAGTGCTAGAATCTTCATTTGATTTTGGTTACTTCCCTGTGAGAGATGACATGGGGTGAAAGAGAGAGAGATGTGTAGGTCATAGGGTCATGATGAAATGTTCATTTCCATATGCATGGTCAGCAGATTGAGATGGGAGGGAGTGGTGAATCGCTTGGTGGAACACCTTGCATGGAAGTGAAATGTCTGTTCTGAAGATGGTAACTGAAGAGGAAGAACACCTAGGTGGGGCTGTGAGGAAACTGGTAGAGATGGTATGAAATTTATTTTTATTCTCCGAGGCCAAGGGAAAGGATCCAGGAAGGGAAGAAGCAAACTGAAGTTTTCTCCATTAGAGTGAAATAGCCCATGTTACAAATTATGCTACAAACTCTTGATTAACATCATATGAAAGGATTTATGCACTCTTGATGAAAGCCTAGGATTATCTTAGAATCAAAGGGAAGTAAAAGCTTTGGGATCCCAATCAACCCTTATGCTTCCTTCCTTTGATGCCACAAAGATGGATCACATTCTCTAAAGCCAAGAAGATGCATTTTGCCAAAACTAATTTATCTTGAATAATGATGGGCATGAAACCCCCAAATTATGATTTTATAATGGCTTTCCACAGTCATTAGGAAAAGTATGATAGTTTTACCACATAGACCAACCAGGATTTATTGTTAGATTTCAGTTTGTAATGCAAACATTGTGATCAGGAGTTTTTTTATGACTCAATATTCTTCCTACTGAAGGCTTTAAAAATGTTCAAGTATCACAGTTATCTCTGCCTAGTTACCTCAGTGGCTTAGGGTCCTGGATTAATTAGAGTAAGGTCAAAAGTTTGATTTCAGAAGTCAGTCTCAGTTCCATGTCAGTGCCAGGATGAGTAAGAACTTCTTGGCCCTAAAATATGTGTAGTTTTTGCTTTCTTACAGATGCTAACTACTATGGTCATCAGTCTCATGATCAATACCCATAATTCTAGCTGGAAGTTTTGCTTATGGGTTCATTCAACAAATATTTATTGAGCAATATGCTAGGCACCATGCCCAGTACTGGGGATTAGAAGATGAATAAAATGGAAGAGGACAAACATTTGAGGGCCAAGTTACATGAGAGGGGTCTTTCTTCTTTTTTGTAAAGAAAAGAAGTTTATTTAGCTCAAGTTTCTGGAGGCTGGGCAGGCCAAGGTAGAGAGATGCATCTGGCGAGGACCTCCTTGCACCATCATAACATAATGGTGGGTATCACACGGCAAGAGGGCAAGACAGTGTGTGTCAGCTCAGTTCTCTCCTCCTTTTCTTATAAAGCCACCAGTCCATCCTGTCCTGCTCACATAGAGAAAACATTCATTCCATTCCAATAGCCCCAAAAGTCTTAACTCATTTTAGCATCAGCTTAAAAGTCCAGAGTCTCATCTGAATCAGATATGGGTGAGAGTCAAGGCACAATTGACCCCAGTGAAATTCCCTCCAGCTGTGAGCCTATGAAATTAACAAGTTAGATGTTTTCAAACATACAATGGTAGAAAGGGCTTAGAGTAGAAACTCCCATTTCAAAAGGGGTGAAAGAAGTAAGAGAAAAGGGATAACTGGTTCCATGTAAGTGCAAAACTCAACAGGGAAAACAACATCAAACCTTAACGTTTCAGAATAATCTTTTACTTTTGCTCCATATGCTACCTCCTGGACACTCTGGGGAGTTTGGGTTCCCAAAGCCTCAGGCAACCCCACCCCTATAGCTTTTTTGAGCTCAGCCCATGCTTCAGCTTTCTCAGGTGGGAGTTTTTTAACAGCAGCTCTCCCAGACTGATGTTGCAGGCTGGCAGCTCCACGGTTCTGGGGTCTTGGTGGTCCTGCCCCTGTGGTTCCCGCAGGCATTGCTCTAGTAGGGACTCTCTGTTATGGGCCCTGAGATAGGTCTTTTCATTCTAAGCAACCGCAATGTAGACATTACTGTCCTTTTGCCTTCTTTTCCTTAGAAATAAAATTTACTGTCTTAAAAGTTATGAGTATTAGATTTGGATCCCCATACCAGCCAGCTGCAAAAACAAAACAAAAAAAAAAAAAAAGAAAAAGAAAAAGAAACAGAGAACATGGTGCTGATAACACCAAGTTCCAGGGTTCAATTCCTGTACCAGCCAGCCCACCAATAAATAAATAAATAAAATAAAATAAAACTTATAAAAATGATGTGGTTATTATAAAGAATATGGAAAATATGGAAAGGTACAAGAAAGAAAATTAATATCCATAATAGCAACCCCAATAGGTAATTATTATTAACTTGGGAATCTTTTCTGTATGTGTTAGACTGTTGTGCTTGAAAAATTGTAGTGTGTCTTGAAGGAGATGTATTTTTTGGCAGAGCTGCTGATGGGAATTAGAAACTGAAAGCTTAAAGCTAAATTTGCTGTTTATATGAGACTGTGAGATTCATTCTCCTCCCCACTCTCAGTCCCACCCCACTTCATCTTCATTCAGTGGAACAACTTCTCATCCTCCCTTAAGTCTAAGAAAATACGAGGGTACTTTTAAAAGTTCATGAAAAAAAAATAGAACTAAAAGATAATATGAATATTTCCATGAGCTTTTTGAAGACCCTTCCTATTATTTTCACTGGGAGGTCTTCTTAACATTCCTCCCATACATTCACCTACTAATTTGTCTCCTCATTCCACACTCCTGAGGCACCTGACTTCTCCTATGTAGCTCTATAACAAATGTAACAAAATAACCAGCTAGTGTTCACTTAATGTTCATTTCTCCCACAAGGCTGCAAGAGAGCTCCAGCAGGGCCCTTCCACTTATTTACTGTTAACATCTTCACTACCTAGCAAAGTGTCAGGCATGTAAAATATTCTTTGGATTAACTAAATGCGTGAAAGGTAAGTAGACTAAAGGTTCTATAGAAATTCTGCTAGGACCAGAGGCTGTAAAAGTGGGCTAAAAGCTGTTGCTTTAAACCCTGGGGCATACGTTGTCAGGCAAAAAAGTCAGAGAAGAGCATGCCAGGATAAGGAGCAACATGACACAGAAACTTAGTGTGGAACCTTGCGGATGAGAGTAAAGAATATGACAATGGAACTAATGTACACAATAGACATATTATTGCAATTTAGCTTTTTGGGGAATCTGATCCATTTTCCTGTTGATATACATTATAAATTCCAAGACATGGATGCATGCAAAAAAAATAAGACCTAAAATTCACATTTAAAAATTATATTTAAGAATGCACAAATTTTTTTAAATAAAAGTATCCAAAAATAACTCCATCATAGTCATAATCTCATACAATATATCAAATACTTTACCAAATGTTCAGTAACATAGAGAACTTAGAAACTTCCTGGAATCAGAAGATTTGGGAAAGAAGAAGTTTCTTACTTCTGGAGAAACACTTAGAACATTTTTAAAAAAAAAGGAATTCATGAAAAGGAGCAGTTTTGAGCCAGTGTTTTCTTCTGATATCTTTCACTTTCTGGCTTCTTTTCAAACAGATGAAAAGTAGCAATTAAGGAGTCTAAAGTCTGCTGCTTAGAATTTTCTTGCATTTTTAAGGAGGAGATGCTCTTTGTGAGTTCTGCCCTCCCTACCATTATTTGCCTTAGTAGTCTCCAGGCTTCTCAGATTTAAGCCATATCAGACAGGCAGAGGCTTAGCGATTACCCAGTCCAGCTCTATCTCTTTGCAGCAGAGGAAAACAGAGAAGTGGAGAGATGTGCCTGTGCTGGTTGCCGGCAACATAAACCCAGGCCCCTAGACTCCCTGTCCCTACAGTGTCCTTTCCCTGGACCACACAGTCTCCCATAATGAACCATGCTTTTATGTGTTTTAGGAAAAGACGGTGAAGCAATGCCCTGGGTTTGAGACTGACCAATCACCTATGTGACTATGGCCCCCACTGGGCAAAAGGGACCCAGACTCTCATGCACCCTGTAGAGCAAAAAGACATATAATGTTCTAGTGCAGAAATGAGAAGGCTTGAAATGCTGCCAGCTGTCTGTGAAAGAGCTTTTGACATATTGAAGGAACTCAGATCTGGAATCACTACCCTAAAAAGAAAAAAAAAAGAAAAAAAAAAATTTAAAAATGGAAGGAAAGGGATTTGGAATATTAATTTGTTATTTAAATTGAATTTACAGAATTAGGTCTGCATCAAATCAACACTTGGAGAGTACATTTTCCACCATCTTAAAAGTGTTTTTAATTACATAATGAAACTCTTGTAAAACATGCAAATGAATGTAGGCCCACCAAAAACAACCCAATGAAGAGTATACAGGCAACCACCTAAGCAAAGGTAGCATATGATGAATGACATGGCACTGAACCAGGTTCTTGTGTGCTGAGGGAATGCAGAGCCAACTTTCATCTCCCTGTGAAGTAAAAATATAGTTTTTACAGATTTTTGTGCCTGGCCAGCTCACTCCTGGAGCTCAGCACATCTGGGCTCTGGCCTTACAAAGAAAGGCTAGGAACAATGTAACCCACATAATCTTTTGGCCCTAAAGAGTCTCAAACCCATTCCCAAACTGTCAGGGTGCTAATCTGTTTTGAACATTTGGTTCTTCTTTCCAGAAAGTCTTCCCAGAGTAACCCAACCCTTCCTCCAAACTGCCAACACTGCCTGACTTCTGTGTTGCTCTCCTCTTGAATTCTATTGCACACACATCTGGCTGGCTGTTTGTTTCTCTATTAATTTAGAAGCTATGTGACAAAAATCTGACTGTTGACATGCATGTTGGTCAGTGGACTGCAGAGCTTTGCCCTGTGAGTGTTCACAAAAGCTGTGGCTTCACATATGATACCTGTGAGGAAAACCAGCTTTTACGGGCAGGAAGTTACTGTGCAGTCTCTAAACTCTCTCAAAACTTGGCTATAATACAGACTTTGAGGCAGTGAGGGTGTGTGGAACAAAGGATAAAGAGAAAAAGATCATCATTCAAAGGACTCTAAGAAACTAATTTACATAATCTATTTTTAATCTCTCATATAACTGTAACCTATACAAAATGAGGCCTGGTTACTCTTGCTTTGAAGCTAGGAGCAACCAAGGAAAATAGTCAAACCACATCACTCTGACTCAGAAAGCTTTCAAGAATTTACTAGATCATTCTTGTAATTTCTTTAAAACTTTTAAAAAATTCTTTTTAGACATCTTTTCTTCTCCCCAAGTTTCATATTTCCAGGGGTACCGTCTCTCAAATTTTGGTGAATAAAATCCTCCACCTTTGGTTTATGTGTTAAAGAGCAGGTTGAGGTTACAAAGGGAATTCATGTAGATTATTTTATTGTTTAGCTCAATGAACATTTATTGAGCACCAGCTGTGTACCACTCACTCTTCTAAGCTCTGTGGGTACAAAGATAAATAAGACATAAGACATAAGACATAAGAGCTGGCAGAGCTGTAGCAATTACCTAGTTCAACTCCTTCACTTTGCCGTTGAGGAAAACAAAGGGGTAGAGAGACACAACTGCTGCTGCTGCTGAAATAGCAGGGCAGGCAACATAACTGTCTCCATTTTATAGGAAAGAATCTGCACTCAGAGATTAAGGGAGGCCATATAGCTAGTAGAGCGGACATCTGAAACACACCCAGAACTGTCTAATTTTTGGATCATTACTCTCTAGTTGTGCTTCCAAGAGTTTGTTTTTCATAGGTTAAAATATGTGAACTAGGGTTGGCCAGGTAGCTTTCTTGGTTAAAATGTAGTGTTGATAATAATGCCAAGATCACGGGTTCAGATCCTCATACTGGCCAGCCACCAAACAAACTAACAAATAAAAATGGTGAACTATGTGACAAAAAGAACAAAACAAAACAAACAAAAATACATAAAACTTTTAGTTATATTCAGTTAGAATTTCTGAACTAGCATAAAAATAATGGTTATAGCCAACTGGAATTTGAAATGGCTTTCTGTATGACATCTTCATGCAATTGAACCTCTGTAGCAGTGTTGTCTAATAGAAATTTCTGCAAAGATGGAAATGTTCTGTGCTGCCCAGTGCCCTTGAAATGTGGCTGATGCAACTGAGAAATTGAATTATTTTATTTACTATTAATGAATTTAAATTTAAATATCCACCTGTGGCTATTGGCTGCATGCCGTATTGGGCACCACAGCTCTATAGTGGGCAGATCATAACAACATTGGGGATGACCACAGATCACCTTTTACTGGAGGAGACTCTTTCTCTTAAGAGATAGAGGAATATTTAACAGATATTTAACCTGTATTAATATTTTGTGAGGGTGCAGGTAAAAGTGCTGTAGAAAGAGAGACAAAAACAGGTGCTAGCAGGCAGAGCCCAAAAGGATGCAGCCTTTCACAAAACAGAATAAGTAACGATGACCTCCTTTTCATATGCTGGTCACTGGTAGGAAACATCATACACCTACAGACAGAGAAAGGCAATCACACTTGCAGCGGATTGAGAAAACAAGCTCATGTTTACAGAAGTCTGTTTCTAAATAAAATGGCTTGGCTATTTTTATCAGTACAAGCCTAGACATACTACTGAATATTAATAAGCTCTGTGGTCTGAAACCAACTGGTTGAATGTGGGAGGGAGAGAAATATTATTCTTTCCTCTTAATAAGAGACAAGCAAACCTGAAACCTTAAGACTTTGTTTGTGCACACCAAAAAACAAAGATTTCAGCCCTTAAATATTCGAGAGTCAGCTCAACACATGGCAAAACGTTCTTCTTTTATCACTAATTCCCATAGTCGTCTGACTTGCACATTGTAATGCATAAGGGTTTTTCTAACATTTCTGTACTATAAAGATATCCAAGCTGCTCAGTGTGACAAAATTCCAACATTGGCCTGCTCCTAAGCTGAGGATGCTAGGAAGATTTGGTGACCAAGGTCTAGATGACTTAATCAGAAAGAAAAGTTTATAATGGAACCACTGTCACCAGCTCCACCCGACCAGCCCACGTAGACACCATCAAGCAGAGGGCAAACAGAAGCTAAGACCCATGGAGCTCTCAGGCCACCGTTATTTTCTCCTCTTAATTATAAGGAATTATTCCAACATACAAGATACAATGTATTATGTAAGGTAACAGGTTATGAATTTTTAACACATTTTAATATGGCAACGTCAGTACCTTTTTCTGTTTCTCTTTGCTCCTCTGCAGTGGAAGGAGTGAGTCAACCCGTTCTGGGAGGGGGGAACTTTCTCTGCCCTCCCCCGATTCCCATTACTCCCTACCCCCAGGAGGGAAAGCAAACATTTCTCCTTCCTCTCAGGAAGTGTGTGATGACTAAGCCTCCCTACTCCGGAAAGAAAAGCTAGTGTTTGGTTGCTAGTGATTTGAGCTGTGGATTTCATAGCTATTGAAGATTATTGCACAAAAGAAAAGTAAATAGTAAGGGCTCTGGGCTTGAAGGATAAAGGTTCTAGTAATGGCACTCTGGAAAGTGCTAAAAATTGGAGGTAGATGAGCAAGAGAAACAAGAGTTACTAGATGGGGAGAATTGTCTGCGAAAAGAGGATAGGGTGGGGAGAGTGGTAAAAGGGGCACTGACCAGAAAATATAGAATTGGTTGGAAAATAGTCTGGAATATGAGGAAAATCATAGTCCTCTATATTTACCACTCAGTGTTAAGAGTGAGAATTATCCCAAAATCTGTGCCTGGGACTTCAGGGGGAATTTTTCTCCTTTGGTACCAACACATCACTAAGTTGACCGACTGCTCAATGGCCACAACCACCATTCTTGCCACAGAACTTTGTCCTACTATTTGCAGTGGCACTCTGTGGACCATCTTTCCATGTATTGTTGGACTCCTTAAACCCAAGGGGCTCCTGGACTCTTTAATGGGTCACGGGGAGGAGCCTCTCCAACTGTACCCGGGGAGATTTAATTGAGCTAGCATATATTCAATTTGGGACAGTGACCTTTAAGTGGAAAGCTTTGTAACATAAGTATAGTCAACCACTGATTGCCTCTTTAGTATTCATTTCCTTTTCCATCTTCTCTAAACAGATCCCAAATATTTTTAGGTATCCACCATTCTTTTTCTTTGCAGTCCACGCTACTTAGGGGAAGCTGACCCTACCCCCAGTTTTGGGGTGGGTTCTTATTGATCCAAGCAAGGTGATGCCATCCTTATTGTCAACAATCAGTCAAGAATCCAGGCTTAAGCCAGTTAGCCCATGGCATTCCCCTTTGAGATAGCTGCTAGTCCAGGGCTAGAGTGTATGACCTACCTCGGTCATTGGCCTAGTTAGGCAGAAGGAAAGAACTTTTATTTCAAGGTTGGAAGAGATGTTATCACTCTCTCTTGCTGGACATGAATCAAGAAGCATACCAACTTGAATCCTAATGGCAACCATCTTAAAACCCCAAGGGGAATCAATCTCAGGTTGATTCAAAGGCTGTGACACAAAAAGAGATGAAAAATATCTTTGTGTTTGAAGACATTGTTGAGCCATGAAATCAGCCAGTTTTGAAGCCAACCTTACCTATAGATTTATTCATTTTCTTATTGTTTAAATCAATTTACTTGGAGTAGTCTGTTACTTGTAGCTGAAAACTGGCTTAAAATCCTTTAGAGGCACCCAAAATATCTGGTAAAGAAACCTAAGTCTCTATTAAAATAAAACTCAGAACTTTCAGTGATTAGCCAGAAAGGAAAATGGTTTTAGTGTAGAAGAGGTGGGGAGCTCATTAAGCAGCCCCAATTCTATCCTGAAGGATCTTGCCCTTCTGTACGGAGTGCTCTGAAGTCAAACTGTAGCTACCACCATACTTGGCCCCAGAGAAGTATATTTCCTTTTAAGGCCAGACTTAGATACAGTCAAGCTGTAACTTCCAAGAAGACTTTGTCATATGCCAAGAAAGAACAATAGGAACATGAGCAAAAAATTTTCCAATGAATAAAATTGTTTGACTTTCAAAGTACATAATTGTTTCATAGCTACCTGATGCCTGGTTTATAGACCTTGTCCTCTTTTTGTTCACCAAAGGTTGACCCAACTTTACATATGATCCTACTTAGGTTTTTAACTTCTTCCCAGTTGGCCTCAACACGGAGAGCACCACCTCAAAATTTTCCCTTCTGGACTTTCCTGTTAGATCTTTGATAAATTTTAGTATAAGAGTTCCATTCAAGTTCTAGTCAAGAGAGCCTATCTCTGGCTGTGTATCTCAAAGTCTGACAAAAGAACCCTCTACATTAGGATCACCAGGGAGTATCACATAAAATGCAGATTCCTGAGCACCACTGTAAGGGGTTATGACTCAGTAAGTCTGAAGTGGCACCCAGGAATCTGCTTTTTAACCAATCCCCCGCGTTACTGTGATCAAGACAATAATTAAAAACACTGTTTTAAGAATAGCTTCAACTTTTCCAAATTGAGCAGTAATGGTAGCCTATATATCATGCTCTAAATGAAACAAACCTACAGATACAGTTCATCACAAATGCATATATAGTGGTTATTTTGGACTTTCAAATCTGGAGTGTAGCTCCAATTCTACAAGCCATTTACTATATCCTCTTTTTTTTTTTTTTTTTCCTTAACCAATCTAAATACATGCTTTTATTTTACCCAGAAGAATACAACATAACAGAATATTTTTCTCTTGCCTTCAAAAAATTCTAGTCGAAGTCCATATATACATTTCCTTATAAAAGCAGAATTTTACAAGAAGAAGAATATGAAGAGATATCTCTGCTGAACATAGACTTTCAAAGGAAATATTTGTTTTTTTCAATAAATTCTAAAAATGGCTAAACATACATTGGAAGCAGGACGCTAACATATTAGAACTTAGGGATGGCTAAAAATAAAAAGAAGTAGTTTAAGAAGTGCTACGTGCCAAGCTCACTTTTATATAAAACAGAATAAGAAAGGCCCTCTGCTGCAAGATATCTCCCTTACCCACCTAGTCACCCATACAGCCACCCACTGCCTTCTGTTTCCACATAACATTTCTTTAATTTATTATGTTTAGGGCTGCTATAACCTTAAATTATTATGTGGAAGAAGTAGCATGTAAGTATACTGTAAACACTTTAATCGAATGCGTGAAACTGTTATTTAGAAAGACTCTGAAGTAGTGACACCCAGGCCAGATAAGTTTCAGTGGGTGGGAAGTTGTCTTAAATTGGGTTCTTCCAGAAGCAGATGCTGAGACAAAGATTTAAATGACAGTAGTTTATCTGAGATCAGAACCAAGGAATCATGGTAAGGGAGTGGGAAGGTGAAACAGAGAAAAGAGAAAAGCAATGCAGGGTGTAATGATAAGCAACTTACTACTGTGGTGACTGGGACTTAACCCATGGGGAACATCTAAGACACTGAGCATAACACACCTCATGGTTTCCTCAACCAAGGCGTAAGGAGCTGGGATATTTATCCAATTCCCTTTTATCATTGGCTAAGGTATGTTCCAGGGATGTTGTCTCTCCCAAGCACTTCCAGTGTTCCACTTGTGTGGAGTTGAGCAGCCCCAGAGTCTCAGGAGCTTGAAGAAGAGAGTCACCAGCATTTAAGGGACTGGTGAGTGCTGAGAGGATATGGGTTGGGCTCCAACAGGGTCTGCTGCAGTTCCCCTTTTGTATCAGTCAGGTCCCTTTGGGCCTCTGTTAAACTGACCCAGTCCCATCGCTGATTCTTCAGGAGGTGATTGGTCAGAATTTCAAAAAAGAAAATGAAAAAGACAAGAAGGAGTCTTGAAGTTGGTCGCAGAGAAATAATGGATCATTATCCTCTCCCTCCTCTATCACCTGTTTTACAGTCCTTCTGGTCTAGGTGATAACCTAGATCTCCATCCCTGAGGGATCTGAGCCCCTCAGTACCATGTCTTTGTCAAATTAGGACTGCTTGAATTTCCTAGTCAGGATGATCCCAAATATGAAATCAATAAAAAGTGCCCCAGTGCATTTCCTGAGTTCCAGACATATTTCCTGCTGGAATTATGTATTAGCAATCCTATTTCCTATCTCCTTATGCTAATCAAGACCAATTATCCCTCCTGCTATCGTAACTCTTTTTCTTTGCCTGTTGGTCTACCAGCATGGAATCCAAAATGACTAGGCAAAAGTCATAACTTCAGGTAAGGGAATCTCAGAGAGAGGTCTGAAGAGCCCAGGGAGTTACCAAGACTATTTTGGGGTACAATGGGGTCCACCATTTTCAACGACATATCTGCAAGAGACCAAATTTTCTTCCTATACTTCAACCAAAACAATATATAATAATAGATGGAATGCTGAAACAGATATGAGAATCCAGTTTTCTATTAAACTAGATATTTAAGAGAGTTGCAAAAATATAATAAAAATAGCACTCTCTCATTAAATTTTTTGTTTTGTAAATAATTTTTTATTAAAATACATTATTTACATTAATATGCTATGGGTTTACTATGGTTATTTTAAAATAAATTAATAAATAAATATTTTTGAAATTCCCCAGTCTTAATTATGAATAGGATAAGTAGAAGTAGAGAAAAATGTACAAAAATAAAACTCATTCAAGTCTGCAAAGAGTGCGAAAGGGTCCTGAGAGCAAATAGTTTTAGATCTCTGTTCAGGTTTCAGGAGACATTCATAGTGTCCCTTAATATTTGTGACCCTTGCCTGTTAAGCAGGACCTCCACTTCAGCAAAGCCTAAAAGTGCTGGGATGGAAAGTACAAATGTCCCAAGAGGGCTACTGGGAGTGATGGTGAGAGGGACTATTCCTCTTTCTATCACTTGGTTTCTAGACCCACATATTGTAACTTTCAAGACACTGAACCACACAAGGGTACTTCTAAAAGTTCATGGGAAGATTCGTATTATCTTTCAGTTCTATTTTTCCATGAGCTTTTGGAAGTGCTACAGGTCAAACTCTATCCCAACCCAACTCTGCAGGGTACCAGTCTCAAAGTGGCATCTTAGTTGTACTTTTAAAAAATTACATTATGGGTCGCGGGGTGGAGGTGACACGATTTCCTGCACTCGGTCGCCTTCCGCTGGTGGTCTGCCCACGTCAAGTTCTGCGCGGAGATGGCAGACGAACTTGGAGACCAGTGGTGGCAGAACCAGCTGGCGGGAGCAGCCCTCAGCCCAGCATTTTAGGATCAAAAAATCGTATTGGTGGAGAAGGAGCTGTTGGGATGAAGAGGCGGATCCTAAGATGGCAGTGGCTGCGGCGGTTGGCACTGAATAGCTGAGGTGGAAAAGGCGGCCACTGGGCCTTAGGCAGCCGGGAAACTTGTGGACCTTCCTCTTGCCATCTCTTAAGGGAGGACTGCTGCTGGTGGCCGGTCGTGGGGGCTGACCGCCACTTTGCCCTTGGCAGGAGAGGCTGCCTCATTTACAGGCAACAGCTTTGAAGTGTGGAGCAGGAAAAGAACTGTTTTTTAGCTGCAGCGGCCAGCTGCCCTATTCAGGATTCGAGGTTTCAGGCCGGCATAAAAGAAGATTCCTGGGAGCGCCCAAGCCACGCCGCGGGACCGAGTGAGCAGCCTGAGGCGGCTGCGGCCAAGGACGGGGACGGCGATGATGCAGAGGCAGAGAGGGAGCCGACCAGCCCAGCCCCGCCCCGTGAGTGACCCCCGGCCCAGCCCGGCCCTGCTCCGGGGGCTGACGCCCGCCGGCTTACGCCTGCCCCACCAGGCCACTCACTGGCCCCGGGGCTGCCTCCATTTTCTCAGATGGTGGCGGCTCCGGCCCGGCTTGGCCAGGCCTGTCCTCCTCACCCAGCTCAGCTCCTCACTGAGCCTTCCCACTTGCTTGCCCCAGTGTGGGGCTTCCTGGGGCCTGTGGGCCGGCCTCCCCTCCCACTCCCTCCGCAGTTCTCTGGCGGGGCTGGTGGTGTGGGGCATTCCCAGCCAGTGTCAGGAGGGCAAGGAAGTATGGGCTGGGCCGACTGTCACTCCACCGCACCCTGGGCTCTGGCCCCCGGTAAACTTCCTGTTACCAGGAGGCAGATACCATCTCTGCTGCCACAGGTTCAGAAAAATGCCTAACCTATTTCTGGTTAGGAATAGTGTGGTCAGAGCGTTCCTGAGTTCGCTCAAACCTGCCAGAGAGCTGACTGCGGGCGGGCACTGGAGTTGGTCCACGCTGGGGGGATTCAAAGGTGAACCGTGTGCTGCGGGCTCCTCCCCCAAGGAGCTCATGCTCTGGTGTGGGAGATAAGACAAGTACACAAATAACCACGATACCAGGAGGAAGGTGATAAGTTCCGAGAAAGATCTACACAGTGCTACAAAGGCACCCAGAGCAACCAGTCGTCTGCGCCTAGCAGAAACGTGGTAGAATTCCTGGGCAAGGCGGTGCCGAGCAGGGTCTTGAAGGCCTGGCTGATAGACGAGGGTTGCAGAAGACACGTCCCAGCCCAGCCCAGTGCGCACAGAGTGGGGAGATGTCCAGCTAGGGAGGTGGAGACTTGACAGAAACCACACACCCTGTGGGGCTGCCACTGCATGATCCAGCAGCCTGGGCCAGAGCGCACGGAACAGGGAGAAGTCCTGTATGGGAAGTGGAAGTTCAGCAGAGACCACACACCCTGCGGTACCGCCCTGTGATCCAGCAGCCCAGCAAAGTCCAAGATGACCAGAGAGGTGGCTCCCCGGAGAGGCCCAAGACCTGAGGCAACCACACACACAGGGCACTAGAGGTCAACTGAGCAGTCACAGAGGTAGCCATACCAAATTGGCAACCACAGCAACATCATAGTTAGTCAATTGTCTCAAACCGGTGGAATGTGAAACCCCGTGCCACAATGAATAAACATCAAAAAAAAGATACCAGAAATACAAAAAATCAAGAAAGTACACCACCAAAAGTTAATAAATCTCAAACTCTAGATCCTATAGAACAAGAAGCCCTTGAAATGACTGACAAGGAATTTCGAGTGATAATTCTAAGGAAACTGAATGAGATACAAGAAAACTCAGCTAGACATCATGATGAAATGAGGAAAAGTATACAGGACCTGAAAGAGGAAATATACAAGGAAATCAATGTCCTGAAAAAAAATGTAGCAGAACTTGCCGAACTGAAGAAGTTATTCAGCGAAATAAAAAACACAACGGAGAGTTTAACAAGCAGGCGTGTCAAAGTTGAAGAGAGAACCTCTGAACTTGAAGATGGGCTGTTTGAAATAACACAAGCAAACAAACAAACAAACAAAAGAATCAAAGACATTGAAGAATATCTGAGAGAGATATCAGACAACCTTAAGCGCTCAACTATCTGAGTCATGGGTATTCCAGAAGGAGAGGAAAATGGAGATTGCATTGAAAACATATTCAACAAAATAGTGGCAGAAAACTTCCCAGGTATAGGAAAAATCACAGATCTTCAGATCCAGGAAGCTCAACAATCTCCAAACGTATTCAACCCAAAAAGGCCTTCTCCAAGACATGTTATAGTCAAATTGGCAAAACTCAGAGACAAAGAGAGAATCTTAAAAGCTGCAAGAGAGAAGCGTCAAATCACCTGTAAGGGAGCCCCAATCAGGCTACCATCAGACTTTTCATCAGAAACCCTAAAAGCCAGAAAGGAATGGGATGATATATTCAAAATACAAAAAGACAAAGATTGCCAGCCAAGAATACTTTATCCGGAAAGGCTATCCTTCCGAAATGAAGGGCAAATAGTATATTTCTCAGACAAACAAAAACTGTGGGAGTTCACTACCACACGACCACCCTTACAAGAAATCCTCAAGGGAGTACTAGGTTTGGTACCTGAAAAACAACTACCACGGCCATCAAAACCCAAGAAAAATCAAAACCCACTAGTATAATAAAAATGGCATTCATGAAGAGAAAACAATCATACAAAAATGCTATCTACAGCCTAAGGAACCAACAAACACAGACACCAAACAGTAAATCAGAAAGCAAAGAACAAAAGACACCTAAGACAACCAAACAACCAATAAATGCTAGGAATAAATCAACACCTTTCAATAACAACTCTTAATGTAAAAGGCTTAAATTCCCCAATCAAAAGACACAGACTGCCTGACTGGATTAAAAAGCAGGACCCAACTATATGCTGCCTACAAGAGACCCACCTCGCCCATAAAGACTCACATAGACTAAGAGTGAAAGGATGGAAAAAGATTTACCATACAAACAGAAAAGAAAAACGAGCTGGAGTAGCTATTCTTATATCTGACAAAATAGACTTTAAACTAAAAACAACAAAAAGAGACAAGGAGGGACACTATTTAATGATAAAAGGACTGATGCATCAAGAAGACATAACAATCATAAATATGTACACACCCAATGTTGGAGCAGCCAGATTTATAAAACAAACTCTATTAGACCTAAAGAGGGAAATAGACACTAATACCATAATAGCAGGGGACCTGAACACCCCACTGTCAATATTAGACAGATCATCTAGGCAAAGAATCAGTAGAGAAACACAAGATCTAAACAAGACTCTAGACCAATTGGAATTGGCATATATCTACAGAACATTCCACCCAACAACCTCAGAATATTCATTCTTCTCATCAGCACATGGATCATTCTCCAGGATAGATCACATATTAGGTCACAAATCAAGTCTCAATAAATTCAAAAAAACTGGAATTATCCCATGTATTTTCTCAGACCACAATGGATTAAAACTAGAAATTAATAACAAACAAAACTCTGGAAACTATACAAACACATGGAAATTAAACAGCATTCTACTTAATGACACATGGGTCCAAGAAGAAATCAAGCAGGAAATCAAAAAATTTATTGAAACTAATGAAAATAATGATGCATCATACCAAAAACTGTGGGATACTGCAAAAGCAGTATTAAGGGGGAAATTTATTGCATTAAATGCTCACCTCAGAAGAATGAAAAGATGACAAGTGAACAACCTAACACTTCACCTTAAAGAACTAGAAAAGCAAGAACAATCCAAACCTAAAGTTAGCAGACGGAAAGAAATCATTAAGATCAGAGCAGAACTGAATGAAATTGAAAACCAAAAAACAATTCAAAAGATCAATGAATCAAAAAGTTGGTTTTTTGAAAAGATAAATAAAATTGACAAACCATTAGCATGGCTAACAAAAAAAAGAAGAGAGAAGACTCAAATAACCAAAATTAGAAATGAAAAAGGCGATATTACAACTGATTCATCTGAAATACAAGGAATCATTCGAGACTACTATAAACAACTATACGCCAACAAATTTGAAAATCTGGAGGAAATGGATACATTTCTGGACACACACAACCTCCCAAAACTGAGCCATGAAGACGTAGAAAATCTGAACAGACTAATAACAATAAAGGTGATTGAAGCTGTTATCAGAAGGCTCCCAGCAAAGAAAAGCCCAGTCCAGATGGATTCACAGCAGAATTTTACCAAACATTCAAAGAGGAATTGACACCAATTCTTTACAAACTATTCCAAAAGATTGAAACAGACACAAATCTGCCAAACTCATTCTATGAAGCAAACATCATCCTGATACCAAAACCAGGTAAAGATATAACCAAAAAAGAAAACTACAGGCCAATGTCCTTGATGAATATAGATGCAAAAATCCTCACTAAAATACTAGCAAACAGAATACAGCAAGACATACGTAAAATTATTCATCATGATCAAGTGGGATTCATCCCAGGGACGCAAGGTTGGTTCAACATACGCAAATCAATAAATGTGATACACCATATTAATAAACTCAAACACAAGGACCATATGATCATCTCTATAGATGCTGAAAAAGCATTTGATAAAATTCAGTACTCATTTATGACAAAGACCCTCTATAAGTTAGGTATAGAGGGAAAGTATCTCAACATAATTAAAGCCATATATGCCAAACCCACTGCCAATATCATCCTGAATGGGGAAAAGCTGAAAGCTTTTCCTTTAAGAACAGGAACTAGACAAGGATACCAACTCTCACCACTCCTATTCAACATAGTGTTGGAAGTACTAGCCAGAGCAATCAGAGCAGAGAAGGAAATAAAGGGCATCCAGATTGGAAAAGATAAAGTCAAACTGTCCCTGTTTGCAGGTGACATAATCCTATATATCGAACAGCCTAAAGCCTCTACAAAAAAACTCTTGGAGGTGATAAATGATTTCAGTACAGTAGCAGGATACAAAATCAACACACAAAAATCAGTACCATTTCTATTCTCCAATAGTGAACATGGAGAACGAGAAATCAAGAAAGCCTGCCCATTTACAATAGCCGGCAAAAAAATAAAATACTTAGGAATTGAGTTAACCAAGGATGTGAAAAATCTCTATAATGAGAACTACAAACCACTGCTGAGAGAAATTAGAGAGGATACAAGAAGATGGAAAGATATCCAATGCTCTTGGATTGGAAGAATCAACATAGTGAAAATGTCCATACTACCCAAAGTGATATACAAATTCAATGCAATCCCCATCAAAATTCCAAAGACATTTTTCTCAGAAAGGAAAGAACTATCCAGAAATTTATATGGAATAATAAAAGACCACGCGTAGCCAAAGCAATGCTCAGCAAAAAAAATAAAGCTGGAGGCATAACACTACCCAACTTTAAGCTATACTACAAAGCTATAATAACCAAAACAGTATGGTACTGTCATAAAAACAGACACACTGATCAATGGAATAGAATAGAGAATCCAGAAATCAACCCACACACTTACTGCCATCTGATCTTTGACAAAGGCACCAAGCCTATTCACTGGGGAAGGGACCGCCTCTTCAGCAAATGGTGCTGGGATAACTGGATATCCATATGCAGGAGAATGAAACTAGGCCCATACCTCTCACCATATACTAAAATCAACTCAAAATGGATTAAGGATTTAAATATACACCCTGAAACAATAAAACTTCTTAAAGAAAACATAGGAGAAACACTTCAGGAAATAGGACTGGACACAGACTTCATGAATATGACCCCAAAAGCACGGGCAACCAAAGGAGAAATAAACAAATGGGATTATATCAAACTAAAAAGCTTCTGCACAGCAAAAGAAACAGTTAACAGAGCTAAAAGACAACCAACAGAGTGGGAGAAAATATTTGCAAAATATACATCTAACAAAGGATTAATATCCAGAATACATAAGGAACTCAAACAACTTTACAAGAAAAAAACAAGCAACCCAATTAAAAAATGGGCAAAAGAGCTAAGTAGGCATTTCTCTAAGGAAGATATACAAATGGCCAACAGACATATGATAAAATGCTCAACATCACTCAGCATCCGGGAAATGCAAATCAAAACCACACTGAGATACCATCTAACCCCAGTTAGGATGGCTAAAATCCAAAAGACTGTCAATGATAAATGCTGGCAAGGTTGCAGAGAACAAGGAACTCTCATATATTGTTGGTGGGACTGCAAAATGGTGCAGCCTCTATGGAAAATGGTATGGAGGTTCCTTAAACAATTGCAGATAGATCTACCATATGACCTAGCTATCCCACTGCTGGGAATATACCCAGAGGAATGGAAATCATCAAGTCGAAGGTATACCTGTTTCCCAATGTTCATCGCAGCACTCTTTACAATAGCCAAGAGTTGGAACCAGCCCAAATGTTGATCATCGGATGAGTGGATACGGAAAATGTGGTACATCTACACAATGGAATACTACTCAGCTATAAAAACGAATGAAATACTGCCATTTGCAACAACATGGATGAACCTTGAGAGAATTATATTAAGTGAAACGAGTCAGGCACAGAAAGAGAAATACCACAGGTTCTCACTTATTGGTGGGAGCTAAAAATTAATATATAAATTCACACACACACACACACAAAAAAAAAACCCAGGGGGGGAAGAAGATATACCAACTACAATTACTTGAAGTTGATACGACAAGCAAACAGAAAGGACATTGTTGGGGGGGAGGGAGGAGAGGGAGGAGGGAGGGAGGTTTTGGTGATGGGCAACAATAATCAACCACAATGTATATCGACAAAATAAAATTAAACAAATAAACAAACAAACAAAAAAACACACTGTATCCCACAAAATAAATATAAATAAAATTGAATTAAAAAAAATTACATTATGAAAATTTTCTAACGTATGCAAAAGTAGATAGGATAGTGTAATGAATCATCCACATTCAGCAGGAAGGGTCATGTGAGAAAAGCTCCGCCTGCTTTCCAGGCCTTGGTGTAGCTGCCAGGTGTGCTCTGTGGCATGTACCCTTCAGAAAAGTAAACCTGCTAACAGATTCTTTGTGAGCTGGATGACCAAAGAAGTGTTGTTCAGTTCACATTAGCAACTCCCTGGCACTCAGACCAGGGTGGGAACAGAATTATCTTCTGTGGGCCCTGGAGGGCATGCTCCTGTGCCTGTCCTGTGAGCCCCCACACCCACCCTTAGCTGATCCATAGCACTAAGCAGACAGGGTGGTCCCTGACATGAGCTTTTATGATGAGGTCAAGGGAGGGTCTGCTATATCCCAATCACTTCATGCAGCAGCTACTTGGGCCCAAGCTAGCTGAGGAACAGCAAGGATGGCTCACTTCATGGGGCTGATGAGGAAGGCTTAGACTTCCACGTGAAAGCTCAAGGCTCCAGGTGGCCTCTCTTGGAACTGATGTTCTTTTGGTGTAGACCATTTTTGTGGCTTACAATGCTCTTGGTTACAATTTATATTGATTCAGCTGCAGGCACTCAGCTGACATAGCTGTATTGTCATCTGAAGACTGTTAATTCCTCATATAAATGTAATGATATATAAGCTTTAGTCAGAGTCTGTCTGGAAAATAAGTGAGCAAGTGCCCCCTCTCCAAAATTACATAGTACCATAAACCCACTGGTAGGCGGCTACTACTAAATCTAAACATCTTGTATTGTTTAATGCTTTACTAGCCAGGCTTTCAATTGTGCTTTTCATGTTATTCTCTCTCACATATACACTCATTTCCACCCTACAGCAGACATTCCATTTTGTGGAAAGGAAATTGAAGTCCAGAGAGAAAGAGTAACTTGCCGAAGTTAAGGAAGTTAAGGAAGCAGGAAGTCCCCATTCAGTGAACTTTGCAGTAGAGTACAGCACCCTGAGTTAGACTCTGGCCCGGGTTTGGCCTGTCTACCTATACACACTGTGGAATGGGAACTGTCAATTCCACAGGGATGTTCAAAATAAATACTCTGCTTTCTCTGGATTTCCTATAGATCCTGCATTGGTTTCCTGCTGCCATAATAAATGATCCCAACCTTGGTGGCTTATAGCAATAGAAATTCGTTCTTTCTTATTGGTGGGAGCTAAAAATTAATATATAAATTCACACATACACACACACAAAAAAACCAGGGGCGGGGGGGGGAAGAAGATATAACAACCACAACTACTTGAAGTTGATACAAGCAAACAGAAAGGACATTGTTGGGGGGGAGGGGGGGAGGGAGAAGGGAGGGAGGTTTTGGTGATGGGGAGCAATAATCAGCCACAATGTATATCGACAAAATAAAACTTTAAAAAAAAAAAAAGAATTAGAAAGTTACTTTTGATTATATATCATTAAAATAAATAAATAAATAAATAAATAAAACAGGATGGATGGAAAAAAAATAAATAAAAAAAAATAAAAGACTGACTCTGCAACAAAAAAAAAAAAAAGAAAGAAATTCGTTCTTTCACCATTCCAGAGGCTAGAAGTCTGGAATTAAGTTCGGCAGTGTTGGTTCCTCCTCAAGGCTCTGATGGACGATTTAGATTCTTGCTTTTCTTCCAACTTCTGGTGGTGGCCGGCAATTATTGGTGTTCCTTGACTTGCAGGCACATCACTCCAACCTCTGCCTCCATCTTTACATGACTTTCTCCTCTGTGTGTGTCTGCCCTCTGTGTATCTCTTATAAAGGCACTTGTTATTGAATTTGGGGCCCACCTGGCTAATCCAGGATAAACTCATCTCAAAATCTTTAACTTAATTACACCTGCAAAGACCATTTTTTCATAGAAGATCACATTCACAGGTTCCAGGGATTAAAATATGAACACATCTTTTTGGGGGGAGGAGGAGGCACCACTCACCCCACTACAGATCCCCTGTGTCCTATTCCTTTGAATTTAGTTGACTTATCTTGAACTTGCTATATGCTAGAGCTAAATAGAATACCAGAGTCCATCATTAACTTAAGTAAGAAATTGTGTATTGAGTTTCTGCTATGAGACAGGAATTCAGCTAGGAGCTGGTGACATAAAAACAAATGAGATATGCTGCTACCCACCTAACTATACTCTAATAACAGGCATACAAGCAACTGGTCCAAGACACTGCTGAGGTACAAGCACAGCAGCAGACACAATGACATCATCCTGTTGGAGACGCACTTAGCATATATGAGTAATTTTAACAGGAATGAAAAAAGTCTCCCATAAAATCCCACTCACAGCTAAAGAAATGCCATCATTTCCTTTGCCTGTGGTGTGAACCCACCGCATGGGATATGACAGTACAGGAAGTTGACAGAGTTAAGGCGTGCCAAACCTGACCCTTTGAAAACATTCCATGTGGGATGTAGCAGGACTTTGGCCAGTTTAATCTCTCTTTGGTTCCTGTGGTCAGACACTCTTAAAGTGAACATAGAGCCCTCCCAAAATTTTAAAAAACCAAACTTTCACTGTGTGAAGTAATCAACGTCTAAACCATTCCCAAAAGCAATGAAGAATCAAAAGATGGGACCCAGTTAATGAGAAATGTATTGCCCTATAGCAAAAAATTACTGCTTCAAGTCTTTTTTCCTAAGGAAACCCTAGAAACAAGGACAACCTCCCACAGAGCTCCACATTCACTCCTAGTTAGGAGACTTCCCACTTCGCTAACTTCTTTGTCAATATGGACTTCATTCATAGCTAATTCATCAAGACAAGACCCTGAAACCACCAGAATTTACAAGAATCAAGGTCACTGAAAGAGTTGTGTCTAAAAATAAAGGAGTGCCAAATGCTTTTAATTCCACTCCATACTCCCTTCCAACACCCTAGGTATGACATTCGGTGCATTTTTCTTCCTGCTACTCTGAGGACTCAGCTCAGCAGTTCTGTGCCATATTACAAGCAGATGCTGTTCAGTGCTTCCTTAATGTAATGGCCTCTGAAAGACAGTGTGTGAACACAAAAGGAGAACCATTCATACCTATATCAATGTGTATTCCTCAACTTTGCAAAAAATGTTAGAAAAGATTTAATTCCATATAATTCTAGAAAAGTAACACTTAAATGCAAGTAGCATGTCCTATTGCTGTGCTGCTGGCACAGGCCACAGATGAGATCAGGGCCCAGGACCTCCGGGTTTGGGCTTCCCAACAGAAAAAAGAGAAGAGGGTGGGGGAGAGGAGGAGGAGGAAGAGGAGGAGAGAGAGAGAGAGAGAGAGAGAGACAGCACCTTTTGACTTAGGTAATGTCTAGCCTGATTTAAAGCCCAACTTGCTAAAGCAGCCAGGGCCAGGTGTTTCAGAGAAAGCAATCAAGATGGAGGTGCCCACAAGGAAGGCCTTGATTCATATTCCAATTAAAATTGAATTTCCAGACATGGGAGAAGGATGGCTTCCTGGTTGATTCTCCCTGCTGTTGTCATGACCAGAACTCCTCTGGTCCACATCCATTCTTAGTTGGTCGGTTACATTTGATCCCAAAGCCATGAAATCCAGCAGCTGATTATTTCCTTTCAGGGTGGTTCTCTGTGGGAAATCCAACCTGGCATTACACTGGATAGGAAGCTTCCTTGTGTTTTTTACTCCTTCTACAGAAATGTATTTCTTTCCCCCAAAGTAAGTCTTCTATGCCCTTCCCAGTCTCCCTTATAATTCTTCTTTGGCTTTCTCTCATAGTGCAGAGGTCTTCCAAGTTGTCACTTGCAGATTTCATTACTTAGGATAGTTTATCCACAAGGTCACAAGAATATGAGAGACTTATCTAGACCCTGACCACTTGCCCTTCTATGGTGTGCTCTAGACATCCCCATTATACTTGCAGCTACAGCAATATTTCTTGTGCATGTGACAAATGTTGTGAGGCACCCTCCCACAAGAAATGCACTTACACACCACTAGTGCAGAAAAGGGCAGTTTATTCACGCCAGCTGGCCAGCATCCGCCTCCCAAGGAGTAACCAAGGAAGAACGGCCTCAGGCGTTGGTCTTGTAGAGTTTTTAAAAACTACATCCCGTTTGGCACACGGGTTTGTCCAGGTACACAAAGCAAGCTAGGGGGCTAGGTCACAGAAGCCAAGAATGAGCCGTTTGAGTAGTCAAACATACAAGTTTTCATTGTGTATGGTTCCTGTTCCCATGTAATAATTCACTGCGTATGGCTCCTGTTTCTGTGCAATTGTTTTTTGTTTCTATGAGAAAGTCAACGGTTTCTCATGCAGAAGGGGGATTAGTTTGCAGGTCAGGCAGGTGGCAAAATGGAGTTACTTAGGTTAAGCAAGCAATTTTACAGAAGCAGATAGCGTATGTTATGAGGGTGTAGGGAGCTCTATTTCAACTTCAGCTTTGATATTTGTTTAATAAAGTTTGGCAATATTTGCTCCCAAGTGCTTAGTTTTCCTAGGATGCTTTCCAGATTATTCGTGTCCTCACATTTTGTTATTTGGTCTACAAAAGTTCTGCTTCTTAGACCTGTCTGGAGCCTTTGAGTACAGTCTCTTTTGTCTGTGGGGAAAACTCTGAGCTTTAGGCCACAGATCATGCTCTACTTTTCCCATCCCTTCATGATACCAAGAATCATCCAGCAAAAGACTGGAATAAAGCTATCAATACTTTTCCCCCTATTTTGCCTTGAGGGTGAAACTAGCACATGCAGAATAAAACTTAAAAAAAAAAAGAAAGAAATAGCAATCTATAAAGTATGAACAACATGGGAGGAGGGATAAAGAGAGGTAAAAGATGGTGGTTGCATTTGACAAAATTATCATGCTCATATTTGCCAGTTTGGTTAATCCATATTTGCTTTCTTTCCCCCCTGCATGTTCATTAGTGAGGTTTTTTTCAGGGTGCAAGTTTTAGAGAGTCCAGGCAAGTGTTTTCTTGGATAACCTCTGGATCCCAGTAATAGCATGAGATCATGATTGCTCAATTCACATGTGAAGATGATAGTAATCAGAAGAATGGCCCAGACTTGAGGTCAGTAAAGAAACAATTGTGAAGCAGGTAAGCTTTTGTGGCTCTGTTCCTAAACTTATGTGAGTCTACTTTATTATAGTGCCCTTTTATTATAAAGAGAAACTGCCCTATAGACAGAGATTTTCAAAGATCACAGCTCTTCAGTCACTGCTACATTGACCATTCTTTAACCTCAGTAATTAAGAATCTTTCTCTCCAGTCGCTTCCTTCCACTGGGGAATTCATGTCAATCAAAAAAAAAAAAAAAAAAAGAGAGCTGGAAAGTTCAGTTGTGTTTTGCCTGATAAGCAGAAGAAAGAAAAGAAAACAGAATTGAGCCTAAAAACTATGGCCCCAATATGTCCAAATGAAGGTAAATATTAGGGTAAGAAATTCTCAAATAAGAAGTGTAATCCAGCCTGAAAATTTTTTAGGGGTAGAAGAACCAGTGCTGGCAAAATAGTTTGAGATAGTTGGAATACTGTTTCTTTTCTGGACTGGCAATAATTCTCTAGTGGGTAATTTAAAAAAAAAAAAAAAAGAAAGGAGAGTATTGAGCTTGATTTTTATTATAAAAGCAATACAAGATAATAGGGGAAAATCTGGAAAATATAGAAAAGAAGAGAGAGGGAAAAACCCACAAAAACCACCCACTGATAGTCCCATTGGATTGGAAACAATTTGGAGAGTCAGTGAAATTTTGTGAAAGACGTGACCTTTGGAATCAGAGAGATCTGAATTTAAATCCAGTTCCAAGTTGTGTGAATCCCTTCAATCTGAGCAGATGCTTAACAGATGGAACTTGAACAACAACAACAACAAAGCTGATCATTTTTACTCATCAGAGTCCCTGGAGAGAAATGTTCGCCTTTCCTTTTCATACACCTCACTGCAATTAGGATCAATGTTTAACTGTCTCTAATGCTCTTGATTTGGCCTGTTCATGTTTCATTGTTACGGGCTGAACTCTGCATTCCTGGCTTTCTCATTTGGCACTCCCATGGCAGCCTTATTTTGGCTGAGACTCCTCTCATTGGAGCTGTTGCCTTTCCCCCCCCCCCCGAGAAAGCCTCCTGTAGCCCTTTCCAGGGACACCGTCAGTCCCCACCTACCCGCCTCAGCCACGCCAGTGACGCTCACTCGCCTTTGTGGAGGAGGGGGCAGCCCGTGAACCTGAGGCTGAAGCCTTCCTTTTTAGTTCTTGTAATAAACAAAGGCTAAACTGCAAATGGTTATGATGAATCATATTGATGCCATGTTTCAAAGAACTTCTTACGGTATGGTGTCAACATGACTAATTCGGAACTCAAATGTTGGAAAAGCTACTGCACCTCTTGCTCATTGCAGTCTCCAGTCTGACTTCTGTCCCTACTGCCAAGTGTCCCTCCCACACAGCTATCCAGAGCGCCACCTGAGTCCTGGGGGCCTGCCCTCCTGAGTGGGAGGAAAGGGAGGGTCTATACAGAACCTCTCGTCTTCACCCAGTCTGCAGAGAGAGGCTTCTGAAGATCCCAGATAAAATTCAAAAAGCTCAAGCAGTGGCGAAACCTTGATGTTTATTGAAAAGCAAAGCAAAGCAAAACAAACTTCTTTCCTGGGATGAGATAAAGTCATACTTCATGAAAAGCCATGAGTTGTGAAATTAGTTTGGTGGGTGCAGTTCAGCATTGTTTAATGAAATAAAATAGAAAATGGTAAAGAAAGAAGTGAGAGAGAGGAAGAAATAGAGAGAAAAAAAAAGAAAATGTTAAAGCAGAAAATAGATGGTATGGTAGATATTGTTTCACAAATCTTTTTAGTGTGTGTATATGTGTGCATGTGTCTTTGTAAAGCAAAACATTTCTTTCCACGTTCACAGTCAGAAATGTTTAAAGACTTTTGTCTGAGTGTTTGTGCTCCCCCCACCAGAGGCCCAAGGGAGCTGCGGGTCCCTTCTGCCATGCGAGGACACATAGAAGGCGTCATCTATGAGAAACAGGCAGATCTGCTAGTGCCTTCATCTTAGACTTCCCAGCCTCCAGGAATGTCAGCAATAATTAATATTAATTAATCATTACTCAGTCCCAAGTATTTTGTTATAGCAGCCCGAACACACTAAGACAACTTTGTGATAGGAACGTGGGCCCAGGGTGAGAGTGGGGCGACACTAGAGATTTAAAGGAGTCAGGGAGGAAAATACACGGCAGTGATAGGAAAAGGTGGGTGCTTGGCTGGGAACCAAAGGCAGACTAGTCCTCTTCACCATTCTGCCAGACTCCGATGCACATACACACAAACACAGCACACCGCAGTACACCCCACATACACATGTACCATCCCTAACGCCACTCTCCCAAACCCCTAAAAATTCTCCAAGTGCTGCCTCTGGCATAAATGCCATAGACTGCATCCTTGATCTGAGAGAATCTTCTTGGAAAATGTCAGCCCAGGTAGATGTCCACAGGAGAAGATCAAGAAAAAACGGGTACCTCTGCTTCTTGGGCTGGGTGTAAAGAGTTTATGAAGGGGCGATCAAGCCACTGGTTGTTTACATAGCTCCCTATTTTAGAGTCTCTGCTTTGGTGTATTTAGATTATTATTCCTACTATTCATACATAGACAGAGCCTCTAGTTTTAAGTTAGATGCTGAGCAGTTAAAATTCAAAATGAGAAAACGTGAAGTTTTATGTTCATAGCCACCCCACATCACATGTTCAACAAACATTGCAACAGTCTTCCTAAGGAAGGGTCCGGTTAAACCACTTCCACCGCTCAGTTCTCTCTACAGTGAGCAGTGAGTGTGGGTGTGGCTCTTTCACCCTGTGTCTTGATCTCAGGCAGCACTGTACGAAGGCCACAGTGGGACAGCTGAGCTAAATCCACAAGGATCTTTTCGAACTCTCTTCATTTGGATACATTTAACATTTTCTCACATTTCTTGTCACCATGAAAACCCCACTGTGTGAGAGTGAGGTTGAGAGTGCTGGGGGAGAGGGGACCTGAAAAGGACTCACCCATGAGACACAACCTCCAGGCCCAGAGGCAGCTTCCAGGAGAGGAAGCAGCAGCTCCTGGGTCTCGTCGGCTGCTGGGTGTGGGGCATGGGATGCCCAGCCCTTCCCCAGCCTCCCTCCTGTGGGTCTGAGGCAGCCACAACTTTGTTCTTTGAACTTCTTTCCTGCCATCCCTCCCCTCTGCCCCCGCCCCATGACCCTCTCCTAGAACAGGCACCTTCACTAGGCAGATGCTCAGGTCACCTCACCTAGACAGCCTCCCTCATGAAACTGCTTCGTCCATTACCTTCTGAAAATATTATTGCTACAACTATTCATCTTAGTTATGGTGTGCTTTGTAGCATATTTATTTGTTAGCATTCTTATCTCGGAGTCATAAAGAAGGCGGCTGGGGTGCCAATACTGTTATATTTCTTGATCTAGGTGGAAATTTCATGGGTGTGTTCCCTTTGTGAGAGTCCATTGAGCTGAAAACGTAGACTTTGTGCACTTTTCTGTTCATATGTTATATTTCAATAAAAAGATTTAAAATATTTCTGTCTTCTCCACTAGTCTATTCCTTGAAGACTGTATAGTCTTTTACCCCTCACAAATTATAGCAAAATGCCTGGCACGTAAAGAGTTATCAGGAGGCAATTTTTTTTGGGGGGGTGGGCATCTGTCCAGTAAGGGGACCCAAACCCTTTACTTTGATGTTATTAACTTCAAGCTCTATACAACTGAGCTAACCTGCCAGCCCAAGAAGGCATTGATTTAAATGTTAGTGAACGTAAAGTGTTTCCCTATATTTTCCCTTTGTAGTTTTACAATTTCAGGTCTTATACTTAAGTCTTTAATCCATTTTGAGTTGGTTAATATATGGTGAGAGGTGCATGTCTAGTTTCATTCTTCTGCATGTGGATGTCCAGTTTTCCCAGCACTGCTTATTGCACAGACTTTATGAACGAGAGCCTGAAAGCACAATCAATAAAAGAAAAAATAAACAAATGTGACTATATCAAACTAAAAAGCTTCTGCACAGCAAAAGAAACAATGAATAGAATGAAACCGCAAACTACAGAGTGGGAGAAAATTTTTGCAAACTGTATATCCATAAGGGATTAATATCCAGAATATATAAGAAGCTCAAGCAATTACACAGTAAAAAACCATAACCTAATTAAAAAATGGGCAAAGGAGCTGAATAGATATCTTTCAAAGAAGACATACAAATGGCCAACAGGTACATGAAAAAATGCTCAACATCACTAAGCATCACGGAAATGCAAATTAAAATCATATTGAGATATTACCTCACCCCAGTTAGACTGGCCATAATCAAAAAGACAGAGAATAACAAATGCTGACGAGTGTATGGAGAGAAGGGAACGCTCCTACACTGCTGGTGGGACTGTAAATTAGTACAAATACTGTGGAAAACAGTATGGAGGTTTCTCAAACAACTACAGATAGATCTGCATTATGATCCAGCAATCCCCCTTCTAGGTATATACCTAAAGGAATGGAAATCATCACGTCAAAGGGGTACCTACACTCCCATGTTCATCGCAGCTCTTTTCACAATAGCCAAGATATGGAACCAACATAAATGTCCATCGATGGAAAACTCGGTAATGAAAATATGGTATTTATACACCATGGAATACTACCTGCAATAAAAAAGAATGAAATTCTCCCATTCACAACAACATGGATGAGCTTGGAGAAACTTATGTTGAGTGAAATATGCAAAGCACAGTGGGAAAAATACTGCAGGTACTCACTCATAAGTGGGAGCTAAGAGAGAAAGAAGGAAGGAAAGAAAGACCACAGTGGTGCATTAGACTTGCAGAGGGAGAGAACATACCTAAGGACACAAAGTGGAGTGGGGGAAAGGAGGATGAGGAGGAAGGTTGGGGATTAATTGGGTGGGGGACACTGGATATAATCACAATCTGTGGTAATGGGCATGCTGCCAGTATTGATCTGGCCATCACATCTTGGCCACGAGTGGTGATGGTCAGCTTTGTACCCCAAGAATATTCATAACGAATAAAAAAAAGCATTAATACTCTTATTCCATGAAAAAAGAAAATGTTAATGAGCCTCGTTATATAGCAAGGGCCAGTTAAAAAAACAACAACACTGAACTAGAAATATAGAGACTTGATTCTAGTCCTGGACCTGTTGTCAGTTACCTGAACTAACTTAGGCAAGTTATTTAGCCTCTCTGGACTCAGCTTGTACAACTATAAAATGGACTCCTCTGCACTTCCCTTCTCCACCTCGTGAGGATTCTTTTAGGAATCAGCTGAAGTTTTCCATATGAAAGCGTACAGAAAAGTGTAAAGTGTAGGACAAACGTGAGGTAGGTTTTATCAGGAGCCTCCTGCTTACATCCACATTGCTTGGTCTGGGTTGGATGGCAGGAAGCCGGGGATGGGAACTTTGTGCCTCTCTTCATGCAGTAGGAATAGAAATGCTTTCCCATTACACAGGATCATTTTAAAAGAAGGTCCCCTCTGCCCCCAGCCTGGCTCCCAAGTCACTTCAGAAAGCCTTCCTCACGCTCTCTCTGAGCCCGTTTGCAGTCTCCCACCAAGTTTGACTTATGAGGCCCCCTTCTCTCCTTTCCCCCCTCGGCCACACATTGGATTCCCTCACTGCCCACGCTGCAGTAAGAGAGTTGTGGCTGGCAGGAAGCAGCTGCAGTGGACCTGTTAGGAAGGCAGTGAGGGAGGAGGAAGGACAATAGGGTATGTGCAAAGGCACAAGGATCGTGCAAAGGGAAGAGCTTTCACATCACCCTGCCTAAAGGAGGAATTCCCCTTGGGCTGGAGGTCATTGAACTTCTTGCTGAGAAGTTGATTGGTCAATCAAAAAGCAATGATAAATGGCCTTCCTGGCCTAAATATAAGATGTGGGGTTCCCACCAGGGCTAGAAAGCTAATCTAAGTGTTAGGTGGGGCAGTATGATGTGAAAGCTCACGTCATGTGAAAGGGTGCCAACTTTGGGTCAGGTAGACCTCAGTTTGAATCTTGGCTCTGTAGCACCTTAGCTATGTGACCCTGACCTCTCTAAACCTCAGTTTTGTTTTTTTATTCATCCAAAAATGTGCTGGTAGGAATCTGATGAGTTATCCAGGTGATTAATAGACAGAATGCATAGAAAGTACTCAGCACTGTGCCTGGCACATAGTAAGCTTTCAGTAAGTATTAGTAGTCCTTATTACTGTTGTTAGATATAATTTTGGGGAGGCCATTGATTTGGACTGAGCTACTACCCCAACAGACCACCCCAAGATGGAGTCACTTACGCCAAAGTTTCATGTTACCAAATTGAAACCTAAGCTGTTTACTTGTAAGATCTGGTCTTCCAAGAAATCAGGAGAGACATGAGAGCCGAATCTTCAAACAGGCCAGTTTTAGCGGGAATGATAAAGAAATCCCCTCTTCTTTAACCCTTAAAGGAAAGTAACCTGATGTAAACCAATTTGCTTTTTTGTACTATGCCATTTCCTTGTTCCTGCTCAAGCTACTTCAAAAAAACCAATTGTTCTGCCAGCTCAGCAGAGTGTGTTTTTATTTCACAGATGGGATGCTGCCAATTCACGAACTTCTAATAAAAGCCAGTTAGATTACAAAACAAAATTTGTTAAAATGTTGGTTTTTGACACTATTAAGTATGAAGGAACGTTTGACATAGAACATGAAGGTAGCCCAGGAGTCGGGTGCATGGGTGCAAGAGGATAGGAAGAAGAAACAAGAAATAACACAGAGCAAGCATTTGAATCTGAATGTGAGTTTTGGGGAAGTGGACAGGGATGGAATATGCCTGGAGGAACAGAACTTAGGCCATTTAGAAGGATAGCATAAACAGCTGCTATATCAAATGGTTTATCAGACTTGATAAGATGGCCAATTCTAGTTAGTATTTAGTCTTCAACACTGTGGTACAGTTGATAAAATTTACATTAAATTGGCTGTATCAGGTAGGTAAAGATTTCTTAAACAGACTACAGAAATATTAACTAATACAGAAAAGGACTGATAAATTAGACTTCATTAAATTCAAGAAAAACAAGTCACAGACTGGGAAAAGATACTTGTAATACACATATCCAACAAGGATTCAGATAAAAAGTACTTAAGGAAATCATACATGTCAAGAAGAAAAAGAGAACCCAAAATAAATAAAATTTTAAGGGGGGAGGGGCAAATAGGAAAGCTTCACAAAAGAAGATATTCAAATAGCCAATAAACATATGAAACGGTGCCTATTCATCAGGGTAATACAAATTAAAACAAATCCTTGTCCTCAGAATGGAGAAAAAAAAGGTGTCAGTAAACACTTGGAACATCTGCACTCGCATGTATTGTTGTTGGGAGGGGAAGTCATACAAATACTTTAGAAATGGGTTTAGAAGTATCTACCGTAGCTGTTCATATGTTTACTCTGTAATCCACAATGCCAGTCCTTGGTGCACAGGAATAGTTAAAGTGTCATTGTTCACATTATCCTCAACTGAAAATAACCCAAATATCCAGTAATAATAGGATAAACAAATCATGATAAGTTTATAAAAATTGAATGTTATTCAGCAATGAAAATGAACAAAGTACTACCAACATAGCAATGTGGATGAGAGACATAACGCTGAGTGAAAGAAGCTCAACACAAGAGACTGATTTCATCTGCATAAAGTCAGAGTGACAAAAACAACCTATGCTGATCACATCGAGATATTGGTTGTCTTTGGCAGGGGGAGGTGACTGCAAAAGAAACAAGGGGGTTTCTGAGGTGATTTTCGTGTTCTTTTTTAAAAAATTTTTATTGAATCAAAATTGATTATACATATTTTGGGGGTTCAACACTGAGATATGTTGATCAAATTAATATCAGTAGCATATATATTTTTACACATCATATTTATTCTTTATGCCCGTTGTCCAATCTCACCTCATCCCCCCTCTCCCTCCCCCTCCCCCTCTAACTACCCTAGATTTCTTCTCTCCTTCTGAAAGAGTAACAGTTACTCTATTGATTTGTTGCCTAGCTGATCTGTCCAATGCTGAGTGGTGTGTTCAGGTCCCCCAATATTATCATAGAGCAGATGCTTCTTCTGTCACTCGGAAATGGTCTTTGTGGAGAGAGACATCCTCTTCTTTTCTTTATCTCTACTAGTGACTCTCCTTGTGTCAATACACTCCAGTGGCTGGCGGACCATCTGCATGTTGGTTGTGGCATCTAGCTGCTTTTGTAGCAGCCTTAGTTATTGTGATGGCTGTGGTGGGCCACCCACATGGAGGTGATGATATTGGCATGCTCCTTTGGTGCTGGAACGGTGTGCCTGGTTGTGGGGAGGGGTCTGTTCCCCAGCTCCATACCTTGGGTCCCCGGGCATCATGTTCTTTTTTTTTTATTTCATGAAGGTTACACACATTTCACTTTTTAAGAACTCATTAATTTGTCCATTTATGAATTTTGTGTTTTCCTAAATGTGTCATACACCAATTAAAACCAAGGTTACTTATAAACTAAGCGGAACCTGGCCCCGACCCCTGACCCAAAGAGAACTGCATCACTGTGACTTGTGGAATGTGCCATCTGTGTGAACCTGACTTTTCCGGGAGACCTAGAACTCTGAAACCTTTCTGGGAGGAAATGCCTCATCCCCTCAATGATGCTTCAGCACGGTCAAAAAGATCAGAGAGGCAGTGAAGAGTTGCTAAGACTCAGTGAATTGATGAAATGACTTACCCACCATGAGCCATGTACACTCAGGACTGGAGGAGAGCCACGCTGGGCACTGTGGTTAGAGAAAAGAAAACTGAAACATGAAGATATTAGGGCTGCCTCCGGGTCACATGTTGTGAAGTGCTAAGACCTGAATCCAGGACTTGGGCTTTTGGCAGCCTGGCTCCAGAGCTTGGGGACTTGACAACTATGCTGTGCAGTGTCTTGAAAGATGGATGAAAACTAGAGCAGATTCCACATAGACATATGATGTGAGACACACACACGGATTCAAAATTCATGATTTTGAATTTTCTAGTAACCACCTATGAAAAAGTAAGAATAAGATGAAATTAATTTTAATATTGTATCTTATTTAACATGATATATCTAACATCATTTCCACACATAATAAATATAAAAATAAAATTATTGATAATATATTTTACTGTTTTTTAAATACAAGTCTTCAAAACCCTGTGGATATTTTCTACTTACAGCCCTTCTCTATTTGGACTAGCGGCATTTCCAGTGTGTGTGGCCAGTGGCCATTGTATTGCACAGTATGGGTCTAGAGAGCTGGAGAGGAAGAAGAAGACTGTCCAGGTGAGAGGAACAGCCTGTGCAAAAGCTCGTGATAGAAGTGCTCCTAGCATTTGGGGCATGTTTTAGTCCGTTTTGTGTTGCTATAACAGAAAAACCTGAGACTGGGTAATTTATAAAGAAAAGAGGTTTATTTGACTTATGATTCTGGGACAGCTGCGTCTGGCACGGGCCTCAGGCCGCTTAAGTGGCAGGCAGCTGGCGTGTACAAGCAGATCATATGGTGAGAGGAAGCAAGAGGGAGGAAGCAAGAGAGAGAGACAGAGAAGGTGCCAGGGTCTTTTAAGCAATGAGCTCTCATGGGAACTAATAGAGTGAGAACTCACTCATTTATCCCCCTCCCCCAGGGAGAGCATTAATCCATTCATGAGGGATCCGCCCCCATGACTCAATCAGTTTCCAACACTGCCACATTGGAGATCAAATTTCCACATGAGTTTTGGAGGGGACAACACATCCAAACTCCATCATTCTGCCCCTGGCCCCCCAAAACTCATGTTCCTCTCACACAAAAAATATAATCATTCTATCCCAACAGTCCCAAAAGTCTTAGCTTGTTCCAGCACCAACTTAAAATTCCTAAGTCCAAAGTCTTCTCTGAGACCAAAAGCAAAAGTCCTTCTAGCCTTGAACCTGTAAAAGTCAAAACCAAATTTATCTACTGCCAAGATACAATGGTGGAACAGACATCGGGTACACATTCCCTTTCCAAAAGGGAGGAATAGGCCAGAAGAAAGGAAAAACAGGCCCCAAACAAGTCCGAAACCCAGCAGGGCAGACATTATGTCTTAAAGCTCCAAAATAATGTTCTTTGACTCCAAGTCCTGCATCCTGGGCACAATTGGGCATCTGGACCCCCAAAACCTCAGGCAGCCTCACTCCCACATCTCTGCCAGGCACAGCCCATTGGGCTGCACTGGTGCCTGCAGCATTTCCAGGCCGGCATTGCACGTTACCAGTGGCCCTGCAGTTCTGGGGTCCTGGTGGCTGCCCTGCTGCATTGGCTCCACTAGACATTTCCCTGGTGGGGACTCTTTGTGCGGGCTTCAACCCCACTTTTCTGCTCGGCATTGCTCTAGTAGATAACCTCTGTGGTGGCTCTGCCCCTGCAGCAGGTCTCTGCCTGGGCTTCCAGGCTTTTCCATACATCCTCTGGAATCTGGGTGGCGGCTGCCATGCCTCCACTGCTCTCATGTCCTGCCGGCCTGCAGACTTAACACAATGTGGGTGCCACTGAGGTTTTGGGCCTCTACTCTCCAGGGCTGCTGAATGAACCACACTTAGGGCCATTCCAGCTGGAGCAGCTGGAATGCAGGGAGCAGGATCCCGAGGGCAGCTGTGCCCAAGGTCTTTCCTCCAGGATAACTCAGTCCTTCTAGGCCTCAGGGTCTGTGATGGGTGGGGTACCCTTCCAGACTTCTCAAATGCTTTTAGGGCATTTTTTCCATTGTCCTGGTTATTAGCATCTGGCTGCCTCACCGCCAAGATAATGTCTTTAGCAACCAGTTTATCTGCTTCATCCTTGCATTGTCTCCAGCTCTCTGCTTCTTTACCACATGGCCAGGCTGCAAAGTTTCCAAATCTTAACGCTCTGATTCCCTTTTAAATTCTGGTTTTACGTTATGCCTTTGCCGCCATAACTCAGAGTAGGCTGTTAGAAGTAGCCATGCAGCGTTCTTAATGCTTTGCTGCTTAGAAATATCTTTGGCCAAATGCTCTGGTTTACAACTCTTAAGTTCCACCTTCCACAAAGTCCAAGGGCATGGACACAATGCGGCCAAGTTCCTTACTATGGTGTAGCAAGGGTGATCTTCTGTCCAATTCCCAATAAGTTCCTCATTTCTATCTGAGACCTCATCATCCGCATGTCCTTTACTGTCCATATTTCTATCAGCATTCTACTCGCCACCACATAAGTCTCTAAGACATTCCAAACTTTCCCTGGTCTTTTTCTCTTCTAAGTCCTCCAAACTCCTCCAACCTTTGCCCATTACCCAGTTCCAAAGCTGCAAACACATTTTCAGGTATCTGTTTAGCAACACCCCACTCCTCGGTACCAATTTTCTGTTTTAGTCCGTTTTGTGTTGCTATAACAGAAAAACCTGAGACTGGGTAATTTATAAAGAAAAGAGGTTTATTTGACTTATGATTCTGGGACAGCTGCATCTGGTGTGGGCCTCAGGCTGCTTCTACTCATGCGGAAAGTGGCAGGCAGCTGGTGTGTACAAGCAGATCACATGGCGAGAGGAAGCAAGAGAGAGCAAGCAAGAGAGAGAGAGAGAGAGGAGGTGCCAGGTTCTTTTTAAGCAACGAGCTCTCGTGGGAACTAATAGAGCGAAAACTCACTCATTAATCCCCCCTCCACCAGGGAGAGCATTAATCCATTCATGAGGGATCCACCCCCAACACTGCCACATTGGGGATCAAATTTCCACATGAGTTTTGGTGGAGACAGCCCATCCAAACTCCATCAGGGCATCTTTCGTGAACTGCTAGAATCCAAGTATCCTGACAGCTACTTCCAGGGAAGTTTGCTCTGCCCCTTGGCAGACCCCTTCCTGTCTCTAGTGATCGAAGAGAACTGAAAGTGCACATCCAAAAGAGCCTTCCCAGAATCCTGTGAGCGAACAGGTTTTCAGGCCCACAAGTCAGCCTTGCCCCTGTAAGTCTCATGGTCCAAGGTCCAGCCTGGAATCATGACCCTCCATCTCTGCCTGGTTACCCTCACCTCCCCAGTGCTGTCCCTTCTCTCTGTGTTAGACATTCCCTTCTCAGGCTTATTCGTCACTGTCCTCCCTTCTCCCACCGACCTCCACCCTTCTCATTCTGACTTCAAACTTTGAGGCCTGCTCCTCTGCCTCCCTGCCTCCTCCCTTCTGCCTCTCCAAAGCCCCCCAACCTTTTCTTAGGACCCTGATACAGGCTCCTCCCATGGTCCATGGAGAGGCTAACCCTAACCTGCAATCATGGTTGGGGCTGCACAATCCAGCATTGCTCTCATGTCCTGTGAACCATTGTCCAGGCCACTTGTTCCCCAACCAGAGCTGTATTTTTTTACTAATACCATGTCAGATAGACTATAAGCGACTCATAAATAAGTGTTGTGAAAATGAAATCACCAAGGGTTGAAAGAGTCAGAGTTCTCATGCTAACAGGACTCTTAAAAGAGGACGGTTTAGGAAACTTTTATAGTCATGTGCGTTTGCCAAAAAGTGTCCTGTTGATCACTGCCTGATGTCTGTCTGATTACAGTGTTAACTATGAATTAATTCTCCGTCTGTATAGCAAATAATGGTATGGAGTTATGTGAACTATGTCCATATTTAAATCATGTAGAAGTGCTGGCATTCACCTTTCTAGATGCTCAGGCAAGAATGAACTGAGAGATGCTCACTTAGAGACAAGCATGTCATGCATGTGTGGGCGTGTTGTAACCATTACCAAGTGTTAGGGTCAGCTGCCACAAGAGACACATGAAATGTAAATAAATAATGTTCTCAAAAGTTTGCAATAACGCCCTTATTCCTATGAACCCTGGAAAGAATTTAATTAAAATAATTTTATCATTCCTGAACTTTTAGTCCATGCTTTGGGGTCTTCATCAAACAATACAAAGGAAATGCCTGTTTCTGGGAATCAAGTGGCTATTTCTACAGATGAAATGAGAGGCTGCCAGGACTATGACAGTGGTTTGCCGTAAACCACAGGGCTGAACCTCCATGCCAGGACCTGGGTCAATGCAAGTTCTGCTGATAATTTGCCGTGTCACTCCCTCTCTGAACTGCTTCTCTTCTTATCTGTGAAACGGGTGGAAATGAACTCATAAGGTGGAGCAAAACTCCGGGTAGAATGTACACATATTGCAGGACTCTGCTGCTCACCGTGGAGCCCCAAGGAAGAGAATGAGAGCAAATGTGCCATCTCTGATCCTGCCTAAAGGTGGGATGAAGCTTTATTAAAGAGAATTGGGGCGGGGGGTATGAACCTCAGGAGAAGAGATCAGAATTAAACACATCCCCAATTCGTGTCACCCAATCGTCAATACCCAATTGTCACCATTCCTGGCAAGGCTCTTATTTTGTTTGTTTGAGTTTTTAATTTTGTTTTATACACGTCCTCTTCATCCCTGGCGCCTACTCATGATCCCCTTCCCCGTAGGTACTCACTAAATGTCTTTGGGTTTGTGTGTAGCAATACATTAGAAATTGTATATTGTTGTATTGTCTCTGTATACATTTTAAATATACATACAAATGTTAGTAGACCAATGAAACTCATTCTTTCTCTCCTTTTTCACTCAGAACTATGCTTTTAAGATTTTTCCATGTGCTGAGGCACATATTTTCCTATTTGTTCCCCAAGGATGGACACAGGTAGCCCATAAAGCACCATGGTTAGGAGCCAGACTGCCTGGCATCACAGCCTATTTGCCAGCTGTGTGGGTTTAGCTCATTCACTCAAGCTTTCCATACCTCTGTTTTCTCAATTCTAAAATGGGGATAATAAGAGTATCTACTTCATGGAGTGCTGAGAACATATAAAGTACTTAGCACATATAAGCATCCAGCAAGCGTCAGCCATCAGCATCAACATCATCATTATTACCATTCCCACCCCAGCACTGCGATGAACACCTTCACACATGGTCCTTTATGGACCCATGCCTGGGTTTCTCTAGGGTGTAGACTCCAGAGAGGGATGGCCGGGTCATAGGGTGTAAACACACTTAATTTCACCATGTACTGCCAAATTGCTCTCTGGAATGACCACCCTAGTCTACATTCTCAGCATCAGTTCCGGAAAAGATTTTCTCAGCCAGTGAGAGCACAGATTTTAACAAGACTCCCCTCCAGTTGCACTGACATCATCTGTCTGGGGGACTTCTGTCCAAGCTGGGTGAAGAAACAGCTCTCAGACATGTGGCGGATTTAGGAGTCTATGCTATTTGCACTCCAGACCCCTAAGCTCTGTGGGGATGATCAAATGGGGGGACCAGAATCACCCCGGAGGTGCTTCCCCAGGGATTTCTGACCCACACAGCACAGGAGGCCATGGATCTTCAGCTCCCTGCCCCTGGGTAAGAATCCCTGCTCCTGGGAGCCACTGTCACTGATGGATGAGTGTTGTCAGCCCAGGACAAAAGGCGGAGAACTACTGAGGGAAGGATAGGCCTGCAGTGGCTTGGGGCCCTGAAGGAAGGAGCTGAAGGCTGCTGATGTGACCTGATGGGGCGAAGCACTGACCATCTCCCGGTCCAGAAAATTCTTATTGTTGAAGATCTCTCCATGGCCTAGAGAATACCAGAAATGCCACAATTTATTTCAATCTTTTGAATTGGGCTGAGCCCGTGGCTCACTTGGGAGAGTGTGGCGCTGGGAGCGCCGAGGCCGCGGGTTTGGATCCCATATAGGGATGGCCGGTTTGCTCACTGGGTGAGCGTGGTGCTGACAACAACAAGTCAAGGGTTAAGATCCCCTTACCGGTCATCTTTTTAAAAAAAAAAAAAAAAAAATCTTTTGAATTAAGCCCCATTTTCTTTGGAAGACCATGCACTATAAACAGGTTACCTGGGAGGACTCTAGGCTCAACATCTGTTCGTACTGGGACTCGGACATTTGATAAATGTGCGACGGGGTTGGGCGATGTGTATCTCAGGCTCCCCAGAGATAGTGAGTACAGCTCCAGGGGAGATTCTGAGGCCTACATAAGAGTGCCATTTACATCCAGCCTAGCACCCACACCATCATAAAGATGCCAAACTTAATAGCTGCCAGCAATCCTCAATGCAGGTCCGGAATTCGGTAATCTCCAAAATGCCCCTTTTTATGAGAGGGCAAGTTAGTAAAATTTATTTCCTCTGTGTCTCCCCCACAAGAGTTCATTAAACTTAAAAGCAGAAACCAAGTAATTCATCCACTGCCTCACCCACCAGGAGCTGTTTCTTCCCCGGGCTTGGTTTCTCCTGCTAAAAAGAAACCACTGGCTAGCAATTGTGCTGAAACTGTTAGAAGATGAAACTGACACTTGGGTGTGCACAGGTTTGTAGCCCTCAGGGATGAGAGAAGCAGAGAAAGGAGCTCTGAATCCGGTGATGGGCAAACAGCTTCCTGCTTAGTGGAGTGACAAGCATGTGATGCAATTTGGTTCTCCATAAATATTTGTTGATGAGTAATAGTGAAGGACACGCCTCCTCTCTCTGTTCTTGGACCTCACCAAGGCTGCGACCACTCTCACTTCCTACATAATCTCTTGATGCTATAAGGCACACATTGATTAAATTTTTTTTTAAATGTTGAAATCTGACATAACAGCTGGAGGCTGAACAAGCCCCAGCTGAAGAACTCTGACGCATGGCAGGAAGGGAATCTGAAGGGCCTGCCGGTTGGGCCAACAGCTGGCTCAAGAGGAACAGAAGCCAAAGCCCAGTGAGGACCCATGTTAGGAAGTGGGTCAGCCTGAAGAACCATGACGCTTACAATGAACCCTTAAAGCCTGAAGAACCATGACGCTTTTAATGAACCCTTAGAAGGCAGGGATGATGTTGCAAAGGCAAAGAACAGTTAAACAGGGAGCATCTGATGGAAGGGCCAGGTTGAATGCTGATGCTGGGGGTAGGGTTTGGGGACAGGAATCAGGTGTTGCAAGGGTTGGAGAGGTTGGGATGAGTAGACTGGCAGGGAATAAAAGAGATTGAGGCTTGAGACCAGGGCCTAGAGGCCAGAGAGGGAGATTCTGTTACAGTTTCCCCTTATCCATGTTTTCTCCCTTTACAGCTGTGAGGAGCTGCCCGAAATCGCCATTACAAGATGGCGCTGATTTCCGGTGGAGGGCAGGGCTGCTCGGTAACACACCTGGGCCGATTAGGCAGCCACCAATAAGGTAGGAGCACGTCCTAGGCGAGGAGCAGTCTCTATATAAAGGGCGCGGGTTCCCTCGCTCGGGGTCTCCATTTTTGGCAAGCTTATGCTCTCCCTCTCAAGATGCATTAAAGCTGATCTGCAGAAGGATCCTTTGTGTGCCGCGTCGTTCTTGCTGGCGAGACGGTAGCGCGGGACATTTGGTGCCGAAACCCGGGAACTTGTGTCATCGTCAGCACCTTCGGAGACCCCCTGGAGACAGGGAGGATTCAGAACTGCAGGAGGGTAAGTTCGGAGAGGTATGCCTGTTCTTGGTCTGGGGTTAATCCGGTTGGTTTAAAAGGTTTTGAAATCGCCCGTTGGTGTGGTCAGACTGACGTAGATAAGCAGCTGCACCAGAGACCTGTGTGAGCCTCTAGTACGTAAGGGAACGGCGCGTCTCACAGCGCCTCCCACGGAGTGGGGCGCGTTATGGGTTCCACTCAGTCCATGGTTACCGCGTTAGAGGCCGTGCTGAGACAACGTGATATAAAGGTAGGGGGCTGTGTGCTCAAAAATTTTGTAAAAGAGGTAGATCGTGTAGCGCCGTGGTTTGCTTGTTCCGGCTCCTTGACTTTGAGCTCTTGGAACAAACTAGGCAGAGACCTTGACCGCAAGTACGCGGAGGGAGACCTCCGTCAGGGCACCAAGACCATTTGGAAGTTTATTAAAAATTGCTTAGAAGATGAGGGCTGTAAACCGGTAGTGATAGTAGGGCAAAATACATTAGAGGAGGTCCAAGACAGCATGTCAGAAACTGAACGGAGTGAGAGGATGGGTACCCGCAGGAGGAGAGACGTCTCCCATAAGAAAAAGGGCCCTCCCGGTAAGTCTACGGACGAGGGAGAGATTCTAAAACAACAAAGTGACACTCCCGGCACATCTGCCGGTAAAGGAGGGATTTCAAAACCCAGACAAAAGTTGGAAGGGAAAGAAGGAGGCCTCTACCCTATGCAAGAGCTGGGGGCCTTAAAACAAGAATTAGAAGATTTAAATCTGGATGAGTCCGACTCCGATCCGATTTGGAGGAGGAAGCTGCCAGGTACGAGGAGGAGAGATATCATCCCGACAGGCGGCGGAGACCACTCGGGGAGTGGAAATGCCGGCCGCCCCCAGTGGCCCCCGCACGGCCTGCGCCTTCGGCGCCTCCTCCTTACGTGCAGTCTTCTAATCCCTTCTCATTCCTCTCTGATAAAGTGAGGAAAAAGGTTCAAGCTGCCTTCCCAGTTTTTGAGGTTGAGGGCGGAGGGAGAGTTCATGCCCCCGTCGAGTACACCCAAATTAAGGATCTAGCAGAGGCGGTTAGAAAATATGGTGTAAATGCCAATTTTACTCTAGTAATGCTAGAAAGGTTTGCTGGTGTGGCTACACCCGCTGACTGGCAAATGTTGGCTAAGGCAGCGCTCCCTACCATGGGTCAATACATGGAATGGAAGGCGCTATGGCATGAGGCTGCACAAGCTCAAGCCAGGGCAAACGCTGCTGCACTGACCCCCGAGCAGCGAGATTGGACCTTTGATATGTTAACAGGCCAGGGCCCATTTGCCGCTGATCAGTCGGCTTTCCCATGGGGTGCTTATGTTCAAGTTTCTAACACTGCCATTAAGGCTTGGAAGACACTCCCTAAGAAAGGGGAAACCCCGCCCTGGACGGGCTGCCAGTCCAAGAAGACGGGGTGGGCAGTGAAAAATCAATTTACCTTTTCGCCTTATATAGGAACCCAGTATAATGTTTCTTTTGCAGGATACAATTGGACATATCAAAACCCCACGATGGCGACCAGTTCAAACCCTTTTGATGTTTGGCTGTTGTGTGGGGTAAATGGCAGCTGCACGGACCTTTCACCGTTTGCCTTTTCAAAAGGCGGTGGTTGGGGAAATGCCTCTTTTGAGTGGAATGTGACTGAGTCCTTTGAATCCACTGTGTCCATAAAACAGCTTGGAACAAATTACTCTGTCCCGCCAACACCAGTTTGCCTTTATCCTCCTTTCATGTTTATTTTAACTAATATTAGTGATGAGAGGAGTCAGATTGCTTGTGATAACTATACTTGCTTTTATGCACAGTGCCGGAATGCTACGCTGTTCAATTTGGCCATAGTTGCTCGAATGCCTAGATGGATTCCTGTCCCAGTAGAAGCTCCCAATACTATGGTCTTGTTCAGGCAGAGGAGGGATTTTGGTCTCACTGCGGCAATAGTCGCCGCCGTATCCCTGGCGGCGGGTGCAGCCACAGCTGCTGCCGTCTCCTTGACTACCACGGTACAGACTGCCACCACGTTGAATAATTTGTCCTCCGCGGTAACACAGGCCCTAGAAACACAGACTGCGCTAAACGCTCAGCTGAAGGGAGGATTAATGGTGGTTAACCAGCGGGTGGATCTTGTGCAGGAACAAATAGACGTTTTATGGCAAATTGCGCAATTGGGGTGTCAATGGAAATATTCAGGGTTATGTGTCACCAGTATCCAATATAAAAAGTATACCAAAGCTGCAAATTTGTCTAAACAATTATCCCAGCATCTTTCAACAGGTTGGACGAGAGAATTTGACAACCTGATAAACCAGCTGCGCATGGCCATTGTGTCCGTGAATTCAACAAGAGTGGATGTCTCCTTCGCAGCCGGACTGTCCTCATGGATTAAAACGGCCGTGTCCCACTTCAAGGAGTGGGCAGGAGTGATTGGGGTTGGCATGTTCTTATGTGGGGGAACTGTGCTCCTACTATGGTTGGTCTGCAGATTAAAAGCCCAGACCCAGAGAGACAGGGTAGTCATCGCCCAGGCATTTCTAGCCCTGGAACAGGGGGCCAACCCTGACGTTTGGCTGTCCATGCTTAAGGATTAGCCTGCTCTGACTCCCCTTCCCCCTTCCTGTTGGCTGGCCTCCCTGAAGCTTGTTCAGAGGAGTTCGCCCTTGCTCAAACAGGTCTATGTGTAACAACAGGCTCCAGTGTGTCCAGAGACGGGCAACTTCCCCCAGACTTGAACCAACCTAAGACATGGTGCCCGGTGGCGATAGGGTCAACCTATGACGGGTAAGGTCAAAGTCTGTGGAGGGACGACCTAGGACAGGAACGCTGGCTAATTTGTCCGCGACCGCCGAGCTTGTACCAGCCGCTTTAAATGATAAAAAAGGGGGAGATGTGAGGAGCTGCCCGAAATCGCCATTACAAGATGGCGCTGATTTCCGGTGGAGGGCAGGGCTGCTCGGTAACACACCTGGGCCGATTAGGCAGCCACCAATAAGGTAGGAGCACGTCCTAGGCGAGGAGCAGTCTCTATATAAAGGGCGCGGGTTCCCTCGCTCGGGGTCTCCATTTTTGGCAAGCTTATGCTCTCCCTCTCAAGATGCATTAAAGCTGATCTGCAGAAGGATCCTTTGTGTGCCGCGTCGTTCTTGCTGGCGAGACGGTAGCGCGGGACATACAGCATAGTCCCTCTCCATCTCATTCCCACACCTTCACTTCTACATATGGACAGCAGGGCTAAAGCTAGACCTCATGACATCCAGGGGAGGTCATCTTCTGAAATTTTGTCTCTCCAACTTGGTGCCAAATTTGTGTGAATGAGTATTCCTGTCTCTACCTTCTGGAACCAGCTTCTGCTAGATCAGAGCCTTTGTGGCCCTCCAAGAGAGGCACCCCCATCCCTATCTAAAGTTTTGCCCTGCCTCAGAACAGATAGATCCAAGAGAAGAAATTTAAGCCAATCTTGCCCAGCAAATTTGTCCTGGCCCCAATGACTATGGTCTTTATCTATCCCTGATATTGACCCACAATTTTAAAAACTGAGCCTCAGTCTTAATTCAAAAACATTTATGGATCCTCTGCTACGAGCCAGGCACTCATTACTGGAGACATAGTGATGAGTAAGACACTGGCCCTACCCTCATGGAGACTTGGGCCTGTGAGAAACAAGGTCCAATAAATAAGCAGCTTCAGTAAATTTGATCAATACTGACATGGGGAAATGGGAGCATGTAGGAGGGCAGCTAACCCAAACTAGGGGAGGGAGGGTGGAACAAGAAAGGTTTCTTAGAGGAACTGAGAGCTGATGCAAAGGACAAGCAGAAGCAAACCAAGCAAAGAAGCGGTCTGTGGGCATGGGTGGGGCAGTGGTGTTGGAGGAAGGAATGGCAAGTCCAATGGCCCAGAGATAAAGAAAACAGGACAGATTAAAGGATCTGAACACAGTATGTATGAGGCCACAGAGGATCACAAAGGAGGGGCAAGAGGTGTGGCTCATGAGGCTGGTAGGAGCATTCCAAGTAGGGTGGCCATATACACTGACTGCCTAAATTGGGGACTCAACAGTTGTAAAACAGGCCTATTCTGGCAAACTAATTTAGAGCACCACTTTATTTATAAATCAAGCTAAGGATTTGGCTCTAGCTGGGTCTCTGTATTTCTATAATGAGCCTCATCCCAGTGTCCTGAAACTTAAGTCCCTCCTGTACAGTGGATCTGACTTGCTCTTGCTAAACTTCTCCCAGGAAGAGACCTGCCTTTCTGCATATTTGGGTCTCCATATATTCCTCATCTCTGGATAACCCATAAATATGTCCAGTTCCATAGGCAGTCTCCTGATCTTCTTTCTAGACCAACTGGCCTCCTTCCCAGAGATTGTCCTCCAGTTGATTTTATCCCCTGGCAGTTAACTGGGGGTACCAGAAGATACAATGTCTAGAATCTGCAAAAAGACACTTACCTGTGTCATATGAGGGTGCTTCAAAAAGTTTGTGGGAAAATGGAATTAAAAGATAATGCAAATGTTTACATGAACATTTTGTGATTCCTTGTATATCTACTAACAAAACAAATCTATTTTTCACACAAAGATTGTTTCATTTTTTACCAACACCTAAATATGCTTTTTACCAATACCTAAATATACACTGATTTAGCATCAGAAGGCTGGAGTTCACATCCAGGCCCTGCAAATTCAGACAAGCTACTTGACTTACTAGCCCTGTGAACTTGGACAAACTACTTGACTTCCCTGAGATACATTCTTTCATTTGCAAAATAAAAACAAAACAAAACAACAACAACAACAAAAAAACAATACCTACTTCACAGAGTTGTGAGTAGTAAATTAGAGAACACAGGTGATAAAAACTAGCTCTGTGTCTCATTTGTGGCAGATGCTCAATATAGCCTTATGTTACTTTTTCTTTTTTTAAAAAACAGACCTTAGCAGCAGCCATGAACATGTACTATAGAAGGGAACAGCCTTAAAAGATTAACTGCATTTCTGGGTTCAAAGGTACAGTAGCAATTATTTGCATTCTTCAAATTTAACCATACTTACTCTAACCCTTTCCTCACAGTTGCAGGTAGGAACCTCACTTTGCGTTTTTCTGTGGGTACCAACTGTGGATGCTTCCATTAGGTGGGACTGTGGTAGGTTCATAGCTCACCTATTCTACTTGATTCCTTGGCAGGATTCATGCCCAAAGCCCATTGACCCTGAGCCCTAGCATGCTGGCTCCTTATGGGTGGGAGGTTTGTGGAAGGGAAGAGCATAGTAGCTTGCTCCCCACACACCTCTTAGCTAATATTCTATTGCATGGACACAGATACCTTCAGTGCTCCTCTAATCCCCACCCTAACCCCAACCCCTGCCAGGATGCCCTGAGCCACCGGGCCCTGCATATCCCCTCAGCAAATCCAGCTCCCTAGGTGCAGAGTCCAGGATCATCACCTAGATTTCCCTTTGCTTCAGATCATCTTTGCCATAGCACTACACACAGCTGATGGTTGCTGCCTTCATTATTAATTTGGAAGTGCTGTGTCTGCTAAAGGAAACTTTCATTGCTGTAGAACCTTAGCCTCTCTAATCTACCTCACAATAGAAAACAATCCTTATTGCAGTGATGTTGCTTCCCCTCCCTTGGACCCTGATAGCCTTTGAATATGAGTCTACAAGGCACTGCTCCATGCTGTGGGGCCAAACTTGCCCTTGGACAGTGGGGTGATGGTGAGGAGTGTAGTTTATAATAAACCCTAGCTAAACGTCTGATCAGTCTTTCTGATGGTCCTGTTCTTACCTTGGGATTCCCAGGATTAAATTAGAAGGACTGATTCTGAAAATAAGATGAATACAATAAAGGTATTTGGGGGCTGGCCAATTAGCTCACTTGATTAAAGTACAGTGTTGATAACACCAAGATCAAGGATTCGAATCCCCATGCCAGCCAGCTGCCAAAAAAAAAGGTGTTTGGATTCCTTTGCTTTGTTTTAAGAAGAGAACATTTTAAGAGGAATTTAACAGTTAAAGTTTTAATTAAAACAATTGAAGGACTGAATTGGAGATGGAATATAAAAGGTAGTATTAGATAATCTTAAAAGTAAACAATTAGATTCAGACTGCCTGGCTTCCAATCTTAGCTTTGATGCTTACTAGGCATGTCAATGCACGTAAGTTAGGCAGCCTCTCCAAACTCAGTTTTCTTGTCTGTGAAGTGGGGATGATGATAATACCTGCCTGATGAGCTGTTGCATAAATTATATAAGATAATACACAGAAAGGGCACAGTACCCTGACTATAGAGTCAGTCCCCTTCATTGTTAGCTCTTGTCAGAAGCAGTATAGTATTAGCATTGTCTCATGCCAACACCAGTGGTTTGGTGATGACCTTCTAGAGGGCTGTGTGGAAGAGTGTGTTCACTGAGCATCTAGACATGGAAAAAAAAAAGTCACATTTGCCCTGGACTGGACTATAAATTTCTCAAAAGTAGGGGCTGTGCTTATTCATCTCTGCATCCCCAGACCTTGTAAAGTATTTGACACACAGTAGTCTGTCAATAAACTTTTGTTCTGGTGTTCAGCTTTTGCATTGGGAGGCTAATAGCTTTTCTCTGCCTATAATTCCATGTGATGGATCAATGCAATGATAGTGTTATGGTCCCGTGGTAAATATTAGAATAAATTCTGGTCTCATCAGATGTTAGTGATATGCTAAGAATACACAGACTCCAACAAAAATGTTTCACATTCCATAAATTCAGTACATTCCAACAGGGATTAAAGTTACACCAGGATCCCCCTACACAGTACCATATGTGGATACTTTTGTTGATTTACATGTCTCTCTGTTTCTTCAGAAGTCTTTTTTTTCTACCCCATTTGAAATGTTATACAAAAATTCTTTGAGGGTGTTGCAGTCTTGTAGCAATAATCTGACAACGACTCACCTATATTTCACAATTAAATACTGTAAAAAGCAACACCCATATGCTTGTCAATGAATTCCTCAGCTGCCTTCTTTATGACCTATGGAAATAGCAATGCATTTTTCTATCACAGGCATATAGATGATTGAAGATTTGGAGATCAGTCCAATTCTAAAAGAATTAGTCAGGACCAGAATAATAGAGCAAAAAGCTATTACCTTGATTTTTATCTCTAAACACAACTTCCAGATTCCTTCAAAACATCCATCCTGACTTACTAATAAGGTCACAGAAGGAAGAACATTCCTTTAAAAAAAGTCCAAGGAAAGGGCTCTCCCTTTCTTAGAAATGTGGTGTTCAGTAAATAGAAGACAAAGTGAATTGTGGGTAACACTATGGCTTTGGATTTAAGTGAGAATTGTTCTTGATCTTCTCAGAGAAGAATGATCATGCACAAGCCCAGGCTACCCTGCTTAGAATTCAGCAGGTTCAGTTGTTTACTTATTCAGGATAGAGCTGGTAGCGTGGGTCTGGGGACCTAGCTCTTGGCTTATTGTAAATCGGTTGTAAAATGAGGGCTGGCCCAGGTGGAGTTGATGAAAGCCAGTAGATATGAGAGGTAAGGGATGGATATCCAGACCAAAAGTCAGCAACACTTAGACTTTGCAACTGAGCACTCGTTTTTAGACAGCACCACTTTCTTGGGGGAAAAACATGTACTCAAAGGATCAAAATTTTAAATCAGAAGAATTATGTGATTAAGTTTAAAATTAGTGTAAAGTCAGGGGTTAGGAATTCTTAAGGTGTATTTCTATTTCACACTAGCATATCTACTCTAAAAGCTATTTAGTTTAGAAATGTTTAGAAAAGGGATATGTTGATGTAAAGTAATCAAACTCTAAAATTGCTGGTGCGAACAGATTTATTTTTTTAACCCTGAATGATTTATTTATTTAGTATTCTCTCTTCAGCAATCCGAGACAAAATAAGTATACAAATTCTGACTTCGAACAACAGAGGATTATTACTGTTTGAAAGATGAGAAACTTTGAACCAAAAAGACTCTCATAGATTTTACCTAGATCCATGGGAATCTAGGGGATTCCTAACTATGAGAAAGGCCAGCCTGACTTTTTCTAGAAGAAACAGAACACAGGTAAAAAGCAGAGGAGGCTTCAGTATCAAGGAGCTCTACCCTGAATGTCCTATTTAAAATTGCAAACACCCCCACTCTGGAACTACCAGTCCCCTTCTCTTTGCTCTGTTTGTTTTTTCTTTAGCACTTTTCTCCTTCTAACAGATTATGTATATTTTTTATTGTCTGCCCCCCCCCACCACCACCACCAGAATGTAAGCTCTACAAGGGTTAAGGAGTTTTGCTAATTTTGTTCACTGAGGTATCTTGATTTCCTAGAATAGTGCCTGGAACATAGTAGATATTGAATAAATATGTGTTGAGTGTCTGTTCAGTGAATCCTTATGTAATCAGAACCAGGAGAGAGCAGACCAAGGAGGGAAGGTCAGAGTGTTAAGGGCAAGTGCCAGTGATTCAAACTAAGTTATGAGCAAATGGTGAAATATCAAAGAGAGAGGGGCCAACAGTCAAAGTTCAGTGAGCTCCAGGATTACAACCTGCTCTGAAGCTTCAAAGCCAAAAGCAAATCAGTGATGAGTGGGAGCCCAGGAGCCCTTGGACTCTTTGGCAGACACTGTTTCCTCCCTGCTTTCTGTGCCCCACTTCCACTTACCACCGAGACCTTATTTTGTTTATAATGACACTGTGCACCACTTCAGGTGGAGAACCATACTGGGTCTAAGCCAGTTATTTCCGTCCTTTTTCCAGTTTCTCAGCCTTTCAGTCCAGGACAGTGAGAACTAAATGGAAGTCAATCGGGCATATTCTGATTTTAGTATATGTGCTGCCGAAGCGAGCACAGTCGGGCATATTCTGAAAAATAAAAATTGGTTTTTCTGGTAAATGGAGTTATAGATGATTGACATGGTCCTTCTCTCTTCTTCTGTCTTGGACATGGATCTAAGAGCTGCAGCTTCATGAGCCATCTCAGGGGCCTGAGGAAAAGACCAAGAGAATTTCAGGTTCATTCACCTTTACCTCAAAGACACTAAACCAACACCCACAAGTATCTACCTCAGATCTCTTTTTAAGTAGGAAAATAAATCCTCCTTATTTAATCCATTGTACTGGTCACTAACCTGTTTGTTCCCAGACTTATTTTTGCACTCTTGCCTATAGGTGATTATTTCCAAACTCCCTTGCCAACTGGCTTCCAGCTAGGTAGAGTCATCAGCAATGACTAGTAGGAAGTTGGAGAATGAGAGGAAGAGAGAAGCCAGGGAATTTTTCCTTTTCCCTCTACTTCAGGCAGTAGCTCCGGTACTGGCTTTGTCTCCCTGTGATCCAGCTAATGCCGACAGGCCTGCTTCCATGATCCCAGCTCCACCGTGCATCCATTTTACAGATCCGGAGCAGGTCAGGGTGACTGTGAGCACAAGACTCTGGTAAATGCCATCTCCTTCCTTTGTCCCTTCAGTCTTCCTGCTGTTACTAATCTTTAATCTGCTCATCTTTAAGAATCCTTATTGGGCTTCTCAGCTCTTACAGACCTTTGTAACTAGTGCTCCTTATTAAATTATTTCTGTTGGAATACCTTGCGTGGACTAGGTTTTCCTGACTAGATCCTGATAGAGCGTTTCAGATGAGTTTTCCATTATTTGACACAAATCACTTCCCAAATTTGTTCAAGCCTTAAGAAATAATTAAAGCTTCTTTATCTTATAGACTGGTAGATTTTCTTGAAGTCCACCCTCCTTTTTAATATATATTTATATAACCACACCAGGTTGCTGTCTTTAATCTCTCCTTGCCCACACTGAGGCCACAAGCACCCTGTAAAAGCCATGGTTGCTACCTGCCTAGGATCTGAGGATTGCTCCAAAATCTGGTTCTTCCACATTATATTTGGGACATTCTTTCTTATTTGATCTACAACTCGCTTCATACCAATGGCTTTGTACCCTCTCTACCAAGACCTTGAAGATAGATAACATACTTAAATAGCCTATCAATCCACCCCAGGATTTCATCTCCCAGCTGCTTTTTTGGATATACTCACCTTCAGCCATAAAGCAAATAATACACTGCTTTGCAGCCAACCAGTGGTCTCCAGGAATCAAAAGCAGCCTGGGCTTTACCCCCCCCCCACCTGCTAAGAAAGATCCAGTCTTTGTGTGTGTGTGTCTGCATATGTTTTGCAGGATAAATTTTAAAAGTTTCTTCTAATGGGTGGAAGACAGCATGAAAACTTTGGAGAATAAACAAACTTATTATTTCAACCAATATATACAAGTATCGAGCTATATACTTTGTGCTTGGTCCTGTTCTATGTGCAAGGGATAAGGCAGTGAACAAAGAAGGAAAATCCCTGCTCTGTCGTCCAAGAGCTAGTTCTAACTCTCTAGAATAGCAAAGAGAGCCATTTACACCCAGCAGGTCATGTTATTAAGGTTACTGAGGTCAAAGATTTGATCCTTTTTTCATTTAAGATTAGATTGTGTTGCCCCCCCCACACACACCCAAGGAGAAGAAAAAATGAATGCTCATCTTAGCAAGATGTGCTTGCTTCTTGAGCAAATCAGCAAGAAAATAAACCAGAATGCTAGGTGATAAGTAGACCAAAATTAAGTGGAGCCACGAGTTTTGCTTTCGTTCATTAACTAGAATCCAAACGCTACCTCTCTATAGTCAGCGGTGTTGGGGCTCAAAACATACCCCAAAGTATGGTACCTTGGCATGCTGAGTACTTTGAACTGAAAGAGACTGGAAAAGCCACAGAGCAAGGTCTCTCTGACCTTCTCCTGCCTTCCCTGTCCCTCTTTCTTTCCTGAAGCAAGTCATAGAAACCAGAATTCCTCTTCCCCAAGGTGGATCACGGAAACTAGAACTTCTGTCCCCCAAAGCAAGCGATAAAACCTGGAAAGGTCACTCTTTTCCTTCTCCCTTCTCCCCTGAAGACCTTAATTCGAGACAGGTCCTGCCCCGTACTTGGGTGGGTGTGGGAGGTGGAATGCTCCACAGGGATGCCAAGAAGAGTCTGTGTTTACCCCTTTAGTCTGTTACCATTAGATCATACTTTTTTGTCTAATCACATTTCTATATGGCTGTCCATTCTCATCAGTACTAAGCATAAAAATAAACTGCTTTCCCTGGACCTTTGGGTGAAGGCTCCCATGTCAAATAAAATTTTGATTAAATCGATTTGTTATGCTTTTCTCTTGTCAACCTGCCTTTTGTTACAGGAATGTCCACCATGACCCTTGTGATGGTTGAGGAAAGGTATCACATATTTCTGTCCCAGTAGCAACAACTGAGTCAAAGAGTCTCCATCAGCATCCAGTCCAGGACTGAGGTACCTAAAGTGTTCAGGATGCAAGAAAGGACTGGACGGTGGGGAGGAGAGTGACAGAATCTCTTTCTCATCTAGGGAGAGTAAAATTGACAGAGATAAGGATGAGAGAAAGGAAGGTGGGTGGAGAAAGAGAGGAAGAAAGAGAGAGAGTCAGAGAGAGACACAGAAAAAAAGAGAGGGTAAGAGAGGTATTGTGTTCATGGGACTCTCTTCTTTTGAAGGCTTGAATATTTCAGACCCTCAGCAACTATACCTGAAAAGATGCTCTTTGAAGTTCCAATTGGCACGAACCCTCCACGATTCTAAGATCTAAAGCAAGATGGAAAAAAATCCCATATTCATTAATTGGATTATAGCTCAGTTGATAAGGCTCAGAATTTCTCAAGAAAGATATCCTGTATTTTTATTAATGTTTATAAAGAAACAAAAAAGTGCATTCTAATTTTCAAAAGTAGTTGTGAATTTTAATTCCTTATGCTCCTCAATAAGGATTCTTCAGTCAACACTACCAAGAACTGGTTTCTATAATCAAGATAAAAGTTTTTCCTAAAAGTAAAAATAACTTCTATATTAAACTGAATTGAGATCCTTGAAACATTCTAACAACACTTGTACTAACTGTACTTTTATGATCTGACTTAATCTTTGCATCTACTCCGTGATATGATACTATTTTAAATACTATTTATAGTTGTGGAGATAGAGCCTTGGAAAAACTGGGTAACCTTTTGAAAGCCACCCTTCCAGTAAATGACAGAGCTGGGATTTGAATTCTCAAATGTTGGTAGCTGGCTACTTGTTTCACTGTCTTACATTGCATTAGATAGATTGGAGGATGTTAAAATAGCAAAAGAAAATAAGAAAAGTCTTGAAGTGTGCTTGCTTTAATAATCTTCCCTAAGAAATTTAAAACAAAAATGCATTGTATCTTCTTTTTTCATTAATTAATATTGTTCTCTTTTGTAAAATTCGCACTTGCAATGCATATACCAATACATTTTCATCAAATGATTAAAATTCTTCAGAGCAAGAAACTGTTTTCCTAAACAAACAAAATAATTAATTTGAACAAATAATTGTAAAGCTAAGCATAACTCAAGAAATCATTTCCCAAAACAGATATTCATATTTAATCAGAGCAGCACATGTCCCAACCATATACAAAAACAGCTGTGTGGTGTTTTCCAAGAACAGGATTATAGTTTTCATGGTTTTATCATCATTGGGAGAGGTTAAGAGCAAAGTAGAATACACTCTCCAGACTTTAGAGCAGAGGCAAGAATTTTAGCAATGACTTCCACTTGATACTTCTGCTCAGCTGCTTAACATAAGATTTTCAGCCTGCATGCTAAATAAAATTTTGGGGGTCCTGGATTGTTTACTACTTCTCCCTCTATAAGTGTGAAAGATGATTTCCCTAGTGAGATGGATGTGAAAGTAATGAATAAATGAAGTCACAAGAGCATTGCAAAGGCACGTAAGAGTGAACCCCACCCATGTTCTGCCCTAAAGAGCTTATCAGGCACCAGCCTCAAAGAACTATTCTGAAAAGACACTGAAGAGTTTTCAATGCTAAAGACCCAGGTTTTCCAATTTTCTTATCTAGGAGATAAGTAACAAAATAAGTGCATATATCACTTCCTACAGAATCTTTGCTCCCTATTCCACATCCCTTCATCCAGTTTCAAAATGGAAATACAAGGAATTTTATCACCCTTACTCAGTGGCCCCACCCCAGTGAGTCTTCAGGGTCCACAAGCATAATTTTCCTTGATTTGATTACTAGAACAGATCCATTTTCCAAATATTGGTGAACATAGCTGCCGACTGCTTTATCAGTGGGGGCAAAGAATAGGCAGCACAACCCAAGAGATTATTTTTCTTGTTTAAAAATAAGAGCATCTACTGCCTAGCCAACAACAATAAACAAAAATAGGAGCATCGCCGGATAGAAGTCTGGGGGTGGGTGGTGAATGGAAGGATGCAGAATACTACAAAAGACAAACTGAGTGTTGCCAGGGGTGGAGGGGTAGAGGGGGACAGAGGTTGGGGAGGGGTTGGGGTGGACATGGGAAACAATGGCAATTTGTGGTAATGAGCACACGGATGGTATTGATCTAATCATCACATCTGGGACACAGGAGGTAATGGTCAGCTTTGTACCCCATGAAGATGCATAATCAATAAAAAAAAAAAGAAAAGAAAAGAAAAGGGAGAGAGAGAGAATAGCCAGTTAGAGAGGGCTGGCTTTTGTAAAAATTATTTTTTAATGTCTTTGAGTTGACATCTATTGATGAAGTTTGTGAGTTCAGCTGATTCCAGTTTTGTTGAAACTATAATGAAGATTGGTCCTATCCTAAATTCCCAAATTCCTCCAACAAAGTGTCACATTATATAGATTAAGAATTCTACAGTGTTGGTTCTTTAACTTTGAATGGACAAATTGGGAACAGTGGTTCCCAACTGGAGTTACATATTGGAATTCCTTGGGAGTTTTAAAAACTAATGCCTGGACCCCAGCCCCCAGCATTTCTGATTTAATTCGGCTAAATACAACCTAGGCATCAGGATTTAAAAACCTTTTCCAGGTTTTTGTAGTTGTTAAACAAGACTGAGACCTACTGCTCTCAACACCACCCTCTGAGGTCCAGAACATCTGCTTGAAGATCAGAGGATTCCTTGGTGGCAGGATTAGACAAAATGTCAGTGAATATGATCTTGACCTTGTGGGGCCGCTGTGGCTCCACAAGTTAGTTCTTTAAATGATGACTGGGGCTTGAGGACAAAAGTCAACTATAGCATACCCACAATGCTGCACTTTCTAGCAATACAAAATCTCACAGGTTTAAGTAAAAACTAAAGGACTAATCAAAGCTTGCTCATCCTCCTACCAATAAGTAGCAGTAGTGGGCCAAGAATAACTCCCTCTTGGACTGTTATTTACTTCGTGTACATAATGTTGAGTCAGACTGAAGTTAAACCCATAACTAAATCCATGTTCTGCCCCATAATTCATGTTGATCTGGAAAACACGTTACTTCCTCTCTTATTGCCAAACCGACCACGTACATCTGATGCTCAGAGAAGTAGGAGTAGAAAGGACTTCAAATCTCTCAGAATTATAGGTGCATACAGTTCAACTTCAAAGGTTGCTGAAATGATGCATTTTAGTAAAAGTCCTAACGTCTCTCCTCCTAGTGCCCTTGTGAATATGTGCATAATAAATTTATCACCCATGTTACATGAAAGTCCTTTGTGGACTTTTCCAGAGTCTCAAATCTAATCACGGTTAAACCAACAAAGAGATTACAGCTTTATCAGGAGTTTATTTTGTAAGACTGCCACATAGCTCTGCCAGATACGGTATCCTGTTTTTCCCACTATGCTGAGCCCAAAGATCCCATTAAATAAAGTTGAACTCTTCAGTTATGCAGAAATATAAACAATCTGCTCAATGTTATTTGGAATTATAATTTAATTTAGGAAAAAATACTGTTCTAATACTAAACAATGCTGATCCCTGTAACTCAGAAATCTAAATTTGATAGAAGAGGAAATTCTAAAATTTCTCCAGTGGAAAAAAGGCAGTGTGTATTCAAAACATACGTGTGTGCACATGTGCACACACACACATACACACACATGTTTTTTGTCATTTTATATACACTAGCCATGGAGTCTATTTGATAATCAATGATGCCTGAAGAGTTTTTCAGTGGATAAACTAGTGAGGACACTCTACACCCCATTGTAGCATGAAATAAACCTGGCAGAAAACTTTGTAGAATCAGATATAAACCATTCTTCTGATACACAGTTCAGCCTAATCTGAGCATATGGTATTTTGTAGGCTTGGTAACAGGGTGGATGTACAAAGGTATTGTAGATGAGGTGACAAATCTCTACTATGTGGGTACCCATAGACTAAAGATCCAATATAGCCTTTATCCTCAGTAAGCCAAACTAGTAGAATAGAAGGACCATGCCTAGATATGATTAGATCCAATCAACCACTTTTAACTAAAACAGATTATTCCCATTTCTGTGTAAAGTTGTGAATTTAAATCCCAAGGAGGAAATCTATTATATACCTTCACACCTCAACACACTAACTTTCTACTGAGAGCCCTAGGAATTCAAGCCACATCTCCTCAGGTGCATTTTCTATAGTGCATTGATGAGTGATTTAGTAGGAGATGGTGACAATGAAAGAGGGTTGTGGAATTAGTTCTTCTGAAAGGACATCGATAATCCCATTCCGCACTGCACTTTTTCTTTCCTCGCATGGTTGCCATACAAGCAGTGTGGTTGAGCCTCTAGCTGTTACTTCCACATAACTGGAGAGATTACATTTTCCAGAATGGCTGCAATAATATCTCCCACCCTTCTTGTTATTCTACTCTATGACTTGCCGCTCCCCTCTCAAGAAGGAAGTCTAATTCTACTTGGTTTGAATTTGGGCAATGTGTGTGGCTGCTTCTACTACTGGAGTATGATGGAAGTCATACCGCGTGATGTCAAAAACTGGGTCATGAAAGGTAATGTAGTTTTTCCCTTGGTCCCTAGAATAGTTACGCTTGAGGCCAGAGTTGCCATGTATGAAGTACAACCACCCTGAGGTCACCATGCTGTCAGGAAGCCAAACTCCATGGAAAGGCCTCAGCATCACTCCCAGCAGTCAGTACCAACTGCCAGCCTTGTGAGTGAGTCATGTGGAACGCCCAACCCAGTCTAGCCTTCAGACGACAGCAGCCCCAGTGACATCTGATTCCAACTGCTTGAGAGACCCCAAGCCAGAACCACCCAACTGAGCTCTTCCCAAAATCCTGACCCAAAAAATCACGTGCAAAATAAGATGGTTATTTAGAGCCATTAAGTGTTGGGGTAATTTGTTATGCAGCAATAGTAGCCAAAGCAGAAGTCTTGAGCATTATTTCTATTTCCTATTAATCAGGATGCTCCATAACCTAAGAAAATCAGTAGTTTCTGGTCACCCTCGGGGAAGGAGCATCTTTTCTGAAACACTTGATCTCTGAACTTTCCAAGGTCCTGGTGTTCCTGGAATTTGCTAACAATTAATGCCCCTGATTAGTAGCTGCATTATGATGTAATCAAGCAGAGAAAATTATATTTATCACACTCTTTTAAGAGAGATTGCTCTGCATATTTAATGAACTACATGGTGGGGATGAGATGAAAGGGCAGAGTGAGACATTTGGGTTCGTTTTCAAATACTTATAAATAGCTATAAGTAGTTATAAAAAGCTAAACTTCCTTGTAAGGGGTGGGAGAGCTCTGTACACTGCAGAACTTTTTGCTTTATTGAGCACCTTGCTGAGTAGGGATTGTATGTGTAGGAGGAGAACTGAATTGCTCAACAAAGTAGAGGAAACTAGACCATGATTGGAAAAAGTGAAAAGGAGAACACTCAGTTTGCTGAGTAGCCAAAATGAGAACTTTAGGGAACAATATTAACAGTGTTAACAATATTTTTAAAGAGTTTGCTGTGGAGAGTATAAGGAAAATTCTATTCCTTGTCATCCTTACCAGAGTTTCAGTAACTAATACATTGCTCAGTAATTCTCTTGTTGCTAGTGGTTTAGGGAAATGCAGAGGTGCTGAGGTTAGCAAAGGGAACTAATTTGTTGTCCTTTGCTTACTTCTAAAGTGGGGGATCTTCCTGTGGGAACCAGGACTTGAGCTCTGTGATTTAGCTAAATTGCTCCTTTGCTGTTGATTCCCTGGAGAAGGCTTTTTGTGCAGCTCAGGTTTTAATGGTTGACTTTATAGGACTTTCTGGTTTAGTGAAATCCAATGCACCAGGATTGTGTAGAAACACTGTTCTGGGCCTGAGTCTTTTCATCAAACTGCACCCCATGCAATTCTATATTCCTGTCCAGTCTCCTTTGAGTGGTCCGGTGCTGATTGGGGGGTGGAGATCAGCTGTCCTTGCTGTGCCCCAGTGTTCTCCCACTGTCTCTCCCACCACCCATGCTGCAAACATTTCCCATGGGATGGGCTGTACACTGTTCATGCAATGACTCACCGGCCTCTGAGTGGCTCCTTTTTTCAGTTGTCTGTGGCCCCTCACTCCTATGAGGGTCCACAGGAACCATATTAGTGGTCTTGCTGGCCTGGGGCCCTCATCTCCTCCAAGCAACTTCATCCAAAGGGCACAGCTGCAGCTTTTGCCAGCTCCTGTTCCTTGTGCTCAGCAGCTCCAGCCTGGAAGCAGCTGGGGCTTGAAACAGTCAGAGAGGTTTTTTCTTTCTCTCATCGTGGCTTCTCTGGCCTTCATGCACGCCATAGGTCTCTCCTCCTCTTCCCCTGAGCTCTAGCAGCCCCAGCTTGGCTATCGTTGCTTTTTAATAGTTGTAAAATTAGTTGATTTGTGGGGAGAGTGATGCTGGGGACCATCTATTCTGTGATCTTGACCAGAAGTTCAGAAGGCCAATTTTAAAAAAGAGTTCTACACACACTATTATTCCCTGAAAATCGAGAAGACAGGTGCACATGCAGGAATTCCTAAGCACTGATCAGAAATTTTTTACTCCAGCTGCTGATGGTTGCTTAGTTTTGAAGAAAAAGAAACCTGTGGGAAAAGTTGGGTTGTTAATAGACAGAAAGGGTCATATACCAGAGTCCCATAAAAATGACCTAATGCCTTTAATAATGGCGCCAGGGAGCGGTGTCTCTTCCTACCTCTTTCAACCCTTTCAAACTTTCCTCTCATCTGTCCCATTTTTAGGGAACAAGTTCTAATGTGACTCTGTTCTGATGAAAAAATCTGCACTAAATTGTTAATAATTTGTAATAAGTGAACACATTTTAGATGTTTTAGCTCCCAGGGTCATTTGCATTTGTAACCTGTATTAACCTTGTGTAGGGTAAATGCTGGACATAGACATATTCCCCCTCCCTGTGCATACCAGAGTTCCCCCTCTCCCCTGGGAGGCTACCCCTGGCCGAGGAAGGTAGTTACCCAAGGAAAGGCACATCCCCTTTAAAACAAACGGAAGACTGGAGGAAGCAGGGAGTCTAAGTAAATTAGCATGCTGGTGTTAAAGCACGCTGGTGCCAGGAGAGTAGCAAGTAGATTAACTTATCTACTCAGCCAGATCTCCCACGTGCTCAGAGTTATGTGAGCCGGGTGAGGGTGAGGGTCTACACATAGGCTTACAAATGATTTACACCCCTACTTTGATCTGTTCACTATATAACTTGTATATAGCCCATGGCGGTACAGATATCTAGCTGACAGGTGCCCTCAGAGACTCCCATAAGTCTAATGAACCAATGTCTCTACCTATTGAAATATCGGGTAAGTTTTTTGGAGTAGGCAAACACTACACAAGTGCTCTCTCAGATGTGGGGCTCCCATGATACACCTTACCCTATAAACTTTGGTGTGAAGGAAGTACCCCATTTCTCTACTTGCTTCAAATTAAATCTAAGTTTGAGCCTGAAGGGCTCAAATATACCACTCTGAAGACATTTGTTTGTTTGTTTGTTTCTGAACTAAAAGAATTCAACTGTCATAAATCCCCTCCTGAGTTTTGTAACCAGGGGAAATGTCTCCTATTGCCAGAGAGGAAATTTGGCACCAGAGTAAGAAATCCCTTAAACAGATATTGCCACAAAATTATCATCATCTCCCATCTATTCTTCTAAAGGCCTATTTTCCTTTTCTAGAAGTCATTTGTTTTTCCCCTAAGTGTCCCTCTTCCCCTCTCCTTTCTTCTCCCCTCCCACTCATCTATATTTTTTTGGCAACTTGCCTTATGGGGATCCAAACCCTTAACCCTGGTGTTACCAGCACCGCACTGTAACCAACTGAGCTAACCAGCCTGTCCCTCCTTCCCCCACTAAGATGGTACATAAGCCCCAAATTCTAGCCACTTCCTTGAGTCACATTTTTCTGTGAATTCCTGTGTACTTACATAGATAAAAGTGTTTTATCTCTTACTAAACTGTCTTTTGCCATTTTAATTTCCAGGCCCCCAAGAACTAAACCTAAGAGGGTAGAGGAAAAGTTTTCCCTGCCCATCAAGCTTCTTCCTTTCTGAGGCCATAAAACAATTCAGCTCCAGTCATTGCTGGGATTGGGAGGGAGGAGACTTTTCCTCAAACTCCAACTGTAATCTAGGAGCTCATATGGTTCCCGGAAATAAAGGGAAAAGTCACTGCTCTTTCGTCCGTCCTAATGCTGATATGCATTCATTGTCTAGGCTGTGTTGCTCTCTGAAGTCAGGTGCCTCCATAGTGTCCCCTTCAGTGTGTGAGCAGAGTAACTGTAGACAACTGTAGACAGGAGCGCTTTGCTAATGTCCATCTCCTAGGCACAGCTTTCTGAAGTCCTGTTCCTCTCTGAGCCTCTTCATGGTGCAGGGAGCACATCCTGACATTCTCCACACAGATTTCCATTCACTCCAGTTTGGGGGAGTCGCCCTTCTCAAAGGGCACACATTTCTCTCCAATCTCCCCAGTATAATCCTCCCAAGAAGCTCAGTCCTTGGGGACATAAAAGTGAGAAAGCCATTGTCTATAGTAATTTTTGCTTCCTGCCCCCACAACACAAACCTCCCCTGAGGCCAGGGAGGGGCTCAGAGTGCAAAGGTACCTTGCTGGGAGAGGGAGAGGAAAACACTGCAAAAAGCCAACACTAATGTCGCAACAAAACACCAAACATGTATTTAATAAGACAATCCAGCAGTGGCAACTACTGCTGAAAGTAGCAACATTTTAACCCAAAGGCATGAGCCTTTTAAAATGGGGCCTCTAGCTCCCCTCAGGTCATACAGTGGTCCCTTTTGAGCCAGGCTACACTTAAATTAGAAGCACAATGTACTTGACAAAATCTTGAGTTTAGGGATGTTGTTCTTGGAGACACATTTCTCATCACATGGCAATGCTGTGAAGCTTTCGGTTTCCTCTCAACAGAAGATTGAGAGCAGAGATTCTCACCTTAAAGATAACATCACCCACACAATCTTGGAATCTCTGAACTCAGTGTCTTTGCTTCTTTCTAAGACTGGATTAGCCCACCATCCTCAGTTTTGTTCAGTTTCCCTGCTCACCCCCTGCCCACCCCAGCCCCCCACCCCATGAGAGACAAGGCCTACCAGGACACGGTCTTGAATCACCTCTAAGAAGTAAACATTTTCCTGCCCCAGTCCCTGCCCTCTGGGAGAATGTCAGCAATGACTCTGGATTAGTGAGCCATAGGCAGACCCTGTGCTACCTGCTCCTGCCAGACACAGCTGCCTTTGAAAACAGCAAAAATAGCTTTCTCCATCAGGAGGAAGCAACAGAACCCCTGGCACTGAGCAGACCTCACACTTCCCTCAAGCCCCTGTTTACAGATGGCCCAGAGTAGGGAAAATGAGGTCAAGGAGCTGTTACCATTTCCCTCTTTTTTGGGGCCAGTATGAGGTGACCTTCAGAACTTCAGATGCTTTTATCTATTGCCTCGGGGCCTGTGAGACTTAAATGCTGACTTAACAGGGGTTCTGCAGAAGCCCTTTGTTTCTCTTCTGAGAATGGCAAATTTAGAAGTCTAAAAGGATATAGATTTTATATCCAAACTAAGAAAGATATTCCAGAAATGTACAAGTTGTGTTTTTTCATATGGCACTTTTTGAATTTCACTTTGATCAAGCAACCAGCAGCCACGTCCTTGCTCTCTTGTTTCTTGTTTCTTTTAGCAGCCCCACTTTACAGATTAGGTAAACTAAAGCTCAGAGGGATTAAGTGACTCATTTGAGGTCCCACAGATAGTAAGTCATATAGTCCAGGACACCAAGTTAAGATTTCTGGTTCTATTTACCCAGAATTTGTAGGCTTTTCAGACATATATTTCACCAAACCATTTTTAGGTTTTTTTGTTAGTTTAAGGTAGACACTTGAAGAAGACCGAAACTTACTAAAGTTAAGAAAGGTTGAATTTCTGTTAGGAAAACTAAGCATGTATTTATGAAATTCTAACCAAATTATGTGTCTCTGGGAAACACCAATAGATCACAGTTGGCAAAGGAAATCTAAACCAGTCTCTCAATTATTTTACCAGGAGTTCCTTTCTGTTTATAGGCTGTTAGCTCAATTTAAGCATTAGTGTGTGTAGAGTGTGTGTGTGTGTGTGTGTGTGTGTGTGTGTGTGTTGGAGGTGTTCACAGTGCAGACAAATAAGCTTTAATATGCATCAGGGAAAGCCAAAGAATAAGTACAGTGTATACAACAGAACAACTAGAGAGTTCTGTAGCTTTGAAAAACATTGTGGCCAAACAAAATGTTCTGCCAGGGGCAACATGAGTGAGCTCTCTATCATCTCAATATGACCACGGTCTATTTTCAGGTTCTATTGACCTTCCAGGCCCAGCTTAATACACTATGTTCTTGTGGAGCCAGGTTGCCCAACAAGGCCATCAGTTCCATTTTGGGGAGCTGAGAAAGGAGGTGCTAATTTTCAGTTCCTTTCATAGAACTGTATCTTTTCCAGAGAAATCATTAGTATTCAACAAGTGTCTCTAAAAAGAACAAAAAGAGGCATGTTTCTTTTGAGAAGTAGCATTTTTAAAGCATTTTTTCAATGGGATGACAGTTTCATTAGGACCATGTATTAGTAACTACCATTATTTGAAGTACCATAGAGACATGATCTCATTTAACCTCCAAAGAAAGGCTCTTGAGAAAGGTGACCATTTGTCACACCCTTTTCAGATGCAGAAACAGAGGTTCAGATAGTTTAAATAATTTGTTCAAAAAGATCTTATGGAAAGTTATGGAGCTTTCTGACCCCCAGAGCCTTAACCATGATGCTGTACTGCCTCCCAATTTGACACTAGGGAAAGGATAAATTATCCACAGGGATAGATGATAGCCAGCACCAGAGGACCAAGAGCCAAGATGTGAGCAGGAGTCCTTGTAAATTAGAGGACAGCTTTAATCTTGATCTTTGCTTTGAAGGGAACTCTTCGTCATATACACAGTCTGTATTTTCCCAGTTTTCTGCTGGGTACATGTAAAAAAAGATACTAAAGTTTAATTGGGTTGCAGAAAACACAACTTCTTTCCTCCCCCAAGGACAAGAGAGAGAGAGAGGAAAAAAAAAGAAAAAACCAGTCCACATAAAATTATAGCCAAATTATTTGTATGCAAAAACTTCTCCTGAGCTGATCACATAAAAGTTATTGTGTACTAAAGAAAAATTACTAGGAAGTTCAAATGTACCTAAAGTGCAGACCCCTACGGAAACTTTACTGCAAGTACTAGTGACATTGGTGGTTTTAAATCACAGTAGTCTTCATAGAAAGTCCATGTTAATGTTTTTGGAAAGTAAAAATGGTAGCACCAAAAATTGTGAACTTGTGATTAGTTTTGTCTGCTTGGCATTACCAAAGGTCAAAATACAAAGAACATAAATTACAGATAGAAGAAGTTATTTGAAATGCCTGCACAGACAAAAAAATTTATATCCAAAATATATAAAGAACACCTATTAATCAACAGGAAAGAACCAGTCATCCAATAGAAATATAGACATAAATATGAACAGGCAAATGGCAGAACAAGAAAAACAAATTGCTTATGAACATATGAAAAGCTACACAGCCTTGCTAATTATGAGATAAACATTTTTAAATCATGAGATACTCTTTCAGTTCTTTAGAACAGCAAAAGGTAAAACATCTAACAAATATTAAGTGATACAGATTGAATTGTGTCCTGTTAAGTTAAGTTTTATGTATTGGAAGCTTGATTCCCATTGTGACTATTAAGAGGGTGGGAAATCCTATTATGGTAACTGAAAGGTGGGGCTTTCAAGAGGTGGTCGGGAGTTAGAGGTGCTCAGTTTTCCTGGGTTTGGGTTTCACAACACACCCCTGGTTTCAAGCCACTCCCCAAGGGCTCAAGCTGCTCCTCTAGGCCCTCGCATAGAGGAAAGTTACTATGGCTAGTTAGACCTATTTCAGCACCAACAAGGAGAAATTGAGACCTCAAGGGCTGGCTTATGCAAATCCAGTGGCTGGGCATGCTCAGTAGTGAGCATATAACCCTAATAGCCAAGCATGCTGAGTAAAGTGGAATTTATCCTTTGAATGACCTTCCATTGGAGGTGCTAGAGAGCACAGAATACTCTTGAATATGTCTGGTGAATGTGATAGAATCGGACCAATGAACATGCTCTAAAAAGAGAACAACTGAGCATGTGCAAGACTATGTTACATAACAGGGAATGACCCCTTAATTGAATATTCATTAGATGGTGTGCATATGTATTAGATAGCAAAACTATAAAAGCTGAATCCCAATAGAAGGCAGGTTGTTGCTCGCTCTCCTGGGGCCAACCTGCACTTCTCTGGCTGAGGTGTGTATGCTTGACTTTTGTATTAAGCTTACTTGCAGCAGGTGTCTGCTCACTCTCTTGAGCCAACCTGCACTTTGTACTAACCTTTAAGTGTGTATTTCTTACTTTTGTATTAAATCTATTGCAGGCCCTTCTCAGTCTCTGGAGCTAGTCCACACTCTCTTTGTGGAATCTGTACCTCTTATTTGTTATATTAAACCTGTTCTCACTTTCTACTGTGACTCTGCTCTTGAATTCTTTCCTGTGGTGGAGTCAAGAACCTGGTAAGAGGATGGGTAGATTGAGGCTGGCTATTGGGCCTCCCCAGACCCTTCCTCTGACATCCATTAATTTCTGAGGACCATCACCTAACAAATGGATTAATAATGGTGGTCATGGGTGTGGTTCTGAGGGCTTTAAAAGGAGAGTACGTGAGACTCTCTCTCTCTCTGCTCTGCCATTTTCTCAATGTGATACTCTGTGTCACTGAAATCACCACCAAAGAAGACCCTCACCAGATGTGTTCCCTGGACTTTGGACTTCTGAGCCTCCAAAACTGTAAGCCATGAATGTCATTTTCTTACAAATTACCCAGTTCCCAGTATTTTGTTATAAGCACAGAAATGGATTAACAGCTTTATTGACACAGCTAGTTAGGAGAACTAGGGGTTAGGAGAATATGATTGTATTTATTGAATTTGAATTTTTTCCTGAACAATTTTATTTCAAGGATTTTCCCCAAGAAAAACTCTTGACATGTACATAGTGAGACACATAAAAGATTAGCAGCATTATTTGTCATAGTAAAAATGTGGGGAATTATTCATCAATTGCAGAATGTCTAAACAAATTGTGATACATTCAAACAATTGAATACTATTTACAAGGGAACATAAATGAACTGCAGCTACACATATTAACATGGGTGAATACTGTGGCCATAATAAGAAAGAAAACCCAGAAATTTCAGAAGAATACATAAATATGAGTCCATTTAAGTAAAATTTAAAATATGCAAAATCAAATAATGTATTTTATAAGAATACAAGCATATGTGGAAGCTATAGAGAATTTCAAGACAATTATATACCTTAAATTCAGGACAGTAGTTATTTCTATAAGGGAGAGAAGAGATAAAATCAGGGTGGAGCGCACAGAGGCCTTTAACTGAGTTTGTCAAGTTTTGTTTCTTAAGCTGAGAAGTGGGTGAGATATTTCTCTTTTACTGTTTTCATCTTCTGGTTTTTTGAAATATTTTATAATTTTTTTAGAAGTTACCCCTAGAGGTCAACAACCTCCTCCAAATGGGCAAAGCAAAGACCTGCTCCTCACCTCTGGAATGCATTGCTTTCTTGTGACCATGGCTATGAGAATTTAATTACGTCTTGGATGAAACAATGAAGACAATTCAGAAGCCCATTCTGGAAGAGTGACAAACTGGTCCAGATTTACAGCTCAGGCTCCTCTTCATCACCCCCAGAGACACATGACTGTGGATTCCATGTTCTGCCCTCACCCTGGGAGCTGGAGTGGAAAGCTTTGAGAACTCTTAAAGACAGAGACAGATTTGGGTTTGAGTTCTAGACTTGTCACCTCCTAGCCTCAATTTCTTCATGTATAACATGTAACTAATAAGACAAACCTACCTCACTGGATTTTTATAAGGATGGAATTAGTTACTTCATGCAAAGTGCCTAGCATGCAATAAGTACTCATGAATAATAGTGCCATGATTTATACAAATCACCAGTCTAGGAAAGTCTGTTCTAATTCTCTTTCTTACTCTTTTTTTCTCCCAGATTTCTGCCATTTTCAAATTTTCCCTGTAACTAAATATTTTCATTCAAATCACTTTCCTAAGGCTTATGGTAACATGCATCCTAGTTCAGTGTTTAGATAGTAAATTTTCTAGTTATTTATGAACTTACAAAAGAAGAAAAGAAATAAAAATATTCTACTTTTTATGTTTTTTTCTTTCTTAAAAGCACTAGTTGAGGTAAGGAGACTATTACCTCAGCATTCTCAGACATTATTAAAACAAATTACTCTGGGTCAGTATCAGGAGAGCCCTAACACTCGTTCCAGCAGAGGAGGCTGGTAGGTCCCCTGAGAAGGAATGAAAGAATGGATCTCTTGTTGGCTTACACATGACACTATTTACAAATGGTTCGTTTTGCTAATATGACCAGATGGTTCCCAGCCATATATAAAAACACCCCAAACCACAGTGATTTGCTTGACAAGTGTCTACAGAAGCCAGTTAACCTTGATGGAAGGGCATGTCTATTTGGGGGTATAACGGATTGCATTATATCCCCCAAAACTCCTTGAATTGTGATGCTTGACTTGTGTTCCCCCAAGTTTTATGTATTAGAAACTTGGCCCCCACTGTGACTGTTAAGAGGCTGGGAAATCCTATTATGGCAGTTGAAAGGTGGAGTCTTGAAGAGATGATTAGATTGTAAGACCATGCAGTAGTGAATGAAGTTAAAACAGTGGTCAGGGGCATAGTTCTGAGGGCTTTAAAACAGAAGAGTCTGTCTTTCTGCTCTCTGTGCTCTCTCTGCTTCCACCATCTTGCAATATGAGACCCCTGGGTCACTGTGGCCACCACCAGATGGACTGGATTTCCCAGCCGCAGAAACTATAAGCAATAAATTTTGTTTTCTTTCTAAATCACCCCGTTCCATGTATTCTGTTATAAGCAAACAAATGGACTAAAACAGGGGGCAAACCTTTTTCAAGGATGGCCTTGCCCATTGATGAAAGTTCTTCCTTGGGAATACTAAAATCCCACTGTTAGAAGCACTTGGGTGAGCTAGAAGTTGCAGATTTGAATTTTAACTCCACCACTTCCTGGTGAGGTGGCATGAGTGAACTGTTTAATTTCTAGCCTGCCATTTCTTCATCTGTAAAGCAGAGATCATAAAACTTAGAGTTCTAATAAGATTTAAGTGAATATTATGAAAGAAGCGGGAATGGAGCCAGATGCTAGTAAGCGTTCAACAAATGTGTGAAATATTGGCTGACTCAGTATATCAATTTGGATATGTGTCTTCACATTTCAGATCCTAGTTTCAAGATGGTAGGTATCATAATGGAATAGATAAAATGTTAGACTCAAAGTCAAGGAAAAAAAACTAAATTGTACTTGCTACTTTCTGGCTGGCTTTGGACAAGTTTCTCAACCTTTCTGAGTCTTATTTTCTTAATATGCAAAATGGAGCATAATAATATCTTCCCTCTCTACTTTCTAGGATAGGTGAAGGGGACAAAGTTTGTCTCTGTGTGTCCCCAGCCTTCATATTCTGCATTCTTTCTGTTTCTAAAAGTAACAATCATTGTTAAGCATGTCTGTGTTTTCTCAAATTACTAAATTCTGATGGAATGGACAGCCTTTAAAAAACCCACTGGAAGAATTATAGCTAGATTCTGGAATTCTACAGTCTTTTCTTAGGTAACACTTTATATGCAAAGGCAAATAGCGACTCCAGAACAGAACACCAGTAACAGCAATGATTAAGAATTATTTGTCTCTGGAGAAATACCACCACCTTCTGTGACCTTATGCTTTCAAGTTTGATAAGATAGAATAATGCCATAATAGTTTAAGTTCCAGAACTACCTTTACTCAAAAAGAATCTAAGTAATAATTTCTGAAGGCTCCAGAAATCAAATTTTGTAGCCAATTGGCTGCATTGTTGGGTAAATCAAAGGATATGGCTCGCAAAAGCCTGAGTTCTTTAAGGGTTCAGACCTTTAAAATTTTCAGTAAATTAGGTGGTATTCTAGCATGTAGGGTATCCATGGAAGTTTACACAGAATTGCCTGTAGGAAAATAACTGTTAGCTAGATTTTAGTTTAGGAGAATAGAAAATGCTCAAGTCAATTTATCTTATCTTCTTCCATTGGAAAAAATAAAATCTCTAATTTCTAAGTAAAACATGAAGATATTTGTACATCCACCCCTCCAAATTTAAACCCTATGAAGTTTAAGTCCCCTTCATCACCAATCCCCTTCTCAAAAGTGACTTCTATTGTCAGTTCACTGTGTATCCTTCCAGAATTCTTTTTTTCTGTATTTTTTTTCAGTACACTTATGTACTTATAGAAATATGTAGTTTGGTAATGATATAGTTTGGATATGTTTGTCTCCCCAAAGCTCGTGTTGAAATGTGACAGTGTTGCAAGGTGGGTCCTAGTGGGAGGTGTTTGAGTCACAGAGGTAGAACCCTTATGAACAGAACAATACCTTCCCTGAGGAGTGAGTGAGCTCTCCTGGGAATGGATTTGTTCCTGTGAGAGTTGGTTGTTAAAAAGAGCCTGGCACCTCCCCTCTCTTTCTTGCTGTGTGATCTCCTTTCACCCGCTGGATGCCCTGTTGCCTTCTGACAGGAGTAAAAGCAGCCTGAGGCCCATGACAGGTGCAGATGTTCCAGAATCATAAGCTAAATAAACCTCTTTTATTTACATATTACTCAGTCTCAGATATTCTGTTATAGCAACACAAAAACAGACTAATAAATGTAGTGTATATTTGTACATAATAATACAAGCTATTCTATAACTAGATTTTTACTCTACAGTGCATATTAGTGATCATTCCGTGTCAGTTTTCAGATATTCACCTCATTCTTTTTAACTGTCGCATAGTACTCCATAGCATGAATGTGCTATCTTTTCTTTAACCACCTTCCTCCTGATTTATAAGTAAGTCGTTTCAAATATTTTGCTCTATAGATACTGCTGCAATGAATATATCTGTCCATGTCTTTTTAGGCACATGCATAGATATAAAAAAAAAAGTAATTACTAAGCATAGGATACACATATTTAAAATTATAACACTGCCAACTCATCTTGAAAGGTGATTTGCACTCTCATTAGACATGTATAACGGTACCCATTTCCCCATAATTTTGCCATTACCTGATATCAAATATTTCAATTTTTTTGCTTGATGAGAAGAAAATGGTATTTCATTGCTGCTTTTATTTGTATTTCCTTGATTAGCAGTGATATTGTACATTTTTCATGAGTACTTTGCTTGTTTGCACTTTCTCTTCAATAAACTACCTGTTAATATATACATGAGTCCTTTCTTGTCTTTATTTTATTATGTTAATCTATTTGCATTTTCCTACATAGATGCCACATTTGTTTATTTGATCTAGCTTTTTAATACACTTTATTAGTTTGGCTCGACGGGGAGGGGCTTTCTTCCATTTGCATAGACCTTTTTACTTGAAAATTGCTTATACAAGGAAATATCTAATCTTACATTACACTTGTGACCAAATAACAGATAATGCTCTCCATTTCTTAGAGTTGAGGAAATAAAACCACAAAATGTACAAAGTCATATCTAAAACCCAGATCTTTAGGTCCAGTGCCTTTTCTTCTAAACTAAAGTTCTGCAATTATATGCAGTCGCCATAGAAGCCGGAGGAAGTAATTTAGGTAGAATTATCTAACTCCTTATTTTACAGATGTGCAAACTAAGGTATGGGAAAGCTAAGCAGTGCCTACGAGCTGGTACTAGAACACAGGTCTCCAGGCTTTCAGCTGGGAATCTTTCCACTAGACCATGTAGATTTTTATAATGGCAACATTTCATAACAAATTCTAATGTGTGTTTTTCCTATCAATCACCTAGAAAAGCAAAAGAATTTAAAACCATTATCAGACCTCCAATATTTCCCTTCTGTTAACTCATGAAATAAAGGAAAATAAAATTGTTAAAGTTGAGACTGGACACATGAAAGTTCAAACTCAGGAGTTCCACATGTTTATACTGACTGTGAGAAAAACAAAGGGAATAAAAACATCCTGGGTTATAATAATATATTCTGTTCATCTACTATTCATCTGTTGGGCATCTCGAGTATTTCATGGATGATGTTGCATCTATAAGCGAGGACGGGCAAACATGTTTGGAATGAGCAGTTGAAACTGTTGTGAGACCTCCTCTGGAACAGAAGGCAATTCCAGCTCTCCCTTTGGGATCTTTCTCACCCTGGTTTACAGCTTTCTGAGTTAGGAAACATGTGAACACTGGATTTCAACAGCCATCTTGTTTCACCTAATAGTACTTTTCCTTGCCCGAACAGAGAACAAGAGGGGTTTAACCTGTGTCACAAACTTCAAAAGAGTTGTAGCTACTTCTGGAAAGTCAGAGATAGAAGGCTGCCTTTGCCTCTACATATTCTGAATTTTGATCCAGAAAATTTTTTAAAAAATCCTAATGCTTGAAGTTCTAACAAAGTTTGGGCCCATGGTCTCAGATCTTTGAGTTACATAGCAGAAAGGAAAGAGTCTGCTATAGACTCACGAGCCACGTAGGCTGATTGAATGACTTGTGATTATTCCTGGGTCCCCAACTTGGCCACCTCACAGCCAGCATGTGTTCCATGTGTAGTCCTCAGGCAAATATTTTAAGCTTTTTTGGTTGCATTTTCCATCTTAATTTGTTATAAATAATAGGTCAGAACACATGTCTTGAATAGCCTAAGATCTAAAACATATGCTCATGCAATGAGACCACAGAGGTAGAAGTACAAAAACTGAAGCCCATTTTATTTTTAGCTGAGACTTTAAACGTCTGTTCAACACATTTATTTGAAAAGCATTTTTTGTTCATCCAATATGGCATGCTATCAAGAAACAGACCAAAGAAGAAGGCCAAGTTCCTGCCCTCCAGGGGCATATAATCTCATTCCTCGATGCCCCTTCTCCACGCATACAGAATACCAGTTTGAAGAAGTGGAGGTTCAAAAAAGGAAATGGTAGCAATGCCAAGTTGAAGGGGGGCACACTTTCCCCTTCAGTCAGACTTGAGCAAAGTAGCATCCCCCCCATTTCCTTTGGGGCCTTCAATAGGACTGAAGAATAGCTGTATGAACCTGTCAACTACATGTGGCAGCCCTGGCCTAATTTATAAAAATGCTCCTTTGTTCTCTACAAGACTGCAGTTCTCCTATCCGTGTATACAATTTTCCTGGCTCTGTAGCAGAAACCTAGATAGAAAACTCATTTCTCAGGTCAGCCTATCTTCCTCTCTTGATAAAGAGGTTGCCTTCTTCTCAGATAGTCCTTCCTTGAACTTTATGTCTTTCTTCACTAACTTCACAGACACTTTTCTGTTCCTTCTGGAGATTTCAGGTCTTGGAACAATTCCATTTCTTCTTCCTCTTCCCCTTTCGAACATTCTAGGAGAAGAAGTTCTAGAAGGTGACAGTATTATGGGAAAACCTTGAGATAGGATCCTGACTTTACCACTTAATAATGGAAGCTTCGATGTTCTTGATTGTAAAAGTAGATAAAAACATTAATACTTACCTGCCTCAGCAGATCAATGAAATGATTAAGGCATGTGAAGCAGGTGCCTCTGTAAGTATTGGTTCCCATCTCCTTTCTCTAATTGAAACTTAAATTCCTCCTTAGACTGTAGACCATCCCACTTTGGTCTATGTTCACCTTTCTTACTTTTTAAAAAAAATTTCTTGGCTATAATCCTTGAATGTCTCTCTGGACCATTTCTCTCTGCCCTGTGAGCATTACCTTCAGTTGGCCCAACCAGCTTTGTGTCCAGGTGAAGCTCAGCTTCCCCCACCACTACCACCACTGCCCAGTTGTTGTAAACTCTAAGTCATAGTATCATCTTCTCAGGGGGTCCCCATTGTGAACCTCCTACAGGTCCTGTGACATGTTGATTAGCTGACTCTTTATCAAGGTGGACTGAAAGGAAGACCTAATTTGCAAAGTGGTGTAATTATTCCCACCAAGGCCTACTTCAAGCTACCAATGGTTTAACAATCAACTTGCAAATTTCCTAAATATTTAATAATAAATCTCACAAGCTAGCAAGAGCTGGCTCCAGTACACGGCTGATACAGGTTCCAGCTAAATGCTCCTTCTCTTGGTTCAAGGAGGTCTCCTTGTACACTGTAAATACCGTCAAATTTCCTAGGACCCTCTATCATGTTTTGCTTCCCCCATGAGGGACATGTCTAGTTTATAGCCCATTTGCAGTTGCTGAAATAATTGACATACTGTTGAGCTCAGTAAATTCCCTAGCCCTTCCTGGACTAGATTGTAAGACTGCTCACCTGGTCAGATGGTAACCCATTCTCTCTGCTTCAGAGAAGTTGGTTAGTGGGAAGTATTTCTTTGTTTATGTTTGTTTTTTCCCTCCTACTTTTTTTCTTTCCATCTTAAATGTTATGCTACTTATTTAAACCCAAGGAGACATATGCTATAGACTGATTGTGTTGCTTCAAAATTCATATGTTGAAGTCCTAATGCCCAATGTAATGGTGTTAGGAGGAGGGGCTTTTGCTAGGTGATTGGGTCATGAGCCTCTTATAAAAGATACTCTGTAGAGCTTCCTTGCCCCTTCTGCCATGAGAGGACACAGTGAGAAGACCGTCTGCGAACAAGCAGACAGGCCTCACCACACACCAAACCTGCCGGCTCCTTTATCTTGGCCTTCCCAGCCTTTAGAAGTGTAAGAAATAAATTTCTGTTGCTTATAAGCACCAGTCTACAGTATTCTATCATAGTAGCCCAAACTGACTAAAACAGACATATATACAAATAATTTTACTTAGGATCCAAGGAGAAACTTGTCAAAATTCTCCTCGTTTCTCAACAGATCTTGTGGGAGCAGTAGGACGAGAAGAGACTGAGTCAAACTCATGGAAGTTAAACAAGAAAAATGCTAAGACTTGTTCTAAAGCATGAAAAACAATGGTCTTCATTTTTTACCATTTGTGTTTGAAATTGCATGACTGCTCATAATTCGAGGTAAAAAGAATCTAATATTTTTAAATCATTTAAAAACTGCAGTCAGCCAAATAATGCTCCAAGATGAGCAAACGCCTTTAATTTTCTAATTTCTCATTTTATTCTGACAACTTTGGAAGAGTAACAGGAAGTATCTTTTGATGAAGAAATTCCAAATTGACTTCAATTGAAAAAAATTCTTGAATCTATTTTGTGATACATTTTGAATTTCTGGCTTTTGTTTAATCATTATAACTTAATAGATTCAACAAAGCTTTTGGCCTTCATATCAAGTAATTATGACAACCTCATTGCAAATTTGTACCTACATATCCCAGAGTCTTATGGATGGTAGATCTGTTTGACTTCCCACTTTGATTGCGAAATTAACTAGAAAATCCACAAATTTCTGTTTTGCTTGGTGTGATGATCAGTTTCCAATGCTCTCCTGGTGTTCATGCCCCAGTGTAGTCCTTCTCTACATTGAACAGGAATGACCTGTGTAACCAATAGAATATTGTGCAATGTCATAAAAAGACATTGCAGCTTCTGCTTTTCCCTCTTGGATCACTAACAGCATCCATGTCATGAGAACACTCAATCAGCGCTAGTGAGACCTATGTGGTAAGGAACAAAAGCTTCCTGCCAACACCAGGCATCAGCTGTTAGCATGTGAGTAAGCCATCTTCAGAGTGGACCCTCAAGATCAAATCAAGCCTTCAGATGACTGCAGCCCCAGCTGACATCTTGACAGCAACCTTTTGAGAGATCTCGAACCAGAACCGTCCAGCTAAGATGTCCTTGAATTCCTGATTCATAGAAACTGTGTGAAATAACAGATTCTTACTTTTGTTTTAAACATCTAAGTTTGGGGGATAATTTGCAGCAATAGAAAACTAATATACTCAGGTAGGAATTCAAAACCCAATATTCAGAGAAGCAGTGTTTATAAACGTCTCAGGGTCAGTAAGTGCAAAAAGGCTTCACTTTGATCACTGTGGTGGACATTATTGGGTTTTTGAGATTCCTTAGCTTTTGAATACCCCTCCTCTGTTTGTGAATTGTCCACCTACTGGGTCCTAATGAGAAGCAGAGTGTTTCCTTCCACCCTAGACCCAGAAAATGTAAGATACTTACCTTGCCGGTTCCTCTGGCAGCTGGGGTTTGGACAAGTGCTCCAGGCATGACGCAGCAGGTGCACTTGCCCACCTACAGTTTGAATCAAGAGCTAATGATGCAAACAGGAAGCCAATGAGAAGTGGAGGAGTGTCCCATACCCAGTGGCAGTAACAGCAGCACTGTAAACTATGGCATTCCCTATGGTCCAGTAGCTACTGCAGTGCTGCCTTTCCTTACAAGATTGGTTTGTTTCTGCCCATTTCCCAATACTGCTTTTCCAGCCACAGAGTTTCTGTGAGCTACCCAATATTTCTTAATACATTTCTTTTGTGCTTAAGTAAGCATCTACTGTATGCATAGTACATCATGGTAGGTGCAATGGAAGTCACAAGGGAAGATTCAGATACATCAAAGCACTGCTGTCAACAGAAACTGGCTGGGAGAGAGGATGACCCCATTCTGACCAATTGAATCTGTTTTCAGAAGCTCAACTTAATTGGTAGAGAGAAGCTGAGTCACAATATGGAAAGATAAAGGTTAAAGGTCATAGTCTCTAAGATAAACCATTATAGGTATGTGTCAGTTCACCAGGAGTTTGGGATCCTCAAACACTGGTGACTTACAAATTAAATGTTTTTCAAAGTAGCTTTATATTTAAAAGTTTCTTAATTTACTAAAAATAATTTCAAACCTTTCATAACATCAAGAAACAGAAGGCATCAAGAAATAAAAGGTAGAACTAATTTTACAGCCATACTAGTTAACGTAAGGACACTTAAAAAATGAAATTTAATTTGCATACAATTTAATGTGCTTGGAGTTGAAACCAGCTATAAAAGCATGAGACAGTCATAAATGTCAGATTTTTATACTGTTCTCTCAAATAATTAGGAAGCCGTATCCATGACAAAACTTGGATTTAATACTTCATCTTTCTCCTCATATGCCCTTGATTAATGCTTGCATTACAAGTTCTCATAAATTTTGGTATTTTTAGGCCACTACACAGATCTGCAGGCAGGCCAGAAAAATTATCTATATGAAGAATAAACAAAAGTGCAGAATCACAGCTTGCTGTAGGTCACATTTGGCCAGCTATATGCTGGCTTTATTTGGATCTGCCCTTAGTAGCCTGTCAGATCTAAACTGAGCCCTTCTGCATAGCCTTAGCAAATTCTATAACTCTTGCCCTACCTTTTGGCAAGAAAGTACATTGGATTGTTTAACTTTTTATTTTTTAGAAATACTTATATTTACCTACACAGAGTACATAAATACATTCTCAGTGCAAAATTCAGTTGTCTGTGGCTCCTTGCTCCTATGTGGGTCCACAGGAATCCTGTCAGTGGTCTTGCTGTCCTGGTGGCCACCAAGGCCCTCTTCTCCCCTGCCTTCTCCAAGCAATTTCATACGAAAGACACAGCTGTGGCTTTTGCCAGCTCTTGCTCCGTGTGCTCATCAGGGACAGCCTTGAAGTGGTTGGGGCTCGAAATAGTGGAAGCGGTCCTTTCTTTCTCTCACTGTGGCTTCTCCTGCCTTCATGAACTCCACTGGTGTCTCCTCCTCTTCCCCTGAGCTCTAATGGCCCCGGCTTGTCTGCCATTGCTTTTTACTAGTTGTAAATTGTTTGATTTGTAGGAGAGAGTGATGCTGGGAACCAGATAGTCTATTCCACCATCTTGACTGGAAGCCCACTGGTGCAAAATTCAAACATTACAGATCAAGCCTCTCTCCACCACCACCCACAGACCATGCTTGCAGTCTTCCAGAAGTTTTTCCATGTGTGTATTGAATGAGGTAGGTATAGATGTGAAGCTCAGCCTCTATTCTTGTTTGCAAGAAAAAATATTAAAACTTAGAGTACTCATGGTAGCAGCATAAAAAAATTTCCTCCAGTCCATTGGCCCCTTCTGCCATGTAAATTTGGTGGCAGTTAGGAAAATATCTGGTCCTCCAAGTCATCTGAACCACAGGCATTTAGGAAGAAATCCTTTGCTTCCATCTGTCTGGCTCTTTTGAACCGGAAACTACCTTTGCCATATCAAGGTTGGAAGAGTAAGAATCCATCTTCTATCTGTAACATCTCTTAAAGCAAGAGAATTCCTGCAATGCCATCCAAGTTCTTTTATGCCAAAACTCCTTCTGGGGCATTTCATTTTCTGAGTTCCACCTGGGGGAGAAAGCTCCCCTCGAAGGAAGTCATCTTCTCATCATGTGCTCCATTGTCCTACTCCTTACAGTTTGAGGCATTTTTGTTTTTCTTTGGTGGGGGGCAGTGGGGAGTGGAATTGGGAGGAGACTCAGAACTCTTTCTGTTCTCCTAAGAGATTTTATGCTCTTAAAAACCAGAGTTAGGAAGAGATATATAGGGGACATTTCTACCTTCTTTCCACTTATATCTTTCTGCTGAGGTAATGAGCCTAGAAAAGCCAAGTTACAGACAGGAGGGGACAAGGAGGAACTTTTAGAGTGATATTACAATGAAAACACTCATTTTGTACTTATTCTACATAAATTATACCATCCTATACATATTATTCTATAACTTGCTTTTTCTTCTTATCTATATGCCTTGGAGATCTTTCCATGTTGTTATATATAGCTCCACATTATTCATTCAATAACAATTTATTGAGCCCCTCTTGTGTGCCAAGCAATATGTGCCAGGAGCTGCATAAATGGCATGGGAAAAACAGACCATGTCTCTATTTTCAGCACTCTTACAGTTTAGAGAAGGAAAAAGATAATAGCCAAGTAAGCATGTGCATAATATATAAAAACATGACATGATATGTACTATGAACAAAAAGAAAGTGGGGTAAAGCGATACAGGCAAGGGTGGTATTTTACATGGTCTGAGAGGGACTTCTGCTGAGGCGAACTCATTCATTTTAGCTGCTGCATAGCATTACATTCTCCTGAAAAGATTATGAGACTCATTTCCCGTTTTGCAGAAATCATGTAATTTTACCTCCTTATGCATGTGAACAGTAGTACTTTGAGTAGATACTGAAAAGTGAAATTGCTAGGTAATATTTGCAAACTGCTCTCTAATGTGGCTGTACTAATTTATTCTCCTATAAGAAACTGCTCCCTCTCCATAGCTCTCTTTACAGTTAATACTATCAGAATTATTAATTTTATGAATCTGATGTGTGAAAAAAATGGTTTCTCAGTTTTTTAAATTTGTACTTCTGTAATTTACTACTTAGGTTGAATATTATTCCATACGTTTATTAGACATTTATATTTCCTCTCTTGTAAAATGGCTATTCATATTCTTTGCCCATTTTCTATGAGTTTTTTTGTCTTTTGTTGGAGTTAATGTATTCAAGGTAACAATATTTCGTTTTACATCTGTTACAAATATTTTCTCCCTTTCTTTGTCTTTTACATATTGAACTTCATTAATTCATGTGGTCAAATATATCTGTGTATCACTTTAATGATCATGTATTTCTCAGTATTTATTAGTTTGAGTTTTTAAATTCAAATTCAGTGTATGTGCTAGGCAGTTTGGAAAGCATAAAAATGAGATGTGGCATCTGCTCGCATGAATCTCACAATTTAGTATTGAAGACACATGTACACAAATACCTATAAAGCTAAGGACCTTAATAATCCACAAAATACTATAAAAAGAAGTACCGTGGTGGGGCAATGCCTAGCTCAGAACACGGCACCTGGAAAGGTTTTACAAATGCAATCACATTGAAGACAGGGCAGTGTTTTGAAAGGCAGGGATGGGACTAAAGGCCTTCATTTCAGGAAGAACAGCATAGGCCAAGGCAGAAAATGCAATGAGAAAGGGGTAGAGAGAAATTCCTGGAAAAGCTGGGCAGTGGGTGTGTGGGTAGGAATGAGAGGAGCATAGTGGGCGACCAGACCGAAAACATAGGGTGCAACTATCTTAATCTTTTACCCATAAATAAGAAAGATGGCAATAAATTCAATACTTTCTAGTCTCCTTGAAAAGTAGTCATTAGAAAAAGGACACTTGACTATGAGAAGTTAAGCAAAAATTTGGATTGATTGGATGAACATGGATGGCCTCACCATCACACTTGATGGCAGCTGGGGATTGGTACAGTACACAGTCTGTCCGCTGTGTGTCTGTGTGTCACCGCTACCGCTGTGGGCTTCTGCCTGGCCAGAGCCTTTGCCCAAGAACAGCTGCAATTTGCAAGTCTTAAGCCTGTTTCACCATCCTGCAGAGGTAAGACTTGGGTAATTTATGCACTATGAATTTACTGTCCTCTAGGGAGACTGCCAAGGAAAGCATGTTTTGGATAAAAGTCTGAAAAAAAGAAGAAAGAAAAAATTCAAAAACCCAAGCCCAGCTTGGCATAGGGATAAAGTTTCACATCCAGCTCCTCCCTAAGATCTGCCATTTAATCAGCCTCCAGGACGCAGGGCTGTGATGGGTTACCGTGTGGTGATTAGGCTGCCTTGGGTTGCATCAGCTAACACACTCCCCTGATAAGCAATTGCAAAGTAATGGGATTTGGGTTTTAGTTGAGAGAGAATGTTGGAAAATGTTCCAAACAGCCGACCTCCTTCGCCCCCGCTGAAATGGCGGCCATCCTCTGAACATTTTATGTTGCTTTGAGGAGAATGACAAAAGACAGATGCTTCTTGCTGGAATGCTAGTTGTTTAATCATTCTTTCTAGTCCCAGGACATTTACTGTAGCTTCTTGGAGCTGACATCTTGGGCTGCTCGTTGGTTTTCAATGTCTTAGAAATGGTGTTGCAACTTTTCCTTACACGGAATATGGGAAAGTTTGTAGAAGAGTTTTTTAAGGTGTTATGTTGCAGATGGTGTCCTCAGGCCAAAAGCCTTAAAATTGGTAGTGGAGAAACTGTACATAAACTATGAGCTCTGTAGTGAGACACAAAATACATAACCTGGTCTGGTTCCTGCCTCCCACACAGCCTCCCTCAGGTCTGTAGAAGTGTTTATGTCCTTTCCAAAGCTCGGTGGAAGCATAGAGATTAGTCTTCCCAACAGCATGACCTTCCCATGCTGCACCACACAGCCTCCTCTCCAGGTTCTGTGGGCCCCACGGTAGACAAGATGCCCTTCAGAAGAGTATTAAACCTCTCATCTTAGCCACAGACCACCCTCCTCAAGAGGTCTCTTGCTTTCTGTTTTCAGAAAGATAATATATAAGAGAAACTGAAAAGCTGTGATGTGCTCAAAACATTTTCATCACGTTAAGGAGCAAGAGTAAATGATTAATCTCATCATCATATACAACCTCATTTTCCAAGAAGGATTGCATTGGTACTAAAAGGCAAATCATAACAGTGATTTGAAAAGTGATTCATTTTCTTCTCCTCCAAAAGTCATAAATAACATTCGGTTGAATTTTATGATTCCTCTTGTTTTAGTATATCTTGTTAAACTCACTTTTGCTGAATATGAGCCTGTGAATTTTTTTCTCTTTCTTTTTAAATTTGCAAATTCTCTTGATTAGCACCATCGCCTCCCCCTACCTGTGCGGAGATATTAATTTCTTTCCTCCCTGGTGATACCATACCTCTATAGAGCTCTGTCCTCAATGTGTGGGAGCTTTAGAGTGGAAAAGACACAACTGGAAATGGGAACCTGTGTCTGTGGTATCTGTGTGTAGGCTCTCCATGTCTTAGGTAGGAGAGAAGTTTTGGGGAAGAACATTTTTTCTCAAATTTTTTCTGTGTGCCACTGTGTGTGTGAGGGGCATTTGGAGGCAGGTAGGATGAATAACAAGACTTTGTGTTTATATCTATAGCACCTGTCACAAGTACATTTATAAACATATAAAGATTATCCTCAAAATCCTCTCCTTAGCTGAAGAGAGAATTACTTTTATATTTCATGAGGGGAAATCAGAAAAAGGATAACTGTCTCAATTCTAACCAGCTGTGCCCAGCTCAGAAACCGAGTCCCACCCCTCGGAGGGCAGTGACATCATCCGTCAGAGCCGCTGCCTCTCCCCAGCCTCTCTGCTTCTCCACTGTGCACAGACCAATGTTCTTGGCTCCTTATTTGATCTTAAAATCAGTGTTGGGTGAATCAGTCAGAAGATTTGGACATTCTGTTCAGAAAACATTATAAATTTAAGATTTGCTGGTTCTGCAAAACTCTCCTGGCATTCTGAATAGAATAGCTGTCTTCTGTCCCCAGATGACTTCATGAAATGGAAGATTTATGTGAGGAGGTGATAGAGACAGTTTCCCTATTGCCCTGAAAGAGACGCACCCCAGCACACTTCTCTGCCTCTACCCATGCTGTCCTCTCTTCCTGGCATGGCTTTCTTCCCTGCCCTTGTCCACCTTATAAGATATCCTTATACATCTTACAAAATTCACCTTGAATACTGTTATCTCCTTTATCAAGGCTTTATCGTCATCTAGGCTGGCCACACATTCTCTAGGTCTCCTTCTTAACAAAGGCTCAATTTTATTCAGGTCTCCACTTTCCTCTCCCACCAGGACATGTGTCTGGTGAATGGTGCTGATAGAGCCCCAGCTCCACAAAAGGCCTAATCAATGTAAGCACACGCTCAGTTCCTTTACCAGAGATTGGCCCAAAAACCCTAATGTGGCCTTGGGCAATCAGACAAGAGGGGAGGCATGTGGGAGGGCCACTAGTAAAATGGGGTCTAAGGAAGAGAAAGTCAGCCCTTTTCCTTTGGCCATGTGTGGTTGTGGTCTTAGATTGGCTGCCTTCCTCTCAGCAGCAAGCCAAGTAGGCCAGCTGGCTTCTTAGTGACACCAGATGGTCACTCAACTTTGAGAGTCTCAGTTTCCTCTTTTGTCAAATGAAGAAGTTGGCTTACTTTATCTGCAGCTTTAGAATATCATGTACGCCTCTAAAAGATGACGGGGGAGGAGATAAGGTGAAGGGCCTAGGAAGCGGAGAAGGCCGGCTGATTTGATTTGCAGCCCTAACCATCTGCTGCCATTAACACTAACAAGCAGCTATTTGCTTTTTAGTGATTGGATGATCTCAACTCTCCAGTTTAAGAAATAAATACTAATCGTGGTTTAACCACTAACATATCCTCATATTTTCCCTTTGCCTGAAGTGAACGCTTAATATCCACTCCTATCTTGTTTGGCAAACAAAATGTTTCTACTAAAATTAAATGAAAAGGATGATACAATCCGAATTTGGGACAGAAAGGTTTTTTTTCTCCTTAATTTTCAGTTAAATCATTTCCCTTTCCTTCTGTAATCGTTTCAAAACCACCCAAGGAAACCTGAAGAATTAGTAAATGGAGGAAAAGTTGTATGGAAAAATTAAATGAAAAAAATGCAGGATTACTCTGCCTGAGGTTAGTAGATTTTTAGCTTGCTTCAAAATGTTAAAATGTCCATACTACCCAAAGTGATATACAAATTCAATGCAATCCCCATCAAAATTCCAAAGACATTTTTCTCAGAAATGGAAAAAACTATTCAGACATTTATATGGAACAATAAAAGACCACGAATAGCCAAAGCAATGCTCAGCAAAAAAAATAAAGCTGGAGGCATAACACTACCTGACTTTAAGCTATACTACAAAGCTATAATAACCAAAACAGTATGGTACTGGCATAAAAACAGACGCACTGACCAATGGAATAGAATAGAGAATCCAGAAATCAACCCACACACTTACTGCCATCTGATCTTTGACAAAGGCACCAAACCTATTCACTGGGGAAGGGACTGCCTCTTCAGCAAGTGGTGCTGGGATAACTGGATATCGATATGCAGGAGAATGAAACTAGATCCATACCTCTCACCGTATACTAAAATCAACTCAAAATGGATTAAGGATTTAAATATACACCCTGAGACAATAAAACTTCTTAAAGAAAACATAGGGGAAACACTTCAGGAAATAGGACTGGGCACAGACTTCATGAATACGACCCCAAAAGCACGGGCAACCAAAGGAAAAATAAACAAATGGGATTATATCAAACTAAAAAGCTTCTGCACAGCAAAAGAAACAATTAAAAGAGTTAAAAGACAACCAACAGAGTGGGAGAAAATATTTGCAAAATATACATCTGACAAAGGATTAATATCCAGAATATATAAGGAACTCAAACAACTTTACAAGAAGAAAACAAGCAACCCAATTAAAAAATGGGCAAAAGAGCTAAGTAGGCATTTCTCTAAGGAAGATATCCAAATGGCCAACAGACATATGAAAAAATGCTCAACATCACTCAGCATCCGGGAAATGCAAATCAAAACCACATTGAGATACCATCTAACCCCAGTTAGGATGGCTAAAATCCAAAAGACTATGAACGATAAATGCTGGCGAGGCTGCGGAGAAAAAGGAACTCTCATACATTGTTGGTGGGACTGCAAAATGGTGCAGCCTCTATGGAAAATGGTATGGAGGTTCCTTAAACAATTGCAAATAGATCTACCATACGACCCAGCCATCCCACTGTTGGGAATATACCCAGAGGAATGGAAATCATCAAGTCGAAGGTATACCTGTTCCCCAATGTTCATCGCAGCACTCTTTACAATAGCCAAGAGTTGGAACCAGCCCAAATGCCCATCATCAGATGAGTGGATACGGAAAATGTGGTACATCTACACAATGGAATACTACTCAGCTATAAAAACGAATGAAATACTGCCATTTGCAACAACATGGATGGACCTTGAGAGAATTATATTAAGTGAAACAAGTCAGGCACAGAAAGAGAAATACCACATGTTCTCACTTATTGGAGGGAGCTAAAAATTAATATATAAATTCACACACACACATACACACATACACACACAAACCGGGGGGCGGGGAGGAAGAAGATATAACAACCACAATTATTTGAAGTTGATACAACAAACAAACAGAAAGGACATTGTTGGGGGGGAGGGGGGGAGGGGGGAGGGAGGGAGGTTTTGGTGATGGGGAGCATTAATCAGCTACAATGTATATCGACAAAATAAAATTAAAAAAAAAAAAAAAACAATTAAAAAAAAAAAAAAAAAACAAAAAAAAAAAACAAAATGTTAAAAGAATTAAATCAAAGCACCCTCTAGTGGCTCTCAATTGCGTTTTGCTAAAAGTTGCTCTCAATTTCCCTCAATTTAGGCCCACAATTAATTTATTGTGCACGTATATATGCATGCATATGTGTGGTTAGAAAGGAAAAAAATATATAGGTTTGCTTTTCCATATTTATGTAGGAGTAGGAAGGGGGGGAGAGTAGAGGTAGTATTTTTACTCTCCTAATCTAATATCATCCAGAAAATCATGGCAGTGAGAATGGGATAAAGAAGTTGCATGAATTCACATAAATGTCTTCCAAGAATAATGGAGTCCAGTCAGTGCAAAACGGATTAACACAATAAAGCCCCATGGATTTCAGTTCCTCTGTATCTCCTATTCATATCCTCTCTAAGAGCCCACAACAGTTTCCTTAACCCACTTCTGTAATGTAGACATGCCCTCACATGTCTAGGGATTGGCTGACTACTGCACGGTCTTTGCGCACCCCCAGATTCTCATGCCCTTTACCAATACAAACCCACAGCATCTCTTGTATTTACATAACCAAGACTTCTTCTGGAACTGCCATAGAAATGGCACTCACACCTATACTTAACAATCTTCTGAAGTTATGCTTGTTTCATTACCTCCAGGAGAAGAATGAAAATAGACCATAACAATGAACATGAATAGAACATCTGTTTCATCTTCTCTAGAGGAAGAACAAAAATAGCTCATGAACATACATATGAGTAGAATATAATTTGTTGCAAAATTGACAGCAAATCTTCAGATTGACAAACTATTTGTGTCAATTAGAATTAACTTCACCTGTGTATAGAGGAAAATTCAAAATAACAGTGGCATGAGCAAAATGCTTTGTTCTCTCTCACACAAAAGAAGTCAGTAGGTAGGTGGTCTGGGGTTGGTAGGGCAACTCCATGGTCATCAGGCCCAGGTCCTTCTGTTGTTCTTTTCCTCCAACTTGGTGGGTAGCTTCCATTTTCAATGTTACCCACGGCCCAAGGTGGGTGCTGGACCTCCAGTCATCACACCAGTGTTTCAGTCGAGGAGATAAGGAGGAAAAACAAAAGAGGACCATTTCTTTCTCTTCAAAGATCTTTTCCGAAATGTTACACAAGATTTGCCTTATGTCTCATTTCCCAAGACTTATGTAGGTGGTCATACTCAACTGCAAGGGAAACTGAGAAATGCCTTTTAACTAAGTACATTCCCACAATAAATAAAATTGTAGTTATGTTATTAAGCAATGTATCAGTTACCTAATGCCACAATGATGCTGTGTAACAACCACAAAATCTCTTTGGCAACAATTGCTCCTATGTCTGGATCAGCTGGGGTCAGGTGTGCCAATCTTAACTGAGCTTCCTCATGTTTCTAGGGGTTGGCTCACTATTGGATGACCTAGGCTGGCCTCAAAATAAAGGTGAGGGGGCCGAGCCCGTGGCGCACTCGGTAGAGTGCTTCGCTGGGAGCGCGGCGACGCTCCCGCCGCGGGTTCGGATCCTATATAAGAATGACCAGTGCACTCACTGGCTGAGTGCCGGTCACAAAAAAACGACAAAAAAATAAATAAATAAATAAATAAAGGTGAGGATAGGACTGAGTGACTCAGTTCTGTTTTACTTGGCTTTCATCCTCCAGCAGGCTAGGCTGGGCACATTCTCAGGGAGCAGCAAGTAGAAAGATGCGGGATCTCCTGAGACCTGCTCTCAGAATTGGTACATTGCATTTCTGCCTCATTTTATTTGCCAAAGCAAATTACATGGGGTAGACAAATATATAATCTCTGGATGGAAAAAACTTTAAAATCAATGGAAAAATTGCATGAATACAGGGAGGGGTGCATATTTAGAGTCATGAATATAATCATCTGCCAAAAGGAGAAAGGGGAGGATGAGTATTAGGCTGGGAAACTAGCAATCTCTGCCATGATATTTTTTAGTCTGTTAGAGAATATTACTAGACTTATTCCCATTCTATATCCTGTCTTAAACATGAGGAAATTATAATAAAAAAGAAAGAGACAAAAGAGCTTATATTATATATTGAGACATTATTTCATAAGTTAACTAATTATTGACACGTTTGATTACGAATGGAGTAGGTATTAATTTTAATATTTGTCCTCTTCTTTATTGTGGGTAGAGACTGGCTAGATGTACACAAAACCTGATTTCTTTTCTTCCAAGGCAGCTAGACTACATTTTCCAACCTCCATAAAAGTTAGGATGGCCTTGTGACTGAGTACTAGCGGATGGAATGTGGGCAGAAGTGATCACTACTCCAGGCTCGGCCTATACAATATTCCACATAAAATCCTCCATTCTTTCTGTTTCCTAATAACCAGCTGAATAGAAGATACTCTGAGAAGGGCAAAGCCATAAGATAAAGTGATAGCTTAGAGCCACAACCCTTCGGCCCCCTGCCCCATCCATGCCAATTACATTGGAGTATATACCATGAGCAAGAATTAAACGTTTGTTGTGTAAATACACAGAGATTTGAGTGTTTGTTTCAACAATTAGACTGCCACACTTATATAGTATACTCCATATTATGCATTCATTTTCCTTCTTAAGAGTTTTGCTGAAAATAATAGCCCAAATCACCTGACACTTTATATAAGAAATATCTTCCTTTAAACAAAAGAGCACTTTTTAGTATAGTATTACTACCTATATCAAGTGAAGATAGAATTTCAGTTTACAGTGGCCTAGAAGATATTAGGATTTCTCCAATATATTACTCATACCATCATTAATTCATCCCAACCTCTGTAACCTACGATGCAGACAAGAAAGGGAATTGAGATACTGGTGCTCTGAGAGGTAAGATGACCTTCAATGTTGTTTTCAGTGACACTAACAGTTCCTTAGTTGGGATGGATTTATAATTTCTGCTAAAATGCAATTACTGCTAAAAATGACTTCTAACCATTTATTCAACGATCAGTCAAAACATGCAATAAAGCTGCCTCGCTAATTGCCAGCAAGCAAGGAAGGGATGGGAGGTCAGCTACTGGCTGACTTGCAGGCAGTGTTTTTAGTGGCTTCTGCCATCGCAACATTGACTAGCATCTCAAGTGGGGAAAGGAACCGAGAAGCTAGGGTGAAAGCTCTACCCGCAGAGCCCTAGGAGTGAGAAAAACTGCCGATGTCGTTATTTGCCTTTTGCTGAGCCACCTTCCTCTTTAGGCTGAGAAGCAGGGTTGTTTCATTTTTGCAGATAAAAACTCACTAAGGGAAAGGGGAAAGTAGATGAGTCATCCTAGGCATTTAGGATGGCAGGCACCAAGCTTCTGCCTGATGTATATATACTGTACGCTAAGAGTTTAAAAAAAAAATAGGGTATATAATTAAGCAGGAATGAACACAAGCCCTCAAAAACATAAAAATTTAGAAGTAAACACTTGAGACACCCCAGCAACTTTATTTCCCCCACTGAATTCTCAAGGTGTGGGCCAGGCCAAGTCTCTCCTAGGTCAAAACGATAATGAAGCAGAAATTCTTATCCCAGTGCTGCAGGTACCTCTGCCTGGGTTCTCAGTTGTTAACAAAAGCCTTTATGTTAAAGAAGGGGCTGGGGGAATAAACACAACATATCAAAAAATGTGTCAAGCTTTTCCCAGCACATTATAAGCTCAAGTCTTACAATGATGTTTTCTTTCTGAATCTTATGCTTTTGCGTCTTCGGTTTCTACCTGTACTTATCCTCTGGAATAAAACGAATCCCAAAATAACCAGAATGACCATTAAAAGAAAGAGTTTCACATACAGAATGATTAGTAAAGGTGATGCTGGATATCCTTGGATTCTATGACCTTTAAATATGGGCAGGGATGAAAAATAAGTTCAAAGATTTTTCTAATTAACTAATTAGAGTCAATAGTTTAAAAGGCTTTAAAAAATATTCCAAAAAGTTCACAGACTGTTACAATGAAAAGTAAAAAAAACCTTATAAATTACAATTCAAATGTTACTAATGTATCATTCTTTTATGACAACCATGTCTGTGTTTTGTATATAAGTTTTTAACAAATGCTTTCTGAGTGAATAAATGCATGCTTAGCATTGCTAATGCTGTACTTCCCAATTACATGAGAAAAAAGAAAATGTACTTTCTCATTTCCCATGCAAATATTAGTCTTTTTTCTTTTTTCCTTTTTTTTTTTTTTTTTGGCAGCCGGCCATTACAGGGATGCTGAACCTTTGACCTTGGTGTTATAACGCTGCATTCTAATCACCTGAGCTAACCAAAATATTAGTCTTTTGAAGGGCATTATTCTTAATATTTTGGGCATGATCTGATAACACTTTCCAGACAGTGAAATGATTTTGTAACTGAGTTGATGTAACCCCTTCAACAAGGTATTTTATATCTTCCTACTTTCATTTTATTCATCTGTGAAATAGCCCCAAGAATTGTTGAAAATATAAAATAGACTAATTAGGACGATCATTTTGAAGTCTTTTCTCCCGTGAAGAAGGCAGCCTAAGGACTGTGTACCCTAACTACAAGTCTGACTCTTGGCTCCAAGAAATATTTTCATCCTGTCAAATAGCCTGCTCAAAGACTAAATTAGAAGAATGTCAGGCAATCTCCTAAGCATCATAAGGAATTAAGACACTGTGGTTACAGTCCTCAAAAACTCACAATTCACCTGGAGAAGTCAGGCCCACAGAAATGAAAAGATAGCTTACAGGAGAGCAATCAGTGGTAAGTGAGCATTACAGGTTATAAATCATATAATGAATAAGAATGGCTAACTCTAACTGGCTCAGGAAGAAGTAGAATTTGAACTGAGCCTTGTTGTTCTGCAGGATTAAGTAGGTTATGAGAAGAAGGAAGGACTTTTCAAGGGAAAATCCTTAAGCAAATATGTGAAAATGAGTTAACCTAAGTCATATTTGGAGCATAGAGTGGGATATATAGAGATGAAGTCTGTGATGATCTAAACGTAATTCTGCAGTTATTTGTGTGTGTCGGGTACTGTGCTGCCAGACTTTAAAGATATAGAAGTGAAAAAGATTGGTTCCTACTCCCAAGGAGCTTGCACTGTACTGGGAGTCAGAGAAGTAGGTAGCTGTGATATAGTAAAAAATATGTATTTGGTTTTTGCTCCCCCAGTTTCTAGCACAGTTCCTGACAAGGTTACAAGGGTTTCACATAAAACTCCTGGAAGCTCTGCAGTGATGAGTGTCTTTTGTATGCTAATGAGATGACTGGTGGCTGGGAACTCCTAAAGAGCTTTCAGGATCAGATCGGGCTGGTCACTAGAAAGAGCAGGGAACGATTACAGAGTTGGAACTTTCAGCCCCATACCACCACACATCCCCTCCACTGACCTCCTGGGTGGAGAGAGGTGCTGGAGACTGAGTTAATAATAACCAATGGCCAATGATTTACTCAATCATGCCTATGCAATAAAACCTTCACACACACAAATACTAAACAAGGGGTTTGGTGAGCTTCCAGGTTGGTAGGCTTTCCAAGTTGATGAACACACTGAGGTGCTGGAGGATGGCACTCCTGGAGATGGGATGGAAGTTCTTTCCTGCATACCTTGCCCTATGCATCTCTTCCATTTGGCTGTTCCTGAATTGTGTCCTTTATAATAAACTAGTAATAGTAAATAATGTGCCTTCCTGAGCTCTAGGAGCCATTCTAGCAAATCGTTGAACCCCCTGAATTCATAGCCAGTTGGTTGGAAGTGTTAATTACAACCTGGGACTTGGCTGGTGTCTGAAGTGGGAGCAGTATGGACTGAGCCTATGGGGTCTGTGCTAACTCCTGATAGTATCAGAACTGAATATTAGGAAACCTAGTTGGTGTCCAGAGAGTTGCAAAATTGGTTGTGGGATAGAGTTTGGATGTGTTATCCCCCCAAAACTCATGTGGAAATGTGATCCCCAATGTGGCAGTGTTGGGAACTGTTGGAGTCATGAGGGTGGATCCCTCATGAATGGATTAATGCTCTCTCTGGGAGGTGGGGGTAGTGAGTGAGTTCTCACTCTTAGTTCCCACGAGAGCTAGTTGTTTAAAAGACCCCGGAACCTCCTCTCTCTCTCTTGCTTCCTCTCTTGCCATGTGATCTGCTTGTACCCACCAGCTGCTGCCACTTTCCACCATGAGTAGAAGCAGCCTGAGGCCCGCACCAGATGCAGCTGTCCCAGAATTGTAAGCCAAAGATTATATTATATATTATTATTATTTTAGGGTATTTTAAAGTTTCTGATTGAGTCACTTATCAGGATAAAAATATAGATGTGGAGATCATGAAAGGGTAGAGAAGAACTGTGTTTCAAGAATATATAAGTTGAGGTGCCCTTGATACATCCAGGTGAAGCTGTCCAGTTGGAAGTTGGTTTTGATCATACTCCAACTTGAATGTTTGTCCCCTCCTAATCTCATGTTGAAACTTAATCCCCACTATGGTATTTGAAAGGTGAGGCTTTTAAGAGGTGATTGGATCCATTCATGGATTAACGGGTTAGTGGGTTATCAGGAAGTAGACTAGGGGCTTTATAAGGAAAGGAAGAAAGCATATGGAAGTGCACTCTTGCTCAGCCTCTCCCATGTGACCCCCTGCATCACCAAGAAGGACCTCACCATATGTGCCCTCTGGACCTTGGACTTCACAAACTCCAAAACTGTAAGAAATTAATTCCATTTCTTTATAAATTACCCAGTTTCAGGTGTTCTGTTATAAGCAACAGAAAACAGACTAATACAATCACTCTGTAGCCAAGGAGAGAAAGCTAGGCAAACACAAAGATTTGACAGTCAAGAATTAGGCAGTGGTTGAAGCCATAGGTATGGATGTGATTACTCAAGGAGCAGAGGTAAAGTGAGAAAAGGACAAAGATAAAACCCATAGAAAAACCTTTATTCATGAGATGAACAGATGAAAGGAATCAATTTAAGAAAACTAAGAAGTTGACCAAAAGTTGAGAAGAGAGGAAAATACATGAGAAGGAGGAGAGACCATATCAAATATTACAAAGAAGCTAATTAATTAAATATTAAAATTAGTAAATATTTTAAATTACCAATTATTGAATATGATTAAATATCAAATACTTTTAATTAATTAATTAATAATTGCAATAAATATTACAAAGAAGCTAATTAAGCTAAGAATAAAAAATTATATTTTATTTGGCATCTGGGAGATCTTCAGTGCTTTCTGTCAGAGCATTTTCTGTGCAGGGAGATGCAAGACAGCTAAGGGAGCTATGAGGTAACATAGAAGAGACAATAAGTGTAAATTCCTCTTTAGAAAACCTTGGATGTGAGTAGACGGCAAGAGCTAATAGTCTTAGGAAGCAATAGCATCAAGTTTTTAAACATGGGAGAAAAATAGGTGTGTTTACAGAGCAGCTTTAGGGAAATAATTTGTGGAACAGAAAAGACAGAAGAAAAGAAAGAGGATAATTAATTAAATAAAGTCTCTGAGGACATGGAAGGAAAAAAAAGACTTGGAGTATAGGTTGAATGTTCTACAGAAGGAAAAGTCAGGTAATGCTGGAGATAAATACAAGAGATAGAGTGCAGAATGAAAAGAGGTATTAGAAGAGTACTTGAGTTCAGAACAGTACATACACACACACAGACACACACACACAGACACACACACACAGACACACACACACAAACAGACACACACACACACACAGACACACAGACACACACACACACACAGACACACACACACACACAGACACACACACACACAGACACACACACACAGACACACACACACACAGACACACACACACAGACACACACACACACACAGACACACACACACAGACACACACACACACAGACACACACACACAGACACACACACACACACACACACACACACACACACACACTTCCCTCTTCCCATACACAAACATTCCCCTCTTCATTCCCAGAATACTGACAGTCAGGCTTGTCCCTCCAAGGCAAGAAGAGATTGGAGAGTCTTTTTCTGCAGAGCCTGAACAGCCCCCAAATAAAGACCTTCATAAAAATAAGTAACCTCCTCCCCCCAAAACCATTAACCACCTTTTCACTGTATTGAAACTAACTAGTTGACAAGCCCCACCATCAGAGTAGAACTTACAATCAGCTCTTTACCAGACACTTTCAAATGAATCAATAGCCAAGGATTACCAAAGAGTTCAGACAAGTCTCATAGATGAAAGAAAGATTAAATCAAGCGAATGTTTGGAAGGCAGAAGGAACTCAGATTAAATAGACACAGGATCAAGCAGAAAATTGAGGTAAAGATCATGTCCAGGACATTAGTTGTGCAGCAGGTCTAATGACCAATCAAGACAGATTGGACCAAGAGCATGGGAAAATTCAAGAAGGGATGTTTTCAAGAGTAAAATGGAACTGACATATTACCTAATAAATCTGACCATGTGGAAAATATTACTAAAGGCTTCTCTAGTTTTGTCCGTGACCTTAGTGTTAATTTACAATAGGGAAATACATTATTAAGAAAACAAATAAGTAAAGCAATTATGAAGTCCAAGAAAAACAAAAATTACTCAAAAGAGAAAGCATGGGTTTATTTCATGATTCAGCACTTAATAATTCTTACATATTCAAATTGATGTGAACACTGGATATTCAACTAAATAACAAATTTCTATATTACTGTATATGAAGAATGAGGGAAGGGAAGACATTAATGTTAACTCATCATCTTCCGTAAGAGGAAGTGGGTACAAAATATCTAAATTACACACAGAAAGAAAAGTACTTACCTCTGGGGAGTTGAATAAGGATAGAGTTGGAAAGGGTTGGAAAGACAAGGGTAAGGCTTGTGTTTTTCATTAGAGCCTTATAGAACAATTTCACTTTAAACTATGTGTGTTATGTTGATTAAAACAGTATTTAATTATCTAAAAAGAATAAGAAATGAGAGTAGGATGAGAGCAGAGAGTGAAGAAACTAACAATGATGAACTAAATCACAGATGTTGTTATAAGGCATTTAAGAAATTCCGCTAGGAAGAGAGTAGAGGAGAAATTCTACCAGATTAGAAATTCGTGAAGGCAATTTATGAATGACCTTATTCTCCTAGTAAAACCATAGTATTTGTTTAAAATTACACGTTATCCTTCAGTTAAAACCATAAGTATTCTTTTAAAAGTACACTACTCAAGCCAATTTACTACTACTATAGAAGTGAACATTAAAAGTAGAATAAACTGCATTCTAAAATATGGCTTTTTACAACAAATTTATTTGCTCTTTATTTGGGGGAAGGAAGAAGGGAGGGGAGAGAAAGCGGAGGCTGGAGAGCATCACTGAATGAACTTTCTCTGCACACTTTTTCCTTCTTAACATAACTCCTCTGAAAGAAAGGAAAAATCAAACACAAAACTAGAATTACTAACCAGGAAGCAACTCTATGAACAGACTCTTGTTGCCAGTCAAATGAAGGACAGAGCAGGTCACAGCAGACACATTGCTGTCTGACCAGCGGCATGAACTCCAGACAGTCACTGTGCCATTGCCCCAATATTCTTGCTCAGTGACACAATCCCCTTCTGGGCTCCAGGAGATCCATGCAGCTGGCCTGCCTGCAACTGCCTTGCACACCGCAGTTCTATTCTTGTGTAGAAACAGGGTCATTTCAGGAGGCACTGCAGAGATGTTAGGGGGAAATGCTTCAGTTTTAAAATAAAGGATATGGAATTTAAAGAGACATTTGCTTCAGTCCCAAATCTGCTGCTCTGAAATGCCACAATATATGATGTTCCTTACCTAACACTTGGAGGTGATACCTACGATGGAAATTCCCATCAGATGCTGCCATTATACACTCGTAATACCCTTCATGGGTGATGGCCACTGGATCAATTTGAAGGTCGGGACTCTGATCAGGTCTGAAGGTTATTCTCTCATCAGTACAATTGGTTTTCCTGGTCTCCTTTGTGTCTCCCCTATAGGAGAGTTTGCAGACAGGCTTGTCTTTGAGGGTTATTGCCCATTCTACTAGTGTCATATTTGTCAATGGGATAAGAGAGCAACAGAGCACAGCCTTCATACCCATTGATCGAGACAGTAACGTGTTAACTGGACACATACACAAAAGGAAAACGATAAAAAGAAAAGCTTTATAAGAAAATTCGTGTGTTAAATTTATCCACAGCATATTATATGTAGTTGTACTGGAACATTACATTGATGGTGATCATATTCCAGAAATTTAGGCTTATAGCAGAAATTAACATTCACAACATATGTATAACATATTAAAACCAATCCAGACTTCCAGTCAAGATGGCAGAATAGACGGTCCCCAGCGTAACTCTCTCCCACAAATCAACGAATTTACAACTATAAAAACTTAACATCAGCCAAACTGGGGCCGCTGGAGCTCAGGTGAAGAGGAGGAGAGACCTATGGAACTCATGAAGGTGGGAGAAACCACGAAGAGAGAAAGAAAAAACTTCTCTCAGCGTTTTGGGCAGTGGCCATTTTAATGCTGGAGCACATGGAGCAGGAGCCAGCAGAAGCTGCAGCTGTGCCTTTTAGATGGAATTACTTGGAGGCTGAAGGGGAGAAGAGGATTTTGATGGCCCCCAGGACAGCAAGACCACTAACAGGGTTCCAATAGACCCACGCAGGAGCAAGGAGCCAGAACAACTGAAAAAGGGGAGCCATTTAGAAGCCGGTGAGTCATCGCAAGGAACCAGTGCAGGGCCCATCCCATGAGAAGTGTCTTGAGCACAGGCAGTGGGGGAGACGAGCCCACTGGGAGAATACTGGGACAAAGCAAGGACAGCCGATCAGCACAGGACCACTTAGAGGAGACCAGTTGGGAATGCAGTATTGCATGGGGTACAGTTCGATGAAAAAACTCAGGCCCAGATCAGAGTTTCTACACAATCAGGTGCACCGAGCATCTGGAGAACCAGAAATAGCTATAAGGTCAACCATTAAACCCTGAGCTGCACAAAAAGCCTCCCCTAGGGAAACAGCAGCAAAGCAGTAATTTACCTCAATCACACAGCTCAAGTACTGGTTCCTACAGGAAGTTCCCATTTTAGAAGCAAGCAAAAGACAAAAACTTACTTACAGCCCAGGCACACCATGAATGACTTGGGGCCCACCAGGGGAAATGAGGCATGGAGCCAGGGGCAGGACCCCTGCCCTCAACCACTCACACCACCAGCACCTTGGGGCCCCACCCAGGAACCCGAGGATTGGAGCCAAGGACCGGACCCCATTCCCACATACAGGTACACCACGCCAGCACCTCAGGGCCCACCCAGGGACCCAGGTCATGGGGAAGGGGACCAAACCTCCCTCTCACAACCAGGCACCCCATGCCAGAGCCTTGGGCCTCCCCTGGGACCCAGGGCATGGAGAAGTAGACCGTAACCCCCTCCCACAGCCAGGCACCCTGTGCCAGCACCTTGGGGCCTGCCCTGGGACCCGGGGCATGGAGAAGGATATCAGATCCCCTTCCTACCACCACGCACACCACACCACTGCCTTGGGACCTGCCATGGACCTGGGGCATGGAGAAGGGGACCAAAACCCCCTCCCACAACCAGGCACACTGAGCCTGTGCCTCAGGGTGTGCCTAGGGACCCAGGGTAAGGAGCTGGGGACTGGACTCCCCTCCCACAACCAGGCACCCTGTGCCAGCACCTCGGGACCCACTCGGGGACCCGGGGCATGGAACCAGGGATTGGACACTCTCCACAACCAGGCACACTGCCCAGCACCATGGAATAGGCCAAAAACATCTCCTCCATGTGGGTGACCCACCACAGCCACCACAATAACCATGGCTGCTGTGAAGGTGTCTAGATGCCACAACCACCAGGCAGATGGTCCACCAGCCACTGGAGTGAGTTGACACAAGGAGAGTCATCAGCAGAGGAAAAGAAAGGAGGAGGATGTCTGTCTCCACAGAGCTCATTTCATAGTGACGGAAGAGACATCTGCTGTATGACAGTATTGGGGGACCTGATCACGCCTCTCAGCATTGCACAGATCATTTGGGCAGCAAATCAACAGAGTAACCATTACTCTTTTCAGAGAGAGTGAAGAAATCTAGGGTGATTAGAGGGGGGAGGTGTAGAGGAAGGGGTATGGGGAGAGATTGGACAAGGGGCATAAAGAATAATTACAATTTGTAACAATATATATGCTAGTAATATTGATTTGATCAACATAACTCAATGTTGAACCCCAAAATATGTATAATAAATTTTGATTCAAAAAAATTTTTTAAATAAAAAATAAAAAAAATAATAAAACCAATCCAAAGAATAACTAATTTTGTCTTTTATTATGTATTACTAGGAAAACAATGTGCATTATAAAGTATTTGAAATTAATTCAGGAGTTTTGGTATTTAGAAACAGAAAGACAAGAAAACAATGCTAAATTAAACAGCAAAGGCAATGTTTTAAATCTAGTATCGGTAGTAGAGACGATTAGATTTATCATATTATTCATGCTTCTCAGGAATAAAAAAGGAATAATTAATGATGTGGTTGTCTCCTCCCTCATTTTGATGAGTTGAAAAAAATCAGTACATCAAAACTAAATGCCTGTCCCTAACTGTCCCCAGTTATATTTATATTTCAGCCAACTGTAAATTTAAATGGTACTTTCATTAAAAATAACTAATATGGCAATCAGGTTGAACTAAATGGAAATTTTTCAAGTTTATTTTTTGTTCAAAGAATCACAAAGTCAGTGAAATCAACCAATCGTAATCTATAAATTCACCAGTTAAGCAATCTCACAAAAAGAAAAATTGATGATAACCAGTGATAAGAGATGCTCAGAAATATTTATTTCTAATGAAAAAGTAGTGTGCTGTATACATTAAAAAACAAGATTTGTTTTCTTTTATTAAAAAATTTTTATTGCAAATGTGATATTATCAAGTGTAGCCTTTGGATGAGTTTTCCTTTCTACCCATTTAGTCACTTATACACTCCCAGACAATTCAGCTGTTAACTTTGCTCACAGGTTTTTATTTTTTTTCTGTGGGTTCATTCTAATTATAAGGATTAAACATAGAAGTTGACCCCTTTCGTACATCTTTTTAAGTTACAATTAAGCCCTGCAACCTACAAGCATTTTGCAACATAGAATCTCATACCTCCTGTAAACCAACATGATCTGTCTATGACTGATAGGGCTTGGCTGACAAGTGATTAGTAAACCAAAGTAGCTGCTACAACACACCTGTAACAAAGGTAAGTGTCAGGAACATCATCATTTTAACATGAGCAGAACCAGCTATGGTGGGGCAATCATCTTATGTGGATGAAGCTTGTTTTTGCTAAACTTTGCATTTAATATCTCTTCTTTCCTGTTTTTGTGTCCCCTGTCTCTTCTGTGGTACTCAAGACCTTGCATTTCACAGCCAAATAACAATCACATAACTAGAAGAAGAAAGAGGTAGAACTTTAACACAGATATGAGAGGTAGTTAAACCCATGATCTTTCTACCACTTGAACGTGGCAAAAATTAAAGACAAGCAAGAACATGACTTGTTTGGGAAACAACTAGAGGTTGGGTCATTCATGGTTCCTCATACCACAGCACTCAGATCACCATATTCTTCAACTAATCACAAGGCCACCCTTCACCCAGGTCATTAGCTAATGTTTCTAACAGAGTACAACTCTCCATCCTTTCAGTGCTGGCCACTAGATAAGAAAGCATATTACCTTCTGTGAGAATTGTTGAAATGTTCTGTGTCGTCTGCTTTCCATCCATACAGGAATTACTTGAAGCTAGAAAATACAGACAGAAGAGTCAATGAAACTAATGCTATGTGATAGTGTGGGAGCCACTGTTTCTTCACAAAGTCTTATTCAACATGTTAGACAATCAGTTAATCCTAACTAAAATTAAACAAAAATCATTGCAAAATAGAAATTATATCTTATGCCATAATTAGAGTGAAAAACATGTTAATATCTTGAAAAATTACATTTATAAGCTATTAATCTATGATTTCCCACTTATGAGACACCTCATTTTGTCAACTATTTTTTTTACAAAATAAACCTGCCTCCACCCTTTCCATCTTCCCCAGCTGGGGGATTGGTCCAGTGTGGCCATTTTACATGAGCTGGTCTGATTATAATCATTTCACCAGATGCCACCCCTCTAATTAAAGTTGTTTGGTCCAGTGATGGGCCTTACCTTACCCAGAAATACAAAGTATAACAATTTCTCAAGAATTTTGGAATCAGAACTGAGAAGAGTTTATTTATCTCTCTTCCTTCCCCATTTTTCCTATGTTGAAAGAGAAAAATGGAAAAAATGAAGCAGTAACAGAGAGAGAAACAGAGACAAGAGTCCTCACCTAGTTCAACTTTCTAGTTCCACAGTTCCTGAGATGCACATGCATTCCTTCCCTTGGGTTCTGTAGAGATTCTTACAATAGCAACAGTTCTAATCTACTTCAAACTTGATTTCTGAGAAATTGCTGTACTGTAGTTTTAAAAAAAAGAAGAAAGAAAGAGGTGAAATAGTTCACACAGTAATGACTGAGAATTTCTCAAGTTAAATCCAGAAACCAAACCAAAATCCAGGAAGCTGAAAGAACACCAAGCAAGACAAATGCCCAAAATACTATACATGGGCATTCTCACCTTCATTCTCAAACTACAGAGAGCAAAGATAAAGAAAAAATCCTGAAAGAAGACAGAGGGTAAAAGCACCTTACCTACAGAGGAGCAAAGAAAAGAATTATACCCTGCTTCTCCTTAGAAATCATGCAGGCAAGAAGAGAGGGAAGTGAAATCTTCAAAGTATTGAAAGAAGAAAACACCAACCTAGAATTTTATGTCCTATGAAATTATCCATCAAAAGTGAAGGAGAATGAGTTTCTCAGACAAAAAAAAATTGACAAAATTTGTTGCCAATAGATTTGCTTTTCAAGAAAAGTAAAATGTTAAGAGAAGTTCTTTAGAGAGAAAGAAAACAATATAGGTCAGAAACTCAGATCTATATAAAGAAAGGAAAAGAACTGGAGAAGAAACAAGTGAAGATAAAATAAAAATTTTTATTTTTCTTATCCTTAATTTATCTAACAGATAACAGCTTGTTCAAAATAATGACAGCAACAATGTATTTGATTACACATGTTTATACACATACACACACATGATGGCATTTCAGAAAGTTCATGGAAATATAGAATTAAAAGATAATACGACCGTTCCATGAACTTTTTGAAGTACCCTCATGTGTATGTGTGTGTGTGTGTGTGTGTGTGTGTGTGTTATAAATAAGAAAAATGAATAAAAACAATGATACAATGAGTGAAAGGGAGGAATTAGAATCAGAATTAGAATTATTTTGTTATTATAAGGTACTGAGACTACCTATTTAACAATATAGTGTTATTTTAAAGTGGAATGGGTTAGTTGTAAATGTATGTTGTAAACTCTATGGCATCCACTAAAAAAAGTAAAAATAGGAGAATAACTAATATGCTAAGAAAGGAGAGAAATGGGATCATATAAAGTGCTTAATTAAAACCATAAAAGGCAGAAAAAGAATGGAAGACAAAAATAGGAACAAAGAACAGGGTCAACAAAAAAAAACAGTTGCAGCTATGGTAGATATTAACCCAACTATATCAGTAATAACTTTGAACATTAATGGTCTAAAAGCATCAATTAAAAGGCAGAGCCTGTCTGAAGGGATCAAAGAGCAAAACCCAACTATATGTTTTCTGAAAACTCACTTTAAGTATAAAGACACATATAGTTTAAAAGTAAAGGGATGAAGAAAGATATATCATACTAATACTAATAAAAAGAAAGCAGGAATAGCAATATTAATTTTGGACAAAGAAGACTTCAAAGCAAGGAAAGTTATTAGGAATAAAAAGAGGCATTCCATAATGACAAAAGGGCTGATTCTCCAAGATGACATAATAACTTTAACATGTATGCACCTAAAAACAGAGCATCAAAATACATGCGGCAAAAACTCACATGTATATAAAAATCAGAAGGAGAATCGGATGAATTCAGTATTATAGGTGGAGCTTTCAACACCCCTTGGTCATAAATGAACATATCCAGCAGGCAGAAAATGAGCAAGAACATAGCTAAACTCAAAACCATCAAAAAACTAGGTATAATAGACATGTACACACTACTGCTTCCAACGAAAGAAGAAATTGCATTCTTCTCAAGCTCATACAAAACTTGTTCCAAAATAGTCCACATTCTGAGCCATAAACACACCTTAACAAATTTAAAACAATAGAAATCATACAATGTCTTCTCTTAGACCACAGTAGAGTTTAACTAGAAATCAATAACAAAAAGTAGCTAGAAAATTTCAAAATACTTGGAGATTATATTACACATTTCTATATACTGCATGGGTGAAAGAAGAAATCTCAAAATAAATTTTAAAAAATTTTAAACTAAATGAAAATGAAAATACAATTTATCAAAATTTGTGGGATGCAGCAAAAGTAGTGTTTAGAGGAAAATTTATAGCATTGCATGCATATATTAGAAGAGAAGAAAAATCTAAAATTAATTACCTAAACTTAAGGGAACTAGAATAAAGAGCCAATTATATCCAGAGTAAGCAGAAGAAGATAAATAATAAAAATTAGAGCAGAAATCAATGAACTTGAACACAGGGAATCAACAGAGAAAGTCAACAAAATCAAAACCTGGTTTTCGAAAAGATCAGTAAAATTGATGAGCCATTAGCCAGACTAATTTAAAAAAATGATTCAAGTTACTAATAATGATATGAAAGTAGGGGCTTCACTACAAAGTCTATGGACATTTAAAAAATAGTAAGTGACTACTATGAACAACTCTATACTCACAGGTTTGATTTCCTAGATGAGACAGACCAATTCCTTGAAAGACACAATCTGCCAAAACTCACACAAGAAGAAACAGGCAATATGAGTGGGCTTATTGCTATTAAAGAAATTGAATCAATAATTAAATACCTTCCAAAACAGAAAGCACCAGGTCCAGATGGGTTCACTGGTGAATTCTGCCAAATTTTAAGAAAGAAATTAAACAAATTCTGTACTATCTCTTTCAGAGACAGAAGCAGAGGGAATACATTCTAACTCATTCTTTCAGGTTGGCATTACCCCAATCCCCAAACTGAAAAAAGCCACTATAAGAAAACTACAAAATAATATCCCTCATGAACATATTTCAAGAATAAAAATCATACAATGTCGGCTCTCAGACCACAATAAAATTAAACTAGAAATCAATAACAAAACAGTAGCTGGAAAATTTAAAATATTTGGATATTACACTACACACTTCTAAATAATGCGTTGGTAAAACAAGAAATCTCAAAAGAAATTTTAAATATTTTGAATTAAATGAAAATGAAAATACAATTTATCAAAATTTATGGCATACAGCAAAAGTAGTGAAAAAATCTTCAGCAAAATATTAGCAAATAAAATCCAAGAACGTATAAAAAGAATTATACTCTATGACAATGTGGGATTTATCTCAGGAATGCAAGGCTGGTTCAACATTCAGAAATGGAATAATGTAATGCATAACAACAACAGGCTAAAGAAGAAAAATTATATAATCATATTAATAGATGCAGAAAAAGCATTGAACAAAATCCAACACTAACTTATGACTAAAGAAAAGATTTCAGTAAGCTAAGAGTGCAGAGTAATTTTCTCAACTTGACATAGAATATCTACAAAAAACCTATGGCTAACAAAATACTTAACAGTGAGAAACCAAAGCTTTCCCACTAAGATCAGGAACAAGGTAAGAATGACCGCTCTCATCACTGCTATTCAACTGGTGTCCTAACTGATACAATAAGATAAGAAAAGGAAATAAAAGGGATACAGATTGAGAAGAAATAAAGAAAACTGTCTTTGTTCACAGATGATATAATTGTCTATGTAGAAAACTTGAAAGAATTGACAAACACCTGAAACTATTTACCTGAAGCAATTGTACATACCAGTCAGCCACCAAAAACAAACAACAAACAAAGCAATTGTAGCAAGGTTGCAAAGCACAAAGTCAATATAAAAAAGCCAATCACATTCCTATACACCAGCAATGAACAAGTGGGATTTGAAATAAAAGACACAACATCACTTGCATTAGCATCCTGCAAAATGAAATACTTAGCTGAAAACCTAACAAAATATGTATGAGATCGATGTGAGGAAAACAATACTATGATGAAAGGAATTAAAAAACTACGTAAATAGATATTCCATGTTCACAGATAGTAAGATTCAATATTGTTAAGATGTCAGTTTTTTTTACCAACTTGATCTATAGATTCAATACAATCCCAATAAAAGTCTCAGCAAGTTATTCACAGATATCAACAAACTGATTTTAAAGTTCATACGGAGAGGCAAAGGACCCAAATAGCCAACACATTATTGAAGGAGAAGAACAAAGTTTGGAGGACTGATAATACCCGACTTTAAGACTTAACGATAAAGACACAGTAATCAAGTCAGTGTGGTATTGGCAAAAGAATAGACAAATAAATAAATGGAACAGAATAGAGAGCCTAGAAATAGGCTCACATAAATATAGCCAACTAATCTTTGACAAAAGAGAACAGGCAATACAATAGAGTTTTCTGAATGATAGTCTTTTGAAGAAATGGTGTGGGAACAACTGGACATCCACATGCACAAAAAAAAGAAATGCATGTAGACACAAACCTTACACCTTTTACAAAAATTAACTCGAAATAGATCATGGTCCTAAATGTAAAATGTAAAATTATAAAACTCCCAGAAGATAACACAAAAAAAATCTAGAGGACCTTTAGTTTGGTAATGACTTCTTAGCTACAACACTAAAGACACAATCCATAAAATAAAGAATAAAAAGACAAGTCATGAACTGGCAGAAAATACAGTTCTCTCTCACTATCTGTGGGAGATTGGTTCCAGGAAACCCCATGGATACAAAAATCTGCAGATGCTCAAGACCTTTGTTTAAAAATGGCATAGTATTTGCATATAACCTACACACATCCTCCCATATACTTTAAATCATCTCCAGATGAATACTTCATACAATGCCTAGACATTGCTTCATTCACATGGATTCAATGTAGTACCCAGTGCAAGGCAAACTCAAGTTTTGCTTCTAGGAATTTTGTGGAATTTTTTTTCCAAATAATTTTAATCCACAATTGGTTGAATCCACCCATGCAGAACCCATAAATATGGAGGACCTACTGTATTTGCAAAAGATATATCTGATGAGGGACTATTTCCAAAATATACAACAAACTCTAAAAACTCAACAATAAGAAAAGAACCAACAAGATTAAAGAACAGGCCAAAAACTTTATCAGACTCCTCACCAAAGAAAACATGCAAATAAGTTTATAAAAAGATGCTCTATGTCATATGTCATCAATAAAATGTAAATTAAAACAACAATGAGATACCATTACACACCAAACGCTGCAAGGATATGTAGCAACAGGAATCTCTCTCATTCATTGCTGGTAGGAATGCAAAATGGTACAGCCACTTTGAAAGACAGTTCAGCAGTTTCTCACAAAACTAAACATGGTCTTACCATACAATACAGCAACTGTGCTCCTTGGTATTTACCCAGAGGTATTCAAAACTTATGTCCCCCCAAAAACCAGAACACAAATGTTAATGGCAGCTTTGTTCATCATTGGCAAAACTCGAAAGCTGCCAGGATATCCTTCATTAGGCAAATGGAAATAAACTGCAGTACATTCAGACAATGGAATAGTACTCAGTACTAAATATAAATGAGCTATCCCAGCCAGGAAAAGACATGGAGGTAACTTAAATGCATATTATCAAGTGAAAGATGCCAATCTGAAAAGGTGCATGTTGTATGATACATTTAGAATGCATATGACATTCTAAAAAAGGCAAAACTATGGAGACAGTAAATATCAGGAGTTGTCAGGGGTTAGAGGTAAGGGAGGGATGAACAGGAAGAACACAGAGGACTTTTAGGGCAGTAAGACTACTCTATAGAATACTCTAATGGTGGATAGATGTCATTAGACATTTGTCCAAAAACATAGAATATACAATACTGTGAACCCTAATGCAGACTATGGACTTTGGGTGATGATGATATGTCAATGTAGGTTCATCAGTTGTAAAATGTACATTCTAGTGGCGGATGTTGATAATGGGAGAGGCTTTATACACGTAGGGATAGAGGGTATGAGGGAAATCTCTGTACCTTTCAGGGTGTGCTTGTCAAAGAGATATTCTGCCATGCCAGATTCAGGGGTTCCCATCTTGCACAAGCTGGTTACATGGTCACCAATTCTTTGATGGATTTCACCTGTTCATACAGGTAATGTGTCTCAATGTTAATGAGAGCTAAGCCTTAGGCTACCTTCCCCAGAGCCATGGGTGCCTTCTGTGGTCACCAAGGCAGTGCAGGTATGTTAGGGTTTCCTTTAACTTTTCTATAAGTTGTACCAAAACACCCACTTAAGTTTTTTCATTTTTACCATTCCTTCAAATAAAAAAATTTGGTACCCCCATCAAAAGCAAAAAACAGAAAACCCAAAAAACAGATTGGCTACACTGACAAATTTATGCAAACATTTAAGAAGTAATACCAATTTTACACACAAACCCTTTCAAAAAATCAAAAAGAGGGAGCACTTCCTAACTCATTTTATAAGGGTAGAATTAACCATATATCAAAACCAGATAAACATATTTTAAATAAGAAAAATGACAGACTAGGGGAGTTCCAGTCAAGATGGCAGAGTAGTTGGTTACTGGTGTCACTCTCTCCCAAAGAGTGACAAATTTGCAGCTATTCAGGACCAGCAATGGAGGCCCCAATATCTGCGCTGGAGTGGGTGGGAACTGTGCTCCACGAGACCCCAGTTCAGGTTGCTCCCCACTGCATAGTGAGACTTTAGAGCTTCTGGGCCCACACGCCCCAAGCCTGCTGGCCAGAGAAGGCAGGTGGGGTGGGACTTCCAGCCCAGGCTGGTCCTTGCCACTGGGAGAGTCTTAAGAGGCTCAAGGCCCCGACACCCCAAGCAAGCCATGCCGGAGAAGACAGGTGGGGCAGGACTTCCAGCCCAAGCTAGTTCCTGCTTCCCAGAAGTGGCAGTCCCTTCAGGATCCAAGCCAGACATCAGGGTAAAATGAGTGGACTGTGATACCCCTAGCCACAATGACAAAACACCAAAGGAAAGAAAACAGAAATATGAAAAATCAAGAAAGTACATCACCATCAAAGGAAAATAATAACTCTCAAGTGCTAGATCCTATAGAACAGGAAGTCTTTGAAATGACAGACTAAGGAAACTAAATGAGGAACAAGAAAACTCAGACAACACAATGAAATGAGAAAAAATATAATGGATCTGAAAGAAGAAATGTACAAAGGAATCAGTGCCTTGAAAAAGAATGTGGCTGAGCTTGTGGAGCTGAAGGATTCATTCAACAAAATAAAAAACACAACAGAGAGTTTAACCAGAAGATGAACAAGCAGAAGAGAGAATTTCTGACCTTGAACACAGGCTATTTGAATTAACACAGACAGACCAGAAAAAAGAATTTAAAAAGTGAAGAAAATCTAAGAGAGACAACAGACAACCTGAAGCCCTGAAATATCTGAATCATGGGTATTCCAGAAGGGGAGGAAAAGGAAATTGCATTGAAAACATATTCAATGAAATAATAGCAGAAAACTTCCGAGATATAGGGAAAGTCACAGATCTCCAGATTCAGGAAGCTAAAAGATCCCCAAACACATTCAACCCAAATAGGTCCTCTCCAAGACATGTGATAATCAAACTGGCAAAACTCAAAGACACAGAGAATCTTAAAGCTGCAAGAGAGAAGTGGCAACTCACCTATAAGGGAGCCCCAGTCAGAATAACATCAGACTTTCCATCAGAACCCTAAAAGCCAGAAAAGAATGGGATGATTTTTCAAAATACTAAAGGACAAAAATTGCAAGCCAAGAATACTTTACCCAGCAAGACTATCCTTCTGAAATGAAGGACGAATAGTATATTTCTTAGACAAACAAAAACTGCAGGAATTCACTACTGCAAGACCAGCCCTACAAGAAATTCTCAAGAAGTACTGGGTTTGATACCACAAAAACAACCATCACTGCCATGAATAAACAAGAAAGAACAATACCTACCAGCAAAACAAAAAAGCTAACAAAAGAGAAAAGAAATATTTTATCTACCACCCCAAGAAACCAACAAATATGGATAACAAACAGAAAATTAGAAAGAAAGGCACAAAACAGACTTAAGACATATAAACAAAAATCAGTAAAATGCTAGGAGTAAATCAACACCTTTCAATAATAACTCTAAATGTAAAGGGATTAAATTCCCCATTCAAAAGACCCAGACTGACTGCCTGGATTAAAAACATGGACCCAAAAATATGCTGTCTTCAAGAGACTCACTTGACCTGTAAAGATACACATAGACTAAGAGTGAAAGGATGGAAAAAGATATGTCATGCAAATAGAAATGAAAAATGAGCTGGAGTAGCTATTCTTATATTAGATAAAATAGACTTTAAAGCAAAAACCATAAAAAAAGATAAAGAAGGCCACTATATAATGACAAAAGAATCTATCCATCAAGAAGACATAACAATCATAAATATATATTCACCCAATGTTGGAGCAGCCAGATTTACAAAGCAAACACTATTAAATCTAAAGAAAGAGATAGACACTAACACCATAATAACAGGGAACCTGAACATCCCACTCTCATCATTGGACAGGTCAGCTAGGCAAAAAATCAATAGAGAAATACAAGGTCTAAAAAATACTTTAGAACAACTGGACTTGGCAGATATCTACAGAACATTCCATTCAACAACCTCAGAATATTCATTCTTCTCATCAGCACATGGAACATTCTCCAGGATAGTTAGGTCACAAAGCAAGTCTCAACAAATTTTTAAAAATTAGAATTATTCCATGTATTTTTTCTGATCACAATGGGCTAAAATTAGAAATCAATAATAAACAAAAATCTGAAAACTATACAAACACATGGAAATTAAACAACATTCTACTTAATGACATATGGGTCCAAGAAGAAATTAAACAGGAAATCAAAAAATGTATTGAAACTAATGAAAATAATGACTCATCATACCAAAACCTGTGGGATACTGCAAAAGCAGTATTAAGGGGGAAATTTATCACATTAAATGCTTACTTCAAAAGAATGGAAAGATGGCAAATAAATAACCTAACACTTCACCTTGAAGATCTAGATAAACAAGAACAATCCAAACTAAAGTTAGCAGATGAAAAGAAACAGTTAAGATCAGAGCATAATTAAATGAAATAGAAGCCCCAAAAAACAATACAAAAGATCAATGACACAAAAAATTGGTTTTTTTAAAAGATAAATAGAATTGACAAACCTTTAGCAAGATTAACTAAGAAAAGAAGAGAGAAGACCGAAATAACAAAAATTAGAAATGAAAAAGGTGATATTACAACTGACACCTCAGAAATACAAGGAATCATTAGTGACTATTATAAACAACTATATAGCAACAAATTTGAAAATCTGGAGGAAATGGATAAATTTCTGGATGCATACAAACTACCAAAACTGAGCCAAGAAGGTATAGAAAATCTGAACAGAGCAATAATAAAAGAGATTGAAGCTGCTATCAAAGAAAAGCTCCCAACAAAGAAAAGCCCAGGACCAGATGGGCTCACTGCAGAGTTCTACCAAACCTTCAGGGAGGAACTGATACCAATTCTCTACAAACTGTTCCAAAAGAATGGCCATTCTCCCAAACTCATTCTACCTGGCAAACATCACCCTGATACCAAAACCAAAGATGCATCAAAAATAGAAAACAACAGGCCAATACCCTTGATGAATACAGATGCAAAAATCCTCAATAAAATACTAGCTAACGGAATACAGCAACACATACAGAAAATTATACACCATGATCAAGTGGGATTCATCCCAGGGATAGCAAGGTTGGTTCAACATATGCAAATCAATAAATGTGATACACTACATCAATAAAAGCAAAGATGAAAACCATATGATCATCTCTATAGACACTGAAAAAAGCAATTGACAAAATTCAACATTCTTTCATGATAAAGACTCTTTATAAATTAGGCATAGACGGAAAGTATCTCAACATAATTAAAGCCATATACAATAAGCCCACTGCCAATATCATCCTGAACAGGGAAAAGCTTTCAGCTTTTCCCTTAAAAACAGGAACTAGACAAGGATGCCCACTCTGCACTCCTATTCAACATAGTGTTGGAAGTACTGGTCAGAATAATCAGAGAAGAGAAGGAAATAAAGGATATCCAGATTGGAAAGGATGAAGTCAGGCTATCCCTTTTTGCAGATGATATGATGCTATATATTGAACAGCCTAAAGTCTCCATTAAAAAAAACTCCTAGAGTTGATAAATGATTTAAGCAAAGTTGCAGGATACAAAATCAACACACAAAAATCAGTAGTATTTCTATACTCCAACAGTGAACATGCAGAAAAAGAAATCAAGAAAGCTAGTCCATTTACAGTAGCCACCAAAAAATTAAAATTCTTAGGAATAAAGCTGACAAAGGATGCGTAAAATCTCTGTGAAGAGAACTACAAACCCCTGTTGAGAGAAATTAAAGAAGACACAAGAAGATGGAAAAATATCCCATGCTCTTGGATTGGAAGAATTAACACTGTGAAAATGTCCATATTACCCAAAGTGATCTACAGATTCAATGCAATCCCCATCAAAATTCCAATGACATTTTTCTCTGAGATGGGAAAAGCTATCCAGACATTTATATGGAACAACAAAAGACTACACATAGCCAAAGCAATCCTGAGCAAAATAATACAGCTGGAGGCATAACACTACCTGACTTTAAAGTATATTACAAAGATATAATAACCAAAACAGCACAATACTAGCATAAAAATAGACACACGGATCAATGGAATAGCTCAGAAATCAATCATATGCCTACAGCCATCTGAGACAAAGGCAGCAATTCTACATACTGGAGAAGAGACTGCCTTTTCAACAAATGGTGCTGGGAAAACTGGATACTCATATGTAGGAAAATAAAACTAGACCTGCACCTTTCACCATATATCAAAATCAACTCAAGATGGATTAAAGAATTAAATATACATCTTGAAACAAAAAAATTCCTTAAAGAAATCATAGGGAAACAGTCCAGGAAGTAGGAGTGGGTACAGACTTCATGAATAGGACCCAAAAAGCACAGGCAACTAAAGGAAAAATAAACAAGTGGGATTATATCAAAGTAAAAAGCTTCTGCACAGCAAAAGAAACAATCAACAGAGTAAAAAGACAACCAACAGAGTGGGAGAAAATATTTACAAAATATAAATCTGACAAAAGATTAATATTCAGAATATACAAGGAACTCAAACAACTTTACAGCAAAAGAAAAAAAGAGAAAAAAAGCCAATTAAAAAATGGGCAAAGGAGCTCAATAGGTATTTCTCAAAGGAAGATATACAAATGGCCAACAGACACATGAAAAAATGCTCAACCTCACTCAGCATCCAGGAAATGCAAATCAAGACCACTTTGAGATACCATCTCACTCCAGTTAGGATAGCTAACATCCAAAGGACTGAGAATAAGTGCTGGAGAGGTTGTGGAGAAAAAGGAACTCTCAGACACTGTTGGTGGGGCTGCAAAATGGTGCAGCCTTTATGGAAAATGGTATGGAGGTTCTTCAAACAATTACAGATAGATCTACCATATGACCCAGCTATCCCACTGCTGGGAATATACCCAGAGGAATGGAAATTCTCATGCTGAAGGGATACCTGTACTCAAATGTTTATCACAGCTCTATTTACAACAGCCAAGGGTTGGAACCAGCCCAAGTGTCCATCATCTGATGAGTGGATAAGGAAACTGTGGAATATCTACACAATGGAATACTACTGTGCTATAAAAAAGAATGAAATACTACCCTCACAACGACATGGATGGACTTAGAGAAAATTATATTAAGTGAAACAAGTCAGGCACAGAAAGAGAAATACCACGTGTTCTCACTTATTTGTGAGAGCTATAAGTAAATAAATAAATAAACTCACAAACAAATAAAGGGTGTGGGGAGGAAGAAGACAGAATAGCCACAAAAATTCCTTCAATTTTTCAAGTCAAGTGAACAGATATGATGCAGGGGGGGAGGAGGGGGGAGTGGAATGGGTAAAGGGGCATGAAAATCAACTACAATTTATATTGAGAAGTAAAATTTTAAAAAATAATAATTTTTTTAAAAAAGAAACGATAAATGACAGACGAGAAACCCTTACAAATATAAGAAAAAAATTTTCACAAAACATTAGCAAATCTTGCACTATATAAAAAGGATAATATGACATGGTCATATAAGGTTTATCTCAGAAATTCGGGTTACCTGAACACACAAAAATCAATGATATTCACCATATTAACAGAATAAATGATAAGCAACATATAATTATTCCCATAGATGAAGAAAAGGCTTATGACAAAATTCAGTAGCCATTTGTGATTTAAATAAAAATCTCCAGGAATAGAAGGAAACTTCCTCTAACTGTTTTGTTATTATTTTTAATTGGCACACAATAATTACATATGAGGATATGTCAAAAAGTTCACGTAAATATTAATACTATCTTTTAATTTTAATTTTCACACAAACTTTTTGAAGTACCTTTGTAATTATGGGATACAATGTGATATTTAGATGTATGTGTACAATACGTGATGATCAAATTGGGGTAATTAGCATCTCCATCACCTCAAACACTTGCCGTTTCTTTGTGTTGGGAACATTCAAACTTCTCTCTTCTAGCTATTTGAAGTTGTACAATAAATTGTTGTTTTTAAGATTCCACATATAAGTAAGAACATGTGGTGTTTCTTCTTCTGTGCTTGGCTTATTTCACTTAACATAGTGTCCTCCAGGCTCATCCACGTTGCCACGAATGAGAGGATTTCATTCTTTTATGGCTGTGTAGTATTCCATATTTTTTCAATCATTCCTTGATGGACACTTAGTTTGACTCCATATCTTGGATATAGTGAATAAGGCTGCAATAAACATGGGAGTGCAAGTATCTCTCTGATAATGTTGATTTTCTTTCTTTTGAATGTATATCCAGTAGTGGGATTGCTGGATCATATGGTAGTTCTATCTGTAGTTGTGTGAGAAGTCACCACACTGTTTTCCATAATGGCTGTACTAATTTACATTCCCACCAACAACATATGATTTCCCCTTTCTCCACATCCTCACCAGCATTTGTTATTTTCTGTATTTTTGATAATACCCAGTCTAACTGGAATGTGATATCATTGTGGTTTTGACTTGCATTTCCCTGATGATTAGTGATGTTGAGCATTTTTTTTCATATACTTTTTGGCCATTTGTATGTCTTCTTTCAAAAACTGTCTATTCAGTTCCTTTGCCCATTTCTGAATTGTATTATTTGTTTTTTTTTATTAATCTATTTAAGTTCTTTGTATATTCTGGATATTAATCCCTTGTCACATGCATAGTTTGCAAATATTTTCTCCCATTTTGCCTGTTGTCTTTTCACTCCATGGACTGTTTCCTTTGCTATGCAGAAGCTTTTCAGTTTGACATAACCTTATTTGTTAATTTTTGCTTTTGTTCCCTGTGATTCTGAAGTTTCTGGTTTCGTCTAGAAGTTTTACCGTTTCAAGTGTAACATTTAAGTCTTTAATCCATTTCAAGTTGATCTTAGTATATGGTGAGAGATCGGGGTCTAGTTTCATTCTTTGCATATGGTTCTCCAATTTTTCCAGCACCTTTTATTGAAGAAACTGTCCTTTCCCAAATGAATGTTCTTGGCTCCTTTGTCAAAAATCAGTTGGCTGTAGGTATTTGGATTTATTTCCGAATTCTCTATTCTGTTACCTTTGTCTATGTATCTGTTTTTGTGTCAGTACCATGCTGTTTTGATAGCTTTGTAGTATATTTTGAAGTCAGAGAGTGTGATACCCCACACTTTGTTCTTTTTGCTCAGGATTGTTTTAGCTATTTGACATCTCTTGTTGTTCCATATAAATTTTTAATTTATTTTTTCTATTACTGTGAAGTATGACATTGGAAGTTTGATGGGGATTGCATTGAAACTGTAGGTCACTTTGGATAACATGGTCACTTTGACAATATTGATTCTTCCAGTCCCTGAGCATGGGATTTTTTGTGTGTCTACTTTAATTTCTTTAGTCAGTGTTTCATAGTTCTCATTGTGGAGATCTTTCAACTCCTTGGTTAGATTTATTCCTAGGTATTTTGCTGTTGTTGTTGTTGTTGCTATTGTGAATGGGATAGCTTTCCTGATTTCTATTTCTGCAAGTTCATTGTTGGTGTATAAAAATGCTACTGATTTTTGTATCTTGATTTTGCATCCTGCAACTTTACTGAATTTGTTTGTAAGGCCTAGGAGTTTTTGGTAGAGTTTTTAGTTTTCTCTCTATATAAAATTATGTCATCTGCAAACAAGGACAATTTTATTTCCTCCTTTCCAATTTGGAAAATTTATTTCTTTCTCTTGCCTAGTTGCTCTGGCTAGGACTTTCAGTACTATGTTGAATAGAAGTCGTGAAACTGGGCATCCTTGCCTTGTTACAGTTCTTAGGGAGAATGCTTTCAACTTTTCCCCATTCTGTATGATATTAGCTGTGGGTTTGTCATATATACCCTTTATATTATTAAGATACTTACTTTATATGCCTAATTTGTTGAGAGTCTTTATCATCAAAGGATATTGACTTTTATCAAATTTTTTTTTCTGCATCTGTCAAAATAATCATATGAGATTTTTTTACCTTCATTTTGTTGATGTGATATATTATGTTTATTCATTTGCATATATTGAGCCATCCTTCCAGCCATGGGATAAATCCCACTTGATCTTTTTGATATGCTGTTGGATTCAGTTGCTAGAGCTTTATTGAAGATTTTTGCATAAATGTGCATCAGGGATATTGGCCTGTAGTTTTCTTTTTCTGTTGTGTTCTTCCCTCGACTGGGGATCAGGTAATGCTGGCCTTGTGATATGAGTTTGGAAGGGTTCTATCCACTTCAATTTTTTGAAGTAGTTTAAGAAGTATTTCTTTTTAAATGTTTGATGAAATTCAGCAGTGAAGTTATCTGGTCCTGGGATTTTCTTGGTTGGGAGAGTTTTTATTAGTGATTTAATCTTGTTACTTGTCGTTGGTCTATTTAGGTTTTTGTGGTTTTTGTTTTGGGGGGGTTGTTTTGCAGCTGGCCTCTACATGGATCCAAACTCTTGACCTTGGTATTATAACACTACACTCTAACTAACTGATGAGCTAACTGGCCAGCTATATGTAGGTATTTTATTTCTTCTTGGTACAGTTACAATCTTGGTAGGTCATATGAGTCTAGGAATTTATCCGTTTCCTCTAGGTTTCATATTTATTGGCATATAGTTGTTCATAATAGTTTCTGATGATCCTTTCTATCTCAGTGTTATCTGTTGTAATGTCTTCATTTGCATTTCTGATTTTATTTATCTCTTGGTCTTCTCTTTTTTTCTTGGTTAGTCTGCCTAACGGTTTGTCAATTTTGTTTATCTTTTCTAAGAACCAACTTTTCATCTGATTAATCTTTTGTGTTTTATTTTTAGTCTCAATTTCATTTATTTCTGCTCTGATTTTTATTATTTCTTTTCTTCTACTTATTTTGGGTTTAGTTTGTTCTTGCTTTTCTAGTTCCTTCAGGTGTATTGGTAGGCTGTTTATTTGAAATCTTTTGTGTGTGTGTGATGCCTGGCTGGTATGGGATCTGAACCTTTGGCCTAGGTGTTACAAGGCTGTGCTCTAACCAACGAGCTAATCAGCCATACCCCACCCCTCACCTTTAAAAAAAAATTTTTTTTTTGATGTAGGCATTTATTACTGTAAACTTTTCTATTAATACTGCCTTGGCTGAATCCAATAGGTTTTGGTATGTTGTGTTTCTATCTTCATTAGTTTCAAGAAATTTATTTCCTTCTTAATCTTTTCTTTGACCCATTGGTCATTCAAGAGCATGTTGTTTAATTTCCATGTATTTGTGTAGTTTCACACGTACTTTTTTTATTGATTTCTAGTTTTATTCCATTATGGTAAGAAAAAAATACTTGATATGATTTCAGTGTTTTTGAAATTGTTGAGACTTATTTTGTGGCCTATCATATGGTCAATCCTGGAGAATGTTTCATGTTCCAATGAAGAGAATGTGTATTCTTCAGCTGTACAATGAAATTCCCTCCATATGTCTGTTAGGTCCATCTGGTCTATGGTGCCATTTAAAGCTGATGTTTCCTTGTTTATTTTCTGTCTTGATGATCTCTCCAGTGGTGAGAGTGGGGTGTTAAAGTCCCAAACTATTACTGTGTTGGTGTCTATCTCTCCCTATAGATCATATAATATTTGCTTTCCGTATCAGGTTTCTCAGGGGTTGGATGTATGTAAATTTATAATTGTTACACACTCTTGCTCTCTTGATCCCTATATCATTATATAGTGCCCTTCTTTGTCTCTTAGTACTGTTTTGATATAAAGACTGTTTTATCTGATGTAAGTATAGCTACTCCTGCTCACTTTTCTTTTCCATTAGCATGGAAGATCCTTTTCTGTACTTTACATTTCAGTCTATGTGTGTCTTTGGAGGTAGAGTGTGTTTCTTGAAGGCAGCATATAGATGGGACATTTTTTTTTCCCAGTCAGCCAGTCTATATCTTTCAATTGGGGCATTTAATTTGTTTACATTCAAGGTTATTATTGATATGTGAGGTCTTACTCTTGTCATTTCGTTGGTTGTTTTCTGATTGTTTTGTGTTTTCTCTCTCCCTTTCTTCTTCTCTTACTGTTTATCCTTGAGGTTTGGTGGATTTCTGTATTGATAGAGTTTGAGTCCTTTCTCTTTCTAATTTATGTATCTGCTCTACCAGTAAGTATTATATTTTCAGATAGTTTCATGATGGTTGTTATCATTCTTTCTCTTCTAGATGTTCTAGATGTAGGACTCCCCTAAGCATTTCTAGTGAGGCTGGTCCAGTGGGGATGAATTCCTGTAATATTTGCTTCTCTAAGAAAGGTTTTATTTTGCCTTCATTTCTGAAGGATAGCTCTTCCAGGTACATTTTTCTCGGCTGGCAGTGTTTTTCTTTCAGTACTTTGAATTCTCTCATGGCATGCAGGGTTTCTGCTAAGAAATTTTCTGTTACTCTAATGGGGATTCCATATAAGTGAAAATGCTTTTCTCATAGTCTTAATAGAATTTTCTCTCTGTCTTTAACTTTGGAAGGTTTGACTACAATGTGTCTTGGAGATGACATTTTGGGGACCTTTGAGCTTCCTGGACTTGGATGTTTGTATCTTCCCCAAGACTAGGAAAGTTTTCAGCTATTATTTCATAAAATATTTTCAATATCTTTTTTGTTTTCTTCTTCTGGAATGCCCATATTTTGAATATTTGTTCACTTAATAATATCCCATAGATCTTCTAAGCTTTTATCATTCATTTTTATTCTTTTTTCTTTTTCTTATCTTCCTGTGCTTTCTAAACTGCTATCTTCAAGATCAGAATTTTTTTCTTCTATTTGATCTAGCCTGCTGTTGAGAATCTTGGATATATTTTTTGTTTCATTCTTAGTGAATTAATGAATGCATTTTTATTTCATTCTTAATGAATTAATGAATTCTCCTATTCCAAGATTTCTGTTTGATTTTTTGTAAAGACATCCATCTCTTTGTCAAATTTCTCATTCAGATTGTGAATTGTTTTTCTGATATCATCAAACTGTTTATCTATATTCTCTTGTATCTCAACAAGGTTCCTTAACATAATTAATTTGAATTACTTTTCTGGCAACTTGGCAAGTTCCAATTTTGCAGTTCCATTAAAGGAGCATTATGTTATCATTCGTTGGTGTCATGTTACTGTGTATGTTCATGTTTCTTGTTTCCCTGAATTAATATTTGTGCATCTGGTGGAATAGTCACCCCTTTAAATCTTGTGAAGTGGCTTGCATGGGCAAAGACTTCCACCTGCAAATGCATCCTAGGGTGTAAACTGGGTAAAGTCAAATGGATTTGTTCAGGATGGATATAGTAGTGCAGACTCTGGGTAAGCTCTTCAATGGTATTCCACTTTGCTTTGTTTGCAAGTGAATCAGTGACCTATGCTTAGTAGGTTTGTGGCAGTGGTGGCATGTCTTTGCCAGGGGAGGGATCACTACGTTGGTTCACAGGCCAGGGGTGTGCATGTGCACCCAGTGGGTCAGTCATCTAGGGAGCCAGGTACTGGGGATGTGGATACTGGATTGATTCTTGGGCTGGGGTTATGGCTGTATGGTACATCAAGGTCTCTGAGACTGGTTTGCCATGTGCAAGGTCACCATGCTGGTTCTCTGATCAGGGGTGGGCCCACCAGGGGCACATTAACCAGTCTGTTCCTCACTCGGATTTTGTCGGGTCTGCCGCCGGCTGACCCAAACAGCCCTAGCCTCGTTCCTTTTGGTGGGCGAGCAAATGGCCCAGGATTCCTCTTTCCCTCCTGTCCCCTTTGGAAGGAGATGGGGGAAGAGAGCCGTGAAGAGAGGTGAGCACACCCGCCGGCCCCCCAAACAGCCCAGTTAAAGAACACTCAGATGCAGCGGGGGTTCTATTTAGCAGTTCCGTTTATTACCACACAAGCACTTGCTTTTAAAGGCAAATGGAGAAGGGAGGTTTTGTACATAATATTATCAGATTAAAGGTCAAGAGAGCATGCATCATGTCTCAATGCCTAGCTATTGTAACCTCGACTGCAGAAGCGTGTATTTGGCCAATAACAGCTAAGGCAAGGTTCCCGCTGACACCCCCACCCTACTTCCTCCTGGCGCCTTATTAGGCTGCCACATTAGTACACCCTTGTGGGCCCATAATGGTGCCACTTGTAATGTCATTTAAGGTGGCGTTAGTTTTTAAGGCCCGACAGGATTTGTGTGCATGTGATGGCTCAAAGACTTGGCAGTGGGTCTTCCAGGGACATGACAGCTGAGTTGCTTCTCTGAGCCAGGGCTGTGGGTATATTTTGGCTCAGCTAGCTGAGTACATGTCTGCCCATAGCTCTTCCACTGTGCCACTTCTTAGGGCCTGATGTAAGATTGTGCTTCCTTTGGTGGTTCAGGAGCTGGTCTGCCAAGGGAGGAGCTGCTGAGCCTCTTCTCAGAAAGTGGGCAAGGACACTAGTTGGGGACTGCAGTGAGAGGACCTGTCTGTCCACTTCTTGGGAGGTGGGCAGGGCAAGTAGACAGGCCTGCAGCAGGGAGCCTGCCCCTATTTGTGGGACTGTTGGCAAGGCCACTAGTCAGGCCTGAAGTTAGGGGATTCTTCCAGCTTTTCAGAGTGTTGGCAAAGCCGTTAGGTAGGCCTGCAGTCATGGGGCCCATCCAGCTGCTTTTGGGCAGTGGACAGGGCCACTAGACAGGGCTTCAGTGAAGAGGCCTGTCTAGCAGCTTCTGGATGCTGGGTGGGGATGCTAGGCAGGCCTGCAGTGAGGGGGCTCACCAGCCACTTCTGTGACTGTTGGAAAGGCCACTAGGCAGGATTATTTAGGATGCAACCACTTGGCCACTTCTCTGGGAGGGTGTGGATGCACTTTATTTCCACTGGCCTGAAGGCATGTTCATTAGGAGAGACCTATGAGCTGTTTTTCTGGTTGTGGCTCAGGTGCACACAACTCAGTCAGTTGGCCTGGCTGGGGGATAGGAGGAGTTATGCAGGGTGGCCTACCCGAGGAGGGTCTGCCTGTCTGATTTCTGGCTGGGGACATGGGGATTCATAAGTTCAGCCAGAATAGGGTTGGTTTCCCAGGCTGCAGAACTAGAGGAACAACCACTGTGAGTCCAGGCTTCAAGCTACTGGGATCAGGGCATCGTAGCTTCCTTCCTGTGAATGCACTGGGATGGGACCAGAGCCTTAAGGCTGGGGAAGCACCATGGCTAATGGATCCAGGGTAGAGTGCTTTCCTAGCAATGTTTCTTGTTTCAGGATGGCACTACCCTGAATCTGCTTGGGTCACAAGACAGGAGGGTGAAGAGTAACAGTTTGTGCTACTGTTCTAAGAGTGATGCAGTGTATGTATTCTAGGCTACTCCCCAAACTTGGCTCTGGGCTTGTGCTGCCAAATGGTCTGCTGGCCTCTGTATTAAGGATGGGGCTTGGAGTGAGTCATCTGTCTACCTCTTCAGTGTAAGGGAAAATTCCTCCTGTACTGATTCCAGTGTTAGAGATATAGAGGCTGAGGCTGTGTGCCTTTATCTTTACTCTCTATGCTGTCATCCTAGGATTTCATGCTCCACAAGGATCTCTTATCTGTCTCCTGCTGCACTCCTGCATCTCCCACAGATGCTCCTGTCAATATTTAGCTGTTAGTTGTTCCGGGCCTTTCCTGTGGGAGGAACGTGTTCAGGGCACATCTAGTCTACCATGTAGCCCTGCCTTTCTCCTGTGCCCCATGGGTTTTGGTATGTTGTATTTCCATTTTTGTTTGGCTCAGGAGATTTTTTAGTTTCTCTTAATTTCTTCATTGACCCAATGGTTGTTCAAGATCATGTTGTTTAATTTCCATGTATTTGTGAATTTTCCAAAGTTTCTCTTGTTACTAGTTTCTAGTTTCATGCCATTGTGTTCAGAAGAGATACTTGACATGAGTATGATTTCAATCTTCTAAAATTTGTTAAGACTTACTGTGGCCGAACATGTGATCTGTCCAGGAGAATGTTCTATGTGCTGTTAAGAAGTATGTGTATTCTGCAGCTGTTGGATGGAATATTCTGTATATGTCTATTAAATCCATTTGGTCAAGACGATAGCTTAACTTTGATGTTTCCGTATTGGTCTGGATGATCTTTCCATTGTTGAAAGTGGGAGACTGAAGTATTTCAATCTCTCTCTCCTTTCAGATCTAGTAATATTTTGTTTTTGTATACTTAAATGTTCCAATGTCATGTTTACATATATTTACAACTGTTATATTCTCTTGCTGAATTCACGTCTCTATCATTATACAAAGATCTTCTTTGTCTCTTTTTACTGTTTTTGTCTTAAAGTCTATTTTTTAAAAACTAATCACTATACACTATAGTTGATTTTTGTGGCCCTTTACCAATTCCTCCCTTTCCTCCCTCCCTCTCCCTCTTTTCCACCCCCATCAATATCATATCTTTCTCTTCTCTTAACAAGTTCAAGGAATTATTGTGATTGTTGAGTCTTTTTTTCCTATTAATTTGGTTGTTTTTTAAATTATTTTTATTAGCTCCCACATATAAGTGAGAACATGCAGTATTTCTCTTTCTGTGCCTGAGCTATTTTATGTAACATAATTTTCCCTAAGTTCATCCATGTTGCTGCATGTTGCAGTATTTCATTCTGTTTTACAGCAGAATAGCATTCCATTTGGTACATATACCGCATTTTCCTTATCCACTCATCTGATATGGACATTTAGGCTGATTCCAACTCTTGCCTATTGTAAATAAGGCTGCAATAACATGGGAGCACAGCTATCCCTTCAACATGATGATTTCTATTCCTTTAGGTATATACCCAGCAGTGCTATAGCTGGGTCTTATGGTAGGTCTATCTGAAGTTGTTTGAGAAACTTCCATACCATCTTTCATAATGGCTGCACCATTTTATGATCCCATCAACAGTAGGAGTGTTCCCCTTTCTCCACATCCTCACCAGCATTTCTTATTCTCAGTCTTTTGGATGTTAGTCAGCCTAACTGCCATGAGATGATATCTCAATGTGGTCTCATTTGAATTTCCCAAATCTGAGTAATGCTGAGTCTTTTTTCATGTGTCTGTTGGCTATTTGTTTATCTTCCTTTGAGAAATGCCTATTAAGCTCTTTTGCTCATTTATTAACTGGGTTACTCTTTTTTTGCTGTTAAGTTGTTTCAGTTCCTTGTATGCTCTGGAAATTAATCCTTTGTCAGACACATACTTTGCAAATATTTTGTCTCACTTTGTAGGTTGTATTTGTGCTCTGTTAATTGTTTCTTTTGCTGTACAGAAGCTTTTTAGTATGATATAATACATTTGTTTATTTTTCCTTAGATTGCCTGTCATTTGGGGATCATATTCATAAAGTTTATGCCCAGACCTACTTCCTGAAGTATTTCCCCTATGTTTTCTTTTAGTAGCTTTGTAGTTTCAGGATATATACTTAATTATTTAATCCATTTTGACTTGAATTGGTATATGGTGAAAGGAACAGGTCTAGTTTCATTCTTCTACATATGGATGTCCAATTTTCCCAGCACCATTTATTGAAAAGACATTCTCTTCCCTAGTGGGTATTCTTTTGTCAAAGATCAGATGGCTAGATGTGAATGGGCTGATTTCTGGGTTCTCTATTCTGTTCCATTCGTCTGTGTGTCTGTTTTTATGCCAGTACCATGCTGTTTTGGTTACTACAGCTTTGTAGTATGTTTGAAGTCAGTTAGTGTTATGCCTCCAGCTTTACTTTTTTTGTCCAGGATTGTTTTGGCTATTAGGGGTCTTTGGTTGTTCCGTACGAATGTTAGGATTGTTTTTTCCATTTCTATGAAGAATTTCATTGGCATTTTGATGGGGTTTACATTGAATCTGTAGATCACTTTGGGTAGTGTGGACATTTTCACAATGTTAATTCTTCCAATCCAGGACCATGGGATATATTCCCATGTTTTTGTGTCCTCTTTAGTTTCTCTGAACAGTGATTTGTAGCTCTTATCATAGAGATTTTTTGCATTCTTGGTTAACTTTATTCCCAGGTAATTTTTTTTCTGGTGATTAGTGTAAATGGGCTAGATTTCTTGATTTCTTTTTCTGCTAGTTCATTGTTGGGAGTATAAAAATATTACTGGTTTTTGTGTGTTGATTTTGCATTCTGCAACTTTGCTGAAATCATTTATCCACTCCAAGAGGTATTTTGTAGAGTCTTTAGGCTATTCTACATAGTGGATTAAGTCATCTGCAGACAGGGACAATTTGACTTCATCTTGTCCAATCTGGATACCCTTTACTTCTTTCTCTTCCCTGATTGCTCTGGGCAGTACTTCCAGTAGTATGTTGAATAGGAGTGGTGAGAGTGGGCATCCTTGTCTTGTTCCTGTTCTTAAGAGAAAAGCTTTTTTTCCCCCCCATTCACGATGATATTGGCAGTGGTTTTGTCACATATGGCTTTTGTTGTTTTGAGATACTTTCCTTCTATACCTAATTTGTTGAGAGTCTCTATCATGAAGGGATGTTGAATTTTGTCAAATGCTTTTTTAGCATCTATTGAGATAATCATTTGGTTTTAGTCTATTGTATAACTTATCCCATTCTCTTTTTTTTATTTGCATAGAGTATTTTTTTCTACCCCTTCACTTTCAGTCTTTGTGTGCTTTCATCGCTGAAGTGAGTCTCTTATAGGCAGCATGTAGATAAGTCTTGTTTTTTTAATACATTCAGCTGCTCTTTGTCTTTTGATTGAATAATTTACTACATTTACATGCAAGGTTTTTATTAACATGTAAGGACTAACCACTGCCATTTTGTTCATTATTTTCTACTTGTTTTATAGATCCTTAGTTCCTTTCTTTTCCTGTTACTGTTTTCTTTGGCGGTTAAGTGATTTTTTATAGTGATATGTTTTGATTCCTTGCCTTTTATTTTTTGTTTATCTCCCATAGGTTTTTGGTTTGTAATTATCATTTGGCATTAAGAAAAAACAGCTTATGTTTATAACAGGTTGTTTTCAGCTGATAACAACTAAACTTTGCAAAAAAATTAAACTCTACATTTTTACTCCATTCCCCCCTTACATTTCAAATTTTTGATATCACCATTAACATCTTTTTATATTGCATATTCCTTAACAAATGTTATCGTTATTATTATTTTTAATAGTTTTATCTTTTAACCTTTATACTAAAGATATAAGTGATTTACCCACAACCATCACAGTATTAGAGTATATTGCATTTGACTGTCTACTTACTTTTACCAGAGGGTTTTATAGTTCAGATACTTTTGTGTTACTCATTAGTGTCTTTTTCTTTTAGCCTGAAGAAGTCCTTTTAGCATTTCTTCTAAGACACATCTGGTGGTGGTGAACTTTCTCAGCTTTTGTTTTTCTGGGGAAGAATTTATCTCTCAAGGGGCCGCTTTCCTGGGTAGGCATAGTTTAGCAGTGTTTTTTGTTTGTTTGTTTGTTTGTTTGTCTTTCTTTCAGCACTTTGAATATATCATCTAACTCTTTCTGGGCCTATAGGGTTTCTGCTGAAAAATTTGCTGCTGGGCATATTGGAACTCCGTCATATTTTATTTTCTTCTATTCTCTTGCTGCTTTCATGATCCTCTCTTTGTCTTTGATTTTTGACATGATTATAATATGTCCTGGCATAGTTTATTGGATTGATTCTAATGGGAGACTTTGACCTTCCCACTCCTGAATACTTATATCTTTTTCAAGGCTTGAAAAGTTTTCTGTTATTATTTTTTTCAATAAGTTGTCTATTATCTTTCCCTTCTCCATCTTGAATGCCAAGAACACAAACATTTTGGTCGTTTGATGTCTCATAAATTCTGTATGCTTTTTAATTTATTTTTCATTCTTTTTCCTTCTTCTGACTGTATATTTTCAGATAACATGTCTTCAAGATCACAGATTCTTTCTTCTCCTGCTATTGGTGATCTCTATTGCATTCTTCATTTCATTCATTATATTCTTCATCTTCAGTATTTCTGGTTTTATTGTTATTATTATTTCAATCTCTCTTCAATGTGTTATTGTGGTAACTTATTACTTTCCTCATTTCTTTAAATTGTTTCATTGTATTTTCTTGAAATCTCCTAAGCTCTCTTAACATAGTCATTTTGAATTACTTTTCAGGAAGTTTACATTTTTCATCTGTTTAGGGGCATTCGCTGGCACTTTATTTTTTCTTTTGGGTGATGTCATGTTTCCTTGATTGTCCTTGATCCTTGTTGCCACACATCAATGTCTGCACATTTGAAGAAGTGGGTATTTATTTCAGTATTCATAGACTGTCTTTGTCTGAGAACATCCTTAACAGTAAGCCTATCCAGAGATCATGGACAGACCATCTGGCATAGTCCATACCCCCAGGACTGCTGAGGCCTTTGCAGCCCTATGGGGCATAAAAAGCCGAGGACCATCATGGTCTGTGTGACACTGGACTGGAATCCTGTGGCCACTGAGTTTGGTGCAGTGCTGGGGTGCACCCAAAACCCTGTGGTTACTGAGGCCTGCCAGACACTGAGGCTCACCAGGAACCCAAGGACATGGTAGTTGGACAGAGGTAATGCAGACTGCAGATGGAGTCTGGTTCACAGGGGTTTCAGGTTTGCACCTACCACAAGGGCATGTCTGGATGATCCGTACTCAGGTATGACCTGGAGTCAGCAACTACGGATGTCTACCCAGTGCTGAGTTCTACTGTGGTGGGCCTGGTGTTGGGGGTCCAAGACAAAGTCCTATGCTTACTTCCCTCTCTTTCCCCCAAGGAAATATTTCTCTCTGTGCTATGCAGCCTGGGGTTTAGGGAGGAGTGACATGGGTGATATAAAACTGACCTTTCTACCCACTGCAATGTGTCTATTCTTACTATTGTTCCCTAACCAGGTGTTCTCTCACCTGGTTTCTTTAGCCCTTGTAAACATATTTTTGTGTGTAGATAGTTGTTTTAATTGATGTGTCTGTGCGGAGATAATAGCTGGAGAGTCCTATTCCACCATCTGGTTCTGCCCTCTGACCAATATATTGATTTTAAATAAAGGTGTTAAGGCAACTAAAAGAGGAAATAAAAGTTTTTTGACATCTGGAAATAAAACAACTGGTTGTCTATATGCAAAAAAGGTGAACTTCAACCCTTACTTCACACATACACAAAAAAAATTACCTTCAATGGGAATAGTGGTTTAAATGTAAAGGCTAAAACTATAATACCTCTAGAAGAAAACACAGGAGAGAATCTCTGTGACTTTGGCATATACAAAGATTTGTTAAGAACATAATAAGAGCAAACTGTGAAAGCAAATTCGATAAGCTGGACATTATTAAAGTTAAGAACTTTTTCTCTTTGAAAGATATCATTTAAAAAGTGAAAAGACAAGCCACAGAATAGGAGAAAATATCTGTAACAAATATATGTAACAAAAGATTGCTATGTAGAATTTGTATTACAATTCAATAATTTAAAATACCAATTTTAAAAAGTGGACAAATGATCTAAACAGACACCTCATCAAAAAAGGAAAACTAAAATGGCCAGTATATACATGGAAATATGTACAATATTAGGAAGCACAAAGGAAATGTGCATTAAAAACACAGTGAGATAACGATTACACACCTATAAGCATGTCTACAATTTAAAAGACTGATAATAAGTACTGGCAAGAATGTGGAGCAATTGGAACTCTCCTACATTACTAGTGAGAATGGAAAGTAATATAACTACACTGGAAAACTTCTGGCAATTTTTCAAAATTCACATGTGCCCACCATATAACATCGCCACCTCAATAGTATTTACCTGATAAATGAAAACATATGTCTAAACAACACTTTTGCATGAATGTTTAGTGACCTTATTGACAAATATTTATTCACAATAGCCAAAAATTGGAAATGGCTCAGCTAGACTGGTAAATGGATAAATTATCCATACAATGAAATACTACTGAAAATCAAAAAAGGAAAACACACTCTTGGCAATGCACAAAATCACTCTGTTGAGGAAAACAAGACAGACACAAAAGAATACTTACAACATACTTCACAAAATACTACTACTAATATAAAATGCTAAGTAATCTGTGGTGACAAATAGCAGATTGGTGGTTTCCTACAGATGGGGGTGAAGACGGAGATTGACTGCAAAGATGTTTATGGAATATTTTCGAAACGATGGAAATGTTTTGTATTTTGTTTATGGTGATGATTCACAGGTGTATACAACTGTCAGTACTCATCAGATTGTACATTTTAAATTGATTCAATTAGCTGTACATAAATTATTTTTCAATAAGTTAAAAGAATGTAATTAAAATAATACCAGAAACATCAGGTTTTAACTCACATAACATTAGAACATGCATCCACACAAACACAAAACAAAATACAAACAAAACCCGTGACACTTAAAAAAATGGTTAAAAAAACAACCATCTAAGTCAAAATCAACAGTAAAAGTAAGAATGTTTTTTGATTTTACTACCAGTGAAAACTCTTACTTACTTCAAGCACCAGAGGTTTCCCAAATCATCATTGTCATATGCCTGAGGCTTCCTCCACTGAGAAAAAAATGTTCCCAGAAACAGCACATGATGTGATGTTAAACAGTTCTTACATATTGTAAAAGGCTGTGCTCTGCATGCTCTGTGTGATTTGCACCCTAAAAAACACAGAGACAGGCATTTGTGAAATTTCACTATTCCACCAAAAAAACCTGATTTAATAACTGTTATTAACCTAAATAGAGCATGGATTATGCCATGCTTAAATAGTAATATTATTGCCAATATTTACTACTTATTTCTAATCTATGGGTATGGGAAGCAAAAAAATTAAGGTTCCTTGCCTTTTATTCATTTGCAAGTCCTTCGTAGGAATACAGTTAGGATTCTGATATATTAACTTCAAACTAAAACCCTTCACTTGGTGCATAACTGTAGGCTAAATAATGTGGCTATGATTTAATAATATAACCCCAGAGCTGCAAGATAAAACAGTGTACAATAATTTTATCTTAACATTTCTATTGACATTTTCTACAATATTTGGGCCTCTATGTGGGTACTGAGATAATATTATCATAATATTATGTGGGGACTAGTAGAAGTCCATGATAGCCAGCCAGAAAGTCCATGAACTTTATAACTTTTGGGGGACGGAGTCTGAAATACAATTTTATTTCTGATATATAGCTGAAAGAAGTATCACCCTGCAGGTATAATTTAAAGCATCACCAATTTTTTTTCCCAACTGCTGTTATTTCTAAGTAGCAAACAGGAATGGTTGGAATAAGAGACCTATGTGATCTTTTTCTCTACTAAAGCTGCCTGAAGATTAACGCATTGCTTTCATGATAAATTTTAGAAGTAAACTAAATGTTTTCTTTTCTGCATTCTAAGATAATGATGAATTTTTCATTAGTAGTTTTCATTCAGATGGCCATCGCAATAAAAAAAAAAAGTATGGAAAATGTACCTTGAGCTATTTATTTCAGTGCTGAGATCTGTGTTAGGCGTCCCCTCAGATGGCTCTCTATGTACTCCCACCTGGTATTAATACCTTTGTAAAAGCCCCTTTTGAGTGTGGCTGGACCTACTAATCCACTTCTAACAAACAGAATACAGCAGAAGTGATGGACTGTCACTGCTGAGATTAGGTTATTAAAAGACTGTGACTATTGTCCTCATGTGCTTTCTCTCATCTTGGATCACTGCCAGATAATATTTATTTGGGGGGAACTTGTTGCATAGCAATAAATATCTAATGCAAGATACAATGGATGAAAAGCAGAAGAGAAGAAACAAGAGAAAAGAGCATTCCAAAGAAAAGGAATGTGCAAAGGACATGTGGCTAGAATTACTATAGGAAACATAAGGATCTGAAGAAAAACCAGGGCTAAAAAAAGAGAGTCTCAACTTTTGCTATTATACTAGTCTTGTATAATGATTTCAGGATTTTCTTTCCTGAGACAAATGTATTTTTCTACAGAAAGAGAACAGAATGGAAAAGTAAATGTTTGCCATTACAGCAGTATGAAATACAATGTTTTTCAAATTAAAGTTTTATCCTTCATATGTCTCATAGCTAAATATTTTAATTGTCCTTGCTTCAAAAAAGAAAAGAAATTGAAATACTAAATATGCGATTTCTTATTTTAAATCATGTTTGTAATTTCTGCACCAAGATTCTTCCAAGAAAGAAAACTATTTCGCAAACTTTTGAAGTTTTAGGATTAAATTATTTATATTAATATACTATAATTACAAACTTAAACATGGATAAATCTCGAACATAATCTTGAGTAAATGAAAGATGTAATAAAACAATATACACAGTATGATTTCATTTATACACAACACCAAAAAAAAAAAAGAAAAAGGCAAAATAAGTTTCATTGTTCAGGGCTGCATACATACATACATGATAAAATGTAAAGGAAAGCAGGGAATGACTATCCTCCAAAGGGAATGATTATGCCAAAAGATAATGGCTACCTTTAGAGTAGAGTTTGGGGGATATGATTGTGGAGGAACTGGCAATAGAGTGTTTCTTAACTCACATAGGTATTCACTATATAATTATGCTTTAAGATTTATTAATATCAATATTCTGAAATGTATAGTATATATGTAAATATAAAAGAAAATTAAAATAAGTACAAATACAAGACATAAAAGTGAGTACTTTTTTATTTTTAACACTTTTTATCAGAATTTGAACTACTGATAACAGACTATGTTTCATTCTTACACTTTGGGCAACATTTTTATTTTTAAAGACATCAATTTAGTAGCAGACAACATCCAATTAGGTGTTCAATAAACAAAATTTTTGGTGGAAACCCGAAGTTTTAGCAGAGACAAATACAGAAAAGAAAAAATTAAAGTAAGAAAATTGACTGATATTTTGGCTCTTCCATTTATTACCCCTGTAATCTTACACAGGTTACTCTCTAAACCTCAGTTGCTTCATCTACACATATGGGAATTTAGTATCTGACACCAGCGGTCACTCAAATTTATAAAGGGAAGGATGATAATTTATATCATTGATAAATGTAGGCGAACTAGCTGGCCATGTGGGGAAAAAAGATAAAATCAGATTCCTATCACATTTCTCATACCAAAATATATGTGCTGCTGAAGCGAGCTTTCTTATACCAAAATAAAATAAAATAAAATAAAGATTTAAATAGAAAAAAACAAAAATAAAAGTATTGGGGGAAAATGTGTAATTTTGTCTTTTTAGTCTTAAAGGGAGATAGGGTGACTGACATTTCGGTTTGCTGGGTCTGAGGAGTTTCCTGGGACATAAGATATGCGGTGCTAAAACCAGGAATAAAAGTCCCAGGCAAACTGGGACAGTTGCTTACTTTAAGTGAAGAAACCCTCCAAACCCTGACCCAAAACATAGAAGCCATAAAGAAAAATATTGAAAAATATGACTCTAGAAAAAACATAAAACTACTGTATGACCAAAAAAATACATAAAATAATGTTGGGAAGCAAAACCTGGGGAATGTTTGCAACGTTTATGATAAACAAAGGCTAATTTCCTTCAAAAGCTTCTGAAAACACACAAATCAATAAAAAAAGAGACGGATAACCCAATTGAAAAAATAGGCAAAAGATGAACAGATGACAGCAGCATAAGTATGTTGAAGGTGACATAGCTAGTAACTATAATTCTATTCTTCAGATACAACATAGAGATAAAAATAAAACACCCCCACAGATTATAAAAAGAAAATGTGAGAAGTGTTTAAGAAGAGTAACAAGTTCCAAAACACAAGAATTTAATCATGAATTCAATAAATGGACAACATTTGAAAAGCAAAAAAGAATTATGGTAAATAATACATGTGCTCCTAGATTTCAAGACATATAATCATAAAGTCTGTATCAGTTGGTTAGGGCATAGTGCTAATAAAAGCTGTCTTGCTGAGCCTTTTTTCTCTTTTTAAGGCAGTTACCATCACATAATCCAAAACTAGTTAATGGTGCAGTGGCAAAGTAGATATAATTACCATAAACAATAGCAAGGCCAGAATGGCAAGTGAGAGACTCTAACTTGAAGGATTTGTGGCAAAAGCTAAATAGACCTTAGTTTTCTTAAGGGAAAGATACAAGGGCAGCCAAAGAGGGTGTGATTTTTTCCTATACAACCAAATCAAGGGTGAGTGAGTGTCTTAGTTCAAGCTGCTATAACAAAAACATAAAAATAGTCTGAGTAGCTTAAACAACAAAAGTTTAAGTGGCTTAAATAAACAAATGTGTGATTTTGGAGGAAGAGAAGTCTGCAATCAAGGCACCAGCAGATCTGGTGTGTTGTGAGGGCCCACTCCCTGGCTTACGCACAGCAGTCTTCTCACTGTCCACTAACAGGCTGAGAGGGAGAGAGAGACAGGGAAAGAGAGAAGGAAAGCAAGCTCTCATGTGTCTCTTCTTATAAGAGCACTAATCCCATCATGAGAACTTCACCCTCATTACTCTGTTATGTCCCAAAGGCACCATGTACAAACACAATCACACTGGGGATTAAATTTTAACATATGAATTAAGGGTGGAGGGGACACAAACATTCAGACTATAGCAGTAAGTGAAGGCTCAGGTCAGTTGCCATAAAGAAAATTATGATCCTTTACCAAGTTTCTATACCTAAAACAGTTCTCAGATTCAAAGCCACATAATCATGAGCTTCTATTCCACAATTACACAGTAAGGGACATCGGAGTTCCCCTCACAAAGTTATTTCTCACAGGTTATTTCATAGAGTATATAAAATAAATTTGTTGAAGATATTTAAAAAATAAAAGAGAAAGTTAAAACAAACAAGCAAACAAACATAAAACAGGAAAAACATGCATTCAAAAAAGACTAGGTGGACTTGGATAAGCGAACAGAGGTCAATTCACCCATTGATTCTCTCCTTATCCCACCTGTAAAACGACAGTGGCAAAGAAAGAGGTGAATGATGAGACAAAGGGAAAAGAATTTTAGAATATGGATTACTGACATCATTCCAAGATTCAAAAAGCATTTGGGGGTACTAAATGATGATAAAATAACGTGTAAAAGTTAAACCATAAAACCAAGTAAGAAGTTAAACAAAACGTCTCTGGGTCTGTCTTATTGACTTGAGTGATCACATTTTTTAAAATGTCACTATATACAAAAATTATTTTTCCAAAAACTATATGTTCTCACACTCCTAAGAAGAAACAATTTCAATTAAAATTTAGTTACAGAGCAACTCTAGGTCCTAGATTTAAATGACTATCCAGGATCCTGCTTTTGTACATGGCCAAGTAGCTTCTAAAAGATCAACACATCTATAAATACTAACTGTAATCTCTCGACAAAATACGAATAACAGCTACCTGAATGTACTGGGGAACAACCAAGCGCACATAGATAGAGAAGGAGAGTTGACACCTGGGAAAGGAAATAGCACTGAGTGTGTTGTACATTCGTGAAGTGTTTGTCCTGAGGGCAAGCCCCCAAGTGAAACACTCAACCTGTAATAGAAAACCTGCAGTCTTACTAACTTGAAGAGCCAGAGGACAAAGTTTGGGGAAACGTAAACCACTGGAAAGTTTGAGGGTAAATTTAGGAAAATAGAGACCCAGAGAGAAGGAGCCCTAAATTCTGTGCAAAAACTCTGCCCAAATCTCTGGCCAACTCCTGACCCATTACATGTTTAGGGCAGAATCCAAGTAGCTAAATTTAAAACAAAAGAAAGTGAGCTGGAATTTGAGTTGCTGTCCAATGCAGGGAAGAGAGAGTTTGAAGCTTAAGTTAATCCAAGTAAACTGTCTCCCCAAAATAACTAATCAATACTCCTCAGAGAAATATAATAGAACTAAAATATCTACAGCATATCATTCACAATGTCCAAGACAAAATTTATAATCTTAAGAGAAAGAGCAATGGAGATTATCCTTGAAAAGACTCAAATGTGAGAATTAGCAGACGAAGATTTTAAAAGATTTTAATTATGTTCAAATATCTATAGAAATATATGTGGTAATAAATAAAACATTAGGATATCTCAACAGAGACATAAAAAACTATTTTATAAAACAAATAGTAGTTCTAAAAATGAAAATTACAAACTTAGAATAAAAAATTTATTGGATGAACTTAATTTAGCAGAATGAATAAAATTTTTAAAAGAAGAGCCATTGAGTTATGATAGATAAATTGAAATCCTCCAGTTTAAGAACAGAGAGAAAAAATTAAAAACAAATAAGCAGATCTCTAGAAATCTGTATGACAATATAAAAAATTTATCACATGTATAGTTAGAGTTCCAGAGGGAGAGGAGAGAGAAAATTGGGTAGAAAAAATATGCGATAAAATAATGACCAAAGTTTTTCCAAATTTACTGAAAGACAGATTTATAGATTCAAGATTCTCAGAAAGATGAAATTACTATTGACTTTACAGAAATTAAAAATGATTATAAGGGAATACTATGAACAATTGTATGGCATAAATAGCCTAGATAAAATTGACAAACTCCAAGAAACACACAGACTACTGAAACTGACTCAAGAAGAAATAATAAATTTGAATAACAAGTAAAGACATTGAATTAGAGGAATTCCTACAAAGGAATCCCAGGCCCAGATGATTTTCCTAGTGAATTTAACATTGAACATTTAGCATTAAACTTCCCCAAACTCTTCTAAAAAATAGAAGAGGAAACACTTAGCAATTCATTCTATAAGGCCAGCATTACCCTGATACCAAAGCCAGACAAAGAGAACACAAGAAAAAAAAGAGAACCACTGTCTCTTATGAATATACATATAAAAATCCTCAACAAAATACTAGCAAACTGAATTCAATAGCATATTAAAAGGATTATACAACATGATCAGGTGGGACTCATCTCAGGAATGCATGAGTGGTTCAATATACGAAAATCAAACAATGCAGTATACCATATCAGTTGAATAAAAGACAAAAACTACATAATCATCTCAATTAATGCAGATAAAGACTGAGAAAATTCAACATCCTTTCATAACAAAGACACTCAACAAACTAGGAATAGTAGGTGTGATATTGTGATATAATAAGAAAACATACTTGACACACACAGCTCCTAAAACCCTAGGAATCTCCAGTGATGAGTGATTTTTGTATGCTACTGGATGACTGGTGGCTGGGGTCTCTGGATAGCTTCATGATGAGGACTGGTCACCAGAAACATAAAGGCATGATTAGGGGGCTGGTGCTTTTAGCCTGACCCCCCAACCCCCAGAAATGGGAGAGGGCCTGAAGGTTGAGTTAATTGCCAATAGCCAATGATTTAATCAATCATGCCTATGTAATGAAGCCTTCATAAAAACCCAAAATGGCTGGATTCAAAGACTTTTCAGATTGCTGAACATGTGGAGGTGCCTGGAGAGTGGCACACTCAGAGAGGGCATGTGAGCTTTGTGCTCCCTCCCCTCCATAACTTGCCCTGTACATCTCTTTATCTGGTTGTTTATCTATATCCTTTATTATATCCTTTATTAATAATCCAGTAAACATAAGTGTTTCCCTCAGTTCTTTGAGCCGCTCTAGCAAATTAATCAAGCCCAAGGAGGGGGTCATGGGAACTTCAATTTATAGCCAGTCAGTCAGAAGCATGGGTCGCAATGTGGGGCTTGAAATTGCAAGCATCACAAGTGGGGGACAGTCTGTGGGGCTGAGCCCTTAACCTGTGGAATATGAGACTATCTACAGGGGGATCATGTCAGAATTAAATGAAATTAAATTAGAGAACACCCAGCTGGTGTTCACTGGAGAATTGCTTAGTATGTAGGGAAACAATCCCCACATATTTGGCATTAGGAATGTTGGGCTGAGTGGACGTCAGCTACATGGCAGAACAGGAGGTCTCTGACTATTTTTCCTCCCATAGACACACCAGGTAAACACCTACACACAGATCAATTCTCCCACCAGAATCCAACAGAAAGAATCCCACACACTGGATGACTAAGAAAACATCCACATCAAAACAAGTAGGAAAAGTGTACTCACGCACTAACCCCACACTGAGCACAACACATTACACTCAGGAAGGAAATCCCAGCCCCCAGCTTTTTCCCAAGGGATGAGGACCTTGTATCACGTATATAATGCCAAACTTTCACAGTTCCTGCTGGAGGGCTTGGTTCTTAAATCACTGTACTTGAGAAATGGCAGGAATAGGGCATTAAAGGATTTCCCTCAAGCACAAAGAACAAAGGGGCATTTTGAACCACAGGAGCATCTCCAGCTGCTGTAGCCCCAGGATTAGCCCAATTTCCACCTTCCCCTTAGAAAGGATTTAGCAGCAGCTCTGGTTCTGGTCTCCAACAAGCCAGTGTCTGGAAGCCTACATAGCAAATAAAGAATAAGCCTCTTCCAGCCTGTAGTGGATTGAATTATGTCCCCCCAAAACACACTGAAGCTTGAATTGTGTTTCTCAGGTTTTATGTATTAGAAACTTGGCCCCCAATATGATTGTTAAGAGGGTGGGAAATCCTATTATGGTAATTGAAAAGTGAAGCCTTGAAGAGGTGATTAGATTGTAGGTTTATGCCATCGTGAATGGATTAAAAATGGTAGTCAGGGGCATGGCTCTGAGGGCTTTAAAAGAAGAGAGAGGAGAGTCTGTTTTGCTCTCTCACTCTCTCTCTCCGCTCTCTCTGCTCCACCATTTCACAACATGTTACCCTGCCATCACTGAAGTCACTGCCAAAGAAAGCCTTCCCCACATGCATTCCCTGAACTTTGGACTTCCTAGCCTCAGAAACTGTAAGCGATAAATTTTGTTTTCTTTATAAAATACCCAGTTCCATGTATTTTGTTATCAGCAACAGAAACAGACTAATACACAGCCTAAATGGAAGAATAGCACTTCGTGTGCCTTCTTTACCAGCTTGTTTCAGTGACAATTACAGCCCTAAAATCTTACTGTGTAAAGATGTTGGAGTCCTCAGCAGGAGGGATAGCACCACCTCACCCCGCCCACACTTACCTTCTTCCTTGGCTTGTTCCAGAGATAAATTTCTGCAATCTCTCATTAGAGATAGGCTGGGAGACCTCTCCATGCCTGAAAGAAAATGGGGGCACCTCTGCAGCTTCTTCCCTGGCTTGCTTCAGTGATAAATTTAGTCGTCTTCCCCTACAAAGAGGAAGACATTGAAACTTCTGCTTACTCAAACAGGAGAGTGGTACTCTCCACACCTTCTCTCACTTATTCCAGCAATAAACCCAAATATGCAGACTCTCTCTGGAAGTAGTTTCTTCATGAACTGAGTTTTTCAAATTTTACAGCCTTCCCCCAAAGGACTAACACCTAAGTCACCTAGCTCTGCAATTTAATGGAGCTCTGCATTCTTGAGTCTCCTAGACCACAGAGAACAAAAAGGTGACTCTTAAACATGCAAACATTTAGCAGTTATTTTCTTAGGTTCAAAGTAAGCAGTCTCATCAAGAAAAGAGTACAGGCATCTGACTCTGACCTTCTCCGTGGCATAGGGCAGAACAAGTAGGAGATAAACTCTGGCTCTCAGTTTCTCTGCAAAACAAGAAACACCTGGAATGCACAACTAGCACCCCCACCTCTCCAGCTGCATCCCAAGAGACTGGCTTCTATTCCATCTCTCTCATGGAAATAGCACAACTTGACACTCTCTAATTTCTTGGGGGCCACTAAGAACAAAGACGGCAGGTTAGAAAAGCACAAAGAATTTAGAGGTACCTAAAATCTGTGATTGGGATTACTGGGGAGTAACACCTCTTACATGAGACCATTTAACAAGATTGAAGAAGTAGTTTTTCTATCTAGTGCACAAAAATCAACACAAAGAGTCAAGGAAAATAAATAAACAGGGAAATAGCTTTCAAATAAAAGAACAATCTTGCCCAGAAGCTGACACTAATGAAATGGACATATGTGATTTATCTAACAGGGAGTTCATAAGGATAGTCATAAAGATGCTCACCAAGGTAAGGAGAGCAAACTGAGAACTTCAACAAACAGATAAAAAATATGAAATAGTATCAAACAGAAATCATTGAGCTGAAGAATGCAATAACTGAACTCAAAAGGTCGATAGAGGGACTCAACAGGAGACTATATCAAGCAGAAGAAAGCAGAAGAAAGAATTAGCAAATTTGGAGACAGGTCATTAGAAATCATCCAATCAGAGAAGCAAAAAAATGAAAATAAAAAAGAGTAACAACAGTATAGTGGATTGCATTATGTCCCCTCAAAACTCATTGAAGCTTGAATTGTGTTCCCCAACTTTTATGTATTAGAAACTTAGCTCTTATTGTGACTGTTAAGAGGGTGGGAAATCCTATTATGGTAATTGAAAGGTGGAGTCTTGAAGAGGTGATTGAATTGTAGGACCATGCTGTAGTGAATGGATTAAAAATGGTGGTCAGAGGTATGGTTCTGAGGGCTTTAAAAGAAAGGGAGAGTCTGCCTTTTTCTTTGCTCTCTCTGCTTCAACCATCTTGCCATGTGAGACCCCTGGGTCACTGTCACCAATACCAGATAGACTTTGGATTTCCCAGCCTCAGAAACTGTAAGCAATAAATTTCATTTTCTTTATAAATCACCCAGTTCTGTGTATTTTGTTATAAGCAATAGAAATGCCCTAATACAAACAGCTGCGGGGACTTATGGGACACAATCAAGCAAAATAATACAAGGGTATTTCAAAAAGTTCATGGAAATTTTGAATTAAAAGATAATATGCATCCTTTCATGAGCTTTTTGAAGACCCTTCTTATATGCATTATTGGTGTACCAGAAGGAGAAGAGAGAGGAAAAGGAACAGAAAACATTTTAAAGAAATAATGACAGAAAAACTTCCAAAGTCTGGGGAAGGAAAGAGAAATCCAATCCAGAAAGCTTAACTACTACCTAATAAGATAAATTCAAAGAGAATTACACCGAAACACATTATAATTAAATTGTCAAAAGCGAAAGAAAAACAGAAAATATTGAAAGCTGGTAGGGAAAAATGAGTTGTTACCTCAAGGGAACCCACATAAGACTTACAGCAGATTTAATAACAGAAAATCTGCAGGCCTATAGGCCATAAGGGAATGGGATAATATATTCAAAAAGTCCTTACCTATCAATAATAATATTGAATGTAAATGGATTAGATTCTCCAATCAAAAGACATTGAATGGCTGAATGGATTAAAAAAAAAAAAGACCCAACTATATGCTGCCTACAAGAGACTAACTTCACCTCCAAGGACACATATAGATTGAAAGTGAAGAAATGGTAAAATATATTGCACACAATGGAAAACAAAAGAGAGCAGGGGTAGCTTTACTTATGCCTGACAAAATAGACATTATGTCAAAAAAAATGTAAAAAGAAATAAAGAACATTATTATTTAATAATACAGGGTTCAATTAATCAAGAAGATATAACAATTGTAAATGTATATGAATCCAACAGCAAAGCACTTAAATATATACAGCAAATATTAATTGATCTGAAGGAAGAGATAGCTAAATTGTAATACAATAATAATAGGAGACTTCAATATCCCACTTTTCACTTGGGACAGATCATCTAGGCAAAAAATGAATAAGGAAACATTTTACTTGAGTACACTTTAGACCAAATGGATATAATGGATACTTACAGAACATTCCATCCAGCAGTTACACAGAACACATTCTTCTCAAGGGTATGTGGAACATTCTCCAGGATAGACCACATGTTAAGCCATGAAACAATTCTTAACAAATGTAAGAGGATGAAATCACATCAAGTGTCTTTCCTGACCACATGGCATGAAAGTAGGAATCAATAGCAGGAGGAATCTTGGAAAACTCACAAATATGTGAAAATTAAAGAAAATGCTCCTGAACAACCAATGGGTCTGTGAATCAATTAAAAGGATGTTAAAAAAAAAATAAGCATAACATACCAAACTTTATTAGATGCAGCAAAAGCAGTCCTGAGAAAGAAGTTTATAGCAATAAATGCCTACACTGAAAAAGAAGAAAATCTCAGAATAAACAACCTAACATTACACCTCAAGGAACTAGAAAAACAAGAACAAACTAAGCCCAAACTTAGCAAAATGAAGAAAATAAGAAAGATGAAAGCAGAAATAAATAAAATAGAGACCACAATAAACAATAAAAAAGATCATCCAAACTAAAAGTTGTTTTTTTGAAAATATAAACAAAAATGATAAACCTTTAACTAGATTTTTTAAAAAATGAGAGGACTCAAATAAATAAAACCAGAAATGAAAGAAGAGACATTATAACTGACACCACAGATATACAAAGGATCATAAGATCTGCTATGAACAACTATACACCAACAAACTGGATAACCTAGAAGAACTAAATAAATTCCTAGACATATGAAACCTACCAAGAATGAATAAGGAAGAAATAGAAAGTCTGAACAAACCAATAACATATAAAGAGATGGAATCAGTAATAAAAAAAACTCCTATCAAAGAAAAACCCAGGAACTGATGGCTTCACAGCTGAATTCTACCAAACATTTAAAAAAGAATTCACACCAAATATTCTCAAACTTTCCCAAAAATTGAAGAGGAGGGAACACTTCCCAACTCATTTTATGAGGCCAGCATTACCCTGATACCAAAGCCAGACAAGGAAACTATAAGAAAAGAAAACTAGAAGCCAGTATCTCCAATGAACACATTTGCAAAACTCCTCAGCAAAATACTAGCAAACCAAATTCAACAGCACATTAAAAAGATCATTCACCATGATGAAACAGGATTTATGCCAGGGATGCAAGGGTGGCTCAGCATACATAAATGAATAAGTGTGATACGTTAAGAAGAAGAACAAGAACCACATGATCATCCCAATAGACACAGAAAAAGCATTTGACAAAATTCAGCATCATTTTATGTAAAAATAAAAACCTCTCAAAAATAGTTATAAAAGGAATGTATTTCAACAAATTGAGGGCTGTATATGACAAGCCCGTACCTAACATCATACTCAATAATAAAAAGTTGAAAGCTTTTCCTTTAAGATTGGAAACAAGACAAGGATGCCCAGTCTTGCCATTTCTATTCAACATAGTGCTAGAAATGCTAGCTAGAGCAATTAGGCAAGAATTAAGAAATAAAGGGCATTCATATAGGAAAGAAATTAGAGAAATTGTATCTTTTTGCTTGTAACTTTTCTTATATATGGAAAACCCTAAAGACTCCACCAAAACAAACAAACAAAAAAGCATAGAATGGATAAACAAATTCAGGAAAGTGGCAGGTTATAAATTCAACATGCAAAAATCAGTAGTGTTTCTATATGCCAATAGAGAACCATCTGAAAAGGAAATCAAGAAAGCAATCCCATTTACAATAGCTACCAAAAAAATAAATACCTAGGAATAAATTTAAACAAGGAGGTGAAAGATCTGTATTCTGAAAACTGTAAAACATTGGTAAAAGAAATTGAAGAAGACACAAATAAATGAAAAAATATCTCATGTTTATGAACTAGAAGAATCAATACTGTTAAAATGTTCATATTACCCAAAGTTATCTGCAGATTTAATGCAATTCCTATCAAAACTCCAATGTCATTTTTCACATAAAGTTATCTGCAGATTTAATGCAATTCCTATCAAAACTCCAATGTCATTTTTCACATAAATAGAAAAAACAATTCTAAAATTTGTGTTGAACTAGAAAAGACCCTGAATGGCTAAAGCAATCATGACCAGAAAGAAAAAAGCTGGAGGCATCACCTTCTTTATATCAAAATATATTATAAAGCTAATGTAAGTCAAAACAGCATGATATTGGTATAAAAATAGACATATAGACTAATGGAACAGGATGGAAAGCCCAGCAATAAACCCAGGTATTCACAGTTAATTGCTTTTTGACAAAGTTGCCAAGAACACACAACTGGAAAAGGACAGTCTTTTAAATAAATGGTGTTGGGAAAACTGGATATCCACAAGCAGAAGAGTAAAGTCAGACTCTTCTCACACCATATACAAAATCAACTCAAAATGGATAAAAGGCTTAAATGTAAAACTAGAAACTTTGAAGCTACTAGAAGAAAACATAGAGGAAAATCTCCATGACATTGGTCTAGGCAATGATTTCTAAATAAGATTCCAAAAACAAAGGCAACAAAACAAAAATAAGTAAATGAAATTACATCAAACTAAAAAGCTCCTGAACAGAAAGGAAACAATTAACAGAGTGAAGAGACAACTCTGGATTGGGAGAAAATATTTTCAAACCATACATCTTATAAGGAGTGAGTATCTAAAATATATAAGGAAATCAAGCAACTCAATAGCAAGAAAACCCATAAGCTGATTTTTTAAATGGGCAAAGGATCTGAGTAGACATTTCTTGAAAGAAGAGACACAAATGTCCAACAGATATATATTGAAAGTGTTCAACATCTCCAATCTTCACAGAAATTCAAATTAAAACTGTAGTAAGATATTAACTCACACCTGTGGCTATTATCAAAAGATGAATGAAAAATACTGGCAAAGAAGTAGAGAAAAGGGAACACTTGTACACTGTTGGTGGTAATGTAAATTAGTGCAACCATCTGGAAAATATTATAGACGTTCCTCAAAAAACTAAAAACGGAATTACAATATGATCCAGCAATTCCACTCCTGGGTATATATCCAAAGAAATTGAAATTAGTATGTTGAAGAGATACTGGCACTCCCATGTTTATTTCAGATATTTGCAATAGTTAAGTTATGGAAGTAACCTAAGCATCCATTAATAGATGAATGGATAAAAAATGTATACACACACACACACACACACATACACACACAGAGTGAAATAGTATATGGCCTTAAAAAAGAAGAAAATACTGTCATTTGTGACAACATAGATGGAACTGGAGGACATTATGCTAAATGAAATAAGTCAAGCACAGAAAGAAAAATACTGAATGATTTCACTTACATTTGTAATCTAAAAAAGTTGATCTCATAGAAACACATAGTAAGAAGGTGGTTAGCAGAGGTTGGGGAGAGGGAGGTGGACAGAGACGGATAGAAAAAGGGAAGATACTGATCAAAGGGTACAAACGTTCAGTTAGACTGGAGGAATAAATTTTAGTACTCTATTGTACTGCATGATGACCACAGTAAATAATAATGTAGATTTCAAAATAGCTGAAGGAGTATATTTTTAATGTTTTTACTGCAACAATATGATAAATTGTTAAAGTATTGAGTATGTTAATTAGCTTGATTTAATCTATAATGTATGTAGAGATCAAAACATCACATTGTACACCCTAAGTATACACAATTATTTGTCAATTAAATAAACAAACAAATGAATCAATTTATCAAAAGAAATGTTTTGATAAGTGGTGAGAGAATAGAATAGGAAAAAAACTGGATTTTCCCTGTATTTCTATTAGAAGGGAATTCCTTGATCTGATAAAGGACATCTACAAAAAACCCACACCTAACACCTTTCTTAATGATCAAAGACTGAATGCTTTCCTCCTCAAATAAGGAACGAGAATGTCTGCTGTCACCATTTCTACTTAGTATTGTATTGGAATTTCTACACAGAGCAATTAGGCAAGAAAAAAGAAATAAAAGTCAATTCAGATTGGAAAAGAAGAAGTAAAACTTTATATCCTTATTTCCAGAGATATGACCTCCTACATAGAAAATCCCAAAGAATCTACTAAAAAACTATTTGAACTAGTAAACAAGTTTAGCAAGTTTGCAGGATACAAGATTAATAGTCAAAAATCTAGTTTCTATATACTTGCAATAAAATATTTCAAAATAAAATTTAAAAAAGAAACATTCCATTTACCACAGCATCAAAAAAAATAAAATAGTAAGCAAAAATTTTTTTAAAGTGCAAAACTTGTACTCTGAAAATACAGAACAATGTTGAAAGAAAGTAAAGAAGACCTAAAGAAATGGAAAGACATTTATGTTCAGGAAATGGGAGACTTAATATTGTTAAGATGCCAACACTTCCCAAATTCATCACAATCTCTATCAAAATTCCAGCCAGCTTTTTTGCAAAAACTGGCCAGTTACTTGTAAGACTCATATGAAAATGCAAGGGGCCTTGAATATTCAAAACAATCTTTAAAAAGAAGAACAAAGTTGGAGGACTCACAGTTACTTATTTCAAAACTTACTACAGCTATCCTAACATTATAAAATTGATACAAGAATGGGCATAAAGATCTTAAAACTATTCATGGGGAAAAGAATAGTCTTTTCAACAAATGGTAAGGAAACAACTGGATATTTACATGCAAAAGAATGAAAGTAGTCTCCTTTCTTACACCATACATAAAAATAAACCCACCATCGCCCATAGACCTAAATGTAAAAGCTAAGTGTATAAAACTCAGAAGAAAATATGAGTAAATATGCATTTGGATGAAGCAAAGCCTTCTTAAATACAATGCATAAAAGCACAAGTGGCAAAAGAACAAAATAGATAAATTGTACTTTATTAAAATTAAAAACTTTTGTGCACAAAAGAACACTGTTGAGAAAGGGAACAGATAACCCAAAGAATGGATGAAAATACTTGTCAATTATATACTCGATAAGGGGCTTCTATCTAAAAAATATAAAGAACTCTCATAACTCAACAATACTAAGAGAAAACCTGGGTTAAAATTGTCAGTAAATATGAATAGACACCTCTCCAAAGAAGATATACAAATGTAATATAAACACATGACAATTTGCTAAACATCATTAGTCATTAAAGAAATACAAATAAAACCACAATCAGATGTTATTTCAAATCCACTCAGACAATAACAAGTGTTAGCAAGGATATGAAGAAATTGGAACACTCACAAACTGCTAGTAGAAATTTAAAACAGTGCAGATATTTTGGAAAGCAATTTGGCAGTTTCTCAAAAACTGTGGAGTTACCATATGACCCAGCAATTTCACCCCAAAGTATATATCCCCAAAATTGACAACATACATCCATACAAAAGCTTGTACACAAATGTTCATAACAGAATTATTCGTAATAGCCCAAAAGTGGAAATGTTGGAGTGAGCGGGACTGAAGCTATGTTGGGACCTAAAACCGTCTGGGCTGCAGAGGAAAGGGAGGTTTTTTTAAAAGGACAGTTTTTTTTCTCTCCACTCTTTCTTACCTTTCCTTGACTTTCTTATCTTGCTTGCTAAATTGGAGAACAAGGCTGGGAAGCTTTTCAGTCCTGAGCAAAGCTAACAGTTCTTTCTTTGAGACAAAGCCAAATGACTGGAAACTGACCTTGGCACCAGCCAAGTCAACCAGAGATCTGTAAAACAAAACAGTGCAAAAGACTGCAGAAAAGATGATTCTACTCTGGAACAAATCAAAATCTTGCAGGGTCCTGAGATAACAGTGAAGATGGGAACAGAAACCAGATGAGGCCTTGGAGAGACCTTGTACCTGACCCGTAGACATGGACCCCTCGTAACTCACATCTCCTTCTCTCCTGTTTTTCACTTCCCATATTCCATTCCTTCAACCCCTGCTTTAAAAAGCCCTCAGTAAATCCAAATCTTTGAAATGGGATGGCCTACCATGTCCTTCAGCTGAATACAAATGCTTTTCTAACACCAGCCATTTGACATCTGAGTCCTTTTTTTCTTCTCAAGGGGGACAGCAACCAGACCTGAGTTCAGAAACAGAAACAACCCAGATGTTCCTTAACTAATGAGTGAATAAATAAAATGTAGTACTTTCATGTAATGGAATATTATTAGGCAATAAAAAGGACTGACATATTGATACATGCTGTAATATAAATAAACCTTGGAAACATTATTCTAAGAAAAGAATCAACCACAAAAGGCCACGTATTATATGATTCCATTCATATACAATTTTCTAGAATAGCAAATCTATGAAACAACAAGTAGATGACTGATTTCCTAGAGATGGGGATGGGGGCAGAAGGAGGGGGAATTAATCCCTAGAGCAAACACTGAAAAAATAATGCAAACTAGTATAATGAAAAAGTAGTAGCTAAATTAAAATGATGTCATTAAAAACATTAGTTAATTCAAAAGTATGCAGGGAAGAAAAAATAAAAGAACAAACGATAGAGGAGACAAACAGAAAACAAATAGTAAAATGCTGAATATAAATTTGTCCACCTCAATAATTATGTTATCTATTAATACAAAAGCAGAGATTATCAGAAAACATTTTTAAAAAAACAAGATCTAGTGATATACCTACAAAAAACACTCTTTTTATATAAGGACACAAATAGGTTGAAAGTAAATAGAAAAAAATATAAACTATGCAAACAGTAAGCACAAAAATACTGGACAGGCTATATTAATAACAGATAAATGGAGATTTGAATTCTAAATGGAGATTTTGACACCCCTCTCAGAAATTACTAGAACAATTAAACAAACAAACAAAAAAAAATTCAGCAAAGACGTAGAATATATAAACAACACTGTCAGTTCTCTTGATCTAATATATATTTATAAAACACTACACCCAACGTACAGAATTTACATTGTTTTCAAGTGCTCTTGATACATTTACCAAGGTTGACTATATGCTGGACTGTAAAACAAATCTCAATAAATTTTAAAAGATTGGGGGGAAAAACTATCCAAGTATCCAGGACTCTGCCACTTTCATTTTTTTTTATTGAAGGAAATGGACTGCTATTGGTCTCCTGGTCTTGATTATAGACATTCTGAAGTTGAGGGAAATATGCACTAGTATTTTTACTTTTGAAGAAAAATCCACTTCTTTTTGATATTTATCAGCGTTTTTTGGAAGGATGATTCCTAAGGAAATACAAGTAAGCAGAGTAGTCCTCCCACATTTGTGTGCTGTCCTGGCTCCCCAATCTTTGTAATGATCCTTTCACTGCTCTTGTTTCTTATCTTGCCCTCCCTCCTTCCCTTACTAACTTTCAAACAATGACTTTACTTCAATCACTCTAAGGAGCAGCTTCTTCATCTCTCCCCACCTGCCCCCCACCCCCCACCACCTTCCATCAACCGACCTGCATCTAGGCCATCTACCCCTCTTCTTGTTAAAATGGAAGAGTCCCTCTTCCTACCAAAATCCAATTCCTCCGCTTGTACAGTACTCTAGACCCCACTGCTTCTCTTCTCCAATGTTTTTCTCGTTTAGTTAATAAATACTAATCTTAAGGAGTAGTATTTAAAAAATCTTTAAAAAGCAAAAAAACCAGCAAAACACTTCCTTTCAAGGAATCACTAATCTTAAAGTTCATGATAATGACTGGTAGAATAATTCCTTTTTGTGGAATGTTTGTGCAATATCTACATTTTTAAAAAAAATCAGCTTAAAAGCAAATCATAGAATAGTAAAGTGATCCTATTTTCCTATTGGCTTTACTACAAAATTGAGAATTGTAGGGCAGAAGAAAAGTCACATATAAAGAATGAAAACTTCTTAATAAATCAATGTGCAGTTGTTTAAAAACTTTTTTCGTAAATGTATGCTTAATTCTATGAAATACCTGAGAAAATTCTGTGGTTTTTCTCCTTTAAACAGGTAATGGGGTCAATTACTTTAACAGATTTTAATTAAATTCTCTTCAATCACACATTTGTGTTGCCATCTGCTCCATGCCAGAGTGCTACCACACCTAGATATTCCTCTAGCCTTTTTCATTAGTCAAAATATGCTATTCACTTTTTTAGATTCATCCAGATGTTCCTCCCTTCTTCCTAATTTCTTTCAGCTTTTCCTCACTCTGGATTCCCTTCCTTCCTGCTCCTAAGAACTGATTCTCTTATCCCACATAATATGGAAACGTGCAAGCCAGTGTTTCTCAGAATGCTGTAGAACTTTTTTTATGAATAATTCTAGTGGGAGCTTGAAATCGTTGACTTAATTATTTATCATTTATATTTTCTGGTTTCCTGATCCTCATTTTTTGAAACAAATTGTTCCATAAATTTCTTACCTCTATTTTAAAATTTAAAATGCCCTAATAGAAATGTAGAGTTTCTAACACGTCCTCAGTGGTAGAAATACTAGCACTGGAGAAATCTCAGATTTCAAAGGAAAAAGAGAGTATACCAACATACATAAAAATAAAAATTAGGTCCAAAAAATAAGAATTCAAATGAGACAATAAAAATACAAGACAAAAACTGGGGGGAAACAATACATTTTGTCCAGTCACAGAAGTTTATTTTCATTGCACTCTCAGCCCCCAAAATTACTCTACACTCAGCCAGTCAGCTAGTCAGGGCACCATTGGGACAATGTAAATTAGAAGGAGTTTTGCTGGATCCACAAATTTATCACTACTACCGGGACAAATGAAAAAAAACATCTTATGAGTGGATCAAGAGTATCCTTTCCTCTATTGAACAACAGTTTTATTCTCAACAAAAAATGTCACTGTGTCAGACTTACCAGGCACCATAGTAATGATGGAGATCAGTAACCTTGAAGCTGAAGTTTTCCCAAAAGTGTACATTTGAAGTAGTTTTCTACTTAAACACAAGTCTGCTGTAAATCAATCAATGGACTCAGCAAATCTCTCTTTTTTGGTTTATTCTCAGTTCAATAGGATTGCATGTCATTCTCCTTTATCATTCTGCTTATGTTTATCTTTATCTCCATTCTATATGCTTTTGGCTGATTAGCCACTGACAGGAAATGTTAGTGTGTTTTGCTGAGTGATAAAGTAAAAAAGAATATGCTTACTACTCATTTTTCTCCCGTAGCACTGACGTAACAAGATAAATTGCATAGCAATTCATTTTAAAAGTAACATTTGGAAGTATAGATTACGTATGGTAAATGGCACAAATCTTGCATGAACAGCTTGATAAATTTTTACACATATGCACTCATATAGTCACTTCCAAAACCAAGGTATGTGTCATTTCCATTATTCAAAGTTTCCTTTATGCTCCTTTTCTGTCAATAGCCCTTCCCCAGAGATAAACACTACTCTGACTTCTAACATTATTGATTCATTTTTCCAGTATTTGAACTGGGCAGCGGAGTATGTAGGAACACAGGCTTCATGTGAAGATAAAGGCAGATCAGGGTGATGCTTCTCCTATAAGCTAAGAAACTCTCCAAAGATTGCCAGCAAGACACCAGAGCTAAGGGAGAGAAAAGGAACAGATTCTTTCTTCCTATTTTATAAGATTTAGAGATACTTTTTATGATGGGACACAACACATAGACACCTGGATAGAGAAAAGGCAGAACTCTTTGTTACCTACAGCTCCCAAAATCAGAAGACTGCCAGGCAGGGCCACACAGCAGTTGCAGCTGAAGATAACAGCAAGTTAGAGCTGTAGAAGGCAGCTTATATATAGCAAGCGGGGTAGGGTTAGGTTTCCAGGGTTTCCTGTACACTGGCTAATTTGAATAACCTCCTGAGCTCTGCCAGGCATGCCCGTTATGGGGCTGTTCATAGCTGTCTGACACTTGGCCCTGGGACAATTAGGGCTAGTGCACAGTGGCCTGGAGTGTGAAAGCCCAAATAAGGTAAGTAGTTGGGGCATAGACTTAGATGAGGTCAAGAAGGTCTCAAGAAAGGGAACTGAGCAACCTGTGGTCAGGACTTTAAAACTGGGTCTAGATAGCATTTTTTTAAAACTTAAAAAATATATTAAAATTGACATTGATCTTCGCATCAGTCTTAAAGTTAATTATTTTGGGTATTTAAGTGGCTGAAATTGTAGAGGAAACTTTTGGCAAGTAGTGCACACATTGTCCTAATGGCATAGGAAACATTTTGTTATGACAGTGAAAAGGAGAAATACAAGTAGGAGTATAAGGAGTCCTTGTAGGCCAGTCTATAACCAGGTTCCCTATTAAATGAATTAGCCAAGAAAGCAGGTCTGGAATTTCCAGGATCGCTAACAATATCTTGGTTGAGTTTTAAAGCATGTTAAAAGCATGAGTTATATTTTTTATGACAATAATACCATGGTGTATTCATGGTTCGAGGTGGAAGTTTAGCAGTTAAATTGTTGGAGGTTATGAACTGATAGTTCAGTAAAGTATATGTAAAGGTTAATGGTATTTGTCTGTAGCCGAGGGGAAGGAGTAGGTGGTGGGGTCATGGTCAGAGATGCAGAGGGGGAAGTTATGGTGGCAAACCAGAAGGGAAAACAGAAGAAGGTAAAGAGGAATAAGAGGTCTTCTCCCCAGGGAGTCTCAGGGTGTATCTATATGAGGCCTCCTGAGAAAAGCAGTAATCTCCATTTATGTTTTAGAATGCACAGAACATAAGTAGTACAGGGATGTAAGCTTTGGTAGAGAGCAAGAAGTGCATACCAGGATCAGTGGCTAAGCAAACAGGAAGTTCAGAAAACTTAATAGGATTCCCACTATCACATAAAGAAAGGCAATAAATGTCCACTGTCCAACCTGTTAGCACCATAGGAGAGGCAAGCCATGGACATTGCTGGGGCAGTGGTCTCAGGGTCTTAGGTGAAGTTGTTTCTGGAACAGGAGAAAAGTCATCTCCAACTGCAAGGGCTTAGGCTGGAGTAGTGTCATCTGCAATATGGAAGTGGGGTATTCTTTTCAAGTGGATACCCACTCCAGTTGCTGTGGGTCTTGATTTTGTGGCTCTATGGTATTATAATAAGACTGAGTAGCTTATGAAACTTGAAGGCAATATTGGGTCAAGGGGCTTTGTGGGTGCACACTTAGCAAAGATAATGTCAGCATCCATGATACTGTCATAATGCACCAAAGTGTCAGGATGAACTGGCATAATTTAAGCCTCAATCGAGAGTGGCCAAACCTAAAACTCCCAACAGTCCAAGGTCTGGGGTGATGAGGTGAGTTTTGCTGCAAATAGATTTTAAATCACATAGCCTGATTTGAGTGCATGTTGTTAATAGGGTGCCAGTTTGTTTGCTGATCGGAGCTTCAGCTGATAGACATGTTCTCCAATTTAGCCAATTACTATTGGCTCTTTGCCTCAGTTGTCAGTTTTGTCAGTGACAGGCAAGCCAGTGAGGTCCTTAGGCTGGAGGTTTTGTATTCGCCAAACTCAATGGAATGCAGGCTTCATGTTTTGTTGAAACAGTGTAGAGTTTGGGTGTCTGGATCACAAACCTACAAAAGCACCCAAACCAACAGTAACAACAGTCAACAGAAAGCATACAGCTGCACTTGAAAGGCTTTTGTTGTCTGATGTTGATTTTTTTTCAGCATGTTTTAACACCAAGAAGAAGTTGTCTGGTTTTATGATTATGAGACATGATAATAATTTTATCATTTTGGAGGTTTTTATTTACTATGTGGAGCTTTCTATCTTCCATCTTGGTAATCCAAACTGTCTGTGGGAATGACCCTGTAGATCTAATTTTAATATCCTGGAGGGAATCAGAGGGAAGGCCCAGATTAATTATCCATTCCTTATGATCCAAATATGAAGGAAGGTTTTTTGAGTGGTAGAAGTTCAGACTTAAATGGATCCCATATCAAACATTACTGGAGCACCTCATATACGATGACTCTTTATATACTAGAAGGGGAAACATAACATATCACCCTTTAAATATAGAAAAGGGCAATGGAAAATTTTTTTAAATTGGTGTGAGGTGTGTGTTGGCCAAGGGGTCTTGAATGAGGAGAGATCAAGGTCTGGGGCAAACTAGAGATCTATTTAAGGATTAATTTGTCAAACTGGACTTCAAAAAGGAGTTGTTGGAGGAGATCATTACGTCAATTAAACAGACTGTCTAGGACCTATTGGGGAGATGATAGTTCTCCCGGATGCTGTTTCTAAGAGCCCAGCATTGTATATTTGAAAAGTGAAATGTTTGCCTTGGTTACTATTAATAATGTTTAGAACTCTGAAGGTAACAAGAAGTGTCTCAGGGTGGCTTTATGTTGTGGATTCAGTATATGTATAGATATGTGTGATCTTGATTTACGTTTTGGGTACAATGAGGCAAGAGATTCCCACAATTCTTTACCTTGAATGTGATAACTCTTACACAGTGGCCTGAGATCTTGTAAGTATGTTTAGAAGGGGCCAATTGCTGACCAAGACATCCAGGGCTAAGATGACCATCTAAAATTTGGCCAATTGTGCTGACCCTTAGGTCCCATTCTTTATCAAGATATCCTGGTTAAGGAATGGAAAACAGAAACATTCCACTGAGCTCCATCACTTATGATGGTGGCAGTGTCATTCCTATAGTCAAGGAACTCCCCTTACTGTTCACTCATTTAATCTCAAGTGGCTCCCTGGGTGGTCAAAGGATATTGGGGATTCCAGCATCATGGCATCTAGGAAGGGGATGAAGACTGGGAAAGCCACCCCCACCTGCAGGTGAAATATTCTAGAGGGCCCAGGTTTGGCTCTTTCCTGTATCAAAGAGGTCTTAGTAGCATGCCAGGCTTTGGGGTGCTGCTTTTAACACCCAAGGCATAATGAGCTTCTGAGTACATGGTGACACAGGCTCAGGGTCTGTACAAGCCTCTCTTTCCAGGAGATCCCAGAATGTGGCCAGCAATTTTTGCTCTAATGGGGCTGAGAGAGGCAGATTTTTGCTTCAGGAGCTCATGGGTGAGCTGATTTATGAGTAGCAATATCAGCGAGATTACATAAAATTGGTAAATAAGGAATATGTCTCCTCCAGAACCCAAAAAGGACTAAAAGGTGTTGGACTTGTGTGTCCTTAATGAGTGTTTAAAACAAAACTCTTTGGAGTAGGATGCCATTAGTGTATATCATACTTGTGTTCCTGGGGAAAGGTGGATGCAGTCAAAATCTTGCTTGCCACCGTTTTTAGTTTTTGTCTCAGTCGACAGCTCTAGACACTTACAGGAGAAGGTGTGCAGAAACAGGGGGGGAGCTGGTGGCCTGCCTCAGAGGCAGCTGTTTCTCATTCCAAGTCTTCTGAGTCCACCTCAGAAAGTGGGGTTTGGACTTAGAAAGCTATAGCAGCCTCTCCTTGGAATAGCACTGTTAACTCCCTATGGACTGAATGTTTGTGTTTCCCCCAAATTCATGTGTTGAAATCCTAACCCCCAGTGTGATTTGGAGGTGGAGCCCTTGGGAGAGAGGTACATCTCTAATCATAAGAGTGGCCCCCTCGTAATGGGATTAGTGCCCTTATAAGAAGAGACACAAAAGAGCTCTCTCTTTCTCTCTCTCCCTCCCTCCATCCCTCCCTCTTTCTCTCTCTCTCCCTCTGCCATATAAAGATACAACAAGAAGACAAAGACAGCTGTATGCAAACCGGGAAGCAGGACCTCACCAGACATCAGATCTGCCAGTGCCTTGATCTTGTACTTCCTAGCCTCCAGAAATGAGAGAAATAAATGTTTATTATGTAAGCCACCCAGTCTGTGGTATTTTTGTTATAGCAGAGTGAACCGACTAAGACAACCCCCTTTTCCCAAAATCAGTTCCCTTGATGTTGGTATGCAGCAGCAATTGTTAAGGCTGGGAAAGCCACCCCCTCCTGCAGGTGAAATACTCTAGAGCACCCAGGTTTGGCTCTTTTCTGTATCAGAGAGGTCTCAGCATGCCAGGTTCATGGGGTGCTGTTTTTAAGACCCAGGGCATAATGAGCTGCTGAGTACATAGTGACACAGGCTCAGGGTCTGTAAATAGTCTTAGTACATAGTGATACAGGCTCAGGGTCTGAGTACATAGGGACACAGGCACAGGGTCCGATTTTAAGACCTAAGGCATAATAAGCTGCTGAGTACATAGTGACATAGCCTCAGTGTCTGTAAGAGCCTCTTTTTCCGGGAGAGCCCAGAATGTGGCCAGCAAATTTTTGGTAAGCTCATATGCTAAGGGTTTTGCATTGTTTAAGCAATTGGGTAAATTTGTCAGATGTTGGGATGGGTCTGGGTGTGCAAGAATGCGATATCTATTCCCTTGTCCCAAAGGTCCCCCTTGGATTAAATATTGGGGTACTGACTTCCAAGGGTGTGATCCACAGTACTCCCAAGAGTCTGGGGAGAATGAAGTTTGTTGGCAAGAGAAGATAGGTTTGAAACAGTAAAGATGGTTAGGTGGCTACTCGCACCTGAATAACACTGACCACAAGACCCAGGAGCCTGACCAACACTTTCCTCCCAGGGACTGCCCAAAACACAGGAACAAACCAGATTTCTGCCCCAAATAATAATAATAATAGTGATGACGTTAGTAATTATAACACCAACACCAAAGAAGTGAGAGCTGAGAAACGCACCAGAATGTCTGGCCCAGGTAAGTGTGGTTCAAGAGGCCTATCACTCCTATTCCCCTGAGGTGGTCCCTACATGGACCCATAGACTTTAGCCAGTTAACACTGTTCATTTTTAGAATTCCAAAACTGAGGAAATTTGGGTCAGGAGAGGTGTGGAAAGCACCAGCAGATAGCAGCAAAGCTAAATTGCAAGCTCACCAACAAGCTTCACAAGGGCAGTTCCTTCCCAGGCTGTCCTCCTGATGGTTTGAAACCAGTCAGTAAGCTGAGAGCAGGCTTCCAAGAAGCTGTGCCAGCGTCGGTGGTCACGGCCACACCATGCTATTCACAGCACCCATTGTTTCATAAGGTTTAAAGAGTCTTTTGATAGTCAGACACAAAACAGAGATGCTCAGATAGAAGAAAGGCAGAATTTTTGTCACAGCTCATTTGAGTAACTTCCTGGGCTCTAGGGCATAAGGGCCACCCCCAGTTGTTTCATATAGAGTCTGGAGAAATTAGAGCAGGTGCATAGTGGCCAGGAGCATGCGAGGCCTGATAAGGGAAGCGGTTGGGGTGTGCCCTCACTCTGGTGTTCAAGAAGGGGAACTTTCTGACCTCTAGCCAGGGCCTCAAAACTGTGTCAAGGCAGAACTTCAAAACTCACACAAACGAACAAAAAAAACCCTAACTATACTACACGGACCTCAGAAGGAACCAACCCTTTTGATCTTGATCTTGGACTTCTAGCCTCCAGAACAGTGAGACAATAAATTTCTGTTGTTTAAGCCATTTAGTTTTGGGTTCTTTATTGTGGCAGCCCACGAAAACTAACATACTTCCAAACTAGTATTGCCATTTTTCATTCCTTCCAGTTACAGATGGCCAGTTACTCCACATGCTTGCCACATCTCCCATCCCAGTACTGTACATTTCACCCCTCAATTCAGATTAGCCCCATTTCTAGGGCTAACAGCCCTGTGGCTAGTGGCCAATGTATTGGTCACCACAATTCTAGAGTGTAGTTTGTTTTTATCATCATTATGATGCTCTAAAATTTTCTGCTAAAATATCTTTTCAAGGAGCAAGTGTGTTTAATCCTTTCCCAGACCTTCAGAATATTGCCAAAAAAATTATTTGGAAATATTTTTCACCATGTAATTTTTTAGTTGACACATAATAATTGTACATATTTATGGGATACTGTATGATGTTTTGATAAATGTATACAATGTGTAATGATCAAATTAGGATAATTAGCATACATATAACTTTGGACATTTGTCATTTCTTTGTGGTGATAACATTCAAAATCCTCTCTTCTATATAATAATAATGTATTATTAACCGTAGCCACCCTGCTGTGCAATGGAACACTAGAAATTACCCCTCCTATCTAATTGTAACTTTGTACTTGTTGACCAATCTTTCCTCACACCATTCTCCCTCCCACTCTTCCCAGTCTCTAGTAACCACTATTCTACTCTCTACTTCTATAAGATCAACTTTTTCAGATTCCACATAAGAGTGAAATCATGTAGTATTTGTCTTTCTGTGCTTGGCTTATTTCACTTAACATAATATCCTCCAAGCTTATCCACGTTGCTGCAAATGTCAGGATTTCATTCTTTTTTATGGCTAAATAGTATTCCATTGTGTATATGTACCACATTTTCTTCATTCGTTCATCCATTGATGAACACTTCAGTTGATTTCATATCTTGGCTATTGAGAATATTGCTGCAATAAACATGAGTGTACATAAATCTCTTCGACATATTAATTTCATTTCCTTTGATACAAACCCTAGTGGGATTGCTGAATTATGTGGTAGTTCTATTTTTAATTTTTTGAGGAATTCCATACTATTTTCCATACTGACTGTATTAATTTACATTCCCAATCAACAGTGTGTAAGAGTTCCCCTTTCTCACATCCTATATAGACTTGTAATTTTTTATACTTTTAATAATAGCCATTCTAACTGGGGTAAGATGAGGTATCATTGTGGTTTTGATTTGCATTTCCCTGATGGTTAGTGATGTTGAGCATTTTTTTAATATACCTGTTGGCAATCTGTATATTTTCTTTCAAGAAATGTCTGTTCAGGTCTTTTGCCCAGTTTTTCATCAAATTATTTGTTTGCTATTGAGTTGTTTGAGTTCTTTATACAGTCTGGATATTTATCCTTTGTTGGATACTTAGTTTGTAAATATTTTCTCCCATTCTTTAGGTTGTCTCCTCATCCTGCTGATTACTCCCTTTGCTGAGCAGAAGCTTTTTAGTTTGATGTGATCTCATTTGTGTATTTTTGCTTTTGTGGCTTTGCTTTTTAGGTCTTATCCAAAAAGTTCTTTTTTTCCCCTTGTTCAGAGTTTAGTTTAATTCACTTAAATGAATCACCTGAGAGTGCATCTTTTATCTACCTTGTTATAATTCAAATTTTAAATGCATATATGAAAACTCATTGATTAGCAGCATTAAAAAAATGATTTAAATATGTCAGTATAAAACTTACATGAAAGACAATAATACATCTTTCTTAGTCAATATTTAGTTAAATTCACTAAAATTAAGCAGCTGAAAGTGCATCTTTCATCTTCCTTAGTGAAATTCTGATTTTCATGTGTATAGAAAAACTCAGTGACAACCAGCATTTGAAAGAACTCCAGAAAAATCAGTATAAAATTATGTAAAAAGAAAATGAAACATCATTATAGTCCAGAATTTAGTTTAATTCACTGATATAAAGCAGGTGAAAGTGCATCTCTCATTTGCTGTGCTGAAATTCTTATTTTAAATGCACATATAAAAATGTATTGAAAAGCAGCTTTGAAGAAAACATCCAGAAAAATCAAATTGTCTTATATAAAAGACAATGATACATCATTCCTAGTTCAGAATTTAGTTTAATTTATGGAAATGAAGCAGGTGAAAGTGAATCTCTCATCTATTTTGCTAAAATTCTGATTTTATTTATTTGTTTATTTATTTAAGCATAAAAGATTTCCTTTTACTACTCTGATGGTTTGACTCAATATTGCATAACAATATAAACATTAGTCAAACATCCTGTAAATCTGAGTGGAGATTAAAACTTTAGGTCCTCTATTTCACCCCTTAATGAATTTCATAATACTGAAACAACTAGATTTGTTTTTATATCCGTCAGTATCCATAATCATTTTAACTATCATCTCATGTTTTTAAACATTTATCCACAGTGGAAACGGTAAAATCAGTAAATTATTTTGCTCACTAGGTTAAGTCAAAGATCATCTGGCCCATGGACTAGAATAGCGATTTATTATACTGTCTTATTTCTATAATTGTTGTTTTCTAGCATATTCTTGCATCCGAATTTATAATGCAGAATTACCCTCTTTTAAACTCACAGTTTAGGACTGTTGGTTACAATAGTCAAGGTTATTTTCTAGCCGTAAATGTGTAATTATTTTAAAGTTAACATAATATTAATGATTCACCATCTACTAAGCTTTATTTTTCCAGTACAGGTAATGAAATTGCACTGGTCAGTCCCGACTTAAACCAGGAGCATCTGTCTGCATCATGGTGATCTGAGCATCTGTCTGCATCATGGTGATCTAAGGAACTGTGGTTCTTACTTTGAATGGAGTGAAGCTAGTTGGTTCGGTCAGTAATTAAACCCTCAGTGCTATACCTATGGCTACCACTTTCTAAGCAACCTTGCAAATTGACTATGAACTATTGTTTTGTTTCATTTTAGCAGTGCTGAAAGGGAAACTTATTTCATGTAAATGGATACATTAATAAAAAAGAAAGATCTCAAATCAGCAATCACCTTTGCACCTTAAGAAACTACAAAATGAAGAGCAAACTAAGCTCAGACCTAGCAAAGGATGTAAATAGTAAAAATTAGAGCACATATAAAAGAAATCAAAATTTTAAAAAAGTAGAAAAAATCAATAAAACCAAATGTTGGTGCTTTCAAAAGATTCACAAAATTGGCAAACCTTTACCTGGATGGACTAAGAAAAAAGAGGACTCAAATAACTAAAACCAGAAACGTTAGAGGGGTGATTACAACCAAGTTTACAGAAATAAAAAGGGTTATAAGAAAACACAATGAATAATTGTTGATCAACAAATTAGATCATCTAGATGAAATGAATAAATTCCTAGAAACATACCTCCTACCAAGACTGAATTATTAAAAACGCAGAGTTGGAACAGAAGTATAACTAGTAAGATGCCAATTACTCCAATTTTTTTCACATTTTAAAAAACAATAATAATTCCTTAATATAATCAAACATTAAACATACTTAAATTTATCCAATTCTCTCCCCCTCTCTCTTTCTTTCTTACAATTGATTTGTTTACATCAGGATCCAGACAAGTTCTGTTTGTTGCATTGGCTGCTATGTCAGCTGTCTCTTAAGTTTCTTTTAATCTACAGGTTCCTCTTCATCTATTTCTTCCCTTTTACCCCTAAAGTTTCCCAAGGTCTGGATTTGCTGGCTTCATCCCAGTGGTGTCATTTAACATGTCCCACTGTCTCCTGCATTTCCTGATGACTAGTTGCTGGATCCTGAGGCTTGGTCTCACTCAGGTTAGATTTGGCTTCAGAGGCAAGAGGCCCATTATGTCTGATTGTCTCTCTGTGATGCTAGCAGTCATTCATGATCTTTTGCTAGACTCATTATTTCAATGGGGGTGTGCAAATTATCATATTCTAATTATTTTATTCCCTCCTTATTTACTGGCTGGGATACTTCACCAGACAGAAATGTTCCCTCCTCAGCTATTCATGGTTATCCTGAGGAACAATTCACGTAGGAAAGACAGGAAAAATGCTTGACTCTTCCCTTTTACTTATTAGATTAGAAAAATGACTTGTTTCCCTATCACCTTCCAAAGAGACTAAGAGTTTGTTTGCTTTCGTTTTGTCATTATGGATTTTTGTGGTGGTAAGATTTAGTTTCTTTCTCTTTTTCATTTGCATCTTTGTTCAAACAGTGGGTTTTGTTCTTTCTTGAGTATTAATGGTAATGATTATTGTTTTTCAGATTCCAGATGCAGGATTCCCTTGAGGATTTCTTGCAGGTCTGGTCAGATGGTGGTGAACTCTCATAGCTTTTGTTTGTCTGGAAAACACACTATTTCTCCCTCATTTCTGAAAGATAGCCTTTCTGGGTATAGTATTCTTGGCTGGCAGGGGTTTTTTTCTTTTAGTATTTTGAATATGTCATCCCTTTTTCTTCTGGCCTGTGGAGTTCCTGTTGAGAAGTCTGCTGTTAGTCTGATAGGGGCTCCCTTACAGGTGACTTGATGCTTTTCTCTTGATACTTTTAAGATTCTCTCTTTGTCTTTGAGCTTTGCCAGTTTGATTCTAATGTGTCTTAGAGAGGATCTTTTTGGGTTGAATCTGTTTGGGATCTTTGAGCCTCCTGGATCTGAAGGTCCATGTCTCTCTCTATAGCTGGGAAGTTTTCCATTATTATTTCATTGAATAGGTTTTCCATATCTTTTCCTTTCTCCTCCCTTTCTGGAACACCTATGATTCAAATGTTTGTGCCCTTAAAGTTATCTGCTTGCTCTTGTAGATTTTCCTCATTTTTTGCAATTCTTTTTTCCTTTTTTTGTCCACCTGGGTTATTTTGAAAAGACTATTTCCAAGTTCAGAAATTGTTTCTTCTGCTTGTTCTAGCCTGCTGCTTATGCTATCAGTTGTGTTTTTTAGTTCATCGAGGGAATCTTTTAGTTCTGTGAATTCTGTTATGTTCTTTTTTAAGGTATCAATCTCTTTGTAAATTTCTTTCTTTATATCCTGGATTTTCTTTTTCTCATTTCATTATGTTGTCTAACTGAGTCTCTTCATGTCTCAGTGAGTCTCCTTAAGATTGTTGCTCAGAATTCCGTTTCAGTTTTCTGTTGTATAGGGTCTAGTATTTGAGAATCACTATATTCTTTTGATGGTGTCATATTTTTTTGAATTTTTGTATTTCTAGTATCTCTACATTAATGTCTGGTAATGTGGTAGAGCAGTTGCTTCTTCTGTGATGCTGGAGTGGGCTTTGAGGAGAGCTTTTTCCAGTCTTGCTGGTGACTCTCCTTGTGTCAAGGCAGTTGAATGTCTGGCAGGCCGTCTGCATGATGGCTGTGGTGGTGGCTGTGGCGTGTCACCAATGTAGAAGTGGTGTTTTTGGCATGCCTTCTTATCTGCTTCTGGGCAGAGGGGGCTGCTCTTGGCTCCTGCCTAGGACCCTGGGCATGCTCCCTGCTTGCTTCTGGGAAGAGGGGTCCACCCTCAGTCCCTGCCTAGGATGGACCCTGGGCATACTCATTGCCTACTTCTGGGTGGAAGGGGTCACCCTCAGATCCTGCTTAGGACTCCCTCCAAAAATTTCTTGCCCAGACCAATGCAATGAAGAATTTCCCCTATTTTTTCTTCTAGCAGTTCCATAGTTTTAAGTCCTACATTTATGTCTTTAATGCATTTTGAGTTTATTTTCATAAGTGAGAAATAGGAATCTAGTTTCATTTTTCTGCCTGTGGATATTCAATTTTCCAACACCACTTATTGAAGAGATTCTCCTTTCTTTCCCTATTGTGTGCTCTTGACAACTTTGTGGCAGATAAGTTGGCTGTAAATGCATGGACTTATTTCTGGGTTCTCTATTCTATTGGTCTATGTGTCTGTTTTTATGCTAATATTATGCCATTTTGGTTACTATAGCTTTGTAGCAAATTTTGACATCAGGTAGTATGATGCCTTTAGCTTTGTTAATTTTGCTCAAAATTGCTTTGGCAATTCAGAATCTTTGTGGTTTTTCTATTTCTATAAATAACATCATTTATATTTTGATAGGGTTTGCATTAAGTCTGTACATTGCTTTGGGCAGTATGGACATTTTAGCAATATTAATTATTCTAACCCTTGAACACAGGGTATCTACTTGTGTCCTCTTCAACTTCTTTCATCAATGGTCTGTAGTTCTCATTGTAGATATCTTTTACTTCCTTGGTTAAATTTATTCCTAGGTATTTTGTGGTTTTTTGGTAGCTATTATAAATGGGATGGCTTTTTTGACTTCTTTTTTAGACAGTTTTCTATTGGTGTATAAAAATGCTACTGACTTTTAGCTGTTAATTTTGTATCCTGAAACTTTACTGAATTCATTTATAAGTTCTAACCATTTTTTGGTGAAGTTTTTGGTGGTTTTTTTATATAAGATCATATCATCTGCAAACAGGGAAATTGACTTCCTCCTTTTCAATTTGAATGCCTTTTATTTCTTTCTCTTACCTAATCGCTCTGGCTAGAACTTCCAGTATTCTCTTGAATGAAAGTGGTATGAGTGGATATTCTTGTGTTGTTCCAAATTTTAGGGAAAATCTTTCAATTTTTTCCCATTCAGTATGTTAGCTGTTAGTGTATTATATATGGCCTTTATTGCATTGTAGTAAAGGCCATATATGATATATAACTTCTATATCTAACTTGTTGAAAGTTTTTATCATGAATAGATATTGGATTTTATCAAATGCTTTTTTGCATTTATTGAGATGATCATATGGTTTTTGTCCTTCATTTGTTAATGTAATGTATCACATTTATTGATTTGCATATGTTGAATCATCCTTGACTCCCTGGGATGAGTCCCAGTTGATCATGGTGAATAATCTTTTTGATGTGCTGTTGGATTCACCATATAATTTTAAATGACAGAGACACAAATTATATTACAGCCATCAAAATATACGTAAATTTTCCATTCTTCTGGAGTATTTACTCAAATTTCCCAATAGAACTTAAATGAGTGCTGCATGACTTTGGTAACAACACAGAAAAAAAAAGATTAAAATGCTATTGTCTGTCATTTGTCAGTTTCTCTAAAGATTCTTTTTTTCTCTCTCAGATGTTACAAGTAACCAAAGTGCATTTATCAATCACAAAAAAAGCATTTGACAAAATTCAATACCAATTGTCTTATTCTGCATACACTGTCTAAAATACCACAGACTTGATGGCTTAAACAACAAAAATTTATTTCTCACAGTTCTGGGGACTAAAAGTTTGAGATCAAGGTGCCAGCATTTACAACTCCGTGTTAGTGCTATGATTTGAATGTGGTTTGCCTCCCCCAAAACTCATGTTAAAATTTGATCTCCAGTATGGCAGTGTTGAAAGGTGGGGCCTAGTGCAGGTATTTGGGTCATTGGAATGGATCCCACATGAATAGATTAATGCCTCCCTGCAGGGGTGAATTCTCACTCTCACAGGAATGGGTGAGCTCCCACAGAAGCCGATTGCTAACGTTTCTGGCTTCTTCGGTTTCTCTGTCTTGCCATGTGATCTCTTTGCATATGCCCACTCTCCTTTCACTTTCTGCCATGCGTTGAAGCAGCATGAGACTCTTACCAGCTGGGCTGCCCAGTCTTGAACTATCCAGCCATCAGAACTGTGAGCTAAACAAATCTCCTTCTTTATAAATTATGCAGCCTTGGGTATTCTGTTATAGCAACACAAAATGCACTGAGACACTTAGCCTTCACTTCCTGCTTGTCCAGAGCTTGAATGTCAGCCAGCGGTGAGAGCTTAGGGCCTCCTCAGATATTTTCTGAGCACGTGTCCAGCCCTGGGCGTGTAGATGGCCTTTTAGATTACCCAGTATATATAGGGGACTTTCAGAGTCTTTAGTCTCCCATGTGTCTCCTTTCCCAGCCTCTTCCTTCCCAGGCTGTTTGGTCTGTCTGCTGCTTGCCCCATCTTTTATCCCTCACTCCAGGCAGTTGCCATTAGTACATTTGCCTTTTGGTGGCTTTTGAGCAATGCCATCCAGGAAGCCACTCCAGCCTTGAGATAGTTCCAACATGGAGGAAACAAAGGCAAGCCCCTAAACCAATCCCTCAGAGAGCTACCAGATGAGTCAAACACAGAACTACAACTCCATGAGAACAAGATCTGTATGGCCTCCTCCAGCATTAGCAAGCCATAGCAGGAGTGTGGGACACTGTCCCTATAGCCACTGTGCAGCTGGGGAGTGGGTTATGGTAGGCAGGTAAGTTAATACCATATCACGCTCTTGCTGAAGTTTAGCAGCATCTCTCTTTATTAAGCATTGTTTGGAATAGTAAGTTTTTAAAAATTAGATTCCAGAGCTCTGAAAAATTTGATTCTGACCATTTTTGCCAGCTTAATTATTACTTCAGTGGGGAAACAGTTTTGGAATTCTGCACTTCTCCATTTTCATAGATGCCATTCAATATATTCGCTTTTAAATGGTCTCTGACAATTCTGGGCCACAGTCCCTAACCATTCTTTGCATTTTCAAACCCTTAGATTCTTGTTCTCCTCAAAAGTTTGACTCTTTTATTTGCATTGGAGATAACTTAGTTCCTATATGTCAACATCTGTTCGCTTTCAAAGCTGCTTTTGGAAATTTTACAGCCTTTCACCAAATATAGCTCTACTTGCTTCTGGTTGAACATGTCAGGGCCCCCAGGCATTTTATAACCCTCCATAGTCAGCATGTCTCACCATCCCCCCATGCCTTGGGCAGCCGTTCTCCCACTTCTCCTCCACCTGCCTCTCTAATGTACATATCTAACAAGGAAATAGGTACTGATAATATCAAGGTCCAATGTTAGATCCCTGTATCAGTCAGCTACCACAACAAAAACAAAACAAAAAAACCACTGAAGTTTCAAGATGGCGGCGGCTGCGGCGGCTGGCGCGGAGTAGCTGAGGTGGAAAAGGTGGCCACTGGGCCTCAGGCAGCCGGGAAGCTTGTGGACCTTCCTCTGGCCATCTCTTAAGGGAGGACTGCTGCTGCTGGCCGGTCGTGGGGGCTCAACGCCACTTTGCCCCCGGCAGGAGAGGCTGCCTCATTTACAGGCAACAGCTTTGAAGTGTGGAGCAGGAAAAGAACTGATTCTTAGCTGCAAAAGCGAGTCTTGAAACAGGGAACACGGCGCCAGGGCTGCTGTGGATGCAGCCAGGATCCCGGAGGCTGGGGCCGCACTGAAGGCGGCCAGCTGCCCTATTCAGGATTCGAGGTTTCAGGCCGGCATTAAAGAAGATTCCTGGGAGTGCCTGAGCGGCGCCGCGACTGAACAGCCCGAGGCGGCAGCGCCGAGAACACGGAAGGCAACAAACCAGAGACAGAGCGAGCGCCCGACCTGGCACAGCACTGTGAGTGATCCCTGGCACAGCTCTGTTCAGGGGGTGGATGCCCACACGGCTCCCGCCTGCACCACCAGGCCACTCACTGCCCCGGTGCTGCCTCCATTTTCCCAGGTGCGGGCAGCTCCGCCCTGCTCGGCCATCACTGAGCCCATTTGCTTGGCCTGGCGCGGGGCTTTCCGGACCCTGCGGACCGGCCTCCTCTCCCACTCCCTCCACGGTTCTCTGGTGGGGCTGGGGGTGTGGGGCGTCCGACCAGTGTTGGGAGGGCTAGGAAGTACGGGCGGGCCGACTGTCACTCCACCACACCCTGGACTCCGGCCCGGTAAACTTCCTGTTACTGGGAGGCAGATACCATCTCTGCGACCACCAGTTTGGAAAAAAGCCTAACGAATTTCTGGTTGGGAATAGTGTGGTAGGAGAGTTCCCAGGTCCGCTTGAACCTGCCGGAGAGCAGGCTGCAGGCGGGCACTAGACTCGGTTTATACCGGGGGGATACAAAGGTGAACAAGACCCGAGAAAGATCTACACAGTGCTACAAAGGCACCCAGAGAGACCGGTCGTCTGTGCCTAGCAGAAACCTGGTAGACTTCCTGGGCGAGGCGGTGCTGAGCAGGGTCTTGAAGGCCCAGCTGATAGACGAGGGGTGCAGAAGACACACCCCAGCCCAGCACAGTGTGCACAGAGGAGGGAGACGTGCGGCCAGGGAGGCGGAGACTCGACAGAAACCACACACCCGGTGGGGTCGCCACTGCACGATCTAACAGCCTGGGCCAGAGCACACCGAACGGGGAGAAGTCCTATACAGAAAGTGAAAGCTCAACAGAGATCACACACCCTGTGGTACGTGATCCACCAGCCCAGCAGAGTACAAGCTGACCAGAAAGGTGGATCCCCGGAGAAGCCCAAGACCCGAGGCAACCACACACACAAGACACTAGAGGCCAACTGAGCAGTCACGGCGGGAGCCATACCAAATTGGCAACCACAGCAACATCCTAGTTAGTCATTAGTCTCAAACCGGTGGACTGTGAAACCCCCTGCCACAATGAATAAACACCAAAAAAAAGACACCAGAAATACAAAAAATCAAGAAAGTACACCACCAAAAGTTAATAAATCTCATACTCTAGATCCTGTAGAACAAGAAGCCCTTGAAATAACTGACAAGGAATTTCGAGTGATAATTCTAAGGAAACTGAATGAGATACAAGAAAACTCAGCTAGACATCATGATGAAATGAGGAAAAGTATACAGGATCTGAAAGAGGAAATATACAAGGAAATCAATGTCCTGAAAAAAAATGTAGCAGAACTTGCTGAACTGAAGAAGTTATTCAGCGAAATAAAAAACACAACGGAGAGTTTAACCAGCAGGCTTGTCGAAGTTGAAGAGAGAACCTCTGAACTTGAAGATGGGCTGTTTGAAATAACACAAGCAGACAAAAAGAAAGAAAAAAGAATCAAGGACATGGAAGAAAATCTGAGAGAGATATCAGACAACCTCAAGCGCTCAAATATCCGAGTCATGGGTATTCCAGAAGGGGAGGAAAATGGAGATTCCATTGAAAACATATTCAACAAAATAGTGGCAGAAAACTTCCCAGGTATAGGAAAAATCACAGATCTTCAGATCCAGGAAGCTCAACGATCTCCAAACGTATTCAACCCAAAAAGGCCTTCTCCAAGACATGTCATAGTCAAATTGGCAAAACTCAGAGACAAAGAGAGAATCTTAAAAGCTGCAAGAGAGAAGCGTCAAATCACCTATAAGGGAGCCCCAATCAGGTTAACATCAGACTTTTCATCACAAACCCTAAAAGCTAGAAAGGAATGGGAAGATATTTTCAAAATACTAAAAGACAAAGATTGCCAGCCAAGAATACTCTACCCTGCAAGGCTATCCTTCTGAAATGAGGGGCAAATAGTATATTTCTCAGACAAACAAAAACTGCGGGAGTTCACTACCATATGACCACCCTTACAAGAAATCCTCAAGGGAGTACTGGGTTTGGTTCCTGAAAAATAACTACCACTGCCATAAAAACCTAAGAAAAATCTAAACCCGCTAGTACAATTAAAATGGCATTCATGAAGAGAAAACAAGCTAACAAAAACACTATCTACAACCTAAGGAACCAACAAACAAAGAAACCAAACAGTAAATCAGAAAGCAAGGAACAAAAGACACCTAAGACAACCAAACAACCAATAAAATGCTAGGAATAAATCAACACCTTTCAATAACAACTCTTAATGTTAAAGGCTTAAATTCCCCAATTAAAAGACACAGACTGGCTGACTGGATCAAAAAGCAGGACCCAACTATATGCTGCCTACAAGAGACTCACCTCACCCATAAAGATTCACACAGACTAAGAGTGAAAGGATGGAAAAAGATTTACCATGCAAACAGAAAAGAAAAACGAGCTGGAGTGGCTATTCTTATATCTGACAAAATAGACTTTAAACTAAAAACCATAAAAAGAGACAATGAGGGACACTACTTAATGATAAAAGGATTGATCCATCAAGAAGACATAAGAATCATAAATATGTACGCACCCAATGTTGGAGCAGCCAGATTTATAAAACAAACTCTATTAGACCTAAAGAAGGAAATAGACACTAATACCATAATAGCAGGGGACCTGAACACTCCACTGTCAATATTAGACAGATCATCTAGGCAAAGAATCAGTAGAGAAACACAAGATCTAAACAAGACTCTAGACCAATTGGAATTGGCAGATATCTACAGAACATTCCACCCAACAACCTCAGAATATTCATTCTTCTCAGCAGCACATGGATCATTCTCCAGGATAGATCACATATTAGGTCACAAATCAAGTATCAATAAATTCAAAAAAATTGGAATTATCCCATGTATCGTCTCAGACCACAATGGATTAAAACTAGAAATTAATAACAAACGAAACTCTGGAAACTATACAAACACATGGAAATTAAACAGCATTCTACTTAATGACATATGGGTCCAAGAAGAAATCAAGCAGGAAATCAAAAAGTTTATTGAAACTAATGAAAACAATGATACATCATACCAAAACCTGTGGGATACTGCAAAAGCAGTATTGAGGGGAAAATTTATTGCATTAAATGCTCACTTCAGAAGAATGGAAAGATGGCAAGTGAACAACCTAACACTTCACCTTAAAGAACTAGAAAAACAAGAACAATCCAATCCTAAAGTTAGCAGACGGAAAGAAATCATTAAGATCAGAGCAGAACTGAATGAAATTGAAAACCAAAAAACAATTCAAAAGATCAACGAATCAAAAAGTTGGTTTTTTGAAAAGATAAATAAAATTGACAGACCATTAGCATGGCTAACAAAAAAAAGAAGAGAGAAGACTCAAATAACAAAAATTAGAAATGAAAAAGGCGATATTACAACTGATTCATCTGAAATACAAGGAATCATTCGAGACTACTATAAACAACTATACGCCAACAAATTTGAAAATCTGGAGGAAATGGATAAATTTCTGGACACACACAAGCTCCCAAAACTGAACCGTGAAGACGTAGAAAATTTGAACAGACCAATAACAATAAAGGAGATTGAAGCTGTTATCAGAAGGCTCCCAACAAAGAAAAGCCCAGGACCAGATGGATTCACAGCAGAATTTTACCAAACATTCAAAGAGGAATTGACACCGATTCTTTACAAACTATTCCAAAAGATTGGAACGGACGCAAATCTCCCAAACTCATTCTATGAAGCAAACATCATCCTGATACCAAAACCAGGTAAAGATATAACCAAAAAAGAAAACTACAGGCCGATATCCTTGATGAATATAGATGCAAAAATCCTCACTAAAATACTAGCAAACAGAATACAGCAACACATACGTAAAATTATTCATCACGATCAAGCGGGATTCATCCCAGGGATGCAAGGTTGGTTCAACATACGCAAATCAATAAATGTGATACACCATATTAATAAACTCAAACACAAGGACCATATGATCATCTCTATAGATGCTGAAAAAGCATTTGATAAAGTTCAGCACTCATTCATGACAAAGACCCTCTATAAGTTAGGTATAGAGGGAAAGTATGTCAACATAATTAAAGCCATATATGACAAACCCACTGCCAATATCATCCTGAATGGGGAAAAGCTGAAAGCTTTTCCTTTAAGAACAGGAACTAGACAAGGATGCCCACTCTCACCACTCCTATTCAACATAGTGTTGGAAGTACTAGCCAGAGCAATCAGAGAAGAGAAGGAAATAAAGGGCATCCAGATTGGAAAAGATGAAGTCAAACTGTGCCTGTTTGCAGATGACATGATCCTATATATCGAACAGCCTAAAACCTCTACAAAAAAACTGTTGGAATTGATAAATGATTTCAGCACTGTAGCAGGATACAAAATCAACACACAAAAATCAGTAGCATTTCTTTTCTCCAATAGTGAACATGCAGAAGGAGAAATCAAGAAAGCCTGCCCATTTACAATAGCCACCAAAAAAATAAAATACTTAGGAATAGAGTTAACCAAGGAGGTGAAAAATCTCTATAATGAGAACTACAAACCACTGCTGAGAGAAATTAGAGAGGATACAAGAAGATGGAAAGATATTCCATGCTCGTGGATTGGAAGAATCAACATAGTGAAAATGTCCATACTACCCAAAGTGATATACAAATTCAATGCAATCCCCATCAAAATTCCAAAGACATTTTTCTCAGAAATGGAAAAAACTATCCAGACATTTATATGGAACAATAAAAGACCACGCATAGCCAAAGCAATGCTGAGCAAAAAAAATAAAGCTGGAGGCATAACACTACCTGACTTTAAGCTATACTACAAAGCTATAATAACCAAAACAGTATGGTACTGGCATAAAAACAGACACACTGACCAATGGAATAGAATAGAGAATCCAGAAATCAACCCACACACTTACTGCCATCTGATCTTTGACAAAGGCACCAAGCCTATTCACTGGGGAAGGGACTGCCTCTTCAGCAAGTGGTGCTGGGATAACTGGATATCGATATGCAGGAGAATGAAACTAGATCCATACCTCTCATCGTATACTAAAATCAACTCAAAATGGATTAAGGATTTAAATATACACCCTGAGACAATAAAACTTGTTAAAGAAAACATAGGAGAAACACTTCAGGAAATAGGACTGGGCACAGACTTCATGAATACGACCCCAAAAGCACGGGCAACCAAAGGAAAAATAAACAAATGGGATTATATCAAACTAAAAAGCTTCTGCACAGCAAAAGAAACAATTAAAAGAGTTAAAAGACAACCAACAGAGTGGGAGAAAATATTTGCAAAATATACATCTGACAAAGGATTAATATCCAGAATATATAAGGAACTCAAACAACTTTACAAGAAGAAAACAAGCAACCCAATTAAAAAATGGGCAAAAGAGCTAAGTAGGCATTTCTCTAAGGAAGATATCCAAATGGCCAACAGACATATGAAAAAATGCTCAACATCACTCAGCATCCGGGAAATGCAAATCAAAACCACATTGAGATACCATCTAACCCCAGTTAGGATGGCTAAAATCCAAAAGACTATGAACGATAAATGCTGGCGAGGCTGCGGAGAAAAAGGAACTCTCATACATTGTTGGTGGGACTGCAAAATGGTGCAGCCTCTATGGAAAATGGTATGGAGGTTCCTTAAACAATTGCAAATAGATCTACCATACGACCCAGCCATCCCACTGTTGGGAATATACCCAGAGGAATGGAAATCATCAAGTCGAAGGTATACCTGTTCCCCAATGTTCATTGCAGCACTCTTTACAATAGCCAAGAGTTGGAACCAGCCCAAATGCCCATCATCAGATGAGTGGATACGGAAAATGTGGTACATCTACACAATGGAATACTACTCAGCTATAAAAACGAATGAAATACTGCCATTTGCAACAACATGGATGGACCTTGAGAGAATTATATTAAGTGAAACAAGTCAGGCACAGAAAGAGAAATACCACATGTTCTCACTTATTGGAGGGAGCTAAAAATTAATATATAAATTCACACACACACACACACAAACCGGGAGGGCGGGGGAAGAAGATATAACAACCACAATTATTTGAAGTTGATACAACAAGCAAACAGAAAGGACATTGTTGCGGGGGAGGAGGGGAGGGAGAAGGGAGGGAGGTTTTGGTGATGGGGACCAATAATCAGCTACAATGTATATCGACATAATAAAATTAAAAAAAAAAAAAAAAAAAAACCACTGAAATAGCCACCCGCATGAATTTCCTGTTCATTTCGATGTTATCGCTTTGTTCTCCACCTCTGATACAAACATTTTATGTAATAGCACTAATGGCGCAAATGCAAACACAAACCAAGTATTAGGTTTTCACAGTGTGGTCAATTGTGGTTGTCATAAATATCAGAACTTAGAATAGACTGTGCTTTGTTCATTTCACATCTGAACCATATGCAAGGTGGTTTGAATGCTACAGTTTCCACACCTGCTCTAACATTTTTGAAATATATTGTTTAATCAGTGGTCTCCAAATGATTTTAATAATGAGTCAGAGCTTGTTTTACTTGCTCCTAAGTGGTTCTGTTTTTGTCTTTTTTTCCTCATTCAGAATGAAAACGAGCCCTTATAATTACTCCATGATTATAGTGTCAGATAACTAATCCCACTACACATTCAGTGAGTAGCATCACAGAGAGAAATAGACATTCTGATCTAGAGTGAGCTATGATGATGATGGTTTTTGTTGTCATTTTTATTGAACACATTGGCTATACACATTGGGGTACAGAGTTGAATATCAATGTATGTATATAACGTGTGATGATCAAATCAGAGTAATCAGCATATTCATCATTACAAAACTTAATCGTTTCTTTGAGATAAGGGCATTCAGTCTCCTCTCTTCTAGCCATTTGATAACATGCAGTAAATTATCATTAATTATAGATGCCTAGCATGACTGTACATCCAAAGAACTTGTTTTTCCTACCTGGCTGTTATGTATTAACCAACCTCTCATTATGCCCCCGCTCCCTCCTCCTTTCCCACCTTTATTAACCATAGCTTTGCTCTCTCCTTCTGAAAGTTCAACTTATTATTATTGTCTCTCTCTGTCCCCCCCCACCCCCAACTTATGAGTGAGAACATGCTGTGTTTCTCTTTCTCTGCCTGGCTTATTTCACTTAGTATGATTTTCTCCAAGCTCATCCATGTTGCCCTGAATGGCAGAATTTCATTCTTTTCTATGGATGAGTAGTATTCCATAGTGCATATATACCACATTTTCTTTATCCAATCATCCAGCAATGAACATTTAGGTTGGTTCCAAATCTTGGTTATCGTTTTATATTAATTTATTTTTAATTGCACATATTTGTGGTGTACAGTGTGTTGTTTCAATACATGCTTATATTGTACAATGATTCACTTAGGGTAGATAGAAATCTATCATCTAAACATTTATATTTTCTTTGTGGTGATGATGGTTTAAATCTTCTTTTCCAGCTATTTAGAAATATATGATATAATATTATTAGTTCTAGTCTGTCTAGAACACCAGAACTTATTCGTCCTGTCTCCTGGTAACTCTGTACCCATTAATTCACCTCTTACCCTCCTCGCTTCTCCTCTCAGCCTCTGGTAACCATTATTCTATTCTCTACTTCTGTGAGAAGCACATCTTTCTTTTTCTTATTCAAACTTAATTGACTGTACATATCTGTAGCATATAGAATTGAATACCAATACCTGTGTGCAATATGTGATGCTCAAATCAGGATAATTAGTATATTCAACATTATACAATGTAATTATTTTTTGTGGCCTTTACCAATTCCTCCCTTACCCTCCTCCCTACCCACTTTCCCACCTCTGGTAACTTCAGTTCTCTTCTCTCCTTTTGAAAGTTCAATGTATTATTATGATTTTTGTATCTTTCTTCTTTTTTAATTTGTTTATTTATATATTTATTTATTTTGCTCCCACTTGTGAGTGAGGACATGCAGTATTTCTCTTTCTGGGCCTAGCTCATTTTACTTAATGTAATTTTCTCTAATTTTATCCATGTTGCCATGAATGGCAGTATTTCATTCTTTTTTATGGCAGAGTAAGTATTCCATTGTGTAAATACACCACATTTTCTTTATATAGTTATCCAACGAAGGACATTTAGGTTGGTTCCAACTCCTGTCTGTTGTAAATAGAGCTGCAATAAACATGGGAGTTCAGATATCCCTTCAACATGATGATTTCCATTCCTGTGCGTCTATATCCAGCAGTGGGATTGCTAGATCATATGGCAGTTCTATCTGTAGTTGTTTGAGGGACCTGCATACCATTTTCCATAATGGCTTCACCAATTTACAATCCCACCAAGAATGTAGTAGGGTTCCCTTTTCTCTGCATCCTCACCGGAATTTGTTATTCTCTTTTTGATAATAGCCAGTCTAACTGGGGTGAGATGGTATCTCAGTGTGGTTTTGATTACATTTCCCTGATGATTAGTGATGTAGAGCATTTTTTCATGTGTCTTAGCCATTCATTTATCTTCCTTTCAGAAATGCCTACATCTCCTTTGCCCATTTTTTTAATTGGGTTATTTGTTTTTTCACTGCTGCTTGAGTTCCTTGTATGTTCTAGATACCAATCCTTTGCCAGATACATAGTTTTGAGAATATTTTCTCCAATTCTGTAGGTTGTCTCTTCACTCTGTTAATTGTTTCTTTTGCTGTGCAGAAGCTTTTTAGTTTGATATAATCCATTTGTTTATTTTTTCTTTTTGTTGCCTGTGCTTTGGGGGCCATATTCATAAAGTGTTTGCTCAGTCCTACTTCCAGAAGTGTTTCCCTTACGTTTTCTTTTCAGAGTTTTATAGTTTCAGATCTTATATTCAAATTTTTAATCCCTTTTGAGTTGATTTTAGTATATGGCAAGAGCTATGGATCTAGTTTTATTCTACTATATATGGATGTCCAGTTTTCCCAGCACCATTTATTAAAGAGAGAGTCTTTTCCCTGATGTATGTCCTCGGTGCCTTTGTCGAAGATCAGCTGGCTGTAAGTATATGGGTTGATTTCTGGGTTCTCTATTCTGTTCCATTGGTCCGAGTGTCTGTTTTTATGCCAGGTCCATGCTGTTTTGGTTGCTATATCTTTGTAGTATAATTTTATTTTATTTTATTTATTTATTTATTTTTGTCATTTTCGTGACCGGCACTCAGCCAGTGAGTGCACTGGTCATTCCTATATAGGATCCGAACCCGCGGCGGGAGCGTCGGCTGCGCTCCCAGCGCCGCACTCTACTGAGTACGCCACGGGCTCGGCCCTGTAGTATAATTTTAAATCAGGTAGTGTTATGCCTCCAGCTTTTTTTTTTCTCAAAATTTCTTTGGCTATTTGGGGTCTTTTGTTGTTCCATATGAATGTTAGGATCATCCTTTTCTATTTCTGTGAAGAATGTCATTAGTATTTTGATGGGAATTACATTGAATCTGTAGATCGCTTTGGGCAGTATGGATATTTTCACAATGTTAATTCTTCCAATGCAAGAACATGGAATGCCATTCCATCTTTTTATGTCCTCTTTAATTTCTTTCAGCAGTGATTTGGAGCTCTCATTATAGAGATCTTTCACCTCCTTGGTTAAATTGATTCCTAGGTAACTTTTTTGTTTATGTGTGTGACTATTGTAAATGGGCTAGCTTTCTTGATTTCTTTTTCTGCTATTTTATTGTTGATATATAGAAACACTACTGATCTTTTAATATTGATTTTGTATCCTGCATCTTTACTAAAGCCGTTTATCAGCTCTAAGAGTTTTTTGGAGTATATAGGTTTTTCTATATATAAGATTACATCATCTGCAAACAATTTGACTTTGTCTTTTCAAATTTGTATGGCCTTTATTTCTTTCTCTTTCCTGTTGCTCTGACTACAACTTCCAATACTATTATTTCATCTTACTTGTAGATCTGTATTAAAGAGGAAAGGAAGAAATTCAAAAACCAATATAAACTCCCACTCTTTTAACGCTTCCTCCTCCCTCCTGTATTTTTCTAGTTGTGAAACAAACAACAAAGTACTAGATAGTGATGTTCCATCAACCAAAAAATAAATAAAAATAAGAGACCATGACTGGTGATGAACAATGAATCCTTTAAATATATAGTTCAGACTAAACTCTTGAAGGAATTATAGCTGAAGAACAGAATACAAATGCTTTAAACCTTCAAAATGTAAAAATAATGTATAACTAACAAATCAGAAAGTGGGAAAAGGAGGTATGAAGTATAAAATTGTTAATATTTCTTATTTTTAATGGCATGCCATTAACAGACACTGTGTGACAGTGAAAATATAGTTTTAAAAATGTAGAGTAATCTTATTAATATTGTTCACAGTCATTTTTTTTTAAAGAGAACTTTTTTAGAAATTAGTGTCTCATCTGGTAAAGACATTTAAAAAAAACATGTAGGTGGCAATAGTCCCAATGCACTGCAATAGACACTTATGCAGATTTGCTTTCTCTAGTTGGCAATTTTTTTAAAAAGTTTATTTAATGACTTAAACATCATTATAATAAACCAGAAAAAGCATTTCCAAATACCTTTTCCCCACGCACAACAACAGCTCCTTCACCGTCAACATCTCCCACCAGAATGGTACATTTGTTACAATTAAACCTACACTGACATAGGATTATCATTCAAAGTCTATAGTTTATATTAGTGTTCACTCGTGGTGTTGTATGTGGTAAAGACATTTTTATATCATATTCAGTAATTGCTTCCGTTTCTTTTCCTAGTTTAAATTAAGTAATAATAAATGTAATACTCTTTATATAAAGTAAAATGTTTATATGAAAGCATTTTGTGAAATACTTTCTATTTTTCCTTCTTTTTATATATATTTATAGAAAAGTGTTCAGTAAATGCAAGCAGTGGTTGCTTCTGGGTGGTAGAATTTTAAGCATTTTTGCTTATTAGTAATGCTTGAACTTCTTATAACAAACATGTTTCATTTTCACCAACATAAAATGTCATTATTTCTTAAAAACTAAGGAGAAAAATATATCCCTAAAGGAACACTGATAAATATTCTCAGTAAGTATTAATGCTGATTTATAATATATTTGGCAGAATTGTCCTAGAAAGATATCTTGAAATCCAGTAGGAGACTTGAAAAGCCCCAGAGGAAGATTCAGTAAACACTTCAATTTGGGAAAACAGAAGCAATAAGTGGGATAAGTGAAATAATTCAAATGTTTACTTAGGCTAAAACTGGGAAAGTATTTACATCACACATGACCCATAATTAAGACAGGTTAGACCAAGTCTCATGGTATACTAGACTGCTGGGGCTGTCATAACAAAATACCACAGACTGGGTGGCTTAAGCACATGGTATTTCTCCAGAAAGAAGGTCATTAAATTTGGAATGTGTGTAGGTTAATAATCAACAAAAAAACAAAAGTCCTGTTTGTGTTAATTTTAAAAATAAATGGTTAGAAATCACTTTATTTATTAAACATGACAAAAACAGAGAAAGAGAAAGCAAGCTCTGCAGCCAAGGAAGAAGGCTGTCTCAACCCCAGGAATTGCATGAACCATTTTATAACTCTAAAAACAAAGACTCAAAGAAATTTACAGCCAATTCAAGTGGACCAGATGATATAATTTATAAATTTTCATTAAATTTTTCACATTTGACAGTATTTTATAATTTTACATAATGTTTAAAGCAATGTTTCCCAAATTTAAAACTAATTCAAGATTAAGTGGTCCTAAAATGTATTTATTATCAGGTAAAGCAGCAATTCTTAGATTTTTGGTCTTAGGATCTTTTACACTCTTAAAATTTATTGAGGATCCCAAAGAACATCCTTTAGAAAATCTAGAAAACACAAAAATACACAAATATTCATTCCATAAGCGATCAAAGCAATAATGTGTATATATGCCATGTAGCATCTCGAAAACTCCATTGTGCTCTCATGAGAGAATGTAAGTGCAAAAAGCAAATAACATCTTAGTATTTTTATGAAAATAGAAGCAACCTTGAGAACCTGCTACAAGGGCGTTCTTGGACTACATTTTTGCTACAGCTGAGCTAAAACAAGTTTGAAAGCCCAAAGATCATGCTTTTCTTATCCCCTTCAATGTCAAAAATAATAGGGAGCAGAAAAACAAAGAAAAAGAAAAATATAATCTAATTTGGTACCTGTTATTCTCTGCAAAGGATTTGGGAATAAAAAATTATTTGCACTTTTAAAGGGAAATCTATTTCTTTGGATTTTAGGTTATCTGCCCACCCATAAAGATCACTGATGCACCCTGACATGTATCAAAACTAATGCCTGTAAGACATAAAAGCTTTTACACAAATGATCAGTTATCCCCAATCTTTAGTTCCATTCTTGTTAATTAAAAAAAAGGTGAAATCTATCAGAATTAGGCAATTCTAAAACAAATTAACTAAGTAGAATATATACTTCTTAGGGATAAAAATTGCAGCTTGTGATTCTCATGCTTTTTCCATAATGTTAGTAGACATAATTCATGTCCTGACATGCTCAGCCACCAGGGTGACCTGAAGATAAATGAGGGTAAAAACATCAAATAAACACAAGTCTCTGCTATTCCAAATTTATGAAGAAATCCAAGTTCAATAAAACTTCAAGCAGGGTAGGATGAGGGTCTGTCAAATTCACTTTTTTCCTCATGTTCTCACAAAATAGCTGATAAGATCAGCAAAAAGTGTGTGTACAGAGCATTGAGCAGAGACTGGATTCTTCACAGTCTCACTCTACTTAGTGTTCTAATGAGATGTATTCTTCATTTGAGCTGACATAAATCTGTTTGCTCCTAATCAGAATAAATCAAAGACAGAACCACAAAGATAAGGATAAGGATATCATAGCAGAAATTATTCTACTCATCCCCATTTCCTTTCCTTTTATATGAATGTGAGTATGTTTGCATTCACAAACACAATGTAGGGCTTCCTCATAATATCTGTTACATAAGTTTTTAGGAAAAACTGGTAGATCAAGCAAACTTATCGCTGACTAGAAGAGACAACCAAAATTTTTGTCTTTTAATGAGTTTCGCATGGTCATTTTGAGAGATTACACACCATATACTTGTTATCCAAAAATAGAGCCTTGTGAGAAGATAAAAAATGACACCTCAAAAGCACATATATAGAAATGAAAAATCCACATTCTGTTTGCATTACATAGACGTGGAATCCAGTGCAAAAGCACAAAACATATACATGGAAATATACTGCTTAACTTTGCGACGTGAATCATTGAAAGCATTTTCTTTATCATTTTGTCATCTGGAGTATATTTTGAATTTTGAATTTATAAAACCTAGGAAAAGATTAAAAGTAAATCAAAGAAGCAAAGAATTCATAAACCACCCTTTATGTGATATTCTTAGATGGTAACCAACATTACAGATTATAGAATGCAAATTTCTAGCTTGGTTTGAAATCATTTTTAAACAAGGTGTTTAATGATAGAATGGACCACCCTAAAAAGCAGTGTGCTCAAGAATAAGAAAATCGTCAAGAAACACTATGTTAATGCTGCAAGAACTATATATATTTTTTTGTTTTAAAAAGCATGGTAAGGGGAACATAGGGATGGAAGTTTAGGGGTCGGAATTGGTAGCAATTTTAAATATGGTGGTCAGGTTGGACTTCATTAAGAAGGTGACATTTGAACAAAAGTTTGAAAGAAGTGAGGAAGTTAGCCATGTGGATGTCTGGAAAAAGAATCAGCTATCCAAAAACCCACGAAAGAAGAGGGCTGGCAGGTTTGAGATGGAGGGGAAAAAAGCCAGAGTTGCCCAAGAAGAGTATGCAATGCAGAGACTAGTGGGAAGTGAAGCAAGGCCAGAGAGGTAACGGGAGTGGTGGCCAGATCACAAAAGGCCTTGGGAAATATCATAAGCTCTTGGACTTTTATTCAGAGTGAAATAGGAAGTCACTGGCATGTTTAAAGAAGGAGAGGGACGAGACATAATCTACCTATGTTTTAACACGATCACTCAGGCTACTGTGTTAAGAATAGATTGAGTGGGGGAAAGAAAATCAACTATAAGGCTAATGCAATAAAATTGTACAGGTCTGTCAGTGGCTTAGATCAGGGTGGAAGAAATAGAAGAGTCAAGAAGTGGTAGGTATCTAGGTAGACATTGCGAAGGTAGAGGTAGCCAGAGATGCTGATGGATTGCATATGGGATACCACACAAATAGAGGATTTAAAGATTATCCCAGGGGTTTAGTCTGTGGAACTGAAAGAAATGATGGAGTTGCCATCAATAGAGAAGAGAAAGACTTGTAGTGAAGCATGTTTGAAAAGAGAAGGGGAGTTCAAGTTTGGGACATGATAAATTTGAGCTGCCTGTTAGATGTCAAAGTGAGTATGTCAAGTAGGCAAAGAGCTCCGGGCTGGATATATAAATGTGGGATTTGTTAGCATATACATGCTACTAAATTCAAAAAACTGGGCAAATCACCAACAGAGTAAAGTGAAGAGGAGCCTGGAGCACTCTAAAGTTAAGAGGCTGAGACAAAGAGCAGAATCAGCAAAGAAGACTTAGAAGGAGCAACCGCTGAAGCAGGAACAAACCAAAGGGCTGTGGCACTCCAGAAGCCATACGATCAATTGTGTGAAATGCTGCTGATGGGTAAATAAGATGAGAACTGAGAGCTGACCATTGGATTTGGCATAGTAGTGGTCACATTAGGGGGGCCTTGTCAAGAGAAATTTCAGAAGCCTGACTGAAGTACATCTAAGAAAGAATGAATTAATAATGTCAAAGAATAGTGAGGAAGGAACAATATAGATTATTTTTTAGTGGTGTCGCCTTATGCAAAAATTAAATTACTATCCACAAAGATCTGTTAAAAACATGGAGACATGCTAATAGGTCAACGACAGAAAAATTGTGGATACAAAATCTTATATACTAAGTGATAAAAAATGAATAAAAACATGCTTACGAAAATGGAAAAAATACAACAAAATTATAGCACCTTTGCTATAATTGGGATGGGGTGATTTTTAAAATTCTTATCTTCACTTTCCAAATGCTGTATTATAAGCATACGTTACTTCTACAATGGAAAGTAGTGTCCTAGTTTTTACTACTGTGCACAGACAGAGGCTGATGAATAATCTCTCAGGGATGGTATTGAGGGAATTTAGATGGAGTCGATTATAGAGGAGGCTGGATTAGCTATCCTAGGAAACTTTTTCCCACTCTAAAATGCTATGATTTGGGGGTAGGCAGGGCAAGATGGTAGACCAGAGGTGCCCAACCATGATCCTCCCACAGAAAGGGACCAAAGCAAGTAAAGGACAGCTAAGTACAGGAAAGAGCATCAGTGGGAGGGGGGTGGGAGGTAAGCAGGAGCCTGGTGAGGACCTTGTGGAGCACATAAACCAAGCAGGGTGATGTAGAGGAGAAAGAGGCATGCAGCTTCAGCCACTTCCAAGTCTCCCAAACCAGGATCAGCCAGGAGGAATTCTCCCTGTGGTGTAAAGAATCTGCTTGGTTGTGAGGGGTTCCCAGTGGTAACCTTCCTCCTGCTCCTGCCCCAGTCTGCTGTCACCACCTCCGTGGTTGCCTGTGCCATTGTCTAGTTCCAGAGCCATGGCCCTTTTCCCCACAGTAGAGTTCATGCTGCACAATGCACCCCACCACTTGACCCATGTTGCCGGCACAGCACCTGGTATTTGCACAGCTCCAGCCTTCTAGCTGTTTGCATGACTCCAGCTTTCAAGCTGCCTGAGTGGCCAATGATCACATTGTGATCATGAGTGGAAATGATCGTGTTGAAGGGATACCTGCACACCCATGTTTATCACAACTCTATTTACAGTAGCCAAGAGTTGGAACCAAACTAAATGTTCATTGACAGATGACTGGATAAGGAAAGTGTGGTATATGTTCTCAATGGAATACTATTCTGCCATAAAAAGGAATTTCATTCTGCCATTCACAGCAAGATGGATGAACTTAGAGAAAATTATGTTGAGTAAAATAAACAAGGCACAGAAAAAGAAATGAGTGGGAGATAAAAAATAAATAAATAAAGTTTAAAAAAAGAAAAAAGAAAAATACAACAATCACAATAATATGATGAACTTTCAAAAGGATAGAAGAAAGCTGAAGTTACCAGAGGTGGGAAAGGGGGAGGGAGGGATGGGAGGTTAGTGAGATACTGGTAAAGGGCCACAAAAAAATGATTACATTGTGTAATGTTGAATATACTAATTATCCTGATTTGAGTATCTCATATTGCACACAGGTATTGATTTTAACATGGCATTACACAGGTATGTACAATCGATCATGTTTTAATTTAAATTTTTTAAAAATTGAATTAAAGATGATACAAATCTTTCCATGAAATAATAAAATAAAATCCTGTGATTCAATATTCATTAGTTACTAATTTTATTTTACTTCCTCTGGTCTGCCCTTAAAGGAATAGCTGTTCAAAACACTCTATATGCAAAAAATAAAAACTCCTGAAACAAAACACCTGCTTTGCAGCAACTTGAGGTGATCTGAGTTATCATGTTACAAAGACAGCTCTGTTTTATAAAAACTTAAAATTTTGTCATTCAAGTTTGTTGAGATATTCACCCTAGAAAAAACATTTTGTGTCTTAAAAAAGGTACTATTCTTCTCAAGTTCTATTTTATTTCTTATTTGCAGTTTTTACATGAAGGAAATGTAAGAAAAAAATTACCTCTTCAAGCCAGGCAATATTTCTGATTACTCTTTCAAAATATTTGAGATATGGGAAAAAACATTTACCTTAATATCAATACCTTTTGGTGATTCCCCACATTCATCAACGTACTCTAAAACTTTGAATTTGATAGAAAATGTTTAGTGCTGTACTCACAGCCCTTCTGATAAGTCTAATAGTTGAACTCCTCTGAACGATGTTCAAGACATTCATATTACATTAAAACACTAATGTATCTTCTCCTTTCTTCACAATCACAAGAGGTAACAGGATACAAATAAAAGATGCATAAAAGACAGTGTTTACAGCCTAACAAACTAAGACACCACTACTTATAGCCTATCACATTGTGACATGCTGTGTACTCTCATCACAGAAAGGAATAGGATCCAAACTTAAAAATCAGTAAGCATGAGGCCGGCCCAGTGGCTCACTTGGGAGAATGCGGCACTGGTAGCGCCGAGGCTGTGGGTTCGGATCCTATATAGGGATGGCTGGTGCGCTCACTGGCTGAGTGTGGTGCAGACAACACCATGCCGAGGGTTGCGATCTCCTTACCGGTCAAAAAAAAAAAAAATCAATAAGCATGTCCTAGTGAATAGAATGCATACATTGGTGTCAAAGAGAACAAAGCTCCTCCATTATCAGCTATGCTGTTTTAGACAAATCCCCTGACGTTTCTGGAAGAGTTACTGTGAGGATATTAGAGATAATATACGTGAGGCATATAGAATAATGCCTGGCAGAGTAGAAGACATTCAAATAATAACCATTGCTGTTTGCTGTTTGCTGCTGCTGTTGCAACTGTTACGTAGTAGCAGTTGTTGTTTCTACCAATCTGCCACAAGTATTAAATACTAAGACACTAGTGGTAGCATAGCACAATCACAAATTGTGCTGCCTGTAGATTTCCCAGTTCAATAGATGTACTTTGGGTGCTAGTCCATTTTAATTAACTAACCAATACTTACATCCAGTAAACTTCCACAAAGCAATAGATCCCACAGCAGTCAAAATGCCCAGAGAGAAACAGTGATTTGTGCACAGAGTCCAAGGTGTGGAGTAAACTGGAGGCTCAAGACCTTTAAACACAAGCATAAAGAATGCCTTACAATTACATTTGGCAACTCAGTTTCATCTATGGTATACTATTAATGTTTTAGTAAAGATTTTTGCTCAAAGTAGCCAAGAAATTTGGAGAAAGTAAACTGTTACATTTTTCTCTATAAAATTTAAAGAATTTCTAGTAAAATTTTGCCCAAACGTTCTATAAAATTTCCTTAAAAAGGAATCTGTAAATAAGGCCACAAATGTTACCATTCTGATCAGAAAATTTTTGACCAATGTGCCATTTACAATTTTTAAATTTTAATCTTCGAAAATAAAATAGTATTATGGCATCACCAAAAAGAACCTCAGTGACATATTTTGGAAGGTTTCCGGATATGTTTCATAATAACTTTAAAAAAAAGATGTCTGAGGTGAGGAGCTATCTTCCCCATTCCCAACTGGTGCTACAGCTCTTTCTACCACTCCATTGAGATTGCCTTTGTGACAGTCATCAATGATCCATTAATTGTCAATCCAAAGGGTGATTTAAATTCTTATTCTACCTCATTTCTTTAAGGAACTTAAAACTTTTGCTGTTTTCTCCCTCAAACTCTTCTATTGGTTATTGTTAGTTTTATTTCACCATGACTTCATTCTTTCTCCCTTGTTAGTTTTCTTTCTTGGCCCACCCATTAAAACTGGGGTGTTCCCCAGATTCCATCTTGTCCCTGCTTTTCTATCCAATGCAACATTCTTCCCAAGAAAATTTAACTCACTCCCATTGGTTTATCCATCACTTATGCAATATGACTATCAAATTTGAATCCCATCCTAATTTCCTGTGTTTCAAACCTGCATTTCTAACTCATCTCAAAAAAGTATTGAATCCAAACAAATCATCCCCACTTCCTTCCTTGTGTTCTTATGTAACCAATGGCAACATCATTCAATTGACTAACATAAAATACCAAGTCATCAGCAACTCCTACTTAACTTCCATATTTAACTAATATAAAAATCTCATTGCTCCTATAACAAAAATATATTATAATTTTTTTAATTTTATATTTTTGGACTATTTATGTCCAAGTACTACCCTTAATATCTCCATCTCAGACTACTAAAATAGCCTCTAACCTGATCTCTCTACCACTAGCTTGTTTTAATCTTAGTCCATGAGAAACATACAAAATTTCTTTCTGATCATGTCATCTCCTTATTTGAAATACTCCTTTGCCTTTCTACTGCCTATTGGGTAAAATCTAAACTCCTTAGAATAGCATACAAAGCTCTTTAAAACTGAACCTTAGTTTCTTTGTCAAGCCTGTGTCTAGTCCACAGATTTAAAATTTTGGCCAGATCTAAACAGTAGACTTTACACACACACACACACACACACACAAATATATATATATTTGTTTTGAGCTCATAAAATATTTTTTAATGAGAAAATTCTACATAAATTCTAGATGTCATGTTCCCATGAGAAACCTAAAGATCTGGCAATGCTGGGCCTTCATTTTCAAGTGGAAATAATTAGCTGGAGCTGAGAAGTTAAATTACCTTTTTTCACTCTTTATATAGAGTGTTGATCTGCAATTCCTTGAACTTGTTAAGACAAGTGAACAGATATGATGTTGATGGGTGGGAGGGGGAGAAGGAAAGGGGAGGGAGGAATTAGTAAAGGGACATGAAAATCAACTACATTGTACATTGATAAAATAAAATAAAATAATATATATACAGAGAGAGAGTGTTGATCTGTATTTCACCATGGTGTCCATCTAGCTCACTATGTTTTCTGTCTACTTCTGAAGCTCCTTAATACCACTGCTCTGGTCACCGCCCTCTCCCTACACTGAATTTCTTCTCTAGCCAACAAGTAATTTTGTGATTCTCTGCCTTGGTACATGCAGTCATCTTTATTTAGAATTCCCTCTCTGTACTTTGTCAGCCTAATTAATTTTTTAAACTCCTATCTATCCTTCAGGCCTAGTTCAAATTTTATCTCTTTTCTAAAGTACTCTCTGGCTTCACCTTACTCCCACTTACCACATAACAGTTACTACCTCTTCCATAATTCCATAATTCTATTACATCAGTCAACAGGAGAATTGGCAACACAAATAACTAGAAATAATAGAACAGTGTAAAAGCCACCATAAAACAACATATGATTAAGATAGTTAAAACAGAAAAGAAGAAACAAAAAATAAAATAAAATAACTAAACTTTTAGAAACAAAAAATATATTCACTGGAATTAAATCGCAAATTATGGATTAGAAAACAAAGTAGACACAGTTGAAAAGAGAAATAGTAAAGTGGAAGACTGATCTGAGAAAATCAATCTCAGCACAATAATAAGATATGTAGAGAAGGAAAGCATGACAAATGGAATAAAATAAGTGGAGGGCAGAATAAGAAAATCCAATATAAATTAATTATAATTTCCTGAAGAGAAAACTTTGTGAACATAGAAGTTTTGATAATCAGATCAGTAACTGCAAGCCTACTTACCTATGGTCAGACTCTTGTTACCAGACAAATGTAAGACAGAGCAGGTCACATAAGACACATTGCTTCCTTCCTGGTGGCATGTGCTTTGCACAGTCACTGTCCTGTTAATCTGAGGTTCATGAACAGTAGTGCAATCTCCTTCTGGGGCCTAAAAGATCTGTGCAGCTGGCTTCCCTGAAACTGATTTGCACACTGCAGTTCTATTCTTTCCTGGAAGAAGGGTCGCCTCTGGGGATGCTGTAGATAAGGACAGAAAATTACTTCCAATTTAATTTTTTAAAAGCAACAGAGTCTATCTATAAATGTTTCCTAAAGATCTACTTGTAGTGCATAGCAGTTAAGGGCATGGCTCTGAAGTCAGATTATCTGGCTTCAAATTTTGCCACTACTGGTTCCTAACTGTGTAACCTTAAGCAATTTACTGTGCCCCATCAAATGATAGAATGTTATTAATTTTTAACATATTGATTATATAACAGTAGGAAATATTAAAATTCTGACAACTATTTTTATAACATGTCATTTATTGTAAAATGCAACTTGTGCTGGAATATCTTCCATTTGCCCCTCAAGATCCATTCCCCAACTTTTTGCATCCTTCTCTGTGCCCAAAAGGATGATCCATTGGATCATCCATTACTACTGTAACCATAGTCCTATAGGCAGTCCTGTACAAGAAAACAAACAAAGAAAGAAAAACCAAAAATAACCTCACCTTCTCTGGGCTCCTTCATCTTGAAACTTCAGGCCAAAAGGTGGAATATCTTCCACTGATGGCAAGCCCCAGGGACCTTCACTATTTCTTACTGGTTTCCCTAAGCAATGACTAATATCTTTACAAAACATGCATCCCTTTAATAGTCTCTACTCAAGTTATTCAGGGTGTGCAGTTTGTTTCCTGCAGGGGTTCTGACTGATACGCATCCCATTTTGGAGGTGTTAAAATGTGGAGGAAAAAATCTGCATCTTAGATATAATAAAATATGGAACTTAGCCCCTCTGTGACTGTTTCCTTTCTGTAAAATGGGGAGACTCATACCTCTGAGAGTTATTATGAGGATTAAATGAATTAATGCATGTAGGATGCCTAGATAAGCATCTGGCATGTAATAAGTGCTCAATACATATCATCATTAATATATTTGCAGCGTTGTGATAGGTGGTGTGGATTTTACAAAGCTGGGTAATAGACAAAGCACACTTCCAAGAATCTTGAGCAAGTTTTATCTTTCAATCTTGGTCCTGTATAAATGGATCATTCTGCCAATAAATGTGCTTTACCTAACACAAGAAGGTGATAGCCATGTTGGAAATTCCTATCAGGTGTTACAAGAGAACACACATAATATCTGTCATGAGTGGTGGCCACTGGATCGATTTGAAGGGCAAGGTTCTGGTCAGGTCTGGAGGCCCAGGTTATTCTCTTTTCAGTGCAGTTCATCTCTATTGTCTCATTTCTATCTCTCCTGTAGGCTTTGATTCAGGCAAGTTTGTCTCTGAAGACTATTTCCCATGTTGTTATCACCGCGGTTGTCAGTGGACAGGAAGGCAATAGCACAGAGCCTTTGTAGCCACTGTACAGAGAGCAGTGAAGTACTAACTGGGTACAGAAAGAAAATATTGATAAAGATCTCCATGTATCAGTCATTTTAGAGGGCACTTTCAAAGTTGCTCACTGGCAACAACTTTTTACCTAAAGCATATTTAATTCATAAAAACAAATATTAAATAATATCCTGCAGATATCCACCTGATATAAATACTAGTGTCCATTCTTTACTTGTAAATGTACATATAAATACAGCATTCAACTGAGTCAAACATTTTCTCGTTACTCAATAACTAACATCCTATGATTTAATAAGAACATGGCTTATCTTGAATAGCATTCTGTCTAAAGAAGCAGCAGTGCCCTCCCACATTGGTGGGACATAAATGACTTAGGTTTGGTTGTCTGAAGTTAAACAGAAGATGACTTTTGAGCAGATGAATCTTTCAGGTGGAGAAATTGAAAGTAGAGTTGTTTTGTGCACGAGTACACAGATATAAAGGTACAGACTGAGTCCAGGAAAACAATAGGGTGACATTGGATGAGAAGAGCACAGCAGGAGGAAAGTATGGAAAGACAGGTTGGGTAATGGTGGCCTGGAATTCAATGAAAAGGAATATGCACTTTACTCTCAAGGCAGAATAATTAGGGAGCTATTGAAGGGTTTGGAAGAAGAAGGTGTTTTTAACAGAAGGATATTTCACAAGAATTGGTTGGTCATAGAAGATGACTCCAAAAAAGTGAGTAGGCATAGGGAGATGGGATACAAGATTATTGCTACTATCCAGGGGAAGGATAATAAGCTAGGACAGGGCATGGAAAGGAGATGAGAAATGCAAGCACTTTCCAGATAGAACACCAACATTCCTATCCTGCACTGCCAGCTGCTACCAATGCCAATGGCTTTATCTAAAGACATATGACCGAGTGCAGGGAGATTTGGAACAACAGGATACCGAACTCCAGGACTTTTGAACGTGGATGAATTGCTGTGCATGTCAGATGCAAATCTAGAGATGCTTCCTGGAAGCAAAGAGTGAAAAAAGACTGTTATACCACAAACAATTGAAAAGAATAGTACAATTTCTTTTAGGGAAATCTTATACATAAAAGACTGTACTCTCTCTTGAATATAAAGTGAAGTAATGCCAGAAAAATAAGGACTGAAAGAAATTAGAGATAAAAGAGAAATAGTTGAAATAAATTGAATGAAATAAATTAAAATGGAGTGTTGGTTTCCCTCCTTAGTTTTTCAAGTCCTTTTACTTTTTCCCCTTGATTTTAGAATTCCTATTGTTCTGCAGTCAGGATAATTGAAAACTAGGACCTGTACTTGACACTTCAAAACCTTTGCAATGCATCTTTATCTCATTTAACACCCGAAAAACTCTAAACTATCAGCAAAGTAAAATAAAATAAAATAATAAAAAACGAAAACAAAGATGGGCAGAGAAAATCTCTAAATATAAAGTACTGAATAATAATGGGGGTATCTCTAAGCTATGCACATCCTCTAGAAAAACCCAAGTGTTAAAGACATTTATTTAACATAGTATTCTTCTACATTAATGATTCTTATCTATTGCAATGTTATGGATTAATAAACACTTTTTATTTTATTTCATTTATTTTTTTAAAAGATGACTGGTAAGGGGATCTTAACCCTTGACTTGGTGTTGTCAGCACCACGCTCTCCAAGTGAGCTAACCGGCCATCCTTATATAGGAATCCAAACCTGTGGCCTTGGTGTTATCAGCACCGCACTCTCCCAAGTGAGCCACGGGCCGGCCCTGATGAACATTTTTTAAATGGAAACATTTTTAAGTTAAGACACTTAAAAATGGCTTGCATCAGCAATTTGTTTTTTAAAAGATGTTTTAACATCAAAAATTAGAAACTTAAGAATTCTATAATTTTAAAATAAAAGGGAGTTCTTTAACTCAGTTTAGATTTCCATAAAACTTTTATTACGTTAGTTTTACTTTTCTCATTTCTCCATGAACTCTTTTCTCATGTATCATAGAATACTAAGATAGAATTCTAAAAACTTTTTCATTAAATCTCTATGTCATCACTACATAACTTAAAGCAAATGTTCATTAATCTCACTATAACTGAATTTCTTCATTGGTTAAAATGAATGATTGATTGTTTTTCTATTAAACAGGGATAAATACAAATATGTCCTCTTGGAAAAAAAAAAGTTTGTACAAACTCGTGCCAAACTGATCAGGTGTATTTATGAAGGATGAGGACAACCAAGAGTTAATAAACATGCTGAGCAACAAATCCTTCATAATTAATAGTGATAAGTTACTATTCTCTAGCACGTAGTGTTTTTACATTTATTAACTCACTCGCTTTAACACCAGCCCGCTGAGCTACGGAACATTGTTTCCATTTTACTATGAGGAAACTGATGGGAAACAACTTGCCCAATATCATTTGTGACAGCTCTAAGCTCAAAGTCAGATATTTTTATTTCAAGACAAGTATTATTCTCACTGTCAGAGTATCCCTGATAATTCAAAGTAACTGAAAAGAAGATCACTTTAGCTTAGTGAAAAGCATTTACAAAATATTTTTTAAATAGATAAAGTTTTATTAGTTTTGATTATATATAGTTACACAACCTGATTATTAAAATGCATTGTTACAATGCATGAGGAAGTGATAAACAGATAAAAAGATTAATGTTAGCATGAATGTAAAAATGATGGTTATTTATAAATATATAGAACCTTCAAAAGATAAGGTAGGAAAGAGATAAGAAAACTAATATTTATTGAGTACCTACTGTGTGAGACGCACTTGTAGATTCAGTATTAAAAAACTTTATGAGGGCAAAATAGCTATTCCCGTTTTACAGATAAGGAATCTGCCGCTGAAGGACAGAGCAGAGACCCGAAACCCAATGTTTCAAAGTCAGTAAGAGGGAGCACAGTGCATGTCCATGGCTTTTCTGTATAACACTGCCTCCAGAGTGCTTCTGTTAAAAAAAGTCTCCCCTAAAATGGGTTAAATAGCACATATCTGCTTACAAAGAGATTTACATTTATACGGAGATTTGTTCTTAGACTATTTTCTTTTCTTTTTTCTTTTTTTGTTTTTTGTTTGCAAGTGGTGCAGATATACTCTAAGAATGATCACAAGTCTCTATTTTCAAATAACAATACTTCCTTAAAGCCTTGCAATTCAAAGTACATTCTACAGATCAGCAGCATTGGCATCACCTGGAAGCTTGTTAGCAATGCAGAACTTTAGGCCCTTACCCAATGACTGTTTTAAAATTCGTAGCCAAGGAAACAAGAAAGGGAAGAATAAAACTGAGGATTTTAAAAGACATGAAAAATTTTAGTGGAAAATATTCTAATGTATCATTCTCACCATGGTTTCCTCTCCACTTCACCCCAACATTGCTCATCCCTGGCCCAAATTGCCTGACAGACTTACCAGCTATGAAAAGAAATATTGTGAAGAGTATCCCAAAAGCTGAAACAATCTTCCAAAGGGAGTTTGTTCTATTCATTTTTCAATCCTAACCTCTGTGTTTTCTTCCACCACACCATAGACCTAGCTATGGTCTTTTACTTCTCTTGCTCCACTCTATAAGCACTGGTGAGAAATCCCCTGATCTCTTTGCTGTTATTTGTGGCTCATGAGAAATTTTAAAAGAAGCATTTCCTGTTTGGAGAGTTTAGGGAACAAAGATTGAATTTTCTGCTTTGTGCTTGTATGTTTATTTGTCTACAGAGGAGCATGTACATTTGATCCACAATTCAAATTCCATTGTAACTGATTGAGCTATGTCCCAGATACTGTCAAAATGATTTTTTTTTTAACTCAAAATATTTTAACATTTACTTGTACATATTTGTGGGGTATCGAGTGTTGTTATAATACATGCATACACTGCACATTGATTCACTTAGACTAGATGTTTTTGTGTCCTAACATATGATCTATTCTAGAGAATGTTCTATATGCTGCTGAGAAGAATGTGTATTCTGCAGTTGTTGGATGAAATGTTCCATAAATGTCTGTTAGGTCAAGTAAGCCTAGAGTAGAGATTAATTCTGATATTTCCTGGTTAATTTCCTATCCGTATGATTTGTTCTTTGCTGAAAGTGGGGTAGTAAAGTCCCCAACTGTTATCGTGTTGGAGTCCATCTCTCCAATTAGGTTTAATGGTAATATCTTTACATAACTGGGTGCTCCTGATTTGGGTGTGTATATTTAGAATTGTTACATCCTCTTGTTGAAGTGGTCACTTTATCATTATATCATGACCTTTCTAATCTTTTTTTTACTTCCCTTTGCTTGAGGTCTGTTTTACGTAAGTATAGCTACTCCTGCTCTTTTTTGGTTTCCATTTGCATGAAATATCTTTTTCCATCCCTTCACTTTCAGATGGTGTGTGTCTTTATAGGCGAAGTGAGTTTCTTGTAGGTAGTATATTGTTGGTTCTTATTTTATAATCTTTTCAGCCATTCTGTGTCTTTTAATTGGGGCGTTTAATTCATTTACATTTAGAGTTATTATTGATATATAGGAATTCATTACTGCCATTTTTTTTTTCTGGTTGTTTTATACATCTTTTTTCCAGTCTTACTGTCTTCCTTTGTGGTCAAGTGGTTTTCTCTAGCTGTACATTTTTGTTTCTTGCTATTTATTTTTAGCATGTCTTGTAAGCTTTTGTGTTATGGTTACCATGAGGCTTACCAAAAACATGTTACAGTCATAGCTAGTTATTTTAGGCTAATAACAACTTAACATTCACACCAAATAAAAAAGGAAAAACCAAAACCAATTCTACTCTTTGTGTTTCCCCCCCCTTTCTGATATTTTATTGTTCCAAGTTACATCTTTTAATATTGCCTCTCTCTTACATGATCGTGGTATGTTTTATTGTCTTGTTAGGTTTGCCCTTTAGTCTTTATACTAAGCATGTAAGTGGTCTATTCACCACTCTTACAATGCTGGAGTATTCTGAGCTTGTCTGTGAACTTACCTTACTGGTAAGTTATGTACCTTCAAATGTTTTCTTGCTACTCTTTAGCATTGTCTTCTTTCAGACTGAAGAGCTCTCTTTAGTATTTCTCGTAAGGCAGATCTAGTGTTAATGAATTCCCTTAGCTTTTGTTTGTCTAGGAAAGCCTTTACTCTCCTTCATATTTGAAGGCTAGCTTTGCTAGATCCAGAATTCTTGACTGACAGTCTTTTTCATTCAGCACTTCGAATGTACTATTCCATTCTCTTCTGGCCTGTACGGTTTCTACTGAGCAATCTGCTGAAAGACATACTGGAGCTCCATTGAATGTTATGTGTTTCTTCTCTCTTGCTACTTTCAGTGTTCTCTCTTTGTCTTTGGTTTTTAATAATTTGATTTGACATGTCTTAGGGTGTTCCTCTTTGGATTGAATTTGGCAAATTCTGAGCTTTCTGTCCCTGGATGCTGTCACCTTTCTCCATACTTGGAAATTTTCAGTCATTATTTCCTTTCATATGCTTTCTAAGTTTCTTCCTTTTTCTTTTCCTTTGGGTATGCCAATTATGCAGATATTATTTTGCTTGAGGGAGTCCCATATTTGCTGTATTTCTGTTTCATTTTTTTCTTATTCTTTTTTGGTTTTGCTTCTCTTACTGGATAATTTTGTGTGTTCTATCTTTGAGCTCACTTATTCTTTCCTCTATTTTCAATTCAGATAATGTATTCTTTTTTTTTTTCTTGGCGGTTGGCAGGAACAAGGATCTGAACCCATGACCTTGGTATTGTCAGGACTGTGCTTTACCAAGCGAGCTAATCAGCCAATCCCAGATAATGTATTCTTTATTTCTAGAATTTCTACTTGTTTTTTAAAAAACTGATTCTATTCCTTTGTTAAATTTCTCATTCTGCTCCTGAATTGTTTCCCAGGTATCATTTAATTTTTTATCTGTATTTTCTTGTGATTGCCTGGACATCCTTAAGAGGGTTATTCTGAATTCTCTACCAGACATTTTATAGATCTGCAGTTCCTCTGGGTCCAATGCTGCTGATTTGCTTGTTTCCTTTGGTGGTGACATATTTCTCTGTTCTTCTTTGATCTTTTTGTCTTTACATTGATGCCTGGGCATTTGAAGAGACTGCTGCTTCTTCTAGGTTGTGTAGGTGTTCACTTGTTGTGTTACACATTTACTGGTTAATATCAGAGATTTGTCTCCTGTCTGTAGGGCTTTTTTTTTTTTTTCTTTTCTATAATGGATTAATAGCTACCATCACCAGTTAGACTCTGCACAGGAATTAATGTGCTGTCCTGTGGTCAATTCCCAAATTGGGGGAACTTCCTATGGGGACCAGAAGTTGAGCTCTGTGCTTGAGCTAAATTGCGGTTTTGCTGCTGATTCTCTGAGGAAGGCTTTTTGTGTGCATAGAATTTTAATTATTGGCATTAATCACTTTCATGACTGGGCTGTGTGGAAATTCTGGCTCAGGACTGAGTCTTTCCTGCAGATTGCACTCCTGCAGTTCTATTACCTTGACCAGTTTCCACTGAGGCCAGCTGCCCATGCTGTACTCAGAGTTGCCTCAGTGGGCCAGCCATTCTCCTACACTCCAACCAATTCCTGTGGGGCAGGCCATGTACGTATTCCTTGTGATAACTCATCAGCCTCTGGGTGGCTTCTTTCTCCAGTTGGCTGCAGCTACTTGCTTCTGTACAGGCCCAGGGGAATCCTGCAGTGGACTTTATGGCCTGGGGCCTGGTATGGTGCACTCCAAAGCCTTCCTGTCCCCTTCAGATGCCAAGCAGCTTCAAGTGAAGGGTGCTGCTGCAGCTTTTTCTGATTAGGGTGCTGCAGCCACTCCCCACCATATACCAGGCTGGCTCAACGAGGCCAGGGCTCAAATGATTGTCGTCATCTCTATACTCTCTTGCCATGGCCTCTCACATCTGTCCAAACTCTGTGAATTTGTCCTCCTCTTCCCCCAGCTCCAGAAGTCCCAGGTTGGCAGTTTTGCTTTTTAATTGTTGTAAATTGGTTACATGTGGAGAAGAGCGGCACTGGGAACCATCTATTCTACCGTCTTGATGACACCACTCTCTCATAATAATTTTTCTGAGGCATGTATCATTTTATTCATTTATATAAATGAGGAAATAGAGAGTCAGAGAGGTTGACTAACTTATCTTATGTCAGTTAATGATAGGGCAGTAGAACCAGGATAGAAACAAACATTTTTCATAGGTAGTTTTCCTTACCTTGCATTGCATTTCATTGTGTGTCTATGTGTATTTGTTTGGCATGTTGTTTTGTGGTTTATGAGAGAAGCAAATTGGTCTTTTCCACTAGGAATATGTACTTTAACACCAAAAACACTGAGGCAAAAATATTTAAAAGTAAAATGCTCAAAAAGACTACAATATAAATAATTCTCCACTCAAATGACAGTGTTAGCTTCTTCTGCTTCATAATTTCTATGCTTTTTTTTTTTTTTTTGTCCTTTCTTTGTTCAGTTTGTTTCTAGGTAAAGCAATTTTAAGTTCCCTTAGGCAAATTCAGGTTTGCTACATGGAGGTGAAGGTTAAGACTAAGGTGTCTGACCAGTAGGCTGAAGTTTCTGCACATAAATTTTTCTTACATTTTTATGAACAGACAATAATCCTGACCTTTGGGTTTTTCCTGTGTCCCCCCACCACCCCCAATGGCTCACATTGGTTTCAGTTTGGTTAGCCAAAAATAATGGTTGATGATAACTTCTTATGAAGAAGATGAATAATACCATGTACATTAACTTTCTAGGCTATATATTTATCACCAGGATTACATTCTTGTCACAAGATAGACAATTCCTCAACACATTTGATAGTAAAAGTTGGAATTTTTAGTGAAAGAACAAAGCAGCTGTATCCTTCATTTCTCCTCCACCCATTTTGAATTTACTTTTGTGTATGCTATAAAATAATGGTTTGATTTCATTCTTTTTTCATAGAGATATTTAGTTACTCCAATAGCACTCATTGAAGAGATTATCTTTTTCCTATTGCATATTCTTGTAACTCTTGCTAGACATCAGTTGAGCATCTATGTGTCTATTTATTTGGGGATCTCTATTCTGTTATATTTGTCTACATATCTTTCTTTATGGCAGTACCATACTGCTTTAATTACTTCCACTTTCTAATATATTTTGAAATAAGGAAGTATGATGTCTTCAGATTTTTTCTTCTTTTCAAGATTGCTTTTGCTATTCAGGGTCTTTTGTGATTACATATGAATTTTAGAATACTTTTTTTTTTTCTTCCTGTAAAAAATGCCATTGGGATTTTGATAGAGCTTGCATTGAATCTGTAGGGTTTGGGGGGGGGGGCAGAGTCTTAATTTTGTGCTGCTAAACGGAATACCACAGAGTAGATAATTTATAAACAATAGAAATTTGTTTCTCACAGTTCTAGAAGCCAGGAAGTCCAAAAAGGTGCCAGTGGATTTGTTGACTAGTAAAGGCTGTTCTCTGTTATCAAGATGATTGCTTGCTGCTGCATCCTCTAGAAGGGAAGAACATTGTATCTTCCCATGGCAGAAGGGACTGAAGCAGAAAACTTGTCCCCTCAAGTCATTTCATAAGTCACTAATTCATTCATGAGGGTGGAGCCTCACCTGTTAGTATTGTTGCATCAGGGATTATGTTTAAACATGGATTTTGGAGGGACACAAACTTTTAAACTATAGCAGGAAGTATGGACATTTTAGCAATATTAAGTCTTCTAATCCATGAATATAGAATGTCTTTATTTGCATCTTCTTTAATTTCTTTTATCAATGTTTTGTAGTTTTGAGTGTACAAGTCTTTTGTTTCATTAGTTAAATTTATTCTTAAGTATTTCGTTCTTTTGATGCTATTGTAAATGGGATTGTTTTCCTAATTTCCTTTTCAAATAGTTTGTGTATAGAAATGCAACTGATTTTTGTATGTTGTTGAAAATTCACAAGTTTGTGGAAATCAAACAACACATTTTTGAACAACTAGAGGGTCAAAGAATAAATCAAATGGAAAATAAAAAAACACCTTGACACAAACAAAAATGGAAATACAACATAACACAACCTATGGGATGCAGCAAAAGCAGTACTAAGAGGAAAGTTTATAGCAATAAATGCCTACATTTAAAAAAGAAAAAAGAAAAATTTCATATGAAAAACCTAACTCTATACCTCGAAGAACTAGGAAAATGAGAACAAACTAAACTCAAAGTTAGTAGAATGAAGGAAATACTTAAAGATGAGAACTGAAATAAATGAAACATGGAATAGAAAAAATAAAACTTATATTTGGGTTTTTGAAAAGATAAAATTGACAAACCATTAGAAAGATCAAGAAAGAAAAGAGATTATTCAAATAAATAAAATCATAAATAAAAAAGGAAATATTACAACTGATGCTACAGAAATAAAAAGATCATAAGAGACAGTTATGAAAAATTTTATGCCAACAAACTAGGTAACCTAGAAGCCATAGGTAAATTTCTAGAAACATAAAATCTACCAGGACTGAAGCATTGGGATGGCTGGTTAGCTCACTTGGTTAGCATGGTACTCATAACACCAAGGTCAAGGGTGCAGATCCCTTTACCGGCCAGCCACCAAAATACATATATATTTGAGTGTTGTAACTTTCAAATAAATTTGTAGAATATGTGTTTAACATGTTTACAGAATAATTATGTTTTAACACATTTATGGAAATTTAAAATTATATTTGAACATGAAAAAAGACTTTAACAGAACTAAGTAAAACTTGTAGAATTAAATTTAATATTTATTTAAAGTTAAAACTCAATGAATAGATCAAACAGTAGATTAGATACAAATGAAGAAATATTGGTAGTTTCTAATGGTGATCTAAAGAAATCACAGAAAATGCTACACAGAGAGACAAAGAGAGAAAATATAAAAAGGATGTTGAATCATGGAAGATAGAATGAGAAGACTTAAATGAACTTCTAGAAGAAGAGAACAGATAAAAATGGTGAAACCTAACAATAAAATGAATAATGACTAAGCATTTTCCAGTATTGATTAAAACAAAACTAAACAAAACAAAAAATCTAAATCCTCAGATTCAAGATGCAAACAAATTTAAACAAGGAAAATAAAAATGAATTTATATTTAGATGTACCATAGTGAAACTTCAGAACACTAATGACAAAGAGAAGATCTTAAGAGTAGTCAGGGAAAAAAGACAGATGACCTACCACAGAATAACATGTGTACTGACAGTAAAATTCTTAATGGCAATGATAGAGGCCAAAATAAATGGCATGTCTTCAAAGTACTTAAGAAAAATATGCATCAATTTAGCTTTATTTATCCAGAAAAATATTTTTCACATATGAGGAGAAAAGAAAGACCTTTTTTTCTAGACAAAAAAAGAGAAAAAAACAGAGCTTTTTACCAGCAAATACAGACTTTCACTAAATGAACTTTTAAATAATATACTTGAAAACAGATAAGAGAAAAAGGAAAGTGGTCTCAAAAGGAAGGTGCAAGATTCAGGAAGAAATGATGAAAAACAATAAAAAATAGATACACATGTATGTAAACTTTTTAAACTACTAATACTAATATGTACTTTGGTTAGATGATATTTGATTAGATAATAACTAGTTTACTTAGAGAATAATTTTAAAAGATGAGAAAATTTCAATATTAGATGACAATAACTGTAAGATGGAAGAGAAAATAATTCAAGTTAAAATGTTCTATGGTCATTTAATTGTTTAGGTGAAATAGTATTGATTAACTTTAGATTTTAAGAACGAATGTTAAATTTTGGATGATAATCTCAAAAAAATAGAAATTGAATGTATAATTCCAATGTAATAAAAATAGAATATTAAAAGCCCGTAAGTCCAAAAGGAAGCAAGAAAGGAAAAAAGAAGATGCACAGAAAATTCCAAATAAAGTATAATATATTAATATTTAAATATATCAATACAAAAATATATAAACATATCAATAAATATGTAAACTGTAATATTTGATTTTTAAACCTAGTTATATAATATTTAACAAAAGACTCACCTAAATATTAGGGACACAGAAAAGTAGAGAGTAAAAGGATGAAAAAAGATATACCCAGTAAACAGTAACCAAGACAAAGTTTATCCTAAAAACAATGCCAAATTTAATAATAATAAGCACACCTAGGATCCAAACTATAGATTCTTATACCATTTCCCACCAAAAGCATCCAGTACTCTTGGAGAAATGGTTTATACCAGATCTGAGGCAATTAAGGCACACAAGGAATCTGGGACATTTTGCTGTTCAAAAAAAGTAATAATAAAATGAACAACCCAATTTAAAATTGAGCAAAGGGCTTGAACAGACATTTCTCCAAAGAAGATATACAAACAGTCAACAAGGTCATGAAAAAATAATCAGCACCTCTTATCACTAGGGAAATGCAAATCAAAAGCACATGAGATACCACTTCACACCCACAAGGATGGCTATTATCAAGAAAACAGAAAATAAGTGTTGGTGAGGGCATGGAGAAATTGGAACCCTTGTGCACTGCTAGTGAAAATATAAAATGGTGCAACTGCTACAGAAAGAGGTATAGCAGTTTCTCAAAAAAATAAAAGTAGAATGAAAATATAACCCTGAAATTTCACCTTTGGACATACCCAAAAGAACTGAAAGTTGAGATGCAAACAGTTATTTGTACACCTATGTTCATAGCAGCATTATTCACAACAGCCAAAAAGTGGAAGCAACCTAAGTGTCCATCAATGGATGAATGGCTAAGCAAGGTATGGTAAATACTTACAAGGAAATATTATTCAGTCTTAAAAAAAGGACATTCTGACACTTGCTACTTCCTAGATAAATCCTGAAGACATTATGCTAAGTGACATAAGCCATTCATAAAAGGATGAACACTGTATGATTTTACTTATATGTAGTACCTAAAGTAGTCAAATTCATAGCGTCAGAAAGAATATTAATTACTAGGGGATGGGAAGAGAAGGCAATGGTAACTTATCGTTATAAGAGTACAGAGTGTCAGTTTAGGAAGATGAAAAATTTCTTGTGATGAATGTTGGTGATGATTATACAACATGAGAATGTACCTAATGCACTGAACTATACACTTAATAATAGCTAAAATGATCCATTTTATATAATGTATATTTATGACAATAAAAAATTATAATTACCAGACAGTCAAAGAAACCAGAAAATACAATTCATAGCAAGGTAAAAACCTATCCTCAAAACCAACCCATAACCAACACAGATGCAAGACTTAGCAGACAAGGGCATTAAACAATAATTATAATTATAGTCCACATGTTCCAAAAGTTATGACATGAAGACATAAGGCCCAAATCTAATTTCTAATGATGGAAACTACAGTGTGTGAGGTGGAAAATACACCGAATGGAATTAACACCAGATTACACATTTGCAGAAGAAAAAAAAAATGCTGAACTTGGTAATATCAGAAACTATTCCAAAAGAAACACAGAAACAGAGAACATTAAAAGTCGCCATATTAAAAAAATAAAAAAGACAAAATTTTTTATCATCTTAATACATACAGAAAAAGCTTTGACAGAGTCTAACAACCATTTCTGTTAAAAAGCATCAGAAACCTAGGAATAGAAGAAACAAATCCTCAGCAACCCAATAAATGGCATCTACAAAAAAAATATCCCAGCTAACATCATTTTTAACGGTGAAAGTTTCAATGCTTTCTCCCTAAGACCAGGAATAAGACAAGGATTCACTATTTCTAATCAACCTTATACTAGCGGTTGTAGACAGTACAATAGGTAAGTAAAACAAATAATAGTTATCCAGATTAGAAAGGCAAAACATAAAACCGTCTTCATTCATGGATGTCACGATCACCTGTGCAGAAAATCTGAGTCTTCAAAAATCTCTTAGAATCAATCAATGAGCAAGGTTGCAAGATTTAAGGTTGCAAAATTTGTTTGTATTTTTATACAATATCAAGGAAAAATTAGAGATTGAAATTTAAACACAATTCCATATACAATAATATCAAAAAGTATGAAATACAGTATTTAGGGATAAATCTGACAAAAGATGCATTTGAGCTGGACACAGAAAAGAATAAAACGTTGCGGAGAAAAACTAAAGGCCTAAATGAGAGAGATGCTCGTGGATTGGAAGACTCTGTTGCTAAGATATCAATTTTTCTCAAGTTGATACATGCTTCAACACAATTAAATCAAATTCCAAGCAGACTTTTTTGTAGAAATTGACAAACCGATTCTAAAATTTATATGGAAATGCCAAGTACCTAATATAGCCAAAACTATTTTAAGAAAGAATCAAGTTGTAAGCCTAACACCACCTGATCAAGACTTACAAAGCTAAAAACAGCGTGAAACTTAGCAAAACAGTTTGGCAATTTCTTTAAAAGTTAAACATCTACTTACAATATGATCAGCCAATTCACTCATCAATATTAGCCCAGAAAAAATAAAAGTATATGTCCACAAAAATACTTGTGCAAGAATGTTTATAGCAGCTCTATTCCTAATAGCCCCAACTAGGAACAACCCAAATATCCATCAACAGGTGAATGGATAAACAAACTGGTATAGCCATACAATTAAATACCATTTAGCAATAAAAAGAATAAACTATTGATGTTCAGATACATCTCAAAATAATTATCCTGAGTGAAAAAACCCTCACACACAGAAAAAGAATACTTATTGTATGATCTCATTGACGTAAAATTCTGCAAAGTACAAACTAATATGTAGTTACAGACAGCAGATCAGTGATTACTTGGAAAGTGGAGCATGGGAGGCCACAAGAAGAATTTGGGGATAGGATTACAAAGAAGTATAAGAAAGCTTAACAGTATGGACAAGTTCATTATTTTGATTAGGCTGATGGTTTTGCCAGGTGTAAAACCATGTCAACGCTTAACAAAGTGTATGCTTTGTGCACAAAATTTAACATATTGTACATTTTAAATATATCAGCGATACCTCAATAAAGCTGTTTTAGATGTTCATAAATAAAGCATAACCACAAATAAATGTATATTATAATGTATAACTTTTAAACTGGTAGAGGTGCTGAGAGAGGAAAGAAATAGAGAGAGAGAGAGAGAGAAAAGAAAGAAAGGAAGGAAGGAAGGGAGGGAGGGAGGGAGGGAGGGAGGGAAGGAAGGAAAGAAAGAAAGAAAGAGAGAGAGAGAGAAAAGAAAGAAAGAAAGAAAGAGAAAAGAAAGAAAGAAAATAAAGAAATTAAATTAACTGATCGAGCAAAGCAGAGTAAAGAAAAAAATTAAATGGGGGGCGGGGTGGAGGTGTGAGAAGGCACAGTAAATGAGATATAAAATAAGATTGTAAAAATATGACTGAATATGTAAGTAATCACAAATGTGTAGGGTTTAAATTCCCTTAATAAAGATAAAATTCTCAAATGAGTTAATAAAAATCAGCTATATCCTCTTTATAAAAAAGCTATAGTTTCTTTATTTAAAAGCTGAAGTTTCTTTATAAAAGGTATGCCTAAGATAAAATATCACAGAAGAGTTGAAAATAGATGATGACATACCACAGCGTGTATGTATGCTGTTCAGATTTCTTATCAAGAAAGAACCTACCATTCAGCTGCAAGGAGTGCAGTTAGAGTGATGGTCTCCAGTTGTTAATTTGTTATTTATTTTACCTGTTGAGCTGAGGCCATGCTCTTCCTGGGCAGCGCAGCCCCAGCCAATGACAAATGACGAAGGAGCTGTTAAGGTTCAACCATTTCCTCATATGAAAGACTCTAGTCAGAAGCAGTCTTAGTTCCAGGGCTCCCCATTGGTTTGACAAAGACTTGGATAGTTCTAATATTCTTGTCTGAGGCTTTTCCTTCTCAGTCCTGCTTCCTACCCCTTTTATCTTTCAAAAGCGTAACCTCCCTCCCCCAATTAGCTTTTATGAATCCTAACTCCATCTCAGCCCCTGCTTCCTGGAGAACCTAATGGCACACCACATCCAATTTCTAGATTTTCATGATTCAGCAAGTCTAGAGTGAATTTGGAAATCTCTCTATTTTTTATTTCCGCATGTGATTCCAATGTTCAGCCATGTTTTAGCTCCACAGTGGGAGATTTTTAGGTAATTATTTCCTACACAATATGAGGAATCTTCAATAAGTTCATGGACAGATTTGTGTTATCTTTTAATTCTATTTTTTTCACAAACATTTTAAAGTACCCTTATATAATTTAACATTTATAAACTATCAAAGTCTACGGTGTCGTCTGACATGCTTGTTTTGACATTATCAAATTAAGATGTAAGCATAGTTTTGTTGTGTTTTTCAGTAATATTTCAAAATATAGTTTTGGACCTAACTAACTATGAGCCTCATTTCAACCAGGAGTGGATTAAGAAGTAATAAAGGTCAAGGAAAAGGTTATGATGCCTATTGTGCACACTACTTGGTAATATTTACATACAGAAACTTAATGGATTGGTTTTTATGGCCAAATCAGATGGTTTGATCAAAATATCATGTGCCAAGTATCATTATATTTGTTTTATATCCAAAATAGACTAAAAATCCTAGAGGATTTCTAAGGATAATTCTAGAGTAACTAAAATGTCTGGAGGGAGGAAAATATATTAAGATAAAATAGCTGTCTTAAATGTCTCAGACAGCACAATTGAGGATGAATGGATTTTGTTTTAATTTCTATCATGATGAAAAAACTATTAATTGTTGGTGGGAATGTACATTGATACAGCTGTTATGGAAAACAGTATAGAGGTTTCTCGGGGAACTAAAAATAGATACCCAGTAGGCCGGCCCCGTGGCGCACTCGGAGAGTGCGGCACTTGGGAGCGCAGCGGCGCTCCCACCGCGGGTTTGGATCCTATATAGGAATGGCCGGTGCGCTCACTGGCTGAGCGTGGTGCGGGTGACACCAAGCCAAGGGTTGCAATCCCCTTACCGGTCACAAAAAAAGACAAAAAAAAAAAAAAAAAAAAAAAAAATAGATACCCAGCTATCCCACTAATTGTTATATACCCAAACGAAATGAAATCGATGTATCAAAAAGACACCTGCACCCCCATGTTCATTGCAACACTATTGACAACACATAATAGAGCGTATCAACCTAAATGCCCATCAATGGAGGAATGGATAAAAAACTGTGATATCTATACACAATGGAATACTATTCAGCTACTAAAAAAAAAAAAAAAAAGATATCCTATCATTTACAACAACATGGATGAAACTGGAAATCATCATGTTAAGTGAAGTCGGGCACAGAAAGACAAGTACTACATGACATCACTCATATGTGGAATGCAAAAAAAAAGTGGTTCTCATAGAAATAGACAGTAGAATACTAGTTACCACAGGCCAGGCGGCAGGGGGAGAAGTGGTGGATTAATAGGTACAAAACTATCTATGCTAAGTGGATCATTGTGCAGTATATACACGTATTGAAGCAACACACTGTACAACACAGATATGTACCAGTAAATTTTAAAATTAAAAAAAAAACTTTTAATATTTTTGTTGCTATGGAGCAGACTTATTTTTCATAATTACTCACAATTAAAAGATAATTTTATGATAGTAAGAATGATTAATATACACATCCCCAATATTCAATACTCCACAGAAAAATGGAAGGGAGGGTCATATCCTCCCATGGCCATTCTTTTAGCATGTAGATCATATTTTGTAGATACCCCAAGTCCTCCATAGTGTACATTTAGCTGCTTATATAGTCCATAGACATTTGTGATATATACATCACAATAGAATGTACACCATAAAAATACACAATTCAATTTATCACATCTGCAAAATTGTTAAGCATTAAGTATCAACATCTCTGCAGAGATATAAGTTCAGAAGAAGCTAACATATTCACAAGTGTGTTCTTTCCTGCAAACACAACAAAAAATATACATCTGGTTTTATTATTAAATAGTACAATTTTTTATTTTCATCTTACATCATATTAGCTAACTGGTTCTTTAAAAAGGGAAAGTGGGAACTGCGAAAGTGGGAATCTTGCAGATATTAAATAAGAGCATAGGGAAAGGCACATTCAAACACTGTTGAAGGTAATGTAAATTGATACAATTTGACAAATATATCAAAAATAAAACTGCACAAACCCTTGACCTGGCAATTCCACTGAAGGAAATTATCCTACATATATACTCAAACAGATACAGTAAGATATATCCACAGGAAACATTCTATGTGGTACTGTTTATAACACAAATAAAATTGAAAACAATGTAAATGTCCATGACTAGGGTTGTGGTTAAAGAATGAGGTAGCTCTGCTTGTGCTGATATAAAAAGATCCCCAAGACTTGCATTATTAGTACAGAACAGCATTACAGTATGTTTCTCTTTGTGTTTTGACAAGGATACATATACACATATGTAAATAGACATAAATGTACACTTAAACCATGGACATGCAGACATGTCATATGTTCGTAGAAATTTTCCAGGAGGATACATAAGAAACTGTTGATGATCGTTCCTTCCACAGACTTAGTTCTTGTGGAAACTCGGTTATCATTATTTACTATACTGCACAATTTGAATTTTTTTCATGAGCATGTGCTTTGTAATAATTACATCAGTTCTTTAGAGAACTAGCTGGTAGCAGCTAAGGTTCTAAAATTCCAGTTATATAAGGATACAAATACTAATTCATTAGAATGTCTTCATCTTTTAAGAGCCTTTGAAAAATTAATTTCAAAATAGGCCTTCCATTCTAGAATGGTAAGAAAATCAAAATGGTAATTGTGATGTATCTTAATTCATTTTTCCTGGTGCTAGATTCCATTAACTTATACAGTAGGGAGGCCCAGGCCATCAGCCTCACTTTGTAAGACCTGAGACACCTTCACCCGGTTTGTTGTATCATAGAGTGGATTGCTCTTCTCTGTGTAGCTGGCGTAGGGCTGCATTTCATCCTAAGAAAGAACTCAAAGTCAAAATTAGTTCAAAAAGACCAGAAATCATAACAGAAACTACTTGCATTTTTCTAACAGGTGCCCATAGCTTTAATATCTACCAGTAGTGCTTTCATTTGTGTCTTTGGGCTTATATGAACATAAGAGCAAGTCTTTGTTCTAATATTTTATCAAAAATATTCTCTGTGCGAGAGGATGGTTGTGTGAATTATGAATGGAGAAGAATGAAGTGATATGAGGAGCACTTCAAAGAAGAGAGCTGAAGACTTAGTAAGCTACTAGTTATATGAGATTATTGAGCAGAATAGGTGTTAAGCTTGGGTAAGAGGGAAATGACGATGGTATTGAAAAAGAAGTCAAGAATTAGAGATGGCTTTGTGAGAGAGGAAACACCAATTCAATTTCTCCAAAGATTACAGTTCATATAAGGGAAACATGTATTAGGATACAGTTCATAAAATGAAAATGTGAATCTGTGCTGGTGTACAAATAGTACTTGGTAGATAATTTAAAAAGTAAGTACACATGACTATTAGCACTGTAAAATCAGAATTTTTTTTTAGTTTTTCAACTAAAACACTAATATTAATACAAATTACAAATTATGTGCTGTATTTTCAGACTACGTAGTTTAAAAGTTTTTAAATATTATTATTTATCTTATCTTACCTCCTCAACAACTGGAGGAACTTCTGTTTTTTTCAATTCACATTTCCTATAAAAGCAAAATAAGCTGGAGTGAATGTAGGAAGCATCATTGTTTAGACTGAAAAAGGAAAAAAATATATACCATTATACTATTGACAATTGCGGTTCATTTTGATAGAAGCTGTAATAAATCAGGAATGAGCCACCAAAAATGAGTGAGGAATATGGCTTGTGGTCAATAAAACTAAATAAGAAAATTCTGGATTTTGGAAAAAGGAGTGAAATTATGCAATAGGGCCTTGATGCAATAAAATATATGTAACAACTCCTCTTTGGTAGACGAAAGGAATTGTTGTAATTATTTTCCCAAATAAAAAATTTAGCATGCACTGTTTCACCCAAGATCTTGCCCTAAATTCTCTAACTCACCATGCTTGTATAACTAAGTAACCTAGCAAAATCCCTCTCATCTCTCAAAGTAGTCCAACTCTAACATCTTCAAGATACTCTTCTTGATTACAAGATAATTAATGTTAATATCCTATTTTAACCAGTCAGTCAATTCCATATTTCTGACTCTTTTCTAGCCCAACAAAGCTGAAGAAAAAACATTCATCAATTAATACCTGTAGCCACGGATTTTCAAAAACCAAATGGATCCCACGATGATCAAAATAATGGGGAGGATGAGATATAGAATATATAATTTTACTGATGTTTTGGTACCTGTAATGGCAGACACAAAAATACATGGTTTAAACATGGTATATTCAGACATGGAATATTATTCAGTGCTAAAAAGACATGAGCTTTCAAGCCATGAAAAGACATGGAGGAACCTTAAATGTACATTACTAAGTGAAAAAAGCCAATCTGAAAAGGCTATATGCTGTATGATTCCAACTATATGACATCCTGGAAAAGGCAAAACTAGGAAGACAGTAAAAAGATCAGTGGTTGCTGGAGGTTGGGAGGAAGGAGGAATGAATAGGTAGAGCATAGATGATTTTTAGGGCACTGAAACTATTCTGTATGATACTAGTGGTAGATCTAGAACATTATACATTTGTCCAAAAATATAGAATATAGAACACCAAGAGTGAACCCTAATGTTAACTATGGACTCCTCAAACAATTTCTTCAAACAATTGCAGATAGATCTACCATATGCCCCAGCTATCCCACTGCTGGGAATATACCCAGAGTCAAAATCATCAAGTCAGTGGTATACCTGTTCTCCAATGTTTGTTGCAGCACTATTTACAATAGCTAAGAGCTGGAACCAGCCCAAATGCCCATCATCAGATGAGTGGATACGGAAAATGTGGTATATCTACACTATGGAATACTTCTCTGCTATAAAAAAGAATGAAATACTGCCATTTGCAATGACCTAGAGAGAATCATATTAAGTGAAACAAATCAGGCTCAGAAAGAGAAATATCACATGTTCTCACTTATTTGTGGGAGCTAAAAATAAATAAATAAATACACAAACAACTTGGGGGGAGGGAAGAAGAGATAACAATTACAATTCCTTGAAGTTGATATGACAAGCAAGCAGAAAGGACATTGTTGGGAGGGAGGGGGGAGAGGGAGAGGGGAAAGGAGGTTTCTGTAAAGGGCCGCAATAATCAACCACATTGTATATTGACAAAATAAAATAAAATTTTTAAAAAATTTTTAAAAATTACAAAAAGAATATATAACACCAAGAGTGAACCCTAATGTAAACTATGGACTTTGGGTGATAATGATGTATCAATGTAGGTTCATCAATTGCAATAAATGCAACACAGTGGTGCAGGATGTTCACAGTGGGAAAGGTTGTGTGTGGGTGAGGGCAAGGGTTACACAGGAACTTTCAGCACTTCCCACTCAATTTTGCTATAAACTTAAAGCTCCTCTAAAAAGACATCTTAAGGGTACTTCAAGAAGCTAATAGAAAGATTCATATTCACTTTTAATTCTATTTTTACACAAACCTTTTGAAGTACCCTCATATATGATTGAAGGTATATCTCACAATACATAAAATTCATTTCTGTAATTTTATTTTAAACACTTCTGACTCATTAATAGTTCACAGAATTATTATAATAAAATTGTTTTATGAATTCAGACTCCAGAGCTTCCAGCAAGACATTATCTTATGTCAGGACTTTGTTGCTTTAAGGATTCATGAATGGTGAATTTCTACAGGAGTGATGTAAAATTTAGATCTGTTACAGTGAGAGCAGTGTTTCTCATGTCCAACATTCAGAAATAAATAAGTTACTGTAAGGAAAGTAGTTAGAAAAATAACCCTAATTCTGAAGTCACCATTCTCCCAGGGCATTGAAACTAAAATGAGTGCATGGCAGCAACTTTGTTAGCTTCTGGCAGCAGTATGGAGCTCAATCTGACAGGTGCACAAGTCAATAAAGGAACTGCCAGCTCTGAGAGGCAGTGGTTTTAAAACTATGCTCCTGGTGCTCTGTGGATGTAGCTCAGGGGCAGCAGAAAGGAGGAAGGAGAGGCTGAGCAGGCTAGCATCCTGTCCTTCCAACTTTCTTCAACAGTTTATGTTTTAAGTACTGGATTTCTCAGTATTTCATTTGAAAAAGAAATGTTTGGTTTTACTGTTAAAAGCAACCACATTGTATTGACACTCTTTTTTCCAGATTAATGAGCTCTCTCTTCTTGCACATGTACTAGCAGAGGTTGAAGATCCACCATGCAAGGAAGACATAGAGGAGTTCACTGTACTATGTGGGAGTTGGACTAGATGGTCTCTTCAATTCCAAGATTCTATAACTATGACATCATATTGTAATGCTGGATAGTGAGATTTCATACAAAACCATGGCTAATACTGCTTCTCAGTAAATACTGCTAAACTCTTTTTATTTAATGACAAATATCACTTTAAGAATGCATATTGAAAAATGGTGGTTTAAATACATAGGCTTTTCTATTCTCCCTTCTTAAAATTTACTAAAATATTAGTAATGAAAAATTTAAAGTGTAGACCTGCAAAGACAAAAAGAATAGGGATAAAGACAAGAACAGATGAAAGATTTCAACCTGTTTTAGGTTAAAAATGAACAGAAGAATGGCAAATGTTTTACAAAGTGGAATAAGTAAAAACCTCAATGTCCACACAACTCCAGAAAGATGGAGTAGGAAGCATCAAATATAGAAAGAGGGGAAGGTGGAGGAGGGTAAAGTTGAGGCTAAACATTGGAGGCTTCTTTGAAAGTCTGTACTGAGTACGGGTAGGCTGCCAACTCCTGAATCCCACTCTGTGCAGCACAGTTTCCCCAACTAGCAGAAAATAGGGAGTTTTGCCTAGAGAAGATGAATTGCAAAGACTCCAGAGGCAAGAATCCAGACTTCAAAGATGGTGGAGATGAAGTGCTAGACTGAAGAAAGATATTGAAGGAGGGCCTGAGTTCTGAACAGTGTGTGCACACACACACGAACACTCCTTTCTATAGTCCCAGAACACTGATAGACTTATCCTCCCAAGGCAAGAGGCTGGAGAGTTACTTTCTAAAGAGTCTGAACAGCCCCAGAAAAAAGACCTTCAGATACATAAGAAATTTTCAATTTAAAAAAATCATTTACCTCCTTTTCACTCTATTGAAGCTAGCTAGTTGACAAGCCACCATATCAGATAGTAGAGTTCCCAAACAGCATTTTAGTGCTCAATTGGAAATGAGTCAATAGCCAAGGATTATCAAAGAGTTCAAATAAGTCTCATAGATCAAAGAAGGATATTAAATCAAACAAATGTTTGGAAGGCAGAAGAAACTCAGATTAAACAGACACAGGATCAAGCAGAAAATTGAGGCAAAGAGAATGTCCAGGACAATAATAGTGCAATCAGGACAGGTTGGACCAAAGGCATAGAAAAATTCAAAAAGGAATGTTGTCAAAAAAAATGTAACTGACATACTGCCTAATAAGTCTGACAATGTGGAAAACATTACTAAGCGCATCTCTATTTTTGTTGGTGACCTTAGTGATAATTTACAATAGGTACATACATTATTAAGGAAACAAAAAAACTGAAGCAATTATGAAGTCCAAGAAAAACAAAAAGTTACTCAAAAGAGAAAGCTTGAGTTTATTACTTGATTCAGCACTTCATAATGCTTTCATATTCAACTTAATGTGAAAGCTGGATATTTAACTAACAAATTTCTATATTACGTATAAGGATGAGGGAAGGGAAGAAGGTAATGTTAACTTCTCATCTACCATAAGAGGAAGCGGGTACAAAATATCAAAATTAGACACAGTAAGAAATAGCAGAATGAGTACATTTGTTTTTTTAAAAATTGAGTAAATTACCAGAAGAAACCCTTAAGGATTTGAAAGTACTTACCTCTGGGGAGTTGAATAAGGATGGAGTTGGAAAGGGTTGGAAAGACAAGGGTAAGGCTTGTGTTTTTCATTAGAGCCTTATGGAAAAATTTGCCTTTAAAATATGTGTACTATGTTGATTAAAATAGTATTTGATTATCTAAAAAGAACAAGAAATGAGAGTAGGATGAGAGCAGAGAGTAAATAAACTAACATGATGAACTAAATCATAGATGTTATTATAAGACATTTAAGAAATTCCACCAGGAAGAGCCTGGAGGAGAAATTCTATCATATTAAAAATTCATGAAGGCAATTTATGTATGACTTTATCCTTCTAATAAAACCATAGTATTGGCTTAAAGTTACACTTTATCAAAGCAGGCAAGAGAACACACCCAGGGTTCTGCTAAGTGCAGCCCGCTCTGCCCAGAAGTAGTCAAGAGAGTATGCCAAAACACCACTTCACACAGGTGGCCCACCACAGCCACCACCACAGCCACAGCTGCTGCAAAAGTGGCTCAACACCACAGCAGTAGTCACAGCCACTGTGCAGGCAGCCTGCCAGACACTCAACTGCACTGACACAAGGAGAGTCACCAGTGGAGACTGGAAAAAGAAGAGGATGTCTCTCTCCTCAAAGCCCACTCCAGAGTAATAGAAAAAGCAACCACTCTACCAGATGACAAAACATCAATTGAGAGATACTAGAAATATGAGAACCTAGAAAAATATGACACCACCAAAATAATACAGTGATTCTGTATTCTTGTCATCTGGTACCCTATACAGCAGGACACCAGACCCTATACAGCAGGATACCCTTGAAATGACTGAAAAGGAATTCCAAGCAACAATCTTAAGGAAACTCATCGAAATACTAGAAGACTCACCTAGACAGCACAGTGAAATGAAAAAAAAAAAAAATCCAGGATATAAGGGAGGAAATTTACAAAGAGATTAATACCTTTAAAAAGAATGTAGCAGAACTCATGGAACTAAAAGATTCACTCAATGAAACAAAAAACACAACCAATAGCATAAGCAGCAGCTGCTAGAACAAGCAGAAGAAAGAATTTCTGATCTTGAAAATAGTCTTCTTGAAATAACCCAGGCAGACAAAAAATTTTTAAAAAAGAATTTTAAAAATAAAGAAAATCTAAGAGAGCTAGCAGACAACCTTATGTACACAAACATCCAAATCATGGGTGTTCCAGAAGAAGAGGAGAAAGGAAAAAGCATGGAAAGCCTATCCAATGAAATAATAATGGAAAACTATCCAGGTAGAAGGACAGACATGGACCATCAGATCCAGGAGGCTCAAAGATCCTCAAACAGATTCAACCCAAAAAGATCCTCACCAAGATACATTACAGTCAAACTGGCAAAGCTCAATGACAAAGAGAGAATCTTAAAAAAAGCAAGAGAAAAGTGTCAACTCACTTATAAGGGATCCCCATCAGACTAACAGCAGACTTTTCAACAGAAACTCTACAGGCCAGAAGAAAATGGTGTGGAGGATACCAACATTAATAAAGCTAATGTCTTTCACAGGGCCTAGCACATAAAAATGTTAAGCTTGGGAAAAACAGAAAACTTTCCCAGGACTAAAGTCTCTGTTGTAGACAAAAAATTGTAACACAGCAAAAGTGCTTGCTCTAAGAGCAGATGTCCTTGGTGCAGCTAAATCTAATTATGGGAAAGTATGTGAGCTAAAAGCTTCAAAGATAATAGTTGGGGGCTGTTCCTCCTCTCACCTTCAGCTTTTTCTTTGAGTTCCTTAGGGAACTAAGTGTGCCATGGCAATTATCTTGCTGTTCTTTTTGTAACCACCTGTGTTCCTTTTCTGTAACTTTCTTGCCTGGACAATAAATACTGAGAGAAAACCTGACTCCAGGTTATTTCCAAGAAATGCTTCTCTCTTGATGGTTCTGGAATTAACCCTTTTGGGCCTGTCACTGCTCAGGAGAAATGGGTTTTGAGTAATCTTTTGCGTCTCCATCACCCTGGGAGAGGTGACAAAATAGGATGATATATTCAAAACACTGAAAGAAAAAACTGCCAACCAAGAATACTATACCCAGAGGGCTATCCTTCAGAAACGAGGGAAAAATAGTATATTTTCCAGACTAACAAAAACTGTGTGAGTTCACCACTACACAACCAGTCCTACAAGAAATCCTTATGGAATACAAAAAATGATAATCACTACCCTGAATACACAAGAAAGAACAAAACCCACTGGTAGAAAAAATGCAAGTTGAAAAGGACAAACTAAATCTTACCACCACTAAAAACCGTAATGACAATGTAATTGTTTCCCTGCTTTATTTCATTTTAATAATTTTGATCTTCACTTTTTTTTCCCTTGGTCAGTCTAGATAAAGCTTTGCAAATTTTGTTGATCATTTTAAAGAATCAACTTTTGACTTTCTTGATTTTTTCTATTGATTTAATTCTGTATCTTATATATTTCTGTTGTAATCTTTGTTATTTCTACTTATATTTGCTTTCAGTTTAGTCTGTTCTTTTTCTATTTTCTTATGGCAGAAGTTTACATTACTGATTTGAGACTTTTCTTATTTTTAATATAGGTGATTTCATGCATAAATTTTCCTCTAAGCAATGCATGAGCCCTGAATCCTATAAATTTTGATATGATGGACTTTGATTTTTATCTCAAAGTGCTCTCTGATTTCCCTGTGATCCTTATTTCTACCCATTGTTTATTTAGGAGAATATTGTTTAATTTCATACATTTGTGAATTTTCTAAATTTCCTCTGGTTATATTGGTTAGGCCATTTTCGATGATTTGAGACTTTTTAAAAGTATTAATCTTATTCTGTGGCAAAAAGAAAAAAAACAAAATCCAAAACCAAAAATAAATAAATAAAATTATACTTTATCCTTCAATTAAAAGCATAAATATTCTTTTAAGAGTGTACTACTCAAGCCAATTTACTACTACTATAGAAGTGAACATTAAAAGTAGAATGAACCACATTCTAAAATATGGCTTTTTACAAACAATTTATTTGCTCTTTATTTGGGGGAAGGAAGAAGGGCGGGGAGAGAAAGCGGAGGCTGGAGAGCATCACTGAATGAACTTTCTCTCCACACTTTTTCCTTCTTAACATAACTCCTCTGAAAGAAAGGAAAAATCAAACACAAAACTAGAATTACTAACCAGGAAGCAACTCTATGAACAGACTCTTGTTGCCAGTCAAATGAAGGACAGAGCAGGTCACAGCAGACACATTGCTGTCTGACCAGCGGCATGAACTCCAGACAGTCACTGTGCCGTTGCCCCAATATTCTTGCTCAGTGACACAATCCCCTTCTGGGCTCCAGGAGATCCGTGCAGCTGGCCTGCCTGCAACTGCCTTGCACACCGCAGTTCTATTCTTGTGTAGAAACAGGGTCATTTCAGGAGGCACTGCAGAGGTGCAAGGGGGAAATGCTTCAGTTTTAAAATAAAGGATATGGAATTTAAAGAGACATTTGCTTCAGTCCCAAATCTGCTGCTCTGAAATACCACAATATATGATGTTCCTTACCTAACACTTGGAGGTGATACCTACGATGGAAATTCCCATCAGATGCTGCCATTATACACTCGTAATTCCCTTCATGGGTGATGGCCACTGGATCAATTTGAAGGTCGGGATTCTGATCAGGTCTGAAGGCCCAAGTTATTCTCTTGTCAGTACAATTGGTTTCCCTGGTCTCATTTGTGTCTCCCCTATAGGAGAGTTTGCAGGCAGGCTTGTCTTCGAGGATTATTTCCCATGTTACTAGTGTCATATTTGTCAATGGGATAAGAGGGCAACAGAGCACAGCCTTTGTATCCATTGGGCGAGACAGTAAAGTGTGAACTGGACACATACACAAAAGGAAAATGATGAAAAGAAAAGCTTTATAAGAAACCTCATGTGTTAAATTTATCCACAGCATATTACATGAAGTTGTACTAGAACATTACTTTGATAGTGATCATACTCTAGAAATATTAGGCTTACATCAGAAATTACCTTTCAGAACATATGTATAACATATTAAAACCAAGTCAAAAATTAACTAATTTTCTCTTCTATTATGTATTACTAGGAAAACAATGTCTATTATAAAGTATTTTAAATTAATTCAGGAGCTTTGATATTTAGAAACAAACAAGACAGAATGCTAAATTAAACAACAAAGGCAATGTTTTAAATCTAGTATTGGTAGTAGAGACTATTAGATTTATCATATGATTCATAATTCTCAGAATTAAAAAGGGAATAATTAGTGATGTGGTTGTCTCCTCCCACATTTTAATGAGTAAAAAATATCAATACATCAAAACTAAATGCCTGTCCCTAACTGTCCATAGTTATGTTTATATTTCAGCCAAACATAAATGTAAACGGTACTTTTATTAAAAATAACTAACATGGCATTCAGGTAGAGCTAGCTGGAAATTTTTAAAGTTTATTTTTTTACTGAAAGAAACACAAAGTCAGTGAAATCAACCAATCACAGTCTATAAATTCACCAGTTGAGCCATCCCACAAATCGATGATAACCAGTGATAAGAGATGATCAGAAATATCTTCTTCTAGTGGAAAAGTAGTGTGGTGTATAAATTTAAAAACAAGATTTATTTTCTTTTGGTAATTATTTTATAAAAAAAATTTTATTGCAAATGTGATACTATCAAATGTAGCCTTTGGATGAGTTTTCCTTTCTTCCTGTTTAGTCACATATACACTTCCAGACAGTTCAGCTGTTAACTTTGCTCACAGATTTTTTTCTGTGTGTTCATTCTAATTATCAAGATTAAATATAGAAGTTGACCAATCTCATACATCTTTTTAAGTAAAAATTAAGCTCTGCAACCTACGAACATTTTGCAACACAGAATCTCATACCTCCCATAAACCAACATGATCTGTCTATGACTGATAGGGGTTGGCTGACAGGTGATTAGTAAAACAAAGTAGCTGTTACAACACACCTGTAACAAAGGTAAGTGTCAGGAACATCATCATTTTAACATGAGCAGAACCAGCTATGGTGGGGCAAACATCTTATGTGGATGAAGCTTGTTTTTGCTAAACTTTGCATTTAATATCTCTTCTTTCCTGTTTTTGTGTCCCCTGTCTCTTCTGTGGTACTCAAGACCTTGCATTTCACAGCCAAATAACAATCACATAACTAGAAGAAGAAAGAGGTAGAACTTTAACACAGATATGAGAGGTAGTTTAACCTATGATCTTTCTACCACTTGAACTTGGCAAAAATTAAAGACAAGCAAGAACATGACTTGTTTGGGAAACAACTAGAGGCTGGGTCATTCACGGTCCCTCATACCACAGCACTAAGATTACCATATTCTTCAACTAGTCACAAGTCTGCCCTTCACCCAGGTCATTAGCTAATGTTTCTAAGAGTACAACTCTCCAACTTTTCAGTGCTGGCCACTAGATAAGAAAGCATATTACCTTCTGTGAGAATTGTTGAAATGTTCTGTGTCGTCTGCTTTCCATCCATACAGGAATTACTTGAAGCTAGAAAATACAGACAGAAGAGTCAATGATGCTAATGTTATGTGATAGAGCAGGAGCCACTGTTTCTTCACAAAGTCTTATTCCACATGTTAGACAATCAGTTAATCCTAACTAAAATTAAACAAAAATCATTGCAAAATAGAAATTATATCTTATGCCATAGATAGAGTGAAAAACATGTTAATATCTTGAAAATTACATTTATAAGCTATTAATCTATGATTTCCCACTTATGAGACACCTCATTTTGTCAACTATTTTTTTACAAAATAAACCTGCCTCCACCCTTTCCACCTTCCCCAGCTGGGGGATTGGTCCAGTGTGGCCATTTTACACGAGCTGGTCTGATTATATTCCTTTCACCAGATGCCACCCCTCTAATTAAAGTTGTTTGGTCCAGTGATGGGCCTTACCTTACCCAGAAATACAAAGTATAACAATTTCTCAAGAATTTTGGAATCAGAACTGAGAAGAGTTTATTTATCTCTCTTCCTTCCCTATTTTTCCTACGTTGAAAGAGAAAAATGGAAAAAATGAAGCAGTAACAGAGAGAGAAACAGAGACAAGAGTCCTCACCTAGTTCAACTTTCTAGTTCCACAGTTCCTGAGATGCACATGCATTCCTTCCCTTGGGTTCTGTAGAGATTCTTACAATAGCAACAGTTCTAATCTACTTCAAACTTGATTTCTGAGAAATTGCTGTACTGTAGTTTTAAAAAAAGAAGAAAGAGGTGAAATACTTTACACAATAATGACTGAGAATTTCCTCAAATTAAGTTCAGAAACCAAACCAAAATCCAAGAAGCTCAAAGAACACCAAGCAAGACAAATGCCAAAAATACTATACGTCGGCATGTCCTTTTCAAACTACAGAGAGCAAAGATAAAGAAAAAATCCTGAAGGAAGACAGAGGGGAAAAGCACCTTACCTACAGAGGAGCAAAGAAAAGAATTATACCCTGCTTCTCCTCAGAAATCATGCAAGCAAGACGAGAGTCAAGTGAAATCTTCGAAGTATTGAAAGAAGAAAACACCAACCTAGAATTTTATGTCCTATGAAATTATCCATCAAAAGTGAAGGAGAACGAATTTCTCAGACAAACAAAAATTGGCAAGATTTGTTGCCAATAGACTTGCTTTCAAGAAAGGTAAAATGTTAAGAGGAGTTCTTTAGTGAAAAAGAAAATAATATAAGTCAGAAACTCAGATCTATATAAAGAAAGGAAAAGCACTGGAGAAGAAACAAGTGAAGATAAAATAAAAATTTTTATTTTTCTTATCCTTAATTTATCTAACAGATAACAGTTTATTCAAAATAATGACAGCAACAATGTCTATGATTACATATGTTTATACACATACACACATGAGGGAATTTCAAAAAGATCATGGAAATATAGAATTAAAAGATAATACAAACCTTTCCATGAACTTTTTCAAGTACCCTCATGTGTGTGTGTGTGTGTGTGTGCTTATGAATAGGAAAATGAATAAAAGCAATGACATAAGGAGTGAAAGGAAGGAATTAGAGAGTAGTTATTATAAGGTACTCAGACTACCCATTTAACAATATAGTGTTATTTTAAAGTGGAATTGGGTTAGTTGTAAATGTATATTGTAAACTCTATGGCAACCACTAAAAAAAGTAAAAATAGAAGTATAGCTAATATGCTAAGAAAGGATAGAAATGGAATCATATAAAATGCTTAATTAAAACCATAAAAGGCAAAAAAAGAATGGAAGACAAAAATAGGAACAAAGAACAGGATCAACAAAAAGAAAATGGGTACAACTACGGTAGATATTAATCCAACTATATTAGTAATCACTTTGAACATTTATGGTCTAAATGCTTCAATTAAAAGTGGGAGCCTGTCAGAAGCGATCAAACAGCAAAACCCAACTATATGTTGTTTGAAAACTCACTTTAAATATAGGGACACATATAGTTTATTTATTTATTTATTTTTTGACTGGTAAGGGAATCGCAACCCTTGGCTTGGTGTCGTCCACACCACACTCAGCCAGTGAGTGCACCAGCCATCCCTCTATAGGATCCAAACCCACAGCCTCAGCGCTAACAGCACCGCACTCACCCAAGTGAGCAGTGAGGCCAGCCCAGGACACATATAGTTTAAATGTAAAAGTATGAAGAAAGATATATCATGCTAATACTAATCAAAAGAAAGCAGGAGTAGCTATATTAATTTTGGACAAAGTAGACTTCAAAGCAAGGAAAGTTATTAGGGATAAAAAGAGGCATTATATAACGACAAACAGGTCAGTTCTCCAAGATGACATAACAATTTTAAACTGTATGCACCTAACAACAGAGCATCAAAATACATGTGGCAAAAACTGATAAAATCACAAAGAGAAATAGATGAATCCACTATTATAGTTAGAGATTTCAATACCCCTCAGTCATTAATGAACATATCCAGCAGGCAAAAAATCAGCAAGGACATAGCTAAGCTCAACACCATCAATAAACTAGGTAAAATAGACATATACAGACTACTTTGTCCAACAACAGCAGAAAACACATTCTTCTCAAGCTCATACAAAACTTGTACCAAAATAGTCCACATTCTGAGCCATAAACACAACTTAACAAATTTAAAATTATAGAAATCATACAATGTCTTCTCTTAGACCACAGTAGAGTTTAACTAGAAATCAATAACAAAAAGTAGCTAGAAAACTTCAAAATACTTGGAGATTATACTACACACGTCTAAATACTGCATGGGTGAAAGAAGAAATCTCAAAATAAGTTTAAAAATATTTTTAACTAAATGAAAATGAAATATAATTTATCAAAATTTGTGGGATGAAGCAAAAGTAGTGTTTAGAGGAAAATTTATAGCATTGAGTGCATATATTAGAAGAGAAGAAAAATCTAAAATTAATTACCTAAACTTAAGGGAACTAGAATAAAGAGCCAATTATATCCAAAGTAAGCAGAAGAAAATAAATAATAAAAATTAGAGCAGAATTCAATGAAGTTGAAAATGGAAATCAATAGAGAAAGTCAACAAAATCGAAACTGTTTTTTCTAAAAGATCATTAAAATTGATGAGTCACTAGCCAGACTAATTTTTTAAAAAAAGAAAAATGATTCAAGTTGCCATTGTATGAAATGAAAATAGGGGCTTCACTACAAATTCTATGGACATTCAAAAAATAGCAAGTGACTACTATGAACAACTCTATGCTCACAGGTTTGATTACCTAGATGAGACAGACCAATTCCTTGAAAGAAACAATCTGCCAAAACTCACACAAGAAGAAATAGGCAATTTGAATAGGCTTATACTTATTAAAGAAATTGAATCAATAATTAAATACCTTCCAAAACAGAAAGCACCAGGTCCAGATGGGTTCACTGGTGAATTTTGCCAAAATTTAAGAAAGAAATTAAACAAATTCTCTACTATCTCTTTCAGAGACAGAAGCAGAGGGAATACTTTCTGACTCATTCTACCAGGTTGACATTACCCTAATCCCAAAACTGGACAAAGACACTATAAGAAAAGAAAACTACAAAATAATATCTCTTATGAGCATATTTAAAGAATAAAAATCATACAATGTCTGTTCTCAGACCACGATAAAATAAAACTAAAAATCAATAACAAAACAGTAGCTGGAAAATTCCAAAATATTTGGATATTATACTACACACTTCCAAATAAAGCACAGGTGAAAAAAGAAATCTCAAAAGAAATTTTAAATATTTTGAATTAAGTGAAAATGAAAATACAATTTATCAAAATTTATGGCATACAGCAAAAGTAGTGAAAAATCTTCAGCAAAATATTAGTAAAATCCAAGAATGTATAAAAAGAATTATACTCTATGACAATGTGGGATTTATCTCAGGAATGCAAGGCTGGTTCAGCATTCAGAAATGAAATAATGTAATGCATAACAACAACAGGCTAAAGAAGAAAAATTATATGATCATATTAATAGATGCAGAAAAAGCATTTGACAAAATCCAACACTCACTCATGACTAAGGAAAAGATTTCAGTAAGCTAAGAATAGAAGGAATTTTTCTCAACTTGAAATAGAATATCTACAAAAAACCTATGGCTAGTAGAATACTTAACAGTCTGAAACCAAAGCTTTCCCACTAAGACCAGGAACAAGGTAAGAATGACCGCTCTCATCACTGCTTTTCAACTGGTGTCCGAAATGATACAATAAGATAAAAAAAAGAAACAAAAGGGATACAGATTGAGAAGAAATAAAGAAAACTGTCTTTGTTCACAGATGATATAATTGTCTATATAGAAAACTTGAAAGATTTGACAAACACCTGAAACTATTTACCTGAAGCAATTGTACATACCAGCCAGCCACCAAAAACAAACAACAAAAAAGCAATTGGAGCAAGGTTGCAAAATACAAGATCAATATAAAAAAGCCAATCACTTTCCTATACACCAGCAATGAGCAAGTGGGATTTGAAATAAAAGACACAACATCATTTACATTAGCATCCCGCAAAATGAAATACTTAGCTGAAAATCTAACAAAATATGTATGAGATCGATGTGAGGAAAACAATACTATGATGAAAGGAATTTAAAAACTAAGTAAATAGATACTCCATGATCACAGATAGTAAGATTCAATATTGTTAAGATGTCAGTTTTTACCAACTTAATCTATAGATTCAATGCAATCCCAGTAAAAGTCTCAGCAAGTTATTCACAGATATCAACAAACTGATTTTAAAGTTCATACGGAGAGGCAAAGGACCCAAATAGCCAACACATTATTGAAGGAGAAGAACAAAGTTTGGAGGACTGATAATACCCGACTTTAAGACTTAACGATAAAGACACAGTAATCAAGTCAGTGTGGTATTGGCAAAAGAATAGACAAATAAATAAATGGAACAGAATAGAGAGCCTAGAAATAGACTCACATAAATATAGTCAACTAATCTTTGACAAAAGAGAACAGGCAATACAATAGAGTTTTCTGAATGATAGTCTTTTGAAGAAATGGTGTGGGAATAACTGGACATCCACATGCACAAAAAAAAGAAATGCATGTAGACACAAACCTTACACCTTTTACAAAAATTAACTCAAAATAGATCATGGTCCTAAATGTAAAATGTAAAATTATAAAACTCCCAGAAGATAACACAAAAAAATCTAGAGGACCTTTAGTTCGGTAATGACTTCTTAGCTACAACACTAAAGACACAATCCATAAAATAAAGAATAAAAAGACAAGTCATGGACTGGCAGAAAATACAGTTCTCTCTCACTGTCTGTGGGAGATTGGTTCCAGGAAACCCCATGGATACAAAAATCTGCAGATGCTCAAGACCTTTGTTTAAAAATGGCATAGCATTTGCATATAACCTACACACATCCTCCCATATGCTTTAAATCATCTCTAGATTAATACTTAATACAATGCCTAGATATCACTTCATTCACATGGATTCAATGTAGTACCCAGTGCAAGGCAAATTCAAGTTTTGTTTCTGGGAATTTTGTGGAATTTTTTTTTCCAAATAATTTTAATCCACAATTGGTTGAATCCACCCATGCAGAACCCAAAAATATGGAGGGCCTACTGTATTTGCAAAAGATATATCTGATAAAGGACTGTTATCCAAAATATACAACAAATTCTAAAAACTCAACAATAGGAAAACATCCAACAAGATTAAAGAACAGGCCAAAAACCTTAACAGACACTTCACCAAAGAAAATACGCAAATAAGTTTATAAAAAGATGCTCTACGTTATGTGTAATCAAGAAAATGTAAATTAAAACAACAATGAGATACCACTACACACCAAATGCTGGCAAGAATGTGGAGCAACAGGAATCTCTCATTCATTGCTAGTAGGAATGCAAAATAGTACAGCCACTTTAAAAGACAGTTCAGCAGTTTCTTACAAAACTAAACATGCTCTTACCATACAATACAGCAATGTGCTCCTTGGTATTTATTTACACAAAGGAACTGAAAACTTATGTTCCCACAAAAACCTGAACACAAATGTTAATAGCAGCTTTGTTCATCATTGCCAAAACTTGAAAGCTGCCAAGGAATCCTTTAGTAGGCAAATGGATAAATAAACTGCAGTACATTCAGACAATGGAATAGTAAGTACTCAGTACTAAAAATAAATGAGCTATCCAGCCATGAAAAGACATGGAGGTAACTTAAATGCACGTTATCAAGTGAAAGATGCCAATCTGAAAACTGCATGTTGTATTATACATTTAGAATGCATATGACATTCTAAAAAAGGGAAAACTATGGAGACAGTAAAGATCAGATGTCAGGAGTTAGGGGTAAGGGAGGGATAAATAAACAGGAAGAACACAGAGGACTTTTAGGGCAGTAAGACTACTCTATAGAATACTATAATGGTGGATAGATGTCATTATACACTTGTCCAAAAACATAGAATATACAATACTGAGTGTGAACCCTAATGCAGACTATGGACTTTGGGTAATGATGATGTGTCAATGTAGGTTCATTAGTTGTAATAAATGTACATTCTAGTGGGGGATGTTGATAATGGGAGAGGCTTTATACGTGTAGGGGTAGAGGGTATGAGGGAAATCTCTATACCTTTCAGGGTGTGCTTGTCAAAGAGATATTCTGCCATGCCAGATTCAGGGGCTCCCATCTTGCACAAGCTGGTTACATGGTCACCAATTCTTTGATGGATTTCACCTGTTCGTACAGGTAATGTGTCTCAATGTTAATGAGAGCTAAGCCTCTGGCTAACTTCCGCAGAGCCATGGGTGACTTCTGTGGTCACCAAGGCAGTGCAGGTATGTTAGGGTTTCCTTTACCTCTTCTATATGTTGTACCAAAACACCCACTTAAGTTCTTTCATTTTTACCATTCCTTCAAATAAAAAAATTTGGTACCCCCCATCAAAAACAAAAACCAAAAAAACAGATTGGCTACACTGACGAATTTAAGCAAACATTTATGGATGAAGTAATACCAATTTTACACACAAACTCTTTCTTAAAATCAAAAAGGAGGGAATACTTCCTAACTCATTTTATAAGGGTATAATTAACCATATATCAAAACCAGATAAACGCATTTTAAATAAGAAAAATGAGATTAGAAACCCTCACAAACGTAAGAAAATTTTTTTCACAAAATACTAGCATAGAAAATCTTCCACTATATAAAAAGGAAAATACAACATGATCATGTAAGGTTTATCTCAGAAATTCAGGTTAAGTGAACACTCAAAATTCAATGATATTCACCGTATTAACAGAATAAAGGAGAAGCAACATGTAATTATTTCCATAGATGAAGAAAAGGCATATGACAAAATTCAGTAGCCATTTGTGATTTAAATAAAAATCTCTAAAAAGAGAAGGAAACTTCCTCAAGCTGTTTTGTTATTATTCTGAATTGGCACATAATAATTGCATATGAGGGTATTTCAAAAAGTTCATATAAATATTAATACTATCTTTTAATTTTAATTTTCCCACAAACTTTTTGAAGTACCTTTGTATTTATGGGATACAATGTGATATTTAGATGTATGTATACAATATATGATGATCAAATCAGGGTAATTAGCATCTCCATCACCTCAAACACTTGTCATTTAATTTGTTTACATTCAAGGTTTGTTTACATTCAAGGGGCATTTAATTTGTTTACATTCAATGTTATTATTGATATGTGATGTCTTACTCTTGTCATTGGTTGTTTTCTGATTGTTTTGTCTTTCTTCTGTCCCTTTTCTTCTTCTCTTATCATTTATCCTTGAGGTTTGGTGGGTTTCTGTGTTGATAGAGTTTGATTCCTCTCTCTTTCCAATTTGTGTATCTGCTCTATCAGTATTATATTTTCAGATAGTTTCATGATGGTTGTTATCATTCTTTCTCTTCTAGATGTACTAGATGTAGGACTCCCCTAAGTATTTCTAGTAAGGCTGGTCTGGTGGGGATGAATTCCTTTAATTTTTGCTTCTCTAAGAAAGGTTTTATTTCTCCTTGATTTCTGAAGGATAGCTCTTCTAGGTACAATATTCTTGGCTGGCAGTTTTTTTCTTTCAGTACTTTGAATTCTCTCATGGCATGTAGGGTTTCTGCTAAGAAGTTTTCTGTTTCTCTAATGGGGATTCCCTTACAAGTGATGATGTTTTTCTTGTGGTGTTATTAGAATTTTCTCTCTGTCTTTAACTTTGGATGGTCTGACTACAATGTGTCTTGGAGATGACCTATTTGGGGACCTTTGAGCTTTCTGGACTTGGATGTTTGTATCTTCCCCAAGACTAGGAAAGCTTTCAGCTATTATTTCATAAAATACATTTTCAATATGGTTTTTGTTTTCTTCTTCTGGAATGCCCATATTTTGAATATTTGTTCACTTAATAGAATCCCATGGATCTTGTAAGCTTTGCTTTTATCATTCATTTCTATTCTTTTTTTCTTTTTCTTGTCTTTCTATGTTATTTCTAAACTGCTATCTTCAAGATCAGAATTTTTTTTCTTCTATTTGATCTAGTCTGTTGTTGAGAATCTTGGATGTATTTTTTATTTCATTCTTAATGAATTAATTAATTCTCCTATTCCAAGATTTCTGTTTGATTTTTTGTAATGACATCTATCTCTTTGTCAAATTTCTCATTCAGATTGTGAATTGTTTTTCTGATATCATTGAACTGTTTGTCTATATTCTCTTGTATCTCAGTGAGGTTTCTTAACATAATTAATTAGAATTCCTTTTCTGGAAAGTTGGCAAGTTCCAATATCTGGGGTTCAGTTACTATAGCATTATTTTGTTCTTTTGTTGGTGTCACGTTACTGTGTATTTTCATGTTTCTGGTTTCCCTGTATTGATATTTGTGCATCTGGTGGAATAGTCACCTCTTTAAGCCTTGTAGAGTGGCTTGCATGGGGAAAGATTTTCACTTGCAAATGCATCCTAGGGTGTCAATTGGGTAAACTGAAATGGGTTTGTTCAGGATGGATATAGTAGTGCAGACTCTGTGTAAGCTCTTCAGTGGTAATCCACTTTTGCTTTGTTTGCAAGTGACTCAGCGACCTATGCGTAGTAGGTTTGTGGCAGTGGTGGCATGGCTTTCCCGGGGGAAGGATCACTGGGTTGGTTCACAGGCCAGGAGTGTGCATGTGCACCCAGTGGCTTAGTCATCTAGGGAGCCAGATACTGGTGATGTGGTTGCTGGATTAATTCTTGGGCTGGCAGTATGGGTGTATGGTGCGTCAAGGTCTCTGAGACTGGTTTGCCATAGGCAAGGTCACCATACTGCTTCTCTGATCAGGGGTGGGCCCACCAGGGGCACATTAACCAATCTGTTCCTCACTCGGATTTGTGTGCAAAGACTTGGCGGTGGGCCTTCCAGGGATATGACAGCTGAGTTGCTTCTCTGAGCCAGGGCTGTGGGTATATTTTGGCTCAGCTAGCTGAGTGCATGTCTGCCCATAGCCCTTCCATTGTGCCACTTCTTAGGGCCTGATGCGAGATTGTGCTTCCTTTGGTGGTTCAGGAGGTGGTCTGCCAAGGGAGGAGCTGCTGAGCCTCTTCTCAGAAAGTGGGCAAGAACACTAGTTGGGGCCTACAGTGAGAGGACCTGTCTGTCCACTTCTTGGGAGGTGGACAGGACAAGTAGGCAAGCCTGCAGCAGGGAGCCTGCCCCCATTTGTGGGACTGTTGGCAAGGCCACTAGTCAGTCTTGAAGTTAGAGGGTTCTTAGAGCTGCTTTTCGGACTGTTGGCAAAGCCATTAGGCAGGCCTGCAGTCATAGGGCCCATCCAGCTGCTTTTGGGCAGTGGACAGGGCCACTAGACAGGGCTTCAGTGAAGAGGCCTGTCTAGCTGCTTCTGGGTGGTTGGTGGGGATGCTAGGCGGGCCTGCAGTGAGGGGGCTCACCAGCCACTTCTGTGACTGTTGGAAAGGCCACTAGGCAGGATTATTTAGGATGCAACCTCTTGGCCACTTCTCTGGGAGGGTGTGGATGCACTTTATTTCCAATGGCCTTAAGGCATGTTCATTAGGAGAGACCTATGAGCTGTTTTTCTGGTTGTGGCTCAGGTGCACACAACTCAGTCAGTTGGCCTGGCTGGGGGATAGGACAAGTTATACAGGGTGGCCTACCTGAGGAGGGTCTGCCTGTCTGATTTCTGGCTGGGGACATGGGGATTCATAAATTCAGCAGGACTAGGTTTGGTTTCCCAGGCTTCAGAACTAGAGGAACAGCCACTGTGAGTCCAGGCTTCAAGCTACTGGGATCAGGGCATCGTAGCTTCCTTCCTGTGAATGCACTGGGATGGGACCAGAGCCTTAAAGCTGGGGAAGCACCATGGCTAATGGATCCAGGGTAGGATGCTTTCCTAGCAATGTTTCTTGTTTCAAGATGGCACTACCCTGAATCTGCTTGGGTCACAAGACAAGAGGGTGAATAGTAACAGTTGTGTTACTGTTCTAAGAGTGATGAAGTGTATGTATTCTAGGCTACTCCCCAAACTTGGCTCTGGGCTTGTGCTGCCAAATGGTCTGCTAGCCTCTGTATTAAGGATGGGGCTTGGAGTGAGTCATCTGTCTACCTCTTCAGTGTAAGGGAAAATTCCTCCTGTACTGATTCAGTGTTAGAGATATAGAGGCTGAGGCTGTGTGACTTTATCCTTACTCTCTATGCTGTCATGCTAGATTTCATGCTCCACAAAGATCTCGTCTGTCTCCTGCTGCACTCCTGCATCTCCCACAAATGCTCCTGTCAAAATTTAGCTGTTAGTTGTTCTGGGCTTTTCCTGTGGGAGGAACGTGTTCAGGGCACTTCCAGTCTACTATCTAGCCCTGCCTTTCTCCTGTGGCCCATAGGTATCGGTATGTTGTATTTCCATTTTTGTTTGGCTCAGGAAATTTTTTAGTTTCTCTTTTAATTTCTTCATTGACCCAATGGTTGTTCAAGATCATGTTGTTTAATTTCCGTGTATTTGTGAATTTTCCAAAGTTTCTCTTGTTACTAATTTCTAGTTTCATGCCATTGTGTTCAGACAAGATACTTGAGAGAGCTGACCAGAGAGGTGGCTCCCCGGAGAGGCCAAAGACCTGAGGCAACCACACACACAAGGCACTAGAGGCCAACTGAGCAGTCACGGAGGGAGCCATACCAAATTGGCAACCACAGCAACATCTTAGTAACTCAATAGTCTCAAACCGGTGGGCTGTGAAACCCCCTGCCACAATGAATAAACATCAAAAAAAAAGATACCAGAAATACAAAAAATCAAGAAAGTACACCACCAAAAGTTAATAAATCTCAAACTCTCGATACTATAGAACAAGAAGCCCTTGAAATGACTGACAAGGAATTTCGAGAGATAATTCTAAGGAAACTGAATGAGATACAAGAAAACTCAGCTAGACATCATGATGAAATGTGGAAAAGTATACAGGATCTGAAAGAGGAAATGTACAAGGAAATCAATGTCCTGAAAAAAAATGTAGCAGAACTTGCCAAACTGAAGCAGTTATTCAGCAAAATATAAAACACAACGGAGAGTTTAACCAGCAGGTTGTGGAAGTTGAAGAGAGAAACTCTCAACTTGAAGATGGGCTGTTTGAAATAACACAAGCAGACAAAAACAAAGAAAAAAGAATCAAATACATTGAAGAAAATCTGAGAGAGATATCAGACAACCTTAAGTGCTCAAATATCCAAGTCATGGGTATTGCAGAAGGGGAGGAAAACAGAGATTGCATTGAAAACATATTCAACAAAATAGTGGCAGAAAACTTCCCAGGTATAGGAAAAATCACAGATCTTCAGATCCAGGAAGCTCAACGATCACCAAACGTATTCAACCCAAAAAGGCCTTCTCCAAGACATGTTATAGTCAAATTGGCAAAACTCAGAGACAAAGAGAGAATCTTAAAAGCTGCAAGAGAGAAGCGTCAAATCACCTATAAGGGAGCCCCAATAAGGCTAACATCAGACTTTTCATCACAAACCCTAAAAGCTAGAAAGGAATGGGATGATATTTTCAAAATACTAACAGACAAAGATTGCCAGCCAAGAATACTCTACCCTGCAAGGCTATCCTTCCGAAATGAAGGGCAAGTAGTCTATTTCTCAGACAAACAAAAACTGCCGGAGTTCACTACCATATGACCACCCTTACAAGAAATCCTCAAGGGAGTACTGGGTTTGGTTCCTGAAAAATAGCTACCACTGCCATAAAAATCCAAGAAAAATCAAAACCCACTAGTATAATAAAAATGGCATTCATGAAGAGAAAACAAGCAAACAAAAACACTATCTACAACCTAAGGAACCAACAAACACAGAAACCAAACAGTAAATGAGAAAGCAAGGAACAAAAGACACCTAAGACAACCAAACAACCAATAAAATGCTAGGAATAAATCAACACCTTTCAATAACAACTCTTAATGTAAAAGGCTTAAATTCCCCAATTAAAAGACACAGACTGGCTGACTGGATCAAAAAGGAGGACCCAACCTACAAGAGACCCACCTCACTCATAAAGATTCACATAGACTAAGAGTGAAAGGATGGAAAAAGATTTACCATGCAAACAGAAAAGAAAAACGAGCTGGAGTAACTATTCTTATATCTGACAAAATAGACTTTAAACTAAAAACCGTAAAAAGAGACAATGAGGGACACTACTTAATGATAAAAGACTGATCCATCAAGAAGACATAACAATCATAAATATGTATGCACCCAATGTTGGAGCAGCCAGATTTATAAAACAAACTCTATTAGACCTAAAGAAGGAAATAGACACTAATACCATAATAGCAGGGGACCTGAACACCCCACTGTCAATATTAGACAGATCATCTAGGCAAAGAATCAGTAGAGAAACACAAGATCTAAACAAGACTCTAGACCAATTGGAATTGGCAGATATCTACAAAACATTCCATCCAACAACCTCAGAATATTCATTCTTCTCATCAGCACATGGATCATTCTCCAGGATAGATCACATATTAGGTCACAAATCAAGTCTCAATAAATTCAAAAAAATTGGAATTATCCCATGCATTTTCTCAGACCACAATGGATTAAAACTAGAAATTAATAACAAATGAAACTCTGGAAACTCTACAAACACATGGAAATTAAACAGCATTCTACTTAATGACATATGGGTCCAAGAAGAAATCAAGCAGGAAATCAAAAAATTTATTGAAACTAATGAAAATAATGATACATCATACCAAAAACTGTGGGATACTGCAAAAGCAGTATTAAGGGGGAAATTTATTGCATTAAATGCTCACCTCAGAAGAATGGAAAGATGGCAAGTGAACAACCTAACACTTCACCTTAAAGCACTAGAAAAATAAGAACAATCCAAACCTAAATTTAGCAGATGGAAAGAAATCATTAAGATCAGAGCAGAACTGAATGAAATTGAAACCAAAAAATAAATTCAAAAGATCAATGAATCAAAAAGTTGGTTTTTTGAAAAGATCAATAAAATTGACAAACCATTAGCATGGCTAACAAAAAAAAGAAGAGAGAAGACTCAAATAACAAAAATTAGAAATGAAAAAGGCGATATTACAACTGTTTCATATGAAATACAAGGAATCATTCGAGACTACTATAAACAACTATATGCCAACAAATTTGAAAATCTGGAGGAAATGGATAAATTTCTGGACACACACAAGCTCCCAAAACTGAACCGTGAAGACGTAGAAAGTTTGAACAGACTAATAACAATAAAGGAGATTGAAGCTGTTATAAGAAGGCTCCCAACAAAGAAAAGCCCAGGACCAGATGGATTCACAGCAGAATTTTACCAAACATTCAAAGAGGAATTGACACCGATTCTTTACAAACTATTCCAAAAGATTGAAACGGACGCAAATCTCCCAAACTCATTCTATGAAGCAAACATCATCCTGATACCAAAACCAGGTAAAGATATAACCAAAAAAGAAAACTACAGGCCAATATCCTTGATGAATATAGATGCAAAAATCCTCACTAAAATGCTAGCAAACAGAATACAGCAACACATACGAAAAATTATTCATCACGATCAAGTGGGATTCATCCCAGTGATGCAAGGTTAGTTCAACATACGCAAATCAATAAATGTGATACACCATATTAATAAACTCAAACACAAGGACCATATGATCATCTCTATAGATGCTGAAAAAGCATTTGATAAAGTTCAGCACTCATTCATGACAAAGACCCTCTATAAGTTAGGTATAGAGGGAAAGTATCTCAACATACTTAAAGCCATATATGCCAAACCCACTGCCAATATCATCCTGAATGGGGAAAAGCGGAAAGCTTTTCCTTTAAGAACAGGAACTAGACAAGGATGTCCACTCTCACCACTCCTATTCAACATAGTGTTGGAAGTACTAGCCAGAGCAATCAGAGAAGAGAAGGAAATAAAGGGCATCCAGTTTGGAAAAGATGAAGTCAAACTGTGCCTGTTTGCAGATGACATGATCCTATATATCGAACAGCCTAAAACCTCTACAAAAAAACTGTTGGAATTGATAAATGATTTCAGCACAGTAGCAGGATACAAAATCAACACACAAAGATCAGTAGCATTTCTTTTCTCCAATAGTGAACATGCAGAAAGAGAAATCAAGAAAGCCTGCCCATTTACAATAGCCACCAAAAAAATAAAATACTTAGGAATTGAGTTAACCAAGGAGGTGAAAAATCTCTATAATGAGAACTACAAACCACTGCTGAGAGAAATTAGAGAGGATACAAGAAGATGGAAAGATATCCCATGCTCTTGGATTGGAAGAATCAACATAGTGAAAATGTCCATACTACCCAAAGTGATATACAAATTCAATGCAATCCCCATCAAAATTCCAAAGACATTTTTCTCAGAAATGGAAAAAACTCTCCAGACATTTATATGGAACAATAAAAGACCACGCATAGCCAAAGCAATGATCAGCAAAAAAAAATAAAGCTGGAGGCATAACACTACCTGACTTTAAGCTATACTACAAAGCTATAATAACCAAAACAGTATGGTAATGGCATAAAAACAGACACACTGACCAATGAAATAGAATAGAGAATCCAGAAATCAACCCACACACTTACTGCCAGCTGATCTTTGACAAAGGCACCAAGCCTATTCACTGGCGAAGGGACTGCCTCTTCAGCAAATGGTGCTGGGATAACTGGATATCCATATGCAGGAGAATGAAACTAGATCCATACCTCTCGCCGTATACTAAAATCAACTCAAAATGGATTAAGGATTTAAATATACACCCTGAAACAATAAAACTTCTTAAAGAAAACATAGGAGAAACATTTCAGGAAATAGGACTGGGCACAGACTTCATGAATACGACCCCAAAAGCACGGGCAACCAAAGGAAAAATAAACAAATGGGATTATATCAAACCAAAAAGGTTCTGCACAGCAAAAGAAACAATTAAAAGAGTTAAAAGACAACCAACAGAGTGGGAGAAAATATTTGCAAAATATATATCTGACAAAGGATTAATATCCAGAATATATAAGGAACTCAAACAACTTTACAAGAAGAAAACAAGCAACCCAATTAAAAAATGGGCAAAAGAGCTAAGTAGGCATTTCTCTAAGGAAGATATCCAAATGGCCAACAGACATATGAAAAAATGCTCAACATCACTCAGCATCCGGGAAATGAAAATCAAAACCACATTGAGATACCATCTAACCCCAGTTAGGATGGCTAAAATCCAAAAGACTATGAACGATAAATGCTGGCGAGGCTGCGGAGAAAAAGGAACTCTCATACATTGTTGGTGGGACTGCAAAATGGTGCAGCCTCTATGGAAAATGGTATGGAGGTTCCTCAAACAATTGCAGATAGATCTACCATACGACCCAGCTATCCCACTGTTGGGAATATACCCAGAGGAATGGAAATCATCAAGTCGAAGGTATACCTGTTTCCCAATGTTTATCGCAGCACTCTTTTCAATAGCCAAGAGTTGGAACCAGCCCAAATACCCATCATCAGATGAGTGGATACGGAAAATGTGGTACATCTACACAATGGAATACTACTCAGCTATAAAAACGAATGAAATACTGCCATTTGCAACAACATGGATGGACATTGAGAGAATTATATTAAGTGAAACAAGTCAGGCACAGAAAGAGAAATACCACATGTTCTCACTTATTGGTGGGAGCTAAAAATTAATATATAAATTCACACACACACACACACACACACACACACACACACACAAACCAGGGGGGGGGGGAAGAAGATATAACAACCACAATTATTTGAAGTTGATACGACAAGCAAATAGAAAGGACATTGTTGGGGGGGAGGGGGGAGGGAGAAGGGAGGGAGGGTTTGGTGATGGGGAGCAATAATCAGCCACAATGTATATCGACAAAATAAAATTTAAAAAATAAAAAATAAAAAATAAAAATAAATGTAAAAAAAAAAAAAAAATTCCAAAGACATTTTTCTCAGAAATGGAAAAAACTCTCCAGACATTTATATGGAACAATAAAAGACCACGCATAGCCAAAGCAATGCTGAGGAAAAAAAATAAAGCTGGAGGCATAACACTACCTGACTTTAAGCTATACTACAAAGCTATAATAACCAAAACAGTATGGTAATGGCATAAAAACAGACACACTGACCAATGGAATAGAATAGAGAATCCAGAAATCAACCCACACACTTACTGCCATCTGATCTTTGACAAAGGCACCAAGCCTATTCACTGGGGAAGGGACTGCCTCTTCAGCAAGTGGTGCTGGGATAACTGGATATCCATATGCAAGAGAATGAAACTAGATCCATACCTCTCGCCGTATACTAAAATCAACTCAAAATGGATTAAGGATTTAAATATACACCCTGAAACAATAAAACTTCTTAAAGAAAACATAGGAGAAACATTTCAGGAAATAGGACTGGGCATAGACTTCATGAATACGACCCCAAAAGCACGGGCAACCAAAGGAAAAATAAACAAATGGGATTATATCAAACTAAAAAGCTTCTGCACAGCAAAAGAAACAATTAAAAGAGTTAAAAGACAACCAACAGAGTGGGAGAAAATATTTGCAAAATATATATCTGACAAAGGATTAATATCCAGAATATATAAGGAACTCAAACAACTTTACAAGAAGAAAACAAGCAACCCAATTAAAAAATGGGCAAAAGAGCTAAGTAGGCATTTCTCTAAGGAAGATATCCAAATGGCCAACAGACATATGAAAAAATGCTCAACATCACTCAGCATCCGGGAAATGAAAATCAAAACCACATTGAGATACCATCTAACCCCAGTTAGGATGGCTAAAATCCAAAAGACCCTGAACGATAAATGCTGGCGAGGTTGTGGAGAAAAAGGAACTCTCATACATTGTTGGTGGGACTGCAAAATGGTGCAGCCTCTATGGAAAATGGTATGGAGGTTCCTCAAACAATTGCAGATAGATCTACCATACGACCCAGCTATCCCACTGTTGGGAATATACCCAGAGGAATGGAAATCATCAAGTCGAAGGTATACCTGTTCCCCAATGTTCATCGCAGCACTCTTTTCAATAGCCAAGAGTTGGAACCAGCCCAAATGTCCATCATCAGATGAGTGGATACGGAAAATGTGGTACATCTACACAATGGAATACTACTCAGCTATAAAAATGAATGAAATACTGCCATTTGCAACAACATGGATGGACCTTGAGAGAATTATATTAAGTGAAACAAGTCAGGCACAGAAAGAGAAATACCACATGTTCTCACTTATTGGTGGGAGCTAAAAATTAATATATAAATTCACACACACACACACACACACAAACGGGGGGGGGGGGAAGATATCACAACCACAATTACTTGAAGATGATACGACAAGCAAACAGAAATGACATTGTTGGGGGGGAGGAGGGGAGGGAGAAGGGAGGGAGGTTTTGGTGATGGGGAGCAATAATCAGCCACAATGTATATCGACAAAATAAAATTTAAAAAATGAATAAATAAAATAAAATTTATCAAGACTTATTGTGGCTGAACATGTGATCTATCCAGGAGAATGTTCTATGTGCTGTTGAGAAGAATGTGTATTCTACAGCTGCTGGTTGGAATATTCTGTATATGTCTATTAGGTCCATTTGGCCAAGACTATAGCTTAAGTTTGGTGTTTCCGTATTGGTCTGGATGATCTTTCCATTGTTGAAAGTGGGGTGTTAAAGTATTTCAATCTCTGTGTCCCTTCAGATAATTAATAGTTTCTTTGTATATTTAAGTGTTCCAATGTTATGTATACATATATTTATGATTGTTATATTCTATTGCTGAAGTCACCTCTCTATCATTATACAAAGCTTTTTATCTCTTTTTACAGATTTTGTCTTAAAGTCTATTCTTTTTTAAAATTTATTATTATACAGGATAGTTGATTTTTGTGGCCCTTTACCAATTCTTCCCTTTCCTCCCTCCCTCTCCTCCTATTCTACCCCATCAACATCTTATCTTTCTCTTCTCTAAACAAGTTCAAGGAATTATTGTGTTTGTTGTGTCTTTATTTCCTATTAATTTGTTTGTTTTTTAATTTATTTTTATTAGCTCCCATGTATAAGTGAGAATATGCAGTATTGCTCTTTCCGTGCCTGACTTATTTCACTTAACATAATTTTCTCTGGGATCATCCATGATGCTGCAAATTGTAGTATTTCATTCTGTTTTACAGCAGAGTAGCATTCCATTGGGTAGATATACCACATTTTCCTTATCCACTCATCTGATATGGACATTTAGGATGATTCCAACTCTTGCCTACTATAAATAAAGCTGTAATAACACGGGAGCACAGCTATCCCTTCAACATAATGATTTCCATTCCTTTAGGTATATACCCAACAGTGCTATAGCCGGGTCATATGGTAGTCCTATCTGAAGTTGTTTGAGGAACTTCCATACCATTTTTCATAATGGCTCCACCATTTTATGATCCCACCAACAGTAGAAGTGTTCCCATTTCTCCACATCCTCACCAGCATTTCTTATTCTCAGTCTTTTGGATATTAGTCAGCCTAACTACCATGAGATGATAACTCAATGTGGTCTGATTTGCATTTCCCAAATCTGAGTAATGCTGAGCAATTTTCATGTGTCTGTTGACTATTCATTTATCTTCCTTTAAGAACTGCTTATTCAGCTCCTTTGCCCATTTTTTAAGTGGGTTACTTTTTTTTTTCTGTTAAGTTGTTTCAGTTCCTTGTATGCTCTGGAAATTAATCCTTTGTCAGATACATACTTTACAAATATTTTGTCTCCCTCTGTTGGTTGTATTTGTGCTCTGTTAATTGTTTCTTTTGCTGTGCAGAAGCTTTTAGTTTAATATAATCACATTTGTTTATTTTTCCTTAGATTGCCTGTCATTTGGGGATCATATTCATAATGTCTATGCCCAGACCTACTTCCTAAAGTATTTCCCCTATGTTTTCTTTTAGTAGTTTTGCAGTTTCTGGATATATATTTAATTCTTTAATCCATTTTGACTTGAATTGGTATACGGTGAAAGGAACAGGTCTAGTTTCATTCTTCCACATATGGATGTCCAATTTTCCCAGCACCATTTATTGAAGAGACATTCTCTTCCCTAGTGGGTATTCTTTTGTCAAAGATCAGATGGCTAGATGTGAATGGGCTGATTTCTGGGTTCTCTATTCTGTTCCATTCGTCTGTGTGTCTGTTTTTATGCCAGTACCATGCTGTGTTGTTTACTATAGCTTTGTAGTATATTTGAAGTCAATTAGTGTTATGCCTCCAGCTTTACGTTTTATGCCCAGGATTGTTTTAGCTACTAGGGGTCTTTTGCTGTTCCATGTGAATGTTAGGATTGTTTTTCCCATTTCTATGAAGAATGTCATTGGTATTTCGATGGGGATTACATTGAATCTGTAGATCACTTTGGGTAGTGTGGACATTTTCACAATATTAATTCTTCCAATCCAAGACCATGGGATATATTCCCATGTTTTTGTGTCCTCTTTAGTTTCTCTGAACAGTGATTTGTAGCTCTTATCATAGAGATTTTTTGCATTCTTGGTTAACTTTATTCCCAGGTAATTTTTTTTCTGGTGACTAGTGTTAATGGGCTAGATTTCTTGATTTCTTTTTCTGCTAGTTCATTGTTGGGAGTATAAAAATATTACTGATTTTTGTGTGTTGATTTTGCATACTGCAACTTTGCTGAAATCATTTATCCACTCCAAGAGGTTTTTTGTAGAGTCTTTAGGCTATTCTACATAGTGGATTAAGTCATCTGCAAACAGGGACAATTTGACTTCATCTTGTCCAATTTGGATACCCTTTACTTCTTTCTCTTCCCTGATTGCTCTGGGCAGTACTTCCAGTAGTATGTTGAATAGGAGTGGTGAGAGTGGGCATCCTTGTCTTGTTCCTGTTCTTAAGAGAAAAGCTTTTTTCCCCCCATTCAGGATGATATTGGCAGTGGTTTTGTCACATATGGCTTTTGTTGTTTTGAGATACTTTCCTTCTATACCTAATTTGTTGAGAGTCTCTATCATGAAGGGATGTTGAATTTTGTTAAATGCTTTTTTAGCATCTATTGAGATAATCATATAGTTTTAGTCTATTGTATAACTTATCCCATTCTCTCTTTTTTTTTTATTTGCATAGAGTATTTTTTTCTACCCCTTCACTTTCAGTCTATGTGTGCTCTCATCACTGAAGTGAGTCTCTTACAGGGAGTCTTGTTTTTTAAGTCTTGTTTTTTTAATCCATTTAGCTACTCTGTCTTTTGATAGAAGAATTTACTACATTTACATGCAAGGTTTGTATTAACAGGTAAGGACTAACCACTGCCATTTTGTTCATTATTTTCTACTTGTTTTATAGATCCTTAGTTCCTTTCTTTCCCTCTTACTGTCTTCCTTTGTGGTTAAGTGATTTTTTATAGTGATATGTTTTGATTCCTTGCCTTTTATTTTTTGTTTATCTACCATAGGTTTTTGGTTTGTAATTATCATTAGGCATTAAAAAAAAAAAAAGCTTATGTTTATAACAGGTTGTTTTCAGCTGATAACAACTTAACTTTGATTGCAAAAAAATTAAACTCTACGTTTTTACTCCATTCCCCCCTTTACATTTTGAATTTTTAATATCACCATTAACATCGTTTTATATTGCATATTCTTTAACAAATTGTTATAGTTATTATTACTATTAATAGTTTTGTCTTTTAACCTTTATTCTAAATATATAAGTGATTTACCTACCACTATCACAGTATTAATGTATTTTGTATTTGACTGTCTACTTACTTACACCAGAGGGTTTTATACTTCAGATGCTTTTGTCTTTCTATTAGCATCCTTTTCTTTTAGCCTGAAGAAGTCCCTTTAGCATTTCTTCTAAGACACATCTGGTGGTGGTGAACTTTCTCAGCTTTTGTTTTCTGGGGAAGTATTTATATCTCTTTCATTTCTGAGGGGCAGCTTTCCTGGGTACAGTTTCCTTAGTGAGAAGTGTTTTTTCTTTGTTTGTTTTCCTTTCAGCACTTTGAATATATCATCCCATTCTTTGCTGGCCTGTAAGGCTTCTGCTGAGAAATCTGCTGCTGGGCATATTGGAACTCCCTTATATTTTATTTTCTATTTTTCTCTTGCTGCTTTCATGATCCTCTCTTTGTCTTTGATTTTTGACATGATTATAATATGTCCTGGCATAGTTTATTGGATTGATTCTAATGGGAGACTTTGACCTTCCCACTCCTGAATACTTATATCTTTTTCAAGGCTTGAAAAGTTTTCTGTTATTATTTTTTTCAATAAGTTGTCTATTATCTTTCCCTTCTCCATCTTGAATGCCAAGAACACAAACATTTTGGTCGTTTGATGTCTCATAAATTCTGCAAGATTTTTAATTAATTTTTCATTCTTTTTTCCTTCTTCTGACTGTATATTTTCAGATAACATGTCTTCAAGATCACAGATTCTTTCTTCTCCTGCTATTGGTGATCCCTATTGCATTCTTCATTTCATTCATTATATTCTTCATCTTCAGTATTTCTGGTTTTATTGTTATTATTATTTCAATCTCTCTTCAATGTTTTATTGTGGTAACTTATTACTTTCCTCATTTCTTTAAATTGTTTCATTGTATTTTCTTGAAATCTCCTAAGCTTTCTTAACATAGTCATTTTGAATTACTTTTCAGGAAGTTTACATTTTTCATCTGTTTAGGGGCATTCGCTGGCACTTTATTTTTTCTTTTGGGTGATGTCATGTTTCCTAGATTGTCCTTGATCCTTGTTGCCACACATCAATGTCTGCACATTTGAAGAAGTAGGTATTTATTTCAGTATTCATAGACTGTCTTTGTCTGAGAACATCCTTAACAGTAATCCTATCCAAAGATCATGGACAGACCATCTGGCATAGTCCATCCACCCAGGACTGCTGAGGCCTTTGCAGCCCTATGGGGCATAAAAAGCCCAGGACCATCATGGTCTGTGTGACACTGGGCTGGAATCCTGCGGCCACTGAGGTTGGTGCAGTGCTGGGGTGCACCCAAAACCCTGTGGTTACTGAGGCCTGCCAGACACTGAGGCTCACCAGGAACCCAAGGACATGGTAGTTGGACAGAGGTAATGCAGACTGCAGATGGAGTCTGGTTCACAGGGGTTTCAGGTTTGCACCTACCACAAGGGCATGTCTGGATGATCCGTACTCAGGTATGACCTGGAGTCAGCAACTACGGATGTCTACCCAGTGCTGAGTTCTACTGTGGTGGGCCTGGTGTTGGCGGTCCAAGACAAAGTCCTATGCTTACTTCCCTCTCTTTCCCCCAAGGAAATATTTCTCTCTGTGCTGTGCTGCCTGGGGTTTAGGGAGGAGTGACATGGGTGATATAAAACTGACCTTTCTACCCACTGCAATGTGTCTATTCTTACTATGATTCCCTAACCAGGCGTTCTCTCACCTGGTTTCTTTAGCCCTTGTAAACATAATTTTGTGTATAGATAGTTGTTTTAATTGATGTGTCTGTGTGGAGATAATAGCTGGAGAGTCCTATTTTACCATCTGTATCTCCCCTCTGACCAATATATTGATTTTAAATAAAAGTGTAAAGGCAATTAAAAGAGGAAATAAAAGTTTTGTTGACATCTGGAAATAAAACAACTGGGTCTATATGCAAAAAAGGTGAACTTAAACCTTACTTCACACATACACACAAAAAATTACCTTCAATGGGAATAGTGGCTTAAATGTAAAGGCTAAAACTATAATACCTCTAAGAGAAAACACAGGAGAAAATCTCTGTGACTTTGGCATATACAAAGATTTGTTAAGAACATAATAAGAGCATACTGTGAAAGAAAATTTGATAAACTGCACATTGAAGTTAAGAACTTTTTCACTTTGAAAGATACCATTTAAAAAGTGAAAAGAAAAGCCACAGAATAGGAGAAAATATCTGCAATATACATATCTAACAAAAGACTGCTATGTAGAATTTGTAAAGAACTATTACAATTCAATAGTTTAAAAGAACAATTTTAAAAAGTAGACAAATAATTTGAACTGACACCTCACCAAAAAAGGAAAATTCAAATGGCCAGTATATACATGGAAATATGTACAATATTAGGAAGCATAAAGGAAATGAGCATTAAAAACACAGTGAAATAATGATTACACACTTATAAGCATGTCTACAATTTAAAAGACTGATAATAAGTACTGGCAAGAATGTGGAGCAATTGGAACTCTCCTACATTACTAGTGAGAATGGAAAATAATATAACTACACTGAAAACCTTCTGGAAATTTTTCGAAATTCACATGTGCCCACACTATAACATGGCAACCTCAATAGTATTTACCTGATAAATGAAAACATATGTCTAAACAACACTTTTGCATGAATGTTTAGTGACCTTATTGACAAATATTTATTCACAATAGCCAAAAATTGGAAATGGCCAAAATACACTGGTAAATGGATAAATTATCCATACAATGAAATACTACTGAAAATCAAAAAAGGAAAACACACTCTTGGCAATGCACAAAATCACTCTGTTGAGGAAAACAAGACAGACACAAAAGAATACTTACAACATACTTCACAAAATACTACTACTAATATAAAATGCTAAGTAATCTGTGGTGACAAATAGCAGATTGGTGGTTTCCTACAGATGGGGGTGAAGATGGAGATTGATTACAAAGATGTATACGGAATATTTTCGAAACGATGGTAATGTTTTATATTTTGTTTATGGTGATGATTCACAGGTGTATACAACTGTCAATACTCATGAAATTGTACATTTTAAATTGATTCAATTGGCTGTACATAAATTCGTTTTCAATAAGTTAAAAGGGAGTAATTAAAAAATAATACCAGAAACATCAGGTTTTAACTCACATAACATTAGAACATGCATCCACACAAACACAAAACAAAATACAAATAAAACCCTTGATATTAAAAAAAATGGTTAGAAAACAACCATCTAAGTCAAAATCACCAGTGGAAGTAAAAATGTTTTGTGATTTTACTGCTAGTGAAACCTCTTACTCACTTCAAGCACCAGAGGTTTCCCAAATCATCACTGTCATATGCCTGAGCAGGCATATACCACCCACACAGCAGACACTGCAGAGGCATGACTGTGCAAACCCATGCTCCATACAGGCTTCCTCCACTGAGGAAAAAATGGTTCTCAGAAACAGCACATGATCTTCTTGTGATGTTAAACAGTTGTTATGCATTGTAAAATGCTGTGCTCTGCGTGCTCTGTGTGATTTGCACCCTAAAAACCTAAGAAATAGGCATTTCTGAAATTTTATCATTCCACCTAAAAAACCTGATTTAATAACTGTTATTAACCAAAGAAGAGCATGGATTATGCCATGCACACATAGTAATATTGTTGCCAATGTTTACTACTTATTTGTAGCCTATGGGTATGGGAAGCAAAAAAATTAAGATTCCTTGCCCTTTCATTCATTTGTAAGTCTTCTGAGGCTGGCAGATTAGCTCAGTTGGTTAGAGCACAGCCTTATAACCCCAAGGTCATGGGTTTGGTTCCTAGTACCAGCCAGTCACCAAGAAAAATAAAAAGTCTTCTGGAGGAATACAGTTAGGAATCTGATAATTAACTTCAAACTAAAACCCTTCACTTGGGGCAAAACTGTAGGCTAAATAATGTGGCTATAAAAGACACCAGAAATACAAAAAATCAAGAAAGTACACCACCAAAAGTTAATAAATCTCATACTCTAGATCCTATAGAACAAGAAGCCCTTGAAATAACTGACAAGGAATTTCGAGTGATAATTCTAAGGAAACTGAATGAGATACAAGAAAACTCAGCTAGACATCATGATGAAATGAGGAAAAGTATACAGGATCTGAAAGAGGAAATATACAAGGAAATCAATGTCCTGAAAAAAAATGTAGCAGAACTTGCTGAACTGAAGAAGTTATTCAGCGAAATAAAAAACACAACGGAGAGTTTAACCAGCAGGCTTGTCGAAGTTGAAGAGAGAACCTCTGAACTTGAAGATGGGCTGTTTGAAATAACACAAGCAGACAAAAAGAAAGAAAAAAGAATCAAGGACATGGAAGAAAATCTGAGAGAGATAACAGACAACCTCAAGCGCTCAAATATCCGAGTCATGGGTATTCCAGAAGGGGAGGAAAATGGAGATTCCATTGAAAACATATTCAACAAAATAGTGGCAGAAAACTTCCCAGGTATAGGAAAAATCACAGATCTTCACATCCAGGAAGGTCAACGATCTCCAAACGTATTCAACCCAAAAAGGCCTTCTCCAAGACATGTCATAGTCAAATTGGCAAAACTCAGAGACAAAGAGAGAATCTTAAAAGCTGCAAGAGAGAAGCGTCAAATCACCTATAAGGGAGCCCCAATCAGGTTAACATCAGACTTTTCATCACAAACCCTAAAAGCTAGAAAGGAATGGGATGATATTTTCAAAATACTAAAAGACAAAGATTGCCAGCCAAGAATACTCTACCCTGCAAGGCTATCCTTCCGAAATGAGGGGCAAATAGTATATTTCTCAGACAAACAAAAACTGCGGGAGTTCACTACCACAAGACCACCCTTACAAGAAATCCTCAAGGGAGTACTGGGTTTGGTTCCTGAAAAATAACTACCACTGCCATAGAAACCCAAGAATAATCTAAACCCACTAGTATAATAAAAATGGCATTCATGAAGAGAAAACAAGCTAACAAAAACACTATCTACAACCTAAGGAACCAACAAACAAAGAAACCAAACAGTAAATCAGAAAGCAAGGAACAAAAGACACTTAAGACAACCAAACAACCAACAAAATGCTAGGAATAATTCAACACCTTTCAATAACAACTCTTAATGTAAAAGGCTTAAATTCCCCAATTAAAAGACACAGACTGGCTGACTGGATCAAAAAGCAGGACCCAACTATATGCTGCCTACAAGAGACCCACCTCACCCATAAAGATTCACACAGACTAAGAGTGAAAGGATGGAAAAAGATTTACCATGCAAACAGAAAAGAAAAACGAGCTGGAGTGGCTATTCTTATATCTGACAAAATAGACTTTAAACTAAAAACCATAAAAAGAGACAATGAGGGACACTACTTAATGATAAAAGGACTGATCCATCAAGAAGACATAACAATCATAAATATGTACGCACCCAATGTTGGAGCAGCCAGATTTATAAAACAAACTCTATTAGACCTAAAGAAGGAAATAGACACTAATACCATAATAGCAGGGGACCTGAACACTCCACTGTCAATATTAGACAGATCATCTAGGCAAAGAATCAGTAGAGAAACACAAGATCTAAACAAGACTCTAGACCAATTGGAATTGGCAGATATCTACAGAACATTCCACCCAACAACCTCAGAATATTCATTCTTCTCATCAGCACATGGATCATTCTCCAAGATAGATCACATATTAGGTCACAAATCAAGTCTCAATAAATTCAAAAAAATTGGAATTATCCCATGTATCTTCTCAGACCACAATGGATTAAAACTAGAAATTAATAACAAACGAAACTCTGGAAACTATACAAACACATGGAAATTAAACAGCATTCTACTTAATGACATATGGGTCCAAGAAGAAATCAAGCAGGAAATCAAAAAGTTTATTGAAACTAATGAAAACAATGATACATCATACCAAAACCTGTGGGATACTGCAAAAGCAGTATTGAGGGGAAAATTTATTGCATTAAATGCTCACTTCAGAAGAATGGAAAGATGGCAAGTGAACAACCTAACACTTCACCTTAAAGAACTAGAAAAACAAGAACAATCCAATCCTAAAGTTAGCAGACGGAAAGAAATCATTAAGATCAGAGCAGAACTGAATGAAATTGAAAACCAAAAAACAATTCAAAAGATCAACGAATCAAAAAGTTGGTTTTTTGAAAAGATAAATAAAATTGACAAACCATTAGCATGGCTAACAAAAAAAAGAAGAGAGAAGACTCAAATAACAAAAATTAGAAATGAAAAAGGCGATATTACAACTGATTCATCTGAAATACAAGGAATCATTCGAGACTACTATAAACAACTATACGCCAACAAATTTGAAAATCTGGAGGAAATGGATAAATTTCTGGACACACACAAGCTCCCAAAACTGAACCGTGAAGACGTAGAAAATTTGAACAGACCAATAACAATAAAGGAGATTGAAGCTGTTATCAGAAGGCTCCCAACAAAGAAAAGCCCAGGACCAGATGGATTCACTGCAGAATTTTACCAAACATTCAAAGAGGAATTGACACCGATTCTTTACAAACTATTCCAAAAGATTGAAACAGATGCAAATCTCCCAAACTCATTCTATGAAGCAAACATCATCCTGATACCAAAACCAGGTAAAGATATAACCAAAAAAGAAAACTACAGGCCGATATCCTTGATGAATATAGATGCAAAAATCCTCACTAAAATACTAGCAAACAGAATACAGCAACACATACGAAAAATTATTCATCACGATCAAGTGGGATTCATCCCAGGGATGCAAGGTTGGTTCAACATACGCAAATCAATAAATGTGATACACCATATTAATAAACTCAAACACAAGGACCATATGATCATCTCTACAGATGCTGAAAAAGCATTTGATAAAGTTCAGCACTCATTCACGACAAAGACCCTCTATAAGTTAGGTATAGAGGGAAAGTATCTCAACATAATTAAAGCCATATATGACAAACCCACTGCCAATATCATCCTGAATGGGGAAAAGCTGAAAGCTTTTCCTTAAAGAACAGGCACTAGACAAGGATGCCCACTCTCACCACTCCTATTCAACATAGTGTTGGAAGTACTAGCCAGAGCAATCAGAGAAGAGAAGGAAATAAAGGGCATCCAGATTGGAAAAGATGAAGTCAAACTGTCCCTGTTTGCAGATGACATGATCCTATATATCGAACAGCCTAAACCTCTACAAAAAAACTGTTGGAATTGATAAATGATTTCAGCACAGTAGCAGGATACAAAATCAACACACAAAAATCAGTAGCATTTCTTTTCTCCAATAGTGAACATGCAGAAGGAGAAATCAAGAAAGCCTGCCCATTTACAATAGCCACCAAAAAAAAATAAAATACTTAGGAATTGAGTTAACCAAGGAGGTGAAAAATCTCTATAATGAGAACTACAAACCACTGCTGAGAGAAATTAGAGAGGATACAAGAAGATGGAAAGATATTCCATGCTCTTGGATTGGAAGAATCAACATAGTGAAAATGTCCATACTACCCAAAGTGATATACAAATTCAATGCAATCCCCATCAAAATTCCAAAGACATTTTTCTCAGAAATGGAAAAAACTATTCAGACATTTATATGGAACAATAAAAGACCACGAATAGCCAAAGCAATGCTCAGCAAAAAAAAATAAAGCTGGAGGCATAACACTACCTGACTTTAAGCTATACTACAAAGCTATAATAACCAAAACAGTATGGTACTGGCATAAAAACAGACACACTGACCAATGGAATAGAATAGAGAATCCAGAAATCAACCCACACACTTACTGTCAGCTGATCTTTGACAAAGGCACCAAGCCTATTCAGTGGCGAAGGGACTGCCTCTTCAGCAAGTGGTGCTGGGATAACTGGATATCGATATGCAGGAGAATGAAACTAGATCCATACCTCTCACCGTATACTAAAATCAACTCAAAATGGATTAAGGATTTAAATATACACCCTGAGACAATAAAACTTCTTAAAGAAAACATAGGGGAAACACTTCAGGAAATAGGACTGGGCACAGACTTCATGAATACGACCCCAAAAGCACGGGCAACCAAAGGAAAAATAAACAAATGGGATTATATCAAACTAAAAAGCTTCTGCACAGCAAAAGAAACAATTAAAAGAGTTAAAAGACAACCAACAGAGTGGGAGAAAATATTTGCAAAATATACATCTGACAAAGGATTAATATCCAGAATATATAAGGAACTCAAACAACTTTACAAGAAGAAAACAAGCAACCCAATTAAAAAATGGGCAAAAGAGCTAAGTAGGCATTTCTCTAAGGAAGATATCCAAATGGCCAACAGACATATGAAAAAATGCTCAACATCACTCAGCATCCGGGAAATGCAAATCAAAACCACATTGAGATACCATCTAACCCCAGTTAGGATGGCTAAAATCCAAAAGACTATGAACGATAAATGCTGGCGAGGCTGCGGAGAAAAAGGAACTCTCATACATTGTTGGTGGGACTGCAAAATGGTGCAGCCTCTATGGAAAATGGTATGGAGGTTCCTTAAACAATTGCAAATAGATCTACCATACGACCCAGCCATCCCACTGTTGGGAATATACCCAGAGGAATGGAAATCATCAAGTCGAAGGTATACCTGTTCCCCAATGTTCATCGCAGCACTCTTTACAATAGCCAAGAGTTGGAACCAGCCCAAATGCCCATCATCAGATGAGTGGATACGGAAAATGTGGTACATCTACACAATGGAATACTACTCAGCTATAAAAACGAATGAAATACTGCCATTTGCAACAACATGGATGGACCTTGAGAGAATTATATTAAGTGAAACAAGTCAGGCACAGAAAGAGAAATACCACATGTTCTCACTTATTGGTGGGAGCTAAAAATTAATATATAAATTCACACACACACATACACACATACACACACAAACCGGGGGGGGGGGGGGAAGAAGATATAACAACCACAATTATTTGAAGTTGATACAACAAACAAACAGAAAGGACATGGTTGGGGGGGAGGGGGGAGGGAGAAGGGAGGGAGGTTTTGGTGATGGGGAGCATTAATCAGCTACAATGTATATCGACAAAATAAAATTAAAAAAAAAAAATAATAATGTGGCTATGATTTAATAAGATAAACACAGAGCTGCAAGATAAAACAGTGTACAATACTTTTATCTTGTTCTATCTTAAAATTTCTATTGACATTTTCTACAATATTTGGGCCTCTATGTGGGTACTGAGATAATATTATCACAATATTATGTGGGAACTAGTAGAAGTCCATGATAGCCAGCCAGAAAGTCCACGAACTATATAATTTGGGGGAAAGCGAGCCTGAAATACAATTTTATTTCTGATATACAGTTAAAAGATGTATCACCCTGCAGGTATAATTTAAAGCATCACCAATTTTTTCCCCAACTGCTGTTATTTCTAAGTAGCAAACAGGAATGGTTGGAATAAAAGACCTATGTGATCTTTTTCCTTACTAAAGCTGCCTGAAGATTAACGCGTTACTTTCACGATAAATTTTAGAAGTAAACGAAATGTTTTCTTTTCTGCATTCTAAGATAACGATCAATTTTTCACTACACTAGAAGTTTTCATTCAGATGGCCATCGCAATAACAAAAAAAAAGTATGGAAAATGTAACTTGAGCTATTTATTTCAGTGCTGAGATCTGTGTTAGGCAGCCTCTCAGATGGCTCTCTATGTACTCCCACCTGGTATTAATGCCTTTGTAAAAGCCCCTTTTGAGTGTGGCTGGACCTACTAATCCACTTCTAACAAACAGAATACAGCAGAAGTAATGGACTGTCACTGCTGAGATTAGGTTATTAAAAGACTGTGACTATTGTCCTCATGTGCTCTCTCTCAGTTATCTTGGACCACTGTGAGATAATATTTGTTTGAGGGGAACTTGTTACATAGCAATATGTATCTAATGCAGGACACAATGGATGAAAAGCGGGAAGAGAAGCAACAAGAGAAAAGAGCATTCCAAAGAAAAGCAAAAGTCTCAGCTTTTGCTATTATACAAGTCTTACACAATGATTTCAGGATTTTCTTTTTTCCTGAGACAAATGTATTTTTCTACAGAAAGAGAATAGAATGGAAAAGTAAATGTTTGCCATTTCAGCAAAATGAAACGTAACAGATTTTTCAAATTAAAGCTTTATCCTTCATATGTCTCATAGCTAAATATTTTAATTATCCTTGCTTCAAAAAAGAAAAAAAATTGAAATACTAAATATACTATTTCTTATTTTAAATCATGTTTGTAATTTCTGCACCAAGATTCTTCCAAGAAAGAAAACTATTTTGCAAACTTTTGAAATTTTAGGATTAAATTATTTATATTAATATACTATAATTACAAACTTAAACATGGATAAATCTCGAACATAATCTTGAGTAAATGAAAGATGTAATAAAATAATATACACAGTATGATTTCATTTATACACAACACCAAAAAAAAAAAGAAAAAGGCAAAATAAGTTTCATTGTTCAGGGCTGCATACATACATACATGATAAAATGTAAAGGAAAGCAGGGAATGACTATCCTCCAAAGGGAATGATTATGCCAAAAGATAATGGCTACCTTTAGAGTAGAGTTTGGGGGATATGATTGTGGAGGAACTGGCAATAGAGTGTTTCTTAACTCACATAGGTATTCACTATATAATTATGCTTTAAGATTTATTAATATCAATATTCTGAAATGTATAGTATATATGTAAATATAAAAGAAAATTAAAATAAGTACAAATACAAGACATAAAAGTGAGTACTTTTTTATTTTTAACACTTTTTATCAGAATTTGAACTACTGATAACAGACTATGTTTCATTCTTACACTTTGGGCAACATTTTTATTTTTAAAGACATCAATTTAGTAGCAGACAACATCCAATTAGGTGTTCAATAAACAAAATTTTTGGTGGAAACCCGAAGTTTTAGCAGAGACAAATACAGAAAAGAAAAAATTAAAGTAAGAAAATTGACTGATATTTTGGCTCTTCCATTTATTACCCCTGTAATCTTACACAGGTTACTCTCTAAACCTCAGTTGCTTCATCTACACATATGGGAATTTAGTATCTGACACCAGCGGTCACTCAAATTTATAAAGGGAAGGATGATAATTTATATCATTGATAAACGTAGGAGAACTAGCTGGCCATGTGGGGAAAAAAGATAAAATCAGATTCCTATCACATTTCTCATACCAAAATATATGTGCTGCTGAAGCGAGCTTTCTTATACCAAAATAAAATAAAATAAAGATTTAAATATAAAAAAACAAAAATAAAAGTATTGGGAAAAAATGTGTAATTTTGTCTTTTTAGTCTTAAAGGGAGATAGGGTGACTGACATTTCGGTTTGCTGGGACTGTGGGTTTTCCTGGAACATAAGACATGTGGCGCTAAAACCAAGAATAAAAGTCCCAGGCAAACTGGGACAGTTGCTTACTTTAAGTGAAGAAACCCTCCAAACCCTGACCCAAAAGATAGAAACCATAAAGAAAAATATTGAAAATTTGACTCTAGAAAAAACGTAAAACTACTGTATGACCAAAAAAATATATGCTGGCAAGCAAAACCTGGGGAATGTTTGCAACATTTATGATAAACAAAGGCTAATTTCCTTCAAAAGCTTACAGAAAACACATGAACCAATAAAAAAAGAGATGCATAACCCAAATGAAAGAATGGGCAAAAGATGTACAGATGACAGCAGCATAAGTATGTTGAAGGCAACATAGCTAGTAACTATAATTCTATTCTTCAGATACAACATAGAGATAAAAATAAAACACCCCCACGGATTATAAAAAGAAAATGTGAGAAGTGTTTAAGAAGAGTAACAAGTTCCAAAACACATGAATTCAATAAATGGACAACATTTGGAAAGCAAAAAAGAATTATGGTAAATAATAAATGTGCTCCTACATTTTAAGACTTATAATCATAAAGTCTGTATCAGTTGGTTAGGGCATAGTGCTAATAAAAGCTGTCTTGCTGAGCCTTTTTTCTCTTTTTAAGGCAGTCACCATCACATAATCTAAAACTTGTTAATGGTGACAGACTAGTTCCCACACTTAAGACAGATGTAGTGCATATGTGTACTAGTGATCACAGGGACAATGTGTTCAGTGGATATATAGATACTAGGGTACTTCAAAAAGTTCGTGGAAAATAGAATTAAAAGATAATGTGAATCTTTCTTTGAACTTTTTAAAGTCCCCTTGTATGGAATATACAGGTATATTTACATATGCAAAGATATATGTACTAGGATATTAATTCCATCATTGCTTTTAATTAAAAAAAAAAAGAAATCAACCAAAAAGTTGATCTGTATACAATAATTACATGTTATGAAATAATATGTATGAAAGTTTTGAAAACTGCAAAATAGTAATTTAGTTGCCATTTTTTTAATGAGTATCAATGCAGACACAGTGCTAAATACTTTATATGCTTCATTTTTCTTAATCCTCATAGCAACCCTAGATACTAGTTAAGAATTCTAGGTAAAAATCTTTCACTTTTATTAATTGGCAGCTAATTGAAATTTTAAAAAACATTACATTAGCTAACTAAAAGTGTCTGCAAGCCATATCTAGCTCATGGGTTGCCAAAGTGCAGTCTCTGGTGTGGAAATTAGAAAAGATGCTAAAACCAGAATCTTGAAAACAGTTATAATTAGAAATCTGTTGGAGGCAACGTAGTTAGCAAAAGCAATGAAGAAAAGTAGAATGTAAATGCCAGGGCAGGACAAAATTTCAAAACAGAAAGAATCAATATCAAACCATGTGGGGAAAAGTCTTAAAGTAAGAACTAAGAAGCTTCATGAATTGGTAAAAAGAAGGTCACTGGAGAGCTTTAAGGTCTCTAAAAGAGTAGTTTTAGTACAGAGGTAGAAATGGAAACCAGACTGAAAGGGCCAAGCAGAGGCAGTTGAATCCACAAATGTAGACTTAGTCTTTCATCCCTGGGAAAATGAGGAAATGGTTTTATCCTCTCATGTCAAACTTGAAAGAGAGAGATGAGGCAATACCTGGAACTGTGAAGACAGAGGGTATTTAAGTAGAGGAGAGAACACAGCATGTTTGCAGATAGAATGAAGGAGGTAACTGGTAAAGTGGGTATTGGAGGGAGATGAAACAAAAAACAAAGTGGAGATTTGCTTTTGAAAAGATTGATATTTTATCTCTGAGGGAGAAACAAAAAGAGTAAGAATGGTTACAGACACGAGAGATGTTCTGAGGAAGTTCATGTTAACATACAACTTTCAGTACCTACTAGTGGCAAGTAGCTGTGCACATAGCTGTGCAGAGCTCGGGGGATGCTAGCATGAATGAGGCAACATCCCTGGTCTCAGAAGCCCTCCCACTGGGGACCTTAAAGAAGTCCACACTGGATGATCATAAATCAGGAGGTGAGCTGCTACCTGCTGAGTGGGAAGGACAGCAGGGATAGTGTCAGTGATGAAGAAATTAAGAAGGACTTAGGACAATGCTCCTAGCTCTGGCTCTCACCAGAATCACCTGCAAGGGTTTGTGAAAGTCCAGATGCCTATACACTGGAAAAGTCATATTAAGTAAGCTTGAAATGGCACCACAATATTTTTAGTATTTTAGGCTCTACAAGTGATTCTGTCTGGTGACTATCTTAAAATTACTTGTTTGGAACAATCTCTGGGGAATATCTGGGAGGGAGACAATTAAGGAAAGATAGATTTTTTTATATATATATATAATAAAAATAACTAGACTTCATTATTTGGAAGTTACCAATGTTTACCAATAGGAATTTCTTTCAAAAAATTGTCAATACCACAAAATGGATTGTATAACCAGATATTCTCATATTGTGTAATGGATAATAAACCTTTGGGAAAAGGTGGGTTGGATTTCATGGTAAAGTAAAATGGCAAGGGAAAAGAAAAGAAATTACTGAACACCTTAAAACTATATGAACACACATATTGAAAAAATGCTTTTGCCGAATCACTGAACTTTCTCAAATAATACCCTTCAAACACACTCAGGTTTCCACTACGTTGATAGAAAACAAATTATTAAATGCTACTTTCCCCTTCTAACTATGATCTTTTTATCTTTCTGTGTTGCCTGACTTCTAGAATGAATGATCTCTGCCCACAGCCTCAATTTCCTTCCTACTCACTCCCTCTTCGATACGAGCAGACTTGCTGCCCCCACACCCTTCTGCTCAAACTGCAATTTTGAAGATCACCAGCCCTTTTATAGTCAAACTTTTGGCCTCTCTTAGTAGTTTTACTACTGGGCTGCTTGGTAGATTTTAATACGATTAACCACTTTCCTCTCCTTCTCAAACCCCTTCCTTAGGCTCCATCACTATGCCTATGTGTTTCCCCCCTGGCTAGCCACCTTTCCCCTCAGGCACCTCAATGTCAATATTCCCCGAAGTCTCACCTCCTCTTCTTCCTCTTCTTCTTCTTTGCCCCCCTCCCCCCGCCGAACTTCAGCTAGACTTCTACACAGGTGATTTCTCCTCATTTTCACCACTCCAGTCATGGTTTAGCAACCTCTGTTCTTCACTCAGGCTGTTTGACCTGACTGGAATGTTCATCCCCCAACTCTTCTTGCCCTGCTGTTTCTGTTCGTTTCACTTTAAACACCACTTCCTCAGAAAAGTCTTCCCTGACACTGAGACCAGATTAGACTTACCAATTACACATTTCTGTGTCATCCTATATTTTTCCTTACACACATTACACTATTTAATTATTTGCAATAATTTATTTACTATCTATATTCCCTACCAGTTCCTAAGCTCCATTGAGAGGCAGGATCTATGCCTGTCTTGATCAAATATCTACAGCATGAACAAAGTGGCAGACGCATGACAGGTACTCCCTTATTTTATTGGCTGACAGAATACCCAAACCACATTTTAGCTTTGACTTATTTTCCACTTTAATATTTGCTGTCATTTTAAGTGAATCACATCTAAAAATCATAGATTTTCCCATACACACTTGCCACATCTCTTTCCCCTCTATTTTGGGTACCATGGAGGTGTTCCTAACTCAGCTCATCTCCTTAAATGTGAGGGAATATTATTCGCAATTCCCTGAACACACTTGTGCTTTATTTACTCACATACAAAATGACAGAATTTAACTTGAAAATTGCTAAAGTTCTTCCTGTCTGAAACCTCTATACTTCTTAGTAATCTCATACATCTCCTTCATTTCACAAATGAGGAAGTTACTGGCAAAGAGGTTAAGCAATTTTCTAAGGATGACACAACTAGTGGTTAGAATTAAGTGACCGAACTTTAGACCCAAAGGATTTATTAGTATCTAGAAAATGGTGGAAAGGCAAGTGAGCTTTTATTGAGAAAAGTGAAAAGCACCAGAACATTCAATGCTTGGGTGAAATTTAGAAAGCAAAAAGGCATTTAATAATACAACACATTCAGTCTCAATCTCAATGTCCAAGACAATATAACCATCAAGTCAATATTAGCTGATAAAAAACACAATAATATTAAAAAGTTGTGGATTTAAAGAAAGCTTCACTTCTGTATGGCCCAATAAGCTCCCACAGATAACAACTGAAAATTGTGGACAAAATATAAAAACAACTACCCAAAGCCACTAGAGAATGGAAGAAGCAGGAAGATTCTGGAAGGGTGTTAGCACCTGGAAGAAGAAAATGACTCAGTGTTGAAGGTGCAGGTTCCCATTTTTTCCCATTTTTGCTGATGTTAGTCTCAGGGAGAGCTGCAGTGGATACCACGTTAGACAGCTAAAACTCTCGCAGAAAACCCACAGTTTGGGTATATTCCCAACGGTGGAATAGCTGGGTCATATGATAGATCTCTATGTAATTGTTTGAGGAAACTCCATACCATTTTCCATAAAGGATGCACCATTTTGCAGCCCCACCAACAGTGTATGAGAGTTCCTCTTTCTCTGCAACCTCTCCAGCACTTATCGTTCTCAGTCAAATACCCAGAGGAATGGAAATCATCGTGCTAAAGGGATACCTGTACTCCAATGTTTATTGCAGCTCCATTAACAATAGCCAAGGGTAGAACCAGCCCAAATGTCCGTCATCAAATGAGTGGATAAGGAAAATGTGGTACATCTACACAATGGAATACTACTCAGCTATAAAAAAGAATGAAATACTACCATTCGCAACAACATGAATGGACTTAGAGAAAATTATATTAAGTGAAACAAGTCAGGCACAGAAAGAGAAATAGCACGTGTTCTCACTTATTTTGGGGAGCTAAAAATAAATAAACACACAAATAAATAAAGGGGGGGAGAAGACACAACAATCACAAAAACTCCTTGAACTTTTTAAGTCAAGTGAACAAATATGATGTGTGAGGGAGGGGAGGGGGTAGAGAGGAACAGGTGAAGGGGCATGAAAATCAACTACAATGTATATTGAGAAGTAAAATAATTTTTTTAAAAAAAGAAGAAAGAAAACAGTTTTCTGAAGAATCAGAGGACAGATTTCAGGACAACTATAGTCTCTGAAAAGTGAGAGAACCAGAAAAAAAAGAGGTTCAAATTCTGCTTACAAACTCTACTCACATCTCTGACTGACCCTAAACCACACATGGCAGGTCACATGCGAAGCTGACTGGCTAAAATTAAAAGAACTGAGATTTAAGATGCTGTCTAAATGATTTGCAGTTGAGTCCAACCAAGTTAAATACTTAAATATGGGTGTGTATGTTTATCTCAGCAGAGCAATACAATAGAATACAGTCCAAATAAAATTACTCAGCCTACAGAGAACTAAGAAAATGTGGCCCATTCTTACATTAAAAAAGACATTAAGAGAGCCCAACTTCAAGTTAACCCATCTATTGGAATTATCAGGCAAGCATCTGAAAGCAGACATTAAACAATGCTCAGTGATATATAAAAGAAAATACAATGAGTGAAAAGACAGAAAAATCTCAGTAGAGAAAAATAAACTAAAAAAAATGGAAATCCTAAAATTGAAAAATACAATATCTGAAATAAAATATTCACTAGATGTGCTTAACAGAAAGTGGAAAAGAGAAAGAAAATTGTTAGTAAATTTGAAAATATATCAAAAGAAATGATCCAATCTGAAGAACAGAAAGAAAATAATTGGAGGAAAAAGAAAAAAAACATAAAAAGAGACTCAGAGAGTTTTATTTTCCATGATGCAGAAGATTAAGGCTTTTTTGGTTCTAGTTGCTAAGAAGAGCTACTGAAAAGGTCATAACACTGCAGTTCAGAAGAAAGGAACAGAGCTAAGTAATCGAGAAAATGCCTCCTCTTGAAACAGATATAGCACAGGAAGTAGAAGCTATAGAAAGTTTTAAGAATCATATAATACAGGAGTTTAACAAACTGTTTGTAGTAATAGAGAAGGGTTGGTCAGAGAGCTTGTAAAGTAGCAGGGAGTTGAGAGAGTTAATAGAAAGAAGGTGCAAACTGGATTGTCTACAAAATCAAATTACTGAAGTAAATGCACAACAAGAAGAAGTCTCACAGAATGTGGAGAAAAAGGGAAAAGATAAGAAAAGAGGAGAAAAAGAGATCTAGAGGGCCAGTCCAGGAGATACAATCTATGCATAAGAAGAATATCTGAAACAGGACGAAGCAAATGGTGCTGACACAGTAATTAAGGAACTAATCGAACAAAATTTTCCAGTGTTGAAGAGCAAACTAGATCTACAAGTAGCAAAAGTGTACAGGGTGACTTTAAAATCTGAGGAAAAGAAAGCAACATCTAGACATATTCTGATGACATTTTTAAATTTCAAGGATAGAAAAAATTCTACAAGTATCCAGACAGAGAAAGCAAGTTACCTATAAAAGAGCAAAAGTCAGGCTGACCTCAGATTTTTCTCTTGCAACTCTAAATGTCAGAAGATAATGGAACAATATCTACAGAGTTTTAAGGGAAAATAATTTTATATACCCTGCCGAGTTATCGTTTCTATGCAAAGGCAACTGGAAGACATTCTCAAATACGCAGGAGTTAAGAAAGTGTGTCAACCAAGAACCTTCTGTGAAAAATTTGCTGAATGATTTACTGCAGCAAACAGAGAACATGAACTAACACAAGAGTAGGGAGGCAATTGCCTGAAAGAATTAATGTTTTCCAGTCAGCCTGAAAATAGACACATACTATCCAGACCCCAAGAAACCAAAGAAGACATCAATAAAGCTATGCTGATTCCACCCTGAAGCAAATCAAAATCAAGAAGGACCCTGAGATAACATCAAGGATGGGAACAGAAACCAGACAGAGCCTTGACAAGACCTTGCACCTGGGTCCTTGCATGTAGCCCCCACAGCTCTTGTCCCCCTCCCTCCTGCTTTTCACTTCCCACATTTCATTTCCTCATCCCCTCCCCCTCAGTAAATCTGAGTCTTTGAGATGGTTTTATTCCATCCATTCTCCTTCAGGTTTACCAGAGAGGTGGGTTTGCCTAACATCTCTCCTCAGGTTACCAGTATTCTGGAATAAAAGCTGACTTCCTATTCCATCAACAGCAACAACAACAAAAAAGAGACAGAGAGAGACTCAGTGACCTGTGATGAAGTAGCAAAATTTCTAACATGTATGTAATTGAGTTCCCAAAAGAAGGAGTGATAGACTTGGTAGATAAAATATTTGAAGGAAGTCATTGAAAATTTCTCCAATTTGGTGGAAAACATAAATTTACACGTTCAAGAAACTCAGTGATCCCAAAACAGGATACTATAAAGATAACCAAACGTAGACACACTGTATGTGCTGAAAACCAACAATAAAGAGAAAATGTTGAAAGCAGCCAGATAAAAACGACATTATATTTAGAGGAACAATGATTTGAGTGTCTGCTGACTTCTCATCACAGATTGTGAAACAAAATTTTTAAAGTGCTGAAAGAAAAAAAGAAGTCAAACCAGAGTTATATATCCAGCAAAAATATCCTTCAAGAATGTAAGTGAAATAAAGACTTTTCCATGTAAAAAATAAATCTAAAAGAACTCCTTACCATTAGACCTACTCTAGTAGAGATAATGAAAAGGAAGTATTGACGCTGAAGGAAAACAATTCCAGGCAGAAACTCAGAAATTCAAGAAGGTATGAAGAGTATTGGAAATAGCAACCATGGTGGACACAGCATGTGCCACTCAGAACCCCCTTTAAGGAACGACTCTCTGTTCCTGCTACTAGGAGCACTGTTGGCAGACAGCCTTCAGTTTTCAGCATCTTCAGTTACTTTGCCCAAAGTCAGACCCTTCCCAGGGAAGCCACATCCAGTGACTGATTGAGACGGAGGTATAAAGAACCAGCCATTCTGGTTCAATGCAGGGCCTCTCTAAGGCCATTCTAGCTCTAGAGCTCCTGTGGGGTCAGATTCAGGCATCAGTGGTTGAAAGTGCAGGTAGACTTCTCCCTCTGCTCAAAAATATCCTGTACACAAAACTCTATCTCAGAGTCTGATTCCAAGAGAACTTTCAACAGCATCAATAACTGAAAGTAACAGAGATTTTTAAAGAAAATTGTTTCTTTAAAAATGGAAAAATTTCCAGTCCTGCTTCAATCCTGGAACTTTTCTGTACTGCTTTCTGTAAACACAAATAGAATTTGAGTCTTAGAATGGTGTTTAGATTTTTGGACATGCAAGACATAAATTCTAGCTAGGAAAACTCTGAAATTGTTTGTTTAGTTTTAATGCATGAACGATGTCATTTCTTCCTGGGGAAAAAAATGAGCTAATTGTGACCATTATATGAATTATACGAATTTGTGATATTTATTACTATTATTACTACTACTATTATTTAAAGTATATTGGTTGTTGATTTGATTCTTAGGGGCTATTAGCATCATACAGTCAAAATCTATTTCACAATCACAGATCTGCCCCCTAATCCCAAGTCGGGAGTTTTCAAATGTGTGTCAGTTATAACAAGGGAGAAGAGGTAAAAGTATATTGATGATTACTACATTTTAATCACTGTATAAATTAACTTTTCATAAAATCAAATTTTATGGGTTATTTTGTTAAGTAGCACCACTCACTGAAGTATTCATGACCTTACGGGGAGGCAATTTACTGTGAACTCTCTAATTTATTTTCCCATCATCTTACTGCCATCCCCAATCTACCAGCATACCTCTAGCTAACTTTTCATCTTGCTCCTGAATTTCACAAGAGTTTTTCTCCTATTTAAGGTTAAACACTCAATATATATCCTATATTGTGTCCTTTTTCTTCTTGGATCTTTCCCTTTGTTGTAGAGAGGAAAGAGATAATTATGGTTCCTAGGACCCAAATCCAAAAATTTCTAGTGCTTATTCTATTATTTTCATCTCTATGATTATTCTCTTTGTGGGATTATCCACCCCATAAATGGTTCACAAAGTCTGGATTTTGCTACACTTCCAAACACCTGTGAAATTTTTCCTCCTATGTGTCCCCCGTCTCTGGACTGAATTTGACGTCTTCCTCTGCAAACTTCCTTCCCAGCCACGAATGTCTTTCAGTGACATCACAGAACTTTCGAAAACGGGAATCCCAAGATAGAAGCTCTTGATTCCTGCTACAAAATAAATCTTTTACCAATGTCACTACCATCCAATGGGATATTGCTGCTCCATTATTCTCCAAAACTTTTGCCTTATTATATTATTTTCCTGTTCACAGAGCAACAGATGGCTCCTCATTGTCCATGCCCAACTCCTAGAAGCTTCCTCTGTTCAGTATCAAGGGCCCCTCAAAGCCAGCCTTATTTCCTACTCTCATAGGATACACAATAGCTGTTCCATTAAGTTAGAGTTCTTCCTCTCCCTGAGCCACCTTTCCTCATGCTACACATCCCCTCCTCCGAATTTCTTTCTCTGCCTTTTCCCATCTATCCAGTCCTACGACTCAAGGTTCACCTCAAGACCCATCTCCTCTATAAGGCCTTCAACAACTCCAACCCACCATAATTTCTCCCTTCTTTAGATTTTTACTAAGTTCATAGGCAATTTCAAGATTTACTGATTTTAAATCTTCACCATTTGTTTCATCTTTGCTTTGTCTCCCTCACTTAGATTGCTGGGGCTGGCTGGTTAGCTCAGTTGCTTAGAGCGCAGCCTTAAAACACCAAGGTCACAGGTTTGGATCCCCATACAGGCCAGCCGCCAAAAAAACCCACAAAGGATTGCTAATAACTTTTAGGCAATATTCTACACACATATACACACACCCTCTACACACGTCCAGTGCTCTTCATAAAGACTTTTGATTAATTCGTTAATTGTTTAAGCATGAACATTTAGAGGAAAATACACCTATAAATCATTGTAATAGGTAAATTTGCAACTATCAAAACCACAAAAGGAAGATAGGACTAAAATTAATAAGGACAAGCTCCTTCTTTTTCACAATTGCTTTTCATCTCCTTTTCCATTTTTTGCATAAGCTCTCTGCTGAAGCTACCTCACAGCCTTGTCTTCGTTTTTATCTCCTCTTCTTGTTACTGCCTGCCCTCTAGTGGGAGATAATGATAAATAAGTAAAAATTAGACCAAAGCAGGAAAAAAGTGAAGGTTTCCTTTTCAATAACTCATGATCCCTAAATCAGTAACTTTGATAAAAATTGGAAAGGTTTTAATTGGAACGGCAAAACATAATTTGAACACAGAAAAAAATCTATAAGACAATAGGGCTAAAGGAAAGAGAAGTGGTCTGAGTGCAGGCGGAGCAAGGGAAGGGGACCAGGCACGAGGCTGGAAACTTTGCTCTGAGGTGAATAATTTAGGTTGTTTTTATTTTCCTCCTCAGGTATTTTCTTTAAAAGTCTTGTCTCCCAACTACCACATTGCTTGAAGGAAACAAAAATAAATAAATAGGTAACCAAATAAATGCTATGTTTTACATCAAAGTCATTAGCTCTTTTGCTCCTTTGCGAATTTATCTTATACAAAGTGAATTATTTCTGTTTGGTGGTATTAATAACAAATATGTGTTAGAAATAAAAACTTAAAGTTATTGCCCCAAGTAGTTTGCTTCTTATTCTAAATCATTTCATAGTGAATTCATCACACCAAATCACTGCACATAAAATAATTTGCTTTTTTATAGCTTGATCATAAACATTTTGACAACTTTATAATGATACAAACACAGACTTCAGAGATTTGCTATATGTAGTATCTCCTAATTGTTTTTAGAAAAAGTTTTAAAATTTAAACCTTTCAATCTTTAAAGTTCAAAATTATGGGTTATGCTTTAATCTCCCTCCCCCCCCCCCCCCATTTCTCAAAAGTAATAGTGGAATTTGATAAATAGCTCCTTGTCTATCTGGCTTCCCTGGCCAAGCTTGGTCCTGCACAGGTTTCTATACGAGCTTTCCACAAGATCTCAGCTGTTAAAAGATTCAGATCACTTGATTTTTTGTGTGTAAGTAATAGTTCTAAGTATTGGTTTAACTTTTTTCAGAGGTGTTATAAACGGTGGTGCTTTTTAGTGAAAAAGCATATGGATAAATACTGAGGAAAATTGCCCACTCAAAAGTGTTTAGTGATGCTTACTGACATGTCATTATTGAGTGTGATTCTACCACATACTAGGAGCATCTAACCTAGAACAAATCCTTTCACCTCGCTTAGCCTTGGTTTCTACCTTTGTAAAATGGAGAGATGTCTTGCATGCCTATTTCACTGGGTGATTGTACGGATCAAAGGAGGAAAAAGTAGGTGAAAATTCTCAATAGAAAGGTACAATTATAGAGTACAATTATTTTACTTGTGTTCATCAGTAAGATTAACATGTGGAAAACATATTTTTGCTAAAAGATAGACAACATTTTAAAGCCATTTGGAAATAAGGAAAAAAATACCTTTTCTTCTTTCAAGTATCAAATTATAAAATTTAAAACCAACTACACTCTTCCCTTGCAGCTGCTCCATCTACTAAAAGTGAAACCTGAAATCTCCCTCCCACATCAACTCCTACCAACCAGCTACAGTGAAAGCAGGACACCCCCACAGTAGCCCCAAGTTCTCTACAACTCCTACAGGAACCTAGACGTTGAGGAGTGCAGTGTGTCTTCTAACCCAGAATGTGTCTCTTGCATCCCACACATCTTTTAAAGATAAATACAGACATACATCACAGACACGCCACCATTACGGTACGCAAATTATATATTAAAAGTACATAGTCGTAGAAAATTACAGAAAGCAATAAACTTTCCTAGTTTATACTATTAACAACATATACTTAAATGGGCTTGGATTATTATTTAATTTTTTTTTTAAAGAAGAAGATAAAGAGACTCAGATGACTTTGATCGCTTCTAATATGTATTTAATTTATCCTGTCTCTTTCAAAAAAAAAGGGAGAAAGTAAGAAAGTAGGCAGTGAGCCAAATTACAGAGATGAGTATTTTGTAGTAGGATACAAAGTAAAATAAGTAAGGCGAAGAGGAAAATAAGGATGATAAAGTAAAATAAATCTGGGAGTAACCCCCAATATCTATGATTGCAATGGACTTGCATTGCCCTGCAAGAACGACAAAAAAAAAAAAAAAAACTCAGAAGATCTGAGACCAGGTTTCTCACCATACTCCCACCAAGAATTCAAACTTACCAGCCTCTAAGAAGATGGTCAAAATCAGTTGTAACCCTAGGTCAGAAGTTCTCCAAGGGCAGAGCATCTCTGTGTTCTTTTTTTCTGCCTTTCACTCAGTACTTTCCCTCCACACAGGGGAAGAAGGATCTGTAGGCATGGTGAGGCTCTTTCTGGTCCACTCCTCCGTGCTGGATTCTCTTAGCCCATCAGCAGTGGGGCACTCCCTTCCCCTAGCTCCTTCCTTCAACTCTATATGTTTTAGCCTGATGAGTGACTTAAAAGAGAAGAAACTCTTCTCTGGAACTTGACACAGCAATAGATTTCCTGTACGAAGCACTGAAGCAAAGACGGAGGAAGCAGATTGATAGAGTATCTTTCAGCTCATTGGTTCTCCTCTCACTTCTGCCGTACACAGATAAACTTTACAGTAAGGCACTGAATGTGCCCATTATTAACGGATTTGTCTAAACTTGCGTTGAAAAGTAAAACAGGATATTTACCTATTTTCGCCCCACTCCTGTAAATTTCCCAATCACAATTACTTTCAGAAGCTCTCTCCAGGTTGACGAGGTATACAGTCTTGGTATTCAAGTCTAGAATAAAATACTTCCCCTTGAAAATTCTCGTGTGAAATTACCGTCTGTAATGGGACTCAACACACAGCTCTAGAAGCATCATAAGTGTATTAGTTTCCTATTGCTACCGTAACAAATTGCCACAAACTCAGTGGCTTAAAACAACACAAATTTATTATCTCACAGTTGTGAAGATCATAAGTCTGAAGTGGATCTTACGGGGCTAAAATTGAGGTGCTGGAAGGGCTGCATTCCTTCTGGAGGCTCATGGGGAGAAACCGTTCCTTGCCTTTTCCAAATACTGGAAAGTATGTGTATGGAAAAGTATTGTTCCTTGCCTGTATTCCTTGGCTCGTGGTTGCATCATTCTGACCTCTGCTCCATTGTCACATCTCCTTCTCTGATTGTGATTCTCCTGCCTCCTGCTTATAAGGACCCTTGTGTTTAGATTGGGCCCACCGGGATAATTCTGGATTATTTCCCCATCTCAAAATCCTTAATTTAATCATATCTTCAAAGTCCCTTTTGCCATGTAAGATAACATATTCTTGGGTTTCAAGAATTAGTATGTGGACATCTGCCTTGGAGGGGCCATTGTTCTGTCTATCACAGTTCAGTACTTATTGCCATTCACTTTCACCTTGAAAGAGTTAGACTAATCATTTTAACCAAATTACATATAAACACCCATCTTTAAGTTTCACGCGTTTGACAAACTTTCCAAAAAAAATTCTGCCTTAATGTTGCTAGCTAAGATGCATTTAGATTACATCTGAGAGCAAAAAGAAATCTTTGTGCTAAGAATTTCCTATCCCAAGGCAAAATTCTCCAGGAAAGGGAAGAAAACATTTCAAACAGGAAAAAGATTAAACAGCATGCGTTTTTTTCCCCTAAGTTAGCAGTTCCGTCTTCCCTCTTGCTGAACATTAAAGTACATATATTTCCACCTTCCCCTCTCATGCTTTTCCTTTTAGTGAATTAATTGATTTGATTAAGACAGTGAAATCAGGTCCTTGAGGACAAAGAATACTTGAGGGTATGAGCTATGACAATAGATGACTATAGCAAAAACATTTTCTCTTCTGTCAGTGTTTAACCAAGTGTCAGAAAAATCAGTGAGGAAATGTCATTTAAAACATAATATTCTGGCTTTCCAGCCCATAGAGGTTAAGGTACATAGTGGTTAAAACCATTGGTTTTGGTAACAGATAGACCTAGGATTAAGTCTCTGCTGTGCCATTACTAATCCAATGATATTGGGAAAGCTTCTTAAGTTTGTAATTTGTTTTTTCCACTTAATATTATATTGACATGAGCTTTTTCTCATGTCATCAGAAATCTTGGTTATCATTTATTTTAATGTTTGCACAACAGTTTAGCCAAAACTAAAGCACAGAAGGGCTAATGTCCTTCCTAACAGCTCAAAGTCACTTGGTGGCCCAGCTGAGAGTAAAATGTTTCATGTTTGCTAGCTCTGTGTTCTTTCCACTCAATTCCTCTGGTCTGAAATTTCAGGCACCAACTTTCACAGACACACTCCCATGTGCTAATCTGAGGTTAGACCACAATCTGAAATCAGCAGTTTGAGTCACGTGAGTGATGTCAAAAAACATAGAATTCAGAGAGCAGATTTGGCAGGATGAAAATTTCTCACCCCACTCCCTTACCCTTTTATCCCCAAACCCGTCTCCCTCAACTGCCCAACTCCCACCTTTACCTCTTATGGAGAGTAATCGTTTAAAACAATAAAAGGACCAAGAGTTTGTGAGCATAATCATGCACCAAAAATATGCCACAAAAGTCGGTGTAATAAGAGAAAGACGTGTGTGTCCTGTAAATGCATCTCTGAAAAATCTAAAAGCCCCAATTATCCTTGGCTATGCCCCTTGGGCACTGGGACACAGGAAGCAGAGCAGCAGAGTGAGAAAGGATCAAGAGAAAGGTGTCACTCAAGCCAGAAACTCAAACCTTTTACTCTACCAGTCTTTCAACTCTCCTTTAATAATACCAGTTAAGAACCAGAGCATAAGATAAACAAACAGAACAATGTTATGCTGATTAATGCTGTGGTAACTACAACAAAAAGGCCTAATAAGCTTTAGTAAGTTAAAGTTACTTTAAGCTATAGTGCCCCCAAACTTGCACTGTTGGTTTACTCAAAAATTGATTTATCTACTTTAAAATGCTGTTGAAGTACAGTTCTTCAAATCAGGTGCATTTCTCTGTCTCCAGAGTCAGACCCAGACTGAACCACAACCCAAAATCATTTAAAATGAAGACATTGCAGTCTTGCCTGTGGGACTCCGCCATTACGTAGAAGCTTTGCACGGGTCTTGAATACTTACTCTATGGCCTTTTATTCTGGACCCCATGTTCCCTAATACCATTGCCTGGTCATTCACCTTCTGGACTTGAGTCTTGACTGCATGGAACTCGTATCTACCTGCCCCTCCTATCATAGCTGAATTTTCCAGATGCATATTTTGGCAAAAATGGGCCAATACCTATTGCCTCGTCATCCTTACTTTTGGTGAGTTCTCTGGCTTAAATATCTGGCCTGACTTACCCTTCTATACACACACACACTCACACACTCACTCATACAAATACACTAGCTAAACACTTAGTTCCAACTCCCTCAATCTACCCTGTCCTATTGCTATGCAAGTACTAACATACCAGTTTCACAGAGGTGAAAGAACATTGCCTCACAGTGTGAAAAATTCAAGAAACTCAAACTCCACAACACTCCACTCAGTTATTTCACTTCCTCCCTGTCCACATGGCACAATGGTTAGAGATTTGAATCTAACAAATTACCACAGAGGTGCTATAATTCAACGTATGATTGCATAAAATGACTGCTCTCCTGGCCATATCTCATTTTCTATTTTCCAGTTCACCTTTCTGCAATCTTCAGTGACCGAAGCTCTCAAAATTCATCTAAAATCCTGGATCTTCCTCCACGCACAATCATTAAGTGTACTGATCAGTAACTTAAAAGAACCTCACAAAATGCATATTTCTATTTTTACATCCTACCTTTACATTGATATTTATCTTGAAATTTTCCACTTCCAATAAACAGTTGATATTATGGCACCTACATAAAAATCCACCTTAAAAAGTTGGAAAAAACATATATCATGAAAGAGATTATGATTATTTTTCATATAATTTTATAGATTGTACAAAAATAAAAGTTTAGATTTAGACGTTTGAAAATAATATGTGTGTCATACCAAATAAACATGCAAAATCAGAGCAGAACAATGAAACACATTTTATATTTTGCTAAATATCAATTCTAGATCTCACTGGTCATATCCATAGTAAATAACATTTGTCAAGCCCTAAGCTTGACAGCCAGTCCCTGTTTTAAGAACTTTGTGAGTATTGCCTCATTTGATCCTCTCAACAACCTTATATAGTAAATATCATTATTATCCCCATTTTACAGTTGAGGAAGCTGAAGACAGAGAAATTAAGTAAATTTTCCAAAGTTATACAGCTGATGAGTGATGGAGACAGGATTCAAGCCCAAGAAATCTCACTCCAAATTCTGTCTCTTAACTAGAGTTATCTCTCCTTTACTATCTACTTTTTTTTTTTTTTTTTGTCTTTTTGTGACCGGTAAGGGGATCGCAACCCTTGGCTTGGTGTCGCCCGCACCGCGCTCAGCCAGTAAGCACACCGGCCATTCCTATATAGGATCCTAACCCGCGTCGTGCCGATGCGCTCCCAAGCGCTGCACTCTCCTGAGTGCACCATGGGGCCGGCCCTTACTATCTACTTTTAACTCTGTTTTGTTTCCAATATATCTCTCACACTCCTAACCCCACTTGAACCTATTCATCTACTGACTCACTCTTTCTTCAAGTTGGACCCTTAGAACTTCACAGTTGGTCTGTTTTGTTTAAGTAAATAAACAAGCCCTGTGCTCTGTCTCTAATCATCTATTTGCATTAAAATTGCTCTCTGTTGCCCCCTGGAGATAATTTGGTGAAACCAATGCGAATGTTTTTGTAAACTTATTTAGCAAATTCAATAATAGCTGTACTTTGGTATTATGATCAAAGTATGCTAACACGCCTAAACATTGTACATTTAATTTCCATCTTTTGGAAACTAAACACAGCAAATGACTGCCTGATGGATAGGATAGATGTTATAACCTGAAGAAATGTTCTTGAAAAGGACAATCATGGATCTGAGTTGCCAGAATAATTTAATAAAAAAGTAGTATAAAGAAATGGATGGAAGGATAGATGGAAGATAGATTCCATGCCTCATTCTGGGGAAATTTGAAGAAGATTGTCATCATTGGGTACCCTGAGAAGCAAGTTCTGAGATGGAGTTTAGAATGAAATATGGTTATTAACGAGTATCATGGGTGGAAATGAAGGGACAGAAACTGGTGTGGACAGGGGGAGAAAAGAAACTGTAAGATAAGCCTAAACCAGACTTGGCTAACCACATGGGAAGCTCTGAGTTTAAACTGCCCTTTAGAGTCGTCCTCTGTTGGCTTGAAATGACCAGGTCTTTATAATTCTGCATCTATCAGTCATTGGATATTGCCACAGGAAGGACCCTGACCTTGGGTGAGGCAATCCATGAAGGGGCTGACCCCTGAACAGTGGATAACACTGTGAACACTGAAACCACAAAGTTCCTCACTGAAGAGAATCAGATGGTACTTCACGGTGTCTGCCATGTGGATGAAAGTTGGAAAATAATCTAATTCTCTTCTCAAGTACAGTGGTATTACACTCAACCAATTTTCTTTCATTCCCAAGAAACCAAATTAATGGGAAATCTTGTTGAAAATAAAATCTTGAAGAAGCTTTGCACTAAGATGCTTTTTACTTGAGGCAGTTATGTCACTTTCATCTGTGAGTGGCAACCGGAAAGTCCAGAAGAATATAGAAATAAACTGAAAAAAAATGAAAAGCCCAGTCATACACCTTGGCTAAAAACTAACATCAAGGCAAATCATTCTGAAGAGAGACAAGTATCATCCAATTTTCAAAATATCATAATTGCTAAGGTCAAGAAAGATAGAAAAAGTTTTTAAAAAATATTCCTGACTGAACCAAATTTAATGTATTAAATTGAAAAATGAGTTCTGTATAACTTTCCAGTAAAAGAAAATGAAACATAAAAATCATATCAGTCACAGAAGCTGATATTTGCCTACAATTTCATTTAAATTTCATTTGTCCTTTCTCAGCAAAATGACAAATGTTCTGTTGAACCATCATGGTTTTATTATATCAGTGGCTTAAAAATTTTACCCCCAAATTACATTTAACCATGCTATCTATCTTGTATGAGATGACGTAATATTTTTGGTGAATAACTGAAAAATAGTTTGAGTTGGCTGAACTCTGATTAGTTGAATTTGGAGTTTAAGAATTTCACATTTTTTCCCTAGTTTTCAGAATAGCTGTTAGGACTACGTCCCTTAAAGTTGAACTTTCTGGGTTCAAACTTCAGTTCTGCCATATAGTTTTTAGTTACTGTATTTTTTTTTTCTGTTCTAGAATATACATTTGATTATTTTTCAAATCTGCTGTCATTTTTATAATTTTCAGTTCTCTACCAAAACTTTTTGTATTTTGTCTCCTGGAACATAAAAAGAACATATTCAAGTCTTTTTCTGATAATTCCAATATTTGGAGTGGCTGTGAGTAAATCTCTATTGGTTATTTCTTTGAAGACTGGTCTCCTCATGTGCCGGGCATTATGTTTTATTTTTCAAATCGTAGAAAATTTAGAAATAATTTGAGTCCCTATATGATTTTGTCTTCCTCTGGAGAGGATTTTCATTTACTTCCATCAGGAATCTGTGAACATTAGCAATCCTGGATTACTTTAATCCAATTTTAAGGCTTAGGATTTTCTGGGTCATCAGATGACTAGGTTGCAGTCTATGTGCTATAGTTTGAATATGTCCCACATATTTCACGTATTGGAAACTTAATCCCCAAATTCATAAGTTGATTGGAGGTGGGGCCTTTGGGAGGTAATTAGGAATAGATAAGGTCATTATGGCCCCCGTGATGGAACTGGTGGCTTTATAAGAAGAGAGACCTCAGCTGACATATAGGCTCTTGCCATTGTGATGTCTTCCACCATGTTATGACACAGCAAGAAGGTCCTCACAACTTGCCAGCACCTCCCCCCATCTTAGCTTCCCAGATTTCCAAACTGCAAGAAATAAATTTCTTTTCTTTATAAATAACGCAGTCGGGATTATTCTGTTATAGCAACACAAAATGGACAAATGTGAAAAGTGATTTTATTGTCTGCTCCATCCCACTCCACCTCACTCTTTCCCATCCCAAGAGGCCATCAAAAGCACTATTAACCTTTCAACAAGCTCTTTTATATTAATCAGCAAACATCCCAAGGATAAAAGTAGTTCCAAGTGCCGGGCTCATCAATCTGTATTTCTTTTTTTTCCTGGATCTTGGCCAGGTAATTCTGCATTATCTTGCTAGCTCTCTGATGCCTTCCAGCAGATGATGATGATGATGATAATGATGATGATGATGTCTACATCTTCTAATTCTCTTCAGTGGGAGGGCTGGTCTAAGTTTATTAATCTAATATCACCTGATGTAGAACTCCCACCCCTTGTTTCTTCACTTTTCCTCATCTCTCACTGTCCACCAGCAAATCTTTTAGGTTTCTCCTTTAAATATTTCCTGAACTTGACCATTTCACACAATGTTCACTGTACTGAATTACAAAAAAAGGGGATAAAGTCACAAATTCAAAAGCATGTTTTTAAAAAAAAAATCAGTTTCATTTAACTTGTGGGCAGCAGCAAAAAGATAAGCATATCAGAAGCTGAAGAACCCTTGTGTTTGGTGGCTGCTCCTTTTTATCACAACGTTCTTCAATCTGTTCTATTAAAATTATTGTTTATTTTGGTCACTTGTAGCATCGATTAAGTTGATAAAATACAAAAGCTCATAAAACTCGATACATAAAGTTTAAAATATTCTTAAATTCTGAAGTTCTGCATTAAGATATTTTTCCTTAAAATAATTTACCCTGTATCTGAGTCATGTTTCTGTGACTCTTCCTACTACTGATATTTCTTTCTTGTGTGCTTTATTTTTTTTTTACTTAATATACTTGCAATAATTTTGGAGTGTTTTAATATGATTTAAAAGTGTGTCTAGGGGAATTTTCTAAAGAATACTGTTATGATTATCTCATCTTGGGAAAAGAAGAAGTAAGGATTATGAGACTGTTGAAAATGTTTAGATGTTGAATGTTCCATACTGAGAAAAGGAAGTAGATAAGATCTTTTTTTTGACTTGGTGTTTCCATATTTTACGTGGTTGAACATGATAAAGCAATTAAACCTGTAAGAAATGGTGCCCTGCTTCTAATGAATTTGTCCTAAGAGTAAATAAACCAATTAGGACAGAGTTCCTGCTGGCGGTATAACAACCTTAGGGAAATTGAACCATGAATAAATTAATACCACAAGTTAATCTATAAACCCTAATTCTTCAAAATGAAAACTCCAGAACCAGTGGCAGAGGGACCACAAGCAGCCATGCTTCCATCTTCAAAAGCAAATCACTATTATAATATCTATTGCCTGATACATTCATCCAGAGGGAGGACACCCAGATCATGAGAATGTCTTGGGAGATAGTTTTGGGAGAAGAGTTGTGGGCAGCAATGTGGAGAGTAGGCTAATTTGGCTTTGTTTGTTGTACACATATTAAATAAATATTTTAAGATAATATGTTTTATGACTGATTAAATTTGGTTTGCTCATATGAAAGGATCAAGAAAAGGGGGAAACTATCACTACTGCTAAAAGAGTTAAGCTTTCCCAGAAATATGCCATCAGGTATTTAACTTAATAATTCTCTTGGGCCCATTTGGAAACAAATAACTCCTTGACACCTGGATACCAGTATTAATGGATAAAACTCAATACACAGATTAGAACTAGTTTTGGGGGAGTGACATGCTGAAAATACTTTCTAAGCATCTTTTTTGCCTTATTTACATGTTTTTATTCCACGATTATTCTTCTGCCAAAAGATATTTCCTCTATTCAAGTACAAATATTAGGCAACTCAATTATGCTTTGTATACACCTATTTGTAACTCTATTAAGTGGAATTATGTAAACACAATAACGTTGAGACATTGAAAAAAATTCTATTAGTATATGACCAAATTTAAGAGCTAGTCTTGAGGACACCTGACACAGATTACCCGTGAAACAGTTCAAAATTTGAACATATATCAACATGTCTGCCTGTGGAATGTTGCCTCATTTCTTCAAGGTGCCAGAGAGCATACTGTTCACTTTCAATAAGGCAATGAGATCTGAATTAGAAATGTACTACAAAGTAAACTTGCCCACCAAAATAACCTTGCCTGATAAGTAATAAGAATTAAAATGTTAATGAATTAATCTGTCAGAAGAGCAAAATCCATGCTTTTTTTCCAACAACAACATAAAAACAACAAATATAAAAACACAAACTGAATATAGTAAAGAGCGTTCTAAAATATTTTAACAGCACTAGTATGGCAGAGAGTCAAATACACAATTACAAATGAGAAAAATTAAGGCTACTTAAAGCAACTGTTTTTCTCTTTATTGCTAAAAACAACCTTGAGGGAAGTGAATCTTTTCTCCTCCTCCAGAAACCAAATCATTCTAAGAACTTACCTCCTACACATGGGTACTGTCTGATATTTAATCTCCAGATCTCTTTAGAGAAATCTGTCAGTGCGGCAGGCACAACCTTAAAACAGGGCTCAAAAAGCTTCTCTGAAGAAAAAAACAAAACAAAACAAACAAAAAAACTTCTCTGAAGTTAGAGATATTCTCTAAAGTTACATTAATGAGATAGAAATGAAACTCAATGATTTGATGAACTTCCAAAGATGATTATGGGAAATATGTCTCTGTTGTTTCTGGAATAATGGTAAAATAATAAATTTCAAGAATAATAACCAATAACCTAATTTTAAAAATTAGGTGGACAAGTCATACATCATGTTATATGTCTGTGCCACAAATTTGTGTCAATGTGTGAGTTAATACGTAATGTAGATTTTTCAATGAAATGTTGCAAAGAACTTGAGGAAATATAATTAAATGCATTGTAAATTTAAATCATTCATTCGGGCAGTAGTTATTACAACACAAGCAATTCAGGTTACATGTGGAAGATTCTCCCATGTCACTCTCCTTCGTACAATGCCTCTTCCTTCTTCCTTTCCCCCAATATCTTCTTCCTAATTCGAGAGTCTGAGTTCCCAATTTGAATGTGACCAGATCTTTCTCATAGTTTAGCCCTGGTACCCAGATCAATTCCTGGCATAGGAGGAATGTTAATTACTCTTGTTAGAACAAGGGGAAAGTGATGTGTAAATCGGACACATCCTCTCTCTCCATCTACAATTAAGTTTTCCTAGTGTCTCCACCCTTGCTTCTGTCGGGGCATTCAAACCACGTCTAGCCTAGGATGAGAATTAATCCATGTGCATGCTATGCTTGCTGACTCTCTGATGTCCCCAATTCCCTTCTAGGCCTACAATGTTTACCTTCTTCCTGTCTTAGCTGGATTCCCTAAACTTGACACCTATAGGACTTCAACATAAATGAGATCACTCTGGACGCAATGGCCATTCATTATAGAGGCAGACATAATGGAAAGAAACAGTTGAGATGATCCTGTTCTAATGGTAAGATCCCACCACTGTTTTACCTATCTTCCTTCTATTCTCATTAGCCGAACATGACAGAGTATAACTATGACATTTAAGTCAGATGAATTTTAGCAATAAAAGCTGATTCTCAAGACTGTGTGCAAAGTATGTCATATCTATCCAACTCACATAAAATTTTAAAATATTGTTAACTTTGTGGTAAACTACCCCCTTGGCTGTCAAAACAGAAGGCACTTTTTCTCAGGATGGCCATAAACACATCCTAAATGGTAAGGGAATAAACCATGTGATTATCTGAAGGAGGTATTCCAGGCAGGAGTGCAAAGACTCAGAAACAGGAGTGTATGTATGATTGCTTGAAAAACAGCAGGAAGCCAGTGTGGCCAGAATGAAGCATGAAGTAAACAAGGGGAGAATAATAGTAAATGGAGTCAGACAAGCAAGAAGTGGGCAGGAAAAGGAAGATAACAGCTTTTTGTGAGTGAGTGAGTGAGTGAGTGAGTGAGTGAGTGAGTGAGTGAGTGAGTGAGTGATACAGGAAGCTATGTGAGATTTTAGCTTATATTTTAACAGGATCATGTTTGCCACCATGTTGCGAATGTACTGAAGGGGGCAAAAGGCAAAAGCAGGTGAGCAGTTTGGAAGCTATTGAAGTAATATAGGTGGGAGATAATGATGGCTTGGATCAGGGTGGTAGCAATGAATGTGCTAAAAAGTGTCAAATCCAGGATATGTTTTCAAGGTAAAACTGAGGGGATTACTAACAGGATGTGGGGTGTAAGAGAAAGAAATCAAGAATTGCTCCCAAGAGTTGAAGGGGGATCAATTGGAAGAATGGAGTTGCCATTTATTGACATGGGAATGACTGCAAAAAGAACAGATTAGGAAAGAATGAGAAAATACCAGGAATTCTGTTTGGACATAGTAAATTGGGGATATGTATTAGACAGCATGGTTTTCTATTGTACACTCCTCCTTTTCCTGACTAGGACGCAAACCCTATTCTAATTCTTAGCCCTTACCTACACCTGATCTAGGAAGCTAGATCCTGACTCCCTATCTATAACTGTTGGCTAGGGTCCACCTGGAACAAAGATGCTGTCAACAACCAGATTCAGAGTACTGGCAGAATCCAGAGAGTCCTGTTGCAACACCCCATCCACCGCACTGATTCTCTTTGCCCTGATTATCCTGAACTTTGATAAATCGCTGTAGACCCTATGATTTTTATTGCAACTCTACAACGGGGTTAGTTTTCTTAAACTAATTCCTCCCAGTTCTAGCTTTCCTCCCTCTCACTGCTATTCAAAAGTCCTTTATGCTCTGGTTTATTTCCAAATCTGGGGCCCTAATGTTCAGAAATAGAATGGCACATATGAAAGTACTTTCAAAGTATATTACGTACACAGTAATATATGTAATCTCAAGTTTCTGGATGTATACAATGAACTGCTTTATGTTATTTATTTATAAAGTGCTTTATGATGGAGGAGCGAGACTAGGGAATGGAGAGGAGCCTCAAAGCTTAATGCAAAGACCAATCAAAAATTAGCCAGCCAGCAGCAGGTCAGTCTGCTGTATTGGCTACTCTCAAAATCGTTGGTCCTGTTCATTAATTCTTGTATCATATTTATTCAAGAATTGCCTTGTTTAGTTACTGAACAACCTGGGGAATAGCTCAAGAGACCATTAGTTACCATTCCTCTGCTGTTTACTGCTGTTTTAGAAGACATATCATTTTTACACAGGAGTATCTTTCAGTTATTCATTTCATCTTACCATGCACTTATCTACCATTCTAGCACTGATCCGTTTGAAGTGCTTTGAAAAAAAAACTTTTGAAATGAGATGTCGTTACAGAACATCCATGAAACAATTTTGTATCACCTGTGCAAACTGCTTTATTTTATAAGAAATCTCAAAAGTTTGATGACATTTCTTGCAGCTATAGAGAAGGCTGAAATATGAACAGCACCATTTCTATTGTACTGTCTCATACACGCCCTCTATATTAATGGAAATTGTTGATGTTCAATGATAGACTATATTGGCAGGCTGTTTGTTCCAGCTACATTGTTTAAGTCAACTTTTTGGGTTCACTTACTGTTCTGGTTTTTATCTTTTTATAAAAAAAAAAAAAGGAAGGCAGTATTTCCTTTTTAAATAAGCTTTCAGAAAGTTGCTGAGAAGCTAAGTGGAATAGACAAGTGTAATTGAACACTGAAACACATCATGACCCCCTTTCAAAATGATTTTAAAGGACGAATTTTTTAGAAGTCTGGTGTTCCACTGCTGGGTACCTTGGTGTCTCCATACAAGTTCTATTACCAAGGAGGTTAAAGGCATTTTCATTCCAGCGTCTTTTAGCAAGCCTAATATATACAGATTATAGTGTCCACTGCTCCTTTCCTTCCGAATCCAGTTCTTCCACAGAAATCAGCCTGTGGTTTGTATTTGACATTCTTCCATATCCCTTGTTTACTTACCATAGCTTTATACTATTCACTTCCACTTCCAAGTATGTCCAAATGTGTGGTCTCTTCCTCTTTGGACATTTCCCTCCAAAGACACTAATCCCTCCACCCTCTTCTTTGTACCTTAACTTCTGCCCCCTCCCCGTCGCCAGCGTCGTTGGCGCTCACTCAGAGAAGCCCACAGTAAGTAAGCAGCTGACGGCCCAGTAGAAAAAAACACAGGGAGGTTTGTTTTTGTGTGAAAGGAGAATATTCCAGCTTATACAGGAAACTGGACCTGTGGACACTGTGGAAAACTTTGACGATGTTTGTTTCCGTCATATGAGTCTTTGTTATGTTTGTATAGTTGATGTTGATGCTCACAGCTTTTGCTTTTTCTTCTTTTTTTAATCTGAAGGTTCTCCTAACCTCTAGTGGGTTTTTTTGTTTGTTTGTTTTTTGGTTTTTTTTTTTTTCATTTCCCTGGGACTTTTTCTTCTTCTTCTTCTTTCTCTCCTTTGGCCCTCTCCATGTCCCTTGCCGCTATGCACAGATTAAACTTCACCTACAAACTCCTAACTGTGATCTGTGGAGAATGTACAGAGTTTAAACACACCAATCAATACTTTAACTTAAAACAAACAAATCCAAGGTGTTATCCCAACCACATTTCTCATCATCCCTTTTCTTTTTTGCTGAAGTGCTTTTTTCCTAGTGATGCAGATGTATGACAAACGTCAACGATCCGTAAGAAAACGAGAAACTGTGCAGATAAAACGGGCCTGGAATCCACCAGAACTTCACACTTTTACTCCTTCACTTGACACTCAAGAGCCCACGCCAGGGACGTCTTTCACCTCTGGAAACCGTTAAACATCCTCCCAGGGCGATGTACTAGTCAAAGCCTCAGCCTAGAATCCAGCGGGCTCTCCCCAGTCGGTCACTCCTGCCGGCCTCTCGCCCGCCCGCCCCCAGAGCACTGGACGCGAAGGCAGGAACCAGCGAGGCCTGTGGAGACTACAATTCCCAGCAGGCATCACGGTAACAGTTTTCACGCACGCGCAGGCCTGACCCTGGGAATGCGGTTCCTCTGTGGCGCTTCTGGGGAAATGGCGGCGCAGAGGCTGCGGCTTGGAGTGGCAAAGCTCTTCGAGATGTCCTTGGCGCTGGGGCGCCTGAGCCGAACATACAGCACATCTCAGGTTTTTGCTGAGGTGCTACAGCTGCCGACGAGACAGCTGACGAAGCTAGTGTACCCGCTGCAAGAACTCGAGCGCCATCTCGCCCCGAACACGAGGCCCGAACTTAACCTGAGGATCTTCGACCCGAGCCTGGAGGACATCGGGAGGGCGGAGAGCTGCTTCTCGGCCACCGCCCGGAGCCGCATCGAGTACCTCACCTCCGCCGTCCGTCTCGACCACGCCCCGGACCTCCCCCGGCCTGAGGTGAACGCTGCAACTGCTCGCCGCTCACCTGCCAACCGGAGCCCGTCCTGCCAGCCGGCGTGAAGGCTTGCGCGGGGATCTTGCCGTCACTTATTTCTTGTCACCCAACGAGGATATTTTCTAGCTTTTGTGTGTGTGTGGACGAATATATTATTTTAACTAATCATATACATAGTTTTAGTTATTTTGGTAATGAATGTAGAAGATTTTGAAAGGCTTTAGAAGGTTTTAAAACCCAAACAGCGGTCAAAAAATTAACTCTGTCCCTTTATTATCTTTTTTTGTTTTTAATTGAAGTAGGGAAAACATGCCGACACAAATTAGGCATGATTTAGGCAGTGAAGAATAGGAAACGTGCGATAGTTTCAAAGTTTCCTTGTCAATATGTCATTTTTACCCAATCTAAATTTCCTCTCGTGTGCAAAAAGTTATTATTGTATAGATGGCAATAAAGTGAAAGATTTTTCAAAACAGCTCTTAGTAGTGAAATTCCATGAGTGCATTTTATGCATGTACCACGGTTTAATAATATTTTGTTCTAAGTAAGCTAAAAGGAGGCTTGAATCTCCATACATATTGACAGTAACTGTACCATTGCCCCGAATTTTTTCTTCTAAACATATGTAGAACTGATACAATAATATAAGTAGTCAGGACTCAGAGAGTACATAAATTCTTTAAAAATTTGGAAACAGCATTGCTTTTCGATTTAAGCTTCCAAATTACTTTTGGGTAATTCGTTTTTAAAAATTCAGTTTTATCCGTATGTTAGCATTGGATTTAATCTGGCAGAGCGTTTGAAATTTATGCAGGACTCAGATCAATTGAGTTTGAAGGACTGATCCAGGTTTTGCAGAATATGTAGAATTCCTGTCCCCTGAGCACCAAATGCCCCCCAATTGTATTGATAACTAAAAATGCTCTTAGAACTTCCCAAAACGCCCCCAAGGGGCCATACTGCCTTCATTTAGAACAACTGGTTGGTATTGTCCCCCCTTCAATACCATCTTAAGAAGCAGAGCCATGTGTATTAATCGTTATTAGCAGGAATATTTTGTTGCTTTCCACATTACAAAGGAGAAAAGCTTAATTGGAACAAGAGAGGTCAAGGGAAAAGAATAACCATTAAATTGCAGTGGTATTACAGTATACTATGGAAGTTCATGAGAAAATGATTCCAAACATGTAGTTGTACTTTTGAGCCTGTTTTGTTGAAATACATCTAATTTTTTACTTCAAAAAGCTTTGTAAATATGGAATGGTTGATAAAAGTTGTAGATATTCTTGAGTAGCATAGTGTAATTAAAAGCACAGTTTCTGGATATAAATGTCTTGAGTTCTAATCCCAGCTCCACAATTTCTAGCTGTTTACTTTTGGGCCAGTTATGTTTTCTCATCTGTAAAATGGGAATAATAATATTACCTACCTCATCTTTATGGATGCCGTAAAAAGTAAATAAGAAAATGTATGTCAAGTGCCTACAACAATACCTGGCACATTGAAATCATTCAGTAAATATTAGCTATATGTTGGAATTGGAGGTTTGACTAAACATAAGCGAATTTTACATGGCTTGGCAAGACTGAATAGTTTGGCAGAGTTTTGCAGGTAATACAGAATATAATAAATATATATATATATATATATATATATATAAACTAATACTCAATTATCTTCTTTCTTCTCATATAAGGTGTGTTTTATAGGCAGAAGTAATGTTGGAAAATCCTCTCTAATAAAGGCTTTATTATCACTGGCTCCCGAGGTTGAAGTCAGAGTCTCCAAAAAACCGGTGAGTTGAAATTTTTAAAAATATCTGGACCATCTCTTGAATTGACTAAGATAAATAATAAATGTTGGGAGGTACAAGGAATCATAATTGCTAAGGTCCTAGAGAAGTGATTTTTTTCAAACATATAATAAAGGAAGACATTTCATTAATGGCTGTGTATTTCTCTGAAGAAAAGGAAGTGTGGCTATATTTATTATAGTAGTCTTTCCAGTATCTTGAGTAAATCTTCTTTCATCCAAATCTTTCAAACAGTTGCCAAATAAAGTGTTTTATTGTTATTTTCTATTTTGTTCTGTAAGAGTGATCATCTAGTTCTACATTGATTTTAGGGAAAACAGCTTTAAAAGCTTTTTACTTTTTTTCTACTATAATTCTTCATACCTTATTAACTCATACTGGTCAGGTATATTGTGTTTATCCTGGCCCAAATGATGTGCTTTTTATCCTAGCCAGTCTGCTGTAATAGCTTTCCGCCATTTTCAAATTTCTTCCACTTCCTTCTCAATGAGGCAGACTCTACCAATATCTAAGATAACCTTTTCTCAAAGCTTACCCCCACTTCTCCTCACCTTATCTGTACATGGCAAAACCTAATCCTAGCTGCCCCTCGACCCTTCATTCTCCCGACCCTCGTTCTTTCATCAAGTTGGAACCCTTCCATGAAACTTCACTAGTCTTCTCTTGCTCCCCACTTCATGTAGTTGATTCTCTGGCTCCATCGCTAATGGTTCTTTCCATTCCTTAACTTTCCCATCCTTACTCCTGCCCTGCCTCACCTTCATATTGTGAGGACAGTGGAGGAAATGTATTTTTGATATTCCCAATCTATAATTCTAAAATCATTTTCTTATAGATAGATAAACTGACTGGGAACTTAATCACCATTTATAAAAATCTTTCCTCTGATACTATTTGTTCTAAGATCCAAACAATTGACTAACTTTGTAAATTGTCCATCTTAATCTTTCCTTTTCTACTTAATAAATGTCCTGTGGACACAAAACTATGAATAAACCACTTATTATCATTAGACCAATTTTAGTTGCACAAGTATTTTATAATCACAATATAGTGTTGTGCATGCTTTAAAAAAAAAAAGTTTAATAAAAGCACTAAAACCCAGCTAATAAAACATGCAAAACATCTTGATTTTAGAGAAGCAATAGTCTTGGTATAAGAAACTATCAGGCTTTGGGTCTAGGTTTTACAAAAACCCATATGACTGATTGTAAACATTTCAACCTATCAGTGCCATAATCCATTTCTCTTTAAAGGAGAGATAAATTATTCATCAGAGAATATTGACTAATCCAGTCATACAATTTAGAACAGGGTGACTTTTTCACCAAGAGTTAATGAAATAGAAAAGACTCCAAAAATATTTGCCTTATAATACGGGATCTAAATTTCTTCTTAGGTCATTCAGGTTTTTTTTAAAAAAAATGAATTGGAGGGAAGAAGTATGATTGAAGCTTATCTCCAGCCACATCCCTTCTTTCTTCTTTTCCTGTGTCACCATCAGCATAGCTAGGATTATATACTTAGGCTTTTAGTAAATATTTATTGATTGAATAGAAAACATTTCAAGTCATGAAATATATAAAGGACATTTTAAAACAGCTTTTATTTTTCCATTTACTTTATCAGGGGCACACAAAGAAAATGAATTTTTTCAAAGTTGGAAAATATTTTACATTGGTGGACATGCCAGGTTATGGCTATAGAGCACCTGAAGATTTTGTTGACATGGTCGAGACCTATCTAAAAGAACGAAGGAAGTAAGGAAAAATTTTTCTTATACTAATTATACGTTTAACCTAAAAGCACATTTTCATCAATAGAGTATTCTACACATGATGAACACTTCAGTTTTATCAAATGACTTATTTTAGAAGTCCCATTTTATTTTCATAATTTTGTACAATACAGTATTTAGGACCAAGGTATGTACTGCTTGCTTGGTTTCTTCCTGTAGGTTATCTTAATCTTAAATTCACGTATTTTCCTAAATTGAGACTAAAAAGAGTACTACAGCAGAGTTAGTTCATTAACTTTTTTTAAACTAAACTCTTAGCTGGTTAATTTTGAAAATGAAAAATATTGGTTAATGTGGTATTTACTAGATTTAAATAAACTTTAGTAAGTTCTCATCATTCTTAAAATATCTCAGACATCACATCCTATGAAAATGTTATTGTTTTATTTTGTTTCCATAGGTAGTAAAGTGATAGTTTTGTGTTTCAAGAGTTACACAATATACAGAAAAATAATGTTAAACTTTTGAAGTGTAAAAAAGTGTTTATAAGCATCTTTTGTTGTTATATCTTAAAATAGAAACCAAAATGAAATATTTACATAAGAAAATGCAATATATAATGTGTCCGTTTTCTGTTATTTGTTATTAAAGTAATATTTTAAAAGTTAAACATTTCTATAACATACTTAATTGGATTTGTGCCTCTTTCTCCCACTAGAGTTTAAGCTCTCAGAGGAAGGGACTCATTCATCTTTGTATCAAATTTCAGGCAGAGTGTGTTATGTTCAATAAATGCTTATTGAAATAAATTAATATTTAGCAAATTCAGTTATTGAAAGTAAACAGCATTGAGACCTACTGGACTGTAGGATGAACTTGGTGAATCAAACATTCCTTTTGCCTAAAGAAAGTTTTAAATTTTGAATTGATAACTATTCAAAAGAAAATTTCTTAGTATAGTATGGGTTGAGGGGAGAAAAGTAAGTGTATCTTACGTTGCTACTAATCTTCTTTTCTATGTTCTTATAGTTTAAAGAGAACATTTTTATTAGTAGATAGTGTTGTTGGAATTCAAAAAACAGACAGTATTGCCATAGAAATGTGTGAAGAGTTCGCATTGCCTTATGTGGTAAGTATTTCTTTTGAATCATGGTTGCAGTTAGAAATACCAGTTCTGTGTGCATATGTGCACATAGAAACACTTTTTAACGAATAAGCAGGTCTTGCCTCCTCAAAAGATTAAAGAGAATGCCTTTTGAATAATCTTTTCGATTATCAGCCATTAATGTTAGAATAAGTTCTGTGGCACTTTTATTCTCTTTTCCTTCTTTTAGCTTTAAGTTTTTAATAGTTAAAAGGGTTTTTTAAGCTGTTCATTTAATGTTCCTAAGTGCTTTTCTTTTTCCTGTGTTTTTTTTTTTTTAATGGCAATATAAACATTTTTCCAAAACATGTTAGTAGCTCTTTAACAGCAGCTTGGCAGATGGTACTTAATCAGAATGTAAATAAAACTGCAACCAAAAATTTGCTAAACTAATTTCGATTTAAAAATATAAAACATAGCAGGCTTTAGCTTACACAGGTAATCTTTTTATATTCTTAAAGAAAACAAAATTTCTTTTAAGAATATTTTACTAGTGTTCTTTCTGTTGTTTGACCTAGGATAGAATATAGATTATAGGTTGCTATCCACATTAATTTTTCTTTGTGAGACTTCCAGATAAAATAGCAGTGAAGAATCCAGTGACTATAATTTGGTTTCAAAAAAATTCAGAAAACCACTAAAATATAACAGTGGAGTTTAATGCAAATCAAACCATGCTACTAGTCAACACTTTTGTTGTATTCTTGGGGTTATGGATTTCTTGGGGTTTGCAAAAGTCCTATGAAGCATTAGAGATAACTTACAGTTATGAGGTGTCAAAGAATTGATACTTGACATAGTAAAAATGGCTAAATATTGCTAACTTGTTTTTTTTAAGTAAAAGTATTCCTGACTTGGTATCATAGGTACCAGTTTGCAAAATCATATATTTTCCTAGTTTTAACTGGAAGGAAATATTACTTTCTTCTTTGGAAAAGGAATTGGGATAGAGAAATTATATCTTCTTTTAAATATCAGCACATTTCTCTTTATGAGGAAAGACTCCCATTTGGGGGGATTCACAAGTCATAAAAAAATCACACTTTCTTCTTCTCACTCCTGCCATTAGCATTTTTTATGACTAAAAAGTTTGATTCCTGAGGAAATCTAATTTTATAGAAATTCCCCTGGAAAAGCTGATGGATCAAGGTTTTACTTTTTAGTTGATTATGTAATCATCCATGTAGTTGTCTTTGGACTAGTAAAATTCTAGACTCACTTGGAATATAACTATAATATATACAACTGACAAATAGCCCAATTTCTAATTTTTCCTTTAGAGTATTACATACAAGGGTGGGTACTCCAACAAGTTCATGGAAAATAGAATTAAAAGATAATATGAACCTTTTCATGAACTTTTTGAAATACCCTCATATAAGGCTGAACCATTTTGGAGATCAAAAATGATTTTAAGTTGGCAATTTTATTTGGAGCAACCTAATAATATTCATTTGTATGTTTTAGACCACAAGATACATTGTAATCATGAAACATTTAGCTTATGGCAATTGCAAATATGGCTCCAGGGTCCCTCTCACTGATCTTATATCCAAGATATTAGGCCCCGTATAGCTAAAGCACCATTAAACAGCAAACAAGTAGTGTACAAGGGTACTTAAAAAGTTCATGGAAAAGTGGAATTAAAAGATAATACAGTCCTCCCATGAAGTTTTGAAGATCCTTCATATACTTTATATGTTGTACATGTTAATTTAATCTTCACAGCAACTCTTTTATGGGGTATTGTTTTTATTTTATAGATGAGGAAACAGGTATAGAGAGATTCACAAATATGCATGGGTCACCTAGTTATTACTGAAAAATTGTAGCTAAAATGTGTAAAACCTATATATTAAATATTTTATTTCTAATGCTTAAAAATTTGTTTTCTTACAGATGGTATTAACAAAAATTGACAAACCTTCCAAGGGACATCTTTTAAAACAAGTGCTTCAGATTCAGAAATTTGTTAACACGCAAACACAAGGATGTTTTCCTCAGTTATTTCCTGTAAGGTAAGAGTTTATTTTTATAACCTTATGTACTAAAAACCTTTAATATTAAACCATTGTTTCTTAAATTGAGTTGTCATTTAAAAAATTATTGGTATTTGGGCCGGCCCCGTGGTTCACACAGGAGAGTGCAGCACTGGGAGCGCCAAGACCGTAGTTTTGGATCGTATATAGGGATGGTGGGTGCGCTCACTTGCAGAGCGTGGTGCAGACCACACCATGCCGATGCAATCCCTTACCGGTCAAAAAAAAAAATTATTGGCATTTGGAAGACTACACATTTAGCCATGATTTGTTGGTGCAATTCATTAGTACTTTGAATTTTTTTCCTCCATTCTTTCTTTCTTCTGCTGTTTCTTCTTAGATCTTTCCTTAAGGAACTTCATTCTCTTCCTGTCTCAGCCTAGATCAGCCCTAGACCACAGCAGAAGTGAAAATTTTTTACTTCTTAAAATCAGCTAAACAACAACCACAATAAAGATGCTATAGCCCTTTTTTAATTTCAAAGAAAAACAACTTATCTTTATGGTAGAAAGCTTATTCAGGCTGTGAGTAATAAAAGTTTTCCTTTAAAAAGACCATACAGAAAGAAGAAAATGTTTCATGTAAGTTTGAAGTAAACATTGGTAGCAGACAGAATGATTATTTCCTAAAATTTCTGAGATTATGATGTGGTTTAGTGGCAAAGCATGGGTTTGTACTTTCATTGTATACCCTAGGTACAGTAAGTAAGTGTACTTTGGCAGAGATTCAGTGCCATTCCTCTCTGATTTTCTTGATCATATTTCTTTATGGAAGGCATTGTGCTAGTTGCTATGAGAAAATAATGAAATCAGGTAACACTTTGTTGTGTATGAAACTGTCCCCTAAACAGTCATTTTAGGTTTTACCAATCTAGATCAGATTTAAATTGTAATTATTAACATGCCTATCAAAACCCCTCTTCCTTTACTCCTACAAAATACTCTGTTCCCTTGACTTACATTTGTATCCTATTCATTTGTCTTCGTCCCATATATACAATGGAAACTCCTAGGGGTGGGAATGAAATCCTAATTCTTCTTAGAGCCCTGAGGATTGTCATATAAAAACAGCTATTTCTTTTTATTGTTTAATAAGAAAGAAGTGAGATGTAAGCTCAAAAAAGCAACATAAACATAAGATGGGCAAATCATGGCTTACCAGCAGCATTTGTAGAAATAACATTCTAAGTTTAAGTTGACTATAAGTTGAGTTTGAATTAACAGTATAAAGTGTCTAGGGAAAAATGGGCTAGAATGTTTTCTTGGGCTACATTAATGGAATTATGGTGTTCAAAATACAGGAATGATCAAGCAGTAGTCCCACACTGCTATGCGCTATGTGCCACTAGACCAGTACAGTCAGATTGTGACTCCACATTAAGAACAACTAGAGCTATCTGAAACAGATGGTCTTGGGGAAGGTTATGCCACTAGATCATTCAAAATACATAACTGATCGTCACAGTACATATCCCTGTTTTACAGATAAGGTTATCAATTGGAGAAATTAAGTGAGTTACAGAGAGGTATTTGCTGAAATAGAAAAAACATGGACCTTAGGGTCAGACAGGCATGGTTTCGCATGGTTCTTCTACTTCCTTGCTGCTGGTTTTAAAGCAACTTATTTCATTTTCTTGAGTCTGTTTTCTCCCTGGTAAAAATATCATTATTAGAAGGATTAAGTAAAATGTAATGTGACTGATATACACTCATTAGGCACATAATGTTAGTTTCTTTCCTTGCCAAACCTCAGTCAGGATCAGGCCTATGATCCAGATTTTGAGATTCTCACTACCTTTCAGAGGCATTTAATTCTTTAGATATGCCAATATTCTCTGTTGCATGACCCTGGAATCACTGCAGCAGTCATACTCCCCATAGGTGACCAAGGCATTAAAGAAGGCCACACAGAACTCAGAATCTAAGAATTGAGACATGGGAACCTACTGGGCTTCAAGAACTTCAGTGTTAACTATAACACAGCAACCATGTATAGGACATTGGCAGGCTGTTCTCTTAGCTCTTAAAACCCAGTGCACAAAGTGGTGTTATATATGACTTCTTGCTTTTACTTGCATGACCAAGTGCAGGCCATCCCTCTAGAAGGGAGTTTGGCTTGTTCACAAAATAGTTATTACAAAGTTAGGTTTTATTTCCTTCTCTTCCTGTATGCATGTAGAAGAAAAGTGAAGTATGGGGTAGACATGTAGTCAGGTGAGGTTTGGCTGTTAAGCCTATCAGCAAATATCAGCAGAAGTTAAGTGCTAATCTTCATGTCTGAACTCTGCCCCAACAGCATAAAGTATAAATGGTGAAAGGCCCCTAGGATTGATGCTGGGAAGTATAGAAGAAATATACAAGCAGGCACAGTATAAATGCTTCCATAGTTCTCTCTGTAGTGAAATTCCAAGCAGATGAAAACTGACGGTAAGGACAGAAAATTATGAGTTGACAGAAATGATGCAAATGAGTTCGATGTGAACTATCCAACTTGTGTCTCTCCTTTAAACCATATACGTGTAATTTCAGTTATAACCCAAGAATCATTAGGTCCTGTTCTCAAGCAGGCAGCATTGGTCAAAAAGCCTAAAAATGCTGCACTTTATCAGGAAGGGAATTAGCAATACATCAGGAAATATTTTACCTGTATATAAAACCATTGACATGCATGTCTGAGAAACCATGTGTTCAATACTGACGGATGGATGGATGTAGAAAGACAAACAGATAGATAGATAAGACATAATAATGGTGATAGTAACTAAAAAAAAGAACTTGAAAATTATCAAGGTGATTGGATTTTTGTCACAAAAAGAACAAGCTAAAGAAATCAAGATTTATTCTGGGAAACAAAGCAAAATAGAAGACATAGTGAAATTTTTAGAATCATGAAGGAAATGGATCAAATAATATGGATCATCAGAATTTAGAATACTACAAGAAGAGGCTGGGTGGAAAGAGGAAAGGCAGAAGAGATTAAAAGACTTTCTACTTCACACATGTAATCATAAGAGTTTGTAAATAATTTTTTTAAGTTAGATTAATTCAGATCTGTTATTACCTCCGAGATAAGAAAAAAAAATATTTTTCTTTTCTTTTCACAGTTCTGTGACCTATTCTGGAATCCATCTGCTGAGATGTTTTATAGCAAATATAACAGGAAATCTTCACTAATGGCTCCAGTTTAGCCAAATATACAAAATTCTTTGTGCCAACTGGAGTTAATCACCTAGAAGAGTTTCAACATTGTTTTAAATATTGTGTATCTGTAAATTACAGGAGGATCACTTCAGCTTTAAAACCTGCATCTTCCCAAAGCAAGAATGAATTTGTGCCTGGGGAAAAAAAAGGTTTATAAGTGATTGAATTTTACTGTTCATTAGAACAGATACTAGCTGATTTTTCTATTCTAACAAACTGACGAGTATATAGAAGTCCATAAAATGAAAACTTAATCTACTATGTAGAGAAGCGTTTACCATATTATTTATTGGGCTTTTGTCTTTTAAAGAAAGTATGTGTATTGTTTTAAATATTAAAGTGGACTAGGTAAAAGGGGCTGCTTTTCTGTTAAGTGTTGATTGGTAAGTTGAAGGATAAGTGCTCCTTTGTTAGTCTATAATTAAGGTTTTTTCTTAAGTTCTTATTTGAATATTTAAAAAATTATTCTTGATAATATCTGTCAGTCCATCGTAGAAACACCAGTCATTTCAGGCTGGGATCATTCACTTGCAGGTGAACACAGGATTCAGAGTTCAAGTTCTAGTAATAATATTTATTATATCTTGGGCAAATTACTTGATTTCTCTGAACTTCATTTGTAACTGTAACCTCACAAGCTCTCAAGATTAAAATATTACATGAAGTAATATATGTGGGAAGAATGGCTGCATATTTTTAAAGCCAAACCAACCAAAGAACATATCAAAATTCATAGGAAGATCTATCACAGAAAACATCTTGTCATGGGGTAGGTAAAATTTTCTCTAACGAAAAGCAAAAAACAAAAGTAGCTTTAAGTGAGAAAACTAATTTGTAAAGGGTGAGAGAAAAAAGTTGGTGGGACAGTTTAGAATTGGTATATTTAAGGTTTAGACTGGAAAGATAAAGCCTTACTTTGAACTAAAGTTAATGGAAAAGATTTTTGTGAAGATGCCACTGACCTATTGACGTAAGTGGCTTAACTTTTCTAAGTGAGGATAAATATTAAAAGGTGATAGTTATAGTGCTGGGTAGAAAAACTAAGGCTATAAACCAACTTTGTGGCTTTTTTAGAAAATTCAATTCTGAATGTATTTTCAGTTGTTTTATAGTTGGTAGAATTGGTCTATTTTATTCAAACTAGCAATGTTTTAAGCCAAAAAAAAAGATTTTTTTTAAGATAGGCATTCCCTTAAGTAAAATGCATGGGTGATAAAAGAATTATCTTAGACATCATCTTTCTGCCAGTGTTATTTTACTGCTTGTCTTTCCTGAGGTTCTAAAAACAGAGCCTGAGACAAAAGCTTGCATGTGGTAGTTATTTGGGGAGTGATCCCAAGGAACAAAAGTGGTGAAATGAAATAGAAGGAAGGAAAGCCTATCAGTGATGCACTGAGTTGACCAAACCACAGGCACTAGTGCTTGCTTGAGGGACCTTGTGAGGAGCCTTATGAAATGTGCCTCTGAACTGGCTTTGAGGAGGGGATGGCCCCACACGGCTTCCAGGTCGTACATGCCCAAGTGCCAAGCAGTTCTTGCAGCTTGTCAGAAGCCCAAGGGCAGGAAGTAAGAGGTCCCAGAGCAGATTACAAGGTCCAGATGCACTTGAAACTGGTTACCACAGCAGTAAATGAAGTAAGAAGGCCAAGAGGGTTTGAAGTGACTCACAGGCCTTGTACACTGCTTTCATAAATGACCTGAGTGCCCTAATGCCACTAGAAGGGGAAAAAATTGGTGTTTACTATGATGACTCTGACAAGTTTCTAATCTCACCTTCTAGGTAACTAATGATTTGTATGTATATTTTAGATTTCATTTTTAAAAATTCAAAATATCTGAATTTAAGTTATATGGAACAATTAACTGATATAGAATTTTACATTCCTTATAAATACATAAATTATCATTTTGTGGATACATATGTTAAGCTTTTTACTATTTTCCCAGAACTATAAGGGGCAGGAGATGGGGAAAGGTGGAGATGAAGATATTTACTCTAAAGGAACATTAATGAAGAAGGAAAAAAATGATAGGTTGATAGTCCTATCCAGGCTTTATAGTTCTACCGCCGTATATGACTGAATCACTATGGGTTTTCTAATGGCGCGATGCCATGGACTGAATGTGCCCCCAAACTCACTGAAGCTTAAATTGTCCCCCCCACACACAAAGTTCCATTTGGAATTCTGGTTTCCACTGTGACAGTGTTGAGAGGGTGGGAAATCCTATTATGGTAGTTGAAAGGTAGGGCCTTGAAGAGGTGATTAAATTGATGGTTTAATGGTGGTTGTCGATGTGGTTCTGAGGGCTTTAAAAGGAGCACACATGAGAGTCTCAGCTCCGCCATTTTCTGCCTCATTGAGACCCCTGCATTGCTGTAAAGCCGTGAAGAAGACTCTCCAGACATGTTCCCTGGACTTGTGACTTCCCAGCCACAGAAATTGTGTGTAAGCAATAAATTTTGTTTTCTTACAAAGTACTCAGTTCCAAGTATTTTGTTATAAGCAGCAGAAACAGACTAATACAAGCATCATCTCCAAAGTTTCTTTCAACTATAAAAGTTTAATATTCATAAACAGAAGTGCCACTTCAGATGCAAAAACCTAAATGCAGGTAAACTGACTAGCTCAGTGGAATCATGCAAATAAAACAGAAGCAAGACTAGACCTTAAATCTCCTAATTCCCTGAATTTTTTTTTTAATCTTCTGAATCAGAAATTGAGACATGAAGTCTTATAAGAAAGAGGCTACTAAAAGGAAGGTTGTGCATAAATATAGACAACTTCCAGGAAATAAACCAAGCCCTATGGTAAACAATGTTCTACCAGTGTACCAAGTTATACTGGTAGGTGTATGATACCACACCAGTTCTCTCTTACTGATTTACCTTCATTTCCCAATATGTAAAGGGAATACATTGGCCATTCAGAAGTTGCTTATAACAGAATATCTAAAACTGGGTGATTTATAAAGAAATTTATTTCTTACAGTTTTTGAGGATGGGAAATCCAAGGTCAAGGGAGCACATCTGGTGAGGGTTTTCTTCCTGAGGGTGGATTCTCTTCAGACCCCCAGGGTAGCACATGGTATCACATGGCAAGAGGTCTGAGCATCTTAACATGCTCATTTGCTCTCTCTACAAAGCTACACATGCCGTTCCCATGGTAACCCATTTATCCATTCACTCATTAGTCCATGAATGGATTAACCCATTCATGAGAGAAGAGCCCTCATGAGCCAATCACCTCCCAAAGACCCCACCTTTCAAAAACCATAGCTGGATTTCCCACCCTCTTAATAACCGTTGCAGTGGGGATCAAGATTCAGTATGAGTTTTGGGGGGACATTCAAACTACAGCAGTGGTCATTTCTAGACTTGTCATTAATGAAATCTCCTTGGTATTGTCCGTGTTTTAGGGCACTAACTAGCCACTACCACCTGGTAGGAAGCCAGAAGGAATATACACAATGAAAAGTGACTAGGGATTAAGACTTTGAATTAAACCAGGATATTTAACAAAGTTTCAGGACAGAAGCTGAACCAGTGTTACTATTTAATTCTGGATTTGGGGCCACTTGTATCAAAATCACCAGATTTTCTTTAAAAATGTTGGCTTCTGGCCCATATTTATCAATGTCTGGGAAGGGGCTGAGAATCTGCATTTTAAAAAAAATCTACCAGGTAATGGACAAAAAGCCTAAAGTTTGAGAAACACTGGTATAAATAACAGAAAATGCAGAAAGCAAACAGGGAAAAGACAAGGCCAGACAAAGAATGGAAAGGAAATACAAAAAAATTGATAGGATGGCCGAGGAAAGGAAGGATACAGTATATTTAGGGTAGTATTTTCCTGTAAATCTGTATGTAACAACATAGAACTTAAGGCTACTACAGAAGCTTATTAACCTAATTCTAGTTCAGTTAGGATGTTTGAAAGATACTTTAAACTTCACATCGTTATTTGAAAATACATAAGATTTACCATCTCAGAGCAATTGTACAAGCAGTGTCCAAATATCAGATGATAGCATCAGTACCAAATTATAAATTCATGTATTAGCCTCATTCCTGTGTCTATTTTGTGTCTCCTACCCTAATTTTTTCATTTTACTTTCTTACCTACCTCTTTGTTGTCCATGTATAACCCACAAGCCATCTCATATCCTTTTTGGAAAAAAGTTTTATTTGTAATCAATCACTGGCACCCAAATAAATAAACACAAGTTACAAAAAATTAAAACCTTTTGAAGAATTGCAAAAGCATTTTAACATGCATTCCTTAGAGACAAGGTGAACAAATAAAGAGAAAGAATGCTTGTGACCAGTCCCCGGTAATACAATTAATGGCAAAACTTTTGAGTGCCTTTGATGATCAATTCTAATATATTAACAAGACAGCACAACTGTCAGACTCTACAAACATTGGTTTCAGAGGTGGACTTTTACAACAGAGCCAATAAGGCCAAAGTGACCTTTTAGGTGCTTCCTTGCTACTTCCCACTCTGACTCCCCATTTACCATAAGACACAGCGGTTTTTGCAGACTTAATTTGTCAGGTCTTAATTCCCTGGTAAATCATAAAGTTATTCAATTTTCAGGGACCTGCCAGCCTCAGTCAAGAAATTACATCTGCTGCTCAAGGGCAGGCTATGGCAGATTTTTCATCTTAATGCCTGGCACGTAGTTGAAGCCCCCCAAAAACTTGATTAAATGACACAAAGCTACTATGTTCACCGAATTGAAATGAACTTCTGTTCATTGTTGCACTAAAACAGTTCCTGCGTCCAGGTGGTAAGTTCAGCAGTTCCACTTAAAATAGCAGAATGTAGAACCAGCTTGTTAAGCCCTTAAAATTCTCACATATGAACACCTAAACTCCCACTAAAACAAAAATATCATCAATCTCATCTGTTTCCTTAATGATTCCTGATGTACTGTGTTTGTTTATTTGAATCATTGTCCTTGAATCAGTTTCATTTTCATTGCTTCCTGTAAGATTTTTATGAATCTGTTTCTCCTTAGTTTGTATGACAGGACTTGAAATTCTGCTACTCAAGAATTTCTTACTGTTGGAGTAGAGATCAGTTCTATGAACTGTACAGTGTGAGAGTCTCCACTTAGCACTGGTATCTGTAGCACTCTTCTGAGACCCTTGAGGGAACTGCTGAATTTCCTTTAAAAGAGTCGACTGCAACTTTCTCTGTGGTTTCCTTTGTCTCAGTAAAAATTTATTCTGTGATCTTCTTTGTCTCAGATGATGCTTTGAAGTTTTGATTCCTGAGCCACGAAGAAGGCAGTTGCAAATAGATGTTTTTATGCACTCCAGTTTCTTTGGCAATCTTTAAAGAACAGTGAGAGGAAAAATCTGAGCTTGTTAAGATGTAGAAAAACATTCTCAAGCACTTTTGTTTCCTTTCTACCAACTTCCAAAAGAAGTATACAATTTATCTATAAGTCCTACAGCTGTGTACAATCCCAGAATGATAATAAAAAATAAGGAAATACAGGTTTCAACCCAAATCTATTTTCAGAGCACAACTTCCCTCTGATTGAGGTTGTAGGCAGGTGTGTCCCCACTTTGCTCTCAAAGTAACTCCTACAACTGCCTAGCAAGGCACCTGAAGAGTGAGATACCTCTACACTCTCTTGCCAGAGCTTTTCCTTCATACCTCCTAATCTGTACATAATGTAACAGGAGTGGAACTGGGGAAACCAGAAATGAAAATCTCTGCCAATTATTTATATATATATCATATCTGAATGAGCAACTTCACATTAGCAGGAAATGAACAAGGAAAAGGGAAGAAAAGTGAAGAGGGCATTTAGAAAAGAAAGAAGACAGGGCTTCTGACATAGACACTCTGAGATCCTTGAACTACACTAACTGTGATTCATATGATGTCATCTTCAAGTTTGGAAATTTAGAACTGAAACAGCTGATCATTTAAGATGTTTTGCTTCTGGAAAGGATACACTGCCACAAGTTTCATCAGTGCCTGTCTGAACTGCCTCACTGTGATAGTCATATTTTAAAAGATTAACATGGTCTGTTCTCCCTACCCTACCATCCTCCCCTTTCCCTTTTTAAACAAATATAGAACTTTGAAGAAGCCCATTATAATGAAGTAATTTATGATGTGTTTCCAAACCATTTTCTCGTCTTACTATAAGCAGTGACTTAAGTAGGGAGAAGGTGGGTGTACCTCCAAGTTGAAACAGAAACAAAATGAATGAAAACAGTAATCAGAGGACCTGAATTGAGTTCTAGATCTCCAGTTCTAATATTCTGAGCAAAATCATCCATTTCCTCATCTATAAAATGGGAATGATACCGACTATCTCACAGAGTTATTGTGGACATTAAGTTAGTTGTAAAGTATACTACAAATATAATGTATTACTGAAATAGCAAAATAGGACAGTATGAAAAAGCACTGTATTTGGAGGGATGCAGAATAATGGTCCTACCAGTAAACACCAGTTTGTTACCCTTCTTATTAACTTTCAGCCATTACCATCTCTGCCACATCTACCCCTGACTTTTAAACAGAACACCACCCTCCATCTCAGGCTGAGTTTCCAACCCTAAAATAGATTCCTTTTAGATTGCTACAGGCCTTTAGGGATCCCCAATGTATAAAGCCCTCAAGCAATTCATCCCTTAGGACTACTCAACAACTTCTGCCATGGCTTTTAACCACAACTTTTTACAAAATCATCATTGTATACCAATTTTTTTTTCTAAAACAGCAATATCTTTTCCTAATTTTTAAAAGGAAGTTTAAGAGATTTTCAACAGTTAAAGTGCTTCATCCACAGGAACCACTATAAAGCCCTGAAGAGATCTATACCTATAGATAAGAAATTATGGTGCATGAACAGAATATTTCTTGGAGGACACATTAAAAAATAGGTCAGAGTGATAGCCTTTATGATGCTTCATAAAGATCTTTATACCCATTTGTGTTTGAAATTGTTACCACCTGCGTCTTATTTTTTTCAATAGAAATATAAAACCCTGACCTGTCTAATGTCTAAATTCATGTAATGCTTCATGCAGTACTGGCTCACAAGCAAAGATGTCCATCATTAAAGAGTTCTAGGAGTGTAAGAATCACAGGAAAAGGAAGAAGTCAAGTTAGTACATGAAGAGCCTTGATCCTATGAACAGTAAACCCAACCCTGACCCCAGCAGTCTGGTGTGGACCTTGCAGGAGGCAGGCATCTTCTGCTTCTGCTTTCACACCCTTATCCTGCTGAGCTGAAGCTGTCTGCATAGGGCCCACCTCTGCCACTAGAGCATGAGCTCTCTGAGGACTAAGTGTTCTCAAGCAATTGTATTACCACGCTTAGCACGCTAGACATTCTTAATGCTTTCTGAATGAACAGATGAGAATGACGACGAGTATGAATAAGTCAGTCCAATTAACCTAAGTTTATTTTCTTCCTCCCAATGATACAGCTTTGCTCATATAACAAAAACAGCAACTGAAATTGCAATTTGAGTAGATCCCACTTGTAGGCCCCCTAGGGCTGCTGGACATCCCATTTTAAAGAAAAGGTGAGGGTACTTCAAAAGTTCATAGAAAAATAAAATTAAAAGATAATACGAGTCTTTCCATGAACTTTTTGAAGTATCATCATACACTTTTGCCCTAAATGATGACAGAAAAAATAATATAATTTTTGTAATACACCTACCTATTACCTTGAGCTTCGACATGTTTAAGTCGGTTACTTTTAAGAAGTTTGTTACCCAGAAAGGTGGCTTGAGCCTTGAGTCTTTTGCTCCTGCACCATATAATTGCCATTTGAATTTCTTCAGAAAGCTGTACAAAAGTCTCAGCCTCTCGGAATCTTTGCACAAAACTTTTGGCATGAGGAGTTCCTATCACTTTCTGAGAAGAACGTTTGGTTGTCTTTAGTTTGGACTGAGAACATTTAAACTCAAAGCTGGTCTCCTGAAATGTGAAAAGGTGAGGAAAATATATTGAGTGTGTTACTCGTAAATATAAACCAGGGAAAGCTGGTTCACTATCAAAATTTTAGAATAATCAGTCTTTTAAAAGGAGGAAAGCTTTTTTGACTCACTGAGCTTTCCTTTGGTCTTAAAAATCTTAATTTTTTATCTACTGTTCCTAACACAAGTTTTTTTGTTTTTTTTCTCACTGTACTGACAGGTCCCATCTGTAGTTGAATTAGATTGACACAGGAAACTTAATATAAATATTCTAACACACATATCTATTTAACATACACATGAAAATAAAACTCCACATGATTAAATATTGGTCAAAGCCTAATGGGGAGGTTGGAGGAGGGAATACTGACAGGCCCTTCTCTACATCACTGTTATACCTCAAACTTGTTTTTCACTTATTTCCACACCCGAATAACCCTCCTCAATGATGAGTCATTAATGTTACTGAAAACACTTAAGGACAGGAAGAATTGGAGCCTTGTAAAGCACCCAGCAGAGAAGGCCCATAAATCAGATAATGATTGCTGAACATATGTTAAAAATGCTTAAGCGAGCATCATTTCCAACTCCACTTCAATCATCCTCTGACAAGGCACCTTTATTTCTTGAACCCCTTCAGTATCAAGTCAAGTTTGTATTTCACTAACTTTTACTATTTCTTTACAAAAATATGCTACCAGGTCTACCTCTGTCCTTCATTCAAAGGTTACCTTCTTCCAAATTTCTCACACTCAAGAGGAATTTTAAAAAAAGAAGCAGAGGGCCGAGCCCGTGGCGCACTCGGTAGAGTGCTGCGCTGGGAGCGCAGCGACGCTCCTGCCGCGGGTTCGGATCCTATATAGGAATGACCAGTGCGCTCACTGGCTGAGTGCCGGTCATGACAAAACGACAAAAAAAAAAAAAAAAAAAAGAAGCAGAAAATATAAAAGTTCAGGCCCATCAATAGTTTTTGTTTGTTGATCGAAAAAAGTTTGCCCTAAACGCAAGTATTAGTGCTAATTGCTAAAAATATGGTAGTGATTAGTCTTAAATATGAAAGATGCTGACCAACCAGCTTCAAAATCAGCTAGACAGGTAGACAGACTACAAAAAGGGTCACAAAGCTCCGTAATTATCCTTGAGACACAGAGTTGAAAAACTAATTGAGAGACTGGTATAATGGTAAAGAACAGAGACTATAAAACCAAACTGCCTGCATTCAAATCCCAGCTCTGCTACTTATATGCTGTGTGGTCTGGGCAAGTTTCTTGGCCTTTCCATGCTTCGATTTCCTCATCTGATACATGAAAGCAGTAATAAAACCAACTACCTCACAGGGCTTTTGTGAGAATTACATTAATTATAGTAACACATTAATTACATTAGTGTATATAAAGCATTTAGAATGCTTGGCACAGAAAGTACAGTCGGTCCTCTGTATCTATGAGTTCTGCATCTGTGGACTCAATCAACTGCAAATAGAAAATATTTGGGGAAAAAAATGGAGAGATCGGTCTGTACTGAACATGTACAGACTTTTTTCCTTGTAATTATTCCGTACATAATATAATAACTATTTACAAGTCATTTACATTGTATAAGGTACTATAAGTAATCTAGAGATGATTTAAAGTATATGAGAGTTTGTGCACAGGTTATATGCAAACACCATGTAGTTTTTATACAAGGGACTTGAGGATCCACAAACTCTGGTATCTGTGGTGATCCAATCCACCATGGATACTGAGGAATGACTATATTAGCTACTATTACTTCCTTCCTGAACTCATGAACTGACAGAATATCAATGCAAGCTCAAGTCCTTGTAAAAGTTCAAGAAAGTACTCTGACTTATTATAAATGACTAAGAATTCTTAAATAGAACGGAAGAAACAAACCCATGAAGGAAACCAGAAGACATTTGCAAAGACAAAGGGTAAGAGTCAAGAAAGTACTGAGTAAAAGAGGGTGACACTGACCTACTTATCTATTGTTAGGTCCAGAACAAACAGAATTTACAGACACTAACTAATAAGAGTATCATGTTAAAGCTTGAACTTCAACAAGAAAGGAATAGAAGCCTCATTGCAAATGAGATGAGAATGATGACAAAAATGACAGTAGCTAATAACACCTAACACCAATTAAATGGATACCATATTCCAGACTCTGCTGGATACTTTACATACAAAACTATCACAACCCTAGGAAGTACATTATAATGAAATAGAGGTATGGAGAGGTCAGGAAACTTACAGGGTCACACAGCTAGTACAAACCAAAACTAGGATTCAAACCACCTGACGGCTGCTGTACAATCCGTACTTATGATGGATCTTATGGTCACTTAAAATTCTAGAGGAACTCCTACTAAGACATTTCTGAAGGCACTGTACTAACTGAATCAACTGAGTGTGTTAAAAAATCCCCTGCCTCTATTCATTTAGAGGCACACACTGAGAACAAAGAAGGTACTAATCTTAGAGCTGGGGATAAAAAGAAGTAAGATTCAATCCCTGCCCTTGGTAAATAGCATCATCTACAAATTAACCAAAATCATAAGCTGTATTAAATTAAACCAGACAAACCTGAGTAGCTTTGTGTTTCAGCTGTTCACAGAAAACCCTCACATCAAATTCTGATGACTTTTCTGTGGAGGTGGAAAAATCAGATACAAAAACTTAGACATATTATTTCTTTTTTTTCACCAGTAAGGGGATCGCAACCCTCGGCACAGTGTCCTCTGCACCACACTCAGCCAGTGTGCACACCGGCCATCCCTATACAGGATGGGAACCCGCAGCCTCAGCGCTAGCAGCGCTGCACTCTCCCGAGTGAGCCATAGGGCCGGCCCTAGACATATTATTTCAAATTTACAACAAATTCTTAAGTGCGTAACATTTCTTGCCAAATTACTATAAAAGAAATAGACAATAAAGCAAGCAAAGAACTATGAAGCAACAACAGAAACAAACAACTTTAAGTGCTTAAGCTTAGAAAACACAGGTATTACCATACCTCTCTAATCAATATGGATTAAAATTAAGAAGGGAGACATTGAAGATCTTTCTACATAATGCATAATTCCATTATACTTTCAAGAGTTTTTCATTTTGTTTCTTTTTATTAGAGTATGTTCTATATCAAGGCAAATTACCTTTGAAGACTTTCTTATTCTTTACAGGCTGTCCAAGATCCACATTATTCTGTATATTGATCTTCATATGTTTAGATTTTTTGGAAATTCCAAGTGAGGTTTCTTCACTGGACCTTGGTGATTGCTCTTTTGTTAAAAACAGTTTATTTAGCAATTTAGTTACACCTTTAGCTGCAAAAGCTGCAGGCATTTTTTTCTTAAAGACTTCAAAATAGGGCTGTCCTAGAAATTCAGCAATATCAGAAGGAAAGGCAAAATCTTTGAAGTAAGGCATTGGTTGAATCCTAGAAACCTCTCGAAGCAATCCAAGCAGTGGCTCATACAAAGAAATCAACCTTTTTAAAACATCTTTATAGAGGACCCTAGAGAAAGAAACAAGAACTCATAAATTAGCCAGTAATTACAATTTGCAAATTACTTAATAAACTACAAGATTCAAAGCTGAAAATATGTGGCTGTCAAGCTCTGCCACTATAGGTAAAAAAACATTATAGCCAGTATTTACAAACAGCCAGATTAATTCAACCCAAACAGAAAAACCCAAGTACAAAATGTTACTCAAAAACAAAGTACTACATGGAGATATATGTCAAAGGAAGCAAGTGATTTTATCTAGATGGTGAGATTTTAGGCAAATTTTAGGTTCTCCATATATTGTCTATACTTCTTGAATTTCTTAAAATAAGCATATATTCTTGTGGCAATCAGCAAAAAATAAAGCTATTTTAATTACAGAAGAAAATAACAAAAGTTTAACATTTAAAAATAATATGATTAGTAAATCTCTATAACTCTATTGTTACCTTTGATTAAGAATAAGCAGAATAAAAAGCAAGATGATCTGAAATAGTATTCAAGATACCCAAGTTAAGACATCAAAGCAAGGTTTTCAATCTCCAAAGGCAGAAAGAATTTTCTACATTTTCATTTTATTTTATTTTTTAAGTTTTCTTACATTCAAATTATAGTTAATTGCTTGAAATGGCCCAAAACAGGTCTTCTTACAAATCTGGGCAGATTCAGAGTCTAATTATCCATCAAATCAGTTTCACATATTTGAGATATGCAAGAAAATGTCTCTTTAGTTTAAAAGGATTACCACAACTAAACATGCCTCAAAAAGCACTGGTGTTTTGGATGAAAGAAAAGAGTTTAGAGCACATAAGGAAGACCAAAAATGGTATTTTGCGTTGCCATTAAAAATTAGAAACCAAGTGACAGAAAGAATCAAGTGATCTAGCCAGCCTGGAATACCATCATTTTAAATGGCCCACTGCAATATGATTTTTATTTTTTATTATTCCAGTTCGTAGTCCTAGGACTTCATTTGTTTAGTTATCTAGTGTTGGGTTGATCTCATGACTTCAGATATGAAGCTTATTCCTTTGACATAACCGTCAGCACTTAAGATTCCCAATCTACCACGCAAATAAATTCTAATCAAATGAAGAAAGGAAACTCCTGCACCTACAGTTTACCATGGGGAAACAAACATGAAAACTAGTAATAAGAAACGTAGGCTGAGGTAGAGAGATGAAAAAGAAATGAAAGATTTCAAAGGCATGTACATACCATAACCTGCTCACCAGCCCAACCATCACAAGGTTTAAAATAATAAACTCTTGTAAACCCAGATGTTTCACAGTCAAGCTGGAGAATCAATTTAAGGTAGGAAAACAAAACCAAAGTAATATAGGTTTTGTAAGTTACAATTACGAAGAAGAAATAGATTGGAAGTAAAAAGAATCTTATTGAAGGTATTAAAGACTTAAAACATGTCCTATTTAAGTCATGGAAACTTAAAAAATATCGTAATATATATACTTCGATAGAACTCCCATGATTAAATTTAGTTTCCAAGGTTCAGTTACTAAGATTAAGAATTTCTAGCTGTCAATGCTCTAAGGATAACACAAGCTAGATGGAGACACGCAGTCTCTAGTAATGGTTATACCAGGCAATTCCTGGGAAAACACGCTCAAGAAGCAAAATTTTAAGAATTCCTACAGGTTATAACTCCTACAGAGCCTTAGCTTTCAAAGAGAAATACTGTCAAATATGTCCAAACAATTCCAATTCAGAAGAAAGTATCTCAGAGATTCAAGGATACAGAAATGTCTTGCAACAGCAGTCCAACAGGCGGAGTAACAACTTGCAGGCTCCCAAAACCTTCATCAATACCAGCTCCACCACTGGTTGGCTGGGGACGGCACATGCTCTGGTAGTTACAGGTTGATTTTCCCTTGACAAAAATAAATAAGTAGGTTACTTTCATTTTTAAATACAAGCATTTCTATAGCACTTTTCAAATGAAAACTTGCTTTAGGCTCAATTTGAGGTAGTTATGCTCAATAACCACCCACTGATGTTTCAACATAGCCTACCCTGACCCAGATTTCGATGTCACGCTAGTCCCTCCCACAGACCAACAGAGGGAAAATTTATTACCACAAACACCAGGTGCCCCTTATTAAAACAAAATTTGTACAGCTGAGGTATAGTAGGTTATATTAAAACACCAAACATGGAAAAGTCCAAAAGGAGATCACAAGGAGACATCGAGTTTCCAGCCCATCACATCACAAGGCAACTGGACCACTTACTTGGAAGAAAACAACTCAGAAAGGTCTTGAATTGAACCCTCCAAATCCATGTTTTTCAAACGTTTTAAACATTGTTCAACCTGAAAGAGGAAGAGCAGCTCAAATTCCTTTGTATATAATGCAGACACGGTCACTGATACAACCAGGAAAGCAAAGAGATCCACATTTTCAAAGTATGGAAATAGTCTAAGTACCACAGAATATCTTCTTTTTTAAGGGCAAAGAAATCTGAAGCCCAAAGCAATTCCTTCTGTTTACAAATTTGTAATTTATCCAGCCAAACAAATTTTCTCAAATCAGTAATGACTAAGAAATTACTATATGCCAAAATGTGCTTAATGTTATAAAGGAGACCAAAACAAGTATAAGATTATTTTCAAGATTATAATTTTGCTGAGGCAGCGTGATTTATAACAGTGAAACTATTAAGGCAAGATAGTAAATTATTAACTACTAAATTTCAACACTCTGTAAGCACCACAGAGATAAAGAAAGTGATTGATTTAGTCACTGAACAAATCTATATGAACACCTACGACATACAAGGCATACCGGAAGATAAAATGGTATATAAAACACTTTCCAATCCCTAGTTGCTAAAAATCTAGTAGTAAAAATAAGACATATAAAATATTTAATTAGATACTAAAATAAAAATAGATATAGCCTATTCAAAATTACAATCCTCTCAGCACTAGTCCCTTCCCTATTTTTCTCCATAACACTTTTCCCCACCTGACATACCACTGATTCACTGATGGCCTCTCTCTCCCAACTATAATGTAAGCTCCACAAAGTCAGAATATTTTGTACATTTTGTTCACCACTGTAAACCTGTTCTTAGAATACTGTTCAGTAGTTACTCAATAGTTTTTATTTTAAAAAAATAAAAAGTTAAGAGCCATGCATTGTACACATCTTTATATCCTTCATAGTCTAGATGCAGTCCCATGCATAACCTGTGTGTGGTATTTCATGAGTACTACACACAAACAGCATGCACGGGACTGTATCCAGACTTTAAAGAACATAAAGATCTGGATGAGAACTGGCAACAACAATATCTTGCTAGAGCTACATATATACTACCAAAAAATCAAATTGAAGTTATGGATTCCATCTTAGCACAGTTTTCAGAACAATGGAGGCAATAATCCTTAAATTCTCTGAGGTCAGCTCCTATCTTTTTCAATATTTAAGTCTGGACACCAACCTTTGAGGGAGGTACTGACAACTCAATATGGTAAGGCACTTGGAAAACACAGTGAATTATGGTTCCAAAAAAACCCACAAACACTTGCGAACTTAACAAGGAAGAGAGAAGACATAGAGAAGCATAAGTAGAGTCTTCATATACTCAAAGAATTATCACAGAAGAAAATGAAGACTAACTTTGTGCTTCATTTGGGGGAACGTTAGAAAAAGGCTAATTCTAGTACCTAGCTTTTGAAGGCAGAAAAAAAATTTTTTTTAAGTATATTTCTGCATAAACTGTGAAATGTTAAGGGATATAAAGCAGTAGTAGTAGTGGCAATAGCAGTTGCAGCACCAAGAGCAGCATGAGACGTGTTCCGTATCTATGTGATCACAGGGAACATAAAGCATATACACCAAAAACTGTACCACGTTACAAACTGTATCAACTGCTGTAAGAGAAGTACGAAGAGGAGGCCCAAACAGCCAAGAATCAAAAAAAAAAAAAAAAAAAAGAATTCAACTTCACTAATAATCAGAAAAATTCAACTTAAAATAGAATTATCATAGTATATACTCATGTTACACCTTGGAAATAAAAAGATTATTACTGCCAGGAAAGCTTAAAATGGAACTTAAAGGATGAGAAGACCTTTAACAAGCACACATGGAGGGGCTGGGTAAACATACATGCCCAGGTGAGCAAGAACTCAGAAAAAGGTAAAAACACATGAGCATGTAGAGTTGAGTTCAGGTTGGCTAAAATATAAGATATCTGAAGGCAGAGAAAAGCTGGAGCTAAGAAGACTGAAGAGGCCATATCATAGAGGATCTTCAGGACACAATGGAGAGACATTAAAAATCAAAGTTGTGTTTCAGAATGATTAACCTGGTTTTGGCATACAGAATATGCCAGAGTGTAGGAAAGATTGGAGGAGGAAACATCAGTTAGGACAGTAAGACAACTAAAAGTTGACAAGGTCTAAGAAAAGAAAATGGCAGCTAGAACTGAAGAAAGGACCAGATGCAGAGAAAGTTTTGGTTTATCAGTTGCCTGGATGGGAAAACTACGGAGACAGAGAAGGAACAGAGACAACACAACACCAAATTTTTGACTGGTGGATTATCCACAGCCTGGAAACCAGAAAGAAAAATTAATTCAATATGAGTTAACAAGTTTGTTTTTGTAATAAAAGACTCAAGAGATAAAAACTACCCCAGGAAAAAAAACACAAAATAAAAACTTAGGGAAAAACCATGTTCCCAGATCTTTCTTTGATAAAGAAATCATCCTTTTTGCCTTAAGTAATGGGAGTAAAAAAAATTAATCAGAAAGCATGAGTCTGTAAGATTAGAGACTATATGTCTTTTTCACTCCAGTACTAACCACAGTGACTGATACACAGAAAGTTTTAGAAAATACTTGCAAGGTGGCTCATCACACAAGTAGTGCACTGGACTTCTAAAAAGTACATGCAGAATTAATAAAGTGAATGAATGAACGAGCATATAAGGAATACAGCTTAAGAAGCTCTACTCTGTGATGTAATCCCTGAGCTGGAGGGCCCAATTCTGTCTTAAGCTCCAAAAATTACAAGAAATCACTTTATAAACACAGGCCCCATGCTCTAACCAACTACATGAGACCACTTTATACCACAACTTGCTACATACTCATTTACTTTAACATACTTTCAATTAGATTATGTATCCCACAATAAGTAAACGACAACTTTGTTCTTTTCATGATTTTAGAATTTTGATTATGCTCAGGACACTGTATCTTAATGTCCAACACTTTGTCTTGATCAAATCATTTTATCATTGAACTGGACACTGTTATCACAGACTGCATACAATGAAATAAATTTTTACTTACCTACTACTAACAGGACTGGGAAAGAATTTATCTAAACATACTTTCAAACAAAAATTATTTTTTTGAAATGTTTTCAGGAAAAAAAAAAAAAGAAAGCTAAGTGTACTGTGGAGCTGTAGACCTATAAATCCAAAGTAATTTATGGAGAGTTCTGTAAACAAAATAGTAAGTAGCAGTGTGATCTAATCTTCATCAAGTAAACAGGTTGGTCCTCAAACACAGGACTTCCTCCTCACCTGTTTGAGGGCTAAATGAGGTTTGTGGCGGCCCATTCTGTTGTGATTGCTGTAAAGGACTGTGCATAATACATCTGCTTCTGCATCTAAGGTTTGGCTCTTCAGCGACAGTGTAACAAGATGGCATTCTTTAATTACAGCTGCAATGCAAAGGTCTAAAGCAGAGACATTTAATAAGACTTAGTTTGTTTTTCTACATTAAGTATATCATAGAAAAATACACTAAAAGGAAGCATCATTCCTTATTTGTTTTAAAGGGATCAAGAACAAATTACAGTAATCAGTCTCAACTGTAAGAAAATAAGGAGTCCAGGTACATGAGAAGCTGGAAAATAGTGACAGATGATATAAAGTCCAGGAAATCCTTAAGAGAACATCTATTAAACAAGAATGTACATCTTTACATCACACTTTATCATGACTTTAATAATCTTTCATGAGTACGGTGCATTTAGTGTACACTTACACCTTACGTACTTTGAAGGTGGGGCACACATTCTATACTTCTCTAAATCCTCCATTTCCTATGCCTATAAGCAAGACAGAATGAATAAATTCAGTCTTCAAACTCAAAGGTACTGTATTTGGATTCCACTTTAAGATAGGTAAGAATATATTTGTTAAAAAGGAACCACCATGGCAACCATGGTAATCCACCACGGAAATTATATTATTTGGTGAGTACCTGACTGCACACAGGGTGCTCAGCAGATGTTTCCAAATCTGAAAAGCTGTTAAATATGAGATGTAGTTAATGTGTTATTTATGGCTCTAAGGGTAGCACTAGCACTCTAGGTACAAGTATCATAAAAGCTGATTTCTACATAACATGGAAAATTTTCTTACTGTCCTAACTATCTGGAGACAGAATGGGGCTGCCTTGGGGATGGGGGAGTTGGTGAATGTCCATTGCCTAATTGGAAGCCTATTAAAGCATTTTTGAATAGAGAAAGAGAGAAAAATAACCTGTAAACTGTGTAGGATGCATCAATGGGAAGACAGATGTGATGATTTGATAGTTTACAAGTATTTAATATTAATAATAGCTAGCAATTGAATGTGTATTTTACCATGCCAGGCTGGGTTCCAAATGCTTTTTCTATACCAACTCCTTTATCCCCCCCAAAAAGCCCCTATGAAGCAGGTACCATTTTAATAGCCATTTGAAAGCGAGCTCACTGAGTCACAGAAAGGTTAAATAACTTCCCCAAGCTCCAGCAAAAGGAAGAGCTATGATTCAAAACCAGACAATCTCACTCCTTGGCCAAGCTCCTACCTACTATGCCCTACTGCCTAATTGCAATCTCCTACCTACTATGCCCTACTGCCTAATTGCAGCAATTCTACCCATCAATCGTTGGTAAAACACTTTAGTTTAGACAAATTTCATCGTTAGATCCTCCCAACGCCCCAGTGAGGGGTAGGGAGAACTAGCCCAGTTTTACAGATAAGAAGCAGAGATCCAGAAAGACTGCGATTTAAGTCCAGAGTGGTTAGGGGACGCCTCAGCAAGAGTCGGGACACGGACTGGAGGGTAAACAGGGCTCCTGGTGGCCCGAGCGAGCACAGGTTCCCAGGCAGGCAGCACTTTTCCCCGGAGCTAGCTGCATCTGCCTCCCTCCGTTCGTTGGCTCGGGGCTGGGCCTTCGTCCTTCATCGCTCCAGCCAGGCCTTGCGTGGGCAGTGGGTTCCGTGAAGGGCTGCGAAGCCAGGGACCCTGGCAACTTATTCAGCAAACTCCCCAGCCGGCCCCTCTCGGCCCGTCGCACCCCGCACCCCGCGCCCCTTCCCAGCGTCCCGCGGGCTCAGGAAGTCCCGCCTCCGCGCACGTGCGCCGGCCGGCGGGGCGGCCTCCTCCGGAAATGTCTGCCCACTCGCCGGGCGCCTCACTCACCCAGGGCTGCTCCCGGCTCCTGCACTGTCACTGCGCTGCGGCTCCCGGCTTTGGGGATTCTCACGCGGTTCCACGGCTCCGGGCCCGGAGGCACCGCAGCCATCCTGCGAGGCGGGAGACGACCTGGGGAAGGCGGAGCTGGGCGAGCCCAGGGCAGCGACAGAAGGCGTGGCGATGTGACGAAGTACGGGAGGAAGGGGGCAAGGGGTAGGACTGGGGCGGGGCCAGGAGCGCGGGGCGAGGCGTCCTTTGCGGGGGCGCGGAAGCGTGGGGCCAAATACAGTGGACTGGGGAGCACCCAGGTCGTCCCGCAACCGGGTTTTACGGTACCCAAACCAGACCGCGTATCGTAATCCCTGGGGAGAGTTTTTGGGAGAAAAAAAGCCCCATTCTGGTAGTACTCAGTCAGAATCTCGGAATCTCTGGGAATGGGGTGAGGAACCCGCATTTCGTTTAAGCTTCCGCTCAACAGATTCTGAGGCACAACCAAGTTTGGAACTACTTTGAGGCATTTACATCCCTAACTCCGCCTGTGACGTTAGGAGGAAAGGAAGAAATAAAGAGTCTTATGCAAGTTGCAGCATTTGTGACGGAGTCATTTACTTTGTCTGAGTAGTTAAGGGAAGGTCCATCATGTCTTGTACAACAGCAAAACCGCAGTCACATCACAAAAGCCTGGAGGCATGTATCTATCACCCCCATCCTCCAGTGTCCAAGACAAGGTGATATTCCAAGCTCTACTGATCGTTACCTCATTAATATCTTTCTATTAGTTCATTGTTACTCGGCGACACTGATGTCCCTTGAGTACATAAGGTCCCCACCATAATGTATTAGAGAGGCAGTCAGTGGGTTTTGGAAACAGACTGCCGAGGTTCTAATTCTAGCTTTGCCTTTTACTAGCTCTCTGTTCTCGGGAAAGTTGCTTAACTCCTCCAGACCTTAGTACACCTATGGGTAAAATGAAGATGATAATTAATACCATGCAGGCTTGTAAAGTGCCTCTGGCATACAAACAATAAACATTTACTCCTACCATAATTAATATTGTTGATATTATTACTACTATTTAAGGCAAGTAGTCTTGCCATATTAAAACTTTCCATGCTTTCTGTGTTGACTTTGCTCATACTACTTCCTCTACCTGGAACATTCTGAAACCCAATCTCTCTTACTCAGCTCTGGGGTTACAACCCTTGGTAATGCTTCCTGAACACCCCTATCCTCACTCCATAACTTGATAGACTCCTTTAATGTGTCACCACAGTGTTCTATATTGGCCTATGTATTAGTTTCCTATTGCTTTCGTAACAAATTATCACAAACTTAATGGCTTGAAACAGCATAAAATTATTATCTTACATTTCGGGGGATCAGAAGTCCAAAATCAATCTCATTGGACTAAAATTGGCAGGGATGTTTCCTTCTGGAGGCTCTCAGGAGGAATTCACTTCCTTGCATTTTACAGTTTCTGGAGGTTGCCTTCGTTTCTTGGCTCATGTCCCCATCCTCCACCTTCAAAGTCATAGCATAGCATCTTCCAATCTCCCCTTTTTTTCTCTCTCACCCTCCTCCGGCCTCCCTCTTAAAAACACCCTTGTGATTACATTGGGCCCACCAAGATAATCAGGATAATCTCCCCATCTCATAATCTTTAACTTAATCGTATGTACAAAATCCCTTCTACAACATAAGGTAACATATTTACAGATCCTGGAGATTAGGATGTGAACATCTTTGGGGGGCCATTATTCAGCCTACCAAAGCCTCTGTCACAGAATTTACTTCACTGTATTGTATTTACTGTGTATTTGTATGTCTCCTTTCCCAGTGGCATGTGACCTTACTGAAGGCAGTACTACCAATACAACTTACTTGTCTTTATATCTCCATGCTTAGCTCAGAGCCTGGCATGTCGTAGGACCTCAGTAGATATTTACTGACTGAATAAGAAGATAGATGATGCTTAAATAGAGGTTTTAAAGGATGTTTGGGAATTTTCCCAGGCAGTTGAAAAGGATATTCCTGATGGAGAGGTGTTAAACAGTATGGTTGTGAAGAATGACTAGTCCTGAGCCAGGATCATTGGTGCATGGTGTGTGCTAAGGGATGAAGCTGGGGAGTACTGGTGTCAGATCAGGGGCAGAATTTGGATTTTTACCCTGAAGACTGATAGTTCCCAAACCTGATGGCTATCAAAATTACCTGGATAGCTTTTAAAAGTAGAGATTTTCAGGTCCCGCCTTGGAAATTCTTATTCATTAGTTCTTAGTAGGGCTCTAATCTGTTTTTTCAAAGGTCCTTGTGATGGTAATCTTGGTTGAGAAGCCCTTGCTGTAGGTGATAATGGAATCCCTCACTGAGTCTTAGGCAGGGTAATTTTGGTCATCTGGCATCAGAGGAAGAGCACTCTGGAGAACAGATTTGAGAGAGGAGAGGGTAGAGGTAGGACACCATATGGCAGTCCTTTATAAAAGCTGAGGCCAGAAATGATGAAGGCCTGAATCTTCAAGCATTGGTACTAGAAATAGATAGTATGACTTATTTAGATGTATAGTGTCTAGATATTTACATGTCTACAATATTTACATGACTTCCAGATTTTTGCCTTGAGTTTCAGATACGGCATTCAGAAGAACAGATTTAGACAGGTGGCAGGGATGATGAGGTAACTTTTAATATACGAGTTTGTGATTGCCCATAGGCTGTCCACAAGAAAATGTCCAATTTACTGGTTGAATAAATAGGACTATAGCTCAAAGGTGATTGTGAAGGGAGGAAGTAGAAAGAGTGAATACAGGAAAATGTTTTTTAAAGCTTAGATGAAAAGGGAAGGCAGAGTTTATGTGGTGATAGGATCAAGGAGGGTATGTTTTGCTTTGTTCTTATTTTAAGGATGGTGTGTCAATCAGGGTTTCACCAGTCAAAAGAACCAATAGGGTAAATAAAAGGATTTGATGAAAGTAATTGGCTTATGCAATTGTGGAGGGAAATCTGGTAGGGTAGGAAAAGTCTGAAATCCATAGGTCAGATGGGAAACTCTCAGGCAGTAGTTGAAACTGTAGTCCACAGGTGAAGTTTCTTCTTCCTTCTTCAAGGAAATCTAAGTTCTGTTCTTGAGGCCTTTCAACTGACTGAATCAGGATCACCCTTATTACCCAGGAAAATCTTCTTTACATAAAGTCAACTGATTGTGGATGTCAATCACATCTACAGAATACCTTCACAGCAACACCTACATTAGTGTTTGAATTACCAGGTACTATAGCCTAGCCAAATGGACACATAAAGCTGACCATCACAGATGGGAAATGACTTGGACATATATATAGGCTGAGGGGAAGAAGCCAAAAGAGTAAAAGAAGCTGGACAAACTAAAGAGATAAAGGGGAGAGAATTGATGGATCAATTCTCTCTCATTCAACGAAATTTTTGAGCATCAGCTGTTTGCCAAGCACCATACTAGGTACCAGAGGATACAAACAGAGATTGAATCAAGTTCTTAGGTAATGGGTTAACTTAAAGATAAGAAGCCTTCATTCTCTGAGCCAGGAAGAAAAATAAAGATAGATATAGATATAGATATGTTTGGGGTGAAGTGATAGAAAGATGAGGGAGCCCAAGAATGAGAGCTTCTGTGTTCTAGTGGAGGAGGATTTGAGATCATTACCAAGAAAGGAAGGCAGGGAGATAGTGTTCCAGATGAGCAATGGATATTGAAATCAGACTTTCCTTGAACTGGAGAAGGAAAAACAGACATAAGCTATGTACAATAAAAAGTAAGGTTTTAGAGCCATTTTTTAAAAATTCCTATACTGCAAAGAAAGACTGTCACAGATGCAGATGACTGACTATTAAATATATAAAATCTTTTCCATCTCATTAGTAATCCAAGAAATACAAATTAAAATAATTTTGAGTTACTATCAAATAGACAAAGAGTAAAAAGCATGATGTTCCTTGTTACTAGGCCATTGCACAAAAATTTAGATATAAAGTTATCCTTTCTTGTTGTAATTATGAAAATGAAAATGATGTATCCTCATGATGAATCAGCTGTTTTCTAATATTTTGGGGGTGGAATTATTTTTTCCCACAAAATCAAAAATGTAACCAGCCAGGCACTGTCCTCAGGACCCAGCATCCTCAGAGCACTGATACTCTGTGCCACTCCAGGGAGTGCAGGCTCCTTGCTGGGACATGGCCACACAGTGCCTCCATATGTTGCCCACCACTCTGGGCATTGACCAGCAGCCCTCTGGTGATGAGAAATCCCCGTTTTGTATGTGCAGTACCCTGTCATCTGTGGTTCTTATAATTTATAAATTCTGTCAAAAAAAATTTTTTTTAAGATATCAAAAATGTAAAATATTAAAAATTTAAAATAAATATGTAAGATACATAGATATCAAAAAACATAAATATATAAAAGTGGAATTGCAGTGGGTAAGGGTGTGTGGTGGAACGCAGGGCCCTCCCATTAAGTTCTCCTGACCAGGCCCTAGTGGGGATTCACCAGACATGTCCCAGGAGCAATTTGTAACCCACTGTTATAAATGAATATGTATTGATGTGAGCAATTTTTTAGGATACAGTAAAGTGTTTTTTAAAGCAGTGTAGAAAACTATACACAATGGGATTCCATGAAAAAATACACGTCCACACATTGAGAGAAATGTCTGGAAGGATATAAACAAAGATATTTACAAGGGTCATCTTTCCAGCCATAAAATGAATTTTTTTCTTCTGTGAGCTTATTTTCTCTTTTTATTTAAATAAAAGAAAGAAGTGTTGCTATTGTAATGACAAAAAATAATATTTTTAATGACATACTGTGTACCGAAGTTTTAAAATGTGTGTGAGTGTGAGTGTGTGCACATGCAGCAGCATATACACATACTTTTTGGACCATTCACCCATGGCGTTTCAGCTCTAATCCCATGCTTTTATATTTGCTCTGTGATGTTGGGACTGGGACTTCCCAAACTACATTCTTTGCCAGCTGGTAGTTGTACCAACATAGCCCACTAGAGGGAGGTTGAAGACAGGAGGAGGAGAGAAGGTACTTCACTTTTGTTCCTGACAACGTTGCCCAGCAACAGCTCTTCACCCCAGGTAATGGCAGTTGGTTCCAGTCCCTGGCTCTTTTTGACACACTCCCAGGACTACCCTTAGAAGTACTAGCAGTATCTGGATGGTGTTCTGTCCTTGGAGATCTGGGTCTCAATTCTGTAGGTCTCTTCCTCTAAAAGTCTAAAAACATAACCCCAAATTCTTTGCCTTCTTACCCCAGCTCCAGGAGTTGTAACTGCTTTCAGCAGTTATCCCTGTGTTATCTCAATGTCGTATTTTGCACTTCAGTTTTTAAATATCTAATTAACCAATCCCTTATTTTTCTTAAATTCTCTCTGGTGAGATAACGTAGTATTATTCTGTTTTACTGATGAACTCTGACTGACAAGATATTTAGAACCAGAAGTGGTCCCAGGAAACAGTCCCTCAAAACTAAATTGCAGTTGGCTGAGCTCTGTCCTTACCTTTGAACATATTGGTGATCTCTTTATCAAGGGGAAAAGGGATATGATAAATCCCTGGTGTGCTGTGGCATCGTGCTTAATCACCTGAGTTTGATTGTGATGAAGAACCTTCTGAAGCCCATCAGGGACCAGGTGACTATTACAGTAGCAATTCTGTTTCTGAGTGCACTGGAGAGCCTCTAGAAAATGACAAGCTCAGGTCTTAAACTCTTAGCTCAAGTCACAGAGAATCAGAGCGCATCTACTGTGGCCCTAAAAGAATCACTTATTTCTTATAGCTTCAGGGTTGACCTTGCCCCTAAATTCAGTTCTGAGGGTTGCAGAATTACAACCTAAATTGAATTCATAGACTCACAAGTCTCATATGTGAAAGTTAGTGCTCTGATTGGTGAGAAGAAGGACCCTGAGCATTGGAGTAGGAACTATATCATTGTACTTGAGAAAAGCTGAGAATATTAGAGCAGCCTGCCTTCCTGTGTCTGAGTAATAGTAATTCCTGTAATAGTCTAAGACCCATCCCAACCATTTCTCATCACCTCTAGGGCTATAACTAGAGTTAGATATTGGTTTGCTTCAGGAGGATAAGTACTTACACGGAAGGAAATAGCTGACACTTCAAAATAATTGCAAAATGTTGCTGATTTTTAGTGACAAAAACTGAAGTTATATTGGGTTTTAAGATTAGCCCACAGAGAACAGAATATAAAACACTGGAGTAGATCAAATGTTTCTATATGGGTCATCATCATATCGGTTACTACTGAGTCTTGCAGCTAGAAGTGTGTCTAACAGTTTCCTTTGGTAATTGAAACTTGAACCTAGCTGTAGCATACATTCAATGAGACAAAGATGCACAGAATTTTCCTGGCATAATGCAGAGGAAGAAATCCAAAGGTTTAGGGAAATTGGAATGTTGGTGTCGATTTATAATCTGTGGTCTGCACACCCACCTCACCCGCAGCTGTGTTCTCTGAGCGACTCAGAGGTTTCTCTCTCCACTAATACATTCAGAAATACATTAATGAGGGTCTACCAATACTTTCACAAAATTCTGTAATGGCTGTTTCCTGTAGGTTAGAGTGATGATAGAAGATAACTCCATTGAAATGGGTTCCCTGATTTCAGTCCGGATGATGGGATTCCAGAATGACAAAGGCCTGTTGGCAATAATTAACTATGAGTGACAAGGTTGGTGCATTTACTATACTAGGCAATAAAAACAAAATGGAAACTGGATTGTTTTGACTAGCAGGGATCTTTAGTGGTGGATAAATTGATCGTGGTGTCTGTAGGAATCAAACAGATATTAATATATAACTTCATCTGTATAACTAGGACCAGAAACATGATTTGAGCACCAAAATGGAGAGCTATGACCTCTCAATTTGCAAACTTAAACAAGTTCAAAAATACAAAGTTCCATGATGAATAGGGAATCCAAGATGATGATGCTCATCACTGTCTTTAGAGTAGGAAAAATTGGAAACATAAATATTCTCGGGGTTCAGGACATGCTACCCTAAAATATGGCACCTTGAAAATTGAGAAGCAAAAGGTCATTCTCTGACCTTCTCCTACCTTTTTGCATGAGAGCTAGCCGTAAAAGAATTGTCTGACCTACCTCCTCTGAAAGTAAGTCATAAGACCATCATGTGATATGTGTCCTACCCTATACCCAGAGAAAAGGAATGAAGACACAGAGAAGAATCTGAAAAAACAGGCCTTGCTAATTTCCCCCCAGTTGATTACCATCAGATCATATCCCATTTGTCCAACCATGTTTCTCCACAACTATCCCCTTCTTTCGCCAAACCTAGCACAAAAGTAGACAGTTTTCCCTAGGTCTTTGAGTCTTCATTTCTGAAGACTTCCTTGTCACATAAAACTTTGATTAAATAAATTGATTATGTTTGTCTCTTGTTAATCTGTTTTTCATTATAGGGGTGTGAGCCATGAGCCTTGTGATGGGTGAGGAAAAGATACTACCTTTTCTCCCCTACAATATCCATGCACCAATTATCTATTTCTGGTTAACAATCAATAATTTAGTGACTTAAAACAATCATTTTAATGCTGACAGTTCTATAGGTCAGGAATTTGGGCAGGGCTCTACAGGAATGGCTTGTTTCTCCCCCACATGGTGTAATTGGCTGGGGTGGTTTGACTGGATTGAGTAGATCCAAGATGGGTTTACTCACAAGTCTGGCATCCCCCCAGGATGGCTCAAATGGCTGAGGGTGGGCTGGTATGGCTGGGTCTCTGTCTTCCTGTGGCATTAGCTGGGCTCACACATATGTCGAGCCTCGGTTCTCTGTGTGACTTCTCTGTCCACATTATAACTCACCCTCTAGTACATGTCTCTCCAAATAGACTGTCTCCAATAGGATAATCTGGATGTCTTTACATAGTAGATGGGATCCACCCTGAGCAAAAGTGGATGCTTCAAGGCCTCTTAGGATCTGGGCTCAGAAGTCTTCAAATACCAGTTCCATCATACTCTACTGGTCAAAATAAGTCAGAAGGACATAAGTCAGAAGGACAGCCCAGATTCAAGGAATGGGGAAATAGGCTCAATTCTTGCAGCGGAAAGCAGTAAAGACTCACTGCAAAGAGGCACAATGCAGGGAGATGTGTCCACTATTGTCCTCTCTCTCTCTCTTTCCCTTTCTCCTTTCCTTTCATAAGGGGAGGAGAGATTAATTCCATAGCCAACTTTCTTGAAAGTCTAACTTCTTTACCACATACTTACTCTTCAACCAATTGCAATTTAGTTTCTAACTTTCTACTAAAATTACAATATCCATCAGTGTGCCAGCAGGAAGCAGAATCCATCTCACATGGTTCAAAGGAAGAGGCTACTTACAGAGATACAGGTAGGATGAAGGCAATAAACATGGGATCTTGAGGCACTCAGAGAGTGTATTAGTCCGTTTGTGTTGCTATAACAGAAATACCTGAGTCTGGGTAATTTACGAAGAACAGAGGTTTATTTGGCTTATGATTTTGGGACAGCTGCATCAGGCACAGGCCTCAGGCTGCTTCTACTCATGGCAGAAAGTGATAGGCAGCCAGCGGGTACAACTAGATCACATGGCAAGAGGAAGCAAGAGAGAGGAGAGGTGCCAGTGTCTATTAAACAACCAGCTCTCATTGGAACTAATAGAGCGAGAGCTCACTCAGGCCTCCTGCCCCCAGGGAGACCATTAATCCATTCATGAGGGTCCGCCCCCATGACTCAAACAGCTCTCAACACTGCCACATGGGGAATCAGATTTCCACATGAGTTTTGGTAGGGACAACACATCTAAACTCTACCCGAGCGGCAACAGTGGGAAATCATTATCATTACCAGGGCTGAAGAAACAAGGTGAGGAATTAGAACAGTGAGAAGAAGAACCAGGGAGAAGAGGACATCAGGTGGGAACTAAAGACAAGGAGGGACGGGTTTACTGCCCAAGACAAGACAAGGAAGCAGGGAGAGGATGGGGGAAAATATCCTGCCCTCTCTCTTCTTCTGCCTCATGATCTGCCTTCGCCTCCCATTGGCCAAACCCAGCTGAAAGCCAGAGGGCATAGGAGCCCACGAGACAAAGTATACGAGGCTCAGCCTTCAGGGGCACAAAGTAAGGAGAATGGTGGATAAACAAAATAACCAGGACATTCACCCACAATCTCATTTTTAATAAAATTCTGAGTCTCGCTTTGATACTGCTGACTACTGCCTCCTTGAAATACTCCATTCCTGAGACATCTGTGCATCACATTTTGCTGCTCTTTGGGATGCTCCTGCTCGGTCTCCTTTGCCAGTTTCTCTTCCTCTGTCCATTCCTTGTATATTGGTGTTCCCTACACACTCTTATGGCTCCATTCATAAATTGAAAACACACAAATCTTTATCTGTAGTTCAGATTTCTTTCCTGAGCTTCAGACTTCAGAGTAGGTGGCTACAGTATACTCGTATATTTGTATGTCTGATGATCCTGAAGGACCTCATATTTAATGTGTCTCCAAATGTACGTATCTCCCACCCTCCTTCCTGAAAACTTGCACCTCTTTCCCATGTCTCACTGAATAGCACTACTATTCACTCTGTTATCCAATTAATCATCCAAGCCATTCTCCCTACTGCTAATAGAATAACTTTCCTTAAATGAAAAATATGATCATTTTACTCCTTGGCATTCAGCGGCTTACTCATTCCATGATAAAGCCTGAACTTCTTAACATGGTTTACAAAGCTTACAAAGCTTGTGTCAAATACAGCTAGCTGTTCAATGAGATCCATGTTCTCCTCTTATTCCTGGGTGCACAGCTGAGCTACTTTCCCCAGCCTCTCTTGAAGCAGGTATGGCCAAATGACTAAGTTCTAGCCAATGGATGCCATTTCCCTACTAATGCCTTCAGGAAGCAGCTGTGCCTTTTCCACACTCTCTCTTTTCCCTTGAGTAGTGAGGATGAAGCCCTAGAAGTGGCAAAACCGCAAGATGGAATTATTTTCTGGAGGAGAGCCACTGCAGACACCTGCTTGGACTATTAAGTGAGCTAGGAATACATTTCTGTCAAAAACTGAAGAGCATAGAGGTTAAGTACCTAGCTCAAGGTCACATGGCAAGTATTCAGTGGAGCCCAGCTTTGAATCCAGACCACCTTACACCAGAGGCCAGGTTATTGACCTTTCTAGTGTACTGCTTTTCCTGTTACACATTAAAAGTTTTTATTCTGTTGCTTAATTGTCTCCAGCCAGTAAAAGCTTTTTAAGAAAAAAGAGTATGTGTGTTTGCCAATCATTGCCTCTCTGTACCTAGCTGAGTATCTGACATATAATAGGTGCTCAATAAATACTTATCAAATGCTATGGTCTGAATGTGGTGTCCCCTAAAATTTGTATGTTGAAATCCTAACCCCCAAAGTGATGATATGAGAAGGTGGGGCCTTTGGGAGGTGATTAGGTCATATGAGGGTAGGAGCCCACATGAATGGGATTAGTGCCCTTATGAAAGAGGCCCAAGGGAGCTCATTGCCCACATTTGCTTTGTGAAGCCACAGCGAGAATGTGCTATCTATGAACCAGGAAATGGGTCTTTCACAGACACTGAATCCACCAGCATCTTGATCTTGGACTTCCCAGTCTCCAGAACTGTGAGAAATAAATATTTGTTGTTTATAAGCCACCCAGTTTATGGGATTTTTGTTATAGCAGCCCTAATGGAGTGTGACACTACATGAATATGTGAGAAAGCAAAATATTTTGGCTCCAAAATATATTTCTTTGACATATTTCAAGTTGGCTAATTCAGAGAGACTGGAAAAAAGATTGGCTAGAAGGCTGCTTCTCTGTGGAAGGAAATTTACATCCATAAATGCAAATAGCCAGGCTTCCTGCGAGGAGCCCCTCCTTTGTCTACTATTTACTCTTTCTGAGGGCAGCTGTAAGATTACTTGAAGTATTTTGATTTGCATACAAGATGTCTCTAGTTAACTTTAACTTCTGACTTCCTTCTTTCACCTGTGACAACACCTCCCGCTAGAACTTCAGAGAAACCTGGTCTCAGGCTATTGTTCTGGGTCTTCTACCTCCCCACACCTTCTCTCTCTCATGAGCACTGGTATATAAGCTTTGTACCCCCACTGGAATTTAGGACATTACTTTCTTGTGATTCATGTGCTTTGCTTCCTCCCAGCACATGAAATAATAAAATTTGTTATGCCTTTTCTTCTAATTGATCTAAATTTTTCAGTGATTTTTATTAAAGAAGCTGCAGGAGTAAAGAGGAAATTTTCCCTTTGGCCCCTACAAATAGCACTGGTGGCTTATGAAAAAGATGGGGGCAAAGAGAGCAAATAAAATGCTTGTTCCTCCTCTCTTGTTTTACTGATTTTGGGCAAGGGAGAGAAGAGCATTTTGAAGAAGAGGGAAGAAATTTTCTCACATGTACAGGGCAGAGGTCAATCAAGAGTTGACAGTATCTATGTAACTTTTTTTTTTTTACAGGGAAGTACTTTTGAAGTTACAAACATGTAACTGCCAATTTTTTTTAAAGAAAATCTACTGCAAGCAACGTTATCAACCTCCAGAAAACTTACACATAGTATTACCAAGCATATTGCCAAAAAGCGTACAGCATGCACACTTAGAAATACAAAATTTAAAAATTGTAAGCAACAGGTAAGCTTTATATTTATAAGAATGTGAAAAGAAGTCCCCTTTTTGCACTGTTTATAAAGGACTGGCTTTTTGTTTGCTATCTTCATTTTGGTTGTATTTTTTGATGTTAACACATTTTGTATAAATGTATAGCTGTATTGAATCACTTTGTATCAAATATTAAGTGTGACTCGGTAGTATTAATCAATTGAAACCCATTTTAGTCACTTTTTTCCAAAAAATACTGCCAGATGCTGATGGTCAGTGTAATTTCTTTGCCTGTTCAGTTACAGAAAATGGTGCTCAGTTGTAGAATGTACTGTACCTTTTAACACCTGATGTGTACATCTCACGTAACAGAAGGGGCAACAATAAAATAGTGATCCTAAAGAAAGCGGGGGAAAAAAAGGAATTAACAGTATCTGAACCATCATTAATTCATTAATTCTCACATTTCAAAAGACACCTTAATGGGAGAAAGTCATTTACATGGCACTTAGCAGCTGTCTTTAATTTCTTTTCCTGAGAAAAATTATTCCTTAGTAATGAACTTCCAAATTTCTTCCATGTAGAATGACTTTATGTCCAAATCCTATTCATCCTTTAATTCCTAGTTCAGATATCCCTTGTTTCATCTACTCCAAAAGCTGGAACTAATCTCTTCATCTCTGAACTCTCATCTCACTTTACCTCTTCCTCTCTCGTGATACTGCACATGGTCTGCCTTGTTCTTGAGAAATTTATGCTAGTTTTGCAGGGACCTTTGTGCAGGTGATGAATATCTCCCATACTGCTGGCATGTGAGTGCTCAGGATACTTGTTGAATAAATACTGAATGAATTAAGTAATTCATAAATATTAAAAAGCCTTCCGATATGAACCAAGTACTAGCTTGGCATTAAGAATTTCTTAGTTGAAAAAACACAGTAGCTCTAGAAGTCACTAGAACACATCATAAAGGTCAGTCATACACTGATACAGAATAAAGTGTTAATATCCCATACACTAGTCTCCAAAATTTTTCCTTCATATAAAAATGTATCCTGTGGTAGATTTTAGTTAAAAATGCATGCTTCTACCTGGATGTACTTTTTGAGAATTTTGTCATTTTTAGGGCTTAAAAAAAAGCATCTTCTCTTTTGAAATGTAATTTGCATGCAGAAGTCTTAAGAAGACAGTCTCTCACTTGCATTGGGGGAATCTCGGACCTTATAAGACTAACATGTTTCATTTGAATTCCTGAAGAAAATTGTGGTTCAGAATTTGATCTGAATGTATAGGATAAATCCTAGTTTAAAATCTTGGATGTGTAAGAATTACAGTTTTCCTGGGTCAAACGCTGATTTTCACTTTTTGGAAGTATTTAAAAATAACTTTACAATAACCTTATAATTATCTCAAGATACATGAAATGATGGTTGAAGAAAAGAAAGAGTTTGGAGAGAGAAATTAGGAACGAGTTCCTAGCAAACAAAATGGGAGTGGAATTAAAGTTCCCATTGCTGAGAAATCAAACCCTCATAGATCAACTGTTCGAACTCCATTCATTTAATGTATCTTTCTTTTATAATATTTAGATTCACATCTTAGTGTAACTTAATAGCTTTAAGGGTGTTTATTCCTTGTGCACTTTTGCGCTGACACCTTAACAGCATTCGCTTAGGAAATCAAAGTCCTGTTATGGCTCGTTCAATACCTGTCCTTTCCACCAGACCGGATTGCCCTCCCTTAGGTTATTCTGGCTTCAGTTAGAACCTCATCTGCGTCCCACCCTTCGGATGAAATCCCAGTTCCATGTCCTCGGGGAGAATGGAGACAAATCCACCTATCTCTGGCAGAGAAAGTTCAGAAAATCAAAGAAAAGTCCCACAGGCAAAGTAGATGCACATAATTTCAAGGCTTGGCCCTGAAGAGGAAGAAGGTTCCTTGACCTGAAGGCCTCATTTTGGACGGGAGTGGCATAACCTAAATTTATTTCCAAGGAGCAGAGTCGCGTGACCCTAGGAATGGCTAGACTAAAAAAGAGTTGATAATTAGATAATTGGATGTGTTTTCTCTACCTTAAAAACTAAATGCCCAAGAATTGGACTTGAGAAAATGGAATTATTATTTTTACTCTTTGACAGCCATGAGGCAAAATTTCCAAGTCTGATTTGTAAGGTGTATAGGGATTTGGTTGCTTGTTTTGCTTTCTTCTCTCTTGCCAGTTACCTCCTGAGAGCTGGGCATGGATCAGTAGATCTCTCCGCAGTGGCTGCCAGCAAGTCTGTGCCTGATTTGGCAAGTTTCTGAAAAGGTACCAGTGCCTCCTCCCACCGGGGCCTCTGATGGAACGTAACACCCTAGAACAATGCCAAGGGACAGAGCCAAGCCACATTTCAGTGTCTGCTGCTGAACCAAGCTCTGAGCAGGGGCCATCTTTTCTGCTCAAGTTGTTACTGGAATCTTTCAAGTGCTTGCTTTTGAGACTAAACTAGCCAAAAAAGATAACCTCTATACACCCACCATTTCCAAGAGACCCATTATCTGTGCATTATGTGTACACACTCAAAAACACACATGCACACATACCAAGAAACAAAAAATTCTCAGGAGAGTCATGTTCCTAAAAGCTTTCTTTTTTACATCCATATTTATTGCTGTTTCTTCTCATAAAATCTACTATTGGAGAGACGGGCATGACAAGAATTTTGCCTCAGGAGTGTACGAGAAAACATGATCAGGGCAGTAAGCACAAGTATTCAAGTAGCAACAAGGTACTAAAGTGTGATAAAGCATCTGATTCAGGTCAACTTTGGGATAAAAATTAGGGATACTGATATTAGCATTGAAAATCTCCCTCCACGACCATGAGAACAGGAATGTTTAGTTCCTTGCTCTGTCCTAAGTGCCTAGAACATTTCAGATACTCGATTAATATTTGCCAAATAAAATGCTTAAGAAATGGATGACATCAGAGACCAGCATGCTATCTCTTAGTAAGCCCACTTTAGACACTCTTTCTTCCTCCAGCATTAAAACAGATCATGATTTCTTCAGCTTAGCACCAGCTGAAGTAGTTGGCTTGGGCTTAGGGGCCATGTACTATGCATCTTAAACAACAATATCTACAGGGATGAGATGCTCACCCTGGAGAGGCGTGTGGGCACAGATACTGACTGAACAAATGGAAGATTCCCATCTCATACTCTCTCTGGCATTGGGTTGCCATATCTAGTAAGTAAAAATACTGGGTGTTTAGTTAAGTTTGAATTTTAGATAAATTAATTTGGCATGGGACAAATTTATACTGAAAAAATATTCATTATATATCCGAAACTCAAAATTTACTGAGTATCCTATATTTATCTAGAAACCCTACTATGGGACATGCACTTTCTGAGAGGATTGTCTGAATTTTTAAATTGTGATCTCTCTTTCTGGGCCCACAGGCTGCATCTGTTTGACTTCAATGTATGAATGCCATTGTGGTATGATGATAACAGTGGTTTCCATTTCATCCTTTTAAGCATTCAATCAAAAATTCTAGTATTTAAAAACGTTTCCTGAGCTGAGAGTCTTGAGAACCACTAGCATACAGCCTTTAGCAATCAGTCTTCTTTGACCAGAACAGAGTGTGCTCTACAACCTTCTTCCTTTACTATACATAATTTCTGGGATACCTTTGCTTAGAAGGTTGATAATAGGCTTAGGAGGCCTTGTTTTTCCTAAGTAACTTCCGGCCAACTATCAACCTCTTATTCATAGAGTGGATCTAACACCTGATTCTGGGGATGGGGCAAGGGATCATAATGGAAGAGTGTGGGGAAAAAAGGACTGAATTAGGTGATGATGATATGAGCTCAGCTTTTCCAAGATAAATATGGCTTAGAAAAAGTGATCCCCAGACTTCTCTTCACAAACATCCGTTATTAGTCCTGGACCAGAGCCAGCCTTTCCTGAGAACCCATACCCACCTGTGACTCTAAACAAGTGATTGTTTCCCAATTACAACCTCAAAGGGATGGGGCCCGCCTTTACCATGAGCTCAGCCCTGTACTTCATGGGTCAACTTAGCCAGAAGGCTCAGTGGGGCAGGCATCCCTTGTGCCTTGGGTGGAGTGGGGGTGGGAGGAGGTGCAGGGGGCAGAGGAATCTACCTAGTAACCAGGGAGAGGACACAAACAGATGCTTTCCCATTAGAAAATCTCTGTCCAAATGACCTCAAAGCTTATAGAATTTTGTAAAGAAAATGCTCTTTTGTCACTTGTAAGCATGATCATTTTTTACTGAATTATAACATAAATGAGTACGATTAAATCAAAAGAGACAAATTAAATTAATGCAAACAAAATTCTTGCTTTTCCAGAAACCTTCATTATATGGCATATAAAGCCTTTTGCAAATTAACACCTACCTGCCTTTCCATCCTCATCTCCTGCTGCTTCTTTCTAGGACTGCCATACTCTACCCCAGGGTTTCTCAACCTCAGCACTGTCCACATTTTGAATGGGATAAGTCTTTGTTGTGGTGGCTGTCCTGTGCATTGTAGGATATTTAGTAGCATCTCTGGCCTCTACCCACTAGATGCCAGTAGCACATCCTGTGTCGCTCCAAGGTCATGACAATTAAAAAATGTCTGGAGGCATGGCTAAATGTTCGCTGGGGGGGCAAAATCATTCCCACAAAGAACCACCAGAGGGTAAAATTACTCCCATTGAGAGCCACTGTTCTAAGAACCTCTCCTCACCACACACACGTGCATGCATACACACACACACACACACACACACACACACACACACACACACACACACACACACACACACACACACACACCTTTTCTCCTATTCCCTTTACCTGAAACACCCTGCTTTTCCCCTTTCTACTGCCAAACTTGAACTTATTCTTTAAGGCCTAAATCAAATGCTACCCTATACAGCCTTGCTTATAATCCATGCCAATTTAGTTTCCTTTCCCTCCTCTAGGCTGCCATTGGCACTGCGTACGTCTTCTTTTGTGCTAATAGTGTTTACCATGTGAAGTTGCAATTATTTATTCACCTTTCCCAGCTTCTCCCACAAGGCTGTGAGTTCCTCAAGAAAAGGTCTGTCTACGTATCCACACTACCCAGCGTGGTCTCCTACGCACGCATGTCTGTAGATGTGCGTGTGTGTGTGTGTGTGTGTGTGTGTAACCCAAAAAATATATACAGCACTCAAGAAAGTGGTTTTGTTGAAGCATAATCCAAAGCCCTAAGCTATACCATTTACTATATTTCCTAAAGTCACATGTGGATTTTAGTAGTCATTAAGTGGATTAATTTAAGTTAGACTAGACCCCACTAGACCTCCATGCTCCAGAAAATCTGATTACTTGCTATTTTTCCAAATATGCACAGTATTTTTCCATCTCTACACCACTGCTGAAATTGTTTTCTTTACCTGGAAGTTTCTACTCTCAATTTTCCCTGTCAAAATCTTCCTCAAACACCACCTCTATTTTTACAACCTTAGAACACACACACGCACGCGCACGCGCACACGCCCCACATGCTGTGATCTCTTCCTTCCGAAAGCATTATTGCTTTTTTCTCTTCTTTTGTAGCTCCCCTCATTCTCTGACTTATCCCCAATGGTCTTCTCTTGAAGTTAGATTCTATTCTTTGAAGGTCAGGACTGTATCTTCCTCTTTTCACTTCTGCAGCTCCACATAGAGCGACTTATACATACTAGGGACTGAGTAAGAATTTGTGGAATTAAATAGAAAAGTCAGAGGTTGTCTTAAAAACACTCATTTAATATTCAGAGACAAACATGGGAAAATACAGAAAGGGAAGGAGTTGTGACATCACCGGAGTGAAACTTCACGAAGATGAGTTCATTCGGGATGGAAAAGAATGAAGATGCACTGTCAGGCATCCATGATAGTTCAAGGATAAGGTAAAACCACTGCTTTTATGATAACAAAGATGACAGGAATCCTTTTACATTTTTTTTTTTTTTTTTTTTTTTTTTGCTGCCTGGCTGGTACAGAGATCGGAACCCTTGGCCTTGGTGATATAAGGCCGTGCTCTAACCAAGTGAGGTAACTGGACAGCCCTGGAACTGTTCTAGAGTAACACAAACAGGATTTGGTACCTAACTGGAAATGGGGCAAGGGAGAGAGAGGAGTAAGAAATAAATGACACTCAGATCTGAATCTGGATGCTGGGATGATGACAGCATCACTCACCAAGGTATAAAGGTTTGGGGGAGAAGGCAATGAGTTCAGTATGTGAATTGCCAGTGAGCTACCTCGATAAGGACGTCACAGAACTGTTGGAAGTGTGAGAGTGAGGCTCAGAGAAGCTGAGAATCCCAGAGGCAGGGTTGGGGAGTTGGTCATATAGCTGAGGCCAAGGGACAATTTGGGATGACGCGGGGTGGAATCTGTGATAAAAGGAGAGAAGAGGGGCTAGTGGAGGAGGCAAGCAGGAGAGAGGGAAGCTGGGGAGCACCGTGCTGTGCAAGCCAAGAGGGAACATTTCAATAATTTAAACATTTCAAGGACTTCAATGTTACAGCCGAGAAGATTCCTTGAAGAATTAAGCATTTCAATGATGGTGGAATTATACTGTTTTTCAAATTCAGATATTGAGCTCCTTAACATAGCTTATGAATCTGTGAATTCTGTAAGTACTCAACATATAATTTAGGTCTAAAATGCCTATATTCATTAAATTATACCTATAGCACTTCATTGTTTAGTAATTATTTCAATAAAATATCTTGTTTGCAAAAAAAAAAAAAAAAAGGACTTGAATGATTGAATGATGCAGAAGTTGGTGACGTTGGTGAGACTGTGGGCTGGAGACAGGCCGGTGGATTCATTGATCTGAAACTGTTGGCTTTTGAGACACGAGACTCGGTGAGGACGAGGAGCTAAAAGCCAAACAGTTAGCAGGTGAGGAGTGAAGGAGCAGGGGAAATGTAATGGGTGAGAGAGAAGAAACCAATTTTCTCAACAAGTGTGTTAGTGAAAGGAAGGCGATCGGTGCCACAATGGCTTGAGGGGACAGCAGAGTTCAGAAGGTTCAGTTTGTTTTTAGGTTGTGCGAGACTGGAACTCGTTTGTTGACAGAAGGAAAAGAACTAGTAAGCACAAGATTTTGAAGTTGTGAGAGAGAAAACTTAATAACCAAAGTCTTGTCGGTGGTTAGGTGGGATTGGGCTCCCTGAGGAAGGGGGCTGGCTGCCTTTGGAAGGCGTGAGGACCTCTTCCTCTGAGAGAGAAGGAATGAAAAGGTTGAGAGTGAAGAATCACATAAGTAAGGTAAAGAGGAGAGTAAAGGGATTTCACGCCTAGATATTCCCACTCTGCTCGAGCAAGAGGGTAATCTTGTTCCAAGGCCTACAGGGTTTGTGAAGCTGGAGTTCCATGCACGTGATCCTGAGACCAATGTTTCAGGGAATTGACAAGAGATGATTTAAAGGATTGCAAAGCAGGGGTGAGGTACTTCCGGGATTCCTTTCGGATGAACGTATCTTTCCTGGAAAACTCCTACCTACCCTTTGACACCCAGCTCAGATGTTCCCTCCTCTGCCTCACCTAGGTGGAAACTGAATGCATGGGTGTCATCCTTTCTCCCTGACATCCCTCCGCATCTTTATGTAAATATTTATTTTGTTGTATTTGAAATTTTCTGTTCACTCATTTGTCTCTCCCGCTAGTTCTAGAGCTTCTTGAAGGTCCTAATTCACCTCTGAATTCCCAGTCTGGCAACATGGCTAGCACATATTAGGTGCTGTAATAGTGAGGGGGGAGTGAACACGTGAGGGAATGCACATTCCCCCACTGGTGGAAGATGACTTCTGCTTACAGCACCATTAACTAGAGCAGAGGGAGTCCCAAGGACAGGCTGCTCCTCTTCTCTGACTGCACAAGATCTAAGGAAAACTGCACATGTGGATACATGTGAAGTCAAAGCAAATGAGAGCAGTCATAGCCATGAAATGAATGTGGAGCACAAACGGTTTTCTCAAATCCCGTAGGCAGTCCCAAATAGCAGAAGAAAGCAGTGGGAGGCTGGGAAACTGAGTGAAAAAGTAACAGGCCCAAGAGATCATTTTCAGTTGGGAACAGAATGACATCCTAAATCATAGAGTGTGTGGTCCAGAAAGCAGAACACTGCAGAAGCAGTTACTGTAAAAAACCCCTTTGTAACTTTTTTTGGAAAAAAGAAAGTCTGTTCTGAATCTGACTATCTCTGTAGCATAACCTTGCCTTAAAAAGCCACAGCTCCATGAAATTCTGTTTCAGATGGAATTCAGTCTAATGGGAATACCTTGCAACACTGGTGATGCTATTCACTGAACCACTACTACATGCTCTCCCTGCCTATCCTGATTTCCCAGAAACTTCCTGCTAGGTGCGTGTGATTACCTGGTTTTACACATGAGGAGACTGAGGCAAGGACTGGATAGGTGAGTAACTCATGATTACCTACTGGGACACAGGGTCAAGATTAAAGACCAAGTCTTCCCGATTGCAAAGCCCATGTTCTTCCCACTCTGTTGTGTAGATGCTCCAGTAGTGGGGATCTGTAGAATCAAGACCCTCTGCATGGGCCATTACCTGTTGAGGTGCACGGGGCCCCACATTTAGAATGGCCTGGTGCTTGGTTTCATGTTCTTCTGTTACTGTCTTGAAAATCTTAATAATTAGAATTAACAAGGGGTACCACATTTTCATTTTGTACTGGGCCCTGCAAATTACGTAGATAGTCCTATGTAGAATTGTAGAACGGTTGAACCGGAAAGCTTTGAGAGGTCATCTGTTCCACTCACCCATCTTAGATAGAAGGAAACTGGCACAGAGAGGCCCCCTCTGATCACACAACTCATTAGTCACACTAGAACCCAGGTCCCCAGGTTTTTCCTCCCTTTCCAGCCTGTCCCCTTGGGAGCCTTTGTAGTTAGAGAAGGAAATTTTCCCCCTTTGCTACAGGAGCTTATCTCTAGCCAAAATACCATTAGTGGCTGTACTGGATCAACTCATTTCACTCCTGAGCAAATGTCCCTGTTTTTTTTATAAAACCAAATGCACATAAACCTGAATGTGATTCCAGCAAAACCACAATGTCTACTCTGCTGTGAAAGAAACCTTTAGCTCAGTGTCTCACCAAACACCTGTCTCTCCTGCCCAAACCTCCCCAACATGCATGTCATGCTGGAGGAGGATGGCTCAGCCAGGGTCAGGAGGGGTCATTGCCAGGGCAGCCAGGGGGAGGTCAGGCTCAAGGCCAAGGCCAGTGCTCCTACCAAAGCTGACCCAGGGAGGAGGGAGTGTTGGGCCCAAAGCATAGATATTACATGTTTACTGAATTGATATCACATTAAGCCCCTTCAGGGGGCCTCTTAGAACCTCCCTCAGGTTGTACCAAGCATTTGTGAGGGTTTGTGCTCACTTCTTCCATGGTCACATATTTGAAAATTACAATAGTGAGGACATAGTGCTCTGATTTCCAGCCCAGAAAACAGGTACTTGCCTCAATCACACCTGAGTAGGTGGCTCTGCTCAGTGGAGAGTCTGGGCTGATGGCTTTGATTGTTTTAAAGGCAACGTTTGTCCACCACAGCCCAAAGGAGAGAGGCTCTTTTATTTTTCCATTGTTGTGGCTCCTTGCTCCTATGTGGGTCAATGGGAACCCTATTAGTGGTCTTGCTGGCCTGGAGGCCACCAAGGTCCTCTTCTCCCCTGCTGCTTCTAAGCAACTCCATCTGAAGGGCACAGCTGTGGCTTCTGCTGGCTCCTGCTCCATGCGCTCATCAGCTCCAGCCTTAAAGTGGCCGCAGCACAAAATGTTCGGAGAGGTTTTTTCTTTCTCTCATCGTGGCCTCTCCAGTCTTCGTGCACTCTGCAGGTCTCTCTTCCTTTTCCGCTGAGCTCTAGCAGCCCCAGCGTGGCTGTTGTTGCTTTTTTATAGTTGTAAATTGGTTGATTTGTGGAAGAGAGTGATGCTGGGGACTGTCTATTCCACCATCTTGACTAGAAACTGTTCCAGGTATTTTGTTATAAGCAACAGGAAAGGACTAACACAAGGGATATTTCTGGGACCCTGAGGAGGTAGAATGAGTCTACAATGTCTTTGTCGTCTGATCCAAATGACAAGTAAAAATGGGGAAAATATTAGAAGTTACCATTTCATTTCTTGGATTTTCCCCTGCAGTTCTGTGGATTGAAGCTGATTCTAGTAACTCTATCAGATGATGGGGACAGGGGATGCCCCACCTTCACCCCACTTCCCTCTCCTTCTGGGGATACTATCTCCCTATTCTACACAGTCTTCATGGGACTGCACATCAAGATGCTGTGTCCTCCTACAACCACAGGGTGGGCCTATGCTTCAAGAGCAGCCAATTATACCCCTTTCTCAGATCTTTCAATCTTACGTAGACCAAAGCAAGTGTCCAAAAGGAAAATTAATAGAATGCGTTTATTCCAAAAGCAATGACCAGACAGGGTGGCTCCTGCTGCCTGGATGCTCTGAGCTTCTCAGGCTCCTGCCCTGCTTCTAAGGAGATTTCTGTGGCTTCTTGTCCTTTAAGTGAACTCCCCAGTATACACCAATATATTCCTTTGTTATTTAAGTTAGCCAAGGTTGGCTTCCATTTCTCAGAGCAATAGAACCTTATTCGTCTGATTCATCTGATTCAGTAACTGACAACTGGTTGGCATCAGGAGCTTCATGAACAAATGGCCCTGCTGGTATCTCAGCCTGGGGTGCCCAGGACTTCTTACCATTGCCACCCCTGATTCTAGCCCCAAGTGGGTCAAATGCCATACATGTTTGGTGTTAGAGGACACAGGCAAATCAGCTGGGGCCATAATGCCTCAAGCTTCTTTCTTTCTGCCCTGATCTTACCTCCCACTCCAGAGGAATTGCCTCGCTCAGAACAGTCCTAGGTCTGTGTGACCTGTGGGCTCTGCTCTGCTCTGGGCCTTGAAGGTAGTGATTGTGTCTCAGAAATCTTTATCCCTTGTGCTTAGCCTACGTAGGCAGTTAGGGTTCTGGCCGATGGTTTAGAGCTGTGACCATACCTTCGAATCACCTTGAAGGTTTTAAAAGTACAGATCCACAGACTGAAAATTCATTTCAGTTGTTCTGGAGTGGGACTCTGGAATTTTTCTAATTTTAGTTTTTGAGATAGTTTTAAACCAACACAAAAATTGCAAGAAGGGATTCCCTTCACCTGGATCCCCAACTATCAATTATTAACCTTTTAAAGAGAAAGAGATGTATGTATATACACACACTTATACATATATGCATATGTGTACATGTGTATGTATATATTATAAAGCATATTTATAAATATATTTATAAAGAACTATATACGTACTTTTTATTTGTTCATATGTGTCCATGTATATATATACACACAAATGAGCAAGTATATATACACACACACATATATGAGCAAATATATACATACACACACACACACCTAGAGAGAGAGAAATGGATCAAATTTGTATGTTATAATCTTTTTTGTGACATCATGACCCACCACTCCTAAAGATTCCAGTATATACTTCACCCAAATGAGAACACCCTTCTGTATACCATCATATTAACTTCCCGATCTGAAAATCAACATCAACACAGCACTACATTCCAATCCACTGATCCCATTTGAGTTTCTCTACCTTTCCCAACACCAGTTCTTTGTCCTTGTTCCTCTCCAGGAACACCCGTTGTCTCATTGTCTCACCCAGTCTGGTACAGCTCCTCCTTCCTTCTCTGGCTCTGGCTCTGTGTCCTTGACAGTCTTAAAGAGTACAGACCTTTCATTCACTAAGATGACCTCGACTTGGACCACTCAGATGTTTTTGCAGACTCAAGCTTGCATTCTTGGCAGAAAAACTGGAGCAGTGATTAAGTGATGCTGTGCTCTTCTCAGTGCATCACATCAGCAGGCTGTACTTTATCAACCTGCCCCACTACTGGCAAAGTTAACCTTGACCACCTGGCCACATCTGTGTCTGCCAACCTCTCCACTATCCAGTCTCCATTTTTCCTCTGTATTTGATTAGTATTTTGTGAGAAGATGTTCCAGCATTACACCAGAATACTATTTCTCATCAAACCTCCACCCAACAACTTAGTATCCATTAATGACTCCTGCCATTATCAACCAACACTATGTTGACTGACAAATGGATATTGTCCATCGCCATCATTTAATGGTTGGTTTTCTATTGTAAGAAAGAACTTTTCTTCCTCTTCATTTGTTTATTTGTACACTCATTTATATCTATCACTGTGGACTTATGGATTCTTACTTTATTCATTGAATTTTTATTCCATATATTCTTTTTTTTTTTTTTTATGCTTTAGTTATCCTAGATTTGGCCAATGGGTGATCCTTCAGGCTGACTTCTATCTCCTTTTGATACATCCCTATCCTTTTTTGAACACTTCTTTATTTTTGCCACAAGATAATTCAGGCTCATTTCGTTCTTTCCTTGGGCTAGCCCTATCGTCAGCTGCTCCTCATATGCAAAAGCCAACATCTGGCACTTGATGTATTCATTGCTACATGAATCTATAGTTATTTCTATATCTATATATATGTATATATTTAAAAATTCATGAGTTCATACCAATGCTTTCTATTTTAATCCAACACCTCAGGATCTTTCTAGCTTCTCCCATTTCAATGCTTGCAAGTCTTATTTCAGATGGTGAGAAACATGGATCTAACTGTCCTTAGTGTACCTTCCTATTTGCTCAATTGATTAACTTGTTTGCTGAATGCAGCCAGTTCCCAACCTTCCAGCTGCCTCTTCCACCTGCCACCTCTGCATCTTCCCCACTTTCTTCCCCAGCCATCATCATCACAGCACTCTCTCTCTCCCTCACTGCCTTGCTTATTTGGATGAAGATGAGAAGGGATGGGAGAGATTAGCATTTTGAAGGGTTTCCCAAGTAATTTTAAGTATGCAGGCAGGTTTGCACATCATTGGACTAGAGGAGCAACAGGAATACATGTTTTCATCTAAATCTGAGTACCAAATTATCAAACTCACCATATTACATTCTCCTGGAAACACTCCTTTTTTTGGCAAGGATTCCAGTGTCTCATAGTTAAGGGTGGAGTTGGAAGGCCCCTGGAAATGGTGGGGAGTCATAAGACTTTGGAAACAAGATAAGATGGTGTCTTAGTCAGTTCAGGCTGCTATAACAAATTATCATAGACTGGATGACTTAAACAATGCACATTTATTTCTCATAGCTCTGGAGGCTGGGAAGATCCAGGTGCCAGCAGATCCAGTGTCTGGGGAGAGCCTGCTTCCTGGTTTGCAGATGGGCATATTCTCATAGTACCCTCACATGAAAGAGAGAAGAGAGAGAGAGAAAGCATGCTCTTCAGTCTCTTTTTATAAGGGCACCAATCCCATTCATCAGGGCTCTACCCTCATGACCTAACTACTTCCCAAAGGTCCCACCTCCTAATATCATCTACTGTAGTTTGAAAGTCCCCCTAAGCTTATGTTGGAACTTAACCCCAAATATGGTGGTGGAAGGTGGGGCCTTTAAAAGTAACTGGATGGTAAAGACTGTGCCCTCATGAAAGGATTGATCCATCATGAGTTGATGGTTTAATTGGTTGTCATAGGCATGGTTCTGATGGCTCTATAAGGAGAGCTCAAGAAGGAGCTTCTGCCATCCTTACCATGTGATATGCTGCATTGCCACAGGACTCTGTACAGAGCCCCCACCAAGAAGAGGGCCCTCACCAGATGTGCCCCTGGATCATAAACATCCAAGCCTCCGAAACTGTAAGAAATAAATTTCACCTCTTTATAAACTACCCAGTTTCAGATATTCTGTTATAAGCAACAGAAAATGGACTAATGCACCATCACATTCAAGGTTAGAATTTTAACATATTAGTTTGGGTGGTGGTGGGGGGGAATGCAAATATTCAGTCCATAACAGATGGTAGGATAGCAGAAGTAGGGGATGCAAGAGAAATTACATAATTTTGCTTCAGGTTGGCCCTGACTGTGCCTTCTCAAAATGTTCTCACTTGCCCCCTTTGGAATGTGCATGTGAGCTGCTGCTCCCTAATCTAACTTGCAGTCCACTTCCTTTGACTCCTTAAGTCTATGAAGAACATGACTGCTTTTAATTTGTTGACGGCTTCACTCCATTTGTAGAGGTCTTCCTGTATTTTTCCACTTTGGAGAATGGATTGCACTCCTGGGAATGAGTAGAACTAGTGGATGCACAATTTTTTTTTGAGCTCATATCTGCCAGCACCTCAGCCTTGACCTATCATGTCTGTTCTTGGCTGTCTCAACCTTGGACCCCCACTCAGCAACCTCCTTGCCTTCTCTATTTAGCCTTTGCCATATGGCCTGGTAGTAATCATAAACCCAACACTAAACTCTATAGGGCAGAACTTCCAAGGTAGAGCAGTATTCACCCACCTGAGCCAAAGTAATTACATTTCCTCCAGCTCCACACTAATGAAGAAATTTGTCAAATATTTATTCTGGAAGAGAAATTAAAATCAAATTAATAGGAAAGGAGGGTGAATGATTGAATTCTGTTATTGCCTTTCTTGGCTCCCTATGTTTCTGGAGAAAGCCATAAACCCTTACTTGTGCTGCTGATTTTCATATTTCCATGCTTACATTATAGCAGAAAGAAAAGTCAAGCCTGGCTCCAGATGAAACATCTCTGCCTGGAAAAGGAACGCTTTGTCCCAGAGCCACAACTGGCACAGCCCTGCAAAACAAACTTACACAACAAAGTGTAAAGGGCAAAAATTAAACGAGAAGAACTAAAAAAAAGAGAGCCAAACAGATGTAGGTTCTTCAATTTATTAAAGTTTTGGAAACAGTTCACAAAAGATAGAGTCAATATCTGATTTGCTAGTAACAGCAGGTTGATCTCTAAAAATCTCCCCCCACCCCTGAAGACCCAACCGTCAGTTCCCAGAGATCACCATGTACAGCATTTTAAGAAGGAATCCTTGAGTAAATCACAGACTGACATGGACCACAAGAAAACTCGAATGTGAGATGGAGTCCACATTGCTTAAAGTTTAGTGCTAGGAGCACCTTTTTTCTAAGCTAGAAACAGGGAAGTGTAGGGGATATTTTGTTTTCCTGGATGTGTGTGCATTAAAAATCAAAGAATCAAGATAGAAAAGGAACGGAAATAAAAACGAAGTAGACTAATTTGTAACCTGAAAAGAATGCCACAATAAATAGGATAAATTAGGGCCTGGGGCCAAGGCCAGGCTGGAAAATTATTACAATTCCTTTCCGTAAGAAAGATAATGAAGGTAAGGAGGACTGTACTAATCAAGGCATAAAGAAGTCTGGTTGATCAGAGGCTTCACGGGTGTTCCTACTGTGTGCATGGCACTGTGTTGACACCATGGACTGAGGAAAGAAGCAGAAGGTCTGGCTCCTCCTTACAATCTATGCCAGGCCAGTGGTGTGCCAGAATCGGCTCAGACTGGCTGCAGAAGATTATTAAATATACAGAAGATTCTCAGTCAGGTTATTAAACCATTGTTAGTTTGAAATCAACCCTGGAAGGGATAAAACCACGAAAAGGGACAATTACAACAATTCAGGACTTTGTTTTCAGAGAGCCGGTTTGCCAGCACACCACTGCCAGTAAACACACAGACACACTCTCCCAAGGTTGGAGACGAAAGGACAGCGTTAGCACTAGGAAGCCAGTCTCCAGAAGAGGGCAAAGATATTCAGTGTCATGGGGAAACTCCTGTTGAAAGCAGGACTTGAGGACAGGGAAGGAAAGAAACATCTGAGTTTTTTCCTAGCCAACCTTAATCACATCCCACCTCATCCTCAACCAGGGCCATCCCATCAGCCTGTTCGGTTTCTAGGGAGAGACAGAGAACAACACAAACAAGAAAGGAAGGGGAAGGTAGAAAAGCTGCTGAAGCATAGAATTCATTGGCCCTTAGAGGTGAAAGGGGCTTGAAGATCACCCAATCCAATCCCCTTACTTACAGTTGTGTAAACAGGGCCAAAAAGGTAGAATGGCACCAAGGTCCTATAGCTAATTAAGTGACACAGCCAAGGCCAGAAACCTGGTCTCACCCATAATCCCTGCTATGTGCCAGGTGCTGTGTTGGTTCCTAATCCTACCTCCAGTACAACTAACTCACAAGCGGGGGGGGGTGGGCTGGGGGAGAAGGCTGGGTGGAATTACAGGAAGAACTGAAGCTGATTAATTCCTCCTTCCCAGCAAGCAGGTTGAATATGTATTTTTTCAGGAAGAATTAGGTTTATTAATTCAAACTACAAAGGGCCTGCCAACTTATAAAAGGGATGTCTGGTTGAAGAACTGATCATGAAGATGCTGTGTGTGTACCATCTGGCATAATTGGAAAAAAGTGTCATTTGTCCCAAATTGAATTCCAAGTCATAATTTCTTAAATCACAACATTTACTCCCTAGGAGACTACCAAAAACGAGCTGGTGATTTCAATTTCTTCCAGATGGAAAAATGTTGATGTCATCCCAAGCCTTGCTTCTGTGAGAGTCATTTTATTCTGCCTGGCATAATGGGGCAGCTGAGGCAGAGGTGTCAGAGTTGGAATGAGTCCCTGAGACTAAACAGGCTCCTCTAGAGCTTACCTTTCAGGGTTGCACCTCTCAGAGTGGGGAGAGAAACTTGTGCTGAGGCCACACCAGCTGCACTTTCTCAGAGTCTAGAAGATGTGGTTCTGCACTTGCTGTCCAACCCCTGTCATCAGCATTAAATTCACATTGTATTTTAAGAAGAGAGGTTCTTACTAACCCAGGCTAAACAAAGCCTTTGTGAGAAAACAACTCCATGTTAGTCCCCAGAGGGATGGATGGAACGTACAGCGTGGTTATTCCTCTGCCTCTCCGATTGCAGTGATCATTCCAACAGAAGAAGCAGAGGAGAATCAAGTCCACCTTGGGCAACATGGACTTTCCTTGGCAAGAGGATTACAGAAGTTTCCTATAAAAGGTCATTTTGGGGGCTAACCTGGGGGAAACAGGATTATCTCTGATCAATTTTCAAAATTCATACTTTGTGCCAAATAATGAATCGTATTACTGAGATGACTTAAAGGACCAGCTCATCATTTATAGATATGTCCCCCAAACAGATGGCGACTTCCGTGTAGCTGGGAATAAGTGGAACTGTAGAGACACAGAGGAAAGCAAAACTGAAAACACTGACTACATAGTCATCCTCTGACTACACATTCACCCTACCCTGAGGAAAGCAGCTCCGTCTAGATGAGATGAACTATTACATCATATGTGAGTGTCATAGCAACTCTGCTGGCTTGAAGAGTGACCAACCACCCCAGTTTTCCTGGGACAAAGAGGGTTCCCAGGATGCAGAATTTTAGTTTCAAAATCAGTATGGTCCTGTGAATCAGGAAGATTTGGTAACACCATTAAACTTCAGTTCTCCCTGTCCCCAATTCACTGATTAGGAAATTGAGACTCCAAGAAACTAAGAAATTTGCTCAAGATCACATCTTATCTGATGGCAGGACCTAGATTTGTATCCCAGTCTGACTTCAAAGACAGGGCTTTCCTTTCAATGCCCTATAAGGAGATTTATATTTATTGATAAAGATGTGAAACTATTAAACAGTTGGATGCTTCCCTGTAGCCCTTCACATTGGAGGTTTATTTAACAAAACAAAACAAACAAACAAAAAGCCTTAAAAACAAGGCTTAAATGAGAAAGACTTCCTAAATTTCTATGGGAAGGAAGCAGGAAGAACTCAGACCATGTAGTATTTCCCATATCTTACAGAAGTTATAATTTCTGATTATGAAGACCAGGTCATGTGTATGGAAATCATAAATTCCAGCTTTCCCATCCTGGCTTATTCCTGCTATCCTGATGAATAATTAAGTGCTCCCTCTCACTCTCACAAAAGTCCTGGTTTGGATGATAAATTTATGGTCTCCCAAGCCAAGAGACTTACCACTCCGTAATAGAAGAAGGATGTGATGAACTGGGAAGAGAAGAAAGTCCACTCCTTCTGACTGAGAAGTTATAAGAAGAGACAAATAAATGAGAGAGAAACAAAGGCAGATAAAGAAAGGATCCAGCAGTAGAATGCTGGAGTAAGCTTATAATGGCTAGCAAGGTCTCTTCTTAAACATTCGAAAATTTTCTGATCAGGTTGTTAAATCATTAGTAACTTGACATTAGACATGGTAGAAATATTTACACCATAGAAATTGTCAAATGCTACAAACCAGGGCCTTTCCTTCTTTTTCCCAAAGACTCAGGAGACTAGTACACATTACTGGTTCCAGGACATTCGTTTTCTCTCCCCCCCCACCCCCCTTCTCGTGCACATACATACACAGATCATGAGCTAAAATGGCAAGAGTGCTTTAGAAGCACCTAATTAAGTCAAGTGGATTATGAGGTAAGGAATCCATGCTGGCTTCTCAGTTGGGGCTCTCGAAGGATATTATTTCTCAGGCTGTTCTTAGATCAATGTGGTGCGTGTGACTTTGATGCAAACCTAAGGATACAGTGTAGTTAAGCAGACAAAGGAATCTAAATTTAGCTTACCTAAGCCACTTTCAGTTGCCTATGGCATGTAGAACTCAAATGTAGCTGAAAATCTGTCTGGAGAACTTGCCAAAGAGGCCCAGCCAACCTAGGGTGACACTCAATGTAAGGGACCATCTGGACTGTGGCCACATATATAATTAGGTCTTAGCTCAATTCCAGAGGTGTCCAAAGATGAGGCAAGAATATCAGGGATGGTTACTTTCCCCAGTGTAGCCAAAAGTGACCTGGGTAAGCATTATGCCAGCCACTAACTTTATCTATGAATGCTGGCAAGGCCAGTGATGACGAGGTAGACAAATGACAGCACTGTGGGGCCCAGCAGAACAGAAGGCACACCATGTAAGCACTTGATAAATATGTACTCTCACCCAGCTATGTCTGTTTTTCTTTCCTGACTATTGGCCCTGGTGACTTTGGGCCGAACATCAGATACAGAAGATATAGCTTAACCAGCTTCCATGACTGTTCAAGTTCCAATCCCTCTTAAAAATCCCTTTCTCTTTATCACTCATCACTCTGCTTCTCTGATCAAACCCTAACCAATACAGAAATTGGTATCAGAAGTGGTTTCAGAGAAGCATAGCCTTAACGATGTGTTCCTTAAGTTGACTTTTGGTTTTCTAGAGTTGTTACTCTGATCTGATTAGCTTTGAAGGCGATAACTACCCTATTTCTGGTGGTAAAGGGGATACTGGTAGTCCCTGGCATGAAGAGGCAAAATAAGTATTATCATCTACCACCCACAAACTCATGCACAGTTGACCCTTGAACAACATGGGTTTGAACTGCATAGGTCCACCTATATATGGGTTTTTTTTTTTAAATAAATACATTGGAAGAATTTTTGGAGATTTATGACAATTTGCAAAAACTCATAGATGAATCGTGTAGCCTAGAAATATTGAAAAAAATAAGAAAATTTAGGTATGTCATGAATGCATAAACCATATGTAAATACTACTCTATTTTATCATTCACTACCATAAGATATACACAAAACATATTATAAAAAGCTAAAATTTATCAAAACATAAGCACACAAACAAGACCATACATGGCACCATTCACAGTAAAGAGAAATTCAGACAAGCATTTTCTTTTATCTAGTTCATTTTACTGTAAGAATACAATACATATACACATAATATACAAGATATATGTTAATTAAATGTTTATGTTATCGGTAAGACTTCTAGTCAATAGTAGCCTATTAGTAGTTCAGTTCTGGAAGAGTCAAAAGTTACCTGTGGATTTTAGAGTGTGTGGGGGGTCTGCAACCCTAACCCTCACATTGTTCAAAGGTCAACTATAACCAATTGTGAGCAGAAGTCAAGGTTTCTTCATGACAAAATAGCTGTTGCCATAGAACATTTTAGTAAAAATAAGAAGTATAATGGGGTTAGTTGGATGCTTCCAGTAAGCTAGAGAACTTGAGAGACAGAAAATGAGTTCAGAGCCTTAAATTCCCAGCTTACATTTTAATAGGGACATATGAGCAAATCCTAACAAAGTGGAGGACCTTAAGCCCCTATATTCTGCTGAGTTTTTTTTGCTAGAAGGAGCATCCCTACCTCCCCTGTCTGAAAATATTAGTCTCCCCTTGCCTGAAGAACCTGAAATGGCCAATCCTGTGATAGTTGCCTTACAGGGGGCTTCTGACTTCTTCAAGACCTCCCCTTACACATTTTCAGTGCTTCTAGACCTACAAGCAGACTCAAGTCCCAGCAGTCCCAGAGGGTAATGTATAAAGTTGATGACCCATGAGAAGGTGCCATATATACAAGAAAAATTGCACAATTTTACCCATTTTTATTGACAGAAACCTGGGAAAATGTATTGGATTGGGTCCTAAGGGTGATGGACCAGGATGGAAGAAATATAATGTTGGACATGACCTAATGCATTGATGTGGGTACACTAAACAGAGATTCTGGATTCGAAGTACTTGCTCGAACAGCTGACAGCAGCTAGGAATGGCTCTGGCAGTGGTTAGTTAAGTGAAAACTAGATGCAAAGGTGATCTACTCTAAATAAAATGCCAGAACTTCCTTGGTCCACTATGGAGCAGTGGTTCTTAATATGTAGCCCCTGGAAGTTCCCAAAATACCCTTTCATGGAGTCCATAAGATTGAAACTATTTTATAATAATCCAAAAATGTTATGTGCAATTTTTCACTATGTTGATAGTTACAGTGATGTTGCAAAAGTAATAATGGACAAAACTTCTAGTGTGTTAGCAAAAATCAAGGCAGCATCACCCAAGTGCACATGTAGTCATTGCAGTCCTTACTGCCATGCACTCACAATAACAAGGAAAATGCAAGTTTCACTTAAGAATATCCTTGATAAAGTGCTAAAAATATTATTGTATTTAATTTCAACCCTTGAAGGCACATCTGTTTTATATTCCATGTAGTAAAATGGAAAGTACATGTAAAGCAGTTCTGCTATGTATAGAGGTATGACAGTTGTCTTAAGAAAAAGCACTTCTGTGATTATTTCAGTTGTGAGCTGAACTAGCCAGTTTTTTTCCCCCCCACGGGATACTGTATTTTACTTGAAAGAATGACTGACAGATGAACTATAGACATTTTCTTGAAAATGAATAAAGTGAGCCTGTCACTTCAATTAAAACAACTGGCAGCATTTGTTGATAAAAATTTGAACTTTCAAGTGAATATGGGAGTTATGGAAAACTTGTATCTGTCACTATAAGCTCTTTTTCAATTTTCAATATTAACAAATGTGGCTTTTAATCTCGTGCAATGAAATATGTCACCATTTGGAAGGTCTGCATAACTCAGTGAACAAATATTTTGCAAATGACCAAGGCATGATATTACAAAATCATAAAAGATCTATTCAAATTTCAAGATAGTGGATTTTAACAAGGTAAAAAAAATTTTATTGATGTATTTTCAATTTCATATTTTAACTAACCTTTAAGAAAGTACCACTTACCAAATTTTAGTATAGTACTGAAGAAACATTTTTTAAACTTCCCAGTTTTCATTCTAATATAATAAACCACAATAGGAAACATCTAATATGGTAAACAAACCAAATAAACAAAAAACTCTTTGGAGTTTTAATAATATTTAAGAATGCAGGGAAGTCTGAGGCCAAAAAGTTTGAGGTAGACTGTCACAGAGGCAGGTATCTAAAGGCTTAATGACATTTGAATGCTAGAGTAGATTTACGTTTTAAGACTTGCCTCCTCTAACTACAACCCCCAAGAGAGTCCAGAGGACACTCCTTTTACCAAGCCTGTAAGAAACATTTTCATGAAGAGAGCATCAGCATTCTTGACCTTTTCTGTATTGTCATCTAACTGGTCCCCTTTAATTAATAGAAATGATTGGATCCAAGGGTGGCAGAGATCAAGTGGCAGACTTAATTACCAGAAACAAAGTGGATGTAGTTACTGTAATGGACAACAGAGCCAAAACAATAAACAGAATGGTTTGAACCTCAGCGATCACTGGTGTTGGGTAGTCAATCTTGGTGTCTCTAAAACTGAGTAGATGAACAGTCTACTAAAGTCTTGCTTGATTTGTAAACACAGAAAAGCTCTAGGTTTGTTCAACAGAAGTCTGACTTGAGCTGGTTCATAGATCCAGAGCCCCTTAAATGAAGAGGCAGCTGAGTCCTCTTAAGGAAGTCCTCTTTAGGCAGCCAAAAATGTATATTGTAAATTGTCTTCCTAGCCTTCCCTTCCTGACAAGAGGCTTATACCTCAGCTCTCCAGAGGTATGATTGGCCATTGTCTTTCCATCTAAATCTCATCTGTCTAGCTAATCATTGCCTGGTACGTCAAGATACCAATGAGACCAAGAAAGTGAGCACAAATCCCCACAAACAGTGGGCCCCAGGGCATGGACCTGGTGTCTGCAAGGTTCATTATGGACTGACCCTACCCCAGGAGCATGCACTACTTTGTCTCTGCCTCCTCTTCCTCATATCTCCCTGCTTTATTTTCTCAGTTGTCCCTTTTTCTTCTGCCCTGTTTCTGCCCTTGAGATCTTGTCTGTCAACCCAGTTAGTGGCAGGTCTGTCCCACATGTGAGGAGAATCTTCTGTATTTGGAATTGAGAAGATACAGACAAGGTACAGGGGCTGGCACCATACTCTACTCTTCACAGAAGGAGCTCAGGAAAGGTGTGCTGAATGAATGCATGAATGATCCTTCTCAGCCTTGTTGGATGTGAGTATTGAGATCAGTGCCCAGAGCACCTGAACACTACATCTTAGCAGTTGGAGAACACCAACTTCATACCTTATATGAGAACGTACAGTCCAAGTGTTCCTAGAACAAGGTAGAAAGCTATATGCCTAGGTATACGGTGAGGCTATACAATGACAGTAAACTGAAATTTCTGCCCCACTGGGGCCCTCAGTAAAAGAACTCTGTAATGTGAGTTTTCTATGCGGTAGAGGATGGATCTCTTTAAGGATCAACCATTTTCATGTGAGCTTTTTGAAATTAACATAATTTTAATATGATTTAAATATATGTAATATATTTTTTATATTTTTCATTTGCTATTTGTATATATAGCAGATAAAAATTTTGACATACATAGCAAATATATATATATATGTGTGTGTGTGTGTATCCATCTGCCTTCTTAAACAGAGCCTGTTATAAATCACTCACTAAGTTTTGACCATCAAATTATAAAAATGGTAATTCAGTTCCTGTGGCAATTGGATGTGTCTACAAGTTAGTCAAGAATGAGGCTCTGTCTCAAAGAATAATTCCAAAGCTAGATACTAGGATGAGCTACATGGTCCCCTAAATCTTTATGTTCAAGGGAACAAACAGTTCAAGAAATATGTCTGTTGTATCCATACTTCGTGTCAGACACTGTGGCAGAGGCTGGGTACAGAGGAAGAATAAGACCTAGAGAGAGCTCTCAGTCCTTGTGGAAGTTCCTGGAGGAGACAGAAGACAAGAAGGAGCTGTGGAAGCCTTCCCCGCTGCAGTCAGTTTGTCCTCTACCGCGTCCAAATTGAATTGTGACCAAGTATCTTTTCCAAGGTTCTTTTTCACTGCGCTGTTTTTCTTGGAGAAAAAAATTTTGTGTCAGCAGCAGCAGCAACTCTTTCTGTGTGTTGAGTACTTATGCTAATCAGTGATCTGGCACCCGTTTACTGATTCTTTGGCCTGATTATTTATTATTTGTAGAATGTGGTAAGTGCAGATGGCATTTTGCAAAGCAGGGAACTCTGAGAATGAAACCCCAGCCTCTAGGCGTTGACCGTCTGATTTAGACATAAACAAAACACTGAATAAACAGTGAGACATCTAGTTGAGTTGATGTGCCTGAAGAGGAGGAAAAAACTGGGAGACCAAGAGAAAGGAGTGAGTTTTATGATGGAATCTGAAGAAAGAAAAAGGAATACGAAAAATGTGAGCTGTTTCAAAAGGCATACAAAAAAGCTTACCAAACCTTTCTTAGGGAAAAAGTAAACAAAAGGAGCACTGAGAAAATAGTCCCAGGAAAAGAGGAAAATGAGATCTTCTGCTTGTGCCTTTTGGTGGGAGAGGTTGGAGGCAGGGACGTCCAAGTGAAGACAAACCTTAATGATCATAGACACAGGTTACAAGATCAGGGACTAGTGTTTAATTTCTGGAGAGGAAGAGAAAAAGCTGGCAATCAGAAGCGTGCAAAGACTTGAAGAAGGTCTGAGTAAGAAGAGAGGAGAAAGATGGGATGCTTAGATGATGAACTTTTCACATGAGTCAAAGGAGCCGGCCACTTCTGTTATCTGGGCCACATGCACCTGAATTTGATTTTTTAGGTTCAGGGATTTCCTCTTCTTATTAGTTAGTTTTCTGTTGCTAACAGTTGAATACCTGAAACTGGGTTATTTATAAAGAAACAGAATTTATTTCTTACAGTTTTGGAGACCAGGAAGTCCAAGATCTGGGGGAAGGCATCTGGTGAGGGCCTTCGTCGTTGTTGGAACTCTCTACAGAGTTTGGCGGCAACGCAAGGTATCACATGGCAAGGGAGAAAGAGCACTTTCATGTGCTCTTCTTATAAAGCCACCACACCACACCCATGATAACCCATTGAACCATGAAAGATTAGTCCATTCATGAGAGCATAGTCCTCAGGATCCAATTACCTCTTAAAGACCCCACCTTTCAGAACTGCCACATTGAGAATCAACCTCCCACATGAGCTTTGAAGATGACAAATATTTAGTCCATGGCGGTCTTGTTAATTCATCCAGAAATGATCATACTCTCAATATCTTACTCAAACTAAAAAATTCACAAAAGGCTATTATATAAACAGGAATTTAGACGCATTGATTCAGTGTGGGCGATAAAGATTATAAGTAACTGGGTAGAAAAGAAAACCATGCAAGCAGTAAGCATAACAGGGGTGGACTGGCTGTATTAATGTTAGATAAAATAGACTTCAGGACAAAGAGTATTTCCAGAGATAAGAGGAAACATTTCACAATGATAGAGTAGTCTGTTAGGAAGACATAAAATTATAAGTGAGTATGCATCCAATAACAGAGTTTCAAAATATGAGGCAAAAGTGGACAGAATTAAAAGGAGAAGTAGATAAGTCCACAGTTATTTTGAAGATTTTAACACTCTTTTCTCAGTAATTGACAGAACTAGACAAAATGTACAGACAGAGATGATTTGAACAGCATTATTAACTACTCTGACCTAATTAATATATCAGAACACTTCACCCAACATCTACAGAACACACTTTCTTTTCAAGGTCACTTACTTCTGACCCCAAAACCTGGACAGGTTACCTGAATAAATTAAGCCCCCAACAAGGCAGAGCATTTCAGTGTCACCCAAATCTCAGGTCCCTGCTTCAAAATTACATTACAGTTTACCTTACATTTGTCGTCATCTTTCTGAGTTTTAAGTGGTGATTATAGATTTCTTAGCAAGGCTTGAGAAATATTCTACCCTGTCAAATCTACAAATTTTCTTTAAGGCAGAATTATTTTCAGAGACTCTATTGCCAATGTTAACTTTACCGGCATAAACAGAAAATTCATTCTCTAGCCACTCTCTCCAGCACGAACACAACACATTCTGTACCAGAGGCCAGGCAGACCTACATTCTGGTCTCCCTCCCCCATCCTCACAGCTCCCTAGCTGTGTGACGCTGGACACATAATCTCTTTAAGCCTGATTCAGTTTCCTCTCTAACTCTTAGGGCTGTAGTGGAGTTCAACTGAAAGGCTATATAAAACCTTTTTGTAAACTATGAAGCACTACACAAATATCATGGAGCGATTTCGTTTTTTGCTAATACCAGTTGGGTTACCTGTAATCCTGAGAAAGTGTGTTGGGGACAGGTATCCTGCTTCTGCCTCCAAATGCAAGTGAGTGAAGTCTGGTGTGAGTAGCAATTGTATGACGGGAGAGTCAAGGAAAGGTGGAAGGGTTTCTTTTGAAGTAAAATCTGTGAATCTTAGATTTCATAGTGCAGGACGGATTATCAAAAGTGCCTTTTTAAGTTTTCACAAGAAGGAGACAAGGCGAAAGACTGGAAATAAAGGTAAGAATAAACTGTTGGAAATTTTGTAGCAGGACATGTTGGATGACATTGATTTTACGGAAAGACAGGCAAACTTCAGCCTAGGAACGATGGACTCTTGACCTCCTTCTACAGTGCCACGTAACCTTGTGTTAGAGATTTAATTTCTCTAAACCTGTTTCCCATCTGAAAGAGGTGGGTACTACAGTAATAAATGCCACCCACCACTGTCCTGAGGCGTAATGAATGTTTGTAAATGCTTTGAGCAGTTTGGAAGCACAAGGTTTTTATGACAAGGTTCTACAGCGTATTATTTAGAAAAGTGAAAGAATGTGGGGCGTCTCCCTCTATGCAACCTTTCAATCAGAATCCCCTTTTTGTCTTATAAGGGAAGAAAATCAAGTTAGGAGATGACTAATCCCACAGGCTAATCTCTCCCCTTAATGGTCTCTCGACACACGCTCTTCTCCTAAAGGAGTTGGTTGGAATTTTCTATTTCAGATTTCCTCATCAGTATAAATACATTCTTTCCTAGAAATATGATCGTGAAAGATGAAGGCTGCAGTTTTGTGAAGAGCTGGCCCTGGGCCCAGCAGGCAGATGTTCCTGATCCCGAGCTCCACCTTGGGCCTTGTGCAAATCACTGTGCTGTTCAACTTCCTCTCCTCATCTGTACAATTGGGATAAAAATGCCACTCTCTAGGAGGTCAAGTGAAAATTAATTAGCTGTGTTTTCTTTAAGTTCTTCTTCATTGATATTTTAGCACTCTCTGCAGTCATTAGTTGGAACACTTGTAGACATACTTCTATCCCATGACCACAAAATTCTTATTGGAAATGAATATGAGAGGATCTGGGAAGTTACTAAAGTTTGGGGATTCCGGTGACAGTCCTAAGCTTTGTATTTAAAAAAAGGCCCAAGAGACATTTGCCACATCTTTTGGCCCCTTTCAATTATGCGTTTCATTAAGAACACCGAAAAATAAGTTGTTCTTTCTTCGACCTCTATCTCTCTTTATTGCTGTTTCTCTCCGACTCTTTCTGGGCTTTACTCTTTCTCACTCTGCCTCATTTCCCTAAGATTTGGTGAACTTGTGAAAATGAAGTTTAGCTGAGGTGTAGTAACAAAGTTAGCCACCTTGCAGCCTTGCTGGGCAATAAAATTCTTTTAAACACAACTGTCATCAGACTCCTCAGTGCCCCCCTCCCCTTGCCTCTTTCCCATTGGGTCACTAACAAGTTACAATGTTTCCTCTTTCCTCTCCAGTCCCCCTTGTCTTGGGTTTTGTTTCTTCTTCCTCCTCTCTGCGCTGCTTGCTCCATCCCGAGGCAGGCGAGGCGGGGGCCGCCCCTGCTGCCACGCTGGCCTCACCCCCCAGCAGACAAAAAGGCGAAAATGTCAAAAGATGCGTCGGTTGCTTCTGACAAAAGCGCAGATCAGCTCTGAAAGGGGTTAAATATGATAGGGGGCACAATAATAACAGTGCACACTTGTTAACCACGAAAATCCAGCAGGAGTTGGGGGCAGGGAGGGAGGGAATCGTGGGGAACAGAAGCAGCCTGGCAGGAGCCCCTGGCGGGAGAGTGGAGGAGGGTCCTCGCAGCCACCATCAATTATATGTGCTGGTTTTGTTTTGTTTTGTGAGGTCTGAGCCCAGGCTCAGCTGATGGGGCAGGGGGGCGGGTAGGGGTGAATAAGGGATTTTACCCAAACCAGTGACTCTGAATGGAGGCCTTGGGCCCCGTTGAGGGGGCCTCAGCAGTGAGAGCTTGAAAGGAGGGTCTTTGGGCTATGGAGGGAAAGGGGTGGTGGGGGTTGGGCAGGAGTCAGGGAACATTTTGAGGTGGGAGGGGGTAGGGGGAAAGAGGAGAATAGCACAATAATGGGAAAAAGGAGGCCAGCCTCTGAGCTCTCATTTCTCACAATGAGTCCCATGTGGTTCTCTTTATCTCAGCCTTTCAGGAGTCAATAGAGGGAGCTTTTTTATTTTCAACTCCAAGTATACACCCCCCCCAATACACAGGCACACACACACACGCACACGCACACGCACACGCACACACACACACACACACACACACACACACACACACCCTAAAAGTATGGGACAGTGAGCAAGACACTAGAAATGTCTGAAAAGTTGTTCTCCCAGTGCAGATGTGCTGGGTTTCCATCTGCCTGCCAGGCCTGTACTTGCAGGACAGTCCCTTCGCCCACTCCCCAGCACTCTGCCTCTCTCCCCAGCATCCTCATACTCAGCCTCAGCCCCCCTTTCTCTGCTGTGCACCCTCCTCCTCTCCTTCGGTGGATGCCTCAGGAACTCAAGAGAGTTTTGATGGGGAGGAGGTTCTTGATTCTTTTTAGAAAGACGTGAGTCACATGATGGCAGGTAAAGTGGAGATCCATGATAGAGTGATGGTGGTTTGCAACCAAAAAGAGCAAAAATAAAAGAACAGAGCAAGCTCAAGCTTGAACTTTAGACTGTGTCAGTACATAGAAAAGAACAAAAAAAATGTTGGTTTTGATGGTGGAAGTCTCTGAAATGTTAAGTCCCCAATTGGACAAATCCCTTTTTGTTTCTGTCTATAATCGGATCAGCCACAACTTCTGAACTTACCTGGATTGATAGAAAATAATTTGTCTATTTTAAAAGCAATATTGTTATATAGTCTCACAGGATGCCTGAGTCTAAATAGGTACAACATTCTTAAGGTTGGATGCTTTTAAAAACAGATTCCAGGCCTTACCTCCCCAAGATCCTGATTTAGTAGCTCTGAATGGGCCTCAGGGTGTGTGTGTGTGTGTGTGTGTGTGTGTGTGTGTGAAACAGAGAGACAGAGAGACAGAGAGACAGAGACAGAGACAGAGATAGAGACAGAGAGAACTGGATTTTGATGCACTAGCTATTTGAAAATCTCCAGACTGAGTAAGGTGTTCCCCTACAGTTGGATCAGAGGGGCACTAGTCATATACCAGTCACTAGTCCAGTGCTGGGCAAATAGTTGATTACTTGAACCAAATTCACCTCTGCTACCAAGAATTGTGGCTGGATAAAAGAAAAGAGAAGGAAAAAGTTGTTTTCATTACCAAGAAAGAAAGATAGGGTAAGGTAAGAGTAATAGAAAATGGCAATAACATCAAGCAACTGCTTAGTGACAGACACTTTTCCCACAAAGATTATTACCCCATTGGAGGGAGAAATGAGACTCAGTCATCTTAAGCAACTTGCCCAAGGTCATACAGCTAGAAAGTGGCAGAGCCAGAATTCCCCTTACACCCCAAGCTTGAATGGCCTGAACAGCATGCTCTGAGCTGGGGAGAGACCCCAGAAACGGGGATGAGAGAGAGGGAGCAATCTAGAAGCAGACTCCCCAATGCCATGGGAATGCTCCTAAGGGTTGCGCATGCGCTCAGCATCAGTGAGCTGTGGGGTGGCTCACGGCTGTCGTCTTCTCACCAAGGACTCCAAATTTCTCATCTCTCACAAATCTTGTTTCTTTCTCCTAATCCAGCTTGCTCTTCTGAGCAAAGTACCCCATGCCAGGCATGGGGAAGGAAGGTCAGTATTTGCTTTCATATGTGTCTCTGAGCAGGGAGATGAGTACAGCTTTCAGGTCTCTCTCATGTGTAAGAAAATCGATTACCTTTCCTTGGCTCCATTTCCAGTATCTTGCAGGTGCAGCTGTGTGGCTTCACTGTGAGAATTGGGGAGGATGTGAAGAAGGTTGGGGAAGGGATGACTCCTCTTCTGCCACCCTGTTTGCTTCTCACCCAGTTCTGTTCCCCCATCTTTTCACAGTATTTGAAGTCCTATCTCTACTGCATGTTGTGAATGTTCTAACACGGTTCAGATTGTTTATCTCCTCTCCGTAGTAACTACACTAAATCTCCTTGAGGGCAGGAACACTGCCTCATACTTCTTTATCCCCACATGCACAAGCCCAATGCTGTTCTGGTGCTCAGTAAGTTATTGTCCTCTGGTTGATTCGCGACAAGTGCCTTTTAAATTTGAATGTTTAGGGTTGAAACAGTCTATCGGTTGATTTTGGCCACCATTCTTAGCAACCCTCCTTTTGTTGATATGCTGTAGTTTTTAATACACTGTGTGCCTCTGTTTCTTCTACTACTGCTGTTACTCCATCCAGGCCTCACATACAGGCATTTTCCAAGATCCAGTCTCTGCATGTTGTTACTTAGAGATGACTTTCACTCCCGTGGCTTCATTTACGACCACCTCTATGTTTAGAGTCACACTTCCAACTATTAGATTTTTCCACTTGTCTGTCCTATTATTACTCAAAATTTAAAATATCTCAAATTGAATTTATTCTCCCCCAAAACTGTTCATTTTCTCCTACTAACTTCAAGCTTCAAAGTCTCTGCCTGTCCATTAACTATGACGTCTCATCAGTCACGCAGTTCTAAGATCCTTTAGATCTCTCTGTTCCATCTATTCAGCTCCCTCTGCCACCGTCCTAGTTCCGGCCCTTATCCCCAACACGTGAACTATTGAAATTAATCTGTTAAAATACTTTTGTGAAAATGTACTCTTCTACTCAAAACATCCAATGGTTCAAAACATCCATTATTTACAGAATCAAGTCCAACCTTCTCAGCCTAGTATTCAAGACCTTCCTTAATCTGATCCCAATTTTGTCATCCCCACCGTTTCTCCCTCTATTGTATTTCTCTTAAGCAAAGTCATTCCAGTGAAGCTGTTCTGCCCATAAGCTCTCCAACACTTATATCTCTTATTTCCACACAATTGTCCATGTCTTCCGCCCACCTGATACATCCATTTCTCTTGTTCCCATGTCTTCTGGCCTAACCCTCCTTCAAATTTCAATTTGAATCCTACCCTTCAGAAAATCTTCCTTGACCATCTCAATCTAAATTAATCTCTTCTCCCCGTAAACTCCCTTTAACTCCCATAAACTCCTGCCAGTTTATGAAATTATGTAAATTATAGTTTATATGTTAAACTATTGCTTAATGTTTCTTATGCTACCTTCCTAACTAGATTGTCTGCCTTTTGAGTCTGGACTCCCAACTGTTACCTAGCTCAAACTTAGTAAATTTGAGCTACCTGTTCTTTTGGGAGATTTTATGGATTGGTAAATACAAGTTGCCTCTATAAATTGAGTCCCAAGCTTGTGTGTTTATGAGAGCAAACATCTTGAGCAGGATTAACTACATGCAGGTATGGATATTGTTGTACTTTCCAAACAAAATCCTACTTATTGGCTTCCTGTATGTCTTCGTTTGTGCTGCTATAACAGAACACCTGAGACTGGGTAATTTACAATGAACAGAAATTAATTGGCTCACTGTTCTGGAGACTGGGAAGTCTAATATCAAGGTGCCAGCATTTGGCAAGGGCCTTCTTGCTGAGTCATGTCACGGCAGAGGACATCATGTGGTGGAAGGCAAAGAGAGAGAAAGTGGCAGAATTTGCCCTTTATAATAGTATCATAGCCTAATCTCCTCTTACAGATCCCACCTTTAATACTGTTACAATGGCAATTAAATGTTAACATGAGTTTTGGTGGGAGCAAACATTCAAACCATAATACTATGAAGCTGTATGTACCTCACCTTGTCACATTTTGCCTTTTCTTTCATAGATCAGGAAAGGAGAAGCAACGTAGCAAGTTCTAGTCTCTTTCAAGTAACCTCATTTATCATAGAATGACTAATTTCTTTCTTCATGCCAAAGTAATGCCACTTTTTTTCATAGTTGTTTTTTTTTTTTATTGAATCGTAATTGATTATACATATTTTGGGGATTCATTGTTGACATACGTTGATCAAATCAATATTACTAGTATGTATATTGTTACAAATTGTACTTATTCTTTATGCCCCTTGTCCAATCTCTCCCTGTCCCCATCTCCCTCCCCCCTCCCACCACTGATAACCCTAGATTTCTTCTCTCCTTCTGAAAGAGTAATAGTTGCTCTGTTGATTTGTTGCCTAGATGATCTGTCCAATGCTGAGAGGTGTGATCAGGTCCCCCAATATTATCATAGAGCAGATGCTTCTTCTGTCACTCTGTAATGGGCTTTGTGGAGAGAGACATCCTCTTCTTTTCTTTGGTCTCTGCTGGTGACTCTCCTTGTGTTAATGAACTGCAGTGGCTGGTGGACCATCTGCGTGGTGCTTGTGATGTCTAGCCACTTTTGCGGCAGCTATGATTATTGTGGTGGCTGTGGTGGGCCACCCACTGGGAGGTGATGTTTTTGGCATACTCATTGGCGCTGGTGGTGTGCCAGGTTGTGAGTGGGGGTCTGGTCCCTGGCTCCATGCCTTGGGACTCTGAGCAGGGCCCTGAGGTGCTGGTGGTATGCCTGGGCTGGAACTAATTTTTTGTCCTTTGCTTACTTCTAAGATGGGGGAACTTCCTGTAGGAACCAGTACTTGAGGTGTGATGTTGAGCTAAATTGCTGCTTTGCTGCTGTTTCCCTAGTGAAGGCTTTTTGTGCAGCTCAGGGTTTAATGGTTGACCTTATAGCTACTTCCTGCTCTCCAGAGACCTGGTGCACCTGGGTTGTGTAGAAACTCTGATCTGGGCCTGAGTTTTTTCATCAAACTGCACCCCATGCAATTCTGCATTCCCAACCAGTCTCCTCTGAGTGGTCCTGTGCTGATTGGGGGGCAGACCAGCTGTCCTTGCTGTGTCCCAGTGTTCTCCTGGTGGGCCCATCTCCCTCACCATCTGTTCTGGCTCCTCACTCCTGCGTGGGTCCACAGGAACCCTATTAGTGGTCTTGCTGTCCTGGGGGCCACCAAGGCCCTCTTCTCCTCTGCCACCTCCAAGCAACTCCATCTGAAGAGCACAGCTGTGGCTTCTGCCGGCTCCTGCTCCATGTGCTCAGCAGCTCCAGCCTTAAAGTGGCCACAGCTGGAAATGCTCCAAGTAGTTTTTTCTTTCTCTCATCATGGCTTCTCCCACCTTCATGAACTCCGTAGGTCTCTTCTCCTCTTCCTCTGAGCTCCAGCAGCCACACCTTGGCTGTTGTTACATTTTTATAGTTGTAAACTGGTTGATTTGTGGGAAAGAGTGATGCTGGGGACCATCTATTCTGCCATTTTGACTGGAATTCCCATAATGTCACTTTTTAAAGAACAGAGGGAAGGAAGGAAGGAAGGGGGGGAGAGAGAGAGAGAGAGAGAGAGAGAGAGAGAGAGAGAGAGAGAGAGAGAGAGAGAGAGAGAAAGAAAGAAAGAAAGAAAGAAAGAAAGAAAGAAAGAAAGAAAGAAAGAAAGAAAGAAAGAAAGAAAGAAAGAAAGAAAGAAAGAAAGAAGAAAGAAGGAAAGAAAGAAAAAGAGAAAAAGAAACTTTGTAATAGGATCTGATTCAAGTGGGTGGGAAAAATAGACATTTATACTGGGCAGCTGTAGCATATTTAGGTCATGAGTTAATTTACTATTTCCAAGCACCTCCTACATTCATTTACCAAAAAGGAAAGATACAAGAATTGTAGATATAAATGCATCTTTTTTTCTTACCTGTAGAACCAAAATATTCATTATTGAAATTTTTGCTTTTTAAACTCAGGTTAGATACAATCCATCTTTACACAACTCTCTCCATTTCTGGCCAAGATGGTGAAGTAATGTCTTGCTACTCAGTGTGTCAGTAGGCCAGTGACAGTGGCATCACCTGAGAGCTTGTTAGAAATGCAGAATCGGTCCGACATCTTAGCAAGGCTGCCCTGGTCACTGCTGCTCTTGAAGCTTCACTATGCCACCTAAGGACTACAAAAAGAAAGAAACTGGAAAGTTGGCTAAGAAAGACAAAGATCCAGTGTACAAATCTGGGGCAAGGCCAAAAAGAAGTGGTCCAAAGGAAAAGTTCAAGACAAGGTCAATAACATAGTCTTGTCTGACAGAGCTACATATGACAAACTGTGTAAGGAAGTAACCAGCTATCAACTTATAATCCCAGCAGTGGTCTCTGAGAGACTGAGGATTCACAGTTCACTGGCCAGGCAGCTGTCAGGAGCTCCTTAGTAAAGGACTTATCATACTGGTTTCAAAGAACAGAGCTCAAGTAATTTACACCAGGAATACCAAGGGTGGAGATGCCCCAGCTGCACATGAAGGTGCGTGAACAGGTCCAACCAACTGCACATTTGGAAAAATAAAGCTTTATTAAATCAAAAAAAAAAAAAGAAAGAAATGCAGAATCTCAGGACACTCCTCAGAATCAGCATTTTAACAAGATTGCCAGGTAATTTGCATGTGCATTAAAGTTTGAAAAGCACTGAAGTAAGGCAGATCTGGTAACAAGACAGGTTTGGAAATTCATCTCAGACGTCATTAATATGAAGCTTGATGATTCTGTAGGAATCTTGAAACCTGTCAGTGGTGATGGGTTGATGATATAAAGTAGCTGCATTTTGCAGACTGGAGTCCTGCTCTGGGCAGTATTCTCTCAGTAATGCTCCAGACTGCAGCCTTATCCTTGGGCTCAGGAGATTCCTCCAAGATTCCCATTCTACCCCCTAACCCTCACTTGTTTCCACCACATTGCCCTCTTCCTGGGCCTCCCCTCTGTGTTTTCCTGCAGATGTCTGGATGAGATAGGATGGTAGTGTCTCCCTGCTGCTATACTCAGGTGACTCCTCTCATCACCCTGCACTAGGCTGGGCTACCAGAGAGGAAGGAACTGGAGCGATGTACAATGCTCGAATCGCCCCAGACTCTGTTTTTCTAGTGTGTCAACTTTCTCAAACCCATCTGGAGAAATATAATCCCTTTAAGCATTGTATTTATTATCTTCTGTTAGGTTCTGTTATTTTCCTATTAGGCTTTTCCTAAGTGTACTTTGTTTTGAATCATAAGAGAAGCCTGGTACTCATATAAAAGAGCAAAGACAGCAGACCAGGATCAAGCAAACCATTTTGGTGTGATGCTGGGTTCTCTGTAACCCTGGGAGCAACTAATGGCATTACATTTTTTTATTTATTCATTCATTTCAACAAATATTATTGAGCCCCTACTTGTGCCAGCTGCTATTATATTGTGTACATTGGTAAACAAAACAAGGTCTTTTATCTTCATGAAGACTGATTCTAATGGAGGAGTCAGTCAATAGGCCTGTAAACACATAAGATAAATAACACAATTTCAGATAGAGTCAGGCTATGAAGAGAATAAAATAATGGGATAGATCAATTGGGTATGAGTTGTGACTCCTTTAATTTGGGGAGTCAGGAAAGGACTCACTGTGTTGGTGGCATTTGAGCTCAAGCATAAATGATGAGAGGGAGGCAGCTACTCAAATATCTAGGGGACGTGTGTGTTCCAGGCAATGGGGACATGGGGACAGTGAGTAGTACAAAGGTCATGCAGAAAGCCCTGTTATGATAAATATGGGTCTGTGAGGAAGGGGAGAGAAAGAAGAAAGATGAATAAAACAAAATCTCTGCCTTCAAGTCTCCAGAGTAAGTGGAATGATCTAAGCATAGACAGGAGGAGGAAGAAATGTGTGTGGGGGGGGGGGGCGGTTGTTGGAAAGTAAAAGAAAGGCAAGAGGTAGAGAAAGATGTCAGAAAGACACAAGAGTGGTAGGGGAGGCCAACCGCAATCCGCTGTCCTGGCCTCTGGCTGGCACAAGTGCAGTGGGCTCCCTACCCAGGGTCTGGGGCCAAAGAGTGTCTCCTCTTTGAAGGGAGGAGAGCTGCAGAAGGAAAACATACTAGTAAGCCAGAGGCAAAGGAGACACTTAATAACAAGAAACCTTCAGAAGAGAGGAAATTAGGGATTAGATGATAACAAAGATATAAACTGGAATGGTAAGCCTCTGTAATTTTCAGGGGTTATTTCAGAGCCTCCTGCTCTGAGAGTTCTCACAGTCTTGTGTATGAATATATGAGTGTCTGTGTACATGGTGTGTGTTTGGATCGTGGGGGGCGCCTGGGCAGAGGGAAAGAAAGAAGGGAAGGCCATTAAAAGCCTTGCTGAGAAAGGTATTTCTTGTGGACAAAAAAGAATCAGGCCCCTCACTCCCTACTGAGCCCATTTCTCCTGCCTTTCCCCGAGCTGTCAGGCATGAATCCCTGTAGCATTCCGTAACTAATTGACAGTAATGGAGGCCATTGGGAGTCTAAGAATACACAGCATTACCCGACATGCACTGGAAAGAAGGGGGGCTGCCTCCAGGGCAGCTGCAGGAAAATAAAGGCTGCCTTTTAAACTTTTTTTCCTTTAATTGAGGGTAGGAGGTAGAAGGTAAGGAGGAGCAGATTTAGGCAAACTTCTACTCTTGCCTAAAACTAAAAATATTGTAAATCTCATATCTTATCCTCAGTGAATATCCCAGGATACTATGTCTGCCACACAGAAGAAACAGATGGAATTTCAATTAACCCCAGAGCCCCCTGTGAAATCTATATTGTACCCTCTGGATTTACAACATATTGTAATATATGACTGCAGGCTCCGGAGATTCCATCGCAAATCAACCCTCTTTATTCCAGGGGTTCAGAACACTACTACAAAAGCCCACTTCAGAATCAAAAGTGGCCAACTTCTTAGAACTTCGTCTTCAGAGTTGAAACCTAATTTTAATTTTATAACAGATTTATTTATTGGGCAGTCCTACGTTTTTATAAAAGGAGCCATTTATTTTTTTCCTTCTATTAATGATGATGTTTACCGACTAAAACTGTTTATGCCAAATAGAAAATTGGGAAAAGATATGCGATCCTCACGCCTTGAAGAATGATTCAACACACACCCACAGCAAATCTTGCAAAGGATTTTTATATTTTGAAAATACATACCTTTGTAAAATGTAGTCTTTAATAATAAAGACACTCAAAATAAAAATAAAAGCAGTTACCTCTGCTATGAGTATCACAGGAAGTTGTATATGTTGCAATAATTTTAAGAATTCCGAGTTGTTTTTCAAAGCCCGAAATGTTTATGAGGTACCTGTAAGCTCATGGCTCTGACATTTATTCCTTTTATTATTGGCTTTGCCTTTCTGCATTTGTTCTTCATATCAAAAATAATATTTGCATAAACTTTAACTTCTCACACATATAAAAACTTTCAAAATTAATTTTAGCTTTTTGATATTAGAGATACATTTTCTGTATATTTTTCTTACAAGGCTAATTTTCCCTAAAATTGCATTTTGACTCAAATCTTTCATCACCTTCTGCAGAGCTGAATTTCTCTCATGGAGTGGCATGGACTCTTTAATCTCCAGGTTGCTGTTGTGTTATTCATCATCGTTTTATAAAAGATTTGCCTCTGAACCCCTGGGGAATATCTCTGGGAAATCAGATAAGCAAACTTCCTGTACTTTGAGAAAAATAATTTTGGAGAACTGAAATGTGCCTTTTTAAAAGAAGATTGGGGGTTGAAATATGAAGGCTCTCCCTTGTTCAAAGGTCACCAGGAAGAACTGAGGACCACAGAGCTGTCCTCAGAAATATAATCTACTAGACTCATAGATGTTGAGAGGAGGAAGGAATGTGAAGAGCCATCATCCAGGCAGCTAAGATAATATTTATCCCCACTGTGCAGTTTCATGGCAGCAAATGAGGCAGTCACTGATGATGCTCTCCAAAATGTGGAACAGAGAAGTGCTCCAGCCAGCTCTTCTTTTCTGCCACTAAATGCACAGCTTTGGAGGAGCACTGTCAGAAACACTTTTCTCTCCCTGCATCTACCATTATGTGGCTTGACCAGCAGGGGCCATTACAGGATGAGGACATTCCTCCAAGATCAAGCAGAGAGCCTTGATGTGGCACAAGGACTGGGGGCCACCAAGGAAATTCAAGGAACTGGTCAATTCCTTCTTCAGGCAGATTTGGCACATTGGCTCAAGGGTTGGAAGAGGGTTCTTCTAATGGAGCAAGTCCCTCTTATTTTTAGTGAGGTTGGTATATCCTCTTATAAAGCCACTCTTTATTCAGAAAAAAAAAAAAATGGTGTTTTGAATAGGCTGGACATTTGCCTGTTTTGGACATCCAAATATCAGGCAATCAAAGGTCATTTTGATGTAATTATTGAGGTTTATTTCCTCATCTGAACAAAAACATGGAGGTGTTATTAAAACTAGAGCAGCATTCATTTGACCTGTCTCATTCCCATCCTAGATATCATTTATTTTGGAAAGAGCAAGTAGGTGGTTACTTAAAAATAATATACCAACCAAATGTTAAAAAATGGCTGGGTTTTTATTTGCTTTTTCTACCTTTTGTGCGCATTTATTATATATAAATAACAAAAGTCAGTTCTTTTATAGTACTTATACTTGCCAAGCACTATTCTAAATGCTTTATATGCATTATGTAATCACTACAAAACTCCATGAGATATTATTCTCCTTTTTCAAAGAGAAAATATTAAAGGCATAGATAGTGTTCTGCATACACGCTTGTTTCTTAGCCTTTAGAGATTATGGCCAGACCCAAGCATTAGGTTTTCTTTCTTTCTTTCTTTCTTTTTTATTTTTATTGTAATAGTTGATTGTCCATATTTGTGGGGAACCGAGTTGAATTTCAATACCTGTGTGTAATATGTGATGCCCAAATCGGGAACCAGGTTTTCTGATGGCCGGCTCATTTCAGAACTGAAAGTGACTTGTCTTTCAAGACACAGCAGTACAGTTCTGCTTCCTTTTCCTCCCCGAACCCCTCCTTCCAGCCTGCCCTGAACCCTGCACTATTTGCAACTTCTTATTGGAGGATTCCTTATTTATGTTTAGCAACTTTACTTCTGGTCTTCGTATTTTTATTTTTATATTATTAATTTTAATCCTAACACCACAGGAAGCTAAGACAAGATAAAAGAAGAAGGAAAGGATAATATAGGAGGTATTCTGAAATCACCTGGAAAACTTCCTAATTGGATAAAGTGGGAAAAGTGAATGAGTTGAATAATTCAATTGAAAAAAATATATATGGTTGGTGAAATTTTTTGCTATGACTTCATTTTTCCTTATGTTGTTTTTTTCTGGGGTGGTTTTACTATTTTACCATATCTTTTCACCTAGACCCAAATCATGATTGTTTTTAATCATTTTGTTGGACTGAGGAAAGTGCATTAGACCAACAAGTTTTCTGTTACATCTTTATCAGGAATATATTTACCCATCATTTTTTCCCGAAAGTCTTCAATGTTAGCCTTTCCCACAGGTATCTGTTTCTTTGAATTCTCTTGGCACTTACATACAGAGACAGTACCTCACTGCCAAGCCCTTGTTTATTATCTTGGCTTGGAATTGTTCTTTCTTCATTTGACTTATGCATATCTTATAGCTTCCAAGAAAAGGGCTATTGTTTTTCTTTGCAGAGCCTTGTTTTGTAGGTTAGAGACTTTTTTGAACTGAATTAGAGAGAGTGCTATATATAAATGACCTATTTCACTGAAGTATGATTGCTAAGTACAAGAGCACTGAATAGACTGGAAAACTGGGCCAAGTAAACAAAATATCACAGCAGGAAGAGGAGAAAAGTTGGTCTGGACTGGGCCAGATTCTGGCATATGGAAAGGTCATCTCAGGTGAGGCAGGAGCCCAGACAGCAGCAGAGAGGAGAGCTGGAGTCAAGCTCAAGCCCCCCTGTGGTAAAGGGACTGTAGGAGAAAGATCATCTAGGATTTTGGAAGATGCTAAAGTTACAGCCCAGAAGTAAGACTGAGTTTTCTCTAAACCAAAGAAGAGACATTCTCTGTGGCATTTGTGGAGAAGAGTCCAGGAGGATGAAAATCAAAGCCCTGAAACACCAAAGGTAAAAGTGTTCAAAGAAAAGCATCAATGTGGCTGAGTGACTGGCCAGAAATGTTTGATTTGTCTACAATAACAAAAGTGATTCCAGGACTCATTTTTGTGGTTTCAACAGCTTTTCAACTATTGTCTGCAGAGTGCCCTTTGTACTCTAGGTGTGAGTTTTGGCCTTTCAGCCTGTTTGTCCCTGAAAGGTCTGAGGAAGTCATTGTTTAAGAAGGATGGAATTCTGCTTGTGAGAGCAGTCCATGCGGACTGTCCTGAGCTTGGGACAGGACACCATTGCAATGATGGCCACTCAGGCTCAATGGTGTTATTGCTATATCTTTATATATTAGCGAGCTGATTTCATGTCTTTAGAAATTTCTGCCCTCTCATTAAAAATGATAAAATAAATTAGCATTTATGCAGGGTCTTCCCAACAAACAGCTCAAAAGTCAGTAATGACAAAAGGGCTCTCTCTTTCTCTCTTTTCTTAAATTAATAGACTTCATTTTTAGAGCAGTTTTAGGTTTACAGAAAAACTGAACAAAAAGTAAGTATAGAGAGTACCATATCCCCCCTCTTCTTCCCCATTCCCTCACCTCCCTCCCCCACAATTTCCCCTATTATTAACATCTTGTGTTAGTATGATGTGTTTATTGTAATCAATGAGCCAATATTGATAGATTACTGACTGAAGATCATATTTTATGTTAGGGTTTACTCTTTGTGTTGTATATATATTCTGTGGATTTTGACAAATACATAATGAAATGCATCCACCATCACAGTGTCAAACAGAATAGTTACAATACTCCAAAAATCGCCTGTACTGCACCTCTTCATTCCTTCTTCTCTCCCTCTCTCCCCCTTAATTTCTGGCAGTTACTGATCTCTTTACCATCTCCATACTTTTGCCTTTCCCAGAGTGTCATGTAGTTGGAATGTCATACAGTTGTATAGTGTGTGGCATCTTCAGATTGGTTTCTCTCACTTACCAATATACATTTACGTTTCCTGTCTTTGCGTGGCTTGACAGCTCATTTCTTTTTATCACTGAATAATATTTTAACGTATGGATATGTCACAGTTTGTTTATCCATGACCTATTGAAGAGCATCTTGGTTGCTTCCAAGTTTTGGCAGTTATGAATACAGCTGCTGTAAACATTCATGTGCAGGTTTTTCTGATTTTGAAGTTGACCAACAAAAGCAAGTTTTCCAGAATTCTGTGTCCCCACACTTTTCCATCTGGCTTGTTGACTGGCTTGCTCCAAGGCTCTGGTAATTATTTCCTTACAACTGCTCTTGGTCCTCCTCTAAGCTTAGCATGGCGAGGTTAAGGTCATAGTTAGGTCCAAATTGCCTGATAGCTAATCCTAGACCAGGACAAGATGAGCAGCTCTAAGACACCACCACTGTGGAGAACAGATAGTCTCAACTGACCCAGAGGAACCAATCCCACTGGGGCCTCTGGCCCATGGAACTTGGACTCTGTCCTAGAAGCAACTTGGAGATGCCATTTCCAGCCACATGCTGCAAACAGCTTTCATCTTCAGAAGCCAATTCCCAGTGTCTTAGTCAATTCAGCCTGCTCTAACAGAACACCATAGACTGGATGGCTTAAACAACAAGCATTTACTTCTCACAATCCTAGAGGCAGGAAAATCCAAGATCAAGGAGCCAGCAGATCTGGGAAGGGCCCGCCTCCTGCCCTGCAGATCCATTTCCTGGTTGTATTCTCACGTGGCCAAGAGAGATGAATCCTCTCTCCTATTTCTTCATATAAGGTATTAATCCCATCATAAGGGCCCCACCCCCCATCCCACATGACCTACTCACCTCTCAAATACCCTCTCTCCTAATAGTCACATTGGGGGTTAGGATTTCAACATATGAATTTGGGGAGGATGCAAACATTCATTCCATAGCAACCAGCTAGGTAGATACTATCCTTACACCCCACCCTTAATACCTTTCCACCCATGTGTTTTTAAACCCTGCTCAGCTTCAGGGAAACAGTCATTGAGTTCTTTGTTCCATTTAAAAGGAGAGGCTTTTAGTAATTAGAACCATTACTTTAGATTACAGCCCTTGGTTCCTTCTCTATGTCAGTTGCTGTACTCTTAACTTCTACATACACTTAAAATACATTTGGGGATTTTTTTTGTCTATGAATGTGGAGGCTTCCACTAGCAAAGTTGCAGAGGTGGTCTGTCTCCTCAGGCTCCATCTCTGCAACTTCTTTCTTACTCACCCTGTGGTACTTCTGGACTCACCTCAGTACTCAGTACCTCAGAACCTGGATTCTCTCTCAACCTGCTCTTGGGCTTTTTAGTCCCCCAATGGTACCAAATAGTAAAAAACCAAAGAGAGTTTATGCATTTTTTTCTCTTATTGCATTTCAATAAGGAATTACAAGAGTCAACCAGGAGTGGACTAGAATGTGTGAAGCCTCCAGATGGCTGACCCTGCCTCAAAGAGGCGGCAGTTTGAGCTTCCTGAGGTGTAAGAAGGGAGGTTCCAAACCAATTCCAAGCCTCCCCTCCATGTCAGCCCCTTACTTAGAGCTGACTCATCATCTGTTGCAAATGTTCTCCCCACATCACTCATCCCTTGAACGTTCCTTGAAGAAGGTCTAATTTTCAGTGTTCTCGTGGCGATTCCTCCAGAATGCATACTTTGCACACTCATTCGGGGATCTGTTTTTGGAAGATCTCCTCCTTGGGAAGAGAGCATCATGCCGGGTGTCAGCAAAGTGGGTTTTTCCACCCAGGCCCAAGCAACCATTCCCTACTTTGTTGAACTTTCTGTGAAATGTGGCCAACAGCACTTAATATGGGGTGTTCCCCATAAAACTGTACATTCAAACATCACAGCAAAGGAATCGACACTGTACCTGTCAAAGACAGTAAAAGGAGTAGAGAAGGAAGCAGGCTTTTTAGGAAAGCAATTGAGGCAGGAAAAAAAGTAGCAGGAACTAGGGATAAAATCTTGGCAGTCCTGAGATAGAAGGGAGAAGAGAAAGGGCGAGGAAGCAGCGAGGGTGAATTGAGCGAGATGGTTTAATTATGATGTATTCGTGTACCCAAATATCTGAGGATACAGAGGTAAAGAAGACAGTCTGCTCTCAAGATCTGGTTTGGCAATGAAAATCAGTTTTCCATTAGCCACTCGAATAACAACACTGGGTTTGAGTTGGGAGAAAGCCACTGCTCATCCTCCTACCAGAAAACTCTTGAGTCAGCATTGCATTGTTTTATAAGAATAAGCAAGGAATTAGGTTCTATTTCTAGTGTTTGCTGAGGACCTGCCTTGTTTGTCGAGCCACACTTCAAGGGGATCTGCATACATCACCTCAGGCAGTTATCTCTATCTTAAATGGTCAGCAAAGGCAAGAACAGTTCAGTGACTTGCGCAAGGACCTGAGGCTAGGCTAGGAACTTCAGAGCCTCGGTCCAGCTGGTTCCAAAGCCTGTTCTCATGCCCTCGAGGTGGTTTGAACTCAGCTTCCCTACTTAAGACTCTCCTACTAAGAAAACTTTCCTCCCTATCTATAGAAGAAATTTGAGATTTTACAATTAAGGATTTAATCCTTTATCTAAACACTTTATTCTTTGGTAAATTTCTGCTGAGAGAAATGAGCTATTAAAAAGTATATCATTAATGTATTCATTGCTGGTAACATATTTATGAGTGAATTCTCTGTAAGGGAATTTTGACTTTATGCATGTAGAATGAGGGACAGTGAAAAAGGAACAGGAAGGGGCAATCAGAAAAGGGACGGAATAAAAGATCAATGCAGAAGGGGGAGGTGGAGATGGAAGACACCTTTGCTTGCTCCCTGACGTGGCGCAGGCACCGTGCTCCCCGCCACCGTCGCTTCCCACTCCGTCCAGGGAACTCATTGCCCCAAAGTTTCAGCGCGTGGGAGGAAGCCGGAGAGGAGAATTCTGGCAACAACAAAGATGGGGGAATGGGGTGGAGTGAACACAAAGGGGGAAGTAACTTTTTAAATAAAAAATGATAAGCGATGAATAGAATGGCTAATCTCAGGGAGCCCTGAGAATGCTGGACCTCCGAGCTCAGGCCTCTCTTTTTCTCACTTCCCTTTTTCTTTTCTTTTTAATTTTCTTTTATTTAATTTCGCTGCAGCACGTATAATCAATTACAGACTGAATTGGGATAAAGGGAGGGGAAGCACTTTAATTCATAAATCAATTTTATACGGTCATCAGTCAGGTTGTGAATGCAAATACCTCTGTCGGTTTAGGTTATTCAGAATTAATTGACTCCCACCGGGCTGGGCTGCAGATGGAGAGGAGTTTTCTCACAAAGTCTCCTTGGGCCCAGCATGGGGGCCGACCACTTCCCCCTTCCCCCTCCGGCCCCTGGCCACCCCCTCCTCTCCATTCCCCGCAAGGCCCCAAACATGGAGCTGATGGGGGTAGGCGTCCGGCAAGAAGCTGGGTGGATGAGAGCCCAGAAAGACTGCTTGAAGAATGAAGGGGATACACAGAAAGATGAAAGCCCTCAAACAAACCCTCTTCAGCCCGGGCCCTGCAGAGACACCTTTATGTGATTAGAAATGCTTAACTTTCAAGGGTCTGCTTTTAAGTTCTCTTGAGCTTCTTAAATAAGAAAGAAAAAAGAAAACAAACAGAAAAGCCAGAGCCCCTGGGCTAAAGCTGAAGGGATATCATTCAGAAACCACTGGGTTGCAGGGGTTTGTGGTGTGGCTGCCAGATTTCAGCAGTCAGAGAGCAGCCCAGGACAGAGGGCTAACTGCCCGGCAGGGCCTGGGGTAAGTGAATGCAAGGCCCCTGCCCAAGATACCTCAGGCCAGTGGCCAAAGAGATGGCCCTGGGCAGCTGTCCTGCACCGCAGGATGGGGGGAGAATGAGTTGTGGCCCAAAAGGGGCCAACCGAAGCTGTCTTAGCTGGGCTGCACCTGTTCCCTATGATAGGGTCTTCTTTCCGCAGTTCATTTTAATTTAGAAAAGACACACCCATACCTGACATAACATATTCAACATAACCTGACCTCCATTTTTCCTCTTTTTACCCTCAGCTAAATATACTCCTTATTGTGTTGCTCCAAATCACCCAGGGAGCTTGTTTTGTTTTGGTTTTTTTCTGTTGGTTTTTAATGCTGATGTCCAAGTCTACTCCTAAAATTCTTCGTTACCCGGACTTGAGTAGAGCCTGAGGAATTGGTGTTTTTTTAACAGAGCTACAAGGGAGTCCAATGTACAGCAAGGGTTGGAACCACTGAACTGTCTGAGGACTGTGGTGGGCAACTCTAAAAACCCATCCTCACCTCCCCAGTCCCAATTCCCTCCCCACAACCTGGCAGTGTCTCAAAGTATGTCACATTAGAATTACATTACGAAGAAAAAAACACACATTGGTAAGAAAAATTTAAAAAAAATAAAATTTGAGTACATGTATGTTGCAGATCCCTTGGCCCCCTCCAGACAACCTGTAATAAAATCTCTGGAAAAAATCTGTAATTTATACAAACTCCCAGTAAGTGTGGGAACCCCTGCTGAGGCAAAGCACCAAGATGTTTGAGCTGTCTTTATTTAAAATCAAATCCTAGCCTGCCTGGTATGCATCACATTTTGCCTTGACATAGCAGTTACATGTTTGTGGTTTTTGCCAGAGATCTCTCCCGAGAGGCCAAAACCTGAATCTAGAAGCAAACAGAAAGCAATCCAATTGACAGGATAATCCTAAAGACTGCATATTCCAAAACATGGGTTCTGAATCCATACTGAATCTCTTAAAAATCAGCTGTAAAATTTTTATGCATTTTTAACCAGAACTCAAATAATCAGCCCCGATCTTTAATACAGTTGCTTGTATGCAAATGAGCCATGTTTGTTTATTTTTAAAGGCTAAGAGGAATTCTTGCAAATGCTTCATTAGCCATTCATTTATATTACCATAGGTTATCAAAAGCAATAAAACTGCCTTTTAAAAAATTTTTCAATATTTCAGCCTTCTTTCCCAAGTCAGACTACACTTGCTCTCCAAAAAGTCTGAAGGTCTTAATGGAGATTAAATGTGTTTTCTCTTGTTGTGCTTAGCCAGCAGCAAAGAGAAATTTGGTAGGTGGTGGTCCAGAATAAAAGGGCACCTTGTTCACAAAGCACCAGGTTTCTAAGGTGGACAATCTGAAACACCCTAGGGGCCGGGTGGAGGAATCCTCAGGTTAAGACAGTATGGCAGGGTGATTAAATACACAAGCTTCAAAGTCAGTCAGTACTGCTCAGCTTCATCACTTATATTGGACAAGATACATAACCTCTCTGTGCCTCAGTTTCTTCCTCTTTAAAATGGGAACATTAATAGTAGCTACCTTATAGGGTTGTTGTGAAGATTAAATGAGATAAAAACATCTAAAAAGCTAAACAGAAAGCAAGCCAAATAAATGGTAGCATTTATTTTTACTGATTGAGACCATGGATGAGTGGTGATCAGTGGGCCTATTGGTATGACTTGGTCTCCCTAGCAGCATCAGCATCACCTGGGAACTTGTTAAAAATGCAAAATCTTGGGCCCCACTCTATAAATACAGAAAAACTCCTGGGGGTAGAACCCCCACAACCCCAGTTTTAACAAGCCATCCAGGTGATCTGAGCCACACTGAAGTTAGAGAACTACTGGGGTAGGTTAAAAGCTGGAGGTAGAGCCTTGGAAAGCAATAAGAATCTTCTTCGAATCAAGCAGTTTGTGGTAAAGAATGAGGTTGGACTTAGCTCTCATACAGAAAACGAAGATAAAGATGTCTCATGCTATTGTGAATTTGGGATTGAGAAGAAAGAAAATTTGGAGGGACTGCAGCCTTCAGTATCCAACCAAAGGATGCAAACCTCACCAGTAACCATAATGCCTTGTACATGAGCATTGTTTGCAGTATCTTGCAGTCCTCATGATATCAGGGCACCTTCTCTCTTTCATACCTCTAGCCCCTCCCCAGATTCCAAGGCCCATGGGTGCCTCTGATTCCATTTCTCCCTAGGACTTCAGCAAACTGCACTGCCCCACTCTGTTGTCAGATGACAGCATAGAAATCAGAAACTCCTGCCCTAGGCTTTGTGCAAAGAGGAAAGCCCTGCTAGGAAAACGGTCATAGAAGACCCATCTCTGCCATATTGGTTTGAGATGCCAATAGAGTATCTCATTATCACCTTCCTTCTCCCACTGTAAGGATTCCTGAAGAGCCAGGAAGTGGAGATGGGGAGAAGGCAGTTTGAAGAGTTGGGTTGTAAGATCTGTGCACCGTGCACAAACCCCACACGTTGGGATGGCTCACCTCACAAAGACCATGAGACAGAGACAGATGCAATCAAGCAAGAGGAGTTTATTCCAGCATGCTGGGGTCACTCAGCACTCAAGACACCAAGCTCTTAACACCAGCACTTTTTATACAGTTTGGTAGGCAGACTTTGGCAACAGGATGAGTTGTATACAGCTTATTGGTCACCTGAAGTGACTTTTAAATTCACTGGTGGCTTTCAGTGGGGATAGTATACAGATGAGGAACTGGGGAATTGCCCAACAGCCCACCCCATGTATGCTTAGGCCCTTCCCGGAACTGGGTGAACTTTGGGCGGTTTGGGAAGTCCTTCATTTGCCCTTACCAGAAAGTCCCACCCGCAGGGGCTTGTAAAACCTTGCGCAAGCTAATTACAGAAGCAGAAAAGCTAGTCAGTTAATATTTAAGGGTGGGGGAAGGGGTTCAGGTCCACAGTGTACAAAAGAATTTGGAAGTCATCTGCATAAAGGAAATTTTTTAAAAGTTATCAAGAAAGAAAGAGGAAAGAGAGAGAAGTTTGAGGGCTTCAGAGAGAGACAGTGTAATCAGATCTACAACCAGGCACAGGTTGGTCCTGAAGGGGTGGCTAAAGTGCTGGATTAAAGATTCTACTTGTCTTTGTAGGGGAGAAAAGGTGATATATTTTCCTCACCATCACAAAGCTCATGGCTGACATCCCTATAACAAAAGACAGATTAACAAGAGAAAAACATAACAATTAATTCAATCAAGTTTTATATGGCATTGAAACTTTCAGAAATGAAGACTCAAAGACTCAGGAAAAAATGTGTGGTTTTTTGCGTAAGTTTGATGAAAAGTGGACAATAGTGCGGAAGTATGATTGTACAGAAGGAGGTAAGATCTAATGGTAATAAGTGGGAAAACTCAGCAAGGCCTGTTTGTTCAGATTCTTCTTTATGTCTCTGTCTTCATTCTTTTCCTCTGGGTCTAGGGCAGGATATCTGTCACATGAGGGTCTTATGACTTACTTTCAGGGGAGGTAGGTCAGAGAATTTTTTAAGGGCATGCTTTAGAGGTGAAAAGTGAGAGAAGATCGGAGAAAGACCTTCTTGCTTCTGCAGTTTTCTCAATTTTCAAGGTGCCACATTTTGGGATGTTGTTTCCTGCACCTGTCACCTTTAACAAACAATTATTGAGCATCTACTGGGTGCCAGGCACTCTGCTGGACTCTAAGGGGACAGAAATGCATAAGACACAATTCCTACCTTCAAGGAGTCCCTTAAAAAAACAGAAGAAAAGAAAAAATATTGGCACATCCACCCACCCCAAAATGTCATCTGAAGAAAGAAGAACAAGGTAACTCCCAATGTTTCTTTAAACACCTGACTCAAATCTGAAATTTGGGGTTCAGCCAACAATTGGAATGCACATTATCCACTCCCTGTCCTTTACCCTCACACATATAGGCACGCAGTGCACACGTACACGCTTCAGCAACAAGCGTGTCCTTGTACAGCTGGCCAGTAAAGAATAGGCCTACTTGCTGCTGGCCCTGCTTGTACTTCAATCTTGATCAGACAGGCATTAGAAGTTAATTAAAGAAAGAAATCCTAGCAGTTTCTGGTACATAAGCCAACTCCAACCTAACTTTCTTTCAATGAGGTAAGGGTAAAGGAATCTGACAAGCACAGATTTAATTTCCTGTGAAATACACAGGGGGTTAGAAACTAAGAGGGAAGCAGGATTTGGAGAAAGACATTTTGAACACATAAAAACCTTTTGTTCTGTTTGTCAAAGCCTCAGGCCCACTTGGTCTCCCCTGCCCTTAACATGCACCCACATTCTCTGTCTGGGTCTCAGCCCCCCAAGCTCCTCCTTTGCACTGCTCCTTTCCTAGGGGACAGAAGCCAAAGCAACTTTGTTGTGGTGTGATGGTTAGGACTTAGGGCACGTGGTTCCCTCAATGCCTGTCCCAGTGGTCACTTTTCCAGGTCCCTGTCCCACTTTCACAAGTCATCTACACGTGAGTAAGTCAATTATCGCAGGAGCAGAAAGGAGGGCCCTTTAGTTGCTCTCCACACAGCACCCCACTCCCAGGTGTTCTGAATCCTGTGTGCTCGCTCCCTGAAGGAAGAAATGAGCTTTTATTCCCTCTCAGACCTCTGCTGATATTTTTTTCCCAGCTCAGTTCCAAGTAGCCAAAAGGATTTTTCAGAAAGACCACAGCTGGCTTGTCAGGTCCAGATAATGATGTGAAAATAATTGGGAGAGAGAAAAAAAAAAAAATCCCAGAAACCTTTAGATGTCATTTTCACAAAGTTTTCTACTGGGTATCCTTACATGTGTGGGGTAAGTCTTTGGTTCCCTTCTGTTTGTCCTCCTTGGCCATTTTCCTCAGCCTTGTCTTCTTTTCGTAGATTTTTCCCCAAAGCATAAGCTATGTGTCTATGATCCTGAACAAAGTTGATTCCAAAAGTTGTTTTTGTTTTGTTTTGTTAATGGACGTTTCTTAGACAAAACAACCGTGGCTGCAGCTGGAGGCTGCTGGGATTTCTGTGCCTTGTTCTAATGCATGGCCCCTTTCATGAAACCCTGGGGCAGTTAACAGAGGTGGGGGTGGAGGAGGGAGACGAGAGGCATGAACCTTTACACCCAAAGTGGGACTTCAGAAGAATTTACAGCCGTCTTTTCTGGAGACCGTTAAGATTTTATTGCCCTAGTACCAGCAGTTACAATGCTCCATAGAACTCAGAGCTGAGCCCATGCCAAGGATCCTCCAGCTTGCTCAAGCTGGCAAAAAGCCAACCCTTCTGCAGATTTCACTTCAGGAAGAGAGAAGGAGCTAGCATAAGTGGGAGGTGGGTTGGAGGAAAGATAGAATCCAGAAAGTAACGAAGGCATTATAAAGTCACGACTTAGGCTCTGCAGTTAAACAGAACTGGCTTTGGGTGACTTTCCACCATTTACTTGCTTATAATATTAAACAAATGATTCAATCCCAACGTGGCTCAGTTTTCCCATCTGTAAACTAGAGATCAATAGCACCTACCTTATCAGATCATTGTGAGGATTAAATAAGATAAAGCCTGAAAAGAGTTTAGCACAGTGTCTGGTTCACAGTTAACAGCTTAATAGAAATTATTTTATATTCAAATAATTATTATAAATAGAGGCATGCAGCAGAAGAGAGGCTGCTGGGTAGAGTTCCCACCTTTTCTAAACTTGAGTGTGTGTGGAGAGTAAGCAGATTTTCTTTCTTACCACTAAACAATCCCTTCCATGGCAACTCTCTCACCGAAGCCTGCTGGGTACCCTGGGTGTGAGAGGAAAGAGTAGTAAAAAGGAACAAATTGAAAAAGAAAAGCAGAAGTGATACAAGCAAAAGAGATTCATGGGTGGAAATCATTGGGAAAAGACATGAAAAAGAAAACTAAGTGAGTGAAATGAATATGGGAATTGTCAAAGATGGAAAGAAGTTTTGCAGCTGGACATAGACTGAGCAGGAAATGTGGAGGAGAGGCGTAGGAGTCTAAGAATGTACAGGGTTTGGTTTGCTGGCAAACACCTCTTTTGGGGAGGTAACTACTCCTGCAAGCCATGAACTCTTTAAAAGGAATCTAAGCAGCAGAATAAATCTTCTCGAAGAACATATAACCTCACTGTATACTTTCTGTCAGTCTCGACTTCTCCCTCACAATTATCACTGAGCCATTGATAAATGACCCACCCCCACCTCCCACCGTCACACACCTGCAGTCTCTACTGTAACCCTAAAAAAGACTCTGCTCCTTAAGGTAATCCTCTTGGTACTGTGCATGCCTCTGCTGCAAAGCATGGGGTTGAATTATCCCAAGCTTGGAGCTTGGTAGGTGTACAATAAATGTTTTTTGAATGAACCAATGGATGAATAATGTGTTATCTGTGAGGCAGACTAACATGTAAGCCAACAAGTCTGCTAATGGGAACAAGGTTTCTTTCTGGGGGATGAAATGTTCTGGAACTAGCTAATGGTGATGGTTGTACAACTTTGTGAATGTACAAAATCCCACTGGATAGTACACTTTAAAATAGTGAATCTGATGATATGTGAATTGTATCTCAACAAAATAAGTTGAAAAGCACGAGCTATAGCCATGGGGAAGCACACAGTCATGACTAGTACCTCTCTAATTGTACTCTTGACATTGGTCCTCTTCTCATCCATTTGCTCCCTTTCAGAACGTAATAATTACCTTTAAAGATCTTTTGCAAGTTTTTCTTGGATTTTCAAGTGCTCTAGAAATCTTGGAGAGACCAAGGGTAGTTAGATCTCATAGAAATGAGATGGCTAAATCAAGAGGGGCTCCATTTCTTCTTGAACACGCCTCTAGGAGCTGTGTAAACTTTTCAAGCTTGGATAGTCCTCAAGATAAAGATTCACTCCCATAGTGAACCTCTTCCACATGGCCCCAGTCACCTGAGGCTCAGCATCAAAAAAGTTCTAGGAAATCTATTACCTAATTTTAATGTCTGTTAGCTTTGCAGTGCCTTTGTGGATACCTTATCCTCCCTGACAGTCAAGTGCAGTTAAATAAACAGAAATGGTTTTCCAGATGGGATGAAAAGGAAGAACAAAAATCTAGCAGTAGATTCTCCTGTTCTTTTAACCTCCCTGTTCAGTCAGAAGCTCCTTCCCCCACAAATACGTATAAACACATAGACAACGTTCTTTACAAGTACTGAAAATTATTGTTTTCTATAGATACTTTAGTTTTGTGAGTTTGTGTGGTTAACACAGCACAATTCCCAAATGATTTCATGTGGAGCTCAGTTCAGTTGCTTGTTTGGCCCTGGCAAAGGAAGCTACTGAGTCTTAATTGAATACGTCAGTAACGACTGCTGAAATAAACAGATTTTGGGCTTGGGAGCTGCTGTCTGCTCGATTCCTAAATAAAGAGAGAATGAGTCTGTCTATATGTGCATCCCATTCCAAGGTTTGGGCCAAATACTGAGTCTCCAAGAAAAATCGGGGCGAGCGGCTTATGTTTCATGTTCCTTCTCCAGCAACCTGTTCTGAACAGAATAAAACTGTGAAAAAATGTACTGCAGCCTGTTCAAACCTAATCTTGAGCCTTTTAAAAATTAAAATCTTTATTCATTCAGAAGCCTTTATTTGAACTGGGAAACAGAAAGTTAGTTTATTGCCCTAGGAGCTTCTGAAAAGCCTACCCACTCACTCATTGTACGTAACTTGTCACAGAGCTCTGAAAATCTCGGTTACCAAACTTACAAAGTGAGGTTTAATCTAGATGTTAGGTTCCCAGCTTTATCATCATGAAAGCCCTCATTTCTATATTTTTGCAATAATGTCATCATCTGCCAACCAGGGCCTCAAATCCTCATAAGCTAGCAAGCAATGCTATCAACTGAATTGCTTGGCATCAACATCAGTTGGAGAATTTGTTAAAAGTTAAACGTATGATTCTTTTTGGGTTTTTAGAGTCATTGAAGAAAAGCTTTTAGATCCATTTTTTGCGTTTGAGTATCCCCTACCTGTTGAAGGATCCCAGGATGGGAACCACTGACCAAGTCATCTGTGAGGCTCTTCACAGCTTTAAGATTCTCTAAGTCTGAAAAACTGAAGGCAAAGGAGTCAGTCGTGGGCTTCCTGGGTGTGCCCCTCCTTTCAGCAGACCCTGACGACTCTCTCCAAAGAGCAGAGCTGCCCACTGGATGGACTGCCTACTCAGAGCAGCTATTATTGTCCTCATAGTTAGGAAAACAATGCAAGACCTCCAGAACTGAAGAAATAGTCGTTATTTGGATTTAGATCCTAGTTGTTTAATTTCCCCAAAATGTCTTTGGTCTAGAAATTTTTTTTTTTTAAAGGTTTTCATTGGTCATTTTCAATGACACTTTATGAATGAATACAGGAGATGAACAGCAAGATTCTTTTCCACTGTGCCTCAAACATTAAATCATAAAACTTTTGAGTTCAGAGAGACCCTAGAGTTCAGAGAGGTCCTTACACAGTGGGAAACAGCCGAAATTTAAGAGAAAGGCAAGGGAACGGAAAGAAAGAGGATATCCAGAAACTTGGAGATTCTAAAGCTTCTTTCTCCAATCCTTGTCCCTTTGTAGAGGGGCAAAGACCTAGACCGCACACTCGTCCCCTCTCTCTATACCCCTTCATGGTATGTATTGGGTTTCTAGACACAGTAGGTAGTGAACGGTTATTATTAAACCTCCAGCAGTGCAGAAAACCCAGAGTAGAGCTGTTTGCTGGGAAAAAATGGGACTTATGTTAGCAGCCTTCTTGCTGTAGCCAGCATGGTCACAGTGCTGTCTCTGGGGGCAGAAAGCTTGCTGTGTGGCTCATCTTGTCCATTTTATCAAAATGTTTACTTTGCCACTGTTTGACTTTTAAAGATGGAGATCCATTTTTTTTTCTTTTTCTCAAGCCAACTTTTGGAGGGGGAGAGTGCTTCAGCATATTCATTAGTGGTCTAATTGATTCCCTAAGAAGATTATATCTTTGGAATCTAAAGGGAAGACATTTTTGGTAGCCATAATTTGTATTGTTTTTAATGCACCTCATCAGTCCTCACTCTTCCTTCCCAGGGTACCTGAAGCACATTAGTTCCCTTTAATTGATGCCCCTTTAAGAAAATGCTTGATGTTCTCAGGTTGGATGTGTTATTCATTCAGCAGTGGATGAGCTTCTTCCCAGGAGGTTATCCCGTTTCATGGTGGCTCCCAGCACAGTCTTCCCTACTATATTATTTGCTTATTGGGTTGATTTTGTGTTGCTCTGCCAGAGAAATTGCAAACTATCCAAAGAACTTCTAAGAAAGTAAACATTTCTGAGCACTGGTTTTTCTTCTTCTTCTTCTTCATCATCATCATCATCATCATCTCTATCATTGTGTTGTTTTAAATCTTTTAAGAAACAAATAATCAAGTGGATTTATGCTGTCAGAAAAGCAAAAGACTGCTTGCTGCTTTCCACATTTATTGAGAGTGTCCTGGAAGCTGAATGTGAAGCAAATTCAAGTTTACCCATATGTTAAGGCAGTGAGCCACGGCTGAAACACTGAGGCTTTCCCTTCAACTCCTATCCCGGGCAGCATCTTCAAATACAGAGATGAAGAAGGAGTAGAAACAACATGTGAACCCTACTTCGTGTTGTGGATCATTCCTGGGTTATCTTGGCCAATCCTCACCACTAACCTATAAGGCATGGTATTATACATATGTCGTCTTACTTTTCCATCCATAGTTGCTCAGAGTTAACCCTTTATCATCATTGATTTATGCCAAACTCCTCCATTGGTTAGTTTTTTTATTCCCTCTTATATCCATAGGCAACTACCATTTCACCTTCATCCTCTACAGGCGATGTGTTCAATGGGTAGTTGAATATGTTCTTGCAAAAGATGTTACTCTGTGTGCATGTATTTTTATTTACATAGATGGAATCTAAGACATTGTTTCACATTTTAATCTCTGAAATCAGGATTCATCTCACAATCAATGGCATGTCATAGTTTAATTGGAAGAGCTTTTTCTTTCTTGGTGGTACATAAAATGATAGTGCAGAGCACAATAGATGGTATTTAGATTGATGAAAGATGGTATATTTTGAATCCTATTTTTTACACCCCCGCCTCCCGCCAGAGTACCAGTTTGAGACCATGCATTCTGTCACGTGCTTATCTAATCTGTTGCTTCTAATCACTGCATAGCTGCCCGGGCCTCAACCATACTTTATCTATCCACTCCCAAAGCCTGCCAGGTTGGCCCCAACTCCCTAACACCACAAACAGTCTGAAATAAGCATCCTAACACTATCCCCCATGGAGCATTATAAGCATTTCCCTAGGGCAGTGTATTTAGGAGTATAATGGTGGATCATAAGGTTTGTAAATATTTAATTAATTAAATTAATAATATTAAATTTGAGCAAGTAGAGCCAGATTGCTTTCTGGAGTGGCTCAGTATCTATGTTCCCACCAGCAGCACATAAAGGTCCTGTACGACGACATCCCTGTCAACACGTGGCATTATCCAGCTTCCTCACTTTACATAAGAAAAAAGAGAAGCTTACATGGGTGAATTTTCTTCCCTTTTATACAGAAGAAGTAGATGTAACTAGTGGTACCAGAGCCCAGACTATACTAAGATGCCTCTATGGCCATTTAGAAGAACTATGTGTTTTTTTAATTTACATTTCTTCAGTCAATTAAGCATGTCTCTTGGCCTCTCCGGGTATCAGTGTTCCCATCCCTTAATTAGATGGGTAGCACTTGATGATATCCAGGCTCTTTCCAAATCTATACTACTCCAGCTCTGAATACTCTTAGTCCTCTTAGTCCATCAATAGCAGTTTCCTCTGATGGCATCCAAGTGCTTCCATGGACTTCAAGATGTTAGAAACAAGGGGCTTTTCTTTGTACCTTTTCATTTAAGTGACAAGAGAAGCTAATGAATAACCAGGCACCTACACTCAATGCTTTCATATGAGTCTCCTCTCCCAACCTCTCCCACCCTAAACTGAGACAAAGTCCGGAAATAAAAAACGGGGTACTCAGTGTCCTTTTGCAAAGCCCAAGTGTATGCTAGATTAAGCTTTGTTCCAGTCTGAAAGTGTTTTTTCCCCTATTCTGGGGAGGGATGGATCACATCATTTTATTAAGGTAAAGTCCAAATGGAAATTACATCACCCAAGCAGGGAAAAGCCAAAGATCTACCCTCAGTCATTTCTGGCAAAAGGATGGAGAGTTGAGATATGAAGTTGGGGGTTGCTTTGAGAGATTGCTAAAACGTCTACATGCTAACTCTCCACTGATTTTCTCTCCACGGGATGAGGTTCTGCAGACTGTCCTGGCTTACAGCCAGCAGACTGAAAAGATCATTATTGCATGTTCATGTACGCCAGCCTCATGGGGATCCGCTTCTGACAGTTCCCTAAGGAAGATGAGCCCTTCTTGGGCCTCATAGATGACAGTTTGGCAGTTGGTTTCCATCAGAAATCTTGACATTTAAACTTATCAGCCCCTTCCCATGTCACCTTCTTGTCAGGTTTCCAAATCTTAGTGACCTGGAGAGGCTGTACTTTTGGCTGAGTCTCAACTCCTTCTTAGAAAGAAAGAGATGAAGTACACTCTTCACTGTGGAGGGAAATTCCAGGATGAGATGTCTCAGTTCCTAGGCTCTAGTCCTCAGAACTCGTGTTGCCTATCTCTCTCTCTCTCCTGAGCCCATGTAGTTCCATTCCAAACATCCAATGCATCTTTGTCCATCCCAGCATTTTAAAGGGCAATGTGGGAATTGTTACTGGGAGGTATTCAACTAGACGCTCATGTATGCACTCTCTCGTATAATTCAAACATCCTGGTATCCTAAACAAAGGACACTCAACTGGCTGCTTTTCTCTTGCCTCCTGTATGAGCTGTCCCACTGGGCCCCTTTGTCAGAAGCAGGATTCAGTCTTCTCTCCTCCATAGCCAAGTTTGGGAGATTATTTTGCTCTGCTATGGCCCAAATTTGCTTACTGGGAAGTGCTGCCTCGCCTGTTCACATCAGCACTGCTGGGACCTAAATGATAAATTCAGTGTCAGCCCATGTGGAATATCACTTTGGCTGAGCTGCAGGGTAGTGGTTCAGAGTTCCAAGATGCTTGTTTTCACTTACTCTGCAGGGTCACTGCTAGGACACCAGGAGCCCTGCACTGCTCAGCTTGTAGGGGAGTACTCTGGTCTGGGGCTTATTGTTTCTTATTAAAACTTTAAGCAATAGCATGTTATAGCAGAAAAAGCAGTGTGCTGGGAATCCCTGATTTTATTGATCCACTTACTAAGATAAATGAACATTATAACCAGCCTCACATCAGTTCAGGACAGTTTTTTTACCAAAAGAGTTTTTTGAGAAAAACATTTTGTGATTTTTAGAGCTCTTTTTTTAGATTTGGAAATTGCAGATAAAAAATTATGGACCTAATTAATAGAAAAAGCATGCAAAGTACAGGGAACATATAGACTCAAATCCCATCAGTTTGATTTTGGGGAAGTTGCTTAACTGCTCTGAGGTTCTGTTTCCTCATTTGTAAAAATGAAGGTTACCGTAACTACCCTGCAGCATTATTTAGAAGATAAATGAGACCTTGCAAATGTAGCACCTGGCATAAGGTAAGTAAAAAGGAAAAACAGTATCTATATAATTTTTAGGGTATGTGGATGGATGCAGGGATGAACTAGAAAAATGAAATGTTGAGAGAAAGAAGAAACTTAGATTTGGGGAGTGGGGTAACTGTAAAGGAAAACCTTTACTTCAGAGCAAGAAGGAGTAAGAAAAAGAAGAGTCTGAAGGATGAAAACTTGATACTGAGCTGGGTGAGTTCCAGGGAAGGTTGGAACCTCTAAATTAGGTGTCTTGAGCTCTAGCAAGAACATAGCACATTGGAGCTAAAGGATGGGCAGAAAGCTCAGTAGAAAAGGCTGAGAACCAAGGTGCTGACCTGCCTGTTGGGTTTGTAAAGAAGCCGTGAATGCGTCCCACAGCATCAAGTGAGTTTTTCTGACAGGAACATCTGATTCTTACTCCCCTGGAAACATCTCTACTTCAAGATTTATTGCACTTTGAACCAGGTGACTAATTTCATGCTACACCAAAGCCTCAAAACAAAGATAAGAAATGCATAGCAGCTGTCATGTAATGCATGCTTACCCAAATCACCAGGCACCGGGCTAAGGTGTTTTACATGCATCTTCTCTTTAAACAACCCTATGAGGTGTGTATTATTTCCCCCATACTATAGATGAGGAAACTAAGGCTTAGATAGGCTAAGTAATTGCCCAGTGTCATATACCTCGTAAGTGGTAGATCTGGAATTCACTTCTTAGTCTGATTGGCTGCAAGAACCATGCTCCTAACCATAATATACAATATACTTCCTGCTGGAAAACAAAAAATGTCAGTCCTAGGTTTTATATGAGAAACCCCTAATCTCTTGGTTATTGGAAATGGAAGGCTACAGCCATGGAGCTTTTGTGGGAAGGATCATGGGCCCCTCCACCACAGTCCTTCCCCTTAGCCATGTCCCAGCTCCAGGCCAACATCCACCAGGCACCATAGACACAGGGCCAGGAACCCACAATCCTTTTAAGGGCCACAAACATGTTTTAATTTATTATAACGTGAAAATCATAATGGGACCCTGCCTGATTTTTTAAACAATCCAGAAAGAATATGGTACATAATTGCATAGTATAACCTTGTATAGTATAGCCTCCTCTTTCATTCATTTGGGGAGTTATATCATTCTAGAAACCCTAAGTAGGAAACATATGCTTCTCTTGGCACACTGTTCTTTTTGGCTAACACAAGTTGATACATATATGTCCAAATACTCAGATATCCAAATGTGAACAGTTACTTAAAGCTCAAGACACACAAGCCAAACCCAAGAATTGTATATGTTGAGTTGTCCATGGGCAAAAATTCAGAAGCACCATGGGCAGCCCTAGGAACTTCACTGCAACCATATTCACCAACACACACACACACACACACACACACACACATCCCCAACAATAAAACAAATAGACAAGGAGCCAAGAAGATCAAATTACAATCCCATGAACAGTTCAAAAGAGTAAAACCCCAGAGTTGGAGCCCAATCGGCAGTAGGTAAATAAAGGGACAAGAGGGGGTAGGAAAAAAATAAAGCTGTGCAAATTGAGCCAATGAATTTATTATTATTATTATTATTATTCAAGGTTCAAGACCAGAGAGCTCATTAATGATGGATCTGAGAGATTTCCCAATTAGGCAGGGCCTGCTCTTTGAGGGGTTCCAGATCTGCACAATTCAGCAACAGCATCAGACTTGATCTTTTATGGCCCAGAGGATTGCTTTGGGAGTTAATAGGAGGGGGAAAGGGATGTGAGTAAAAGCTTTGTGAAGGGCTTTCATGGTTAAAACAAGTTCAGAAACAGCTGAAAAGCTAGAGAAGAAACTATCTCATTAATTGGACCTCTTTCACCTCTGTTCTTCTCCATTCTGCCCACAATTCTCCCTCCACAGAATATAGCCAGGCAAAACAGTTGAAAGAAAGAGATTATTCCCACTGCTCTTCAATGCCAAGTTATTTTTGGTTAATTGGGGGTGAAAATGTGAGGCAACCTCTGGGCAAATGTACTTTCAAGTCCTGCCTGTTTGGAATCAAATCCCAAACCCATACTGACAGAAAGATGTGTACTTGTAAGGGGGCCTCAGACCTCAGTATGGCTCCTATAATATATACCTAACTAGAATGTTGGGAGATTTGGACATTTTGGTACACTGATTTATTCCACCAAAATGCAATGCCACCTTTTGAAATAATAATAACAAATGATAACTGTGTGCCTGGCACAGTGCTAAGAATTCTATCTGCAATGGTCTTATCTAACCCTCACAGCTCATAAAGTAAGTGCTGCTGTTATTACAAACAGAATTTTACAGAAAAGGAAATTGAAGCTTGGAGATGTTAAATAATTTGCCCAAGTTATCAAAGCTAGTAAGTAGCTCAGATGAAATGAAACTCAGATCTGTCATTGCTGTGTAATTTACGTTATATATTTTTCTCATTGTTATTCATCCATTATTTAGATTTTTTCCCCAATTTTAACTCTAGAAATAATATGACAGAATATTTTTTGTGCAAATGCTTTTCTCTTATTCTTGATGATTTTCTTAGAATAAATACACAGTAGTAAGATGTCTAAATCAATTGGCTTAAATATTTTTTGATTGTCACTATGTATTGCCGAATTGCATTTTAAAAGGCTTTGCTAATTTTCACTAGGAACATCAACATAAGAGTGACATATTTTTCCCATATCCTTTTCAATACTCTCTATTTGCTGTTGAGATTTAGCCACTTCCTGGTCACAATTTCACATTCAAGGGCAAAGGTTCTCAGGAATTCTATTTCAGTGGCCGGTAACATTCCAAGGCTATGAACTTGCTGGATTATAATAAGCTCCACAAAGGTCTGTAACCTCCTACCCCATCTCCCATCTGTTGACCAATACCTATAATTCTACCATTAGGGATTCATCAATTTGGTTTGAGGCTTAGAATTTTTCTAAAGTGCCCTCTGGAAGGTGTTACTTGTGGCTATCAGCTATTTATACTCTGTTGTGAGGATGTGGAGCCAGATTGGTTTGAGAAGAAAGGAAGTCAGTGATTGGATTTGGGGCATGGAGAAGAGGGAAGGGGGCTGGGGGGTACCGAGAGCCAAGAAGGGAAAAGACTTCTCCCTCCTCATCTAGACAAAGGTACACTCTGCTTTTCCTCTTTAGTGCTAATGCACACGAAGGTAGTTTTCATTTAGTCATTCATTGCACATTGTTTGTGTGTGTTTATCATGACATAGACAGAATTATAGGCATTGGAGAGGCATGCATCAGTGAACAAAACAAAGTCCCTGTCCTAATGAGGCTTATATTTCAGTGAGAGGAGACAAATAATGTCCGGAAGTACATTGTCAGAAATCAGAGTCTTTTCTTGGGCTGGTGACAGATTATCTGCAGACTCAAGGGTTTGGGGCACATATGTGAGACTGGGGGATATAGCAAAAAAATAAAAATTACAGACAAAGCAATCATTCGCAAACAAGGTAGTTTTCTAACTCTTGTTAGAAAGTACTCCAGGAACCCTTTATTTCCCCTGGCAAAGATACATAATTTTAGTAACCAGGTCCTTCACTTTGCTGTGAGAATATGAAAGAGCAGTCAGCTCCTGCAGGCTTCCCTCTGACAGCCTGTACTAGAAGAGGAGAAAACCTGGGAAGTTAAGACTCACCCTAAACTGCTGCAAAACATGGGTCAGGCCTGGGTTCAATTAAACCCAATTAAGCAAAATGAAGAGTTCAGACTCTAGGAGGAAGATCTTCATGGTCCTGTCCAACCCCAACCCTCTTTTTCTACCCCAGCTTGCATTTCTGCCTGTGAGGTTTCCTAGTACACAGCAGGATTAATCCATCAGCTCAGCTGGGCTGGGAGAGGGAGGGAGGCAGGCGGAGAAAGTATCAATGATACTGCACTCCAGTGAGCACTGAAGAGGCTCCATTCATGGGCCAACAAAACCTGGGAGAAGCCTCGTACTTAATCAGCCAAGGAGGCTCCAGCAGCAGGAACAAAGGAAATCAAAGCCTCATTTGGCAACGTAGTCACAGCTTCTGTGTTCTTCCTGAGACCTGAACCCACGGGGTTCCCAGCAGACAAGAGGTGGAGGGTAGGGGGTCTGGGGGAGATGAGCATGTGCACACACACGGGGCGGCAGAGGAATAGGTTTCTAGAAGGAAGGAGAAGAGGAAGATGCAAAGACAAAGCACCTGAGGAAGTAGGCTATAGTTGCTAGGATTGAACAAGAGCCTCATTTGAACATTACTTTTTAGATCATGTTCTAAGAACACTTAAAGTTTTTGTTTGTTTGTTTTCAATTATCGTACTTTTTACATTCAGTAATCCAGGAGCACTTTGGTAAGATGCAAAATGAAACTCTTGCATGGACCTCTGCAGACCTCAGCCCCTAGAGTTGACCCTTTCATCTCTGAAGGCACTTCCTGCTTTGATGGCATCTTTTATCCAAAGGTATCAGAGATGTTTTGTGCAACTGGCACACAGTGGGCACAGTGCACATGTTTGCAGAGTTGAATAGACTTCCAAGAAAGGCAATATCCATCTGCTGTAAAACTCCAATAGAACTTGGCCTGTGGTTGGGCTGCTGATCCTCAAAGGGTGGTCGAAGGCTCATAGCAAGGTACCAGGGTCCACCTTGTGAACCTTGAAAGAAGTGTGTCTTTGCAGGGCAGGAGGAGGCAGGAGGTTCTTCATATGGTAGAAGATGGGGTAAGTAAGCCATGTGAACTTCCCCATAGTCAAAAAAGTTTCAGAGCACTGGAGAAAAGCTTGGAAGGAAACAGAGAAATGGCCATTGTCTTTGAAGAGTATCTTCTGTTGGACCAGAATGGGCAGCTCAGCTTATGATGTACAAGGATGCAAAGAAGGCCCACTGACAGCCTTGACCTCAGAGACTCATCACTGTCCTTTCGTGTTCCAAATCCTGACTCCCCTGGCATCATTAGGGTAGCATCCCCATGCCCCAGGTGCTCACACAGAGACTTCAAATCCTAGGAGATGAGGGAAGAATTGTCCTCTGTGCATCCAAATCTCTCTAACACACACACACAGGATGCTGGTTTGTTAATTTACCCAAAGAAATACAACTGATGAGAGAACTGGTCATTCACTTTGGCCTGAAAGGCACATTCCCTCAGAATGAGGGGAGTGGGCTGAGCTTCAGAAGTGTCTTTCTGTTGGAAACTTTAAGCCCTCTGAGCAAGTCAAAGGTCAGAAAGACCTCTGTCCACAGCTGTTACAGTGCCTTGGTGGGCTTACCAATATTTCCCTCTAAGATTTCTCCTAGTTCATCTTAATTGCTCTCTTAAGTATTTCCAAGCCCTTAGCTCACACATTTAGGGATGATTTCCTGGTTTATTTCCACAATTGGCTAATCACATCTATTGTGTATGGATTTTAGGAGTTTAACTCTTAGGAAAAACTGTATTTCCAAAGTCTTAGAGCATTGCTTACTGTGGCCTCTAGGCCCTGCAGTGTCTTCTAATCCTCTGACCTGTTGGTAGAAGCAAACTTTCCAGAAGTCACAGCTCTTGAGTGGCAGAGATAGACACTGAACTGTGTATTCCATCTATTACCCCTCCTCTGAATTAGGCAATAGCCTTCACCTATGCGGTGAAGCTGGCTTTAAACATTCTTCCCATGCTGTGCATAAGGAACTGGGATAACAGTTAGCTGAGTCCCCAAACAGCAACTTTTTGAACAGCAGAAGATTCGAATAAGAGATAAAAGCAGCTGCAAATGAACATGTGTGAACTGAAAAGTTAGCAGCCCATGCCCTCAGGTAGGGAAGGGGGTAGAAGTTTAACGCTCCCCTCTGTGGGTCAGTTCATTGGTTGTAGTTTGCAGGACGGTCCCACGTCCTGAAGTATAGATTGCTCAGCAAACCTCTATGAGTTGGCTCCACCATGACAGGCACAGAGGGTGGGTGTAAGATGAGTAATAAGAAATGAGTAAGACATGGTGCTTGCACTCCAGGGATTCACAGTCTAGTGAAGGTGGGAATATTGGCTTGCTGGCAAGTGGTTCCTGGAACAAGTTATGGAATAATGACTGGCAATGGAGAAGGAACATTTGGAATTACCTGGAGAAGCGTTCAACCTTGCAGTCCTTCCTTGCAGTCCAGTTCAAGGCTGTTTTTCTGCTCTACCAGCCCCTTCCTCCTCCTTCTTCCCCTCCCACTCTCTCCTCCTGGCCAATGGAGTCTGAGGCCTGTGGCTGCTGCTTTACAGCACGAGTCATCTCCACCCCCAGAGACAAAGCAGCACCCCACACTCCATGAAAGGAACATGGATCTTCAGATTAAGCTCAAGTTTGAGCTAATGTATTTATTCATTTTAAAAAGGTTAAAGAGTGAAAACTCCTATTTGAATATGAATATGTTTAAACCCTCCATTTTAAAGCATAAAGATTGTATTATTATTATTATTATTATTATTATTATTATTATTATTATTCATGTATCCCAGTATCCTGAGACCCCATGGATAGAAACATTGGACTTGTACTTGAGAAAAAGAAAAGAATTAAACAAACAAGTTTTAAAAGACTAACTGGGAGAGTTGTGTTGATTTTGGCTAAATTAAATTCCAAAACCAAGTGAAATGTTCCAAGGAGATGTATCCCTAAAGATTTTATCATTCAAGAAATTAATCTAACATATAATGAATTCATCAATACTTAGTAAGTGTCAGGTACCTTACTGAGCACTGGAAATACTGAGCAAGACACAGTCTCAGCCCTTACGGTTCCTTGATGTTTCTTAAAAGCAAAAGACTCAGCCTCCTAAAGGTTCTGCCAGAACTGAAATTCAGTCTTCCGACCACCACACACACACACTCTTTCTCTCCTTCATCCTCTCTCTTTCTCTTTCCCCACACTGGTGATGATTATGGGCAGAGTATGCACTGCTTTATATGATTAATAATGTGCTACATGGTTGTTAGTCAGGACAGTCTAGGTTATGCTGTAGTAACAAACAACTCCAAAACCTCAGTAGCTTAAAATAACAGGCTTAGCTCAGTGCCTGGCATGTACTAAGGACTCAACGGATGTTAGAATTATGAAACACGAGGAAATCAAGACTCCAAAAACTTAAGTCACTTGCCTGAGATCACACAGTTAGTAATTAGTAAAATTTAAACTCAGGTTTATTTTTCACTGAAGCCACGTTTTCACTTCAAGTCAATAGGGATCTTTTCTCACTGTAGTCACTAGGAGACCCAGGCCGATGGATCAGCCACCATCTTGAATGTTGCTGTTTATTGTACCAAAGGGAAAAGAAAGCTCTGGAAAGTCTCAGACTCCAGGCTCCAGGCTGGAAATGTCAACATGTCACTTCCACACAAAATTCAAAGACCATAACTAGTTATGAGATACCACTGAACTATAGGAAGCTAAGATGTTCAATCTACCCTATGCCCAGAAGTGAGGAAAACAAAATATTTGACAAATAGCACTAGTGACCACTGCAATGGTGTGTATCAGATTTGACAGATGCTGATCTCAGTCTTAAGATGCTAGGTTAATGAGCCATCTCAGCCTTGCCATTGTGAATCCTGCCTCCCCTGCCTCAAGGGAAAGTGGGAAAGTCATAATTACCAGATAGCTCTTTGGAATAATCTAATTCGAGGGTGACTCTTTGTGCCATTCTACAGCCATATAGATAAACACAAAAAATGAAGATGAGAAGTGTGGGGGACTAGTGTGATCAGACAATTAAGTGCAGAGACTTCAAAACCAGACAGATTTGGGTTTGCATTCTGGTTCCACCATTTACTACCCTTGTGAACTCTGGCAAGTTTCTTAACTTTTCTGCATCTCAGTTTCCTCATCTGCAAAATGGGACTAATAAAGCTTAATTTATAAGTTTATAAATTAGTTAGGATACACTGAGATAAAGCAGGCAAATCCCTTAGCCCAGTACCTAGTACAAGCACTCAGTAAGTGGTAACTGTCATTAGTTGTGTAGGATTGGAATAATAAGCAAATATCAGCATACTGTCTAAAAGACACTGGGTAACAAAGACATTGGGTAAAAAAACTAAAGAATTTAATTTTTTTTTTTTAAATTCATCACCTTTCCTTGAAATGTTCTACTAGGTATCAAGAAAAGGAATGCAGGAGAGAGATGACCCCAAGTAATGTGCACATGAGGCCAGAACACATTTCCTGACATACAAACTTTGCGGATACTATGTATAAAATTCCTCTATAAATATTTATAAATACCTTCTGAGATTGGAATGCCTACTGTACAGCACAGTATGTGAAGCGCATAGGCTCTTATGTTGGACTGTCTGAATTATAATCCAAACTCTACCAATATACAGCTGTGTGACCTAGGGCAGCCAACTTTACTTCTTCCTCATCTGTAAAATGGGAATAATAATTACATGGCATGTGGTTGCCTTGTTGATTAAATGAGATAATGTATATAAAAGGCTTAGCTCAGTGCCTGGCATGTACTAAGGACTCAACGGATGTTAGAATTATCAAACACGAGGAAATCAAGACTCCAAAAACTTAAGTCACTTGCCTGAGATCACACAGTTAGTAATTAGTAAAATTTAAACTCTGGTCTTTCCAAATCCAAAGCACATGTGCCTGCATTCTACCACATCATTTTGTTATTTGCACTCACATAATTGCCCTTAGGACTGCGTTAATCTTCTGAAATTTGGGTCAAGCAGTTCTCAGGCATAGTTGAAGAAAATCAAGAAATCATGCAGTGGGCAGACTAGGGCAGTGGCAGGAAGTGAACGGAGTCACTGCATTTTCAAGATTGGTCCAAACAGGCTCCTAGAGATGCTTACCCTGTAAGAAGTGAGACAAGTTGCCTCACAGTTTTTGATTACCTACAATTGAGTACCTGTAATCCATCATGCTGTGTGCTAGGTGATTCGCTTATGTTTTCTCATTTAATCTTCACACAACCCTTTGAGGGAGGGAAGTACTTACTATTCCCATTTTAATAAGAAGGAAACTAAGACTCAAAGGGTTAGGGAACTTACCCAAGGCCACAGAGGTGAAAAAATGGCAAAGCCTCCAAAAAATAAAGTAAATTGAAAACAAAAGATCTGTATTGAACAATGTAATTTATTAAAAATTTTTTTTGGTTAGCATTTTTCCAGACCATCAGAGTCATAAATGCTCATTATAGAACATTTTGAAAGTCACGTGTAAAGAAGCAGGAAAAATTATGTATGACTCTACTACACAGAGTTAATCACTGTTAACTTTAGTACAGTTCCTTCAAGTCTTTTTTCTGTCTTTTTCATAATACAGTTGAGATCATACTACATAATTTTGTAATTCAGTTTTTTTAGGAGACTAAGAATAAATTTAGCAGGCATTTCTAATAAATATAACAAAATCTTTGGTTATAAGAATTCAGGAACTGATGATAATAGCTGTTATTTATTGACTATCTATATGCCTGGCACCGTGCAAATTAAAGTGCCTTTCTTTATTCAACCCTGTAAAATGGTTATTGTACAATCAAATAATCAGAATATTTAAGCAACCAGTATTTTAATCCACTCTACTTTTTAGGAAAAAGAGATAAAGACAGAAAATGAGTTGATCTAATTTATTTTAAAAACCCAAACAAAACACTGCCAGGCTGTGGCTTGGGTTGCCATACATTTTCTGCTTTCTACTCCTTTTCCATCTGTAGCACAATGAGGATTCGTGTCCATGACAATGACTACAATGATGATTCACAAGCATCACTGATTAAAAGATGTTTAACTACACATCCCTCCCTTGGCTAATGCTTGGATAGGCCAGCACTTGAGCAGCCCAGATAATGGGACCACTAAGTGGATATCAGAAACAGGAAATGAACTACATCTCCTTAATGTGGCCTGGATCATGTTCCAGTTTCCTCTTTTGGTCATTTTTGCTGGCTCTACAGCAGCCTTCTTGTCTCTGAGATCTGGACTTCAGGCTGCCTTCTCTGTAGCCCTCAGAAACTTCTCTAAATAGCCATAGACTAGGTGGAAAATGGTAGCTGGAGTGCCCTTGGGGGGAGTCCTTGCCCTGTGAGATAGAAAGAAAGGTAAAGAAGAGAGAAGACTTTATGAGATTAGTGAAACTACTCTCCACCAAGTAAAATCTAAAAATAGCCTCCATGTGATAAGAACACCCAGCCCCTTTGGGTCCTAAAAGGAGATACTAAAGGAGGCTCCAGCTGTGGAGATGCTAAAGGTCAGGAGTGGACTTTTGGGGTTTGCTGTTTTATATGTTTAAAGACCATGTCTGTGTTTTGATAACTGAACTTGCTAATAGCCGGCCACTTGAGTTGCTGCTTCCAGCTCTCTGTTTGTTTTAAATAAGGAGATTCAGCCAGTAATAATGAGAGGAGCTGCAAATGACTTCCCCAGTTGGGAGTGCCTGCTTGTTTTTCCTTCTGCCTGGGCATGCTGAAGTGCAGGCCACACTCACAGAGTCACTTCTGAGGAGCTAGCCCGTGGCAGCTCTCAAGCTGTGTATTTATAAAGGATGTATGTGTAAGAGGGGGTTCAAATATCAAAATACATAGATAACCATGCATGAAAAGAGGAATTCTGTTGCAAGAATTTAAGTATACTATTTCTCAAACATTTATTTCTTTATTCATTCATTTGAGAAACCTTTATCGAGCACCTACCGAGAGAAGCACTGTGCTATTTGCTGTGAAACATGCTAAGATTTCTACAAGTTGGGGCTTTATTCCTTTGCCTTCAGTGCCTTATCATCTGATGGGGGCACTATCTGATCACCCACTAAATCATACACAAATCACCCACAGTGAAAGGTATTGTGGGATAAATGTTTTGAGAATAGTACTACAGATAGGTGCTGTAGGAATCCACAACTCTGGCTCAGAAGACTTCAAAGAAGATAGGTGGAGGAGGGAGAGGTGTGCTAGGAATCACAGAGCAAATATCCAGGGTCAAGGAAAGGTAACACTGGGAGTTGCAAGCAGACTGGTTTACCTGGAGAGGATTAACACGGTAAGAGGGATTGAAATGTATTTGGAAGCTAGGAGTCAGATCGTATAGAGCCTTGAATGCCCAGTTCAGTTGACCTAGACATATATAGAGAGGGGAGAGGGAGGGTGGGCAGCTCCCAAAGACTCACAAATTCAGGAAATAAGACTGAAATTAGAGCACAGAACAGCTCTTCACTTTCAGAACAGTTTCCAGGCCAGCAAGCCATCACTATGCCCTAAGGAATTAAATCCATATAGAATTTTTCAAAGTTGTAGAAAGGATATAACCTCAGAATAAAAGATAGCCTTGCTTATCTTTCACCAGGGCCCAGTGAAAACTTCATCATAACCACTGAAATAGCTAAGCCCCCTTACTCCAACTCTGAGCTCGCCAAGGAAACTCATGACTATCATACAAGCCCATGGGAGAGGAAATCACCAGAGGCTCCCTTAGTGCATTAGCTGCCACCTTGGCCTTTCACACTGACCCATTAAGAGCTTTGCTAGTATGAATAAGTGCCCTCAAGTGGAATCATCTCTTGGGACACTGGCCAAATCACATTTCTGAACTTTCAAAGCTTAAGACTAAACCCTGGACTTTGGTGAATTCACCAGCACAATTGGGACTTTCTAGAGTCTGATCTGGGCAGCTTACCAGCTTTTCCTCTGGGACTCCTTAGAAAACTCCTAATCATTTAAAATACCCACAGTTATGAGTAATGAAAAAGTTTAGTTAATAGACTATTGTGTATTGCATATGTAAATCACCAAGAAGTGAATGGCCTTACACTACAAGACCCTAAATGTTAACACCTTTTTTGATGATTCAGGAATTATATCACCAAGAGGCATATCTAGAATATATTAGAATTCTCAAAACACAACAGAAAACAAGCAACCCAATGTAAAAAAATGGGTAAAATAATTGAACAGGCACTTCACCAAAGACAATAGTTGGACGATAAGCAAGCACATAGAAAGTTGTTCAACAACATTGGTCATTAGGGAAATGCTAATTAAAACACTTATTATAATGGCTAAAATAAAAAATACACCAAGTGTTAGCAAGGATGCAAAACAACTGGAACTCTCATGCATTGCAGATGTAAATGTAAAATGGTTAAAACCATTCTGGACAATGATTTGGCCATTCCTTAAAAAGTTAAGCATATACAAACCATATGACCCAATAATTCCACCCCTTGGGTATTTACCTACAGAAATGAAACCTTATGTTCACACAAAAACTTGTATATGTTTATTGTAGCTCTAGTCATAATCACCAAAAACTTGAAACAGCCCAAACGTTTTTCAATAGGTAAACGGGCAAACAAAAACTACTTCAGAATCCTACAGTACTTTGGGTGAAACATGATCAGTTAATGTCATGAGGGGGCAACACAGGAGGGATACAGTCATTTTTTTCTTCTACTTCTTAAGATTCCAGATGAAGTGAGGGCTTTATGCTACGACAAACTCAAGAAAAGGTATGAGGGCTATCAGAAGGTTAATTGATGCTTGCATTATCCATAGTGTGCATGTATGAGTGTTTGTGTTGCATCTAAGTGTGTAAGTATTGAGTATGAAATATGAGTTTTGAAAAAGCAGAAGAGTGAAATATGTGAGTGGGAGAAGGAAGAGAAAAGCTAAATAAAGAGTAAATAAATAAAAGTAGAGTAAATAAAAGAGTCTCTGTTTGTCCATGTTGACTTCAACCCCAGAACCAAAGTGAAGTATGTGTGTGTGAGTACGTGTGTGTGTGTGTGTGTGTGTGTGTGTGTGCAGGGGAGGGAGGGTGGTCTATGTTCATTTGGAGGGCTCGAAGTTTCAGGTTAACATTTAAAAAAATTAACTCAAAATTGTTCAGTGTTTTTTAAATTGGTCTCGTTGGGGGAAAAATCCTATATTTACGTGAACTCAGAAGTAGACAAACTTAACAAATTGTCAGGGCAGAAGACCTTGCCAGAGAAAACCCTATCTAAATCTGCACAACAGTGCAGGCTGTGTCTTTTGCTGTCCTATGTGCTGAGGGACTTAGCTCAGCGGGATCTTTCCTCCTGCTGCCTCAGCCACTGTGTTTGTAAACTAGTGACCACTTCTGAAGAAGCCAAACTTCTTTTGCTGCGTATCTATACCCTCATTCCAAGATTTGTTCTAACTAAGGTTGGGAAAGCCACTAACTGAATTAAATGAGACATAAGTTTGCCAGCAGGTGGCAATAGAGGCAATTGTGTCTCCCAAAACATTGGACTTGTATTATTCTATAAGCCAGAGACGGGAACCTTCAAAACTTGATTGGGTCTCAACTTAACTTCCTTCTCCCTTACTATCACTCTATGACATGGAATTATTCAAGCCAGGATACTGTAGCCAGAAACATAACTTTTTCTTTACCAAGCTGCTATTGTGCTTCATTTTCTAAGAGTGACTTCTCTAGGAGTTTGATGTTTTTAATTAAAAAATTGGAAATAATAACAAAATTATTTATAGTCCCATAAGTTAGATTTATTTGCAGTCAAGAAAAGCCTAAAAAGGTGCAATAAACTCTTCTTTCAAATATAACCTTCTGGCACTATTCAATGAGTGTAACCCAACTCCTATTTGAATAAAAGTGAAGCTATTTCACCACTTTTGAATATCAAAGGGACGCTAGGTTCCTAAGTGAATTTCTCAGACCCTTGTTACTTCCTTTCACAAGTAAGAAAACCCTTGGATTTCAATGAAAAAAAAAATAACTTTTCGTTTGCATGTAATTTCAAAGACCAGTGTAACAAGATAGTTTGCTCTAAGGCTCATGTGCCAAGTGGACCACAGTGTTGCAAAAGCATTTTACGTGATTGTCCTCACCCTAGAATGCATAGAATGCCCACACTTCCTCCTGCCGACTTTCTCTGATTCTCTGGGTTCCCTCCTTCTGGATAGTTCCTGGGCCTCTGTCTCACTCCTAGTCTCGTTTCCCACAGTCCCTCTCTTCTCCTGAGACTCATCGCTCCTTTCCCTCCCTGCAATCTCTCCCTCTAACTGAATGGGAATTGGGAAGACATCATTTAGAAAAATAAATATTATTTGTTGTGGCATTTTGTTATAACAGCCCAAGCAGACTGATCCAATCTGTAATTTCTTTATTTTGTTAAATGTATTGGCCCGAAACAGAACAATGTAAAGAAATAGTGATAATTATGAACATCTTTCTCATAAGAACTGAATGAGAATGTTTCCAACGTTTAAATATAATGCTAGCATTGGATTGATAAATATATAATCATATTAAGAAAGGAAAGATACTTCTATTTTCATTGAGTTTTTTCATTTGTTTGTGGTATTTGTTGAAAATTAACAAATGCTTTTTAGCATATATGACAATGATCATATGCTTTTTCTCCTTAAATCTATTGATAGGGAGAGTTACGGAAACATCTTCCTATTATTAAATCATGTCTGTATTGCTAATTTATATCACACTTGGTGATAGTGTATTATTCTTTTACTTTGATGCTACATGCTGCTTGCTAAAATTTTCTTTAGGATTTGTGCATTGATATAAATAAAAGACTTGGCCTAGAGTATGTTTCTCTTGGGTTTTGGTATCAATGTTATCTTAGAGATTTTTTTCTTCTGTTCTCTAGAAAAATTTTAAAAGCACTGAAATGATCTGTTCCTTAATGACATAGTAGAATTCCCTGTGAATTCGGCTGGTCCTGGTGCTTTGCTGTTATTAAGTTGTTTGGTTGTTTGAAGGGTACTTTTTCTTTAAAAACCCTACTTTTAAAAAATAATAATTTGTTTATGTAGTTATTTATTTATTGTCTTCTGGAGACATTTTAAGTAACTTTTACTTTTAGGAAATTATCTATGTCCTAGGATTTCAAATTTATTTGTATAATTTTGAGAAAGGTAATCTTTATTTTTTTTTCCATTTCTCCTGTATTTACTGTTATTGTCTCCCTTTATAGACTATTTTATGTATTTGTGTTTTTTCTTGATTAAGTTAAATATATGTTTTTCTTTCAAAAACTGCTAGTCTTGGATTTATGTGCTCTACTCTTCTTTGCTTCTTTTTAGTTAAATAATTTATGCTTGTATTTTAATTTATACTCTACTTTCATTACTATCATTCAGATCTTTGTATTAACTCCTTGAGTTGGATGTAACTTCTTTCACTTTTAGTGTTTTTTACTTATTATTCTACATATGTAAGGCTTAGAATTTTCCTCTGAGCACTGCTTTAATTGTGCCCCGTAAGTTCTGGTATGGAGTTTCTAGATTTATTTTTGGCACAGAATTGAATTAATCACCATCCTTGATTCATGGAACACTGTCATCATTAGTGTATTAGTTCTTTTTCTGTTGCTTATAACAGAATACCTGAAACTGGATAATTTTAAAAGAAATGAAATTTATTTCTTACAGTTTTGGAGGCTGGGAAGTCCATAGTCCAGGGGTTGTATCTGGCAGGGACCTTCTTCTGGATGGAAACACTCTACAGAATCTCATGGTGATGCAAGCAATCACATGGCAAGAGTGGCAAGAGCTAGAGAGCTAACCTGCTCACTTGCCCTCCTTACAAAGCCACCAATCTACTCCCTGATAATCCATTACTCTGCGAATGGATTAATCCATTCACCAGGGCACAGTCCTCATGATCTAATCACCTCTTAAAGACTCCATCTTTCAAACACCATAATCAGATTTCCCATCCTCTTAATGCCATTACATTGGGAGTCAAGTTTCCAATGCATGAACTTTTGAGGAACACACTTAACCCATAGCAATTAATAAATGTATAGTCCTCTTTTGTTTACTTATTTCTTTAGTTCTTTAGTTTTTTTAAACTTTATAATTTTTTAAAGTATGGACCCACCAACCAACATGGTCTTGACAATAACATCCTTCTTCCCATATGATCGCTCCCATTCCCTCCTTCTGCTGCCTCCTGTGCACCTCCATACCACCACCAATCACAGATAAGCATCATGCTGAATTCTTTGTTTTTCATTACCTTGTTTTTCTCTTTATATAGTTTTATAGCATCCATCTATCCATCTGTCTGCCAATCTATCCTTAAAATATATTTCTATTTTAGATTTAAACTTTTTATTATTTTCTAAATATTCTGTAATTTTGATTTTGACTTCTTCTATGACCCAGAATTTGCTTTAAAAAGTGATTTGTTTTCTCTATTTTCCAGGTGTTATTTTAGCTTTTGTTATGTTTTATTATTAAGATGTAGCTTTATTATATCATGAACAGAGAATGTTTTCTACACAATTTTTACATTTTGGAATTTATCATTGTTTTTCTTTGGCTTAAAATATGATCAATTGTTATGAATGCCTCATAGCACATGAAGAGATAGCCATAGTGTCTAGAACAGAGTTTGACACACACCAATCAGATCTACCTCATTAATTATGTTATTAGGTTTCTAATATCATACTTCTTTTTGTTTCCACTTGATCTGTCATGGACTCAGGGAGATGAATGAAAATTTCCTGCTACTAAATTATTCCTTTCTCTTTCTCACTCTATCTTTCATAGCTTTTGTTTTATAAGTGTTTATTCTATGCTAGTTGGTCATCTAACTTTTTAAAAATTATACTGTTTAAACATTATAAAGTATGACTGTTTGACTTTCTTAAGCTTTTATTTTTATAGGATTATGGCCTATTGTATTTGATGGTTTTATACTGCTCATCCGTTTATTCTCAGCTGTTCTGATTTCTTTGTTTAAGGTAGGTCTCCTAAACAGACTATAGTTGGGTTTTGCTTTGTGATCCAATTAAAAACTCTTTCCTCACCTTTGACTTTTGTTATCTGTTAAATTGCATCCCTCCAAAATTCATATGTTGAAGTAGTAATATCCACTATGTCAGAATGTGACTTATTTGAAAATAAGATACCTGGGGACCCAGGCAGGAGCCACAGGCACCCTCTCCCACCCAACCAAAGGCAGGAGCATACCCAGGGACCCAAGGAGAAGCCACAGGCAGCTTACCACTCAACAGAAGGCAGGAGAAAGCCCAGAGACCCAGAGTATACTGCAAACACCACTATTGCATGGGTGGTCCACTATAGCTATTGCCACAGCATGGATGGCTCACTGCCACAGTAGCAGCCACAGCCACCATGTAGGTGGTCAGCCTCCCACTCAACTGCATTGACACAAAGAGAGTCACCAACAGGGCCCAGAAAAAGAGAAGGAAGTCTCTCTCTCCTCAAAGCCCACTCCAGAGTAATAGAAAAAACAAATGCTCTACCAGATGACCAGATATCAATGCAGAGATACTAGAAATATGAAAAAAGAAAAGAAAAGAAAACATTACACCATGAAAGGAATATAGCAATTCTCAAGTTCCACACCTCATAGAACAGAAAACCCTTGAAATGACTAAAAAGGAATTCTGAAAAACAGTCTTAAGGAAACTCAATGAGATACAATAAGACTCAGTTAGACAACACAATGAAATGAGAAAAAATATCCAGGATATGAAGGAGAAAATTTACAAATAGATTAATACCTTAAAAAGAATGTAGGAGAACTCCTAGAACTGAAGGATTCATTCAATGAAATAAAAAACAGAACCTAGAGCTTAAGCAACAGGTTATAGCAAGCAGAAGAAAGAATTTCTGATTGTGAAGATAGTCTTTATGAAATGACCCAGGAGGACAAAAAAAAAAAAAAAAAAAAAAGGAAAAAAGAATTTTAAAAATGAAGAATATCTAAGAGAGCTGGCAGACGGCCTTAAGCATACAAACATTTGAATCATGGGTGTTCCGGAAGAGGAAGAGAAAGGAAAAGGCATTTAAAACCTATTCAATGAAACAATAATAGAAAACTTCCCAGGTGTAGGGAGAGACACAAACCTTCAGATTCGGGAGGCTCAAAGGTCCCCAAACAGATTCATTCCAAAAAGATCCCCTTCAAGACACATTATAGTCAAAGTGGCAAAGCTCAAAGACAAAGAATCTTAAAAGCAGCAAGAAAAAAAGCATCAAGTCACCTATAAGGGAGCCCCCATTGACTAACAGCAGACTTCTCAACAGAAACTCTACAAGTCAAAAGAAAATTGTATGATATTTTCAAAATACTAAAAGAAAAAACTGCCAACCAAGAGTACTATACCCAGTAAGGCTATCTTTCAGATATTAAGGAGAAATAGTGTATTTCCCATACAAACAAAAACTGTGGTTGTTCACCACCACATGACCAACTCTACAAGAAATCCTCAAAGAGTCCGCACCTGGAACCCAAAAACCAATAATCACCACCATGAATACATGAGAAAGAACAAACTCCACTGGTAGAGCTGATATGCAAATGAGAAAAAGAAAGAAACTATACCATATCACCTCAAAAAACCAACAAACACTGAAGACAAACAATAAAAGAGGAAGAAAGAAACAAAAGATATTTAAAACTTACAAACAGCAAAATGCCAGCTGTAAGACAAAAACTTTCAATAACAACCTTAAATGTAAATGATTAAGCTCCTCATTCAAAAGACACACACCGACTGATTAGATTAAAAAGCTAGACCCAATTACATGCTGTCTTCAAGAGACTCACCTCACCTGTAAAAACACATACAGACTAATAGTGAAGGGAAGGTAAAAGATATACCATACAAACGGAAACCAAAAATGATCAGGAGCAGCTATTCTTACACCAGATAAAATAGACTTTATACCAAAAACCATATAAAGAGACAGAAGGCCACTATATAATGATAAAGGGATCTATTCAGTAAGAAGACATAACAATCATAAGTACATATGTACCCAACTCTGGAGTACCCAGATACATAAAGCAAACACTATTAGACCTAGAGAAAGAGATAGACCCCAATACGATAATAGTTGGGGACCTAAACACCCCTCTCTCAACATTGGAAAGATTATCTCAGGCAACTGATCAACAGGGAAATACAGGATTTAAACTACTCTTTAGACCAATTGGACCCGGCAGATATCTACAGAACATTTCATCCAACAACTACAGAATATAAATTCTTCTCATCAACACATGGAACATTCTCTAGGATACACCACATGTTAGGTCACTAATCAAGTCTTGACAAATTTTTAAAAATTGAAATCATTTCAAGTACCTTTTCAGACCACAGTAGATTAAAATTAGAAATCAATAACAAGCAAAACTCTGGAAACTATACAAATACATGGAGATTTAACAACATGCTCCTGAAAGACCTATGGGTCCATGGAGAAGTTAAACAGGAAATCAAGAAATTTCTTGAAACTAATGAAAATAAAGACACATCATACTAAAACCTGTGGGATACTGCAAAAGCAGTACTAAGAGGGAAGTTTATTGCAATAAACACTTACAGCAAAAGAATAGAAAGATCTCAAATAAACAATCTAATGCTACACCTCAAAGAACTAGAAAAACAAGAACAATCCAATCCCAAAATCAGTAGATAGAAAGAAATAATTAAGATCAGAAGAGAACTAAATGAAATAGAGATCCAAAAAACCATACCAAAGATTGATAAAACAAAAGGTTGGTTTTTTAGAACAAAATAGACAAACCATCAGCTAAGTTAACAAAAAAAAAAAAAAGAAGAGAGATGACCCAAATAAAAAAAAAATCAGAAATAAAAAAGGAGACATTACAGCTGATTCTACAGAAATTCAAAGAATCATTAGAGAATACTCTAAACAACTATACACCAAAAAATTTGATATGATCACTACAAATGTAATTAGTTAAGATCAGTCATATTGAATGGTGAGCCCCTAATCCAATATAACTGATGTCCTTATGAAAAGGGAAAATATAGACACAGGCACACAGGAAAAATGCCATGTGAAAATTTGAGTTCCGCCACTAGAAGTCAAAGAAATAAAAGAAGCTAGGAAAGAGGCCTGGAACAGATCCTTTCCTAGCTCTTTCAGAAAGAGCATTGTCCTGCCAACACCTTGATTTCAGACTTCTGGCTTCCATAACTACGAACAATAAATTTCTGTTGTATAAGCCACTGAATCTGTGATTCTTTGTTTTGGCAGCCTTAGCAAACTAATACAACTTAATATTGCTTTTAAACTCTTTCTTATGCCTTAATAGGGGCAAATTCATGGCAAATCACTGAAGAATTTTGGACCAGATATTGCAAGTTTTGAAAGATCTGTAAGTTACCCTGAAAATGCTCTAAATCCCTACAACCCTGGGGAAAACCAGAGCTGCTGACACCTATCCCAACACTGGCATCCTCTAAAAATCTCAAATAAGCTAGCCAAAAGCCATCCAGTTCAGCATAACAAATCGTTTTCTTTTTAGGATTGCGTGACCTATGTGAATCAAAGAATTGAAACTGATAATAGCTCTCCAGTAAAAGCAAAGTAAACCTAAACTCCCTAATACCTAATCCAGAGACACCTAGCTGGTGCTCACCTGGCTATTTAGGAAAATGAAGCAACTTTTATTTCCTCCTGTAAGGATAACTTCCTTGAATAACTGAAAAGAGCTAATAAGAAAATGGGGGCACCTAAGGGCCCTAATAGAGACAAGATCCAGATCATTCTCTCCTCATGTGCCAATTGTAACTTAACTGTCAATGCTCTTAATGTCAACCAACAGATTTTTGTTTTTGTTTTTGCTTTGTTTACCAATATTCACTGCAATTCATTAATCAGAGCTATAGGGCAAGTGTAGCACACTCAGTGTCCTCCGTAGTAGTGGAGGGCTCGTTGCTGCACTGCAGAGTTACCCTAGACACTGGCCTCTGAGAAGTGGCACAAAGATCTGAAGTGGCCTTACACATTTATCCATCCCTTCTTTTCATGCTTTCACTTCCCTCCATAGCCCTGCTGCAATGGAGAAGAATAGCAGATATAATTTGAAGAACATGAACAATGGTAATTCTTTAAACCAAAACTAGGTATAGCTAGTACGACACTTAGTATTTGGAATTTAGGTAGTTCCCAAACTCTGGCAGGAATAGCCACTGTCAGAACATAGGAAGGTAGTGAAAGAACTGAAGCTCAGAATCCCTCTATGCAAATATATGAAGCACACGTTTCACCTTAAACATGCCTTCCAAAGGGGAAAAAAGAGCATTACTATGCTGGTTATAAAGTTTACTATTGGAAAGAATAAAACATAAATCGGGGGAAAATAAGCAAAAAAAAAAAAAAAAAAGTACTTAATCCTATATAAGCACTTATGTCAGTCAGTATTTTTTTTTAAATAGTCTTTTTAAACAACAGTTTTAGGTTTATAGCAAAATTGAGCAGAAAGTACAGAGTATTCCCCTTATACTCTCTGCTCCCACACATGCATAACGTCCCCCACTAACACCACCCTGTACCACAGTGATAACATTTGTTACAATCTATGAACCTACATTGACACACCATTCTCACCCAAAGTCCACAGTTCACATTAGGGTTCACTCTTGGTGGTGTACATTTCATGGGTTTGAACAAGTGTATAATGGCATGTATCCACCTTTGAAGTATACAGAGTAGTTTCACTGCCCTAGAAACCCTCTGTACTCTTTCTATTCATCTCTTCCTCTTCCCCAAGCCCCAGCAACCACTGTTTCTGCTGTCTCCATAGTTTTGCTTTTTTTAGAATGTCATATAGTTGAAATCACAGAGTATATATAGCTTTCACGTAGACATAAGTTTTCAGTTCATTAGGGTAAATATGTAGGAGCATGACTGCTGGATCATATGATAAGACTATGTTTACTTTTGTAAGAAACTGCCAAACTGTCTTCCAAAGTGGCTGTATCATTTTGCGTTCCCACCAACAATGAATGAGAGCTCCTTTTGCTCCACAACCTCATCAGCATTTGCTGGTATCAGTGTTTTGGATTTTGGCCATTCTACTAGGTGCATAGTGGTATCTCGTCGTTTTAATTGCATTTCTCTAATGACATATGATGGTGAACATTTTTATATGTTTCTTTGCCACCTCTATATTTTCTTTTCTGAAGAGCCTATTCAAGTCTTTGGCCCATTTTTTTAAATGGGGTTGTTCATTTTCTTATTATTATCTAAATGATTGTCCATTTCAGGTAACAGTCCTTTATCAGATATGTCTTTAGCAAATATTTTTTCCCAGCCAGTGGCTTGTCTTCTCGTTGTCCTGACATTGCCTTTTGCAGAGCAGAAAGTTTTAGTTTTAATAAAGTCCAACTTATCAAGTATGACTTTCATAGATTATACCTTTGGTTTTGTATCTTAAAAGTAAATGCCAATCCTAAGGTCATCCACAAAGTTTCCTACATGATCTCCTAGGAGTTTTATAGTTTTGCATTTTACATTTAGGTGTATGATCCATTTTGAGTTAATTTTTGTGAAGGGTATAAGTTCTCTGTTTAGATCATTTTTTTGCATGTGGCTGGTTGTTCCCGCACCATTTGTTGCAAAGACTCTCTTTTCTCTACTGCATTGCCTTTGCTCCTTTGGCAAGATCAGCTGACTTTTTTTATGTGGGTCTATTTCTGAGCTAATATTCTGTTCCATTGACCTACATGTCAATTCTTTTGCCAATACCATTCTGTCTTAATTACAGTAGCTTTATAGTAAGTCTTGAAGTCAGGTAGTGTCAGTCCTCCAAATTTGTTCTCCTTCAATATTGAGTTGGATATTTTGGATCTCTGCCTTGCCATATAAACTTTAGAATCAATGTGTCCAGAAAGTAACTTGCTAGGATTTTTATTGAGATTATATTGAATTTATAGATCAATTTAGGAAGAACTAACATCTAGATAGCATTGAGTCTTCCTCTCCATGAGCATGAAATCCTCTTCATTTATTTCTTTGACTTCTTTCCTTAAAGTTTTGTAGTTTTCCTTATATAGATCTTTTACATATTGTTAGATTTATACTTAAGTATTTCATTTTGTGGGCTAATGTAAGCAATAATGTGTTTTCAACTTCAAATTCCACTTGTTTATTGCTGTTATATAGGAAAATAACTGACTTTTGTTTGTTAACCTTGTATCCTGCAACATTGTTACAATCAATTAGTTCCATGAGGTTTTTTGTCGATTTTTTTCAGAATTTCTACATAAATAAGCTTGTCATCTGTGAACAAAGACCATTTTGCTTCTTCCTTCCTAATCTGTATACTTTTTATTTTATTTCTTGTCTTATTCATTAACTAGAATTTTCAGTACAATGTTGAAAAGCAGTGGTAAGAGAGGACATCCTTGCCTTGTTCCTGATCTTAGCAGGAAAGCTTTTAGATTTAATAATTGAGTATAATGTTAGCTATAGGTTTTCTATAGATGATCTTTATCAAGTTGAGGAAATTCCACTCTATCCTTAGTTTGCTCACAGTTTTTATCATGAATCAATATTGGATTTTGTCAGATACTTTTTCTGTAAAGAAAAATCATGGAATTTTTCCTCTTTAGCTTGTTGATGTGATGAATTAATTAATTTTCTAATGTTGAATCAACCTTGCATACTGGAATAAATTGCATTTGGCCATGATATATAATTCTTTCTATACATTGTTTTATTTGATTTCCTAATATTTTGTTCAGGATTTTTGCATCTATGTTCATGACATATTTAGTTTTCTTGTAATGTATTTTTCTAGTTTTGGTATTAGGGTAAACCTGGCCTCATAGGATGAGTTAGGAAGAATTGCCTGTGCTTCTGTCTTTTGGAAGAGATTGTGGAAAACTGGTCTAATTTCTTCCCTAAATGCATGGTAAAATTTACAGTGAACCCACCTGGGCCTTGTGATTTCTATTTTGGAAGGTTATTAATTATTGATTCAATTTCTTTAGTAGTTATAGGCCTATTCAGATTGTCTATTTCTTCTTGTGTGAGTTTTGATAGATTGTGTCTTTCAAAGAATTGGTGTAATTCATCTTGGTTATCAAATCTGTGGGCATAAAGTCGTTCAGGCATTGCCTTATTATCCTTTAAATGTCCATGGAATCTGTGGTGCCGTCCCCTCTTTCATTTCTGATATTAGTAATTTGTTTCACCTCTCTTTTTCTTCTTAGTTAGCCTGGCTTGAGGCTTATTAATTTTATTGATATTTTCAAAGAATCAGATTTGGGTTTCATTGATTTTCTTTATTAATTTACTGCTGTCAGTTTCATTGATTTCTGCTTTAATCTTCTCTTCTGCTTACTTGGGTTTAATTTGCTCTTATTTTCCTAGTTTCCTAAGGTAGAAGCTTATATTACTGCTTTTTAATTTTTCCTCTTTTCTAATATATCTTCATTCAATGCTGTAAATTTCCCTCTGAACACTGCTTTTGCTGCATCCCACAAATTTTGACAAGTTGTATTTCCATTTTAATTTAGTTCAAAATATTTTTTAATTCCTCCTGAGATTTCTTCTTTGACTCATGTTATTGAGAAGTGTATTGTTTAATCTCTAAGTATTTGGGGATTTTCTAGCTGTCTTTCTGTTATTGATTTCTTGTTTAATTCCATTGTGGTCTGAGAGCAGACATTATATGATTTATATGTTTTAAAATTTGTTAAGCTGTATTTTACAGCTCAGAATCTGGTCCATCTTGGTGCATATTCCATGTAAGCCTGAAAAGACTGTGTATTCTGCTGTTGTTGGATGATGCAGTCTGTAGATATCAACTCTATCCAGGTAATTGATGGTGCTGTTGAGTTCAACTATGCCCTTACTGATTTTCTGCTTACTGAATCTATTTCTGATAGTGGAATGTTGAGGTCTCCAGCTATAATAATGGATTTATCTTTTTCTCCTTGCAGTTCTATAGCATTTGCCTCATGTATTTTGATGCTCTGTTGTTAGGCACATACATGTTAAGCTTGTTATGTCTTCTTGTTGAATTGACCCATTTATCATTATGTAATGTCCCTCTTTATCCCTTGAAACTTTCCTTGTGCTAAAGTCTGTCCTGTCTAAAATTAATATAGCTACTTCTGTTTTCTTTTGAGTAGCATTAGCATGGTATTTCTTTCTCCATCCTTGTACTTACAATCTGTATGTGTCTTTATATTTAAAGTGGATTTCTTACAGACAACATATAATTGGGTCTGGTTTTTTTATCCACTTTGACAATCTCAGTCTTTCAATTGATGCATTTAGACCATTGATTTTTAAAGTGTTTACTGATACAGCTGGATTAGTATCTATCATATTCATTACTGTTTTCTATTTGCTGCACTTGTTCTTTGTTCCTACTTTTGTCTTCTACTCTTTCTCTGCTTTTTGTGGTTTTACTTGAGCATTTTATATAACTTCATTTTTTTGTTTTTTCTTAGCATGTCAGTTATGGGGTTTTGTTTGTTTGTTTTTACTTTTTCAGTGGTTGCCATAGAGTTAGGACACTCATTAACAGGTAGTCAAAGTCCAATTTCAAATGACTACTTGCTTCCCTAGTAGTACACGTACCTCATAGTAACAAAACATTCCTAATATCTCCCTCCCATCCCTCATATCATTGCTGTCATTCATTTCACTTATACAAAAACATATATAATTATACATAACATACATATATACACATATACACATAGTTGAATGTATCGTTGCTATTATTTTTTAACAAACTATCTGTTGTTAATTAAATATTTTTCAAATAAAAGTTTTTATTTTACCTTCACTTATTAATTCTCCAATGTTCTTCCTTTTTAATGCAGATCTGAGTTTCTGACTTGTATCATTTTCCTTCTCCCTGAAGAACTTCCTTTAAAATTTCTTGCAAGACAGGTCTACTGGCAACAAATTTCCTCAATTTTTGCTTGTCTGAGGAAGGCTTTATTTCTCCTTCACTTTTGCTTTTTCTTTTAAACATAGCTTTTAATTTCTTTTCATTTTTGCCTGCTGGCCAGTAAGGGGATCTGAACCCATGACCCTGATGTTATAAGTCTGTGCTCTAACCAACTGACCTACCAGAGAATCCCTACCCTTCACTTTTGAAGAATAATTTCAGAGTGTACAGAATTTTGGCTTTGGTGGGGCTTTTCTCTCAAAACTTTAAATATTTTACTCCACTTTCTTCACACTTGCATGGTTTCTGAGGGGAAGTCACACGTAATATTTTTCTTTTACTCCTCTATAGGTAAGGTTTTCCTTTTTTTTTTTTCTGGCTTCTTTCATGAGTTTTTCTTTATCTTTAATTTTTTGCAGTTTGAATATGATACGCCTAGGTATAGTAGGTACAGGAGGGTTTTTTTGTTTGTTTGGGGGAGGGTTTGTTTGGTTGTTTTTTTTGTGTGTAGTTTTTGTTGTTGTTGTTTGTTGTTGTTTTTGTTTTAGTTTTTTTGGTATTTATTCTGCTTGAAGTTCTCTGAGCTTCCTGGATCTGTGGTTTGATATCTAACATTAATTTGGGGAAATTCTTAATCATTATTGCTTCAAATATTTTTTCTCTTCTTTTCTCTATTTCTTCTCCTTAAGATATTTTCATTATGTATGTGTTACACCTTTTGTAGTTGTCCCACAGTTCTTGGATATTCTATTTATTTTTTATTTTAGTCTTTTTTCTTTTTTTTCAGTTTTCAGAGTTTCTATTGAGAATCTTCAAGCTCAGAAGTTTTTTTTCCTCAGCCATCTACAGTCTACTAATGAGCCAATCAAAGGCATTCTTCATTTCTGTTACAGAGTTTTTGATATCTAGCATTTCTTTTCTATTCCTTCCTAGAATTTCCATTTCTCTGCTTACATTACCCATCAGTTCCTACATGTTGTTTGCTGTTTCCATTAGAGACCTTGACATATTAATTATAGTTGTTTTAAATTCATGGTCTACTTATTCCAACATTCCCGCCATATCTGGTTCTTATTCTGATGTTTGCTCTGTCTATTCAAACTGTCTCTTGCCTTTTAGTATGCTTTGTAATTTTTTGTTGTAAAATAAACATGATGCACTGGGTTAAAGGAACTGTAGTAAATAGGCCTTTAGTAATGTAGTGGTAAGTAGTAAGTGGGGGGAGAAGAATTCTACAGTTCTGTAATTAAGTCTTATTCTTTTTGTGGGCCTGTGCTTCTCAACTGTGAACTTTACTAGTGTTTCTCAGTTTCTTTCCCTTAGGTGGGACAGAATGGGTAAAGGGATCTGGAGTTGGGTATTTCCCTTCCCCCAGGTTGGTTAGACTCCCTTAAAACCCCAGCAGGTTAGGCTGTGACAAAAATAGTTTCTCCTGAGGACAGGCCTTGTTAAGAAGAACAAAATGCTCTGATGTATTTCAAAATGATTACTTTTACTCCCACCCCACCCCACCCCCACCCCCCTCCACCTGAAGCACAAGGAAATTTCTCTCTGATCTTCACTTTGAGAACCTGGCAGAGCTCCTGGAGGTAAAATTCACAAAAGACAAAAGTCATGAGCTCCAGCACCACCATGACTGGGATCTCCTGGAGTTTTCAACTCTCAAACTTGTCTACACTAAGGCCTCAGCAGTTAATCAATTTCGGTTCAGTTTCTTTCTACCTCAGTACTGGTTCCCACAGAGGTAGGTTTCTGCTCCGGCAAGTGGTTCTCTGTATCCACCTGTCGGCCTCTTCATTTTTGGAGGCAGTTGTTGCCCTGTGATTTCACTTCTCTGACAGATTTAAGAAGAGTTGTTGATTTTTCAGTTTGTTTGGCTTTTTTTAATCGTATGTATTTAAGGTGTACAACATGATGTTTTAATATATACATGCTGAAATGATTACTATAGTCAAGCAAATTAACCTATCCATCAACTTTTATAGTTACCTTTTGTGTGTGTATGTGTGTGTGTGTTAAGAGCACCTACAATAGACACTTTTATTAAATTTTCAGTATACCATACAATGTTATTAACTCTAGTCATCATGCTGTGCATGAGATCTCTAGACTTATTAATCATACATAACTGCAAATTTGTACCCTTTAACCTACTTCTCCCCATTTCTTCCCCCTCTCTGCTCCTGGTAAACATTGTTCTAGCTTCTGTGTTTGGCTTTTCACTTGATGTTAAAATGGAGTGGTAACTTCTGTCTTAGATGTCAGACTGGAAACTGGAAGCCCTCATGTCAGTATTTTAAAATCAGTTTAGAGGTAATAATCAGTCATCCTCTGAAAACATCCCTTAGACAAATCAGCATGACTCTGATGTGACAGTTAACACCCAACTGACACAGAGAAGTTAAGCAGGTTATCGAAGGCCACATAGCAGGCTAGAAGCTGAGCAGGAATTATATTTGGAAAGCCTGACTCCCAGCCCTATGTGCAGACCACACTGCCTGTAAACAAACTATCTAACAGCTAAACCAGACAAATGTTCCTGAAAATAGGCCACTTGTGTCTGCCAAATAAAACTCAGCCTCTTGTGCACAGTCAATAAGCAAAGGAATCCAAAAGTCAGGGCCTTTTGCATACACATCATCACTAGAACCCAGCCTTGGGAGGCTTTACTCCAAGGAACAGATGACCAACCATCTTTGGTGGTCATCACGGTGATTATCCATTGCATTTGTATGGCCCTCCTTAGTTTTTCAAACACTTTTATGTGATTTATCTCAGATGTTCCTCCCATACATATTAAAAAACTGTGAAATGCTATATTTTTTGTTTTGTTTTTTAAAAGCTGGTGCTCCGTGGAGGCCAGCAACCTTGCACTGGGAGCTTAATCTGTCTTAATGAGTCTGGGGAAATGGGCAGAAGCCCGGTCTCCAGGTGAACACAGGAGGTGATCTCTGAGGTCAGATCTAAGTTGGACAGACAGTGTTACCATGACAGGGACAAGGTGGAGACACAGCATAGACAGGGGAACTGTGCACCAACTGGTTACTAGCAGATGGGGAGATCAAGTTTATGATAGTCTAACCCTAAGCAAATACCATACCTTTATTATTTTTGCATCCTCTGTGTCTAGCACAGAATGTGGCACGCCGAAGACACCCAGTAAATTCTTGAAGAATGAATGAATGAAGTATTTCCTGCATACCACTGCCAATTTATTACTCCCTCTTTGGGAGAATAAATGGTTACTAAGCATCTATCAGGTGAAGGGTTAGATGTTTTCAAGTAGATTATTTTATTTTCAAAACATCACTGTAAAGATTAAGAAGAGAACCTTTGTTTTTTCTGTTTCTTACGATATCAAGTCTAAATGCTTCTACCTGATTTTCAGAATTATCCGTGGTCATGCCCAATGCATATCTCTATAACCTTTCACCCCCATTACTCTCCATGTATCCCACTGCTCTTACTGTTCATTCTGAACATTTTTACCTGGCCTGGTACACCTTTCTTTGTCCCTCTTTCTATCCAAGTCTTTTCATTCCTACCTCTTCTGTGGAGCCTTTCTTGACTATCTTGGCCCTCTGCGATCAACTTTTCTTTTGAATTCCTTTAACCTGGACAGTTGATTTTAATACTTTGTACTCATTTTCCTCCTGTGTTATTGGGTTATTTCATGTCCATGTCATGTTTGACTAGTTGGATTATAAGTTCCCTAAGACAAGGTCTTGTGTTCGGTAGAATGCCTAGCATAGATACAGGCATACAATGGGAGCTTTATAAGTAGCTCTTCACTAACTGATTAATTTTTAAACACATAGCTGGAGAAGCTACCTATTAGCTTCACTATTTGGAAATTTCCTCGAAGATGTGCAGTATCAGGCATATAATATCGTTGGTCATGCCAGGGTGTTGAAAAAGTCCTTTCCAAAGCCAAAAGAACCAGGCTCCTGTCTCTTCCTGTCTCTGACTTCTGCTCCATTCGCTGTTCAGCAGATTGACCTCCCAATCATCTCTGGCCTTCTGCACTATCAGTTGCCTCCAGTCCTTTCAATCCATCAGCTAACACAATGCTACCCCTCGCATTTCCTGCTCACTTACTGCTCGTCCTCACCCTGAGCCTGAACCACACACCCAACAATCCTTTACTACAATGGTCATCCTTGAACAATTATATGAGAAATAAATTTCCACTGTGTTCGAGTCATTATATATTTGGGGTATATTTGTGACAGCGATTTAGCAGACCCTACCTAACACATTAATCAAGTGAATGAATGAAGATATAACCATTACTCAGTTCTTACCTGACTCTAGAGAAGCATATAAATAAAAAGGAAAGATTATTTGCATAATAACAAAAGGAAAAAACCATAGGTGAATGTGAATTATATTTGTATAAAATAGGATGGCGAAACTTTGTGTGGTGAAGGCTCTTGTAGCAAAGACCTGGGTTTTTAATTACTTACAGTGTGAGCTACTATTATCCAGCAGATGAAAGGGAATTCCTTGAGGACAGGTTCCTTGTTAATTCTTAGGCCTGACACATATTAGGTACTTAATAAATAGTACTTAATAAATACTTGTTAAATCAAATCAAGGGAGTTAAGAGTCCCAACTCCAGCCCATTTCTAGAAGTGGAACATGGCCAGTTCTGAGAGGGAAACTTTAAAAGAGGTGTTAACAAAGTCAAATATCTAGAGAAGGGAATCAGGGGTCGTAAGGTATTAAAACCACGTCAGATGGGAGGAATTGAGGAAATGTAAGTGTCTAACCTAGTGCGGCATGTGCATGTGTGTGTGTGTATGTGTGTGTGTACACGCAGTGGGGTAGGGAGGGCAGGAGAGGGGTAGTGAGAACCACAACTGCCTTTCATTAATTTGAAGAGCAGTTATGGGGAAGAGGAGATGTATTCCACATCCCTTAAAAGGTAAAACTGTAACTGAACTTCTGCTTTATGTAAAAAGAGCTTTGCAACAAGTACAGACAATGGAACAGCCTATCCTGGAAAGGGCTAAACTTTCTCTTGGAAGTACTTCATCCAAGGCCTGCTGCTGTCAGTTGAGAACATTGTAGAAAGTTGTCATCCTGCACTGGATGTAAAATTTGACAGCGAAGTTCTCTTCCTGGCATCCAGATAGTCCCCGAGAAGTTTGCACTAAGACATTCAAGAGTTGCTCTGTTCTGGGACCGTCTATGATTTCCAGTAGTCTCTGTGCCGACTCTCAGTCTTTCCCATGAGGATGAGTCTTGGGCTGGTTGCAAGAGGCAGGTACAAAGGATGACTGAGAGAAAGGAAGCTGTGTGCTACGTCACAGAAACTGTGATCTGAGTATTTATTCAACGTCTAGTGTTGGAGGAGGGGAGAGCAGCTGATAGAGATAGACAAAGCCCTTAGTTTGCCAATATCTCCCTTAACAAATTAAATCATTTTACTGGAACTTTTAGTCCAGAATACTTACTGGAAAGATATACCCACATCTTACTGGTTTTAAGAGATCAGTACCTGGCTAACTTTACCATAGGGGTTCCTTATGAAGATCAGGCCCAGTTAGGCACCAGGGAAGGAAGCTCAAAGACAGCAGTGTGAGGGCTGGAGGTGTCTGGAGTGCTGGGGAATTGTAGGAGCAGGAGGAGGGGTGGGGAAGAGTTTGCCTACTTTGCAGTTTAGCCTGAGGCCTTGGTGCATCTCTGAGAACTGTCTCTGGGCTGAAGGCATTGTTTGCCCACATCCAAATTGGGATGTCAGAACTTGTTTATAAACTGCAAACAGCTTACTGAAGCTTAGCTCAGTCTTCCCAGTCTAGGACAGTCTGGTCTCTTCGGGTTCAAGTCTGGGTCTCCTCATCCCTCTCTCTAGGAGAAAGAAGGGGGAAGGAAAAGAAGGATGCCCTCTGTTCTAAATATCTTCCCACGAAGGAAGAGTGCATCAGCTGTCTATTCTCATGTGACTTCAGTCCCTACCTCCATTTATTCCTTTCAGGTTCAATATGATTCCAATAAGACACCACAGTTTCTCTGCTCAGGGGAGTTCTGGAACCCATCCACAAAGAATGCCAGCTGGCATTCTTAAATACCCAGAAATCTAACAAAGCGTAAGGGCAGTACAGACACCTAAGGAGGACAGGATAGGCACTACAAGCTGTTGGGGGAAAGGGCTAGAATTAAGGAGAACTGCAGTCAGGGAATGCTTCACAGAGAAAGAGGAAATGAACCTGAGTCAGAAAGAATGAGCAGGGCCCAGTTGTACAAAGAGAAGCTGAGGGAATTTCAGGTTGGAGGGACTATGCAGGGAGAAGGAAATATGAAAGCGTTTGTTGGGAGCTAATGCATGGAAGCGTCAGGCTGGATGAATTTACTGGGGGAACTGAACACTCCATGCAGCAGCCTTTCACAACCTTCAGCCTCAAAGCACCATTCCAACTCCACCCATGATTGTTTGTGGGTCTCTAGACAGGAGTGACCATTTCATGGCTGAGGCTGGTCAATTATGAAATGTGGAGATAGGGTTTACCTGCAAAGAATTTGGCAAAACCTTTTATAGAATTTTCCAATCAAATGGAGAAAAGTTGCCTGTAGAAAAGTGTGGTTAAATAAATTTATATCTCATTCAATCACTGCACCAATATTTTACTCATCACTGGCCTCCAAATCTGCCACTGCTCGTGTTTTCCCTGTCTCTATGACAGACCATTTATCCACTGAAAGTGGTAGTGAGTTCTTAATAAGTCACCTCATACCCAAATCAGAGTGCTCCTGGAGTTTCCCATGCATAAGTTGTCTCAATAGAGGTACTTTTTGGCCTTAAAGACAATCTGCTCTCTCCAGAGCCTAAATATAGGACATAAAAAACCATGGTCTGAAATGTTTCACATAGTACTTAGGACCCTTATATTTCCCAGTTCTAGAGTAGTGATACCGTTTATTCAGATTGACTTCTGGTTATTCTAGACCAGTTAAATAAATTTAGACCAACACATGTGGTAAGAATAAGAAATTCAAATGCCAGTGTCCACATAATGTTCTTGTTGTTGAAAAATATAAGTTATGCTGTTTTCCCAGTACTCACTATTATAGTTATAGTGGTTGGCCTACATATAGCATTTTGTGTAAAATACATGCAAATGAAAAGACAGTGAAAGACAGAGAAGAAAGAATAGATCATAGAATGGAAGGAAGGGTGGGAAATGTCTTTCACAGTTAATCAAGACACAAATAGAGAGATACTTCATTGTTAAATATAATAAAAAGCACTGCATCTACTGAGAAATAAATAAAAGTTAAAAAGAATATTTAATCTAAAGAAGAACCTGGAAATGTGGAACATCGTGAATCAAAAGTGCCATAGTAGCAGAGTCCAGCACACAAAATTGTAAAATGCCAAAGCATCCTTTCTCTAGCATTACTTTGAAAGGTTGGGAATCACTTTCCCAGCAGGCCTTGAAGAATAAGGAACTAGTAGCCATCTGAGCTGGAAATTGTAGTGGAGAGATTTAAGCACTCTTGAAATCCCTTTTCTCCCCAGCACCTTGAGATTTCTGGTTGCGTTAATGACATCAGAAATTCTCACAAATCACAGGAGCATATGAACTGTAAATGATCAAGGAGAATCTTCATTTCTAGAAGACAGATGTTTCCATGGGCAAAATGAGGCTGTCCCAGAGCTGCCAGTCTGAGGGGCTTGGTTGCAGCAGATCCCATCTGACAGTTTGGTCAGGAATATTTCCCAAAGGGGAAAACATTCCCGCCTTTTGTTTGGAAGTTTGCCTTTTTTTTTTTTTTTTCCCTGAAGTTCTTAAAGGAGTAGTAATCATTCTTTCCTAAAGAAAAGTTGCTATTTTTGTTAGCATGGGCTTTGAACTGACGTTCTCTCTAATCATGCTGGCATGGAAGACTCATTGTTGAGTTAATGAAGAGAGTTGCCATGTTGAATAACGTAGAAGAGCACAAGAGAAGACCCCCCCTTGAGATACTAAGGACACTAGAGGCTTGTCTTTGTTAATCAGATGCAGATGATGCCTGGGACCCACTACAATGTATAGGATAGTAAGGCAGCCACTTGTTTCAAACCCAGGGATACAGTGAATGCGCACGACGGGGCACAGTTGAACAGAGAGAGTTTCCATCACTCTAGTCATACTGGCCCCCTCTTGGAGCTTTGCCTGAGTTCAAGGGTCTGTGGACCTTTCTCAGTTAATAACATACCAGTAGACTTGCTGGGTAATCAGGAGAAAGCCATCCATTAATCCAGCAATAAGTCCAAATACTCTCAGCATTTCACGCACTCACCAACCCCAATGGACAACGAAGTCTACAGGCAGCACTTAAGGTGAAGGAAAAAGGAAGTCTAATTAAAATAGCTTGAAAGTCCCCTAAATTTCCCTTAAAGAACGTTGTTATACCATTGTGTGAGACCAGAAGAGGCCACCCCAAAATATGAAGGATTGTTGAACTGAAGGTGATTAAGAAGAAGCAGATGCAGGAAAGCTCTCTGCCCTCCCTCTATTTACTTAAAATTAAGACACAGATTTACAAAGACAAAAGGTTTCCTGCTCCCAACACCAATTCTACCAGGGAGAACAGAGGTTAACCACTGGTGACAACTCTGTAAGACTCTTGTCAGCCTACAGATGGTGCCAGAGGAATCTACATTAACAAGCTTTACTAACTAGCCTTTATCTGCTAGTTATTTGCCTTCCCCCAAGTTACCACCCCTAGAGACAAATTCCTTTATCTTCATCTTGTCACTTCCTTAAAAATGTACTGTTCTTTGTTGAAGATGCTGTACAAACTGCATCTTCAAAGCCACCTCTTTGAGAACCAATCATTCCCAGGGTGTCTCCTGTGTAGATATGAAATATACATGTTAGCAAACTTCTGTTTGTTTTTCTCTTGTTAATTTCTCCTTTGTTACAGAGATCTTTTTCAACTAAGAACTTATGAAAATTGAAGGAAAAAAAATATTTTTCTTCCCCTCCACCATCTTTTAACAATAGTCACAGTAAGTAGTAGTTTGTAGGGTGTTTTCCTTCATTTGGGCAGGAGATATGACCGTGTTTTACAAAATAAGTTTTTATTGTTTTTTTAAATACAAATTTGCTTATATTATGAGATATATCTGTGAATAAAGACCAAAAGGGACCAAGTGAAAAATAGATTCACAACTCAGTTCCGCTCACCTAACACTACTGCTCCTTAAGTTGACAAATGGCCAACAGACATATGAAAAAATGCTCAACATCACTCAGCATCAGGGAAATGCAAATCAAAACAACACTGAGATACCATCTCATCCCAGTTAGACTGGCTATTATCAAAAAGACAGAGAACAACAAATGCTGGCAAGGATTGGGACTGTAAGTTAGTGTAGCCATTATGGAAAACAATATGGAGTTTCCTCAAACAACTACAGATAGAATTGCATTATGATTAGCAATCCTACTGCTGGGTATATACCGAAAGGAAGGGAAATAGTCGTGTCGAAGGATTACTTGCACTCCTATGTTTGTTGCAGCTCTATTTACGATAGCCAAGAGTTGGAATCAACCTAAATGTCCATTGACAGATGACTGGATAAAGAAAATGTGGTGTATATATTCAATGGAATACTACTGTGCCATAAAAAAGAATGAAATTCTGTCATTTGAAGCAACATGGATGAACTTAGAGACAATTATGTTAAGTGAAATAAGCCAGGCACAGAAAGAGAAATACCACATGTCCTCACTCATAAGTGGGAGCAGAAAGAAAGAATCATACTAATACATTAAACTTTCAAAAAAAAAAAGGAGAGAACAGAACTGTGGTTATTAGAGGTGGGAAAGGGGGAGGGGAAGGCAGTTGATGAGATTTTACTTAAGGGTCACAAAGATTGATCATGTTTGGTAAACATGAGTATATTAATTATCCTGATTTGATCACCACATATTGTATACATGTATTGATATTCAATTCTGTACCCCACAAATATATATAATCAATTATCTTTCAATAAAAAAAACTGTCAGAAAAAGTAAAATAAAATAAATTTTTTTAAAAAAAAAAGAAAGAACGGGTAAATTATCCTCACTATTTAAATAGCTGGCTCTCCTTTTTTTTTTTTTGCCTAACACATTGTCATTAAATTTGTATCAATTAAACATACATGGGATTTGACTCCATGGTTTATGGACATATCTTCTCCAGCTCAGCCAAGAACCTAAGTGAGAGCTAGAAATAAAAGCTAGAGTTCAACACCCGGGCCTTTAGCTTCAGGACAAATAGGCCTCTGGAAAGTGCCTTGCCTTGGCTGCTATCTTTCGAAATGTGTGCCCCAGATGATAGCCCTAAATTATCACACTTTTCCCATTTATGATATCTCCTTCTACCTTTAAGTGTTTTTTTTTCAGAATTCTTGGGTAGGACTTTTGGTCCAGAAGACCTTGAGAAAGAAGGAAATACAGATTCATGGGAAAAGGACCTGGAAAATCTCAAACAGACACATCTTTATTGCAACCGTCTGGATCTGTAGGAGAGAGAACAGGGCCCAGAAGGATCAGCTCTGAATTTGCTCCAACTCTAGACTTCACTTCTTTCCAAACTCCCCACTCAGGCCAACATTTTAATCTTTCAATCTCTTTCCCTCCCTCGTCATCCCCTGTTTATTCACCTTTTCCATGCCCTTGTCTCGTGTTCTCATTCTTTCTGATTGCCCCACTCTCTCACACTCATATCCCCCCACATATCATCTTTCTGTTGGAGCCTGCACTGATGGCCTCTTTCCAAAAGCAGCAGGTTTGAATCAGCTCCAGCTTAAAATGAAGGCAAGAGGTGGGGGTGGAGCGAGGCCAGGAGGGGATATCAGCCCTCTGATGCCTAATGTACAGTGAGCACAGTCCTCCCCCAGCCCCCCGCCTGGGTCTCAGCTCTTGCTCTGTCTCTGTCTCACTCTCTCTCTGCTTAAAACCCCTCCACACACAGGTATGTAAAAAAGAAGCCCTAATAATCCCCTGCAGGCAGAACCAGAGACCCCACAACCCCAGTCAGGCATCTGGTTTCTATTAGATGTTCCAACCCTTATAAATATTCTCTTTTCTCACTTATCTCTTCTTATTTTTCCTTTCCCTTTCTCATGTTCCCGCCTCTGAATTCCCTCCTGGGAGGAGGCCTAAATTAAGAAGGGAAAGCCTGCCAAGCTTTGCATTAACCATCCCGCCATGCCTCAGGCCTCTAGCAGAGCAGAACCCAGAAATGACGGCTTCTTGTTTGTCCAGTTTGCTGCTCCACACACCTGTGGCTGAGACCCTCCCAGGGGAGCGGAAGGGCTGAGCTCAGCCTGAGTTCAAGGACACTGCCAGGGTCACTCCATCTATGTGCTCTTGATGTGTTCCTGGCTAAGCCTGTTGAGTCCTCTGTCAAGATTGTCTTGTGCTTAGCACTGGGTGGTGTCATGTCTTGAGTGACATTCTGGGGTTTAGATCCCCCTTTATACACAGGCAACCTGGCCTCAGGCAAGTTACATAACCTCCCTCATTTGTAAAATTGTGCTGATAATACCTACCTCAAAGGCCTGTTGAGAGGATGAAAATAAGATAACTAATGGGAAAACATTTAGCTCAAGGTCTGCGTGTAGCAAACCGCTGGTTCTCTCCTCTCATTGTTGAAAAACCTGCCCTCCTCCTCCAATGTTTCCTACATCTTCCAAGCAATTAACTGAGCAATTAGAGAAGAATTAACACACTAATACCCAAGGTCTGAGTTGAGGAGTGCAGTATAAAATGTTTGCTTCTTGTTCTTCTTTCCTCCAGCCTATTTTAAGATAAAGAGACAGAGAAAGGGTGAATATAAAATCCCTAAACTAGACCAATGTTTACAATTCTTAGCACTTCTTATAAACCATAGCTTCTTAGCTATGTCATTGTTGAGTCAGTGACCTCAGAGCAAAAGTTCCTCTAGGGGTGGGGGAAAGTGGGGATCCAAGCCCCTCATTCTAAGCCATGGTGGTTAAGAATGCAGCTGCTGGGGTCAAACTGTCTCTGGATCTAGATTCAAGCTCCAACTCTTCCTAGCTGTTGGGCTTGAACAAGTTACTGACTTCACCATGCTGCTTTTCCTCATCTGTAAATGAGGATAATTATAGCACTGACTTCATAGGGTTGTTGCAAAGATTGAATGAGCTAATACACACAGTTCACTGGCCTTTGAACAATGCCCAGCAAAGTAAGTGTGCAGTAAATGTTAGCCAACCTTCCCATTCTACAAATCGGTCCTGGTGTCTTATAGCCTTGCTCCTCTGTCATGGCCATTCCCAAACTGTCCCATGTGCATGGACGATAATCCAGCTGGAATTTGCTCCTCCCACCTCTGCATGCTCCTCAGTAGAAGTCCAACCACCCAATCCTCATAGTGAAACAAGCTCTGGAAACTCCTTAAATGGCCTTCCATAGGGGGATGAACCATTGCACTGTGAGTAGTAGGGGTGCCTTTCCTGAGCCTCAGCCATCCTTGCCCACCAACTCCATGGCCTTCCTGATATCAGAGCCTTCGTCTGGGAGTGCAGCCCATGACAGGCAACAGAGATGACCAGAGCCAGATTCTTCAGACTGTTTCAGGGACACTGTGGTGCTGGGTCTGCCCACTCTGTCTGTCCACTCTGTCTGTCCCTTTGACTGAGGGTGAATGGAGAATGCTACCGTCTCAGCACAGAGGCAGGTGTAGCACAGAATCCTAAGACCTTAGGTCCACAGGACCGAATCCCCTGTCCTCTGCACTTAAACCAATGTAGACTAGTGGCACTTCGTAAGATGATTTTTTTTTTTCTGTATTTGTTGTTAATTTCTTTGCCTTATAAGTCAACCCTGTTGTACACTGTGGAGTAGGCTAGACCTGGTTCTGTCACTTCCTTGATGGGTGACATTGGGCAAGTTTCTTAACCTCTCTGAACCTCCATTCATTAATCTGTAAAATGGGGCTAACAACCTTACAACCTAACAGACATTTCACATCTTTCTCAACAGACTTTAGCCATGTTTACTCATTTTATGACTACTTATTCTGTCATATTGTTACTATTTAAGTCCACTTCCTTTTATTCTATCCTTAGTTCAGTCAGAAAACAGCTGGTCACAATCATTCCTATATATAACTACTTTCTAGAGACCTGAAAACACTTAATAAATCATGCTTCAGTCTCTGAACTTCAGGCTAAATGATGTCAATTTTTTTAATCTTCCTCCCAAGATCTTATCTAAAAATCTTAGATAATTTCATTTCTACCTTCCAGTGTCTTTTTTTAAAATTTATTTTGTTAATATCATTATTTTTTTACATTCTAAGATGTTGTTGTGGAGCAGCTGGGGGGTAGGGGGAGAGGGAAAGAGGGAAAGAAATAGGGTGGGAGGAGGAGGAAGGAGGGGGAGCTGGGTCAAGGCCCATGGCACCCCCCTCATTTCAGCAGGGGAGACCAGGGGGCTTCCAGCAGTGGCTCGGTCATTGCTGAGCTGGCTGTGGATGTTGGGGAAGTGTGGTTGAGGCTGTTGGCCCCTTCACTGCCCAGCTCTGGAGCCCAGGTCACTTCCAGCAGTGACTTGGTAGTCATTGCTGGGCTGGGTGCAATTGTCAGGAGGGTGTGGCTAAGGCCCACATCCTTCCCTTCTCCCTGGCTCAGGAGTCCAGGGGGCTTCCAGTCCTTCTAGGTTTTATAGGTGTTCTTTGGTGGTGGTAGACCTTTACTGGCTAATATCAAACTTTGTCTCTAGTCTGTGAGGTTTTCGTCTTTTCTTTTATTTCTGTGTTGGATTATTTGCTTTTCCCACCTCTTAAACTCTACACTAGAACTAATTTGTTGTCCTTTGCTTACTTCTAAAATGGGGGAGCTTCCTGTGGGGACCAGTACTTGAGCCCTGTGGTTTAGCTAGATTGCTGTTTTGCTACTGATTCCCTGGGGAAGTCATTTTGTGCAGCTCAGGTTTTAATGGTTGACTTTATAGGTGCTTCCAGGTCTCGTGAGATCCAGTACACCTGGGTTGTATGGAAACTCTAGTCTGGGCCTGAGTCTTTTCAGCAAACTGAACTCCTTGCAGTTCTGTATTCCTGACCAGTCTCCACTGAGTGGTCCTGTACTGATTGGAGGGCAGATCAGCTGTCCTTGCTGTGCCCCAATGTTCCCCCAGTTGGCCTTGTCTCTCTCATTGCCCACACTCCAAACACTTCCCATGGGGTGGGCCATGCATCAGTCCTTTGCATTGACTCACCAGCCTCTGAGTGGTTTCTTTTTTCAATTATCTGTGGCCCCTCATTCCTATGTGGGTCCACAGGAGCACTGTTAGTGGTCTTGCCTGGGAGCCACTAAGACCCTCCTCTCCCCTGTTGCTTGGTTGCCTCCAAGCAACTTCATATGAAGGGCAAAGCTGCAGCTTTTTTAGCTCTTGCTCCATGTGCTCATCAGGGCCAGCCTTGAAGTGGCCAGGGCTCAAAATTGTGGCAGTGGTCCTTTCTTTCTTTCATTATGGTTTCTCCTACCTTCATACACTCCGTAGGTCTCTCCTCCTCTTCCCTTGAGCTCTAGGGGCCCCGGCTTAGTGGTTGTTGCTTTTAATAGTTGTAAACTGGTTGATCTGTGGAAGAGTGACACCGAGGACCATCTCTTCTGCCATCTTGCCTTCTGGTGTCTTTAAAAATTAACACCTCAGGTTTTAGTGCCCAGGCATGAATGTATTATTTTAACAACAGCCTGGGTCAACAAAAATGTTGATCATTTAATTTGTCTAACTCGTGCTCAGCTTGGGTGAACACTAGTATCCTCCTTATTTTATTTTATGCATATAAATGTTAGATCATTCAAATATGAGAGAGAGAAGAAAGGCCAGCATTTGTTTCTTTAAGAAAGCAGTCCTGCAACATACTTCAAACTTTGTCCCGTTTGCTGGGTAGGTGAAAAGGAAGGAACTACCAAAAGGGACTCTGAAGGAAATCATTAGAGTGAGGAGAAAAGCTCTTAAGAGATGTTTTCTGCCCTCTGAACCTTCCTTGCTCGACTCCGTTCTCCCAGGGTGACAGTGCAGCTAATGTAAGTCTGTGCTGCACCAGGCCCCTGCTGAGCGGGGCTGGGGCAGGACAGGAAATCACCACTCAGAAAATAAATGACCTGTCCCAGAGTCTTTTGTTAATGAGTCCAGGGCATAATAAATCAAGGTGACCCAGTCTCAAGAAACACAAGTCTGTTTTTTAAAAAAAAGAAAGAAAGAAAGAAAGCCCTAAGCCCCAGAGGTGAAGAGGAGAAGGGAGAGAGGGGACCACAGGGAGTCCTTATAAATCACACCCAGACGAAACTAGTGCAGATGTTTTCCAGTTTCAGACCCACTCAAGAGGCAGAGAATAGACGCATGCGGATGTGAATGGAAAGGGCTATCTGTTTGTGAGGGAAGACAGGAGACGGCCGGCTCAGTGGATGTGCCCCCTCCAATCTCTCAGTGTCCTCGCGCCTTTAGTGGCACAGTCTGCAAGCTTCTTTTTTAATGTTCTTCAAGCTGTCACAGTCCACTCAATGTTTTAGTCTCTTCCTGGGTCTCCCTCTAAGCAGCATGGTTGGAGTGTCTGGAGCAGAGTGAACACCTAAATCCCCTTGGAGGAAAGAGTCAAGGGCCTCTTGTGGTCAAATGTGGGTCCCAGCTTCCCACAGTGCAGTCACCTGAGAAAGAGAGGGGTGGTCAGGCAAGTCACGGGAGGGTCTTGGCTTACCAAGTACATTGCAAGTTCTCTGAGGGTAAACTTTAACAGAATAGAAAGACTGTCAGGCTGGAAATAAATATCCCATTACATGGTAGAGAAATAGAAGCCTAGAGGTCTAGGGTGAGCTGTGATGTGAGACTCAGTCATACGCAGAAGGCTTCACATAGAGCCATTATAGGCTGGTGACATAGAAGTCACTGTCCTGTTTTATAAATGAAGAAACTGGGGAAAGAGGAGGCTATGGAATAACGATAGGCATTTCTAATGCATTTTACAGTTCGTAAAGGGTTTTCACAAATATTATTTTATTTGGACACTGCCCAGATGGTTCTTTTGCTACAGATGAGGAAACCTGGGGTGACAAAGATTTTGAAAACTTCTCCAGGTCACACAGCCAGTGTGTGGGGGAACTCAGATCCACACACAAGCTCTTCAATCTAAGATTGTCGTCCTTTCTGTTGAACCACAGCTGTTTGCCAGGTTCCATGATGAGCAACAGGCTGATAGGGAAAGGATGCTGAAAAGGGGGGGAATAAACTTTGGCCAAGGACTATTACTGTTTAGTGTTTAGTAGCAGCTGGGAGGGAGATGAGCAGACAAGAGAAAGCTGTGCTCAAAGATTTTACACCCTTGTCCCTGTCATATAAAACCTTTCAGTCATTTTCTTTCTTCTTGAAAAGCATGGCCTCCTCTGCTCACTCTCCCTATTAGCCATCACTTCAAAAGAAATGGCATCATGCCCATTGTTTTTGTTTTAAGTGCTGCCCATGCTGAATTCAATTTCAACCATCATCATCACCACCACAAGTTTGTGCAGCACATTATATTTTTCAATATTCATTCATGTCTGTTACCTCCACTGAACCTTTTACTCAGGATTAAAAAATTCAAACCCTTGAAGAAACTGAGACCAGAGTGATTTGCCCATGATTGCTGCACAAGTTGGAATGTAGATCTGTCCCCCTAGTCTGGTCTGTCTCCGAGACAACACAAGTAACCAGAAGCCTTTCACTGTGCTGGTTTTCTTCCTATTGACCCAGTTCTGCAGTAAGACAAATATCACTTTCTTCCTCTAGGACACTCCATGGGCTTTCTATACCAACTCTGCTTCCTTTTAAAATAAAATAATGAGCATTATGCTCTAATTTAAATAGGAGTTCAAGTATTTGCCTATCCACACAATGTTCTCAACCACAACAGGAAGATGCCACAGCAGGCTGCCTAAAATAAACCAAAATAAACCCATAACTTTTAATTGGCCCAGAACCTAGATCTGCAGGACAGCAGGCACACCCAAGAAAATTAGGAGTGTTCCAAGTATTTTAAGTCAAACAGCAGCCTTCTGCCAAGGCAGAACATGACTTTAGGTTTCCTTTCCTTGTTTTTTGCTTGGTTTGGGGTTTGTTTCTTATTTTGTTTTTTGTTTTGGTTCTGCTCTGTGAGTCCAAATCTGTCACACATAGATGTTGACTCTCAGCTGGCTACCCAGAGGCGAGACCCCCAGGATGCAGACATTCCAGTGAATTCTGAAATATTAGTCTTCTACTATAAAAGTCAGTCATTCATTCAGCAAGAATTCTTGAATTCCTACTCTATGCCAGTGACTGTGTTAGGTGGTGAAGAAGAGTGAGACATGTTTTATATTATCCTTGCCCCTAACTAGCAGGGAGAACTTGGGCAAGACCCTCCCCTTTATGGACATCAGTTCCTGACTCTATAAAATGAAAGATTGGTCTCTAAGTCCTTTCTAACCCTGCCGCTCTACAGTTCATGGGAATCTGTGTTGATAGTGTAGGCCTGGATGCAGCACCTATGGGGACGAATAGTGTCCTTTTAATTTACGAGTGTAAAGAACTGGAAAAGGAGAAGGTAGAAGTGGAGACTACATTTTGCAAGAAAATCAGACTTAGTTGTGTAGGGGGAGAGAGTAGCTAATGAGTTTTGAAATTCCATTATATACGTCACAAGAACATTCTCAAATACTAGTGAGGTATCACTTTATGCTCTTTTTGATATATATTTTATATATCTACGATCAGTTCATGCCTAATATTTTTCACTTTTTGTTTTAACTAACATTATTTTGTATATACATTCAATGTATCACAAAGTGCATGGTCTTCTCATTTTTTAGTGTATAAAAACATTCCATCCGGGCCAAGCCCGTGGCGCACTCGGGAGAGTGCGCGCTGGGAGCGCGGCGACGCTCCCGCCGCGGGTTCGGATCCTATATAGGAATGGCCGGTGCACTCACTGGCTGAGTGCCGGTCACGAAAAAGACAAAAAAAAAAAAAACATTCCATCCTATCATACTATAGTTTTCTTATCTACCCCCAAATGATGGGACATTTGGAGAATGTCCAATCTTTTTCCTTTTATTAATAGCACTAGTTTAACTTTTCTCCTAAATTATTTCCTTTGGGAGTTCATGAAAAAAAAAGGAATTTCTAAATCAGTGATGCAATCAGTTTTGTAGTTCCTACTCCATGTTACAATTTGCATTTCCAAAAAGACTTAACTAACTTTTAATGGCACCAGCAGTTTGTGAGCATTTCTGTTTTCCCTTAACCCCTTCTACATTGCATATGATTTTTATCTTCCTGATAACTTAAAAATAGTGTAATTTTTCCACTAACTTCTATGAAGTTGTTTGTATTTTCATTTCTTTCATTATTAATGGGCTGATCTGTTTTCTGTGTTGAGTAATTTTCTATTTCCTCTTACGTAAGTAATTTATTCATGTCTCTTGACCTCATATTTAATGATTTTTGAAAGGCATGTTAAGGTTTCGTGAGCCCAATTCTTAAGCACTACTGATATTAGGGATTCCTAAATGTGAATACATTTATCACCAGGAAGGTAAGGACTTTTATCTGTTTTGCTCACTGAAGTCGTTCAAGCACCCAAGACAGTGACAAGCACCCAGTGGATGCTCAATACGTAATTATTAAATAAGTGAGTAAATTATCATTCATTAGTTATGAGGTATTCACAATGTGTTGGGACAAATATCAGTAATTCAAGTGTAACAGAGAGAATGAGAAGGAAGTAAGGTCAAAACAGCAGTGGGGAGAGAGTTGTTTCTCACTCCAGAATTTTTTAAATCCACACAAGGTGAAATAACAAGGTGAGATGCTACTGAAGAGTCCCTACAGGCAGTGACTGGACATTGCCAGAGCATGGCACAGGTATTTAACTATGTGCTCTTGTCTCCTCTCTCCACTCTTACTGTGCGTATTAATATGTCAGGCCAACTTTTCTATGATCACAATGTGAATTTAATTCAAGCAATGAACATTTTCTCAGCTCTTACTATTATATGCAGGCACTGAGCTAGTCACAGTATACACATTACTGTACAGAACACAGTCCCCATGTATCTATATGATGAAATACTAGTCTTTAAAAAAAAAATTAATGAGGAATGAACTACTGGTACACTGGTACACACTACCACATAATAAACCTCAAAAACCTCATGGTACATAAGATGCAAAAAAATATATATTGTATGATTCCATTTATATGAAATGTCCAGACAAATCTGTAGAAAAAGAAAGTAGATTAGTGCTTACCTGGGGCTGGTAACTACAAATGAGCATGAGGGATCTCTTTGTGGTGATGAAATGATTCTAATACTAGATTGTGGTGATGGTTGCACAATTCTGTAAGCTTACTGAAAAACCATTGAATTGTACAATCAAAACAGTGGATTTTAAGGAATATAAATTATACTTCAATAAAACTGTTTAATTAAAAAAAAAGAATGGTTACTATGACCTGTGCACTCTCAGAACAAAGCAGAACACAGTCCCCAGAGCAGGCAAACAATTAGAACACTGTTAAAGACTGCCATAGGGGTGAGCCCAAGGCCGCTTATGGGAGCACTTAGGCACCTAACCCAATCTTGGGGCTCAGGGGAAGTTTCCCAGGGAGTATGATGTTCCAGGCAGAGTAAATGGGAAATGAGAGAGAAGGACAGGCGCCACACTAAGTCAGTGACAACAGTATTCATGTCATGGGAGACAGTGCTGAGGCCAATATCCATCTCAATTTGAATTTAGCAGGTTTCAGAGGAAGTTAAACACTGGGAAATGTTTTGTATGTTAATTATAACTACCATCTACCAAGCACCTTGCCATGACTCAAGAGCTTTACAGTTAGATAACAACAATCCTGCAAGACAGGATTACAGATAAAGAAACCGAGCAAAGAGAGGCTACATTACTTGCTTCAGGTCCCTTCTTTGGAATGAAATAGCTGAACTGGAATTCAGATACGGGCATGAGTCTGAAACCCATGCTTTTCCCATTCCGCTATCTACTTTTACCACTACACAGACACGTGACTATTAGGTGTGTAGAATTAATTAGTTAATTAATTAATGGTCTTTGCTGAAAAGGATGTAGGTCTTGCTGTTCTACTCTGAAGAATTCACAAAACCGATCTGCAAAGAGTTGTGCAAATTTAGGTTGACAGGTCTCAGAGCCACGGCCTTTGTGATTTATCACTGTCCCTAGCACACTGCTCTGTATACAGCAGGCAGGCATTTGAAATGTGCCATTCTTTATTTAGCTTCCGATGTGTGAGTAAAATCCAATAGTCTTGGTTCAAGATAAGTTAAAGGACACTAACTTCCTGAGGCGTTAGAAAATTCTGAAAGACCACAGATATGCGTCTGTAGCATAAAGCTCTAATTCAAAAATCCTCATTAAATGCCTTTCAATAATAATTTTAAATGATCACATAAAGCACTTAGGATGAGATGACCAAAACAGAAACATGATTTGTTTAAAACTGTGTTGAGTTTCTCTTTTAGATTTTTTGAGAATTGCTCCTTCCTCTCATCTTTGGCTCAAGTGTATCTATCCTTTGTGGGAAATTGTGAGTCTGCTTGGGTGAGGCAAAGACACACATTCTTCTCTGGAAAGAACAGACATGCATTCCTATGAGTAAAATAAATTAGGCCCAGTTTCTCTGTCCATTAATTATGTGGAATAAACAACTCCTGCTCTGAGAGAAGCACAGGAGACCAGCACAAATTTCCTCTACAGGCTCAGGGGAGAGATCACTTGACCATTCTGGAGAATGCTTGTGTTTTGGGAGGGCCCCGAGGATTGGAAGAGGCTAGGCTCTGCCTCCAGATGTTTGTAAGAAATCCACCGACAGAGACAATCCCATGACAGGTCCACAGAGGACTGCTGCATGTGGAGGGAGGGGTCTAGAATTGCAGAAGTAACAAAGTAAGAAGGCATTTGCTTCCAATTCTGACCCTAGGAATATCCCAATCCTCAACCCAGAAGACAGCATCTGGAGTCTACTTCCATTACTTTAGTTAGTCATAGAATACTCTACGAACATCACCCTTGGGGGGAATGGGGGAGTGGTAGGAGGAAAGTAATGCACAGCCTCAATGGTTTATAGTCAAATTGAACCTGCTGGGATTTGCAAGAGAATGGAATGCCACCATCTCGAATCTAAAGGACAGTAGAAATATCGTGAATGAGAGAGAGGTTTCAGAATTGAAAATGTGTTTGTTTGGGCCCTTAGACACTTGTGACCAATCACTGCTATTCACTATTTCATTATCCCCTTCTGCCTTACTAAAAGAACCTTAAATTTTACTTTTATTCTTTTTAAAGCTATAGGGACTTTAATATATTGGGCAATAATGGTCTCTAATAGAATGTAAAAGAGAGAAAAATCAGTAAACAATAAATACATAAGACAATAAACTAGATTACTACAGAAATTTTAAAAATCTAAATATGCTCATGACTCAATGGTATCTTACAGAGAAGTTGTGGGATTCTTACATATATAAATGAAGATAATTCTCAAAGTTGTAGACAATAAGTGCCAAATTAAGAACCTAAAATTTTATTATACGCTGGAGCAGTGCACCCAGTGAAGACACTCAGTTTCCAAGACACTATTGCATCTCAGGGGAGGCCACATGATCCATGAAAGATAAGTGGAACTCACTGGGTGGGGTCTACAAGGTCCGCACCACTGGGCTGGCCAGTTAGCTCAGTTGGTTAGAGCATGCTGCTGATAACACCAACATCCAGGGTGCAACATCCCTGTACTGGCCAGCTGACAAAAAAAAAAAAGAACGTCCACACTGCTTTGGCCTTTGCTCTTTACCCTTTGCCCCTTACTTCTCTTCCGGACTAGAGTATGGAGGGAATAGTGCCATCTTTTGGCCATCAGAGTGATGGGCTGAATGCTAGTGTGGTAACCAGAGGTAGGGAAGCAGCCTGGATCCTGGTGGTTCCCAGCAAACATTGCACTAACTCTGGGCTGCTATCTCTGTACTTTCTATTAAGAGATACATAACTTGTTTAAGCCACTGTTTGATGGGTCTTCGTTGAATACAAACATAACCCCTAAGTAATAGTGATATGATGTGTGATGTGTGATGTGGCAGGTACTGTGCTAGGTTTGGGACTACAAGATAAGAAAGACACATCCCACTACCCTATAAAGTTCACAGTCAAGTGCATGAGAGAAGATACACAGGCAAACCATTACAGTGCGGTTGCTATGTTCTAAAGTGGAGATTTGTTTAAAGTGTTATGGAAACAAAGTCATCATGAATATGAACAAGGAAATAAACTGGAATAAGTTATGTGGAGCTTATCTCTTCACTGTATTATCACTTCTCATAATACATGCACATGCGTGGGCAAGTCTGATAAACCCACTGAATATCCACAAATCATGTTATTGGTATATAATCTACCAGATCATGAAGTCACAATTATTCTGTCCTCTGATAAGTACCACTTTACCTTTATTTATTATCTTTGGTGGGGTCAGAGGACTCCATGTTTCCTAAATAAATTTCTCAAACCTTTGTGTCAATTCCTTATACACAGGAGAAGCCCCAAGAAGTTCACGGACAAATAAACTCAGTCTTAAAGAGCAGTAGTAACAAAGACAGCTTGGTCTGAAGCACACCCTGAGGTGAATGCCAAGCAGCACTACCAGCATTAATCTGACTGCAGTGCCTACTTCAGCAACTGTCACCTCTGCCTGTCTCCCAACTTTTCTGTGACTCTCTCCCTCTGTATCTGTCACTCTTTCCCTGATCATTTCCTGCCTCATTCCCATCATCCCTCTCTAGTGTCGTGTCCTGGATGGCCGCTTTCTCACACTCCATCTCTCTCCCTTATTCAACCATGAATTAAGAATAAGAAACTCTTAAAGGTTATTTGCTGCATTTGTTGAAAATTTTATCCAATATTTTAATTTTTCAAGCCAGTGATTGGATTCATTGATGTTTTTCAAAGACAAAAATATGTTGCTTAAAATTTTTTTGAAGTAATACATTTACCTCGTTGAAAATTTAGGAAGTTTGAAAGGATGCATGTAAAATATATCCTCCACACCTGTCTCTCAGCCACCTAGCTCCCTTGCTCACGACAACCAACGTTGCCAGTTTTTTGTGTATCTCAGCAGAGCTATTTTATACATGAGTAAATACATAGGACTAGTTCCCCACCTTGTTCCACAAAAAGATGACATACTCTACACTCTATTTTGTGCCTTGCTTTTTTCAATTAATATATCTTTAAAATCTTTCTACATCAGTACATAAAAAAGCATTCTCTTCCTTTTTTAAGCTGAAAAATGTTCCCTTGTGTAAATATACCATAATTTAACTAGCCCCCTATTGATGGACGTTTAAGTTGTATCCAACCTTTTATTATTTAAAACAATGCTGCAGTGAACAGCATGATACTTGCATCATTTAACAGATGAGAGCATGTTTTAGGATAAATTCCTAGAAAAGAGTCAAACGGTATGAACACTTATGATTGTGATAAATTTTGCTAAATTTCCTTTCATAAAATATATTATTTTACACTCCTACTCACAGTGTATGGGGGTACCTACTTGCCTAAACCCTCACCAACACAGTTTATCAAACTTTTTGGACTTTTTCAATTTGAGGGGTGAAAAATGTTCTGTCATGTATTTTCAATTAATTTCTCTTATTATGAATGAGGCTGTTCATCTTTCCCACATGTCATAGCTATTACCATATTCTTTTCTGTCAAATGTCTATTAATATTCTTTGCTCTTCCTTCTATTGGGTTGTTAGGGTTTGTTTTCATTGGTATTTTCCAAGTTCTTTATTAATTAGGGAAATTAACCATTTTTCTGTGGTATAAGATACACGTTTTTCCCAGGGTGTCGTGTCTTTCACTCTGCTTACCAAGGATTTTTTCTTTGCAGAGATGTTTAGATTATAGGTAGTCAAATGTATTCACCTTTTCATTTCTGATTTTTGGTTTCATTTTATAATTCAAAAGGCCTTCAATAGAATAATTCTTTATTACCTTCTTAATCATTCATTATGTTACATGTCAATTAACACATTTTTTCTTATATGACTGGTACAAGTTTGATAATGATCAGGAATCAATGCAGATGGCGGGGGAAGCAGCAATGAGAATCTGGATTCAAATTCTCTCCACGCCTGGTTATGTTTCTAGGCAAGAGCATTTATCCTACCCCTACCCCATCTATTTGTCTGCAGTAAGCAAATGAACATGCCCAAAGCGCCACAGGTTAAAGGCATGTGAGATGAGAATGCTAAAATGCTTTGATGTCTGTGTGCATGAACACTTGAATTTTTTCACTTCTGCATATCACAGTGTCATGTCTTCTGCTGGACAGCTAGGTGCTGCCTGTCTACATAATGTCATTGTCGCTGTTTGTCCTCATAGGTAATGATTCTGACATGGATCGTATAGCAAAACTCATCATAGCTAAAAAAAAAGATTCCCCAATACATTGTAATGGGGAGGGGGCAGGGTCAGTCAACATGTATACCCCTCAACTGAGCAAAGCTTGAGAGTGAGCCAAGCCTAGACATATGTGCAAGGAGGCCTCTTCTGTCCTCCCCTCTTCCGCAGCCACAGCCTCCCAGCCTCATGGGGCCCAGCTCCCTCTTTCAGATGAGGCCAGTGTTCCAGACAAGCATCTGATGTAGGAAAGGCTGCCATCCCACAGGATTAGAAAGACTCCACCAGTTAGGAAGGGCCATTCTCAAGATGTCAGCTTCCAAGTTTTCAGAAGCAACAGCCCCTCATGCAGTGTCCTTACAACATCAGAGGCGCAGAGAAGCTGGCCAATTATTTTGCTTCAGAGCAATTTGGCTTTGTTCCACAGAGCACCATTCAGGCTTTAAGGATTTGCCCTTCAATTTTCTCACTTTTTAGGGCATTTTGAGACAATGTCCTGACTACACAAGGTTCTAAACTGAGAGGAGAGGCCCGAAGCTCTACTGGCATTGGGTCATAGATGATGGGCCACTCTAAGGACATTAGCCTCTAAGGATATTAGCAGATCCTCTCAGAACTTAGTCTGAAGAAAGATGAATGGTGGAGCTGCTTGGGGTTCAGAAGAACAGAGTGGTGGACAGTCACAGAGATCAGAATTAATTTGGGTGCCAAGAAGCCAAGTCATCTCAAGTCAGTGTCATGGACTACATCGTGGACATAGAATCTTGGTGTGGAGTTAGAATTGGGGACTGAGGAATGGAGGAGGTGGTGGGAGCCTGGAGATGCTTTTCTATTGCTGCCCTACACAGTCACCAACTGGATATGTGTATAAAGTCATTTAACATTTGGGGCTTCTGTTACCACACAGGTGAGACATGGCTGGCCTTGCTGGTTTTAAGAGAGCCCCACCTATTTCTAATTTGGGTAGAGAGAAGAGGGGATTCATTTGAGTCAGGATACTCAGGAGAGCTGAGCAGGAGGCTATGTCTGAATGGAGAAGTTTTATCCAGCGGAATTCTATAGGTAGGTCCCTGTGATGTCACGTGCATTAGAACTTAGATGGTTTGCATGCATTTCTACAGGAAACAACGGTGGTGACTTGAGGCTTAAGCACAAGAAGAAACTAAGAGCCATTAGAGAAATGGCTCCAAGTTGTAGACTGAAAGGTAAAGGTAATTGGGCACTAGGAAAGGAAAGAGTGGACATTCATTCATTTAACCACTGCTCACCAAACCCTACAAGCCAGATGCTGTTTAAGGTGCCAGGGGTATAGTGGTGAACAAAACAAATCCCTGCTCTCAGGGTGTCTACATTCTAGTATGGGAGAAAGATGATAAGCAAAATGTATCACATTTATGAAAAGACAATAAACAAGATATATGTAACAGTGGTGACAAGTGCTAGTCAAGCCAGGGAAGGGCAGAGATCAATTGCTAAGTGATGGAGGGAGGATGCTGTTTTAGATAGAGTGGTCGGAGAATGACTTGTTGGTGATGATGTGACATTTGAGCACAGCCAGAATGACGTGAGGGAGGGAGCCATGCAAACATTGAGGGAACAGCCAGCACAAAGGGAACAGTCCAGCTAGAGGCAGGAGTGTGCTGGGTGTGTGAGGTGCCACTACGTAGCCCCTGTGACTAGAAACAAGTGAGGGAGGGTAGCACCATAGGAGATAAGGTCACAGAGGTTGGGGGATGGGGAGGCGCATGGTGCAGGCAACATAGGCCCTTGCAGATTACGGTAAGGATTTAGGAATTTACTCTGAGCATAATGAGAGGTCACTGGAAGGTCCTGTGGAACATCAGGTGACAGGAGGGGCCTGGAAGACACTGTACTGTCTTGTGAGTGTGATTCTCCAGTGCTGGACTTACCTCTTGACCTGTGAACAGATTGTTCCCCCACCACACACACACACACACACACACACACCTAATTACAGGGAAAACAATTGTGTCCTTTCAACCACCAGTTGTGCAGTTCTGGGCAAAAGACAAAAGCTGCAAGTCTCAGACCTTCTTCTCTGGATGGTGGTAGCTACAGTTGTGGCCTTGTAGGTGGGGGCTGCATTGGTCCCCTACTTGAGTCGCATCATATGTACCAATAAGCAGGTGTTGCTGGAATGTTCAGGAAACCGTTTCTGCTTCCTCATCCCTAAATTCTTCCTCTCAGCATCTCACAGACCAGGCCTCTGCTTAACAGAGCCTAGGAGAACACCTGCGGTGGACGAAGCATCGGCAGGCCTTCACAGAATTCTTCCTCATACAGGAAGTGAGACGTCCCCCCAAGTCCCCATAAGGTGAAAGAAAGAGATTTGCCTAATGCATTTATAGGCTCAGTCTGGAAAATCTCGCACTTCTCACAGGATTCAAGTGCATTAGCAGATATGCACACAGAAGGAACCCAGCCCCCAGAAGCTGATTTCTTTCACAGCTGTCCTTCCCTGCAGCCTTAGACAATGCAGGCGGTTTTGTTGTTTTTATATTTTGCTTTGTTTTAATCATAAAGTTCATGAACACACACACACCAAAATCACGGTGTTGTTGAAAACTACTTAATAACCTAGAAAGATGTTCACATGAAACAGCATGTTCATATGATCCTCTGTGTGTGTGTGTGTGTGCATGTGCATGTTCTACATGTGGGTAAATATGCATAGATATATCCACCAAAGTGGTGGGATTATGGGCAATTTTTTAAATCTTTTCAATGTGATTTTCAATTTTAAAATACATTTTAAAATATCCTTACATCCCAACCAGCTGGACATAATGTCAGAAAGTTACAGTCTCAACCTCAGTCCTGCCATCTACCCACTTCCCTACAAGGCAAGGCCTTGTATGTCCTCCCTGCAACGGAGCACATGTGTGTAGTAATCATTCGTGCACTGATTCTCTAATCCACTGACCCACCACCCTTTTTAGGCACCTTCACATGGGAATACAGAACTGGAAGACATTTCAGAAATGATCTTGCTCAGCTGTGGGCTCAGTGCACAGCTCTCCTTGCTGCATCCCTGACGGGGCCCATCTAGTGTCTGCTTAATCATGTCCCAGGATGGGGACCACGGGGCAGTGAGACCAGCCACTGGTGGACAATGGCCCTGGTTAGGAAAGTCCACCTCACAGAGAGGAGGTATCAATCCCCACATAACTCCCACCCACAGATCCTAGCCCCAGATCTACAGCTTTAAGAATTCATCTTCCAGGAAATAAAAAGGGGAGTAAGAAGAATTGAAGTTTACACCATTTTGTGGTTGTTGTTTTAAGAATCTCTTGTACTTCATCTTAGTTTCTTTTCCATGCTGTTTGGTACCATTGAAAGACTTGCCCTATTCTCTATTTCTCTCCTTTTATGTTGGAGGTTTCCTTCTCTCCCAGGCAGAGCCTCACTGGCTACGCTCCACACCTCGTCCTGCCTACCTTTCTTCGGCAGCCATCCCGGCTCCTTATTTCCTACCCTACAGATGGCTGACTCTCTTTGTCTTTTTCCATTGCCCTTTTTCCTTTCTTCTTCAGAACTCCTTATTCTCTTCCCCTTCCTCTTTCCCTATCAGGGTCACATTAAAACAGTTAGAGACATGATAATGTTATAACACCTGCTGAATATGAATCTAAAAGGAAGCAGTACCTAACTATGAAACAAGTTTATGGGAGACCAAATTTTCTTTCAGATATTCACAAGGGTGATCACTTCAATCTTTTATTTTGCATTTTTTATTGTGGTAAAATACACATAACATAAAATTTACCATTTTAAAGTGTGCGATTCAATGGTATTAAGTACGTGCACAATGTGGTGAAACTATCCCCACTATCTAGTTCCAGAACTTTTTCATCACTCCAAACAGTCATTCCCCATTCTCCTCTCCCTCCAACCTCTTGCAACAACTAAACTATCTTCTGTCACAAAGTATTTGCCATTTCTGGGTATTTCCCATAAAGGAAATCATATAGTATATGGCATTTTGTGTCTGGCTTCTTTCATTTAGCATGATGTTTTCAAGGTTCATCTCTGCTGTTGGATGTATCAGTACTTCATTCTTTCTTATGGCTGAATAACATTCTACTATATGGATATAGCACATTTTGTTTATCTGTTTAATAGCTGATGGACATTTGGGTTGTTTCCATCTTTTGGCTATTGTGAATAGCGCAGCTATGAACATTCATGTTCAAGTTTTTGTTTGAATGTGAATTTTTTTTTTTTTTTTTTGAAGCACAGTATTAATGTTTTCCTCCAAAACACAGGCTCATTTATTTGTTTCTTGCTGGGGGCAGGGTGGATGTGCCACTTCTTTGCTGATATCCTGAGCAACAATGTTTAGCCTGTCCACTGGTAACCCCAATTTGTTTCATTATTTCTTTCACTCTGTTTCCCTGCACAAATTTGCACATATAAGTGGGTTCTCCCCCACTCAAACAATTTGGAATTCATATTGGTAAACGGATTTTCTCCCTCCTATAGAGGTGATTTTTTTTTTTTTTTAAAATAAGTACAGTGAATGTGTCCAATTCAGAAAGGCCTCAGGCCTCAGTTCTCAGCTTTCCCTAACAAGGCCTCTTTCCAACTCGATTCCAGGAAAGCCGGCTCCCTGAGCTCAAGCCAGGAGAGGCCCTGCCTCAGGCCTCAGCTCATAAAGCCAAGGTGTGTCTGAGCCCCTCAACTGTCAGGCTTGGAACTTGAGCCTTTGCTCACTGGCTGCTGTCAGAGTTCAGTGCTCCCTGCCAGAGGGAAAGAGAGAGGCATCAGATTTCTCCTGGGGGAGGGAGTGGGGCCGCCCTGCCTGACACTCCCCACAGACATTATCAGCGGTCCAGATCTCATCACAAAATACAGTCAGATTATCTTGCCTTCTCTCAGAGGTGCAGATGCCATTGCTCCTTTCCCCTTCTCCTCGCCCCTTATTCCTGTGTTTGTCCCCTCCCCTCTCCTCCACAGCCTCTACTTTATCAGGTCTGTTTCTCCCTGCTTTTCCCCAGAAGCTTCTCTAGTTCTTGTCTGTCCCTTTGGTTGCCACCCCCGCTTCATCCTCCAAACCTTTCTCTCTTGACTCCCTGTCTCTTTGCCTTTCTCAGTGTGCCTTTCGGATCTGTTTCCTTTGACACTGGTCCCAGGCCTGCTGCCAAGTTTCAGACCCATTAGTGAGGTGCCTTGCTGACTGAAACACAAATCAAGACTGATCCGGGTACAATTAGCAGCTGCTCGCACCTCATCTGGAAAGCATTAGCCAGCCCTGAGAGTGGAGGCACAGAAACACGGGGGAAATATTGATGCCAAACAGAATAGATCTCCTGTTTCGGAACTTGAAAGCATCCTGACCCAGTAGATGTAAAGCTGAAAATAAGATACAAATCGATAACGCAAAGAGGTGTGTTGTCTCCTTATCCTTCGGCATCTATGCAAGACATATAGTCTCCTCCACACTTGATTCAGGTGTATAAATATCATCCAGGAAAAGGGGTGTCTGTTCTATTTAATCCTCATATTCTAACACTTGTGTGACCCAGGTGTCCACTTTCTTGCAGCATACTGTTATCTTGGCACTGCTTTTAGAAATTTAATGTGCATAAAGAATCACCTGGCATTGAGTTCAACAGGCAGATTCTGATTCACTAGGACTGGGGAGAGGTCTGAGAGTCTGCCTTTATATTAAGCCGATGGGCGAACTACACTCTAACTAGGGTCCAGGACAATTCAACCCGTATAACTTTGGTCAAGTGTACTGCTAGAGGCTTCTCCCAGTATCCTGTTCTTCTCCTTTATAGCACTCACAATCACAATTAAGGATGAATATATAATTAGCTGTTTGATGTCTGTCTTCCCAACTCAAATGCAGGCCTCTCTGGTTCTCCTTTGTATCCTTGATACATCCCAGTGTGCTGCATACAGTAGGTGGTCAATAAACATTTCACATGTGAATGTTCACAAGTAGATGAACCAGCTCAATCCCAAGGCCCATCAAAAGGTCCTCCTCTTTCAGAGAGCCTTCCTTGTCCAGCATTCCTTATCTATACCTGCCTGGTGGCCTTTGATCATTTCCCCTGTGTTTTAGCCCCTCAGCTACTTTATCAGCTGCTTGAAACTGGGACTTTGTCTTCTAAATTTTTGGACTTTTTTTAATGCCATTTTTTCTCCCTCTCTCTGACTCCCCATCTTAGTACAGCCTTGCTCTAGTAGGTATGTAATGTTAGTTGATTGATTGAGAGACCCTAGAATGATGTCAAGCTCTATTTAGACCTCAGTTATAAGGCTCAAGGGTGGCTGAATTTTTGGTCTGGAGAAAAGCCAAGGTTTTACATGCCCCAGTAGAAAAGGTTTAATACCACCTAACACATTTGTGCGAGGGGAAGGCTGAGACTTTATGTGTATACGAAATCAAGAGATGTAATACTGTGAAGCTCCCACAGCAGTTATAAATCAGGCCACTCCAGAGGGCTGACTGCAGGCTGTGCCATTACCTCACCCCTATTTTCTCAGTTGAAAAATGATAGCTCACGTTGCTGGGCTTCATTTGCAGGAGTGGAGCCGCTGTTCCCCAGGATCGGGGAGACTATTTGTCTTGCAGATGCTGGTTCACAGCCTTCTGCCAAAGATAGGAGAACCTGGTCTTGTTTGGAATTTCTCAAATGCCCCAATTATTTTTCAAATATTATGGGGACTTTCCCCCCATAATCTTAAAACACATGCATATTTCGAGGGACATTTAATTCATATGCTTTTTATTTGCTTACCCTTGTCATCAAAATATTGTTATGCAAGACCTGTTTGTAGTCTAAGAAACTTTATGAGCATAATTTAGAAGTTTTAAAACCTTGCTTTCAGGAAAAAAAAAAAAAAAAGGAAATTGTGTTTTTCTAAAAACATATTGCTTTTAACAAAAAAAAGATTTAAGAGCCTCTCCAGAATCCTAATTTTGCAGGGCTTGAGGGGTTCAGAGCCAGCACAGCTTGAGCTTACCCCTTGTCTCTTCAGTGAATTGTAGATGGAAGTCTCAGGCAAAGCAGCCTCGGGCTGCTACACTTGATTGGAATCTGCGACCCTTTAATACCTGGCAGTGACAAAGCTTAATCTGTCTGCAGACGCCCAAGCGTATTTTACAACCAGTACCCCAGATGTATGTTCAATGTGTATTCCTGCAAAATGCCTGACTGTGGCCTGATTATCTACTTAGGCAGATAGGACATAAATCCAGGTGTTAGAGACAACTTTTGAAGTTCAAAAGAAGTACCTGGCAAAGAAAATCTGCCAGAATGCAGCTCAAAGATGTAGTTCTATGAAATGGATTTGCAGTAATCTGATTGATCTTGGGGTGGGACATGAGGCAGGGAATGTGGGATGTCCCATGTTGTCTGTTATGGCCCTGTCCAAAATTGACCTTGAAAACTGAGTCAGCACTTTGGTCTCTGAGTTCTGAAGTTTTGATTCACATATAGGTGAAATGTAAGATGGGTGGGGTGTGTGAGTTTCAAAGCAGTGCTGATACACACACACAGACACACACACACACACACACAACATTTGTATATAAATGTCCTATATAAACAACAAGGCCAAAGTGAGTGAGCAATAGAGAATGGAAGAGATTCTAACGGAAGAAAAACTGCTGTGTGCCTCACACAAAGAAGAAGCATGAGCATAGTTGCAGAAGGAGGAGTGACTGCATGTTGCTGAAAATAGGTAACAGGAAATCTGGATATGTGCCTTCCTAGTCCCAGACATTAGATTCAGCTGTTTTAGCATAGGGACACAGAAGTTTCGGGTAAGAGGAGAGCAAAAGACAGCCACAGGGCAGGTAGCAGTGGCCTAAGCAAGTGGTGGGAAGCAGAGGCATGTGAAGGCCCTGCTCCCCAGGCCTCCTGGTCTACCTCCCAGTGTCTTCTCTCTTCTGCCACCTTGGAATTCAGCCTGAAAGGAGTGAGCTCTGCCTGGGGAGTCAGTCCCCCAGGAATGATATTTAGTATCCGAGTCAACCTGTCAGCAGACACTCACAGAGGGGGCCTGCCATCTGTCGAGCATGGCACAACATCATTCCAGAGCCACATGGTGGATAAAATTTCAGTCCCCACTCTCAGGGAGTTCACAGTCTGGCAAAAGAGAGTGACCAGCTTGGTTTCTGCCTGCTCTGCATTCATAGGAGTGCCAATAGAAACAACAGGACAGAGGGAGAGATGAGGATGAGCTGGAACAGAGAGCACTCAGCCCTGAGCAGATGTGAGGGGCAAGGGAGAGGGCAGCATTACAGACGCCATTCAAGATCCAAGTCTCAGCACCTAGAGGACGGTGGTGATACCAGCAAAAACAAGGAGTGCCAAGGAGAAAAGCAGTCGAGGGTCAAGACACAAGGGTCAGTTTGGAACCTACCTGCTAAGTCTGGTGGGGCATCCTTGCAAAATGGCAGGAGGAAGGACTTTCTTGGTATATTTTGGGAGGAAAAAAAATGGCTTCCTAGAAAGTTTGTGCACCAGCATCACAAAGGAGAGGAGAATGAGGAGAGAGAGCACAAGAGCCCTTTGCAAAAGGGCTGCATTCTGGTCTGGTGTGCCCATCAGAGACCAGCAGACACAGTTGACTCTCCTGGCCTGAGTAAGCCTAAATTAGAACCAGCACATCGCTCTGCCTCACCTGTGATCACTGCAAATATTTTTTAAATGAAAGAAAAGAGTAATCTCACACCCCAATAAACAGTATCATGTGTGTGGGCTTCGGTGGGTAGTGGTGAATCTACATATGGAAAATTGTATTCGGAAATGCTGCTGACTCCAGCATTAAAATTCCATGACACACATGGAAGGAATTGAGAAGATAGCCAAACTTACAAATATTCCACCCACACTGTGTAATATGGCATCCTGATGCATTTTGGAAACTGAAGAGCATCATGGTGGGAAAACCTTTCCACGGTTAAATGTGAACACCTTGAATATGGACTAGATTCTTGATGAGATTTTTTTATCGCTTAGGATTTGGCCAGTCCCATCATGTTCTGAAGAGAAGTCAGAGACTATCACCTCTGGCCATCTAGAATGCTCTGAGGAGTTAAATGTTCCAGATAGCAAAGAGTTTAAGTGCCAAAACTTTATTTATTTCAATGATTTTGAATAAAATCTTTCCCAAAGGTATATACATTTTTTTAAACTTTTTAAATGTGAACTTAATTTCACTTGAGGACTGCCAGTTACAAGCTCTGACATAATAAGAGAAACACTAGACCGTAAGTTCCATGAGAAATGAGTGCATGCAAAAACTGGTGAAACCCTAATAAAGTCTGCAGTCTAGTTAATAGCATTGTACTGATGTTAATTTCCTCAATTTGATAATGGACTCTACTTAGGCAAGATGACATCACTGGGGGAAACTGGAAGAACGGCACATGGCAACTATTTTTGCAGCTTCTTGTGAGTCTAAAATTATTTTTAAAATAAAACTTTCAGTTATCAAGTAGTGAATAGGAGGGAGGGGGAGGGAGGGGGAGGGAGGGAGGGAGGGAGGGAGGGAGGAAGGAAGGAAGGAAGGAAGGAAGGAAGGAAGGAAGGAAGGAAGGAAGGAAGGAAGGAAGGGCAGATTCAGGACCTTTAGAGATCTGTAAAGTTATATAGGAGAGAGTGCACAGTAGTAGAAATGTGGAGGCTTTGAATCCAGGCAGACTCTGAGATCAAATCCCCTTCCTAGCTTTGTAAATATTTCTTAAACTCTACGAACGTCTGTGTCTACCTTTGTAATATCAGGGATTAAAAATATACACTGCAGAGGATTGTTGTGAGGATTAAATTAAACAGTACATCACCCAGTGGGCATTCAATATATTGCCCTGTCCTAAATGCCCTTGAGTAGCGTATGGTTACTTATTTTTGTAGCTCTGGTTACTAATCATCGGAATTCAGCTCTTGCACTGTGATGCTGTCAGTGTGCTTCCATGTTTAATTTGCTGCTCCTCATCCACTGTGAGCTCGATATAGTTCTACATAAAATATTAAATAGGCTCGAAATGAGGATCACATCAGTGAACAAAGTATTTTTGTTTTAGCCCACAGACACTAATTTTAGATGCTTAGAGACCTTTTTCCTTTTGACTTACTTTCTCATTTTTGGCTGAGTTCCAAATGGATGAGATTCTTAAATGAGTTCTAATTTGAGGCAATGATATTAATAGGAAATAGCCATCATCTATTGATCACTATAATGCTAACTATGCTAAGTGTTTTGCATACATTGTCTCATTTAATCCTCACTCTGTGAGGTAACTATTTTAATCTCTACATTGGAGATTAAGATTCCACCCCTAGCCCATGGTCCTAGAGCTAATTATCGGCAGAGCTGGCATGATGAGGCCTGGCTGACTCTAGAGCCCAAGCTTCTATCACAGGGGATACTGCAACAGCTTCCTTTCTCTTTAATGCAGTCACAAGTACTTCTCAATGTCCCTAGCCTTTAGGGTAGGAGCTTGGTCCCTTTGAAAAAGGAGGTAAAGAGGAGGTGAGAAGAAGAGGAGAAAAAGAAAGTAGTAGTCAAGAATCAAGTTCTTTAAAAACCTCAAGAAGACAACAGTAATGGAAATAGAACTATTTTATGCTGGTAGGTCTTTAAAATTTTTGTTGAGTGGTTCAGATGCTTTCCATTGAGCAGAAAACCTGGTCTAATAGGTATGGAGAGAATGTGTCTATTCTGTAAAGGAACAGAGGCCAGAAACCAGCAAGGTTGTGGAACTAACCAGCTGAAAAGTCAGAGGAGCCTTTAAACAAAAAAGGCTGCTGGGCCTTGGCATGTATTTTGCAATGGGTTGTGGTGTGAGAGATGTTTGGAGCAATTGTAAACAGGAACTGCTATGTCCTTATTAGGAATAATTATTCCTCCAGGCAAATTTAAACACATTTCGTGCCTAAGACCTCCTTTCTCTCTCCTGGCCCCAGCCTGTCCTCCCTGTTCCTCCTATAGGAATTCACTGATGCTGGACTGTATGGTTGCTGTTTGAGATTGCTGTTTGACAGGGCCCAGAAAAGAAAAAGCCATGGATTCCGTCTGGCTGGATTCACCTTGATCCCAGCTGCTCACAAGAACTGCTTATTCCCCCAACACTGAGCCTAGTGTAGCCCTCCTCCCTACAGGGTGGCCTTAAGAGCTGTCCAGCAGGCCTGACAAATTTTGCCAAAGCCAGACACTGGGCAGGACTTCAGGGGGTGGGGATGGGTGCTCAGCAGTCTGCATATGGTGAAGCAAAAGCTCAACAGAAAGTAGGGGCTATGGAAAGAACAGATTGGTGTCTCAGCTTCCCTGTAGGGAAGAGCAGATGGACCGTCAGGCCTCAATGCCTGAGGTCATTGTCTGGGGGTCGCTTTGATCCAGTATCTCCTATACAGAGGTGATTAAAAGAATAGGCTGTGGCAACAAACAATGTGGGTCAAAATTCTGGCTCTGTCTTCCTAGATGCATCTTGTTGGAGAATATAAGACTTGGCAAAAAGCTGAATTTAGGGGAAATATAGAATCTTTTCAAAGTCTAGGCATAGACCAAACCCACCTTGAAGGAGGTAAAGGATATTATAAAAATTTGGGGTTAAGGAGACTGAACAAATTTGAAGATGAATGTAAAGTCAGTTTTTCACATTCTGAGAGTCAAGAGTTAATGAAATATCCAAGTGAAGATGCAAGTTGACAGTTAGAAAAGCAGAAATGGAGTTTAGAGAGAGCTTGGAACTAGATTTTCTTTATCAGTTATCCATGCATGATCCTATTTCATTTTATCTTTGATAATATGATGAACACTATGAATCTATAGCACAACACAAGAACTAACCATTACCAATAACACACATCTACCCAAAGTGCTCATCCATATCCCATCCCTCTACCTCTGGGGAACCATGATCCTGAATTCTGTGTCTATAATTCCTTTGCTTTGTTTTCTGTTTTATTACATATACATTCTTGTCTAAAAAGTAAATAGATTTATTTTGCTTGTTTTTGACATTTACAAAAAGGTTATACTGTAATGTCTGCTGGAACTTGCTTTTGTTACTACACATTATGTCACTAAGCTTCATCTATGCTATGTGTAGCTGAATGCTATTAATTGTCACTACTGTATAAAACACACAATTTATTCATCTCTTGTCATTGAGCATGAGTCGTTTCCAGTGTTTTGCTGTTCTGAACAGTGAACTATGAACATTTTTTCATGTGTCTCCTGGTACATATGTGTAAGAGTTAGCCTAGGGCATATACTTAGGAGTGGAATTGCTGTGCCAAATAGCATGGAAATGCTCTACTCTTCAAAATAATACCAAACTGTTTTTCAAAGTGCTTGTGCTAATGATACAAAGATTTGAGAGGTATCGCCAGGGAGGTGACTGTTAAAGTCATGACAACAGAAGAGTTTGTCCTGAGAGACAGTGTAAAGCAAGAAAGGAAGAGGATTGAGGTCAGATTCTTGGAAACATGTACATTCAAGTATGTAGAAGAGAAAGAACAGCCACAGAAGGAAATGGAAATGGGTGGTCAGAGAGGAGGGAGGACACTTAGGGGAGAATAGAGTCAGACATGTCGAAAGAGGAGAGTTTCTCAAACACAGAAGTGACCAGCATCAAAGGATGCTGCACAGACCATTTGAGAAGGATACAGGTCGAGAAAAGGTCAGTGATCTTTACAAAAGCTGTTTGTGGCTTTGTTGACTGCTCACAGTGCAAGCCAGATTTCAGAAGATTAAAGATGAGTATGGAGGTTGGGGGGGGGGAGAAATACTATAATTGTAAATACCATTTGGATAAGTTTGACAGTGAGTTGAGGAATAGACATAGAAAGTTAGAGGAGATAGAGCTGAGACATGATTTTCAATTTGTTGTTTTTATAAGGATGAGGGAAGACTTGACATGTTTATACATTCAGCAGTAGAAGCCAATGGAAAGGAAGAGATTAAAGAAGCAAGAGAGGTTCATTGTAGAGGAAGGTCTTTTAAGGATCCAGAAAGAATAGAATGGGAAGCAGAAGTTTGTTCTTGGCAAGGAGGAAGACCTCTATTTCTCTGAGACAGGGAAGTTGCAAAAGACTTTTAAATACATCAGAATTAGCATTAGCATCATAGCAACTAATATTTATTTAGTGCACCATGTAGAAGATCCTAAACTAAGCACTTTACACATATTATGTAATTTAATCCTTCAAACAGCCCTGGGGCATTGGTACTCTTTGTCATCTCCATTATAATTTCCATTTTACAGAAGAAGAAATTGAAGCTCAGAGACATGGCTAGACCCACCTAGCTGTCTGAGAGCATGTATTCTTAATCAGTACATGTAAGCTGAGAATTAGGAAAGTGGGACAAGCTTATGCTAGATGGCTAAAGCTTAGAGCTGAAGGAAATCAGAAATGTGAAAAGAATGGAGAAGGTTTGGTCTAGGCACTTTTAGTAATGTGATAACAAGCCAGGAGAAGAGGAAAGGGAAGTGAACATATTGGACCCCTACCATGTTTCAGGCTAAATGCTAGATCCTTTGCATACATTGACTTATTTTGATAAAGATACATAAAAAGATTACTAAGAAGTAGCAAGGACCCAATAGCAATTGGAAAGCAACCAAGTGTAATGGAACTATGCAGTCTGGGTTTTCCCAGCATGCTCACATGCCGAGAGCAGGAATCTGGAGAAGACAGTGTGGTTGAACACGGGTTGAGGATACACATAATGGAAGCCAAGAGTCAGGGGGTGGAGGAGGCCAGAGAGAATCCCTTACTGGCTGACAATGAGGACTCATGTGGGAAGGAAGGCAAATAAGGTCATAGGAGCAGATGTACTGGGGGTAGGGGGCGAGATCAAGGAAACAAAGTTTACAAAGGGGTACACAGCCAGTTTAGCATTGGCATGAGCAGGAAAGAGGTGGGAAGGTGAGAGCTTGAGGCACAGAGGACCTGTGTGATTTGGGATCCTAGGGGTTAAGCAGTTGAGTGCTGAGAGGTTTACAGTGTGGTTGCCTGGGTGGATGCTGAAGGAGAAGAGGATGTAGACCAAGGCCACTAGGACTGAGAAAACAGAAGGCTCAGCTATATGTAGCACTTTGTAGTTTCTCCTGTCTTATAATCTTCATAACCACTCTATGAAGGTGTCCCTAGAGACATTACATAGATGCCCAAACTGAGGCTCCTGTGGTTGGAAGAAGCAGCAGTAGGATACGAACCAAGTCTTCTGTCTTTTCCTCTTCTTGGCTCACAATTCCCACTCATTCAAGAATCAGTTCAAATATCATCTTCAACCAGTTTTCACCTCTCTCAAGACTGAGTCAGGTGCCCTTCTTCTAGGATTTTATGATTCCTCCTATCACCTTGCATCCCAATTGCCTATTTATTTGTCTCTTGCTAGTCTAGAGGAAAGTAATTATGTCTTTATTTATTTCTAATGCCTGGCACCATTACTGAGCCAGAATAGGCTCAGTAAAAGTTTATGGAATGAATTAATATGTCTGAAAACAATATACTGGGCCCAGAGACATACCAAACGAGGAGATTCTGCTTTCAATATTTGGACTTACAGTCCCCATACGTTTGGTTTGAGAAAAAATGGTTTTTTATAAAAATAATGTCATTGTGGCAGGGATTCATAGAAGAGCAGCCAAGAGAAGCATGGAGAGGGGGCATGGGAAAGGGTGGGCTTATCTGGATAGGAATGAGATCAGAAAAGAGTGGAGGAGATACAATTAGAGCAGTTCTGAATATACAAGGGCACTTCAAAAGGTTCGTGGAAAGATTCATAATGTCTTTTCTATTTTCCCATGAACTTTTTGAAGTACTCTCATATATTTGTTGAATTACTTAAGTCATCAATTAATCAAAAGCCCCAGTTTCTTTGGAAGCCACTAGATAAAACTCTAGTTGCCCTCCAAAGAAAGTCTGCCTCCATCACTCACTCTGCCTCAGAGGAAAATAGAAAGGGAGCTGCTGCAGCCCCCTCCTCTACTGAACAGCCCACCTCAGCCTTGCTTCACACCCTGACCCCTCACGCCAACCTTCCCTCTCAAGCCCAGCTCCCCCAACCTCCCACTGCCTCCAGCTCTTCTCTCTCTCTCTGTCTCTCCCCCCACCCCGACACACACACACACACACACACACACTCACACACACACTCACACACACACACACACACTCACACACACACTCACACACACACTCCACATCATTTCATCCCCAGATAAGCATTTCTGCTTGTCCCCTCCTGGCTGCTTCTCCTCCCTGGTTTGCCACGCTGGGAGAAGAGAAAGCCTGTTTTCAGTTAAGGCTTTGGTCACACACAGATGCCTTTTCCATTACTCTTGTTTTTCCTCTTGAAGTGTAACATTTCCAATTAACTCTCCACAGGGGAGGTGGCCCTGCATTAACCTCCCCAAGTGCATATGTGAGTGAAGAGGGGAAGGGGCAGAGTTCCTGGAGGCCTGCCCTGGACTGCCTACAACTGACCCCTGAGCCGGCTGCAGCAGGAGCCTCCCTCCCTTTGGGTTAGAGAAGGTGACCCCATGGACATACAGTTTGAGGGCACTTCACAGATCTGTCTCTTTGGCTAAGGTCTGTGAAGTAGACACTCTCCTAATCCTCTTTACTGACCCTATAACAGCCTAACGACACTAAATAAACCTCCTCTGTGTGAGGACATGGGATTTATCTTGCTCTGTCTAAGAACGCTAGGGCAAGAGTTAGAAAGCAAGGACTGCAAGGAAGCCATGAAAATGAAGGATTCATCCCTCATAAATCTACAATTTTGTACATACTTCTATAGCATATAATCGCCCCCACAAAATTATAGTAAGGCATAAGTGAAAACATTACGGAGTCCCTTCTGTCCCCTACAGAGAGCTTCTGCCCATGTAATATAAGAAAATACACAAAGTTGAAATCAGGATGCTGAGCGGTTGACTCAGCTCAATTACTAGACCTCACACCTTTGCCTCACAAGCAGGAAATTCAAATTTGGGCCTTAAGAAAATGAAAGATTGACATTTCATGGGTCCTGAAGGTTGGTCAAGAATTGTCAAAACTGCAAGTGATTAAGTTGTGAATATCACGTGTTGCTGTGATAGGTGTCCTCAGTCTGATTTTTATGAAGTACAGTAAGCCAGACATTGTGCTAGGAGCTTCACAATCACTGTGACTTTTGCCAGGGGGTGGATTGCCATGATCTTGTGACACACAAGGACTGCCATGGAGAAAACCCATCAGTGCAGAGGGCCTGTATTCCATCTCTTTGCCCATTTGGAGCTCCACTTCAAGAATCCTTGTTACTGTGTTTCACAGCTAGGGATTCATCTGACTGATTCTGGGCCTGGGAAAAGGAATTGGAGCAGTCCCCCCTCAGCAGCAGGAAGAATAAAGGCCATGGGAGATGGGTTGTGGGAAACAGCAGGGGGGTGAGAGGTATTTCATTTGAGAAGAAGAACTGGAGATTCCTGTCAGATTTGAGACACAGAAACTCTAACAAGTAAAGGACACATACTATTTACAATCTTACAAAAGTAAGCTTGATTACACCTTGAAAGCTCTTGGGCTCCACTCCCAGGCATGGGGTCCAATTATCCTGTGTCCCATCCACCTAAAGGAGAAGCTGCATCTGGCTCTGATTCCCAGCCTGATTTCACTCTCTCCAGACCCACATCCACTTTCTGAAGCAAATTTAAAGGAAGAGGCAGAAGAGGGGACCTTGGCTGATGACCCACACCCTCAGGAAAGATGTCACTGTTTCATATTTTACATCTCTCTTAAGCATTATCATCAGCAACTTATTGATTCCTTTGCACAGTTTGTCCTGGTTACAATGTCTACACACTGAGATTCTTATTTTAAGAATGTATCAACTGATTTAAAATCCTTGGGCAATAGAAAGGTAATATAGTCAGCAACATTTAGTTCAAGTTCCTTGCATTCAGATCACAAGAATGAGCACTCCGAAGAGAAAACAGAAAAAATACGGTTCTAGACCTCTAGGAGCAAACCTTCTGCTATGGTTTGAATGTTTTTGTCCCCCCCGCCAAACTCATGTTGAAATTTAACCCCCAGTTCAACAGTGTTGTGAGATGGGGCCTCATGGGAGGTGTTTAGCTCATTGGGGCTCCAGCCTCATGAATTGATTAATGTGGCTACAAAAATGGCTTTCAGGAGTGAGTTCACTCTCCTGCTCTTCTGCCATGTGAGGAACAGTGTTCTGCCCCTCTGGAGGATGCAACATTCCACGTGCCATCTTGAAAGCAGAGAAAGCAGCCCTCACCAGATACCAAACTTGCCAGTGCCTCTATCTTGGACTTCTCAGCCTTCAGAGCTATGAGAAATAAATTTCTGTTCTTTATAAATTACCCAGTCTCAGATATTCTGTTATAGCAGCACAAAACAGACTAGGACACCTTCCAGCTGGAGAGGCAGAATTTTCTTTCCAAAGGAAAATTAGATGCTTCACTACTGAGACTTGCAGAGGAGGGGATCTGAATCTACTTTTAATAGGATAGTTAGGAAACGCTTCTCTGAAATGATGCCTTTAAACAAGACCTGAAGAATGAAAAAGAGCCTGCCTCACAAAGAATACATGGAAGCTCTTTCCAGGCAGAGGAACCAGAATATGCAAAGTCCTTGAGGCTGGAAAGAACTTGTTCAAGGAAATGAAAAACATAATTGAGATAATATTACCTGTAGAATTTTATATACCATATTTTTACATAATATAAAAATGTATTCCTATGTTACTTTTTTCTAAAGTTTTAATGACTATACAGTATTCCATTCTATAAATGTAATATAATTTGCATAACAAAACGCTTTAAGAAACTATTTGTGACTTTTCGCTTTTACAAACAATGGCAGCACAGCTTTATGCACAAATACATAAAAATACACATATACATTCTTCTGAATTCCTTATTTTCTTTCAGGAAAAATTGCCAGGAGTGGAACTACTACTTGGTGGATAAACATTTTCAAACCAAATTAACCTCCAGAAAGTTGCCCTATATTACTCTTTTACCAGGAGTAAATGGAGTCCATTCTGGAAGCAGTGATAATTTGAGCAGGATTCTAAGTTTAAAATATTAAACAGAGATCCTTAATGTATAAAATGATTAACTTCAAGTTACTGAAAAATGTTAGAAATAGAAGCTGCTTCAAAATACATAGGCCCAAATATATGTGAGTGTTACCTCTCTCTCAGGGTGACAGAGACGCAAAGGATTACTCAAAGCCCATTTCTTCTGAGCAGTGAGAAGCCCTGAAGGTGTTAATTTCCAGGAACCCTCAAGAGAGAGGCATTGCTCCTTGGAATATTAACACCAAACTGAGGTTCTTTCTCAGTATTTATTCTCCAGGCCAGAAAGTTACAGGAAAGGAACATAGGTGGAGTTATGGCTAAGCAGAGTTTAACAATAGAAGTTGGTAACATCAGTGAAATAACAAAGTGACATTCCACAATGCAATTAGTAAAAGGTTAGGTTGATCCACCAACAAAAGCTTGTTCTTAGCAAACACTTTCTTTCCCTACAGCAATTTCCTTAGCATATTTACATAACAATCAAGTAACTTTCTTAACATATCAATCAGTAGGTTAAAATGCACCAAGGATATTGGTCCTTGAGCCAGCAATTTTGCTGTGTTATAATTCTTTATCTACAACAGAGACTTTAGCCCAGGGAAAGTTTCCTGTCTTTTGCAAGCTTAACATTTCTATACGTAATTTTTAAAAGTTAGGTTATACCTGAAACTACAGGGCTTTGGAAGCTAGGCTCTGTGAAATACGTTTGTTTTATTAATGTTAGTATCCTCCACATGTAAGAATCAGTATAAATAAAAGTGTTATCTCAAATCAATATGTAGCTTTGGGAAAATTGTTTATTTGGAAAAAATGTAAATTATCTTCTTATACAATATACTGAAATACATTCCATATGGATTAAAGAGGTAAATGTAAAAATAGGTAAACCATAAAAAATTCTAAGAAAATATAGGCATATACTTATATCACAGGGAAAGAGAAGTGTAAAAGCCAAGAAGGAAGATGTAAATGAAAGGACTGATGGATTGAAATGCATACAGATTCAAACTTTTCTATTTTAAAAGTCCTATACACGTAAGTTCATCCCCTGTGAATAAAATAGGTACCATAAGAGGTTTCTTAGTAGTAATAGCTAACACGTATTGAGTGCTTACCAGGCATTCCACTAAGTATTTAAACTGCTCTCTACTTACTCTTCACAAGAGTCCTATGATTCTGTTACTGGTTATTATTCTATTCTATTATTCTATTCTACTCTATTATTATGTGATTATTATTCTGTTCTAATAGGTGGATACTGTTACTATCAACACCTGGCTCAAAGGTATCTGGGGTCACATATCAGTAAGTAGTAGAGTTGAGCTGAACAGGGGTGGTCACTGCCAAGCACCTGTCAATTTACCCAAGACACTTACTCCTCATGCTCCCTTTGCTTAGCTGTCTGTCACCTGCCAGTCCACAGCAGTGGAATAGCTTGTCTTACTCATGATCTCACTCATCCCAAGACCAAAGACACAGAGGGGACACTGATTCCCTCTGACTTTCTCCTCCACTGTCTAAGCCAACACTGGAGAAGGCACCATAGAAACAGAAAATATTATTAGAGCTTGTATCACAAACCCAGGGATCGTCTCCACTGAGGTGAGACAGAAAATTGATATGTTTAACAAGAAAGATAACACTTGTCAGCAAAGAGTCCTTTCCGTGCCATAGGAAAAACAGAGGGATCCGCTGGCTTGCCCTCTGGGCTGGTCCCTGGGCAGGGCATCTGCACGTGGCTGGGTAGCATGTGCTCAGTCCACCTCCAGAAATAACAGGCTGCTGACTTCATCCAGCTTACAACCCTTCCCCAGAGAGCCCCCTGCTCTCAGCCACAGGCATCTTCCTTCTCATATTTTCATTATAAGAAGATATTCAAGAATGATTAATGGAGTAGAAAGGAATAATTTCTCAGAAAACATTTAAAAGGCTAAGTATGTATAATACAGTTAAACAATGACTAACACTGGCCCTTTTGGGGACTTGGCAATGCCCTTGGACCAGAGCATTGTTTAGGCTGGCCTATGAGCCAAGGATCAGGAGATGGCTCTCCCTGTATGGCCCTCATCGGTCATTCTCCTCTTTACCCTTTACTTCTGGAATGAGCACAGATCTGTTCAAATCTTGACTCTGCCACTTATTTGGTGTGTGGTCTTTAGCAAAATCCTCAACCTAGGACTTAATCCTAGGTCTTAGTTTCATTACCTGTTAAATGAGGATGATATTTTCTACCTCTTAGAAATGTTTTAATGATTATTGATAATAAGTTATTCAATAAATGTTAACTTATTTTCAGATTTAAACTTATTATTTCCCCACTCCTGCTATTTTTTCTGACTTCTCTTTCTGCTCCTCTCTCTTCTTCTTAATAATAAAAGAATTTTCAAAGTAATAAATGCACATGGATTAAAACAACAAAAAATACAAGTGCTTCTAAAGGGGTGATAATGAAACCAACAGTCACTTCTCTCATCCTTCCCAAAACTAGCCTTACCCTGTAGAAGTAACTTCTTAACATTTCCTTCAGGTAGTTACCTTTGTATTTTTTATAATATGTTTATATCACTATTTTTTTTAAAATATTCACATGATAAAAAAACAAATCCACAAGTGCAGAAAGGGCCATTTGGGGCTGCCATGAGCACATGCCTCTCAGTTCTCCGAGTTATTGACCAGTTCAGGTGCTATGCTCTGAAATCCATCCCTGCACACAGAGCCATGATTCAAGACTGTCAGGGATACTAAGGCAGGACCATCCTTGAGAGATGAGGGACTCCTTGGAAGAGCAACTTTGGCTCAAGAACTGGTCATCCACTTTACTGAAACTTTCTTAGACTGTACCTCATCCAACATTTTTCCTACCCAAACTTCCCTCCTCCACAGACCTGCATCATTGTCTCCAGAGAAAACCCAGCCTCCCAGACTCTTCCATCTCCCTCCCCATTTTCCCTCACAGATGCTCCCCAATAAATCTCTTGTACTTATCCTGTCTTGACATCTGTTCCTTGGATGACATGAACCAGCACAGTGGTGCCAGGAGTGATCTGAGCATAAGACAATAAAATGGAGTTCTGGAACTGACTCCTCAATGGCCAGTGGGCAAAGAGGACACCACCCTGAGCAATGTGTGGAGCACAGATGTCCCCGGCACACACTGACAGTCCAATTGCTAAAGGTTTCACTCGTGGTAACCTGGGAAAATGTCTCCGAGGACAGTGATGTCATGGCAGGTGCAATGAGTCAAGCATTTGAAAAACTATGGGGGAAACAGTATCTACAAAAACTGTCGGGTCTCCAGGGGTGCTAAGATGTATTGACTTTCAGCAGAGAAATCATGAGAAACTGAGGGTCATGAGTCAGCTGAAGACTAAATGTGAGAGCCAGAAAGCCTCTTTGGTAGTTTACAAAGATGCAGGTAAGAGTAGAATGAGTAAAAGACAAATCCAACAGTTAAACCTGCAGAGCTCCAGAGACATTTGAGCATTCACCCAAGGCAGGACTGCTATGCTAAAGCCAGGGCGCTGGTTGAAAAATACTAGGACTCTGAAACATGGGATGAGATCATCAGGAGAGATGTCTCTGAAGATGCTGATTCTACAACCACCACCCCGTTAAGCCTTCGGAGTTTGCAGAGGTGGCTCATCCCTTCCGAGTAAGAGGTAGCATTTCCCCTGTGCTGAAAGATGTTGCAGAGATCCCTTCACAGAGGGCACCCTCCCCCAAATTTTCCCCAATTCTCTCTCCTGACTGATAGGCCAATAACTAGGTTAAATCCCAGTGTAACCAGGCTAGGGAGGTGCTGGGCTTCATTAAAGAGGAAGGAGATTACATATCAAAGGAGCTGCAAGAGTTAGCTAGCACATCCCACCAGGAGCCAAGGGAATATTCTTGTGATTGGATTTTTTGAGGTGCTTGATTAAGAAGTTTAGAATATAAAACTAGACCAGCAAGATTTCACTGACTATGAGACACTTTTTTAGGATATGGGATTTAATATTTTGGCGAGGATTCCAGGGAATGGAGAAAGTTTGCAGCCAGAGTGGCTCTTAGAGGCTGGGAGAAAATGATGGGCGATGCTGAGTGGAGTAGAAATGCCCAGGCTGAGGAAGGAATAAAGAGGCTGAAGAAAATGGGCCTGCAGGACTGGATATGTTATGTGAGGCCACATATCCACTAAAGGATGTTCCTCAGGAGGGCCCAGACAACAGAGCATTCAGCAAGGCCATCAGGAATGTGCTGGACATGGGGGTACCAACATTGCTGAGAAGATCCCTTGCAGACAGGGTGAGGTAGTCACAGAGCTGGGCTTGTTAATGTCATTCTGGGGATGATAGACCCTAAAGTAATAGAGCCAGGTGGTGGCACTTAACCACCAGGAACCATGAGGCTGCAATTACCAGGAAGATTGGAGGGCAGCCAAGGGGGATTGTGGAGATGGTTAATAGAGCACGGCATCCCTAGAGACAAAGCAGATGGGCAGCCAACAAGGACACTGCTTAACATCAACAATCAAAAAAATTAAGAATGGAGAAGCAGAAGGCTGAGAGCAGTTGGCCCAATATAAAGTCATGATCTCTTACATAGTTCCCAGACCTGAGCTGATTTCCAGATCTGAGTCATGAGATGAGATGTCATAGCAAGCATACGCTGTGTTCATTCCCCTCCTTCTCCCCCCAAAAGATCTATAGCCATTTACTCCAGTGACTGCACACTGCAATAAAGGAAATACCCAGAGATTTTGAGGACTATTGGACAATGGTCTGAGCAGACATTGATACCTGAAGACCCAAAGCATAGCCCTTAAAATGGGAGTCTATGGGAACCAAGTAATAAATGGAGTCCTGGTTGAAGTCTAGTTCATAGTCAGCCCACTGAGTCTGAGAATATGCCCAGGGTCATTTCCATAGTCCCCAGGTATATAATTGGAAATTATATGCTTGTAGTTGGAGTGACCTCCCTTATGGGGTCCTTAGCCTGTTGAGTAGAGTTATCATAGTAGGGAATGTCAAATGAAAACTTCTGAAACTTCCTCCAGCTATCTCTGATGCTGGGCCAAGATAGGAAATCAAAAACAATATCATATCCTGGGGAGGGAGAGTAGCAGAGATTATTTCCCCCATTAAAGACCTAAAGCAGGCAGAAGTGGTGGCCCCCATCATAACCCATGTAATTAACCAGTCTGACCCCTGCAGAAACTGAATGGTTCCTGAAGAATGACTATAGACTACTGTATAGATAAGTAGCCCCTGCTGTAGTTGCTGTGACAGACATGGGATCTTTCCTAGAACCAGGTGAACATGGCCACAAGTACATGGTATGTGGCCATTGATCTGGTGAATGCATTCTTTTTGATCCCTTTGAGAAAAGAAGACCAAAAGCAGTTTGCATTCATGTGAAATGAACAAGCATGTTTATTTACAGTTTGCCACAGGGCTATGTTAACTCTCCTGCCTCTGTCATAATATAGTCCAAAGAGATCTAGACTACCAGGACATCCCACAGAATATCATACTCTCCATCACATGGATGACATCAGGCTGATTGGGCAGGAGGGACAACAGGTGGTTAGTATGCAGGAGGTGTTGGTGAAACACATGTGATTTAGAAGATGAAAGATACACCCCGTGAAGATTCACAGACTTACCACTTCTGGGAAGTGTTTAAGAGTCCAGTGATTAAGGACATGCCAGGATATCCCCTCCAAAGCAAAAGACAAATTGCTGCGTCTAGCATCTGCAGCACAAAGGAGGAGGCAGATTGCCTAGTCGACCTCTCTGGGTTCCAGAGGCAACACATTTCACGGCTTCAGCCTGTGTACTGATGACACAAAAGGCCACCTGCCAGGCTACAAGGCAAGCAGCTCTGTCTTCTGTGCCATATGACCCATCAGACCCCATACCATTGGTAGTGGGAAAATTCCCTGTTGTGGTAGATGAGAAATTAGATCATTTATGTCACCTACCACCTCTCCTCTTATTTGTAGTTCTGTTTATTTCCATTATAAATTTACATACTTTTATGGCTACTTCCGTCGCTTGTAGACTGTATTTATTGACTCCTACTTTGAAAGTCAAGAACGTTAGCACTCTCACCTTTTTCCATCACCCAACTTTTGTCCTCTGTACTTTCAGATTATCAAGGTTGTTAACATTTATGTTTTGTTCTTCAACCATAATTAAGTCTTCTATCCTTCATCTATAGTCTGAATTTAAAAGTTTAAAATCAATAAACTATGTTAACATTATTACAGCTGTTGTAATAATTATGCTCTACAGTACCAAGTAGCTTAAAGCGATTACATTTCCTTACTTTTCAGTGTTGGATTTTTCCTGGAGTTTCTAATTACTTTTGTGGTGTTTTCCCCTTCTTTTTAAGCTAGTTTATGTTAGAGCTGCATTTACCAAGACCTCTTTATTATATCATTTCTTCTCTCTTTTTTTTTTTTTTTTGATATCTCCCACTTTTTTGCCTAAGAGATATTTTTTCTAGAGCCTTCTACTGCCCTTCTGCTCTGATTTAAACTGGCTGATCTTTCACCTGCTGCACAGCTGTTGTACTGAGACTTCACTCTTCTGGTTGGGATCCATTGTTTTCTGGATACCATACATTTCCCTTCCTCTTCCTTTCTCTTTTTTTCTCCCCTCTTATCTCTTCTCTACCATTCCTCTCTCTTCTGTATATCCTCAAATGTATAGGAGCTAAACTTTTCGATTTTTTGTATTGGAAATTGTCTTTATTCAGCCTTCATACTTGATTGATAGTTTGACAGGGTATAAAATAGGTTGAAAATGATTTTTCTCATAATCTGAAGGCATTACTCCATTGTTCTTTGTATTTAATTATTCCTACTGAGAGATCTGATGCTAGTTTGATTCTCAGTGTTTTTAAGCATTCAATTTTTGTTTCTTGGAAACTTTTGAAATTTTTCTATTTTACCTTGATGTTCTAAAATTTTACAAATAGGTGTCTAGGTGTATTAGTACATTCTTGTGTTGCTATAACAGAATACCTGAAACTGGGTAATTTATAAAGAAAAGAGGTTTATTTGGCTCACGATTTGGAAACAGCTATATCTGGCATGGGCCTCAGGCTGCTTCTACTCATGACTGAAAGCAGCAGGCAGCTGGCTGGTGCAAGATCACATAGCTAGAGGAAGCAAGGGAGAGAGAGGGAGGGAGAGGTGCCAGGATCCTGTAAACAACCAGCTCTCACAGGAACTAATAGGGGGAGAACTCACTCACTACCTTCCCCCACCCTAGTGAGGACATTAATCTATTCATGAGGGATCCACCCCCATGACCCAAACACCTCCCAACACTGCCAAGTTGGAGATCAGATTCTGACATGAGCTTTGGGGGGACAACACACCCAAACTCTACCACTGGGTGACCACCTTTTTTATTCACCAATCTAGGTACTGGAGGGACCTTTAAATATGAGGACTCATGTCCTTCAGTTTTGTGAAATTCTCTTATTTCTCTTATAATTGGTTTTCTTTCCTCAGTTTTCTTATTCAGATATTTCTATTAATCAGATGCTAGGACACTTGCAGTAATATTTTCTGTCTCTTATCTCTTCTTGCACCTTTCGTATATTTTTGTCTTTTTAATTCTACATTCTGGGAGAATTTCTCTATTTTACTTTCTGATTCAGAAGAGAGATTTGCTGTTATATTTTTTCAGGCAGCCATAGTTGTGTTTTTAAACTAGCATGCTGTTTTTGTTTGCTTAAGCCATTACAAATTCTATTTCCAGAGAGATTTGAGAAATTATGGACCTTATAAAACAAGACTTTCAATTTCTTTCTATAGTTCTATTTTTGCTTCTCTAAATTTCCTTCTACTTCTAATTTTTATATTAGTTTATCTTCATGTTTCTCTTTCATATTATAAATTTGAGATCTTTGGTTCCTTGCACATATGTCAGTATAGAGCAGGAGGTCACCTGATTGTGAGCTCTGTGTTCACTGGTGGAGCAGATCAGCAGGGAATGTCCACTCCAGGGGTGAGTGCACAGTAAACAAGGCATTATGCTTTGAAATCCCTGAATGTCAGAGGTGCCAGCTCCACAATAGTTGCCTTAGTTTTACTCAGTTTGCTCTTGTAGGAAGGGAAAATTTTTTTCCTCACTACTTTCCTAGGTTCAATGACTGGGGCCATTGATACAAACTGATAACAGACCGATTAACAAGAGAAAAAGCAATTTTAATTATATATGTAGGCACAGGAATTCAGAAAGAAAAAAAATGTGGTTCAAAGAGGTCGTCCAATGATTGAGGCTTATATATCATCTTAGGCTGAACAATGGAAAATGGGTGTTGGGCTTCTGGGTGGGGGAGACAAGTTATGGGAAAGGGAGGGGAGGAAATGCATAATAAATAAGGATTGTCTTGTTATACAGAAAAGAGTCTCAAAGATAATGAGTGTTGTCTCCAGGAGCTCTCTTTCTGGTACAGAGACATCTTTACAAATGAAAATTTCCTTTACCAAAGAGGAAATTTATATATTCTATTTTTAAGCAGTTAAGAGAGGTGAAGTACTTTTCTGGCATCTGCTATTCATCAATTGCCTTTAGCTCAATATGATCCATATGCCACAGAAGCATATTTTCGGGTGGCATATTTTGGTATCCTTCACTGTTTCCTTAGTGAAGATTCCTCTTTTCTTCTCATTAGTAGGTATATACCTGACTGCCTGGCATTTTGCACACAGTTGTGGGAGGCAGAGCATGTAAAATTGACTGTCACATCTACAGATGTTTGCATATCCTCCCTATATTTAGGTCCTGGCCTCTCCCCTGACATCTTGAGCTTCTGCAGGCAGGGCTCTGCAGGACACATCAGCTTCCTGCTTGGCTGGAGCCATCTCTGCATGTGTTCCCAGCTCTGTCTCCTCCACTCTGATTTATCAGTCACTATTCCTTTATCCAATTTTAGTCTTCCATAAATACATTGAAATCTTTTGTGTCCTAATGCCCCCCAATCTTGATTAAACAGGATTAATAACTTTTAAAAATTTTTCTTTAGTATTATCATTTAAAAATTTTTCGGGAGGGAAGACATAGATGTGTGTTCTTAATCAACCATCTTAAACTAGAGGTTTCTATCTTAACATCATTCTTCTCTAAAGCCACAATTATTATTTTGCCACTACCTACAATACACATCAATCAGAAATTAATCTCTCTTATAGTCGCCTATTCTCTTCATTCCTGCTTCCACTATCCAGTTCTGAGTCTTGGTACATCTCACCTAGGTTATTACAATAATTTCCTAACTAGTCACTCTAGCTTAATCTCTCTACCATGTTCCATAAAACATAACTCAAAGCATGTCACTTTCCTGCCTAGAAACATTTAATGCTTCCTGGTGAATGCAAAAGAAAAACTAAAATTTGCCTAGCACTCAAAGTTCTCAATAATCTGTCTCCTCAGCAGTCCTATCTCTGTCATTTATCAGACTGCTTCTTTCTTCTAGAGTGTCCTCACCTCCTACCTCCACAACTTCAAGTCTTATTCTTTATTTTTTTATTCACACCACAGCTAAAATGGTACCTCCTCCTGGCAGACTTCATTGATTTTTTTAATCTACTCCCTATGCCTCTCCTAGAGTCCCCCAAACTCTGGGCTCCCCCCCAAACCTTGGCTGAGCCTCTCTCAGAGCATCCATCACAGAAGGCCCATATGAGCTTCCTAACAGCAGAGACCTGCCCTATTCACCCCATATATCCACAGCCAAGCAGGGCACCCGGCACATAAGAGGAATTCAGGAATTATTTGTTTAAGTAAAGTGTGTGAATTTGCTTTTCTATCTTTTTAAGAAGTAGCCCCCTTCTAAGATTGACGTGCAGACTTCTGCCCACTGCATTTAGTGCTTGGCACATGATAGCATTAAAAAATTATTTGGTGAATGGATGGGTGTTATCGCTACCTGGTTTTTTCCCTAGGGAAACTTTAAAGTCCTACCTCTTATCAGCTTAGTGTCAATCAGCTAAATCTGATAAGCTAATTTATGCTAAAGTGCTAATGGGAAAGGGTTGAAATTCAGGCTCTCAGGAGGGGTGAGAATTTGAACTGAGGCTGTTTAGAAAACCAGCCCTTGTTATCTGTAAAGACCCCAACAGTCAGCTATTAGTCTGTCTGGGGCCACTGCCTACCTGGATAGTGGATCTGGAGAAACCAAAAATCAAGGAAAGAAGGAGGGACAGAGACAGACAGCACCAGTGAGGGCTATGTGTAAATGACTCAGCTGTAGCCCAACAGAACAAGGGAGGTGATCGCTGTCCAAACAGCCAAGAAGTGACTACACTTGGAGGCATTCAGGATGGGAGATGGGTCTAGGGAATAATCCAATGGGACCTGACAAAAAAGTAAATGTGAATAAATACTGGGAATTATCCTGATCTTCGTATCTCCTCTATAAAGGGGGTAGCAATCATTGGTTTATTAGGTCAATCTGTATACAAATTTGTGGTGCTTAGTAGACCAAATTCATTAAGTACCAAGACGCATTTCTTGTCCTACATACCCACTGACTCTGTGAGTTAAGCAAATCTTTTTTAATTAGATCTACTTGGAAGGGAAATAGAAACTAAATGCACATGCACGTTTGCATGTTTATGCACACATGTGCATGCACATACACACATACCTGGATATTGGATTAGACATAGCATTAAACGGTTCTTTTTTCCCGTATAGCTCATCTTTCTATTTGTAAGCAGAAGTACGTTACGCAATCTTCTCTCCCAAGATGCCTTATAACATTCCTTCAACAACTTAGGGCTTAAATCAAAGTTTGCTGCTACTCACAGTTTTAACCCAGAGTCTTTCAGGTAAAGAGCTGGAGAGTTTTTGCTTTGGGGAAAAGCCTCTTGCATGGGGTGCCAGGAGGGGAAGGAGACTTTCTAGTTTCACCACTTTTCTTCCTCGGCTTTTCTAGGTATGTTCCTGTTGTGGGGCCCGGGGGCCTGGAGCCAGGAGAGGGGTTAGCAAATGTTTCCCCTCAGTGTTTCTGAGGATTCCTGACAGAGCCCGTCAGAGCTGCCTTTTATCACTGCTGCACGCTTTAGTGAGTCTGTCTTGGCTCACAGACATTGTGTTCCCTGCTGGATTAATCCTGCCTGCATTCATACTCAGGATGTGGGCCATGGGGAGCGGGGGAGAGTCAGAAAATAAGGTAAGAAGAGAAAAAGAAACTTTGAAAGTACCAAGTGACAGATGTGCGAAAAGGAAAAGAGACTAATTTGCAAAACTAGAGAAAAAAATACAGTTTGGACAAATCAAAGCTAAAAAATCTAAAATGGAGAGCAAAAATGGAACACTAAAAAAGGATAAACTCAAAATCCCAGAATGTGAGGAGCATTCAATATTAGAGCAGAAAGACTCAAGCTCCAGTCTAGCACTGTTAGATTTATTAGTAAAGTTTTTAGAAGTTTATAAAGCAAATTGAACACTCATTGATTCGTTCTTTCACTTGACACACATTTATTGAGGGCCTGTCATGTGCAGGCCCCATGCTATGACATGCTAGAGAAGTTTTTATGTACTCAGTTCTGCCATATGCTTATTCTAATACCTAGAGAAGGATATTTAATACATCACAGCCTGAGTTCTGCGCTCTGTAAATCTTGTACCTAAATCAAACCTATTAGAAAAGCATGTTGGCATTCCCTCAGTAAAAGACATTTAGGAAAGAAAAAGACTGCTGGCTTGTCACGCAATGAACTCGAGTTATAAAGGTGCCTTTGCATCTGAGTGCCACAAGAAGCCTCCCGTTCTGGACTGGCTGACACTTCAGGCTCTTCCAGTGCTGTGGCTCTGAAAAAAATAGAGGCAAAGGCACATGAGGTTTCTGTCACCCTGAGTGAGAATCCTGGGGACAGAGACGGAATCTAGTTCATGTCTATGTCCACTCTGCATGCCATACCTAATACTTAGTAGGTGCTCAGTTAATTTTATTGATTGACACTTATCAGAAAAGACATCAGAGAATCCATAAATAAGACCTTGAACCCTTAATGAACTGCCTGCATTTGGCATAAAAAAGGAACTCAGTAGAAGAAGCTTAGTAAGTTTGTGTAGTGGAAAACAAGAGTAAGACAGAAACACTGAGGAATAAAATACATGCTGAATTCAAGGAACAGAGAGTTTGTGGAGCCGGACTAGATCAGTGTCTCCAAGGTCCAGCAAGGATATATGCATTTTAAACAAGCACTGCCAGTTTATTTAGCTATGGGCGGCCTGCAAATCACACTTTCAGAAATACAGGCCCAGAGATTTGGGGGACGGAGGGGTGGGGTGACAAGTGGCATGAGTGGGTAGAAAAATGAGACCAGGATGGGTTGAGAAGAGTTTGGACTCTGTCCAGAAAGGGAGCCCTCCCAGGTTTCTCAGCAGGGAATGATAGGGCCGGATCTGTGATGGAAATCAACTGTTCTTACTAAAGCTCAGGTCATTTTCTCTCTGCTTCTGCTGCATTCAATATCATTGCTTCAAGGGTCCTGAACAAATAATGTTCCATTATAGCCTCCAGGTTTTGTAGGATTCAGAGTTCCAGTTACAAGTGGAATGTGAAGTTCACAGGCTGCGTTCAGGCTTGCAAGAAGAGGATTAATTAGGTAAAAAGGCAGTTGCACACATAAGTGAGTGCCCACACCCCAGCCTGGCCTGGTGTTTTGGTGCACTCATTCAGGCATACAATACTCTCTTCAGTTCTAAGCGCCACCTCTTGAAACAAGTTAAAAAGCGAGTTCCGAGTGAAATGCCCAACCAAGTGCTATGTTTTACACAGACTAATGATCAACAGTCTTCTGTTTTTACGGGCCTGGCAACCAGACTGGGTTCACAGTGCTAAGGACACTATAGAAAAGAATCGTTGCATCAAACATCTGACTGCATAGCCAAGTGCAGACAACTATGTTTCAAGTTTTTTAAAAAAATAATCTTTGACTGAAATTATTTGTTTCTAAAAATATATGCCTCGTGTTTTGTGGTTTTTTCATTTAAAAATGCCGTATGTTTCATTGTGTTGGGACGGTGAGAATAAAATTAACATTCTGAATGTGTTTCTCTTGAAAAAGCACTTTCATGTGTAATATATCCTATGATTTTCAAAATAATCCTGCGAGCTAGGTGTTGTCATTCTCCTCATTTTACAGATGAGAAAACAAACTGTAAGCTTAGCGACTTGCTTAAAGCCACACTGTTGGAAATTGTGGTGCTAGCTGCCAGTCACAGGCCTTCTGACCCCAAGATCCCTGGTTTTACTGTTGCTAAAGGAACCCTGACAATCAGTGGGAGCGGGGATATGTCAAGTGTCACCCTTACACCTAACTAGTATGCTGTAGGTCAGCTTCCCAGCTAGTTGCCTTAACGTTCATTTCAAGTGTCCTTGACAGAGAGGGAGGTGAGTGGGGTCTAAGGTGACAGTAGACTAGATTGTAGAGTTAGTGATGGTGACAGTGTCACTTGTTGGGGCTGCCAGTCCAATACTTTGCACTTAAAGTATCTCTCAAAAACCTGGAAAGAAGATTGCCTATGATAATTAAACTACGAAGTTAACTCTAATAGACAGTCAGAGGTATCCCAAGTCACCTTCGAAGTAGAATGGCTCCCAAACTTGTAAGATGTGAATATCTGAATGGATGCCTTAACATATCTAAGAAATAATGTGGCAGGCAGAAGAGGTCATCATCCCAGAGACAAATGTGGTAGGACCCACTTGAGATCTGCGTGGGGAAGGACATGCTGTCACCCAACAACTTGATCCTTGCAGGCCCAGTGGCATGGACACCTTCACTGTGGTAACAGATAGCATTCAATATTTGGGTCCCCCAAAATAACCCCCTTATGTTATTTCCATGCTCACCGAGGCAACCTTGGGATTTGACTTTCTTGTTTAAGATGAGGGGGGCCTTTGAGATATAGGCCCCCACAGTCAAGGTGACTCCCAACCTGGCCCCTGGCCAAGTACTCACTTATTCTTTTGAAACATCCAGAGAAAGTCCTTGAAGTGATGTTCATAGCTCCAGAATAGACCTTAACATCTGTGAAGGACAGCACTAGTTGGTGGCTGCTGAATGGGCCTCCAGTTTTTAAGTGAGTGATATTTCTGCTATGCTTTCCTGTTTGTTTTTAAACATTTTCCACCTCCCTGCTGTGCTGAGCCATTCTGACCACTCTTCTGTACCCACAGTGCGTTTGTTCTCTCAGAGAATTCCAAACATGTCTTTGCCCCTCTTTTTTCTTGTCCCGTTTTCCCCTTTCATTTTTCAGCTCTGTATTTTAAGTAATTTTAGACTTACAAAAAAGTTGCAAACGTAGTGCTGTGAGTTCCCCACACACCCTTTGCCCAGTTTCCCCTATTTTCATCAGCTTTAACAACCAGTCATCAAGATGAAGAAATTAACATCATTACAATACTATTAACTAAACTAGGGACTTTATTTGTATTTCACCAGTTTTTTCACCAATGTCCTACTTCTGTTCTACAATTTAATCCAGCATCCCACATTGTATTCAGTTGTCACGTCTCTTCAGTCTTCTCAATCTGTGACAGTTCCTTTTCTTGACCTTGACATAATTGAGGAGTATCTGTCAGTTATTTTGCAGAGTGTTCCAGTTTTGGTTTGTGTGATGTTTTCCATTTGGGGGCAAGAATACTACAGAAATGATATGCCCTTCTCAATGTATCATTCTGGGGAGTATATAATGTCAATATGTCTTATTATTAATTAATAGGTATGTTGGGGGTGATATTTTGAGACTATGCGAATATCCTGTGTGTCCTCAAACTTTCATCCACTAATTTTAGCAGCCATCAATGGATCTTGGCCTGCAAAATTATTGCACTGGTGTTCTAACACATATTTTCTACTTCCCTAACTACTTCTACATTTATTATCTGTAATTCTTCTGTAAGGAAGAGTTGCCTCTTCTATGTTATTTATTTATTCAATTACTTACTTGTATCAGTATATATGTATGAATATTTATTGTGTTCTACGGGTTATAATCCAATGTAATTGCTATTTATTTTGATGTTATTTATTTTGTTACTGTTCCATCTTTGGCTACAGATCGGCTCCTTTGCTTTTTTAGCCCCTCTCTAAATCCTTTTTTGAGCACTTCCTTACTCTTTCGGCAACACAACATACTCTTGGCTCATTGTGTAGTTTTCTGCTACAAACTCAGAATCAAACACTTTTCCAAGAATCCCTAATTCTTTTCATTGGAGAATGGTATGTAGAAACCAAGATTTGGGTGCTGGGGAATGCTCACTACTACTGGGATGTCATTGCTTTCAGGCCTTTTTAGCAGATAGAGCTAGGAAATATATGTATGAATACTAGGAGTATACTAGGTGTGTACACACATCTATGTTTATTTCTGTATCTCTCTTTCTGTATGTATATTTTTAAAACCGTGGATTTGGACTGATAGCTCTGACTCTAATCCAACACCAGAGTTTATTCTAGCCTTCCTCCTTTCCTTATTTGTAACTTCTTTCTTTGATAGTGAGAAACCTGACTTTCATTACCTACAGTGTATTTAATTATTTATTTGACCCTAGTATACATTCCAGATAGTTTCAGAATTGCCAATTCATACCCTTATGAGGAATAAATTTCCTAATTAGAGTCCCGTATTTGTACACAGTTATTGTTTAGCCTCACAGTATTCGGTCAAAATGCTGTTTTCCAAAGTAACTTAGATTAGTTCTTTTTTTCCCACCACCTATGTTATCAATTTATATGTTATTGATATGTTATATCAATTTCTAATATAATTAGGTTTAATTGTTACAGTTTGTATTCCATTTTAAGTCTCTCCCTGATCCTGGTTGATTTTTAAACTTTACATACAATAAAATTCTCTCTTTGTGGAGTATAGTTCTATGGATTTTGACAAATGCAAGTGATAAATTTTAAGGCATTTTTCTGTCCATAAAATTGGATTTTTTTTTCTCTTGTATATCTTTAGCCATTTATGTTTATTTTTCAAAGTGCCTTTGATAACTTTATGAATTGGTTATTCCTGAGCTAGGAAAGTGTCAGCATCTTTGTGTTTCACATGAAAAGACTCTAAGTTGAGGGTCCAAGTTCTGTCTGTATGAAGCCACCACTCAGATTTGGTCAAATTGTTATTTTCCGTCACCTAAGCAACCTGCACAATTAGATTGGCTGTGCTGCCAATTTATATTGACTATTAAGACATCAAACAGCTGACAGAGGAGGATGTCTGGGACCATGGCTGGGAGAGAAAGAAATATTACAGGCTGGTGGCTGGTCAGATCTTCCTTTCTTCCTCTCTCCTTTCCCTCTTTTCTTCAGCAAACATCTTCCCATTTCCTACTTCCTTCCAGAAGTTAGGCAAGGCATTAGGACTACAGTGGTGATTAAGGCCCAGGCCCTGGCTTCTGAATAGTTTTCACATCAGTGGAGGAAAATTGATGATAAACCTCATGCAAAGGGAATCCCCTCCAATTGAGAAATGTGACAGCCTGAAATACTTAATTATAGAACAGTGCAGTTAGTGCTTTGATAAGGGTAAACACAAAGAAGTATGAGTCCTCGAATAATAGGCGCCTATCACATGCTGGGAGGGTGCAGTGGGCAAGGAGCAGAGGAGCTAACAAGTAAGCTAAGTTTTGCAGGACAAGTAGGAGTTTGTTGAAGAAGGCAGTAAAGGTGCTCCAAGCAAGGACACCACAGACACAAAGACCTAGAGACATGAATGACCCTGGAACATTCTGAAGAAGTTCCGTACGGTAAGCAAAAGAACAGAGTCAGGGGTGCGGAATGCTGGGAGACCACATTGAGAAAGTACTTTGCAGGAGACCGGTGTGAAAGACTCAGCATACTTTGCTAAGGAGTTTGATTTCATCCTAAAAGTGGCCAATGAGGTCAATGAACAATTTCAGGAGGAGGAGTATGACAGGATCAAATTTTCCATTTCTAAAGATGTCTCCATCGTGAACGGGGAGAACGGACCCGGGATGGAGGCAGATGGGAGGTAGAGAGGTTAATCAAGAGGCTTCTGTGATATTCCGTGTAAGAAATGATGAAGGCCTAGGCTAGGGCAATTGCAGAAGGGACTGAGTATGGTAATGGACTCTGGAGAGACTGAGGGTGTGGCGCTACAGGAGGTAGTGGCTGCTGACCACAAAGAGTGAAGGGAAAGGAGACATCTCGGGTCGTTTCCAAGTTTCTCTCTCAGGCGCCTAGGTAATTGTGGTGTTACTAAGGTGGTTCAATTTAAAATTGGTTTTGTGTTTAAACATCAGACACGGAGAGAAAAGCAGATTATTTTTCTTCTAAATAGGAGGGGTTTTACTAATATTACTTATATTCATTGAGGACGGATCAAATATAAGAAAGTTTCACTGCTCCCTCCCCTCATTCCTAGATCCCACTGGAGAAGAAAGGAGAAAATCCCAGTCCCAAGGACAGTAGAAGGTTTTATCTCAGGTGGGTTTGGGTTAGGTGTGTTCAGGCAGCATCGTGGGTGTGTGGGCAGTGCAGCTGCACACAGCCTTACGCTCAGAAGGGCCCTGTGCTTGGTTTTAATCTCTGTTGCTGCCATCTTGAAATTCTTAATGATTTTATCTTTAAATCTGTGTTTTGTGAGTGAAGGTTGGTGGGGTGATAGAGCGTGCTCCTGCCTCCTCCTTTAACCGCCCTTTTCCCTGGGACAGATTCTCCTCTGCTCACTCCCTTGCCCCTGGTGCTCTGGCCTCCCCTGGTCTCCACCTTCCCACCCCTGCTCCACGATTTCAGTCACCCTCTGCCCTTGGTGTTGGTAGGGCTGTGGTAAGTCATGTACCCCACTCAGCTCAAGGAAGGACAAAGCAGTGGCTGTCCCCACCCTAGGTGACAGAGCTACAGTGTATTCAGCAGGAGACTAGGCAGGGGCCTATAGCCCATCCCCTAGCATGTTCCAGTGTGAAGGTTGTAATCCCTTGGGGGTCCTTTGCCTTCTGTGGGTTGTGAGAAAGGAAAATTGACTTCCCCACTTCTGGCTAAGACCTTACATTTTTGTTTTGCACCCTAAAATTATGTAGGCCTTCCTGAGTGTGTTGGCTGATGGCAGAAGAGGGTGGATAGAGTTATTCCAACTCACCGTGTGTCCTCCAGGAAACTGGGTCCTTTCTTGTTCAGACAGAAGAGGAATGAGGCATTTTACAGGGGGGGTCTCAAAGGGTACAAAACAGAAACCAGGTCAGGGCTGAATCTTCTTGCTGTTAGCTTTCTGGGAGAGACTGAAGCTCTTCTTTTTATGGGGCTAGCTGAGCATGGTTCCTACTCCTACTGATTGTGGACATTCAGGGACTGGGGTGCACAGACACAATAAGCCACCAATCACTTTTTCTTATTGTGGTAAAAAATATGTTAGATTTTCCATCTTAAACATTTTTAAGTATACAGTTCAGTAGTGTTAAATATATTCACATTGTTGTACAATACATCTCTACAACTTTTTTGTCTTGCAATGCTAAAACCCTACACTGACTAAACACTAATTGCCCCTTCCCCCTCCCCCCAGCCCTTGCTAACCACCTTACTACTTTGTTTCTATGATTTTGCTTACTTTAGATGTTTTATATAAGTGGGATCATACAGTATTTGTCTTTTTGTGACTGGCTTATATTACTTAGCATAATGTCATTGGGATTCAACCACATTGTAGCATGTGACAGGATCCTTTTTAATGCTACATAACATTGCCTTGTACATACATATCACATTTTCTTTATCCATTTATCTGCCAATGGACATATGGGTTGCTTCCACCTCTTGGCTGTTGTGAATAGTGCTACCGTGAACATGGGAATGCAGACATCACTTTGAGATCCTGATTTCAATTCTTTGGGATATATACCCAGAAGCGGGATTGCTGGATCATATGGTAATTCTCTTTTTAATTTTTTGAGGAACCTTTACACTGTTTTCTGTAATGGCTGTACCATTTTATATTCCAACCAACAGTGTGCAAAGGTTCCAATTTCTCCACATCCTTGCCAACATTTATTATCGTGTGTGTGTGTCTGTGTGTGTTTTGATAGTGACCATTCTCTTGGGAGTGAGGTAATAGCTCATTGCAGTTGTGATTTGTGTTTTCTTTAAGATCTGTGATGCTGAGCATCTTTTGCCATTCATATATCTTCTTTGAAGAAATGCCTATTCAAGTCCTTTGTCCATTTTTTAATTGGGCTATTTGGTTTTTTGATATTGTGTTGTAGAAGTTTATTATAAATTCTGGATATTAACCCCTTATGAGATACTCATATATGATTTGCAGTTATTTTCTACCATTCTGAAAGTTGTCTTTTCACTCTATCAATTGTTTTCTCTGACTTGCAGAAGTTTTAAAGTTTGATATCATTTGGCTATTTTTTTTATTTTGCTGTCTGTGCTTTTGTCATATCAAAAAGTCATTGCCAAATCCAATGTTCTGAAGCTTTTCCTTTATGTTTTCTTCTAGGAGTTTAACAGTTTTAGGCCATACCTTCAGATCTTTAATAATTTTGAGTTAATTTTTGTATACGGTGTAAGGTCAGGGTCCAGCTCCATTCACTGTATGTGGATATCCAGTTTTCTCATCAGCATTTGTTAAAGAGTCCTTGACATCCTTGTTGAAAATCATTTGGCCGTATATTCAAGGGTTTATTTCTGGACTCTCTATTCAATTCCACTAGTCTCTATGTATCTAGCCTTCCGCTGATACAATAACACCTTAATTACTGTTGTTTTGTAGTATATTTTGAAATCAGGGAGGGTAAGGCCTCCAACTTTGTTCTTCTTCAAGATTCTTTTAATTATTTGTGATCCCTTGAGATTCCATATGACTTTTAGGATTTTTTTTTTCTATTTCTATAAAAAATGCCATTATGATTTTAATATGTGTTGTATTGAATCTGTAGATTGTTTTGGGTCCACAAGTCATTTTTAAAACATACTACTACTCACAAATGAGTGTACATGTAACACTGGCAAAACCTGAACAAGACTGATGGTTACATCAATGTCGACGATTAAGATATTGTACTATAGCTAGGCTAGAAAGTGTGCTGTAGTTAGTGGGGGACTGGGTGAAAGATATACATAATCTCTGTGTATTATTTCTTATAACTCATGTGACATACATAGTTATCTCAAAATAAAAAATAACAAGACAAAACATACAGCTAAAAGTCAGTCATATGTGATTATTTCAAATGTACCATTAGTATCTATATGCAAAATAGGGTGTGCTAGTAATATAGCTTTATGTCTAAGAAAAACAAGTCTTCACTTGCAAGGGTCTGGTTTTTGGTTTTAAAACTATGATTCCAACTCAGGTACAGTATTCGTTTTGGGTATCCTTTAAACATTCTAGACCCCATAGATCTTTATACTTCAACTGCTGTGACAGGGATACTTGATTTTACTAATTCTTTATTCATTCATTTGATATATTTATATATGGGACACCCACCATGTGCCAGGTATTGTGCTAAACACTGGGGGTATAAAAATGAAACAGAGATTGCCTTTAGGCTTCAGGATATTCCAGCTGAGAAGACAGATAGACCTACAATTACAATTACAATGTTCATGATAGACGAAAGATAACGGCAAGAAGAGGGGTCCATGGGAGGACAACTAGAGTTGGGGCGGGGAGGCTAAGTAAGTCTTCCTAGAGGAGGTGATGTTTGGGAAAGTCTTACAGGGTAAGTAGGAGTTAGATGAGTAGAGAAGAGGCGAAAGTGTTTAAGTCAGAAGGACAGAAAGTGGGCAGGCTGGGAAGCATGCGAAAGTAAGCTGTTTGAGGAAGGGCAAGGAGATGCTGGAGCATAAGATACAAGTGGGTGGGCCACTGGGGCACCAGCCTGGAGTGCTCAGACCAAGGAGCACTTGCCCCTTGTATCAAAAAAACTGGGGAGCCATCGAAGAAGGGCAGGGACATGGCTGATCCCATCCTCATCTCTCCTGGATAAATAAGGACAAGGTTTATGGATTTTTTTTTTTTTTTTTTAAGAATTAGGAATCAGTCAACTCTGTGATTAATCTTCTTAGTCCTTCTTTATTTCTGGCAGAATTTCACATGCATGGCACTTCTTAAGTTGGGCCTACCAAACCTCAAACAATTCCATTTCCTAGTTGGTGAATCCAACAAATAAAAGGCAAAGAAGATGAAACTGGTTTCCGACTCTCAGTGGGAGAGGTGGCAGGCAGGCTCCTACCACACCAGCAGCCCCTGCGTCTGACTTCCTCTCACTCCCATCCCTTCCTTGTGGCTCTGCCCACAGGTCCACAAAAACCTTCCAACCACTGTCCAGGGAGGTCAGTCAGCCTTCCCTCTATGACCAGGAGAGTGGCATATCTGGAGCCTCCTTGTTAAGTTCTGCCTGTGTGCGCAGGGCTGAAGAAGTGAGGTAGGGAGGAATAGAGCGGAGCACAGTTGGTTTTCTGTTGCTGTTGCCAAATGTCCCAGTGAATCCTGGGTACCTTACGAAGGAGAAAAAAATAATATATTTGGAGCAAAACAAGCCAGCACACTACCTGTCTCTAAGCTTGCAACGGTAGCTTTGGCATTAGATTTCCCCCTGCTTAGTCCCTGGAACATTGATTCCCCCTCCATGGAAGCATCCTGTCCCTGAAAACCCTTACAGGATGTGTGAGAAACTTCTTCCCTCTTAAATGGCTGACTGAACAAATTTAACGGAGGCTGTTACCCACTGAGTTTGGTCTTAAAGCTCTGGGGTCCAGTTCTCTTTGAGATTTTGCTTTCATCTGGAATCCTTCACCCCTGCCCTCTTTGCTGCCATCGCTGCACAATATCAAACAGCTGGAGTCTGGGCAGCTCCAGAATCCAAGTTTCTCAGCCTAACACTTGAGGAGGGTGGAGGAAGAAGAGACAGAGGGAGTTGAGGAAGTGGGGGCTTCACATGGGGCGATATGAAGGCTGTGCTTGCTTTAGAGAATCTGATATCTTGCAAATGTGGTCTCAAGTAGAACTCAGTGTCAACAGACAGACTCTATTTGTCTGGGGCTTAAGGAGTGTGGAAAATCAAGCATGCAGGATGGGTCACAGAAATGGCCTAAGATTACCTTATTTTCTATTCCTCTATCCCAGCTTCACCTCTGACTCAAACTTTTACCCCAATAACTGCCATTTATTGAGTGCCTACAAAGGGTCATATTAAATATCCGTATAACAATGGGCATGGTCTGGGAACTGATCAATCGGAACATGCACAAGCCATAAACAGCTGACATAGCTCGACCAGATGACCCATTCAGAGACATATACTAAGAGAGATATGTCATATATATCACTTCTAATTTTCATGGATGAAGAAATTGGGGTTCAGAGAGGTGAGGAATTTGTCCAAGCTCACACAGCTTATTTAAGACTGGATTCAAATCCAGATTTGTCTTGACTCCTCATCGCTTCTCGGCCTTTTGGCTAAGATCAAGTGTCTTGACTCCTCAATATCCCCCCTTTTTGTATGTCATCTTCCCTCTGGGAAACACTTGTCAATAGGCAGCTTTGTGGGGATCTGGAGACTAATCCCTTAAAGTTAAGAGAATACATGGCCAATAGGAATGCCTGAGTTGGCAGCCCGCGGCTAGAGAAGTCAGTTCCAGCCAGCTCAACTTGTATGGGGAATAGATGGCATCGTACCAGGCTCACCTGTAATTTTGCCTGAACCATGCAATTTGGGGTTTAATTATATGCTGCCTTGCGTTGTTTACTAATTGTTGCATAGGTCAATCTTATACTTTCATTCATCATTCAGTCAAGAAATATTTTAGAGTGACTGGGCACATTCTTTCCCCTGCAGGCAGCCCTTGTGATACCCAGCATGGAGAGGTAGGCCAACTCAGATAGCTAGTTAACGACCTGCTAAAGAGCAAATGAGGGCTGATTTTCCTAATTGTAAATTAATGGATTAAGTTATGCATTGATTTTGAAAATGTATTGAAATATTGCTTTAATAAATAAAAACTTTACCCATTCAACAGCTAGAATTTTAAACTAAGAAGTTGAGTTCATGAAAACTTTATTTCTAGTACCTCTTATCAAGATAAACTGTCTTTATCAAAACATTAGCTTTGAGAATAGGAATGTATACAGAAGCCAATTTACTAATTACTGCTAAAACTGTGAATTTTTGTATCTAGCCTTTAATCTTAACCCATACATCAGAACTCTATTCTCTTATGATATACAATCCTTGGACTGTTGTATTAGTTACAATTAGTAAGTTACTTTTGCTCTTTGAATGCATTTGGATGCCCCTTAAAAAAAAAAAAATTCCTTGGAAGGCCATTAAAGATTTCTTATCAACAAAACTCAGGCATCTTCTAAATATGCCTGTCTTACTACAAGAAGTAGCCTGTAACTCATAAAACAGTTCTGGGGAACTAGTGTTTTGCACTGAAAAAACATTATGTTTTGGAACTAGTACCAACACTCAGTTGTTGGGGATCTTAGGCAAGTTACTCAGTTTTCCTTATCTGTAAAATGGAGATAATCAAGCCTACAGCAGAGGGTGGTTGTGGAGATTCAAGATCAAATGTGCACACAGAATCCATCACAGAGGCTGGGAGAGGAAGGTGCTCGATAAACATTAGCTTATTTCTCAGAAGATTGTTGAAAAGGTTAAACAAGATCATAAATACAGTAGAGTTTATATAGTAAGCAATTATTTTTCAACTCTTCCCACTTGAGTGTTGTCTCCATCATAGTGAATATTTGGCAGTTAAGTTTTTCTGGTCAGTGCAATTATCCAAAGTCTCCACTTGGAGCCTTGTGTTTGATGATCTCATTGTTGTTCTTTATTAAAGTAATCCAAGAGATGGAAATGTGCATTGGAACCATTGGAGGACAAATTTGCAATACCAACCAAAAGCCTTTATAATGGTATATCCTATCCATTGATACAAAACTCCTACTCATAGGAATTCACCCTTAGGGAAGAATCAGGATCATAAATAAAGATGACAAGACGTTTAGTCAACTGCAATGCAGGATAATAATGAAAATGGAAACAATCTAAATATATGACAATAGAAGAATGGATGAATAAATAAAAATCCCTCCAATGGAATGGTATAGCTGTTAAAGTCAAACTTGAAGAAGATTCAATGAAATGGGGAAAATAATCACATTAGAATGGTAAATGTAAAAAGTAGGATAACAATCTGTATGTACAATGAACCCCATTTTGCAAAATATGAAAGTACCAGATAAATCTTGCCTGGATCCTGTCTGAATTACCAAATGCATAAGGAAAAAAAGTACAAAATATTAAATAAAGATACCCTGATATGTTGCCCTGTAAAAGTCTTCCAATTCTGATTCAATTAGAATCATATATAGTAATCCACCCTTACTATCCTCAGGGGATATGTTCCCAGCCCCCCAGTGGATATCTGAAACCACAGATAGTATCGAACCCTATGTACACTATGTTTTTTTCTATACATACCTGTGATAAAATTTAATTTATAAATTAGGCATAGTTAAGAGATTAACAACAATTATAACAATATGTCAGCTTTACTATTCTTGTGCTTTGGGGCCATTATTAAGTAAAATAGGATTACTGAACACGAGCACTGTGATACCACGACAGTCGATCTCATTATGGAGAGGACTGCTAAGTGACTAATGGGCTGGCAGTGTAGACAGTTGTGAATACATTGGACAAAGGGATGATTCATGTCCTGGATGAGTGGAGTGGGACGGCATGAGATTTCATCACACAACTTGGAAAGGCGGGCAATTTAAAACTTATGATTTTTTTATTTCTGAAATCTTCCATTTAATATTTTCAGACTGAGGGTTAAATGCTGAAAGTGAAACCCTGGAGAAGGATGTTCTACTGTACTCAGTGTAAATAAAGTATATATTTTTATTGATGAGAAACAAAAACAAGAAAGAAAAATGACTAGAAAAAACACTACAGTATATTAATAGTGTTATCCCTGGGTGATAGGTTTAAGGTGATTTTCCCCTTCTTTGTGTTTTTCTGTATTTTCTAAATTTTCTTTAGTGTACCTATTTTTGAATCAGGAAAACAGATTTATATTTTAAAAGAGGGGAAATTATCAAGTCCCTATTTCTCTTTGTCTATTTTATTAATATTTTCAGTACTATCTTCCCCAGATATCTTGCACAGCCAAGGAAATCCCTGTTTATACAACATAGGTAGAGTGTCTGCAGCACACTGAGGAGAGAACAATATCTTTTCATGTCACTTGCTGGATTCCTTCCAGTTTACTCTGCACAGCCTAATGACATAGTGACTTAGACCTGCAGTCCCTGCTCACTTCCCTCCACCTCCCACCCAGCATAATAAACTAATGCAAACCAATGGGTAGGTAAGGGGAGAATTAGGCAAGGAACACTGCTCCAGGCAAAGGGGGGTGGAGAGAGAGAGTTCAGAGATACATTGTTCTTACAGGAGTAGTAATAATAAACACAATCATATTAATACAAAGAGCCATAAAAACAATAAATATATCTGAGGTGCCAACAGTATGCTCATCATCGATAAGGAATTAAGTCCTCTCGTTAAGCTGTGATCTATATTGTCTAAACTACAGGAAAAGTGAGCAGCTGAGGTTGCGTAGCCTAGGGTGGAATAAGGTACAAGGCCATGGGTCATTCTCCTGGCTAAACGGTGTTGGTAAGGACTGCCATACTCTGTCTTCTGTTGTGCTCTAAAGCTTTGACTTTGTGGACCCAAGACCAGAGTGGAAGGAATGGAGAGTCCTAGGAGAAAGATGATCTTAAGGGGTAAAAGGCATCTTTGAGATGTTGAGAAATGAATGGTATGTACAAGAATATAGAAGAATCACCCTGAGAATTCCATGCATCTTGTTCTCATTGGAACCATTGCCAGTGGGAGCGGTACTTGGAATCATCTTTGAAAAAGAGAAAGCTGGATACCCTGCTTCAGGCTCTGGAAAGAGGTAATATTTTCACTGCATTTAAGAGAATTAAGAGTTCTGTACCCAGAGTGGACCCCAGGCCTCCTAGTCCTGAATTGTGTCTCAGAAGGGGGGACAGTAAGAAGGTGGAAGCTAACATGGTCATTGAATGGGGAGAAAAATTGGTCTTCGAGAGTGTTGGAGGAGATTGTTGGGGGTTAAAAGAGAAGGAAAGTGGGGTGAGAGGGGATTGGAGAGAAAAGGAGAATGCAGGCAGGTAATTCAAAGAGGGAGTTCAGTGCCTTTTCATCTTCTCATTGAAAATGGATCGTCCACTTGATCCATTTTGCCACAGGGACATGCCCCAAAGTCAGGCACATACAGCTGAAAGTACCAGATAAATCAGTACAGAAACCGGCTCCTGCCTGAATTACCAAATGCAGGAGAAAAAATATAGTGCAAAATATAAAATAAAATATTTACATTGCCCTTTTAAATGTCTTTTGGTTCAGATCCAATTAGAATCGTATACTCAGTGTGAAGAAGGTTTTTACTGATGAGAAACAAAACAACAGAAAACAAAACTGTGGTCCAGAAAGGTTAAGTGACTTTCTGAAAGTCACACAATGGCTTTCTAACTCCCAGTGTAGGTATCCTGCCGCAGAGGGGAGGCAACACCTCCATTCACCCTACTCTTGCCAGCCTGACTGTCTCCCAGGACAGCTTTCTCACCACGTTAGGACAAACTCTGGGTTCATTTTGAACGAGAACGGCTTAATCCTTCTGGGTCTTGGTTTTCCCCGCTGTAGGGTGAGGGTATGGAATGGACGACCCTTCGCAATCTCTACTACGTCGCTAAGGGCTAAGAAGTGGACCCAACTTGCCACCAACTCAGCATTTGCTTGACTTCTCAATACCCTGGAAAAGTGGTTTCTAAAATGTGGCCCTGGACCAGCAGCATCAGCATCACCCAGGAACTTATCAGAAAGGCAAAATCTGAGGTCCACCCCAGACCTATTGAATGAGAAATTCTGGAGGTGGGGCCCAGCAATCTGCGTTTTAGCAAGCCTTCCAGGGGCTCTGCCACAGCTCAGTGCTGAATGCTTTCTGTCCCACACGCACACGTAACTAAGTTTTCGCCACTAACACTCCCCCTCCCACCCCCGCAACCCCCTCTCTTCCTCCCTTTCCTTCGCCGCTACATCCTGAGATGATGGAAGGAGGTCAGGGCGCTGTCAACGGAGGACAGGGTGGGGCTGAGGAGGCGACGTTTGGGCTTCCCCGAGATTCTCGACTGCCGCTGTCCCATGGGGGGGGGGTGAGGGGGGCGCGTCCAATAACAGCAAGTTGGCTTTCAATGATTTATCCAACAGTTTGCAGAAAGGAGGAGACAATTGAGAAACGAGTGTCAGAAAAAGGCTTGGGGAGAAGGGACGGGGCGAAAGAAAGGAAGGATAGTATGCGCGAGAGGAAGGGTCCGAGGAGAAGCTAAAGAGAAAATGGGGGGTTCGAGGGAGCCCCTGGGTGTGGGAGAAAGGCAGAGGACAATGCTTTCGGTACGGGAAAGGAAAAGAGGTTGGAGGAGAGCACGGGTCTAAGCGCAGCAGAAAGAAAGCGGGTGTTCGGGGAAAACGGCCCTAGAGTTTGGGGGACTGTGGGTTTTCCCCCAGCTTCCTTTCCAGGACTTTTTCTTTGCTGCACTTTGCTCCTCCCCCTCCTCCCCGCCTCCGCTCTCCCCCTCCCCCTCCCCGCGCGGTCATGGGAGGCTCCTAGGCAGGAGAAGCAAAAGAAGGAATTGTTTGCGAGTTCAGTCATCCAAAAAAGCTTCTTCCATATGGAGGGACCGGGAGCGCTGGGCGCGGCGTCCCCTGCCTTGTCCTCCTGCTGCCGCCACCGCCGCAGCCCCCGCTTCCTGCCGCGGGGACCCTGAGCCCCGGCCCGCCGGTGTCAGCGCCGCGCGCACACGCACGGACTCACGCACACACGCGCGCACACGCACACCCTCACACCCGCCGCAGCCACACGCGCCCGCACGCGCCCTTCCTCCCCGGCCGGAGACTCCTGCGTCCGGGGCTCTTTTGTTGCTCCCGCTGCGGCCGCTCTCCCGTGTGGTGTCCCCGGGTGTCACTGCGCGTGTTGTGGGTCGGTGCGGCGCTGTGCTGTGTGGCTGTCTCCGCGCCCACCACGCTGGCCCCCCGGCCCCGGCTCGCCCTAACCAGGCGCCGGCTGCACCAGAGGTGAGTCACGTCGCTGAAGTTTGTTTTCTTTTCATAAAAAGTTGTGTTTATTTGTCGTTTGGGGAGAGGAGGGGCGGGAGGCGGCCGCAGCCGGGGCGATACTGAGGAAGCGCCGCGAGTGGCTTCTGGGGGACGCGCTGGCGGCGGGAGCCGGGTCCGAGCCCTCGGCGGCCCGGCCGGCTCGGGCTGGGGGCTGCGGCCGAGGCGGGCGCGTGGGCGCCGAGACGCGGGAGTTGGGAAAGGGCTGGCCGCGGGGAACCCGGCGCTGCCGCCGCCTGCGAGCCGCGGCCAGGCTCAGGGGGCCACACCGCGTTGCAGCCGGCCGGGTCGTGCTTGCTTCGTCCCCGCGGTTCCCGGAAGCTTCTCGGGGGCAAGAAGGGCCCGGACAGCCACACTTCCCGCGAAGGCTGACACAAGTGCCCCGGCATGGAACCACTCCACACCCGTCTGGCCTCTTCGGGGGTGAGAGTTGATCGTAGTTGGCGTTTTAAAAGGAAAACAGTAAAACGAGGGACCGAGCGGACCGGGAGCTAAACAGCCTCAGAAAAGCATCCCTAGCTGGAGGGGTGGAAGGGGCGAGGCAGAGTGGCGTGGCCAGAGGTGTCTTTGGGGCTGGGGCAGCAGTAAGAGGGAGAGTGTGGGGCGTGTGTGTGTGTGTGTGTGTGCGTGTGTGCGTGCGTGTGTTCGCGCCCGCAGCGTCCTCCTGGGGTTGTGCTTTTGGAGTTTTTGTTTCTGTAACTGTGAGAAGGTGGCGGGATGAATCTCTAGAACAAGTGGGCTGTGGGGAGATCGAGAAACCCAGGAAGAATTTTCTGCTGGGTTTTGAAGAGCTTGCATGGCTTTCAGGGTGCTCAATGTTAGTTGGCTTTTCCAGGTGATAGGAGAATTTTGAGGGGTGGGAGGCAAGCAGAAAGAGGCGTTTAAGGAGCCCTGGGGTTTATTTAGTTTAGTTTTGTTTTGGGAATGGGGATGGCAGTGGCAGAGTTACTTGCAACAGAATTGTGTTCCTCCAGAGATGTGGCAGCAGAGCTAAGAATACCCAAACCACACACCAGCAATCCTAAACAGGCACTTTCTGGGTGTGGTGGGGCATTTTACTGCTCCCCCCATCCCTTTTCTGCAAGTTCAAATGGGTTCATATAAGTTTTTGACCCAGAGTTACCTCTTTGAGGGGACTGAGTGAAAAGTGTACTGAGTGAAAAGTGTATTTTGGTTTTAGGCCTTTGTGCCACCTCCAACTACTCTGTACCCAGCACACATATGTCATCTAGTTCTTTGTTGCCCAGAACTTTGCAAACATTGACCATTTGATGAACATAATTTTAAAAATTCTTGAATGTGCAGACATTTCTGATTTATTCCACAACTGGGTCCTAAACAAGCAGCCCAGCTCTGTGATGGTTTTTTCATCCTTTGGTTACAGCCAATAAATCAATCTCCATTTTCTAAGGAAAGCATGGAAAATATTAAAACACAGTCCTTTTGGACTCAGGTGGGGGCTGGATGCCCATACGTCTGGGTGACCTGTTTTCTGAACTTTATTTAAAGTGAATCTGAGGCAAGAGGTTGGCCATTTTGAGGTATGTAACAGGTTTTCCAAGAACATTTCTGAGGTCTTATAATTGGCACTTTTTAATGGTCTCATAATTGAAACCCAAAAGGTTCCCATGGTAATCTTGAAACACCTTGGGGTCAGTGGGACAGAGGCAGGGTGAAAAGAGCAGTGGAGTTATGATTTTCCTGCCAGATGAGTTTTTGAACTGAGTTTATGCAGAGGTAAAAATGAAAGAAGAGTTGCCTTATTGGGCCACTTCGCTGTCATGCCCGCTTCCATTTAGATTTATTACTCAGGACTTGACCCTTAGGGAGGCTAGAGGCTGTCTACACCTATGAAGTCTGAGGATTGAGACCTCAGACACTCTTTCAAGATATCTCAGAAGAGCAACATTTCAAGAGACATTCACTTGGGAGAAATTGTCCAAGCCACAGGCCGTTGACTATACTTGAAAAAGGAGGTTGATAGAGGCCAGGATAGCTGGTTCTTTGACCACATCTGAGGAGGTAGAGTGTGGGGAAAAACGGAACCCTACTTAGCTGTTAATGGATCAGCCAATTCATGATAAGGAGCGTGATTTATGTTCCTTTCTATCCTCCAAATGGATTCAGAGATTTTCCTCTCTTTGAAGTGCTTTTTCAAGTGTTTGATATCCCAGCCCTCTTCAGCAACTCATCTTTGGTTTCCCTAGCCTAAGAATGAATAGGAGATTTTACTCATGAAACAATTCAATTGGTTTCTCCATGCACCCCCAGGATTTAGGAAAGGAAGGCAAGAAGTGAGCCGGATGATCATAGTGTTCCACAGGGCCCTAGGGGGTCTGGCTGGGTTCAAATGTCATCAAAGTCACCGATATGGTTAATGAACTAAGGGTTTATCTCTGTGTCTTTCACACTGCAACAGAAGACCCCAGTGCATCAGGTAATTGCTATCCAGTACTTTGTGGCTTCTCAATAAGAAAATGTTAACTTGGCACCACCAAAAGATGTTGTACATTTAGAGTTTGCTTCCTTTCATCCAAACTCTAAGCTCCCTTGCTTTCTGGGAAAATATGGATGAGGGGAAGGGAATGGGAATTGGGGAGGGAGAGGGAAAAAAGTGATATGTTCCATTTAGAGAAATCTATTTTCCTTAACATATGTAACTTTTTGCCATACTCCAATTCAGCACACATTTATAGTGTATCAGACACCAGGCTGGGAGCTTTCTTGTCCCCGAAGAGTAAGTTTTCTTAGTCAAAGGGTCATCCCCTCCCAAATTTTATTTATTGCACAAGCGTCTACTAATAATTAAGAAAATGTTTTAAAAATTACCCACCATCCCATACTATAACATGACTTGTTTTTGTTCTCCATGTGCATACATGCTTTTTACATAGTTGTGATAAAAGTATAGACTCTTTTGTCATCAGACAGCCCTGAAGTATCCCTACATTTTTTACCAAAGGATCACAGAGAACAGACATATCCAACCACTTTGCTGTTGGTGGGAATGACCCAAATCCTAAGTGTGCACCCACATGGAGCCTTAACATGTAATATTTTCATAATTTGTGAGGTTGAATCAAATATTTGGGTTTGGGGGGGTGGGATGGGAAAGGGTGTTTGTTTTTAATCTAGAAATCCATGTTTACAAAAGCTTTCCTAAAGAAGGTTTTTGCCTCCTTGGAGCCCTCGGGGCTGGTAATGGGTGGAGAAGGGGAGTTGGAATGCAGGAAGGAGGGTTTAAAGGATCCATCTCAGTGACACTGCCTTTAGTATTAGGAAACTTGGGTTGGAGCGCTAGCTCTGCCTGTGAACTCCATTCAGACTGACTCAAACCACTGCACTAATCTATTTCTGCATCTCTGCTGCCTCAGAGTTAGACTTCTTCCCCAAGCTTGCCCTTCCTTTTATTATTCCATCATCTACACCATCTTGTCCGTTCCAGCTACCACCATACTTGTCAATGCCCTGGACAATTATTGCTGACACATGGCTGGGCGCCCACTCTCTACCTATCACCATCCCACCCATTCTCTATCAGTCCCATAGTCAAGTCACCACCCAGCTTAAAAACAGCCTAAGTTTAAAGTCCAAATTTCTTGGCCCTCTCGTATGTAGGCTCTGTCCCATCTCATGATAATATTACTCAGTAGGAACCTTCTGCTCTGGCCTGGCCCATCTGGCAGCTGACCCTTGATTTTTGCTGAGTTCATTCCTTGCCTACTGCCTTATCAGCCCAGACCCCTTCCCTGTAAGCCCATCTTATTTTGTATGAGACCTGCTTAAAATGTGTCCTTAAGAAACATTTGTTGAATGTTGATGACAATGAACTGCTGGATGTAGAAGTAATGATTTTGTAAAATGTAATCGTTGTTCTTAATGCATTGCTCATTTCACCTCTAGCAAGGAGCCATGTAACTGGACATTTAGGGAGGCTGTGGTCTTAGAAAATTGCTTCTCCTGTGTTTTCTTATTTATAAATGGATTAATAAGGAATTACTACGGTTTATAGCAATGCACCTTATAAAAAGCAAATACTGCCGGACTGTTTGTTTATTATGATGTTCAAAAGGTGAGATAATTTTTTTCTTCAGTGTGGAGCAAGCTTCCTGGAACCCATGACCCATGAAGTCTTGTCAACATTCATACCATTTGAGAGTAGCAGCAAAGAGCTGGAGGTAGTAGGTGAGGTTTTCTGCTGACAGTCTAATATATTGGGCCTATTGGGTCAGCCCTTTTTTTCATGCTTGGTTTTCCCACTTGAAGACAGCATTCCTCATCCTTGAGTACTGGAAAAGTCCAGCCTTGAGTATATTCTGGACTAAACTTCAGGTTGGTTCTAGTTTGGCTCCTATACTGTTTAAGTCAAAGCTGTGGGGTTATGTGAACCCCCCTTTCCCTGAGGCAAACTCTGTCAGACCTGTCAGATACAGACCACTTACTATGGGATTTGGAGTTTAGGCTTGCTGTGGAAAAGTCCTGCTTAGGTTTGGGTGAGGAAAGCTGTGTGTTTATTTCTCTCTCAACGGTATTACAGCGCATGCCTTGTGGTCCAATGTACCGGACAGTGTTTATCTCACAAAAACCAGAGGGATTGCTCTTCTTCCCATCTTCTGAAGTAAAGTTAGGAAATAATTTCTCTTTTCCTAATGGTGAATTTGGCCTTATCTTCAAAGAAGGCCTTTGATGTTTGGGGCAGGATTATTGGGCAGTAAGAGGAAATCATAGCAGAAAAACCATAATAACCAGTAATACACAGTCAACATAATTCAGTTGCCAGAGAAAATGTTGAGGAAAGTCTCAACTGGTTCTCCTGGTTAGTAACAGGAAAGTGCATAATATGGGCAGGGTAAGTAGGTCTGAAGAAAAATTACCCAAAAGGAGCCAAGCAGTGGAAAATATGGCAAAGGAATGTTTATTCTTCTCCAAAATGAGTTTGGATAGCATTGGACGAGATGAGGGTGATGAAGGGTGTGTAGGTTGGAGCCTTCACCCTTTCAACAAACTTTTATTGAGTGTTTGCTGTGTCCCTAGCATCATGGCATGGGCTGGAAGGGATCAGCACCAGAGCCCACGCCATGCAGAATTCCACTCCTGACGGGAAGGGGAGGCAGAGCAGGGCCTGGCAAACCCTAGTGTTGAAGAACTTGGAGTGGGTTGATCAAGAAAGGGGAGGGGAGTCAAAATCTCAGGCTATCTTAAGGGCAGAGATGAGACTGGCAGTACTAAGTGTTCTTTTACTTCTGCCTGTATGTGTTTGTTGTTCATTATTTTCTCCTAGAAAACTCATTTTTCCTCAGTGGATAATAGGCTTAAATATGCTGGAGACACGAATTTCAAACCCTGAGTAATGTTGTTGTTTTGTTTTTTTTAATTTTAGAAAAGTTAAAATATGGAATCTCTGCATTGAATGCAGAATCTCACAAATCTGGGTCTCAGGCAAGTTTCTATAACAAGTTACTGAATAGCTTTTAGGGAAAAAAAAGAGAAATGTGTGATTTTTTTTTCTTTCTCATCTATGTCGGATTTTAGCGGGGAATTCTAGAAACACATGCCTGAATTGAGCTTTTTACTTTTCAATTCCATTTGTCTTCATTCTACTGTCTGCAGTAGGATTGCTTAGCTCTGAAATCATTCCCAGACTAGCCAGTGAGGGAACATTTATGATAGGGACATAAAAGTTGCTGGGCTCTCCAATAGCCCAGAAACCTCCTTGGCTGCAGAGAGGCAAATATCACACAGGGTGGGAACTACAGGTACGGGAGGAGGGTATGTGGAACTGGCTGGCCTTGGAGCCCCCATCCACACTGGGCCTGGAATTGGACTCTAGAAGAGAGCCTTCCCTGACCTTCCCTAGCTCTGCCAACATTTTTCCAGATTAGTCCCAGCCAAGTGCCTTTACTAGTAGTCTGAACTTACCTAACGTTACAATCCCAGCAGATTTATTAGCTATGGGTCACAGTTAATTGGAGAGGAAAATTGGGGGTTCTGGGTTTATTAGTTTTCTATGAAAGCAGAGCCTGCTCTTAATTATTTCACAAATCATCTCCACTTGACTCTCCTTCTGTTTTCTGTCTCATGACTATTGTCCCATAGTGGTATTATGGTAGCTCTTCCTTCTTATGTAGCTGTGCCCAAGTGAGGAGGGTGTAATAATTCAATCAGTCAGCATAGTGCTCTCTTTTGCAAGTAAGACCACATAAAGTTATGGAAATTCACAGCTGTTTACCTCTGTCATTATGAATGGATGTTTTGTAGTGAACAAGTTATATAAGAATCTGCTGTGTTATAGCCAAGAGTTAGTTTCTAATGGATCTTCCGATGTGCAGGCCTCTGAAACAATCATCTGTCACGCTTCCTTGAGACCTTTGGTGGTCTGCCATCTGCAAAGGCTGAGCCAGCTCCAGGTGGAAGCCCTGCAGTCAGGTGCTTTTCATTCTATAGGCTTCTGTTGCAGAGATGGGGGCTGGGGAGCTCGGCCTGGCTTCAGCCTGTCTGGACTGTGGCAGTTTGCCAGCAAGTTTCACTGGGTGGTCTTTGACAATGGGAGGGAGGGGGGGTGTGGGGGAGCTCAGCTCTCCTCCCCAAAGGGAAACAACAAGTTTGCTTTCTGTAGGTGGGTTTCACATTGGAAACCAATCCCCTTGTCACTGACACACCATATAGGACTTGAGCGTGGGTGAAAAGGATTGAGGAGGTTGCCTGAAGGTGGTATTGTGATGGAGTTAATTTTTGTTTCCCGGATTTTACAAATGAATCCGTGTGTTCATGTGATGAGCCTCCCTCCCAAGGGGGTGAGCACACACAAGCAGCAGGTACCCTTCATCACATGAGGGAAGAATTATTATTCTCAGTTGTCAGGTAGAGAAGAAGATTTCCTGGTGCAGCCTCTCACCCCAGTGTTCAGGGAATCAGTTGTGGACCTGGAGTGTAGGTCAGGATGGGCTAATTTCAGTGCCAGAGAGGCAGCACTGCCTGCCTCAGCCATCCTTCCAGTGACAGGGAGAATGACAGCTGCTATTTAGTGAGCACCTCCTGTGTGCCAGGCCTGTGCTAGGCGCTGCAACATTCAGCCTGCAATCTTCCCACAGTCCTGAGAAAATGGGCATTATTACCCTATTCTGCAGATAAGGGAGCCGAAGCTTAGATAATTGTAGTGACTTGTTCTGGTCTCACAGCTGGTAAGTGGTAGAGCCAAGATTTCATTGTGATCTGCTGACTCCAAAACTCAGGTTTTGCAGAATAAAAAAATGCCCAGATAAGCATTCCCCCAAATCAGAGTCCCCCTTAGCTTGGGAGAAGTGTTTTCTTTGCAACTTTCAAAGGGGCAGGTGGGGGCCTCTATGAGACTTGTCTTAAGAGACACCGACTTAAAACTGGGACTACAACAGGGAGGTTTTGGATGGCCCAGCAGCAGCAGATAGGAGAAGCCAGGCTTTGCAGGCTGATGAAAGCCATTTCCATCTTGGGTTTCATCTCAGAACACCTCTTGACTTTTTCCCCCCTTCTCTGGGACACTGAATTGGCTGTTCTGAATCTGCTTCCACTATAGCTGCCAGGTGAATCCATTTGCTCCTACAATCTCTGCAAGTCTGATCAAGCAGGTCATCCGTGCCCTTGATGGGGTGAGGGGGAGAAGGTGTTTGGCCCAGCAGATACCTTTACTGGGCAGGAGAAGTGGCAGCTTGTACAGAAAAATACCCTGGGGAAGGCAGTGGCAGCTTTGACAGACGGGTAACTGACAGGAGCTGCTACCTTCCAGGCAAATACTCACAGGGCAGCTAGCAGAAAGAATTCAACAGGCAGTTACCTGCAGAAGAGCAAAGTAGACCTCTCCTTACTGGCTTAGGGGAGTGGTGGAGGTATGGCTGCGGAGGACATGTAGTTACCCTGTTCCTCGTTTTTCTTTAACAAACATGGAGAGCCTGAAGCCAAGGTGTTTGGGGTTTGAAGGGAACCCAGGACTCCTGGATTTAAGATATGATTATGTGACCAACTACTTGGGTAACGGAGAGGAAGCCATGGAAACTCTCTGCGCCTTTATCCCCTTGTCCTTGCAAGCCGCCTTCTCAGAGCACTATGAGAATGCAGTGAAATGGCACAAGGGAACACTTCTGATTGAAAATGTTCCTGCTTGCCTCAAAGCCCAAGGCCTTTGGCACCTGTGCTCCCTCAAGATGAGTTAGGACATAAGAAATTCTAGGGAACTGGTCAAGGCCAGAGTCTGGACACAAGGGATGCATCTGCTTCTGCAGTTGTGTTTTTGTTTTCTCAGGGCAGGAGCCTGGATTGGACGCTGTTTGGTCACATTGTCAGAAACCCTCCTGGATCCCCCCAGACAAGCTGCCTTTCCCTCTCTCCCGGAACAAAGCACAAAAGGGTCTCAGGGTCTGGCAAGAGTTGGGAGAGGGAAAAAACTCATGGCAAAAGGATTCTGTTTAACATTCTTCCTTGAGAGAGGAAGGAACAGGAATCTGGGGAGTTTCTGGGGGATCCCATCTGAGAGGGCAGAAGTCTGGACTGAGTATAATTAGAAAAAGGGTGAAGAACTGGGGGAAGATGGTTGTTGCAGGAGGGAGGAGTGTTTCTGGAGCCATTTCCAGGTTTAAGATTGTGCAGCATCCTGGTTAATGGGAGGCTTTGGAAACAGGCCTGGGTTTCAATCCTGGCTTGGCCAGTCACTAGGTGTGTGTCCCTAGGAAAATGACCCCAGTTTCTTAAGGTTGTTGCACAGGGGAAGCCAAATAATGCATACACAGCATATGAAATGCATTGGTGCAATCGGAAGGAGGGAATTGTTTTTAGGAAAAGGAAGAAGACCCAAGTGAAAGGTGGGTTATGGGGTTGGGCTGCTAGAGGGATGAATAAGGGGAAGGCCTGTGACCGAGCCCCCATCGGCTCAAGATCTGCAGAGAGAAAGGAATCAGGATGGGGAGAAAGAGGAGCACACAGTGCGCCAAGGCCGCCTTCTGGTGCACCATTTGGTGCCAGTCCTCAGGCCAGCTCCTGGGGTAGATAAGCCCAACCACCACCCCCAGCCTTCTCCTCTGCTTCTTCTCCAACTCAGCATTTCCCAGTCTACCAGTTCTGCCAAAAATCTCAGTCATCCTTGACCCTGTATTCCACTTTAAATTGGCAAGTAGTATTAGCTTTATCTTCAAAATGCTTCCAGAATCCTGCAACTGTTCAGCACTCTAGTATTCTATCGACATTTCTGACCTGGACCATCGCAATAGCTTCTTAGGTGTTCTCCCTGCTTCCGCTCTTCCCTGACACCCTCCTCCCCCTGCCCCAGACCCATCGCCCCTTCTTCATAGAGAAGTCAGTGTCACACTTCCCAAACAGAAGCCAGACAAGGCCACTTCTCGGCAAAACACTTTCCATGGCTTCCAGTTTCCTTCAGAGAAAAACCCAAACACCTTATAGTGCCCTTCCCCCCGCTGGTTCCCACACTTACCTCACCCCCCCCCAACTCCCGCAGCCCCATTGGCCTCCTTGTCACCCCTCAAACTAGCTGAGCAATCTGTCTGCTCAGGGGCTTTGCACTTGCTTTGCCCTGTGGCCTGGGGGTTCTTTCCCAGATGTCTGCACAGCTCCCCCCTTATTTCATTCAGGTGCCTGCTTCATTGTCACCTTAACCACCCTTATTTAAATAGCACTCTCATCATCATTCACTCTGCCTTCAACCTAGTTTATTGTTCCTCACCCTCCTGACATATGTGTGTGTGTGTGTGTGTGTGTGTGTGTGTGTGTGTGTGTGTGTGTGTGTGTGTGTGTGTGTGTATATATATTTTTTTTTGGTCCATTTGCTTATTGCCTGCTTCCCTTCTAGAATGGTAGTTCCATCAGACCAGGGACTTTGTTTTGTTCCTCACTGCACTCACAGTGCCTAGAATAGAATCTAGTAGCTAATTGGTGCTCAAATTTTATTTATTTGTTTATTTTGATAGTCTGTAGGACTCTTGTGATTCTTAAAAGGGATTTATCAAAGTTTCAAACAAAATGAAATAATTTCATATGGATTTATATAAGAAAATGCAGTCAGGGGTATGTGTATATGGGGAATCTGGGGTAGAGGTGCTGAGAGCTCTGATGATTTTAGAGTGTCTGTTTTAGAACAGCCAGGAAGCAGTTTCAAGGCCACAGCAGGAGCCCTGTTCCTTCTCTCTTCCTCACGGCGACTGACTTCAGGAGTGTCCTTGGGCGTGTGGTTGTTCCATCTGCAAGGGGGATGTAAGAATGGATGCCCCTCTGCCCCTTCCTCTTCACTCACTCAAGCAGAATTTGTGGAACATCTGTCTTTGCCCAGCACTGTGCGAAGCCTGGCTGGGAGATGCAGGGAAGCCTGACTCATTCTCTCATCCCTGATGCTCAGGATTGGTAGTTCATCAGGACTTCCTGGCTGTGCCTGGGCTGTCTGTTTCACTGCTCCCCTCCTTTCACAACCTGACTCAGATTGGGGTTCTGTCGAGTCTTGTTTGGAAGCACAACCAGGGACTTGTGTTGAATTTGAGCATAGTTCAGTTCCCCACATACAGGAGGTCCCATGGGGCTAGGCCCCATGCCAGGCATGTGGGTGACAGGAATAGTCCGTGCTGTTGGATGGAGAGTGGACAGGCCATGCGGGTAAGGAGCAGCACGTCAGCAGGTCCACCCGTGAGAACAGATCTGACTTCAAACTGCATCTCAGTCATGTCTGACTTGGTTTTAGATTTAGAAGCTGAGGAAGAATGACAATAGGGATCAGATACCAGGAGGTCTTGTGCTGACAACAAAGGTGGAATAATATGCCTGAGAAACTGAACAACCAGATGCCTTAACCCAACGTGGAAGCATCTCAGGGAGCTGAGGTTGGGTAACAGCCCAAGCCTCCTCCTCTGATTTTGTTTTGTGTTTGTAAATTAATATGCACCCCTTTTGGGGGAGCAATTTTAGGTTTACAGAAAAAAATAAGTGAAAAATACAGAGAGTTGCCATACCAATTTACCCCTATCATTTAACCCCCACCAGTTTCCTTTATTATTAACATCTTATGTTGGTGCAAAACATTTATTACAATTGATGAGCCAATATTGATACATAATTATTAACTAAAGTCCATAGTTTACATTAGGGTTCACTCTTTGTGTGGCACATTTTCTGAATTTTGATAAATGTACAATGACACGTATCCACCGTTATAGGGTCATACAGTATAATAGTTTCACTGCTGAAAGATCCCCTGTGCTCTACATATTCATCTCTCCCTCCCATCGCACCACCCTCAGCCCCTGGCAAGCACTGATTTTACTGTCTATCGTTTTGCCTTTTCCAGAATGTCATATAGTTGGAATCACACAGTATTAGCCTTTTCATATCAGCTTCTTTCAATTTGCAATCTCCTCCAGTTTTACACATGGCCTCTCTCCGTGTCTTATACACACATCCAGCTGGGGAGCAAAGAAAGGGCTGGAACCTGGAGCTAAAGCCAGCCAAGGGCAGAGACCCATCCACCGGTGCCCTGCGCATCTGCAGAGCCTTCTCTTTACCGTCTTCCACTGATGCGCGTGTGGGCCCTGTGCTACTGGAGTTTAACCCAGGCTGGTAAACTGTCAGGAGATGTCTGTGTTTTAGTTCCACATCTGGTAGTATCAGCTGAGCGGAGCTCCCCATCAGTCCCTAAATAGAAAGACAGGAGGAGCACATGGCGCTGTTTGCCTTCCTCCTCAGCAGTTTGTTTTACTTGCTTTGGAGCTGTGGACGAGCCAGCCGTGGGGAAGTGGGTGTCCCCTGGGTAGGCAGCGCTCCTGCACAGCCACATCCGGTGGTGGGCCGCAGGTCCCCCAGCCTCTGAAGTTGTTTTCAGCCCTGCCCAGGTTCCTGCGGTGTCTGCGTTGAGCCCTGGGCCCGTTTTGTGGTCACAGAGGAGGAAGACCAATCAGGTGCAAAGAGATCAAGGACATTTTCCCTGTTAAGAGGTACTTCTTTCTTGAGTCAGCCTCAAAAACGTGGATTCCTTGGGAGTTTGGTGGCAGGACCCCTAGTATTCAGGGCATTCACCAGTCACTCTAAACAGCAAGGCTCTCTGGAGGATAGGTGATGATGATGGATTTTACAGTGTGAGCAGAAGGAGGGAGCTCCTCCAGTCCCAACTCCAACTCTGGACCACATTTAGGGGAAAGGAAAGTGCATTTGAGTGGGGGGTCATATGGATTATCTGAACCAGGCTGAAAGGTCCCAAAGGCTGAGTAAAAGGGGTATACTAAGTAGAGGAGTTCCAACCCTGAAGAACAGAGACTTAAATTCAGACCCCAGCTTCTATCTTCCTGTTTGGAATAAACAGCAAGATGAGGCCAGCTGGTACCTTCTCACACTGAAAGACACCACCCAGGTATGTCAGAGTTTAGGATAAAGGAGGAATAAGACTTGTTGGATACGATGGAAAGTCAGTTTTTGGATTATGGAAATTTCATGCTAAATGTCCAAATCCATACCACTTCTCCTCTGGTTTTCTTTTCTTCCCCAGCCCGTCCGCCAGTCTGTAGCCTGACCAGTGACTCACTAAGAGCTCTGGGCTGCCATTCAGTGGCTCTACCTCGTTGTCCTCTGAGTAAGTGCAGACAAATAAAATTTGTCCCAGGTTTGTCCCTTAGATTGTGAGCACTGATGCAAGAGAGTGTTTAAAGCTCTTTACAGGCAAGCTGTCCTTCCTTTTGTTGTTAATTATGGAATGGAGGTGGAGTCTTATGGCCCCTGTCTTCTTGGGTCTCACTCCAGAGTCTGGAAGGATATAACAGCAATTATTGACCATCAGCTAATCCAGAAGCCTTGGTTTACATGGTGAGAGGATAAAGAACTTCTGAACTGTGTGAATGTGGGACCCATGTTCCTTACCAAATCCTGCCTTCACCCTTCACCCCTAAATCACCCTGCCCACACTGTCTCCCCCCAGGAGGTACAATGAGAGTCCTGAGAAAGAATCCTAGACTGGCTTCTGTAAGTACATGCCAGGTAATACGTGACTATGAGCAGGGACCACGTTTTCTGAACCAAAAGACAAATACCAGGCTACTTCAGAAAGTTCATAGAAAGATGGTATTATCTTTTAATTCTATTTTTCCACAGACTTTTTGAAGTATGCTCTGTACATGATCTGACAAAGCATTAGGGGTTTTGTGTTGTTTTTTTTCTGATGTGGGGAAAGAAAAAAACATCTCAGAAAGGCTGATTTTGTAAATATCTTGTGATGCATTTTTTAAAATTACCTTTAGCATAAGCGATGGCATTCTTTATAGTGGGGTCATCCCAGAACCTCCAAGTGGTGTGGTCTCCTGTTAGATAGAGCCTGAGGTGCAAAGAGGCACAGCTTTGGCCTTGCTCCACGTGGGGAGCTTCAGCCAGTGTTGGTGGAAGGAAGTCTCTAGTGTGGTCTAGGTCTTCTCTAGTACTTTCTCTCCAGAGCACTTTCTTTCCAAAGCCATCTGTAGAAATGAGGGCAGGCTCCCAATTTTACTCAGCCTCCAAGCAGTGGAACAGGAAGGCTCCCTAATAACTAAGTTCTACGTGCTTTGAAAGTCGGGAAGTAAAGAGGAACTGCGTGTCCAATTGAGATGGAATCTTAGGCAGGCAGAACTGATTTTCCCTACATGGGAAATTAAGCAAATGACAGCGCTAACACCCTTGGTCTGGGTAAGGGAAAGGCAGTGAGTCCTTTCTCTGCATCTTGGCCAAAATGAGGCATGCTTCCCCGCCCCAGCCTGGGGGGTTCTGATTGGTCTCCCTTGGGTGAAGCATGCCCCCCACTAAACTCATGATACCCACTGCAGCCTGCCTCTCTTCAGTCACTTGATGTCTCATACTCAGCTATTATTGCTTATTCAGGCATCCAGCAATAAGCCTTGCCTGAGAGCAACACATTCGTACCTCTTCAGGCATTTGCCACAGGCACCCAAAAACGTTTGTTATCATCAGAGTGTCCTTTCAATAGACTGATCACTATATATTTATTGAGCATTGTGCCTACTGCCCTCAAGAGAATTTTATCCTAGTTTCTGAATATTTCTCACATTAAAATTGGAGGTCATTTCACATTGAATGGCATTAACCACATTATCTCCTTAGAGAGTGCTTGGCTCAGAGTAGGTGCTTAGATGGTCTCCATCATCATCATCATCATCACCATCATCACCATCACCATCACCATAATTATTGCTTTGGCCTGAGATGAGCTGCTGATTTGTGATGCTCTCCCAAGAGCCCTTATTTTTGGAGAATTTGAATTTAAAGAATTTTGTCAATTTTGATATGTTGGAGAATTTTATAGGTAGAGAAGTGGAGGCCCAGGGAAAAGTGATAGGTTCAGAAGTCCAAGCTGGTTTCCTTGATGGTCTTTCACCTGGACCTTGAGACCTCTGCACTTGGTTGGTTCTGCCATTCACAGAGAAGCCAGCCAGCGTTGGGGACATGTTGTTGATGAGATATGGTCAGGGTCCTGGGGAAGGCCCTTTCTGGACAGGGAAGCCCCAAAAAGAAGCAGAGAGCATGGGGGGTGGGGGCAGCCAGCTTGCTCAAGGTCCTTGAGCCCAGAGAGCCAAGGAGATAGGCACCTTGGGGTCTCCTCTGGCTGTCTCCTTTTCAGGGGTGGGGCTGCTTCTTTGGCCAGACACTGGGTAGCCTCTGAAGGTCAAAGCAGGTGTATCCCTCTCTGCCAGAACCTGGGCACTTGCTGAACCCTGTCTGACAGTGCTATTTGCCTTCATCGAGAGGATATTGGGTGGTTGGACTGGAAGTTGTAGGATTGGGAAAGTTTGAAGAGGATCTTGTTCTAGTTATCCTGTTTAACAAAAAAAGCTTTATTATTATTTTTTAAATTAAAAAACTCAAACATACATGAGGAAAGAGTAGTATCATGAATCTTAGGTACCCACTACCCAGATTCAACAATTATCAACACAAAGAAAAGTTTTTTTCCCCAAAACATTACTTTGTTTCCATCACTGTGCTGTGTGCACAGATGGGGCCAAGAAAGATGCCACATGGTTACTCTTTCCAAAGTCTTCCTGCCTCCTCTTACCAGTGAAGTGGAGAGGAAAGAACATCAGACCAGGGTACTCCAGGTTGGTTCACAGATGCTCTGTGGTGCTCTGAGATGTTTCTGTTTGTCTCCTTTACCAGATGTTGAGCTCTTACTGAAAGCTTGAACTTTATCTCTGGATTTGCAGGGACTAGTATTTGATGGTGTTCAATGAGCACGTGTTAACTTGTTGGGCAGGTGATTCTGTGAGACAGTGGGTTTCCATCTGGACAGGCGGAAGCAATGAGAGTGCTTAGCTCACCATCTTGGTGGGGGAAGGTGCTGATGACAGTATAGAGTTGAGTGAGGGGCCATTATCCAAACCCTAGGGGATGCTGAATGGGAAAGACAGAGCCTCATGTTGAAGGGGTAGGTGTGACCATTCTAAAGTGCAGAAACTCCTGATTTTGCCTAGTAGGAAGTCAGCAGTGGGAGGAATAGGAGAGACTGGAGTGGAGCTGCTCTCTTCCTGGGCCCCAGATTCAGGCGTCCTTGGGATGTGCGTGAGGTGAGGCAGGATTCTAAGAATGGAGGCTTCATCTCCAGACCTGTTTTTCTGGGTGGCCACAAGCAGCCTGCAAGCCCTGCACTATCAGGGCCTGCATGCCATCCCAAGTACTGTTTTATTCATTTTGGAGTTGGCAAGAGAGGGCAGGAGAGGAATGGGGCTCTTGCAAGTGTGGGGGAAGTGGAGTCTGCTTCTGACCTCTGTGATGCACTGCAGTTCAGCTGCAGTGAGCCCCTCTGGGTCAGTGCTGGGTGGGGTGGGTGGTTAAAGCATATTGAATGGGGTAGAGGGGGGACACTTCAAACACAGACCTGACCCTGAGGTGTAACAGGAAGAGGCCTCAGGCAGGGTGTTCCAAGCCCCAGGACAGACCCTGGGGAAGTGTCCAGGCCCTGACATTCAGCAGCCAACCTGCCCCTCCCACCCCTTGCCTAGTCTTTTCTAGTTTAAACTTCCAGCCTGATCCTCCCCATACATGCATGAGGCGTGTCTGTGTGTGTGTGTGTGTGTATGTGTGTGTGTATTTTAATTTTTATTCTTGGCAGAAGTTAAGACACAAAATGGATTTGGAAGGAGATGAAACCAGTCTGGGTATATGCTGGGCAGCAGGCAGCTTTATTCGTGGAGTGGGAGGGCCGGGAGGGGGAGTGGGCTGGAGCTCTAAAGTGGGGGTTGTCTCCACCCCCTATAAGAACCAAACTGAAAATTGACTCCTTCGGGGAAGGCCACGAGCTAGAAGCTGAGCTGTTAACCCCTCGGGTTGTCAAACAGCTGTTTCCAATGGAGCCATAGCCCTCTGGTCCAATCTGGTGTTAAGTGGACGTGGAACCCCTGATGGCCAACACTTGTTCCACTTCCTAGTGGTCTGCCAGCCCCTGGAGACTGTTCTCTTTGTTAAAGGAGTCATTGGTGGTTTCTCAGGCTTCGACTTGTAAGTGCTCAAATTTGCACATGCTTGGAAAACATCTCCATCCTGCTAACGTCTTATTTGGTACCACCCCCTCCTGCCCCCTGAAGTGAGTGATTGTGGCCTCAGTCAGCAGGGGTGAGTATGGCTCAGGGACCTGTTTGAGTGTCACCTTTGCTATCATGGAGGCCCCCAAAGCAGGTGCTCTTTGCAATGGTGGCCTCCTCTTGGGTCTTTATTTCTGTGCCGAGAAGAGAAAACTAGGAAAGTCTAAAAAATATCTGGGGAAATCTGAGAGAAGATTTTTGGGCAAAATGTTTTCTTCCTTAAAATGTATTAAGATATTCAATTTATGGGATGAGAAATATTTATTTTAGCTTTAAAAATTACAAGGATTTCTTTAAAATAGTATAGTAAGGAACATCTTTATGTATCACTCTTAATTTCAACCGTTGCATCCAGTGCAACCAGGGCATTTCTAGCAGACAGTCTTTACCCAATGACCCCAAAATCCGTGGCAGAGACACCTATATGGTGGTTCTCAACCCTGGCTGCACATTACAATTTCCAGGAAAGAGTTTTGAAGATACTGATGCCTAGGCCCCAGCTCCAGAGGTTCTAACTTCACTTCCTGAGGAGCTGCCCAGGCACTGCTATCTTTTAAAGTTTCCCCAGACGATTCTCCTGTGCAGCCAGAGTTGGGAGTCTCAGATCTAATGCTACATAAGAACAGAAGGAAGATGAGAAAAGCTGGGTTAAGAAAAGGCAAGAATTTTGTTGTCTCTCAGTACGTACATGCTGGTGCATATAACTTGGATCCCAGACTCAAAGTGCCGCTACTAGTATTTGGACCTTATTTGGGTATTCAGACACCCAGGCTGATCCTAGGTGAGTGTGGGGAACTTTCAGACACACAAGTACAACAGATCTTGGTGCAGAATGTGTTGTGAAAATCTGCCAAACCAACGCGCCTGAAACTTGGTGGCTAATGCATGCCTCCAGCTCAGACCTTTTTTTCTGCCTTTCTCAGTTACTTTTATGAAAACAGTTTTGTTGTATATCTGCTTCTGGAGCTTACAGACCCCTCGAGCCCGTTCACAAACACTTCACATGCAGGTCTATGAGCTAGATAACTGGCAAAAATGTCCTTAGAGCCTTGGTTGAAGAGATAATAGTCTTTATTCAGCACATACACATCTAATACCTAGGCAGTCCAAAGAGAAACTCAGAAACTGAACTGCTACCGGCAAAGTCCACTGAAAAACTGAACAGCTGCCAGCAGAGTAAAACATGCTTTGTTTTTAGATGCGAGCTCTGCTGGTCAGCTTTTGCCTCACAAACTGAAGAACACACAATAGCAACAAAACTAAAAAAATTCATTGGTGCACATGTGCACTAAATCCACACAACTTGTTTACAAGAAATGTGCTGCTCGACCCCCAACCAGACCTGAGCCAAGGGAGCCTGACTAAATTATCCTATTTTCCCCACACTGCTTGAAGTGACTAAGGACACCAAGACCAGCAGGCAAGGGAAGCAGAAAGCCCTGGCTTTGAATCCTTTACTTGAGGACAGTGCTTAATCTCTCTGAACCTCACTTGCTGCATCAGTAAAAAGGGGATGAGAATACCACCTACCCCACAGAGTTGTTTAGAAGTTAGACAAGATAAAGCATGTACATTATTAGCTCATTGTCTTGTACATATTAATCCAATAGATAGATCATTTTCTTTGTTTTATGTTAAGATTGATGGTTTCTTCTCATTCTAAATATGTGCTTTCATCCGATATTGCAACAAAACCTGGTATACTACATTCAGTAAATCTCAGTGACTTTTAATTACCCTTACAAATCAGAAGGAAATTAGTAATTTAGCAGAAAAACAAAGGCAGTTTTTAAATGTTAATATGCCCACCATAATAATTTCAGCAAAATAAGTACTATATGGTATATTTTACACAACTTACTAAACAAAGTAATTTCAGAACTGTAAAGTTTGTTAAAATATTAAATGTTTTCATGTTTTCCAAAACACTTGTGCATATTGTGTAAAAGCAACAGAATCCTGGAATCAGGGAAGTTGTTTTTTCATAAACTAAAGGAGTTGAATGTTGAGATAGACACAGCAAATTCTTTAAATTTGATAATGGGGCAAATATTTGATTTTATGGTCCAAGGGGTTGTTGGGAAATGAGGTCCCCAGACTTATACCTATGGGAAGATACAATATCAGTGATGACATGATAATATTTTGGGATAGCTTCTTTTTTTCAAATTTGCCTTTTTAATTACAAAAGTGATTACTACATACCTAGTCTGAATATTTCTGATGTAAAAAGTGCAAATCTCCTAATCTTCAGAGATAACTGATGTTAAAATTTTTTTTTTTTGTCTTTTTCGTGACCGGTACTCAGCCAGTGAGTGCACCGGCCATTCCTATATAGGATCTGAACCTGCGGCGGGAGCGTCACTGCGCTCCCAGCGCCGCAGTCTCCCGAGTGCGCCACGGGCTCGGCCCTGATGTTAAAAATTTAAGTGTTTTCTGACCTTTTCCTGTGACAATCCAAATAACTACATACCACATATTCATATATAACTTTTTTTTTAATTACAAAAATGGGATCATGCTATTTTGCAAGTTGATGTTGGGACATTCTCCAGGAACCTTTTAGACCAGCGTTTCCCAAAGTGTATTTGGCAAAGTTTTCATCACTAATGTTACTCTGAGAAAAAAGGATATTTTGGTCAAAAAAGTCCAGGCTGTGGTCAAGTAAGTCCAAGCCTGTGGTTACAGACTTTAGTGCATACTTTTCCCCCTTTTGGTAATTTGTGATGTATAGTAGCATGTTAAAAGCTCTGAAAAGGCCTGTAGCAAAGAAACCTGATTAGCTCTTCTTAAATTTCTTAATTTAGTATTTCCCTAAATTATTTTTGGTAGCATGTTTTAACCTCTGGTAGGTTTTTAGAGGTGTTGTCTTAGGCATTCCTCACTAATCTCCTCTCTACCAATATCCCCCACCCCCACCCATCTGTAACCTTGTGGGATAAGCAGGAAAACAGCTTTTATTCATTTAATCAACAAATACTTATTACACTCCTACTATGTGCCAAGCACTCTGATTAATGCTGGAAATATAATACTGATCAAGATGGCACTCTCCTCCCTCAAGGACTTTCACTGTTTGCCTGCAGCATAGTGATGGTATTAGTCATACCCATGATGGATTGCTGTCCTGTCGTGCACCTGGGAATGGCAGACCCTCAGCAGGGAGATCCTCTTTGCAGCTGGTGGAGCCCAGGAGCAGGAGGCTAGAAATACTCCCACCCCCTCTGCTCCTTCCCTTCCTTATGCCTCTCCAATTCCCCACACTTTGCTCCTGCTGTAAACAGTGGTGCCTGATCCAGCTGGCAAAACTCCATGTGTTTGTTTTCTCTGCATGTGCCAGCCTTGCATCAGGGCCACTGGGTTTCACAAGTTGGGGAGAGCTGGCAGGGGTCGGGGTGGGGGACTTCCAGCAGAACGGAGGGACTGACTGACAGACTGACTGGAGCATGCTTCAGATTTCCAAATTGGTATTTATTTAAGTTTTAGGTGGTTTAAAAGAGCTTTGTAATTGAGAAAGGAAAGATTGGGGGCAGGGTGGGGGACTGAATGTGTATATTTGGGGGTCAGCGAGGTGGTGAAGAAAGTAGGTTTGTATGAGGTCAGATGGGAAAGAAAGTAAACTGTCATGATTCTAAAGCATACTTAGCAGCTGGAGCTGGAGTTGTTTGCTGTGAGAGAGAGAGAGAGTGTGTGTGTGTGTGTGCGTGCGCGCGCACGCGTGTGTATGCATGTGTGCGTATCCATATGTCTGTCTTAGGGGAAGAGTGTGCATGTGCCCAGGGCAGGATGCTGGGAGAGCCTGGGTGGGGTGGTCAGCCCAATATCTCCTATAGGAGATATTGCCTATTCTTAAACCTCTTTTGCTGAAATATTAGGATGAATCTGCAGCAAGGATCAGACTAATGAAAATATTCCTAAAAGTAGCCCTAAAAGGAGTTATTCAAATTTAATAAGTTGTCATTTATTGAACACCTACTTTGTGCCAGTCATTATTCTAGATGCTTTACTAATAGATGAGTTACTAACATAATCCGTTTTTCCTTCAGCATCCCTGCGTGAGATAGGTTTTGTCCTACACAAAACTGGCTCTTCTTTAAGATCAGGGTAAGGGTTTCTTGCTTGCGGAAAAGACTAGGAGGGACATTGTCCGTGTCATCATGCTGTCAGATGCAAGATGAAGACTGGTAGCTTCTCATCTCCCATCTTGGCCCTGACTTCGGTAGTTCAGCCTTTACCCCAAGGCTTAGTTTTCATTTGAATGCTTCAGGTTTCCTGTGAGCATGCATGAGCGTGTTAGGGGTTGGTTGGTGCATATGGGTGTGTGCATGCATTAGGGTTTTAGGGGTTGGGGCTGGTTTTGCTTGGCATTTGCCTGAATCAGCTCCAGAACCAGACAACCAAGAAGCAGCAGGCTGGTCCTCATTCAGTCAGGGTCACAGAACCTGAGACCTGTTTTTGAGTCACGTGGAGGGTGTTGATGTGGCCTGGCGCCTTTGGTTGCTTAATCATCATGGGGAAAGGGCATGGAGAATAACTGCAAGTGGAAGCTTAATTAGAATTGGTAGTAATTATGTTGCCTAACTCAGTAAATGAAAGTAAGTCTTTTCAACCCCCAAAGCTCCCTAAATACCCAACTTCTACTAAGAAAACAGCTCCCTCCTTGTCCTTGTGACTACAGTGTTCGCTCTTCTCTGCCATGACCTCTCACCCTTGTGTCGCAGGTCATTATTTGTTCTTTCAACAGGTGTTTGCTGAATAACTAGAACTGTATTAGGGTCCATCAGATCAAAACTTCATGGACCACGGTTAGGCGTGGAAAGACCTTGGAGGTAGGAGGTCTTTACAACTTAGCAGACATTCATTGAGTACCTACCATGTGTCAAAGAGGGAGACTTATAAACAAATAAGTTACAGTGCAGTGTGAGAAGTGACAGTGTAGGAGAGAAACTGAGACTTCAGAGGTCCTGTAACAGAGATTTCTGTTAGCTCTAAGCCTTTTTCTTGCCTTAGCTGACAAGCTTTGATGAATCTTCCAGGACTATGTGGAATGAACGTGGGTGATAGAAAGGGGAATTCTTTTAGAATTTGTGAAAGGGGCTGAATTGGAGAACTGACCTTGTGTACTGAGCAGGTCCTAAGTATGTGAAAGGGTGTGTGTGTGTGTGCATGTGTGTGTGCATGTGTAAAGATATGTGTACATATTTCTCTTACCGTTGCCCTGATGTCTTTGCTTGTGGTCCTGATTCCTTGCCTGTTCTTTATAAAATCCACAGTTTATCTTGCAACTCATCTTTTCTTGAGGCCATGCTGACTTTCAATTTTGGTATAATAGATGTTGTCAAAGGTGAGTATCGACCAGGCCCTAAGCTCTTTGAGGACTGGAGGCTATGCCTTGTTTTTCTCTACAGGGCATGGCTCCGAGAGGGTGCTCAGGTGTGGTTTGCAGAACTGCACTGAGTTCTGCCCAAGTGCCCACCCCAGGAACCTATACCTCTCCTCAGGAGTGACTTCAGAGTTGCCAGTGGTTCTATCTGCTCTTCACTGCTGTTCAGTATCAACACTAAGTACAATGTCTTTGTTTTTCCTACTCCACTTATGGGCCAAATCCTGTCACCTTTCTGGATGACTTGGGGGAATGCCTTTTTTATGGCTCTGCGGATGTTGCAGGCTGAGTGCAGGCTGAGTGCGGATGTTGCAGGAGGCTCGCCCCCTGCAGGATTTCCTGGGATAATACACCCTATTATAAGGGCTCCATTGCTCTGTGGGCACTTTCGTGTAAAATCAGTGTTCCAGCCTTCCTCTGACCCTGCTGGTAGTAGTAAGGTTTGTGTTCACACCCTGATCACTAGTCAAATGTGATCGTTTTTACTTTGTCCTACCTAAGAGATAGAACTTTAAGCTTTTAAGATCTGCCTTATGTGCCGTTCAGGTCTTGGGACAGGTTTGTTTATATTCATTTTCAGACTGTCTACCCAGGCTCTAAGTAATTCCTTTTATATTGGTTGTTTTGTCAACTCTGAGCACCAGAAGGTTTAGAAGCAGATGGTCTTGTTTCCTTGAGTTCTTTGCTTACGTGAGTTGTGTGGGCATAGCCCAGGCCACAGGTTGTAATTAGAAATAAGTAGGTAGAAAGAGAGCAGGTGGTTTTGTTGTGGCTTTGTGCATTCACTGATTGAGGTCAGAGGTGAGCTCCTTTCTGGGGCTGGGAGTGAGGGTCAGAGAGGGATTGGGGTATAGTTTCCTTTCTATAAATACTTCTCCGAAACTTCTTGTCCCAAATGACCTACTGTCTTATGGGGTTATCTTCCCCTTTCTGTGCAAACAAGTAGAGACACTACTGAGAAATTATGATTATTATTGTCATTATCATCATCAAGCGTTTGCGGAGAGGGCATAAATGGGAGGGGGGAAGAAGTTATTAGCTTGAGTGATATTAAATGTTGACTAGGGTTGGGTAGAGATTGAGACATTAAACACTCAGGCTGGCCACAAACTTGGGAACCCTATAGCACTCTCCCTGAATGCCCTATCTCATAGGGCTGTCGTGGAGTTCTGTAAAAGAGTACATAGAATGTAGTGCTTTTTTATAAACAAAGAATATTTCTTGAAATTCTGATACATGGATGTAGGGTAGCAAAGTCAGTCCACTGCTTAATTTTTTACAGGAAAAAGCAGAGATGATATCATGTGTCTAGAGTTGTTAAAATGCAACATGTCTTTAGTTCTTAAAGGAAATTAATCTAAAAGCCCACCAGGTGGCAATGCCCCTGCATGAAATTAGACCTCCAGTGAATGGCTTTCAGTAGAAAAGTTCCATGATCCCCACCTGCCCCCCAAAATTATTGCATGATTGCTATTGCCAGGCAATAATTAACTCTTTTTAACAGCTCATCAAAGTAGGTGTTACCATTCTCATGTTTGTAGAGGATAAACTGAGGCTCAAAGAGATTAAGTAACTCACCCAAGGCCACCTTCTATAAAGAGTGGAAATAGCAGAGCTCATATCCAAACCCAGGACTTATGGTTCTTTAGTACCTGATCCTGGTGAGTTCCAACTTTGTCACTTAGTAGAGAAGCTTTGTCTATAATAAAAATTTGCGTTGAGCCATACAGTCCTTATGTGACAAAGCATCAAGAAGGGTTTTGATATCCTATCAGAATGGGGACAGTAACATTCCCTGGGTGGTGGAGGTTAAAAGTGACCTTGGATATGAAACACCCAGCACTGGGCTTGGCACATCGCAGGAGCTCAATTTATTTAGTTGCATTTCCTAGTTCTTTTCTTGATCTCTTCAGGCCTGAACCTGCCCTTCTCTTTCTTCCTCAATAGCGTTCTTATTTATCCCTCTCCCATACTCTTTACCTGCCTCCTTCCACTAGCCTCAAGCTCAGGGCCATGGCAATGGTGGCACAGATTAGAGTCTCCTACAGCCCAGTGGCTGCAGGAAGCCTGAAGCTGGAAGCTGTGTTGGGTATTTGTTTTGAGAGAAGAGATGAGAAGGAAGACAAAAGAAGCTCCTTGAATGGAACCTCAAGCAACAGGAGCATCAGTAGGGGCACAGCCTCCTGTTCTTAAAGAGCTTAGAATCTCATCAGCATTCAGTTGCCCACCAGGACTGCCCACTCTGATCTGGGGACCCCTTTGTTTTGAAAAATAAAAGTCCCAATTACAGTCATTTTCCCCCAGGAAAAAACCCTTGGTTCTACCACTGATAACAGTGTATCTCTCTGTGTGTCCCTACATATCCATGGGTCAGATTAACAGTTCTTCTCAATCCCAAATTTCTAATTCGACCAGAGCCTTCAATTCAGCAAACATTGAATAAGCCCCTAAGATGTGCCAAGGCTTTTCTAGGTGCTGGGGTTACCAAGATAAATTCGACACATCCTTGCCTTCAAGGAGTTTATAGTCAGGGGTCAGGGAGAAGAGATAAGAGGCTTATTACAGACAGAAACATGATCAAAGCTCATAAATCATCATGAAAATGTTATATTCGGTGTGCAAAGTGCTATAGAAACTGGAACGAGTAAAAAGGAGGTGACATTTGAGGTAAATTTTGAAAGATAATTAGGCGTTCCATTGGTGGAATGAAGGGAGAAGCGGAGAGTGGTTCATGTCTGTTTGAAAATAGGGATAGAAAGTGTGCAGATGCAGCTTGCCTGGATTTCAGGGTATGTGGAGGAAGACTTGGGAAAGGCCGACTGGAGCCCAGTTATAAGGAACCTGGAAGGTGTGTGAAGGAGTTTGAACGTTGTTTAATTATATTCAGTTGGAGAGCTATCAAAGGTAGGTCTGTTCACTTATTTCCTTTTTTTTTTTTTATTAACTGAACTCCAAAGGGGGAAAAATCACTCATAATTCTTGTGCATTTTCAAATCAGTTGCTCTTTTTCCACGTTCCCTTTCAAGCCTCACACAATTGCTCACTTGCTTTTTACCAAATGGGATATAATATTTTCCTATCTTTTAAACATTTATTTTCATGTTGATACTTAATCTTTATAATTGTCATTTATAATGACTGCATCAATTATTATGCCATCATTTACATAAAGGAGCATGGTAAAGTGAAAAGAACCAAGGGTTTTAGAATTAGGCAGACCCACTTCAAATCCAGACTCTGAGATTTACCATCTGTGTGATCTTGGACAAAATATTCGATTACTCTGAACTTCAGTTTCCTCATCTATAAAATGGGTTGATCATACACCTACCTTACAGGGCCTTTGTGAGAATATCAAATTAGATGAATTATAATTATGCCTATGGGTGGCGCTCAGAGAATGGTAGCTGCCCCTTTATCATCCTTTGCTGTTTGGTCGAACTTGACATTTTAGAAAGAAGGTAGATGGCAATGCGGAGTCTAATTAGATGGGGAGAAGAGAGAGCCAGGGATCCAGTTGGAGAGCTCAAGACCTGTGCTGTCCAATACAGTGCCACTAGCCCGTGTGGCTGTTGAGCACCTGAAATGTGACTACCTGAATTGGGATATACAGTAAGTAACAAAATACTAACTAGATTTAGAAGACTTAGTATAAAACATAATGTAAAATACCTCATTAATAATTCTTGATCTCATGTTGAAATGATGGTAATTTGGATATATCACGTTAAAAGATATTATTAAAATATCATCTTTTTAAAATGTGGCTTGAACGGAAATTTTTTTAAGGGCCTCAGCCACACTGTCCCCTCATCCCCAAGTCCACATCCAGCCCAGCCACAACAGATCCAGATCCACAGCGCACCTGAAGCCCCCTGGGCTTCCCTACTGGAACGAGGGGGTGCCACAGGCCTCAACAACACCCCCTTCCTTCCTCCTCCTCCCACCCTGTCTCCCTCCCCTTTCCCTCTCTCCCCTTCTCCCCCAACTGCTCCACAACAACATCTTAGAATGTAAAAAAGTAATAGTAACAAATTTTTTAAAAAGAAGAAATTTTTACTTAAGAAATTTTTATTTAAAAATGTTCTATTTAAAAATAACTTTTAAATAGAAAACTTTAAATTACATATGTGGCTGGAATTTTATTTCAGTTGGAGAACACTGCTCATACCAGAGTTGGAGTCCATACGACCGATCAGATACTGGGGTGGAGAATCAGGGAGAGGCAGGAGACAAGATGTGTCCAAGGTTGGGCAGCTGAGTGGGTGGTAAATCTTTTCATAGCTTTAAGGACGACAGGGGAACAGTAGATGAGTTTGAGTATGTTTGTTTAAGCATACTCCTACATAAGGTCATTAATGGGTGTCCTCTGAGCAGTGACAGAAAAGGCAAAGATTTGGTCTAAACTAGAGTACCTGTCCCCGCTTTCCTTGTAAGTTGTCCATTTTGGCTTCTGCCATGTCACATACATACCTTTATTCCTGCACAGACTCATTAGGGACACTATATGCTCACAGTCCACATGGCTGGCATACACTTGTCACCAAGTTCAGAACATACTTGGTGCCCAGGGGCTTCAGGAGTGGAGGATTGCTGACCAATGTGCTCATTGCAGGGAAGGCTAGGAAGAGCTTGGCTGCTCCAGCTGTCCCCACTTGCCCCTTTGTGGAGCTCTTCTCTGTAACACATGCAATATGCTGAGTCAAAACAGCCCAGAGTAGGGCTGTATAGAAAAAAGATGTTGGGGGGAGGCTTCTTCTGTAAGAAGGGTAAATGCTCTCAAAGTTGTGTAAGACCCTGCTCAGTTGGTAGTGTGTCTTTACCTACTCTGGCTTCTTTAAGATTCCAGCAGTCCTCAGGGAGTGTATACTGAAGACTGAGGGGCTGAGACTGGCTCTGGATAGCATTGCAGATAACCAAATGCTTTGTAGGCTTTAAAACCAGGAATTAAAATTGTACCTGGTCCTTGAAATAATCCAGTGTACCATTTCCTGCAGGATTGTTGGGATATAGGGCCTTGGGTAGAGCTAGGAAACCACAGATTAATGATGCATCTTGTTAGTGGGTAAGAGCAAAGTATGTAGAATATATAAAGTTTGGAAGGCAAAAAACAATCACAACAAGCGCCAGTATCTGCCTTGATTTTAGCAATCTTATCTGACATAGCCTCACTGACTTTGGTCCTGGAGGAGGGGAGTGATGAAAGACCCTGTACAATACTCTCATCACTATGGCAGGGATATTCCTGTACCTGGAGTAGGAGCATTTTGCTTCTATGAAAGCCATTTTCACCCACCCCAACCCTGATTGTGGTTGTCACGTAAAGAGTTTCAAGTTCTTTTTCAGCAATAGCAAAACTCTAGGAGCATATATTCATTCATTCAGAAACCATTTATTGAGCTCCTCCTATGTGCCAGATACTGTTTAAAATTTCACCTATTGGGGAGTATATGAAAGTTCTTATAGTTTTTCTCTGCTTTTATTTTCTATCTTGATTTAAATTTGTCATTTTTTTTGGTCACAGTACAAATAATTTTATGTTTTACAACTTACGAAAGTGATTATTTACTTTTTGAGGAATTCTACCATACCTTGGTTATGAATTCTATTTTTCTGCAAGGTTGGGAGAAATATTCTCTGTTCCCTTCCCATATTTCCTGCCCTGCCTTCCCTTTTGGGCACTGAGCGAAGACCGCCTCTGACCTCAGGGAGCCCCAAGTCTCACTTCCAGAAGATAGGCTTGTGACAAAGTCTAACCTGCTGGACTGCCCACTCCCTCAGTGCAGAGAGACCGACCCCCTTATGCCCTTAGCTTGGCTGTGGCTTGTCACCTCCTTCTCAGTGCCAGACCAGCCAGAGGAGGAAGCGGGCCAAACTTGGCAGGCTGGCCCCTGCAGGCATTTATTTCTAAAGTGATTTCATCCCAGTACCACACCTGTGACTTTTCAAGGCAGCTGTGGAGAGCAGGGAATTGGCCACAGGCCTGATACCCTAGGGAGGTAGGTGTCACTGGTTTTCACCCTCTCTTATGTGTGTGCACAGACATTTGCACACATGACAGCACATGCTTCTTGCCCTACGTAGATGCTGCACCCCTTTCCCCCTCACTCTCCCAGGCTCCTACTTCTCACTTCTGCCCACCCCAGCTCCAACCACACCCCCCAACACAACCATCACCTTCCTCACTCCTACACCAAAGTCTAGACTTTCCACCAGCCTGGGCCTCTCCAGATTAGAGCTCTCTGGAGACCAGGTTCTTTTTAAAGGAAGCAAGCAAGAAAAAGGGAGGAAAAACAGAAAGAAAGTAGGAAAGAGAAGAATGAAAGCTGACGAAGGGGCAGTGGTGCCTGGAGCTATCTCACTGCATTACAATGAATATGGACTCTATTAAGCTCCGTTCTGCCTGTTAGTGTTTCCCGGGGCAACACAGCCCCCATATGGCAAGCATGCAGCAGATTAGGGCAGGCCCCCAGCCGCATTGAAGGCCGGGGGGCTTGACTGGCAGTTGAACCCCCTCCCCACCTCCCCCTACTCCTCACACTTGACACTGCCTGTGTTTATCTAAAGCTAGGAGGGGGGGCCATTTGGAAGGTTTTTGTCCGGACTCTGAGGGAAAGGAAAGGAGGCAGGGTGCAGGGTTAGGGGAGGGAGGTTGAGGGAGGAAGGAGGGTAGAGGTGGGGTAGAAAGGGGTAGGCGAGGAGGGGAGGCCTTATAAATATTCAAGAGGAGCTCTGAATGGAGAGAAATAAAGCAGATGGAATTTGTGTTAAGAGAACAGCACAATCACCCTGTTTTGAGCCCTCCAAAAACAAAAACAAAAACAAAAAAAAGAAAAAAGAAAAGGGAACAGCCTTCCAGAAGAGTAGGATCTGCGGTTATCCAATTAGCAGGGTTGTCAAATTGAATTTATATGGAATGGAGTGGGAGAATTGAGAAGGGAGTGTAGAAGAAAGGAAGTGGTTTTCCTTTTCTCTCTCTTTCCAGTTTAGCAATAAAGCACCCACACCCCACCCCCCGCCCATGGGTAGTTTTTTTAGAAAAATCTCTTTACAGTGAGATTATTTTGGGGAAGGGGTATGTGTGACAAAGAAATGAGGATCTCCAGTAACTTTTTCCTCCATTGCTGGCAGGGGGAGAGGAGTAGATGCATTTTACCAAAAAGCTCGGTGGGCATATCAAGAGCTAGGACTTCTCCTTTACTCAGGTGGCAGATGTGGCTTCTCTCTATGGGGTGCTCCTCCCCAGAGATGCTACAGCCAGGCTCCTTTCCTTTCTTTTGCCTTGATGGTGAGTGTGTCCCACCTGTGTGAACGGAAATAGTCTCTGTTTGTTAGCAGTTTGTTATAAATTTGGGGTTCAGTGAGAGGAACACAGGTTTTGCTAATTTCCCCAAAATGTCACTTTGATTACATATTCCCTAGCTCAGAAACCATCAATAGCTTTCCCCTGACTATGGTGTTAATTCCAAACTCTTTTCCCTGGTCTTCCAGGGTGTGACCCAATCTCAATGTCCTACCTTGTCTCTTTCATTCTCTACAGAGTGGGGTACAAGCTCCCAAGAGAAAAATATAAGCAATTCCACTGGGACACTGGAACAAAATAGTAGATATTCCCTTAATGTTTATTTCTATCCAAAAAAGGAATAGGGAAGAAATTAGCTTTGCTAATATTTAATATAAGATTGACAGTGGTGCCTTTGGTCCATATATTAGGCTGTCATGTGTCACAGCAGTATCCAAGGTATCTCCACCCGTATAGGCAGCTTTACAATAGGGAACTCACTCACTCGTTTATTCACTCCCCAGTTTTCCTGTTCTCCGTCAAGTGGATTTACAGATTATATTATTTAGTTTTAACTAAATTAACTCTCACAAAAGGATAAGTGGCTTAAAAAGATGGCCACAAAGAAACTGGATTGAAGGGAATGCTGATAACCCATGTGCATGCAAACAGGAAGCAAAAGCGGAGCTGGCCCTTGTCAAGCCACATTAGGAAGTAAAAACAATGATAATGGAATCGCATCTGATGAGAAGTCAACAAAATAATTAACATTGAAGGAGACTATTTGAAAGAGATTACCTCCATATATCATTAATGATGATCCTAATCCTAAATAAGCATTCTGTCTCAAGGTATTAACTAATGATATTATAAAACAATCATGATTAAAGAGTCATTAAAACATGGATTCATTTTAACCTACTCTTTTAAAAATTTTAGTTCTGCAGTACATGCATTTAATTTATAAATAAATAAATATACATGCTTTAGGGATGTTTGCCAAGAATATTTTACTCATAGGGGAGTAAGATCAGAAAAGTTTGGAGACCACTGTTCTAGATCAGCCTTCTGTGACAGCTGATTGCTTGGTTCGCCACCCTGCAAACAGGAGACCTCTTTTCCCTCCTGATCAGTGTCACCTTCCTCCAGTGCCCTCATTCTCCTTACATGTACGTACCCCAAAAGGCCCGGTTTCAACCCTATATCCAGAAAACCTTTCCTGAAGACCTGAAATGGAAAATGCTGTTCTCCCTCTACTCTCGTTTGCTGCTTCCCGTTTGTGACTGAACTGGTGATCAGTTAAGATATTAAAGAACGCTGAAGAGTAATTCCAAAATTTCAGTGATTTTGTGCAGCAAAGGCCTATTTCTTCTCATGGCACATCTTGAACTGTTTTCTTCCATCTTGCAGCTATGCTTTCTGAAACATGTGACATGTGGTAACCAGACCGCAGAGAGAGAGATGGAAGCAGCTCTCTAATTCTTAACTGCCCTGGCCCAGAAGGAACACAGGACATGTCCACTTATACCTCATTGTCTAGCACTAGTCACATGACCCTAAGCTATCTGCAGAGGAGGCTGAGAAATGAAGAGGAGCTTATGGATACTTGCTGGGTACTATAGAACTTATGACCCAAATTGTGTTTTAAGCTCCTAAGTACTGACCCCATCTTCTAGTACTCATAGTGCCTTGCATACTGTCTTATACCTGGTAGATCACAGTAATATTTTTCCTCTCAATAATATTAATAATTTTAAAAATCATAGTACACATAGTTTTTTAATAGAAGACTAATTCACAAAATTTGGATAAGGAATAAGGTAGAAATATATTTGGAGGGTGGCTAGACCATGGCTTTTACATACAAACATCAAACCGTTGTATTCTCTCCTATTTTACATCAGAGTGGCCTGGGTAAATGTTCCAGACATTGGTCTAGAACTGTGCCGTCCAGTATGGTAACCACTGGCCCGATATGGCCAAAATTAAAACTAAAGAAAATTAAAAATACAGTTCCTTAGTTACATTAGGCACATTTCAAGTATTTAGTAGCCACAGTGACTAGTGGCTGGCTACCTAGCATTTTGGATAGTGCAAATACAGAACATTTTCATCATTGCAGAAAATTCTTTTGAATGGATGTAAATAATAAAAGGATGAAAACAATCACACACAAAGTTACATTTGCAGATATTGATCCAGGTAACATTAATGTTATGTATAAAAAAGTAAATTCAGAAACACTCAAAAATTAGTTCTAAAACCAGTTCAAAGCAATTAGTTAATATGGCCCCAAGAATAATTTGCTAGGAGGCAATATAGGGTTGGTGAAAAGAGCACTGGACTAGGAGTCAGAAACCTGACTGGTAGCCTTAATATCCCTTCTTAATTAGCTGGGAGACCGTCTGTAAATCACTTAGACCCATTCAGCCTTGAAACACGTCATTTATAGCACTTGAAACACATTAGGCATTATTCTAAACTATTATTTTATTTTCTCTGAGGTTCTTCTTAACTTAAAATGTTTCCTTTTAATTAGGTCTGTGGTTAAAGTGCAACTTTTTAAGTAAAAGCAACCTTTTTATTATATATATTTAAAGGTGTACAGCATGATGTTAATAACTTTTCTTAATTCCTTCTCCTAAGTCTATCTAAACTCACATATTCTGCCCTCTGAGAATTAAATTCACTTATTTCCCCAATATTTCCCCCAATGCCACTCTTCTGTGCAGGAAAGAGGCGTACCGCCCCTCTTATTGTGATAGGGGGCTGCCAACACTTGCACCCCAGCCACTTGGCATCATCTTCTAGGAGCAAAACTTTTCTCTGCCTTCAGAGACAACTGGTAAAGATGAATTGTACTCTACAAAATTGGGAACATGCCAAAAAAAAAATAAGTTGGGACAGAAATATTTCTTTTTTTCATATAGCTAACCCCTTTCAATCAATGGAACAAAAGACTTCATCAGATCTCATTCTTGCTACTAAAGGAACGTTTTTAAGAAAGTTTCTTTCTGCTGTCTGCTAGATCACAGTCTGTCCTATTCAGCTCATCTTTGTTACTGATCTTCGGATATCCAACGGGTGTGTTTTATGTTTTGGATCATAGAGGTTTCCCTTTCTGGGACAGCTGCAGTGGGTGGGTGTCCAGCAGATGAGATAGTGGCCCTGGGTGGCATTGTCTCACTCTTGGTCCAGTTAGGCAGCCAGCCCTCTTGGGAAAGGTGGAGCTGGCCTCCTCCTGATGATGATTGACTCTCAGTTGTTTATAATTTTCTCAAAAAATAAATACTCTGAGGCTACAATTTCTCATGCTTGGTCTCAACCCCAGAAGTGTGTTTTGTTGTTGTTGTTTTTGGAAAGTTTCAAAAACATCTGTTTGGAGGAGAGTTTTCCAGTGGGGAACATGTATGTCAGCAGTTAGACTTCTCAGACACATTTTCTTTTCTTTTTCACATCCAAATAAACTTAAAAATGGCAAGTACCTAGGCCCCAGTGAAGAATTCATGGCAGGAATTCATTTTCCTTTCTCTGCACTTTTGATATATGTATTTTTTTATTTCTCCTCTTTTTCTGAGAAAACGCATAAGAAAATGAGAAGGATCTAGACATACTTTGCAGTGCCAAGAAAATAGCAGGCATTACTATTGCCTTCACCCAACTTTGAAATTGTACCCTATTCATTTCACAGTGGGAGAAAGTTACAAAGTTACACTGCAATTAGTGCAATTAGGTTCTCCAACTTAAGCCTTACTTGCCGCCTTTTCAACATTAAAATAAAGTTCTCAGAGACCAAAATCTTTGGAATTGTCGTCTTTCTAGACCAATCTCACTAGGTAACTTGGTCCAGGAAATAACTCAGTTTCCCCAGCTGCTAAATAAGATGCATCATAACTTCAGTGACATCCTCCCCCATCCCACCCCCACACACAGTTCTGCTTTTACATGAATAAAACCCTTCGTGTCCTGCTTTGGGGTCATTAAAATGGTACTTGCTTACAATTCTGTTGCAGAGATTAATGAGTTAACTTCTTTCTCCCTCCCTCTTTGGATACCTGCTTCCTCTCCCCCACCACTTCCCTACCCTGTTACTCACCAACTACATTCTTTTCTCCTTGTTGCTTTTAAAAGCGGGATGGTGGCTGGCAGCAATAGTGGGATCTGTTTCCATTTTGAACCTTATAAATTACCGAGGGTGCAAGAGTAACAGGGATTGTCTGGTTGGTCCTCGTTAAGCAGGAGGGGGTCTGGGCTGAATTTCCTCAGTAAAACCTCTGTCGATTTTACAACCCAAACACCTCTGTAGCTACCCCGTACTCAGATAGGAAACACCCATCCAGTTGCTCTTTGTCTGCTTGTCCTCTTTTTGCCCTTTATTACTTTGTATTCATTTTGTCTCCCTCTCTCCCATCTTCCCTTCCTCTCCCTCCCTTCGCTCCTTCCCTCCTTCTCCTCTCTTTCCCTCCTTTCTTTCTCCCCTCCTTCCTTCCTTCCTTCCTTCCACGGGCCAGCGAAGTAACAGGTGTTATCAATCTCCTTAAGGAGCTGGGGAGACTGGTGCCTGTTGCAAACAAGCTAGTTCCCCTAAAGTTCCATAACTGAGAACTCATGCAGTGTTCTGTATAAATACATTATCTCATTTGAGAGAAGTAAATTAGAGAATTAAAACAAATATCTGGAAAATTGAGAGGACACCAAAAGCTTCCTTTTTGGTGTGAACTCCTCCTCTAGAAATCACTGTTAAAATTCCCCAATGTTACATCACCCTTATTCTAACTGTGTTTATTAAACACCTGCTGCGTACAGAGCCCTGGTAGGAAAAAAAAATTAAAAAAAGGGAAAAGGCCACTATTGTGGTTAAAAGCACAGAGCTTTGGAATCATCTCAACCTAGGTTTCAAGCCAGGCCTACAGTTATGAACCTTTGGGCAAATCACTTAACCTCTGGAACTCAGTTTACCCACATGTGCAATGGGCATAGTAGACCCCACCTTACAGGGTTGATGTGAAGATTAAAGGCGATAGCTGGTACAGAGAACTTCGCAGGCACCCTCACCTTTCCTGCCACTGCTGCCCTTCCCAGTGGACTCACATTCTTTGCAGCTTTCATGAATTTCATTTTGCTGATAACATGGCCCTTTGATTTACTGGACTGCCTGAAAAAGAGCAAAAGCTCTCTCTACACCAACAGAGTATTATTTCAACTTACCAAAAAAGAACCTTTAGAAAAGCTTTTTTAAAGTTTTCCTTTTAAACCCCTTTCAGGAAACATCCCCTTGTCTTTTCCCAAAGCAGTCAAGGAGTCTTATAGGTTCTTTGATGTCAAAGTCAAGAGACAAAGGGGGGGAATAAAAATCAAGGGGAAAGAACTCTTTCTTGGAGAACATTCTGAACATCCATGTAGGGGCTGGAGTCCTAGATGTTTTTTAGGGGATGTTCATGGGGCAGAGCTGATGTGACTCTCTTCACTCCAGCAGCAGCTAGACAGAAAGCCAGAGGGCCAAAATGCCTTGGAGAAGGGAAAGGTTTAGGCAGATTCCAAGTGCTTCCTAGCACAGAGCCTTCAGTCCCCTTTGTCAGGAGTGTTGAGGGTTGCAAGGCTCAGGACCATCTCTTACAACGTACTGTGCAGTCAGCCAGAAATAAAGAGATAGGCGAGCACAGCACCTCTCTCAGTTGGAAAGCTAAGCTAATTCTCTTGATTTTTCAGTGGCAACTATAAGTCTTTGAAAGAGTCTCTGGTTAGGTAAATTGGTCTGCAAAAATTAACATTTTGAATGTATGCCACGCTCCTAAAGATATACTCTTTATATTGTCACATGTGCATGATTGAGGAGGATTCACCTGCTGTCCAGATCATGGGAATGATATCTGAACTCATTCTAATGCCTCCCTGTCTAATCAGGGTGTTGATACACCTTCCTCATTTGCTAATGTTCTATGAATCCTTCAGTGAAAAGCATAGAAGCAAAATCTTGGTTTTGGCTGCAACAGAAGTGTGTGTGCATGTGTGTGTGTACATGCGTGCATATGTGTGTGTGTGTGTGTGTACATGCATGCATATGTGTGTGTGTGTGTTAGAATATACACTTGACTGTGTGATTTTGATGAATCTTTTCAGGACTATTGTTTAAGGGTGGTATAAAGGAATAATGCCATGGAAAGGGAGATGTTAAAGTTCTAGGGGGTGTTAAGAGTATGGCTGGCAGCTGAGATATACCATCAGGTGGCTGGAGGTACCTGGAAAGCCCCAAGAGAGTGTTGTTCCAACTGGAGATGCAACCCGGGCAATTGTCAAGAGCACAGGTTTTGTAGTGACAGAAACCCCCAGAATTCCAGTAGCAGGGACAGAGAGAACTAGAAGCCAGCAAGTGAAGCTGAAATAAGGCTGTGCATCCTGAGAAGGTGAGGGGCCTTGGCTTGACTTCTGACTTTTGTCTGTGTTTGTGCTGGGGAACTAGAGGTTCAGACAAGGCGAGGAGAGCAGGTTGATTCCAGGAACAAAAGAGAGTTCACAGGAATATAGACATAGAGCTGGGGTGAGGAGAATTAAAGCAGCAGACTTCCCATGAGTCACTGAGACTTCAGGATTCGTTAAGTAGTAACATCCCCTAAAAGGATGATTTGGTGTGCATTATACATATGACATTGTTGTCCCACAACAGCTTGCACTAGCGACGTGGAATGCCACATGGCTGTGGTCATCTGGCCTCCAGACAGCAAATGGTAAAAATAATTTCATCTCTTCCAGCATCTGTGCTAGGTATGCACAGCCCCATGCCCTGGCTGTGGCTGGAGGTCTCAGCCTCTCTGTGTCCTGTGCTCTCCTGTCCTTGTTGCTGTCAGTCCACTGGGCAAGGCTCTAGCATTCCTACCTTGATAAAGTTGCCTTCCAGCTCAAGAGAAAGAGCTCAAGGGGGCGACTTATAAGAAGCTCCTTTTAGGTGAGAAGTGGCATGAGAGCATTCTTTGGTCCTCCCACAGCGTGACCAGGTCTCCACTGTGGCTGTTCCTAGCAGGTGGGATGGAAGCTGGGGCAAGGGACTGGGCCCCCCAGGCATCTTCCCCATGGCCATCTCTGTCTTTCTCTCTCACAGCAGAGTGTCCCAGGGGACTGCAGTGTCTCTTTGAGTGACCCCGGAGGCTTATGGGACATCGGCTTCGGACCCTCTGTGACACACCGTGCTGCACGGGATGATGCTGTCGTGGAGGCCTGAGGTCACACTTGTGTGCCTCCTCTTAGCCATGGCGGGCTGCCTTGCAGACCTGAGTGAGTGCTTTCCTTCCCTTCTCAGCCAGCCCCTCTGGACAAACACTGTGCCCCTAATGTCAAATGGAGACATGAAGCATTCTACAGTAATTCTAACAAGGCCTTCTTCTTCCTGGATTTCAAAGAACACTTCATTGCCACTGGCCATCAGGGACACACTCAAGAATACAAGATGAGAAGTGATGACGACAATATCCTATTGGTTAAATTTTGGTATTTTACTCATTTCAGATACATACCAGAGGAGGAGTGATAATAATGGCAACTGCCTCCACTGTGCACTTCTCGTGTGAGGTCATGGTGGGCGATTTACACAAATTTTTGTAAGCCTCACGATGGCCTTGTGAGGCAGGGGTCATTAGCCTCATTCTACACATAAGAAACTGAGACTCAAAAAGGCTGGAGTCACATGGCTCAGAAGTAGCACTTGGATTCAGACCCAGGTCTGACCAACTCCTGAGCCTGAGCTCTTCTCTCTACTACACAGTGCCACTCCCAGTGTGTTTTCTGGGAACTAAAACAGGTCAGGGAATGGCTAAGGGCAGTAAAGTTACTCAGAGAAAGGTCACACTCGGGGTGCTCAACTCTGGAAGACTGCCTGGGTGCTGTGCTTCTGAAAAAGTGATGTTGGTTTCTTGAGGGCATTAGTTCATTGCTGCATCTCTGTTTTTCCTCCAGACGAGGTCCCGCAGGTCACTGTCCAGCCCGCATCCACCGTCCAGAAGCTCGGAGGAGCTGTGATCCTGGGCTGTGTGGCAGAACCCCCATGGGTGAACGTAACCTGGCGCCTGAATGGCAAGGAGCTGAATGGCTCAGACGATGTTCTGGGCATCCTCATCACCCGCGGGACCCTCGTCATCCCTGCCCTCAGCAACCACACCGTGGGACGGTACCAGTGTGTGGCCAGGATGCCTGCAGGGGCTGTGGCCAGCGTGCCAGCCACTGTGACACTAGCCAGTGAGTCTGCTCCTTGCCTGTCTGTTATGGGGCAGCCCCTCCTCCTCGCTTCCATTTTCCCCCTTCCCACCCCCTCCCCACCATTGATAAACCCCTGTCATTAGTTGAATCATAAAAGGGACCTTAACCCCAGGAATCCCCAGTGGTAGGAAGGGCCTTGTGCCCTTTGGTAGCTTCACTCTGAGTAGGGTCTGTGCCTGGAGAGAGGGGAGCTGGTTAGAGGCTTGACATGGTTGAACTATTTCATGGGCCTCTGAGCGGGGCCATGCCGTGCCTTTCTACCTGGTTACCCTGTGGTTTTAGGGGTGGTGTGCCAACTGCTTACACACCCACCTCCATCACCTCACTCCATTCTCACAGCAGTTATAGTCAGAGCACGGACCAGGGCCATGTGTAGTCTGAACAGAGCCTGCCCATCCCAGACTTGGCCTCCTGTCTCTTTGTGAGGGGCAAGAATATTCCAAATGTCTGGAATATAAAGAGTTCAACATAATAAAAAGGAAACTGTGTGACAAAGGGATAAAAAGAGGAGAAACAAGGAAGAACTGAGGTCACAGTTTGGTCCAAGGAAGGAATTCCAGGAGACAACTTTATAATACTACCCTTTTCTTTTGAGTTTTGCCAATTTTTTCTGGATGTTGTTGCCTCAGTGAAAGACAGTCTATTAAAATCATTATGTCTGTAGACATTCTATTTGAGATATAGATTCAGTGTTACCTCTGATCCCTTTTTTCTCTGATTATGAAGAACACAGGTCATCAGCCACAATGTATATCGACAAAATAAAATTTAAAAAAAAAAAAAAGAAGAAGAACACAGGTCCTTGGGCCAATATATGGAAGCCAAAAGCCAAATGGCTTCCAAGTTCCCTCCCAACTGAATAATTCTGGTGAATTCCATTTCCCTGCACTTCCTGCCAGATGGTCCTTGTGACTGCTCTTCTTTCTTTTATGCTTGTGAAAATGAGGCATAAGTTTTAAGAAATTACTTAAATGTGTGTTAGAAGGATCCAGCAGAGCAAAGGAAGGATCCAGGGCCTGTGACCCAGCACAGTCACAGCTAGAGGAGGAGCATTACCCAGGACAGGATCTAGTAGTTCCTATATTCTACCCTCCTGAGTCCCATCATATTAGCCTAGTTGGGAGTGGGTAATCTGACATACGACTTTATATGTGATCACCACTTGGGTGAACTGCGTCCCAGCTACAATACATATATAATCTAATATTCTACCCATCATACACACAGGACATGAGACTTGGCTGATTAAATACACGGCTGAAGGATGCAGAGCAGCCCAAAACCCATTCTTATATACTGAGTCTATAGCCAGGAAATACAGAGAATTGCCTCCAACTGGGCCCCTTTCCTGGAGTCTGACGTGTAGTTAATAGGGAAACTTGTTGAGACATTCGTGATATTTGGATTTAAACTTTGAGAAGATTTCCAGGGCTTGTTTCCTTGTGACTTAGCAGTACCCTGGGATCCCTGACAGCCCTGTTTGTGGCTTCCACGTCACCATCATCATCACCCTTGTGGATGTTGTGTTTCCAGTAAGGTGGAAATCCTATGTCATGGGTCATACCAAAGGCAGCAAACTCCTGAAATGCCCTCAATCCCAGTCAGCCGGAGTCCTGGAGTGTGTGAGGTGTGAGTCCAAGGAGACTAGTGCAAGATGAGCAAACAGAAAAGCCCCTGCCTGTCCTCTGTTCCTGGATCCCTGGAGGGGCTTCGCTTGGTGGGAGTGTGGAACGAAGCTGCCGGCAGCTTCCTGCTTTCTTGGGAAACAGTCCTAGCAGCCCTGCATTTTCTCAGGGGCGAAGGCAGAATGTGTCTGCAGCTGTCTCCCCAAAGGGCCAGGCTGACCCTGGGCTGGATCTTGGAGCCCCCCACACAGTGGGGACCACTCTCCTTGTGGCACAAGGAGCACCTGTTGAATGTGAGGGTGGGCCTCTGGGGAGCAGACTGAGGGCTGTGTGAGGGAGGCAGGCCTGGGTGGCTGCTGGGCCCTCTCTTGCAGCTGTGCTTGGCAGGGGCCAGGCTGGAAGCTTGGGTGGGGAGAGGTCATCTCATTACATCAAAAAGGGCTGAGGTCAGAGCTCACTTCTTATGACTGTGCACTTCCTGCCTCCACTTGCCTATTTTAACATTATGATTATAATTGCAGTCTAGAAAGTTGAAAATATGTAGAAAACAGTGTCTCCCCTCAGCCTGCCATCTTTGTACCACCATCATTATCATTCTGGCATATATGCTTCCTGTCTTTATCCATACAGTTTCTGTTCTTACTTTCTCCCCCTTGACATCGTATGATAAGCATTTTCCATAATTTACTTTTTCTTTTTTTCTTTTTTATTATTTTTTATTTTTATTTTTATTTTGTCGATATACATTGTGGCTGATTATTGCTCCCCATCACCAAAACCTCCCTCCCTTCTCCCTCCCCCTTCCCCCCCAACAATGTCTTTTCTGTTTGCTTGTCGTATCAACTTCAAGTAATTGTGGTACAAAATGCACTAATCATAAGTGAACAATCGGATGCAGTTTTTCCTGTATGTGTACACCCATGTACCCATCACTCCAGCACATCCCCTCAGGCCCTGCCCTAGTTAATCTGTCCTCCAAGCCCCCGTCAGAACATGATCATAATTACTGAGGACCCTAGAATGTCCCCTGAGTGGCTCTACCATCATGTACTGAACTTTTTTCTATTACTGGGCAATTAGGTCACTTACAGATGTTCATTATTACAAATAAGATTTGTCTTTTAGCAACATTTGTGCCTAAAAAGGGTGACACTGCTCATATACGAGGGAGATTTCACCTCAAGTGGCAGCATGTGTCTTGCAAAGACTCAAGATATTCCATAACTATCCATTTGGCCTAATTAAGAGCTGGGCTGAACCTTTCATTGTTTGGAGAAGGGAGAGTTGGAGAGTCAAAGATTTATCTTGGAGCCCTCCTTCTGCTTCAAGGTGTATCTGTGTGAGGAGAGACAATTTATAGCCTTTATTTTTAAAAAATTCCTGGCTGCTTCTTTCTCTGGTGTTTGCAGGGATCTGCAGTTGGCAGAGAGGACAAAGGGAAAGGTTTGGTTGCTACCCAAGAAGGCACAGTGGAGGGGCTTGTGCAGAAACGAGTCTTGTTTGAAAGCCAAGAACTATTGGCTAGTCATTTAGACATGAATCAGAAGTGAAATGTTTGGGCCTGACTGGAAAGGAGAAGCGCTGGAAATCGAGAATGGGCTTGGGGGGCTGTGTCATGGAGGAGAGGGAGTCGGTGGAGTGGAACTGTAGACTCCCAAGCTTCGAGGAGGCAGCGATGGGTGGCGGGAAGGCAGTAGGGGTGAGAAAAGGGTGCTGTCTTTGGGTTCATGCCATTGGGGGATTTGGCCCAGACTCAGCAATTAGATTAAGTTTCTGAAAGCGCATTCCTGAGCAGAATGGGGGCTGTGTTTTGCCGGTTGGCTGATGGAGGAGGGAGGCTGAGCGGTAGATGGGATTAGGGAAAGCATGGTCTACACTGAGGGGAAAGGCTGGGGCACACGCTCGCATACCCACATGTAATTGGCATTTAGGCTTCCTTCCCCTCTGCTTATTCCGCACACCTTCATGTGTCCATCCTCGTGCGAAGCAGCTGCTGTCTGGCCCACCTGGCAAGATGCCGCCTCCTGCGTCTAACTCCTAGAAGTCACTCGGAGCTTTCAGTGATGGGCCTGGGACCTAGCTTGAGGATTCAGGGGTGGGGAGGGGGCCTCTAGCACAAAAACTTTCCTGGTCCAGGCCTATTTAACTCCAGTGTTGGGGGTTGGAGGATGTGCTTGGACTTCACCCATGCCTGGTGACATCAGCTCTGGTTGTCAGGGAAGATGGGGCCAGAAAGTCAAGAACCACCTGAAAAGTCTCCCCTGTGCACTCTCCCACCCTCCACCTTAGGGTGTCCCGGCCAGCCGTGTGGTTAATTTGCTCTCTGTGCACGTGCCATCTCCCTCTCCTCTGTGGAGCACGTTCTCTCTCCTATTTAACCTAATCTTTATTTTTCATTTCTGTCTCTTGCTGCTAATGCCTCATTTAAGGCCGCTTTGCCTGGATCTTGCTTTTTGAAATGCTTTTGACTGTGCTCTCCTCCCATCCACTTCCCTTTCCCTTTCTTTTCACAAGCTTTACCCCAGGTGGCCAGCCACTCAAATGGTGGCTCACACGTTCCCACTCTGCTCCTGAACCAACAGCAGACACTGCCGATGGAATACCACCCTCCTTCCAGCTGGACCCGATTCTGCCTCAGAACCAGTCTCAATGCAGCAGAGCACAGGTAGCCACAGCGGGTTCCCAGAGCTGACAGGCAACGCGAGAGCTGTTCTTACCTCTGATGACCTACCGTTGAAATCAACTCCTTTACTTCTAACTTTTTTCTATCTTTTTTATTCTTTAATTCTCCCAGTTCTCCCATCATCCCTAGGTCTGGGAATTTTAGTCTCAAGCTAATGTGAGGTCTTCAGTTGATGCTGGTATAGTTGAGAACAGATCTGTTGCCCCTCCATAAGGCCTGTGAGCACTAAGACCAGGTTACACTCCTGACTCATCCTCTCTGGCTTCAGAGATCAGCAGGTGAAGAGGCTGCCGGGAAAGGTCATAAGGTGACCAGGGGCGCTTTGTAACCATTATTTAATTTAACCCATGAATAAAAGGAAGAGCCAAACTGGTAGATGGAAAAAACAAGAAACTAAAAAAATTTTTTTTAATTCTGGGGTTAGGTCTTAGCTTTGCCACTTGAGTTATGTGACTGGACAAGTCACTTAATCTCTCAGATTGTGCCACTGTAAAATGAACACAATAATAGTTATATCACCAGTCTCGTGGGTTTTTTGAGGATCATTTGAGAAAATGTGAAATTGTAATGTCTTCAGGCATTTTAGGTATTCCAGGCTTCATTTGTTCACTTGCTTGTTCAGCAAACATTGTGGAGCATCTCCCTGCAGGAGGCTCTGGGGCCTGTGTCCAGCCCTGTGCTGCCCAACTTCATTCAAGGAGCAGCCTTTAGGAAGCCACAAGCCAGGGGGTGCAAAGCTTTCAGTCAAAACCAGAGCCAAGAGAGAGGATGGCCTTGCTGGAAGGAGAGGACTAACCCATTTCCTGTGAATTTCTTAGATCTCTCTATAGCTGTGTTCTCCAACCCAGATTCCCACCTCCAGCCGCCTTTCAGAGCAGCCGTGGTGTCATTGTGCGTTGTCAGCGTTGCCCACATATGCTTGTGGGGTTCACTGCTGCCCATTCTTCCCTAGACAGCTGCTGGTTTGCGCTGGTAGGCCAGGCTACAGCAGGGCACATTCTACAAACAGAAACCATGTCTCTTTTTTCAGCTCCTCTCACCTCTGATTCCCATCAGATACTTCATTATGGCCATCTGGGTTCTGAACCTGAATTAGAATAGGCTATCGAGGATCATTGTAGACATTTCTTTCTTAAACTATTTATAGCTTCCATTATCCCTATATTAGTCAGAGTTCTCCAGAGAAGCAAAACCAATAATATATACAAGGTTATGTATCTGTAATATAATATTCATATATGTATAATTATATATAATACAAAGAAAGAAAGATTTATTTTAAAGAATTGGTTCATGCTGGCTGGAGATTCAGGTAAGAGTAGATGTTGCAGTCTTGAGTCCAAATGCTGGAAACTCTGGCAGATTTTCTGTGTTGTCCTTCTTGTCTGGGGAGCCTGTCTTTGCTCTTAATGCCTTCAACTGGTTAGATGAGGCCCACCCCATTTATGGAGAGTAATTTGTTTTACTCAGGGTCTACTGATTGTAAATGTTAACCACATCTAAAAAATAACTTGACAGTAACATCTAGACTAGTGTTTGACCAAACAACTGGTCACCATTTTTTAACAAAATTAACACATGAAATTAATCTTTACAGTCTCCCACTGTCCCCCTCAAATATGCCATCTTCTTGGGGTAGTTTGGGAATATGTCTCTTTGGAGAAAATGTGAATTAATTAAATTCTCCTTAAGTCCAGCTCCCAGAATCATTAATAGCCCCTTAATACCGAGATGTTTCCACACAGCCCATGCAATGGTTATTTCTTAGCCTTTATGGAGCCATGAACTCCATCCATCCCTCTGGATGTTTTAAATGTCAGCCATGGATGGAGCTGCACCATTGGAAGACACAGGCACAGAGACCCTGCTGTCCCAGCCCCCCCGCCCCCCAAAGATGCATTCGCTAGTTGCAGAAACAGGTCCATAAAGCCCTCTCGCCTTGGCACAGGCATATTGTTAGGAGTTGCTTTTGCCACAGCATCTCAGAGCCAAAATTATAGTTCAGTTTTGACAATTTCATTAAGACCTTCATTTCTGAATTCTAATTTCCCCTAGCCTCGATTTTTAAATTTTAACTTATATGTGTCTATATATCTGTATCTTGACCTTTTTTACTTTAAAAGCTTATATTTTGTAGTATATATCCTTACAAGCCACCTCAAATCCTCTGTGGAATGGAGGGGTGGAGATGAGAGATGAGAAGAGAAACAAGCAAGCAAGAACTCAATCAATCAACCCACTGATCAACAGAAAGAATTTGTCTTTTGTTTCCAACAATCACTAATATGTTCTTCTCAGTATATATTGTCTTACCACAATTCATAATCTAGCCTCTTTAATTTAGTTTCTTCCTCAGTGCCTTACCACTTAACACTGTGTTCTATTCCTAAAGAGTTCTATTAAAGAAGACAAAACCAAAGTTTACAAGTCCCACTTGGAAAATAACAAACCGTCCATTCTCCAGTGCGTGCTGACTTCTGTATTTGGGTGTTTTGGAGGTTCGTATCCTAAGAATTAGGATGTGTTTAGAATTTCAAACAGAGCACAGTAAGACCTGATCCCTGCCACTGAGGATCTCTCAGTGTAATGGAGAAGGTGGACTTCACTAACCCGTGAGCCATAAAGCAAGTCAGCCCTTGAGCTGCCAGACACGGATGTGAAGATTTTAGTGAGAGCTCAGAGGCTAGCAATGACTCATTTCAATTTCAGAGGATTGAGGAAGACTCAGGAGTTAAGCCTTTAAGGATATGTATGAAACAAGCTTTATCTTTAATTTTTTGAATCCTCACTACCTTTCTCAGACCTTTAACAACTAAATTCAGCTGTCGGTACTCAGCCCTAGGGTCATTGCGGTTTCCGGGTGGCACACATAGTGAGATATTTCCATGGTGAGCTCAACCAGATTCTTAATGAAGCCCCTGGGGGATTGCCTCTCTCTTGCTACTCCTCCACCCCATTCCCCACTGCCCCCATTTCTCGCTGTTCCCATCTCTTTTCTCTTTGGGTTTGTGCATTTTCTGATTAAGAAAGGAAACTTTACAGTGTTTCCTTCCAGCACCACCTGCTTTCCCCCAGTCTGATTCACTCAGCCAAGGACACCACTGGCTCCAAGTTGGAAAAACATTCGTGTGTTGGCGAGAGCGTCTCAGGGAATCCTGTGCAAGTTCTATGCTTTCGGATGAAGGGGTGGCAGCAGGAAGAAGAGTTGGGGGAGGAAAGAAAACACAGGTGGCTTCCTGAACTGCCCCAGGAGGGGAAGGGAGTCTGCCTTTTCTGGGAGAGACAAAGAGACACCTTCACATGGGGGCACATAGTCGGTAAAGGAGAACTAGCTTGAGCTTGAAATTTAGTTATTTTATACCTAAGTTATGCGCATTTTGCTTCGCCAGTTGGGCAAGAAAATTATTAAAGACAGCTTCGACCAAAAGGTGCTGAGCAACTTGAATATCTTAGTAGGAAATGAATAAGGAATCCCATATAGCTTTAGGCCAAAATTATATTAACTCCTTCTGTTTTCTGCTGGATACAGGCAGAAATTCACATCTCACAAGAATTTCCATTGATATTCTAGTGAAATCTCCAAACGGCATCAGCAACACTCATCCTTTCAGGCTTGGCACAAGCACCCAGGTAGACTTGTGGTGAAAGCTCTGCTTAGGGACCCAAACACCCAGGGTTCCAATTTTTTTTTTTTTCTTAGTAGCAATATGCATTTACTTTTTTATTTTATTTTATTTTATTGAAACATAATTCACTGTACATATCCACAGGGTACAGCATTGAATATCAATACCTGTGGCAATACCTGATTCCAATTCTGTATTTAGCAGGGGTCACTATTTTCCACACTGACCTCAAGTGTACATCTCCTACCAAGGACACACTTAAAGACTCTGAACCCACCCCACCCTACTCCTCATTTGGTTCTTTGCACACACAGCCACGTGCTTAAGAGAATCCTAGGTCCATTTTCTCAGCGAAGAGAAAAGGAAAGGGCTACATAGTATGTTGGTTTGATGAGGGGAGGGTTGATTAGCTTGCTTTAAATCATTGGAATCCTTTAAGGAACAGGATACAAGATGATTCCTTTAAAATGAAAAAGAAAACAAAGAGAGCAGATAAGTCTCTTGACTCCCCGTTTTTTGTGTGTGGAAAAGTTTAGCGATATCTACTTTGACCTTGTTTTTAGACTTTCAACCACTTTTGGAATCTCTTAATAATGCTTGGAATTATAGAATGTCCTGCAGCGTGTTTATATTAAAGGACAATCACTTAATAGCAAGAAAAAATGTAAGCAAAAGGAAAAAAAACAAAAAACTTACTTGGGCAAAAATAGCATTTTTTTTTCCCTATGGAAAATATGGGGCTTAATTTTGAGTGATTGTGCTCCTTCCACTAAAAACATTTGGTGGCTTTAGGAACCATAGCATAAACTCAGGCTCTAGCGTGATGCTCATGGCCTGTCTCTCATGCCCACTTCCCATCTTGCGCTTCCCCTTTTTCTGAAATAACACACTGCCAGCTGGCAACATCTCCTCTATTCTCATGGATTATTAATTCCTTCTCAATTTTCAAGAAGTATCTTCTCCTCTAGGGATCCTTTCTTTTTTTTTTTTTTTTTTTGTCCTTTTTGTGACCAGTAAGGGGATTGCAACCCTTGGCTTGGTGTCGCTCGCACAGTGATCTAGGGATCCTTATCCCCCTCAGCTTCCCAAGTCTGGAGTAAAGTCTCCTCTTCCTGGCTTCCTCCGCATCCTGGGTTGACTTCTGCAGCCCCTTCTGCCGTGGTCTCTTTGCCCTGAGGGTGGGAATTGCTGTTATTCATCTCTGTCCACAGTGCTTTACACTGGGCCCGGCACACAGTAGGCCTTCAGTGAGAGTCTAAAAAGAAGAAGATCCAGATAAAATGTGTTTGAAGTCTAGAAGATCAGAAAGGGCATGCAGAAGGTGAACAAAGATTTCAAGATTTCTTCACTAAATTCTGATATATTAAAAGTTTTCAGGAAGTAAATAAGGAAGGAGGAAGCAGGAACTCAGGATACAAACAGGTTGAAGATACAAATAGATTCAAGAAAGGTTTATACAAATTGATGGATGTCAAGAGCATAAAAGGTAATTTAAAAGAAATTGAGATGTTTGGAGGAACGTCTGGAACCTCGAAGGGAAATGCCAGTGGATGGATGGGGCTCCACGTCCTACCAGACCCCTCATGGGGCATATCAGAGATGGTGGGTGGACGGATCAGCAGCCACCACTGCTGTGGGACTGTGCAGATCCCAGGTGTGTGGGAAGAAACAGCAGGGACCACTGTGGACCCCACTGCCCTGAGAACAGTGCCCCTGCCTCCCCAGCAGGAGTTCTGTTTGTAAGGGTCACGCTGAGGTGTTCCTCTCCAGTCTCCCTCTGAGCTCCTTGGCCACCATTTGTTCCCTCTCTCTCTTCCTGTGCAGACCGCCAGCCCTGCCGAAAGCTGTGCCAGGATCCAGTTCTGGCTCTCATGAGCCTAGACCACCAGGATTCACATTAATTTTCCCATTGCTAAGTTTATAGTTTATATTTGGTTGATCAGAGAAATATGTGTGATGTGGGCTGTTGGCAAGTAAATCTTTTTTTCCTTCTTCTGTCTTCAGTGTATTTTTTTTAAACCATTTCATTTCTTCAACTAGTCCAAAAGAAACTCCCCAGTTCTGGTAACCAGCCCCACCTCATCGTAGCACTAAAGTCAGATAAATGCAATGGTCTACAGGCATCTTCTGTGTTCATCTGGCTGCCAGACTCAGTGGAGACATGGCTCCCATCCTTGACTTTTCTTTGAGGATTAATCACATTTCTCATTCTCTTATGTCTTTTTTTAAAAATATTTTTTTAATTGATTCAAGCCAAGAAATTCCTGAAGCCTTAGGCCAGTTTATTGCAAATCAGTTAATGACATTGCAAAATAGGTTCTTTTGATTTTCTCTCCTTCCTCTCCTACTCCTCTCTTTATGCCCTCTCTCCTCTCCTGCCCACCCCCAGTTTTCTCCCTCTTGTCTTGATTTTGATTTTCTGCCCTCACCCCCCAGTCTCTTTCATGTCTTCTCCATTCTCAGCTTTCTCCCACTGTTCAAATCTGGGTACAAATCCCACCTCAACTGAAAGGAAAAGAGAGACAAGATTTAACTAATGTGTTTGGCATCTGCAAAAGTTTTTTTTTTCCCCTCCCCATGGAAACTGTTTTTATTTAAATAAAAGAGAACACGCCTTGGTTTCATCAGAAAGTGTGTTTGAGAAATTTCATGTCATGTTTCCATGGCTGTCAGGAGAGAGCTTTGGAGCCAAAACTATTTGAGCAATTGGACAGGCAGAAAAAAATCCCAAAGAGAGCAAACATATTTATCCACTCTTCCAGCCTGCAAAGGAGGAGCAGTACTCACTCTGCCAATTCCCTTTCTAAGTTCTCTGTAGATCGTGGTGGCCTGCCTTAGGTCGGAATGCTGGTGGAGGTGGTGAGGACTATGCTGGAGGACACCGCTCTTGTGAATTGTGGTATCCTGCCTTGTGTTGTTCTTATCTGTCTTGTCTGTTAGATTAAAAGCTCCCAGTGGTTATGACCTCTGTATCTATGGTTAATGTGACAAAGCACAGAGAGATGGAGCACTGCTCAGTGGCATGCTCACCCCATCGTTCTTTCTGCACCGCAGTCCATTTTTGAGAGATGACCAAGTTGTGGAGAAAGTAAAGCTAAGAAGGTCTTTCTCTGGCTGAGCTTCTGGCTCACTGCTATACAGATGGACTTGGATGTGGACTTCGTACTTTCTGCAGTACTGAGCATAATGGACAATTGTGCAGCATCTGACTGGGTAAATGCATGGATCGATGCCTGGAGGATGGTATTGTACTGACTGCTGACTATAGAACATGCTGGTTTTGCCCAGCTTTATGGGCTGCAGCTGGGTTTGGCTTGAGTGGTCTGTGTGCCAGGGCTACAGACTGGTAAAAGGCTTAGTCACTACCCAAAATGCGTGGCTTCTGAGGCTTTGCCCAGTAAACCTCAACCACTCACCAGGCGCCAGCTTTGTGACCTCATGAGGGCACCACCAGGCTCTAGCCTCCACTCTGCTTCTGTACTTGCCCCACATCCTCAGCAGATGACTGCCATGGTTTTCTACTTTCAGAGCATTTTATTTTGGAGGACTAACCTCGGGGTCATGCTGAGCCATGGTTCCTGAGGTGACATGGGGGTTGAGAATAATGTCCTGATTTTTTTGCCCATTGGTGAAACATTTGGGGGCACAAGAGAGCCCTCCACATTGTCAGAGGCCACACAGTGAGGCAGAGCCTAGGACTCTTCATCTTCTCAGACTCTACATCTGAGTTCATCTGCATAGCCGTGAGCTGTAGGCTCAGCTGGAAGAAGCTTTTCAAAGCTTTGCTTCCCCTGCACCTTGGCCATCCCTCAAAAAGGGACTGTGGTTCAGGAAAGACCACATGGTCAGCATGCACTAAGCAGTGCTCCATGAGGACAGAATCCTTCTGTGCTTTGTCACATTAGGCATAGATGCAGCAAGCCACTGCAGGGACAAGTTGAAGCTTGAGGCCAGGAGAATTGGGGAATCACATGATCAGTCAGCCCAGAAACTTGCCGATGGCTCTGAGGCTGCTGAGCCATCCTGGCAGCATTGCCACTTAAGCCCCATGCAGTGCCCCATGGATCCCATCCAGACCTCACTGATGGGTGCAGGATTGTCCTGTGACCCCCCAAGAATAGGCAGGAGGGTAAGACAGGACTGTATGTGAGAAACGCCTGCATGGGTAGAAAGCCAAAAGTTTGTCAAGTGTTCCGCGAGCTAATGGATATGGGGATATTGGTTACTCCATGCAAGCATCCAGCCAGAAGCACTGTCTTACTTGACTTCTTGTTTAAACAGAATGGAACTTTGATTTGCAGCCTAAGGGAGGACTCAGGGAGAGGGTCAAATGAGGAAACCCCTTGGAAGTGATTGTTAGGTTTATGGATTACACTGGGGGGCATTTGGCTGACACCCAACACACCCTGTAACTGAATGTGTAAAGTCCATGAAAGTCAGTGAGAGGCCTACAATTGAGAGTTGACAATTTGTGTTGTGAGAATGCATGAAGCTACACCAAATATTGGGATTTAATTTATAGCTCTAGTGAGCCTTTTATTAATAAAAGAAGGATGGAGACTAGAAGGTGGTGAGAAAGAAGTTCAAGAGGGGCTCAAGAAAAAATTCGCTGATTTGCAGTTCATTAATGATTCTGGTGATGGCAGACACACCTATGTGCCTCTGAAAGTCTTTTATTTGCTTTTCATTTTTCCTGTGGCCAAGAGGGTATGTGCCTGATGTCCCCTTTAAATGCGAAGTGGAAGCACAGAGCACAGCACGATGTGTGTTTGAACAAATCCCTGTAACCTGTGCATCGAGGCATCCTACAGAATTGATGTATCAGAATGTACATGTTCCTTTTGGAAATTGAGCTCTTAGAAGAACGGAACCAGGCAGGGTTCTATGTGGAGCCTAAAATAGCCTGGGCTTTCTCAGACAGCACAAAGTTCTGTGTCAAGTAAAGAAGGTCAACAAACTCAGAGATGACCCCAAAGACCAGGGCTTCAGACACGTTGACATCTGAGAAACAAGAGTGGGCCTATTGGCATTTGATTGATGTGCACAAGTTAATGAAGTAGCCGGGGGAATGCATAAAGGTAGGATGTAAAAGAGGGTGTGAGGGAAGGTAAGAGGATTAAAGCTGCAAAAACATTCCTGTAATGGATTTCTCAAACACACCAACCAACAGGCAAGGACAGGTGTTGTGTCAAACCATTTCCCCATGAAACCTGATCCATCCTTCAGCAGCGGAGGCTTGCTAACCCATTTGTCATTGAAGGGCGTGCCCCTTCTTTCCAGGGAGGCACACTGAGCAGCCCCGAGACTCAGCCAGGAAACTGGCTTTGCAGACAAAGGGCCTGGGAACAGACTGGTTTCCTTCATATGTGGCCAACTAGACCTCCTCTCTGCATCTGCCCCTTCAATGGCTGAGTAGGCCGTTATTGATCATGGAGTCTCCCTACCTCCCTAGACTCCTTCCTGCCCAAAAACACAAGAGAAGGGAGTCCTTTGATTTTCACATCATTTATCACTTCATTACTCTGCTTTTGATCCCTTAGTGAAACTTAAGTTTTACTCCAGCAGCCAAGTTGGGAGTGTTTGTCTAGTGAAGCAACAGCTAAGTCTTTAGCTTAGGAGGCACAGGGAGGAGGCAGGGCTGAGCACCAAACTATTGCTTATTTGTTTTGAAGCCAGGAAGGCTTGCCTGCCAGTCAGCCCTTGTGGGGGCTGGATGCCCAGCTGGGGTGTCTCTGTCTTGCCCACACGGGCTGTTGCACACATGTTGGCATCAGGACAGAGGGGCTGCCTGGCCGCATGGCTGACCAGTGCCCAGCTTCGTGCTCCCCTGCTGCACAGCCTTCTGTCTCCATCAAGCAGTTGTCAAGGGGTGCGGCAGGTGCCAAGAAGGGCTTAAGGGGGCCCAGTGTTTCTAGCACTGGGTCGGGGAGGCTGGTGCACAGAGGAGTGTGTGATCCATGTGTGGATAAGCCCTTAATTACGATCGGCAGGAGCCTGGGCCGTTAAGATGAAGTTGGCATTCTGGTGCCAGACTCCTTTCAGTTGCTCACATCTTTCTTGCAAAATGATCTGCTAGCTTTAAGTATCTTGCTTGAGGCTAATTTCCTTGGAATGAGGTAGAGAAAGGGAGGAGGAAAAAATAAATAAAAAAAGACTCTTGGTGGAGTAGTTTTGAATTTATTAGACCATGGAAGAGAGTGCGTCTCACTGCCTGAGGAATTTTCCAGATGCCCCTGAGCTCACAATCGCACACACCTCATTTTGTGGGGAACTTCCTGACTTGGTAGGTACACGGCGCACTGACCCTGAAGGAGGATTAAAGCCTTTGTATTTTTGAAGTGAATTGCTTTCAAAAGCAAAGTTACCAACATTTAGCCAGAACATGTTGAGCTCAGGCAGTCCCTTTCCCATAGTCCAGAACTTCCTCCCTCTGAGAGAAAAGTCATTAGCTGTCTTGGCTGAGAGACTCAGCCAGGACTGGACTGTAATTTGTGGGGCCCAGTGTAAAACGAAAATGTTGCGTCCCTTGTTCAAACATTATAAAATTTAAGATGGCAACAGCAGAGCTTTACACCAAGTGTTGCCCTTTCCAAGGGCATGCCCATGAAGCTGGCCTTGGGCTCAGCCTTCCAAACTCTTGATTCATTCAGCAAGGATTTAGAGAGCATTTGCTATATCCTAAATACTGTGCAATGGGCTTAGGTTTTGGGCAGGGAGTGAAAAGTTAATCGGCTTCCCACCAGGAATCTATAATTACGTTAGGGTCAGATATCAAAATTAAATAATGATGAAGTAGTTGTTTAAAAGCCCAGGAAGCCCTACACCCACCCAAAGGAAAGAATCCATGAGAGAGCTCACCTTGACCACCGGCATCACTCGTTCAGCCTGGAAAGTGAGATGGGGCAGTAGAGGTGAATCAGGCAATCTGTCCCGGTTTTGCCACACTGCTCCATGAATAGCATGTGTTTCTTACTCCACATTTATGAGACCTAATTCACTTCTTTCCTGAGATGTGGAAGTAAGCTCTCAAGAAACGTTCTATTTTCAAAATAGCTTCCATTGTCCACAATTAAATAAAATGTTCGTAGGACATTGTTGTGCTAGGCCCTTGTCTCTGAGCTCATAATGTAGACCAAACTCAAGTTGTGAACTTGAGTTTATAGGCAACAACAGTGGGACCCTGGTACCTAACTTGTGGGGCTCAGCTTTCAAAATATTAATTCATTCAACATTTACTGAGGTTTTATTTGGGCCAGGACCAAGGTTAGGGTCAGAAGACACACATAGGAACAAGACTCAGTAGCTGCCCCTAAGGAGTTCACAGTCTAATATTGTAATCAAAGGGACAGCAGTACTTTCATAGAAACAATAGGGCTTTCCCGCCATGGCTTGGCTTAAGAGCTTCTGGAAATTTCCATCAACTAGGGCACCTCCTGACCTCACTGAGTACCTTGATCACCGGGGCTCTCCTGTGGTGACAGTAGTTTGTTTTAGGTAATTATCTCTTGTCTTCTGTGAGAAACCTGATTCCCACCATTCCTGTTGCCTTCTCCTGGTCTGCAGTGGAAACAACAACACAGGCAGGTGGAGTCTTGCAGTGAAACTGCAGTAAGCCCCGATGCTATCACTGTCAGGAGCTGAGCAGAATCCCATGTGGTCAGCATTCAGAGGGTGCCTCCGGGGCTTTCTCAGTACCTGGGTGAAGAGTGTCTGGGTGAAATATTTTCATCTCTCTTATCTTATACTCCATTAGTTTTATTTCGTCTCTTAAGTTAAATTCAGCTAAAATCCTGAAAACCAAATTTCCACTTTGGAACATGGTTTTGTTGTACAAATGGCATCAGTGATTTGTCTCATCCAAAGAGAGATGAGTTATTTGGATTCTTGGATTGTTTGGGTCCCCATTAACAGAGCCTCCCAACAGCTGTGCTAGGACATTTATGCCTGGACTGTGACCCTCCTCTAGAGCGGTGAGCAGGGCCCACTCGCCCCCTGTCTCAGTGTGACAGAAGAGGCTGGTCAGTGTCAGAGTTGAACACCCGTCAGTGATGAGGGCCACACATTTCCATCCTTATAAATTCCTATAGGCAAGAGGCCGGAGGAAGGACTCAGACACCCCCCACACTCCCTGCCCCGACAGCCCCAGTGTGTGAGGCTCTGCGGCTGTTTACTATCACTAAAGATATCGAGGCACAAGCACCCTGAAATGCCGTATCGATGCTGTGCGCCCTCGAGGTCCAACCGGCACCTTCCCTTCTCTCCACAGACCTCCAGGACTTCAAGTTAGACGTGCAGCACGTGATTGAAGTGGATGAGGGCAACACGGCGGTCATCGCCTGCCACCTGCCTGAGAGCCACCCCAAAGCCCAGGTGCGGTACAGCGTCAAACAAGAATGGCTGGAGGCCTCCAGAGGTGAGTGGGTGGGCAGAAGCCCAGAAACTGAGGCCAGGAGGAAAGCCGGCCTCCCCTGACCACCCCTGCCCAACAAAACTGGGTCCCCTGCTGCTACCTCTCCAACCACCACAAACACACTGAGGGCCCTGTCCTCATGGTGGCCAGCTGTCTTCTCTCTTGCCATTTAGCCCTGTAGCACCCAAAACAGGGCAGCTTCCATTGTGGAGGTCCTCTGCGCCATGACAAGGAATTTCCTCATTTTTTGAAGCCCTGGGAGATGTTGCTGAGCTGCTTCCATTTGAACAAGGCTCTCAGCACATGGTTCCAGATGCTCCCTGTGCGAGGCCCCTGCCACTGCCACCAAGCACATCCAGAAAGGCTGTCTGGCAAGGCCAGCCACCTCCGGAGCTTTGTGGCTCCCTGGTAGGAGGTGGAGCTCCTCCCCACACGGCAGAGCAATCTTTGAAGTGGAACTTGGATTTTTCCCTCTCCTCCCTTGCCTGGTAATGCATTGTCTCAGCTCTCACGGTTCCCTGCTCAGGCCACAGTGGACAGGACACTGGTCCAGGGCAGGCCAAGCCATGGTCCACAGAGTGCCAGCAGAGAGGGCATGGCCCTCAAGACCAAGTCAGCTTCTCCCTACAACTGGCCCTCGCTTAAAGCCAAGTAGACCCTCTCCTTGACCTGACTCTACAGCTCAGAATTTATACCTTTTAAAATATTCCCTAGATTTTTAAGATATTTTTATTAGCTCTTTTTGGTTATAAGAGGAATATTTGTTCATTGTAGAAAACTTTTTGAAAAGTAGAAACCCTAACCCAACACTCAGAAACAACTGGAGACTGAGAGAAAAAGAGCATTAATCCCTGCTGTCCCTGGTAGAAGCTTGGCAGAAGCCCTTATGGGAGGCCTACCCGCCCCACAGGCTTCCCCTGCTCCATCTGGTACTTGCCATAGCAGCTCACACCTGGGTGGCCCAGCAGCAGGCAGGCACCAGGCCTGGTAACACCACGACTCTCAGGAGGGACCACCAGGACAAAGCTCAGAGCTGGCAGCCAGTGCTTTGCCTGCCAGGAAGCTGAGTGCCATCCCAGCCACTGGGGTGTTCAGAAGCTGTGAATCTGCCTTCTGTCTAAAGAACCTGAACACACCCTGGGACCCCACCCCATGGCACCCCTGGACCAAGAGCAGACAAAGCAGAAGAAAGGGTTTCGATGGCATTCATGGAGAAGGCAGTGGTTGATGGTGAAAATATTCCTCTCTGGTAGCAGAAATGTGATAATGAGGTGACTTAGAGTGGGGGCTATGATGGAGACTGATGCGAAGTTCCAAAGTCTATTCCCTCGTCCCTGGGGGCTGGCAGGAATGATGTCTCATCTCCCATGTGCAGCATGGGCCCCTTGATCCATATGATGGCTCTGAGGCACATACTTTATGCCTTTTTACAAATAATGAAACAGGGTCGGAGAGGTTAATTAACTTACCCAAGATCACACAGTACTTGGCAGATCTAGAGCTTGAGCCCAGGTCTGGCTAACCCCAAATCCTGCTTTCTTTCCACCCTCCCCTAGCTGCTTGAAGGCATAAAATGCACTTCCATAGACCTGTGCACTAACTCCAGAGTGGTTAGTCACCCAGTTCATGAGCTGGTGGGTTAGTTACTTTCTCGCCCTGGTACTTCTGTTCCTCTTGGTTCAAAGTTTTATGGGGAGCATAGCATTTTAGGTTTGGGCTTATTAGGACCAAGGTATACATCAGCTCCTGGCTCCTGCTTCATCTGTCCCCCTCTCTCCATACCCTTAACCCCCAAACTCATCCCATATTCCCCTTGCCCTGCCCTTTCCCCAGGTAACTACCTGATCATGCCATCGGGGAACCTCCAGATTGTGAACGCCAGCCAGGAAGATGAGGGCACATACAAGTGTGCAGCCTACAACCCGGTGACCCAGGAAGTGAAAACCTCTGGCTCTAGCGACAGGCTGCGTGTGCGCCGTAAGGGCCGGACCCACATGATGGGAGGGGGATATTGATGATGAAGGGACTAGTATAGCTGGGAAGGGAGGTGGGAGCCTATGGTGTCAAGTCTAAGCTCCAGTTCTGTGTTGTCGGTGGTGGGCTGAGGGGGTGGTGGCCGTGGGGCTTGGGCTGTGGTACATCCAGGACTCAGCTAGGAGTTCTGGCCCCTCTGGCCAGCCCCCCACAGCACACACAGCACATGGCCCTCAGGCCTGGCTCAGCGGGTGGCTGTGCTTACAGGTCACAGCAGTGCCTGTTGGGAGGTTTCCTTCTGTGTTACTTTGTGATTGGGATGGGCTGGGATGAGTGTGCGGGAGCAGAACGGTCTCCAGCTCGGCAGCTGGTACGACATGTGCATAGAAGAGATGCCATCAGAGTCCTCCAGGCCTGCCATTCTGCCCTGCTTGAGGTATGCCCAGCACGTGCCTCTGGTGGAAGCCCACGGAGGTCCACGCTCTCTTCCAATAGTATGAAAAAAACAGCTGCCTTTTCTGAGCACTTTTCTAGGGTCCCTGCATGTTCCATGGAGTGACATCATACACTGAGTTAGGCTTTAGAAGTCAGAACCAGGGGCCAGCTGGTTAGCTAGGTTGGTTAGAGCACAGCTTTGTAACACCAAGGTCAAGGGTTCAGATCCCCATACTGACCAGCTTCCAAAAAAAAAAAAAAAAGTTGGCACCAGAGGTGGAGTACAGTGATGCTAATGAAGCTAAACTTCACTGGTCCCTCACTCACACTAACAAGGGAGCCTGTAATTTTTTAATTGGGGTCAGGGCAGGGGGTCCCAAACTGTACAAATTTCAGGTTTTAAACCCAGATCATCCCTTGGTTGACACATAAAGCAGAATCACACATAGCCACGTGCTCCCTGAGGGTCGCTGAGGAAGGCACCATGCTGGAGGGAAACATGCCTTTCAATAAGTTCTTTGCGGCTTGTCTCCCAGCATAGGAAAAAGATCGTGGTTTGCTCAGCTGAGCATCCCACAAAGTACGTGACATGCGTTTGGGGACCTTGCAATGTGAGAAATGCAAATCTTTAAGCAGTGGGTTCCATTCAGCTCAGCAGCTGCTTGCTGTGAGGGATGCTCGGGACCAAGACCCACAGGTGGGGTTGGGGGACACGGCAGACCTTCATCTCCCGTCTCATCTGCGGCCTCACATTGCACTTAGTGAGGCAAGCAGGGAAAATCACCTGCACCATTTAAATTGTTTCTCTCCACGCCCACGTCTGTCTCTATTTGCCAGCACAGAGTTAACCATACAGATGCTGTGTTGATAATACTGCTGCACTGTATTATCTCATTTCTTACTCCTAAAAGCTCTCTGCAGAAGTTAGCCCTTGTTTCTCACAACCTAGGTTGTAAGCCCCTAAAGTGCAGTCTGATCCCAAACTCATGCTCTCTGGGATTGCCTGCCAGGGCCAGGCCGCCCGAGGCAGGGCCTGAGAAGATCCCCTGCAGAAGTCTTTGCCCCACGCACTGTCTGTCCTTCCCTCCTCACCCCTCCAGGCTCCACCGCCGAGGCTGCTCGCATCATCTACCCCCCAGAGGCCCAGACCATCATTGTCACCAGAGGCCAGAGTCTCATCCTAGAGTGTGTGGCCAGTGGGATCCCACCCCCACGGGTCACCTGGGCCAAGGATGGGTCCAGTGTCACTGGCTACAACAAGACACGCTTCTTGCTGAGCAACCTCCTCATTGACACCACCAGTGAGGAGGATTCCGGGACCTACCGCTGCATGGCTGACAACGGGGTCGGGGAGCCTGGGGCCGCGGTCATCCTCTACAATGTCCAGGTGTTCGGTGAGTGTCTCTTGTGGACTTTCCTCTTTGGCCTTCTCTCTGGTCTAGTCTGTGTGGCCTTTCTAGAAGCATATAACCCAGGCTTAGAGAGGGTTAGATCTCATGAAGGGCTATGCACCGAGCGAGTGACAGAGGCACACTGAAAAGTCAGAGACCTTCGGATCCCAGATGCTTGGGCACGCAGTCCTGGTCCCCTCTGTAGTCCCTATCCTATCATGACTCTGGTGATGAAGAATGGGAATTCTCCTTCCTTCTACCCCTGCCCGTTAGAAAAAACCAACATCCAAAGGAAGGAGGGAGCTGTTCCTGACCGCGTCCCCTCCCAGCCTGTCTGGCTCTAGGACGGCAGACACAGCCGTTCTCACCCCTGCTCTGGCTTCTTGGCAGAACCCCCTGAAGTCACCATGGAGCTGTCCCAGCTGGTCATCCCATGGGGCCAAAGTGCCAAGCTCTCCTGTGAGGTGCGAGGGAACCCCCCGCCCTCTGTGGTGTGGCTGAGGAATGCCATGCCCCTCACCTCCAGCCAGCGCCTCCGGTTGTCCCACAGGGCCCTGCGTGTGGTCAGCGTAGGGCCCGAGGATGAAGGCGTCTACCAGTGCATGGCCGAGAATGAAGTTGGAAGTGCCCACGCCGTGGTCCAACTGAGGACCGCCAGGCCAGGTGAGTGCAGCCCAAGGATCTGAGCTTCCAGCTGAACACTCACAGAGTCCTTTCTCAAATGACATCCAACTTACAACACTAGTATATGAAACAGATAAACATGGCTTTTAGTTGTAAGTCCAAATTTTCATTAACTTATTAATAAATCAGAAGTGCAAATTTTCACTAATGAAAATGATCCATTAACTGACGTATTTTTTTATTAGTATTAGTTTGCAAAGTCTTTGAGTTCCTAGGGTTCCATAGAATTCAGTTTGACAACCACTGCTATAGAGCAAAGAAAGCAAATCTGTCCTTCTCAGCTTAACTCATTCCAATTAATGCCTACACTAATTGAGTAGTTACCATGTGCTCAGCACTTGCCTAGGTATGACTAAGACCCCTACCCTCAAGAACTTTCCTATGGAGGAGGTAAAACCAAGGAAACAGTTTGACAAAAATACAATGCTGGGTCAACATTATCAGGTGCCGTTGTCCCATGGTGGGGGAGGTCAGGTAAAGGAGAGCCTAGTGCAGGTAGAGTCTGTGGAAGCTTCCTGAAGGAAGCGCTGCCTCTCCAGGACTCTCAGATTCTCAGAGGGCATTCCCAGTTGGCTTCATGTCTCACATCTCCAGGTCACCTCAGTGGAGCAGGAAAAGGCCCATGTGGTACCATGATATTAAGATCCCATGAAGGGACATGTCTCCATCCCCCACCCAGACATGAGAAGGAAGGCTCAGGATTCCTGTGCCTCAGTAGCAAAGAGAGATAGTTCCCTCAAGATGTGTCCAGCTTGCTCTCAGGAAAATAGCAGGTAGCAGAGATGCTTGCCTGCCGCCCCCAAGCCGAGCAAGAGGCCTGGGCAGGGCAGGGGCTCCAGCTCTCTTCCCACAGAAGAGACACTCTGGCTGTGTGTCACAGAGCGGGCCGATGGTCAGACATCTCAGGTCTTCTCTCTGACTTCTTTCTCAGTTTTTTCCCTGGGGACAACAGCTCAGCAGGTAAACCAGGGGGACTCACACCCTCTTCTTTCCCTTCTCTTTTCTGCTTGGTCTTCCAGGCACAACCCTGAGACCCTGGCAGGATGCAAAGCCAGTGACTGCCACACCTCCCACGCCACCCTTCAGACCCGGCAGCCCTGACCAGATGCTGAGGGGGCAACTGGAGCTCCCCAGGCCCCCAATGTCAGTGCAGCCTGCTTCCCTGCAGTGCCCAGGAGAGAGAGGGCAGGTGGCTCCTGCCGAGGCCCCCATCATCCTCAGCTCACCTCGGACTTCCAAGACTGACTCCTACGAGCTGGTGTGGCGGCCTCGGCACGAGGGTGGTGGCCGGGCACCAATCCTCTACTATGTGGTGAAACACCGCAAGGTATGGCCCTGGAGTGGCGCTGTCGCCTCACCCACAAGTCTCCCCTCAGTGAGGCTCAGCAGGGTCACGCTGCCTCCTGGCCATCTCCCCTTGAGCCCTTGAAGCCTGAACCAGCACACCCCACTGCTGATGATGACCTTGTCCCTGTGAACATGCCCACCACCTCCCAGGAAGCTGATCGTGAGATGGACCTTTAGGACCTGAAGGGCCCAGGAAAAAGTCGTGTTTGTGCACCTTTAGGGGCAGTTTCTCACTAACCCTAAGCTCTGTGCACTCGATTCCCAGAGGTGCACCCAGCCTCTAGCCCGAGGAGACAGTCATCAGCCTCCCTGTTAACTGTTGCCCTCCTCCCCTCTTTCTTGTGTCATCCATTGTTGATGTTTTTTGTTTTGTTTTTTAACCTAAATAAGCTCTGCTAGGTACATACCTGCATTAACTCTGGCATGGCAGCCTAGCTCTACAGCCAGGAAAACAAATATTTGTGGACAAGTGTTTCTCTGTGGGCTACAAAATACCCCCTCAGTTCTCAGAATCCATCATGGCTCAGGTTTGACAAGCGGCATTTGAGCTCAAAGCACATCATGTTGTAGAGACCTCAGCTATTTCTCCTTGACAGAAGGAAGTCTGTCCAGAATGTTTTGGGAGCTGTCAGGGAGGGAGTCTCGAGCCAAGCCAGGACCGACCATGCTCCTGGACACTGTGCCCTGAGAGGCAGGACAGGCTCCCAGCCTGCATGCACCCTCACTCAAGGCTGTGTCTTCTCTGCTGTTATTCCACAGGGAAGAGGACATGAGATTCCCTATAAGAAAATATCCTTGAAAATGTTTCTCCTCACCCCAAGTATATGCTGTATCATTCTGAGGCCATTAGATAGTAGAAAATTATTGTTCTTAAGTGGATTTTTAAAAATTTTATTTGCTAAGTAATAGCATATTGTATATGCTGAGTTTTATTCATGTTTGTATTATTTTTGTTTTATTCGTGTTTATATTATTTTGTCCTTCCATAATACTTATAAAAGTATTATGTGCACTTGGTAGAAAATATGGAAAATGTATGAATGTGGAACTAAAAGTATTTATCTACTTTTTTCCCCCTACAAAAACAAACATGAAAACAAAGCCAGTTCTACACAGTGGAAAGTGTTGGCTGTGCAGAGCCATGTCCCTGCTTTGGACCTGCTGGCCCATATCATTCTGCTCTTGCCTTTTCCTTCACATGCTCTCCTGAAAGACCTTAGGTCAGGACAAGCACACAGAGACTCTGGGTCATCAGAAAGACCCCTAGGTCAGACAGCCCCTGCTGCCTCCTCTGCTGCCTCCTGGTGTGGTGAGGGCAGTTTCTCCCTAACCCTGAGCCCGCTGGCCTCTTCCCTGGCAGCCAGCAAAGGGGGTGAGTGAGTTTTTAACAAAAAGCAGCATTGTTCAGCACATGTTTTAGGGCAGGGCTTGTCCTAATCCTTATTTCCCCGTGTAACTGGACACCTCCATCTCAGAGTTGTAGACAAAGATCAGGGCAGGCCAAACACCCATGGTCCCCAGGAGACAAAAACCAGCAGGAGAGCAAGAATAATATTTTTCAGGCCAATAGGTGGCCATGGAACCGCCTCACACAGGAGGAAGGCTGGCAGAGGCATGCCCTGGAGATCCGGAAATGCCAGGCGGAGGCTGTGCTCACCCTCTTGTGTGTGACAGTGACTAATTACCTTTCCATTTCTTATTTCCTTTCTGGGCCCAATGGAAGTGTGAGGCAATGCTAGGAGGGCAGAGGGAGAAGGGACACAGGGGAAGTGAGAGGGGACGTGGCCCCTGCTGGCTCTGGCTTCTATTAGGCTACGGCCTGTGGGCTGCTTGGGGCTGTTAGGCAGACGTTGCCAAAGGAGAAATTGTGTCTTGGAAGCAGTTCCTTTCTTGTGGAACTAATGTCTTAAAGATCATCAGTCAAGAAAGAATTTTGAAATCAAAAGTGGGCGTTTGGTTTGTGTTTTTTTGTCTCCCCTCTGTTGCTGGGGAATCGTTCAGCTAATATTCACTTTTTCACATGCATGAAGCAAATTTCTTTTCCTGGTACATCTGCAGACGCTGGGCTACTGTGTTTGGGTTTGCAGCACCACTGGGGATTCTCAGTTTGTAAAAACTTCTCCCCTTGGAACAAATCCTGGAAGCCTGACATTAATGAGCCTAGTCCATTCCTGCCCCTTGAATGGTAGGTTTTGTTCTGCTCTGGAATATTCTTCTTGAGGATAAGAGCTTTTCCTACCAGCTGTGTTCTTCCTTCCACAAACCACAGCTTCAGGTTTCAGCAGGCTCTGAGATGTACGGATCGGCAGTCAAGCCTTTTGTCCTGAAAGGCGGGGAGGATAAGATGATGCAGGCTCTCAGCATCACCTGTCGAGGAGCCTGGAGCTCCCTTGTTTTTTTTTAAAGTCTTAGGACTTTTTTTTTTTTTTTTTTTTTTTTTTTTAGTGAGGAATCTTCAAACAGTTCATGGAAAGAGTTGTATTATTTTTTTTTCTTTTCTTTTTATTTCTTTTTTTTAATTGAAATACAATTGATTGTACATATCTGTGGGATACAGCATTGAATATCAATACCTGTGTGTAATATCTGATGCTAAAATCAGGATAATTAGTATATTCAACCTTACACGATGTAATCATTTTTTCTTGTGGACTTTTACCAATTTCTCACTAGCCCCCCCCAACCCTCCCCTTTCCTTCCTCTGGTGGCCTCAGTTCCTTTCTCTCCTTTTGAAAGTTCAATGAATTATTGTGGTTGTTGTAGCTTTCTTTCTTTCTTTTTATATTTTGTTTACTTATTTTTTTAGCTCCCACTTATGAGTGAGGACATACGATATTTCTCTTTCTGTGTCTGGCTTATTTCACACAACATAATTTTCTCTAAGTTCATACATGTTGCTATGAATAGCAGAATTTCATTCTTTTTTATGAAAGTATGCAGGGTAGTATTCCATTGGGTATATATACCACATTTGCCTTTTCCAGTCATCCATCAATGGACATTTAGGTTTGTTCCAACTCTTGGCTGTTGTAAATAGAGCTGCAATAAACATGGAAGTGCAGGTTTCCCTTCGATATGATGATTTCCACCTTTTGGTATATACCAAGCAGTGGGATTATGGGATCTTATGGCAGTTTTATCTGTAGTTGTTTGAGTAACCTGCATACCATTTTCCATATTGGCTGCACTAAATTACAGTCCGACCAACAGTGTAGGAGGGTTCCCTTTTCTCTGCATCTTTGCCAGCATTTGTTATTCTTTGTCTTTTTTATAATGGCCAGTCTATGTAGTGTGAGATGATATCTCAATGTGGTTTTGATTTGCATTTCCCTGATGCTTATTGATGTTGAGCATTTTTTCATGTGTCTGTTGGTCATTTGTATGTGTTCATTTGAGAAATGCCTGTTTAGCTCCTTTGACTATTTTTTAATCAGGTTACTTGTTTTTTGACTATTAAGTTGTTTCAGTTCCTTGTTTATTCTGGATATTAATCGCTTTTGGATGCATAGTTTGCAAGTATTTTCTCCCACACTGTAGGTTGTCTTTTTGCTCTGTTAATTGTTTCTTTTGCTGTGCAGAAGCTTTTTAATTTAAAATAATCCCATTTGTTCATTTTTCCATTTGTTGCCTGTGCTTTGGGAGTCATATTCATAAAGTCTTTGCCCAGTCCTACTTCCTGAAGTGTTTCCCCTATGTTTTCTTTTAGCAGTTTTATAGTTTCAGGTCTTATGTATAAGTCTTTAATCCATTTAGAGTTGATTTTGTTTTATTACAAGAGGTACAGATCTAGTTTCATTCTTCTACATATGGATGTCTAGTTTTCCTAGTACTGCTTATTGAAAAGGCAATCTTTTCCCCAGTGTATGCTCCTGTTGCCCTTGTCAAATATCAGTTGGCTATAAGTATGTGAGTTGATTTCTGGGTTCTCTGTTCTGTTCCATTGGTCCAAGTGTTTGTTTTTATGCCAATACTGTGCTGTTTTGGTTACTATATCTTTGTAGTATAATTAGAAGGCAGGTAGTGTTATGCCTCTTTTTTTTTTTTTTTTTTTGCTCAGGATTGTTTTGGCTATTTGGTGTCTTTTGTTCCATATAAATGTTAGGATTGTTTTTTCTATTTCTGTGAAGAATGTTGTTGATATTTTGATGGGATTGCACTGAATCTGTAGATCACTTTCAGTAGTATGGACATTTTCACAATGTTTATCTTTCCAATTCAAGAGCATAGAATGTCTTACCATCTTTTTGTGTCCTCTTTAATTTCTTTCAGCAGTGATTTGTAGTTTTCATTGTAGAGATCTCTCACCTCCTTTGTTAAATTGATTGCTAGGTATTTCATTTTTTTGTTGACTATTGTAAATGGGCTTGATTTCTTCATTTCTTTTTCTGCTGGTTCATCATAGAAATGCAAATGCTACTGATTTTTGCATGTTCATTTTGTATCCTGCAACTTTACTGAAATCATTTATCAGCTCTAAGAGTTTTTTTGTAGAGTCTTTAGGTTTTTCTATATGTAGGATCATGTCATCTGCTAACAGGGACAGTTTGATGTCATCTTTTCCAATCTGGATGCCCTTTATTTCTTTCTTTTGCCTGATTGCTCTGGCTATTATTTCCAATACTATGTTAAGTAGGAGTGGTGAGAGTGGGAATGCTTGTCTTGTTACTGTTCTTATGGGAAAGGCTTTCAGCCTTTCTCTATTCAGGATATTGGCAGTGGGTTTGTCACATAAGTCTTTTGTTATTTTGAGCTACTTTCCTTCTATACCTTATTTGCTGAGAGTCTTTATCTTGAAGGGATGTTGAATGTTGTCAAATGCTTTTTCTGCATCTATTGAGATAATCATATGGTTTTTGCCCTTGATTTTGTTGATGTGATGTATCACATTTATTGATGTGTGTATGTTGAACCATCCTGGCATCCCTGGGATAAATCCCATTTGATCTTGGTGTATAATTTTTTCAACGTGTTACTGTATTCTGTTTGCTAATATTTTGTTGAGGATTCTTGTGTCTGTGTTCATCAGAGATAATGGCCCATAGTTTTCTTTTTTGTTGTTGTATTTCTCTCTAGTTTTGGTATCAGGGTGATGCTGGCCTCTAAGAATGAGTTTGGGAGTATGGCCTCTGTTTCAGTATTTTGGAATAGTTTGAAGAAAATTGGTGTTAATTCCTCTGTAAAATTCAGCAGTAAAGCCATCCAGTCCTGCACTTTTCTTTGTCGGGAGACTGCTGATTACTGCTTCAATCTTGTTGCTTGTTATTGGTCTGTTCGTGTTTCTATTTCTTCTTGATTCAGTCTTGGTAGTTTGTACATGTCCAGAGATTTATCTATTTCCTCCAAGTTTTCAAATTTGTTGGCATATAATTGTTTGTAATGGTCTCCAGTGAGTGTTTGTATTTCTGTGGAATCAGTTGTAATGTGTCATTTTTCATTTCTGATTTTTGTTATTTGGGTCTTCCCTCTTCTTTTTTTAGTTAGCCTAGCTAATGGTTTGTCTCTTTTGTTTATCTTCCCAGAAAAATAAAAATTTTTTTTTTCATCATTCTTTTATATCATTTTGGGGGGGTCTCTATTTCTTTTAATTCTTCTCTGATCTTAATTATTTCTTTCTGTCTACTAATTTTGGGATTGAATTGTTCTTGTTTTTCTAGTTCTTGAGGTGTAGTATTAGCTTGATTATTTGAGACCTTTCTGATCTTTTGATGTAAACATTTATTGCAATAAATTTCCCTCTTGGTACTGCTTTTGCATCATCCCACAGGTTTTGGTATGACGTGTCTATTTCCATTAGTTTCAAGAAATTTTTTGATTTCCTGTTTAATTTCTTCTTGTACCTATAGGTCATTCAGGAGTATATTGTTTAATTCTCATGTATTTGTATAGTTTCCAGAGTTTCACTTGTTATTGATTTCTAGTTTTAATCCATTGTTTTCTGAAAAGGTACTTGAAATGATTTCACTTTTTAAAAAAAATTGTTGGGACTTGATTTGTAAGTGAACGTGTGGTCTATCCTGGAGAATATTCCATGTGCTGATGAGAAGAATGTACATTCTGTAGTTGTTGGATGAAATGTTCTGCCAGGTCCAATTGGTCTAAAGTATAGTTTAAGTCCTGTGTTTTTCTGTTGATTAGTTGCCTAGATGATCTGTCCAGTGCTGGGAGAGGGGTGTTCAGGTCCCCAGCTATTATCATATTGGGGTCTATCTCTTTGTTTATGTCTAATAGTGTTTGCTCTGGTGTTGAGTGCATATGTAGTTATGATTGTTATGTCTTCTTGCTAGATAGATCCCTTTACCTTTATATAGTGGCCTTGTCTCTTTTTAAAGTTTTTTGTTTGAAGTCTATTTTATCCAATATAAGAATAGCTACTCCTGCTCACTTTTGGTTTCCATTTACATGGTGTATCTTTTTTCATCCCTTCACTATTAGTCTGTGTGTGTCTTTACAGGTAAGGTGAGTATCTTGAAGACAGCATGTAATTGGGTCTAGCTTTTTAACTGGATCATTCAGTCTGTGTCTTTTGAGTGGGGAGTTGAATCCATTTGCATTTAGGGTTGGTGTAGAAAGGTTTTGTCTTACTCTTGGCATTTTATCAATTTTCATTTGGATATTTTAATATCTTTTGTTCCTTTCTTCCCCTATTATTGTCTGTCTTTGATGTTTGTTGTTTTTTTTCAGGTGATAAGATTTTGTTTCTTTCTCTTTCTCATTTGCATTTTGTTCTACCAGTTTTTTTCTTTCTTGTGTATTCCTGAGAGTGATTATCGTTTTTCAGATTCCAGATGCAGGACTCCCTTGAGGATTTCTTGCAAGGTTGGTCATGTGGTGGTGAACTCCTGCACTTTTTGTTTGTCTGGGAATACACTATATCTCCCTCTTTTCTGAAGGATAGTCTTGCTCAGTATAGTGTTCTTGGCTGGTGGGTTTTTTTTTTTTTTTTTTTAGTATTTTGAATACATCATTCTATTTTCTTCTGGCCTATAGAGTTTCTGTTGAGAAGTCTGCTGTTAATCTAATGGGGACTCCCTTTTAGGTGACTTGATGCTTTTCTCTTGCTTCTTCTAAGATTCCCTCATTGTCTTTGAACTTCGCCAGTTTGCCTATAATGTGTTTTAGAGAGGATCTTTTTGGATTGAATTTGTTTGGGGATCTTTGAGCCTCCTGGTCCTGAAGGTCTGTGTCTCTCCCTATACCTGGGAATTTTCTCATTATTATTTTGCTAAAAATATCTTCAATTCCTTTTCCTTTCTCCTTCCTTTCTGGAACAGTCACAATTCAGATGTTTGTGTACTTAAGATTGTCTACTAGCTCTCTTAGATTTTCTTCATTTTTTGAATTCTTTTTCCTTATTATTTTTTGGTCCACCTGGGTTACTTCGAAAACACCATCCCTGAGATCAGAAATTCTTTCTTCTGCTTGCTCTAACCTGCTGCTTAAGCTCGTGGTTGTGTTTTTTTATTTTGTTGAATGAATCCTTCAGCTTCAGGAGTTTTCCTATAGTCTTTTTTAGGGTAGTAATCACTTTGTAAATTTCCTCCTTCATATCCTGGATATTTTTCTTGTTTCGTTATATTGTCTAATTGAATCTTCTCATATCTCATTGAGTTTCCTTAAGATCGTTGCTTGGAATTCCTTTTCAGTCATTTCAAGGGTTTCCTGCTGTATGGGGTCGGGTACTTGAGAATTACTGTATCCCTTTGGTGGTGTCATATTTTCTTGTTTTCTCATAGTTCTAGTATATCTGCATTGATGTCTGGTCATTGGGTAGAGCATTTGCTTCTTCTGTTACTCTGGAGTGGGCTTTGAGGACAGAGACTTCCTCCTCTTTTTCTGGTCTCTGCTGGTCACTCTCCTTGTGTCAGTGCAGTCTAGTGGGTGGGGGGCCACCTGAACAGTGGCTGTGACTGCTACTGTGGCAGCAAGCTGCCCTTGCAGCAGCTGTGGCTGTGGCAGTATCTGTGGTGGAATACCCACATGGAAGCAGTGTTTGTGGCATATTCTTGCCTTCTATTGGGTGGGGGAGGCTGCCCACGGCTCCTACCTAGGTCCCTGGGCAAGCTGCTGCCTTCTGTCAGGCAGAGAATGCTGCCTGCAGCCTACAGTCTTAGGAATTTGAAGCCATTAAAGATTAATTCATAATAGTTACAATTCATCTACAGTTTTTAAATTCTGAGGAAGGACTGGGAGCAGAAGCAGAAAAAGTATTGAAGTGACAGAAACCTCACTGGGAGGAGGATGTGGAAGGATCCAAGGAGAAGACAGGCATTTTTTTGTTAACCTGTTGTGTACCAAGCTCAGTAGTAAGTACTTTATCTAAGTCATCTAATTTAATCTTTAGAATAACCTGAGAGATTTTATTCACCTCATTTTAGAAATGAAAAGCTTAGGGGTTAGAGAGTTAAAGAATTTGCTCAGAATTACAAAACCAGGGTTTGAACCCAGGACTGGCTCCCAGACTCTTCATTCTAGGGTAGGTTACAATTATGAACATGCTCTTTGGAGTCACGTCATAGTTTCTTTGCTCACTAGCAATGTGTCCTTTAGCAAATTAGTCATTTCTCTAAGCCTCTATGATTAGTCTCCTCATTTGTGAAGTGGGGGCAATATTAATACTGATCTCTTCGGCTGTTGTTAGGAAAAATCCAGAATTGCATGTAAAGTGCTGAGTTTTGTGCCTACTACACATAGTAAGCACTCAGCTAATGTTGCTATTTCTACTTATGCTGCTGCTTTTATTTTCTTTCTAATCATCATCTGCTCTCATTAGAATATAAATGGAAGGAACTATGTTTGTTTTAAATACAGCAAGGAGAAAAAAACTTAAATATGGAGGGTTCTGGAAATACAGGGGCAGGAGGTCTTTGGAGAAGTTCTCAGCAATATCAGTCAGGCCTTCTGACATTCCCCACTGAGGGAAGGTAATTAGATGAGGGGTTATGGGGCCTGACTGGGCTGTCCCAGAGAGGCTAGTGTCCCACAGCCAGGAAGGAGGCCAGCAAGAGTTCTGCAGCACCAGTCTTCCCCTGACCTGGCTCATTGCCCTTCCCTCCTCCTGCCCTCATGGGCTCAGTTTTGCTTTCCTTACAAGCCACAGCCCACCTCTAGATCCAGGCCAAGATGCTGGTCCTTACACCAGCCATTTTCTCCAGCAGGTCACAAACTCCTCTGGTGAATGGACCGTCTCTGGCATTCCGGCCAGTCAGCACCGCCTGACCCTCACCAGGCTTGACCCCGGGAGCTTGTATGAAGTAGAGATGGCAGCTTACAACTGTGCAGGCGAGGGCCAGACAGCCATGGTCACCTTTCGAACTGGTAAGAGGCAAACATTGTCCCTGGCTTGGGATTTCCACGGGCCTAAGCAAGTTCAACTAGGCCCTGGTGGGAATCCCTGCTCACCTTGCTCCCACTGTTCACATTGAACTGCGTCTCTCCTCCCAGCTACTACCTCCCTATGGTCTGTGTGCCTGGACGGAGGTCCTCGCTCTCATCAGGAGGTCACCAGTGGCCTCTCTGGCATTTCTTTGTCCCTCTCACACTGGGGCCAGCAGCAATAACCACAGAGTCAGGCAGAGCTGGGAAGCGGACCACACTTCAACGTCCTGTCCTGTATCTTATTTGCATCACCTTGTCACACCCCTTAGCAGAGTCTCAGGCAAAAAAGATCCTGTGGGGAGGGAGACCTAATGCATGCCCCTTCCCTTGTTGATCTCAACCCATTTCAATCCAGGACGGCGACCCAAACCCGAGATCATGGCCAGCAAGGAGCAGCAGGTCCAGAGAGATGACCCTGGAGCCAGCCCCCAGAGCAGCAGCCAGCCAGACCATGGCCGCCTGTCCCGTAAGCCTTCTGCAGCTGTGCAGGCCGGGGGTGCCGAGCAGTCAGGCCTGGAACTGCCTCACAGGGGAGGTTGCTGCAGGTTGAATGGGTTCTTGGTTCTGAGGTCCAGGTGTTCTGATGACATTTTCTTGGCCTCTCCTCAATTAACCACAATCAGTAAAAATAGACTGGAGCTTTTCAAATAAAAGACCACATTTCAACACTGAGATTGCTGACCTTGTGGGTCCAGATAGCAGCAGAGGAGAGAGCAGCTGGCCCTTGTTCCTCCACACTCTGGCTTTACCAAAGTTTAGCTTAGGGGTCTTAACCCAAGTGCTTCTCCTGGGAGAACACAGCCCAGGTAGCCCAGGAAGTTCTGCTGCAAATATCAATGTGTAGAGGGCCCCGAGGAGGACAGGCCCTATCAGGAGCAGGCAAAGTCCAGACAGAATCCAGCTATCATCTCATCATGGCCCCAACTCCAACTTCCTTCCTTACTGTGTGTGGTCCTCCCCAGCCCCAGAAGCTCCAGACAGGCCCACAATCTCCATGGCCTCTGAGACATCAGTGTACGTGACCTGGATTCCCCGTGGAAATGGCGGGTTCCCAATCCAGTCATTCCGTGTGGAGTACAAGAAGCTAAAGAAAGTGGGTGACTGGATTCTGGCCACCAGTGCCATCCCTCCCTCACGGCTCTCCGTGGAGATCACAGGCCTGGAGAAAGGTAGGGGCCTGGCCACTCTCCTGCCTGATCCCCAGCTGCCCCTGGCTCCTGGAGACGGAGGAGCACTGGAGGCCTTTCCATCCTCCCAGTCACCACCCAGCAGCACGTTCAGTCCTTCGAGCCCTTCCTTCTCCCTTTCTTCCCATGTGGCTCTTCTCTGATGTAGACGGGTGTTCTTGTGAGTCCTTGGGGGTCATGCTTTGAGCAAGGCTGCCCAGAAGATTCCTTCCAGACCTGGGCCTTACTGGGCTGGTGGGGAGTCAAAGGCATTTCCCCTCTCCTGAGTTCAATGTCTCTCTCACCAGGTACCTCTTACAAGTTCCGTGTCCGTGCTCTGAACATGCTGGGGGAGAGTGAGCCCAGCGCCCCCTCCCGGCCCTATGTGGTGTCAGGCTACAGCGGCCGCGTGTACGAGAGGCCTGTGGCGGGCCCATACATCACCTTCACTGACGCAGTCAACGAGACCACCATCATGCTCAAGTGGATGGTGAGTGGGCCTGGCCACGGACTGCAACGGGAATATGGGGCGGAGGCTCACATCAGGCACGTGCAGGCTGCCTGCAGCAGGGGCAGGGAGCAATCACTCCCTAGATGTTCCTCCACCTGTGTACCTGGGAATCGGGCGCCCTCACACAGGGGTCCTGCAAGCCCACTGGAGAAATGGGGGCTGCCGTCAGTGGTCTCCTGTCGGTTCTGTGCCTTAACCTGATAGACCTCCAGGCTGGTTCCTGTGTTCAGGTTATGTCCCACCCTTCTTTCTGCCCTTCCTCTAACACCACAGGGAATCCCAGCACAACTGTTCAGGGTCCCTTTTAAGCAAAGATAATCACCCTCATGTCTAGGGAGGTTCAGAGGGGACTTAAGTCTTTGGAGAAATGGCAGTTTGTTTCTGTCCCCTAAAGCTAGGGAACCTCTAGGCTAAATAAGATAATGTGTAATCTCCACAGCATTCTTCAGGGAACCTCAGGGATATCATCAGGAATGTTTGTTGGGGACCCCTTCAAACTCTAGACTGGGATAAAATTTCCCAGCCTAAAAACCGTTGGTTTTACTTTGATGATGATTTCTCTGCTCCATTGTGAACTTGTTTTTTCCTCCGTTCCCTCTAGTATATTCCAGCAAGTAACAACAACACTCCAATCCATGGCTTTTACATCTATTATCGACCCACAGACAGTGACAATGACAGTGACTACAAGAAGGATATGGTGGAAGGTAAGAAACACTTGTGTGTGATATGGTTTGCCCTGCTGGTAAGGGGGTCTGGGCATTGGTGAAATCTGGTGAAGCCTAATACCTGGGTCTGGTGTGACACAGAGCAGCTGTACCCCGTATCACTGACCACTCGTGACACACTTGGGTCTGTCAGGTTCCTAAACTCACATGCTTTCTTCCTGTGATGACGGGACAACAGAGACCCGGTGGGTGGGCACCCGGACTGTTTCCTCTAGTGTTCCTGAACCTCACCGCCCCTTTGCCAGGCAAGTGGCCCCATCCAGACACATGGCCCTGCCTGAGTTGGAGTGTGAGATTGGGGCCAAGAAGACCACATGTGCATCACCATGCATGGTCTCTCATGCTACTTCCCAGGGGACAGGTACTGGCACTCCATCAGCCACCTGCAGCCGGAGACCTCCTATGACATCAAGATGCAGTGCTTCAATGAAGGAGGGGAGAGCGAGTTCAGCAACGTGATGATCTGTGAGACCAAAGGTGACTCTTTGGGTTCTCCTCTTGCTTCTGGCTGTTTCCAGCAAACTAGAGCAAAGTCAATATTCCCTGTGCCATGCTGGGTATCTCTCCCAGGAAGATTCCTTATTTTCCAAGTAGCCCCAGACTTCGTTATTTTTTGCCCTTCTGTTCATTCATCTGTGCCTCATATTAAGTATGAGTGGGTTGCAATCATGATGGTTTCAAGGAACTTGGGAATGAACTCATCCATGAACTCATGGAATAGAACCTATCCTTGAGTTGGGAACTCTCTATAAATACTTTATTCCTGCAATAACATTTGGTACTTAACTTTGGTTGGTTTATTTAACTTTACAACCCCATGAGATGGGAAAGAAACTGAGCATCAGGAAACTATACACCTTGGCCAAGGTCATGCAGCCTATTAGTGGTGGAGCACGCTTTGGACCAGGTTCATCTAACTGAAAGCCAAGGCTCTTTCTCAGCACTAAAACATGTTAAATGTATTCACATAATAACTTAATATATGCTCATTGGCCAGGTGGATAGACTTCATTATCTCCATTTTGCAAATACTAAAAGCAAGATAAAGCAGGCATATTGCAAAGAACATAATCAGGAGAAGATCACAAGGGAATAGGAATGGAGACAGAACAACACCTTTTCCCATCACTGAGGCAACAGCATTCTCTCCCCCACTTTGCATTGCTTTCAATCACTTATTCAACCAACCCTTACGGGGTGACTCCTGTGCACACTTCCTGCCTTCTTCTGTCATGTACAGTGAAGGGTGGGACAGACACTTACACAGCAAAAAATCCTGTATCAAGAGGTACAGAGAGTGCCCAGGGGTAAGAACAGAGGCTTCACACTGGTCTTCTGGAAGGATTGAACCTTCAGGCTGGAATAAGGAGGGAGTGGCCTGGGGGACGGGCTGAGGCTGGAAGTAGCTGCAGCTGTTTGGCGTGTCCAGTGCCTGGAAGGAGGGTGAGAGAGGGAAGCTCAGAGAAGAGGCCAGACACTGTGGTGGGCACTGGGTCCTTTCACTGTGGGATGAGCTGGCACGGTTAGGTCGTGGGAGCCACTCCAGGCTGGGAAGTGGAGGAGGGTCATCGCTGAATTTGTTTGAGATTTCTTTGGGTCCCTGGATTTGTTTGGGTCCCTGGTGACTATGCAAAGAGTGGGCTGAAGGCAGAGAACTGGGGCTCTGAGGTAAAGGTAAAGAGAAGGGATGGGGGATAGCCAGTTAGCTCATTTGGTTACAACACAGCCTTATAACACCAAGGTCACAGGTTCATTCCCATTCCCCCAAAAAGGGAAGGGTTGGAGTCTCTTTTCTGAGGAGATGTGGGCAGGACCAGGGACTGATGGTATGTTGAGGCTGGGAGAGAGTAAAAGGAGTTAAAAGTAGACTTTGGGGTTTCTAGCTTGAAGTGCTGCCTGGATGATATTGCCATTTATTGACATGGCGAAGGCAAGGAGAGAAACAGATCTCATAAGAAAGGAACGAGGTAAAACCACTTGAAGACTTAGTGTGATGCTTCAGAGACATGGAAATGGAAGTGTCCATAGGGGGAGCATAGCTCCTGCCCCAGGAGGACCTGGCTGGGGTGTTGATGGGGGAGGCTTTAGGATATAGGTGGGAATGGGTGAGATTCCACAGAGTCTGTACTCTTACAGACTAAGAGGAACCAGAAGGACCTCCCAGTGTCTGATGAGCAGCAGTCCGAGAAGTAGTGGGAAAGTCAAAAAACTGCAGTATCAGAAAGCGAAGGGAGAAGAAAAAGAGTTGTAAGAAAGTTAATGTCAGATACACTGTGGTAATAGTGAACCCAAAGGAGTTTACAACCTCGACTTTTCACCTCTGAATTGGTGGTTCACAGCTACCTTCTGTCCTAGCGAGTCCCAAAACATCCATCTCTCTGCTCTGTGCCCCCAGGCTAATACCAGCCACTTCACAGCTCTTAATCTACCCAGAAATAGCAAATTTGTGGGTAATTTCTTCCAGCACCAATTCTTTTGCTAGCTTTATGCATTTTAAATATTTTCTTCTGAAAGTTCACCAGTTATTTTTTCGGAAAACGCTCCACCACTTCCGACAGTGCTTGGCTCACAAACATCTCAGTTTCTGTTTTCCTCACCAATACCAAACTTCACACGAGATGCCCGTTTCCTGCTGCGTGGATGCCATTCAGATAAGGGCTTTTGAGGCCCTGTCTTATGAGTTTGACCCCATTTCCCACACCCATGGAATTGGGTTTTGTTTTGGTTTTTTTCTATTTGTTGTGAAGGAAATGTCAAAGAAATAGAGGCTGAAGTGAGTTTTGTCCACAATTACAGCTCGGAAATCTTCTGGTCAGCCTGGTCGACTCCCACCCCCAACTTTGGCCGTGCCACAGCCGCCACCCCCTGAAACAATAGAGCGGCCGGTGGGCACTGGGGCCATGGTGGCACGCTCCAGCGACCTGCCCTATCTGATCGTCGGGGTCGTCCTGGGCTCGATTGTCCTCATCATCGTCACCTTCATCCCCTTCTGTTTGTGGAGGGCCTGGTCTAAGCAAAGTGAGCGAGTGACCCTTCTCAGCACTGAGGGGAAGGAGGCGGGTGGGGGGGTAGGCCACAGAGGGAGGGAGGGAGGGAAGGAGGGGCCTCCCAGCCCACCAAGGAGGACTCTGTCCTGTGCAGCATCAGAGGGGCTCACTTGTCATCCACAGGAGCTCAAGCCCCTGGGTCCCCTGAGCTCGCAGAGGACACCCTGAGAGCAGGCCCCCCCAGCTCACAGACCTGGGCTGAAGGAGAGTAGGAGGAGATGTTGGTCTGTCCTCTCTGCATCACTGTAGCTCAGCTCTCATCTGGCTCCATCTCCTTTCAGTGTCAGAAGCTGCTTCTCTGACCTCTCGTCCACACTTAGTTGACCCTGCCTCTTCCCTCCGAGCGCTTCCTGCCTCTTGCCTGGGTTCCCCTTGTCCTGGGTTAATCTGACTTTCATCCACTCATTTCTGCTTCAAATGGCAACACATCTGGTCAGCTTCATCCAAAATAATGCTTTGTCCAAGTATTGCTCCTTCTTTTCACTCACCCCCTCCTTCTTCCCCCAAATCCTTGCCCCTGTATCTCTCTAACCCTCTCCTCACTGCAAAAAAGGGGGATCTAGATGTTAGGAAGAAATGGGTGACAGGAAGATTTTGAGAGAAAATATCCTCCATCCCTTGGGCAATGTCACCTCCCTGCCTACTTCCTTTGTCCCTGTGGAGTCAGGAGTTTCCTGAGACTCCTATGGGATTTTTCCAAGCTGCCCCAGGCGTCCTTGGCCCTAAGCATAGCTTTGTCCTTCTGTCCTTCCAGAACATACAGCAGACCTGGGTTTTCCTCGTAGTGCCCTTCTGTCCCCCTCATGCCAGTACACTATGGTGCCATTGGGAGGACTCCCAGGCCACCATGTCAGCGGACAGCCCTACCTCAGTGGCATCAATGGACAGGCCTGTACCAATGGGATGCACGTGAACAGGGGCTGCCCTGCAGCTGCAATGGGCTTCCCAGCTGTGAAACCTCCACAGCACCCAGGGGAGCTTCAGCAGGTAACGTGTTCCTGGGCATGTGGGCAGCAGGTGTGGGACACCCAGGAGGGAGTGGCCGGGCTGCCTCTTGAGGCTTCCTCCCTTCTAGCACTCATCCTGGGCTGCTGAGCCAGGCTGTCAGGAATAACGCATCCTGTTGAACAGTGGACACTAGAAAGTTCCCTGGCATCTCTGACAGGACCTTTTTGTAACTGTTTCTTTTGAGCAGCAGGATGACACCAACAGCCTGCTAAGGCAGACCATTCTTGGCAATGGATATGACCCCCAAAGCCACCAGATCACCAGGTAACTAGGCTGCTCCCATCCCTGCCTTTCGATCCCAAGCCCCAGAGCCTCACTTTTGCCCTGACTTCTCAAATCTGATATCAGTTGCTTCTCACTCAGGGATCCCCACATCTGACAACCAGCTCTGAAGGGCCATTACCCTGATGGGTAGTTGTTTTGTTTGCAGTTATGAAGCCCATCCTGCTTGGGGACATGGGCTTCCTTCTCAGAATCCTTCCCTTAGTGGGCAGGCCACCCACATATGACTGACTGCCCACAGGCCCCTGGACACCTGACTTCCAGTCCTCTCACATGGAATAAAATGGAAATGGGCTAGAACTCTCAGTGGAAGTGAGAGTGCAGTGCCTCTGGATGTCCACAAGGGAGCAGGCCTTACCCCAGCTGAGCTCTGAGCAGCTCTGATGCCCTCAGGCGGGAAGCGGCCAGGGGATGTGGGGGATGCAGCCCACTCTGCCCCTTCCTTCCACCCCATGCGGTCTCGTTCCATGCAGGGCTCCCAAGGCCAGCCGGGACGAGGGCTCTTTCGTATACACGCTGCCTGATGACTCCACTCACCAGCTGCTCCGGCCTCACCAGGACTGCCACCACCTCTATGAACTGCCTGCCACCGCAGGCCAGGCAGGAATGAGGAATGTGCCCGAGAGTCCAGGGCTGGAGGCAGCGTGGGACCCTCCATTTCACTCAGGTCGGTTTCAGGGGCAGGGTGGAGAAACTGGACAGGCAGGGAGACTGTAATGGGGTGTGGGCACCCATGACCCAGGAGTGACTTAGAGGGAGATTAACAGTCTTCAGAGGTGCCGTCTGGTTAGGAGCCAGCTTCTCTAGCGAAGGAACGGGGGAGCGGAGGGTGGCCAGCCACTCTCTTTTGCTGCTGAAGTCCCAGTACCAGCCGGTCCTACTCCAACGTTACAAGCTGTGGTCCGCCAAGGCTGAGGTAATGGACGTTTCTCCATTTCAGAGAAAGAAGCCCTTCTTTTGGTCTCTGCATTTTAAGGCTATTCACAAATTCCTTTTGCCTCTCATCACACTAAGAGACATTCTCTAATCACTAAGAAATACCTTGCTCTGTTGGGTCTTGTCTCTTAATTAAGGAATAAAGTTGCATCAGTCACTAAGGAGCCAAGTTGTTGTACACATCACCATAACTCTTCATGCTTCCACAAAACCTTTTCTCTACGGGGCTCGGGGTCATTCACAGCACCTCCATCCCACTGTTTCCCTCTGTGCCAGCCTCCTTGGAAATCGGTGGATGCTTGCTTAGGGCCCAGCTGGTTTGCAGGATTGGCCAATGCTTCTTAGCCTCTGTGGTGTGCATTTCCATTCACAGGCAGGTCCTGGACCCTGTCTCTGGGTATTAAATTCTAAAAGACAGTTACCTCCTAGAGCCAGACCCAGCACCATTAAAGCACTGGACTACGTCAGTTCGAGGGAGAATGAACTGTTGAGTGGGATGATTATAACCAGAAGCCACACGAAAGGGTGTACTAGCAGCCTGAATCTGGAAAGAGCAGTTTCATAGGTCCCGTGGGATGCAGGCAGAGTGCATGAGGATCTCTGTGGTCTCGTGGGTAATAAGTGGCCCTCCCCACATCGGTGAGATCCTCGAGGGAGCATATGTGACCCTGTCATGGCTGTAGGTTCTGTCCCTCCTTTAGGGCCAGTGTAACCAGCTCCCAAACAGTTTGGCCCAGTACCACAGAGCATTGGTTCCTTGATCAGTCTAGATTTTAATGTTCCTACTTTCTCTACCCCCCCAGGTCCCCCGTGCTGCTTGGGCCTTGTACCAGTTGAAGAAGTGGACAGTCCTGACTCCTGTAACATGGGTGGAGGAGACTGGTGTCCTCAGCATTCTCCAGGGACCTACCTAGGACAGGAAGCTGGAATGCGGCTCTCCCCTGGCCCGCTGGTGCATGTGTCTTTTGAAACACCACCTCCCACAATTTAGGCAAAAGCCCATATCCCAGAAAGACTATATATTGCTTTTTTTAAAAAAGGAGACAGAGAAAATTGGTATTTATTTTTCTATTATAGCCATATTTATATATTTATGCACTTGTAAATAAATGTATATGTGTTTTTATAACTCTGGAGAGACATAAGGAACCCTCCCCATTGAGGTACGAGAGGGAAAACAAGCCACCACATAACAGGAGTCAGCCAGGAAACAGTCTCACAGTCTGGCCAGAATGCAGGCTGAGGAGCACAGCTCCCCACTCAGAGCCTCTGCGGCTGCCTGGGAGGCTGCAGGAGGCCCCCACTGAGCTGGTGAGAGCAAGAATCCTAGACACGTTGTTCCCAGTAACAGTGAGCCAAGAGCAAGGGCCGTGGTATCACCGACTGGAGACACCCACAAAGATGGCTGGATCCGATGCTACAGGAAACCTTTTCCTAAGATGCCCATGAGAACAGACGAAGATGTGTGTAGCACTGAAAGCATTAACAAACCTTCCAGAGTCAGTAATCCATGACAACATATCTCTGTAAAAACAAACACTGTAACTTCTAAATAAATGTTTAGTCTTCCCGGTAACATTCTACTTAGTCATGTGTGAGTCAGCATTTTCTTTAGATGTTAGAATCCAGTCTTTGAGTGTTTGAAGAAAATGCCCGCTTGTGACATTTTCAGATCCATCAAGAGATGAGATCTGGAAAAGGTAGCAGATGTTTCTCAATTTTTTGTCTTTTTCAACATTGAATGCCAGATGTGTTTTGATTAATGCAGAATGTATTAATAATCTGTTAGTCCAAGAGGGAAACATTATATAATAATAGACAAAGAGATGCAGATTCCCAGTTTTCTTACTAACTGGACTTGAGGCAAAGCTTTGGTCATATTGAAGGAATGAAACTCATCCTTTTTATATAGGGGTGTATGGGTGGGTATGGGGGAAAGTGGGAGGGGGGGTTGAAGACCAAGTAATTTCTCCAAAATACTTTAGTTTAAGTGGTATGCTACACATGAACATATGGTAACTGATAAATTTCCTTCCCTTCTTTCCAAATATACAGCAGCATTGCCAAAGTAGTTGACTCACTAGTTTAAACCCACATTTACTTACTGTTGTCCAACCAAAGGGTCAACTGTAGATTTTTTTTTAAGCTGAAATTTTAAAACCTTTATATGAATAACCAGAACTAGATGGAGACTGAAGCTTGCAAGGAAAGCCTTAACACACTTTAACTGAGTTTGTGGGGGAGGAAGGGTAAGAATGTATTTTCTAGTTTTCAGTGAAGTTTAGTTACAGATGAAATGCCACTCGAAACAATCTCTTTTTTCTTATTATTGAAATGATTGTACCTATCTGGGATACAGCATCGAATATCAATAACTGTGCAATATGTGATGCTCAAATCAGGATAATTAGTATATTCAACATGACACAATGTAATTATTTTTTGTGGCTCTTTACCAATCTCTTGCTAATCTCCCTCCTCCTCCCCCTCTCCCACCTCTGGTAACCTTTGTTCTGTTCCCTTGTTTTGAAAGTTCAACAAATTATTGTGATTGTTGTATCTTTCTTTTTTTCTTATTTATTTTTTAACTTCCCCTTATGAGAACATGTGGTACTTCTCTTTCTGTGCCTGGTTTATTTCACTTCACATAATTTTCTCCAATCTCATCTATGTTGCTGCAAATGGCAGAGTTTCATTCTTTTTTATGGGAGGATTTCCATTGTGTATATATAGCACATTTGCCTTATCCAGTCGTCTGTCAATAGACATTTAGGTTGGTTCCAACTCTCACCTATTGTAAACAGAGCTGCGATGAACATGGGAGTGCAGGCATCCCTTCGACGTGATGATTTCCGTTCCTTTGGGTATACACCCAGAAGTGGAATTGCTGGATTGTATGGCAGCTCTATCTGTAGTTGTCTGAGAAACCTCCATACTATTTTCCATAGTAGTTGTACTAATTTACAGTCCCACCAACAGTGTAGGAGTCCCCTTTCTCCGCATCTTTGTCAGCACTTGTTAATTCTGTCTTTTTTGATAATAGCCAGTCTAACTGGGGTGAGATGGTATCTCAATGTGGTTTTGATTTGGATTTTCCTGATGCTTAGGAGACACTTAATCTCATTAAGAGCTGTGCCAGACCCTGGCTTCTAATCAGGAAGAATTTGATAAACACCATCTTGGGAAGCCAGAGGCGGGCAGTGGACTCACTGTTTGGGACAAGTGCACCCTCTGCTGGCCAGAAGAAGCACAGCACCTGGTCTTCCTTAGACTTCTGCATCCTTTTTCCATCAAGCAGCTAAATCTGAGAAAGAACTCGCATTAAAATGCCACATGGTTTTCAGAAAAGCGGTATTTTTAAAAAATTGTTTTTAAAATAAAGGACTGCAAGGAACATGGAAATGATAGGAAAGGAGAAATAGAGCAGAGAAGAGAAGAAATAAAATACTGTGATTTCAGACACAACTTGGTGTGGAAGGCCTCCAGGTCACTTCCCAGAGGGCAGGGCCAGTGTTCTCAGCCTTAGCTTTGCTAGCCCAGGGGCCCTCAGATCTGAGCTGTAACTCACCTTCTAGCCTTTAAAAATCTCCCTTTGTTTTTTCTCCTTGATGATCTAAGTTGTCAAAGTGAATTTTGGTGAACTTTATTGAAGTGATGTGTGAAATATCTGCCATTGAATCATAGCAACACTGAATGGTTTTAGTTCTCAAAAAAAAAAAAAAAAAAAGTCCCAGGAAAGAAAACTCATTTCTGACGCATGTTAAGTGAGATGTGTGTATATTTATACCTTAACCAATTACAGGAAAGAAGGAAAAGTTTAGGACATAAGGCTTTTAAATTTCTACCTAGAAAATGAAAAGCTCATGTATTCAATTTTATTTCATTTTGTATTTCTTTAGGTTCAGGGTAATTATTTATTATTACAGTACCTTTTAAAAGTTTTGATTCATTCAGCAAAGGCTACAGAAATTACTAAAGGGAAGAGTGAGGCCTAGCGTGTGGGAGTTGGTGGGAGGTGCTGAGTCAGCCGATGGCTCGCAGACCTCTCTAAGGATGGAGCCCCCTGTGACAGGATAGGCTGGCTCAGCAGCAATGAGTAACTCCTTTTACTGTGAAGTTGTGGCAGAAGGGCTGGACTCTACAGTTTATTTTTCTTCCAGTGCTGAGATGTGATAATACTATGGATGAGAGTTCAATATAGCCAAGTTATATAACAGTTGATCCACAAGTAATTTAATGTAGGCTGATTTTCAGCCTCACCCTCAGAGGTGACGATGGTCCTCTAAGAGCACAGCAGGAAACAGAGAACAGTATGATGAGTGGAGCAGGACAGCCTTCGGCCACCCCTTGTCCAGCTGCCCCCAAACTTTTGTTTGAAGCTTAACTTCCCAAGGACTCAGGTGCTCATCCTAAATTACAGATTCAAGTAGAAATGAAACTGGAGCTATCAATATATCTTGTCCAGTTCAAAATAAAATAATTGAGTATTAACTATATCATCAAATCCCAAACATGCTGGATGAAGGCCTAAATATTGTAGACTTAACTAGTGATGTAGTCTAGTTCAATTTGGAAAAAAATAATAATCCTGATTAGTTTTACTCTAAATTGAAATACTTGTGGACTCACTGACATGGCTCTTCTATAGAATCTAAGTTCATTGTTGTAATTAGGATCACAGAATTTCAGAATGGGAAGGAGCCTCAGAGCTTATCCAAATTCATTTGTCAGGTAATAAATAAAATAACTTTCCCTGGCTCTTACAACTAACTACCAGGATCTTTCTTGGAGACCCGTCCCTTTATCCAGGCAGTGGCTCCTTGTGGTAGCTAGCCCCATGATGGCCCCCAGTGATCCCCACCTGCTATTCACACTCTATTTGGTCCCCCTCCCACGTGGAGACAGTGATGGTGTGTCACTTCTGAGGTTAGGTTCTAAAAGACTGTGGCTCCCATCTGGGTCATTCTCTCATGCTCTTTCCCTCATGTTTGCATCGCTCCCCGTGGGAGAAGTCATGTCATGAACACCCCATGCAGAGGCCCATGGGGTGAGGGACTGAAGCGTCCTTCCAAACAGCCAAGTGAGTTTGGAGTAACTCCGTCAGCTCCAGCCAAGATGCAGACGGCAGCAGCTCCAGTTCACAGCATGGCCACAGCTCCACGAGAGACCCTGAGCGAGGGACACCACTAAGCTGCTCTCAGATTCCTGACCCTCACAAACCCTCTCATTCCTGGGTGACAGAATAAGTTTGCCATTTTAAGCTAAGTTTGGGGGTAATTTTTTACACAGCAATAAATAAATAAAACAGCGCTATGACTAGCACATTTTTAAAAACGCTTGAAAGGCACACGTAGTTTAGGCTACACAGCAGAGAAAGTGAGGAAAAAGGGTACTCTCTAGTAGAGAAGCCACAACATCAGAGATTTATGGTGATAGGTGCAAACGATGAACTATTCTGACCGCTTAAACAAGGATATGAAAGAATCTTAGAGAGACAATAGGCCAAGGGGCCACCTCTAAGAATATTCTAACATACAAAGAGAGCAAGTTCTGTCTGTAATTTGGGAGGACTGATTAGCAGGCTAACCACAGGTTAGCAAGATTTGGCACTGCTGACTTGCTTTCTCCATTTATGCAATATTGCCTTTTTCACCTTTTCTTCTCGGTGACCAATTTACATCCTGGGACAGCCTCAATCGGGGATCTCATTAATACAGCCCCAAAGAGCTCTGAATCTAAAGCGTCGGGCTGAGGCAGGAAGCTAGATAGAGACAATAGTGGGAGAGGGAAAACCTGGTTATTTGCACATGGGACGAACGGTTTCCAGAGCAGGCATGCACATGCGCAGAAGCAACCATAGGAAGCCTCCCCACCCCCACCATCTTGGGTGCCATTCAGTTAGACCAGTGACGTCCCACCAGCCAGGGCGCCAATCTCTTTAACCAACGTGACAGTTATTACATTCAGGGCTCAACCAATGACCAAATGGCACTAATCCAGCTAAGGAACTTAAAACCCCAAGAATGTAACTGTTTTGGCTCGTGAGCACTCTTCTCACTCCAGCCCACCCCATTTTCTCCGGAGTGTACTCTTCTGTCTTCCTTTGCTAAATAAAACTGCTTTTACTTTTCATTTCTGGCCTGTCTTGGCCGGTTCTTTGCTCGACATACCAGGAACCCGGATCTAGCCAGCAGGACCTGGAATTTTCCGGTAACAGTGCTATATTACTAAGAGGACTCCAATGTCAGATCATCCTTAAGTGGCTGAAGCCATGAATTTCAATGAGCACTTACCCCCAAACCAAAAGGATATTCTTAAAATAGTTTAAAATGTTATGCATAATCAAAAGTAATTGTTATAGACAATCTCCCAGAGTACTGTAAATCTATTTCCTTACTTCCTGATCAGTATCAAAAACACCAAAGGACTCAAGTAAAACCTGAAAAAAAAAAAAATGGCATAAGACATGAGAAACTATGGGGCGTACTTAGCACTGATGGAGATGCAAAAATCTTCAGGGAAAAACCTCTTTATTATCATTTTGCAAAACACATTTCTCTGCTCCACTAAGAACTGAGGAGTTTGCAAAAACTATGGGTGATTCAGTAAGCTGGTTATTATCCTGATTTCTGCCAACCCAAAGCAAACTAAAGCAAACTGCACTGCTTGTGTCTGCCTGCATTGCCTGAATCCTGAGCCCTCAAATCACTGCTTTATGAAGTCGACAATACCAAAATTCTAATTTGCATTTCTTATTCTAAGATATTGTTGGCAAAACAGTTTGTCTTTTTCTCTCGTGCTCTCTCAGAGAACACTTAATAACACCAAAGTTTATTTTCTAAGGGTCCAAGGATCAGGAAAGAGATTGCTGAATGGTAGTTTTTCTTGCCAATAGCTAAAAATTCAGAATAACCAAAAAACAAATTTTTCAAAACAAAAAACCAATGCTTTCTTACAGTTGTGAGATACAGCCTTCAAGACTTCATGTTCATGTAAGTTCCAAACATCTAAAATGGTTCAGTTCAATAATAATTAGATGTTAGGTTTTATAGTCAGTTCTAAGATAACCAAACTAGAGAAAAATTATTAAAACTACATGACTGGATCTGGCTTTAGATACGTTCACTAAAAGAATAGGATTGTTGCAGGTGACAAAGGAACAGAACTTCTGGTGAATTACGTCAGAATCTTGGATGGATTTGAGGAAACAGCAAGCTTAAGGGTCCATGGGCTTCATTTCATTCTCTTGTGGGGGATGAATGGGTGGGAGGACAAGGCCACCTTTCTTGCGCAAAAGAGCAATCTCTTCCTTTAAGGCTAAAATCCTTTCCGCCTGGACTTGGATCAATTCAGTGACCTTCTCTCTTGCCACAATGTCTGCTTTCCGAGGGCCCTGGAAGGCATTGCCCTGTTGAATAAAAACACCTCCTGCTTTAAGCAGCATTTGGGATGTGAAAAATTCCCTGTCCTTATACATCTGTTAGGAATGCCAGCCTTAGAGTCAATTTAAACAGCCATTGCTCCTTAATTTAAGGATCCTTCAATTCTTCTGCTGAAATCCCACCATTAGAAATGTGTGCTTTTGGACTATGAAACAACTCTTCAAATGCAAATCCCCTTTGGAATTTGAACACTTTAAGCTAGCTCTCAGTCATTCATTACCTAGAGGGCGCGTGGCTGGAATCATAAAAGATAAGGTATGTCTTTCTTTGTCTATACAGCCCATGTTTTGTTTCTCGAAAAGAAATCCTCTCTATTTTCTCATCTGATTTCCTTCCCCACTGGCTAACTCTCATGCTCCCAACATCACTTTCAGGGAGGCCTTCTTTGCCCCATGGACTAGGTTAGGGTTTCCTGCTCTATGTTCTATCAAAATATCCATCATAAGTATTCATCATCATTATTATCAGATTGAACCATATGAAATTTATGATATCTGACCATTTTTTTAACCTAAAAAATGCCAATTTTATATGGTTCAACCTAAGTGCTTGTTTAATACCTATCTTTTGTAGATCCTGTGCATCTCAGAGTTAGGGCCCAGTATGACTGAGTCCCACCACTCTCCCCAGTACCTGCCCCTCGTACTTGTTACATAAGTAGATGCTCAATGACTCTGAATGGATGAATACATCCGTTAAAGGAAGCACATAACACTTAGTTGTGTTAGGTGCTTTACATATGCTCTCTCATTTAATCCTCTGAACTAGGTGTTGTTATTCCAGTTTTACAGATGAGGAAACCAAGACAGATTTATTAACTGGCCCAAGTCACTATATTAATAAGGGTTGGAAGCCAGGTTAGAAACAGGTTCCTTGAAGCCAAAATGTCCATGATTTTTCCATGACCCCTATTCACTATGGCAGACCTGCATGGTAAGTAAGGGTTGCCGAGTTCTACCCTTCTGCCTCTTCTCCCTTGCTCGCCTTTATTTTAGAGGTTGTCAAAGCTAAACACTAACCTTACCCAGTTTCTCTTCCAGCTAGGGGTGGCTCAGTGGATGTAAATAGAAAACTTTTGCTTTCTTAATGAAAGGGACAGAAGAGGCTGGCACATGGATGTGAAACAGAGCTGCAGCAGCCGTCCTATGACTTTGAAGGGAACACTGAGAGAATCAGAGACACAGGTGCTGACATCATGGACCCTCTAAACCAAAACCTGCTGTCATCCCCATCCAGATTTCTCATCAAGTGAGAAAAATGACTCCTATTGTTTAAGCTACTCTTAATAGGGCTTTGGGTTACTTGTAGTTAATAACATGCCTGACACACCAATTCATGCCCAGTCATTTTGGTTGGTCACTTTGAAGTCACCTTAACTTTCCCTTCGTTCTCACCATATTTAATCCAATTTTGGCTATTCTTACTTTGAAGTGTCTTTTGACACTTGCTTTTTTGTTTTTACCAACTACATCCCAATTAATACTCAGTTCATTGTAAAAAGCAATGGAGTCAGCTTTGGAGGCTGTTAAGGGATGCCCCAACCCCTACTGACCTTAACATATGCATTCTGCTTCTGTACAAATCACTTGCTAAAATAAATGGGGGAATAAACAAAGTAGCATAACCAACGCCATTTTAGGCTGCTCCGCCATTTTAGGTTGGAAGGTCCCTATGGGGAATCCAGGGTGGGGAGGGGCTACAGGGCTAACCAGAAAATTAGCTTATGTACCGCTGGCTTGCTTGCATTGGCTAGATTGTGTCAGGTGCGAAAAATTCCCACCTAGCTAAAAATAAAAGCTGTGAGAGGTTTCAACTCGGGGCTGAGCTTCTCGATTGGCCTGCATAGCCCTGGCTGCCAAAAATAAACTCTCTTCCTTTTCCTCTCACCCGGTTCTCGTGGACAAATTTCTTTTTTTTTTTTTTTTTTTTTTTGTCTTTTTCGTGACCGGCACTCAGCCAGTGAGTGCACCGGCCATTCCTATATAGGATCCGAACCCGCAGCAGGAGCGTTGCAGCGCTCCCAGCGCCGCACTCTCCCGAGTGTGCCACGGGCTCGGCCCGGGCAAATTTCTTTTACCCATCAGAGGTTGGCCATAACATTTGGCTATTCTTACTTTGAAGTGTCTTTTGACACTTGCTTTTTTGTTTTTACCAACTACATCCCAATTAATACCCAGTTCATCGTAAAAAGCAATGGAGTCAGCTTTGGAGGCAGACAGACCTGGGTTTAAAAACTGACTTCACCATGCATTAGCTCGGAGAGCCTGAGCAAATTACTTAACTTCTCTGAACTTTGGAAAGCAGTGTTTTGTGGATTAAATGAGATATCCTATGTAAAGAGATTGTACATGTAATGATATACTGTAAAGATATATTATGTAAATATATACTACGTAAAGAGGCATATACTGGTAATTTTTTTCCCATTCAAATCTCCTCCTCCACATCTACCTCCACACTCTTTCCTTTCTCATGTATCTGGGCTTACCAAAGCACATCAAGTCAGCAAATGTTTACTGACTGATTAGTCTGTGAAGATTTTGTTTAGGCATTAACCTTCTCAAATGCTGCCTACATTCTTCACTCAAAAATTCTTTGGTGGATAAAGGGCCCCCTCAATATGCAAATTCTAGTCTTCCTTTCATATCTAATTTCCAATGATAAACCTCCCAAATATTCACTCTTCATGGAATTAATAGATCTGCAACATAACCAGCACCATTTTAGACAAGCCCAAGTACAAAATGGCACCGTCCACCTCCTCCCCTCCCCTCCCCCATTCTCTTTTACAAGAAGCCTCATGGTTTCAGAGAAAATGAAACTTTAGGCATTTCCACATGCACAGAACTCTCCATTCCCATGACTTAACTCAATCCCCACCCTGGAATTACATCACCCAGCTCTTGGCGCCAACATACCTATATAAGCTCTACCACCCCCACACCTGGTGCAGTCCCCCATTCTCAGGGCAGCCCCAGGCTGTCCTCCATTTTGAGTACAGCCTGGCAGATTTCTTTCTTTAATAAAGCTTGAATGGTACCCAGCATCTCGGCTCACTTTCTTTCAGGAATAAACTGTATTCTTTCTTACTTTGAGACTTTTGCTTAGACCAATGACTCAAACACTAGCACAAACTGAGTCACCGGGAAGGCTGGTTAATGCACGGATTGCTGGGTCCCTCCCCCAGAGCTTCTGATTCAGTAGATCTGTGATAGGGTCCAAGAATTTGCATCTTAAACAAGTTCCCAGGTGATGCTGATGCTATTCTCAGGGCACCATACTTTGAGAACACCTGGCTTAGACCATTTCTAGGGTGCTTAAAGAAAATACAAAGCAAAAAACATCGAGAAATAACTGGCATTTTTGCAGATAATACAAGTACATAACTTACAGTTTCGAATATGTCATACATGTGTTAGGTTCCTAGAGGGCAAGGCTTGAATTGCATAAACTTTTACTAAAGTATTATCCACCACATACTATGTATTAAAAACTACGATAGGCTCAATAAATATTATATGACAGCAAGTTGAAACCTACAAAAAGTAGCAAGCATTAGTAAAGTGATATGTAAGATCCCACAATTCAAGGTCTAACTTCAGGTCAAATGAAATAAACAGATACTGGAAATGGGTGTTTGACACCAAATTCAGGGAGTATATTTGTGTGATTATTTATAACTAACTAACCTTACCTTTCCAGGACCAAAGCAAACCCTATAAATTAGTACTTACGTGAGTTCATGGCACCTAAGAGGCATTCAATAAACCTATTCTGTCAAGCCCACTGTAATGTGGCTAATACCAACTCAGTGTCCTCAGGGACCCAGCTGGCCTGGAAGTGCTTCAAAATCGAGGTTGTTTATATGCCAGCACTTGACATTCTTGTGAATAGCCTCCATTCCTCGATTCTGAAAAAGCGTCTGAAGAAAAGGAACATACCTGCTGGTTCTGTAGTGTATTCAGCTGAGAATCAAGATTCTTCTTTTCAATACATAAATCATTCATCTGATGCAGCTTCTTGGTGTGCTCTTTTGTCTTCATCATCAGCTCCCATCGCATTTGAGCAATCTTTTTCTACCGGGGGCAGGAAGTTGTAAAATGGATTAAGTGAATGAGAGGAAATAGAGAAAAATGAGTGTCCAGATTTGATCAAAACCATCTTATGAAAGTGCAACCAGAAGAAACTGCATTGGGTCTGGTTAGATCAAAGGTAAGAGGAATGTAGGTATGCTCAAGAATCGAAGTAGGTAAAGATAAGAGAGATACAGATATCACTTTATTGTGGAGGAATGAAATTAGTATTCATACTGATTGCTGGTACTCATTACTTAAAAGCAAGGATGGTCGTTTAAAAAGCAAACTTTCATGTATTGCTCTTTCCCCAGTCTTGGCCAAGAATCCCTCAAGGGAGATAACTTGAATGGCTAAACATCTGCATAATGGTTTTCCTTTGTTCTCTTATTGTGCCAACAAATTGTTTTAGATTGCACATATTATCTCCCACATTCCCGACAGGGTAATGTGCTTCTTCAAAGTACAGTGGCAAATCTTGGTCTATCAAATGTGAGGCAGGGTCCCTAGACAAAGTAGCACTAGGAATCTTTCCTCCTATCCTATATGCGGATGATACAGAAAATTGTAGGAAATATAATGATTTGTGGGCTTATAAAATTTTTATAAAATCTTCTGTCTCTGAATCAGGCTGGAACTGGGGCACTGCTCATCCCATGGCTCGGGGAGCAGTATGTAGATATTAACATCCATTAAGTCCCTACCAGCCAAACAGTCTATGCCTTGTTACAAAATTTATCACTTAGATGTTTTCTAATTCCAAACGGGAATAGCATATAGAAGCTAAATAATAATACAATTAGGATCCTCAGAAGATAGCAGCTCCATTTCTAACACGGTCAGAGCATGTATACGTTAAGTGTAGGCTTCAAAGTGGGATCTTTCCATATTCTTCCATGCCATTTTACGTCATATTCATATGCACTCTGGACCCCGAAACCTCTGGTGCTTTTGCTTCGAGAAACACAGTTCCTTCAACTAAGTGAATAGTAAGGAAGCTGGGACCGGCCTAAGATCCTGGGGGAGCCAAACGGGCTCACAGTGCCATCTCCAGCTGCACAGACCCTTTGCAGGAACCACTTACAGCTCACCAGGATTTCTCACCTTCACCATATTCAGCCAAAGAAGAGCCCTGTCCTCTCCTCCTTACCTCCCAGATCTTCATTTCCTTTGCATTCGATAGCTCCTTTCGAAGTTTTTTGATCTTCAGTTCTTCAAGAGTTGTATTAACAGAAAGCGTCTGGAGGGCTTCTAGGTCTATCACACGACCAAACTTGCTGATCATCAGTTGGTTGACTGTTTCCTCCATTTCTATAACAAGACAGTCACTGTCCCAAGTTGTTCAGTGGCTTCCTATGTTATTATTAAACTAACAACCTCAATAACAATAAAACTCTAAGGAACTGCTTTTGCAGGATGGTAAGAAATTTTATGTTGCCAGTGATTTTTCTTCTAGCAAATTTTGTAACAAACTTTGTAACAAGGCATAGACTGATTTTTTTTTTTCTTCTAGAAAAATCAACCAGCAACATAAAATTTTTTACCATCCTGCAAAAGCATCCTGCCTGCTGCTTTCCTCACTTAAAATACCTTTTCCTATACTGCCTTTTCATCTTCAAAATCCTACCTAAAACTGACTCCTTTTCCCCAACTGGCTTACACACTCTCATCTGCCCCTCCTCAGACTGTTAACGGGCTCCAACTAAATTATACACTTTTCCATTTTTTTTCAATTGTTGATCTCTACCGCATATAGTGTTAAGAGTAGAGCAGGCACTTAGTCATCGTAGACAACGTTTCCATCATACTCCAAGTAAAGAGTGAAGTCCTTGGTGTTCAGGAGGCCTGCCCCTTGGTGTTCACCCGGCCTGCCCCGCCCTGCTTTCTCTCCCGCCTCCTTTCCCACACCTCTAGTGCTCATTTACTTCACTACAGATGCTCTGGCCTCCTCTGCGCTTCTCAGACATGCCAGGCTCACCCCCTTTTAGGTCCCTCAGTCTGGAATGCTCTTTCCCAGACACCCCTGTGGTCACTCCGTACAGTTTCTTTTCTGAAAGCAAGAGTGAGGCTGGCCAAGGACTCATCGCTAAGAGCAGGTTCTCCAGGCAGCCCTTTCCTGGCCTCCCATGGACCTCAGCACTCTCTTTCCCAGTCCATTTTTAATTTTTCTTCTTAACTGCTATCTCCATCTAACATGCATTGTATTTTATTTTTGTTTATTGTCTTTCCTCAAAGCAAGGACTCTAGAATACCTGGGGAAGATCTCTCTTGTGGGGTCTGGCCTCTCTAAGAAAATATAATCTTGTACCAAGACTTTGTCAGTGACTAGACTGTTCCCTAAGTGAAGCTTGAAGGCCTTAAGGTATAACGAGATGATACAATTCCATTATAGTGCAGAAATGTGGGTTCAGGCATAATTGTTATGATTGAATTACAATATTATAATTGGCATGGCTATTCATGCAGTCCAGGGAGAAGCTATGCACTTTGTATTCTGTGTGAGTAAGCCCCATGGACTTTTATAATGTGGTGGCTATAGTAACCAGTGATGAAAATGAAATGACAGATAGATGATAGCACATGGGTGCTCACCTATAGCTGTCTGCTTGGCCTCTCTCAGTGAGAACTGTGATTCCCTCCAGCTAGTCCCATATAAAGGGGTGCCCTCTCTCACGTCTGCCTCATGTACTAGGACATGTGGGGGCCCTTCTCTCATGGCTGCCTTGTATACTAGGACACACGGGGGGCCCCCTCTCATGGCTGTGACGTGGGGTGCCCTCTCCCATGGCTACTTCACATACTAGGACATGCACTCTAGTCCTTGCCATTCACCCTATGGATAAACATATATATACATATACATACAATGAAATATTATTCAGCCTTAAAAAGGAAGGAAATTCTGACACATACTACAACATAAATGAACCTTGAAAACATTGTGCTAAATGAAATAAGACAGTCACAAAAAGACAAATACAAGTTAAACACTCATACTGTATGATTCTACTCATCTGAGGTACTTAGAGTAGTCAAATTCATAGAGACAGAAAGTAGAATGGTGTTTCCAGGAGCTGGGGGAAGGAGGTAATGGGAGTTATTATTTTAATGGGTATGAAGTTTGGTTTGGAAAGATAAAAAAGTTCTGGAGATGGATGTGATGGTTGCACAACTATGTGAAAGTACTTAATCTCATTGAGCTGTCCACCTACAAATGGTTAAGATGTTAAATATTATGTACATTTTACGGCAATTTAAAAAATAAATTTAGAAATCATTAAGCCTAAAATAAAAGATTGATAAATTAAAATCAGGAAGTTATTGTTCATCAAATGCCATAATAAAAGTGAAAACCCCAAAACAGGAGAAGATATTTAGAACACACATAACCAACTGAGGATTAGTATCAAGAAAATAAAAATCCCACATATCAATTTTTTTAAAAGGGCAAACAAATCAACAGAAAAAAAATGAGCAACATACATGAACAGGCATTTTATAGAACAGAACCTATTAAAGAACCCAAAAATATACAAAAAAATGTTCAACCTCCTAAGTGGTTAGGAAAATGCAAATTAAGACCATGAGTTACCACTTTATAACTCTGGTTTGGCAAAAATTCGAAACCTAATAAGATTATGCATTTTCAATGATATATGTATCGCAAAGGGAACTCATATTCTGCTGATAGGAGTGTAAATTAGTAATGTATCATCATTCTGGAAGACAACTTGGCACTTACATGCCCTACAACTAAGCCATTCTACTACTAGGTATGTATCCTACACAAATTCTTGTACACATGTACCATGTACAAGATTTTTTGTAGTAGCAGAATTATCAAAGCAAAAAAACAAAAAACAATCTATATGTCCATTGTCAGGAGAAGAATGAATAAATTTTAGTATAATCACAGGATATTATATTATACAACAATGAAAATAAACTACAGCTACCTGCACAACTACATCTAATCTTGGAAATATAATATTAGGGGCAAGAGAGCATTCCTGGGGACATAGGCAGGAGCTAATGGCAGCCCCCTCCACCTGGGAGCAGGCAAGAGAGCACACCAAAAACACCACTTCCACATGGGTGGCCCACCACAGCCACTACAACAACCATGGTTGCCACAAAAGCAGCTGGACACCACAGCAGCAGCCACAGCATTGTGCAGGCAGCCTGCCAGACACTCAACAGCACTGACACTAGGAGAGTCACCAGCAGAGACCAGAAAAAGAAGAGGCTGTCTCTCTCCTCAAAGCCCACTCTAGAGTAATAGAAGAAGTGACTGCTCTACCAGATGACCAGACATCAATGTAGAGATACTAGAAATATGAAAACCCAAGAAAATATGACACCACCAAAAGAATACAGTAATTCTCAAATACCAGAACCTATACAGCGGGAAACTCTTGGAATGACTGAAAAGGAATTATGAGCAACAATCTTAAGCAAACTCACTGAGATTCAAGAAGACTCAGTTAGACAACATAATGAAACAAGAAAAAAATACAGGATATGAAGGAAAAAATTTATGAAGAGATCAATACCTTAAAAAAGAATGTAACAGGGGCCAAGCCCATGGTGCACTCGGGAGAGTGCGGCACTGGGAGTGCAGCGCAGCTCCCGCGGCAGGTTCGGATCCTATATGGGAATGGCCGGTGCACTCACTGGCTGAGTGCCGGTCATGAAAAAAAAGACAAAAAAAAAAAAAGAATGTAACAGAATCATGAACTGAAAGATTCACTCAACAAAATGAAAAACACAACTGATAGCTTAAACAGCAGGCTAGAACAAGCAGAAGAAAGAATTTCTGATCTTGAAGATAGTCTTTTCAAAATAATGCAGGTGGACAAAAAAAAGGAAAAAAGCATTTTTATAAAATGAAGAAAATCTAAGAGAGCTAGCACAAAACCCTAAGCAAACAAATATTTGAATCATGGGTGTTCCAGAAGGGGAGGAGAAAGGAAAAAGCATGGAAAACCTATTCAACAAAATAATAATGAAAAACTTCCCAGGTATAGGGAGAGACATGGCCCTTTAGATCCAGAAGGCTCAAAGATTCACAAACAGATTCAATCTGAAAAGATCCTCTCCAAGACACATTATAGTCAAACTGGCAAAGCTCAAAGACAAAGAGAGAATCTTACAGAAGCAAAAGAGTCAGGTCACCTATAAGGGAGCCGCTATCAGACCAACAGCAGACTTCTCAACAGAAACTCTACAGGCCAGAAGAAAATGGGATGATATTTGCAAAGCAGTAAAAGAAAACACCTGCCAGCCAAGAATACTATACCCAGCAAGCCTATCCTTCAGAAATGAGGGAGAAATAAGTGTATTTTCTAGACAAAAACTGCAGGAGTTCACCACCACATGACCAGTCCTGTCAGAAATCCTCAAGGGTGTCCTGCATCTGGAATCCAAAAGAACGATAATCTCTACTACAAATACACAAGAAAGAACAAAACTCACCAGTAGAACAAAAATGCAAACAAGAAAGAGAAATAAATTATATCTTATGACCACAAAAAACCATAGTGACAATGTAATAATGCTCCTGCTTTATTTCTGATTTTAATAATTTTGGTCTTCACTCTATTTTCTGCATCAGTCTAGATAAAGGTATGCAAACTTTGATCTTTTTAAAGAATCAGTTTTTGGTTTTGTTTTTCTCTATTGTTTTTTAATTCTCTATTTCATTTATTTCTGTTGTAATCTTTGTTATTTCCTACTTATATTTGCTTTTGGCTTAGTTTGCTCTTCTTTTTCTATTTTCTTAAGGTAGAAGCTTACATTACTGATTTGAGATTTTTCTTATTTTTAATACAGGTGTTTATAAGTATAAATTTTCCTATAAGCATGAACCCTGTATCCTATAAATTTTGATCTGTTGTGCCTTGATCTTTACCTCAAAGTACTCTCTAATTTCCCTGCGATTTTTCTTTTTACCCATTGTTTACTTAGGATAGTGTTGTTTAATTTCCACACATTTGTGCATTCTCTAAATTTCCTTAGACTTGTTTTGTGCCAGAAAAAAAAAAAAATCTATGGATTCACACTGCTTGCAATTTTTAAAAAAGAAAAAAGAAATATCACATTAAATGAAAGAGATGTTTCAAAAGGCTACATATGGTACTATATTTTTGAAGCTCTAAAACAATACGTAATTTAGGAATCACATAAATGTGTTAAAACTATCTTTTTTAGAGACAGAGAATGCTAAACATGAAACTGGGAATAGTGGCTGTCGCTGGGTGTGAGAAGACAGAGTGGGTAGAGCACATGCAGGCAGATGCTACGGCATTGGTACTATTATTGTTTTTAAGTTGGGTAGTAGATTCACAGGATTTATTTCCTTGTAATACTTCATAACTTACACATATGTCCTATATATCCAACATCACAAGAAGTATTTAAAAAGATAATTATCTCCAAAGTATGCATCTTATACTGTGTACCTCAATTCCAGAAGAATTAAAAACACTAATGTGAAGAACACTACTAATAGAGGAAATGATAGAAAATGTCTTTTTTAAATTGAGAAATAAAATTATATATGTGTATGTTTATCATGTATGACTTTTTTGTGAAATATATATGCACTGTGGAATGGCTAAATTGAGCTAATTAACATATGATTTACCTCATTTATTTATTTTTGTGGTAAGAACACTTAAGATCTACTCTCCTAGCAATTTTGAAGAATGGAATGCATTGTTATTAACTATACTCACTAGGTTGTACAGCGGATCTCTTGGACTTATTCCTCCAATCTAACTGAATTTTTGTATCCCTTGACCAACATCTCCCCAACTCCCCCCGCCCACTTTACAGCTCTGGTAACCACCATTCTTCTCTGTTTCCATGAGTTCAACATTTTTACACTCCTCATATAAGTGAAATCACGTGGTATTTGTCGTTCCATGCCTGGCTTATTTCACCTAGCATAATGTCATCCAGGCTCATCCATGCTGTTGCAAATGACAGAATTTCCTTCTTTTTTAAGGCGGAATAGTATTCTGTTGTATACATATATGTTCTTTATCCATTCATCTGTTGATGGACACTTAGGTCGATTCCATATCCTGGCTATTGTGAATAATACTGCAGTAAACATGGGAGTGTGGATATCTCTTCAACATACTGAGTTTATTTCCTTTAGATATATACCCAGTAGTAGGATTGCGGGATCAAAAAAAATCTTTATGATCTCAGAATAGCAAAGGATTTCTTAAACAAGACACATATAATGCATATTTCACAAATAAAAAGATTGATAAAATTTAGTATATTAAGATTTTAAATGTCTGTATCCCAAAATTATAGACTAGACAAAGTCAAAAAGGCATGCCAGAAACTAGAGAAAATTTGAAATGCATTTAATAGATGAAATATATATATAGGTAAATAATTCCCCCAAATCAATAAGCAAACAAATAAAAAATAGAAATAAAAAATGGGCAAAGGATATGATTGGCAAGTTACAGAAAAGGAAACAAATAAATGCCAAGTAAATGTATGTAGAGCTGTTCAACCTCACCAGCAATTAAGGAAATGTAAATAAAAACCGCCATAAAATACTTGCATAACTTAACATTCACCAGGCTGAGAAAAATATTAAAGTCTGATAGCACCAAGTGTTGATGACAATATGGATCCTGGGTCAAACAATGCCAGGGGGATGATAAATTGGTTCAACCATTTTGGAGGGCAACTTGGCAATATCCAGGAGAGCTGAAAATGCACAAATCCCCTTACAACAGAGATCCCAGTACTAGGGATTCACCTTCTCACACATGCGCACCGGGAGATGTGTACAAGGTTTACAGTGACATTGTCTGTAATAATTAAAAATTAGCAATACCCTAAATATCCATCAACAGGAGACTGAAGAAGTAATTTTCCATTTTATATTCACATAATGAAAAACCGTAGTACCAGTTAAAGTGAATAAGTTATCTGTAGCAATACATCTCAAAAATTGGTTTAATAAAGTGATTCCCAAAATGATACGAATACCATCACAGTTAAACACATGCAAGGTAGTTCTATGTTCTCTATATTGTGTGTGGCTACACAAACATGCAGGCACACATACCTGGTGCTTAACTCCAGGCAAGGGGCATCAGGATAGTATTAGAAAGAGAAGGGGCTTCAGTTCTACCTGCAATGCTTTATTTCTTAAGCTGGGTAATGGGTAAATGGGTCATTATTATATTATTCTATATTTTATCATACACAGAGATAAACAGATTCTATGAAAAAGGATTTCTCCTTTTAAAATAGGAGAGTCATCTTTCCATGGTGTCAGAAGAGATGGCGAGTAGGAAGAGGCAAAGGTGTTCTTGTTTCCTCTCTCGGTGGTTTTGATTCTGTGATTACTGTTTTCAGAGTTGAAGACAGTTGCCCAATAGTTTCCCCTCTTACCAATAAACACTACTAGGTAATCCACGGGCTCAGCTACTCACTGTGTATCGTCTTTGCCATCTCTCTCTTTTCTCGGATGAGCATTTTACGCCTCTCCCGGTATTCTTTGTTAAGGTTTTGCTGCTTGGAATTTTCTTCCTGGAGCTGTAGGATTCGTTCTTTCAGTCGTCCCAAGGAGTGGTTAGAGAAGACCAAAGTACCGGAAAGATCACGAGGTATTTCTCCAAGTACCACACACTCTATCTACAAAACCAAAACGAATCAAAAACAAAATTGACAAAGATACAAACTAAATGTAAGGTACTAGAAAGCACAAGAGGAGCACTTCCTTCTCCGTCCCTTGTCTAGGTCCTTGCCTTTGGGATTGCCTTTCTCTCCACTGAGTGGCAGTGACCTGGTCAACACAGAGAGTTGCTGTCAGATAATAAGCCATATTATGTCTCTCCGGGGACAGCAAATCATCCCACAAAGATCAGGCTTAATATCTTCTGCATAACGATGGGACAAACATTTCAGGATTGGCATGTCAGGCAAACTGCTCCGTATAGCTAATCCAGTTTGGGTCAGGTTACACAAAACATATATAAGGCTGCTCTATGGGTTGTTTTCCTAAAACACAGCTTCTTCCCCTAACCTGATAAAAGAGGATATGATGAGCCTTTTCTCTCACTGATATATATATATTCTTGCAATTTAATATAAGCTGCAATTCAACTAGAGAATGGAAATGAACAAAGAGAGGGAAAAAGAGAAGATACTTTCCTTTTGTCTTGACCTTCCTCATTAACGAGTAGAGACTAAGCGAAGATAAAAAGTGTTCACAATTCTTGCATCTTTATTTTGTCTATTTAAAGGTGGTATGAAAAGTGATAGGTGTGCGAGACCCAAGATTTCAAAGCCAGCCCACTCTGTTCTTAAGTTATAGGCTCCTCATTTCTCTGGACATGAAATGATTGAACGTTCAAAGTGATAACGCGCCATGGGGAAATAGGCATGTTTTCATGTTGCTCTTTTATAACAATCTGACAACAGATAAGAAATGTTTGGGTGTCATTTTACAGGTAGGATTCTCAGCAAAGGGCCACAATTCTCCCCACTAGTAACACAGATCTTTCTCGAGAAAAGCTGGGTTGTGAGCACTCTTCTGCCCAGACGGGGGGTGGGGGGGCAACCACTGCAGATGCATCACCTGATGGAGCTTGAGTGGAATCACGACCAGCAGTTCATTCAGCCGCTGCTGCTTCTCTCGCTGATAAGCCTCCAGGGCCTCCTCTGCTGTATTCAGATTAGTTGCCACAACTTTTACCTGTTAAAAAGCCCCATGTGTAAAATATTGATACAATTCAATGAATGTATACCTAAGGTGGGAAATAAAGGCATCTTGGGAGAGGGCAAAGCATGAGCAGGATCTGCTTTGTTGGGCTATGGTTAAGTGCATGATCCCAGTTTGCAGCCCGGGAATGTATATTATTTTCTTCCTGCCAAGTTATCATCCACACCAATTTTTTGATCATTTCTATGTCCCCAGAGTCATGAAGGTTTTGTGAATAGGAGCTTAGAAAACACGTTCTCATCTCCCTTTCATTTTCTGCATGAAAAGCAGCCCTCTGCATGGAATGTCTTTGTCAGTATGGTGGGAATCTTGTTTGGTTATAATGGCCTCAATAAATTAAAGGAAAAAGCCCTTTAAAGCAATGAAACTACTAACTACAGTTTTTCTAAAGCATATTCCTCATCTCCTATAACCCTGAAAATTTTCCAAATCATTTCCTATCTGCAAGAAGAGAAGTAACCTATGAAAAATATTTCTGAATATGAATCAGTTAAATGATGTTGCTCTAGACAAGAGTACCTAGGAGGGAAAATGAGCAGATAAGGCCCAAATCAGTGGATATTACACCAGAAGTTTAGCTTAGCCACCTGCAACGCTGGATGCACGCCCACCAGACCATCAACAACATGATCTCTTGGGATGCAGAAGGAAAATATCAGTTACCATTTCTATTCATTTTTATCTCGTTTTCTTTAATTTCTGTTTTTGTGAATGTTTCATAACAAACTATATTAGTACAATAGTTGATGAGACAATTTATGAATACATATACATTTCTTGTGGGGGTATGTGTTCCACATTCTTTTTACTTATAGAATTATGTAATCAAAAAAAGTTTGGAAAGCAATGACTGAGATGAACTCCAGTCTTCGAAAGAGGAATGGCTCCCACCACTATTGTGCTTAAGGAGGAAAACCTGGACTTAATATTGGAAATATTTCTTCTCTGAGGAGAAGTCCTAACAATGTCATTGCTTTGAAGTGGCAATATTATAGCTAGGAGAATGTATAGCACTTTGAAAGAAGATAAATAATCTGGCAGACCACCATACTTTTTTGGACAATGTGTCATATTCCTTTTTGAGGTTATCAACAATTTTCTTTTCTTCAACCAAGGCCTCCTCAATGTCCAGCCTTTTCTCTCGAAGTTGAAGAGCCAGTTCAAAAAGAGCCGGATTGCAATCTGAAAAGCAAGTTAAAATTTTTAAAAAGCCAGCCCCATTTGTCATGGAATCTGGGGGTACTAAAACTGTGGACCTTGGAGCTCCAGAATCAATAATGTCTATTTGCAAATCCACTCTAGCAAGCCTTCACACTTACGGTTCCATTGCTCTCAGTGGAAATTATTAATAGTATCAATAATCATGAAAGTAATAATTATACTACTATAGATGTTCTGAGCCGTACGCTGAGCCAGACTTTGTGTTAGGTCCTTTACGTATATTATCTCACTCAAGGCTTGTAGACCCCACAAGATAGAAACTATTGTTTCCATTCTATAGGTGAAGACCCCTAAGTCTCAGAGCGGTGACATAACTGGTTCATGACAGAGTAGGATTCAAGGGCATCATCCCTATTATTTTCACTGTGTCACACTAAGAGCCCCATTTATCTACCAAATAATAGATTTAGAATGTAAAAATAGAATACTGAAATGTAATTTAGGATCCCCAGTTCTAGCCCTAGTTCTACCAGTACCTACCTGTGAGATGTTGTTCAAGCCATTTAATCCTGCTATAAAATAACCAGTTGCATTACAAGGTTTTTGTGCTCTCTTCCACTCATATATATTATGATTTTAAAAAGACTCTTGTTTTCAAAGTTACAAGATTTAAACTTTATTTGAAATTAATCTTTTAATATTAAATTAAAACTTTATTTGAAATGTCTAAAAAAACAAATTACAGACCCCAAAAATTATTTCTTCTATACTGAACCATTCATCTATTAAGACCATAAGAATATTGGTCTGGCTGCCCCAGACTGGTGTCATCAGTGAAAAGAGTGAATATAAATTGCCAACCATATCCAGGAAACTGGTACAAATTGCCCTTACAAAACAGATTTGAAATACAAAAATCTGAGTAAGTTTTGTCAAAAAAGGAGAGTATTGTAAAATATAGATGTAAATTGCAATCTGGTATTTCTCTATAAAATGAAACTTGCTACCTAATTTATAATAACTTTGAATCCACTGTCAATTGTCTGCAGATTATTTGTCACTCATAAAGGCTGCCTAAGGAAACAGAAAATAAGTCATCCAGAGAGCCCACAAAAGTATTCAGTACACTATACTTCATACATTTTAAACCACCTTATCCTTTAATTTTATTTTCAGGGAATTGAGAAAGAAAAAAGGACCTTCTCGGTATTGTCAATCCATATTCACACTCCACTGAGAACACATGGTTTTATCCAACTTACTTGTTGGGCAGATAGAATCATCAAAAACCTCTTCTTCTGATCCAGACTCAGTCTCCTCACTCTCCAAGCTGGATTCTTCTTCACTAGATTCATCACTCTCCTCATCCTCATCTAAGGACAAAGGAAGACACTGTTAGCAGAGAAGTTCCTATATTAAACTAAATAGCAGATTTTTAAAGTATTTTTCAATGAGTCAGTCACTAGGAAAATAACAAAGAGATAAAGCAGGAAACTACTCAATATTTTTGGAATAGTTTAAAGTGGCTAATGACATAGAGACCACAAACTCTGATGCCTGCAGAAGCTTGTGCAGTTATGCATGCATCAAGTCAGAGCAGGTTGAGACCAAGCCTCCAAGCTGCTGTGTTGTAACCCACATAATACACACTTAGTTAAATAGGTCCACAATTCTTAAACCATTGAATGCTCTAAAAACAGAAAAGGTTTTCATAACCTGTCTGAACTGAAGTAACACTAGTGATAGTCTTTACTTAACCTAAGTAAGTACTTAACCTACTTAGTGTGAATATTCATGTTTTGCTGCAGAAGTACAAGTATTAAGGCTTTTGATTTTGAGATCCAATACCAAATCCTCCTGGGGGTGTTCTGTCCACAGAGGCTCACTTCTTTGACCACACCTGAGTCCTCTCTTGAGACCTCTTCCCAGCTAGTTCCTGACCTTGGACTCTGTCCTTAGCCCATTTAGTCCAGTTGTAGCAAGAATCCTAATGAGACAGTTTATCAAAAATCCCCCACCCTTGATATCTGATCAAATACCTCATCCTCCTATTCTCAATACCTTATCACCCTGACTTGCCCTCAGTAAAAATCCTATTAGGTCAGGTTAGCAAAGAATTATCCTACGTCTTAGTAATTTTCTGTCCACACACCCCCACCCTGCTCTTTGGCTGTAAATCTACACTTGCCCTTATATTCAGAGTTGGGCCCCATCTCTCTCCTTACTGTAAAGCCCCATTCTAGTAGTTTCCCTGAATAAAGTCTGCCTTATCTTTCTTTACCAACTGTCATGAACATTTTTTTTCTTTACAATGTCACATAGAATTGTACTGTGGAACCCTCAGCATTTTCTGATTGTTAGACCTGCCCCCTTTTGCTGGAGAAACTGTTTTAGAAATTTTATGCTCGGCTGTCTTAATCACAAACTCTGGCTTGCCTGTTTCCTGCACCCGCCTGTATCCATGTGCTAATAGGAGATAACAGTCTCACAAGACCCTAAGGTCTGGATGCAAATTAGGCTCCAGAGCTGACCAGTGAACTGTGTCCCATAATCAGCCAATACAAATTAGCAGGACTGCATCCCTCATTTACATAGGAAGACCTGAATGGGAACTTGGGCGGAAAGTCAGGGCAGGAATTTGGGCTATATAAGACTGCCTGTTTCCTTTGTTCTGGGAGACACTGATCTAGGAGTCCTTACTCCCCAGTGCTCTCCTTGCTTGCAAGCAATAAAGCACTGTAACATCAAAAAGAGCTGTAACACCAAAAAGAGCTGTCAACTATTAAAAGAGCTATAAAACCAACTTTGGTCTTGGATTCCTCTGTGAGAACACCTCGCAGCAGAATATCTTTCTAAAATATAAAAAAATTCTGAATACTAAAACACATCTTTCCCTAAGGGTTTTGGATAAGGGGTTGTAGACCTGTCCCTTTCACCCTTCGCCATTTTCTTTTAAAACAGCTTGAGGCCGTCTACGAACCACAGATCACCAATTTGCAATTTCTGTTTTATGGAACTTCAAGTTAGAGATAAGAGATGGACCCCACACCTTCTAGAATATTTCTTACATTTAAGATCTCTCTTAATATTACTTTAAGAGATCTGTATAACTACATAAAATGAATCAGAAAGATTTAAAATTCTTTACATAGACTTCTGCTCTCAGAAAATGAATGAGACCAACTTTTTCCCTATTTCTCCCACTAAATACAGCTAAACATGTGTAAAACAAACACAAAAAGATGAGTTCTTTGGGTCTTCTTTCTGCCTCATATATCTCAGACTTGGAGAGGAGTAAGTTGGCAACCTAGAAATACCAACAGGTGCAGATGTAGAAAGGTCCAACAAAAGCCCGTTCTCTCTAGCCAGAGGACCAGGAAAGGGGCAGCCTAGCAAGACAAAAAACTTTTAGACAATAAGCACTCTACTCTAACCAAACACCACAGAACAACCCTGGTCCCATTCCCCCACAAATCAGCAAAGGCCAAGTGGGTAGCCTAAATATTCACTTGCACAAGGCTATAATGAGGCATCCCAACACTCCTATTGGGATGATGTCAGAGAAGGTCAAGTAAGAGGCCAGAGCCTTTATCCCTGCTGGCTAGTAACAAGCCTCCCTACTGCCATTACCACTGAGATACCTATAAGAGACCACATGGTGAGCCTGAACTTCCACTCCCATCTGGCAGTAACAAGTTACCTTTCCCTCTCCCCTCAGAGGTGGTATCAGAAGAGCCCTAGTGGAGTTTAACCATTGCCTATGGGTACCAAGGCCATTCCCACTATGTTGTCAGTAGAGACTATTTGTGGGGCTGGAAATTCCACCTGCACACAGCAATAACAAGGAGGTCCCCCTTCCTTTGGGTGACAATGAAGGCTGAATGGGGACAGTGGACTTCTACCTATACCAGCAGTAAGAAGGAGGCACCCACCACCCCTTTCCCTGTCAGAGCAGCGTTAGAGAAAGCCAAGTAAAACAGGAGATTTAAATAAGATACAAAGTCTCAAAACATAATATGAAAATTTCTAGGTTTCAATTGAAAGTTACTCACCATACCAAAAACCCAAGAAGACCTCCAACTGAATATAAAAAGAAAACCAATAGATGTTAACACTGACATGACAGAGATGTTAGAATTGCCTGACAAAGTAATACAGCCATGGTAAAAGTGATTCAATGAGCAATTATAAACACACTTGAAGCAAATGAAAAAATACAAAGTATCAGCAAATAAATAGAAAATATAAAAACTAAGTAAAAGTTTAATAACTGAAAAATACAATAATCAAATTAAAAATTCAATGGACAGGCTCAAAAGCAGAATGGTGGGGGAGGGGAGAGAAGAGAATCAGTTAACTTAAAGATAGAACAACAGAAGAAATGACCCAATTTGAACAACAGAAAGAATAGAGACTGGGGGAAAAAAAGACAAAAACAAAACCCAGAGCCTCAGGGACCTATTAGACTATAATAAAAGATCTAACATTCATGCCATCAGAGTCCAAGGGGGAGTGAAGAAAGAGAATAGGGATAAAAACGTCCCAAATTGGCACAGGGCATTAAGCCTACAGATTAAAGAAGTTGAATGAATCCCAAACAGAATAAACCCCCCATCTTGCATAGGCCACGATGCACCATAATCAAACTTCTGAAAAACAAAGACAAAGAAAAAGTCTTGAAGGCATCAAAAGAAAAGTGACATCTTACTCACAGGGGGTACAAAATTTGAATAGCAGTGGGTTTCTCATCAGAAACCAAGAAGACCAGAAGGAAGTGGCACAATGATTTTTCAAATGCTGAAAGAAAAAAACTCAACCTAGAATCCTATATTCAGTGAAAATGTCTTTCAGAAATAGAGGAAAAATTAAGGTATCCTCAGATTAGAGAAAAAAAAAGAAAATTTGTCATAACATGGCTACTTGAAAAGAGTGAATAAAGGAAATTCTCTAAACAGAAAGGAAATGATAAAAGAAGAAAGCTTGGAATGTCAGGAAGGAAGAACATGGTACACAATAACATGGATAAATACAATAGCTTTTCCTCCTCCCTTTGAGTGTTTAAATTGTTTGATGATTGAAGCAAAAATTATAACATTGCCCGATGTGGTATCAGGTGTATGTAGAGGAAATATTTATATATACTTATAAATATTTATATTTATATTATAAATGAGTGAGGATAAAGGAATGTAAAGATAGGTAAGATTTTTATACTTCACTTAAACCAGTAAAATGATGACATTGGTGGACTGGGATAAATTATGTATATATAATGTAATGCAAAAAGCAACCACTAAAAAGATTATACAAACAGATACATTAAAAGACACTAGGAAAAATTAAAATAAAATTCTAAAACATGTTCAATTAACCCACAGGAAGGCAAGAAAAAGAAAAAAAGAGAAAGCAGAGAAAATAAACAGAGAATGAAAAATAAAATGGCAAACTTAAGTCCTAAAATAAAAATACATTAAATGTAAATGGTTTAAATACACCAAAGAAAAGATAAATACTGACAGAGTGAGTGAAAAATAATACCCAATTATATGTTGACTACCAGAAATTTACTTCAAATGTAATAATATAAGCAAGTATAAAGTAAAAGGATAGAAAAAGATATATCATGCAAATATTAGTCAAAGCAGCAAAATTGGCTATATTAATGTCAGATAAAATAGACTTCAGAGCAAAGAAAATAATGAGACAGAAATCATTTATAGTGATAAAAGTGTCAATCTACTAAGAGATAGCAATCCTAAATGTGTATGCATAAAAAAGAGTTGCAAAATAGGTGAAGCAAAAACAGATGGAAATGAAAGAAGAAATGAAATAATATACTCTTACCTGGATACTTTAACATCCCTCTCTCAACATGTGATTAAAACAACTACACAGAAAATGAGCAAGGATACAGAAGACCTCAATAGTACCAACAACCAACAGGATCTAATTGACAGTGATAGAACACTCCACCCAAAACAGCAGAATATATATTCTTTGTAAGTGCCCATAGCACATATATCAAGACAGATCACATGTTAAACCATAAGACAAACCTCAACAATTTGAAAAAGATTGAAATTATACAGAATGTATTTTCTGAACACATTGAATCAAACTAGAAACCCCCCTATACTCTGGTTTCTCTTCAGATCATATAAATCTTTCGCCTTTTACAAACTAGAAACCCCAAACAGAAAGATAACAAAAAAATCTTAAAATACTTTGACCTACACAATACATTTCTGTATAATCCATGGAACACAGAGGAAGTCTCAATGAAATTTTAAAAACTACATTGACCTGAACGAAAATAAAAATCCAACTTAACGAAATGTGCAGGCTACAGCTAAAGCAGTGCTGAGAGGGAATCTATAGCCCTAATTAGAAAACAAGTCTGAAATCAGGAATCTAAGCTCCCACCTCAAAACCGAAAAACAGAGGTTTAAGATAAACCAAAAGCAAGCAGATAGACTATAACTGTAAAGATAAGAACAAAAATTAACAAAATTTAAAGGAGAAAAGCAATAAAGAAAGTCACTTATATAAAGAGGTGGTTTGTTCTTGAAAAGATCATTTGAATTGGCAACCCTTTAGCAAGACTGAAAAAAAGTAGGAATAGAAGCCACAAGTTATCAATAACAAGAATGCAACAGATGATATTACTATAGACCCTGTAGATAATAAAAAGATAACAAGGAAATACTATGAACAAATTTATGTGCATAAGTTTGGCAACTTAGAAAAAATAGACAAATTCCTAAAAAAAAAAAAAAAAAAAAAAAAACCCCACAAACTACCATGACTCACCCAATATGAAATAACTTATATAGCCCCATAGTTATTAAGAAAATTGAATTTATAACTTAAAAACTCCTCCAAAAGAAATCTTCAGGTCCAAATAGTTTTACCAGAGAATACTACCAAATGTTTCAAGAATTGTCACTAATTCTACACAGTATCTTCCAGAAAAATCAAAAAGACTTCTTAATTCATATTAGGAAACTAGTATTACCCTGATATTAAAACCAGACAAAGACAATACAAAAGAAAAAAGAAAAAGAACTACAGACCAATGAATATGGACACAGAATTTCTTAACAAAACATTACCAAATAGAATTCAGCGATATATGAAAAGAATTTTGCACTATAGCAAGAGGGATTTTTTTCAGAGATGCAAATCTGGTTCAATAATCAATAATCAGCCAATGTAATCCATCATATTAACAGGCTAAAGAAAAAAATCACATGATCACCAATCAATGCAGAAAAACATCTGACAAAATTCAAAAATATTCATGATAAAAACTTATGAAAAATAGGGGAACTTCCTCAATTTGATAAAGAACACCTGTGAAACACCTACAGGTAACATTATACTTAATGGTGAAAGACTAAATACTTTCTCCCTAAGATGGGACTAAGGCAAGAATGTCAGCTCTCAGAACTCTGTTTCAACATAGAGCGGAATGTTCTAGCCATGCAATAAGGCAAGAAAAGAACATAGGTATACAGATCAGGAAGAAATAAATAAAACAGTTCCTATTTGCAGATAAAATTATTGTCTGCAAAGAAATTCCCAAAGAATCTACTAAAAACCCCTAAAACTAAAAGGTAAGATCACAGGATGTGAGATAAGCATGTAAAAATCAGTTACTAGCAATGAACATGAGAACACTGAGATTAAAATTACAGTACCATTTAAAATCTCTACAAAAAGAGAGAGAAACACATATATAAGTCTAACAAAATATGAACATGAATTGTATACTGAAAACTATACAATGCTGATGAAAGAAATCAAAGATCTAAATAAATAGAAACATACTGTGTTCATACACTGGAAGACTCAACGTAGTAAAGATGTCAGTTCTCCCCAAGTTGATATACAGGTTTAACAGAATTGCTGTCAAGATTCCAACAAAATTTGTTGTGTATATATAAACAAAATTATCCAAAGTAAGAGAAAGATAAAGGAACTAGAATAGCTAAAACAATTTTGAAAAAGGAGAATAAAGTGGGGCAAATTAGTCTCCCTGATTTTTAGGACTCAGTATGTAGCTACAGTAATCAAAACAGTAGTATCAGTGGAGGGATAGACACATACATCAATGGAACAGAATAGGTAACCTAGAAACAGATTCACAGATATGCTCCAATAATTTTGACAAAAACCAAAAACAATTCAATGGAAGAGAGACAATCTTTTCAGCAAATGGTGCTACAGCAAATGAAAAAACATGCAACAGACTGAGGAAAAAAAAAATTGCAAGCCATATATCTGACAAAGGACTAGTGTCTAAAATATATAAAGAACTCTCCAACCTCAACAGTAAAAGAACAAGCAATCCTATCTGAACATGGCAAAAGACATAAAGAGACATTGTACCAAAGTTACACAGGTGGAAAATAAACACATGAAAAGATACACTTGTTAAGTTAAACTTCCCTGTGCTGACTTATACCAGATACACACGCACACACACACACACACACACAGATTAAGTCCTGATATTTAAAGACCTGAAGTTTTATATCCTCTCCTCTTTAACCCCCACAGTGCCCCAAGATCATCTATGTTGTAGTGAAAAAGGGGGGGGGAGGTATATAATAGTTCTCTTAGTTACTTCTCCATTTCATGTTAATTAAACAAAGTAAGAAAGGAATACAAACCAGCATCTCCTTCGACCTCCTTTTTCTTTGACCGCTTTATCTTCTTCTTTAGGACCTTCATGAGGAAGTTAGAAAATTTATTGTTTTCTCCAATGGCTGCTTGGAAACCAGCATAGAGTGCCTTTTCTTGGTCCTGGAGCTTAGAGATTTCATTCTTTTTCTCTTCCATCTCTTTAAGGGTTTCATTTATTTTCCACTAAATGAATAAAAACAAGAAAAAATAATAAATAAAATATTTCTGATAAACCAGGTTTAGAGAGTAATGTACTTCATAATGCAAGGTTATAGTCTGCCAGAATTTTTTTTAAAGCTTCTTAATAGGAGTTCACATTTCTGATGTTTGCAGAGTCATCCATTTATTTGGTTAAAATTTTATAATTCTTTTGTAAAAATCAGTTAAGTTCAGAATCAGGAAGATCAGCTTTTTAATGTCTAGCTTCCTCAAAGAAGTCTAAATCAAACAAATTGGAATTTTTACTCATATGTGAATGTCAGCTAATATTTTTGCATGTGTGGTCTCAAAAACAAAAGATTTTCAATGTATTGATATATGATAACTCAAACACAAAGACACATCATTTCTGGTGAAGCTGATAGACCTAAAAACTGATGTCACTATTTAGTATATAATATCTATTTAATAGAATCCTTATTTTTTTAAAACAAATATAGATAGTATAATTCATCACTTTAAATTTAACATATAGCTATAACAAATAAAGAAACTTTGTTTCCTACAATATATTATATATCACACTAAAACTAGTGTAATCTAATTATATATTACACTAAAACTAGCTATCACATATAAGAAACTTACCAATTTCTTTTTCAGCTATGTTTATAACGATAACATATAATCAAAACTCAATTTCATATGATAGCTGGTGACAAAAATATGGACTTTTAAAATCCATAGAACTAAATATAAGATTCACTTTTGAAAATTTCATTTTCCTACCTTACAAAATAACAGACCAAATTCATTAAAAATAACCAGCCATTTTTCTCTCACTAAGGATACTAATGATGGAGAACAAGCAGGAATAATGGGAAAAAGGGGGGTGGAAGAGAAGACAAGAGGGAAATTCAGTTAAGAAGAAAAAGAAAGCAAATCAGAATCAAGTTCCCTCTACTTCTAAGGGAGTAGCCAGCTGGGAATCTCCTGCCTGCCCCTACTTGCATATCCTGTTCCTCTTTGTCTAATGAATTAACACGCTCTTGAAGTATGTTTTCCTGTTTTTCAAAATTCTTGAGGAGAAGCATTTCTTGAAATAACGTGATATGGTGCAGGTCAGATAATTTCATCTGAGTATCTAGTTTCAGTTTTTGATGTCTCAGGAGACGGAGTTCTGCATCAAAAGTGACAATCAGTTCTTTAATCTGAGATAGAAAAAAGATTTGAGGATATGTTAGAAATTTTTAAAAAAATAAGTAAACATATTTTTAAAACTATCAGTACTAATTTTTTTAAAAGCATTTTTTCATTATGTCATTATTACAGATATGTGTGCATGTATGCATGTGTGTATAGTCATAGAAATGAATTTATTAATGGTATTAGACTTACTTCAAATAATTACTAAGTGAGAGGAATTCTGTAACTACAGTTCTTCCAGCTGTTTCTTCACCATTGATTAAGCCATCAATTAAGAATGTCCTCCTTACTGTACTGCAAGGACTACAAGGTCTTTATGGGTAGTGTTTACATCTGTCTCCTCTTTCTTTCCCCCAGTATCTCTACATTGCCTTTCATACAGTAAGCACAAACAAAAATTTCCCCCAATTTCTTATTTTGAAAAATTCCAAACCCACAGAATGGTAAATATTTTTACCTAGTTAAATATAATTATGGAGCCACAAGAAATCTGTTCAATCTTACTGTTTTACAGAGGAAGAAACTGAAGTCAAAAGTGATTTTCCTGAGATCAAAACTAATTTATTACAGAGGTGGGACATAAACCCAAGTATCCCAAGTCCTGGTCCAGGCCTTATTCCACTGCTGTCCTAATGACTTTTAAGGTCTTGTTTTTGCTCTGATTTTGGCACAGCTCTCTCTCAACTCATCCCAAAGGAGAAGAAGAGGTCAAGAGAGAGCCCAAGGGCTAATTCTCCTGAGGAAACTAGTATAATAGGAAGAGACCAACCATGACATGTTTTTTATCAGGTTGTACGGTGATAGGGTGCCTCAGCTGTCAAGAGTCTGTAATGAGAGACAACCCAGCCTGGGGCTGAGAAAGAAGAAGAGATCTGTGGGTTTGAGACAATGAAATTGCTAGAGAACTTTAGAGAGCTAAAAAAAAAAAAAAAAAAAACCAGCAGCAAGGAAAAGAAAAAAATTAAGCTTTTAAATAAGTATGGCTGTAGACTATGCGTTTGGGCTCCCCTCTAATACTTCTTTAACAAATTTGAATTATAACTAAATTTCTTTGGAGGCAAGACTATATTATCTTCAGTAAAACACCATTTCAATCTGGGCCACAAAGTTCTCCAAGTTTGTAAGGGTTACACTTGTTTCATTCTCTGTAATCTCTGTTTGCCTGTAAGCTATATGAGGATAGAAAATATATCCTTCTTGAGCATTGTTGTACCCCTACTACCTAGCTAGCACTGTCCCAACACACAGAATTCAATAAATATTTGTTAAATTAATAAAATAAATTAGTTACAATTAAATCAATCTAAACTTTTGACTGAATATTTACTATATGTCTGGCATTGTCCTGGACGATATGGTAGAATCCGAAGAAGTATATGTGGCCCCTCCCTCAAGAACTGTATAATGTAATTTGCAAGACAAAACTAACACGTGTGAAACAGAAAGAAAAATAAGTAAAACATGAGGTGCTGATTACAGGTTCAAGTGAAGTTTAGACATAAGGAGAGAGTATGTAATGTGGGCGGAAGACACAGGTGAGGGTTTGGAACGGGGCTGCACTTTGAATGATGACTCAACTCTGAAAGGAAGTCATGTCAATGCAGGTAGAAAGAAAGAGCAAAAGGAAAAGCACAGATATAAAACTCACAATGGTGCAGGAAGGAAAGGGGAGTGGGGGAGAGGCAGGAACAGTGAGAAAACAGGGCTGGATGAAGTAGAGATATGGGTGAGGAATAAGGTTGGGAAGCTGTAGGAGGCACCATCACAGGGTGGAGTTGGAAAGACACACTGAAGAAGGAGACCGTCTGGCTGGCAGCAGGGAGTTATCTATCCAAGAAAGGCTCTTTTCCTTTCATAGTTAGAGCACACCCTGCACAACTGGCCCTAGTCTTGTCCTGATTTTCTTAGAAATAAAAGTAGTTGCCATTCCAGCTCCAGAACAATTTTGAGCCCAGTCATCACCATAAACACTCCCACGAGGGAAGCAAATCACACATTAGAGAAAGAAGATGGTGTGAAAAGCACAGGGTGCGGTCCCCCCATTTCCCTGAAAGATTTTTATTGTTTCTTCCACTTTCCCTTCACCATGACTTCAGTTAGATGCCAAGTAACTAAAACGTGAGGTTGCCCTTCATTCTTAGTCAGTTTCCAAAAAGAAAAAAGTTAAAAAGCTCCACAAATTTCTGGGCAGAGCACAATGATTTTCAGAAGACCAAGGCTGGAGAGGAAGACAATCCATGAGTGAACGGTGAGCTGGTCAGCGCTTGGAGAAGGTTAGTGTAGAGAAATTTAAATGCATAAATAAGAAACTAGATCTAATTTTCCCCCTGCTCTCCTCCTTTTCAGCTTTCAATATAAACAGCTTCATCCCTTACCCTGTTGGTCAAATATTGCTGCATGTACAAGTGTTTAATCTCGTCCCTCTTCATAATCTCCAGCTCCACCTCAGTTGGCTTTGCTTTTTCAAATTCCATAAACTTTGGAATATCTAGACTGTATGCTGATGCCTTTGATGATCTAGATAATGAATCTCGTGTGGTCAAATCCCCATCCTTTCCAGAAGAGAGTTTGAGGAATCCTCCAGCTGTGCCTCCAGACCCTGCTTGCTCCACTTGGGAGGACTTGTTATCCTTACTTTTCATCTGCTGCTGTTTAAAGGCCAGGAGAGTTTCCTCATCATACTGAAATCTCTTTTCTGGAACTTCTTCTGGGTGTATCTCAGGGATTTGGGGAAGGGGAGTGTGCTTGGATATTGGAAGAGCCGACTGAATGTTCTTCAGTTCTTGTACCAGACACTGTATTTCCTCAATAACAGCCACTTTAAGGTCTCGGAGAGAGAGGATGCACTTGTTCATGTGCTTTTTCTTTCCATGGACCTGAAAAACAGAAGAGGAAGAAAGCAAAATGACAACCCTTTCACAAAGGACAGTCTGAAATATGGTTTGCTCTTGTCCCTTGACTAGTAGGCCTAGCAAAAATTCAGGATAAAAATTGATATGATCACTCCTGTTCACCGCTAATTTATCCTTTTCCCTAGCTTTTAGGCTTTTTCCCACTAGTCCCTCCAACATGGGAGGCTAATCTGGATATGACCTCTGGTATCCCTTTGCTTTCCGTGATTTGTTCCCTTCAGCTGACTCATGTGGCTGAGCTTCCTTGTCCTCCTTCACCACTCCATGGAAGCCCTTTCTGGAGCCTTGTGCTCAACTGAGTACTCTCCCCTGGGAGGGGAAGGCTATTAACTGCCTTTCCCTGCTGGAACCTTTAGACTCACCTAGGGCTGCTCACCTATGGCCGAACTACAGATTAGCCTATTTTCATTCTGTATTTCGGCCATGCAATTACTGTTACTCCTTGTGTAGGCAAGCTCATGATCCTAGTTTCAGTATCGTGTCACACCAAGAGATTCCAGGATGCTTCCTTCCTACTCTATTTATCTAAGCCAAGCTGTGCCTCTGCCTCCAGGCACAGGTGCTATACATGCCCCTTGCTCCTTCATGACCAGCTCTCTCCCTGATCTGTGTTTCTTAAATGCCCTTATCAGGGCCTAAGGGCACATGTAACCCTACCTCCTGTGTGCAGTTAGCCTACTAGATGGTCCAGAGGCCATTAAGAGTTACTTTGCATAAATATATAGCTTTTAAAAAAAAGATCAAAAGGCACTTCAATCTGTCTTATAAAACTTACCTGTATATTTACTATCTAGGAAGCAAAAACACTGTAACAAGATAGAAGAGACATTTTGCATACTTGAGAATAAACCATTAAACCATTAAATTAAAAAAAAAAAAACATTAAAGCATTTAAACTGAAAATAAACCATTAAAGCATTTAAACTCAAAAGCTAGCACTTTGAGTGAATAAGAAAGCACTGCTGAAGTGCCTAGAGGATTGAGGATAAGGCCTACAAGAACAATCTCAAACCACTATGTTAGCTATAAGGTCTACCTCTTTGAGGAGCCCTCTTTACATGTTAACTCTTTCTTTCCAGTTTTTCAAATATTATACAAACTTAAACATTGACCAGGGGACAGGGGAACATACAATACACTTTTTTAAATGCTTAATACTTTTCAACGATTTTGAATTTGACCATGACAATAGTGACCATTTATTGATTTTGACCATTACATTAACCCCATGAGGTAGACTAGACATAACTTATTGTTGTTTATTGGTATTAATACTCTTTTTACAGTTGAGTTAAGTGAGGCTTAGGCAGACTAGCATGGCTTAGCAAAGTTCATATTGCTGTGAAGTGGCAGAGATGGAAACAGAACAGTGGTCTCCTGACTTGTAGAATAAGATGTTCTAGATTATTTTACACTGCCATTTTAATAAAGTAGATTTCAAACTAATGCAATTAAGTTCAAGATATATCACACCTGCCCATCTTCTCTAACTGGACTATAAAATTTCAGTTTGGGTGACTGATAAATTACGGTGATAACATTTCTTTAGATGATGGATGGAACGTGATAGACTTAAAAGAATTATCTTAGATGAAGAGTTAGAAAAACAAGCCAAATGGTCACTAATAAAATGCCTAAAATGTCCATTTTGACCAAAAAGATACAGGGATGCAGTTATAAGCCATAAAAATATATTTGTGGGTGATATGAATTGCCATGCCAAGATCCTTGTACTGTTGGCATATAGAATATCTTTGGTGAAATAGAAAAAGACATCCGTTCCTCAGGACACTTCATTTCTATTTGTCAGAAAAATCATAAAATATTCAAATATACTATATCTGTGATAAGATTGACAGCCTCTCCAATATGATGCCTTAAAATGTGCAACCTGCACAACCATATTAGAGATCCAAGTACCAAATTCTTCTAGAAAGGGTAGCTCAGGTGTCTCCTAAGCCTCCAAGTGTGAAAAGTCACTTGTCAGTTCACATGGTGATTAAGGAATTAATATGGCAGGAAGAGGAAACTTTAATAAGAAAATGGGGATAGAAATCAGGATGATTGTAAGCAGTTTGGAAGAACACAGAGAGAGTCAGAAAGGAGTATATTAATTGGTTAATATTGAGTTACCTATAAAAATTTAGAATTCCTGCAAAGAAAGGCTAAGCAAGGGCCTTTTTTCCTGAGTCCTTGGTGGTCCAGGCAGCCAAAAACTAAATTCAGTGGGGATTTGCTTGAACTTAAGAGGTTCGAAGTCCACAAAATATTGTGCTTTCACCCATGAAACTATTGTTGAGCCATGTAATTGATGTCAAAGCTGGTTTTGCCATATTAACTGACTAATGTGGGCAAATCTTTGGTCCACTCTGGATCTCAGTTTCCTCATTTGTGAAAAGAGGACAGTCTACATAATCATAAAAGTCTTTTCCAGTTCTTTTTTTAAAAAGAAAGAACATTTATTTATTTGTTTTTACGGCTGGCTGGTTTGGGGATCTGAACCTGTGACCTTGGTGTTACAAGGCTGCACTCTAACCAACTGAGCTAACTGGCCAGCCTGTCTTTTCTAGTTCTAAATTTCTATAGTCTTTGGAGCAGATAGAGAAATGGGTGGTTTCAGCAGAATTCAATCAAAAACCCAGAGTGCTTTCTCACTGTCATGAAACCTGTGGATAAGTACCAAAGAGTCAAGGTATCCCAGTTCCTCTTCCTTCTTGGCAGCATTTATTCTCATATGCTCAGGTATTTTGTAGTCTGGGGCTGTCTTCAAATTGAAATCTCCCATATACACCTGAGCTTCTTTGATGGCTTGAAGATCTTTGGGATCCTCAAAGTCATCAGCAGGTTTACTCTTGTATCTATCAGAAAAATAGACAACATAGACACAAATACAACAATAAACTCTAGTTTGTCCACTTTAATACAGATATATATTAAAATTCAATCATGAAGCAAAAGTACAATTCTGTGTCTGTAATGCCACTTTTGTTTGTAAAGCCCAAGCATTTTTTAGAAGTTAATGACTATTTTTAAAGCATCCCAAGCAAAATAATACCTCATCATAAAAACACAAACCAATCACCAGATTGTACTGAAATATCTGAATCATTGTTAGGCTTTGGTTCACTTCAAAGTAATTCATATTAAGATTGTTATTTATTCCCTTAATTTAAATTAAACTTTGAAAATTGGGTGGTTTTTAAAAATTGCTAAAATGTCAATCTAACTTTTTTTATTACATGAGTGATTATCATAAAATTTTCAAAAAGGTGTCCAATTCAAAATAACAGCTGAGCATATGTGTTTGCCTCCCCCTCTCTTTCCAAATTCCATGGAAATGACAGTATAGAGGTATGAAAAGTAATAAATTATCAGGAAAGCTGAGAATGGGATAGAAAGACATGAGCAAACCACTGATATTGATACACTCTGAAAGACAGAAAGAAGATGAAATTATATTAATGAATAAACCAGACCACAGAAAACTATAACCCAGAATACCTGCAGGAGAAGGCTACAAAAAGGACTGAATACGATCTTCTTGGTAGAGTCCTTAGGAAGCTCCAAGCACAAAGGCATGGGTCTTTTGGGGTCACTTGTGAATGGCCCCTATAAGACAAGTTATCTCCAGCTGGTGGGAACATAAGTGATTCCCAAGCACAAAGGGGGCAGGTACAAAGGGTGCAATAGAATGCTAGACATATTTGGCAAAATCAATCAAAGGATGAAAAAGGAATGGCTGAACTAGTTGGGCTCCCCAAATTTCCATACATACAAAGCAGTCGCAACCTTTATATCCAGACTAAAACTGAAGAACTACTCTCTACAGAAACTGAACTCTATGTTTGGGAAGTACTAAGGTACCTGAGGGTATAGGTTGGCTCTGCATTGTAAGGCTCTTATTTGGAAGACCCCAATATACCTGTGTAATTCTCTAAAGTGAAGCCTGCCAGCCAACATGAACATGTACATTTGTAGTCAGCCCTTTTCTTTAGGAGAAAGTCTTTTTTAGAAAACAAGCATACAAAAGAGCAGAGGAAACCCATACCATCTACTTTATTAATTGCCAATCATTCGTGACAACTGTACTAAAAGGAAGGATTAATATTTTAAAAGGAAGGAAAGAAGAAAGGAATGAATGAGCCAGTGAATGCAGAAAGAGTAGAAGGGAGGGAAGAAAAGAAAAGAAGGAAGAGGCAAAGAAAGGAAAACAGAAAGAAAGGAAGACAGAAAGAAAGAAAGATAAAAAAAAGAAAAGAGGTACTTCTGTTTCTGGCCATGTGAGAGAAACAGGGTCCATAACTATCCTCATGATGTAAGCAACTAGAAAAACTGAACAAAAAATATGAAACAACTCTGTTCAGACAGCAGACGTAGGCAGCATAAAACTGTAGTTCCTGAGAGAAATGAAAAGAAGAAATCCTTACTATCTCCTGGCTTTCTGCATGGAGGAAACTACCAGACTGTGGAGTAGGACCAGCATGCTAAATATAGCCCAATGAACTCATGGAATGAAGAGAAAGAGATCAGAGTCCAGGGAAGCCAAAGTGGTTAAAACTTGTGGGAAAGAATATCAGAGGTACACCTCCAGAAATCTACATAGGACTTCCAATTTTTTGAATGAGTAATGTGAAACACCATCCAAAGAACAACTTCCAGGAAAAGTACAGTTACTGGGAAGCTGTAAAACAAATAATTCTCATAGTTTGCACATAGCTGGGAATCACTTATGTTCCCACCAGCTGGAGAGAACTTGTCCTATAGGGGACATTCATGAGTGACCCTAAAAGACTCATGTCTTTAAAGTAGGAAAAACAGAAGATCTGAACCACATTATTGATCACCTTGTCCTAACTGACATTTATAGAACACTACTCCCAAAAATGTAAGAAAGCATACTCTTTTCAAGCACATGTAGACAGACCATATGCAGGGCCATAAAACAGTTCCCAATAAACTGAAAGAATTTAAATTATACAGATTATTTTCTATTACCACAAAAAATTAAACTAGAAATCTAACAGGAAGATTTTTTTTTAACCCCAAATATTTGGGAGCTAAATAGCACACATCAAAATAAACCACAAATCAAGGAAGAAATCACAAGGGATGTTAGAAATACTGTGAACTGGGCTGCCCGTGGCTCACTCGGGAGAGTGCGGCACTGGGAGCGCTGACTATATAGGGATGGCCGGTGTGCTCACTGGCTGAGCGTGGTGCGGATGACACCAAGCCAAGGGTTGCAATCCCCTTACCAGTCACAAAAAATTTTTTAAAAAAGAAAGAAATACTGTGAACTGAGTGATAATGAAAATATATCATATCAAAAATTGTGAAATGTAGCTAACTCAGTCCTAAGAAGGAAATTTATATTTTAAATGCTTATGTTAGAAAAGAAGAAAGTTATAGAATCAAAACTTACTAAGTTTACACCTTAAGAAGCAAGAAAGAAAAAGCTAATTAAATCTGAATTAATTAGAAGGGAAAAAATTCTTTTAAAAAATCAATGACACAGAAAGCAGACAAAGAATATTAAGAAAATGTATGACCAAAAGCTAATTCTTTGAAAAGATCAATAAAATTCATAAATCATGAAGTGGAATGATCACCAAAAAAAGAGAAGATATAAATTAACAATATCATGAATTAAATAGGGGACATCAAAACAAATGCTACAGAAATTAAAATAAAAATAATGGAATAATGTAAACCACTTTATGCCAATAAATTTGATGACCTACATGAAATGCAGGAATTCCTTGAAAGACACAAATTACCAAAACTGTTCTAAGAAAAAAACAGAAAACCTGAATAGCACTATAACAATTAAAATTTTGTATTTGTATTTAAAACCTTCTCTCAAAGAATACTCCACTGATAAATTCTATCAAATATTTAAGGAATAAATATCAAACCTGCCTAAATTCTTTCAAAAAATAGAAGAAAAAAAGAATACTTCCAAACTCATTTTGTAAAACCAGTATTACTCTAACAACCCAGAAAAGACATTACATAAAAATAAAACTATAGATCAAATTTTTCACTAATAAATACTCAAAAGTCCTCAATAAACTACTAGCAAATCAAATCCAGCAGTATTTCTTAAAGGATGACATACCATGATGAAGTGAGATTTATCCTAGAAATGCCAGTTTGATTTAACATTTGAAATCAATCACTGCAACTCACAATATTGAAGACTACAAGAAAAAAGTATACGATCATCTCAATATACATATAAAAAGCATTTCATAAAATTCAACACCCATTCTTGATTTTTAAAAAATAATTAAATAAAAACACTTTTAACAAACTTGGAATAATAGGGAATTTCCTCCACCTGGCAAAGTGCTTGTAAAGGGATGACATTGCACTTGATCATGAAAGACTGAATGCTTTCTCCCTAATACTGGAAATAAAACAAGGACATCTACTCTCACCATTTTTATTCAACATTGTTCCACATGTTCTAGACAATACAATGAGCAAGAAAAGAGATTTAAAAAAAAAAAAAGAAAAGAAAAGAAACCAAAGAGATTGAAGGGGAAGAATCAGTCCTTACTGAAAAGTGATGTCAGCAAACTGGCAGTATAAGCAGCCCCGGGCCCTCCTTCTCCTCATAAACACAGTGATTCAGCAACAGCTCACAGACAAATTTTCTTTGTAGGAGATCCAGAAGGTAATCTTGCACCATGGACAAACTGAAACCAGATTCAGTCAGAAGAGAGATTCTGGACACATTCTGACAAGAATTGTACCCCAGGCACAGAACCATACAATCAAGAAGAGAATTCCTAGATTCTAGCTTCTTCCAAAGGAGGGAAGGGTTTGTTTTGCACATCTAGTGCCCCAACTTTTCTGAGGGGGCTCCCTAGAGGACTGGCTTCTGTCTTGCTAGTCTGAGAGCTCTAATGGGATCAGAACCATCTAGCACGTAGAGGAGAATGAAGATGGCAATTTGAGCTAAAGATGGCATAGATCCTCCCCCTTGCTCAGCACAGAGTGAGTGGATGAAAAATCCCAGCTCTCATATTCTCCTTAGAGAGGAAGAGAGTTGGTCTGCCTGAACTTCTCCAGGGTTGCCCATAGAAATGGTATTTGTCTTGCCAGTCTTGAAACTCTGATGGATCCTGTGCAATCTACCTGCCTGACATAGAACAGAAATGGTGATTTGGACTGGTCGACACCACAGCTCCCCCCACCCCAGGCTGAGCACACAGAGAGGGTATAAAACCCACAGCTACCTATTTCTCCCTAGAAAGGAAATGTTGGTAGAAGCTCCCAGAACCTCTGGCTAGACTAATTGGTGAAGGTCTTTTTACAAGGCCAGTTCATGAAGACTGAGAGAGGTGCCTGCTTTGTCTCATGCACAGACACCAACACAGAAAGACAAGGAAAATGAAAAATCAGACAAAGATGTCCCAAACAAAGGAACAAGATAAATCTGCAGAAACTAACCCTAATGAAATGGAATTATATGATTTATCTGACAGGAAATTAAAAATATGTCATAAAGATGCTCACCAAAGTAAAAAGAACAATGCATGAACAAAGTGAGAATTTCAGCAGAGTTAAAAAATATTAAAAAGTACAAAACAAAAATCATCAAGTTGAAAAACAAAAAAATTAAACTAAAAATTTCACTAGAGAGGTTCAACAGCATACTAAAACAAGCAGAAAAAAGAGATCAGCAAACTAAAACACAGATTATTGGATATAATTCAGTAAGAGGAGAAAAAAGAAAAAAGTATAAAAAAGAGTGAGGAAAGTTTGAAAGACTTATGGAACACCATCAAGCAGAATAATATAGGTATTATGAGAGTCAGAGAAAAAGAACATATAGAAGAAAGAACCAGGAGCTTAATTCAAAGAAATAATGGCTGAAAACATCCCAAATCTAGGGAAGGAAACAGACATCCGGATCTGAGAAGCCCAAAGTCACCAAATAGGATGATCCTCCCAAAAATTTCACACCAAGACACATTATAATTAAAGTGTCAAAAGTCAAAGAGAGAACTTTGAAAGCAGCAAAAGTGACTTGTCACATATAAAGGAACCTCAATGAGACAACCAGTGGATTTTTCAGTAGAAGCCTTGGAGCGAGTGGGATGATATATTCAAAATGCTGGGGAAAATAACCCATTGACCAAGAATACTATAATCAACAAAACTGTCCTTCAAAAATGAAGGAGATATGATGATTCCCAAACAAACAAAAGCTCAGGGAATTTATCAGCACTAGAACTGTCATACAAGAAATGCTAAATGGAGTTCTTCAAATTGAAATGAAAGAATGCTAAACCACAATATGATAGCATAAGGAAGTATGACACTTATTGGTAAAAGTAAATATATAGACAAATACAGAATACTGTAATACTGTAATGGTGGTGGATAAACCTCATTTAATTCTAGTATAAAAGTTAGAGACAAAAGTATTAAAAAAATTATAACTTAAAAATGTTAAAAGATATAGTATATGAATAGATGGTGTCAACAATAACATAAATTGTGGGTGGGAGAGAGTTAACGTGTAGACTTTTTATATGTGATTGAACTTAAGATGTTATCAGCTTAAAAGATTGCTATAACTATATTTTATGTAAGCCCCAAGTTAACCACCAAAAAATACCTATAGAATTTACACAGAAGAAAAAGTGAAAGAAATCAAAGCATATCAACACAAACATCAACAAAACATAAAGGAAGACAGCAAGAGAAGGAAAGACCAACAAAAGAAATAAAAGACTAACAGGAAACAATGAACAAAATAGCAATAGTAAATCCTTCCCTATTAATAACTACTTTATTTTTAAAATTTATTTAATAACATTATTATTTTTTTACATTCTAAGATGTTGTGGAGCAGTTGGTGGGGAGCGGGAGAAGGGAAGGGGGAAGGAAATAGGGTGAGAGGAGTTGGAAGGGGGGGCTGGTTGAGGCCTGTGGCACTCCCCTCTTCTGGCAGAGGAGACCAAGGGGCTTCCAGCAGTAGCTGGGTCATTGCTGGGCTGGATCCAGGTTTCAAGAGTGTGTGGCTGAAGCTCTAGGCCCTCCACCACTACGGTTTGGGAGCACAGGGCATCTCTGGTGGTGGTTCAATGGTCATCGCTGGGCTTGGTGTGGACCTTGGAGGGGAGTGGCTGAGTTCCTCAGTCCCCCACCTCCCCAGCTTGGGATTCCTGGGCACTTCCAGCAGAGACTCAATGGTTATCACTGGGCTGGTTGCGGATGCTGGGGGGACATGGCTGAGGCCATTGGTCCCCTGTGATCCTGGCTCAGGATCCCAAGGAACTTCCTGTGATTGCTCAGTGGTCATCACTGGGCTGGTTGTTGATATTGGGAGGGGCATAGCTGAGTCCCTTGGCCCAGGGTGCTTCCAGCAGTGGCTCAGTGGTCATTACTGGGCTAGTTGTGTATGTTGAGGGGTGTGGTTGAGGACCTCAGCCCCCCCCAATAACTACTTTAAATGTAAATGTATTAAACTTCCCAATCTAAAAACATAGAGTGCCTGAATAGATAAAAAGAATAGGACACAACCTGGCTAAAAGTGAAGGAATGAAAGAAGATATTCCATGCAAATGGAAGCAAAAGAAAGCAGGAAAAATAGACTTGAAGTCAAAATACTTATACCAGAAAAAATTGATTTTAAGTCAAAGACTGTCACAAGACACAAAGAAGGACATTATAAAAGATAAAATGGTCAGTCTGCCTGGAAGATATAACAATTACAAAGATATATTCATCCAACATCAGATCACCTAAATTTACAAAGCAAACATTACAGAAGTGAAGGGAGAAAGAGATGAAATATAATGATAGTAGGAGGCTTCAATACTCCACTTTCAATACTAGACATCCAGACAGAAGATCAATAAAGAAACAGAGGATTTGCAGAACACTATAGACCAAATGAACTTAACAGACATATACAAAACATTCCACCCAACGACAGCAGAATACATATTCTTCTCAAGCGCACACAGAACTTTCTCCAAGATAGATTACATGTTAGGTCACAAAACAATTTCTAACAAATTTAAGAAGACTGAAATCATACTAAGTATCTTTTCAGGCCACATTGGAATGAAACCAGAAATCAACAGCAGAAAAAAAAAAGTGGAAATTTCACAAATATGTGGAAATTAAAGAAGACATTCTTGAACAACCATTGGGTAAAAAAGAGATCAAAAAGGAAACTATAAAATAACTTTAGACAAATGAAAACAAAAACCAATATACCAAAATTTATGGGATGCAGCAGCAAAAGATTTACTATGAGAAAAACGTATTGTGATAAATGCCTACACTGAAGAAGAAAGACCACAAATAAACAACCTACCTTAACACCTCAAAGAGCTAGAAAGAGAAGAACAAATGAAGCCATAAGTTAGCAGAAGGAAGGAAATAACAAATATTAGAGCAGAAATAAATAAAATAGAAAATAGAAACATAATTTAAAAATTAACAAAATTAAGAGGTGGTTTTTTGAAAAGATAAACAAAACTGACAAAGTTGTAGCTAGACTAAGTAAAAAGATGAAAGGCTCAAATAAATAAAAATTAGAAAAGAAAGAAAAGACACTGCAACTGATATCCCAGAAATAAAAATAATCATAACAGACTTTTATAAACAATTGTACACCAACAAAGTGAATAATCTAGAAGAAATTTATAAATTCTGAGAAACATAAAACCTACCAAGACTGAATTGTGAAGAAAGTCTGAACTGACATTTAACTAAAATGGAGATTGTATCCATAATCAAAAACCTTACAACAAAGAAAAGTATGGAACAGATGGCTTCACTGGTAAATTCTACCAAACACTTAAAGAAGAATTAATGCCAATATTTCTCAAACTCTTTCAAAAAAACTGAAGAGGGAACACTTTCAAACTCATTTTATGAGGCCAGCATTACCTTTATATCAAAGCCAGAAAATACACCACAAGAAAAGAAAACTATAGGCTGATATGCCTGATGAATATCGATACAAAAATCCTTAACAAAATACTAGCAAACCAAATCCCATGGCACATTAAATGATCATACACTATGACCAAATGGGATCATCCCTGTGAAGCAAGGATGGTTCAGCGCACTTAAATCAATTAATTTGATTAACCACATTAATAGAACAAAGGATAAATATAGGCATCTCAATAGATGCAGCAAAAACATCTGACAAATCCGACACCTGTTCTTGTCAAAAACTCTCAACAAACTGGGAATAGATGAAAAGTACTTCAACATAATAAAGGTCATATGTTAAAAGCCCACAGCTAACACCCTTCTCATCAGTGAAAAACTAAGTGCTTTTCCTCTAAGACCAGGAAGAAGGTAAGGATGCCCATTCTCACCCACTTCTATTTAACGTAATACCAGAAGTCCTAGCCAATGCAATTAGGTAAGAAAACAAAATAAAAGGCACACAAACAGAAAGGAAAAAGTAAATCATTCTTGTTTGCAGATGACATGATCTTATAAATAGAAATCACTAAAGACTACCTAAAAGAATTGTTAGAACTAGTAAACAAATTTAGTAAAGTTTAAGGATAAAAAGTCAACATACAAAAGCAGTTGCATATACACTAACTACAAACTATCTGAAAGGAAATTAGGAAAACAATTCCAGTTACAGTAGCACCGAAAAGAATAAAATTCTGAGGAGTAAGCTTAACTAGTGTTAAAAGACTTGTACACTGAAAACTACAAAACATTGTTGAAAAATAATTAAAGAGCACAGAACAAATGGAATGACATCCTGTGATCACAGATTGGAAGACTTAATATTGTTAAAATGTTCATATTACTCAAAGTGATACACAGATTCAGTGCAATCCCTTCAGTGGCAGTTTCTACAGAAATTTTAAAAAAAAACTATCTTACGATCATATGGAAACACAGAATCAACCTTGAGAAAGAAGAGCAAAGCTGGAAGCATCGCACTTTTTGATTTCAAAAAAAAATATTACAAAGCAATAGTAATCAAAACAATATGGTACTGGCACAAAGACAGATATATAAATCAATGGAACAGAATAAAAGTTCAGAAATAAATTCACACAAACACCTTGATCTTCAACATGGGTGCCAAGAATACACAATGGGGAAAGAATAGTCTCTTCAACAAATGATGTTGGGAAAATTGGATATCTATATAAAAAAGAATAAAATTGGACCCTTATCTCACAACATATACCAAAAATCAACTCAAAATGAATTAAAGACTTAAACATAAGACCTGAAACTGTAACACTCTTAACAGAAAATAGGGGAAAAACTTCATGACAGCAGTTTGGGCAATGATCTTAGGTATATAACCCTGAAAGCAAAGGCAATAAAAACAAAAATAAATAGGCACAATTAAGTCAAACTAAAAGGGTTCCACACAGAAAAGGAAACAATCAACAGAGTAAAAAGGCAACCTTCTCAATGGTAGAAAATATTTGCAAACCACATATCTGATAAGTGGTTGATCTTTAAAATATATAGGGATTTTTTCAATTTAATAGCAAAAAGCTAATAACCTGATTTAAAATTGGGCTAAGTACTTGAATAGACATTTTTCCAAAGAAGACATACCAATAGCTAAAAGGAATGTGAAAAAATGCTCCACATCATTAGTCATCAGAGAAATTCAAATCAAACCTTCAATGAGTTATCACTTCACACCTGTCAGGGTGGCTATTAACAAAAACCGAAAGACAAGAAGTGTTGATGAGGATGTGGAGAAACTGGAACACTTGCACACTGCTGGTGGGAATGCAAAGTTGTGCAGCCACTATGTAAAACAGAATGGAGGCTCCTCCAAAAAAAAAAATAATAATAAAACTACTATATGATCCAGGAATCCCATTTCTGAGTATTTATCCAAGCAATTGAAATCAGGATCTTGAAAAAATATTTGCACCTCCATGTTCATAGCAGCACTATTAACAATAGCCAAGGTGTTGAAACATCCTAAATATCCATCAACAGATGAATAGACAAAGAAAATGTGCATATACACACAATGGACTATTATTCAGCTCTAGAAAAGAAGGAAATTCTGTAACATGTGACAACATGGAAGAACACTGAGAACATTATGCTAAATGAAAAATCCAGTCACAGAAAGACAAATATTGCATGATTCCACTTATATGAGGTATTTAAAATAGGCAAATTCATAGAATCAAAGAGTGGGTGGTGATTGCCAGGGGCTGGGAGAAGGGAGAAATTGGGAGTTACTTATCAATGGCCATAAAGTTTCAATTAAGCAAGCTGAATAAGCTCTAGAGATCTCCTGTACAACATGGTACCTATAGTCAACAATAATGTTTTATACATTTAAAAATTAGTTAAGAAGTTTGATCTCATATTGTTTTCTTACTACAATAAAACTTTTTAAAATTAAAAATTCTTATTTAAGATTTTATTTTAAAAGAAAAAGAATCTGTCTTTACTCACATACATGATCATATTTATAATATATTGTAAGGAATCTACAATGAAATCTACTAGTCCCAATAAGTGAGCTTACAAGGTCACTGGACACAAAGTAAATATAAGAAAAAAATGGGAGGACTTCTACAACCAAGAGATGGAATAGACCATTTTTCTATTTTTCCTGCTGAGTACAAATAAAAACCCTGGACATTATATATAAAGCAAAGATAAGAAGTAAGGATATCATGGTAAGACCCCTTGGTTTTCTTTTTATCTCACATATGTCAGACTTGGAGCTGAAGAAGTCAACAATGGGTTTGGCCAAAAAAAAAAAAAACCCAACAAAATCCTGCTCTCTCAACATAAAGGACCAAGAAAAGAGAAGAATAGCAAAACAGAAAATAATAATAGCTCTACTGCAGCCAAACACCACAGAAAAAAACTGGGGCCCCACATCCACTCATGCCAGAAAACACCAAGTGGGGAGTCTAGACTTATGCCTTCACAAACTGTCTTAGTTCATTTGGACTCCTATAACAAAATACCAAGACTGAGTATCTCATAAATAACAAAAATTTATTTCTCACAGTTCTGGAGGCTGGGAAGCCCCAGATCAAGTTGCTGGCAGATTCAGTGTCTGCCAAAGGCCTATTTCCTGACTCACAGTTGGTGCCTTCTCACTGTGTCCTCACAAGGTGGAAGGGGTTATTGAGCTTCCTTGAGCCTATTTTATAAGGGCATTAATTCCATTGTAGCCACTAATCACTTCCCAAAAGGCCCCACTTCCTATTGCCATCATCTTGGGGATTAGAATTCCAACATAAATTTGAGGAGCACTGTATTAATGATCACTTTCTGTTACTTATAACAAAATACCTAAAACTGGGAAATTTATAAAGAAATGAAATTTATTTATAATTTGGAGGCTGGGAAGTCTACAGTCCAGGGGAATCATCTTGCAAAGTCCTTTTTCTTAGTAAGAACTCTCTACAGAGTCCTGTGGTAAGACACACAATCTCATGGCAAGCCCTGTTTAATGTGCTCACTTGGTCTCCTGTGACAACTCACTAAACCACTAACCCATTACTCCGTGAATGAATTAATCCACTCATGAGGGTATAATCATCACAATTTAACTACCTTATAAAGGCCCCACCTTTCAAACCTGCCATAATCTTAGTTTCCACCCTTTTAACACTGTTACTATGGGGATCAAGCTTCAGTGAGTTTTGGCAGGACATTCAATCCACAGCAGGAACACAAACACTCAAACCTTAGCACCAAAAAAATGCAACCTAATCCCCACTTAGGTGGTATTAGGGAAGGTGAAAAGAGAACCAGGACTTTAATCTCCAATGGATGGTAACAGGGCCTGCTACCTTAATGTCAGTAGAGACCTCATAAGGAGCCTGGCCAATAAGCAGTAACAATGTGACCTATCCCTCTCCTCAGAAAAAGTCTAGTGGGGAGTGATGACTTCCACCACCCTCCACAGTATCAGTGGAGGTCAAGTTGAAAGCAAAGTGGGGGACTTTAGTTGGCATTTGGAACTACAACTCTTGCCCAGCAAGGAGCTTCTTCCTTCCTCAGATACCAATGGAGGAAGAGTAAGTAAGCTGTACTTCTCTTTTCACCTGGCATAATGAGATGGTACCCGCTCTCTTACCCCACTGAAGTCAGAGAAAGTCAGGTAAAGCAGAATGTATAAATGAGATTCAGAGTCTCATAATGTAATACCCCAAATGTTCAGATTTCCATTTAAAAAATCACTCATCATACCAAGAACCAGGATGACCTCAACTTGTATGAGAAAAGATGCCGTCAACAGATGCCAACCCCAAGATAAGAGAGATGTTAGAGTAATCTGACAAGGTTTTTGAAGCAGATACCAAGATGCTTGAAACAAATGAAATAGTAGAAGGTCTCAGAAAGACATACAAAGTCTCAGAAATAAATGGACTATATAAGGAAGAGCCAAATAAAAATTTTTAAATTGAAAAATTCAATAACCAGAATAATAAGTCAGTGGATCAGCTCAATAGCATAAGAGAGGGGAGAGAAGAGAGAAGCAATGAACTTGAAGACACTATAATGAAAATTTCCCAATCTGACCAACAGGAGGAAAAAAAGAAAACTAAAAACAAACAAACAACAACAATAAAAAACACAGAGCCTCAGGGATCTAATATTTGTGTCATTGGAGCCCAAGAAGAGAGGAGAAAGAGGATGGGACCGAAAAAGTATTTGAAGAAATAATGGCTGAAAACTTCCCAAATTTGGCAAGAGACATAAGCCTATAGATTAAAGAAGTTAAATAAATTCCAAATTGGATAAACCCGAAGAAATTTAAACCAAGACACATCATACTCAAACTTCTGAAAACTAAAGACAAAGAAAAAATCTTGAAGGCAATGGGGGAAAAATGACACCCTATCAATAGGGAATAAACAATTTGAACAGTGTTGGGTTTCTCATCAGAACTTACAGAGGCCAGAAGGAAGTTCAAGTGCTGAATTTAAAAAAAAAACAGAAAGAAAGAACTGTCAACCTAAGGTTCTATATTCAGTAGGAATATTCTTCAGGAATGAAAGGGAAATCAAGCCACTCTTACATGAAGAAAAACTAAGGGAATTTGTCATGAACAGACCAACCCTAAGAGAATAACTAAAGGAAGTTCTCTAAACAAAAAGGAAATAATAAAAGAAGAAACCTTGGGACATCAGGCAGAAAGATATTAAAATGGAAATAGTAAAAACATGGATAAATACATTTTCTTTCTCTTATTGTCTAAGTTGTGTTTGATGGTGAAGCAAAAATTATAACACTGTGTATTGTAGTTCTAACATGCATGTAGAGAAAATATTGAACAATCATATTCTAAAGGGGGGGCAGTAAAGGGACATAAAGGCAGGTAAGTTTTTTATGCTTCATTCAGACTTATGAAATGTCAACACCAGTGGATTGTGATAGGTTGTGTATACATTACATAATACCTAAAGCATACACCAAAAAAGCTATACAAAGAGATATGCCAAAAAACACTATAGCTAAATCATATTGTAACTACACAATTCTTAAGTAAACCATAGGAAAGTAGAAAAAAGAAAACAGAAAAACAAAACAAAAAGGACAAACAGAAAACAAAATATAAAATGGCAGATGTAAGCCCTAAATATCAATAATTACATTAAGAGTAAATGGTCTAAATATACCATTGAAGGACTGAAATTGGCAGAGTGAATTAAAAAGCATGACCTAACTATATGCTGTCTATGAAACACTAACTTCAAATACAGTATAAGCAGGTTGAAGTGAAAAGATGAAAACAGTTATACCATTCAAAAACTGAATACTTTCCCCCTAAGATCAGACAAAAGGTGTGGATGCCAGCTCTACCCACTCTATTTCAACAATTTTAAGACCTACTATATAGCTACAGAAATCAAGACAGTGTATTGTTGGCAAAGGGTCAGACATATAGATCAATGGAACATAAAGTGAAACCAGAAATAGACCCACACATATATTCTCAAATGATGTTTGACAAAGATACAAAAACAACTCAGGGAAGGAGATGCCTTTTCAATAAATGGTGCTGCAGCAATTGGACATCCATAAAGAAAAAAATTAACCTCAATCTAAGTCTCATGCCTTATAAAAAATAAACTCCAAATGAATTACAAACTTAAAATATAAAATGAAGAAGTATAGAACTTTTAGAAAAAAAATAAGAGAAAATCTTTAGGACCTAGTGCTAGGCAGAGTTCTTAGACTTCACACAAAACCAAGATTCATAAAATGAAAAACCAATAAATTAGACATCAAATAATTAAAAACTTTTGCTCTATGAAAGATTCTGTCAACAGAATAAAAAGACAAGCTACAGACCAGCAAACAAAAAGTTTCAAACTACATATCTTACACAGGACTAATACCTAGGATATATAAAGAACCCTCAAATCTCAACAGTAAAAAAGCAAAAAATCCTATCTGAGCATGGGCAAGAGGCATAAAGAGACATGTCTCTAAAGATATATAGGTGGTAAATAAACAAATGAAAAGATGTGCTTGTTAAATAAAACTTCCTCACACCAGATTTTTTTTAAAAAAAGAAATTAACTTCACATGGTTAGAGATAAAGGTGAAAGCCAAAACTATGAGATGTCAGAAGAACATACAAGAGAATATCTTTATGATGTTGGGCTAGAATAGAATTTCTTAATTCTTGAAAATCACTCTGACTATTAGCAACATGGGATTTCTAAACCTAAAACTCTAAGGACCATAGAAGTTTCACCAAGGTATCACCATCTTAAAAGATACAGCAGATCTACCTTTAATATCTTAATATCTGTTTCTATTTCTCTCACTTTTTAATTTAAATACTGGCAATATTGATAAACATGAAGATTTTTAAAGATACATTTTGGGGTTCATGTATCAAAAAGATAAGAATTCAGATTTTAAAAACTCACAGTTCGTCCCATTCTTTTTTTCGCTGCTGAATCTTCAACTGGGCCCTTTCAGCCTTTAATATAAGTTTCCTTGTTTTCTCAATTTGATTTTTCACCATAATTTCACTTAGGGTTTTAGGTCTGAATTTCTTCCCTTTTTCTATTATTGATTCTTCTTGTATGCTAATACTTCCACCTGTACAGAGAATCAATATTTTTTTCAGTCTTTCTAAGACATAAAAAACAAAACTCTGAAATATTGTTTTAACCTGTCACATTTAAAAAATGCAGAGAATATATTTAATTTGTAAACCAAAGTATTTATTGAGCAACTACCATGAATTCAAACCCATGATAAATATTGTGGAATGCCAAAATAAAGAGATCTAAGTCACAATTTTTGCTCTTAAGGACTTTGTTAAAAAGTTGGCAATATCAGGCATATATTAAACAATTAGAGCAGAAGAGAAATAATGAGGGACCACTGACAGAACTGGGAAGCTGGGAAAAAGTGTTTGTGATGTGATGGTGGGGAAAGGAGGAAGAAGCAAGTGAATCCTATTTGACACATGTGATTTGAAGTGGCATGTACCAACTGAAGTGGTATGCGACCAATTAAAAAACTGGTCAGAAACACACAATAAAACCTATGATTTTAAAAATATTGTCTTTATCAGTTAACAAGTATCTACTGGGAAATCACTCTATTCATGTTCAAGCTACATAAGGATATACTTTAGATATACATAAAAATTAAATAATACTATAAGGTAGTTATATAGTTATGTCACCATTTAAGATTTCATATTTCAAAGGTCCTTTGGTAGTATGAAAAAGAAAGAGTTTAACATGGCCTGGGTGGTCACAGGAAGGCTTTATAACAACAGTGTAATTCAAGCTGGATCCCAAGAACTGGGAGAATTCAGAGAGGAGAGAAGTGAAGAGATGACTTCAGCAGGAGCCTGGGGTACAACCCGGGTGTGGCATAGTTAGAAAGCAGCAAGCAGAACAGCAGGCTAAACAGGCAAGTCAAACAGTATGAGAAAGCTCTACTGGAAATACAGAATAGGGGTAGATTGTGAAAGGATTAAATACCAGGATAATGGTTTCAGAGTTTATCCTAGAGTGAGGAAGGAGACGTTAAAGATTTCTCAGTGAAGACGATGAACCAGCATTAATGTTTGTCCTGTATCACTGGCAGCAGCCTAGACCTGGCCCAGCCGAAGTACCCTTTATTTATTCTCGTCTGGGCTTTCCAAACCATTCCCAGAATTCTCGTCCTTCTCCTACTCATCTGCAATCACCTTGTGGGCATCCACAAGAAACAGGTTGCAGAGATCCTTATTTAATAAGAATTAAATAAATTTAAATAAGAAGTTTGAATAAGGATTTAAGCGCCTTCTCGTCATTAGGCTACCTATATCTTTCTGGCTATCGCTTCTTCCAGCTCCCTCTTTTTCAGATCTCTCCAGTTTGCTTGCTCTTCTGTCTGATTGACTTTGGCGTTTGAAACTGGAATACTTTGAAAGCTTTACAAGCCTATAGGACGATATCTTGTGGTCACTTTGTATGGCATGAACCACAATAGTATCACTTTCCAATGAATCACGAAATCTGAAAGAATAAAACAAATATCTGCAAATATTTGCAATAGTCACCATTTTGGTCATTGTGCATGACTATTAAGTAATAAAAATAAGACTACAACATACTATTCTTATAAATAATATTACTATAATGTGTAGCTTCAAATTTTAACCACACATATATCAACAGGATGTGATGTAAATTGGATTAGATTTGATTAAAGTGCAAGTAAAAATTCTTTCTAATGAAAATATTAAACAATTCATTATTAATCAGTATAATATCATTGTTTTGCTAATATATGGAAAAACAAAAATTTTGCGGGCAGACTGCAGTTTAATGATTATAGCAAACTCTGAAGAAGTATAATCTACCTCCTCACCTATTATATATAATAAATTTTATATATATAATAGCTATATTACATATTGTGCATATATGTATTATACATATAAATACATGTATAAATCATACATGTAAATAAATATGTGTAAGGGGTTTCTCAATCAAAAGGTGGAAAAATAATTTCAATACTCCTCAGAGATTAAAGAATGTTCACCATATTAAGGCATTCAAAACACATTTTTTTTTTAAATGATATGGTGTTTATGTGTATGTAGGTATGTGTGTACGTGCGTGTTTTCACATACATGTGACAATGCAATTTATTTGTACATGGTAACAATGAAGGGAGCAGATCCTGGGCAGTCGAGTAAAAGGGTAGTCTTCCCCATTCCTTCTCTTTGCATCTCAGCTTTCTATTTTTAAGGACATTTCATGGGAGCCCCAAACTATCAGATTCCCCTACTTGCCTCTATGAAAAACATTAAGCTCAGAAATTCATATTAATCTCGAGTTCACTTTCTCTCATAACCCACAGGGATTTACATTTTAAAAGTTCTTCATATATCTGTCAATTTTAAAATAAAATGGAAAAAAAAAGTTTTCATCAATCAAGTTTTACTATTTTTGGCCACGGGGTCATAATTATTCCTCCCCTACACACGCACTCTCAAGACTTTAGAGTTTAACTTATTTATGTATATATCAATTATTTCTTATTTGCCTTTCTTACTATTTTTCTAACTTAATTCTTTTAACTCATGTTTAAATAACGTACTATTTCTTTTTCATTTTCCCTTTTCTTTCATAGCATAGTATCTTTGTCATCTCTTGAAGACTTATTCCCTTTATCTTTTTGCCCACTGGAGTTTTACTCTTCTAATTTTAGCCTTTCCATAAGACCAAGATAACTTGAAAAAATATGAATGATTTTGATCACATCAGACTTAAAACTTTTACAGAGTTAGAAAAATATGAACAAAGTTTAAGGCAAATGGCAGCGTAGGGGAAAGCATTTGCATGGTTGTATGTATAACAAAAGGCAAATATATACATAGCATAGACATAGAGACTAAAACTAAAAATGAGGAAAATAAACAGAACCCAAAGAAAAACAAATAAGAAATCTAAACAGACAATTATCAGAAGAATAAATAAAAATGAACTATAAACATATGAAACAAAATCCTCAACCTCACCAATAATAAAAGGAATGCAAGTTACTCAACCAACCATTACCACATTTAGCTTGTTAGTTTGGTGGAGATGAAAACACTGGTAATACCCAGTGTTATTCAGTAGTACAAATTTATCCTCTCCCAGCACTCCAATCAGATAGCAAGTTACTTATTATTTGCTTTTATACATTCAAGGAAGACATGATGCTATAAAGAAAAGAATAGGAAGGAGGTGGTTCCACCTGACTAGGAGGAAGATGAGCTAGTTGGATCCTGGAGCTGTGGGCACTTGTTCCCTGCTTCTGGCAGCATCTGGGGAGGTGGCAAGGCCTCAAATGTAATGGGTCTGTGTTTGATCCTGGGTACAGGGGATATGACCTCACCAAAGACTGCCTGCTCAAACAGGGCCCAGAAACCATAGAATCAAAAAACTGAGAGAAGCAGGTGGGCTGGGACAATGAGCCTCGGTTGTACTGAGACTGACTTTCCTGTCTTCTTGGTAAAATAAGAGTCCAGAGTCAAATGTAAGTTAGTTGAAATAAAATAAAAAACAGCCACATTACTTATACACCTAAGTTTGTGGGTTAGGATTTATACTTGTGCTATATAGATACACACACACATATATATGTATGTATGTGTGTGTACATATATATTCACACGAGGGTACTTCAAAAAATTCACGGAAAAATAGAATTAAAAGATAATACAAATCTTTCAGTGAATTTTTTGAAGTACCCTCATGTAGACCGTTAGAAATTTTGATTACTATTTGATTATTAGGTAGGGTTTTTAGGTAATGCATATATGGGACAAAAGTCCTCGGATAGGAGGCAAGTACTTACAGCCAGGGTGCAAGAGCCCACCAAATCAATCCTAATCACTGTTCAGGTAAGGGATTGTATACACTGATTGTTAATATAATGGGTTCATTGGAAGATTTTGTGAGAAGGAAACTCACACAGGTCTAAAGGCTTGAATGTGAACAAGAGAACTGAAGCAAAACAGGGTTGTTCTGAGGGCAATAACCCTTAATACAACAGAACTTAAATGATGGGAAAATACGTGAGTTAAGATTTCCAAGGACGTTCTGCTAGATTAGTTAGTACATGGGGGTTGTTCCACATTTTGCTTTAAGCTGTTTCTTTGAGTTTCTCAAGGAGTCAGGCATTTTAATGATTATCTTATTGTTTCTTTTGCATGTCACATAGCTTAGATTTATGACTCTTTTGATGGTATATTGTTTAAACTATTTTGAACTGTACCTGCTTGGATGAAGATTGTTACATCGCCAATTTCTTTATGTTCTTACTATGATTGATTAACCATCTGTGTTTTCCCTGTAATTTCCTTGTCTTTACAATAAGAACTGAAGCAAAAACTGACTCGGGGTTGTACCCAGTTTCTCCTTCTAACAGAGAAGTTGCTGACGTGCAGTCCCTTCAGGCTTCTCATTGCATTCATGTGGCTTTGAGTAATCTTTTCTGTGTCTCCGTTACACAGCAAGAGGTGTAACACCCTCGTGTGTGTGATTGAACCATTTGAGAACACTGGCAGTGTCTAATAATGCTAAACGTGCATATAACTTGGCCTAAAATGGCTCAATCAATGTACACTCTGACTTTGCTGTAACAAAGTACCACAAACTGGTTGGATTAAAATAAGTTATTTATTGCCTCACAGTTCTGGAAACTGGAAGTCCAAAATCAAGGTATTAGGGGTGTTGGTTCCTTCTGAGGACATAGCCTAGTGGTTCCACAACTGTGCTCATGAGAAGAATGTATAATCTGTAATTGTTGGGCAAGAAGTTCTGTACATATCTGCCAAGGACAACTAGTCTAAAGACTAATTTAAATCCTGTGTTTCTCTGTTGAATTTTTGCCTAGATGATCTGTCCAGTGCTGAGAGAGGGGTAATTCAGGTTCCCTAATGTTATTGTATGAGTTCTATCTCTTTTTATTAGGCCTTATAGAGTTTGCTTTATATATCTGGGTGCTCCAGTGTTGGGTGTGTGTGTGTGTGTGTGTGTATATATATATATATATATTTATGATAGTTATGTCTTCTTGCTGGATAGATACCTTTAACATTATATAGAAGCCTTCTTTGTCTCTTTTCATGGTTTTGGTTTAAAGTTTATTTTATCCAATATAAGAGTAGCTATTCCTCTGGGCACATATTTGCGTGTTTTTTTTTTAAACATTTTTAAAAATTGAAACATAATTGATTTTACACATTTATGGGATATAGAGTTGACTTATCGGTATTTATGTACAGTATGTGATGATCAAATCAATATTATTAGCATGTTCATCATTACAAATCACAATTATTCTTTGTCCCCCTTATCCAATTATTCCCTAACCCTCCCTTTCCCACCTCTAGTTACTATAGGTCTGTTCACTGCTTATGAAAATTCAACATTTTATTATGGTCTTTCTTTCTTTTTCTTTTTTCTTTCTTTTTTAGCTTCCACTTATGAGTGAGAACATGTGGTGTTTCTCTTTCTGTGCCTGACTGATTTCACTTTACACAATTTTCTCCAAGCTCATCCATGTTGCTGCAAATGGCAGAATTTCATTCTTTTTTATGACTAAGTAGCAGAAAAAGTATTTGACAAAACTCAACACCCCTTCATGATAAAGATACTCCGCAAATTAGGTATAGAAGGAAACTATCTCAACACAAAGCCTTATATGACAAAGCCACTGCCAATATCATCCTGAGAGAACAGGAACAAGGCAAGGATACCACTTTTATTTAATATAATATTGAAAGTACTACTCAGAGCAATCAGGCAAGAGCAAGAAATAAAGGGCATCCAGATTGGAAAAGACAAAGGCAAACGGTCCCTGTTTGTAGATGACATCATCCTATAAAAAAAAAAACACCTAAAGACTCTACCAAAAAACTATTGGGGCTGATAAATGATTTCAGTAAAGTTGCAGAATACAAAATCAACACACAAAAATCAGTAGCATTTTTATACTTCAAAAATGAACTAGCAGAATAAGAAGCAAGCCCATTTACAATAGTCACCAAAAAAATAAAATAAAATATCCATAAATAAATTTAATCAAGGAGGTGAAAGATCTCTGCAATGAGAATTACAAATCGCTGCTGAAAGAAATTAAAGAGGACACAAAAAGATGGAAAGACATTCCATGCTCTTAAATTGGAAGAATTAACCTTGTGAAAATGTCCACACTACCCAAAGCGATTTATAGATTCAATGCAATCTCCATCAAAACAATGATACTCACTCTTGCTTCTCTCTCTTGCTTCCTGTAGCCATGTGATCTGCTTGTACCCGCTGGTTCCCTGCCACTTTCTGCCATGAGTAGAAGCAGCCTGAGGCCCGTGCCACACGCAGCTGTCCCAGAATCCTAGCTCAGTAGCTTAAAGGGAAAGAATAGAGTTTGGGACCACATGCCCTGTGGTGCCAGTGCACTACCCAGCAGGTAGGCCTCGCCACCACCACCTGACTCCATCCCCAGCCCAGCCGAGTGCGCACAGATCAGAGAGGTGCCCAGCCGGAGTAGCGAAAGTTCCACAGAGACCATGCACCCTGCAGTGCCAGCTCATGACCCAGCAGGTAGGACTTGCCGCCGCCACCTGACTCCATCCCCAGCCCAGCTGAGTGCATACTGACCAGAGACGTGCCTCCCTCTCTGGTCAAGACCCGAGGCAACCACACACCTAAGGCACTAGTGGGCAACCGAGCAGACACTGAGGCAGCCATACCAAATTGGCAGCCCCAGCAGCATCCTAACCAGACAGTAGTGTCAAACCTGTGGACTGTGAAACCCCCTGCCACAATGACTGAACATTAAAGGAAAGATACCAGAAATATGAAAAATCAAGAAAGTACATCACCAAAGGATAATAACTCTCAAGCTCTAGATCCTATAGAACAAGAAGCCCTTGAAATATCTGACAAGGAATTTCAAGTGATAATTCTAAGGAAACTAAATGAGATACAGGAAAACTCAGCTGGACAACATGATGAAATGAGGACAAGTATACAGGACCTGAAAGAAGAAATGTACAAGGAAATCAATGCCCTAAAAAAGAATGTAGCAGAGATGGCCAAGCTGAAGAATTCAGTCAACAAAATAAAAAACACAACAGAGAGTTTAACCAGCAGGCCTGCAGAAGCAGAAGAGAGAATATCTGACCTTGAAGATGGGCTGTTTGAAATAACAAAGGGAGACAAAAAAAGAAAAAAAGAAAGAAAGAAAAAAGAATTAAAAACATTGAGGAAAATCTAAGAGAGATACCAGACAACCTTAAGGGCTCAAATATCTGATTCATGTGTATTCCAGAAGGGGAGGAAAACAGAGATTGTATTGAAAATGTATTCAACAAAATAGTGGCAGAAAACTTCCCAGTTATTGAAAAAGACACAGATCTTCAGATGCAAGAAGCTCAAAGATCCCCAAAGGTATTCAACCCAAAAAGGTCTTCTCCAAGACATGTTATAGTCAAACTGGCAAAACTCAAAGACAAAGAGAGAATCTTAAAAGCTGCAAGAGAGAAGCGTCAAATCACCTATAAGGGAGCCCCAATCAGACTAACATCAGACTTTTCATCACGAACCCTAAAAGCCAGAAAGGAATGGGATGATATATTCAAAATACTAAAAGACAGAGATTTCCAGCCAAGAATACTCTACCCTGCAGGGCTATCCTTCCAAAATGAAGGGCAAATAGTATATTTCTCAGACAAACAAAAACTGTGGGAGTTCACTACCACACGACAACCCTTACAAGAAATTCTCAAGGGAGTACTGGGTTTGGTACCTGAAAAACAACTACCACTGCCATAAAAACCCAAGAAAAATCAACACCCACTAGTATAATAAAACTGGCATCAATGAAGAGAAAACAAAACAAAAAAAGGCCGTCTACAACCCAAGAAACCAACAAACACAGAAAACAAACAGTAAATCAGAAAGATAGGAACAAAAGACACTTAAGACATCCAAACAAAAATCAATAAAATGCTAGGAGTATATCAACACCTTTCAATAACAACTCCTAATGTAAAAGGATTAAATTCCCCAATCAAAAGACACAGACTGGCCGACTGGATTAAAAAGGAGGACCCAACTACATGCTACCTTCAAGAGACCCACCTCACCTATAAAGACTCACATAGACTAAGAGTGAAAGGATGGAAAACGATTTACCATGCAAACAGAAATAAAAAACGAGCTGGAGTAGCTATTCTTATATCTGATAAAATATACTTTAAACTAAAAACCATAAAAAGAGATAGTGAGGGCCACTACATAATGATAAAAGGATTGATCCATCCAGAAGACATAACAATCACAAATATATATGCACCCAATGTCGGAGCAGCCAGATTTATGAAGCAAACACTATTAGATCTGAAGAATGAGATAGACATGAACACCATAATAGCAGCAGACCTGAACACCCCACTCTCACCACTGGGCAGATGATCTAGGCAAAAAATCAACAGAGAAACACAAGATCTAAACAACACTTTAGACCAACTGGACTTGGCAGATATCTATAGAATAGTCCATCCAACAACCTCAGAATATTCATTCTTCTCATCAGAATATGGACCATTCTCCAGGATAGATCACATTAGGTCACAAATCAAGTCTCAACAAGTTCAAAAAAACTGGAATTATCCCATGTATTTTTTCAGACCACAATGGATTAAAACTAGAAATCAATAACAAACAAAATTCTGGAAACTATACAAACACATGGAAATTAAACAGCTTTCTACTTAGTGACATATGGGTCCAAGAAGAAATCAAACAGGAAATCAAAAAAATTATTGAAACTAATGAAAATATTGATACATCATACCAAAACCTGTGGGATACTGCAAAAGCACCCCTAAGGGGGAAATTTATTGCATCAAATGCTTACTTCAGAAGAATGGAAAGATGGCAAGTGAACAACCTAACACTTCACCTTAAAGAACTAGAAAAACAAGAACAATCCAAACCTAAAGTTAGCAGACAGAAAGAAATCATTAAGATCAGAGGAGAACTTAATGAAATTGAAACCCAAAAAGCAATCCAAAATATCACTGAATCAAAAAGTTGGTTTTTTGAAAAGATAAATAAAATTGACAAACCATTAGCATGGCTAACTATAAAAAGAAGAGAAAAGATCCAAATAACAAAAATTAGAAATGAAAAAGGTGATATTACAACTGATACATCTGAAATACAAGGAATCATTCAAGACTACTATAAACAATTATATGCCAACAAGTTTGAAAATCTGGAGGAAATGGATAAATTTCTGGACACACACAAGCTACAAAACTGAGCCAAGAAGATGTAGAAAATCTGAAGAGACCAACAACAATAAAGGAGATTGAAGCTGTTATCAGAAGGCTCCCAACGAAGAAAAGCCTAGGACCAGATGGATTCACAGCAGAATTTTACCAAACATTCAAAGAGGAATTGACACCGATTCTTTACAAACTATTCCAAAAGATTTAAACAGACGCAAATCTCCCAAACTCATTCTATGAAGCAAACATCATCCTGATACCAAAACCAGGTAAAGATATAACCAAAAGAGAAAACTACAGGCCGATATCCTTGACGAATACAGATGCAAAAATCCTCACTAAAATACTAGCAAACAGAATACAGCAACACATACATAAAATTATTCACCACGATCAAGTGGGATTCATCCCAGGGATGCAAGGTTGGTTCAACATACGCAAATCAATAAATGTGATACACCATATTAATAAAGTCAAACACAAGGACCATATGATCATCTCTATAGATGCTGAAAAAGCATTTGATAAAATTCAACACTCATTCATGACAAAGACTCTCTATAAGTTAGGTATAGATGGAAAGTATCTCAACATAATTAAAGCCATATATGTTAAACCCACTGCCAATATCATCTTGAATGGGGAAAAGCTTTAAGAACAGGAACTAGACAAGGATGCCCACTCTCAACACTTCTATTCAACATAGTGTTGGAAGTACTAGCCAGAGCAATCAGAGAAGAGAAGGAAATAGAGGCATCCAGATTGGAAAAAAATGAAGTCAGACTGTCCCTGTTTGCAGATGACATGATCCTATATATCGAACAGCCTAAAGCCTCTACAAAAAAACTCTTTGAGTTGATAAATTATTTCAGCACAGTAGCAGGATACAAAATCAACACACAAAAATCAGTAGCATTTCTATTCTCCAATAGTGAACATGCAGAAAGAGAAATCAAGAAAGCTTGCCCATTTACAATAGCCACCAAAAAATAAAATACTTAGGATTGAGTTAACCAAGGAGGTGAAAAATCTCTATAATGAGAACTACAAACCACTGCTGAGAGAAATTAGAGAGGACACAAGAAGATGGAAAGATATCCCATGCTCTTGGATTGGAAGAATCAACATTGTGAAAAAGTCCATACTACCCAAAGCGATCTACAAATTCAATGCAATCCCCACCAAATTCCAAAGACTTTTTTTCTCAGAAATGGGAAAAACTATCCAGACATTTATATGGAATAACAAAAGACCACACATAGCCAAAGCAATTCTGAGTAAAAAAAATAAAGCTGTAAGCATAACACTACCTGATTTTAAACTATACTACAAAGTTATAATAACCAAAATAGCATGGTACTGGTATAAAAACAGACACACTGATCAATGGACTAGAATAGAGAATCCAGAAATCAACCCACACACCTACAGCCATCTGATCTTTGACAAAGGCACCAAGCCTATACACTAGGGAAGAGACTGCCTCTTCAGCAAATGGTGCTGGAATAACTGGATATCAATATGCAGAAGAATGAAACTAGACCCATACCTCTTACCATATACTAAAATCAACTCAAAATGGATTAAAGAGTTAAATATACACCCTGAAACAATAAAACTTCTTAAAGAAAACATAGGAGAAACACTTCAGGAAGTAGGACTGGACACAGACTTCATGAATATGACCCCAAAAGCACAGGCAACCAAAGGAAAAATAAACAAATGGGATTATATCAAACTAAAGAGCTTCTGCACAGCAAAAGAAACAATCAACAGAGTTAAAAGACAACCAACAGAGTGGGAGAAAATATTTGCAAAATATGCATCTGACAAAGGATTAATATCCAGAATATACAAGGAACAGAAACAACTTTAGAACAAAAAAACAAGTAACCCAATTTAAAAATGGGCAAAAGAGCTAAATAGGCATTTCTCAAAGGAAGATATACGAATGGCCAACAGACACATGAAAAAATGCTCAACATCACTCAGCATTCGGGAAATGCAAATCAAAACCACACTGAGATACCATCTCACCCCAGTTAAGATGGCTAAAATCCAAAAGACTCTGAACGATAAATGCTGGCGAGGTTGCAGAGAAAAAAGAACTCTCATACATTGTTGGTGGGACTGCAAAATGGTGCAGCCTCTATGGAAAATGGTATGGAGGTTCCTCAAACAATTGCAGATAGATCTACCATATGACCCAGCTATCCCACTGCTGGGAATATACCCAGAGGAATGGAAATCATCAAGTCGAAGATATACCTGTTCTCCAATGTTCATTGCAGCACTATTTACAATAGCTAGAATTGGAACCAGCCCAAATGTCCATCATCTGATAAGTGGATACGGAAAATGTGGTATATCTACACAATGGAATACTACTCTGCTATAAAAAAGAATGAAATAATGCCATTTGCAATGACATGGATGGACCTATAGAGAATTATATTAAGTGAAACTAGTCAGGCACAGAAAGAGAAATATCACATGTTCTCACTTATTTGTGGGAGCTAAAAATTAATAAATAAATACACAAACAACCTGGGGGGGGGAGGGAAGAAGACACAACAATTACAATTCCTTGAAGTTGATACGACAAGCAAGCAGAAAGGACATTGTTGGGAGGGAGGGAGGAGAGGGAGGAGGGAGGGAGGTTTCAGTAACTGGCCACAATAATCAACCACATTGTATATTGGCAAAATAAAATAAATTTAAAAACAAAAAAAATCAATGACACTCTTCACAGAAATAGAAAAACTAATCCTAAAATTCATATGGAACAACAGAAGACCCCAAATAGTCAAAGCAATCCTGAGCAAAAGAAAGAAAGCCAGAGGCATTACACTACCTCACTTCAAATTATACTACAAAGCTGTAGTAACCAGAACAGCCTGGTACTGGCATAAAAACAGACACTCAGACCTATGGAACAGAATAGAGAACCCAGAAATCAACCTACATACTTATAGCCAACTGATATTTCACAAGGGCAACAGAAGCACAAACTGGGGAAAGGACTGCCTCATCAATAAGTGGTGCTGGGAAAACTGGACATCCATACGTAGTAGAATGAAACTAAACCTGTACCTCTTGCCATATACCAAAATCAACTCAAAATGGTTTAAAGATTTAAATATAAGGCCTGATACTATAGAACTCCTAGAAGAAAAGATACGGGAAACACTTCAGGAAGTAGGACTGGGCCAGGACTTTATGAATAAGACCCCAAAAGCACAACAACAAAAGGAAAAATAAACAAGTGGGACTCTATCAAACTAAAAACCTTCTTCACAGCAAAAGAAACAGTTAACAGAGCAAAAAGACAACCTATAGAATGGGAGAAAATATTTGCAAACTATACATCTGACATGGAATTAATATCCAGAATATACAAGGAACTCAAACAACAATAACTAAACAAGTAACCAATAAAAAATGGGCAAAGGAGCTAAATAGACATTTTCCAAGGGAAGATATAGAAATATCCAACAGGCACATGAAATCTACTCAACATCACTCAGCATCCGGGAAATGCAAATCAAGACCATGATGAGATATCATCTCACGCCAGTTAGACTGGCCAGTATCAAAAAGACAGTGATAACAAATGCTGGCAAGGATGTGGAGGAAGGGGAACCCTCCTACACTGCTGGTGGGACGGTCAATTAGTGCATCTGTTATAGAAAATAGAATGGAGGTTTCTCAAACAGCTACAGATGGAACTGTCATACCATCTAGCAATCCTGCTGCTGGTGTGTACCACAAGGAATGGAAACCATCATGTCACAGGGATACCTGCACTCCCATGTTTATCATAGTTCTGTGTCCATTGACAGATGACTGGATGAGGAAAACATGGTATGTAATCATAATGGAATACTACTCTGCCATAAAAAGGAATGGAATTCTCCCATTTGCAGCAACATAGATGAACTTACAGAAAATTATGTTAAGTGCAATAAGCCAGGTAGAGAAAGAGAAATACCACATGTCCTCATTCATAAGTGGGAGCTGAAAAAAATAAACAAAAAAAAGAAAGAAAGAATGATATAACAATACCAATAATTCATTGAACTTTCTAAAGGAGAGAACAGAACTGAGGTCACCAGATGTGGGAAAAGGGGAGGAGGAGTAGGGGTTAGGGAGAAATTGGTAAAGGGCCACAAAAAATGTTTACCTCGTGTAACGATAAAATAAAAAATTAAATTAAAAAATATATATGTGGCCTCAAACACCTTACTGAACTTACAGGAAATATGTATCCTACCTATTCTGTAGTTTCATTAGGCCAAGTTCATGTTTCTCTCTTTCCCAGGCTAATTCCTTTTCCACTTGTTGAATTTTGTAAACTGTTTTTCTGCCAATCTCGGCACGAATTTTGGAATCTATTTCAAAATCCTGCAGATAAGTAGATTTTTTCATTAAAATGGGTACTTTATCAATGTACTATATCAATCCTGTGTTTTATACAGACACAGTTTTTAATTTCTGTCCTCGTTGTCATGCTGCATCATAACTCTCTCCCAAATACCAGGAACTGTCTCCATTCCAAAAGAGAAATAGCATACTTTTGCTGTTACTTCTACTGGAGAAAAGTTCTCAGAAATTATTAACAACAATGCGAGTAAATTTACACATTTAAAAGATTTTTCCCACAATAAAAATAATAAATGCTAATAATATTTGGAGAGCGTATACATTTTTAAAAGACACTCTCACTGTCCCAAAGAAACTACTATTACATAACTACTGGGCACATTGTAGAAGTTCATGGTAACTGATCATTAGCTGAACGTCCCCTCCCATGTGACCCCACCCAGGAAAGATGGCAGTCTTTGGTGTCTTCCTGACATCACCAAGTTTTTGTTGAGTGCCCTTCTCCAGTTGGTCGACTTTCTCTCATAAGGATTTTTAGAGACCTCATGTTTCTTTCTTATCTTCACTTCTGAAAAATATCAGAGCCTACATTCACACTAAACTGTGAGTAGTAATTATTCTTTCCAGAGGTGTTTGTGTTTTAAATAATGATGTGTGCAAACTGTTCAGCCATAGCACGTGCTTCAGTTATTCTTTATCTTAAATTATGTCAACCATACTTTGGAAGTATCAAGAAGCATGAAGGTTTTTTATCCATTATGAATTAGTTTTTAACCAATACAAAGAGTTAATCATTATGTTTTCACCAAAGCACTTTTTATGTGAAGTTGGCAAAGTGCTTATAGAATTACAGAGCTGGGTAACCCATGGGTATATTAAAGATGATAAATTCTGGGTTTTTACTTGATGAAACTCTTAACAGTAATTCCATTTAGGAAGAAGTACAAATGAAAACAAACAAACAAGCAAAAATAACCCAAAAACAATCACTAGGAGGTACATGGGGCTTTGCAATAAGTCACAAAAGAAAAAGAGAGAATATAAAATTGGCTTTAAAAACTTTTTGATTGCCACCATAGCTACAACTATACTAAATCATTTTTTTTAGAAACTTTGTGGATCAACCAGGCACTGTCTTCTCAAGAGATCTGATGAATTGCAGAAATAGACCCACAGAGAATCAAATTATACATGTACCTACTCAACATATATTTTGGCTAGGTACAATAAGGTTGATAATCAGATTCAAACCTATATTTACATCTTATCTTGTTACCAAACAAAAAAAATGTGATGTAGCTAAATCCAGTAGTAAACTTTATATTGTGCAGAGGCTCATCTGCTTCCAAACCAAGTTGTGTGTCAAGTTCTACAGTAATTTAGTTGCTGCAAACACACAGCCAGATAGAGTGAAGCATAAAGATGATTTTAAGTGTTCCTACATGCTGGCAAAATAGTAGTCTCAAACTAGGATCAGTATATGTTAAAATTAAAATCAAATTTATTTTAGGCTTACTGTCTGTTTAAACTGCATATGTGTTGGTAATCCTTTATTCATTTCTAATAGTTTCCAAAATTCATTTCTCAAAACTTTGAGTTGTTCTCTCTTCCTGGCCTTTACTTCTTCCACTTCTTTCATTAACTTATCATATTCTCTTTTTCTCCTGGCATTCTCAATACTGAAAACAGAAATTTAAAAGAATAATAGGTTAGGATATAGAAACAGCATAAAAGAACATTACTATTCAATAGCTGGGAAATTCATTTATCTTTGTCAACTTCAGCAAAATATTGGTTTGTTTTGCAAAAACTCAGGCCTAATCAGTATTTATTAAAAATCCTCATACCTGTAGGCTTTGGGATCTTCAATATCTTCTGGAATTGGCTCTGTTTCAATTTCAAACTGTAAGAAGGGCAGTAAAATGTTAGCCCTTTAGAATTGCATAATATTTCCCTTAAAATATTTATGAAGAAGCAAATTGAAGGTATTTTTCCTGCCAATTTCTAAGAATTGTAGGTCTGAGAAGTTGCTTCACACTAAACAAACTAAGGAAAAAATCACAGTTGACTAAACCCGTTTGTTTCTGCTTCATTTGAAGGGATAGGTAGAAAAAGTCTTGAAACCTAGTCATATTCTTAAAAATGCTAATATCAGCAACATTGCCCTCTCAAACTGTGAATTACTAGTATTCATGTGCTATTAATGAAGAATACACACAAAAAATTTCTAGACCATTTATTTCAAAATGGTGTTTTTTAGCATATTCGTTTTTTATGTGCTTAATACCCAAAATACCTCATGTGTGTTCTAGAAAGATTTTTAAACATATATATTTTTCTAATTTTAAATAAGCATTTTACATGATCTTATCAAAAGAAGGCATAAAGTGGAAAATGTACAGAATAATATAACCCCCACCTTGAGAGAGAAAAATATAAAATCAGAAAAACAAATCTTCCTTTAGAAAGGAAATTAGTTTAAATTAAGGGAAACTAAGAAGTAAATCACTTAAAAGTACTTTGTTTACTCAGGTGCTGTGCTATAAAATGTCTTAGCCTTTGATATTCAGGAAGGGGAATCATAACCCAGTGAGTAAAACAAAGAATCTTAGTTTGCTAACTAATCGGTTCTTAAGTAAAATTGAACTTGTTTATTCTCTATTCTGTTTTACAGGTCTGTTTTGCTGTCATTCATTGTGAAGAAATGAAAACTGTTTTCTGGTCAGTTGTTTTATCACAGTCTTCATAAATATGGTATGTAAATGTTCAGTGTCTATACATATGAAATACTAATCTATATATTTTTATGAAAGTCAAGGTTTATGACTTGAGTAAAAGTGAAGTCATAAACATGACCAATATAAGACACAGTGATGGCTAACAAATTGTATGTACTATTGATCACACAGGACATAAATTTATTGAATTTTATTTATTTTTTATTCTTTTATTGCCCAGAGCTAAGTCCCTTGGCTCTCTAATATCACTATGATTTCTGAAATTGATACTGATACTGTTGCAGTGAGTTACTGTGAACTCACAGGAAACACGGAGTCTTAAAACAGGAAAACAGAGTTTATTGATATATCAGCATAGGCTCAACAGTCTCTTGTCCAAAGGTTGAGCCTCGAATGCAGTGGGGCTGTTATTTTTATATTATAGCATTTCCAGGTTTTTATAACCGGGCAAGGGAGGTGATCTTATGATCTTATGTGGTTATGACTTTGTCTTAGGGTGGAAAAGTACAACGGGTGGGAAGCAGGCTGAAAAAGTCTGTTTCAGCAGTGTGTGTTAACCACAAGGCGGGGGTGCAGCTGCAGCTGGGCCTGTATCTGGGCAGGGGTCTTGGTTACAGCACAGCATGGATGCCCAATGGCGACAGCTGGGCAGAACACAGCCAGGGTAGTAGGAGTGCTTCAATACTCACTCAGCCAACTATCTCCTGGCTACAAGTATTTACAATAAAGTTGAGTTAAAAAGGGTGCTTGCAGCAGTTCCAAAATATATGCCAATGGATCTCGATGCTGGATGCATGTTAGAATCACATGGAGGATATTTTACAAAATACTGATGCCTGGGCCTCACCTTCAGGGAGTCTAATTTAATTGTTCTTGGGTTGGACTCAAGCATTTGTACTTTTAAGGGCTCCCCAGCTGATTCTAAAGTACAGAAAGGTAAGAACTTCAGAGACATACAGAGCTTAGTTGGGTTTTATGGGGTTTTTTTTTTTTTTCAATTTTTCCTAATTTTGCCTTCTTACAAGAAGAGTCTGCCTCAGTGATTTAAGAAATATTGATTGCAACCATAAATAAAAGGACACTATTATTCAAATGTGGAGTAAATTTTTTTTTCTATTCATTATAGAGAGGGCTGGCACTAGGTAGAAATACAAAGATTTTCTTTTCATTCACATACTTTCCCTTCTGTAATTCCTCTCTCTGAGCTGGAACTTCTTTAAACAGCAGCCCATACTCCAGATTTTGCTGCTATTAAAAGAAATAAAAATGTATCTGCTCATATCTTCCCTACATTCTTTGTGTGTTCTTTTGATGCAGGCTACCTGGTAATGGGAAGCCAGTGTGTGCATAGGAATTTTAACTATGGTCTTTCTAATACAATTCCTTAGTCTTTATGAACAATTCCCATGGTTTTTAAATTTTCACTTTAATAATAGAAAATGCAGGTTCTGTGAGAGGACAAAAGGATATAATTTGGAGATCTAAACCTTTAATCTTCATCACAAAACCAGAGTCTATTCTGCCTAAGGATAGAATAATTTACACTGAATCTTTGATCATGACATGACCCATATTGTCACATTCTAATACTAAAGACAGTAATAATATTTTACAATCTCTTGCAAAAGCACATTTTATGGTGTACACCCTATATACGCCCCTACAATGAGTGAAGTTTGTTGTTGTTGTTGTTAGTTAATTAGTCAATTGGTTAGTTAGCTACATACCTTGGGAGATGGCACTTTGGCTTTTATGCCTTTTTCTAATGCAAATTCAGAAAAAATGCTGAAAACAAAGATATTACTATCTGCCCCAGCAGTCACCAAGAAACGGTCATCAAAGCTAGTAGAGATGCATTTAATACAGCCATAGTTATTGTCATGCATATTGAAGTGCCAGTAGTCTACCAAACTGGTCAAGGAAGGATCATTCTGATCTAGGACATAGACTCGAATTGCTCCATTTCTCATTCCACAAAACATCATCATTTGGTTAATGCTGTGAAACAAAAAGAAGTAAATTGTTCTTCATATTAATTTGAAATAATGTTTAATTTTAAATTAATCGACACATGAATCAATTTTTAATAACAAAGGTGTTATGGAGTGAATTTTGCACCCCCAAAATTCATATGTTGAAGCCCTAATCTTTAGTTCCTCAGAATGTAACTGCATTTTCAGAGAGGGCCTTTTAAAAGATAATTAAGTTAAAACAAGAACATTGAGGTGCATCCTAATTCAGTCTGACTGATGTCCTTATAAGAGGAGATTAGGACATACAGAGAGACAGACACCAGGGATGTCATGCACAGAGGGAAGAGCATGTGAGGACACAACAAGAATGCAGCCATCTGTAAGCCAAGGAGAGAGGCCTCGAGAGAAACCAAACCCACTGATACCTTTTTCCAGGAACTCTAGCTTCCAGAACTGTGAAAAATAAATTTCTGTTGATTGAGCCACCCAATCTGTGGTAATTTGTTATAGCACACCTAGCAAATCAATACAAAAGGATAAGAAAAAAAAACCAATTTGAAATGTGGAATTTTGAATGACTGGCATACATACTCAATTCTCAATTATTATTATTATTATTATTTTTTTTTTTTTTGTCTTTTTCGTGACCAGTAAGGGGATTGCAACCCTTGGTGTGGTGTCGTCCGCACCGCGCTCAGCTAGGATTCAGCCAGTGAGCACACCGGCCATTCGTATATAGGATCCGAACCCGTGGCGCTGCACTCTCCCGAGTGCGCCACGGGGCCGGCCCCTGTTCTCAATTATTAAAGGGCTATGATTCAATGTGATTTCTCCAAAATCACTATGGCCTTTATTATATGACCATGTAGTAGCATCCTCATAAATAACAGAAGGTAAATTCATATAATTCAGTAGTGTGATAAAGAAATTCAGAGAGAATATCTGATGGGAGAATTTAAATATAATTTCAGGATCAGCTTTGATTCTATTTATTCATTTGATTTATTTAACCAATCATTGTGTAAGTGCTCCTTCATTTGAATAGATCTTTAAAAATTGAAAATGTCCATGAGGGATAAAAACATAGACACTAGTGAGAGATAGTTTTTTAAACCTTTTTGAAATTCTGTTTACCTGAAAGTGATAGTCTGGATAGGATTATCCTCTGTATCCTCAAGAAAACAGTAACCAAAAGGTTCATCTTTCTGTTCTTTGAAATCACTGCTTTTGTCATATGGGGGGAATGCACAGTGATACAGAAAACCAGAATCATAGCCACCCTGGAAAAAGAGATAAATAACATAGAAGGTGGTAATGGGATATAACACATATGGACTGCATGAAGATTTTCTGATTATTTCAAAATTTAAAACATAAAATAGATGTCTTAAGACATCTATCTCTATATTATTTCTTGATTATAGATAGGCTTTATTATTTCTATAAAATATCCCTATTGTCCATTTATATGCAACTATATAATTATAATAATGAAATCTTAAAATTTTTTGTTCCCACTTAAAAGTCAATACAACAGAGATATCACCTCTGAGTACCAACTGAATTCCATTTTATTTCTTCAAATATTATTCTGAATAAAGAATATTTAATAATAGGTTTTGCAGGTCATTGTTTTTACAGCTAGTTTTCAGTCTATGATAACTTCAAACACTTAATTTTCCAGGAAGGGCTATTTAGGAAAAATATATCCTTGTAGTGAGACAATAGTGGTCATCTGGAAGAGCTATATTGTCAACTCCAACTTGCTTTCTTTCTCTATATAGGCTGGAGAGTCTTTATTAGAAGAAATAAATTAAGGGCCAGGACATGTTTATGAGCAATAAATGAGTAAATAAGAAAGAGAAAGTTACAATATGATTACTTCTGAAAATCAAATTATTAAGTTTTTACTTTTGACAATGGCAGACTAGATTATTTCAGCCAAACCCTCCCACTGAGAACAACCAAAACAATTTTTTTAAAGTGTGTGAAGGCGTTGGAGTGCTACCAAAATAGCATGATCCAGGAGAGAGGGAAAGCCAGGAGAAGTGTGCCTGGCATTTGGCACTCTTTTCTCCCTGAAGCAACTGTTAATTCTTAAAGTGGCAGCTGAGAAACTAAGGAGCTGAGCGGAGCTATCTGCAGTCTCGTGGGCTTATGGAGAAGGAAAGAATTCCCAGGGTCCTCCAAGGAGAAGGGACCATCATAAAAACACTCTCCGCTGGGCTACTTTCCATTGCAACCCTGGAGTGAGACAGCCCAGGTGTAGGAATAAACTAGAAATAGAATGGCCCTCACAGGAAGCGAAGCCTAACTTCAAGTCATCTCAATCAATGACGGGATTGAAGTGATCTAGGATTTCTAGTTGCTTTCCAGAGCCAAAAATAAATCTCCAGGAGATAATAACAACACACAGAGACTCAACCTAGCTATATGTTTTTCATACATGATCTAGCAGTCTATAAAAAATAATTAGGCATACCCAGGAAAGACAAGACTTGATTGAAAATCAAAAGAAAAATCAGACTAAAGAACAGAGTCACAAGAGATATTGATAGAGCAGTTTTCAAAATGGACTTCAAAATAGCTATGATTAATATGTTTGAGAAATTCGAAGGCAATATACAAAATTTTAGAAGCCAACCAGAATCTATATTGGACTAACATCAGCTTTCTTTTCTTTTTCTTTTTCATTTCTTCAAAATGATACCAGTTTTTCTATACCACATGCTTGGCTGCAGGCACAGAACTGGCATATCATCGGGTCAAGCAAGATTAGCATTACTGCCTTTCTGAACTATGCTTTAATCTTGTTTGTTGATGTGGCTTAATGGTGAAGAACACGGACTCTGGACCCAGACTGCCTGAGTCCAGATGCTGGTTCTACTTCTTATTAGTTGTATGACCTTGGATAAGTTACTTAACATTTTCATGCCTTGGTTTCTGTACACGTAAAATACAAATAATAATAGCATTTATTTTATAGGTTGGTAAAGTAAATCACTTAGAATGGTCTGGTACAGAATAAGTAGATTGCCATATGTTTATTTAATAAGTTAAAAATACAAGATGCCTTGCTATTAATTGAATTGTATCCCTCAACATCCATATATTAGAAAGTTAGGGTGGGGACTGCAATTGGTGGCTTTGAAGGCACAGCAGACCGGAACAGCTGTCGAGGAGTGAAATGGCAAGAGATGAGGTCCATGCCAAAGAAATGTATGAGACTGTTGCCAAGTTTACCAGGAGGACCATCTTGAAAATCTGCAAGACTGAAATAATGACTATCCTGAAAGCATGAAATTTTTTATCTGAAAGTCAGCTGCAGACAGTAAACTTCAGCAGAGTAAGAAATCCCTCATTCAGCACTTGATTCTGCTATGTGAGGAAAAGTATGCAAGTGTCAATGACACCGCGCTTTTAGACATGATTTATACTCAAGTTCATCAGCACCAGAAACTTTGGATGTTTTTCAGATGAGTAAAGGACCAGGTGAAGATGTTGGCATTTTTGATATGAAACAATTTAAAAGTTTGTTTAAGAAAATTCTTCAGAGATAATTTAAAAATGTGATGTCCAGCTTCAGAGAGGCTGAGGAGAATGCACTCTGGATTTTAATTGCCTAGGGAACACAGTATACAAAGCCAAACCTGTACAGACCTACATATGTGGTGCATTATCCCTAGACTCCATATGTCTTTGCTTCTTTCTCCAGCCTAAGTAGCAATACACCCCTTCTGGATCAGGTACTGACAATTGCTAGGTTGTGAAAATGAACCTGAGATGTTGATATCTGGACTCTCTCAAGGCTATAGTTTTTAAACAGTCTAATCTGACCTTTGAAATGCACAAGTCTAGACACCTCTACAGGAAAGAAGCCTTGGGCTAGATATAACTATGGATTCAAGGATCATTCATGAAAACACAATAGAAAAAGAAAAAGAGAGTCCAAAGAGTAATTCAAGAAGCTTTTGGAGTTTATCCTCAACCACAACTGGAATTTGCACAACTGGAAAATCGCAGATGCACCACTTTCCCCATTGCTCACTTGCATACCTCACAAGAAAATGAATTATTTTATAATTAGAGATAAATAAAATGTGTGTGGTTTTGTAAGCACAGCAGCTCCTTGACTATATTGCACACATATTTTAGTTAATGGTTAGCTGGATAGCTTCTGTTTATATACTTAAATTTTAGAAATTAATTCTTGGCATTGAAAATTTAGAAATGTTTGTATGACTGGTGGGACTGATTCTTTTTTCCTCCACTATATCCTAAGTATAACAGTTGTGGGCATTTAAGATTGGCAGGATACATACATGGCCCCCAACTTGACCTTGAGTGCTTGAATGCTCTGAAGTCAAGCATATGGCAGAATGGTTGAGACTGCTGGATATCATACCTAATGTCCTTTTTCCCACTTCTGCCTCTCTTCGATCAAGGGAGGTCTTGTTCCAATGGTTGGGTTCAAGGGATTTTCTCTTAAGCCCTGGATCATGGAAAGAAGCACCAAGAAACTATACCCAACTCAAAGCTTTCCAGGAGAATCACAAAAGCGATCCATTCAGAGGGTCAAGTTGGGCCCATTGAGTTATTACAAGTGATTGCATATCTGATTATTCAATTTTATAAAATAAATATTTTCATTGTAAATATGATACTTTCATCACCTGTTTTATCATAATGTGGAACATTCAAACTGACCGGTATTATGCTTATTTGTAAATAAAGATACTGAAAAACTAGTTAAAAAAAAGAAAAGAAAAGAAACTTAATCCCCACTGTGACAGTGTTAAGAGGGTGGGAAATCCTGTTTTGGCAACTGAAAGGTGGAGCCTTGAAGAGGTGATTGGACTGTAGGACCATGCCCTAATAAGTGGGTTAATAAGTTGATGGTTAAATGGTGATCACAGGCATTATTCTGAGAGGGCTTAAAAGGAGGAGTGAGGTGGTAGCTCTCTCTCTGCTCCACCATTCTGCCATGAGAGACCTTTGCATCACTATCACCACCAACAACACCTTCACCAAATGTGTTCCATGGAATTTGGACTCCCCAGCCCCCAAAACTGTTAAGCAATAAATTTTGCTTTCTTACAAATTACCCAGTTCCAGGCATTTTGTTACAAGCAACAGAAGCAGACTAATACAGAAAATTGGTACCAGAGAAGTGGGATGTTGCTTATAACAAATACTTGAAAATGTGGAAGCGGCTTTGGAACTAGGTGTTGGGCAAAGGTTGGAGGAGTTTGGAGGACTCAGAAGAAGACAAAAAGATGAGGGAAAATTTAGAACTTCTTATGACTGGTGAAATGGTGGTGAGCAGAATGCTGATAGAAATATGGACAGTAAAGGCCATACTGAGAAGATCTCAGATGTAATGAGAAAGGACTTTTTGGAAACTGGAGCAAAGATCACGCTTGCTGTGAACTTGCAGGGAACTTGACAGCATTCTGTTCATGCCCAAAAGTTTTATGGAATATGGAACTTAAAGGTGCTGTCCCAGAGTATTTGGCAGAAGAAATTTCTAACAGCAAAGCATTAAGGAAGCTACATAGCAATTTGCAAGAGCCTACACTGAATTATGGAAGAAAAGGCATGATGTAAACCAGAATTTATAAGGCAAAAGAAAGCAGAGGGCAAAAAATTGGAAAATTCTCATCCCAGCCACATAAAGAGTGAGAAAGTAAGTTCCACAGAAGAAACCAAGGGTGCACCCCATCAACCATTTCTTAAGGATAAGATTAGTACCAAAGAAAGGGATTATAAAGAGAAGGGGGGGAAAAAAGAGCTTGAAGGCATTTCGGAGATCTTTGAGGCTGCCCCTTCCGTCACAGGCCCAAAAGCCTAGGGAGACAGAATGCTCTTGGAAAACAGGCTTGAGGTGCTCTCCATGGGCTCGCTGCCCAAGGCCACCTTGGGAAGCTGCATCCAGCACCAGTGATGGCTAAATTGGCCCCAGGTGTGGCTGGACATACAGCTTTGGAATATACAAGCCAGAAGCCTTGGCACCATCCACATGGGGTTAAGTCTGCAGGTTCAAACAATGTCAGAGCTGTGAAGGCTTGGGAGCCTCCACCCTGATTTCAAAGAATATATGGAAAAGCCTGGGGGCCCAGGAAGAGATCTGTCACAGGAGTGGAGTCAATGCAGAGACCCTGCGCTAGAGCAATGCAGAGTGGAAACGTGGAGTCAGAGTTGCAGCAGGAAAACCACACCAGCCTTGAGAGCAGGACCACCATGGAGAACCCAGAACTGTGGAACTACCAGCATACAACACCAGCCTGAGAGAACTGAAGAATGGCCTGAGAAAAGGAAAGCCATAGGAGCAGAGCTGCCTGAGGAGTTGGGGACCCAATCCCCACACCAGCGTATGGCGGATGTCAAACATGGAGTCAAGGCACATGATTTGCCAGCTTTGAGATTTAATGCTTGCTTTGTTGGTTTTTGGACTTGCTTAAGACCTGTTACCCCTTTCTTTTGGCCTACTTCTCCCTTTTGGAATGGGACTATGTACCCTATGTTTGTCCCACCATTGTATCTTGGAAGTAGATAACTTCTTTTCATTTTACAGATGGGACCTTGAGACTTTGGACTTCTGAGCTGAAACAAATTAAAACTTTGGGGAAGAAATGAATGTACTTTCCTGTAAGAAGGACATGAACTTTGAGGGCCAGGGACAGAATGCTGTGGATTGAATTGTGTCCCCCAATGTCCATGTATTAGAAACTTAACTCCCACTGTGGATAACGTTAAGAGGGTGGGAAATCCTATTGTGGTAATTGAAAGGTGGGGCCTTGAAGAGGTGATTAGATTGTGAGGACCATGCCCTAGTGAGTGGATTAATAAGTTGATGGTTATATGGTGGTCATAGGCATGGATCTGAGGGCTTTCAAAGGAGAGTGCAGGATGAGTCTAGGCTCTCTCTGCTTCTGCCATTTCACCATGTGATACCCTGTGTCATTGTAGAGTTACCACCAAGAAAAGGCCCTCACCAGATGTGTTCCCTGGACTTTGGACTTCCCAGCCTCTGAAATGGAAATGAATAAATATTGATTCTTTACAAATTACCTAGTTCCAGGTATTTTGTTATAAGCAACAGAAATGGACTAACACACACTCAGTTAAATTTAAATTTCAAATAAATGAAAATAATTTGGGGTATAAGTACAACCCATGTAATATTAACTTGGCAACCCTAGAAGTAAGCACTAAATATGTTTGTCAAATAATTAATAATGTTTGCATCTATGTTTCCAGGACATTGGAAATCTATTACATTGTGTTACAGTTACTTGATTCTGTGCCTCCTTCCCTCATATAAGGAATCTTCCTGAAGGCAGGAACAATGTCTTTATTTCTTTGTCCCTTGAACTCCACAAAATAGTAGTCATTAATAATTGTTTCATAAAGCAGAGAAGACAGACAGAAAGGGTAAAGGCACTAATAAATAGAGTCCTATGGTGCTCCCAACACTACTTTCCATCTTTTTTGTTGCCTGCCTTCTTAGAAGTTGCTACAAAAGATTTATTTCTAGGAAAAGTTGAAGAGGGGAAGAGTCAGTCCTCATCACACCTACAGCAACAGTCCTTGGCTAGCAAGTATCCTGGCCTGGCCAAAGACCTTGGACCACTTATGAATTAATGATGATCTTTCACATATACGAGGGATCTTCAAAAAGTTCATGGAAAGATTCTTATTATCTTTTAATTCTATTTTTCCATGAACTTTCTGAAGTGGCCGTGTACTTTTATATCTTTTTTTTTTTTTTGGTGGATGGAACTGAAAATTGCGACAAATTTATAATGAAAATCTTGCCTTCCGATAGATCAATAAAATGTTTCATGATAAGAGTAGAAAATAAATAATTGAAGGAGGTACTCTCACTACATTATGACAGTCCCTGGTACTTGTCTTCTTAATGTTCATTTTCCCCTTCTTTCTTATTAGCCCAATCCCAATTGTGTTTAGGGAGGGCAATGAGACCATCTAAAAACATTCATTTTCCTAGACTTCCATACGGCCACACAGCATAGTTGTAGATAATGAGATGTAAGCAAAAATCTACTGAATAGTGCTGCCATGAAAGTCATTATTTTCAAAATCAAAACCAACAGACTCAAGTAGAAAACCCCTTAACCCTTTGCCCTTCTACCCTTGGTCTTTCTCCCCGCTTGGCCTGCCTGGAATATGTATGATTGTCATACATGATAGTGGATATAACAAGAAGACATATAAAAAAGATGTTAAGATGATATAAGAAATAACTATAACACACATTCATTCATCAAAACTCACAACTTCAACAGTAGTTAATAAATGAAGTCTTAACGTAAGAGTAAAGGTGATAAATAATGACTATAAACTAAATCGGAATAGGGCTGAGGTGAAAATTATTACATCGTTACTCACCAAAGAAACCCAGAACTTCTCTGGCCCAGAGTAAAATCCGCAGAGGATGGGTGACGGGGTCGGTGGAATAAAGATTCCAGGAAGTGGCTTCTCCTCCTTCTCCTCCTCCTCCTCCTGGAACTCTTTTTCTCTGTCTTCTCCCATCTCTTCTGCTAGCTTCCTCCTCCTTTCTTCCCTTTCCTTCTCCTTCAACTTCTTTAGTTTCTCTCTCTTTTCAATTTCTATTGATCTCTTTTAAAAGCAATATTAAATAGATATAAAAAATGACTGTAACTCATTCATTCATTTACACTGTTGGGGATGATAAAGAAAGCAGAAGGAGGTAGGGTTCTAGAAAATATAGCTCTGATATAACAAATAACATCTAAAAATAACTATCAACGTGAGGATATATTTTTATCATTAAGACTTTCAAATCATTGGAATCACTGTCTTTTATGTTTTACCTCCATTGATCCTGATTTTGTAGAAATTATTTGGTCATTTCTTCCTAACAGAGAAGCTAAATACGGTTTTTCTCAGGGCCTAACACTGTCAACCCAGGAATTAGGTAGACCAGAATAGTCCACAAGGAAGGTTGTTTTCAACTTTAGTAATACTGTGATTCACGCTGCCATCATCTATCGACTGTCCATTGCAAAAGTCCTCTAACACTGGCATTGCTCCCTTCAACTCTTACCTCTTCATTCTGTTTACCCCTCAGAATAATCTTCCTAATTTATATGATCTCGTCACATCAATCCCCTCCTCAAAAGCTCAATGGATCCCAGTGGCCTAAACTGAAATGTCTTGGGTGACATTTGAAGAGCTCTATGTGTTGGTCACAGACTCCTACCACATCCCTCCCACAAACTGAATCCCTTCACTTCACCAGTCCATTCTTCATTTCCTGAAAAGACCAAAATCTCTCACAACTCTGCCCTCCCTCACGATGTTCTCTCAGCCTTCACTGCCACCCTCCCCATTTTCATCCTCTCAAAATCCTTCCCATTCTTTAAGTACTAAATGTTCCATCCACCTTTGACCTCCTCACACCCCTCCATCAGGATCCTCCATTCCTTCCTCTGTACATCCCTAAAATTCCTTTCTTTGCACTTTGGTTTTAGTTATATATTAGCAACTGCCTTTTAGTATCATTAGCTGCTTTCCTACCACATTATAAGCTTCTTAAAGTCCAGGTCTATGTTTTAATATTCTTTGTATTCTCCCAGCACTTAACAAGGGATATTTTATATTCTAAAGAAAAAACATTAGCAGATAATGCTTCAAGAATATCCCATACCAAAATCTTAGATTTGATGCTTGAGAAATGGAAACACTTTATGCACATGTCTTTGATCTCATAGGACACTACATTGTGGTCATCCTCTTCCTTTATGGTTGGAAATGGAGCTTCAAGGACATAGCCATTCTCACAGATAATCAGTAAAGTACTTTCAGGCTAAATGAGAAAGATTAAACATATTTGCATTTAGGCAAACTTTTAGAGGCTTAGCTCAAAAAGATTATAAACCACGAAAAATATAATTGCTATGTATCTTAACCATTTTTAAAAGATACTTAATTCCTCACTGCAATTATTGGTAACAAGTCAAATTTATTATATATATATATACTAACCAATTATTATCATATAATTATAATTAATAATTTAATTGTTATGATTATATTTAGATTTGGTTGCTTTGTAGATGCCATAAGAAATTTTTTGAGTCAAATACGTGGCTGTGAAATCTGTTAGCCCAAAGGGCAGGATATTAAAATTAGAACTGCCAAGGAAAACCTGCAGTATGTGGATGGTATATTCAGTCTCAGCTTCCTATGATGGATCACTCTCCATCTGCCTGAGTTCATTAAGTGTGGATGTTCCCAAGGTTTTTTCCTTTTCCCTCTTCTACCCTCTTCATAAGCACTCCTTGGGAATCTTATAGCCTTCATTACCACTCACATGCAATTAGATCCCAAATTAATTGTCCAGCTCAGATCTCTGTCTTGACTCCAAAACCAGGTATTTAACCATATATGGGAAATCTCCATCTTGATATTTCACAGACACATTATTTGAAATGTTTATTCATTCAGTTATTTTATTCTACAATTATTTGTTATGTACCTCCTATGTACTCAGCATCTTGCTAAATGCTAGGACTAAAATCATAATAAGAAAAACAGGTACTGTTTCTGCCATTATGGAACTTACTTCCAACGGGAGAGCCTGTCACTTAGCAAATCACATAAATACATGTAAGTTATAATTCCAAGAATGCTGCAGAAGTGCACAAGAAAAAGTGGGTTGTGCAAGGCTTCCTGAGAAGGTGGTATCTGAGCTTCAAGGTGAAGGATAAATAAAGCATAATTACATAATGAGTTAGGTAAGGGTTTGAGGGAGCATGTTCTGTAAAGGAAACACCATGTGCAAATGTCCTGTGGCACATTTGGGATTATAAGAATATTGTGAGCTTGGATAATATCACTGAGGGCAGGAGAACAGAATAACAAGAGAAACTGAGACAGAGCCTTAGGGAAACAACAGTCAATAGCTGGGCAAAAGAGACTCAGAAAGAATGACAAGATGTGGGAGAGAAAACAAGGACAGCATGGTAGCACAAAAGTCAAAGGAAGATGGTATTTCAAAGAGGAATGAAAGGTCAACGGGGTTAAATGATGCTAAGAGGTCAAGAAAGATAAGAACTAAATATTAAACAGATATCATTGATGCTTTTAGAAGAGCTGATTTGGTGAAATGATGAGACTGGAAGCCAGGTGAGAGCACATAAAAAAGAGAATGGTATATAAGGAAATAGAGTGTGTGGAAATAGTCAATCCTTTTGAAAACATTGGCTGAGAAGAGAGATGGGGCAGTAGCTGGTGGAGAAAATGAAATCAAGGAAGTTATTTTTGTAATTATGAGAGACTAGAATATATTTAAATACTGATGGAAATGATCTAATAAGGAGGTGAGATTAAATTTATATGACAGATAAGAGAAACAAATAATGTGAAATATTGAAAAAAGTGGGAGGGAATAGAATCCAAAGGGCAAGAGGCAGAACCGCCTCAAGTAGAAAAAAAAGACAGCTCATCTATTGTAAAAAAAGAAGGAGGAACAGCGGATACAGAGGTGAACGGATTTTCTGTTTGGTAGTGGGAAGGTAAAGGAGTTTGTGCCTGAGGGTTCCTAGTTTTTCTGTGAAAATAAATGATGTAAGAATGAGAATGGGAAGGGTAGGCTTGAGGATTTGAGGAGAGCAATTTTAAAATGGTCATCATGTATGAAAGAGGCAGTTCATAACAACAATGTCATAAGATTGCCAAGCCATCCCGTGGACTGTGTTGAAGCCATTTGAATCACTAAATAATGGAGGAACTAACCTTCCTGGTCATTATAACTATCTCCAGCAGCCCTTGACTGATCATAGTAGGTAAATATAAATTAATCAGGGGCATTTAGAGATGGATTTTTGCCAACTGGGTATGAAGAAAAGACAAAGGGGAAAGAAAGATCAGGGCACTGGATGAATGTTATTGATCCTTATTTCTCTTAGTTAAAGTTTGAGCTGCTGTAATAGAATACCATAAACTGGGTGGCCTAAATAACAGAAATTTATATCTCACAGTTCTGGAAGCTGGGAAGTCCAAGATCAAGGCAGTGGCAGATCCAGTATCTGGTCAGGACATGCTTCCTGGTTTGTTGATGGAAGTCTTCTTGTATTCTTACATGGCAGAGAGAGCAAGCTCTGGTCTTTTCACCCTTTTGTAAGGTCACTAATCTCATTCATAATGGCTTCACCCTCGTTATCTAATTACCTCCCAAAGCCCCCACCTCCAAATACTATTACATTGAGGATTTAGACTTCAAAACATGAAGTCTAAATGGGGTGGGAGAGGGGCGTGGTGGTGCCGGAATACACATTCAGTCCATAGCATTACTGAAATGAAGAATCATGAAATGTAAGTTGGATATGGAAGGAATTGAAGAAAAGAGTGAATTAATAGGTTAGAGAAAGTGAATGGTGAATGAAATAGAGGTCTCTGTCATCAGAGAACTACTGCAGCAGGGGTAGCCAAATAAAAAGGCTGGAAGGGAGAAAGGCTGAGGTCTATTTGAATAGTTGACTTGTAAGCTTGAGTTCTTATAAATTGTTATGGGCTGAGTTGTGTCCTCCCACCCCCAACTTCTTATGCTGAAATCCTAACACCCAGTACTTCAGATGTGACTACATTTGAAGACAGGGTCTTTAAAGAAGGAATTAAGTTAAAGTGGGGTTCTTAGGTGCACCCTTAATCTCTTATGACTAATGTCTATATAAGAAGAAATTAGAAGACAAACACAGATATAAGGGTGACCATGTGAGGACACAGTGAGAAACAGCCACAGCCAAGCAGAAAGGTTTCATAAGAAACCAAATCTGCCAACACATTTATCTGAGAATTCTATCCTCCAGAATTGTAATAAAATAAATTTTTGTTAGTTAATCCATCCAGTCTGTGGTATTTTGTTATGAAAATCCTAGCAAACTAAAACACACTAATAATAGTGTCCAGTGGGTGGCTGTGAAAGTAAGTGAATGAGCTGTAAAGATTATGGGAAATGAGGGGTCACAAACCTCAGAGTCTGATGATGTTTGATCAATTATCCATATGGCATTAATATTATTTAGAATAATTGATTGCACTTTGAAAGAAAATAAAGATAACTATATTCTCAAAACTTTTAAAAGGAATGTGATTGACCAGGTGGTCAAAAGATGACAGCAACACAAAGAGAGAGATGTAGCTTCATGACAAGGGCCTCAAAGGAACAGGGTTTTTATTTTAATTTCTATGATTTTATTTATTTTTTTAAATTTTATTTTATTGTAGTAAGAACATTAACACATGATCTATCCCAGAGAAAGTTTTGTATGTACTTGAGAAGAATGTGTATTCTGCTGTTGGTGGTGGAATCATCTGAATACATCTGTTAGGTTCATTTGGTCTATAGTTCTGAGCAAGTCCTCCATTTCTTTATTAATCTCTATGTGTTCTATATATTATTGAAAGTGGGACATTGAAGTCTCCTAACATTATTGTTTGTCTATTTCTTCCTTCACTTTTCTCAATGTTTGCTCTGCATACTTAAATGCTCTGATGTGGGGTACATATACATTTATAATTGTTATATCTTTCTAGTAGATTGACCCTTTTATCATTATATAATATCATTCTTTGTGTCTTGTAGCAGCTTTTTATTTAAAGTCTTGTATTGTGTCCAAAATAAATATAGCCACCCCTGCTCTTATTTGGATATCATTTGCACAGAATATCTTTTTCCTTCTCTTCACTTTCAGTCAGGTTGGGTCTTTTTTTAAACCATTTAGCCTCTCTATTTCTTTGGACTGGGGAGTTCAGTTCATTTACATTTAAAATAATTATTGATAGAAAAGGATTTACTATTGCCATTTTGTTCATTATTTTCTGTTGGTTTGTAGTTCTTTTGTCTGTCTTTTCCTCTCTTGAAAATAGATGAAAATCCCTAAAAAAAATTTAGCAAACTGGATTTCATAACATATGAAAAATTTGCTAAAACAGCTAGTTCAAGACATCAGAAAGACATCAGTACAGCCAGGGCTCAGGGGTCAAGAACTGAGAGGGAAGGGAAGCTCAATGAGGTGAGCTGGACATTCTCTACAACTTTTTGTCCTAAGGGCATTTGTCAACTTACTGCATAGAACCTAGAAGCCAAGCAGAATGCAATGTCCTAGAGCTTAGGCATTCTCTCAGAAATGAAGAGACAAAAGCTGAAGGTCAAAGCTACAAGAAAGTGAGGAGACAAGAGCCGAGAGAAAAGAGAAATGCAGAAAAGCAAGCCTGACATTCTGTTTGGTTTTTGTCTTAGAAGCATCTACACAACCGTAAGCTATGTGGGAACATGATTTGTTCATTTTATCCCAATGATCACATTATTATTTATTTCACCTTTATTTTTGAAAAATTCTGCCACTAGATATAAAATTGTGGGTTGGAAGTTATTTTCTTGTAACATTTTACAGTTTTATATCTATTAAAGAAGCTGAATTTATTATTTAAAAATCCTTCTACAAGGAATAACTCAGGCCCAGAGAATAGATAAGGAGTCTTTTTATGGGACCAAAAATATGTTGATTCCAAAACAGCAAGGACATTACAAAAGGGGGAAATTATCTGTCACTCTCTTATGAATATAGATGCAAAAATTCATAATAAAATATTAGTAAATGGAGTGTTTGTGTGTGTATGTTAAGATATATTGAGTTTATGTGTGCCAAGATGACAGGGAGGGAGATCATTTTAGGCAGAAAAGATCAAGTTCAAAAGCATAATGTGTGAAACAGTGAGGAACAAAGAGGATATAGAGGATGAGACAGATTCAAGAGATGTTTAAGATGCATAATCAATAGGGCTTGGCAAACCACTGAAGAACAGGTGGTAAGAGGTAGGGAAGAAACTAGAATAACTCCCAAGATTCTGGTTTGGGTGACAGGGACAATGTTAGTCCCAGAAAAATGCAGTAGGAAGAACATGTCTTAGAAAAACTGTAATGAATAATTCCATTTAGACACCTCAAAATTATCTCCGGAAAATCAAAAGATCACCAAGTTCTGTCAATTCTGTCCTCTAAGTATCTCTTGTTTGTACAATCTTTCACACCCTGGTCACATCTTGCCTGGAACACAGCTGCCCAATAGATATGACTGCCTCTGATCTGGCTCTCTTGTAACTTCCCCACACTGCTGCTGACATGATCATGGTAGTGACCATGGCAGGCAAGATGGTTCTATGTGCACATGTGATGCACCCCTATTTGAAACACCCAAAAACAATAGGGAGAAGCTTGATGCTTGCAGGCAGGTATGAGTTCTGACAATTGAACTGGTAGACCTCAATTGTTCAGCTGCAGCATGTCAGTTACACAGAGTAATTTACTTTGACGTGAATAATTCTCAAATAATATTAGAAATACAAGTGCAGCAATCCCTGAAATGACTTTTGAATTATGCTGGGTTTTTTGGTCTTTTACATCAGCTTATAATTTTTTTAACTTCTTATTTTGAAATAATTACACAGCCACAGGAAGTTGAAAAATAGTACAGAGAGATATCAAGTACCCTTCACCCAGTTCCTACCACTGGTAACATTTTATGTAACTTTACCAAACCAGGAAATTGTATATAGTTCTACATCATTTTTGTATTAGTCTGTTTTCATTGCTTATAACAAAATACTTGGAATTGGGTAATTTGTAAGATAAATAAATTTATCGCTTACAATTTCAGAGACTGGGAAGTCCAAAGTCCAGGGAACACATCTGGTGAGAGCTTTCTTTGGTAGTGACTTCAGTGATACAGGGTGTCACATTGCAGAATGGTGGAGCAGAGAGAGACTAACCTCCTCATCCACTCTCTTTCTAAAGCCATCGAACCACTACCATTATTCCAAGAATGGATCAATTAATTCACGAGGGTGCAGTCTTCACAATCCAATCACCTCTCTAAGGACCCACCTTTCAACTACCACAATAGGATTTCCCACCCTCTTAACACTGCTACAGTGGGGACCAAGCCTCCAACACATTAAATTTTGTGGGGGGACACAATTCAATCCAAACTAATGTTATCACATGTAGATTTGTGGAACCATCACAGCAATCAAGATACAAAACTATCTCATCACCACAAAGATAGCTGCAAGCTACCTCTTTATAGTCATACCCACTCCTCTCCCACTCACCATTCCTAACCACTGGCAAATGTTGGTTTGATTTCTATCTTTGTGTCTAGAGAAAGGATTGAAGGATGCACATAATGCTATATGTTGTGCTATAAACAGTCATGCTTTCATACAGAGCTTCTTTTGTAGCTATCATTCTCTTCACCTGAACCTGCACCCACCTCCTGTCTACCTGCCCATATCCTACCAATTCCTCAAAATTAAGGTACAATATTTTTAGATAATAGCTTCTTTTAAATTTTCCCTCTCTTAGTTCTCTGCTCTAAATTCACAGCCCACATTGTCTATGGTACTAACATTTTAGACACCAGTTCACTTTTATTGTTCAGTGATAGTTATTCAACTTTTTTATATGACTAATTTTTCTCCTTGAGAACAGAGACTGTTTTGTACAGCTTATTGAATCTACCAGCGCCTAGTAAAAATGGAAACAATGAGTATTTGTTGATTTTTTTTTTTTAATTTTCTAAATAATACTAACATATTTTATAGCCCTTTTCTTTAGAAGAGCTTAAAGTGGATTACAAATGTTACTCCAATAATACTGACAGCACTTCTATGCAGTTCATCAGTATTACCACCCTGGCACCTAGTACAGCACTTGGTGTAAACATTCAACCAATATTTAAATGACTGAATATTCTATGCTTTAATAAAATTAGAGACATTAAATAAGATTAATAATTAGCATTGAATTACCAATTGTTAGGGGAAAAGCAATGGAAGATTAGAAGAGAAAATAGAGGTGGACTGGGAGAACAGTAAAGAGATAAAGATGAGAAAAATTACACTTAGACCTTAGAATTGAGCTTCTGATTGTCAAAGGAACTGACTGACCCAAGTTGAAGCACTCTGACATGTGTGTCTAGCCAAAAGTCACTGCTGTTGAAGCAAAGCCTGATATAACCCTGTGTTTTGAGAGGACACCATGGCCAACTAATCAGAGTATGGAAGAGAAAGGAGGTGGTGAGGAGAGCACGGAGCTCCTGAGTGAAGCTCAGCTGACCAAACTGAGCAGCAGTCACCTGAGTTTTCTGTGGCCACAACCCTGGCCCCTCACTGCAGGACCCAAAAGTAGGGCTAATAACTCCATCTGCTGTTTTCTATCTTCAACATTGCTTCACTTGTAGTAATTGAGATTTAAGCTTGAAGACAAATAATAACTTACATGAGACATTGTAGACCACATTAACTGACAAACAGGTCCAGGAGTATTAATATAACCAATTGGCTTATAATTCTTTTCCACTTCAAAAAAGAAGACAGTGTGATCTACACTCTAAGAAAAAAGAAACACACCCACCAAATGTATATTACTATGAAATCTAGTCCATGGAGCACAAAAGAGCATTTAATAGTATATAGTATATCCACTGTATACTTTACCTGCAATGGTCATATATCCCAGATTATTATATTCATATAATAAGTGAATTATATTATTCAAATATCCCAAATTACTCTTATTTGAAATAAGAAATTATCAGAAATAATAAGAAATTATTCTTATTTCAAATATTTGCTGCATTCTTCCCATGAGAACACTTGACCTATCATGTGTTCCAGGATGTGGTTCTGAAAATGCGATTACCATACTTGTGCATAATATTAATTCACAAAAAATTCCACAATACATATGCTTGCCTATTCGTGCATAAAGAATTTACACAGTTATTCTTTTCATTTATGACAATTGTATATAAGAACATACTCATGCTACAAAGTACTGATTATAAATAATACATCTAGCATGATTCCCAGTTGAAATTTTCTATTCATTTAAAATAAGCATCGGAACTTAATTTGTAAGAATATTTTTAAATGTTATGCACAAAATACACTGAAAGAATATGAATACAAAGAAAGCAAAATATGAATATATTCTTAGAAAATTAATTTTAGTAAATAAGGCATGATCAGGCAGGCGGACTTACAAGGCAAGGTTAACCATGAATTCTCAATAAGAAACAAAAGGAAACCTACTGCTTACCCCTGTGGCCAAAATTTCTCCATCACGTTCATAAGCTAAAGCAGTGACAGGAGCAGTATGGGGTTTGAAAACCTGTTTCAAACGAAGATCCGCATCCAAAAATTTCTTCCGTCCCACAAAAATTGTGAGCCCTTTAGGATCATAAAGTTCAAGAACTCGAACAACACCATCTTCAAATCCGACAATAATTTGTGCTCCATTGTAGCTTACCTTGGAAAAAAAAATGAAATGCAAGGGACCTGAAATTAGTTGATTAAGAAAGTTGTGCTACATAACAGCTAACTCTGTATTTTGTTTACACTTAGGGAATTTAACATTGGCTGCTCATTGGTAATTCTTTATACCACTTTCTGGTAACTTCCATTTATTCTAGGACAGTTCCTATTACTTATGACCACAAGAAGGGTAAACAATGGCAATTCAAACACTCCATGAGCAAACACTAGCCGAGCATCCACCTACCATGCATTAGGCACTAATCACCAGCAACTCAATGATGAACATAAGCAGACTCAGTCCCTGGTTTTATGGTCTCGTGGGGGATATAGAAATTAATCAATCACACAGATAAATGTGATATCATGAACTACATGCTAAAGGAAATAAACATATTCTCTGAGAGCATATAACAAAGAAAGCTAACCTATACTGAGGGCTTCCCTAAGAAAAGATGTTGGAACTGAGATCAGAAGGATTCTTGGGAATTAACTAGGTACAAGAAGATGGGAGAAGCACTCCTGGGAGAAGATTTAGCTTGTGCAAAGGTCTTGTGACATGAAAGAACATAACCCAGGAAAAAGTTATAGTTTGACTAGAGCAGACTAGAGTAAGGGAGCAATGCTTTCACAAGATGCTGGAGAGAGAAATAGGCAGACATCAGATCATGAAATGGTTTATATGTCACATTAAAGATAGTCTTCCTCCCAAGAGTAGTGGGAAGCCATTAAAGAACTTTTAGTTGGAGGTTGGGGTGGGAAGAGATGACATGGTCAGATTTGCTATTTCAAGAAGTGTGGAAAATCGATCTGAGATAATCTAGACAGGCTGCAAGGAGATCTTTTGGAAGACCTTTTAAGAAATGGCTGCCACACTCCAGGGAAACTATTGTGGCCACTTGTCTGAGGTAGCATAGTGGAGATGAGGGATGTGGGCATATTTCAGAGAGAGGTATAATGGCTCTATTTGGTGATGACTGAATATAGGGGATGAGGCAGAGGGAGGTGTCAAGAATGACTAAGAATAACATTTACTGAAACTGGAAACACTGGAAGAGAGCCGTGTGTGTGTGTGGTTTGTTGTTGTTTTAGGGGGAGAGACAGATGGCAGTGAGCAAAAGATCATGAATTTAGTCTTGGACATGTTGAGTTTGCAGTCTCCTTGAGATCGCAAAATGGAGATGACATATAGTCTTCAGCTTAAAGAAGTCTGGGCTAGAGATATAAATCTACCAACACCTGAATGTACTAAATCTGCTGTTTTGGAAGGCATTCAGGAGAAGAGCAAGAGACTGGGCATCCTGTAGAGGAGAGTGACCATCCCTGAGCCAGGCAGTTATGAGAATCTTGGGAATAGGAAAACTTTACTCCATTCAACTCCAGTCGAATGTTGGTTATTCAACATTTACTAAGTGTGTAAATGTACCAGTAACTGTAGAGGCACTGGAGATCCAAAGAAAAATAAGATATGGCTCTCATCATAAAGAAAAGTCTAGTGGGAAAGACAGACAAGAAAGCAAATAATCTTAGTGTGCTGTGATAAGTGCTATGAGAGTTATATGCACAGCCCTAAGAGGAAAAAAAAATCACAGAGGAAGGAGGACCTAACTCAACTTGAAGGTGGGTTCGTGGAGGGCTACGCAGAGGAGATGATGTTTGACCTGAGCTGCGTCATAAAGAATGATTTTACTTATTTATTTTGTCTGTTGTCTGTCTCTGCCTCCCTCTCACTAAAGTGTAAGGTCCATGAAGGCAAGAATTTTGGTTCACTGCTATATTCCTGGAATGAAAAACAAGGCCCAGTACATTGTAGGCATTCTGGAAATATTAATAGGGTGAACGAAATCAGAGTCAGACAGATAGAGGTTATACACACAAAGTTCTGTTGAGTAATTACTTTGCAACATGGAACTATCATTAATCTTCAGGTGGCATAAAAATAGAATCTTCATTAAAACAGGACCAAACTCATAACAACAGTAAGGTCATGATATGATTTCTATCACATTCTGAGTAAAATAAATTAACTTAAAACTTTTATTTTTCTTTAAAATTCTGAGTCAGAAAATATCTAAATTTTTTCTTTAAAAATAGCACTGATATACTATATTTACCAATAGATTCTGGTAGAAGTTCACTATAACAACAAACTTACCAGTCGGGGTACCCAAGCAAGGGCAGTACCTCCTTGTTTGAATTTCACCTGAGCCAAAGGAGTTTTGCTAGCAAAATCATAGATTCTAACAGAACCTATAGAAAAACAGGTTTAAAAGAAAATTTTACACATAACATCTTTTAAAGTAATCTTGGCTCACTTTTTACATGTTGTGTATTGTAACTAGAAATGTCATAAATAACCAAACCAGTTGATAATCCAATAGCCTTTTTTTAGTCAAAAATTTCCATGTGCACCTTGAAGCAGGTAATTTGTAAACATGGATAATAAAGAAGACAGCTGGTGATTAGCTGATGGATCAATTTTACCTTGCACAGTCCACATACATTTGCCATAAGTCAAGAAAGAAGAAAAGAGATGGAAAGAATAGGAAAAGCACAAATGTGGATAATATAAAAATGAATAGCATTTTCATGAACAACATACAGATGTGTCCTGATTTTATTTTTAAAAATTTTTTATTGAAACATATTGCTTGTACAAATTTAGGGGTTTCCTTATTTCAATCTCTCACAATAACCATGGTTGCTGCATTTTGTGCCCTCTTGACTCTGCAACAATTCACCTCACTTGCATTTGAGAGGCTTCCCCTTTGGAAAAATTCTCAAATGATTTTTATCAAACACATATAAAAATTGTATTGAAAACAAAACAAAACAAAACAAAAAACCAGAGCCAGATACATTTTCATTAAGAGTTCCTACTTACAGTCCAAAGCAGTCGTGACCATCAGGTAAGTGAGAGGAGAAACAGCCAAGGCTTCAATAGCTCCAGAATGGAAGGAGAAGAGGCGTTCTGGATCCTGGGTCTGAGGACAGACAGACAGACAGCTTACTAGATTTCGAACATAGCACAACAAAGAATCAAGGTTAAGTATATAGAAACGTAACTAGAACCATATAAAATATGTGATTTTATTTAAATAGAAACAAGAAAAATAATAATAGGTTAGAAAGAATGCTGGACTTTGGAATTAGGAGAACCAGATGGAGTCCTCGCTTTCCACTTAATGGCTATGTGATTTTGCACAAGTCACCTCAAATGCTAATTTCCATTTCTTCATCTGTAAAATGAGACAATAGCAGCTGCCCGCCTACTAAACAGGTAATTGTGAGGATCACATGAGATAATATAAATAAAAATTCCATATATTTACACAAACTGTAAAGTACTATATAATGTTAGACATTGTCATTGCCACATTTCTGGTGAATTTCACTATGAGATAGATCCTTTTTAATGTAAAATTGTAATGGTAGGAGAGGGAATTCTCAGGAGTAGAGCATGTTGAGGAAGTTTTCGATGAGAACAATGCTCGAATATGGAGAAAGATAAAGCATCTTTTAAAAACAAATAACAAAGGTTTTTACTATAAAAGCTAGGGGAAAATAAGAAAAAAATAGGCAACTTACAATATTTGAAAAACTAAGGTCAAGCTTCCATATGGCTCCACTGGCATCCTAAAAAATTAAATACTTAATAGTATTTTATTTTTTCATTTTGAACTTCCATCAAATTTAAAAATTATGTTAAGTGAAATGAACCAGGCACTGAAAGAGAAATACCACATGTTCTCACTTATATGTGGGAGCTAATAAATTTTTTTTTAATTTTAAAAATTAAAAATAAATAAACAAATAGATATGAAAAAAAAGACACAACAATCACAATAATTCCTTGAACTTGTTAATAGAAGAGAACAGATCTGATATTGCTGGGGGTGAGAAAGGGGGAGAGGGAGAAGGGAAAGGGAGGAATTAGTAAAGAGCCATGAAAATCAATTACATTGTACACTGACAAATAAAAAACAAAATATAATAAAATAAATTTTTCTTCCTATTATTTAAAGTAAGGATAAACAATAATATCAAAAGCTTACATATATTTTAAAATGCAATTGAAATGTAACAAAAGCAACTTCTATATATTTTAGGATATAGAATGGCTATATAGGATATAGAATGGATATTTTGTGGCTTTGTTTATTGCCACACAATAAACAAAGCAATCTCATAACACAGTCACATGAACTTCCAGTACAATCAATTATATTACTATGTTAATTTTATGTTCAGATAAGTTTAAAGAGCCATGAGAGAAAGATGCAACTTACCTGAGCTAACCAAAAGTTACTTCCAATTTCATTCATTTTTATCATAGAGAAGAGTTTGGCATTCTTGTCTACTTGAAGTTCATTAATAGGCTCGATCTCTAACAATCCAGTCTCATCTACAGTATCAGCAGTGTCTATTGTCTCAAAATCCCAAATCTTGTAAAATTAATAAGAAAATGCTTTAATCAATCAGTAGTTTCTGAATATTTATTTTCTAAGCCATAAAAAACCACGATATTTTTCAAAAGTTATTCCTTCTTGTTTCATGAAAATTAACAATGAGAGGTGTAATTAGAACACCAGCCAAACAAAAACAGACACATAAATCAATAGAGCAGAATAGAGAATTCAGAAATAAATCCACACACCTACAGCCAACAGATTTTTGACAAAGGTGCCAAAAACATACACTGGGGAAAGGACAGTCTCTTCAAAAAATGGTGCTGGGATAATTGGAGATCTATAGGCAGGAGAATGAAACTAGACTCCTATCTCTCACCCTATATCAAAATCAACTCAACATGGATTAAAGACTTATATGTAAGACCCAAAACTATAAAACTTCTAGAAGAAAACATACAGAAAACACCTCAGGACATACATCTGGGCAAAGACTTTATGAATAACAATACTTCAGAAGCACAGAGAACAAAAGCAAAAATTAACAAATGGGATTATATCAAACTAAAAAGCTTCTGCCCAGCAAAGGAAACAATCAACAGAGCAAAAAGACAACCTGCAGAATAGGAGAAAATATTTGCAAACTATACATCCAACAAGGTATAAATATCCAGAATATACAAAGAACTCAACTCAATAGTAAAAAAAACAAATAATCTGATTTAAAAATGGGCAAAGGAACTGAATAGACATTTTTTGAAAGAGGACATACGAAAGGCCAGCAGGCATATGAAAAAATACTCAACAGCACTAATCATCAGAGAAATGCAAATCAAAGCCACAATGAAATACCATCTCACCCCATTTAGAATGGCTATTATCAAAAAGACTAAAAATAACAAATTCTGACAACGATGTGGAGAAAGGGGAGCTCTTATACATTGTTGGTGGGAATGTAACTTAGTACAACCACTATGGAAAACAGTATGGAGACTTCTCAAACAACCATAGATAGAACTACCATACGATCCAGCAATCCCACTACTGGGTATATACCCAAAGGAATGCAAATCATCATGTCAAAAGGGTACCTGTACTCCCATGTTTATTGCAGTGCTATTTACAAAAGCCAAAAGCTGGAACCAGCCTAAATGCGATAAGGAAAATGTGGTATATCTACACAATGGAATACTACTCTGCTGTAAAAAAGAATGACATACTACCATTTGCAGCAATATGGATGAACTTAGAGAAAATTATTTTAAGGGAAATAAGCCAGGCACAGAAAGAGAAATACCTCACGTTCTCACTTATATGTGGGAGCTAATAAAAATAAACAAATAAACATACAAACAAATAAATGGGGGGGGGGAAGACACAACAATCACAATAATTCCTTGAACTTGTCAAGATAAGTGAACAGATATAATATTAATTGGGGTGGAAGGGGGGACGGAAGGGGGGAAAGGGAGGAATTGGTAAAGGGACATAAAAATCAACTACATTGTATATTGATAAATTAAAAAATAAATATGAAAAATAAATAAAAAGAGAAAAAAAGAGAAACAGAATAGAATAGAATAGTGACTATTAGAGGTTCTATAAAGGGAGCAGGGAAGGAGGGCTGGGGAAAGGTTGGTGACTGGTACAAAGTTACAAAGTTACAGTTAGACAGGAAGAATCAGTTCTGGTGCCCTAGGGTGACAATAGCTAATAATATTGAATTGTATATTTAAAGACAGCCAGAAAAGAGGATCTTGAATGTTATAACCGCAAAGAAATAATAAATGTTTTGCTGATAGGTATGGTAACTATTCTGATTAGATCATTATACAATATTCGCATGTACTAAAACAACAAACTGTACCCCATAAACATGTACAATGAAAAAATTAATAGAAATAAAAATAAAAATAAAAAACAGCCCAAACGTGACCCCTGGGATTCTACTTTGAATTGGGGTATAATAAATTATTATAGTTTCCCTTATATTTATAGAGATTAGTGACAAAGTACAGCCTTACATAAGAATTTTAATTTGCTCAAAATAAACTTTATTTCAAGGTTTCTATTAGGTCTTTCTTCATGTAAAAAGGCAAGGAGTAAATGGTTCAGTTGTTCAGCAAGACGTTATAATGAGCCTTGTTTTCTATACACCAGTAAGCCCCTAGAAAGGGGTAATACAGCTTCTTGCTCAATGATTCAAACACTATCTTCTGTACAGGCAGAGAAAACAAACGCAGATGATGTCTACAATATTTAACATTCATTAATATTTAAATATTAATATTTATCATTTCTCTTGAGGCTTTCTCCACTTGGCATTTGGACATTTTGGGGTAACACATATCTTGGAAGCATAGTAAACATATTACATAACAAAATAAAGGATATAAAAGATCCTCAGAGCAATGCATGAAATCTAACAGGATTAAATTTAATATTGTAAATATAAAAACCTGCAGTTGGATTCAAAAAGTCAATGGTAAGAGAACACACTGTGGGAGATATGGCTTAAACAATATATCAGACATAGTAAGCTCAATAGGTGTCAAGAGAGTGACCAGACTATTTTTAAAAATACAATCTTATTTCTAATAATACTTCTTTAAAAATATCAAGAGAACACTACCACTTTCTTATGAAAGGCCCCAGTAGGAAGTAATATGTACCAAGGGGACTACAAGGCAAATTGCAAAACTACAAGTTGGCCAGCAACAGCAAGGTCCACATTCATGGAAGTGCCACGCAGAGTGGGTGGGAGGAGAAGTGTGACAGGACAGCAACCAAGGGGATTCAGATGCTCGAGTAATGTTCCAGCTTAGCCTGCGCTTTGGGCAAAATAGAGCCCACAAGTGAAAGCAGGTGAGTTCCTTAGTGTAAGGAGCAATGAGAGGGTAGCATCCACAGACAAACCTCACCAGCTTGCCTCTGAGTGTACATCTCATCGATAATCTCAGTAAAAATAATAATAATAATGACTAATAAGCGTTTGGCACTTTCATTTCTAGAAAATGACCCATTCACACTGGGCATTTTGGAAGGGCATGTGTGTTCACTGCTTATACTGTGATAACATGGGTTTTTCGTTTCTGAAGCTTTTATTTCAACAATAGAATAAAAAAAATAAGAGGTTGCCTCAGAAAGTTTCAGTGCTAAGATGCAGTAAATTAATTTTGACAAGAATGAAAAATATTTACCACACAGAAAGCATTATTCAAAATGAGTTGGTCTTGGGAGCAAATGACCACTGATCTCCCTTATAATGTGATCTTTATGAGAAATAAAAATCTGGTAAAACCACTTGGATGATCTTCAAGTCTTAGACATGGGTGCTACTGTCAAAGTACCAAGAAAACTTACCCTAATACATCCATCTGACCCAACAGTGATAACTTCACCCTCATCCAGCATTATCTGGTTAATGGGACCATTGTGACAAGACTTGTTGGAAGCTCGACAGAGCTCCACTTTGATGAGACCGCCTTCCCAAAGCAGCATATTGCCCCATTCTGACCCTGAGAGCACCTGGCAGGTGTGTGGAAAGAAAGGAATGTCCATAAAACAGACAAATGTTTATGCCTCAAACATAAAGGTTATTTTAACTATTATTTTTCTTGGTTATAAAACAAAAAAATTTGAATCTGAAAAAATAAGAAAATATAAAAATGAAAACCCACTACCCCATACACAACCAGTAATCACATTTTGATTTATTGCCTTCTAGCATTATGCATAGTTTGATAACATTGTGATTAGGCTGTATGTTGCTTGTAATTTTTCATTTATGTATATAATAGATTTCTTTGTATATCCCTTAAGGACAAAATCTATTAGTGGAATTACTGGGTCAAAAATTAGAGACATGTTTGAAGTTCTTCATAGATGACATTCTACTTTTTAAGTGTGATACTACCAAATTTTATAAGATGTTTGATAAGTTGTAAGGCCATTACTAAATTGAGCAAATTATAGTACAGATTATAGTATAAAGTACCCAATTTCAGACAAGTATAATAATCGGGAAGCACCTCAGATTAATCCATTTAATCCAGCATTTCCCAAAGTGCACACCACCAAACATTAGTTCTCAGGATGTTTAACAAATGTCACATAATAAGTAAAATTGACTGAGGATCGACGATGTGCCAAGCACTGCCTGAGCACTTTATATACAAGTATATTATGTCATTTAGTACTAAAAACTGTATGAACTAGGTACATTTATCAGGGATAGCACATAAAGTTGTATATATTGCTTATTTTATTTCCCTAGAAGAAAAAGCTTTTTCTCATTCCCACAAAAAAAACTGTATGGGCCAATGGTAGCCTTGACTATTATTATCCCCATTTTACAGAAGAGAAAAGTGAAACACAAAACAGTTAAGTAACTTGCCCAAAATTACCCAGAGGATCAGGATTTTAATCCAGGCACCATGGCTCAAAAGCTCCAGTTCTACTGCCTCAACAGGCAGATGCTAGGAAAAACGATATCAAACAAATTTATTTTCTCTAGAACTCCTGGAACCTTTAATACAGAGTATTTGCTGGAAATCACCAAGAGGAATTTCTAAAAGTTTCTAAGAAAGTCTTATTTTCAAAGAGCTTCTGCGCAGAATGATGCTCCATCAAATGCACTTCAGGAAACTCTGATTTAATTTTTGCCAGCTTATTCTAGGGCTCTGCACTCTCATCTCCCTCTCATCTAGTGTAACTGATGACTTTATTCAGGCTTCCTACCTCTTTGGTCTACCTATTTTTACTTATCCTGCCTATTCTACCAATTATTAAGCCTCGGCCCAGTTGTGGTAGAGTCCTTATTTAGCCTTGTTTTCTTCTGTCCAGTTACTAAAGCCACCAAAGGTGACTAAAATATATAAGGCATTCCTTTCTGAAATGTCACTAATATGTAGCTTTCCTTTCCCATTTGTCTTCGAAGTCTAGGTCTTTATCATCTCTTTTTGTATGACAGTAACAGCTTCCTTCCTAGCTCATCTCTTTGACTCCAGATTTCCCTTCCTCTAATCCATTTGACATTTTATGACGAAATGTATCTATTAATTTTTCATTTGTAACTCTACTCTTCCCAGGTACAATAGTTCTGCCTGGCTGTTAAACTACTTGCACACAAGGACTAGATCATACTTCCCAACCTAAATTTTCCACTCTTTGCCAAAATGAATGTTTACCTCAATCTGCTCTCTTAAATATCTGATACTTATTCTTAACTTTAAGCATTTCCTTTTGTGGTTATATTATTTAAGATGGTTTCTTTCTCCTCTAATCTACACAAACTCTACTGAACCTTCTAAAGATATATCTCATACCATATTTTTAATGAGGGTTGTAATTGATCTTTATCCTAGCTTAATTCTTACAGTATTCAGAATTTGAAGCTGGAATGATTTAAGATCACCTTATAGATTTGGATATATAGTTTAGCCAGCATCTAAGGCTTTTTATTTCTTCCCATACACCATACTTTCAAATTAAGAATATCCCATAAGATAGATAACTATACCATTTGGTTCCTTAAAGCCAGAGTAATATTTGTCTGCTGGCATTTATTTATAACTAAGATGATCACAAATAATACTATACAACTCATCCTAATAGGAAACCAAATAAAATATTAATGGAGAATTGATCCAAATTAGCCATCATTTCAGGCATTATGTCTACAAACTTTGTAAGACAAAAAGAGGAAATAAGCTAACAATTTTAAAGAGTAAACTAACGGATTAAAGTTGCAGTGTTGCAGATGCCACTGTAAAGTGGCTCAAACCTCCTGAATAATAATCTCACAATGAAAACAAAAGCCATAAGACGTATATAACCTTTGACCCAGTAAGTCCTCTTGACGCATCATGGCAAATAAAAACAGGAAAGAGAAGTAACATAAACATTCCAACTCCATGACATAATTAAAAGTGACAAATATGTCACTATGTTAATATATGAAAATAATCACATACTTTATATGTGTGTATAATATTTAAGAAAATGAAAATAAAAAACGGTATATATATGGATTATGATAATTTCAGAGATATATTTGTTATAATTGATAATCTGAAGTAAAAGTAAATGTTCATTATATTTATAATTATAATATCTGTTATTATTAATATTGGCAGAGCTTTTTAGAATGTATAATGAGTTTTAATATAGGTTTGCTTTCATATATGTGCTTGAAAATAAAATTTTATTATTGTAGAATAGTGGGTGTACTCACCTTCCCATCTGGGAGCTCCATGTAGCCTTCTATATCAGTAGTGGCTGTTTTGCCAAATCGACCTAGTGATCCCTGCAGCTTGAGACCAGTGAATGTAAAAGCCATTTCCCAGAACCTGCAAACAAACAAGAAAGAGAAGAAACGCTCCTCAAAGGAGTTGCATTTATTTTTATATTTAAATGACAGACATTTACATATTTCATAGTCACATATATTATTTCATTTATTCAGTCATTCATCAATTAATATGTATAAAGGCTACTACCTTTGAGGCAAAGTTCTAGGCAATATGAATTCAGCAATGAGCAAAAATAAATAGGCAAAAAAATAAAATTCCTGACTTTGTGAATCTTAGATTTTGCATCTGTGTTGTCTCATGCAGTAGCCACCAGCCACGTGTGACAATTTAAATTTAGATTTAAAAGTAATTAACCCCAAATAAAATTTAAAATTCAGTGTTTCAGTCAGACTAGCCAATTTTTTTAATGAATAACTACATATGGCTAGTAGCTACCATATTGGACAGCACAGAACATTGTCCACCTGGCAAAAAATTCTACTGGACAGTACTGTTTTAGAGGATATAAAGGTTTTCCAAAAACTTCTAATTTACTAGCTGTGTGACTTTGAGTGAATTTCTTGATCACACTGTGTCTTCATCTTCTCATGTATAAAATGAGAATATTAGTAACACCCACCTCATAAAATTGTTGAAAAACTCCTAGAAAAGTGCCTACCACTTAAAAGCAATCAATAAATGTTAGACATTACAAACATTTTTTATTAATAGTCTAGACATACGTACAATCATAACAATGAAGACCATGTAAAAACAAGAATCTGATCTATCCAACTAGATATAAACTAGACAACAGAAGGTATCAGCAAGCCAATAATACAAAGTCAAAAGCCTAGACAACGAGCATCCTTCTCCAAAACTATGATTATAGCTTCCATATACTCTGGGTTTCTTTTGTAGCACTTAACACATGAAACTAATTGTTCACTGTCTGTCTTTCCAAAAAGATATAGTGCATTAAAAACATGCACTTTACTAAATGATAGAAAAATGTAAGGAATTGGAAAATTTTAGCCTATAGCTAGCAGAGGGTTACTTGAGAATTCCTCCAAGATTACATTTAAAAATCTGCTCAATGATACTGTATTTCTAATGAGTAAATAATAAAAATTCCACATTTAAATCAGGACAAGAGAAATTTAAGGTAGGTAAAAATGTCTTTCTCTTAAAGCGACACTGGGAATCAAGTTATGGGCAGCTGTAGGGTAGTGGTGGAAGGTTATTAAACAAAGGCACGAGATAGGGTGGAACAAAGACAGAGAAGGACAAAATCATTCCACCCTGGACATAGACCAGGGTATGACCCAGAGACCTGAGATCAAGAGTAGGCTCTGCCACCATTTAGTACTGAAGATCCCTTGTCAGGAATGATACTGTGATAATTCTTGTTTTACAAATGAAGACTGAGTTGCTACAAAGAAGAAATTTAATAGTAATGTAAAAGCTCAATATAAATTCGGAAACACCATGCCATTGTTAGTCATTGAGACACTATACAAACTCTCTTAGGAGGTGAAGCCTATGACAAGACAACAGGATAAATTTTTTTTTTAAATTTTATTTTGTCGATATACATTGTGGTTGATTATTGTTGCCCCTTACCAAAACCTCCCTCCCTCCTCCCTCTCCTCCATCCCCTGCAACAATGTCCTTTCTGTTTGCTTGTCGTATCAACTTCAAGTAATTGTGGTTGTTATATATTCTTCGCCCCCCCCAGGTTTTTGTGTGTGTGTGTGTGTGTGTGTGTGTGTGTGTGTTTATATATTAATTTTTAGCTCCCACCAATAAGTGAGAACATGCGGTATTTCTCTTTCTGTGCCTGACTCGTTTCACTTAATATAATTCTCTCAAGGTCCATCCATGTTGTTGCAAATGGCAGTATTTCATTCGTTTTTATAGCTGAGTAGTATTCCATTGTGTAGATGTACCACATTTTCCGTATCCACTCATCTGATGATGGACATTTGGGCTGGTTCCAACTCTTGGCTATTGTAAAAAGTGCTGCAATGAACATTGGGGAACAGGTATACCTTCGACTTGATGATTTCCATTCCTCTGGGTATATTCCCAGTAGTGGGATAGCTGGGTCATATGGTAGATCTATCTGCAATTGTTTGAGGAACCTCCATACCATTTTCCATAGAAGCTGCACCATTTTGCAGTCCCACCAACAATGTATGAGAGTTCCTTTTTCTCTGCAACCTCGCCAGCATTAATCGTTCAGAGTCTTTTGGATTTTAGCCATCCTAACTGGGGTTAGATGGTATCTCAGTGTGGTTTTGATTTGCATTTCCCGGATGCTGAGTGATGTTGAGCATTTTTTCATATGTCTGTTGGCCATTTGTATATCTTCCTTAGAGAAATGCCTACTTAGCTCTTTTGCCCATTTTTTAATTGGGTTGCTTGTTTTCTTCTTGTAAAGTTGTTTGAGTTCCTTATATATTCTTGATACTAATCCTTTGTCAGATGTATATTTTGCAAATATTTTCTCCCACTCTGTTGGTTGTCTTTTAACTCTGTTAATTGTTTCTTTTGCTGTGCAGAAGCTTTTTAGTTTGATATAATCCCGTTTGTTTATTTTTCCTTTGGTTGCCCGTGCTTTTGGGGTCGTATGCATGAAGTCTGTGTCCAGTCCTATTTCCTGAAGTGTTTCCCCTATGTTTTCTTTAAGAAGTTTTATTGTTTCAGGGTGTATATTTAAATCCTTAATCCATTTTGAGTTGATTTTAGTATATGGTGAGAGGTATGGTCTAGTTTCATTCTCCTGCATATGGATATCCAGTTATCCCAGCACTATTTGCTGAAGAGGCAGTGCCTTCCCCAGTGAATAGGCTTGGTGCCTTTGTCAAAGATCACATGGCAGTAAGTGTGTGGGTTGATTTCTGGATTCTCTATTCTATTCCATTGATCGGTGTGTCTGTTTTTATGCCAGTACCATACTGTTTTGGTTATTATAGCTGTGTAGTATAGCTTAAAGTTGGATAGTGTTATGCCTTGAGCTTTATTCTTTTGCTCAGCATTGCTTTGGCTACGCATGGTCTTTTATTATTCCATATAAATGTCTGGATAGTTCTTTCCATTTCTGAGAAAAATGTCTTTGGAATTTTGATGGGGATTGCATTAAATTTTTATATCACTTTGGGTAGTATGGACATTTTCACTATGTTGATTCTTCCAATCCAAGAGCATGGGATATCTTTCCATCTTCTTGTATCCTCTCTAATTTCTCTCAGCAGTGGTTTGTAGTTCTCATTATAGAGATTTTTCACATCCTTGGTTAACTCAATTCCAAAGTATTTTATTTTTCTGGTGGCTATTGTAAATGGGCAGGCTTTCTTGATTTCTCGTTCTGCATGTTCACTATTGGAGAATAGAAATGCTACTGATTTTTGTGTGTTGATTTTGTATCCTGCTACTGTGCTGAAATCATTTATCAATTCCAAGAGTTTTTTTTGTAGAGGTTTTAGGCTGTTCGATATATAGGATCATGTCATTGGCAAACAGGGACAGTTTGACTTCATCTTTTCCAATCTGGATGCCCTTTATTTCCTTCTCTTCTCTGATTGCTCTGGCTAGTACTTCCAACACTATGTTGAATAGGAGTGGTGAGAGTGGGCATCCTTGTCTAGTTCCTGTTCTTAAAGGAAAAGCTTTCAGCTTTTCCCCATTCAGGATGATATTGGCAGTGGGTTTGGCATATATGGCTTTAATTACGTTGAGATACTTTCCCTCTATACCTAACTTATAGAGGGTCTTTGTCATGAATGAGTGCTGAATTTTATCAAGTGCTTTTTCAGCATCTATAGAGATGATCATATGGTCCTTGTGTTTGACTTTATTAATATGGTGTATCACATTTATTGATTTGCATATGTTGAACCAACCTTGCATCCCTGGGATGAATCCCACTTGATCATGGTGAATAATTTTACGTATGTGTTGCTGTATTCTGTTTGCTAGTATTTTAGTGAGGATTTTTGCATCTGTATTCATCAAGGATATCGGCCTGTAGTTTTCTTTTTTGGTTGTATCTTTACCTGGTTTTGGTATCAGGATGATGTTTGCTTCATAGAATGAGTTTGGGAGATTTGCGTCTGTTTCGATCTTTTGGAATAGTTTGTAAAGAATCGGTGTCAACTCCTCTTTGAATGTTTGGTAAAATTCTGCTGTGAATCCATCTGGTCCTGGGCTTTTCTTTGTTGGGAGCCTTCTGATAACAGCTTCAATCTCCTTTATTGTTATTGGTCTGTTCAAATTTTCTACATCTTCATGGTTCAGTTTTGGGAGCTTGTGTGTGTCCAGAAATTTATCCATTTCCTCCAGATTTTCAAATTTGTTGGCGTATAGTTGTTTATAGTAGGCTTGAATGATTCCTTGTATTTCAGATGAATCAGTTGTAATATCGCCTTTTTCATTTCTAATTTTTGTTATTTGAGTCTTCTCTCTTCTTTTTTTAGTTAGCCATGCTAATGGTTTGTCAATTTTATTTATCTTTTCAAAAAACCAACTTTTTGATTCATTTAACTTTTGTATTGTTTTATGGGTTTCAATTTCATTCAGTTCTGCTCTGATCCTAATGATTTCTTTCCGTCTGCTAACTTTAGGTTTGGATTGTTCTTGTTTTTCTAGTTCTTTAAGGTGAAGTGTTAGGTTGTTCACTTGCCATCTTTCCATTCTTCTGAAGTGAGCGTTTAATGCAATAAATTTCCCCCTCAATACTGCTTTTGCAGTATCCCACAGGTTTTGGTATGATTTATCATTATTTTCAATAGTTTCAATAAACTTTTGATTTCCTGCTTGATTTCTTCTTGGACCCATATGTCATTAAGTAGAATGCTGTTTAATTTCCATGTGTTTGTATTGTTTCCAGAGTTTCGTTTGTTATTAATTTCTAGTTTTAATCCATTGTGGTCTGAGAAAATACATGGGATAATTCCAATTTTTTTGAATTTATTGAGACTTGATTTGTGACCTAATATGTGATCTATCCTGGAGAATGATCCATGTGCTGATGAGAAGAATGAATATTCTGAGGTTGTTGGGTGGAATGTTCTGTAGATATCTGCCAATTCCAATTGGTCTAGAGTCTTGTTTAGATCCTGTGTTTCTCTACTGATTCTTTGCCTAGATGATCTGTCTAATATTGACAGTGGGGTGTTCAGGTCCCCTGCTATTATGGTATTAGTGTCTATTTCCTTCTTTAGGTCTAATAGAGTTTGTTTTATAAATCTGGCTGCTCCAACATTGGGTGTGTACATATTTATGATTTTTATGTCTTCTTGATGGATCAGTCCTTTTATCATTAAGTAGTGTCCCTCATTGTCTCTTTTTATGGTTTTTAGTTTAAAGTCTATTTTGTCAGATATAAGACTAGCTACTCCAGCTCGTTTTTCTTTTCTGTTTGCATGGTAAACCTTTTTCCATCCTTTCACTCTTAGTCTATGTAAATCTTTATGGGTGAGGTGGGTCTCTTGTAGGCAGCATATAGTTGGGTCCTCCTTTTTGATCCAGTTGGCCAGTCTGTGTCTTTTGATTGGGGAATTTAAGCCTTTTACATTAAGAGTTGTTATTAAAAGGTGTTGATTTATTCCTAGCATTTTATTGGTTGTTTGGTTGTCTTAGGTGTCTTTTGTTCCTTGCTTTCTGATTTACTGTTTGTTTTCTGTGTTTGTTGGTTCCTTAGGTTGTAGATAGTGTTTTTGTTTGTTTGTTTTCTCTTCATGAATGCCATTTTTATTATACTAGTGGATTTTGATTTTTCTTGGGTTTTTATGGCAGTGATAGTTATTTTTCAGGAACCAAACCCAGTACTCCCTTGAGAATTTCTTGTAAGGGTGGTCGTGTGGTAGTGAACTCCTGCAGTTTTTGTTTGTCTGAGAAATATACTATTTGCCCTTCATTTAGGAAGGATAGCCTTGCAGGGTAGAGTATTCTTGGCTGGCCATCTTTGTCTTTTAGTATTTTGAATATATCATGCCATTCCTTTCTAGGTTTTAGGGTTTATGATGAAAAGTCTGATGTTAGCCTGATTGGGGCTCCCTTATAGGTGATTTGATGCTTCTCTCTTGCAGCTTTTAAGATTCTCTGTTTGTCTCTGAGTTTTGCCAATTTGACTATGACATGTCTTGGAGAAGGTCTTTTTGGGTTGAATACATTTGGAGATCATTGAGCTTCCTGGATCTGAAGATCTGTGATTTTTCCTATACCTGGGAAGTTTTCTGCCACTATTTTGTTGAATATGTTTTCAATGCAATCTCTGTTTTCCTCCCCTTCTTGAATACCCATGACTCGGATATTTGAGCGCTTAAGGTTGTCTGATATCTCTCTCAGATTTTCTTCAATGTCTTTGATTCCTTTTTCTTTCTTTTTTTTTTTTTTTTTTTGTCTGCTTGTGTTATTTCAAAGAGCCCATCTTCAAGTTCAGAGGTTCTCTCTTCAACTTCGACAAGCCTGCTGGTTAAACTCTACATTGTGTTTTTTATTTCGCTGATTTATTTCTTTAGTTCGGCAAGTTCTGCTACATTTTTTTTCAGGACATTGATTTCCTTATACATTTCCTCTTTCAGGTCCTGTATACTTTTCCTCGTTTCACCATGATGTCTAGCTGAGTTTTCTTGTATCTCATTCAGTTTCCTTAGAATTATCACTCGAAATTCCTTGTCAGTCATTTCAAGGGCTTCTTGTTCTATAGGATCTAGAGTTTGAGATTTATTAAATTTTGGTGGTGTACTTTCTTGATTTTTTGTATTTCTGGTATTTTTTTTTTTTTGACGTTTATTCATTGTGGCAGGGGGTTTCACAGTCCACCGGTTTGAGACTATTGAGTAACTAAGATGTTGCTGTGGTTGCCAATTTGGTATGGCTACCTCCGTGACTGCTCAGTTGGCCTCTAGTGCCTTCTGTGTGTGGTTGCCTCGGGTCTTGGGCCTCTCCGGTGAACCACCTCTCTGGTCAACTTGGACTCTGCTGTGCTGCTGGATCACAGGGCGGTACTGCAGGGTGTGTGGTCTCTGCTGAGCTTCCACTTCCCGTGCAGGACTTCTCCCTGTTCTGTGTGTTCTGGCCCGAGCTGTTGGATCACGCAGTGGCAGGCCCACAGGGTCTGTGGTTTCTGTCGAGTCTCCGCCTCCCTAGCTGGATGTTTCCCTGCTCTGTGCGCACTGGGCTGGGCTGGGACCTGTCTTCTGCAACCCTCATCTATCAGCTGGGCCTTCAAGACCCTGCTCGGCACCGCCTCGCCCAGGAAGTCTACCAGGTTTCTGCTAGGTGCAGACGACCAGTCGCTCTGGGTGCCTTTGTAGCACTGTGTAGATCTTTCTCGGGATTTACCACCTTCCTCCTGGTATCGCAGTTATTTGTGTACTTGTCTTATCTCCCACACCAGAGCGTGAGCTCCTCGGGGGAGGAGCCCGCAGCACACGGTTCACCTTTGAATCCCCCCAGCATGGACTGACTCTGGTACCCACCCACAGTCAGCTCTCCAGCAGGTTCAAGCGAACTTGGGAACTCTCTGACCATACTATTCCTAACCAGAAATCGGTTAGGCATTTTTCTGAACTGGTGGCCGCAGAGATGGTATCTGCCTCCTGGTAACAGGAAGTTTACCGGGGGCCGGAGCCCAGGGTGCGGTGGAGTGACAGTCAGCCCAGCCCATACTTTCTTGCCCTCCCGACGCTGGCCGGAGATGCCCCACGCCACGAGGCCGGCTCGCAGGCCCCGGGAAGCCCCGCGCCAGGGCAAGCAAGTGGGAAGGCTCAGTGAGGAGTCGAGCCGGACGAGGAGGACAGGCTTGGCTGAGCCGGGCCAGAGCCACCACCACCTGAGAAAACGGAGGCAGCCCCAGGGCCAGTGAGTGGCCTGGTGGGGCAGGCGGAAGTCGGGCGGGCATCCGCCCCCAGAGCAGGGCCGGACCGGGGGTCACTCACAGGGCTGTGCCAGGCCGGGTGGCTCCCTCTCTGCCTCTGCGTTGTCGCCGTCCCCATCCTCGGCCGCCACCGCCTCGGGCTGCTCACTCGGTCCCGCGGCGTGGCTTGGATGCTCCCAGGAATCTTCTTTTATGCCGGTCTGAAACCTTGAATCCTGAATAGGGCAGCTGGCCGCCTTCAGCACGGCCCCATCTCCAGGATCCTGGCAGCGTCAACTGCAGCCCGCCGCCGTGTTCCCTGTTTAGAGACTCGCTTTGCAGCTAAGAAACAGTTGTTTTCCTGATCCATACTTCAAAGCTGTTGCCTGTAAATGAGGCAGCCTCTCCTGCCAAGGGCAAAGTGGCGGTCAGCCCCCACGACAGGCCACCAGCCAACAACAGGATAAATTTAAAAGCCCTTTTTAAAAATCTATGCTGTCTTCAGAAATAAAATCTCATATATCTAACTTTTTAAAGGAGCATGACTACGTAGTTTTTAAAATAACACATTTTAAAATCATCCTCATGTGAACAACAGCAAAAATGTCTTCAGTTCTTAGATCCTATTAGAAGATACCCTTAAGATACTTGTTAGCACCTCCCTGGGTCACCCAACCTACTTGATGTGGCCTGTACCCGATGTGGTAAGCTGCTCTTCATCTTCTGGATTGAAAGTAACCTTAAAAACTTCCTGAGAAAAAGCTTTTGTCCTCAGTATGGGTTGCTCTTCTTTCCAATTCCAGATGGTCAGTGTGTAATCAGGGTTGCTACCGACGGAAGCCAGCAAGTTACCTCTGTAGTTAAAGTCCACGTAAGCATATGCCCTCTCAGTCCCATCTGGAAGGATAAATGGGAGCCTATTAAATGAAGGCAATATTTATTTCATTTTTTAAAAGTGTATTATTAAAAAAAAAAAAACAGAGATGGAGACGGCCCTCAGTGGTGTGTATTACTATAAGAATGCCTAGAATCCCCTAAAGAAATAATTCCAAAACTTTTCATCACCCTTGGCTTTAGAATAAATCACATGATACGAAAGGGGAGGGTGAAGAAGTCTTCATCACATTTTACGTGAGAAAAACACTTTGAGAACATGTTACATTTTATGAGGTGGGAGAGAAAAAAAAGCAGATCACACAGAAAGAAATCAATGTACAATTTAAAATTTGCCACTGAAAAACTAAAAATTGACTACTGAAATTAATTACATGGAAAACAGAACTTTAAGGTAATTGTGACATTAATTTTATGTGTCAATTTGGCTAGACTAGTTATTCAATTAAACACTAATCTAGATGTTGCTGTGAAGGTACTTTGTACATGTAATTAACATCTTCAGTTAAGTAACTTTAAGTAAAGGAGATTATCCTTGATGATTTAGGTAGGCCTCATCCAACCAGGTGAAAGGCCTTAAAAGTAAAACTGAGGTTTCCCTGAGGAAGAAGAAATTCTGCCTGAGAACTACAGCATCAACTCCTTTCCAGTGACTCTCAAACCAACAGCCAACCCTACAAATTTTAGACTTGCCAGCCTCCACAATTGCATCAACCAGTTCCATTAAATAAATGTCTTTTCTACGTCTCACTAGATCTGTTTCTCTGGAAAACCTGACTGATTCAACAATGTCTTCTTCAGAATGTTGTTAACCTTTAACAGGGACTGACTATATTAAAGATTTTACTGAACTCACCTCGAAGGATTCGGTAGGGCCTCAGAGAAGGATATTCATAAATGATAATCTTTGGAAAGCTTCCTTTTTCAGCTACAGTGAAGTGAGTTTTATACGGATGAACCTACAAAAAAAAACTCACTAAAATATTAAAAGGAAGATTATTAATGCAGTATTTAGGATACATCATTTTATAATTTGTTTATTAAGATCTACTCCAAGAGGAAACTCAAAAATGAGTATTTGATAAATACTTGATGATGGATATGATTTAAACTGAAAACTAAAAGAATACTCATTTTAAGTTTTACTTTCATTAAGACAGTCATTTTTAACTACAATTTTTTAAATTGCTGTTGGAATAGCTAGAATAATGGTTCTCCATCTTTAGTGTGAATCAGGATCACATGAAGGGTTTATTAAAACACAAATTGCAAGCCCTATGTCCAGAGTTGCTAATTCAGTAGGTCAGAATTGGGACTCAAGGATTTGCATTTACATTTCTAACAAGTTCCGAGGTGATGTTGATGCTGCTAGTCTAGGAACTGCGCTTTGAGAACCACTAGGTTAGATTAATTCTTTACTTTGCATGTAAGTCAACCCAAATTTTGTATAGGAAAAGTCATAGAATGTATAGAATTCATGTTTCCTGAGTGGGTTACATCCCAAGTCTTAAACTTTCACCCCTGATAAATTTACCACAATTGAATGTAAACTTACTAGAAGTAAAAATGATACAATATTTACAAGCCATACTAGAAGAAAACATACTAAATATTCCCTAGATAAATTATTTGTGTCAGCATTTCAAATGATAGCCAGATATATCAGATAGTATCATATATTCATTTCTGTTATTTGTGTACATTGGTAAGCCAAATGTACAAGAAGAGTAAACAGCTAGCCAAAAATAAATATACAAATAGACTGTTATAAGAATAAGCTATTTAACACACATATTGTACTTTAAAAATCCTATTTTCTGTTACTGTTATCCTACTCCTGATTATATACCTAAGAACAAGGAACTTGGTTTTCAGATATGGATTTCAAGTCCTAGTACCCAAGATAATATTGCGGCTCTTTTTCTTCCCTCCACTCTTGGGGTCATAAGACTTATGATAGGCTGACTTTCTACTGGCAAGCTGCTTCTTATCCTTCATTCAGGTAAATCCTTGTCTCTTCAACTTGAAACAGGTTTGAGGTTACAGGATGGGCACTCAGCGAGACAATGGTAACACTTAATACAGCCAACATTTACTGAGTGCTTACTATGTGCAAGACACTGATCTAAGTTTTATATGCATTAATCTCTTTAAATTTCACATCAATCTTGTGAGCTTGGATACCATTATCATTCCCATCTTATTGATGAGTAAACTGAGGCACAGAGAGTTTAACTTGCCTGCAGTCCTACAGACTTCGGTGTGGTAAGTGTGAGAGAGAGGATTCAAGCCAGGTGTTGGGGCCAAGAAGCAAATGGTACTAAGAAATAGTAGATCCCAAGGAGGTAGTGGGAAGTGGATTAAGACTATACCTGTCTAGATACCTATGTACAAAGAAATATTGTATAGGATATGTAGTCACAGAAATCTGAATGGAGAGTTAGGCAAATCATTTACCCTTCTGGGTCTTGTCTACAGTTCGTTAAAAAGTTTCTGCCCTCTCAGATTGGAAGCTGCTAGGGGGTTGTGTTTGGGTGTCTTATTTTTAGCAGAGACCTGGAATTACTAAGCCATTTACTTTACACTCAACATACTGATTCGTGCTGTCTTTTCGGAAAATAGTTTATATGCTTAAAGTACATTTCTCACAAGTTTCTCATAGCCTTGCAAAAGTATTTCTCATCCTCAACTGGATAACTATTTCAGAAAAGATGGGGTGACATAGACAGTGGGAGAAGAAAGACCTCTGTCAGCTCCAGCATACATGGAGAAAAGCCCTTGAGGACACAAAGCTGCTCAATTTCTAGGTGAATGAGGGTTAGGAGTAGCATTTGGGACCACACTACACCTGTGAACATTGTCCTCACATCAAATTATTATATAACAAAACAGAAAAACAGAAATTAAAAAACTGTTATTGGCCATACACTGATAGATAAATATGTGATATCTAGATGTTCTTAGTCTTTTGCAGATAGTGTGGATCTCAGCCTCATGACACCTCACAGCCCCTGACTGACTTCCCTCCGCAAAACCCATGACGCTCACACTGGGCCCACGAATATTTGTACGCAGCTATTGCCACATTACCATGTACTTGTGTGTCTAGGTTTTTTGTTGTTGTTGTTGTTTTGTTTTTAAATATGGGTTTTGTCTCTTCAAATGGATTTAAAACTCTTCGAATTTGTAGAAGTTATGAATTCTTCATTAAGTCCTCCACTGTATGTTCTGTGTAGTGTTGGACATGCAATATAATATGATGAATTCTTGCTGAACTCATCAATTAGTCTAATAACAAACTCCCTGAGGACAGGGAATTTTATCATGTACACATGCTATATACATATAGATGATCATGAAAGAAACAAACATGAGATTATCTTTCACTTCATACATCTCACCATATCCCATTTCCATAGTCACTGTACCTCTGCATCCTGTCTGTTGATCTCACATTTTCCTCATCTTTTCCATTCCCATTGCCATGTGCCTGCTTCAGTCCTCAGGTCAAGAACCTTCAAAACCTCCTCACCCACCTCCACTTCTAATCTATATGTGAAAAATCCTGCATAACTTTGGGGAAGTCAGTAAACCTCTATAAGCCCCAGTTTCTTTATCTGCGAAATGAGATAATATTATTAATATAATTTCATATTTCAGAGAGACAATGTCAGTGAATGTAGTGGTTGTAAAAACTGAATTGAAAATGCCTTAGAATAAAGATGGCTGTGTATCCCACATAATCCTACAGTACCATGCATTGGCACCTAGCAAACACTGTTGGCTGGTCTGCAGAACGATTAAAAAGATGGGCTTTTTTGTCCTAAGTTACTAGAGGCATACCCCGATGACACCAATTCCTTCACCACTGCTACTTCGGAGGTAGATCTGTTCCTTAGTTTTCAAATCCAAAAGGATCAGTTGGTTTCCAGCTATGTACATCACAGTACTGCTATCCAGAAGTTGTAGGTTGGCCCGCTTTCCGCAGTCATAACCGAAAGAATGTCTGAGGGAAAGTTGCTAAGGAAAAGAAGTAAAATAAAATAAACGCCCTAGGAATTGGAAAAGTGATGAAATAAATACATTTTAAAAATCCATACTTTTAAATAGAGATTAAAGTTTAAAGTAGTTGAATTTTACCCTGAAACTCATAATTTTTCTGTGAATTACTAACACAACTTTGTTTTTAAATTAGGTAAAAATTTTCACACTCTGATTTAGTTAATATTTTAATTTTCCTAGAGAATTTTTGAAAGCACATTCATTGTTTTTGCAATAATAAATAAGGTTAAGTCTTCTACTTGAGTACCATAGGCAAAGTCATCCCCTAGATAATTTCATTTTTCTCTCTCCCACTAAAACTAAAGCACATTGTTTAATGTGGGAAAAAGTCCATGTCTTCAGAATCTTTGTATTCATAATGCCTGTTAAGTTTGTTTACCGGCCATAGCAAAAATATCATACAAGCCTCTTCAATGATGTTAAAAGACAAGAAGTTTAAAATTCTGAAATGTTTGTGAAATTCTGACAAACCATTTGATAACATGACTACTGTAATAAATTCACATCAGTGTAACTGAAATTTAATTCATATAAACAAACTATGAAAATCAACTAAGTAATATATAGTATATTAATATATATGTAATTAATAGACTAACATTTCCTTTCTGAGCTTGTTAGTATGTGTATGGGTATGTAGGCAGGTGTGTGTATGTGTATGTTATAAGTTAAATTGCACTAATTCAAAAGAGAGGTAAAAAATCTGAGTTGTATAAAAACTCTTTAAAGAATACATCATTACTACATTCAAATTCAAATTAATATAATCCGAGATATGAATGTAATAAGTAAACTAAAAGAGATGACCCTATGAAAAATATTAGATTTGGCCAAAGAAATAGATTACATAGTGTATCACAAGTAGATAGATTCTTTGCTTATAGGAATTCGTTGCTGAATTCCAAAGTTGAAGGGTATTGGATACATCTTTATCTCTTAAGCCTTGTTTAAAAAACACATTGACTTTAAAGGATTCCACTTATTCATAAGCAAATAAAAATTTTCAGAGAAAAAAACTATGAGGAACTTTTAACAAGAAGAAAATTTAGAATGTAAAAAAGAAAAGAATACTGAAATTAATGCAATTTGAATTGTAAAATACAAGCAAATTATAACCAACTATACTTAACGTATCTCATTATCTAATAGTTAAATTGAAAGAGAGAGATAAAGCATTTCAGGGTATTTGATCTGTTCAAGAAAAAGGAATTTTATAAATATAATAGAGACATGAATGCCTAAAACTGAATCTTATATAGAAATACAAATGAATATGTGATCCAAAGATCTAAAAGAAGCTATTCAGACCTCATGGAGAATACCTGGGGTCTCCTTAGGCACAGAACAAATAAGAGTTGGATCTCGATAAACATTTCCTCGTCTTTACTGAGCCTGGTACAGAGCAGGAAGTTTTGCCTACCCTCCTTTTTCTTTTCCCCACACCACTGCCCTCACCTTTCCTTCCTCCATCTTTCCTTTCTTTCTCTTCCCAGGTGCCAATATTATACAACAGAGGGCTAAAAGCATGCCTATAACCATGAGAGTAGAAGTGGATTACCATCTGGATGGAAAATAGGAATTAGAGATATTATCATTTCCCTAATATTACCATCTCTAATTTCAGGGGGGAAACACCCTCTTATATGTTGCTGCTCTGACCAAAGGCCCTTTCAAACACAGAATGGGTGAGATTGTAACTTCCCAAATTCTCCCTCTCTAAATGACAACCTACTTGAGGGCAGAGACTGTCTCTTGCCATCTCCACTTCCCAGAATGCACAGCACAGTGTCCTGAACCTATTAGGCATCCAATACATGTTTGCTGGATGGGTAAATTAATGAACGCATAACTAGAATCTGATCCTTCTCTTTTAACCCCAGTGGACAGTGGCAGTCCCTTAGCAGAGTTTTGAAGCATTAAAATGTGTTTTGATGTGCCTTCCCTTTTGTCTTAACTCACCCTCTCTTCTGGCTTGCCTCTTCTTAACTTCCTGTCAGAGATCCAGGGCCTGCAATGTTTGTTTATGGCCATCTAGGACCTCCACTTGAAAAGTCTTTAAACAATGTGCTAAGTTCCATTTAATATCTTTTACAAATTATGCCATGGTTTAGGTGATATTTTATAAATGACACATTTCTTGCTAAAATAAATTGACTTAGAAGATTCAAATTTTAAAACTGAAGTAGAATCAATGTAATTATCAAAGGACTAAAAGAGTACTTAGGGGATTTATGACAGTTAGATTCTTCTTCTTAGAGCTTCTCACCAAATATAGAGATTATATTTGTTTCATGTCCAGAGAGCAGAACTAAGTCAAATGTGGGCCATTCAAGAAAGGTAGATTTTGAATGAAGGCCTTGAACAGCTCTCCAATGATGTAAGCTGTCCAAAAATGACAACTCACTACTTTGTGATTTTCCCAGTGTTAAAAGTGTTCAAGAAAAGGCTATAGCTTATACAGCACTCATCCAGCATGAGTAGAGTATTCATACATCTGATCAAAAGCTGAGGTCTTTCTGACTCTACTGTTTAGAATCTAGGCATGTCTCTCTAATACAGAGACCCTCTATACTGGAGCAGTGAGTCACCGGTATTGGAAGCTAGAAGGTGGCATGTGCAAAAACACCTGGGAAGCTGTTTCAGATAACATACACCTAAGTCTCTTTCCACAAAGAAATAACACAGTAGGTCCAGGAAGATATCAGAGCATTGTGTACTTCAGGAAAAACTTCCAGGTGACTCTGATATATCACCACCCCATCTGAAAAAAATAGGCTAGAAGAAATCAAACAGCATAATGTTTATCAGAAATGCATCCAAAGACCAAAAACAAAGAAAAAAGAGGGAAAAAAAGCCTAAAGAGAGAAAATTCCAGGTTACAAGATGATTCAAGGTGAATTAGTTTAGTCACACCAGGGATCGAATAAGAGTCAGAAGATATATTAACAATGTGTTCTATTTTTTTGTAAAAAACAAAATTGAGTCAAGGAGTACACCACCCTATCTCTCTGATAGCAACACCTTTGTTAGAGGCTGGTCAGTGGTTTAGGTCATGTGGTGACAACCACTTCCTATCTGAAGGCAAGCATACTAAATTTCTAGCTAAGGATCTTAATGGAATTGTCTTCTAACTACCTGCGCTGCAAATTTAACATCATAAACGGATGACAAACTGTAGATCCCATTGTCAATCACCCCTACTTTTACATACATTCATAGACTCTTATTCTTCAGACCAGTTAAAATTGATATTTTGTGCTATTTCCTCAGTGTTGTCTCTCTGATAACTCATCTGAAACATAGTGTGAAAATACTAATGCCTGACAGTGACCACGTCAGTGTTTACAAGTTTTAACTTGCCAGGCATTGGCAAAGGAAGGCCAGGCTGGTAGAGGAGGTAAATGGAAATAAGAGAACTTCTGGTCTCCACACCATGTCTCATGAACTGCAATCTTTCCCATCTGTGCAAAGTACAGCCAGAAAAGTGTAATTTTTGTTTATGGTTACTTGGCATCAAACGAAAGTTTAGTTTAAATTAAGATTATACATTTCTGTCTCAAATTCTCTAAGGGCTAAGCTTCTTAGAATTACCTAAGGGGTTGGCAAACTATTTCTGTAAAAGGGCAAGTAGTAAATATATTAGGCTTTGTGGGCCAGATGGTCTCTACTCCCACTACTTAACTTTGCCCTTGTAGTGTGACAGCAGCCATAGACAAAATGTAAATGAATAAGTGTGGCTGTGCTGCAATAAAACTTAATTCACAAAAACAGGGGACCAGATTTGGTCCATGGGCTGTAGTTTGCCGACCCCTGACTTAAGAAACTAAAATCCCCAAGTTATACATAGGTAGCTGGAGTGGATACATGAGCATGAGAATATCCAGTGGTATGCTCGAATCCAGAGTCACAGAAGGTATTGAAGCAAGTTCCGTGTAATCATAGAAGAAGCTCTCAGATATTTTCTTCTTAACTTCCTCCTCTGCCTCTTCTGCAGTTGGAGCAGAGGTTTCATGAGATGCTAAAAAAAAAATTAAAATACTTTAACTAAGATAGTATCTGGTAAAACCTAAAATTGTATTTCTCAAAGACAGGAGGTATGTATATAGCCTGCGATACTCTACAAGTAAGGTCTACTACTGGCCTGAACAGAGATGCTACCCGTCAATGAGCATGGGAGGAAGAGCCAACACACTTGTGTGCGTCAGGAGTGAGTGCTAAGCTCTGGTAATGATTTCAACAGTCTCAAAGAGCAATTCCCAATCAATTCCAAGGGAGAGTTGGAGAACTCATTAATCTGAGGTGGAGCACTCCTTAGGCCATGTCAATCTCCAGAAAACAAAGTATGAAAGTATTATGATCCTCAGAAATGAAATATAGAACTCCAGAGCTGCTAAACTCCCTTCTGGAGTACATGCAATGCTTTTGTTTTATCAGCCCCACACATATCCACATTCTGCGCATTTTTGTTTGTATGGCTTTAAAACTGTTCAATTTGTCTTGGCAACTTATCTTAAAAATAGTGACAATTACTGATAGAAAACTAATAATACTTACTTTCCAAATCATCTTCTTGAAATGAACTTGAACTTCCTTCCAATTGTTCCACATCTGAGGCTTCGTCCTCTAAATATGATTCTTCCCCTTCAGTAATTGTTTCATCTGTGCCATCATCTAAAGTTTTGCTATCTACTTTTGCATGAATATTAAAAATAATTTGTTTTAATAATTTCTAAATTTTGGATTAAACAATTTCTTATTTCAAAAGTAGCTAAAATTTCCAATCTATTTACATTTAATGAATTTTAGTACTAAAAATTTCTAAAAGAATCATTTTATTTGGTCAGTCTTGCAGCCTTACAAAATAAAAAAGCTTTTTCTATGAATTAATCTCCATTTTCACTTTTTTTCCAGCTATTTCCTATCACTGCATACTTACAAAAAAGTGAAAGATAATGTTGCTATCATAATCTCAATTCAATTCAATTTTACCAATATTTACAGAGGACCTGCTATGTTAAAGACAGATAATGCTTATTCAAAAATAACCTTCTCTGGGTATTATTATTTCTCTCTGAAGTGATATCTCAGGAATAAGTTAAATATTGGCTTCAGGATAAGCTAGGAGGGAAATAGAATTGGGACTGGAGTAGAATGGCCCCAGGTACAAGAAAACATTCAGATCAAGTTCATCCACAGGTATGGTTAAAATATACAATGTCAAGCAGGTGAAAGATAGGGCTGGGGGAGCTTTCAGAAGAATGAGGAAGAAATGGCAAGTGTACCAGAGCTACCTAGTAGCTCTTTCTGAGACGAGGCTAAAAGATTAAGAACAAAGCCCAAGACTAATATGAATGAGACAGAAAAGCTAGACCAAGCCAATTAGCTGTATAATAGGATAGGATTGTGTAGGATTCATGCATTTTGATGGAAAGAAAGTAATCCTGGGAATCTAAATGTGTCAAACACCCAACTTGGATTCCTCAAGGGAGGGCCCTGGTTAGTAATACCTTAGCTCTTTCTTGTGACTGTGGCAACCAGAGACTATTTCCTCATCTCAAGATTACATTAAAAGCTTAGCACTTTTAACCGCTTCCACCCCATCCCCAGAAAGGTGTTAAAACTGCCAGTAGATGAGTTAAGGCTGCCAGCTAGGAGGAGGAGATCACTGATAGAAGAATTAGGAATAAATACAGATAAAGGAGAAGAGATAATATAAAAATAATGGATATTCTGGGCCTGGAAAAGGATTGTGCCACTGATAGAACAAGGAGTTTGGGAAAACTAACTTGGCAGGAAGTAGGCACATTAAATCAAGCTGGTGAAGCAGCCGATCTAGGCAACTTGGTGATGGCTGGGATTTTTATAATTTTTGTAATACCCAAATAGACTGCTGGAAGGCTTATCATTTGAAGCATAAATCAGCATTTGCTTTCCTATTCTTAGAAATAATGTGAAATCAGCAATGAGAACAGAAGCCAAAATAACAAACTCCATTTTTTGTAGGAGTAGAAGCAGTTAAAACCCCAAATCACAAATGGATGGCAGGGCTGGCTGGCTAAATTAGTGGAGATTGAACAAGGATAGGTGCTAGAAGAAGCAAAGGGGGGTTACTGAGGAGAAAGGGTACTATAGCAGTAGATATCTAAAAGAAACAGCTGGAATTTTTGTTTTATGACCCAAGATTTTATGTGTAAGTTTCTTCAGTTTTTTCTTCTCACTAGCCAGTGGAAATAGGAAGCTGTGGGGCCTCTTCTCAACTACCAGAGAGACATACCACCTCCTGCAAATAAAGTTTGCCTCTGTGATTCCTTGTTTACTTCTACCTTCTCTATGAGATTGGGAACACAATAAGGAAGCCTACAAATGACATTATTGTGCATACAGAAAATCCAAAGAGCTACCTATAATTTATTATAATTTTTAAAAGAGTTCAGCATAGTCACTGCATACACAACAATATACAAATATTAATAATGAGGACTTCCACTTTGGCCATTATGAAGTAACTAGTATCAGACTGCTCTCCTATTATGATTGTGGAATTATTTAGTTTTCCTTTAATTCCACCTATTTTTACTACATGTATTGTGATCCTTTTTTATTAGGTTCATACATGTTTATGATATGTCTTCCTAATGAATCAATTCTTTTATCATTATGAAATGTCCTTCTTTGCCACTGGTAATACTCTTTGCCTTGAAGTTGATTTTATCTCATATTACTATAACTACTACAGACTTCTTATGCTTACTTTTTGCATGATATATCTTTTTCTATTTACTTTCAATCTGTTTTGTATCTTTATATTTAAAGTGTGTCTCCTACAAACATCATATAGCCGATCCTTGCTTTTACTAGCCATTCTGATAATTTCTGCCTTTTTGTATGAATATTTAGTCCATTAATAATTAATGTAATTATTGACATGGTTGGATTTTGATAACATTAGCATTCATAATTAACTAATAGCATTTGATAATTTGTTTTGTTTTTTTCCTCCTACCCCTCCTTTTTCTCTCTGTTTTTCCTTTCATGTTTTCTTTTAGATTGTTTATTCTTATTCTTTTAGCTTATTTATTCTTTGGAATTCTATTTTAATTTCTGTTGGCTTTTTAGTAATTCTTTGTTTTTTTCAGAGATTATAATATACAATCTTAACTCTTCACAGTCTACTTAAAGTTAATATTATAGGAACACATGTCTCTCTGCAATTGATAGAAAAAGTAGTCAAAAACTTAGTGAAGACATAGATGATCTGAACACCATGATTAACCATCCTGACCTGATATTTATAAAATACTACATCAATATAGAATGCACATTCAAGAGCACATAGGTCATTCACTTGTTGAAACATCAGACCAGTTTTAATAAATTTTAAAAGATTGAAATCATACAGAACATGTATGCTCTCTGATCACAACACAAATTAGAAATCAATAACTACAAGACATCTGAGAAAAAACTCCAAATATTTGGACATTAAACAACAAAATTAAAAATAACATATGGGTCAAGAACAATTCAACAAAGAAAATTACAAAATATTTTAAATTAAATTACAATTAAAATACAACATATCAAAATTTGTGGGATGCAGCTAAGGCAGTGCTTAGAGGGAAATTTATAGCTTTCAATACATATATATGAAAAGAAGAAAAGTCAAAAAAATCAATGACCTAAAGTTCCATCTCAAGAATCAAAAAAAAAAAAAAAAAAAAGAAAGAAAAAGAAATGCAAAAGAAAAAAAAGAAGAAAGAAAATAATCAAAAAATAATTAAAATAATAATAAAAACAAATAATAGAAATAAGAGCAAGAATCAATAAAATAGAAAGCCAACAAACAATAGAGAAAATGAGCAAAGCCAAAATCTTATTCTTGGAAAAGATCAGCAATATTGATAAATTCCTAGCTAGACCAATCAAGAAATAAAAGAAATACAACACAAATCTCCAATATCAGAAATGAAGACAGATCCTACAGAGTTATGCCAACAAATTTGACAATTTAGAAGAAATGTAAAAATTCCATGAAAGATAAACTCACAAAACTTAGTAAAGAAGAAATAGACAACCCACTATTAAAGAAATTGAATTTATAGTTAAAACTATTCCACTAAGAAAACTCCAGGCTCAGATAGCTTCACTAGTGAATTCTACCAAACATTTAAGGAAGAAATAATACCAATTCTACATAAAATATTTCTGAAAATAGAAGAGAACAAAACAATTCCCAACTTATTATTTGAGGCCAGCAATAATTTGGATGGTTTGGCTGGTATATTTGGCCTAAATTTCTCAATAGGATTCGGGTGTAGCAGAAACCCTTTGTTAAGCATGGGGAAGAGTCTGCTCTAACTTCTCTGCTTGGGTGGAAAACCAGGAATTTTATTCATACTGCATGAGAATCCTAATGGGTAAGAAGTTGGCTCAGATGTTTTAGCAACCCTGAGAGCAAGGCAAGGTCTCCAGGGGGGGGAAATGCAGCTATCAGTTATGTGGCTGAAGCAGGACAGACCCCTCTGCACACAGTACCAAGGTAGAGGATGTTCAGGATGCCAGCAAATTATCTCTCATTATTTGGGATCGTAAGACCCATGATGGGTGAACTAATTTATGAGCTGAGCACTGGGCCATGCCACACTTGAGAAGGCCTCCCCCTAAGAGGGTCTGACATAATAAAGGGTGGTCCTGAGGCAGTGCTAGACAAAAGGTCATTATCATTAAATCCATCCATGGAAAGTTGAGAGCAGCATCCAGGAAAACACTGCCAAGGACTGGAAATCAAAAAGTAGACAACCCTGTGTCAGAAATGTAGGGAGACGAGAAAATTGGAAATGGAAGAACAAGGTAGGAACAAAGTAAAGTGTTGAGGAGAGTGATATAGTCATATTTTTTGAAAATGTAGCTCTAGTGATGATGAGAGAGAGACCCAGACCAGAAGACCTAAGTAGAAATCTTTTATGCAAGAATCCAAGCAAGAGAAGATAAATGCCTAAAATAAAATATAATGTGGAGAAATTGTGAGTTTATGAGACATGTTTGAGATAGATTAAAAGAATTTAAGGGAAATTTTGTACATAAATTAATTTTCCCAGGACCCTATCTCTAGGTGAGCAGTCAAAATTAAATTTCTGAAATTATATTTAGGATTAGAACCTGAAATTTCAAGCTTCCACTAAGATACCTAACACCATGATACCCAGTCAGAAAGAGCCACCCATCCTTTAAAAATCCTAATTACAAAATTCCTTACTTTCTCTTCTATTGCAGTCTGTGAAATCCTTCCACATGTTATTCAATTCACTCTCAAACAATTCACGATTATCATTTTAATGGGTGAGAAAACTGAGGCTCAGAAGTTTTCATAATTTCTTCAAAACCCAGCATCTGTAAATGGTGGACTCAGAACTCAAAACCAAAGTCCTGCTCTCTTTCCACTATACTATATCAGAAAAGTCCACTAAAGACTTAGAAGACCTTACAGAAGAAATCTAGACTAGGTGAATGGATAGGTCATTATCAACATAGAGATAATACTAACTTCTATGCACCAAGAGCTGGAAATAAATAATTAAAACACAGACTCGGCTCTTAAGGAACTTAGAGTTTTGAAAGCGAATTAAACAAGTAAATAATTTCTGTTCTATAACCTCAGATATGCACTCTTTAAAAATTATTTTACCTAAATTTAGTAATAAAAAATATAAGTGTATTTTATCATCTTTACTTACATCTTGACTCAGATTTTGAAGACTGCTTCCCATCACTCTTTGATCTATCTGATATCCCCCCATCTGTATCTGGATCATCTGGTTCCTTCATTTCTTCTGAAAGTGCAAAATTGAGATAGAGAAAGGGGCAATGCTGTAAAAATAGAAATGAATGGGTTTTTCCTCCAACAAATTCCCCACAAGTACCAATCACCATGTGTGTTGATAATCCTGTTTGCACAATATCCAAGATGATCCACCAGCAGGAGGGTACAGCCACCATCAAAGACCTCAGTGAAAAAGCAAATTATAATCACAGATGTCCTTTCTCCGGGAGAACTTATCATTGTGGGGTGCAGAGGTGTCACTGTCGTTTTCCAGAGGTCTGCATGAAACACACCATCCAAGTACATCTTTCCCCAAATGCTCCACCACTAAAATTAACCCTCTGCCATCATTCCTTTGGTTCATCCCTCCCTCCGTCTCTTCCCATTATCAAATTCCCCTGGAGTTACTAATCAATTTCAATCCTAAAATATTTGTTGAACATACCTATTATGTACTAAGTCCTATGTTAGGCGCTAAATTACAATACTGAACAAGAGAAATATGATCCCTAATTTTATGAAGCTGGTTATTTAGAAAGATATGAAACAAGCAATTAAAATATGAGTGCTACAAAAAGGAAAGAATACGGTGCTGTGGGCACATATAGCAAGAAGTCTAAACCACATTTGAGGGTTAGGGAAGAGGTGTTTGAGACATGGACGATGATTAGGCATTGGCCAGGCATAGAATGAGAAAGAGTATGCTGGGCACAGAGAGAGGGTTGCATCTTTGAAGGGCTGACAGCGCTCTACTGGCTAGAGTGGGAGAGTAAAATAGATATTGAACAGGAGGTGGATAGCAGAACATAAAATTGTCTCTAGCCTTTTCTAAGAAGTTTAGACCTTATTTCTGTGACAATTAAAGCCATTAAAGGGTTTTAAAGAGGGGAGTGACACAACAGGTTTTCCCTGTCCTCTGTCTATATTGCAGCTCTTCATGTACTTGAAAATACCTACTATACCTTCCTTCTAAGTCCACTTCTCCATACTAAACACCTCATGTTTCTTCAACATTCTTCTGTGGGCGTGATTGGCAAGCAGAATAGAAAAATGGTTCTATTTGGATCCATTTATAGTTAGGTTCGGGTTTGATTCCCAGTATTGCCACATAACTAGCTAACTTTTCATCAACTCCTCAAATGTATTGGGAATGAAGAAAAAACTTCTTATAAGGCTGCTATGAGGATTAACTGAACTAGTGAATTATTACTTCCTGGTCTCTGAAGACAGACTAGCACAGCAAAAGCAGATATGATACACATTACATGATCAGCAGGGAGTGCAGTATGACTACACTGCCCCTTCAACTGACCATTAGGGTTCATTTCATCTATTTTCTTGCAGTGACATCATATGATTCCTTCTCTTGATTGAGAGGACAATAGTACATTGTTCAAATGTTTTTCCTATAAATTATTATCAAGAAAGATATGCCCAACATGACACTCATGTTACTAAATTTTGTGTTTAATACTTTGCAGTTTTCTGGGTTACCGAGATAATGTTTCACCTTTAAAAAACTGTGTGGTGTTCTTTTTCTTTTCTTTTTTTAATCTCTCCTTCCTTCCTTCCTTTCTTCTCTCCTTTCCTCCCTCCCGCCCTCCCTTTTTCCTTCCTTTCTTCTTTCCTTCCTTCCACCTGATTGTAGAATATATGCTCCCTGGGGTTTAGGGGGGTGGGGCTAGGAATCAAACAGCAGAAAAATTTTAAGTAGTGAGATCTTTTAAACTCCAAATTCCATCATTCAGTGTATTTTGTATTTCTTCCAGTTTTGGACACATAGGCTTATTTTCTATGTTTATAGTGAGCAACTGATTTTTTTTTTAAGGCAATGCCAATTACTGTAGAACTTGGCTGCAAATTACCACATAGTGTGGGTAAAATTGTTCAGATAGCTGCAAAGGCTCTTCATAATTTAAGTCAATATATGAACTGTATTATGCTAGGCACTGCAGAGGATATAAAGATGAGCAATATACAGCCCCTGACCTTAATTTACAATTCAGGAAGAGGAAATCAACAGCTCTCTTTCAATGTAGTCTCAGAATAAACTTCTTTTGTAAATCACTGATTCAAATCCATCTGCGATTAACCAGAACTAGGATGGTCTGATAGTCATGATTGAAGTGGTGACTATGATAATGATTTCTTTGATAAAAATGAACATTTATGGCATTGGAAGGAGACTAAAGTACTCTCTAAATTGCCATGATGCAGGCCCCAGATAAGTGAAGGTAAGGCCAACAAAACTGATCTGATATTCTATTTATGCCAATCAATTGAGAACTAAATGACAAAACTGGATAGTCTATCTAATGAATTAGTTAAAAGAATTGGCCACAGGCTGGATCAATAAGGCTGAATCTAATAAAAGGAGATTTAAAATAGTTCTGCAAATAGACTCTCAAATCTAGCTAGTTGAGTTTATAAGATAGAATATGGCTTAGAACACACAAATAAGGTTTAGTCATCTTAGTTGGTTATAAGCTGATTGTGATGAGTCAGTGTATGATAAGACAACCCCCCTGCCCCCACACACCCCCCTTCCCAGATAATGTAATCTTAGACTACCTTGCAGGAATACAATAAATGTCATAACAAGTGAAGCGATGGTTCCTCTCCTCTGGAAAGTATCCAGATATCTTAGAAGGAAGATACAAAATTGAGACAGATATATGATGCACTGGGAATTAATTTCTTGAGATATCAGGTTATAGAAAAAAGTTGGAATTATGTCATTGAGGAATAATTGAAAGAATTGAGATGTTTTTGCGGGAAAAAGAGAAGATCTGGGGAGAAATGAGAGCCAGCTACAATTATTTGAATGGCCATAGTGCACAAAAAAACCTGTTCTATATGTTCCCAGAAGAAAGAATAAGGCCAAATAGATTCAAGTTGCAGGGAGGCAGAGTTCAGCTTAAAAGAAAATATGCTAAGAACTAGAGTGGCACATTACAGAATGTGCTCACCCTCTTACCTGAAAGATGTAAATTGAAGCTGATTGACCATCTCTTCAAGTGTTCATTCATTTGTTCATTTATTCAGGAATATATTAATACCTTCATCCTTTCAACCATTTCAGATATCGAGGGCCTGTGCTACATACTGTTCTTAAAGCTTTACTGTGTTGACTCACTGTGATCTCAGACCAACTTTATGAAGTAAGTACTACATTTTAAAGATGGGAATACTGAGGCATGGAGAGATTAAATACTTGTTTAACACCTCACAACTAGGAAGAAGAGGAGCCAGGATTAAATTCAGTCAGACTTTGTAGCCAATACTCTCAGCCTGGCCAGAACACTAGACTGCTTTTCTAACAGTGTTGGGCTATATGTTGTAGATGTATGACCTGTATTGGGTGGGACGTTGGACTAGATAAGCCCTCTTTCAATTCTGGAGATTCCATGATCATATTTGTTGAGCCCCACTTGCGTTAAAGAGAATATCTAGTAGTGATAGCAAAACCAAGTACCATTTCTGAGTACCCACTGGGTGATTCTTATAAACCCATGATTCTTAACACTCGTTCTTATGCCTGACTGCACTAGGGAGTGAGTCCTTGCCAATACTATGTTCTTAAAAGTTTTCCAAGTGATTCTAAACTACAGTCGGAGTTGAGAACTATGGATTTATATATACAACTCTACCGGACAACTGTATCGTCCCCACTTTACACATACAAGGACGAAGAGGTTAAGGAACTTGTTTTTTGGCCAAGCTTGGGAACCCAAGTCTTTCTGGCTCCAAAGCATCACCAGGTTACAACTTCCCAATCTCCTTGTTCTAAAAATTAAAAACAAACAAACAAAAAGCACCTTATTCCATCTCACCAATTATACAGCTAATCTCCAGGAAACCAAGAGCCTCTCCCACCCAACCTGCTTAACTGCTTTTTATAGGTTCTTCAGTCACCCTTTATGACCCAGAAAAGCCAAGATAGATCCCAGTATTGATTGCTAGTCCAGAACGCTGGGCACATTCCTTGAGTTCCAGTATTTTCTTCCACACCGTGCACAACATTAACTGACCTGACATTAACTGGCTTTGTGATACTGAAGTTTACTGTGTGGCATGTTTACAGAGTGCTTTAGTTACCATAACTGTTTTTTACCCACCTTATGATTATCTGCCTATTCATTCAACAAATATTTACTGTCCACCTACTATGTGCCATGCATGTGCTAAGCACCTTACCTGCATTATCCTATTTAATTGAAACAAAAACCCCATAAGGTCAGCACACCATCTTCCTTTTTCGGAAATGAGGCAACCGAAATGCAGAGTGGTCAACTTACCACGTGTTGCACATAGCTAAGTGAGGGCAGGGTGGCCTGCTTGACCCCAGAGCCCAGGCACTTCCCCCCCAAACTCGCTGCTTCTAGCTTAAGCGAGTCTAACTCATACTCCTGCTGCCTGGCTGTCTTCCGCTCTGGCCAGATTGATCTCCTTGCAGGCAGGAACTGTGCCCACACAGTTTCTAGCTCCACGCCTGCGAACACTAGTCGCTTTCATTGTTGAACTACTGTAGGGAGGAATGTGTTGCAGCAAAGCCTGGAGACCACTGGGAGAGCCTAAGAGAAATCCAAGTGGGGTTCAGTGCTCCCTAACTCGCTAGCAAATTTGAGGGGGAGGTGTGGGAATTGCCCGGCTGCTGGGGTCCAAACTTACCCAAGGTACCGACCGCTGCTGCTTTTCTCTATAGTCCGCATCTGCCCAAGGCTTCCGTTTACTGCGGTTACCATGGCAACGCCACCCCGCCTCCCGGAAAGCGGAGACGCGCGGGCCGTGAGACGCATGCGCAGCCCGGCGCCGGCTTTCAAGAAGAGCGGGGCGCAGAGTCCCACCAGCTGTACTATTCGGCTGATGATGCAGGTTCAAAGCCAAGGAGAAAGCCCCACATCCTACCAGTTTATTACCCCGTAAAGAAGGTCATGTTGAGAGTTAAGTGACTTTTGAATCCTTTCGAAGATACCTAAAATTCCACAATGGCCCGAAGAGGCACTGAACGCCGCAGTCCTGTATTAAGGTTTTTAAACTTCGAATTTGAGAAGGGTCCTAGGAGACGGTTGGCAGCTTGCCAGCAACAGCAGCAGCAAAGATTCATCACGGAGTTTTGTCGTTTTTAAGCTATATTCTCTCTCTTGGCTTTTAAGAGTAAATACAGTTTTACTGTTGGGGGCTCCCTGGTAACAGGACTCTGGGTGTACACCAATATAGGCCTAGCTTACAGATTTCTAGGTTTAGCAGTTTGTCCTTCAACAGCTCTGTGGTACAGCGATCATGCTCATTTTTAAGTACCTAACCTAATGCTATGAGTTACAAAACATCATTTAAAAATGGCTAAGACAATGCAATAATATGTGACAAAGGACTTTGTATCTAGTATATAAAGAACTCATAATTCAATAAGAAGAAACTAACCCAATTTTTTAAATTGGCAAAAGATTTGAATACGTCACCCAGTCAGATGTATGAATGGTCAATAGCACATAGGAAGACAATTAACAGTGGTCATTAAGCAGATGTGAACCACAATACACATCATTCCACATCCACCAGAATGGGTAGAACTAAAAAGACTGCCAACACCAAATGTGGATGTGGAGCAACCAAAACTCTGATACACTGCTATGGGGAATGCAAAATGGCACCACCATTTTGGAACACCATTTGACAGATTCTTAAAAAGTTAAATATATGCCAACCCGTTCCACATACAAGGTATTTTTACCCAAGAGAAACAAAAACCTATGTATACACAAAGCCTTGTACATGAATGTTCATTGCAGCTTTATTCATAATAGCCAAAAACTAGAAATAACACAAATGGCTATTGACAGGTGAATGGATAAATATCCATACAATACTACTCAGAGATAAAAAGGAAGAAACTGATACAGCAAAGGTGAATTTCAATTATGGTGAGTGAAGGAAGCCAGACACAAAATAGTACACAGTGTACAAGAATACTTCAAGAAGTGTATAGAAAAATAGAATTAAAAGATAATATGAATCTTTCCATGAACTTTCTGAAGTACCCTCATACTTTTGAAGTACTCTCATATTATTCCCTTTTTATAAAATGCAAACAAAAAGTAGGTCAGTGGTTGCCTACAACTTGGGCAAAGGGAGGGAGGCACTGCAAAGAGACACGAGAAATCTGTTACACGTTTTCCAAAACCTCTGTTTCATGCATTTGCTGTTAACAGTGAAATGTCTTTAGTCAAGTATCCTCTAGGACTAAAAAACAGACCATTATCCTTTCTATCAGTTAGTAAATGGTATACCCAGGTGTCTGAAAAGCTAGAAAAGACAGGGTAAACTTATTTTTAAACAGCATGTTAGTTCCATTTTCAAGTAATATGCTCAATATGTTTTCTTTCAACCTCCAAATATCTTCTCAGATGAAATACCTATAAATTTAAAGCACTGTGTCCAACTGTTAATCTGAGAAAAATACAATAAATTCACTATACAATGTCTAAAAAAAATGAAAACGCTGGGAAATAGTGTATTATTTGTACACAAAAAATTCGGCAGTCATCATTACTGAGTGCTTATTGTGAGTCAGGCCCTGTTCTCAGCACATTTACATATATTTACTTCACTTATCACGAGCCTCTAAGGAAGATAGATATTTTTCTGACTTTCAAATGGGAAAGATGAGATTAATTTGCTCAAGGTACGCAGTCCAAGTATCATGTGAATGCAAGCTTTCTGGCTGCAATACTTGCACCCTTAGCCACTATGCCACGTCAGTTAGTTCTCATAAATGACAAGTCCAATAATCACAAGAAAGAGCTTCAAATCCTGGCTTTACCTCTCACAAGCACTCTATATTGGGCAATTTACTTCACCTCTAGGGCTCACTTTCCTCATCTTTAAAGGTGCTGGGCTTGGGGGGCGCGAGTATTTAAAAAACCTCTAATTCATTGGGCCACTATGAGATTTAAATGAGATAATGGTGATACTGCTGCTTAGCACAGCTTGCCACAGTAATGGCTCAATAAAGGACAGCTATTATTACTATGCTGCCACCATACTACACACACTGTAAGATGTTTACTCTGCATCTAGAGGCAGTGTAGCATAGGCTGGAGAAATACTGCCTATGCTCTCATTCTAGCACCACCACTCCCTAGTTGTGTGACCTCCAGAAAGTACTTACCTCCTTGTATCTAAGTTTCCTCCTATACAAAATGAAGATACTAGTACCCACCTCAAAAGGGTGTCACAAAGCACATCAAGTGGCTAGAACAGTGCCTGGCACTTAGTAAACAGTCAAACTGTTATTCAACTCTGCTAACTGAAATTGTTTTGTTGTGTGACCCTATGATTATATCATAACTGAATTTAATTATGTAGTTTCTCTCCCAAATTGTAATTTGGAAAACTAACTTTTAAGTTTTGCTAGTTATTAGCAGCTTTCTGGGGCATATCGGAGAAGTCATGTTATCCAAATATTTGAGTCTCAACACAATCTCAGTTTGAATTGTTAAAAGTAAATATAAATGTAGTACATCACAGTTAAATATAGCAGAGTTCAGCCACGTGAAATGCTATACAGATCCATAGCATGCATCAGAATCACCTGAAGGACTTATGAAAACAGACACTAGAGTTTCCGATTCAATGTGTGTGGGACAGAAACCCAAGAATTTTCATTTCTAACAAGTACCCTAGGTTATGCTGACACTGCTTGTCAGGGTTCATACTTTGAGCCTCACTCGCAGATGGGTTTGAAAGCTGCTAAAGAGGCCCCAAGGTAATTTAACTGTTACTTAAAATCAAATGTGTACCAATTTATGATTTGGGGGTGATAAATAGCTTTATAATGTTTCCCTAGCTTGGCTGCACACTGAAATTATCTGAGGAGTTTTTTTAAAATGCTGATGTTTGTGTCCTGCCCCAAGAGATCCTAATTTAATTGGTCTGGGGTGAGACCTGGGCGCTGGGAATTTTAAAAGGTCCCCCAGACTCTAATGGCAGCCAAAATTGAGAAGTACTGATTTAAAGGGCCCAAAAAAGAAAAGGCTCTTTTCTCTTCATTTGTTATTCTTGGAGTTTTTTAAGTCTATCTTTGTACTTTATCAGCAAAAACTAACATTAAGAGGATGGACACTTAAATGTCAGTCCCACAGGTTGCCAGTGACCTACTGGTAAAATATTTTTGCAATGATTCTCAACACTGGCTGCACACAAGAATCACCTTGAGCCGCTTTTTAAAATATCAATCCAAGGGCTCATTCCCCAGGGAGTCATTTGGTATTTTTTAAATGCTACCCAAGTTGAGAATCATGGCTTTTGAGGTTTAAGGAATATAGTGGAAAAAAAATAAAGAGCCAACCAGCTGGAGAACATGAAGGAAAATGCATATCAAAAGAATACATTCACAAACCAAGCAGAAAACTTGACATTTCAATAACTTAAGGAGTAACACTAAAATGGTTTACATCCCAAATACAGTCTTTATTAAATACCAAGTTTTAAAAAGTGCAATACAAATGGATGAATCTGCAATAATGCAAATGAATACAGATGACTTCACATAAATAAAATCAGCAATACTAGAAGAAAATTTTAATTTTGCTACCACAACAATGAAGAGGCCCAAGTGAAAGTTGTATAGGACACTTCCTACAACAGTGATTTACAACTGCAGGGGGAAAGTTCCCCAGGTAGTGCACTGCCCCACCTGACTCCCACCTTACTCAGGCTAAGAATTCCTATCATAGAGCCAAGGGCCAGAAACCATTCAAAAAGCAAGTTTAAAATAGAAACCAATGTCTGAGAACCAAACAGATGCCTTGAAAAAAAAAAATCTACCCTGAAAGAATCTGCTTTAATTCAGGACTGGGAAAATTGACAGCAACTTTTTGTGTTTAATTGTTTCAAGCATTAAATACACCATTAAATCAACATTACTGCATGTAGACATTTAAGCTCTATGATCATTATTTGATGTACATTACCATTATTAATGATATTTTCACATTTAAAAACTACATAAGAATTTCACAATACATACAACTACTCTAACCTGCTTCAGCAAATATAAACAAACACTCTCACGCATATTTATTAAGGCTATACATTCCACTTGATAAAAAAAGTGATGGACAGCAGTGATTTCCCATCAAAAAAAAAAAACCAAAAGACAGTGTTAATTTTTCTGAAAGCCAGAGTCTAGTCACACAGAGGCATTTTATTGTAAGGTATAGGCAAAGCAACTTCAGGGGAAAAGAATGAAATAGATCAACATTTAAAAGAATGAAATACATCAAAATTTAAAATACATTTAAATTTTTATTTAAAATAAAGAACAAAACAACAAAAAAAGCTGAATAAAAATGATAAAGGTAAAAACATGTTGCTCAAAAAAAAAACCCTTAAGAAACTTAAGAAATTATTAGGATATAAAACTTTAGCTTCCCTACAGTCAAAATTTTATTCACAGAAAGTTGTAGGTTGGTTGGTTGTTAAAACCCTATTTGAAAAGGTCAAAAATTAAAATAATTGCTTTTCTTCTCTGTTCCATTAGTACTATTTCACGGGATTGTTGTAGGTTTTATCTGAAAGAAGGATGTAAAAACTTGAAAGCAAGAGCAGGGAAAGGGGAGTGAAAGATCGAGAATAAATTGTTGAGAACAAATTTCATAAAACTTGACTTCACTTATGACACATGGGTAGAAAGAGCAAACCAGCCTTCTTCATTTTGTTTCTCAATCTGTTGAACAAAGATGCAGAAAGGATTTAGAAGGTAACCAGAAACATGAGACCACTCAAGATTTGTAGATCATTTACACCAAGTACATAAAACAAAGTCATCCTGTGCCATTGAATGGTACTGGAAACTAAACTGCTATGGCAATTTTTATTCTCTAACAGAAACACTACCAAATAACTTATTACCTGGTCAACAGATCCTCTTACTGATTTAAGAGTCCTAATTTTTTTTTAAAAAGGACAAATCCAGTGTTTTATACTAATCCTAGTTACAACTTTTAAAAATGATAAAAAGAAAGTTATTTGGTCTTAGTAAATTAAATGTTACTAAATTCCAGGAACTAAGGGTAAATTACATAAAATAGCTTACTTTAAAGCTTTTTTAGAATTTAAGTAATAGCAAAAACCAAATCTTCTAATGCTGGGTAATCAGTGTATCTAAACCTATCAATTAATTAGCGCTGTAAGCGCCCACTCTTTGATCTAATTATTGAAGTTAGTAATAAGAATAGCAAAGATTCCCCCCATGTGAGACAATTGTTGGTTCAAGTCTGCAAAAGTAATTTTTATAATTTTAAAGATATCCTCTCAATTTACTATGACCAAACACTCAAAGGAACTATATTTTGTTCTATTACCAACACAGAAAAATGCCTTCTACAAAATTCCTATAGCAAATCAAAACACAAGAATACAAAAGATATTTATTTACCCTTGTGCCTGTCTAACCAGTGGTACACTTAGATAATGGCACACTGGCTATCCTAATCCCAGCCAGCCACAGCAAGGACCTACAACCCATTCAAGGCACACCTGTGTGCCCTGCCACAAAATTTGGGAAGCTCTGCTTGAAGCCAGTAATTCCAGCTTCCTTTAAGGACTGTTGAAATCCTATTTTTACCTTATTCCCTAGTTATCCTAGAAAACAAAAGAAGTATATGGCTTATTTGTTTTTTTACTGAAGGTAAATTAGTATTTCTTCTGAGAATTTTATATCATCTTTAGGATAATAGGAATAATAATTAACAATGGAAATCACTAAACCAATCACCTTCCACCCTTGCCCTCCTGACCCCTACACACGTTTCACAATTCCATTTTATCACGTACCTTTGCTCTTGGATTAACAGGTGTGAGTTGTCCACTTCCTGAGGTGGCATTTAATGGAGAACAAGAATTACAAGTAGCCCCTGAGGATCTATTTATGAGAAATAAAGTGAGAGAGTAAGCTATCATTATTAACCTTCAAAAATTATGCAAACAACTGACAATTCTCAATACCGGCAAGAGCCTGAAAAGGAATGGCTGATTTAGATCCAATTGAGGTAACTTATTTGTAACATATCTTGACCAACTTTTTTTTTTAATTAATAAACTTTTTTAGAGTAGTTTTAGGTTTACAGAAAGATTAAGTAGAAAGTACAGAGTTCCGTAACCCCACCTCCAACACACACAATTTCCCCTATTACGAACATCTTGCATTAGTGTGTCCATCTGTTATAACTGATGAGCCGATATTGATACGTCACTATTTAACTAACGTTCATAGTTTACATTAGGGTTCTCTCTTGGTGTTATATACTCTATGGATTTTGACAAATGTATAATGACGTGTCTCTGCCATAACAATAACATACAGATAAGTTTTAATATTTAAGGGAAAAAATGGATGTGCTGGAGTGGGGAAGAAGGTAGGAGAAGAGTAACAACACCTGCAGCAGCACAGTGCAATAGTAACAATGCAGAGTGGAGACAGAGAAGCCATGTATGTCCTTGTGTCACCATTTACCAACCATGTGACCCATGTAGGCAAATCATCCAATTAGCTCTACGAGCTTCAGTTTCACTTATTGTAAAGGAGGAAAATACTACTGGTCAATTTACTCACCCTGTAATATATTACCTCCTAATCATGTAACCCATAAATCCCTCTACATTTGTATTATTCCACTTTTGTTTTCAGTTTTAGTTAAGGCTTGTTCCTTATTCCTCCTCTTTTTTCCCCCAAATTCTTCTTTCCAATTACTTTGTTTTCGCTACATCAATGAGTCTGTCTAAACCTATCTCAGATATTATGCACTTCTTTTTTCACAAAGAGAATAAAACACATGCTACATTCTCACATTCTTGACTTTTTTTCCTGCCTCTCACTTAAAAGGATATGATTTTTTTTTTTAAGTAACTACTCACACTATAATCCTACCTTCTTGTATGTATCCCACTGACAGGAGAGACAGTACTGCATTTTGAGCTTTCTGGGGCTTCTGCTCCTGGAATAGATACTTCAATTGTTCTCTTTCCTCCTTCTAAAATATAAAAATAAATATTGATTTCATTACCTCTCAAAAAGATAAAAATAAAAATTTCTCTTGATTTCTATCTTATTGCAAATTGCACATCACAAACTGCACATTACAAATAGAGGCTCTTTCCATATTTTTATCATTATGGCTCACAGAAACATTTGAAGGATTTTTTTTAAATGAACTGTAAGAAAGAAACTTTAGAGACTAGTGTCAATTCAGTACCATGCCAGTTCATAAAGGGACAGAATCTTCAGACAAGTGGTATCATGTCAGATCTGGAAGTAAAAATCACAAATTAAGAGGTAGCTCTAAAGAACTTGAGATCTTTGTCAAAAACAACTTACCTAAAGTTTTCCAGAAAAAGGAAAAAGAAAATTTCTGAAATCATTCAATAAAATTTTAAAACACTATTTCTGTTACTAAAGACATTAAAGTGGGAGGGAAAAGTTGGATGAAGAGCTCATATGGCCAATAGCAAGTATAGGCTGGCTAGTTAGGTCAGTTGGTTTGGAACATGGGGTTACAACACCAAGGTCAAGGTTTCAAATCCCCATATTGGCCAGTCCCCCCCCCCCAAAAAAGCAAATATACTTATGTACATTTTCAATATTTCAGAAGTAAGTAATAAATCAACAAATATTTACTAAGTATTTACAAATGAAAGACTTTATGTCCATCCCAGGCAGTTTCACAGAGGCTCCTGTAAATCACTGCTTAAAACCAGTGATTTCCAGGCTTTAGGAGATAATGAAGCCCTATTTAATTTTATAAAATATTCCTCACTTACCCTAGAAAACAAGAGAGGTTTTTCATGTCATATGGTTCATTTTAATTTTTATCTTTATAGGTCACGGAGGTTCCTCTGAAACCAAGAATTTTACTTACAAAAAGAATTCCTTAGAGATATAACCACTTTCGGAATGGAAGGCAAATCCACAATTTGGTTTGGAACTTCAGACAAATCACTTAATCTCTTTGTGACTCAGTATACTATTTATCAAATAGGTTTAAAATTAGCTCTGTATACCCTCTGGGTTTGTTGAGGACTAAATAACAAAAATAAAAGCACTTTTTAACTTTACAGAACTATTGAAAAAGAAGAGGTCATATTTAATCACAAAATTATTCTTAAGAGTGAACTGCTTCATTTTTCTTCATTGCACTTAGCACTAACTGATATTATCTCATATATTTATTTGTTTGTTGCCTACTCCCCAACTTGAATGCTGGACTATTCAAGTCCATATATGGCAGGTAATAGTAGGTGTTCATACACATTTGAGTAATTTATTCTAATCTGAAGTTGCCTCTAGACTTTGTGACTATGAAGAAGAGGAGACAAAGCTGTCATATGAGGAAGGCTAGAGTAAACAAAGAGGAAGGGCCACAGAGGAATGCATTGCTAATCATTTTTCAGTAATTTCCAAAAGAGTCTGTTCCCTGGGTCTGTAATTTTAAAAAGAAAATAATTTCTAACTGAAGGGAAAACTCTAACTGGCAGATAGATATCTTAAAGATAAACTACTTCAGCCGGCCACAGGACATATAAATCCCTCTAAAACACCAGTGTTTGAACATCCCGGGGAATATATCACTTCCTGATACAGAACTTTTTCTCTTCCTGACAATTAGAACCTTCTCTTGTAGTGGGCCAAAATCAGTCTCTGTATTCTTGAGCTCTATCCCTTGAGGGTCTTAATAATTCAATTCCTGGCTGAAAAGCAACTTGAGATCTACTTATTTCATCAGTATCTTTTGAATGTGGATACTATGACAACTAATTTTTTCAGTTACTATTCTATTATTCAGAATCCCCTCCAGCTTTTCACATTTCTAAATGTACCAATAGAATAGAAAGCTTAATTAACAAATGAAAATGTTTTAATGGTTTTAACAGAATAATGACTTGTAATTTGTTGCTGGTGAAATTCTAAGTTATCATTTTGATGCTTATATTTTATAATCAGCTGCAGTATATGTCCTAGGTGAATCATATACTGCAATGAATCCCCCTTAGAAGTAGGACAATTTAGAAATTCAGATACCAAAGATTAACTATAGGCATCATGGTATGGAAAGAATCAGGAGACCTGCTGTGTACTCTTATTTCAGTCATTTATTCTGTGATTTAGGCCTGTTTCTTTCTGTGTAAAATTGAAGGCACTAAAATATATGCTATGATTGAGAAAGTGAAAACCTCCATATTTCTAGTTTTTAAATCATAAATTTGTGACCAACCAGTCCATGCTCTGAGAGGTGACTGAACAGGTGACACTGGTGGAGAGCAAGGATTCAAACCAACAAGTTTCTGCTGCTCTATCAACTGCAGGAGTTTTCCACGGGCCTCCATACTCTGTCGATTCAATTCTGCAATCCGTTCCTCCATGCTACTTGGTGATAGAGACTGTGCTACTGGAAAATTCTTTGGGGAGAAAAAGAGGGCACAAATTCAATACTGACAAAAACTCCACATAATTTTGACTTTTCTACTAAGTGTCAGCAAGTTAGTATTTGAAGCCCTTGATATATACAAATGTGAATAGTGGGCAAACAATAGAATTTACAAATCATTTCATTGAAAAATTAGGGCTAAAGTAAACGGATACTAATCCTTCTACTACTAGTGCCACATAAGCCCTCCAGTCCCTCTGTCTAAGCACACAGTCTGTGAGATGAAGCTTTCCTGCTTAGTATTTGCTAAGCTGCACAAAAGATCACATGAGCAAAGAGACTACATGTGATCCAGTGAGCTGGTCTCTAAGTAAAATGCTAAATGCCACACACCTACTGATGACACATCTGGGGTTTGACAGATTACAAAAGAGGATCTGCTATATTTGAAACAAATGCTTCTGTAATTATAATCTTCAAACATGTACCATGAGTTATTTGGCAAAGATTCTGGAAACCTTGTCACTCCTTCTGACCATGTGTCAGCCTCTCCAGGCCACTTTTGGCCTAAGATATCTGATTCAAGAACAGTTGGTGACTGAAGCAAAATATGAGAAGTAGAGTAAAAAATGGCCACCAATGGAATATAACATAAGTTTAATTTGAAAATTCCCAAGAGAAATGTACTTATGTCATGCCTAATTATTTCATTTAGTTAAATATGTCCCTGTGGTAAAAAAACAATCCCTAATAGAAATTACTAATTTGTAGCTTATGCCTATTAGACAAAAGAAAAAAAAAAAAAAGCAAAATAGTGAATTAAAGACCATCTTGTATTTCCTATTAAAACAAAAGTGGTTAGGGTAGCAATATCAAATCGTTCTTTCTAGCCTGATCTACATACTAATTAGAAAATGTGCATGAGATACAAAGCTGATTGTCGCCCCTCGTGCCAAAGATGTGAAGGCCAGATTCATACTGGCAGCGTGTTCATTACCACAAATTGCGTTTGTATCCCGTGTATCCCACCCGATTATCCCCATCCAAGAGTTGCCTGTTTCAAATAATCTTCAAAACTGTGAATATATAAGTGTCTCCTATTGACTCAAAATTGAGGCACTTTGTACTTATATACACCTGTACCAATGACTGCTGCCTACTCCTTTCTGACTCCTCTTCTGCCAGTCCCTTCTAACTATTTCTGTAACTCACTACCCATATTGTCCTTATTCCCCATGAGCCAGTGCTGACAGAGGTGCCCCTTACTCCCATCTCCTCCTAACCTTCCTCACCAAAGGCCTCAATCCACTGACTGTTAAAGCCCTTATGGATGCAGTGATCTCAGGAGCTTCTAATCCATGGTGAAGCTCTGTAGCTCCTTCTGACTGCTAAAACACTTTACTGTCCCCTATCAGAACCCTCACAGGAGTCCCCTTGGCTCAACAAGGGGCAAAAGGAAGTGTCTCCCATCACTGGGACCAGCATAAGAAGTGTTATAAACACTACCCAATTGAAACTGCAAATCCCTTTTCTCCCCACAAACAATGAAATAAAGGTTTAAGTTACCAGGTTAGCCCTCAATGTTTATCTAACTTACAAAATTCCTGCACTATAACATGCAGACCTTCTCTACTCAAAGTGTGGCCCTTGGACCAGTGGCACTGGCATCATTTGGAAACTTAATAGAAATGCACATGTCCTACCCCAGACCTACTCAAACAGAAGCCATGTTTTAGCAAGATCCCCAGGCAATTCAAATGCACATTAAAATCTAACTTTAATAATCCTTTAAAGTATCATTTCTATAGGAAAATCCATCTGTGTATTAACAAATTAACTACTCATGAGTTGAGGGCCAACTATTATTTTATGAGCCATTTGAAAGTGTAAAAACACTTTGAATTAAAATGTAGTTGTGTGGCAAACTTTCAAGTCATATTAATTCTACACTGTGTACTTGAAACAGCTTAATCTTAGCTTTCCTACACATTTTACCTTTCTCCTATTTTCCTCATTCACATATTTTTTCTTTTATGTTGTCTTCTATTGTGTGTGTGATATAACTGATAAGTAACTTCTACTCGTTTTGTGATGAGGACATGCAAAAGCATAAGCCATCTAGTGGCAGCCTCACAGCTATCCAGGATCACTTCTGAAAAGAAGCCTCTTAAAACGCCCAAGCTTAAGTTCCTACTTAGATTCCTGGATGCCCCTAGTCAATCCTTGACTGGTACTCACAGCAGTCATGTTGCTTGCACTTTCCTGCTTGTTCAACTCCTGGAGTCCATCCCCTTGCTCTCCCCCTGGCCCAATAATATTCAGATGTGCCTTGACAGCCGAATTTCGCAGTGTTAACTCAGCAATTCGCGCCATTATGTCCTTTCTTTGTGTTAACAGCTCACTTGTTCTAAGCTGTTGCCCATCTCCTAATACCAGGGGCTCTTCTGAGAACACAGGATTTCTTGATTGCTGTATACTGGAATGGGAATTGCAGAGTGGCTGTGAGAGGTTCACAAAAGGAGCCTGAGTTTTGTTCTCCAAATCTTCTCCCATGTGAGAGACTCTCCACCTCTCAGTGAAGAGACGGCTCTCCTCACTTGAATTCTGAATGTCTGTATCAATAGGTAAGGTCTTCTTTTCCCAATTTTGTTCCTTCTCAACTAATTCCACAGTTGGAGGAATTTGTGGAGCAGGACGAGTTTGAACAGTCCTCCTCAATACTGTAGATAAGAATTAAAAAATAATAAACATGTATTATTTTCCCATAGATTGGCATTATAATTGTCTCATTAGCCCATCATGGTAGTTAGAGAAGTATTTCAATAGAAGGGTTTGGCTTCTGAATGCCTAAATTATTTTCAGCAGGGAATATATCAGCAATGCCATCCATAACAACCAAGTACAGAGACTTTTTATATTCCTTAAAGCATTTATCAGTATCCTTGTAAAAAACTATCTGCCAAGTTCACATTTTAACACACATATTAACTCATATCTTGGAATCTTGTGGCGATAAAGAGTAAAGTGGGAGAGTGCAGGTACGCAATTTAAACTGAGGATGGCCAGGAAAGGCCTCTCTGAGGAAGTAAAATTTTTAAATGATTAAATACATAGTAGAAAGTAGAGCAAAGGACATTATAGGCAGAGAGAACAACATATGTGAAGGCTCAAAATAGAAAACAGCAAAGAAGGGAAGCCAGGGTACCTGCAGCATAATAACAAGAGGAGAGCTGGAAAAATGAGACTGGAGAGGTGTGCAGTGGCCATTTCTGGCAGAGCCTTTTAGACCATTGTAGGAATTTTTATAATTTAATTGAAGAGCAATGGACACCTAGAGAAGGTTTGGCAATGACTCAATTTACATTTCTTAAGTGCTGTGGATAATTGAAGGTAGCAGAAATGGAAGTAGGGAGTTCAAGAAGCAACTACAGTAGTCTAGAAGAAAGATGATGGTAGCTTTAGCTATGGTATGATGACAACAGAAATGGAGAAAAGTAAATAAATTTGAGAAATATTTTGGCAACAGAACTGAGAGTGATAAACTGGAAGTGGAGAATGAGGGAAACACACAGATCAAGATGGCATGCATCTTGAGTAGACGGTGATGCCATTTACTGAGATGGAAAAGACAAGGACAAACTTGGGGGAAGGGAGGTTCTCAATAATTCAGTTTTGCACATGCTAAGTTTAAGGTGCCTTATGATTCATCCATGTATCCATCCAAGCAGACTGAAACTTGAAAACTCGAGAAATACCTGAGCTAAGACACAAAACTGGAAGTCACTGGATGCTATGGGTCAAATGTGTCCCCCAAAAGTTCAAGTATTAGAAACTTGATCCCCACTGTAACAGTTTTAAGAGTGTAGGAAATCCAATTATGATATTTGAAAGGTGGGACCTTTGAGAAGCTAATGGATCATGAGGACTAGGCCATCGTGAATGGATTAATCCATTTGTGGAGTAATGAGTTATCATGAGTGTGGACTGCTGGCTTTATAAAGAGCACATGTGAGAACTCTTTCCATTCATGCCATGTGATACCCGGTGTTGCCATGGGACCCTGTAAAGAGTTCCCACCCAGATGAAAGCCCTCACCAGATGCACCCCCTGGACCATGGACTTCCCAACCTCCAAAACTGTGAGAAATAAATTTCTTTTTTTTTTAATAAATTACCCAGTTTCAGGTAATATGTTATATGTAACAGAAACGGACTAATACACTGGCATATGGAGGTACAGGAAGCCATGAGAATGAGTAGATTACCTAGAGAGAAAGAGTAGAGTGAGAAAAGAAACCAGTACCAAGACACGAGGAACTCAACATTTAGGGTCCGGTAAAGGACAGAAAGATAGCAAAGCAGACTGAAATGGAATAGCTGGAAAGATAAGAATGTGGTATTAAGGAAACAAAGAGAAAGTGCCTGTGTATAATACTATGATAAGACCTAGAAACATAAGGACAGAAAAGTGTACCTGGACTTAGTAACACAGAGACCACTGGAGCCCTTTGCAAGAGTGGTTTAGGTGGAGGGATGCTTCTGGTTCAAGACAACAGACTGAGCACTCATTTATCTCACCCCCTTTCACTGACGGCAAGTTATATAAAAGTAAATAAACCCACCTCAGTAAAGAGAATGGTCTGGGAAGAGAATTATTAGCAAATGAGATATTTCAAGAAATTTCTGGAAAACTGAGAGTGGATGGGAAGTATGTAAAAGAATGAAACTAAGCAGAAGCCACAGTCCAGAATATGGATATATTACAAGGAAGTGGCAGGTAAAAGCAATTCTTTCTAAAGGAACCCTGAAAAGACTGCAGCCACAAAACTGACAGTTACAGAAGAAGAAAGTAAAAAGTAGGACTGAAAACTGGGGAATTATTTGCAAGTCTGTCTATGATACATTTATGCCAGTCAAGTTGTTGCTCACCACTTCCCTGAGCCATTCTCATAAGCAAACAAACAGGGTTGGGGAGAGCAAATGTGGTAGCCCCAATTAAATGGTTGTATCCTTCTCGCACACTGTAAAAGGAAGCCTGCAGTTAACGTACCACACCCATAAACACAAAACAGCTATGTAAGAAAAATCCAATTGGGAAAACAGAACTAGACCTACGTATATCACAGAAGAGAAATTTTACGTAGGCTATCTATAACATTCAACTTAGTCATTTATTCTTAAATAAGTTCATGGAAAAACCAAGTTAAAAGATAATACAAATCTTTCCATGAACTTCTTGAAGTACCCTTGTACAAAGGGACAATAAAGGATCACCAAACATATGAGGAAAACCAGCAACACAAAAGAAAAAAGTAAACAGAACAGGAAGAAAAGAAAGAAAATTCATGTATAGAAGAAAATGTAACAAAATTCTAACTGGTATACTCAGAAGAGAGTTTCTGGAAGATATTGCATCATAATAAGCATCAGTGAAAAAGAGCAGGGACAATCAGATAATAAGAAAAGGTTCTGGCTTAGAAATTAAATACATGATTGATGAAACTTAAAATCAGGGCTGAATAATATTTTTTGAAAAATTTTGGAGGAGAGTCTAAGGTATAAGTTTTTAGCTTTTTTTTTAACTGAAGAACTCTTTCAAAATAAAATGAAAGTGATAGCTCCAGAAAAATGCACATGTGGACAAATTAATTTTCTCAGCAATGAAGCAGTCCATGGAACTTCTGAAGACCATTCATAAACCTCAAGTTAAGAATTGTTAAGCTAAGGATTAACAATAAATTTTTAACATTTTTATTCAAAACTCTACATATGGGCTGCAAAAGTAACTCTAAAACTATTTTTGTCTATCAACTTTCATTATAAAATTCCCTCAACTGACTAAGCTGAAAACTTTTGATGAGAAAGGTTAATATAATGACCAGATGTGACTTACAAAATCCTTAAAGTCATAGTTCTCACCTTGTTCAAACTTTCACTATTCTGGGGAGTATAATCTCCTCTTGTTTTTTTTACAGCTGCATATCCTCCTGGACTATAGGGACAAAGGGGATTCCCCTTACTCTGACCTTCATGCCAAGGACTTTGATCCTTTGATATGAGTTTTATATTTACAATGTTTAATGGAATAGATATACAATGAAATTAATTGTCACACTTCACCACAGGTATAACACACATAATATAAACCACTCCGAAAATTCCTCCTTCAGCTTAAAGATTATGGATGGTAATCAATGTTTTTTTCAATTCTGTTTTTCAGGCAACAGTGAACACAATACATCCCATAAGTGAAACATAAAAAAGGACTTCCATATAACTTTAGAAGAAGCCTGCTTACCATCCTGCAGAGGAGAGAATTCTGAATTGCTCTTCTGCCTCGGTGGTGTTAACAACACAGCTGGCTCAAAAGTATGTGCTGGAAAATCGTTGGCCAGATTCACACTATCTGGGGGGGTTGGCACTTGAGACAGTTTAACAGGTAACTCATCCTGTGGAAATTCAACCACTTCTTCCCCTCTGAACACCGATGGCATGGAGACATTAGCATTAACAGTTGGACCCTCTGAAGAAGATGAGAAGATATTAGTACTTAAGGAACAAAAAAGAACTATGAGCACATTTAAGGTATTTATTTCTAAATGCATTTCAGTTAAATGAAAAATGCACATGGCCCCTACAGCCTTCACTCTCTAGGCTATATCCTCCTTTGCCAGTAATTCACAAGCAAGCTCCTATGGAGCCAGCAATGGGAAGAAATTGCTATTTTTGAGAAAAGTACTCAAGGCCCCAAAGCCATAAAAAGAAAGCCACTTAGGGACTTCTAAAAAATCTTACCTGGTGCTCCAGAATTTTTCATTATTTGTTATGGATAGCTTTCTAATGAAATGACAAATAAAACAGCAAAAATAAGGCACATTGACACACTGAGCTACATATACAAAGTTCATTACAAAATGAGGTAATTTCATAGTCATGCATTATCGCAGTATTATCATATTCCATACTGAAGAAGATAGTAACCTGGTTTCACCTTCGTAAATTTTTCTGATTTTTTCCACAGGCAATAACAAGAATTAACAATAAACTTATAATACACTCACTCCCAGGCCTTTTCATCTACAGGGTAACTAAAAGCTTTCTCAGTAGTGAAGCTTAAGTCAGATAATAGTAAAGCACTGACAAAATCCTTGACTGATATATTAATAGCAAGACTCCACCAAAAGACAATGCCCTAACCATTGAGTTTACTTCGTGCAAGGTAAATTTTAGTCAGCCACTTCCTAGAATCCATCCTAAGAAAACAGTGGTAAATACATAAACCACTTTCCATGCAGACACTCATCAAAGTATTACTTAAAACTAAAAAATATGAAAAAGCCTAAAATGTTCTGTTCAGCCTACAGCATTTGATGGCACTCAAGGTGAAGAAAGGATTTCAAAACAACATCACGTAAAAACAAAAGTTATTAATTTCTAAAACTCAGTATTTGTATTCTTTCCAAAACTATTTCTTCTCCTCCTGATCTGGGGCACTGTGATTGAAAGTGCTAGCACTAATGTTTCACTGTCTAGGTATCCAGTTCTGCTACTTTTTACCTCTGTGACTTTGCTAAGTTGCCAACCCTCTCTAAGGCTCAATTTCCTCATCTTTAAAATGGGGATAACAATAATAACTACCACATAAAACTATTAAGATAATTAAATGAGACCATACATATAAGACTAATTAAATGAGACCACACATATAAGACTTTTGAAAGTACCTGGCATAGAGCAAGCATCCAATAAATATTAAGTGGAAAAGTGTGGTAATTAGAGTAGTGATAATACTATGCATAAACAGCCAATAACTCCATATAAGTTTAGGGATTTAGAGTTTGGTTTGTTTGTTACTTGAAGGCCATTAAGTAGTTTAATGACAGTTGGGATAACACCACACTCACCTGGATTGTCCATAATTCTTCTACTTGTGAGTCCCCTTTCTGGTGCCTGACTTTCTTGTCTGTTATTTATCACAGGACAGTTCTTAATGGCATGTGTGAGTGATATAAGTTGTTCATCTGTTGTGACCATGTACTGCTGAAGTCTTGCCTAGAGAAGAAATGAAATAACATCACTGCATATCAAACATCAAACCATCACCTAGAAAGCAAACCATACCAAGAATACATGTGTGTGTGTGTATAATATGATTTTATATACACCAGGAATTTGAGACTATCATTCAAATTCTATAACAATTATATACATAATTATGAATAGTCTAATAGTACCATGATAAAGAAATGGTTAAGTAAATCAATGGAATATTAATTAATAAATACCCTGCTTTAACAATAAGAATTAACCTTTTTCATGGGACTTTCAGTTTACAAAATCTCTTCATATAGCTGATTTCAACTGACTCTCAAGTTACCTCAAGAGACAGACATATCAGGTGAAGGAAACTCAGAATATTACACAGGCATTTAAACTGATAAACACAAATATTAAATAGATTCATGGTAATGTATATAAAGGGAATGTAAGGGAAAATAGAAAAGCACAAAATTCTATATGCAATATGAATACAACTTCATACAGTATTTTAAATACATGTGTGAGATAACACTGTACTTTATATATATGTATATAGATATGTACTCATATTCTCATATTTGTCTCTGTGTACATATGTACATATCTTTTATACATATATTTTAATATTATTAAAGTTTTCTTTTATTTAAAAGATCATTCACAAAATACCATACCCATAGATTTTTCTGTCATACAGCTGAATATGTTAAAGGTTTGCAATTCTATTCTTACATTTAAAAGTCAACTGGATTGCCCAGAAGTTTAGGTGAATTTGTTTTGTTCTTAATCTTCTCCACATTGAAAATGCAAGTCATCTGAAAGCATCAGGTTTGATTACAACCACATAATGCAAGTTAAGTACTGGTATTACAGAAATAGTTCTTAGAAGCAGAGAAGATGGCAGGTGGAATAAAGTTCTGTAAACTGCTGAGATCTTGTAACAAAGACAGTAAGAGAAGCTACGGATGGATAGCTACTGACGAACTACTATCTAAGCATAATATAGATATATATGCATATATCCATATTTACCATACATACTTAGAGATATACAAGCATCTGACAAAAATCAGGTATGGCAAGACATCAGAAATATGAATGAAATATACTAAACATTTTTATATTACCAGCCCAAATTTTTTCCCAAATGCCACTCATTTATCCAGTGGTCTACTCAACATCTCCATCTAGAACTCAAAAAGACTTCTCAAGCTTAAAATGTACCAAACCAAACTCCTCCTGAAGCCTTCCGCACTTAATGAATAGCAACATAATCCTTCCAATAGCTCAGTCTGAACCTCTGTAATCACCCTTGACTCTTCTCTCGTATCCTCTCCTTCACCTCATTTCCAATCCATCAGCAGACTCCATTGGTCGGCCTTCAAAATATATTCAGAATTTGATCACTTTTCACACTCTCTCCTACTTCCACCAAGCTGCCTTGTCTCACCTGAATTATTCCAATAACTCCTATATGTAATATTCTATTTCTGTGTTTGGCCACCTAGTCTAGTTTTATACTGTTCTCAAACTATATGCTAAGGCATCTTAAACATCAGAGTGAACTCACAGGGGCACCAGAAGACATTTTAAGTTTTCACAGGAAACAGTGATGCCTGATATCTATCAAATATTGGTGACTATTAACTTGAGGCAGTTCACACTTCCAACATTAGATTGTATTACATTCCTTTTGATGATGTCAAATCTTCTCATGGCTGGGTTTTCAGCAGTTGTTACGCTAAAAAAATAAGTTTTGGATAAAAATCAATGTGGAACAGGAAATAAAAGTGATGGTGTCCAATATGATTCCAAGCTTTGCAAAGCTGCACAGTGCTCAAAAAGTACACATATCCCATTAATAAATAATTGTGGCTATTTAAGCATGAAATACAAATATTACATTCTTTTTCAATTTATACATATTATTTTTTCAAACAGCTCCTCAGTTGTTAGGACATAAGGTGTTTGGACCTAACTACTTAATAATTGGAAAAATTAGGTATTTCTTTTGGCCTAGGGGTGTCATGAGACACTAAGGGCATTGTGACCTGAGAAAGGACAGCAACCTCTGACTTAGTCTCAACATATAGGCCAGAGTCATCCTCTTAAAACCTAAGTCAGATCACATTTCTTCTCTTTAGTAGTTTCCCATCTCACTCAGTGTAAAAGCCCAAGTTCCTAACCAGCATGCAAGACCCTATGTGGTCTGGCTTATCCGATCTTGTCCCCTACTGCTCTCCCTTTCCCAGATTCCACTCTTTCCACACTGGTCTCCTTGATGACTGTGAGCTCACCAGCCACTCTCCCACCCCAAGACCTTTGCACTTGCTTTTCTTCTGCCTAGACTAGACTGCTCTTCTCTCAGCTACCTGCATGCTCACTCTCTCACCTCTTCCAGGTCTTTGCTCAAATGTCACTTCCTCAGACAGACATGACCCATCCCATTTATAACTGCAACCCACACCACTGTAGGCATTTCCCATGACTTTTACTTGCCTTATTTTTTTCAAAGTAGATACCACCATCCAAGTTATTACATACTTTACTTTTCTTAGGATTCATTTAGAATATAAACTCCCTCACCGTATACTAAAATCAACTCAAAATGGATTAAGGATTTAAATATACACCCTGAAACAATAAAACTTCTTAAAGAAAACATAGGAGAAACACTTCAGGAAATAGGACTGGGCACAGACTTCATGACTACGACCCCAAAAGCACAGGCAACCAAAGGAAAAATAAACAAATGGGATTATATCAAACTAAAAAGCTTCTGCACAGCAAAAGAAACAATTAACAGAGTTAAAAGACAACCAACAGAGTGGGAGAAAATATTTGCAAAATATACATCTGACAAAGGATTAATATCCAGAATATATAAGGAACTCAAACAACTTTACAAGAAGAAAACAAGCAACCCAATTAAAAAATGGGCAAAAGAGCTAAGTAGGCATTTCTCTAAGGAAGATATACAAATGGCCAACAGACATACGAAAAAATGCTCAACATCACTCAGCATCCGGGAAATGCAAATCAAAACCACATTGAGATACCATTTCACCCCAGTTAGGATGGCTAAAATCCAAAAGACCCTGAACGATAAATGCTGGCGAGGTTGCGGAGAAAAAGGAACTCTCATACATTGTTGGTGGGACTGCAAAATGGTGCAGCCTCTTTGGAAAATGGTATGGAGGTTCCTCAAACAATTGCAGATAGATCTACCATACGACCCAGCTATCCCACTGTTGGGAATATACCCAGAGGAATGGAAATCATCAAGTCGAAGGTATACCTGTTCCCCAATGTTCATCGCAGCACTCTTTACAATAGCCAAGAGTTGGAACCAGCCCAAATGTCCATCATCAGATGAGTGGATACGGAAAATGTGGTACATCTACACAATGGAATACTACTCAGCTATAAAAACGAATGAAATACTGCCATTTGCAACAACATGGATGGACCTTGAGAGAATTATATTAAGTGAAACAAGTCAGGCACAGAAAGAGAAATACCACATGTTCTCACTGATTGGTGGGAGCTAAAAATTAATATATAAATTCACACACACACACACACACACAAAAACCGGTGGGGGGGGAGAAGATATAACAACCACAACTACTTGAAGTTGATACGACAAGTAAACAGAAAGGACATTGTTGGGGGGGCGGGGGGGAGGGAGAAGGGAGGGAGGTTTTGGTGATGGGGAGCAATAATCAGCCACAATGTATATCGACAAAATAAAACTTAAAAAAAAAAAAAAAGAATATAAACTCCCTGAGGGCAAGGATTTCTAGATTTTGTTCACTGTTGTAAATCCACCACCTAGAAGAGTGCCAGCTCGACAGTAGGTGCTCAATAAAGATTTGCTGAATGAATTAGCACATTTTAAAACTGCACACCTTCAAGGAAAACTAAAAACATATGTTCATAGAAAAACATGTACTGTTTTTTTTTTTTTTTAAAAAGGAGCAATCTGTCAAGTGGGAAAGAGGACTTACCTAACAAATATGAAGACATTGTAAACAACAGTAAATGGCATCTGATGTGATTACAAGAGGGCTCCTCAAAGGCTATCCTCTACTGTTTTGAAATTGAAAGTGGCTATCCTAACACTCATTTCACATTTTGGATTAACTACTGTAATACTGGTAGTTATCATTTAAATATAGATTCTGTCTTCCCACTAAATAGTAAGTTTCTTAACAAAAACAGACTTATTCTATATACTATTTGCAGTCCAAGATGCTACTGTAGTACCTCCAATTTGATACATGTTCAATAACAGCTACTATTGATGGTAATAATAAGGTTGATAAACAATCACATCAGTACAGCTAAACCAAAGGCAACTATACAAGAATCCCATACATATTTAAAGATGTTTCATATTACTAAACATAGAAAAGTTTCAGTGAAACTTTTGGGATCTCATCTGAGTACCTGTGTAGTAGTATTTTCTTCTCTAAGAAGAAGAATTTCAGCTGTCAGAGCATCAATGAGCTCTCGATGATCACCTAATAGTTGTTGCAGTTGCTCCCTTGTCTCTACTTCTTTACGTAGTTGGAGCTCACTCTATAAAAAAAAAAATCAAATAAACTTCGAACAATAGCACCACATGCTGAAAACTAAGTTTCTACTCAAAGCCATGAAAGAACACATTACAAAGAAGCATATATTATGTGATCATAATGAGAAATAAAAATATTTATTAAAAGATTATATTTAATTTAATAAAATGTGCTGCTTTATCCTCTTCCCTCCTTTAAACAGAATACAATGAACAAAATGGTATATAGAATTAAATAACTACATCTTTTTAAAAAGAAAGTGTTAGCCTATACATATACATACTGTTTGAATATACAAAGACCATTTCTAGAATGAAACACTGGTATTTGGAAATGACAGTTCGTTACAAAGAAGCAACAGGTTGGCTGGAAGTTAGGGGTGAGAGTCAGATTTTTCATTGTACACTCTTCTGCATCTTGGAATTTCATACCATATGATTGTATCACCAATTCAAAAATTGAGTTTGTTAAAATGTAATTAAAAATAAATGACTACAGGTTTAAATGGCTTAGCTTTGTAAAGCAAGTGATTAACTAAAAAGTGCATTCTTCTAAGGCTGCAATACTTTCTGAGAGCCAAAAGCACACTCCTAAAAATTCCTGAATTAAGGGTGAAAGAATGTTCAGACAGTGCAACAAATCTTTCATTAAAAAACAAGTTTAGAAGGACACCTCCAGAGAAAATAAAACATCTGAATTAGAATGGTGAATTTTTTTTTAATAATAAAATTTCCTTAAACATTTTTCTTATATCTGTTTAACAGATTTAAGTACATAACAACAATTTAAATAATTTTTTCAAAGATGAAATACATAGCTAACTCTAATTCTACAGCATTTTGAGGACTGATTATTACATTCTGAAGACTAATAATTACAGTTGTCCCTCAGTATCCATGGGAGATTGGTTCCAGAACCTCCTGCAGATACCAAAATACATGGATGCTCAAAGTGTGATATAAACTGTTGTAGTATTTGTATACAACCTATGCACATCCTCTCATATATTTTTATTTATTTATTTATTTATTTATTTATTTATTTATTTATTTATTTATTTATTGTTTTGTGACTGGTAAGGGGATCGCAACCCTTGGTGTGGTGTCGCCCGCACCACGCTCAGCCAGTGAGCACACCGGCCATCCCTATATAGGATCCAAACCTGCGGCGGGAGCGCAGCGCGCTCCCAGCGCGGCACTCTCCCGAGTGAGCCATGGGATCGGCCCCTCTCATATATTTTTAATCATCTGTAGATTACTAATAATATCTAATACAATGCAAATGCTATGTAAATAGTTGTTATACTGTACTGTCTAGGGAATAACAACAAGAAAAAATGCCTGTACCTCTTCAGTACAGATGCAGTATATTTTTTAAATCCATGGTTGGTGAAATCCATGGATATGGAAGGCCGACTATATTTGCAAATAGGTTAAAGAAACAATTGTTGCTTGTTTTGTGTTTTCACAACAAAACACCTCCCACTTAGACAATGAAGCCAAACCCAAGATGCCAGGCATATAGAGAACATGAAGAATTTCCCCCTTATCAAGTCTATACATTACAGGCAATTCTACTCTCCAAACTGAACTAACGTGGGAGGAAACAGAGAAAAGCAATAGAATGAGGACACAATTAATAGTTCTATTTAACCTATAACTGACAAATAGTAATATTTAGTATCAACACAAGATATAATTTTATACATATATAGCAGATTTACCTTACTAAACTATAATTTGCTGAAGCTCATGCTAAAATCAAAATCACTTATCTGAGCATGTATGAACTAATGGTAGAGGGAGATTAAGAGGATAAACCTTTATTGCAGATAATCTAAAGCTGAGGTATTTTAAACAAAGCCAAATTTGACTGTACTTTATTTGGAGGCAGCAATAAATTAAGTGGAAAGGAAAAAACCTCCACATCTGCCTGAAGGGAAGACAACTAATAACCTCATGCTCTTACCTCTTTCAGGTACCGAACCAGGCGACAGAGAGAGCTCACCAGTGACAAAGTGAAGCCGGTAAGACCCTGGCTGCTCTGCAGTCTCTTGACCTCACGTCCTGTCCACTGCTCATATTCTTCCATTTCATGTTCTACTTCATGTATCATGTGTTTGAGGACATCCAGGCTGGAATTATTGCTACTTGGTAAGTCTGCAGAGGTTGTACTACTTGATAATATGTTTTTCTTCTGCTTGGAAGGTACACACAAATCCGGTTTTCTTTTCACTGATAATGACAGAAGTCATTCTATTTCAAGACCAGGAAAAGTTACAACTAGAAAACTACTAGAAAAATCTTTTGACTACTGCCCACAATTTATAAAAGGTTTCTATAGAAGTTGTCATCATTTTTCTCATAAAAATCTATAAAGTTTAAACCTGGTTTACACTATCTATAATGAACGCACTTAGACCCATCTTTCCAGAGTTACATGGGATAGGTGGCATTTCTTAGCTACCATTCCACAAATTTACTTAATTGGGTACAACTGGATGAGCTTAAGGGAAAAAACATTTACTAAGAGATTAAGATAGCTGTGTCAAGTTACTAGTTTAATAATTCATCTCTGTAAATTAAGGAACTGAACCTTTATTAAACAGCTGTTTTTGCTTCCTTGAGTTCAGCACTTGTCCCACAACACAGCTTGAATCTAGAGTCTCAGCAGATTCTTCAGGCTGAAGTCTGGTTTGAATTCTCTTGACAACGTTGGTAGCATTCAGAGCAGCTAAAACAACAACATTTCCAAATGTATCTCAAGTGAACAAACTTTTTTTTTTTTTTTTAATATTTCAATTGAAAGATCCATCAATATTTAGTCAATTAGGCTAAGGCAATCAAATCTCAAATAACATTCCTTTAAGAATTACTGTGTTCAAGAAAGAATCTAATAAAGCAGATTACTAGAAATAATGCAAAGGGAGAACAAACCTCTTTGTTCCCCTGATGAAAGGGCAGATGATGGAGTTTCTGGAGGGGTTATTTGTGACTGTGTCGCTATTTTCTGCTGCATATCAGTCCACAATTTACTAATTAACTCAGAATTCTCTTCCTTTAGTTGTTGGAGAAATCTATAAATTATGGGACAATAAGCTATATTAGAATTAATAGGTGCTATCATTTAAACTGTCCGACTATTCACGTTTGCTTGAAAGGAGCTTTTAGTAATTCATAATCAAAGAAAAAATAGTTTTTGCTTCAACTGATAAGATAGGTACATAGCTAAAATGCCCATTATCTTAGTGTTAGAAGGAATCATTCCATCTCCCTCCCAGTTTCTTACCTACCTTAGCCCTAATTTAGGAGCATTTGCTCTTTCTGCAGTTTTGTGATATGGCTCTGTCCTCCTCTGTTTTTCTTAAAGTAATTAAGCATACTTGACTCAGTCCCTTTTGGTTTCTCTCTCCTACAAAGAAGCCTGTCCAGAGAGCAAACAGTCTCTGCTCATCACTCAAATAAATTTACTGAAGCAGACTTTTCCCCTGTGCATCAGGCAGGGGGCAGAGGGAGTAATAGGAGGAGCTGAAATTTAGGTTATTATTTGTAGGCCTTTTGGTTACAGAACTAAGCGTTGTGCAAAAACATCTTTATCATTGATAAAGCTGATATTTTAATCTTCACCTATCTGATTCTATTTCTACTGTCTATTTCTCACTTGAATTGAAACTTAAGGAAGTAGGGGACCAAGAAGTAGAAACAACCCAAATGTCCACAGCTAATGAATGGATAAGTAAAATGTGGCATAGCCATATAGTGAAATATTATTCAGCCATATAAAGGAATGGAACACTGATATATACTACATTAATGAACCATGAAAACATTATGTTAAGTGGAAGACACCAGACACAAAAGACAGCATATTGCATGATCTATACATATATGAAATGTCCAGAATAGGCAAATCTATAGAGACAGAAAGTAGATTAGTTGTTGCCTAGCACTGAAGAGTTTAGAAGGAAATGGGGTTCAACAGCTAAAGAGTAGGGAGTTTCTTTTGGGGGTGAAAAGACATTCTAAAATTAATTGTAGCAATGACTGTATAACTCTGAATATACTAAACACCACTAGATATGACACTTTAAATGAGCAGACTGTGTGGTATACAAACTATAAATCTGTAGAGGATTAGAAATCTTGATTCTCGGTTGATTATTAGATAGGGTTTTTAGGTAATGCATGTATGGGACAAAAGTCCTCAGATAGGAGGCAAGAGCCTACAGCTAGAGGGCAAGAACCCACCAAATCAATTCTAATCATGTATATGTTGATTCTCAGTTGATTTTTAGTATAGGGTTTTTAGGTAATGCATATATGGGACAAAAGTCCTCAGGAGGCAAGAACCTACAGTTAGAGGGCAAGAGCTCACCGAATCAATTCTAATCACTATTTAGATAAGGGATTGTATACACTGATTATTAATATAATGGGTTCATTGGAAGATTTTGTGAGAAGGAAACTCACACAGGTTTAAAGCCTTTAATGCGAACAAGAAAACTCAAACAAAACAGGGATTGTTCTGAGGGCAATAACCCTTAAGACAACAAAGCTTAAATGATGGGAAAATACGTGAGTTAAGATTTCCAAGGACATTTTGCTATATTAATTAGTACATGGGGGTTGTTCCACATTTTGCTTTAAGCTGTTTCTTTGAGTTTCTCAAGGAGTCAGGCATTTTAATGATTATCTTATTGTTTCTTTTGCATGTCACATAGCTTAGATTTATGACTCTTTTGATGGTATATTGTTTAAACTATTTTGAACTGTACCTGCTTGGATGAAGATTGTTACATAGCCAATTTCTTTATGTTCTTACTATGATTGATTAACCATCTGTGTTTTCCCTATAATTTTCTTGTCTTTACAATAAAAACTGAAGCAAAAACTGACTCGGGGTTGTACCCAGTTTCACCTTCTAACAGAGGAGTTGCTGACGTGCAGTCCCTTCAGGCTTCTCATTGCATTCATGTTGCTTTGAGTAATCTTTTTGCTTCTCTGTTACACAGCGAGAGGTGTACCATAAATCAAGAAAGCTGTCCCCCCCCCGCAAAAAAAAAGAGGAAGGAGGTAATCTTATTTATTGGCTCCACAAACCTCAACCTAAAGGAGTTGCTTTCAAGCACACTATGGACAGCACATTAGAACACTAGTTGCAAAAAAACATACTTAGTGTGAAGGTTAATTCTAGGTGTCAACTTGGTTAGATCAAAGAATGCTGAGAAACCTGGTAAAGCTATCTTTTTAGGTGTATCCATGAGGGTGTTTCCAGCAGAGATTAGTATAAGTCTGAGTGGATTGGGTGGGAAAGACCCATCCTCAATGTGGATGGAAACTCACTGAAGCTTGAATTGTGTCCCCCAAGTTTTATGTATTAGAAACTTAGCCCTCACGGTAACTACTCAGAGGATGGGAAATCCTATTACGGTAGCTGAAAGGTGGAGCCTTGAAGAGGTGATTGGATTGTAGGACAATTCAGTAGTGAATGGATTAAAAATGGTGGTTGGGGGCGTGGTTCTGAGGGCTATAAAAGAAGAGGAGAGTCTGTCTCTTGCTCTCTGCTCTCTCTGCTTCCACCATCTTGCAATGTGAGACTCCTGGGTCACTGTTGCCACCACCAGATGGACTTTGAACTTCCCAGCCTCAGAAACTGTAAGCAATAAATTTCATTTTCTTTATAAATCACCCAGTTTCAAGTGTTCTGTTATAGCAACACAAAATGGACTAATACACTTAGCAAAAGGTCTGTGATGTATTCCACTCAAAGGGAAGTAGTTACTAAGGCATCAGAAAGAGCCCTTTGTAAGACAGAATTATGTCTAAGTCCAACCTTCAGGATAAACCCCACAAAGAGTGTTCTAGTGAGATTGCTGAACCAGTTCGGCAAATAAATCCTTCAGTCTGAAACTCACTTTACTGTCTCTATGTTCATAATTTTAAGAGTTAGTTTATGTGAAATAATAACAACAAAAATAATACATCTATGGTAGGCTAAAAAATGGTCCCCCAAAAGATACAACTTAATTCCTGGAACTTATGAATGTCACTCTATCTGACTGCATTAGTCCATTTCTGTTGCTTATAATAGAATACCTGAAACTGAGTAATTTATAAGGAAAATGAAATTTATTTCTTACAGTTTTGGAAGCTGAGTAATCCAAGGTCCAGGGAACACATCTGGCAAGGGCCTTCTTCTCGGTGGGAACTCTCTACAGGGTCCTGTGGCAACCAGGGTGTCACATGGTAAGAGAATGGCCTGAGCAAGAGAGAGCTAACCTTCTCACTTGCCCTCCTTCTAAAGCAATCAGTACCATGCCTATTACTCCAGGAATGGACCAATCCATTCACAAGGGCACAGTCCTCACTGTCTAATCAAGCTCCATCTTTCAAATACCATAATCAGATTTTCCACCCTTTTAGCACTGTTACAATGGGGGTCAAGCTTCAATGAGTTTGGGGGGGACATTCAATTCACAGCACTGAGTAAAAAGCAACTTTTCAATGTGATTAAGTTAAGGATCTTCAGATGAGGAAATATGATCCTGTATTATCCAGGTAAGCCCTAAATTCAAATCATGCGTATCCTTATATGAGGGGGCAGAGGGAGATCTGACACACACAGTGAGAAGATAATGTGAAGACAGGGGCAGAGATTGGGGTGATGCAGCCACAAGGCAAGGAAGGCCAATAGCCATGAGAAGCTGGAAGAGGCAAGGAGCAGATTCTCCTATAGAGCCTCTGGAAGGAGTGTGGCTTTGCTAATACCTTGATGTCAACCTACTAAAACTGATTATGGATTTCTGGCCCCCAGAACTGGTAAAGAATAAATTTCTCCTGTTTTAAGCCACCAAGCTTGTGGTAATTTGTTACAGCAACCCAGAAACTAATATACCACCTTAAACTTATTTGGCAACTTTCATTTCAAAATCTCAAAGTACTTTGTACATAGTATTCTTGAAGTATTAGAGTGGGGGAAGTCATTACTTGAAAATATTTATCTTCATCCAAAGACAATATACTGTCTTAGATCTGAAACTCTCTTTCATTCATTTTATTTACTTTGGGCATTGATTCAAATTCAATCTCCTTCAATTTTCATTGATTACCACTTAATGCCAATTTTATTTTATGGCAGCATCAACTGCAATAAGGACATTATTTCATAGAAAGAGGAATATCAGCATCTCTAATTTATATCCCTAACATATAAACCCCCATCCAAAGAAAGCTACCCAAGCCTCCTGGAAACAGTAACTTTGCTTGCCATCCAGTTGTTGCCTCTGGGATTTCCTCCCTTTTTGCCATGGAAGCCTCTACCAGCATCTTTCCCTTTCCCAACTCTAGCCTTTCTTCTTCCCACACAAAGATCTACAGGGAAGACAGTGGCAAAGGGAAAAGTGAAGGAAACACTTGCAATTACGACTCCTTCCTCTGAAGGCACTAATCCCCAGAAACATTAATGACCCAGCAGAGGCTTTTGAGGATTGGATTAGAAACTTATTTATAATATATAATATTAACTCTATGAGAATTCTATTGAGTGCTCACAGAAAAATATATTCACAGAAATTTTCAAAGCAGAGGGCACCTTAGATAAAGATCATGTTTTACCTGTCATATTTTACAACTGAGAAAGTAAAGACCCACAGATTATCTAACTAGTTAATATCCAAAGGCTCCATCTCCTGATTTCAAGCCTAATGAATCTTCCACTACCTCACGCCGAACAGTTAACAAGTAACATTTTGAGACATAAGGTATTCAAAAGTTGGAAACTGCCTATTCATACAACTAACAAGATAAAACTAACCTTAACCAACCAAATAAAAAATAGTAACTCAATTCAAACAAAGAATAAAAGTAATTCTGTACAAGGCTACTTACATTTAAGTTCTGAAAGAAAAAGTGCTTAAAAGATGATACATATTTCCAGAGAAATTTTCCTAAGAAAATGGTGACCAGCTAAACCTGAATTACTCTTCATATCCTCCAAAACACTATAGAGTGCAACAAGAAGAGCACATAAAACAGCACCTAACCCACACCATCTACATTACTGGCAGATAGAAAAATACTACTAATTTCACGTTACCTATAAGTGGCAAAATAAACACCAAATTCCAGCAAAGATACTTCCTGAGCTCTTTCCAGAGCCTTTTCTGTAGAGAGTGGAGGTGGTTCAAAATCACTACACAGAGAAGGGGAAAGCTAAGACCCTAATAGTGATAAAAACCACCCCCAGAAGGAGAAAGTCCAAAGTGTGCAAATACTTTAAAAAAAAAAAACAGCCTGGGAGATCCCAACACTGCCAAAAAAGAACACAAAAGTGTACAGAACTTAAGGTGGTAGCCTTGGAAAGACATCACTTCTTGGGGAGAGGTGCCGTTTAGAGACTGAATGATGAAGGAAAAATAAATAAATAAATAACAGTCCTTCAAGGCAAAACAGAACCACTATATGGAAGATAAATCAACTTTTACCCACCAATACTTTTCTTTTAAAAAGCATTCATTAAATAAGCCATACTTCACTAAAATTGATAGAAGAGCATAGTCTTGAACAGGAATCTTGTAAGCCACCCCCATACTCCCAACACAGTCCACAAAACATACAGACTACAATAGTCTACATCCATACAAAGACAATCTAACAAAATAGAAAATTTAAATTGAAATATTTCAGCTAATGAAAATTCCTCCCCTGCTCACAGTAAAAAAGGGGGAAAGGGAGGACAGAAGAAAATTATAACACAATATTCCAAATGGAATTAAATATTCATAAATCAGCATGTGGAGAGATATATACAAATCTTGAATCAGAAATTCTAAAACTAAGAACAGAAATGGACAAACACCACACCAAGAAGAAAAAAAAACAAGAATTGAATGAACCCAAGAAAGATATTTTTAAAAAAGAAAAAACTATCTCAGAAATGGTTATGGTGTCTAATAGAGAATTGTTAAATAAAAATGTAATAAGGAACATTGAAGAATTAGAAGAAAACAACTAAAAGAATAATAATAAGATTAAGAAGAATAGGAGAAATAAGATACAGTGTTCTATAGCACTGTAGGGTAACTATAATTAACAATTTATTGTATACTTTCAATTAGCTAGAAGAGAGAATTTTGAATTTTCCAAACACAAAGAAATGATTAATGTTTGAGGTGATGAATACATTAATTATCCTGATTTTATCACTGCACATCATTCACATGTATTGAAATATCATACAACACCCCATAAATGTGCAACTATTATGTGTCAATTTCAAAAGTTTTAATAAAATGAAAAAAAGAAGACTAAGAAGAACAAAAAAAGTTAGTAAAAAGAAGTGCTAGAAATGGAAGTCATGAAAGGAAAGTCCCTGAAAAAGAAAAACAAAACAATGATATGAGTTAATATTTAAAACTATAATCCAAGAAAACTTCCTAGCAATAGTAATAAAAAAATAAATAAACAAACAAAACTGAATCTACACCTTAAAAGGGCCAACTGTGCTGGAAAAGGGAAAATTGACCTGGAAAGATAAACTTCAAACATATTTTAACAATACCTAAATTTAAAGGTAAAATAAATTTCAAAGATAAAGGAAATCAAGTCACTACACAAAAACACAAATTACTTATAAGGGCAAGAAAATTATCCTAGCATCAGTTTTCTCAGAAGCGTCATACAAAGCAAACTAAGAGTACAGCAGCATCTTCAAGAAAGTCAACCAAAGTATGAACCAAGCATTTTATATCTAGCCAAGCTGACCTTCAAATATAAAAGCTACAGAAAAAATTTTAAAGAACTCAGGGAATACTATATTCACAAGCCCTACAGCATGAGCTTCATCTAACTGAGATATTCAACTAAAAGATAACTAGTGAAACATCATAAAAGGACTGATGATGAGCACTTAATATATTTAATTATAACTCTAAGACAAAAACAAAAATGGGATACACATGGAAGCACAGTATATAAATGTTTTACATTTTGCCAAAGCAAAAAAAAAAAAAAAAAAATGCAACTAAAAAATAGAGAGGATGGAGAGAAAAGAATAAGAAGAATGGAATATAGAATAACTTACTCGTTGCATAGGCAACAGATGGAAGTAAAAAAAAAAATTTAAAACTGACACACCTGACAGTGAAAGGTTACATAAGAATAAGAAAACAGGACTAACGCCTCTATAAAAGGTAAATATACAAAGGTAACCACTAGAACAAAATTGCAAATTTCCTAAATACCAGAAGAAATTTTTCAAAAGAACAGAGAAAAGAGATCACAAACAGAAGCATAACAATAATTATACTACAATATATAGTACTATTAAATAATATGACAAGGTTGACATCAAACATAACAACCGCATCAATAATTGTTACAAGCTTACTTTGACAATTAAAAGAATATTTTCAAATTGCCTAATAAGGCAAGACCCAACCCTGCATTCAATACAAGAGATACCCCTGATACAAAATAATCTTGAAAGGCTAAATAGAAAAGGACATAAAATATATATTTTGCTAAATATAAAAAGCAAAGCTAAACCAAGCAATCAGAAACAAGAAGAAAGCAGAGGTTTCATTCCCAGTATCAGACAAAGTATAACTGAAGCCAAAAGGCATTAAATATGACAAAGGATATTTATAATGCTAAAAGTCATAAATCATAATGAAGATATAACACTATGGATATCCATGTACCAAAAAACACAACATTCAGCTTTATAAGAAAGAAAATATTTAATTCCAAACAGAATTAAATATACTTAAACAAGAAATGCAAAGAGAAATAGAAACACACTAACGGTAGAAGACTTTAATATACCATTCTCAGTATAAAGTAGTGGTAAAAGTAAGTAAGGATACAGAATAAACAACATAATCAATGAGGCAGAACTTATGGATACTCTTATAGAACTTTATACCTTGTTAATAGAGTTATACCTTCTTCTAAAGCACACACATGCAAACTACACAAAAATTTGATCGTATATTATGTCACAAAGAAAACACATTAAGTTCCGCAAGTAGAAATATTATAAACCACACTATAAATGCAACATAATAAAACAAGAAATAACAATTTTTAAAAAAATCTATGAGACAACTCTTAGATAAAAGGGGAAATATAAACTGAAATTATCTTATTTCTAAAGCAATAAACTACTACATATCAGAATATATGGTGCACATTTAAAATAGTGATCAGAGAAAAATTCAGAGCCTTAAACATGTTTATCAATTAAACATAAAAGAATGAAAATAAGTGTATAAAATTCTCAATTCAAAAAGCTAGATCAAAGCCAGAAAGCACAAAGAAGATAATAAAGATAAACACAAAAACTGATGAGGAAATCAGAAAACTTGTATCTCTAATTAATAAATCAAAATACTAATTATTTGAAAAATTAACAAAATAGACAAACTACTAACCAATCTAATTTTAAGAAAGGGGGAGAACCAAAAGAAATTAATGGGGGAAGGGGGAGTAAATAAGCACTGAAACAGAAGAAATTGTTTAGAAGTTCAGAGATTATTGACAGACATCTATGGAAATACATTTACTAACCTAAATGAAATGAAAAATTTCCTAAGAAAAATAATTTGCAAAAATTGGCTTGAGTAGAAATAGAAGGAACAAATAATTCAATCTCCATAAAAGAGATAAAGTTGTTATGGCACTTCCCAACAAAAAAAAAAGCACCAGGCACAAATAGCTTCACAGGAGAAATCTACCAGCCTTCAAAGAACAGAGAGTCTCAATGCTATATAAATTGTTCCAAAACTTGCAGAGAGGGCAGAGAATCAATATGGCGGAATAGAAGGTCCCCAGTGTATCTCTCTCCCACAGTCAACTAATTTGCAACTATTAAAAAGCAAAGGCTGCCAAGCTGGGACTGCTAGAACTCAAGGGAAGAGGAAGAGAGACCTACAGAGTTCATGAGGGCGAGAGAAGCCACAATAAGAGAAAGAAGGGACCACTCCAACTATTTTGAGCCCAGGCCATTTCAAAGCTGGCCCTGATGAGCACATGGAGCAAAAGCTGGCAAAAGCCACAGCTGTGCCCTTTGCATAAAGTTGTTTAGAGACTGTAAGGGAGAGAAGGGCCTTGGTGGCCTCCAGGCCAGCAAGACCACTAACAGGGTTCGCGTGGACCCACATACAAGTGAGGGGCCATAGACAACAGAAAAAAGGAGCTAATCAAAGGTCAGTGAGTCATGACAAAGGAACAGCACATGGCCTGCCCCATGGAAATGTTTGGAATGTGGGGAGTGTGGAAGACTGGCCTACTGGGGGAACACTGGGGCACAGCATGGTCAGCTGATCTGCCCTCCAATCAGCACAGGACCACTCAATGGAGACTGGTCAGGAATACAGAACTGCAGAGGGTACAGTTTGCTGAAAAGATACAGGACCAGACCAGATTTCCAACACAACCCAGCGGAATCAGACCTCACAAGACCTGGAAGTGTTTAAAAGGTCAACAATTAAAACCTGAGCAAAACAAAAATCAGCAGCAGCACAGCAATTTAGCTCAACCACAGGACTCAAGTGGTGGTCCCCACAGGAAGTTCCCCCATTTTAGAAATAAGCAGGGACTTCCAATCAAGATGGCAGAACAGATGGTACCCAGAATGACCGTTTCCAACAATCAACCAATTTACAACTATTAAAAAGCAACGACTGACAAGCTGGGGGCGCTAGAGGTCAGGGGAAGAGGAAGAGAGACCTACAGAGCTCATGATGAGAGAAAGAAAGGACCACTCTAACTGTTTCAAGACCCAGCCATTTCAAGTCTGGCTCTGGTAAGCAAATGGAGCAAGAGCTGGAAAAAGCCACAGTTGTGCCCTTCATATGAAGTTGTTTGGTGGCTGCAAGGGAGGAGACGGCCTTGGTGGCCCCCAGGCCAGCAAGACCACTAACAGGGTTACAGTGGACCCACATAAGAGTGAGGGGCCACAGACAACTGAAAAACAGAGCCACTCAGAGGCCAATGCGTCACCACAAGGGACCAGTGCATGGCCCATCCCATGGAAAGTGTTTGGAGTGTAGGCTGTGGGGAAGACAGGACCACCAGGGGAACATTGCAACATAGCATGGACAGCTGATCTGCCCTCCAATCAGCAAAGGACCACTCAGTGGAGACTGGTCAGGAATACTGAAGTACAGGGGGTGCAGTATGCTGAAAAGATACAGGCCCAGACCAGAGGGTATCCACATAACCCAGGGATATTGGACCTCACAAGACCCAAAAGTGCTTACAAGGTCAACAATTAAACCTGAGCTGCACAAAAAGCCTACCCCAGAAAATGAGCAGCAAAGCAGCAATTTAGCTCAACCACAGGGCTCAAATGCTGGTTACCAAAGGAAGTTTCCCCATTTTAGAAGTAACCAAAGGACAACAAATAAGTTCCAGTGCAGAGTTTAAGTGATAGGGATAGCAAATAATCCAACACAGAACTGAAAGAAAACACAAAAATACCAAAGAGCACAGACAAAATTCTGATATTAACCAGTAAAGGTCTAACACCACCAAAGAACACCTATAAAACCTAGAGGGACCAGAAGTCCCCCAGGCTCCAAAGCCAGGGTGGGGAGAGAGCTAAGGGCCCCAGCCTTGCCCCCCAGATGTTTGCATCAAGCATAGCGATGACCACCAGGCCACTGCCAGAAGCACCCCAGGCTCCTAAGCTAGGTTAGTGGGGGCCCAAGGGCCTTCACCACAGCCCCCCGATGTCCACATCCAGCCCAGCAACAACCACCAAGCTTCTACCTAAAGCAACCCGGGCTCCCAACCTGGAACAGTGGGGGACCAGGGGCCTCAGCCATGCCCACCCAACGTGCACATCCAGCCCAGTGATGACGACCAAGATGCCACCAGAAATGCACCAGTCTCCCAATCCAGGGCAGTAGGGGGCCTAGGGCCCCAGCCATGTTCCCCAACGCCCACAACCAGCCCAGTGACAACCACCAAGTCACCACCAGAAACTGCGCAGGCTCCCAAGCTGAGGCAGTGGGGCACTGAGGGCCTCAGGCATGCTCCCTGATGTCCACATCCAGCCCAATGATGACCACCAAGCCACTGCTAGAAGTGCCCCAGGATCCCAAGCCAGGGTGGGGTGGCCAAGGGCCTCACCAACACCCCTCCAATGTCTGCATCCAGCCTAAGCTGCTACTGGAAGCACCCTGGGCTCCCGAGCTGGGGTGGCCAGGGACCAAGGGCCTCAGCCACATATCCCTGAAGTCTGCACTGAGCTCAGCTACAACTGAGCCACTGCCAGTAGCCCTCTGGACTCCCCTGCTGGAATGATGGGGGTGCCACAGGCCTCAACCCCTCCCTCCTATTTTTTCCACCCTATTTCCCGCCCCCTTTCCCCCTCCCCCTCCCCCAACTGCTCCACAACATCATCTTAGAATGTGAAAAAATAATAAATAAATAAATTTAAATTAAAAAAAAATACAACAAATTTGAAAACATGGAGGAAATGTACAAATTTTGGACATGTTCAAACTACAAAGACTGAACCAAGAAGAAATAGAAAACCTTAACAGACCAATAACAAGCAACAAGACTGAAGTAGTAATCAGCAGTCTCTCAGCAAGGAAAAGCCCAGGACCAGAGGGCTTTACTGCTGAATTCTACCAAACCTTTAAAGAGGAATTAATGCCATTTCTCTTCAAACTATATCAAAAAACTGAAGCAGAGGCCAATCTCCCAAAGCCATTCTATATGACCAGCATCACCCTGATACCAAAATGAAAGACACAACAAGAAAAGAAAACTACAGGCCAATATCTCTGATGAACATAGACACAGAAATCCTCAACAAAATATAAGCAATCAGAATCCTGACTTTTTTTGACATGTGGAAGGTGTATTTATTGAGAGTGAAATTCTTAGCTTTAAATGGTTTTATTTTGACACAAGAAAGAAAAAAGCAAATAACTACCTCAGTGTTAGAAACATAACAAAATAAGCCAAAGTAAGGCCAAAGGAAAACAAAATATAAACAAAAGCAGAAAACAATGAATTAGAGAAACTAATAGTATTTTGTTGAAAACACAGGCAAACAATTAGCTGGTCTAATCAAAATAAAATGGTAGAAAACTAATATACAAAATTAGCAACAAGAAATGGACATAATCACAAATGTAGAGAATATTTTTATACTTATAAGAGAATGCAAAATAAAAATGAATGAAAATAAACTACTGATTCTCCAGCACTGTTTTATGTGCTGAGGATACAAGTGGTTAATGAGATAAAATCTCAGCCTTCAAATTTTACATGTATTTGTGTGATTATTTGATTAACATTTGTATCCTAACTACCCTTCTTCTTCCACTCCCCCCTGTTAAACAAACCAAAAAAAAAAAAAAAAAAGTATAATTTTTAAAATAGGCAAGTATCATCCTATTTTTGCTTATAATTTTATCATGATTTTTATTGCTAGTACCTGAGAGAGCTCCTTGCACATAGTGGAAAAAGCAGGTACACATCAAAAAAATTATACACCATGATCAAGTGGGATTCATTGCAGACATTCAAGGATGGCTCAACATATAGAAGTTAATAAATGCAATACACCACATCAACAAAATCAAGGACAAAATCCATGTGATTATCTCAATAGACATAGAAAAGTATTTGACAAAATTCAATATCCCTTCATGGTAAAGACTCAGCAAATTAGAAATAGAAGGAAAGTATCTCAACACAATAAAAGCCACATATGACAAACCCACTGCCAATATCATGAACAGGAACAAGAGAAGGATGCCCACTTTATCAGTCCATTCAGTGTTGGCGTAACAGAATACCTGAATCTGGGTAATTTATAAAGAACAGAGGTTTATTTGGTTTACAATTCTGGGACAGCTGCATCTGGCACAGGCCTCAGGTTGCTTCTACTCACGGTGGAAAGCGCAGGCAGCCAGTAAATACAAGCAGATCACATGGCAAGAGGAAGCAAGAGAGAGGGCCTTTAAACAACCAGCTCTCATGGGAACTAACAGCAAGATCTCACTCAGGCCCCCCTCCCCCAGGGAGAGCATTAATCCATTCATGAGGGATCTGCCCCCATGACTGAAACAGCTCCCAACACTGCCACATTGGGGATCAGATTTCCACATGAGTTTTGGCAGGGACAGCACATCCAAACTCTATCATCCATTCTCACCACCCCAATGTAACACAGTATTAGAAATATTAACCAGAGCAATCAGACAAGAGAAAGAAATAAACCACATCCAGACTGGAAAAGATGAAGTTAAACAGTCCCCATTTGCAAATGACATGATCTTATATACAGAAAAACCTAGAGACTACCAAAAAACTAATAGAGCTCATTAACAATTTCAGTAAAGTTGCAGGATACAAAATCAATACACAAAAATCAGTAGCATTTTAATACTCCAACAATGCACTAGCAGAAAAAGAAATCAAGAAAGCAAGCCCAGTCACAATAGTCACCACAAAAAAAAAAAGAAAAACACCTATGAATCAATTTAACCAAGGAGGTGAACAAGCTCTGCAATGAGAACTACAAATCACTACTGAAAGAAATTAAAGAGGACACAAAAAGATGTAAAGACATTTCATGCTCTTGGAATGGAAGAACTAACATTGTAAAAATATCCATTCTGCCTAAAGCAATCTACAGATTCTATGCAATCTCCATCAAAATACCAATGACATTATTCACAGAAATAGAAAAAACAATTCAAACATTTATATGGAACAACAAAAGACCCCAAATAGATAAAGCAATCCTGACCAAAAGAAATAAAGCCAAAGGCATTACACTAGCTAACTTCAAATTATATACTACAAAGCTATTGTAACCAAAACAGTATGCTATTAGTATAAAAACAGATACTCAGGCCAATGGAACAGAATAGAGAACCCAGAAATCAATCCATATACTTACAGCCATCTGATATTTGACAAAGGCAACAGGAGCATGCATTGGGGAAAGGACTGCCTCTTCAATAAATGGTGCTGGGAAAACCAGACATCCATATGTAGAGGAATGAAACTAGGTCTGTACCTCCTGCCATATACCAAAATCAACTCAAAATGGATTAAAGACTTACAAATATAAGACCCAAAACTATATAACTACTAAAAGTAAACATATGGGAAAAACATCATTAAGTAGGAGTGGTAAAGACTTTATTAACAAGACCCCAAAAGCACAGGCAACAAAAGAAAAAAAAAACAAATGGGATTATATCAAACTAAAAAGCTTCTGCACAGCAAAAGAAACAGTTAACAGAGCAAAAAGACAACCTACACAATAGGAGAAAATATTCGCAAACTGTGCATCCAACAAGGGATTAATATTCAGAATATATATGGAACCCAAACAAGTATACCATAAAAAACAACAAATAACCCAATTAAAAAATGGGCAAAGGAGCTAAACTGGCATTTCTCAAAGGAAGATATACAAATGACCAACAGACACATCAAAAAATGCTCAACATCCATAAGCATCCAGGGAATGTAAATCAAAACCACATTGAGATATCATCTCACACCAGTTAGACTGGCCATTATCAAAAAGACAGAGAATAACAAATGCTGGCAAAGATGCAGCTCCTACACTGTAAATTGGTGCAGCCATTATGGAAAACAGTATGGATGTTCCTCAAACAACTACAGATGGAACTGCCATATGATCCAGCAATCCCACTGCTGGGTGTATACCCAAAGGGATAGAAATCATCATGTCAAAGGGATACTTGCATTCCCATGTTTATCACAGCTCTATTTACAAAAGCTAAATGTCCATTGTCAGATGACTAGATAAGGAAAATGTGGTGTATACATACACACACACACACACACACACACACACACACACACACACACACACACACAAACACACACAATAGAATACTACTCTGCCATAAAAAGGAATGAAATTCTGCCATTCACAGCGATATGGATAAACTTACAGAAAATTATGTTAAGTAAAATAAGCCAGACACAGGAAGAGAAATACTGCACTTCCTCATTCATATGTGGGAGCTAAAAAAAAGAAATAAAAAAAGAAAGTTACAACCACCACAATAATTGACTGAACTTTCAAAAGGAGAACGAAACTGAGACCACCAGAGAAATTGGTAAAGGGCCATAATAAATGACTACCTTGTGTAATGACACATATAAATAATTTTTTTTAAAAAAGGAAAGAAAAGAATCTTCTGATCTGTGAACACAGGAAAAAAAAAAAAAAAAACGCACAAGAACTAGAAGTAACATGAGTGAATTCCTCAATGACCTGAGTTTGGGGAAAGAATATCAGAGTATGATTTGAACTCCACATGCAAAAAAAAAAAAAAAAAGATAAATTCAAACAATATTTTGCTTGGTAAAATAAAGTGTTATCAGTAATTCAAAAGACAACAAACTGGGAAAAAATACTTATAACATATTATACAGGTAAAAGATAAAGACCATTTACAAATTAAGGGAAAAAAAACCTAAAACCTTAAAAGAAAAATGAGCAAAGACATAAACAGATAATTCATCATTATATCCCTTAAATATATGAAAAGATTTTCAATTTAACTCATACAGAAATGTAAAGTAAAACTACACAGATACTGTTTTTCACCTATAATTAGCAAAAACCAAAAAGCCTGACAACACACTGTGTTAGCCAGACACTCTTATGCCAGTGAGAATGTAAAATATTACAACCTTTAAAAATTGCCAAATTCTGCTTTATGAACAAAATTATAGAGCTTTTGCCTTTTAACCCAAAAATCCCACTTCTAACAATTTTCCCTAAATATGGACCTCCAGTAATACAAAAATACACGTACAAGGTTATTCATTGCAATATTTTTATAATCACAAAATATTGTAAATAACCTAAGTGACCATATAGACAGGAGAGTAGTCTGATAAACTATGGTGCATTCACTCAACTTACTACTATGTAGCTGTTTTGTTCTGTTATACGAATGGAAAAAAAGAGAGAATCTCTATAAACTTATAAATGGCTATGCAGTGATTTCCAGAATATATTCTTAAGTGATAAAAGCAAATATAGTATACTATCTTTTATATAAAAAAAAAAAGCAGAAAAAATAATAAGACATAACCTGTATCTGCTTACATTTATAAAAAGCAGCATGGGAAGAATAAATCAAAAGCTAATGAAACTGGTTACCTACCAGTTAAATAGATGGGAACTGGCTAGAAGGGAAAGGGGATAGGTGACAGTACTCTGAAAATAGTTTTTTATATAGTTCTGTCAAAAGGCTAGAGGGAAAAACCTAAAATTGAATACAAACAGAAACAAATGAATCTAATTATATTTCAAATGAATAGAGTAAACTTTTAAAAATCTGCAAACAATTATGAACTCTACTTAGTAGGTTTATTTCTGTGGTGGTATGGGAGCAGCAATTCTGAAACTACTTTCTATATATTACGGGACTAAATATGAGTAAATATACTATGTGTAATGTTTGGGGATAGGTTTCTCGGTGTTAAAGAAGGGGGATACAAATATGGAATGGGAGAGGCTGAGAAAAATTTAATGGTGTTAAATTGGACTTAGAGGTATCAGTGTAAACTCATGATTTATAGCTAAATAGACAAAGAGGTAGATATTAATATGGAAACGGGCATGTACATAAAACTATAGGTATATATGCATATATGTGTATGTATCTGCTGAAAGGGCCTAAAAGCAATAACTGTCAGGTACAATAAGCACACCTAATACTTGGATCTTGACTTCTAAACACCCTTCTTCAATAAAATGAACCAGGGCTTCTTGAAGAAATGGTTGATTCCAGGGGTAAGGTCAGGGAAGGTATAATAAGGGCCATGTTGTGCCAACAATTAAATTTTTTTTTTTAAAGATATGTCAATAGGACACAGAAATGACTTGAAAAAGCTCCTTTTGGCCAAATCTGTGACAAATGAACATCAAAACAAATAAAAGAGGAAACAGATAATAATCATTGAAGGAACCTGGCAGACATCACAATAACTAAGCGATGAATGTTAACAGCACCAAGAACAGAACCAGTGACATCATTGCTTCTTGATATGATGTACTGAGAAGGACTTAGCATCATTTCAGAGGTTTTCCTGACCAAAATGTATAACCTGAGTCCAATAATGAGGAAATACCAGACAAAGCCAAATTAGAGTGAATTCTATAAAATAACTAACTGCCTTGTATTTCTTGGAAACTATAAAAATGTCATGACAGACAAAGAAACAGCAAAACTAGACTTTATAAATAAAAGCTTTAAATAATATTATTGGGACAATCAGAGAAATCTAAATAAGATCTATGAACAAGATAATAGCATTCAATCAATGTAATTTCCTGATTGTGACCACTGTACTGCGATTGTGTAAATGAATGCTCTTGTTCTTAGGAAATACATACTGAAGTATTTAGGAATAAAGCAGCTTACTCCAAAATCGTTCTTAAAATGTGTGTGCATGTGTGTGTGCGCACATATGTGTATAAATACACAGAAAAAGACAGAAGACAATAAAACGAATGTGGGAAATGTTAACAATTGGTGAACATGGGTAAAGGATACAGGAGTTTTTCCATATTATTCTTATAACTTTTTTGAAATTATTTCAAAATAAAAAAAATTTTTAATAAAAATATACTCCCAATTAATAAAAAAGATGACATAATAAACATTTGAAATGGCCTTAGAAAACAGCAAGAGTTGTAGATATTTATGCCATATACTGTATACATACCTGTCTGTATTCATGTTAGACTGAGAGTTTAAAGAGTTATCCAACTCATTGTCACTTCCTTCTGACTGGCTATTAACAGTTCCTTCTTCTCCTCCATCATCTACTTCATTAAGAGCCTAAATCAACACAATAATAAAAGTAACAACACAAGTTGATTATATATACACTCATCCTTTCTCTTTGCCATAACAGAAAAGAGGTCCCTCCTCCTAAGGTTAATCCCTCCAAATCCTCTCACCTCCTTCCACTCCATCAACTGTCCTTTCTCTCTCCTGCATCTTCACTCTCTCTCTCTCTCTGGAGAGTACTGACTTCAGCTCTTCAGCATTTAAATTAAATGTGAACAAGCCCCTCCCAAGTTATCCCGACCATATACCCACCTCGAGCTCCCATCTATTCTCTCTTTCATCAAACTTCTTGAAAGAGTTGTTCTCCACTTCTCAGTCACCGTCTGTGCCCTGCAACTTTGCTTCTGCCCTACCATGCCACTCAAATTGCTCTCTACAAGGTCAATATCAACACACTATTTCTAAATCAAATGGAAATTTCTGTCTTTGCCTTCCCTTACATCTCTGACTCATTAGACCTTAATGACCAGTCATTGCTTTCCTTCAAAATCTTCTTGATACACTCTTCCTTTAACTTCCACAATTCCATGAATTTCCTGGAATTTTTCTATTCTTCTGGCTGTTCCTTTCCAATCTCTTTTATTGGTTCTTCTTTTTCTACCCTTCCCTTTTATCTGATGTGAGTCAAGTTCCTCCCTTTGGACCTTTTCTCCCCTCATCTTATCCACTTTCTGAATGATTTTATCTAATTCCAAAGTTGCAGTTACAAGTCAAATGCTGTTAATTCCCAAATCTCTGTCTCCACCCAGGTCTTTCTTGAGCCCTAGACATTTATATTCAACTGCCTAAGATATATCCGTACTCAACTTGTCTAAAACTGAACATCTTCCTAAGCCTCTGTCACCATTCTTCCAGAAACCTTGTCCCTGCCAATGTTACTTAAGACCATGAACAGTGTCACCATCTATTCAGATGCTCAAGCAAGCAAACTAAGAGTTATCCTTCTTTCTCACCCATACATCCAATTAGCCACCCAATCCTGGCAACTCTACTTCCTTTTAACCTTTCTCAAATCTATCTTTGTTCTCCTCTTCTTCCTTCCCTATTTGCACTGCTTCGGGTCAGGCCCCCACCATTAAGTTTCCAACTAAGATTCCAACCTAAGTCTTCTAACCAGATTCTCTCTCCAGGCTTGTCCTTCCCCAGTCCAGTACAGTCAATCTAATTATAATCACTATAACTCTACTCTTCTTAAAATTCTTTACTGGCCGTACTCTTTCCTTATGGCTCCTTAGCCATTCATGACCTAGTTCCTACCTGTCTCTCTAACCTCAGCTCTTGTAACTTCTCCAACCCAATAATAGAGACATGCCTTATTCATCCATGTATCCCAGCATCTAGTGCAGGGCCTGAAATATTACATGATGAACAAGTGAATAAATTTAGTCTCACTCATTCCTGTTACAGATGAAGAAACTAGGGCCCAGAGAACTTAAGTCATACAGTTTCATCTTTTCTTATTCACTTGAAGCTATCTATAACAATACCAATTTCTTTTCTGATGTATAGTGGTACTCTGCTAATCTCTTAAGGTGTCTTCTCTCTCCTCCCTCATTGTCATTTATCTCTGCTATCTCTGGTTTACTTTGAGAAATTCATCTCACTATTTTTAATGTTATCAGCTGTAAACTGAGAAAGAACTTAAACTAGCTAGGCAAAATAGTTATATCATTAACATTAATTTGAAATTCTCCTATTAACTCAATAGACTCGTGTGTAAAAATGGATTCTTCTCTTCAACAGAATAAAATCTGACTGCTTTATTCCATACTGCTGGGATACACTGTACACTTGTTACCAGGCTCCAAATGACTAAAAGTGCATAAATGATGACTGCCAAATAAATAGGGCACTATACTACAAAATTTATTTAAATAAATGTAAAATGATCCAATGAACATACTACAGCAATAAGATATTCTAGGATGATTAAATTTCTGAATATCTGAAAGCTAGCCTTTCAATATGTGCCAAAACATAAATGATTATGCCTAGGGATATAGGCAGCGGATTTGGCTATTTAAAATATGAGTCATTTATAAAAAGTTGCTTATTTTAGTATTAAATACTTTATGGGCTTTTAAAAATGTTTATTATCCAAAATTCTAAACATTTTGATTAATTAAGAGTTCCAATTAGGTCAAAATATAGCTAATTAATGTTTTACTACTGTAATATAATTTCCCATGTAACTAGTCAATAAATTCCAAGTTTCCTGGGCAACTATTTTTTAAACATACTAATGAATTAAAAGGAACTAACATTTAAAGAAGAACTATTTACCTGGTTTTATGCTAAACACTTCACATAACCTATCTCACCTGATCTGTGCAACAACCACATCAAGTATACTCTATTCCCATTTAACAAAAAACAAGGAAACTAAAAACACTGAGCCAACTCAGATATCTTAAGAAAGCAACTCAAGATCAAACAGCAAGTACGTAGTGGAATATAAGCACAGATCCACCTGACTCCAAGTGGAAAGACTCCCTGCTGTTTTCATAACTACAGATGGGGGCAGTCTTGTGAAGACACATGACGTAGATTTGAATCCCATCTCTGAAGCAAATTATGTGATCTTGGAAGAGTCACTTAATTTTTTTGAGCCTCAGTTTCTTCATCTGCTAAATGGAGATAATAACAGTACCTACCTCGTAGGTAAGCGCTCAATAAATGTTAGCTATTACTATCCAGTCCTATTTTGTTTAGAACAAACGTTACACAACGAAAGTACAATACACTTGAGTAAGAGCAAATCTAGCAATCACAACTAGCATTTTTTGATATTTAAGCTTTTAAAATGTTTATCACAATGCCTACATCAACTTAAACTTCATTTCAGCATCAACATTACAGCTATGAGTACAGTGCATTACCTGAGGCTCAATGACACATTCGTTATGGATGGACTGGGTGATAGGGTCTTGATTTACCACGATGGAACCCTGAGAGGAATCAGGAGCCATTGTTACATTTGGAAACCCTGCAGAAGGAAAATAGGTCATGAAGATTTTGTTTCACTTAATTAAATTGAGCTCGCAAGCTCTACACTGCCATAGGTTTGCATCATTGTATGGAAATCTTAAATAATAATAATAATGAAAATAATAACAACAGCTCACACTTATATAGTATTTACCATATGCCAGGCACTGTTCTAAATGCTTTTACGCACGTGAACTCATTTTACCTTCACAAAACCCTGTGGGTTTTTGCGTAGTATTATTTTACAGATCAATAAACTGAAACTCAAAGATGTTAAGCAGCTATCCCAGAGTCACACTAATAAATGGATGAGCCAGGATTCAAATCTTAAATTAAAAACTAATGATTTGTTTTTGAGAAATTAAGATAAATAATGAAGTATATATACATAAAAATTAATAATTCTGTATATCTGATAAGAGGCAAAGTTCCTTTTAAAAAGAGACTGAAGTTGCTTTAGGTTTCAAATTAAGTTTTAGTCTAGTTACATACAAATACAAGTATTTTAATTATATGGTAACTTAATAGTAATAAGCTGAAGATTAAGTCACATTTTAAAATTACAAAATCCTGTACTTTACATCATAAAATATTTTAGCAGATAATAATAATTTACCTTTCCTTAGATGAATAATTTGTAATAGTTAACATTCTTAGGGAAAAGCAAATAAATTATGACTGTAACCATAACAACCCCTTGTATGCTACCCACCCTAGAATACTTATAATATAAATAATCTGATATCTGAGAAAGGACTTTAAATTCTTCCAAATAGTCAGTTGTGGGCTATAGTTAATAAGGAAAAGAAGCTTTTGCTTAATAGAACACTTTACCTGTGCGCCTTCGAGGAATATCAACAAACAGATTTTTTGCTGAAGCCATCAAATGATCAGATTTCTGCAATACATCCTGCATCTGGTATTGATCAGAAAGAATCTAGACACATGTTAATGACAAATATTATTATTCATAAAAAAAAATTAACTTTTTAAGTCACAAAGGAAAAGACCGTACAAAGGCAGAGCATAAAATAACCATAGGCCACACCTTCCTAAAATCCTGCAGTGGCAATATCCTCAAGTACCAGTAGATGGGGCTATTACAATAACGAGTGGCTTTCAAATGCTTGGCTGCAATCCAAAGTAAAGAATACATATTAAATTGTGATGTAGTATACATACACAAATATGTATGTAAAACAAAACAAAAGCTTTACTTAACCTTGCCCCATGAGAACCACTATATTTTCTTTTTAATTTCTACTCTATTTTTAAAATGATAGTTAACAACCCACTAACTTGATTTCACAATCCATTAACAAATTATAATCCGCAGTTTGAAAAACATGGATTAAAGTTGAGCCATAAACTCAGAGGTGTTTCAAACTAAAGTGATTTCATAATCCACTAATGAGTCATGACCCACAACTTAAAAAATATGACGTAAGATATAAGTTTTAGGGTTAAAGAAAAACTGTGATGCTTCTGTATTTACAGACAAGTTGGGTTTTTTTAATCTTGGAGAGGTGGGAACTCAAAAAAATACTATAATAACGTTTCTGATTATGCACTTTCAACATAGGACTTTCATAATTACAAGCAAGGCCACAGGCCAGAGTAAAAGCAAGCAGACCAGAGTAAAAGCAAGTCAACTCTATCTACCACCACCAGATGGCATTCTTAAGTTCAAAGGAGTCTCAAATTGGAAACTGCCCAGTTTCCATCACTTACTCAAATCAATAAAATATCTGGTAACAAATTCTCTTACCAGAATTTCTCTATACCATGGAAACAAGTATATATTGTGACCTCAATTATGGTTTCAGGACACAAAGAAAAAAATAACATGAGTCACATTCTTACTTTTTCCCTTTCTACCCCTGCTATAGCCAAACAAGTTGGTTGGCTCAGTTGGTGAGAATAAAGTACTGAATTTGTTCCTTCCACAAAGAGTAAGCTTTGGAATGGTATGAGGTCAGGAGTACATTTGGAGCCAGAAGACTGCGATTCTAGGCCCAGTCAAGGGATACTAAACAAAACCCAACCTCTTTAAACTTCATTTCCTATGTATAAATGGAGACACAACCACCTCTCCAATCCCTCAGGAGTGTCAGAAGGATGTGGACACATTGAAAACCTGTATAACACTCTAGAGATGTTTGAGAATGTTATTACAACTTAAACTATATTATCCTATGAACCAAATTTCTATACCTGGTTATCTATATTGCACGTACATGCAATTTAAGCTTAGGAAAGAACGTGAATAAATCAGTATAATCTATTATTATACCAGAAAAATTACACAAAACTTATTTCCTAATGGCAGCATCAAGAGTTTACTATTTTATTTTTTAAAAAGCATTGACCTTTGGGCCGAGCCCGTGGCGCACTCGGTAGAGTGCTGCGCTGGGAGTGCGGCGATGCTCCCGCCGCGGGTTCGGATCCTATATAGGAATGACCGGTGCACTCACTGGCTGAGTGCCGGTCACGAAAAAATGACAAAAAAAAAAAAAAAAAAAAAAAAGCATTGACCTTTTATCAAAAGACGGAGATGAAGCTGAAAGAAACAGATTGTGGAGGAATAATCTTACTAATCATATTGACACCCGATATTAATTATAATGAGGTCTCAAGTAAAGTCACTGCCCTGCCACTTTCTGCTAGTCTCTGCCCAGGCTCCTTGGGACAGATGGTTTGAGTGGCAAAAGATCACTACATTGGCTTTATTGCTTTCTAGATTTATTACTCCTCTCTTAAAACCCATCCTCTTGATACACTAATCTCAGCAAGCCCATCTCTATATCTTACCTCCCCAGATAGGTTTGCAGTGCATAAACTTAAACTTATAAGCGGTGGTGCACATCTTGGATTTTCAAAGGATCAGTCAAGGTCCCTCCAAAAATAATATCAAAAACTCCTCACCCTAGCCCTTTTGTTCCATGGCAATAGAAACCAAATGAAACTGGGGAGTTACAAAGAGACTTGGGGAGTTATTACACTTTTGGAATTTATGAAATCTTTATGAAAGCCTCCCCTTCTCTGAGTCGGATTTGGACCCTAATTTGCTTGATTCCTGTGGCATGGGTACATCATACAGTAAATGAAATCTAAGATTAGGCTAGCCAAAGAGCTGTTCTCTTAATTTATGTTAATCTAGGAGTCCAGCTTTAGGGAAATGGGTCCTGGTAGCTTTAATACATAATAATTAAGCCTATGAGGATAGCCTAAAGAAGCTTCTTCCTTTGGTCCCATTACATCCCTAAACAAAGACATTACATATTTAGCAACATTGAAATAAAACATGTATGTATCCTTTGCCTCAGCAATTCTACTTTTAAGAATTTATCCATAAACATACTTAAACACAGACTCAAAAACATACTCAAGGATACTTGTTACATTATTTATAATGGGAAGGTAGGAAACAATCTGTGGGTGGCAGACACTGATAGTTGTCCACCAATATTCTTTCTTCCCATTTCCCCTTTAATAGCAGAACATAGTTTTAGCCAAGAACATAGTTAGATTTCCCAATCATCTCTGCAAGTGATTGGAATGGCCATGTGATGACTTTCTGGCCAGCAAGATATATGCCAGAACTTCAGATTGTATGTAACAGGAGCAGCATGTGCTCTTTCCCACTTCTGCTGGCTGCTATACAACTGAAGGAGGCTGCAACAGCCATTCTGTACTCAGAGACAGAAGCCATGTAATGAAGGACTGCAGAGCGCCCTACCAGCTATCACATACCTATCAACTGTTTCATGAGAGAGAAATAAATTTCTCTTTTGTTTAAACCACTATATTTTGGGGTCTTTTTTTTCCCAGAAGCTCACACTGTACTCTAATACACAACCTAAGCATCCCCCAATAAAGCACTGGATAAGTAAACTGTGGTGTATCTATACACTACCTAGCCACTAAAAAGAAAAGGTAGATTTCCAAGTACTGACATAGAATAACCTCCGAAATATTGTTAAAGGTGTATCCCTCTAAGAGCAGAGGTTCTACACCCCTGCAGCATGTTAAAATTACATAGGAATTGTTTAAAAACACCTAATAGGCACCACACACCAGGTCAACTAAATCAGAATCTCTGGGCATAGGGTCCAGATATAGTTTTATTTTTTTAATAGAGCTTCTCAAGCCTGACTGATTCTAATGCACAGTCAGGATTGAGGACCGCTACAATACAGCCTGAGAAAGTGGCATTACAAAAAGAAGGCAGAGAAACTTCAATCATCTTCTCCTGCCACTCTTCTTTCAACACCTACCACTACCATATCTACTAGCATGAGAAATTCAGGACATGAGCAGGAGCCACAAGACAGTAAGAACAAAAGCTCAGAGTCTGACGCACCCCACAGGGGCTGCCTTTTTTCCTGGACAGATCTGTGTTTTTAGGCCTTTCACTGAGAATTACTGCATAACATTTAAATGTACATGACTTGCCCAAGATCACCAAAAGATACTTATGTGTACAAAAGCATTCTCTCAATCCACTTTTCTTTTCTCAAGCTCATGTAAACATTTATTTAAGAGATGTAATTCTTCCTGATGATGTATAAGATTAAGACTTACTTATTTCACTAACAAGCTTAGTGAATTCCTCAAAAGATACAGTGTGATTTAAAGCCACCATGAAAGGTCACCCAGACAGCCAAGTGCTATAAGCTTCAACATGAAAAAGGAGCAACACTACAGGCAAAGCACATTCCTTAATAATGATTTCAGTTCAAATAAAAAAAAGGATATTTTGCTATAGTTTCCTCTTATTTACCATACTATTTATCCCTACATATGTAATTACATATCCAAACACCCTGCATCTGGGAAAAGGTTAAGCCAAAGACAAGTTGCTTACTACCTAGTCGAACAAGCATACAGCATTATTATTTTTTTTTTTTTTGGCAAAGTAAACTGACAACACTGCTGTTGAACTAAGAAAAATAATTATAGCAGCTTGTATACATAAGGAACTAATTATGTGCCAAGGACTATGCTAATCACTTTATAAGTATTATATCACTGAAATCTCATAACAATACAATCAGGCAAGTAGTGTTAATCACATTTTAAAGATGAGAAAATTCAGGCTGAGAAGTTCAATAATTTGTTTACAATCAGACAGTAAGTTGTGGAGCACAAATTCAAACCTCCCACAAACTAGACTCTAATCGTCACTCTGCTGCTTTTTTTGAAGTCCACATAGAGATCATTGTGTAAGGATGCAGTAATTACTAGTCTCTCCGATGTGAATCAAATTGAGAAAAAGAACTGTATTTATTGCTTTCTTCTAACTCTAAAGATAATGCAATTTTGCATTACCTCCTTCATGATAGACAATCTTCTTTTCTCAAGATTCAAAGCTTCTGATTTCTGCTTCCTCCATTTTCTCTTCAAAGCTTTTTCTTGGAGTTCCCAGTGTACTAATGCTCTATTCTTCGATTTGTGTATTTCATGACGACGTACCTACATAAAATAAAAAATATTTTTAGTTTTTTCTGGTCCAACATATGCGTATTTATATATATTTACAGGTAAAATTTTTATAGTCCTCTAAATTTTCAAAAGTGATCTAAAAAAAAGAGAAAGATATAAAACTTATAGACCTAGCTAAAAGAAATACTGAAAATAATTAATTTCTACTTCCTTTGTACAAAATTATCCAATAAACTAGTGTTATTCAAACCACAGGCTGGGACTCATGTAATGGGTGGTGGATCAAAACTGGCAGTGGATCAAAACTGGCATGTTTTCAACTCACACACACACAAACTGAACACAACCTAAAAGGTGCAAAACCCTCTGAGTCATCTTTGGCAAAGACACAACCATTTCATGATAACCAATCACTACCAAGAACTAATAATACAGCGTTTTTATAGCCTTGCAATGGCTTCATGTGGAAGTGGGTCACTGAAGATGCAGAAATCCAGGAAGTGGAGATCCTGAAGCAGAAGAAGAGATGTACATCACACGTCTTAAGAGTTAGAAGGGAGCAGTTCACTGTGGTAGATGAGAAATAAAAGCAGTTATTTGGCTTTAAGAGTAGTATTCAGAACTATGAATATGAACAAAACTCATTTGCCATCTGATAAAATGTACTGCTGAGTTTAAACATGCAAATTAGCAATTAGTCTATTAAGAGACTAATGCAAATATTATGTAAGGATTCTAATTCACGCAAAACAAATGGAGATGACATTTTTGAAACAATTGGGAAAATCTGAATATGAAACGGGTACTAGGTAAAACCAAAAAATTAATTTTACTTTTGATGAATGTGATGATGGCACTGTAGTTTTGTAAAAAAAAGTCTAGATTTTTTAAAAAGCAAACTGAATATGTAGGCACAAAATAAAGCTTCTCTGGGATTTGCTTTAAAAAGTTTCAGCAAACAAAGAAAAGGGTGTGATAAATGAAGCAACTGCAGCAAAATTTTAATAACTATTATATCTGGGTGAACAGTATATGGGATTTCTTTATATTTTTGTCTCCACCTTCACTTGAATTTTAAATGCTTCATAAAGAAATGTTAAGTCAGTTGGCCATCATTATTATCCTCAATAAATATTTAAAGAGTACCTACTAGGATTAAGACTCCTAGGTCTGCACACATGTATAAGATAGGCTCCCTATTTCTCAAAAGCATTTAGAATCTGCCCATGGAGATTGGGCATATCCATATAAAAATAAGTGATACACATTAGATGTCATATACTCAATACTTTATTTAGGTAGTAAATGAAACAATAGTTCAGAGGAGATAACTGTTGGGCAGTTTCAAAAAGCAGGACTTCAAACTTACTACGAAGCTGTAGTTATGAAGACTGTGTGGTACTGGCATAAGGATAGACACATAAATCAATGGAATAAAATTGAAAGTGCAGAATATACCCTCATATCTATGGACAACTGATTTCTCAACAAGAGCGCCAAGATAAAGCAATAAGAAAAAAAAAACAGTCTTTTCAACAAATGGTGCTTATACTACTGGATACCCACCTGTAAAAATATGAAGTTAGACCTCTACCTCACACCGAATACAAAATTAACTTAAAATGAATCATAGACCTAAATATAAAAGCTAAAGCTATAAAATTCTTAGAAAAAAACATAGGAGTAAATCTTTGTGAACCTTAGGTTAGGTAACACCTTCCTAGATATGACACTAAAAATACAAGTGACAAAAAGAAAAATAGATAAATTGGACTTCATCAAAATTTAAAACTTGCGTGCTTAAAGGACATCATCAAGAAAGTGAAAAAACAACTAAGACAATGAAAGAAAATATTTGCAAATCATATATCTGTAAAGGAATTTATATCCAGTATATATAAAGAACTTTTATAACTCAACAATAAAAACCAAAAAAATTCAATTTAAAAATGACTAAGGGATTTGAATAGACATTTCTCCAAAGCAGATACTACAAATGGCCAATAAGCACATTAAAAGACGCTCAACATCTTTTGTCGTTAGGGAAATGCAAATCAAAACCACAATGAGATATCACTTTACATCCACTGGGAGAACTAAAATTAAAAAGGTGACAATGATGACATGGAGAAATCAGAAGCCTCATACACGCTGATGGGAATGTAAATGATGCAGTCATTTTAGAAAACAGTTTGGCAGTTATTCAGAAAATATGAAGATACCATATGACCCAGCAATTCTATTCCTAGGTATATATACAATAGAACTGACAACATATGTTCACACAAAAATGTCGAGAGCCATCCTACTATAAGGAACGACATGGGAGCCTGAGGAGTGATACCCCTTGTTCTGCAGGCTACAAGGGGGTCCTGTGTGTGTGGCACAGGTCCCGTGTGTGGCACAGCTCCGTCGAATTTCTTGTCTGTTCACCTTTGGTTACTTGACAAGGCCTCCCAGAATTAAACAGCCTAACCTTTTGGCTTAGTATGGCTTTGGGAAATTCCCTGGAGTTTCTCGAAGGACATGTAAAATACATCAAAATTAACAGGTTTATTTAAAGGGCATTGTCAGTACTAAAGGTGTTTTTGATGTATGTTCCTGGTATGGGTTGGATCAATTTAATTTTGCTATTGATCTTTCCTGTTAGTGATGTGTACATGGACCCATTGTGGCTGTGGTCATGCTTTTGTACGTGTGGAATGAAGTTATTATGTTGGATTTCTATCCACATTCCCCAGGAAGGTGGTGGGTCCGAGTGCAGTGGTGTTTACAATTATTTGATCATTAACCAGTTACAGATTTCTTTGTCTTCCCCATTCCCACAGTTTCACTTGACTTACCAAGAACATGTTGTTTCCCTAGTAATAATAAGAATGATATAGTGTGTTTTTGTTAGTTTGAGTAGGATCATTTAATTTTTTACTTTGTTCCTGTGCTGTTCCCGGAGTTTATTGGCAGGGAAATAAAAGGTTTCGTTATAAGATAAATAAGTTAGATAGTAGAGAAACACAAACAAATTTTGATATTAATAGGTTTTGTTTAAATCAGTTTGTAACACAAAATTTGTAACAATAACATAGAAATTTAATAAGATTTATAGTTAAAGTTTATTATAATATTCATGTTATAAACATTGTAATTTTGATTATAAATTAAAATAATCAATATAGAGTATAAGCAATATTAAATTGTTAACCATAACTAATCAATGCTATTAAAATTAAGTATAGTAAGTATAAGTAAGATTTAAAAAGGGTTAAATTGTGGCCAAGCCCGTGGTGCACTCAGGAGAGGGTGGCGCTGGGAGCGCAGTGACGCTCCCGCCACGGGTTCGGATCCTATATGGGAATGGCCGGTGCACTCACTGGCTGAGTGCCCGTCGTGAAAAAGACAAAAAAAAAAAAGGGTTAAATTGTAAATAAGAAGTTTAAGGTTTATGATTCAGACCAAAAGTCTGATGTTTTAAAGCCAAGCATGTTGCTATTGTATAGTTTCCTGGCCACAAGCCACAGGCTTTGGGGTGAATTATTGATGCATGAGTGGGTGTTTTTATCACAGCATGAGTGCTTTGGAACATTTTGATTTTTCTTTTTCTATAGAGATGAAATAAAAAATGTTTTGATTAAAAGATAAATCATCATGTAAAAGGTTAAGTAAAAAAATATAAATAAAGCAAAATTCTTGTGGTTGGTGTCCACACTTGCACTAGACATCTGTGGTCCGTCTCTTCCTTTTCACCGAATCCACACCACCTATTCAGGTCCAACGAATCCTGCGGAGCTGGTCTCCAACACAAAAACGTGTACATGAATGTTCACAGCAGCATTATTAATAGTCAAAAAGTGGAAATAACCCAAATGTCCACCAGCTGACAAATGGATAAAATATGGTATATCCATACAATGAAATATTACTCAGCAATAATAAGGAATGAAGTACTGATACATGCCATAACATGGATGAACCTTGAAAACATTATACTAAGAGAAAGAAACTAAATACAAAAGGCACATATTTTGTTTCATTTATATGAAATGTCCAGGACAGGAAAATCCATGAAGACATACAGTAGATTAATCATTGCCACAGACTGGGAGGAGGTGGGCATAGGGAGTGACTGTTAATGGGTATAGGGTTTCTTCTGGGGGTGATGAAAATGTTCTAAAATTAGATAGGGATGATGGCTGTACAACTCTGTGAATATACGAAAAACCACTGAATTGTACGATTTAAAATAGAGTGTTAATTACATCTCAATAAAGCTGTTTTTTTTAAAAAGCTTATAATAGAAACTTTAAAAAAAAAAGTAGGACTTGAACTAGGATTAAGAAGCAAAGTAAGAGTTGGACAGGTGGGGAAGAACATAGGGAAACCATCCCAATTAAAGAAAATAAAATGAATTGGAGCTCAGATGTGGAAATATACATGGCATGTTCAAGGGTAAATTACTACACTAACTAGACCAATATGTTTGTATAGGGAAGTCATAACAAATAATGCCAGAGATATTTATAGATAGGAAAAGACAGATAGAGGTGTTCAGGGCAATACTAGACTACAGAGATTTGAATTGTAAACCCAACCTATCTAATGAAATTCTAATATATACTACTTGATACTTCTAGGTAAAATCAGGAAGTACAGAAGATATGCTTTTTGATTTTATATAGACACAAGCCAAGATTAAACATAACTGCACAACTTCCAGGAAGTGCGTATGGTTCCTACTCTGAAGGTTAGAAATCAAATACCAAGTAACACATTGAATAATTACTTAACTTTTGAGAGTAAACTTACCAGGTCTTCAGGAGTTGCCCGATGAACTGTTAGATCATTCACAGTACTCTGCAAAAAAAGATGGCTTTTCTTTTAAAAAAAAAAAAAAGTTTTTTTAAATAAAATATTAGCATTTACTGGATTTTAGTGGCTAAAAATGGATTGAAAATCCTGGAACCAAAAATTCTTCCTTTCTAGAAACCAGTATTCTCAATTTAAACATTAACACAGATTACTTTTAGGTGTCTTGTAGAAAATAACAGACTGTGTTTAGGTGTCATACAGAAAATAAGCACTGAATTCACCAAGCAGGCATACATTATATTAAAACAATGAATAAAAGAGGGTAGTATATGAGGATAGTATAAAAAGTTCATTGTAAGATTCGTTTAATTTTCAAATCCATTTTCCCGTGAACTTTTTAAAGTACTCTCATATATAAAACACAAGTAAATTTAACTAAAGTTTTAGTTTTCAAACTGTATTCCATGGAATCTCAGGATTCCACAAGGCAAAAGATTCCTAAGAGAAAGTGTGATCAAGAAGTTCAATATGTGTCAACAAATACCTTAAGCATACAGCCTATTACAATGAGAGATGAGGCTTGACGGCATTGCATAATTTCATAAAATGTGAAAACAGTCACTTAAGTAAAAAGGCACTAAACCAACATGGCAGGGCTACTATACTGCACAACTCCAGGAGGTACCATTAACATCCCAGTCCATGTAAATAGCATCCCTTGGAGTTGTGTGGTGGATAGCCTGCACAGCTTTAAGTAGCAGCCCTGCAACTTGGCCCTTTCCAAAATGACTTTAGCCATTTTGCTACAGATTTGGTAAGGCAGGAAATAAAACAAGTTAAGAGTTCTACTTCTAAGTGATAAGAAATACAAAGAGAATTGAATCAAAATAGTTTCTGACATATTCAAAGACTAAACATTTGGCCATGGTTTCTATTTAGCTCAAGACTTTTCCATACAAAAACTTATTCCCTTCACATTGATTTAGAAAGATACAAGGTACAACTATAAGAATTGTTTTTAATAATCATAACAAAATTCAGGCATACAAATAAGTGATATGCTTGGAACTAGTTCTGGTGGGAGAAAATATAATAATTTCATCAATACTACTATTGCTTAAAACTATTTTCTTCTGAAATTGCCTTTAAATCTAATTTACAAGCCATTTCAGAAAATGTCTCACTATTTTCATCGAAACTATATTAACAGTTTGGTCTCTCCTCCTTCATTTACCACTTACTACAACTGACTATGGCTATTTTCCAAGTTTAGTCTACTTTCAGAAAACAAAGATTTAGGGGCTGGCCATTTAGCTCAGTTGGTTAGAGAGTGGTGCTGATAACATCAAAGTCCAGGGTTCGATCCCTATTACTAGCCAGTTGCCAAAATAAAAGATTTTCCCACTGCTGGAGATATTAAAAAGCAAATGAGGAAGATTCTTAATGTAACTTCAAATGATGGGTTTCAATTAAGTTTTGAGCAATAGCAGCATATCAGAATAAATACTTAACTTCCCAAAGTAACCACTCTGAAAGGGAAAATACTTACGTTATCACGTACTTTTTTTTCCTTTTAATCAGTTTCACCACTACCTAGTCACACCCTTTTAATATTTTATAGCCAATCAGATGGCAACAAAACAATCTAAACATAGAGAACTTCCCCTGTCCTAAGTCCAAAGGCTGTCAATTTGCCCAGGAAATCTGGCTAAGGTAGCTGGCTGCAACACAGAAGGCTCCAAGTCCAAAAAATCCCTGTGATCCAAACTAGTCCCCAACCAGTTACTCTGCACAGCAGAAAGTAAAGGCACCTGAAGTCTTATGGTCCAAACCAAAGAACAAGACTGCAAAAGATATAAATCAGGTGATATTCAGGTTAGGAACCAGTACTTGAGACTTGTCTTATGTCATAAAAGAACCTTTGTACTGAAATTGACCAGTCTCAGGAGGTAAGCAACAAACAAGTCAAGGGGTAAGAGAGCAAAGATCACCTAGTTTTTCAGCCAAAACTGCCACTCACATGATGATGGTATCACTAGCTGCTATAGGCAAATCTAAAAAAAGTACCAAAAAAATTCAGACTTCAGTAACTCAGGTTAGCTAGAGTTGCCTTAATGCAATGAGTTCTCAATCAAAGTAAGGGTGAAGAGACTTTTTAAAAGATATGCCCCCTCCCCCACCCCCTTAAGATTCCAATTCTTCAAGGGAGCTGGACGTTACAGCCAAAAAATGGATATTCTAAAAAATTTCCCCAAAGGATTCTCCTCTTCCCTACAAGACTTAGGATATAACATGCCCAGAAGCCCATTCCACCCTATTACATGCTAAGCCCCATCCAGAACCCCATCCTGAGTGACTAGGGTCATGTCATCATGTCTATTCCTCCTGAGTAATGCTATATTGTTTACTATCCCACCTAGACTTACATCCCATTCTTGCTTCACTGAAGTTTTCTTCTTCTTTACTTTTAGTGCTTTTCTTCCACCTCCCCAGGGACCGCAACGGTTCACTCTGACAAATGACATCTAGGAATAATAATTATATTAAATTTTTAAAATACAAGAAAATGTAATAAGTAAGCATAGACAAGAAAAAGACATCTAGGAAAAACAAAATGAATCCTGGAACATCAGAAGAAAAATTTAAGCATGATGAAACAAAAGGCTATCAAAATACTTGATCCTCTCACTTTGCAAATAATAGAAAGTTACTGATAACCATAAAAAGTCTCAAGTCAGTAACTTAAATATATCTGCTTAATAAAGAACTCTAGAAATGCAGAAATTATTACTAAATATTTAAAGCAGAGAACTAGGACAGGAGTCATAAGCTGTGTCATTAGTTACACAGATTCAGTCAGTAGAGAAAATGCCAGTCTCATGCTAACGATATGAATGCAAGATGCAGGGAAGGGAAGGCAGAAGAGAGTTGAAGTCTTTTTTCAGCACTCGTATGCTCAGAATCACTACCAGTTATAGATGTGCTTCCATAAAATAAATGTAGCTACACTTTAGAAAGCAAATGAGGTACGATACCCCTTGTAATATCTCTTTCAGATATATATGACTTTTATTTTTTTAAATTTTACTTCATCAATATACAATGTAGTTGATTTTCGTGTCCCTTTACCAATACCTCCTTTCCCCCCTCCCACTCCCTGCTCCCCCTCCATCAACATCATATCTGTTCACTTGTTTTAACAAGTTCAAGGAATTGTGATTGCTGTGTCTTCTTCCCTCCCTCACCATTTGTTTGTATATTTAATTATTTATTAATTTTTAGCTTCCACAAATAAGTGAGAACATGCAGTATTTCTCTTTCTGTGCCTGGCTTACTTCACTTAATATAATTTTCTCTAAGTACATCCATGTTGCTGTGAATGGTAGTATTTCAGGTTTTTTTTATAGCAGAGTAGTATTCCATTGTGTAGATAAACATATATATGACTTTTAAAACTAACACATATACATGACTCCTATTCCAGAACTTCTTTACCTTCCTAAATAATTACAAAACTTTCTAGCTGACCCCTTTACTCCCAATTAGCCTAAAACAAGTGTTTCTCAAGAGCCAGTTTTAAGCTCTTTACACATATTATCTTTGTTAATCTTCACAATAATCCCATGAGGTACTCACTATTTATTACTCATTTTACAGATGACAAAACTATGGGAAAAAGAATTAACTAACTGTGAATGTCACAAAGTTAGCAAGTAGCAGAGCCACAAATACCATTTAAAAAGATATGGAAGAGAATAGATAGACCTAAAAGTACAAAACAAACCCTTACATTTATGGTCAGTTTATTTTCAACAAGGATGCCAAGACAATTCAATGGGGAAGAATAGTCTTTTCAACAGGTGATGAAGGCACTACTGGATATTCATATGAAAAAGAATGAAGTGGGACCCCTACCTCATACTATATACAAAAATCACTTAAAATGAATCAGAGATTTAAATGTAAGAGCTAAAACTACAAAACTCTTAGAAGAAAACATAAGAGTAAATCTTCAAGAGTTTAACCCAAGGATTTAGCAATGGTTTCTTAGATATGGCACCAAAAACACGTGCAAAGAAAAAATACATTGGAAAAAAAAAAAAAAAAAATACATTGGACTTCAATGGAATCAAATATTTTTGTGCTTCAATGGCACAATCAAAAAAGCAAAAAGACAACCAACAGAATGAGAGAAAAATATTTGCAGATCACATATCTGATAAAGGACTTGTAGCTGGACTATATAAGGAATTCTTACAATAAAAAACAAAATTAAAAATGGGCATAGGACTCATATAGACATTTTTCCAAAGAAGATACTACAGACAGCCAATAAGCATATAAAAAGATGCTCAACATAATTAGTCATTAGGGAAATGCCCATCAAAACCACCATGAGATACCATCTCACACCCACTAGGATGACTATAATAAAAAAGATGAACAATAAAAAGCATTGATGAATGTGGAGAAACTGTTGTCTTCATACATTTCTGAAGGGAAGGAAAAATGGTGTAGATACTTTGAAAAAGTTTGGCAGTTCCTCAAAAACTTGAGGTTTTTTTAATGACCCAGCAATTCCAATCCCAAGAGAATTGAAAACATATGTCCACATAAAAACTTGTACATGGATGTTCATATCAGCATTATTTTTAATAGACAAAAAGTGGAAACATCCCAAATGTTCACCAATGAATAAATGTATAAATAAAATGTGGTATATCCAGACAATGGAATATCACTTGGTAATAATAAGGAATGAAGTACTGACATATGTTATAACATGGATGAACCTTGAAAATATTGTTAAGAAAAGCTTGTAAACAAAGGCCACATATTGTCTGATATCGTTTATATGATACATTCAGAATAGGCAAATCTATAGAGACATAAAGTAGATTAGTGGCTGTCAGCATCTGGAGGGAAGAGGGAATAGAGAGTGACTACAAATTGGTAAAGGGTTTCTTTTTGGGGTGATGAAAATGTTCTGGAATTAAATAGTGATAATAGTTACACAATTCTGTGAATATACTAAAAACCTCAAATTGTATATTTTATAGGGTAAATTTTATGGTATACTAATTATTTCTAAATAAAGCCATTATAAAAAAAGACATGGAAAAAATATAGTACTTGTTCAAAGAAAGGAATCTAATGTATTTTAACCACTTAAATATTTAACTACTTAGATTTCTAATTTACTCTGCAGAAACAAAGCAGAATTATAAAATGTCAGTAAATCTATATGACAAATTACGCATCCATTAAAATTACATTATGAGGAATATTTAATGACAGGAAAATACATAAAAAGTTAAATGTAAAAAGAAGAATACAGAGCTGCATGTATAGTGTATCCTTAATGATATTAATATATATGCATTATTAATAAAACACTTATCTGTGCTAAGAGCTTCACATTTAATCCCACAACCCAATGAGGCATGTACTATCTTGAGAGATAGTACAGCATAGTGGTTAAGAGTACAGTCTGGAATCAGACTGTGGGTTCATATCCCATCTTTGCCACTAACTAACCCCTGCCTAGCACATACTAAGTCCATTTAAGTGTTGATGATGTGTCAGCAACAACTATTAACCCCTTTCCCAAACTGGAAAAATGAGGCTTAGAGAGTAAGTATATTGCTCAAAGTCATACAAATAATAATGAGCAGAGCAGGGAGCTGACACTCAAAACTAGGTCTGACTGACCATAAAGCACTTGCTAGAAAACTTTGCTAGAACTGGTTTATCCTTTGCTTGGTTCTATACTTTCCAAACTTTCTACAATGAATCTGTTACCCTTTTAAATAGGGAAAAAAATTATTTCAAGTTATAATATTTAAAATATTATACATATTCAGAGGCTAAAATTCTACCAGACTCAATTCTAAAAAGCAAATCTGAAGTATGCAAAGGCTTATGAGTTGTCAAAAACAACTGTCAAAAGACTTGTTTTCTTTCACAGGTGAGATTCTTAATACAATAATATCAAAAACTTAGGAAAAGAAGCTTTTTTATCATAGCTATTTAGACACTAATGGTGACTATTGATAGTAAATACAATGTAGACAAACAGAAAAGCTTTTTTTAAGCAGAGATATGGAAATTAATATAAATTATTTGATGATCAAATGCCAGAGTATTATTTGTGTATGTAAACAGTTATCGATTTTAATATCAGAAAATGTTACATCCAATGAAGTTACAATCACCTGACAAACACAAACAGTGGTAAAATGAAGGTATGCATCTGCTGCCACTTTTTCACTTCAATTCAGCTTAGTAAGTTGGCTACGGTCACACTAAAATGACCCCCAATTGAGTCATGCCCTTGCTTGTTTAATCCCCTTTCCTTATGTTTCAGCAGGACCCATGACTTGTTTTAACTGACAAAACAAGACATGTGAGGAGAGATGTCATTCCTGTGCTTACATTACGTTATATAAGACTGTCTTACAAGACTGCAGCCAAAGACACTCTCCTGCTGGCCTTGAAGAAGCAAACTACCATGTCAAGACTGCCTGTGGAAAAGGGCAGTGGCAAGGAAGTCAAGGAACTGCAGCAGCCTCTAAGACCTAAGGTTAGCCTTCAGTAAGAAGCAGGGGGGCATTGAGGCTCAGTCATACAATCAGAAAGAAATAAATTCACCAATAACCTGAATGAGCCTGGAAGTAGATTTTTAACAAGTTGATCCTCCAGATGAGAATGCAGACTGGCTAACACCTTCAGTACAGCTTTGTGAGACTCTAAGCAGAAAACCCCGCTAAGCCATGCCCAAACTCACAACCCACGAAATTATGAGATGAGAAATGTGTAATTGTTTTAAGCCACTAAATTTGTGGTAATTTATTACACAGGAAACCAGTAGACCGGCCAACTTAAAACTGCAGCCTGTGTATGGCAAGATCACAAAGGTGTAACTACAGTGCTATCCCATCTCAGGCCTTCCCTTGACCACCAAACTTCATATAGAGGCATATTTTAGCACCTCTATTAACTAACCCTTACTTACAACTCAAACTTTTGAAACACAGGAACTCTGACCTCACCTTTGCACTGAAAAGTGTTCTCTAGAACATCAATAATGACAACCATATCTTTCTTAACCAAGGATCAGACTTTGTGATTTAACAAAGGAATTTTATGCCACTTATGGAAACCAGAGATTATAGAGGTACTACAGTTTACTGTTAAAATGAGACTGGAGATAATCTGATGGTTTACAGTGCAAAGAAATAAAATAATAAAATTACCATGGTCCGGAAAATCTAGGCCTGTTTGTAGAAATCTAAAGTACTAATAGCTTTCTAATTGCTAAAATTATTGGTCCCTTATATCTCAGGCCCTTTCCAGTTCTGCAGACTCCCACTCCTAGAAGCCCTCTCCTCCCATGGCTTCCGTAACACTTTCTCCTGATTTTTCTCCTATTCTTTTCTTCACAGGCTCTATTGTCCCCTTCCCATGTACAACTTAATCAAGGACCTCCACCCAGTTCTTTCCCAGTCCTCTTGTCTTTCTATTAGATACCCTCTCCTATCATCCATCCAATAATTATTTGGGGAGTCTACCACATGCCAGACACTAGCTGGACATTGGAGACACAGTAGTAAACAAATCTAATATGGTGCCAGTTCTCATGGAGCTTACTTTCTAGATCACTAAGGAGGTGCGCACATCCTCCCTCAGTGATCTCACCCACTCCCTTGAGCAAAGCTGTGAATGTACTGGGTACACAAACACACTGCAAAAATGAATCCCAAATCACCGATTCACACCTTTCCTCAAAACACCAAATGTTCATTTCTAACTGCCCACTGTGCACAACTCCCAAATTTCTCAAATATAGTACATCAAAATACAACTCATCATCTGCACACCCCAAACCTCTAGTTCATGATATATAATTGGCTCACTCAGTAAATGTCTGCTGAATTAAGCTGAACTTACAGAATTACCATCCTTCTAGTTTCTCCAGTTTTAAAACCTTAGTATCACCTTCTGGTCCCTCTTACCTTAGTCTATTACATACTAGAACCTATTAATTCTTTCCCTAAAATATTTCTCCTATCTGTCCATACTTCTCCATCTTTACTAGGAATATTTTTTCCCAGGCTTTCTTTATTTCTTCTAATTGGTCTCCCTTTCACTCATTCACTCACTCACTTCATCACCCATCCATTCATTCAACAAATATTTTGGAAGTACCTGCTAAGAGCTAGGCACCAGATATAGCAAGAAAGTAAAACAGTCTATGCCTTCACAAAGTTTAGAGTTTATAAAAGGATCACAATTAAACACGTAATTACAATAAAAGGGCAACATGGGAAGTAAATTCTGTATGCCATGGAAGTAACTAACTTACACAGTAAGAAAGGGCCACCTTCTCCCTAATTCCCCTAATTCTCCTAATGTGTAAGGTGAAAGCTAAAGTATGAACAAAAGTTAGAAGTGGGAGAAAGAATGTTCCAAGCTCGAGAAAAGGCATTTTCAAAGAGTTGGAGAAGTTCAGTTTGGGTAACAAAGATTTGAGAGTGTGAGCTGCTAAATAAGAGGCTGGAAAGAAAGGCAGAGAGGGCAACGGCCTTGTGAGCCACAGCAATCTGAACACTATCCTAAAGACCATAAGAAGCCACTCAAGAATTTTAAGTAGGGAGAGTTATGACGGGATTTAAAAATCCACTCTGACTAGTGTGGGAAACTTATCAAAGGGAAACAAGAACTCTTTCCAAACCTTGCCCCTTCAAACAATCGTACCCAGACATACGGATAATGTACAGACCTCAACTCTTTAGTTCCTTCTTCAAAAGACTTTAATGGCTCCCTATAGAGAGGAATCCAGCTCAGGTTGGCGTTCAGATCCTCTCCCCTCTGCGGCCCGGCTGACCTTTCTTCCCAGTCTTTTCTCCTGTCACATCTCCCACACATTCTAAAACCAAGTTCTCGCCTTCACATATAGTTTCAACCACTCTTTTCCCTCTGCTTGGAACACGCTTCAGACTCGCACTCCCTTCTCTACCGGGTTAACTCCCACTCACTCCTCAAAACTCTTTCAGGTGTCCCCTTGTGAGAAACCCCTTCCTGACAACAACCGACTTAAATGACCTTCCCAGTCCCCATGTACCCTGGGTAGTTTGTCTCCCTTCTGCTTGACAGTAAACCCCTTGAAAGCTACCATCGGGTACCCCCAATTTCTAGCTCTGTGCAAAGGGGCCCGAAAGCGGTGCGCACGCGCACTCTCGGGGTGCTCCTAGAGCGAGCGCGCTAGAGGCAAACATACCCAGACACGCATCCTGACACCCACATACACTCTCAAAGCACTCAGCGCCGCGGCTGAGCTTTCTGTAGTAAGGGTCCACGGCCCAGGGGCCTGGATCCCCAGGGAACAGAGACACCACCACTGTTCTCCCCACCCTATATGGAGCCCCGGTCCCTAAGGCTCGGTGGGACTGCGGGCTGCAGGCCTCCGCTCCGTCATCTCAACCTGCTGTTTCCCGACTGCTGCTTCCACCGCGGTCAAAACTTCAGGCTCCAGAACTGCCAAGCGCGCCACAGGTTAACGCAGCCAGCGGCTTCCGGGCTGTTGCCTGGGTTACTAGAGCCCCGCCCAGCGCGCTTGCGTACATCCGGCGAGCCCAGTGCGCCAGCGCCTTCCAAAACCAGGTTCGGGGTCTGGGGATACGGCTTTGTTGTGTCTTGTTTTATTCGCCTGCCCTCTACAGGGTTCTGGGAAGCATTGGAAAGGATACACGTGTAGCATTAGCCAGTACCTCGAGAATTCTCCAAAAGAAAGATGTTGCTCTCCACACCAGGCTTCACATATAACAAAAATGTTTATTACCACCTACTGATGTGCCAGAAACTACACCAGGTTCAAATGGGGACTAAAAACAGACAAGGTCCCTGCCCTCAGGAAGCTTACAGCATAGTCACAGACAGCCGTCAACAACAGGAACCTAAAGTCAAAACTGTGACAAGTGCTAATGTTAACGTACATTTGATCAAAAGTCAAATGTTGGTGAAAACGGAAGTCAGCTTTTATTCAGGATCTGAGGAGAGATGTTAGATTTACCGTCTCACTGGTAAACCTAAAGAAGAATGGCCAGACTAAAGCCATCTCAAAGACTTGGAATTACTGAGGGGTTTTTTAAGAGGGGGCCAAAAGAATGGAACATGGGAAATGAAAAGTAAGAGGGAGGGAAATGTGAGCAGCTGGGACTCCATGCAAGGAGCCAGGTGCAAGGCCTCACCAAGACTCCATCTGGTTTCTGCTCCCATCTTTCCTGTTATCTTGGGGTCTGAATAGTACATGCTTCCTGGCAAGTCTGTAGCTTCAGGCTGGCTGGAAAACAACTTTACATTCAGGTAAATAATGTCATCGTGCCCTATAACCAAGGTTCAAAATATCAAATAACCATGGGAAAAGAGGGAACTCAGAGAAATGTATGCCAAGGAAAAAGCTGTGTCTTTTTAAAATTTGTCTGTAGCCCATGCAGTTTTAGGTCCCAACATGGCTTCAGTCCTGCTCACTCCAACACTGAGAAGGAAGCACACTAACTAGATACTAAGCTAATTATTACAAAAATATTTGCATTACTCAAGAAAGCAGAGATGCAAGATGAGAAGCCCACCAGGGAAGGAAAGAATATTTCTGCAGAGGGAGCTGCATGTGCAAAAGCATGTGGCAAATGTAAGGGATGGGGGAAAGGCCAGTGTGTTTGGAGTTTAGAGAAAGTGGGAACTTGATGAGAAGGGAGACTGCCCTGATAGGCTGGAGCCAGGACAAGCAGAGCTGTGTAGACTGTGATAATGACTTTTCAAAGCATCCCATTCAAAAACAGAGATAATTTGCTCCAGTAATACAACTTCCTTTAACTCCTGGTTTTCTACTGTTAAGACACACCCATACATGGATCAGCAAATTCATATTCAACACCTTCTAGATTCAAGGAACTGCGTTCTAAAAGTTTGCACTCTGATTGAGGAAGTTTGATGTAGGTATATTTAGTGGTCCATCAATATAATCATCCACTTGTTACATCTTCAATTCCCTGTCCCACTCTGAGTTGCTGTAATCACTTGGCAAAACTCTGGTACTGGCCATTCCAACTTTCTACTTACTAAGTTCTTGGACTCTTACAGCTGGACCTGGTAGGAAAAAAAACACCCAACCGTGCTGACTTTAAATTCATTATTGCTAATTTTAAATGGGCCCTTAAAGATGCTTGAACATCTTATTAAATGTCCCTGCTTCATTGATTCTGATATCCTCCTAGATGACAATTTTATACCTTCTCTCATACCCACCATCTCTTCCCCTATGCTGTCTCAACCAATGACCTTGCTTTCTACTTCATTGATAACACTGAGTTATCAGAAGAGAACATCCGTAAGCTCCCATCACTACTTCAGTCTTTCTATCAGAATCTTTACCCACAGACCTGTCCTAAGGAGCCCAATGAAACCTGAACACAAGAAGCCTGAAGAAAACTACATAAAGGTATATCATAATCAAACTGCTCAGAACCAGTGATGAAGAAGAAAATCTTAAAAGCAGCCAAAGAAAAAGACATGTTATATATAGAGGAACAAAAATAAAGGTAACATCAGTTTCTCACTAGAAACAAAGCAAGCAAGAAGACAGTAGAACAATAGCTTGTATGTATTGAAAGAAGAAACTGACAACCTACAATTCTATAGGAAAAATATCTCTTTAAAATGAGGATATTTTTCATACAAATAGAAACTGATAGAATTTATCAACAGTAGACCCTCATTATGAGAAATATTAAAGGAGGTGTTTCAAGCAGAAGGAAAATGATACCAGATGGAAATCTGGGTCTACACAAAGTAAGAGCATTGGAAATGATGATTACTGGGGTAAATATATAAGATTGTTTTTCTTATTATTTAAATCTCTTTTAAAAGATAATCGACTATTTAAAATACAGTAATACATATTGTGAGATTTATAACATATGTAAAAGTAAAATGCATGGCAACAATATTATAAAGGCCAGAGAAAAGATATGGAAGTATGCTATTGTAAGATTCCTATGCTATTCCCAATATAACACTTCAAATGCTATATCACTTGAAGGTAGACTGTAATAAGTTGAAGATGTATACTATAAGCCCTAAAGCCACTAAAATAATAAAAAAGTTAAAGGTAAAAAGCTTACAAAAGAGATGTAAGGGATATTTTATAATGGCCTTTTAACTCAGTCCACAGATTACCTTTTGTGGGGTTAATTAGTATCATAACCTTGGTTAAGGCCACTTATTTGAAAAAATGATCTTCTGGAACATTTCTTTTAACTTCCATATTATCTCTTTTAGCATGGGCCTCAATGTTTGTAATAAGCATATCACTAGGTAGTAGGAGTGTATTTAAAAATTCCTTAACTTATTGTCTATTTCTGATGGGGGCTCCACAGAGGGAAGAAAACCTTTAGCTTCCAAAGCATCATTTACTACTCCAGAAATATACCTTCTATCTGATACATGTTTACTCTCTGGTCTTTGGCTAGTTGACAGGCTCTAATAAGTGTGATAAATTCTGCCATCTGGACTGATTTTACCTCAGGTAGAGGATTATCTTTTAAAGGAGAGCTTAGGTAGTGATAGCATTCATGATAGCTCTCTAGTTTCAATATTGAGGTATGATCTGTCAACATATAAGGTCAGGATTTTCAGTAGGAGTTGCTAATACATCTGAGCAAGGTACAGAAAGTTCCCAACTAAGGTAAGACATTTGTGAGTTTCCCCTTCTTCTGGTAAGGTCAGGTTAGTGGCAGGATTCAGGGTATTGCAGCAGTGAATAGTAACATGAGAGGGAGAGAGCAACAGAAGCTCCTAAGAGGTTAACTGGCTAACCAAAAAGTGTTGCATGTCCTTAAGTCAGTATTAAAGTTTGTACTGGATGAAGAACTGTGAGGCCAACTGGGGAACCTAGAACTAATTCAGCGGAAGCATTGACAAGTTTTGTGGTGGCAGTATTGCCGAAAGGTAAGGCCTTTGTAGCTGGAGTGAGGAAGAGGCTATAGTAAGTGATGGGTTTTTGATAGTTCCCATAAAGCTGAGATAAAACCCCGAGATTTGTCCAGAGCAGTCATGCTGAAATAGACATGTTTTAGTTAGAGATGGCTATGGAAGATGCTGTTGAAGCCTTCCTTAGATTATAGAAGGTTTGTTCGATATTTGGGAGAGAGGGGCTGTCACTGAGGACCTAGCCATTTCATAAAGAGGTGTCAGAATCTTAGAAAAATTTGGCATCCACTGTCAGAAATATCTAGTTTAACCTAGAAATTATTTCAAGTGTAGTTTTGTGAGAGTGTAAGATAAGTTTAGATAGTTTTTAGCTTGTCAGAACAAAATATTTTCTCCTTCTTAAATAAGGCATGCCCTAAATAATGAACTATGTTTTAGAAAAATTGTAATTTATCTTTTTTGAAACTTTATGTCCCTTTCTATGAAGGCAGAGAACATGTAAATGGAATCCTTTTTATAGGTCTCTCTGAACAAGGTAGGAGATCATCTACTTATTATATAAAAACTGAATCATAAGGGTTATTTAGATCTTTTAGTTCTTGATTAAGGGCCTAGGAAAAATAGGCAAGTGTCTCAATGAACCCCTGGGGCCTAATTGTCCAAAGTGTTGTCCACTTGGATGAAGGAAAAAAGGTATTGACTGTCCTCATATAAGGAAACACTGAAAAAGGCAGAGCAATAATCCACTACAATGAATCAAGTGTTTGGGGGGAAATTGATGACAGAATAGTATTTGGGTTAGGTACTAATGGGAAGTAAGGGAGAGCAATTTTATTTATGTCCCTGAGATCTTGAGTGTATCAATATATTTGTCCATTTGGTTTCTTTACTTGCAGGACAGGAATGTTACAAGGGCTAGTGCATGTTATGAAAGGCCATTGGATATAAGGCCCTCGATTATAAGTTTGAGGCCTTCCTTTGCTTGTGACTTCAAGGAATATTGGGAAAGTTTGGGTAACAATTTGATAGGATCTACCTAAATTTAATAGATTCTGCTCCAATTATTTTTCCTTTAAACCAAAAACCATAAAAAGAAACAAAGAAGGCCATTTTATAATGGTAAAGGGATTTATCCAGCAAGAAGACATAACAATCATAAATATATATGGACCCAACACTGGAGCACCCAGATATGTAAAGCAAACACTATTAGACCTGAAGAGAGACATAGGCCCAAATGCAATAATAGTTGGGAACTTAAACACCACTCTGTCAACAATGAATGCATCATCCAGGCAACAAGTCAACAGACAAATGCATGATTTAAATCACACCATAGACCAATTGAACTTGGCAGATATCTACAGAACATTTCATCCAACAGCTACAGAATATGCATTCTTCTCATCAGCACATGGAACATTCTCAGTATAGGGTACACATTAGGTCAGATATTAAGTCTCAACAAATTTTTAAAAATTGAAATCATTTCAAGTATGTTTTCAAACCACAACAGAATAAAACAAGACATCAACAACAAAAAAACTCTGGAAACTATACAAACACATGGAAATTAAACAACATGCTCCTGAGTAAACTATGGGTCCAAGAAGAAATTAAACAGGAAAGCAAAAAATTTATTGAAGGTAATGGAAATAATGACACATCGTACCAAAACCTGTGGGATACCGCAAAAGCCATACTGAGTGGGAAGTTTATTGCAATATATATACTTGCATTAAAAGAATAGGAAGATTTCAAATAAACAACCTAACACTGCAGCTGAAAGAACTCGAAAAACAAGAGCAATCCACTCCTGAAATTAGTACTTGGAAAGAAATAATTAAGATCAGAGCAGAACCTAATGAAATAGAGACCCCAAAAATGATACAAAAAGAATCAATGAAAAAAAAAGTTGGTTTTTTTAGAAGATAAACAAAGTAGACAGACCATTAGCTAGGCTACCAAAAAAAATAAATAAAACAGAAATCCAAAATAAAAAAATCAAAAATGAAAAAGGAGACATTACAACTAATACCACAGAAATACAAAGAATCATTAGAGACTATTGTAAACAACTAATGCCAACCAATATGAAAACCTGCCGGAAATGGACAAATTTCTGGGCACATACAAACTACCAAGACTGAACCAAGAAGAAATAAAGAACATGAGTAGACCAATAACAAGCAAGGAGATTGAAGCAGTAATCAGCTGTCTACAAACAAAGAAAAGGTCAGGACCAGATGGCTTTATTGTTGAATTCTACCAAACCTTTAAAGAGTAATTAATACCAATTCTCCTCAAACTATTCCAAGAAATTGAAATGGAGGACATTCCCCCAAATTCATTCTAAGAGGTCAGCATCATCCCGATATGAAAACCAGACACAGATACAACAAGAAAAGAAAACTACAGACCAATATCTCTGACAAACATGGACACAAAAATTCTCAATAAAATATTAGCAAATGGAATATGTCAGCACATCAAAAAAATTATGCATCACAATCAAGTGGGAGTCATCCCAGGGATGCAAAGATGATTTAACATATACAAGTCAATAAATGTGATATACCACATGAACAAAATCAAGGACAAAAACCATGTGATCATCTCAATAGGTGCAGAAAACGCAAAATTCAACATCTCTTCATGATAAACATTCTCAGCAAATTAGGTATAGAAGGAAATTATCTCAATACAATAGAAGCCATTTACACCAAACCATTGCCAATATCATCCTGAATGGGGAGAAGCTGAAAGCTTTTTCATTAAGGACGGAAACAAAATAAGGATGCCCACACTCATCACTCCTATTTAACACAGTATTGGAAGTACTAGCCAAAGCAATCAGGCAAGAGAAAGAAATAAAGGGCATCTAGGTCAGAAAAGATGAAGTGAAATTGCTCCTGTTTATAGATGATATGATCCTATATATAGAAAAAACCAAAGACTCTACAAAAGAAGAAAAAAAAACTCTTAGAGTTGATAAATGACTTTAGCAGAGTTTCAGGATACAAAATCAACACGCAAAAATCAGTAGAATTTTTAAACTTCAACAACAAACTAGCTGAAAAAGAAAAAAGAAAGCAAGCTCATTTACAATAGTCGCTAAAAAAATAAACTACCTAAGAATCAATTTAACCAAGGAGGTGAACAATCTCTACAATGAGAGCTACAGATCACTGCTGAAAGAAATTAAAGAAGACGTAAAAAGATAGAAAGACATTCCATGCTCTTGGGTTGGAAAATAAACACTGTGAAAATGTTCATACTACTCCAAGTGATCTAAAGATTCAATGTGATCCCCATCAAAATACCAATGACATTCTTTTCCGAAATGGAAAAAACAATCCTAACATTCATATGGAATAAAAAAATAACCCAAACAGCCAAAGAAATCCTGAGCAAAAAAAAAAGCCAGAGACATTACACTACCTGACTTCAAATTATACTGCAAAACAGCATGGTACTGGCATAAAAATAGACAGTTGGAGGAATGGAACAGAATAGAGAACCCAGAAATCAACCCACATACCTATAGCCAACTGATCTTCAACAAAGGCACCAAGAACATACATTGGGGAAAAGACTGCCTCTTCAATAAACAGTGCTGGAAAAACTGGACATCCATATGTAGAAGAATGAAACTAGATCTGTACCACTTGTCGTATACCAAAATCAACTCAAAATGAATTAAAGACTTACGTATATAAGACCCAAATTAAATACTCTTTAAAGAAAATCATAGGGGAGTTTCAAGATGGCGGTGGCTGCGGCAGTTGGTGTGGAGTAGCTGAGGTGGAAAAGGCGGCCACTGGGCCTCAGGCAGCCAGGAAACTTGTGGACCTTCCTCTTGCCATCTCTTAAGGGAGGACCGCTGCTGGTGGCCGGTCGTGGGGGGTGACTGCCACTTTGCCCCAGGCAGGAGAGGCTGCCTCATTTACAGACAACAGCTTTGAAGTGTGGAGCAGGAAAAGAACTGTTTCTTAGCTGCAAAAGCGAGTCTCGAAACAGGGAACATGGCGCCAGGGCTGCTGTGGATGCAGCCAGGATCCCGGAGGCCGTGGCCGCGCTAAAGGCGGCCAGCTGCCCTACTCAGGATTCAAGGTTTCAGGCTGGTATTAAAGAAGATTCCTGGGAGCACCCGAGCCGCGTCGCGACTGAACAGCCCGAGGCGGCAGCGGCCGAGAACAGGGAAGGCGACAAACCAGAGACAGAGAGTGAACACCCGACCTGGCAAAACCTTGTGAGTGACCCCTGGCCCAGCTCTGTTCGGGGGGATTACGCCCACCTGGCTCCCGCCTGCATCACCAGGCCACTCACCGCCCCGGGGCTGCCTCCATTTTCCCAGGTGCAGGCAGCTCCGCCCGGCTCAGCCATCACTGAGCCTTCCCACTTCCATGGCCCAGCACGGGGCTTTCTGGAGCCTGCGGGCCGGCCTCCCCTCCCACTCCCTCCGTGGTTCTCTGGTGGATTGGTGGCATGGGGTGTCCCCGGCCAGTGTCGGGAGGGCTAGGAAGTACGGGCGGGCTGACTGTCACTCCACCACACCCTGGACTCCAGCCCCCAGTAAACTTCCTGTTACTGGGAGGCAGATACCATCTCTGCAGCCACCAGTTCGGAAAAAAGCCTAACGAATTTCTGGTTGGGAATAGTGTGGTAGGAGAGTTCCCAGGTCAACTTGAACCTGCCGGAGAGCAGGCTGCAGGTAGGCGCTAGATTCAGTCTATGCGGGGGGGATACAAAGGTGAACAAGACCCGAGAAAGATCTACACAGTGCTACAAAGGCACCCAGAGAGACCGGTAGTCTGTGCCTAGCAGAAACCTGGTAGACTTCCTGGGCGAGGCGGTGCCGAGCAGGGTCTTGAAGGCCCAGCTGATAGAAGAGGGGCGCAGAAGACATGCCCCAGCCCAGCACAGTGCACACAGAGTGGGGAGACGTGCGACCTGGGAGGCGGAGACTCGACAGAAACCAGACACCCGGTGGGGTCGCCACTGCACGATCCACCAGCCTGGGCCAGAGCACACGGAACAGGGAGAAGTCCTGCACAAGAAGTGAAAGCTCAACAGAGATCACACACCCTGTGGTACGTGATCCACCAGCACAGCAGAGTCCAAGCTGACCAGAAAGGTGGCTCCCCGGAGAAGCCCAAGACCCAAGGCAACCACACACACAAGGCACTAGAGGCCAACTGAGCAGTCACGGAGGGAGCCATACGAAATTGGCAACCACAGCAACATCCTAGTTAGTCATTAGTCTCAAACCGGTGGTCTGTGAAACCCCCTGCCACAATGAATAAACACCAAAAAAAAGATACCAGAAATACAAAAAATCAAGAAAGTACAACACCAAAAGTTAATAAAATTCAAACTCTAGATCCTATAGAACAAGAAGCCACTGAAATAACTGACAAGGAATTTCGAGTGATAATTATAAGGAAACTGAATGAGATACAAGAAAACTCAGCTAGACATCATGATGAAACGAGGAAAAGTATACAGGATCTGAAAGAGGAAATATACAAGGAAATCAATGTCCTGAAAAAAAAAGTAGCAGAACTTGCTGAACTGAAGAAGTTATTCAGCGAAATAAAAAACACAACGGAGAGTTTAACCAGCAGGCTTGTCGAAGTTGAAGAGAGAACCTCTGAACTTGAAGATGGGCTGTTTGAAATAACACAAGCAGACAAAAAGAAAGAAAAAAGAATCAAGGACATGGAAGAAAATCTGAGAGAGATATCAGACAACCTCAAGCGCTCAAATATCCGAGTCATGGGTATTCCAGAAGGGGAGGAAAATGGAGATTCCATTGAAAACATATTCAACAAAATAGTGGCAGAAAACTTCCCAGGTATAAGAAAAATCACAGATCTTCAGATCCAGGAAGCTCAACGATCTCCAAACGTATTCAACCCAAAAAGGCCTTCTCCAAGACATGTCATAGTCAAATTGGCAAAACTCAGAGACAAAGAGAGAATCTTAAAAGCTGCAAGAGAGAAGCGTCAAATCACCTATAAGGGAGCCCCAATCAGGCTAACATGAGACTTCTCATCACAAACCCTAAAAGCTAGAAAGGAATGGGATGATATTTTCAAAATACTAAAAGACAAAGATTGCCAGCCAAGAATACTCTACCCTGCAAGGCTATCCTTCCTAAATGAAGGGCAAATAGTATATTTCTCAGACAAACAAAAACTGTGGGAGTTCACTACCACACGACCACCCTTACAAGAAATCCTCAAGGGAGTACTGGATTTGGTTCCTGAAAAATAACTACCACTGCCATAAAAACCCAAGAAAAATCAATACCCACTAGTATAATAAAAATGGCATTCATGAAGAGAAAACAAGCAAACAAAAACACTATCTACAACCTAAGGAACCAACAAACACAGAAACCAAACAGTAAATCTGAAAGCAAGGAACAAAAGACACCTAAGACAACCAAACAACCAATAAAATGCTAGGAATAAATCAACACCTTTCAATAACAACTCTTAATGTAAAAGGCTTAAATTCCCCAATCAAAAGACACAGACTGGCTGACTGGATCAAAAAGGAGGACCCAACTATATGCTGCCTACAAGAGACCCACCTCACCCATAAAGATTCACACAGACTAAGAGTGAAAGGATGGAAAAAGTTTTACCATGCAAACAGAAAAGAAAAGTGAGCTGGAGTAGCTAGTCTTATATCTGACAAAATAGACTTTAAACTAAAAACCATAAAAAGAGACAATGAGGGACACTACTTAATGATAAAAGGACTGATCCATCAAGAAGACATAACAATCATAAATATGTACGCACCCAATGTTGGAGCAGCCAGATTTATAAAACAAACTCTATTAGACCTAAGAAGGAAATAGACACTAATACCATAATAGCACGGGACCTGAACACCCCACTGTCAATATTAGACAGATCATCTAGGCAAAGAATCAGCAGAGAAACAAAAGATCTAAACAAGACTCTAGACCAATTGGAATTGGCAGATATGTACAGAACATTCCACCCAACAACCTCAGAATATTCATTCTTCTCATCAGCACATGGATCATTCTCCAGGATAGATCACATATTAGGTCACAAATCAAGTCTCAATAAATTCAAAAAAATTGGAATTATCCCATGTATCTTCTCAGACCACAATGGATTAAAACTAGAAATTAATAACAAACGAAACTCTGGAAACTATACAAACACATGGAAATTAAACAGCATTCTACTTAATGACATATGGGTCCAAGAAGAAATCAAGCAGGAAATCAAAAAATTTATTGAAACTAATGAAAACAATGATACATCATACCAAAACCTGTGGGATACTGCAAAAGCAGTATTGAGGGGGAAATTTATTGCATTAAACGCTCACTTCAGAAGGAACAGATGGATTCACAGCAGAATTTTACCAAACATTCAAAGAGGAATTGACACCGATTCTTTACAAACTATTCCAAAAGATTGAAATGGACGCAAATCTCCCATACTCATTCTATGAAGCAAACATCATTCTGATACCAAAACCAGGTAAAGATACAACCAGAAAAGAAAACTACAGGCCGATATCCTTGATGAATATAGATGCAAAAATCCTCACTAAAATACTAGCAAACAGAATACAGCAACACATACGAAAAATTATCCATCACGATCAAGTGGGATTCATCCCAGGGATGCAAGGTTGGTTCAACATACACAAATCAATAAATGTGATACACCATATTAATAAACTCAAACCAAGGACCATATGATCATCTCTATAGATGCTGAAAAAGCATTTGATGAAGTTCAGCACTCATTCATGACAAAGACCCTTTATAAGTTAGGTATAGAGGGAAAGTATCTCTACATAATTAAAGCCATCTATGCCAAACCCACTGCCAATATCATCCTGAATGGGGAAAAGCTGAAAGCTTTTCCTTTAAGAACAGGAACTAGACAAGGATGCCCACTCTCACCACTCCTATTCAACATAGTGTTGGAAGTACTAGCCAGAGCAATCAGAGAAGAGAAGGAAATAAAGGGCATCCAGATTGGAAAAGATGAAGTCAAACTGTCCCTGTTTGCAGATGACATGATCCTATATATTGAACAGCCTAAAACCTCTACAAAAAAACTGTTGGAATTGATAAACGATTTCAGCACAGTAGCAGGATACAAAATCAACACACAAAAATCAGTAGCATTTCTATTCTCCAATAGTGAACATGCAGAACAAGAAATCAAGAAAGCCTGCCCATTTACAATAGCCACCAAAAAAATAAAATACTTAGGAGTTGAGTTAACCAAGGGGGTGAAGAATCTCTATAATGAGAACTACAAACCACTGCTGAGAGAAATTAGAGAGGATACAAGAAGATGGAAAGATATCCCATGCTCTTGGATTGGAAGAATCAACATAGTGAAAATGTCCATACTACCCAAAGTGATATACAAATTCAATGCAATCCCCATCAAAATTCCAAAGACATTATTCTCAGAAATGGAAAGAACTATCCAGACATTTATATGGAACAATAAAAGACCACGCATAGCCAAAGCAATGCTGAGCAAAAAAAATAAAGCTGGAGGCATAACACTACCTGACTTTAAGCTATACTACACAGCTATAATAACCAAAACAGTATGGTACTGGCATAAAAACAGACACACTGACCAATGGAATAGAATAGAGAATCCAGAAATCAACCCACACACTTACTGCCATCTGATCTTTGACAAAGGCACCAAGCCTATTCACTGGGGAAGGGACTGCCTCTTCAGCAAATGGTGCTGGGATAACTGGATATCCATATGCAGGAGAATGAAACTAGATCCATACCTCTCACCGTATACTAAAATCAACTCAAAATGGATTAAGGATTTAAATATACACCCTGAAACAATAAAACTTCTTAAAGAAAACATAGGAGAAACACTTCAGGAAATAGGACTGGACACAGACTTCATGACTACGACCCCAAAAGCACGGGCAACCAAAGGAAAAATAAACAAATGGGATTATATCAAACTAAAAAGCTTCTGCACAGCAAAAGAAACAATTAACAGAGTTAAAAGACAACCAACAGAGTGGGAGAAAATATTTGCAAAATATACATCTGACAAAGGATTAATATCCAGAATATACAAGGAACTCAAACAACTTTACAAGAAGAAAACAAGCAACCCAATTAAAAAATGGGCAAAAGAGCTAAGTAGTCATTTCTCTAAGGAAGATATACAGATGGCCAACAGACATATGAAAAAATGCTCAACATCACTCCGCATCCGGGAAATGCAAATCAAAACCACATTGAGATACCATCTAACCCCAGTTAGGATGGCTAAAATCCAAAAGACTATGAACGATAAATGCTGGCGAGGCTGTGGAGAAAAAGGAACTCTCATACATTGTTGGTGGGACTGCAAAATGGTGCAGCCTCTATGGAAAATGGTATGGAGGTTCCTCAAACAATTGCAGATAGATCTACCATACGACCCAGCTATCCCACTGTTGGGAATATACCCAGAGGAATGGAAATCATCAAGTCGAAGGTATACCTGTTTCCCAATGTTTATCGCAGCACTCTTTACAATAGCGAAGAGTTGGAACCAGCCCAAATGTCCATCATCAGATGAGTGGATATGGAAAATATGGTACATCTACACAATGGAATACTACTCAGCTATAAAAACGAATGAAATACTGCCATTTGCAACAACATGGATGGACCTCGAGAGAATTATATTAAGTGAAACAAGTCAGGCACAGAAAGAGAAATACCACATGTTCTCACTTATTGGTGGGAGCTAAAAATTAATATATAAATTCACACACACACACACAAAACTGGGGGGGGAGAAGATATAACAACCACAATTACTTGAAGTTGATACGACAAGCAAACAGAAAGGACATTGTTTGGGGGGAGGGGGGAGGGAGAAGGGAGGGAGGTTTTGGTGATGGGGAGCAATAATCAGCCACAATGTATATCGACAAAATAAAATGTAAAAAAAAAAAAAAAAAAAAAGCAATGGGCAAAGGACCTGAATAGGCATTTCTCAAATGAAGATATACACATGGGCAACAGACACATAAGGGAAATGCAAATCAAAACCACATTGAGATATCATCTCACCCCAGTTAGACTAGCTATTATCAAAATGACAGAGAATAATAAATGCTGGAGAGGATGTGGAGAAAGGGTAACCCTCCTACACTGTTGATGGGACTGCAAATTGGTGCAGCCATTATGGAAAACAGTATGGAGATTCCTCAAACTGTAGGTAGAACTGCCATATGATCCAGAAATCCCATTGCTGGGTATATACCCAAGGAAAGGAAATCATCATGTTGGAGGGATATTTGCACTCCCACATTTATTGCAGCTCTGTTTGCAATAGCCAAGAGTTGGAACCAACCTAAATGCCCATCGTTGGACAAGTGGATAAGCAAAATGTGCTATATATACACAATGGAATACTACTCAGCCATAAAAAAGAATGAAATTCTGCCATTCACATCAATGCGGTTGAACTTGGAGAAAATTATGTGAAGTGGAATAAGCCAGGCACAGAAAGAGAATTACTGCAGGTCTTCACTCATAAGTGGGAGCTAAAAAAAAATAAACAAATAAAAAAAGAAAGAAAGAAAGCTAAAATAAACCCAGTAATGCATTGAACTTTCAAAAGCAGAGAACAGAACTGAGGTTACCAGAGGTGGGAAAGAGGAGGAGAAGGGGGGTAAGGGAGGAAGTAGTAAATCACCATGAAAAACTATTACATTGTATAATGTTGAATATACTAATTATCCTGATTTGAGCATCATGTATTGCACACAGGTATTGATATTCAACCGTGTACCCCACAGATATGTACAATTAACTATGTTTCAATAAAAAATAAATAAAGCACTGATTCATTCAAGAAAAAAAAAGGAATGGAGTACTGATACATGGTACAACATGGATGTACCTTGAAAATATTATGTTAAGTAAAAAAAGCCAGTCACAAAAGACCGCATATTGTATGATTTCATTTCTATGGAATGTCCAGAATAGTCAAATTCATAGAGACATAAAGTAGATTGTTTGCTTGGGGCTGAAATGGTTGGGGAGAAATGGAGAGTAACTGTTAACAGGTATGGGATTTCTTTTGGGGATGACAAAAATGTTCTAAAAATGATTGTGGTGATGGTTGCATAATTCTGTGAATATACAAAGAACCATTGAAAGTGAAAAGCCATTTTAAAGAAGTGAATTATATGATATACATACAAATTATATATCAAGGAATCTGTTATTTAAAAAAGAGAGAGAGAAAAAGAAAAAGACAACCTCTCGGGATAAAATTCTAAATCAAAGGATAGTCTTATTTGGTTTTACTGGTGACCTGCAGCAAAGTTTGTCTGAATGAATTCTAGTTGAGTGAAAACCGCATGGGTCAATGAAACAAGCTCAAAATAAGGGCTTATAGGGCCTATACCTGTGTTCTACTCCATGACAGCACTTCTTAGAAGTACAACACAAAACAGAAGCAAAAAAAGCGAGCAAAAAGAGATGAAAAGAAATGGACTGATTCCACCAATGATGCCAAACAAATGGAAACCGATAATAAAATCTGGGTACCAAAAGGAGACTAGAAAGCCACAGAACTCAAAAGCAAAAAGAGCAGATTTCAGGCCCCATACTGACCTAACATGTCAGTGCATGCTCAACAAACTGTGTGTAGCAAGGCACAAGGGACCTAGGTGGGCACCACACCCAGTAGAGAACTGGAGTCCATGGTGACAGGCAGTGCAGACAGTATCTCTGTGGAAGCTTCAGGAAAACTAAGGAAATAAATGAAGATCATACATATGAAAACAAACAGAAGCTATTTATTCAGAGCTTACTATAGCAAGGGAGCTAGCCACCATCACTGTGTTTGCAGGAGGGGGGTGAGAAAGCTTTACAGTGGAAAAAAAGGGGAAATTTTCAGGTATGCTCTGATTAGATCTTGGCGTGGAGAAGCTGAAGGCAGGCTAACTAGAAGTGGAGCATTTTATCAGTTGGGAAGCATATTTGGCTTCCTCTAATCGCTCTTGAATTGGAAGCAGGGGCAAAAACTGGAAAAGCTAACTCATTGGCCAAGTCCTAACTGTTCTGGATCATTTGCTGCAGAGGTTATGGTTTGGTTTCCTGAGCTGATTGCTGCAGAACTTGTGGGTCATAGTTGTATCGCCATATGGTCTGGCCATTGCCCGTTTGTATGTTGTTTCTCATAGTGGAATCTTGGCATTGTAGATACTAAAAAACACCTGCCTGGGGGACGATATTTCATTTTTTAGCTACTAAGCTAGCAGTTATGCAAAAGCAATATTTGTTCATACAATACTATAAACTTTTTATGTACTTTCAAATGCATACTTCTCCCTTTTATCCTTACAACAACATTGTGATCCTGAGAGGTTAATTTCCTAAAGTCACTAAATGGATTTGGGTTGCAATCAGGATTAGATCATAATACAGAGTTGTTTGTAATATATAGCTTAAATCGTCTGGTATAGACATCACCTGTAATGGTTTAAACTAAATATTTTGGGTTTCATACCATGATAAAGGATCTGCCCCAATTGCTTCTAATTTCATAGCTTAAATTTAGGATAAAATTTTGAAAGAAGAGTTATAGCTCCCTTCAAATACCTACAAGGCTGTCATGTGGAAGAAGGATTAGGTTTATTCCTATGACTCTAGAGAGTAGAACTAGTGCAAGTAAGTGGAAGAGAGGGAGATTTCAATGAAGAATGTGAAATATCTTTCTAATCATGAGACACTTGCCCCCAAAAGAAAGTGAAAGAGCCAGTTTCTCACCTCTTATAGTATTTAAGTAGGACTCCATGATCCTACTCTCCACAGAGTGCTTGAACTGACCATGCCGGCTAAACTTGAAAGCCTTCATAAATTTTAAGTTTATGAAATCTTGTTAAAGTTTGAAAAGAAGCATAAACATTTTCAGTACAGCAGTTTAAAGTCATTTATATTCTACATGAAACTATTATGTTATGTTTCTTAAAAACGGTGAGCTCTGTTTTAAATTTTAACCCTAGACTCTTCTTTAAATCAGCATTTTGCCCATATGCCCAAATGTTTTCAGGAACATTTTTTCTAAGTGAAAATTGTCCTAATGACAAACTTTCATTAGCATTGTTTTCTGATTGCACAGTTATAAAATTTTATACCGATGTATTGCATTCATTTTTGATGTTTTAATAAATTGTAATAATTCAATGAGGTAAAAAAAATTTTTTAAATCCTACCTTCTTTTAAATGGTAAATAGTAGGATTTTAATCTGTAATATTAAATCTTTGAATAAGATCTTTTTCTTCTTTGTGGCTTCTTTTTTAATATTCCTTCAGGTTGAACGCAATTATATTCTTTTCTAGCTTACAAATAACTTGAAACAAATAAATCAATGAGTCCTCTTGGACACCTAAATCTTTGTTTAATGTTCTCCGAGGACTTCCGATGGATCCTCTTCTCACCCACTCCTTACCTGCCTCTTTAACTATTTAAATCCAATCCCCTAATTTGTACTAGAAGGGTATTTTCTTTTTATGATGGGCTGTGGTTTCTGTCTTTTTAGAAACACTTTAGAATCCCAGGGATTCTCCTAGAATCTGAAAGAAGTCATTGCAGAAGTAAAGTAGGCAAGAGGCTGGGGTGGAAAGAAATGCATTCTGCATATATGTAGTTACTGAGTCGTCTTTGACAACTTCCGGGACCAGACTTCAGGTGGTGCTGGAAATTGTCCTCTTCACCATATCTATTTTTTTATGACTGTACATATTTACATTCATACACATATGGCCCGGGAGAGAGAACGTGATGACGTGAAGCTCTTCTTGGAGAATATGAGGTAATAAGGACGTAAAACAGGTGTCTGAGAAGGGGTTCTTTTAGAAAAGGGAGAGTAGAGAACAACCGATGTTCAGACGGGCAAGAGTTCTCTGCAGGTAGCAGCCTGGAAAAGCAAACTCGTGCACCCTCTTGGGGAACAGGCTCTTTTGCTTTCTATTTCTTCGCCTGCGGTCAGGAAGCACATTTACTTGAAACGGACTGAATTTCCTCCTCGATAGCTGGTCAGGTTAATTCTTCGAGACTAGTGCATATTTCTTTTTAATATTTCCAATGCTTTTATTGTTAAGGTTCAGAAAGAAGAAGAGATCGGCCGAAATTCTGGCTGGGCACATGGGGGATTCTCGGTGATGAGAAAGGTGGGACTTAGAAGCTGGAGAAGAAAGCAGCAACTGCCAGCCCCCACATCTCCCGTCCCCCCTACTTTCTACCCGTGACCTCCCTAGGAGACCCCAGGCAGCAGCATCAATATTTGATCGGCCCTTCGCCAGCGCGCTACCAGCACACGCCGGCGGGGCTTACCAGGCATCGCCGCGCTGCGAGAAAGCCGGCGCCCGGCCCTGCACCAGGCTCTGGAAGGACCAGCTCCTGCACTCGCCCCCTCCCCAGCGTGGCTCTGCTTCGCGGCCGGGGCGCGGCGCCCACCATGCACGGCTGCCCGCGGCTTGCGTTGCTCTGCGCGCTGCCCTGGCTCCTGCGGGCGGCGGCGCCCGGGCACCCCTCAAAGCCCCCGACTCAGACTCCCGCGCCGCGCCGCGAGCCCAGCGACCCTGCCAGGGGCGCCGATTTCGATCACGTCTACAGCGGGGTGGTGAGCCCGAGCACCGAGAACATCTACTCCTTCAACTACACCAGCCAGCCCGGCCAGGTAAGACCCTAGCTCCCCTCGCTCCATTCCTAGAACTTGCCGGATTTCGGAGCCCCATCCCTGCTTTGGGTGCCACTGGGAATCGATCTCGGGAGACCTGAAGGACGGGAGGGACCCTCATTGCCTCTTCCTTCCGAAGCAATCGCTGTCCTGCTGGAGCTGTCGCAATCAGCCTCAGGGACAACTCCGCTGTACCTCGCGCCTCCGCCGGCCTGTCGCTGGCATTTCTGGGCTTTGCAGAGGCGCTAGTTCCCCGCACCGTCTGCGGGTCCAGACTCCCTGCTTGGGCTTTTTTCTGCAAAAGTCACGATTTCTAGGGCTGCAAGGGGCAGGGGGAGGGGGAGAGGACCACTCCTCTGTTTCTAATCCCGTGCGGTGAAGGAACCTTATTTCATTTGGACCATTCAGCCAGACCTTTCTATTTCATAGCGCATGGGGAGGGAGAGCTGCTCAAAATCTAAAATGGAAATCATGTGAGGAATGGACGGAAGCTACAGAACCTCTGAGTATTCAGTAGTCATTTCCTGCGTTTCTGTATCGTTGTCACACATGTGCTTCAGAGAAGCCAGTAGACTCGATCAAAGACATTGGAACTGCAGCCATCAGCTGATCTATGGAGATTTTGATTTTAAATAAGGGTAAATAATTATGTGAAAGTTTTAGACCTATTTCTGACAAGAATTGAGGTGAGACAAGGGGGGGACTATTCAGTAACTATCCGTTTGACATATAAACTCTGATTATATAATGCAAGCAAACGCATATACAGCAGTTCGCTTTTTTCCTCTAATATGGTACTCTCTGGAGCACAAAAAAGAAAAAGGGGGGGGGGAACGCCCCAGTGTACCTGCCTGTGGATCTTTTTCAATATGAATGTGCTTATGTATCCCTTACCATGCCTGTATTCCCTACTTCCTCGGGAAATTCCAACCAGACGATTGGGATACCACATATGCCTCCCTCTGATTCTCACTCAGGATCAGAACTGGAAAACCTCATAGCTTCATATAGTGAGATAGGTGTGTACTGAGTGGGAGGGACCAATGTGCCTGTCATTACTCCCAGATATCTTCCAGCTGTGTGCCCTGAGAAAGTGCCCAGAGTGCCCCATCTCCAGTCTGGCACCAAATCCTATGGTGCTGTCACCATGGCAGCACAGCTCTCACCCTGCCCCTTCCTCAGGTAACCTTCAGATGCATGTCCTTTATTGAGCAGAGTGGCTGTGTGGAGAGCCATTCCATTGTAGACAAGTGGGAGGGGGCAGTTTTTGTTTCTCAAACCCCACATCACCTACCTCTTCCTCTCCGATGTGGGGTACTCACTAGCTGACTGACATATTACACACAAGATGTGTTCCTAGCCCTGTGATTGGCTGGAAACAGATATAAGTCTGAAAAACCCCATGATCTCTGGGGTGTAGTGTCAAGTTCCCCCTAAATCATTGGTAAGGAAACTAAAATGACATGTGTAAAGTAAACCCTGACGTCAGGCTTTGGTATTTCTTTCAGTTCTGCTTAGAAATAGACTGCTTTTGAAATGTTGCCCGTGCCTTTTGCCTCTTAGTATTGTGTGAGTCCCTCCACTAGAGCACAGGTTACACTGTTTGCAGCTCAGATTGCCCACTTGACTTTCCTAGTAAACCTGGAGATATTGAGGGCAGGGGCACAGTCACATTCATCTCTGTATCCCAACACCTAGCACAGTGCATGGCATATAAAAGGTTTATAAATGTTTTTGCAAAAATGAATAAATAAGTGAAGAAAAAGGTTAAAGAATCTTTAGGTAAAGTTAAGTAAAATGAAATACATACTGTTTTCAATTTATGTGGGGTAATTTCAGATAAAAACAATTTGTTTCATAAAACAAATTTTGTTTTCCAGAAAAACAAAAATTTTAAAAATTATTCTATTATGCCTTCTCTACTGTGCCGATTGTGCCTGTGTGTATGTCAAAATGTCCTTCATTTTATGAAACAATGGTGATAATTAGATTTTAAATCTTTGCATAATACAACAAAAAGTTGACGAGCCCAAGCAGTCCCTAGAATTTTCACTAAAATGTTAGTAATCTGAGAAATAAAAAGTTGGGAACCATGGGACTGGCAAATAACACGTATTTTAATTATTTGGATGCCAGCCTGCATCTATAGAAGCCAGACGTCCTCAAATCTTACAGCTTTCTGGAACCGATCTTTAATACGTACATAAGATAGTGGAACTCTCAACCTACTTACTATGGGAAATTGCCCTCCACTCCCTCCAGCCAATATCCCTGTTGGTTTTTCCGGAGATGGCATTTTCCTGATCTGTCTGTGCAAACCATTACTCACAGTTTCTATCGATGGCTTTCTCTCTTCTTGGTCCTTTTTGCTCTAGTTGGATACCAGCAGCCCCTCCTTCCAATACCATGAACACAAGGCTGTTGAATCTAGCAGAATTTTCCTGATGGTTTGGAATAACATAAGGGAATTACAACATAGCACAGGATATGTGATAGATTAAATCAGAAATCTAGGCAACACTATTCTGACAATTTACCAGCTATCCCCCCAGAAGCAGGACTGGGGAGGATTTCAAGGTAGTAGCCTCTCTTTCAGGCCCTGGTTTGTCACCATCTTCTTGGTCATATCCTCACTCCCACCCCCAAATGCTGGCCTCTACCCTCTAAACTTTTGTTACTCTCCCATGTTGAGCAACTTATGCCTCCATTGCCAACCCCAAACTCACTAAGTAGCTCTGCTAAATAAAGGTCTATGATCTCAGATCTATGATCTCCAAAGCAGAAGCTTGGACATGACTGTTTTTCCTCTAACCTGAACAAAGTCTTGGTCAGGCAAGGCTCCCTCCCATACAGGGCCATTTCTGTCACCCCTCTTGAGTGCAACAAAGAATTTGGGTTGGGGGGAAAAAGTCTAGTTTTTTGAGCTCACATCTTTTTTTCCTTTCTTTTCAAGCCATTGTTGCTTGCCATTGTTTTCCTTTTGCCTTGGAGGAGAAAGTCTATGCTAAGTTTAGGCTTTGGTGAATGGAGGAAGCCCTTGTGGGAGTCATTGCTCCTAATCTTTCCCGAGAGCCACTGCATCTCCCATCCCAAACACTGTCCCAGAGAACTGTGTATCCCAAGCTCACTCGTGTCTTGCTAGTTTGCTACACTCAGCACCACGAAAAGTCTCATATGCCTCCCAGGCATAGAGTAATATAAATATGAAGTTTCCATTAAAAAAAAAATCACTGAAATAATGGCATGCCTGGTTTAAAGAAGAATAATGAAAATAATGATCAAAGGTACAGGTTAGACAAGATCATGGTTCAGTTCATTTCTCCGGAGAGGAATTACCTGGAGACTCCCTTTGAGGGGAGTTGGCCACACTGTGCAAACAGGGTGTTCTATAACCACAGGGCTCAGCTAAACTAGAAGGAAATCACCTTGTTGGGAAAGTAGCCAGAGACATGTTTGACTGGGACAGAGGGCACAAACACAGGTTTACCAGGAAATGAGAATACCCTTGTAGGGACAGGTGGCAGCAATAATCAGATGTTTCTATTTGAGCTAGATGACAATAAGAACCCATTAAATAAAAATCTAACCACTGTGCAACAGGCTGTCTTCTCTGAGGGTTTCAGTAACAGAATTCATTGCTTGCCATAGATTTTTTAATTTGAAATGTTTCCCCCAAAATATTTCTCTTATGTTGTTTATTAAACTGAGATATTTATCTTTTAATAACATATACTACAGTTTTCTATGCCCAAGGAACAATCCTTGGCCTTATTAATATCAACCAGTAATTTTATATCTAGAACCGGTTATCAGTCTCTTGGATCTAGATTCAAAAAGCCTACCCAGTCCTCATGAGCAATGAAATACATATCTGGACACTCCAGTGGTAACTTCTCGTGATATACATTACTAGCTCCATAGAAGAACTAAAAACTTTGATGTGATAGCCTCAGTTCTCCCATCTTGCATAGGGAATGCTTGCTTTTTGTGTACTGAGGCCAAGAATATCCCCTGCTGTCCTCCCACGGCCTCTTACTGAACTGGACTAGCACTCGTCAAAGGAAAGAATCATCTCATTAGCACAATATCTGGATGATTGGTCATTGTCTCAGTCCATTTTGGTTGCTATAACAGAACACCATAAGCAGATCCAATGTCTGGTGAGGACCTACTTTCTGGCTTGTACCTTCCCACTGTGCCCTCATATGGCCAAGAGAGCAGAGAGAGTGGCAAGATCTCTCAAGTTTCTTTTTATAAGGGCACCAGTCTGACCATGAAGGCTCCACCCTCAATCTAACCACCTCCCAAAGGCCCCATTTCCAAATACCATCATACTGGGGATTAGGTTTCAACGTATGAATTTGGGGGAACACGTTCAGTCCATAGCAGTCACCTCCCACATTTTTTCTGTGGCTCTGAAAAGAGGACCTCAGTTTGTCATAGGGTGTTTAGAGGTTGACATTACTCCAGTTATGGGTCTGATATTATGGAAGACCTGCCTTCTGCCTGCTCAGACCTGATCATCCTGTGCTAAATTGTATAATGGATCCTGTAAGTCTGCTGTCCAGTGTGGTAACCACTGTCCACATGTGGCTATCGAGGACTTGACATGTGACTATTCTGGATTGAGATGTACTGTGTTAAGTGTAGAATACACACCAGATTTTGAGGAACTTACTAAAAAAATAAAGTAAAATGTGTCATTAATATTTTTATTATGTGTTTAAATGATAATATTTTCAGATACACTAGATTAAATAAATGATATTCATAAAATTTACTTCACCTGTTTCTTTTTACTTTTTTAATGTAGCTACTAGAAAATTTTAAAACACATATATAGCTCACATTTTATTTTTATTGGACAGCACTGCTCCAAGTATGAAACTTTAAAGAAGTCATATGTCCACACATAGCTTTGTTAGAGGAAATGAGGCTTGAAAAGGTCATAATAGATAAGTAGAATTTCTATAGGCAAAAAAAAAGGGAAAATGCATTTCAGATATAGAAAGATATGTCTGATTTCTTTTTTGGCAAGACTACGTCAGAGGTGGTTCCCCAGGAGATACGTTATGTCTGGCTGTCTCCTTTTTTGATGATTAGGCACCATTGATCATCATTGACGAGTTTCATGAACTCATTCGGAGCAGTAAGATGATGATATTTTAATTCTATCATTTATTTTTCATTTTATGATCTGGAATACTTCTGTAATGAGAAATGTCTCACCAGCTATTTGGTTACATTAAGGTACTGTTTGTGAAGGACACATGAAAATGCTTCATTTTTTATCTTTATTTACCAATTTTCAAAATAATAAGTTGTTCTCCTAGCATCCTATAATAATGATCAATGAGATTTTATTTAGTATAATCATGAGCTTATGGATATAAATATATTTGTGTATCTCTATCCTTTGCAGTTATTACCCTTATTTAAGTTCAAATTGTTCCTTTTTGGCCAGTGAAAGACAATTCAAGTTGGCCTCTGAATTCTTTTGATAAAACCCAAGTACTCTCTTACAGCTTCCTTGCTTTCTCGCATCAATAGTTATTCCTGTCCCCAACCTGCAATCAGCCATTTCTCCGGGAAGGTCAGGTTCCTTTGAGTGAGAAATAGTTTTTAAGGACCACATTTTGGGAACCAGAAGCCCTTATTGCTAACGGATTGGTAATTTTTTTCTAAGGCTTTTCAGTGGACAGAGCTAAGGAATACTTTATATCATGAGTTCATACTTTTACTTTCAATTCACACTCAGAAGTATAGGGTTTTTAACTTAACCTCATTGATATTACATGTATATTTCCTTTCTCTCATGCCAAAAATCCTGGTTCTCACCTAGATCAACATAATTACTCATTTGCTTTATCACAAATATATGCACAACCATTTTAGATAACAATACTAACATTACCATCAACAGTAAGATTACTGGAAACAGTTTAAGATTTATTTTTACGGTTCCTTTTAACTTAGAATATATTTCATCATGGGCGTTGAGTCAAATTACTGTGCTTCAAAGTAATGCAACATAGTTTCTTTCAGTGTAGTTATGCTATCAATTTGTTAGATTCATTTGTTACATTTTAACTTCTAAATTTTAGGGCTCGCTTTTTTTTTTTTTTTTTTTTTTCCTGAGTGGTAAGGGGATTGCAACCCTCTGCACATTGTGGTCTGCACCGCGCTCAGCCAGTGAGCGCACCAGCCATCCCTATATAGGATCCGAACCCGCGGCAGGAGCGCCGCTGTGCTCCCAGCGCCGCACTCTCCCGAGTGAGCCACGGGGCCGACCCTGTACTTTTATTCTAATGGTTTCCTTTTTACTAATACATTTATATAATGCCCTTAGTCTCCTTTATTCTCATCTGTTGTCTGTTAGTTCTCAACGATGAGCAATATTGAAATTAGCTGATAGCTTCTTCTCCCCCCTTTTCTTTAACCCCCGACTTTTAACACCTGGTTAATACTTATAAAGAAATCAATGAACTTATTCTATCGTATATTCTCCCCATTCACCTCCCACTTTTGGTCAGTTGTATCTGCACTGGCAGAGCAATTATAACCAATATTTAGTCTTAGTTCTATAGGTACATGTATATACTTAAAGTTCTAGTACTTATGTTAATGTCCTCCAGTCATTTTGATTGTCTAAATCTTACTCTCCAGGAAGTAACTTAGAAAGGACTCATAGGAACAATATTCCCTTAGTTCTTTTAAGTTCATAAGTTTGTCTGCAGCTTTTGTAGTTGAAAGCCTGCTTGGCTGAATATAAAATCCTTGGCTCACATTTTTTCCTTTGAGTTTTAAACACAGTACCTCTTTATCTTCTGGCAAAAGTGATGACAAACTGATTTTCTGTCTCTTATAAGTGACTTGATTTTTCTGCCTGGAATCCTGAAAGATTTTTTTCCTTTTTCCTTTAAAATCCAATAGTTTTACCAGACTATATCTAGTAAGTCCATTTTTCCCAGGTATGTGGTGTAACTCAGTATGTAGCTTCAATTTTAATTCAGGAAATTTTTTCTTAAATTGGAGTTTTTAGGCTCAGTTTATTCTAGTTCTTAATTATCTTCTTTAGGAATTTTCTTTATACTTATGTTGACCCTTCTTTGTTGTTTTCTGTAACTATCAATTTTTCTAGAATTATTCTTACTTTTGTCTTTGTTTCCTACCTGAATTTTTTCCTCCTTTCCACATTCTATTCCTAAGACATTATCAAGGTGTTTATTATATTCTTGTGCTTCTTCAGATTTGATATTCATATATAAAATAAGTTTTAAGTTTATTTTTAATGTTTTTCTGAGTTCTGGCACTTCTTTTTCTAAATCTTTGTTTTCTCCAGTCATCTCATTTCTGAATTTTGAAAATTCTGATTTGTGTTGTTCTTTCATAGTTTTTACAATTTCTATAATTTTAAAACTCATTTAAAAATTTTAAGCTATAATTTTCATCTATTTTATAGGCGTGACTTTCTGGCATATGTTTTTTTTGTCAGAAACGATGTTTTCTGTTTCTTATTCTCTTCTACTTAATGGTGACTTTGTATGAAGTTCAACTTTGACCCTTGTCTATTGCTCGTCTTATAATTTGTTCCCACCCACTCTCATTTTGGGGTTTGTTGAAATACATTTATTACTTAGGGTTTTTTTGGTAGATGTTCTCCATGAAATTTTGGTTCTGCTATTCCAGTTGCTCTGTTTCACAGGGGATATTCAGAGAGATTCAAAATCTATGCTGCCATTGATACCATCTTCCCAGAATCCTCTACCCATTGCTTCTTTTTCTGTAACTTTTAATTTGGAAATAATCTCAAACACACAGATAAGTTAGAACAGTATAAAGAATTCCAGTATGCTCTTCTCTCATATTCCCAGTTATTAACATTTTGTCAGTATCTTGTGCCTCATCAAACTTTCAACCACTAGTTTTAACATCCATTGATTATTCTTGCGTGAATCAGATATTACCATGATTTCCATCTAGTGATTTCCTGATTCATTGTTTCTTCTACATTTATCAGCTAACATTTTACTGTAAGAGCATTTTCTTCTCTCCTATTTATTTATATCATTATGGACTCATAGATTCTTTCTTTCTTATTAATTTTTTTTTTTTTTTTTACATCATAAGATGTTGTAGAGCAATTGGGGGGAAGGGAGAGAGGAAAAAGGGAAGGGGGACAGGGTAGGAGGAGAAGGAAGGAGGGAAGGGGCATGGTTGATGCCCTTGGCACCCCCCTCATTCTGGCAAGGGAGCCCTGGACACTTCCAGCAGCAGCCTGGTAGTCGTTGCTGGGCTGGATGCAGAGGTCGGGTGGACATGGCTGAGGCCCTTGGCCCTCAGCCCTCTCCCCATCCTGGCTTGGGAGCCTGGGGGACTTCCAGTCCTTCTAGGTGTTATAGGTGTTGTTTTGTGGTGTTAGACCTCTACTGGTTAATATCAGAACTTTGTCTCTGATCCGTGGATGTTTTGTGTTTTCTTTCGGTTCAGTGGTGGATTATTAGCTGCCCCACCCCCACCCCCCTCTTAAACTCTGCAGTGGAACTAATTTATTGTTATCTTCTTACTTCTAAAATGGAGGAAAACTTGCTTTGGGGACCAGTCCTTGATCCTTGAGCCTTGTGGTTGAGCTAGATTGTTGCTTTGCTGCTGATTTCTTGGGTAAGCCTTTCTGTGAAGCTCAGGTTTTAACTGTTGACCTTGTAAGTACTTCCAGGTCTTGTGAGGTCTGGTACATTTGGGTTGTATGGAAACTCTGGTTTGGGCCTGAGTCTTTTCAGCAAACTGCACCCCTGCAGTTCTTACTCCTGACCAGCCTATGCTTAGTGGGCCTGCACTAATTGGTGGGCAGATCAGCTATCCGTGCTGTGTCCCAGTGTTCCCCCAGTCGGCCCTTCTCTCCACCTCTACTCACTGCAAACACTTCCCATGGGACAGGCTGTGTGCCAGTCCCTTGCAATGACTCGCCAACCTCTGAGTGACTCCATTTTTCAGTTGTCTGTGGCCCCTCACTCCTATGTGGGTAAACTGGAACCTTGTTAGTGGTCTTGCTGGCCACCAAGGCCCTCTTTTCCCCTGCAGCCTCCAAGCAACTTCATACAAAGGGCACAGCAGTGGCTTTTACCATCTCTTGCCCCGTGTGCTTACCAGGACCAGCCTTGAAGTGGTTAGGGCTCAAAACAGTCGAAGTGGTCCTTTCTTTCTTTCATCGTGGCTTCTCCTGCCTTCATGAATTCCGTAGGTCTCTCTTCCTCTTCCCCTGAGCTCTAACAGCCCCAGCTTAGCAGTTGTTGTTTTTTAATAGTTGTAAATTGGTTGATTGTTGGAGAGGGTGACACTGGGGGCTATCTATTCTGCCATCTTGTTTGGAATTCCGACTCATAGATTCTTATTTGATCCAATTACTCTTTGCTTTTATCTACATTATAATATTGTTATGAATGCCTTGAGCTCCTGGTCCCAAGCAGGACCACCAGGTGCTTAGAGGAGGATCGAAAAAGGCCAGGCCTTAGAGCCTCCAACCTGATGCAGGTGGGACTTGGGGAAATGTTGAGAAACCTACATCTGGAACGGAAGTTGGCCCCCAGGCACACATTCTTGCTCAGAAGAAACAGATTGCAAAAATCCGGAGAAGATGAAGGCACCCAAGCATCAGCATTTCTCCTCCAGACCCCAGCAGAATCTGTGGGACTTTTGGAAAGGAATAAAGTTGACGACTCTGTAGAGATTCATCTGACCCCGGAGCAGATAGCACTGACCTCAACACTCTAGCAGTAAGATCCATTCAGAAGCAGCCCAGCCTTGTGGATGTTCTGCTTTGCCCAGGAAGAGAGATCAGGATACCAGCAATGCAGCAGCAAACATCAGAATGGAGTCCTAGGTGGACGAGGTGAAACAGAGAGAATTCCCAGATAGCAGGATTATGAACAGATGCGGGACTGAGAAATAGCCTGATGGCCTTGTCTAAAGTGTATAGCAATAGCAGACAGAATTTCTAGAGGAACAGCAGCTATTATGTGTCCCTGATGATGAAAGTCATGGAACAAAGATTGAGCAGGAAGACAGAAGGAGGTTGGGAACCTGATGACATTCTGGAACAGTGGTGTCAGCCCTGGATGACTTACCTTGGGACCTCTCGTTAAATGAGAATATTAACTACTTTCTGCTTAATCCACTGGAGTAGAATTTTCTGTTACAGTGAATCCCTAGTCAATGATACTGGCTAATACATATTAGCCCCTTATGTACCAGTGCGGTTCTAAGCACTTTATGTACTAACTTTTTTAATCCTCACAATGACTTTATGAGATAGGCCAAAGGGTCTCAGAATATGGTCTCTGGACCAGCAGCATTAGCATCACTGGAAACTTGTTAGAAATACAACTTTTAGGGCCTAGCCCCAAGACCTACTGAATCAGAAAACTCTAGGGGTGGAAGCCTAGCAGTCTGTTAAAGTTTGACAACCACTAAGAATAGGGTATTACTATTCCCACTTTGCAGATAAGAAGATTGAGCTGAATTTAAGACACTTTTCCAGTGTCACACAGCTAGCAAAGTTGACTCCCTGAAGCCCATGAGATGTTAAGAACTCCTGCTCTAGAGCAGTAGTCTTCAAAATCTGAAAGCATACCCCTTGGAAAAACTTGTCTCCCCTTGCACATTTTAAAGATGACATCTAAAAATTGCACATCATAGGTTTAAACAGTTGTGAAGAATGTGATTTCCAGTATATTGTAAATTGTGACATTTTAATATGTGTTTCATCACTCCTCTAATTGTATACAATGGAATCTAAATACCACAGTGATTTAAATCTATCATCCATTTTTTAAAAAACTAAACTTTTTTAACATTAAAAAAAATCTTGTTATAAATAACCTGTTATTATCTGTATTATAAGATTTTTTTTCCTTAAAAATTAGTCATACTCCACGTGTGTGGTGTGTATATTAAGAATCTCTCTCTCATCTTAACCCAGAAACTACGTTTCTTCTCTCCCTTCTCTATTACTAGTCAAATAATGATATTTAAATAGCTTTTAAGTAATCACAATAGAAGATTACATCAGTTATCATCCAAGTTATCTGTTGGGCCCCAGACGGATCTGCCCCTCGACCACTGAATAAGTATAATACTTACCAGTTTTCAATTTGAGGTTAAAGGAATAAGCACATAATTTTTTGTTTCATGAGAAAACTGGAAAGCCAGATTAGTGAAACAAATTATATCAGTGATAGCTGAGGAAAGGATTCTTGAGTGTCTGATTTCAGGTGCACAATTTTATTCATTTTAAGTCGTGGACTACTGTGGAGTTTTCAGGGTATTTTTTATTACATAATTTTTCATTAGCAGAATATGATAAACTTTGCATTATCTGTGGATAGTGAGATTATGGGAGATTTTTAATGCTCTTTTCTTTTTACTAAAAATTTCACAATAAGGATGTTATACTTACCTAGGCAAGGACAGTAAAAAACTAAGAAGCAGAGCAGCGTTGAGGAAGAGCCTGGGTTGGGGTACTCAGAGACGTGTGTTTTTATTCTTTCGACTACCTGTGGATCTTCATTAAATCCTGTTACATTCCTGAGTTTTATTTTCCCTACTGATAAGATGAGAGGATTGCATTTTTTCTTTACTCAGTGTTGTGATATATTTTTACCATGTGTCTGATTATCTTTTTTAAAAAACTATAGACAAATAAGATAAACTTCTTGCCAAAAAGAACATTTCTAACTCTTTGTCTTATAAAAGCAAACAAATGAAAACTTTACTGTTTCTGAAAAACTAATTTTTTTTTCCCTTTTGAGAAAATTTACATAAGAGCTCTTCACTGCTTGGAAGTGTTTTTGTTTTGTTTTTTCCCTACATCCCTGCCACATGTACTGAACTTGTCTTCTGATACTGCTTTTATTTTTACTGTTGTTGATTTTCCTGTTGGTATTTCTGCTGAATGCCATGTCAATGCACTTGCTGTCATGTTGGGTTTGGTTTTGGAGGGTTGTCATTTTGTTTTATTTTTACTGCTGTGATGGTCCCTTCTGAGAGGGCATTTTAAGCATCTGATACAATGTGTAGAGATTTTTAGCCTTTCAGCCTTTCTTGCTTTGGTTTCAACTTGTTGCTTGAAGTATCTTCTGTCATTTCTCACTGTGAATCTGAATCTAAAAGACCAAGGGACTTGCAGATACTTACGATACCTTAAAATTTCTTTGTTGCTAGAAGATGCCAGCATTTCATTCTTCTTTTCAAATAGAACTAACCACACACTGTTAATATTATTACATGTTGCTGGGCAGCACCCCAGAGTATATTAGCAAGTTCTTTCAACATTGTTTAACTCTGGAGCTAACGGAAGTTCTATGTCAACACACCAAGATGGTGCATTAATGATTCAAAGGCACAGCTAACGAGCTATTTGAATTGGAGCCGCACCATCCTTTCTGCTTATATGCAAAGGAAAATATTGAACATATCATGGGTCTGCCAGATGATAACAATCAGTCTTTTCTATTTTGCTAAAAAGAAAAACATGCAATTTATAATCATTGTTTTTTTCCCTTTTCTTGGATATTTCAAAAATGGAGATTTTGAGGTTTTCTTGGCATATTAGTTGACTATACTAGCCAAAAAAAAAAAAAAAAAAAAACGCCTGAGGGCCTGTATTTTGCTTAAAAACTGAAGTCAGCAATAAGAACAACATTGCAAACTATCAAATTCTAGGTCTAAGATCCTCTGAATTTCATAAATAACAAGTTTCTAAGGGCATGTGTAAAAATTTCTTATACAGGAGAAGCAGTTGATTTGCACGTTAAAAGATAGTGTTCCATTCTCAGAGAGGGAAAAGCAAAACTTAGTATTATGTAGCAAATGTAAGTTATACATTAAAGGCTATAGATGTTAATATTTATTTGCTGAAGCAATTCCTTACTTTGAATTCTCACTTCTTCACTTCATTTGAAATGACGATAATAGCCAAAGAAGTTGATTTTGCTATTAGTAGGAAGGACACAGAGATACTAGTTTTCCACAAGATTGAACAGGGAATTGTTTAATGGGTTGAATGAGAATAGTGAAGTTGGTTTGAAGGTGGTGTCTTATATTTAAAAATGTGTCCAGAGAAAGTTAAATACAAACTTTCTTTCCTGACAAGAAAGCCCTAATAATCTACTTCCCAGTCATAGTTCCCAAAGACCGGAAAATTTTCTATTTGGACCACTGAAAAGATTTTAAGGAGTTAGTTCTCAAACCATAAAGAACTTTCTTTTGGACCCAGCCTTCTACAGTTGATTTCAAGGCCGGCCGGGGTGTCAATATGTAATTATAAAAGTATTGATTTATTTAGAAGTGATCACCTGTGTTTTGATTAGACTCTAAGTGTTTCAATAAAACACTTTACTTCTGAAAGTAGAGGCACAGTTGAAGTTTACCTAGCATCATCAAGTAATATGTTGCTCATAGTAAAAGCATTTTCTGGCTATCCAGGGTACTTAATGATACCTTGGACCTTCAAAAGGATAAATAAAAGTTTGCCCCTCCCTCTGCCTAACCCAGGATGCAAAAGTTTTTTACGTCATTTCCATTCTCACTGATACCTTTTCCCCACTCCCACCTTCACACAGCTTACCTGTTATTAACATCTTGAATAATTGTGTCCACTAATGATGAAGGAATATTGATGCATTATTGTATTTATTATTAACTAAAGTCCATAATTAACATTAGGGTTCACTCTTAGTGTTGCACTGTTCTATGGGTTTTGAGAAATGCATAATGATATGTGCCCACCATTATGGTATTGTACAGCATAATTTCTTCCCCACAAAAGCCCCTGCGTTTCACCAATTCATCCTTCCTTCTCATCCCTTTAATCACTGGCAACCACTGATATTTTTACTGTCTCTATAGTTTTGTCTTTTCCAGAGTGTCATGTAAGTTGTAAAGGAGTTCAGACAATTCTACCTTAAAATATGCTACTCTGGCCTATTGACTATTTTGAGTTAAATGCACTTGAAAAACAGCAGATGAGAGAAGATTGCTCTCACCTGTTCTGATCATCAAAGACAGGAAGTTGAGGCAGAAGAAAATCTGTACAAACAAACATTTTTAGACTAGCCTTTTCTTCCTTGCTACTTCTCCACCCCATTAACTACCTTAGCCCAAGCCCCTTTGCCTCATCACATTTTCACAATTTACTACTCTTTTTCTAATTCGTATATATGTTCAAGTCTAACTGCATCTTTGGGTCATTTCCTCATGAGGGCTCTGTGTCATGTAAAACTTATATTAACTTTTTATGCTTTTTTCCTGTTAATCTATCTTATCTCAATTTAATTTTCAGATCCAGCCAGGACCCTAAGAGAGAAGTGGTAGTTTTGCCTCCCCTACAGTTGGAATCATACACCATGTAGCCTTTTCAGACTTGCTTTTTTACTTAGCAATGTGCTTTTAAGTTTCCTCTATGTCTTTTCATGGCTTGGTAGCTCATTTCTTTTTAGTGCTGAATAATATTCCATTGCCCGGATTACCACAGTGTGTTTATCCATTCCCCTACTTAAAGCATCTTTGTTGCTTCCAATTTATGGCAATTATGAATAAATATGCTGTAAATTTTGTGTGCACATGACTTTTCAACTCATTTGGGCAAATACCTGGGAGTGTGCTTAGTGGCTCATACCGTAGACTATGTTTAGCATTGTAAGAAACTGTTGGTGAGGGGAGATGGGACAAGATGGCAAACTAGAGGTGCCCAGGGCATGTTCTTACCACAGAAAAGGACCACAATAACTGAAAGACAGCTAAATATTGACAGAGGCATCAGTGGGAGAGTGTGAGAATGCAGCAGAAGACTGGTGAGATCCCTGTGGAGCACCAAAGGCCAGGATGGTGGCACAGAGAGGAGAGAGAGGCACATGGCTTCAGCCACCATGTCTCTACCACCTGGATCAGCACAGGAGGAATTTTCCCTCATGGCAAAAATGTAGGCAGAAGACCCACTCCAATCCCCATCCTCACCACAAAGGCCCACAGATCCCTTGACAAGGACAAGCCTGAAGCCAAGTGTGAGGAGCACTCTAGAAAACATACCCTATATAACCCTAGAACATGAGCACAAATAAGAGAGTCCCCATCAGACTAAAAGCAGATTTCTCAGCAGAAACCTTACAAGTCAGAAGACAATAAGATGATATATTCAAAGTACTAAAAGAAAAAAACTGCCAACCAAGAATACTATACCCAGCAAGGCTATCCTTCAGAAATAAGAGAGAAACAGTACATTTCCTAGACAAATAAAAGCTTCAGAAGTTAAACTCCACACAACCAGCCCTACAAGAAATCCTCAAGGGAGTCCTGAATCTGGAATCCAAAAATAATAATCACCACCAGAAATACATGAGAAAGAACAAAACCCACTGGTAAAGCAGATATGCAAATGAGAAAGAGAAAGAAACTATATCTTAACACCTCAAAAAACCAACAAACACCAAAGAGAATAAAAGGGAAAGAAAGGACAAAAGATATTTAAAACAACCATACAAAAATCAGTAAAATTAAAGGAGTAAGAAAATACCTTTCAATAAAAACCTTAAATATGAATGGATTGAATCCCCCACTCAAAAGACTTAAAATGATTAAATGGATTAAAAAACTAGACCCAGCTATATGCTGCCTTCAAGAAAATCAACTCCACTGTAAAAACACACACAGACTAATAGCGAAGGGATGGAAAAAGATATACCATGCAAATGGAAACCCAAAATGAGAAGGAATAAATATTCTCATATTAGATAAAATAAACTTTAAACCAAAAACTGTAAAGAGACAAAGAAGGTTAGTATATAATAATAAAGGGATCTATGCAACAAGAAGATATAACAATCATCAATATATACATACCAAACATTGAAAAGCACCCAGATATATAAAGCAAACACTGTTCGACCTAGAGAAAGAGATAGACCCCAAAACAATAATAGCTGGGGACTTTACACCCCTCTCTCAGCACTGGACAGATCATCTAGGCAACAAATCAACAAAGAAACACAGGATTTAAACTATACTTTAGACCAATTGGACCTGGAGACATCTACAAACATTTCAAACAACAACTACAGAATATGCATTCTTCTCATCAGCACATGGAACACTTCCTGGATAGACTGCATGTTAGGTCACAAATCAGTCTCCACAGAATGTTTTTCTAATTGAAATCATTTCAAATATCTTTTCAGACCACAACAGATTAAAACTAGAAATCAATAAAAAACAAAATTGGAAACTACACAAATACATAGAAATTAAACAACATGTTCTTGAATAACCAATGGACCAAAGAAGAAATTAAACAGGAAATCAAAGAATTTCTTGAAACTAATGAAATAAACACACATCATACCAAAACCTGTGAAATACTGCAAAAGCAGTGCTAAGAGGGAAGTTTATTGCAGTAAATGCTTACTTCAAAAGAATAGAAAGAGTCCAAGTGAACAACCTAATGTTATACCTCAAAGAATTAGAAAAACAAGAACAATCCAATCCCAAAATTAGTAGATGGAAATAAATAATTAAGATCAGAGCAGAACTAAATAAAATAGACACCAAAAAAATACAAAAAAAATCAATGAAACAAAACATTGATTTTTTTGTGTGAAGATAAACAAAAGATAGACAAACTGTTAGCTAGGCTTACTAAAACAAGAAGGGAGAAGACCCAAATAACAAAAATCAGAGATGAAAAAGGAGACATTACAACTGATGCAGAGAAATCCAAAGAATCAAGAGAGACTGTTATGAACAACTACACGCCAACAAATTTGAAAACTTGGAGGAAAAGGATAAATTTCTGGACACATAAAAGCTACCAAGACCGAGCCAAGAAGAAACAGAAAACCTAACAGACCAATAACGAGCAATGAAATTGAATTAGTAATCAGCAGTCTCCCAACAAAGAAAATCCCAGGACTCGACAGCTTCACTGCTGAATTCTATCACACCTTCAAAGAAGAATTAATACCAATCCTTTTCAAATTATTTCAAAAAATTGAAACATAAGCCATTCTCCCAAATGCGTTCTATGTGGCCAGCATCACCCTAATACCAAAATAAGATAAAGATACAACAAAAAAACAAAGCTACAGGCCAATATCCTTGATGAACGTAGACATAAAAATCCTTAACAAAATGTTAGCAAACAGAATACAACAGCACAAAAAGATTATTCACCATGATCAAGTGGGATTTATCCCAGGGATGCAAGAATGATTCAACATACTCAAGTCAATAAATGTGGTACCCCGCATCAACAAAATCAAGGATGAAAACCATATAATCATCTCAATAGATGCAGATAAAGCATTTGACAAAATTCAACATCACTTCATGATAAAGACTCTGAACAAGTTAGATATAGAAGGAAATTATCTCAACACAATGAAAGCCAAATATGACAAACCCACACCAATATCATCCTTTATGGGGAATAGCTGAAAGCTTTTCCTTTAAGAACAGGAACACGACAAGATATCTACTCTCACTACTCCTATTTAACATAGTATTGGAAGTATTTACCAGAGCAACCAGGCAAAGAGAAAGAAATAAAGGGCAATCAAATTGGAAAAGAGGAAGTCAAATTGTCCCTATTTGCAGATGACATGATCTTAATATAGAAAAACCTAAAGACTCTACCAAAAAACTCTGTTGTCAGTGTTTTAGATTTTAGCCATTTTAACAGGTGTTTATCCGTCTCGTTGTTGTTTTAATTTGAAGTTCCCTAATGGCATATGCTGCTGAGCATCTTTTCATATGCCTGTTTGCCATTTGTATATTTTCTTTGGTGAAGTGTCTGTTTAGATCTTTTGCCTGTTTTTAAATTGGGTTGCTTGATTCTTATTGTTGAGTTTTAAGAGTTTACTTTAGATTTTGGATACCAGTCCTTTATCAGGTACATGTCTGGCAAATATTTTCTCCCTGTCTGTAGCTTATGTTTTCATTTTCTTCATAGTGTCTCACACAGAGCAAACATTTTTAATTTTAATGAAGTACCACTTAATTTTTTATTCATGGATCATTCTTTTGGTGGTGTAGCTAAAAAGTTGTTGCCAAATCAAAGGTCTCCTAGATTTTCTCCTGTTATCTTCTGGAAGTTTTATAATTTTGCATTTTACATTTAGGTATATAATCCATTTTGGGTTAATTTTTGTGGAAGGTATAAGGTCTCTGTCTAGATTTTTTTTTTTTTTTTTTTGCACATGCTCTTTAGTTGTTCAGCACCATTTGCTGAAAAGAACTCCCTATATTTTTAGCATCACAGTATTGTGTACATGTCTGTACTTATAGCCTGCTTTGGACCAGTGACTTTGAAGCAGCTCCATACTTGGTGCTCAGTGTCCTTATCACCATTCTTAACTTTCCCTTCTGCTGCCACCACCTCTAATCTCTACCATTTCCTTGTTGCTCCTTTCTCCTGAGTATCTTATGTCTCTCTGCTTCTCCCATCCTTTTTGTCTTTCAAATCTTTTATGAACATGGTCAGCCACCAAGGTTCTCCTTCTCTGGGTGTTCTTCTCTAGTTGTTTGCTAACAGCAAAGACATTCTCTCTTCTTCATCGAAGGAGATAAATTTTGTTCCTTACTTTCTGATTCAGAACTATGATGAATAATTTGAGTTACTAGAGAGATGGTCACCTGGTTATCTGTGGTGGAGGATGAAGAACACACGTTTTTGGGGCAGTCAGTGTATATTCGTGTTGATTTCACATGCAGTCATTTCCTTTATTCAAGTCAACAAGGTATTCAAGGTTTTCAAGATAACAAGGTTGTCTTTGTCAAGTCTGCTTAGCTACAGAAATTTGATTGGACTTGTATTTGAGACTTTTTTTGTTCTGTTTTCATCATTAAAAGAAACTTATATAAAATATCCCTTGAAACCATAAGACAGGGGTAATTGTATTTTAAACTTAAGAGCTCAAAGGGCCTTTAAGTCACCCAATCTCTTCTCACTTAAAAGAGGAAACTAAGAGCCAGTGAAATAAATCACTTGTCCAAAAACAAAAGGTTGCAAGAGCCTGACACAAGAAGAAATCCAGAATGTGGTCCCCAGGCCCCCAGGAGGAGAGGAAGAAGAGCCTGAAGAGCCACAGTGGCAGGATGAGGCAATCAGCTGGCAGAAGTTTCCTTGACCTTTTGGTCAAGGTGGTCAAGCCAGGGAAGAGAGCAAGGAGGTCACCTTGCCAGATGGAAGGTGCCACTCAACACGAACCTTAGAAGACTGGGAAGCCAGTTATAGGTGAGGGCAGCCAGAGCTTGGCTCAGGGCTCAGGTGGGAAAGTTTGCTGTCCGTTGAATGAGCAGATGCACCTTGTCTTCAAGGAGATCACACCCCACATTGCCAGTGCCCCTGAGTTAACACACACACTGGTCAACACCTGCTTGGAATCCACTGAATGTCTCCATTTCGTCTTGTAAATAAATGCTCACAACCTGAGCTAATAAACCTACATTTGCTCAAACCGACCACCTCGTTTGTTGGGCATTGGGAAATCTAGCATGCCTCACCGAGCTTGCCTGACAACCATACATCACTCTCCTACCTCCTCCCAGGTCTAGGAGAAGGCCTGTGACAGGCTTGCAAGGAAATCTCCTCTAAAAATGGTCACCTCCTTTCTCCCAGCCCAAAGCTCATGAAGTGAACAGCAGGTTCAGTCTATACCTCCAGCACCTTCTATTTGACCTTGGCAAATAGCATAATAAACTACATTTTTTGGAAAAAAGAAATTATTTAACTAGTTTGAAGCAAAACAAGGAAGGAATGTAACTCAAGTTCCTGAGGATATTTCCTGAGAATATTTTTACTAAACCATTCTCCCTCCCACAAGAGCACATTTGTTATGCTTATCAATAACAATAAAAATAATTTTAAAATACCACAGTCATACTTTCACAGCCATGTCTTTTGACCATGCAATTTAACAGCCTCATGTCTAACTCCCTTACAATTACTGAAAATTGAAACAAGAGAATATTTTATTATTGTTTTACCCCCATGAATTGTCCAGGCATCGTTTTTCTGTGCGTGCCAAGCAAGCAGGGAGACACTAAGTACGACTGCGAAGTTGGCAGGTTTTGTTCAGTGTTTCAAAGAGCCACATCTTTCCACCAACCATGAGCTTCCTCTGACTCCCTGTGGATCCCAGAGAACCAGTCTTCAACCCTTTAGTGCTTTATTTTCGTCAGCACTGAGTTCCTTCTTTGTGCCACACGCAGGGCAGCCTGGAGAACTGAGAAGTTAGCCTGTCTGTTACTTCAGGGCAGCGTTGCTCCTCAGAACTGGTATTTCTGGATCCCCACTGAGCAGCCTTGAAGATAAAAGCCATGACAAACAGGACTAACCAACTGTTTCCGTCCCTCTAGATTTAACTGCCCTTTTGTGGACAAAGTGACTCACAACTATTTTAATAAAACTCCTAACTGGGAGCATATGTTACAGACCAAAAAGTTAGCTTGTGAATGTACACAGTTTTAGTTTATCTCTCTGCCGTAACTGCTAAATAGAACCCTGCATTTGTCTTTCCTCTCTCTCCACACCACCTTCATCAGGGACGAGGAATTACAGCTTTCTAAGAGACAGACAATGTTCATCTGGGTAACAAAGGGATAAAAAATGAGGGATAAGGAGAGAGACAAACAGTGGTGAGGTCTAGGTGTGCAGAGAGATTCTGGAGAGGTCTATGGACAGCAAGGCTCCAAAACAGCTGTGGGGTGTGAGTGAAGTAGACAGAGAAGGGAAGAGGACGTGGGGTCAGGCGAGGTTCTTGGGTATACAAAATAGAAATCAACTGGCCAACGTAAGCAGAAAAAGAATTTATTAGAAGACCTGTCGGTTGACTCACAAACCTGTGTCACCAGGCTCAGATGACATTTGGGGGCCAAGGGAGATGAAGCTGCAGGAAATTATAGCACCAATCAGGCAGCAGGAATGGTCTTGTTGGGGTTCTCACCCTGAAACACCCCCTCCACTTCCATTAGATATGGTCACCCCAGACCCTGCTGCCATGCATCCATTGGTGTCAGCGTCACCAGTGAATTCTAAACTCTCCCTTCATCTTTGAGTCATTTACTCATGAGTGAAAGTACCAAGTGGGCACATCCAGCTATCCGAGCCTGGATCATGTATCTGGAACCTTCGGCTTCCATAGGCAGCCTTGCATCCCACAACATACACACTGTGGGCTGGAGTGGGAGAGTTTCCTCCAAAATATGCAAGGGTTCTGGATGCTTGGGTAGCCCCCAAACCAACCCGACCAAAAGTCCGCATGGAGTGCACTCAAGCCAGGGCATTTGTTAGAAAACAGCTATGTGCACCCAGACATAGGCAGGGATCATGATGTGGCAGAAAAGAAAGCTGGGAGGCTGCAGCCCTCTATCTGCCTATTTAAAGAGCATCAGAGAATTCAAGTAGTATATATTGTTTCTGCCACAATATCCACTCCACGATTAAAAATGGTTTTCCTTCTTGAACTGGCCTTCCCTGAGGCTCCTTCTGCTTGTCTCAAGGAATTGTCTTTGAAGACTTTGAAGAGGGAGAAGTTTGCAGGTGATCAGTTTGTTCTCGTTTAGAAAGCAGTTTCCTTTCCATAATACTTACATCCTGAAAAACACTTGTTTAAAGTTATAAATGGCACCAGTCTGGTAATAAATTCTACTACAGAAATAAATACCTGATAAGTGTCAGATCATAACTTTTCCAATCATAACAATAATCTTCTAGTGCTTTTCTGTCTTCAGAGCATTAATTAAGTAGGCTGCAGAATAACTCTAGAAAAAACTTGCCTGCCATGCAATCAGTCAACATATGAGTCAAATCCAGGGAGTGAATCCTTGAGTTTTGCCTCAAACCACAAAGTAATTATTTTTCCATCTTTAATGCCTTAAGGGAGAAAGAGACTGAGCAAGAGATAAAGAGAGAGAGAGAAAAAAGATAAAGACGAGAAAAGTAATCATGCTCAGGAGACAAGCAGACTCAGATACCTGAGAGGGAGGTGAACCACGCAGGCTGCTGGCTGTCCTAGGAACCAAGCCTGGAGATGCTCAAAGATGGAGGGAGGTCCGTGAGACTGAGAAACTAGTGCAGAAACTGCAAGACACCCTGGAGAGCAAGAGGATGGCTAGCATGTCGGGTGATAGGCGAAGGCAGCCCCCAATAGGTTAGAGTCTTCAGGACATACCTGTCTTGACACCAGTTTCTGTGAAAAATATCTCAGACAGCATTTTCGAGTGTGTTCTATGGAACGACTGTTCTGCAGGATAGCTGTGAAACTGCATGTGAAAGGGACCCCAAGTGTAGTGGAGCTTCGCCTTGTTGTGAGTGCCGGTTCCTGTGAGTCCGGGGGAACTCCCCATTTCATGAGTCTCCACTGGAGGTAGAGCCCCTTCCACTACAGAAGCTGAACACCAAGCACTGGCTTTCTCATCCCCTCCCCACCAAGCTCAGGCACAGGCACGCTGCCTGAGCCAATCAGATTTGCTGTCCTCAAATTTTGACTTGAGAGCCAATGATGCAAGGAAGCAGATGTTCAGCAGCAAGAGAGGCAATGTTGGGTCTCCAGGGATGATCATGGCAAGAGATGGTGGCACTTAGAACCTCCCAAAGGCTTCCTATTGTCCTTAGAATAAAGCCCCAGTCTCTGTAACATGTCTCATAACATTCTTCAGGACTATAATGGCCCTTCGTGTGCCTCATGCTCCAGCCAAACTCATTTTCTCAATTCTCCAAACTTACTTCTCACCCTCTTTCTCTCTTCTCCCCCTTCCCTATGTCTGCTACAGTATTTCCTTTGCTTGGACATTTCTTGCGGTCTGCTTTCCCTCAATTTTTCTACTTAATTCATACTCATCCTTTAGGAAAATATTCCCCTCAAAGTCTGTGACATACACTCCAACAGGAATTTGAACATTAATGTAATTGCTTGTTAACTGGCATCCCATATGCAAACCTCTGAACTCAATGAGGAGAGTGACTATGTCTACACTTCTGACTAATGTTTCTCCTCTGTCCAGAACAATACCTGGTACGGGATAGGGAGCCAAATATTTATTAAATAAACAAAGTTCATCATAAACTGCAGTGTCTGAGTGTGTATTGTTCTGCATTCCTGGCCTGCCAATGATTATACCTCTCTTCAATGTTTTTCCATGTTTTTATTTGAATTGAAATTTTGTATATAAAATTTAGATTATAAACCAAAAAATGAAAGCTTACATAGATGTATTCATATCTGGATTATTGTTGGCATAATGAAATTGGTGAGATGAGGTCAGTAAAGCACTCTTAGAAAAGTGCTCTGAATACAAAATGCAGAGAATCTAAAGATATAGGGAATAAATAGTTCCCAAGGGGTAAACTGCTCTTTTCAATGAGAAGAATAAGCTGTTCCAGGCAAGCTGGAAGCCAGGCTGTGAAAGGAATTTAATATCCTACTTGAGATGGACCATATAAACTTCTCCTTTACCAGGGGTGATTGGGCTTATAAGTGTGTCTCTGCACATGGGCAACAGTCAGTCAACTGATTGATGAATGGATGGGAGTGGAAAAGTGCTGTTCCAACCCAAAGCACAGATGGGGCAGCTCTGCCTGCTGCTCTGCCTGGTGCTCAGCAGGTCACAAAACACCGTCCCACATCACCCACCATTTGATTGGGAGGTGGATTGTCTGCATATTACTGCTCCCATTCTACAATTGAGGAACTGAGGACCAGAGAATTTAAGTGATTTGTTCAGTGCCACCCAGCTAGTAGATGTTAGTGCCAGAAATAAAATCCAAGTCTACATATCTTTCTTCATTATGGCTTAAGTGTACAGAAGATAGTTTTCCATGGCTGGATCAGGCTGAGAGAATTTAAGACAGTCATATCAATAACTACAGGAATTATGTTAATGTTTGCCTTTTTGGAGGGTGCGGGGACAGCTGGCCGGTAAGGGAGTTGCTTATCTTTTTTTTTTTTTTTTTTAAGTATAACTTGTGATTGAAGCAGCTCAGCTCCCTGCAGTACTTATAAAAAGCTTGAGATGAAATGCTTCATTAATGGACTTTCTAGCCTCTAATAAGAAAGGGATTCAGGACTGCAAAGCTGCTTTGCTCAGGGGCAGCTCTTTTCATACAACACTCACATAATGGGCTCTCCCAACAGTCCTGCCTTCACTCAGCCCAGCTGTGACAAACAAGCCCACAAAGGCTCTCAGCAGTGTAAAAATGTAAACTGAGGCACAATAAAATTTTAAAGAGTTTATTTAAGTGATTCATCAATTCCTCAATCGGGCAGCTCCAAACCAGAAGTGGTTCAGGGGCTCAGCCAAGGGAACCAAAGGGGAAGGCTTTGATAGGGTGAACGTGGAAGGAAAGCAAAGATAATATTTGATTGGTTACAGTTATAAAATTGCCTTATTTAGTCCATCCTGATGGAAAGTCTCTAGTTATATGACTGTAAGTTTGTTTGTGGCTTCTGATTGGTTAGTCTAAAATTGTATATTTCCTTAATATAGGCATTTAGATGAAATAGCTCAAGTTAGGTTTTGCTTATGTTTGCAAATCAAGCAAGTTAATTTCGTTTATGAGGCCTAACCGGTTTTGTCTTCTCAGGGATTCTTCAGGCCTGGCCTCCATTTTAATTTATTTTAACAGCAAGTAAGTACAAGCTGGAGATAAGGTGACAGTCAGGGAAAGGTAGAGTTTTAGAGAATGATTTATTGCTTAAAAACCCTATAAACCTAATGTTATGGGTTGACTTGTTGTCCCCAAAATATGTTGAAGTCCTAACCCCTGGAACCTGCGGATGTGACCTTATTAGGAAGTAATCTTTGCAGATGTGATCAAGTTAAGATGAGGTCTTTAGGGTGGGCCCCAACTCAACATGACTGGAATCCTAATAAGAGGGAAATGTGGTCACAGATGCACACAGAATGGAGAACAGCATGTGAAGACAGAGACACACGGAGAACGCCGCATGACAACAGAGTGAGAGAAGGGAGTGATGCAGCTCCAAGCCAAGGAAGGCCAAGGACTGAACACCAGCACCAGAAGCTGGGGACAGGCAAGGAAAGAGCCCACCTGGAGCCTCAGAGGGAGTAAGACCCTGCTGCCACCTTGGTTTCAGACTTCCAGCCTCCAGAAGTGTGAAAGAATAAATTTCTGTTGTTTGAAGCTACCCCGTTTGTGGTACATTGTTACAGCAATCCTAGGAAATTAACGTAAAAACACAAAATCTAAGCTAGCACATTACAGTTCAGTGTAGTGCCAGCTTCATCTCAATCTTTGATCATATTTCTTTTCCACGGTAAAGCAATGGAGAAATAAGCCATGTTAATAGGCAAAGTTCTGCAGCTGGCTGAGACAAAAAAAGAGGCAGCTGATAGTGTTTCTTCAGCACCACATCCTGAAATATAGTTTTCATTTGCACGTGAGAGGGAGAGAGGCTCTAATGAGTGAAGTTAGCATAGGCAGGTCAAACATTAGAGTAAGTATACACCATCGCAAATGAACCAGGAGAGCAATGGGAGTGTGTTTGGGGGACTGCATGTTTGCCACATCCCTGAATAAAAAGGAACCTGTACAAAATGAGGGCTTTCGTTCAGAAGTGGGTAAACACAAAGGCCAAGAAGACATTATAGCTTCTTTTTTATTACAAACAGTCCTCCACTTAACAGTGGTTCGACTTACAATTTTTCAACTTTACAATAGGTTTATGGGAGTATTAAATGCATTTTCTACCTCATATTTTCAACTTACAATGGGTTTATTGGGACAAAACCCCATCGTAAGTTGAGAAGCATCTGTATTATTATTAAACATTTTAGATATATAAGCATTATAGAAAATAATGTAATAAACACCTATGTACCTGAGACTCAGCTTAAGAAATAAAAAGACAATTAGAGTTCCCTGTTTATTCTCATCTTGATCCTCTGCCTCCATCTCCAAAAGTAAACATTTTGGAGAGACAGTCTTCCACAGGATCTTTTAATTTCTGCACATCTTACAGGAAAGCGCTGACTGAAATTTTTTCTCTACTATCTTTTCAAGGGTATTTGCTTAGCAAACAGCCTCAGAAAATAGAAAATGTCTTCCTCTGGAGCAAAGGGCAGGAAGGCTTCCCACACATTATAAGAGATGTGGGTTCCCTAAGCTCTGGGTTCCTCTTCTATAGTGCAACCTACTTCACATATGTAGGCCCATTCCTGTCACCTTCATGGTACTTGGGGACAAGGGGAAGGGATGCTAATGCTGCTTGCTGTGACAAGAGTGATAGTTCTTTGTCTTCAACCCAGGAGGCTTGTGTCTTCTCCCAGAACTGATGAAACTGTGGCAAATGGGGTAAAGTCTCAAATCCTCCAAAGTTCTTGAAATTCATTATCTTAAATTTGGTGTTTATTATTTCCATGCATGTGTATTTTACTAAATATCTATATACTGTTGTTTTGCTTGTTTATAAAGTTTACATAAATGGAAACATGTAGTAGGTCTCCTTCAGTAATCTGCTTTTTCTCTCAATTTATCTTCTTGAGATCTATCCATACTGGTCCATATTCCAAATCATTCACTTTTAGTGACTATATAACATTTTGCTGTGTGAATAGAACTTATTTATTCATACTTCTGTTATTTAGCTTGTTTTTTTGTCATTAGGTTGTTTCCAAATTTTATTATTGCAACCAATGCTTACACTAAACATTCTAGTTCTTGATTCCTTTGCATAGGTAAGAGTTTTTCCTGTGTATAAACTTAGGAGTTGAAATGCTAAAATGTAATTTGAATTCATCTTCAACTTTAGTAGATAGTACCAACTTGCTCTCTGAAGTGATTGTACCAAATAACATTTTCTTTTTTTTTTTTTTTTTTTTTTCCGTGACCGGCGCTCAGCCAGGGAGTGCACCGCTCATCCTTATATAGGATCTGAACCCGCGGCGGCGGGAGCGTCGCCGCGCTGCTAGCGCAGCACGCTACCGAGTGCGCCACGGGCTCAGCCCCCAAATAACATTTTCATCAGCACTATGCAAGCGTTCTTGTTTCTCTACATTCTTGACAACATGGTATTATCCATACTTGTGAGGCTTTACCTTTCTGATGAGTATAAAGTGCTACATATTTTCACACGTTCTTTGGTCATTCTTCTCCTCTTTGGTTGTTGCTTACATCCTTAACCCATTTTTTCACTGGTTGTTATTTTTTTCTTATGCATTTTAATGGTTCTTTATATATTCAAGATACTGATATTTTTCCTATTATATATGTACAAACAACATCTCCTAGTCTGTGTCTTGTCTCTTCCCTTCATTTATGATGTTTACACAACTTCTTGATTTTATACTGGAAGAATAGCAGAAGATGCACAGTGTTGTTCAGTGAGGCCAGAGATTCAAAACAGTGATGACAACATATTCTGACCAAGCACTGTGTGGAGATGGGAATGCAGGAATCTCGGATCTTAGTCATGATTCCTCCATAGTTCATTATCCTTGAAGAAGTCACTTCACCTCTATGTCTTTGGCTTCTCATCTGTGAATGGGAGCATTAGACTAGATGATCTCCTTGAGCACCTTCCCCAATGTCAGGTTTTCTGACTCTATTGAGTCAAGGTCTTATGCACCAAGCAGGCAATGGCAGGATCTGTGTGGAAGACCCCAACTTCGTTAACTTAGTAAGTGACTGATCAGCCTCTAGGTTGCTTTCCCTGACTCCCTCATAGGGGTAGTCGCTTTGTCCTCTGTGTGCCCAGAGCACCTGCTCGCATTGCTCCAATACTCATCACTGTTCTGCTGTTATTAGTGGGTTGTCCATTTGTCTCTATGACTAGATCATGAAATTTCTCAAGGGCAAGGTTGTCTTTAGTATATCCCCAGCACCTCCCATAGCTCTCAACCCAGAGTTAACCCTCAGTGAATATTTGATGAATAATGGTGGGAGAATGGAAAAGAAGGAAAGAAGCAAGAGAGGGAAGGACAGAAGGAAGGAGGGAGGGAGAGGAAGAAAGGACCTAAATACCCACAGATGTACACTCAGTGAACACAACAGAGTTACTAAAACAGTTACACATTAGGAAAAGGGACCATCAGCAAATACTATTGTAGCTGTTTCACAAGTGGAGTCAGTTTTTCAAGATCACACAGGCAAACAACAGTGTGCTTAATAATGCAAACCAATAATCTCTGTTCTTAACCTGATGTTCCAACTAATAGAGCCTACAGTTTCATTATTTTAGCAAAAATAATCTAGATTTTGAGTTAAATTCATTTTCATCCCTTTTATGTAACAGAAATATATTACTCACGATTTTGAACTTTTCCCTACTGACATGTTCTAAAAAATTAAAAAGGGATTCTAAGCTTTAAAACCTTTCATAATCATGATCTATATAATATCAGAGATGGAAGTACTTAAATAATTTTTTCTTAGCTACAGTGCAATTCCCTGCTTGTAGTAAATATAGGAAGAAAACAACATCTATGTAATAAAAATGCTCTTGTTGTCATGACAACAGGAAGATGCAACAGGAGGAAAAATCTTAGCTGTTAAGAATGACCTGTTACCAAGCATGGTCAATACCCTGTCCTTCATTTAGTTTTGCCTTTACCCAGCTTAGTTTGCTGCTACAAATGTAATCAAATTTTCTCAGCTGCACATTAGCCTCTGGAAAGGCAAAGCAAATTTTGAACAGAGCTCTTCATCCTTTTTAGGGGTAATCCATTATCTGTTCATATTGGAAAACTGCCCAGAATGTTCTATTTCCTACTCTAATATATATTTGCAATTTATTATTCTGGTATCTCTGTGTTTGTTTTTATTATAGTAGCAAGATCATTATTAAATAATAAAAAAGTAAATGGATTACAAGAGCCAGACCAGGAATAAAACTAGGGTGTGGAGATGAACTGTAGAGTGGGGATAAACATGACAATGATACATCTGTTCTGCCGGCCCAGTTTCAGCAGCAACAAACACTGGTTTCCAGAAGTGCTATAACACTGGTGATCTCATGGATGTGCAGCTCATGATAACAGGCAGTTGGCAAGTTGCTGACAAATGGCATCATCTATTAGATCATTTCTTTGAAGAGTACTTCCCAAAGTGTAGACCCCAAACCATGTACATCAGGATCCCCCAGGATTGTTTAAAATGCATATTTTTAAGTTCTGTTTCTGATCTTCAAGGGAATGACAGATGAAAGTGGCATTCTAGGGGGTGCAACCCTGGGGGTAGGTTAAGGAGGGGGCACAGGGATAAAGGACTGAGCTATGAGACTGCCATTGGGGGTGGAGACGAGGGTTTGGTATGGACAGTATTAAGGAGATAGAAGCAGTAGAACATTGATTGAGGGAACTAAAAAAGTAGGAATCAGATATGACTTTGAAGTTTCAGTCTTAGATGAACCACTGCATGGTGGGGCCATACATCAGGCAAGGGAATTCAGAAGACATTAAAGTCAGGGGTGAAGGAGTGATAGATTCCATTTCAGACATGCTGAGTTGGAGCTACCTGTGGGACATCCAGAGCTTAGGAAAGAGGTCTGCCCTAGAGAAAGGGTTATGGCAATTATCAGCTGCAGCATAATTTCCATGGAAACACATAGCACTCAGGCACAAGAAAACGCTCCTTTCATGAGCTAGCACTTCTTGCCAAATTAATTACTCTGGGACTTTTTCAACATTAAAAAAGCAAAGGTGGCTTGATCAAGGAGAATAATATAAGAGAACCAAATGGCAATATGTGAGATGCACGCTGTTTGTTTCCTCTCAATTTCCATTTTGGATGTGTAATAAAATTTTCAGGGTACAATTGAAGGGTTTTCTTGTTTCATTTTCTTTTCCCTAATAAAAGAGTTTTCAAGAGAACACTAAGGCATTAGAAAAATAAATCTCATGTAGAAGATCAAATTTTACTTTTTCTTTTTAACCCTGCCTTTCATCTATTTTCTTCTCTTCCACATTGTGTATGGTATTAGAAAAAGTTAAGAAAATCCCCAAAACCATCTAGATCCAGGGCCATGGTTCAATTTCCTATCTTTAAAACAGCCGTGATAGGGTTAATCCTTCGGTTGACATGTGTATTCAGAAGGAGCCATGGAGCTGCTGATATTAAAAAGCATTTTGTGTCAGGGTTTGCTTTACATCATGGAGTGGAACAAAGAGAATACTCAGCCCCTGTGGTATCTGTTGGCTGGAGAAGCATCATGATTTGTTGTTGGTGGGAGCATCAAGCCGTCTGTTAGGCTTTAATAAAATGTGGTCATAACATTTTGGTTTGAAACATAGAATGATTTACCAAGCCAAAATTAAAGTTTGTCAGCAATTGAAGGTCTTGTAGGGTTTTGGAGGGCAGAGGAGTTGGCTTTGGGTTTATTTTAGGTATTCGTATCTTTAGCATTAATATTCAAATAAGAAAAGCATGTCAATATCTTTTTTTTCCTGTCCTGGGCTTATTATCACAATCTTGTGTTGACTGCTCAGCTCTAATTCCTCATGCTGCTGTTTGAAGGCTCCATAATTTGGCCTCCTCCAAGACAAATTGAATCAGAATTTTGGCGGATTGGACCCAAGCATCATTTTTTAAAACTTCCTGTGCGATTTCAATGTGCAATCAAGGTTGAGACTTGCTCGGGTTACAATACGAATGAGGAAAAACAACTGGGGCACTTGACTTATCTATCTTGGAAGCAAGTGTCAGAAATTAACATTTTTCTGAGCCTCAGAAGGCAGCTATGGGGTGAGTGTATGTGTGCATGTGCACGTGTGTGGTTTGTGTTACCTCTCTCTACCCCACCACACAGGTGACAGCCGTGCGAGTGTATGTGAACAGTTCTTCTGAGAACCTTGACTACCCAGTCCTCGTTGTGGTTCGCCAGCAGAAAGAAGTGCTGTCCTGGCAGGTTCCTCTGCTCTTCCAAGGACTGTAAGTGGTCTTTCCCCAGAAAATGTCACTACGTTTGATTTTCCTCACTGTCCTGGACCTTAATCAGTCTTTTCCCTAGTGAAAGGAGAAATCATATATCTGGAATGTTAAGATATTACAGATACTAAGTGCAAACAATGGTCGTGGTACATACCCTGACCCATTCAGCTCTGCTCAATTTTCATCCTCTCGGAATTTCAGTTAAGCACTCTGCCTAGATTTGTAGCTCCTAGAGGAACTTTTACCATGTTTCAATTTTGCCATTATGTTCTGTTGCTCTTGGTTGGATAGTGGGTAATCCAGTAGCCATCCAATGGGCAAGGCCCAGCAGTCACCATGAGTGAGTGACACCTCCCCATTCTTCAAGATGTCCACCACATGTGCAATCCTCATCCAATAACATACACCGAGCACTACTACATGGTAGGTGCTGGGGATACAGCAAAGGAAAAAGCTCCAAAGTCCCTGCCCTCACGGAGTTTATATTTTCACCGGGGGAACTGATATAAGGAACTTAAGCACTAACAAGGAGAAACCCAGAAGGCATACACGAATGGGCACGTAGTAAAGTGTTGCATCACTTTTAAAGGTTGAGGAATTTGAGGATTGGAATACTGACTCTGATAGCCTTGACTTGGACTCTGGGGCTTTCTTTACCCTTATATTAGCAAAAGTTTGAAGAATGGAAAAATTGAATCACCCAATTGTTTTAGCAATTGTCTAGGACAGTTCCCCCCTCAGAATTTGATATTTTTTCCTCACTGAATTATGGTGATGGCTTAGTGTAATGCAGACCCTGTTCAAGTGAATTGGTCAGCACAGAACAGTCCTCATGTCCCTGTTATTATGTCACACAACCCGAAGCCGACAGCACTAGTTCTAAAATGACAGTCGAGAGGTCCAGTCTGAAACTTAAAACATAAGGACTTGAAAACAAATTCAGAGAGATGTTTATACAATGAGACAGGCTTCTTTCCCTGTTTGTTTTTGAGTCTCTTTCTTGTTTTTCTGGTTTTTCCCTCCATTGGCTGCTGCAGATACCAGAGGAGCTACAACTACCAGGAAGTCAGCCGCACCTTGTGTCCCTCAGAAGCGACCAATGAAACAGGACCCCTAGAGCAACTGATATTTGTAGATGTGGCATCCATGGCACCACTGGGGGCCCAGTACAAGCTGCTGGTTACCAAGATCAAGCACTTCCAGCTCCAGTAAGCAGGATTCATGTGGCCTTTATCTGTTTACTTGTCTGCTCTTCCTGGGCTGTGATGCTCAGTTCAGCTTCCATCCTTACAGATTTGCACTCTAGAGGGAAATTATCCACTTTGCGTATTAACTGAGCACTTTCTGAACTCTCCTGCCTTGGATAGATGGACAGCAGAGCCTTAATCAATGCAATAGGGAGGAAGCAGGGGACTGGTACAGAGGGTAGGAGCAGTTGACCTCCTAGGGGTATCTGTTTTAGGGGGTCTGTGAGGGGGCCCTGTCTGGCCCACAGTCCAGGCAAGAATTACTTGTGACTGAGGACTTTGGTATTACTAAGCAGTGCTACACTTCTGAAAGAAGTTGCGTTTTGTTTTAAGGACGACTTTATGCAATTCCAGTTTTTTCCTTCCAGGTGGGTAGCTTTTTCCTTCATTGGAGTGACTAAGTAATATTTTTGTCCCTGTTTTTTAAAAAATAAAACAAATGGACAAGCTTGTTGAAAAACATAGTCATGAGACTTGGAAACTTCATCAAAGAAGCTGCCCAAATGGTCAAAAACCAAAACCTAATTAGCTGTCAGAAATATAAATTAAAGCCATATTGAGATTCCACTACAACTACCTGATTGTTATAACTTGAAAGCCCTGACAATGCAGTTTCACTCCTAGTTATATAACCAGCTTCTGGGTATATAACAGGTATACATTCATTCAAAAATGAACACACTATTGCTGTCCGTAACAATGTGGATAAACCTCATGATGTTGAGCAAAAAAGGCCAGACAAGAGAAATACATGCTGTTTGATTCCATTTATATAAAGTACAAAAACAGGCAAAACTATTCTGTAATGTTAGAAGTCAAGATAGTGGTAGCTTTGAGGAGGAAAGAAGTCATCCATGATTATGATTATCTGATGATAATTTATTTAGATATTTGCTTATAACTTTTGTACTTTTCTATAGTTTGGTTATATTTCAATAAAAAGTTAATTTTTTATAAATCAGGATATTTTAAAATAGTATATGCTACTTTTTTGCAGGTTATTTTTCTGACCAGAATGCTTTGTTCTATTATAAAGCTCTCTTTACATTTTCTAAGGCGGTTTATAAAGAGGTCTGTAGCCAGTGGAGTTGCTAATAAGAATCAAATATTTATCTTGGTCTTCTTTACACCTCTTGACATAGTGCTATACCCATAGAGACAGATGGACAGACAATGGATGAATGAATGGTCAGAAGGATGGAGAAGTAGTCACAGCATTTTTTCCAAGTCCCTTTATTAATTCTGGTGTTGAAAAAAGTGACATGATAATATCAAGAACAAAGAACACTCCTTCCCTCCTCCCATCTCCCCCTCCCCAAAAAAACAAGCGTAAAAGGATTCTGTGGTGGATAAGTCCCACCCAAACCAATTAAATCAGAGTCTATAGAGGGGAGTTTTGGACACTGGTATAGTTTTTAAGGTTCTCCAGGTGATTCTAATGTGCGGCCAGGGTTGAGAACCACTATTCTGAAGCAACTTCTAATATGGTGCTTAAATTTAATAACTTAAAAATCTATTTATGATATTAAACCCTACGAGAATTCATTGTTATTTGTCTGATGGGAATGGCAGCACATTACTTGAACAGAGTGCAGTTTGAACTTAGGAGAAGCCTTGCCTTTACTGATTGGTCTCTGTGTCTTTGACCTGTTACTGTCACCTGGTGGCAATATACTCGAATTGTAGGGCCAGTTTTCTATGAGGTTAATTAGACTTTTGGAGAACTGGATTCTGTGAAACTGAAGTCATGAGGTCACAACTCTAAGCGAGTGTCAGTGAATGATGTGCATGCTGGTGAAACTGCAGATCTATTTCCTCACATTGTTTTCTATTTTCACCTCTTATAATGTGAAACCAGACACTTAGAGCATTTCAAAATGCATACAGTTACCAGGGCTTTTATAAGACCAAGATAAGCCTAAGAAGAGATGGTAGCCGAGATATGTGTCTCTTCCTCCCTGGCTCCACCAGCTTGCTGGCGGCCCAGAAATCCAGAGGATGATGGTAAGGGGGGAAGATCTGAGGACTGTGGCGAGAACTGGGCTCCAGGAATTGAAAGAAACACTGAAGAATTAACTCCAAATCCCTAACATTGCACTTTCTGTTGTATTTTGAGTGACAGACTAGAAAGTATGGAACACATTCTAGGATTGTTTCTGTCTAGAATTATAAATTTTTATAATTGAAGGACCTTTGGGAATGTAATCCACCCACCTTATTTTTACAGATGAGCAAAGTGATGCTCAGAGGGGTTAAATGACTTGTCCAAACTCATACAGATAGGAAAAGGAAAAATCATAACTAACTTCTATTTCTGACTCTCAGTTCTGAGCTCATCTCATCATAACGTACTATTTCTACTTTCGGTTTAAAACTGTCCTCCTAACTTTTATGTTCCTCTAAATATGTTTCTCAATTACTTATTTATTTAAATACAGCTTTAAAAATAAAATAACTCTGCCTGAAAGCCTTTCCCCCTGCATTTCTACCCATACCCTTGCCCTCTCCACACACACATGCAACTTTGCCACTACTAATTTTCCCAGACTTCACTGCAGGGTTTTCAGTGCTGCTGGAGTGGGAAGTCACAGGCAGGGAACAGCAGGAGGCTGTAGGAGCAAGCGCCCGAGCATGGGGTAGGAGGAGCCAGAGCATGGGGTGGGAGGAGCAGGTAGAAACCTAGACAGTTGTCTACCTGCAACAGTTGTGTGGAGAATGGACTTGAAGGGAACAAGATTGGATGTAGAGAAGTTAGAAGGTTGATGCGGTGGTCGAGATAAACAGTGAGGAGGTGAATGGAAGAATTTAGGAGGTGAGATTGACAAACTCTGATTGGCTACGAGGGGAAAGGGAAATGGGAGAGTCAGGAGGACAGTGCAGTTTGTAGACAGCAGTAAAATAAGAGTTCTGAGGAGAGAAGGAAGACATGTTAAGTTCACTTTTGGAAGCATCGAGTTTGAAGAACAGACATCTGGCAAAGTGTCGGATATGAGCCAGCGTGATGTCAGGGCGAAGTCAGATTTACAGACAGCAGACAGAGTAGAAACACTAGAAACATTTCAGGAAGGTGGGTCCACATGGCACCTGAGGCACAGCCTCAGGAGCTAGGGCTGGAGAAACAGGCAGTGCCCAACCTTGATCTTTAAGATCTTGGATGCTGTGCTAGAGAGTTGGGACTTCACCTTTCAGGTCACACGTGCCACTAGAGGATTTTAAGTGATAAAATAACATGAACAGATCTGATCTTTAGAAATGATTTTAGTGGCAGTGTGGAAGATGAATTGGAGAGAGGGGAGAGGAGAGGCAAATAGGCAAATGAAAAATTATTTAAATAGGCCATAATAAAAAATTACTAGAACCTGAACATATTTTGGCAGCAAAAAAGTCGTAAGGAAGAAAAATAATTAAACAATACACATGGGAATAATTCACAAATTCAACAAATATATGTGGCAGAATAAAAACTATAGTTTTATATGAATTCTTGTAGCTTTCGACCTTCCTCTAGACTTCTAAGTAGTGAACACGAGTCTGTTTTGAGAGCAAGTGTGTGATTGAAATAGCTCAGCTACCATGGTGTGAAAAGTAGTAGATTTTTTTTTAGGAAGTGGATGGGTAAGAGGCTTTAAGAACATTTTTGCTATGTGTCACACTATGTAATCGTGATTTGGTATTTTAGGGGAGACTACATAAACATTTACATTACTGTTGAAGGCTTTTTTCTATTGATGCTATACTGGGTGAAGATGATGCTTCGGGTGGGGGCAGGTGCATCCAGGTTACTTTCACACTAATAGAATGAATGGGACTTGGTGATCAATCAAATGTGGAAGGTGACAGAAAAGGAAAAGTCCAAGAAGACTCCTACAATGAGGTCAGAAGTCTGGTGAGGTTTACTGATAAAGAGACATAGTGGATCAGGGAAGTGACAGTACATTCCATTGTGATCATGTGGAATTTGAGGTGTTTGAGGGATGGTCTAGTGCAGAAGCCTAGTAGGTCATATCTGTTATGTGACTGGAGCTCAGGAGATTGCCCTGGGCTGGACATGGAGACTTGAGATTCACTGGCATTTTTGTGGTGTTTATGGCAACTGAATACACATGCACATGAGCACACGCACACACACACACACATACACACACGAGGCTGTCAAAAAGTTTGTGGAAAAATAGAATTAAAAGATAATATGAATCTTTCCACAAACTTTTTAAAGTACCCTCATATATAATGTGACTAAAGAAAATGAGAGGATCAAGAACAAGACTGTGGGTAATACTCTCACTTAAGGGATGGTCTGAGAAACAAGAGCTATCAAAAGTGGCTGAGGAGGCACAGCCAGATGTGTGCAAGAAAACCCAGGAAAGCAGGTATCATAGAGGCCAGGGGAGGAAAGTGTTCCAAGACAGAGCAAGTGGTTGTCAGTGTCAAACATAACAAAAAAGTAAAAACAGTTAAGGGTCAAGTCATTGGCTTTAGCAAGTAGAAGGGGCTATGGTAGAATGTTTGTGTTCCCCAAAACTGATATGTTCACATCCTAACTCCCAAGTAATCTTATTATTAGGCATTAGGAGGTGGGGCCTTTGAGAGATGTTTAGGTGATGAGGGTGGAGCTCTCATGAATGGAATTAGTACCCATATAAAAGAGGCCCAAGAAAGACCCCTTGTCCCTTCCACCACGTGAAGATGCATTGAGAAGGTGCCATCTATAAGGAAGTGGGCCCTCACCAGACACAAATCTGCAGGCCTTGATCTTGGACTTCCCAGCCTCCAGAGGTGTGAGAAATAAATTTCTATTGTTTGTAAGTCACCTTGTCTATGGTATTTTGTTCTAGCTGCCCTAATGGACTAAGACAGAAGGTGACTATTTCCTTTAGCAAAGGCAGTTTCAAGGGGATAGTGGGGAAATAATCTGATAGTGGTGGGAAGAGAATGAGTAGAATACTTTTAAAAGGCTGGTTTGTAAAGGAGAAGAAAGACATAGGATGACATTAAAGAAGAGAGATAAAAGGATAAAGGAGGAAACATGTTGGGGTATTTTATTTTTTGGTTATTTATTTTGAAAATGGTTGAGACTAGAGTACATTTATAAACAAAGGGGTAGGAAGGCAGATTACATTCACAGGAAAGTTAGATATTTGTAGAAGCAAAGTCACCAAGAAGGGTAGAAGGGATAGGATTTAACACATAAGTGCAGAGTTTATACTTGGACCAGAGGGACACAGGGCAGAGGGTTATAAGTGACAGGGGGGTTGGTGGGAAAGTTAAGGGAGTGAAGGGGGTTCGTGACAGATGACAGTAAGGAGATAACAGGAAATGATATTCTGAAGTTCACAGTTCAAGTGAATAATAGGGTATAATTTCCTTCAGCAAACCAAGTGGGGATTTTGAACCCCCGCTATACTCTGTGCTAAGGGCTTGCTAACATTAGGTGAATGAAGTGCTGTGAGTCTCAGAGACCTCTCTGAACTCACCTAAAAGCTGCTGAGCTTTTGTCCCTGTTTCTCTTTTCAGTTACTCTTTCTTCCCATCTCTTTCGTTTTTTTTAATTTTATTTTATTACTCTCCTCTATATATTTCTTCTCCCTTTTTCTACCTTTCCCCCTTCTTTCCCCGTCTCCCCTTCTACACCCCATCTCTCTTGACTCCTGTTCCTCTTCCCTTCTCCCCTTCATTGAAATGGCCAAAACAAGGAAACAAAATTGGTTTTTAGTCTCTTATATTTATGGAATAAGCATTTGTTTCTTGTGTTAAATTTTTAAAATAAGTCGACATTTTTATGCTCCTTTCTCTAAAACAAAAGGTATATATGAGTTCCAATTAGCTTTGTTCTGTTGGCTAATGACCCTTGATAAAATAAACCTTCCCCACCCCTGTTAGGGTCCAAGTGGAAGGAAGGAGAATGTTTCATCTGCAGCAGACACGGTGTTTATTTTGCACATACTGGTGACTCCATGAGAGAGGACTTAAACATGATAGTCTTGAAAACAATAATATGTTTTCAAAGTTTGCACGTGTTGTACTAGCAAATAAAACATGAAGAACAAGAAAAAAAAACAGAAAGTGCATATTGATGTCTTTATATTCAGTATTACAGTTGGAATTCAAATGTAGGGGGAATAAAAAAGCAAACTTCAAGCCAAAAAAAATAGTTTTCTCCCGGAAATCTCTTGCTGTCTGTTGCTAGCCAAGAAAATCAGTGTCCTCTTTGTTCCTCTGACCTGACAAGGAAGAGAGTTGAAGGCCCCGTGTTCCCCTGGTGACAGCAGGTGACATTCCCCAGACTGCTGGAAGGGCTACCCAGGGCACAGACAGCACTGCGGGTCCTAACCCTGGCTCTGGACCCTCGAGCAGAAACACAACTGGATTTGACACTGATTTGGCTTCTTTAGGTAACTGAAAACCAGAAGTTTTCAACTATGCTTCAGCATAGTGGATGGTGATTTCTGTTGAATGTGGAATATAAAAATTGCTTCCATTGTTGTGAGCTTAAATTCTGAGCCCCGTCCCATGACAACCTAAATAGAGGTCGTTACCTCTATAAAGAGTGCTCAAAGGTTGTGACTTCTAGATAGAACACTAACTGAAGATGTCTCATTTAAATATCTTGACATGCCCTTACTCAAGGAAACTTTAATTTTAAATTATTTAGCTTTTGTAAAAGGAAAATTAGGAGTGGAAGGAAACTGCAAAGAGCCCCAGGGGATAAAGCTGATGAGGGATCCTAGAAGTTCAGATTCAGAATCCCAGAAATGCAGGCCACATGGGAGGGTAGGGGCATGCCACCTGCAAGTGAGATGTTTCAGCAGCCCAGGAAATTGACAGTACAGTGAACTTGTATGAGTGATCTTCACGGCTAACAATGAGGCAAGAACCAGAAAGGCCAAAAACCCAAAAGCAGCCTTTACAAAACTATAGAAAAGACCAAATTTGTCTTTGTGTTTTCTAGACTCTTGGACTGTTTCACAAATGTTCCCTCCAGACAGTACTCTATGCTACCAACTTATTATATTTCCTATATACTCCCCACACTCTCCTATCCTCCGTGTCTGGATCATTGATGTCTTTCACAGAAGAATGAAATAATTCACCATTTATTACTAATTGGAGAGAAAATAACTTTATTATATTCATTTGGTGAAATTTATCTTTTAAAGGAGGGCCTTAGAAAACAATGCCTAATCCAAAGAGGAGGAAATCTTGGAGAACAATTTCAGCTGGTGTGGCCAGCAACTGGGGAGGAGCTTGGGGGCAGGAAGAGCATACCTCTATCACTAGGGACTGTTCCATGGTGATGACCTATTCACCATGTTTTTATTTTTATTTATTTATTTATTTATTTATTTATTTATTTATTTATTTATTTATTTATTTATTTATTTATTTATCTGGCTGGCTAGTACAGGGATCAAACCCTGGACCTTGGTTTTATCATCACCATGTTTTTTTTTAAAGATCTTTTGCCATGTATCCATCAAAATTATTTTGAAGTGGTATATATATTATCCAAAGGGGAAAACAAAACAAAACAAAAACAAAGGGACGTTGAACCTATGTTTCCTCTGTCTTTCAGCCTATTTCTGATACCTAAGCCCTTTGTTTGATTGGAAAATCTTAAGAGAGACCAAGCAAAAGTGTTTGCAAAAGTAAATAAAGTACTTACTTATATAGGTATTACTCCATGGATATTCAAAGACATAAAAACAATCCCTTTACCCAATTTGATCATTCTCAAGAGTTGAAACCACCAAGCCCCCATGCAGTTTATTTTGTCAGTTTGATGCGGCCAGAAATCCCCATAAAGGGCGAGGCTCTCCTTGCATCTAGTTTAAGATGGCTCTTTTAAATAAATAATTTTTGGTTGTTAACTTATGCTATTCTCTCATTTTCCCCCTCCCTTCTCCCACTTATGTTTTTCAGGACAAACGTTGCCTTTCACTTCACTGCCAGCCCCTCTCAACCTCAGGTAAGTGACGGGTTCCAAGAGCTATCAAGATGCTACCTGTTGGTATTGCCCAAAGAAATCATGGTGACAGGTAGAGTCAGCATGTGGTATCACCCTGGATCCTTCTTATATATCCTTGAGGTATACTTATATCCTGGATTGTTACTAATGTTAATGGGATTTTGAACACAACATTTAATCTTATCACCTTAATTAGTGGGAGTGGGAAAATGATGTTTGTTTTCAGGTGTCCCTTGGTTCAACCTTCATTGATCAAATTGTGTGCCTACTGTATACCCAGCACAATGTTAGACTGTTCTAGGTGCTGGAGACACAAGGATGAAGAAGAGAGAGGTGGAACTTCTGCCATTATGGACCCAATAGTCAGGATGGGGCAGGGGGAACAGGGAGTGGAAGGCTGTCACCAAGCAGACACACAAATAATTAATTGACCTGGAAATACAATAAAAATAAGACATTTTAATTTCTGCAATGTTATAGGTGGAGTAGAGGAGTTTCTCCTGTTTGTTATAAAGAAAGAGCAAGAATGCCAACAAAAAGTATTAGGAGAATTAGATATTTTTGTTGTGCTCTCCATTAAGCCGTAATCATAAACAGAATAAATACATGAGAACTTTGATTAATTAAAGCTGTTTTTCTGGTGAGATTTCTAGCTACCTTCATTTTTCCTTTCAGATCTTGTGTAAGAGTAAAGTCTATACAATAGCAAGTTTAAAACAGGTTTGCTTAATGTCATGATACTCATTGTAATTTTTTTTTCAAGCTGAAATATAGTGTTATTTGTATTATTAGTATTATGGCTAGTTTGTTTTTAGAGTTGGGAAGAGACACATACAATTAGCTTTCTCAATCTTTTTTTTTTTTTTTTTAAAGATGAGATGACAGGTAAGGGGATCTTAATCCTTGACTTGGTGTTGCCAGCACCACGCTGTCCCACGTGAGCTAACTGGCCAACCCTATATAGGGATCCAAACCCTTGGCCTAGGTGTTATCAGCACCAGACTCTGCCTAGTGAGCCATAGGCTAGCCCTAAGCCCATACACCTTTTAAGAGTTAAATTTCCCGTTTCAGTGGAAGTCTCTGCAGTACATATATACTGCCACCCAGTGGCAGGAGAGGGCCACTGGCCCATAATCTGTTGCCCTCAACATTTACTGACCATTTAATTTCAAAAAATATTTAGAAAGCACTAGTTATTAGGTGCAATGGGAGATCCTTAGAAAAGGGAAGACCAACTTGTACTCTAACTACAGGAACAATACAGCCTAATAATCCAGTGCAGAGCTATAATAAAAATGATATACTGAATGTTGTATGCACTATAAAATAATAGAAGGGCTTGTAGACTGAAAATTAGTGATGAGTATATATGGTGGCTTCTTTTTATTTTAAAAAGTGTATAGATATTAAAGCCTAAATAATTTGTATATGAATCTGAAACTAGAACAAACCAATAAAACAAATTTCTGATATCTATGGAAGTCTTTCTTTACTCTTAACTGTTCCCATTTCAGCCTGTATTTTATATCCTCTTCAATTGCAGGAAACATTTCCTGTTCCTTTAAGCTCACCCAAACGATTGCACATTCTCAGACAACCTGCATCCATCATTGTCTGCCTCTACTCCTGTAGCTAGAGGCAGGTTGTAGAAACTGGGCATGTAGTCAGGATGCAAATGGTGATTTTCAGCCTAAATTCTAGCCATTGCTTTGGGTACTTGTCATTTGCTTCTTTCTGGTAAAAGGAGATTATCAGAGCAGGAGTCAAAACATTTATTTGGGGTCTATGGTTATTTAGAGATAAAGAAGGTTGATAATATTTAGGCACATAGATAAGGCTTCAGTAGGTATCTACTGCTTGCACAAAACCAATTACTATTATTTAGATGAATATATATGATGTTCATAACTGCTGACAGTAAGCCTAGTAATGCTCTTGAGTTATGAAGTATGGTTCCCCTGAGAACCATGAACACCTCTCGGGAATTCCAGACTACTCACCATTTGAAGAGCCCTGTATTACATGTATTTGAATCCAGCTCCAAGGCGAAGTGGGTTCTTAGGGGTAGGGCCATCTGTTACTAGGCATGAATAGACTTCCAAACAGCAGCCTTCATGACACTCAATCTTGAGGTGATTTTTTTTTCTCCCATTAGAAAGTTTTGGATTATTTGAGAGGAATGGGTAAAGGAGCATGAAAATCAACTACAATGTATTTTGAGAAGTAAAATTTTTAAAAAAAAGTTTTGGATTATTGAAAAACATTCTATTTTTATTGTGCTTGTTCTCAAAATAGGGTTAGTAAAGAAGATATTGAAATACAAAACTAAGTTTTAACATGTTTTGCCTCTTTTTTAAAGTGATAAATTTATTAGAGTCCTAAGATTGGGGCTTGTTTGGGTTGCTTTCCTCAAAATCTAAATCATAAGCTTGACATAGCTTCTCAAGAAGTTACCATTTATAATTATTGGGCAGAATTCCCCTTTTTTCATCATTAGCAACATGTTTAAAACTTAGAGTTAATATATTTTCCCAGTGGATTCATAATCTAAATAGGTATAACATCTTTCTATTAGAAATGTTTCCTGATTCTGGTAATATTTGAGAAATACTTCTAAAGATACCTCAACCTGCCCCAAATTGTGAACTTATTTCCAGGGACCAGATGTAGGACTTGATCTTTGAATCCAAATATTTTCTCAGTATATTCCAGCCAGGAAGTAGATTCTTTAGCAAATGTGCTAGGGGAAGGATTAGTCTAGTGCTAATTCTTGCCTGTGGGAAGAACTCTTGAAGATTATCTTCAGTGTGGAGCTTCCCATTTCCCGACACACAGAAGTAAACCTCGTCTCATGTTACAGCCGCATATCTGTAATTCAAAGAGAAGGGGGAATGCGTCTTACGTAGGTAATAAAAATGAAGTGTAGCAAAGTTTAGTTAAGAAAGAAATGGTGATACCGTAGATAGTGAAATGGGAGCATGGTATGAAATAGCGACTTTGTCTTCTTCCCGATGTCTGCACCGAGCACCGCGGAGAGCAGTTAGCTGCTCATTATGTGTGAGATGAATGGCTGGCTGACTGAAATAATGAAGATTCACTGAGATTTATATCTGAATTTTGTGCCTAATAATAGAGGAAGCCATCCTATTCATGTGAAAATAGATTGAGTTCATGATTGTAAAATTGCTTAATATTTACAAATCATGTCTTTCTTTTTCTTATTCTCAGTATTTTCTATACAAATTTCCCAAAGATGTGGACTCAGTTATCATTAAAGTGGTGTCTAAAATTGCTTATCCATGTTCCGTTGTCTCAGTCCAGAATATCATGGTGAGTCCTGATAATTTGCCAGCCTTCTAATGTGGAGCATTATATTATCCCAGAATATATGAAAGAGAGGGGTGAGGACCACGTCACCCTCCTACTGTGCATCTTCCCCAAAACTGCTAAATAATAACAGTATCTCGTGCATACAAGTGGGCAGTCCATGTTTGCAGACATTGATTTGGAGAGATAAAGAATGGTTGACTCTTCACCAAAATAATTGAAGGAAAGAAGAAAGGAAGGAAGTGAAAGACAGAGGGAGGGAGGGGGGGAAATGGAAGGATCATGACAAAAGACAAGGAAGACCAAGTTGTGAGCTCCATAAGAAAAATAAAATTGAAAACTATTGTTTGTTCTGATTTTTAAATTTTATCGTAACATTAGGTCCTTTCTGTCTCATGAAGTGTTAACAAAAACTGGGAAAGGCATTATAAACTTTAAGACAATCCTTTCATAGTTCTCTTCAATATAAACTGTCTTTGATTTTAGAGGACAAGGCACCAAGTTTTAAGAGGATTATTTCATGACTGTTCTGGGAGAAAACTTTTCTTCATGGTTTCTGGCTTAGTAGGGATTCCTGCTCTGGTACAGGTGGAAAGACCCCGACAGACCTGTGTGTGGTATGACATTGTATAACATTACTGATGCTTTCCTTTTTATCCTTCCTGCACACTACAGTGCCCAGTGTATGATCTTGACCACAATGTGGAATTTAATGGTGTCTATCAGTCCATGACTAAGAAAGCTGCCATCACGCTACAGGTGAGACATTGCTTCTGCGGTCACTATTATCAATAGCAAAGCTTAATTGATAGTTTACTTTTGGAACAAAATCCAAAAGGGATGGCCATCCACTGTGTGCCTAGAATCTCTTTTCTTTCTAATTGCTTTAAAAATTAAGATTGCTATGCCTGAACTCAAAGCCCAGGTGGTAGTAGACAGTGCTACTCTACCAAGTGCCTCTTTCCCCCTGGGGATTCTTGGAAGCCCATGGTGTTGTGGGACATATATCTGGCAGACTGCTTGTGTGGGTAAAGCCAGAAGATTCCAATCTACTCAGTGGGGGTGCCAATTTAGGGTGAAGTTTATTGGGTCAATTTAACGCAAGTAAATATATTAAGTGTACCAGTAACAGTAACCAAAAGAGGACTTCAACTCTGGATGGATTGGACAGGTTCAAAGGAATATGAATGATATTTATGCAGCAGGTTACCCTTTTGGTATTTGTAATTAAATTATTTCAGTTGTAATTTTATAGCAAAAATGTACACACATCATGCCAGAATATTTTCGCAGAGATTCTGTCTCGTCTTTGGGGTGGAAATTACTTGAGGTGCTGGTGAATTGATCTGTTCTCTAGACTAAGTTGATACTGTTTATTGAATAACAAGCAAAGAATAAAGAGAGGTTAATTATAATTTAGGTATCAGACCTAAACATTTCTAACAATTAGGCTTTAATTTTTGAGGGCATCAGATGTGATATCACAAATATCTTCTCTTGTTTTTAGTATTTATTTCTTCCTGAGCATCCCAACATTATGTGATACCAAATTTAAAAGTACAGAAAAATTGCTATAGTAGGGAACTTCAAAATTTTCATTTTACATCATCCAGGAGATTGAATTAATAAGGAGCAAAGTGTATCAGTGCATGTCTACCTTGGATGTGTCTGGCAATAAATTGTTACTTCTCTTTGGGCTCATGCTTCAGTCTTGGGACATTTTCTCACTGGGCTAAACATGATACCAGAAATTTGTGGATTATAGAAAAATAAAGACAGAGTCGTAGAACTATAATGGATCTTAAAGATGATCTTGTCAACCACACTCCAATCATGGATGGAAACTGGGAACCAGAGAAGCACTCTTAGAAAGTCAAAGCAAGACTATAACTCAGGTCTCCTGACGTGGGTCCTTCGCCTCTCTAACCTAAATTATTTATTTAACTGTTGACTGTGTGACTTTTGGGAAAGTTGCTTATCATTAGATTTTAAAATAAAAACTCAATGTATAAGTATTAATTTTAAAATATAAGCTGTTGGCATATTATTTACATGGTGTCTATTACAATTCTAAACACTCAAGTGGACACAAAATAGATTGAAATCAGAATGATGCATCTATTCACTTTAATTTCTTGGGCATAACAATTATCATGGATAATCTGGAGCTGATCGTGGGTATAGGAAAATCCTTTTTAAGGAGTTAGAGGGCAGAAGTGAACCTTACTTTTCCTCTCTTTCCTCTAGGTAGGCTTCTATTTTTGCAACTGTTTTCTAGTTTTACAGCTGTTTTTGGCTCCCCAACCCCATGGACTTTCTCCCTTCTCACTCTTTCTTACCTGCCTATCATAAGGTTGTTATGTCTTATGCAGAAGAAGGATTTTCCAGGCGAGCAGTTCTTTGTGGTGTTTGTGATAAAGCCTGAAGATTATGCGTGTGGAGGATCTTTCAGCACCCGAGGTAAGAGATAGCAAGGAATAGTTGGCTACTTAGGAAAACCTGAAGGAAGGGAAAGGAAATCCCAATTCTCATCTCTAGTTCCCACAAAGTAAGAATTCATCAGCAGTCATTTGGCAAGGCAATCTGAGAGATACTTGAGAAAACAATAAAAGGAAAAAAATAATCAATATAATGGCATTATTGATACTGCACAATGTTATTCAGTACAATTCATCTTTTGAAAGTCTTGTATTACCTCAGACCATGTAAGGTAAGTTCACTTAATTGCCCTTTACCCAACAAATATTTGCTCCAATGAAGTAATGATCTCAAAGAGTGGATCAAGGCCCATTGCCTAAGATCAGTTTGGTGGCTAACAGTAAGGGAGCTGCTTATATTTATCAGTAGTCAGCATTTCCAACAGGATGTTGTACAAGAAAAACCAATCGCCAAAATTGTACCTCGCAAGATAGTGGGAAAGTCAAGTGTGACAACTTATCCCATTGACAGTGGTGGTAAGCTCTTAGGCACAGTACAAATAATTGAGTAACTATCCAGTAACCACTTTGGGAATGGGATAGGATGTTGCCTGAAAACACAGACCCCCAGTTGTTGATGAGCCACATGTGACCAACACAGAGGCGTTTACTGTTGAACATAACTCGGTTCCTCTGGTATTTAGGTGACATTTTGCTAGTGTGTTCTTGTTCTTTAATCCCTTAATTATATAGCCATACAGTTTTACTGATGTCCAATGCTCCTTGATAAACTTAGAGCCCTTCAATGACTAGATAAGGGAAAAAAATTCTCATTGCCTAGAAAAACGCAAACCAAAGGAAGAAGTAGGCATCTATTTTTGCAGCTGTTTTCTTCAGATGTCTGTGGATATCAGGGAAAGGGTCAATCCTTCTTCATTGGAGAAGGGAAGATGTAGTCGCATTTGCATCAACTAGTGGTACCAAAATGTACCCAAGCAAAGGCCAAATTGAGAATCTTAACCAAAAGGGATATTGGAAGGTTTGAAGGTTTGGGGTTAGATGTTCTTCCAGTTCTTGCTAAAATAAGATTCAGAAACTAGAGTTAATTCTGGACATTTTTTGAACAACTGTTTAGACGAGAGGCCAAGAATCTAATATCTGATCCATTGTTTCTTGGTTTTTTGTTTTCTTTGTTTTGTTACCAGAAAAGGAGAATCAGACATGGAATCTTCAAAGAACAAAGATCCTTAAAGTGACCATTGTTCCTTCCATTAAAGGTCGGTGTTGGTGCTAGAATGAATGGAGAGATTCCTATGTTGGGAAATCTATCATATAATTCATAAAATGTCATCCCTCCAGAGAGAATCAGCATAAGAAAACTAAAGTCTATTTACCTTAGAGGTAGAAGAGGGAGTCAGAGCATTTTGTTAAATCCCTTCCAAAAAGAAAGGGAACTCAGTTATGAAGTTGTTTTTAGGCAGTCCCTTCCCACTTCTACTGGGAAGTCATCACTGTGAATGGCAGCCACTCTGGATGACCTCTGGGTGACCTGCAGTAGCTTTGCTGCTCTGAATGAAAATTTCCTAGGACTTAAGAATGGGTGTGATGGAAGTGGGCCCTTCGCGCTCTCCTGTACCAAACAGTTCTCTTTTCTCCTGAGGATAACCTGACCAAACTTGTTTCTCTCCCCTCAGAATCCGTTTACGTGAAATCCAGTCTTTTCAGTGTCTTCGTCTTCTTGTCCTTCTACTTGGGATGCCTGCTTGTTGTGTTAGTTCATTATCTGAGGTATGTCAAAAGTTTCAAGAAAATATTAGACTCCTTTTCCTGTCTTTGTGTAATGATTACAGCACAGGCTTTAGAGTTATATCAACTGGGTTCAAATCTACCTCAGCCACTAACTGTGTGACCTTGGGCAAGTTACTTAACCCCTCTATGTTTCAGTTTCCTCACCTATAAAATGAGATAATAATTTACCTCATAAAATAGTACAACTGCAGCATTTACATCAATGTCAGGCACACAGTAAATGCTGGTAGAATGTGGGTTATTTTCATAGTTAGTGAAACCGCAACAAAAAGGCAAGTTGTATACTTTTTAGACCATAAAATGTTCACTGTAAATCCTCCAGAATGTAGGGAATTATAAGTTCTTCCTAACATGGAAATTTAGGAACACTTTTAAATATTTTACCAAAAAGTAAATTTGATAGAGCACATATTACATGATTCCATCTGTATGAAATGTCTGTGTCCAGAATAGGCAAATCTGTAGAAACAGAAAGTAGATTAGTGATTACAAGGGGCTGAGGGGAGGGTGTGGGATGGGGAGTGACTACTATTGGTACTGGGGTTTTTTGGGAAATGATAACAATGTTCTGGAGTCAGTGGTAGTGGTAGTGCAACCTTATGAGCATATTAAGTGTACACTGACTTGTACACTTAAAAGAATGCAAGCTTTCCACATGGGCCTTTTTTACCTTCCCAAATAAAAGATTTTTTTAAAAAAGTAAATTTAATGCCCAAAATAGATCCTGAGGTACAATAAATAGCAGGGGTAATATGCTCTGATACTATATTACCAGGTGCTTTCCAAATGTTGCAGCATCAATCTTATAGTAAAATGTACCTTGAGGGGAAAAAAAGGAAATAATTATGCTGTAATTTGACCAAGGAAATTTCCCAAGAGTTTGGAGCCCCTAAATAAAAAGACTGGTGTTTGGAGCACCAGTCTTTCCTTGCCTCTCTCAGCAGGGTTGAACCTTGAGAATTCCACTCTTTGTTGTGCTCTCTATGAAACAACTGCACAAGAATGGCAGGAGGTTCACAATAAACAAATGCCCTTTCTCCTCTTGAATATATACAGAAAACAAAGCCAGCAGACAGTTTTGAGACTACTGGGCAGGATTAACCTTATCTGTAGAAAGACCTCATGGTTACCTCAATGACACAAACCATGGCAATGATACAGGCCTATCTTTGACTCAAAAAGTAACTCCCTTCTTTTGGGAGACTGCCTTTTATTATTCTATCTCATATATGTATATATGTACACAAACACACACGCACACACATATATATTCTGGACCATTTGAAAGTAAGTTGCATATGTAATGAACTTTTATCCCTAAATATTTCCAAAGACTAAAAATATTCTCTTACATAACCATAATATAGCTATCAGATTCAGCAAATTTAGCATCAATAATGATACTCTTATCTAATCTACTGTCTATATTCCAAAATGTCCTGGCCAGATCTGGAACAATGTGAGCACCACAATAATTGAGGATAATAAATGATAAACCATTGGAAAAAATGTAAATTTATGAGTTTTTATTAATAAGGGAAGAAAGGACCTAAATACCTGCAGACATATCCAGTGACTTCAACAAATTTACTAAAACAGGTACCCACTAGGGAAAGGAGTCATTAACAAATACTGACAGTAGATGGGAGGCCTCTTGCTCACAGAAGACTGCCAAGAACTGACTAGTAAATATGGAGGGAGTGCGGGAGTTGGAAAAATCATCTTGCAAACTTCATTGTAAAGACTAAATCAGATTAAGAATTATCAAGAGAAGCTAAGTCGATGGGGGAAATCTGATGAGGATCAGATATTTGCATGGCCTAAAAGTGTATCCTCATGATTTGCTTAGTAGCAGTAAGGGAAAAATAGTAACTACACAGTGGAGAAATCAAACACATTGACTAGGTGATCAAAATTAATTATCACCAGAGGAAGATGGACATTGTGTCTGGACGTGACACACTAAGAAGGACAAAACATCACTTATGCAGCAATCCAGAAATGCATTTTTGAATCTAATTGTGTGGAAAAATTAGACAACCCAAATGATGAACATTGTATTAAAAGGTGTCATTAAAGACAAAGAAAGGCATGGAGGTGTTCAAGATTAAAGGACACTAGAGAGATATGACAACTAAAGACAATACCTGATCTCAAGCTGGGACTTGTACTAGAAGAAAAATATGCTATAAAGGACTTTATTTGGTCAGTTGACAAAACTGGAATACAGCAGTATATTAGAGTATCATATCAATGTTAAATTTGCTGAATCTGATAGCTGTATTATGGTTACATAAGAGAATATTTTTATTCTTTGGCAATATTTAGGGAAAAAAGTCCATGACATATGCAACTCACTTTCAAATGGTCATGTATATATAACAGAGAGAATGATTAAAGCAAATGGGGTAATATGCTAACAATAGGTGAGTCTAGGCAAAGGGTATACAGGTATTTTATATTCTATTCTCTCTTTTTTTATTCTTATTATTGCTTCTTTTCTTTAGATTTGAAATTATTTTCAAGTAAGTTAAAAACAAAACCCCCACACTATAGGCAAATATTTTACCTGAAAAGTACATACATTAACTGATTATTAGCTCAATTAATTTATCAGATCATAGCCATTAACATTTAACAAGTACCTGTTCTGTGCTAGACAATGTGCTGAGCCCTTTAAGTACATTATCTCATCTGATGTCCCCTAACAGTGGGTGCTATGTTTATCGCCCTGCAACAGTTCAGGAAATTGAGGCATGGAGAGGTTAAGCAAATTGACCAAGAATTCACAAACAGTAAATGAAGGAGCTAGCGTTTGAACTTATGCGGCCTGGCTCCAGAGTCTTAGCTCTCAGACGGGCTGATTAGGAAGGATTTGGAGTCGTCAGGGAATGTGAGGGATGGTGATCCTCACCAAGGAGGCCAGACTAAAATCCTGGCACCCCAATGAGGATTCAATTGAAAAAGGGCCCAAAAAGCTTCTTGGATGAGCTCCAGTGTCTTGGAAAAGAAGCTCCTCTCTTCCATCGCTCTTAGGAAGACTGTGTCTACTCCTGATGTTTTAGATTTTAAAAAGCAGGATTACCCCACTTTAGTTAGCTAGCATGCACTGTCAACATACAAACAGACAAAAAATTAAGCTAATAGCTGGTTATCAATATCTCTGAAGTTGTTACTCAGCCAACTGAAGCAAACACAGTTTTGGACAGTTGTGGTATAAGTCTAGGTGCAGATTATTTTGCTACAGCCAAATGCACAAGCATAGATTTCTTCCAAATATAGACAAGCTGGAAATAGGAATCTGGAGACATAAGAACTATTTGGCATTCTAAATAGAAGAACAGACTGAGGAAAAATGATAATAGGAGAACTCTTCTTTCATTGAACTAAGCAAAATAATAGGTTTTCTACAAGACTATATGAAACCAGTCCTCTCAGCGTAATGCCATTTACATGGTGAGTCCCCTATATCTTATTACCAGTACATGTGGAATTTGTATTACATGCTATGACAGAAGGATGAAAAACATTGATAAGAGACATGGCCCCTGCCCTCAGGGAGCTAAGACACTTTTATCCTGTATTGGCCTGAACCTAAACACTATTCCCTGCGTATACCCCAGCCCCAATCCATTCAACATGTATATATTTATTGAAGCCCCTACAATGAATGTGCAGGCCCTGCACAGATGTTCTCTTATTTGTTCTTCTCAATCACCCTGCCAGACATTGAGTCCAGACTGCCCAATCCTGGATACTCATCCTTTCCTTTGATTCTTGCATTAATCATCCATCGCCACAATAATGCTGCGTTAAATAAATAAACAAACAAACAAACAAACAAACAAACAAACCTCCAGGGGCAGGCATACAGCAATAAATATTTGAGTTTGCTCACAAATCTATGGGTCAGCTGGATGGTTCTGCTAATCTGGCTGGGCTTGGAGATCTCAGCTGGGTGTGGTCATAGTGTGTGATCCACTGGCAAGTCAGCTAAGAGCTGGCCCTTCTGGGCTGGCCTCAACTTCATTTGGTCCCTCATCCTCCCACAGGCTAGCCTGGGCTTATTGTATCTCCAAGAGCTATAGCAGAAGAGTTCATGACCTCCTTAAGATGTAGGTTCAGAAGTAGCACAATATCACTTCCCCCTCATTTCTGTTGGACAAAACAAGCCATGAGGTCAGCTCAGACTTAGGAGATGAAGATACAGACCCCACCTTTCAACAGAAGGAGCTGGATACAAGATGAGGTGCGGCTGTTTTTGCTCTTTTTTCCCTTTGTCACTGGCTACTGCCTGCCTCATCCTAGCTTTGTAAATTAACTCTTCTAATGCGTAATTTTATCTGTTCCAAAATCTAGGACAAATGTGGGTAAAGCCTGTTAATACAAACACATAATCCAAGCTCATTGTCTTCTATGAGTCCATATAATTGCTTGCCAGTCAATATCACTAAAATTATTAAGAAGGAATTTCACAGCCTCGTTTGCCAGCTACAACAGTCAGGCCAAATCATTACTGCTCTCCTTAATGGTATGCCAGGTGCTGTCCCAGAGGTTAGAGATACAGTTGTGAACAAGGCACTCTAGATCCCTGCTCTAATAGGACTTGCATTGTAGAGGGGAAAAACATACAAGCAAGTAAGCAATTAATAAAGAAAATAATTCCAGCTAGTGTCAGGAGGAGAATAAACACAGCAGTGTGACAGAGAACGATGGTTGGGGAAGCTAGTTTACATTTGATTTGGTCAGCAGGGAAGGCCTCTCAGGACTGAGACCAGAATGGCAAGAAGGAGCCAGCCATGTGAGGATCTAAGGAGAGAGTGGCCCAGGCAGAGAGCAAGAGCAAAGCCCCTGAGGTAGGGAAGAGTTTGATGTGTTTAGGAACAAAAGAGCTATGAAGAGAAGTTCTTCCACCAAATATACCAGAATCAGTGTGTGCAACTTGAAGAGTTCCCATCTGGAAGTATATAAGAGCATGTACCAAAACATGAGTGCTTCTGGCCCCCAACTTTCCTCCCTCGCCACTGCAACCTCACATTCAAAAGGAAGGCTTATTTGGGGAGAAGAGAATAATTCACATTTGAATTTTTGATAGACATTCCCAAATGGTATACCAGGTTTGTAAATAGCAACTTTGTTGACATGTAATTCATAAATTAAGTTCCTTTAAAATATACAATTCAGTGGTTTTCAGTGTATTCACAGTTGCACAGTCATTACCACTATCTAATTTCAGAATATTTTCATCAATCCAAAGAGAAACCCTGAGTTCAACAAGGTTTTAGGATGCAAGATCAATATACAAAAATCAATTTTATTTCTAAACATTAGCAATGAACAATCCAAAAATAAAATGAAGAAAACAATTCCATTTACAAAAAGTGTCAAAAATAATAAAATACTTAAGAATAAATTTAACAAGGGTAAGACCTGTACATTGAAAACTTATAAAACATTGTTGAAAGAAATTAAAGAACTAAATAAACAGAAAAACATCCTGTATTTACAGATCAGAAGAGTAGATAGAATTATGGCTCCCAAAAGATGTCCACTTTTTAATCACCAGAACCAATGAATATGTTACCTTACATAGCAAAAGAGACTTTGCAGACATGATAAAGTCATGAAGAATATCTTGGATTATCTACTTGTGTATTAGTACATTTCTGATGCTAGGAACAAAATACATGGAACTAGTTAATTCATAAGAAAATGAAATTTATTGCTTACAGTTTCTGAGGCTGGGAAGTCCAAAGTCCAGGGAACACATCTGGTGATGGTATTCTTTGTTGGTGGCTTTACGGCAATGCAGGGGTCTCACATGGCAGAAAATGGTGGAGCAGAGAAAGAGAAACTCTCACACACTCACCTTTTAAATCCATTAGAATCATGCCCCTGACCATCATTATTAATCCATTTACCATGACATCGCACTACAATCTAATCACCTCTTTGAGGCCCCACATTCCAATTACCATAATAGGATTTCCCACCTTCAACATTACAGTAGGGATTAAGCTTTAATGTATGGACATTAGGGGACACAATTCAGTCAATCCATAGCAACATGGCCCTAATGTATTCACAAGAGTCCTGTAAGAGGGAGACAAGAAGGTGAAAGGAAGAAAAGGTGGAGATATGATGAAGGAAGAGATTGGAGTGATGTACTTTGAAGAAGGAGAAAGTCAAGGCCGTGAATCAAGAAACGCAGGCTGCTTCTGGAAGCTTGAAAAGGCAACTGTGGAAAACAGTTCAAAAAAAAAGTTAAATATATGGGGGTAATTCAAAAAGTTCATGGACAGATTCATATTATTTTTAATTCTATTTTTCCATGAACTTTTAAAAGTACCCAGCAATTTCACTCCTAGGTAAATGCCCAAGAAAACTGAAGACTTATGTTCATACAAAAACTTGTATACAAATATTCATAGCAATGTTATTAATGTTAGCCAAAAAGTGGAAACAACCAAAATGTCCATCAAATGGAAACAAACAAATGAAATGTGGTATATACATACAATGGAATATTACTCAGCTATAAGAAGACTGAAGTAATGATACATTGTACAACATGGATAAACCTTGAAAACATTATGCTAAGTTAAAAGAAGCCCATCGAAAAGTTCACATATAATGTGGTTCCATTTATATGAAATGTCCAGAATAGGCAAATTTATAGACACAGACAATAGATTAGTGGTTGCTAGGACCTGGGGACAGTGGGGAATAGGGAGTGACTGTTAATAGGTTTGGGACAAGTTGCACAATTATGTTACCACACTAACATTCACTGAATTGCATACTTTAAAGGGTGAATTTTATGGTATGTAAATTATATCTGGAAGCTGATGAATGAATGAATGCATGAATATGCCTAGGAAAGGGATTTCTGCATCACATTGTAACTCTATGTTTAACTTTTTGAGGAATTACTAAACTGTTTTCCAAAGTGACTACATCATTTTATGTTCCCACCAGCAACGTATCAAGTTCCAGTTTCCTCATATCCAAAGGCCCATTTTTAAGAGATCCTAGCAGACAAATCTGCAACAAAACCTATAGTAAACAAATGTAAAACGCTGAGGTTTTCACTCTCTTAAGAGCATGTTTATGTGCTTATTTGCAGGTTTCAGAGAAAATCCATCGATGGAAGCTTTGGTTCCAATGACGGTAAGAAAAATACCTGGTTTCAGTTCAAAATTATGTTGAATAGTGTGTCAACATCCTACTTGGTACTTCTTTTGTCTTTCTGCCTTTTGCATTTACAAACCCTACCTTGATTCCTATCCCACAGAGTAGTCTAATCTTCTGTATTTGTTATGGAAAGCAGAGCTAGTAAGAGCCAATTGCATAGTTGATAGTTGTAACTTCTAAGAACTTACATTTAACTTACATTTATTCATATTATATAATTATAACTTTTAAGAGCTTCTTCACTTGGAGAGTCCCTTATAATTATCCACAGCCCCTTTGTCAACCATTTGTCTTTTTCTAAAAGTTTGATCCTTTCTAGGACATAATTATTCTACCTATCTTACTTTTAAGCTGATTTGTCAGCAATAGTAAGAATTTATTGTGTTAACTCTAATAAGAGTTTACTTTCCCAAAGTTGAGATAAAGGCTTTTTTTAATTCAATACTAGAAAACTGAAATATATGAAACTAGCAAGTATTGTATAATAAAGAGTATTATAACTTTGGGAAATTCAAAGTAATTAAATATCCAAGCATTGTAATATGCCCTTTTCTCCACGCCGAGAGTTTGAACGAAGGAATTTAATTCCCTAATATTTTTATCAAAACTTAAAAATTTTAAATGTTCTTAATTTTGAAAAGCCTAAATCACTATGAGTTATTCAGTGCTCATAAGCTATTTGGCATTAGAGTGATAGTTTGGAAAAGAAATGATGAAGTGGGATTTGATTTCTAAGTCACATGTAGCAGATGTTTACTTCTGTGTTTTCTACTCTACCATACGACCCAGCTATCCCACTGTTGGGAATATACCCAGAGGAATGGAAATCATCAAGTCGAAGGTATACCTGTTCCCCAATGTTTATCGCAGCACTCTTTACAATAGCCAAGAGTTGGAACCAGCCCAAATGCCCATCATCGGATGAGTGGATACGGAAAATGTGGTACATCTACACAATGGAATACTACTCAGCTATAAAAACGAATGAAATACTGCCATTTGCAACAACATGGATGGACCTTGAGAGAATTATATTAAGTGAAACAAGCCAGGCACAGAAAGAGAAATACCACATGTTCTCACTTATTGGTGGGAGCTAAAAATTAATATATAAATTCACACACACACACACACACACACACACACACACACAAACCGGGGGGGGGGGGAAGAAGATATAACAACCACAATTATTTGAAGTTGATACGACAAGCAAACAGAAAGGACATTGTTGGGGGGGAGGGGGGGAGGGAGAAGGGAGGAAGGTTTTGGTGATGGGGAGCAATAATCAGCTACAATGTATATCGACAAAATAAAATTTAAAAAAAAAAAAATATCTGCAGAATCTTAGAAAGATACAAACTCACCCCTGCCCCCTCCGGCAGGAATATTTTTCCCTTTTCTAAAGGAGTTGCTTTTCTCTTTTCTTCTTTTGACTTTTGTCTTTCTCAACGTCAGCATGTCTATTTTTCTAGCCACCCAGGCACTTTGCTTTAATAAACATTCAGCTGCCAATATGAAAGACTATAAAAGAACACCTGCTCTCATGGTTTTAAAATGCAAAGTGCTACTTTCTCTTTTACTCATAAGATGATTAAATAAACTTCTCTCCTCTCTATATTTCATCCCTTTTCCTACAGTGCTCTCCAGGTTTTGCTATTATTTTAGCCCTAGTTAAACTTAGAAAGTCCAGTTGGTTGGATCACATTGAATGCTCTGTGAATGGATGATCTATTATTTTTTATTATACAAGTGAAGGCATTTTATTATTGTAAAAATTATTAAAAGAATTCCATGTTCAGAAGCGTCCCCTGAACATTGACACATAATTGGACAGAGTTGGGACTTGAGCCAAATCGCTGTTCAAGGTCGGGAAGTCTCTGAAAATTGAATAAGAGCCAGGAGCACCCTTCACATGGCAAGCAGAAATGAATGCCTTACCAGAAAAGTAAAGATGTATCACTTAGAATTCTTGTGGCCGGAGTTTCAAGATGGCGGCGGCTGTGGCAGCTGGCGCGGAGTAGCTGAGGTGGAAAAGGTGGCCACTGGGCCTCAGGCAGCCGGGAAACTTGTGGACCTTCCTCTGGCCATCTCTTAAGGGAGGACTGCTGCTGCTGGCCGGTCGTGGGGGCTCAATGCCACTTTGCCCCCGGCAGGAGAGGCTGCCTCATTTTCATTTACAGGCAACAGCTTTGAAGTGTGGAGCAGGAAAAGAACTGATTCTTAGCTGCAAAAGCGAGTCTTGAAACAGGGAACACGGCGCCAGGGCTGCTGTGGATGCAGCCAGGATCCCGGAGGCTGGGGCCGCACTGAAGGCGGCCAGCTGCCCTATTCAGGATTCGAGGTTTCAGGCCGGCATTAAAGAAGATTCCTGGGAGCGCCCGAGCGGCGCCGCGACTGAACAGCCCGAGGCGGCAGCGCCGAGAACAAGGAAGGCAACAAACCAGAGACAGAGCGAGCGCCCGACCTGGCACAGCACTGTGAGTGATCCCTGGCACAGCTCTGTTCGGGGGGGTGGATGCCCACGCGGCTCCCGCCTGCACCACCAGGCCACTCACTGCCCCGGTGCTGCCTCCATTTTCACAGGTGCGGGCAGCTCCGCCCTGCTCGGCCATCACTGAGCCCATTTGCTTGGCCTGGCACGGGGCTTTCCGGACCGTGCGGGCCGCCCTCCTCTCCCACTCCCTCCGCGGTTCTCTGGCGGGGCTGCGGGTGTGGGGCGTCCCGACCAGTGTTGGGAGGGCTAGGAAGTACGGGCGGGCCGACTGTCACTCCACCACACCCTGGACTCCGGCCCCGGTAAACTTCCTGTTACTGGGAGGCAGATACCATCTCTGCGACCACCAGTTTGGAAAAAAGCCTAACGAATTTCTGGTTGGGAATAGTGTGGTAGGAGAGTTCCCAGGTCCGCTTGAACCTGCCGGAGAGCAGGCTGCAGGCGGGCACTAGACTCGGTTTATACCGGGGGGATACAAAGGTGAACAAGACCCGAGAAAGATCTACACAGTGCTACAAAGGCACCCAGAGAGACCGGTCGTCTGTGCCTAGCAGAAACCTGGTAGACTTCCTGGGCGAGGCGGTGCCGAGCAGGGTCTTGAAGGCCCAGCTGATAGACGAGGGGTGCAGAAGACACGCCCCAGCCCAGCACAGTGTGCACAGAGGGGGGAGACGTGCGGCCAGGGAGGCGGAGACTCGACAGAAACCACACACCCGGTGGGGTCGCCACTGCACGATCTAACAGCCTGGGCCAGAGCACACTGAACGGGGAGAAGTCCTGTACAGAAAGTGAAAGCTCAACAGAGATCACACACCCTGTGGTACGTGATCCACCAGCCCAGCAGAGTACAAGCTGACCAGAAAGGTGGATCCCCGGAGAAGCCCAAGACCCGAGGCAACCACACACACAAGACACTAGAGGCCAACTGAGCAGTCACGGCGGGAGCCATACCAAATTGGCAACCACAGCAACATCCTAGTTAGTCATTAGTCTCAAACCGGTGGACTGTGAAACCCCCTGCCACAATGAATAAACACCAAAAAAAAGACACCAGAAATACAAAAAATCAAGAAAGTACACCACCAAAAGTTAATAAATCTCATACTCTAGATCCTATAGAACAAGAAGCCCTTGAAATAACTGACAAGGAATTTCGAGTGATAATTCTAAGGAAACTGAATGAGATACAAGAAAACTCAGCTAGACATCATGATGAAATGAGGAAAAGTATACAGGATCTGAAAGAGGAAATATACAAGGAAATCAATGTCCTGAAAAAAAATGTAGCAGAACTTGCTGAACTGAAGAAGTTATTCAGCGAAATAAAAAACACAACGGAGAGTTTAACCAGAAGGCTTGTCGAAGTTGAAGAGAGAACCTCTGAACTTGAAAATGGGCTGTTTGAAATAACACAAGCAGACAAAAAGAAAGAAAAAAGAATCAAGGACATGGAAGAAAATCTGAGAGAGATATCAGACAACCTCAAGCGCTCAAATATCCGAGTCATGGGTATTCCAGAAGGGGAGGAAAATGGAGATTCCATTGAAAACATATTCAACAAAATAGTGGCAGAAAACTTCCCAGGTATAGGAAAAATCACAGATCTTCAGATCCAGGAAGCTCAACGATCTCCAAACGTATTCAACCCAAAAAGGCCTTCTCCAAGACATGTCATAGTCAAATTGGCAAAACTCAGAGACAAAGAGAGAATCTTAAAAGCTGCAAGAGAGAAGCGTCAAATCACCTATAAGGGAGCCCCAATCAGGTTAACATCAGACTTTTCATCACAAACCCTAAAAGCTAGAAAGGAATGGGATGATATTTTCAAAATACTAAAAGACAAAGATTGCCAGCCAAGAATACTCTACCCTGCAAGGCTATCCTTCCGAAATGAGGGGCAAATAGTATATTTCTCAGACAAACAAAAACTGCGGGAGTTCACTACCACAAGACCACCCTTACAAGAAATCCTCAAGGGAGTACTGGGTTTGGTTCCTGAAAAATAACTACCACTGCCATAAAAACCTAAGAAAAATCTAAACCCACTAGTACAATAAAAATGGCATTCATGAAGAGAAAACAAGCTAACAAAAACACTATCTACAACCTAAGGAACCAACAAACAAAGAAACCAAACAGTAAATCAGAAAGCAAGGAACAAAAGACACCTAAGACAACCAAACAACCAATAAAATGCTAGGAATAAATCAACACCTTTCAATAACAACTCTTAATGTTAAAGGCTTAAATTCCCCAATTAAAAGACACAGACTGGCTGACTGGATCAAAAAGCAGGACCCAACTATATGCTGCCTACAAGAGACCCACCTCACCCATAAAGATTCACACAGACTAAGAGTGAAAGGATGGAAAAAGATTTACCATGCAAACAGAAAAGAAAAACGAGCTGGAGTGGCTATTCTTATATCTGACAAAATAGACTTTAAACTAAAAACCATAAAAAGAGACAATGAGGGACACTACTTAATGAAAAAAGGACTGATCCATCAAGAAGACATAACAATCATAAATATGTACGCACCCAATGTTGGAGCAGCCAGATTTATAAAACAAACTCTATTAGACCTAAAGAAGGAAATAGACACTAATACCATAATAGCAGGGGACCTGAACACTCCACTGTCAATATTAGACAGATCATCTAGGCAAAGAATCAGTAGAGAAACACAAGATCTAAACAAGACTCTAGACCAATTGGAATTGGCAGATATCTACAGAGCATTCCACCCAACAACCTCAGAATATTCATTCTTCTCATCAGCACATGGATCATTCTCCAGGATAGATCACATATTAGGTCACAAATCAAGTCTCAATAAATTCAAAAAAATTGGAATTATCCCATGTATCTTCTCAGACCACAATGGATTAAAACTAGAAATTAATAACAAACAAAACTCTGGAAACTATACAAACACATGGAAATTAAACAGCATTCTACTTAATGACATATGGGTCCAAGAAGAAATCAAGCAGGAAATCAAAAAGTTTATTGAAACTAATGAAAACAATGATACATCATACCAAAACCTGTGGGATACTGCAAAAGCAGTATTGAGGGGAAAATTTATTGCATTAAATGCTCACTTCAGAAGAATGGAAAGATGGCAAGTGAACAACCTAACACTTCACCTTAAAGAACTAGAAAAACAAGAACAATCCAATCCTAAAGTTAGCAGACGGAAAGAAATCATTAAGATCAGAGCAGAACTGAATGAAATTGAAAACCAAAAAACAATTCAAAAGATCAACGAATCAAAAAGTTGGTTTTTTGAAAAGATAAATAAAATTGACAAACCATTAGCATGGCTAACAAAAAAAAGAAGAGAGAAGACTCAAATAACAAAAATTAGAAATGAAAAAGGCGATATTACAACTGATTCATCTGAAATACAAGGAATCATTCGAGACTACTATAAACAACTATACGCCAACAAATTTGAAAATCTGGAGGAAATGGATAAATTTCTGGACACACACAAGCTCCCAAAACTGAACCGTGAAGACGTAGAAAATTTGAACAGACCAATAACAATAAAGGAGATTGAAGCTGTTATCAGAAGGCTCCCAACAAAGAAAAGCCCAGGACCAGATGGATTCACAGCAGAATTTTACCAAACATTCAAAGAGGAATTGACACCGATTCTTTACAAACTATTCCAAAAGATTGAAACGGACGCAAATCTCCCAAACTCATTCTATGAAGCAAACATCATCCTGATACCAAAACCAGGTAAAGATATAACCAAAAAAGAAAACTACAGGCCGATATCCTTGATGAATATAGATGCAAAAATCCTCACTAAAATACTAGCAAACAGAATACAGCAACACATACGAAAAATTATTCATCACGATCAAGCGGGATTCATCCCAGGAATGCAAGGTCGGTTCAACATACGCAAATCAATAAATGTGATACACCATATTAATAAACTCAAACACAAGGACCATATGATCATATCTATAGATGCTGAAAAAGCATTTGATAAAGTTCAGCACTCATTCATGACAAAGACCCTTTATAAGTTAGGTATAGAGGGAAAGTATCTCAACATAATTAAAGCCATATATGACAAACCCACTGCCAATATCATCCTGAATGGGGAAAAGCTGAAAGCTTTTCCTTTAAGAACAGGCACTAGACAAGGATGCCCACTCTCACCACTCCTATTCAACATAGTGTTGGAAGTACTAGCCAGAGCAATCAGAGAAGAGAAGGAAATAAAGGGCATCCAGATTGGAAAAGATGAAGTCAAACTGTCCCTGTTTGCAGATGACATGATCCTATATATCAAACAGCCTAAAACCTCTACAAAAAAACTGTTGGAATTGATAAATGATTTCAGCACAGTAGCAGGATACAAAATCAACACACAAAAATCAGTAGCATTTCTTTTCTCCAATAGGGAACATGCAGAAGGAGAAATCAAGAAAGCCTGCCCATTTACAATAGCCACCAAAAAAATAAAATACTTAGGAATTGAGTTAACCAAGGAGGTGAAAAATCTCTATAATGAGAACTACAAACCACTGCTGAGAGAAATTAGAGAGGATACAAGAAGATGGAAAGATATTCCATGCTCTTGGATTGGAAGAATCAACATAGTGAAAATGTCCATACTACCCAAAGTGATATACAAATTCAACGCAATCCCCATCAAAATTCCAAAGACATTTTTCTCAGAAATGGAAAAAACTATTCAGACATTTATATGGAACAATAAAAGACCACGAATAGCCAAAGCAATGCTCAGCAAAAAAAATAAAGCTGGAGGCATAACACTACCTGACTTTAAGCTATACTACAAAGCTATAATAACCAAAACAGTATGGTACTGGCATAAAAACAGACACACTGACCAATGGAATAAAATAGAGAATCCAGAAATCAACCCACACACTTACTGCCATCTGATCTTTGACAAAGGCACCAAGCCTATTCACTGGGGAAGGCACTGCCTCTTCAGCAAGTGGTGCTGGGATAACTGGATATCGATATGCAGGAGAATGAAACTAGATCCATACCTCTCACCGTATACTAAAATCAACTCAAAATGGATTAAGGATTTAAATATACACCCTGAGACAATAAAACTTCTTAAAGAAAACATAGGGGAAACACTTCAGGAAATAGGACTGGGCACAGACTTCATGAATATGACCCCAAAAGCACGGGCAACCAAAGGAAAAATAAACAAATGGGATTATATCAAACTAAAAAGCTTCTGCACAGCAAAAGAAACAATTAAAAGAGTTAAAAGACAACCAACAGAGTGGGAGAAAATATTTGCAAAATATACATCTGACAAAGGATTAATATCCAGAATATATAAGGAACTCAAACAACTTTACAAGAAGAAAACAAGCAACCCAATTAAAAAATGGGCAAAAGAGCTAAGTAGGCATTTCTCTAAGGAAGATATCCAAATGGCCAACAGACATATGAAAAACTGCTCAACATCACTCAGCATCCGGGAAATGCAAATCAAAACCACATTGAGATACCATCTAACCCCAGTTAGGATGGCTAAAATCCAAAAGACTATGAACGATAAATGCTGGCAAGGCTGCGGAGAAAAAGGAACTCTCATACATTGTTGGTGGGACTGCAAAATGGTGCAGCCTCTATGGAAAATGGTATGGAGGTTCCTTAAACAATTGCAAATAGAACTACCATACGACCCAGCCATCCCACTGTTGGGAATATACCCAGAGGAATGGAAATCATCAAGTCGAAGGTATACCTGTTCCCCAATGTTCATCGCAGCACTCTTTACAATAGCCAAGAGTTGGAACCAGCCCAAATGCCCATCATCAGATGAGTGGATACGGAAAATGTGGTACATCTACACAATGGAATACTACTCAGCTATAAAAACGAATGAAATACTGCCATTTGCAACAACATGGATGGACCTTGAGAGAATTATATTAAGTGAAACAAGTCAGGCACAGAAAGAGAAATACCACATGTTCTCACTTATTGGTGGGAGCTAAAAATTAATATATAAATTCACACACACACACACACAAACCGGGGGGGGCGGAGAAGATATAACAACCACAATTATTTGAAGTTGATACAACAAACAAAGAGAAAGGACATTGTTGGGGGGGAGGGGGGAGGGAGAAGGCAGGGAGGTTTTGGTGATGGGGAGCATTAATCAGCTACAATGTATATCGACAAAATAAAATTTAAAAAAATAAAGTAAAATAAAATAAAAAACTAAACCTTAAAAAAAAAAAAAAAAGAATTCATGTGGCTGCAAGTGAGAACAGCAACACCAATGACAACGTATATCTCAAACACACTTGAACAGTAAAGAAGCTTCTATCCCTGGAAGTTGAACAGAAGGGTGTGATCCAGGATTGATTGAGTCCAGAGGTTCCAGTTCATTTCCCTGCCATTCCCTTGGCTCTGCTTTACTCCCAGTACTAGTGGTGAGATGGGCCAGGGCTCACACCCTCATCTGACAACATCAGAGAGACTTTCTCAGAAGCTTCCAGCAACTTCTCCTCATGTTTCATTGGCCTAGAGTGGACATATTTATTATTAAACCAGTTACTGCAAAGGAATATATTTGCCTACACATCAAACAAACCTACTTTTAGCATTAGGGTGAGGTCCTCTTTCTCTAAGACCAGAGTTTCTCAAACTCAACATTATTGACATTACAAGCCAGATAATACTTTGTTGTTGGGGGCTATCCTGTATATTGTAGAATGTTTAACAGCATCCTTCACCTTTACCAGTAGCACATTCCCTCTTTGTGACAACTAAAAATGCCTCCAGACATTGCCACATGTCCTCTTGGGTGCAAAACTGTCCCCAGTCTCCTCTCCCTGCTGGAGAACCACTGACTTAAACACATCAACAGCCAGGCACAAGTGAGGATACCTGAACAAAATGCCAGCTTAGTTAGGAAGTAGAGAACAGGAATGTTCACCACAAAGGACTTTGAAAGAGGTGAAAATAAGGAAACTTTGCAATGCAGAGAGGCTACAAGGAAAGATGCGACCACCTGCCTCCAAGTCACAGGACCACTAGTGAGCCAAGACCTAGATGCTGAAACAAGAGCAGGAGAAGACACGCTTGGCCCAAGGGAAGAACCAGTTAGTGATTCTTTTACGCATATGGAACAGAGCATTGAGAAACCATCCAGGGGCAACAGGCAGAGGCAAGTGGGGACCATATCTGAAATGGTCCCTGAAAAGGTCTTTCTCTTCCAAGGCCAGGATCAGTGTGACTGTGAGGCACAGAGAGTTCAATGGAGCTCCGAGCTACAGGAAATACCCTAGGGGCTAGTGGCCAGAGAAAATGCCAGGAGCAGCATCTGAAAGGGCAAGGGGAACCCACTATACTTGGCATGGTGTCTCCCCAAGTCATTGTGGAGCCAGACATCTAAGGAACTTGGTCTAATGCTTTCATTTTAGGTATGATTGAGGTGGAGGAAAGGGAGCCAGGTCCCTATAAGTTGCCAAATTGATGGCAGCTCTGTTTTAGGTAATCATAAGAAAACTGAAAATTAAGAAAATCTGTAGGCTACTCTGCATTTGTTTTCCTTTGATATGCCTGCAGTTCTTTAATTAAGCTGTGTTTGAAAATGTCAACATTGGCTCAAACTGTACTAAATAAGCAAAGGGATTTCTTCCATACTTCATGAGTTGATGAAGAAGATAAGACCCTGGAGCCTGGGTGAGGTGGAAATAGTGTTGTTAAAGAGCTGCTCCAGAGGCCTGGAAAGGGCTTTTTTACTGGGGTATGAATGGCTGGAAACCATATTCTCCAATCATCATTAATATTAAAGGCAGGGGCCCCTGTGACAATCTCAGGGGTTCTGGGAAAGGCTCTGTGTTCTAAAGGCATTTCCTCTACTGGATCTGTCGGTGGAGAAACCCTGCATTTCATGGCATTATCAAAGAGCCTCTACAGAAGCTCAGTTACAAACTGAGAAGAGAGATATGAAGCCTCCTTACAGGCCTTGGGGACCACATGCACTGCCACTGTGAACTTGAGGTGCAGCATAAAAGGCAGTTACTTTCTCACATGACAGAATTGACAAGCCTGATGAGGCTGTAGATTTAAGAACCAACTGGCCAGCCAAATCCTCCCTTGGATGGAGCCGTTACTAAATCAGCCTCTCTGCGAAGAGCAGAGTCCCATGGGGATCAAACAAGTAGTGCATTGAGTCTTGAAGACTCAGGGAACACGGGCCAACATCGGGCTCTGCGACAATGGGTCTCAAAGTCTAGTCCTGGCTGTCTACTCTTCTTTTTCCAAATTTACTTGACTTTGCTGGTCCAGTTTTTTCTTGTAGAGGAATTTTACTTTTACATCCCTCTGCAAAGATTATTAGCTTTCTTCACTCTCTCCTCAACTGTTAAAACAAAACTTGGGACTAGGTGGGTAGGTAGCTAACTGGTATAAAAATCTAATTCATGATAGCTTGTTTACATCATTTCTGACTCCCTCTTCAGCTTCCAATCTCCTGAGTGAGTCTTCAGAGACAGAAGGGGGCAGGACAACTATGAATACAAAGTCCCTAAAGATCTGAACACGTTCAAATGAAATGAAAATTTTCTCTTCACATGGGGCATAAAAAGCGAGAATGCAAGCACAGCGTTTTGTGTTAGTGAAATAGACAGATGGCAAGGAGCTCATGCTCAGAGAAAAACAGACCAAAACAAGTTTCCTCATTAACGTGAGACCATTCACAATCTTATATGTCTGCCATTCCCAGCCAGAACATCTTGGTCTGTCCTATAAGCTGATAGTTAGTGTTTAATTCTGCTTTCCAAATACGATACAGTCAAATATAGATATGGCTCTTCCAAGATAAAACTTGAAGTTTAGGAGGAAATGCTTTGGTTTTTGCCTCCTTAAAAGGCCTTTGACGTAAGCAAAATTAACAAAATACTGTTATCCCATGTTGGCCAATCTCATTTAAATTGTGCATATGAAAGTCCACAGAGTTAAAGCATTTGTACGTGCTGGCAGTTTTATTGCACATGAAAATCTTGGTGCTCTTGTCCATCACAGAGCCCACGGTGCTGCAGTTGCCTCAAAGTGAACAGGGCCAGCAACTACACCAAAACTGTGTCATGCTCAATTATGAGCCAGAGCAGAGTACAGAAATCAGTGACTCACCAAAGTCTGAACAGACCTACACAGCTGGCTTTTTCATTTTAATGAAGTTGCCACCTAACAAAACAGTGATCGTTTTTGTTTGTTCACTGGCTTTAATTTTAGATTTCTTTTTTTCTTTTGATTACACATACACAAAACATTGGCTCCCATGAACCATTTCAACCTCTTGCCACAACTGAGCTCGAGTGTTTTCCTATGCACACTTCTGCTTCCCACATCAGAGGCCTTTCCAGTAACACCAAAATGCCAAAAATTGGAGGTTTTATGATTTTGGTGTCATTCTTCATTTACTATGTGTAAATCCAATAATTTTTTAAAATTACATTTCAAACACCACTTCCAAGCAGATGCTCCATTACAGCCACCACCGTAGCCGCTGCCACCGTAAGCATGGCTCAACACAAAATTAGCAGCCATAGCTGCCATGCAGGTGGCCTGCTGCCTACTCAACTGCACTGACACCAAAAGAATCAACAGTGGAGACCAGAAAAAGAAATCTCTTTCCTCAAAGCCCACTCTAGAGTAATAGAAGAAGCAACTGCTCTACCAAATGACCAGACATCAACATAGAGATACTAGAAATATGAAAAAACAATAAAATATAACACCACCAAAAAAATACAGTAGTTCTCAAATACCAGACCCTGTAGCACAGGAAACCCTTGAAATTACTGAAAAGGAATTCTGAGTAATCATTTTTAAAAAAAAAAATAAATTTATTTTTGGAGAAGTTTTAGGTTCACAGCAAAACTGAATGAAAAGTAGAGATAACACATATACCCTCCATCCCTACACAAACACAATCTTCCCACTATAGTCATTTCACACCATAGTGCTATATTTGTCACAATTGATCAACCTACATTGACACATCATTATGACTCAAAGTCCATAGTGTACATTGAGGTTCACTCCTGGTGTTGTACATTCTTTGGGTTTTCACAAATGTATAATGACATAAATCTGACACTGTAGTATCATGTAGAATAGTTTCACTGCCCTAAATATCCTCTGTGCTCTACCTATTTATCTATCCCTCCACACTAACCCCAACAACCTTTTTTTTTTTTACTGTCTCTATAGTTTTGTCTTTCTACAAGATTATATAGAATTTTTTTAATTGAATCATAATTGATTATACATATTTTGGGGATTCAACATTGACATGTTGAAAAATCAATATTATTAGCATATATATTATTACAAATTTTACTTATTCTTTATGCCCTTTATTTAATCTCTCCCTATGCCCCTCTCACTCTCCCCTCCCACCTCTGATGACCCTATATTTCTTCTCTCCTTCTGAAAGGGCAATGATTACTCTGTTGAATTGTTGCCTAGATGATCTGTCCAGTGCTGAGAGAGATGTGTTCAGGTACCCCACTATTATCATAGAGTAGATGTTTCTATCACTCTGAAATGGGCTTTGTGGAGAGAGATGTCCTTTTTTTTTTCTTTGGTCTCTGCTGGTGACTCTCCTTGTGTCAATGCACTCAAGTGGCTGGTGGACCATCTGCATAGTGGTTGTGGCATCTTACCACTTTTGCAGCAGCTGTGGCTATTGTGGTGGCTGTGGTCACATGGAAGTGGTGTTTTTAGTGTGTTCCTTGCCTGGTTGAGGGAGGAGGAGTCAGTTCCAGCTCCAAGCCTCAGGACCCCAGGCGGGCCCCATGGAATCAGTGGCATGGCTGGTTTCAGGAGGAGGGGTTGTCCCTGGTTCCATCTGTTTTTACATTCTAAGGTGTTAGTGTAGAGCATTTGGGTGGGAGGGGGAGAAAGGAAGGTGGAAGGAAATAGAGTGGGAGAAGGAGGAAGGAGGGGATCATGGTTGAGGCCAGTGGCACCACCCTCATTCATACAGGGGAGACCAGGGGGCTTCCAGTGGTGGCTCAGTCATTGCTGGGCTGAATGAAGGTGTCAGGGGAGTGTGACTGAAGCCCTCAGCCCCTCACTGCCCTGGCTCAGGAGCCTGACATGTTTCCTGCAGTGGATTGGTGGTCATCACTGGGCTGGGTGCAGGTGTCAGGGGGTTGTAGCCAAGGCCCTCAGGCCCCCACTGTCCCAGTTTGGGGACCCGGGGTGCTTCCTTTGGTGGCTTGGTGGTCATTGCTGGGCTGATTTGGGGTATCAGGGGGCATGGCTGAGGCCCCCAGCCCTCCCCCATCCCTGGCTTGGGGGCCCAGGAGGCTTCCAGTCCTTCCAGATTTTACAGGTGTTCTTCAGTGAAGTGAGACCTTTACTAGTTAATATCAAACTTTGTCTCTGGTCTGTGGGTATTTTGTATTTTCTTTCAGTTCTGTGTTTGATCATTTTCTTTTTCCACCACTTCAACTATGCACTGGAACTAATTTGTTGTCCTTTGCTTGCTTCTAAAATGGGGAACTTCCTATGAGGACCAACACCTGAGCCCTGTGGTTGAGCTAAATTGCTGCTTTGCTGCTGCTTCCCTGGGGAAGGCTTTTAGTGCAGCTCAGGTTTTAATGGTTGATTTTGTAGGTACTTATAGGTCTCATGAAATTTGGTACACCTGGGTTGTGTGGAAACTCTAGTCTGGGCCTGAGTCTTTTCAGTAAACTGCTCTCCCTGCAGTTCTACACTCCTGACCAGTCTGCACACTGTGCTGAATGGAGGGCAGATCAGCTGTCCTTGCTGTGTCCCAGTGCTACCCCAGTGAGCCCATCTCCCCTACTGCCCAACCCCCAAACACTTCCCACGGGACAGGCCATGCACCAGTCCCTGGTGATGACTCACCAGCCTCTGAATGGCTCCTTTTTTCAGTTGTTGTAGCTCCTTGTGCCTATGTAGGTCCATGGGAACCCTGTTACTGGTCTTGCTGGCCTGAGGGCCATCAAGGCCCTCTTCTCCCCTGCTGCCTCCAAGCAACTTCATAGGAAGGGCACAGCAGTGGCTTTTGCCAGTTCTTGCTCCATGCACTCACCAGCTCCAGCCTTGAAGCGGCCAGGATTTGAAATGGTGAGAGCGATCCTTTCTTTCTCTTATTGTGGCTTCTCCTGCCTTCATGCACTCTGTAGGTCTCTCCTCTTCTTCTCCTGAGCTCTAGCAGCCCCAGCTTGGCTATCATTGCTTTTTAATAGTTGTAAATTGGTTGATTTGTAGGGGAGAGTGACACTGGGGACCATCTATTCTGCCATCTTGACCAGAAGCTTCCTGATTAATGATCTTAAGGAAACTCAATGAGATATGAGAAGACTCCATTAGACAACATAATGAAACAAGAAAAAAATCCAGGATATGAAGGAGGAAATTTACAAAGAGATTAATACCTTAAAAAAGAATGTAGCAGAACTCCTGGAACTGAAAGATTTATTCAGCAAAATAAAAAAACACAACCAACATCTTAAGCAGCAGGCCAAAGCAAGCAAAAAAGAAGACTTTCTGATCTTGAAGATAGTCTTTACAAAATAATCCAGGTGGACAAAAAAAGGAAAAAATAATTTTTAAAATGAAGGATATCTAAGAGAGCTTGCAGACAATGCACGAACATTCGAATCTTGAGTGTTCCAAAAAAGGGAGGAGAAAGGAAAAGGCATGGAAAGCCTATTCAATGAAATAAAAACAGAAAACTCCCCAGATATAGAGAGAGACATAAACTTTCACATCCAGGAGGCTCAAAGATCCCCAGATTCAATCCAAAAAGATCTTCTCTGAGACACATTGCAGTCAGACTGGCAAAGCTCAAAGACAAAGAGAGAATCCTAAAAGCAGCAAGAGAAATATGTCAAGTCAAGTCTTTAAAAAGAGAACTACTACCAGACTAATAGCACATTTCTCAACAGAAACTTTATAGCCCAGAAGAAAATTAGATGATATTTTCAAAATACTAAAAGACAAAAGCTTCCAGCCAAGAAAACTATACCCAGCAAGGCTATCTTTCAGAAATGAGGGAGAAATAGTATACTTTTCAGACAAAAACTGTAGGAGTTCACCACCACATGACCAGCCCCAGAAGAAATCCTCAAGGGAGTCCTGCATCTGAAATGCAAAAACACAATAATCACTACCACAAATATACAAGGAAGAACAAAACCAACTGGTAGAACAAAAATGCAAAAGAGAAAGACAAAGAAACTAAATCTTACCACTTCAAAAAAACAATAAACATCAAAGACAAACAACAAAAGAGGAAGAAAGGTACAAAAGATATTTAAAATATACAAATGAAAAATTATAAAATGCTAGAAGTAAGACAATACCTTTCAATAACAACCCTAAATGTCAATGGATTAAATTCCCCACTAAAAGATACAGACTGACTGACTAGACTAAAAAGCTAGACCCAACTATATGCTGTCTTCAAGAGACTCTCCTCATCTGTAAGGATGCACACAGTCTAATAGTGAAGGGATGGGAAAAAATATACAGTGCAGATGGAAACCAAAAACGAGCAGGAGTAGCTATTCTTATATCAAATAAAATAGACTTTAAATCAAAAACCCTAAAAAAAGACAAAGGCCACTATATAATGATAAAGGGATCTATCCAGCAAGAAGACATAACAATCATAAATATATATGTACCCAACACTGGAACACCCAGATATATAAAACAAACACTATTAGGCCTAAAGAAAGAGATAGACCCCAATACAGTAATAGTAGGGGACCTGAACACCCCTCTCTCAGCAGAAGATGGATCACCTAGGCAACAAATCAACAGAAAAAACACAGTATTAAGACCACTCTTTAGACCAATTGATCCTGGCAGATATCTACAGAACATTTCATCCAACAATTACAGAATATACATATTCTCATCAGCACATGGAAGATTCTCCAAGATAGACCACATATTAGGTCACAATTCAAATCTCAACAAATTTTTAAAAACTGAAATCATTTCAAGTAACTTTTCAGACCACAGCAGATTAAAACTAGAAATCAACAACAAACAAAACTCTGGTAACTATCTAAAGTACATGAAAATTAAACAACATGCTCCTTAGCAACCTGTGGGTCCAAGAAATACTTAAACAGGAAGTCAAATTATTTCTTGGAACTAATGAAAATAAAGACACATCATACCAAAACCTGTGGGATACTGCAAAAGCAGAGAGAAGTTTATTGCAATAAATGCTTACATCAAAGAAATGGAAAGATTTCAAATAAACAACCTAACACTACACCTCAAAGAATTAGAAAAACAGGAACAACCCAATCCCCAAATTAGTAGTCAGAAAGAAATAATTAAGATCAGGGCAGAACTAAATGAAATAGAGGCCCACAAAACAATACAAAAGATCAATGAAAAAATAATTGGTTTTTTGAGAAGATAAACAAAATAGACAAGCCATAAGCTAGGCTAACTAAAAAGAGAGAAGACCAAAAAAACACAAATCATAAATGAAAAAGGAAACATTACAACCAATACCACACTACAAAGAATACACAATACAAAGAATCATTAGAGACTATTATAAACTATTTTCCAACAAATTTGAAAACCTAGAGGAAATGGATAAATTTCTGGACACATACAAACAATGAACTGAACCAAGAAGAAACAGAAAACATGAACAGACCAATAAAAAGCAATGAGATTGAAGCAGTAACCAGCAGTCTCCAAACAAAGAAAAGCCCAAGAATGGATGGCTTTACTCCTGAATACTACCAAACCTTTAAAGAGGAATTAATACCAATTCTCTTCAAACTATCCCAAAAAATTGAAAGAGGCCATTCTCCCAAAGTCATTCTATGAAGCCAGCATCACTCTGGTAACAAAACCAGACAAAGAAACAGCAAAAAAAAGAGTACAGGCCAATATCTCCATTGAACATAGATGCAAAAATTTTCAACAAAATATTAGCAGACAGCAAACAACAACACATCAAAACAATTATATACCATGTTCAAGTGGGATTCATTCCAGGCATGCAAAGATAGCTCAACATATGCAAGTCACTAAATGAGATACAACACATCAACAAACTCAAGGACAAAAAATACATGATTATCTCAATAGCTGCAGAAAAATCATTTGACACAATTCAACATCCCTTCATGATAAAGACCTCAGAAAATTAGGTGTAGAAGGAAAGTACCTCAAAACAATAAAGCCATATAAAGAAAACTCACCACCAAATCATCCTGAATGGATGATGGAAAAACTTTCAGCTTTTTTCTTAAGAACAAGAGCAAAACAAGGATTCCCACTCTCACTGCTCTTATTTAACATAGTATTAGAAGTACTAGTCAGAGCAAACAGGCAAGAGAAAGAAATAAAGGGTATCCAGATTGGAAAAGATGAAGTCAAACAGTCCCTGTTTGCAAATGACATGATCCTATATAAAGAAAAACTAAAACCTCTAAGGAAAAACTCTTAGAGCTGAAAATGGTTTCAGTAAAGTTTCAGAATACAAGCTCAACACAGAAAAATCAGTAGTGTTTATATACTCCAATAATGAACTAGCAGAAATAGAAATCAAGAAAACTAGCCCATTTACAATAGCCACAAAAAAATAAAATACCTATGAATCAATTTAACCAAGGAGGTGAACAATCTCTACAATAAGAGCTGCAAATCACTGCTGAAACAAATTAAAGAGGACCCAAAAAATGGAAATATATTCCATGCTCTTGGATTGGAAAAATTAACATTGTGAAAATGTCCATGCTACCCACAGCAATCTATGGATTCAACGCAATCCCTGTCAAAATACCAATGACATTCTTCTCAGAAACAGAAAAAACAATCCTAGTGTTCATATGGAACAACAAAAGATTCCAAACAGCCAAAGCAATCCTGAGCAAAAGAAATAAAGCCAAAGCATTACACTCCCTGACTTCAAATTATACTACAAAGGTATAGTAACCAAAACAGCATGGTACTGGTATAAAAACAGACACTGAGACCTATGGAACAGAATAGAGAACCCAGAAATCAACCCACATACTCGCAACCAACTGATATTTGACAAGGGCAACAGAAGCATACATTGGGGAAAGGACTGCCTCTTTAATAAGTGGTGCTGGGGAAACTGGACATCTGTATGTAGAATAATGAAATTAGACATGTACCTTTCACCATATACCAAAATCAATTCAAAATGAATTAAAGACTTATATATGACCTGAAACTACAAAATTGCTAAAAGAAAATATAGGGGAAACACTTCAGGAAGTAGGACTGGGCAAAGGTTTTATGAACAAGATCCCAAAAGCACAGGCAACAAAAGAAAATATAAACAAATGGGATTATATCAAACTAAAAAGCTTCTGGACAGCAAAAGAAACAACAGAGCAAAAAGACAACCTATAGAATGGGAGAAAATATTTACATACTATGCATCTGACAAGGGATTAATATCCAGAGTACACAAGGAACTCAAACAACTTAACATTAAAAAAACAAGTAACCTGATTAAAAAATGCAAAGGAGCTGAATAGGCATTTCTCAAAGGAAGATATACAAATCGCCAACAGACACATGAAAAAATACTCAACATCACTAAGCATCAGGGAAATGCAAATCAAAACCATGTTGAGATATCATCTCACACCAGATAGACTGGCCAGTATGAAAAAGACAGAGAATAACAAATGGCAAGGATGTGGAGAAAAGGGAACCTTCCTACACTGTTGGTGGGACTGTAAATTATTGCAGCCATTATAGATAGCAGTACAGATATAACAAACAAGTACAGATAGAACTGCCATATGATCCAGCAATCCCATTGCTGGGCGAATATCCAAAGGAATGGAAATCATCGTGTCAAAGGGATACCTGCACTCCCATTTTATAGCAGCTCTATTTACAATAGCTAAGAGTAGGAACCAACATAAATGTCCTTCGACAGATGACTGGGTAAGCAAAATGTGGTAAATATACACAATGGAATACTGCTCAGCCATAAAAAGGAATGAAATTCTTCCATTTGCAGCAACATGGATGAATTTAGAGAAAATTATGTTAAGTGAAATAATCCAGGTACAAAAAGAGAAGTACCACATGTCCTCACTCATAAGTGGAAGCTCAAAACAAACAAACAAACAAAAAAACAAAGAAAGATACAACAATCACAATAATTCCTTGAACTCTCAAAAGGAGAGAATGGAACAGAGGCCACCAGAGGTGGGAAAGGGTGAGGGGGAGAGGGGATTGGGGATAAATTGGTGAAGAACCAAAAAAATGTTTACATTGTGTAATGATAAGATGAAAAAAAATTATTCTTATATTGTATAATGAAATGTGCCAATATTTGGGAGATCTGCATAACTGACCACTGCGTGATTTTACAAAATTAAGCCTGGTAAAATATCTATCCAATTTGCAAGATAGACCAGTGGATGGATATTGAGGTAAAATTTATATATCATAAAATTGACCATTTTTTAAGTGTACAATTCAGTGTGTTTTAGTATATAGAGTTGTGCAACCATCACCACAATCTTATTTGAAATCATTACTATCACCCCACAAAGAAACCTCTTGTCCATCTATAATGACTTCCCACTCCCACCATCAGCTTTAGGCAGCCATTAACTTACTCTCTGTCTTTATAGATTTGTCTTCTGTGGACATTTCATGTCGATAGAATTGTAAAGGATGTGTTCTTTTGTGACTGGCTTCTCTGATTTATTATAATATTTTCAAGGTTAATTTATGTTGTAACATGTATCTGCACTCCATTCCTTTCTTATTGCCTGTGTGAGACATGAAAAACCAAACAAACCTGTTTTTCCTACTCTCACACTTAATTCTCAGTACTTCTGGTCATCAAAATGTGTAGGGGTTTTTCCCCACACATCACCCCCAAAAAAAAAAATTGGCTTGCAAAACTATGAATGTTCTTACTGCCCACCAAAGGAAATAGAGTCTGAGAGCCAGATGAAGGGAGATGACTGTGACAACCTAGGAATTGAGGCTTTTGCTTCTTTTCATGTTATGCACTGTAGCTTTTATATAAATCATAATGAACTAAATTTTCAATGAAGAAATAGAAATATATTTACAGTGAGAATTTTGAGAATATCCTCAGCTTTGTTTCTTCGCTGAAAATATATTTTTCTGCAATAGTACAAGAGACTGACCAGTTAACTCATAGAACTTTTCCTCTGTCATGTAATACGAACAAACTCAATTGTCATAAAGAGGAATTTATTGAAATTCCCACCAGCCTGACAATATCCCAGATTGTTGGCAAAGCTCAGAAGGCTGTAAAGAGACGGCATGTCCTTCCACAGATGAGTGGGGCTCCTAGAAATATTGTGGCACTAAGTCAGAGTCCGAGAAACTGCCTAGATGCCTACTAATTTGTGCTTGTTTCTCTCTTTGTTCAGTTCGGCTTAATTCTCAGAAATGGATAAACTCAGTGGGATAGCTGAGTTTGTCAACTGGTTGTTAGCCACAGATACACCTATTCTACCTCCTGAATATCCCTCAAAATAACCTTTCTTCCTCCACATCCTTAGTTCATGCTGCCATTATTTATTGCTCCCATGAGTGTACTAACTTCCTCCCTATCTGGGCTTCCTGCCTGTCGTTAGGGTCCTGCTAAATGCTATAACAAATAAACCCCCAAGTTCCAGTGGCTTAGTAATAGAAGTTTATTTCTGGAGTTTCTGTTCAGTGGTGGCCTTCCTCACTGAACAGGCTTCCAGACACAGGCTCCTTTATTCTTGTGATTCTGCAATATTGTCAGGCAGGAATTGGCTTTTTTTTTTTTTTTTTTTTTTTCTGTAAAGGGCCACATAGTAAATATGTTAGGCTTTCTGGGCCACAATGTTTCTGTCACAGCTACTCAACTGTGCCAGTGTAACACAAAAGCAGACATAGACATGCCCAAATGAGTATAGCTGTGTTTTAATAGGATTTTATTTATGAATTCTGAAATTTGAATTTCATATAATTTTCACCTGTCATTAAATATTCTTCTTTTGATTTTTTTCCCCAATCATTTAAAAATTTAAAAACCATTCTAAATTCAAGGCCATACGAAAGCAGGTGGCAGGCTAGATTCAGCCTTCAGGCTGTAGTTTGGTGACCCCTGTGTTTGAGTAAAAAGAAAATCAAACTTAAAATAGTATGGACTGATGATTTGAGCTATTTAAAGTCATGTTGTTTTGTTTTAGCAACTGCACATAAAGTATTTGCCTCTTTGTTTTTTTTTTTTTAACAGGCTCTGGAAATATGGCGGTGTCACATCCCATTGCTGCCAGCACACCTGAAGGGAGCAGTTATGGGGCAATAGGTATTTCCTACAATGAGTCCATTCATGAAAGCATCTCCTAGTTCTCCGGAGAATAGGATACAAAGGGACCTCCAGCCATGAATAACTGTGAGCGCAGACAAGACAGTTATGAGATTTGACTTTTATTTATAAAATGAATTGGTTGGACAATCTGGAAGGTTCTTTCCAGCTCTAACTTTCTCCAGTTCTATTGTTCTGTTTCTTGGATCTGCTAGCTACACTTGGACAGAATTCCCTCAATGGTTGCCACCAACTACCAAGGCCCCCCAGGGATTTTTTTTATAACCAACCTGAGTTTAGGGCATGAATGGTGTGTCACAGGGAGCCGGACATCAATTGATCAGTTGTTTCATTCTCAGGTTTCAGTGGAGTAAGGGCGATCAGAAGACTAAGGCAGTGCTACAGGTGAACATGGCCGTAGCCTCACAATCCTTCATTTTGGCTAACTTCATAGTTGAACCTGCTTACTGCCCCCAGTCATTCACATAGCAAACCCCAGTGTTCATCAAGTGGCCTGAAAGGAACAGAATCCCTACACCTGTCTTGTTAGGGCAGGAGTGCATTGAGCTGCCTGCCCCTTCCATGACTCTTGTGGGCCTAGGGATGGTGCTTCTTAAAATGTCAGGGTAGATGGACTGAGAAACCTGCATTCCTGCCCTATTATTCTGTAACTTTGAGAAGCATGTGGGTTCAGTACAGGCTACTTATTTTTAGTTCTGTAAGAACAGGATTTTTTAAAACCATCTGAACAGAAGAAATAAAGCGGAAGGTAGGCTCAGCTCATGTGCTCTTCAAACTGTACAAATTCCCATCTGCTGTGGTAAACATTCGTAGGAACAGAAGGATTCTCTTCCTGAGAATGTTATTTTCATTATATAATCATAGATATGGCATGTGGGGGATTTCTGTGTACAAATACTTTATCTATGAGAAATGTATAGCTGCTGGCTATGTGTGTGCTTACACATATATGTGATAGATGCTATACATAATTATGTGCATGTGTTTTGCATATATATTTATGTTCATATTTTAAATATGAAACATGAAATATAAGCACAATGTTATTTTTGCATCCAAATAGTTAACAGAGCAGATGTCCTTATATTCTAATATGTATTCAGCCCTGGAGATAGACAAATTAAATATAAAAATAGGAGAAGAGGAAAAATAAAAGTTCATTGAGAAGGAATGGAGAAAAAGAATGTCTCATGGGTAAGGAGTTACTTTTGAACCAGCCCAGTATTTTCTAGAATGAATCAGCACTGTGTTTTTTGCAGAGAGGAATGGGCTTTGTGACTCTTCCTGGCTTTTGAAGGCAGATGAGTTGTCTCTGTTTTAGATGAGTCAAGCTCCAGTCCGGGAAGGCAGATGTCCTCCTCTGATGGTGGGCAGCCATGCCACTCAGACACAGACAGCTCCGTGGAGGAGAGTGACTTCGACACCATGCCAGATATTGAAAGTGATAAAAATATCGTTCGGACCAAGGTACCTACTTTTGCCTGGCCTTACTCTTGGAGAGAGCAGAAAGTTTGGCAGTAGAATAAACTTCAGCAATGCCTCCCTTTCCTTAAGTTTTTTTCCTTTGGAAGAAGTCAAATTTCCCAGAGGGCTAAGATAAAACATAACAACAGACTAAAAGCAATACTCTGTTAATTAGCACTTCTTTCCCAAGGACAAAAGTGAAAGCAATAAAGAGAGCAAGGCATAAAACACTCTCCGGGTCTGAAGTGGCTGACTGTGGGCAATAAAGGGTGAAGGGATCCAACCAGACAGAAGAAAAGATTCATTGGAGGAGTGTACCTGGAAAGGCTTCCTGGTTCAGCACATATCATCCTTCAGGAATAAAGCTCATTTCTTTCTGGCATATACTTATTATATTGTGTTGTATCCAGTAAAAGAAGGTGAATTACACACTTTCAACCTCTATATAATTCAAGAATCATATAGTGGGCAGCTCTGAAAGCTGGAAAATCGCTTCTTGAGATATCAGAAGCACTCAAGGCTCCCAGTAGATTCCCCACATCAGCCAACCCTTCCTATTCCAAAGAAAATACTAGAATTTTTGTTAAGGGATTCTGGGAAAAGCAAAATTAAAAGAAAAGTCTAGTTGAATAACTTTAACCCCTAGTGAAGGATTAAATTGAAATGTCTAAAGCCCTCCTTTGTATCTCATGCAAGTACAGTTTTGCATTCTCTTTCTGTTTGGCATCCCAGATGTTCCTTTACCTGTCAGATCTATCCAGGAAGGATCGGAGAATTGTCAGCAAAAAATATAAGATTTATTTTTGGTAAGTAGATGACCCATAGGACCATAGTTCCTTTAAGTAAAATTAAAGTTTTCTTTGTAAAAACCACAGCCATTTATGTGGCGAAGTCTTTGTGTTTAATGCGACACAGGCATAGGTGATAATGCCACCAGCCAATGATAAGTAAACATGCATTGGTCATACACACAGAGGCAGCCTCCCACCAAACCAAAAGGCTGAGCTGCCTCGTAAGGACCCCCCCCCTCTCAGAAATCCAGAGGCTGACTACTGTCCTCTGTGACAGATCTCCTGATTCTTTCCCTTGAAGGATGCCCTTTTACTTGGATACAGATATCAGAGCAAAACAAGGGACATTGGGGCCACATGGAATTTCATAGCAGGATCATTATTTTGGAACTAAGAGGTATCTAAGAGAGCCACAACCCCTTCACCCATTGTTTGCACACTGATTTCTTTTAATCTAGTGACATTCTAAAGAGATAAGGCCTCATTAGTAATTTGGTTAAACCAGAAGCAGATTTTATACTGTTTACAAATGGTTATACAAAGAGGAAGGAAAAAACCTAATATTTGTTGGGTTCCAGTCATTAACCTTTAAATACATCATTTCAGTTAGTATTTTCAGTGTTCTCCTCTGCAACCAACCTAATAGCAGCCAAGAAGAGTTTTTCTTTACTTCCTTACCTCCCCTTTAGGTGAGGTATTGTGTGCCAAATACCCAAATACAAGAGAAGGGAGAGGAAGACTGAAGAAACAGGAACAGATAATCAGCTTCCAATTACCTTTGCAAGTGAACTATGGAGTTATGGGGAGAAAGCATTCTTTTTAAAAAATTGAGCAAAGATTCTACTATAAATTTGGAAACAACTATTTTTGGTTCTTTCTGCCTGCATAGGAATATCATCACCATCGCTGTGTTTTATGCACTGCCTGTGATTCAACTGGTCATCACCTACCAGACAGTAAGTGCTGCCCGCAATCCCAGAACCCCAGCTTCCATCCTGTAGGGAAAGTCTTCACTCTGTCTTGAAGAGAAAGGTAAAACTTGGGATCAGTTCAAGAATTAATTTCCCATTTGGGTTCCAATTGGACTTCTCCATTGCTTCATCTTTAACTGACCTTTCAATCTAGTTCCCAACTGTTTTACCACAAAGGGACCTCATATTATTTTGTCTACCAATCTGAAATTACTACCTTGTACTCATTTCATCATGATATCGATCAGCTACATCTGCAGTTATTTACCAGTCTGAGCTTTCTGATCATCATAGGATAATGAGTAGAGTAAAGAAAGTTTCATATCAAAACAAAGAAACGTGATGTCTAATTTAGATGCCTTCTCATTGAGGGTAAATAGTTTTTGTAACATTAAAAATGGCTTTATGAAACTAACAAAATATTAAAATAAAAAGAAAATATAAAATAAAAACAAAAAATTTTTAAAAATGAAATAAACTAACAAAAATATTATTAAAACAACCCGAGAATCCCAACTGCTCGAAGTCATAGAACCCTAGAGTCCAGGTCGCTTTGTGACCTTTTCTAGAATTTATTATACAGTACTTGAGAAAGCCCGTTTAGAATAGCACAAGGCTGAAGGAGTTTATAATGCTGTGGCTCTCAAACTTTTCTGTGTAGTAAAATCACCTGGGGAACTTTAAAAATCCCAGTGTCCAGACTGTACCCCACACCAATTAGATTGGAGTCACTGAGAATGGAACCAGGCATTGGTATTGTTTAGAGCCCCAGTGATTCCAATGTACTACCAAGTTGGAGAGCTAATGGCCTAATAATATTTTGTCAACTCCATACTTATTATATAATGAGGACAAGGGCTTTATGAAGTTTGAGCACCACTGTTTATAATCTAAATATTCTCTGCATACTTTAAGGCCAGGTCAGAAGATACAGCTGTGCTGTGGTTTGGAAAGTTTCTTGATAGAGATGGTGATAAATATGAAAAACTGAACACACGTCTCCTCATGTCTACCTGACATGTGGTCATCATTTCCATTCAGAGGATGGGACACCTCCATATCCCCTAGCATTAATCTAGAAAATAGGGCATACCATGTCAATGCTAAAAGGCAGGTCCCAATGTTAGCATCCTTTCATAGTCCTCTTATTATGATAACAAAGGAAATGCAATTAGTTTAATTGCACTTAGAGGCAGCATAATGGGGTACACAGCATATGTCCATTCAAAGCAAGATGGTAACACTGAAAGGAAACGTGCCTGTGGAAAGGTGGTAGGTAAGGATCTGTCCCTGCTGAGAGAGAGCACTGGTCACGTTGTAAATCACTGACGGCGCATTGCTGTGAGGCCTGCCTGCCTGCTCTTTGTGATTTCAGGTGGGGCTCAGAGGACAGAGAAAAACTGCATTTCCTCCTCTCACTCTTGATTTTACAGGTGGTAAATGTCACTGGCAACCAGGACATCTGTTACTACAACTTCCTCTGTGCTCACCCCTTGGGCGTCCTGAGGTAAACCCCATCCTTTGGTTGCCCACAACGCATTTACAGATGCCTTTCTGTCTAATGTTGTGATTTCTGTTTTTAAAAAATACTAAAAACAACTGTGGAAAACTACCCCAATTAAGAGTAAACAGGAATTAAACCAAGACATTGAGAACAGATATGCTTCTCTCGTTCCTGTATGAGGGCTTCAGGAAACATTCCTAAGAATAACCTTCTTAAAAGTAGGCAGTGATATTTTCAAAAGTCAGGTCCCAGGGCCAGCCACTTAGCTCAACTGGTTAGAGCACAGCCTTATAACACCAAGGTCACAGGTTCAGATGCCCATACTGGCCAGCCGCCAAAAAGTCAGGTCCCTAGCTGTGATGGCATTTGTTCACATGCATGAGCTAACAGTCTATTGTCTCATCCAATCCCTCAACCTCATGAGATAGACATTATTATTAGACCCATTTTTAGCTGAAGACACTAAGGCTTGGACAGGTAAGGACTTGCTGAAGGTCTCTCAACTGCTAGTGACGTCAGGACTCAACCCCAGGCCTGCTGCCTCCAAGGCCATGGTCCAGCCACCAGAACTTGGTGAAGTTGAAAGAACATTTGCCTGGGAGTTGACAGCCTGGCTTGCTCCAGAGCTGAACCAGCCTCCCTTACCTAAAATAAGGCTGCTGGCTGTGATTGGCTGACAATTAACCCTGAAATTCACAATTAGAGAGCTGCATATTGACATGTAACATGGGTCAGTCTATGAGAATTCACTCTCACAGTGTTGCTCGCCCATCTTTGCAGCAGCTCTCTTTCCCAGGATTTATACATTGCCAGTGCCACTGGGACAAGAGAGGGTTGGGCAGGTGTTAGGGAGGCTGAGCTGGCATCCCTGAGAGGAAACAGACATGTCATCACAAGCTGAGTAAGCTCCTAAAATGAAGGAGTTAGGTTAAAGATGATTTCTGATGATTATCCTTATCCTGGAATTGTATGGAAATGTTAGTGGTGGAAAACACTGAACACTGAGTTCACTCACTCATTTGTGCATTCATTCATCCTCTGAGTCCCTTTGATTGCCTTGACTCTCTCATGATTTCTAACTCATCCCTGTAGTGCCTTCAACAACATTCTCAGCAACCTGGGCCATGTGCTTCTGGGCTTCCTCTTCCTGCTGATAGTCTGGCACCGGGACATTCTCCATCGAAGAGCTCTGGAAGCCAAAGACATCTTTGCTGTGGTGAGGAGAGAGGTGGATAGTAGGAAGGGTTATGGTTCCAAACAAGATCTGCAAAGGGGAGGGACATCTGGCTGGATGGTGTGATGATATATTATGTGTAATGAACCACATAAGGCCAGAAGCATGGGCTTCCAGATTCTGTGGATATGTCACTAATTAGTACCTTTCTATTGACCACCCTTTCTCCTTTTTCAGGAGTACGGGATTCCCAAACACTTTGGTCTCTTCTATGCTATGGGCATCGCATTGATAATGGAAGGGGTGCTCAGTGCTTGTTACCATGTCTGCCCTAATTACTCCAACTTCCAATTCGGTAATCAGAATTTATATCTATTGCACAGATTTCAGTTATAAGAGTCTTATCCTGGGATCCTCCCAAAAATGCCAACGTCATATTTGCAAGAATTAAATGGTACTTTCTGTCAGCTAAAGTAATCTGAGAGCACCTGGACACACAGCATGGTTTCCATGTGTTGAACCAGTTTTTCTCTCTGGTCACCGCTTAGACTAGAAAACATTCAATACTGAATGATGATCCCATGGCTAGATCTGAAGGTAACCAACGGACTAAGAGTTAGGCAGCAAGTCAGAACTCACCAACAGACTTCTAGAAAGGTCCATCAGTGTAACTTAGCCTAATTGAGCAGTTAGACTGCTTTGTGATGAAAGTAATAGAATACCCAATTCAGATTGGATTGAATAATAAGAACATTTATCAGATCACTATCTGAAAGTCCAGAGGTAGAAAGGGCTTGTGACTGGCTTATCCCATGGCTCTGGCTCCATTTCTCTGTGAGCCCCTTGGTTGTGCCCAGCCTGTATGTTGGTTTTATCCTCAGGCTATCTCCCCTCATAGTGGCTAAAGTACCTGTAGAAGGTCTTGGCTTCCTATATCACTCCACAACTCCAGAGAAGGCAGCAAGATGGCTTCCCGGAGCCATCACTCAAGAGCAAGGAACTTCTTTTCAAGAAACCCTCAGAAAATGTTCCTCACACTTCAATAGCTTATACAGTCATGAGCCCATTCTCAAATCATTCCCTAAGTGCTGGTTAGCTCAGGCCTGGGTTGCTGCACCAATCAGCAAAGGGGATGGGATTCCCTATAGACCTATCAGACCCACCCCTGGAGCGAACGGTGGGGTTAGCTTTCCTGAAGGAGGTGTGCATTTCTAAATTGAAAAGGGCTAGATTTTGAGTTAGTACTGAGATGCTGCTAAGAAGGGAGAAGGGAGGGGCTAATGCTGGTTAGCAATTAACAATGTCCTTCACACTCGAGGATAAGGATTTTTAAAATAGTCATTTTTGTGTTTGTGTTCAGGTCTCTGGCTGTTAACTCAGAACAAGACAGAAATTCTCTGGCACATTTAATTTTTTTTTAATTAGGAAACATTTTTAATAGAGAAAACTACAAAGAACAAAATAATTCACCACTCACAATGAATGAATGTCAACATTTAAAAAATATTTGCCTTAGGTCTACTTTTTAAGAAATGAAACATTAAGATGAAATTGAGATCCTATTTTGAACCACTTCCTGAACTGAATCCCCCTCCCTTCTTCCCCAGAGGCAACAACTATGGTTAGTTAATTTGCTATTTATCCTTCTGGTTTGTTTTTATAGTTTTACTTCATTTGTAGTAAATTAATATTAATTTATCACACCGTGTTCCGCAACTTTCTTCTTTCATTCAACAATAAGTTTTCAGGATTTATCAATATTGAATCAAGGACATGTCGTTCATTTTTAAGAATTATCACATTCTATAATAAAAATGTCACATTTATCAATTCCTCCACTGAACAACATTTAGACGTTGCCAATATTTTGCTATCGAACATCCTTATATATATTTCTTTGTGCACATGTGAGAGATGCTTCCCAGAATACCTGAAAGCAAAATTTTTGAGTCACCTGGTTTGTGCATCTTTCATTTTACCAAAAACTGCCACATTTCCCTCCAGTGTATTAATTCCCACTCCCACTAGCTGTGTGAGAGTTTCCATTTCCCCACATCATCACTAACATTTGTTATTGTTAGACATTTAACTATTTTGCTATCCCCCCCGCCCCCCCATGGCTAGTAAGGACATTGGAATCCTTGACCTTGATGTTATAACACCACACTCTAACCAACTGAGCTAACTGGCCAGCCTGAATTTTTTCCTAAATTTTTGAGTAATATGGGGCATTACACTGTTGTCTTAATTTGCATTTCCATAATGCTAATGCAGCTAAGCTACATTAAATTTCTAGCTATTTTTCATCACTAGGCTATAAAGCTATATATGTGAAACAATCAATATGGTTATATTTCAGAGTGCTGAGAACAATCTTCTGCACCCACCTGGGACTCATTTCATTGTCTCACTGCCTAAACAATCACTATTAGGGATTCTTTTGCTATTGTTGAACACCAGCATTTAAAACGCAAATACCCCTGCAAATGGGGATAGTCGATTACTTATCCTATCAGATGCTTTTCTCCTGAACAGCCTTAGGGGTGGGGTGTAGAAGTGGAGCAGGCGGGGTCTGCCTATGGAATGTACCTACGGAGGCTGACATGTAGGAGGTCTCCGCACAGTCTGAGGGCAGCAAACACTCCATGCACTGAAGGGGCGGGGGTGCTCAGAGGCTAAAGAAAAATCTGGAAAGTGTCCTCTGTCTGTCACCTACTGAATCCTGGTTGTCTCGGCTCCTCCTCTGGGTCCTCAGACACCTCCTTCATGTACATGATCGCGGGCCTCTGCATGCTGAAGCTCTATCAGACCCGCCACCCGGACATCAACGCCAGCGCCTACTCCGCCTACGCCTCCTTCGCGCTGGTCATCACGCTCACGGTCCTCGGAGTGGTGCGTCTCCTCCACCTGCCTTCAGTCCTGCTCTCTGGGGAGGCTTTGTTTGTTTGTCTGTTTGGCCTCAGGTGAACGAGTTTGGGTTAACCGTAATCCTCTGTTCATGACATTCTCATCACTGGTCCATTCGTGACACACTTTTATTTTGTTAGCTGGTTATTTTTAATAATATAATAGGCACCCGAAAAACTGCCCCTGGATAGTTTTACTATAAATCTGGGGGCTGACTCATGTGAGATCTGATAGAGATGTACAAGCCCATTGGGGAGACTGACTTCAATAACAGAAACTGCTTTGCAAACGTGCGTGGGCAAGTGTTGCTTGTTCAGTTACTTGAAGAGCATTAGCTCCAACTTTAGAACCATTGCCCTTTCTCCGTTGTTGTTCACTGCTGCTCCTATTTCTTCCCTTTTCCGGTTTTTTTTTTTTTTTTTTTAAATTGTCCAGGTGGGCACTCTTTTCCCTGCCCGCTGTGCAGTATGATCCCTGTGAGTTCTGAGAAGGGGGAGAAAACAAAATGCACACACAGCTCAGTTTCTGACTCCTCACACACGAGAGACAGACAAATTTAGTGGGTTCTCTGGGAAACAAAAAACCAATGAAGGTAACTTCCATCTTTACTCCCAGGTGTTTGGAAAAAATGATGTGTGGTTCTGGGTCATCTTCTCTGCAATCCATATTCTGTCCTCTCTGGCCCTCAGCACCCAGATCTACTACATGGGTCGTTTCAAGATAGGTAAGTCACCTGGACTAACACGTGGACTAACTTACCCTGAGAAAGCAGATATTGTCTTCACTCATCCTGAGTGAAACTGTGACTGGTCACCACGAACATGTGCTGTGCATTCTGTGCTATATTTAATAACATATATTCTCTCCAAGAGCTCCTTATAGGTAGGACTGCAATGAACTGTTATCACTAGGTCTATTTTCAGCTGAGCAACTAAGCTTGTCATACCTTAGAGCTGAAGCATATTTCCAGCTCCTAGCCGCAAACATTTTATAATCCACCAAACTTTGGAAGTGCATTTGGAGAGTGGTATGATCATCATACCACTAGTTCCACCTAGAGGAACATTTTTCAGTTTGCAGCATTCAAAAGGAGCATTTCTCTAACCATGGTAAATGGCCATCAAGCATGAACTATGCATTATTTCCAAATCCCAGAGCTGGAATTTTTTGAGACCAAATTGCCAATCTTAGAGACAGGCCACCTGCTGAACTCCTTTGGACAATGTGAACTTATCAGGGAGCACTGAGTGTTCTACAGAAATCAGCTTGAGGTCTGCTGTCGGTCAGTTGTCATACATGGGAGCAGGTTCAAGTCGTTTTAGAGCATTTCAATTTCACAAATAATTTTAAGGTCCAAGAAGTGAGGCTTAAATATACTTTTGTGTATTTCAAAACAAATCATTATATATAAACTTAGGCCCACCTCTAATATTTGCAGAGCCCAGGGCAGGAGTGCAAATAAACGCCACATATCATTTTGTTAAAATTTTAAAGTTATGAAGCAGACTAAGTAAGGAAAGAAGGAAGTAAGGTGGGAGGGAGGGAGGAAGAAAGATGAAAGACCAACAAACTAGTAAATATAATGTACTTTCATCTCTACCTAGAAGGTCCAGTTTCAAATTTAGAATTCTCAGTTCCTCAAAAGAACCCTGCAGAACATAGCTGTGCAGGAGATCTGGTCCCTAGTCCCTGCCACTCTTTTCTTTCCACCTCTGGCTCCGTCCTGTATCTTAAGGGTACTCACAGGTGTACACATGGACACCTTTGCCCAACATCCAGTTTCCATCCGCATCCCCCACAAATAACCCCATTGGCCATTCCTTGCTTCTACAGGTGCACACTACTGACGCCATCTGCCCTCAGGAAGATAGTCCAGGGAAGGGGTAGTTCAGGCTCCGAGAGCAGGCTTAAGGCCATCTGGGAAATGAATTTTGGGGTCCAGGAATTCAGAATGTGGTCTAGAAGAGAAAAGATTAGTCTCCTTGCCTTGCAGACTCCTCTCTCATGGGGGAATGAGGGCCCTCTAAAATATGGGACCCCTCCTGCTCAAGTCTGAGAGCAATTCTACATAAACAAATGGCCTTTAAGACTAGAAGAACTAATAAAACGACTCATTTTCACAGTTTAGTTTTCCCTTTGGGCATAGCCAGTAGATCTCCTCTTGGCCTTAACACAGCCAGTGTACCCCAAATCCCCCAGTTATCAGAGCCAGTTGTGCAGGACATTTGATGTGGCACTCTGGTCATGCTCCATCCTCCAGACTAAAGGTGAGCAAAGTCATACAAACTAAACTTTCCAAAGGAAAATAATTTGGAGCATTGTTGTTCTGGTTTCTCCCAGAGTTGGAAAAACAAACTTGACTACAGATATAGGTAATGGTAATGACCACTAACACATAGAGGGCTAGTAGCAGTGAAGCATTTACCACCCATAAGCCCAAAAGGACAGAGAGGAAGTGGTTACCAAAATGTGGAAGGAGAGAGTCATGGAGGGGAGGTCACTCTGAAAGGAGCAGTGACCTCTGGTTTACAGACACACTGGCCTGAGACAACCTTGCCGGAGACCAGCTCCAGTCGAGTTGGGGGTCTTTGAAAGAGGGATGGAGAGGCGGCGAAAATAAAAAACACAGGCAGAGACCTCGGTTCCTTTGAAGCACGTTCTCACCCTGCGGGCTGTCAGCGCTGTCACAGCCAAAGCAGCTAAAGCAGCTGAAGCAGCCTTCAGACTGAAAACAGCATTTTTTATTTGTCACACAACACGGGGGGGTTAATGTGGGCATTTTAACTACATAAACCTTTAAAATTATTAAACCAATAGTTAAACGGAAACTTTTTTTTTAAATTACGTCAGTTCTCATAAAATTAATAATCCACAAGGTTAAACAAAACTCGGTGGTCAGCCAATTCTTTCTGGTGATTATTTCTGTTGTGGTCGATTAGTCTGTGACTCGCTGTTCTTGATGTTTTTTACCATTGTGTTTCTTTTCTTCTTGCCCTCGTATTAACCTTCAACTTATTACTACCAGCAAGCATAAATTACATGTCTGACTCAAAATTGAGACGGCAGCGATTGCAGTTTCAAAGTGTTAAACAAACCTTATATATATTTTTAACTTTTAAATACTATAAAAGAAAATTCTAACAATTATGTTTAAAACTTATAAATCTAACAATTAAACTTATAATCAACTAAAAATTTAATGATTCTCATATTTCTATAGGCATGAACCTATTGTTCATTTGGAAAAAGAATAAAGGATATTTGAACAGCTTTATCATGTGTGTACTTAATATAACGGCTGTGTGGCCCAATGTAAAGTGTCAAAGTACACAGCACCATCCCTCACAAGACCAGGTGCATTCAAAATTCCATCTATAATCTTTATCTTTAGGAGGGAAAGTTGTTCATTATATGTTTTTGTCCCAATATCTTACTAAGATGTTTTTATTTAACTTAGGACACCAATGAGTAACATTCTTTCTCATAAACTTAATTCTTCCTATAATATCTTTTTCCATTAATTCCAACCATTCTCTTACCATTAATGTAATCCCCTGTAAATGACGTTTGCCAACTAAAGTCATATTTAGGACGTCCCCTAGGAGGGTACCAAATTTTTCCTTTTCCCATTTTATAATCCATATAACCATTTACCTAGATGGTGGGAAGAGGATGGGGATTTCTATTGTTTATTAATTTCTTCGGTAAAAACAATTGCTCATGGCTACTCATAAGGTGTTTTTAAAACAGCCGTTGGTGTAATAAATTGACTCAAAAGGGACAATTTGGAATTGTTCAGTCTTCCCGGATCTTTTGTGGGATAATCTAATTTTATGACAACAACTGTTTGTGTGTCATTTTTTGCATCTTTTGGAAACTCAGGAAACTGCCACGCTGACCAAAACATCAAAAGAGAAAGCTAAAGCCACACCACTATGCCAAGGCAGAGATCTTTACAGTGAAAGCAAGTGCTGGTAGCTGTGGCCCTGCCAGCAGCTCTCCCTCCAGGGCCCTGCCAACTCGGAAAGGGCAGCCCAAGCTATTCTTTTCAAGACCCCGCCATGGCGTGGACTGCGCCACAACCTCACAGGGAGGTCATCAGGGAAATAAACCCTCTGCACTCACACTCCTTCCTCTGTCCCTGCAGTCTCCTGCGGGGACTCCCCATTGTTCAAATCTGTGGAGCATAAGGGATGTGCTCCGTACAGGTCAGCCCCCAGCAAGGTGCAAGAGAGACAGTGGCAGTGGGTCTGGAATGGCAAATAGGAAGAGAGCCAGCATATAGTCCAACTGAGTAGTTTTCACGTCTGTACACAAGGAGTCTTCCCCCAGTGGGTACAGACTTAGAGAGTTAATCGGAAAACTTGCTATTTCATTGTGACAATGAAATAAATTTAGTCCTAAAGCAGGAAGTTGGATTAGTGGACAGTGGTTCAGCCAACTCCTGTCTCTCTACCCACTTCATAGCTGCCTTTGCTTTCTCATCACATGCCCCTTTCTCTGTGGTCCTCAGGCTGCACAAGAAAATAAATGTGGACACCGGAAAGGCAGCAGCAATGAGACAGAACATTTCATAAGTAGGACAGAAAAGCATAGAGCTATTTATCCAGATCACTACTGCGTCCCTTGCTCCCAGAGCCTGGCAAAGGACCTCAGGGATTTTTCACAAGAGAGGACGGATTATAAATTGCAAGTGGTGAACAAAAGTTGACAGGGAAAGAGAAAAGTCTTAATTCACTAGAGGAATAGTAAATTTCTGAATGTTTTAGACAAGCAGAAAGATTTTGTATTCTTTGTAATGAGTAAAAATTACTTTTATAATCAGAAAACAAAAGTAAAGTCATCCATTTTGAGAAAAAATAAAATGACCAGTAGTTTACCTGTTTGGCCACCTTCTTACAAATCTTTTTTTTTTTCTCATTTCTTCTCTGCTTCCCACTGACTCAGATGTGTCTGACACAGGTAATGTTCAGCCACCCTTCCCAAGTGTCTAGATTCTTTCCTTATCAAAGTGACCCACCTGGCAGCTCTGCTCCCTGAACACCCCCTCCCAGGGGGGGCAGGCTCTGTGGGAGGGGAGAGCCAGAGGGAGGCTGCTCCCATGCAGCCTGCTGGGGGCTTCCTCAGGACTGTCACATGGACCAGCGCCTCCCTCCTGGTCAAATTGACTACAGGGGCAGCCTTGAAGGGGAGTAGCATTCACAGCAGAGCTGGGACCCACACTTTCTGAAATGCTTGTTTTGGGAAGACCCAGACTTGCATTTGATATCTGTGGTATGGACTACTCACAGAAAGACAGCTCCACCTTTGACCCTGACTCTGTTCATGTGACATTTACAACATATGTAAATGTATGTATTTCATACCATGCTTTTGAAGGATTGTATTTTTAAAAGCTTTCCTGTCTTTTTCTCCCCATCTTAACTTACATTCCTCTGATTATCATCTATAGATAGACTTTCTGAACATGCTTAGTAGAGTCCAATCTCTCGGCTCAATTATTACTAACTTATAACATGGTTGAGGAGTATAGATTGTAACCTTTACAAGCTAAGATTTATCATCCACTAGGGAAAACAGATGTTTTAAGGTGGATTTGAGGGGTCCCATAAGATTTGTGTTAAAGGAAACACCACCAGAGTAATCTGTAAGCAAATGAAGCTTAGCGGAAGGAGACAGAGTAAGGGTCGGCCAGCCACCCACGTTCCTTGCGAATGCCTGTTTCTAGCGTGTGTCTTGCTTGCTTTTCTGCTGCGTGATGCGTGGATATGCCCCCCACCCCCGTGACAACACAGTTTTTTAAAGCAAACATTTTTTGCTCACCTATTAGGTGCAAAGCACCATTTCAATGAAGTAAAGATGACATTATCCTCATCCCAAAAGTTTGGGCCATTTCAGGGTATTTGCATTTTCTCTGACTAAGCCTTCTTACCATGCGATTGTGTCATCAGCAGATTTGGGGATTTTCCGGCGAGCCGCTATGGTGTTCTACACGGACTGTGTCCAGCAGTGTAGCCGGCCTCTGTATATGGTACGTGAGTGCTCCTGTGTTCCTTGGCCTTCTCCCAGAAAGTAGGGGAACAGCAGGAGGGGCAGGCTCCTAAAATCAAGAGGGCCAGATGGCCCAGGCTGGCTGAGATCCAGTTAGCGGGGGAAGAGGCATGTTGCTTAGTCTTTTTTATAAAAGACAAGCTAGGATGCTCCCATTTTGCAAATGAAATATTTGTTAGTTCATTTATAAAGAAGAGGAAAATATATATTACCAAACTGTTAAACAGTGATACCTGCTGTAGAGGAAAATCAAGACAGTGGCCCTATAAATAACAGTCAAAGGGGCACCCTTGTGAAATTGAAAGGGCATACTATTAATAGTTACACTGGGACAGCAGGCATAAACCAGGACTGTCCCAAGCAAACTGAGACATGTGGTTACTCTAATCACTTTCATTAGGAAGGTATACTTTCCACATTATGCATTTCTGTATTGTTTCATTTTTACAATGAGCAAGAATATCTTTTTTAAACTGTGGTTATTGCTTGGTGTTTGGAAAATACCTTTAAAAGTTCTCCCTTATAGTTTATAATATAGTTTTCAGTACATTATACATTTCTATCCTGAGCCCAGAGATCAGGGCCCTGGTCCCAGCTCTGTCGTGGGTCTCTGGCCAGTGACCTTGGGAAGGCTACTCCCTCCTCTGAGCCCACCGCCCCAGCAATGACACAATGCTGTGGTCAGAACTAGTGATACTTGGGCCTGGCACACAGGAATTCAATAAGTACCTAATAATCGTTTATAATCAGAAGGATTTTTACAAGAAGGAATGTGGGGATCTTTTAGACCTCTGGAACTTGGACAGGAGCTATAGGCAGTAAAAATTTGAGGGAATTGAGACTGGAGAGTTTTATTCAACTGAGAATTTAAAAGCCCATTAGTACCTCTGAGTATTTTGATAATTAAGCATGCTTTAGCTGTGAAGCAGGAGGAGCGATTGATGTTTTTGGTGTTTTTTACATTAATTGGTGCAGATTTTCTTTCTTTTTTAAAATTAGACTTTGTTTTTTAGAGCAGTTTTAGGTTCACAGGGAAATTGAGCAGGAAGCACACAGATTTTCTACGCAGCCCCTGCCCTACACAAGCACAGCCTCCCCCACTATCGACATCCCCCACCAGAGCGGCACATTTGTTACAAGTGATGAACCTATACTGGCACATCATTGTCACCCAATCCATAGTTTTACATTAGGGCTCACTCTTGGTGCTGTATATATATTCTATGCGTTTTGACAAAGGTGTTGTGATGTGTAGCCACCATTGTAGTATCATACAGAATAACTTCACAGCCCTAAAATTCTTCTGTGCTCTGCCTGCTCATCTGTTCCTCCCCTAACCCCTGGCAACCACTAATCTTTCTACTGTCTCCATAGTTTTGCCTTTTCCAAAATGTCTTGTCATCGGAATCGTACAGTATGTAACCTGTTCAGACTGGCTTCTTTCACTTAGTAGTATGCATTTAAGATTCCTCCATGTCTTTTCATGTCTTGATAGCTCATTCTTTTTAGTGCTTTATCTGGGTGTATCACAGTTTATTTTTCCATTCACCTGCTGAAGGATATCTTGGTTGCTTCCAAGTCTTAGTAATTACGAATAAAGCTACTATAACATTCGTGTGCAGGTTTTTAGGACATAAGTTTTCAACCCATTTGGGTAAATACCAAGGAGAGTTATTGCTGGATCATATGGTAAGCATATGTTTAGTTTTGTAAGAATCTGCCAAACTGTCTTCCAAAGTGCATGTACCATTTCACCTTCCCTCGGCAGTGAATGGAAGTTCCTATTGTTCCATATCCTCCTCCTCATTCAGTGTTGTCGGGGTTTTGAATTTTCGCCATTCTAATAGGTGAATTAATGTTTTTTTAAACAAAGGTATTTCCTCCACATTGGATGGATCACCCACAAAGACAGAGAATCACTACTTTTAAATAGCAAATGAGTGGCCATGAAAATTGAAGTATATCAAATCTCACCTAGAAGTTTAAGTAGTATGCAGAGGAACAGGGACAGATTGTGAATAAATCCCTATCAGAGTAATTGTCCTTTAAGATGGTACCTTTCCTCTCTGTCTTCTCCTCTACCCAGTAACTTTAGTGTTAAGACCATGTAGCAGGAGCCAAAGTAATGGGTACAAAACTAACTCCCTACAGTTGGGTCCTGAGAGTTGCAATAGAAGCCACCAAATAACACAACCCAGAGAAACAGTCCTTGATTACATAGCAACAGCAGCAGAATTCTTTCAACTACTAAGGAATCAGCACATTCCACCAGCCTCCCCACTGAGAAGTGGGGCCAGCTCCACTTAAACATTGGGGAGAAACAGCCAGAGTTCTGCTTTCCTACCACATTTTCTTCTACAGGAATGAGATGTCTGTTCGCAGTTAGAGGCCTTGCCATTTAGTCCTTGCAGAGAATCAGTGTCAGACCATAGACAAAGCTCTCTTAGAGCCACAGAAAATTTGTTTACACCGAGGCAGTTGTTTTTCTATAGTTGATGCTTCTGCTACATTAAGTTACAAGTACTGTGTGCAGCCTCTTCGTTTGATGTTTGCTTTCCTCTTTTCCAGGATAGAATGGTGCTGCTTATCGTGGGGAATGTGGTTAACTGGTCCTTGTAAGTAGCTTAGGAAAAAATGTTTTCATTTTTATTAATGTCTGTAACACTGTGGTTTAGCTTGCCTCGACTGTCATTTTTACAAAGAAATCTGAAATTAAGGCAAGGGTCGGGCTGTGATTGTCTAGAGATCTGAGAAAAATAGCCCTAAAATTCTAGAGATTTGAGAAAAATAGCCCTAATATTTTTCCTCCTGCAAAGAAAGCATGTGGAAGCTCTTGTGCACCAGTAGCAGCCTCTCTTAAAGCACTGATGCATTGAGTTCATTTCTCCACAACACAAACATCAAAACTCGCTAAATCTCTGTGGATAGGTTAGATGACAGATAGATAGATAGATAGAAAGACAGATAGAGTTTATGCCAATAGTTGCAAAAGTGCAGCACAGTTTTAAACTATTGTAGAACTTTCCATGAAGGCTGTACAGTAGGAATTCTTTGCTGTAGAAATTTCTTTTTCTTAGCAAGTACATGTGTGTGAGCAAGTCTCTTTCCTGTTTGTTTCTTTTCTTCCAGGTCTCTTTCTTCCTATTTCACCTATATTATCCTTCTTCCTCTTTTTGTCCTTCATTATCCCCTTGGGCATTTTTCCTCAAATGGCCTCAAAATAAAACAGTACAATAAATGTAAATTTTTGCTAGCTGAAATTATTTCATGCAGCCCATTCTCAATTTAAAATTTTGAGTGAGTGGGATATTTTGTTGATCATTCAAAAAATAAGTAAGTTTAGCTGCTTTTATTTGTGACTGTGAGCTGATTTGCCCCTCTGGGGTAACCTTTGACAGTAACCTTTGACAACAGAAATGACTGCCCGCTCCTGGTGCACATTAAGACATATGAAGGAATGAAGACAGAGACACTCTTTCAGGGGAAGCCAGAATCGAGCCATGAGAATTTGAACCCTATTTGGGGGCCATTATGCTTTTGGAGCAAACTTCCCATAATATTGTCACCACAGGGATTATCTCAGGGTGAAGTCCTTACCTTTTAAGGATTCCCTCCTTTACCTGGGGGCAATTCAAGGTGAGGTAATTCTCAGTAGTGGCCCCTGCAGTACTCTTCTTGAGCACCATTTTAGGAGCAGGCTCCACAGTCCTGGTGACTGTAGGGCACTGGTGGGCGAAAAGGGACCAACCTCTTGATAACGAACAACCAACGACTATGGCCCCAGGAGCTCAGAATCACCTGGCTTGTCTCTGCCTCTCACATAAAACCAAACACACAATCTGCACACAAGACGGGGTGAATGGCCTCTCTCTTCTTAGACAGCTCCGTGAGATACCAGGGCCCACAGGGAGGAATGAGGCACATGGAACACTAATACCGTGATCACCCCAAGAGGGCCACCTCCCTCCCTGTTACACCATAAAAACATGGAGTGATTTAATATGAATGTTACTTCAAAAAGATTTACTCTCCTGTGGTCATAAAGAAGAAAAATGGTGTGTGTATGTGCACGTATATAAATATACACACACCCTATGTATTATATATGTACACACACAAGAGTGAGATGTGTACGTGAATATATATGTATATATGGATGCATGGAGAGAGAGAGACAGTGATGAGGCAGATGTGACAAAATGCTAATTGGTGAATCTGAGTGAAGGGTATTTAAGAGTTTTTTGGTATACTGAAGATTTCAAAATCTGAAAGGAGGAAGTTTCTTACATTATGTAGAATAAATCCAGTTATATTACAAAATGAACAAAAAGAGAGTCCATTAATAGTCGTTTTATACTTGAAATACTTAGGAATAAATTTTGAGAGAAGTTCAGAATCTTTCTGCAGAAAATTTAATTACCTTATTAGCAGATATAAAGGAAAACTTAACTAAATGAAGAGAGATGCTATGCCTTAGGTGAGAAGGTTAACTGTTGTAAAGATAATTATTCCCAAGTTAATGAATAAATTTAGAATTAGAATTGGAAGTAAGTTAATAGAATTTTATTTGAAAATTTATTTGCCTGGTTAGGCAAAACTTTCAAAGATCTCTGAAAAAGATGATGAACAGAAGGAAGAAGGGGCAGAGGGGTAGAGTGACTAGCCCAGCATTGTCCCATAGAGCTCTCTGGAGTGAAGTAAGCGTTCTACACTGCACTGTTCAGTACAGCAACTGTTAGCCACATGTGGTTATTGACCACTTAAAACATGGTTAGTGTGACTGAGAAACCGGATTTTTTATTTTATTTAATTTTAATTAATTTTAATTTAAATAGCTTTATGTGGCTACTATATTGGTTAGTGCAGGCCAGGTTAATCATATAATCTAACATATTATAAAATAATAATAAAATAGTGAGGCACTGATCCGAAGTTAGAAATTAGAAACATAAATCAGTGCATCAGAATGCAGAAAACAGAAATCCAACTAGCTATAGACAGAGACAGAGATTTTTAAAATATGTGTGTGAGGTTTAGTTCAGTTGGTTCCAGCATAGTGATACAACACCAAGGTCAAGGGTTCGGATTCCCTTACCAGCCATCTGCCAAAAATAAAATATGTGTGTGGATGTGTATTAATTATAAACAAGCTTTTAAGAACAAGGAAATAAGGAAGTGTTATATAATTAAGAGTTTTGTTGACACCGAACAGAAATTTGGGACAAAATTAAGGCTAAACACCAACCAAAATAAATTACAGTATTAATTCAAAAGCCAGGGACAGCTAGCAAAAATTTGGTAATGTTTGTCAAGCCAGTTATTGAGATAATTCTACTTCTAGTAACTATTCTAAGGAACTAATCTTAAATGCAAAAAAAAAAAAAAAGTGCACAGTATGTCTGGAAGTATTCATTTATTCATTGCTGTGTTCTTTGTAATAGTGAGCAGCTGAAGGACATGGGAACCCTTTATTTCAACCAGAGAGGAAAGATGATTATTTACTGTACATTCACTTACGGGAACCTTACATAGTCATTAGAAATGAATGTTATATAGAAGATATAATAAAAGTTACTTATATGTTAAAGTGAGTTTTTTTTAAATGACTGCCCCCCAAAAAAACCAAAATGGGGATGGGGAGTGAAAAGTCAATAATGTTACAAATCCACCTTCACAGCTGCCAACATTTCCTCCCCATGTCCTCAGCGCCCTCTTCGGGTTGATATACCGCCCCAGGGACTTCGCTTCCTACATGCTGGGGATCTTCATCTGCAACCTGCTGCTGTACCTGGCCTTCTACATCATCATGAAGGTAAGAGTGGGCGCTGGCAGTGGGGCCCGCTGGCAGCGGGGCCCACAGGCAGTGGGTCCAGCTTTGCCACATCTGCTTCTCACCCCACAGCTCCGCAGCTCCGAGAAGGTCCTCCCAGTGCCACTTTTCTGCATCGTGGCCACCGCTGTGGTGTGGGCTGCCGCCCTGTATTTTTTCTTCCAGAATCTCAGCAGCTGGGAGGTAAGAGGACAGTTTTCCTTTCCAAGAAGTTCTTTCTCTATCTTGCCTTTTTGACCTTTCGTTTTGAACTCCCAAAATGTGTTTGTTGCTTTTTATCTTTTTTGCATTTTCTAAAATGAAAGCTTTCTCTAAAAAGGGATGGTTTTTAAATACCCACACGTAAATGCTCAACCCCTGGCATGTGGTCATCGTAGCACTTCATAAGTCTGTAAGCCCTATGGACACTGCAAATCTGATCTTCCTCATATGTTGTACATATTATGATCCTGTTCCCAAAGGAGGTTCAACTGTGCAAAAACCTTGGTTAGTGTATCTTCTCTACTTTTCTCATCATAATCACCATCTACCAACAAATACCCAGATGCAAGTGTTATTTCATCCTTGCAGATGAAATAACAAAGCTGAGGGAGGCCCAGGAAAGTAGTGATGTATCTGAGGCAGAGAAGAGGGAAAAAGTCTCAGCCCACCATCACCATCACAATCAATTTTAGAACATTTTTATCACCCCAGAAAGAAACCTTATACACATTAGCAGTCCTCCCCATTTCTCCTTAACCCTTTAGCCCTAGGCAACAGTAATCTACATTTTTGTCTCTATGGATTTGCCTATTCTGGACATTTCATATAAATAGGGTCACACAATATGTGATCTTTGAATCTAGCTTTTTTCACTTAGCATACTGTTTCCTAGGTTCATACACATTGTGGCATGTATCAGTATTTCATATCTTTTTATTGCTGAATAATATTCCATTATATGGACATACCACATTTTATCTATCCATTCATCAGTCCATTCATTCGTTGATGGATGTTTGGGCTGTTTCTACTTTTGGGCCATTATGAATGATGCTGCTGTGAACATTTGTGTACAAAGTTTTGTGTGGACATGTGTTTTCTTGGAACTTTTTGAGTCAAACATCTAGTAGCATTTCTATAGTTTTCTGGATGCTCAGCCCTCTAAACGGTTGAATTGTGGAGGTCTTGCCCACATCCTGCCTCATCTTCCTCCAGGGAACCCCAGCTGAATCCCGGGAGAAGAACCGTGAGTGTATCCTGCTGGATTTCTTTGATGACCATGACGTCTGGCACTTCCTCTCTGCTACTGCGCTGTTTTTCTCATTCTTGGTGAGTTTATCATATCTTTTTGTTACTTTCTTCTCTCTTTACACCCTGTACTCTTGTTTTTTCTCTTCCACTCTTCCTTATACCCTCTTTTATATTCCTCTCTATTTCCTTTTCCAATTTCTCATTGCAATTCAATGTATACCATCTTATTTCTTTTTTATATTGTATCCTTCAGTTAGATCTTTATTTTCATTTTCCCTTTATTCTTCAAAATTTTAAAACACAGAGTGACAGAATTATCTTCCTTAAGTTGCACAGCACATTTGGACTGAAATTACTATTAGATCACATGCCCAGAATTCCCCCTGGGAAGCACTTTGGCATTCACTAAAATTTTGATAACACTGGGTGATTCCTTCTCGTGCTATATTCCCATTCTTCCCCTCCTCCAGCCTCACTGAATATTTCACAAATATTTTACAGATTCCTGGAGTGGCTCAGGATTGCAGCCAGGTCAACCAGTCTGTTCCAAATCTCTCCTGTAGTTCCTCTATTTTTTGCCAAACCCTTTCCCAGAAGCCATGAGCATTTATGTCAACCCTGCATGATAGCTCCTACAACCTTTTATCCTATTTTACTTTTCCAAATTAAAAGTCTGTGGTGCCTGTACATAGGTTCAATTAACAATTATGTTCCTGGGCTCTCAACACTGTCCGATTTAAAGTCTCGGGCCTGCCACATATTCTCAAGAGTAGAGCAGGGCTACCCTCTAATGGCCAGTTTGTGAAACTTACTCAATCTGTGTAAACATCATTCCTTATGGCTTTTATTTTTGACAGTCACCTTCATTAGAGACAGAGACAACCAAAGTGGAGCTAAGGGTTTCATGTGGAGAGAGTGGTGGTCGAGGGAACTAGAAATGAGGAGGAGGGTACATGTCTTACATAGCACTGCTCTCTATGCAGTAAGACTTCTTTTCCTTTAGGTCTTGACCCAGATGGAAGTAATGACTTCCCACCCTATCAAAACTTTTTACTGCCCCTCCACTTCATACTTTCTATAATCCCTCCCTAGTTTAATCATTATCCTTAGCACATATTGCTCTTTAACATACTACCTTTTATTCATGTATTTGTTTTTTGTCTGAAGTCCCCTTTTGAACATAGCTCCATGAGAGTAGGGATTTTTTTTTTCTTTTGTTTGAAACTACATCTTCAGCATCTAGAATAGCACATAATAAACCCTCGTAAATATTTGAATTAATTGATGAATGAACTATATAATTATAATAAGTACCTGTTAAGAGCAAGGCATTGCAGTGAGCTGCAAAAGACATGAAAATGAGTTAGGGAAGCTAGTTTTCAGCCCGTGGGAGTCTTAGAAAGAAAGTGGGACTTAGCATTTCTCTGTCCCTCTCATTTCAGGTTTTGTTAACTCTGGATGACGACCTGGATGTGGTTCGGAGAGACCAGATCCCTGTTTTCTGAGCCTCCAGCATGAAGAGGGGGGACAGGAAGCAATCAGTCTTGGTGCTGTTTCTTGAAAAATACAGTGACTGCAGCAAACTAACCACTGCCAAATGCTCCAGTCGCCCTCTGCAGTGTTTTCACACAGGAAGAGGAGGAGCTGGGGGAGATCCAAACCGACAAGAAGGGAGATAGGAGGGAAGCCATGCTGAGGAGCCAAGAAACAGCCATCCCCTTCCATTTACAGCTCTCTGGGTTAGACGTGGACCAAAGCTGCATCCAAGTGAACTCACTATCTTGCAACCCCTCCACTCTTACCTGAGAACTGCCAGCAATGGAGATGCTGCTGCGCTTAGCTGCCGCCATGCCCAGAAAGGCCAGCAGCTTGGGTATCCCAGCCAGAAACTTCAGCTTGGCCCTCTTGGTACCTATGTGACACCCACTGATCTAGATGTCCCAAAGCATCAGCTCATGTGTCCAAGGTCCTGGGAGGACGTGATTCCCCAGAGTATGGTGGAGAGGTGGACGCAAGGCCCTGCCCAACTGGGATAGATGTTCTAGTAGCACCAGCTGGTCACCTCCTTGGAAGGAATGCTGGATACCATTAGAAAGACTCGACTAGGCTTTGTCACACACTCTTCTTAACAGGTAACCATCACTGGGACCAAGGCCTGGGTGCTTACCTATCCCTCAGTGTCTCCATCTCTGCTGTATGTTGACCCCATCACTCTGGCTCTATCTTCTTGGAAAGGCCCTGTCATTCCATAGATGTCTGGTCGGCTCTAGGGCAGAAGGGGAAATGGGAAGAACTCTTCTAGCAGCAGGAGAAGTGAGAGAAATGATCCACAATGCTAAGAGACTGTTCATATTAGCAGTAAGCAGACATGCTTCACTTAAGGGCTTCAGCTCCTGGAGAAAATTCAGCAAAGTGAACAGTGTTTCCCTTGGCCCTCCAGTCATACAGCTCAATTCTGTGCCCACATCACCTTGGGGAAGAAATAATTGTTCTAACCAAGGGCAATACACTAGGGGTCCTCCACAACTGGGCCCCTCATCTGCCACTTCATGTAGAGCAGGGTTCCAGACTTTCTCCCTGAAATTCTCCGAAGGAACGCTCAGGACGGACACATTTTCCTCTTCCTCTGTTGCAAGAGCAGAGCTATTTTAGTATTGTCTCTTGGTTGCACCTGACTCTCCTCTTCCAGTAAGGTGTTGAAAAGCTCAGTGTCCCAGTTCTACTCTCACACTGTCTGGCAATTCTGCCTCGGAGAAGTCCCATGTTGGCTAGGCTCCTTGTTGCCTGGCTTATGATATAATTAGAAAATATACATACACATGTGCACACGCATATATATTTGCTATGAAATTGACGTCACCTTTCACCTCTGCTTTCCTGATCATTCATTAAAGAAATTCTTTTAAAAAAAAATATTATTCTTTCTCTAAAAATTTGCATAGTATTCAAAAATACATGTTAGAAATTTGAATAGCAAGCTTTTCCTGATTTTAAAAACACAAAGATGTGTTCAATGAAATATTTTATGATAAGGCTGGCCAATTAGCTCAGTTGGGTTAGCCCAGTTGGTTAGAACGTGGTGCTTATAACACCAAGGTTCAAGATTTGATCGCTATACCAAGCCAGCTGCCAAATGAAAGAAAAAATTGTAATATTTTTTTCTAAAATACCCCTAAATTTGTAATTGGTCTTCTCTTATTCTTTATTCCTTAAACATTGTTGGCTTGCATGGACCATATGGAGGCCACCACTTAAATGGTTGTATTAAACTAACATCTAGACAACTTTTTGAATCTATTTAACTGTGGTTATTTTGACCTAATTCTTTTATTTTTAAGGCACTCATGGTTCCTAATCCAAAAAAGACCCACTAAAGATACGTGAATAACAAAACCTATTCAAGTAGCCCTGTGGCCTGAAGTGAATAAATTTTAAGACACATCAACTGTTTGGTAATTTGTTTGGGGGAAATAGGGAGCGGGTCTTGTAGAAAAGGATGGATTGTGCTGCTGTATTTTTGACTGTGTTCTGATGATGTCTATCTTGTGCTATAAAGTCACACGTTGTGGTCTGTTTTGTTCTCTGCAACAGGACTAAAATCCCAGACCCAGCCTGCTTTTATAAACATCCATTCTAAATGGACTTGCTAATTCTTTCTCCAACACCAGTCTTGTGGTTGGAGGACATAAGAAAGTCATTTGTCTGTATCTGTGAGAAGTGACAAGAGTTTTTGATAGTTTAACAGGGCATGGTGGGCATAGTGCAATGCCTATACTTACTTCTGCCTTCATGCTATGAAAGAGAAAGAAATGGTAACTCTGAAAGCCGAGTTCAGCAGGAGGGTAACTGGAGAAGAGCAGTCACCAGGAAGGGGCTCTTGGCAGGGCGAGTACACAAGTAATAGGAGCAGGTCAGCTGGAGCAGGACAGAGATGTGGTGGCCAGAGGGCAAAACTGCACAGAGAAAATGACCTCTTCACACCTCTGACAAATGCCGGAGAGGCAGCGCCACCTGTTTATGCTGGATGGTTGAGGGATTAGCCGGATTTTATTTTAGCAGCAGGAGAAGCCAGTGGAAAACCAAAGTCTCTCTGGGAAGGGACTTTCCGCAACTGAAGGAGATCACTGAGCCAGCCCCTTGGAACAAAGAAAGTGGCAGCTGATTCCTTTGTAACTCCACGCACCCACCGGAATGTTCTGTGGGGTCACAAAATGCATGTGTTGGTAAATCACATAATACTCCAATGTTTCTCATTCTGGGTGGTAGTCTCTCTGTCTAAAACTTGGGGGAAAGGGAGGAACAAAGATAAACATTCTTTATAGAAGGAATAGTGGAGTCTGAGAAGGATTCTAGAGTCAGACTTTAGTCCACACATGTCCACCTACTTAGTGAGCCTGGGCAAGTTGCTGAAACTCTGATCTCAGGTAGCACATCTCCGTGACAAGGGTGGAGATGGGAGGGCACCAGGAGCAGTGTCTGAGCCCCACAAGGAGGCAGGACTAGGGCAGACCGGGTGGGCAGCTGGGCTGGGATCTCTCTCCTCTGGGGCTCTCCATCAAAACCAGCTGCTCTGTTTCCCAAATCACTCCAGCAGGCCCTGCAGGGCTTGGGAGGACTCCTCACCTTCAGAGACACTGCCCAGAGTTGTCTGGCCTCTGGTCCTCAGCCCCTCTTTGCCTTTACTGCTGCATTTCACTGCCTCTGGCCTTTGGTGCGCCTACTCCAACTCAGATGAAGAAATGCTGCCAAAGCTAGGGCCAAGTGGACAGTCTGGCTGTGTATAACGTCACACCTCATTACTGCTGTCTCTGCCCTGGGAATCTCGAAGGAAAAAAACTAGATTTTTCTATTACAACCATGGTTCAGGGTGTTCCCCACCCTCCCCACCTGCATCATCAAGTGCTCTGTAGGGCAGGCCTGGATGCTCAGCCCCTGTGGGGAGGGAGCTGCAGCCTGCAGGTGACAAAATGGGTCCCAGAAAGAGGAAGCGTGGGAGCAGTACTCAGGTTTTGAAATGACGACTATGACTCTAATGTCCCTGGTCAAACTAAGGAAAAGTGCTGTGAGCAAAGACACTATTTGCATGCCTGAAGCGATGTAAAGCCCTTGTGCCCCATGATTCGGACCAGCTCACAGTAGCTTTGTTTTGTTTCTGTTTTTGCTTTTGTTTAAAAAAACCCAACACTTTGGAGGAGACGAGAAAAATATTTACATGGCTAAATTTTAATGTCTCCTCAATATTAAGACACCATTGTCAACAAGGTTAAATGCCTGCTAAATCTTAGGCCTAACACACATGAATTCAAGTAAGTCACAGGTCAGCCTTCACCACTGAGTTTCCACAACACCATAGTAATAGAGTTTTAGCCTGGACAGGACTCCTGTAACAAGAGATGCCTACTTGATGAACTCCCAGGGGGCATTTTCTACATTACGATTTTCCGGTTTTCCCGAAGTGTGGTCAAGCTCTTCCTACTGCAGTACAGAGCAGTGGGTACCATCATTCACATAGAATTACGCTGTTCTCCCCCAGTCTTAGAGAAATGGAGCTTTGCTCTCTCCCTAAATATCTCTAGATTAGATTTCATCATTTTCCCTGAACCCTTAAATTTTCAAAAGTTGTTTGGCACTATCCTACATCCTTTTGGCTGCCTTTAAATCCCTGTCGTCTAAGGCTTATCCATTTCATTGGAAATGAACAATAGCTGACTACTATATTTTGACATAGAATGACCTTGAAGTCATATTACATTTCAGTCAAGTGCTAAATAAAATTTGGGTGTCCCGCCTCCTGTCACAGCATTATAGTCATGATTTAGAAAATAGAAGTGGTTTTTGTTTTTGTTGTTTTGGCAACTGGTCGTTAGGGAGATCCAAACCCTTGACCTTGGTGTTACCAACACCCTGCTTTAACCAACTGAACTAATTGTCCAGCCCAGAAAATAGCAGATTTAAACAGTGAAGGATTTTCAAATTAGGTCAAGAGAAATCTGATACACAATCCCAGCATGGCTAGCTCCTGGGCCCCCACTGTATGTTTACTCTAAATCTTTACCTTTTTTATGTGAATTAAGCCTCTAAGTCCTTTAAACAGATGATTATCCAAAATAATTTTTAAAACTTTCTTTTAGGGTGCTGAAATATCGCCATCAGAGAAAGAAGTTGATTAGCATTTTATGATTTTTGTGACATTGTTTATCTGAGCCTTTCACAAGGCATCCTGATACTAGGCAGGCCCCTCCCAGGAAACAGGATAAATTCAGGTATGAGGTTTACTCTGCTAGAACAATGTAGTAACTATGCAAATGCAGCATTAAGAAGAAGGAAAACTGTGACGAGGCAAGAATAAGAAAGGTAAACCCAGAAGAGCACATGGAGACTCAGTTGAAGGTCAGGTTCAAGTAGTAAGTAGTGTTCTCTGAAAGTCTAAGGGGAAGGGAACATCTGAGATTTCAGCTTCAACCATCCCTTAAAGCTATAAATGTGAAATGGGGCTTTAAACAAGAGAGTAAATGAGACTGGATTGCGATGTGGAAGGAAAGATAGCTGCTGCTTTGAGTAATGAAAGCCAAGGGGTAAACCAGAAGAAAATGAACATCGTTTCACTTCACGAAAGCGTGGGTCAGTAGTGTTGGCGGCACAGGTAACAGGTAGAGCCTACAAAATGCCATTTTAGTGAGAACTTGGAGAAAAGGGGTGGGAACCAAAGGAGGAGGGACAGACTTTTGATGTGGTGGGTTTGTGGGTCTGACTTTGTTTTCAGGCAGACTGAAAACAAAAAGAAAGAGACCCTGGGGGTCCACGGAGCTAAGACTACAGTATTTCAAAACATCATATTTGGAGTAACAGGGAAGCTTACATCCTGTTGGACTCTTATAGCCTGGCCTGTTATGCCCAGAGGAGGAGAATAACTGTTCTTCTCAGATAAAAGGGGAGAATTCAGAAAAATAAAAGAGATGCTTTGAACTGACAACTTCAAATGTTTTAGAAGAAAAATGAAAGTCCTAGTTCTAAACCCAGCAGAGAACAGATATCTTGAGAGGGGGATGGTTGGGGGTAGGGATCATTTCAATGCATCCTTGAAGAAACAAAACCAGCTCCATCTCCTTAACTCTCAGAGCTGGGTCACAACAACGCCTCTCTGCTAGAGGACAAGCATGGGATCGAGGTTCTCAGTCTGCTCTTTTAGTGAGATTTCACTATGGGAAACTTTTGTCCTCAATTCCCATCTCCAACTTCTAGAACACTAAAGTTGGCAGAACTGATGATTAAAACAGTAAACAGTCATCATCAGGCATTCTGCCAAGGGTATTATATATGTTACCAAATCCAAAGACATTAGAAAATCCCCCTAAGAAGTCAGCACTATTACTATTATCTCCATTTCCCAGATGGAGAAACTGAAACTTAGAGAAGTCACTGTTCACTGGCTGAAGTAAATGGTGCAGTAAATGGACTAGTAGTCAGAAATGAGTAGTTCAGGTAATAAAACCAGAGGAAGGAAAGACATTCTGCTGCAATGAAGATTCGACTTTTACTTGTGCATGTGTCCGTATATGCAAAACACACAGCCTAAAATTATGTAACTATTAAATGTACTAACAAAAGGAGAAGGTGTTTCCAAAATTCAAAGGATACGTGCCTGTTATTATACAAGTATAAACTCAAGAAACAATGAAAGCCACCATGCCTTAGGAAAACCAGCCAATAAAACTATAGCTTTGGATCATTTTGGCTCTCTACACTGGAACAGTTGGGTCCATATGTGGACTATTGCTGCAGTTTCTAAGCTTGGAAACTTAAGAACCAACGTGTAAATTTAATGATTGCACTTGGCAAAGGGCTGTAGACCCAAAGATGCATTTTAAATTGCAATATATATACAGCATAAAGTGTCAGGTCACCACGGGGAGCCTGTAGGTTCAAAAACAAAATAAAAAATGGAGAAAAGACACAGAAATGTAATGGGATTTTTTATTTTCTAAAAAACATTCAGAGACTCAAAAAGTTATCTAGTCAAAAAGTCCTCCAAAGCTGCTCCAAAACTGATCTGTGCTGGCCCAGTAGATCAGGCAGAATCTACAGCCCACATCAATGGCCCAGCCATCTTTGTTCTTAGTCGCTGGGCCCATCCTTTCCACTTATCAGGGAGTGGTTTCATCCCAGTCAAACATAGGCAGGGGAACTAGCTGCACTGAACTGGAAAATCATATTTCTTCATTTGGAGTACAGTGATAACAGTGACAAATGTTTCTAAGTTTGTCCAGAAATAAGACCCAAAAAAAGCAATATGACTTGGTTTGGAACACTAACCAATTTTCTTCTCCTGTACTAAGCTGTCTGTTGGGCTTATTTTTTTAAAGATATTTAGTGTGAATTTGCACATTGTGGGGCCACAGCAGCATTAAAAAAAAAAAAAAAAAAAAAAAAAAGAGGATTTAACCTAATTGAATCATGAATTCCCAGAAAACTTCCCTGAAGCAGTTTTCTCCACAACTACAGTTTGGCTGCAACCTCATTCCACACTGCAGATCCAAATGTGATTGAGCAGTGTAGGAAACACCACCAGATCTGCACAGCACAAGCTCAGTTACAAGCTGGATTTTCATATCTTCCCCAAAATCTGTGCCTTACTTGATCGTGAGAAAAATTAAGTGGCACCTGGAGTGCAATGACACAAGGAGAGTCATCAGTAGAGACCAAGGAAAAGAATAGGATGTGTCTCTCCACAAAGCCTATTCCAGAGTGACAGAAGAAGCATCTGCTCTATGATAATATTGGGGGACCTGATCACACCTCTCAGCACTGGACAGATCATCTAGGCAACAAATCAACAGAGTAACCATTACTCTTTCAGAGGGAGAGAAGAAATCTAGGGTTATCAGAGGTGGGAGGGGAGAGTGAGAGGGGCCTAGGGAGAGATTGGATAAAGGGCATAAAGAATAAGTATGATTTGTAATAATATATATACTAATAATATTGATTTGATCAACATATGTCAACACTGAATTCCAAAAATATGTATAATCAATTATGATTCAGTAAAAAAAAGAAGAAAAAAAAAATTAAGTGGCACACTGATACTACTTAACCAACCTACTTTACTTCTGAACTTATCTAGAAGGAAAATTAGCATCAACCCCTTGACTTCTCACAGGAAGAAAATGCCAAAGGAGCTGCTGATACTAACCAACTAAATATGTGTATTCTAGCAGAGGCTTGCCTTTCCATCTCATGTGTAAGGGACGTATGAATGAGGAAGGTCATGGAAAATAATTGCCAATTTACATTAAATATTCCTTTACAACTATGTGAAAAAACTTTCAAATATAAAATCTCCTTTGTCCTTTACAACAACCCCGTCAGGTAACCAGGACAGTTAAGAATAACAATAAACGGGTAAGAATAACAAATAAACTTAGACACAAAGAGGTTATGCCATTTGCCCAAAGCCATAGCCAGGTAACAGGGGAGCCAGATAAAAAATAGAGCTATGGCCTTTTCTTTTTCTAAAGAATGACAGTCAAATAACTTTTAGGTTTTGCTGACTCAAGGGAAATTTATCAAGAGAAAACCAACATCAGTTCAAACCTCCATAGACAGTTTTTTCTTAACCTTTTTGTTTAGATATAAATTATATTCAGTAATGTACAAAATGTGCACTAATCTTATGTGTATATAGATTGGTGAATTTTTACATATGTATATGCATTTAAGTACACACTTGCACACATGTACATACACCAGTGTAACCACCATTGAGATACAAAAGATTTCCAGCATTCTCATGCCTTTTCCAAGTCGATCCCTGCCCCAGACAGAGCCATTATTCTGACTTTTCTCATGAGAGATTAATTTTGCCTGTTCTTGAACATGACATAAATAGAACCGTACAGGATGCACTCCTTTTTGTCTGGCTTCTTCACTCAATATTATGTCTGTGAGATTTACCTATATTCATCAGTAGCTTCATTTTGTGAATATGACATTTTATTTATTCATGATCCTATTGATGGATTATTTTGAGTTTTTGGCTACTGTAAAGAAACCTGCTATGAACATTCTTATATATGTTCTTTGGTGAACTTTTTTCCAGGGCGTATACTAGTGTACTGTGGAATTGCTGAGTTACAGGGTAGGTATGTCTTTATTATTAAAGAACACTGCCAACGGTTTTCCAAAATGGTTTAACCAATTTACACTCCCACCAGCACTCTCAATTGGAGAGTTCCAATTGGTCCACATCTTTGCCAGCACTTGGCATTTGTCAGTTCTTCTCTAGGTAATAATGAAGTGGTATCTTATTGTATCTTATTTTGCATTTTTCTGATAACTAATAATGTTGAGCACCTTTTCATGCACTTCTTGGCTATTGGTATGAAGGATTTGTTCAAGTTATCTGCACATTTTAAAAATCAGTTTATGAGTCTTTGTTTTTTTAAGGTATATACAATCTTTGACAGTCTGTGACCTGGTGAAGAAAAAGTCATAATTTTTAAAAGTCCAATCTAATCATTTTTTTCTTTTATGGTTATGATCAGACAGGTAGTTCCTATGGTTTCTTCTCAAATACTAGTTCTCAAATTTTTTGATTTCAAGACCCATTTACACTCTTAAAATCTATTGAGAACACCAGAGTTTTTGTTTATGTGGGGTATATCTATCAATATGTACTGTATTAGAAGTAAAAGTAGAAAATTTATAAGTATTTATTAATTCGATTTATTCATTTATTTTATGAAACTATGTTTTCCAAAACAAGCAGAAATTGTGAGCAGAGCGACTTTGTTTTACATTTTTGTAATCTATTTAATGTATAGCTTAAATTGGAGTCTCATACGGGTTTTTGCATTCACTCTGCAGTAGTATGTGTTTTGCTTGAAGAAAAGCCTCACAGAAATATGTAGTTGGAAAGTGAGGTGCATTCTAGTAGCCTTTTCAGATAATTGTGGATATTCTTCTTTGATAATATACCAAAACTCAACAAATAATAGTTTCCTGAGATTAGTTGCAACGTGAAATTAGGAACCATATCAGTGAACTTTTTATATTTTGTTACATTAAGATCCATTGGTCTATCTCGCACTTGAATAGGTCTTTTTACCCATGCATGGTTTTGCAACAGCATGCCTTGGTCATTTGGAAAATATTGGTTCACCGAATTATGCAAATCTTCCAAAGATTTACACAGTTCATTATATAATTATTAATAAAACTATATATACTATTCATTAATATCACCACTGATCTCATCAGAGAAGTCTTATTGGGAACCTGTCAAGCTCACATTAGTATATACTGTGATGGGCTCATTTTATTCATTTTTGAGAGTGTATGTCAAATACCTAAGTCTGAATAACTACAGATTTTAGTCTTTTCAGCTAAAAATAATATTACATGAAAAAAATCCACTATTTCCTCCCACAATTCAAACAATTGGACTAGTGCTTTTTCTTGAGCTAACCATCATACTTTGGTTTACGGTGAAGTGCTTTATGTTTGTTTTCCACGTGGTCACAGAATACAAAATATTAATGTAATGTTTAAAAAGTATTAAAAGAAAGTGGATTTAATAGTCAAGATTTAATAAAATTAATAAATGTTATTGCTTCATCCATACATGCTAAAGTGATTTTTTTTTTTTTTTTACTAAAAGTTTATGATAATCAAGAATACAATGACTATTACTACAGTCATGGTGCCACTGCCTCGATTCACGCTAAAGTGCCAGCAGTTTCACCCACCATTGATTTTGCACCATCAGTGCAAATGTCAACACAATGTACAGACATGCCACATCTCAGCACTATCATAAAAATACTCCTGACCTCAAAGACTCCCTAAAAGGGTCTCAGAAAACCCCAGAGATTCTGGGGACCACAATTTAAGAACTACTATTCTGATAGCTTTAGTTTTACTTTTCACAATTAAAGCTATAACTTTCCCTCTAATTAACGTTTTGGCTACATTCCACAAGTTTTAATATGTTGAATTTTATTACGGTTTGGTTCGAGGCATTTCCTAATGTCTACCAAAATTTATTTTGTTGACCCATAGGTTATTTGAAAGTGTGTTGCTTAATTTCTAAACATTTGTGAATCTTCTACTTTTAAAAAAAAGTTTCAATTCTAGTTTGATTTCACTGAAGTCAGACAATGAAGTCTTTGTGATTTTAATCCTTTCAAATTTGTTGAGACTTGTTTTATGGCCCAGTACAATTTGGTAGATGTTCTATATAAACATGAAATGAATGTGTTCTCTGCACTTGTTGGCTTAGTGTTCTATAAATGTCAGGGCTAGCTGGTTAGCTCAGTAGGTTATATTGTGTGTTATAACACCAATGTCAAGGGTTTGGATCCCCATGCTGTCCAGCCACCAAAAATAAATAAATGAATGTCAGGTCAGCTTGGTTAATAGTTTTGTTCAATTCTTCTGTATGTGTACTAAATTTTTGTCTGCTTGTTATATGATTTACTAAAAGAACTGTGTTAAAACTTCCAATAATGATTTGAATTTGTCTTTCAGTTCTCTTCACTTTTCCTTTATATATTTAAAAGCAGTGCTATAAAATGCATACAAATTTAGGGGGTTTTAAGTGTTCCTACAAAATCGACCACCTTATTATGAAATATCCCTCTTTATCTCTAGAGATACTTCTTACCTAAAGTCTCTCTTCTGTGTGAAAAAATTGTGTGGGAAGCAATAAGTCACTCACAGCAAAATGAAATTTGGATAAACAATTATCACCTGCCAGCTGGATATGATCCAATACCTGAGGCCTACAACTCTGCTATGCTTAATAGATCACACGTAAGGATAACTGACGCCCCTCCGATCTTCCACCATCCCACCCTCAACCAGGCCGAGCCAGCGACAATCAGTCCACTCCTAGCATTACATAAAAAAATCCCAACCCACTGAGTTAAACATTTTGACTGTGTCCCCATATCTTTTGCATTCTGCTCTCTCTTTTCTATTCTTTTTTTTTTTTTCCCTCTGTGCTTTGCTTCTTTTTAAATTTTTTTTAAAGATGACCAGTAAGGGGATCTTAACCCTTGACTTGGTGTTGTCAGCACCACGCTCACCCAGTAAGCAATGGCCATCCCTATATGGGATCCAAACCCATGGCCTTGGTGTCATCAGCCCCACACTCTCCCGAGTGAGCCACAGGCTGGCCCACTGTGCTTTGCTTTGATATTTTTTGACTGATATGTGCATTTTGCAGCAAATTTGTTCAAAGATTTCCTAATCCCAGGTCTTTTTCTTTTTTCAGCTCTAAAATGTCCATTTGATTCTCTTTTTCCCATTATTTGTAGAGCTTATTGAAGTTTAATTCACAATAAAATTTACCCTATTTATGATACAATTTTGTGATTTTTAAAAAATATAATCGAGATATAGAACAGTTACATCTCTCCCTAAAATTTCTTTGTTCCCCTTTGTAGTCAATCCTTCCTTCTGCCCTCAACAACTACTGACCTGTTTTCTGTTTCTGTTTTATTCTTTTTTATCAATTGCAATTCTCGGGCTGGCCAGTTAGCTCAGTTGGTTAGAGCATGGTGTTGATAAGACCAAGTGTTCAGATCACCATACTGACTGGCCACCAAAAAAAATTGCAATTTTCTGTAGAAATTTTTCATTTTTGTCTCATTTTTCTAACTTTTCCAGCTTTTTCCCAGCTTTTTCTCTATTTTCTTTAATACATTTATTACAGCTATTTTAAAGCCCTTGTCTATACATCTGGATCATTGGTGGATCTATTTCTACTGTCTGCTTTTCCTTCTGCCTATTGGTCACATTTTCATAGACATTGTATGTATTTCTTGGACACTGTATGTAAAAGAACTTGTAAAGATTGAAGATGATGTTATTTTCCACCAGAGACAGTTCACACTTTTCCTTTGTTAGGCAGATTGTGTTGCACTGGGTGAGAGCTGGGATATAGCTTTAGTTTGATTCCGTTTGCCTCTGATTTTAAATGTCTTGAGGGTGAGACTTACTCCCTCTAGCAGGAAGTTGTCTCCTAAGCTTCATAAAACTGTGGGAGCTTTCACTCTGCATTTTCAACCCAGACTCATCAAATGCCCCCAGGGGAAATAAGAAAGGTCAGAAGACTTAACTCACCTGTGAATGGCTTTTCCCTCTCTGGAATTCTGAGATAGTCCTCTTATATTTGATCGTTTTCAGTGTCTTTTAAAATATGACTTCTCTAATTTAACTTTTTGTTCTAGTAGTTACAGTGGGATTGATGACCTGCCACAACTACTATAGCCTACCTAAAAGTGAAAATCCTTTAAATAGCTTTTAAAAGAGACAGAAGTCATTAATATCATTTTCCCTCAAACACCTAAGTAAACTGGAAAGCTAACAAAATTGTTAAGTATATAGCTGCTGTAATTTACACATTCATTTTAGGGAGATTGAATTTAAGCAGAATGGTGGCATTTTTATGGTTTATATATCCTATGACACATTAGGGTTTCTTGTACAATCAAAATGTACGCTCCATCTGTGACGTGTGTGGGAGGTCAGTGTGCTATAGCAGAACACCTAACAGTTGACAGAATACTGAGCTTTAATCTGAACTCCCAAGAAAATAGGACAAAGAACATATGGTGAGTAAATTTTCTGGAGTACATTTGGGGAGTAAATGACCCCTAAGGTGCTCATTTTACCTTTTAAAATATTAGGATATATTTTACACATTCAGACAGACTTCTGGCATAAATGAGGTAAACATTTGAGTATCTGCTACCCAGTGCCATAGAACATACCAATACTTTTGAAGTACTGCTCCTTGATACTCCCACCTGTCTTTTCCTGAGTAATATCCATTATCCTGAATTGGGGGTTTATCGTTTTCTCAATTTATATATATATATATATATATATATTTTTTTTTTTTTTTTTTTTTCCCCCCTAAAGATGACCAGTAAGGGGATCTTAACCCCTGACTTGGTGTGGTCAGCACCACGCTCTCCCGAGTGAGCCATGGGCTGGCCCTTAATTTATATTTTTACCATGTGTAGGCTATCCCCGAACAATAAGTTGTTGGATTTATAAGCATTTAAACTGCATGTAATTTTATACCGTATAAGTTCCTCTGCAATTCCCGCCCCCCTCAAACCGCGTGTTTGTGAGTTTTGACTAAGTTGATGTGAGTAGCTGTTGTGAAAGACCTAACTCGTCTCAAAATTCTGTGCTTCAGTTCCCTCCACTGTAAAATATACAAAGGAGAGTTTAAACTGGATCACCTGTAAATACTCTTCCAGATCTGAAATTTTTACTTTTTATAATGAGTTTAAAGGTGTATAGATTGTTCTAACAATATAGTTCTGGTCATAATTATGATCTAATCAAGGTCGGCTGTTTGATCAAGAACATAATCTCTATGGGAAATGTGTCATAGCATTATTTTCAGACATTTTGGCAAGATTTAAAGGATCTAATACTTGGATATAATACTTATGCAAGACAAGTCATTTTGACAGCAGGTTTGAAGTGGCATGTGCAGTGATCAGAAAAGACAGAATTCACAATGCAAAAATGCAAAGTTTATTTTCTTAAATAAAATACTATATTCATATCTATACAAATAATTATTACAACCATTAAAATGTTACATTTAACAATAAAAATTTCAAAACTTTAAACAAGAGCATGGTTCAGAATATTCACACCCTAATACAATGCATTTGTAAAAAGATGTCAAAATAAACAGGACCTATTCTTATTTACAACTGTAGGACATTCCTGGTCATATTATACATATCTGCTCTGGATTCCATTACAAAACAAATTAGTTTCTGTTAGAATTAAAAACCAGGTGATTTACAGTAATAGGACACAGTGCACAGCACACATTGCTGGCATGGTAATAGATACAAATATTACACTATTGAAAGCACTAAAATTAGTTTTTTTCCGGTGACTGCCCTACAGTAAGCTTCTCACCCAGTGTATAAATAATTAGTGAAGGTAATTATGTTCTCCTCAGATTTTTCAATCTTTTTTTCCAAAATGAAAATATATATATATCTAGCCTGCTGAAAGTGGAAGCAAATCTTTTCTTCACAGTAACAAAACTGCAGCATCTTAAGCAACACTGTCTGGTCCCTTTCTTCTTGGAAGATCAACAGTTCAACTCCCCTTAAAGGTTACCACTATAGTCAAGTCCAGTGCCTCAGAGAACTCACAGATGAAAATGATTTAGAGACCTCAGGGTGGGAGGACTGAGAAGTCTCAGAAAAGTGAAGATGGGATTTTGATGGATTAAATTTTAAATTCCTATGACATAGTATGGTGTATAACTGTATACACAACTGAGCCAAAAAAAGAAAAAAATATTAAAGATCGCCTTTTTAAAAAAATGTGTTAAGATACAAATGAAGAGTTATCTTCTATGTCTCAAACTCTGGTGACAGATTACACAGTCATCCAGAATAACACCAATTTAGATATTATGCCCAATATTTTCAACCCAAGTTGGTTCATGTTTATGAAGCATCTGACCACAAGCAGAAAAAGATTACAGTTGACAGAGTTTGTGCAAATCTAGAAATAAGGATGTTGAATGACCACCACATATAAGCTTGGAATTTAAAAGGAGTTTTTCTACTAAGTAGTTTTTTTTATTTTTATTTTTTTTGTTTTTGTTTTGTTTTACAAGATCAGCTTCAAAGATGGCTCAGAGAATGATAAGGCAACAATGAGAAACATCAGCTGTACTTGTCTTCTAGGAGGTGTTTGATTACATAGCATGTGCCATCCTGGCTGGTCCCTTGCTATAAAAGCGGAGTGGGTGAGTGATATGTTCTGATAGCTGGTCTAAGGACCAGAGGCACAGTTTCAGGTAAAGTGCAGTACCAGGGCAGAGGCATGGGGACAGAACCAGAAGCTCGGTGTCCAACAAGGTTCTCAACGCTTCTCACCAGCGTATCTAGACTGCCTCAATCTAAACTTGGTGTCTCCCCACAGACTCTAGTAGAAACACTCCCTAGGTTTCACTCTAGTAGAAACCTACACAGGAAGAGTAGAATGCAGAGAGAATAGTTAAGTAAAAAAAAAAAACCAAAAAAAACAAAAAAAACTTTTTTCTGTTAAACTCTGGGGAAGAAAAAATGGTAACATTCAGCCAAAAAGGCATCTAGAGAAAAAAAACTAACTTCTGCCTTTAATTTGCATATATGTATCATAAAATCATCACTCACAGATTAACTTCACACTAGTTCATCTGGTCATTGGCTATTCCTATTGCCCTCCAGATATATACAGACACAGATGAATTACCTCCAGCAAAGGCAGAATTTATATGACAGAATTTACAACAATGACTTCCAGGCTAAGGATAGCAACCCAAAGCCATTTCATTCTGGTACCATTTGCCCTTTATTCATTCCTCCATGGGGAAAAAACAAATCCATCAGGCTGGCAGCTCAGTTGGTTAGAGCATAGTGCTGATGACACCAAGCTCCAGGGTTCAATCCCTGTGCTGGCCAAAAAAACCAACAACAACAAAGTCTACCAAACCAAGGAATAGAGCTATATGGCACATTGAAATATTTTAGATCAATTTGAACTAATTTTGTTCCAAGAAATTGTTGTTGCCCCTTAAGAGACTAGGAGGCATAGTGGTTCCCAAAGCCAGGAATGGGGAATCACTGATTTGGGAGCGTGAATCACTACCACATGCTGATCTAATAGACGGTGGGCCCAATAAATGTCTCAAGGCAAAGGAGTAATCATCCTGCTAAGGAAATGAATGACTAGGTTCCCTGCCACCTGTAGGACATGGAGCAGATGGAAGAAAGTAAGAGTCTAAGTACCGTGTATCAAAGGAAGAATAAAGCTAAGAAGATGCTTATTAGTAAGTCTTTATACTTTCTCAAAATCTTTAGATTTTACTCCCATTAAAAAGTGTTTCTACATTTTTTTTGGAGTATAAGTTTTAGCCTCTCCATGAAATGGTTAATGTTAGAAGGCAGGAGCAAGGCAAATCAATTATCTTTAAAATTCTTAAATAAGTTTGTATTTTATGAAGGTTGATTTTTAAAAGTTGATCTTCATTGTAATTCATCATAACCCTGATATGTGACTGGAAATTGCTGCAAAAGAACATTCCCTCCCTTCTCTTTCCACAGACCATGTTAAATTTTATAAAGCATGATCGTCGTGGAATTCTGGTGCCTTACTTAGAAAAAGGGTGCTATCTCTGGTACCCCAAAAGGTCTTACAACAAAAACAGAAGTAAATTTCCTGAAGCAGTATAAAATGACATATAAGACTTCCCAAAGCAACCTGTATTTTCCAAAAAAAGAAGTGACACTGGATATCTTTCATCTATGATTGACACATTAAAAGTTTAGACATGAAGAGAAATCTGAAATTTTTTACTTCATTATAAGTTATTGTTGAGCATTGAGAGGAATCAACCACTTTCTGTAACTGATTTTACTGTGATCAATAATGCTAAGAGAGAGAAGGAGAAATTATTTAATCAATGACCCTCACTTATGACTCAGACATAATTTCGTGTATTTCCAGAAATTACAAAATTATTTGTAGAAATGGTTTTACTTTCTATAGTCATATGTTAGCAAGCCAAGAATAAGATCAAATTTGTTATAACAAAAATTTACTGCATTTTCTGCCATTTCCTTTACGAAAAATTATATCCAGATATCACTAGATACTATATAACAAATTTCCTCCCCAAAATCAGGTAGCTCTAATTATCAAATACTTAATACTGCTGGTAAATCTCATATAATAGTGTTTTGAAATCAAATAAGAGTATTATGGTTTGAATACTTTCAAAATTGAGCCCATATATGAAATGATCTCTTACGTGTATAGGCATATGTCTGCAAGATAATTGGAGCTACATGTGAACAGTGGCCCAACTATCTGCAGATGGTCAAATAAGCCTTACTAAGACTCATTCAAAATCAAAGTGTTATATTCTCGGAATGAAAGCTCTGAGAAATGCAAATGCTATCTCTGAACATAGCTGACCAGGAAAATCCATCATTGCAACAGAGCTATCTGAAAACAGCAGGCTTTGAGTCCTTTGCATTGCAATGTTCAAATTGAGCTACTCCTTAGCCTGTTACCTTAGTTCCAGCAGTCTTACACTGAGCAGAACCCAAAAGCCACTGTGGGCGGTGCATGCAAGTGTGTGGGTGCGCGCGAGACAGAAAAGAGAGACAGAGGGAGAATGAATAGCCAGACACATGGGAGAATGCCCTTCTGGAAATTAGCAGATTGGACCTTTCAAGTACAAAGAAAAATGTGAATGTTAAAGCTTAAAGTTCGCTTAAGAGAATTACAAAGCAAGTCATAAATCTCACTTTTTTTCTCAATAAATAACTACCGTGTTTATCTCGTCTTGTTTAAGTAACTTACTCATGAAGCTCTCCTATTCTTCTCCAAAACCATTTTGGAGTGAAAAAATATAGGCTTTTTTATGTTTATGACTTTTTTTCTTTTTTGCCCTCAAGGAGGCTGCTTTAGTCAGCAGCAGAAATAGATAGGAAAGTTTGGTAAGAACAGTTGAAGAGGCACAGTGACCCTTTTGCTGAGTCTTTGGAAGAGGTATTCAGTTAACTGCTCTGACCATCTTGGGAGGCTTTATTAGCACTAAAACAAATAAACAAAAAAGCTATGCTGGTCAGTGGGTTCACTTCATTAACAGAGCAGACAGCAATTTACATGCATCTTTCTCACACCATCCCATTTCTGGCAGAATATAACAACAAAAAGTAATGGGTTTAAGAAAATGTATACATACAGTTTTCTTAATTTTGTTTTTAAAGTTTTCAAAATTCAATATATGTGTCTTTAAATGTAGTTTTAACCTCATTGGAGCTTTTAAAAACCCTTACCTATATCAAGTTTTTCTGTTTTAGCAGGTCTCATGTTTCAGTTTCCCATTTTACATGGCAGACCTACTTTTAAAAGACCAGTTTATACTTTAAAATCTGTGTACATGCACACTCATACACACACAAACATATATAAAAACTACACTTTTATGAAGCACCATTTCACACCTACCACCAAGAAAAATAATGAGCAAATTTATCTTATAATTCTGTTATGAAGGATAATAATGCAATATACAACACCATATTTAAAATATAAATATCAGTAAATGAAAATACTGACAGAGCTTAAAACTCTGTTCAGAAATGTTTTAAAAGTAAGGCTCAAATAAATGTGTAGATTCCAAACACTATTTGCTGATAGGTCCTAATATTTAAATAAATGCAAAAGAATTTATTTCAAGATCAAATAAATAGAATAAAGAGAATAATAAATCAAAACTCAATTGATGAAACACCAATCTTTAACTGAACTCATGCAAAATTCCACAATATAACTACTTTTATCCTTATAGCCTGATGCAGAATGGAGAACATTTACGTACTTTACTTTTTATCTTTCTATTTTTAAGGCTAATTGTCTAAGGAAGACCTTTAAAGGATCTTGGCACATTAAAGGATAATGTGGCTCCCTAACTTGAATAATAAGACATGAAATTCAGATAATTTATGAATTGTTATAATTAAGAAGCAATCCCCATATAGTCCAGCCGCCAAAATAAATAAAAAGAAAGAAAGAAGCCCCTACCTAAACCAAACATTGGGAATAAAGGCTGATTAAACAATTCATTTATTTGCTAACTGCTTGACTTTAACTATAGACTATCAATTCAACACCTGCCATGGGTAAGAAACAGTGCTAGATGTTGATGTTAGCCAGCATTTGGTTATGAGCCACTGTGTTTTATCAAGCTGCCTATATTCTGGAGAGCAGGTCAACTACCTCAACTGTTTATTTTACAGATTATCAGCAATCAAGTTTAACACCAAGGTTCCTTCCTACTACCTAGCACATGCCGAGTTGATCTCCTCCAACTTCCAGTTGATTAGTATTTGGAGAATATAAGATTACAAATCAAACTTCAAAATGTAAATCTGCCTGGAAAATAAAAAGCACACCATGCAGTTAAAAATGAAAGATAATTTGTTTTTGACAACCCAGTATTTGCATCATCTCTGACATGGCTTCCCTACATTCAGAAGATAATTAAAAATTGATTATATAAACACAAAGACACAGTTTCTCTCTTCATGGACATGTATGTGTGCATGCACATACAAACACATTTGTAATCTCACCCGTTACCTTTAGGTCTAGTTTATTGGTATCTAAACAGCTGAACTGCAATCATGACCTAAAATATGGCTTATGTTGTGGGCAGGTCTGTTAGAGGACTGCTTGGAAGAATCAGAGGCAGAGGAGTTTGTTATTGTAAGCAAAGGTGACATTGCTGAGCCATCGGGAAGAGCAGTAGCTATTTCTGGAAACAAAGATGTCATATTAAAATTGGATAAATGAGAGTTGGTCATGTGCATTGGTGGCATATCAGGGAGAAGAGGAAAACTTGGTTGAGCAAAGCCAACAGGTCTGGGAGGAGATAAAATTGATCCAAATCGGTTATTTAAACTTCCACTGTTTACCTTCTCTGTGCTAGGATTTGAGAACATTTGATTAGAAAAATAGGGGATCGAAATATCATTGGACAGTGTAGGATGAGCTGGAGAGTATGGGGGATAGAAGGAGGGTAGAGTATTTTGGGGATCTACTGGGATGAGAGCTGGAGTTCGTGTGGCACTAGGCTGAGTAACCTGTGGAATGAAAGAAGTATTAGCATTTATTGGTGGATTCATGCCACCCTCGGGAATAAAAGGAAAACCAAAATTTTGCGACAGTGTATGCTGGTCAGGACCTGAATTATCATTAGGTACTTGTGGGCTATCAGGCATGAAGCGAACAATACTTCCTCTCTTCTCTGTAGTGGGTTGTTGACGTCCAAGAATCATACTGCCACTAGTAGAGAGAGGAAGATGGGGAAGACTTGGATCAAAGACATTACTATGTCTTTGGTTTCCAGAACGATTCCTTTCAGGTTGACGAATTTTGGAACCACTGCTGTCTTGCAGGGGATGCCTTGATCTCTGGGGAACTGAAGAATTAGCTTGACGTACAGGAGGACCTTGATCAGCATTTCCATGAGACACAGATGGGTGTGGCAAAGCTGGCCTTGCAACCCCATGCATGTTGGTTGTGACTGGAGGGTTCATGTGGCCCTTGGTCCCATGACTGTCAGTAATCCTCATAGGATTGGACTTCTGTACAGAAACATTGGGACTTGTGTTTCGACCTTGAATATCTCCTGAGGAAGAAGAACTTGAAAAAGGAATATTCAATGTACTGTTCCTGGTGTTAATTGCACCTAAAGACATGTCGCAACTTTCCCTATTCTGACTCTCACTCTCTCTTCTAATATGAACAGTTTCATGAGTAGGAGGACAATTATATTCAATTGCAGAGGATGGACCACACTGTGTATTCCTCTGATGTTCTGAGAGTGATCTCTGGTTCCCAATGACCTGATCACCAAGGTGAGGGGCAAGTAAACTCTGCATAAAACTCTGATGACATGCATTATCACTCTCCCTTGGTGGGATAGCATTTCCTGTTGGGATGCTCTGAACTGATGGATAAGGTAATCTCTTTTGACGGTCGATTGGTGGCGGACCAGTATTCTGACTAATTCGAAAAGCCTGGGACTGCATACTCCTCAACGATGATACAGGGTTACCTATTTCATTATTTCTTGAAGACTGTACTTCAAAATTACTCTGGGACTGTTGACTAGCTCCACTTGGTTTAAATGTCTGACAATCAGAAAGGCGAATATCTGAGGCAACAGTATGGTCCACACGCCCCTGCATATTATGAATAGCCAAACTTTTATTTCTGGGAACATCAAGATAGCTTCTCATTTCAAGCTGGTCTGAAACTCTGGAACCCTGAATCGATATACCCATTCTCTGCTCTGAATTAGAAGATGTCTTTCCAATGAGTGCCTCAGCAGAATAACTTGAAACTCTATTTCTCTCTGGCCTGTGTGGAGTACAGGTCATGTCCGAAGGTCTAGTCACAATACTTGGTTGGGACACCATTTGCTGCTCTAAGCCTCTGGATGTCAAAAGCCTCTGCAATGGATTATGCCCAGATACGTGTTCAGAAGAAACCCCTGAACCTTGCTGTCTGCTTCCAACATCCTGCTGCTGGTGCATAATATCTTGACTGAGATGGTTCTGGGGATGGTTATGGTGGTTCCGACTAGTTGAAGGGTTTTCACAGCTCTTTTCTGGCTGGGAACTTCCAAAATGTTGCTGCATCTGTTGCTGTATCTGTTGATGGTGGGGATGTGGCTGACCACTCTTGGGTCGGGATTGGTCAGTTCCATGGTGCTTCGGTTGCAAGGAAAGCTGAGAGGCCTGAGTGCCCTGAACGAGATTCCTCTTTTTCTGCATCTGGACTTCCTGTTGTAGAGTTCTCTGTTGGTGGACATTATGGGGCTGAGAGTGGACAGAGCTCTCTGCGTGAGGTACATGATGCTGCAGTTGATATAAGTGATGCCTGTCTCTTAACTGCCCTGCTTGCTGTTGCTGTTGCTGCTGTTGCTGCTGCTGCTGCTGCTGCTTTATGTAAAGATGGTTACTATGAAGGTGAGATATCCCTTGAGCTGGAACATGCTGTTGCAGGACCTGTAGATGCTGACTTGCTTGAGTTTGCTGCTGCTCAGCAACTGAAGGCTGAGAATTACACTGAATGTCAGTTTGCCTCAAAGCAGGGGCCACAAAGTTGTTACTAGGTGGAAATAATCGTGTAAGGCCATCTCCATGTGCTGAGTTGCTAACAGGCACAACTGAGTTTGAAGAGTTGGGAGGGATCTGACTAACCATCATTTGAGTTTGATCAGAAATGCTGTCTGCAGTTCGGCTCATCAGGGACATACTCTCAAGCCTGAGTGGGGCTGGCTGACAATGCTTTTGACGTTTAGCTGAAGACAGTAAAAGATCATCTTGGACAGCACGTTTAGCAGAATCTTTACGGCTTTCATGACTTGGCTTTAAGAGTGGTTCTTGGATCTGTGAATTTGGTATGGTGCTAGTCATAGTATTTATCTGTTCTTGAGAATAGTCCGTCATTAGAGATGTTCCAGGAGGCTGACTACTATAGGAGCTAGATGAAGCAGTCAGATTAACTGTTGCAGGAACAGTTGTTTGCTCTGAAGTTTGGGATAGACCCGAACAGCTGACCAGAGGATGGCTGATGCTGCTCTGACGGATAAGATTATTCACACTTAAACTGGTGACATTTTGTGGCTGAGAAGTTGAAACCTGTAAAGAGGCATTTGATGTTTTAATTCCTAAAGAACAACTTGGTTTTTCAAGAGGCCTATCCACGGTTGCTTCAATTGAGCCCTGAGAATTAAATTCATTTGGTGTGGCTTCTGCCTGCCCTGTGCCATTCTCTTTAGGTATCTGTGATTTGAAAGGCTGGTCTCCCTCTAAGGATGATGCTTCAGAAGGCTTTGAAGTAACTTCCCTAATATCAGCCTGGATGCCAACTCTTCCCTTCTCAAGGTTCTCCTGGTCAAAAATAGCTCTTGCTGCAAGAGCTACTATATCAGTTTGCTCTACAAAGGTACAGCTGTCACATGTATTACTTGTTGCATTGCTGGTCACATCCTCTCTAGTTGTGTCAGGAAGCATGGATGCAACCGAGAAACTACGACTACTGCCAGAGCTGGTTGACATGGGAGAGTCAGCCTGCCTACTGGCGAGCAAAGAACCATTAATAACCTCTTGATCGGAGAGGCAGGAATGATGCTGCGGTGGATCTCTATCATCGTTATTCATCAGTAATAATTCCTGTTTGGGATGTAAATCAACACTTGTGTCAACTATTTTAGAATTTTCTGAAGAAAAGTCAGGATGATCCATCTGGACTGAAAGAGATGACTTCTGAGAGTCTTTCTCTTTAGCAAGATCAGAGAGCAGTGTAGTTAAACTCTGTCCCTTTAAGAGACCTGTAGTTCGCACTGTGTCTGATGAATCTTGCTCAACCCTGCAGGGCTCAGCAATTATTTCTACCTCAGAAACACAGTCGGTACTTGTAGTGCTTGTGGTAGATGACAAACCAGAAACCTGAGAAACCAAAATGTGGGGATCATTTGGAGATGGAATCAACACATTGGCTGAAGTGCAGGATTTGGCAGCATCTGACAATGCTAAACTAGTTGGTGGTCTATCCTGAGATGGCTCTTCTTGCAAAATGGGGCTAGAATCTTTGGATTTTGCTGGGGCCACTACAAAATGTTCACTTGTTACAGATTCCCGGGAGGGTGAACTAGACTCTTCTGCTGACTTAGATTTAGATATAGATGCAGGTATTACTGATTCAGAATTTAGAACGTCCAAAGAATGTGATACAGAAACACTTACATTATTTGCCTGGGACACAGTGACAGATGGCAATACAACAGGGAGGCTTTCCAGCAGTCCACCATGACACGATGGCTCTGCTGAGCCTTCAGTGCTGGGGCAGTCTAACTTGCCCACATCTCTGGCTGGATTCAGGGGACATGCTGACTTGTTAGCTGCTGAGTATTTCTTGGCACGTGGTTTCTTATTCAACCTTTTTGACTTCATGTTAGGTGGCAAACAAGTGACAGTGTTCACTGAGGGAGTAGTCATTAGATTATAAGTACTAGGTAGTGTGGCTGAACTATCTGTTGTCATGGGAGGTGCTACAGTTGTTAATGAAACACAGTTAGCTGAGGTTGTTTGACTATTTGCAGCAGTTTGAGGATTGGCAGGCTGGCTAACAGACAATTGTACACAGCTTTGCCCAGCCATCTGTGATATGCTTTGATTGAGGCTGGCCAAAGCACCAAATGTATTCAGGGCAACATTGGTATTTGGATCTTCGCTGGTGGTGGGTTGAATAATTTGCATAGGGGTTTGATTCGTAGTTCCTGATGAAGACATCACAGGCTGCAAAGCAAAGAGCTGTCCGTTTAAAGAAATGGTTTGAGGCTGTTGTTGGTTTGACATGGTAACAGAAAAAGTTTGTGTTGAATTAGATGTTGATAAACATGAAGGTCTTGGTAATATGTGGACAAGATGCTTTCCTCCAAAAGTTTGTGGGGTTGAAACATTTTGCACTGAATTATTAGGGCCTATTATAGCACTGGCTCCATTGACAGGGAGTCGAACAGAACCAGGAGATGCAGCAGAGAGGAGTGGCAAAGGATTCTGATTAGCTGCCTGTATGATTACTATCTGCTGACCTACTGTTTGGTTGGGAACTTCTGCCCTCATCACTGTGGGGCATGGGGTGGTGCTGGGTGGCTGGAGAATGATAACATTTTGATTAGCTGGAGCCGACCCAACTGGCTGAGCCATCTGAATCACCTGCATTGCTGAATTCAGTGAAAGGATATTTTTTGGAGGCTGAGATTTAACTTGTGGCTGGGCAATTAGTGGCTGCATAGGTAAAGATGGACAAGAAGGCAAGGTTACAACTACTTGCTCAACTGGTTGCCCCTCTGCTGGAAGGGAATTATTCAAGTTGATGCCTGTAGTCATGTGTCTACTGTGGTTGGTTATGGTGGGGCTAGTACCAGACTCACTTAATACTGAAGTCACAGAGGAAGATGGTGTCTGGCTTAAGGGCTGAATAGTGTTTCCTGCCAGTTGCAAAGTAGTCCATGTTGTCTGTGTGTTTCCAGCTGAAGAAATTCGAGTAAGGCTATTAATATTTTTCAAATCTGAAGCACTAACACTTGAGGAAGGCAAACAGCAAGAAAGAGTCCAACTATTGTCCAAAGTATTTGCAGAAAGAGTGCTTACAGGAGTGCTGCTCTTCCCTATTCCAGGGGCAGATGGTGCCACCACTGTGGTTGTACTTGTCAAGTCTGTGCTCTTGCTAATGCTCACTGGAGAAGAACCACCTGCAGGTCTGGGAGGCTGGGAGCAGACTGTGGTGGTAACTGAAAGAACAAAGGTGTTTTGAAAATCACCTCTGAAGTCCTGTATGCTCAGGCAGGACTTGTTTCCATGGTGTACTTTAGTGGCAGTCACTGAGGAGCTGGGAGGGATGCTTGTGGCACAAGGGGCTATTTTCTTCAATAATTTGGGGCTCTCTTGCCCATTCTTATTTTCAGAAGAACTTTGATCGTTTAGACATGTGTTCAAGGAACGATGTTGGTGAGGTTCTGGCCCAACTGGAACAGCAATCAGTGAGCCACCGGTCATACCAAGCACACTCGATTCACTTTCAGAAGTGGAAAGCTCAAGAATATTTTGAGCAGAAATGGTAGCAGGAAGACAAAGAGGAACAGGCTGGTTAGCAGCCAATGCAGAAACTGTGGTCCGATGCCATGGCTTGTTTTCAGAAGGGTAAACTCCAGAAATAGACACAGGAGTCACAAGATTGCAAGTTCTCTGTACTGGCACTACATTGGCAGTTTGCTTTTGTAAATTATGACCAACATTAAAGGTTATCCCCTGAACAGCTGTTCCCTGGCTGTTTCCACCAGGCTGACTCCCATTAGAATAAACAATGATATTTTTTTGAACCTGGTCACTAGGAATAACAACAGAGACCTTTGAGTTTTTAAGATTTCCTTTCCAGTGAATTGTGGGGTCATCGTATAAGCATATGTCATTTGCCTTCAGTAATTCAATATATCTGCCATTTTCTTTTTGGATTTCTTCCAGTTGTTTCCGTAGCTTTTTAATTTCTTCAGCTATAATATTAAATATAAAAATTTTAAAACACCAATGAATGTCAGTATTTAAAATAACCTGAGAAAGAACTGTGTACTAAACTACTAAATTCTAATTCTAGCATTCTAAATGCCTCAGTTGAGAATCTTTAGCTCTTTTCTAATACAAGTTCTTTCTTCTGTTTAGAATGGTATCTCAAACCCCTATTTTATCCTTTTAAAAGTATATACCTTTAAAGGTCAACAAATGAAAATTTACTCATAATGCAGAAATCTCAAAATTCCCAATTCAAAAGTTTCCAGTGAAGCAGCTACACAGAGAAGCAAGGGAAGACATATTGATATCATGGTAACATGCTAGGAAAATAACACTAAATATCAATAGAATACCACTAAATGCTGCAACAGCTAACATTACTTGTGGTAGGAACAGATAATCCCTTTTATAAATGGCTTTAGTTTCTACTTTACCCTTTGAAACGATGGGGACTGGTAGGAACATGTAAGAAGTAAAGTGGGAGAGCACCAAAGAAAGCAAAAATGGATCTTTCATGTTCCTTGGTAGGGACAATGTAGGTATGCTACTGAGCAGTGAAGGTGTCTGTCACACCCCTACTCTTTTCTAAAGGAGACAGGTTGACCTATGGGTCCCACTCATGGGGCAGCCTTGGCTGCTGGTATTTATGCTCTGTGACCTCATACATCCCCATCTGCCTTGCCGTAGTGGTAGGTATTCTCATCCCTCCCCCACGAAAGGCAGCCAGTCCTTAAGGTTAATGCCCTATGAGGCTAATGCCTGAAATAAAAAATTGCATTCCAACAATGATGAGCTGAGACTAGAAGATCATTTTTCTCAGATAGTTAAACTAATGGACAAAAGAAAGATGCCAGTGTGCCATGGACATTAGAAATTAAAAGACAATTATTGTTCTAATGATAATGATCATTTCACTTATTGCGCATTTACTGCCTGGCACTTTTCTTTCATTGTCTCATTTAATAATAATAATATTATTAGTAACAACAATAACAGCTGACATGTATCAAGCATTTACTATGTGCTACACTTTAGGCTAAGTGCTTTGCCTGTCTTATCTCTTCTATTTCTCTTAAGAACCAGAAGATGAGTACTGCCTATTATTATCACCATTGTTAGATGTGAGAAATAGGCTCAGGGGAGTTACAGAATTTGCCTAAAGTCAGATAGGTAGATATTACGTGTGATGGTTAATTTCAGGGGTCAACTTGACTGGATTAAGAAATAAGTAGAGAACTAACGAAGCATTATTTCAGGTGTGTCTGTGAAGGTGTTTCCAGAGGAGATACGCACATGACTCTGAGTAGACTAAATGGGAAAGATCCACCTTCAACGTGGGTGGGCACCATCCATTCGGCTGGGGGCCCAGATAGGACAAAAACAGAGGAAAGCTGAATTGGTTTCTCTCTCTCCTGAAGCTGAGATACACTCTTCTCTTCCTGCTCCTGGACATCAGGACCCCAGGCTGTCTGGCCTTGAGATGCCAAGACTTACATCAGCAGTTCTGGGGGGGTACTGAGGCATTCAGCCTCAGACTAAGAATTATACCATCAGCTTCCCTAATTCTCAGGTTTTCAAACTAAGAGCCATGCTGCCAGCATCCCAGGGTCTCCAGCTTGCAGATGGCCTGTTGTGGGACTTCCCAGCCTCCAAAATCATATGAGCCAATTCCTCTAATACATCTCCTCTCATATATCTATATCTGTATCTATATCTATATATCCTATTGGTTCTGTCTCTCTGGAGAACACTGACTAATACACTATGATTATTCTCATTTTAAGATAGGGAAACTGAGACTTGGAGAGCTTAAGTAAATGGCCAAGGGGTACTGAGAGAGTAAATGAAGCTGAGTTTCAAACCTAGGTGGGCCTGACTCCAAGGCCATCGCTCTGACCACTGTGCTAGACTGTCATGTAGATGGTAAATATGTAGAGGAAGCCACCCGGAGGAAAAAAAAAGGATAGAGCAGATGCGCAAAAAAGAACCAGAGAAACAGTGATCATGACAGAGATGTAGCCAGACTTCAGCTGCTTCAGGTGCTTTCCCCAACCCTGGCTTGGCTGTTCAGCTTTTTTGAGCACCATGCCACCTGTATTTTTTTCAATAGTTTCCGTTTTCCCTAAGGTAACTTGATTGCCTCAGCCTTTGTGCTTTAAAATTAAAGCAGCTTTCATTAGAAAAGTCTACATGTCATTATGGCCTTTGTGGGATGCCTCAAAGTGATTATCAAAGATATATTATGTATCTAACTATCTGACAACATCATAAAAAGGGGCCTGGATCATAAAAGACAGCTGACCTAAGTGAGGGGTTGAGTTGTTATTTAACTAAATAAACAAGGACAATTCGGAATGCTGGTCTCCTGGATATGCTTTCCAATATCCTTCCCACCTATTACAATAAACACAGCCCTGCACTGTCCCCACCTCAGCAAATTCTGCCCTTGTTTCTCTCCTTTTAAGTTGACCTATTCAGTTGTCACAGGAAATTCTCTGTCTGCTCTTATGAGAGCTATAAGTAAAGGACAATTGAAATTGGCCTACAACCCTGAGCTTTACACTTTCCTGGTATATTTTTCTTTTCAGCTGCTGTAAGGAGACCTCCCCAGTGCTGGTGAAAAAACAGAACTAATTTCACAGCATAAAAAAGTAACCCCAACCTAAAGATCAAATATTATTAAATGACCAGGCAGTCTGATGCACACATTACATGCAACATAAACAATTATGAACTGAATGTTTTGGCCTTTTAAGTTAATGCACAGTTAAGTCTTGGCACAGGGATATCCTAATCTTGTTAAGTTACACTGAGCAGAACTCTCTGTTACATCCTCTTATGGGATTCCCCTACATACAAGATCCAACTCAAATAAAGGTGATTAAATATTATTTGTATCATGAGTTAGGCAAACATGAAGTACACAGAAGAGTCCAAAATAAAAATTAAGTATATCTTCACGATTATACTTGCTCACAGAGGAGGAAAAAAGAATTAAACTAAAATGAATTTATTTGCAATACTATTCTCCCAAACCCATTGAATGCAGGGTCTTAATAATGTTTTTGAGTTAAAAAAGCCTTCTATATCCTAACATAATTTTCATTGTGACACAAGGCTTAAACCTTTAAAATACAACAAAAAGTAAGACTCTTCAAACCTTTACCTTGTTCATTGTTTCCCCCATTAAGCAGGAGTTCATCATTCTGTCTTTTCAATTCTGTTATATATTTAAAGGCTTGGTCCAGGATCATATTCTTACTCTACAAAAAAAAAATTAACCATTTAAAAGTTTCACTGAAAGTTAAGAACTTGCCAGAAGAAACTTAAAGTTTTGGCTTTATCACATATATATGATATATATTTTTTCATAATTTAAAACAGGCACCATATTCAAAAGCATCTACTGTTCACATTTCATTTACTAATTTCTTTTTTGGCAGCTGGCCAGTACACGGATTATAACCTGGACCTTGCTGTTATCAGCACCATGCTCTATCCAACCGAGTTAACCAGCCAGCCCTGACTTATTAAATATTTATTGTGCATTTACTATGTAGCAGGCATTGTTCTAGGCACTGATGATATAATAGTAAAACAAAGTCCCCTCCCTTGAGAAATATACACACATACACAAATGCACATAAAATAATTAGGTAGTGATAAGATCATACACACACACACACACAAAAGTGCTATGGAGAAAAACAGAGCAGGGTAAGGAGGGGGTGAGGGTGATGGTGGAGGTTACTCTGTGCTATGACTGAATGTTTGTGTACTCTCCAAAATTCATATGTCGAAACCCTAATCCCCAATGTAATGGTATTTGGAGGTGGGGCCTTTGGGAGGTGATTAGGTCATGAGGGTGGAGCCCTCATGAATGGGATTAGTGCCTGTATAAGAAGAGACAAAGAGATGATCTTTCTCTGCCACATGAGGACATAACCAGGAAGCAGGCCCTCCAGGAACCAAATTAGCCGGCTCCTTGGTCTTGAAGTTTCCAGCCTCTAGAACTGTGAGAAATAAATTTCTGTTGTTTAATCACCCCATCTATGGCATTTTTGTTATAGCAGCCTGAACTAAGACACTCTGCTACAATTTTCTGTATAGGGAGGTTGTGGAAGGCCCCTCTGTAAGATTATACCTGAGTAAACACTGGAAGTAAAAGAAAGCATGCTCTGTGGACATGTGGAAGAGGAAGGTCCAGGTAGATCAGAAGGGCCAAGGCCTTCAGGCAGGGCTGGGTTTGGCATGTTTGAGGAACAGGAAGGTGAATGAGGCTAAGGTGAACTTTATGGAGACAAGTGTTAGAAGAGGCCAGAGAGGGCCTTCAAGACCATGTAAAGATTTTGAATTTTAATCTTTGTCTTTATTCTGTTAACCACAACTACAAATTATTTTCATATAAGTCAAGAAAGAAATGTCGCTTCATTGAGTTTTGGTGTCATGCTCCTGGTATATTCCATTCCTAAACTTTTTCAAATAGAATGCATTTTATGTCAAAATGTTCCTTTATTCCTAATTAACAATTTTTTAAAATTGAAAACAAAATACACATATGGCAAAAAAAAATGAAAATAATAAGAAATACATACTGAAGAGTGACATTCCTTTTTGCCTTAGCTCTCTAGACTCTGTTCCAGAGGCAACCACCATAAAGTTACTTGTATATCCTTCCAGAAATATTCTATGCCAATAAATGCCTATATATATCTTTTTTAAAAACTCAGATAGAAGGATGCTATAAACAGTATGCTGTATTATTTTTTATTTAAAAAAATATATCTAGGTGTCAACTTGATTAGATTAAGGAATACCAAGAAATCTGGTAAAGCTGTCTTTTAAGGTGTGTCCATGAGGGCATTTCCAGCAGAGATTAGTATGACAGCCTATGGGGGCTGGGTGGGAAAGACCCACCCTCACTGTGGGTGGGAACCATCTAATCCACTGGGATCCTGGAGAAAACAAAAGTCAGAGGAAAAAGGTGAATCTCTCTCTCTATCTCTGTCCCCTGTCTGGGACATCAGAGCTTGAGACTCTTCATCTTTGGGGTTCCAGGACTTACACTAAGGACATCAACAGCTTCCCTGTTTTTGACACCTTCAGACTGAGTCACACTAAGAGCATCCAGTTTGCAGACAGCCTGTTGTGGGACTTTTCTTCATAATTGTGTGAGCTGATTCCCCTAATAAATCCCTTCTCATATATTTATAACATATCCTATTGATTCTGTCTCTCTGGAGAACCCTGACTAATAAATACATTTGGAGATACTTCTATCCACCATTTAGATATCTGTCTTACTCTTTCTAATGGCTGTATGTACTTTATTTACCAGCCTATTACTGATAAACATTTAAGATATCTAATAGTCATTTCTGGTTTTTATTCTTCAGCTATTAAAAATGTTGCAGTGAATGTTTAACTTCTACTCCACTATTTATATTATTAAATATATCCAGTATTTTATGGATAGCTCTTTTCATATAGGAATCACTGTGACTGAGTACTTTGGTTTGGCTAGTTACAATTCTGGGTTCCTTACTTGAGTCCCCACACAGACCCGACATGTAAACCCAGGAAACTCTTTACTTTAGAAACAGAAACTAATATTTTCGTTTCTTAAAACAAGAATCTGAACAAAGGCAGAACTTGTTAATGCCCAGCCACCTGTCCTTCTACTGCAGACAAGGGGCAGAGCATGTAGCAATAGCGCAGAAAATCTTAAGCTGCTCAGCTTCTCGGAGCCTGTAGTGGATTGTATTATGTTCCCCCAAAACTCACTGAAGCTTGAATTGTGTCCCCCAAGTTTTATGTATTAGAATCTTGGCCCCCACTGTGACTGTTAAAAGGTTGGGAAATCCTATTATGGTATCTGAAAGGGGGAGCCTTGAAGAGGTGATTAGATTGTAGGAGGACTGTGCAGTAGTGAATGGATCAAAAATGGTGGTCAGAGGTGTGGTTCTGAGGGCTTTGAAAGAAGAAAGAGGAAAGTCTGTCTCTTTCTTGCTCTCTCTGCTCTGCCACTACCCTGCCATCACGAAGTCACCACCAAAGAAAGCTTTAACCAGATGTTTTCCCTGGACTTCAGACTTCCTAGCCTCTGAAACTGTAAGCAATACATTTTGTTTTCTTTTTTAAATACCTAGTTCCATGCATTTTGTTATAAGCAACAGAAACAGACTAATACAGAGCTGAATACTGACTTCTTTTGCATATTCTAGGACACTGAGGAAGTGAAATGATTTTGTCTTTCTTTCTTCAGTGATACTCACAGGAATGAAAGCCAAGAGCAAAAAAATAAGATTTTATGGGGAAACACCAATATTTACTGAGCAGCTGTTATACACTGAGATGTGGAGAAAGAAAAACAAATCAGAAGACAGAGTTTGCCATTGTGTTGAAGAAACAAAGAACACATTTAAAAAAACTAAAAAACCCATTTATTGAAATCTAAATCCATCCTGTAGGGAAGAATGAAAAGAACTTGAAGTGTAAGTCCTTGCCAAGGAAGATAATATTGAGAAGCAAGCCGATTTGGCCCTTCAAAATCCTAGGAAGTTTCAACACTGAGAAGCACCAGATACTACAGAAGGTGGGGTGAGGTGTGGCTTTAAAATTCAAGGGACCAGCTAAAAGACTCTTAATAAAGTAACAACAACCCCCCCCCCATATATCCTATGCATCTGGATGACTTCCTCTTCCTTCCCCAACAGCAGGAGACAAGTTTATTGTCTGTGAAACCAGAGAATTTCAACCTCAGGGATACTTGGCACAAAAGTGGACAAGATGAAGCTCCTAAGTGAAAATAGAGGGGTAAAGTAGAGGAATGAGACTCTCTAGCCCCCATCCCTGACTCAACTCCCAGAATAATAGTAACGAGGCTTATACTCCTCTTTCCACCATTTCCTCTCCCAGGGAGCCAACTGATAGATTCTTCTTTGGGGGAAAAAAAAATTAATAGCTACCCCCCAAAAGAAAGAAAAACTACAAATACTGATATTTTTGAGTTCTATAACAACAGCAAAACTAGCACACCATCTAATTATGTGATGGGGCCACCAAAAGACATGCCTATTCAATCAGCTTTTTAACACCTTATTCCCAAGTATGAGAAAACAGCTATGTATCACTAAACGTTTAAAGTAAGACTCCAAAAAGAAAGAAAAAACATCAAACAACATGGCAAAAAAGGAAATCAGAGGAAACAAACACAAAAAATTGAAGAAAACTTCAGGAAAAAACCTATATAACATTTAGAGATGAGACGATATTATATCCACAAAGCAAACATATGGTATGAAAAGGAACAAACAGAGAATAAGAAAAAAAATTCTGAAATTAAAAATATGAGAGCTAGAATTAAAAACAGAAGAATTGGAACAGACCAACAGTTGAGATTGAAAAAGGAGAACAGAGGGTTCCAGAAGTAAAGTCACAACAGAAAAAAAGGGAAAATGGAAATTATGTGGTACATTTGACCATGCAAAAAACTACACTAAGAGATTGTTGGAAGTATGGGAAGAATTAAAGATAAGTATACAGAAAATTAAGCAAATGAAAAACCATAAGGCAATTATTAACTCCAAAATATGAGAAGTTACATAGGAAATGAACGATAATAATAGTATACTCCTTAGCTCAACCATAAAAAATATTTACAGTCTTAATAATAAAAAAACTTAATACCAATTTAACCAAAAGTTGTGAAAGAATTATATTGGGAGGATCACAGACAGAGAAGCCAGGGGAAATAATAGAAAATTGATAGATTATATTTAAAATGAAAAAAATTAAGACATGGCAGTATTTGTATGTTATTTAGAAATATAACAGTAAATTCCAGAAGAAGCAGCTGAGTATAGTTGCCTCTAATGAGCTGTGTTAGGGTTAGGAAGCAGGTAGGAGATTGATGTTTGTTGTTTTAAGTTTTTTAGTGCTATTTGCTATGTTCATGTATTAATTTTTGCATATATTAATTTAATTAAAAATTAATTAACAAAAAAAGCTACTACAAATTATATCTCATTATAACTATACACTATATAACCATTAAAAAGAAAGGATATCATATGAGGAAATGTATCTACAACCAAAAGTCCACTATGCACCACTGAGTAAAAGTGACAAAGCAGGTTATGAAACAGCACTGAATATATATATATATATATTTATAAACACTCTTATCTTCATAATGTCGGGAGAGATGTGTAACATTTTAACAGTGGTTATAACTTGGAAGTGGATGTCAATTTATTTCTTAAACTTTTTTATGCCTTTCATATTGTTTCAACTTTTTATTTTGTTTTGTTTGGTTTTTTGGTGGCTGGCTTGAACCCTTGACCTTTGTGTTACAAGGCCAAGCTCTATGCAACTGAGCTAACCAGTCAACCTGCTTTGTTGTCAATGAGCATGCTTTATCCTTATTATCAAGAGAAACAAAAAGCTATCTTCATTAGGGAAAACTGTCGTGCTTTCAGCTGAGATTTTAAGTACTAATGGAGGTTGATAGGGCATGGAGAATAAATTAAAGAAGACATCCTTGGAAGATTAAAAAGACTAATGAACATGACTTGGCAGAAAACTAAAGAAATGCCTGGTAAATAGAGTGGCACATATATAAACACAATTATGGGACTAACTTAGGAATTCAAGAGAAAACTCAAAAGAATCTAGAAATTACACGTAGGAAAAATTAAAGATAGGTATATAGAAAATGAAACAAATGAAAAAAAAGCAATTAGTAGCTACCCTCCCCTACCCCCCCAAAAAAGAAACATAAATGGCAGAAAACAAAATTAATTGTTATAACCACTGAGACAACTTAGGGAATTGCCTGTTCACAAGTAATGAATTAAAATATGAGTAGACGTCTTACCTGCTTCAGGGCAGGAGAACATGGGATCAGCTCTCCTATTCTGTTTATCCCAGCATTGATTTTCTTCTTTCTATGCCTCTCCACTAGATAGGGGGAAAAAATCCATTTATCAAACGTTATACAACTCTGCCCAAGTGTCCCATTCTGCCTGCATAAAGAAATTTTAGGTAAAAAAAATCCCTAAGACTTGCTTATCAAACATTATCTACTGAAGACAAATAACTATAAGTAAATAAGATTTCTAAGAACATCCTATTTTAAGTCTAGAGTAATAGAAATTGACATAAACAAAACTTTTATTCGCATTTTAAAGAACATCATCTATAATAATTAAATTCTAATGATAAATTGCTACTATTGCATTACTATTGCAATCATTCTATTATAGTTCAAGTAATTATTAGAGATTTTAGTGATAACCAAATTTAAAGAGCCCACTAACAAGCTAAGTCGTCAGAAAGCTGCTTCTTTATGGCAAATAAGCAAATGAGACCTTTCTAGACAAACTAAAGAAACTTAAAACAGCTTTCAGGATGACTAGAGGCCCTTTTTGGAATAGAAAGCTATTATAACTTCAGACAGACAAGAAAAGGCATTGGTTTCATTTTCTATATGCGGTCTGGGCTGCCCACTTTGGCCATGTAGGATCTTTCTCATCTAAGAAACTGGGCAACTGACAACTTAATTAACTGTGAAATGTTCCAGGCTTATGTGCTACAACCTTAAAAGGGGTAAGGTACAAGATATTATCTAAATAATTTCTACAAGATACTGTTAAGTAGAAACATTAGTCTTGGCTATTTTCTGTTAGAAAGTTTTCTAAAACCTTCCTTTCTAACAAAGGATTCCATTGCTTCTAAGATTATCTTTCAGATTGTTGCATGGGTAGGACTTGTTTTGAAAAATATATATACATATTTTGCTTCATGATCTAGTAAGGACACCCTTTTCAATGACATCTAATTACTCTCTCGTAATAAGTTCCTCTCAAGACACATTTCTGGCACAATGTGATAGCTGATTCTAATAAAAAAGATTTAGTTCAAATGGCCAAAAAAGATTAGATTTAATTCATACAGCCCAAAAAAGGAAAGCAATTAAGTATAGCTCACTTTTCTTCTGAATTCTCTAACAATAGTATTTGTTGTTATCTAAGAGCAGATTTTTTTTTTTATTACTATACATATTTGTGGGGTACAGAGTTGACTATCAATAGCTGTGTACAATGTGTGATGGTGAAGTCAGGATAGTTAGCTTATTCATCATTACAATACGTAATCATTCTTTGTGTCTATAACCAATTAACCAATCCCTCATTAATCCTTTAACCAATTCTTCATTAATCCCCTTCCCTCTCCCCTTTCCCTCCCACTCCCCTCCCCCTTTCCACCTAAGAGTGGATTTTGTTTGTTTTTGTTTTTGGCAGCTGGCCAGTAAGGGGGGGGGGGGTCCAAACCCTTGCCCTTGGTACTACAAGATAGTGCTCTAACCAACTGAACTAACTGGCCAGCCCTAAGAGTAGATTTTTTTTAATGTGTGAAGGTTAAAACAAAAAAACCAACATTTAGACTCTACCCATAGTGATAAATGGGACTTCAAAGGCAATAAATTCCCCATTCTGGGAAACAGCAAAATATCCCACCAGTGTTCAATGCATATTTCCATAGATAAAATTTTCCCAAGGGACCTTTAGTTAGGGAAAGGAAGATATTTATCGAGTAATAGAAATTAACTTCTAAAATAATATTTTTAGATCTGAATGCAGTCCCTGATGGAAAATAAAATGTTATACGAAGGGTCATATTATAAATGTATGCACAATTAATTCTATATATGTTTATCTGGCTTTGGCCTGTAATTCTGATATTTGAGATAAAACCAAATATTTATTTTTTACATTTCTTCTGTTAAGTCAGAATTATAGGAGATATTGTACTGGACTAAGCTCCTGTTCTAGGTCCCAACAAACCAGACTAAAAATCAGAATGTTGTCACCCTTTTAAAGTTCCAGGTCATCAAACTCAAACTAAGTTGCTGGAAATCAGGAGAGAGAGAAAATTTCCCAAACAAGTCAGTTTAAATCTTGAATAGGCAGGATAATTAAGTTCCCTTCTGCTTTAATCCTTACACAAAAGTAACCTGAAGTAACCTGATGTTAACCAGTTACTTCTCCATTTTTCTGTCTCCCAGTTCCCACCTTACGAAGGAAGTAACATTGAAATGACCAGTCACTTTTTGTTCTTTGTTTCCACTTTGGCTACAAAGCCAACCTCTTTTGCTCCAAGTCACTGGAACATTTATTCTATTTTATGGAATAAAGTGTTGCCTGATTCTAGAATGGCCATAAAGCAAATTAAGATTTTTAAACTAAATTTGCTATAATTCTGTCCTTTGACCCTTCCTATAATAGAGGACTCCACAGCTTAAGACTGTTCACATAGCAAGTCCCTTTAAGATATATAGGCTCCTTCCCATCTCTTCCCTGCTGCTCTAAGCAGCCAGTCCCCTCTAGAATTTATGCAAAGACACACCCTTCATTCTATTCAGGGAAAGTGTATCTGGGTTTCCTTATTGGGTGTGTTAAATTAAGCTTGGCTTAAAGGTTTCTTCAAACATAGTGAGGTGTAACGTAACTTTTTTTCTTTGTTTTTTAATTGTAACCTAACGTGAATGCAGAGACTATAACCTACCCTTGTTAACAAGTAGCCAAGTCTCAGCTAATTACAGGCAAAAGCCCATCTGTAACCAATCCAGCTATTTCTGTACCTCAATTCCTTTTTCTATATGTCACTTTACTTTTTCTGTCAATAAATCTTAGCCAACCACATGACAGCCCCATAATCGCTCTAAATCTACTGTGGTTCTGGTGTTGCCCGATTTGTGAATCATTCTTTGCTCAATTAAACTCTGTTAAATTTAATTTGTCTAAAATTTTTCTTTTTAACAGGTGAAATCACTTAAAACACTAGCTCCAGGAATATATTAACCTCTTACATTATCTAGAGTATGAATCAGAAGATAAGCAAGTCATCTTCATGAGACTAGCAAAATATTTTGCCAATTAAAAACAATAAACCCTTTCCTAAAACATAACAAATAATGATTCTAGGCTTATAACACAAACACTAATAATCAACTGCAGTACAATTTCATTTTGAATGCAAAAAATGCTAACAAGTAAAATTTAAATTATTGTATCTACCTGCATTGTGTGTCTCCCGGTTTTTCTTTCTGAAACAAAAAGTGTAGAACAAAGGTAACACAAAAATAATGGGAAAGCATTTTCACCACTTTATGTTTTGAGAACCATAAAAATAAATTTTATGACTTTTTATTTGTTGCATTAATAAGAAACCACCTGAAGAAAAATTTTCTTTTATTATGGTATGAAAACCTAACTGCAGATACCTCAATATAAATTTAAAAGCCACAATTTCTGGAAGTAACTAACATTCTCTATTCTTTCATACCCAGAAGTCATAGGTTGGGAAGTGAATCAATCACTGAAAACCTTAACTATCTGAAAAATTAATTTAGGTGCTAGTAAATTCTCAAAGTGATGTGCCAACCAGGTGACTTCTGATGTTTGCCCTGGCAGCCGAGGAGGGGTGGGTGTGGGTGTGTAGGACAGACAAGCAACAATCCCTAAAGACTACCTACTTAGCAAAATAGGAATTAATTCTCCTTCTTATCTACCCAAACTATATTATTTGGGGGCTGTGGGTACATACCTATGCTGCTTTTTTGTAGGAGTCTCATTCTCTCTCATTTCTGGCATGATTACAGTGATAGGAACCTACAAAGGGATGGGAAAACACAACAGCAAGCTTAGTCATTCTAGAATCTTAGAGAAATTGATCAAAAGCAATTATATTTGAATACCAAAATGCTAAAAAATAAAATTGACATAGAAAAAGCACTAGATTAGGTGTTGACAATAGAAAGAGGTATAAGAAAATGGGACAAAAATATTATAAGCAGCAAAAGCAGAACATGGTGAATGTCAAATGTGAGGTACAGTCAGAAAGCATTTGAGACAACTGGAGTACAGAAAGATTATTGCAGGCTTGGAAATCAGGAAGATCTTAAAGTGTATGTGGATTTGAGGAAGACTTGGAATGACAGGTAGAACATACTTGAGTTGGAAGAATTATGTTCTTTGTTCATGATACTGAAGTGTTATACAGAATTTAAACTAGAACAGTGGTCCACCTCTCTAAACACAGAAAATAACAAAAATGACAAGTGCACAAACATGTATTATTCTATACATGGAGGCATTCATTCATTTACTCATTTGCTGAATTTCTTTAACTTCAAACTACTAGAAGTCACACGTTATCATTAGAGAGTCATTAAAATCTGGGGATGAAAATTCTATTTATAATATGGAGACACTAAAAAATATTTGCACTATAGGAAAATATACACATATATGGAAAAAACCTAGAAGCGTATACATCAATATACTAACTGTAGTTATGTAAGGTTAACAATATTATAGATTATTTTTCTTCTCTGATTTTCAAAAATTTCATAATGAAACCTTTAATGTTTTTAAATCCCAGGGATTGACAACCTTTCAAAAGAGGTCTGCCAAGCAGGGACACCTGTTCTGGTACACCAGAGTAGGTGCAAGGGTGGTTTCCCACTTTTTTCTCTGAGAGAGAAAAAGGAAGCAAGTATGGAGTCTGAAGTCAGAAAGCATGAGTTTAAAATATGGTTCCATCATTTCCTAGCAGTCAGATCAAGTTATATAACCTGTCAGTACCTCAGACGTTTTAGCTACAACATGGATCATAACAGTATCTACATCACTGGGTTGTTTTGAAAAGGGAATAAAATAATGCAGGACAGCACAACACCTCATTGCCTAGTAGGAATAAGGAGTCAATAAATGTTAGCTATGAATATTAATGAGGTATTTCAGTTTAAGCTTTGGCCTTGGAAAGGAGGGAGAAGATGCCTGGGAAATAAGTAGAAGTGAATGCTGGCAAGAGGATGACACGAAGTACTGACTGAAGAAGACTGCAGAGAAATGTATGATCAAGACCCATTTCCAGCAGCTTATTCCTATTCCACCTTCCCCCTACCATTTGTGAAGGTAACTATCGGCCTAAAAGCAATGCACTCACATTAGATAACCATATAATGATAATGTGGGACATGTAATTAAATACATAAATAATCCCTATCACCTTTCTCACCAAAGGGCTTGCAGTTTCTTCACTTTTGATTCCTGGCTTCCAATGCCTCCTGTTTCTGATCCAAATGTATCATGTTCTGCCAGAAGATGGTCTATAGGTTATGTTTTCTTCTTACTACACAAGAGAAAAATCAATGAAAGTTTATAGTTGCTAGGTGTCCATTAGCAGCACATAGGGCAAGAGCTGGCAACCCAAGGCATGCAGGCAAAGTTTTAGTGGCATGCAGGATGACCCTGAATTCTCCCCACCACTTGAAGGCAAATGAATACAGTCACTCTCAAAAGTCACCAATGGGTTGGCTACTTGTGCTCCACCTCCACGAAGATGGTAGCCCATGGATGGTCCCCAGGAGATGATTCCTCCTTTCTCTTATGCATGCTCACTGTTCCTTAGGTCCTCACTGCCGGTGGGTTACCCTAAGTCCTCCACCTAGGTCTTATACTAAGATCTGTCCTCAATTCTAAAATTCTTTCCTTCAATTTTTTTTTATCTCCCCTTTCACTCTTACAAGAGTGACTAAAAATTTACTCAGTACTAAAACTCACTCCACTAAGGCAGTGACACTAGGAAAACAGCCCTCAGATCTGTGCGTTGTATGTGCTCTATAAAAAGTGTACGTTTGGGGCCTTCATCCCAGACTTGACAAACGAGAAGGCTAGGTAGGGCCCAGGTATTTACATTTTCAACAAGCTCCTTGGATGATATTTCTTTTTCTTTTTTCTTTTCTTTTTGGTACCAAAAAAGTTTGAGAAACTTAGCTCTACTTTACGGCAATGTTTCCCAAACATTTCTGATAATAAGTACTATCTGGAGGTATTTGGATAAAAATACAAATTCTCAGCCCATCCCAGGCCCATTGAACTAGTCTCTAAGACAGGAATTCCAATCTCAAAGAGAGAGGTCTGAAATTTAATGAGTGCCTCAGATAGTTCATATATGGAAAATTTGGATACACAGGCTGGTATCTTTAATTGATGAAATTTCAAGAATCTGACCAATAACCTATTTCTAGTCTTTTCCCTACAGCACTTTTGAAAGCCTGCAGGTAATTTCACGTTGTGATTAAGATACATGAAGTAAAAGTTCCAATTGTCTAAACATCTGGAATCTTAAAGTATATGATACTAGGGGCCTATCACATAAATAAACACATTCTTTGAACTCAGGTGAAAGCCATGAATTTAATTGAAAAAGGAATTCAACTGCAAATCAAAATTATCCAGTTTACCAAATACTACTATGAATACCCATTTCAAACCACATTTTAACAAATTCGATTACATCCAATTCAATGCAAAATTATTTCCATGTTCATTTCTCCATATATTAAAACTGCATTCTTAGTGTTAAAAAAAAAAATCTATTGGAATAAGGAACTATACAATATTTACATAAATCTTTGTCTACTTACTATTTAACATATTAATAAGGAAATGGCATTTTTATAACAATATTTATATAACTAAATACAAATATACTCTTTAAAATATTTAAAGAGCTGTAATTTTTAAAGAAAAGTGCTAAAATATTACATTAGTAATATATGAATTATTATGTTTTTATGGTAAGAATTATTTCTGAAATTAGTCAAACCCATTGATTCTCAAAGTGTGGTCCACAGATCACCTGCACCAAAATCACATTTTTTAAAACTTTTTTTCCCTTTAGGTAAAACTTACATATAATAATTTGCACACATCTTAAGTATTACATTTAATGAGTTTTGACAAAGGCACACACCTGCGTTACTCAACCCCCATCAAGGTACAGAACATTATCACCAGAGAAAGTTATTTCAAGACCCTTCCTAGTCAATCCCTTTCCCTACTTCAGAGGCAACCACTATCCCAATTTTTTTCACCATAGAACTTTATATAAATGTATAAATTGAGAATTATTTTGTGTCAAGCTTTTACTCAGCATAAAGTTTTTGAGATTCATCCAGTAGTTTGTTTTTTTCATTGCTGAGTATTAATATATAACCACATGTGAACTTACAACATAGTTTGTTTATCCATTTTTCTGTTGATGGTCACCTGGGCTGTTTCCATGTTTTGGCTACTATGAGTAAAGCTACTACAAACTCCTGTAAAAGTCTCTTTATGAATATCATCTTTCGTTTCTCTTGGGTGAATGCCAAGGAGTGGAACTGCAGGGTGTATTATAAGCAATTCCACTCCTAGATATTCACCGAAGAGAAATGAAAGACAATGTCCACAAAAAGACTTACATAAGAATGGTTATTCCATTTTCTCCAGTGACAGTACTATTGTGCTCTCTGTCCCACAATGTAGGAGAGTTCTGGTTGTTTCACATCCTCACCAACATTTGGCGTAGTCAGCCTATTAATTTTAGCCATTCTGGTATATAATGACATCTCATAGTTTAATTTGCAGTTACTGGATGACTAGTGATATTGAACACTTATGTGCATATTAAGGCCATTTGTCAATCTTGTCTGTTCATATCTTTTGCCTATTTTTTAACTGGATTGTTTACCTTTTTATTTTTGATTTATAGAACAATTTTATATATTCTGAGTTCATTATACCTTCTGGATACCTGTCCATTGTCTGAAATACTGAAATATATTTTGCAAATATTTTCTGCCATTATGTGGCCTGCCTATTCATTCTCTTAACTGTGTCTTTTGGTGAGCAAAAGTTCTTGATAAAATGAAACCCATCGATTTTTTCTTTTATGATTATTCTTTTTTGTGTCCTGTCCAAAAAACCTGTACCCATCCCCATGATATTCTGCTATGATTGCTTCTAGAGGTTTATAGTTTCAACTGTTATATTTAGGTCAGTGATCCATATGGCATAACGTACGAGTCAAAATTCATTTTTTTTCCCCATAAGTATATTTAGTTGTTCCAACACCATTTGTTGAAAAGATTTTTTTTCCTCAATGAATTGTTCTGGCAACTTTGTTGAAAATCAAATGTCCATATAAGTGTGGTTCCACTTCTAGGCCCTCTGTTCTGTAGCTCTCTATTCTGATCTATGCTTATGTCATTAACACACAGTCTTGATTAAGTACATGTTTAAAATACAGATTCCTATTCTTCACCCCAGATCTACTGAGTCAGAATCTTGGGAGGGAGAGGTCCAGCAACATTCACTTCTAATAAGCTACCCAGTTGATTCTTATGCACTGTAAAGTTTGAGAATTACATTACTTTAATACAAGTATACTTCAAAAACCTCATGAAAAAATATAATTAAAAGACAGTACAAATATTTCCACAAACTTTTTGAAGTACCCTTGTATTCCTTCTTCTAAAACTGATACAAACAGACAAATTGACAAATCACGGTTCATATGGAAAGACTAGTGAACTTGGAATTAGGAAACCTGAGCTCTAGTTCCAGATTTGCTACTTAATAATTAGGTATCATTTTATTTACCAGGGCCTAAGTTTCCTTCCGTATAAAACAAAAGGATAGTACTAGACTCAGTCATTCAAATATGAATTGAATACCTACACTGTCCTAGGAATTGCAGATACATAGATGAATAAGGCATGTCTGCCCTCAACAAGAACACAGGATAGATAAGTGCTATTCAAAAGAACTTTGTTTCATAATGGAAATACTCTATATCTGAGTTGTTCAATAAAGTCACCACTAGCCACATGTGGCTATTAAGTACTCGAAATGTGGCTTGAAATACGGCTGGCGAGACCATGGAACTAAATTTTTAATTTTATATGATTTTAAGTAATTTAAATTTAAATAACTACACATGGCTACTGGCTATCAGACTGGACAACACAGGAAATAAAAAAGATAAGTAAAAGCCTGAATAACAAAAAGTGGTTAGTGAATGTCAACTTCCAGGCTTTGATATTATCCTACAACCATATAAGATATCACCATTGGGGGAAGCAAGGTGAAGAGCACACAGACTCTTTGTACTATTTTTGTAACTTCCTGTGGGTCTATAATTATTTAGAAATGAATTTTTAAAAATGGTAGGTGCTACCTCAAAGACATTAATAAAATGCTGTGTGTGAACGGAGGATTCAGAATGTTTCTTGTGGGACTCAAAGAAAGCTAGGTCTTGGAAAATGGGTAGATTTTACCAGGTGGAGATGGGAGGAAAAAGGATAGTAGGTAGAAGAAAGAGTAACTAACTGCAAGGGCCACAAAATATAAAAAAGCCTGGTGAGTCTGAGGACTGTACAAAACATAGGAGGGAGGGAAACAGGGAAGAGGTAAGGGCAGAAAGAGAACTTGGACTAGACTGTGAAGAAAAATCCTATGCCTAATGAATATGTTTGGATTTTATCTCAAGATCAGAGATCAGTAATTCCCAAATATCAATCCATAAACCAGCACTAGTCTGAAACAGAGTCCCCCTGGTTTACAGTAAAATGAAAAAAGGGACAATGGAGTACGGATTTTTTTTTTTTATTGATATATAACTTACATAAGGTAAGTCACTAACTTACATACAGAGCTCAATGGATTTTTACGTATAAACACATCCATGTAATTACCATTCAGATTAAGATATAGAACATTACTAGTGTCTCAAAAGGCTCTCTCACAGTCTGCTACTTAATTCCCTGAAGTTTCTTTTAAAAATATATGCTAAAAAATGCAACAGTATCTCATATATTGCTGGTGGGGATGTAAAATAGTGTAGATGCTTTGCAAAATAGTTTGGCAGTTCCTCAAAAAGTTAAACACAGAGTTACTACACGATGTAGCAATTCTACTCCTAGGTACATACCCAAGAGAACTGAAAACACGTTCACACAAAAACTTGTACAGAAATATTCATAGTAGCAATATTCATAACAGCCAAAGAGTTGAAACAACCCAAATGTCCATCAAATGATGAATGGATAAATAAAATGTAGTACATTCATACAATGGAATATTATTCAACAATAAAAAGACATGAAGTACTGATATATACTAAAGCATACACGGACCTTGAAAACATTAGGCTGAGTGAAAGAAGCCCGACACTAAAGGTCACATATTGTATTATTCCATTTATATGAAATGTCCAGAATAGGCAAATCCGCAGAAACAGAAAGTAGATTAATGGTTGCCAGGGGTGGGAGGAGGAAAGGAAGAGTGACTGCTAATGGGTATGGGGTTTTCTTTTTGGGATGGTGTTCTTGAATTAGATTGTAAAAACAGCTGCACAACCTTGTGACTATACGAAAAAGCACTGAATTGAACATGTTAAAAGGGTGAGCTTTGTGGTATGTGAATTTTATCTCAATTAAAAATACAAATACAAAATGAAGGAAAGCAAAAAAGTGCCACGAACACAAAATGTTTGACGTCCCCTGATTTAATCAATCCTATGTTGATAAATCTTTTTTAAAAACTCATTTTATTAAGACAAATAATTATATTAAGTATACACATTATGTAACTATTTATATACATATACATTGTTTCATTTAATATTCACTAATTTATAAAGTGGTATTAAAATAATTAAGTAATTTGTCTACCGTCACACAGTTAATAAATGGTGGAGGCAGGATTCTAACTTAGTTCTGATTCCAGAGCCCAAGGCCTTAACTATTTTCATAGTGTTTCTCCCAAATTAACAAACATAGTACTATACATTTTAGCAAGACCATGTCTCCAACTGTCATATTCCCTCTTTTTCAACCTACATCTTATGGTTCTGGATATATGTAGATGGTAACATCTAGCCCAGAAAACTTATTTTCTGACAAGGCCCCTGGCTCATAGAAAACAAAAACATCAACCAACAGCCATATGCAAATAAAAAGCAACTTGATTTATAGTTTTTTCAAAAAACAAAATATTCAAATCATCTGCTTTAGATATGTGTTAAATGTCTAAAAGATGGAATTCTATTGTTGGCACTACCTAAAAAGTAAAATTCTGAAAAGAAGAACAAAGTTGGAGAACTCAATTTCAAAACTTACTACAAAGCTACAGAAATCAAAACAGTGTGGTATTGGCATGGGATAGATATACAGATCAAAGGAAAAGAATTAAGAATCCAGAAGTAAACTTTTACATTTTTGACAAATTGTTTTTTTTTTTTTTTTGTCTTTTTCGTGACCGGTAAGGGGATCGCAACTCTTGGCTTGGTGTCGCCCGCACCGCACTCAGCCAGTGAGCGCACCGGCCATCTCTATATAGGATCCGAACCCGCGGCGGGAGCGCCACTGCGCTCCCAGCTCCGCACTCTTCCGAGTGAGCCATGTGGTCGGCCCTGACAAATTGATTTTTGACAAGGATGCCAAGACCATTCAATGGTGGAAAAAATAGACTTTTCAACAAATGAGAGTTTCTTTTGGGAATGATGAAATGTTCTAAAATTATATGATGGTGATGGTTGCACAACTCTGTAAATATACTGAAAACCATTGAATTACACTTTAACTGGGTGAACTTTATGGTATATGAATTACATCTCGATCAAGTTCCTAAAAAAAAAAAAAGGAAACCCTTTAGTCTCTGCATAATTTGAAATTCTCCACATAATTCATGTGATAATTCATATGAATTCATAATTCATCTTTTTTCCATCAGTTTATATATCTGATTTCTTTCAGCATATTATTCTAAAATTCTATTTAGTTACCAATCATCTCCAGGCTCTCCTATGTGGGGAAAATAAGGATTGGTATTTATTTAGGAGAAAACTAAATCTAACTGCTCAGTGGCAAACCATGTTTTCTTCCCACTAAGATACAAATTTGTGGGAAAGGTTTATTTAAATTGTGTCTTTAGAAAATGAAGATAAAAATCTAATTCTTAAAATAAGATTTTCAAGTTATAATTAAAGTGTCTTAACTGAAAATATGTTATGCCACATTATTTAAACATTATTTGTCCATGGCTGTATTTTTTTTTCCCTGTCAGCATTTTTATTTGGTTTAGTATATGCTAGAATATAAATAAGTAACAATATGCCCTTTCTTATCATGGGTAGTCTTTTACATAACTAAAATTTGTGATTAACATTTTATAAAATACAAAATAAAATAAATTGGTAAATTATCAGAAAAGGAACAAGGATATAGGAAAATAATACATCTCATGGAATTATAGAGGACAGTTAACAATGAAAACCCATTACTTTCCTCTCTAACTCAATTTTACAAAATAAAGTCAACACGTATTATTCTGTGAGCTGCTAAGAGTGCATAAACCTGTGGCCCTTTCAAAGGACAGCAGTCAAAGATGAAATGTTATCTTCATGTCATACACTGCTCTTAGTTCTTAACTGGGGTTGAGCTTCCTTTCATAGACTTCTTTAGGTGGTGATAATTTGGCAAGATTTTCATCAAGATATTCAGCTGTATTGTCTGGGGCTGTTGTCGCTCAGTCTGCTCCTGACAAAGGCAGTCTGTGCCATAGACTACCGTGTTCTCGGGGATGATTTCAAAAGTATTCAGGCTGCAGCAATCCCCAATGATACAGCCACTTGTCAATACTACATTTCTGCCTACATTTGCTTTGGATTCAATGACATTATTACCTCCTATTTTCATGGCTTGGGAATAACAGCCAACTTCAAACACATTATTGGTACCAATGATCATACGTTTGGGTTCTGGATCTTCAACGTCAGGAGTGATATTATCCAGGTGAGCATTTATGATAAAGGCCTGTTCTTCTGTTAGGTTACCTTCACCAATCACTATTGGCCCGGATTCTGCAATAATTTGTGCTTTCAGGTGGATCACTGTCCTAGGTCTGATAATTACATCTCTGATTTCACTTTCTACACATACAACTGCTCCAAGAGCAATCTTCACACTCTTCTGAGTTTTCTCTGCCATGGTTCAGCCCGGGTCCTGTCCATGGTTTTAGAACAATCTTTTCAATCTCTATACTTAATTGTTTTGCTGTTGTTTAATGCATTCCTAAATGATTTACAATTATTTAAAATGTGTTCTGGGGCAGGCCAGTTAGCTCAGTTGGTTAGATCATGGTGCTGATAACACCAAGGTCCAAGGTTCAATCCCTGTACTAGCCAGTTGCCCCCCAAAAACAAGAGAGATCTCTAGTAAACCTTTAGTCCTCTCCAACCAAAATGACTTACTCTACTGGAGTAGAATCTTAACCACTGAAATTATATATCACAACTAAGCTTAAATCTCTGGTCTGGGTCACAGCCATTATACCACTAAGGCATTTTATGCTCTGTAACAAAGCTCTACTTATTTTGATCACCTTGCTTTGACAGTCTTTCCTTATAATAAAAATGATATATACCTAGAAAACAAAGCATCATAAAATAGTTAAAACTACTCTCAACCACATAACTAGAATCCACAAGAATCTGTGGATTTTAGAGATTTCCTCCTGGATTTTTTCCTATATATTTTTACAAATATTGGACCATAAGCGACTTTCTATTCTTTTTACTTAACATGAACTTTCTCCATTTCATTAAATATTCAAAATCATGATCATGGTTACAGCATTTATAGTATCATACAGATATATATGCTTTAATTTCTATCATCTTATTTAATGCTTTAGACATCTTGGCTCTCTGTATTTTGCTATATGAGCTATTATTTGCAGTTATCTTCTCCAGTATGTTAGGTTAAAAATCCTTTACCTGGAATGTCTGTTACTGGGCCTATCTGGTTCAACTCATTAAATCTTGAACTCTTTGGACATACCTGTATGATACTGCAAGGACAGCAGAGGGGTACTTGTCACACCCAGAAGAAGTCTTCCTCTATATAAGAGGGTACTTTAAAAAGTTCACAGGAAAATAGTTTACAGATAATACAAATCTTCCCATAAACTTTTTGAAGTATGCTTGTACGTCGTTTCAGCAGCTGTTTTCCGTCTCGGTGGGAACTGGGGAACTGTTCATGAGTGTGCTGTGTGTTGTCTTCTGCTTTGTGTAACTGCCATCAGAAGCTCTAATTTCTTTTGCCATTAAAAAAAAAAATCCTACATCCTTCAACAATGGTTGTTGGTCCTTATCAATCACATCACCATCATGTTTGGTGCTATCAATCTCAGAGGATCATAATGCCAATCTTGGATGCTATGACATACATAAGAATATGAAATAATGAAGTCCTGCCACTATAGCTTTCACTGTGAAATTGAGCCAAACTCTATCTCAGGAAAAAGAAATAAGCCAAAGACATAATTTGCTGGATACATTTTTGAATTTTTTATTTTCAAATGACACAAGAAATCTGTTTGCATAAAAAATTATTTTTGAAGAGTACAGACATATATAAAGTTAAATGGAAAAGTTTCTTTGCTCTACAGTCCCACTCTTCAGGGATAAACAATGTAAACTGCTTGGCATTTTTTAGACCGTTTTCTTGTTCTTGCCCATATAAACTAAATACTTCTGGCACAGAAATTATACCATAACTAAATTCAAAGAAAACTTCATGTTTTAAGGGTTTTTTAAAAATCCAATTGCAAAAGCAATTCCTGCTCTTTGTAAAAATTTTCAACAGTACAGATGCATATGAAGTGTCAATGTCCCGCCACTTTTAATCATCTGATGGTATCAATTCTAGACATTTTCCTACTTATGTCCAAGAATTACATACGTACATATTAGTAACTGTTACACTGAAAGAGCAGGACACATAAAACTCAAACAGTATAACATACTTTCCAATGCCAGTTCAATCTCCTCTGTAGGGAGACCATACTCCTTGTATAAAACTTAGGGCATATCCCATGATTTTATTGGTCACAATTATATAATAAAAATCCTCTAGTCATTTTTAGTCACATAATAATCCATTGGCAAGATCTCAGAACAGGTCCCTGATGTGAGTAATGCCTCTGCTGCTATCCCCCAACGTCTGCCTCTGACCTTATAGCTCCAGTCTCTGTTGAGACAGGCTTGCCCTGTCGGGAAGGCCTGTGGCAGGGTGCCCAGACCAGCTCCTTCTTGAGTGGGCCACATCTGGTCCACAGAAACACATATCTCTTTGATGCAGCAACTCTTAATAAATACCCTACAGGTATATAAATGTACAAAAAGATATTTATTCAAAGATATTTATTGCAACATTGTTCCAAGTACCAAAAGGCTAGGAAACACCCTAAAGTCTCATCAAAAGGAGACTGATTAAATATGTTATATAATTATGAACCATCTGCAATTGTCTATATTCAACCCTTTCTGCCTTTTGTTTTGTTTTTAATTTTACTCCTGCAACAGGCTTTACCTTTTCTGCCTCTTGAAACTGCAGTTTCAGATGGTTCAATCTAGTATCTCTACATACAATATAGTGAAACTATGTACTGTATGTTTGCATATGTGTGTGCACATACATACAGAGAGAGCACATACTAGACTGTATCCCTCCAAAATTCATGTTGAAGTCCTAACCCCCAGTACCTCAGTATGTGACTGTATTTGGAGGCAGGGCCTTTAAAGAGGTAATTAAGGGCTGGCTGTTTACCTTCGCTGGTTACAGCACAGTGTTATAACACCAAGGTCAAGGATTTGGATCCCCGCAATGGCCAGCCACAGAAAAACAAAGTAAAGAGGTAATTAAATCAAAATGGGGTCAGTAGGATGGGCTCTAATCCAATATGACTGGTGTCTTTATAAAAGCAGATAAGGACACAGACAACACAGACATAGGGACAGCCATGTGAGGATACAGCAAGAAGCCAAGCCTGCAAACAAAGAAGGTAAGTCTTATAAGAAACCAAACCCACCAACATTTATTTTGGGCTGTTAGCCTCCAGAAGTGTGAGAATATAGATCTGTGTTATTTAAGTCACCCAGTTTGTAGTATTTTGTTACGGCAGCCTTAGCAAACTAATACTATTATAGGTAATTTTTTTAATGTAAAGTTACAAACTGCTGTATATGATAGCTATCCCTTTGGGGAGAAGAAATATATATATCTATATATATATATATTTATATATGTTAACAAATACACAGAATGTCTCTGGTAAGATTGCCTTTGAGGAAGGGAAATGAGGGACAGGGTACAAGAAAGACCATATATTTCTGTATATAATTTTCCTTTTTTGCCACATGCATGCTTTTCTATTCTAAAATATGAATTAATTTTTCAGTCTTTCTCATAAATGCCTTTAAGGCTATAACATCTTCTCAAGGTATAACTTTGGCCACAGCCCATTTTTTAATGCAATATTTTCATAGTCATTGATTTCTAAATAGTATGCAATTTCAGTTAAATTTTACATTATTTTTAAAATACTGAAAAGCACAAAAATAAATATTACCCCTAATACCCTTTTTTTTTTTTGAGGAGAAGAACTAAACTACCCACTACTACCTATTCAATTCTATCCTCTCCCAGTTGGAATCAATTTGGCATCAATTTTTCTGATCTTTCTACTGGGTTATCTAGATACACATATTACCACATGCACAGAAACTTTTTATAAAAATGAAACCATGCTATATATGTCACTCTGAAACATGCTTTATTTTAAAACAGAAATACATTCTAGACATCTTTCCAAGTACATATCAACTCACCTTATTCTTTTCAATACCTCCGTCATAATACATAGAATGGATGAGTTCATAATTTATTTAGCTATTCCCCATTGATGAATATACCTTTATTCCCTCTTTTTTTTTTTTGCTATTAAAAAAAATGCTGCAATAAACATCTTTTAAATTTTTATAAACCCAAAAGTAACAAAATGTATCTTGTTATTGCTTAATTTAAATCTCCTTGATGACTAGTGAGGCTGAATACCTTTTCACGTGTTATGAATCATTTACAGTTCTGTGATTTGGTTGCTTTTATTACCTTGACTTTTTCTTCCTTGTAATTTCAATTTTTATATCCTCTTCAACCTGAGTTGAAATAAAAAGCTTTCCAAGTAGTTATATTTCTTTTTCTGTTCCCCTTTTGTTATTTTTTTCTTGTTGTTAACTGTTTTCTTGCATTATGATTGGCAATATCTACTTTTTGGAATCTGAGATTTTCTTTGTAGCCATCTTACATGATATATATGTACATATATTTATATGATGTATTTTTGTTAAGTATTCTATGATTGTGTATTATTAGCTCCTTAGGTCTAAAGTTATATTAAATATTTTTTAAATTTAACATTTGTTATCTGGAATTAAACTATGTCTGATAACAATATTACTATATATTTTCTTTCATTCAACATTCGTGGGGGTCAGGGGGCAATTTGCCCGGAATGTGTATGTGTAGTATATTTTATTTTTAACCTTTTTGCATTGGTTTGTTTTATATTTGACTGAAATAGCACTTTATATTTGCCTGGAATGTGTATGCATAGTACACTTTTTTTGTTGTTTTAAAGATGACCGGTAAGGGGATCTTAACCCTTGACTTGGTGTTGTCAGCACCACACTCACCCAGTGAGCAACCGGCCATCCCTATATGGGATCCGAACCCGTGGCCTTGGTATTATCAGCACCACACTCTCCTGAGTAAGCCAAGGGCTGGCCTGAGTATATTTTATTTTTAACCTTTTTGCATTGGTTTGTTTTATTTTTGAATCTAGAAATTTGTTTCTATACAATCTTTTTTTTTAAATGAGAATTTATTCCAGTTACATTTATTGTAACTATATTTATATTTGGTTATACTCTGTTCCTTCTCTCATCCCTGCCCCACTTTTTTTTTACTTTTACTTGCCTGATATTCTTTTTATTTTCTTCAATATCTTTTTTTTCCTTTTATTTCTATTCTATTCACGAATGTCTTTAACAATTTTTAAAAACATACTGTAGTATATATTTGTTAGATATTTTCTCTCTATTTCATGAAATTCCCCAATTTTCACCCCTCCCCAATCCAGCCCTTGTGCTTTCAGTACCAGGCCCTGGCAGGTTTGGGCAAATGACTTTTTTCCGGCCATGGTGATTGGTCTCAGGTTGCTTGAATTATAGCAAAGCTAGGACTTTTCTTTGATGGTGTAGGAGCAATGCTCTTTCTCTCCCAGATTTAAAGAGGAATCATATAATTCTATATACTGAACTTGCAGACATCTTGCAAAAGAGGGAAGCCCATCTGAGGATTAAATTGACACATAAAAAAAAAAGCAAAGCAGAGAAGACATCACAGAACAGAGTTGCTTACTGATGATCTAAAATATCCTAATATTAAAATTTAAATACATTTTCCTTCTATTAAAAACTGTATCTATGGTTTCCTCCCCTCCCACGACAAAAGTTTTAATATACTCTATTTCTTTCCCACTAACTTCCCACTATCCACCTCTGCCAGGGACTTACTGAAATTTTCTAGAATTTTAGTACTAGAATACCAGTTCTTCTTCTAGATCTATATTCCATGTCTCAACATCTCACAATTTTCTTCTTTGTTTTTTTGCACCATATTTTGGAAGAATTCTTTAGTCTGATCTTCTAGTTTATTAATTTAGTCATCTACCACAACCATGCTGCTACTCAGCCTGCTATTAAATTTTTTATTTCAGAAAACATGTTTTCAATTTCTAATTGTTCTCATTTCTTTTTCATAGCAACTCACTGCTTTTTATGGAAAAGATATTCTCTCAAATCACTGAGGATATTTTTGAGCAAAAAATATTACCCTTTGTCTAATACATGCAATTTGTTTTCTCAAAGATTGATTCCTGTTTGTTCAGCTTGGTGTTCCTCTTTCATTGTTGATTTTCTTTAAATATTTAGTGACTCTTGGTTAAACAAATTGGTGGCTAAAGTTGGTTTACCCAGCAAAGAGGTTCTCAACTCTGGCTGCACTATTACAATCACCTTTTTATAAAAAAGCTGCCTAGGTGATTTTAATGTGCATCCACCACTAAGAACCACTGCCTTAATATATGTGAAAAGCACTCCTCCCTGCCATAATTGTGCATGCCAATCATAGGAATTCTGGCTATCAAGAGATCATGTGTGAGTAGAAATGAGCAGCGAGGTGAGTGCCTCTGAAGGAAGGAGCTCCATATTCACAGTGGCAGCCAGAAGTTCTCTAAGGTATAACTCTGATTTTCTCTCTGGTTCTAAAGCCCATGTTGGAGAAACCCCCATTTTACATAGATATATTCTAGCAGCTTAGCCTGTGGGTAAATTTAATTAGCTATTCTAGTGGGTCCTGGTACATTTGCTTTGAAGTCTAATATTTAATGACCTTTTGACCACCTTCAACCCACTTTAACTTTCAAAGTCTCTGAGCTTTGAGGTATTCCAGAATTGTGTTGAGAAAACTCACTTCATTAGTATTTCCCTTTTTAGCCTATATTAGGCTGTAAATTTCACCACACAGTAAGGTTCTGCCATCAATCTGAATGCATATACTTTGTGTTTTTGATCCGTATGTGAAACCCTTCCCAGTTTTTCAACACTAATTAGGGTGTATCCTTATTTGTGTATCCTTATTTTCCTATTTTCTTATTCTTTTTGTTACTTAACTAGATTTTTTTCATTATGTTAAACTACTCAGATCATACTGAAGGATTTAAGTTGTAAAAAGAAATGCTATTTCCCGCCAATTTTCCACCTCAAATTTAACACTACTCAAGTAATTACTGCTATGTTACTATTTTTCCCTTTCCATACTCTGTTCTTTGGAAGTAAGTACTAAGTCTAGCCCACACTCAAACAGAGGGGAATTAATTTACACCTCTTGCAAAAGGAACTATCTAAACATATTTTTTAGAATTCTTCTGCAAAGAAGATTTGTCCCCCTTTCCCTCATTTATTTATTCAATCACCTATCTATATCAGTATGAACTCATGGACATTGACTTTATTCTTTGGGTCATAATTCAATGCTAAAGTTATTTTGTTAAAATTGTTCAAGCTTTGACCATTGGGTGCTTTTCTGGATCGACTTCTGTGGACTTTTCACATCCCATCCCATCCCCACCCCCCCACCCCGCCCCCTACTTTCCCCTTTTATTACTTCCTTACTGCTTGGTATTACAAGATTCTCCAGGCTCAACTTCTGTTTTCCCTGCTCCATCCATAAAATCAGCTATTTCTTAGGAACCTTTGTTCCTTTAATTAGAGAATGGAACTTAGAAACCAAGATCTGGGTGCTGGATATACTCATTGCTATTGGGGTGTCACTGCTTCTAGGCCCTCTCAGCAGTCAGAGCTAACAGAAATATGTTTGCCTACTACCTCATGTATACATACACACATATTCATTTCTGTATTTATATTAAACAAACGAGAATTCATGTCTATATCTCTGACTCTAATCCAACACCACAGGGCTCAATACAGTCTTCCCCCTTGCTTAATTGTAACCTCTTTCTCTGACAGTGAGAAACCTGGCTACCGATAACTACAATGATTTTTATTGATTTGTTCAACCCTAATATCCATGTGAAGTGGCTGCAGAATGGCTAACTCACACCCCTCACAGAGTTCTAAATCCCTGGCAGTATGCCTTCTGATTGCTCCTGCCAACTGAAACTTCTTCCTTGGAGGTCAGGGACTATTTTTCACCAAATCAAATGACTTTTCTGTACTGTCATTCTCCTCCTGGCAAGATTTGAGCCTGCTGATCTCTCCCTTTTCTTGAAATTCTCTCCCCTAAGTTTTCTTTCTCTCCTCCAATTATACACCCTCCTTCTCTGACATCAATCCTTGTCTTTTTCATCCTGAGTTCCAAGAGTCAGTACTCTCTTCTCTTTTTTGTTTGCTTTCTCCCTCCAAAGTTTCAAACCATTTCTGTATAAAACCCATTATGTTTTAATAATAAAGCTAACTTTCAACTCTGATCTTACTCCAAAATCTTTAGTTAGGCAAAGTTGTCTTCAGAACATTTCATTTCAAAGCAAATTAACAAGTCAATTTGGAAAGTGTTATATTGTCTTGCTTCTTAACAGACCTACTCCAAATTCATTTTATCGATAACACCAAAACTTTAACCTGACTCTAAACCCCAAAAACAGTCTTCCAATCTTCTCACCAAATCTTATCAATTCTTCTCACAGTGTTCGTTTCTTAGATTAGGCCCCATTTTACATGTCTGGCTCTTAGTCGTTTTTGCTTCCAGCCTTTTTCCTATTCTTCAATGGATTTTATACCCCAATATCTCATCACTCTTTCCAACTCACCATATTGAACTATGTTCTTATCCTGCTCCAGAATCTACACTACTATTTTCCATTGTCTACTGCATCACATCCAAACTCTAGGTTTTGGCTTTCATGACTCTACCTTCATCACTGGCCAGTCTCACTCACGCATTTCCACCTAGCACAACACACAGGAGCAGGATTATCTAGCTAATCATGCCATCTACTCTTCCCTTCTCTCCAATTCAGATAGGTTCTTCCCTAGGGTCCTTATTAACTAGTTCACTTTTGGCTAAACCGTGCTATTTTCCCATCTTTCCTCTTTGCTCAGATTATCCAAATCCTACCAACCCTTTAAAGTCCAGTGCAAGACTGTCTTCATCTGTAAACCTTCCCTAATATTTGTAGCTAACAAGAAACCCTCTAGTTATACTCTGGACTTCATCATTCCCACTACTTAGTAAACTTGTTACATATCTCTTTTCTCACATACATTATTAATCTCTCCCTCCTATTAGTGCTTTTCCATTAAAATATATCTTTATTCAATTCTTTCCATTTAAAAGGCTAAAATGATTTTTTCCCCTGACCCTGCAACTCCCACTAGGTGTTCCCATTCATTATACCTCCCAACCATCAGGCTTCCTGAACAATTAACTTACACTCACTGTCCCCTCTTTCTCACTTCCATTCACTCTTCAACCAGCTGTTACCTAACATTTATTGCTAAGACTTCTTATAATAAGTTCACCAAAAGACTTACACTGTCAAATCCAATGAACTCTGTATGAAACACTTGTTTTGGCCTTCTGGCAATAATACTCTGCTTTTCCTTTAAGGAGTTTCTCTGTCCCATTTCTGAGGTCTGATGGGACCATCAAACATGGGCTCACCTGTGGGATGGGCACATGGCTGACCAATAAGAGTTCCTGCAAAAGAAGGAAAGTTGGCTCGGGCTGGGTCTCCCATGGACCCATTTGATCCTGGGAATTTCTGTTCTCTGGCCTTTCCAAGGCTTCATTGTTCTACCTTCCTTCACTTCTGTGAGCTTACCCCTAATTATTCCCATTTTCTGCTTAAGTTAGCCAAAGTCAATTTCTGCTACTTATAACCAAAGAGCAATTGGTCCTGTAAGTGACACAGAGGTAGAAGTGGTATCTCTCATAGTTACACCACAATTTCTTCTCCCTGTCTCCTTCACCATGCCTTTTGTTGTTTAAGAAATTATGGTAACTAACATGAGAATGCTTTCACCAGGGGACCCAATAACAGCTTCATTAATTGCGAGGTAAGGCTATATGGGGCTCCTCATGCAGCCAGGCATTAGACGAAAGGGAAATTACAAACAGCATAGATGGAAATTGGGGGTATCCTGGGGCACCTCTGTCCTAAGACTAGCAGTGAAGTTACCAGTAGACTACTGCTACCCTACACAGGCCAGATCTGAAAGGGCTCAGATCTCTCAAGAATAAGTTTGCACACCACATCTGTATGACTCCAAAGTTCAAGGTCTTTAACACAGCACTTTCTACTGATAACAATCTACTTGCAGCTATTTAATCAAGGAATGCCCTCTCTCACTTCCATGCCTTCATACTTACTTTGAATGAAATGCCAATATTAATTTTCCAACTGTGAACTCCTAATTATCCTCTTTGAAACTTTCCCTGAGTCCTAGAGGTTAGACTAGAAACCCTTCTTCATAGTTCGAAACATCCTGACATAAACCCCACAATGTCTTAACATGAAATATACTCTGTATGCTAACTGGTTTATCCTACTAGACTGTAAGCTTTTAAGTGGTAGAAACCACATCTTTCATATCTGTATCCTCAATAACTGGTACTCAGTAAGGGAGTAATAAATGTCTGCTGAAAGAATATCTGTTCTTTCCTAATTTTTCAGTATTAATTATTGCATCATATGAATACTGCATTAAGTCTCTTAATTATTTGATATGGGTGTTCCCCCAATCCTCCCAATAATTCTAAAAAGTTCTCAGGAGCTTATGTTTAATTTAGCATCTAATGAATACTGCACTAAATCCCTTAATTATTTGAGATGAGTGTTCCCTCAATCTTCTCAATAAGTCTTAAAAATTCTTAGGAGCAGAGTCCACCATTTACTACCTCTGTATTCTCTTTAGCACCTAACAGCATTGGGCACATGGTAAGTACTCAATAAATACTTGATGAACTGAATTAAAAACACAGTATTAGTACATTAATAGGAGCAACTTATCATGCCCTGCTGATCTAATTAAAAGATCTGGACTTCTGAAGTAGTGCAATTGTACCCATATGGAAAATTTAAAGAGAAAAAGAAAAATTATCCAATTGGACAGTTAACAGCTTTTCTCTTAGCAAGATTTCCACAAATATTTTATGGATAATGAGAACCAAACTTTATAGCTCAGAGTAAAAGACTCAAGGTACATGTGCCTGTGCATATTGGAAAGAAGATTACATATTTAAGGGATCTGTCACACTGCAATTACTTAGATTGCAGTAACCTTAACCAATCCATACTAGGAGTACAAGACATAAGAATATTCAATAACAAACTCAATTAATGCCAAATCAACCTATGCTCAAGATGTAAATGGTTATCTTTGCATAATATGTAACATGGCAGTTATTTACTTATTCAACAAACATTTATTAATGCCTACTAATGACAAATGCAATGTTAGGTCCTAAAAAAACAAAGATAAAGAGAACACAGTTCCTATGTTGCTGAGCTTCTAGCTCTGCTATGTTGCAATGCCATTTAAGAATATAACGTGGGGCTGGCCAATAAAGTTCACTTGGTTAGAGCATGGTGCCAATAACAGTGAGGTCAAGGGTTTGAATCCCTGTACTGGCCAGCCTCCTCACCACCACTCCCCGCCAAAAAAGAATATAATGTGAATGATACCCCCAGAGTTGCCCAGCATGGAGGTCCTTGGGTTAGCAGTCTGGTGGGGAAGGCAAAAGACACATACTTACAGCAATGTGATAAGTGCTAACACAGAAATAAGCACAAGCTGACATGGGGCCACAGAAGAGAAAATAATCAACCTACTGAAGAAATCAGGAAAAGATCCTGAAAAAACTGACATCCACACATGAATTCAATGCTAGTTAAGGTATGAGGAAGCTACTAAGACAGAAACATCTGGAATGGACTCAAACCTGAAATTATGCTTGCATGCATAGTTGGGCAGGTTCCAAACCAAACCAATCCAACTCAAAGCAAACCATTGTAGAAGAATCAAAATATAAAATATTCCTTGCCATTAAGTTTGAAAATAATGAAATACATGTATTACATAAGAAGTTAAACTACCACATGTTATAAGCATAAAGGGAGTCTTTTAAACAATATGCAGCATAATTGTTCAAAAGGAGGTGATCACTAGAACTAGAGTAAGCTGTCCTGAAAACCTTCATATAAGTATAGCGAGAACTATTGTTGGTGGGGAAGGGGGACACAGGGAGGGGAATTTGTATCCTGATAATGGCCAATGTCATTTACAAAAGCAGGGCTCTAAACTGTATATTAATAGGGCACGAGGGGGTCCAAAAGTTCACATGAGGAAGCAGTAGAGAAAAAGTTGGACACATGCGTGAAGGCCTGATTTAGAAAAGTCTGGAACACAAGACTAGCGGTTTGGACATTGTTCTAGACTCATAGTGGTTCTCAGCTCTGGCTGTCTTTAAAAAAATTACCTGACTTTAAAAAAAATATGCCCATGGCCCAGCCTTACCCCAAATCAAAAGTGAGAGAATTTCTCCAAGTGGCCTGGGTGTTAAAATTTAAAGGCACAGAATAATTCTAATGTACAGTCTACATAAAGAACCACTGGGCTAGAGAATAGAAAAGTAAAGCATGATAGACATGGTTAAGACCCACGCTTGATTTAAGACCCTGCTTATAAGAAACAGTTTGGGACTGATTACCTGTTGAAGCTTATCTTCTAACCTGAGTTAAACATTCTGTTTTCTTAGTGTTTCTTTTCCCTTGTTGATAAGGCTAGGCCCTGAAAATAGGAAAATAACCCATTAATACACGACTGGTTCAATGACTGCACAGTCTGCAACTTCAGAATTTTATCTCCATGATGTCCCATAGACAACAAACCTAGAAAAATATTTCAATTCTAAACTGCCCTTACAGCCCTGCAATGCAGTGCTTTTATATCAGGGAAAGTTCTAGGCTACATCCATGTCCAGATTTTACAAAGCTTCTCTTAAATACAGAGAGAATCTAATACCCATGTATAAAAAAGTCATATTGCTTAACCTGGAGCAAAATGTGAGACTAACTATTCATTCTTGTAGTACCTGGAGACATTATACTACTCCTGGTTTCAGAAGTGCAATGATTACAATGTATTTTACTTATCTTGCAACAAATAATTTCAGAGTATTTCACAAATAAAGGGAAACAACACATGTATCCCATACAGCAACACTGTACTACATTAAACAAGTGTTCTGTGCAGGAGGAAAAGTCATACTGATCCTTCAAAAAGCGGGTTCTTTGTTTTTTAAGAAAAAGCAAACTTGGAAATATGCTTCAGAATCCATGTTACTCACCTTACAATTTATTCAATAAACCTCTACATTCTTTACCTGCAAAGTTGGCCACAACTGTCTTGTTTTGTTTGGTGTTAGGTCACTATTCCATACATGATGGTAAAATATTATGAGAACATGAGTTAGGATTCCGCACTTAAGTTTATGCACTCTCTTATTTCCAGATTAAGTTAGTAAAGTCGAAAGACCACATACCGACGTAACTGGGGGAAGGGGGTGAAGTGGGTCAGAAAAGTGAGTATACCCAGCAATCAAAATGTTAAACATGAACAAGAGCCCAGAAATCTTATCGCCCTTCTGGAAATATGGAAACAGATTTCAAGAGCTGGCCATTCGCTTTCACCGCTCCTATTCAGAAAGCAAAAGAAAGGCTTCTAAAAAGAAAACGCAATCCTAACTCTCCGACATGAGGGTGAGAGTTAAAAAAACAAGCCACATGAGTCTGACCAGTCGGTCCGAAGGAAATCCAGAGTGCAAGGAAAGAAACGGATGAAGGAGACAGGAAAAGGTGACGAGGCGGGCAAAGGCCATCCGGTGTGAACCTGGCTGCCCAGCTCTTTATGCACCCACAGCAGCATGGGGCCTCTCTCGCCCCGCGCGCCTCTGGGTGCCGGGGCTCAGGGCGAGCCCCCCACGGGCCTGGCACCAGGGGGCGCGGGGAGGTCCAGTATTCGAGGGGAGCCCGCACCACCCGCGCTCGCGCCCAGCCGCATGCGGGGGTCCCCAGGAAGGAGGCACACTTTGCGCAGCCCTCGCCTCCTGGAGCAGAGAGGGGGTGGGTGGAGCTGAGCCCGGAGCCGCCCCCCGGAGCCGCCCCCGCAGCCCTGGCCCCCGCCCCCCGCCCCGGCTGTCAGCGGCCCCCTCCCGCAGTCACTCACCAGCCGGCAGCGCGGTCTCGGCCGCGGTGGCGGCGGCGGCGACCCCCGCCTGGGTCATGATCCCAGGCGAGGAAGGTAGGGGTATCTGACCGCCCGGGCGAATCTCTCAGTCCGCGGCCGCCGCCTGCTCCTCCGGGGCTGGGGGAGCGCGGGCCCAGGCCCTCCTCTCCCCCCGCCCCCGCCGCCTCTTCTTGCGGCCACCGCCGCCGCTGCGAGCCCAAGCCCTCAAGGCCGGAGACCCGGCGGCAGCGCGGCCTCAACTTTCCCAGCCCCCCCTCCCCCCGCCCCTCCCTACCCCTCCCGCGAGCCGCCTCTCGGCCCGCTAGCAACCTACCCTGAGTGCGCGATACTCCCGCCCATGCCACTCAGCTCACCAATCCAGTCCCGGGGAGGCTGCCATGGTAGCCAATCAGAAGCCGGGACGCCGTTTCGCTAGGCGAGAGGGCGGGAGGAGGTGGAGGGAAAATCGACTAGAGAACGGGCCTCGGGCGGCCCAATAAGGAGGGCCGGGGAGTGGAGGTGTGCAAGTTGGGTTGAAGGAACAGGAAATATTCTTAAAGGTAGAGTGACGGGCAGGAAGGAAAGCCAGTAGGTGAATGGGAAAGAGGTAGGCCTGGTTCCTTAAAGGGGACGCCTTGAGAACCTAGAAAGGAGGTGTTTTAAGAAACTTCTTTGTATCCTGTTCTCTGTTCTACTTTTTAGTGGGAGTTTGGAACTGGAAAAACTGAAGAAGAGGGCACGGAAGGCTTTCTCAATGATAAGAGAGTTGCTGTTAGCTTAGAGGGCAGGAAGGCGGGAAGATACCTCTGTAAGTAGAGGTGGAGAAGAAAGGAGAAAAATCCAGACATCTCCGACTTCCCATTCACTGGAAGATGGTTGCTGACCTGACGCTGCTCGAATTCGTAGACTCTGGTTTCCTGTCATCCTTTATTTGCAACGAAGCACAGATTCCTGCCAACTGGACAAGGCAGTTTTCATAAATGCCCTGGGTGCCTCCCAGCTGGGGAAAGGGAGTATATAGCATTAGGGGGTGGGGTTTGGAACCACAAGCCTGGGTTACCAGAGACCTGGATCTGGGAGGTGGAGGGCCGTGGGTCATGGAATGGAGACCTGGTCCCCTAACTCCAAGATGGGTTTGAAGCCCTAGAATCGTGATCACAACTCTCTTTTCCTAGTTTCGCTTCACATTTCATAACCCCTCCAGTAAGATTTCCAACCCCTTCCATAATCAGATTTAGAAATGTCCCAGATCTTAGATGTCCATGGGCTAGACCAGGTAACTACCAGAAGATGCACACACGGAATGGCATAATGGCAATTACTTGAAGCTGAATATAGAGGAATAGGATCTCACTGAGAAAGGGGGTAAAGGCAAATGTAACTGCATCTTATGTTTGTACAGCAGTTTGAAAAGCTGTGACGAAACAGAAGGCTTTAATGTTGCTTATAAACTATGGCACTAATAAACAGTCTGGAAATTTTCTTTAAGTCTTTCATCTAGGCCCAAGAAGTTCTAATTAGCCTTTGAATGAACTTGGCACACCCAAATCAAAGCTACATTTCAGAGCCATAATAGTAACGCTAATAACACCACCGTGAAATTGTGTAGTTTTAGGACGTCTAGCTGTAGGAAAAAAATTCCATTGTGGTCAGAATATAAGATATTCTAGTTAATAAATATCACATCTAGGGTATGCACGATTTGCTAAACTTACAATGCATCAGTTCTAAAGTAAAGCCACACAAATAGTTTTGACAATTCAGGAAACAGAATTTGAGTTACTGTGGACCACCGTTAAAAATGCACATTAATACCTTTCCAACCAGCTGGCTGGTTGGCTCGGTTGGTTAGGGCGCGGGGTTACAACGCAAGGGTCAAGAGTCCGTATCCCGGTACCGGCCAGCCACCGTAGAAAACAAGAAAAGAAAAGCCTTTCTGGTACCATTCAGAGGTGGAAAATAAGAGCAATTTCTGTTTGATTAAAAGTTGCAGTATTAGGTTTTTAACTTAATCCTCGTTTTCTAACTGAAGCCTAAATCCCAACTAGATATCTTTTCATTGGCTTTACCCATTCAACATTGGTTTACTGCACTAGGTGTGAGGGGATGACACCAGATAATCACACCAGTACTATTTTCGGGCTTGCTGGCATGTGCTTACAGGGCCTATACCGGTGATAGAATGTAGTGGCCAAGTGAAACTGGTCTCCCTGCCTTCAGGCTAAATCGATTTTTTGTTTGTTTGTTTTTCTCAGCTGGCGGTTACAGGGACCAAACCTGGGACCCTGCTGTCACGCAGCACCAGCCCTAACCAACCGAGCTAACCCGCCAGCCTTCAAGTCGATTTTTCACACAGAGTGAATCTAATTTTCACCCTCATATTTGGGACCGTTCGATGGCGCTAAAAGACTATTTTCATGATTTATAAGAGCTTTCCCAGTTTCATTGCATGACATCCTTTTTTTTCTTATTCCTAGGGGTGAGTGACTGGAGGGAGCTACGACTGGGGAGCGGCTCCGGGCTCAGCTCCACCCACCCCCTCTCTGTTCCAGGAGGCGAGGGCTGCGCAAAGTGTGCCTCCTTCCTAAGGGCACCTCGTGGGGTGCGTGCGCGGGCGGTGCGAGCTCGCCTCGAATACTGGACCTCCCCGCGCCCCCTGCTGCCAGGCCCGTGGGGGGCTCGCCCTGCGCCACTGCACCCAGAGGCGCGCGGGGCGAGAGAGGCCCCATGCTGCTGTGGGTGCATAAAGAGCTGGGCAGCCAGGTTCACACCGGATGGCCTTTGCCCGCCTCGTCACCTTTTCCTGTCTCCTTCATCCGTTCCTTTCCTTGCACTCTGAATTTCCTTCGGACCGACTGGTCAGACTCATGTGGCTTGCTTTTTAACTCTCACCCCTATGTTGGAGAGTTAGGATTGCGTTTTCTTATTAATTTATTTAGGTATTGATTGATTGCGGCTGGCCGTGTGGAGATCCAAACGCTTGATCTTGGTTAGAATTGTGTTTTCTTATTGATTGACTGGTTGATTGACGCTGGCGGTGCAGGGATCCAAAACCCTCACTTTGGTGTTGTAACACCTCGCACTAACCGAGTTTTCTTTTTAGAAGCTTTTCTTTTACGTTCTGCATAGGAGCAGAACAAGAGAACCACCAGTTCTTGAAATCTACTCCCGTATTTCCTGAAAAAACTGCCCAACTGTTTCCCAAAGAGATTGTAACCGTTATTTCACATTCCCAACAATATATTGGGATTCCCTGTGCCGGGCAGCCACATATATACGTATGTACATATATGGGGATTCCAGATACTCCACACCATCGCCAACACTTGATATCGTCCGTCTTTTTAATTTTCGCGAAGTGGTATCTCCTTGTAATTTTAATTCTATTTCTCTAATAACTAGCGATGTTGAGCATATCTTCATGTGTTTATTGTCTACTTGGGTATCTTCTTTGGTAAAGTGTTCAAATTGTTAGCCTATTTTAAAAATCAGGATGCTTATTATTGAGCTGTAAAAGTTTTATGTCTTCTGGATAAAAGTCGTTTCTCAGATACATGTTGTGCGAATATTTTCACCCAATCTGTGGCTTGCTTTTCCATTCTCTTAAGAGTGCCTGTTTTAAAAAGTAGCTTTATTGAGGTGTGATTGACCTACAATAAACTGAACATATTTAAAATATATGTGATGAGTTTTGACATTTATACACCTGTGAAGCCATCTCCACAATAAGAAGTGAACATAGCCATCCTGCCCCCCAACTTTCCTCATGCTACTAATTAATTTCTTCCTTCTACCCTCATCCTGTTCCCCAGGCAACCATGAATCTGCTTTATCACTATAGGTTAGTTTTCCATTTTGTATAATTTTATATAAATGAAATAATTCAGTACACTTTTTTTTTTGTCTATCTTCTTTCATTCCGCATTTAAAAAAAAGATTCATCCCCTTTGTTGTGTGTATTAATAACTCATTAATTTTAGTTGCTGAGTAGTATTCTATTGTATTAATATATCATATATTCACTTGTTAGTGGACAGTGGGATTGATTCCAGTTTTTACCTATCATAAATAAAGATGCTATGAACACCATGTACAAATCTCTATATGAACATTTGCTTTTGTTTTTTGGGGGGTAATACTTGTGTAAATATCCAATGGCTGAGTCATATGGTAGGTGTGTATTCACTTTTTTAAAACTACCACACTGCTTTCCAAAGTTGTTTTGCCATTCCCCATCAGTAACGTATGAGAGTTTGAATGTTCCATGTCTTTGACAGCACTTGGTATGGTAAGTCTTTTAAAATTTTAGTCATTCTAACAAGTGCATAGTGGTATTTCATTGTTATTTTAATTTACATTTCTCTGTTGACTAATGATGCTACACATCTTTTTATGTACTTATTAGCCATTTGTATATCTTTGGTGAAACGTTAGTCTTTTGCCCATTTTCATTGGGTTGTTTATTGAGTTTCCAGAGTTCTTTATGTATTCTGATTACAAAACTTTACCACTGAATTGTGTTCGTATGTTGGACAAAACTCAAGTGACCATGTACATCGTGGATGTATTTCTGAACTCTATTCTGTTTCGCTGATCTGTTTCTCTGTGTTGACACCATCACAATGCCTTTATGCAACTTTATGTCTTAAAAGTCAAGTAGTGTAGGTCCTCCAATTTTCTTGTTTAAAAATTGTATTTTTTAAAAATTTCTATTTTTCCATAAACCAGTACCCTTGTAATACGTTTTTCCATTAAGTTTTGGAAGTATCCCCAAATTAATCATTTTAGGTCCTTTGCACTTCCATATAGACTTGTAAAGTTAAAAAGAAAAAAAAAACCTTCCAAAATGTTGACTGAGATCTAAAATTCAGTTTGGGGAGAAGTGACAACTTAACAATGGGTCTTTGGATCCATGGACATGTTCTCTCTCCATTTGGGTCTTTAAAAATTTCTTCCAGCAGTGTTTTATCACTTTCTGTATATGTCTTGCATATACCTTGTTAAATATTTCATATGTTTATGTTATCATACATTTCATTTCTTTTGAATCTCAATTTCTAGTTTTTATTGCTAGAAATACAACTGTTTGTATCCTGTGACCATGCTATTAATCTAAAACATGTATTAATTCTAGTAGCTATTTTTAGATATTTTTGCATCTTCTAATCATTTCATCTGCCAATAGAGACCATTCACTTCTTTCTTTCCAATCTGCATGCTTTTTCTTTTTCTTGTCTCATCGAACTGGGTAGGGAACCCAGTGCAATAGTGTATAGAAGTGGTGAGAGCAGCCATCCTTTCCTTCTTCCCAATTTCAGGGGTAAAGCACTTGGTCTTTCACCATTAAATATGATGGTAGCTCTAGGCTTTTATAAATAACCTTTTCAGGTTAAATTCCTTTTTAATCTTGTATTCAAAGTTTTTGTCATTAATGGATGTTCAATTTTATCAAATACTTTTTTTCTGCATCTATTGAGAAAATCACTTTTTTTCCTTTTTAAGGTTAATATGAATTACACAAGTTGACTTTCAATTGTTAAACCAATCTTTCCCTCCTGGGACTAATCCTATTTGATCATAACATATCTTTTTTTTTTTTTTTTTTAAAGATGACCGGTAAGGGGATCTCAACCCTTGGCTTGGTGTTGTCAGCACCACGCTCAGCCAGTGAGCAAACCGGCCATCCCTATATAGGATCCGAACCCGTGGCCTTGGTGTTATCAGCACCGCACTCTACCGAGTGAGCCATGGGCCGGCCTATAACATATCTTTTAATATACTGCTGGATTCGATTTGCTAATTTTTCTTAAAGATGTTCCTGTCTTCATTCATGAGAGACATTGGTCTATAGTTTTCTTGTAATGTCTTTTACTGGTTTACACTGTTCATTATACTGAACAGTATCAGTATAATACTGTTCACATAAAAATGAGTTGGATAATCTCTTCTATTTTCTTGAAGAGGATATGTAAAATCAGTATTCTTTCTTCCTTAAATATCTGATAGAATTCACAAAAGAAGCCATCTGGGCCTGGAATTTTCTGTTTAGGAAGGATTTTAGCCACAAATTCAATTTCCTTCATATATAAGGCTATTCAGGTTTCCCATTTCTTTTTTTGGAAAACAGCTTTATTGAGAAATAATTTACTTACCAGACAATCTCCTTATTATGGTGCAATAATATTCCATTGTATGGATATAGCACAATTAGGTTATGCATTCATTGGTTGATATATTCATCGGTTGATGGACATTTGGGTTGTTTCCACTTTGTCTACTACAAGTAATGCTGCTATGAACATTCATGCACAAGTTTTTGTGTGGACGTTTTCATTTCTCTGGCATGTATACCAAGTAGTGGAATTACTGTCATATGGTGACTGTTTAACCTTTTGCAGAACTGCCAGACTTTCTTGAGTAAACTTAGTAATTTGTTTCAAAAAGCTGTTCCTTTCATCTAAGTTGTTGAATTTAGTCGTTTATAGTATTCTTTTATTATCCTTTTATTATGAGTTCTGTAGCAATGTCCCCTTTCTTTACTGATGTTGGTAATTTGTGGGCTTTTTTGGTCAGTTTGGCTAGAGATTTATCAATTTTATTTTTTGAAGGAAGTGGTTATTGCTTTCATTTTTTTGTTTTTCAATTTTATTGGTTTCTGCTCTTTATTATTTCCTTCTTTCAGCTTACTTTAGGCCTAACAAGCTCTTCTTTTTCTAATTTCTTAAGACAGAAACTTAAGATCCTTGATTACAAGATCTTTCTTTTCTCATGTACACATTTAATGCTATACATTATCCTTTCACTTTCCTTATGTTCAAAATATTTTCTAATTTATCTTGTGACCTTTTCTTAGACACATGAGTTATTTAGAAGTGTTTGGGGTTTTGTTTGTTTTTTGAAAGTGTGTTTAATTTCCAAATATTTGGACTTCCCAGTAGAGCTTCTTAAATGTACTGTGACTTATTTCATGGCCCAGGATATGGTCTGTTTTGATGAATTTTTTTTTTTTAGCACTTAACTGAGGTATGATTAACGTACAAAAAGGTGTACATATTTAATGTATATAAATTGATGAGTTTGGAAACAGGCATATATCCATGAAACCAGCACAATGTCATAAACATATCCATTACTTCCAAAAGTTTCCTCCCATCCTCTTTATTACTATATTATTATTGTTTTGTGATAAGAATACTTACATAAGGCTTACCCTCTTAGCAAAATTTTAAGTATATGATACAGTATTGTTAACTATAGGCACTATGCTGGACAGTAGCATCAATCACAGTGCCTGATACATGGGAAGCTCTCAAGTGTTACCGTAACAGATGAATCTAACGCAAGACAATGGGGTTAGGCCTGCCAGGATAAGAACATTTACATACCCTTATTAGGCAAAAGTAAAGCCCTATTTTTGTAAATTGCCCATTAGAATTCCTTTTTCCATTACTAATTGTATTTCCTTTGTGAACTGTCTTTCCATTATCAAAATATCATAATTTTTTCTTATATATGAATTCTTTAAAGAGTAAATTTATGTACTTAAGGCAAAAATTTCCAATCCTTAATGCATACATTTGTAAATTTTGTCACATCTTTGATTTTTATTACTTGTGGCCCAACTCCAGAGCTTTGCAAATTACGTTCAATTATTTTTTCCCAGTTTTTGTTTTGATCCATTACTTTGGTCCTACATTATTTTCCCAATTGCTAACCAGTTATCTTGCATCTGTTGAGACACACCTCTTTCCTGTAGCCTTATTATGCCTCAGTGGAGATATTTCTTTAAGCATGATGTGGTATGACTATTAAAATTTTGTTAAACTTGACTGTTTTGTACACATTTTTTATAGACAATTTATGTTCTTTATATCCATGAATGTGGTATAGTATTATCTCTTCTGTTAATTCACTCCGCATGTTTTCCTTTGTAAGTTCCAAAGGAACCTTGTACTTGGTATAAACTCAGTTTTTACTTACTCTCTCTCCTTTGTGATGAGAATGGGTTAGTTTTCCATTTTCTAGCTAAGTGCTGGCAGAATGCTCCTGTTATTTGTGTCTAACTTTAAAAAAACAACAATCTTCTAGGACTGGTAATAATCCAGGAACCATGCTCTAAGTTTGTCCCAGAGTACGAATTATAGTATAAGCTGAATTTTGATTTGGTGTGGAGATAATAGATATGTTTATGTAGGAAAAGAGATAAGCTAGTCCATCTTTAAATTGTAGCTTGAGGAAGGCAGTATAGAATGAGATAAGCTACACGTCCAAAAGGACAAGCTTTCTGAACCTCTACAATGTTAAGTTAGATGGTTTCTGCTGCATAAATTCTGAACTTGTATCCCTCTCTTGCACTTCCTTTCATACTTTTACATCTCAGTTCTTTTACGGGAATTAAGGCTTTTTGTTTATATTTGAGCCAATGTTAAGAGAATGTTAGTGCAGGGAGTATTTCTCTCCACCAAGTTCCTTCCAAAGTTCAGATAAGATCATTGGAAGCTCTGGGATTCATTTTAGTAAACTAAGAGGCCACTAACCTTATCTGCCTTGCTCACTGCTATATCCCTAGAGCTTAGAACAGCACGTGCTCAATAAATTTGTAGAAACAAATAGGAAGGTGGTAAGGACAAAGAATGTCATGAAACTTGTTTTGAAGGCACTGTAACAAAGCCCTCATCTTACTATGAACACTGGGTTTTACAGTTACATATTACTTCACAGTGTATATTCAAATTTCAGCTGCATGAGCAATTACACATGTAGTACCTAATAGTTTTATTATACTTTACAGTAGGAGATTGCTAGTAACAAGCAGAATTTAAGATTGTTCAAATCTTTGTAGAGGACTTTTGATACTACCAATATGGTTTCTCAAAGATGAGCTAACTAGATGAACTCCGGAAGTTTGATCAAAGAAACAAACAAAACCCATATAATCAGATATCCTGTTAAGGCTACAGTCATTTAACATGTGCTTTAATATATACTACTTAACACCAAGGTTCAGGGTTCAATCCGTTGCCAGCCAGCCAGCCACAAAGAAAAAAAAAGGACAATTTATACTACTTAGATCCTTTATGAGTTCAGATGTGTTGAGTTTTTGAGGACAGTAAATAAAATAGAGTAAAACTGGGATGAAATTAAGCTATGTGGCAAATTAGCTTCAGGAAATCAGGAATATCTAATTCAAAGTTCACGAACTCCAAATATTCCGTCCAATATCTTCCTATATGTTAGATTTAAGCTTCCATCACAAATTAATACTTAAAAGGCCATAATTCAAGATTTAGTCTAGGCTGTAAAAGTAGCAACTGCTTCATATTAACTGTCTGCTCCTAACTATTCCTGGATCACATGTTGATTCTATATAAACACTTTTTACCTAAGAAATCAAGTGTTTAAATTTTGGAGTTGAAAAGATAGAGAATCTGCCCCAGTCAGAACTGTTCTGACTTCACATTCTTCAATGTCCTACCAAGTTAACTGCACCCACATTAAACACTCTGAATCAAGCCTTTTTCCCATATGGCTGTTACTTGGCTGTACCATAAACTAGGACTAAGTTCCTATGGTTCAGCCTTGGAAGGGAGGCCCAATTCTGGAGCCTATGCCATATGAAATACTAACTCCCTGAAAAATTTCCGTAGGAACACTGCCCCTACTTGCGTCTGCAGTAACCAACTCCCTAGAAATGTGCAAATCACTCAGTTAGAAAAGCATCAGAGACATAGATTAGTTTCCTGCCTCCCCCTGAAAACCCAGCACAAAGAGCAGAACTTTTGGGCCCACTCCGTTTCTTTTACATTCTGAATACATGTAAAGTGCGGTGCTTTCAAGCCCTCATCTAGGAAACTAATCCCTTCAGAGACTAATAAAACATAAACTTACCAACTACCCTGCCTTGTTGGTCAACAAATCCCAACATTTTCTTCTAGCAGTGTGACAGCCAGTGATCCTCACCTACCAATATTCATATCCTTGTGTGGTCCCCTCCCACACTGTACTAGCCTGGTACAATGGTTAGCCTGTGTGACCAATAGAATAATGACAGGAGTAATGTCATCTGAGGCTACATCATAAAGTACGGCTTCTGCTCACTCTCTTGGATTACTTGCTCTGGGGAAGCCAGATGCCAGTTGTTAGGCAGCCCTATGAAGACACCCACATGGTTAGGAACTGAGGCACAACAGCAATGTGAGTGAGCCATCTTGGATGTGGCTCCTCAAGCCCTTGTCAATCCTTCCAGATAATGCAGTGCAGCCCTACAATCTTATGAGATGGTAAGCCAGAACCACCCAGCTAAGCTGCTCTTAGATTCCTGACTCAAAAGCTGTGGGAGATAATGTACGTTTGCTCTTTTAAGCTGCTAAATTTTAGAACTAAAACACACTGGACATAAATCAGCCATTATTTCTTGAATGGAGTAAGCAGAATTCTAATCAACAGTTTTGAATAAAGATATGAAGTACGGAGTTAATTTGGTTAAAGACAAAATTTTAAATATGTTTGTTTGATATTCAGAAAAAAACTTAAACCAAATCCCAGCTCACTTTAGTAAACTCCTTCCTCACTTCTAAAAAAAAACCTTTTGAATTATGTTATCTATAGTCAATACAAATTATTAACACGATTGCAGCCTAAAGTGTCAGGCATTTTTAACAATTGCATTCAAAATATAGCAGCAGGACAGCTTTAAATTAGATCTTAAAGAAATGTGGAAGTAAATAAAACAGTACGGGCAATGGCAAGGGCAACTATATGACTACATAATATAGTTGCTGACTACCGAATTCAACACAATGTAGGGTTTTCTTTGATATTTATAGACATCACAGATCACTACCAGAACATAAGTTTATTTCAGATGTAACAGCAATGTTAAAATTGACAAGTTTAATTCTTAACTGCACCAAGTAAACTTAGCCATTTAAGTATTTTTAAAGTTATTCCCTCCAAAAAACCGAGGGAGCTTTTCTTTTCCACCACCACACACCATGGTTTCCCAATAGTTCTCTTTTTGGAGGACTTTCAATTGAAGTAAAATGTTTTGGAGATATTTCAGAACTTCTTTCCCCAAATGAAAACTAATCCAGACATTATATATTGCATAGATTTCTCTACAGATTCCTTTCTTTAGAACCTCAATGCAATTACCATACAGTATAATTTTAACCTATTTGCCCCACAGTAAAAACTACCTGTCCTGAAAAATATGATGGATATATCCTGTGATCTTCCAGTTAACAGTAATTGTTTTACTTCAAACATAATTTTTATCATATATCAAAATAACCAATTCAACATGGGACATTACCTCAGTCTTTACTGACTCATAGGCATATGAACTAGTGCCCAGCTTACAACTCTTCCATATCCTTCTCCTCCAAAGTGGATGGAATTATTTAATATGAATTTGATGTAGGACAATTAACCCTTTCCAAACATTTACAATTTAGATTAAGTCACTGACTAGTGTGGAAAAAGAAACTCTATAATGATAGGGAGACTACACACTCAATTCAAAATTTAATATTTTTTTCTTCCTTAAATAACATGTACTTAATTGTCATGAGGCAGATATTCGGTTTTCAATAACCACATAAAGGGATACATTCAAAGGACTGATTAGATAGTCCAGGTGAAATGGTTATAGAAATAGAGGCAGTGTCATCTCAGAAAATTCATTTATATATCAAAATCTATTTTGATATTTGGAAGTTTACAAAAAGGCTGAATTCTTCAAACTAATTATGCCTTCTGTAACTTAAGCACTCTTCTCTTGGCAAGAGCAAGCTGAAGCTTATCCATGAAAGAAAAGGTGCTTAATGCTTAAACCTTTCTTCTAAGCTTAGACCTGGACTGTTTAAGAAACTGATATCCAAGAAACCAGCATTCTCTTTCTACATTTTTACTGTCTTAAGATTACAACCTTATAAACTCATTCATCGACTATCTTCCTTTTCTGTATTATTCTTGGCACTCAAGACTGTTGAAGTCTATTGTACTTTGTACTTTCACATTCTCAAATAAAAACTTAATGTGTACAAACATTTCGTAAAGTAATTTTGTCATTTAACGTATTTGGAAGTGAGACTTTTATACTAGAATTTTACATAAGAGGATAAATATTATGAATCAACCTTCCTTTTAAAGTCAAATGACAAAAACTCAAGCCCTGTACACTGTTTTAAAGTCTAATGAGAACATTTCTTGGGCCATCAGTACTGGCAATATAAAAAATTCTAAATATCAGAGATGGGAATATGAAAGGAAAACATGAATATTTCAGATGTCTCCCATCTTACAAAAAGTTATCAACCTGTCAAAGCCACTCCCTATGTGCCAGAAAATGATCTAGCATAAACCAGTTCTGTCAGTTGAGGAGGTCACAGTGACATTTGCATTATTAACACTTAATACTTCTACTTTTCCAAGAATAGAAGCAAGTATGTTTAACAATTCCCCTTACCCCAGATCCTTAAACTCAATATTGTAGGCACAGAGTGTAAGCAAATCTGGGATGTTCTCCAACAGATAAGCAATAGTACAGCTATGTTATTCTCAAAAATACTGTCTAGATATTCTTTCCTACATAACCAAATGCTCAGTGGCCACACTTTTAACAGTCTGCATTAGTTGACATCAAACACATTCATCATGGCACAAGTCCATCTAATCTTCCTTTTAGGTATTTTTTAATATGTCCAAGAGAAAATACCTGTCTCAGGTTTATTTAGGGGTATTGACCTATAAGGACATGAACTCCATTTTTAAGGTTAGACTAACTATTGTTGGGTTTATTGAAGAAAATGAACAGGAGAAAAAATTAAATCACAACAAACCTCTTTAGGTCAGTTAAAGGCCATATCTCTAGCTGGGATATCACCAGCCCACACTCTAAAAGTTAATGCCACTAGTAACAATCAACAGCAGGAAAAATAAACCTGCTAACAACCAGCCCACTCATTAGCAAAGAAGCAATTTAACTCAAATGCTTAGACCAAAGTATAATACTACCTACCCAAATTGCCCCACCCACCAGCAAGAAGAGAAGAAATAATTGCTTAAAAACTCAAAATAAGCTTAGAATTTCTTATAAGGATAACAATGGTCCAGCTCCTGAGAGAGTGCTCAGAAGGTCTAGAGGTGGAGTGAAGGCAATATGTAGGGATTACAATCCCACAATAATCTTTAAAAACCCAAAGTACCACAAACACAGTAAACTTGTCTATGAGTAAGAGAACAAGATATTGCTGCTGCTTTTTTTTCTTTTGAAATATACAATATTTTGTAGGCTCTGCCCTTCAATGTGAAAGCAGGACATTAAAAAAAAAAAAAAAAATCAGCTAAAAAATTTGAAATTATTTGACACCCAAATTTTTGGGACCATATATCTTAGCTGTTAAACTAAACAGATCTACCTTCTCCTTCCTTCAGTCAAACCACCTCACAAAAATAAGAGAACTAAAACAATCCAAACATGATTATTCTTAAAAGTCCTTGAAAGTATTAAAACTCTTGGAAGAAAGGAAGAAAAACAAGAATAAGGAGGGAGGAAAAGTTTTAAAAGGGGGGGGGGTGGAATCAATGGGCCTTTCTTTTATTTGGCGACAAGCAAGTGCAAGAAAGTTCCTTTGTAATTTGCTCAGTTGTCTGTCTTTTGCACATCTGCATTCTGACCAGAAGGGACTTTGAGGTTTTTCTGCAGCACATGAGCATCTGCAGGCTCTATCCTCTTATAGTAGTTCTTCTTTGTCTCAATAATCTCAAAGCCAAACTTCCTGTAGAAGTCAATTGCCGACTCATTGCTGATCTGGACGTGCCTGAGATATAAGAGGGTATCAGAAAAAAAATTAAAATTAAGGTTTCATCAGCTTGAAGTGTTCTCCACAGAGAACTTCAAACTGATTGGAGCTGTAATACTGCAGATATTTACATTCTTTACAATTATCAGTAATTAACAAAGATTAGATATTCATTCCAGAAAATCTTTTGATGACGATTTCACACTTTTAATCTAATTCTTATATTTGCAAGATAGCTCGTTGAGATTAGGAAGCTCAGTAATAGTATTTATTCTTTCAGTCGACAAAGGACAAAGTACCTTAGTTATCATAATATTTTTTTATTACAAGGGGAGAAAAGATTACTGTAATTAAAACAGGTTAAATAACCTTAGGGATGATACAAAGGCCATATTAACACATACAGAAAAAAATAATGAACAATAAAAAACTAGGGTCTCATATGCCTGAATATACCTTCCTTCTGATTGATTAAAAAAATGCTATATTTTGAAAATAAAAATCTTGAGCTTTCTCAATTACTCCCCCAAATAACACTGCATAACTTAATCTCTCCCATTGCCAAACTGAATTATTAACAGTTCATCAATCTGAGTATTGGCTCTTAATCTGCAGTCTCTTGAGATCCAAGTATAAACTCAGTTTGGTAATCTCTTATTTTGATTATTAAACTCTACTACAAATGAGCATGTCACTAATTCCCTTGAACAAAACACAAAAAGTGCAAAGAGCATGGCACAAGAAAACCATTGTCTGAGTTTTCCTCCTCATTTCATCACTACGACTTTGGAGCTCCCATCCCAACATAATAAAGATGTGTTTTATTTCAGGTTCTTTATCTACTATTAAAACAAAACAAAACAAACAAATAAAACTTCTTAACAACTACTTCCATGGTGTTTCCAAAGACACAGTGGAATAAGTGAACAGATTTTAAAGTTTCTAGTAAAAACTTCTATTGCCAATTTATTAAATTCTTCCGTTAAGAATATTAAATATTATTTTACTTACAGATAGATGTTGTCAAAAGTGCCATCTTTTTCACAGATGTTTAAGACATGATTTAACATTTTAGTTCCTATTAATAAGATAAACAACCAATAAGTAACCTCATAAATCAAACTTTAAATTACATTATCTACCTGTCATTTTAACTATTTACTGAGACCTGACAGAATTCATTCTGAATTTTTTTTTTTGGCAGCTGGTTGGTACAGGGATCTGAACCCTTGACATTACAAGGCACTGCTCTACCCAACTGAGCTAACCAGCCAGCCAAGACCTAACAGAATTTATGAGGTACAAATACTAGACATCTTTTTTTTCCGAATTTTGTTCTCTCAACAATAGCTACATACTTTTACAACTGTTAGCAGAAGAACAATCTTTTTATACGAGCGCTTCCAGGTAGAAGAAAAACAGAAAAAGCAAAAGGGAAAATGAATAACAAATCCATGTAGGGCTTCCAGCTGAATTACGTTAATAAATAAACACTAGTTATTTTTCACTTTATATAATTCAGTAACTGTTTCCCAGTATTCCTAAAAGAAATAAATTGACTAACTAGTTCAGGTACTTTAATAACATATTCATGCTTCTTTGAAGAAGTAACAAAAACCACAAATAATTTTACCTATTCCTAGCCTTCGGTAAGGTGCCAGACATCCTAGTGTCATGATGTAAAGTCTCTTCTGATTCTGTGAATGATCCACCCTACAGCATACTGCACCTACAGCAATATCATTGAAATAGGCTGCCATGGAAAACATAAAGATATAAAGTTCAACATACAGAATAACACATTTTATTTAATCTTCTCCTCCCCCCACTCCCCAAAGAACTAAATTACTGCTATCAGCATTAAATTTATCAGCTACTCTATGAATATCAGTGGCCTCAAAAACCTCTTACACTGTCATAGAAGTTTGGGTCTCCGCTAGAGTAAGGCTAAATATGTGAAAGCCCATAAGTACACACTAAATAATAAAGAACATTCATTCTTTTTAAAATTCAAGTATTTTAATCTTGATTTCTCAGATTTTTCTCAGAACCTAGACCACTCTCATTTCCTCACTTGTAAAATAGACTAAATTAGTTAACTCTTTCTGCTCTAACATTAAAAACTAGAGTTCAAGAGCGCAAATAAAGGGAAGAAAAACCCATAGTATACCAAGTTTTGCTAGTTCGCCAACTTCCAGCACATCCTTGTAGAACTTGTCATTGTAGCTGACTGGAAAGATGACCTGGTTCAATCTCTTCAATTGTTTAATATTGTGTGGTGTCACATCTCCCAGCTCGATCCGGCTACTGGAACAAACCAAAATGAACTCAATAAAATATAATTAGCTTCATTTGTTAAAATGAACATATTAAGAGGGTATCAAGTCTTTTTTTACATGATTAATAAATCAAACCCTTTCATAGTGACTTTACATTCCTATGAAGATTACCATTTATAAACAAATTTTGCCAGCCATTTGATCCAAATTCTACTCACAGCTTTAATACAATTGTACACACTTAGGGAAAAATACAGTACATAACTACTATGACAGAATATTCTATAATAAATGCCAAAATTTTTTCTTCTTTAAAAATTGTGGTAAATATATATAACATAAGGTTTGCCATTTTATCCATTTTTAAACATGCAATTCCATGGAATTAATTACATTCACAATGCTGTGTGATTATCACCTCTATCTATTTCCAAAACTTTTTCGTCATCCTAAACATGAACTCTGTTCCCATTAAGCATTAACTTCCCATTATTTCTTCCCCCCAGTTTCTGAACCTCTAATACAGTTCTATCTCTGAGAATTTTTTTATTTTTTCTTAATTGACCCATGATAATTGTAGATATTTACAGAGTAGAATGTGATATTTGGGTACAGTGGGCAATGATCATCAGGGTAACTAGCGTATCTATCACCTCAAATATTTGTCATCTCTTTGTGTTGAAACATTCAAAACCCTCTCTACTAGTTACTATCCATTGACCACCTTTTCTCTACTCCTCCTTTCCCTTACCAGTCTCTAGTAACCACTATTCTACTCTCTAGTTCTGACATCAACTTTTTTAGCTTCCACATATAGGTGAGAACAGGTGGTACTTCTCCTTTTGTGCCTGAATAAATACCAAAATTTTCCTTGTAGTTCACAGTTCAGAAAAATCTAGATACATCTATCACCAATCAAAAAGACTGATGATATTTAATATTGGTAAGAGGGTACCAGATGGTATCCTTACATCCAGCAGATGGGAACATAAATAGACAACAATATCTTTTAAGGACAATCTAGCACCATGTATTGAAAAGCCTAAGAAAAGTACATCTTTGTCCAAGTAATCCTACTTCTAGGAATTTATTCTAAGAAAATAATCCAAGTATGCAATAATTACACACATTCTAATCACCGAGAACAGTGGTCCAGGAACCCCCTACATCAGAATCACAGAGGTGATATTTGAAATTCACATTCCTGAACCCCACACCCCCACTTTCAGAACCAGAATCTCTAGAAATGGAACAGGAGAATTCACATTTTGAAAAACATCCCAGTTTTAAAACTACCTATCAAGAACACAACAGTAGCATTTCTAGGAAACCACAAGTAATCAAAACAATTGGTTCCATGGAAAAAGGGATTAAAGCTAAAAGTTCCAAACTCACAGTAACATTTGTTTTGCCTATGGAGCTGTCAACAAAAGGAATTTTTAATAGCTCAAGTCCATTTCACTACTGTAAGCTAAAGGCTGATCAAATGTGATAAAGCAAACATGAATAGCAATGTAAACAACTTTTCTTCGTATTACTACCCGCACTATCACTGAGTTGCCTAAATGTATGATTTGCCTTCTTAAACATCATAACAGTGGGTGGTTAAAAAAAGAGACAGTGAGCACCATATCAAAATAAAATGAGTTCAAAAATAAAACAATATGATTCCAACCAAGCAGCCAGAAAATTTTGTAGGTCCTACTCACTTGGTGCTACTTTTAGATCATAACAGCATTAAAGTCAACAGTAGTTAAAGCAAACAATAAAACCTAATTAATCATTTGCATCATATTTGAGTTGTGAAAACTCTCTGTAGGAGAAACAACTAAACAAGAACGTTAATCACCACATTTATAATAGCAAAAAGGAAAAAATCTAAGTGTCCACTGATAGGGGATTGATTGAATAAAGCATGCTACATCCATATTGTTAGCACAAAAAGATGTTGTGATACATCATTATGTGAGGGGGGGAAAAGTGCATTCCAACTATATATATGAGGAGTCTTCAAAAAGTTCATGGGAGGAAAAAAAAGCTCATGGAAGGATTTGTATTATCTTTTCATACCACTTTTTCCATGAACTGTTTGAAGTACCCTCATATATAACCATTCAACTCTTGTTAACATATACAGAAAAATATTTGAAAGGATATTCAAAGAAATATGTAGTAAAAATTGCTGGTAATTTTTGAAAAAGTATTTTCTGAAATGTTAAAGCTTAGATAAAAAAAACAAAACTGTTCTTAAGGGCCGGCCCGTGGCTCACTCGGGAGAGTGCGGGGCTGATGACACCAAGGCCCCGGGTTCGGATCCCATATACGGATGGCCGGTTCGCTCACTGGCTGAGCGTGGTGCTGCCAACACCAAGTCAAGGGTTAAGATCCCCTTACCGGTCATCTTTTTAAAAAAAAAAAAAAAAAAAAAAACTGTTCTTAAAAACACCAACAATTACTGAACACTATAACAGGATGACCCAACAAAAAGAAAAAAAGAAAAAATTCCTAAAGTTGACATTTCTGGATAGAGATGAATATGATACAATATTTTATCTTATGCTACAATTCTCTAAAACATATTACTCTGTAATGTCCAGTCTGGAGAACATTCTGCTTACTAAGGAATTAGAAGCAAAAATTGAGGAAACTTTATTTTCTATTTAAGTACTCTGTATCAAGAACCCAAAAGATAGTACACAGTCTCCCTCCTGTCATACTTAATAGCTTTGAAAGGCTTGGCTCATTTGGAACTTTAGCCTTCCTTCCTCAATTATTTTATGCCACTGTTCTGTATTATTTATTGTAACCAATTATCCTTACATTCTTGTATGTTTTCTTAAAATCGGAGCAAATGGTTTCTTAGCAGCTGCACAGCTTTTTCTAACATGCAAACATGTTAGTACAAAATAGAGATTTTCTTGTTATATTCCTTTCCATTTTTGAGCCACATGAGTAAATATGGCCTTCTCCCTAGTATTCGACAACTGTAATGAATTCCTTGTGAGATTCATGTCTTCTTTAAGCAGGTTATATCTCATTCACAGAACTCCAACTATTCATTAAAGCACACCCTGTTTTTTTTCTTCTTTAAGGCTAAAGTAAATAACATTTCATCCCAAACCTCTTTCTAACTAAAATCTACAGGGCTCACTTCCTCACTCACATTTTATATGCAGAGAGTGTTACACTATAAAATACTGGATCCCTTAAAATACAGGGATCGTGTCTTACCTACGCTGCCTGCTCTTTAACTTACTTTAGTACCACAAATGGGGTGTGGTAACTTATTTCACATTAATATTTGATTATATTTAGAGCACATCATTTAAAAATTACTCCACTGCACTTAAGAAGAAAGTCTTAATCTCCATATTTTAAGTGACTGAAATATTACATCCTCTTCACTCTCACTGCTTCACTTAACTCACCTTATAATTAAAAAAGAAAAAAATTACATATGAAGTTTAATGGTAAATAGTAATAAAGAATAACTTAATAACCTACAAAGTCAAGTTTCTAAATTATAAGTAAAAGAATTTGGGCTTTTTTTTTTAAGAATGATTTCTAGGTAATTAACAGGCTTCAAGTATATTTACAGTTTTTGAAAGGATAATTACCAGGTATTTTTTGACTTCATACTGGAAGAAAAGGTGGTTACACAGTGCAGTATGCTAGACTGAGTTGAATAAAAGTAAACTACTAAAAAGTTTTCATTAGTGTGGGCAGATCAAGCCTAAATAGAGGAAACAATATTGAATCATTAGGAAATAGCTTAATCCTTCCATGCCTAATTTTAATAAATACATGCCTTAATTTTTTAAAAAATCATAGAAATGATTTAGGAAGTGAAGATATCCTGTAAGAACATGTCCAGGAATGTTTGATATAGGTGTCCAATATTTTTCCCCATACATACATACATATATGTGCTTTAACAGAATAGAATATTACATACATTGTTTGGGAGCTGTTTGAGAAATTAATCATTTGATTCTTGCTAGACTGTCAGAATATGCTAGAAACAATTTCAAAGTGTCCAGTAAATGTTCAACTTTGTCAGCAAAATTCAGTTTCAAATATAGTTTAACTCTCATTAACATGATATGTGTGACTGAAATGGAATTACTTCTGTAATCCTGATCACTTAGTTCCAAATTATTTTAAGATGTGGATATTCTAAATATATCAGAGTAATCATCAACTTGTAAATATAATTTAGCAAAGAACGTGTAGTATTAAAGGCTTAAGCATAAGTGACAGGTAGGAATGTCAAGCAAATGAGACTACTACTGCCCATAAACAACCACAAAGCTTTCAGAAGTTAAAAGAACTTCTAAATGAAGTTTAAGAAGTCCAAAATCTCTACTAGAAAATTAATAGAACAGAGCTTTTAAGAATTCTGTGAATCTAAATTTTTCTAGAGTTCTGAACATAATCCAGTTGCTTATTCAAAGCATAAATCAATTCTATCTCAATAAATACTTGAACACCTACTCTTACGTGCTAAGCACCTGGGATGCAAACGAATTTACATCAAGTAGGAAAGACAGGTATACACAATATAGTAGTAACAGCTTACGTATACAAAGTACAAAACTAATACTAGAAGATAGGTGACCCTGGGAAAAGTTTTGAGGATGGCTAGGAGTTTTTTTCTGTGGGAGGGCAAGAGATGCAGTCTAAGGGAGAGTAAATATGAACAAGATAGCAATGTATTCCCAAAACCAGACAGTTTGATATGGTTAAAACATAAATTGCAGGCTGGCTGGTTAGCTGAGTTAATTAGAGCAAAGTGTTATAATACCAAGGTCAAGGGCAGCTGCCAAAAACAAAAAACCCAAAACATAAATTACATTTGTGTGTATATATGGAAGCTGGGGTTGGAGAAGATCCAAGTTTATGAGGGCCTTGGACATCAAGATATACTTGGTTACCTATCTACACATACTTTTGGTGATCTCATGGAATCTGTCTTACGGCTTTAATGCTACCAACTTCCAAATTTCTGTCTCTAGCCTAGAGTTCTCCCCTGAACTCCAAACTCCTAGATCCAAAGCATCTCTAGTAGAGACCTCAAAGTAACATATTGAAAACCAAGTTTCTGAACTTCCCCCCCAAATCTGCTTTACCTGCAGCTTTCTCTATTTCAGTTGATGGCCTCTCCATTGTTGGCTACAGATTATTCTTACCTCCTTTGTTGAAATCTCAAGGCTCACTCTGACACACCTGGTTTTCTTTCCTTGTAATAGTCTTTATGGGGTTTCTTATCAGAATTATGCTGCCCTCAAAGAAAGTTTGGAAGTGTTTCTTCCTGCTTTTTAGTTCTGTCAATGTTTCCTTCATGTATTTTCAAGTTAGGTTAGTAGAAGCATAAATATGTAGGGCCGTTATGAGTCACTGATAACTTGAACCTTTCGTTTTGAAATTTTTGCTGGTAATTATCCTTCTTAGTCTACTTTGGCTATCAACAGACAAACAGCTTTCTTCTAATCCGTGTTACATGGTGTTCTTTTACCATCTTTTTACTTTTCACTTCCTTGTGTTCTTATGTTTAAAGTGTATCTCTTGTAAACAGCATATACTTTAGTCTTATTCTACTAATCTGACAATTGGAATATCTAGTCCATTCAGGTTTAACATAATTATTGACTTAGTCGATTTAAGTTCACCATGTTACAATTTTCTATCTGCATCAGCTATTAGTTGTTCTTTATTTTCCAGCCTTTTACAGGGGGAGCTCAATTTTCCCACTTGGCTTTTAAAAAAAAATTGCGTAAAATTAAATTCACTTTTGTGGGGGTGTACAGTTCTATGAGTTTTGACAAATATGTATAATCATGTAACCACCTCCCTTATTGAATGGCGGAATAGTTCTATCACCCCCAAAACTGTCCAAATGACCCTTTGTAATTCAACTCTACCACTCCCAGGCAACTACTAATCTCTTTTTTGTTCCGTACAGTACTGCCTTTTCAAAAATAATGTAATCACAAAATACGTAAGAGCTTGTTTGGCGTCTTTCATTCAGCACAACCCCTTTGAGATTCATCGCACTGTTGTATCAACAGTTCATTCCTTTTACTGCTGAGTAGTATTCCATCGTATGGATGTACAGTAGTACTCCCTTATCTGTGGTTTTACTTTCTACTGTTACCTCAGTCTGAAAATGTTAAATGGAAAACCCCATAAATGAATAATTCATAAGTTTTAAATGTTCCTGATGTGAATTATCTCTCTGTCCAGTGTATCCTTGCTGTACACACTACCTGCTGTTAGTGACAGTCACTAAGTAGCCCTCTTGGTTATCACATTGACTATCGTGATATGGCAGTTACCTGTGTTCAAGTATCCTTATTTTACTTAATAATGACCCCAAAGCACAAGAGTGGTGATGCTGACATACTGTGATAACAATAATAAAATAGAACAATTATAAATCTCTCACCATGCTTAATTTATAGACTAAACTTTATCATAGGTATGTATCTATAGGAAAAAACATAGTATATATACAGGGCTCAGCATTATCCTTGGCTTCAGGAATCCACTGGGGGTTTTGGAATGTATCCCCAGCAGATAAGGGACTACCATACTGTGTTTATTCTCTCATTGAAGGGCATTTGGGTTGCTTACAGGTTTTGGAGATTATGAATAAAATTGCTATAAACATTTGCGTACAGCCTTTTGGGTGAACATAAGCTTTACTTTTCTTAGTAAATACCTAGGAGTGGGAATGCTAGGGCATGAGAGTTCCAGTTGTTCTGCCTCCTCACCAGCATTTGGCATTGCCAACTTTTAAAATTTATGCTATTCCAATAGGTGTGTAGTGACATCTCATTGTGTTTTAATTTGTATATCCCTAAATAACAAATGATGATGAGTATCTCTTCAGTACTTCTTTGTCATCCATGTATATTCTCTGGTAAAGTATCTGTTCAAATCTTTTTTTTTAAAAACAGGTTCTCTTGAGTTTTGAGTGCACGATGAATACATGTCCTTTGTCAGTTATGTATGTTGCAAAACATTTCTCCTAGTCTGTGGCTTTTTTCATTTTCTTAAGTTTCTCAAAAAGCAGTCTTACATTCTGATCAATCTTTTGCAGATGGTGCTTTTGTCAGTATCACACCTAAGAAATCTTTGCCTAACTTAAGATCACAAAGACTTGTGTGAGACCTCCCCCCACCCCCCGCCTTTTCTTAAATCTCTCTCATTTCTTTTTCTTAAGCTTTCTTGAGGTATAATTTATGTACCATAAAATTCACCTGTTTTAAACATACAATTCAATGATTTTTTGACTATGTACAAAGTTATGCAACCATCATCTCAACTCAGTTTTCGACATTCTCATTACACCCCCAAAATTCCTAAGGTGCATTTGCAGTAAATTCCTTTTCCCACCCCCATCCAGTCACTAAATTTACTTTTTATTTCTGCATACTGCCTTTTCTAGATATTTCATATAAATGGAATCACACAATAAATGTGATCTTTTGCACTAGGCTTCTTTCATGCAGCATGTTTTTGAGGTTCATCCATGTTATGTGTAGGCAGTTTGATCTTTTTAATGCTGAGTAAGTATTCCATTGTGGTATGGACATACCACATTTTGTTTACCCATTCACTAGTTGATGGGCATTTACATTATATTTACTTCTTGGTTAATGTAAATAATGCTGCTACGAACAGTGTCTACAAGTCTGTATGTGGGCACATGCCTTAGTTTTTTTTCTGGTAGATACCTAAAAGTGGGATTGCTGGGTTGTATGTCCAATATGTTTAATTTTTTTAAAGAAACTGCCTGTGGTAGGCACAATAGTGGCCCCCATAGAATTCTGTGTCCTAATCCCAGAAACCTTGAATATATTATTTGACATGAAAAAGTGGACTTTGAAGATGTGATTAAGATCTTCCTATCTGAAGATTAACTAGGATTATCCAGGTACGCCCAATGTAATCACATAAGACTTTAAGAATCAAAGATACTTAAGAACAGAGGCAAAGACAAAAAATTTTTAAGCCACTACACTGATGGCTCTGAAGATGGAGAAAGAGACTTGGGCTAAGGAATGCAGGTGGTCTGCACATAGAAGCTGGAAAAGGCAAGAAAATGGATTCACCTAGGACTTCTAGAAAAAAAACACAATCCTGTTGTATTAGTTCCTTAGGGCTATCTTAACAAATTACCACAAACTTAGTGTCTTAAAGCAACAGAAATTTATTCTCTCATAGTTCAGGAGGCCCCAAGTCCAAAATCAAGCTATTAGCACGGCCATGCTCTCTAGGCTCTAGGAAAGAAACCTTTCTTGCCTCTTCCAGCTTCTGGTGGCCCCAGCATTTCTTGGTTTGTGGCACTCTAACTCTAATCTCTGCCTCTAACTTGATATGGTGTTTGCTGTGTGTCTCTGTGTCCTTTCTTATAAGAACACTACTCACTGGGTTTATACCCACTCTAATCCAGTATGGCCTCACTGTAATTACATTTGGGAAAACCCTATTTCTGAATAAAGTCACACACTAAGGTTCCAGGTGGACATGAGTCTTTAAGGGATAGTATTTAAATCACTATACCTGCCAACACCTTGATTTTAGCCCATTTCAGACATTTGACCTGAATAACTGTAAGAAAATAAATTTGTATTGCGTTAAGCCATGAAGTTTGTAGTAACTGTTACAGAAGTAATAGAAAACTAACACGTCACTAAACTGTTTTCCAAAACAGTCACACCATTTACACTCCCACCAATATGTATTAGGGTTCCGGTTTCTCTACATCTTTGCCAACACTTTTTACTGCCTTGCCATGTATAGCCATTCTAGAGACGTGATATTTCACTGGACACGCATTTCTCTAATGACTACTGATGCTGAGATACATAATTTTGAAACTACTCTCTCCCAATTGTGGCCTGTCTTTTCATTTCCTTACCAGTGTACCATACTAATATAAGATGTTAACAGGGTAAACTGGGAACTTTCTGTACCATCTTCACAATTTTTCTGTAAATCTGAAACTATTCTAAAATGAATTTATTTTTTAAAAAGTAGGAGGAACTGTCAGAGTAAGATAATAAGACATTTCAGCCAACTGCAATTTGTAGACCTTTTTGGATTCTAAAGTGAAGAAACATCTTTTTAAAAACCATTTATAAGAGATAGGGGGAAAACTAAATACAGACTGAGTATGAGATTGTAAGATAATATCAAGTATTATAATTATGTTTTGTTTTTTTTTTAAAAGTCCTTTTCTGTTAAAGATTCATACTGAAGTATTTACAGGTGGAGTGCGATAGTATGTCTACAATTTCCTTTGAAGTGCTCCAGCAGAAAAGGAAAGGAAAACAATGGGGCAGGCAAAGATTAAATAACAACACATGGGAATTGATTCTATTTATTGATGGATGATGGGGTTCACTGTACTGCTCTTTACTTTCACATGTGTTTAAAAACTTTCGTTACAAAACGTAAAACAAAAATAAATAAAATACAAACATTACTCATTACAAAGGCACAACAAGCTGCAATACTTTGCAGTTTTGCAGCAGCTTTGGCTGGGAAAGAACAAAGACACGTTATTTTCATACTAAAACTCATAGTAGAAAGCACCTCATTTATTCTTGTTTCAAAGAACAAGAAAAAGGAGGCAAGACCTTCAAATCTTTAACATACTACAACTTCTCAATCTCCATCTGTACCAAGTCTTCAGTTTGTAGAAGATAAACTGAATGAGAACTGGATGAGAATGAGCACAGACCCTGCTCCCAAATTCAATAGTCTCAGGACAGTCTGTCATAATCTTTGCTTTGGTCTTAATACCTACTTGTCTCGATATATACATTTTTTTCTATCAAAACTAGTGTCAAACACTTTTAAGGTAAGAATGGTTACTTTCCAAAAAATTATTTATAAAATGTAGTTTAAGTGTTACCCAATGTGATTGGAAGCAATGCTAGCAGTAAATAGTTAAAAACTAGATAGTAGAGGGAAGGCACCTAGACTTCTTAAATGAAAGAAGTCCCTTTTTTAACACATCCCTTTGAGAGTTGTTTCTTGAAACATAACTAATGCATAATGTATATCCTCTGATTATGGGAACAGATCAGATTACCAAGAATGTATTGAAAAGAAGGTCTAAGAACAGTATCACTATAAGGAACACCTGAATTTTATGCGTACACAAACAGGAGCCCATAAAGGTGTCCAAGAAATAATTTTCAAGAGAGTAAGGATAAAAATCCAGAGACGCAGTGTTACAAAATCCAAAAATGGACTCTAAGCCTGGCTATATATCAGAATCACCTTGCTCATTAAAAATTCAGATTCCCACAGTGCGTCTTGGAATCTTTACCTTTGTAATTAAGCTTGTTCTGCAAACCATACAAATTTAACACCCACCTAAACTAATAAACTTCTCACTCCATGCATGTAAATTCTGAAATTTGAAATCTGAGAGATCTGGTGAGGAAAGAGAGGCTAAAGATGAGCACGAGTCACTGGAAAAAACATGCTATATGATCATAGTGGATTTCACTTAAAATGTTAATCATTTCCCCTACACAAGCAGTAAATAAACTATGGTACACTCTAGATTTAATATACGTGTGACAGGTAGTTTAGAAGAGCTGTAATTCAAACTCAAGTCAGCCTGACCCTGAAAATCTGGGTTTTTAACAAGTACACCACTTTATTGCTTGCTTACTTCTGATAAGACTTCAATATAATTTAACAATGTAGACTATCTTACCTTATCAATATTTATGACCTCTACTCTGTAGATAAGCCCCAAACTGCCAGCCTAAAAACTAAATCAGCCATGTTGTCACATCTATTTGACCAATGGTGTTTTTTTGTTTTTTAAATTAACTTGGTTGCTAGTATTTAAAGGAGGTTTTAAGTAAAGCCTAAATTTGCAGCATCTCTTGCTTTTATTCATTCACCATATCTACTTGGTCCCTGCTGGCACTACTACAACCCTAACTTTAGAAACCTGAGGACAACAGGTATTAAAGAAACTAAATTATTCTCTTAGCTCAAGTAAATTCATGAGACATTCTATTTTTTCTTGGTTTTCACATCTATAACACCCAAACCCCAAAGTTTTTAGACTAAGGGTCTAAAAGTAGGACAGAATATGAAATAAATAAGAAACGGCAATTGCAAAAGTACCCATGCCATTTATACTAAGTTCTTATATCTGGAAAATGCAACTACTTGCCTGCCTCCCCATAGAGCCCATTAGCTATTAATTTGTGTCAGTACTATCTGTTATTCAGTCAAATCTCATATAATCTTTAGTTATAATATGTTAGTAGGAAACCTTCATCCTCGGCTTATAAAACAATCAGTGTAATAAAATGAGATAATGCATGCCAAGTTTTAGCATAGCAACATCAGATAATAAGCACTCAAATGTTTTTAGCTATTAAAGGTAATGCCAATTATGCTCATATTTGTAAAAATAAATGTACTGGCAATATTCTGAAAGGCCACAAGATGGGGATATGACACCACAAAAGTGGGTCTTTGTACAGTTATATAGCAAAAACTGAAAATGAAGTATAGAGAAAGTTTACAGCCTGTTTATGGGTATTTAGTTCACCTTGGCACAAAGTTTTAACTGCTTGGTCACTTCTTATGCTGCCTGATCTGAAAGGCACCTTAAAAACCAATGGGTCTATTTCACCTTCATTTTACAAATGATGAAATGAGAGACAATGTGTCTGTACTTAATACAGACAGACACTGATAAAGCCAGAATCAGGCCTATGTCCACAAATTCCCATTATAATGCAGATCAGCCACACCATGTTCCTTTGAAGGAGTCATCTTTACTCAAGGTTGTTTTTAAAAGAGAGACAGAGAGAGATCTATGGGAAACACCTGCTATGTACTGATAAAGGTGTATTTGTATAAAACTCAAAGCATCTTTTAGCAAGGACCAAAATATGTCCATGTTTGATTTTAAAATATCACGGGGGGGGGGGCATTTATAGGGTAAACGATTTTTTCTTAGCAGTAATCTGGTTCTAAGCCCTTTTCTTCAAAAAAATTACATGAAAGAATGATTCCTCTAGACAATAAATTCCTTCAACCTAAAAGTAAGCCCAGTCAGCATTTATCAAAGTACATATCAAATACTAACTGCTCATGAGGCCTCAATCTACCACCCCACTAAGATTTCTATCTCATGAACTACATTACTGTTTCTGCCCTTCCAAAGCACAACATCTGTGACTCACTATATGCATTTTTATTTTTTAATTTTTTGGGGGGTGAGGGGGGTCTGGCTGGTACGGGGATCCAAACCCTTGACTTTGGTATTATAACATCATGCTCTAACCAACTGAGCTAACCAGCCAGCCCTAAGCATTTATTTTTATACCTTACCTCTTCTACTAAACTATAAGACTTAGGGCAGGACCTCAAATATTTCAAGGAATTACTAAATTACTTTTAGTAAATCAAGAATCAGTAGGTCCTTTAACATAACTGATAGGCTCTCTCATCTCATCTCACTTCAGAGCAGTGTTTCTCAATCTCAGTACTAACATTTTGGGCTGGATAATTACTTGCTGTGAGGGGACTTTCCTATGCATCGTAGAATGTTTAGCAGCAAGTGTAGTCTCTACCCATGAGGTGCCAGAACACTCTCCACCCCAATGTGACAACCAAACAATGTCTCCAGACATTACCTATAATCAGGTAGGGGTGGAAGGGCACGGGGTAGAGGACTGACCCTGGTTCAGTCACTGTTCGAGAGGTTCAGCCGGCATCAAAAAAGCAGTGGTGGAGTGGACCAGCTCGCCACTGGTGACTACAAGTCAGAGGTGTAAACATCTCAGCAATTATTTGGTTGGCTACTAATGCTAAATATACACAAATGGTGTGACTACAAGTATCAGACGTGTAAAAATCTCAGCAATTATTTGGTAATGCTAAGTACACACATGCACTCAATCTACTCAAGGCTATAACCTAAAAAGAATTAAGTTATTCTTTGAAACCTTTTTCCATTGTCACCCACGTGTTCGAACAGAAGAGCTTCTACCCAGCTACAGCTTTTCCTTTGCTACCACTTAACTGTTGATGTTTTTATCCCCAAATCTCTGAATCCAAGCATATATTTCCAACTGCTTACTGGTGATCTCCACAAGAATCTCAAATACAACACCTTCACAACTGATCTCATCATTTTCCACTAGAAATTAGAACAGCTACCTCTATTCTCTATCTTTATGAACAGCCATATCAATCATCCAATATGGACATTTAGTTTTAGATGTACCTTTAGGCCCTATTTTCATCCCTGTTAATTCTGCTTTCCCAAATTTCATAACCTGTTCCTATACTCTTTCTCTTAGCACTACGGTCCAGGCCATCATTTCAGCCTGAATTCCAATAATCTAAATGAAGGGGAATAAGACTAGAGCCAAGGAGACAACTCCATCACAATGCAGTCAGAACAATCTTTCTAAAACACAAATCTGATCACTTTTATTTTTCTACGTAAAATCTTCCAATAGCTGCAAATAACCTACCAAATGAAATTCAAATACCTTAGCACTTCATACACATAAAGCCCATCATCACCTACCTATGACCACTAGTCTAGTTTCCCCCACCCCCTCACTGTTTTTTAGCCAGACAAAACTTTGAAAATCTCAGAACCCACCAAACCACCCTCTTTCCTTCTTGGCTCACCTCTGTACCCTGTTTTTTCATTAGTGGATTATAGATACTATACCATCCTTACAGAAATACTAGAGATACTATTACCATCCTTACAGAAATACAAAAGATAAAATGAGAATCTATTGCTTGGCCCAGTAAGCATGTTAGGTAGCTATTAAAAAAAAAAAAAAAAAGGAAAGAGTGCCATGAGGAAGAGGAGTGGGAAGGCAGACTGGCACAAAAGCAAATTGAAGAAACCTGTTTAAAAGAGAACAATTCAAATATGACTCCAAGGTTTTGTTTCTTGGTATCATAGAAACTTAGCCCTGTGACCAGGAATGGCAAACGTGACACACATGCCATAGCAGTCATAGTAGGTATCAACAACAACACCTTTTTTTTGCAGTCTGGGAACACATCAAAGCTATAACAGACGTACTACCAACAGATTAGAACTGGCACGTGAGTTAGAATCTTTGGCCCTTCCTGCTCAGGTTCAAGCCATTCCCTTTAAAGACAAAGAAACCATGCCCCAGGGGTCAAGAAACGTATTAGTGACCCGACTGCTAGCTATCATTTGTGGCACAGTGAATTTGGTTGCTTTTAGTTCAGCACTTTTGCATTGTAACAAGTTCCCTTTATTAAGATAAATAATAAGCTATATGGACTAGAAGGATGAAAACCTAAATATACCTTAATTTTCTAAAAGAGAAATGTTTCAAATGCTCCTAAGTGGAAAATATTTTCATTGCTTACCCTTGTTTAACAAGCTCCACCTGTAAAAAAAATTTTTCCTCAAATGATCCGGGTCCTAAACTGACACCACTCCAACAATATTTACTAATCTGAATGTCTCAACCCATTTTCTAAAGAATATTATCTTTGTTTTACCATTTGAAGTTGAGGTAATCAATATCCCAATTAAAAGTAATACAAATAGGGAAGTCACAAAGATATACAAATGACCCACAAAGGTGGAAAATGTCCAACTAAGTCATCAAATTTTTTTTAAAAGATAAGGGAATACCATTTATCACCTAATCAGCAAAATAAAACTAGAGTCAAAGGCTATACGTGAAAATGTACTCAAAATCAACTTGCCCAAGGTCAAGGGTTTGGATCCCCTTACAGGCCAGCCACCAAAAACAAAAACAACACGTAAGGAAAGGAGTAGTTATTTCTACCATTTCACAAAATGTTCAATGTATGCAGTGCATCCCAGACAAAGGAAATTTATACCATCAATGGCTGAAATGGCAGCTACATGTCTTTTTCCATTTTCTTGGGTTTTACAAGTGCCTCTCCCCTTCCCCATTCGCCCTTGGAGAGAGGAGAAGGGCATTCTCATACACTGTTGACAGTATAAAAAGCTATTATCTTTCTGGAGATCAACTGGCAACAAATATCAGAGTTTTAAAAATGCCAGTACCTTTAGATTCAAAAAATTAACTCCTATGGAATTATACAAAAGAAATAATTGAAGATGTGCATCAGGTAGTTTTACGAAGAAGCATTCTCTACAGCACATGGGGACTGAAATGAGAAGCCTCTGGACTTGGGAAGGCAAATACAAACTCCCAATTATCCCTTTCCCATCCACAGCAGACAAGGTGATGATTGGATTACAACACTTTAATCAAAAACCAGGAGTGGCCTCAAAATCTTTCACCAAACAGGTATAAACAGCCACAAACTATCTACTGGACCACAACTTGAGACATTTAGAGATACCTACCATCTGGGAACTAGATTCTAAGGGAAGAGATCATGTTTCACACAACTTTGGTTTTTAAGGGTCTAGCATGGCACTGTCCAATAGAAATATAATTCAAGTAACATACATAAACTAAAACTTTCTAGTATCCACATTAACAAGGCAAAAAGAAACAGGAGAAATCTTTTCAATATATAATTGAAATAAAATGTATTAATTAATCAACCTTTTACCTTTTTTTAATACCAAGTCTCTAAAATCCAGCTTACTACACGTACAGGACACTTCAATTCACATGTTAATTTCCTTGAAAAGATTTTAACTGTATTTATATTTCATAAAATTTACAGTAGATTTATACATCCAAAGTTGCTTCAAACATACTTAAATATTGTCCAATAACTGAATTTGTGTTTGCTTTTTAATTTTAATTAAAAGAAATTAAAAATTGAGCTCCTCACACAGGGCACATTTCAAACACTTAATAACCAACAATAGCTAGTCACTACTGCATTCAATAGGACAGGATTAACATTATGCCAATAATTTAGGCACTAAATAAATTTAAAGAAGAAAGGTAAGAGAAAGCAAGGTTGAATGATAGCACAATTAAATAATTTTGCAGCTATTAAACTATAATTCACACAATTCTCATTTTCATGACAGAAAGGACGTTTCTATTGGTTACTACTGGTTTTCTACTGATTACTATACCAGTTGTGTTTACAAAAAAAAAGAGATAAAGTACAATCATTTGAATAACTGAGAAAGTTTATCTATTCAAATATCACAAAGCTGAAAGCCATAGCTAATACCTGGAAGAAAAAATTAAGGAGCAAAAAGGATTTCCACAGCCCAAAGTAGAGAACGTGACAAAGTGAAATTTAATACAGATATTAGTTTGGACTGGCAAAAGCAATGGCTTCAAAAGATAATGCTTTATAAATAATACTTTATAAAACTTAAGAGATTTTAGTTGACATACAGCTAATGTGCAACAATGTAAAATTAATTTGACCATAAACTGCAATAACAGGAATACATAATTTAAACCAATAATAGTACTAGTCCCACTTTCCCACTCTACTAATCACATGTGCAATAATATTCATATAACAGCAGTTAGGATGTTCAAAATTATGGTAAACAGGGAATATATAGTGATGCAATAGATGAGTGCTTGGCCTACTGGATGACCTCTAAAAATCTTTCCCACTCAGAAATTCTTGATTATTCTTTGTTCAGAGCTTTACCAAGGGATGTCCACAATTTTGGGAAGATGGCAACACAGCATGAGTCACCAATGCACATACCTATATAGGTAGCAGATATACTCTCTAAATTACACAATGATTCTATTTACAGATAGATGCAAACATCTGATCTTCTTATGCTTCTGGTATAATTGTACCAGATCATTACATACTGAAACAGATTTTATTATAACTTGCTTTCCTTTTATTTCTCTTTTATATTAGTTAGAACATTACATTGATTTCCTAAAAAAACTGTGGTGCAGTTAAGTTATATTTCTATGAATTTATCTCAACATAGCAAAGGAGACATTACAAAGTACTTGTTAAAATTCAGTATCCGATCAAAAACCCAAAAATTATTGATTTCACAGAAGCAAGGAGTATGAGAATTGCAGGTTTATAAAAATTGTCAAACGCTATTTCAGCCTAACTGGCTTTTTTTGTCTTTGCTGACAAAAACAGCAATAAAACCTTTCAAAAAAATTTTTTATTGAAGTGTAAAAACATATGATACAGATCACGAATCTTATTTTACAGCTCAATGATTTTTCACATATGTAACAACACTCAGGTAAAGATACAGAATACAAGTATTTCTAGCACCTCAGAAGACTCCCTTGTGTCCCTTGCTATCATTGAGTTCTTCAACATAGCTTCATTTCTGACAGTAGAATTTTATATTTTATTTTCTAACATTTGGTCAAAATGGCTCCTTTAAATCTCTGAATTAGTAAACCACAATGGTTCTGTATTTATATCATTTATGCTATCTACTTTCCCATCTTTACTTTGGTCACCTGTATTCATGTCTTGTTAAAGATGTTTTCATTAGAACTAATTTGCACCTCTTTACTATAACTGAAGGATAAGTGGATTTAGTTTTACTTTCTATTACATTAATTACATGCCACCTCAGTCACGGCATTCCTCCTTACTTGAATTATCACCTTCTCTAGCAAGAACAATAGATAAAAATAATCAGCTTCCCATCTACAAATTCAAGCTACAATGTCCCTGGTTCAAAAAAACAAGCAACCTCAGTACAAAGGAAGCAACTTTTAATATATCTCAAACGTTTAGACATGCATATAAACACATGCAATTTATAACTATAAATTTATCTACTATGGAGGAAGGGCAAACACACACCAATATAAGGGAATGGCCTACTGTTACTACTAATAAAAATACTAATAGTAAATATATGAAGAAAAAATAGATAAAATAGATTTAAAAAGTTTCAAAATGACAAGCAATATAGGTAACAATGTAAAATATTTATAAATGTTAGATTGATTTACTGTTGAGTTCTGCAGTTTCTCTGATCTTAGATATTTCTATTTAACTTACTATTTATTCAGTTAACTCAGTATACAATAAAACAATAAGCAAATAAAATTTCATATAAAAGCGACATAATCAAGATCACTGTTTCAATTTCATAGGCCTTTCCAAATCAAAAGTCAGGACCATAACACTGACTATATTGTGCATGGTGATACGAGTTTTGGAACTCAAGGACCCTAACATCCTTTAAACAATATACACTGTCCTGAGTGCCTTTAACTTCCCAGATGAGTCTTAATGAGACTCTTTTAAGTTTTTTTGCTTCTAAGTCTGTATTTAAGGCCCTTTATAAACCCATGCCACAGTTTCAATACTGGGAACTCTTCAGCCTCATTTTATTACTCTAACAGAACATGACAAATATGCATTGGTATTGAGTGCCTGTCAATGAGAATACAAAACTGAGTAAGAGACAGCATCCATACTCAACCAGTACAGTATACCATAAAAACAAAACTCCCCAAATATGTTGGGTCATATATAAAATAGCCAAACTTCCCCTAGATCATGATTCAAGTGGATCAAATATTTCTATGGCCCTCAATTCGTTTCCTAATTGGATCTCTTCATAACCTGACGTGAAATAATCCAAGTACAGGAAAATTTCTTCATGATTTCTAAACACTGAAGATTCTTAATACAAAAAACAATTCCAAACATTAGAATGAATACCCACTATTTAAAACAAAATTAGAGTAAGAAAGCATGTTACAGACCAAAAATCAAATTAAACTTTCTTGGAATCCCTTCTGCGACTTCAGATACACACAACGAAATTCAGACCCTTGTTTTAGGGAGTATGAGATTACTGTGCTTTCAAAACGAACTTTTTACTTCATCCTCAACAGTTTGAAAGGCTTCACTAACTCAAAACATAGTTACAATTCTTTAACTGATTTACAATAATAGGAAAAAATTCAGGCATTTAGAAAGCTCTTAACATTTATAAGCTTCCATTTCTTTCTCTAAAGAGGGTAAAGAAAGCTCTAAAACGGTTTACTTTGGCAATGCTTTAAAACAATTTTATGCAATTAATACTTTAACAGTATATAACTTAACGGTAAGAAGACATTTTATCCAAATGGAAACAGTCGAGTCAAAATAATCCCTAATGTTATCCAAGAGGAAAACTATGAAAGACCGAACACTATCTTTGCCAATCACCTGAAAAAAAACAGCGTAGTAACCCAGGACCCTGGCACAGCACTCAGGGGCAACAGTAAACTACTGAAAGCAATAGCTCCACCTACTGATCCACAGTACTTCCTTAAACATTTTGGCACCCCAAATCTACAGTGTTCGCGCTCTCTTCCCCTCCTCCACTCTCTCTGACCCAACCCAAATCTAGTTGAGTCACTAGCATTTAATACTCATCCCCATGGTCTTTATTCCTATTCCTTCTCCCTCCAGAACGTTCTGCACAGCTCCCAAGTGTGAATAAAACTGAAAGGTGTCAAAGATCTTCCAGCGTCAAGCCTGAATCTGGAGAAGAGGCCAACCAACCCATTACACCTGGAGTAGCGGGCCGAGGTGGCTCAGCCGTCCGCTCCCGAGTAGGAGGCCCCAGGCGCCTCCCAATAGTTTTCCCCTTGTTGCCCCACTCAGCCGCTAGTCTCCCCTCAACCCACACTCGTCTTCCGGGCCGAAATCCTGGCTTCCCCAGGTCTTGCCTCCGCTGGCCCTTCAACCCGCCAACAGCCCGAGCCTCGCCTCCGCCCCCTCCTGAAGCGGAGTGAACAGAGAAGCCTAGAAATCTCCCCCCGCCCGACCTTCACCCTAAGTCTCTTCTCTCCTCTCCTTCGCAGCTCTCTCCCTCAACATGGGCCCGACCCCTCTCCCCGCCGGCTGGGCCTTGCCCGGCTGCCCCCCTCACCCTTTCATCTTCCCCGCCTGCTGAGGCCGTCGTTACCACCGATATCAACGCCGTCGTCGTCACCGCCCTGAGCTCTCCGCGCCCACAGCTCGGGCCCCTCAACCCCACAAGCCGGCCTCCTCGCCTAGGGCAGGGTGGCTGAGCGGGTGACCGAGGCCGCGAGAGTCGAGCACGCCCCTGAGTCTCCAGAGGGGGCGGGTTATCTCCCGCCGCCTCGCTGGTGCTGCCGCTTCTCCACACGTGCACACGGGGCACTAGCCTCCCGCCCGCCGCAGAAGCCAGCCAGACCCGCCGCCGCGCTGTGACCTTTCACCCCACCCCCTCTGCGCGCCGGCGCGTTTGCCGCCTCACGCGCAGCCGCACTGCTCGACTCCGCGTACCCTTCCCCCTCCACTCTGGTACCTCCATCTTTCTACTGGGCTGTGCCTTCTGGAGTCACGCTCCTCCTCCCACCCCTTACGACACTACTTGTAGGACTGGCCCTAGCGGTGAAATCCGGATTGTTCCACTCCTCCCTCTCCTTTCCTACATCAGCAAGATTATCTTTCCCCGTCCCGTCTTTCCCAGTTGGTAGTCACCAGAGTGACCTTCAAAACGCTCTTGTCTCAATAGGGTTTTATAAACTTGGTTCTTATAAATGTAAAGAAGTCTGTGGATCACTCAAGTAAATGAGGGGTTTCAAAAGCAAATGTAATTAAAAAACGGTCGGATAACTTGGCTACACTCCAGCACACCTCGTTTTGAGATCACGTGACTACCCAAAACGTACAGCCTGGGATTTTACCCACGGACCCCAGAGGGACGGAACTCCATGGCCATTTCCGGTCCCTAGATGGTAGCATGAACGTCACTTCCTTAGCAATGCACTTTAACGCTTGCCATCCATGCCTTTTACGTTTCACTTTACAATACAATCTTTGTGAAAATTTGTTTAGTTTTTTCTTTATTTGCGAGAAATTTGATATTCAGACGATCCGCTAAAACACAAGTCCCCAAGGTGTACCTTGCCAAAATGGGGGAAGAAGGGCGGGGCTCGGGTCACGTGATCGGTCAGACCCCGCCCTCTCCCCCACCCCCCTGCAGCTGAAGACTTCCCCTCCCGCAGTGACAGAGCCTCTGGGTTCGTGGATTGTACTGCTTCTGCACCTCGCGCCCGGGCAAGCGAGCGGTGACCGGTAACCGGCGACTGGTGGGAATAGGAAAAGGGGTGGGAGGAGAAAGGGAAGGGAGAGTGTGGACGGGAGCCTCCACTGCCCGGGGCTTCCTCCCCGCTGTCACCCTGTTACCGGCAAGGAGCTCATCTCTCCCTATTTCCTGACCCTCGCTCCCCCACCGTGGTCGCCCCCGCTATTTGGGGGTTGAAATGTCCACCTTTCCCGGTGTTGGGAGTGAGTGCGGCCATTATGGTTACCTATTCGGAGTCTTTGGGACTTCGGGTAGTAGGGTTGCTTCAGCCGTTCCTCGGGGTCTGCAGTAGCCGCCAGATCCCATTCCCCAAAGCCCAATCTTTGGCAAAGACCATCGCCGTCTTCACCCTCAGCCCGGGGCTGGGGAGTGGGAATGCAGGAAAATCCCTGGAGGCAGAGGCGTTTCCAGTGAGACTGGCTTGGGAGGGAATGTCAGTGATATGGCCCTCACTGCGGAGTCATTGAAAAGCGTCTCTCCGAATGTGCTTTCTCGGTAATTCTAAGGGTTTTATCTGACATCCCTACAGGAGAGGTTCTATAGGTGTTCACAAGCTTCGGGTGGCACTGGAAGGGTAAAAGCAGATTTTTCTTCTTCGAAGCAGAGAACAGTTGAAGGAATAAAGATATACTGTCTTCAAAACAGGGGGTGTTGGTAATACGACAGTCTCGATTGAATGGGGAGGCGTTGAAAGATGGTGTTGCGGTGTCGTCTGCAGGAGGCCCAGGCTAGCTTATGGAAAAGTAACTTGATTTCCTTTGAAAGGGAAGTTTCTTTAGAAACTTACTGGGCTGGAAATATAATTAAACCAAATTTATTTGACCATAAACTTGAAGGTAAGAAGATTAAGTTGAGATATTTCTGATTTCATATTTTTTGTCTTTGACATCTTTCTCTTTTTGCCATTTCCAATCAATTCCTTGACCAGCTTTGTGGCAAAATTGTGTTAAGTAGCATTTGTGTCTCTCCTTATGTTTCTCCATTTGTAAAACTCTGGGTGACCTCTTCATATGATGAATAGTATTTTGTGAAAATATAGAAATTGTTTTGCCTAGATTTTTGTCCATCCCAGTGCCCTCCCATTTCATATGTAATATAGTAGCCAATGTTTTGACTCCAAACAATGTGCTTTATAGGGAGAGCATTTTTCAGTTTAGGGTTAAACTCTTTTATTTGTACTGCAAACTCAGAAAGTTCCTTGTTTCTTTTAAATCAAAAGGACTTACAAAAATTAAAATTTCATTTTTAAAATTTAAATTACATTTTTTTCTTAAGATAAAAAATTATATTCTCAGTTAAACCTTGTAGTTTTCTAATCAATGTAATTAAAGAATCCATTAAGAAGATAGCTGAAAAATGAGGAAGATGGAAACATTATCTTTTAGTGATGGATGTGACTTATTTTTGTTTTTCTGTATCTTTCAAATTCTTAGCAATAAACTGGTCTTTGTTAAGGAGAACAAAAAGTTAAAATCCTAGAATAATAGCAATTTAACAAAATATTTTTATGGTATGTTCAAAATAGAAAAACTGGCCTATTGATACTCCTTACTAGAAAACATAACCTTGAAGATCTTGCTTTCCCCTCGTAATAAAGAAGACCACTGTTGTCTTGTGTAGATTTACAATTTTAGCATTTTGTACTTATGACCAATACTGGACAATAATAGCAATAATCTACTGATATGTTTGTGTAGCCATGTCTGCTGCAGATATAAATTTTATTCATTTTCTTCAGAGTGAGGTTTTCTGATCTGTAGAGGAGAGAAAAAATAAACAGTGCTGCTTCATTGCCCAGGTGACATTCCACCAAATAAGGGAAATTTCTGAAGTGTTCTGGAAGTTCAAACCAGTCCTATCTGGGTGAAACCAAAATGGGAAAGGTGAAACTAGCTAAAAAGCATTGTGTACTCAGGAAAATGTCAGTATAAAAGAGGTTGAATGAGTCTGCAGTTTTACTTCACAATTCTCCCAATTTTAGGGAACAAACTTATGAAAGCAATAACTTAGACCACTGATGAAATCTAGAAAAATAGCAGAAGGAATTGGTGACTAAATTGCTGCTGAAGTTGAAAGTGAAAAAGAGCTTCGACATTATGCCCAATTCAAACACACACACACACACACACACACACACAAATGTGATTTGAAGCTTAGAAGACATTTCTGAGACTAGCTTTATCGTTTATGAGTGTGACATATAGAAATCTTCATGTTTATTAGAGAATTGTACCACAGTCTATCTACCATTAAATAACAGAGAGACGTTTTTGTGTTAGGACTGCTGACACCTCTTGTTTTCTTACTCTGAGGTCTTTCTTGTTTTCCCTGCCTTTGTAGATTATCCCCACCAGCAAGAATGCTTTCTTTCCCCATAGACAAAGGTAGCCACTCAGTCCTATAGATTATTACACAATATTTTCCATTCCTCTATTTTCATTTCTAACACATTGTATTTACTTGTTGTTTGCTGGGCTATTCCTCAATAAACCATGAAGCTCGGAGTTCAAGGACTGTATCTCTACTGCTGTGTCTTCAGCACCAGGATGCTGAGGTACCTTATAAGCACTCAGTAAATTGATTATTGAATGGGTGTTGGACAATTAGACAATGAGATTAAACCACTAACTCTTGCAGCATCTAAGGTTGTACACTAGGTATTAACTTTCAAATATAATCTTCCAAATCATGGTCAATAGAATGGACATAAACCTCAAATGGACTTTATTAATGCAGTAACCAACTTATTTTCACAGCATGTGCATTACCACTAGTTATGATTATCATCCAAATATGGGAGGGAAAGGAAGAGGAGTAAGTTGTACTAAGTGAAAAAAGTGGCTCTGTCAGTTGGTTAGAGTGCAACCTTATAACCCCAAGGTTATGGGTTCAGATCCCTGTACCAGCCTGCCACCAAAAAAAAAAGAAAAGAAAAAAGTGGCTCTTTGTGAGCTACAGGTAGGGTGATTTTTAGCCTGAGACTAAAAGAGGGTATTCATTCAGCTCCGCCACTAAAGTTACATGCCCTTTTAAATAAAGTTGGGAGTGGAGGTGATACTTATGAACCTTCTTCTCAAGTGTATTATGAGTTTCAGTGAGATAAACCCTAAGTAATCTATGTTAAAGTATTTTAAAAACTAAGTGGTAAGTGAATGTAAAGCAATATAGTGCAGATTTTATGTGAATAGATTTCCCAGTCATAAAGACCTGGGTTCAAGTTCTGGCCTGATTAGCTCAGTGACCTTAGACAGTTTACTTAAGGTGGTTTCGTCATGTTTAAATCTATTCCATAGATGACATTAAATTAGGTCATGAATGTACAGTGCCTAGTACATGCTTTGTAAATTTTTTTTTTATTAACTTTACTCAACTTTGATTTTTCTAAAGGAGACTTAAGACATCCCACAAAATTGACTAGCACCCCGTTTGGGGGCATCAGGTTTTGGGTATGGAGAAGGGAGTAGAATTTGAAATGAGGCTATTACCAAAAAAAAAAAAAAAAAAAAAAAAATAGGGGAGGAAGAAAACTGTACTTTTAGCAAAGATTTTAAAACACATTTATTAGGGGCCGAGCCCGTGGCGCACTCGGGAGAGTGCGGCGCTGGCCCGCCGCAGGTTCGGATCCTATATAGGACTGGCGGGTGCACTCACTGGCTGAGTGCCGGTCACAAAAAAGACAAAAAAAAAAAAACCCAAAAAACATTTATTAGTAAGAGCTGAGAAATATCAACATAAAGACCCTTATTTTGGCAACTGCAGTGACTTAATATTTTCTGTGTAAAGATTTTCCAAAGCTTGTGATTATTAGTATGTGGAATCTGTTTAAGGAGGCAGTTCATCTATTCCTAAATTTTTATCTCTATAATGGATTATAGAAATGTTACAATTGTACAGGCTGTAGAGCAGGGACTTTTGAGTTAAAGCTTGTAAGTTTAGAAATTTTGCCTTTTGAAATTATTTAAATGGTTTTTTATTTTATTTTTAACCTCATGAAATGGACATAGGAATGTAAAGAACATGATGAAGACATGAACTGAGTAAAATTTTTCTCTTCCTAAATTGATGACTCACAAGGATTAGTGGTTCTGCAATGGAAAATATCACTACATTAAACAATAATTGAAATATAGCTATCATGAGTTAATGTTTCATTTTAATCCTGAAAAAAATTATTTGTTTTAAGGAAAGATTTTATTAAGAGATAATTGAATATCTCTTTAATGTCAATTCTGTATTATAATAATTGAAATGTCATTCATTTATGGATGAACTTATTTATTATTCATTTATTTATAAGACATAAGCTTATTATAAATAAATTGTGACCAAAAAGAATGTTTTCCATTTAATTTCTGTAGAAACTGTAAAAGTTTTGCTAGTCTCTATTTTTCCTATTGTGAAATGAAAGAGACTTTGGTTTATATAAAGGTATTATTTTATAAATACTGTATATACATTACATATATACTGTATATAAAGTAAAATATGTATATAAAATATATGTACCATGTATGTATATAGAGACAACCAAGGGCTTGCTGGGTCCTCACTTGATAGAACATGATGCTATTAACACCAAGATCAAGGGTTTGGATCCCTTCTGGCCAGCTGCCAAAAAAAGAATATAAGACAGCCAAAATGGATTGTATATCTTCATAATAACATCTTTATTTTTACTTGAAACTATTAAAATGATCTTTGAAATTAGTTACTACTGTGAATAAAATTATCTAATGATTAATTTATTTGAAACTTTCCTTTCTGTGTTTTTTTTGGAGTTAGCTCTACTTAATAAATTTCACAACCGCAATTAGACATTTTAAAAAATTGATGTATATCATAAATATTTGTAGATTTAAATTTTAAAAAGAAATACTTTCATTATTATATCCCGTGATTTTCTGTTGTTATTTTTGGCATCATTATTATGACTAACTATAATAAAATTTTCAGTTTTAAATATTAGTGCTATTTGTAGGAACTATTGCTCTTTTGGTGATAAACCTTTTTAAACATTATACCCACAACATGGAAAATAATTAAGTTCAGTTCATTGAAAATAAAGTGAGTGGTACATGATAATGATGCAGAAGACCTCCAGGTGAACCTGAGCAATGAAAAGCAACCAGACTTTATAAGTTTTGTTTTAATTATTTTAATCTTTTAAAAAATGTTTATAGAGAAGATTAAAAAATAATTTTCTAATTAAATCAGAAAATTTCTGTAAAATTGAAGAAGGGACATGTGTGTAGTAATGATTATCTATACATATGGAAAAAGTTGGAAGGAAATGCACCAAAACAAGTAGATATCGCTAGATTAGGACATTAAATGAAGATTTAAAATTTATTACTATACCTTCTGTATATATTTGAGTTCCTACAATCAGTAAGCTTTGCAACATTTTTTTCATTTGCTATGGCAAATTAAGGCATCTTAATTCTTTTATCTTAATTACTTGGATTTCTTAAGTGAAAACATTTTGACTTACCCAGATAACTAAGTAGGTTATTTAATTTTATAGGTATAGATACACTTTTAGGCAGCAGAATTCTGAAAAGCAGAAGTAAATCCCAGTATATAAGAATATAAGGTAATTACTACATGACAAAGTGATATTTCAGTCCAGTGGGGAGAAAAGACACATACAAATTGTAAATATGACTGATACAACTTGTCCATCTAGAAGAAAGTTAATTGAGCGGGTACTTTGTAACACAGGCAAAAACTGATTTCAGGTGGATTAAAGCCTTAAATGTAAATCGGAAAATATTTAAAATATTCATCTCCTAAAGTTTCAAGATTGAAAAAAAGAATGTTTGAAGTGTATATAATAGATGGAGTTAATATTTTTAAGAACTCTTATAAGTCTACCCAATAGAAACATATATAAAGCATGTAACCAGAAGTTCACAGAAGAGAAATCCAAACATGCAACAAACATGAAAAGATGTGTAACCTTAGTATTAATATACTAACAATGAAAAATTACTTCTCTGGCTAACAAGAATTAAGTGGTTAACCTACTGCTAGCAGGGATGTGCGTGGAAGGATTTTCTCATTAAATGCTAGTGGAATTGAACTGTTAAACTTTTTTTTAGTAAACAATCAGGTAGTATCTGTCAGTATTGAAAATACATATACTCTTCCGTCTATCAATCCCACTCCATGAATCTTTTTCTTTAAAGTAAAACTCCAGTAAGTAAGCAAGTATTTATGTGAATGTTGATTGCAACAATGTTTGTAGTGGCAAAAATCTGCGAGCAAAGGGAATGCCTGTCAATAGAGGTATTGTTATATAAATTATGGCACAAACATAATAAGGAATGTTGTGAGGTCATTAAATGGTAGGAGTTAAATCTATACTGGTGACTTGGAAGAATTTCCAAACACATTCTGAAAGGATTTCTGTCATATATGAGAAATGCAAAGTATAGAGAAATGTATATAATGAGATCCCATTTTTGCAAAACCAGTTGAAAAACACCGTGAGATTTGTGTGCGCATATGTGGTTGTCAACATTGGAAGGAAGAAATAAGCAGAAAAGGAAAGAGAAAGAAAAGAAAGAAGCAGAGTATCCACAATAACATATGCATATAAAACTACACGTTTGTGCATGTCTGTGTGCAAGGTGAATTCCAGGAAAGGATGGTAATCAAAATGTTTAGTGGTTACCTCACATTTCAAGTAATTTTTACTTTCTTGCTTACACTTCTATGTGTTTTTATTTTTATAATGAACATGTAGTGTTTAATTAGAAAAAGCAAAACTTTTCATTTTGAAAAAGAAGTAGAAGACTAGATATGTCAAAGAAGGAATTAACAAAAAGAAAAATATTTGAAAGGGCCAGAGAGGGATAGTTATCTGAAATTTGTTTTTGTCTTAATTACTTAGGTATCTGAGGGGAAAGTACATAAATTATCCTAATAACTCCATAAGTTCTCCTTAATTTTATGTATGTGATAACCCTTGGACATCCAATATGAACTTGTCATTAAAAATGTACCAGGAAATAATGGTCATTACCAGATAGGAATACCAATTAACATTTTATTTTTGGTGTGGACATTAAGTGCTCCAGGAATGCTTTTAGCCCTGGAGATATAAAGCATATTGCACAAGTATAGGATCTGTCATCTGACTTAATCATATGACTGAATCATTTATAAGAAAAGTCTACATTTGGGCTTTGGCAGATTAAAAAAACTAGATTACAAGATTAACTTTCCTTAAGAAAACATCAAATAAGAATTTAAAGAAACAAAATTAAAAGTACTTAAATTATTAATACTTCAGTTCTTCCTTTTAAAAGAACCTGAAGTTCATACATCATTCAAAGCCATAACAGAAAATGCTTTGGAGTCAGATTTCTTGCATAAAGTAGCTGTATTTGTTTCTCATGTTGCTATTTTTTGTTTTTCCCTTTTCATTACCAATTTTATTTTAACATAATTATATATATGTTCTTTATTGTAAGCTGTACAAATTCCTTTTGAAAAGAGTTGGGATGTATGTAAATAAAAAGTAATTTTAGAATAATATTAAGAGGCAACGTAGTAAGGAGGTTAAGGGCACAAGTACTGGCACCAGAGTGTGTGGGTCAAATCCTGGCTCTTCCGTTTCCCAGTGGTGTGACTTTGGGGAAATTACTTTTATCTTTCTGTATTGCATTTTCTCAGCTTTAAAATAAGGGAGTATTTATTCATTCAATTATTCAATTATTCAATTTATTCATTGAGTGTTATGAGGATTAAATGAGTAATATTTAAAAAGTGGTTAAAAATAATAACTGACACATAAGACCTATATGAATATTTGCCATTGTGCTTAGTTAATTAAGTATATTTAGTAGTTTTAGTACTTGGCTCAATTGTTTTAGAGTTCATTGAATTATTCAATAATATTTGTAATTAAGTTGAATAGGTAATATAACTGTATAAATATGGTAAAAATTATATATTCATATAGGTGTTTTCTTTTTCCATTCTTATTCTTTTTTCTCCCATTTATTTGTCCACAAGTGATACCACCTCTTCATATTATTTGGGACCTTATATTTTTCACTTAATGTTATCTTGGAGATCTTTCCACACTGATACAGTTAAAGCTGCCTCCTTGTTTTTAATAATAGCTTAGTATTCAGTTGTACTAATATACCATCATAGTCATATGGAATATTCGTTGAGAGCTTACTCCTGATCCAAATGCTTTTCTTAATACTTTAATTGTATTAACTCATGGAAGCCTCACAACAAACCTTATGAGATAGGTACTATTTTAATTCCCATTTAACAAATGAGGAAAATTAGGCATGGGGTGTCTAAATGTCCAGAGATGCCGCACAGCTGGTAAGGATTTGAACCCAGGGAATCTCTTCCCAGAGATTGCTGTCTTAGTACCGCTAAGCATACAGCCTCTCATACTACCACAAGTTAACTAGTCTCCATATCAATGGACATTCTAACCTTTTGCTTAAGAAGCAGTACAGTAATGAATATTTTAGTGATAGAACATTTTGTACATATACAGTAAATTCCTTGAAATGGAATAGCTGGGTTAAAGATAAGTACATTTTGAATTCTGGTAGGTATTGCCAAATTGTTTTGCAATTGAGGGATGCACAGAAGTTCAGCTTTGTCCTCAGTAATTTGCCAAAATCTGTCATTTAGCTTGAGTCTTCAGAAGGCTGAATAGCTGAATGCCTTTAACATTTCTAGCATCCCTGAATTGTGTGTGATCTACCATCATGTGATAGCATGTATTACCATCATGTGGAATCAGTGGAACAATGTCACGACATTTGGACTTCTTATTACTTTCAAGTAACAGTAAGTATTTTAGCTATAACTTGAAATGCTCCTAATGTGACTTGTATGTTGAAACTCTGTCAATTGAAGTTTGAATGTATATTATTCAAAGAGTAAAGTGCTACAATTGTTAATATTTGTGAAAATTGCTGATTTTATGAACCAAAACAATTATGTAAGAGCTTTCAAATAGTTAAATAGGGAATCGGATTGCCAATTAATATGAACATTAAGAATATTATAGCTAGCTAAATATATGAATAACTATATCCTTTTTTGTGAAAAATGAATTTTCATTAATCCATTAGTCCTAGTGTAAGGTAATGCAAAATTAGGCAGTGAGGTGCTTTACCCAGGTGACTTTAAAAATCTACAGATTGGGCCGGACTGTGGCTCACTCGGGAGAGTGTGGTGCTGATAACACCAAGGCCACGGGTTCGGATCCCGTATAGGGATGGCCGGTTAGCTCACTGAGTGAGTGTGGTGCTGACAACACCAAGTGAAGGGTTTAGATCCCCTTACCAGTCATCTTTTAAATAAATAAATAAATAAAGTCTACAGATTATTTCTAGTATAACATACTTTTCATTTGTTTCAAGAGAGGAAAAAATCTCCCTTATCATGAACCAAAAAAGTAGGCTGGCCGACACCAAATTCTTCCACGTGATTCAGAGCAGACAGTTCAAGTACAGAATCAGCTCAGGTTCCTAGCTAGTAAACCTGTAGTACATGAATGTGGATTTATAGTACCTGCTATTGTTCAGTTGTGTGTGTGTATGTATTTTAAATATTATCTCATCCTCCCAAAGATACTATATGGGAGATAGGGAGAGTTGGGGAAGCTGTAAATAGACATAAACAGTCTGTCAGTGATAATTCTTTATGGTGAAGTAATTCTACCTGAAATTAGACCAGTGTAAAATAACAGAAATATAACTCTCCCTCTACCTCCTTCCTCCAAATGAGCCATGGAACCGTATCACCTTTGATATCCAAAATATTATGGTTTAGCCTGAATCTTGGAAGACAAACCCTTTTATGCTTCATGGCACAAAAGTTCATTCAAAATAGGATTAAGATTTTCCCAGATCCTCACCCAAGACATTAGAAACTGATATGCCATTAAGTCCTGTTTTGAATATACTCATAGAGTAATGAGACTTAAGAGGCATATCTCACTTCTGTGGTCCTAGGTTGTTAAGGGACTGTGGAAATTCCCAAGATTTGCTAAACTTGACAGGGTGCCCACACAGCCTTATCAGGAGTCACATACATTCATTCTAAATAAACAGACAAACCGGTATGGTTTTCATCTGTAATTAGAATGTTACCAGGGTTAAGGTTGTCTTATCACATTCTAAGGTTTTCACAAGTCTTTATAACTACAGTTGTCACTCAGTATCTGCGGGGGATTGGTTCCAGAACACGCCCCATCCCACCCCCCTGACCCCCTGCAGATTGTATTGGTGGACACTCAAGTCCCTTGTATAAAATGGCATAGTATTTGCATATAACCTGTGCACATCCTAAAGTAACTTATACATTAAATCATCTCTAGATTACTTATAGTACCTAAAGCAATGTAAATGCTATGTAAATAGTTGTTATACTATATTTTTTATTTGTATTATTTTTTGTTGCTGTGTTGTTATTTTTTGTTTCTGATTGTACTCTATTGACAAGTAAAACCAAAAGTGAATATGTATTCTGTGTAAGCCTTGTGCCCTTACAGGAGTCATGCTGCCAATTCTTTGTGATTTTTTAAAATTAGTTTTACTGAGGTAAAATTGACACACTTGCACATATTTAAAGTGTACGATTTTGATAAGTTTTGATGTATGTATACAACCATGAAGCCATCACTACAATCAATATAGTGACCATATCCATCACCACATAAAAGAAGTTTCCTCATACTTTGTAATCCCTTTCTTCCATACCTCCCCACCCCCCATCCTCATGCAACCACTCATCTGTTTTCTATTACTACAATTTGGTTTGCATTTTAAAGAATTTTGCATACATCAGACCATCTTTGTTTTGTTTGCATTTCACTCAGCAAAGTTATTTTGAGATTCTTCCAGGTTGTTACATGTATTGATGATTTATTTTTATTGCTGAGTATTACTCCATTTTATGGGTATACCACAATTTGTTTTTCCATTCACCTGTTGATGGATATTTGAGTTGTGTTTCTACTTTGCGGCCATTATGAATAAAGCTTCTAAGAACATACATATAAAAGTCACTTGGACCTAAGCTTTCATTTCTCATAGGAAAATACCAAGGAATACAATGGCTGAATCATATGATAGGTATATGTTTAACTTTTTAAGAAACCACCAAACTGTTGTCCAAAGTTGTACTGTTTTACATTCCTACCAGCAGTATGAGAGTTACTAACCCTTCTTTTGGTCAGTTTTTTAAGATTTTAGCCATTCTAAGAGGTGTGGAGTGTAATTTCACTGTGGTTTTAATTTGCATTTTCCTAGTACCTAATGATTGTAAGCATCTTTTTATGTCGTTATTTACCATCCATATATCTTCTTTGGTGAAGTGTATGGTCAAATCTTTTGCGTATTTTAATTGAGTTTTCTTATTATTGAGTTTTGAGAGTTCTTTATATTTAAGTCCTTTAGCAGTTTTATGCTTTGTAAATATTTTCTCCCAGTCCGTAAGTTGTCTTTTCGCTGAAACAATGGGAAGAGCAGAAGTTTTAAATTTTTATTAAGTCCAGTTTATCAATATGTTCTTTTATGGATAGTGCTTTCAATATTGTATCTAATAAATCTACCTCATCCAACGTTACAAAGCAATTTTATAGCTTCCGGTTTTACATTTATTTAATTTTTTTTTTTTTTTTTTGTCTTTTTGTGACCGGCCGCACCGTGCTCAGCCAGTGAGCGCACCGGCCATCCTTATATAGGATCCGAACCCGCGGCGAGACTACTGCCGCGCTCCCAGTGCCGCACTCTCCCGAGTGCGCCAGGGGGTCGGCCCCCGGTTTTACATTTAGGTTTACCATTCATTTTCAGTTAATTTTTGTATATAGTGCATATACAAAAGATATAGATTGAAGTACCGTTTTTTAAAAATTTACACATTCCCTTGTTCTACCACCACTTGTTGAAAAGGCAATATACTTTCTCCACTGAATTGCCTTTGCACTTTTGTCAAAAGTCAGTTGTCCATTTATGTGTTGGTGTATAGCTTTTTTGAGCTAATAAATGTTTGTAAAATTTTAAATACTAGGCGGAATAATGGAGATTAGATTTTGTCTTTGTTGTAGGATTAGTTGGTGTTCCAGCATTCATAACATTAAGCATAATAAACATTAAAATCGTTAATGAAATTGTGACATTTTAAACTTTTAACAAATTTATATATTTAATAGTATTTAATATTTTTCTAAATATTTAAGAATATTTAGTAATAATCTTTTACCTCTGAAGGCCATTCTGTGATGGTAATGTTTGACTTCAGCTTTGGCCTTGTGTAAATATTGATTTTTAAAATCTTGACTATTGGGCATTAGGCCAAAATATGTATTCAGTGCACTTCTAAGGGCTTCTATCAGTTTTCATTTAGTGAATGAGCGTTCCTGTTTCCTCCACACCCTTGCCAGTACTGTCACTGAACAATATTTAGTAATTGCCTACTATTTGCCAAGTTACTTTACTGGATAATTGGTGTACTCTGTGAACAAAGCAGATGCGATCTCTTTTTTCCTGGCATTTATGGTCTAGTAGTAGAGATAGACATTGAATAGCTCCTTTCACAGATTTTTAATTACAACAGTGGATAGTGCTACAAAGGAGCAATATTGAATACTATGAGTGTGTACCAAGGGGGAACTGGAAGTTAATTCCTTAACAAACTGTACTATTTAAAATCTCCATCTTTGATTAAATCCCCTTCTGCACAGCCAATTTAGTTAAATAAAACACTGGTTGTCATTAACCATAGTATACTAGGTAAACCATTAAAATGCAGATTTCTTGCCCTCGGAATTGAAAATATCTGTGGATTTTTTACTATAGTCGTCTATTTAAATTGAGGTTGTGAAATGTTTTTCTTCTATATTAGGCCACATTCTTTTCTACTTTTGTTCTTCCTTTATGCTTTAGGTCACATTCTCATCATATAAATTTTAGAAATTCCTGTTTTGGAGGTGAACCTATTATGGTGACACTTCCTTTTAAACACTGGGTTAATTTGCCCTTGCATAGTTTGTGAACCTTTTTTCTCTTCTATTCCATCCATGAAATAAATGTCAGAACAGATCCAGTTGAATGTAGAAACATTTTATAATACAAATGTAACAGCACTTTTACTGCAGCACTGTTGAGGCTGACTCTTGCATGTGCTTTGAATGTCCATCAGTCTCAAATACTTATATTGCTTATATTTGGCTAGTTTGGCTGCTCATATGTTTTCTTTGGCAAAGCAATCAAGAAAATTTTTTCACTGATGAACTTCAAACAAGTGATATGGTAATTGTAGGCAGTTTTCAAAAGAAATTTCTAAGTATTTTATAAGTAATAGCTTTTTTTTTTTATGTCATTGTTCAATTTCAAGGTTAACTACTTTTGAAGGAGATAATTCTTGTGCCTTATTACCTGCATTTTCTTAACTGGTAAAGTCACTTTATAGGCAGTTTATCTGACAACCTATCCAAAAGTCAAACAGCCATTGCAGTGCTAAGATGACATAAAGGTTGAGTATCCTCTCATAGCTTTCCTGATGACAGCCCTTGGCACTATGAACTTGGAGTTACAGACTGTTTAACACAAGATATTTTTATTATTATTATTAAATAAATTTGGGGCAGGGAGAGACTGTAGGATTTCAAGTAAACTAATAATTCATTTTGTTATCATCACTGAATTTTAAAGCTATTTCTAGTTTTCCACTTATTGCAATGTTAACAGTAAACACATGTATAAATAAGTCCTTATCCACATGTCAAATATATTTCCAGAAATATAATTTTTGTATCAAAGGACTTGAACATCTTTATCACAGTTGCATATTGCCACATTTCTTCCTATATTTCTTAAAATATAATATATTCAAATGAACCTTTTCTTGATGGTATGGGTCGTTCTTATGACCATTAGTTCACAACCTCTTTTCTTGTTTACCTTCTATTTATTTTTAGAGTGTAGCTTTCTAATGATTTGTTCATTTAAGTCTGCAGTGGTCTAAAATACTAGGTAATAATTTTTATTTGTGCATAAGGTGAGTCAAGGCTGTACGAAGGTCTCTTGCAATGTGCAGAAACTTTAGGACTGTCATTCTACCAGTTCAGACATCTTTTGTTTTTCTGTTTCTTAGGTCTTGACTGTATTCCAGTAAAGGTTGGCAAACCTGTTCTTCCCTATATGTAAATATTATTGTACTGTGTGTAGTTCCAATACCATATTATATTCCCACATTTTTAACAGCTCTGAAATTCATGTCTGTTCTGCAATTTCTACAGTGCCTAGTTTAATTTGTCAGGTTTTTTTTCCTTAGTAGTACATCAAACAAATTTATTACAATTGATGTTAGATTAGATGAAATAATGGTATTACTTCTAGGTAGGGGAGTGTGTGTGTACATGTGTGTGCATGTGCAAGAATTGGCTCTTGTGAGACATCAGCATAAGAGTATCCACAGTATGGATCCATAGTATGAAGCCTTCCCTTGGCATCACCTACTCAGTAAGTTAAAATGAATAAAAGTATACTAGCAAAATGTAAAAAATAAAAACAGCAATAAAGGGGAAGCAGTCTAGGTACCCAATAAAGAGAGTTATTATTAGGTAAAGTATGGTATCCATTTAATGGAATAGTATACAGTATAAGATGATGCTTATGAAGACTGTGTAGCACATGGAAAAATTGAAGTGAAATAATATGTCAAGTTGTATTATAGTATTGATTATAATTATGTAAAAAACAAAATCTGAGGAAACAATAACAAAGTCAATAATACTTAAGTAGTGAGACTTTGCCTTGGGTATTTTTGAAATTATAAGCATATCGTTTCTGAAAAATTTTAAAGACAGGTATGTGACAGTGCTTACTATATTGTTTATATCATTGCCTATATTGGCTATTTACATCTTTGGTAAGTGAAGATATCAATCAAAGGAAACTTTTTTGATGTCTCATTTTTTTTTGTAACCTGAAATCAAGAAAAATTCAAACAGAAGTCTTATAGGATATTAACGTTAGCATCACTATAACTTTTTACACTTCAGTTTATCAAGTTTTATTTATGTATTTATTTATGTGGCTGGCTGGTAACAGGGATTGAACCCTGGATCTTGGTATTATCAACACCATGCTCTAACCAAATGAACTAACCAGCCAGCCCAGTTTATCAAGTTTTATTTAAGAAATAAGAAAGATAAGAGGAATTTCTCACCCAGATAGTATCTTAGATATCTTAATTGTTTCCAATTTATGACAGTCTATTAACCAGAAATTTTCCACTACTATTCCCTGTTTTTAACGATAGTAGCAAAATTGTTTTGGGTCTGTTTTCATTATTATTCTTTCTTACTTTCTTTCTTTCTTTCTTTTAGGTCCCACTCATAAGTGAGGACATGTGGTATTTCTCTTTCTGTGCCTGGCTTATTACCATAATTTTCTCTAAGTTCATCCATGTTGCTGTGTATTACAGAATTTCTTTTTTTTTTTTTTTAATGGCAGAGTAGTAGTCCATTGTGTATATACACCACATTTTCCTTATCCAGTCATCTGTCAATGGACATTTAGGTTGATTTCAACTCTTGGCTATTGTAAATAGAGCTGCAATAAACACGGAAGTGCAGGTATTCCTTCAACATGATTTCCATTCCTTTGGGTATATACACAGCAATGGAATTGCTGGGTCATATGGCATTTCTGTCTATGTCTGAGGAACCTCCATACCATTTTCCATAATGGCTGCACCAATTTATAGTCCCAACAACATTATTATCCTTATTAGCCCCAAATATGCCCATTTTCTTCTTAGATATGCCCATTTACTTTGCAGTTACATTGATATTTTACCTTTTTTTTTTTTTTTTTGGCGAATTTAATCAGTTTGTTAAGTTAGTGTTATAAAGCAAGGCACTGGTAAAATACAGCATTACGTTCTTTAAAAATCTTTGTTCTTTAGAAGATGGGTAATTTAGGAACAGTCAGTTCTTTTTGTTCTACGTATTTTGTGAACAATCTGTTATGTCACTTTTTCTTCTCCCTTTTGCTTGCACATTGTCCTTTATCATTCTAACACATAGTAAATAATGGAAAAGAAGCATCTCTGGTGTCTCAGTCAATTTGGCTGCTATAACAAATTTCCATAGACTAGGTGGCTTAAAAAAACACATTTATTGCTCATAGTTCTGGAGTTCTGGAGTCTGGGAAGTCCAAGGTCAAGGTGCCAATACATCCTGTATCTGGTGAGGGCCCACTTACTGGTTTGTAGATAGCCATCTTCTTCTTGTATTCTCACATAGCAGACAGCAGAGATCATCTTTCTCCATTTTTGTAAGGGCACTAATCCTATTCGTAAGGGTTGCACCCCCATGATCTAATTACAGCCCAAAGACTCCACCTCCTAATACCATCACATTGAGGGTTAGGTTTTCAACATATGAATTATGGAGGACACAGAAAAAGGTAGGAAAAAATTAAAGCTACTGAGTAAAATAAGGTCTTTTTTTTTTTTTTTTTTCTAAGATGACCGGTAAGGGGATCTTAACCCTTGACTTGGTGTTGTGAGCACCACGCTCAGCCAGTGAGCGAACCGGCCATCCGTATATGGGATCCGAACCCGGGGCCTTGGTGTTCTCAGCACCGCACTCTCCCGAGTGAGCCACGGGCCGGCCCCAAATATTTTCTTTTTTTTTTTTTTTTTTTTTTTTGTCGTTTTTTCGTGACCGGCACTCAGCCAGTGAGTGCACCGATCAGTCCTATATGGGATCCGAACCCGCGGCGGGAGCGTCGCCGCGCTCCCAGCGCAGCACTCTACCAAGTGCGCCACGGGCTCGGCCCTAAATAAGGTCTTTTGAATTACATGTTAAATGTATAGCCAGATCTGGGCATCACCTCTCTATAGCTCTGTCATCTTGATAAGGTTGCTTGGGTCTCAAAACTTACTTCCTAATGAAGCAATACCTACCTCATAGAACTGTTGTTAAGGATTGGAGAGATGTGTTAATTTTTTAATATAATGTCTGGAGTGTGGTGTGGGCTTAACACATAGTAATCGATTATAAGTTTTTAATTTTAGGTAAGTTTTAAATTTCAGAACATTGTATTGAGTTACTGCTGTGCAAGGCACTATGCTATGTGGACGGGAAGGAGTAGGAAAATGATAAATACTTGAATCTACATATAACAGTTTTACCATTCATAGCTTCTAGCCTATAAGTCAATAATGTGAAACTTATAAACTAAATTTTGTTACTCTGATTAAAACTTTGGATTTTTTGAGTTCCTTATATATTCTGGATATTAATCCTTTGTCAGATGTATATTTTGCAAATATTTTCTCCCACTCTGTTGGTTGTCTTTTAACTCTTTTAATTGTTTCTTTTGCTGTGCAGAAGCTTTTTAGTTTGATATAATCCCATTTGTTTATTTTTCCTTTGGTTTGGAGGGAGCTAAAAATTAATATATAAATTCACACACACACACACAAACCGGGGGGGGGGGGGAACAAGATATAACAACCACAATTATTTGAAGTTGATACGACAAGCAAACAGAAAAGACATTGTTGGGGGGGAGGGGGGAGGGAGAAGGGAGGGAGGTTTTGGTGATGGGGAGCAATAGTCAGCTACAATGTATATCGAGAAAATAAAATTAAAAAAAAAAAAAAACTTTGGATTTTTACACTCAGTATTTCACAATTTTATTTATAAAATTTGAAGGGAAAAGGATCTATGACTATTTCTAGAAATGCTATAAAAATTGTTTATAGACAAGCCTGTCGACAAATCTTGAGCATATTTAGCTGATAAAATTAGAGTTTTATTCCCAGTTTAAGTGTCTACCCTAGCTTTTATCTTCACTATTTCTTTTCCAGAAATGACTTTGTTTTGATATAAATTGAAAGACAAGGGTATCTGCATCTGTGTATCTGCCCTCAAAAAATTTTATTTCGATAGGAATCAATTTTTCCTGATTCCATCAATCCAGTTTGCCATCTGTAATTTTGCTGTAGTTTTCTATTTGATTCCCACTTTTGTATGCACATTTCCTTGTAGTCCACCTCAGTAATTTTTATAAACTATTTTACTAATGACCTTGTATTTGCCTTTATTCTTAACCTTTTGATCTATTCATTTTTTAATAGCACTGTAATAGCACTATAATACTCCATTATATTATAAAAATATTTATTCTTGAAACTCTCCTTTTTTATGTTGGTTAATTCAGTGAGCCAATAAAGGCAACAAGGACTCAGGTGCTTTCTATCTTTCTATTTTGTCATCGTTAGCAAGCCTATTTAAATTAGCTCCCTTCAAGGTCCTCAGATGGCTGCCACAGTTCCAGACATCTCATGAAGATAACCAAATCCCCAAGGAGAAAGAATGATGTTTCTCATAGCTTGTGTCTTTTAAAAGAGCAAAAAAATCATTTCCAGAAGCTTTCCAACAGATTTTTGCCTTATCTCTTGTTGGTCAGAACATCATTCATTACATGCGCATTTCTAAAACAGTCATTGGCAAGGGAACTGGAATTACCATGGAACTGGCTTACCAAATTTGAACAAAGTTGGGGTTTGGTTGGCGAGGAAAAAATGAGGAACTGGAATGCGTAGTGAAGTAAACCTGCCACATAAGCCTTTTTGATAGGGTTGCTAGGTAAGTGGATTAAATAAAAGACATAGGAAAGTGCTTCACAATATAACTAGTATTAAAATCAGGTAATGTTATTAACAGGAATTCTACCTATTCTATAGCTTTTTGACCAAGAGTAAACATTAAACAGATTTAGGATGACTTTCTCTAAGAAGGTAAACTGTGTATGAAAATAAGTATTTGATTATAATTTACTAGATTCTTCATCTTTTAAAAAAAAAATCTGTGATTTCCAAAGATAGTCTTTAATCAGTTAGATATAATGTACACATTCTCAATGAAGTGCCCCAGGATTTTGTGTGTGAGTAAATATTGTCTTGCAACCCTAGTATTTAACTTTTATGTATCACCTTCTTCTTGCCCCCAGCAGTCATATCATCTAAGACTTGGTAGTAAAAAGAATTATTTCTGGAATAATGAAATAACCAATATAGTGCATTAACCAGTGGCAATTTGGAGTGCACCATTTAAAATGGAAGGGGACAAAGGTGGGCCTCTGGCATTATTTGCCACTGCAGTGTTCTGTATTGCCTGTCGGGGAGAGACTGATGACTCATTAGCTCAGATGGTTGCCTGTACTGCCTTTCTGGATTTTTCCTCTTTTATAGCATGATTTTTTTTTTTTTTAATCTTTCGCAAACACTGGGGGAACCCTATAATTTGTGACTAAGGAAGTCTTTGTGGTAAATTGCATTTACTTTTTATCCTTAAACAAGGTAGGAGTCAAACAGCTAAAGGCAAATTTTTTATGTAATCACTGAGTTGATTTTTCTATGATTGCAGCTATGTATATTACACTTTTCATGAAAGTATGTTGTAGGTATTTATGCTTTTATTTTTTAAATGATTGAGAACACAAATTGCTGTATCTTATAGTAGGAAGGAGTTATTAAATAGCCCATAAAAACTATTTTATGTAGCATTAAATCATATCATATTTTGGACCCTATATCATATACACTTGAGATGATTCAATATAATCTAACTTGAAATATACCATGCTTATTGAAAGTCAATGTTTTACCAGGTTGCTTTCTTAACATTTTAAAAAGCCTATACTTTTTCACATAGAGGCATAAGCATTTGATAGTGAACGGAAGATTTTAATGGGGCATTTTTATTTTGGCTCTTTTCACAGATAATAACGAAGATAATTAACAAATTAGTATGTTGTATGACTGTGCTTATCAAACTGCCATATGTTTAGCCCTATTCAGTCATCAAGTCACTATAACATGTCTACCTAATGAATAATTTTATTTTATTTGTAGAGAGGAAGCATTTTCATATTTTTCTTATAAAACAGATATTGTATGTAATGGAGTAGAATACAAAACTTGTTTGAATTTAAGAGAATATACAAGTGCATACAAAGAAATTTCCCTGTTTACAAGTAGATTGTCATAGTCTTTGTCCAAATTCTGGGGTGGTTGTGGGGACTAACTGGGGGGGAGAAGTTATCTATTCACTTTAGTGTTTACTTGTTTTTCTCCAGTTGGAGTGCTTTGGTGAAAAAGCTTGAGAAGTACAAGAGAAACCCTTATATCAGTGCTGTGGGAATTGCAAATTTTAATGCTTTAAGAGGGCCTGTTATCTTGGACCAATATTGGAAGTTTATTGCAGTATTTAACTGTTAAGAGGTTGGAGCTTAAAACTCTTAGACCTAGGAAAACATTTTCCAACTCTATCACAAAATAGTACTTTAGAAATGAAACAGACTCTTATGAGTCTATAACTACTATTGATGGACTTTATCATTTATTAATAGATCCCAATGTTACCTTTATTAGCTTACAATTGCCTTTTTGACCATTTCTGTCATTAGTGCTTCCAATAGAAGGACTGAAGGATTGTACAGAAGTTATAACAGCAGATTTTGCTAACTTGATCCCATCTGACTCATAAACTCACAAGATAGCTGAATCATGAACAAACCCATTTGATTTCCACTAATCATTGCTCATACATTTGGAGGCTTTTCCTGTTCAATTTTAAAGGGAAAGTTTGTAAATGTTTACTTTTAAAAATCAGAACAGACACCATTATTGCCTCATGATCTCTCTAGAACACCTTCCTGAACCCCAGTTTTGAGCCATCTGTAAGGAAGCTTTACTATATACTCTAACGCCTCCTTGTTTACCTTTCTAGTCTCAGCTTAACCTCCCCTAACTCACTTCCATCCTGCCCAACTCTAGGTTAGATACCTTTGCTTCATACTCTTCTAAGTCAGCCTGTACTGCTCCCACGAGAGCACATGTATTACCTTATTGTAACTACCTTTTTGTCTTTTTATCCCAACATGTCAGAAGATTCTTGGGGGAAAGATTGTATCTTACTCCATTATATTTTCTACCCGTAGTACAGCAGCTGGAATATCATCAATGCTTAAAAAAGTCTAATCTATTTGGTTTTAGAAAATAAGTTATGGCAAAATGTGAATAATAGCTAGAAAAAAAACTAGCTAAGTGACTAGATTTGGTTCAAATAACAAGAATACATTAGACACTTTTTAGAAATTAGGTGATCTTAGCTTACATTAACGAATAAAATAAGCAGTCATCAGTATTACTTTTCTGTTATTCATACTGTTACCTGCCTCACAAACCTCCTTAGATTTTACTGACAAAACCAAGGCTCGATAGGATGAAAGAATTTCATTTGCCCAAGGATTCAACTTATAAATTCACACTCAGTCTGCCTGACTCAGCCTTGGTCTCTGTCTTTCAATAAAAAGAAGAATTAAGAATAGATGAAATGATACTCTTTAGTACTTACTCATACAGTATCTACAATATTGTTTTTAATTTTGTTTGCTCTATTTTAAAAGAAATATTGACATGAAATACTTCCAAAAAAGGGTAGCCTTCAGAGTGATCTGAAAAAGATTATTTTTGAGGGAGAATAGAAGGCACTAAAGAGAATTTGCTTGCAGAGAGAGCATACTGTGTGTGGCTCCAGTAGTTGGAAGAAACAGGGCCAGATGATATAGAAGTTATGGGGATGTAGATTCAGATTGCGTAGGAGACAGAGCTCTCTATGAGGAGATTTTGGAAAACAGAATAGCTTTTTCAGAATTCAAGCTCTGTTTTAATAGTATTATTGAGGAATTTTTTGTAAGCATTTTACATTTCACAAGGAACATTTAAACAAATTTGTAATTGAATCATAACTTTGGGATGGCTGGTATCATCATTCCTGTTCTTCAAATGAAGATATTAAGAGATTTGGATTTGTCCAAGATGTCCTGCAGGATGTCTTTGGTAGAATCAGAATGTGATCCCAAGTCTGCTGACTCAAGATCTTGTGCTGTTTCCACTTGAATAGGCAGATGACCATGTATCATGAATGCTATAGAGGAAATACCCACATTTAAGGAGGAAATTAGACTCTGTGATTGTTAAGTTCTCCTCTGACTTATTATCTAGTAGTTTTTAGAAAATCTTGTTCTGTCTCTTTATATGCCAGTCTTTTGCAGCCCTATACCTGCTCTTACTAAATGGCCTCTTCTGCTGTATCTTAAGGAAGCCAAAAATTCTAATAAATCAATTTCCTCTTTACTTTTCCCCTTGACTCCCCTTCTCCCAATTTAATTTTCTTTTGGAAGACACCAGGGTCTTTGTTTCCTTTATTGTGACATTAATGACTGTAGTGTCTGGTTTTTTGTTTTTTGTTTTTTCTTTCTAATTCCTTTCCATTATTTTCAGTTACTTATAGGTTACCTTCACTTTATGAACAAACTGCCAACCTACTGGTAGTCTGTACCTTATCACCAATACCATCTCTATGTTCTCGACACTTGTTCTTCTCCCATAGTCATGTTCTCTCTTGTAAGGCTTCCTATATCTCTGTATGGTTTTTAATCTTTGTTTTAATCTTTGTCCTCAACTCTGCCTCAATTAATCCTCAAGGTTCAAAGTTCGGTTTTCCTCTCTTTCTGTATTCTTTTATCTGGACTCAACTGTATTCAACTCAGCCTCAAAACTTACTTTACAGCTATCCATTCACTATGCTTCGTCCACATTGGTCTACACTTTTCCTCCCACTTTGGAATCAGTTTCTCCTCTATTCCAAATGTGTTGTTTGCACCTCAATTGAGCATTTGGGTCATTTTGTTTTACTGTACAGTTGTTTAAAGCCAGCAAAAGCTCTTTGAAGATAGCCACGTGTTTTAGTCTGAGCTCGTATTCCCTAAGCTTAACACAGTGCCTTTCCCTTGGTAGATCAGTAAACATTTTATAAATTGAATTCCATTGACATTCAAGCTTTAACTATTTCCAGAGCTTTTTTCAACTTCTCATCTTGCCTGCATTCCCTCCCCTACTTTAATCTGTTAGAGTGGTTGAATACCATTCTTTTTATAGCAGCTCTCTCAATCTTCAGTGATTTTCTTTTGTTTATAGGGTAAAATCTACTTCTTATCTTGGCATTCAGTTCAAGACCTACAAATTACTTTATCTATTTTTGCATTCTTATTTCTCACTGTTGCCCTAATAGAAACCTTTTATACCAATCTGGCTGGTCCTGAATATTTTGTCTCCATTCTTTTGTTATTGCCTCACCTGGATGCCTTTGCTTCCCATCCTTTCATAGCTTATGCAAATTCTGCTTAATCTTCAGATGTCTTCACTAAACATTCTATCTAATCTTTGAGCTTTTAGTAAATAAGCGTATATTATTCTGTACTTTATCACTTACTGATCTATGATTCTAACTTTATGGTTGTTTTGGGATATTATTTAGCTTTTTATATGTACATGTATTTCATCTTTCTTACTAAATCATCAATAATTATTAAGTTAGACCAGCAGTCAAAAATAAACTTTTTACTTTGGGATCTGTCACTAGTTTGCTATGTGTACTTGGATAGTTCCTTGAGTTTTTCATATGGTATGTCTATAAAGTAAGAGGTTGAATAGCATTTCTTAAAACATTCTTTGTGCTACTAAAAAGAGAAAAAAGGGAAAAAACACTCCGAGATAAGTTTTAAGGACAGATAATAAATGAAAACTTTTAAAATGTAAAAGATGTAATTTGTTACATTGTGAAAAGTGTTGTGGTGAAAAATGAATCAGGGAAGGAGGGAGGTATGTTGCAATTTTAAATAAATGGGCAGAAAAGTCTCATGGGGAAGGTGACTTTTGAGTAAAGACTTCAAGGAGGTATAGGAGCAGATAGCTGAGAGAACACTCCAGGTAGAGGGAACAACCTGTACAAAGGCCCTGAGGCAGAATGTGCCTATGTTTTTGAGAAGTGGCAAAGAGTTCAGTGTATACATGCAGGATGATTAAGGGAAAGAGTAGTGGGAGAGGAAGTCAGGGGAATAATTGGGGAGAGAGGTGTTGTAGGGCTGGATAAGTCGTTGGAAAGACTTCATGTTTTTGTTATACTCCTTGATATTTCCCATGGGATACTTTACATAGAGATATAACTCATTAATTATAATATATAACCACAGAGTATACAGGAACAAGGTACTTTTAACTAAATTTTAAGAATTTTTTATAATATTTTACTTTGAAGAGGTGTAATAAGTCAAGAATACACGAAAGATGAGAGTTGATTCCTTTAGGGTTTGTAATTATAACTTTTTTTTTTTTTTTATCCATAGGTATATCAACATGATGGATTTCTCCAAGCTACCCAAAATACTCAATGAAGATAAAGAAAGTACATTTGGTTATGTGCATGGGGTCTCAGGACCTGGTAAGTAATACATTAAAATCTCAAGAGTAAGGATTTCTAACTTTTATTGATGTCTGAAGATGTTTTGGGTAGAAATATACAAGTTTCTGTTCACCTACATAAATCCTATTTGTCCTTAAAAGATCTCATAGCAGCTATAAGACTGAAGTAATATCTCCATTATAAGGGCTCATCTAACATTGATTATCTAAATTTGATCATTATCGAGGTGCTACTTTGTGATATCCTGTTTATATTTATCTGTTATATAAATGTATAACCAGTTTTACCTGTATATCTTAATTATTTTGTTAAATTTGAGGTAAAAAAGCTATATACCTTTAGAAAAGCAGTCTTATGACCTGGTAGTGATAATGGAAAGCAGTTTTGTTGTTATTGTTGTTTCGTTTTGTTTTTTTGTGGCTGGCCAATATGGGGATCTGAACCTGTTGCTTTGCCTTCCATTGATTTGTCACCCCTTTTCCCCTGGGTGACGGAGCCGTCAAAGATTACTCAAAGCCCATCTCTTCTGAGCAGTGAGAAGCCCCAAAAGAGGTTAATCTCCTGGACCCTCAAGAGCGAGGCATCCCTTCCATTTGGGAAATTAACCACAAATTGGGGTTCTCTTCCAGCATTTATTCTCCAGACCAGGAAGTTATAGGAAGAGAACATTATGCGGGGTTATAGTTTAACAATATAGGCTGGTAACATTCAGTAAAACAAGCAAAGTGACATTCCATAAGGCAATTTAAGTGATCCACCAACAAAAGCTTGATTTTAGCAAACATTCTCTTCTTACAGCAATTTCCCAGTATCTTTACGTATCAATCAGTAACCTGTCTGTCTTTGAGCCAGCAACCTTGCTATGATACAGTTTTTTATCTTACAAAAGAGACTATAGCCTGGGGAAAATTTCCAGTCTCTTGCAAGGTTAACATTTGCAAGGCTTTGTAAAACCAGGCTCTGTAAAATACATTTGCTTTATGTATACTCCACACAAACCCTTGACCTTGTTGTTAGCATATCACTCTGACTGAGCTAACTGGTCAGCTGCAAAGCAGTTTTAAACATTGTGTGCATTCTGCCAAAACTTGGGGTACTGCTTTTTTAATAATAAATCTCATTTCAGTATTCATTTTGTTATTGAACACCCCCACCACAAAATATAATTTATAGTTTCCCTAGATAAAATGTGCTCATTGATTATTATCCTTAGCCTTGGAAGTTCATTTTTCATGATGTCTTTTTGTAAACCTCATGCTATAGTCTTTTTCTTGCTCAGTCACGTTAGAGATGATGACACTTTTCTGGCGTTTATGTGAATGAAGGCTGTCAGTCACTGTGTCTCTTTTCTCCCCAAGAACATGGCAGTTGAGTTTAAACTCATTGACAAGTAATAAGAAGGTTATATGTTTTGTTGTTTTCAATCTCTTGCTGTTCACAGAAACAATTTTCCCCTTGATAATCATAAGGGTCCTTAGGACAGACAGGCTAAATATAAGAACTTTTAGAGGAAAGGCAAAAAAACAACATCAAAGAATTTAGGTGAAAATATTCTGTGGAAATATGTAGTACACTGCTTCTAGAACCAATTTTTAATTCTTAAATACTTAATAAGATAACAGACAAATGGCATCCTTTTGGCTTATTAATTATGATTTTAAATTTTTATTTCTGATATTTCAATGCATCTTTATTCTTACGTAAGTATAGAGGTAAATATTTATGGAATGAATAAATCTTCATTCTAACACAGGTTAATTAAATATTAATACTTTAATAGTTTCTACTGAAATATTACCTATTATGTAGTTGTAATCATCTGTATCAGAAGGCTAAATATTAAAAATGGATTTATTCTTATACATATCTGAAAATGTGGCAACTGTCCCCCGCTGCCAGAAAAGTAATTTTTGCTTACTAGACAACATGGTCCAATATAGTAAGTTCAAATTGTGGCTCAGTATTTATAAGAAACGGGGGTTCTTAATCAGGACTTTACCCAATGGTGGTGACGAGTTATAAATATCCTTATGGTCTATGAAAAAAATTTTGTGGATGCATGTATGAGTTTTTCCTAGGTAGTGCTATCATTAGTTTATCAAAAGAATCCATGTCCCAGGAGAGTTTTAAGAACCACTGATATAAAGTATTAGAAAGTTAAAATGTTTTTTTTAGGTATTTTCTCTTAAGGGAAATGGTGACAGCACAGCAAACTGATAATTACATGGCATTTTACCATACTACTAGCTAAAGCACTTATGCCAATTTTTAGTTTTAAAGTCTTTTTCTTATTGTTCCAAAAACCATCATTACATGCATTATAGCAACCTGGGTTGATCAGAACCTGCATCAATGCTAGCAGGTAAGTGTTTGCCATATAGAATGTCAAACATTTGAAAGTAGTTTTCATAAAACTTGTGTAAAGATTATTTCATCTTTAGCCTAACAAATTAATTTTGTTTACCTGTTTATATCATGTACTAAAAATACATCCTTATGTGAAACTGCACATATGTTCCATAATGGGTGTTTTATCTTTCTTGTGAATATTTGAGAGAGGCATGTTATTAGATTTGTTAGATGTTTTAATTATGTGTAACTATTCACAGAGCACTAGAGTCTTAAATCATCAAAACAGTCTTTTGTTCTCTTTAGTGGTTACAGCCTGTGACATGGCAGGTGCAGCCATGTATGAGCTGGTGAGAGTTGGCCACAGTGAGCTGGTTGGAGAGATTATTCGATTGGAGGGTGACATGGCTACTATTCAAGTGTATGAAGAAACTTGGATCCTTTTTGGTTCAATTTCCTACCACTTTCTGTATGTCCAAATTTAAGGATTTAAGCCAAAGGTAGAAGCAGCAGCAATCAATGATATTAGAAGCACAAAATGTTGGTACTGTGAAAAGACCTGGTTTATACGGTAGTATATTGAAGAAGGGTACTGGGAAGAATTAGTGCTTTTATTTTAAGGAATTAGTATTATCTTCTGAAGTTTCATTGTTGTTTTTTTTTTTTTTTTCATTGTACATGTGTATGGAATCCAGTTTGTTGTTTCAGTACATGCATTTATTGTATAGTGATCCAATCAGAATAGTTAGAATGTCTGTCACCTAAACATTTATCATTTCTTTGTGGTTATAACATTCAAGATCCTCTTTTCGGTCCACCTCGAAATATACAATGCAGCATTATTAGCTGTTGTCACTCTAGAGGACCAGAATTTATTCTTCCTATCTAACTGTAACTTTGTACCAGTCTACCAACCTTTCCCTGTCCCTCCCACCTCCCTAACCACCCCCCTCCCCCCATTGTTCTTAATGTTTCAGTAGTTCACAAACTAAAGGGGAAACCAATTGGAATTTTTCTTTGGAGTGACTCATATTATAAAAGAAAGCATAAACAGAATAACAATTTATTTGTTTGGTTAAAATTCTCCAATCAATTTCTGTTTAAAATAATAAATCCATGTGAATAAGTCAACACTCACTATCTTTATTCTAATGAATAGCACTGGGTGACATGTTACATTACAGCTTTAGCGCTAGGAAATCTTTACTATTTAGTTATCATAATTTTGGCTTTTAAACATGGTATTTATTTTCAATTTTCTGTGAAAAAGAGATAAAGATTAAGTCTTATGAAGAAGAATCACTTCATTTTAGGGGTTCATGTATGTCTTTTACTTAGTTTGATTTTCAAGTTTGGCATTAATTCTTTGGGTATGTAATCAAAATTTATTTGGTACAACATTTTTGCCATTCTAAAATGCATGCTTGTGGGTATCTGGTCTCTCTGTACAACTACTGGGTGCTAATTTAAAACAAAATCATCTGAAGAATTTAAATAAAAAATTACAAGTCCTTGTAGCTGTAAAATCATGACTAATCCAAGAATTTTTGTCTGTTGTTACCTTTATCTTTTATTTAATCTTTTACATTGTTTGAAGATTTAAAATAAATGAAAGCATATATAGTGACAATCCTCCCTCCCTTTGTCATCCTGTATCTGGCCAATTTTCAAAACACACAAACACATATGCAACCAACCACCTTTACTAGTTCTTCTCATTGTTTATCCTTCTAGTTTCTTAATTGCATATATTAGCAATTAACAATAATATGTTTTTACTCCCTTTTTTCCCCACAAGATAGCATATCATATGCACTGTCCTGCATTTTGTCTTTTTCCCATTTAAAAATATATGTATTGTAGAAGATGCATAGATGTGTGACAAATATAGTAAAATGTTAATAGTAGAATCTAGATGGTAGAGATAGGGGAGTTCACTGTCAAATTCTTTCAACTTTGTTGTAATTTGGAAATTTTTCATAATCAAATATTAGGAATAAAAAAGAATGTTTTGGAGCTCTTCTAGAGCAATTCATAGAAGCTTGTATTCTTTTTTTTCATAGCTACATACTATTTCATCATATGGATTTACCATAATTTATTAATCAGTCTCTTAATGATAGAAATTTTGGTTGTTTCTAGTCTTTGCTGTTATAGACAGTGCTACAGTGTAACTATAGTATGAATTCACAGAATTTGGATTCCTAGATCAAGGCTTATCCATTTTTAATTTCAATTTATATTAGTAAATTGCTCTCAATAAAGTTTTACTGATTTTACTTCTGTCAACAAATACATGAGAACAAGGTGAATTCACTACGCTTATTTGAAGTTTTAATTATTTTACTTTTCTCAGAATCACTTCATTAATTGTTGGATTTTAAGTTTTTGTCTGAGTTCTAGTATCCATTTTAGGGACTGATATTTCTCAGTAGTGTTTTTGAAACAAAGTATTAATAATAAACGCTTTTCTTCCTATTTTAAAGCCCTGTCATTGCCGAATTGTGTGCTAAAGCACTCTAGGCAGCTGCAACAAACTCATGTGCCCAGGATATTTTTAATTTTTGAGGTTAACACAGGAGTATTAGACATCTTGTCAGATATCATGTGTACTAGTAGCCTAAGATAGTAAACAATTTTATTATTATGCTGCGCTACATTCTTGTCAATGATGTTGTATCTTTGTGAAGCTGAGTTTTTGGCAGTGGCTATCATACTTGCTTTTTAGCTTGCGAAAATCAGTATGGAGTAGGTTTCCAATCTGATTGCAAACTCTGAAAATTTTACAGTATCCAACAGCTACATACATCCCATTCATAAGAATTGTGGTTGTACTATTTAATGAATGGAATTGTTAGGTATATCTTTTCTCCTAGGACACCATGAAAAAATTACTGAAACACTAAGGATGCTGTGAATGGAGAAAGTTTGGCAACCTGTTTTAGTTCCTTAAATGTCATTTCCCTGTCAAACTATGGTTTCCTGTTAATAATATCTTTAAACTTTCATAGTAAGTTTTCCTTAACAACTGTTCCTAGCTGGTGTGTCTGTTGGAGATCCTGTTCTCCGCACTGGTAAACCACTATCTGTAGAGCTTGGTCCTGGCATTATGGGAGCCATTTTTGATGGTATTCAAAGACCATTGTCAGATATCAGCTGTCAGACCCAAAGCATTTACATCCCCAGAGGAGTAAATGTGTCTGCTCTTAGCAGAGATATCAAATGGGATTTTACACCTTGCAAAAACCTACGGGTATGTCTGTGTAACCAAGAATTTCTAAAATTGATGAAAGAATGTGAAATTAATGTTTAGTGAACTATTTTGTACTCTTAGTCCAAATTAAAACAGACTACAGAACCATAGTTTAAATTTTTTCTTAAATCCACTAGTAGGATTATACAAATAATATGTTTTATTGATAAGTGAGGCAAACGATTTAAATTATAGCAGCAGAGGTGAGTCTACTCGGCATTTATTTGAATATTAAACAGCAAATGCATTTGTTCTGTAGGTTGGTAGTCATATTACTGGTGGAGATATTTATGGAATTGTTAATGAGAACTCACTCATCAAACACAAAATCATGTTACCCCCGCGAAACAGAGGAACTGTTACTTACATTGCTCCACCTGGGAATTACGATACCTCTGTAAGTATCATTTAAACTTTATCCCACAAAGGGGTCCTCTTTATATATAGTTGAGCAGTATTAGTGCACTAAATAGTTAAAGAATTGATATTTAATATATAGGTTTTGAGTAAGTCCCTTAATTTTTAAGGGTTTTTTTGGCTTTTGACTTAGACTTGAGAATACAAACATATTGTTTCTTTTTTAAGAAGCATAACATTTTCCTACCTTCTTAACTGATACTACATTTATTTAAAGCCCTGATTCTTTAGACATAGAATAGAATCTAATTTTAATTGTCAATCAGTATTCACATAATGAATTGTGTAGTGGATTATGTGACTTTATTTTGGATAAACAATTTGAAACTTAGTTTTTATGGCCTGGCCTGTTAGGTCAGTTGGTTAGAGCATGGTATTGATTTTTTTTTTTTTTTTTTTTTAAAAGATGATTGGTAAGGGGATCTTAACCCTTACCCTTGACTTGGTGTTGTCAGCACCATGCTCACCCAATGAGCTAACCGGCCATCCCTATATGGGATCCGAACCCGGGGCCTTGGTGTTATCAGCACCGCACTCTCCCGAGTGAGCCACAGGCCGGCCCAGAGCATGGTATTGATAACACCAAGTTCCAAGATTTGATCCCTATTACTGGCCAGCTGCAAAAAAAAAAAAAAAAAATTAATTAATTAATTAAATTTAAACAAAAACTTAGTCCTTTAATGTTATTTATAGTCACATAATGTCAAATACAATCGATCCATAATAGTCTTTATGGGTATGAAGATAACTTTATTGAGAAAACCATGGTAAGATATAATTTTCTCCCAAGAAAATGTGATGAGATAACAATGTTTTAATCATTTCACAAGAATAAGTCTGTGCTCTACAATGTATAGAGAACAAGAGTTGAGTTAAGATTGGGATTCTGGGCAGTCAGCTAGATTTCCTCACCAGCTTATAGACTCACTCACTCCACATGGAGGAAACATAAGGCAATTCAAATTCATGTATCAACAAAATTACAGATTTCTGTAGGGCTATGGACTTTGGAGTTGTTTGTAAATAGTTTAACCAACGTCACTGTTCATAAATGGTAGGTACTTATTACCTTTTATAAATATTTAATTTAAATATTTAAAAATATTTAAATTAAATATTTTGGGGTTCTTAACAGGTATTTTTTATTAAAGCAGTAGAAGATCATTATAGTAAAATAAACAAAATAGAGAATGGAAAGTCAATTATGAAAGCTTTCACTTCTCCCTTCTTCCAGTCCCAAGAGTATCTTGTGTACCCTTTAAGACTTTTCCCTATGCATTTACATATAATTTATATAATTATTCCTCTATTGCTTGAATGCCCCTTTCTAAAAAAACTACTATACTTTTGTTTAACCATTAAAACAATAATAAGTACACTTGGTTAAGAAAATAATTAGGACTATACGTAAAGGTTTACAACAAAAGGTATATATCTCTCTCCTCACTTCCATGTACCACCATCCTACCCCCAAGAAGAACCTGAGATTACTTTGATTTTGGAGTAAGGAGCATCCACAGATTTGACCATACTTAAAATTGTGCTGCATTGTTACAGGATGTGGTCTTGGAGCTTGAATTTGAAGGTGTAAAGGAGAAGTTCAGCATGGTCCAAGTATGGCCTGTACGTCAAGTTCGGCCTGTCACTGAGAAGTTGCCAGCCAATCATCCTTTGTTGACTGGCCAAAGAGTCCTTGATGCCCTTTTTCCGTAAGTGAGATGTGTCCAACAGTTTTTCCTCAGTTATTATATGTATTTATCTTTTCATTATTTTTGTAGATATACTATAATAAATTTTACCTAGAGTAATAATGATGAATTAAATATATTTATCTATTGCCAGCACTTATTATAAATAAGTCAAACCGTTGAAGATTTATTTTTTCATAGTTGCAAACAAAGTATTATTTCTAAAACTTTCTGAAAAAATTAAATTTCCAGAAGAAAATATGTGCCAAAACAATATGAATATTTTCCTTAAGTTATCCTAGAATTAGTTGATTGGTATCACTATAAATTGATGATTCCTAAAATCAACTGGTTTTATCTATGCTGCCTAGCAATTTTTCTTAATTTGTAGTCTACTCTTCCATTTTTTCCCACTGCTTGAAACTCTTGTCTTTTTTCTTTAAATCTCAGGCTTCACCATATCCTGCTTTACTTTCAACAAATGCCTTCATTTAATTCACAGAAAAGACTGAAGTCACAAGGCGGGAACTCCCTCAGTCTCTGACTACCCAATCCATACATGTCCCACTCTTAATGTAATCTCTTGCTCTTCAATCCTGCCCTCCAAGTTGCTTTCCCTATTACTCTCATTAAGATCTTCATCCTTTGACTCTTTTTTTAGTCAGCACCTCCTATTTCCATATTCTTCACTATCCAGCTTAGACTCCACAGTCTATCATTCTTAGGAATATTTGCCAATATAATACATTTTCTTGTTCTTTTGTGTTCTATCACAGCCATCTAGAAAATTCCAACTGTGAATCAGCCCAGCTATCTCTCTTCTCCCCAGTCTATACGCAGGCTGCTGAGAAAATCAAATTGTCAGTGCCAATTGGTGTCTAACCTCACTACTGTGAGCCATCCTTCTTCATTTCCCTAGTTATCATTCTCTCCTATTCTCCTCAATAGCTACTTCAGACTGCTCCATTTCCCTCAGATCTTCATCTCTACCCTTCTTTCTTCCTCTTTCTCAACAAGCGATCATGCTAGATCCTTCACAGAAATTAGAGGCTGTGAGATTTGGAACTCCTTCAGTTTTCTACCACTAGACTCACTTAACATGCATTCTCATTCATTCCTTCTTCCTTTCCTCTTTCTAGAGCTTATCCCACCTCATGTCTCCTCAAGAATCTATCTCTATTAGTGATCTTCCCTCTCTCTGCCATCTAATGACAAGAAAAAAATGTACCCTCTACCCTTTTTTCCTTTTCACCTACCGCTGCTTTTCTCCTCATCTTCACAGTGAAAGCTTTTGCAAGAATAAATTAGTTGTCTCCACTTCTTCTCTTCTAATTCACTACATTCTGCCTTTGGCTTTACCACTCCCTTGAAACTACTGTCACTAATGTCATCAATCACTCCCATACTGACTAATTCAAGAAATAAGTTTTAGTATTTTTAAAAATGTTTTTCCTTGTTCTCTACTGCCGAAGTTTTAGTGTCTTCTTAATCTCTACTAATATTGCTTTCCTCTCCATCCTTGAAAAACCCTCTTTGTTTTTCCTGATAGCTTCTGTCTACAAGTTCTTGTTCTCTGTTGGAGGCTCCTTCTCCCTTATATTTTGGTATTTCTTGGAGTTTTTTCCTCTTCTAAGGACACTTCTCTCCTCATTCCATGTCTTACCCTATCTGTGAATGACATCATTATCTCCTGACTTAAATATTCAGCTATATATAATGACCCTAAGATCTGTATCTTCATCCCAGATCTCTCCTGAGCTCTAGACCCATAGATCCATTTCCAGTCATGCCTCTGCTTCCGAATATCCTACAAGTGCCTCAGAGTCAGCATGTTCAAAATTAAAATCATCATCTTAATCACCACTCCCTTCTTGGAAACTTGTTTACCTTTCTTTGTTGCTTCTCTCCACAATTATCATTATCATCTGTCCACTGGGTGCCTAATCTAAATTCTGACTTCTCTCAAGGATTGTTCTTAATCCCACACATCTAATTGTTCAGAAAGTGCTTTTATTCTGTTCTCTAAATATTTTTTATCTACATCTTTATTCCCTACTCCGTGATCCTAATTAAGGGTCTTGCCCTGATTCCTGCAATAATCACATTTGATCAGACTTCCTATCTTCAGTCTTGCTTTTTTTCTAAGTGGTTGTCCATACTACATTTAAAACATATAGTTGATCCTACACTGTTTTGCTCGAAACCCTTAAGATACTTTTCGTTGTTCTTAAAACAAATGAATAATCCTTAACTCCTTACAAAGCCAACCATGATCTGGCCATTGCTTACTTTCCACTATTTTCTCAGCCACTTGACTGCCCTACTTCTTCCTTATATGCCATATTCCTTATCAGGCATATTGAAGGATTTTTAACTCCTCAAGCCATTGTCTCTCTTGCCGCCAGACCTTTGGGCATGCTATACCCTGTGCTTGGAGTGTTATCTCCCTTTGTCTGGCTAATTTCTATTTCCTTCTAGGTCTTATCTACTTTCAGCAAGAATTTCCTAACCCCACTTCAATCCAGCGTTAGACTTTGCACCCCTTTCTGTGTATTCCCACAGCTCTGTAGGTATTTTCTGTGATAGCAGTTTTCACATTGGATTGCTGAATTTCCAAACTGGAGCACCTACCCCAGGTTGAAAGGGATTTGGCAGAGTTTTATAGAGCCATAGGAGAAATGTGACACGCCTTCTTAATTTATCAAATACACTGAAAGATTTGGAACAGAAAAATTTTTAATGTGTGTTAGTTTTATAGTGAAAAAAATGTTACTGTGATTAAGGATGTAATGTTTCTGTGGATTTTTATGGTAAAACACAATATTACGAAGAGATTTCCCTAACATTCCATTCCATTCCTTCTGCTCATACCCTCACCTACCGTATACACTCAGTTGTGGGAACACATATGCATGCACGCACACACACAGAACAACATCCACATTCATCTTCCCTGAAGGGTATTTCACTCTCCACTGCCACTTTTTAGGGAAAGTTTGAAAGTGGCTGCTAAATGGTACTGTAATCACCAGTTGACACTCCAGTTTTTCCTACTGAAATCTGAGCTCTGTGAGTGCAGAAACATTGCTTCTTCTGGGCCGGCCCGCGGCTCACTCGGTAGAGTGCGGTGCTGATAACACCAAGGCCACGGGTTCGGATCCTATATAGGGATGGCCGGTTTGCTCACTGGCTGAGCGTGGTGCTGACAACACCAAGCCAAGGGTTGAGATCCCCTTACCGGTCATCTTTTAAAAAAAAAAGAAAGAAAGAAAGAAACATTGCTTCTTCTTTACTATTTGTCTCTCTAGCACCTCCAAGCACAGTTTTTAGTACCTAAGAAGTACTCAGTAAATAGTTATTGAATGAATAAAAGGGAATTGACTTAACACCTTAATAAAGTTCTTTATTCATTAAACTTTATAGCAAGATATGAATTTCCTATGTCTTATTTTTTGCCTCAGGAGACAACTTTCAAGAGTTGTTTATATTTTTCTTTTAGCTTTAATTCCTGTATTGTCTTTTCATGAACTAATTTATGTAAGCATTCAGAATATCATTAGTACTATTTTTATCTGTCTTATTATTTTTATATTCCTCTTCCCCAGGTACCTTATGGTACCTTTCAGCTATTAAAGATAATAGGGATGTCTAATGATAATAAAAATATGTGCTATTATAGATACAAACTAGTGGAACAATTATTATATCTATGTCTGTGTATCTTTGTAGGTATATGTATAAATGAAAATATTTCAGAGGGTCTTCTTTCTTCAACTTGTATTTTTGTGTCAGTTACCTACTTTATTCATTAATATTTATTAGCAAATAAAATAATCCACACTTTATTTTCTTTTTTTAGATGTGTACAGGGAGGAACTACTGCTATCCCTGGGGCTTTTGGCTGTGGAAAGACAGTGATATCACAGTCTCTATCCAAGTATTCCAACAGTGATGTAATCATCTATGTAGGATGTGGAGAAAGAGGAAACGAGATGTCTGAGGTTCTCCGGGACTTCCCAGAGGTCTGTATATATAAATGCTTCAAATAATTAATATTCTAGAGAAAATACCACTAATCAACTTTCATTAGTAATTAATAACCCTTTGTGTTGGGTCTTGAACAATGTCTCATTTGTCAAGGATCTTTTAAGGAATTTTAAAATTATGTTTATGATGAAATTTGTATATTTAAGGAAGGGAATTTGAATTTTTCAAAGTCAAACACTTGAAAGTTTCTCTCTATGGTCTGATGGTTTTCACTTACTGGGAGAGAGATAAAATAGACAGAACAGCTATAGATGTGAACTGGCTTATGATCTACTAGGTTAGTGTAGTAATATTCATTTGTAGTAATAGTCAATATAATCCAAAATAATGGATTTTATTTATGAAATGGAAATAATGCCTGTCTTCACAGTATTGCGGAGCAGGGAGGAAAGGTTGGAGTGATGGGGACTATTCCTTTGGGAACACTGGTTATGAGAGGGATTAAAAATGGACAAATATTAAAAAAAAAAAGGGGGTGGACTAAAATGTTACATCTAGAAATGGGAGGATCACCAATAGATTTTTTTACCTCTAGCTCACGATGGAAGTTGATGGTAAGGTGGAGTCAATTATGAAGAGGACAGCTTTGGTAGCCAATACCTCCAATATGCCTGTTGCTGCTAGAGAAGCCTCTATTTATACTGGTGAGTATATGAATTGGAATGAAAGCAATTGACAACTGTTCTTAAGTTTAAAGCTAGCACCAAACTTTTTCTTTTACAAGGAACTTTCATTCTAAAATACCTCCATACATATAATCATATTCCTAGCTTTTAAAAAATATTTTGCTTATTACATTTTGAGAATAAGATGTTCATAGAGCTGCCCCAGTCTTTTTAATAACTATAAAATGATGTATCTTCTACTACTTTTTTTCATTACATGTTTTATCATTGATCTGTCTTCACATTTACCTGTATCTATAACCTAATCAACCAGCTTTGAATTGTTATATTTTGACTGGGGATATAAAAGAACATAATTAGTGTGTTTATATATTACCTTCCATCTTTGCTCCCACTTCTATCCCAGCTTTCAGTACTTTTATTTCTACATTTTCAGGATTTATAAAATTTGCATTCTGTTCTGGAACCATAAATCTAATATTTGATTTAGCTATAGACCTACAATAAAACAAGGTTAATGTTCACTGACATTAACTACAATTAACTTTGGCTACAATTTCTCCATTCATTTCTTAATTGGCTAAAAGTTGACTTTTGGAAGTTTCTTTAAGGAAGGCTCATGGAAACTGTATTCCCTGAATTCTTATTTCTTCATGTTTGTTGTTTGTTTTTTCTACTGTGTTTAAACTTTAAGAGTAGTTTGGCTGAGTATAAAATTTTTGGATCAATATTTCTTTCCTTGAGAATTCTAGCATTAAATACCGGGGGAAAGATCTGAAGCTGGCCTTCTCTTTTCTTTTTATAGGTGATTTTTCTTTTTTCCCCAAGGAATTTCTCTTTAAATTTGAAGTCTCATAACTTTATTAGAATATATCCCAATATTGATAAATTTTTCCTGAGACATAGTATACCCTTTCAATCTATGAATATGTCTTTCATTTCGGAAAATTTTGATAATTGTCTATGAAATATTTTCTCTTCCGTTATGGCTGTCTTTTTCAAATATACCAACTAGACATGCTGGATCTCCTTTACTTGTTTTCCATATGTATTATTTCCTCTCTAATCCTTTTTATTTAGCCTTTTGTCTGTTTGTTCACAGGATAAATGGTGTTTATTCTTCGTGTTGCTTCCAACGATACCTGCATTTCTATGTTTTGTTTTTCATCTAGCTCTTTGTTGAGTTCTACCAGCAAGTATATAGGGCAAGGGTTATTTCATTTGAACAGATTAGGAAACTACACTGAGAAATCAAGTTATTTTTCTAAGGTTAATGACAGAACAGGAACTAGAACCCCAGACTTCTTCCTATATATTAGCCTCTTGTAAGTGGTTTACTGTGTGTGAATTTACAGGACAAGACCTGATCTGCATAGTAGAATGACCTGGATATTGAGATATTACTTACGCTAATAACATTTGTTACTTTTGAAAAATAACAAAAGTTTTTTAATGCTTGCATGCATGTGTGTGTGTGAGTTATGTAGACAAAAGTTACATTTGCAAATTAATTTTTGGCAATTATTTCTACAAAGAGTAGAGAAAAAATCTGTTTCTGCTTTTTAAAATGTTTATTATATTAGGGTAGGCTAGGCTATGGCATCAAGTACTTCCAAACATACAATTGTTGAATATAATTGATGTTTATTTCAGGTGGCTAGGGGGCTTTTTACTTTGTCATTTTGGATTAAGGCCCAGGCTGAGTAGGGATCTTCCATGTTTAACACATGGCTTCCAGGGCTCCTGGGACTTCTCTCCGTCTCAATCGGCCAGAAGGAGGAAAAACTGTGGAAGAGTATGTGACTTGCCTGGCCATGGGACACATTGTTTTGACTCAAATTTCATTAGTTAGAGGTCAGTTACCTGGCCATATTTAAACATAAAGGGTGTTAGGAAATACAGTTCAATTGTATGCCCAGAGAAAAAGGAAGAAGGGATTTGGAGGAACAGCTCGCACTTTACCTCACGTACTTATTGCGTTAAAAGTTTTCTTAAGGATGGAAAACTCAGGTTTTTGTATTCTAGCATTATAACTTGTAATATTATTCCCAATTTAGGAATTACGCTGTCAGAATATTTCCGTGACATGGGCTATCATGTCAGCATGATGGCTGACTCTACCTCTAGATGGGCTGAGGCCCTGAGAGAAATCTCGGGTCGTTTAGCTGAAATGCCTGCAGGTACGTCTTCATATTGCTTATCATGTAAGCAAGGCTGATAGGATGTAGGGGGCTGGTTTAGAACCTCTCTTTTTAAATTTCTTTTGTTTTTCAGATAGTGGATATCCTGCATATCTTGGTGCCCGTCTGGCCTCTTTCTATGAGCGAGCAGGCAGGGTGAAATGTCTTGGAAATCCTGAAAGAGAAGGGAGCGTCAGCATTGTAGGAGCGTAAGCACCCAAATTATTTACTTTTCAAAAGAAAAAAAGTCATTTATTTTAAAAAGAAAATATTTAACTTCCTCTGGAAGCATGGTTTCTTAACCAGATTACACTCCTGAGTCACCCAAGGAGCTCCTTGAAGAGGCACATGTAACTTAGAAAATTATAGACATTTTAAGGTGAGATTGCATCATGGTAAAAACAATGAAGATTCATGATCACTACATAAAGCCACTTTGTTCTTAGAGCTTTCCCTTCCTTTTTGCTTTATCTATTTGATTAGAATAATGAAACATTATAATAAAATATCTGTCTCATTGCTCATCCTAGAAAGTGTTCAGTAATTGTCATTCTAATTTGCAACTTAATACTGACTTTTATTTAAGATTTTTATGTAAATTTTCTTTCCAAAGGTCATTTCTAAAGTTATTTACATTAAAATTGACTTTTAAGGAAGTTGAACTTTCATATATTAATTATTTTTCATAAGAATTTCTAATGACTGTTTTTGTTTGTTTGTTTCTTTCTTTTTTAGGGTTTCTCCACCTGGTGGTGATTTTTCTGATCCAGTTACATCTGCTACTCTTGGTATTGTTCAGGTATGTTTTTTCCTCGTGTAGTCAACTTCTGAGCATTTCCCCTCTGCCTCTCCCCAGGCTGTTCTAATATTATTCAAATCGTCATGAAGTATTTAATTTAGTCTCTAAAGAGGAGGCAGTGGTAAAGTCTGTTTTGGGAATATTCTTAACACTGAGACTGAGAGCCTTTAATACTATGTATTTTCTTAGCTCTTTACCTGGGGTTTATAATAAACCTAATAATATGTATGTGGAAAATATATCTAGGTAGTAAAGTTTTATACGTCCAAAAATCTATAATGGCAAAAACCCAGAAGTTCCTTTCTCCTCAAAGTATGATATAAGGCAGATTATACTATCAGAGAGTGGTTCTCTTCCATTCAGTAATAATTTAGAATCCGGGGGCTCCTTCTATTTTGTGGCTCCACCACCCAGCCTGATAATCATCTGCATCTAGCTGGCACAGAAGAAACTGTGGAACTTTGGGCTCAAAAGTGACAGTCAATCCATCCATTCTGTTAGCGACACCCAGAAGAAAGCAAGGCTGGAAAAGGCAGTTTCTGCTTAGGCAGTTGTTTCCCAGTAATAAGGCATGAATTTTAGTGGATAGCTTGCCAGTTTAGCCATTAAAAGAAGCCTAAATAAAAGATGTGTACAAATTGGATCTATAAGTGTAAAAAAAGAAGTTGATATATTCATAAGTATATGTATAGTCAGTCATGTGGGAAAAAGAATATTTACCTGTATTTCTGTCGGTATCAGCTTAAAGGAAATGGCAGAGACTTGATTTATAACTCTTAAAGTCTTTAACATTTGCTCTATTTTTGAGTGTTAAATTGTGGGGAAAGAGGGAGCAAAGGTAGGAGTGCATAAAATGTCTGCGAATGTTTGGCCTCAGAAAAATGACTGTCACATCTTATTGGATTGGCCTTTAATGACAGGGAACTGAATTTAATGAGAATATTTAGATTTTTATCAAAGTAAAGTGTCTATTCCATCTCAGTAAGCCTTTTCTGGTTCATCTGTGTATATTGTACCGTAGTAATCTTCAAAATAGTCAATTAATTTTTCTTTTTGCTATCACATTTGACACACTATTAAGGAAATTCAGATAAACTTGAAATATGATCTGTAGGTATTACCCAGTCTGAAGATGAAACGAATACATTTTTTTAACTGACATATTCTGCAAGTTTCATTATGTTTCAATTACACTTGAAAAGGTACATAATTTGTACCTTTAAAATAAAATATAAAACTAATAAAATATAAAACTGCATTTTTAGGATAAACAACTAAACATCAATTTTTTTTAAATCTTACTTTTTAAAGAAAAAATATTGTTATTTTTTGTTTGCTTGTTTGTTTTTAAATCAGGTGTTCTGGGGCTTAGATAAGAAACTAGCTCAGCGCAAGCATTTCCCCTCTGTCAATTGGCTCATCAGCTACAGCAAGTATATGCGTGCCTTGGATGAGTACTATGACAAGCACTTCACAGAGTTTGTTCCTCTGAGGACCAAAGCTAAGGAGATTCTGCAGGAAGAAGAAGACCTGGCAGAAATTGTACAGCTTGTGGGAAAGGTGAGTCGTTAAATCCCATGGAAGTTAGTTCAGTGGGTCACAGTGTTGTAAGTACAGATAGAACCTTGCTTATGCAGATTCCTGCCTAGCAAGATGAATATGTATTAAATATTTTTTAAAACTAATTGGGTATATTATAGGTGAGAAAGAAACAACTTGATTTATTATTATTTCTTAAAATGGAATGTACCCATCACCAGCCAAATTAGAGGTGGTAGAGTTAGGATCTCTTAATATTCATTTTTGTAGGAACACTAGGGCTAGGAACCAGAAAGATTGGATTCTGGTTCCCCCAATAATTATCTATGTGACCTTAAACAAATGACTCAGAGTTCTCTGTCTGGTTTTATTCTTTTTATTATATCTTATAAAGTCACCTTCTAATTTCTTTCAACAAAGGATAATATTAGATAGCTAACAAGTATAGCACATATTAAATACTCATGTTTATAGAATACCATGGCCCAATAAGAGGAGTTAAAAACAGAAGAACTGCAAACCCAGAAAAGGCAGTGTAAGAAAACAAAATTATAGGCTCATTTTATGAATGTAGGCATAAAAACGTTAAATTAAATATTAACTTACTAGATTCAGTAGGGTGTTAAAAATAATAAAATAATACATCACGATCAAATAAAGATTATCTCAGGAATACAGATCAAGAGAATTTCTCTACGTTAGCAATACCAATTAGAAAATAAAACTAAAAATAAGATTTCACAATTACAACAAAAATTAGAATGTAGGAACTAACCAGAAATATATTTCTTCTATGGAAAACATTTTCAAACTAATAAATGAAACAGAAGGTGATCTGAAAATAGAGACAGTTCATGCTCTAGGATGAGATGACTTATGAAAAAAGATGTCACTTCTCTTTGATCTATAAATTCAATTTGATGCCAATCAAATTTCCATTTGAAACTTCTGAACAAATTAGTAGTAATTCCAAAACTCATTTCATGTCACAAAAATTCACAAACTTAAAAAAAATAGTAAATATTCTTATTTACTATTAATAATTAGTAATAATTTTAATAATTAGTATTAATTTATTACTAGTAATAGGGGAAAATAGTAGCTTCCCCCTATTGGATATTAATATAAGACCATAGCAAAAAACACTATGATATTGGTGAAATAACAAATAGACCTGTGTAACAGAACAGGGATAGACTTATGTATATATGGACCCTTGATATTGCAAAACTGGTACTACAAATCAAATGAGGGGAGGATGGATTGTTTTAGTCAATAATGGAAAACTGTTCACTAGCTAGAGAAAAATAAAACTGGACTGCTAACCAGTTCTACTTAAAAAGTTAGACTCCAGATAGATTAACAATTTAAGTGTGAAAGAGAAGACTTTCAGGTTAAAAGAAAACAAAAGTTAAGAGAATAGCTTTTTGATCTAGGGTTGGAAAAAGATTTCTTAAACAAGCCCCCTTAAGCACGAGAATTAAAACAAAAACAAAAACAAACCATTTTTGATTACATAAAAACTAATAAATGAAACAGAAGTGATCTGAAAATAGAGACAGTTCATGCTCTAGAATGAGATGACCTATAAAAAAAAAAAAAAGATGCCACTTCTCTTTAATCTATAAATTCAATGTGATGCTAATCAAATTTCCAGTTGAAACTTCTGAACAAATTAGTAGTAATTCCAAAATTCATTTCATGTCACAAAAATTCACAAAGGCCTACCTTAGGTAAAGATAAAAGACCAGTGACAGATTAGGAGAATTTTGTAACATCTAAAACTGATGGACTAATATTCGAAATGTGCAAAGATCTCCTGTAAGCTCACAAGACTGGAACTGCAACAGAAATGTGGCTAAAGGAAAGAGTAGACAGTTTATAGAAGAAGAAACCCAAAAGACTAACAGGTCTGCTAAGAAATGCTCAAACAACGAGGTATCATGTTACACTGGTTAGAATGGCAAAGACTAGAAAGCTGGGTATTGCCAAGTGTTGTGCGGATAGAGGAACTGGTATACTTTTGATGTGCATATCATCTGGTGCTGGCTTTGTGGAGTGCAGTCTGATCCTTACCTGAGGAGCTTAGTGCACATAAATAATACAAGAATGCAATTAATTCACTGGGCCTGTCCCTTTCCCACGACTCTCAAGAAACCTTTGCTTGTAAGTGATCCTAGCAACAATGGTATTATCTCTCAAGGCTGATAGGTGATTATAAAAGTTAGAGCTTTTGAGGCAGTAGAATTTAAAGAATGAAGCTCTGTAATTTAGCTATACCAATTAAATAGCATTCAGACATAGATAAGTATATACTATAATTCATAGTTCTCAACACCATGTAATGTTAAAAAATTTTAACATCGTGGGCTATATAGATTTCTGTGAAACAAACTTAAGACTGAGAATTCAAATAATTAAGACAGCAAGCCAGGATATGAAGTATTTCAGAAAAGAACATCAGTCTTTTAACATACCCACGTTCATAGCAGCATCAGTCACAGTAGCCAAGAAGTGGAAGCAACCCAAATGTCCATCTGCAGATAAATGGGTAGACAAAATGTGGTATATACCTACAATGGGATAATATTCACCCTTAAAAAGGAAGGAAATCATGTCACATGCTACAACGTGGATGATCCTTGAGGACATTATAGATAAATGGGTAGACAAAATGTGGTATATACCTACAATGGGATAATATTCACCCTTAAAAAGGAAGGAAATCATGTCACATGCTACAACGTGGATGATCCTTGAGGACATTATACTAAATGAAATAAGCCAGTCACAAAAAGACAAGTACTGTATGATTCCCCTTATATGACGTATCTAAAGTAATCAAAATTATAGGAACAGAAAGTGGGAGGAGGGGAGAAAGGGGAGTTACTGTTTAATAGACGTAGAGTTCCAGATTTGCAAGATGGAAAAGTTTGGGAGGTCTGTTTTACAACAATGTGAATATATTTAACACTACTGAATGGGATACTTGAAAATGGTTATGATGGTAAACTTTATGTTATGTGCTTTTTATCACAATACAATAAAGAACATTAATCAAAAAGCAGTTATGAAGTATATTTATTAATGATAGGTGATTATGTGTTTATGTAGTTTTTGCTTGTTAATTGATGGCCACCATCAGTCCCTCACTGTAGAAGTAAATTTCTGAAAGTGTATCCTTTTCTCTTCTAGGCTTCTTTAGCAGAAACAGATAAAATCACTCTGGAGGTAGCAAAACTTATCAAAGATGACTTCTTACAGCAAAATGGATATACTCCTTATGACAGGTAAGCCATACTGATTTCCTTTTTTGGGGATTTTCTATGGTGTTTTGGCAAAGGAGCTGCCTACACATTAAAAACCTTTTTTTCCCCTCATACAGACTCACTGACTCAATGTATTTATTTTGTTCATTCATAGCAGACATCTAATGATCTAATATGTCCCCTTTTCTTGATTTGCTCACTTGTCCAATTATGACAGTATTTTCACTCATACAGCCATCTATAATTAGATTCAATTGTAGCTTAGTGTGCAGAACCTCCCTCAGAAGCTTGCTTCACAACTTCCTTCCCCTGCCATGTCTCTTTTACTCTTTTCCTAAATAATTATGTTCTGCTTTTCTGCTTATTTCCCAAGAGTCCTATTTTTCTTTCTTTCTACCAGAGTCCCTGTTTGATGCCCCTGCCAACCCCTGCAACTCCTGACCAATGTTTGCTCTTTTTCATTGTTGTGTCTGCTTCTACCAAGGCTTGTTTAAAATTCTCATTTTTTTTAACTTTGAGAGTTTGAGCCATTTCATCACAAGCTAGCTTTTCTCCCTCAAGTCATATTTGGCCCCATATAAGACTGAAGAGGGAACCGAGCAAATAGAAGGATTACCAGAATGTAAAGCAAGCAAGAAAATACACCAATATATCAGTAAGCCTTTGAAATCTACTATATCAGGGACTTAAGAATCTCTAGGAACCACCCACACAAAGATAACATGGAAAGAATTCTTTGGATAGGGTGTAGTAGAAGTATACATGAAATTGTGTATGCAAATGTGTTTAAATATGTCAGGAAGTTGATAACACGTGTGACCAAAGTAGAAGATTATTAAAGTTGAATATTTGCCCCTCTGTCTTTGTTATTAAAAGGCATGGGTAAATGAAAATGAATAAAGGGAAAGGGGCTATTATAAGCTTCAGGAACTTGCTTTTTCCTGCTTTCTTATGAATCATTAAACCTTAATCCACTGTCACAAAGGAGTCTCTAAAACTCAGTTATTTCACCATGTATCATCCAGTAAATATGACTGGAAACAGTCTGCATATTTAAATAAAGAAGCTATGCTGTGGTAGTTTATAGATAAAGTTTTATAGAAAGTATGAACCTGCTTTGGAGTTGGTTTTTGTTAATGTTTTTTTACCTTCATTTGCTCTAGATTCTGCCCATTCTATAAGACAGTAGGGATGCTGTCCAATATGATTGCATTCTATGATATGGCACGTAGAGCTGTTGAAACCACTGCCCAGAGTGACAATAAAATCACATGGTCCATTATCCGTGAGCACATGGGAGAAATCCTCTATAAACTTTCCTCCATGAAATTCAAGGTATGTTTTCTTTCTGCTGTAACTTTTTTAGTAGGAAATGTTTCTTTTTAATTTCTCTAAATATTTGAGTCCCAAACCTGGCATGTGAAACTTGCATTTATCATTTTCACACATGCTTAGGTTGTATGAACCAGAACATACCTCAAAGTTATGTTCAAGGAGGAATTCTAATAATAAAAATTATAGTGTGTAATGTCTAAAATAAATGCTGATGTGTTTTTCCTTTTGTCTTAGCTACCAGGCAATTTAGGGCTAAATTCATTGCTGAGCAGCAATTACCTTACTTTAAGTGCCTATTAACATCTAACCCCCATGGTCTTCTGAAATGACGTCTGCTCTGTTTACTTCTTTTAAATATCATTTATTAAACATCATTTTTAACTTTTAAGTGGCCTCTTGTTCTTTTGGAAGTAAACAAGATACAAATAGGTAGTTAAATGAAATTATTAGTAGAAACTCAAAGGTATAAGATCATTTTGTGAGTGTATATATAATATAAAACTTAAATTATATGTATATAATGTGTTTGTTTACTCTATAAATAGAAAGTAAGCCTGTACAAATAGACACTCACTGTATCGAGAATTAAAAAATGTGTACACCCTTTGGACCCTGTCATTCCACTTCGATATGTATAAACCAAGGAAATAATCAGAGATTTTTGATATGGATATATATATGTAAAAGGTTGTTTAAATGTCATCCAAGAATGAAGAGAGCCAATAGTACATTATGGCATGTCCATAAGATAGAATATTATGAAAGCATTAACATCTAGTTAATATCCACAGACATGGAGAAATGCCTGTGGAATAGAGTGAAAAAAAAAAAAATCAGGTTACAAAAAAATTCCATATTGTAATTTGATCCAAATTTTGTCTTAAAAAGTTATATATATATATATGTATGTATGTATGTATGTAGAGGATGGAAAAGAAATACACCTATAATAGTGATACTTTCTGATAGTGTTATTAAAGGTGATATCTTTTTTCCATTTACATGCTCATTATATCAAATTAACATCACAGGTATTTTTTAATGGTATTAAATTTTCTTCAGTAGCATTATTTTGTGGCTGGAGAATATTCATATTCTTAGGCATTTAGGAAATTTCCAGTTATTGGTGTGGACAACAATGTAGTTATTCATATAATTGGTTTTGTGTATTTTACTAGTATATATTCCCAGAAGTGTAAGGAATGGGTCAGAGAGCTTGAACATTTTTAACGTCTGTTAACTCAGTTAAGTTGCTTCTCACAAGGTTTTTAAGTATGGTCCATTTTAAGATTATTTTCCAAATTTTGCTTCTTTATTTATTCCACACCTTGAATAGTAAATTCTGTTTTAACTAAATTAATTTCTAATTATCATATACATGCATTCATATGCATCCAAAATGTGATGTTGCATAATTTCCCACTGTTGTCCACATTGTTGATGATAAATCTGTCAGCCATTGAATGAAGTTAACAGGCAAAATACAAAATTGAAATTTTGTTTTCTTTCTGTTTGGTTGTAGTAAGACTCCATTTATACATTTCTACCCTTATAGAGAAAAGGAAAATGAAAATAGTTTTGACTCCTGCCTGTGGTTTACCAGTGTACCTCACTTAACCTAGTACTCAAAATATATTAAATATAAGCAATTTATCACACATTCTGAAAATTATTTTCCAAAAGTAAATTGAATTTGCAATGTCTTTTTTCAGGATCCAGTAAAAGATGGTGAGGCAAAGATCAAGGCTGACTATGCACAACTTCTTGAAGATATGCAGAATGCATTCCGTAGTCTTGAAGATTAGTACTGTGATTTCTTTCCTCCTTTTCCTCAGCAAGCTCATATGTGTGTATATTCCTAAATTTATCATCTCAAACCCTTTCCTTCTTTATTGTGCAGCTTTGAGACTAGTGCCTATGTGTGTTGTCATTTGTTTCCCTGTTTATTTGGTAGGTCTTATATAAAACAAACATTCCTTTGTTCCATTGTATGAAGGGCCTCCCTGATCCTTTATCCAAAGTGGTGAATGTAGTAAATATGATATATAATGGCTACACTACTGTAAACTTGTATGTAGGGTGACAACCCTCCTTGTCCTAGGTTTGCCCTTTCCTTATCTTCATTAAATTGTAGGCAGGACTACTGCATGTATTCTTTTTGCAATGGATTTGGAATGGAGGGCCAGATTTGTATACCTTTTGACAGGTGCTCTGTGAAATGACTCAGTATCTATGTGGTAAGATCATTTGCAGCTTAGCATTTTGCTAAGTAACTGCTTTGCAGGAAATACTTACTTTTTAAAAACATGAATGATTAATGTTCCAATTATGCATTGCTTCCCTTAGTATAAATCAGGATATTTATGGGAAACTTAGGAACCATACTGTTTTTAAAACAGGCATTTGTGGGACTCAGCACAATATATGAATCAGTGTCCTCCAAAAAAGTGAGAAAAGAACCAGAAGGTCAAATTTAGATTACCATCATCTCTTAAAGCATATTTTCTTTCACTAGGAAAAATTCAGTATGAAGAACTATTATATACTGCATTACTAGGAAATTCTTTATAAAATTACATGTAAAACAATCACCAAAAACTTGATCCACGTCACACCCTCTTTCTTTTCCTCAAACATCTTAGAAGCCTAAACATCTAAGAATCATGTGGCAGTGTAATGGGCAGTAAAATGCCACAAGGGAGATATTTAGTAGTGGTTAAAGGCTGTTTGCACCTTTAAGGACCAGCTGGGCTATAGTGGTTCTTGGGGCCAGAGTGGCATTATGTTTTTACAAAATAATAACATGTCATGTGTTTGCACGTTTGTTTGCTTGTTGAATTTTTGAAAAACCAGTTTACCAATTGTAGAAAATAATACTTTTACTTGGTTTTTCATTCACTGGTTCAGAAGGTTTCTCAGAATGTCTGTGGCCATAGCAGCTTAACAGTTTCCATTCTGTTTAATAGGGATGAAATTAATTCTTGTATTTGCTGATAACAGATTCTGGGTCTTATGAGAAAAAGACCATTTCATCTTGTCTTTTAAGTATATGTTTAAAAATAATAATTTTTGTGTTTGTATAATAAGGCATACTGCAAAACAGCTCTGAGGGCAAGTTTTCCATTAAGTCTTCTGATCAACAGTGTGAACACCATTGCTTCCTCTTTGGGAAGAGGAAAGGGTATGTGAACGTGTCTAACAATCTAAAATACCTATATGTAATAGCATAAAGTATTTGTTCTATGCCTCAGTATGCTATTGTTTAAATTTTTAGGTAATGCATTCCTTTTGGTCTGTTAAGGAAAGATGCAATCCGTAGAGAATTCAGGTATAGTTTTGTTTAAATCTTTGCAGATTGCCTGTTTTTACAGTGGCCTGCTATTCAGAAAAGGTATTCTTCCATACAACTTTTTTTAACCTTTCAGAATATTGACAGATAAAATTATGCAGCGATTTATTGAGATGTGGACTTAATGGTGCTGCTTAATCAGTTTGCTTCCAATGTGGTCTCCTACCCAGAGGCCTTAAGACTAGTGGAAATCAAAAGAATTTCAAAAACTTTCTATTCCTACCTTAAACCTGCCAGCAAACTAGGATTGTGATAGTAATGAATGATATGATAAAGAAAGTTTGACCAAGTTTTTTTGTTGTTCTGAATTTGAAATGCATGTTCTTGCTCCTTTCAAGAATGTTGATGTATGAGTGTGAAGATGGAGAGAAACTATGCTTAGATGTTCATTGTAAGCCTCACTTCACCCATGTGTTGTAGAATTTCAGATTGGTCACTGATCATATTTCTTTAGTGTTAAATTTACAATGATCTTTTAAAAAGATGATGCAGTTCTATATTTATTGTGTTATGCCTGGTCCTAAGTGGAGCCAGTTAAACAAGTTTCATATGTATTCTTCCAGTGTTAAATCTTACACACTGTATCCTTTGGAAATTTCCTTCCATCCTGAAGAACGAATAGAAGAGGCCATGTATACTGCCTCCTTATCCTTGAGATTTCACTTATCTCATGTTAAAAGTTGTGTATAATTGTTAAAATATATGAAAGAATAAAAAGTGGATTTAAATGAACATCTTTTTCTTTTCTTTTGTGGCAAGAGCTGCTAGAAGACATGCCACCTTGTGTTTTAACTTGTTGTTTTGGCATGACCTTTTTAATTTCTTATTTCTTCCTTTGTTTATAGATTGTTACTTAAGATCATGAAATTGAGTCAAGGCCTTCACTATAGCCTGCAAGAAGTCATATAACTGTATCCCACAGCAGTTTGGAAATATAGTATACAGAATTTCATCCCATTCGGAATATTACTTTACATTGAAAAAGTGCATGATTTCTAAAAATCTACTTTTAAATTAAAGGAGATCAGTGGTACTCATTTCAATTTTTGGCAAGTGAACTAAAGCCTCGTAATTCATGATTTTGCAAACCAAATGATTTGAGATACAATGTAGCACCATCCATTGCAGTAATCCAATATGTTACATAGGATATATTTTATTTCCTTAGATGTCTTTTTAACAATTTCCAAAAGATTGAAAAAAGCAGTGTAGAATGAAAAACTCTGTATTACAATTGAGTGATAAGTTTATGTAGAGAAATACTTAAAAATTCATGTGAAGGCTTATTCATTACAGAGTGGGTTATTTTTAGTTCATTAGGTAATAACCCAATATCTTCTGCATATTGGTTTTAATGTATTGCTACAATATAAGAGCACAAAGAAGGGAACCAACTTTCTCAAGCAAGGTGTGCTAAAATGCTGTTGAAGTTGTTCTGAGAGGTTAGTTTGATTCCCTCCCTTCGCTCCCCAAAGTTGGCTCTGAGACAAATATTTGAGTTTAGATAGTTTATTTGGGAGATGATCTTAAGAAACAAGAGTAAGGGAGTAGAGAATCGAGATAGAATGGAAGTCAATAAAAGTGATCATTATCAAGCAAGTTAACACTTTGGACTGTGCGTTAATCCTGATGGAGAGTTCTGGGAGCAAGTAAAGAACACACATACTCAAGTTATCCCACCCGGGTGCAGGGAACTACGATACTTCCACCAGGCATTTATTAACAGCCAGCTCCTGTCAATCTTCCATTGAAAGCTGTTCCCACAAAGATAGGGAGAGTTAATACCCAGCACATGCATGCAGGTAGATTAGGCACTGGCAAAAACAGAAACCCTCTGCAGAGAAATTTAGATGCTGGCAGTTGGGAGGTTGGGCCAGTGTGCACTGAAATGGCAGTCATGCTGAGGAGATAAAGGTGGGACACTACTAGCAATTGCTTCAGGCTTCTTCTGAACCCTGGAAAAAAAGAATCATTTGATCAGTAACTGAAAACCCATTGTTCTGCAAAATAAGGGAACACCACATAAAAGGATAAGGGAGAAAAAAGGATTTGGGAGAAAAGATGTTAAAGAGCAGAGAGAATACACATTAATTTTGGTTATAGAAGTATACAGACATGGAGTTTAACGCCTGAAAGTAAAGCAGCTTCTTATAATGGGGATTTTGATCATTTGTTCCAACCCCCTCAATATATAGAAGAGGAAATTAAAGTACAGGGAGGTAACTGATTTGCCCAGTGTCACATAGCCACTTAATATCAGAATTCAGGGCTCTTGATTTCTAGTGTCTCTTCGCACTATATTATACTGTATATTTTTTCCCTGTGTATGTGCTTTTCATTCAGAACCTAGGAGTTGTGCTGAATAAATGTGAGGTAAAGTAACTAGAGGAAAAGGAGGGAGAAATTACTGGCTAGACAAGGTGGATATAGGTAGTGTGATGATTCACTGATTTTTAAGAAGGAAACTGGGATTGTGAAATTATTAGAGTTTGAGCCAGAGTTTAGAAGGATAAATCTAGAAATAGATAAGAACCATTTTTACCAAAATTATATAGAGGTCTTTAAAGAGGGAGGGAACAAGAATATAAACAATTAGTAATAAATATCTCACAAAAGACCTGTATCCAGAATATATAAAGAACTACAAATCAAATAAATGCAGAGGTCTTAATAGATAAATGGATAAAAAGATTCACAGTCATGTCACAAAATGGCCAATTATATTTTTAAAAGTGCTCAGCTTCTAGTATCAGGGAAATGCAAATTAATACAATGTGATGCATCTTCATACCCACTAGGATGGCTAAAATGGAAAGGACAGAGAATACCAAGTGTTGGTGAGGATGTGGGGCAACTGGGACTGTCACACTTTTGGTGGGAGTGTAAACTCATACAACTACCTTGGAGAACTCTTCTGAGAGACTCCACAAAGTTGAATAAGGAATACCTAATGATCCAGGAATCCCATTCTTTGATCTGTACATAAAAGAGGTGCATACATATATGTTCACCAAGAGACATGTACCAAAATGTTCAAAGCAGCACTATTTGTAATAGCCCCAAACTGGAAACTACATAAATGGTAGTTTGTAAGAATTGAAGTAAATTGTGAAATATTCATGCAATGAAATACTGTACAGAAACAAGAGTTAATGCAACATGCATGAATCTCACAAACATAATGTTTACTTAAAAGATAAACAAAAAATGTATACAGTATGATTCCATTTATATAAAATTTAAAAATGTAAAACTAATCTATGGTGTTTGAGCAGCTATACATGGTGGAGAAGGGGATGTTATTAACACAAGGGTGGCATAAGAGCAGGGATGTGGGGTATCGGTAATATTCTGGTTCTTGATGGGGTTCCTACTAACATAGATGTGTTCACTTTGTAAAAATTTGCACACATGTTTCAGACACTTCTGTATGTATGTCATACTTCAATAATAAGTTTAAAAAGTCATGATACACTTAAGGGATTTCTATTTATTTAAAGTAGTTTTTCACTAAGAAATATATATTGATGGTTTAAAAATATTTTTAGGTCTGACCTAATAATAAAATAATCTTGTTTTTGTGTGTTTGATTTTTAAACTTGCACTTTTCTAGCAGTGGTGATAGATTTGAATTTTGCACTTCAGGAGCTTTCAATTTTCTTTGCAATCAACAGCTTGCTCTATCAGGTAGCTGACTGGGATTTGTGGAATAGTCTGTATCTGGAAGAGAGTAAAGCTAACCAGACCACACAGTCATGGAATATATAAACTGCTGTGTTATTCACAGCGCTATAGCCAGTCACATACAAATATGTATTCAGGTGTCCATGAATACATATCACAGCCCTCAAAGCAGCAGTGGATGACTGTTAAAAGCAGGTTTAATGTTTTAAATAATTATACATCTCAATAAGGGATTAGGTAATAACCCAATATCTTCCCAAATTTATCTGAATATGAGAAACATGGGATTGCATTGATAACACAGATTTTCAGGCCCTGCCCCAAACAACTTAAATTGTCATCTCTAGTCTAGGTAAAGAGTACAGGAATCAATTTAACAAACATCCCAGGTAATTATAACCATGGGGCAAGTTTGGGAAACAAATATCTTTATTCAATGAAAGTGTTCTCCCAACTAGTTTTATCACAATCTCAGCATTGTAAGATTTCGTTGAACAATTTATGCTTTGAGATGTCCCTTAGTATTGGCCTTAAACAGTGCTCTCCTGATGCACATGTATTCTGACTCACTCAGACTCGGAATAGCCTGGCAGTGGGACAAAATTTTCTTAAATTGTTGTATTTAAGCAGTAATAGTTGTTATACCTATGAATTTCAAACAGGATGCAGGAGGTTTTAAAAAGGAATAAAAGTTTTGCAACATATTTCAATTTTGGCATACACAGGTTTAGTTCATGAATATAAAAATATAATTTAATTCCATTTTTAAAAATAGCATTTCTCCTGGGATTCAAAATTCCTTTTTATTTAATACATTAAGATATTTATTTTAGTTTGATTTTTAACTGTCATCTGAATAGGTCTTGTATTGTTGCAACTTCCAAATAACTAGTACATTTAGCATTTACTTGATGACTTAAAACTGCACTAAGGGTATAAAAGCCCCAAATTGCCTTCAATCACATAAAACCGGATATGGCTGGCTGGTTAGCTCAGTTGGTTAGAACATGGTGCTGATAACACCAAGATCCAGGGTTTGATCCTTGTACCAGCCAGCTGCAAAAACAAAAAATGTATTCATGGCCTTTGTTTTTAAATTGCATGCTTTATTTTAAAGTATTTATAAAGCCCTTATGACACATTCCCTTAAAAAAAAATAAATAAGTGGTTTGGGACAGTATTTCCCTAAGCATGGTATGACAATTTGGGTTCTTCTGACAGTTTGGGTTCTTCAGAAGGAGATGCTGAGATGGAGATTGAGTTGTTAATTATGAATCAACAATTTAGAAAGGAAGGGGGCGAAAGCAGGGCTGGGCCGAGAAGAAACAAAATCAAAGCAGGCCTGACTTAGACTTGGCCAATCCTGGGGGGAAGCTCTGGAATAAACATTGCCAGTGTTGACACGCATCAGCCTACAATGGCCAGGTCTTTAAACCCCTGCCTCTCTTGACTCCCAGATTTAGGATGCCTGTGGGGATATGACCTCAGATTAGGTGGCTCTCAACTTCTGCAGACCTGGAAGGAGCTAACAGCTGGAGGCTGTCTGCTGACCACAGTCCTCACAGCTGGGCAACAAGTCTTTCCTCAAAAGGAAATCTACATGATGCATCTCTGTGTCCATGAAATGGTCTTAGGAGAGAGACAGATGAATAGTATATTTTAATGTAGAGAGGCATACATTTAGAACTTCAAATCTGTGATTTCAAGGATTTACCTAGGGAACAGGCCAAACTATAAAATTTTTTAAAGTGAATCATTTTGGGGCCGGCCCGTGGCTCACTCGGGAGAGTGCAGTGCTGATCACACCAAGGCCGTGGGTTCGGATCCTATATAGGGATGGCCCATGGCTCACTTGGGAGAGCGTGGTGCTGACAACACCAAGGCAAGGGTTGAGATCCCCTTACCGGTCATCTTTTTAAAAAAAAAAAAAAATTTAAAAAAAAATAATAATAAAGTGAATCATTTTTAAAGGAAAATAGTAAGTACATGAAATCACAGGAAGAAAAAAGATATGGCAAAAATCATGAAGGTAATCTTTAAAGGACAAATTTTAGCAACCTGCTTATAAGTTAAAAGCTGGACTGACTGTTTCAGCATTAGTTAAAATGTAAGTGCTTACTAAATATTGTTAGAAGGATCCCAGGTAAACGTTGGCCTGATTTCATATAGAAACTCATCATCAAATGCAGAACTCTTCAGGGAGTGACTACTTCAAAATTAATAAAACATATTTCTTGATATTTGGATCACATGATTATTGCCTAGTCAAAAAATTAAAACTAAAAAAATAGAATAAACCGACAAGACACCATTTTAAATACATTTCTTTCTTTGGTATTACTTTAATTAAAATACTGCCAAGTAAGCTTTGAGGGGTCACTCGTATTATGCTCTTTTATGATACTCAGGAGAATCTTTAACTATAATGAAATAAACAAATCCCTGTTATCTGTAAAGTTGCTTAAGTAAGAAATAGCACAGCTGCAAATGTACTTCTGTAGCTGCTTTATCTCTTTGTGGTGTCTTGTGCTTCCCAAAGGGAATTTTGCTTACGCCGTATTGCCTGTATTTGAAGACACATTACCCCAAATTCAGTGACCAATTTATTTGATCTTGCCAGACATTAGATAAGTTTATTTATCTGGTTTTTTTAATCTAACCACTAGACAACCAGGGAAGATTATAAATTTAGTTACAGTTCTTTGCCTATAGAAAATGACCTATGCCACAAGCAAGAGTCATCTATACCACATCCTCAAAATTTATTTTTGTGAAAAAATTAAGCTAATCCCTAGAAACTTCACAAACAGAAACACAAGCTATTGAGTGTATATTTTGAGCAGAAGGAAAACATGAGCCTTGATTTTAAAACAAATTGGGTTGAGGTGTAAGCAATATTTTGGGGGGAGTGTGTGTGGCCGGTACAGGGATCCAAACCCCTGACCTTGGTGTTACAACACCACACTATGACCAACTGAGCTAACCAGCCAGCCCTCTAGAGCTTTTTAAAACATACCTGTTTTCATTATCATCCCCATCATCTCCTGAGAACTTTGTTCCAACAATTATCTCGTATTTAAAATATCATCAATCACTTCTTTTCCAGTAGGCACTTTCCTCTTTATCTAATACCATGGACAAAATACCATGGTGGGTAAGAGCACATGCTCTAAAATTAGACTGTCTAGTTTCAAATCTCACCTCTGGCTGTGTGGCCCTGAGCAATCAACTTAACCTCTCAGTTTTCTCAACTGTCAAATAGGGATGATAAAAATACCTACCTGTTTTAGTTAGGGTTAGGTTCAGCCTAAGTGAAAAAATTCAAAATAATTTGGTTAAAACAAGGTCAAAGTTTATTTATTTATTTTTTAAAATTTTATTTCGCCAATATACAATGTGGTTGATTATTATGGCCCATTACCGAAACCGAAGTTTATTTCTTTCACATGAGTGTAAGCATTCCTGGACTGGTGAGGTGAACATGATCTTCGGGTACCCAAGTTTGTTTGTTCTTCTCTATCCTCAGCACATCTTTCATCCTCTAGTCTGTAGAGGAGGAAAAATATCTTTTTCTGTAACCATTCAAGGTTCACGGATGAGGGCCTGTAACAAAAGACAGATTAAGAAGGGAAAAGCAAACAAATGTATTTAGTACAAGTTTTCCATGACACAGGAGCCCTGACAAGTAAATGAAGTCCAGAAAAAACAATTAAACCCATACATTTTTATGCTAGAATTGAGTGGAGAAATATGATAGAAAAAAATATGACCTAATGGTAATAAATGGGGAAACTTAAAAGGCCTATTCGTTCAGATTCTTCTCTGTGACCCTTTGTCTCTAGATATGGAGAGGCACCTCTCAAGTGAGGGTCTTATGACCTGCTTCAGAAGGTCAGAAAATCCTTCCTAGGTTTTATGGCCTGCTTTAGAGACGAAGGTCAGGGGAAGGTCAGAGAGAACTTTCTGTGGTTTTCTCAAATTCCTTCAGCTTAAAATATTTTGGAGTAGTGTGTCCTGTACTCCATCAAGTCCAAAATGGCTGCTTTAGCTCCTGCCATCAAGACAACATACCACATTCCAATCATCAGGAAGAAGCAAAAGGGAAGAACATCTCTTTTCCCTTTAAGGACATTTCTACTGACATACAATTGGCCAGTGCTTAGTTACAAGGCCATACCTATCTGCAAAGGAAATATAGTCTTCATTCCAAGCAGCAACATACAAAGATAAAGATTAGGGTTTCTCAGTGATGGTGGCTTCACTCCTAGGGGTATTTTGGAAATTTATGAAGGTTTTAAAATTTGTCACAATGAACGTGTGTGTGTGTGTGTGTGTGTGTGTGTGTGTGTGTGTGTGTGTGTGTGTGTGTGCAGGGTAGGGATTTATTTTCCAGTGATATTTAGTGGGCAGGGTCAGGAATGCTAAACATTTTGAAATGTGAAGGAATGAAGAATGATACTAGAACTTGCATGAATTTCACATCCTGCTAGACATACTCATAGGTTAAATACTTGTTTATAGTTATACCTACAACCGAACCCCATATTGTATATAAACATGCAGTATTTTTTGCATGGTGTTAATATACCCCAAATTTTTCAAGAATGCAAATAGTATGCATATTAAGGGAAGTCTATATTTTGTTTTGTGGGCAATCATTCAAGAGTTGTTCACCAGTTTGGGAAATGGTGCCATTGATCATAGTATTTCAGTCACCTTTTCAACACACCTGTGAGTTTACATTGGCTATTAAGTTCATGATGATTCTAACTATAAATGTAAGTATCTGACTACTTAGTTATGTTTTCTAATGTAGAAATACCTGCACATTTGTTACCAGAGCCGAGTCCATCTGCTCCTGGGACGACAGGCCAATAAGTTGAGAGACAAGGTGTTGAGACAAGGAAAAAGGCTTTATTTGAAAAGCTGGCTTACTGAGAAGATGGGGGAATGAAGTCCACAGACGACCTTTCAAGTCTTGGTCAGGCAGGGAATTTAAATAGGAGGGAAGAGGGGAAAGGACTTGTGCAAGTTAGCTGGCTGGGCTTAATCATCGCATAATGAGTTAGCAAGTCCGTCTTTGGCTACTTATCTTGAAACTACTCATGCTGTTCCAGATTGTGTCTGTATTAGTCCATTTCTGTTGCTCATAACAAAGTACACAGAACTGGGCAATTTATAAAGAAAGCAAAAGTTATTGCTTACAGTTTCTGAGTCTGGGAAGTCCAAAGTGCAAGGAACACATCTGGTGGTGGTGACAGTAACTCAGCGGTCTCACATTGCAAGATAGTGGAAGCAGAGAGAGCAAGGAGAGAGTAACCTCTTCATGCACTCTCTTTCTAAAGCCCTCAGAACATGCCCATGACCACCATATTTAATCCATTCTCTACTGTGCAGTCCAACAATCCAATCACCTCTTCAAGGCCTTTCCTTTCAATGACCATAATAGAATTTCCTATCCTCTTAACAGTCACAGTGGGGGCTAAGTTTTTAATACCTAAAACTTGAGGAACACAATTCAAGCTTCAGTGAGTTTTGGAGAAACATAATTCAATCCACTACACTGTCTCAAGTTTGCTTTCTTTGTTCTGTGGTCAGGGTCAATTCCCAGATTTAGCTGAGACCCTGTAAGGTCTCAGTTCCCAGAATCTGCAGCTTGTGGCGCCCATGGCCAGCTTAGCCACCACAGGGCAGCCAGCCACCCACTCACTCCCTGCTCCTGGAATCTAAACACATCCTTGTTAGCTTACATGATAAAGACTAGCTCTTATGGGCTGTTTTTCCCTATTCCCACATGTAGACCAAGTGGTTCTATACGTAGGCATATGGGTTTTCAAAATGGAGTCAGTGCTGTTACATATTCATATATTGAAATGCATATTATTTTATGACAAAGTACTTTTCCTTTTATTTCTTCCTTATATAAGAGTTGAAAAATTTTGATTATAAAAATTAAGTGTTCATAAATTATCAATTTCATTTCTAGATAATAAAAAGGACATTAAAAATATTTGTTATCAAGATGGCGGTGGCTGCAGCGGTTGGCGCTGAGTAGCTGAGGTGGAAAAGGCGGCCACTGGGCCTTAGGCAGCCAGGAAACTCATGGACCTTCCTCTTGCCATCTCTTAAGGGAGGACCGCCGCTGGTGGCCTGTCATGGGGGCTGACCGCCACTTTGCCCTTGGCAGGAGAGGCTGCCTCATTTACAGGCAACAGCTTTGAAGTATGGAGCAGGAAAATAACTGTTTCCTAGCTGCAAAAGCGAGTCTCTAAACAGGGAACATGGCACTGGGGCTGCTGTTGACGCTGCCAGGATCCCAGAGGCCGGGACCGCGCTGAAGGCGGCCAGCTGCCCTATTCAGGATTCGAGGTTTCAAGCTGGCATAAAAGAAGATTCCTGGGAGCGCCCGAGCCACACCGCGGGACCGAGTGAGCAGCCCGAGGCAGCAGCGGCTGAGAACGGAGACGGTGATGACGCAGAGGCAGAGAGGGAGCTGCCCAACCCGGCACAGCCCTGTGAGTGACCCCTGGCCCAGCCCTGCTTGGGGGGCGGACGCCCACCCAGCTCCCGCCTGCCACACCGGGCCACTCACCGGCCCCGGGGCTGCCTCCATTTTCTCAGATGGTGGCGGCTCCTGCCCGGCTCGACCAAGCCTGTCCTCCTCGCCAGGCTCGGCTCCTCACTAAGCCTTCCCGCTTGCTTGCCCTGGCGCAGGGCTTCCTGGGGCCTGTGGGCCGGCCTCCCCTCCCACTCCCTCCGTGGTTCTCTGGCGGGGCTCATGGCGTGGGGCACCCCCGGCCAGCGTCAGGAGGGCAAGGAAGTACGGGCTGGGCCGACTGTCACTCCACCGCACCCTGGGCTCCGGCCCCCCGTAAACTTCCTGTTACCAGGAGGCAGATACCATCTCTACGGCCACCAGTTTGGAAAAACGCCTAACCGATTTCTGGTTAGGAATAGTGTGGTCGGAGCATTCCCGAGTTCGCTTGAACCTGCCGGAGAGCTGACTGTGGGCTGGCACTGGACTCAGACCATGCCAGGGGGATTCAAAGGTGAACCGTGTGCTGCAGGCTCCTCCCCTGAGGAGCTCACACTCTGGTGTGGGAGATAAGACAAGTACACAAATAACTGCGATACCAGGAGGAAGGTGATAAGTCCCGAGAAAGATCTACACAGTGCTACAAAGGCACCCAGAGCGACTGGTCATCTGCGCCTAGCAGAAACCTGGTAGACTTCCTGGGCAAGGCGGTGGCAAGCAGGGTCTTGAAGGCGCAGCTGATAGATGAGGGCTGCAGAAGACACGTCCCAGCCCAGCCCAGTGCGCACAGAGTGGGGAGACGTCCGGCTAGGGAGGCGGAGACTTGACAGAAACCACACACCCTGTGGGGTCACCACTGCGTGATCCAACAGCCCGGGCCAGAGCGCACGGAACAGGGAGAAGTCCTGCATGGGAAGTGGAAGCTCAGCCGAGACCACACACCCTGTGGTACTGCCCCATGATCCAGCAGCCCAGCAGAGTCCAAGCTGACCAGAGAGGTGGCTCCCCGGAGAGGCCCAAGACCCGAGGCAACCACACACACAAGACACTAGAGGCCAACTGAGCAGTTACAGAGGTAGCCATACCAAATTGGCAACCACAGCAACATCTTCGTCAATAGTCTCAGACCGGTGGACTGTGAAACCTCCTGCCACAATGAATAAACATAAAAAAAAAGATACCAGAAATACAAAAAATCAAGAAAGTACACCACCAAAAGTTAATAAATCTCAAACTCTAGATCCTATAGAACAAGAAGCCCTTGAAATGACTGACAAGGAATTTCGAGTGATAATTCTAAAGAAACTGAATGAGATACAAGAAAACTCAGCTAGACATCATGATGAAATGAGGAAAAGTATACAGGACCTGAAAGAGGAAATGTACAAGGAAATCAATGTCCTGAAAAAAAATGTAGCAGAACTTGCTGAACTGAAGAAGTTATTCAGCGAAATAAAAAACACAACAGAGAGTTTAACCAGCAGGCTTGTCGAAGTTGAAGAGAGAACCTCTGAATTTGAAGATGGGCTGTTTGAAATAACACAAGCAGACAAAAAAAGAAAAAAGAAAAAAGAATCGAAGGTATTGAAGAAAATCTGAGAGCGATATCGGACAACCTTAAGTGCTCAAATATCTGAGTCATGGGTATCCCAGAAGGGGAGGAAAACAGAGACTGCATTGAAAACTTATTCAACAAAATAGTGGCAGAAAACTTCCCAGGTATAGGAAAAATCACAGATCTTCAGATCCAGGAAGCTCAAAGATCTCCAAACGTATTCAACCCCAAAAGGCGCTCTCCAAGACATGTTATAGTCAAATTGGCAAAACTCAGAGACAAAGAGAGAATCTTAAAAGCTACAAGAGAGAAGTGTCAAATCACCTATAAGGGAGCCCCAATCAGGCTAACATCAGACTTTTCATCACAAACCCCAAAAGCCAGAAAGGAATGGGATGATATTTTCAAACTACTAAAAGACAGAGATAGCCAGCCAAGAATACTCTACCCTGCAAGGCTATCCTTCCGAAATGAAGGGCAAATAGTATATTTCTCAGACAAACAAAAACTGTGGGAGTTCACTACCACACGACCACCCTTACAAGAAATCCTCAAGGGAGTACTGGGTTTGGTTCCTGAAAAATAACTACCACTGCCATAAAAACCTAAGAAAAATCTAAACCCGCTAGTACAATAAAAATGGCATTCATGAAGAGAAAACAAGCTAACAAAAACACTATCTACAACCTAAGGAACCAACAAACAAAGAAACCAAACAGTAAATCAGAAAGCAAGGAACAAAAGACACCTAAGACAACCAAACAACCAATAAAATGCTAGGAATAAATCAACACCTTTCAATAACAACTCTTAATGTTAAAGGCTTAAATTCCCCAATTAAAAGACACAGACTGGCTGACTGGATCAAAAAGCAGGACCCAACTATATGCTGCCTACAAGAGACCCACCTCACCCATAAAGATTCACACAGACTAAGAGTGAAAGGATGGAAAAAGATTTACCATGCAAACAGAAAAGAAAAACGAGCTGGAGTGGCTATTCTTATATCTGACAAAATAGACTTTAAACTAAAAACCATAAAAAGAGACAATGAGGGACACTACTTAATGATAAAAGGACTGATCCATCAAGAAGACATAACAATCATAAATATGTATGCACCCAATGTTGGAGCAGCCAGATTTATAAAACAAACTCTACTAGACCTAAAGAAGTAAATAGACACTAATACCATAATAACAGGGGACCTGAACACCCCACTGTCAATATTAGACAGATCATCTAGGCAAAGAATCAGTAGAGAAACACAAGATCTAAACAATACTCTAGACCAATTGGAATTGGCAGATATCTACAGAACATTCCATCCAAAAACCTCAGAATATTCATTCTTCTCATCAGCACATGGATCATTCTCCAGGATAGATCACATATTAGGTCACAAATCAAGTCTCAACAAATTCACAAAAATTGGAATTATCCCATGTATTTTCTCAGACCACAATGGATTAAAACTAGAAATTAATAACAAACGAAACTCTGGAAAGTATACGAACACATGGAAATTAAACAGCATTCTACTTAATGACATATGGGTCCAAGAAGAAATCAAGCAGGAAATCAAAAAATTTATTGAAACTAATGAAAAAAATGTTACATCATACCAAAACCTGTGGGATACTGCAAAAGCAGTATTAAGGGGGAAATTTATGCATTAAATGCTCACCTCAGAAGAATGGAAAGATGGCAAGTGAACAACCTAACACTTCACCTTAAAGAACTAGAAAAACAAGAACAATCCAAACCTAAAATTAGCAGAGGGAAAGAAATCACTAAGATCAGAGCAGAACTGAATGAAATTGAAACCCAAAAAACAATTCAAAAGATCAACGAATCAAAAAGTTGGTTTTTTGAAAAGATAAATAAAATTGACAAACCATTAGCATGGCTAACAAAAAAAAGAAGGGAGAAGATTCAAATAACAAAAATTAGAAATGAAAAAGGCGATATTACAACTGATTCATCTGAAATACAAGGAATCATTCGAGACTACTATAAACAACTATACGCCAACAAATTTGAAAATCTGGAGCAAATGGATAAATTTCTGGACACACACAAGCTCCCAAAACTGAACCATGAAGACGTAGAAAATTTGAACAGACCAATAACAATAAAGGAGATTGAAGCTGTTATCAGAAGTCTCCCAACAAAGAAAAGTCCAGGACCAGATGGATTTACAGCAGAATTTTAACAAACATTCAAAGAGGAGTTGACACCGATTCTTTACAAACTACTCCAAAAGATTGAAACAGATGGAAATCTCCCAAACTCATTCTATGAAGCAAACATCATCCTGATACCAAAACCAGGTAAAGATATAACCAAAAAAACTACAGGCCGATATCCTTGATGAATATAGATGAATTCATTAAAATACTAGCAAACAGAATACAGCAACACATACGTAAAATTATTCACCACGATCAAGTGGGATTCATCCCAGGGATGCAAGGTTGGTTCAACATACGCAAATCAATAAATGTGATACACCATATTAATAAACTCAAACACAAGGACCATATGATCATCTCTATAGATGCTGAAAAAGCATTTGATAAAGTCCAGCACTCATTCATGACAAAGACCCTCTATAAGTTAGGTATAGAGGGAAAGTATCTCAACATAATTAAAGTCATATATGCCAAACCCACAGCCAATATCATCCTGAATGGGGAAAAGCTGAAAGCTTTTCCTTTAAGAACAGAAACTAGACAAGGATGCCCACTCTCACCACTCCTATTCAACATAGTGTTGGAAGTACTAGCCAGAGCAATCAGAGAAGAGAAGGAAATAAAGGGCATCCAGGTTGGAAAAAGTGAAGTCAAACTGTCCCTGTTTGCTGATGACATGATTCTATATATCGAACAGCCTAAAACCTCTACAAAAAAACTGTTGGAATTGATTAATGATTTCAGCACAGTAGCAGGAAACAAAATCAACACACAAAAATCAGTAGCATTTCTTTTCTCCAATAGTGAACATGCAGAACGAGAAATCAAGAAAGCCTGCCCATTAACAATAGCCACTAAAAAATTAAAATACTTAGGAATTGAGTTAACCAAGGATGTGAAAAATCTCTATAATGAGAACTACAAACCACTGCTGAGAGAAATTAGAGAGGATACAAGAAGATGGAAAGATATCCCATGCTCTTGGATTGGAAGAATCAACATAGTGAAAATGTCCATACTACCCAAAGTGATATACAAATTCAATGCAATCCCCATCAAAATTCCAAAGACATTTTTCTCAGAAATGGAAAGAACTATCCAGACATTTATATGGAATAATAAAAGACCACACGGAGCGAAAGCAATGCTGAGCAAAAAAAATAAAGCTGGAGGCATAACACTACCTGACTTTAAGCTATACTACAAAGCTATAATAACCAAAACAGTGTGGTACTGGCATAAAAACAGACACACTGATCAATGGAACAAAATAGAAAATCCAGAAATCAACCCACACACTTACTGCCATCTGATCTTTGACAAAGGCACCAAGCCTATTCATTGGGGAAGGGACTGCCTCTTCAGCAAATGGTGCTGGGACAACTGGATATCCATATGCAGGAGAATGGAACTAGACCCATACCTCTCACCATATACTAAAATCAACTCAAAATGGATTAAGGATTTAAATATACACCCTGAAAAAATAAAACTTCTTAAAGAAAACATAGGAGAAACACTTCAGGAAATAGGACTGGACACAGACTTCATGAATACGACCCCAAAAGCACGGGCAACCAAAGGAAAAATAAACAAATGGGATTATATCAAACTAAAAAGCTTCTGCACAGCAAAAGAAACAATTAACAGAGTTAAAAGACAACCAACAGAGTGGCAGAAAACATTTGCAAAATATACATCTGACAAAGGATTAATATCCAGAATATATAAGGAACTCAAACAAGTTTACAAGAAAAAACCAAGCAACCCAATTAAAAAATGGGCAAAAGAGCTAAGTAGGCATTTCTCTAAGGAAGATATACAAACGGCCAATAGACACATGAAAAAATGCTCAACATCACTCAGCATCCTGGAAATGCTAATGAAAACCACACTGAGATACCATCTAACCCCAGTTAGGATGGCTAAAATCCAAAAGACCCTGAACGATAAATGCTGGCGAGGTTGTGGAGAAAAAGGTACTCTCATACATTGTTGGTGGGACTGCAAAATGGTGCAGACTCTATGGAAAATGGTATGGAGGTTCCTCAAACAATTGCAGATAGATCTACCATATGACCCAGCTATCCCACTGTTGGGAATATACCCAGAGGAATGGAAATCATCAAGTCGAAGGTATACCTGTTCCCCAATGTTCATTGCAGCACTCTTTACAATAGCCAAGAGTTGGAACCAGCCCAAATGTCCATCATCAGATGAGTGGATATGGAAAATGTGGTACATCTACACAATGGAATACCACTCAGCTATAAAAACGAATGAAATACTGCCATTTGCAACAACATGGATGGACCTTGATAGAATTATATTAAGTGAAACGAGTCAGGCACAGAAAGAGAAATACCACATGTTCTCACTTATTGGTGGGAGCTAAAAATTAATATATAAATTCACACACACACACACACACACACACACACACACACGCAAAAAAAAAACCGGGGGCGGGGGGAGAAGATATAACAAGTACAATTACTTGAAGTTGATATGACAAGCAAAAAGAAAGGACATTGTTGGGGGAGAGGGAGGAGAGGGAGGAGGGAGGGAGGTTTTGGTAAGGGGCAACAATAATCAACCACAATGTATATCGACAAAATAAAAGTTAAAAAAAAAGAAAAAGGAAAAGAAAAAGAATGTAGAAGAACAATATAATACCCATGTGGAAGGATATTTTACTAAAAAAAAAAATTTGTTGTCAGAATTAGGCATGGGGTTGACATACATGTAATTATAGTTCTACTGGAGTGAGGGCAGAACAATACAAAGAAATAATAGCAGAAAAATTTTAAATTGATAAAAATTTAAAGTTCACACATTTAAGAAGTTCAATGAAACATAGCCAGGATAAACACATACACAAACAGACAGCACCACTACCCCAAGGCACATTATAATCAACTTGCTGAAAACCAATTAAATAGAAGACCTTAAAGGTAACTAAAGAAAAAAAACCATATTACACACAAATTAACAAAGATAAGGATAACCTTAGCTTTCTTATAAAATCTATGTAAGCCAGAAGATAATAAAATATTTTCAATGTGCTGAAGAAAAGAAAAATACCCTGTCAACCTGTAATTCTATATCCAGCCAAACTATCCTTCAAAAATGAAGGCAGAGTAAAGACTTTTCCACCAATCAAAAGTTAAGAAAATATATCATCAGCACAACTGCTGTACAAGAAATACTAAATGAAGTCATTTAGACAAAATAAAAATGATGCTACATGGAGACTTATATTCTCATACAAGAATTAATAGCACTGGAAATTATAAATATGTAGGCAATAATAAAGAAAATTTTATCTTTTTAAATTTTCTTTAAAAGATAATTGTTTAAAACAATTATGTGACTGTTGTTATGACTGAGGAAGCTATATTTAATTTTTAATTAACTACAAGGTATCAGGGACTTCAACTAGTAACCTAAAGCTAGCTTTTTATTATTAGGAAATTGTTGATAATTTTAATGTTTTAAACTTCCTAGCTAACATTTATTGAATGACATATAGTAAACATTTAATAATTGGTAGCAATTATTTCTATTATGCATTACTTTTTTTCAATTGTGAAAAATACATATGGAAGAGTATGTAAAACGTATTTGTACAGTTTACCCAATAGCTATAAGACAAACTCCCATGCAAGCAACAATCACCCAGGAAAAGAGAACAGTACAATAACCTAGAAGTCCTACCCATTCCCGACTTGGTATCTCCCTTCCACCACTCAAAAGTGACCATTACATTGATCTCTTATAATAATTTCCTTGCTTCTCTTTATTGCTTTACCACCTAGGTATAAATTACTAAACAACTTAGTTTTTTTGCCCATTTCAAAAACTTTGTATTAATGGAATCATTCTGTATATATTCTTTTATGACTTTGATTCAACATTACGTTTGTGAGATTCATGTATGTTATGTGTGCAGCAACTGCAACTCTTTCATTCTCACTGCTGTACAGTATTCGATTGTACAAAAACATACCACAATTTATTTTTACATTCTACTCTTCACTGACATTTGTGTTGCTTCCAGCTTTTGCATATTATCAACAGTGCTGCAACAGACATTTAAAAAAAATTAATTGTGCATATTTGTGGAATACAGTGCATTGTTTCAATACATGCATGTATTGTACAATGATTCACTTAGGGTAGATAGCATATCCATCACCTACACATTTCTCTTTTTGTGGTGATTACAGTCAAGATCCTCCTTTTTAGCTCTTAAGAAATATTATTAGCTCTAGTCAGCCTAAAACACCAGAACTTAATTCTCCTATTTACTTGTAACTTTGTACCTGTAATCTACCTCTTCCTCTTCCACCTGCTCCCCTTCCCTTCCTGGCCTCTGGTAACCATTATTCTACTCTCTACTCTTATGAAAACTGTTTTTTTTTTTTTTTTTTTTAGATTCCACATATGAGTGAGGTCATGCAGAATTTGTCTTTTTGTGTCTGGCTTACTTCACTTAACTTGATAGTCTCCAGTTCTATCCACGCTGCTGCAAATGACAAGTTTTCATTATATATATATATAGATAGATATAGATATAGATATAGATAGATAGATAGATAGATAGATAGATAGATAGATAGATAGATAGATAGATAGATAGATAGATAGATAGCTGAATAGTATACCATTGTGTATATATACCACGGTTTGTTTTTTTATTCATTTACATGTTGATGGCCATTTAGGTTGCTTCCATCTCTTGGCTATTGTGAATAGTGTTGCAATGAACATGGGAGTGCAGGTGTCTCTTTGACATATGCTTTCGTTTCCTTTGGGCATATATCCAGTAGTTTATACCCAAAGGGATTGCTGGGCCATAAGGTAGTTCCATTTTTAGTTGTTTTTTTTTTTTTTTAAAGATGACCAGTAAGGGGATCTCAACCCTTGGCTTGATGTTGTCAGCACCTTGCTCAGCCAGTGAGCCAACCAGCCATCCCTATATAGGATCCGAACCCGTGGCCTTGGTGTTATCAGCACCGCACTCTCCTGAGTGAGCCACAGGCTGGCCCTTATTTTTAGTTTTTTGAGGAACATCCATACCGTTTTCCGTAGTGGCTGTATTAATTTACATTTCCACCAACAATGTATGAGACTTCCCTTTTCTCCACATCCTGGCCAGCATTTGTTACTTTTCTGTATTTTTGATAATAGCCATTCTAACTGGAGTGAAATGATATCTCATTGTGGTTTTAATTTGCATTTCCCTGACGATTAGTGATGTTGAGCGTTTTCTCATGTGCTTGTTGTCCATCTGTATGTTTTCTTTTAAGAAATGTTTGCTCAGGGGGCCGGCCCGTGGCTCACTTGGGAGAGTGCGGTGCTGAGAACACCAAAGCCATGGGTTCAGATCCTATATAGGGATGGCCGGTTGGCTCACTGGCTGAGCGTGGTGCTGACAACACCAAGCCAAGGGTTGAGATCCCCCTACCAGTCATCTTTTAAAAATAAATAAATAAATAAAAGAAATGTTTGCTCAGGTCCTTTGACCTTTTTCTAATTCGGTTATTTGTTTTTTGCTGTTGAGTTGTTTGAGTTCCTTGTACATTCTGGATATTAGCGCCTTGTCAGATGCATAGTTTGCAAAAAAAATTTTTTTTTTCATTCTGTAGGTTATCTCTTCACTCTATTGTGTCCTTTACAGCACAGAAGCTTTTTAGTTTGATGTAGTCCCATTTTCTACTTTTGCTTTAGCTGCCTGTGTGTAACGGACATTTTTGTACGTGTCTCTCCATAAATGAATTCAAGTGTTTTCCTACAGAATGTATCAGAGATGTAATTGCTAGGTTGTAGGTGTAACATGTATGCATATCTTTAAAACTTTATTAGAAAAACACCAAATTGTTTCTTTAAGATGTTTCACTAATCTGCCTTCAAACCAGCAATATATGAGAGGTTTTGTTGCTCTGTATTCTTGACAACAATTAACAAATTTTTTAATTCTTGCTAATCTGGCAGGTGTTTATTAATATCTCACTGTGATATTATATTGCATTTACCTGATTACTTATAGGTTGAGCATCTTTTCATATGCTTATTGGTGATCTACATATATTTTTTATTTTGTGAACTACCTGTTCAAGGTACTTCATCTGTTTTTCTATTGAGTTATTTTTCTTGTTGATTTCTTGTCCTTTCATAGTCATATGTGTTGTGTTGCAAATATTTCCCACTCCAAAGCTTATCTTTTCATTACATATGGCATTTTTTAATTGATAGAAGTTCTGAATTTTAATACAGTCAAATATATCCATCTTTCCCTTCATGATTGGTAGTTTTTTTGTCTTGTTTTGAAAATCCTGGAGCTCATGAAAATATTCTCTAATATTATCTTCTAAAATCTGTATTATTTGTCTTTCACACTTAGGTGTGAAGGAGGGTAGAGGAATCCAAATCTCATTTTTCCACATGAATGTCCAGTATTCTCAGAACCAGTTACTGAAAAGTTCTTCTTTTCCTATAGTTATGCAGTTCCACTTCTGTCATAAGTCAAGTGTTCATATAAGTGGGGAACTTCTGGGTTCCCTACTCTGTTCCATTGGTCTTATTTGTCTGTCTCTGTGCTATTACTACTCTATCTTTATTACTGTAATTTTATAATAAGTTTTGATATATATAGTAGCACAAGTTCTATGACTTTAGTGTTCTTCAAGGTTATCTTGGCTGTTCTCTGCAATTCCATATAAATTTTAGAACGAGATTGTGATTTTAATTAGAATTACATTAAATCTAAATTTGGGGGAAAATTGACAGTTTAAAAATATTGAGTATTCCAATCTATGAACATAGTACATCTCTCTATTTTTATCTTATTTAAAACATTTTTTTAAAGGCCTGGCACAACTCTTGTTAGATTTATTCTTAAGCACTTAATTTTTTTTTTTTAATAAGAAATACATATTTATTCAGTTACTCAAAAATGTTTTTTAAAGACCTACATAAGTACCAGGGACTTGAAGAGATATTTGTACACCTGTGTTTATGGCAGCATTATTTCTTCCAAAAAGTGGAAGAAAATCAAGTATCCATTGATGGATGAATAGATTAACAAAATGTGGTATGTGTATACAATGGAAAATTATTTAGCCTTACAAAGGATGGAAATTCGGACACATGCTACAACATGGATGACCCTTGAAGACATTGTGCCAAGTGAAATCATTCAATCACAAAAGGACAAATACTATATGATTCCACCTACATGTGGTATCTAGAGTTGTCAAATTCATAGAGACAGAAAGTAGAATGGTGGTTGCCAGGGGCAAATTCCACTTTCTGTATCTAATTGCTTCCTCATAGTTTTATCTAATTTCTTCCTTTACTCACTTCATATTTTGCAAGTTGGTATCTCTTTAAATAAGCTTTTTTACTGTAATATAAGAATGGAAAAGTGCACAGATCTTTTGTATACAGCTTGGATTTTCACTAAATGAACACACTATGTGTAACTAACAACCAGATCTACAATTACATCATTAATAGCACCCACAAGGTCCTCCCAGCCACTAAATTACCCCAAAGGTAACTATAATACTAAGGTCTAATGACATGGCACCTATATTTGAATTTTTTATGAGTGGGATTATAGGAAAGTTTCGTTTTTATCTGTATTCCTTAATTCAGAATTATATTTGTGGGAGTCATCCATGTTGTTGCATGTAGCAGTATTTTATCTTCACCAACCTACATATTCAATTGTGTGACTATATCATTACTTATCAGTTTTACTGATGATGAATATTTGGGTTGGCTTCATTTGGGGGCTATTGCAATAGTGCTGCTATGAATATTCTTACGTGCATCTTCTATTGTACATTTGAATGCATATTTTGGGGCATAATTGAAGGAGTGACAAAACTATGTCATAGGGTATACTTATGCTCAACTTTAGTAGATGTTAACAATTTTCCAAGTGGTTGGACCAATTTACCCTCTGAACAGCAATGTATGAGAGTTCCAGTTCTCTACATCCCTGTCAATACTTGGCATTGTCAATCTTTTTAATCTAATCCGTTCTGTGTATAGATGGTGGTATCTCATTGTTTTAATTTGTATTTTTTTCCTTATGTTTAATGATTGAGCTATGTTTCACATGTTTCTTGGACATTTTTTCAAATATTTTGCCCATTTTAAAACTGGGTTGTCTGGGCCGGCCCGTGGCTCACTCGGGAGAGTGTGGTGCTGAGAACACCAAGGCCCTGGGTTCGGATCCCATATACGGATGGCTGGTTCGCTCACTGGCTGAGCGTGGTGCTCACGACACCAAGTCAAGGGTTAAGATCCCCTTACCGGTCATCTTTAAAAAAAATAAAAATAAAAATAAAAAATAAAAAATAAAATAAAACTGGGTTGTCTTGCTTGTTCTTGTGAAGTTGTAGTTATTTTAGATTATGGATCCAAATCCTAAGGTGATTATATCTGTTTTCAAAAATTGTGTGTGTGTGTTAACTAAAATTGGTTATCAGTGTAGATGTTGTAAGCCAAATCCATCCCTTTTAATGTCCTCATACTTTACCTAATGGTTTTAGCAGCCATTGATAATCATTGGCTTAATCAGCGCTGCCCAGCAGAACTTTCTGCAGTGATGGAAATGATCTAAATCTGTGCTGTTAATAGGATAACCTCTGCTCAATAGAGCTGTTGAAATGTGGTGGTGTGACTGAGGAATTGAATTTTATTTATTTTTAATTAATTTAAATTTAAATAGCAACATGTGGCTAGTGGTTACTGCATTGGAGAGCACAAGTCTAGATCCATCATTCCATACTTGTGATATCCAATTTTATCATTTTTTCTGTGTTTATTAGCTGGAATTCTTTTATAAAGAACTTCCAGGATGACTTTAACCTAAATTCATAGCTTAAAGTTTCTTTGGATCACCTAGGTAGTGTGAACATGGTCTGCAAATCAGCATAAGGATTGGTTTATAAATGACAAATGTTCAGGTATTACAAAATTTCAGGTATAACAGCTTCCCACTGTTACCTTCTAATCTCTTGAGAGCCCATGGGATGGGATTTCTTTGGGTTTGTTCCCAGCTTTGTGGGAAGGTAGTTTCCCATTAGACAATCCACAATGGGATTTTGTGTTTTGTCAGTCACCTCCCCAGGCCTTGAAAATTGAACCTCAGGATTTGGCCAGATGCAGGGGAAAAGCAGCTTCATTGGTTCATTACTTCACTTGCATTTCTGGGCTTCTTAGAAATTGGCCTGGTAATTCTTACTGTCTTGTCAGCTCTTTGACAGTTTACAGAAGATTTTTGAAAACTATTTTATGGGCCAGCCCGTGGCTCACTTGGGAGAGTGCAGTGCTGATAACACCAAGGCCACGGGTTCGGATCCTACATGGGGATGGCCGAGCATGGTGCTGACAACACCAAGCCAAGGGTTGAGATCCCCTTATTGGTCATCTTTAAAAAAAAAAGAAAAAAAAGAAAACTATTTTATAAAGTATTTTTATTTATTTATTTTTTGACTTGGCCTCATAATCTTTTTTTATTGAAACATAATAGATTACACATATTTAGGGGGTACACAGTTGAACATCAATACCTGTGCACAATGTGTAATGATCAAATCATGATAATTAGCATATTCATTACTACAAAACATCATCATTCTTTTTGTCCACTTACCAATTTCTCGCTAACGCTCCTTCCCCTTTTCCACCTGTAGTAACCACAGTTCTGAACTCTCCTTTTGAAAGTTCAACGTATTCTAGTGATTGTTGTTTCTTTCTTTCTATAAAACATTTTTAGTTATTCTTAGTAGGAAGGTTGGTCCCAACACGTGGCCAAACCTATTACCAGATCTAGAAATGGAACTCTATCATGTTTTCTTTAATCCTTACAACAACTCTAAGAAGGGGCTACTGTTATTATTTCTCCCTTTTTTCAGATGGAGATGAGGCACATAGCTTGCACATAATTGTACACCTAGTGAGTAGTGGAGCCAGGTTTTAAATCGACTGTTATTTTACTCAACCCTCTTCCCTTAACCACTCAACTATACACTTTACTTAAAATGAAGACTTTCATTGACTATTATGAAAACTAATTTAATCTTTTAGTTTTGCTTTTTAAAAATATTAAATAACAGTGGACATAGATGTCAAATAAAAAGGTGTTTAAATATTAGAATGCAGTTTTATTTTTAACACATAATGGCTACCACCAAAAATGTTATTGAGTCAAAATATGTAACTAAACTTAATGATGAGGTGTTAGGTTACAAGAAAAAAGAACACAAACAAAAATATCACCTGTAGTAGACCCTGATGATGAACTGCCCCTGTCCGCCTTACCTGACACGTTCACCCATCCTCTGATTGAATGTTGGCTGCTAAGAACTCACAGCAGCACATTTGTATGAAACTTGCCCTCAACCAACAGGAGCTGCTGCATCCGGCAATGCCTGGAAGCTCTGTTCTCCCTTGCGTGCCCCCGCAATCGGTCCCAAGACAATATAAGGATATCAAAGACCAATCCTCTTGCCTCAGGGTGACACAAGTCTGACATTCGTCCCCCAGAGCTTCTGGTGGGATCAAACTTAAGATAACTTCAGTTGCACCCACATCAGTGTCTTTTTCTCCTCCCCTCTCCTGCTTTCCTCACTGCCTTTCAAGTTTCACCTGAACAGCATCTCAATAAGTCCCCTTCACAGGAATCTCTTTCTCAGGCTCGGCTTTTAGGGAACCGAACTGAAGACAATCCCTTTTTTTTCCTTCTTCCACAGAAATTCTCACTGAGCAGAAATAACTATGATTTTTCCAGTCACATTGAATATGGTCAGAGGAGCATCTTCTTCTGAGAAGCTCTCACCAAAAGAAGGCCTTTATATGATGTATCAAAGATGTAGTATGTCTTTATTAAGATGCTGACCCATCTCGAGCATTTTTGCTTCATTTTATAGAAAGCTTCTTCAATGTGCAGCCTTCATTTTGAGAACTGAGTATTCAAATTCACATCTTTCTCTTCAATGTCTTTCTTCTGTTCTGGGAGATGAATCACATCTAGATGCTGTTTTCCAGGGGTTGTACTCATTTTTTAATGCACCATTGTGTGATATAAGGTAAGATACTCATTGATATTTGCATTCTCTTGTACATTTCCAACAAACAGAGCTACACAAAAAATACTACACCTTTTATACTTCATATATTTTTAGCATCGGGTTCTAATCATAATGAACACAATTTCCATTTTTATGTTTAGTAGGCAGAATTAATATTTACCCATGAATTATAACTGCTAAATTGCTAATGATCTCGCTAGAGATTTTTATTAAATAATACACCTGTGGACTGTTAGATTCAATGAAATAGAGAATGTAAGGGCCGGCCCGTGGCTCACTTGGGAGAGTGTGGTGCTGATAACACCAAGGCCATGGGTTCGGATCCCTATATAGGGATGGCTGGTTGGCTCACTTGGGAGAGCGTGATACTGACAACACCAAGTCAAGGGTTAAGATCCCCTTACCAGTCATCTTTAAAAAAAAAAAAAAAAAAAATGAAATAGAGAATGTAGTTTCTAAAAATGTCTAATTTCTGGAAAGAGTATTGCGTAAAGGTAAACATTGTTTCAACGTGTTTGGTGATCTCTGTATTTAATCACACTATCCACAGTCTATTGGAAAACATTCACTCATACCTTCCTAAAGGCAAAGCATTTATACTTAAAATGGCAATGATAAAATTAAGAGGTTTATTGACATCACTAAGGCAAAGGGTTAAGGGAGGGGCGAGAGATTTAAGCAGGTCAAATTTAGGTGTGTTTATTTATTTAACACCATTGATAACTGTGCTACAATAGATAATAAAAGGCAGTATCTCCTTTCAGAAATTGGCTCAAGGTGGATTTAAATAATTCACAGTTTAATGAAATGTGAATCTAGAAACAAAATTTCCTTGGCAAATGATCTAGGAACTCTCTCAGCTTGCACTTATCTCTTTTTACCCCAATGCTAACTTCTACTTTACACATAACCTTAATTTACCAACCATATAGTCTGTTCTGTCCAGTGGATCTCATCCTACTATCCAAGGAAATTTTACCCTTTTTTCTCCCCAACTTATTTTAAACCTTTTTTTGTTTTTTGGCTCTCTTCTATCATGTTATAAATATGTTCCAGCCACTTTCATCTTACAAAAATGATTTAAATCAAAACAAAAATCTGTCAATCCAACGTTCAGTAAGCAACACTTAAATAAAAAGATAATTACTTTTGTTTCTTTACTTAAAGATATTGTGGTATGTATCATGCATATAGAAAAATGTATAGTATTTACATGGACAACTAAAAAAATAACATAAATGTGTATGTACCCATCACTCACATTAAGAAATAGAGTATTGGAGTGACATAGAAGCCCTCTGTGTGTCTCTTCCCAATTGCATCCATCTTCCTCCCTCCCAAAAATAAATATTACTATGACTTTTGTATTAATCAGTGCTTTGTTTTAATTTATAGATATATCACCCACATATGTATCTCTAAATAATATATTCCTTTGTTAAAAATAAAAAGAAAAGCTGAGTAGCAAACACCAATTTGGCGATGTAAGGACAGGGCAACATTGCTATTATCAAATAAAGGCTTTTAGGAGAAAATAAACTGATCAGAGTCTGCAAGTCATGATCTGGCTTCAGGTTCTCCAAGAGTTTGTAAGAGTCTCTTTTAGGGAAGTCAGTGGGCAAGGGCTTTAGGGAGTCCTGGAAAGCACAGGGCTCACCATAGTCTGAGCACCTGGACCAGTTACTGAACATTTGGCCAACATGGTCAGAGGGAGTGGACTGCTTCATGTTTTCCGCCTCTAAACCTATTATAGCTACCTACCTCCAGCTTTCAGGAGTAAGTCAAAGCAGAAATCTGTGGGTGAAGCCGCAGAACACTGAGCGAGAATAGGAACTTCACAAGTTAAGTACAGAAAAGAATCTGATCGTGGCTCATGGGGGAGTTCTGTCTTTGGCTAAATAAATGACAACAGGGATCTTGGAGATGACAGGGCTCGATCAATCTGTCTTGAATTGCACTGCTCTGGTCTGGGTGCCTTCTGTATCTAGTCCACAGCCCTCATCCTGAGATCTACCTTTCGTCATTCTCTTGGGGATTCCTTTTGTCTCTCATGGCTCCATTTCCTGTTTTTCATATCCCACAGTTTGCCTTTATTGGCTTCTCGATGAGCAGTTTCTCCAGTAGGCTGGTTCTCAGAGTAAGTGGTAAATTTTTCGAAACATGGTATATCTGAAAGCTATACCTGGCCTGGTAGCCGGGAGGTGAGGAGGTGACCCAGGGATGTAACTGCTTCCCAAACAGCTTTGACCCTCGTCCTCCTTATTTTAGCTACCCGTCTATACCCCTCGTCTCCTGATTTATCGCCAGTTCCAGAGGTACTTTGGTGTTGCCAATCCGCACACTTTCTGAGGGCTCTGGTGTGAATCCGGTTGGCCCTCCGTTCCCCCGCCGTCCGTTGCGTGCTTGGCCTTCTCTGTTTCAAACATCAGTTGCCGTTGGTCCCGCTGCTTTCCTGCTTACAAAATGGCCTTGCTCTCGCCTCCTCTGCTACTCTCCGTCTGTCCACAACTCTTTTTTTGTTTTGTTTTGTTTTTTTGTGACCGGCCGCGCCGCGCTCAGCCAGTGAGCGCACCGGCCATCCTTATATAGGATCCGAACCCGCGGCGGAAGCGCTGCCACGCTCCCAGCACCGCACTCTCCCGAGTGCGCCACGGGGTCAGCCCTCCGCAACTCTTCTTATTGCAGTTTTCGTGGGTTTCAGGAAAAACAAAATTAGATACATATGTACAGATATGTTAACTCACTACTTAGGGGTTAGCAGGACTAGAAAAAAGTGATAAAAATTAATAGTGGCATTTTCTCAGCATCTGGACTAAAACTCATCATACTGAACATTTAAAAACTTCGAGTGAAGTTTGTAAAGTCCTTAAAGTTCTTTCTAATCATGAAATGTAAGTTAGAGAGCTAGTACTTCACAAAAATTTCACTTTGTGAAAGGACAAAAGTGTGTCATATCATTCCTAGGCTGGCCTCTGGGCTTCCATAGGATGGAATAAAGCGGTGGCCCTAGGGCTGTTTATGCTCTGGATGGGACCTATATCTATTTCTTCAATGCTCCTGTTTGTGGAATTCAAGATCAGACATTAACAAAATCTCTATATCCTAAATTCTCTGAGTTTTCTCCGAAAATTCTCTGAAGTCTTTTTTCACCTTGCTCTAACTGAAACCTGGCTTTCCCCTGTGGAGACTGCTTTTCCTGAAGCCTTCTCAAGTGGTGGCTGTTATCTCTCCTACAACATCATACCACTAGCGGTAGCTTTCTTCTCAGAAGGCCCCCAGTAACCCTGGCCTTCTGGTAATCATGCCCAGGTAGCTGCCTCTCAGTGAATCAGAGCTGACTGACCCCAATAGAATGTGGTGTAAGTGACAGTGTGTAAATTCCAATATTAGGTCATAAAAGGCATTGTAGCTTTCACCTTGGTCTCCTTGATGGCTTGTTCTGAGGAAAGCCACTGCCCTGCCATGAGGACTCAGTCAGTCCCCTGAAGAAGCCCACGTGGAGAGGACTGAGGCTCCAAACCAACAGCCAGCATCAGGTTGCCAGCCATGGAAGTGAGACACCAGGAAAGTGAATCCTCCGGCCTCAGTCAGGCCTTCTGATGACTAGAGCCCACATGACTACTGAGGGAAACATCATGAGAGACCATGAGCCAGAACTGCCCAGCCGAGCTGCTCCAAATTCCTCACCCACAGAATGCATGAGAGAGAATGAATGATTATTGTCATTCTCAGCCACTAAAGATTTGGGTGATTTGTATGAAGCTATAGTAACTGGAGCACTAATGGGCCTAGAGAAAAGTGATTGTCTTCCATTCTCCTGACTGTAACTTCTAGATTGTTCTTCTCTACTCTCTAACACCCTGGCTTTGAATTTCATGTCAGGAAACTATACTATTAACTACCTCTCCTTTTTACAGTCATCTACCAACTCACAATTCATGTTCCCTTTCTGGGTTGAAGATTTTTCCTCCCTGCTAATAGTCCCTTCTACACTACTCTTTATTCTTGGTAATTTCAGTAGCCGTTTAGATTACACTTTCAATCCCTGGCTTCTTAATTCCTTGACCTCTCCCCCACCAGTCTTAACCACCATTCTAGTCCGCTACCCTCTTTCATGTCATATCAGGGAACATATTATTATAACTGAAACTTGTCCATATCTCAGTTTCAAGCACCATTTCTATCTTTCCAACTTATCAGCTCAGTCTATTATTAGTAACCCTTCAACCCTAGCTAGATTTACAAACCTTTAATCCTAACACTTTTCATTGACCTTTTCACTCTTGTAACCTTACTTGGCTTCTCACCCAGCTTAGATTCTAAGGGTAATCATTATCGCCATGCACTTGCACACACACTCATCCTCCTTGCTGCTTTTGTGCTTTAGCCTACTCACCTGACCTGGTAAAAATCAACCCAAATTAAATCTAACTCTGTCCATTCTGTGCTTGCACTTGTGCAAATGTAAAAAACAAACAAATAACCGCACAACTGTGAAGAGTGGTTTCACTTTATTTTTTTGGTGAGTTATAATAGTTTTTAATTATTTGAAATAAGAAAAGCTGCAAGAATAGTATGAAGACTTGTCATATACTCTTTACACAAATTCCTCAAATTATTAACATTTCCATGTTTACTTATTATTTTCTCTCTGCACATAATGTTTTTCTGAAACATTTGAGAATGAGTTACCCCAAATACATTAGAGTAGATTTCCTAAAAAGGGCATTCTATACCAAACCATAGTACAATTATCAAAAACAGGAAATTAACATTCAATCAATACTATAATCTAATCTACACTTAATTCAAAGTTAGCGAGTTGTCCCAATAACGTTCTCCACAGCAAAAAAAAAAAAAAGAAAAAAAAAGAAAAAAGAAAATTTATTTTTCTGGTTCAGTATCCAATCCAAGATCACATATTGCATTTAGTTATCACATGTCTTTAGTCTCCTTTAATATGGAGCAATAATTCAGTCTTTCTTTGTCCCTCATGAACTTGAAATTTTTGAAGAGTTCAAGTCAGTAATTTTGTAGAATGCCCCTCAGTTTGAATTTGTCTGGTGTTTCCTCATGATTAGATTTAGATTATGCATTTTTGACACTATATATAGTTTTGCACCTTGCTTTCGCTGTTTCACAATATATCTTATAGATCTTTCCATATCAGTACATAAGGAGTGTCCTTATTCTCTTTTTGGCCATTATTTCTTCAGATATTCTTTCTATCCCTCTCTCTCCCTTCCTTCTAGAACTACCATTATGAGTATGTTGGTACACTTGAAAGTGTCCCATAGGTCTCTAAGGTTCTATTCATTTTTTTCATCCATTTTTTTCTTTATGCTTCTCAGACTGGATAATCTCAATTGACTTATCTTCAAGTTTGCTATTTTTTTTTTCTCTCTCCTCAAATCTATTTGAACCCACCTAGTGAATTTTTCATTTCAGTTATTGTACTTTTCAACTCCAGAATGCCTATGTGATTCCTTTTATAATTTTTATCACTCTATTGATATTCTGTATTTGGTGGGACATTGATCTCATAATTTCTATTTTGTATATGGTTTCCTTTATCTGTTTGAGCACATACAAAATAGTCGATTTGAAGTTTTGTCTGTTCAATGTCTGAGCTTTGTTAGGGACAGTTTCTATTATTTCTTTCCCTACTTACACACCATAATTTCTTGTTTCTTTGCATACCTTGTAACTTTTGGTTGAAAACTGAACATTTTGAATATTACATTGAGGCAATTCTGGAAATCAGATTGTCTCCCTCCCCAGACTTTGTTGTTGCTGCTTGTTCTAGTATTTCCTGGTTGTTTCATTAGTAACTTTTCCGAACTATTTTATTTTTATTATGGTAAAATATACATGACATAAAATTTACCATTTTACCCATTTTTAAGTGTACAGTTAACTGGCATTAAGTACATTCATATTGTTGTACAACTATCACGCCTCCAGAACTTTTTAATTTTCCCATACTGAAACTATGAGTCTATTAAAAAATAACACCCCATTCCATCCTTGCCATAGCCCCTTGAAATCACTATTCTAATTTCTCTATGAATTTGGCTAGTCTAGGTACCTCATACAAGTTGAACTAATTTTGTGATGTTTATATTCTTTATCATATGTGGCCACAGAGTCCATGTTCTATTAGCTTAGTGATAAGCAAACCGAAAAACAAAATAAAATAATAAAGAAAACTAAAAAATAAAGAAGGAAAGAGTGATCTGCCAGTCTTTGCAGATAGGCTCTGTGTGCACGTTGGGCATGCCTTTAACACTCAGCCTGGCAGTTTACTACTCTGCTTCGCCATCTCTTCCTGCCTGGGCAGAGCAGAAAGTCAGCCAGAGGCGAGAGTTTAGGGCCTTCTTAGGTCTTTTCTGAGCGTGCTCCCAGCTCTGGGAATAGGTGCGGACTTCTGGATTCTCAGGGATTTGTGGGAGCTTTTCAAAGTCCTTATTCTCTATAGCATCTCACTCCCCAGGCTTTCCTTTTAAGCTTTTCATATGGTGCATTATTTGCCTTAACTGTTATCTCGGGCCGAGCCCGTGGCGCACTTGGTAGAGTGCTGCGCTGGGAGCGCGGCAACGCTCCCGCTGCGGGTTCGGATCCTATATAGGACTGACCGGTGCACTCACTGGCTGAGTGCCGGTCACAAAAAAACGACAAAAAACAAAACAAACAAAAAAAAACTGTTATCTCTTGCCCTAAGGGACAGTAGCTAATACATTTGCCTTCATGTGTTTTGACAACCCCCCCTCAAACTACCCTAGGTAGCCATGTCAGCCCTGGAAGAGTTCTAAGTTAGGTGAACCAAAGGCAAGTAAGTCCTTGAGCCTTCAGGGAGCCACCAGACAGGTCAAAGCAAACATCCATAATTCTTTGAGAATAAGATCTGTTCTGCTGTCTGTGATACTAGGAGCCAGTACTAGGAATGTAGGCTATTGTGAAGTGGGGTGTGTTAAGAGTAGGTTAAAGTGTCACAAAGCTCTCTTACTGAGACGCGGCTGTTTTTGCTTAGTTAAGCCTTACCCTGATAGTTGTAAGCTTTGGGTTGGATTCCAGAGTTCCAAATAAGTTGGTTCTGGCAGTTCTTGCCAGCTTATCTGTTACTTTTGTGGAGTTAAAGATTTTTGGAGTTCCCTACTCTGCCATTTTTGTTGATGTCACGTTCATTCTTCTTTTCTCTTTTTAACTGCATAGAATTTCAAATTCTAACAGATAGAGGCACATAATTTATTTGACCAGTCCTCCATTGATGAAGTTTTTTCCACTTTTTACTAATACACTATTCTTCAGTAAATAACTTTGCCCATTATTTTGCATGTGTGCAATTAAGTCTACAGGAACAATCCAAGAAGTGGTATTACTGTAAGAGTATATGCATTTTGTAATTTTTATAGCTATTGCTAAAGTGCTATATCACTTTACATTCCCATCATGAGGGTTCCTGCATCCCCACAGTCTTGTCAACAGAATGCATTATAAAATTTCAGTGCATTTCTCAATTTAATAGGTGAAAAATAGTATTTCACTGTGGTTTTAATCTTCATTAAGCATAGGTGTTGCCCAGCAATCCTACCATTTTCCTTAATTTTATTATGTTCCTAAGTATTTTATAATTTCTCCTTTATCTTCAAACTTCCAACAACTTTTCCTTCATATTCACATTCACCTTATGTTTTATTTCATTTCAGCCAAAGACCACCAGGAACACACCTGTAGTTGAACAATGTTGGGTTTATTGACTCATTGCAACAAGGGTGAAAGCACACCATGGAGGACCATGAGGAGGATTTATTATAGGATTTGGGTTTTGTTTGAGTAGGGTGAAATAAAGGTGGGAGGATCAAGAAGAGGGGCTTTTTCCCGGATTAGATGTTGTAAAGAAGTTGTGGTAATTCTATTATTGGATATCTTAATACACCTTATCTAAAAGATAAGTGGAATAAAGTGAAGCTAAAGCTGTGACTGGGAAAGAAGTGGCAGTCATTCATATCAGGCAGCACTGGGGATATTTAGTCATTTTTGTGGTTTGAACCATGTGCATATTTCTGTCTGTGTTTAGACATGATTACACAGTGGCCTTGTTTCTGTCTTGCTCTATCACGATCACAGAGTGGCCTTGTTGAATATTGGTGTTCTGTGATTTTTTTGTTGTTGTTCAATGGAACACAGCTGTGCAAAGTTTTGCAGGACAAGGATCAAAACCTGTCCTTTACTGACTATCTTATTAGGTAATTTGTCCTTTAGTATGTAATGTACATTTGAAAATATACTCAATATCTGACTTTTTGTGGAACTTGTTTCAAATATTTTCCCTTTCCTCAACTTCACATTATGACTTGCAAACATATGAAAACAGTAAAAGCATCAGTGTTATACCCTCCATTTAGATGCAAATATTGTTAACATTTTGCTCTCCGTATTTATCTGTCTTTATTGAAGCATTTGAAAGCAAGTTGCAGACATTATGACACTTAACTCCTAAATATTCAGCACAAATATTCTAATGATAAAGACATTCTCCAACGTAATCACGGATATTAATTATCCATAAATGAATATTTATAAATGTATCCATAAATAATTATTCCATAACCTCAACTCTAACAGACACTTCTTATCCAATCTTCTCTGATTGTTCTACAGTGTCTTTTACAGCTGTGTTTTTGGGAACCAAGGATTTGCAATACTAAATAGCTTTTTATCAGTAACTTCAATCCCTTTTTTAAAAAAAAATTTTATTTAAAAATTTTATTTATTATTAGCATATTCATTTTTACAAATCGTGATATTTCTTTATGCCCTTTGGCCGACCTATCACTTTCCAAACCCCCTCCCTCCCCCCATCTCTAGTGTCCTTAGGTTTGCTCTCTCCTTCTGAAAGCTCAACGTATTGTTGTGGTCTTTTCTTTCTTTCCTTCATTACTTCCTTCTTCCTTCCCTCCCTCCCTAGCATCCAGTTATGAGAGAGAACATGAGGTATTTCCCAATCTCTTATTTGAAGGAACAAGATTTTCTCACGCAATTCGCTTTTCCGCATATCGGAGTAGGGTATGCTATTCCCAAGTAGGCACAGGAGTTTGAGGTTGGAAGGTAAGGTTCATTCTGAGCCCTGGTCAAGATTAGCTTCCAGGCTAACAAATTACCAGTTATCTTTAGAATGTAGACAAAGGGAAGGGCCACAAATTACCGCCAGAGGGCGCAAGGCGCGCGGGCGGGACCCTGATGGTACTAGTGGACGAGGAGCGCAGGGCCCGGAGACCGAAGCGCGCTCCTGGCCGCCCCCTCCCCGCGGCGGGGCGCAAGTGGGCGCGCGTGCGCGGTTCCGCGGCGGCGGCCCAGGGGACCGTGATGGAAGGCGCCCTGAGTGTCCGCCAGGTAAGCGGGCCTCGCTGCGGCGCGTTCCCAAGCGGCGGCTTTATCCAGCTGTTTTCCCCCCGTTGGTTGTTTGAACGTTCTCAGATTGCGGCGTTTAATCCCTCCCTTCCCTTTTCTCGGTGCTCTTTAGCGTGATTTGGAAAGTTGTTACCGAGGAGACGTTTCCTGTGCTTCCTGCGAGCCTTTCCCCTCGGGCGGAGGCGGGAGCGTCTGCTTCTCGGGGGCGTTGAGTGCCCGAATGTGGTCCCGACCTGTCCTAATCCAGGTGTGCCAGCCTCTGGCCGCACTGAGTCAGGCTCCACTGTCGACATTCTGACCCCCTTCCTTCACTATCAGCCCTTGCTAAAAAGGGCCCAGATGGTTTAAATCACGGTGCTGTCAACAAAGTTTTTGGTTTCAACTAGTTTTGTTGTTTACTACCTTATTTGACAAAACGGGAAAACTTGCTTATTAACCTTAAGGGTGAAAACCTACTTTTGTTGTAGGGATACCTACATTTCTGAACACTGTTCTCATTACTTTTACATTGGTTGTGTGTGTATATGTTTCACATTTAAAAAACTGCAATCAGTGCAAACCTTTTAAAGGGCATTTTACAGTTTACATGGGAAGAGGCACTCAAATTGTTGAATGAATGGATGTATTATTTCAACTGATTCTCATAACAATGTAATAAGTAAGGTAGGTATTCATGAACCCAACCATTCGTTCTTTGATCCGTGTTCCTGGCACTGGGTCTTCCGGATAAGATGGTGAACAACAGATATGATCCCTGCTCTCGATAAGCTTACTGTCTAGACTAGAGAGAATTATTACAACTGTTGTAGAGTGGAGGAAACAGATTTATAGAGATTGAGTAACTTTGCCAAGGACCACACAATTTATAAATTAGACGGGAACCTGTTATAGCCACCTTAGAAAGCCAGAATGGACCCCCACCCCAAATTTGATTCAGATGTGGAAACTGACGATGGCACACACACACACACACACCATGAGAGTATGAAAAAGTCTATTACTTACATAATTGAGGTCTCTGGGGAGAGCAGGGCAGGCCTCTAAAGCAGGACCAAAATGGCTTAAAAGAGCAAGGAAAGGAGACTGGCTCCAGGTTTTTAATGTGGTTAGGGGCTGGGGTGAGAGTCCCTGTGTGTGGGCAGGACCTTGCTTGTTTTGAATCTTCTGGCCATGACAAAGTAAAGAGCATCTAGGCTTTATCATCAGCTTACCCAGGTGAGGGACAGAAGAGAAAGAGAGAGGGATGAGGCTTAAAAGTTGTCAGCAGGCAAACATTAAAAAGTTGAACCAGACTTCTTATTAAAATTCACCCTTGGTCCGGCCCCGTGGCTCACTCGGGAGAGTGCAGCGCTGGTAGCGCCAAGGTTGCAGGTTCGGATCTTATATAGGGATGGCCGGTTCACTCACTGGCTGAGCGTGGTGCAGACAGCACCAAGCTGGGGGTTACAATCCCCTTACCGGTCAGGAAAAAAAAAAAAAAAATTCACCCTTGATTGACTGATGACTGAAATGTACCATTTTTCATTTAATTGCATTTGAATTTACGGAAGCCATTGTGACTTTCTGTGAGGTCTGCAGACTGAAACCAGTAAGGAAGGTGAAAGTCCCATTGAAAGCTTTGTTCAGGAGCCCAAAGTTGTATTTTGAGAAATAAAATGAATGCCTTTGTCACTATCAGTAATGTCTGGAACTCTGAAATGTGTAAGGAATGTCTTGGTGAGGCCTTGTACTATGGCTTTAGTATATGTAGAGACGTGTGACCTTGATTTATATTTTGGTATCTGTGAGACAAGAAAGTCCCAGAGTTCTTTATTCCAAAAGGGGCAACTCTGAGACAATGGCTCAAGAGTCTGTAAAAATGTGCAGATGGAGCCATTTGTTGGCCAGTGCATTCAGTGTAAAGATGACATCCTGAAGTTCAGTCAGTTGTGCTGACCCTTGGGTCTTGTCCTTTATCAGAGACATCCTGGTTAAGGGATGAAAAGCAGGTGGTCTCCAGTGAGCTCCATCATGTGTAATGGTGGTGATGCTGTCTGTAAAGTATACAAACTCCCTTTGCTGTTCATTCAGTTGAACCCTGGTTGCTCTCTAGGTAGACAAGGGGTCTAGGAGAGGGGAGTCCTCTTCCAGCACCATGGCATCTGCCAAGGCAATGAGGATAGGGGAGGCCATGCCCTTCTGCAGGTGGAATATGCTGGAAGGCCCAGATTTGGCTCTGTCCTCTAATAAGGAGGGTGTGGTGGCTGTGCAGAGCTTGCAGGGTGCTGCTCCTGTGACCCAAGACATAATGGGCAATTGGATATGGAGGGTCGCAGGCTCAGGGCTTGTGAGAGCCTTTATTTCTAGGAGAGCCCAGGATGCTGCCAGCAATTGCTGCTCTAATAGCATGTGGTGTGGACTGAGGTGATAGTTTCTTGTATCAGAAGTCTGTGGATAACTTATGGACATTAGGTGGTTCAGTCACTCTTGAGAAGAGGTTTCTAAAGCCTTTATGGTGAAGGATTCTGTGTGTGTGTGTGTGTGTGTGTGTGTGTGTGTGTGTGTGTGTGTGTGAGTGTGAGTGTGTTTTGGGGGTGGGATGAGGGGATAGTACTAAGGGGAGTGTCTGTTGTATTACAATTTGGACAGATTCTAGAACATGTTTTTGGAGGGGGCCACATTCAGGATGGACTGATTTGAAAGGAACAGTTTAAAAGGACTTAAGTAAAATTGTAAATGAGAATGATGTTGCCTCCAGAACTGAAAAAGGCCTGAAAGGTATTGGACTTGTTTTAACATTGTGGGTGCTAAGAGGGTCAATAGCTGTTTCTTGACACTGTCAGGGATGGAGTAGTGGCCCTTGGTTTACCAAATAATTTTCAGAAATTTAACCAAGGTGGCCGACCTTACACCATGTGGGGCAATGGCCCATCTCCCTTTTGTGCACTGCTTTGTGTTTGTATGTCCTGAATAGATGTGTAAAAAGACTGTCCTCAGAGGAGAACATCATCAATGTAATGTTCTACCTGCTCTTCTGGAGAAAACTGGGTGTAATTAAATTGAGACCTTTCCTGTAAAAGTTGTGTACAATGGTAAGGCTGTTGAGGTACTCCATGGGTAGCCTAGTAAGGGTATATTGTGTCCCTCTGGAGGTGAAGGCAAATTGTGGCTGAGAGGTTGTTGAAAGAGGCACTGAACAGAACATGTTAGCCAAATCTATAATTGCAAAATATTTATTAGTTGCTGATTGGATACTCAGTAATTTCAGTAGTATTGGGTATAGGAGCCTTCATGGGTAAGACCACAGCATGAAGGATGCAGTAATCAACCATGAGGCACCATTCATTTTTTCCAAGTTTAACAGGCCCAGTTGGGATGGTAAATGGAGAAGCAGTAGGGATAACCACTCTTTTACTAATTAAGTCTTATGCAGTAAGTGCCAATCCTTGAAGGGCCAACTATTATATTTCACATTGGGCCGTATTATTTTAACTAGGGGTTGGGGGTGGTGGTCCATAGTCCACTTTTCAAAGAGCCAATTTGTAAGCTCCAAAGACTTGATTTAATTGATTACTCATTGGGTCAGAGTATCCATGGCCACTTTGGATATTTTAGGGAATGTATACCATGACCATGGAGAATTTAGGCAAGGCAATAATAGCTCTGATGGTTAAGGTGAGACATGCCTATTTTTGTTGTCTACTTTATGTTAAGTAACTCCTCTAAGAATATAGGAAATACCTTGTTTAAATTTAGTGAGATCTCTAGGTATAACTGTAATTTGAACCCTGGTATTGGTTCAACCCATAAAGATTTGCCAAGTGATGCATATTAGCAGATATTGAAGTTAATCCAGAACCTATGCTGTAGAGGTGCAAAAGCCAATCTTTTATCTTTTGATGTATAAATTATTTAAATAAATTTTATATTTCCAACTAGCTCTAATCAAAGACTTCTTTTTAAATTTTTGTTTGTTTGTTTGTTTGTCTGTTTACTTCCCCTCTATCCAGGGTTGTTTCTTTCTCTCTTTTTGGAGGTTACTGGATATACTTTGGGTGGAAGAGATCCTCTCTACCCTTTCATATTTACAAATTTCTTCCTCCAGAGAGCCTCAAATCAGTATCATTAGGGTTAGAGTTTTCCCCAGTGGCAACGGTTACTTTGTAGTGTTTAAGAACCCAGAATTTAAATTAGGTTTGACTTACCCCTTTGCCACACGACAGGGGTGTCATGGTTGCTTTACTGTATATCCCTGAGGACAGGATCTTCATTACAACAGAAGCATTGGTGGCAGCAGCAGCAATAGCAGAGATATTTAGCGGTCCTGGTGAGCTAAAAAGTGCTCTTATAATGGCTGCTCCCTACACCCTCTTTTCTCTCTCTCTTTTTAAAACTCCCTAATGACTACTCTTTCATGAGCCACCACACAATGGACCCAAATCTTGCAGAGTGTAATCATTTCCTTGTGCACTCTATAGATTGAGAGCCAATGCATGGGTGAGACTGTTACAGAAGGGTGTCGCCAAGGAAACTCAGTCACTCAGAGAGGGCGGAGAAGAAAGGTTTATTAAGCCAGCTGACTCAGGGAGATTAGAATTCCAAAGCCCGAGTCCTGTTTACAGAGGGGACTAAGCTTTTATACTTTCCTTGGGTAGGTAAGCAGCAAGCATTTCTGTGGGCTTTTTTGCCTGTCTTTAGGCAGAGTCCCCCATATCAGGGGTCTTAAGCAAGTGGTTACTTTGGGTAAGGGACTGATAGCAGCTGGTCCAACCATTTTACAGTTGGGCACAACAACAAGAAGCGTGGTCAAGGAGCGAGACAGTTTCCAAACAGTGGGTATGTGGTTTTGAGTAAGGGTCTTTATCACACCTGGGTGCAAGGGCAGGAAGTGTGGTTACTTGAGGAGGGGTCTGCTTTAGAGAGCAACTCTGTCTCTCATCTACTCAGGAAAGAGGTAGCAGTCTGTGGTTTTTTGCTAACACAAGAACAAGCTTGTGACCACAGAGCTACAGAGTTCAAAAATGCATTTAGCTGTTTAACCCTTAACACACTCCAGATAAAACTTACATACAGGCAAATATTAGTTAACACAATTAAATCAAAGGTAAAAACAAGGATTTAAAGGAGTGGGAAGGACAAGGAATCTAGCCATTACAAGACATCTGATTCATTCATTTTAACTCCATTGTTTGTATAAATCAGAGCTTATTTACTACTTTCTCTATCAATGGGCAGTGAGGTTATTTCCACTTTCTTAGTATTACAAACATCCTTGACTCCATGTGCTCATTAAGTTGCTGGGTTGTAGCATGTGCCCATCTTAGTCCCTACTGGGTGCTGCAAATTGTTCTCTGAAGTGGTTGTACCAAGTGACACTCCCATTACATAGTATTTTTACTGTTTAATTGTTCCTCTAGCAGACTGAACTTCTGGAGACTAAGGATTTTGTTTTATTCACTTTTGCATCCCTGTGCTACCTAAATTACCTAACAATAGTTGGAAAATATTTGTTGCATGTTTAAATGTATGAATTATAGAAGCAAAAACATATTGATTACTGTCTTCTAAAAGTTTAAATATAGACCTTTTAAAATTAATTTATATGTTTGAACATTAAATCTTTTAAAAATGGGCAATTCTCAGTAAGTAATTTAAATTGCTTGATATTTGTTTCTAGGTAATAAATGAAGGGGATTCAAGTCTTGCCACCAACTTACAGGAGGAAGTAGAGGAAAATCCTAGTACAATTGTGGATGAGAATAATACAGTGTCAGCTAAAAAACAGGGACCAAATTTACATAACTGGAGTGGTGACTGGAGCTTTTGGGTAATATATTTTCTTTTTTATATCTTCATTTTAATCTTGAACAAAAAATTTTTTTAAGTGTACAGTAATTAATATAGTATTTTCTTATTAGCTTCTAGATTTTAGATGTTTAGGTTTTAGTCGAGTCCTAAATACGTTTCTGATTATGGTATCCTTTGACCACTAGAATGCACTGTTGTCTGGTTTGAGGGAGAAGAATTATCTGTTTCAATTTCCTTGTGAGAAGACTACACCACAGAGTCATATTCCACTGACATTGTTGCTCACTCTATTGGCAGGAAACTAACATACAGAAACCACATTTCTAAGTGATACTGAGAAACCAGCTAGTTTATATAATTTTGATTTAAAAAATTAGTTCCTGTGCCTAGAGGAAGTTTTTACAATGTTTGACCTATAGTGTATAATGACTGTAGGGTGAGTTTTAAAGTACATATTCTGTCTGCACTGTGCTTGCTTGGTTGTACAACTTGGATATGCTTCAGGTTTCCACAGTGTAAAATAATACTGCTTGCTGATTAGGCATATTGAGATCTTAGTCTTTTTGTAAGAATGATGTTTCTCTTACCAAGTCAATGCTAACATTTATTGTATTAAAAGGACTCATTCTGAATCTAGCAATTTCTATTAGAGTTATGAGCCATTTGATAGAATCTGGTATAATATAAATGAAATTTATATAAGATTATAAGTCATGTATAGTTCCAATATAAGTTCGTTAGAAAGTTGATCTTTTGAAGATTAGGTATAATTGGTAGCATATTTTCTTATAATTTTAGAGTGGACTAAAAAAAGATATAATATTAACAGGTTATAAGGATTAGTACAGGTAGCATCATTCTTTTTTTTTATTATTATTAAGATAATACTTTTTTTTTATTATGCCTATTTTGGGGTTTCAACATTGAGATATGTTGATCGAATCAATATTTCTAGCATATATATTGTCACAAATTGTAATTATTCTTTATGCCCCTTGTCCAATCCCTCCTCATCCCCCTTCCTCTCCCCCTCCCCCCTCTGATTACCCTAGGTTTCTTCTCTCCCTCTGAAAGAATAATGGTTACTTTGTTGATTTGCTGCCCAAATGGTCTGTCCAGTGCTGAGAGGCGTGATCAGGTCCCCCAATACTATCATAGAGCAGATGTCTCTTCCGTCACTATGAAATGAGCTCTGTGGAGACAGACATCCTCCTCCTTTCTTTTCCTCTGCTGATGACTCACCTTATGTCAACTCACTCCAGTGGCTGGTGGACCATCTGTCCAGTGGTTGTGGCATCTAGCCGCCTTCACGGCAGCCATGGTTATCGTGGTGGCTGTGGTGGGCCACCCACATGGAGGAGATGTTTTTGGCCTGCTTTGTGGTGCTGGCAGTGTGCCTGGTTGTGGAAGAGTGTCTGATCCCCAGTTCCATGCCCAGGTCCCCGAGTGGGTCCTGAGGTGCTGGCATGGTGTGCCTGGTTGTGGGATGGCGGTCCAATCCCTTTCTCCTTGCCCTGGATCCCCGGGTGGGCCCTGAGGCCCTGGCACAGGGTGCCTGGTTGTGGGAGGGAGGCTCCGGTCGCAGGCTCCATACCCCGGGTCCCCAGGTGGGCCTTGAGGTGCTGGCATGGGGTGCCTGGTTGTGGGAGGGAGTCTGGTCCCCTTCTCTATGCCTTGGGTCCACAGGCTGACCTGAAGCACTGGTGCGATGTGCCTAGTTGGGGGGGGGGGGTCCGGTCCCCTTCTCCAGGCCCCGGGTCCCAGGGCAGGCCCCAAGGAGCTGGCACAGGGTGTCTGGTTGTGGGAGGAGGGTCCTGTCTCCAGCCCCATATCCTGGGACCCCTTGTGGGCCCCAGGGCGCTGGCACAGGGTGCCTGGTTCTGGAAGGGGGGTCTGGTCCCCAGCTCCATACCCTGGGTCCCTGGGCTGGCCCCGAGGTTCTTGCATGGGGTGCCTGGTTGTGAGAGGTGGGTTTGGTCCCCTTCTCCATTCCCCAGGTCCCAGCATGGGTACCAAGGCACTGGTGTGGTGTGCCTGGTTGTGGGAGGGAGTTCCGGTCCCCTTCTCCTTCCCCCGGGTCCCTGAGCAGGCCCTGAAGCATTGGCATGGGGTGCCTGGTTGTGGGAAGGGGGTCTAGTCCTCTTCTCCATGTCCTGGGTCCCTGGGCGGGCCCCAAGGCACTGGCACGGTGTGCCTGGTTGTGGGAGGGAGGTTTGGTCCCCTTCTGCATGCTTCGGGCCCCTGGGTGGGCCCTGATGCACTGACCTGGTTGTGGAAGGGTGGGTCTGGTCCCAGCTCCTTACCCTGTGTCTCTGGGCAGGCCCCGAGGTGCTGGCATGGTGAGCCTGGTTGTGGGGGGGGCGTCTGGTCCCCTTTTCCATGCCCTGCGTCTCAAGGAAGGCGCTGAGGCACTAGCATGGAGTGCCTGGTTGTGGGAGGGGGTCCTGACCTCGGCTCCGTACCCTGGGTCCCTGGGTGGGCCCTGGGGCGCTGGCACAGGGTGCCTGGTTGTGGGATGGGGGTCTTGTCCCCGTCTCCATGCCCCAGGTCCCCGGGCAGGCCCCAAGGCACTGGTACAGTGTGCCTGGTTGTGGGAGAGGGGGGTCCGGTCTCCTTCTCCACACCTCAGGACCCTGGGCAGGGCCCTGATTCGCTGTCCCAGAGTGCCTGGTTGTGGGGGGGGTCCGGTCCCCTTCTCCATGCCCTGGGTCCCAGGGCAGGCACCGAGGTGCTGACACGGGGTCCCTGGTTGTGGGAGTGGGATTCAGTCCCTGGCTCCATACCCCAGGTCCCTGTGTGGGCCACGGAGTGTTGGCACGGGGTGCCTGGTTATGGGAGGGGGGTCTGGGCCCCTTCTCCATGCCCCGGGTCCCAGCACAGGCCCCAAGGTGCTGGCGCAGTGTACCTGGTTGTAGGAGGGGGGTCCAGTCCCCTTCTCCACACCCCGGGTCCCTGGGCAGGCCCTGAGGTGCTGGCATGGTGTGCCTGGTTGTGGGAGGAGGTCTGGTCCCTTTCTCCAGGCCCCAGGTCCCAGGGCAGGTAGCGTCATTCTGTTCATAATTAACTTTGGAATGTTATTGAATATTAATATGGCTAATAGGTTCTGACCTCCTTTTAAGAAATTTAACATCGTAAGTTTTTTTGAACCATGTCCTAAGGAAACTATTTAATTGATAAGACATATACCAAAATGACAACACATCCCAAAAATCATGCCATCGATACTGACTATATTATTTTTGGTCACATTTAGAAAAGGTTTATTACTTGTAGTGTTCTGACACTTCTGTACTGTGATTTTTATAGCTTATGTAATAGATTGGGAATCTTCACAGGTCCTAGAGCTATCTACAGGGCTAAGCAGTTACTGTGGTTACTCTTGGCAATCTTAGAGAGAGAAAAAGTAATGTAGGAAAAGGAAAAAGCAAGAGAATGAGAGAATTTTAAAATAGAAGGAGAAAAAAAGAGATGATATGTGTTATAGATGCTTACTACTCAAAGTATAGTTTGTGGGGCCAGCAGACTTAGCATAATCTGCCAGCTGATTAGAAATGCAAAATCTTGGGCCCAACCTCAGACCTACTGGATCAGAATCTTCATTTTTCTGGAGATTTCCAGGGGATTTGCATGTACATTAATGTTTGAGAAACACTGGTTTAGTGTGTCGAAGGTCTACTTTGGCTCAGTTTGGGTACTTCAGCTTATTGCAAACACATTCTTTTAAGGAATTTTTATATGAATTAATGTAGAACAGATTTAAAAGCAAATACAACATCTCAGAAGTTTTAGAGACTTTTCTAGAGGTCATTTACCCAGAAACCAGAACTATCAAGAACTCAGAAGCAAACAGAAGCAAACAGACGAACAAAAAGACCGTGCTTGGCTAAATCAGAGTTCATGCACATGTATCTAGTAATAAGAGAATTCCTCAAATCTTCATTTGGAGTTTCTTTAATATATTTTCACTATATTTTTTATATGCTTAAGTAAGTTGAATAGGATGCTGGAGATAGGGTAATTACTTGATAGTAACACATGGACAGCAGCACAAAATGACAGCAGAGTCTCAAAAATTATCAACCTGGGCCTCTTAATGTGGAGGCTAAGGTCTGTTCAGTTAAGTGGGCTCTTGCTCTAATACAGTACTATAACTGATAGAAATGGTGTTTAAGAAGTCTGGAAAATAAATAATTCATTTTTCTTTGCCATTTAAAATCCATCTGTTTCTAGCACTGACTCTACCATGTTTCTGTATTCATTTTTTCTCCCTGCAATAAAGTAGGAATTGAATGAATACCATATAATGGAGTTCAAGAGGGATCCAAAATTAACATAAGGAAGACCAGTAGCATAGCAGGAAAATATTCATGAGGCACATGACCTGGTGTTTAAGCAAATAATTAAGAATTTGAGAGCAATTTCAGTGGAACATCCAAGGAATCTGGAGTTATGCCTTTTCGCTTTAGGAAGATTTCTACCAAAAGGATTGATAACTTTTTACAGTTTTAGTATTTAAACAGTTAAGCTCTAGGGATTTGGAAAATTCACTAATGTAGAATAACTCAGATGTTCTGGCCTGGCTAATTTAGAGGGCAGCATGATATAGTTGAACAAATTGGAGATCGGGAACAAAACATCTGGAATAGTGGGTCTGCTCTCTCTCTGGTGATTTCACTGTGTGGTGATCTTGAATATGTCGTATAACCTGTCTGACCTCAGTTACCTCACCTATAAAATTAGAGATTAGGTCACGGTATTACCATACTGATGTGTCTTTTATCAGTAGTAACCTCGTGCTGTTTAAGAGATTGGTTAATTAGTGTCTTCCTGATGGTAAGACTTTAATATAAAGGAGTATGGTTGACAGTGAGATCAACAGCTTCAGATTTTCTATTTCAATCCTGTAATCTAAAGACAGGAAACTTAATCGTTGTATTTGTTTTATTTTTATTTAAAAATTAAAATATTTAATCCTAGTGTGTGGAAAATGAGTTTTATTATTAACTTTTACATACTAATGAAACAATAAAAATGATGTGGAATGAAGAAATGAGATTTAAAATAAAGTTAATAGCAAATAAATATTTGTGATTTTGCCCTTTAACTGTTAGTAAAAATACATAGCAAAAGAAAAAGAAAATCCAAACAAAAAAGTTTTTTTCTTCTTGAGTAAAATAATGGTATATTCTATGTGGATTAAGGTCCCAGAGGAAAAGCAGAGATCTGCAGCAGATGCATTTATTTAGTGCAACTTCTCTTAGTGATGTAGAGTTAGCAACTATTGGAAGTAGAAAAAAGCCTTTGAGATTTTCTGTTACGTGTGTTTAGAAGATGACATATTTAACTGGATTTTTTGATAGATGTAATAGTGCTGTAGATAAGATATTTGATATTAAGTATTCTTTTGTACTTTGGTATTTCATTAATATTAGTAATGAAAAATGAAAATATTTGTTATTTGTATATACTTATTTCCTTAATAGCTGATTTAGTTGATAATGGTATTTTTAAAAGTAAAGGGATTCATAAAGCTTTCTGAATTGTGTAACTAAAACTTAATTTGTTCAAAAGTTCTATATGTGTTTTTCTTTGAATAATTGTGTATTTGAAAATCTTGACAAACATGTGGAATGAGGAAGATATGAAATCTCAGATTCCTCAGGTCTTTGATTTAGGAAGGGAAATAGAAAAAAATGATGGAGTAGGAGAATTTTAAAAGAGATTAAAGTTCTAACTGATTATTTTGTTTGTTTGTTTTAAAACATTTTAAGAAAAAAAAGTCTAGATTTTAAAACATTATTTACATGTATACAGATATTAACCAGTATACATCTGTTTTAATAGAAAATACTTAGATTTGAGTTTTTCTAGGTCATAATCAAGTTATCTTTAGTTGTTCAAGAAATCAGAAGATTTGGTTCTGTACTTTATCATTGACTTATAGAATGATCATAGTCATGTTATTCACAGGTAAGTTTTTCTACTCGTAACTTGGGGATAAAACTCGCCACAAAGCTGATTTATAGGTACATTATGAGGATTAATGTACTGTAAAAAATTTTTTTAAAAGCCCAGGAGGGTTAATTAGTGTGTTTGTAACATACTTTGGCAGCTTTGGAGAAGAGGTTTCTTATAATCATGTTGTCCTCCATGACAACATATCTTAGATTTATTTATTCAAGTTAGATATTTCGGACTTTCACTTTGGTGACCAATAAAAAAGAATAAACTCATTTTCCAATTTATGTTGGATTAAAAAAACACATTTTATCCAATTTGAAAAATTTCAAGTCTAGGTAGATACTGTTTGATAAACGCAGATATATTTTAACAGTTTTAGATTTAATTACAAAGAAATAGAAACCAATACTTCTGGCAATATGGGGAGGGGACTGTTTAACTTAAATGCTCTTCTGTTAAAAGTACTTAGAAATGATGGATAAAATATTATAAACTTTCTTTTTTATAATGCTCACAAAATAGTAAGGGAAACACCTTAGGGCTAAAAAGAAGAGGGAACTGATTACTAGAGTTGTAAGCACGTGAGGCAGCCCTGAGGAGTTTGCTCCAGCTTTAATGGCCACCCAGGGAATAGGATAGGAAGTGATGCCTTGGAGCTGTATGAGTTGGAACTGAGAACTCTTTATAAAGCCATGACTCCTGAAGAGTTATACCCTCTGTGAAATGTAGACTAGGAGAAAAATTCACCTACATCTGCTGGTTGAAGACAAGGAAGCTTGTCTGTCTAAACCTGGGCTTGGGGTAGGGCGGGGGAAGTTTCTCCTGAGAATACATTACTATAGTTCATCTCTCATGAAGTTTTGAGGCCTGAATTTAATACTCTATGAGTGAGCAGAAGGCGATGAAGTAAATAGCATATTAGACCCTCCAAAATTTCAGGTAATGAAACCACCAAATAGAGACTACAAAAGTCATGATATTATTGAAGACTTAATAGAAGGAATTAAACGTATGGTCAACAGATAGGAAATTCTCAAAAACACCAAGCAGATTTGAAAAACGACCAAATACAACTTCTAGAAATGAAAAATATTGTCATTGAAAATAATAATTAAAAAATGGCAGTGGATATGGGAAATAGCAGCTAAAGAGAGATCAGTAAACTGGTATTGCAGGAGCCAAGGGAAGACTTCCCCTTCAAACACCTGAAGGTTTTCTGAAAAATCAACTGATAAATGCAGATTAATAGGGAAAAAAGGCTTGACAAATTTATTTGATCATAGTTTTACTTGACACAGGAGCCTTCAGAATGAAGACCCAAAGATGTAGGGAAAAGTGTCCATTTTATGCTTAGGTTCTATGAAGCAAGGAGAGCCAGGTACAAATGTGATTGGAGGAGAAAAGTATGATCTAATGCTGATAGACTGAGTGGGGAAACCCAGCAAGTCCTGACTGTTCAGATTCTTCTTGGCCTCTCTGTGTAGTATTCCTTCCTCCAGGGTATGGACCAGGATCCTTTCTGGAATAGGGGTCTTATCACCTACAGTCAGACAAGATAGATCCAAGAAGTTCTTTATGGCCAGCTCCAAGACAGAAGTTGGGGAGAGGATAGATTAGTGTATAATTTTAGTTTTTATATCTGGCTTTGGGGATAAGAGTTTCTAGTTTCTATGACCTGCCTCAGGGAAGAGGGTTCTAGTTCCTGAGGCTGAGAGACAGGAGGGCAGGAGAAGGTCAGAGGAAAACTTTGCTTTATAGGTTGCTTCTGAGGCCTTCACTTTGGAGTATTGCTTTTCTGAACCCCAACATTATATATATGAGGAAATTACTCAGATTGTATCACTGGGAGATAAAGACAGAAAGTGTGAAACAGAATGATTTAAGATATAAGGGTGTAGTGGATTGAATTATGTACCCCCAAAACTCATTGAAGCTTGAATTGTGTTCCCCAAGTTTGATGTATTAGAAACTTGGCTCCCACTGTGATTGTTAAGAGGGTGAGAAATCCTATTATGGTAATTGAAAGGTGGGGCCTTGAAGAGGTGATTGGATTGTAGTAGGACCATGCTGTAGTGAAGATTAAAAATGGTGGTTCTGAGGGCTATAAAAGAAGAGAAGAGTCTGTCTTTCTCTCTCTCTGCTCTCTCTGCTTCCACCATCTTGCAATGTGAGACCCCTGGGTCACTGCTGCCACTACCAGATGGACTTTGGAATTCCAAGCCTCAGAAACTGTAAGCAATAAATGTTTTTTTTTTTTTTTTATAAATCACCCAGTTCCATGTATTTTGTTATAAGCAACAAAAGTGGATACACATAATACAAAGGGGAATAGTAGAGAAATCCATTATGAATCTAACAAGAACTTTAGAAGATGAACATAGAGAAATGAACAAGAGGCAATATTCAAAGAGAATGTGCATGAAAAATTTCCATGCTAGGTGAGAGACTTCTTTAGAATCAGGAAATGCACTGAGTTTCTCACAGGATAAATTAAAGAGTATGTGAGCAGAGACTTTATTATCTTAGTGGCAAAGGTAGATATACATGAATTAATTATTAATTAATTAATTATTAATTCATTTATTTGGGTGTCTAATGCAACAGAAGTTCTAAGTGAACAGGATAGTATCTCTACTACCCAGGTGCTGACAGTCCAGAATGGGAGATGAATAGGACAGTAGTCTCCCCTTATCTGTGGTTTTGCTTTCCTCAGTTTTGGTTATCCATGGTCCACTGCAGTCTGAAAATATTACACGGAAAATTCCAGAAATAAACAATTCATTAATTTAAAATTGTGTACCATTCTGAGTAGTGTGATGAAATCTTGTGTTTTCCCGTCCTGTCTTGCCCTGGACTAAAACATCCCTTTGTTCAGTGTATCCACTCTATATATGCTCCCTGCCTGTTAGTCACTTAGTAGCCTTCTAAGTTATCAGATCAATTGTCATAGTATTACAGTGCTTGTGTTCAGGTAACCCTTAATTTACTTGATAATGGTTCCAAAGCACAAGAGTAGTGATGCTGGCAATTCAGATATGCCAAAGAGAAGCCATAAAGTGCTTCCTTTAAGTGAAAAGGTGACCTTGGCATTTCTTGGCTAGGATTCGGTACTATCTGTGGTTTCAGGCATCCACTGGGGGTCTTGAAACATATCCCCTGCAGATAAGAGGTGGGGGTGGGGGAGGGAGCTACAGTGTACAGTTAAGCATATGTGTAATATTATGTCAGGTAATGATAGAAGCTATGAAAACAATAAAAGAATGTAAGAGAATAGAAAATCACATGGGTGGGAATAATATTTTTAATTAGGATGGTCAGGAAAAGCTTCTCCGCGCAGGTGCCATTTGAGAGAGCCTTAGATGGTAGGGTTGGGGGAGAGTAAAAGAACACAAGTGACTCGTGGGTAAGGGGAGTGTGTTCTCTGGAAAGGCTCTGAGGTAGGAATGATATTGGCCTGCTTGACAAATAGCTTGCTTCAGTGAGTGAGGGAAAGAGAAAGATCAAGGATAATGATTCTTAAGGTTCTGTTCAGTGCAACTGTATACATGGAAATGCCATTTAGGAGAACAAAAAGACTGGGAGAGAAGTCGGTTTGGGGAGTTGGGGAAATCAAGAGTTTTTTTTTCTAATGAAGTTGGAGATGCATATTTGATATACGTGTAGAAAGATCTAGTATGCTGTTGAATATATAACCTGAATCTCGGGGAGAGGCTGAAGCTGGAAGTAAATTTGGGAATCTTTTTGTATGGATGGTATTTAAAGACAGATTTATAAAGACTGGATAGGATCACTTAGGAAGAAAATATGAATAAAGTGTACTCTCCAATATTTAGAGCTTCAGGTGGAGGAGCAGGAACTAGCAAAAGAAACAGAGATTTGGCTAATGAGATAGAAGAAAATCTTAAGAAGTATGTTGTCCTCAAAGGCAAGTGAAGGAAGTCTTTCAAGCACAAAGAGACCTACCATGGTAGGTCCAGTAAGGAGAGACCTGAGAGTTGGTCATTGTATTTGTAAGATGGGGTTGTTAAGGACATTGAAAAATATAATTTGGAGGCAAAAACCTGACTCAAGTACCAGGTTTTGGACTGTTGTCCTAATCTTCCTTTGTAAAATTTGACTTATAATTGTCCTGAGAAATAAAGGGCCAAAGGAAGAAAATTCATAGTTCATTAAAAACATATATATTTATTTAAAGATGACCACATCAACATGAAAAAATCTATTGGTGTAAAAAGCATGACTACTAAGAAATTACTTTACTGAAAAATTAACATATTTAATAGATGATGTATAGAATATAGAAAATAACTGAAACAGTGATATGTTACTGAAATGTTTATTGAAACTTCGTCTGAAGGATAGCTCTTTGATTATTTAATGCAAAGAGAAATCTAAATAGCACATAAAAACCAAATAATACAAACAGTTCTAACTTGGCATTCTCGATCTGACTTTCCAAAAAGCTATTTCTTAAATATGAGATTTAAACTTAAAACCATGACACTGATCCCATGAGCTACATGGGAGAGTGAGTTTCTATTACCCTAGTCACACTTTGCTCAGTAATTAAAGGATTTTAGTTGCATTATTTCTCTGTAGAACATATTAATGAGTAGTAAAATGGGCTAAAGTTAGGTAGTTGAAATGAGGGGGGAAAAGAGGGTGTGGACTCTGAATTGACTTCTGAATCAGCTTTAAAAGCATTTAAAACATTTTACCTCTATTTACATAGAATTAATATATTTATTCTAATTCTACCAACCTGTTCTTTTACTGTTTTTTTTTTAACTTTTAGTTTTAGATAATTGTAGATTCACATGCAGTTTTAATAAATAACAGAGTTGCCTTTAAACAGTTTTCCCCAGTAGTAACAATTGTAGTACAATATCACAACAAAGGTAGTGACATTGATAAAATCAGGATACAGAACATTTCCATCACAACAGGAATTCCTTATGTTGTCCTTTTGTAGACATTGCCACTTTGTTCTTGCACCCACCCTTTTACTTAATTCTTGGCAACCACTAATATGTTCTCCGTTTTTATAATTATCTCATTTCAAGAATGTTATATGAATGGAATCACACAGTATGTGACCTTTTGTATTGGTTATTTTCACTCAGTGTAACTTCGTGTAGATCTGTCCAGGATTTGTGTCTACCAATAGCTCATTCCTTTTTATTGCTGAATAGTATTTCATTGTATGTATCATGGTTTAACCATTCACTTATTGAAAAACATTTGGGCTGTTTCCAGGTTTGGGGTATGATGAACAAAGCTGCAATAAACATTCATTTACATGTTTTTGTATAAACATAAGTTTTCCCCTCTGGGATAAATGCCCAGGAATGCAGTTGCTGGATCATCTGATAGTTGCATGCTTATTTAAGAAACTGCCAAACTATTTTCTAGAGTTGGTGCACCATTTTACATTCTCACCAGCAACGTGTAAGTGATCCAGTTTCTCTGCACTCTTGACTCTTTGCTGAGTGTTTTCCATGAAAATTTAGAGTAATCTCGTCTATATTTACAAAAAATCTTGCTGGTATGAGTATTTTGAGAGAAATTGCATTAAACCTCTGTATCTTTGGGCAGGATTAACATCTTTACTACTCTGAGTCTTCCAATGCATGAACATGGTTTGACTGCATTTATTTAAGTCTCTTGATTTCTTTCATCAGTGTTTTATAGCATACATGTCCTTTACATATTTTGTTAGTGTCACACCTGTGTGTTTGTTTTTGAGCTATTGTAAATGGTATTGTATTTTTTTCAGTGTTCATGTATTCACTGCTAGTATATAGATATATAGTTGATTTTACCATGATTTTAGTATATTTTGTATCCTACAACCCTGCTGAACTCACTTGTTGCTTCTAGGTCTTTGTTTTTGTTTTGTAGATACCTTGGAATTTTCTATTTAAACAATCATGTATGTAAACAGTGGTTTTATTTCTCCATTTCTGATCTTTATACATTTTCTTTCTTTTTTTCTTTACCCTGTTGCACTGGTGAGAACTTCCATTGCTGTGTTGTTAAGAGTGGTGAGAGTAAACATTCTTGCCTTTTTCCTAATCTTAGGTGGAAACATTGTCTTTCACAATTAAAGTATTTTTTAAAACTGTAGATATTTTGTAGATGCTCTTTATCAAGTTGAGGAAGTTTCCTTGTATTCCTATTTTTCTGACAGTTTTTACCACAAATAGACATTGAATTTTGTCAAATATCATTTCTATGTCAAGTGATATGATCATATGATTTTTTTCTTTTTTAGCATGTTAATATGGTGGATTATATTGATTTTTTAAATATCAAACCAGCCTTCAATTTCTGGAATAAACTCCACTTGGTCATGTTGTGTAACTCTTGTTATATATTGCTGAATTATATTAATATTTTGTTAAGGATTTTTACATCTGTATTCACGAGGGATATTGTTCTGTAATCTTTTTTTTTTTTGTAATGTCTTTATCTTGTTTTGGTATTAGGGTAATACTAGCTTTACAAAATGAATTGGGAAGTGTTCTTGTATTAGTCAATTTTTTGTTCCTTACAACAGAATACCTGAAACTAGGTAATATGTAAAGAAGTGAGATTTATTTCTTAGTTTTGGAGGCTGGGAAGTCCAAGGTGCAGGGGCACATCTGGTGAGGGCCTTTTTCTTGGTATGGAGTCTCTACAGAGTCATGTGGTGACCCAGGGTGTCACATGGCAAGGAGTGTGACAAGCACTTGAACGTGCTCACTTGCTCTCTTTATAAAGCCACCAGTCTGCTCCATGCTAACCCATTAACCCATTAGTCCACGAATGGATTAATCCATTCATGAGGGCATAGTCCTCAGATCCAATCACCTCTTAAGGCCCTACCTTTCAAATACCATAGTAGAATTTCCCACCCTCTTAATACTGTTACAGTGGGGATCAAGTTTCCAACACATGAACTTTTGGAGTACACATTCAACCCATAGCAGCTCTTTTCTATTGTTTTTTTGGAAGAGATTGCATATAATTAGTGTTAATTTTTTAAGTATTTTATAGGATTTTTCCAGTGAAACCATCTGGGTTTGGAAATTTCTTTCTTGGGGAATTTTAAATTGTGAATTCAGTTTCCTTAATGATTGTAGGTATACTCAGATTATCGATTTCATACTGAGTGAGTTGTGGTAGTTGTGTTTTTTAAGAAATCAGTTCATTTCATCTAAGTTGTATTTATATGTGTAGAGTTGTTCATAGTATTCCCTCATTTCATTTTGAGGTCTGTAAGGTCTGCAGTGCTATCCTGTTTTATTCCTAATATTGGTAATTTGTGCGTTCTCTTTTTCTTTGTCAGTCTTACTAGAGGTTTGTCAATTTTAATTATCTTTAAAGAATTATCTCTTTGTTTCATTGGTATTCTCTATTGTTTTTGTGTTTCAGTTTCAGCAATTTCTGGTCTTTGTTATTTAGTTAGTTTTGCTTGCTTTTGATTTATTTTACTCTTCCTCTTCTAAATTCTCGAGTTGGGTAAGTAGGTGATTTATTTCAGAGATTTTTTTTAGTGTGGGCATTTAGTGCTATAAATTTCTCTCTCAGCTTTAGCTGTGTCCCACAAATTTTGATATATTGTATTTTCATCTTCATAAGATCAATGTATTTTTTTATTTCCTTGAGACTATTTCTTTGACCCATGGATTATCTAGAAGCGTGTTGTTTAGTTTCCAAGTGTTTGGAGATTTAGTGCTATCTTTCTGTTATTGATTTCTAGTTTGATTCCATTGTGGTCAGATAACACATGCTGTATGTTTTAAATTTTTAAGAATTTGTTGACGTATGGCTGAGCATATGATCTATCTTGGTATATGTTCCAAGATAGTTGATATTATCAGCTTTCAATATTTTGCTAATGTTATGCATTTGAAATACACCTTAGAGAACCTAGATGGAATAGATACATTTCTACAAAATACACAAAATACTGAAACTGACTCAGGAAGAAATAGAAAATCTGAATAGACCCGTGACAAGGCAAGAGATTGAATTGGTAAAAAAACCCAAAAAAACCCTCCCCTCATAAAAAACCCAAATCTCCAAACCCAAACAACAACAACTATAACAAGAAACTTGTTACAAAGAAAAGCTCAGAACCGGATGGCTTCATTGGTGTATTCTACCAAATGTTTGAAGAAGAATTAACATAAATTCTTCAAAAACTCTTTAAAAATCAGAAAAGGAGGCAACACTTCCCAAATGATTCTGTGAGGCTAGTATTCCCCTGATTCTGAAACCAAAATTAATTGTAATTCTGTACAGTTGCAGTGAACAGCCTTCAAATGAAATTAAGAAAACAATTGCATTTACAGTAGCATCAAAAGAATAAAATATTTAGAAATAAATTTAACAAAAGATGTGTAATATTTGTGCACCAAAAACTGCAAAATGTCATTGAAATAAATTTAAAAAGACATAAATAAATGGAAAGACATCCATGTGCATGGATGGGAAGACTTAATATTGTTAGGATGGCAATACTCCTCAAATTGATCTACAGATTTAGTGTCATCCTATCAAAAACCAAACTGACTTTTTCATAGAAACTGACAAGCAGAATCTAAGTTCCTATGGAAATGCAAAGGACCAGAATGGTCAAAATAATCTTGAAAAAGAATGAAGTTGGAAGATGCACACTTCATGATTTCAAAGCTTACTACAAACCTACTGTAATCAAGATAGTGTGCATAGGCATCAGACTAGATTTGTATATTAATGGAATAGAATCCAGAGTCCAGAATACTTCCTTAAATTAATGATCAATTGATTTTTGAGAAGGATGCCAAAATAATTTAATGGGGGGAAAATAGTCTTTTCAACAAATGGTTCTGGAACAACTAGATGTACACATGCAAGAGAATGAATTTGGACTTCTCCTTCACATATTATACAGAAATTAACTCAAAATGGATCATAGACCTGAATGTAAGAGTTAAAACTATATAACTCTTAGAGGAAAACGTAGGTATAAATCTTTATGACCACTGGATTAGGCAGCAGTTTCTTAGATGTGACATCAAAATCTATAGTGGCAAAAGAAAAAATAGGTAAACTGAAATTCATTAAAATTAAAAACAGCTGTGCTTCAAGGAATCCATTAAGAAAGTGAAAAGATAAGCCACAGAATATGAGAATATATATGCATATCAAGTATCTAAGGTACTAGTACTGGAATACATAAAGAACTCTTATAGCTCAATAATAAAATGAGAAATGACAATAGCCCAATTAAAAATGGGCAAGGGCTGGCCGGTTAGCTCAGTTGGTTAGAGCATGGTGTTATACCACCAAGGTCAAGGGTTTAGATCCTCATACCAGCCAGTCCCCCGCCTCCCCGCAAAAAGGCAAAACTTGAATAGACATTTCTCCAAAGATATACAAATTGTCCAAAAACACATGAAGGGCCGGCCCCGTGGCTCACTCGGGAGAGTTCAGCGTTGGTAGCTCTGAGGCCACGGGTTTGGATCCTATACAGGGATGGCCAGTGCGCTCACTGGCTGAGTGTGGTGCAGACAATACCAAGCCAAGGGTTATGATCCCCTTACCAGTCCAAAAAAAAACCCCAAAAAAACCGCATGAAAAGATGTTCAACATCAATAGTTATTAGGTAAGGGCCGGCCTGTGGCTCACTCGGGAGAGTGCGATGCTGATAACACCAAGGCCATGGGTTCGGATCCTATATAGGGATGGCCGGTTAGCTCACTGGCTGAGCGTGGTGCTGACAACACCAAGCCAAGGGTTGAGATCCCCTTACTGGTCATCTTTAAAAAAAAAAAAAAAAAGTTATTAGGTAAATGCAAATCAAAACTACAACAGGATGCCGTTTTACACCCACTAGGATGGCTATAATAAAAAAGATAGACATTAAGTGTTGGTGAGGACTGAAGAAATTGGAACTCTCATACATTGCTGGGGGGAATGTAGAATGCTGCAGCCAATTTAGAAAATAGTTTGGCAGTTCCTCAAAATGTTAGATGTAGAATTACCATATGACCCAGCAATTCTATCCTTAGATATATACTCAAGAGAATTTAAACATGCTCACATAAAAACTTGTACACTAATGTTCATAGCAGCATTATTCATAATAAGCAAAAAGTCAAAACAGCCCAAATGTTAATCAACAGGTGAATGCATAGATAAAATCTATGTATTCATACAATGGAATATTATTCATCGATAAACTGAAATGAAGTAATGATTCATACTACAACATGGATGAACCTTGAATACATAATGCTAAGTGATTGAATACAGGCACAAAGGGTCACAGTAGTACATGGTTCCATTAATATGAAATTTCCAGAATAAGCAAATCTATAGTGACAGAAAGTAACTTAGTGGTTGATAGGGCCTGGTTGGAGGGGGAAATGGAGAGTGACTAGTAATGGGTAGGGTTTCTTTATGGCTTTATAAAAGTTTTCTGGAATTATATAATGGTGATAGTTGCACAGCTTTGTGAGTATACCAAAACCACCGAACTGTAAATTGCAGAAGGGTGAATTTTACAGTATATGAATTATATCTCAATTTTTAAAAGTGAGTGCCTTGTTGGTTTGGAACTCTGAGTGAATATTTTCTTTCGCACCTAATGGGTAGTGCTTTGGGAGATAGGGGCTCTATGGACAGATTCATTATCTGTCTTCTAGTTTGATTTAGCCAATTTGGTAAACTCAAGTAATCACTAATTCTATGCATCAGTATTTTTTGTTTCTTTTTATTCTGGATCCATGGTAGATATGCTGTTCCTTAGGCTCCTGAAGTAAGCGTAACCATGTGACTATTTTTTGTCAATGAAATGTGAACAAAATGCTATTTGTCATTTCCTGGTGGAAGCCCTTAAGAGGTGGTACACTATTTGCCACCTTTCTCTCTCCATATGGTGGAACCTTTATTAGCATATATCTCTGTGTTAGGACATTGTGGAGCTGATCCTTCAGCCAACCCATAAAGAATGTGTAGTATGAGTGAGAAAAAAAACATTGTTATTGTAAGCACTGAGATTTTGGGATTGTTTATTACCATTGTATAACTTACCCTGTTTTGACTGATGTGCCACATTAATTTGCCCATTGTTTTACTTTCCCTTATTCCAATCCTCTATCAAAACTCATTTCAAAAATCCGCTTGTGAGGCTACTGAGTGTGCCACACATAATGAATGACTGAGACTCTCCAGATCATTTTTGATTAGATGCCAACTGTTAGGATTTTTGGACTGCAATATGTTGGTTTATTGAATTTTACTATATTTACATGTGTAAATATGCACAAAAAGTGTTGAAATCACTTAGAGTGAGAAGACTGTTACTTTTGAAAATGATTTTAGAGAACTATGAGAAAAGAAGAAATTGGAATCTTTAAAGACAGACACTTAAAATGCTTAAAGTTTTAAAATTTTTATTGCTTCAAATATTGCATCTACCTCATTCTCTCCTCTCCTGGGACTTCAGTTACATATGTGTTAGATATTCTTAGTCTCTTATCCTTTATTCTCTATATTCCATCATTTTTGTAGAAACATTTTGAGTCTTACAGTTATGTCTTTTTCCAGAGAGAATTTTCATATACAGCTGTCAGGCAATATGGGATTGCTGTATTCCATTTTTAAGGATTCAGATGATTTGAAGCTGGACTCTAGTTCTTGTGTTGTTCATAGAGAACATACTTTATATAGTTTCAGTCCTCTTAAATTTATTGAAACTTCTTTTGTGGCCTAGCATATGGTCTTTTTTTGGAGAATGTTCCATGTGTGTTTGAAAAAAATGTGTATTCTGCAGTCGTTGAATAGAGTGTTTTATAAATGCCAGTGAGGTGTAGTTGGTAGATGGGTAATGTTGTTCAAACCTTCTATATCCCTGCTGATTTTCTGTCTAGTCCTTCTATTAATTATTGAGAATAGGATGTTGATATCTCTATTTATGTTGAATGGTCCGTTCTTTCAGTTCTGTCAGTTTTTGCTTCATGCGTTGTGGGGCTCTGTTGTTAGTTGTGTATACATTTATGATTTTTGTATTTTCCTTATAAATTGACCCTTTTATCATTATGAAATCTCTCTCTTCGTCTAGTAATATTTCTTGTTATAAAGTATATTTCAGCTGATAGTAATATAACCACTCAAATTCTTTCTCTCTCTCTCTCTCTCTCTTTTTTTTTTTTTTTGGTGGCTGTCTGGTACAGGGATATGAACCTCTTACTTTGGTGTTATCAACACTGTGCTCTAACCAACTGCACTCTAACCAGCCAGTCCTCAAATTTTCTTTTCATTACTGTTTGTATGGTGAATCTTTTTCTCATCCTTTTACTTTCAACTCCTTTGTGTTTTTGCAACTAAGTTGTGTGTCACTTGTAGACAACATTTAGTTGGTTCTATTTTTGTCCAGTTTGACAATCTGTGTCCACATATATTTAATGTAGTTATAATATGGTTGGATTCACAAATAGCCATTTTTCTATTTGTTTTCTATATGTTTCACATGTTTTTTGTTCTTTTGTTCCCCCTTTATTTCTTTTTTTCTATGTCAAATATTTTTTAGGGTATCTGTATTAGTCCGTTTCTGTTGCAGATAACAAAGTACCTGGAACTGAATAATTTAGGAGAAAACAAAATCTATTGCTTACAGTTTCAGAGGCTGGGAAGTCCAATGTACAGGGAACACATCTGGTGAAGGCCTTGGTGATGCTGACAGTGACACAGGGGTCTCAAATGGCAGAATGGCAGAGCAGAGAGAGACTCTCTCATGCCCTCCCTTTAAAGCCCTCAGACTACACCCATGACCACCATTAAACCATTCACTATGGGAGGGTCCTCACAATCTTTTTTTTTTTTTTTTTTTTTTTTTAAATTTTATTTTGTCGATATACATTGTAGCTGATTATTGCTCCCCATCACCAAGACCTCCCTCCCTTCTCCCTCCCCCCCTCCCCCACAACAATGTCCTTTCTGTTTGCTTGTCGTATCAACTTCAAATAATTGTGGTTGTTATATCTTCTCCCCCCCCCCCCCGGTTTTTGTGTGTGTGTGTGTGTGTGTGTGTGTGTGTGTGTGTGTGTGTGTGTGAATTTATATATTAATTTTTAGCTCCCACCAATAAGTGAGAACATGTGGTATTTCTCTTTCTGTGCCTGACTTGTTTCACTTAATATAATTCTCTCAAGGTCCATCCATGTTGTTGCAAATGGCAGTATTTCATTCGTTTTTATAGCTGAGTAGTATTCCACTGTGTAGATGTACCACATTTTCCGTATCCACTCATCTGATGATGGGCATTTGGGCTGGTTCCAACTCTTGGCTATTGTAAAGAGTGCTGCGATAAACATTGGGGAACAGGTATACCTTCGACTTGATGATTTCCATTCCTCTGGGTATATTCCCAACAGTGGGATAGCTGGGTCGTATGGTAGATCTATCTGCAATTGTTTGAGGAAGCTCCATACCATTTTCCATAGAGGCTGCACCATTTTGCAGTCCCACCAACAATGTATGAGAGTTCCTTTTTCTCCGCAGCCTCGCCAGCATTTATCGTTCAGAGTCTTTTGGATTTTAGCCATCCTAACTGGGGTTAGATGGTATCTCAATGTGGTTTTGATTTGCATTTCCCGGATGCTGAGTGATGTTGAGCATTTTTTCATATGTCTGTTGGCCATTTGTATATCTTCCTTAGAGAAATGCCTACTTAGCTCTTTTGCCCATTTTTTAATTGGGTTGCTTGTTTTCTTCTTGTAAAGTTGTTTGAGTTCCTTATATATTCTGGATATTAATCCTTTGTCAGATGTATATTTTGCAAATATTTTCTCCCACTCTGTTGGTTGTCTTTTAACTCTGTTAATTGTTTCTTTTGCTGTGCAGAAGCTTTTTAGTTTGATATAATCCCATTTGTTTATTTTTCCTTTGGTTGCCCGTGCTTTTGGTGTCGTATTCATGAAGTCTGTGCCCAGTCCTATTTCCTGAAGTGTTTCTCCTATGTTTTCTTTAAGAAGTTTTATTGTTTCAGGGTGTATATTTAAATCCTTAATCCATTTTGAGTTGATTTTAGTATACGGTGAGAGGTATGGATCTAGTTTCATTCTCCTGCATATGGATATCCAGTTCTCCCAGCACCATTTGCTGAAGAGGCAGTCCCTTCCCCAGTGAATAGGCTTGGTGCCTTTGTCAAAGATCAGCTGGCAGTAAGTGTGTGGGTTGATTTCTGGATTCTCTATTCTATTCCATTGGTCAGTGTGTCTATTTTTATGCCAGTACCATACTGTTTTGGTTATTATAGCTGTGTAGTATAGCTTAAAGTCAGGTAGTGTTATGGCTCCAGCTTTATTTTTTTTGCTCAGCATTGCTTTGGCTATGCGTGATCTTTTATTGTTCCATATAAATGTCTGAATAGTTTTTTCCATTTCTGAGAAAAATGTCTTTGGAATTTTGATGGGGACTGCATTGAATTTGTATATCACTTTGGGTAGTATGGACATTTTCACTATGTTGATTCTTCCAATCCAAGAGCATGGAATATCTTTCCATCTTCTTGTATCCTCTCTAATTTCTCTCAGCAGTGGTTTGTAGTTCTCATTATAGAGATTTTTCACCTCCTTGGTTAACTCAATTCCTAAGTATTTTATTTTTTTGGTGGCTATTGTAAATGGGCAGGCTTTCTTGATTTCTCGTTCTGCATGTTCACTATTGGAGAAAAGAAATGCTACTGATTTTTGTGTGTTGATTTTGTATCCTGCTACTGTGCTGAAATCATTTATCAATTCCAACAGTTTTTTTGTAGAGGTTTTAGGCTGTTCGATATATAGGATCATGTCATCTGCAAACAGGGACAGTTTGACTTCATCTTTTCCGATCTGGATGCCCTTTATTTCCTTCTCTTCGCTGATTGCTCTGGCTAGTACTTCCAATACTATGTTGAATAGGAGTGGTGAGAGTGGGCATCCTTGTCTCGTTCCTGTTCTTAAAGGAAAAGCTTTCAGCTTTTCCCCATTCAGGATGATATTGGCAGTGGGTTTGGCATATATGGCTTTAATTATGTTGAGATACTTTCCCTCTATACCTAACTTATAGAGGGTCTTTGTCATGAATGAGTGTTGAACTTTATCAAATGCTTTTTCAGCATCTATAGAGATGATCATATGGTCCTTGTGTTTGAGTTTATTAATATGGTGTATCACATTTATTGATTTGCGTATGTTGAACCAACCTTGCATCCCTGGGATGAATCCCACTTGATCGTGATGAATAATTTTTCGTATGTGTTGCTGTATTCTGTTTGCTAGTATTTTAGTGAGGATTTTTGCATCTATATTCATCAAGGATATCGGCCTGTAGTTTTCTTTTTTGGTTATATCTTTACCTGGTTTTGGTATCAGGATGATGTTTGCTTCATAGAATGAGTTTGGGAGATTTGCGTCCGTTTCAATCTTTTGGAATAGTTTGTAAAGAATCGGTGTCAATTCCTCTTTGAATGTTTGTTAAAATTCTGCTGTGAATCCATCTGGTCCTGGGCTTTTCTTTGTTGGGAGCCTTCTGATAACAGCTTCAATCTCCTTTATTGTTATTGGTCTGTTCAAATTTTCTACGTCTTCACGGTTCAGTTTTGGGAGCTTGTGTGTGTCCAGAAATTTATCCATTTCCTCCAGATTTTCAAATTTGTTGGCGTATAGTTGTTTATAGTAGTCTCGAATGATTCCTTGTATTTCAGATGAATCAGTTGTAATATCGCCTTTTTCATTTCTAATTTTTGTTATTTGAGTCTTCTCTCTTCTTTTTTTGTTAGCCATGCTAATGGTTTGTCAATTTTATTTATCTTTTCAAAAAACCAACTTTTTGATTCGTTGATCTTTTTAATTGTTTTTTGGTTTTCAATTTCATTCAGTTCTGCTCTGATCTTAATGATTTCTTTCCGTCTGCTAACTTTAGGTTTGGATTGTTCTTGTTTTTCTAGTTCTTTAAGGTGAAGTGTTAGGTTGTTCACTTGCCATCTTTCTATTCTTCTGAAGTGAGCATTTAATGCAATAAATTTTCCCCTCAATACTGCTTTTGCAGTATCCCACAGGTTTTGGTATGATGTATCATTGTTTTCATTAGATTCAATAAATTTTTTGATTTCCTGCTTGATTTCTTCTTGGACCCATATGTCATTAAGTAGAATGCTGTTTAATTTCCATGTGTTTGTATAGTTTCCAGAGTTTCGTTTGTTATTAATTTCTAGTTTTAATCCATTGTGGTCTGAGAAGATACATAGGATAATTCCAATTTTTTTGAATTTATTGAGACTTGATTTGTGACCTAATATGTGATCTATCCTGGAGAATGATCCATGTGCTGATGAGAAGAATGAATATTCTGAGGTTGTTGGGTGGAATGTTCTGTAGATATCTGCCAATTCCAATTGGTCTAGAGTCTTGTTTAGATCTTGTGTTTCTCTACTGATTCTTTGCCTAGATGATCTGTCTAATATTGACAGTGGGGTGTTCAGGTCCCCTGCTATTATGGTATTAGTGTCTATTTCCTTCTTTAGGTCTAATAGAGTTTGTTTTATAAATCTGGCTGCTCCAACATTGGGTGCATGCATATTTATGATTGTTATGTCTTCTTGATGGATCAGACCTTTTATCATTAAGTAGTGTCCCTCATTGTCTCTTTTTATGGTTTTTAGTTTAAAGTCTATCTTGTCAGATATAAGAATAGCTACTCCAGCTCGTTTTTCTTTTCTGTTTGCATGGTAAATCTTTTTCCATCCTTTCACTCTTAGTCTGTGTGAATCTTTATGGGTGAGGTGGGTCTCTTGTAGGCAGCATATAGTTGGGTCCTGCTTTTTGATCCAGTCAGCCAGTCTGTGTCTTTTAATTGGGGAATTTAAGCCTTTTACATTAAGAGTTGTTATTGAAAGGTGTTGATTTATTCCTAGCATTTTATTGGTTGTTTGGTTGTCTTAGGTTTCTTTTGTTCCTTGCTTTCTGATTTACTGTTTGCTTTCTTTGTTTGGTGGTTCCTTAGTTTGTAGATAGTGTTTTTGTTAGCTTGTTTTCTCTTCATGAATGCCATTTTTATTATACTAGCGGGTTTAGATTTTTCTTGGGTTTTTATGGCAGTGGTAGTTATTTTTCAGGAACCAAACCCAGTACTCCCTTGAGGATTTCTTGTAAGGGTGGTCGTGTGGTAGTGAACTCCCGCAGTTTTTGTTTGTCTGAGAAATATACTATTTGCCCCTCATTTCGGAAGGATAGCCTTGCAGGGTAGACTATTCTTGGCTGGCAATCTTTGTCTTTTAGTATTTTGAATATATCATCCCATTCCTTTCTAGCTTTTAGGGTTTGTGATGAAAAGTCTGAGGTTAACCTGATTGGGGCTCCCTTATAGGTGATTTGACGCTTCTCTCTTGCAGCTTTTAAGATTCTCTCTTTGTCTCTGAGTTTTGCCAATTTGACTATGACATGTCTTGGAGAAGGTCTTTTTGGGTTGAATACGTTTGGAGATCGTTGAGCTTCCTGGATCTGAAGATCTGTGACTTTTCCTATACCTGGGAAGTTTTCTGCCACTATTTTGTTGAATATGTTTTCAATGGAATCTCCATTTTCCTCCCCTTCTGGAATACCCATGACTCGGATATTTGAGCGCTTGAGGTTGTCTGATATCTCTCTCAGATTTTCTTCCATGTCCTTGATTCTTTTTTCTTTCTTTTTGTCTGCTTGTGTTATTTCAAACAGCCCATCTTCAAGTTCAGAGGTTCTCTCTTCAACTTCGACAAGCCTGCTGGTTAAACTCTCCGTTGTGTTTTTTATTTCGCTGAATAACTTCTTCAGTTCAGCAAGTTCTGCTACATTTTTTTTCAGGACATTGATTTCCTTGTACATTTCCTCTTTCAGATCCTGTATACTTTTCCTCATTTCATCATGATGTCTAGCTGAGTTTTCTTGTATCTCATTCAGTTTCCTTAGAATTATCACTCGAAATTCCTTGTCAGTCATTTCAAGGGCTTCTTGTTCTATAGGATCTAGAGTTTGAGATTTATTAACTTTTGGTGGTGTACTTTCTTGATTTTTTGTATTTCTGGTATCTTTTTTTTGGTGTTTATTCATTGTGGCAGGGGGTTGCACAGACCACCGGTTTGAGAATAATGACTAACTAGGATGTTGCTGTGGTTGCCAATTTGGTATGGCTCCCTCCGTGACTGCTCAGTTGGCCTCTAGTGCCTTGTGTGTGTGGTTGCCTCGGGTCTTGGGCTTCTCCGGGGAGCCACCTTTCTGGTCAGCTTGGACTCTGCTGGGCTGCTGGATCATGGGGCGGTACCGCAGGGTGTGTTGTCTCTGCTGAGCTTCCACTTCCCATGCAGGACTTCTCCCTGTTCCGTGCACTCTGGCCCGGGCTGTTGGATCACGCAGTGGTGACCCCACAGGGTGTGTGGTTTCTATCGAGTCTCTGCTTCCCTAGCCGGATGTCTCCCCGCTCTGTGTGCACTGGGCTTGGCTGGGATGTGTCTTCTGCAACCCTCATCTATCAGCTGGGCCTTCAAGACCCTGCTCGGCACCGCCTCACCCAGGAAGTCTACCAGGTTTCTGCTAGGCACAGACGACCGGTCTCTCTGGGTGCCTTTGTAGCACTGTGTAGATCTTTCTCGGGTCTTGTTCACCTTTGTATCCCCCTGGTATAAACCGAGCCTAGCGCCCGCCTGCAGCCTGCTCTCCGGCAGGTTCAAGCAGACCTGGGAACTCTCCTACCACACTATCCCCAACCAGAAATTCGTTAGGCTTTTTTCAAAACTGGTGGCCGCAGAGATGGTATCTGCCTCCCAGTAACAGGAAGCTTACCGGGGGCCAGAGTCCAGGGTGTGGTGGAGTGACAGTCGGCCGCCCGTACTTCCTTGCCCTCCCAACACTGGCCGGGGATGCCCCACGCCACCAGCCCCACCAGAGATCTGGGGAGGGAGTGGGAGAGGAGGCCGGTCCGCAGGCTCCAGAAAGCCCTGCGCCAGGCCAAGCAAGTGGGAGGGCTCAGTGATGGCCGAGCAGGGCGGAGCTGCCCGCACCTGGGAAAATGGAGGCAGCACCGGGGCGGTGAGTGGCCTGGTGGTGCAGGCGGGAGCCAGGTGGGCATCCGCCCCCCGAACAGAGCTGGACCAGGGGGTCACTCACAGTGCTGTGCCAGGTCGGGTGCTCGCTCTCTGTCTCTGGTTTGTCGCCTTCCGTGTTCTCGGCTGCTGCCGCCTCGGGCTGTTCAGTCGCGGCGCGGCTCGGGCGCTCCCAGGAATCTTCTTTAATGCCGGCCTGAAACCTTGAATCCTGAATAGAGCAGCTGGCCGCCTTCAGCGCGGCCCCGGCCTCTGGGGTCCTGGCTGCATCCACAGCAGCCCTGGCGCCATGTTCCCTGTTTCAAGACTCGCTTTTGCAGCTAAGAAACAGTTCTTTTCCTGCTCCACACTTCAAAGCTGTTGCCTGTAAATGAGGCAGCCTCTCCTGCCGGGGGCAAAGTGGTGGTCACCCCCCACGACCGGCCAGCACCAGCAGTCCTCCCTTAAGAGATGGCAAGAGGAAGGTCCACAAGTTTCCCGGCTGCCTGAGGCCCAGTGGCCGCCTTTTCCACCTCAGCTACTCCGCGCCAGCCGCCGCAGCCGCCGCCATCTTGAAACTCTGTGAACTTAGTGAAGCAATTTTCTCTATCACATGCCATTGACTTTTTTAGGTATCAAATCCAGTTAACTTGCAGCATATTCCACATCCAGGTTTCTTCTTGCTGTTTTTCACGGTGCCTTCAAGTGTTCCTCTATTTTTGTGTTTTCTGCTGGTAATCCTGCACCAACTGGGCCGATTGTTGAGCTAGGGCTGGGTCTGGAGCTCCCAGACCCTTCAAGCCGGTTCACAGACTGGGTCACAGACCCTTCATATGCCAGGCTGGATCCCAGACCCCTTCACTCAGGTCTATGAGCTAGGTAACCGGCCAGAAAGGTCCTTGGAAGCTGTAGGTTGGAAGGCAGAAGCCCGCCCACATGCTTCACCAAACTCTCTCTCTCTCTCCGGGTCCTCACAATCTAATCACCTCTTCATGGCCCCACTTTTCAATTACCGTAATAGGATTTCCCACCCTCTTCACACTGTCACAATGGGATCAAGCTTCCAACACATTAAACTTTGGAGGGGACACAATTCAATCCACTGCAGTACCGTATTAATTTCTTTTGATTTAAGTAATTTTTTTGAGGTTGTTTTTTCTAAGTGATTGCTTAGGGATTACAGTCTACATCTTAACTTCTCACAGATTACTTCAGATGTTTACTAATTTAAATTCTGCTAAAATATTGAACCTTTGCTCCAATCTAACTCTACTACCTGTCATAAACCCAGCAGTACAGTGTTATAATTATTGATTTATAGACTCTTACGTCTTTTTTTTTTTTTTTTTTTGGTCTTTTTCATGACCTGCACTCAGCCAGTGAATGCACTGGCCATTCCTATATAGGATCCGAACCCATTCCTATATAGGATCCGAACCCGCGGTGGGAGCGTCACTGCACTCCCAGTGCAGCACTCTCCCGAGTACGCCACGGGCTCGGCAGACTCTTACGTCTTTTAAAGATGTTAAAAGAGAAATGGTCGAATAAGTTTGTAGTGTCTTTCATACATGCTCATGTACTTACACATCTGGTGCTTTTCATTTTTTCTTGTAAATTTGAGTTGCCATATGATGTCATTTCCTGCAGCCTGAAGGACTTCCTTTAGTCTATCTTGTAAGGCAGGTCTGCTGTCTCCATTGTTTATGATAAGTCACCTGAGAATTATACTGTTTTTAACCTGTATGGGATGAGTCATTTTTTTTTCTTGCTACTTTCAAAATTTCTTTTTTGTCTTTCAACAATTTAACTATTGTATGTCTAAGTGTGACTCTGTGTTTATCCTACTTGGGGTTCATTGAGTTTCTTTGATTTATTGGTTAATGTTTTTCATCAGATTTGGAAAGTTTTGACCATTACTTCAAATGTTTTTCTGGCCTCCCCCTTTTCCTTCTGATACTCCCATTACATATATTTTGGTTCACTTGATGTTGTCCCACAGGTCTCTGAGATTCTGTTAGTTTTCTTCCTCTCTGTTTTTCACATTTGATGAGTTTTACTAGTCTGTCTTCAAGTTCATTAATTCCTTCTCTGCTATTTTGAATTTGCTATTGAGCCCCTTTGTGAAATTTTTTTTTTTTTTTTTTTTTTTGACAGCTGGTCAGTATGGGGATCTGAACCCTTAGACCTTGGTGTTATAACATCATGCTCTTACCAAATGAGCTAACCTGCTAGCCCCTCTAGTGAATTTTTTTTATTTCATTGATTATAGTTTTCAGCTCCAGAAAGTCCATTTGTTTCTTTAAAAATGTTCTAAAGTATCTATTTGTTTAGATTTTCTACTTTTTGCATCATTGTTGTCATACTTTCCTTTAGTTTTTTAGGCATGGTCCTCTTTAGTTCTTTGAACATATTTATAATAACCACTTCGATGTCTTTGCTAAATCTGATGTCTGAGGACCATCAAAGACTGTTTCCATTGCCTATTCTTTTTTTCTTTCTTTAGTACAAGTCACATTTTTCTGTTTCTTTGCATGTTACATAATTTTTGTTGAAAATTTGACAATTTAGATAATATATTGTAGCATTTCTGGATTCTAATTGCATTTCCCACTATCCCCAAGGCTTATCACTGCAGATTTTTGTTTATTTGTTTAATATTTGCTTAGAGTAAATCTATTTTTCCTGTGGCATGTGGGAGCTAATATCTCTCCTTAGTTTGTTGTTGTTGTTGTTACTGTTTTTGTTGTTTTATTTTAAAGCTGGATTCCTGGAGGTCACCCCTTATGTTAGCCAATGATTGCTTAATGATGTGCTCAAATACATAGAACCAGTAAGTCTTTTCCCTTCTAATGAGAGATCTATGTGTAGATTGGGGAATGTATTCAAAGTTCAGGCTATTTCCAAGTTGGTACCAATTTTTCTGTCCTCCTAGACCACTGTGTCTCTAGCCAGGAATGTGTTGATAGTTTGGCTCTCTCTAATCTCTGCCACACGTTTGCAGCCTCTATATAGGAATATATAGAGAGTTTATCAAGACCATCTATGGCTGCTTCTCTTTTATGATCTCTCTGTTAAACCCCTTCCTAATCTGCCAGTCTGCTTGCTCCAATTGGGACTGCACCTTCACACTTGCTTGGATAGCTTCAGGGTTTTCCCTTTCACTTCTGGGCATAGATTTTCTGCTTCCCACTCCAAATCAGCTCAGCCCCCTGTGTCAACATAGCCGCTAGTTTTTGTGGTCTGTTGTACCCTTGTAGAACCACCACACTTAAACTTAGCTGGTAGAGGAAGGGTAATGGTAGCAGGCCCAGGAAAGGATGCCAGTCTTCCTCTGTCCTTACCCAAGTTCAGTAGATTTTCATGAGCAAATACTTCTCAGTTTATTGTGTACCTTTGGGCAATTTCCAGTTATTTGAGATAATTGTTTTTGACAGCTTTTTCCAGCTGTGTACTTGCTTTTGCAGAGAGGATTACCAAACTCCTCACCCCATTATGCTGGAAGTAGTTAGTCTCCTTTGTTGTTTTTGGTTTTGTTTGAAATGTTCATGTGGTTTTTCACATAAGGACATACAAAATATTGCATAGAAAGCATATAATTTTAAATTCCATTTAAAATTTATTTTCTAGGATGCTACAATTACAATTAAACAAATTTAATCTTTTTATTGTTCAGATTTCAAGTTCCACCTATAAAGGCAGGAATGAGGAATACAAAAGACAGTTTACACATCTGCCTGATACAGAGAAGCTGATAGCAGGTAAAAAAGACAGAAATTTGCAAAATAATTTTTTTATTACCTTATTATCAAAATAGAACTGATGAGTGACAGTACATGTAGAAAATTTAAGCCTTTGCGTCAGACAGAAAATGGTTTTCAAGATAAGCAGCATCTTATCAATCACAATTAGACAATGTAAATCTCAGTTGTAATTTGGGGAGCAGTGATTTCTGACTTATAAGAGTATTAAGTATTAACTAAGAAAATAGAACTAAGAAATTATTTGTCACCATATCTTTTGGTGCTTGTTTTATGTGGTTTTGGAGGGAAAATTTAAACTTGATGTTCAATATCTATTAACTTTTCCTAGAAAATATACTCTTTAATGGATGTGCTCATGGGACAATTTAATAAAATGTTCTAGGGCTAAATCATTTTCATGTAATTGTTCACATAGATTTTTTTGAAGTAAGCTTTTTTTTTAGTTGCTTTTTAATTTTATTTTATTTTACATTCTAGGGTGTTGCAGAACAGTTGAGAGGGAAGGGTAGAGGAGAAGGGGAAGGAAATGTGATGGAAAAAGGCACCCCCCTCATTCCCACAGGGAAGACCTGGGGGCTTCCAACGGTGGCTTGGTCTTTGCCGGGCTGGGTGCAGATGTCGGGGGGTATGGCAAAAGCCCTTGCCTTTGCCATCCCAGCTCAGGAACCTGGGGCCCTTTTTGCTGTGGCTTGGTGGTTGTCACTGGGCTGGTTGCACATGTTGTGGGGGGATGGCCGATGCCCTCGGCCCCCCACTGCCACAGCTTGGGAGAGCCCAGAGTGCTTCCTGTGGTGGGTTAGTGGTTGCTGCTGGGCTGGTTGCACATGTCAGAGGGGCATGGCTGAGGCCCTCAGCCCCCCACCACTCTGGTTTGGGAGAGCCGAGGGCTCTTCCTGCAGTGGTTCAGTGGTCAACACTGGGGTGGTTGCATGTGTTGAGGATGTGTGGCCGAGGCTCTTGTCCCCCACCCTTGGAACTGGTTGCAGGTGATGGGAGGCCCAATTGCTGAAGCCCTTGGCCCTCTCCCATTTCTGGCTTGGTAGCCCAGAGTCCTTCTGGTCCTTGTAGGTGTTATAGGTGTTCTTTGGTGAAATGAGACCTTTACTAGTTAATATCAAACTTTGTCTCTGGTTGTGAGTACTTTGTTTTTTCTTTCAGTTCTGTGTTGGATTATGTGCTGTTCCCACCACTTAAACTCTGTGCTGGAACTAATTTGTTGTCCTTTGCTTACTTCTAAAATGGGGCAACTTCCTGTGGGGACCAGTATTTGAACTGTGTGATTTAGCTAGATTGCTGCTTTGCTGCTGATTCCCTAGGGAAGGCTTTTTGTGCAGTTCAGGTTTTAATGGTTGACTTTATAGGAACTTCCAGGTCTAGTGTAATCTGGTGCACCTGGGTTGTATAGAAACTCTGGTCTGGGCCTGAGTCTTTTTGTCAATCTGCACCCCATGCAATTCTATATTCCTGACCAGTCTCCTCTGAGTGGTCTTGTGCTGACTGGGGGGCAGATCAGCTGTCCTTGCTATGCCCCAGTGTTCTTCTGGTGGGCCCGTCTTTCCCACTGCCTGTGTTCCAAACACTTCTCACGGGGCGGGCCCTGCGCTGGTCCCTTGTGATGACTCACCAGCCTCTGAGTGGCTCCTTTTTTTCAGTTGTTGTGGCTTCTTGCTCCTGTGTGGGCCCACAGGAACCCTGTTAGTGGTTTTTCTGGCCTGGGGGCCACCAAGGCCCTCTTCTCCCCTGCTGCCTCCAAGCAACTTCATTTGAAGGGCACAGCTGTGGCTTTTTCCAGCTCCTGCTCCATGTGCTCAGCAGCTTCAGCATGGAAGCAGCCAGGATTTGAAATGGTCCGAGCAGTTTTTTCTTTCTCTCATCATGGCTTCTCCCACCTTCATGGACTCCGTAGGTCTCTCCTCCTCTTCCCCGAGCTCTAGCAGCCCAAGCATGGCTATCATTGCTTTTGTATAGTTGTAAATTGGTTGATTTGTGGGAGAGAATGATGTTGGGGACCGTCTATTCTGCCATGTTGACCAGAAGCCTGAAGTAAGCTTTAAGAGGAAAAATTTAGTCATTTTTGTTACAAAAGTGCTTTATTTTTGTTATAAGCTTAATTTAGTCATGACAATAAAAATACATAACTAGGTTTTAATTTTAATATATATTTAAAACATTTATTTATGGTAATTTCTCAGAGTTTATTATTGTTAGAGAATGTTTAATTCAATGTCATTGAATTTCTGATAATTCAGCTCAATAAATATCATAATAATGAATTACAATAATTTTAAAGACATTGTTTATTGAAAGTAATATATTCTCATGATAAAAATTTCAGTTGCTACATAAGGGTATACAGTGAAAAGTGAGTGGTCCTTCCAACCAAGACCACTTCAATGTTCTTCCTGTTCTTCCACTATTAGCAATTTCTTATGTATGTTTCCAGAAAATTTCTGTATTTATTTCTGTATGTAGGAATACATATATTGCTAAAAGAACTTAAATGGAAGCACACTGTGATTATTGTTTTGAATCTTATTTAGAACTCTTTTTATTAGCACTACTTATGGCTTCCTATTCAATTGAATGATTGTTTTATAATTTATTTAACAAATCCTTTTTGATGGACATTTTGGTTGCTTTTTGTGTTTACTGTTACTACTAATTTTACATTGAACCTTCTTGTACATTTGTTTTTGCAAACATACGGTAGAATAAACAGCTAATATGATACTTTATGATGAGAGAGTGAATGCATTCCACCAAAAATTAGAAACAAGGCAAAGATGTCTTCTTCTCTCACCACTCCAACTCAACATTGTACTAGAAGTTTAGGTACGTTAATTGAAATAAGAATAAAAGGAAACAAAAGACATACAGATTAGAATAAAAGAAAAATAGTTCTCTTGGCAGAAGACATGACTGTTCATGTAGAAAATCTCAGATAACCTACAAAAATGCTTCTAGAATTAAGGAGTTTAGCAGGGTCATAGGATTGAAGGTTCATATAAATGAAACAATCATATTCCCATTTATGAGCAGTGAACAATTGGAATTTGAATTTAAAAATAGCATTTACATTGGAACCACCCAAAAATGAAGTCCTTGGGTATAAATCCAACAAATGTGCAGACTCTGTATGCTGAAAATTGTAAAACACTGATAAAAGAAGTAAAAGGAGACCTAAATAAATGTTTATGGATTGGAAGACTCAATATTGTTAAGATCCCAATTCTTACCAACCAAAGTCTCAGCAAGCTTTTTCATAGATATTAACAAGCTGATTTTAAAATTTATATGAAAAGTAAAGGAACTAGAATTGCCAAATAAATTCTGAAAAAGACAAAGCTGGGGGACAAACACTACTTGATTTCAGACTTACTTTAAAGCTATAGTAATCAAAGACAGTGTGGGAGTTGCAAAAGTATAGACACTTAGGTCAGTGAAACAGAAAAGAAAAAAGATCAGGTATAAATTCAGACAAATATATGAAATGATTTTTTTTTTTTTTTTTGTGACCGGCACTCAGCCAGTGAGTGCACCGGTCATTCCTATATAGGATCCGAACCCGCGGCGGGAGCGTTGCTGCGCTCCCAGCGCCGCACTCTCCCGAGTGCGCCACGGGCTCGGCCCTGAAATGATTTTTGACAAAGGTACAGTAGAGAAAGAATAATAGTCTTTTCAACAAAGGATGCTGGGATGTTTAGATGTCCATATACAAAAGAAATGAACCTTGATTCATGCTTCACTTTTTATACAGATATTAACTAAAAATGGATCATAGAGCTAAACGTAAAATCTAAAACTATAAAACTTGTAGAAGAATAACATCTGTGTTTTTCTAGAGAAAGTCTCAGTGACCTTGGTGTTAGGTTCGGTGAGACAGAGAAAAGGGAGGGAGACCCGCTCCAGGCGCCATTTCAGCCAAGCAGCTTTATTTCCCCCAATGTGGAGGGGAGACTGAATCAGATCAGCTCCCCGCAACAAAAGAAAACAGGAAGTTTATAAGGCTTTGAGGGTTCTGGCAGCATAATGGGCAATTTTGAAATCAGTGGTATGCAAGGTGACACAGTTCTTGTGGTCTGATAACATCTGGTCCAGACCAGCCCAATTGCCTTAAGCTGGCCATGAGGCCTAATATTTGGGTTTGCCAATGACTTTTTAGATGCAGCATCACGAGAATGATTCATAACAGAAAAAATTGATAAATTGGACTGTATGAAAATTAAAAATTTTCTACGCAAAACGTACTGTTAAGAGAATAAAAATATAAACTGCAAATAGGGAGAAAATATTTGATAATTACATATCTGATTTAAAAAAAGAAGTCCAGAATATAACTGTTCTTAAAAGTCAGTAATAAGAACATGAACAACCTAATAAAAAAATGGGCAGACACTTTACCAAACAAGATATATGTACAGTAGATAACCATATGAAAAGATACTCAACATCTGAAATGCAAATTAAAGGCACAATTAAATAAACCACACACCTACTAGAATTGTTAAAATTAAAATACAAATAAACAAAAAACCTGACAACACAAAGAGATGAGGATGCAAAGTAGCAGGAACTCTTATTAGCTAGTGGTGGAAATGCAAATGATATAACCACTTTAGATGGCAGGTTGGAAATAACCAAGATGTCATTCAACAGGTGAATGAATAAACAAACTGTCGTACATCCAGACAATGGGATGCTATTCAGTAACAAAAAGGAACAAGCTGTTGATATACACAGTAACATGGACTACTCTTAAACGCTTCTTTCTGAGTTAAAAAAGTAGAACTCCCAAATCTGCATATTGTATGATTCCATTTATATGACATCCTGGAAAAGGCAAAACTGTAGAGATGGAAAACAGATTTATGGTTCCTGTGGTATGAAGGGGAGAATGGCTGCACAGGGAAATTTTTAGGGTGGTGGATGATTCTGTATGGTACCTTGGTGGTGGTTACTTAACTATGAATTTGTCAAACCTTTACAGAGGGAACTTTGCTCTTTAAAAATTTAAAAATCAACTATTATGTCAGGAGATCCCAGGATGGAATGCTGACTGTGACAAGTGAAATTGTTACAAATAAGTGACATAACTGCACTCAAGGATGGGTTAGTATATTTACATCTATTCCCTAGCTCTCTGTCTGCTGAGAGGGCCTTGAAACAGTAATACTCATAGTAGTGAGCATGTCCAGGGCCCAGATCTTGGTCTTTAAATACCATTCTTCAATAAAAAGAATCAGAGCTCCTTGAAGAAATGGCTGAGTCTGGCGCTGGAGCAGTAAAAATACAAGATCAGTGAGTTTGGAGCATCTTGTAGTGTCAGAAAGTAAGGAAGACCTTAAAAACAAACAAACAAACAAAAACCCAGGAGTCAACTTGAAAGAGCTCCCAATGGTCAAAGTTAGAATAATTTGAACAACAAAATAATGATAATATTGGTTTATAACCTGAAGAATAAAATAAATGTCCATTAGTCCATACTGAAATAAATAAATGCTTGAATAATTAAATAAATAGGGAGAAGGTACAACTTTTTCAAAAGAATTCCAAGCATCCTCAGGTAATTTATATGTACATCAAAGTTTGAGATACTCTGATCTAGGGAATTAGGTACATACCCGTAGGTTCTTATACTCTGTACATATAATGGTGAGGAGGGTCTCTAAAATATTTTAACTAATCCACACATATTGATAAAACTGATTTCGCTAGTGTGACCCCATGTCTAGCATCTAATATGCTGTTGAAAGAGCCACTAATTTTGCCAATGAAAACCCTTTTCTAGTATGTATATGCTAATTAGCCAAGTATTTGGTGTTGAAGAGTGATAAAGATAGTTGAAGGGCTTATAGTAGCCTCTGATAGAGTGTAATCCTTCTTATTAAATTGTTAACTGACCCATACCAAGTGTAAATCTGTAATTAGGGCAACTAACTGTCCCTAGAATATTTCTAAAAGTCTACTTTAGTGCAAGTGTATATATCCCACTTTTTCATTCCTAATATACATTTGTGCCTTCTCTTTTTTCTTGCTTAATCTTGGCCAAATAAATATTTATTAAAGTTAAAAATACGTTTGATCCAGCAATTCTACTTCTAGAAATGTGGTATTATGAGGATGTATTAATTCCCCAACACTTCTGGCCTACCAGAGTGAGGCTCTGGTGGGGAGAGAAAGCCTTTGGGTAAAATGATTGAAATGCTGATAATTGGAAATGGGCTGGAATGTATTGAAATGAACCGGGAGGAACATAATGTTCTTACTTGAAAAATCAATAATCCTTAAAGAAATTTTATTAGTCAAAAGTCTACCCAACAAAAAGCCCTATGCCAGATATTTTTACACATAGTTTTGTTCAACTTTCAAGGAACAGATGGTCCCTCATTATGCAATAGGAAAATAGTAAAATTTTCCAAATTTGTATTTGGAGTTATTTAACCTTGAAATCGGTTGGGACGAGGTGGTGGCAGCAGGGGTTGGGGGTGTGAGGAGGAGCATGTGTACAGAGAGAATATGAGTTATATAGTCTTATGGTTGTCCTTTCATATGAGTGAAGGACTTGATTTCTTAAACAGGTGGAGTGGGTTGCCTCTGTGTGTTTATCCAAGAGAACTCTCCCCTATCTGTGTGGGAAGGTGGGAAGGAGACATGATGTTGACTGACAAATCTATACTTTGTGCAGAGAGAAGGTGGCAGGTTGGGATTTCCACCCCCAACCTTAAATGCCAAAATGTAACTTACTCTGGGACATTAACATTTACTCTAGGATCTGTAGCCTTTCCTAGACATGGTCCCATAGCTTACGTTTTTCTTACATTAGAGCTTGGGGATAAATACTGCCACTGTGTTGTCAGTTACCTGATATCTGTCCCTATTCTAACTTATTCTTTCCCTCTTTGTGCCTGCTGATTCTTTAAGTGTACAGATGTGAGGAAAAATGGTAGCCTTTGCCCGTGTATTTTTTGAGCTGAGTCTTTCTCCACACTCTAGTTTATTCATTGGTATCCACTTTCTGACTTCCAAAAATTTATCAAAACTTTCAGTCTGCTAATGTACCCGTTCTTATACCCAACCCTAAGCACTGTTATGAATTTAAACTGTTATATATCTTCCCTGTCCTCTCAAAAGAATTTTAGAGAAGGAGGGAGATATAGAAGTTCTGTGTACTGTGGGCTGGCTGGTTAGCTCACTTGGTTAGAACGTGGTGCTGAGGGCCAGCCCAGCCCATGGCTCACTTGGGAGAGTGTAGTGCTGATAACACCAAGGCCGTGGGTTTGGATCCCTGTATAGGGAAGGCCGGTTAGCTCACTTGGGAGAGCGTGGTGCTGACAACACCAAGCCAAGGGTTGAGATCTCCTTACCTGTCATCTTTTTTTTTTTTTTTTTAAAGGAAGTTCTATGTACTAATTTTTAATTAAAATAACAGTATTTATACTTCTAAATTTGTTTATCTCTTTGAAAAGTTTTCAGCTTTGAAGACTAAATACTTTTTTTTCAGTGACATCATTGCTCAAAACATTTTTTAACTTCTCTGATTACCTGAGTGAACAAAGTGGATATACAAGCTCTATAACATTGTATTGGAGAAATATAATTAAATACAGAATCTCCTGCCAACCCAGAAAACCTGTCCACAAAGTAGGAGAAAGCATTAACCAGAATGTGATGTGCATCATAGGCAATCCTCAAAAGAGATTGCAAAGACAGAAAGAAATCTCATCCTGTTATACAGTCAAGCATACACAACCCATTGCATGCAAAAAGGACTTGACATTGCCTTTGTCACACATAATTCATCCCAAATTTACCTGGTAGTTGGGGCAACCATCAGTGTTAGCTGATTGGCTTAATCCAGAAGAAAAATAAATTTATATCTTTATGACAAGAGGTGGTTTTGCAACGTGGAGAGAAGCAGCCACTGAAGTTAGGCTACTACCTTTTCACAGAAATTGGGAGATAGGGGGGTTAACTCCCTTGATGTTTACATTTCAAAGAGATGGCTTTCAGGTCCTTGAGAAAACATTCCTAGGTTGTAAAACTGGCAAAAGTCCTATCTAGCTTTTAAAAAGATTCACATACATCTCAAAGAAGCAGAGAAGAATTTACAAGTTTTTAAGGAAAGTGCTCCAAAAAAAGGGAGAGGTGGGTGTCTTTCCCTTTTTGCAGCAGGGAAAATTAATTTCTTTCTTTTTTGATTTGTATTTACTCCTACAGTTGTTTCAAGTGAAAAGCAAACAAAATAACAAAATACAGTGTAAAGTATAAAAATGAGAATGTTTTGTAATTTAAATACTAAATCTGAAAGCAATCCTAAAAATGGTATTCCAAAGAGTCTCCCCCCTCCCCCAAGCAATGTCAGCATTATTGGACCCCCAAAGGTGATTGCTGCTAGAAAGGAATACTTTGGGCTTTGGGATATGTATTTCCTGATATGATTGTTTAAATAAACACATTCTCTTAATTAATTGTCATTTCCCTTATGGATAGATATGCCTAAATTATTTTGTAAAACTATAGTACTGTTTACTTAAATATATGTATACTACTAATCATGCAGGCTTACTCTAGAAGTATGATACTGATTCTCTCCAGCTGTACTCCCATAGTACTTTGTACAGTATCCCTTGTTAAATTACAGTTACTAAAATAAATCTTTAGGAGTTGGGTCCATTCTATTGTGCTGAAATTGATCGTATAATAGCAAGGAAGTTGATGTTAATACACACAGTAAAGTGACCTAAGTTGCTTGGTTAATTTCTTTAATTTTACCTTACCTTTCTAGTAACCAATTATAAAGTTATAAGTCCATTAAACAATTTTTGATAAACATTGTTTTCTTATTCTATTCTAGATGAATTAGATTGTTAATATGACTCAAATCAGGTAGAATATTGTCTCCTAACATGCTGATTATTATTGTGGTACATGTTTGTTTATTAGTAGGGAAACTGGGAGCAAAAAAAAGAGTAAAATCCCTTCACTTTAAAAAAAATGTTCTATTTCTTGCATAGGAAGCCATTTTTTAGAAAATCAATTTTACTGAGGTTTAAGTTTCTTATGATAAAACACAGCCATTTTAGGGAAACCATGTTTTAAAAAACCAATGAAAAAAGTCTGCCAATATATATCAAATAGTCTTCAGTTAAAATAATCCAAGTGGTTACTATAGCTTTGAATATAGGTAACATAAAATAATCCACTGGTTCTCAAAGTGTGGTCCACAGACTAGCAATTCTGGCATCACCTGAGAGTTTTAGACATGCAGACTCTTGATCTCACCTCAGACCTATTTAATCAGAAACCCTGGGGGAGGGGCCTAGCAGTCTGTGTTTTGATAAGTTGTCAGGTACTTCTGATCTGAAGTTTGAGAAGCATTGAACTGATAAAATGTTTCAATGGTTTAGATGAAAATTTCAGGACCCTCAAAGTGATCTTTAGACTAATCTCTGTTTTTAGAGATGCGTACTAGTAAATGAGTAACTTAATCTGCTTAATTATTTACTAGGAGTTTTTGTTGGGTGACACCTGTTTCGTTTTACTGAAGGAAGCATTGTGAAACTGAATTTCTTTGCTCAATTTTTATTATTTGTTTAGATGATTGACACGACTAAGTTTAAATATTTTGGGGTTTATGCAACTTTTCCCTAAAATTGGTAATTACTTTATAGTTTCTAAATTTAGCAGTTAAACTTAATCTCCTCACAGCAGCCCTTTATATCTTATATTATCAATAATTTAGCAATACTCTTTACATTAGCCATAGAGCCAGATCTTAATCTTAGAGGCATGGAATTAAATTGCTTTGTAGGCAGTGACATTTACCAGAAGACTCTTGATTTTGCTGGATTTTAGTGCTGAGGTGGAATCAACTTTAAAACTAACATAAAATGTATACAATTTTCTGAGTCATCTTTGACCCCTTTACCCTTGTCCAACATCGAATCTATCACCAATTTCCTGTTAGTACTACCTCCCAAGTATCACTGAATCTAACTACTCTGTCTTTTAATATTGTCATATTCTGGTCTGAGCCACCATCAACTTTTCCTTGGACTTACTACTGATTTATTGGAATCCATTCTCACAGTGTGAATAATATATATCTGATCATGTCGCTTCCACTTAAAGCTTGTCAATGGCTTCTCATAAAGTTCACCGTCTACCATAGCCTGAGATCGTACATGATCCAGCTTCTCCAGCTTCTCCGACCCAGAGATCTCTCCTTATAGATATTCAAATGTGCTATGTTTCTTTCTACCATAGGGACCTTTGCATGTGCTCATGATCCTGCTGATCCTTCTGATCCTGCTGACCCTTTATTGATCTTTATTTATTTATTTGGTGGCTGGCCAGTAAGCCTTTATTGATCTTTAAAGATCACTTTTTCAGGAAAATCCTTCCTGCTATCTCTGTCCCCACCATGACCTCCATACCTGCATAGCCCTTATTATCTGCTCTCATAGCTTTTCTATATTTGGTCATTATCATACTTATTTTGTATTTGTTTATTGTCTGTCTTCTCTCTACATTGTGTTTCACAAAGGCAAGAGCCATTTCTGGTAAGCCTAATAAACAGCAAAATATCTGGCCTACGGTGTCCAAAGTATATGAGTGAATGAGTGAATGAACTGATGAACAGCAGTGATGACTTTCCATGTGTTGAAATGGTATAGAGTTTATTAAGTTGCCAGACTTTTGTGAATAACTTATCCTTATTTTTGTGTATGTAGATTATGCTTGTGCTCTTCAGAGGGACATTTTGCTTCAGGGACGACTATACCTTTCAGAAAACTGGCTGTGTTTCTATAGCAACATCTTCAGATGGGAAACTACAGTAAGACATATTTTGCATTTGGTTTCTTGATACAAATAATTGCATAGATAGAAATATATACAGTGCTCCTAAAAACAATTTACTTTAGATGATTTGAAAGTCAATATATATATATATATATATTTATGCATCTATACTTATAAAACATGATATACATTCGTGTGTGTATAAGTGTGTAATATGTTTTTCTAACTTAATACATTGAGCGCCATTAGTACTTAATAAAGGTAGAGAAAGATTTCAAATGGAAAAAGGCTTGAACATACATCTATTGGCTGCCAAAATCACATCTTATGTGACAGACTGTCTGAATTTTGTGTGTTTGTGTGCTGATGTGGAACATGAACACCCACATGTCTTTTCACATTTTGTCCTAATATTAGATATAGGCGTTGATGGGGGAGAATACTGAAGGGAATAATGTCTGACTACCTACCTTGTTTTTCTCAGAGAATACAGGCATGTGCTTATTAATTCCTCCAGATTTTTCATCTGAATATTCTGGATTAGGTTGATGTAATACTTGGTATTTTGTCTTATATATGTTTCTGAAAAATATATTTTGTAATTTTTTATTCTTTTTGTGTTCAGATTTCTATTGCTTTAAAGAATATAACCTTCATGACCAAGGAGAAAACTGCTCGACTCATTCCAAATGCTATCCAGATCATTACAGAGGGAGAAAAGGTGAAAAACTTTTCTACCTTTGCCATATTTCACAATGTGAAGAAAATTTGCCTCATACCAATCATCAATGTTGGAAATATAGGCAGTTCTTCTTAGAGTTAGGAATAGCCGATAAAGATATGTGTATTTAATACTAAATTTCTATATGCTTAAATAGTAATTGGTGATATACTTTAAATAACTGCTGACATTTTTTGTGTTTAATCATTTACAGAGAACTTTTTCCCATTTTAAAAATTTATTTATTTTAAAAGGTAGGTAGGGTATACATTATCAAAATGTCTTTATTATTTCTGTATAACCTAATAATTCCATGATTGTTATTAGTCAATAATACCTGCAAAGTAGGAATTGATAAAACCAAATAGTTTTTGGTGAACAGAGATTTGGGTAGTATACAAATAACCACACAATCTTTGTAATCTGTTTTTAGAATGGTAATTATCTTTAACTGCCATTATTTTTATTATCCACCTACAATATCTGTCAGTTCCTAGTGGAAATATATGAAGAATCCTTCTATACCCACCTGGAAAATTGGTTAGGGTTCTGTGTGTGACATTGGAAGCATAATACTGAGAAAGGAAAAGAAAAAAGGAAGGAAAGAAGGAAGGACAGGAAGGAAAGTATGGAAGGGAATGAAGGGGAGGAAGAAAGAAGAAAGGAAGGAAGGAAGGAAATGAAGGAAAGAAAGAAAAAGAGAAAGGAGTAGGAGGAGAGAGAGAGAAACAGTACCATGGAATTAAATCTTTGTAATTAAACTTTTTAATCTTGTAAATTTCCTTTCAAATACACTGTTTTATTTTTATTTTTATTTATTTATTTTTTGGCAGCTGGCTGGTACAGGGATCCAAACCCTTGACCCTGGTGTTGTAACACTGTGCTCTAACCAACTGAACTAACCCGGCCAGCTCCGTATTTTTTTTTTAAAAAACAATCTCTTCCCTACATAACACTTCCAAGGACATTACAAGATCTTTTCCTCCTGAACTGTTTGAGAGTAAATTGTCATCTTGATGCCTTATCACCCTGTGTATTCTAGCATGTATTTCCAACAAGGATATTCTCTTGCATAACCACAATATAACCATCAAAATCAAGAAATTAACATTGATCTGTTACCATTGTTCAATCCTTAGACGCTATTCTATTTTCACAGTTATCCCAATAATGTCCTTTATAGCAAATAGACTTAATTCAGAAATACACATTACATTTAGTTAAAATACTCTTTAATTTCCTGGAAGAGTCTCTGACACTTTTAAATATTACTGATCAGTTATTTTGTAGCATATCTCTCAAATTGCGTTTGATGTTTCCTTGTGATTAAATTTAGGTTATGTAATTTTGGGAGAAATACATGGAAATGGTCTATTCTTTCTGTTGTATCCTACCAGTGGCACATGATTTCAGTTTGTACTGTTACTGGTGATATTGATTTGGTTATTTGATTAAGGAGGTATCTTCCAGGCTTTACAATAAAGTTAGTCTGTTTTACTTTGTAATAATAAGTATTTTGTGGCAAGATACTTTGAAACTATATAAATTTACCATTCTCACCAAATTTTAAATCTATTCATTTATTTACATCTGTGAGTATGAACTTGTTCAGGTTTATTTTCTTCAATGAGTTATAGTTGGTTACTATCATTATTTTGATGCTCAAATTGTCCCAAATTTGGCCAGTGGGCACACCCTACAGCTGTCTTCATTGTGCTTCTGACTATTTTCAGCATATTTGAGCATTTCCTTGCTTTTTGGCACAAGGATTTTCAGGCTTTATTTGCCCCAGCCCTGGAATCAGCCATTTCTCCAAGGAGTTCTTGTTTCTTTTAGGGGAAACTGATATTTAGAAGCTCATCTGTTCATTGCTTATTGGGGTGTCACTATTCCCAAACTTTCTAAGTGGGCTGGACAAAGGTGTATATTATGTATATATAATCACACACTCATATACATCATGCACGCACATACATACACATATATATACCCACTTATACATCCATCCATCTGTCTGTCCATCCATCCATCCCAAACCATGAGTTCACACCAGTACCTCCAACTTCAACCCAACACCACAGAGTTCATTTTTATTTTCTCCCTTTCCATGTTTGTAACTCCCTTTCTTGACAGGGAGAAGCCAGGCTTCCATTCTTCTTAATATAGTTACTTATTTTACCAGTCAGCCTGTATGTGACCAGTCTTCATCTCCACTGCTGCCCCTGCCTGCCGTGGATGCCCTTTTATCCAACTTGGTTTCTGACATTTAGAGTCAGGCTGCTGCCCATCACACCATGACATAGATGCCCTCATCACCCTCACTGGGCTGACAACCCTGCCAAGCCCCTTCTCTGTGTTTACCTTACCCTGTGCCAGGTCACCCCTCTACAGGGACACCCTCCATCCTCTGCTTGTGTTCTGACATGCTGTGCCAGTCTGTCACTGTGTAGTCATTGACCTCATCCTGCTTAGGCTCTGACACCCCAGCATAAGACCACCCTCACAGACTCAGTAGCCTCACACTCACCTGCTCTGGCTCTGACATGCCTTTGTAGGCTTCCTTCATTTGTGGCCACACTCTTCACCATGTGGGCTTTGATACCCTATGCCAAGCTACCCCTTTACATGGTCACTCTCCTTGGGCTCTGACTTGTGCCCTACCCCCATGTTCTTTTCATCTCATTCTTATTTTTATACTGTGCTCCATGTAGGTTTCATATGTGGAGGCCATTCTTCCTCATTTGGATTCTGACATTCCATGCCAGGCAACCTTTCCTTGTGAATGACCTTTTCGTTCTGATACCCTGCTTTGGACTACTGCAGCTCCTTGCCCCCATCCTCACGTATAGTGTAGATGCCTCCTTTCCTCTGTTCCACCAAGAGCTTTAGGGCTGAACTGTTCAAGAAGATGAGAAGAGGAACTAAAATATACTTTTTCTTAATTTTACAGTTAAAATACGTCCCCCCTTATCTGCGGTTTCACTTTCTGCAGTTTCAGTTATCTGTGGTCAATCCCACTCTGAAAATATTGGGTAGAAAATTCCAGAAATAAACAATTCATAAGTTTCAAATTTTACACCATTCTGAGCAGTGTGATGAAATTTCATGCAGTCTCACTCAGTCAGAAGGATATGAATCATCCCTTTGTCCAGTGTATCCACTCTATGCACCACCTACCCAGTTGCCATTTAGTAGCCATCTTGATTGTCAGATTGAGCACATGGTATTGCAGTGATTGTGGTCAAGTAACCCTTATTTTGCTTAATAATGGCCTTAAAGTGCAAGAGTAGTGGTGCTGGCAATTTGGATATGCCAACGAGAAGCCTAATTTATAAATTAAACTTTATTATAGGTATGTATGTATGTATAAAAAAATAAAAAAGCATAGCGTATATAGGATTCAGTACTATCCAGGGTTTCAGGCATACACTGGGGGTCTTGGAATGTATTTCCACGGGCAAGGGGGGACTATTGTAATACATGCATAAATTTTTATTTATTATCTTATTTTTATTATTTAAGAAAATTATCAAACAGTTCTAAAACTAGCATCTTCCTTTTATGCCCATAATTCTCAATCCCATTGCCTTTCTAGAGGCAAATGTTATCAATTTGGTATGTATCTTTTCATACTTTTTCTTTTGTATTTACATATATGGATGCTTATATAGAAACATATAGTTTTGCTTTTTTTAAAAAAAAAAATCTTTCTCATAGGTGTTGTTCGTCTGCTCTTCTTTTTAGAAAAAACAACATTATCTCTTGGAGTTGCAGGCTAGCACATGCTGTTTTTTGTCTTTTTCATGACCGGCACTCAGCCAGTGAGTGCACCGGCCATTCCCATATAGGATCCGAACCCACGGCGGGAGCGTCGCTGCGCTCCCAGCGCCGCACTCTCCCGAGTGCGCCACGGGCTCGGCCTGCACATGCTGTTTTTTGAAGTGTTGTATAGTATTTCGTAGAATGGATGTACTATGGTTTCCTTTACCATTAGTTCATTTCTAATGTTTTGTTATTACAAATAATGCTGTAGTGAACAACCTGACCATGTCTTCTTAAGCTCGTGTGTGACTGTTTCTCACATATGTAATGGAATTTCAAGATGTCAAGCATTTTAATAATGATAATAACAACTAGCATGTACTGAACACTTACTGTGTTTTAGACACTATCTTAAACTCTTTATGTATATTTTCTCATTTAATTCTCACAAAAATCTACTATAATCATTCTCATTTTGTAGATGAGGAAACTAAAGAAGAGTGACCCAAAGTCACAGAACATTGACCCATGCAGAGACTCTGGTCTTAATTTCCTCAGTATGTTAACTCAATGATCTCTTTTTCCATCATCATAGGGAAAAACTTTGTACTACTAAATATTCATCCCTTTTGTGTACCGTATGGCTAAAGAAGGCTAATTATGGCACTTTTAGTTGTTTTATTTTCTAGAATATGTTCTATGCCCCAGTAGCGAAGAGATGTCATTATCCAGAATTTTTCCCAAATTATATTATAAGGTTATTATTGAACCGAGATATATGAATACAGACTGTGAAAAGTGATATAATTTAAAATTAAGATCCTTAAAATAAATTTACCTCTGAAATCCACTTGTATTTTTTTTTCTTATTCTTTACATATTCTTGGCTCAAATGGCAATTAATTCATATATCTTTGCAAAGTTCAGAATAAAATAAAATTTTTATTTTTTAAATAACTTTGTTTAGATTGATTTTAATATTTAAACTATTATGAACATAAATAGCTACCTATTTCAAGCCCTTTTCCCTAGTAAATACTGACAAGATTGTATTTATTTTGAGATACTATTTATTGCAAGATATGATTTGTAAAGATACCTTGTTCATACAACAAATATCTATTTTTCTTCTATTGTAACAAAAAGTTAAGTAAAAATAGTATATAGAGTAGGCAGTGGTGACTTACTAGTTTGCTTTGATCATAGCAAGTTCCCACAGACCTTCATGACAGATACTTTCACCTTATTTTCCATGGCACTAAAATTATACTATTGTTTTTCTTTGCAGTTTTTCTTTACATCTTTTGTTGCCAGGGATAGAAGTTACCTCAGTATCTTTAGGTTGTGGCAGAACGTATTATTAGATAAGGTAAGTGTTCATATTAGAGGCAGGGGCTTATTATAATAAGAACTTACTAGTATGTACCTAAAAAGTATTTGTTAATTGAAGAGCTGCTTTTTATTTTTCTAAACTTAATTTTGACTAGACTATTCAAGTTCAAAGGAAAATTTCAAGCAAAACAAGATCCATAGTTACAAGTTAAGATGTTAATTATATAGTGGTTACCAGAGGCAGAGAAAGGGAGAGGGGAGAGAGACAAGGGGAGAGGTTAGTAGAGCGGTACAAAGTTACAAAGTTATAGTTAGATAGGAAGAATAAATTCTGGTACTCTAGGGTGACAATAGCTAATAATATTGTATTGTATATTTCAAGATAGCCAGAAAAGAGGATCTTGAATGTTATAATCACAAAGAAATGATAAATGTTTAGGTGATAGATGTGCTAACTATTCTGATTGGATCATTATACAATATATGCATGTATTGAAACAATAAACTGTACCCAATAAGCATGTACAAAAAAATTTTTAAAAATAAAGTTTGGACCACCTCTTAAAAAAAAAAGTTAATTGTGATCCTCAGGGTAACCACCAAGAAAATAACTAAAAAAAAAAAAAGAAAGAAAGAAAAAGTAAAAGAAACATCAGATGAATTAAAATGGAACACTAGAAGCTATCTAACACATCAGAAGGCAGTAAAGGAGGAATAGAAGGATGAAAAAGACATAAGACATACAGAAAACATAGTAAAATGGCAGACATTGCATAGATCAATAAACATTAGTGTAGTAAACACTTTAGGCAGAGGTTAGCAGAATGAAGAAAGTACATTATCCAACTATATGCTTTATGTAAGAGAAAAATTAAATTCAAAGGCACAAATAGATTGAAAGTACAAAGGAAGGAAAAAGATATAACATTCAAACAGTAAGCAAAAGAACATAAGTGATATTGGACGAAATAGTCTTTAAGACAAAAATGAATAGAGACAAGGAAGATTGTTTTATAATAGTAAAAGAGTCACTTCATCTGGAATTCATAACAGTGTTAAACATATGTATATCAAGTACCAGAGCCCTAAAATATATGAAACAAAAACGGACAAATTTGAAGGGAGATATAGACAGCTCAACAATAATAGTTGTAGATGTCAGTACTCCACTTTCAATGATGGATAGAACTAGAAAATCAACAAGAAAATAGAAGACTTGTACACCACTGTAACTACAGCTAAAAGACATCTATGGGACAATCCACCCAACAACAGTAGAACATACATTCTTCGTAAGTGTACATGGAACATTCTTCAGAATAGACCTAAGTCATTCTTCAGAATAGATTCTAAGTCATAAAACGAGCCTCAATACATTTAAAAGGATTAAAATAATACAAAATCTGTTCTTTGACGACAATGGAATGAAATTAGAAATCAATAACAGAAGGAAATTTGGGAAATTCACAAAAAAAGTGGAAATAAAACAGAGCACTCCTAAGTAACAAATGGGCAAAAGAAGAAATTACAAGGGAAATTAGAAAATACTTTGAGTTAAATGAAAACAAAAACATAACATACCAAAACTTACAGAATACAGCTAAAGCAGTGTTTAGAGGGAAATTTATAACTGTAAACAACTATATTAAAAAAGAATGATTTCAAATCAATAGCCTAACTCCACCTTAAGAAATTAGAAAGAGGAGAGCAAACTAAACTAGCAAGCAGAAGCAAGGAAATAATAAAGATTAGAGCAGAAATGAATGAACTAGAGAACAGACAAATAGATAACAGAACCAAAAGTTGTTTTTTGTTTGTTTTGTTTTTTTCCAATCAACAAAATTTAAAACCTTTAGCTAGATTGACCAAGAAAAAAGAGAAGACTAAAATAATTAAATTCAGGAGTGAAAGTGATGACATTACTATTGACCTTATGAAAATAGAGGTTATAAGGAAATATTATGAACAATTGAATGCCAACAAATTAGTTACCCTAAATTAAATGGACACAAACTGCCAAAACTGACTTAAGAAGAAATAGAAAATCTGAGTAGACCTATAACAAGGAAAGAGATTAGTAATCAAAAATCTACCCACGAAGAGAAGCCCAGACCCAGATGGCTTCATTGGTGAATTCTACCAAATGTTAACAGTAGAAAGAACACCAATCCTTCATATATGAGGGTACTTCAAAAAGTTTATGGAAATATTTGTATTACCTTTTAATTCTACTTTTTCATGAACTTTTTGAAGTAAGCCCATAGTATTCCAGAAAGAGAAGAGGAGGGAACACTTCACAGGTAACTCTGTGAGTCCAATACATATTAATTTGATACTAAAACCAGACAAAGAACATTATGAGAAAAGTGCAGACCGTGATCCCTGATGAATATAGACACAAAAATCCTCAACAAAATATTAGCAAACCAAATCCAGAAGCACATTGTCTGAAGGTGGAGCAGACAAAATGCCCACCAAGCTGAGAAGGTATCTTAAGACCTAAAAACAAAGTGGGTATTTCCATGCAGTAAGGCAAAGAATTTTAATTAAAACGGTAGTTTACTCCTTGGTCTGCAAGGAAATCCTTTAGATGGTCATACAAGGAATCTGTGTTGAGTGTGCAATTAGTGTCCTTCCATTCAGACTCGTGGTGGACTGAAAGCTAACTTCCCTGATAGAGAAAATGTCACTCTCAGCCTCCTCTTCTTGTCTGACCTCATCCTCTGGATAGTGACTGTCCAGCACTAGGGCCTTCTTGCCATCGTTCTCTGTAACTTAGACCACGAAAGTGGGAGTTGATGTCAGCTCAGGTTCCTGTTCTTCAACCTTCTGCCCTTGTGAGGGCTTCTCCTCACCATCGACTGTTTGCAGGATGCTATTGTTAATGTTGAAGGTGACAGTGATCCCTCCCCTCTCCGCAGCTTTCCACACTGATTTAACTTGTCCCATTCATTTCCAGCTCTCAACCTCCAGACTTCTTGGGGAGGACTTAGGCTTCAGGATTTTCATTTCCTCCTTAACTTCAACACTCAGGAGTTCAACAAAAGCTTTGTCTCATATAGTGAGCAGCGCCCCGCAGCCACAGCCTCAGGCAAGGCCAGGGAGGCTGCAGGAGACCACGGAGGCTGCAGGAGACCACGCGCACACGGAGCAGCCAGAAGGGTCAGGCGCATGGCCAGGTCGGGTGCAGGCTGCCGCAGCAGCAGCGAGAAGGGCGGGGCGGCCAGCGACGGCTGGGCCCAGGCTGGGGGGCCAACAGCTCAGCAGAGGCAGCGTCGCGTCGCGGAGGCAGCGGCAGACACGTGCGGCTGCGAAGGACAACCCCGCTGAGGCCAAGAAAGGCTGCTTTACTGCGGGAGCTTAAACATCACAGGCGGGAACTTAACCTCCTCTCCTCCCTGAGACTTCCCAGCTATACCCCCGACTGGAGTGGACAAATTTTGGCCTCCAGGACTCTCTGGATTGAATGGCCTTTTGAGCTTAGGCGCGGAGGACAGGTTCTTCCACGCAGCGCCCTACTAGGATGTTTTCACTTAGCCAGAGTGCAGGGGAGAAGTGGCCTGGATGTCGGGAGTTGGAAGGGAGAGAGGAGAGAAGCGGTGGGGGGAGCTTGCCAAGCCCAGCCCCTTCAACCCTCAGGAAGGGAATAGACGTGACTGGCTGGGAAGCCACCAGTCCAACCTTCTCCACCCCCACTAAGTCTCCAGGCTTATGGGCACCCTGTCTCGCTGGAGCCCCATGCCGGTGCTTCTGGCCTGGGCGATGCTCAGGGCAGCCTGCGCGCCGCTGACGAGGTCGTGGAGCGGGCGCACCGAGGCATACTGCCCCGCAACTCCACTGCACCCTTCCAGGTAATGCTGCTGGAAGGAAGCCTCTTTCACCCACGCCAGGCTCATCACATTCAGATCCGTTGTCATAATTACCGTGGGCTTCTTTTACTGGGACGGGCTGAAAATTCCAGAATTGCCCTAGGGACCTGGCTAATCCTACCCCCGAATACCCAGTTGTAGAGTGCTCTGGGAATGGTAAGGTGCTTTCCCTTGTTCTAACAAGGAGGCAGAGACTGCTATGGCAACCTGCACTTGGTTATACACTGGATCTGAGTGTCCTCTATAAATCACATTAGTGTTTATCACATGGGAGTAAATTGGGATGCATCCTTATAAAAACTAATACCTCCAGGGAAATGATAAAGCTCAAGTTTACAGATGAGCAGAGGCAGAAACTGAGGTCTGCACTTTAATGAAAAAGAAAGGACAAAAATCAATGTCTAAACATGTATTATGTGCTAAATACTATACATAACTTAAAGTTGAAAGTGAGTTGTCAGTTTTAAAACTGCCCTGACTGGAATTTTAAACACTGTAGAATTCACCCAGAAAAGGAACTAGAAAAAACAAACAACCACTTTTTTGTGTGTGTTCTCCTAGTGATATTTGAAGAATGATGTTATTTTAAAAAGCACACTAGTATCTATAACAATAATAGCAACTTCCACTTATGAAGTGTTAGGTGCCATGCACAATGACAGGTGCTTGGTGTAGTGGTGGTATGTATTGTCTATAATTTTACAAGCTTCAGTTGCCTTCTAGTTTTTTAAAGTGATAAAGCCACATTGATTAGATTTCTTGATCTGTGTAACACTCTGAAAACAGGTAAAGAAAAAACCCCCAAATTCATAAAATACCCAGCATAACTATGAAATTTTATAAAAACAACTTTATAAGTAATTTGAATAATACATTTTATATATATTCAAAATATTTGTGGAGAATTTAAATTCAGAATGTTATATTCATTTTTACTTGCAATTAGGGAGTCTGAGAATAAAAGTAAATTTGAGAGTACTTCAGAAAGTTTGTGGAAAAATAGAATTAAAAGATAATATGAATCCATGAATTTTTTGAAGTACTCTTGTGTGTTACTTCTGCTTACTTCTTGCATGAGAAGGCATTAAAAACAAAGCAAATTAATCTAGGAAAAAGATTATTTAAGTAAATGATACAAAATGATTATAAAATCATGTGTGTGTTTCATTTTTCCAGTAAAATAAATCCACAAAAGTGGGAAAGAGCTAGAGCCAAATCTGGTGACTTTGAAAAAGAATGTTTTTAAAATAACCATTTTTTTCATTTATAAGACTCCTTAGATGCATTGCTTCAGAAAAGACAGTTTATTTTCAATATTTAACTTAGCATAACATAAATCCTCAATGTTTAGACATGTGTTTAGACTGTCAGTATGATCATTCATGAAGTAATTTCTAGCATTTCAGCTTAATTCACAGCTAAGGATAGTATCCTTTTTCTAGACAGCACATTGAGTTTCTGGGATTTGTGGGGCCAGAGGATAGTGGCAGGACCATTCTTTGATACAAACAATTGATGTTTTCTCAGTCTTTTGTAAAGAACTGTGCAACCATGGTTCAAGATAAGTCCTAGGCCTTTCTCCACCCCACACCACCCCTCAGCAACTTTGCTCAGTCTAAGTCAGTACCCCACTTCCATGTTCTATACCAGAGCCAGCCAGACAGTCCTGCATCCTGTTTTTGTTTGCTCTGCATGTGAGGAATGGTTTTACATTTTTAAATGACTAAAAAAAAATCAAAAGAATAATATTTTATGACATGTGGCAATTATATGAAATTCAAATTTTAGTGTCCCTAAATAAAGTTTTATTGGAATACAGCCAAGCTCATTTGTTTATGTGTATGGCTGCTTTTATACTGCAACAGCAGAGTTGAGTAGTTGTAACAGAGACCATATGGCCCACAACACCTAAAATATTTACTATAGGGTCCTTTAAGAAACAGTTTGTCAAACCCTAAACAATACTACAGCCAAAGTTATGTTTTTTAAAAAATATTCCTGCTTATTTTAGCTTCATGCTTAATATCTATTGCCCTTGAAATCAAAATCTGAAATGTTATATAGGGACCGCATAATCTGGCCCCAGCCCACCACTCCAGCCACATCTCAATATACTCTCCCCGTTCTTGGCTTAAATGTTCTGCATTTTTTTTTTTTTCTGTATTAGGTCTTCACACATGTTCTTTCTGCCTGGAAACTGTGACCCCTTATTCCCACCCCTAGTTCTAACAAACTTATTAATAAACCTGAAGTCAGGTCCATTCTTTCACCTTTCTATAACATCTTACACTTTTTAAAAAAAAACATTTATTTCAATTACAATTCTTTGCTCTGCTTCTGTTCTCTTTGCTAGACTATAAACACCTCGAGGACAAGGACCATGTCTGTCTTGTTCACTGTTGTATGTCTAGTGACAAGCTCAGTGTTTACTGAGCTGGTTTATAGCTGGTTTGGCATACATCTGATTTACCCAGTACAGCCTGGAACTGTCTGGGTTTAAGTCTCTGTCAAAGTACATATTGATTGTACCCTCCTTTACTCTGAAAAGTATGCCAGTGTGGACAAAAAATTATATATGACACTTAGCAGATGCTCAATAAATACTTTTTGAGCGACTCAATTTAGTAGAATTTCAATAATTTAGAGTTCAAATAATCACTAATCTTAATTCACAAGACATTTTAAACTCACTTTGCTCAAGGAAAATGCAAAGGATCGGGAGAAAACATAGGCAAATTTAGTTTCAGAAACAACATTCAGGGAATGCCCTAGGTTCCAGGTATATTTAACTCAATTTCCTTAACTGTTCAGTATGTACAGTTATAAGCAAATGATTATCCTGAAACACTAACATATCCTCAGTTGCTGAAAGAAATGTTATTTTCTGTCTCCCAGAATTACTAGGGAAATAAGGTGTATATATGAGTACTTCAAAAAGTTAGTGGAAAAACAGAATGGAAAACTTATATGAATCTTCCCACGAACTTTTTGAAGTACCCTCATAAAAGGTTATTGGTAGTAACAAGGGTTAATATTTAAAAGATTTTTTGACTAAAGCTCAGATAATCCTTTCATATTTCTACTGATATTATTGTATTACTGTATTTAGGATTACTGGTATAAATAATATAGGCAGGATGTATACAGAATCAACATTTACTTTTTGTACAGTTTTTCTCTCATAGAGATAATAGTGTTCTCTCTTGCCAGTACATGGGGGCTACGGGGAAGCTAGCTCTCCTTGGAAACTTAAAAGTATGCTCGGAAAGTGAATATGTGAATCCAGGGCCTAATAGAGCAGGAATCTCCACTCATTTAAAATTTTAAGGCTTGAGCAGACAGAGTGGCTTTCAGGCTTATTCCCAAAGGGCAGAAGGAGGTGGCATGTGTTAAATTTAGGGGTGAGGTAATGAGGGGAACTTTTTAACTGTTTACAGATTCACCCTCTCCAAATTCCACCCACTCTAGCTTCCAGTTTGGAAATCACTAAATAGAAGGGTGCACAGTAGGGTGTCCTATTCCTCAGGTGTGTTGGGGGAAAAAAGTTATAAAAGTTGATTGAGTGTATTAGTGTGTATCAGGAAAGAATATGCCAGTCTCCAGGGGGCGTTGCTCAGACTTAGGCCAAAGATTTAGGACTTAGGATAGAAAAGCAGAGTCACAGAGGCAGACTTTGATCAGTAGGGAGGTGTATGAAGATAACACAGAGATGAATCATCATGTCCCACCAATGTCATAGTAAATTGTCCTTTAAAGTTTTCTACCTTTGCTCATATTTTACGCTTGTTGTGCAATGTTCTGATTACAATTCTGACTTCCAAGGTATTCAGGTGCCCTGGCTGGTAAAACAAAAGATTTCTGGTCACTGGAAAGGAATATTCCTCACTATGCCTTAGTATATTTTCAACTGAACAAGTACATGCAGTTTGTGAATGTGGCTTATTTAAGTCAGCCTATCTGAGCCCAACTCTAGGACACTGACAGTGCGGAGGCCACTCTCCAAATAGTGGCCAGTTTACAAAGCTAATTTCACTCTGTGAGACCTATTGGAAGTCTCATCCAGTCTTCTCTTGTAAATGGCTCAACTTTATCAAATCCTCTTGTGCTTCCTTATGCCACTCTCCAATGATCATTCCTTTTTTTTTTTTTTTTTTTGGCAGCTGGCTGGTACAGAGATCTGAACCCTTGACCTTTTACCAACACCACACTCTAACCAACTAAGCTAACTGGGCAGCCTATGATCATTCCTTTTGAAGTTGGCATTCTAGAAGTTTTCCAGTAGTGCTATAAATCTAATAAATGCAACATTCAAACCTACCAGGAAAAAATAATGTAAACTTGCTAACTGTTTTAGTTACATTTGCTATATGTATTTTCACCCAACACACCTGAGAAATATGACACCCTTCGGTCACCTTTCTGTTTGCCTGGCAGTATAGAAGTATTTGGATTCTTATAGTTCCCCTTCTTTCTTACCTTTTTGTGGGCAGAACTCCTCCACCTATTATCCCCTGGTCATTGATCCATACCATCTCCTACCCAGTCACCCAAGCCAGAAACCTGGGCATATCCTTGTCTCTTACCTCTTTTCTAGTTGGTCACCAAGGCCCTCATCATTTCCACTTGAACCATTACAGTAGTCTCTTTACTATCTCTCTTTTTTTTTTTGTCTTTTTTTCGTGACCGGCACTCAGCCAGTGAGTGCACCGGCCAGTCCTATATAGGATCCGAACCGGCGGCGGGAGCGTCGCAGCGCTCCCAGCGCCGCTCTCTCCCGAGTGCGCCACTCGGCCCTACTATCTCTTTTTAACACCCTAGTCTGTCCTTGAGGTTGTTGCCAAGTAGTAGTAGTTTTTAAAGTGTGTCTCTTAAATTCACAATTCTGAATTTGTTACTTTTCTATGTGAAACCACTAGGGTGGCTTTTTATATTCTGACAATGTAATCCATATTCTTTAACATGGCATACAAGGCTCTTCGTGACCTGGATGTTTCCTTCTTCCTCACTGACTCTTCTCCCTCCTCCACCCTCCAACACACACACTAGTTGTGGTGAACTGGCTTGCCAGGGTGCCCTACTCCTCTGGATGTTTGCACTTGGCTTGTCACATGCTCATCTTACATGACCTTTGGCAGCACTGGACACCGTCGAACACTCCCTCCATTTGGAAACACCTGCTTCCCTCGACTTCTATGATGTCATTCTTTTTGGACTTTCCTCTTACCTCTCTGGTATTTCCCTCAATCTTTTTTGCTGGCCACTGTTCTATTTACCCTTTGTATGTCAGGCTTTTTTGGGGTTTAGTTCTAGTTCTATTTCCCCTCTTCAGTTTACTAAATTTAGCTCTGCTGTATATACCAGTGGTTTGCTATAGGGATTTTTATATTTAGCAAAAAAGTATATAAATATTAATCACAGTACGGTTAATGTATATTTTTCTCATGGCTATTTGTTCACCATATAGAGTAAGTATATTTATGTACAGTTTCATTCAATGAGAACCATCATAATATGCTAAAAGCACTAGGTTTTAGGCAGTGGAAGCTAGTTCTCATAGCACATTTTCTTCATTTCAGTGAGTGATATTCTCCAGTGTCATTCTGCTCTCTCATTCTGCCACTGTAAAAAAAAAGATAAAATGATTAGATTTTAGCAGTCCACCATAGGTTGATCCTTGCAGTTCATCAAGTAACATTTGACCTGTCTACACACTTTACTAAATTAAATGGTACAACTAGGTAGAAATTAGGACATGTTTGGATTTTCCATTTAGGAAAAAAACTTTCCTTCTGAGAAATAAATTGGAATTGGTAGGTAAGACTCTCTGTAGTGTTTATTACAGTTCAGGTCCCTGCCAGGAAATAATTCTGAAGTAAAGTTAGAAATATTCTCAAAGGATATTAAGTAATCAAGATGTTACCTTAGACTTTTCAATGATGAAAGATATGCCAACTGCTTACTGGAATAGCTCCATCTGAATAGCTGGCTCTTCCTGCTGTTTCATGACATTTCACTTACAATACTCAAGAGTTATAACCTTTGATAGAAATAAAGGGTTAATGCAGGGTTCTGCTGGGAATGTTGCATCAGTACTGAAGAAGTAGTATATGAAGAAGTAATTATGACATTGCCAGAATTGAATAGAAAGTACTAGCATGGAGGAGAAAATTTAACCCTTAACACAGTTAATTTTTAAAATGAGATTAAAATAATATTGCATTAAGTGTTTTACATTAAGTGAGCATGAGCGAGATATTTTCATTTGCGTTTTGTTTCTAACCTGTGTGTAGATCAGGAGAAATTGGGAACTGTCCCTTTAATAAAACCCTGTTTACCTATTCTCTTCTAGTAGGAGTGGCTTAGGAACCTGTAGAGCAAGGTATAACTTCCAATTCTGCATTCTGACTTGCAACCTTGGAAAGAGTGCTGATACTACAAACCAGGAAGTGACAAATAATGTGCTTTTAACTACATTAGAACTTGTCTTTTATAAGCAAAAGCTTTTTATACAAAGTTAGGAGATTGAAGCAATGATTTTACATAGTTGTCATTAAATATTTGCAGCTCTGCTGCGATGAAGACTTTGTAGCTTATTTAGAACACAAAGCTTCCTGGACCAGAAATTGATCTGTCTTTTGAGCCTTATCTGATTACTGCTTGGCTCATCTTTATTTTGTTAAACTACTCTGTAGGCTGAAACGGGAAAACTGTCCTTTGTTCCCAGGTAGGTGATCGGCTTTTGTTTAAAATTTAGGGTTTTTTTAAGGTTTCACAGGCAGGTTGGTTCTGCTGCTGATAATTGAAAGAATAATGAATATCAGGCTGTGCATTCAGGTTTGAATGATTAGCATTGCTGTAAATAACCACATTTTTATGACAACTGGACAACTTTGTAGAAAAAGTCATTTTTAACAAATTAGGAAGTCTGCAAGATGGTGAATTGAGTTCTATTTTGTTATTTATATGTTAATAGATCAAAAACTGTATTGAAATTACCCTATTAACTTCCTGACAGTATTTGATAAGATATTTAAAACATTTATTTAGGTAGTCAAATAAAATTGTATTTTAGTGGTTAGTGTTTTATCTATTGAGTTTCATTGTAAGGAAGCTGTCTGAGTATTCATCGTTGGTTTATCTATTTGCTTTAGTCTGTCTTTGGAATAGTTTGATACTTATTATTTCAGAAAAGTTTTTATGAAAGATCGATCTTACATAAGTGTATTGAAATATTGCTTGCTTCTCTTTATAAAGTTACCCATCTTTTTATGACACTAAAAATATTTCAAAGATAATATTTTTGGAAGAATGATTTAATTAGTATTATGAGCTGTTATTGTGAAAAAAGTTCACAAATGACTCTTCTAGTATGAAAGTCAGAAAAAAAAAATTGTGGAGATTCCTTTAGGATCAAGCACAGTGATTCCTTAACTTTTTCTACCACTAATGATCCTTTTTATTTTTCTTCTATAGACACTATGCTTCAAATGACTTTGTTTACCAAATAAGTGTTGTATATTAAATAATAAATGTTAGAACATTACCATTTTTTAGACATACGTTATTTCCAGCGAGAGTTTCTTAGCCTGAGATATCCATTCTAGGTTAATATAATTCAGCTTAAAACAAAGAGGCTTGCCCTTTAACTTAGCTCACATAGCTTTATTGTAGGTACCTATTTGGGTATTTTTGACTTTTTGAAATACTGATAATAACATCTGAATTTTCATCAGCTACTCTTGTGGAATCCTAGTAACCTAGGCATGGCAGATTGAGACTATGGTCTAAAGTGTACTAATTTTGTTCTTAATCTCTTTGAGATTCTGTGAAATGTAAGGAAATTCATCTAGTATAACATAACAAACAAAGATACTATAGCTATTAGACTGAAAGAAGAAAGAAGGAAAATTAAAAGGAAGTGGTATTTGTTGTAGGGAATATTAGGGAGGAATTCAAGGCATCTGTACATTTTGGCCCTGTTAAATCTGTATTTATCTCTACTATTTCTCAACTTAAAATTTTTAGTCCAGTTAGGCTGATAAACTATTAACTGACTTCAAATCAAATATTACTTATGTTCATATGTTTATTCTGTGTTTTTATTCTTGTTTCCCTCTCCCCAGCTCTTCTCATTTCTCCATTCCCCCATTCATATCCTTTCAGTTCAGCTGAAAACTCTTCTCTAAATGAAGCCTTATCTGATCACCCTAAACCACTGTAATATTTCCTTCCTTTAAGCTTTCATATCATGTTAATTCTACCAGTACTTTAGTGCATGATCATATTATATCTTGTCTGATTTAACTTTACTTAAGAGTGTCCCATGTCTCTTCAGCTATATTTTAAGTTGTTTGAGGACCAGGAACTTAACTTCTGCATCACTTTCATCTCCCTTAGCATCTAGTGCAGTGATACACATTTGGTAGGTACTAAATAAGTAGCTGTTGAAGGAATGAGAGAGAGAATCTTGCCAACAATTGCTTCAAGTGTTATACTGCCTCCCTCTACCTTACTTAATCATGTAATTATCTATAATGTTCCTAGAAATAAGACCATTGTTATCATAATATTGTTTTTGTTTTGCTATGTAATGCTTGAGTTTGTTGTATTTGATGATTTTAACACTGATATGCTACCTACAAAGGAAGAACAAGCTGGACTTTATTAAATCAAAAGAAATATTCTGAAGTCCAGCCTCTTGCATTTTATATTTTAGGAAAATATAATTTAAAGTTTACTTATGTATAAGGTTTTAAAAGTGGTTAAAATATTCAGATACATTAGGGATTAAGAGGAAGGACTCTTAGCTGACATTTAGGACTCTGAATGGTGATACAGTGGTCATGGTAGACTTGTTGGATTGCAGAATTGAAACTGCAGTTCAGTAATTGCCAGAAACTATGAACAAACAATTTTATAAAAAGAAAATTTTAAACATTTTTACCTCCCATTTACAGTAGTTATTATATTATGCACTTAAAAATCATCATTTTCTTTACTCCTCACATCAACCCGTTTTTATAGATACAGGAAATGGAGGTATAGAAAGGTCAAATAACTACCAAAGCCACACACCGCGTAGCTACACAACAGGTTATTTTGACTTCAAAATTCCTGTTTTGAATCACTATATTATATTAACTTTTATATTTTCCAATACCCAGTGTAAATTTTCTATCATTTTAGAGCCTGTCTCGACAGGAATTCTGGCAGCTGCTCCAGCAGAACTATGGCACTGAGCTAGGCTTAAATGCTGAAGAGATGGAAAACTTGTCACTGTCGATCGAGGATAATGTGCAGCCAAGGTACAGCAAAATGTTTTGAAAAGTCAAGATTTATTAATCATTAGTCAGAGCAGAATTATTTTACATTTTATTAATTCTGAATTTCTATTTATTCATCCTTGGGAGCAGTATGCCTCTTTGTTCTCTGTGAAGGAATGGGCTGAAAGGTGGGGACAGAGAATAATTTGCTAAATAGGAAAGCAAATATGGGATATGTAGGCAAATGTAACTATGTCACCTAGGATTTGCTTAAATCTTGGTTTTTGTAAGTCTTTTTATTAAGGACCTGGAGAAGTACCTAGTGAAATCTTAGCTTATGGATGACAATAAAGTAAATTAGATGGCAGGTGTTTTGAGGGATACAACGTTAATATAACTTTTCCTCATTCCCTAGCATAGTGCTTGGCACGTGGCTGGCACTGAATAAATATTGAATACATTCATGAAAGGAGCTTATAGTACTGTGGGAATGCAAGTAATTGCAATACAAGGTAGAAAAAGGCAAGGGCCATAAAGGAGTGAAGATAATGTGATAAAGAAATTAAAATGGAGAAAGGTTATTTTTGACTGGTGAGGTTCTTTAGAAGAGTGGATATTTTTATTAACCTGTATAAGTAAAAGTGCATTTTGTCCAATGGTAATTAACGTCATAACAATAAAAATAACTAAAGATAATACATTAAAATTCTATAGCAAACATTATGCTAAGTCAAAAAGCCAGTCACAAAATCGCACATATTGTGAGATTCCATGTATATGAAATGGAGTCCAGAATTGGTAAATCCATGGAGACGGAAAGTGGATTAGCAGTTGCCACGAGCTGAGAGGAAAGGAGAATGGGAAGTGCGTGCTAATGGGTACAGAGTTTCTGTTTGGGATGATGAAAATGTTATCAAATTAGATAGTGATGATGGTTGCACGACTCTGTCAACCACTGAAGGGTACACTTTAAATGGGGTGAATTTTATGGTATGTGAATTATGCCTTAATAAAGTTGTTATTTAAAAATTCTATAGCAAATCTTAAAATGGAAATATTTTGAAAGTCAACATGTGTACAAAAATTTTACTCATCTAGGTAGTCTCCTGGTTATGCTGATCCTATTTATATTGTTTCAGTTTAGCATCAATATTTTGTAGTTTTATTACATGGTTGCATAGGTATATTTTATTAGTTTTTTATAAAGTTAAAATTTTCCATTGTACTACTTTCCTTGTAAACTTTGCTAGCCTCCCTTATGTACTGGAGTTAGGTAGAAAAGCAATTGATCTAATGCACTGAGCCTTGGGTTGTGGTAAAGAAGATTTTGGATTCTAGTCTGGGCCCCCAAGTAGCTGAGCAACCTCAGGGAAATTTTTCATCTTTCTGAGCCTCATTTTACTCATCTGTGAAATGAGGCAGTTGAACTAGATGATCTTCAAGTTCCCTGCCAACTCAAAAAGTTTGTAGTCTTTGAAGAAGGAAAGAATATTTTTGACGAATTGCTTCATACACTCTTAGAAGAAGCCTTCTGAGTTCACCAGCAAAGCTGCTATTTCTTCTTCTGGCGATTGAGTGCTTTCTAAGAAAATACGTGCAGGACCCTCATTCCATTCTTTCAATCTGTGAAAGAAATGTATGTTTCAAATCTTTATTTCTTCAGCTCTTCCATCTTCTTTCCCTTCATTCTCAACCTATCTTTTCCTCTCTCTTCCTTTCCTCTCTCTTTATTTCTTCACATTTCTCTCACATCCGTTTTTAAAATCCTGAAGTACAGACACTCAGCTGGTGAGCTAGTCCCAAGGAGCCATTTTTCTTGTTTGGCTCCTCAGAGCCCTGACATTCTGTCTGGCCAGGAGTGACTTGGTAGCAGACCTCAGTATTTGGGTGGAGGAAAATAGGTTGAAATATCCTTTAGCTTTTCTGTTTCTTCCTCAGGATAATGTGGTTCAAGATGTCAGGCTGCTACTTTATTTTAGAAGAGCTTTAAGTCTATACGTAGCAATGATTGTATGAGAATAATAATTGCTCGATAAGGTTGATCACTGGAAATTAGATCAGTTGTGCTCCTTTTATATTTAATATGCTTTGCTTTCTTTCTGCTCTCTGGTAAAGGGAAAGCAGATTCTAGGACATTTATTGTAGTATTGGCCCTATGAGCATTTGAAAGCTGTTTCTTAAACCTTATTCTTAGGGCTGAGAAGGGCAGAAGAGCAAGAAGGGGGCAGGACTAATAAATGGACTCTGTGCTCAGACATCAGGAGCTTCCTCTTCTGGGAGGGATTCGCCCTGTCAGCTGGGACTGAGTCATATGCAAGGAGATCTAAAACTGCCTTCTGGTGCAGACTGATGTCCAACTCAGACATCCATCCTGCACCTTTCGAAGCTTCCTGGTTGTCCGCAATTGAAATTTAAACAAGTGATATTCATTTGATTAGTTGCTATTGTGGCCACTTATACTTTGTTATTTTTTTTTAATGGTTTTGAAATGTATAGAATTTTATATGAGCATGTCTTATTTATTTTGAGAAAAGTCAATTTGCATGTGATTTAAGAAGATAGGCTTTTTATAAGCAAAAGTTTATTGGTAATATTACAGTGATCCATTTGTTGTCGAAATGTTTTATAATAGAAAAGGACCTCAGTGAGGAGACCAAATCACTTATTTGTGTAGAGATGACCTTATGTTTGTATAATGATGTGTTTCTTACAGAAGCCCAGAAAGGAGCAGCTTGGATGACTCTGGGAAGAGAGATGAAACATTATCCAAGTCAGTCAGTTTTACCCGTCAATCAATTAGTCGAGTTTCTGAAACAGAGTCACTCGATGGAAATTCATCAAAAGGAGTTAGTATATGTTGTCCCTTTAAAAATATATCTGATACTGCCATGTGTTAGTCATAATATAAGATCAAATAGAAATACTGTATATAAAATGTTTAATAACTCAAGATGTTGGGCTGCTACTTTATTCTGTTTTCTGGAGATTGAGTGCTTTCTAAGAAAGTTTCTAAGAGAGTTTTAAGTCTGTGAATAGCAGAGGTTATATGGGAAAAATATGTAGTTTTGTTCAGAACTGAATAAGGTACAGAGCTATGAGACAGTTCCTTGAGCATCAGTTTATAAGGGGAATAAATGTCATTAAAATATATAACAAAATGGAGAACTCTGTGTTAGCAGAGTTTTTCCCAGGGTGGGTAGTGTGTATGGTGGAAAGAATCTGTTTTGAAGGGGGAGATGAGTGCCTGAGCAGCATGCTTGAATAACAATATATACTTCCTAAGATGCCTATTAACACAAGCAGGTCCAATTAACTACAGGGCTTTATAGTTTAGTTTTTTCCTTTATTTTTTCAAGTATCATTAGAAGTGTATCAATTTTTTTTTTTATATAATGAGTTTCAGTCACTTGGAGTCATTATTTTTTTTAACATTCAGATTGTTCCCTGTGCTAACCAGAGCCCCTTCCAGTTGGCTACCTTGTCTTTTTGAAATGACCGGTAATCTTTAATGGCGTTATTTCGTTCTGGCACAACAACATATCCCTAGCACATTTTGTACATTTTCTGCCTCAAAACTTTCATCATTCATTTTCCTAATAAGCCATAGATTTTCTTAGTGAAGAGTGGGTATTTAGAGACCACATTCTGAGTGCTAAGAGTGCTCCTACTGAAAGCTTTTGTTCTGATGATTGGGGATGCAAGTTTGGGGCCAAAGCTGAATTTTTTGGTTTAGAGGAGGGCTTTGGCTTCAAATCTTACCTCTGCCACTTACTAACAATATGACCTTAATTTAGTTAATTTACTTAACGATTGCATTTGTTTTCTCAACTATAAAGTAAGGATATACCTCATAGGACTTTTTATAAGCATTAAATGAGTTACTATATACGAAAGTACTTAGAACAGTCCCTAACACACATGAAGTATCCAATAACCATATGCTGTTATGATTGAAGGTCAGTCTGCATGTGGCCAGCAATGGTCCTTTTCTACCCTCCGCCAAGGAACTCCCAGCCTCTCCTCTGAGTAAATGTTGGGAAAACACTGAAAGAGAATATGTTTATGTGAAAAGCCACCAAGGTATCAGCTTTTTCAGGCAACCATTATGTATCTGCCTCAGCCTGATTTTGTGTAGTGAATTTCTTGCAAAACTTATTTGTCTGGAGACCCTTAGGGACTTAGACTGGTGCAGGGAGGTGATTCTGGACATTAATCTTTTTGTATAGTCTCACTGAGAAGATGAAACCACTCAATTTGGGGAGGTAACAAGACAGGGGATTTCTTGCAATCTCCTTGACTTTGAGGACTGGGTTATCAGAACTGCTGGTCTTTACTTGAGTCTTTCCTATAGCCTCCCTGAAAATTCCTTTTGTACCTGCTCTTGGAATAGTAAATCATTTGGTTCTTGCTTCAAGTTTGGTCCCTAAAGGAAGTCATATTTTCTCCCAGTACAGGAATGAAATGTGGAAGAATAACTTAATGTTTTAAGATCTTTCATGCATTTATTGATGTTTAGTATAGATGTTTTCAGGTGATGGAATGTAAGTTATATGAGATTGGTCCTTTTTTCCCTTTTGCATTCAAAATCAGTATAGTGACATTTTCAGATGTCAACAAATATTGTATGTCACTTACTTTGCTTCATTTTCACTTCCAACAAAGCTGGAAATAACAAAATGTCAGAAATAACTTTTTTTCCAAAATGAAAATGTTTTTTAAGTTATAAAATTATTACTGTTTGTAAAAATTTACAAAATATAGAAGAGTATACAAAGAAGTAAATATCCAGATGCCAACCACTATAAGATAGTTATTGTTACTTTTCTTATACATTTCTAGCTATATTCTTTATAATATAAAATATAACTTAATTAGCAACAAGGGGAGAACCGTAAGTGTGGAGTTACATAGAAACTTATTCTACATAGCATCTATTAAAGAAGGCCTGGATTGGCTAAACGAGCATCTTGCTTTATAGTGTGGAACTTCCAAATAAAGCAAGCCTTGATTTTAGCAGTAACCCCTGCTTGAACAATCACTCCTGTAACTAGAGTAGTATATAACCCTTTAATAAATTGTGTCCTGGGTCCCAGTTGTTATGCTGCTTTCTGAGTTGCCAGTGGAAATCTGTATCCTCCCTGGAGCTGCTTCTACTGTTCAGTGCTGCTCAAGGATCTCATGGGGCAGGAAGTATTAGGAATATATATATGTTTTTTGCTCTCTTTCATCTGTGTACATACAGATAATGCAAGAAAGTACTTTGTTATATAGTTTATATAGATTTTTTATACAGTTCTACTAAGCCTGATTATAATAATTATACTTGAATACTAATATACCAATAGTATTCATACTTTGATGCCTAACGTTACATTTATTGTAAAAGACATGTCTTTATTAAATCATCCCAGAAAGTAGAGATAGCATCATATATTGAATGCCTAACCTGTTAGTCCCTTAACAGCAAAGCCCATTGTGTTCTTATGAGTTTGCTGTGAAGTTAATCTCCATTTTAATCTTCTTTCCTCCAATGTACTCTTATGTGACTTTTATCTCTCTATTTTCTTTCCTTTTTCCTGTAGTTACTGGTCTTGAGAGATGGGTGAGTTCTCTTCCTTAAGATGATGGGGCAGACATTGTCTGGGGAAACTAACTGGGTTTGAATCCTCTTTCTTGCCCATCCCAAAGAACTAATTTTCCCTTTATTTTTGTTGTCTGTCCCCTTTCCCTTTTTCTTAAATGAGTCACATGATGTTAACAATCTGTGAGTCCTTTTTATACAATATTCTGCATAAATTTGTAGTTCATTACTGTGTAAGAAGATGACTTCAGAACTGTATTTGTTATTTACTAATATTTTGTGGGCTGACATTAGCAGCATTGGAAATGCGATACAAACATAACAAACAAAATGCTGGAAATATTTTTCAAAGAGCAGTATTTCAAAACATCTGTAATATTAAGTTCTCACTGTAAATGTAAGCTTAAAATCTGTTTTTAAATTTTAAACTGGATTGTTTACCTTTTAGGGGCTAGGGAAGGAGGAGCCCCAAAGTGAGAAACAAATCAAAGAGAGTGCTTTACCAACTTCAGAAAAGAGGTTAAGTAGAGTGCCATCAAAATCACTGGACTTGAATAAAAATGAATATCTTTCTCTGGACAAAAGCAGCACTTCAGATTCTGTTGATGAAGGTAAAACATTTCTTATATATTTTAATAAGATTTCAGTTACGTCATTTAATCTTTATCTTTGTATTAGGTGTGTGCAGATTGAGAATTTAGGTACATTAAAATAGTCTTACCCTATAAAGAACCAAAAAAAAGAATGGAAATTTATAGAAAATAGGATAAAGAAGCTGCTAAATCTAACCCATCTCCACTTCCTTCAGAAGCCTGGAATTTGAAAATCTCCATCATATCTAGCATTTAAAATTCCAAGCCTTAAGGCAATGGAGATGAGGCAGTATAAATGGAAAAGCAAATCTGTTAATAAAGATCTGCATGCCCATTCTTATATTCTAGGCAGTGTAAGATGTTCACGTTTTATAGGTACAGTTACCTGTTAGTTCAACCAGGCATTCCCTCATTAGACCTAGAGGGGTAAAATCTAAAATATGCAGCTAGTTATCTATACACAGCAGGGATTAGTGACCAGATCTCTCAGTCCAGTGTTCCTTTTACTTCACCCCAGTACTTCCCAAATTCTTTTTTCTTTCCTCTTTTTTTTTAAAAAAAGACATCTTAGCAAAAGTTACTCGTATGCATGTTTTTTGTATGATTATGAAAGGAAGTAGTCATTGGCAGGGGTGCATTCTGAGATGAATATTAATTTAAATTATTGGATAGCTTCCAAAAGGGAATAAAGGAGATTCTCAAGATTTCTAGAAAGGAAATATTTCTCTCTTTTTTTTTAGAAAGGAAATATTTCGATCGGTAAATGATTTTTTAAAAAAATATTTACTCATTGATGTTATTCAGAAGAATACTCAACTTTTTGTGTGTGAAGATACAAGCTATTGACTGTGGTTATATTTTAGAATAATGGGATATGTTTTTGAAAGCAGGAGCATGGACAATTCATAAACTGGTCCTGAATTTCATTTGTTTTTACTGTAGTAAACTTCCATTTAATTTTTTAAAAAATTCCATTTCATTTCAATTCACTTTTGGAGGAACGTTCTATTTCCTTTAGTTAAATTTATTACAAAGACAAATGATAATAATATTCCATAGAGCATTAAAAAGAGCTCTCTGGTATCTCTTCTTATAAGGACACTAATCTTACCAGATCAGGGCCCCACCCTTAAGACCTCATTTAACTTAATTACTTCCTTGAAGGGCCCATCTCCAAATACATCCACCCTGAGGGTTAAGAAAGTTTCAACATATGAATTTTGGTGGGACACAAACATTCAGTCCATAACACTAATCTACTTCCTATGGGTGGAGCAAGTAAAGAAGTAGAAAGGGGCGAGGAATTACTCTAACTGTGCACCCCTAACTTGGAAGGAGTGAACAAGAGATATTTCCACTGCATTACGTATAATACACAGCCAACAATAATTTTAAGTTACCATTTCCCAACCATATTATATAAATGTAAGTTTACTATGTTAATGTGAGTTTTCCCTGATATAAAATTTAATTTTTTAAAACATATTTTTAAAACTTCCAAAACAAATATTTTGTTTGCATGTTACACTACTTTTAGGGCTGAGAAATTGATAAAAGATCTAGTAGTTTTCATGTTACATATACCATGATTGTTCTACTTTCTTGTAACTTACAAAAGAGAGAAAGAGAAAGAGAGGAAGGAGAGAATATAATAAAAATAAAAAGTAGTTGTTCTTTTTACTTTCTCTTAGTACCAGTAACCTGGGGCTTATCATACTTATTAAGTAGGCATTTAGGAATCTTTTTTTCTAATTATAAGATCACTGACATTGAAGTCAGGGCAGTGGGAGACATCAGGACAGATCAAAGGTAGTAACTGCTTTATTAGTGCCCTCACCATTCCTGCTTTAGTATGCAGCAGGGCATGAATTACTTATATCCTGCCTGACTGAACTTAGGACTTTAGGAAGATCTACTCTGGCACCCAGTGGCCAAATAGGTAAGTGACACCAAAAAAAGGATTTTTTTTTTTTCTCTTTTTCACTTCCTTTTTTATAAGAATGGTCCTTAAAAAGTAGTCTCATTATTGAGTTCCTATAAAAGTAACGTTAATAAGTTACATAAAGGGTAAAATTAAAACTCATAAAAGCTGTGTACATAACTAGAAATAAAGAAAGAATAATAGCGGTTTAGTTGCTATATTGCATGTGAGTTCTGATTACATTTTGCTCTTTGCTGGTGTCCCTTTCAAGACTGTTTGTCTTTACAGCAGTAAGAACTTACATGTGACTTTCAGCTCTCTGTTTGTGGAGTTCTATTTAAGGTGTATGGGATGATGATTTTTTCTTATTATATTATCATTAGATAATAAATCCCTAAGTGTGTTTCAACATCTTGGGCTTGTCATGTGTATTAAATGGGCATGATGTCAAATCTACTTTTTATGTTCTTAAATTTTTGAAGTTATGAAAACTCCTGATGTCAATGAACCACAGAGACAACCGGGAAGGTCAAAAGAAGTAAACCATCCTGGAAGATTTGGAAATTTGTGTGTGGGGGTTAGAGGTAGATGGCAGATCACTTTAAACCAAACATTATTTTATTTTAAATGATAGTACTTTGATCTACTGTTGTGAGCAGGCCAAGAAGATGAGAGGATTCCTTTTTTTCCCTTTCTATTGCCCATATAATTTTGAGAGGCGAGCACTGGACTCTTTTGGTACAGAGACTCCCTCTAGACCCATCTAGACCTGACAGGAATCCACAAAGTAGAGCATTGCAAAGCATATCATGAAGGACCTGAACTAACTTCTAGCCCAGTCTTTGATATGGAGTTTAACTGAAGCCCAGATATGGAAAGTTAGACTAGAATATGCTTTGACTGGCTTCTTTTTTAAAGCTCTTACTTTATACTAGGCAGTTTAGAACCCACCAAAATTGAAGGGTGCCCTTTTTAGGAATATTTCTGTACTTCCAGAAATGGGCTCTGGGCACACAGCTGCTGAACAAAATGTTAAGCATTGTGTTTAATATGTTAAACCATATTACTAATTTAAAACTTAGATATATAATAATTCACAGAATAAGCTACAGAACTTCTTCCTTTATCTAAAGGGTCATTGCTGATAGACTTTCCCCAGCCAGGGAAAGCTGATAGACTTGGCCATTTGCGGGGAGGAGCTTAGAATATCTGAGAAGATGCTGGGAGTTTTCTGGCAAATGAAAATGAGTTGACACAATGTGTCCACTTCCACAAGTAAAAGGAAAGTATGGCTGTGTTTTTCGAGGTTATAATATTTCTGTTGCTATCAGGATTTACTTCTTCCACCTTTTTTGTTCTATTGTGTCATGGGCAGTCTTGTGAAACATCTGCCCGGGAGGTAGAGCCATGATTGGAAGCTGACAAATTGGCTGAAGGCATGAGACACCTGGACTACGGCACAGTGACAGAACTTGGTGTGACAGTTTCCCAACCAAAGTTAATTATGTTGAGAATGGAAGCTAAGTCTGAAGCAAAGATTAGGCTATGGGAGGGTTACATAAGAATAGCAAAATTGGAATCCATGATCAATACCTGACAGAACAAGGTGAATTAGAGGCAAATCTAAGCAAAGAGTTACAGGAAATGGAACATCGGATGACACTTATTAATAAAGGTGAGGTCAAGTAGGCTTCTGGGGAAAGCCAGGGAAAAGCCACGATACAGGCTAGCATGTTAGGGAAGCAGCCATGAGACTAAACCAGGTAACCCTGACATAGTTACTTGGGTCAGATTTTTGAACAACACACTCGTATTGAACTTGGTTTTTCAGGTGTGAAAAATGCCCCGAATCAAGAAGACAGCAGGTCACTAGTTTTTGGAAAATGGAAGTAACAAGTTATGTGTCCTTATATATTAAGTTAAACTCCAAATCAACTGCATACCTGTCTAGTACATTTTTCATATACCCTCAAAAACCTGCCAGCATATTTTTTCAGTTTCATTCATGTCTGTGCACTTCTCCTATATTTATCTGTTTTATTTTGTACCCTTTCTATTGGCCACTTTCAAAGTGATATGTTTGAAATCGTATTTCTTCATTGGAAATAGTAACATGCTACTGGGTTGAGTAGTGTTCCTTTTCCATTTTAAAGATACTACCTGCTAGCTTAGTATGTTACAGCATTACTATTGGTGATGTTATTTGGATAGGAGACTTTAAATTTTATAAATGAATAATCCCAGATGGAAATAGTTTATTTCATATACATACTTCCTTGAACAAATTTACATGCAAAAGATGTTACTGCTAATTTCTGGTAGTGATACCACAGATTCTATTTTTATCAGTTATAATTTAGAACATTTTATCTAATAATGGGGTTTAAAAGAGATATAAAAATATATTAAAATACAAATATGAGTATAATTTGTATCCTTCTAAATATGAACAAGAAGCTTACTTTTGAAAAATTATAGTTCCATGGCTCCTTAGAGAAATGGCTGATTCTAGGGTTGGGGTAGGAAAAAATATAAGATGAGCCTGGAGTATTTTGTAGTAACAGAAAGTAAGAAAGTGCTCCAAAAAAAAAAGAAAAAAGAAAAAAAAAAGGCATGCCAAAAGAACACAGGAATCAACCTTAAAGAGCTCCTAATGGCCAAATCAAGTAATTTGAGCAACAGAATAAATAGTGATAGTATTGGATTATAACCTAAAGAATAAAATAACTACTTACAAGTATGGAAAGGGGAAAATAGTAACTTCACAGTAGAGAAATTTGCCAGACACTGCCTTAAGCAAGTGGTCATGGTTAATGAGAAGGGCACTTCATCTTTATACTCTTCTTTCCAAAAAATCCACAATCCCAGTCTAATCATGAAAAAACATCAGATGAACCCAAACTGAGGGACATTCTATAAAATACCCAACCAAAAAAGTGTCAGGGTCATAAAAAACTCTTCAAAAGTGTCAAGGTCATAAAAAACAAGGAAAGAATGAGAAGATGTCAAAGACTGGATGACACATAACTAAAGGCAACATGGTATTTTGGATTGGATCCTATACAGAAAAAAGATATTACTGGAAAAAAATAGGAATAAAGCCTAGTTTAGTTAATTGTAAATCTCAAATTATTCCAAAATTTAAAGTTTAGAAAAAAGGTTGCAAATTGAAAGTCCTGTAAGTAAAAATAGATCCCAAGATATTTTTTGCATTTTTAATAGTAATTTATTCATTAAAAATAGTTATTTAATACTTCTGTGTGCGAAGCACTAGATGTACACTGGTGTGTAAAATCAACATGATCCTTGCTCACATGGAATTTAGAGTTGGTGCAGTAGAAAGATAATAAACAAGTCAATAAGCCAACAAAAATATTATTGCAAATCTGGATAGATTCTGATTGTGGAGGAAATGAGCAGGATCAATAGAATCACTTATAGTTGTTTGCTTTCTTTGTGTATATTTGAATTATTTTTACAATGAACATAGAAAACTTCTTCGTCAGAAAAAGCTGTTTCCTAAGCCTAATTGAGAAATTACCTCACAAAATCTTTGCAAATTGCCCAGTTTCAGTGATTAATTTCTACACTGAAGGAGCCGTTGTTTGAAATTGCAGTGGATAGTTTTTGCCTACATATATAGTATTGTTGCAGACAGAAGGTAAATCAATATCTGCCTGATAGCCTTAAGTTCTTTACCCCTGTAACAAAATAGAGAGACACAAATCATTTAATGTGGGAGAAATGGTGGTAGTTGGAAGTGAAGCCAGAGCTAGAAGAATTTTTCTGATTCGTAGATGATTGCTCTTTTACTTAAACAGACTGCTTCTCATGGATTAATATTGACAGATGCTTTACACAGATAATTCTTAGAGCTTGACTTCTGAAATATGGGCAGCTTTTGGCTTTTGTCACAGATTTCATTCTGTATCGATGGGGCATAATTCTTGAAATAAATAATAAGTAATCCTGGTCCTAAAATCATTAAAACTTCATATAGGATTGCTTCATAAAGGATGCTACCTTTATTATACTAGGCTCCAATTCTTAGCTGTCTTTTTTTTTTTTTTTCTTTCCTTTTCTTTTTGATTCTTATAAGTTAAACTCCTTCTGGCAGTATAAAATATAGGTTAAGTTTGTGTGCTTTGGAGCCGGAGTGGGTTCAAATTCCAGATCAGTCATTCACTAGCTGCAGAGCTTTGGCAGTTCTCTCTCTGCTTTAGTTTCCTGATCTGTACAATGGAGATGATGGTGATGATACTACTACTAATCTCATAGGATTGGTGTGAGGAAAATCTGAGGCAGTAATTGTAAGGTTTTAGCACAATGTCTGACACGAGGTACTTCACAAAGTTCATGGAAAGATTCCTATTATCTTTAAGGTCTATTTTTTTCTTGGACTATTATTTTTTATTTATTGAAATTTATTAATAGATAAAATAAATTATTTTATCTATTCATATCTGTACAATCAATTATGTGCATTGAATATCAGTATCTGTGTGTAATATGTGATGCTCAAATCAGGATAATTAGTGTTTCAGCCTTACACTTTGCAATCATTTTTTTTGTAGCCCTTTACCAATTTCTCCTTAACTCCCCCTATCCTTCCCTTTCCTCCTCCCACTTCTGGTGGCCTTAGTTCTGCTCTTGCCTTTTGAAAGTTCAACGAATTATTATGATCCTTTCTTTCTTTTTCTTTCTCTTTCTTTCTTTCTTTTATTTGTTTGTTTATTTTTTAAGCTCTCACATATGAGTGAGGACATGCGGTATTTCTCTTTCTGTGCCTGGCTTATTTCACTTAATGTAATTTTTTCTAAATTCATCCATGTTGCTGCAGATTTAATTCTATTTTTCCATGAATGTTTTAAAGTGCCCTTGTACAGTAAACACCATGTAAGTATGGGCTATTTTATATGTTTCCAGGGAATATGAAAAGAGGTGAAGAGATATTGAATTTTCATTTGCTACCAGTAGTTTCGACGTCATTATTATTATCAGGTTCCCAGAAAAAATGTAGTATACCATTGGGCATTGTTTAGTTTTGAAGAATACTTTTCAGAAGGATTTCTTAGTTATTTTAATGTATGGTATTGAGAATAGGTTGTGAATACAGTGATCCTTGTCTTGGGGGAGTCAGCATTGTGTCAAATCGAAACTACTCAGGCTGACAAGCTAGTGAGTGCAGCAGATGGTATAGCCATTGATGACTTCATATTTGCTGAATGTATGAACATTCAGAGAAAGGATGTGCTAATTGCTATGGTAGATACCACAGTGTGTCTCAGTATTGCCCTTATCACTTCTAAGATATTCTTTTGAGTGATAAATTGAGACTTTGATATTATTCAAATTAAATATTTCTACATTTTTTGGGTTTGACAGTTGAAATATTTGACCATATATAGTTTAGTTAAGTATATGTTGTTATGTGTAGTTATATATGGTACACATGTATATGATTCCAATTTGGAGTTTTAATAGTGTCCTGGAATGTGCTGATCATTGTAATTACATTTACAAACCGTTTTGTACCAAAACAACAACAATAGAACCCACAAAACCCCCCCAATCCTTGATATTACCTTTCCTTGATTTCATCTCTTTTGGTCTTTATTTTTGTTTTTCTAGAAAATATACCTGAGAAAGATCTTCATGGAAGACTTTATATCAACCGTGTTTTTCATATCAGTGCTGAGAGAATGTTTGAGTTGCTCTTCACCAGTTCATGCTTTATGCAGAGATTTACCAGTTCTAGAAATATAATAGGTTGGTTCTTGTGTTCTTACCTAATGCTAAATTTGGGAGAATGTTATTTTCCTTAGGGGGTTGAGCCTATATAAACTGATTTATGTTGTTGTGGGGTGGGATTAGACAAATTTGATTTTATTTTAGTGATATATAAGCTGTTATTTAAATGTTTGGTTAAATTTACATTGAACAGTATACAGTAGTTTTTTAATTAGATGCTATCCACATTTAAATTTAGACCCCTTGAAAACTAAAATTATATTTTTTTATTAATGTACCAGTTCAACTGGGTTGAACCCAGTTCAAAAGGGGTCAGATGTAGAATAACTGGATGCTGGTGGAGTGTGGAATAGAACCACCACTTTGTTTGGCAGTATCTTCTAAACTATGAATTCTCTGTGTCTCAATAATTCCACTCCTAGGTATACATCCATCAGAAATAGACACATGTGTACCCTGAATAACATGTACTATAGTGTTCATAGTAGTTATTTATAACGGTCTAAAACTCAAAACAGTCAAATATCCATCAATAATAGAACGGATAAGCAAATTGTCTATGTCCTAACAAAAGAATGCTATATAATAACACAAAAAACCCCAAACCACTGCCACTCATAACGGTATTAGTAAATCCCACAGACACAATGTTAAGCAAAAGAAGCCAGGCACAAAAGAGTAATACTATATAATTTAACTTTTTATAAAGTTAAAAAAAATAGGCAAAACAAATCAATGGGCATAAAGTCAGTATAGTAATTACCATTGTGGAAAGATGGGTGGGTAAATATTGGGAGGGAGCTCTTGAGATGCTGGTGTAAGTTCTATGTCTAGATCAGAGTGGTAGTACACATATGTGTTTCCTTTGTGAAAATTCATGGAACTGTACACTTGAGATTACAGTGTCTATGGTATATACTTCAATGAATATATCAAAAAAAAGTTTCATTTAGGAAATTGGCTATACTCATAAGAAGGATTTCATTAATTATGTGTTAAAAGTTCTATTGTGATAAACATCTCAAATAAGCTTACAATTAGTTTGAAACTGAATTTATCTTAAGTGTTTCAAGACATTATCTTTGGAACACATGGTTTAGCTTGCTGTGTAAAACTAGAACACAGCAGCAGCAGAGATTCATATCAGGTGAGTCACTTAGTTATAGTCAATTAAGTAGAGTTTGTGATCTAAGTATTTTATTAACCATTAGATGGTATTCCTTTATTTAAAACTTTTACATAAATATAATTATATATTCACAGATTATATCATTGGTATGGATTCTAGGTACAAGATTTTTTTATTTCTTATTATTCATAGTAGAGTAGCAGAGACATTTAACTAACTGATAGCTATTGAGTCTTGTAATTGTTTCATAGTTTTAAAAAATCATTTTTTTTTTAGTTTTAAAAATGTGGAATATCCAAGAGATATAAATCTTCCTTTTCACTCAGTAGTTTATATTTAACTTATATCTCTTCTGAATCTGTTTTTTATTTTCTTGTTATTCATTTCTGCCTGGAGAACTTGATATTTCAGAAGAGTTGGTACATTATTTCCTTAATTTTCTAAGATGATGTCTGTTGGTGTGGCACTGCCATTTTTATGGCTGAAAAGGCCCATGAAGAACTAGCGTGTTATTCCATGCTGATACTAAATGAAGTTGTTTTGAAACACAACTGCATTTGTTGTCTGATATCATATCTGACTTTAATGTGGATGACTGTATCTGCTATCTGATATTATAAGTGGCTTTGGGAATAAAGGTTTCTGGTTAATTCCAAATTAAACAGTTATAGTCACGTTGCTGGGTAGACTTAGAATTAGTCAGAAGCTTTGTCCCGGAGGAGAATCTGCTCATGACTGCAAACCAAACTCTTATCCTCTGAACTTGTTACCTGGTAATCAAAGTTGTGTTTTTTGAAAATGAGTTTCAAAGGCTTCTTTTAAAAAAATATTTAATGATAATTTTTTCATGTAATCAGTTATTTGTGGATTTAGTCTAATTGCAGCATTAAAATGGCTACTACTGGATCTATTTTTTTAAATTAGTGAGCTTTTAAATTGGTATTATTTTTAATCTTTGTTTACAGTTGTACAGCACTACTTGTAATTAAAAGCTGGTTTTAAGTCCTTTTACCCAACTTTTTAATTTTGAAAAAGTGTTATTCTTCAGAAAAGTTGCATTAATAAACACCCATATACCCTTCACCTAGATTCACCACTTTTTTTATTGTGTTAAAATGTACATAACTTAAAATTTACCATTTTAACCATTCAGTGACATTAAGCACATTCACATTATTGTGCTAACATCACCATCATCCATCTCCAGAACTTTTTCATTTTCCCAAACTGAAGTTCTATACCCATTAAACAATAGTTTTCCATTCTCTTTACCCCCAGCTCCTGAAGATCACCATTCTATTTTCTGCCTCTACAAATTTGCCTACTCTAGGCACTTCATATAAGCAGAATCGTACAATATCTGGCCTTTTGTGACTGGCTTATTATGTAATACTTAGCATAATGTCTTCGGAGTTCATCCATATTGCAGCATGTGTCAGAATTTCATTCCTTTTAAAAGCTGAATAACATTTCAGTATATACATATACCACACTTTGTTTATATATTCACTTGTTGGGGGACATTTGGGTTTTTTCCACATTTTGGATATTGTGAATAATGCTGATATGAGCATAGATGTTCAAGTATCTGTTTGAGTCCCTGCTTTCAATTCTTTTTGGTACTCCTAGAAGTGAACTAGCTGTATCATATGGTAATTTAATGTTTAATTTTTTAAGGAACAGCCACACTGTACCATTTTACATTCCCACCAGCAATGAACAAGGGTTGCATTTTCTCCACATCCTCACCAACACTTGTTATTTTTTAGTTTTTTAACAATAGCCATCTAATGGATGTGAAGATTCACCAGTTTAAAACTGTATTACATCAAAGGGATTCTTAAAGTATTTGTTCTGAAATTTCAGCTTTTTATTACTTCGGTTCACTTTATCAAAATGGCTCATGTGTCCTTTTGTGCACTGTTGCCATTTAAAAAAAATTTCATTCCAGATTTTTTTGTATTTTGATGAGCTTTATTTAGGCCTTGGGGATTGACTATTCTAAGATGTTGTTAATTAGATGATGTTCTGGCACATGATATTCAGGAGGCCCTGTTGCTAACATTAGTGAAAATACAAGTGTAACATACGGGAGGAGACAGATACTTTTCTTTTATCTTGGTTGATAATTGCTTTGTTGAGCAGTTTTAAAAGAATTCAATGATATCTTTAAATTCTGCTTCTGATTAATAATTGATTATTTGTATCATTTTCTGGAAACAGGCTGACGTATAACCAAAGTAACCTTCTAAGAAATATTTTAGAATTAATAGTGTATCTTCTTTCATGTGCACCTAAATAAACCATTTTTACAGCACATCCTGGGTGATAGGTTCCGTGATTTGTGATGTTGCCTTTTTAAGTTAGTCATAAGATTTTACCAGGTATTCAAAAGGCAGCCTCAAGGTCCCTCATTAAATCCTGAGGCCTGGCTATATAAAACGTTGAGAAAAATTGGCTATCTCATAAAGCCTTGCTTCACTCCTTTAATGATGGGTCATGGGTTAGATGAAGGCTCCTGTGCTATAGTATGTTGATGAATAGCAGCCAGACATACTGAGTAATTGCCTTAAGTCCATTTGTGCTAGCAGCATTAGGTGATTTAGTCAGGTCTTTGAATAGAGTTCATAATGTTCTTATCTATACTTTCCTAATTTTTGGCTTGCGTGAAATGACCTTTATAGTATAGTGCTGTGTTGTAAAGCTATATTTCTGTTCGAAGTGTGTTTTTACTCATTGTGTTCTTTCTAAACAAATAAGAGAGAATTTTGATGAATATATTGCCATAAATATAGAGATTATCCTATAGCCTTCTTAATATAGAAAGGGTTATATAATCATTTATATTCTTTTGCCCCACCTTTATTACAAAGATTTCAGCAAACAAGATTTCAGCCAGTAACATTACATGATTTCTCAAAACTGACATGATTTCTCCACAAGTTGGTATCAAGATCATACTGTTGCATAATGACAAATGTCTTTCAAAGTTTCATCCTCAATGATGGGAGCACTGAAGTGTTGTTCTGTCTCTGATGAGGCTGGTGCCATTGCTTCTCTTCAGTTACTGGAGACTTTAAAAAGAAGCCTATAGATGAACCAAATTTTAATCTTAGCTTCTAAAGAAAATGAAAAGTATGTTAATGGAAAACAATTTAGAAATAAATGGATCAGAGATGGGGAATATGTCACTTATAAGAAGAATGCCTAACATTTAATCTCTCTTTTGTTAAATGTTAAACTTATAACAAAGTTAAAAGGAGGTTAGGGCTGGTCAAAAAAAAAATTAAATAATTTAAAAATTACTCCTTTTATTCCATTTAAAGTCAAACCCTTCAAGTTTCTAGATCTAACTTGTTTTATGTTTGCTGTGATTAGATGTGGTGTCTACCCCTTGGACTGCAGAACCTGGAGGTGATCAACTGAGAACCATGACCTACACTATAGTCCTTAATAATCCACTTATTGGAAAATGCACTGCTGCCACTGAAAAGCAGGTACATCTACTCTGGCAGTATTCCAAAGGAATCATGCGTGTGGGAAGAGAGAAGATACCTGTCATAGTCACCGGTTTACTAGACAATTTCAAGAAATAAGTGGCAAGAAAAAAAAGGGCGGAGAAATTGTTACAGGTTAAAAGAGACTTTAGAGGCATATAGATCATATCTACCCAATCCTAATTTAAACGAAGTATTTATGAGATTTAAGGAATTGTTCATTTTTTCTATGGAATAACGGTATTATAGCTATGTTTTAAAGAAAATAATACTTATTTTTAAAAGAAATACACTGAAGTGTTTATGGGTAAAATTATATTGCTGTCTGGGATTTCCTTGAAAAGTAATCTAGCCAGGCAGGCAGGATGGTGAGAGGGAGGGGATGTGGGGTTCGTTATACTTCATTTCTACTCTTATGTATGTTTAAAATTTTTCATAATAAAAGATTTTAAAAAGAATAGTACTGAAATATGATTTACAAGATCATGACAAGGGTTAGGGCCAAATGGGGAAGAAATTGAGTTTTCAAAAATGAATATAAGCTATTTCTTCCTCTGTGACCAGCATGGCACAGTCTTATAAAGGAGGGTGTGTGTGTGCCCAGTTTGTGTTGAAGTATAGTGTGTCTGTTCTGTAAATATCTATTAACATATGAACTAGTTGTGTTCTTGTAGTTTTGTCCATCAGTATTAAAAAGGACTTGTTTCTTTTCCTTAAGAATTTTTTCAATAGATTGTCAAATGTTTAAGAAAAGTTTGGTATTTTGGTATTGAGAAGTCTTTGATAACCTTGGAAACTTTTTTTTCTTTTTTCCTTAGAGATAAGTAGAAAAGGTGTGGTTAAAATGAGAAAGGTTTGGCCAACAACCGCTTTAAATATTGTTTAGGAAAAGCGATGTTTTGTTTGGCTGTCTCCCTCCTTCACTTTTTTGGTAAAGGATGGTTTTGTTAAACTTTGATTAATTTTGAGGTGGGATCCTTGCTTTGTTCAATTAAATTTTGAATTTTTCCCCTAATAGGAACATTTAAAACTCTTTAATAATACACATAAGACATTATATGGTACTTTTCTCCTCCTCATGCCAAAAAGAAAAAAATAATTGTACAGTAAAATGACAAACAGGCAACAAATACTATTTCTGCAGATTCCTTCTTCCAATTCATAGATAGCAGAGCTGACATGGAGACTCTTCTAGTTTCATATACAGGGTTCTCATGTCTTTTGTAATTTTTAAGAACTAATCCAGTATACAAGGGTACTTCACAAAGTTCATGGAAAGATTCACATTATTTTTAAATTTCTGTTTCCACAAACTTTTTGAAATACCCTCGTAAATGTTCTAAATTGGAAAGAAACTTCATATATTACACATGTATATGCAATTTTTCTTTGTTATTTTGGCAGACACTGCATAGAGAGAGTCGGGAAGCACAATTTTATTTGGTAGATTCGGAAGTACTGACACATGATGTCCCCTACCATGATTACTTCTACACCCTGAACAGATACTGTATCATCCGATCTTCAAAACAGAAATGCAGGCTAAGGTGAGCTACTGTAAATGAGTGTTTTAGTCAGGATAGGCTAGATTATGCTCTGGTCATGTATTAATCCTGAATTCTTAGTAGTAGCTTTACACAACAAAGCTTTATTTCTTGCTCAAATTACTTGTCCAACAGTGGTCAGTAGAGGGATGGGGCTCCGCACTCAAGGCCCCAGCTGAAAAAGGCTTTGACATCCTGGAGCTACAGGTTCCAGAGTATGTGTCATGTCAGTTGCTACAAGAAGAGAGTGCTGTAGAATTGTGCTCCCATTCCATTGGCCAAAACTAGTCATATCCCCCTGTTTAATGGCAAGGGGGCTGGGAGTTCTTAGGGACACATGATGAAGCAGTAACTGACTGTGCTGCAATGGGAAATGAGCACTGTTGGTGCATTAAAGACAGTGATGGGCTTAGTCTCAGTTAATGCAGTTACTTTCAACTAATGTATGACCACTAGAGATTTTGATATACAAGGCATTTAGAAAATTTAGCATTTATTTTTGAGCCTTTATTGCTATTTAGGTAATGAAAATTTGGGGCTCCAAAGTGGAAAGAAATAAAATGGCAAGTACTTAGAAGGAAAATTTGATGAAATTATTAGTAACAGTAATTTTTTAAAGAAGTTATTAACAATGAACAAATTTCCTTTTATAATCTTAATGACTTTGAATCCTTTTGGCTTTCCACTGAATATAACCTTACATTTAGTTGCAATATTAGTATAACTAAAGTTTGTCCTTAAATAAATATTCTTCTTTCCTTTTTATCCTATTAGAGTTTCCACAGATTTGAAATACAGAAAACAGCCATGGGGTTTTATCAAATCTTTTATTGAGAAGAATTCCTGGAGTTCATTGGATGACTATTTCAAACAGCTTGGTTTGTAAATTTTTTGATTTATATATTTTTGTAAAGATAGCATTTATTAACAAAATGGGTTGATTCTTCATTTGGATTGACAGAACCAGCAGATGATGTTGGAATGACTCTCACTGAAGTGGTTCCAACTACTCCACTTGTTGAATTTCAAAACTTTTAATTTTCATTGGTCTAATAAACATATCTAATGCTTATAATATGCCAGACATATAATAACGTTCTATGTGCTTTATAAATATTATCTCATTTCATAATCTTAACAACCCTGTGAGATAGGGATGATTTTTTTTTTCCCGTTTTATTAAAGAGGAAATTGAAACAGATTAAAACAGAGATGTTAAGTGACTTGTCCACTGACCTACACAGTTAAGGGCTGTCATATTCCCTGCCTCTGCAAGGAGCCAGGGAAGCTGACTGCAGTCAGGGACTGAATAACCTGATCATAGATATATACTTGTGCTTTCTAAGACCTACCTGAAAAGTCCTCAGGCCCACATCTCCCTTATCTGATGCAGTTTTCCTGGGCTAACACAGGCCCACTTAGCAATGATATTATGTACATGTACAGATTTGGTGGAGGTGGGTACTGGAAGCTGACTGGGGAAAGTAACACCGTTGGTCTGTTTGGATATTTCTTAATATATACATGAGGGAAAAATATATATACATACATGAGCATAATTAATTTTACTTGAAGAAAAGCTGGTGGTCAGTCAGCTCAGGGTATTAAGGCTTTAACTAATCTAGTTTGTTGATTATTTATTTTCCTTACCTTTCTTCCTTTGGCTGTTTCATTGGCAGCAGAGAAAATGAAGCTCAAAATTAGTTTGGCCACTGGATAATGAGCTTCTAAAAAAAAAAATCCGGTGATGAAAAAAGTTGAAACAAATTACAAAATGAAATTTTTTGCAGGTTTTTTTTACTAGTGCTTACTTTCTTACAAACCCTCATTGAAAATTAGAACTTTTATATGCTACTCCTTCCTTTGAGGTTGACGAGTCCATAATATATATTGGAAATCTTTCTAATGATCCAGTGTAAGTGGGTAGCCTGTTGTTTCCATAACTGAAATCATTACATTAATATTTAATATAGCACATGGCAAATTTGCTCTGGTGATCCCATCATTTATTAATACACATTCTTCCTAGAATAACGGAACCTCATTATGGGTCATTATACTCTCCTAAAGTTTTTATTAAGAGTAAAGTTTGAATCTAGGCCATAAGAAGCTAAAGAGTAAAGTTACTAAGGCTTAATAAACAAGCAAACAAAACAACAACCAAAAAACCCTTGTGTCACAGTTGAGAAGGTTTCCTTACTATCTAAAGATCCTTTTTTTTTTCCTTCTTAGAATCAGATTTGTTAATGGAAGAATCTATGTTAAATCAGTCCGTTGAGGACCCTGGAAAACTTAGTGGCCTCCGAAGAAGAAGGCGAACATTCAACCGCACAGCAGAAACAGTTCCTAAACTTTTTTCCCAGCACTCTCATGGAGATGTGGGCTTAGAGACCAAAGGCAATATTAAAGGTAGTTGTCACCTGGTAAACCAAGATGAAAGATTTCAGTTTAAGGGCCAGCCCGAGGCTCACTGGGGAGAGTGTGGTGCTGATAACAACAAGGCCACGGGTTCAGATCCCTATATAGGGGTGGCTGGTTAGCTCACTTGGGAGAGTGTGGTGCTGACGACACCAAGTCAAGGGTTAAGATCCCCTTACTGGTCATCTTTTTTTTAAAAAAAGAAAGATTTCAGTTTAGTTATATGAAGCAGAATGTTCCTCTTTTATAAGATATGTTAGTTAGGAGGTCTCTCTTCCTTCCTTTTTGGATAATGTTTATCAAAATCTGAATTCTTTAAAACTAATATGTAAGTATAAAAGAGTGGTTGCAAAATGGCAGGTATATGGCCAATAGAAGTATTTTATTTGAACCACATGGCACTTTAAAAATTGGACATTTTTATTTAAAAACTCAGATCCAACAGCAGTTGGTCGGGATTTCTGCTGCCTTGTTGGACTGAGTGTGTGCTCCCCAGCTTGCTGCAGTGCCTACCACAATCCTCATCCCTCCACTTCTGAAAGTTTCACTCATTTATTTCCTGCCTAGCATTTACAGACATTTGACTTCTATTTTTGAGTATACTGCTCTTAATCCTTATGTACTGTCAGGGCCAGCCCAGCAAAATTGCAAAGATGAAATTTGACTTTTATTATACCCACTCTCAATGTTGAAGACACCTTATTTCTACTAACCGTTATTCCCTCCCTTTTGGAGCTATAAAGCTGTGACATCTTCATCTTCCTACATTATCAAATCTCCTTCTAAGGCTTACATCTTAGTGTGACTATGTTTATCCACTATTTAAGATTAATGGTTCTTTAATTTTAGAATTTAAAAGTTTAGGCAACTTTGAATAGATGATTTTTTTAAAGAGGGAAGCATTGTACATAAACCCTGCTCAAATATTATTTGCAGAGATAGTACTTAGCTAGATATCATACAGGATGTATTGAATTGCTTATTTAATTTTAGGGTAAATTAATTTGTAATATAGGCCAAATTTGAAGGACTGCTGTAGGTTTTCTCTTTGTAGATTTGTTTCATATTATTCAGTTTATCAGAAATCAAAAAAGGGGTAAAGGGAATTCACAATAAATCTTTTTTTCTTTATAAATAATTTTTAAAATTTCTTTTCCAATAATTTAGTTTTTATCAGTTGTAATTACAGTCTTCATTCTAATGTGGGCTTTTTCTTGTGATCTGCAGGAAAGAAAAAGGAAGTGAAAAGCTATAACACAACTCTTATTATGGTGATGAGTATTTTGTAAGTATTTGTTGTGAATGCTTATTTTGTTCACGTCTTCATTTATCTTTACTAGTTTCCAAAAGAATTTGAATGCATTTATATATTATTGTGTAGAAATTTCAACCATTTGACTAATTTTGGCCTATAAAAAGCAATTTTATAGGTTTCATTATGATAGTTTTTGATTATGATTTTCAGAAGAATTATTAAATTTGAGGTAGTACAAAGTATACATTCAACAAATGTTTTTACTTTTTAACTAATCTGATTTATTTTTACTATCATAAGTTTTTATGGGGAGTTCCATAAATTTAAAGGGAACATATATATGTACATGCTGGTGAAGTCCCAATAATACTATTTTACTCTATTTGATTAGACCAGTGGTTCTTACTCTTTACTGTGCATGAGAATCACTTGGAGAGTTTGCTAAAATGCAGATTTCTTGGCCCCAATACCAGAGATTGATTCAGTGGGTTTTAAGTAGGGATCAGGAATCAGTATTTTAAAGCACACACTCAAGTTATTCCAATGCAAGTGATCTGAGCATCACATGGTGACAAAACTGGGGCAATTAGTCTGAATCTCAGAGTCTTCTATAGGAATTTACTAAGCCAGTCATACTTAGAGTACTAATATCTACATGATTCTGTATGGATCTTGAGGTTTTCCCTTAGGTTTAATTGAATTGATTCTGACTCAGTGATACACTCTGGGTGATAATTTTTTGGAATGAAACTCTTATGTCAGCTGTTTTTTCTAATTATAGATTTTAGAACATAGAAAATGTTTCTTTGAGTTTTATAAAAGGTTTTCATTTGCTACTTAAATTGGTTTGCTCTGATCATTTTGAATAGCAAATATTATCAGTGTTCTTTTGCATTACTTTGCAGAAAATCTACTCATATGTTGATGTGTTGATCTATATACCATCTCAAAGCCGTAATTCATGGATGTGATTTTCTTGCTACTACCTTAAATTTTTTTTTTTAATCCTCTTCTTCACGGGTAAAGGTGAATACTACATATTTTTAAGGGCAAGTCAATATTTTAACAGGAAAAAAAGTAGATAGATATGATGCCACCTATATATTTGCGTATATGTGTAATAAGTATGTATCCATTCACTTGAAAGTATGCTGTGAAAAACCAATATATTAAGTTCGTTTGGCATGTAATATTTTATATATGACAGCATTAATGTATATTTGGGATTTGATACTTCCTTTGTTCAAGATGAACTAGAAGAAATTTTTGCTGAATGGTAATTTTTTTTTTTGGCCTCCACTGGGAATAAGAAGTACATCACAATCTACCTAAGATCAGCTCCATATTGATCTTCATTCCTTCTTGAAATGCAGCATTATGGGTGTGTAATTGCTTAAGCCAAAGGCACCCAAAAATAAATCCAGAAAGCTTACCTTGTAGATTTCTAAGCTGGTTGTCTCATGTCAACATTAGCTGGGATTCCTAGTGGAGAGGAGAGATGTCAGAGACAACCACAACTTGCAAGTTGGGGCTATTCAAGGACTTTTATTGTCGCTCTAGTTACCTTTCATCTTTTCACTCAATATCTACTTAATATTTAAAAGTAATTATTTTTAAACAATAAAATAGGGATGATTGATTTAAATAACAACAATAACTGGAAAATGGTTTAGATAATATATATTTTGAAGCTTTTGCATGTATATTCTGCATTAGCAATGCTTTAGGTCTGGATAAGTGAATTAACCAGGTATAATTTGCTCTGCCTAGTTTGCTGTTACTGGTTTTATTGAATGTGACACTGTTTTTGAAGCTGTCAAAGATAGAATATGCTGCTCAGTCCTTTTACCGTCTCCACCTCCAAGAAGAGAAATCTTTAAAGTAAGTTTCCCCTGCCCCCTGACCTGTTTTCACCATATTATTTCAGTAATTCTTTAGTTGCAAAAAGTTTAAGTTCAGTTGCAGAGATTTCGGTCAGCTAACTATCCTGTGGTTATAAACAGCTTGCTTTTTTTGTTTAATTTTGTATTTTGTTTGCTATTTTATGGGGTGCTGAAGGTTCTGGAAATGAAAGATAAGAAGCTATTCTCTTGATTTTGAAGATGGTATTTTTCTTTCAGTTTACCCTCTGATATGGTGTCAAGAGCAGAAAATACTCAGAAGAACAAAGATCAGGCCTGTCATTTAAAATTAGTGCTCCGAAACTCCATAGCGATGCTCGAACAGGTAGGCAACTCTACATACCACAGTACTTAGTATCTTTGTACCTGTATGAATCACTTGCTCTTCTGGTTATGAGAGAATATTTATTATACCATTATTTGAAGAAAATTTCTGTATTATGTATATTAGTTTATAGCTACTTGTGTTTATTATTTTTTTTTTACAAAATGGGAACATTCTATATACACTGTTGTATACCCTTTTTAAATTAGTAATGTATTTTGAAAATGTTTCCATATTAGCATGTATACATCTACTTCATTCTTTTGATTGATCCTTCTAGATAAAATTTTATACTTAATATTAACTCTTTCTATAGAAATGGTAACTACTATATACATTATTCATTATTTTGTTTTTATCTATTAACCATTTATCTTGATACTTCCATATCAGTACATAAAGCACTTCCTCTTCTTTTAACAGCTGCATAGCATTCAACTGTATAAATTTGCCATAATTATTTTACCAGTTCTCCATTGAAGAATGAGTTATTTTGGTGTTTTGCCATAAACATTGTATCTAGAACATAGTATCATCAGTACGTGCTGCTCAGTCCCATGAGCCAAAGCTTAGGATTCCCATTGAAAAACGAAGATTAATATTTTCATTATGAATATGATATCTGCTTACTTTTTGAAACTGAAAGACAGGGAATAGTAGAAGAGAAGTAAAAGTATAGTTCTAACATTCAGATACAATCTGTTAATATTTTATTTTATTTCCTTCCATCCTTTTTACTATGCATAAGGTTTTTCTTAGAAGATTTAATTATTGAGCATTACGTAGGATGTCATTAAGGCACTGAAGGTTACAAGTTCAACTAGGAACTCTTCAGATGCACAATGTCTACAGTTCCTTAGCAACCTTCCCGTCCTACTACTCTGAGCAAGGAGCGTATCATGTTCTCAGTTTTCTCCTCATCCTCTCTTACCGTTTCCCCCTCACTCTCAATTGATGCCCATGCCTCAGAGAAAAGAGAAACTCCTAAAACCAAATCTACAAACCTCCTGTCCCTGCACCCCATCCTCGTCTTCAATCCTGTTAGAAGCATTCCTCTGTCTATGGGAGGCAAGTCCCAGTGCATGTTAGTGGGAAACTCCATCCATCACCCTCTAGTTTCCCCATTCTCAGTCTCCCTCATTCAACTGGATCTGTACCATCAACACATGACCCTACTCTGTTATGTCCTATATTAACAGCTCACATCATCCACATCCTTCTCCATCTACTCATCTATCTCTCTATTCCCTTTCACAGTCGGGCTGTTTCAGAGTTGCCTCCTCTGGCTGTTACTACTTCATGTTTCATAACCCATTCACTTTTTAAAGTTTTTATTTTCATCAAAATCACTTGTTTACATAGTTTAAAGATTTAACTTGCTCTACAAGGTTTGTTCAGAAAAATGGCAATCCCAGCACCCTTTTCCCCATTTCCTTTCCAAAGACAACTATATGTAACTCTCTTAGTTTATTCATCTCCATATTTGTAAATAAGCATGTATCGATACTTGATTTTTCAGTTTTAGACATTATCTTTTGATTCCCTGTTATGGAAAACAAGGATTTGGTTTTCTTTCCTTCCACTTACCCCTCCCCCTCCACTCCCCCCCTCCACTCCCCGCAAAACACACATTTCAGACTCCTCCCGCCTTCATAGTGAAGTTATAATTTAACTTCAACTGGATCGGTTCTCAGTATTTACTTTGTTTTGACTAACTTTGTTATTCTGAGCTGAGCCATAGAATAAACCATAGCTACTTTTTCTTTTCTGTGCTTTTTGCTATCCCTCCAATGGTCTTATAGTTAGTTTATCAGTATTATTTATAAGTATTTATCCTCTAATTTTCTGTTTATAAATCTCCTCTCAAATCTTCACTTACTCAGGTATTCTGTTGATGGAGCCTTGCGACTGGGTCCGGTTAGGTCTAGTGGCTCTCTATGCCTGGAGCATGGCTGTCATCCTGGGGATTCCTGTTGTCAATCTCTGTTTCCTATGTCCTGTGTTCTCCTTTCCTGGTTTACTTTCTCCTTTTAACAGAGCACATTCTCTAGTAGCTTCCTGAGAAAGAAAGATTGGAGGTAAATATTTAAAATTTTCCTATCTGAACATTTTTTGTTATACTGTTTCCCTTGATGAATGGTTTGGCTAGGGATAGAATTCTAGGATGGAAATAATGTTCCTTCAGAACTTTGAAGGCATTGTTCCATTGTCTTTTGGCTTCCAGTTTAGAATTCTGAAGCTGTTTTTCATTCCTGATCCTTTAATCTGGAAACTCATGGCCTGCAGTTCTGGAAGTTTTCTTGAGTTATATAGTGGATGATCTCCTCCCCTCCGGTTTCTCTCTGCTGACTTTCTACAACTCCTGTTATTCAGATGTCAGCCTTCTCTTGGATGGGTTGTCTAATCTTCTTACCTTTTCTTTCCAGCTTGTGTCTCTTTGCCTTTTTTTTCTAAGAAATTTCCTTACTTTTATCTTCAAATCTTCTGTTGAGATTTTCAATTTTTGCTAACAAGTTTTTAATTTCAAAGAGCTAGTATTTTTCTGAATTGTTTGTTTTTGTGGTGTTGTAATCGTTTTCAGTGACTACAATATCTTTATCTCCCTAAGTATATTATTGATAGTTAAAATGTTTTTTTCTTCTTGCATACTTATTTTCTATCAAAATCCTTTCTCTCCATTTTAATTTCTGTCTTCAGGGTTAGAGGATTTCTTCAGATGTCTGGTCGTCCTCAGTTGTCTGCTTGTGTGGATCTCTCTGTAGACTTGGTTTGGGCTCTTTCTTGAGAATACCTGGTATCAGTATCTTCAGGTCAGATTGTCACAGGATTGGTCATTTTCCACAGAGGACTCTTCCAGTCTCCTACCTGAAGGATTATGGACTGGCTGGAACATTTTAGGAGGAGTGTAAGAACAGGGATGGGTGAGGGCAGGTCAGAAGGGATGGTCTCAGCATTCAGTGTATACTTTTTCATACAGTTCCCGTTTTTGTTATGGTACCTCTGTCCTTAACAATGCCTTGGTGTCCCACTAGCCAGACAGTGAGAGACTATTTTGTCCTGTCCAGAAAATTAAATTCCAGACTTCTGAGTAGGTGGTAGGAGAGGTCAGACACCCAGGGTTTCATCCAATTCTTATTTTGGCTCCTTCCTTTTTATTCCCTCTTCTAGAGATTCCTGGCTACCAACACCTGAGCCTTTAGAAGATTCTCTGGGGTTAATTTTGATGGTTTTTAGCACTCCCTACTGTTTGGGGATCAGCTTTCTCAGGCCTGCTAAGTCATACATCTGCTTTCCAGTTTCCAAAGTTGCACTGTTGTTGTATCCTCTTCTGTTCTCCACCCCCCCCGCCCCCCATGGATTTATGCCTTAAAAAAAAAATCCCTTTACTGTACTTTCAGTGGAGTTTCAAGAGGGGAACAAAGTTATGCATATATTTAATCCACTCATTCACTCTTCAGCTCTCTCCTGCCTGCTTTTCTTCCCCCATCATTCCACTGATATTGCTGGAGCTAAGTTCCCCAGTGGCCTCTGGCTTGTAAAAGTAATGTACCTCTTTTTCAGTCTTCATCTTAGAGTGTCAGCATTTGACAGAGCTGACCATTCCTTTCTTCAAATGTATCTAATCTTGCCCTTCTTTAAAATCATTAAAAAACCCCTCAGCTTTATTTGATATAATTCAAATTCTATAAAATTCACCCTTTTAAAGAATTTGTAGTATCTTCACAATGTTGTGCAACCATCACCACTATTGCTTCCAGAGAATTTTCATTACCCCAGAAGAAATTCCATACCCCTAAGCAGTCACTCCCCATCCTTCACTTCCCTTAAGCCTGACACCCAGTAATTTACTTTCCATTACTAAAATGGAATCATACAATATATGGTCTTTTTTGACTGGCTTCTTTCCCTTAGAGTAATGTAAAACTATTTTTTGCTGGTTAAAACCATTTCCTCTACCTGACCTCTTCCTAGCTCAAGTGCTACAGGGCTCTGTGTAGATTCTCTTCCCTTCTCCAATACTGTCTGTTTGTGCTGCTATAACAAAATACCTGAGACTGAGTAATTTATAAAGAACAGAGGTTTATTTTTTACAGTTCTGGAGGCTGGGAAGTCCAAGATCAAAGTGCCACAGGTTCAGTGTCTGGTGAGGGCCCATTCCTCACAGATGGCCCCGTCTAGGTGTCCTCACATGGTGGAAGGGACTGAAGGGCAAAAAAGGGGCTTAGCTAGTTCCCTCTAGCCCTTTTATAAGAGTCATAATCCATTCATGAGGACAGAACCCTTATGACCTAATCACTTCCCAATGGCCCCACCTCTTAATACTGTTGCATTGGGGATTAAGTTTCAACATGAATTTTGGAGGGGACATAAACATTCACACAACATCAACTCCCAAATCCATATCTCTCACTCTGACTTCTTCCCTGAGCCCTAGACTCATACAGTTACTTGCCTACCTGGCATCTTCACCTGGATGACTAACAGACATCCCAAACTGATCATGTCCAAAACAGAACTCAGTTCTCCTCAAAGCCAAAACTTAATTCTCCTCTAGTGGACCTAATTTCAGAACATGATATTACCATCCTCCAGTTGCTCAAGTGGAAAACTTAATAAAATATCTAAGTATATATTTATGTAATGGTTATTTGTTTTAGTTCGTCCCTCACTAGTCTGTAAGCTCCATGAAGGCAGGGACAGTGCTGATTTGGTTCACCATTGTATACCCGGTGCTTAGCACAGTGTCCAGCACGTAGTGGGTAAGCAATAAGTATTTGTTGAATGAAGAAATGAATACAAGAAAGACATAATTCTTACTCTTAAGTTGTCTACAATTTTATTAATCAGCTACCCATGTGTATTGTTAAAGACTATAAAAAAGTACAAGATTAAGTGTCAAAATCTTAAGTAGTATGGGTAATAATGCTTTGGGTGTTTAGAGGCATGATGGTTAGGGAAAACTACATGGAGACAGCAGGTATGGGTAAGTTTTAGATAGGTGAAGAACACGAGCATAATAACTTGCAAAGGGCTGGAAGTAGAACTTGAGTTGTTTAGAGGATAATGAGGAGACCATTGCAACTTCAGCAACAGTTTAGGAAAACAAGCCTTTCCCTTTGGATAATGTGATTAATGGACATATTGGAAGACAGAATACCCAGCAGTAGGAAGTGCAGTACTCCAGCAAATGAGAAGAACTGTAGCGATCAAACTGACAGACAGCCTAAAAAATCAGGTGTTTTATATTCAGTGTTTTATCTGGGCATCAGTATAAACAAAATTATATTAAATATAATTGTAAACTTTTGGCATAAAAATAATCAGAAAAATTTAAACAATCTGATTTTGAAAATTAATTTTGTTTGCAGCTGAAGACCTCACTCATTATGCTTCAGAAAACCTTTGATCTACTAAATAAGAATAAGACTGGCATGGCTGTTGAAAGCTAATTACCTTAAAGACTGAAACTGTAGAGATACTTCGAAGTAAAACATCTGGAAGAAAACCAGAGGATGAAGGATTTAATTGTCATAGGAACATTTCCATGTTTTCTAATTATTAGGATCTCTTAATATGAACATTCTTTTTGAGAACATTTATTTGCTAATTAGTCTCTGATAGCCTTAAGAAATCATCCTTTCAGTTCTTATACATATTTCTAAGCTGTGAATTTCTCCTGTGAACCATGAAATACATTGTGGAATTGAATTTCTATGATACAAAAAGAAAATGAGACATTCTGAATTGAGTAGTGTGGCCTCCTTTTTACAGCGTGGTGTTAGAAGTTTGATGCTTTAAGTTTATCTGTTAGCACAGAATTAGTATGTGTCCAACAGACTGCTTTCAAGAGGCTAAAAAATATAAGAAGAAACCTCTAAATCATTACTAATTTTAAAGGATCAGTTTTCAGGCATATATCGTAACATTTCTAGGTTTGACTACTGTATACAAGTTTGACTACTAAATATTACAAGTTCTCCAGCCATGTTGTATCTTTATAAAAGAAATAGTGTTTTTTCTTAAGGTGGCTATCAGATGTAAGATTATATTGCCTCTTCATACATTAAATGGCAGAAGAGTCAATTTAGGAAAAAGAAACATGTAGGATACCAACATGTAAAACGAAGAACCATCCTCTGAGTTTTAAAAACCAGGAGATTATGTTAAAACTTGGGCATTTAGTGACAGATCAAATATACTTGAACTAAGTTTGGCTTCAGCTTAGCAATCTTTCATGGCAGAAGTGACCCTTCTGTTTGAAAATGATTTATATATTAGTTTTCGTTAGCCATGGATGGCTTCATTGTTCATATATGTGCGTGGCTCGTTTTAACAGTTGGTAAGTTATAAGCCAGACACATACTTTAGCTCTTTAAAAACTTTTGGGGGCATGTATGTTCTAATACAAGTGCCCTTACTTTGAAGTTGTGAGACACATGCTTTGGCTCTTTCATAAGTTTTTAGGCATATATGTCTCAATACAAGTGGTTCGCGAAAATAAGGACTTTGTGAACTGACTTAAAATCCGATTTTTTTCCCAAGAGTTAGGGAAAGTGCAGGAAGTGTTTTATTGTTTTATCCTCTTGAGTTAAGAATATATATTCTTACTGTTTGAACAACTATTGTCTTTAGTTGAATGTTTTCTTTTTTCCCAGGGTCACCAAAGCCACATGGCATTGCTGAAGTCATTTTTGAGATGCTTGTAGAGAATGAAAATATTGACTCTATTAAAAGGGAAAATGGGTTTCTCTGGGTGAATCCCAACTAGACTACCTGGGGGTACCAGTGTACCTACTTGGAGTTTTTTTGGTAAGGAGTTATTAAATGTCTGCCTGTAAGCAAGAGTGACTGGATTACAAACCTGAAACTTTCTCTTTTATATTCACAAAAGTGATCACTGACCAACTGTTTTTGTGATGTTTCTTTAAAACTTGTACTTTATAATAATATACCTCAAAGATTACCAAAGTAAGTTGCTTTGTAAATTAAGACTAAATAATGTATGTATGCAGAATTCAATTAATAAAAATTTGAGCCTGTTATGTAAATTGATTATCAATAAAACCCAAAATGTCTAAGTTGTAGTTTTTTCGTTTTTCTGCTTAAAAAACCCCAAAAAACTAGAAAGTCTACGGTAGTGAAAACGTGTACATGGGCCCACATACTAAAAATTTTGTGCAAAAATAAAACCCAAAGAGGATTCTTATCTCAGGGCAATCTCATTCCAACTATGCAGACTCCTGGAACAAAAGTACTGGAGAGGCCTGCCGGTCTAATGTAAAGATTGCTCTCCAGAAATCATGAAAATGAACAAGTTGGATAAATTAACAGATCTGGGAGCCGTGATCGGCCTTTAAGGGAAGGTCAGCGAATTTGGGGGAGGTACCTCGGTAGCATTTTGCTGCGCTGATCTCCCCCACGCCTGTTGCGGCGTCTGAAAGAAGGCTGGCCAGCCACAGCCTCACGTAGTTCGGGAATCCTCCGGTCCCCTGCTTTCCCGTACTTCCGTCTCCGCACCTCTCCCTCACCCCGAGGGCTCCGGAGGCTGCCGCTCCGACGCGCCGCCCGCAGGCACGGGCGGCGACTGGGGCGGGGCGGGAGGTGCGGGGTCCGCCCTGTGCCCCAGCCGCCCGGACCCGCTGCGGGAGCCGGTCCTCCCGTCCTCCGGCGCCAGGGCCGCGGGCCCCGCTGGGCAGCGGGCGGCGCACGTGCGGGAGGGGATCCCCGCCGCCGGGGGCGGGACAGCGGAGTCCGGCGGACCGGGGGGAGGGGGTGGCGGTGGGGACCGTGAAAGGCAGATGCGCTGCAGCCCGGGCCGCGGCGGGCTGTGGTCACAGGTGGGCGGCTGCAGCGAGGGAGCGGCCGAGCGGAGCCGGGGTTCCCGAGACTCCAGCCGACACTCCCGGAGCCCCGCGGGGGCCGAGATCCGGAGACGCGTCCGCGCCTGGGGAGGAGCCGACCCGCCTCCCCTTGGCCGCCGCCTCCTTGACTGCCGCCGCACCTCCGGCCAGAGGGCAGGTAACTTCCTTGCCAAGGTCATTCTCCGGGCGGGGCGGCGTTCGAGGCCCGCCCACGTCCTCCCGATTGGCGGGGGCGGAGGAGCGCTCTGCGCGGCGCCCGAGAACCGGGGCTGGACGGCGACCGGAGCGCTGCGCGGGAGCCCGGGAGCGTTCCCGGAGCCGGTTCGCCGGCCCCAGCAGCCGGGCGCGTCCACCGGTGCCCGCGGGCATACGCTGCGCTTCTCCCCGCAACCCGAGGGTAAGTTTCCACCAGCGCCCAGGCTCGGGGCGGGGACGGCTCGGCCCTCCCCAGCCGACACCCGCAGGTGAGCGCAACCGCCCGCGCCCTGGCTGTCGCTATGGGAACATATGGTGGTGCCCAGACGGCTGCTGGCCCGAATGGGAAGGCGTGGGGAAGGCAGCTTGGGGCCCCAAGAGCCCTGGAGCCACTTGTCTGGCCAGGCAGAGCCACAAAAGCCTAATGAAAACGGGGCCCCATCCCCCTTTTTCTTGTCATTTTTGATTGCTCAGGCGTTGGCGGTTAATCAGAGGCGTGGAAGTGTTTACAAGACGTGAGTTGTGTTCTTTCCACCTTTACCTTCTGAGGACCCCTTACGCCTCGGGGTGGCAGGTGCAAATCATGACACAGAAGGGCAGCATGAAGCCAGTGAAGAAAAAAACCGAAGAACCTGAATTGGAGCCCCTGTGCTGCTGCGAGTACATAGACCGAAATGGGGAGAAGAACCACATGGCCTCTTGCTTGTGTGATTGCCAGGATCTCGATGAAGGGTGCGATAGGTGAGAACTAAGCGTTTCTTGATGCTGACCCCACTGGCCCTTTTGAGAATTACCAAATATACTTTCGGCGTAGCCATCGGAACGCTAAAATTTTCTATTTTCAAGGATCTAAAATTGGGAGTTGTTTTCTCTGTCAAGTGAGAGGATTTTATAAATTACGCAGCAGTGCACAACTGTCCAGCTTAGTTTACTAGGAAATGATTTTTCTTTTAAAGAGAAGATAAGAGAACAGACAGAGAAAGGGACAGTAGGCAAGTTAATTGTATAAAACAATGAAATGCAAGTTAACAGAATCTGTAAGTTTAAAATGAACGTGTTAATTCCAGAAAGTTTCTTTATTCTCAGTGGTCTCAGCATTTAGAGACTGCTTGGGACTGAGTTGCACCTGGCCGCAACTGGCCTTGCAGGTTGAAAGATCCTTTTCCTTGGCCGGCCCCGTGGCTCACTAGGGAGAGTGTGGCGCTGGTAGCACCGAGGCTGTGGGTTCGGATCCTACATAGGGATGGCCGGTGCGCTCGCTGGCTGAGCGTGGAGCAGACCACACCGTGCCAAGGGTTATGACCCCATTACCAGTCAGGGGGAAAAAAAAAAAAGAACCTTTTCCTGCTGTTGGTGCTAGGTCTCACCTTTCGTTTCTGGGGAGGAACTCCAGCCAGCAGGCAAACGCTTCTCCCTGGATTGACTTTTCAGTGCGCGCAGCAACGCTGTCTTAATTCATCATATAGTATTTGGCTTTTATTTTCACCACTATCCCAGTGATGGAAATTACTATCCAAAAAGATAATTTTTAACATCACTGAAAAGAATTTGTATCAAACAGTAATTTCCTAAATAATTCCATTTCCATTTCCTAAATAATTATATATTTAAAAATTGTTAGCATATGGAAAGCATATGTGGGAAGAATAGAGATGTTAGAAACTTGCTTTTCTCATTAATGATTACTTCTGGTTTAAAAAGTCATTGCAATTGCTGATTGTTGACTTAGAGCTTGGTACATTAATCTAGCCATGAAAAGCATTCCCTGGGGACTACTGCAGTCTAGTACTAACCTTGACTCTTATTGACCCCAAAACCCCCTTTTTTTAAAAAAGATGACCAGTAAGGGGATCTTAAGCCTTGACTTGGTGTTGTCAGCACCATGCTCAGCCAGTGAGCTAACCAGCCATCCCTATATAGGATTCGAACCCACAGCCTTAGTGTTATCAGCACCACACTCTCCCGAGTGAGCCACGGGCCGGCCCCACCCCAAAACCCCTTTATAATTCTTTCCTGACAGTGTCTGTAGTCTTTTTTTTACAGGTGTCTTTAAATATAGGTCCTTTAGACTTAGTCTAAAATCCATACTGAGAAAACGGAGCACTTTGCACTAATGAGCGGAGACATCATGCTGTTTCCATAACTGCCTTCACTGAAGACCACAGCTCTTCCATTAACCTTGCTAACTCTTCCTCCCTCCTAGCCCTTGAGACCTGGGCTGTCCCCTGAGTTCTCTCCTCTGCTTTTTCTATTCTCCTCTGCAGATAGGCTCCCAGGGTTTTCACTGTATGACTCCCATATAGTTTTCTCCTAGTCACTTCCCAGTTCTAGTCCTACCTTTTAAAATTGTCTGTCCAAAATCAAAGTTATCTTTCCTTAAACTGTACCTGTCCTTACTAGCCTGACTTAGTCCATTCAGGCTGCTATAATAAAATACCTTAGAGTGGTATTTTATAAGCAATATAAATTTATTGTTCGCAGTTCTGGAAAGTGGAAAGTCCAAGATCAAGGTGCTGGCAGATTCATTATCAGGTGAAGGCCCTCTTCCTTATACAGGATGCCTTCTTGCTGTGTCCTCATGTGATGGAAAGAGCGAATGAGCTGCCTTGGGTCTCTTTTGTAAGGGCACTAATCATATTCATGAGGACTCCACGCTCGTGACCCAATCACGTCCTAAAGGCCCCACCTCTTAAAACTATTGCACTGGGGATTAGGTTTCAACATATGAATTTTGGGGGGGACACAGATATTCAGATTGTGGCATTCTATACCTGGACCCCCCAAATTCATATCCTTTTCCCATGGAAAATACATTCATTCCATCCCAATAGCCCCAAAGTCTTAACTTGTTACAACATTAACTCAAAAGTCTAAAGCCCAGAGTCTGGTCTAAATATCATCATCTAAATCAGATATGGGAGAGACTGGAGGTATGATTCATCCTGAGGCAAATTCTCCTCCAGCTGTGGGTCTGTAAAATCAAATTTTGTGCTTCCAAAATATAATAATGGGACAGGCATAGCACAGACATTCCCTTCCAGAAGTGAGGAATAGGAAGGAAGGAAGGAGTGGCAGGTCCCAACCCACTAAGGCAAACAACATTAAGTCTTAAGGTCTGAGAATAATCTTTGACTGGATATCCTACCTTCTGGACACACTGAGAGGTTGGGCCCCCAAAGCTCCAGGCATCTCTGCTCTGACAGTGTTGCTGGCCACAGCCCACACTGTAGCTCTAAAGGATTAGAGTCAGGTGCCTACACCATTCCCAGTCTGGAGTGATATGCTCATGGCTCTGTCAGTCCGTGGTCTCACGGACAACCTTGCCCCCACAGCTGTACTAGGCATTGCTTCATTGGTGGCTCTCTGTGGTGGCACTGCCCCTGAGGTTCTCTAGGACAGTCTTTGAAATCTAGGGAAAAGTAGCCATGCCTGTACAGCTCTTCTACTCTGTGCCTGCAGAATTGGCACCATATGGTTGCCACCAAGGTTTACCACCTGTGCCCTTTGGATGGGTGGCCACTTTGGCCTGTACTGCACGTGGTCCCACTGGAGTCACACCTGGGGCTGCTGTGAAGCACTGTGCCAGAATATGGGGAGCAGAAGCTTGAGGTAGCACTGGGCAGCAAGCCCTGAAGTCCCATGGGCATCCTGTGCCCCTCCTATGAAATTGTTCTTCCCTCAAGGCCCTGGCACTCTGAGCTTGTGATGGGAGTGGCAGCCTCAACCATCAACAAATGCCTTCAGGGCTGTTCTTTTATTATCTCAGTGAATAGCACAGAGCTAATCCATACTGATCTCTTTATCTACACCCTTGGTGCTTGTTCCCAAGCATACTTTATCATTTGTTACAATGTAGGTAGGCTGAGAAGTCTGAGAATTTTACAAATCTTTAAGCTCTGCTTCTCTTTTGATTATAAATTCTGTCTTAAAATTGTTTCTGTCTTCTAACATTTTACTATTAGTATTAAAGAGAAGCCATGCAGCACTCCGGACACTTTCTTTAGAGATTTCTTCTGCCAAATATCCAATTTCATTGCTCCTGAGTTCTGCCTTCTAGGACACGAACACAATTCAGCCATGGTCTTTGCCACTTTATAACAAGGATGATCTTTCCTCCAGTTTCTAATAATGTGTTTTGTTTCCATCTGAGACCTCATTAGATTGGCCTTTGTCATCCATTTTTCTGCCAACATTCTGTTCATGACTTCTTAGGTAATCTCTGATTGAGGCTTTCTCTATAGCTTTTCTGAGTTCTCACCAGAATCACTCTTTATGGTATGTTCACAGAAATATAGCATTTTTCTAGCATGCACTTAAGAACTCTCCTAGCCTCTTCCTATTACCCAGTTCCAAAACTGCTTCCAGCTTTATATTTTTAGATATAGCAACACCCCACTTATCGGCACTCTGTTTTAATCTCTTTGGGCTTCTGTAACAAAATACCTTAGACTAGGTAATTTATAAGCAACAGAAATTATTGCTTACAGTTCTGGAGGCTAGGAAGTCCAAGGTAAAGGCACCAACAGATTCAGTGTCTGGTGAGGGCTTGCTCTCTGTTTTGTAGTTGGTGCCTTTTTGCTGCATCCTCACAAGGCAGAAGGGGTGAGATAAGGCAACTTATCTCATGCTGTCAAACCTTATCACCTTCTAAAAGTCCCACCTCTTAAAGCTATTACATTGGGGATTAGATTTAAAAATATGAATTTTGGGGGTGACACAGACATTCAGACCATAGTATAGTCTAAGTGTGCAAAAAAGTCGACAAATACTGTTCTGTTCACCGAGCTTAGTCATTTGACTCATACTAGTTTTGATCTCCATTCTTCTTTATGCAGACCCCAGTCCTACCTAGACTGGTTTACTTTCTGGGTCAGGACAGGTTTTGTGCCGCACACATTTCTTTCCACTGGATTACTTCACTCCCCCACCTTCACTCATACAAACGCTAGCTCGCTATCAAGGTGAAGCACAGATCCCACCTTTTTCCACAAACACCCCTCTGATGACTCCACCCAGAAGTCTTCACTCTCCCCTGAGCACTCTTTAATAATGTCTGATCATTAAGAGTTCATTGGATGACTGTTGCTTCTTTGTCACCTAATATTTCTTGAAATCTCATGTTCACAGTTAGATTGTGAATTTTTTTGAGATTCTAATGGCTGTATACCCCCCCAGGTCTAAACATTACTTGCATAGAGAGTGCATATACCTGTGTGTTTGTTTAGTGGAGAAATAATCTTGACTGTAAAATTTCTGAACCTTATATCCTCGTTCCTATTTGAAAAATGATATACGAATCTGGAAGTTTCATCTTTCGTAATAAGGAAGTAAAATGCTTGGCCTTTGGACTCTTTTGTCATTTATCCTGATGTTTGGCATTCAGTGTTCTGTGGTTTTTAATTCAGTAAACCCATATGAAGTGCCTTCTCTGTGCTCTTTCTGAATAGATGGATTACGTGTAAATCTGTGCAGCCAGAGGCTTGTGAAAGAATCATGGATACAATTTCTGATCGCCTCCGAATTCCTTGGCTCCGGGGAGCCAAAAAAGTTAACATTAGCATCATTCCTCCACTCGTCCTGCTGCCTGCTTTCCTTCACGTGGCTTCCTGGCATTTCCTGCTGGGGGTGGTGGTTCTGACCTCCCTCCCTGTGCTGGCACTGTGGTACTACTACCTCACGCACAGAAGGAAAGAACAGACTCGGTTTTTCCTGAGCCTTGGACTGTTCTCTCTGGGCTACATGTACTATGTGTTCCTGCAGGAAGTGGTCCCCAAAGGGCGTGTGGGGTCCGCTCAGCTGGCTGTTCTTACCTGCGGGTTATTTCTGATACTCTTCGCCTTGTACCGAGCCAAGAGGAATCCAGGCTACCTCAGCAGTCCAGCAAATGTTGACAGAGCTCTAAGCAGCAGCCAAACCGAATGCTTGAACAGAAAAGGGCAGGACAGGACCAAAGCATTCCCGGGAGCAGATACGACAGGCGGTCTCAACAACCGCACGCTGAAGGAGGATCCGAAGGGCTCTTCCAGGATGTCGGCTGGAAGCCCTGCCAAGGTGAAGGAGGACTGGTGTGCCAAGTGCCAACTGCTGCGGCCGGCCCGGGCATGGCATTGCCGGATCTGCGGTGTCTGTGTGAGGAGAATGGATCACCATTGTGTCTGGTATGCTGGAGAAGTCTGGAGGCTCAGAAAGTGTAAACTCATGTTAAACCCTGCAGCCACAGCCGTATTTGATCTTCCTTTGTGCTCTCCTCAAATTTCTCTCTTTCTCAGCTTGACACCTTGTAGATATTTGTGGGCTCTTAGGATGTTCCCACTTAGTCATCCGTTTTCGAGTTTCACAAATTTAGTTCCTTCAGTCATTTCCTGAAGGAGAATAAAAGTTGTTGGGGTTTTTTTTTTCTCTTTTGAACTGCTCTTCATTTATCATCAGCTTTCTAATAGAGAATTATCTACAGTTGAATCATTTTTTAAAGAAAAATTTATCAGAATCAGTATAGGCGTATTTCTTCCTTTTGAACAGAGTTCAGGAAAGCGTACGCCTGTTTTTAGGTGGCCCTTTTGTCCTCTCACCATACATCCTTAATCATTTTTGATGCTACCAATGCTTTTCACTCAACATTATTGAGTTGAGGCCCTACTGGATAACCGTTTGTGTTTTTGTGGAGACATGGGCTGCTTTTGTACCTTCCAGCTGGCCAGTGAGAAAGGAAGACAAGTAAGGCCCATACAGTGTAGAGTGCGATGTTTATATATATTGGTGCAGCTTTATTGAGTAAATCTAAACTAAAGGGAGTATAATTTATTCAGACGTGAATGCTTAAGTAACATGTTTGCAGCTTTATTGCTCTTTAGGTAGTCGTGGTTAATGAATTAAGCTTTTTTATTTTGCCTAATTAAGATCATGTAGAATTACTCCCCCTCAGAAGGGGACATAGGAGACAGGGTGATGAGGTCTGCATGGACCTCAAGTGCATGGCTCCAGGACGGGGACTTTGTTTTTAGGAGTAAACAGGTGTTTTTATTTTTAGATATTCTACTGTGTCCTCATCATTTATTTCCATGTGTGTGTTAGCCTGTTTACAAATGCTGGTTTGCAGAGGTCCTGACAGCCTCTCCTAGAAGAAGATCTCTGTCCCCTGCCAAGCATCCCGGTGTGCAGTGGGCAGAAGGGACTGCCTGTACATCCTGCCCTACAAATGGCTGTGACACAGAACTATTTTTACCTGACAAGTAGCCTGCATATGATCAAGTTGTTCTCCACCTTGTTTCTAACCTCTTTGGGTCTTTTTATTACTCTTTATATATTTAACATCTATTTTCCCATACTATATAATACTTCTGACTTAACATTTTTAAGTTATAACTCTGCTGTTTATCTCCCTTTTCTTAGCATGGTGATGACAATGTTAACTCTCTCCATATCTGGGTAATAGATTTTTACTTAATAATATTTAGGGAGATTTGTTAGCCAGGTTCTGCTTTTTACTTAATCTTGTCTTTAAACTAATGGCATGATTCTACCTTGCAAAGAGCAGAGAATGTAAGTCTGCATCCCTCAGTGGACAAGAACTGAAAAATAAGAGAACTGACTTTTTAATAACTGAAATTCACATTGTCCATATGTTAAAAGCTTTCTTATTTATTATGTGAGTTATATAGAGAACTTTTAAAAATGTGTTTGCTTTTTCTCCCATGCTGTTTGGAGGATAAATAGCTGCGTTGGAGAATCAAATCATCAAGCATTTATACTTGCCCTTTTGATCTTCTTGCTCACCTCGGGGTATGGAATAACGCTGACCTTGGACACCATTTGTAGAGATAGAAGCGTCTTCACAGCGCTCTTCTATTGTCCTGGAGTTTATGCAAATTACAGGTGAGATGTGGATACCACAGTGTGGAGGCCCACAGAGGAGGTAATGGATGTTGCCATAGGGGCTGTTACTTGCTGCTGGGTTGGCAGTTCTCAACCACAGCATGGGACAGGCGATGGGGATGCTTGCTGAGTATCCCTGACATTGCCAACAACATGGTGCAGTGGTTATGTGCATTTTTCTAGGGTAATATCAAAAGGATTATTGACCATTAAATAGTGAGGAGCCTGTACCCTACAAACGGGACCAGGCTTAGGGGGCTTCCAGTGTTGAATGACCACTCACATGCCCAGGATGGAAACAATGAAATTAAAACAATAAATAAAGACTAGCAGTTCCAAGGTATGTGTGTGGCTATGTTGTCATAAATACCAGGAAACTTCTTTCACTTCATTGCTGCTTTCCGGTGCATTTTAACTCAGTCTTAATTCCGACCCTCATGGGAAGTGTTCACCTGCTCTGTAACCTTTTTTTCATTTTAACCTCTCTTGGTTTTTCTGTTCTCCTTTTTATTTTATTTATTTATTTTCTTTAATCACCGCTCATGATTACTATGGTATCTAGGTCAAAATTTCCTTAGGCATTGTTAGGTTGGGGCCCCTCTATATATTGTGAAGATTTCCATGCAATGGCAGAAGCTGGGATTCTTCAGCCTCGGCCCCAGCCGCCCTGTCTCTTGAATGCCACAGGCTCACTGTTCCCATGTTCTTTGTTCCCTTCCCTCTACCATTTCCTCTGATGTGGGTGCTCAGTGGGGTCTGTGATCAGTCCCTTTCTTTCTTCTCAAATATTTTCAGAACAATCCCTGCTTTCTGTACATAGTACTCCTGTGTGGCATTTGTTTATTAGTCTGTGGATAGATCTCCCCATTGCCATTCTAGATCTAGACATTTATGGGTATAATTAGAATAGATCTTCCTCCTCGTCGTGGTAAGTTTCTTTCCTAGCTATGCAGAGAGTCTTATTAGTTGGTGAAATTGTTCACTAACACTGTGCACGATGCATGTCCTAAAGCAGAGCCATCTGTGCATTCTGTGGGGCGACTTCAGTGAACTGAGGAGCACTGTCCTGCCATTGGTTTGCCCTGCACTCTGCACAGGTGCTTCATGTCACCTCATCTTTATGGTGAGGTCCTTGGATTTAACCATCTCTGAGGTCCCTTTCAGCTTTACAAATGAAGATTCTGAATGAATTTATTTCCAACTATTCAATTGCAAATGTTTGAATGAAAATAATCAAATGGCAGATGCCAGTTGGCAGCCCCTCCTCGCAGTCTCATTAACGAGCCTGAAAGGAGCTTCCCTGTCCTGTGTGAGAGTTTGGCTTTAGGGAGCTGGATTGGAAATGTTACGGCGTTCTACAGGCCTTAGAAGTAAGTAAAGGGCTGCTGGTGTTGGGAGTTATATTCTTTGTGTTTATTGTCATTGGACTGAAAAGAATGGAGATTAATAACTTTAGCACTGTTCCTAAGTTCCTACCTACAGTTTCCTAAATGACGTTTATAGAAATCTCATGGTGACTTTGTTTCCTCATAAGTTAGGTGCAATTTAGGAATTACTCATTCATCTGACAAACGTGTTGAACACCATTATCTCAGGCGCTGTGCTGGTTGTATGGAGGATATAAAACGTGAAAAACATTCCTTGGTATGCTAGTAAAACATACTGCAAAGGAGGCACCAATAATTGTAAACTAAAATAGAACTTCTCTTTAAGTAAGCAGGTTACTAGCATTTTGAGGATAGAAAAGTATCTTATAGTTTAGAGGATTGGGGAAGGACACAGTTGTTAGTAATAAGTAAAAATGTATAAAATGTTAGACTGGTGACAGCCTTCTGAATGTGACAAAAATGACCAACTGGCCTTTTCCCCCCTCCCAGTTCAGCTCTGTCCTTCACCTGCGTGTGGTACTCTGTGATCATCACAGTGGGTATGGCCTACATCTTCCTGATCCAGCTGATAAACATCAGCTACAATGTGACTGAGAGGGAAGTCCAGCAGGCCCTTCGCCAGAAGACTGGCCGCCAGCTCCTGTGCGGGCTCATTGTGGACACCGGCCAGTACAATCGGGGCCTCCTGCGGAACTGGCACCAGTTCTCCACTCTGGGCACACGTGCTTTCCACCACCCTGCCGAAGACATCGTCTGAAGTGCCTTCTGTACGGCTCCTCCCTCCGTCTCCCTTCCATCTGCCACATAGTGTCCTCGCAGGACGTTCATTTTTATCCCCAGTTCCTTAAAGGCACTATAGGGCCATGCTCAGGTTTAGAGACTGGACTGGGAAGATGTTAATTTTTCTGACTTCACAACTTAAGAGGATTTTATATTGAAGCAGTAAAGTAGAACTATTCTTTTCCAGTCACCTTATTAATTGACTCAGTCAGCAGAAGTCAAAAAGGATGTGGATTGCTAGTGCACAAATTGATAGAAGCAATCCCTGTCCATTAGTATGGGGAAAAGAGTTTTGGATTGGGATAGTTTCTAGTCCCTCTTTCCATTCTGAATAGCCATGTGACCCTTAGTCGAGTCACTTTCCCAAGTCTCAGGTTCATCTGTCACGTGGGGTACTGAAGCCTGCCCTGGCTGCCTCGCAGAGCTGTTGTGAGGGCCACATGAGGCACGAGGGATGAGGAAGGCACTGAAAAACAACCGAAGCACCACAGAGGTAGGAAGTATTATTAGGAACATCCTAAGAGTGAAGAAAAGTGTAGGTCAGAACATTGAAGCCAGTGTTATTAGGGTAGTCAGATTTTCAGCATATACCAACCATGTTGTACAGTTATGGAAATTTCTCGCTACTCAAACAGGATAGAAGATGACCAGATGGATTGTTGTTAGTTGTCTGAGCTCGAAAGGACAATAACAATTATAAAGATAATTATTGCTAGTGTAATGTATGGTGGTCATGAGTTTAAGTGATGAGTTCTTATTTTTGCTTTTTAAGTGTTCTGTTTGGATTTACTATAAATAATGCCAGTAGGTGTGAATGATTTCTTCCTCTTTCCATGTTTCACCTGGTAAGGTGCTAGCACACTTGTGTCAGTAGCTGGAAGAGGAGGACAGTCACTCCTCCGGGAACACTCTTTACTCTCTTTCCCAGGTGGGGAAGCTGATTAATATCAAGGGCTTGACGTTGTTGTGCATGTAGTATTTCAAATGCTGTCAGTTTTAACACTGAATTGCAAAACTCAGTCTTCTGGCGTTCACATTATTCTGGCATGAACCAGAGGAGCTGACCAACATTCCCACTTAACTTGCACGTTACTTTTCATTTGCCCTTCCCTAAGTAATTAAACACAGAGTATATGTGGTTTCCACTAATTAATGGGTTGCTGTTCTTTAATCCTATCTCAAAACTGAAAATGTATAAGAGATATAGAATGGGTCATTCTGCCATATAATTAAGATGAGGGGATTTCAGATGGGGAAAATACCTTCTTGAAATGTTTGGTTTTATACATGTACTGTTTTGCACCTACAGAGATATTCATTAGTCTTTAAATTGCCCTTGGCTTAGAGCTTAAAATGGGGAAGTATTCCCAGCTTTTGCAGTCATTCTGTGCATGCTTCTTTAGCAAGAGATTTATAAATTTTGAGAGGAAATATTGCTACTTCCTGTAGTCCTACCCTCTGTAGCTAGCACCATCCCTAGTCTTGTCATTAATCAGGGCTGTCCTTAAGACGGTCACCATGTTTTTATTCAGGCTTGTTGTTGCTCTCCCCAGAGATGGATTGTTTAACGAATGATAGGCTCCGTATTCCACTGGGATGAGCCAAAGAGCAAGCCTGGGGACGTTAACAGATGCTGTGGTTTCTACAGTGATGCCCTCTTCCTTGCCCAGAGTTGAATATTAATTTAGAATTAAAGTTGGATCAGATATAACTAATTTCTTTCTGTATAAATTTTAGATAAGAGATAGTAATAATGTCAAGGACAGCATGTGGGCAGAAATTGGTAGTGGTCATGTCCCTCGAATGCCAGCTAACGCTGACTGCCTAGCAATTGATAATAAAAATTAATAAACATTAGTATAGTCAGTAAGTCTCTTGCCAAATCTTTATCAGCATTCAAAATGTGACGTAATGAAGATGAGTAGTGACAAAATGACCAAAGTCATTTGGGAGAACTAGGAATGAGCACCATCTTAATAACTACTCACCCCTCGTTGTAATGGGGTTACCTGGTTTTCCCCAGTTTTCCTGGCAACTCAGTTTTCCTGGCAACTCAGTTTTCCTCACTTGGATAGGGACTCCTTGTATACAAAGGTACTTCAAAAAGTTCATGGAAAGATTCATATCTTTTAATTCTATTTTTCCATGAACTTTTTGAAGTACCCTCATATTATCCTGGCATGTTGGAATTAAGATCCTTGTTTTAAGTTCCTTGAGAACCCATGACTGCTATTTTACAGAAGAAAGCTCAAACCTGTCAAAAGATGCACGGTTTTGTAGGGTAAAAGCCTTCTGAAGTGTTTGTACCCAAAAGAGCAGCAACACGGGGTTATCCATGATCACACACTTCTACAGGCTCTGAGACATCCTTGGTCTAGACTCCTAGACTTTTGAGCCTTTTTAGGATCTGGAACTATTTGAGGGATTTCGTTATAGGCCTTATTTCTTTTCTCCAGAGGGCAAAAGAATTTATTGCAGAATCTTTGAAAGGGCAAGGCCTCTGGGGATGAATGAGTCGCAGAGAAACATTTGGTGGTGGCAGCAGTGGAGAATTCCCCTGTGAACTTATAAATATACATATAGCAGCAGTCTCTTGGCCACAGGAGCAAGCCCCCTGAACGCGATTCTGAACAACCTGGTCCCCTTCTCTCACTTCACATCCTCAGCCTCTGTTCATTAAACATACTGTGTGTGGAGATTAATAAATTACCTACTATATTCTGACCACTTAGATTATTATCACGCCACTGTGTACTATTCCTGGGGGAGAGGGATGGGCCCATTTGAAAGATTCAAGAGAGAAATAGTTAAGGATCAGGATTGCATGAAAGGCGGAAATCCTTCAATATTTAAAATGTTTCTTGTGATACTTACAGAGTACTTTGTGGTTGTAGCTGAGCCCTGCTGAAATGAACTGACCATTAACAGTGCCTCTTTGGTAGGTTACTTTAATGCTGCTAAAGTTTTGAACCCTTAAGTGTGTTTTTGGGACAATGTGGTGGTTGTTTCACCTCAGCTACATATGTGTTTGTGTTTAGGATATTGTAAATCTTTGCTATCCAAGTAGTGTTTTCCTTTGGTAAATGAAGTAATTATTGTCTTCCATTGTGCCATCTGTCTAGCAGAAAGATGGCTACAAACTTTCTCTTATGCAGTAGTCCTTGGTACTTCTAATATTTTTAACAAGAGAAAGTTTTCTCTACTGGAATCTTCCACTGCCAGAAAACACAATGCCAGTAAGGTTCTACATAATACTGACCATCTGCTTAACAGACTGTATTTCCCTTGGGTAGGACATTAGCTTTTTATTATAAAGCTCAACTAATATAAGCAAAAAATATGACATCTACAAGCACAGTTTTAACCAGGATGTTTAAAAATTAATGTTTTGTGAGGTGTAAGGGTCTGTTTAGGTAAGGAGGTTTATATGACTTAATTCCATTTTAGCCATCTTTTGGTACCCTGCATCTTGAAAAGGAGAATTTTCTCAAACAATGGATGATGAGACTTTTGCTTGAGGCACCTGTTTGGAATCTGGTCTTCTCAGCAGCAGCTTGACAAGTGTGCCATTTTCTATTAACACTGCAAAGGCGATGCAGGGAGAATGAAAGCCCTGCTAAACTTAATACCGAGTAAAATTCAGTATGTTCTTGTGGATGTTTGCTGTGATTAATATAAACTTTTTGCAGAATCAGCTAAATTTAATTCTGTTGCTAATGGACACCACACTTCAGCTGGCACTAAGTGTTTCACTGTGGTATCAGCAGAGGCCAAAGGCTGAATGTTTTAATGGAGACAATTTTCTCAGAGCCTGTGACTCTCTGAGTTGTGACTTAGAACTCTAGCCTTCCTGATGGCACCTATCATCTCTAGAAACTCACACTTACAAGGCAAAGCTTTAAAACCAGGCCTAGTCTATTCCGGTTACTGATGCAACTAAAATTCTGTGTTTCTTCAGATGGAGCCACTGACTAGATGCCATGTCATAGAATAGCCTGTATCTCAACTCGTTGTGATCCTGTGGTCTGGGTGATTTGATGGTTTGAGTAGTAAGGGCTTTTGAGCATTTCCATTTGATTACATTTCTGGGTCTGATGTTAGACTAAAGGAAACCCAGGAATATTTATTTAATGTTAAATTTAATATTTAATGTAACTGGCCCAGCAACTTTAAAGGGGATTTCTGAAGCCAACTCTGGAGGCTATGGGCTAAACATTTTGCACTGTTTTTATACTTGTATTTATATCCTCTTACCACCTCAGACTAAGATACAAGGCCTTTTAAATGGAATTTTACATATTACTGCCATTTATGTAAAATAGTGTCCTGAGACCAAGTTGTTTAAATGGAAAATAAAGTGCTTTCTTTAAGGAAAATAGTGGGTGTTTCTTGGTGTGTCTCCTGAACTCTCTTTGCAGAAACCCCTGCATTACGCTATGCTGCCTCTTTGGCTAACTAGATGTCCCCATCTTACGGACCTGTCCCTACCCCTAAACTCATTTTCCTGGTGGTTATTTTTCCAGTTTTGTAGGTCAGGGATACTGCTTATTTGGGCATTTATGTTAGTAGTAACATTTCAAATCCTATCTTCATGATAGTCCAGCAAGAAACAGCATCAAAATTATTTTCCTATATCTCTTTAGAAGGTTTTATAAGTAGGTAAAAAAGTCTAGCTGTCCCGATCAGATGATGAGCTGCCGAAGACTCAGTTTCTAGTTGATGCTTGAGGTGAGAATTGGTAAAGGGACATGAAAATGAACTACATTGTATATCGATAAATTTTTTTAAAAAATCATTTTAGCAGCATTCCCCCCTCCCCCTCAAAAAACAAAGCTTAAGAAAGAAAACCTAAGAGTTATGAGATTTATTTAGGACCCTGGCATGTTTATTCAAAGAATTCATCCTTCCTTATCTATAGGCTTGGCAGTCAAATAAAGTTGGTATTTGGTTTCCGGATGCTAATATCGGCCTATATTCTGTAACTGTGCTATAGTTAAGTATAAACATATTGTGATTTAGATGGAAAGAGATTAAGTATGAATTACTTTTGCTGCCATTTTCTTTAGTGCCTATTAGTTTTAAAAATAACACTCGAGTATTTAGATGACAAGTATAATCATATTAAAGGATGTGGTAGGGACAGGGATGTTGTAGAAGAAATAAAGGAAGGTCAATTCAGGGTGTTTTGACATATCTTAATCATACATATTCCATGAAAAAAGGATAAAGGATAAGAAAGGATGTGTCATTTTGCAGGTGATGTAGCTAGATACTACTTCTAGGAAGTATCAGACAACAACAGGAATATTCACTTGAAAAACCACAATTTTATTTTACCAACTCAGACTTTCAGTATACCAAATAGCAGTTGCCTCAAAGCTGCAAGGGACTTCCTCATTTTACTGGTGCATTTATGGATTACTTGAATTTGTTATAACATGCATTTTGTAATGAAAAAACATTTTTTTCTAACAGGTAATTCTCTAAGACAATTCACAGAAGAGAGCAATTTATCAATCTTTATCACCTTAAAGCTTCAAACATCCTTTGTATTCAAGATAAATATTTCACCATCTAGTTCAAACTGAGCTAAAGACTAGAAGACAAATCATGTGTATTACTTAGAAGTTGCAGTAGGGAGCATGAAGAGATATTTGAATATGTTGCTGGACTGTCTTTGATAGAGTTATTAGTGTTTGGGATTTCTTTCATGCTTATCAAGGTGCACTGAAGAGAAGTATCTTTGGTGCCCCAGTTTCTCTGAAATCAGGATAAGCTTTCCCTGCAGTAGTGTGTAGAGTACATTTTGATACATGGTTTGCCATCAGGGGTGGTCAAAAAGGATGGGGTCTGGAATGTGTGGCACTGATGCTAAGGTATAGAAGACCGACCAGCTATGCCTCCTTTTCTAGGTACTCACTACTTTTTATTTCTGTTTAATGTTACATTTATCAACAGCTCACATTAAGCTGTAAGGACACATTTTTCTTCACAGGCTCAGGCAGGCAAACACTTGTCTTTTTTAAAGTTTACTATGCTAAAAATACATAGGATACATGTAAACAGTGGAGCTCTAGACCGTTCCTTTGGATGATCCCACTGTGATAAGTGCTGTAGTGAATGAACTAGCAATCCAGAGGTCAAAGAAGAAAGTACAAATTCTCAGAATTCCTTTGATCCAAGAAGTAGCTCACAGAAAATAACTCAGGTTTGTGTGTGGGTGGGTGGCAGTAACACACGTCATGGCCCAGTCAAGATTCCGTCCTCAGCACTGCGCTAGTCATGCTCACTGGCACACCAGACTTCTCAAGGGCCGAGTGTCCAATTGCCCATACAACTACTAGTCACCATGGTGCTAGCATCTGGAAGTCTGGAAGAATTTCGGCTACCTTCCTACGGAGTTGCTCTCGCCTTTCTTCCTTTACTTTTTCCTCTTTCATAAATTTGGTAAACTTCTTCCATGTCTGAAATGTGATCCAGAGAATCCTCCTTTAATAAAGAGGGGGGAAAAAATGAAATAATAAGGAAAAGCTGACTTCCATCTGAAATACATTAAAAACTTTGTAAAAATAACTCCTATGTAAATAAGACATTATATAAAAAGTGTGGAAATCACAAATGGTATCCAGACAGTATGAAATGCTACGAAGAAAATAAAGCAAGAAGAGGGTACGAGAGTGACCGACAGGTAGTTCTATTTTCGATTGGGTGGTCAGCGAAACGCTCTGAGAAGGTAACATTTGAGCAGAGCCTCCAATGGCTTCTGATAATACAGGCTATGAGAAACACTCCCCAGCTGATCTGATCTCAGCCTGTATATTGTGCCCAACCCAGGACCGGTGATATCGGCAGGGGCTCCAGGAGCCACACACTCAAGGCAAAGATGCTAAAAAATTACATACAGAACGTGCCACAGTTACTGGTATTGAGGCACCAGTGCTTAGACATACATTTAAAGAGCCTACTGGTAACCTCACCTTCAACAATAACAAAAAAGAAGTCTTGAATTTCAGTTAAAAAAAAATCCTAACATCAAGTTCTGGAAATACAGTTCTGGAGGGTTGCTTGTTGAAGCTGAGTGTCTCTGCTGTCTTAGGGAAGCGTGCAATGGCCTTTTAGGATTCATTAGCGCCTATCCAGCTGAACACTAGGAGTGTGGGGGAAGCCAGATGGTCTCTGTGCACAGAGGGAGTGACACTGGTGAACAGATGGTTTGATACGGTGAGAAGGGGCAGTGGTGGAGAGCACAGGGCTTGTGGTCTGGTGGTGAGGAGAATCGGGAGGTTTTGAATAGATGATGTCTGAACTGAATTTTTGTCTGGCAGAGAAAAGGCTACCTAGAAGAGGCTATGTCTTGGATTCAAGGCAGAGAGGCAAGAACTGCATGGTATGGTGGGAACTGTGAGTGGAGTCATGTTGTTGAAATCAAGGTACAGAGTAGTTACATTTATATTCTTACAACAAGAAGCAGAGATGGTACTTGTTCTGGCCTCTTACCCATCTAATGAAGCCCTAGAATGCACTTGCTCATTAATTTATGGCTGTTGGTTGTTTGATGTTTTTGATAATGTTGGTTTTTGTTGGTAGAGGCATTACTTTAAAAAAAAAAAAGACTCTCCAATGAGAGGACCAGCTTCATTGCTTTCTTCTTTCATCCATTCAGTCCACCATTTACAGCTTGCCATACTAGCTATATGTCCCACAACCAGTCCTTGACTCTATCTTCCACTCTTTTTTGGCGGGGGGAGGCAGCTGGCCGGTTTGAGGATCTGAACCCATGACCTTGTTGTTATCAACATCAGTCTCTAAGTGAGCTAACCAGTCAGGTCGTTTGGGATCTGAATAGCCTATCTCTATCTATCTATCTATCTATCTATCTATCTATCTATCTATCTATCTATCTATCTATCTATCTAATCTATTATGTTTTCTACTAATTATAAGAGCCATGGACCATATTTTAGGTATTTTTTATGCCTACCAAATATGTCTTCATAAATTACACGTGGGTGTATTATGTAATAAGTATGATTTAAGTCACCCAAGTAAGGGTTCTTAACCTGGGGTCCACAAACTCTTTGACATTTTGTGTAAGTTGTATGTGATGTACATATGTGCATTTTCTGGGGAGTAGGTCTTTGACTTATTACTACCTACTTCATGCTGGTTCTGTGGTTGAGAACCACAGTAACAAGGCAATATTAGAAATATGAGAAGTATTAATTCAGCTGAGAAGAACTGAACAAATGCATAGCTGAGCTCTGACTACAGAACTGCAAAATAAATGCTGATAACAAGAGACTAAGGACTGGTGACATCTGTTACCAAGGGTATAAATGCCAGACTTATAAAATTATCTAGAAGTGATACAGATATGTAAAATTAAACTTCATGTTCTTATTAGGAATCACCTTTCTCAATGTTATTACAATTTAAAGATCACGCCTAAGACCAATAGACTTCTCTCCTTCCTTCCCTTTCACCCACAGCTCTTCTATACAGTAGTCTTTCATTCATATAAAATTGAATAAGAGTTTTAAATATCAATTTTTTAATGTTAAAGTTCCTTTTAAAAGACCTGTGACTTTAAATACTAGTGTCACCCCCACAATAAAATTCATCTATCCATTCACCAAATATTTACTGTGTACCTCTATACCAAACACTTTCATGCCCCGAGCATGTAGTAGTGAGCAAGATGTGCTGCTTCCACTCTGTGGGGAGGGACAGGCAAGAAACATGGACACAGCAAATTACATACTTTCAGAGAGTCTTAAGTGCTGTAAAGGAAACAGGGCAGGCTAACAGACAGACAGTGATGGAGGCAGAGTGGTCAGGGAGGTGACAAGTGAGCAAAGAGCTGAATGATGAGCAGATGAGGACATGTGGCAGCTCTGAAGCAGAAATGAGCTTCGTTTGTCTGAGGAACGTAAGTTACAAGAAACCAGTGGGGCTGGGACACGGGGATCAGGCAGCAAAGTGGGAAGAGATGAAGTCACGGCAGTGCTTTTATATGAAGACGACACTGACTGAGAATTTATTTTTTTCTGATTGCATGGGTTCCTATACTGATTTCATAACTTCAAACCCTGAATAGATCACTATCTTACTATTATATTTTATAGTTTACAAGTTGAGTGTGAATTACAAAAATGAGGAGGAACACTAATGCAGGAAGAAGAGAATGTTTGGGAGTCCAAGGAGCTGCCATTTGTTATTTGTATGCTTTGGGCAATTCACCTGCCTGCGTGTGGCTTGTTTCCTTGCCTGAAAATGGAAATCATGACATCTGCCCCCCGTGCCTGGGTTACAGTGCCATCAGTTTAGATGGTTTATATGAAAGCCCCAAATCAATCTCTCAGCTTGTATATGGCAGCTGAGAAACAGAAAGAAAACAAAGGCAGGCAAAAAGGATGTTTAATTATAATATATTCACAATGACACTAAACTAAAAAAATATTAGCTATTATTTTGGGCCAAACAGTGCATTAAGTGAGTTACTATGTTACCTTGTTTACTCTTCATGACAACCCCATAAGACAGATTCTGTTATTATTCTCATTTTATAAAAGAGCAAGAGGAAAGAATCGAAAGGTTGAATTATTTGTCCAAGGTCACACAGATATTGAGTCCTAAACTTCAAACTCTAAAACTTAAGCATTTTATTCAAAGACTAGTCTTCTGAATACCCTTACTCATTGCCTATTTACTTATTTTAGACAAAATTATAATCAATTTGCTTATTTATTTTCCAGCCCATTAACTTCCAGTGTCTGTAAATTAGACAAGGATGGGCAGGTTTTGCTGGAGGTAGACACCCTAGTGGCAACAAGACAGGAAAACTAGTATTAAGAACAGATACACACACATATGCACACACACACAAATGAAAACAAAGAAACCAAAAATGAATCGAGGACATTGAGAAAGGGGCACGTATACACTGACACAGCAGTCTTCACACCTCAGAACTCGGAGACGTCAGTGAATACACCCAGCACATTAACTGATGCTCATAAGGAATCATACCAAATCCCCCAAAAAGGGCAGATTATTTTTTTACTCTTAAAGGGAACTGCATAATGAAATTTGAACATTTCTGTCCAAAATGCTTAAAATTAGAAAAGAAAAAGGTTACTTATATATGGAATGTTTTATTTCCCAGACACTGATTAAATAAGACATAACTATTTTAAATATTAGTATGGCATACAGTATGATTCCAAACATATAAAGTTCCAAGCCAGGCAAAATTAAACTGTAGCATTGAAGGCTATATACTTAGGAGGTAAAAGTAAAAACACAGACAAGGAGGTGCTCATTGTAAATGTCAGGAGAGTAGTTTACCTTCAGGAAGGACCTGTGATAGGAAGGAGCCCATGGGACAGCAATGTTCTACTTCTTGCCCTCAGTGGTGGTGACATGGGTGTCTACTTATAGTAATTCATTAAAGCTGTATTTGTATGATTTAAGCACTTTTCTATATTTGTGTTATATTTTACAATAAATGTTAAAAGAAGAAATTGAACTTAAAAAAATAAAACTGTATGACTCATAAAGAATATAGCACATTTGCTTCAGTGTGTTTTATGTATTTCACATCATTTTATTCTCTGTAAGGTAGAAAGGGCAGATCTCTGCCTCCTCCTCATCATAAAGACAGGGAGCCTGGACCCCCGCGGGGTTTACTATCTTGCCTTTACCCACATAGTCAGTGAATGAGCTGGGACCCCCTTGTCCCTGAGTGCCCTGCTCTCCTAGCCTGCACCTCATCTTTTCAGACACATTCCAGGAATAGAATGTATTGCCGAGCAATTGTGAAGTCAGTGAGTGAATTTCCTTAGAGATCAAAACCTCACCTGTCACTATGCTCCGCCGCAATCTCACGCTTGTTCTGAGAATCCACCTTTGCCTCTCTGACCACATTAAGCCAGACCTCGAAAATCTTCTTCTGAAGAAAATGTACACAAAGTTTTCTTACTTCTTCCTCTAGATTAGTCTGGTACTGGGGATGAGGACAGAACAGAAGTGAGACAAATAATACCAGTAGACAAAGAACTACAGCAAATAAACGGTACAAACAAGAGAACAGAAACAAACAAAACAAAGGAACGAAGCACACTAGGGGCATAAAGAGGAAAGGATAACATGGCAGCCAAGATAATATCCTCTATAATGTATTATAAAAATAATAACAGAACCAGAGTGGTAGAAACAGTTATAATATTGAAGGGTAGGTTTCTAATAAAATCACTTGAGCACTATGAGGCAAGAAACAAATGAGTTAAGAACAAAAGCTAATGTAATGATACATTACAGCTTATACACACATACTCTGTGTGAAAAGGAATATGTGCTTAAGATTTTATACTAAGAAAAAATTGATCTGACATTTTCAAATTCATTTCAAAGCAATGAATTGGATTGACTATTGTTCTTGAAAAAACATAAAGACCATGGACACTCTGGATTCTATTTAGTTTTCTTATGTAGGATTGAGCAGTGTATTTAAAGTGCCCTTCCATATGGCCTTACCTGTAGCCAGCTCCGGAAAACTCTCCTGAGCAATATTTGGGAATAAAATTGATCAGCCTGGGCTGTCTTCCCAGCCAGACTTTCTCGACTATGCTGGAACCAAGTCAGCAGGCATTTCCTCTGTAGGGCCAAAGAGTGATGTTCTTCTGCCACCTGGACAATTTTTTAAATGAGAAAAGGAAATTATTCCTTAAGTTTTAAATCATTTAAGGAAACACCTACCTTGGCAAATGATGCTGTAAACCACATTTAGGCAATTATTAGAGAAGAATAATCTGAAGGTGCACACAGCCTGTCCTAAAGCTCTGACTACTGACCCTGCTATATGGAGGTTACAGCATCACATTTTGCATGGCCTTTCAATGCTGACTCCCTGGAGACCACAGTGACCGGCTGGTAATAGAAATGGGATAAACAACTAGAGAGAGCCATCACTTCACTTCCACTGAGTTTGGGAGTGGGTGGCTGGCAACATTCTTGGTTTGCTCTCCTGGAGTCTGGATAGCAACTCCATAACAAACCTGTCTTTATTATGTACTTAACCATTGTCTAATTGAGGAAATGCCAATACTTTCAGCTACTTTCGTAGGATGAGCTGTCACCAGCATTGAAATTTAGACATTATCAATGAGCCACAAAACTATGTGATAGAAAAATAACGTGATGAATAATTTAATGTCTTACCAACTTAAAAAGCTCAGAGTATCATTCCATTAAAATAAACACACAACTCAAGAGCTTATAGATTTTAAAAATAAGTTATATTCTTTTAAGAGGCAGGAGGGGAAAACCTTTCTCCCTTAGTCCTCTCCAGACAATGATGTAATTTCTAAGCCTTGTCTAGCCATCCAGCACTGTAAATCTTATTAATTCAAGCAAATCTCTTGGCAATCATACTTATTAGCTAAAATGACCATCACAGGAGGTCTCTATGGTACCTGACACTTTTGCCTGACTCATCCTAGTCTGGAAGTCAAAAGGCAAGATAACATTTTATCTATTTTGAACTTCATGATTACTTACTTGAATTCCCTGTTCTACGCACTGGATACATTTGCTAGAGAAATTCCAGAAATATCAAGTGTTTGATTTCATATATCTCTGGGCGGTAGAGTAGATTACTATTCTCTATAATAGAATTATACGTCCACACACCCTTTGCAATGTGATTTTCCAGTGCCCCCCAATGGAGTAGATGGAGCCTCCTTCTCCTCCCAATGATCTTGAGCTGGGCCGTGTGATTTGCTTTGGCTAATGAATTGTTAGTGGATATGATACAAGCAGAGGTTTCATATAAGTTTACATAATTTGGTCTGGCCATTTGTACCTCTGACAGTTGCCAGGTGAAAAGCATGCCCTAATTAGCTGTTGGAACCAGAATGAGAGGCTTGGAGAGAGACCTGAACCCAATCCACACTGGCCCAGAGACACGTGAGTGAGAAATAAATACTTGAGTTGTAAGCCACTGATATTTGGGGGTTGTTTATTGTACAACTTTATTAAAGCAGAAACTTGACTAATATACTTAATGGTAATAACTTTTCCCTTTCTTAAGCTCTGCTAAAATTGAGAGAAGCCTCTGTTCATCTTAGAGATATGTAATCAAAAATTTACTCTAGTTTTTTCCAACCTGTTCAATTACAAAAGCCTTTCTCTACCTTAGAAGACCAAATCTAAAGTCTTATCAAAACAAAGAAATATACTCAGTTCACTTACCTTTCTGGCTTTCAAAATACTAAACTCCCCTGAAAGCCTAATTGGGTATTCATCCTATTTTTAAAAGTCCATTTTCTAATGTGGGCATAACAGTGTGACACTGACCTGGATGTTTTGCTTGTTTTGCATTCTCAATCTCTTCCAAGGCTCCAGACCTTTTTTTCTTATCAAGACCCTTTTATAATGTTCTTTGGCTATTTCTTCCAGTTGCTGGTTCCTCTTAATTCTCTTCTGCTTCTCTAGTTCTTTCTGGAAAAAATAAAGAAATAAAAATGCCATTACCAAAAATTAATGAATTTCATTTCAACTAAAAGCTAATGAATTTATTTTGAAGATGTAACCACTAAACAGTGTATAATCATGATAAATATAGCTCTGGAACGTAAAAAAAAAAAAAAAAAAAAGGAAACAATCCTGCCAAGAGAGTCAGGAAAAGTTGGTCATGAACCCTACAAGAATCTGGGCTATGAATATGCTTGGGTTTATTCGGTATTGTTCACAGAAATAACTTACCTCTCACCAAGTTCTAAAAAGTAAAACATCTAGATCGGAGAGCAATCGGGATTTTTTCCTCATTATTATGTAAAACCCAGCAATGCAGCCCCTTCATTTAAATTGTGGCTTACAGATTTACATACAAATAACCCTCTTCAAATGTAAAGATATGCTACTAAAAGTCTAGAAGAATATTGTTACTACTAAGCTGTTTTTCTTTAAGTGATGAACAATAAGTCCAGAAGTAACTTAAAAGTATTTGCTCATCATTAAGTAGCCTTCCCTCCTCTGAGAAGGAGAAAGATGAACTCTCCCTGGTGATGCACTGAGAAAAGATACCCCATGGCCCTCAAAGGAGACTTGCACCCCTGAGGAGTATGCCTGAGAAAGATGACAGAAACTTAATGGTCTACCCTACAGATATCATCATCTCTTTTTTTCTTTTTTAATGAAAATAGCCTATAATAAAGGTGACAGAAAAAAATCTACCTGGAAGTGGTGAGTGGTAGCGAGCGACACCTGCTATGAAAGACATGCGCAAAAGCCAAGACTGCAGAACGCCTTCACAGTCGTCATCTTTGCAGTATAAATACAAAAACGTTGAATTTAATACGGTTTTTTTTTTTTTTTTTTACTTCCTACAATTTCACAACAGGAAGAGGGCAATGGTGAACTGGCTGATTTTGGCAAGCTACTTAATGTGCCTGATGAGTGTTCTGTGAGAAAAAAATTGAAGAGAGCACTGGAACATTTCTAACATGGAAAGGAGAATCACTCTGACCTTCCAGTGCAAACTACCTATTTCTGTATAAGTTCCTAAAAATGAAATGTCCATATTCTCTAAAGCATAAACCAAAATAACCTTAATAATCTTTATTCCAGGCACTTGAGATATTTGTTGAATGGAATGGCCAGAAATAAAAATTATTTACAGCAATTTTCTTACGAGTAGTAAGAGAAAGCTGAGCGTTAAGTGGCGAGGAAAACAGAAACTGACCATTTTCACATCCACTGAAATATCACTGTAGCATCCAGGCGGCAGCTGCGCGATGCAGACAGAAATCTAACCCAGACAACAGCCCTTTGGAGAAGCCCTCATCGGCCAAAAGAACCTGCTCACATGCACACATATGAGGGTACTTCAAAAAGTTCATGGAAAAATAGAATTAAAAGATGATATGAATCTCTCCACGAACTTTTTGAAGTACCCTCGTAAGTTATGGTGTAAATATCCTCCTGGAATTATAACTCTACAGTATGTGTTCTAGGCTCAAACAAACAAACAAACATTTTCAGATGGACTGTGGGGAAAATAGAATTTTTAAAATTCTTCATTTCTGTGGAAAAATATAAAGAAAAACATTTATTAAGAGTTCAGCTTGATCAAAATTTTGTATTTTTACACGGCAATTTAATTCTAATGTGTATTTCCTCCCTCAATTAAGGATTCCTTGATAGAGTTGGTTGTATTTCATTAACATAAGCAAATTTTCCATTTCCTTGCACATAAAATGTCTATATTAGCACCTCTATCCATGATTTTCTGTGAGCATTACAAGGTAGGATGCTGTGTGTTTTGATACAGCACTTATATTGGGGATCTATGCAGTTAGTGTTTCACAGAGCATGTAGTTCACTCAGGCTAAAAAGGGATACAAAATCTGGGTTTCTCTCTGATTTAAATTATGTCTTACATAATTAAAAATGACATACAAAAAATAAGACTCATTTAAATGTGTATCTATAGAAGCCACTATGCTTTCAGAGAAAGACTGGGAATTACACCTATGTGAAGAAAAGTACAGGGCAGGCTGGCTGGTTAGCTCAGGTGGTTAGAGGGTGGTGTTATAACATCAAGGTCAAGGGTTCAGGTCCCTGTACTGGCCAGCTGCCCCCCCCCAAAAGAAAGTACAGGGCAGTCAGCACTGCCCCCAAACTCTGCCTTGCAGTCATTATAAGCTACCCTTCCATTGTGCTCTGGAAAGTATTCCTGCTTACCCACTGCTGTACTTTGTACCCTTTGATCTCTTGCATCATGGATTTCTCCCTCACTATCAGAACATTCCTATAAGTATGGAAACGTGCTGGTCTCTCCCATCTTTTAAAAAACAAACAAAACCCAAAATCAATCACCAACAAAAAAGTCCTTCTTTGATCCCATGTGACCCCTATCTATATTCATGGTCTCTATTTCCTCACATACTCTCTCCTAAGCCCACTGGAATGTGCCCGCCACCCCCTTGCCAGTGTGCCACTAAAAGCCCTCCTGTCCAGGTCATGAGTGAACTCCATGTTCCCAGATCAAAGAGTCATTTGTCCATCTCCTTTTAACGCAGCTCAGCAGCATTTAGCCGGGTTAACCACCACCACCACTCCCCTGACAGAAACACTTTTTTCTCTTAGCATTTTAATTCTAAACTCTCCTGGGTTTCCTTCTACCTCACTAGTTCCTCATCCTCAGAATAATTATTCATATATCCCAGGACTTGGTCCTGGACTATCATCTCTTTTCTATCCAGTCAATTTCCCAAGTTGATTTTAGCTTTTTCCAAAGCATTCAAAACATTGACATGTTTTTTTTACTTGATTTCTTACTACAGTCTTGATGTCCAGGCTTCTGTACCCAACTGCATATTTGACATGCTCATTTGCATGCCTAATAGGCATCTCACAGTTAATAACCTCGAGTAGACACTGGGGAGACCTCCTCAGCATGCAGCACTCAAATATGACCTCCTTAGAGAGGTCTTACTTCCTCCATTATGCCTCTTCCTCCTACTTCCTTAGTTAACTAGTTTATCACCTTTTTCCTCCAACTAGCATATTAGCTTTTTGAGGACAGGGCTGTTGTCTCATCTTCATTGCTCTATTCTAACACCTAGTACAATGACTAGAACGTAGTAGATGCTTTACAAGTATCTGTTCGATGCGCAAAGATGCTTGTTAAGCAATTATGGAGGACTTCAAATATTGCCTGGTTTTCTCTGATAAAATCATGTTTTCAACTTCAAACTTCAACTGTCCATCAATCAAAACCATATTTATACAGTCACTAAAGTTATTGCTTGATAAATATTACTAGAAAGTAAGCATTTAATAAAAATAGAGCAATGGGATGTTAAGCGGAGGCTAGATTTTTATTTTCAGAAGGTTATTGTGTGTGACTGATGAGTGACCATCTTAACTGCTGCACTTGACAGGCTCTCCCTTAGTGTTAGGGACTCTAAGCTGTAGCCATGTCTTGCCCCTGTAGCATCTCTTCCTGAGTACAGAGGACAAGTTTGTCATGGGCTTATCCCTGAGGAATTCTTCCACTTCCTTTATCCTAAAACTGGTGTCACAGGACCCAACCAAACATAATTGGGCTTATGTTTTCTATCCAAAGAAATATATGCGATTGCCCAGAGACCTTCTCTATCATATCGACACTAGGGTTGCTCATCTATATAACTAGAAAATAGGGTATCTCTGTTGGACAATTTGCTGATAAATTCAATGAACAAAAATTGCCCAACTAGAAGAGATGAAACAGATTTCCATTAGTTACATCCAGGATGCAACTGATTCTGAAAAGTCACAACAGTTGCTGGTTCAGAAGTGCCATTGTGTTTTTGATCCCATAACATTGCTATGACTTTGGAGGATGCTTATTGGGAACGGCTATAATAAAGTATATAAGGAAGTAAAGAACTGCCTGTGCACAATATGATGCATTAAAAGGAATAAGACTACATGATAAATGGTGGAGAAGCTCACTGGGCAAAGCATTTTTGCCCAGAAGGAAAAGAAGACAATTGCCATATGTGTGCATTTTAGATCTGAAGCTGCTCTCAAGGTTGAAAGCACAGCCAGTGTGTAAATGCATCCATCTATCTCAATTTAGACAGCTGCAGTTGACCAACTAAATGGCAACTATGAGACAAAATCTTTTCGTCTATTTCTGTGGACTGAAGTTCCTGAAAAGGAAAGTTCTGGGCTTGATATAGTGAGAGAAATAAAACAATCTCTTGGCTGGAAATGTATTTTTCATCACTCTTGATCTTGATAAGCATTTTACTTCCAACAGTAAAAAAGCTGGACTGACTACAAATTAGTGACTTTTTGCGAAATGATCAGAGATCTGAAGCCATCCCCAAATTTGGAGAGACAGGCACCTTCACGGAAACACAGGACCCCAGCATTTGCTTACCTGAGGCAGAAGCCACCAGACACCATACGAACCAGTAGGAAAATTAAACTAGAAAATTTGGTTAATTGCTGGAGTCTAAGAGTGGGCCAGCTCGAAAAGAGCGAAGCTCCTGGACATCACCGTTATGGGGGTGGTTACTACCCTCCTTCAGGCTTTTCCTCTAAGAACATGCCGGCCTCTCACAGAAAGGATCAGGGAGAAACCAGAGAAAGATCCCACCATGATTCTGGCTCGGGGAGAGGAAGAACAGCAACTGCAAAATCTGCCTAGACCATTCTCCTTTAGGAAACCAAAGGCTTCATCTGCAGTGGCACCACCTGAGGGCACTGGTGGAATGGCACTACAGCTGGGGGAAGGGGACTTGGGGAATCCTGTCCAGTACAAGCCCCCAATAATAATAGTGGATTACAGCTGGAAAAACTGTGAAGACAGATTCTCTCTGCGGAGCAGCACAAAGGGAAGACCCAAAACCTAAAGAGGAGACAAAAACAAAGTCCTTAGAGGAACTCATATGTTGCCCATAGCAAGAATGAACTTCAAACATAGTCCAATTCCTTGTTAGATTAACATAAATCTCCATACTAAAGGCCTATTTATCTCATTTTCTGTTGCCCTCAACAACATGTCTAGCTTTCAGCCAAAAAAATTCAAGACATACCAAAAGACAAGACATAAAGTCTAAAAAGATAAAGCAATAATCAGAACAAGACTCAGATATGACAGAGATGTTGCAACTATCAGAGAGGGAACTTTAAATAACTTTTAATAATGATGTTAGAGGCTCTAATGGAAAAGATAGACATCATTCAAGATCAGATAGATGATTACAGCAGAGACATGGAAACTATAAGAAAGATTCAAAGTAAAAATACTAGAAATCAAAACCACATCGTAACAGAAATGAAGACCTTCAAAGGTCACTAAACAACTGAGAGAAGAATCAGGTAACTTGAAGATACAGCAATGGAAATTACACAAACTGAAAGGCGAAAAAGAAAAAGGTGAAAAGCACAAGAGGGTATCTGAGAGCTGTGGGACAATGTGAAACAATGTAACACTGGCATAACTGGAATCCCAGAAAGAGAGGGACAGTTGAAATATTTAAATAAATAATGGGCAAATATATTCCAAAATCAGTGACAAAACACAAAACCATATATATCTAATGAGCTTAAGACCACCAAGCAAGATAAGCAAACCAACTGACAAACATACCATACCTAGATATTTTATATTTGCACTGCTGAAACCAAAAACAAAGAAAAAAAATCTTGAAGGAAGCTGGGGGCAGGGGGTCCCACATTACCTAATGTTATGGACTAAATGTTTGTGTCCCTCTAAAATTCATATGTTGAAGTCTTGACCCCCAATATGGCTGTATTTGAGCTTGGGCCACTAAGAAAGGAATCACAGTAGTCCCCCCTTATCCACAGTTTTGCTTTCTGCATTTTCAGTTCCCTGTGGTCAATCACAGCCCAAAAATATTAAATGGAAAATTCCAGAAGTAAATAATTCCTAAGTTTTGAAACTGCATGACATTCTTAGAATGATGAAATCTTGTGCTGTCCTGCTCTGTCCTGCCTAGTATGTGAATCATCCCTTTGTCCAGCATATCCACCCTATATATGCTCCCTGTTAGTCACTTAGTAGCCATCTAGGTCATCAGATAGACTTCCCCAGTAGCACAGTGCTTGTGTTCAAGTAACCCTTATTTTACTTAATAATGGCCCCAAAGTGCAAGAGTAGTGATGCTGACAATTTGAATATGCCAAACAGAAGCCACAAATTGCTTCCTTTAAGTGAAAATGTGAAAGTTCTCAACTTAATAAGGAAAGAAAAAAATCATATCCTGAGGTTGCCAAGATCTATAGTAAGAATGAATCTTCTATCCGTGAAATAATGAAGAAGGAAAAAGAAATTTGGGCTAGTTTTGCTGTTGCATTTCAAACTATAAAAGTTACAGCCACGGTGCATGATAAGCGTTTAGTTAAGAGGAAGCAGCATTAAATTTGCAGGTGGAAGACATGAATAGAAAACATGTTCCGGGCCGAGCCCGTGGCGCAGTTGGTAGAGTGCTGCGCTGGCAGTGCAGCGACACTCCCGCTGCGGGTTCGGATCCTATATAGGACTGACTGGTGCACTCACTGGCTGAGTGCCGGTCACGAAAAAACGACAAAAAAAAAAAAAAAAAAAGAAAACATGTTCCAACTGATGGCAACATGGTGCACCAGAAAGCATTGAACCTACACAAAGACTTCAGTAAGGGGTCCCCTAAAACAAATGACATCAAGCTATTTACTGCAAGCAAGGGATGGTTACACAGAGTAAGGAATATAGAAAGTCAGTAGTAACCTAATGCCAGGTCACAATTCCAATGTCATTCACCTCACTTCATCTCGTAGTAGGCATTTTATCATCTCACATCACCACAAGAAGAAGGTTGAGTACAGTATAATATTTTGAGAGAAACAGAAAGAGAGAGGCCACATTCATATAACTTATTACAGTATATTGTAATGACTGTTTTATTTTCTTATTAGTCATTGTTGTTAATCTCTGTGCATAATTTATAAATTAAACTTTATTATAGGTATGTATATATAGAAAAAAACATAGTACGTATAGGGTTTGGTGCTCTCCATAGTTTCAGGCATCCACTGTGGGTCTTGGAACATATCCCTCAAGGATAAGGGGAAATTTCTGCAAGGTTAAATGTGGTCCTAAGGGCAGGGCCCTAATTGGATAGAATTAATGTCCTTATAAGAAGAGATACCAGAAAGCTCGCACGTGCTCTCTCTTTCTTCATGCATGTGCCCTGAGGAAAGGTCATGTGAGGACACAGTGAGAGAAGGAGGCTGTCTGCAAGCCAGAAAGAGAGCCTTTATCAAAACTGGTATCCCAATCTTGGCCTTTACAGTCTCCAGAACTCTGAAAAAACAAACTTCAGTTGTTGAAGCCACCTAGTCTACCATATTTTGTTATGGCAGACTGAGCAGAATAAGACACCTACAAAGGAACAAAGACAAGAGTTATAGCAGACTTCTTTTCTGCTAGAAACCAGGCAAGTAAGAAGACAATAGAGTAACATCTTTAAAGAGAGAAAAAACTGTCAACCCAGAATTCTATATCCAGCAAAAATTTCTTTCAAAAGTGAAAGAGAAATAAAGACCTGCTCAGACAAATAAAAACTGAGGGAATTCACTCCCAGCAGACCTATCCTAAAGGAAATGTTAAAGGAACTTGTTCAGGCAGAAAGAATATGATAAAGCTTAAGAACTTAGATCTAGAGTATCACTTATGGAGTTTCAAGATGGCGGCGGCTGCGGCGGCTGGCGCGGAGTAGCTGAGGTGGAAAAGGTGGCCACTGGGCCTCAGGCAGCCGGGAAACTTGTGGACCTTTCTCTGGCCATCTCTTAAGGGAGGACTGCTGCTGCTGGCCGGTCGTGGGGGCTCAACGCCACTTTGCCCCCGGCAGGAGAGGCTGCCTCATTTACAGGCAACAGCTTTGAAGTGTGGAGCAGGAAAAGAACTGATTCTTAGCTGCAAAAGTGAGTCTTGAAACAGGGAACACGGCGCCAGGGCTGCTGTGGATGCAGCCAGGATCCCGGAGGCTGGGGCCGCACTGAAGGCGGCCAGCTGCCCTATCCAGGATTCCAGGTTTCAGGCCGGCATTAAAGAAGACTCCTGGGAGCGCCCGAGCGGCGCCGCGACTGAACAGCCCGAGGCGGCAGCGCCGAGAACACGGAAGGCAACAAACCAGAGACAGAGCGAGCGCCCGACCTGGCACAGCACTGTGAGTGATCCCTGGCAAAGCTCTGTTCGGGGGGTGGATGCCCACGCGGCTGCCCGCCTGCACCACCAGGCCACTCACTGCCCCGGTGCTGCCTCCATTTTCCCAGGTGCGGGCAGCTCCGCCCTGCTCGGCCATCACTGAGCCCATTTGCTTGGCCTGGCGCGGGGCTTTCCGGACCCTGCGGGCCGACCTCCTCTCCCACTCCCTCCACGGTTCTCCGGCAGGGCTGGGGGTGTGGGGCGTCCCGACCAGTTTTGGGAGGGCTAGGAAGTACGGGCGGGCCGACTGTCACTCCACCACACCCTGGACTCCTGCCCCGGTAAACTTCCTGTTACTGGGAGGCAGATACCATCTCTGCGACCACCAGTTTGGAAAAAAGCCTAACGAATTTCTGGTTGGGAATAGTGTGGTAGGAGAGTTCCCAGGTCTGCTTGAACCTGCCGGAGAGCAGGCTGCAGGAGGGCACTAGACTCGGTTTATACCGGGGGGATACAAAGGTGAACAAGACCCGAGAAAGATCTACACAGTGCTACAAAGGCACCCAGAGAGACTGGTCGTCTGTGCCTAGCAGAAACCTGGTAGACTTCCTGGGCGAGGCGGTGCTGAGCAGGGTCTTGAAGGCCCAGCTGATAGACGAGGGGTGCAGAAGACACGCCCCAACCCAGCACAGTGTGCACAGAGGGGGGAGACGTGTGGCCAGGGAGGCGGAGACTCGACAGAAACCACACACCCGGTGGGGTCGCCACTGCACGATCTAACAGCCTGGGCCAGAGCACACTGAACGGGGAGAAGTCCTGTACAGAAAGTGAAAGCTCAACAGAGATCACACACCCTGTGGTACGTGATCCACCAGCCCAGCAGAGTACAAGCTGACCAGAAAGGTGGATCCCCGGAGAACCCCAAGACCCGAGGCAACCACACACACAAGACACTAGAGGCCAACTGAGCAGTCACGGCGGGAGCCATACCAAATTGGCAACCACAGCAACATCCTAGTTAGTCATTAGTCTTAAACCGGTGGACTGTGAAACCCCCTGCCACAATGAATAAACACCAAAAAAAAGACACCAGAAATACAAAAAATCAAGAAAGTACACCACCAAAAGTTAATAAATCTCATACTCTAGATCCTATAGAACAAGAAGCCCTTGAAATAACTGATAAGGAATTTCGAGTGATAATTCTAAGGAAACTGAATGAGATACAAGAAAACTCAGCTAGACATCATGATGAAATGAGGAAAAGTATACAGGATCTGAAAGAGGAAATATACAAGGAAATCAATGTCCTGAAAAAAAATGTAGCAGAACTTGCTGAACTGAAGAAGTTATTCAGCGAAATAAAAAACACAACGGAGAGTTTAACCAGCAGGCTTGTCGAAGTTGAAGAGAGAACCTCTGAACTTGAAGATGGGCTGTTTGAAATAACACAAGCAGACAAAAAGAAAGAAAAAAGAATCAAGGACATGGAAGAAAATCTGAGAGAGATATCAGACAACCTCAAGCGCTCAAATATCCGAGTCATGGGTATTCCAGAAGGGGAGGAAAATGGAGATTCCATTGAAAACATATTCAACAAAATAGTGGCAGAAAACTTCCCAGGTATAGGAAAAATCACAGATCTTCAGATCCAGGAAGCTCAACGATCTCCAAACGTTTTCAACCCAAAAAGGCCTTCTCCAAGACATGTCATAGTCAAATTGGCAAAACTCAGAGACAAAGAGAGAATCTTAAAAGCTGCAAGAGAGAAGCGTCAAATCACCTATAAGGGAGCCCCAATCAGGTTAACATCAGACTTTTCATCACAAACCCTAAAAGCTAGAAAGGAATGGGATGATATTTTCAAAATACTAAAAGACAAAGATTGCCAGCCAAGAATACTCTACCCTGCAAGGCTATCCTTCCGAAATGAGGGGCAAATAGTATATTTCTCAGACAAACAAAAACTGCGGGAGTTCACTACCACAAGACCACCCTTACAAGAAATCCTCAAGGGAGTACTGGGTTTGGTTCCTGAAAAATAACTACCACTGCCATAAAAACCTAAGAAAAATCTAAACCCGCTAGTACAATAAAAATGGCATTCATGAAGAGAAAACAAGCTAACAAAAACACTATCTACAACCTAAGGAACCAACAAACAAAGAAACCAAACAGTAAATCAGAAAGCAAGGAACAAAAGACACCTAAGACAACCAAACAACCAATAAAATGCTAGGAATAAATCAACACCTTTCAATAACAACTCTGAATGTTAAAGGCTTAAATTCCCCAATTAAAAGACACAGACTGGCTGACTGGATCAAAAAGCAGGACCCAACTATATGCTGCCTACAAGAGACCCACCTCACCCATAAAGATTCACACAGACTAAGAGTAAAAGGATGGAAAAAGATTTACCATGCAAACAGAAAAGAAAAACGAGCTGGAGTGGCTATTCTTATATCTGACAAAATAGACTTTAAACTAAAAACCATAAAAAGAGACAATGAGGGACACTACTTAATGATAAAAGGACTGATCCATCAAGAAGACATAACAATCATAAATATGTACGCACCCAATGTTGGAGCAGCCAGATTTATAAAACAAACTCTATTAGACCTAAAGAAGGAAATAGACACTAATACCATAATAGCAGGGGACCTGAACACTCCACTGTCAATATTAGACAGATCATCTAGGCAAAGAATCAGTAGAGAAACACAAGATCTAAACAAGACTCTAGACCAATTGGAATTGGCAGATATCTACAGAACATTCCACCCAACAACCTCAGAATATTCATTCTTCTCATCAGCACATGGATCATTCTCCAAGATAGATCACATATTAGGTCACAAATCAAGTCTCAATAAATTCAAAAAAATTGGAATTATCCCATGTATCTTCTCAGACCACAATGGATTAAAACTAGAAATTAATAACAAACAAAACTCTGGAAACTATACAAACACATGGAAATTAAACAGCATTCTACTTAATGACATATGGGTCCAAGAAGAAATCAAGCAGGAAATCAAAAAGTTTATTGAAACTAATGAAAACAATGATACATCATACCAAAACCTGTGGGATACTGCAAAAGCAGTATTGAGGGGAAAATTTATTGCATTAAATGCTCACTTCAGAAGAATGGAAAGATGGCAAGTGAACAACCTAACACTTCACCTTAAAGAACTAGAAAAACAAGAACAATCCAATCCTAAAGTTAGCAGACGGAAAGAAATCATTAAGATCAGAGCAGAACTGAATGAAATTGAAAACCAAAAAACAATTCAAAAGATCAACGAATCAAAAAGTTGGTTTTTTGAAAAGATAAATAAAATTGACAAACCATTAGCATGGCTAACAAAAAAAAGAAGAGAGAAGACTCAAATAACAAAAATTAGAAATGAAAAAGGCGATATTACAACTGATTCATCTGAAATACAAGGAATCATTCGAGACTACTATAAACAACTATACGCCAACAAATTGGAAAATCTGGAGGAAATGGATAAATTTCTGGACACACACAAGCTCCCAAAACTGAACCGTGAAGACGTAGAAAATTTGAACAGACCAATAACAATAAAGGAGATTGAAGCTGTTATCAGAAGGCTCCCAACAAAGAAAAGCCCAGGACCAGATGGATTCACAGCAGAATTTTACCAAACATTCAAAGAGGAATTGACACCGATTCTTTACAAACTATTCCAAAAGATTGAAACGGACGCAAATCTCCCAAACTCATTCTATGAAGCAAACATCATCCTGATACCAAAACCAGGTAAAGATATAACCAAAAAAGAAAACTACAGGCCGATATCCTTGATGAATATAGATGCAAAAATCCTCACTAAAATACTAGCAAACAGAATACAGCAACACATACGAAAAATTATTCATCACGATCAAGTGGGATTCATCCCAGGGATGCAAGGTTGGTTCAACATACGCAAATCAATAAATGTGATACACCATCTTAATAAACTCAAACACAAGGACCATATGATCATCTCTATAGATGCTGAAAAAGCATTTGATAAAGTTCAGCACTCATTCATGACAAAGACCCTCTATAAGTTAGGTATAGAGGGAAAGTATCTCAACATAATTAAAGCCATATATGCCAAACCCACTGCCAATATCATCCTGAATGGGGAAAAGCTGAAAGCTTTTCCTTTAAGAACAGGCACTAGACAAGGATGCCCACTCTCACCACTCCTATTCAACATAGTGTTGGAAGTACTAGCCAGAGCAATCAGAGAAGAGAAGGAAATAAAGGGCATCCAGATTGGAAAAGATGAAGTCAAACTGTCCCTGTTTGCAGATGACATGATCCTATATATCGAACAGCCTAAAACCTCTACAAAAAAACTGTTGGAATTGATAAATGATTTCAGCACAGTAGCAGGATACAAAATCAACACACAAAAATCAGTAGCATTTCTTTTCTCCAATAGTGAACATGCAGAACGAGAAATCAAGAAAGCCTGCCCATTTACAATAGCCACCAAAAAAATAAAATACTTAGGAATTGAGTTAACCAAGGAGGTGAAAAATCTCTATAATGAGAACTACAAACCACTGCTGAGAGAAATTAGAGAGGATACAAGAAGATGGAAAGATATCCCATGCTCTTGGATTGGAAGAATCAACATAGTGAAAATGTCCATACTACCCAAAGTGATATACAAATTCAATGCAATCCCCATCAAAATTCCAAAGACATTTTTCTCAGAAATGGAAAAAACTATTCAGACATTTATATGGAACAATAAAAGACCACGAATAGCCAAAGCAATGCTCAGCAAAAAAAATAAAGCTGGAGGCATAACACTACCTGACTTTAAGCTATACTACAAAGCTATAATAACCAAAACAGTATGGTACTGGCATAAAAACAGACACACTGACCAATGGAATAGAATAGAGAATCCAGAAATCAACCCTCACACTTACTGCCATCTGATCTTTGACAAAGGCACCAAGCCTATTCACTGGGGAAGGGACTGCCTCTTCAGCAAGTGGTGCTGGGATAACTGGATATCGTTATGCAGGAGAATGAAACTAGATCCATACCTCTCACCATATACTAAAATCAACTCAAAATGGATTAAGGATTTAAATATACACCCTGAGACAATAAAACTTCTTAAAGAAAACATAGGGGAAACACTTCAGGAAATAGGACTGGGCACAGACTTCATGAATACGACCCCAAAAGCACGGGCAACCAAAGGAAAAATAAACAAATGGGATTATATCAAACTAAAAAGCTTCTGCACAGCAAAAGAAACAATTAACAGAGTTAAAAGACAACCAACAGAGTGGGAGAAAATATTTGCAAAATATACATCTGACAAAGGATTAATATCCAGAATATATAAGGAACTCAAACAACTTTACAAGAAGAAAACAAGCAACCCAATTAAAAAATGGGCAAAAGAGCTAAGTAGGCATTTCTCTAAGGAAGATATCCAAATGGCCAACAGACATATGAAAAAATGCTCAACATCACTCAGCATCCGGGAAATGCAAATCAAAACCACACTGAGATACCATCTAACCCCAGTTAGGATGGCTAAAATCCAAAAGACTATGAACGATAAATGCTGGCGAGGCTGCGGAGAAAAAGGAACTCTCATACATTGTTGGTGGGACTGCAAAATGGTGCAGCCTCTATGGAAAATGGTATGGAGGTTCCTTAAACAATTGCAAATAGATCTACCATACGACCCAGCTATCCCACTGTTGGGAATATACCCAGAGGAATGGAAATCATCAAGTCGAAGGTATACCTGTTCCCCAATGTTCATCGCAGCACTCTTTACAATAGCCAAGAGTTGGAACCAGCCCAAATGCCCATCATCAGATGAGTGGATACGGAAAATGTGGTACATCTACACAATGGAATACTACTCAGCTATAAAAACGAATGAAATACTGCCATTTGCAACAACATGGATGGACCTCGAGAGAATTATATTAAGTGAAACAAGTCAGGCACAGAAAGAGAAATACCACATGTTCTCACTGATTGGTGGGAGCTAAAAATTAATATATAAATTCACACACACACATACACACATACACACACAAACCGGGGGGGGTGGAAGAAGATATAACAACCACAATTATTTGAAGTTGATACAACAAACAAACAGAAAGGACATGGTTGGGGGGGAGGGGGGGAGGGAGAAGGGAGGGAGGTTTTGGTGATGGGGAGCATTAATCAGCTACAATGTATATCGACAAAATAAAATTAAAAAAAAAAAAAAAAAAAAAAAAAAAGAACTTAGATCTACACAAAAAAATAAAGAGCAAATGGAAGAAGTCGAAAAAATGAAGGTAAAATATAATTATTTCATTTTTAATTCCACTAAAAGATAACTGTTTAAAGCAATAACTTTAACAAGGTATTGGGTATTTATAGTAGAAATAAAAGTAAAATATGACATATATGACAACAATGACACAAAGGATAGGAGAGAGGAAATGGAAATATATATATGTCCTTTCTAAACAAATATGCACTTAATAACATATCTTCAAAATATATGGGGTAAAAACATATAGATATGAAAGGAAAAATAGACAAACGCACAATTTAGTTAGAAACTTCAACAATCCTCTCTAAATAACTTATAAGTAGCACAAAATCAGTAAGGATACGGATGACCTGAATAACAAAATCAAACACTGTGACTTAATTGATATTTGTAGACCACACCAAAAACAGCCTAATACACCTTCTTCTCAAATGCACATGAAGTGTTCACCAGATAGACCATGTTTGGGGCCATAAAACAAAACTTAACAAATTCATACTGTGTACATTTGCTGTGGTTTGAATATCCTCCCAAGCTCATGTTGGAACTTAACCCCCAATAAGATGGTGAAAAGTGGGATCACAAGAACTGTACCCTTGTGAATGGACTGATCCATTCATGGAGCAATGAACTGATAGTTTAATGGGTTGTCACAGGTGTGGTTCTGATGGCTTTCTAATGAGAGTAAGTGAGAAGGTTAGCTCTCTTGCTCATGCCATTCTCACCATGTGATGCCTTGCAATGCCATGGGATCCTGTACAGAGTCCCCACCAAGAAGAAGGCCCTCACTAGTTGTGCCCCCTGGACCATGGACTTCCCGGCCTCCAAAACTGTAAGAAATGAATTTCATTTCTTTACAAATTACCCAGTTTCAGGTATTCTGTTATAAGCAGCAGAAAATGGACTAATATAACATTCTTTTTTTTTTTTAAGATTTATTTATTAACATTACTTTTTTACATTCTATGATGTTGTGAAGCAGTTGGGAAGGAGGGGGAGAGGGGAAAGGGGTTAGGAAATAGGATGGAATGAAGAAGGAGGAGGGGAGGGGTTGAGGCCTGTGGCACCCCCCCCCCCATTCCCACAGGGGAGATCAGGGGGCTTCCATGGTGGCTAGGTCATTGCTGGGCTGGGTGTAGATGTCAGGGGAGTGTAGCAAAAGCCCTTGCCCCCCCACCACCGCAGCTTGGGAGCCCAAGGCTCTGCTTGTGGTAGCTTGGTAGTCTTAGCTGAGCTGCTTGTGTGTGGCAGGGGACCATGGCCAAGGCCCTCAGCCCCCTAATGCCCCAGCTCAGGAGATCCTGGGACACTTCCTGCGGAGGCTCGGGGGTCATCTCTGGGCTGGTTGCAGGTGTCAAGGGGGCATGGCCGAGGCCCTTGTTTCCCCACTCCCCTGGCTTGGGAGAGCCCAGGGTGCTTCCTGTGGTGGCTCAGAGGTCATCACTGGGCTGCTTGCACATGTCGGGGGTGTGTGGCTGAGGCCTGAGGTCCCCACCCTTGGGACTGGTTGTGGGTGTCGGGGGTCATGGCTGAGGCCCCCAGCCCTCCCCATCTCTGGCTTGGTAGCCCAGAGGACTTCCGGTCCTTTTAGGTGTTATAGGTGTTCTTTGGTGATGTGAGACCTTTACTAGTTAATATCAAACTTTGTCTCCAGTTGTGGGTATTTTGTTTTTGCTTTCAGTTCTGTGTTGGGTTATTTGCTGTTCCCACCACTTAAACTCTGCACTGGAATTAATTTGTAATCTTTTGCTTACTTCTAAAATGGGGGAACTTCCTGTGGGGACTAGCACTTGAGCTCTGTAGCTGAGCTAAATTGCTGCTTTGCTGCTGATTCCCGGGTGAAGGCTTTTTGTGCAACTCAGGTTTTAATGGCTGACTTTATAGGTACTTCTGGCTCTCATGAGATCCAGTACACCTGGGTTGTGTGGAAACTCGGGTCTGGACCTGATTCTTTCAGTAAACTGCACCCCCTGCAGTTCTATATTCCTGAACATTCTCCACTGAGTGATCCTACACTAATTGGTGGGGAGCAGATCAGCTGTCCTTGCTGTTCCCCAATGTTCTCCTGGTGCCCTATCTCCCCCACCGCCCGTGCTCCAAACACTTTCCATGAGACGGACCATGGACTAATCCTTTGCAATGACTCACTGGCCTCTGAGTTGCTCCTTTTTTTCAGTTGTTGTTGCTACTCACTTCTAAGTGGGTCCACAGGAACCCTATTAGTTTTCTTGCTGGCCTGGGGGCCACCAAGGCTGTCTTCTCCCCTGCTGCCTCCAAGCAACTTCATCCAAAGGGCACAGCTGCGACTTTTGCTGGCTCCTGCTCCATGTGCCCAGCAGCTCCAACCTGGAAGCAGCTGGGATTAAAAATGGTTGGAGCATTTTTTTTTCTCTCATCATGGCTTCTCCCGCCTTCATGCACTCCATAGGTCTCTCCTCCTCTTCCCCTGAGCTATAGCAGCCCCAGCTTAGCTGTCATTGCTTTTTAATTGTTGTAAACTGGTTGATTTGTGGGAAAGAGTGACGTTAGGGATGGTCTATTCTGCCATCTTGTCTAATACAACATTCTTGAACCATAATGAAATTAAACTAGAAATAACAGAAGGTTATCTGGGAAATCCCCAAATATTTGAAATTGAAAGAATACACTTCCAAATAACTTGTGGAACAAAGAGGAATTCTCAAGGAAAATTAAAAATATTTTGAACTACATGAAGATGAAAATATCAAAATATATGGTATGCAAGTAAAAGAGTACTTGGAAATTTATAGCACTAAATGCATATATTAGAAAAGGAGAAAGATCTGAAATAAACGATTTATGCTTTCACTTTAAGGAATTAGAGAAAGAAAAATCTTAAGCAAACAGGAGGATAGAAATAACAAAAATTAGAGTGAAAATCAATGAAACTGAAAACAGGAAAACAACAAAAAAAATCAATGAAACCAAAGGTTGGTTTTTTTTCCAAGGAAACCAAGAAAAAAGAGAGATGACAAAATTACTAATATTAGAGCTTAAAGAGGGGAAATCAATATTGATCTCACAGAAATTAAAAAGGTATAAGAGAATACTATTTCAAGAACTCTATTCCAAGAAACTCAAAAACTTAGATAAAATGCTCAAATTACCAGGGTTCACTCAGGAAGGAAGAAAAACCCAAACAGACCTATATTTACTAAAGAAATAGAATATATTATTAAAAGCCCTCTAAAAAAGAAAATTACAGGCCCAAATGGCTTCACCAGGGAATTCTACCAAACATTTTAAGGAAGAAATAATACCAAATTTACATACTCACTTCTGGAAAATAGAAAAGGGAACACTCCCCAATTTGTTTTATGAGGCTACCATTATCCTAATACCACAATAGGTCAAACATAGTATAAAAAAAAAAAATACAGACAAATATCTCTCATGAGCATAGACACAACATTCTTAACAAAATAGCAAATCAAATCCAGAAATATATAAAAAAGGTAATACACCATGTTTGTTGGTTCCTTAGATTGTAGATAGTGTTTTTGTTAGCTTGTTTTCTCTTCATGAATGCCATTTTTATTGTACTAGCGGGTTTAGATTTTTCTTAGGTTTTTATGGCAGTGGTAGTTATTTTTCAGGAACCAAACCCAGTACTCCCTTGAGGATTTCTTGTAAGGGTGGTCTTGTGGTAGTGAACTCCCGCAGTTTTTGTTTGTCTGAGAAATATACTATTTGCCCCTCATTTCGGAAGGATAGCCTTGCAGGGTAGAGTATTCTTGGCTGGCAATCTTTGTCTTTTAGTATTTTGAAAATATCATCCCATTCCTTTCTAGCTTTTAGGGTTTGTGATGAAAAGTCTGATGTTAACCTGATTGGGGCTCCCTTATAGGTGATTTGACGCTTCTCTCTTGCAGCTTTTAAGATTCTCTCTTTGTCTCTGAGTTTTGCCAATTTGACTATGACATGTCTTGGAGAAGGCCTTTTTGGGTTGAATACGTTTGGAGATCGTTGAGCTTCCTGGATCTGAAGATCTGTGATTTTTCCTATACCTGGGAAGTTTTCTGCCACTATTTTGTTGAATATGTTTTCAATGGAATCTCCATTTTCCTCCCCTTCTGGAATACCCATGACTCGGATATTTGAGCGCTTGAGGTTGTCTGATATCTCTCTCAGATTTTCTTCCATGTCCTTGATTCTTTTTTCTTTCTTTTTGTCTGCTTGTGTTATTTCAAACAGCCCATCTTCAAGTTCAGAGGTTCTCTCTTCAACTTCGACAAGCCTGCTGGTTAAACTCTCCGTTGTGTTTTTTATTTCGCTGAATAACTTCTTCAGCTCAGCAAGTTCTGCTACATTTTTTTTCAGGACATTGATTTCCTTGTATATTTCCTCTTTCAGATCCTGTATACTTTTCCTCATTTCATCATGATGTCTAGCTGAGTTTTCTTGTATCTCATTCAGTTTCCTTAGAATTATCACTCGAAATTCCTTGTCAGTTATTTCAAGGGCTTCTTGTTCTATAGGATCTAGAGTATGAGATTTATTAACTTTTGGTGGTGTACTTTCTTGATTTTTTGTATTTCTGGTGTCTTTTTTTTGGTGTTTATTCATTGTGGCAGGGGGTTTCACAGTCCACCGGTTTGAGACTAATGACTAACTAGGATGTTGCTGTGGTTGCCAATTTGGTATGGCTCCCTCCGTGACTGCTCAGTTGGCCTCTAGTGTCTTGTGTGTGTGGTTGCCTCGGGTCTTGGGCTTCTCCGGGGATCCACCTTTCTGGTCAGCTTGTACTCTGCTAGGCTGGTGGATCACGTACCACAGGGTGTGTGATCTCTGTTGAGCTTTCACTTTCTGTACAGGACTTCTCCCCGTTCCGTGTGCTCTGGCCCAGGCTGTTAGATCGTGCAGTGGCGACCCCACCGGGTGTGTGGTTTCTGTCGAGTCTCCGCCTCCCTGGCTGCCCGTCTCCCCCCTCTGTGCACACTGTGCTGGGCTGGGGTGTGTCTTCTGCACCCCTCGTCTATCAGCTGGGCTTTCAAGACCCTGCTCAGCACTGCCTCGCCCAGGAAGTCTACCAGGTTTCTGCTAGGCACAGACGACCGGTCTCTCTGGGTGCCTTTGTAGCACTGTGTAGATCTTTCTCGGGTCTTGTTCACCTTTGTATCCCCCCGGTATAAACCGAGTCTAGTGCCCGCCTGCAGCCTGCTCTCCGGCAGGTTCAAGCGGACCTGGGAACTCTCCTACCACACTATTCCCAACCAGAAATTCGTTAGGCTTTTTTCCAAACTGGTGGTCGCAGAGATGGTATCTGCCTCCCAGTAACAGGAAGTTTACCGGGCCGGAGTCCAGGGTGTGGTGGAGTGACAGTCGGCCCGCCCGTACTTCCTAGCCCTCCCAACACTGGTCGGGATGCCCCACACCCCCAGCCCCACCAGAGAACCGCGGAGGGAGTGGGGGAGGGAGTGGGAGAGGAGGCCGGCCCGCAGGGTCCGGAAAGCCCCGCGCCAGGCCAAGCAAATGGGCTCAGTGATGGCCGAGCAGGGCGGAGCTGCCCGCACCTGGGAAAATGGAGGCAGCACCGGGGCAGTGAGTGGCCTGGTGGTGCAGGCGGAAGCCGCGTGGGCATCCACCCCCCGAACAGAGCTGTGCCAGGGATCACTCACAGTGCTGTGCCAGGTCGGGCGCTCGCTCTGTCTCTGGTTTGTTGCCTTCCGTGTTCTCGGTGCTGCCGCCTCGGGCTGTTCATCGCGGCGCCGCTCGGGCGCTCCCAGGAATCTTCTTTAATGCCGGCCTGAAACCTCGAATCCTGAATAGGGCAGCTGGCCGCCTTCAGTGCGGCCCCAGCCTCCGGGATCCTGGCTGCATCCACAGCAGCCCTGGCGCTGTGTTCCCTGTTTCAAGACTCGCTTTTGCAGCTAAGAATCAGTTCTTTTCCTGCTCCACACTTCAAAGCTGTTGCCTGTAAATGAGGCAGCCTCTCCTGCCAGGGGCAAAGTGGCGTTGAGCCCCCACGACCGGCCAGCAGCAGCAGTCCTCCCTTAAGAAATGGCCAGAGGAAGGTCCACAAGTTTCCCGGCTGCCTGAGGCCCAGTGGCCACCTTTTCCACCTCAGCTACTCCGCGCCAGCCGCCGCATCCGCCGCCATCTTGACCCAACTCCCTCAAGGTAATACACCATGACCAAGGTAGGGTTCATCTAAGAAAGGCAAGGCTGATTCTACCTTGGAAAACCAATCAAGTATAATTTATCATATTAATAGATAAACAAAAGAAAAAAACTATATGATAACATCAACAGATGCAGAAAAAGCTTTCAATGAAATTGAAATAGTAAACATTCTCAGCAATCTAGGAATAAAAGTGCATTTACTTAATTTAATAAAAGGCACCCATGAAAAACCTACAGCTAGTATCATACTTGATGGTGAAACACTGAATGCCTTCACCCTAAGATATGGAACAAGGCAAGGATGTCTTCTTTCACAACTCCGATTTGACCTTGTACTAGAAGTCCTAGTTACTGCAATAAGATGAATGAATGAATGAATGAATGAATGAATGAATGAATGAACGATGGATGGATGGATAAATAAAATAAAAGGCATAAAGATCGGAAAGGAAGAAATAAAACTGCCTTAACTGGCAGAAAACATGGTTGTCTATGTAGAAAATTCCAAAGAATCTATCAAAAAAATCCTCGTGGAACTAAAATATGAGGTGAGTGAGGTTTCAGGATACACAGTCAATATACAGAAATGAATTATGTTCCTATATATTAGCAATAAATAAATGAAATATGAAAATTAAAAAAAATCCACCATTAACAATAATACCAAAATAATGAAGTACTTAGGTATAAAATTAACAAAATACATGCAAGGTTTCTGAAAAGCTATAAAACACCAATGAAACAAATCAAAGATCTAAATAAATGGAGAGAGAACATCAGCAAGATGGTTAAACAGGAGCTTTCTATCATCATATGCCCACAGAAGCATCAGTTTTGACAAATACCCATGTATGAGAGTAAATTTATGGGAGTCTGAGACTCCAGTGGAGAAGTTCCAGCACATCACTGGATGCACTGAAGAGGGTAAGAACAGTTTCATTTTACCTGGGTCACCCCTCCCCTAAAGCAGCACAGCTCAGTGCCAAGAGAAACCCACATAGTCTGATTTTTCCCATAGGGAAAAGTGAGTGTAGTGAGTGAGCACCCAGCTCCCCAAGCTGTGTGGGATGCTGCCCAACAGGCCCGCTTCTTTCTCTACTCACCCTGATCACTGAGGTGATCAGCACAGATGAGTGGTTTGGAGAGGTTGAGAACAGGAAAGACAGAGGTCATGAACCGTACACCAGCCAATAAACAGACCAATAAAGAGTAAGGAGATTGAATCAGTAATAAAAAATTTTCCAAAAAAGAAAATCCCAGGACCTGATGCCCTTCATTGATGAATTCTATCAAACATTTAAAGAAGAATTAATACTAATCCTTCTCAAACTCTTCCAAAAAATTGAAGAGGAGACAACACTTCCAAACTCATTTTATGAGGACAGCATTACCCTGATACCAAAATCAAACAAAGACACTACAAGAAAAGAAAATTATAAGTCAATATCCCTGATGAACATAAATGCAAAAATCCTTAACAAAATAGTAGCAAACCAAATTCAAGAGCACATTAAAAGGATCATACACAATGACCAACTGGGATTTATCCCTGGATGCAAGGATGGTTTAATATGTACAACTCAATTAAATGTGATATACCACATTAACAAAATGAAAGATGAAAGTCACATGATCATCTCAGTAGATGAGGAAAAAGCATTTGATGAAATTCAGTATCTTTTAATGATAAAAACTCTCAACCAATTAGGTACAGAAAAATGTACCTCAACACAATAAAGGCCATATATGGCAAGCCCACAGCTAACATCATACTCAGTGGCTAAAAGCTGTAACCTTTTCCTCTAAGATCAGGAAACAAGGATGCTCCCTCTTACCACATCTACTCAACATCGTACTGGAAGTCCTAGCCATGCAATTAGGTAAGAAAAAGAATCAAAAAGCATTGAAATCAGAAAGGAAGAAGTAAAATTCCTGTTTGCAGATTACAAAATCTTACATATAGAAAACCTAAAGACTCCACCAAAAAATGGTTATAACTATTGAATAAATTCAGTAAAGTTCTAGGATATAAAATCAACATACAAAAATCAGTTGTTTCTATACAGTAACAACAACAAACTTTCCAAAAAAGAAATTAAGAAAACAATCCCATTTATGATAGCATTAAAAAGAATAAAATACTTAGAAATGAATTAACCAAGAAGATGAAAGATTGGTACATTTTTTCAGTGTGTAGACAACTAAAAAACATTGATGAAAAAAATTAAAGATGACAAAATAAATGGAAAGATATCCCATATTCATGGACAGGAGACTCAACATTGTAAAAATGTCCATACTACCCAATGCAATCTAAAGAGTCAATGCAATCCTTATCAAAATTCCAATGGCATTTTTCACAGAAATAGAAAAACAATGCTAAACTTTGTATGGAACCACAAAAGACCCTGAGTAGCCAAAGCAATTTTGAGGAAGAAGAGCAAAGCTGGAGGCATCAAATGTCCTGAGTTCAAATTATCTTACAAAGCAATAGTAATCAAAACAGCAAGGCACTGGCATAAAATAAGACACATAGACCAATGAAACAGAACAGAAAGCCCAGAAATAAACCTACTCACAGTCAATGAATCTTGAACAAAGGTGCCAACAAAACACAATGGAAAAAAGAAAGTCTCTTCAGTTAATGGTGCTGGGAAAACAGAATAGCCACATGAAAAAAAATAAGATTTCATCCTTATCTTACATCATACACACAAAAAAATCAACTCAAAATGAATTTAAAAACTTAAATGTGAGACCTGAAATGAAAAACTGCTAGAAGAAAATAGAAAAAAGCTCCATGACATTGGTCTTGGCAATGAATTTTTTGATATGACACCAAAAGCACAGGCGACAAAGGCAAAAATAAACACGTGGGACTACATCAAACTAAGAATTTTCTGCACAGCACAGGAAACAATCAAGAAAATATTTGCAAGCCATATATCTGATAAGGGGATAATATCTAAAATACATAAGGAACTCATACAACTCAATAGCAAAAAACCTCAAATAACATAATTAAAAAATGAGCAAAGGACCTGAACAGACTTTTTTCTAAAGAAGACATACAAATGGCCAATATAAAAATGTACCCAAAATTACTAATCATCAGGGAAATGCTAATCAAAACACCAATTAGATATCACCGATGACTATTATCAAAAAGTCAAAAGATTAGTGTTGGTGAATAAAGTCAAAAGATTAGTGTTGGTGAATAGGCTGGCCTGTAAGCACAGTTGGTTAGAGTGCAGCCTTATAACACCAAGGTCACAGGCCAGCCATCCAAAAAAAATCTTGAAAAAAACAAAAAATAAGTGTTGACAAGAATGTGGAGAAAAGGGAACTATTGTACACTGTTGGTGGGAATGTACATTAGTTCAGCCATTATGGAAAACAGTATGGAGATTCCACAAAAAATCAAAACTAAAACTACCAGGGCCAGCCCGTGCCTCACTTGGGAGAGTGTGGTGCTGATAACACCAAGGCCATGGGTTCAGATCTCTATATTGGGATGGCTGGTTAGCACACTTGGAAGGGTGTGGTGCTGACAACACCAAGTCAAGGGTTAAGATCCCCTTACTGGTCATCTTTTTTTAAAAAAAAGCCAAAAAACTAAAACTACCATTTAATCCAGCAATCCCATTTCTGCGTATACATCCAATGGAATAAAATCACTATCTTGAAGAATATCTGCACTACCATATTCATTGCAGCATTATTCACAGCAGACAAGATATAGAAACAATCTAAATATACATTGATGGATGAATTGAATGAATGGATAAAGAAAATGTACTACACAATGGAATATTATTCAGCCTTAACAAAGAAAGAAATCCTGCCATTTGCAACAACGTGGATGAATCTGGAAGACATTAAGCTAACTGAAATAAGCCAGACAGAGAAAAAGAAATACTGCATGATCTCACTTATACGAGGAATCTAAAAAATTCAAATTCATAGAAACAGAGAAGCGTTGTTACCAGGGGTTGGAGAGCAGAGGAAATAGGGAGATACTGGTCATATGCACTTTCAGTTATAAGAGGAATAAGATCTGGAGACCTAATAATGTATAGCATGGTGACTATAGTTATTGTATACTTGAAGTTTGCTAACAGGGTAGATCTTAAGTACACACACACACACACACACACACACACACACACACACACACACACACACACACAGAAGTAACTATGTGAGGTGATGGATATGTTAATTAGTTTGATTGTTATAATTATCTTATAGTGTATACATATATCAAAACATCACATTGAACACCTAAAATATATGCAACTTTTATTTGTTAGTTTTACCTTAATACACACAGAAAATGAATGAATGAATGAAAGAATGAAAAGTGGAGAGATCTACTGTGTTTATGGATTACAGACTCAATGTTGTTAAGGTGTCAATTTTCCCCTAATTTGATCTGTAGATTCAGTACAATTCCAATGAAAATCCTAGCAAGGTTTTTTGTACATATTGACAAAATTAGTCTAAAATTTACATAACAATGAAAAGGAACAAGAATAGCCAAAACATTCTGACAAAGAAGAATAGAGTGGGAGAATTTATATTGCCTATAAAGCTACAGCAATCAAAGACAGTATGGTACTGACAAAAGAACAGATATAAAATTAGAACAAGGATTTATGAGGAGTCCAAGATGACTGACTAGAGACACTGAGCTCTTGCCTCTGACACAAAGAAAGTCCAAAACAACAAACAGATAATCACATGTTGAATACAGTGTCTAGGAGAAGACAGTGCAATTCAGCAAAATAGCAAAGCAGACCCTCTGAGGCTCAGAAACATGGGATAGCAGCATAGAAAGACAAGTGAACAGGTGGTTGGGGGGAAAAACAAGGCAAGTGAAGCACCTGGATGGGACTGGCTCAGAGCCAGTAGAGATTCCGAATGCAGGGAAAAGTTAAGCAAAAAATCCCCAACAGTCTACACTTCCACCATGGATACCTGTAATCTTAGCTACAAGAGAGCCACACAGCCCTTGGAGACTATGAGCCCAGTACAGGGCACTGCTTGGAGCCCAAGCAGCTACATTATTCCAGAGAGGAAATGCATGCTGAGCCCCCATCCTCTGGAACCCAGGTTGTTGCAGCACATCGTCATTTTGAGATCACAGCAAACACCACAGTGCATTATGTCCTGGGGCCCAATAGCCCCAGCATCTCCATATCCTCAAGGCACTGTTTCCATCCCATCACACTGTGACTCCTTCACCCTGCACCCATGCAGCATATTGCACCCCTGGGAACAGACAGTCCAACACAGGGGGAAGGCCACCCCTAAGACAAAGGGAGCCAATGCTTGCAGCACTTCAGAGAACCTGACAGTTGATGAATTGGGGCCTTCTGCCTCTGCTGGGAGACCTGCTGTCTTCAGTGGAGTGTCCACATGCCTCTCCTGGGGGCACAGAGTCCCACCTGTGGCACCACTGAACCTGTCCAGAGCCATCCACCCTAGCTGAACAACTGCAGAGTACCTCAGAATTTCTCTTGGGGGAGCAGGATCATGCCTAAGGCCCAACAACCCTGCCCAGAGCTATCAACTCCACCTGAGGAGCTGCAGGGCATCCCAGTGTCTCTCTTGAGGGTACAGGGTCCTGCTCATGGCCCCAGCGACCTTGCACAGAATTGACCACTCCAAGTGAGAAGCTTAAGAGTGCTTCAGAGCCTCTCCTGGGGGTGTAGGCTATTGCCCGAGTCCCCAGAAACCTCATCCAGAGTCACCCACTACAGCTGAGAAGCTACGGAGTGGCCAGTATCTGTCTTGGGGCACCAGGTCCTACTCAAGTCCCCAGTGAGCCCTCCCAGCATTGCTCACTCTAGCTGAGAAGCTGCAGAGCACCTCAGTGATTTTCCCTTAGGTCTGTAGTCCCACCCATTTCCCTGGCAATCCTGCCCACTTTAGTGACCCAGCACCTATGCCACAAAGGCACTTGTAGACAACTCCAACACTGAATACAGTTGAAGAAATCACATGAAGACTATACTACTATGCTCACCCAGAACCAAACCTAAAACACCTTATCCAACTGAGATTATGCAATACATCTATAGGAAAGAGTCTCTTCCTTCAAAAGCTACTATAGAAAATTAGAAGTGACATTTTCACCAGATGTGCAGACATAAACACAGGTATACAAAAAAAAAAAAATTAAAAACATACAAACAAACAAGCAAAAAACAAGGAAACATGACAACCCCAAAGAAATATGAGATGAAAGAGAATATAAACAATTCTATGAAATCAGAACAACAATTCATAATGTAAATGAGAAATGCAACAAAGAGATAAATATTATTAAAAAAGAACCAAGAAGAAATCTTGGAATTATAAAATTCATGAAATGAAATAAAAAATTCAACAGAGAACTTATGCAACAGTCTAGATCAAGCAGAAGAAAGAATTGCTGAACTTGAAGACAAGTCTTTTGAAGTAACTGGACTAAAAAGAAAAAAAAGTAAGGAAGAAAAGAAAAAGAAAAATGAATGAAAAAGAATGAAGAAAACCTATGAGATACATGGGACAACTTTAAGCATAGAAACATTTGGATTATGGGTATTATAGAGGGGGACAAAATGGGTAAAGGCATTGAAAACCTTCAACAAAATATTAACTGAAAATTTCCCAAGTTTAGGGAGAGATAAGGGCTTAGATCCAAGAGGCTCAATGATCCTCAAACAGATTTAACCCAAAAAGGTCCTCTCCAAGGCACACTGTAGTCATAGACAAAGAATTCTAATAAGCAGCAAGAGAAAAGCATCAAGTCACCTAAAAGGGAATCCCCATCAGACTAACAGTAGATTTCTCAGCAAAAACTTTACAGGCCAGGAGAAAATGGTATAATATATTCAAAGTGCTGAAAGGAAAAACAAAACAAACCAAACAAACAAACAATAAAAAAACCCTGACAGCCAAGAATACTCCACACAGCAAAGCTATCCTTCAAAAAAAAATGGGAGAAACAGCATATTGTCCAGATAAATAAAAACTGCAGGAATTTATGACCACCAGAACAGCTCTACAAAAGATCCATAAGGGAGTCCTACACTGGAAACAAAAGGACAAAAACTACCATAATAAAAAAAAATGCAAAAGAATAAAACTCACTGGTAAAGCAGATATGCAAATGAAAAAGAGAAAGAAATTATATCTATCACTACAGAAAACCATTAAACAGAAAAGACAAATAATAAAATAGGAAGAAAGGAACAAAGGATATACAAAAAATCAGAAAACAATTAACAAAATGTCAGGAGTAAGGCCACACCTTTCTATAACAAACTTGAATGTAAATGAATTAAATTCCCCATTTAAAAGATATAAACTGGTGGAATGAATGAATAAACATGGCCAAACTCTATGCTACTATATTAGTCTTTTTTTGTGTTGCTATAACAGAATACCTGAAACTGGGTAATTTATAAAAAAAAGAGGTTTATTTGGCTCATGATTCTGGGACAGCTGCATCTGGTGTGGGCCTCAGGCTGCTTCTCCTCATGGCAGAAAGTGGCAGGCAGCCAGCAGGTATAAGCAGATCACATGGTGAGAGGAAGCAAGATAGAGAGAGAGAGGGAAGGGGCCAGGTCTTTTAAACAACCAGCTCTCATGGGAATGAATAGAGCAAGAACTCACTCATAAACCCCCCTCCCCAGGGTGAGCATTAATTCATTCATGAGGGAAACACCCCCATGACTCCAACAGCTCCCAACACTGCCACATTGGGAATCAGATTTCCACATGAGTTTTAGGGAGGACAACACATCCAAACTCTATCAGCTACCTATGAGAATCTCACTTCACCTATAAAGACACAAACAGACTAAAAATGAAGGGATGGAAAAAGATATTTCATGTAAATGGAAACCAAAAGTGAGCAGAAGTAGCTATACTTAGATTAAGTAAAGTTTAAATCAAAAGCAATAAAAAGCAACAATGAAGGCTGTTATATAATGATAAAGGGATCAATTCAGCAAGAGGATATAGCGATTGTAAAAATATGCACCCAACATTGGAGCACCCAGATATATAAAGAAAATATTATTGGACTGTTAAAAAGAGATAGACCCCAATACAAAAATAGTTGGGCACTTCAGCACCCCTCTCCTGAAACTGGACAGATTGTGTCGATCGAAAACCACCAAAGAGACATTGGATTTAAGTTGAACTATAGACCAAATGGACCTAACAAACACTTACAGAACATTTCATCCAACAACTGCAGAATACACAATCTTCTCATCAGCACATGGAACATTCTCCAGGCCATACCACATGTTAGGCAAGAAATCAAGACTCACCAAATTAAAAAAACTGAAATCATATCAAGTATCCTTTCAGTCCACAATGGAATAAAACTAGAAATTGTACAATTTCCAAGAGAAACTTTGGAAACTGTACAATTCCATGGAAGTTAAACAACATGCTCCTAAACAAACAATGGGTCAAAGAAAAAAATAAGAGGGAATTTAAAAAGTTACTTTAAACAAATGAAAATAGAAATACAACATACAAAATCCCATGAGATACTACAAAAGCATAACTGAGAAGGAATTTTATAGCAATAAGTACTTACATCAAAAAAGGACATATATGAAAAATCTACAGTTAATATCATACTGAATGGGGAAGTTTAAGAGTGTTTCCTCTAAGAACAGCAACAAAACAAGGATGCCCACTTTCATCACTCTTATCAACACAGTACTGTAAGTCCTAGCTAGAATAATTAGGCAAGAGAAAAAAGTAAAGGGCATCAAAATTGGAAAAGAGGAAGTCAAATTGTCCCTGTTTGGAGACCACATGATCTTATATTGAAAAAACCTGCAGACTCCACCAAAAAACTCTTAGAACTGGTAAAACAAATTCAGTAAAGTTGCAGGATACAAGATTGACATACAAAAATAAGCAGCATTTCTATACACCAACAAAGAGAAATCAAGAAAGCAATCTCATTTACAATAGCTACCAAAAAAATAAAATACCCATTCCTGCATCTAGTCATCTAATATATATTTATAGATATATATATCTGTCTATATATATCTATCTATATATATATTAAGGTAAACATGAGTTCATGCTGATGTCTCTGGCTCTAATGCAGTACCAGAGGGTTTATTTTACCCTTCCCTTCTTGCTTATTTATAAATTCCCCCTATGGCACAATTCACCATCTGTTTACTGATTTGTTCAACCCCAGTATGGCTAAAAGACAGTTTCAGTACTGTTAACCCATGCCCCCACAAGAAAAAAGTTTACCAACTAGAGTACAGTATTTATGTACAGTTCCATTTCCTTTTAACCTTACAGTTTCCAATTAAAAAATTGTCTCATTTCTTTACAATAGCATGACCCCAAATTGTTCTACGAGGTATGAGTGGGCGCTCTATAATAAAAGGGTTCTGTGGTCAGATATATGTGACTAGTTGGCATACCGTGCCCCTCTTCTGAAAACTAACAGTGCCTGGTAGGATGTTAAAAGTGTGAGAAGTTAACTAATAAAGAAACTTGTTTATTTTTATTTTTATTTATTTATTTTTTGACCGGTAAGGGGATTGCAACCCTTGGCACGGTGTCGTCCGCACCACACTCAGCCAGTGAGCGCACCAGCCATCCCTATATAGGATCCGAACCTGCAGCCTCGACGCTACCAGCACCACACTCACCCGAGTGAGCCACGGGGCCGGCCCAGAAACTTGTTTATTTTAACCAGCATTTCCTAAACTTATTCAATCTTAGAATGTAAGTATTGAGAACTTATCTATACTTTCTCAAAACAACTTCATATCTCAGGAACCTCTAGGATTACATGGCACACATGCTGGGGAAATGCTATTTTAGAATCTCTCATCACAGCTAAGGGAGGAAACTGAGCAGTTTTTAGATTGGATTGCTTCTATCATGGAAGGAGCAATGTTTTTGTTCTCACTGGCATAGACATTTACGCTGGATATGAATTTGCCTTTCCTGCACGAGATGATTCTGCGAAAATTACCATCCATGAGCTCACCAAATTCCATATTCACTGTCATAGTGTTCCACAGCTTTGCTTTTCACCAAGGAACTCAATTCACAGCAAAGTGCAGCATTGGGCTCACAGAATTCACTGGTCCTACCATGTCCCTCAACATCCTGAAGCACCTGGCTTGAGAGAATGGGGGAATGGCCTTCTGAAGACTCAGTGATAGCACCTGCTAGGTGATAACATCTTGCAGGTCTGGGGTAAGGTTCTCCAGCAGGCTGTACATGCTCTGAATCAGTGTCCAATACACGGTACGATTTCTCTGATAGTCAGGATTCATGGGTCCAAGAACCAAGGGGTGGAAATGGGATTGGTGCAACTCACTATCACCCCTATTAACCCACCAGCAAAATTTTTGCTTCCTACTCCTGTGACTTTATGCTCTGCTAGCCTAGAGGTCTTTGTTCCAGATAGAAGAATGCTTCCACCAAGAGACACAATGACGCCATTGAACAGGAAGTTAAGACTGCCACCTGTCCACTTTGGGCTCCTCATCCCATTGAATCAACAGGCAAAGAAAGGAGTTATGGTGCTGGCTGGGGTGATTGATCATGCCCGCTAAGGGGAAATCAGACTACTATTATACAGTGGAGGTAAGGAAGAGGATGTCTGGAATACAGAAGATCCCTTATGGCATCTCTTAGTATTACCATGCACTGTGATTAATATCAATGGAAAACTACGACCACCCAATCCAGCCAGGACTACTAATGGCCCAGGCCCTTCAGAAATGAAGGGTAAAGAACCACAAGCAGCTGAGGTAAAGGGAATATAGAGTGGGCAGTGGTAGAAGATAGTTTCAAATACCAGCTATGACCAGTTATAGAAAGAAGGACTGCAACTGTCATAAGGACTTTCTCCTTATTTTTCTACGAATACATCTGTACATTTTCTTTCCTCTTATTCCCTTATCATTTAACATAAGATGTATTGACTTTATATCACAGCGCTTTAGTATTGCTAATTTTATATTATAGTATTTAAGTATGGAGTATCAAGGAGAAGAGCAAACATCACTCAAGAACTTTACCTCCTCTTCTGAGGAAGGTGTTTGTACATTTTCAGTTGTATAGCAGATAGTTGCATCACGTTAGGCAGAATTATGATCTTACTATTGACTTAATTTGCAGATTAAGTATGGTTTAAAGAGATGTGTATGGGTTCCATGTTGACAAGGGGTGGACTTGTGATGGTTAATTTTATGTGCCAACTTGACTGTACTATGGGGTGTAAGATTAAACACTATTTCTGGGTGTGACTATAAAGTGCTTCTGGACAAGATTAGCATTTGAGTTGGTGGACTCAGCAAAGTTGATTGCCCTCCCTAATATTGGTGGGCATCATCCAATCTGTTGAGGGCCTGAATAGAACAAAAAGGAGGAGAAAAGAGGAATTCATCCCTTTTTGCTTCCTGCCTGCCAACTTGAGCTGGAACATCAGTCTTCTCCTGCCCTTGGAATGGGATTTACACCATTGTCTCCCCTGGTTCTCAGCCTGTAGACTTGGACCAGAATTATACCAATGGCTTTTCTGGGTCTCCAGATTGCAAACAGCAGATCATAGGACTCAGCCTCCATAATTACATCAGTCAATTCCTCATAAATCTCTTCCTGTATGAGTATATATATCCCACTGGTTCTGTTTCTCTGGAGAACCTTGACTAACACAATTCCCAATTCAAATTTCCTTTCCATGAAAATGCCTCTAATTTCTCCAAAATCTTCATGGACCTTGCCTTATATGATTCTCTTGATTGCTTTGAGTCTGTGTAGCACAAAAAAGCAAATGCTCTATTATTTTGTCTCTGACAGATATGTATTTCTAAATCTTATCTTCCTAACTAAAATTTAACAACCTTGAAAGTAAGAGCTTTGTCTCTTATTTTTTCTGTGTGTTTTCTTCCATTTGTTTATTCATCTATTCACTCATTTAACACATATTTGCCAGGTGCCTATTATATGCCAGGTATACTGCTAGCCCATACAGTACCAGACTGCTTTGTTTATTCTAATGGAGATTACAGTTTAGTTGTGGATTTAGAAATGAATAAAATGGCCACAAAATAGATACATAATATAAGCATCAGTATGCTCTGAAGAAAAGATACTTATGAGAGTCCACAAAGAGGGAACTAACCTAAACTTAGGAGGCAAGAAGGGAGGGCAGGACAGGAAAGGCTAATCTGGAAGAAGTCACGTTCGAGCTAAGATCTGAACAATGAGCAGGTTTTTACTAAATAAGACAGAGAAAAGAGGTAGAGAAGAGAGAAGAGCATTCCAGAAAGAAGCTCTGGGATAGGGAAGGTGAACAGGGCCACAGTATCACATACAATAGGGCTCAAGAGACAGGTGACTAATGAAGCAGACATTACTAACCACTTTCTTCAGTCTCTTTTCTTCTCGTTTTCTCTCAAGTTGAGCCTGTTTTTCTTCAGCCTCCCTCTTTTGACACTCTTCCTCTTGGGCCTTTAACTGGGCCTGATGGAGATCAGAATGAAGAAAAATAAAAATCCACAATTTGTACGGAGATAAGATCTTTCATGTTGAGAAAAATCAAGTATCTGCCCTATCTCTCGAAGAAGTCTGCACTTTGTGATAAAAGTAGAAAACTCAACCAACATGTGGTCAGTTGGATAACTTAAAATCATTTTTCCAAATACTTAGGAAGGTGAGACTGAGCATGAATTACACCATTAATTTTTCATCATAAAATTATTACTTTTTAGTTCTTACTCTCATCTATGGAATACTAAATCCAAATTATAAACAGTGTAGGGAATAAAAAACTGTTTTCTTTCATTTCACCAACCCCCCCCCCCCCCCCAACTGCTGGAGCTGTTTATTTTTTCCTAGGTGCAAAATTTACTTCTGATAGTCTAGGTTAAAACTGTGGAGGGTAAGAACTGTTCCCCTCTGTAAACTCATTAGGTCGGGCATCTATCATTATCACACTAATCTTAGTTCTGTGTAAATCTTCCAATTTGCTAGCTCCCATCTACTTTATAACACTTCCTCTCTGCTATGCAAATGATGTTGTTGTTTTTCCCCCTTATTTTCCTAAAATTGTCACAGAATTCAGTCCAATAGGCCAAAAGCTATTTTTTGAAGCCAGTCTAACTCTATTATCTCAAGAGGCTTGAACAAGCAAGGTTTCATTTTTTTAAGAAAGACCTAGAAAAATCCTTTTTCTTGCCTCAGTTTGCATTCTGAATTTATTACCAATTTCTCTTCTTCTTGTTTTTTCTTCCTCTCTGCCAAGATCCGCCTACGTTCAGCTCGTTGAATCGCTCTCTCTTCCATGGCTAGAAAATAGTAACAGAATTCCAATATAAAAAATATGAGGAACACTGCAAAAGAAATGTCTCCATTTCATAGTAAAATTTAGTGTTTTGTTAGTATTTTCTTGCAAGTTGAGTGGTAACAATCTCAGAAAAAAAAAAAAATAGATATATAAAATTTATATATACCCTACAGGTTAAAGACCTACAATCTGATGCTCAGCAATGATGAACAATTTGTAGATTAATTATGTTTTTGTTTACATTTTTTTTTAGAATAACTGTTTACTGGTTTAAATAGAATAATGTGCCTTGATGATAGACTTTTAGTGAGTGAAACCTAGAAACCACTTTAATTTGATTATACCTTTGATGAGTATAGAAAACTTTAATTATATCTAACAGATACTTTAAGAATAGAATCATTCCTCAAATCTCATTAAGTGAGTCTTTCTTAAGTTGTACATATGTCTATACATGTTAACAACAACAAACAAAAGTTTGTGGTCACAAAGAATATATTTTATTATAGTTTTAAGGCCTGGATATCCAGATGGGCAGAAAATGGAATTGTACTAAGCATTTGGAGGACTGGCATCTGAACTAATTTGAGTGTCAGACTCTTGTTCTTGACAGTTTATTAAATATCGATCCAAAAGAAACAAATGTGCAAGATGGTCTGATAACAGGACTCTATAATCAGTTGGGGCTTTCAAAGGAAGTGGGGCATGGGTGGAAGGAGTATCCAGTTCTGCTCACCTAAGCCAGGCAATGGCTAATTTCAGTTCCTTGTGCGTGTTATAGAGAAGAGAATTTAAGTCCAAGTTTTAACAATTAATAAACAAAAAACTCACAAGGCTATTTCTTACAGATATTTAAGTGTCTGCTTTGCTGCAAAAGAATAGTGGTGGTCCCACAGATGGTGGGAATGAGATTGTCTTTAAGAAGGCAGAAATAGACTAGGGGATTAAAGTAAGAGAGCCCTGACAAGAAGAGTCTCTGGGAATATGCCCTTCCCCATCTTTTCTAGATCTCATCATTAAAGACTACTACACTTGAAAAGCAGACTGGGATTCTAAAATAGCTAACCCCTTGATTAAACAATACTTTTAAAAAAATTATCACACTGCACTGGTCATTTCCTGGTTAGCCTTAGTAGTGGGCAAAGATGGCATAAACTGCTGTCCTGGCAGATAGTCATTGCAAGGACTGTCATTTTCTTCATTAACAGAAATTGACTGCAGGCACAGTGTCCTTCAGATGTTATCACTTCTTGTTAGGGCAGTAATCTTGCCTCAAATAAAAAATCAAATTTACCATCCAAAATAAAATTATCAAAGTGCTGACCACCATATGCAAACACGTGCAGTGGGTAACTAAGTGTATAGTAAGAACAATTAACAGATTCACTAGGTGGGTTGTTAGGAATGATTCTATTCTCATAGCATTGCTATTTAGGTTAAATAAAGGTTTCTATGGACATAAAAAATGTTATCAAATTAAAACATCTGGTATGTAGATTTCACTACTGAAATCCTATCATCAAGGCACAACTCATTGTAAAATGATATAATAACTTGACTTGGATTGTTGTAAACTGATCAACATTTTAACATTAACAAAATACAGTGGTAGGTGATCTTTATCAATGTTTAGCCTTAGCAGCTACTCAAAATTTTCTCATTTGTGTAACTATCCTATTTTTCCCCCCACAATCCAAATCTCAAGTTGCAGAAAAACAATACAGCTTTCAGCAATGTTTTTTGTTGTTGGCTGGGAAGGCCAAAAAGGTTGGCAAAGGGACAGGAACAAGTAGTGGAACTCTCTGGTGCCCTCCACTCCTCACATGTCAACCCATCTTAAATTTTGACCAGCTTTTGCCAAGTATCAAAAGCTAAGAATTGCCAGGATTTAGTCCCAGCGTATTCTACCCTAGGAGGGAAGATCCCCACCACCAGGGCTACAACCAAGACAGCCCTGCCTTTCAGTATGGGATGGGGTGCCGTCAGCTGCTTTGGGTTCCTTCTGGGTCCAGAAAGAGAATTTCGGGAGTCACTTCTACTGACTTCAGTCCCAGGGGAAGCAACAGGTGAACTGATGGGGAAAAAAAAGGAAAACAACTCAGTCCAACAACCAGCTTCCTTCAAAGCCCTCTCACCTGAGGGAACTCAACGCATTTTACAAACTTTACTTAGTTCTTACTCTCTGAGATAAATACATATTATTTTACTTACTCTATAAACTGGTGTAATGAGGTATGGAAAGGTTGAGTGATTGGCCTGACTCTATAGTGCGAGTCAGGCACTTTGACTCCCATCCTATTGCTTCAAATCAATAGGTATCACCACTTCTTATCCTACCATTTCTCACACATAGTGAATATGTCTCAAGCATGTCCAATATCATTTTACATGAATTTTGAGAAATCTGGACTCTTATTCCAGGCTCAAAGGTGTTTAATTTTACTGCAAACACCTAAAAATTCAAGCTAGGTAACTAGGCAGCTCAGGGGCTGCTCCATATGGACCTGATGTTGTCTGACCTGGCTGCTCAGCACTAAACATAATCAGAAACCCAGAAATCTAGTTAAAGCAAGTACGCATTTTTCTCTTTTACTGGTATCATAACAGAGCTCTTTCGACAAAGGCAGCCACAACCCAAACACAAACTGTATAACTGAATCCTGAGGCAGCCACTTGCTTTAAATGTCTATTTATACCTGTCATGTACCAGTCACAATATATGGGGCTTCTTTGCTTTGAGAGTGCACACGAAAAGGAAAAGAGCATTGAATTTACAAGCAGGGCAAAGAAGTTCAGGAGGCTCTCTACCCCAAAGTGAAGAGTCCCATAAAACAAGTCCATAGAGTGTTCTCATACAATGGACGTACTTCAGAGTCATCTGGCAGGTTCTTTTTGGTTCCTCTTCTCCTCTGGGATTTGACAACAGGCGGCTCTGTGTTTCTGTGACTACTGTAGCATGCTCAGCTGCCCACCGAGCCTCTGCCAGCCGCTGGTTTTCCTTCAGCTCAAGAATTGTTTTCTGCTGTTCCTGAAGTTTCTTCTTTTGCTTCTCAATCAGCTGTTGCTGGAAGACATGGCGGTTGTGGAAATGACCCATGCAAATGGGTTCTGCTTTCTGGTTGGTGGTTCCAAACTTCCCATTGCTGCCAGGTTGTTGGGAGGGCTCAGCATCCAGGGTCTTGAGCTGCTTATTGTCAGGTGTGTTCAGAAGGGTATTCTGAAGGGGATCCTGCAAGTTGCCCTTTGTTGTTCTTCCTAGTGGAAGTCTGGGTATACAACTATTGCTCCCCAAGGGAGGCTTTTCCCACAAAGGGGGCACAGCAGTCACCTGAGAAAGAAGGAACAGCCATTTAAAGAACTATGCTGATGAAATCCAACATTCACCTAGATAGCATTGTTTTGTTCAATGGCACAACTGCCCTGTACCCAGCTAGAGATGCTCAGTGCTCTTGGGCTGGCTGTCTCAGACGCTACTGGCTCAGGTTCTGTGAGCCACTCTTAGAATGTGCACTGCTGTTCACCATGAAAACTGGGAAGGAAAGTAGCAGCAGCAGATGTATGAACCATTGCCATGGCCAGGGCATTTGCAATAGGGAAAATGTTCTCTTAAAAATTTCTAATTTGGACAGTTCATTTGTGAATTAGACAAGATTACTCCCAATACATGTTATGGAAATTTTAATATGTATGAATTGACTCTGAATTTTGCCGATTTGGAAAATTTGTGGCAAAGGATATATTCTTTCTCAAGAATGTCTGAAAACTAAAGAATATCTTTACAAATCAATAATAGCTCTGTTCTTTCAATATCTCTCCTGCCACTAGTAAATTAATCACTTGCCACAGTACAATGTATTTATTTATTTCAGCATCAAGGCCTGGTTTAAAGCCTAGCTTACAGTCTCTAGCTATTCCTGAACTATCTGTTTGTGGCAAGTGTTTGGAAGCCAAGGATCACTGGGCAAATATTTGCGTTATCTAATAATATTTTCTATTTGCATATGACTTAATAATTTTCAAAACTTTATCATATAAATCTCATTTAATAGAATAAAGTATCATACTCAATTACAAGTTCTATACAGAAGGGAAGGGAAACAAGAATTCTTAATCAGAAAAACTTGTCCTGGCCAAAATAATCTCAAGTTAAAGTGTCTCTTCTAGTATGGTTTGATACCATGGTCTAAGGTCTGACTGGTTTTTGATTCTGCCATCTGCAGTGGTGTAAAGAGGAAAACCCTGTGAGTTATCTAATAGCAGAAGCTTTTTGCTTTAACAGGGTGCCATCCTCAGGTATCAAAAATATTTTTTGTGATGATGAAAATTCTTTCTACAGACTCAGCTAAAATGTGATATATAGAAACCCTGACATGTTAAAGACTTTTTAAAATAAGCTTTTTATTTCAGAAATGTCAGTGGACATTTATATCCATGAGAATACCTGCTTACGTAATTTAGCATCAAGCAAGGCAAATGTTTTACATAGCTCGTTTAAACTTTGGGGTAAAGACATGTTATTAACCCAGCAACACTGTGTAAAAGCTTTGAGAACAGCAACAAGATTTCTTTTGGATCAAGGTAACTTTTTAAGGTGAAAATAAGAGAATGAAAGAAAAGCTTAATGGTACAGATTGTACTTGGAACAGGAGTGAACAGTCTGGCTTAATCAGAGAAAATCACATATTAGCTAACTGATAATTTTGAAAAATTTCAAGGTATAAATGTGTGTTCTTGCTACATGAGTTCATGTGATTGTGTAATTAGTGAGCACCTAACTAAAGATTTTATGTTTTCATTTGTTCAAGTTTTACTCTACACTCTGGAAAAGATTATTTATTAACCAACAGAGTCTACTATACAGCCCATTTGTATTTGCTCTATTTTTTATAGTTATTATCCTTTCATCATAAAATATTTTATTCTTGATATCAGAGATTTGGAGGCTTTTCTTCTTGAGTCTATATATATATATATATATATATATAGTAATTTATCTGTTTTGCCCAAGTAGAAAATATTTTCTGCTGATTTATTTAAAGATAACAAGAGTGGAACTTTGTAAGGTAAAAGCTTTCGTACAACTATTTCTTAAGATAGAATTCTCTCCTGAGTCTCAAGGGAAACAGAATTCTCTAACTGACATAAAGGTAGATAAATTGCCTAGGGGATGAGACCAAAATGTTACCTAAGTCCCAATAAGCATTCTCATGATCCCCCTTTGCCGAAACTAAGCTTAAATTAAAATCAGCATACTTGCTGGCAGTAATCAGGGTAAAAATCAAGGCTGAGAACCCTCCAGTGCCCAATTTAATTTCACATGTCTCAGTTAAGTACTTAACAGCATCACATGGAGGTAGAGGTGAAGGGATACAGGATCATCCCCAAAAGGCTTTTTAAACATGACAAGTGCCATGATAAAAGAAAAAATTGACAGGATTGAATTTATAAAAAATTAACAACTATGTATAGTACAAAACACCATAACCAAACAAAAAAAGACAAAAGACACAATAGAAAAAATGTTTGCAACAAATGTAATAATATCAGTAGTCTTAAAAGTATAAAGATCTCCTATAAATAAGAAATAGATATGCAATCAAATAGAAAAGTGGACAAAGGGCATAAAGAGATAGGTCACTATGTATATCTATCTTTCTATATCCATATATATTATACACACACACAATATAAAAAATGCTTAATCTCTTTAGTAATCAAAGAAATGCAAATGTTGAAGCAATAACATGAAAATAGAATTATAGAAAATATTTTTAGTTATTTATCCTATGTAAAGCATCATGGATGTATGCAAAGATTTAGGTACTAGAATTTTCCCTGAAGCATTGTTTGTAATAGTGGCAAAATGGAAACAACTTAAGTTCCAGCAATAGAGAAGTTAAACAGATTCTAGCTTATAGTTCATTGTAGAACATCATGCAGCTATTGCAAAATTATGGCACAGAATGGTAGTCCTTAAGCAAGGGTATGTGTTAGGTTCACCTGTGGAACTTTAAGAACAAGTACAGGTGCCCCACATCTAGAAATTCTGACTTAGTAGGGCTGATTCTAAGGTATACTCCTAAATTGAGAACTACTGTTGCAGAAGTATGTGTAGTCACATAGAAAATTCTCCTGTTATATTGTGAAGGTGCAAAAAATTTTTTTTTTAGAAAAACAGAATAATTACATTAGCATTAAGAAGAAAAAACAAAACAAAACATGGCCTTCCTTTTCCTGAATTATGGCAGACTAGATATTCTCAGTCACCTGATTGAAGAAAATTTAAAAACTGAGTAAAATATTAAAACAGTCAAATTTGCATATGCCTGAATAGAGAAAAGACTAAATGGCTATACGTGAACATGTTGTTAGTGGTTATCTACAGATGATGGAATTGCATGTTATTTTTCTTTTTTCTCTGTGATTTTCTCCTAGTAAGTTGTTGTAACTAGTACGTATGACTTTTCTTATTAGAAAAATAAAAATTAAAAAATTCCCCTATTATAAGTCACAAGCTCATTTAGAAAGGAAACATCTGAAGACCAAATAAGAAGAGCTCAAGAGTTACAAACACTGCTTTATCTATCTGTTTCTAAAGGAGTCCTTCATTCAGTTGGTTTAAATACCTTCTCCATATTATGTCCCTACCAACTTCCAACTATACCAACATTTATATGTGATTATAAGAAGATTCAGTTCAAGAAAATAAACATTGCCTGAAAGGTAATCTTTGTGCACTATGGCAGCTCTAATCTTTTGATAGCCTGGATAAACCAATCTGGTCATGGCTAACATACCCAGGCTACAAAAGCACAAAGCTCAAATGCAAGTGTTTAATAAATAGGAAGACCAAAGGAAAAACAGAGTACCTCTCCATTTCTTACTGGTGGACCCACTGTGGCTGTGGCCTCCTCAAGTAGACTGATGCCTGATGACCCATTTGCACTGAGCTTCCCTAGTGATACTGCCTTCAGCAGCTCCTCCATTTTCTTCCTCGTTTCCTCCTTTGTTAGAGCCAGCTCTCTCTTTATGAGCTCTGCACCATGCCATTGCTGCCATTCTGTAAAGCAGTGTCGGAGAACTTGTTTCCGGTTATACTCAGCGGCCAGTTGCTGTTTTCTAAGCCACAAAGCACTTCCATTAAAATAAAGAAACCATTTACAGTTTATTAATTGATAACATAAATGAAACACAGGTCCAAAGGAGTCCCAGAAATGCTCCATCTTAGCTCCAGCTTATCCTTTTATATTAAGCTAAGTGGAATCACTTTATAAATTCTCTAGTACAAAGAGTCTCATTGAAGGTGTCAGCACCTTAAGAAATCACCTTCAAGAAGAAAGAGTGACTGTTCTGTTCTGTTCTATCATGTCACAGAGACATATTAATTTTTTTGATTACAATAAAATAGTTTCTGACAGCTTTTGGAGGGAAAGGAGCAAAAAGAATAGGTATATAAATAACTACTTTAAAAAGATGAATGCACGAGGGCGAGAGAGATTCAGCTATGCTTGAATACCTAAGAAAGAGGTTTGGGAGGAAAGGAAAGGACAAAATTATACCACTTAATTGTCAATAATTAAGTATAAGACTTACAAAATCAAAGTAAAACTATAAGGGTGAATTTTGTGAAAGAAGAACTTGGTCGGGAAAACAATTGCCAAAGAGAAGGACCTATTTACCAAATTCTTGAACTGAATGCATGACTGCCTTGTGAAGATACTTGGGAAACACTAGATACGAGTGAAAGGCAAAGGCACTTGCTCTCATGACTCATTCGTCATCCAGCCGTTCCTAAGGAAAAGCTCCCTTTGACTCACAGAAACTTTATAAGTGTTACAGGACATGACTGAGTGGACTTGGGAAGAGGTGTCAGTTCCAGCCACATTCTCTTCCTAATAGGAATCTCCATTAGAAGACAATTTGGTGGCAGCCAGTTGTCAATTCAAGCATAGAGGTCTCTGGGATCTATCTATAAGTAGATGGTTATTATCCCTGAAGAAGTGAGCTGTGAGCTTGGAACTTATGTGGCATCAGTTCTAAGTGTTAAAACCTAAAATTATTTAGACACCTACTTGATTTTATCTTTTAAAGGTGACTCATAAGTTCTCCATGACAGTGTTTGCATATCCATTTCTGTTAAACATTTATAAAGCTTAACTCTCCTCAAGAATTCTATGGGGTCATATCAAGAAAACCATAAAGTTCTTAAGTCAGTTTCTACAGTTCTTAGATGCTTATGTGACTTATAAACCTTTTTTGACTGCCACCTACAATAAGAAAAAATATTACACTGTGACTCAGTATACAAATTTGTGTGTGTGTGTGTGTGTGTGTATAACAAAAGTATATACAGTATGGTTGAAACAAAAGTTTCACCAAACAATATTTACTCTTTCTACCAGAGATGCTCTGATATTTCTGTTCTAATCTATGCTATATTTCTTTAAAAAATAAGCAGGTCTGCCAACAGCATATTTCATTATATATAATTGGTGATAGGTACTCAGTAAACACTTGTGACTGACTAGTGATTTTTGTCATAGAAGTATAATATATAGATGGTAATAAAAATTTATATATAATATTTTACTTTTATGAAAATAAGTATCTAATATGAGACCAAATAAGCTTGAAATAAAAATTTTAGAAGAAATAAGAATAATAAATCAGGTAGCAACACAGGTTAAGAGCAAGCTCCAAAAATATCAGTGTAGAAATAATGAAGCAAACAAAAAACCTTATAACACTTTACTCAAATGAGTAAAAATCATAAGTTTCTACAGGGTAGAAGATGTACATTACTCTGTCTGATTAATGTGAAATTCAATTTACATCAATCTGCTCAGGAAGGAGTGTGAAATTTACCTGATGTGTTAATTTCATGTTTTTACAGCTTAAATAGCCAAACGCAGTACTGGGTTTTTTTTTACTGTCAGGGAGGAGATTGTTTGGACACTATGAAAGGCAAAGAGAAAAATATTTCTGTAAATATAACAAGACCACAAAAGTAAGAAAGTGAGTAAAAAATGCGTGTTCACTATAGTGCTTAGGGCCCAGTCTATAATGGTCATGTAAGTGATTTGAAAATACAGTTAAATATCTGTGCTTGTGACTTGAAGCAGAAAGGCAGAAGCACAGAAGCTAGGAATCCAGAGATAAGGCTAGTTCCACTCTTGCTCCCTTGCAGTTCACTTCAGCAGAGTGACAATGTTCTGTGTAAGCCAATTTATACACTTTAAAAAAGATGACACTAAAAATACAACTATTTCTGAAAGTGAAAAATCACTTAAAAAATTTAAAACCTTAGTCAGATGCTCACCTAAAGAAATGGTTTCAGACACAGTTCCCAAATAATCATAAAATGAAGGACAGAGCTTCCTTATGAAAAACAACCTGTCCTAATATGATTGCAAGCTGAAATCAGGGAGTTTCTAACAAGAATATACAAATTGGTCATTACACTTAATGTAACTGCATGCAGAGAAAGGCTGTCTCTGCAGACCTTAGAACATAAAATACAAAAGATTTAAATAGGAATTTAAGTATGAGCCATGCTGCCCATCAACACCTCAAATGACACTTAGTAACTAAGTGTCATTTGAGGTGTATATCTCTAGAACCTAGAAGTCAGAAGAACACTAACTAGACATGGGACACTGGATGAGGACTGAAAGTTTCTAAGCTGTGGGTTCATCCTCAAAAATGGTATTGAAAAGCCCTATACAGCCTATCTTACAAGATTTTCTTCTTGAGAATCTGATTAAATAAAAAAAGAACCTAAAAATGTAGAATAAAATTCACATGTAAGTTAATAACACTACCTTAGGACAAAACTACCAGGTACTCATGTCTAAGAAGTGTCTTAGATTTTTTAAAAAGGGAATGAGATGATAAATAACCACATACTAGTGATCTGACTGAGTGCCGAAATCTGATGCAGAACATAAAGATAGCAGTGACTTCAACAGTGCATTGGGGATGAACAGGTTCAGCAGGAACAGGAATGAATAAGCAAATGCATTCAATAATGTATCAGGTAGCCCCTCAGGGAAAAAGTGGAAGACAAGACAATTCTGCTTTAAAGAGTTTTAAAGTGAGCCAGGAAATGCAAGTCTGGTCCTCCTGCCTCTCTGATAGATATGTGAGAAGCTTTGCTAGCTACAGATGTCATGCAGCCTGTACAGATAGAAAGACGATCAAACATCATTAACAGACACACTCCACAAACAATTGCCTGAAAGAACGCTGAAATCAGGAGTACTGGAAATGGGGACTATATGACAGTCTACTTTCAATTCAGGCCCACTTCCCCTCCCCACCTCCAGGTGAGCCAGGTGGGTTCACTCTGACCTGTTCCCACACAGCCTGACTAGGTACTGGTTTACCACTTTTTCCCCAAACTGAAAAGTTGTCTCTTCTACTTTGTCACATTCTGCCTCTCTCTCAGAAGGTGGGGCCCATGAATTCCTATTTTTAAAAAGCTCCTCAGGGGACTATAATGTATAATAGCCAAGTCTGTGCCACTCCTAAGTTTTTACCTTATGGTGCCTTTTGTGGAAATTATTTTTAGTATTTAGGAGCAATTTTTAACTTCCCTACTTACACTGAAAAATAGAAGGCAAGAACGTTTAATACTTTCGTCCAGCTCCCAGTACTTAGGGGAGAGTATAGTATACAGTAAGCATCAGTAAAGCTGATTGGCTGAATTTACTATATCAAGTAGAACGAATAAACAAACAAATGAATGACATGGTTTGAGGGATGTCAAAGGGCCAGTTTTTTCATCAGCCTGCCATAGTACCCTGAAATCCCTGTCACTTACATTTTGGGCACTGCTTCCAGACAATGCTGGTTAAAGTAAATATGTTTCCTTCAAATAAACTTGAAGATTACAGTAATAAAGTATGAGGGGCTTGAGGGACAAAAGCAAGAGATAAAAGATCCAAAGAGCTGGTGCAAGAGAGGGCAGGACTGAAGATGCTGTTGGAGCTTAACACAGGGAAGGGCAGAGGTGCTTCCCAGGAAAGGACTGAGATATCAGGGAATTGGCTCAGGCAGGGCTGGTGGAAGATGTTGAAAATAAACCCTGCTTCTTCCCAATTTTGTCTAGGGTTGGCCGTATATTCAGGGAGGAAGGGGGAGAGGAGGAATGGAAGACCTGGAACCAACTTTCAAAAGTAATTATACTTAGGAAATTGAAAATACAGTTCAAATTTCAATATCACCATATCAAAGGGTCTAACTCAGTGTGTGTACTAGAATTTTGCTGCATTAATTAAGTGAATCCTCAGGGTTTGGAAATATTTGTTAATTTTGGAATTGTTATGATAGTGCATTAAAATTTTATAATACCATTACCTTTCTACTTTTAAAAGAAAAGAGAAGGTTTTGGTGATGGGGAGCATTAATCAGCTACAATGTATATCGACAAAATAAAATTAAAAAAAAAAAAAATAAATAAAGGAATCTAAACAAAAAAAAAAAAAAAAGAAAAGAAAAGAGATGGACAAAAATTGAGTGACCACAATTCCTATTAGGGAAAGCAAGATGCATTTTTAGAAGAAATAAACAGATGAACCCTTGGAGGGAGGTGAGACTCTGAGTACAGGCTCAATAAGAAAAGATGGTTGTTAAATTAGGAATAATAAGAAGTGAGAGATTTGTTGTTGCTCCAGAGAGAAAGTGGGAAGAACAGAAAGAAAAGAAGGGAAAGAAAAAAGCCCACAAAACTGGGCCCTACGTGGGGAATGGGCCAGTGAAGGGAAACTTCAGGTGGCAAAAACAAACATGGGAACAGGAGCTGGGGGATGGGGAGACACAGCTCACATCTGAACAATAGATACAACAAACGATTTCAACATTCCGGTGGATGAGCCAGAGAATCACCTGTGTTTTGTCAATCTGGTAAAGAGTTAAATCTCTATAATGAGTAACCCATTATAATAAATGCTCTCTTCTATCCCTTGAGCTCACGATTTAGAAAGAATTCCTGAAAACCCTATCAAGTTAAATTACAGAAGGGGAAGCAACTGAGCTCTTCATTCATTCACTGACTCACTTGTTATTCAACAAATATGCATTCTCCACTGGGAGAAACCCGATGAGCACAATGAAGAGGATCCTGGGGTTCTCCTGACATCCTCAGTCCCTTGACACTTCTTGGTTTCTGCTTGTAGTAGCTACTCTTTTGAACAGAATCACCCAACTTAAATTTCCTAAAACAATCTCTAGAACAAAGTACAACATGTGGAGAGCCAGGGATTTGTAGGAAAGCAGCACAAAGGAAAGTTTGTGCCTAATAGCTCTTTTCTCATGTTTCTAGCACAACCTGCCATTTGTTAATTACTACTCTTATTTTTCATCTGCAACAGTCTAAGATAAATTGCAAAATAACTGAAAAACATGGCTGTTTTAGGGAACTGTTACTTAAATGCTATTTAACAGAAAAGTGGTATAGTATAGGGAAAAGTATCTGACTCAGAATCAAAAAGAAGGCTCTGGTCCTGGACTAGCTTTGTGACCTTGACAGAGTCATTTATTGTCTTTAGGACTTACTTTTATTATCTGTAAAACGAGGGGCTGGATCAGATGATTCTTGAGGTGTCTTTCTGCTGTACGATTGTTTTGTTCTAATTTTTTGTAGTAAAAAATTATTATAAGTTAAATATTTCCTAACTCAGTTTAAAAAAATTTAGTATCCCTTCTGAACATTTAAAAATAGACACCTGAAAATAATTCACAGATATGACGCAAAAAAGTTCTGAGATCTTTTCAGAAGATTTTAAAAAAAAATTGGCACATCATGCTATTATGAAATCCCCATTTAGTGCTTTTATATTTAAACAGTTTAATTGGAATGGAATCTTAAATTCTCCAGATTTTTCTTTTGTAAGTGTCTTCTAGCATGTAAATCTCACAGGCTGCTTTTAACTTCAGCACCTCAGTTTCCACTCAAGTTATGCCCTCACTCACATTGCTTCCACGTTATAACAACTCCTGTTTCCCTTCTTTATCCAACAAATCCTGCCAGCCATTCCTTTTTCAGTAAACTGTCATCCAATTCCCCTATCAATCACTAGGTCCTGAGATTTTGGAAACAAATTATGAGTTTTCTATGTTGACATCTTTTTTTTTAAAACTGAAGATTTCACCCAGTATATTGTAGGAAAGGGAAATTGACTAGGTCACTCTCCTGCTTAAAAATCTACAAGAATTCACCTCATTGACCAAAGAATACCTAAACTCCTTGTCCTGGCATTCAAAGTCTTTCAGAATTTGATGAACTTGAGTTCTTTGAGGACAAGGGACCATGTACCAGACTCCTACACATCCTCCCCAGAGCCTGATGCTGTCACAAAATTGCACAGCTCCAGGGGGTACCATGCCCTTCTATGTAACAATACTTCCATGTACCATTCACTCAATTTTTCATCCTGAATGAATGACAGAGTTGCCAGTAGAGAAGTAATTATATATAAAACAAGAATTCTCCCCAGCTCCTCAAATAAACAAATGGTTCCTTCTACATCTATGATTTTGATTCAGGAATGTAAAGTCAAACTCAGACATGAGAAGAAAATGTATTTAATTTTAAGATGATGGAACAAAGAAAGCTTCATTTGAAGACAAATTGTGTGTAATTCACAAACATAAGAAGGAGCTGATAAAGAGGTATCAAAAACTTCTAAATAAGGTGAGGAACAAAAGATGACAGAGTGGGAGGAATTACTCTCGGCAGGTTGGCCCTCCCAGATGGATGTTCCCTGCATCCTTAATCAACATTCTATGTGCAGACAGTGTTTTCTAACAATAAGAATTATTGGTATATAAACCAAACTCCCTCTTTTGAATTATAAGATGGTCCAAGGTTCAGTGCTACTACACAAGGCGGCAAGGGAAAGGCCTAATACTTGCTTCCTTTAAAGAAAGAAAAATCATGTACATTGGTATATTTTAATCAAATAATTTTGTAGGCTTATAATTTTCAGTTAAATTTTTCTAGTTTGAAATGTAACACAATCATGATTACTATACTTTATAAGTGGATAAGATGATTCCAGTGAATAGCACTTTCAGAGTTTATTTCTGGACTCTTCAGGAGGAAGATGTCTTAGATAGACATATTTTAAATCTTCTCATGGTACAAATAAATAGTACCTGTTTTCTTCCCTAAGATCATCTTCCAATGCTTGAGTCTCCCGTTCCAACTTCTGGGATCGTGTGTAGTCTCTCCAGGCTCTCAGAACCTTCAGCTGCAACTTCCAGTCGGACAGGGTCCCAGCTTTCCCCAGTTTAATCCTATGATCAAGAATCAGCTTGTGCCAGGCAGAGAAATACCGTTTTTGACACTGCAGTGGAAACATTTGGAAAATCACAACTGATCAGCATTAGTGTTTCTCATACCTAATACTGAGAGCCTGCTCCTCAGATTTCCCCCTCACCCTTTTTCTAACAAATCTAGGAATTTCTAACATGATGGAAGGAAACAGACAAAGCATAATTCCTTTATGTTAATAGTGATGAGAAATATTCAACTTACGCATCTGAGGCATTCTCAGCCTCATAGCTTAAACTAAAATACTTAATTCTCATTGGAAGGTACCAGTCCTATGGGGAGCTGGAAAAACAAGTCACATTTAAAACATGAACTAAGGGGCTTGTTTGAGAGGCTCGAAAGACCTCCTTCCAACATGCCTCCCCTGCCAGTCTGTCTTGGAGCTTAAAATACCAACTATTTAATTCATTCCTGTTACTGACACCACTGATGTCCCACACAAGTGAACATGGGAGATCCATGAGGATGGAATAAGGTTTCTGGTCCCTGAGAACAAGACAGCTAAAAACAACAATTTCAGCAGGGTTACCATTGACCATGTTAGGGTGTTAGTGAGCAGGCCGAGAGAGACTTAACGTTCAGGCTGCCTGCAATCTTCCACTATATACATCTGACAGCAAATTAGACAAGGTCTCCTGACCCTAAGGATGTCTCCAGAATAGTACTTTACTCATGACCTTGGTCTAAGAAAATTGCTGAGATGTAGTCCTTTCCTACATTTTCTATCTTTACAGCAAACTTTACATTCCTTCTAGATCAAATTCTTTCAGCTCTTGGCCTTAACACCAATCACACTGTTTCATGCTTTCCTATCTCTGTTCATACTAATTTCTCTGTCCTTCTCTTCTGCCCTCTCTCTGTCTGACTACTTTAGGAGTCACCTATCTCAGGAAGTGCTCCTATTACCAGCCCTTCTCTGCAAATGTTAAGTGCCTATCTGCTGTGTTCCCAGAGCAATCTATGTTCTCTTCAGTCAAAACATTCATCACACTATATCATAATCAATGGTTTACTGATTTCCACTAGACTCCGAGCCTCCTGAGAAAAGGGACTAGGTCCCATAAATGGGAATGACAAATCTGAGAGTGGCACTGAGTATGGGGAGTGCTAAAATAGAAAGCAACCTCATAGGAAGTGACTTCATGGGAAGTAACAAGGGATGCCTGACGACCAGCTTCAAGGACTTGGCAGCCTTGCCAGAGTCAGCCCTGTTTGCTGGTTCTTTTTCTGTAAAAATACTTAATTTTCACTATTTCAACATTTACTAAGCAACCCCCCACTTTTGCTTGAATTTGGGAACTCTGAAAAAAATTGTCCAAGACATAGTCTCTACCTCTGAGATATTCTAGGGAGAGAGGATATATAAATAAAAAGACCAATAACATAAAGAAGCATATGCTAGAATTCTCAGAAATAGTCCATTTGGCAAGAAATGTTTTCTACACAGGATATCAGTTATGTTCCTGTTTACACAAACTATACAATATTCTTTATTATAATTTCTTATTAGGAGAAAACACTGCAAACTTAAAAAAGCCCTGTTTCCTTTCCATTACGTCTGATGAGGGCACATTTCCCAGACCTTCGCCTTGGATCCCTTGGAAGGAAGAAAAATAGGAAGGAAGGAAGGGAGGGAGTAAAGATTTGCTGAACGTAGGATATGCCTTCGGTCATACAAGGAGAAGACACACGGCTGCCAGGTTGAGGGTTTATGCTTTTTGCATTATTATTTGTTTATCCCACAAAATACAGCATGAAATAAATGGTGTTAACTTGTATGGCACAGTCAAAAGAAAATATCCTGTGTCTCTTTACCAGATTTATTTCAGAGATTCCTTTTGAACAAATTGGTGAAGTAGTCTATGCATAGCTATCTCTAATTTTAACTCCTGGAATATTTTTAGTAATGAAATAGCACAACCATAATCCACCTTGACAATGAGAACACTATTAATAGTGTTCTTGGATTTCTGCATTCCTTTTCTCTGCAAAGTTCAAAGCACCTTACATGCACTATTTTATTAATTCTTAGGCCATGATTACAAAATAGAAATTGTAGATATTGTTATTGTTATTTTTACCTCACCAAGCTAAAACTTCAAGTAGAGAAAGGTTTAATGACTAACTTCACAAAGTGAAGAGTTAATGGTACTCCTAAGGGTAAAATGGAAACATTCCGACATCCTGATGACTCTCATAGGCAAAAAACATCTCTCTTAAAAAGAAGGAGCAAATTCTTTGCTTCTTTTCAGATGAAAGAAATCAATTGGCTAGAGTGTGGTGTTGTAACATCAAGGTTAAGGGTTCAGATCCCTGTACTGGCCAGCCACCAAAATAAATAAATTAATTAATTAAATAAAATATAATGAAAGAAAACTCTATACATAACTTACGTGGTAGAAAAGCACTGGTTAGGAACATATATAAATTAAGAAGGGGAAACGAATTTATAAACACGATAGTCAATATATTTCTTTAAAAATACCTAAGTTGAGACTTCAAGAGCAAAATGATTTCAAAGGTCTATAAGTCACAGAAGTTAACAGCAGCAAAGTGACACACATACAGCAACTGCTTTCTTGAATTTGACTTGCTAGTGGTTTTTTTCCTGCACACTCAAAAAAGCAATTTCATTAAAATTTAAATTAAAAAATTAAGTATGAATCAAGAATAGCTGCTTAGTTATTCTTGATTCATCGCAAACATTTCATTATTCAGATAAACAGTCCCATAAATGTGCTTGGAAGAAAATATTTGGGAAAGTAATATACTCTCAGTCCCATCTTCTCTGGAAGAAGATGCTAGCCGTCTATTTTTATTTGGAAGGGATGAGAAGTGGCATTCTTCCATAGACATAATCTATTTATTCTTTCTAATCCTCCCTCCCCCACAGCTAACTCCCTGCTGCTCCTAGGCCGGCTTCTCCTCTTAATTTCTACACCCTGGAACCACAATAGTGCTCTATCCCCTCTCTCTTTGAAACAAGAACTATTATTTAACATAATAACTAGGTTGGAAGAGGAATACATTCTGTTTAAGCCTGGAGAACTTAAAGTTTTAACTAGCCAGGTAACTAGTCTGACCTCCCTCCATTTCATTTCTAGTTCATTCATTTCTGTATCATGTTTTTTATTTCTGATAGATTTTCAAACAGTCATGTGTTCTTTTCAAATATAGAATGCATCTCTATCATTGCTGTAGTGATAATTAAGGCTTCATTCAGGTAAATAAAATACAGAAAATCACTGTGGTTAGAACTGTTTCTAAGTACATAACTGTAATAATTTTTAAAATAAAATACTACAATGTGAAATTTAGAAAGTTTTTAAGTGAAATGCTTTCCTCCCCTCAAAATCTTCCACAAGACATCATTTTGTTGTTAAGAATTCCACTCAAGAGAACAAATGACAGCTTGCCCTGCTAAATTTATTACCTGCACTGGAGGTGCCCTCATTCTGTTGGCAGGAAAAGCTCTTTCCTGAAGTGTAATCACACTGCTGTCATTGGTAATGATTGACGTTAGGTGGAACAGCAATTTGCTATCTAATCTTCATTGTAATTCTAACCCTGTCAGAATTACAATGCTTATTCTGATTAATGATGTGCATAACTCATCAAAATTCCAGTTATTTCCCTTTTGTCAGAAAGCTCAGTGATAATTGCATCAAAATTCTCCATCATGGAAAAATAAACAATGAATTGTAAAGAGGACAAAAATGTCAACAAGTTCACAATTTATTTTTGTCAAATAGAACTAACCACGGTGCAACCAGTGATCTAGAGGAGTTGGCCAGGGCTCCAAAGTCAGGAAGAAAGCTACACTCCCGTAAGGCTCTCAAGTGATTCCTTACTGCTCCTAGGCCAAAATGAACAGACACCCTATTACTACAAAAGGAAGCAATCTCCAACTTCTTTTTTCCTTTTGGGGACCACTGTAGCCAAATAAAAGACCCCACAGACACTACAAGTGTCTGTGGGTTGGGGAGTGGAGGATCTTTATCATGGCTAAATAAATCTCCAGTGGGAAGCAGCAACACTGAATTTTGAAATGGAGAATCAGTACCCTTTCACCCCCCCCCCCCCCGGTTCCTGATTTTTCTAAGTTTGCCCCAAAGAGAAGAGAAAAAATCAGGGCATCTCCTCACCCCGCAAACATATATATTCCTGTAAGTAATTACATTAGAAGAAATATATTCAGTTCCCAGAACACAGTGCTAAGACCTAGACTTGGTGTTGAGTTCCATGGAAAAGCATAGAGGCCTAAACTTTGATAACCACTGCTATACAAAATGCTTCCATTGGCTGTAGACAAAAAACTATTTTGTTACATCCTGGAAGATGTGATGCTCATTTTACTTCTGTATTTAAATTTTTTCTCCTTTTTTTAAGCTTAAAAAAAAAAAAACCCTTTACAGAAATTTAACAAACATACACAAAACATATACTTTTGTTATACAAAAGTATAACAGAAGAATAAACCTTCACCCAGCTTCAAAAATCATCAACATTTTGGCAATCTTGTTTCCTCTCTCCCCCACCAACTTTTTTTTTCCTGGAGTATTTAAAAATAAATCCCAGATATCATCAGACATTATGTCATTTTACCCATAAGTGTGTCAATATGTATCACTAACATAAGGACGTTTTGTAAATTTTTCTTAAATCAGCTTAGAAGTTTCAATCCGTAATGCTGCTGCAATTATTTAAAAGTTACTCTGTTTCACTCCAGAAGTAGGAAAATTTCAGGAAGCAATTGCTTAGCCTTGCCATACAGTAAATTCTTAACCAATAAAACTCTCTGGGCTCTCTTAAAAAAGAATGACTCATAATATAGCCTATAACCTGGCTACTCATTAGCCTAGGGCTCCTTTCCCAACATGGCCTGGCCCAGTTCTCAAGATCTCATGCTTTAGGGAAGGTACACCTGCTTTTCCCCCTCATCTCCTCTTTCCTTTCCTCTTTATTTCCCTGTGAGACCTTCTTTCCCTTCCTCCACCAATTCCTACTCCCTGTCCACCCTTCTCTACCTCTGGCCACACACATGCAAACTATGCCAGGAACACGGCTTACCTCAGAACATATCAGACAAACGCAAGATTCAACTCCAGGATAATCTGACAGTAAGACAATGATGTAATGTCATTTGTTCCTCACATTCATGGCTCTCAAGATGCTTGTAAATATTCACCTGAAATGTCTAGTGTTTAGGGTAAAAGACTTTCTACTCTAAAATTTCAAGAGAATGAGCTTCATTTATGCCAAGGCTCTTTTCTTAATATTTTAGAAGCATAATTTAATCGGTACATTTTTTTAAAAGCAAAAAATAATCATATATTTAAGAATAGGAATCTCTGGGGTCAAAAAAGGCTTCACGGCACTTTTTTTTTTTTTTTTTTTTAATTTTATTTTGTCGATATACATTGTGGCTGATTATTGCTCCCCTTCATTGCACTTTGAAAAGCAAAACACCAGCTCACCATTTTGGTAAATTAGCCTTCACTGTCCCCTCTGTGAGAATGAGAAGTCTGGTTTCCTCATAGAGTGAGGGAGGGAAGAAAGAACATAACAACAAATTAAACAAAACTTACCCAAACTGATAAAATTTTAGTTGGAAAATTTCTATAGAGTTGGCTATATAAGGTAATACTCATCTATAATAATGCTTCAAACTCTTCCTATAATATATACCAAACATTGCCCTTGGCAATAAACCTAGAGGTGAGAGTTACAGGAATCCCAGTGTGTGTGCTGGCGTTCCTCTTTCTTTGCGGTTTTATTTGCAGAGGCTTTTCCTTCATTTCCCTCTGCAAACATAAGACAACGTTGCTGAGAGGATGGTTGCTATGTGTCAGCTCAGAAACTGTGCTGCTTCACCGGTGTGTAGGCAGTCCTGAGAAACCTAAGATCTTTGGAAAGGAATCATGAGGTACTTAACTAGTTTTCATTACCCTGTCAGAAAAAAGTCCAGGATTCTTTTCTATATATCTCCATCTTTTCTTGGTTTAGTTTGGAGTGAACTTTTGGAAGGCGCTAGCTATGTCATAAACATAGCATTAACAATGATTTCTTTGGGTCATTATTATTTTATTTTCTAACAGAAAAACCCAACTAAATAAGCAAACCAAAACCTTCCCCCAGAGAATTAAGATTTTGATTAGTGTCACCCCATTTTCCACTGTTCTACTCAACTTTCACAAGCAGGAAAGATCATAGAGTTTCTAATCTTATTAAGTAAACAAAAATGTATTTCAGAATGGGGTGAGAATTAAGAAGGCCATGTTCCAAGTACAAGAATTTCATAGTTAGTCCCTTGTTGTTCCTGCTAATTAGCAGTGACATTTGGATTGTTAAATCTCCCCAAGAGATTTCACTGCAAGATCAAAGAGAAAATAGGATAGGCTGGAAGTAGAAAGTTTCTATACAAAAACAGATGTTTTGATAAAACAAAGATACCTGGCAATGAAATGCATAGGAAAGATGCATGAATAGTGCTGCATCCATGCCTGTGTTTTGATAAGAGAGCCTGCACTGTTTCTTTCAGAAAGTCTCCTATTAAATAATGTGGCCCAAATGAGATGTTAAGAGATTGTTTGGGGAAACAAATAAAATCCAGAGTCAAAGCCCAAAGAATTACAGAAATTAAAGAAACCTGAACTTGAGAGACTCCTAGAAATAGATTCTTTAAAGTCTTCCTACAAATATTCAGTACAGCTATTTCTGTTGGATGTGTGCCTGTGAACCATTTTAAGGGTGCTGACAGGAGCTCCCAGTTTTCTGGAGCTCACTGCAAATCAGCTAGGCATTTTCCTCCTTTTCATCCCATGGTCATATCTAGGCTGCTGAGTATTGAAGTTTCATTACCCAAGGGCAACTCTTCAGGTTCCTGGGATTGTGGACTGGGACCAAGATAATGAGCCCAGAGGGCCTGCCTACTCCTGTGGCATTTACCAGAAGATGGTCCTGTCTCCAGCCAAATCTATGTAAAAGTCTGGTATGTGGATTTTTACCACGTTTCAGTTATACCTACCTACACTGGGGAAATCTAAATTAGAGATTCACTAGCCATATTACAAATAAATAACAGTCACACTGAAGGGGAAGGGGAAGAACTAACCTAAGTAACTTTGGAAAACGATATTTTGACTGAATACTATGAGGTTAAAAACAAAAATAACTGTATAAATACTGTGCTCTAGTTAGTACACTTGCTTTCATAGTGTAAGGGTTATTAGGAATTCTGAACCTACTTTTATAGTATACTAGGATTAAAGTAATAAGTAAATATAATGTAGATAATGAGAGCCAGGTTTCTCATTGTTAGAGAAGTTACAAATGAGTAAAAGGGAAAGCCTACACTGAAACCTATGGTACTGAATTAGCATTGAAATATCATGAATTTGCAATTATTTTATATATGTGTATATACACACACACACAGATACAGAAGTAAGTTACAATTACAGAAAAGGGGAAGTATAACATGACCTCTGTGTTGTTGTACTGGAATTGGAGGTATGAATATAAATTTGTAGATTTAGACAAACAGAAATAAATATAACGTGTGTGTATGCATGGGTTGGTATACACATGTATATTTCCTAGCTCAGTCTGCTGAGAGGGCTTAAAACAATGACAACCCATAGCAGTGAGCACACGTAGTACCCAGATCTTAGTTTCTAAAGACCATTCTCCAATAAAAGAAAACATGGTTCCATGCAGAACTTGTTGATTACAGGACTAGGGCAGGAAAAATGCATGATAAACCTAGAGCATCGGTGGTGCCAGAAAAGATGGAAGCATGTTGAAAGGGCAAAGGAGCTAACCTAAAAGATTTCTCAATGGCCAAAGTTGGAACAATTTGAATAAAGTAAATAACAATAATATTAGATTATAACCCACAGAATAAAAAAAAAATGAGCCAACACAGAATAAAATAAATAATTGCATAAATAACTAAGTAGGGGAGAAGGGACAGTTCTTCCTTCTAGAAGAATTTCAATTAGTAAATGTAGAAGAAATGAGGGAAATACAAAATCACCATTAGACAAATACCACATTAATAACTGTTGCAGGGAAGATCTACCAATGGATGCTGAAATTCATGGGTGAAAGTTTAAGGAGAAACAGGATATCTACAAAGTTTCACAGTATCTCCTGCAAGATACTTTTTATTTATAATTTACTAATTATAAAAGAAAAAATAGTACAATAAAAAATTTACAGTTGTACAATGAAAAATTTTACAATGGAGAAACCCAGAAGACACAACCTTAACAAAGTCATCAGGTTAACATCAACAATTATGTACTCCCTGATATGATATACTGAGAAAGGCACAGTATCACTTCTTAGAATATTCTTACCAAAAATGCATAATCTAAACTTAAGAAGAAGAAAATAGGAGAAAATGCAAATTGAGAGACATTCTACAGAATACCTGACTGGTTCTCTTAAAAAATATCAAGGTCATAAAAGACAAAGAAAGACTGAGAACTGTCACAGACTGGAGGAGACTAAGGAGACATAATAACTAAATGCAACAGATAATTATAGATTGAGTCCTGGAGCAGAAAAAGAACATCAGTGGAAAAACTGGTCATATTCTAATAGGGTCTATATTTAGGTAATGGTATTTAATGGTACTGAACCAATGTTAATTTCCTAGTTTTGAGAATTATACTATGTTTACATATAGGGAAAAGCAGGGTGAAGGTTATCAGGAACTCTCTGCACTATTTTTACAACTTTTCTGTACGCCAAAAATTATTTCAAAATAAAAACTTAAAAATAATAAGGCATAGGTACAAATCAAGCAGAATCTGTGGCAAAGTGGAGATAATTTATTCAGAATCTCTCATTTCCCCTTTTGAAATATACTAACTGCTCCTTTTAAAATCAACTAATCTGTTTTAGATGTGTCATTAATTTTGTAAATCTCTGCATATGTGTCTAACATTTATATCTAGCAGTTCCATCTAAACCCTGTGATTTCTTATTATACAGTGAACTTCAATACAACATAAAAATTATTTTTTCAGGGACTACATGTCTTACTTGTCTCTCATTGGTTGGGTAATGTATCATGGCACTTTTTCCTTATGCCTTCTCAAGATGGCTCCTTGAATACTTATTTCTCTTCCTATTTTCTCTTAGAAATCTGAACTGCTATTATAGGAGAACACACTAACTCCATCTGCCTCATGAAGACTGCAGAATCTAACAGTCTTTGCCAATCTTTCTCAAAATGTTAATCCCAACTCTTAACATTTCTTCCTACCACATTTCCCTCTTTATTCCTGAAGCCAAAACTTTGACCAATTTTTTGTTGTTTAATATCTGAATAATTATGACTTCCTGCCTATCAGTCAAAGATGCCATCAGATTTGTCTATCTTTTTTAAAAAATTGCTTTGAGTATTTTACTTTTTTCCTCATATCTTAGTGATTCACATCACATTCAAATTCCAGTTACTGATTTCCAGGGCTTTTAAAAGTCTATCCCTACATTTATCAAGCTCCTCAACATCTCCCTAACATTCTCTTTTCGCTTGTTAAATCTGTCCGTTCACATATTCATTCCATTATCTTTCACTGAATTTCAGCAATGCCTAAAGTCCTGGGGAAGGTGTTGTAGGAGACATAAATTATATTATATATATTTATCTTTTCTTTTCCAAACTTCTCATTTACAAATCTGCCAAATAATTCCTTTTACCTGAAATGTTATAAGACATAAATTCATACTTTTATCAATCCCACTTCTCTGAAAAAACTGTTCAAGTAGCCTGAGAAGGATACTCATTTGTCAATAAAAAACTGGACAGCTATTTTTACAAAAAGAGAAAGCAAAAAAAAAAAAAAAAAAAAGAGAAAGAGTAAAATAAAATGTAGACTATTAAAAAGAAAAGACATGACTACATCATTGCTTTAGAATTTGAGCTACCAAAAGGCAAGTAACCAGTTCTTGTATGTTCTAAATAATCCAGTCCTTAAGACTGTCAAAGTGGAAGCCAGGCTTTTAAAAATTACCAGAGATACCTTGGTAGTTAAATGCTATTCTAAGGAGAGCAATTTAGGAAGAAGTCCTAAATTTACCCCCCAACTTCCCAGGACGCCACCTGAGTACACAAAGAATAGCCCCACAACAGGGGAATGGGGCACTGCCCTGCGTACCAGGTCCGCTGGGTAGCACAGAACAAATGCTGTGGGCGAATGTGGTATTTGTGATGAGGCTCAGTTGGGCTCTGTGTTTACTTTATTCCATCTCTGATGGAGCTCCTTGTCATTTATACTACAGAATGCTGAAGGAAAAGACAGTATAATTCCCACCTGGTGATTTTCCTTGAAAGTCTGGATTAATAACTCTTTCAGTTTCCTTTTTCTTTCCTTTGCCATTTTTTCTTCATCCAGAAGAATATGAGCACTTTGAAACATGCCTTTTTCTGGATTCTTTTGAGAATTTTCATCTTGCCTTTTCTTCTCCCTATTAATAGCAATTTAAAAATACATGTATGTACAATAGATTTAACAATAAGTAATTATAACCTATTGCAATTAACAGTGAATGAACTCTTAATTTTCCATTAGAAGACACAGATTTTTAGATCTGGCTCTACAATTACGTAGCAGGGTGTTTTTTTTTTTTTTTTTTTTGAGTCTTAGTTTATTCTTTTATCAAATGCAGATTAAATGAAGTAAAATTGCTATGAATTATTTTGAAAAGTAGAAAGTCCTGTAGATATTTTAGTAAAGTATTTACATTGAGTTTAATATTGAGCCATAATTTGATCAAAATTTGAGAGTTAACAATTACTAGGTATTTTCTAATATGGACATAAGTTCTCTTTCTCTTCTTACAAGGGGGGGAAAGGGTCCTCAAGTATAAAAAGGATAACAAGGCTTACCACAAGGATTTTACAAGGTTTCTAAGAAGAAAAATAATCAAAGAATCAGATGTTATTGAGTGAGGAGAGAACAGAATAATTCTAAAATAGCTGAAAAGATTAAAATAAAAATAGAACTTAATGATAATAATGAAAAGGCCTTTAAGCACGTAACTAAAATCTCTTAGTAACCTTGTTGCTCATCCTCTTTCTCACCCGTCTATCTGTTCTTCCTCATCCAGGCCATCCCTCTTTCACTCACCACTTCAAGCAAGTGCATAGCTATTGCTTTCTTATTGGAATATATTTAACTACATAGGTATGTGTATGGGTACAAAGCACATACAGTCGTCCCTCCATATCCACAAGGGATTAGTTTCGGGATCATCCTCCCATCCTCTCCCTCCACCTTACCAATATCTAAGGATGTTCAAGTATCAGATAAAATGGCATAGTATTTGCATATAACCTACACACATCTTCCCATATACTTTAAATCATCTCTAGATTACTTACAATACCTAATACAATCTAAGTGCTGCATAAATAGTTGTTATACTGTATTTTTAAATTTTGCATTTATTGTAATATTTTTATTTATTTATTCATTTTTTTCAAATATTTTAATCTGTGGGTTGGTTGAATCTAAGGCTGATGGAACTCGTAAATACAGAGGGCTGACTGCACTATTAATGATAAGGTAAAGATAGCACCTGGTCAGGAATCATGATTTGTAGGCTGTGCCCACAAACTAGCTCTAAAAATTCAGGAAAATCACCTTGTCTTTCTGGAACTTTACGGTTGTGGAAACTCAGATTGAAAGGGATGCCAGTATACTCTATAGACATTCTTTCATTCATTTTCGTATATCGTACAGACGGCACACCATGTTATATCTTATTTCTGGTGACGTTAATCTTTATCACTTGGTTAAGGTGGTTTCTCTAGTGTGAAGTTGTTATTTTCCCTTTGTAATTACTAAGTACCTTGAAGGAGAGACACTTAAAAACCAAGCAATGAAGCAGATTTAGGATAGCTTACAAATAAGTTAAAAAAAATAACAATAGAATTTTATTGACTCTTTCCAAACTAATGCCATAATAGTGTTATATTAGATGATTATAGGCAGGTCATAGAGGGCATTAAAGAAATACAGTTCTAATACCATGGATCTGATATATTTCAGTAACATTAAAATATATATTTGTTATGAAATACCTGCTCATTGTGAAAAATTAGAGAGATATAAAAGCCATCTATCTTTCCACCCAGAAAAAAACAGTGATAACATTGTAAACCATTATTTAATAATTTCTCTAATATTTATGAATGTCTGTTATTATAAATAATGTTATTTTAATTATCTTTGTGCACAAATCTTTGTCCAGATTTCTGATCATTTTCTTAGGGCAATTTACCTAGGACTAGAATTCCCAAGTCAAGGGATAATACCACTTTACGGCTTTTGTTGTTTATTGCCAAATTGCTTTCTGGAAAGTTTAAATCAGTTCATCCACCTAGAAGTAGAGCATATTACCTGTCTCACTGTAACCATGAATAAGATTTTAACTTCTAAAAGAAATGACTGGTCAGTGAACATCTGTTGAGGGCCCACTGTGAGCAGAGCATCTTGCTACCATCAAGTGTTGCTTATTTTCATGACTTATTTTAGGTCAGCCTAGTTTTTTCAGGGCTTGGGAGCGATCTGAAATGCATGGTTGACCTTAGAAAGACCTCACTAAAACACTGATGATTGCTTTCTGAAAGGAATGGCATATGGAGGAGGCCTGAGCCTGGCACTTGAAGAAGTGAAGTGCATGTCCACTGCTGAGCTGTTTTAAATTGGGTAGAATAAGAGCAATCAAGAACACAGTGGGGGGAAAGCTGTGTAGGCTGATGAAGTTGGAAGAGATTATCTAATAGGTCTTATGGCCTCTCAGTTTGAGTATTCAGAAAATTTAGTCTTGTTATTCCAAGAACTTTGCATTAGTGCTGTTTCTCAAAATAAATGTACTAGTTATTTCACCTATGAAGCTCATTTTCCGCATGAGGATGGATAACAGTACTACATCCTGTGAGTACTATTTTTACTTTCCTCTTAAGTAAGATATTCTTTTTCTTGATCAGTGGCAGTAGGGCAATGGTGACTTTCCATACGATTATCAGAAAATAAGACACTAACACAATTCACAATAGGACAAGTTACAATTACAGACCATGAATAAGGAAACAGGTTCAACCTTAAAAATATTGTGTAACCAAAGAAATGTAAATGAATCAATATAATACCTATTAAAAGTATAAAAATATTGAAAATGATGATACTCCCCAATGCTGAAAAGAGTGTGGTAAACTGGCCCACTGCTGGTGATAGAGTAAATAAGTATAACCCATTCTGAAAGCAATTTGGCAATATTTCAAGAGTCAAAGAAAGACCTGTACCATTTAAGTCAATAATTACACTCTTAAGAATTTATCCTAACTTCTAATAAAGGGAAAATCTTTAAAAAAAAAGAATTTATCCTAAGAATGTAATTCAAAAGAATGAAAAAGCTCTATGCTTAAGGATGCTCATTGCAATATCACATTGGTGAAAAATCTGAACTAGCCAAAATGCTTACCAGTATGAAGAGGAGGCATTACATAAATTATTTTATAGGAACTCAATGGAGTAATATACAGACCTCAGGACTCTAAGCAATGTGTTAATTACAACAAGCAGAATAACTAATTAAATGTACTTTATGGTTGTAATTAAGTATGTAAAGAGACTAAAATCAGGAGGAAACATGGAAGAATGAAATTAGTTAATTTGTTAAGATGGTGAAATAGTGGGTAGTTTCTCTTTTGTGTTTTGTTATTGCAATGTCTGTGCATTTAAAAAACTTTAGACCATTTCCAAAATGACTGCTTAAATTCCATACTGCATATCACGCTGGCTTACGTTTTCCATGCTTCTTCCACAGTGTGTCTCCTCTCAATTATCTCCCTCCGCAGCTTTACCATCTCCCTCTGAATCTCCTCCTCCTCTTTCTTGGCCTCCAGAGCCTTCCTTTTCTTCTCTTCTTGCACCAGATACTGAGCCTCCAAGAAGGCCGATTTTTTCAGGACCTCTTCCATTCTCTGGCACTCCAGTTCTTTCTCACGTCTTAAGCGATTTTCTTTTACCTTAAAGAGAATACAAGGGTGAAATATAGCCTTTCAAGTGGAAAGGAATATGCAAAACTTTGGAACACATTTTGAAGTTCAGAATATGACCAGTTTGAAATATTCTGGCCCAGAACCCCACTTTTTATTGGAGGAATAAGGAGAATTCATTTGTTTACTGTGTAAGGGCCAAAACAAAATTTTAGGTGAAGTCAGATGAAGATGACTCTCAGTTTGTGAATGATCTGCATCATGAAAAAGGTGACAATCTAATGGGTCAGATCCCAAGTTCTGAATTCTTATTTATTTATGATCTCCCACCCATAAAATTGTCCAAGGTATATATTACTGCTTTTTATTTAGGCCCTGTCTGCATTTTCATTGTAATTCAGAAAAGAATAAGAATATTTCTTAGGGGTTACATTGTGAAGGAATAAACAGTGATTTGTTGCCATAAGGGAACACCACAATGCTTTATTAATTTCTATCATTATTTAAATATACCAGTGATTCTGAATTATATTTGGTAATCGAAAACATGAACTTTGCAGATATTTATAAGCACATTCACTTTTTTCAAACTTATTACTTCTTGACTAGCTATGAATTAAAGAATGGTCCTTTCCCTCCTGCTTCACTTACCTTTACCCTTAACTTACTCTCTAGTTGTGATAAGACTTCTAGACAATGATCACACATCTTTTTGAACCTTCTCTCCTTCCTTTTGTCTTAAATCTAAACGAGGATCATACCTCCATCCCTGTTTCTCCAACATCCCCTGCACTGATTAGGCACACCTTAATGGTTTAAAGTGGTGATTTTCAAATTTGGCAATCAGAAATTCAGTGTTATAAAAAGATAGCACATATGTATAGATATTATGTATATATGTATACTCAGTTCAGTCTTAGTCCTGGACATATGGCAAACACTTAGTCATTCTGATTCCCTGCAGCTCCTTTTCAAAGTGTTGAGATAGTCTTTTTTCCTATAACCTACTATTTCCTTTGGAGAAAAGAAAATTTCCACATGCCTTTCTAATTCAAAACAGCTGAACTAGATTTAATTCAGACCTGTTCTCCCTCTCAAGTGATAATCACAAAATGAGTGAATTTCAGTTGTCTAGAAAAGAATTATCATTATTACATTCACAAGAATATTTATAGTATTAATATATTAATGTCACAATTCAAAACCAAATATAAGCAAATGCAACTTGTATATTTGTAATAGGGAGTACCACATTCAAACTAATAAAGTTTGGCTCAACACCCTATTGGTCAAAATCAATTATTATTTTTTGGTTATTGCTTAGATAAATTGTTTCCTGTCCTCAGTTCATGACAATTATTTTTCTTCTGAAGTTCTTATATTTTATTTTTATTCTTTCTAACCAAACCACAGATGGCACTCTTTTTCATAATAAAGCCTAAGTCTTTATTTAAGCTTATTAAATGTGTTACACAAAGATTGCTTCCTGTTATCCATTTTAATTTTGTTTTTCCCTCCCACCTGCTTATGTCTCATCTCCATGGTAAGACGAGGATCCTTCTGCTGTTTCTTGTCTTGGTTTCCCTTCATTCCAAGATCTTCCAATATCCCAGAATCCACCACATCTTTATGAAGCAGATGGTCTATAAATTTTTGAATGGTGGTACTTTCCTCTTCTTCTTCCAAATAGCCACATAAATCTGTGAGAAACAGAACAGCAGAAAAGAGGGCAATTTAAATTTTTTTAATTTTAGTATAATATTCATACTTATACAAAGAATCTTGGTACAATAAAAATACAAAGCTGTGAGTATTCAATAAATAGTAACTGATAATGCCAATTGGACAAGAACAGCCCTCAGAAATTACCTTCAACTAAGAGGAAGAAAGCTCCACTCATCAGGAATTGCCTTCACCCACGTCACTGAAGACACTTCACTGCCAAATCTAAAAGGTATTACTTCAATCTAAACAACGCTGAGAACTTTTTACTTTTAAAAAAATCTTTATTGTGGTATAATTGACATAAAACAAACTGCAAATATTTATAGTCTACAATAAATTTTGACATGTGCATATGCCAGTAAAAACATCATCACAATCAAGATAATGAACATGTCTATCAATCCCAAAAAGGTCCTCAGGCTGACTTATAATCTCTTCCTCTCACTCCTTCTTATGCCCTCTACCCTGCTCCAGGTAAGCCCACTTTCTGTCACTATAGATTAGCTCGCATTTTCTAGAATTTTATAGAAATCAAATCATATACTATGTATTCTTTTCTTCATCTGGCTTCTTCGCTCAGCATAATTATTTTCAGATTCATCCATGCTGTGTGTATCAGTAGTTTATTGCTTTTCATTGTTGAGTAGTATACCACTGTACGGATATACCACAATTTGTTCATTCATCCATTAATGGACATTCAGGTAATTTCCAGATTTTAGCCATTGCAAATAAAGCTGTTATGAACAGTTGTGGACAAGTCTTTGTAGAAACAGGCTTTCTCTCCTGTTGGAAAAATGCCTAGGAGTAGAATCATATAAGTACATGCTTAATTTTTAAAGAAACTGTCAAAACTATTGTCCAAAATGGAAATTTTACATTTCCACCAACAATGTGGAAGTAGTCTAGTTTTTCCACATCCTTACCAATACTTGGTATGGTCAGTCTTAAATTTAAGCCATTTTAATAGGTATGTAATGGTAATTTTCATTGTGGTTTAAATTTGCATTTCCCTAACATTTAATGACACTAAACATTTACCTTATTGATGTTTTTTAGTTGTTCTATACATTATTAAAAATGGGGTTTGAAGTTTCCAACTATTATTGTTGAATCATCTATTTCTCCCTTCACTTTTGTCAGTTTTTGCTACATCCACTTTGGGACTCTTTTATCAGGTGTATATATGTTTACAACTCTTAAGTTTTCTTCATGGATTGGTGCTTTTATCATTAAAAATGCACCTTTTGTCTCTAGTAACATTGTTTTTGTCTTAATATCTTTTTTTCCTGATATTAGTATAGTGACTCCAGCTCTCTTTTGGTTACTATTTATATAATAGATCTTTTTCCATCCCTTTACTTTCAACTTATTTGTGCCTTGAATTTAAAGTGTGTCTCTTGCATTTAACATATAGTTAGGTCATACATTTTTAATACATTCTGCCAATTTCTGCCTTTGGACTGGAGTGCTTAAATTCATTTACATTTAACGTAATTCCTGACAAAGAAGGGTTTACGTTTGCCATTTTGGTATTTGTTTTCTATATGTCTTATGTAAATGCCCTTTACCAAATGGAGAAATTTCCCTTCTATTACTTACAGTTTGCTTACAGTTTTTATCCAGAATGAATGTCAAATGCTTTCTTTTGTGGTTACTGAGATAATCGCATGTTAATTAACATTTTTTATAAACATCCTTTTTAATGGTTACATAATATTTTTGTTCAATATTTCAATCAAAAATTGGAAAAAATTCTACCAGCATAAGATGACTGAGGCCTAGTATGATACTAGATGATAATAGCCAGTATAAGTAAAGAGATATAACTAGATCTATTAGCACCATATCAAGTGAAGTAAGTTTCACTATATTCCATATATTTGCTCAAAAACAAATGTAAAGTCCTAAAACATTCCACTTTAATAATGACATTAATAAACTAGAAGATATCCAGAAGGCGGCAGCCAGTATGATAAGATCTAGAAACCATGTGGTACAAAGAGCTGTTGAGAGCACTGGTGCTATTTAATGTGGCAACACTGAAGTATATGAGTAGTCAGATATGATTACAACTTCTACAAAAAAATTAAAAGATTGTTCTTGAGAGAGGGAACATATTATTTTCTGTTGCACCAAAGGACAAAAAGTTATTAAGGACAAAATCCTAATTCTCCTAATTAAGGGAGAATTCTGTGAGGATTAGAGCCTCATGATGGCTGAATGGACTCCTTCCAAAGTGCAGGCTCCCTATCCTGGGAAGGTGTTCAGGCAGAGATTATATTATCCCATGTTAGGGACACTGTAGAAGGATCTATACCCGGGTGGGTGAGGAGGGTAGATCAGATCAGATGATCGTGATGGATTCTTCTAACTTTAAGAACTCATGACTTTGTGATCCCCTAGATGGGGATTTTGTATAGCCCTAAGCAAGGGGAATGCTGCCAGGTGGATTCACTAAGATTGTTTGAGTCATGCATAGGAAGCTGCCCCCACTATCACCATACCTACCCCTATGCTCAGAGAGAAAAATCTCAGACCCTTGAGTGCATCTGAGGAACCCACACAAGTTAGCTATTTAAGTTGTCTCACCCTAGCTCTGCACACAACAGTGTACCCCCACACCACCCCAGGGGAAAAAATAGAAAAGTAATAACCTCCCTTATAAGTTATAGCTAATAAAATAAAAGAAGCATTTTGTAAATATAAAATGATATACAAATGCATAAATGTAATCTTCATCAAAGCAAGTAGTCATCCAATGATACATGGGGAATGGCATGTGTAAATGGCATTCACTACTATTACAATGATAAGAAGAATTACAAATAATAGAATATTTTAATTTTAAGAAACACCAGGAATTTACTGAAGATATACCATATGTAATTTACATTCAATCAAAAAAAATTAAAGCCAATAATGAAACTAAGCAAAACACAGAAAATCAAACAATATATCATTTATTATTCAAAACAATTAAAAAGACTTAGGCACGTTTATTCAATGTTAAAGCTTAGAACAATCAGATAAGTTCTTACCATCAAACTTGTCATATTTCAAATGGCCACTGGCTTCTGGCGTATGAGTGATACTTGACAGAGTGTTTTCAGCATCACCTTCTCCATCACTTGCTAATTCCTGCCTAAGTTTTGCGTCTAACCAGTCATTCACCAACTCCTGAGCTATCAATAAAACAAAAACATCTTTCAAATATTTCAATTACTTCAGAGGCTTTCTTCATTCACTATTTTCATTCATTCACCAAATATTAACTGAGCACCTATCATGTGTCAAGTACTGTTCTAGATGCTGGGAATACAGCAGAGAACAAAACTGGAAAAATAAATCCTACCATCATGAAGCTTACATTGTTATTGGGGAGAAGAGACAATAAATAAATGAGAAAAACAAAGCAGGAAAAGGAGAAATGGAGTGCAGGAAATGGAAAATGGGTGTTGTAGCTGTGGTCAAAAAGGCCTCACTGAGAAGATATTTGAGCAAAGAAGGGCAGTGAGAGAGTGAGCCATTTGGATATATAAGGATACGCTATTCCACGCAGAAGGAAAGCAAATCCAAAGTCCCTAAGGCAGAAGTGTCTAGAGTGTTGGTGAAATAGCAAGGAGGCCAAGGGTGGCTAGAAAGGAGTGAGTGAAAGGAAGAATAGTAGATGAGGTGGAAGAAGTAATACGTAGATCAGGTTTAGAGCAGCAGTTATGAACTGGAGACAATCTTGCCACCCAACAGACATATAGTAATGTCTGAGTCATTTTTGGTTGTCACAACTGAGAGAGATGATACTGGCATCAAGTGGGTAGAGGCCAGGTATGCTGCTAAACATCCTACAATTCACAGGACAGCCCCTACAACAAAAATTCTCTGTCAATAGTCTTGAGGTTGAAATTCCCTTGTTCAGAGCCTTGACACCATTCTAGCTACTTTGGCTTTTACTTTTGAGTGCAATAGGAAGCCACGTGAGGGTTGTGAACAAAGAGGTGACATATTTTAAGAGCATCATTTACTTTGATTACTATGTTAAAATAGACAATACGGAACAAGCATGTAGGCAGGGGACACCAACTGGGAGACAAATACAATAATCCAGGGGATGATGGCCTGGACCTGGAGTGGAAGTATTAAAAATGGTCAAATTCTAGTAAGTAATGCTTGGAGGTGGAGTTGACATGATTTGCTGATGGACTGGATATAGGATGTGAAAGAAAGAAATCTTCAAGGTTTTTGGCTCAAGCAACAGCAAGGATGGAAATGTCATTTACTGAGATGGGGAAGGCCAAGGGAGAAACAGGTGTGGGGGAAAGATCAGGAGTTCAGTCTTATACATGTTCAGTTTGAGAGATCCAAATGGGGATGTCAAATAGGTATTGGCTATAATACTCTGGATTTCAGAAGAGAGGTACAAACTGAAAAATAAATGTGGAAATTGTAAACATACAGATGGTATTTAAAGCCACAAAAGTGGATGCGATTACCACAGGAGGAAGGTGGATAGAGAAGAGGCTCAAGGACTGTGCCCTAAGAAACTCCAATGTTTAGGGGTTGATGAGATAAGGTGGAACCAGGAAAGCTGACTAGGAAGGAGAGGCCACTAAGACAAAAGAAAAATCAAAGAGTGTGATATCCTAAAAGCCAACTTCCATTTGGATTTCTTTCTTAATGATATGGAGAAAAACTTCTTAATATACATAGGTATGGGGGAAAATGTCTGTAGCATCGCCTTCATCATTATTATCATTATCAAATAGCTTTTGTGTGTAGGGCATGGGGATTTCAAAGAAGAAAAACAGCTATTTTAGCCTTACTTTCATCACTGTTATTATCATTATCACATAGCTCTTAGGGAATGGGGTGTTTCTAAGTTCTAGTGGTGTACAGTAGTGCTAGGCATCTATAATTGAAAATAATTCATTGTATATTCTCAAATGGCTAGAAGAGAGGAGATCAAATGTTCTTATCACAAAGAAATGATAAAGTTTTGTGATGATGAACATCCTAATTACCCTGATTTAATCATCACACATTGTAAACCTGTATTGTACCCCTTAAAAACGTATAATGAATACATTTCCATTAAAAAAGAAATACATTTCTTTAAATTCGAAAACATAAATGATGCTGAGGCATTTAATATAGATAAAAATAGGAAAAAAATGAATCAGAGTAGTAGAAACTAACTGTAAAAAGGGAGCAGATATTTATTGAGTAACTCTTGTATATAATACTTTAGACATTTATGTGTAATATAATATATATGTAAAATAATTCATATATACTAAATGCCATTCATTGGTAAATGAGGGTTTACCATGAAGTTTCCCAAAAGAGCAAAGAAAGTAAACTTCCCTTGGAGGTATAACCTGTAGAAACACCTCATGTTGGATCAGAGGAGAGGTATGAATCAGAAGAGAGGTATACAGGCTACCTTAAAGCAGAGTTTCTCAAAGTATGATCCTCGGTTCTTGTAGAATATTAATATAGTTGATGAGAGGAGAAAAAACTGATATAAACCTTTGAAAACCATGCTGTATCCATACACTAGTACATCCTAATGTGGATCACTAGTTTCTCACGATATTAATAGGTATTTTAGGATAAAGAGAGGTTCATGGTCTAGGAAGTTTGGGATATGGGATAAGTAAATATTTCTTTTTAACTGCAGGACTTCTCAGAACCCTTAATAAGCTAAAGTATATTGTGTACCTCTATTGGCAGGGTGGGAGGTGGGGTGGGCACGAAACAGCCCTGCCAATTACAAAATCATTCTTCTCTACCTCCAGTACTACCAACCAACCAAGACCATCACTGCTCATCCAGACCACTGCAATAGCCTCCTACTGGTTACCCTTTTCTCTCTTTTTCTCCCTTATAATCTATTCTTCATATATGTCAAAAATTGTCCTATTATACCTCCGCTTAAACCCTATAATGCTGTCCTATCATATTCAGAATAATACCTAAATTCTTTTCCTATAAGGCCCTATGCGACGTGTCTTCTGCTCACTCCTGCAAGCTCATCTCTATCTACTGGGAAGTTAGCAGCCACATGGGTCTTCCTTCAGTTCCTCAAGCACACCAAGCATACTTTAGCTCTTGATGCTTCCTTTCCCTCTACCTGGGATGCTCTCCCCCATCATTGCTCATCTGTCCCCTTGTTATTCAGGCCCAAACTTGAATGACTTATCACTACCTGATAAATTGTTTTTAATTTTCTTTATTCCCACAATAGAATGTATACTCCTTGAAGGCAATGGCTTTGCCTCCTTTGTTTATAACCAGTACTTCCAGTGCCTAAAATAGTAGGTCTCACAGAGTAAGAATTAAGTATACATGTGTTGAATAAATGAAGAAAAAACTGAATAACTGGAGACATAAATAACATGAATGAAAGCTGTCTTACAGGACATCATCCTTTGACTTTCCTCCTTCCTCAGTGGCCTCTCCTTCACAGTCTCCTTTGCTGGTCCCTCCTGATCTCCCAATCCCTAAATGGTGGAGTTCCTCAAGGTATCAGTAACAAAAATACTGAATTCCAGAAGAATAAATGCTTTTGGGAGACAGTGAGGTCAGACTGGTTGTAGAGTCTCTTCGTAAGGAACAAAATTGATTTATAAACTAGTGTTTAATCTGTATAATACCAGATCAAATTAACATGCTACCATCCTAGCCAGAGCAATTAGGCAAGAGAAAGAAATAAAGGGCATCCAAATTGGAAAGGAGGAAGTCAAATTGTGCCTGTTTGAAGACCATGTGATCTTATATATAGAAAACCCTAAAAGCTCCACCAGAAGTCCTAGAACTGATCAATGAATTCAATAAAGTTGCAGGATACAACATCAACATACAAATATCAGTCACGTTTCTATACACCAATAATGAACTAGCTGAAAAAGGAATCAAGAAAGCAATCCCATTTACAATAACTATAAAAAAACTTACCTAGGAATAAGTTTAATCAAGGAGGTGAAAAACCTCTACAAAGAAAACTACAAAACACTGATAAAGGAAATTGAAGAGGACACAAAAAATGGAAAGACACCCCATGTACATGGATTAAAAGAATTAACATTATGAAAATGACCATATTACCAAAAGTAATCTACAGATTCAATGAAAACCCTATCAAAATACCAATGACATTCTTTACAGAAATGGAAAAAAAACAATTCTAACATTCATATGGAACCACAAAAGACCCTGAATAGCCAAAGCAATTTTGAGCAAAAGGAACAACACTGGAGGCATCATACTACCTGACCTCAAAATGTACTATGAAGCTATAGTAACATAAACAGCATAATACTGGCATAAAAACAGATACATAGAACAATGAAACAATTAAAACCAGACATAAAGCCACATATTTACAGCCAGCTGATTTTCAACAAAGGCACCAAGAATATTCATTTGGGAAAGGACAGTCTCTTCAATAAATGGTGCTGAGAAAACTAGATATCCATACACAGAGGAATGAAACTCAAAATGGATTAAAGACTTAAATATAAGACTCAAAACTATGAAACTACTAGAAGAAAACATAGGGGAAATGCTTCAGGACATTGGTCTTGCTAAAGAGTTTATGGAAAAGACCTCAAAAGCACAGGCAACAAAAGTAAAAATAGACAAATGGAATTATGTCAAACTAAAAAGCTTCTGCACAGCAAAGGAAACAATCAACCAAGTGAAGAGACTACCTGCAGAATGGGAGAAAATATTTGAAAACTATATATCTGACAAGGGATTAATATCCAGAAAATACAAGCAACTCAAAAAACTCAATAGCAAAAAAACCACAAATGCTCTGATTAAAAAATGGGCAAATGAGCTGAATAAATATTTCTCAAAAGAAGATATACAAATGGCCAATAAGTATATGAAAAAAATGCTCAACATCAGTAATCATCAAGGAAATGCAAGTCAAAACCACAATGAGATATCTCACTCCAGTTAGAACGGCTTTTATCAAAAAGACAGAAAATAACAAATACTGGCAAGGATGTGGAGAAAGGGAAACTCCTCTACACTGTTGGTGAGAATGTAAACTAATAGAGCTATTATGGAAAACAGTATTGAGGTTCCTTAAAAAACTACAAATAGAACTACCATATGATCCAGCAATCCCACTACTGGATATATATCTAAAGGAAAGGAAATAAGTACATCAGAGATATCTGCAGTCTGATGTTTATTGCAGCACTATTCACAATAGCCAAGATATGGAATCAACCTAAGTGTCCATCAATAAATGAATGGATAAAGAAAATGTGGTATAAATAAACAATGGAATACTATTCAGCCATCAAAAAGAATGAAATCCTGTTATCCACAGCAACAAGGATAAGCTTGGAGGACATTACATTAAGTGAAAGAAACAAGGAACAGAAAGAAAAATACTGCATGTTCTTACTCATATGTGGAAACTAAGAAAGTTGACTCCATAGAACTAGAGAGCAAGAGAATAGAATTGTTGTTACCAGAGGATGGCAAGAATAGTGAGGAGGGAGGTTAGGGAGAGGTCGGCTAATGGATACAAAAGTATAGCTAGAGAGGAGGAATATGATTTAGTGTTCTATAGCACTGTAGGGTGACTACAATTAACAACAATTTATTGTATACTTTCAATTAGCTAGAAGAGAGGATTTTGAATCTCAGTGCAAAGAAATAAATGTTTGAGCTGTTATGTTAATGTGATTTGATCGTTACACATTGTATATGTGTATCAAATATCACATAGTACCCCATAAATATGTACAATTAAGTCAATTAAAAATTTTAAAAATAAAATTTAAAAAAAGCAAAAAAACCATGCCCAAAACCATGCTATCATCTGTGCCATAGGCCTAGTACCTTAGAACACTCACCAGTTAACTGTTACATTAATCTCTGGATGTGGTTCTATTTCAGGAAATAAAATGGGCCTTAAATATGCCCTTATTTGTAATATTGGGGTTAACTCCAGAGTAAATTTAGCTTCAAGTCAGTAGAAACAAATATTAAGAACACGTAAGAAAAGCTTCCATCCTGTACTTTGAAATGTACTATCAGTTATGCTTTAAGAATTGTCAATACCACAGGAAAAAATATATTCTCTTACCTTCTGCATAGACTTCATCGTGATCCTCTATTTGCTCAGATTTTTCCAAATCTAAGATTTGGCCCCAAAGCCTTCTGGGTAAATCTGATTTTTTGCCAGAAAATACATTCGAAACTGCAAATTCTGAGGCTTTCTCCACTCTCTTCAATATGACAGAAAAAAAAAATCCATTAAGATGACAACTTTGTTCAGGGTTAGAGAATTTCTCTCCTATTCAAGTATCTGATTTTCTATCAACTATAAGATTCTTCCATTTTTCCATTTTTGAAGGAACTTGGAGGTTTAGACATCCACCCCAAATAATTTTTCGTTTTCATATATAATGTTAAGTTAATTGCAGTATTTTATTGAGTTCTAACAAGTGTTCACAATGTTTATATTTGAACAAATGTTATTTAAGGTTTAGATAACTTTTTTTTGAGGCATTAGTAATGGGATCCTGAAACCCGGATATTTTATCTTAAATAAAGAAATACAGTATTTTATTAGTTTCCATGCCACTAAGACTTACATATGAATATGAATCAAAGGCAGAGGAGCTACAACTTCCTCAAATTACAACTCCTGAAAGGAACTTCCCTTCATATATTAGGCAAACTACAGGTTCAATACAATTGGGATAAACAGAGTTACTGAACTGTAGTCATCCAGAATGTTAAACTCAACAGTGAGATTCTAGTAAAAACATGATCAAATTCTCAGGACTGGGGAAGGGAACAGTAAAGGTGGACAAACTGCCTTGACATTTTGATTTACGTGCACAATATAAAAGAACTTATTTTATAACTAAGCCCCTTTCTTTCCCCCTCCCCACAAACCTGCTTTCTCCCATGCTTGCTGTCTTTCCAGTCTTCCAACTAAGGTAATGACAACTCCATTCTTTTGGTTCCTCAGGATGAAAATTTTGGAGTCCTCCTTAATCTGATATCAACCAATGAATGAATCAATCAATCTCCCACCCCTACACACAATCTGTCAGGAAATCTGTTGACTGTGTCTTCAAAACATATCCAGAATCTGACCCTTCCCATCAACTCCACTGCTATCACCCCGGTCCACGGCACAACAATTTCCTCACGGGTTTTCTGGAATAGCCTCTCACCACAACAGTGAATGACCCCCTTTAAACTGAAAGCCATATCATGTCATAACTCCACTCAAAAACCTTCAATAGCTCCCTATCCCAACCAGAATAAAAGCCAAAGTCCTTCCAATGTGCTCAGTCCTGAGCCACCAAGCCCTTTGTGAGCTCTCCAACCTCCTGGCCTGCTACTCTTCCCTTTGCTCACTCTACTTCAGCCACACTGACTTTGCTTGTTTCTCCTCAGATATGCCCAGTGTGTTCCTACCTCAGGGCTTTTGTACTTACTTCTCTTCTGCCCCAGACTGCTGTCCCACAGATATCCATATGACCCTTTCCCTCACCTCCTCAAGACTTTGCTCATATGTCACCTTCTCAGTAAGGCCTTCTCTGATCACCCTCTATGAAACTGTAATCACCCTTCTCCTGGCTCTCCTTCTCCCCTTCTCTGCTCTGACCTTCCCTCTGGCACTTATCACTTTATAACATTTTATCATTTATTGTTTCTCCCAAGTAAAACATTAGCAGGGATTGCTGTCCTCTACACAGGTGAGCTCCTAGAACCTAGAACAGTGCTTGGTGCTTCACAAATGCCCAATAAATACGTGTTAAATGAATGAATAAATGAAAGATTTATTCAAAAAAGCTGTACTTTCCCATTTTTATATTGTCACCTGACCTATTCTGAAAATGACTTTTCTTCTTGCCCTTTGTGGAAAGCCTGGTAGTACCATGGGCTACCATATGTTAAAGTTAGACAGAAGCAGAGGAATAAAGGCAAAAACTCAAGGGTAATTTGAAAAAGATGTAGAAAACAGAACATACAGGAAAAGATATCAACCAGAAGAAAACATGATCTCATCAGAGTAATGGTCAAGAAAATATCACTCATTCCTTACAAGGTCACTCTGTAGAGACCTTTTCCTATATTATTTCACACAGCCTCTGATGTGTCCAAATTTACATTACTGGCATATGTCATATGTTGGATTTATGGTTGGCACATAGTCCTTCCCTTTACGATCTTCAATTCTAAAACAGCAAGATGAATTTCACATACACTGTATGTGTCTGTATATACACATATATATAATGTACAAATAAATTGAATGACTTCAGTGTTTTAAACTAATACAACAAACAAAAAAATAAACAATAAAAACAGATTTGTAGACTTGACTTAGTTCTCAGGCTATGAGTTAAAGAAATAACAATGTATGATGTGTCATCCCACCTGAAAGGAAATTTGTACCCATTCTTAACTGAGCAGAGTAGAGAGCTTGGGAGATAAAAGGAGGAAGACTGATCTTGGTACTAAAAAAGAATAGAGCCTGGTACTGACAAATAAGGGAGTAAAGAGAAAGGTTTGCTTGGCTGTAACAAAGTATTTGGGATATCACTTAAAATGAAGATTTGGGAGGAAAAAAACTACTAGATGATACTAAGGATTAGAAATAATCTCTGTATCTCTTTGTCTTAAAATATTACATCCTTACTTTTTTTTTCAAAATAAATACGTAACAGACAGGAAAGGTCTATCCTATATTTCAGTAAAACATTGTATCAATTTAACAACTTATTCTTTCAGCAAGTCCTCATTGAAAGCTAGCTCTGTTCCTAGCACCATAGTGGGCATTAGAGAAAAACAGAAGTAAAAGTTTCTGTTCTTAAAAAGTTCACTGTTTTTGTTTTTGTTTCCATATGCCATGTGTACAATAGAAAACTCAAAAACAGTTCTAAAGCAATGAGTGATTTAAAAAATAACTTAAACCCTTCAAAAGTTCATTATTCAGTAACGACATTATACATAAGCATGTTGTTTGGAAAGGAACTATCTCAGTTATTCCCATGATCTTACAAATGCTCAGTACATGCTCCTTGTGTCCATTCCACACATTAATCACATAGTCACTCCAGACCCTATCACCATGGATGGCAAAAACAGAAGCTACAATGTAATCTTTCATTTTCTCAAGGGAGATAAGACCATGAGTTTCTTCACATACCCTCGCATACTGCATGTTCATATACGTATAATAGTTTTGTGAGTAATCTATTTTTGAAAGTGCCCAATTCTTTTGTAATAACTGTGCATTAAAGTAAATGCTTAGGGCCGGCCTGTGGCTCACTTGGGAGAGTGTGGTACTGATAACACCAAGGCCACGGGTTTGGATCCCTATGTAGGGATGGCCGGTTAGCTCACTTGGGAGAGCGTGGTGCTGACAACACCAAGTCAAGGGTTAAGATCCCCCTACCGGTCATTAAAAAAAAAAAAAAAAAAAAAAAGGAAATGCTTGATGATGTATCTGTGTTTATAAATGACAAAATAATTCCAAGGAAAAGAGTATTAGATGATGGGATTAGGTAGTGGAGTTGGGTAAGAGAAATTTGTTCACTGAGAGGTGCATCTCATGCTGGGCTGTAAGGGAAAGATCTGGATTGGCCTCTCAGGAAGGATGCATATTCCAGGCTGAGGGATCAGCATCAGTCAAAGCAAAGAGAACACCTAGCTCATGGAGGAAAAGGAGACTGGCCTAACAAGATTCACACAGAGTATCAGTATAGGAGTTATTACAGGTAAATTGATATTACAGGCTGATTGACTGAAGGTTTTAAATGCCCATATGGAATTTACAGAGTTTCACCTGATGGCACACAGAATCACTGAAGGTTCAAGAGTAGAGAATTGACTTGACGAAAATGTTTAGAAATCTCACTCAAGAATGCATCAGAGTAAGATGAGTCAGTCTATCAAATCAGGATGAGGATAAATTGTAAATCATGGTGGACTGCTGCATTTTGGGTGAGCATTTAGATTCTACCTAAGCATCTACCTGATTCTAAGTGATTTTAACATCCCTGAGGATACTCACCAACATCTTAAGGTTTGTTTGATCTTCTACATTCCAAAACCTTCCCTCTCAATTCCACTTCAACAACACACTGACAATGTCACCCTGAATCATGTCACACAGAATTTTCTATTGCTCACACCAGACTTATAACTCCTTTTCCAACATCAACTTCCTATCCATCTCTGTTTCACTTCCCCTACTCCCACAACATTGATGTTGGATCCAACCAAATCTTCCAGTCATTTCATGCCTCCCTCTTCTTTCAATCTATGAGACTTTTAAAAGGTCCCCTTTCTTTCCTATTCAGTGTTGATATTCAGCTACCATCTTACATCATTCCCAAACCCCTTGTGCCTTTGCCTTTCAAATGAAAAACTCCAAGTCTGCATCAATCTGATCTACCAAATTTTGGCACCATGAAAAATTATGGTTTTTCTGCTTCATCCATGCCTTCAGTGTTGCTGGGCAATCTTCCTTTTTCTGTTCTGGAGAGAGGGCTTCCTTAACTTTCATTACATTCTACACCTTTCTGCATATTCCCCCTTCCTTCCAGGTAACAAGGTCACAGCTGATTCTGAGAGGGTGGACAACTCAAATGGGATTGGAAGTCTTAGGTCCAGAGGTTATAACTGTTTAGAGTACACCTAGAATTGGGATATATCAGGCACTAAAATCAGAAACGAGGTAGAGAAGTGAACAAAAAGGTAGTAGGAGAGGCAGGAGAAAACAGTGTTACAAAAAGATAATGGAGGAGAGGATTTCTAAAATAAAAAAGTGAAAACTATATCAAAGGTAACCTAAAAAGTTTGAGGACTATCAAGAGACCACTGGATCTGGTCAGGAAGTAATTTATGACAACGGTTTCCATAGAATGGTAAGAAATAGAAACTGCAGGAAAATAATTGTGGACATGAGAGGATAATAAAAATCCAAAGGCAAGGAGTTAGGCTATACATTCAAAGACAATGGATAAGAGAAAGAAATTGTTCAGCAATCAGAATAGACTGCAGGGTCAAATAAGGACTTATTGATTTTTTCAAGACAAGAGATTTGAGGGCATAATGGAGAAAGATGCACTGCAAAAGTTTCAGATGAATGATAAAGGGAATGATAAAAATCTGAGTCAGGCTGGCTGACAACTGGATGAAAAAGGAAAATGGTACAGACAATCCAAAGAAGAATGTTATCCTCCTGTTTTAGTTCAGTCTTCCCCTCTGGAAGAGATGGTAACTGTACTACTTAGCCCTACAGGTACTTGGCACTGGGACTGTCAACAGTGATATGCAAGCTAGGCTTACTAGACATTGAGGAGTGGGCATCTCAGAGGCTAGCCTCCATGATGGTGGATCCATTTTAGTGGCCTTCTAAGTCAGACCTCTAGTATCCAGGAAGCCTTCCCTGGCCCTATCTAAATTAGTTCCTTCCACCACATGCTTCTATTACATCTTTAATTCTTCCATGAGCTTTAAGTAAGTTTTTTATCTCCCACTGGACGATAAACTCCGGAACTGCAGAGATTGTACCTACCCTGTGTCCTGTTTTAGTTCCAGTGCCGAACATAGTGGGCTAGCACTTAGTAGGCACTTAATAAATACCAGCTGAATAAACAAATGGTTAAAAATGATTATTTCTGCCCTGGTGCTCATAGTGCATGTCAATTTAGGTAAGTGTTAACTCTTCAAAATACTGTCAGGCAGAAAGATATTTTCCCAGGAAAATACTGCATAATTTTGAAATATGTGGTACACAAATGAACCAAGTATGGCAAGTTGCCAAATTGACACTTAGAGGCATGCACCTGAGGTGGTTTAATGGCACTTTCAACTTAAATGTTACTTAGACTCAAAAATATACAGCTCAGGCCTAGAAGAGATCTCAGAGATTATCTAACCTACTGAATGCTCAAACATATTCTTCATTAGTCTAACTTTGTGACTATTTAGATTCCACTTGAATACCTCCACTCATAGAGTGGAGAAAACACATCTCATAGAGACAGAAAACACATCTCATTTTAAGAGAATTCGCACACTATTTTTGGATTGCTCTAATTATTAAACAATTCTTGCTTGTGATGCACACGTAGCTTTTACCCCATGACCCCCTATGTCAATGTAACTACAGTACAGTCCTCCCAAAATGTGAGGAAGGCCACCACATCCTCTCCCAAGGTTTCTCTTCCCCTGCTCCTTTAATTCTTTTAATGTGAGATGCACGACATTTGAAAGAGCATGTCTACACACCTGTTTATTTTTCCTTCACACTTAAACATTTTCATGAGAACAAATGGAATAATGAAAAAAATACTAAAAAGAATGAAATTAAAGCAAGATGCATAGTCACATGGTAATAAAAATAGCAAAGTATGTGCAAAGTGGAGACCCATTAGCATTTATTTTCCATACAATTATGCCCGACTCTCAATTCTCTTTCTATCTGAATTTTGAAATAGCCTTACCTTAATCCAGTGTTCCACATTGTCAGGGTCAAAAGCAGGCTGTAGGTAATATATACAGAACATTAATACACAGCAATATCTTGATCAACTTTGCCATTTTAATCTATCCTTTTGACTAAAGCATACGGAAAAGTGTACTTTATTCTTTCTTCAAAGCATTTCATTAGAAAACTCAGCACTGATTAGCAATAAAAGAACATAGAATAACAATATGAGGAAAAAACATGAAGCCTTCTCTGGGACACTGATTGTTTTTATTTCTTCTCTAAGCCCACCTTAAGATGCTGATTTAATTGGTCTGGGGTAGGACTTAGGCATCAGTATTTTTTTAAAGCTCTCCAGTGTTAACAGCCAAGATATAAAAATACTGGATATAATACTCATAAAAACCCAAACAAACATTGATGAATTAGCCAGATTATCCAAGTAATCTCCTGCTTGGAGAAGGGTGTGTTCCTCTCCTTACTCTTTTCAGGAGTAGCCTGTAGCAAGAGACTTTCCTACCTTACCTAGATCAGGGATATTTTTTGGTTCAATAAGTACTGGGGGGTGTGGTGAGGGTTAATCGATCCAACCTCTACTGTTTTACAAAGCAGAAAATGAGGTAGAAGTCAAATAAATTTTCACCCAGATCAGTCAGATATCAATCTGAAACTAGAAATCAGGCTATCAGGACACCTCCTCTCTTCACTCTCTATAACCCCCAGAAGCTTTGCAGAATTCCCTCTAATAGTTAAGAAAAAGAGGTATTTTCTTTGCTAAAAATTCAGATGGGTTTTTAAAATAAGGGGTTTATCTAACTAGCACACTGACACATGGAGGTGGGAAAGGTATAATACTCTTTCACTTACCTAACACTTCACCCTCAAAGCACCTTACAGATAACTAATTAATGGAGCTGTTACAGCTGAATAATTTTGTCACTGCAACAAAGAAAGAGCTGATCCTATTAAAACACAACTGAACTTCAAGGAGCTCTTGAGTTTTTACCTTTTAATCCTTAAGGCAGTAACAATGAGCACTAGCAGCAAAAAATCTTTCCTTTTTCAAGTCCTAAGAAATTGTCCCAAACATTGACCTTTCATCATCAAATATATATATGAACACACACACACACACACACACACACACACACACACACATATGTATGTATGTATATATATATCCCCATATCCTATTCTGGATCTAATCCATTATACAGCTAATACATTGCAGTAGGAGCAGCCTCAGTTTCCAGGTGTCTCTAATGCTTTAGGCTGCACCCTCCAGTATCTGGAGCAAGATATTCACCAAGTGGAATATGTCCAGTGCATTTAGTTGGTATAGAATAAACCACAAGAACAATTTTCTGGGCCCTCACAAAGGTCACACATCTACAGAATACTTTTTGGGAAAGTGTAACTTAAGGTTGAAAACAGCTGGTGAAACTACTCTGGAACTGAAAGCTGGGAAACCTCTCCATTTTAGCACTCTCATTTACATTTGAAGCCGCTTATTTTTGTAACTGTTAAAAAGGTGATCTGTAGAAAGCACACACCGTGTGACTTCGCACATGTCACTTACATATTTTTCAAATTTAAACTGGGGTTACCGCGGGGCAAGCCTTTTACCTCACTACGTAGAGCGTGGTGCTGATAACACCAGGATCAAGAGGTCGGATCCTTGTACCGGCCAGCCCCTAACCCCCCGACCCCGCCAACAGAATTAGATAAAATGTGATTATCAGGTTTTTATCTTATTTTCAGGTGCTAACGCATGAAAAGAGGGAACAGGAGAAGATTTATTTTTGAATTGGTTGAATTTAGAAATTCTCAAGTGAATCAAATATTTAATATTTACTTGCATTCCTGAGATCATTTCATATACTTTATGTAAAACGGGAAGGGGAGCGACCTAGGCAGAGCATTTAACGTGAAGGTCTCCCTCGTTCAATAAAGATCAGTTCCACTAGACTTGCAAAACATAAAAAAAAAAAAGAAAAGAAAAGAAAAAAGAAATCTGCGACTTTCCTAAAGAGAGGGCCGAGTTCTCTAATTCCTTTCACCCTGATGGGCGCTGGCAGACCTCTCTGGTTTGAGAAACAGTTCTTGCACAAAGCTGCCCACCAAAGCCATAAGGTACCCAGACCCCAAAGGTCCTAGAAGCACTTCACTCAAGGCAATGCTGGCTCCGGGGCTGTCAAGGCAGGGGCGTGTCAGGTAAGGACGGCCCTGGGAGGAAGAGGAGGGAAGCATAGGAGTGTCTGCGGCTGGCTTCGGGACTGTGCAGCGCCTTGGGCCGGTCCCGCCCCCCAAAGCTCCAGATTGGGATCACCTTGGGACTCGGCTTCTTTGTGAACCGTTTCCAGCGATTCAGCCCCATCCTCTTCTTTGAGGAGGACCTTTCCTGGGGCCCCAGCAGCATTTTCCAGGTTCAGGCCCAGATCCTGGCCAAAGCTGAACAACCGCCCCTTTCCCAGGCTGTTTCCGGGTCGCACTGGGAGTCGTAGTTCCTCCGTCCTTAAGAAAAGCAGGTGTGGGACGCCGCCAAACCACCACTCCCAGGAGGCTTTGCGCAGGCGGCTCGCGTTAGCTCAGTTACCATGGCAACTGGTTCCTCCAGTTCACCAGGGCTCGCTTTGATAGCGCCTTCACCTCTTTCTGGCGCCCGGTGATGACGCCCTGCTCCCTGATTGGCTCTGCCTCGGAGGCGGTGGTTTAGGGGGCCGAGAATTCTGCATGCCGGACACGTGGTAGCGAACCGTGAGGAGTTTTACGGGTCTGCAGGCTAGAAGAGTTGGGAGGTTTGCGGGTAAGTGCCCCTTTTCCCTGTTGGTGTGGGGACTGCTAGGGTTGGATGAGTCGTGTCGGGCCCAGACGCTTCCTGGTGTGTTGTAGTAAACTGTGATTGTACTTCCGCTGTGTCTCTCCTTCACTTTTCTGGGTCTCCTGGTGGACTTGGCTTCCGTAAATTCAGATTCTGCCAAATCGTGTGAGCCACGCCGACATCTGTGAGAGAAAAGGGCCTCCTTTCAACCAGCCTTTGCTGAAGGGCCAGGTTCTCAGTTGGAAGATTTTCCTGAACTGCCCAGGATACTTGGGAGGGTGAGACCGTCTCGAATCCCTGAGCTAGGCGCCTAGGAGGTTTGGAGCTCCGGAGATGGCCCATGGAGTGAAGATAAATCCAATCTTATTGTCTAAACCTGGACTTTTCCGAGGACAGCCCATTCAGGGATATATGGGCTTTATTATAAGGCAGAGTAGAAATTTAGAGCGGGAGCTTTGGACACAGCTACTTTGTGGGTTGGCACTAGAGATGTTAGGACAGGTACACTGTTGCCAGAGGTTCAGGGAGACTGTCAGCCTTTGTAAAGGTACAGATCCACTGACAGACCGTCATTTGTCCTTACATACTAATGGTTTTCTCGTAGACTTTCTCATCTGTAGAAGTGAAGTGTGAATTTTCTGTATATTTAGAAAAGCAGAACACCAGATCTATTAGAAGAGACCCTCAAAAGGGAACGAAAGATGATGGAGGCAAATAAAAAGCCAGTTGATATTTTGGAGACTGTTGGTCTCTTTCTTGAACTTTGCTTGGATTAGTGGGTTGTATCACTCCCAAAGCATGCTTTAAAAAATATGTACATGAATATGTTTGTGTGTGTATATTATGTACATTACTTCATAATAAAAACTTGTATTTGAGGACCTAGAAAAGAAATGCAGTTATGCAAACATTTACCATAATCTGATCAGTGAGTGAAGAAAGAAGGCTTGGTTCTTCTAGCTCTGGACAGAAGTCTATTTTATTTTTTTAAGCGTTGATTTCCAGCATTCTCTGATACTTTCTTCAGATTTCCTAGTATTTGCATTCATCCTTACCAAACAGAATCACTGACAATAGCAATTTATCTACTACAATGCTTTTTCTTAAGCTTGATCATCTGCTTTTCTGTGCTTATTTTTTCCTTCAGTAACATGTCGAATTACTGTGATTAGGGTGGAACTTTTAAGAAGCCCCAAACAGCAGAATGTGAGTTCAAAGTCTTGCACTGTGAGAGGGCCAATTGAGTATTTCTCTCCAGCTGACCTAGTGGGTTCATTCTGCTAAGTTGAAGATTTTGAATTTCATCTTTAAAGTTATGGGGATTAAACTTTAGGGATTAAAGCACTGTATCACAGGGAAGCCCATCTCTGCATCTAAGAACATGGTGGCCGATGTCCTCTAGACTACAAATACCTGTAATGGTAGACCTTGGGTTAAGAATGAGGAAAGCTATTTCTTCAGTTGAGGTAAGAGTGGGGAATACTATTCCTTCAGTATTGAGTGGACGATTAATTACACTTGAGGCTCTTCTGTTAAAAGATGGAGACTCCTAGAACATGTTTATTCTTTCCTCACACAAGGATTGAACTGAGAGGTCCCTGAGAGAAAGTCGAGTATAGGAAGCCAAGAGTCTAAGCTCCTAGGGATAGCTGCCTCTATACTCTTGGAGAGTCCCTGTATCCAACTTTGCAGAATCTCAGTTTGGTGATATGAAAAGAACTGATGGGTTTCCTTTTAGTTGCCTTTGTGTGTATAATTGATACTAACTCTTCCTATGCTAATTCTATGCTTACACAGCATTACATTTGGCTTCCTGAATGGCATTCTTTATGGCAAGAATGGACATGTCCACTTTCCTTTTTTTGGTTCTGAGTAAATAATTGTGCAATTTGATTTTGTCATTTAGTCTCTGAGATTAGTTTGTTTGAGCCTGACCCTAAGTGATGGATCTGTGTTGGATGTATGCACAAGATCAGGCTCAGAGCTTGCCAGGTTGAAGGCCAGATCCTTGACCAGTGGCCAGCCCACCAAGAGTGCAAGCCTCTGTGGCCTTGGACAGCACAGCAGGAAGTCATTCTTTGAGCATATGTGATATTTCAAGTCGAAGGGCTTGAAAACTTCTTTTTAAAATTAATTTCCACAGTGAGTTTTAGGGGGAAAAGAAAGTGTGTCAAAGACTTCATATACAACTTTGAAAAAATCATCTTTTTCTTTGAGTGGCCATGATGTGCTGCAGGATGTTCTAAAAAAAAGTCTGAGAATACATCTTGTAGCATGGTAGCATTACTCTCACTTAAAAGGCACAATAAAAAGAGCACAGGCCTCTCTGCAGGAGTCTTAGGTTCTAGACCAAGCCTATGATTAATCTTGCTGAGCCTAAGTTACTGTAAAATGACAAAGTGGGTGATGATGGTGATGAGTTTCCAGGTTGGGGTCTCTGGTAGTAATGGTGAAAATCTATAAACTGCTTTCAGCAGTCTAAAGTCTAATGGCAATTATACATTACCTGGGATATTAAACACAGGTTTACTAAAGCATTGGGGTTTGTTTTTACCTGGAATTGAATTAACTCAGTCTGAAAAAGTGGATTATCTCATTTTCATCAGAAGCTTTGATTTTCAGTCATTTATGTCATTTATTAAACTGGAGAAATGAAAGCATGGGTTTGATGGGGAGAGATAATAATAATAATTGATATCATTCTAGAATCCTAAACTTCAGTTTTCAAACGTTTTAATTTACCCTGTGAAGGTTCTTCCTACCTTTAAGTGAATTTAACTTAAAAAAATACAACTTGTGTGTGTACATTTAAAGTCTTTTCATACCTTCAACAGCTCAGACGAGACAGAATTTCTGGAGTAAGGGGAGGAGCCCTTTCTGAAATAGCTCCAGACAATACAGTTTCTCCCATTCTCAGATGTGTGTGAGGGTAGGGAGTGCTTAAGTTATTGCAGTTTTTAATAATCCTGGTCTGTTAAATTTTCATTAGTTCTTATTTACATTTCAAAAACTTAGTGTTCCATATTGATTGATTTCAATATTTAGTCAGAATAATAGGTGTTGACTCATTAGCTTTAAAGTGCATTTCTCGTCTTTGTGCTCCTCCGGCTTCAATCTGTGGAGCTTACTTAGATTGCAAAATGCTGTCTTTAATTTTGCTACAAAATGGCTTCAGAGCTCTGTTGGTTTAAAATATAAAATATTTTTTTATCATTTGAAATCAGTATTGTCTGATAAAAGAGTAAGAAATATGATTCTTCCCTTGTATTATATTTTCTAGAGCACATTCTTCTTAGCTTGTAATTATATTTCTGTAATTTGGGGGGATAAACTTTCTTCTTTTAACAGTTTTAATATGTAACGAGGGGTTTTTAAAAATAGGTAATATATTATTCTTTGTTAAAACATAAGTTTTTTTCCCATAACAGTCTCCATTTCTGTGGATTCCAGTGACACTTTTTTTTATGTTTTCATCTTTTTTGGTAACTTGAAATAATGATATAGTCATAGAAGATAGACCAAGCTTTCCTCATACACTTATACTAATTTTTATAATTTATGTTTAACATGAAATCTCTTATTGGACCATACAGAAAGTAATTATTATTATGTCTAAGATTCTAATGACAGTAATGGCTATTTTATTTAAATATAAGAATTTGTGTCTTTAAAAAAGTAATATTTGCATTCCTGAATATTTTTAAACTAATGACAGATAATGCTTATTTGTTCAGCAGCATCTTAAACAATAGTTGACTTTCAGAGTATGGTATAGCATAATGCTTACAAGGATGGGATCTGAGGTTGGAGCCTCTCAGATGGCTGTAATAATTTGTCTACTAAAAACTGAGCCTGGCCCATTTGGCAAGCATTCCAGGTGGTATGGTACTTGCTATAGAGATATAATGAAGTATTTGTAAAATGTTGGTATCTCCAGTGACATTTTGACAGTCATCTGCCATGCACACTTATCAAATTTTGTAGTGCATTTTAAAAATGGAACCTAGGATTTTGCTTCACTGAATACTAATTATTTTGCAGCCTCCGACAAGTAATTGGTTGTGTTTTCTGATTTTTTTCCCTGATGTATCTATGGAAGTTAGAAAGTTTATCTTTATTTTTTCTTTAAACAAATATCTGTCTTTCCCAATTATAAAAAGTATTGATAGATTACTTACGGATTGAACATATGCTTCACACAGTTTCTCATCTCTGTTTGAATAACATATAAGAACAAACTGGAAAATAATCCAACTTCAGAGATAATCTCTGTTTATCTTTGACTTATTTATTTTTTGGTGGCTGGCCAGTACAGGAATCAAACCCTGGACCTTGGTGTTATCAGCACCATGCTCTAACCAACTGAGCTAACCAGCCAGCCCCTCTTCCATATATTTTAATAAACACCAGAATGCTGCTTTGGAACCTATTTTCTTCAGTTAACAACATTATTAGGAACAAATCATATTGCTAGTATTCTCTCAAATTGGAGAAGGAAAAAATGGATCAAATCAGCAATCGGTGTGGCCTAAGCAACGTGACCTTTCTCCATACACATTTTCAAGGCTGAGGGTGAATTCAGCTCCATGACATTCTTTCATGATTAGTCTTTCTGTTTCCATCCTTCCATTTGTTTATTTTTCATCAGCTCAGACAAAAATTCCCTGACTAAATTTGAAAGTAGGTGATGTTATCATATTGCTCTGGGACCTTGCGGAAGGTATCTTATTCTCCCTGTGTCTTTTCCCATTCCCCTATTCTGACATCTGATAATTGTAGGCTGGAAGTAGTAATAAGACATGCTGTCATTAATTTTTCTATAGGTTGCTTTCTTTGCAAAATGCTTAGCCTTTAGATATTGTGAAACTCCTTCTAATTTTAATGATCTTTTCTTGTTAGGACCTAGAGGAATCCCTTAAGATGAAGCTGAGTCTTACCAAGGTAGTTAATGGCTGTCGCCTAGGAAAAATAAAAAACCTGGGCAAAACAGGGGACCGCACCATGGACATCCCAGGCTGCCTTCTGTACACCAAGACTGGCTCTGCCCCACACCTGACCCATCACACACTGTGTAATATCCATGGGGTTCCTGCCATGGCTCAGCTTACACTGTCATCCCTGTAAGTGTTAAGACCCAGTCATCTAAGTATTGACTCTGGCAGCAGCTTAGTTACCTTAATTAGGTATAATACAGAGAAAGATTTCTTTTTGCTCGTGTGTATAATTTGTAGATTTTCAGAATGATGTCAGAAGGGAGGTATCATATATTATACATCACCTGGCCCTAATCTGGAAGCCTAAGTGTTAGAACTGCTTCACTTTTCCTCTAAACATACAGTCCCATACTGCCTTCATCGCCACTGCTCCCAGAGGTGACATGGCAGGGAATGCTCTAAGAGAGCTAAATTTGAAGTTCAGGGGCTATTGTCATGTGCTTAAAGTTTTTTCTGTCTTCGCACATATACTTGCTAGTACTACTTTTTAGAAACAGAACTAATAGAGTTAGATCATTTTGTGTAATATACATACTAAATTTACACTTTATTGAAGAGCCTGCAATATGATCAAATAACTATGCAGTATTGTGTTACTAACAGTGATTTTAGTGGGGTAAGAGGAGGAAGAAAATCCAAGTATTCTGAAGCAGTTGATATTTACCAGTTTCTCTTTCAGAACCGCTTGCAAATTGAAGACCTTTATTCTGGCTAATGAACCTAGCCTAGTTAGTTGGGACTCTTGACTAATGGTGTACTTTATTGTTCAAGACTATGTTTACTGTCACATAGCTTGTTTGGGTGAGGATAAGAGGGTTTCAGTTATTGTATAGAGTATCCACAGAATGATTCATTATTATGTTATATATTTTTCTGTTTTGCTTACAGGGCAGAATATTATGAAGTCTTGACAGAATATAAGGAAGGAGTTGGAAAATTTATAGGTAAACATTGAGTTATTTGTATGAGCCAGGTGATGTGTTAATTTGTATTTAAGGTGCTGTTGATGCTTTGATCTTTTATTTGTACATTTATTTATTCATTGTTTAAATAAGCATTTTTTTGAACATCTAAGAACCAAGCATTAGGGATTCAAAGTTGAATAGGAAACAGTTGCTGTTCTCATGGAACTTGGAGCCTAGCTGGGATAAAGATAAATGATAATTCTAGTAAGAATGTAGTTACTGCTTTGCAGGATTAGGGATATGTAAGTTTATTATGACAGCCCAGAGGGAGGAGCACATAACCTGCTCTGGGTACATGTGGAAGGTGTTCAGAATAAAGAGAGGATTCTTGAGAGAGAGGATGAATGGGGCATCTTAGCTGGGTTAGGGAGAAGCAGGTGTTAGCCAGGTCAGGAGTGTGAGCAGCAGCATTGGAAGACAGGTGTGGGGCACACACACCAGGCACTGAGCAAAGACCCAGAGGTGAGAGCTCGCATAGGATGTCCATAGATCCAACACAGTCTCATGCTTGAGCCTTAAACATAAAGCAGAGGATGAAGAGTTTATATACAGCTATATTCTGATATGTTACTATTTTGTTCCAGAAGCAAGATTGTATATAGTATGTATGTGTCCATTTATTTATAGGAAACACTTAGCAGAGCTAGTTAAAGAACCAGTTCTGCTGTACACCCCTTTCTCCTGAAACATTTCCCCAATATCTAGTACTCAAGTGAGCGAATATCTTGTTTCCGTTGCGTACTTAGTCCTCTGCTTCTGAATGAAACTGCATGATGGCTTGTTGGTTGTCACAAGGCCCTGTATTTCAGTAGAGGAATTTAAGTAATATTCTCCTTGATCTAAGACCAATTTTAATAATCACCTTTAAGTATACAAGCATATAATTAAGTGAAAAAATCTGATATAAGCTTTCTAGAGAATTGTAATAATTAAAATTGTGGAAAATAAGGTAGAGAACTACAGAGGTTTTTAACTTACTTTTTTTATTTTTGTCTTTTTTCAGTGGAATCCTATCTTGTTTTCTTATGGACAATGTGGTGTAGCTTATGAAATTTAAGCACATATAGTTTACTAACATTTTAGGGGATTTTTTTTTTTTTAAAGGATGACCAGTAAGGGTATCTCAACCCTTGACTTGGTGTTGTCAGCGCCAGGCTCTCTGAAGTGAGCTAACTGGCTATCCCTATATAGGGATCCGAACCTGTGGCCTTGGTGTTATCAGCACCATCCTCTCCCAAGTGAGCCATGGGTCGGCCCTAGGGGGATTTTTTTTTTTAAATGATTGTCTTTTTGACTAAAGGACCTAAGAAACTCATCTTGAGTCAATGAAACACTGAAAAATGAGATCCGTCTGTAGTGTCCTACAGCTTCCCTATAGTTCTGCCCCAGGAACCCATGATATTATTATTAATGAGATTACTTTTTGACTATATCATTTCTTCTTTACAGCATCCAGTTCCCTTTGGATGGTACCTAGAATGAGCATACTCGATTCTAAATTCTTCAAATCAAATCCAGTGGGATCAACATGTTACTAAATACTTTTGTTGTATCTCGTACTTTGATATACCTTTCCTTTGTAGCAGCTCACTGTGTCATTAGACATGAACCTTTACATATAATTCTTTTAGATTAGTTGGTTTCAAAGTAATCTTTTCATTCATGTTGATAGGTCTCCTATAATTCCAAGATCTGATACCAATTGTTTAATGTGTTTAGAGTTGCTTTATCCAGCTGTTCTCTATTACAACACAGTGTAATTGTTGATGTAAGCACTTTCAAGGGTTCTGTTTTGCGTTTATACAGGTATGCCAGAATCGCTCTTGTACTGCTCCCTGCACGATCCAGTCAGCCCCTGCCCAGCTGGTTATATAACAAACAAGGTGTGTTCTCAGAAGGGCCTCCAAGGCTACAGCTTTGTCCCAGGAAGTCGGCCTATTGCATCCCTCAGATGCTAGAATCCCACTGTTTAGGATGATCCCTTTATGCCTTCTCTTTATTTTGATGATTCTATGTTTGTTTGAAGAGTATGTTTGCCTGAATAGGAGGTTAAGGCAAGGAATGTATCCTCACCATTTTTGCTGTTGTAAAAAATTTGGAGGTGGAGGAGAGTCAAGTATATGCCAAAAAAAGAAATTGCTATGATACCATGCTTTCTTTGCAGTTTTAACAACTTCAGGACGAGTGGGGAAAGTTGCTGATAAGTGTTACCACATGTACAACTATAAAGAGTAGAACTTCAGTGTAGTACTGCTTGCCAGTAGAACAGAAAAAGCTTGGTCTATAGCCAGAGCTTTTAGCTGGTGACAAACAGTATCAAAAGGACTTAATTAAAAGTTTTCTTCTGAGAGGTGGCCCCATTGGTATTATCCCTGAGGACAGTGTTCTGGAAAAGCTTCAGTGTGTACTATTGTTTTACAAACAATCACTTTTCCTACACTTACTTTACTGACATCAGCAATATCTATTAATCATACCTAAGAACACTATTTTCAATTGTATTTCTGTTTTAAGTTTCTTTTTATTTTGTAATTTGAATTAAAAAGAAAACATGTTGATCTCAGTTATCTACCCGATTTGTAAGGGAGAGAGGATTTGTTTAAACAGTATTCTTGAGTTAGTACAGAATAAAAAGTGTGGCCTCTCAATCTATGTACTTGCTGATCTCTTCTAAGAAGAGAGGTGTTACAGGGGAAGGAGTAACCAAAGATGGAAAATTATATAGAGATTCTCGTGAACTATAGTATTTATGTCTTTGCACATAATTCTGTATCTAACTTAATGCAGTAAACACTCATTGAATGTTAATGTGTGGGGCCCTAGACTGTGCTTTTGGTTTATAAACATGAATTGGGATACTCTAGTCAGATAAATATACAGTGGTGTCATAAGTGCTGTCTTTTCTATAAAAGAAACAAGTACAAATTGCTGTAAGAGCTCAGAGGAGTGAGCGATTGATTATGCCCAGGAAAGTTTGGAGAACACATTAGAGTAGAAGATATTTGAATTCATTGTCTTAAAGGATACATAGTATTTTGCCAGTCAAAGAAGTAGGAGAGGAGCGTTTCAATCAAAAGGAACATTGTGATCAAAGTCAGACAGAAATCAAGTCTGTGGTGTGTGTAGGAACAGCAAGGGTGGTGTGGAGATAGGGCAGGTGGGATAGGGGAGAATGGAAGACTGGACTAGGAAAGTGTAACAAAAAATTCTTAGGAGTTAGCCTAGAAGTTGCCTTGTGTGGCCGTTGAAGGACTCTCTATGAGCAATAAGGTCCCCAGAGAATTTGGAATATCGTAAAACTCTTTTACCCACCATAATTAGGATTAGGATATTGGATTGTTACCATCTCTCCAGCTGTAGAGAAGAATTATTGCTTTATCATTTTATTGCTTTCTTTTTTCTTGTGTTTTACTAATTCCTCATTGCCTTGCTCTCTGGCAGTCTGTGTCTGTGTGGGGTGTTGGAGGACGAGTGGAAATGACTGCCTCCAAGTTCATGGCAATTCAGCAGGCCTTTCAGCCAGACTGGTTCCAGTGCCTCTCAGATGGAGAGGCATCTTGTGAGGAAGCAACTTCCTTAAAAAGGGCAAGAAAGTCTGTTGACCGATCACTTCTATTCCTAGATAACTGTCTGCGGCTACAGGAAGAGTCAGAGGTAAGCCTATAGTTCTAACCACTGTTTTCTCTTGAAAGTCTTGCCTCCCTTATGTTTCATGATCACACTTTTCTGTTCCTCCTCCTATGTGTCTCTCCTCACTCTTGGTCTGTTTTGCTCTCTCCTATTTTTTTCCCTGAGCCCTAAGTATTATTGTTCTCTAGGATTCTATCTAAGGCTCTCTTTTCATCATACTCTATATGTTGTCCCTGGGCAGGCCTCCCTTAGTTTTAATTGCTGAATAATTCAAAAACTGTATATACTGTCAAGATGATTCTACTTAGCTTCCGAATTACATAACTACTAGGTCATAGCAAGGTTATATCACTAGAATATCCCTCTACCTCAAAGGTAATTGGACTCATCGTCTTATCTCCTCAAACCTTTTCTTCCTTTGCTCTTCCTCTGTACTTTATCTCAGTTCATGGCATCCACCAAGTTCCTCAGCCCAGAAATTTGAGCTTTTCAAGACTCCTTTTTGTCACTCACACTTAATATTAAATCGTTCCTTGATTCCATCTCCCTATGTACGTCTGGAATCTGCCCCTCCTTCCCACCCTTCTTATCACCATCTTAAGCTATAACCTCTTCATCTCCTATGTAATTACCTCTCCATCGTTGTCTCCATTTTCATTTCTTTCTTTCTTTCTTTTTTTTTTTTAAAGATGACTGGTAAGGGGATCTTAACCCTTGACTTGGTGTTGTCAGCACCACGCTCTCCCAAGTGAGCTAACCAGCCATCCCTATATAGGGATCCGAACCCGTGGCCTTGGTGTTATCAGCACTGCACTCTGCCAAGTGAGCCATAGGCCGGCCCTCCGTTCTCATTTCTATCTAATCCCTCTTCAGCCCTGCTTTCTGAGAGATCTTTGTAGAGCACAAATATGATCCCGTTGCCCACTTCCCTGAAAGAATTTAGTGATTCTCCACTTCAGCTCTTACATGGCATGGGCAGCCTGCTGTGACCTGGCCTCCACCTACTCCTCCTGCTCATTGTGGGCTACTTTCTCCTGCGGCTTGCACTCTTGCCTTTTGGAATAACTTGCCATTCCTTTAGATGTTAACCTGTTTCATTCTCATTCTGTTGTGTCTGTACACAGACTTCCTTCTGGACTGTTTCTTCCTTTTGTATCTCTAGCCATATTCCTTCTATTGCTTCCAGATAAGGCTCATTTCATCCCATTTATCATTCTATGAAACTGGTCCATGACACTTTTAGGAAGTTCTATTCATCTTTTGCTACCCCTTTGATTTGTACGTAGCTATATCATGGCCCCAGTCATATTGTATTGCAGTGATTTCCTTATGCATTTTTCTATATTAAAAAACTGTGGCCTTCTTAAGCTTAATTTGTGTGTTATTACCATATCTTCATCATGTAGCAGATTGCCTGACATGTAAGTCCTCAATAAATGTTTGCTGGTGGTGAATGGTTATGGTGGGGTGAGGAAGATGAAGCTAAAGTAGTAAATAAGGGATCCCGATAGCAGAGATAGTTAAGTTGGCAAAGGATGCAATTACTAGGGGAGAGCAGAGAGGGTGGGGGAATGGAAGATAGTGATCAGAGGGGAGAATTTCATTGTCTGAAGTCATTTATATGGAGGAATCCTGAGGAATGATCAGGTCCCACTATGGCAAAGCACATTGAGTTTGAGGAACCTTGTTATTTTGAGCTTAGCAATAAAAATATAATTTGGCTAGTAAATTTAATATACATGAAATAATTAAAGGAAACAGCTGTCATTCTGAATAGAACTCACAGTATCCACAGCAGGAGTTCAGTGTGAGGACATTGCCATGGGCCTGAGTAGTTAGTGTTGGCCTGCTAGCAATTGTTTTGGGCCAGGAATTATCCTTTTAGGACTAGTGATGATCATGTAAGTAGAAAGCAGGACAGGAGTGTGACAACGATGATTATTAGAAAGGCCAGATGAACCTCAAGTTCCCCATTTATGTTGTTGCAATTAGCTCTGTCATTTCACATTACTTCTGTGTATTGGTCAAATGCTGGGGTCCCTCTCTGTTTCCTTTATGCTTATGCTGTTGTTTTGATATGATACCTATGTGTTGTTTTTCAAAGTGTGTTCCTTGGAGCCCTAAAGATTTTGGGGGAGAATGGAGAACCATCCCCCTATGTGCTTCAGCTATACCAGCTTCACTGAGATCTCTTCTATCCATTGGTCTTCCATATAAGATTCATTTAAACAAAGGTCTCTGTTACTGAAAATGGTTTAAAACATTTAATCCTTTCTTAACTCAGGTGCTTCAGAAAAGTGTGATCATTGGAGTGATTGAAGGTGGAGACGTGATGGAGGAGAGGCTGAGATCAGCACGAGAGACAGCCAAGCGGCCTGTAGGTGGCTTCCTTCTGGATGGCTTTCAAGGGAATCCAACGACCCTGGTGACTAGACTGCACTTGCTGTCATCAGTCACTGCAGAGCTGCCGGAGGACAAACCAAGGCTAGTATTCAGTTAGGGTGAAGGCCAGTCTCACGTGATGCAGGGCAGGAGTGCTGGTCAAGTGTGTGTTATGCAGTCTGTGCATGAACGTGTGTTTTGATGTTTTGATTATGTCCTTTCTGGGCTGAGTATGCTAAGGCAGACTGTGAGGGAAGTTTCCATCAAGGCTTTCCTGCCGTTAATTACAGAATATAGAGCAGAGGATAATTGCCATGTGAATTATTTTTATTTGATCCTCATAAGTGAGGGTATGTGTTATACTGTTTCCCTTCATTCTTATGCCACATTAAAATGTTGTTTGTTCATTATAACTTTATACTTGTGGGCAAATACAAAGCTGTGTGGAACTCTTAAATTGAGGAAAGTTGAGGACAGATCTGGGATGCCTAGTGGAATGAAGATAGGCTCTACTAATAAGAACCTTTAAGAAGTTCTTAGATTTGAGGCAAGTAGTGAGTGGTGTCATGTTTTTAAATTGAGGGGATTGGCAGCACTAGTACAGTTGGTTCCTATGTTTCCATAAATAACAGGGTTCACTTTGTATTGGTGAGAAGAGCTGATCTGCAAGAGTCAAACCTACAAATTCTAAGTTTCTGAATGAAACTGATATTGTACTTGTATCAGGCTTTCCAAATTTTTCTTTTTCTTTTTTTTAAAAAAAGACTTTATAGTCTTTTATCCCACTTGGTGTGAATATTCATGCTTTCTTCCTGCAGATATATTAAGAGGTTTGATTATGGGGTGCTACTTTATATTCCTGTATGGATGTTGGATTGTACATAGTACTATGTGTAATTGCACTTTTTAAAAAAAATCCAGGTATAACTTAAAGTGCATAAATCTTATGTACAGCTCAAATGAATATTTACTCATATAGACACTTGTGTAAATACCACCCAGAACAGGATACTTCCATCACCCCACCCAGCCTTTGCCCCTCAATGTTAAGCTAGTTCTCTTGTTCTCATTGCTCTCCTTCCTGAGCTTTTTCATTCTGATGCGGATGACAATTCAGCACTAGTATTTCTAGTCATTTTCTGGACTTCTTTGCGTTAAAGTGCTCACAGATGTCTGTTACTGAATTTGAAAGCTGGGATTGTTTTTCTTTCTATAAGTGTATAGAAGTGCCAGCTTCAGTTGGAGAAGAGTTCTAAAACATTACATTACTTGAAGGAAACTAGTCAGGAAAACTGGCATATATTTAAGGGCTCTGCTTGTTTAATATTACATAAGCCTTTTTTTTGAATTTCTTTTAGAAATCAGGGAGTCTGTAAGCTTTTCTCTGCCAGTTCATGAAAAGGAGCTATGGGTAGAAAAACAAACATAAAAAATAGCAGCAGCCAGCCAGCCCTGATCTACTGTACTGCATCTCTACATCTTGTTTTAGTGGCAAAATTTGGTTGAGTATTATGTATTAACACTTTCAGAATGCCTTATCCATTGCCTCAGAAAACACCATCTCATTATACTGTGCAGACTTCTTGTTAATAGAGAAAGTGTAAAAAAAAGCCAACTAGATTCTTAGATCCTATGGCTGTAGTTGAAATTCTGAGAACAAGAATTGCTTTGTAAATGAACCTATGAGGAATATAGTAGATAAAAATGTCTTTATTGAACCAATTGTGAAAAATAGTTATAGGCAAAATACAGTTAAATTGAAAGTATTTGGGGAGGAAGTAAAGCACAGAGCTTTGCACTCTTAAAAAAATCTACATAGTGTATAGGTAGGCTATAAAATTTAGTCTAAGACCAGGAAGGCATGTTCAGAAGGGATCAGAGTAGAAAGAAAACACAGTTTTATTAAGCTTCTCTTTGGAGTCGGAAACTATGCTGTGTGCTTTTTCCAATATCTCATTAATCCTTACAGTGATTCTCAGGGTGTTATTCCTCTTGTTTTTAACGTAAGAAAACTAAAACTCAGAGAGCTTAAGAAACCTTCCCAAAGTAAGACAGCAAGTAAATAAATGGCAGAGCTAGGATTCAAGCCCAGGTCTCTCTGCCTCCAAAGCCCTATGTTCTTTCTACCACACCTTGTTATCCATTGCCTGCCACTCTAACCATAATTGGTGTTTTTCATTTTATTACTTTTAGTACCCTGTTTATTGGAAAGACTCTGATTTTGTTCCTGGTATTGTCCTCATGTCACTGTTCTTCTTATTTTTACAGGCTCATCTGTGGTGTTAGCCGACCAGATGAGGTGCTTGAGTGTATTGAGAGAGGAGTGGACTTATTTGAGAGTTTTTTCCCTTATCAAGTGACAGAGCGGGGATGTGCCCTAACTTTCAGCTTCGATTACCAGCCAAATCCTGAAGAGACATGTAGGTCTTTTGAAGTTAATCTCTATCTTATCCTTAAGTTTCTTCTATTTCCTATTAATTTTTAGTTTGAGTCACAAGACAGAAATGTATACCTGTAAGACCAGTCTTTTATAAAACTACAGCTTTATTTCTTATCTGTATGCACTGGCATGTTGATACACAAAACCCGATACTTAATACTATACATGTAGCTCATCAATATTAAGATGTTATTTTGTAGTGAGTAGAACCAAGAAAAACAAAACCTCTTCTGTTAACAGCCTGAAAAAACAATATTCAAAGTGAATTGTGATGAAAATCTAAGGAAAGAAAACCTTTGAACTGCTTGGTAAAAGTTAATTTTGTTTTTTCATAAAAGAGTTCTTGTGTGGTTTTTGCAAACTCCATGCTATTAAAATACAGGCAGACCTCACCATCTTCTGATCCTAGTGTTACTCTTTGCTTTTTTGGTTTTTTTACATACTGAGATGTGAAAGCTATTTTCCTTTGCTAATGTTGCTTTGAAGCACTGCCATTTTCTTTTATTGTTTAGTTATTCAGAAGTCAAGAAAATCAGTTTCAGATTCTAACATTTAACTGGCAGTAGAAAGGGAACTGGGGTACACACTTTGGGCTGGGGTCCCTCAAAGCAGTTCTTCAGGAGAGTGTTGTGTGCCTAGTCTTCCCCTCTGGCCTTCAGACATGGGCTTTCCACTGTCCTTTGAACTCTTGCTTGACCACCACCAACCTTAAATTTCAGTAGGGCCAGAGGCTTCTATAAAGGTTCATTTTATTCACCTACAAGTGATTCAGATTTCATTCAGAAGATGTTACGTTTTTATAAAGCAATTTAACCATCAATCTAAGTTGGATTACTGCTCGAAACAAAATAAATCAGGTTGATCAAATTCTTACATATAGGAGGTCAATTTTACTGTCCTTTTAGACAGAGCAGAACATAATGTATGTCGATGGGTGTACCATTAACATTTCATGAATTTTTATTACTTCATTTACAAACTAAATTATTTACACCAGGACAGAGGTAACTGTTAGTCATTCAGTACCATGAATATGCAAAGCTGTAAACAGAACCTGATACTGAGTTCTCTGGAATAAACAAGTTCCTTTTTTGGCCTGAGAAAGCCAGGTTTCTTCATGATGAGGAAAACTGAAATAGTTTGAACATTTGTATACAACTATTATTAATCACATTTGTGTGTGTGTGTGTACAGTAAATTAAATGCCTTTTCCAATTACTTAGTGAAAATTCCAAACAAGTAAGTTGTCACCAGTTCCCTCATATGACAAGAGTTTTCCAAAGTGTCAAGCCTTTATTATGATTTTCTACATCAGCATGCAAATTCATGGAACAAAATTATAATAGCTCAGTGCTCAGGTCACTTCTCTTCTTCCTTTGGCCTTGACAAAATTACCTTCTTAGGACCATCTGTCCCTTCCCCTTGGACCAACACTGAGATTGTTATCATTCGTTCCCAAAACACCTCTTCTCTACTTGCCCCTGTTCAAGGCAGCTTTTTGTAGAGAAGCTGGTGTTTTGCAGTTCTAGGAATGTTCCTTCTTAAAGCAAAGAGTTCAAGGGAACAACTCAAATTCCCATCTAATTCTGAATAGTCTGTGTTCCCTGAAAGTCCAGAATCTCCATACAGAATACATAAATTAAAACCATGTTCTACTTTAATCTTATTTGGAATATAGGCAGTTACAAAACCCAATTTATTTTCATGTACATGTACATGTAACCCCCACCCACCCACATATACCCCCATCCTAATTGTTTTTTTAATTATTCCTTGATGGTAAGATTATATGTTATATACTTGTAACCATAATTTGCTTAGACGTTGTTCAATCTCTAAATTGCTTTGATGCTGGAGATAATAGGTCAGTGACCATTCTGGAGCATATTGCTATTTTCTTTTCTTGTGTGATTTCCTTAGGATACATTCTTAGGAGTGGAATTACAGGGTCAAAGGCATGAAATAATAACTAAAATAAAATTCTTCCAATGGCCACTCCTTATCAGATCTTCATTTAGGACTCTTTATTGATTTGTCCTTCAGTATTACAACAAAATGGGATACAAGAAGAAATAAAATATGTGGATCAAATAAAAAAAATTAAAACAACTGGATGCAATGAAGAAATGACATCATTTGAAATTAATCTGAAGGAAAAAAAGTAAGAAATTCCTAAAGTTTAGATTTTGATTTCTAACTTTTTGATTTTGGTCTTTTTAAAACTTTATGTAACTATTCCCTTTTTGGTTTATGACTTTGTAAAATATTTATAGTTGGATATTATTTAGGCCTTCTCAAATTCAGTTCCAGAAAAACTCTTTCTCTGCATATGAATTTTTATACTTTGTCTTGTCAGAAAACCAAGGCTAGATAACTATTGCTTTATAAAAGCTGTCAGAAAGATTAGAACAAATCTATTGTTTTGTGTTTACTCCTTCTGATACCTTATATAGTGACAGAGCATAATAAGGATTTCAAGATGAAACACAACAAAGTTTTTAAATTGTAAGGAACTTGGTTATATACAGGTTATAAATCTTAAATAAAATATTTTCCTATATAAAGAATAAACTAAGATATATTGTATTTTTGTATTTGGCCAAAGGTGATAGTCATCAGTGAACCTCGGAGTGGTTTTTCTTTGAGTTTTGTGCACTCACTTTAGTTCTGGGTTGTTTTTTGACTTGTGTGAAGGGACATTCTGGGGGCTCTGAATTATTTATGTCTATCTAGTAGTAGTACAGACTTGAGAATTTATGAAAGAATGCAGAAATTCTAGTTCTTGTCTGTATTCTGACAAGACTTCTTAATTGTAGGCCTGAAATGGTAATATCTACCAGATTTAACTTCTTGAAAAATAGCTGGGGAGACATTTAAAATCATTTAAAAACATTTCTGTTTTTAAAATGTTAGGGTAATATAAATGTTTAAAATTTCCTTTACGTTATGGATTTAGTTGGAAATTGTAACATCCTTATTATTAGCACTAGATTTGGAGTTTTGGAAACAAATCCTAGCACTGCTCTTAACTGTATGACCTTGGTCAAGTCATTTAACTTCTCTTTAATAGCTGATAGAAGGTAACAACTATATAGTTTTTAGTATGTGCCCAGCAGTGTTCAAGCCCTTTTACTATATTAACTCATTTAATCCTCACAATAATGCTATGTGGTAGACACTGTTATTACCTTTGGCTCACAGATGAGAAACAAAGGCACAGAAAGAGGAAGGTGAAGTGACTTGCCCAAGTGAGTTGTGGAGCCAGGATTTAAACCCAGGCATGTAGCTCCAGAGCCCTCCCTCTTAACCCCCATAGTAGTCTTCATCTGTAAAATGACAATAAAAATGGCTATCTCCGAAAGTGGATGTGAAGACTAAATGAGACAATGTATGTGAAAGTGCTTTATAAACTGCAAAAAGCTGTGCAAGTAGAAGTAGAAAGTGCTTTGTAAACTGCAAAATGCCATGTCTTCTGATACTAGTAGTGGTGGCCGAGGGAGAAGTATCATTCACCAGACAGAGCAGTGTTTTCTAACACTATGTGCCTTTACAATGTGACTAATAATGCTCTACATGAATGAGTGACCACATGAATTTCTTTTGATGCTCCTTTGTAACCCTCAGACTTGGAGTTTGCATCTGTCAGAGGAAAACTCCTGGGTCTCCCTGATTCATTGTGTTCTTTGTTAACTTTTAACCACATTGCCATCTTAAGTAGGTGCCCAGCACTGAACATTTGCAGTGATGTTATTAGCCATTTGTAATCTCACCAGCAGAATAGATAGGCTCCATGTGGGTTTCTTGTATTCCTCACTTTCTAGAATGTCACTGTGACTTCCTTTTTCAGGTACCAGGAAGACTTTCACCCATTGGTGAGAGGGTGTTCCTGTTACTGCTGTAAGAATCACACTCGTGCATACATCCACCATCTGCTGGTCACTAATGAGCTGCTGGCCGGAGTCCTCCTTATGATGCACAACTTTGAACACTACTTTGGGTTTTTCCACTCCATCCGGGAAGCACTAAAAAGTGACAGACTGGCAAAGTTGAAAGAGCTCATCTGCAGGCAAGCATCTTGAGACCTGGAAAATACAAGTCTGACTCTTCACGTTGAGCTTGTACCACTGTTATAACATGGGAAGAAGCAAAGAAGAAATGATCTTAGCTTTAATCATTTAATTAGTTTGGAAATAAGGTCTGCTGAAATAGAGAACATCTGTACTAAACTGCCCACATAAGGGTGAAGAGATTTCTTTTAAGGACTTAAATAACATGGATAGAGCAGAAAGAAATGAACCATGACCTTTAAAATTACTAGGTTATCTAGGCAATAGAGATTCATTTAGTCAAAGACAAAAGCTTTAGATGTGGGTGATGAAGTGGGAGTGAAGAGCTTCTGAGGGACCACTGGGTTGGATTGGGGCTTGATAGCAGATGACTGTTCATGAGTAGCATGACCTCTGTGGACACAGGCCTGTTGACTGGAGAAGGAATCTGGCTGAGTTGAGGGTTTTCTGTATTTTGATCTTCATACTCTCAGGGGGCTCTTTTGGATACTTTTTACCTTCACACTGCCCTGGCAATGTAATCAGTCACAGTGTCTCTTGTGTCCAGGCTCTTACATCCCTGGAATGTGGGGCTCAAACACTCCTATGATCAGTTGGCCCAGGTCACACTCCTTCATTTGACCACATGATCTATTTATAACTTGTCTTCCTAGAGCCAGTGCAATTGCCTTTTAGGCGCCAAATTTTGCCGAGCTGCTTTCATCACATCATACAGATCCACTCTGATCTGTCCCCCAACCTCAACTATAGTCTAACCACAAATGACTGTAGCCCTCTCACTTGTGGAGATTTGTTCACAGTATGTGCACTTGGACGGAGCCCTGGGCTGGCAATTACAGGATTGGTTTCTGTCCTACTCATTGTGACACCTGGGCAAGTCACTTAACCTTTCCCTGCCCATTTCCTCCTAAATAAATGGGGATGGCCATAATGGATAGGACTGAATGAATTTCTAAGATTCTGTCTAGCTCTAAAGTTTGAGGAACAAAAAGTTTTAGATTAGAGCCATAGCCTTACTTGTTATTCTTATGTATTAATCACTAATGGCCAGATGAAAAACAAAGTGGCGCCAGGAGACTGGCAACAGTAGAGATATTTGAGAGCTTAAAAAGAGGTTTGGGGGCCGGCCCTGTGGCGCACTTGGGAGAGTGCAGCGCTTGGGAGCTCAGCGGTGCTCCCGCCGCGGGTTCGGATCCTATATAGGGATGGCTGGTGTGCTCACTGGCTGAGCGTGGTGCGGACGGCACCAAGCCAAGGGTTGCGATCCCCTTACCGGTCACAAAAAGGACAAAAAAAAAAAGAGGTTTGGTCTGTGGATTTTGAAGTGGTTGGTGAACTGGCATCAGCAGATCCTGAGGCTGGGGGGTCCTTCCTAGGCCATGTCTGATTCTATGATTTTTTTCTGCTCATGCCAAAGGAGTGACATTTTTGTTGATGGTATAACATAATTTTTATTTTCTTTGTGCTTTTCTATATTTGTCAAGTTTTCTATAAGGAATATACATACATGCACGTGCACACACATAGTTTTTGTAAAAACAATAACAAAACCAAACAGATACCTCTTTTTGTAGGGATAAGAAATACATTTGTTTATACTCATACTGTATTGTGCTGTTCAAAATTTAGTGGGCATTACTGAACACTATAATTATGTGGTTTTTATATTTTTATGTGTCAGGAGCCTATCTATAAGGTTTTCTTTTTAGTTGTATTGGAATTGGAATGTCCAGGACTTTTCAAAATTAAAGAATTCATTAAAGGCAAGGAGTACTTATGGAAGGCAGAGTTTCTGTTCTCAAGGATCTGATTGTTTTGAAATGGATTGGGCTTTTTCATATGTTCATATTTCTGTTCAATGCCAAACCCATTGTTGAGGGAATAAATATCTGTAAATATCCCAGAATCCATATAAAATTTATGAGTTTTGTTATGTGTAAAACACTGAAAATTCTGTCCCACATTGTTCAGTTTCCTGGGTCTTTTTCTTATTAGCACATTTGAAAAAATGTTTCTTTCCTTTAATGTAGTAAATCTATTAATGGCAATAGCCAGTAAACATTTTTAATTAAAAAATTTTAGTGTGTATTGCTTTCTGTAAATGGTAGTGTGTCTTTTAAACAAAATAATAAATTTCCACTGTACCAGAAATGTTCTAGAGTTTTCTCATTGTAAAAAACTTTTTTCTATATTTATACCATCTGTATTCATTGTTTTAAGAGCATTTGTGCTAAATGAAGACTCTAGAAAGGAGATATTCAAATACACATTATGAAGATTCCCTTACCTATCTCTGTAAATTATATAATTAGGGTCCTTAAGGCAGTGCTAGCACATAATAAAAATAATAATAACCACAATCTATGGAGCATTTAAAATGTGCCATGTACTTTAGTAAATGCTTTCCATATATATCTCATTGACCCTTAGAGCATGGCTGTGAAGTGTTGGTATTACCTGTTCCTGTTAATAACTGAATTTCAGGAAGGTTTGAGTAGCCTATCTGAGGACCTACCAGAAATGTCAGGAAGGTTCAGTAGTTTGCATAAGGGCCTATCACTACTCAGCTCCCATGTTAGACTCTAGCTCCATCTAACTAAAACTCAACAGTTAACCATTGCACTAAATAGATTCTTATTTTGACTTTTTTCTGGGTTGAAAGGGCTAAGAGAATCAAGGACTGAATAGAGGGGCCTCCTGACCATGAGATATTGGGTGCTTTAGGAACTTTACTGCAGCTCAGCTCTGGATCCCACTCTCCAATGGGAATAGCTGGCACTCGCATGTGTAACCCACAGTACCACACTGGTACCTGTAGGTGCTCAACCTGGGTTGCCACTCCAGCTCCCCAAATTCACCTCCCACCCACTCTTCCACACACCATGTTGAGACTGTAACCATACCCTGAATGGTGTTGAGCGGGTTTGGGGGCTGTGATTAGTTCAAGTAGACTTGGGTAATCAATAGGAGTGAGGTTTTTTATATATCTTGGGGAGGGATATTTTGTTATTTCCTGGAATAAAGTAAAGCAAAAATATTCTTTTTAAACATTTTTTAAAACCAAATACTTGTGCAATTAAAATGTTTTTATAAAAATTTCAAGTAAAGGTCATCAAAGGGTCAAGGCTAGAGTGTGAAGCAACTATCTAATACAGGATATTTTTTCTGTAGAGGCAGCTTGGAGCTCGCTGAGAAACCAGAGTTACATGATTATCCTGTGCCTTCCTGAATAGGAACAGGCTGCTCTCTGCAGTTTGATTAGTCTTGCTTGTAGCTATGGGATTACAGCTTATTAAAACTGACAGTGCTGTGTAGGGCAGGGAGCCTGGAAGGTCAAACTTAAACACTGAGCCAGCCACCAGCAAGGCTGTGCCTTTACCTAAAGATTTGGTGGAACTGATGTTCATTTTAATGTTCTTTTTAATGTCTTTGCTTTCTTTACAATCTTCATGTGTCTTACTCATTTTACACCTTTTCTCTCCCATCTTCCTTATGAGATTCCCTGATTTGTGACTACAAAAGTCAAATAACAGGGCAAAGAAGAATGAAGCAAGCCCAGTGCAAGCAGCGTGAATTAGGGTAATCATACATGCTCATTGCTCACAAAAATCCTGGTTTATGCCTGTGGTCCAGGCATAATTACTAACAGCACCCTCCCGTATACTCTCAAAAGTGCCCTGGTTTGAACAAATCGTATGGTCAGCCTAATGTGAGTGGTAGAGACAATCAAACTAGAGAGCAAGTAACCCATCTAGATGGGACAGCTGCTACCCACCACTTACTAATTGCTGCTGTGGGTCCAGTGCTGTCAGTTATTCCAGCCTTTCAAGAGAAGCCACAAATCTGGGTTTTCAGATGAAATCTCACAATTTTTAAATGTTATATCAGTTTTTTTTTTTTTTTTTTTTGTCTTTTTTGTGACCGGCTGGACCGCGCTCAGCCAGTGAGCACAGCGGCCATTCCTATATAGGATCCGAACCCACGGCGGGAGCGTCACCCCGCTCCCAGCGCCGCACTCTCCCGAGTGCGCCACAGGGTTGGCCCAAATGTTATATCAATTTAAAAAAATATTTTGCCAGCGAAACAAGACTTGGGGTGTCTACTTTGTAACCTTTGGCTCAGAATATGGAGGAAGGGCTTTGGAATCTTTAGCACTTAAAAATTTCTCAACTGATCAAAATATACAGAAAGTGTACCCACAGGATCTGGTTCCTGCAGCTGTTTAGAGATTCCCACATTAACAGATTCCCATGTTGTCCCATCTCAATTGCATGACCCCCAGGTAATTCCCAGAACCATTCTAAATCTGCCAAAAGGGGAGGTATGCATCATCTTATTCACCCTTCTGTTTTACGGATGGGAAATTTTAAGGTTGGAGGTCGTCTCTACCACTCACGTTAGGCTGACCACATAATTTGTTGAAACTAGGGCACTTTCGCATGTAAAAGGGAGGGTGCCATTAGTAATTATGCCTGAACCACAGGCATACATCAGGATTTTTGTGAGTTGGTTGTTTCTTTCCTCTTAAGGATTGTCTCAGTTCAGGCTGCTATAGAACAAAATAGCACAGACTGGGTGGCTTATAAACCACAGAAATTTATTTTTCACAGTTCTGGAAGCCGGCAGTCTGAGATCAGGGTGCCAATGGTTGGGTTCTGGTGAGGTCTCTCTTCTGGGTTGTGGACTGCTATCTTCTTGTTATATCCTCACATGGCAGAGAGAGGACTAGAGAGCTTTCTGGAGTCACTTTTATAAGGTCACTACTATTCATGGGGCTCTACCTTCATGACTCTACCTTCCAAATACTATTTATTACATTGGGGATTTGGACTTCCACATATGGATTGGGGTGGTGGGGGGTGGGGAGACACAAACAATCAATCTATAACAAGGAGTTCAAACATACACACATTTCTTTCTAGTTCCACTTGGTCCTCATATATCTCACCCCTATTTTCTGCTAGGCCTGTGCCCTTCCAAGGTCAACATCAATTTCCCAATACTCACTTTCCAGTGATCCTTTCTGGCCTCACAAAACCAACTGGTACAAGGATATAAGGGCTCCTATTGCACCTTATAGCATTAACAGCAATAGTCCTGGCTGACACAGTATTTCAATTACTGTTTGTCAAGTGAACAAACATTCTAGAGTAGTTGAGGCATTATCTTCAGGTTTTAGCCAGCTGAGCCCTGGTTAGATGTGACTTGTATAGCAGTATGTGGTAGGACCTGAATGTCTTGTCAGTCATGGTTTTATCTCACTTTACACTAGGCAAGCTCCCAGTGACCTGACACCTTTTTTTTCTGTTACTCAGTTCTACTTTCTACCTTTACCATCTTTTAGTGCTGGCCACAAAGCAATATCCCCTGCTCTGACAAGATGAACTCAGAGTGAATTTTTCTTTTGTTCTCATTCCTCACAATCTACTTTGAGAACAGGCTGAAGTTGCCAAGGAGTTCAAAGGGCCCTTGCTTCCAACAGTATGATCCAGAGGGATTATCGGGTCCTTTCTGCTCTCTCCCTAATGTTCGCCTCTTTCCCTGAACTGCTCTCCCCTGCTGTCTGCTCCTTTGTCTGTGAAACACATTTTCTCTTATTATCACCTTGCTCCCTGTCTACTTTGGATGGCTTCAGCTTGTCTCTTAACAAAATCAAGATGTTGCTATTAATGGTCTTCTCTTTCTTAAGAGCTTAGAGTCACTTCCTTTTATTTAGTTCTTTTTCCCTTTTGTCCCAAAGTACATAATCATCTCTGCTTCAAATAAAAGTTTTATAACCATTTAAAAACCACTGCTTTATAGTTGCTATCAAAAAGGCACAAGAGGGAGGAAATAAAAGTAAGGGGAGAGAAACCAAAGGTAAGGGAGTGAGGGCTACTCCGATAATTGAGAAACAGGGCCAGCATCTTCAGGACTCTCCTTTTGTAAGGAAATTTAGGCAAGATTAGCCCTCGAGACTGAACATTGCAAGCTTGGTGGGCTGGTGAAGTTTTCCTCTAATTTTTATGAATGCATGGGAAGGCGGTCTCCTGTCTGAAGATCTGTTTTCCTTTCAAATTGTAAAATACTGTCTTAAAATTCTCCCAGCATCATTTATGTTGGTCATAAATCCTTTCATAGAATCCAATTACATAGTAGATGTAAGTTGTCCAAATCACATCCCCCCAAAGCTAAAATATTTACTCACATTTTCCATTTCTTATCTATTTTTATTTTAGTTTAACAAACTTAAATAACATTTCCATTACAATTCCGGTTATTGTTCCCCATAGTGCCAGCTGAAGAAAATACAAACTATGCAAATATACTCTGTTCCCACATTAGTAATTACACATAAAAAGAGAAAAGAAAAGAGTGACAGAGTATGTTCAATTTTTTTCTTTTTTACTCTTTATCTGATTTTGGTTAGACTCTCCAAATTCATGTTGTTTTTGCAGAAAGTCTTGTCCAGTCATGTTGGAAAAGTCAGTTCTACTGACTTTTCCACTTGAACATTCAGCTTACCACAAACCCAACCTGTCAGAAATCAAATTTACTATTTATCTTTGCTGTAGATTGGATCCCCCTGCCAACCCCCCCAACCTCATTGAAGCTTAATCCCCACTCTAACTGTTGAGGGTGGGAAATGTTATTATGGTAATTGAAAGGTGGGGCCTTGGAGTGGTGATTGGTTTGTAGGACCATGCAGGAGTGAATGGATTAGCAATGGTGATCAGGGGTGTGGTTCTAAGGGCTTTAAAAGGAGAGCACGTGGGAGGTTAGTCTCTCTCTGCTCCACTGTTTCCGCAATGTGATACTCTTCCGTCACTGTTGCCACCACCAAGGCTCTCACCAGATGTGTTCCCTGGACTTTGGACTTCCCAGCCTCAGGAACTGTAAGGAATAAGTTTTGTTTTCTTTATAAAATACCAAGTTTAGCGTATTTTGTTATAAGCAACAGAAATGGAATAATACAATCTTCCTTCAAACTAGTTCTCTACTTCAACTTCTTGCTTTAATCAGTGGCACCTGTCTTTCTGTCAAATCCAGCTGGTAAATATACTCCTAGGATGAATGATGTAATACATAGAAGGGATGGGTACAAGATATTTTAAGGAGAGCTCAACAAGACTTGGTGACTGGCTCAGAAGATGCAGTAAAGACATGATTTAAGGAAGATTATCACCCATCCTGCCCTCATCCCCTTCTTGTCCTCTCCAGCTCTGCTCTCTTCTTCCTGTATTTATGCCATTCACTGTGAGTATCCTAAGCTTTCATAAATATTATCTTCATTGGGGTACTCCCTTACTAAAAACCTTCAATGGCTCCCCAATACCACAAAGGGGCAAACTGGCAGCCTGAATTTCTAGGCCTGCCAAAATCTGGCCCTATCCAATTGCTTTGGGCTTTCTCACTTTTTCCCAATGGTCATATTCTAATCCTACTCATTCTCCAAGGTTTAGCTCAAGAATCAAATCTTCCATAAAAACTTGCTCTACCAGAATCCTAGGCTCTCAATATTGGAAAAGGAGGAGCTTCTACTCTGGCTTCCCTTATTCATAAAAGCATCAACAACCAGTGCTCTAGGCATTTGGTTTGGTTACATTTCCAATTCTGTGAGCCTCACCTTCCAGCCAGACTTAGCTCTGTGAGGAAAAGAGTTCCTCACTATACTTCCTGTCTGCACCCCAACCCCTGCCCCATCTTGCAACATATTTATCCACTGAAACAATTAAAGAAGGACTGTGTGGCAAATTTTCTTCTCACTACATGCCAATATTATGTCCTCTGCTCTTCCATCTTTAACACATTGCCTGTCCCATTTCTCTTTTCATTATAATTTGTACAGTACTTTCTCTACTTAAGCACATTACTTTCTTTATTGCTCATGGCAGCCCTCTGAGGTTGACATTATCTTCTTCCATTTACAGAGGAGAAACTGAGGCCCAGAGAGGTTAAGTGACTTGCTCAAGGATAAAAAACAGGGGATGTAGGATTTGAATTCAGTACTATGACTCAGAAGCCCAGGATTTTCCTATGTCACTCACTGACCTCCCTAAACTGTGTTGTCTTATACAGAGTGTCTGCTGTTCTTTAGGAACAAAGGCCAGAGGCAGGTGGAGATCTAGGCCACACTCCCTGTGCAATCACCACTCCTGGTTGTCCTCTGGGCTACGCCCATAATTACTCCCTGATACTGTAGGAACAGTAAGTTAGGGTGACTTAGTAACTTCCTTTTTCCCTTTTTGGCCCCAGAAATCTGCACTGCATTTTAATGGTGAGAAGGCTGAGGAGAGATGGTCATTTTGTTTTGGTCAAAGGCTCATACATTTACATATAGGTGAAAAGCAAAAGGACAAATTGTAAAAAGGGGAAAAAATAGTTTAGTCTTTCTCCTTGTCAGAAAGAGGCTTCTCAGTGACACACAGAATATGAATTTAGAGGTAGGAGGAATGTTACAGATCATCTCTTCAACTACCTCATTTACAGAGGCAGAACACAGGTCCAGACAGTGTGACCAACCAATGGTCCAACAGGAAGTGAGAGGCAAGGCTGCAAAGAGAATCTAGGTTTGCTTTGTCAGCCCTTCTCCACATCCCTATCTTTTGTTCTGCCTTGATGTAGCTTCGATACTCTAAAGTAGCTCCTACATCACACGCCAGGTGCTTTATAGACATTAGCATCTCTGGCTGTTGGAATAATAGTGGTCCTTAAATGTGGAGACCATTCTGTTTGTAGATAACATTTTAGGAGGCTTTGTTGACCTTATTATTATGACTATGTACACCATGGGATTTGGCAAAAGATATCTCAAGCCCAGCTCAGAAAGATCATATAGACCAAGCCCTGGCCTATGCCCCACCCCCACCCCCATATTTATACCTTTATAATTTTTAAGGGTTACTGGTTTTTATCAGGAGAGGGGAAGGAGTGAGCATTGGTGTTCATTTTCCAGAGCCCCATCAGGGGATCCTTTTTGTCATGGGTCCATGATGGTCTATCGAATTTGTTCCAGCCAATCAGCACATAAAACCAACATCTCGATCAGGGCCTTCCCAATATCCTGGCACCAGGGATACTGCTTAGTCATACATATTTTTCCCATCCTAATTCTTTCTGATACCTAGAATTCATTCATTTATGCAGTCAAAAAAAAATTATCCACTTTCAGCTAAGTATCAGTCACTCTCTAGATACTTGGGATTGAATAACGAACACCCCACAGACATCACCTGCCTTCTTGGAATTTACAGACTCGGAGAAAACTCCAAAATTACATATATTCTGCAGGGACAGAAAGCTTCACTTTGCTCATTCAGTCTATCAAATTTCGCCCAACCACAAAAGAACTATCCTAAGAGATGAGAGAAAGTGGAAAATCACCAGACGATGAACATATCTGCACATAAAGAAAATCAAAATGTTAGTGTCTGTTATTATTCATTATTTATCTGTCTATTCATTATCAAGGAATAGAACTGCAGGACAAATTACTGAGTTGAATTTGCTTCTTAGCTGGCAGCCTGGATTAGCTCATGCTAATTCTGTTTCAATGTTCTTTATTCTAAGGTTCCCAACAAATCTATAATCCCCCCAATAGTGCAAGTGTTCCCATTTTATAATTGAGGAACCAGGGCTGGAATAGTCAAATATAGTACTTCAGTTTCACGAATATCTGATTCCAGAGCCCGTGCTATTATTTCTACTCTTGCTCCCTTCTCACTGGCACTTGGATTCCAGGGTAAGGCACTGCGATAGATATAAAAACAATATCACTTGCCTAGTGTTTCTACAGTCATGTCTCTGATTCCTTTTAACAGAATTTTGATAAAAGCAACTTAATCTTGATGTCTAAGAAGATAATCATGGGAGTAAAGACCTTTTCTAATGACACTGCACTTACTCAAAACCTTTTTGAAGCAACATTTGGAAACAGAGATTGGGAAAGGAGTACAGATTGGGCAGTACGTTCAGGTGAGTATTCATGATAATAGCTTTTTGTATATATTCTTTAAATTTTAGAAAATAACAAGAGTCATTCAAATCCATGTCTTGTGAGCAGGTCAAGCTAATTAATTCTGGTTATGAATTTTTCAAAGGTGTGGGTATATGGGTTAGAGTGACTGTAAAATAACTTACTGATTTTTTGCGTGTGATTTTGAAGTCAGTGACAATATTCTAGCTAAGAAGCCACATTTGGAGTGTTCATTCGGAGGTAAAAGATTTAAAAGTTGCCATTTCATACTGTTAACTTGTTTGGATGCTCAGTTATATTTGTTGAATGGATGCCTTGTTCATTCCACAAGTATGTTTTGTCTTTGACTATGTCCCACATTTTTTGGTTGGTGGAGATTCAAAGGTGAACATGTCAGGGTCTTTGCTTTTGAAATCACAGCTTGTACAGGAAACAAACACTTTATTACTGAATAGCGTAGTAATCACTTTACTAATGAGATATATAAAGTGCCATGGTATGAAAATGTAAAAGTCTATCTCACCATGTTTTCTGAACTTAAATAAGAACGTGCTGGTTGATGAATGTGACTCTACTTAAAGGGACAATAGGGAAAACAGTTGTCTTGGTAATTTAAAAAAGGATGTGTAGAGTTTTATCAAGGGGAGAGTATTCCAGTCCACCTATAAAATGGCCTGAGAATTCCTCCCAGATTTGACTGGGTTCTTCCAGCAATGCCATGTTGTCTCTCATTATCCTTCCATTATTCACTATCTGCTAACTGACTAGGCTATGTGAGTGATACAAAAGAAAGGAGCATTGCCTTCTTTGCTAAAACAAAACCCAGACCTCTAAAGCTGGATACAGAAGGAAAGAGATATTCCATGAGGGGATGGTTAACTGATCATAGCAGCTCCAGGAGATTTCATCTTTAGCTTAGTGCTGTCTCTGTCATGCTAGCTTCTCCACCAGGAACACTCTGGCCAATGCTGGGTTGCAAACATTTGTTTCCTTCCCTGAGAGCCACTGAAATTACTTCATTTTTTCACAGAACTGAGAAGATTTAGGCGCACCATCTTTTTTTCCTTCAGGAGTGGGGGTGATGCAGGGTGGCAGAGATATTACCCACAATTGGGTGTCTGCTTCAGAGTTAGGGGAGACATTCTGGCACTGTTATAACCTCCCCTGGGTCAGGAGAGATGGACAATAATAACAGTTAAGCCTGATTCCATTATCTCATTTGCAGTGGGTTTCGTAAGGAAGAGCCTCTCTATTCTTTGACAGTAACTTTTCTTTTCCTTTTTTTTTAAAGATGACCGCTAAGGGGATCTTAACCCTTGACTTGGCATTGTCAGCACCACACTCTCCAAAGTGAGCTAACCGGCCATCCCTATATAGGGATCCAAACCCGTGGCCTTGGTGTTATCAGCACCACACTCTCCCAAGTGAGCCACCGCTGGCCCTGACAGTAACTTTAAACAGCAAGCTGGTGCCATTTTCTTAGTGTCAACCAATCAGCTCATGGCCAGTCTTTTGTCTTCAACATTCTTATCCACTCCTCTTACAGCTGCCACTGGGTTATTCTGAAGAAAATCCCAGACATGTTATAATTTCATTTGTAAATATTTTAATTTGTATCTCTAAAAGATAAAGACTCTCTTAAAAAACTTAAACACCTAAAAATAAATATCAAGCCCTCTCTATAACCAGATACCTAGACAGTACTCACATTTGTTTCATCATCTCATAATTTTTTTCTTGTTGGTTTGTTTGAAATAGCATCCATGTGGCTACTGAGCACTTGAAATATGGCTAGTCTGAATTCTGATATGCTGAAAATGTAAAAATATACAACAGATTTCAAAAACTTAGTGCAAAATAGATGTAAACATTAATTATTTTTGTTATTATATGTTTCAATGATAATTTCGATGATTTTTGATGTATTGGGTTAAATAAAATATATTATTAAAATTCAATTTTCACCTATTTGACTTTTACTCTTTAAATGTGGCTAGCAGCCAATTTAAAATTACATATGTGGTTTGTGTTATATTTCTGTTAAATAGTGCTGATCTAGAGGATTGAATAGGTTTAGGTTTGATATTTGGCAAGACTATTTCATAGGTGGTGGTGTTTTCTTCCATTTGGAGGCACACAATAGTTGGCCCTCTTTTTGCAGTAAGATTGATCAGTGGTCTAGCTATTACAGCCTGATCCATCCATATCAGCATTCAATCAGCTTTTCACCTAGTGGTTTCAACAGCCATTAATGATCATTTCCCAGATCCACTATTTAATTAGGGGGTGCTATGGACTAAATGTTTCCCCCCCAAATTCCTATGTCGAAATAACTCAATATGATGGTATTAGCTGGTGGGGCCTTTAGAAAATAATTAGGTTTAGATGAAGTCATGAGGGTAGGGTTATGATGGGTTTAGTGCTCTTAAAAGAAGAGACCAGAGTGGTTGCTCTCTGCTCTCTGCTCTCTGCCATGTGAGGATACAGCAAGAAGACAGCTGTCTGCAAACCAGGAAGAGGGCCCTCACCAAACACTGAATCTACGGGCCCCTTGATCTTGGACTTATCAGACTCCAGAACTGTGAGAAATCAATATTTGTTGTTTAAGCCATTCCGTCTATGGTATTCTGTTACAGCAGCCCAAAATGACTAAGACCGTGGGTTTCCTAGTGTATCATTTCTTCTGCATTTATTAGTAGAATAATTTTTATATAGATAAACTTTCCTTCATCAATGATTTGGTTATGCTGAGGTTCAAATTGTGTATAATGAATGCTTGATTCTTTCCTTGTATTTACCAGTTTTCAAAATAATGAGTTGATTCCTTGGTATCCTCCAAAAGTAAACAAGGTCTTTAATAAAAATTTATATTTTAAGTATCATAACAAACTCATGCATTTTAACCTGTTTGGTGTTTTTAAAACCATTCCAGTTGTCCTTTTTGATCCTCAAATTGTCTCAACTTTGTCCAGGGAAGGGATCAGCTTGTTGACTTCTGAGTCCTTTTGATATAATCCCAATGGAATTTTTAAATTTTTTTCTTTCTGGAATAATAAGGTATTTCAGGATCATATTTTAAATTTCTTGTCCCAAACCTGGAATTAACCATTTTCCCAAGAAATTCTGATTCCTTTTATTGGAAAGTGCCTTTTAGAGACCATAATCTGGGTTCTAGAAGTATTTATTTCCACACTTATGGGCTTTGCTTCTAAAATTTTTCAGTGGACAGTGCAAAGAAATACATATATATTTTTAAAATTGAAACATAATTGACAGTACATATTTGTGGAGTACAGCATTGAATATCAATACCTGTGTGCATTATTGTATGATGCTCAGATCAGGATAATTAGTATATTTAATGTTATGAAAAATACAAATTTTTAAAAACAGAAAATACACTGAATTCAGATTCGAATTTAGATCAAGCAGTATTTACATAACTTTTTGGATTTCACATTTTATCTCTTTTTAAACTGAAAATCTTAGTTCTATTGACATTAACACAAGTACTTATTTTTCTTCATCCATACGCACAGACATATGTAACGGTGTCAGAATAACAATGCCAATATTATTAGTAACAGCACAATGTCTTATAACAGTTTAGAGATTCTTTACAATTTTTCATGTTCTTAGAGATGTACATACACATCTTAGAGATGTACAGTCAAATAACTGTGTTTTTAGTGTCACTTGAAATGATTCTGTGTGGCTAAGCCATCAACTCTATGCACAGATTCATTTATTACATTTTGCTTTTGATTTTTAGGAGTTATTTATTATCATGAATATTTAATTCAGATAAGGGTGTTTTTTCTTTCAATACCTAAAAATTTTCTTTCTATTCTTTTCTTATTTGCATGGTTTCTGAAGGGAATTTTTTGGTAATTCTTAACCTTGTAAGGTGGGTTCTACCTACCCCTGCCCAAGCTTTTTACAGGATTTTTTTTCCTTTCGGTCTTTGGTTTTCTGAAATTTGAATGATATTCTTAGGTATAAATTTTTAAATAGTTACATTTGACGCATATATTGATATTTATATTTCTTGGTGTTCTCTGAGCTTTTTGAATCTGTTTGGTTTCCGTCATTAATTTTGGAAAATTCTTGGTCGTTACTACTTTAAATATTTCTGCTGCTCTATTTTCTTTTTTTTCCTTCTGCTATTCCAATGACTAATATGTTACACTTTTTGAAATTGTCCCATAATTCTTGGCTATTCTGTTCTCTTTTAAAAAAAAAATTCCTTTTTCTCTTTGCATTTCAGCTTGGGGAGTTTCTGTTGAAATGTGTTCAAACTCACCGATTCTTTCCTCAGCCTTGTCCAGTCTACTCAGGAGCTCATCAAAGGCATCATTTACTTCTGTTACATTGTTTTTGATTTCTAGCACTTACTTTCTTTTAGAATTTCCATCTCTCTGTTTACATTACCTATCTTTCCTTGCTATTCTCTACGTTTTCCATTAGAACCCTGAGCATATTAATCATAGTTATTTTAAATTCCATATTGGGTAATTCCAAATTCTGTGTCACATCTGAGTCTGGTTCTGGTGCTTGCTTTGTCTCTTTAGACTGTTTTTTCTTGCATTTTAGCATGCTTTGTAACTTTATGTTGAAAGCTGGACATGACCTATCAGGTAATAAGAACTCGGGTTAATAGGCCTTTAGTGTGAGGTTTTATACTAATATGGCTAGCAGTTGGGTTGTGTTTAATGTTTGTTATTATTGTAGCTGTTGAAGGCTTCAGATTCTTCCAGTGTCCTTGTTTTTTTCCCACTATTATTTCGGGTTTTCTTAAGAGTCCCTTCTTAAATAGAGTCTGCCTCTTGCAGCTGTTTCAGCTATAATCCGCGGTAGAATTTGGTAAAAACTCTCTAACGCTAATTTTAACAAATTGCTGAAGGCTGAGTATGGACTAGTATGAGAATGAGAGACTCTTAGGAGCCACAGTGTTAGAGGGGCTCCCACACCAACTTCCCATGGTGAAAAGCCAGAAAAAAATTCCCTCCAGAGTTTACATTCCTGATTTTAGATTTTCCTTATTTTTAATATAGGTGTTTCGAGTATAAATTTTCCTGTAAGCACTGCATGAATCCTGCATCCTATAAATTTAGGTATGTTGCACTTTGATTTTATCTCAAAGTACTCTCTAATTTCCCTGAGTTTTCTTTTTACCCATTGCTTATTAGGAGAGTGTTTAATTTCCACACATTTGTGAATTTTCTAAATTTCCTTCTGTTATTTTGGTCAGAGAACATATTTTCTATGATCTTAATCTTTTAAATGTATTAAGGCTTGTTTTGTGGCCAAAACCAAAAATAAATAAATAAATAAATAGATAGATAAATAAATAAAAATATTTAAAAAGAAAGTTTCTGCCAATTTATGGCTCCAGCAGCTTCTGCCGCAGGTAAGCTGATAGCAGCTGTGATTCTTTGCATTTGCCTGTAGCGCCAGATTCCTGGGTAGTGGTTTGCCCAGAGAACTCAATTATCTGATGGATCCAAGAAAAGTTGTTGGTCTTCAGTCTGCTCAGATTTTTTTCTTGTTGTAAGTATGAGAGTAAAGTCCTCCAAGCTCTCTTTATGTGTTGGAGCTAAAATCGTAAGTTCCCACACATTAAATTTTTATATATTTGAGATGGTTCTATTTCCTGGTTTGTATACTGATATTAAAAAGACCGTTTCATTTTTCAGTTTCCATTTTTTTGAAAATTCCCTATAAACATTATTTTAAATATTTTATAAATCTCTAAATATGCTCCGGACCAATGCTGTCTAATAAAACACTCTGTGATGATGGAAATGTTCTGTCCTCATATATGTGCCACATGTAGCTACTGAGCACTTGAAATGTGTCTAGAGCAACCAAAGAAGTCAATTTTTAATTTTATTTAATTTTAATTAATTGAATTTAGATTTAAATAGCGATATGTGGCCAGCAGCTACTGTATTGAATAACAGCTCCAGACTCACTAGCCTTCTTCAGACCTTTGTTCAAAGCTTAAGTTCACTTTTTTCCCTTCTTGGGACCCTCACACATGTTCTTTGCTTTGCGTGAAACAATCTCCCCCAGACTCATTTCAGGGAAGACTCATTTCTCTTCTAGAGGCCTCTCTTACTTCCTCAGATGGTCTCCTGCTTACTCGTTTTCTGAATGGTCTTACCTGGCCCTCAATCTATAGTAGGTTAGTGTCCCCTATTATTTTTGCTCATACAATCTTCCTTATTTCTTTCAAAATACTTATCCCAATTTGTAATTATACATTTATGTGTGTGCATATTTATTTAACATCTCTCTCTCTCACCAAACTATACATAAGCTCCATGAGAACAGGGGTCATACATGTGTCATTCATCATTATGTTTCTGGGGCTGAGCGCAATACAGGCCTCCTGGGCTCTGGGTCTGGGAGCAGACAGTGGCATCTGGGAGTTCAAGAAGATGAACGTGTCCTGTTAGAGCCCAGGACTAGGGGGAAGCTCCCTGTCTTGTTAAAAGAGGTTGGGAAAAATGGCATTGACTGTCTCCTAGGAAAAATTCATACTATACAGGCCAAATCCAGCCCTCTGCTTGTTTTTTGTAAATAAAGGCTTATTGGAACACAGCGACACTCATTCTTTTGCATATTGTCTATAGCTGCTTTTGCATTGCAGCAGCAGAGCTTAGTAGTTTTGAAACAGACAGTATGACCAGTAAAGCCTGAAATATTTACTATTTAGTCCTTAACAGAAAATGTCTGCTGACCCCTTCCTATGGTTTAACTATAAATAGCTGCTGCCACAGGAATGAAAGGACAGAAACAGCCTCATGATCAGGAACTAAATCAAGCCCCCTACTGGCTCTGTGATTAGATTTGGAAAAAATCTCAGCATCACCATTGGTCTAGGATTATAAAACCAAGGGCCCGATTAGAAGCAACTAAAAGACCACCAGATAGCAGCCAGCTGCCAAAAAAACAGAACAAAAGAAAAAGACAAACTAAAAGGTCACCAGACCAGAGAGAACAAAAAAAAAAAAAAAAAAAATTATGCTACCTAAAAGGTGCCTGCAAACCAAAGTTTTGAATCACACAAATAAAGTGCTAAGAAAAACAGTCAGTAAAAATCACTATTAGAACATGAGTTAATTCTAAATGAAATTAATTTTATGGAACATACTGTAAAGACTTTAAAATAAGTACATTTAGACTGCTCAAAGAGAAGATGAAGAATTTTATTTAAAAAATCAAGAAATTATGAAACAAAATCAGTAGAGATGAAACAAGGACATATAGGTATGGAAAAAAGCCAATGAGAAATCTTGAAATACATTATCATTGAAGTAAAAAACATAATCAATGATTATATTCGTTTTCTAGGGCTGCTATAACAAGCACCACAAACTGGGTGTCTTAAACAATAGAAATTGATTGTCTCAGTTCTACAGGCTGGAAATCCGAGATCAAGGTGTCAGCAGGGTTGGTTTCTTCTGAGGGCTATGAGGAAGAATCTGTTCCATGTCTCTCTCTCAGCTTCTGCTGGATTGGTGATAATCCTGGGCATTCCCTGGCTTGTAGATGTGGCACCCTGATCTCCACCTTCATTTTCACATGGCATTTGGTGTTCTCCCTGTGCATGTCTGTCTCCTAACTTCTCCTGTTTATAAGGACACTAGTCAAATTAGATTAGTGCCTACTCCAACAACCTCATTTTAACTTTATTACTGCTGTAAAGACCCTACCTCCAAATAAGGTCACCTTTTGAGGTATTGGGAGTTAGGGCTTCAACATATCTTTTGGAGGGCTTACAGTTCAACTCATGACAATGAAACAAATCCTAATCTATATAAAATTGAAGACTGAATTATTAAAGATTGTACTGAGAAATTCACCCAAAATACCCCAGAGAGACAAAGATATATGTGTGTGTTTGCATGTTCTTATTCAGAATATATGTATGTGTATTTGTTTATTTGTTTATTTATTTGTTTAGATACATGGAGGATACATTGAAAGTGTCCAGCATTCCAGCATATCTAATTGTTTTATTGTGGAAAGCATTGTTAGCTGCCTACTCAATCGTCCTTGGTTTTTCTCCATCCTTAATAGCAGAACCTTGATTTTTCAGGGAGGCAATGTGCCTTGCTAAAAATACTTGACTTCCCAGCCTGCCTTGCAACCAAGGTAGTCAATGTGACCAGTTCTGGACAGTGAGATCTTAGCAGAAGTCCCTAGGTAGTCCACTCCTTCCTTAATATAAAGTCAAAGCCACATTAGGAGAAAGTGCTTCACCCCATAGCACTTATCCCACTACCCCCTACCTTAAGACAGAAGTCACAGTTGATTTTTACAGAGTAATTTAACAAACCTTCAACAAACTGACAATCCCTACCTTTTAAAAAATAGTGAGGAAAAACTACTCAACTCACTTTCTGAGGTTATTATACCTTTGATAACAAAGTCATTTAAGAAAAAAAAAATAAATGTTTCACTTATGAACACAGATTTATACATCCTAAATAAAATACAAGTATATATGTATTCCTGGCCAAGACAAATTGATTCTAGAATTCAAAACAATTTCACATCAGAAAAACTACTAATGTAATTATTCCACACAACCAATTAAAAGGAAAAAATATGATCAACTTAGTAGGTACAGAAAAAAGAAGGCATATTTGATAAACATTCAATTCAATCATATTTGATAAAATATGCGTGCTCATATTCATTTACATAAGGAGACAAAATTAGCAGAATAAGTGTTGGGAGTAGAGAGTTGCTATTTTATAGAAAGTATGCCTTTTACAGGTGAAATTTGAGTAGAGAAAGTGAAGAAAGTGAGAGCACCAGCTATGCTGATATCTGTGGAAAGATGGTTGGGGATATAGATTTTGAGACGGAAGCACATGTCGTGCTTTTAAATTCATAAAGAAGCAAACAACTAGCACCTATGGATAGAAGGAAACACTCTTAACTGCACAAAAAGGATCTATTAAAATCTTACATAAAACTAATGATAAAACTTTATTAAGCTTTATTGCCACTTCCATTTTACATTCTACTGCATGTCCTAGACAATGCAATAAGAAAAGAAAAAGAATAGAATTTACAAAAATTACAAAGCAGTTCCAAAACAGATGTTATTTGTAGTCAACATATTTGACTATGTAGGAAATCTAAGAGGTTCTACAAACTACAAGAGTTAATCAGAGAGTCATTGAAGGTTACTGGATATAAGATCAATATAAAAAAGTTGGGCCTGGCTAGTTAGCTCAATTGGTTAGAGAGCAGCCTTATAACACCTACCACAAAGAAAAAAAATTAATTCTATGTCAATGTACCAGTAATTAGCACATTACAATTGCAATAGATAATGATATTTCATCAATAATGGCAATAAAACTTTAAAGTGTCTAGGAACAAATTTTACCCATTAGATTAGCAATTAAATAGTTCATAACTTAAAAGACTGGAAAGAATGTGGATAAATAGGAACTTTCACATACTAGGGATTGGAAAGTAAAGTAATACAACTGTTTCAGAGAACAATTTGATAATATCTACTAACACAGAAAATGTGCAAATATTTTTACCAGTAATTTCTCTTATAGGTTTACATCCTAGAAAAAATCCAGCACACATACTTGGATATATGTACAAAAATGTGCATTCGTGCCTTTAAAAACAATAATTATCAAAAGGTGAATGGCATGATTATATATCGATTAAAATTAATGAATGAATTAAGCCTACATGTATCAATTTATGTTAAAAAAGGATGTTTCAGAGAACAGTGCTTAATATACTGTTTGAAAACGTAAAATTCAATACCATATGGATACATGCATATGTTACAAAGCATAAAATATGATGGAAATGGTAAACATTTAATGCTAGTGATTCCTTCTGGGCATGAAAGGGGGGGATAATATAAGGAGGATTACTTTAAGTGTGTTTATAATGTATCCTTTCTTTTAAAAGATCTGAAACAAATATGACAAAATGTTAATGTTTGATAAAGTTATTAGGTACAGGTATTATTTTTTAAAGTATTCTGTGTATTTGGTGTATTTTGTAATATTTTAACAAGTGAAATAAATCATCTAATAAGATGACATTTTTTATCTTACGGGCCACACCCAGGTTTGCAGTATATAGTGTTTCTGCCAGTTGCACGCTCCAACTCTCCTCTCTTAGTCCCCTATCTTCTCTTTGGGAGTGAGTATGAGGTCATATCTGTGTAATCACCAAGGAAGCAAAACAAAAACCAACTATTTATTTGTTCTACCTATGCTTTTTTCCTGACAGGAATTAAAACTCATGTTCTCATTTCCACCCCCATGATGTTACTCATTAATCGACATTATTAAAGAAATAATTCAAGAACTTTGAAATTTCCCCTACATTTCCTCAGAGTGAAGCCTGCTAAAGGTTTAAAAGTGGTGGTGGTGGGTGCGAGTGGAAAGATGGGTGGGATGTAGTTACCAGACAAGTTTTTGTTCTCTTCGTGATTGAAAGGATTCACCTCTCCTTCTAGCTTCTCACTGAATTCTTTCTTTCTCACTAACAGGTATCTCACAGCTTCTCTCTCTTTTTTCTAAAGCATAATTTAATTTCTTTTCACTCAGTAAAGCATTTTCCTTCTTCCTTTCTATTTGTGCTCTACACAGAACAACTTTACCTATCTCTGGAACCTTTGCTCCCTCACAAATCCTGAGCAAGACCTGCCGTTATCTCCATTCTCCTCCACCTCAGTCTTCTGGATGGCTTTATCTTTATAATATTTTCAAAAGTGAAATAAACCAGTGGAGAGGACAGTAATATTTTTATCTCACAAAGCACTCCCACTTCCTTGGCCTTTCCTTTCTCCTCATGTGGGTGGGAATAGGGCAATTCTTGATTTGAAAAACTCAGTGTTCCTGACTCAAAATTCTTTCTAAAGACAATTTATTTCTGCCCAGTTTCGTGCTCAAAAATCCTGTCCTTGACATTTTCAGGCAACATACCTGTGATTAAGCACAAGTAGAGGATATTCTTTTGTATAGAATCCTGCTTTCCAATTTATATCTTCTTACACATTTTTTTCCTGACAACTCTGTAAAGTAGACAGGACAGAGATGATTGCCTGCATTTTACTCCTGAGGAAGCCAAAGCATAGAGAGATTTACTCCTTAGAGTTTCTCAACTGAACAAGGTGGACTTTAATCAAAGTTGATAGAGGCAGGACAGTTAGTAATTGGAAATCTCCAGCTGTCAGGGGCTACAGACATAGCTGGTACTTTACAGCAGTGCTTTCTTCACTTGGCTTCTCTCATAGGTTTCTTTGGATGCAAGTGGTACATGAGTTTGCCTGGTAAGACAAAGGTTCACTTTAATATATTAGAAAATATGTATATGTTCAATAAAAGCAGAGTCTGGGAGAGAAGCCCAGTGAGTTGCATCAGTCCTGGAAGGAGGCAGAAAAGAACCAGAGGGGAAAAGAACAGAAAGAAAGTGGGAGGGGGAAGGAGAGTAAGTGACAGAAAAGAAAAATATGTGCTATAATTTGCCCCTAATTTATCTGGATGACAATTTGGTATATAAAAATTCCTACTTGAAAGTGAGTTAAATAAAGAAGTAATTATTTGCATTACAAATTAACTCTTCACTTCAGAAGAGTATTTACCACAGGTGTGGTTCTGTGATGTGAGACTTTAGAAGAGAATGTGTTTTCGAAGAGGTGGGAGATTTAAACAATAAAATCCTGATTATAATATATTAGGAAATAATTCCAGTGATAAAGGGGGAGACAGATAAAGAAGGTTGTATAGGAAGTTCTCTGCAGAGCTCAGACTTTTAAAAGGATGTGAACAAAAGGCAGAGGGAGGGGATTATAGATTAACCTTCAAGAACAGAATAAAGGAGGCTGAAGTCAGGAATGAGCGGAGCTTCACAGAAAGTGCTAAAGCCTGCTTTACTTAAGAGTAAGGAGAAGCACAAACATGGAGCAACGTGCTGTTTGAGTAAGTTAGGTACTATAATGTTAACAGAAGTTAAGTAGTTCTTAGTATTTGCTATTGTTTATTTTGCTTCTATCTTCTCCAAGGTGCAAAAAGTAGTTGTAACAAGATGGAGAAAATGATACTTATCTTAGCGCGAGAGAGTGTATTTCTGTGGAAGGAATACATTGATATTAGACCACTTGGGAAAAGAATGGAGATCCCCAGAGGCTGGGCATCAAAGGTAAGAGAAGACCTAGGAGCTTCCAGACCAAATTTGGAAGAAAGGTGGTGAGGAGCAGATTTAGGAGAGAGACAAAACCAGGAAGATCGTGATCTGCAAATCATCACTCCCTCCTTCCCCATTCTGCTCAAATCTTGGATAATTCTACTAAAACTTGTTAATTACTTGGTGAGAGTGGATTTCTTATAGAAACAGAAGATGGAACTCAGCTTGGCTCCCTAGGGGATGTGGGGAAAATGAAAGCGAACCTTCAGACGCAGTAGCCAAAGGAAAGCAACACAAGGACGTAGCACCTTCAATTTTGCAGGGAGGTGTAGTGAGAATTGAAGTTCCACATAGGTCAGAAAGGAAGAAAATATGGAACCTCCGTGAGTGGATTTAAGTTTCTAGAGTTGTAGTCAAATAGAGCCCATTGCCCCACTCACAGCAAGCCAAATACTGACACTGGTCTTTGCAGTAGAGAAAAAGGTATATACACAAGGAAGCCAAGTGAGAAGATGGGAGAAAAAACTCTCAAATTCGCCTTGTCCACAGTGGAAAAGAAGGGATATTTATGGGGAAGTGATTAGAAGTGATGCCAGGCATCAGAGGTAATGATTGGTTAAAGGGTTTGAAGAAGTTCTTCAGCAATCTGTACAGGTACAAGCCATCTGCATGTCTTTTCGTGGGTCACATGTTAAAAAAAAGGCAACATTAGCATGATCTGGAGGTAGAGTTTTTGGCCCTCTTATGTCAAAAGGTCACCCATTGGCTCAGTATAGAGATCTGCAGACTCAACCAATTTAGGTTGGGTTGTGCTGGGCCAGCTAAGTCCAGTCGTACTGCAAAACATTTTAGGCAAACAACTTGTGACATCTGCACCACAGGCATTATCTTAAAAGACAGGTAGGAAGAAACAGACTGAGAAGTTAATTATGGAAATTTGCTGAGAACTGGCCAGATAGTTCAGTTGGTTAGCGTGTAATGCTGATAACACCAAGGTCCAGGGTTGGATCCTGTACCACCAGCCAGCCACAAAAAAAAAAAAAAAAAAAAAAAAAAAAAAAAAAAAAAAAAGAAAACAAAAATTACTGAAAGAAAAAGCAGTTTAAACAAGGAAAAAATTTTAACTGAAAAGCCACCGGTTACATAGCTAGAGGTATTAACTGTGAGGAAATTGAAATAATGTGCAGTGTAGAGGTGTTCTCAGAGCCTCTATCAATAATCTGTTGGGAATTACAGCAAATGGGAGAGGTGTCTGAAGGCTGGAGGCTTTTCACAAAAACAGATTAGACTCTACCAACTAGAGATCAGTAAGCAAACCCTGACATCCATTCTACTGCACATGATTAATTTAAGGCTATACCAATCATGATATTCCACTCACCTAGCCAGGATGGACTGCTACTATGATTTAATCCTGGTTAGTAAGACACAAGGAGAAGTCTGCTGGTGGCAAAGAAATGACATGAGAAGAAAAGTGTTTCTTCTGCTGCTGGACCTTGTTGTGTCAGATACAACTCCTGGAACTGCTCCATCATTACCTTGTACCCATGGAGGTGGGAGGTGAGAGGCCAGCTTGAGAGCAAAGCCACCTTCTGAGGTTAGTATATAGGGGATATGGAAAGAGCTTGAATTCATGTTGACATTGCTAAACCACTGAATCTGCCAGCCTGAAGCTCATGCTACCTATGGACTTCATAAGTGACAATAATAAACTTTCTCATTGTTTAAGGCAATTTCAGTCAGGGTTTTCTGATACTTGAGGCAAAGACATTCTGATACATTGGTAAATTTTGAATTTGACAAAACATTTCAAAGATCTTTTCATAATGTCCTTGATATGAAAGTAACTGTGGGCCTTATGTGTAGTTGTGGATTGCTGAAATAGTGGTGAGAGCCTGTGCAAGTTCTACAAATATCATATGATTCTGACTCAGGTTTCAGGCCTCAATTTTTATCATTAACATGACAATATTCCCTTTAATGCCTTCTTCCATTTGAAGATAATTCACACCTCAAGGTAAGTCTAAGACAGTAGATACCAGAATTAAAATTCAAAGTAACTTAGCAGGCTAGAATGCTAGGATAAAACCAACAAGTTGAATAGACAACAAATACAAGATCCACCATTGGCTCAAAAAATTGTCCAAAAATTCAAGATGAGTGAGACTTGATTTAACAGAACTTGAGCGGAAAACATCTGAGAATTTTAGTTGAGCACATGCAGTAGATGCTATGGTCCACTGTCTAGAGTCCCCCTTCCGAATGAAGGCTATAATTCCCAAAGCTGGGGGTGTATTGTGGCTAATGGCTGATGGCTCTCAGCTGAGTCCCTCCCTAGACCAGGTCCTCAGTGAAGAAAGCCATGACTCCAAGGTTGTGTCTCCTCCTTGCTTTTTATAATTGATCAATATGGGCATATAGGAGCCTGGTCCATATGCCTAAAGTCAGGACAAGTGCAAAAGGCCATTCCAGATCCAGAGACCCCTGTGGGATCTGCTGAAGCCCTTGTTGTGACTATATCAGAGTTCTATTTCTCCTCTGCTCAGTCTTCCTATATCCCACACAGGTACTGATTCTGTTGATACTAAAGTTTCAATAAACTTTCTACATATGAATCTCCAACTCAGAGTCTGTATTTGTTAGAGACCCAAAGTGCCATCATGGTTCTCCTGTTAAAGTGGGGTCATGTGGGAGCCGGGTAACAAATGTAATACTGGCCTAAGTATCACTCACGGTAGGTGGCTGGCAGAACCATTGACTGTTTGCTTGACTTGTGGAGTGAGTACTAGTGTAGCTGGGTAGGCCAAGTGGAAGCTTCCGAAACTTACCGTCAAGACAAGATAAATTAAAAAAGGGTGTGGGAGATGACAGAGGTCAGAGTAATCCTTGAAGATCTAAAGGATGCAGGGTCGATGACCTCTATTAACTCACCAGCCTGGCCCCTATAAAAACCTGGAGGGTGACATTGGACTGCCATACAATCAACTAAGTACTAAACCTAATTGCAGCTGCTGTGCTACATGTGAGCTCTTTTCTAGAGCAAATTAACATGGCCTCAACTATGTGGTATGGGGCCATTTACCTGGTGTATTAATGTGTTCATTTCCATTCCTATCAGTAAGAAAGTTCAGAAACATATGAACTTGGGAAGAGTGAAAGTTTACATTTATAATCTTGCCTATGTAGTCTCCAATCTATTGACATAGTATAGTCCAAAGGGACCTGAACTGTCCAGACGTTCTGTAGAACTTCTCGTTGGTTCACTACATCTACGACTTTATATTAATCAGACCAAATGAACAAGAAGTGGCAAATATGTTGGAGGCCTTGGCTAGGCACATATACTCCAAAGGCTGGGAGATTTAAAAAAAACACTGTAGAAATTCAGAGACTTGCCACATTAGTGAAATTTTAGAGGTCCACTGGGCTGGAGCATGCTGGGACATGCCCTTCAAAGTAAAGAACAAATTATTTTAACTTGCATTTGCCATCATTAAGAAGAAAGCACAGCAACCAATAAGCCTCTTCTGGTTCTGGAAGCAGCACATTTTACACTCAAAGATGCTGTTCCAGCCCATATACCAAGTGAAGGAAAAGCCTACCAGCTTTGGATAAGGCCCAGAGCAGGAAAGGGCTCTGCAGCAGGACTAGACTGTAGTGCAAGCTGCTCTGTAATTTGGGTTACGTAATGTGGTAGAGCCTATGGTATAGGAGGTATCATCGAGAGGAAAAATGCTATGTAGATTTTATGGCAAGCCAAAATAGGAAAACCCAAATAGACTCCTAAATTTGGAAACAAGGCAAGCTCCCTGCAGCAGAGAACTATATACCTTTAGATAAATAGCTCCTGGTGTGCTACTGGTTCCTGGTAGAAACAGAGAACATGACTATGAGATACCAGGTGTCCATGAAGCCAGAACTGCCCATCATAAGTTCCGACAGACCCCCCTCCCCCCCCAAATCATGAAGTCAGGTAGGCTCACCAGCAATTGTGAGGAAAAAAGTGATACACTCTTGCTCAGATGTCTTACCCTTAGCTCACACTAATGCCTGCATAGGGGGAGCAGCAGATACCAGCACTGAGCTCCTACTATAGCTCCATCCTTCAAGGAGACCAAGCATTTTCTTAATGGCAAATTTATTACGATGGGTCCTTTCCACCTTGTGGTTCGTTGTGATAGGAATCGTCACATTTTCCAGTATGGACTTATCTTTCCAGCTCATACAACCTCAGCCAGGCGGTGCTTATGTGTCACTTGCTCCACTGAAATGGGATCCTGTGGAACACTGCATCAGACTAAAGTAATTGCTTATATCAATGGAGGTGTGGCTGCATGCATATGACTATGGGATCCACTGCTACTATCACATATCAAACCTCCCAGAAGTTTCCAGCCAAATGGAGTGTAGAATATCTTTCTGAATGCACACTGAGGCACCAGCTTGTAGATAATACCTTCAGATGATGAAACACCAGCTTGCAGACAACAGTATACACTCTAAATCAATGACCATTATATGTGCTGACCCAATTAATAGAACACATGGATCTGGGAAACAAGCTCTCTCTTGTCTCATCTTGTAAGGACACTAATCCTGTCATGTTAGGGCCCCACACTTATGATCCTATTTAATCTTAATTACTTCCTTTTAGGCCTTATCTCCAAATGCAGTCACATTGGGGGTTAGTACTTCAAAATATGAATTTTTTGGGGAAAAAATTCAGTCCATACTTTCCTCATGCTCATTTCCTGTTAATTCCCATTTCCATCCCCTGCCCCAATCACCTACTAATCTACTATCGCTATAGATTTGCCTTTTGGGGGCACTTCATAGAAATGGAATCATACAATATATAGTCTCTTGTGTCTTGCTTCTTCCGTTTAGTATAAATTCATCTTTTTGCATGTGAATATCCAGTTGTCCCAGCACCATCTGTTTAAAAGTCTCTCCTTTCCCCATAGATTGCTTCTGTTGAAAATCAATTGACCCCAAACATAAAGATTTGTTTCTAGACTCTCAATTCTGTTCCATTAGTCTATATGTCTGTCCTTATACCAATACCATACTGTTTTAATAACTGTAGCTTTATAGTAAGTTTTCAAATCAGGCAGCAAACATTCTCCAACTCCTTTCTTTCCATCCTTGAAAACCGCCAGTTTTCTTTCTGTCTCTGAATCTATGTATTCTGAATATTTGTTTTTTTTAAAAAAATTGTTTTGGCTATTCTAGGTCTTTTGAGTTTCCATATAAATTTTATAATCTGCCTCTCAGTTTCTGCAAAAAAAAAAAAAAAAAGCCTGCTGGAATTTTGAGAGGGGTTATATTAAATTTATATATCAATTTGGAGAAAATTGCCATCCTAACATATTGAGTCTTCCAATCCCTGAATATAGAATGTTAGAGGTCTCTGTTCCTTTTTATTTCTTCTAATAATTAAATTTTTTTTTATTAAGGTGAAGTTCACATAAGATAACATTAACCATTTTAAAGTGAACAATTCAGTGGCATTTAGTACATTTACAATATCGTGCAACCACTATCTTCATCTAGTTCCAAAACATTTTCATTACCTTAAAAGAAAACCCTGTACCCATTAAGCACTTATTCCCCATTCTCCTTTCTTCCACCCTTGAAAACCACCAATTTTCTTTTCCTGTGTGGATTACTTATTCTGGCCATTTCATATAAATGAAATCATACAATATGTGACCTTTGTGTCTGGCTTTTTTCATTAACACAGTGTCTCATTAACACAAGCTTCATCCACATTTTATTATGTATTGACTTTATTCTTTTTTATGGCTGAATGATATTCCATTGCAAGCATATAACACAATTTGTTTATCCATTCATTCATTGATGAACATTTCAGTTCTTTCTACCTTTTGGCTATTGTGAATAGTGCCACTATGAACATTTATGTACAAATATTTGTTTGAATACCTGTTTTAATCCTTTGGGGTATATAACCAGGAGTGGAATTGCTGGGTCATATGGTAATGCTATGTTTAACTTTTTGAGGTAAAGGTCCTTGTTCTTAAAGGAAAAATATGTCCTTTAAGGCATAAGAATCTCATTAAGCCCTAAGTTATGGCTTCTACATAGTCATTTAGAGCTCCTCATGCCTGGAGACCAACAGGCAAGTGATGGAGCATCCTCCAAGGGTAATTGAATCCTGACCATGAGGAGAAGGTAGAGATGTTCTTATACAATGGTGACATGGAAGAATACATTTTGTACTTGGGTGATCCACTGAGGGGTCTCTTTGTATTCCTTTGGCTAGTTTTGATGGTAAATGGATAAGTGCAGTAGCAATGGCTTGAGAACATCACCAGGTCATTCAGGGTCACTCCACCAGTAAGCCACTGTGGTGGTTAATTTTAGGTATCAACTTGACCGGATTAAGTGATAAGCAGATAGCTGGAAACCATTATTTCTGGGTATGTCTGTGAGAGTGTCTCCAGAAGATATTGGCATTTGAGTAAGTGGACTGAGTAAGGAAGATCCACTCTCACCCAGTAGGGTGAGCACCATCCAATTGGCTGAGGGCTCTGATGGAACAAAAAAGAAGAGGAAAGGTGGATTTTCTTGCTCTCTCTTCTGGAGCTGGGACACCCATCTTCTCCTGACCTTGGACATCAGAACCCTAGGTTCTTTGGCCTTCAGATTCTGGGACTTGTGCCAGTGGCCCCCCAGTTTCAGGCCTTTGGCCTCAGACTGAGAATTACACCATTTGGTCCTTTGGTTTTCAGGCTTAGGACTTGGACTGAACTATGCCACCAGCTTCCCTGGTTTTCCAGCTTGCAGGTGGCATATTGTGGGACTTCTCAGCCTCCATTATTGTATGAGCCAATTTCCATAATAAATCCCTTCTCATATATCTGTATCTATATCTATATCAATATCTGTATCTATATATCCTATTAGTTATGTTTCTCTGGAGAGCTCTGACTAATACAGCCATCTAGACCAGTAGAGTGCTAATCAGTAGTGAAGGGAATCTGGAATAGATAGTAGAAGAGGGCAATGATGAGAATTACTTTGGCTTTGAGATGAGCTTCTGTGGCAGAGATTATATAGTCCATCCCACCAACCATCCACAGGAAGAGAGAACAACCAGATTCCTGATGAAGCTGTTTCTAGAATTTGTTAAATGAAGAAAGTGGAGCCAGGTGGCATAGAGGGTGGACTGTAGTGGATGCTGTGATGTGCCACCCAGCTCCCACTGAGCAATTTGTTCTCTCAGTTGCTAGGAGTGTTGACAGCTTTCAATTGAAGGGAGCCTCTGTGCCTAAGTCATGTCTCCTCCCAAAATGTAGCCCCCATCCAATCACTGACTGAAGTTATAAATGTCCTGCCCTCTCAAGAGCTCTCTGTGAGATTGTCTGAGTTCTTCATATGATTTCATCACAGTTCAACTCCTCCTTCTTCTGAATCCTAATTCCTTCACTCTCCTAAAGGTGATGTTCCATAAGGCATATCCAATTAAACTTATCCATTATGCATGCAAATCTCCTTTTCAGAGTTTCAATATGAGCCCTAAAAAGTCAATGCAATTTGAGTCTGGTCATTAAAAATGGAATATTCCAATTATGGGGAATAATGAATCCGTGGCACACTGAAGTGGTTAACAACATTTAGAGGATTATGTTCTATTTGAGGTCTTGTATTCTAAGAGAAACTAATAACATGTCTACATCCAGTGGGAAACAATCAAGATGGATAGTGTAAGAAAGTGTTATTTCAAGTAGAAATAAAGAAATCAAAACTTTGGAGCATTGTCTTAATTCCACAAAGGCTATCATAGGGATAGAGATTTCCATGCTAGAGAAGAGAATAGGAACCAAAATGTGGATTTTTTAAAGAGCCAATTTTGGCCCAAGGGAGGGAAAAAATTTCTAAAAGACAACCTGTCACATATCTTGGGAAGAAGTGAGCTAGCTCCTTAATATAGCTAGATGATCATGGGTCAGAGATGTTCAAGAGAAAATTTCTGCAATGACTAGATGACTAAGATAAAGTTCCTTCTAACTCTCAAATGCTATGATTATGGGTTGTGATAAATTACAAACTTTTTAAGGGTCCTTAATACAGGGTCTTATGGAATCTGCTCACATATAATGCAAGACCCAATTTATCAGTTTTTCTTTTCTTTTTTTTATTGGTTATTAATATTCATGAGATACAAAGCTGATTGTCACCCCTCAGGCCCAAGATGTGAAGGCCAGATTCATGCTGGCAGCATACCCATTACCACAAATAGCATTTGTATCCCATGTCCGCCACCCAATTAGTCCCTCCACTTTGTAGCCCAAGGAATGTTCTCTCCCTCTGCAAGTCCAATGCACTACTGTGGTCTTTCTTTCCTTCCTTCTTTCTTTCTTAGCTCCCACATATGAGTGAGTGCATGCGGTATTTATCCCTCTGTGCTTTGCTTATTTCACTCAACATAAGTTTCTCCAGGCTCATCCATGTTGTTGCAAATGGGAGAATTTCATTCTTTTTTATGGCTGAGTAGTATTCCATGGTATATATATACCACATTTTCCTTATCCAATCATCCATCGATGGACATTTAGGTTGGTTCCATGTCTTGGCTATTGTAAACAGAGCTGCAATGAACATGGGAGTGCAGGTATCCCTTCGACATGATGACTTCCAATCTTCTGGGTTTATACCCAGAAGTAGAATTGCTGGATCATATGGAAGATCTGTCTGTAGTTGTTTGAGAAAACTAAGCTCATTTACAATTGTTAAGAAAAAAATAAAATACCTGGGTATCAATTTAACCAAGAATGTGAAAGATCTCTACAATGAGAACAACAAACCTCTTTTGAAAGAAATTAAAGAGGACACAAAAAGATGGAAAAATATTCCATGCTTTTGGATTGGAAGAATTAACATTGTGAAAATGTCTGTACTACCTAAAGCAATTTACAGATTCAATGCAATCCCTATCAAAATACCAATGACATTCTTCACAGAAATGGAAAAGCAATCTTACCTTTCTTATGGAAAAACAAAAGACCCTGAATAGCCAAAGCAATCTTGAGCAAAAAAAATAAAGCCAGAGGCATATCAGTTTTTCTTAAAGGGAAAAACACCCTCCACCACTTTTAGTCAATCTGGAGTGGTGCTTCACGTAATAGAATAAATACATATTCTTTTTTTTCCACCTTTTTTTATTAATAATTTATTTTATTTATTGAATCAAAATCAATTATACATATTCTTGGGGTTGAACATTGAGATATGTTGATTAAATCAGTATTACTAGCATATATATTGTTACAAATCGTAATTATTCTTTATGCCCCTTGTCCAACCTCTCCCCTTCCCCCATTCCCTCCTCCTCCCCCCTCTAATTGTCATAGATTTCTTCTCTCCTTCTGAAAGAATAATGGTTATTCTGTTACCTTGTTGCCTAGATGATCTGTCCAATGCTGAGAGATGTGATCAGGTCCCCCAATATCATCATAGAGCAGATGCTTCTTCTGTCACTCTGAAATGGGTTTTGTGGAGACATTCTCTTCTTTGTCTCTGCTGGTGACTCTTCTTGTGTGAATGCACTCCAGTTGTTGGCGGACCATCTGCGTGGTGGCTGTGGTTTCTAGATGCTTTTGCAGCAGCCATGGTTATTGTGGTGGCTGTGGTGGGCCACCCACAAGGGGGTGCTGTTTTTGGCATGCTCCTTGGCACTGGCGGTATGTCTGGTTGTGGAGTGTGTTTGGTCCCCTTCTCCATGCCTCTGGTCCCTGGGCAGAGCCCAAGGCACTGGTGCCATGTGCCTGGTTGTGGGAAAGGGATCCAGTCCCCTTCTCCATGTCCTGGGTCCCTGGGTGGGCCCCGAGGTACAGGTGCAGTGTGCCTGGTTGTGGAAAGAGGTCCATTCCCCTTCTCCTTGCCTCGGGTCCCCAGGCAGGCCCCAAGGTGCTGGCTCAGTGTGCCTGGTTGTGGGAGGGTGGTCCGGTCCCCTTCTCCATGCCCTGGGTCCCTGGGCGGGGCCCAAGGTGCTGACATGGTGTGCCTGGTTGTGGGAGAGAGGTCCATTCCCCTTCTCCTTGCCTCGGGTCTCCAGGCAGGCCCCAAGGTGCTGGCGTGGTGTGCTTGGTTGTGGGAGGGTGGTCTGGTCCCCTTCTCCATGCCCTGGGACCATGGGTGGGCCCCGAGGTGCTGGCATGTTGTGCCTGGTTGTTGGAGAGAGGTCCAGTCCCCAATTCCATACCCTGGGTCCCTGGGTGGGCTCCAAGGAGCTGGTTCAATGTGCCTGATTGTGGGAGAGAGGTCCGGTCCCCTTTTCCATGTCCTGAGTCCCTGGGCGGGCCCCAAGGTGCTGGCGTGGTTTGCCTGGTTCTGGGAGAGAGGTCCAGTCCCCTTCTCCATGCCTCGGTTCCCCAGGTGGGCCCTGAAGTGCTGGCTCAGGGTGCCTGGTTGTGGGAGAGAGGTCTGTTCCCCTTCTCCTTGCCTCAGGTCCCCGGGCCGGCCCCAAGGTGCTGGTATGGTGTGCCTGGTTGTGGGAGGGGGGGTCCAGTCCTCTTCTCCATGCTTCAGGTCCCCAGGCTGGCCCCGACACACTGGTGCAGTTTGCCTGGAAGTGGGAGTGGGGTCCAGTGTCCAGATCCAAGCCTCCAGTTCCCAGGCAGGCCCCAAGGTGCTGGTGGTGTTCCTGGCCTGGAACTAATTTTTTGTCCTTTGCTTCTAACACAGGGGAACTTCCTGTGGGAACCAGTACTTGAGCCGTGTGGTTGTTTAAATTGCTACTATGCTGCTGTTTCCCTAGGGAAGGCTTTTTGTGCAGCTCAGGGTTTAATGGTCGACCTTATAGGTACTTCCGGCTCTCCAGAGACCTGGTGGATCTGTGTTCTGTAGAATCTCTAATCTGGGCCTGAGTTTTTTCATCAAACTGCACCCCATGCAATTCTGTATTCTCAACCAGTCTCCTCTGAGTGGTCCTGTGCTGATTGGGGGGCAGGTCGGCTGTCCTTGCTGTGCCCCAGTGTTCCCCTGGTGGGCCTGTCTCCCCCACTGCCAGTGCTGCAAACACGTCCCATGTGCCAGTCCCTTGTGATGACTCACCAGCCTCTGAATGGCTCCTTTTTTCAGTTGTTCTGGCTCCTCGCTCATGTGTGGGTCCATGGGAACCCTATTAGTGGTCTTGCTGTCCTGGGGCTGCCAAGCCCTCTTCTCTTCAGCCGCTTCCAGGTAACTCCATCTGAAGGGCACAGCTGCGGCTTCTGCCGGCTCCTGCTCCATGCATTCAGCAGCTCAAGCCTTAAAGCGGCCCCGGTCCGAAATGTTCAAAGCAGCTTTTTCTTTCTCTCATCGTAGTTTCTCCTGCCTTCATGAACTCTGTAGGTCTCTCCTCCTCTTCCGCTGAGCTCCAGCAGCCCCGGCTTGGCTGATGTTACATTTTTATAGCTGTAAATTGGTTGATTTGTGGGAGAGGGTGACGCTGTGGACCGTCTATTCCGCCATCTTGATTGGATCTAAATACGTGATATTCTCTCCTAGCTTTTCTCAACCCCAATGAATTTGCTATCGGACTCCTTTTTTAAGACACAGAAAAGCAACTGATTGTCTTTGAACAGCTTTGACTTTTATTAATAAGCTTGTTTACTTGTTTTTAGGACTCAGAAGATAATTTATATATTTTTGAATTATTTTTAGCCTGTCTTATCATAGCCTTAGGAATCCAGACTTGCCTCTTTTACTTACAAGAGACTTGAGCTCCAGGAAGTTTACAGACTTGACCCATGCCACTAAAGGGACTATATGCCAAGGGACTATATTCTGAATGACATAGCTTTTGTACATTTCCCTAGGTCATCCAAGTTCCAAATCCTTTTGCCTTCCAGATCCCTCTCACCATATTTTATGGGTTGAATTGTGTCCCCCCCCCCAAAGATATGTTAAAGTCCTAAACCTATAAATGTGATTCTGTGTTGAAATAGGGTCTTTGTAGATGTAATCAAGTCAAGATAAGAAAAGTCATATTGGATGAGGGTGAGCCCTTATCCAATGATTTACAAGAAGAGGAAAATTTGGACACAGATACACAAGGGAAAATGTCATGTGAAGATGGAGGCAGAGACTGGAGTTATGCTGCCACAAGTTAAGGAATGCCCGGAATTGCCAGCAACCATCAAAAGCTAGAAGAGACAAGGAAGGACCCTCCCCTAGAACCTTTGGAGAGAGCATGGCCCTGCATATACCTAGATTTCAAACTTCTAGCCCCCAGAACTGTGAGAACATGAGTTTCTGTTGTTTAAAGCCACCCAGTTTGTGGTGCTTTTGTTATTCAGCCCTAGGAAACTAATGCACCATATCCAAGGCACTTCTCCCAGGCAGGAAGAAATGAAATAAGAGGAAGGGGTGTCAGGCTCAGGCATCATGAGGGACAAAGACAGAAAGTCTTGAGGAATAGATGTGTTCTGCTACTTACTCCCTGGCCAGGCGAGAAATAGAGGACCCAAGGTAGCCTTCAGCAAGCAAGTATCTGCCATCCTCATCCTGAGAGTCAGGTCATAACATACTTGGGCACTTGGCTGTGTAAGCAGAAAGGGTGTCCTGTTAAGTGCTATCCACTTATTTAGTAATCAGACTACAAAGTCAGCCAAGTAGTTTAGGGAATGTTTAGGGAATAAAAAAGAAAAAAAAAAAAAATCAGATTTCATATGGGAAGTTGAAAAGACTGCGTTAAATAACTTGAGAAAGAGGTTCTGGGTGGGCTGTGAACCAGATAGATATGATAGAAACAGCTGCTTAAGGGGAAAATCATAATAATGATAATAATAATAATTATTATATCAGTGATAATAATAATCTCTTTCATTTGTTAGGGCTTTATAATTGACAAAGCACTTCTGCTATGATTGAATGTTTGTGTCCCCTCCAAAATTCATGTTGTGACTTAATCTCCAGTGCAACACTGTTAAGAGGTAGGGCCTTTAGGAAGTGATTAGGCTGTGAAGGCTCTGCCCTCATAATGGCATTAATGCCTTTTAGAAGGGCTAGAGGGGACCAAATGAGGACAGAGCAATCTTCCTCTCCAGAGGATGCAGCAACAAGGTGCCATCACAGAAGCAGAGACTGGGCCTTCACCAGACACTGAACTGGCTGGTGCCTTGACCTTGGACTTCCCAGCCAGTAATAAATAAATTTCTATTATTTATAAATTACCCAGTCTGTGGTATTTTGTTTTGGCAGCAGTAATGGACTAAGAAAGCTTCTAATATGTGCTTTTAGCTAATCTTCAAATAGTCTAGTAAGGAAGGCCAGTGCTTCAGGCACCCATTTTACTCACAGGGAACCTGAGGTTAATCCTCATAGAGGTTAAACCATTTGCTCAAGGCCACTTGTCTGTGCTAGCACTGGAACTCCAGCCCTTGATTTACTTCTGTCCATTGTCATTTCTGTAAGGTGGTCAGAGCTACCTCGGGTTCAGCCCAGCTCCCTCTCTGGGGCCTACAGCCACAACTCCTCTCCTCTCAGTACCCAGCAGACTCCACAAAGCAGGGACTCAATGCACAATGCTGGAGACGGGGTGATTAATCAAGGTGAGGGTGGGGGAAGCATGAAGTCTCAGGTCTTGTGCTTGGCATAGACTGTGGGGTTCCACCTCTGCCAGTGTGTGCTGCAGAGCCAAGCTGACATGGGCATCACCTGCACCGAGTCTCTGTGTCAGGAGGTAGTCATGGAAACTCACTCCCTTCCTAAGCTGATGAGGAGACAATTAGGTAGAAAAGAGGAATCAAGTTAATTGCCTGTCATCCTTGCTGTGCTCTCTGTGTATTGATTCAAATTAAGCATTTTCAGTTTTCTTGTGTCAGAAGAGACCTCCAGGAAACAGCCAGTTCTGAGTGAATTCCTTAACCTTTCTATCTCTCTGTTTAGTTCTGACCCAAGAATTTAGAAAAATCTCTTTGCCTGATCTCCCTTGGTTTTTGACCCAAAGTCTCTGAACAGCCTGAATTTTAATCATCTCTGACTCCACATCCATTCAACTACTCATTCCTCCTCTCTTAGAGAAAAGAGCGAAGAATTCAAATTGAATTCTGCATTTGTTGAAATGCAGTGTAGCTCAGAGAGGAGTTCAGTAAAGCAGCGGTGTGTGTTGTCCACATGGAGCCGGGAGGAGGCAAGATATAGAAGTCTTCTGCAAGAAATGTCACCCTCAGCTCAGCTGCCACTTGAACAGAGCTGGAAGAGGCTTTCAAAACTGAGGCTCTTTCTCCTCCTGTTCTATCCCTATGGCCTCTTCTCTATAGCCAAATGGAATTATTTGAAATTCCCTGCATGGTCCTTGTATTAGTCCGCTTCTGTTATAACAGAATACATGGAACTGGGGGATTTATAAAGAAAAATGAAATTTATTGCCTATAGTTTCCAAGGCTGGGAAATCCAAAGTTCATCTGGTGATGGTGACGGTGACCGAGGGGTCTCACATTATAGGATGGTGGAAGCAGAGAGAGAAAGAGACAGACTCTCCTCTTCTTTCAAATCCCTCAGAACCACACTCCTGACCACCATTTTTAATCCATTCACTACCGTATGATCCTACAATCCAATCACCTCTTCAAGGCTCCACCTTTCAATTACTATAATAGTATCTCCCACCCCCTTAACAGTCACAGTGGGGGCTAAGTTTCTAATACATAAAACTTGGGGAACACAATTCAAGCTTCAATGACTTTTGCAGGGATGTAATTCAATCCACTACAGTACTTGCTTGTTCTTGTCTTTAGTTCTTCACAGGTCTACTCTGCCTAGAATATCCTTCCTACTTTCTTATTATGTCTCAACCCTAACAGTACTTGTCCAGGAAGCCTTCTCCAGGGTGAATGTGGGCTGTCAAACACTGTGAATTTTCTTTATTATAGACAACAAGCAGGTCATCACTGTACACATAAATTTTACCTTCCTACCGGACAACAAGCTTCTAGGGGCAGGGACATGTCTTCCTCAATGAAGTTTCCAAGCACCAAGCACAAGGCACACAAAGGGTGATCAAATCAATATTAACTGAATAAGCGATCGATTTGTTAAGTGAGTAATGGATGGAGTGGTAGAGGATGGCGTCCTGGAAGAAGGAAATATTTACTTAAGGTGTAAAGTTGAATGTTGGTTGTAATCCGTTTAGATTTCCATACTATTAGAATTTTACCCAAATAGTGTGGGCAACTACGAGACTTCTCTGGGCTCCAGAACAGATTTGCCTCAAGAACTCTGCTCTTCTTCATTCAGGCCAACATTTCTCCTGGGACCTTTGGCCGTGCTGGCTCTGAAAGAAGTGAGCCTGAGGTTAAGTGTGCTGGTTCATGCCGGGAACTGTAGAGGAAGTAGAGTGAAGGGTCTCAGGATAAAGGGGCTGAAGTGAGTGTTTGGGAGATGTGTTTGGGATTGCTCTAGGAAGCTCTTCCCGGGTCAGAAGAAAATTCTGGGCAGGAGATATTGTCTAGGATAAGGGATAATAGATACTGCCTAGGGAAGAGGTGCCTCTCAGTTTAATATGACTTTCACCTTGTATCTGTATGGAGTTTATAGTTTTTATGGGGCTCTTGGGGAGTGTGGCAAAGTAGAAAGAGCACTGAACTAGGATTCAGACATTTGAGTGCTTGTCTGTCATTAATCAACTGGGGGACAACAGTTCTGGGCCTCAGTTCCCTTTTCTGTAAATGAAGGAGAGGGTAGAACTAAATACTCTCTAAAGGCTATCTTCCATGATTCTGTAAAAATAGATATGGATTTCCCATGCCACTATTTTAGAAACTAAACATGGCAGGAGAGTAAGGTTAATGTCTTGGGCTGGATTCTCAGGAAAGTTTGAGGTGCTGGAGGACAGGGTAGAGTGAGGCTCTCCAGGGATTTTTGTTCATCTTTTTCTTCCCACCTTTTCCTTCCCTTCCTTCTACCTCTCTGGCGAGAGGCAGTGTGCTGAGGTGGCCAAATGCATGGGCGTGAGAATCAGACAGATGTAGATTTGAATCCTAGCTCTGCCATATACTGTGTGTGACCAGGGGCAGATTTCTTAACCTTCACTCGCCTAAGTTTTCTCATTTATAAAATGGAGTTTATCTTCCCTAAGTTCATCATAAAGGTTGAATGCTTGATGTAAATAAAGGATACAAAATATTTGTAATTATTCTTCCTCACAAATATTCTAATACTAACATTATTTATGTTTCTACCTTCAGAACTCTGATTTTGACAAGGAATTCTGTGATACTTTACTCCACTGTCTCACCTGTTTTCTATTTTGCATGGAAAAAGCTGAGAATCATGCATTTTTACTTTCACAGATTTTAATTGTCTCAGGATCCAGCTTTGCTTGCACCATAAATCTATTGAATTAGATGGCACAAGTTACAAGAACCAGAGGGCAGACGGTTTCCCCACCATTTTACAACATAAACATTATAAACAATAACATTTAAAAAATGCTGGCATTAACAGCATTCAAGAGTAACAGGATACTAATTCACTGAGAATATATATATATATATATTTCCTTGTTATATACTTAAAGGTTAGAGGAATAAAGGTGGTGCAAGGGAGGCTCTGGATTCCTTGTAAAGCTCTTGTGCACTTTAAAGTTTTAATAGCATTGTAGTAGGTATCTGTCATGCCTATACACTAGGAACTCTTAAAAGTAAATTTATTGAATTTCATGATGACAATGTTGCATAAGTTATCCATAAATTTTATCTTGATTCTGAGATCAATAGCTTCTGTAGGCAAAAAGGGAAATGGTGAGAATATTCAACTTTCTTCTAAATGCAGTTTTGAATGATACTTGCAATTATTTCTGTTATACCTTTAATTTCAGTTGTTGGAATGGTGATGTTTAGGATCTGCACTAGGACTTTACAAAGACTGTCCATGTAATGGCTTTGGACAGCCACCCTGCCTTGAGCCCTCAGTTCTGAGGTCCTCTGGCAGTATAGGTGAGTCCGTACCAACCCTAGACAAGTACATGGGCAAACATAGGAGCAGACGGTGAGCTCCTTGAAGGCAGGAGCAGTCTCACTCATTGGTATATATCCAGAACCTGGGGAAGTGAACGGCACTTTGCAGACACTTACTACTTAGTGAGTCTCAGAGTCTGAAGGTAAAGGGTCTCTGTTAAGCAGAAGATGGAGATGCCCTGGGTGGGAAAACCTTATAGTCTTATAAAAGTATATCTAAGGCATGTTATAAACCACAAGGTTCAACAATGATACTGCAGTGGGAATTGCCATTCCTCCCTCAGTTAACATCCCCATCTTGAATGACTCTGGAAATTGAGATTCTGAGATTACCTCAAGAAAGTAAGGAATGGAATCAAGGGGCCTTCTCAGCTAGAGCTAAAATACAAGGTTAGCAAGGTTTGAAATAAAGCACAGGTCCCAATGTGGGACAGTGTCCCCTTGGGTGAGGAATCCCCCTCACCAAATGTAGCCAACCAGATTTTATGGAGAAGTAGAAGCACTGGCCTGGCCATTCATATTTTAGGATACAGTGAAGGAAAGGAGTGACCAAAAAATTACACAAAATTACAAATAGGCCCACAAAAGTACAAGGTTAGCCTGACAGTTAATTAGAGGTTTGAAGGAAGAGAGACTGGCTGTTCTGCAAGGTGTTTTACTGGCTGAGATTTCAGGGACCCCAGCAAGTTGGGAATGGATGAGATCTGTTCATTTCTCCTTCACTGTAGTGAATCAAGCCTCCAATGACAATTTTTTATGTGTGTAGAGTCATGTTTTATCAGCTTCTTTCTGAATTATTGCTTATTGGGGGCCTCCAAACCATTTGAAGATAGTCAGAATGAAGTCAGATTTTCGCTGGGGAGTTAGAACATTCTGCTTTGGAGGAAGCAGTTGGTTATACATGCCACGCAGGGCCATCCTGGCTCCAGGAATCTTCTTCCTACCACATGCCAGAAGACATGGCACAGTCTTTCTGAGCAGGTCCTGGCTAGTGGCCCAGTGGCCTGGCAGCTAGACTTGGGTAGGAGGAATGTTTCCTCTTTTCCTCCTTTAGCAAGACAGGATCTTGTGGAAGGCTTTGCGGAACTCGACATTGAAGGTGGTGTAGATGACAGGGTTGAGGGCACTGTTCACGTAGCCCAGCCACGTGGTGGCGCTGTAGAGCTCTGAGGACACATGGCATGCACGGCAGTGGGTATTGAGAATGTGGGTCAAGAAGAAGGGCAGCCAGCAGACAATGAAGGTCCCTAGGTTGTGAAGAAAAACTGAGTAAAGGGTCTGCTTAATCCTTTGTCATAACATCAAAGTGACTCATGGTTGTCTGCTTTATGCATCCACCATGATGGAAGTTTTACGTATCTATTTACCTTTCACAACAACCCTACGAAGTAGGTGCAATTAGCCTTATTTCTTTTTAGATGAGAAAACTGCATGCTATTGTCTTTTATTCACCTCAGGCCTTTGTTACTAAACTAATTTTCTAGTTTGGTCTTTAGGTAGTTGTTTACTAGTCTTTTCTCCTTCTCAATTCAATTCAGACATTTGTTTAATGTCTGCTCATGCAAGACATGATCCTGTGTGCTGATAGGGAAGAAGACTTTAAAAACATGATGGACACAGTTCCTGCTGTTGAAGAGATTACATCTAGAGGTTCTAGTAAAGTCCCTAATACATGAAAAAGTTGAGGTCTTTCAGTGACAGTGAACAAGATGAATTGCTTTCATTAACTATACGGTAAATGTGACATCAATTTTTGATTTCCTTATTTAAATAAAGTTCATATATTTTTACTATAAAAATTAGCCCTGATTGTATACATTATGAAAAAGTTGGTAAATACAGAAAAGTAGAAAGAAGAAAAATAGCTACCCACTACTCAAAGACATCACTTTTAACATCTTGGTGAATTTCTTTTCAGTCTTTTTTTCTCTGTGTTTAAAATGATCTAGATGTTATCATACCAGATGACAGTAATGCTTTGCATCCCTAGTTTTTCACTTAATATTTTAAAATAAGAAAGCATTTATTACATATTCAATATGTGCTAGACACTTTTATTGAATCATTATCTTTAGTACTTGATTTATATGTTATAAATCCCTATGATAGACAGCAAAATACAGCTCAATTCGGTGGCTAGTTTAGCTTCATAAGTTTCAGTCTAGATCTTCTGAGTTTCCAATAGGGTTAATATTTATACACAATCCTTTTCCAATTGTCCTATAAACATTTCATGAATACAACTCTTATTGGATTTCCAGTTTTTGTCAAAAGTGGCTACCCTAGCACCCTCCACCAGCCCTACCTAATTTAACTTAACACAACCTAACCCAACCCAACCCAACTCAAGCAGACCCAAACTTACCAAGCACAATGGCCACCATTTGGGTTGCCTTCTTCTCCCGAAGTGGCACTCCCCTAGGTTGCAGGGGCCCCAGTTTCAGGGATGTTGATAACCTCCCATTACTGAGTTTTCGAACCTCTAAGCTGAGCTTGGGTGCCATGGTGGGGCTCAAGGAGTTCCGAGTCCTCTCCTCCTTTTTCAACTCTCCTTCTTCTTGGAAGTGTGGTCGCCCCAAGGCGGAGTCTTGGCAGATGCTGTAGTAGTGCTTCAGCTCCATGTGTGCCTGTCCAGGAGACAGGGACTGCAGGTGTGACAAGAGAGGGTCCTGATATTTCTGAGGATATTGTTTATCTTCTGAATGTTCCTGAAGGGAAAAGAGAATGCAAAGAAGGAAGAGGAAAACAACATTGTGCGAAACCTACAGAAGGAACATCTGAGAGAGCGGTGGGACCATGGGAAGTTAAGGGAAATTAATTCTGCTTCTGAATCGACACCTAAAAAGCACCTACTACATAGAGAACGTTTGATAATAGCAACAATCTCTTGAGGAGGGTAGCACAGGATTGTGGTTCTGCCTTGAGTTAGAATGACCCGGCTATTCAGAGGAACACGATAAGTGACACCACTGGATGTAAGCTGCAAAATTGGAACATGGGAAACTAGAAGAAAAATGACTCAGTTTCTTCAAAAAATAAATTGTAACGATAACAACAATGACAGTATTTACCAGTGCAAAGTGTGGGTCTTATCTCAATTTTGACTCAACCAAACCAAGTATAAAAAATTTACAAGATAATTGAGGAAATTTGAACATTTATTTGATATTAGGAAACTATTATTAATTTTTTTAGTGTGATGTTTTTTGTGGTTATGTGTGTTAGAAAAAGTCTGTACCCTTTAGAGGATCTTACAGCAGTATTTTTGGTTGACATAATATGATATTTGGGATTTGCTTCATAACAATCCAGTGGGTGTTTGTATGTAGGTGGGAGTGTAGATGAAATAAGATTGACCACGAGATGATAATTGCTGAAGCCATCTGATGGCCACTAGAGGGTTTGTTATATTTGTCTTTCTCCTTTTTTAATTTTTGAAATTTTCCGTAATAGAAAGTTCAAAAAAGAAAAAGAAAAAGAAAAAGAAAACCCAGGATTTCTTCTTAACTTTTCTACTTAGTAGACATATCCTTGGGCAAGTTAATTTAATGTCTCTGAGCCTCATTGGTAAAACAGAAAAGAAATTGAGAAAAATGGGTTTGGGATAAGTAGTTTCTGAGAGTAGAAATCTAAAGATATGCAAATTTTCCTGGCATTTTTGGGGGGTGCAGGGTATGTGTATGTGCCCAACATCTGAACTTCTTTCCATGCTAGAAGAATCAGACACATGTCAATCTTGAATAGGGGGCAGGACTCCCCATCTCCCATTACTGAAGCCATAAAAGGCAGATATTCACACCACACCCTCCCCTTGCACCCCCTTCACCCCCACACAACTAGAGCTCTGGCACGTGAACCAATCCTGGCCAATTGAGGAGATTCACTCCTGCGACTTTGGACTGTAACTAGTGAGGCAGGGAGACTTCAGAATTCATCTAGCAGTGGTGAAATACAATGTCCCATGTCTTAGGTCTTCTAGCCAGATTGTTCCTTAGGCATGAACAGCAACTTCCGAAACTCTTCTTCAACCTTCTCACTGAGGCCATGAGCTACCTGACAGCTTTGCAGTAAATTCCTACCTAAGTTAGTCAGTGTCAGCAAACAAAACCCTCATTTCCCTCTCCTTGGTTCAGGAATCATAGTCTTCCAGACACACAGTGCTGGCACATTGCACACACTCAGAAACATGCTTGAATGGATGAATGAATAAATGCAAGGGGTCTTCAAGATGACTAAGTGTTTTTGAAACTGTGCTGCACAGAGATATTCTTACAGATTCTAGGAGAATATATTTTAGGAATTTTTTGGTGTTCATTTTGGTGGGATTTTCTAATAATTAATATAAGCATATTCTGTTTTATCTGAATGACAATTTATAACCAAGGTTATGTTTATGATTAAGCTGGCACCTATTAATCTTCTAAAAGTGACAATATTTAACTTCTAATGCATTATTTCTGAAACTACAGGAGTGGGAACAAATTTTTCGGAGTGTCTATGAACTTTCAGATTTGAGAACACTGATCTAGTACACTCTGTTTCCATTTTACAGATGTGGAAATTCAGTTGTATAGGAGGAAAGTGATTCTTCCGCAATTATATATTGACAAGTGTATTTTCGGCTCTTTCTGCAAACCCTTATCACTACCTCTAGGACTGGCATGGGGAAACACCGGATTCCTCTGGGTCTGGCTGGCAGAGCCCTCCACTCCCAGATGGCAGGATAGAACCCAATCCTCCACAGGCCTTTTGACCTTGCAGCCCCCTCAGATCTTGGATCTTACCACAGGCTGCATTAAGCTGCTTACCTGTCTTTCATCATTTACAGCAAGAGCCTCTAATTGCTACATCAGGCCTGTGTGAAAAGTGGTTAATTAACTACAGGGATTGGACAAGGCTCACACCTTCATCATGGGGTTTTGAGGTTTTATTCCTAATGTGGAGTTCAGGGAGAGGAATGCTGGTCTTACATTTAACACTTCCAGGCTCCATTCTGCACTCTGCCAGCTGGAGGAAGCAGAGATGGCTTGAACTGGAAGGACAAGTTTCAGGGTGACCATGAAATTGTCTGGTTGTACCCACATTCAATGGCAAATAAGCACTTGAAAGTCTCCTTTCTCTGCTCTTCTGGGCTCTGTCCATGTATGTTTCATTGCTATCCTGTTCCCTCTGATGCAGGAGGCTCTGGATGACATCTTCATATCACATCCAGGAGTCATTGGCTCCAGTCATTGGGATCTAATTCAATAGTCAGATGCTTTCTGAATACCATTTGGTGAATTCTATTTTGAAGATTAAATTGGGCAGAATCTCAGATCTTGTTGTATACTACAGGTATATGTGTGAGAATTGGGGCTAGATTTCACTTTGGGGTGGGAGTAGAATGGAGACAAGCCAGCATCTCGACAAAAGGTCTCTTATTCTTTTCCTATAATCAAAGACGTGGCTTATACTATTCCTGTGGCATCTGATGGAAATCTGGCCCTTATTGAAAACTGCTGAATGGGGTGCAGATGTAGACAGGAAGACTAGGGTAGTTGAAGGAGAAACAGTCAGTTGTGGGTTAAGCTCTATGTAGTTGAGCCACGTCATACGTAGCCATGTAACATGACAGTGCTTTGAAGGCAATGTTTTCATATCCTAAGCCTTGGGTCCTGCCCTCCTATTTCATGGGGACCAATGGTATTATTCTACTCAACCCTTGGGACTTCAACTTTGAGAGTCTGACCTTCACTCAGGTCATCAACGATTGACCTAGACATTTGCATTGGGTCTGCCTTTAAGATCAAACTCAGTTCTTACTTTGTCTATGAAGCCCTTTCTGAGAGTATAGGTCTTTCTTTTCTCATAACCTCCATAGCATTTCATATCTGAGTCCTTAATTATCTTTGTCTCACATTTGGCAAACATCCTATTCAGTTCTGGGCTGTTCATTAACTTTGGGCAAAGGTGTGTTTTGTTTGCTTGTGTAGAGTCTATGCTCCATGAAGGTAGGCACTGTATAATATTCCTGCTGTCCCTTCCCTAGTAGATTACAAGTGATCAGTATTAATCCATTCATGCTTCAAGTATATCATGGGTAAATTACTATGTGCCAAGGGTAAGCAGAATTTAAAGCCCAAGCAATGGGAAGATCAGTGCTAAGACAATAGTCTTCCTTTTCAGAGCCTAGAAAGACCCAATAAAATGCATCATCGGTATTCTGTTCCACCAACTGGTCAGTGCCTTGACACAGGGACAAATCTAGTGAGGGAAAAAGGTTTCAACAGACTCCAATGATTCTTGGAATGAGTGGTTTGTACAAAAAGTTGATTCTGGGAGCCCACTTTGGAACAAGGCCACACCAAAACCTCAAACCTGTGGGACATTTGAACTGCTGGCCATTGGGTGAAATGAAAGACTTTGAAGGAAAGCACAACAAGCCCAGACACTATCCTATCATCTTGCCCAGTTAAGTGGGCTCTAGGGAAGACTACCAATGCACTCTTGAGATTGGGTTTCCTACCTTCAACGCACAGACAATACCAGCAGATTAGAAGGAGGATCTGTGTCTCCAGTGCAGCAATACAGGCAAAATCATGTGCTGCTGGACACAAGGCTGGGAGGCCTGGGGGTGGGGTATTATCTTCCCTCTGTCCCTCCAGGGTGCTTACTTGTTGGGGGAAGCTGTGCCTGACACTGATGCACTGACTGTTCTGCCGAGTGAGAATCCGTTTCCTTCTCCTTTGTCTCAACACCATATAGATTCTGGCATAGATGAGGACAGTCACTCCAAAGGGCAGGTAGAAGGACACCACTGAAGAGTAGATGACAAAATCAGGGTTGGAAATGGAGCAGACAGTGGGGTCCCCTGTGGGTGAAAGAAGGGGAGAAGGTAAAGCAGCCTGCCAAGTCTTACACCTCAGTAGGGAGCACAAAACATGGCCCCGTATCTTGTGCAGTGTCTCCACCTTCTAATGCATATGGAGGAGGGGGATGCAGTCGCAGACACCTATGTTGTCAGCTCCTTAAGGGTAATTCATCTTTGTGTTTCTCACAGTACACTTAAAAAAAAACTTACCAACGATTATATGCCAGACACTGCTCTGCACTGGGGCTGCAAAGATGAGTAAGACACCGTCTGCCCTTGAAGGAGCAAACAGTCTAGATAGACAGATGACCCCTTCCATGTGATGTGGTACATGTCACACAGGGGAATGCAGCCCAGGAGGCTGGTGGCAAGCAGGGGGAGGGAGTTTCACAGGACGGAGGCTCCTGGGAGGGATGCAGCCCCCAGAAGAGGGCCTGTTGGTGTAGAAACCTTAGAGGCTGTCGGAGTGCAATGAAAGGAAGAAGTCTTCTTTGCTGAGAATGCCAGGTCTCCGGTTCTGAATCTCGGATGTGGGGCAGGTGGCGGCTGAATACAAAACAGGCATTTGTTCTTTAAGGGAATCCCAGCACTGGTCGTGGGCGGATTGGGAAGAGGGCTGGTGATGATATTGTCATTGTGGAGAATGTGAATTAAGAAGGGTCCTTGTCCCTGCTTTATAACCTGACGTGTTCCTGCCACTCCACCTTAGGAGGTCCCTAAAGCTTTGCCTTCTTCACTAGCAGGGGTTGAGATTCCTCCAGTGTCCAGGATGGGGTCTTAAACTTGCCCCATCTTGAAAGAGAAAAGAGAAGTAAGGTAATATCTGCCAGGTGATGAGCCAAGAGCTTTGTACACGTTATCTTACCTAATTATTATGACAGCGCTATGTGAGGTGGGTGCCATTACTGTCTCTATTCCCAGATGAGCAGACTAAAGCTCAGGGAGGCTCAGCAAGCAGCCCAAGGCAGTGCAGTCTGAAGGAGACATTCCCCAGCCAGTCTGACCCCCAAACCAATGTTTTTCTTGTAATTTTGACTCTCCCCCTCTGATGGAGTTTGGATGTGTTGTCCCCTCCAAAACTCATGTGGAAATTTGATCTCCGTGTGGCAGTGTTGGAAAGTGATTGAGTCATGGGGGCAGATCCCTCATTAATGGATTAATGCTCTCCCTAGGGGAGGGGGGACTAATGAGTGCGTTCTTGCTCTATTAGTTCCCGTGAGAGCTGGTTGTTTGAAGAGACCCTGGCACCTTCTTTCTCTTTCTCTCTCTCTCGCTTCCTTCCCCTCGCCATGTGATCTGCTTGTACCCACTGGTTACTTGCTGCTCTCTGCCATGAATAGAAGCAGCCTGAGGCCTGCACCAGATGCAGCTGTCTCAGAGTTGTAAGCCAAATAAACCTCTCTTCTTTATAAATTGCCCAGTCTCAGGTATTCTGTTATAGCAACACAAACGGACTAATACACCCTCCCCCTGCCACTGTGACATGGCACATTTGCATTTCATCCAGCACTGTCGGCAACAACTGTTGGCACAGCTGGCCAATCTTCATAAAGGGTTGGGGATTCTCCAACCCAAAATCTGGACTTAGAAGATACAGTCTCAGGTGTAAGAAGGTGGGGAGAGGGCAGTGGCCACATCAGCCCTCATTCTGCTTCTTGGTCTTCTGAGGTAGGAAGAGATCAGAGAGCCCAAGATCTCACCACCCAGATCTGCCATTTACTAACTGTGATCTTGGGCACATTACTATGCCCAAACTAGGTTTCATTACCTGAAAAAGAAGGATAAAAATATTGTCTTATATAATGGTTGTGAGGATTAATGAGAACAAACAATAACTATTATTATTATTTACTATTATTGTTAATAATTATTTATCATTTTCCTCCCCTGAGCTTTTGAACTGAAGAGGGAAGGTATTATTTGGAATGGAAATTTGGAGAGAGCCTTGAAGGGAACAGTGTTTGTGGGAGAGGGAAGGGAGCGATAGCTAAGAACTAAAATGAAAAGAAAGAGTGTGCTTGGTGGTGAGTGAGTCATTTTTATGATGACGCTGCCTCCGAATCTTTATAAACTACTGCCAGATTCTCTGGTTCTTTTGGTAAGGGGGTAAAATTCAGGTAAAATTCATGTCATCTCACCACAGCCCGCATCAACATCCTTTAGGAAAGGCTTTTAAGGTTGGAGTAGTGGTCACCAAAGTGACATCTTCTGGCATTCTGGGGTTGAGGGGAGGGATGGGGTGGCAGCGGGTGCTTTTTCTGAATCTCTAGGAAGCCGTGTTGGCTGCTCCCATGTTATCAGTGTGTGACTGTTATCCCTCCCGTGCCCTCAGCTCCCCTGTTGTCAGTGTGTGACTGTGACTTAAATGCCTCCTCTAATGAGGAGGGGGTCTCAGCATGTTTTGCCGTGGGAGGGGGCCAGAGGGCTGGCCAGGCTGTCTTCCCACCGCTCACCTTGTGGCCATCCTTGGTGTGCTGGCATTCCCCCTCTGTGCCTCCACACACACTCTCTATGCTCCTCTACCCCCTTCTGGGTTCTGGGAGGCTGACCTCTAAATTTTACATATATGAACGACTTTTAAAAATCCAAAGTCAGAAGTGGGTGTGGTATGCTTTTATTTGTGTAAAAATGGCTACACATACACAGGCATGTGTGCACGTGCATGTGTGTGTTTGTTTCAAGCATTATCTTTCAAGAATACTAGTGTTTGCTTCTAGCGAGGGAGGTGGGGGAACTAGCAATCTGGAGTAGGAAGGAGACCTATGTATAACCATGTGTGTATCTCATTACACCTTATTGATGTTTTATCATGTGCAAAATAAAATACTGAAAGTATGTGTATGAGAAAGAAGGAGAGTGAAGAGGGAGCACATAGCTATTTTAGGGTCTCTGATCAATGAAGACCCTCATATGTAATTGCTGAACTTGCACTGTCATCACTTCCCTAAGTAAACCGCTGCCCATCCTTAGACTGAGCTTTGCAGCCTCTCCCAGAATTTCCCCATGCTATGAGGTCTTGTGACTGCATAGCAGGCAGGGTGACACTGGGGACACGTAGCCAGTGAGTGTGGCCCTGGCCCAGTCCCCAGAAGGTTTGTCCTGTCCGCAGGGCAGAGGGAGGCACCACACAGCAGCAATTCAGAAAGCTTCTCTGCTGAGTCCTGAAGAGGTGGTGAGGGCAGTGAGCTCCCCACCCTGCAAGAAGTTGAGGCTTTCCTAGCAGGTGCGGTGCCTCTCTTTGATGATTTAGCCAAAACAGTACTGCGCTGTCAGCACAATAGCTATTGAATGAATATATGAACAATGAATAAATGAGCAAAATGTACAAATTAGCATTTTATATAAGCACATCAGCACTCACTGGCTGGAGGACAATGCGGAAGGTTGGGGTGGGGTTGGGGGGTGGGGTATTACTCCTCATTCTCAGAGATTGAAGATGCTTATCCCAACTAATCTCAGCATCGAAGGAGGAAAGGATGATGATGAAGACTCATTTACTTACTCATTCAACAAACCTTTACAGAGCACCTACTGTGCTCAAAGCACTGTGCTGCATAATAAAAACACTAAAGAGCTCTACTAAGGGGTCTAAGAGGCTTTGTGGGCCAGCCTGGGAACAAGCTCCATAGTGACATAAACAACAAGGTCATAGCAGGTTGACTTGGAAGATTTGTGAACTTCAAACTTCTTGAAGGATTTGAGCCCAATTTGATTTCAAAGACAGGAGATGCTGATGAATCTGATTTTAGAATGAGCTTATTATTCTTTTAACTTCGTGCTTCCATTATTCTTTTAACTTTTTTAGCAACTAAGTTCCCCCGGCTCCGGTGTTCTGAAAGCCAGCTGAGGGGTTCTATTGCTAAAAATCAAATAAATAGCACTCCTCCATTTCTTTTTTTCAAAGGAAAATCAAGCCAGCTGATAGAATCTTTTTAACTTTAAGTTTTTCTCTCGAAGCTTTCTTAAACCCTGTCACCAGTTATTGCTTATTCTAGAATTATTTTTTATAACACAATAGCTATCTGATTTAGCAGAAATTTAAATACAAGTTCTTTTCCTTATTGATGAAATAAAAGGAGTGGGCTACTCATTCAGGGATCCTTAGGGTTTCCTCTAGCATCGACATACCATGCTGTGCTGTCAGTAGGGGCTGTTGATGTGACATTTGGCTAGACTGCTGGGCCTCTGCTTGGAGCTGGGGCAACTCTGGTCAGTCAGGCCCCACAGCCTTGGAACTCTCTGTGAGCTGAGATCCCACCTTACGTTACTCTTTCCTCGGAGAACAGGAGCAACTCCAAGTTGGAAGAGACTGAAGTTCCACTTTTCTCTATCTTATGTTCTCTAACAATTCATAATCGCATGAGTCAGCCCATGTCATTAAAAGAACAGCTCTGCCAGAAACTTCTTTATCGCATTGCACTTCTTAGTGAAAGTCCAGCTGCTTCCAGCGTAGGGTGTTAGTGGCAGTATCCTGCCTTTTCCCTCGACATTCCACACGGGGAGTAGACAAAATGGCTAAGAGAATCCAATTGTATTAGGCTTTCGAATGCACTTGGGAAATTCCTTAAAGATGGGAGAAGTGCTGGAGAAACCCACATCTATCAGAATAAGCAAGCTGTACCATGAAGGTCAGATTGAGGCAGAGAAAGATGGCAGGGCTTTCCCGTCTTGTGTTCTGCTCTCCTATTCCCCGAACTGAGTTCTAGAAGGAGGCAAGTCATCTCCTCTACAGCCACCAGCAGAACTACTGCTTAGATCTTCCACGAAGCAGATGCGTGGTTAAATTCTGAGGCCCAGAAACCTTTTCTAATAAATAATAACAACAATAATACCAGCTAATATTTATGGGGCTCTTAAAACAGATCTGACACTTTGACACAGTATGTGAATAATGGGAGGGCCTACTGCGGTGTTATTAATTCATCAACTTAAAAGTAAGACAGACGGTGAGAGACGAGAGAGAAGCGAGGGCGCACATGCTAAGTCACAAGCCTCTTTTGCCTTCTCGATTCTATATTTGAAAATCCTTTTGGAAAGATTTTCTGAGTTTTGTTTCTGGAACAATAATGATCTCACTGGTGGCAACAACATTGCCATTAGCTCATCATTCTTCTTTACTTTAGATGTTGACATTAGCTGGCAAGTCTGTCTAATGTCAGATTTTGAGACTGTTTCAACTGTTGCCAGGGTGTGTGTGTCTGTGAGAGTGAGCCAGGCCGCCCCCGCCAGCCTCCGAGAATGAGCAAAAGGAACCACGCTCAGCCCTGCAAACGTAGTGGGATGTGCAGCAGGCCGGGGCTAAGCGGTGCTTGTTAAGTAAGTGCCCCTCACTACAAATTCCAACTTAGAGTGCATTTACATGTAGAGACAAGGTTATAGAAGGGGACTTAGTTATCTGACTGACCCATGAAGCATTTAACACTCACCGAAAAGGGTATTTTCGTGCCACAGAGTCAGCCTCTACAGCTGTGTTAGGGGATGCTGCTTTGCAATGTGCGCAAGTGCACGCGTGTTTGTGTGTATATATAGTGTTATTCCGTTAAAATAACCAAGTAATGAATGGTAAAGAGCAATGCAAAGATGATAACAACATCATATTTTAGGAACACCCTGGGTGAACCAGGCAAATATTTGTTGATAACTTGGCTACCTAACTATGAATGTGGCAGAGAAACAAGCCTGACCTCGAACACGTGGTATGTGCCACATATGTTATCCCGACTTAATCCTCATTTAATTGCAAAGAGTCTCTGCGAAGGAGGTAGAGTGGAGTTACAGCATATGTAGGGTTAGATTCTGAAGTCAATGAATAAAGAGAAAATTATATAGACTTAAAACTTGCTTTGAAAATCCCCTGAATCACATTTAAAAATATACATGTTTTATTATAACCCTGAACCATAATAAATAAAGATGTATGATACATATAATAATGTGTCATATATTATAGAGTTCATATAAAACATGTAATTTTAGAGGTGAAGTTGCTGGGCTTATTTGTAGGGGGCCATAGATAGAAATAAATATTGAAAACTTCCTAACTAAATATATAGGCTGAGTCTATATATTTGACTTTGCTTAAGTTTATGATCCACTGTATTATTATCCCAAATTTCCCAGTAAGGAAACCAAACCCAGAATAGTTAAGTAGCTTGTTCAAGGAGACACAGCTGGTAAGTAGTAGAGCTAGAATTTGCATCTAGGTTTTTCTGACTCCAAAGTCTCTATTTTCCTATATGTGTTCTGACTTTTAAATTATTGTCCAGAAAATGACACGTGGAAGACTATAAATTAGGATTTGCCTGTATTTATATGTAATATATTACATGTAATACCTGAATACATAAGCACATGGCTATGGGACTAGTACATATATACCAGAAATTTGTGAACCTGGAACATAGTAGGAATTGAATTAACCAATCCTAATGAACAGAATAAGAAATCCAGATGAACACTAGAACACTAGTCAATCAGGTCTCTCTTAGCAAACACTCAGTGTATATTGTCAATAACCATCACTTTACTATATGTGTTAATAACTTTCATTCAACACATGAAATTCCTGAGGCTGAAAGATGAACATGGTACAGACACAGAGGCACTGATCCATATGTGGTGTAAATATAGATTGGTGTCATATGCTTAAAATTCAAAGCATCTCAGATTGTTCATCCATCTATCCATCCATCCTTCCAGTAGAATATATAGCATGTGCCAACCATTGTAGCCAGAATTTCTGTATATGAAAAATAAAAAATACACGCTCTAGTAATTTGGGAATCTATGCTAGTTCCCAAGTGTCAGAGATGATTCTTATTGAGTAAAAAGTTAGAAATATATATCCTATTCCAGGACTTTTATGCTATGTTATTTTGCACTGTAAGTCTGTTATAAATTGTCATCTTTTCATTAGCAAAACTCATCTGAATTATTAATACGGCTTGGTTTTTTAACTGGTACATTTATACAAATGAGTACAATGACATTTCTTTCAAAATAGGAATGAGCCAGACTTTTCATTAATTGGGGCAGAACTTTCTCCCTGTGCCAACGATTGATGAGGTTTTGCTTTATATTTTATTCATAACCAACAAAGGCCAGAGCTTTGCAGTCTATGCATCCTCATTTGATTTCAAATTACACTGACCAGGGGTCAGAAATCTCAGGTTTGGGTACCACTCGCAGCCACTTGGGTATGCTGTGAATCAAATGAGTGCTGGAAGTGAAGCCATCATTGTTACCTGTGGTGTTGAAGCCAAAGAGGAGAGGGCAGGACACGGCAAAGGCCAGTACCCAGACGGCTGTAATCATGAGGGCCACACGCCGACAGGAGCTCTGTCCTGTGCCATGCTGGTAGTGAACTGGCATGACCACCGCGGTGTACCTGTAAAAGGAAGAGGAGTAAGGATAGGCATGAAGAGATAGCACGGGGAACTGTCCAAATGACAAGTCAAAAGAGGTTACTTGAGAAATAATCAGTTTGATACTGATGGCCTGTAGCTGACTCAGCTACATAAGCAGTTCTCTAAGAAAAACATCAATTGCCTTGAAGGGGGCCTCGTGACTTGGGTGAAACATCCTGTTCTTAACCGAAGAATTCATGTAAGTTCTTAAAATTGTTAATGTACCAATTAATGTACAGCCTGCTAACTCTGAATAAGCCACCAAGTTATCTTTAAGATTAGCCAAAGCATCATCTTACACGTAGACGCTTGTCCTGCACATAGACATTTTTTGCTGATGTGCTGTATTCTGTAACCAATGGTTGTAGCCTCTGCACTTTACCCACCAATGAAAACTGGACAACTCCAGTGTGGGGAGACCCTCTTCCTTTTCTAAACTTTCCCATAAAATCTTTCAGCTTGTAACAGACTTTGGGGCACTTCTCAACTTTGTCAGTCTGTGTTTCTCAGGTTGATCTTCACATTGGCTGTACATAAACCTTCATAAAAGTACTTCTGCCTCAACAGCCTTAATTTCGGTCCATGATACATATGGCAGGGGAAAATAATTTAGTTGGAGAAAGTTAGGGAGAAAAGGGTGTTTGAGTGAAAATAACAGAAAGGTCGAGATGAAGAACTCACTGAGGGGGATGAACAGAGAAAGGAAGGAAGACTGTGAAGGTGAACGCAGCATCGCTGGGCAGTGGGGCGCTTCTGCACCAGCTCTGACTGATTGCCCAGCACAGCGGCCTGCAGTCACCCACCTCCACTCTGAAGTCTCTGGGTGCTGGTCAGGGCACCTCTACGCTCTTCCACAGTTTTTCAGACAGTGATAGGACTGTGCCCCAAAAGAATGCTTACTCCCTGCTTGTATCCTAATATAAATTCTAACCCTTGTACTGATGACTATTCCAAGTAGCAGAGGTTTTGAAAATAGACATGAGTAATATACAATGGAGGCTTTTTTAAAATCCAGTTTTCATGCTTTTATGTGCTCTTTGCTCTCATGGAAAATTGTTTTATTTTCTGTGGCAACTCCTCACACATATACCCAGCTGCTTGCTGGACTTACCTGGACAGGTGTTCCATAGTCATCTCAAACTCAAGGTGTCTGAAACAGATCTCCCCAGCTTCCTGCATCCCTTGTTCTAGTTCTGCTGTCTGCCTTTCTTCAAGACATCCAGACCCAATACTCAGGCCTTTTGACTCTCCCTTTACCTTTCCATATATTTGCTCACTCATTCATTTAACCTTTCATTCAGTATTTGAGTCCCTACTATATGTCAGGATCTATTCTGGATATATAGAGATGTGCAAAAGGGACATTGTCCCTGTCCTCATTTAGCTTAGAGTTGAGCAGAGTGGATGAATGAGAAAAAAAAAAAAGATGTTAATATAAAATGAAGAGTGCCATGAAAGATATAAGCTGGGTGATGTGTTAGAGAACAGACAAGGAGGTGAGGAAGGGGCAAACCAACAGAGTGGGCAGGGAAGTGAAGGGTGTTAGAGGGGGTCAGCCACAAAGTAAGGGTGGGAGGAACACTCCAGGCAGAAGAACACAGGTCCTGGGCCGGCCCGTGGCTCACTCGGGAGGGTGTGGTGCTGATAACACCAAGGCCCCGGGTTCGGATCCCATATAGGGATGGCCGGTTTGCTCACTGGCTGAGCGTGGTGCTGACAACACCAAGTCAAGGGTTAAGATCCCCTTACTGGTCATCTTTAAAAAAAAAGAAGAACACGGGTCCTGTAAGTTTATCCATTATGATGTCTCCCTCATCTGTCCACCCATCCCTTTCCTACTACCTGCTCTCTATGATGGCTACTGGCTCCGCCCCGGGTTCGGATCCCATATAGGGATGGCTGGTTTGCTCACTGGCTGAGCGTGGTGCTGACAACACCAAGTCAAGGGTTAAGATCCCCTTACTGGTCATCTTTAAAAAAAAAAAAAAAAGAAGAAGAACACGGGTCCTGTAAGTTTATCCATTATGATGTCTCCCTCATCTGTCCACCCATCCCTTTCCTACTACCTGCTCTCTATGATGGCTACTGGCTCCTGGCTGGTAATTTCCTCAAGTCTCCCTCCCCCACCTCCCCAGCTGAAAACTGTCCGAGATAGGCAGAATTCTAAGACAGCCCGCAAGATTTCTGCCCTGTATAATTCTGTCCTGTTGCGTGTCGGCTGAACCTAAGCACATGATATAATATCACTTCTGCCATTACTAATCAGTTAACTTTAAGTTAATCAATAGGGAGATCAGCCTGGGTGGGCCTGACCTAATTGGTGAGCTTTTATAAGGGCCTGGGCCTTGTCTGAATTCAGAGAGATTCAAAGCATGAGAAATCATCCCACTGACCGTGAGAGAACAAATTTTCATGTTTTGGAAAGGATCACTTGGCAGCAAATGATAAAAGGCCTACAGGAGCTGAGAACAGCCCTGGTTGACAGCCAGCAAGAAAGTGGGAACTTCAGTCCTACAACTGCAAGGAACTGAATTCCACCAATGACCTGAATGAGTTTGGAAGAGGACCCCAAGCTCCAGATGAAAACACAACCCAGCCTACACTTTGATTTCAGCCTTGTGAGACTCTGAGCAGAGAACCTACCTACACTGTGCACAGAGATCTGACTTACAGAAACTGTGAGATTAAAAAATGGGTGTAGTTTAAGCCTTAAATTTGTGATACTTTTTTCTGCAGCAATAGAAAATGAATACAACTCTCAATGGCTCATCTTTTACCCATAGGTCAAACTTAACCTTCCTCATCATGATCTCAACTTACCTTGCCAACCTGACCTCCCTTTAATCCCTGACACTCATAGCTCCAGCCAAACTGGCCTAGTGATAGGTGCTCTTTAATTGTCAGAGACTGGAGTCTTAGTTCAACCCATTATCCCTTCTTCTTCCCTGGGTAGCTCAACCTTGCCCTCCCTTAATCCAGCAACCTTCCCAGTCCTCTCCATCTTACAGAGACCTCTAACTCTGCACTCATAACACTCCTAACCCAATCAATTACATTGCCTTCCTGCATGCAGTTGTCTTGCCTCATTATTGAACTTGTCTGGTGGCTGGAGAGAGATAGCCTCCACGTGATTGTTACCTGATGGCTCAAATCATCTTATAGCCTTGGCATTCCCCATAGGTCTTTGCACAAGGCAAGTAGGTAGAAGCTGTTGACTGATCATCTCAAAGGTCATGAAGGCTCCTTCCTCATAAGAGGACAGTTCTAATCTCAGCCAGACTCCAAGGATCTAAGGTCTATAGCTGGCTCTACATATGGCTCAACATGTTTGTCTTCTCAGTTTCCAGGGAACCTGGAACCAGATTCAGGGCAGGAGCCTCCTTCACCTTTCTCATACACATTAAGGCTTGGGGCTGGAGAAGGGAAGGATATTTGCTGGGATGGAGGGGGTAGGGCAATGCTCCCTGATGCTCCTCCTGTGTGTGCCCAGCTGCTATGTACCAGCACTGCCTGAATCTGCCTCTTGTACATCCAGTTTTAGAGTGTAACATTAGTGTTCTCAAAAGAGCAGCTTACAGTCAGTGAGTTCTGAGACAAAGGTAAACTCTGCAGGACTTGGCCTCAGCACCATGATGTGTGACAAAGGTAGCTTCTTTCTCAAGAGGGAGAAATAGAGGTCCTTATTTAAAAAGGTCAAATTAAGATCCCACCACCAACCCCAAACCACTGATAAACCAGTTCCCTTCTTCTGATGCACATGCAAGTCCTCCTTTGAGTCCCTCCTGTGGCTATGAAGGAGCAGAGCAAGTAGCACGCGGTGTTCCTCCAGGCCTCTCACTCTCCTCAAGGCTTCAAATCAAATGTGTGACTCTGAGGCATCTTGGAGGAGAGCCTGCACCTTGAGTCCTGCTGCTGTCATGAACACGGTGGGGGAAGGAAAGCTGTGACCCACTCTTCCACTGGCCCAGACCTACGGTTGGTCCAAAACCTCCCATTTACATAATGTCCTTGGATGTAAAAGAGCCTGACCATCTTGTGTATTCAGTGGTATGCTGGTAAATGGCTAACAATTGGATCTCCAGGTGAAAAAAGTCCTTATTTGTGACATTTGCCAATTTCCATGGTGTAAATACTCCCACCGTTGCCCATTTCAAGCTACCATCAAAGGTTTGATAACTGGCTCAAAATTCCTAAAATTTCCCAGTCTGCTCTTGTAGCCATCCAGCACGCCACTGAGAGCTGAATACTTTCCTAAATATGCTATAATATTCAGTAACTCCTCAGAGATGCCATTAATTTCATGAGCCATCTAATGTAGGGAACTCTGGCTCCATTTTATACAGGAGGAGGCAGCAACACTGGAGATTAATGATGAGCCTAAGTTCCTGCAGCGGGTCGTGGCAGAGCCAGGTCTCCACCTCTGAGGCCAGTTTCTCTCCCAAGTGCTCCACCCCCTCTCAAAGGCATGGACAAGTCTCTGAGGCCTTGCGGGGGACTGGGCTTCTTCGGGAAATTCGGCATGGCAGGCTGGTTTGTACTTGGCAGCACTGTGGATGCCCAGAATCGAGTTTCCTCAATTAGCTTTATTCTGTTAGTCGCCTGTAGGTCCTGTTAAAATGCGGATTCCCAGGCCATGCCCCTGGAGATTTTGTCAAGTATTTCTGGAGTGGAACCCAGAAATGTGTATTTTTAACAAGCAAGTACATTTTTATAGCATAGACAAGTTTGAGAAAGTCTGCCTTAGGGAAAATTTCTCTGCCCAAGATGCTTGTTATCTTGGGGTGAGAAATGAGAGACGAGCCTACAGTGTACCACATTACATTTTTTCCTCATTCTTTTAAAAACACCCTTAAACTGTTAGAATGGAGGAGGATTTGGTGACAGACACCGAAGCAGTCCCGGAATCAGCCATCGGAGGGCACCATAATGCAGCGAGAACTCCGCCAGCTCAGCCGGGGTGAGAAGTTCGCCGCACAGCTGGGGGCTCTCCAGGCTCTGCCGGGAGGCAGAGAGGGACAGCCCGGCCCCGGCTCCTGAGCCCCGCAGGGACCCCGAGATCCCACCCGAGCAGACTGCTTCGCCTCTGGTTTCCACTCCAGCGATTGCGAATGCCCGCCCGCCCGCAGGCGAGGGCGGCGCCAGAGTCCCCAGAGGGAAGGGCTGGGCTCGGCCCAGGGCCACTTCTGAACGTGGGCCCGCCGCGCTCATGGGGACATCCTAGGGCCGCCCCGTCGCCCCTGTGCCAGGGCTCCCTCCCCCGTGTTTGAGCTCCTAACCCTCTGGGCCCTTTCTGGTGTGGATTACCCTGCGGACCGGAGCACCGGCGGTGTGCATGGTGGTTAAGTCCGTGGGCTTTGGAAACACTGATTAGCGTCAGAATCCCAGCTCTGCCACTTTCCGGTGTGGCGGTGGCCAGTGGTTTGACTTCTCTGAGATTCAGTTTCCTTATCTGTACAATGGGGATAATGATTCCTGCCCCATAGGGCTGTTATAAATATTGACTGAGATTATCTCTGTGAAGTCATTTAGCAAAATGCCTGGTACATATTAAACATTGAAAAGACTGTTTGTTATTGTTGTTGTCATTATTATTGTGCTAGCTCGAGAGATCAGTGATTATCGGTGAGTTTATGGTTGTCTTCCCATTTAATCCTCCTAACAACCCTTTGAGGTAGTTGCTATTACCTCTGCTACACAGATAACGGAACTGAGTCCCTGAGAGGTTAATTGACTTGCCCAAGGTCACATTTGCTATCAAGCCATACAGCCTGGGGTTTTGGCCAGGCTGTATGACTCCAGAGCTAGGAGGCTGGGAAAGAGGCTGGCACCTCAGCATCTCTAAGTAAGGCAGTGTGCGGTAGTAGAAAGAAGCCAACTGAACCCTTACTCCTGTACCTACTGGCTGTGTGAGCCTGGCAAGCCGACCTGCTCATTCTAGCTTCGGAATCTTTATTTGTCAAATGGGGATAATACACCTGCCTTGCCAGGTTGTTGTGAAGGTTAGCAATAATAAATGAAAAGCTGTTAGTGCCTGTCACATAGTACAGGCTAAATAAATGGTAGCTGTTTTTATTTTTGTTGTTTTTGCTTCTAGTCTCATGCAAGTTAGATTAGCACAGTGGTAGCCAGGGCATGGAAGATACAGGAAATGTCTCCATTTAGTTCAAGAAAATTGCACCTATGGAGGTGGGCTGCCAGCCTGGCCAGAGGCCCTTCCTTAGTGTCCCATTCCCACCTCCACCTGTGAAGGGGACACTAACTGAAATAGACAGAATACTGAGCACGGGAGACTGAGTTTCTAATCCCACACCTGTGCTAGAAAGGCTACAGGACCCTATGCAAATATTGAACATTTCTGTTCAAATGAGTTAACTATGATGCCCCTTCTGACTCCCAATTCTGTGAGTGGGGTCTGCATGGCTTGTCACAGTTCAGAAGGTCTCAGTACCCTTGCAGAATTCCACCTCCACCCTGGAGCCCTGTCTCAGGGTGGAGATGTGTGTTGGGGGGCGGGGAACTTGATGAGGGTGCCTCTTCAGGAAGCTGGCAGGGCGGGAGGAAAGACACTGGCCTGGGTGGGAGGGCCTGACTCTAACTCCCCGCCTGGGCTTAATGAGCCCCAGGGCTCTGTGAAGGCTGCTTTTCACTACCTTTTATTTGGTCAGACAGGGGGCTCAATAAATCCTTAGTTCTGTGGACTCCCCTCGTGGAGTTGTTGAACGAGAAAGCTTTTTGCAAATGACTGGAAAGCACTTTGCAAATATAAAGTACTTATTTAGATGCAAACTAAAAATCCAAGGTGCCTGTGACTCATCTGGTACCTATTGTGCTCGCTGCAAAGACGCGGAGGCTTGCCTGTGTGATGGGTGCCATGTGAGAGCCACTTAAAGAACTCCCTGGTGAATGGATTCGGTTGCATTATTCCTGGGCTCCTCGCGGAGGACTCTAATTCTCACCGCTTGGTCGTGTCCTCCTCTTCTGACACATTCTCAGCCCCTTCCCCCAGAGTTAGTGCTGACCCAGGATGTGATGGGGGGGGGCTGGCCTGCTAGGGAGGCAAGGAGCCAAGGGGGTGGGTGCTTGTATGCAGAGGACTTCCCACTCTGCTTTTTAGAAAGAAAAGGCGGCATTATCCAAGCATCCACAGCTCTGCCTAGGAATCTAATGACAATAGTATTACTTGCTTTCAAAAGCCTTTTATCATTTCCTTTTCTTCCCTATCTCTTATCACCCTGTTATTACAGACCAGGGCTTCATGACCAAAAAATACTCAATCCATTTGGTCAAGTTTGTCAGGCTGGTGACTGGCATTGTGTAAAGACCAAAGGTCTGTGTGAATTACAGCATTTTAAATGAATTGACCGGCTATTTGGCATCACATGAACAGAATTTAATGCTGTGTACTGCAAACTTCTGAGAAGGAAAATGGACACAGCTTTTCCAAGGCCGATTTTCATATATTGAATAGGGAGGAGGCTCCGTTTTGAGGGCTGGTGACCACTACAGAAATTCAAGCCAGGAAGTGAGCCTCCTTCTCCATTGGTATCTAAGATGTGGCTCGACCCTCAGGTTTCAGGTAGGTGAGTGCTATGCATTCTAGGAGTTTTCCTATACGGTATAGAAGCCAACTCAAGGTTTATTCTTGTTGGTTCTGTTTTAAGTGATGAGAGTAGAAGTGTGGGTCAGTGAAATGGTGCTCTCATGTAGGTTTGTCAGCCCTCTTGGCTGGCAAATTACAAAAAAGCACCTTCTCATGGCTGACTCAAGCTGTGGCAAAAGAAGCACTGGCTGAATTCCATCTCCACACCTGCACAGCCTCAACTGCAGTATATGAATGCACGTGAGTGGGGTGTACAGGCACACTCTCAAGAGGGTAGAGAGGAGGGTCAGGAGCTAGGAGGGCTGGGAGAGGGCTGTCCCAGACCCTCTCTAGACACTCTTTATGCATCTCTTCTCCCATCCTCTCATGTCCTTCCTGAGGGTGACCATTTGTGGTAAGAACATTAGCTACCCTCAGGCAGCCACTGCATTCAGTTTAATGCTCTTTGTTCAAGGCTCTGTCATAGGCACAGCAGGAAGATTTGCAGGTGGTAAGAAGCTAGGTCTCCTGTAAGGGTTTGGGGTGGTGGAGGTGAGGATAAAGCAAACCAGCTGCAGCCACCACTTCCGTAAGTAATATATTTCAGAAATTATGTACTAAGTGTCCAGAAATTACATAAGACTTAAATGTTAGAGCTAAAAAATTAGAAAATCTCTGTCTCTTCCATTTTAACAGCTTTACTGAAATATAATTCACAACCCCCACAATTCCTTCATTTACAGTGTACAACTTACAAAATTGTGCAACCACAACCCTCTTTTAAAACACATTCTGAGTGGTATTATTTCCAGCATTTTGGATATGTTCTTCAATTTTCCTTCTCAGTTGGATAGTCACTCAAGTAATAAAAGTAAAAAGCCCATACAGTTGGTTTGCAGTATCACCATAAGACAGCGGTTTCATGTTCATGCTTTGGTTACTGTTCAAAATTCCCATTTCAGCACATGAAAGGACATTGAGGGCTGTTGCTCTAGATGCCACAACACTGGGTCACGTGAAGGTGACTGCACTAGGACCTCTAGAAAAGGCAGTACAGAGAAAGCATTGTGAGGATTCAGGGGTGATGGAATTAAATTGTAGGAACTGGGAAGGGCTTTATGGAAAAGGGGCTATTGTGAGAGACCTTTGAGCATGAGAAGGGTAAAGGCAGCCAGAAAGAGATGAGATGGCCATATTGTGGAACTTTGAATTCCAGGCTGTGGAGGTAATTTTAACTTTTATTCCATAGGCCAAGGAGACTCTGAAGTGTGTTGAGCAGGGCAGTGGACATTAGGGCTTTACTTCTGGTGTATAACTGATAGTGGTGGGATGGACCAGTTAGAAAGCTGTGGCAGAAGTTCAGGCGGGAAGTCATAGGAGCCTAAAGTAAATGGGGAGCAACAAGAAAGGAAAAATACAGGTAAATTTGAAAAAAATTGCAAAAGTAGAGTCAATAAACATTGACTGCTTGGGTGTGGGAGATTAGGAAGAGAGAGGAGTCAAACAAAACCCAAGATTCCAGAAGAAAGATGGTGTCAACAAAAGATCATCAAGTCAAGATGGTGTGGGGCTTTGATGGGTTGATTTTTAACATTTTGTGTTATAGGCGCCAATGGGATAACTAGACAGTAATGTGGTCTGTAACTCAGGGGAGAAGGTGGGGGTGTCGCTGGAGATTTGGGGAGGTTAGCACAAAATGTAAGATATTAACTTGGTGTTAAGTAGACATGAATTCAAATCTTGGTATGGCACCATACTAGCTGTGGGACTTTGGGTAAATTCCTTTATTATTCTAAGAAGCTGTACGTGAAGTCGTTGTGAAGATGAAACAAGTTAATGCGTGTCAAAGGCTTAGCAGATCTTATATTTGAGGTCACCTGTTGGACCTATAGAGTGGATGGATGGTACTGGAAGAAAGTGTAGAAAGAGAAGAAGCGAAGGGGAGGGAGGACTCAGAAAAGGAAAGGCTGGCCAGCACCAGAGGCCATAGGCTCCAAAGTGACCCCTTTCTCCAGGGCTCTCAGTGTCTTGTGGGAGCCCTGACAAATCGAAGGCAGAGGAAGGGGGAAAGGAGAGGAAGACCAAAAGAGAGCGGAAACGAAGCACATAGCAAGGGCAGTGAATTTGGGTACTCCTGGGGACTGAGTGATGTTTCTCAGGTGAAACACACATATAGTGGAATTAAAGTCACAGAAATCCATTCCCACAACCAAAAAGCAATTTTAAAAAACATATCATTTTTTACTTGCTTTTCTGAAACTCTATCAGGTATCACAGCCATGCTTTCTAAAATTGCCTTTTCCCCCATCCACTTCTCTCATCTCTCCCTCCTGGAAAATAGACCCATGCCTGTCCCTCTCTCCCTCTTTCTCCCGCACACCTCTCCTTCATCCCTCTCTTCACCAAAAACAAACCACATCATTTCCTCCCAACCCATGTCAGCTCACCTTTGGGCCTTCTTCCCCTCCCCCCTTCCTTTCTATGAGGAATCACAAAAGCCCCAAAAGATGGCCAAAAAGTAAAATCAGAATCCTCTTCAGGGGCTGGAGGAGAAGAAGGTTAGGAAAGCATACAGGATAGTTATTTTTCTCCTGTTATAGGGGTTTCTTCTCTCCTGCAAACCATAGTTTAAAAGAAAAAGAGAGGAAAGAAAATGTCCCAATGGCAAGTTCTACTTAGAAGTGACTCAAGTGCCCTCCAATGCAAGCCTATGTCCTGCCTTCTTCCCCGTCTGGGCCACCTCTCTCTCAGCCTGGAAGGGGAGTCCCAGCCCTACCTGTCTATGCTGATGGCACAGAGGTTCAGGATGCTGGCTGTACACATCATGACATCCAGGGAGACAAAAACATCACAGCAAACACGGCTGAGATTCCAGACTCCACCTGTCACCTGGACATCAGAGACAAAAGGATGTTAGTGTTCTCCCCAGCGAAGGAACAACAGCCCAGTCAACTCCATTGCCTTCCCTCTGCCGCCCAGTGCAGATGCTGACACGCAGTCCCTGCCCCCTGTGGTGGGTACCAATGTTACCATGGGACACACAGACATTCAGCGAGTGCCAGGCTGTCTAATACTGGTTTCTAAAGAAAAGGACAAATTCTCAGAATCTTAGAATGTTAGTTCTGGAAGCAATCTTCCAAATCAGTTAGTCCAGTGTTTCTCAAAGTGTGGTGCACAGTGGGGTGCTTATTAAAGATGCAGGTTTCTGAACCCTCCCTAGACCTACTAAGTCAAAATCTCTAGATCTGGGGCCCATGATCCTTTATTTTTAAATAAACTCCCCAGACATACCAAGGTTTGAGAACTACTGATCTAGTGAAAACTCAGGAGGGAACTAACCCTCCTCCTTGAGGTTAAGTGATATGCCCATAGCTGCACAACTGGTGATAAAGGAGCTTGGGTGACTGCCCGGTGTGTGCATTCTGCCAAAACTGCCTCTCTGAAGCCTTCCACCCAGCAGAGAGCTCCCCAGGTACCCAGGAAATAAGCTAAGAACATGTTTTTCCTTAAATGTAACTCCAGAGTAAAAATCTATTTGGTTATAGGTTTTAAAGTTTGGAAACATCCTGAAACACATCTACAAGGCATCTTCAAAAAGTTCATGGAAAGATTCATATTATTTTTTAATTCCAGTTTTCCGTGAACTTTTTGAAGTGCCCTAGTGTAAGAAACTATGTAAAATAAATCTGCACCAAAGAGACTGCTTCAACCCCTTACCCCCACGTCCCAATCACCAAGAGGTGGGGAAAATGGCGGGGTCCAGGGGATTGGAAAGGAGCACAGTTTCTCTCTGCCATGCCACTCACAGAATCAGGGAGGATGGTTCTGACCCGACACATCTACACGTGTTCCAAGCTCCATAACCTCCTCGGAGTAACACTTACATGAAAGTCAGAAATTTAGGTAATTTAATGTGTGTTCTAGCACATTTCTATTTTATTTTAAAATCCTTTAACCTAATTAAACTAGGATGGTATGTCCAGGGGATTGTCACTTTTGGAATGTCCACAAAGGGCCACACATGGGCCCTGAGGCTTTGTGCATTTGCCAGCTTTCTGCCTGTGGGGCTGCCCTTGCTGGGGACCCTGGTTCTCAAGGAGGAACCTGCAAATTTTTGCGCCCCTGGCTGTAGCTGAGTGTTCGTAATATCTCTCCCAAGCAGGCCCAATGGCCATTTAAGAGAAAGGAAGAGTAAAAAATAGGTACAATAGCCTCTGAAGTAGCTTCTCAAGAAAAAAACCCAGATATTGACCAAATGATCGTGCATAGAGATGGTGCTTCGGTTTTTCTCATCCCAGAATCTTCTCGTATGACTAGGTCACTTCACTGGTCATTCCTGTTTTATCACAATAAAGCAAGGTCCTGAGAGGCTCTCTATCATTTCCCTTCTCTCATAACTTCTTCCCCTTGGATTGCTTTCCTGAATTTTCAGAATCCCCTTTCTCCTTATCTTTGGTCATCTCCAGACTCTATTTTTGACAAAACCTAACCAAAGATTTTTTTGTTTAAAAGCAACCATGAAAAGTTAAAATGAGTAATGAAGTCCTCATTTTTGTTCATTTGGTTGTGGATTTCCTTTCTCTCTTTTAGTTTGACCTTTTTGCTCTTTATAAATAAAGACCTAATATGAATTTATAGGAATTCTGAGCATAAAAAACATTCTGAAAAGGGAGATGTAAGGTATCTAATCTAAAGAGTTGTAATAACCCAATGATTTAAGGGAGCCGGGAGAATAAAAGATGGTTTTGCTCATTAGGTAGGACAGTGGCGTGCTGTAAAAGCTTCTCACAAAAGTTAAGTTTTGTATATTAAATTTCATAGTAACATTATGTCTACTATGCAATTTCTGTTTTAAACTGGGGAAAAAACTCTTTTTTGCATGATTGTGAGTGTGTGTTTTTGTGTTTTTGTTGGAGTGTAGTGTGGGTGAGAGAGGATAGTTAGGACAACAGGTAACTCTGGTGAGGGAACACCTTGCTGGGTGTTCATTCATTCAGGCATTTATAAAGCAAGTACTTGTGAAGCTCTTAATACTTGGTTCACAGAAGGAGGGTACATCGTTAGGTGTGCTAAGAGGTTTTACAAACTGTACTACAGACCCTATCCTTGAAGAACTTACAAGATAACTGGAGAAGCAAGGCATTCTTAAAATAACTAGAGATCGTCATGAGATCCTTATATCATTAATACAAACATTTACTGAGAATTTACTCTATATGTGTCACTGACCCACCTGGCCCATTCCAAGAATTTCTGTAACTTTGAAACTTCAGATTTTGAAAAATGAATTTCTTTTTCATTGTATGCGCTCATAGAGCTATTTAGGACAAATTACACATTATTTGATAGGAGATTAAATGATTATTAAGTAATATACATGACAGGAGCAGGGACGTTTACTTATTCACTGCTGTGTCCCCAGCTCCCAGATTAGGGCCCGGGCATGCAAATATATCCTGAAAGAATGAATGGTCTCTGACATAATTCGTATTCATACTAACAGCTAATGTTATGGGACACTTACCGAGTGCCTGCTGTTCTGGAAAGCACTCTACATACATGGCCTCTCTTGCTAATTATAATCCTAAAAGAGGCAACTATTCCCATGTTTATTGCAGAAAAAGAACCTAAAGGTTAGCACCTTGCCAAAGGTCACAGGGCTGGTAGAGGCAGACAGGGCACTGGAATGTAGGTTGTTAGGCCCCCTGCTATAGGGAAGTATCAGGTGAGGAGGGGTAGTTGTTGGGAAAGGGATGAAAGTGGGTTGACACCAGGTAAAAGGAGACAACTGGGTGCACATCAAGGATTTTTGTGTGACAGACTACATCATCTCCTTTCTAGCTAATGAGACACCCTCCTGAATGCTTCTATATTTTTTTTGCAAAAAACAGTGCAAAAGAGAGTGTTGGCTGTGGTCTGTGGTGCCTAGGTGAAAGTACACCCAGGGCAGGTTTCTTTAGTACCCCTCTTGTTTAGCTCCTAACAGCCAAAGCCCTCAAGCTGTCCTCTGGCCCCCAGACCCCCACTGTAATGCAACCCCATCCTGTTTTCTTTTCTTGTCTATAGATTCTGCCATCAAAATTCCCATTCTCTCCTTGATCTCAACTATGTGTCAAGAGGAAAACAGTCTGATTAGCTGATTAAAGTAATTCCCACTAAGTTGCCATCACTTAGCCTTCTCTGGAGCTTACTCATTAAAATGAGTCTCTAATTGGTGGGACTTGTAATGGAAAAAAAAATGTATATATATATATATATTATATGTATACACACACACACACACACACACACATATGTATATGTTTTACTGGAGCCTTTCACACCAAGCAAATAATAATAAGGGATTAATAAAGAGCATCAAAGCGCCAAGACCATGCTAAGTAACCCTCAGACATTATCTCATAGCAACCCAATGAACTAAATATGATTTCCAATTTATAGATAAAGAAACAGAGACCTAGAGGGGTTGAGTAATTTGCCTAAGGACACATAGCTAGTGAAAGGAGCTGGAATTTCAACCCCTTAATATTAACCATTACTCTATTTGGCCTCCCAAAGTTCAGCACCTTGGAATGCCACTTTTGAGAAGTATGCAATTTAACTCGATTCTAATGTCGTAGGAGGGAGAAGAGTTGGTATTTGTCCATTCACTTACCCACATGTACACTAGTTATTGATTGTCCATCATGTGCCTGATACTCTGCTTGGGTGGGTGTACTAAAGTGAATGAACCCTGTTTTTGTCCCCAGGGCCTCAGAATACAGTGTGTGCCTGTTGGGGGGAGTGATATGTGAGTGGGTGTGGGTGAACCGAGGGCCCAGGAGATAGGTACAAGGAAATAAATACGATGCAATGTAGTAAGTGCTGTCAGTGGGATAAGTATAAGGTGTTGAGAGATCACGAGAGGTAAAGTGAGTTTTGAAATTAAAGCAGAAAAAAGAAATCTGATTGATTTAAGGCTCTTTAGAGACATAATTCTTCCTCCTAAATTCTAATGAAATAACTCACTTCAGAATTATACAGCAGCCAGGTGGTGTTACTCTCACTTGCTAATGAATATAACTAACTCCCTTTGGCAATACAGAAGGTGGGAGTAAGCAAGAAATTGTCTTCAGGTACTTAAAGCTGGCTATTGATTTTCAACAGACACAGTCTAGGGCAGCATTTCCCAAATTTACCTATTATAAGGTAGCATTTCCCAAATCACCTGAGGCTTTTGTTACACAAAATGATTCTGAGGTCCCACTCAGAATAATAAGTCCCTCAAGTGATTCTTATTGCCTGAGAGGTTTGGGAAACACTGGTCTGGGGGTGGGCCCATGACATTATCTTCAGAAATGGTTGTACCTAGCACAGGGCTCCTCAAGCATTCTTCATGCCATGGATTTCCTTGGCTTCATGGTTCCCTTATCATAGAATGCTTTTAATTATGTGAAATAAATACAATGGATTGTAAAGGATACCAATTGTATTGAAATACAGTTACCAAAGTATTTTAAATATATGTACTACTTTAACAGTTCACTAAATAACAAGATCTAGCAGCAGGTCCAAAATTCCTGTAATTTCAAAGTAATGATGAGTATAAATGACATTTCAAGATGTCAGCAACAACCATAATGTGATTTGAAAATATAAATATCTGTGATTCCCACTGGTGACACTAAAAATTTCTTCTACTGTGGGTTGATGCCTACGTTCATAATTGAAGTGCTGAATTTCAGCTTAGTAAAAAATAAAGTCATTTTATTTACATACAAGTTGATGGACTCCCCAAGTTAAGTATTATTACTCTAAAGGGATGGACTTTTGGTTGTTTAGGGGAGATATCCAAGGGGGCAAAGATGGAATTACTTCTTTAATTGTCCTCTTCAATCCACTTTTGATTGACACATTTGGAATTTTTGGGGGGGAGGGGGAGAGTTTGCTGCAGGGCAAGACAGAGTAATAAGTAAGGATTTTTTACTTCTCTTAGTCTCACTTTTTCCATCTGTGAAATGGGAGTTTTACAGATTAGTGGTTCCCAAATGTCATTGTAGCAGATGGCTAGCTGGCTGCGTAAGTTATTTGGGGTGTGAATGGGGCTGGGGGATTATTAGAATTACTATAGACTTCCAGGGTCACCCTGGAACTTCTGGTTTAGTAGATGTGAGGTAGACCCAACAGTCTGTATTTTTAACAACCAGTGTCTGCCTTCTCCCTCCTTTCTGTGCCATTGTTTGAATGTATCCCCAAAAAGTGTTTGTTGGCAATAACCACCAGTGCAACAGTGTTTGGAGGTAAGGTCTACTGAGAGGTGATTAGGACATGAGTGCAGCCCCTTGACTCTCTCTTGCCCTTCCACTGTCCACCATGGGATGATGCAGCACGAAGGCCCTCGCTAGATGTGGGGCCCTCAATCTCGAACTTCCCAGCCTCTAGAGCTGTAAGAAATAAATCTCTGTTTTCAAATAAATTTTTCAGGTATTCTGTTATAGCGGCACAAAACAGACTAAGACACCTCATAATGAAGGTTTAGCTCAGAGCTGCTCAAAGTTTACGTGCATAAGAATCATGGAGGAGCTCACTTAAAATGCAGGCTCCAAGGCTCATTCACAGAGAAACCCAGTCAATTAGGATATGGCCAGGAATTTGTTGCAGGAACACACTTTAGAAATGATGGCAGAAATTATCTCCACGCCCTTTCAGCTTTAACAATCTACTAATTTTATCAAAATTCAGATTTGGGTGAAGAGATTGTGAGAATCTCCTGTTTTTGCTTTCCTTTGGGGTCTTAAATTTCTATCATTTGTGATTTTTTAGAACTATGATAAAACTATCCTTTTTAAAAACTTCTTTATTTTTAATAATCTATACCATTACAAGGCCCAGAGATTTCTCCCTCCCCCAAACATCGCTGTTCTTTCCTGTCATCACCATCTGAACTTGATCACTTTTCCTGTGCTGTGTTTTCCTGCATGAACCCATCCTGTTCTATTTTGCTTGTCTACATTTTTTAACCCTCGAGTCTTTTCTCCTATCCATACTGGGACCCAAGTTTAGTATTCTACATGTTCTCCTGGCTGCTTATGCTGCCTTTCTGTCCTGATATAAGTGCATTAAACATCACAAAAGATGCTTAACTGAGTGGAACAAAATGGGATGTTTGTGCTTGGAGAGAGAGCTCCAAACAGACTGCAGCCTGCAAAGCAGGAAATTAAAAACTTGAGAGGGAATCTGAGATACAGCTATTTGGTATGGCACAGAAAAGAGTTTTTGAGAAAATGCTGCAAGCTGAATTAAAGAGACAGGCAAGCCCGGGGCCCTCTGAAATATAACCTTCTGTGAGGTCATCTGCATGGTTTTGTCTCGAACTTCTCTGCTAGGTTTGAGGACAGAGAATACTGACATGGGTCAGTGACTGGCCCTTGTGGGTCCCCCATTATATTCTGCCCAAGTGCAGGTTCCTGGGTGTCTTAATGATGAGAATGATACCAATGAAAGTTCACTATGGTTCACGCTTACTGATTGTCCTCTTCTTTCTTTCCAGTAGTCCCTGGATTCCACTGGGAATCCATGAGATTCCTGAGAAGTTGATGTATTCCATAGAAGGAACACATCACCTATGTTAAACCAATTTTCCTCCCTGGTGATTAGTTCAGGGAAAATTATGTGCCATAAGCCAGTCCAATCAGAGCACATCTTGACACTTTTACTAGAAATTCTGAGGCACGGATTTTCTCTGTCGCTATGAATGGTGTGATGTGCACATGTGAGGCCTAGAGCTTAGCCCTTTGCTTGTGGATAAGGTCAGTACATGGAAGAAGGCAGAGCTAAGAGAATTGTAGAAAAATGGAGCTGGAGCCTTGATTGAACTGGAGCCCACCCTAACACAGGACTTTTAAAGTTCCTGGTGTGAGAGCCATTGTATCCTGTTTATTATTTAGGCAACTGAAGTTAAGTTTTCTTTTACTTACAATTAAAAATGTCTCACTGAGCTATTTATAGATCACACTTTTTAGTTATGAAAGCCCTCTCTCAGGTGATGACAGTTGAGCTTATCATCAGCCCAACGTGGAAAGTGTTGTTACCTCCAATTTTGTTCACTTTTGTGTCTTCTGACTCCTAGTTCTGAGTCTTTCTCCTAGCATGACCCTGTGTTGGAATGACATTCATCCCAGTGAATTCCAACAGAGGCAATGTTATGTGACACTCTATTGCCTACCTCACAACAATTTCCCACTGCACATCTTTTTTAATAAAGCCCACATTTTAATTATTTTTTCTCTCTTCCTTTGCAGCTAAATGTGGCCTTAAGGTTCAGTTCTGGCCAATTAGGCTTAAGCAAAGTTCCTTAGGGAGATGCTTTGAGCTACTCCAGGGAAAGGGCTTTCTCTCTTTCTCTGCTGCCCCCACCCATCCTATTTTTGAAGACTGCCATGACACTGAGGGTTGGGGCAGCCATCCTGTGAATAGCATGAAGAAGTAGGCCAGCCTGCCAAGGATGGAGAGGAAGAAGGCTGAAAAAGTCTGGTTCGAGATGACACCATGGTGCAGCTGAACCAACATCGACAATCCCCTTTTTCCAGAATTCTGGTTATGTAAGAAATCTAAAATTCATCTAAGCTATAACTGGCCAAGTTTTCCAATATTTACAGTAAAAACATTCCTACTCATACATACTTGTGTCTGGCGAAATGAGCCAATTTTCCTTCAAAGAAGACTGATGTATTCAGATCAAAGTGCATGAGGCTTTGAATTTGGCGAATCCTTTGGCTCCCAAATGGTGGTGTTCTCACATGTGTCCTATCTTCCTGGGGCCTTCAAGCCTACAGCAGTCTCTGTGGTCAACACTGCACCTCTTCGTCTCTCCAAAGGGTGCTCTTAGGTATAATCAAGTAATTACTGGAGCAGCTACTCACACTGCACCGTCATTAGGACAAGTTACTAAGAGTAATACTTTGCTCTTCTCTGAGACACACGAATTGATATATTCATAGCCCTTTTAAGGGCTCAAAATGTTCTCTTCTCTCACAAACGAACCTAATCTGCCTCTAAAGAAAGACAGGAAAACATTTAAGACTAAGAAAAGCATGAGTAGTGCAAGATAGGGAGGACCCAGTCCTCTGAACTAGAAACTTCTAATATTTTAACTGGTCATCTGTTAATGATGGCTGGTCTAAGTCACATCCTCTTTTATTGAGACAGACTCCTTAGTTGACTGCTGGAGAAAGTGATGCAGAGATATAAAATTGCATTGACTGGATCTTGAAGGAAGTTCGTAACACCAAAAAGAGACCCCAAAGCCCACTTCCCAGTAGAGCGATGTCTCTGCTCCCCCAAATCTTCTTTATGTGAATGTATGTTTCTTTGTTCATGCTCTTGGTTACTGAATACCTATACCAAATAACCTGTTGGATAAAGGGCATAGTGTTTTTGGGGAAGGGATGGTGGAGTAGGGTGAGGGGGAAACCAAGAACTCTACCAAAGCTCTTCTTATGGGAGAAAATCCATAGATTCTCCTACAGAGATCCCATTAAGGTCTTTGGCAAGATCTCCTGTGGCTCTCTAGTCTTAGCTGCTCTTCTATGCTCAGCAGTAGAATGGGAGCCTCATCTACATCAGCAGGTGTGGGTGCAAGGGGATGCCATGGGTTTCTAGTGTGGAAAAGTCACAGTGTCTGTCTTCCAAACCAGTATCTACAGAGGCTTTCCAGTATGGTCCAACCAGAGTCCTGGAGGCAATCACAAATGGATAGTTGAAGAGCACCCCTGAATGGCTTTGTTATAAACACCAAAAGCCTGCTTTTATTTCAGAGGGAATGAAAATGCTCATTAGAATGAAGGTACTTTGCCTGCATTTCTTTCTGACATTCATTCTTCTGGAGAATTTAAGAATCCCTGTAATGTACAGGGATTGGGTTGACAGAGAAGTCAAGATAATTACAAGACCATTCACCATCAGGATAATCCTAACTAGGAAGAATAAATACACAATTCCCCACCCCCCCAAGTATTCCCTTAGCCTTCAGATCTATCCCAATCAGCCTGGTTGTTCTTCTTCTTTCCTCCTCTTTCTCTATTCTCTTTCTTTCTTTCTTTATGTCTCCCCTTTAAGACCATAAGTCTAATTTTAGTTCCCAGCCATTCTTTAATATGGATATTAACATAGGCAGTCTGTATTCAAGGCTTTTGCTCTCTTGTGATATGTCATACTTAATTAACTGTCACCTTCACTATTAATATTAACTGAGATACTAATTGGATGAATGTTAATTTCTCTTAATCATAGCATCATTTTGATTCTTCATTGGATACCTCTTTAGAATGATACACAGTGCAGAGGAGAAATATTAATAGTATATTAAGGTGCTTAAAAAATTTTCTTTAGTGATAGCATGTTTCCCCAGTAAGAATATCTGTTTCTTGAACAGATAGATCTAGGTACCCTGATTTCCTTGTTAGCAAATAGATGTTTTGTCTTGGTCACCTCCTGACTCTGTTTTTTACTTTCAAATTTAGGAAATGTTTCTCTTCAGTAGAATTCTCCAGGGTTAGCTGCATTATCTGATTGGCAAAGGCTCTGTACTGTTAATGGAGGTATGGAAAATAGAAATCTGAAGGTTTAGTCTGTTTTTTCTGTAGCAGAGTCTATGGAGATCTGATAGCCAGGAGAAAAGAGCCAAGATGGAGGGCAACTGAACCATCGAAAGAAGTCTGGTTTATTTGCAGACCATACTTTCTTTCTTTTCCTCTCATTAATTAAAAAAAATTTCTTCTTGTTTTTCTATATGTCCTTCTTCCCCCCACTTCCTGCACTCCTGTACACTCTCACCCCCATAGACGTTGAACGCCGATGAAGATGCCCATAGATCCACCTCCCCCAAGCACCTGTGTCATTGATACGTGACTGGCACAGAGAGTAAACCCAGGCATTTTTAGGAAGATTCCTATCACTTAAGTCCAGTCACTTGGATACTGGAGACCCAGGAACAGAATTATTCCCAGCTCCCTGGTTCTGATGTGGGTGAGTGACTGAATGGTGGCTGCCCTCAAAAGCTTTAGTTCCCTCATTCAAGGGAGAATCATAGGAGCTCTCCTTCCTTCCCCAGTTCTTGGACCACTTGGGGAGTATTTTGAGCCCTGAAGGCCAGGAATTCAGGGAAGACAAAGACAAGCTTGGTCATGTGGGCAGCATGTGCCTGGAGCCCACTCACCTCCAGGTATACCACCCAGGGCATCACCGAGGTGGCCACCAGCAAGTCTGCCACAGCCAGGCTCACCACCAGGTAGTTGGTGGTGGTTTGCAGGGCCCGCTCCCTCAGCACAGCCACACACACCAGGCCGTTGCCAAAGACGATGGCCAGGATGAGCACACAGTAGGAGAGGGCGTAGTAGGCATGCGGGCGGGCCTGGCTGGCACCCGTGGAGTTCTCTGCCCCACAGGTGGAGTTCACGTGGCCACTCAGCTGGCTCAGAGGTGCCATAGCTCAGAAGGAGGGGTGTGACCCCAAGGGGTTTCCTGGGAGGAGACAGAAAACAATGTTGGCAAAATCAGACTCTTTGGAGCTTGGCTACTTGCATACATTGTTGATTTACTAAGTCAACAAATATTTATTGAGCACTTCCTGTATACTAGGCACTGTGGTGAGAGCTGAATATACGGCAGTGAACAAGACAGATTAAGATTCCCCCCCTCATGAAGCCTCCATTCTAGAGAAGACACATAACAAACAAGGTCAATTAAAGATGTGGTATCTTAACACCTCCCATTAGGCCCCATCTCCCAGCACTGTCGCATTGGGGATTAAATTTCCAAAACATGGTTTTTAGGGGGCACACTCAAACCACAGCACCATCTCATAGGTTTTTTGGGAGGGATAAATGAGCTACTATATGGGGCTGAGCCCGTGGCGCACTCGGTAGCGTGCTGCGCTAGCAGCGCAGCGACGCTCCCGCCGCCGCGGGTTCGGATCCTATATACGGATGACCGGTGCACTCCCTGGCTGAGCGCCGGTCACGAAAAAAAAAAAAAAAAAAAGAGCTACTATATGTGTAATATGTTGAGAGCCGTGCCTGGCACCCAGAGCACTCCGTGCTGCTTTCCTCTCGGTGGTCTGTTTCTCTGAGCTTCCTTTCCCCCTTTCTTCGTTTCCTCCCTCCCATCCTCTCCTGTCCTATTTGACTCTTCCCCTTCCTCCCTCTTCTCTCTGCACTACCTTCAATCTCTCTCTTATATTTCACACAGAACAGGGTGTGTTTGGGAGACTGGACTGTGGGAGAAAAATCTCATCGTAGTGGGGTCTAGAGGCAGTACAGTGGTTTTGTTATTTAGGGAAAAAAACATGGGTAGAATTTTACTTGAAACCTCCTAATTTTAAAAGATTAATTACCAATTAAAAATGTTTAAGCTCTACAAAGTTGCCCCCTTCTTCTCCACCAAAATCCCACATCTGACCCACGCACGGCCAGTTTTCAACCTCTGACCTAGTCCAACGCCCTCACTTTCCAAACAGGGAAATTGAAACTCGAAGAAATGAGAAATATGTCCTAAGTCATATGGCTTATTAGTGGCAGAGCTAGCATGTAATTCTTTCAGTTCTTCCATGCCCTCTTTTGGCATCTGAAAGCCACAGCGTTCATGTCAACATCCCACTGGGAAGAGCCAGTCCTCAAACTGTGAACACTTTGGACTTAGAGTAGGAAAGGATCAGAGTCCAGCAGCTGTCCCTGTGACACCAGCCCTGAAGAAGGGACTCTGGGCTCTCAGAGTCAAGTTTGCATGTGTCTGTGAGGAACAAAAGTCTCCACTCCTGAAGAAAAATATAAAAATTCCTGTGTGCCAAGGGTAGCAGTACATTAAAACCACATGCCAGGGGGAGACATGAGGCTTGTGGCTCACAATGTGGCACTGAAACCCCAGCAAAAGTGACTCCTGATCCAGGTTCTGTGCTGTTGAGGGACCCATTCTGATCCTCTGCTATGGTCTAAATGTTTGTGTGCCCCCCAAATCCTTATGTTGAAATCCTAACTCCCAATATGATGGCATTAGGAGGTAGGGCCACAGCAACCTATGAACCACAAAGCAGGCCCTCACCAGACACCGAATCTGCCAGTGCCCTTATTTTGGGCTTCCCAGCCTCTAGAACTGTGAGAAATAAGTTTCTGTTGTTTATAAGCTGCCCAGTTTCTGGTATTTTGTTATAGCAGTTTGAACAGACTAAGACACCCTCTTCTGGTCATATCTTCCCCGATGGATGAGGTCATACCCTCCCACAGTGCCCAGGTGCAGGCCCACCAAGAGTCCACACTGCCGTGCAGACGACACTCCTGGTGCCAAGATCACAGAATCTCAGAATTCTCTGCTCAAACTTCTTGGAGCCTGTTTCCAAGACATCAGGGGTCCCATTTTGGATCTGTCACCCTGAGGGTCGACTATGCTATGTATGTGTGGGGCCCCTGGGCCCAAGAGGTGGCTCTTTGCTCAAGTGCTGATGAACAGCTTCTGTGTAGACGGAAGTGGAAAGAACAAAGGACAAGGTCCCTGGGGTTGGGCCCAGCTTCTGTTGCACTGCTACATTTTGTATGAAACTCCTAAGGGCCCAGGTATCCTAAATTCAAACCTGGCCTTTCAGGTTTTTATAAAGATATATTTGTCAAGGTGGGGGATTAAATATTCAGTGATCTATTGGTTATGACTTTAAAACACTTAAACTTGGTATGGAGGCCTCCCCAGGAATTCTTGCTCCAGCCCTTGGCAAAACTGGCAGCCAGGATTTGTTCTTGATTCTGGTGTCTATAGCTCTTCTTTGATTAGGAGATCGGCCTAGCCATGCCTGTCATTTCGTACCTCATTTTGAAATGTTTCAGCCTGGAATATGAAAGTGTTGAAAGGAACAAATGATTGGAAAGGAGTGACCAAACTTGGAATGAATTCAGAGGATTGTTTAAAAAAAATGTTCTTTCTCTTGGCACACTGTTTGCACTCAATATATTTTAAAACATAATAATAATTCTTGATAATAATTATAATTTTCTCATTATTTGGAGAAGGGCAGCCGCTACCCTGGAGATAGCACTGCTGCTGCCAAGAGCTTTTGGAAAAATACAAGGCTTTCTGATTGTTCAGGATATTTCCACCTTTAAGGCAGGCTCAGGCCCAGAACATCTTTCCTTTTGCAACTGGGCCACCTTGGAAGGCAATGGTTAGAATTGTTCTTTCCTGGGGTCTATAGTTGGCTAATGATGTCTTAGCCTCATCTGACTTGTCAAGTAAGAGGGAAGCATAAAACCTTGGGATGTTTGTATCATCTTGCTGGATGTTTGACTCTGACAAGAGCTTTGACAGCTACTTAAAAATAGTACAGCTGAGTGTCAATGGCTAATTATACAAAGGGAAACCCTCAACTTTGAAAATCAATCCTGAACCCGATGTTGGAAACACACTTGCACGAATTTCTGATTTTTCTTTCTTTCTTTCTTTCTTTTTTTTACATTACACTGTTTCTAGTCTTAGATTCTTTATAGCAGCAGGTGGGGTAAGTCGTGGTTGCCCAGGCAGTTGCTGATGAGTTGTGGGTGTGGAAGATGAAAGCAGAGATGAGTTAGATGTTAGACTACTCCCTACCTCTCAGCTAATTGCTTCAACTTCCTCCATCCTTAGATTTTTGTTTTTTTAACAAGAGTTGCTTATATAACACAGAGCTGAGCTGGGCTTTCTTCCTTCTTTCTCCCTCTGATAAATTAGCGAGTAGATAGCAGACTGTTGTCAGGTAGGAAGGAGCAAAGAGCCTGGAGAATTCATGAACTCAGTAACCACTCTCTAAGTAATTCATAGTGATAGGCTGGTTTTCTCATCAGCAAAACGGGGATAATCATACCCACTCCATAGAGTTATTGTGAAGATTAAGTGAAATTACATATGTAAAGCCTTGGCACTGTTGACAATTCGGACTGGATAATTCTTTGTTGTGGGAGATGTCCTGTGTATTGTAGGATGTTCAGTAGCATCCCTGACATTTGCCCACTTGATGCCAGTAGCACATCCCTCCGCCTAAGTAGTGACAAAGAAAAATGCCTCCAGACATTGTCAAATGTCCCCTGGTGGTGGTCGGGGTGGAGTGGGGGGGCAGTGCAAAATTGCTCTTCCCATTGAGAATCTCTGCTCTAGTATAATGTCTGACACATAGCCCTTCAAATATGGCAACTTTTATTGTTAAAAGGAAAGTGGGACTAGATGAAAAGGTCAAATAAGCTACAATTACAGCATGTCTAATGGACTTGGAAATTAGGAGATTACCAGTGACCTCAACAAAGAGCATGAGGAGTGAAGAGTGAGTGGGAAGTGAGAAAGTGGAGAAGGAAAGGACTAGAATGTTACTGCTGGCCTCACGCTTTTAAGATTCATTACATACAATAAGACTTATAAATTTTAATGAGCATTTAATTTTCTTAAAACATATTGATTTATCTTGGTCTTTATAGTTTGTTCTGGCATCTCTTAGATGCAGAAGGACAGAGAGTGGTCAGCTATGACATGGTCCGCCTTGCTGATGTTTAGTCCCTCAGTGCTGAGCGACAGTCTGCCTGAAACACTTGTGAGGCACTCCTTGGCACCTGGATACTCATTATGATTTATGGGCTTTTAATTCTTCTCTTTCCTTAAGGGCATTGAGTTAAGCAAAACAGACCTAATAAAAACATAAACACCTTGCATTTTCAACCTCCTTCTGTAGACAACCACTTCTGGGCTACTACTGTGTGCCAGTCACTAGTACTTTACCCGCATTATCTCATTTTAATATTTATAGAAGCCCTAAAGGTAGATATTGATATCCTTCTTTTATGAATTAAAAAACTAAGACAGAAACAGGTTGAATAGCTTTTTCAAGATTACATAATGTATGTGCAAGGGGCTAATTTGAGCCAAGCTTTAATCTTAGGTCTTTCTAAATTCAAAACTCACAACTTATTTAATGTGTCTACGCTGGGGGTAGATGTTGATATCAGCAGTCTTTCCCAGGCTGAGATGGGTTTTTCTCAGCCCAGAACAAAACCCCTTGATAATGGGGTTCCGTGACCACATCTTCACTCATGTGACAGATTCCTGGCTGTTGCCATCTTTAATCTTTCACGCAGTCACTCCTGGGCTTCAATTCAGGCTTGCTAAATTGCCTGATAAAATTAATAACTATATGAGGTGTCTTCAAAAAGTTCATAGAAAGGTTTGCATTACCTTTTAATTCTGTTTTTCCACGAACTCTTTGAAGTAACCTCGTGGCTAACATTTGTAAGCATTATCAAATTTAAAACTCACAACAACCTGATGAAGGAAGTAGGTGCTATTATTATCCCCATTTTTGCAGATGAAAGAAAGTGAGTTCAGAGAGATTAAATATCTTGCTTGGGTCATAAACTAGTAAATGGTGGAGCTGATTCAACCCAAGATCTGTCTGCATTCGGAACTCATGTTCTTCACTACCCCACTATTGGAGTGAGGCACACAAACCTGAAATGGGGACTAATTTTAAACTCTCACTTGTTCAGTGTCTTGTACACATCACATGACCAAGTTCACTGAAGTCAATGCAGGTGCACACTGCTCATAGAACCAGTGGGAGTTAGCATTGTCATTATTATTAGAGGCAGTCTTTAGCATTTCTATGGCATTTTATTCTTGCAAATTGCTATCTGGTTTATTTTCCTAATGAAGATTCACAAGTGCACTGAAATGCATAGCATATTTATATATTTGGGCACTAAATTTACATTGTTGTAGATGAGAAAAAAGCCATAGCTGGTTCCTGAGATCCAGTAGCTCAGGCAATACAGTTTTTTTCCTTATTAAACCTGCCCAGTAAAGCACAGCACCCTCACTTTTCTTCATAATCTCCAAAAAGTGAGCGTTCTATCATTATAATCAGAGATAAAATGGGGAACTCAGTAGGTCAATCAATAAGCAAACATTAATTGATGACAAACTTCAGTGCATTAGAAATTGAATTTAATATTTGGTAGAATCTATTTAGTATTTGCTTTAATGCATATTCCATAATAAGCAGCTTACTGTATAGACGCTTTAATATCAGACACTCATTTGGATACTGTTCGTATTTTCCTTGATCAACATCCCTGCCCACTGCTAGCCATGTAGACCCTTGAAAATATGCAACTATAAACAAACAGATGTCCAAGTAAGAATCTTTATCACACTGTCTCTGCTTCTCTTTGGTGATAAGAGATCCCAATACTTCTTACCCAAAGATACCTAAAGTATCAGTCAGTAAGCAAAGGGCTTCACCTATAAAGTGCAAACAGGCGTGCAGAATGAGTTTAGAATCCAAGTTCCACTTCGCTATTGCTGCATTATTATTTGTGCATGCATTTTGATGATATTCGATTAAACTAAATTCATGAACTGGAATAAATGCTTAATTGTAATGACTTCTGTTCACTTGATAAACTACAGTAAGTAAGGAACTCTCACAATTAAACAACAATACTCTTAAAATCATATACCATCATTAAAGAAAACACACACAATCATCATCTCAAGTACTACATATCTCTGTTGGGAATAATTGGATTCCGACTTGGAAACAGCCTGACTTTAAATAGACTGTTGAAAACAGTGCCTCTCCAAACCCTCAGCATTGGATTACTGGGGTGCTAAATTGGGGAGATAAAAATAACAGAGCCTTACAATTAAGTAAAATCTTTAAGAGGAATACAATCATCTTCCATACAAATCCCAGCAATAATGATGGCTTTTTATTTTCTATCTTTTAATTTTGCCTTGATATAGCTTCTCGAGCCTATGAAGATACAATTTTCGAGAAAAGAGAGAGAGAGAGAGAGAGAGAGAGAACAGGTTTCTACTGTTCAGCCACTTAGAGAAAAAATGGAAACAGTTTCCTCAGGGTTTCAGGTTTTTAAATGAGTGGGTATGGAGTTTCAATGCATATTCTTAGAGAACCACAGAACCCCAAGCTGATTGAGTATCCTTCCAGGAAAACACTATGTACTAAATTAGAAACGAAAAGAAAAATTACTTACCCTGAAAATTTCTTCTGGTTTCTGAAGACTGCAGAGTTTAGCACCTCAGCTGCTGCAGCCATTTACTGACGCAGATATACCCCAAGCAAAGCAAACTTCGCCTTTCCCAGGACACAGGAACTATGGAAATGAACAGAAAGAAAATCACCCATTTTTGCCTCTGAGGTAAAATTACTTGTGTGCTGCTTTCCCGGCTTTTCTATTAGACCTTACTGCATGTTTCATAGCTGCTTTAGAATGCATCCGTTTTCTCTAGAGGATTTGGGAGGGACCCTAACAACGTTGCTTGGGTCAGCCGCTGAGAGGATGTGTCCTTGGTGCTGAAAGAGAGATGGGATAGGCGTGAGCAGGATCCGTTTTGCACCTCGCTGTCCTCTTTTTGCCTCTGTGCCTCTACCTGCTCTGGGACTGTGCTTTTTAGTACATGTGTATTTTCCCCTCAGTGTTCTTTTTAATCCCAGTTTTTCCATTCTCTTTACCTTTATGCTTTAATTTCTCTTGAATAACTCTCACTTTCCTTAGTTTAATTGCCTTTCCAGCTATTGGTGGGTGTAAAGACGATTGGTTCTCAGAAGGAGGAATAGATCAACAAATTGATACCACAAGTAGTTAATGGAAATCAGTACAATTTAAGACACAATTGACAGAATAATTGAACTTGGGGGTGTAAGCCTGTCTGAGAAAAGAAGATTAAGGGAAATGTATTACAGTGGAAGCAAAACTGAGGCATGGAGTATAACTTGTGATAAAGATGAAATAAACTTAATACTATGAGTAGCACGAGATGTTTATTTAGCAGCATTTCTTGCTTTCAGGGAACTTTACAAACATTTGTCAATTTATTCTTACTGCTCCTTTCTGATATACATGAGGTTTGTTTGTTAATTTGTTTTCGAGCAGGCTAAAGCGAGATACAAGAGCACTGTCAGTGAAAGTCAGCACTAGAACTTAGACAATCTTAATTCATGGTCACCTGTTCAGTTAACATTTTACCTTGGAATCCTAACTATTTCCTGTTCTCTCGTTTTCAATTTCTTCTCCTTCAAACAGGTTGGTAATTCTTTCACCATTTCTTTGCCAACAGTGAGTGTGTTTAGCAGCTGCAGTGCAGACTGTCATGGGGAAGTTAGTCCTCATTTGGCTATGAAGGAGACCTCTGCTGGCTGGGAGAAAAGCAGCAACAAAAACAAGGTCTAAATACTGCTGTTAATAACAACCATCATTTACTGAGCACATACTATTAGCCAGTCATTTTAATGCATTTCCTCTTTTAATACTTTCAACAGCTCTACAAGGCAGGTACTACTTTCACCATTCTTAATGCATAGGCTGAGGCTTCAATAGGGTAACACAATTTCTGAAGGTCACACATATAACAAGTAGTGGAGTCAGCATTTGAATCTAGACATCCTAATTCTCTAAACCACCATGGTATAATTCTTTCAAAGGTCGAAAATTTAGATTTCCCAGGAGACCGAGAATAGCTAAAGAGAATAATAATTATAATGGCAATAATAATGATATCAATAATACAATATTTGTAAGGTAACTTATTTAGAAAGCACTTTCTAAATCATGTTCTTGTCTGCATCTTACATCAATCCTCATGATGCCTATTTTTATAGAGGCTGTTATGGGCTAAAAATGTCCCCACCAAAATTCATATGTTGAAGTCCTAACCTAACCTTAGAATGTGACTGTACTGGGAGATTGAATCTTCAAAGTGTTGATTAAGTTAAAATGAGGCCTTTAGGGTGTGCCCTAATCCAGTATGACTTGTGTCTTTATAAGAAGAGGAAGAGACATCAGGAATACACACACAGAGGAAAAGCCACATGAGGACACAACAAGATGGTGACCATCTGCAAGCCAAGGAAAGATTTCTCAGGAGAAACCAAACTTTCTAACATGTTGGTCTTGGACTTCTAGTCTTCAGAACCATGAGAAAATAAGGTTCTCTTGTTTAAGCCACTATCTGTGGCATTTTGTTATGGCAGCCCTAGTAAACTGATACAGAGGCTGAGAGAGGTTAGGTGCCATATCCATGATTGCTTATGATTTATTGGGCATAAATGAATTAATTATGTGGCATAACTATCAAACATGCCCTAAGACTAGAACTTCCAGCTTGAATGTGAATCCCAAGGCTCTTCTTCCCTTGGATTAGGGGACCAACAGAATATCCACTGCTGAAGCTTGGCTTGTCTGATGTATAAAAACAAGGGAGTAATAGCAGGGCAGTGTGTGAGCAGAGTGAAAAGGGGCATTGTAAGGAGTTCAGGGCTTCCTACTGATCATTTTTAGCATCATGGTTTCTCATTTTAGTATCCTATGTTTATTTTCTTTAACATTTGAAGATATTGTGCCAAATGATAATGCTGTCCTGATAATGCATGAATGTAGCAGGAAAGACCCTATTTCTAGACTTTCTGTGTTGAGAACATGCAGTATATCCTCACAGGGCAGCTATAAATGCTGGCAGGATTTTTCTCAGGATTTTTGCAGTGCACTTTTTGGCAAAGTTCAAAAGAAGAAAAAGAAGTATAAGGACACTTAATTCTATATACAAGCAACAGTCAGGGAAATTAATTGACATGCTTAAAGTCATGCATCTAGGCAGTCAACTCAGTTGCAGCTCAGCTGTCTCTCTGGTAGACTCTGATGAACATGAAGGGATAGGTGTAGGAAATAGGAGGGGTGGGGGTTAATACAGTGGTCCTTTCTCTCAAGACCTCGGTGTAGGCAATGATCAACACTTGTTCCTTTTAACCTGACACTTTTCATCCATACTAAGAACATTCAACAAGTTTCATTCTTTTAAGTAAATGGAATTCTTATTCATGATTGGCATTGAAGATTGTGAGATCTGCCTTCTGGGAAGAACTCTGGGACACCTACAGAACAGACACGTCTGGATAGAGATTATGAAAAATACAGATAGCTTTCCTTGTCTTCCTTCAAGAAACCTATCTCAATATGACTAGACATCCATCTCACATGACTGGAACCTTCTCATGTGCCAGCCAATAGTGCTTCATCAAGGAAGGCTTCACCTTTTGAACCTGAAGTGGGAGGTTTAGAGAAAGAGTGGAGAGGTGGTAGATTTCTGTTACATAGGCATGCTCATAGGTTTTGCTTGAAAGAAAATTGATGTTAAGTTTGTGGTGGAAATATTCTCTCCTAGTTTTAGAAATGCTGCTCCAGGATTACAATAAGGAAACCTTGCCTTGAGCACCAACCATTGACTACAACATGACTTTGTCATACTACTTCAGATCTGCACAGGGCTCACACTCACCAGGACAGTGTGGAGACAAATTAAGCAGTGTGGGGAATCCATTTGCAGGACCCGATATGAACAGAGGGACATTTTGTTTCCATATCTCATTATAACTGACATTTCTCACTGTGAACTGGAAGATTTGAGTAACCTGATGATCAAAATTTCATGGACACTGCGCCTTCTCAGAGGCCAGAGGCATGGAGAAGGAAACCAGACACACCCCACAATCAGGCACACTGCCAGCGCTGAGGAGCATGCCAAAAACATCACCTCCTTTTGGTGGCCCACCACAGCCACCACCATAACCATGGCTGCCGTGAAAGCAGCTAGACACCACAACCACCATGCAGACAGTCTGCCAGCCACTGCAGTGCATTTGACACAAGGAGAGTCACCAGCAGAGACAAAGAAAAGAAGAGCATGTCTCTCTCCACAAAGCCCATTCCAGAGTGACAGAAGAAGCATCTGCTCTATGATAATATTGGGGGACCCGAACACACCTCTCAGCGTTGGACAGATCATCTAGGCAACAAATCAACAGAGTAATCATTATTCTTTCAGAAGGAGAGAAGAAATCTAGGGTAATTAGAGGGGGGAGAGGGGAGGGAGAGGGGGATGGAGAGAGATTGGACAAAGGGCGTAAAGAATAATTATGATTTGTAACAATATATATGCTAGTAATATTGATTTGATCAACACATCTCAATGTTCAACCCCAAAAATATATATAATAGATTTTGATTCAATAAATAAATTTTTAAAAAATGCATGGATACCGATCTAGTCTGAAGAATAGCCCCTCAGTTGTGTTTTTCCCTGGAACCAGAGCTCAATTTGTAAAAGGGCAAACGGAGGTTGGTAAATATAGTAAAGGACCAGGTGGTATAGTCACTTCTTCCCAACCCTAGCCCCATTTCTCTCCAGTGAGGTCTTGCAATAGATGAGAGCTATTTGAGAAAGCCCTAGGTTTTACATTTGAATTCATTCTGCTGCTGTAATACAGTTCTTGAAAGAAAAATCACTCAACATGTTTATTGTTATATAGTACTGGGTACCAATCTTGCTTTCTTTCTGCCAGAGAACGGCACCAAATAACAGAAGGATGCTTCTCAAGCAGATTTTTCCTGAGCACTATATCATGGGTAGCAGAGTAACAGTAGGGAAGGAAATAAATGATACTAGTCTTCATATTTTAAAATTTAAAAAAATTAATTAATTTTTAATTGACATAATAATTGTACATATTTAAGGGGTACAGTTATATTTCAATACGTGTATACAATGTGTGATGATCAAATAAGGGTAATTAGCATATCAATCATCATGAAAATTTATCATTTCTCTGTGATGAGAGCATTTGTGATAAATGCTTTCTCAGGGGCATATCACAGACATATTGTGTGGGACAAGCTCATATTTTAGTTACAAATTTATGGTAGCTTCAAAAATACTTAGAAAGTTTGTTGTCTTTTTAAAAATAAGTGCATATTCCCTCTTGTGCTCTTACTTCTCCAATGCAGTGCTTCCCCTAATGCTGGCTTGGAGGGAAGTGTCAGGAAGTCCTTGTATCTTTTTTAAAAAATTATTTATTTTTAATTGAAACTTAATTGATTGTATATATCTGTGGGGTACAGCGTTGAATATCAATACCTGTGTGCAATATGTGATGTTCAAATCAGAATAATTAGTATATCAATATTACACAATGTAATAATTTTTTGTGGCCTTTTACCAATTTTTCACTACCCCCCTCCTTCCCTCCTACCACCTACAGACCTCTGGTGCCCTCAGTTCTGTTCTCTCCTTTTGAAAGTTAAACAAATTACTGTGACTGTTGTATCTTTCTTTCTTTTTCATTTATTTATTTATTTATTTTCTCTCATACAGTTTTTCTCTTTCTGTGTCTGGCTTATTTCATTTAATAATTTTTTTTCTAAGTTCATCCATGCTGCTGCGAATGGCAGAATTTCATTCTTTTTTTATAGCAGAGTAGTATCCCATTGTGTATATAGACCACAATTTCTTTATCCAGTTTTCTGTGAATGGACATTTAGGTTAGTTTCGATTTTTGACTATTGAAAATAGAGCTGCAATAAACATGGGAGTGCAGGTATTCCTTCGACATGATGATTTCCACTCCTTTGGGTATATACCCAACTGGATTCTATGGCAATTCTACCTATGTTTATTTGAGGAACCTCCATACTGTTTTCCATAATGGCTGCAGTAGTTTACAGTCCCACCAACAGTACAGGAGGGTTCCCCTTTCTCTGCATCCTCACCAACATTTGTTATTCTCTGTCTTTATGATAATGGCCAGACTAACTGGCTTGAGATGATATCTCAATGTGGTTTTGATTTGTATTTCCCTGATGCTTAGTGATTTTGAGCATTTTTCATGTGTCTATTGGCCATTTGTGTATGTTCCTTTGAGAAATGCCTATTCAGCTCCTTTGACCATTTTTTAATTGGGTTACTTGTTTTTTTACTAAGTTGCTTGAGCTCCTTGTATATTCTGGATATTAACTCCTTGGTAGATGCAGAGTTTGCAAATATTTTCTCCCATTCTGTAGGTTGTCTTTTTGTTCTGTTAATTGTTTCTTTTGCTGTACAGAAGGCTTTTAGTTTGATATAATCCCATTTATTTTTTCTTTTGTTGCCTGTGCTTTTGGGGTCTTATTCAGAAAGTCTTTGTCCAGTCCTATAGCCTGAAGTGTTTTCTCTATGTTTTCTTTCAGGAGTTTTATAGTTTCAGATGTTATATTTAAGTCTTTAATCAATTTTGAGTTGGTTTTAGTATCTGGTGAGAGGTATGGGTCTGGGTTCATTCTCTGACATATGGATGTCTACTTTTCCCAGCACCATTTATTGAAGAGGCAGTCTTTTTGCCAATGTATGTTCTTGGTGCCTTTGTCAAAGGTCAGTTGGCTGTAAGTGTATGGGTTGATTTCTGGGTTCTCTATTCTATTCCATTTGTTTGAGTGTTTGTTTTTATGCCAGTACCACGCTGTTTTGATTCCTGTAGCTTTGTAGTAGAATTGAAGTCAGGTAATGTTATGCCTCCAGCTTTAATTAATTAATTTATTTTTTGATGACTTTGGTTATTTGGGGTCTTTTGTTGTTCCATATGAATGTTAGATTGTTTTTCTATTTCTGTGAAGAATGTCATTGGTATTTTGATGAAGATTGCATTGAATCTATAGACTGCTTTGGGTAGTATGGACATTTTCACAATGTTAATTGTTTCAATCCAAGAGCATGGAATGTCTTTCCATCTTTTTGTGTCCTCTTCAATTTCTTTCAGCAGTGATTTGTGGTAATCATTGTAGAGATCTTTCACCTCCTTGGTTAAGTTGATTCCTGGGTATTTTATTTTTTTGGTGACTACTGTAAATGGGTTTGCTTTCTTGATTTCTTTTTTCTTTTTCTGTTAGTTTGTTATTGGAGTATACAAACACTACTGATTTTTGTGTGCTGATTTCATATCCTGCAACTTTACTGAAATTGTTTTTTTTTATTATGATGTTTTTTAATTTGCAAAATAATCTCAATTTAATCTTTCACTGTCTCCAACTTATTTATATATATATATATATATATATTTTTTTTTTTTACATTTCAATATTTTTTTTAAAAATTTTATTTTGTCGATATACATTGTGGCTGATTATTGCTCCCCATCACCAAAACCTCCCTCCCTTCTCCCTCCCCCCCTGCCCCCCAACAATGTCCTTTCTGTTTGCTTGTCGTATCAACTTCAAATAATTGTGGTTGTTATATCTTCTACACCCCACCCCCGGCTTTTTTTTTTTTTTTTTTTTTTTTTTGTGTGTGTGTGTGTGTGTGTGTGTGTGAATTTATACATTAATTTTTAGCTCCCACCAATAAGTGAGAACATGTGGTATTTCTCTTTCTGTGCCTGACTTGTTTCACTTAATATAATTCTCTCAAGGTCCATCCATGTTGTTGCAAATGGCAGTATTTCATTCGTTTTTATAGCTGAGTAGTATTCCATTGTGTAGATGTACCACATTTTCCGTATCCACTCATCTGATGATGGGCATTTGGGCTGGTTCCAACTCTTGGCTATTGTAAAGAGTGCTGCGATGAATATTGGGGAACAGGTATACCTTCGACTTGATGATTTCCATTCCTCTGGGTATATTCCCAACAGTGGGATAGCTGGGTCGTATGGTAGCTCTATCTGCAATTGCTTGAGGAACCTCCATACCATTTTCCATAGAGGCTGCACCATTTTGCAGTCCCACCAACAATGTATGAGAGTTCCTTTTTCTCCACAGCCTCGCCAGCATTTATCGTTCATAGTCTTTTGGATTTTAGCCATCCTAACTGGAGTTAGATGGTATCTCAATGTGGTTTTGATTTGCATTTCCCGGATGCTGAGTGATGTTGAGCATTTTTTCATATGTCTGTTGGCCATTTGTATATCTTCCTTAGAGAAATGCCTATTTAGCTCTTTTGCCCATTTTTTAATTGGGTTGCTTGTTTTCTTCTTGTACAGTTGTTTGAGTTCCTTATATATTCTGGATATTAATCCTTTGTCAGATGTATATTTTGCAAATATTTTCTCCCACTCTGTTGGTTGTCTTTTAACTCTGTTAATTGTTTCTTTTGCTGTGCAGAAGCTCTTTAGTTTGATATAATCCCATTTGTTTATTTTTCCTTTGGTTGCCTGTGCTTTTGGGGTCGTATTCATGAAGTCTGTGTCCAGTCCTATTTCCTGAAGTGTTTCTCCTATGTTTTCTTTAAGAAGTTTTATTGTTTCAGGGTGTATATTTAAATCCTTAATCCATTTTGAGTTGATTTTAGTATACGGCGAGAGGTATGGATCTAGTTTCATTCTCCCGCATATGGATATCCAGTTATCCCAGCACCATTTGTTGAATAGGCAGTCCCTTCGCCAGTGAATAGGCTTGGTGCCTTTGTCGAAGATCAGCTGACAGTAAGTGTGTGGGTTGATTTCTGGATTCTCTATTGTATTCCATTGGTCAGTGTGTCTGTTTTTATGCCAGTACCATACTGTTTTGGTTATTATAGCTTTGTAGTATAGCTTAAAGTCAGGTAGTGTTATGCCTCCAGCTTTATTTTTTTTGCTCAGCATTGCTTTGGCTATGCGTGGTCTTTTATTGTTCCATATAAATGTCTGGATAGTTTTTTCCATTTCTGAGAAAAATGTCTTTGGAATTTTGATGGGGATTGCATTGAATTTGTATATCACTTTGGGTAGTATGGACATTTTCACTATGTTGATTCTTCCAATCCAAGAGCATGGGATATCTTTCCATCTTCTTGTATCCTCTCTAATTTCTCTCAGCAGTGGTTTGTAGTTCTCATTATAGAGATTTTTCACCTCCTTGGTTAACTCAATTCCTAAGTATTTTATTTTTTTGGTGGCTATTGTAAATGGGCAGGCTTTCTTGATTTCTCGTTCTGCATGTTCACTATTGGAGAAAAGAAATGCTACTGATTTTTGTGTGTTGATTTTGTACCCTGCTACTGTGCTGAAATCATTTATCAATTCCAGCAGTTTTTTTGTAGAGGTTTTAGGCTGTTCAATATATAGGATCATGTCATCTGAAAACAGGGACAGTTTGACTTCATCTTTTCCAATCTGGATGCCCTTTATTTCCTTCTCTTCTCTGATTGCTCTGGCTAGTACTTCCAACACTATGTTGAATAGGAGTGGTGAGAGTGGGCATCCTTGTCTAGTTCCTGTTCTTAAAGGAAAAGCTTTCAGCTTTTCCCCATTCAGGATGATATTGGCAGTGGGTTTGGCATATATGGCTTTAATTATGTTGAGATACTTTCCCTCTATACCTAACTTACAAAGGGTCTTTGTCATGAATGAGTGCTGAATTTTATCAAATGCTTTTTCAGCATCTATAGAGATGATCAGATGGTCCTTGTGTTTGACTTTATTAATATGCTGTATCACATTTATTGATTTGCATATGTTGAACCAACCTTGCATCCCTGGGATGAATCCCACTTGATCGTGGTGAATAATTTTACGTATGTGTTGCTATATTCTGTTTGCTAGTATTTTAGTGAGGATTTTGCATCTATATTCATCAAGGATATCGGCCTGTAGTTTTCTTTTTTGGTTATATCTTTACCTGGTTTTGATATCAGGATGATGTTTGCTTCATAGAATGAGTTTGGGAGATTTGCGTCCGTTTCAATCTTTTGGAATAGTTTGTAAAGAATCGGTGTCAATTCCTCTTTGAATGTTTGGTAAAATTCTGCTGTGAATCCATCTGGTCCTGGGCTTTTCTTTGTTGGGAACCTTCTGATAACAGCTTCAATCTCCTTTATTGTTATTGGTCTGTTCAAATTTTCTACGTCTTCACGGTTCAGTTTTGGGAGCTTGTGTGTGTCCAGAAATTTATCCATTTCCTCCAGATTTTCAAATTTGTTGGCGTATAGTTGTTTATAGTAGTCTCGAATGATTCCTTGTATTTCAGATGAATCAGTTGTAATATCACCTTTTTCATTTCTAATTTTTGTTATTTGAGTCTTCTCTCTTCTTTTTTTTGTTAGCCATGCTAATGGTTTGTCAATTTTATTGATCTTTTCAAAAAACCAACTTTTTGATTCGTTAATCTTTTGAATTGTTTTTTGGGCTTCTATTTCATTCAGTTCTGCTCTGATCTTAATGATTTCTTTCTCTCTGCTAACTTTAGGTTTGGATTGTTCTTGTTTTTCTAGTTCTTTAAGGTGAAGTGTTAGGTTGTTCACTTGCCATCTTTCTATTCTTCTGAAGTGAGCGTTTAATGCAATAAATTTTCCCCTCAATACTGCTTTTGCAGTATCCCACAGGTTTTGGTATGATGTATCATTGTTTTCATTAGTTTCAATAAATTTTTTGATTTCCTGCTTGATTTCTTCTTGGACCCATATGTCATTAAGTAGAATGCTGTTTAATTTCCATGTGTTTGTATAGTTTCCAGAGTTTTGTTTGTTATTAATTTCTAGTTTTAATCCATTGTGGTCTGAGAAGATACATGGGATAATTCCAATTTTTTTGAATTTATTGAGACTTGATTTGTGACCTAATATGTGATCTATTCTGGAGAATGATCCATGTGCTGATGAGAAAAATGAATGTTCTGAGGTTGTTGGGTGGAATGTTCTGTAGATATCTGCCAATTCCAATTGGTCTAGAGTCTTGTTTAGATCTTGTGTTTCTCTACTGATTCTTTGCCTAGATGATCTGTCTAATATTGCCAGTGGGGTGTTCAGGTCCCCTGCTATTATGGTATTAGTGTCTATTTCCTTCTTTAGGTCTAATAGAGTTTGTTTTATAAATCTGGCTGCTCCAACATTGGGTGCATACATATTTATGATTGTTATGTCTTCTTGATGGATCAGTCCTTTTATCATTAAGTAGTGTCCCTCATTGTCTCTTTTTATGGTTTTTAGTTTAAAGTCTATTTTGTCAGATATAAGAATAGCTACTCCAGCTCGTTTTTCTTTTCTGTTTGCATGGTAAATCTTTTTCCATCCTTTCACTCTTAGTCTGTGTGAATCTTTATGGGTGAGGTGGGTCTCTTGTAGGCAGCATATAGTTGGGTCCTGCTTTTTGATCCAGTCAGCCAGTCTGTGTCTTTTAATTGGGGAATTTAAGCCTTTTACATTAAGAGTTGTTATTGAAAGGTGTTGATTTATTCCTAGCATTTTATTGGTTGTTTGGTTGTCTTAGGTGTCTTTTGTTCCTTGCTTTCTGATTTACTGTCTGTTTTCTGTGTTTGTTGGTTCCTTAGTTTGTAGATAGTGTTTTTGTTAGCTTGTTTTCTCTTCATGAATGCCATTTTTATTATACTAGCGGGTTTAGATTTTTCTTGTGTTTTTATGGCAGTGGTAGTTATTTTTCAGGAACCAAACCCAGTACTCCCTTGAGGATTTCTTGTAAGGGTGGTCTTGTGGTAGTGAACTCCCACAGTTTTTGTTTGTCTGAGAAATATACTATTTGCCCCGCATTTCGGAAGGATAGCCTTGCAGGGTAGAGTGTTCTTGGCTGGCAATCTTTGTCTTTTAGTATTTTGAAAATATCATCCCATTCCTTTCTAGCTTTTAGGGTTTGTGATGAAAAGTCTGATGTTAACCTGATTGGGGCTCCCTTATAGGTGATTTGACGCTTCTCTCTTGCAGCTTTTAAGATTCTTTTACTGAAATTGTTAATCAGCTCTAAGAGTTTTTTGGTTGAGTCTTTAGGTTTTCCTGTATATAGGATCATGTCATTTGCATACAGGGACAGTTTGACTTTGTCTTTTCCAGTCTGGATCCCCTTTATTTTTTTCTCTTGCCTGATTGCTCTGGCTAGTACTTCCAATAGTATATTAAGTAAGAGTGGTGAGAGTGGGCATTCTTCTTGTTCCTGCTCTTTAGGTAATAGCTGAATTCAGTATAATCCCATCCAGGATGATATTGGCAGTGGGTTTGTCATACACAGGTTTTTGTTGTGTTGAGATATTTTTTTTCTATACCTAATTTGCTGAGTATCTTTTATTGAGGATTTTTGTGTCTATGTTCATCAGAGATATTGGTCTGTGGTTTTCTTTTTTTGTTTTATCTTTGTCTGGTTTTGGTATCAGGGTGTCTTTATATATACATCTAAATTTATGTTTGCTTGCATTTTACCTCCTTTTTCTACTTCCATCTTCACTTTTCAACTGATTTTCCTCCTGTTTTTTTCTACCCTATTAGATAATTTTTAAATTTTTCTTTTTCTCAATTTCTTCCAATCTGTTCTATATATATATTTTTTGCTCAGAATATATAAAAATGGGAATGGGGATGAGATAGAATTAAAGAATTTTGTAACTTAATTTATCATTTGTTCAAAAGGGATTTGGGGTTAAGTACAGCAGATTGTATTTTCCAAAGATGGCCATGATTATATGTTCCATCTCTCATTCTCTTCTAGATCCTTGCCAACCCTGCCACTCCACCATCAAGAAGTAGAGTCTTAGATCTCGCTTCTGGAATCTGGTAGGCCTTTGTAAATGTGTCAACTAATAGAGTAAGGCTGGAGTGATGCTATGAGATTTTTAATGCCAAGTCATAAAAATGCCATGTATTTCCACTTTGTTCTCTTGAAACACTTGCCTTTGGATCCCAGCCACTATGCTAAGAGAAAGCTCAAGCATCCCATGGAGGGCCCATTGGACAGGAACCAAAACCATTGTCCCACAGCCCTGGCTGAGCACACAGCTAAAAGCCAGCATCAACTAGCCAGCAATATGAGTGAGTCATTTTAAAAGTAGCTCCTTTACTTCCCAGTTGGGCTGTTGTAGTTGTTGCCATGTGGAACACAGACAAACTGTCTCTGCAAAGCTTTGCGCAACTTCCAGATTCATGAGCAAAATAAATGTTTGATGTTGTTTTAAGCCAATAATTTTGTTATGTAGCAATAGATAATAGACAAACTGAGATGCAATCTTTCTAGAACTTGTCATGTTTAGTGCTCAGAAAGAGCACGTCTAAGTCCTATTGAGTCTTATCCCATTTTGAGGCAACTGCCATTTAATCATTTAGTGTATTTTTTTTGAATCTCAGATACTATATCACTTTAAAAATTTTATAAAACCTTGTTACTCAAAATATGGGCTATGGACCAGGACCAGCAGCATAAGCTTCACTTTGGAAGTTGTTAGAAATGGAGAATCTTGGGCCCTACCCCAGACTTACTAAATCTAGAATTTGCCTCTTAAGAAGATGCCCCGTTATTTATTAAAGTTGTAGAAGCAGCAGTATAAAGAATAAGCCTGTAAAACAGATGCATCTCTAGACACTAAACAAATAATTTATTAATTCTTTTTCATTTGGTTTTATTTTCCATTTTTTAATTGTGTTAAAATACACATAACATAAATCTACAATCTTAACCATTTTAAAGTGTACAGTCCAGTGGAATTAAATACATTCATAATGTTATTCCATCACCACCATCCATCTCCATAACTCTTTTCATCCTGTAAAACTAAAATTCTATACCCATTAAAACTCCCTGTTTCCTCCTCCCCCCAGTCCCTGGCAGCCACCATTCTAATGTCTGTCTTTATGATTTTGACTACTTTAAATACCTCATATAAGTGGAGTTATACTGTATTTGTCTTTTTGTGTCTGGCTTATTTCACTTAGTATAATGTCTTCAAAGTACACCCATGTTGAAGCGTATATCAGAATTTCCTTCCTTTTTTAAGAATGAGTAATATTGGACCGACCCCGTGGCACACTTGGGAGAGTGTGGCTCTGGGAGTGCAGCAGCCCTCCCGCCGCGGGTTCGGATCCTATATAGGGATGGCCGGTGTGCTCACTGGCTGAGCGCGGTGCGGCCGGTCACAAAAAAGACAAAAAAAAAAAAAAAAAGAATGAGTAATATTCTACTGTATGTATATACCACATTTTGCTTACCCATTCTTCCATAGATGAACACTTGGATTGCTTCCACATTTTACCTATGGTGAATAATCCTACTGTGAACATGGGTATACAACTATCTCTTCAAGACCCTGTTTTCAATTCTTTTGGATATATTAACAGAAGTGGAATTGCTGGATTATATGGTAATTCCATTTCTAATTTTTCTGAGGTAGTGCCATACTGTTTTTCACAGTGGCTGTGCCATTTTTTTTTTTTTTTTGGCTGTGCCATTTTATATTCCCACCAACAGTGAGTGTACAAGGGTTCCAGTTTCTCCACATTCTCATGAACATTTGTTATTTCCTGTTTTTTTTTTTAATAGTAATCATCCTAATGAGTATTAGGTAGTATCTCATTGTAGTTTTAATTTGTATTGTCTAATGATTAGTGATGTTGAGCATTTTTTTGATGTGCTAATTGGCCATTTATATCTTCTTTGGAGAAATGTCTATTCAATTTTTTTGCCAATTTTTTAATTGGGTTGTTTGTATTTTTTTGTTGTTGAGTTTTGGGAGTTCTATATATATTCTGGATGTTAATAACTTATCAAATATGTGATTTTCAAATATTTTCTCCCATTCTGTGGGTTGCCTTTTTACTGTGTTGATATGTGTCTTTTGATGCACACATTTAAAAAAATTTTTCATGAAGTTAAATTTTTTCTTTTGTTGCTTGTGCCTTGATGTCATATCCAAGAAATCATTGCCAAATACAATATCATGAAGCTTTTGTCCTATGTTTTCTTCTAAGAGTTTTATAGTTTTAGGTCTTACATTTAGGTCTTTGATACATTTTGAACTAATTCTTGTATATGGCATTAGATAAGTGCTATGGATTAAATGTTTTCCCCAAACATTCATGTACTGGAAACTTGACCTTCATTGTAATAGTGTTAAGAGGGTGGGAAATCTTATTATGGTAATTGAAAGGTGGAGCCTTTGAGAGGTGATTGGAACCTGAGGACTGTGCCCACATGAATAGATTAATTCATTAATGGTTTAATGAGTGGTCATGAGCATGGTTCTCACAGCTTTATAAGGAGAGTAAGTGAGCCAGTTAGCTCTCTTGCTCAGGCATTCATCATGTGACATCCTACATTGCTGTAGACAGTCACCACCAAGAACAAGACTCTCACCAGATTTGTCCCTGGACTTTGAACTTCCCAGCCTCCAAAACTTTAAGAAATAAATTTCATTTCTTCATAAATTACCTGGTTTCAGGTATTCTGTTATAAGCATTAGAAATGGGCTAATACAGAAAATTAGTACAAAGAAATGGGGTGTTGCTTATAACAAACACCTGAAAATGTGGAAAGCAGCTTTGGAACTGGGTAATGGGCAGAATTCGGAGGAAAGCGAGAAAAAACCCAAGATTCTAGTGAAAGCTTAGAAGACAAGAAGACAAGGGGAAGTTTGGAACTTCTTAGAGACTGGTTAAGTGGTGGTGACCAGAATGCTAATAGAAATATGGATAGTAAAGTCTATTCTGAGGTTTCATATAGAAATGAGGAAGAGCTTATTGGAAATTGGATCAAGAGTCACCCTTGTTATGGAGTTGCAAAGAACTTGGCTGCATTTTGTTCATGTGCAAGCATTTTATGGAATGTGGAACTTAAGAAATACGAACCAGGGTATTTGATGGAAGAAATTTCTAAGCAACAAGGCATTTAGGCAGCTGCATGGGCTCTTGGAACAGCCTATGATGATTTATGGAAGAAAAGAAATGATGTAAAGCTGGAATTTATAATTCAAAAGAAAGGAGAGGGCAAGAATTTGTAAAACTCTCAGGTTGGCCATGTGAAGATCAAAAGCTGTCTTTGAGAGAGGAAACAAAGGTGTAGCCCAGTGACCCTCTGCTATGGAGATTTGTACAGAAGAAAAGGATTATCAAGAGAATAGAAGAAGGACCCTGAAGGCATTTCAGAGATCTTTGAGGTTGCCCCTCCCATCACAGACCCAGAGGCCTAGGGAGACAGAATGGTTTCAGGAAACAGTCCCAGGGCACCCTCTATGGGCTCACTGCCCAGGGCCTCCTCAGGATGCTGCTGCCTGTACCCCAGCTGCTCTGGTTGCTCCAACTGTGGCTAACTTGGCCTCAGGTGTGGCTTGACCTGCAGCTTCAGAATATATGTCAGAAGACTTGGTGGTGTCCACGTGATTTTAAAACTGCAGGTTGGCAGAATGTCAGAACTGTGCCAGAGCCTCCACCTTGATTTCAAGGGATATATGGGAACCTGGGGATCCAGGAAGACATCTGTCACGGGAGTGGAGTCACTGCAAAGAGCCTCCACTAGAGCTGTGCTGAGTGGTAATGTGGGGTTGGAGTTGCAGAGAAACCCAACCAGGATATGCTTAAAGGAGCCATGGAGGCAGGACCACCTTGGAGACCCCAAAATTGTAGAGCTACCAGTGTGCAACACCAGCCTGGGAGAGCTTATGTGTGGGCTGAGCCCAGGAAAGACATAGGAGCTTGGCTACCCAAGGACTTGGAGGCCCAATCCCTGCACCAGTGTGCAGAGGATGCCAGCAGACATGGAATCAAGGGAGGTTATTCTTCAGCTTTGAGATTTGATGCCTGCCCTGTAGGGTTGTGGACTTGTTTGGGACCCATTACTCCTTTCTTTTGGTCTATCTCCACCTTTTTGAACAGGAATATGTACCCTATGCTTGTCTCACCATTGTATCTTGGCAGTTGATAACTTGTTTTAATTTCAAAGATAGACTTTGGACTTTTTGAGTTGGTACTGGGATAAATTAAAACTTTAGGGCTATAGAGATTAAATGAATGAATTTGTACGTGAAAAGGACATGAGTTTTGGGGGGCCAGGGATGGAATATTATGGGTTAAATGTGATATGATATAATCATATGTTTTTTACTTCATTATGTTAATATGATTTATTATTCTGATTGGTTTTTGTGTGTTAAACCATCCTTGCATTCCAAGAATTAATCTCACTTGGTGTGATGTATAATCCTTTTAACATGCTGTTGAATTTGATTTGCTAGCATTTTGTTGAGGATTTTGGCATCAAAGTTTATAAGGAATATTGGTCTGTAGTTTCTTTTTTTAATAGTATCTTTGTCTGGCTCTGGTATCAGGGTGCTGCTGGCCTCATGGAATGAGTTAGGAAGTGTATCCTCTTCTTCAATTTTTTAAAGAAGTTTCAGAGGATTGGTGTTAGTTCTTTGAATGTTTGGTAGAATTCACCAGTGAAGCCATAAGGCCCAGGGATTTCCTTTGTTGGAAGAATTTTGATTCCATCTCCTTACTAGCTGTAAGTCTATTCAGATTTTATATTCTTTATAATTAGTTTTAGACTTGGTATGTTTTGTGTTTTTTTAGAATTTGGTCATTTCATCTAGGTTATCCAATTTTTTGGTGAATACTTGATAGTACTCTCTTATAATCATTTTTATTTCTGTAGAAACAGTAGTAATGCCCCCACTTTCATTTCTTATTTTAGTAATTTGAATTTTCTCTTTTTCTTTCTATTAGTCCATGTAGCAAAAGCTCTGTCAATTTTGTTGATCTTTTCAACAAAAACAGTAGATTTTCTACCATTTTTCTATTCTGTTTTGTTTATCTATGCCTAATCTTTGCTATTTCCTTTTTTCTGCTAGATTTGGATTTAGTTTCTTCTTTTTATAGTTCCTTAATTTGTAAAGTTATGTCGCTGATTTGAGACCTTTCTTGTTTTTTAATGTAAGTATTTGTAGCTATAAATTTCTCTCAGCATTGCTTTTGTTACTTTCCATTAGTTTTGGTATGTTGTGCTTTCATTTTCATTAATCTCTAAATACTTTCTAATTTTCCTTGTGATTTCTTCTTTGATCCATTTGTTGTTTGAGTGTGGTATTTAATTTTCACAAGTTTGTTTATTTTCCAGTTTTACTATGTTATTGATTTTTAACTTCATCCCACTGTAATCAGAGAAGATACTTTGTATAATATCTGTCTTTTAAAATTTATTGAGACATAATTAATGGCTTAACATATGGTCTATCCTGGACAATCTGTACTTGAGAAGAATGCATATGCTATTGTTGTTGGGTAGAGTGTTCTATATATGTCTGTTAGGTGTATTTAGTTTATCATGTTGTTTAAGTCCTCTGTTTCCTTACATATCTTCTGTCTGGTTGTTCTATCCATTATTGAGGGTGGGATGTTAAAGCCTCCAACCATTATTGTAGATCCCTTTAATTTTGTCAGTTTTTGCTTCATATATTTTGATGGTCTGTTGTAAGGTGTGTAAATGTTTATAATTGTGTTTTCTTGCTGTATTAAAGCTTTTATTAATACAATGTTTTTTTCTCATAAACTTCTATTTAAAATCTATTTTGTCTGATATTAGTATAGCTACCCCTGCTTTATTTATTTATTTATTTTTGGTTACTATTTTTTTATCCTTTCACTTCCAACCTATTGTGTCTTTGTTTTTTTGTTTTTAGTTTGCTTGTTTTTTGGGTTTTTAAAAAATTTTTATTGAATCAAAATTGATTATACATATTTTGGGGGTTCAACATTGAGATATGTTGATCAAATCAATATTACTAGCATATATATTGTTACAAATTGTAATTATTCTTTATGCCCCATGTCCAATCTCTCTCCATCCCCCTCTCCCCTTCTCCTCCCCGCTCCCACCACTGATAACCTTAGATTTATTCTCTCCTTCTGAAAGAATAATGGTTACTCTGTTGATATGTTGCCTAGATGATCTGTCCAATGCTGATAGGTGTGGTCAGGGCCCCCAATATTAACATAGAGCAGATCCTTCTTCTGTCACTCTGAAATGGGCTTTGTGGAGAGAGACATCCTCTTCTTTTCTTATCTCTGCTGGTGACTCTCCTTGTGTCATTGTACTCCAGTGGCTGGCAGACCATCTGCGTGGTGGTTGTGGTATCTAGCTGCTTTCACGGCAGCCATGCTTATGGTGGTGGCTGTGGTGGGCCACCCACACGGAGGTGATGTTTTTGGCATGCTACTTGGTGCTGGCAGTGTGCCTGATTGTGGGGAGTGTCTGGTCCCCAACACTATGCCTCAGGTCCCTGGGCGGGCCCCGAGGTGCTGGCGTGGTATGCCTGGTTGTGGGAGGGGTTCCGGTCCCCTTCCCCATGCCTCAGGTCCCTGGGTGGGCCCTGAGATGCTGGCATGGTGTGCCTGGTTGTGGGAGGAGGGTCTGGTCCCCTTCTCCATATCTCAGGTCACCAGGCGGGCCCTGAGCCACTGGCATGGTGTGCCTGGTTGTGAAAGGGGGGTCCAGTCCCCAGCTCCAAGCCTCGTGTCCTCTGGCGGGCCCCGAGGCACTGGTGGTGTGCTTGGGCTGGAACTAATATTTTGTTCTTTGCTTACTTCTTAAACAGGAGAACTACCTGTGGGAACCAGTACTTGAGCTGTGTGGTTGAGCTAAATTGCTGTTTTGCTTCTGTTTCCCTAGGGAAGGCTTTTTGTGCGGCTCAGGGTTTAATGGTTGACTTTATAGGTACTTCTGGCTCACCAGAGACCTGATGTACCTGGGTTGTGTAGAAACTCTGATCTGGAGATCGCATAAATCTTTCGCCTTTTACTAAAGATTTCCGTGGAGAAACTCTGATCTGGGCCTGAGTTTTTTCATCAAACTGCACCCCATGCAATTCTGCATTCCCAAGAAGTCTCCTCTGAGTGGTCCTGTGCTGATTGGGGGCCGGATTGGCTGTCCTTGCTGTGCCCCAGTGTTCTCTGGTTGGGCCCATCTCCCCCACCACCCATGCTCCAAAAACTTCCCATGGGATGGGCCCTGTGCCGGTCCCTTGCTATGACTCACTGGCCTCTGAATGGCTCCCCTTTTACAGATGTTCTGGCTTCTCACTCCTAAGTGGGTCCACGGGAACCCTATTAGTGGTCTTGCTGTCCTGGGGACCATCAAGGCTCTTTTCTCGCTTGCCGCCTCCAAGTAACTCCATCTGAAGGGCACAGCTGTGGCTTCTGCCAGCTCTTGCTCCATGCGTTCAGCAGCTGGAGACTTAAAGCAGCCATGGCCTGTAATGCTCAGAGCAGTTTTTTCTTTCTCTCATAGTGGTTTCTCCTGCCTTCATGAACTCCGTAGGTCTCTCCTCCTCTTCCCCTGAGCTCCAGTGGCCCCAGCTTGGCTGATGTTACATTTTTATAGTTGTAAATTGGTTGATTTGTGGGAGAGAGTGACACTGGGGACCGTCTATTCTGCCATCTTGACTGGAACTCTATTTGTGTCTTTGGATCTAAAGTATAAAGAGCATATAGTTGAATCATGTATTTTTATTCATTCTCCTAATCTCTGTTTTTTTGATTGGAGAGTCTAATCTATTTGCATTTAAAGTAATTACTGATAAGAAAGGACTTACTTCTATCATTTTCCTATTTGTTTTCTATATGCCTTATAGCTTTTTTGTCCCTCATTTCTGCATTACTGTCTTCTTTTGTGTTTATTTGACTTTTTGTAGTGAATATGTTTAAGATCCTTTTTCATTTTCTTTTGTGTATGCTCTTTCTTTGTGGTTACCATGGGGATTACATTTTACATCCTAAAGTTATAACACTAATTTGAATTTATACCAATCTAACTTCAATAACAAATAAATATTCTGCTCACTTATAGCTCTTTCCCTATGCTTTTTGGTTGTTGATGTCATGAAATTATATTCTGATACATTGTGTGCCCCCAAATATAAACTAAATAATTATTTTAAGTGCACTAGTCTCTTAAATTATGTAGAAAACAAAATGTGGAGTTATAACCTAAAGTTTCAATAGTACAAGCTTTTAGACTAATGATTGTTTTTAAAATACATATTAGTTTTAAATAATGTAGACAACAAAAAGTGGAATTACAAACTGTTGTTACAATAATACTAGCTTTTATAACTGTCCTTATATTTACCTTTATCAAACTCTTAATTTCTGGATACAGCTTCCAGTTACTACCTAGTGTCCTTTTATTCCACATTGTGGTACCCCTTGAACATTTCTTGTAGGGAAGATCTAATGGTAAACTTCCCTAGCTTTTGTTTATCTGTCAATCTGTTAATTTCTCCCTCACTTTTGAAGGATGAGTTTGCCAGATAAAAGATTCTTGACTGATAGATTTTTTTTCTTTTAGCACTTTGAATATATCAGCCCACATCTTGGTGACCTTTAAAGTTTCTAATAAGAAATTTGCTGATAATCTTATTTCATATATATATATATTTATATTTTTTGTATATGATGATTCACTTCTCTCTCCTGTTGCTTTCAAGCTTCTCTCTTTGTCTTTTTAAAGTTTGATTATTGTGTGTCTTGGTGTGAGTCTCTAAGTTCATCATACTTGGAGTTTGATGAATTTGGATGTTTATATTCATGTCTTTCATCAAATTTGGGAAGTTTTCAGCCATTGTTTCTTCAAATATTCCCTTTGCCCTTTCTCTGTCTCTTCTCCTTCTGGGTCAATGTGTATATTGGTTGACTTGATGGTGCCCACATCCCTTTTAGGATCTGTTCACTTTTTAAAAAATCTTTTTACTTTCTGTTCCTCAGACTGATAATTTGCTTTGCTTTGCCTTCAAGTTCACTGATCTTTTCTTCTTCCTGCTCAAATCTGCATTTGAATCTCTTTAGCAATTTTTAAAATTTCAGTTATTATAGTTTTCAGTTCCAGAATTTCTTTCATTCTATTTTTTAGGGTTTCTATCTCTCCATTAATATTTCCATTTTGTTCATATATTGGTTTCTTGACTTTCTCCACATTTTCTTTTAGTTCTTTGAGCATGTGTAAGTAGTTGTTTTCAAGTCTTTGCCTAGTAGATCTGCCACTAAGTCTTTTTCAGTGACCATTTTTGTTGATTGATTTGTTTTCCTTTGAATGTGTTGTACTTTTTCATTTCTTTGTATGCCTTGTGATTATTTTTGTTGTTGAAAACTAGACATTTGAATTTAATAATATGGTAGTTCTAGAAATCAGATTTTCCCCCTTTCCCCAGGGTTTGCCTTTTTTAAAAAAAATTGCTGTAGGCTGTCTCTGTGCCAAGGATCAGCTTGAGGTGCAAACTTAAGGGTTCTCAGGACTTTTCTTAAACTGCACCTTTTCCTGGGTATGTGCAGTCACTTTCTAATTTTCCCCCGACATGCAGCTGTTTTTGAATGTCTTAGTCTTTAATGTCTGGCTTCCAAAAAGGGGAAAAGAAAAAAATAAAAGGAGGTAACAAAAGGACACTTTCCCTTTAAATTCTCTGGAAGTCACCTCGGCCAGAGGGGGAGAGGCTTGCAACAATGAGGGGAGGTGCAACTACAATGACTGCATACTTCTTTGTCTGTGTCTCTGTGATCAGAAGCAGCAATTAGTTATCAGAACACAGATCCTTGACATTTGGAGAACAAGGTCCTTTTTGCCCACTCTGGTTTCTGCAAGCTATGTGCAAACTGCTCCAAGAACTCAGCACAACAATTTGCCACAGTGCTAGAGATGGAGGATGGGTGGTTGCTACTGTATTAAGAGCTGAAATGACCAAAATAAACCTCAATTTACCATCTAAGCCTTCCCCTGGAAGTTGCAAGCCTGCAAGACTCCAGAGTTACAAAATAGTTATATCAGGCAGATTTTGCCATGGCCATCATCTAGGTGGGGACACAGATTCCTGTTGCTTCCTACTTCACCATATTCCTGGAATCTTTCCCTCTTTTCCACTGGCTTTTACTGTGTCCCCTGGAAATCAGGAAGTGGTGTGTATGGGGGTAAAGGATGAGGGAGTTGGAGGAGTGGTGTTATGACAGAATTAGAAAAGGCTGGGATAGTGAGGATCTGGGGGCCCAAAAGTTGCTTGGAGACTCTACACTGGGTGAGGTGTGTTTCAAATGTTTTACTCTAGGGAGTTAAGGGTGTATATTATGGGGAATAAGATGGAAGTGAGTTAGGGACATATATCATGGGGAATAAGACAGAACTACAGTAGAGGTACTTTAACTTTTTCATAGTTGGCAACACTTCATCATAGAATAGGCTGTGCTTTTATTTTTTTGGCAAATGCCTAAATATATATGGAAATATATATATATATATATATGGAAATATATATATATATGGAAATATATATATATATATGGAAATATATATATATATATGGAAATATAATAGAGAGAAAGAGAGAACAAATAAATAGTTTTAAAGTCCTTTAGAGTTTCCTAGGAGGAAATGTTCTCTCTAATGTCAGAAATGGAGTATTATTATTTTTACCATATGTTGGAGTTGGAATGTTCACACACTGAACCTCTCTTGGGTAAGTGCTTTTATAATGGTTTGACCCTTGCCCTAGAGATAAAGGAGTTGCTTTATCTTTGTATCTGTTTTTTCAAGATGCTCAGCATGTATAAAGTATATCTGCAATTCATTCTCTGTATGGGTTACATTTTCTAATCCTCAAAAGTTTAGTTCTCCCCAGCAGACAAGACTTGTAGAACGTTGCATGTTAATAACAATACTCTTGAATTCAATGGAGCTTTAGTCCCCTCCACAGCCCCTTTGCAATCTTGTCATTGATGTCGAGATATCCTGCTGCACTTCTGTGATTGAAATATGGTGGCTTCCAGAGGAAAGCAAAATGACAGACTACTACAAAGTAATTGGTTTGAAAAAGGACAAATACAACCATCCAAAGAAGGGCATTTGATGTCACTCTTGCGGAGTTAAAAACCTCAGACTTATTGGAATGGCATCACTATTTCTGGAAATTTCCATTTCCTCCTCTTTCCTGTGTTATTTTCTCCTAAGAGTAGATGTCTCTCTCAACCTGTGTTCAACTGTTTCTTATGTTTTAAAGATGCCATATGAAAGCACTGATGTTTATCAGGTTTGAGTCATTTTAGGGTACTTAGTAGAACCATAACTAGTAGCTCAGGTAAATGGATTGTGCCTCATATCCATCCTGACAACACCCCTGAAATGAGACACTAGAGAATTCAACATGGTCATGCTGCCTACACCTTAGGAAAAGGAAAGGAGAAGCAAACGTGTGAACATCTCCCCTCTCCTTAAAGGTATCCAACTGTGCTTTTCAAAATATAAAAGGGAAGCAGATATATGTGTATTAGTCCGTTTTGTGTTTCTGTAACAGAAATATCTGAGACTGGGTAATTTATAAAGAACAGAGGTTTATTTGGCTTATGATTCTGGGACAGCTGCATCTGGCACGGGCCTCTGGCTGCTTCTACTCATGGCAGAAAGTGGCAGGCAGCCAGCGGGTACCAGCAGATCACATGGTGAGAAGAAGCAAGAGAGAGAGAGGGGAGGTACCAGGGTCTTTTAAACAACAAGCTCTGGCGGGAACTAGTCCAGCGAGAACTCACTCACTTCCCCTCCTCCCCCAGGGAGAGCACTAATCCATTCATGAGGGATCCGCCCCCATTACTCAATCAGTTTCCAACACTGCCACATTGGAGATCAAATTTCCACATGAGTTTTGGAGGGGACAACACATCCAAACTCCGTCAATATGTTTTTTTGTTTTTGGCAGTTGGCTTGAAACCTTCGTGTTGCAAGGCTGAGTTCTAACCATTTGAGTTAACTGGGTCATTACTCTTCTAGAACATGACATTCCATTGTATGGCTGTATTATAATGAACTAAACCAGTCTCCTAATTTTTAATATTTAGGTTTATTTCTGATTTTTGTGTTATAAATAATAAGTGAAAATAATATTATGGATAAAAATATATAAAAAGGAGAATTAAGTTCTTTATTTTGGCTGAGGCTTTAACAAACAACAGAAAACCTCCTTCTCAAGTAAATTAAATGATAAAGAGTTAATTATTTCACATAACCGGTTCAGAGGTAGGTGATTTCACACTAGTACATCTGCTAACCTCAGCATATAGGTCTTCTCCTTGGGCTGACTTGACTTATGGTCACAAAATGGCTGCAGCAGCTCCAAGTGCACATATTCTCACTGTAACATCCAGAGGTGGAGTAAAAGACTTGCTTTTAGGATTAATGAAACTCTTTCCTAGCAGTCTCTCAGTGAATTTTCCAGATTTAAATTGCATGTCCATGCTTGGACCAATCACCAGCAAAGGGAAAGAGAACACCGTTACTGACAGATTTATCAGTACATTCCGTGAGTCACAAAGAAAAAGAGTGGATTCCTGAACAAAATATGGGGTTTTGCTAGCAAGGAAGAGGATAGGAAGTGATGAATGGCTGCTTGAGAGTAAAATGAACCCCTCGTAATGTTGTTAAAGAGAATCACCTGAAGTCCTGTAAAGAATAATATAGTAGCATTAAAATTGTTTTTAAAAGAATAATAGCAATCATGCCACTCTAATTTGTTTCATTTTGCAGATTTCATTCTAGCCTTTGTCTACTTGCTTATATACTTTTACATAGTTGAAATCTTAATTTTATAGTGTCTCTTTACCATGTAAAATAATTGTAAATAATATTAGTTTACATTTTGCATTATTGTTATCATCTTTAATGACTAAATTCTCTTATATTGAGTTGATGTAACATTTTAATCCAGCCTCTATCAATTGAACATTTTATTATTATCGATATCACTAAAACAAACCTTTAAATTGGATATTTATAGTAAGCACACATCAAGAGTACAGTTGTTATGAGTACGTGAGAAAAAGCAATGGCAAGTAGCTGAAAAATCATTAGACTTGGAGTTGGAGACTAGAGTTTTGTCTTAACTCTGCTATATCTTTGCTGTGTATTCTTTGACTGATTTATCAATCTTTTGGGCCTCAGTTCCCTTACTTGGAAAAGATGAAGTCGGAATAGATAAATTCTATGATCATTTCCAGCTCCAATTGACCATGATTTTATGAATTCTAAGACCCTTTGATAAGCGTCAAGTGCTTGGGTCTCAGGCTAGGATACCAACTTAATAAAGGCATAGAGATTGAAAATTGGTGGTCACATTATGCCTGTAGAAAAGCTGTGTTTAGCCGGTCTGTTTTTATGTAAAGTGAATGTAAATACTTTTTAGATGCAGCATGCTCTATCCACGTGGGCCACAGTTTTCTCCATGCCCTGTTGTTTACACTAGGATGCTTCACATCTTTATAGTACCTGTTTTGCCCCTGAAGGTTTGCAACTCTTGGAAGAAGGTGAGACTGTGGCCATTGAATGAATCACCCACCTTAACCCAGCACCTTAGTTTCCATGGAAGTCTTCCTTCAGAGTATTGTTGAAAGGCAGCCTTATTTGTTCACAAGATCTAGTTTATGGTTTCTCTGTTATGCACATAAACACCTTGTCAGGCATCAAAGACAGGTTGGAGAGGATGATTGATGGGAGTGGGCTTGTGAAATCACACCTGCTGTCACAGCAGATGGGGAAAAAAGCCGGAGTAACCTGTGGAATTGCTGATCCTTTTTGAAAATTCACTCATGAAAACACAATTTTAGCTCTTTTATGTACTTTAGAAAGAGGCAGTATCACAAACCAAACTCTAGGGGAGCAATTATTATGTGAGTTTTCAGGAATATAATTTCAATAAAATAGCAAGAAGCCTTCACCAACCAGGTGAACCGGTGTTTGAGCACTGGGTTGGTGAAGCAACTCTTTGTTTGCCAAGCAAAAAAATGTCATTCAAGCTGCAATTGCTGGCTGGCTGCCCACTGGGCATATAAGCCTGTCCTCAGTGAATGTTATCCCAATCTATGCATAGCTATTGCCTTTGGAGCAAAGAATGCATCTTAGAGAGGAAAAAAGAGATGAAATAGATTTAGTACAGAGTAAACCAATGAATGGGCAGTGGGGAACATGGGCCATTTACACCAACAGGAAATTCATGTGGACCTGAGGACATGTCCTGAGGTCTCAGTTTTGACCTCATTTCATTGTTGGCTCTCTTCTACACAACTTGACAATATGTTTTCTTAATTTTACCTCATATGCATTTTAAAAAATTATTCAACAACTAGTCTATTAATCCATTTCTGTTGCTTATAATGGAATACCTGAAACCAGGTAATTCATAAAGAAATAAAATTTATTTTTTCCAATTTTGGAGGCTGGAAGTTCAAATTCCAGGGGGTGCATCTGTTGAGGGCTTTGTTCTTTGTGGTAACTCTCCACAGCAACACAGGGTATCACCTGGCAAACGGCTTGAACAAGAGAGAGCTAACCTGCTTACTCCTGTCCTTATAAAGCCATCAGAATCACATCCATTACCACCCATTAAACCATCAACTTATTACTCTGTGAATCAATCCATTCACTAGCGTGTGGTCCTCACAATCTAGTCACCTCTTAAAGGCCCCACCTTTCAATTACCATAAGAGAGAAGAGTTTAATAGGACTAGCAACAGGCTATAAGAGAGAAGCCTCAGGTTATGATATGATCAAATCCAAATGAGCCCTTCAAACAGTCAGGGCTATGTGTGTGGAAGAAGGAAAGACACATCATCTGAATTGAAAAGAAGGACTTTCTACAGAAGCTGGGAATTGATTTGGGCCACAAAGTGTATGGAATTAGTGTCAAGCTACGGTTTGATAAGGGGTAATAGTTTCACCTACCAGAGTCCAAAGTCTCGGGCAGTTCAATTATTCATTTATTCATTCATTCATTTGTTCATTTGCTCAACAAATATTTCTGGAGAATCAATTCAATGCCAGAACTGTTTTAGGCCTAGGGAATACAGTGGATAAACATGACAGAAGGATAGATCCCTGCACTAGTGAAGAGAGATGGAGAATAAACCAACCAACAAGGGAAAGTCTCAGGTAATGTTGAGCATTGTGCAGGGAGGTGAAATTGAGTGGTGGGACAGTACATGGATGACTATGGTAGATGGTGTTTTCTTTGCTTCTCTGAAAAGGTAATAGCTAAGCTCTGATCTGAACTAGAAGCAGCCAACCCTGGAAAGGTTGGGGGAAGAGCATTCCCAGCAGAGGGAACAGCTGGTGCAGAAGTCCTGGATGGGAACATGACTGGCACATTTGAGAAGGCCAGTGTTGCAGATGTGGAGTGGATGACAGGAGGGGTGGAACAAGGTGAGGATGGAGAGGAAATATGCCAGATGGTGTAGGAGTTTGGATTTTGTCCTAAGTGGATGGAAGCCCTTTAAAGGTTTAAGCAGAGAAATGACATACTTGATATGTGGATCCCTCTGCCTGCTACATGAGAAAGGATCCCAGCAGAAGCAATGGAGGAAGCAAGACCAGTGAAGAGGCTATTGTGGTAATCCAGGAGCAAGTCGGTGGTTCCTTGGACTCCACTGGTGGTACTAGACATGGAGGAGAGGTTAATACATTTGGGTTGTATTTTGGACACAGAGTCGACAGGACTTACCAATGGATTGGCTGTGGGGCATGAGGGAAAGAGAGTTGCCAAAACAGTGACAAAACTGGACTCAGTTATTAATAGTGTCCTGGTTTCTCTGAAATGTTTAAGGAAGTTCTGTCAGAGCACTGAGTTTTCCAAATGAAAGTAAGCACATTGTGGAAATAAAGATCAACCAGTTAGAAAAGCAATGGCTATTTATTCTGAGCTTGCTATAACAAGGGAGTTAGCTATCACCACTTGTGTTTTGGCAGGGGCTAAAAGACAGAGAGAGGAGGAGAAAAGCTTTATAGTAGAAAAAAGGGACAGCTTCAGATATGTCCTGATTGGAGGCTGCTGGGTTGGGGAAGCTACAGATGGGCTAACTAGAAGAGAAGTATCTTGTGAGATTGGTTAGGGAAGCATATTTCACTTTCTCTAATTGGTCCTAAGTTGGAAGCGGGGACAAAAATTAGAGAAACCATCAGTTATTAATCAAGTCCTGGCCATTTGGCCTGATTTTTTATATGTTATTGTTTATCTTCCTGGATTGTCACTAAAGATAGCAATCTGGCTCCCTGCAAGTCTGACTTATAGCAGGCTGGCTTCCTGGGTTGTTTATTACAGATAAAAGGGTTGGTTTCCTGGGCAGGTTGCTGCAGGTTGAAGATCAAAGTTCTACTTTTATATATGATCATTGTCCATTCATATATTTAGTCTCTCAATGTCTTGAAAATGTTTGCTTTTATTTCTGAACTAGGGCATACATCTCTATACATATCTTTCTCTAAGTTCCTGCAAATCCATTTCTCTTCACACCTTCTTTGTTCCCTGTCTTTGTCTCTGCACCAGCCTCAGTTTCCCATCAGTGATTAGACTTTCCTACAATGGCTCATACAACTCTTACCTCTCCCAGGTGACTATTTTATGACAGATACTAGTTTAGCTTCTAATCCTATGACCTAGGATCTCCTAATGACATTTTATGTCCACCTATTTCAATTGTCAACAGAAAATTTCTAGGGTTCAAAGTGTGGTTTACCAATTGATGTCAATTAGTAAACTTTGCTACTGGTCTGAGACAAGATAAATGTAGAAATTGCGAATAACAATTCAGAAATATTTACAGCAATTTCACAAAAAATTTTATATCTATTGAACTTAATATTTAAATTTTAGGCTTTTATGTCCCTCTTCCCCTTTTTTTCCATTTCATCATTCCTATATGTGGGTTGTAAATTTTTTAAAACCTTAACTTTTATAACATGTACTTTGAGAACATGTACTGTGCTAGATTCCTTACAGTAGCAGTTCTAGAACAACTGAAATGAGGAGAAAAATAAAGAGGCAAGCAAACAGTTAATGCTTATACATGGGGTCAGAGACAGCGGCTGACCTGACTGAAGAACGGTTGCTTTTCCAGCCTGGAAGGCTCCCTCTCCTAGCTTCTCAGAGGAGTTTCTGAGTCAACTGGGCTACACTGGACTTGCATTTCACCAGCTCTGCAGACACATAGATGCAGGGTGGGGGAGGGAGAGGTGTAGAGGAAGAACACGTCTTCCTTGTATGCTAACCAGATTTTTTCTCAAACACTCTCCCCTCCCCTTCTTGGGGTTTATGTGTATTTAATAATGGGACTCAATTTCTTCATACATTAAAGACATAGAGAAATGGAATATCAAGATCTAGAAAAGGAAATCTTAAGTTTTATTTACTGACTGTTTTATGTATAAATGAATAAACACACATAGTCTGAATGTAAGAAGCATAGTTTCAGTTAGCTTTTTTGTAGAGTTCACTGAATAGATAGAACTTAGATTTTCTTGTTTTCCTATTGCTTTGCCACTATACATTCTGGAGTCTCCTGGTCAGTTCTAATTTAAAATATTCTATCCTATAAGTAATTTGATATCTGTAAGATCGTGTGTTCTGATTTTTAATTCACTCACCTCAGGAACTGAGATAGCATGCCCTAAATGATCCTCCCAAATGACACAGCCAAGGTGATTTTCGAACTCCTCCAAGTCAATGTTTTAGACTCAGTTTCCTCGATCTGTTTCTATCCAACTGGCGGTTTTCCTCTCTAGCTGTCTTTCAGAAGGCACACCCTAGCAGGACACGCTGAATCTGGAATCTATTATACTTTCTGTCCTCTACATATCTAAAGACGTTGGGAATGCCAGCTTTTCTGGTCTTGCAAAACCATGGTACATTCCTCCATCAGTTTTTCCTGTAATGAACCTGGACTTACTAACTGCCTTTCTCTATTACTTCAAAGACAAGTATGCTGTCTTGTCTCACAGATGTCACTTCCTACCTTTGCTTCTAGGGAAGACTGACATAGTCTTGGAGCATATTGTAAAGACTTTTTTTTTTTGTTTTGAAGTCACTTAAGAAAAACAAAGTCTCTTCTTGCTTTTAAGTCATTTATCACCAATGTTAATAGCAGATTCTGCTTCTCCTAGTCATTGACAGTGAAGAAGGAACAACTTTCTTCAGACCTAGTGGAAGCTTGCCTGCTCTCAATTCTTAGGAAGTTTCCCCAGGCAGGTATCTCCGATCATCTCTAATCTAGTCATCAGTGATTTTCTTTCAAAAGGAACCAGCTGAGGCTGAGCCAGAGGCTTGTCCAGTGCTTTAGGCTTTGTGGGGAACAGGGGTGAAGGGAATAAAGGAGAGGAGGAAGGGAGGTTATGGAGGAGCTTATAAATCTGCTACTAAATACCAGTAAAACCTTTTCTGGAGGTAGAGTACCTGAATTCTAAGGAGGAGAGCATTATTTCCTATAAGTTATTTTTGTTTAGTTTGTGTCATATTTACAGTAACTAGGAGATACTTTCAAAAATCTCTGTGAAATGAAAGCTAGGTACCTTCAGCCTTAGTCTAGCTAAGGGATGCCAAGATGACATTGTGCTGATCTACCATGCACGTCCTAGGATGATGACACACCCTGGCAAAAGTGTGAACATCAAAATGAGAAAATGTTAAATGTCTGCAATCACACAGTCAAGAAAATGTATAAAATTATAAAAATATTTCAATTATTCATAATTTAGCCAAGCAGAGTGACTAAATTCCATAGCAGTCTTTATTATTCATGCAGTAACAGAGACTGGCAAATAGAGACAATAAGACATAAACTGATTTATTTAAAGTTATTTGCGTTGTGGTTGAAAATCTAGATGGTTTTATTTTCAGGTTTGAAGTTAATTCAGAGGGATAGCTAGTGTACTAAATTGTTGGATAGTGCAAGTAGGATTCACAAGGGTTAAATATAAAGCATTTATATTTATAATCCTATAAAACAGTCTGAAATTATAAAATGTCTTACTCACATATAGAACACCAATTTACATAAGTGGAAGTTGAAGAGATCCAGCTTGACAATACTCATGGGATGAATATTTTGGGGGGAATGGTTGATTGGATCATAAGCTTACAAAGATTTAACAGTCTAGTTAAAATAAAGGAAACGTCCATAGAACTTCAAAGCTGTGCAACTTTAGACTTTATAAGCAAAAATATACAAAACCAGGGAGAGAATGTTTCCTTTGTAATCCACATTGTTCAGGTGACCTTTGGAATGTTGTGCAATAAGAGCACATTTTGAACATGGCCACCTTGGTGGAGGGATTGGTACCCCCAATGTAGGACTAATGGGGTAGCTCTCATGCTAATTATGCATCATATTCAAACCTAGAGTTTTTTTTTTAATGGAGGTAAACTGCACAGTGAACTGCACATATTTAAAGTATGTTGAGTTTTAATATAAGTTTGACACACTTGAAAACATCTCTGCAATCAAGATAGTGAACATATTCATCATCCTCAAAAGTTTCCTTGTGCTCCTTGGTAATCCCTCCTAACTACCCCTTTCTGTATCTCTTCCTCATTTCCAGGAAACCACTGATCTGTTTGTCACTATAAATTAGTCTGCACTGTTAAAAGTTTTATTTAAATAGAATTATACATTATATACTCTTTTTGTCTGCCACTCAGCTTAGTTATTTTGTATTCATTCATGTTCTTTATATCAATAGTTCATTTCTTTTTAATACTAAGTAGTATTCTATTATTAATCCATTTCCAGTTTTTGGTTATTATAAATAAAGCAACTATAAGCATACAAATAAGAGTCTTTGTATGGATATATGCTTCTTTTCTCATAGATAAATTCCTAGGAGCGGAATGGCTGGGTCATATGATAGGTGTGAAACAAGTACCACACTGTTTTCCAAAGTGGATGTACCATTTTGCAATCCCACCAACAGTGTAGGAAACTTCCAGTTACTCCCCATCCTTATTGATGCTTGTATAGCTGACACTTAAATGGCCATTCTTTTTAATTTTAGTTATACTAATAGATATGATGTGATATCTCATGGTTTTAATTTGTGTTTCTCTAATGAATAATAGTGTTGAGCATCTTTTCATGTGCTTATTTCCCATCTATATATCTTTGTGTTGGTGAAGTGTCTATTCACATTTTTTTCCCATTTTACATTAGGTGTTTGTTTTCTTATTACTGAGTTTTGAGAGTTCATTATACATTCTGGATATGGGTCCCTTATCTAATACATACTCTGCTAATATATTCTTTCCAGTCTGTGTCCATCTTTTAATTTGCTTAATAGTGTCTTTTAAAGAGCAAAAATTTTGATGAAGTACAGTTTATCAACACTGTCTTTTTAATGGATTGTGTTTTGGTGTCTTGTATAAGAAAACTCTGCCTAACCCAAGTCACAAAGATTTTCTTCTATTTTTTTTCTAGTTTTAGATTATTAGGTTTTACACTTAGGTCTGTGATTCATTGAGTTAACTTTTGTTTATGGAACAAGATATAAATTGAAGTTCATATTTTCACATAATGATATCCATGTTTTCTACCACAATAAAAGCTATATATGACAAACCCACTGCCAATACCATCCTGATTAAGAACAGGAACAAGACAAGGATGCCCACTCTCACCACTCCTATTTAACATAGTATTGGAAGTACTAGCCAGAGCAATCAAGGAAGAGAAAGAAATAAAGGGCATCCAGACTGGAGAAGAAGTCAAACTGTTCCTGTTTGCAGATGACATAAATCTATATATAGAAAAACCTGAAGACTCTACAAAAAAACTCTTAGAGCTGATAAACAATTTCAGTAAAGTTGCAGGATACAAAATCAACACACAAAAATCAGTAGTGTTTGTATTCTCCAGTAATGAACTAGCAGAAAAAGAAACCAAGAAAGCTAGCCCATTACAACAGTCACCAACCCCCCCCAAAACAAAAAAACTAGGAATCAATTTAACCAAGGAGGTGAAAGATCTCTACAATGAGAGCTACAAATCACCACTGAAAGAAATTTAAAGGACACAAAAAGATGGAAAGACATTCCATACTCTTAGATTGTAAGAATTAACATTATGAAAATGTCCATGCTACCCAAAGCAATCTATAGATTCAATGCAATCTCCACTAAAATACCAAGTACCATTCTCCACAGAAATAGAAAAAACAGTCCCAACATTTATATGGAACAACAAAAGACCCCAAGTAGCCAAAGCAATCATGAGCAGTAAAAATAAAGCCAGAGACATTACACTATCTGACTTCAAATTATACTACAAAGCTGTAGTAACCAAAAAAGCATGGTACTGGCATAAAAACAGACACTTGGACCAATGGAACAGAATAGAGAACCCAGAAATCAACCTGCATACCTACAGCCAACTGATCTTTGACAAAGGCACCAAGAACATACATTGGGGAAAGGACTGCCTCTTCAATAAATGGTGCTGGGAATACTGGACATCCATGTGTAGAAGAATGAACTAGACCTGTACCTCTCACCATATACCAAAATCAACTCAAAATGGATTAAAGATTTAAATATAAACATGAAACTATAAAACTTCTGAAAGAAAACATGGAGGAAACACTTCAGGAAGTAGGACTGAGCAAAGACTTTATGAATAAGACCCAAAAGCACAGGTAATAAAAGTAAAAATAAATAAATGGGAGTATATCAAACTAAAAACCTTCTGCACAGCAAAAGAAACAGTTAACAGAGCAAAAAGACAATCTACAGAATGGGAGAACATATTCACAAACTGTGCATCTGTCAAGTGATTAATATCCAGAATATACAAGGAATTCAAGCAACTTAAAAGTAAAAACAAAGTAACCCTATTAAAAAATGGGGAAAGGAGCCGAATAGACATTTCTCAAAGGAAGATACACAAATGTGTGACAGACGTATGAAAAAATGCTCAACATCACTAATCATTAGGGAAATGCAAATCAAAACCACATTGAGATTTCATCTCACTCCAGTTAGACTGCCCATTTCATAAAGACAGAGAATAACAAATGCTGGTGTGGATGTGGAGAAAGGGGAATCCTCCTACACTGTTGGTGGGACTGTAAATTAGTGCAGCCATTATGGAAAACAGTATGGCAGTTCCTCAAGCAACTATAGATAGAACTGCCGTAGAATACAGCAATCCTGTTTTGGGGGTGCATATCCAAAGGAATGGAAATCATGACGTCAAAAGGATGCCAGCACTCCATGTTTATACAGCTCTATTTACAATAGCTGAGTTGGAACCAACCTAAATGTCCATCGATGGATGATTGGATGAGGAAAATCAAATTCTGCCACTCAGAGTAATGTGGATGAACTTAGAGAAAATTATGCTAAGTGACATAAGCCAGGCACAGAAAGAAATACCACGTTCTCACTCATAAGTGGCAGCTGAAAACAACAACAACAACAAATAAACAGGAAAAAAAAAAGAAAGAAACAACAATCATAATAATTCATTGAACTTTCAAAAGGAGAGAACGGAACTGTGGGCACCAGAGGAAGGAAAGGTGGAGTGGGAGGGGCATTAGTGAAAAATTAGTGAAGAGTCACAAAAAATGATTACATTCTGTAATGATAAATATAGTAATTATCCTGATTTGCACATCACATATTGCACACAGGTAGTGATATTCAACGTTGAAGCTCCCAGATATGTACAATCAATAATATTTCAATAAAAAAGAAGAAGAATTTGAAATTATCCCTGTAGATGAAATTTGAACCAGGGTGGGATGGCTCATGGCAGGCCCTCAGAACCCAGAAGGTTCATATGTTCAACTTTGCGTCTTCCTATTTCTAGTTCTTTACGTTCCTAAAGGAAAAGCTGCCTGTTGGATTGTCACACAATTTGAACATTAAAACAGGCATTCCTTTGCCTCCTGGTCTAGCCACCAAATGATTGTCATAAACAGTACAAAAATGAGTCTTATTTGCTAAGAAGGATTGTTAAAAGAGTCTTGGTCTTCATAATTAGTCATACTCAAGAAGCAGTGTACTCTCTTTAAAAATGTTGGCATAGGCATATTGACTTTTCAAAACCATTTGTAATATAAGGTGAACTGGACACTAGAAGTTACCTGGAAGATTTTAATTGCTGTAGGAATTTCATCTAGTTCTTACTATCTCTCCAGTCATGGCTATTCTCCAATTCATACCCCCTTATCCTGCCCTCACTTCATCAGTTGAATGGAGCAAGACTGCATAATAGTTCAACGGCACTGGCATAGTAAGTGTCCATTAAATATTTGAATGAAGAAGTGAGAAATGAGTGATCTATTTTATTCATAAGATACCTGGAAATTAAAGTTGAATAACTCTTCTCTCATTTAAATTTCCATAGACAGCTGTTTATAAGCTTTGGTAAGGAAGTGATAGTACTTTAAAATAATATTAACTGTCATTTATTGCTCTCCAATTTATTGCTATGTGCCAGACCACTTCCTAAATCCTTTCATGCATTATTTCTCTTCTGCCTTACAATATCCTATGAGCTATGCATTGTTCTTATTTTACAGAGAAGAAACTGAAGCATAGAGAGGTTGGGAAACCAGCTTATGATCACTTTCTCAGGAAGCTGCAGAGCTGGGATTCAAACCCTAGACACTTGGCTTCAAGGCCTGAGCCCTTAACCACTGGTTTAGACTATCATAGGAAAGTAGCCATTATAAAAGGACAGCTGAGCAATTTTAGAGCACTTTGTGAGACCTCTTCAAATCTTGAAGGGAACTGAGGGAAAAAGAGGCTGATCTAACAAAGGCAAGTTTCGCTTTTGTGTAAGTGTTTTCTAAAACCATGAGCATATGTCCCCCAAGCTGTTGTAGGTATTATAGTAATCTCTCCCCATTCCGTCTTCTCAGATTATTAGAGCTAAGAATTTATAGAAAATGTAGTGTCCCAAATATGTCAACCAAGAAAGGAGCTGTTCGTGGAAGCAAATTTTACCTCCGTCATCCCCTTCACAATCTCTTTACCATCCCAGAGCTGGCAAAGCCACAGTCCAAGTCATTCAAACCACTGCCTACCTGGGACTCTGCTGAGGGTTAAGTATTTAATTCTACCATTTGTTGAGCACCTACTGTCACCTCTCCCCCAGGGGTGACAGAGATGCAAAGGATTACTCAAAGCCCATTTTTTTTCTGAGCAGTGAGAAGCCCTGAAGGGGTTAATTTCCAGAAACCCTCAAGAGAGAGGCATTCCTCCTTGGAAAATTTTATTCTTCAGGCAGGAAAGTTACAGACAAGGAACATAGGTGGTTACAAAAGAACAGTAAGATAATTGTCCTGGCAATAGTCATTAGGTTTAGTTACACCAAGGACATCTACCCTTGGAGCCAGCAATTTTGCTGTATTGCCATTCTTTATCTGCAACAGAGGCTTTAGCCTGGGGAAAGTTTCCTGTCTCTTGCAAGCTTAACATTTCTATGTGTAAGTTTTAAAAGTTAGGATATACCTGAAACTACAGGGCCTTGGAAGCTAGGCCCTGTGAAATACATTTGCTTTATAAATGTTAGTATTCTCCACACCTACTACATTCATTATCTTTTTAAAAATTGTGGTAACATATATATAACAAAAAATTTCCATTTTAATCATTTTTAAGTGTACAATTAAGTGGCATTAATTACATTCACCATGTTGTATAACCATCACTATTTTCAAAACCTTTTCATTATTCCAAACAGAAACTCTACCAGTTAAGCCATAACACCCCATACCTCCCTTCTCTCAGTCTATGGTAACCTCTAATACACTTTCTATCTCTGTGAATTTGCCTATTCTAGATATTTCATGTAAGTGGAATCATACAATATTTGTCCTTTTGTGTCTGGCTTATTTCACTTAGCATAATGTCTTCAAGGTTCATCTATTTGTAGCATGTATCAGAATTTTATTCCTTTTAATGGCTGAATAATATTTAATTGTAAGTATACACCACATTTTGTTTATCTATTCATCTGTTGATGGATGTCCACCAACAGTCCAATTGTGTTGCTATAACAGAATACCACACTCTAGGTAATCTATAATTATAGAGATTTATTTGGCACAAGGTCCTGGAGGTTGGGAAGTCCAAGATCAAGGGGCTGTATCTGGTGATGGCCTTCTTTCTGTATCATCACATAGTGGAAGGTGGAAGGCCAAGAGAGAGTGCACATGAGAGAGGGAAGGGGGTGTACCCATCCTTTTATCAGGAACCCACTCCTGTTATAACTAACCTAACCTCACAGTAACAGCACTAATCCATTCATGAAGGCTTTGCTCTCATGACCTAATCACCACTTATAGGTCCCACCTCTCACCACTATTGCTTTGGGAATTGAGTTTCCAACACATGAACTTTGGGGTATACATTTATACCACAGCACCACCTTGGTGATTGTGAATAATGCTGCTATGAACATTGGCATACAAGTATCTACTTGAGTCCCTGCTTTCAGTTCCTCTGGGTATATACTTAACAGTAGAATTGCTGGGTTGTAGGTAATTCTATGTTTAGCTTTTTGAGAAACAACCACACCATTTTCCACAGTGTTATACAATTTACATTCCATCAGCAATGCATAAAATTTCTACTTTCTGTGCAACCTCACTAGTACTTGTTCTTTCTTTCTTCCTTTTTTATCTTTTGTTAAATAATAGCCATCCTATTAGGTCTGATGTGGTATCTCATTATGACTTGGATTTGCATTTCCCTAATGCTAAATAATGTTGCACATCTTTTCATGTGCCTTTGGTCATTTGTGTATCTTCTTTGGAGAAGTGCTTATTCAAGTGCTCTGTCCATGTTTAAACTGGGTAGTCTTCTTTTCGTTGCTGAGTTGTAGGAGTTAAGAGGGTACTTCAGAAAGTTCATGGAAAAATAGAATTAAAAGATAACATGAATCTTTCCATGAACTTTTTGAAGATCCTTCATATGTTCATTATCCTTAATCTTCATCACAACGCTTCAAATTAGGAATTATTACCCCAGTTTCACAGAGGAGAAAACCAGGGCTCAGAGAAGTTTGAGGTCCTATAAGTGGCAGAGCCAGAATTTGGACACGTGTGGTAGGCAGTCTGTAAGATAGCTCCCCGTGATGTCCTCCTTCTGGTATTCACACCTTGTATAATCTCCTCCCATTGAGTGTGGGATGAATGTGAATGCCTCATTTCTAATGAATATAATACAGCAAAAGAGATGCGATGCCACTTCTTGAGATTAGGCTATGAAAGACTGTCACTTCCATTTTGCTTGCTCGCTTTCATTCTCTTGATTGTTTGCTCTGAGGGAAACTAGTTGCTATGTTGTGAGTTGCACGATAGACAGACACATGTGGCAAGGAACTGAAGGAGTCCTCAGCTGGTGAAGAAGTGAGGCCTCTAGTACAGAAGACCATAAAGATCTGAATTATGCCAACAGCCATGTGAGAAGCTTAGAAGTGGATCCTCCCTCAGTCATGCCTTCAGATGAGACCAGCCCTAGCCAGCACCTTGACTGTATCCTGATTTGAGACCTTGAGGTTCAGGCATCTGGCCAACCTGTGTCCAGATTCTTGACCACAATAACTGTGAGATAATACGTGTCTGTTGCTATAAGCTGCTAAGTTTTGGGGGTAATTTGTTATACAGAAATAGATAACTAACACTCCGTGTTTACTGCTTTTTGGATAAGAATATAAAATTGGTTGAGATGCAAAGACATTTTAAAAGAAGATAATGGAACAAGTACTCTCTTTGAACTTGTTTGGGCACAGCAGTCAGTGGACAGCCTAAAGGAAGAACTCAGTTGGGGAGTGGGAATAGTCTACCTCTCTGTGGTTATGGATAGTTTACTGAAAATATCTTTGTGTATTGACCTTGAAAATGATTCTTGTGTCGTTGGGTTCAGCCCACACTCTAGTCTCCTCTAAAAGCACAGAAGAACTATCTTTTGAGATATCTTTACCTCTTCTCTGGCCTCCTTTTGTTCCTTCATCAAGAGGAAAGATACCAGAGAGAGGGATAAATAGGTTATGTATGACTTCTTCCTACTTTGGAATTTCCTAGATTGGAACAACATGTTCATTTATCAGAATTGGTCAGGCTTTGGGATGACTGATCATACAAAAAGCCAATCCATCATTATCAACATCAGTAACAAGTATTGGTGCCTGGTGTTCTGAACCTGTAGTTATTGAATGGATTATAGGGGATTCAAAGAAACCTTTGAAATTATAAGCATACTGGTGTGTATTTGTACAAACGTGCATTTTTTCAGCAGAGAGGAGCCACAATTTTATTGACTCTCAAAAGGGTATGGGATTTAAAATAGTTAAGGACTGCTGCTTGGATTTCTTATTAACATGCCTACTCCTGGCTGTAACTGTACCCCATCTTGAATTTCAGTTCGGGGATGGACCTTCTCTGCTGTCTAGACTCTCCTGTTGCTATTCCTCAAATCACCAGACTGAACCCTTTAGATACTGATAGCAGCTCACCTTGGGTCCAAGGTAGCCATAGCCCCTCAAGAAACTGCCTGTGATGTCCAGACACCCTCCTAATGGGACCACTGAATTCCGTCCAGTAGAATCTAACTCCTTCTCTCTGCCGGCCCATTGTAAGGCTCCTCTGTGCTTTTGTTTCTCTCTCTCAGGGCTATTTACTCTTTACACATACTTGATACTGCCAAGAAGAGACTCCCTGGCAAACTAATCTCTTCTTTAGGGTCAGAATGATAAATAATTAGCATTGAATGTAGTCCTCTAGTCTAAGCTCTATGCTACCTTGTCACAGTCCCCTTGAACCTACCCAGTGTTGAAAATTTTCTATTATCCTTACAAAGAGCCCATTTCGTTATTGGGCAATTTTGTTGACAACATCTTTTTTACTTTACGTTCCCTATCTTTTCTATGTCTTCTAGCCATTGCCTTTGTTCTCTAAGCAGAACAAAGTTGTCCTACTTTTTCCTCCACATTAGCAGCTGTTCCAGTGACTAAAGACAACTCTCATCTCAAGCTACTTTAAGAGTTGTTTGCATCATGTTTTTGAGCCCCCTCAGGTCACTCAACCTGAGAGCATCTAATCATCTACAATTAAGGAAGTGCTTTTCTCCTTACCTCACAAGGTTTTTGAGATGAGTTGCATTTATAAGTCTACATCCCATTACTTGTACCATAATTTATGGGGGGGGGGCGGTTCTAGATGCTGGAGGACATATTTATATATGTAAGTGTGTATGTTTATATATATTATGTTTACACATACACACATATGAGGGTACTTCAAAAAGTTCATGGAGAGACCCATATTATCTTTTAATTCTATTTTTCCGTGAACTTTTTGAAGTGTCTTCCTATTTATATTATATATATGTATATGTATGTACACGTACATGATGGAGTTTGGATGTGTTGTCCCCTCCAAAACTCATGTGAAATTTGATTCCCAATGTGGCAGTGTTGGAAACTGATTGAGTCATGGGGGCGGATCCCTCATGAATGGATTAATACTCTCCCTGGGGGAGGAGGAGTAGTGAGTGAGTTCTCGCTTGATTAGTTCCTGCCCAGAGCTGGTTGCTTAAAAAAACCCTGGCACCTCCCCTCTCCCTCTCTTGCTTCCTCTTGCCATGTGATCTGCCTGTACCTGCCGGCTGCCTGCCATTTTTTGCCATGAGTAGAAGCAGCCTGAGGCCCGTGCCAGATGCAGCTGTCCCAGAATTGTAAGCAAAATAAACCTCTTTCCTCTGTGAATTACCCAGTCTCATGTATTCTGTTATAGCAACACAAAATGGACTAAAATAGTTGTATATGTATGTATGTATGCATGTATATGTATACACACACCATTTTCTTTACCATCCCCATCACAAGGATGCTGATGGGGAGAATAATAAACTTATATTTGCTAGTTGCATAGAATACAATTAATCTGAGGATATCTGATGGCAATGTCTATGCTTGGAGTTGATCAAGACACCCCCAAACTGATTGAAAGTGAACTTCCTGACCCTGGGGCCAGTGGAGGCTTAGATTAGATTATATGATTAAAGAAATAAAAAGGCATAGCGTTATTTCACAACTGAGTGTTGTGGAGTAAAATTCATACCCCCACATATATTTATTTAATAATATTTTGTTTATGGAGGTTTTCATAGTAGATTTTCCAACTGAAGTTTTAACACTACACCAAGGAGCATGTTCATTTCAGGCATGTGTCTAAACAGTGAAGATCTTTTTGAGATATGGTATACAATCTGTATTCCTGCAGCTCTTTCCAATGTATAAAAACATTATTTTTTGTTTCCTGCAGTAATCTTGCAGAGTAGACAGGGACCATTTATTACCTTCTATTTTACAGACGAGGAAACAGAGCCTCAGAGAGATCAGGGAACTTTCTGAAAGTCACAGGTTTGGTGAGTGGCAGGCTTTTGGATTCCAAGTCCTAGGTGTGATCTGTCATCACACAGAGTAGGGTGTAGGGAGTCAGGAGTGAAACTTCCAGGCAGCCCTTTTTTAACCGGTCCTCAAAGAGTAGGTTGGAGGTGAGGAGTATCAGCATTGCTCCTCTCATGGTCTCCCATAGGAGAAATAGAGACTTTTTTAATATAAGGAAAGTATAATTTACACACAGTGAAATGCACAGACACTAAGTGTACAGTTTTATCAGTTCTGACAAATGCAGACACTCATGTAATCCACATCCAGTGAAGATGTAGAACATTTCGGTCATTCCAGAAATATTTATATCACTTTATGTCCCATCTCAATCAACCACCCCTTCCCCTTTGTTCCACCAAATAACCTCTGTTCTGATTTCTGTCCTGTGGATTTGGAGAACTGGTTTAAGATGGTTCTGTTTGGGTCACCTGAAGGAAGGGCCAGACAGGCAGCAGTAACTGTGTCATTTATTTTGGTTGCCATGGTCAACCTGGAACCAGGCTATGTGCGAGCCACTTGGAGGTTTCTGCCAGCTGATGTCAACAAATAGAGGCAGTGTCTCTGTGACAACAGCTCCCTTCTGCATTCAGCAGGTAGTGCATGACATTTAAGCAGCTGTGAGACCTTGCCTGAAGCTCTTGTTGGCTCGCACGTATCATACCAATGGAATCAAGTTAATGTTGACGCAAAATAAGACGTCAGCCCCATCCCATTACACCTCTGGCGAGAGCAGGTATAAGCCCATAAACATCTGCTCTAGGGTTTCCCCTTAGGGGGCAGACTCTTCCCCGCATACAAGTCTGGGAAGACTGAGTCATGCCCCAAAGCCCATTAGTCAACATCATCATCTTTGACAGCAACTACCACTACTCCCTTTTATTAGGGGTTACTCTATGGTAACTTTATCAAAATGACCTGCATGTGGGGGCCACCATCCTTCTGGAAAGGACATAAGTTTGGGAAATCAGATTATCACCAGAAGGTGGTAGGGGGGTGAGTGACTGGACTCAGAGTCAGGAGGTGATTCTAAGGAGGGAAGCCTGGCTGTTAAGTACTGTGCCCCACATCTGAGCCCCATTTCTGTCAGGGAAGGTCTTTCAAGGGGTGGGGCCAGCGAGGAAAGTCCATCTCACTCACCCCCTCCCTCAGCTGGCATTGTGGCCATTCTTTGAAAGGACGTTCCTTGTCTCCTTCACACACAGCTTAAGTGAGTCTACATTGTAGTTGGAGCAAGATTCAGCCCATCCACTCCCCCACCCTAAGCTGAGATCATCCTCTGTCCTGGTCAGGGTGAAACATGCTGCCCAGCTCAAGCTGTGGCAGCAGCAGCAGCAGGAAGGCATTTCTTTGCAAAGTGTCCACTGCACTCTCCTTGGTCATGCCAGTGAAGTGCAGGAGTGGGGACCAGCTCACCTTCACACTCCTGGCCATGAAGGAGAGAATGGATCCAGACAATACCTTGTTTTCATTTGTGATGGCTTATCTTTTGTCTCCACCTGGCAAGCTAGAATGGAGTTGGCACTCTGGCGACAATAGCAGGGAGTCACAGCCTTTTCATAAAAGCATGGAGAAATGAGGCATCAGCAGGTACAGACACAGAGGCTCAGGTGGGGCACAGGGATTTCATGATTAAAAATGAGGTTCCAGATTCTTCTGTTCTCCTTGCCAACAGATAGTCAATTTTCCCAGTTGCTTCTCTATTGCAGCCATCTTATTCAAAACTGCACAAATTCAAATAACCCCACTTCATCTACACAAAAACATAAAAAGAAAAGACAGTCCATCAAGATTCTGCTTGATTAACATCTTGGAAGAAAGCTGACATGAGTCTTCAAGGATGAAGATAAATGGCTCTGAGCCTGAGCTGTGGTCATAAACCTGACCTTGTCATCACCTGCAGGAGGAAGGCGATGGAGGGGATTAGAGTTCTCATTCTAGTGTGATTGTAATTGTACCCTTAACAGGACATGGCGATGTTTTTTGGCATTCAATTATGTTTTGCTATGCATGCGTGCATGCACTCACACACTCACACACTTACACACACAGAGCTGGAATTGAAATCATCTCAAGTGAGAACTCTTGTGATGCATTACGGGGCCTGCATTTGACAGGTTGCTACCTAGTTATGGACTAAAATCTCACCAGGCACCCCCCATAGCTTATCGCCTGTCATTTCAAAACAAAGACATCCTGCTTCCCCTTTCTGTGTCACATCTCATCGACTCATTCTCAGCAGACTTTTACTTTCATTACAAGCTCGGTGCCACCTCCCTGACTTTCATCACATGAAAACTTGAAAAAAAGAAAAAAGAAAAAAGAAAAAAAAAAAAAAAAAAGAAAACCATTCCATGTTTTGACTTGGATCTAGGTGTTATTCTCTCAGTCCAGCTTGAAAGAAAAAGGCCCACCCCACGAGGGGGCAGGCCCCCTTTCCCGTCTTCTGCCACCACACAGTCTCTGAAGCGTGTGAAGAAGAGAGGAAGAGACAATTAACACTCAGCACCGATCTGCATTTCCTTTTTAGCTGCCATTTACACGCTGCTCAGGTTTTGAAAACCAGCATTTCATGCTACTCCCTAGAGAGCCAGCACCAGCTTCAGCAGGATCCATCTGCACAGCAGTCGCATTGTTGAAATCTTCAGCCAACCCAGAATTCATTTATTTATTTTTTGAAAAACGAGAGAGAGGAAGAGAGAGAGAGCATGAGTGAGCAAGCAAGTGAGCTGGGTGAAAGGAATAGATTAGAATCTGGTAATATTTAACACACACGCTTGACCAACCCCTGCGCCGGGCCACGCAGGGTTGAGGCAGTGGAGTTTTTCTTTGATCATCTTCTAGATTAGTGTGAGCAGCGAGCGAATGAGCAAGAGCTGTGCGACAACGGGGGATGACAGGCTGTGAGGTTTGAGGCAGGAAGGACACACTTGATAAGTTTCGGTGCTGCTCATCAGCCCACGTGTCAGCACGCTTTTGCTGATGGGGATCAGCAGGAGGAAGGGTCGTTCTGGGAAGTCACTGCTGGTGTGGGACAAGCTACGAGATGCTTCGGGAGGAGGAAAATGTGCATCATCCACTCCTCAGGCCTGCCCAACTTGCTTTATTTTCTCCAGCCCCCAAAGGGTTGAGCATTGAAGCATAACAGCTTCCATAATCTTTGTTATTTTATTATTATTTTTTAAACTGAATTCACCACCACAGGAGGTCACAGAGTCAATGGTCACAGCTGGCTTTTACAAAAGGGTTGAGTCATTTTGTGATTGGTAAAACAGAGACTCAGCCTGAGCTGAAGGCATTGATTTCCTGCTTCAAGCTATCAGTTGATCACTACAGGGGTCAGAAACAAGTTTTTCTCATGCAAGTCCTGGCATGAGAGTGTAGGTGCATGTAAAAAAAAAAAAAAGTTAGGTGGTTTTTGTTTGTTTGTTTTTGTTTGTTTTTTGGTTTTGTTTTTAAAAGAGAGCAGGACCTAAAAGGCCATTAAGAGACCAATAAGTGGTGATTGCATCTAGCTCTGTCTGCTCAGATGGCAGTTGTGATTATTGTGGAGCTTTGGACACATTTACCAAATAAACAATCCAAAACAGTGCTCTCTGCATGGCACAGATTTGCCCATGGACGTGCACAGGTGTGCTCAGATGGGGAAAATGCCTTAGGGTAGGAGTAGGATTTGGTGTGCGTACATGGCAGTTGGAATAGAATTTAGTGAGTTTTTTAAAAAAGGTCTCATAAGTAGCCCATAGTGATCTATGGATGCAGTAACATGTCAGGTTAAACCACGTCCTCTCAGGATACAGGGGTGTTTTGCAGAACTTACAGTAACACAGACGTGCAACTTGGGTTTCTCAGCCCACCCGAGAGGGGCCAAAAATAGAGTTATGATAAATGGCTTTTGTTCTTTGGTTCTGCCGTTATAAGGTGGGACCTCCAACCCATCAAATTCTCAAATGGTTCGTACAGTCCCTGGTGATAAGGATATCCTTCTTCTACTGTTCAGGTTTAATGCCAGTGGAGTCACACTACATGGGTTCAAGTCCCAAACTCACTCATTCAAAATACATTTAAAAGCAGCGCCCACTATGAGCCCCACACTGTTCTAGATGCTGAGGGAAGAGTGGCCCAAGCTCTTATGTAAATATTCCAGAGGGAGATAAATGCTATGAAGGGGACAAAAGCCCACTTGTCAAGAAAGGAGAGGAGAGAGTGAGGACAACCATTTTAAGAAGTTTACTGTAAGGGGAAAAGCAATGGAGTAGTTTGATTTAGATGTGGGATCCCCAAAAATTATTTGTCTCTGTTGTTGTTTGTGGTTTTGACTGGAGAAATAATATCATACTTGTATACAGTTCAGTAGAGAAGGACAACTGATGACACTAAAGCAATGATCTTGGGTTACATGAGGGGATGGGATCTAGTGCACAGTGGAGAGTCAGCTCTACATACAAGATGGCCAGTTCCTCCTCAGCACCAGGAGGGAGGGTCAGGACATTATGCAGAAAGATGGGTAAATGTGGTGGCAGAAACGTGTGCACCTTCTTTTTCTGGCTGCTCCAGTTTTCTCAGTGAAGTAGGAAGCACAGCTATCAGCTGAGCATGAGGAGGAAAAGAAGGTGTTGGAGGTTTGAAGAGAGAGGAAGATGCTAAATAGTCCTGGAAGAGTGAGTAGACTAGGGAAATGCAGGGGGCTGCGAGGCAGCACGAAGGGCCCACTGCAGGCTTGTGATAATGACTTTGAAGTGAGACAGTCTCATGGCTGTTTTCGTCCGTCACGTCTCACTGCTCAGGTGCAGGCATGGAGATGTGGGGAGCTGGCTGTAACTAGGCTCAGGGTTTTGCCAGCTGAGTGTGAAGGGAGATAGGATTGAGATGGGGAAGGTGTGTGTTGTGAGGAACACACTGGGGCCCACGGAATCTGAGCTAGGTGAGGAGGTAATGAAGCAGGTGAAGGGCAAGAAAAAGGTGCCAGGAATGAGACTTGCAGGTACTGGTGTGGTCGAGAAGTGCTGGAGTCAGAAGACTTGAGGTGAGCTGGGAAGAGAGGCCGCAGTGTCTGCGCAGGAGGTGGTGAGACGGGGTGCAGGTGCACCGTAGGTGCTGGTGGCATGGACTTGCCAGCTGAGGCAGATCGCAGCAGGGTCACTGGAGGAGAGGAGGTGAAGTAACTGGGGCCGGCACTTTGGGAGGAGTGCCTCCCTGCAGGCCCAGTCCATCTCCAGGGCCATGTTTCCTGTTGTATTTTACGAGGGGAGGGTGCCCTCTGGAGCCCACTCCATGAAGTCTGGATGGATGTTGTGAGCACTAAGAATTATGACAGAAGTAGCTGTGGAAGGGGTCCGACTAAGAGAACATCTGCGAGGAATGGGAGGAGGGAAACAGAGGTCAGAGATGATGGCACTAAGGAGCAGCGAGGGACTGTGGCTTAGACGTGGTGTGGAACCATAAGAAGCCCAATGCACCCCCGGCCCAGGGGCTCCAGAGGAATGGGAGCGAAGACATCTGAGAGATGGAAGGTCCTCCGTGTGTTAAATATACAACTCTAGGAAAATGAAGTAACCTCCCTGTGCCTCATTTTTCCCAAATGTAAAATGGAGATAATAATACCTCCCCCTTCACAGGGTCGTTCTGAGGATTTGATGAGGTCACGACCAAAATGTGCCTATCAGAGTACCTGGTCCAGAGTGTGTGTAGGCATATTTTTAATTGAAGTAATTTTATTAGCTATGTAGGTCACCAAAGCCCTGGTACTTTTAAGGGACAGAATGTGCCCTTGGCAGGTGCCAAGTAGCTTCTCAAGGAGGGAGAAGCCCAGGCTGGAGACGCAGAGAGTGGCTTGGCCCCGGGAGGCGCGGCCCCGAGGGGCGGGCGGGGGAGCAGGCCCGCAGCCAGGACCCAGCGATTAAATGTGCAGAGGGCTGAGCGGCCTGACAGAACAAGTGGAAGTGAAACAGTTTCTAATCAGAGCCATGAGGAGGGTTGCCTGGAGGCTCTACTGGTAATTGATGTGCCTCTGACAATAATTAGAAACAATTTCTGGGGACTTCCAGGGTAGAGTCACCTAGTGATATTATTTACCACAGAGAGCTGTGTCTGGAGTGGAAATGGATGTTATTGTTTCTTGAGAACACATTAGAAGGTGACTTCATGATGAATAGATTTTTCAAGATATTTGACATTCACCGACTTTCTATTTAGCTTCTCTTAGTCACAGAGGCCATTACTGTAGTGACGATACTTGGATTTATTTCTGTTAATGGCAGAAGACATGTGAGAGATAAATCGTCCCTGTGTGGGTCTCCGACTGGTGAGTGTGACAGCCTTGCCTCCCCGAGCTGCTGAGACACCCGAGGGACTCTGGAGTTCAGTAGGCCCAGGATACAGCATAAGCCTGCCCCACCCCCCATCCATGAGAGACCCACCCACAAATGCCCAGGAACTGGGTTAGCATGAACAGCATTGCCTTTTTCTAATGTGAGCTTTATTTGATGTCACTTGGATTAAGTGAGACAATGCATATAAATTAAAATACTTAACAGAGAGCCCGGTACATGGCTAGTTCTCAGAAAGTGACTGATAAATTATTATTTTCTTGGGTTCTTCTGGTAAGACTTTAGGGCTTTCTGAGGATGGGGTCAGGGCTGGGGGAGAATCAGTGGCAATATTGGACCATAGAGCTAGTGCGCAGTGTTTTCTCGGGGAGGCCCAAGTTTTGAGTTTTTCCTTGAGTTGGCTTTTCTTCGGGTATAAGCCTGGAGGCAAGATGCCAGATGGCCGCTCACCTGCAAGGGTACTACATGGGGGCTTGGAGTCAAAGCTTTGTAGATCAGCCAGTATCCATTTTCCTCCCACGCCCTCTGCACTGGAAGCCAAGTGGGAGGTGAAGTGGGAGGTGAAGTGGGGCTAGTGTATGTAATTGTACACTAGCCTCCAAGCTAAAGGACTGGAAAGAGTCCTGACAGCCTCCTGTGCTCCAGCCCAGTTCACCAAGATGGGAAAAAGGCTTGTGGAAGTCTAAGTCCTACAGATGGTTCTCAAAAGGGGTGTTATTGCCATTTTTAGAGGGATAATTTTTCTCTGGGTGGGACTGTCCCAAGCAGTTCAGGATGTCTAGCACCTGTGACCTCTGACCACTAAAAGTCAGTAGAGTCTCCTACCTCACAGGTGGTACAGTAACCAAAGACCCCACACAGTTCATAACTTCCCCAGAATGAGAACCTCAGTATGAGTGACAGCATGCCTGAAATGCCCCCGTGCAAATATATCTCTGTGAATATTCCTGCACACCAGGTGGCCTCATCTAGGTCACTTCCACAACCCGGTTTGAGAATGGGGGAAGTTGGGAGAGGGACCTCCTGGGACTGAACAAGAATTTAAAGATTAATGGACACAAAGAATGAGTATGTTTTGTAATGACAAATATGCCAACTATCCTGATTTGATCATCACATATTGTACACAAATACTGGTGGTCAACTCTGTATGCCACAAATATGTGTAACCAATTATGTTTCAATTAAAAAAAATAAGGATTACAGATCCTGGCTAAGCCCTCCTTGGAGATACGACCCTCTCTGAAAGGGCCTACAGTCATGCATAAGTGCCTCAGTTCCTCATATGCCACCAGTAGAGGGGGATTTACTCTGAAGCTAATGAAACTTTAAGATTTGGAGCCTCTTCCAAGGCTTATAAATGAAAGAAACTTGATTGACTTCCAAAATTTGAAAGAATCCTAAAATTTTATATGACATTACCAATAGCACTTCATCTGAGGAGTTTGGCTATGGAATGATATTAAGACTAGCTACAAATTATTTCCAGTCTGTGTGTGCCAGACACTATATACCAGGGGCTTTCAACAGTCCTGTGAGTTTGTTTCTTTCATTATCCCTAAATTGAGGTGCAGAGAGGTCAAATACCTTGCCTAAGATCACACAGCCAACGAGGTTAAGAGCCAGGGTTTGAACCCCAAACGTTCTGATTCCAAAGCCCCACATGCTCTGTTTTCGGTTACACTGCCTCTCAGGCAGAGAAATAATTAATACACAGAGGCGCTGAATCAAGTGAAGGCTAAAAAGTGGGGCATCCTGGGCTTGACAGCAGAAAGTGAAGGAGGAATGCAGGTGCCCAAGGAGGTGGGCATTTGGCTGACAGGGCAGAGGGGGTGAGATGGCTGCGGGTAATCCCTCCAGAAAGGGACGCAACAGTCAGGACGAAAGTTGAAGAATTTGACCAGGAAGTGTCCAGGAGTCTGTTTTTAACCCCAGCTCACTTTGCAAATTACTCTTCCTGAAAAAAAAGTGTCATTCCCTTCCTCTCCACTGACCAGAAGACATGGAGCCCTCAGATTCACAAGTTATGGAGCAGAGGTGCGGGGCCAGGCAGGCAGACAGGAAATTCACCGGCATGCATTTCACTGCCTTTGCTGGAGGAAGCAGTCATTTGAGGAGAGTTGCTGGTAAAGATCTGGTGTTTGAAATATATTTTAACAAGCACAGTTGTTGAGAATGCACATTTTCAGAAAAGAGTAAATAAGGTTACATACACAAGAAACAGACACCCAATGTACTAATGTGGGCAAGAGCAGCGCTCAGCAAAGGATAAAGGATGTCACAGGAGAAGAATTCCAGACTGGCCAGAAAGAGAGTTTCCTAGTGAGGAAGAGTTTGAAATGTATATGAGCGACCCCTTTTATATCACTTAGTCTTGTATACAATTATGGTTAAAGAAGCTATGTGTAGTTCTCATCACAGTGTAGATTCAGTATGAACAACATTCTGTTTGCCATCATAAAGTAAAGAGTTAACGATCGCTTGGGTGATCTGACAATTAGCAAAATGAAAAATGCACATGTCCTATGAGCCACTCGTTGGAATGTATCTTACAGAACTGGTAGCCTGGGTAGATAAAGATATATGAACAAAGACATTTAGTATAGCACTAGTTGAGTAAATTATGGTTCAGCAGACAGTGAATTACTAACAATCATTAAATGAGGTTTGAATAGATGTTATATTAAGTGAAAAAGCAATGTTTGAACTAATCTTATTGTGCAGTGTGCAGTCTTATTATTATTTAAAAAATACTATGTATATGCATATTCCTACACATAACACATATTTGTGTAAACATTAAAGAAAATAAGTCTGGAAGGACAGTGGATACCTTTGAGAGTGGAAGTTAGAAGTAAGAAGGATTTTCACTTTTTACTTTATATCCTTCCCAAAAAGGTAGAAGTGATGAGATTGTGGATGATTTTTATTAGCTTTGTTTTTGTGCCTTTTCTGTATTTTTCCAAATTTTCTATAAAGAACTTGTGTTAAGAAATGGTAATTGTTTGAGATGATGAATATGCTAATCACCCTGATTTGATCATTACACATTACACATAGGTATGGAAATATTGCATTGTACCCCATAAATATATACAGTTACTATGAGTCAATTACAAAAAACAAAGAACATGTGTTGCTTTTTGACCAGGCTTCCTTTCTGTCTGGGAAGAAGCTCAGTGCAGAGGCTAAGCACATGGGTTCTGGAGTTGGATACTTGGGTTCACATCCCAGCTCTACGGCTTTGTAGTGGATGGTGACCATGGATGGATGATTTCACCCCTGTGTGTTGCAGTTTTTCCCTTTGTAACACAGTGATAATAACATTAGGCAGCCCATGAGATTGTTGGGACGATTGAGTGAGACCCTTTGTGTAAAGGGTGTGGTCAGTGTTTAGGAAGCGTTGGCCACTATTATTAGGTTTAGAAAGAGATCGAGAGCTCAAGGTACGGGCAGCTAAGTTGATGCTGAGTGGAAAGCTGTGCTTGCCTGTCTTCTTCTGAGAGCAGAGGGAAAGGACCCAACTTGTGGCCAAACGAGCTGATGTGAAACTGAGAGGAGTGTGGAACTCGCTCAGGATGTGTTTCCTCTCTCAGGAGAGCAGTGTGAATGCTACAGGGAAAAGGTCCAGAATGACCTTTTCTTTTGGTTCCTACCCGCCTTTCTTGTGGTCTAGCAACCTTTTCCTCCCCCCTGCAGGCCTTGTTCTGGCCGGATTTCCTGGGACTAGAGTCCGAATAAGTGAGCAGAGGACCTGTCTTCACACCTCTCTATCAAGAGGCCAAGGGAGGTCATGCTTCCCCCCCCCAAATCTGCAGCCCCCTTAGTAAATCCCAGCCAGTCTGGACCTGTCACTGAGTCTTTCATCAGCTTTCTCCATTCTGAGGCTTGGACATGATCAGACACCATGAGCTGGGTTCTGCCCACATAAAAATTGGTTTCTCAGAATTTACTGTTAGGCTGTAAAGCCGAGGTCACTGAAAATGACTCATGGCCTGTTTGTGATTCCTTTTCAGTTAAATCATACACCTGACAATCCAGCATGCTGGAAACTCACAGTAGCCAATTCAGATCTCAGCATACTTTGGCCCTTTGACTTGACTGCTTAATATTCCAGTAAAGGCCCCAAGAAAACTGAAAGTGGTCACCCGATGGCCATATATGGACAACTACACACTGAAAAACAATGGAGCATTGTGGAAACTCTATGTCTGACAGCGGCCCTCCCTCTTGCTAGGTTAGACAGCAGCTACGCCAGTTTGCCTCTTGAGATCACTTACAGTTCTGAGGATTCAAGTGCAGACACACAGGCATTGTCATTGTCCAAGATGCTTCATAGCCTGGCCTCCGTCATTATAGCCAGCCTCACCTCCCACCAGTCTCTCTTCCCCTCACCTCTGCCCTCTGTCCCTTGTCCCCAAACTATCATGGGAGACTTGCTTATATCTGATGCTCATATCTGACACTCAAGAAATGTTAGCCTCTCCAAACCAGTAATGCTCTCCCGTACACAGTGCTCTTATGTTGCTTTTCAGATTGGCTAATTCCAAGGCATTCTAAATAATCCAGTTCAACTATAAAATGCTCTATACTGTCTTTCTAGAGCCTTCTATGCAAAATTATTTTCACTTTGGTTCTTCCGAAGTATGAACTTTGTTCATACTTATTACTCTTATTTTCCTTTTTCTTTTACTATTTTATTTATTATTTTATCTATATTATTTCTCTTATTGTGGTTTGTTATATAGTTGATCAAACTTCACTGGGCATAAGAATTTAAAAGCAGCAGCAGCAACAACAACAATCTATTAAACACCTATGATGTGCAGGCTTAGGACTGTGAAAATAGTGGACTACCAAATAGACTGGGTTCCAGCATCTTACATTATTATGTCCCCACCCCAAGATGAGACCTCTGATTTGGTAACTTTACTGTGGAGGCTGGGAATCTACATGTATAATTTAATTATAACCCTAGGTGATTCTAATTCAGGTAGTCAGTGACACTTTTTGGGTAACAGTGTAGTAGACTCAAAGCTTGCATGAATGTAGTGAATATCATTTATAATATTACAGTAGCCTAAATTTGAATCCAAGTGCTTTGAGCCTAGTGTATGAGAACCAGTCAGTTAGCTTGTGAGTGAAGCTAACTAACCCATCTAGGACCCTCATCTCAATGACAGTTGTGGTTCTCTACAACTCTTTGAATAGATGGTGTAGCAGTTCCTGAACCACTATACTGGGGAACTCAATTCTACAGGATATGAACAGGTGAGCCACAGAAAAAGTTAAACAAAGCTAAATATGTTTTCTTTTTTTTTTTTTTTTTTTTTTTTTTTTTTTTTTTTGTCTTTTTCGTGACCGGCACTCAGCCAGTGAGTGCACCGGCCATTCCTATATAGGATCTGAACCCGCGGCGGGAGTGTCGCAGCGCTCCCAGCGCCGCACTCTACCAAGTGCGCCACGGGCTCGGCTAAATATGTTTTCTTAATGTAGGATTTGTCCGAGCTTACAAAAAGCAATGTGTGTTATGACTCCCTATGAGGAGCCTAGTGTAGACTTTTCCTGTTTCAGGAAGCTGGTATATGAAATATACAAATAGGCTTTGAGCCAAAAGGCCTGAGCTCAGTCCCAGATCTGTATTTGTTAGCTACCTACTTAGGCTGGGATTTTACCTTTCTGAGTTTCAAGTTTCTGTTTCTCATTTCACATTAATGCCGGCCCTAAGTCACAGGACTGTAGTGAGTCTCAGATGACTTAAATATGTATAAGTGCTTTAAACGTCACAAAGTTCTGAGCAGACATTAGTTTTGCAATACATTGGAAAATGTGCTAGGTACTATAATTACAGAATAAAGAAAGCACTATTGGGCAACAGAGGAGAGAAAAATTAATTTTGACTGGGATAATTAATTTATAGCTAGCAGTTGAATGAAATGCCAAAAGCAAACAAACACACGCAGGTGTTCAGGACTGTTTTTCTGACACCATTTGCTATTCATTTGTGCGTTGCTTACTATAAGCAGGAACACGGGCATAACTAGAGATCTGTGACTGCCAATCTTCAAGAGAAGAAGCTGCCAAGGAAAGCTTTGGTGATCAAAGAATTTTATTTTGGATTTCAGTAATCTCATTAAAATTGTACTTAATAGGCAATATTGCAATATTGCAATATATTCAATTCTAAGTCCAAGAAAATCATAACATGGGGAAAAGAGCTTTGCAGAAGTTACACAAAAACTTACCTTTACAGAATTTTGACACTCTCTAAAGGAAACATGCGATTATGCAATTTTTATGTGATTTATTGATTTCAGAATAGTCTGTTGGTCCAAGTGGTGGACTTGTGACAGCTCTCTCTCTCCCTATGTAATGTCTTGTTTATTGGCTAAAGATTTAGTCAGAGGAGCTAGGGAAAGACTCTGGGATTTGGAAACACCACATTCACCTCACAAATTACATTTTCATTAACAAATTCTACAACTATTGGTTGAGCACCTACTACATGCCAAGCATAGTACTAAACACTATGAAGTCAATAAAATAGGTTCTGACTTCACCCTCAGGTAGACACAGTCTCATGGGAGTTAGAGAAAGCAAACAGGTAATGATAATACAATGTGACAGACTCTACACCGGAGAGTATACAGAGTGCTATGGAGCACGGGACAGGGATATCTATTTACATTTGACGTGGTTGGTAAAAGCAGCCTACAGCATTGTTTCATGGTCCAAGAAGTAGGGATAATGAGGTGTTCCTTGGGAGGGTCATAAGCTGACTAACGGGACAACTAAGAGAGGAAGTGCAAATTTAGTAAAAAGGGAAAGCAAAAAAGGGAATTAGAGGCAGCAATGTACGGATTGGCCTCTGGGTGTCTTGACTAGCTCTTCCTGGGAATGATCCTTTTGCCTGGTATTGTTAAAAGTGGGACACTGGTTTGCTGTGTGGTGTGCTGTCTTAAGGATGCTGCCCAGGGACTAATGCTCACAGATGAGAAATGACCAGGGCCTTAGAACAAGGCATTCGGATAGACTGAGCAAGTCTAGGCCTAGCTCCCCGGCAGCATATAGTTCACTCCTTGGGGCTTGACTGGTGGATTCAACTTCATACAACAGAAGCCTCTCTAACTAATTTAAGCAGAAAAGCATTTATTACCAGGTAAGTGACTATGAAATTATTTGAGGGGCTGGAAGAACTGGCTCTAGAATGAGCTTCCAAGAGCTTTCAGCCCCTAAAGTCATACAACCTCAGCCATAACCAGGAAAGTTGCATTTCCATTGCAGGAGGCCACTGAATTAGGAAGTTGCTGACTGCAGAACATGCTGGTCAGTCCATGCCAGCAAATAATATGTGCTTACTGTCTCCCTTCTCCCTCAATTCAATTCTGAATTTGAGTCCCCTTTACGTGTATTTGAGAGTCTCTCTGGAATCCTAACTGCAAGGGAGTCTGGGAAATGTAGTTTTTGGCTATCTGGTCTCTTTAGCACAGGAAAGCACACTAGGAGGAGCTTAGAATAAATCTGCAGCAAGCCAATCACAGTGTCTACCACAGGTGCATATCCTTTCTAGAGTCGAATCCATATTTGAAGTTCAAAGAACATACCCAACTCCCACTCTTTTAATTAATAGGATGAGAGGCTTGGGGACAGAATATTGGATCCCGCTGGCCCTGGAGGGTTGGGGACTTGGGGGAACTTGGATCTTCTTCAAAAGCTGTGGGACCTGGAGAAAGACAGCCATGGTCTTGATGAGGAAGGGCCAGGCAGCTGACAGAGAGTGCAGTGGGAGATGTGAGAAAAGTAATGGAGGTACGGAGTTCAGAGAGGCAGCTGAGTCTCAGTGCCAGAGAAAGCAGCTGAGATTTCAAAAGCAGGAGCTCAGGAATGGCCACCTAGCTATGCTGATGAACTCTGCTAGAAGGCATGGTGTTGGCTCATTGCTGGATTAGTCAGGAGGGCACATGCACACCACCCAGTGTCTTCCTGGCTTCCTGGTCACTTCTTGATTTTAGTGTCAAAATTTCTCAGGAGACAGATCATTCAATTTGATCAGCTCTCTGAGGAGCTTGCCTTTTGAGTCAGGCCTTGCCTTTATCTTCCCTGGTGGGGTTGGGTCACAGTACCCCCCTGCAGTCCTGGGTCTGATCCAGGTCCTGAGCTAATCATGGCAGAGGCAGAAGGTGAAAGAATTCCAGCCTCATCATTTAGGAGGATACAGAATTAAAACTAGATGTCAACAGACATGATATGTGGACCATCATGGATTCCTTCCTTTATGCACTCACTTAACCACATCTACTGAGCTCATCACACAGTAGGCACATTGGGCTCTCCATAAGTGACACAATGGCAAGTAGCCTGAAAGGTAGGTGAGGATCCCTTGGGCTGAGAAGTGAAGAAAGAGCAGGTCAGGCCAAGAGGACAGGATGCACCCAGGCCCCGAGGAAGCAAGGAGCGGCAGTGGCCGGAGGGCTGGGCTGGGGCTGGACAGGAAGGGCCTTGTTGGCCCCGTTATGGACTTGTGCGTCTCTCTTAAGTGTAAAGGGAAGTCATTGAAAAGGATTTCAGGCACAACAATGAGATCAGTGTTTAAAAAACTGCTCTAGCGATTCTCAAAACATTACATGCTTTCTTTCTTTCTTGAAGTATATTGATAGGATGGGGTGGAGGAGCGTGTGGGAGGTGGGCAAACATGTATGTGGGGAGATAAGTTGGGAAGCCTTTGCAGTCGTAGTGGAGGCAAGAAATAATAAATCAGATAGAGGGTGGTGGTGGTAAAGAAGAGAAAGGACAGGGCTGAGATACACAGAGGAGGAAGGAGACAGTATGAGAAAGAAAAGAAGTTTTGCTCTTTTCTTTCTCTCTAGTCACTTCAGACTCTATTTTCACTTTTAGACTTTGTTTTCTTTTTTTCATATTTATCTTTTCAACTTAAATCGTAGTATAAAAAAATCAAAGGGAACGGATTTATTTAAGAAAACTCACATCACAATATGGATATGCTTACACATAACCCATGCCAAAGACTTTGAAGTGGTGTGAGATCTGTATTACATATAGTGCCACAGTTAAGAGCATGGATATTGCAAAGTGTTAGCTGTGCGACCTTGGACAAGCTATTTCAGCTTTCTAAGCCACAGATCCGCTATCTAGAAAATGGATGTGATAATAGTGTCTAACTTGTTGGGTTTCTCTGAGAATCAAATGAGATAACACTTATAAAACCATTAGCATAGAGCCTGGCATAATGAAAATGCTCAATGAATGTCACCTAGTATTGTTATTTGTAGCTAGTCGTTGACCATGTACACAGTTGACTGATGCTTCTGAAGGCCTTCAGAGCCACCACTGAGCACTGCACAAGCAGTTACTACATGACAGACTTGTGCACAGATTGCAAGGACCCTGAAAAGATGGTTATGCATATTGAATTTAATTCTGCCTGTTTTCTCCCAAAGCCAGGTTCTGTCTTTGGGATGGTGTAGAACTTGTTGGAGAAGCTCTGCATGGAGGGGAAGGTGGGGAGCAGTAGAGAGCAAGAGGATTGAAGTGGGGGAGGCCTGTGAAGTGGAACACAGAGTTTCCACTCCCACTGGATAATTTTGGTAGGAGTTTTATTGTGGCTCATTTTGTTATAGGGCTTTGATTTGTTTTCTTATTTCCTATTTATTAATTGAACACTTAATATTCTTAGAGGTATTGGGGATACAGCTGTGAACAAAGTCCCAGCTTCTGTGGAGTTTAAATTTTGGTGGGGTTATCTCTCTTGTCAGCATATTTTATTCTCCTGGAACTCTTAGCTGGCCAAAACTTCTTCCTCCATGCTAGGAAAGAAAGGGACCAATTGGGCACATTGCCGATTCTACAGCCATATTGAAAAGACATTCCTATTGTGGGGAGTTTGGAGCTTACTCCTTTTGGGGGAATTCAGTTTACATTATATCAGAGAGGGAAATAATAGAGAAGTTAATAACCTCAATGAATGCTCCTCCTTTTAGTTCTCAGAATATCCATATGAGTAATATATTGTTATTACAGATGAAGAAACTAAAGCTGAGACGTTAAGTGATTTTCCCAAGTGGGGGTGGGATTTGGACTTCGCCTCCCATGCTTTCTTTCTTTCTTTTATAAATCAGGAGTTATTTGCTTAATTGCAAACAAATAAACGGTATTAGCCTGGTTAACAGTTGGCTTGATGTTGGTGGCTGGAATCTCTGGTTAGAAAATTTTACAGTGAGTACACTTTCAGACTGACTGATTTTCATGGCATGTAACATAGCTTAGTTATTCCCAAATTCTATTCCACAGACAAATGATGGTCTATGGCAAAGTTTTCACCAATCTTAGCAAAATGCAGAGTAAAGTAAATTTAAGTTAAAGGCTGCTTCTCTTATAATATGTCTTCTCAACTTTCCATTCTGGAATGATGGGAAGAGCAGGAGGTAGTTTGTTTTTGTTTTTATTTTCATGGGGGATACAAACCCTTGACCTTGGTGTTATAACACCACACTCTAAACAACTAATGTTTCTTGGTTTTTGGTACAGGTAATTGTTATTTTACAAAATAAAAGGTTGGCAAGCCTATATCTGTCAATTTTTTTTTTGTTAAAATTTACCATTTGCTTTAATTCAAAAGGCTAGAGAAATGATATAGCTAACTGAATGAAAAACAGAAGTTCTGTTTCTGGCACTACGAATACTAGATATTAAAAAAAAAATCCTTCTGATGCAAAGCACCTAAAAAAGAAAGTAAAATTAGAAAAAGTTATATGTTTTAAAAAAATGTGTAGTTTTATTGGCAAGAAAGGAAAATTCTTAGAGGCAAAAGATGACAAGAAAGCACAAATACAGAGAAAATCATATTTGGGAAAGAGAAGACAAATCTCAGGTTCTGAGCAAGGTGAGAAATAGGATCAAAGACTCTTGCCTAAAGCCGATGTTCTTAAATGGTGACATTCTTGGTAAAAGGAGAAAATAAGGGGAAAAGTGCCCCTCAAAGGGAAGCCAGTAAATACCATTGACTGTCTTACTCTTGGGATGCAGGAAGAATAAATTTCTCCCAAGAAACTCTTAACAGTGAGTCACTCTCATTGGATTTTAAGGCTGGAATTCCCATTAGTAATATGAGTTTGGAAATCCCAAGCTGAGAATTCAAAATGTTCTGGGTTGGGTAGTGCCTCTAGGTGCTGGTAGCGACAAACACAAATCCTCACCTTGTTCCCAGGCCTAATGAATTCCTAAGATATAATTCCAGTTAACATTAGATCAAAATGAAAAATCACAAAATAAATGAGGAAACCAGATGTCACAGGAGGAAATCAAAAGAAACTCCAAGAAGCAGAATCAGACCTATAAAATTTCAGATTTTGAAATGTTGAATACAAAATATAAAATAAAAGAAATTAGCAAGCTGATTTTAAAAAGAACCACTTAGGACTTGTAGAAATAAAAAAAGTATAACCACTGGCATTTAGAAGTTTCAGTTACACAGATGAAAAGAGAGTTAATGAACTGGAAGACAGATATGAAGCAATTACTCTGAATGCACAGAAGAACAAAGAGATTGAAAAAATGGAAAGTGAATTCAGAGAAAGGGAAGATAAAGTGAGAAGGTAAAATACATCTACAAAAAGTAATAATAGAGATAATGGGAGAGATGCATGTCTAAAGTTATAATGGGTAAAAAATTTCCAGAATTAAAGAAACACAGGAATCCTTGGATTCAGAAATCCTTATGAGTACCAAGCGGGAAAAACTAGAAAACCACACCTAGACACACCATACTGAAATTAGGAAATATCAAAGATAAACAGATTTTGAAAGAAGCTACAGAGACAAGAAAAATTATCTATAAAGGAATGACAATAAACTGATAGCCAGACAGCATCAAAGGAAATTAAAAAAGAGATATACATTCAAAATCCTTCACTGAAAATATTTAACAAGCTAAATGTAATATCTAAAGAATTACATCTCCAAAATGCCTATGTTTTATTAGCTTTAAGAAAACACCTCTTCACTTGTAATGGGAATGAATTGTCCCAGAAACATGGAATTTAAATATGGACATTTCCCTCCTATTTTTCCAGTTGAACCACACGAGTGTTTACGTGTCCCACATACCTCATTATTATGAAGCTCAGCATCTTCTTCTGAGAGTCCCCTGACCCTTAATCGAATTGTCTAAGAACACCGTGGCGCACTCGGTAGTGTGCTGCGCCGGCAGCGCGGCGATGCTCCCGCCGCGGGTTCGGATCCTATATAGGAATGGCCGGTGCACTCACTGGCTGAGTGCCGGTCACGAAAAAGACAAAAAAAAAAAAAAAAAAAAAAGAACACCGGGCACTTGCTCCAAAATGGGTTTGTCCTCTTCTAATGCCAGATGTAGAACAAAATGAAATTTGGTCAGTTTATACCACCCTGTGCAGTTACTTTTTCACTTCCGTGTGTCGCAGTTGAATTTTGCCTTGAAAAATTCCATGGATATTTGTTGAAGTTCTTTTTTTTTTTTTTTTTTTTTTTTTTTTTTTTTGTGACCAGTAAGGGGATCGCAACCCTTGGCTTGGTGTCGCTCGCACCGTCTCAGCCAGTGAGCGCACCGGCCATCCCTATATAGGATCCGAACCACGGCGGGAGCGCAGCTGCGCTCCCAGCGCCAAACTCTCCCGAGTACGCCATGGGGTCGGCCCGGATATTTGTTTATTATGAGGGCAAATCCAGATCACTGCCTAATTGCAGTGAGACCCTACTTGGGGTCTCTTAAATTATAACTTTCTCCAATGGCAATCACAACCTCCCAGGAAGCAGTGGGTCAATCACCCACCACCACCATCTTCAGATGCAGAATTACTGTCCCTATTTCTCAGGGTGGCCACCTTCTTTTGAAGATTGGAGGCAGAGTTTTAAAACCACAGGAAACACCAAAGTCATGTATTCATCTCTCCTAGTACAATGACGCCTGCTTCGTTTACACTTAGATGAGAGACTACTTAGTGACTCTCACAGGAAAGAGATCTCAAAATGATACTTTCTCCCCCTTAGCCAATAAAGTCTTCTCACTTCTCACTCAGAGTTCACTTTCAGGAACTGACCCCAAATGGTCAAAATCTGCTTATATCGTAATATACCTGCCAACTTCTCTTGCTAAAGAAGAGAACTAAACTCATAAAATCAATCTCTGGTGGGTCACTCTTTTGGGCAAACTACTACATCTGAAATGCCCAAACAGACATTTTTTTTTTTAACCTGTGGGTTATAGATTTGCTTGTGTGAACATCCCACTCCTTGCTTATTTCTAAATCAGGAAAATATTGGATGGTACATGATTCCCAAATGAAATGATGCTAACAAATATTTACACACTTTGTGAGGGGAACACAGGTAAATCATAACGTATGATATGTAGACAGAAAACTTGTTTTCCTTACTGAAAAATAGGCCTGCATGGCATGAATATTATGTTGGGAAAAAAAGCAGCTACACTTCTCTTCAATCAGAACCCTAACATATATCACAGAATCTGAAAGTTAGCCCAGTGTAACCAGACCACATTCATTCCGTAGCAAACATTTACAAATCAACTGTAGACAGCAAGCACGCATGCATGCAAGCGTGTGTGTGTGTGTGTGTGTGTGTGTGTATACACAAAATGCACTGACTTTAACAGCTATCAAAGTGCTTTCCTGTGATCAACTCCAAGGAAATAGAAACCTGACAACTAAAACCTAACCGCTTGCAAAAAGGCATTTATTAAGTTAACAGATATTTAAAATCGATGTTCACTGAAGAATAGCTTATGCTGAACTCTCACTTTTACATGTATTATTCTGTGTGTATGTTGCCTCATTATTTTTAAACTACCTTATCATTTATTACACGTGACCAAATAGCTCTGGATCCTTGGTCTTAGTTATTTTTTTAAGGCATAATAAGACCAGGACTTTAAAAAATCCTGCAAAATTCATGCTTTATAAAAAATAATAGATGTCACTTTAATTCCAAGGTGCAACTTTATTAAAATATTTTAAACATTTATTGCAAAAATAGTACATGCTCTTTATTAAGAAAATTCAAACAGTACAAAAGCATATAAGGTAAAAACTGAAAGTTCCCTACAATAGTGGTCTATTCCATTTCCCATAGAAAGACACTATTAAGAGTTTTAGGCTTATCCTTCCAGATCAAGATTTATTTCCTGAAACTTGGTCTTTACACTATTTTGTGGAGATGTTTTAAAATCAGTACATACAGAGATACCTTATTGTTTCACAGTATTTCATAGAACAGATACACCATAATTTACTTCCTATGGATGGTTGTGCTCAAAGTTTCACATATAAAAACCAAACTGTAGTGATTATTCTTTGTACGCACATCTCTGCATATTTGTAAGTATATTTCTTTAGATTTCTAGAAATTTAATTAATGTGTCAAAGGCTCTAGGTATTTTACATTTTAATTTTTTTTCCTGAATTTTTCACTAGCTAAGCTAGCTGTGTTTTGTTTTGTTTGTTTTAGCTCTAGTTTGACCCCTAAAAAACTGGTGACATGATCTTGGGGGAGCCCCTCTACAGAGGACTAAAGAAGCTGAGAAACCACAGAAGAAATGATCAAGGCCTCCCTGGGAAAGCAACACAGCTACATGAGCATCTTCATGTCCTTGAGAAAATGGATCAAAACAAACAAGTATACCAAGGTCAAGAGAAAATGAGAGTGCTGGGTGTTCAAAACTGCATGAAGAAAGAATTTTTTTTTTTTTTTAAATTAAAGCTTTAGTCTTAAAGGATGCAGTAAAATGTGCCTATTCATATGTGAATCCTTGTCTCCTTACATATAAAATAATTTTATGTGGCAGTATTATTAGATTCTAATTTCTTACCAGTTTGAAGTATTCCATAACTTAAGCTTTCATATTTCTCACAAAAACTTATAATCTTCAGGATTACAGACAATGTTTTAGAACAAAGAATGCATTAAAAAAATCTTCACAGAGGACTGTTGTCCCCAACCATCCAATTCTCCTGCCACTAGACAGGAGTGAATATATATGTAAAGGACAAATAATGTGGCAAGGCCCTTTGACCTTTCAGACATCCCCAAAATAAAGAACTGAATTCAACTTTTCATAGGCTTAGCTTTCAGAGAAATGAGACAGAAGCTGTTCGTGAATTTCTTTTTCTCTTCTACAACTCCCTCCCTCCTCGTTCTTTCTTTAAAAAAAAAAAAAATCCTGAGCTGGCTTAGCGATATAACTTATGGAGCGAGCTCTGGCTGAAGGTTCTATGAAGTCACAATAACCAATAGGTCTCTCTCCTGGATGAACTGTCAGATGCTGAGTAAGATATTTCCTTTGGCCAAAAGATTTTTCTCACTAGTTTTAGTTTAGTTTTCCCAGTATAAGTTCTCTGATGTTGAATGAGGTGGACCCACTTGCCAGAGGCCTTCCCCCTATCTCAAACTCACAGAGTGTACTCTGGTATGAATTCTCCAATGCCAGCGGACGGGACGGATGAGCTGTAGGTCAAAGCTTTCAGCGTTCGCCGCATGCAGAGTGCTTCACTTCAGTGTGACTCCTTATGTGTCAAAGGAAAGAGAAACGATCACAAAAGGCTTTCCCACATCGTTTGCTGCACTCAGAGGTATTTTTCTTCCTATGTGGATCTTATGCACAGGAAAGCAAAGTGGTAGGCCAAGGCCTTTCTACATTTAAGGCACTCATGGGGCTTCTCTCCAGGGTGACTCCTCGAGCACTGAGTGAGGGAATAGCTGTAGTTAAAAGCTTTCCCACATTCTTCATACTCATAGGGCTTTCCACAGTGTGGGTCATTCTATGTTGGAGAAAACCAGAGTGGTAGGTGAAGGTCTTTCCATACCCACTGCACTTGCAGGCCTTCTCTCCGGAGTGAATCCTCATGTGTCGGGTTAAGGAAGAGTTGTAGTGAAAGGCCTTCCTTTCACGCTCCTTGCCCCCAATGGGGTTTTCTCCAGTGTGAGTCACATCGTGCTGGACAAGAGCAGAGCGGTAGTTTTAGGTCTTGCCACGTTTGCTGCACTCATAGGGCTTATCTCCAGTGTGAATCCCATGGTGGTACATGAGGTGTGACCCATGGTTGAAGACCTTCCCATACTCCGTGCGTTTATAGGGCTTCTCCCCAGTGTGAATCCTCATGCGTCGAACAAAGAATACCTTTTCACGAAAGGCTTTCCCACACTCCTGGCATTCATAAGGTGCACTCCAGCGTGAATCTGCAGATGTCAAACAAGGAGGCAGTTCTTGTTAAACACTTTTCTGCATTCCTTGCATTGGTGAAGGGCTTCTCTTCATGAACTTAGGTATCTTTACTTGGTCTTCGTGAGTCACCTTCATGACGAATATCTCCTGCAGAGATTGGCTCGTGTAAAACCTTTATGCACAGACTATCATCTGTCCCCGACCCATTGCATTTAGGGATCAACTTCCTAAGAAGGGTCTCCTTATGGGAAACGTTAACTGATCTCAAATGCCCTTCCTGCATTTCCAATTACTCTTCCTGATCCCTGGTTCACTCCAACCTGGAGGAACTTTTGGCTCCCGGAGTCAGTCTTCCCTGAAGCAAGCCTCCCTAAGACAAGGCTGCTGGTCTTGGGTTTTTCTTTGTCGCCTGGACAGGAGCTTTGGCACAGGCCTCTCTCCCCTGTCTTTTACCAATGCTTCAGCTGGTAGATCAACTCTAGTTTGCATGCCCCAGCGATCAGGAATCTGCAGGTCTCTAGTATCACTTCCCAGTGCAGGGTCCTCCGGCCCTAGTCCAGGTGCCCCCACTCCTTCCAGGTGAAGGTCACGGACATGTCCTACACTGCAGCCTCCGATGCCTTTGCAAAGGAGGAAGACAAAAGGTCCAGCCGGGACCCTCATCCGCCTGCGCAGTGAGCGCGCCGACTACACATACCAGAGAGCACCGCGCGCAGCCTCTGCGGCGGAACTACAAGTCCCAGAGGCCTCGGGTTCACGTTTTCATTTCTGGGGATTTAACCCTCAGTTATTCCGAGAGGAAATCCACTCCATTTGTGTCAGGGAGAACCTTCAACCTTGCACGCAAACATGCATGCGAACATGCATGAAAAGAATTTGGTCATCCCTGGTGTAGAGAGAGAAAGAGTCCTATTAATTGATTTATTTTAGCTGCTGACTCAAAACAAACTGTACCCAGGGGCTGGGTATTAAACTCAGTCTAATCAAAATACTGAGCGTGAAGAAGACACGGAAATCCAGAATCTTTTGCGGATGGTGCGGTAATTAGTAAAACCACTTTGAAAAAGTTTGGCCTTTCTCCTGAAAGTCTTTCCAAAGTGAAACATTCCCACATGCGTACCAGGACACACGGACAAAAAAGTCACAATAGTAAACACCGGGAGAGAGTCCAGGAAAGAGGGTGGCTGGCTATTAAAGCTAAGAGAAGACTTTGGAACTAGGGAATGAGAGGTGAATTTGAAGATTTTGGTGAGAACTGGGAAGAAGAGGATTGATGGTCATTGTCACATGAGGGCTGGGCCATCCACCCCTCTCCACGCTTCCTAGGAGCTGTTTGGAATGTTCTTCTCTAAGAATCTGACCAGCTCCAGAGGAGAGACCTAAAGATACTGACATTGTAGTTCTGCCGGTGCAATGGCCTGGCAGGTTGACTTTCAGCGAATACTTAAGGTTTTTTTTCTGTCTTATGTACTGTCCAGAATCTATCTACAATATTGAAGAGAAGGGGTGATAGCAGATGCCCTTTTCATTTTCCTGATTTAATAAAATTCTCCTAATATTTCGTAACCAATAATGTGGATAGTACAGATTTTTGTTGGTGTCACCTGCTTGATCACTATCATAATACATGTAAATATTAGGGTCAGAGACATGACAGACCAGGCAGATATGCCAAGTGGAAATTCCAACAGAATTTTCTCACCCAAGGTATTTGGAGCAAGTCAGTACAGTCAGGATACAAGGCAGAGAGCTCAGCTGTGTTTTCTAGACAGCAATATTCTCCCCAGGATGGGAAGGACTTGGCAGCTATGCATGTGCTGGTCTGAATACATTCTGGACTGTCTTGCCTAGGACAGGTTTCCCCATCAATTTCAGGATTCTACACATTTGACGGCAAAGTTCTCTCCAGTAGTGGTTCTCAAAATGTTGTCCCTGGTCTCAGTGGTATCAATTGCTTTTAAGAGTTAAAGAAATGCTGACCTGCAACATAATCATGATAGTGTGGGCAATTACAAAATTACAAAGTGACATTTGTCTCTTACATATGTCTATTTTTTCTTTAATGAATTTGTCTTTCAGCATATGGTTTTAATGATATATAGCAGCTTTTAAAAGGTAAATAATTTCAGTCATTTGAGCTGTCAGTAGCAATGCTTGTAAGTAACCTAAATATCTCAGTGCAAAGTTGGTACAAATTAGGTCACATCAATAGTTATACCCAGAATTTGCTATCTGGGAGTTCTCAGGGGGCTACTCATAAGGGCTCCTGTGTCACCCTGGGCTACTGTAGGTGATTTAACCATTGTGGTTGTAGACTGTCACCTACAATTTTTGGTCCTTGGACACACCCATGAGCAGAGTGTCCACCACTATTCCTCTGTCTCCCTTTTGCACTGTACTCCAAGAATGAATATAGACTCTTTCTCTAGTATTAGACCAGGCCTGTCTTCCTCATTTTCTGTTCCCATCTTTTACCTATAAAAATAACTGAGGGCCGAACCCGTGGCTCACTCAGGAGAGTGCGGCGCTGGGAGCACCGAGGCCGCAGGTTCGGATCCTGTATAGGGATGGCCGGTGCACTCACTGGCTGAGTGCAGTGCGGATGACACCAAGCCAAGGGTTGCGATCCCCTTACTGGTCACAAAAAACAAACAAACAAAAAAAAAGATGACTGATCACTGTACTATCTACTTCTTTTAGTGGAGACTGTTCCCCCTTTTGCACAGTTTTGGCCTTAATCTATGGCTCCAATAGTACATCCCTTAGAACACAATAGTGCCACATTTCTATAAGATATTCATACTTATGGTTATGGGTTGAACTGTGTCCCCCACAAGAGATGGTGAAATCCTAACCCCCAGTACCTGAGAATATGGCCTTATTTGGAAATAGGGTCTTGTGGATGACCAAGTTAAGATAAAGTCATTAGGACGGGCCCTAATCTTGTATGACTTTGTTCTTATAAAAAGTTTCAGAAAAAAGAGGAAACTTCTTTTATTGAAAATAATAGTTATGATTGGGGAAAAATAGTGTTTTCAACAAATGGGGCTGGGACAACTGGATCCACATGCAAAAGAAAGAACTTGGACCCTTAGCTCACACTATAAACAAAAAATAACTCAAAATGGGTCATAGACCCAAATGTAAGAGGTGAAACTGTAAAACTCCTAGAAGAAAGTGTAGGAGTTAGTTTCTGTGACCCTGGCTTTGGTAATGGTATTTTAGATATGATGCCAAAAGGAAGAGCAACAACAGAAAAAATGGATTAATTGGGCTTCATCAAAAGTAAAAACTTTTGTACTTCAAAGGATACCATTTTGATAATGTGAGAAGACATCCCACAGAACAGGAGAGTATGTGAGTATTTGCAAATTACATATTTGAAAAGGGAGATTTATCTAGAATATGTAAATTATTCTTACAACTCAATAATCAAAAGACAAAAAGCCCAATTAAATATGGGCAAAGTATTTACATAGACATTTCACTAAAAAACATATACGAATGGCCAAAAAGCTCATGAAAAGATGTTCAACACATCAGGCATTAGGGCTGTGTAAATCAAAACCACAATGAGATACCATTTCACACCTACTAGTATGACTAAAATTGGAAAGACAATGACAAGTATTGGCAAAGATGGGAACAAATTGGAAACGTCATTCTCTGCTGGGGGAGAGTGAAGTGGTGCAGCCAGTTTGGAAAACAGTCTGGCAGTTCCTCAAAAATTAAAACATAGAGCTACCATAGGACCCAGCAATTTTATTCCAAGATAGAGTAGAATTTTACTCCCAAGAGAAATGACAACATATGTTCACACAGAAACCTGTACAGGAATGTTCATGGCAGTGTGATTCATAATAGCAAAAAGTGGAAACAACCCAAATGTTCGTCAACTGATAAACGGGAAAACAAAAGGTGGTGTATCCATAACAATGGGTATTACTCAGGCACAGGGAATGAAGAACTGATGCATTCTATGACATGTATGAACATTGAAAACATTATGCTATGTGAAAGAAGCCAGTCACTAAAGAATACATATGATTCCGTGCATATGAATTGTTCAGAATAGGTAAATCTATAGAAATGGAACTAAAGCTGGGGGTGGGAGGAAGGAATGGGGATTGACTGCTAATGCGTATGGGATTTCTTTTTGGGTAAGGAAAATGCTCTAAAATTAGATTATGGTGATAGTTGGGCAACTGAGTAAATATAGTAAAAAGCATTGAATTGTACACTTTAAATGAATGAATTTTATGTATGTGAACTCTATCTCAGTAAAGCTGTGTTCTATTTTAAGACCCATATTCAAATGTTCAAAAGAACACTTTATTTCAGGCACATAGACATTAATATAATGACCACCCATATACTTACCATGCAGCTTAATGAAGAAAAGCCTTTAGATGCAATATAAGCCTCTTGGTGTATTCCTTCTTGATCCAAACAGCATCATGCCATCTCCAGAAGTAACTAGGTTATTTATCTCTACCAGGGAACTTGATATTTATCATTTCCTGAACATTTTATACTTTTGCTACATTTGTGTTTATATATGTATATATATGAAAACATATATTTATTCACTAACTATGTATAATATTGATATTCATCTATCACTCCTTTTATTTTTAACTTTTCCATAGTCCAGTTTGTCCAGTTTCAAATAGTGCTTGTGTAGGATATCCACCCTGTAATCCAGACTGTGTTTCCATAAGCCCTGTGGGCATCTTCTTCCAGAAGATCCTGAGAGAAGTAAAGATGGTTCTCCCTGCAACACGAGTCTAAATCCATCCTTCTAAGGAGACATTTCTCTAGATGGTGTCTGCAGAAGTACAGCCTTGTTTGCTCTGCAGATTAGGTTCCACAGGGTCAAATGGAAAATTTAGCTCCTTAGAACCACAGCTGCTGCTTGCCTCTATTTCCTGGCTATCTCCCTTCTTTTAGGAGGCATTCCCACACAGTTAACTTTCCACTGGTGAGCTCTGTGTTCCACCTGTTCTATAAAAGTGTGTGTTTGGTCTTCTAGACCTGTTCTGTTGCCAGTTAGCAAAAACAGGATATTCCCATTAGTTAGTCTTAGAATTTAAGCTACAGCAGCAAAGGTTCCTGGTTCTGTTACTGATAAGATGTGGAGTAGCTTATTTCCACCTGGGAAGTCCCTGATCATCGCAGGGTGCTCTTGGACTTCCTTCCCATCCACAACTAGGTCCTTCGTGGGCTCATCTGTGTTGATGGATCTAGAGTCTTCCCCAAATTCTTCCTGTAAGAACGTTCAGGTCAGAGAGATCTTCCCTCACAGCCTCTGTCTACCATGACAATGTAAAGCACAAAGGAGAAGAGGAAACTGCAGTGTGAACAGATCCGGGCTGTATCTTGGAGCCACAACTCCTTCTCTCCTTTTTGATGGGTGTGGTTAAGAGAGGGGAGAGAAGAGGAGTGAGGAACAGCTCTGCAAAATGGGAGAGAGGTAGGTGGAGCCCAGTCCTGCTCAGATACTCGCCTGCTGCTGCTGCTGCTGCCACCCGCCACACCCAAGCTGCCTGGTGGGGCAGCCACTGCTGCCTCAGCCACGTCCTACAGATACTTTGGGTGCAATGAAGCCGGTCCTTTAAATGCTTCTGTGTTAAGAGAGTGGAAGGAAAAAAGGAAAAGCTGATGGGCGCTGGACTTTTAGCAACAGGGTCCCATGACAAGCAGGCAGGCAAAATAATGACTTTTATTTTATTTTATTTTTTATTTTATTTTATTTTGTCAATATACAATGTGGTTGATTATTGTGGCCCATTACCGAAACCTCCCTCCCTCTCTACCTTCTCCTCCCTCCCTCCCTCCCAAAAATGACCTTTCTGTTCGCTTGTCGTATCAACTTCAAGAAATTGTAATTGTTGTGTCTTCTTCCCTCCCACCCGCCACCCCTGGTTGTTTGTGTATTTATTTATTTATTTTTAGCTCCCACAAATAAGTGAGAACATGTGATATTTCCCTTTCTGTGCCTGACTTGTTTCACTTAATATAATTCTTTCTAGTCCCATCCATGTCGTTGCAAATGACAGTATTTCATTCTTTTTTAAAGCAGAGTAGTTTCCATTGTGTAGATATACCACATTTTCCATATCCACTCATCTGATGATGGACCATTTGGACTGGTTCCAACTCTTAGCTATTGTAAAGAGTGCTGCAATGAACATTGGAGAACAGGTATACCTTCGACTTGATGATTTCCATTCCTCTGGGTATATTCCCAGCAGTGGGAGAGCTGGGTCATATGGTGGATCTATCTGCAATTGTTCGAGGAACCTCCATACCATTTTCCATAGAGGCTGCACCATTTTGCAGTCCCACCAGCAATGTATGAGAGTCCCTTTTTCTCTGCAACATCTCCAGCATTTATCATTCACAGTTTTTTGGATATTAGCCATCCTAACTGGGGTGCGATGGTATCTCAGTGTGGTTTTGATTTGCATTTCCTGAATGCTGAGTGATGTTGAGCATTTTTTCATGTGTCTGTTGGCCATTCGTATATCTTCCTTTGAGAAATGCCTATTTAGCTCTTTTGCCCATTTTCTAACTGGGTTACTTGTTTTTTTCTTGTTTCAGTTTCTTGTGTATTCTGGATATTAATCTTTTGTCAGATGTATATTTTGCAAATATTTTCTCCTACTTTGTTGGTTGTCTTTTAACTCTGTTAATTGTTTCTTTTGCTGTGCAGAAGTTTTTTAGTTTGATATAATCCCATTTGTTTATTTTTCCTTTGGTTGCCCATGCTTTTGGGGTTATATTCATGAAGTCTGTGCCCAGTCCTACTTCCTGAAATGTTTCACCTATGTTTTCTTTGAGAAGTTTTATTGTTTCAGGTGTATATTTAATTCCTTAATCCATTTTGAGTTGATTTTGGTATATGGTGAAGGTACGGGTATAGTTTCATTCTCCTGTATATTGATATCCAGTTATCCCAGCACCATTTGCTGAAGAGGCAGTCTCTTCCCCAGTGTATAGGCTTGATGCCTTTGTCAAAGATCAGATGGCTGTAGGTGTGTGGGTTGATTTCTGGATTCTCTATTCTATTCCATTGATCAGTGTGTCTGTTTTTATGCCATTACCACGCTATTTTGGTTATTATAGCTTTGTAGTTTAGTTTAAAGTCAGGTAGTGTTATGCCTCCAGCTTTATTTTTTTTGCTCAGAATTGCTTTGGCTATGCATGGTCTTTTGTTAATCCATATAAATGTCTGGATAGTTTTTTCCATTTCTAAGAAAAATATCTTTGGAATTTTGATGGGGATTGCATTGAATTTGTATATCACTTTGGGTAGTATGGACATTTTCACAATGTTGGTTCTTCCAATCCAAGAGCATGGGATATCTTTCCATCTTCTTGTATCCTCTCTAATTTCTCTCAGCAGTGGTTTGTAGTTCTCATTATAGAGATTTTTTCACCTCCTTGGTTAACTCAATTCCTAAGTATTTTATTTTTTTGGTGGCTATTGTAAATGGGCAAGCTTTCTTGATTTCTCTTTCTGCATGTTCACTATTGGAGAAAAGAAATGCTACTGATTTTTGTGTGTTGATTTTGTATCCTGCAAGTTTGCTGAAATCATTTATCAACTCTAAGAGTTTTTTTTTGTAGAGGCTTTAGGCTGTTCGATATATAGGATCATGTCATTTGCAAACAGGGACAGTTTGACTTCATCTTTTCCAATCTGGATGCCCTTTATTTCCTTCTCTTCTCTGATTGCTGTGGCTAGTACTTCCAACACTATGTTGAATAGGTGTGGTGAGAGTGGGCTTCCTTGTCTAGTTCCTGTTCTTAAAGCCCCATTCAGGATGATATTGGCAGTGGGTTTATCATATATGACTTTAATTATGGTGAGATACTTTCCATCTATACCTAACTTATAGATAGTCTTTATCATGAATGAGTGTTGAATTTTATCAAATACTTTTTCTGCATCTATAGAGATGATCATATGGTCCTTGTGTTTGATTTTATTGATATGGTGTATCACATTTATTGATTTGCGTATGTTGAACCAACCTTGCATTACTGGGATGAATCCCACTTGATCATGTTTTATAATTTTGCATATGTTTTGCTGTATTCTGTCAGCTATTATTTTATCGAGGATTTTTGCATCTATATTCATCAAGGATATTGACCTGTAGTTTTCTTTTTTAGTTGTATCTTTACCTGATTTTGGTATCAGGGTGACCTACAGAAGGAAATACACAATAATACCACAATAGCAAGCGACCTGATCACCCCACTATCAATATTGGACAGATCATCTAGGCAAAGAATCAGTAGAGAAACACAAGATCTAAACAACAATCTAGACCAATTGGACTTGGCAGACATCTACAGAACATTCCATCCAACAACCTCAGAATATTCATTCTTCTCATCAGCACATGGCTCATTCTCCAGGATAGACCACATATTAGGTCACAAATCAAGTCTCAACAAATTCAAAAACGTTGGAATTATCCCATGTATTTTTTTCAGACCACAATGCATTAAAGTTAGAAATCAATAACAAATGAAATTCTGGAAACTATACAAACACATGGAAATTAAACAGCATTCTACTTAATGACATATGAGTCCAAGAAGAAATCAAGCAGGAAATCAAAAAATTTATTAAAGCTAATGAAAACAATGATACATCATACCAAAACCTGTGGGATACTGCAAAAGCAGTACTAAGAGGGAAATTTATCTCATTAAATGCTTACTTCAGAAGAATGGAAAGATGGCAAGTGAACAATCTAATACTTCACCTTAAAGAACTAGAAAAACAAGAACAATCCAAACCCAAAGTTAGCAGATGGAAAGAAATCATTAAGATCAGAGCAGAACTTAATGAAATTGAAACCCAAAAAACAATTCAAAAGATCAATGAATCAAAAAGTTGGTTTTTTGAAAAGATGAATAAAATTGACAAACCATTAGCATGGCTAACTAAAAAAAGAAGAGAGAAGACCCAAATAACAAAAATTAGAAATGAAAAAGGTGATATTACAACTGATACTCCAGAAATACAAGAAATCAATAGTGATTACTATAAACAACTATATGCCAACAAATTTGAAAATCTGGAGGAAATGGATAAATTTCTGGTCACACAGAAGCTACCAAAACTGAGCCAAGAAAATGTAGAAAATCTGAACAGACCAATAACAATAAAAGAGATTGAAGCTGTTATCAGAAGGCTCTCAACAAAGAAAAGCCTAGGACCAGATAGATTCACAGCAGAATTTTACCAAACATTCAAAGAGGAATTGACACCAATTCTCAAACTATTCCAAAAGATTGAAACAGAGGCAATTCTCCCAAACTCATTCTATGAAGCAAAATAGTGACTTTTAAAGAGACTGACAGCAGCGATCTATTTCAACTTGGCACATTTTCTGCCTTCAGAAGAAAAAAAAGTCAAGTCCTGTAGGAAGGAAACGTTTTGAAATGTTTTCACAGGTAAGAACAGCTTTAACAGCTGGTGATCTTTGGGTTCCCCCGGCCCCCATCCCTGGCTCCTGCGGGAGGGAAGCAGAATGGAACCTAAGACTTATTAACAGCAAAAGTAAACAAATAAAGAAAATGGTAACCAAATCTCCCAGTCCCTTCTGGGTCAGCCAGATTCTAGAAACTTATTAACTCTGTTTCCTTGTCCCTCCTGTGAAGCAGGCCTCTTGAGTTCTCATTTTTCCTAACTCATGGTGCCTGCCCGCCTTCAACTCTGCCCATGCCCTGCCTCTGCCCACGCCCCACCCCTGCCCAGAAAGTTTTTACTCCCTCTCTAAGTTTGTCAGGCCCAACTAAAATGTCCTCTCCTCTAGATACATAGATTCTCCTTGATTCTCCACGATAGGAATAAATTCTCATCTGTATTTCCCTAGTCTTTTGTCCTTTTTCTCATATCTTCACTCTTCAACTTCTTCCTGGTAATAAAGCTAATTGTGCGTGCCGCCTGACTCACTTCCCAAACTGTAATCTCTCAAGAGCAGAATTCCTGCTGAATTCCTCTTTATATTCCCAGAGTTAAGAAACACCATGCCTTGCATTGGTCAATGAGCAAATCCGTGTCTTGTCTAATTTGATTCCTTTTATAAATCTCAGAAAAAAGGTGTTTTATACCCTTTTGACTGACTAAAAGGAGTGTGGCCCAAAGATGAAAATGATCCATCCACACAGAAATCTTTCACCATGACTTATTGTTTCAAACAATTTTTTAGCCTAATGATAAATAAAAAAAAACAAAAAGCACAGAACCCAGTAAAGCTCATCCATTAGTTACCTGTTCTGGGAAAGAATTTCCTTCTCTTTGTGTGTGACAGTTCTGTTTCTGTGTGGTGGGAAACAGTCCACTTCTGATGTGAAAGCAAATTGCTACTCTGACCACAGTTTTAGAACCAGCTTCTCCCCCTTTTCTGCTTGTGGGAGTTGCGCTAGGGCCCCACAGCCAATGTAGATGAGCTCCACACCTGCCTCTTGGATGCCCAGGTAGATTAAAAAAAATTTTTTTTTTATTGATTATACATATTCATGAGGCAAGAGCTGACCATCAGCACCTGTGCCCAAGATGTGGTGAGCAAATTAATGCTATCAGCATGGCCACCGCCTCGAAGTCCATTTATTCCCTGTGTCCCCCACCCAACCTCTCCCCTAGGCACCTCTCCCTCCTCCATCTCCACCCTGGCAACCCTACGTCTGTTTTCTCTCTCTGCAAGTTAACACACTGCTGTGGTCTTTCTTTCCTTCCTTCTTTCTCTCTTAGCTCCCAAATGGAAATCATCATGTTGAAGGGACACCTGCACTCCCCTGTCCATCGCAGCTCTAATTACAATAGCCAAGATATGAAATCAACCTAAATGTCCATCAACAGATGACTGGATAAGGAAAATGGGGTATACACAACAGAATACTACTCAGCCATAAAAAAGAATGAAATTCTGCCATTTGCAGCAACATGGATGAGTTCGGAGAAAATTATGTGAAATAACCCAGTTAAAAAATGGGCAAAGGAGCTGAACAAACATTTTTCAAAGGAAGACATACAAATGGCCAACAGGTACTTGAAAAAGTGCTCAACATCACTAATCATCAGGGAAATGCAAATCAAAACCACACGGAGATATCATCTCACCCCAGTTAGACTGGCCATTATCAAAATGACAGAGAATAACAAATGCTGACAAGGACGCGGAGAAAGGGGAATCCTCCTGCACTGTTGGTGGGACTGTAAATTAGCACAGTCACTGTGGAAAACAGTATGGAGTTTCTCAAACAACTGCAGTTAGAACTGCCATACGATCCAGCAACCTCACTTCTGGGTAGATACCCACGTAGATTTTTGAAGTCCCTTCCCCGAGGTGGTTGTGGTAGGGAAGAATGAGTTTCTGTTTTGCTCAGAAAATATTCTTTATGACTAAAGGTTTCCCAGGTGCTTCTTGTCTGCCTTACTTCTCTATCATTTGCTAACAGATTGTCTGACTCTTCAATTATTCATATATTTATGAATGTGTGCGTGTGTGCATGTTTTCCATTACCAGGCTAGTAGAAAGTCCTTCAAATGTTAGGAGATGTCAACATTTCATGCTGGAATATCCCACTAAAAAGGTTCAGGAATAGGAAATAGAAAAGCTCCATTGCTTCTTGGTCTAGAAGGGTTTGGTAAACTCAACGTGGAGAAGCCTAGGTGTAAGAGGACCGACTTGTTAAATAACCTTGAGAAATTCACTTAACCATTCAGTTTCATTACTTGGAAAATGAGGGATTAGACTGGATTCTCCAGATCTGTGAATTTCCCCCTAACCACTTTTAGGGTGTCTCAATTAGTCTGCAGTTAGACTATAGGATATGTGTCACATAGGTCCAGGTGTGATAAATTAATGAATCTCAGGGTAGGTGAGGAATATTAAAGAGAACATGTCAGAGGCAGAATTTGTGAATTCTCACAAGCATGACTTCATTTATAACTCCAATTTGGGATTTAAAGGGAAAATATCAAATGGACCACTGTCCTCCATTTTAATTCAGTATATCTCAGGATTCTTAAAACTCTCAGGTCCTTTGCTAAGAAACCGGGTCCAGTCTCAGTCGCCTTTGATTATCTCCATGTGGATGAGCGCGCCATCTCTGAGGACTCATTAACTAACTCCTCCCATTCTCGTTCTTTCCAACAAGCCACTCCAGCCATAAGACAAGGGCTAAGATGTGGAAGGAGGGATCCTAGATATAGTTCATACTGAAGTCTGAGTAGGGCATCTCCCAAACCATGCATTCTGATGGAGTTTGGATGTGTTGTCCCCACCAAAACTCATGTGGAAATCTGATCCCCCAATTGGCAGTGCTGGAAGCTGTTTGAGTCATGGGGGCAGATCCCTCATAAATGGATTAATGCTCTCCCTGGGGGAGGAGGGGTAGTGAGTGAGTTCTCTCTCGGTTAGTTCCTGCAAGAGCTCGTTGCTTAAAAGACCCTGGTGTCTCCTCTCTCTCTCTTGCTTCCTCTCGCCATGTCATCTGCTTGTACCTGCCGGCTGCTGCCACTTTCCACCACGAGTAGAAGCAGCCTGAGGCCCGCACCAGATGCAGCTGTCCCAGAATCATAAGCCAAATAAACCTCTGTTTTTTATAAATTACTCAGTCTCAGGTATTTCTGTTATAGCAACACAAACTGACTAATACACGTTCCCATTCTAGGTTATCCTAGCCCTTGACCATAGCTGCTGCTTGTTTTCTTGTTCAATTAAAGGCTGCTCCATACTGTTGTCCAAAACTGCCAATTTGGACACTTCTCTTAGTGGCTGGACAGGCTTGGCTGTTACTGCTTAAGGCCTTCAACTGTCCCTCTGAAGGTTTTTCAGTCTTCCTTAAACAAGTTCACCTGGTGATGTCCTACTGCTGTTTTGACCTTGGGTAGAGGTAAGACTGATTACTGCAGTGCTGTTCTCTGGAATTAGCCTTAGGTACACAACAGCCTGATTTATCCCAGCCCCCTCTCTTGCCACAGACTCTGGATAAGACAGTACTTAATTTAATTTAATTTTATTTTTTAAATTTTATTTTGTTGATATACATTGTGGTTGATTATTGTTGCCCCTTACCAAAACCTCCCTCCTTCCTCCCACTCCTCCCTCCCCCCCAACAATGTCCTTTCTGTTTGCTTGTCGTATCAACTTCAAGTAATTGTGGTTGTTATATCTTCTCGGCCCCCCCCCCCCCGGTTTTTGTGTGTGTGTGTGTGTGTGTGTGTGTGTGTGTGTGTGTGTGAATTTATATATTAATTTTTAGCTCCCACCAATAAGTGAGAGCATATGGTATTTCTCTTTCTGTGCCTGACTTGTTTCACTTAATATAATTCTCTCAAGGTCCATCCATGTTGTTGCAAATGGCAGTATTTCATTCGTTTTTATAGCTGAGTAGTATTCCATTGTGTAGATGTACCACATTTTCCATATCCACTCATCCGATGATGGACATTTGGGCTGGTTCCAACTCTTGGCTATTGTAAAGAGTGCTGCAATGAACACTGAGGAACAGGTATACCTTCGACTTGATGATTTCCATTCCTCTGGGTATATTCCCAGTAGTGGGATAGCTGGGTCATATGGTAGATCTATCTGCAATTGTTTGAGGAACCTCCATGCCATTTTTCATAGAGGCAGCACCATTTTGCAGTCCCACCAACAATGTATGAGAGTTCCTTTTTCTCCGCAACCTCGCCAGCATTTATCGTTCAGAGTCTTTTGGATTTTAGCACTGGGGTGCGATGGTATCTCAGTGTGGTTTTGATTTGCATTTCCCGGATGCTGAGTGATGTTGCGCATTTTTTCATATGTCTGTTGGCCATTTGTATATCTTCCTTAGAGAAATGACTACTTAGCTCTTTTGCCCATTTTTTAATTGGGTTGCTTGTTTTCTTCTTGTGAAGTTGTTTGAGTTCCTTATATATTCTGGATATTAATCCTTTGTCGGATGTATATTTTGCAAATATTTTCTCCCACTCTGTTGGTTGTCTTTTAACTCTGTTAATTGTTTCTTTTGCTGTGCAGAAGCTTTTTAGTTTGATATGATCCCATTTGTTTATTTTTCCTTCGGTTGCCCATGCTTTTGGGGTCGTATTCATGAAGTCTGTGCCCAGTCCTATTTCCTGAAGTGTTTCTCCTATGTTTTCTTTAAGAAGTTTTATTGTTTCAGGGTGTATATTTAAATCCTTAATCCATTTTGAGTTGATTTTAGTATATGGTGAGAGGTATGGGTCTAGTTTCATTCTCCTGCATATGGATATGCAGTTATCCCAGCACCATTTGCTGAAGAGGCAGTCTCTTCCCCAGTGAATAGGCTTGGTGCTTTTGTCAAAGATCAGATGGCAGTAAGTGTGTGGGTTGATTTCTGGATTCTCTATTCTATTCCATTGATCAGTGTGTCTGTTTTTATGCCAGTACCATACTGTTTTGGATATTATAGCTTTGTAGTATAACTTAAAGTCAGGTAGTGTTATGCCTCCAGCTTTATTTTTTTGCTCAGCATTGCTTTGGCTATGCGCGGTCTTTTATTATTCCATATAAATGTCTGGATAGTTCTTTCCATTTCTGAGAAAAATGTCTTTGGAATTTTGATGGGGATTGCATTGAATTTGTATATCACTTTGGGTAGTATGGACATTTTCACTATGTTGATTCTTCCAATCCAAGAGCCTGGGATATCTTTCCATCTTCTTGTATCCTCTCTAATTTCTCTCAGCAGTGGTTTGTAGTTCTCATTATAGAGATTTTTCACCTCCTTGGTTAACTCAATTCCTAAGTATTTTATTTTTTTGGTGGCTATTGTAAATGGGCAGGCTTTCTTGATTTCTCGTTCTGCATGTTCACTATTGGAGAAAAGAAATGCTACTGATTTTTGTGTGTTGATTTTGTATCCTGCTACTGTGCTGAAATCATTTATCAATTCCAACAGTTTTTTTGTAGAGGTTTTAGGCTGTTTGATATATAGGATCATGTCATCTGCAAACGGGGACAGTTTGACTTCATCTTTTCCAATCTGGATGCCCTTTATTTCCTTCTCTTCTCTGATTGCTGTGGCTAGTACTTCCAACACTATGTTGAATAGGAGTGGTGAGAGTGGGCATCTTTGTCTATCTCCTGTTCTTAAAGGAAAAGCTTTCAGCTTTTCCCCATTCAGGATGATATTGGCAGTGGGTTTGTCCTATATGGCTTTAATTATGTTGAAATACTTTCCCTCTATACCTAACTTACAGAGGGTCTTTGTCTTGAATGAGTGCTGAATTTTATCAAATGCTTTTTCAGCATCTATAGAGATGATCATATGGTCCTTGTGTTTGAGTTTATTAATATGGTGTATCACATTTATTGATTTGCGTATGTTGAACCAACCTTGCATCCCTGGGATGAATCCCACTTGATCGTGGTGAATAATTTTACGTATGTGTTGCTGTATCCTGTTTGCTAGTATTTAAGTGAGGATTTTTGCATCTATATTCACCAAGGATATCGGCCTGTAGTTTTCTTTTTTGGTTCTATCTTTACCTGGTTTTGGTATCAGGATGATGTTTGCTTCATAGAATGAGTTTGGGAGATTTGCGTCTGTTTCAATCTTTTGGAATAGTTTGTAAAGAATCGGTGTCAATTCCTCTTTGAATGTTTGGTAAAATTCTGCTGTGAATCCATCTGGTCCTGGGCTTTTCTTTGTTGGGAGCCTTCTGATAACAGCTTCAATCTCCTTTATTGTTATTGGTCTGTTCAAATTTTCTAAATCTTCATGGTTTAGTTTTGGGAGCTTGTGTGTGTGTCCAGAAATTTATCCATTTCCTCCAGATTTTCAAATTTGTTGGCGTATAGTTGTTTATACTTGTCTCGAATGATTCCTTGTATTTCAGATGAATCAGTTGTGATATTGCCTTTTTCATTTCTAATTTTTGTTATTTGAATCTTCTCTCTTCTTTTTTTTGTTAGCCATGCTAATGGTTTGTCAATTTTATTCAACTTTTCAAAAAACCAACTTTTTGATTCAGTGATCTTTTGAATTGTTTTTTGGGTTTCAATTTCATTCAGTTCTGCTCTGATCTTAATGATTTCTTTCTGTCTGCTAACTATAGGTTTGGATTGTTCTTGTTCTTCTAGTTCTTTAAGGTGAAGTGTTAGGTTGTTCACTTGCCATCTTTCCATTCTTCTGAGGTGAGCATTTAATGCAATAAATTTCGCCCTTAGTACTGCTTTTGCAGTATCACACAGGTTTTGGTATGATGTATCATTATTTTCATTAGTTTCAATAAATTTTTTGATTTCCTGCTTGATTTCTTCTTGGGCCCATATGTCATTAAGTAGAATGGTGTTTAATTTCCATGTGTTTGTATAGTTTCCGGAGATTCATTTGTTATTAATTTCTAGTTTTAATCCATAGTGGTCTGAGACAATACATGGGATAATTCCAATTTTTTTGAATTTATTGAGACTTGATTTGTGACCTAATATGTGATCTATCCTGGAGAATGATCCATGTGCTGATGAGAAGAATGAATATTCTGAGGTTGTTGGATGGAATGTTCTGTAGATATCTGCCAATTCCAATTGGTCTAGAGTATTGTTTAGATCTTGAGTTTCTCTACTGATTCTTTGCCTAGATGATCTGTCTAATATTGACAGTGGGGTGTTCAGGTCCGCTGCTATTATGGTATTAGTGTCTATTTCCTTCTTTAGGTCTAATAGAGTTTGTTTTATAAATCTGGCTGCTCCAACATTGGGTGCGTACATATTTATGATTGTTATGTCGTCTTGATGCATCAGTCCTTTTATCATTAAGTAGTGTCCCTCATTGTCTCTTTTTATGGTTTTTAGTTTAAAGTCTATTTTGTCAGATATAAGAATAGCTACTCCAGCTCATTTTTCTTTTCTATTTGCATGGTAAATCTTTTTCCATCCTTTCACTCTTAGTCTATGTGAATCTTTATGGGTGAAGTGGGTCTCTTGCAGGCAGCATATAGTTGGGTCCTCCTTTTTAATCCAGTTGGCCAGTCTGTGTCTTTTGATTGGGGAATTTAAGCCTTTTACATTAAGAGTTGTTATTGAAAGGTGTTGATTTATTCCTAGCATTTTATTGGTTGTTTGGTTGTCTTAAGTGTCTTTTGTTCCTTGCTTTCTGATTTACTGTTTGGTTTCTGAGTTTGTTGGTTCCTTAGGTTGTAGATAGCGTTTTTGTTTGTTTGTTTTCTCTTCATGAATGCCATTTTTTTTTATTATACTAGTGGGTTTTGATTTTTCTTGGGTTTTTATGGCCGTGGTAGTTATTTTTCAGGAACCAAAACCAGTACTCCCTTGAGGATTTCTTGTAAGGGTGGTCATGTTTTAGTGAACTCCCGCAGTTTTTGTTTGTCTGAGAAATATACTATTTGCCCTTCTTTTCAGAAGGATAGCCTTGCAGGGTAGAGTATTCTTGGCTAACAATCTTTGTCTTTTAGTATTTTGAATATATCATCCCATTCCTTTCTAGCTTTTAGGGTTTGTGATGAAAAGTCTGATGTTAGCCTGATTGGGGCTCCCTTATAGGTGATTTGACGCTTCTCTCTTGCAGCTTTTAAGATTCTCTCTTTGTCTCTGAGTTTTGCCAATTTGACTATAACATGTCTTGGAAAAGGCCTTTTTTTGTTGAATACGTTTGGAGATCGTTGAGCTTTCTGGATCTGAAGAGCTGTGATTTTTCCTATAACTGGGAAGTTTTCTGCCACTATTTTGTTGAATATGTTTTCAATGCAATCTCCGTTTTCCTCCCCTTCTGGAATACCCATGACTCGGATATTTGAGCACTTAAGGTTGTCTGATATCTCTCTCAGATTTTCTTCAATGTCTTTGATTCTTTTTTCTTTTTTTTTTTGTCTGCTTGTGTTATTTCAAACAGCCCATCTTCAAGTTCAGAGGTTCTCTCTTCAACTTCGACAAGCCTGCTGGTTAAACTCTCCGTTGTGTTTTTTATTTCGCTGAATAACTTCTTCAGTTCAGCAAGTTCTGCTACATTTTTTTTCAGGACATTGATTTCCTTGCACATTTCCTCTTTCAGGTCCTGTATACTTTTCCTCATTTCATCATGATGTCTAGCTGAGTTTTCTTGTATCTCATTCAGTTTCCTCAGAATTATCACTCGAAATTCCTTTTCAGTCATTTCAAGGGCTTCTTGTTATATAGGATCTAGAGTTTGAGATTTATTAACTTTTGGAGGTGTACTTTCTTGATTTTTTGTATTTCTGGTATCTTTTTTTGATGTTTATTCGTTGTGGCAGGGGGTTTCACAGTCCACTGGTTTGAGACTGTTGACTAACTAAGATGTTGCTGTGGTTGCCAATTTGGTATGGCTACCTCCGTGACTGCTCAGTTGGCCTCTAGTGCCTTGTGTGTGTGGTTGCCTTGGGTCTTGGGCCTCTCCGGGGAGCCACCTCTCTGGTCAGCTTGGACTCTGCTGGGCTGCTGGATCACGGGGCGGTACCACAGGGTGTGTGGTCTCTGCTGAGCTTCCACTTCCCATGCAGGACTTCTCCCTGTTCCGTGGGCTCTGGCCCGGGCTGCTGGATCATGCAGTGGCTGCCCCACAGGGTGTGTGGTTTCTGTCGAGTCTCCATCTCCCTCGCCGAACGTTTCCCCACTCTGGGCACACTGGGCTGGGCTGGGACGTGTCTTCTGCAGCCCTCGTCTATCAGCTGGGCCTTCAAGACCCTGCTTGGCACCGCCTTGCCCAGGAAGTCTACCAGGTTTCTGCTAGGCACAGACGACCGGTGGCTCTGGGTGCCTTTGTAGCACTGTGTAGATGTTTCTCGGGACTTATCACCTTCCTCCTGGTATTGAGGTTATTTTTGTACTTGTCTTATCTCCCACACCAGAGCGTGAGCTCCTCGGGGGAGGAGCTCGCAGCACACGGTTCACCTTTGAATCCCCCCGGCGCGGACTGACTCTGGTGCCCGCCCGCAGTCAGCTCTCCGGCAGGTTCAAGCGAACTCAGGAACTCTCCGACCACACTATTCCTAAGCAGAAATTGGTTAGGCGTTTTTCCGTACTGGTGGCCGCAGAGATGGTATCTGCCTCCCAGTAACAGGAAGTTTACCAGGGCAGAGCCTAGGGTGCGGTGGAGTGACAGTCGGCCCCACCAGTACTTCCTTGCCCTCCCAACGCTGGCTGGGGAAGCCCCACGCCACTAGCCCCGCCAGAGAACCGTGGAGGGAGTGGGAGGGGAGGCTGGCCCGCAGGCCCCGGGAAGCCCTGCATGGGGGCAAGCAAGTGGGAAGGCTCAGTGGGGAGCCTAGCTGGGCGAGGAGGACAGGCTTGGTCGAGCCAGGGCAGAGCCGCCACCACCTGAGAAAATGGAGGAAGCCCCGGGCTGGTGAGTGGCCCGGTGGGGCAGGCAGAAGCTGGGCGAGTGTCCGCCCCCCCTCCCCAGCAGGGCCGGGCCGAGGGTCACTCACGGGGCTGTGTCGGGTCGGGCGGCTCCCTCTCTGCCTCTGCGTCATCGCCGTCCCCATTCTCAGCTGCCGCAGCCTCGGGCTGCTCACTCGGTCCTGCGGCACGGCTCCAGCGCTCCCAGGAATCTTCTTTTATGCTGGCCTGAAACCTTGAATCCTGAATAGGGCAGCTGGCCGCCTTCAGCGCGGCCCTGTCTCCGGGATCCTGGCAGCGTCAACAGCAGCCCTGGCACCGTGTTCCCTGTTTAGAGACTCGCTTTTGCAGCTAAGAAACAGTTCTTTTCCTGCTCCATACTTCAAAGCTGTTGCCTGTAAATGAGGCAGCGTCTCTTGCCAAGGGCAAAGTGGCGGTCATCCCCCATGACCAGCCACCAGCAGCGGTCCTCCCTTAAGAGATGGCAAGAGGAAGGTCCACAAGTTTCCCGGCTGCCTAAGGCCCAGTGGCCGCCTTTTCCACCTCAGCTACTCCATGCCAACCGCCGCAGCCACTGCCATCTTAGGATCCGCCTTTATTTTATAGATATTTATCGTGCCCCACAGTTTGAAACTCCTCCCTAGGAGCTGTTAAAGAATAACTCTTCATCACTCAGACATTCAGAGCACATCCCAGAACCCCAGAATGGGGTTCCCCTGAGGAACCCCCTCTTTAGTCTCCATAATTGAGAAGTATATATCCTTCAAAATACTCAATAGGTCTGGTCCCTAAGTATTTCTCAAATAGCCTCTTTTAGTTATTCATTAAAGCTTAATTGATGGACACTGGGTCTGACCAAGAGCAAATAGCCCCATTATTCACTAGTCCTCCCTATTACAACTGAAAAATCCCGGACATAACACAATAAACACAAGAAGACTGTGAAAGGTGGGAGGGAAAGGTGGGCTGCCTCACAACCTCAGGACTTGAGGAACAACATAGTGCTGAGTCCCCTGCATCTTCTTTTTGGCTCTGATCTATCCTGAACTGCAGGGTGTTGGAGAAGCCTGCAACCTGGAATTGCCTACAGGCAAAGACAAAAAGAAGCCCCAAGAAAATTCTTTTCTCTCTAGCCAAAGGACTGGGAAAAGAGCAGTCTAATAGGACAGAAAACCTTTCTGAGAACACCTGGCTTACTTCAGTCAGATACCAAAGGAAAAACAATGACCAATTTGTGGTGACAGAGGTATAAAGTGGAAGAGTGAATGAAGAGAGATGAGACGGAAGACATAGGCAGGGCCTCTGCATGTGGAGGGCCTTGAGTGCCAGATGAACCACCTTTGTTAAGAACCTTTGGGTTCTATACCCAAAGATATAGATTTTGTAGGTAACTGCAGATCTGTCTTATGGGAATGACAGCAGGTTCAGATTTGAGTTTTAGGTGGATCGCTCCAAAGGCGAAGGAGAAGCAATTATAATATTTCAACTGAGAGATGGTGAAAGCTTCCATTTGAGCAGGGACATTGGACATGTGGAGGAGGGGAAAGATTCCAGAGACTTAAGCGTTTGGTAATTGGATGTTGGGAGTAGTGGTGAAGAAAACACAAGGTGTGAAGAATGACTGGGTAGGTAGGATGACATTGATTGAGATAGAGAACACAGGGGAAAGAGCATGTTTGGTAGTGCAAATGTTGAGTTCAGCTTTGAACATGTTGGGTTTGAGGTAATGGAGGGTCATCCAGTTAGAGAATACCCCCACAGCATGGGTTGCACAGGTCTGAAGGGAACTGTCTAGGTAGAAGAGGTAAGATTGGCACCTAATTAGCACGTACTGACAAGCTGGGGCTCCCAGTCCTCTGCACATGAGTCTGGGGAGCGTGGTCATGACTCACCCATAATTTTCCCCTGGAAAGCAGAGTCATTTGGTTCAACCAGGGCTTTTCAGTAATTTTCTTTCTGCCCAGCTATGCAAAAGCTCAGGATTTCTTTTTAAAGACCTGGGCAGCCAGACCTAGGCAGTACCTGTAATTTGATCAAATTAAACTCTGAGGGAGGGCCCGTTTTAACTGAGCCTTTTGAACAGATGTAAGAGCTTTTCAGACTATCCAATTGGGAGTAACCCCACTTCCCAAAATATGTCTCTCTGATTTCTGGCAGGATAGAGAAAGATTGTCACTGCTGCCATACCAAACATCTTAAACGAGACTGGGAAGGACGCCATGAGTTTTGGACAGTGAGTTGCCTAAGAAAGAAGTGGTGGCACCCAGCCTGCCACTCACCAGCACCCTGCTGCTCTCACCACTGGGCGGGAAATGGCCTGGACAACGAGCCTTCTGACGACCCTCAGCTGTTTATGTTACGTTACTGTGTAGTCTGTACTGCTTTGTGAGGCAGCCCTAGCAAACTAATGCGTCACCCAGCCAAGCATTTGTCACTTACAGGAATTGTGGAAGGTAATTAAAAAGTTGCAGTTTTAAAGTCACTAAGTTTTGGGGTAGTTTGTTCCACAGCAATAGGAGTGAAAGAACAAGCTTGGACTTTCGAAGTTTCTCTTGTTCTAGGGATTTAGTTTTTCATCGACATTGTCAATTTAGGGTGAACCGCAGCGGGCAAACTGGAAGAATTGACACTGCTCAAAGTTTCTCTTGTTCTAGGGATTTAGTTTTTCATCGACATTGTCAATTTAGGGTGAACCGCAGCGGGCAAACTGGAAGAATTGACACCGCTCAGTGGAGAAGATGGGCCAAAAGGGCAGAGCCCACACTTAAGGCCTTTGTGACACCTTAGAACGAGAAACTTTTAAACAGAGGTTAAATATTTACTTATGAGTCTGAAAAAAATAGAAAGATTGTGCATACAACACAGCTTCATACAGCTATTTTATGGAGATACATTTGGTCAGGTGGGATTCCTTGGGAGAGAGAATTACACTACCCGATGCAGGCTGACGGCCGTCTGACCTAGATTCTGATTTTTTAAAAGAGTGATTATAGCTCTGGAGGCAGGGGTTAGGTCTCATGGCCTCCACCAGGAAGCACTTTTCTTAGCCATAGGGGATACTGCATTACAGCTAATTACAGGCTGTCTGCCAAGATTTTCTAATTACTTCATTTGCATTAGTCTTGCTTTCCTGATGAGCCTGTAAGCTTTTTGAAAGCATCTTGAAGACAGGGACACACTTCTCTGGGTTCTCTACCCCAGGCAGATTCCAACCTCAGTACCAGACACCCTGAAGACATCAAGTAGTAGAGGTAGGCAGTTGAATATGAGACTCTATGAACATAGGTTCTAGGATCAGCCTGGGTCAGTTCAAATCCAAATTTTACTTCTTACAGACGTATGACCTCGGGCAAGCTGTCTAACCTTTCCAAACCCAATTCCTCATCTGAAAAATGGGAATATTAATAGCATCCACCTTATAAAGCATTTGGAACTGTGCCTGACACCTAGTAAGTGCTCAATTTACATTACTAAATATTCATATTAAATAATACTTTTTACTTTCACTTGGCTCTAAAAGTTTAAGAGCTCCTATGTACTCACTACTGTCAGCCTGGGGGTTTACATGTGAGGAGCGGAACAGGGAGGCAGGTAGGAAGATACTGTTGGAGTTAAAGAGCATGGGTTTTGGAGAACTAAATTTCAGCTCACCTTTGAGTAGGCTGGGTGAATTTGCTTAAGCCCTTGTCTTTGACACAGGGCCAAGTGGTGAGGATTTCCAAGGCATGGTGGTCACCGCCTCTCTCTCCCCTTCCCTCCCTGCCAAGTGGACAAATCCCAGGTGACTCTGGCTCCCAGACCTCGCTGGCTCCTGGGGCCCTGCACTGAAGCCAGAGAGACTAAGGATCCACCCCAGCCATAGTATGGGCTTTGAGAAATTAAAGGTAGCAAGTGAATTAGAAAATGCTTAATTAGAAAACCAGTTCCCTAAAGGTGGGGAATTAACTGAAAAATAAACCTTAATCAAGAAACTTTGGGCACAAAACTCCCGTGTTGGGGTGGGCTCACACTGGCTCCTGAGAGATGGATATGCACATTTCCCAAACTCCAGGTTCAGCGGTGTCATGTGGTAGCTTGAAATTGACCACGGCGGGAGTATTTACCCCACCGACACTGACAAATGCTTCAAACTGGGTTTTTTTCTTGGTGATCTGTGGTTATACATTCACTGTCTCACCAGTACAAAAATCTAAGTTGGATTCAGAGGGTCCGTGTGCGTCTGGTGCTGCCTGTGCAATAGGTCTAGAAACATAGTGGAACCGTGGCCTGCACGATGTCTTGATTCCTTCAAAGCTGATGTCTCCAAAGTAATTTGCACAAGATGAGTCATGGGGATGCATAAAGAAGATATTTCATTTTTTGTTTAACCATTTTTACCTAATTTGTAATTTTTTCTATTCTTAATTTTTGTTTTATGACATATAAAATATGTTGCTATAGCCATATGTATACATTCTTTTATTAGATATACATATTTGAGAATTTTTAAAAAATAAATGCTTTATTTTAAAGTTCAATATTTAAAAATGTAATTATTTTTCATGTCCGTTTACCAATTCCTCCCTTACCTCCCTCTCTCTCCTCCTTTCCCACTGGTAACCCATATTTGAGAGGTTTTTGCTTAAACATTTTTTAACTGATGTGTGAAATTTTTAAAAAAGACAAGGAGATCATTGTTTTAGGGTAAGAGGAAAGAGAAATAGAGTCACGCACCCCATAACGATGTTTACGTCAATAATGGACCTCAGGTATGGCAGTGGTCCCACAACATTATAATGGCGATGCCGTCTAGCCTAGGTGTGCACTAGGCTATACCACCTAGGTTTGGGTAAGTCCACTCTGTGACGTTTGCACAACGAGGAAGTTGCCTAACGGTGCATTTCTTAGAATATATCCTAGTGGTTAAGCAGGAAATGTCTGCAGTTCTAAGAAATTCAGACAAGATGATTCAGGAGTTGTGTGTATGTATGTGTGGTGATATTAGAAGTTAGTGAAGAGAAAAGGTAAAAAAAGGTGTCTTCTGCTATTTTAGTCTGGGATATTTTAATTAATATGCAAGAAGGAGGCGGGTCGCTACAGTCGTCAAGGCGGCAGGACAGGCTGCTCCTGCAGATTTGAGTGTCCTTGCAGCTGTGCTTCAGCAACTGAGGAGAAATGGTGTAGGGGTCACTAGATGACAGTCACTCACTTCTCTGGACCCCTGTATTAATTTTATTTCTATATTGCTTTTTATTTCTAAACAAACTGACATAAAGTAAGTCCAGAGGGCAGCGGATGGAGAAGTAACAAGTCCTCGAGTGATGTCACGCTGCCGATCCAGGCCCGTGCTCGAAAACCAATGATTTAAAGAAAAGCTTGAAGATAAAAAGGATTTTGCTGATGACAAACCATGAGACCCAGAGAGGAGAATGGCGAGAGTTTGCAGCAGGGGAGGCAGAAGGGAGGGAGACTGGGTCAGATCAGAGCCATAAAGGAAGAGGGGCCAGGTGCTTGGGAGGCCTGACCGCTGGGGCTGGTTCTGATAAGCGGGAGCAGAGGCTGTCCAGGGCTTGGCTCTGCATGTGAGCTCCCCGCTGGCATGGGTCTTTGAGGCAGATTGTAGTGGTGGTTCGGGTAGGTGGAAGGGATAGGGGCAAGATCTTACCGAGAGCCAGACAGAGCTCTGGAGGCCGCACCTGTATTTTGCCCCCTCTCCTTCCTCCTTGCAGACTTCTACATGCTCTTAGTTACTCATACCTCAGATCATGTGTCACCTCCCTTTTGGAAGACTGTTGTCAGACACCCTGGAAGGATAGCTTCAATTCTGTAAGGCAAAGAGAATGTGCGTCTGTTCTGAGACAGGATGACCGTGGAGCTAGAGTCTGACGCTTCCCCTCGCGCTGCAGGCCCACGAGAGTCACGGTGCCCCCAACCGCGCTCACAGGAGCAGCAGACGCGCGCTCGCCACTGGTCGCGGCGGACCCGGAGCCCCGCGCAGCAGCCCCTTCGGGAGAAGACAGCGACTTACGAACTCACACACTCCTCTTTTACGGACACTTTTATCATCCCTTCCCTTGAGCCACGACACCGTCTACATCCATATGCTCCCCCGCCCCCCCATAATATATGTTTTTAAACATTCAGTCTAATGAGGTGTTGCCTGGGAGCTCGCGAGGCTGGGAATGTGGACTAACACCGCCAGCGCCACTCTGCACAGGGACTGGCTGCATGCCAGTTGTTACTACCTCCGCACTCGCTTTTATGGCACTTACCTGTATCTCTTTGCTCTGAGAGTAGACATCCTCCCTTCAGCCACAGAACTACCTCTTTTCCCTTTTACCTGATACAAAGGACTATCCTAAAAATCCACCTTCGTTTGTCTGTAGCGGTCATTCACCCCTATAGCTTCCCTTATACGAGGGTACTTCAAAAAGCTCATGGAAAGATTCATATGATCGTTTAATTCTATTTTCCACGAACTTTTAAAAGTACCCCTGTATTCTACATAAATTTTGTTTGGGTACAAAACATCTAACTAGATTGTAAACGCCTTGAGTAAACTTCTTTGTATCAACCACAATGACTAGCATAGCAATTTTGCAAAGGAAGTTCTGGATGTTTATTGATTGATTGACGTGAAGAAATGTGTTAGGGCTGTTAAATTTGTTATGACAGAGAGTAGAGCAGCCTCAGCTCAGACTCGTAACTGCCTACCCAATATAACGAATTTGGCTAAATGCTGAAAAGCTCCTTTAATTATTATGACATCTTAAATTAATTATATATTTCCAACTGTATTTTTCAGTTGTATGCATAATTATTATTATGCTGAACAGTATTTATACTTAAATGTTTAGTTAGTTCATGTAAGTGACTAAAATTAGTAATGTTTCACAGCCAAACCGAATTCATTTTTAATTGTTCTCTTCTCACAGCCTCACCATTGGCAATTCCCCTGATGCGATGTACAATTTGAATCTAATCTTACAAATGTCCCTCAAATCTCTTTCTTAATCTGGGACAGTTTCTTTCCCCCCTTTTTTTCTCTTGACATTGCCTTGTTGAAGCAATCGCCCCACATTTTGCATTTTTCTTTTTGCTTTAGAGTGGGGGGATTTAACTTATCTATCTGCTGTACAGAGTTTCCTATAAACCAAAAGTTATGCCTGAAGGCCTGATTAAATTCAGGTTAAACATTTTAGGCGAGAAATTTCATAGATGATGCTGTACACTTTGCACTGGGTCCCATTAGAGGCATAGTACACCTGGTTGTTCAGATTTAAGTAATGTTTAGATTAGTCACTGGGATAAAGTGATGACAGCTTGATCCCTCCCTTGAACAGTTACATGTTTTCCCCTTGGGACCAGCAAGCAATCTGTGGGGGCCGCATTAGCCCTTGGAACGTCTGCTTTACCAGTACATTTACCTGATGGTTTTCATATCCATTGATGATTCTTAACTAAATCAATTATTTCATTAGCGTTTACAAAATTTATTCTACATTTGTTTGCTGGAACTGTTCTGTAAAGAAGTGCTTTCCCTCATCAACTGGACTACTTAGTTACCCTTATATACAGTTCCCATTGCAGAGACAGGATAAATGCTTTTTACCTTTATTTACCAATTTTCAGAACGAGGAGTTGGTGAAATACCACCCCCAGTGGTGACATATGAGATTTGTTTTGTTTGGAGTTTCTATTTGAGTGTCATTTATATTGTGGCCTTTAGTATATTCTCATAGCCGTTTTTCTTTTTTGCATTCTAATTGGCCCACCTTTGGTCAGTTGTGGTCCCTTCAAACTGATCTATTTTTTTGACATGATCCCATTGCTCTTTAAAAGCTTCCTTATTTCCTGCAAGAATGAGATATTCCAGGCTGGCCTTGTGTATTCTTTGCCCCAAACCTGGAATGCATCATTTCTCTACGAAGCCCTAGTTCCTCAGTGTAGAACGGTATTTAGAAACCATAATCTGGCACTAGGGACACTTGTTGCTACTGGAATATTGTTCTTTGGCTCTTTTAGTGGGCAAAGCTAAATAATATATATATATTCTCTAAAATCATGGGTTTGTAGTGATAGTTCAAATTCAAATTTCACATTTCAGGGTTTTACTTAATTATTTGAATTTATTATTCTAAATATCTAGTTTCTCTTAATGCTGAAAAGTCTGGTTTCTAACATTAATGTTATCACTTACATATAGTATAAATGAATAGAATAGATATTTTTAATCCCAGAATAAGTCCCACCAAAGAAATACAAAGTGCTGAGTTTTAAACTCAATAGAAATAATTACTTTCTCTGTGTTACTATGTTATTAATTTTATATGCAATTAAATTAATTTTGTTTTTTCTCTTCGATTTTAGGGATGACTTTTCTTTTTCTTCTTTATATAATGTCTCTCAGTCGATTCGGACTATTGTAACAAAATACCTTAGACTAAGATACGTAATTTATAAACAACAGAAATTTATTGCTCACAGCTGTGGAGGCTGGGAAGTCTGAGATAAATGCTCCAGCAGATTTGGTGTCTGGTGAGGGCTGGTTCCTCACCGATGGTGTCTTCTACCTGTGTTCTGACATGGCAGAAGGAGCTAGCAACCTCCTTCATGCATCTTTAATAAGTGCACTAATACCATTTATGAGGGCTTTGCCCTAATCACTGAACCACTTCCCAAAAGGCCCCACCTCTTAATACCAATACATTGGGGATTAGATTTCAGCAAATGAATTTTGGAGGGACACAAACATTTAGACCATAGCAATATGTATTTTTTGAATATGTAAACCAGTTACTTGTGTTAGAAGTTAAAAGCTATATCTAAAAAAGTTTGTCTTCCATCCCAATCCTCTCCCTTCCTACCCCCACACCCACTACCTAAAGGTAATCAATTTGTGAAATTAACTTCTGGTTAATTCTCATAGTGTTTCTTATAACCAATACAGGCAAACTTGTACTTATATTCTCAATCCCCTCACCGCTTCCCACAGAAGTAGCATTCTGTATTGACTTTTGGCACCTTGCTTTTTCATTTGACAAATATCTTCTAGGGATTACTCCCTATGAATACATTGAGATCACCCTCATCATTTTATTTTATATTATTTTTATGGTTGCCTAGTTCTCCATCATGTTCAGGTACCACAGTTTATTCAACCAGTCCCCTACTGAGTTGGGTTTTTGTTTGGTTTTGCCAGTATATATAATGCCTCAACACCTAACTTTGTACATGTGCCATTTCATATTTGTGCAGTTATGTCCTTAGATGCCTAGAAGTAGGGTTCCTGGGTTAAAGGGTAAACACAGCTGTGATCTTGACAGATACTGACAAATTCTCCTCCGAAGGAGTTGTATCATTTTCCATTCCTAACAACAATATGTGACAGCACTTGTTTCTCCACAGCATCAACAATAGAATATACTGTCATATTTTTGATTTTTGCCAATTTGGTGGGGGAAGAAATAGCATCACAGTTTAGTTTTGGTGTTCATTTCTCTTTATGACTGAGGTTGAGGAACTTTCCATATATTTAAGAAACATTTTTATTTGTTCTATGAAATATGAGTTCAGATATTTTAATATGTTTAGGGTTGTTGGTCTTTTTCTTCTCAATTTCTGGGAATTTCTTATGTTAATTATATGAATCATTTGTCTCTGAACTAAGTTCTAAATACTCTTTTTGAGTTTGTCATTTGTCTTCTGACCTTTATAATATTATTTTAATGCAAAAACCTTTTTTAAAGAAAACTTTATGTAATTAAATTAATCATAAAATTTTATTTACTTATTCTAGATTTTGAGTGACTGTTAAAAAGACTTTCTCCATTTCCAGGTTGAGAGAAATTCACCTATGATTTCTTGTATTTGTAGGGTTTTATTTTAAAAAAAATTTGAATAGCTGATTGATCGGAGTAAAGTTTTCTTCATATGGCATTTGCACATTTCTTGTTAAATTTGTTCCTCAGGATTTTGTCTTTTTTGCTGCTATTGTGAATGGGGATTCTCTGCCAAAATACATTCTCACTGGTTAATGATTGCATATAGGAAGACTATTTGTTTAATTATACTTATATCTTGCCAATTTACAGATTTTAATTGTTTATAGTATTTTCCCGATTGAGTCTTTTGTGTTTAACACATAATTATCTGTAACTAGAGATAGACTTATCTCCTTATTTCTAATTCTTATACCCCTAAATGCTTTTCTTTCATAATTAAATAGGCTAATATTCCCATTTAGCTGTTAACTAGTCACAGTAATAGTGGGTATCTTTGTCTTATTCCTAACTTTAGTGGAAATATGTCTAGTGTTTCCCCATCAAAAGAGATGTTAGCTTTAGAGCTTAGCGTGTGTGTGTGTGTGCGTGTGTGCACATGCATGTGCATACATAATTATGTAATGAAAGAATTTACTGATTTTTAGTTTACTGATTTTTTAAAAAATCAGTCACAGGGATTGATTTTGTCAGATTTCTTTTCAGAATCAAAGGAAATGACCATAGGCTTTTTTGTATAGGTCTAATATTTAATACTAATGGATTTCCTAGTAGTGAATCATTCTTGCAATCCTGGAATAAACCCTACCTGGTCATTATGTATTTTGTTTTATATGGTATTAGAGTCTGTGTAATAATATTTTATTTAGAATTTTTTCCTCAATATTCGAAAGCAAGATAAGGATCTGGTTTTCTTTTATTTTGTACAGTGTTGATCATTTTTATGTCAATTTTAAATCCTCTTCATAAAACTAATTAGAAAGTTTTCCTTTATGTTCTATGTCTGTATATTTTAAGTAACATTGAAATTATCTGCTCTTTAACGATTTGTTACAGTCTCCTTGTGATATCATCTAGGCCTGCCTTTTTGTTGGGGGGGAGGGACAGTTCCTGATGACTGAGGGATTCTTTGAATGATATGTTCACTTGTACCTCCATCCTAATCCTAGTAGTGTTGGATGACTGAGGGCTCCAGGTAGCAGGAAGTAGGAAGTAAGCTTCCAGGAGAAGAGGATACCTTTCCTGAGCAGATGGAGCTGGGAGGCAGGTTGACAGTATAAAGGATTGATAGTGACGAAGAGTCTTTGCTTGACCAAACTTTGGTCAGGCTCCTGAACCTTTTCCTAGGCCTATCTATGCGCTTTCTTATAAAATCCAATTTTAGCAAAGAACCCTGCTAAGTCAGTTTAGCAAGAATACCTCCCCCACCCCCCATATCTGATCACTCTTAATATCTGATCAGGTTCCTCATCCGCCACCATACCCCAGGTGGTGTCTGATCACTCTGGCTTGTCTCCAACAAGAATCCTGTTGCTCAGTGTAGCCAGAATCCGCCCTTATCCCTGATGTTTCCTCTTAGTACTTTTCCATCCACTGGTTCCCCTCTCCCCACGAACCTGCTCCCTGGCTATAAATTCCCACTTGCCCATGCTGTGTTTGGAGTTGAGTCCAATCTCTCCCCTTCACTGCAAAATCCCATTGCCATGGTCCCTATACTTACTGTGATGATCTCAGATAAAGTCTGCTTTGCTGTCCTTAAAATAAGTGTATTGAATAATTTTTCTAATTATACAATACCATAACCCCATCTAGGATGGAGGAGGAAAAGGAGGAAAGCAGTGTCAGTGGTTGGGAAGGCTGTGAAGAGAGGCCGCGCGAGAGGCCTAAGCTGAGGAGAGGATCAGCTGTTTCTTCCCAAAGGTTCTTCTTCTTTTTTTTTTTTTTTTTTTTTTTTTTGTCTTTTTCGTGACCGGCACTCAGCCAGTGAGTGCACCGGTCATTCCTATGTAGGATCCGAACCCGCGGCGGGAGCGTCGCCACGCTCCCAAGCGCAGCACTCTACCGAGTGCGCCACGGGCTCGGCCCGCAAAGGTTCTTCTTCTGACCCTGCATTCCAACCTACCCTGGGGGTCTCTGTCCCGTTTCCACAGCTGGGAAGGCAGAGATCTCCCATAGTCCACTGAACTTCTTGGCAGCCTCGGGGGTGGAGGGGATCCTCAGTCACCTCACCCAAGGGAGCTTGGACAGAGTCAGCTGTCCCACCCCCAGATTCTCCTCATATTCTCCGTGAGCCAGCGTTAGCCAACTGGCCCCATGGCTCACAGACTTAGCCTCAGAGCATAACGTTCCTTTCGTGTTGAGTGTCTGATTTCCTGAGGTGGCTCTCTCCACAAGTGGCTTTGGAACAACCACCCGTCGCTCAGACATCTTCACCGTGAGGTGGCTTTGCTATGGCTGTGAGGCAGACGGGGGTGAAGGGACACAGGGCAGGCTCTTCCTGGTGCCCAGACTGGCCATGTCCCCTTGCCTCCCCCTGCCTCCTGCCCCCCACGCCCCTCAGCCCCCTGAGGAGGGCAGGAGCTGGTGTGCGGGGCAGAGAGTGGGAGCGCTTGCCGAGATCACCGCGCCGGCTGCAGGATGTCGCACTTGACTGGGGGCAGGGAGAAGACGGTCGTGGGAGACCTGGAGCCAGAGGCCGGACACGGGCCCTGCGGAAAGTCCCGCCACTCTCCAGCCCCTAGCTCAGTGCTGGGCGCTGCGGACCGCGGGTGGTCAGGACTGTGCCTGTGGGCTCTTGACAGGCTGGCGGGGACAGGGGAAGGCGGGGTCCTGAAAGGACGTGAGGGGCCTGGGGGTGGTTTACTCTAGGCCGCCATGTCTTCCCTTTTTATGAGCAAACATGAAGCTCCTCCCCAGAGTCTACACTCGCCGGCTGCATCCGGGCTGACCAGACCTGCCCACCTCACAGCTCCAAACCTCAGCAGAGGAAAAAGTACAGTGACTCATTTTAGAAGCGTTAAATGGAAATGTGAGTCAGCAGCCGACGGACCTCAGAGGTTCACATCTGCCGCAGGGGCTGCTGACGGGCCCCACCTCGGGGTGGCACCGGGAGCTGTCAGCCCAGGCCTGCTTGTCCCAGCTGCGCTGCACGGCTCTGGCTGTGGCCGCTGCTGAGTGGGTGGCAGTGCCAGTCAGGTTGCCACGGGGAGTCCCGGTCGGAGGGATCGTGAAAGGTGCCCTGAGGAGACTCTTCTGTCACCTACTTTCCTCCAAGGCAGCCTCAGGGTCTAGCTGGCACGGTGGCCACTTTCCTGCAGAAACGCTTACATCCGATACATAGGACAGAATGAGGAGGTCAGGTACAACCCTGGCCTTGGAGTCTGGAGACCAGAACTTTACTCTTGGCAAAATACGTTATTCGGAGAGAGAGGGATAGTCTCTGATTTTTGTTTCACTTCCTTAATTAATAATTCCTTAATTATAATCCATCAATTAATAATTCCTTAATTATTAATAATTCCTTCATTAGTTATTAATACTAATTAGTATTGCTATCAATACTGTAATTGATGTCCTGAACCCTTTGTATGTTCCAGGCGCTGTGCTAAGCACCTTACCGAACATTAGTTCATTGGACCCTCGTAACAACCCCATGTGGGAGGTACTACTATTCCTACATGCAGATGAGGAAACTGAGGCTTGAGGAGGTTGAGTGATTTTCCCAAGGTCACCAAGCCAGGGTGACTTTGGGCCAGGTGTTACTCCACAGTCTGTTAATCATCACCCTCAAATGTCTCTGAAGAACACCATTGCTCAAAATGGACATGACCATATTCCTCTTTGGACTGGTTGCTTAGGAACAAACAGAAAAATTCTTTAACCATTTTATAGAAACCAAATCTAAATTACTTCAGATTTCTCATAGTATGCCAGGTCTTACCTCTTTGGCTCCCACCCACCCTCACTATGGAAGCAGAAACTGTAAACGTTTTGCAGCCCAAACCTCAGTGTCCGGCTCTTGGCTCTGTCCCCGCTAGCTGCTTCTAGCTCTCCCACCCCCGGCTCCTCTGCCTCAGCAGCCAGTTTTGGAAACATCCCTCCAGTTCACCCTCAGCACCCTCCCTGGGACACATTAGGTATTATTGCTCCTTCAGCTGTAGGCATTGTGGCTGCTGGAAGGTGGTGGAGATGGCTCCTGAGTTCGGGGAAGCAGAGAGAAGTTGGGGAGGCGTCTGTTGCCTAGGGGTCTGAGGTGCGGTGTGGGCAGTGCATGGGTCATGGTGTAGAGCTGGGAACGGGCAGAAGCCAGCGAGGGGAGGAAACTAGACTGAGAGAGAGCACCCTGCAGGGGAGGAGGACAGGAACCTGGATGGGGTGAAATGCTCAGGGTGCTTGGCTGGAATGGAGGGGGCGAAGCACTGGGTTTGTGATGTTTCCCTGGTGGAGAGGCAGGTTTTCAGGATAGACACCATGGAGCATGGCCAAGGTCGTCGCTGTGAGAGCCCAGGAGGCAGGAGACTGCAGACCCTCTACCTTCTCTTCTGAGTGCTTCACTGCAGAGCAAGTTTTGTAAACTCTTTGAGGGCAGGGGCTATGATTGTTCACTCTGGATCTCCAGAGCCTTTTGTTAAGTCTGCTGCTTTGTAGGCATTCGGGGACTTGCAATTGAATGAGGGGAGAAAGGGAGGGAAGGAGAAAGGATGGGTTAATGGTAGGACCTGGTGATGATCTTGGAGCTCTAGACAAGTGTAACCAATCCCTTTCCAGGGTCAGGCCCCTGAGGCTCACCCTTCTCTGCATTTCTGACTTTCACGGAGTGACTGTGCACAAGAAAACTCACTCTTCTGGTCTTCTCTGATTCTACTGGATCAGAGAGACTAAGGCAGAATTCAACAAAGTCTCAGTCCAGATAAACAGAAGAAATGATTCAAAGAGAGGACCTCATACAAGGGGAAGTCGCTCTTCTTGTCCAAGATCTTTGTCCCATCCATGTGTCATCCCCAGAGTCAGCGCTGCTTGTTCACCTGCTCCTTAGTTTGCAAGTGCGGTGTCTGGCCTGTAAGTGCCCACACTTACACGTTTCTCTTATCGTTGCACATTCTTCAGCAGGATGAAGCGAGGGAGCCATGAGAATAGTTTCTCATCATAGCAGGTTCCTTTGCGTCATGGGCATTACACAGAAGCCCCTGAGCTCTTTAGATAAAGGCTGTTTTTTTTTTTTTTTTTTTAAGTGCATTAAGGCAGACCTTAAAAACGATAGATTGACTAATAGTAATCCAAAGACTAGTGTATCCCTAACCACATTTTTTGTGTATTTTTTAATGTGTTTCCTCCATGGTCTTTCTTGTGGCTCACCCTATACAGTTTGTGTACTGGTTGAGAGCTTTATCTGTTTTTGACATGGTTTTTGCTGAACTCAGTTTTTCCGAGACCCTCTTTCCTCATAGAGTCGGTTTTATGTTCCCATCTGCAGTCGGCCAGTTTCAGTAGCAGAAGAGGCCACATCTGCTTCCTGTAGGCTCCCTGGGCAGAAGCATGCATTGGTGTCTCCTCCTGATCTGGGCCCAGGGGCTGAGGCAGGCCCCCCTCCCCGCCTCAGGTAAGGCCTGAAAACCTAGCAGAGCAGGGAGGAGGAAGAAATGACGCTGAGCTGGCGTGGAGACAAGGGTGCTCTGTTGGGAAGGTGTGGAGTGCACGCCACATCTGCTTGCACAGGGAAGGAAATGCAGTTTTCAGAGTTCTCATGGGCACCCCCATGTGAGAAGAGGCAGTCTCGGAGAATGAGGGGCAGTTCTGCCGTGGGTGGTGGAGGAAGGACTTTGTAGACCCTCGGGGTTGGGGGTGCCTGACGGTCCGGCACAAGAAAGGAGGCAGGGGAAGAGAAAGGGACTAAGGAGGAGGAATTATCAGTTTCCTTTTAGAAGCTCACTCCTGCTCCATTTTCTTTTCTTCTGTCCTTGAGGAACCTTCTGGAACCACATTGTAAGTAGTTCTCTGTGGATCAAAAATGTCTTCTTCACACATTCTAGAGATTCTACCATTATAGACTGAATTTTTATTAAATTTAAAAACCTTAGACATATGTTTCTGAGGGAGGGGGACACAAAGATTTAAAAGCTGTGGCATGAATTAGTTTTCATGTTGCTTTCTGAACCATGTGAGGGTAGAGAGTGCCAAGGGTGCGAGGGAGTGGTCAGCACTGAAGAGGATAGTTTTGCCTGGAAGAAACAGAGTTTTTGCCAAACCTCTTTTTCCTGTCATTTCTTGGCTTTCCTGAAGGTTGTTCCAGGCACCCCAAATGGCCTTCAACCAGACAGCCAGGTTTTATTTCAAAGGATAATACACCGAGCACAGAACTAGGCTGTCGGAAGATACAAACAAAACAAAACAAAACAAACAAACAAACAAACAAACAAACAAAACCCAAAAGAGGTGGTGTTGGATGACAAGGGCTTATATTCTAAGTGGGGAGACAAAATAAGCCTATGAAAATAATCAACGAGCTCATGAAGCAAGACAGCAGAAATCCTGAGAGGGTGAAGGGCTAAGCTGTGGAGTAATGAGACAGGCATTTAATAAGGTGCTAATTATACAATACAGGGAGTGTGGAGAGAAAGGGGAAGTCACTATGGGTGGGGTCCTCCTAAGGCACAGGAGGAAGTGCAGCTTTGATCAGGCTTCAGGTGCGCAGGGGACAGACTGAAGCTCTGGAAGCAGGGGATGGGAAGGCAGGAGAGGGGCCGGACTGGAGTCAAGGTGCATGGAGATGGTCTGGAAGACTAGAGAGGGACATGGAGAGGGCCGGGATCCTTGAATGACAGGCACAGAGAGCAGTGTCTCTTGAATGGCACAAACAGAAAACAATTATCATCTTTATGGGGGAGTAACAGGATGGACTGGAGAAACTATCATTCCAAAAACCAATTCTGGCCTCAAAGCCCCTTGGAATTTCTACAGGAAGGGTGAAGCCCATCTGCTGAGCTGGGACTTACGTGTGCCTTTTCTTCTTCCCTAGGAGCCATGACGGGCACAGTAGTCACAAAGGGGAACATTTCTGCAGAGGAAGGTGGCTCTGTCATCTTACAATGCCACCTCTCCTCCAGCACAGCTGAAGTGACCCAGGTCCACTGGGAGCAGCAGGACCAACTTGTGGCCATTTGTCATGCTGAGTTAGGGTGGTACATCTACCCAGCCTTCAGGGAGCGAGTGTCTCCGGGCCCCAGCCTGGGCCTCACCCTCCAGTCGCTGACCATAAACGACACTGGGGAGTACTTCTGCATCTATTATACCTTCCCTGATGGGATTTACAGAGGGAGAATCTTTCTGGAGGTCCTAGGAAGCTCAGGTATTCCTTCTGGAGCAGGGCGGCTCATGGATCGCTTCCTCTAGCATAGAAAATGCCATCCTGAAGCACTCTGTGGAGCAGAATCTCTAGGGGCAGAGCCAGGATGTGAGAGGTTCTAAGCATCCCAGGTGACTGTAATGCACGGGTGGGACTGAGGACCACTGTTCTTGCATAAGAGGCACAGCTTATCTATAGGTATTAGGAAGACCAGTGGATGAGGTCAAATGCAAAGTGTTCTCATTTATTGGTTTAGTATTAATTATGCAAATTAGTGTTGGCCCCCGAGTTTATAAAGATTAGAGCTGGTTAAAAGCAAAGCATAGCACGTACTAAGTGTGAATGTACAATAACTTATATTTGCGTGGTACTTCAAAGTCTCCAAATGCCTTCTAGTTCTTGTCCACCTGGACACCTAAACCAATTCGCTGGAAGTTAGGAAAGGATTATTATCATACCTGGGAAACAGGACAGCAGAATGGTTAAGACACCAGACAGCCTGGGTCTAAATTCTGGCTCTGCTGTTCACCTCAAACATGATTCCTTAGCTTCTTTGTGCATCTGTTTTCTCATCTGTGAAATGAGGATAGACGTAAGACCTTATGAGGTACTGGTGTAGGATCAAATTACCTACTACAAGAAATGTCCTTAGAACAGTGCGTGGAACATGGTAAACATTGTGTTAGCATTAACGATTAGTATGATTCCCATTTGACTGATGCAGGTGGAAGCTGAGGCCTGGAATTGTTCAGAGTGCTTGAGCTGATTTTAATATGGTGTTCTGTTTCCACTAAACTCCCCCCTCAGAACTTCTGTTTACTGCCATCAGTTGTGTTGGACATTAAGTTTTATGAGTTTGCAAAGTATGTGTAAACTGAGAAGATCAGAGGTTATCTTAAAGTGTCCTCTCAAATGTTGCCTCTTGGCTGGCTCGACATAGGTCAAGTGCAACAAGCACTTGAGAGCCCAGGCTCTAGAATCACACTGCCTGGGGGGGAATATTGTCATTGACCCTGGGTGATCTGGGTAAATTATTAACTTTTTTTCTCAGTTTTCCCATCTATAAAGTGTGGTGAATAATCTCAGAGTGATACAGCTCGAGGTCTTAGGACAGTACTAGACACAACGTGCTTCTCTTAGTAAACTCGAGCTGTTATGCTCTTTATTGCTTCATAGTTGCAGGAGGCAAGGCATGATAGGATGAGGGACCTGGATTCCAGCAAGAGTAACCAAAGGATGGTCTTGACCATTCTGGGCTCTTTGCCCCAGTGTCATATGACCCATTATCAGACTGCAAAATGGGGATAGGGAGGGCGTCCAGGTGGAAGACGCCCCTGGGATGGAGCTCCCCGGAACCAGAGACCAGATAGGCACTATGTCTGTTTGCTCATGTCTGGGCCAGGACGTTCAGGGACCGATGCTCCTCTCAAGCATACTCCTCCCTGAGGTCACAGTGGCACAGCGATTCCCATGTGAAAGAGGGGAAAGGAAGGCACAAGATCTTCCCTGTGCCTCACAGACCATCTGGGAGAGAGCTCAGAATGCATTCTGTTGGACTCCCCCTTAAGTCCTCCCATCCTGTATGTGTGTCCCCTTTTTGCTACCGTAGACTCTAGGGAACACCACAGTCAATAGCCTCTCCCCTCCTGCTTCTCAAGTGGTCAGTTGCTTACCTGGAAAGCTAACTCTCCTTAAATTAAAGCTAACTCTCCTTTAATTACTTACATTAACGCCAACCCTGACTTCTTTCCGACCCTAATCTCAAACCTTAGTCCAAGTCCAGATCCTAATACTAACCATAATATTTAAGCTCTTTCTAACCCTAACACTAAAATTGAACTTAACCCTAAAGCTAACTGGGTTCATAGAAACAATCCTGAAGTAACCCTTCTGCAGAGTCCGCTCCTTCCCCACCTGCATGTAGTGATGCTGTCATGCCTGTCCCCAGGCCGCTTCAAGTCTTTGTTCTGGGATTGAGACTGTGAATGGAAGAATAGGGGCTTTTATTTCAAATCAAAAATTCCTAATGATGTTGATATTCCTAATATCCTAAATTCCACTCTGGTCCTAATTGTATCTCTAGCTTATCTTTAAACCTAACCAAACACATTTTGTAATCTCCCATAAACCTGACCATGGTTTTGACCCCATCTGTCTTTGTCCATCCCTCAGCTGTCAGAGATCCTAGTCCTAACCCGGCACCCCACCTGTCCCTGTCCCCACTCCAACGTCATATCCTTTTCTGGTCCTGTGCAGCCCCTCGGGCCTCCTGCAGTGTGTTTTCTGTTACCACTTTGCCTCCCACCTGCCCTCTTTCCTCCCGAGCTAACATTAGGGGCCCGCCTGCCTACAGTGTCTGAGTCCTTGGAGCAGTAGGAATAGTTCTGGGGAATTTGGGTACTGCAGGCACTGCCCCTCTCCTAGGGAACTGGATTCCTTAGCCACCTTTCCAGCAATCTAAGCCCTTAGTCAGGGGGAAGAGGGGCCAGGCCTCAGCTACACCTTTCTCCTTTCAAGACTGTTCTGGACATCTGGGTCCTGCCCGAGTCCCTGGGGAGGAGGTAGCGAAGGGGTGAAGCTGCCTGTAAACCTTCCACCCACTGCACAGCACAGATCAGGGACGTCGTCTCGTTTCTCTCACATTCTCCTCGGATCAAATATCACTCATCTCTGCAAAACTCCTCTCCTGCCTCTTCTTCCTTCCAGTTACATTTTACATCTTGATGAAATTAACTTGTTCATGCTTTCATTCAGGCCACAAATATCTATTGAGCATCTACGATGTGTCAGGTGCTGAGACAATAGCAAAGGAGGAGGCTCCAGAGCCTCGCTCCCCCCAGGGTTTCATAGCCGGGCTGGACCAAGTGTTACAGGCTTATGGTGAAGGGTAATATGCTTTCTTCTTTTTTGTAATTTAATGTTAATTTTATTTTACTTTTCAATTAAACATTTTTTTACTGATCTGATTATATATGAAGTTTAATAGAAGAAAGTGTTTACTTTCTGGTTTTTAAGATTTGTTTCATTTCATGATTATATAAATGATTATGTGTAGTAGGGAATGGAGTGTTAAAAATGATCCACTCTGGTGTCAAATACATGAGTTATGCCACTGCTCGAGAGATCAGTCATTGATTTTATGACAGGCCAGGCAGATGCTCTGCTGTCCAAAGAGTTGGGCTTAAAGACTCTGGACCTGCAGTTAGAGAGAGGGTCTAGCCAATCCCCACCTCCGTGCCATGAACCTGAGGCTTCCCTGGGAGGGCAGCTTTGCTTCTGGCCTCTGCCACTCACCTCTGTTTCATCCTTCCTCTAGTGGCTGAGCACAGCACCAGCTTCCGGATCCCATTGTTTGGAGCCATGGCCACACTGCTGGTGGTCATCTGCACAGCAGTCATCGGGGTGGTCGCACTGGCTAGAAAGGTAATGGCTCTGGCTGCGCATCTCAGTCATGGGCACTCCCACCCCTACCAGAGAGAGACCCAGATGTGATCTCCCCCATTGCTCTTTGCACCTTTTGCATGGTACTTGCTTTGCCTTCCAGTGCAGTTATTTGTGTTCTTCCCTTGTCCCTCTCCCAGGCTGGCAGCTCCTAGAAGGTTAGACTTGTATCCTACCTGTTGCTTTGTGTTGCTTCGCCCCCCCCACGGATTTGTCACCACACTTCCCCTGGGTGACAGAGATGAAAGGATTACTCAACGCCCATCTCTTCTGAGCAGTGAGAAGCCCCAAAGTGGTTAACTTCCCTGGGAATGCTCCCTCCAGTGAGAGGCAACTCTTCCTTGGGAAATTAACCCCGAATTGGGCTTCTCTTCCTGCATTTATTTTCCAGACCAGGAAGTTATAGGAAGAGAACATAGGTGGGATTATAGTTTAAAAATATAGGCTGGTAACTTTCAGTGAAACAATCCAGATGACATTCCAGTAGACAATTAAGTGATCTTACAGCAATTTCTCAGTATCTTTACATAATAATCAGTAACTAGTCTGTCCTTGAGCCAGCAACCTTGCTGTGCCACAAATCTTTATCTTACACCAGAGACTTATAGCCTGAGGAAAATTTCCAGTCCTCCACAAGGTCAACATTTGAAACTGCAAGACTTTGGAAAACCAGGCCCTGTGAAGTACATATGCTTTTTAGTGTATTCCACACCTACCCACCTTGTTGTCACCTACAGCTCTTAGTTCCTGCCTGTCTCTAAAGCCACTGCTCTGAGAGTTTGACTTATCTACTGTGACTTTGATGCACCTTGGGCATGTACTATGTGCTCAAGCTTTCTGTGTATTAGCTCATTTTAATTTTTGCAACTCTTTGGTAGTTCTGGGCTACCCAGCACTTCTGCAGAATGAGAAATAAACACTCCAAAAATTCAGGGATAAAAAGCGCATGGCAAGATCCGCAGGTTGTAAATCCTCTGTTCTTTTAGCTTAGGAGGTCATGTGGCTGAAAGAGTAATGGATGAGAAATTGGAAGATTTAGTTTCCAGTCTCAGCACTGAGTGCATGATTTCAGGGTAGCTACTTAATCTCTCCAGGTCTCCATTTCTTCCTGTATTAAATGAGGATTGTAATTCTGCTGGCTCTGTATCACAGAGTGGTGATGAACAGGTGGCATATTTCATGTGAGAGCTTTGTAGATAATGAAGAAATATATCGATGTCCTTGTGTCATAAACTGGTAGCTAGTGATTGGGATGAGTGAAAGAATTTCCACTCCTTGTTTTGTCTGCTGTCTTGGGCCCTTTAAGCCAGCCCAGGTTGCCTTAATTCAAGTCACTGCACAAACATTTTGGGCAACACAAGCCTGTGATTTCCAGCACTGTTCTGTTTCCACCCTTACCCTAGACTCTCCTCCCTAGATCTCAACCCACTTTCCCTCCAACTCTGATTCTGCTCAATTAACATCCCAACTCTGCAGCCCATTCTCTCTGAACTATGTACTTGGTTATATTATTACTGATATATGTGAATTTACAGCTACCATCTTATTTTCTTCTTTGGGATCTCAATTAAAAGTCTGGTGAACTCCAGATTTTGTCCCTCCAGCCAGAAGCTCTGTGTAGCATATCTGCCTCTCAGTCTAACTTTCAGGCAATTGCATCCAGGAGAAAATGTCCCCCAGTGCTCATCTCATCTCTCCAGGTTTTCTTTTTCTGGATCTTGCTCCTAGCCCACGAATTCCTCACCAATTTGGCAGATTTTTAATTTCTTCAAACAGGTGTTTCTAATATTTCATTCAGCTTTTCTAGCTGTTCTCAATGGAAGGGTTGATTCAAAGCATCATAGTCAACTACAGTTCCACAAGAAGCAGAATTCTTAATTTTGGTGTTGTTTCATGTCGGCATTAAAAGCTTGACTTTTACAAGCAGAGCAGAATTAATTGGCCCACCTACTCTGTACCTTTTGCTCTATTAAGTCAAGTCCCCCACCTGAGTTCCGGCCCCTCAATGCCTAATGTCTGACAAGCCACTTAGCTTCCATCTGGCTGGGTCACTGCCAGTCCCAGAAAGAGAGGAATTTGTACAGCTTCATGTTCTTAGGCCCTGGTTCCATCTTGCTTGCTTATTGTGAATTCTTACCTTTTTCTCTCCCTTCCAGGGAAGGGCCACCGTTTGATTTTCTCCTATTTCTAATTTAACTTCTATTTGACTTATTTTACTCTCATTGCCCCCCTGAAGACCATAGAGATCTTGTTCTCTCTCCAGGCCTCAGAGTTGGGATGAATTGCATGTACTAGAATTGCTTAATAAGAAGGTGTCATTGTAATGTTCTCTTGCTTAGATCTCATGGCATTTTGCATTTTAAATAGCCTTAATTCTATATCCCTGCCTTGATCCCATTCTATATATTTTCCCACTGTTCTTTGTTTTGTTTATGGAGTTACACTTTGTATTAGTCAGGGTTCTCCAGAGAGACAGAATCAATAGGATATGTTATAATTATATGAGAGCAATTTATTAGGGGAATTAGCTCATGCGCCTGTGAAGAAAAGTCCCACGATAGGCTGTCTATAAACTGGATGCTGGTAGCATGGCTCAGTCCAAGTATGAGGGCCTCAAAACCAGGGAAGCCGATGGTGTCCTTGGTGTAAGTCCTGGAACCCAAAAGCTGAAGAGTCTTGAGCTCTGATGTCCACGGACAGGAGAGAAGAGCGTATCCCAGCTCCAGTGGATAGAGAAAGTCACCTCTTTACTCTGTCTTTTGTTCTCTCTGGACCCCCAGCAGATTGGATGGTTCCCACTCACAGTGAGGGTGGGTCTTTCTCACCCAGTCCACTCAGACTCTCATACTAATCTCTGCTGGAAACACCCTCATGGACACATCTAAAAAGATTGCTTTACCAGGTTTCTCAGCATTCCTTCATCTAACCAAGTTGACACCTAAAATTCATCTTCACACACTTTTTCTGCATACTCATAATATTATTAGTGACTAGTCTTGAACTTTTAGCTTAATATTTTACAACTAAAATTCCTTCAGTTTCTTGTGTAGATAAATCCACTTTGTATTTCTTAACTTTCCATAAATAACAAGGATATTGCTATAACAAATAACATGTTCTATTTGACATACATTCTGTCTTCAACCTGATCGATGGATGAAGAGAGCCTAAAAACCTTCATCCTAATCTTTGTTGACTGAGCAGAGATTGGAGTGAGAATGGGAAAAGATATTTTGGTAGCACAAGCAAACTCACATACCCCTCTGTAACCTACAAATTGCCCAAGTCTTCCTCAGTCATGAGTCCAACAGTTTTCAAGTCCCCAATGGGTCTTGCTAATTTTGTCCAGAGGAAACTAAAGAGATTCTCCAAATGGTGGGAAAACTCATGCAATTGGTGATTTCCCCATGAAATTTACATAAAGCCTTATACAAGCAGATGATTGCCTGGTCCACCAACCTGCTTGCAAAAATCGCTATTGTCTCATGATTCAAACCCTCACTTCCTGGTTATGAGACTAACACTGAGATTGCTGACCTACATTGTTCATAGAAATGTGGCCAGTTATTCTTTATCATTCAACAGACCTGGTTGAACAGGGTGCTGGGACCCAGCAGTGGCTGAGACATGGCTGGTGCTAGTGAGGAAGCCAATGATCCGTAGTATTTTCATTTATATCTAAACACAGTAGACATGATTAGGCAATGAAACTTCTAGAGGAAGGCGAAGACAAGAGAAGTGGTTGCCTATAGGGGAGAAGAGAACTGAATGATGATTGATCTCCAAGCTGGGAAGGGAGCTGCTCTGATGGCTGCTGAACAGATAGCCTCTGCTGTCACCAGCATTCTGCATCTCTAGAATGGAAAGATTAAAGGCTCTTTGGAAGCAGCAGAACAAATTTTCCTGTTAAGGATTCAAGACTGGTTAGTTTTCATTCTGGGCAGCCAGACTAACTTTGGTCATCTTGGGGGTAGAGAAAGACGAAAAGGTGGAAAGAGAGAGTCCAATAGCTATTAAGTCTTGTTTCTCCCCTTCTACAATTTTTTTACTTACCAGCCCTCTCTCTAACATTTCCACTGCTTGCTGTCTAGTTTATGTCCTCTCTGCTTCTTTCTTGTACTTGACTGTAGTCTCCAGTCTTTTCTCTCTCCTCGCTCAGAGCATTTTATATTTGCATTATTCAAGGTCCCAGGAGGGAACACATAGTACTCTCAGACTGGGTTGTTTGAGGATAGTTTAACTCAAAGACCTAGGCAGGATATAAGGAACATATTATGGGGAGTGCAGCAGTGTGTTGTAACCACCCTTAGTTCTTTAGGGGTGAGAGGAGAGGATGATTACTGGAACCTGTGTATTAGTCTGTTTTCTGTTGCTTATATCAGAATACCTGAAACAGGGTAATGTATAAAGAAAAGAGGTTTATTTCTTACTGTTCTGGAGGCTGGAAAGACCACAGTTCAGGGGGCGCATCTGGTGAGGGGCTTCTTCCAGGTGGGAACTCTTTACAGTGTCCAATGGTGACCAGAGTATCACATGTAGAGAATGACCTGTGCAAGAGAGAGCTGACCTTCTCACTTGCTCTCCTTATAAAGGCATCAGAACCATGCCTATGACAACCCATTAAACCATCAACCCATTACTCCATGGATCAATCCATTAACAAGCGCACAGTCCTCATGATCCAGTCATCTCTCAAAGGCCCCACCTTTCAAATACCATGGTTGGAATTTCCACCCTCTCAGCACTGTTACAGTGGGGATCAAGTTTCCAGTACACGAACTTTTGACCCATAGCAGCTGGGAAGGAGAGAGTTATGTGGATGGGTCCACCTTGAAAAGCACTATAATCTTTGATTGAGGGTCACAACCAGTCCAAGGCCACCCTTCAGAGATTACAGGGAAATATGCACCCTCACCTCACTCTCTTTTGTTCTATTCTCCTATTGTTGCTCTGCATTGATTGAACCCAAACTTAAGCTGAACCAACTGAGATATCTATGGTTTTGGATATTGTTTCTGCTGTTACTTTTCGGTCCTCTTCAATTAGGGCATGAATGAGACTAATTTTTTTCTTGCAAATTGATGTAGGCTTCATCTTCAACATTGTCTTGCCCCTTCATAAAATGAATTATCTATTTGTAATTTGCTGATTTCTTTGGGGCATTGTCCCCATGAACTTTTTGTAAAGGAGCAATGATTTCATCATTCTTCTACTCAAGCTTCACCATAGATTTGATGTTTGTTCTTGTTTCAATTTTAGCAAAATTCATATTGCTCTGATAGGGGCTTTTTTCCAACAAATGTCTCACTTTTCTTAGTGCCTCAAACTACATCCTGTTCAGACATGTTATAACAAGTTGGTCCAAGTTTATTTTTGTGCAAAAATTGTGTAATCCATGTATAGTTTTCAATGAACTCTTTGAAGACCCCTCATAATCTTGATCTCTTTTGATTGTATAAGCAACACCCTTGTTGGGTGCCCATCTGTTTTTCTCCTAGGAACACTGTGCTCTAGCAGCCATCTTGATATCCTTGGGTCAAGATTCCTTGGTTCTCATTACAGTGATTTCATCCACTTTGTTTTTTAAGTGCTGCCATCTGCCCCCTACTATTTAGGGATCTCCTCATCCCCGTTGCTACTAGGGATCCAGTTCTGTAAAAGCATCTCCTACTTCAGCCCCAGCCTGTAGAGGAAGGAGAGCACTGATTGGTACTAGCACATTCCTTCCTACCTTAGTAAAAGGGATGTTCTCAGGATCTTCTCTAGAAGATCCAGTATAATCAGCTGTTGGATTTTTAAAAATATTTAGTACAGGGACTGGGAAAGTTTCTCTGTAAAGGGCCAAATAGTACATCTTTTAGGCTTTGTGGGCCATGTGGTCTCTGTTGCAACAATTCAACTCTGCCATTGTAGTATGAAAGTGCATAAATGAATAGTATATAAATGAATAGTGTGGCTCTGTTCCAATAAACCTTTATTTAAAACACTGATATTTGAATTTCATATAATTTTTGTGTGTCATGAAATATTACTCTTCTTTTAGTTTTTTTTTTCTTTTTTCTTTTCAACCACTTAAAAATGTAAAAACCATTTTTAGCTCACAGGCTATACAAAAACCAGCAGTGGGTCAGATTTGCCCTCAGGCATTAGTTTGCCAGTCCCTGATTTAGTGAGTTTATTCTAGCATTCCCACTTCTCTGAGCATTTTGCTTCCTTCTTCCATAGTTCACCAAAGCAGTGCTGGCATCTCTATTGATAGCAGCGTATTGGACTTGTCTCCTGGGGCTCTTGTGAGGGTGTTAAATTTTGAGTCATAGGATATGTCCCAACAATGACAAATTATCCCCCATCCAGTCGTGTATCTACCCACCCACCCCTGATTCATCACCTTCAGGATTCACTCCCAGGCATACTCTCTCAGTTCCTGCCAGTACCTGTTAGCCAGATCCTTTAGTGTATAACCTTTCTCTTCCCTTAGCAGAGCCAGATCTTCCTCAGTTAGTGTAGCCCGAGATTTTACCCTAATTATGGGTCTGATGGCGAGTAGGGGAGGTGGAGGTAGGTCCCGCCTGGGCTCATCTTCCATCAAGAGGAAGTGGGCCACTTCTGCAGCTCCAGATGGAACAAGAGAAGCAGGTGGTTCAAGGTTCTCAAGTGCATCTACCAGAGATCCTCCTGCCAAGTCTCCCACTTCCTTCCTATTAAGACCCTGATTTTGGCATAGGAGACTTGCTCAGGCTTAGAATCCAGCCTTCCTTGAAGTTCTGTCATTTTTACAATTAGCTCCTATGCCTGGTCTTCAGCTGCTGGAGATGAGTGTCTCTTTAAATGCTTCCGAGGGGGAGCTTTGACTTTCTCACTTTGCTTTCAGTTGCTGATAGGTCTGAGCCTGTCATTTTCTTTCTTCAGTGCATCATCAGTGAAATTTAGCAAAAGCCACTCAATCCCAGAGACCGAATAGTTACTATTTACCTCATACTTCTCAAATGCCAGAGATGCATCAGCTCATAATCCCCTTCCATCTGGGTCCCATCCAATTTCACCACCAGCCATGGGGTCTGTACTGCCAACCAGCGGGTGAGTGATCCTTTGTGCCACTCCTCTCCTTAGAGGCCACCTGCCCAGGAGCGGCTGTTCCCAGGGGCAACTGTTTTAGATCAGGTCCCCAGAAATAGAGCTTGACATGAGAATTCTGGTAAGAGTGATATGTTGGGATGGGCTCTCAGATGAGGGGTAGTGAAGGACGCAGTATAGGGCTAAGGGAAGAGAGCTCACCATGGGTGTTGTCGGGCTAGGGCTCAGACCCAGTTGTAGACCCTTCAAACCCATTCTCTGCAGACTGGGTCACAGGCCCCTCATATGCAGGTTGTGAGCTAGGTAATCGGAAAAGATCCTGGGAGCCATTGGTAAAGTTGATAGGCTTTATTCGATGTGAGCTCAACCTCCAGCTTCCTCCTCCTCAGCAGCAGCAGCAGCAGCTTACAGCAGATCCAGCAGTGGCCTGGTGACCTCCTGAGGGCAGGGGTGGAGGGCAGTGGGCATCCCGGCGTCCCTGTGGATCAGAGCTGTTCATCCTTTATACTTAAGTCACATAACCAAGGAACACCTGGGCACACATGCACAGTTAACATATTTACATCAAACAGGCTAGGTCATGCTTGGCAAGATTCTGAACATCCGAGGGAGCCTGACCATTTGTCCATTTTCCTTACAGGTGTGGTCTCAGCTGGAGGCTTGGTTGAAGCAAGAGTTGTATACAGAATTTGTTGCACCTTGAGGCAGGGAGCAGCCTTTTGAAAACCCACCTCAGCCAGTCATTGACTACTGACTGCTCACCAGAGAGGGCCCAAGAGCAATTCTCCAGAGACAGGGCAGTTGTGAGCTGGGAGTGCTGGTCATGTAGAGGGAGCTGAACAGGGCACCAATGGCATTCCCTACAGAACCCGAGAGCCAGTAGATTGCCTTATTTAGTAGCATGACCTTTGGAATCAGGTAGACCGAGGCTTGGGTCCTGGCTCTCCCACTTGAGTAGTTGTGTCACCTAACTTTTCTGAGCCTCAGTTTTCTCATCTGTAAAATGGGCATAATTATGGCACTGTCCCCATAAGGTCATGGGAGAACTTAAGTCAAATAATTCATGTAAAGCACTTGGTATTTTTCCTGACATGAACTAATAACTATTATAAATTAAGTTCTTATAGTTATTCTAAATTTTATTTACCATAGTACCTCATGATACCTGGTGCTCAATAAATATTTATATTGCATGAGTTTATTTTGAATAAATGAATGAATAGTATTTGCTAAGCAGCTATCAGGAAAAGTGCCCACAGGGGATCTTCTATGGGGGAAAGGAGACATACGTGTATCCAGCCCTTGGACAGTGATTCTGCCAGCCCCACTGTCCATTCTCCTCACATTCTCTGAGAGGGCAGTGTTTGTCCTGGGATGGCCCAGCTGCAATCCCTGTACCTTCCTTTGGGACAACACCAGTACATTAATCCCAGACATTTTTTTATACTGATTACAATTACAGAGTTTTCCCCACAAGATGGAATAAAAAGGGAACAGCTGAGGGACCCATTTCAGGTGTACTTGCATTTCCCAGAGCATTTTGGAGGCCAAAATAGTCTTAAAAGACAAGAGTGATCAGTTGTACCGAGAATGGAAATAAGAGCACACGAGCACAAATGGTCACAATCAGTTCTTTGAGAAAGGAGTGTCCATAATATAAAAATGGATTGGACTGCATCATGGGATGTAGTAGTTCTTTTAAGTACAGCCTCAGCATGAGCCATGATAACCACCCTTTCTCTTCATACTGACGCTGAGGTTCAATCACTTGTACTGAAAAGGAATGGATGAAACAGTATCTGGGGAGAGACCGATGACTTGTATGTGCTTCCAACTCCTCGAGGCTGCAGTGAGGCGCCACCCTGATTTGTGATATTCGTCCACTGTGCACATCTGCACGGCCCATGCACCCTCCCTGCAGCCTCCCTGCCTGTCCTTGTGCACTGCTGGGTCTGGCACTAGTCTGTGCTGGTGCTGGTGTTTCCTGTCATGGAAGCAGTGGGGAGTGGGCAGAGTGAGATTCGGTGTGCTGTTGTTACTGTTATTTTCCAAGTCTGTGGCTCTTTGTGATTCCGTCATTCAGACCTCTGCTGGGTGAGTGACCTGCTTCAAAGCAGCCTCCAGTAAGGCTGGGAGGATGTCAGCTTTGCATTGGGATGTCATTAAGCATTTCTTCTGCCGTCCTACTTGTGCCTGCTGTTCTTTCATTTCCTTGTCTTAGCACAACCCTCACCTATGAAGCTCTCATATCAATGACTTCACCATCCTTGATTTTACAAAACAGACTTCACTGTTCTCTCCTAATGTCCAATAAGTGCCACTGTAGTTGTCTGGCCAGGAGTCCCTACTTTGATTCAGAAAAGTGTGTGTGTGTGCCTGCGTGTGCGCTCATGCACACCTGAATTTCAGTCCTGAGACATACACTGAGCATCTGTTATGGGCTCTGAGGTTACAAAGAGGAATAGAGCAAGAACCTTTCCTTCAGGGAGCTCACAACTGAGGCCCAGAGAGACACAAGGGTAAGCAAGTCAGTCCCAGGCAGCATTGAACTTACAACAGAGAACACCAGGTCATGGTACAGCACACAGGATGAAGATAACTCTCCCTGCCGGGTCAGAGAAGGCTTCACGGACAACAGGCTGCGGAGCTGAGCCGGGGAGAATGAGTAGACGACTCTTCAGGGAAGTACAGGGAATGGACAATGGGCACAGCATACACAAAACTGGGGAGGCAAGGAACAGCGCATGGCATTCGAGAAGCTGCAGGATGAGAGGCAGTTGGCTGAGGAGAAAGGCATGGCCTGGAGTCAGGCTGACCTGAGTCAGAGTTGGGTTTGTCCTTGGGCAGGAGACTTCACCTGTCTGTGCCTGTTAGTGCTTTCAGAAGTAAGTAGAAGCTTCAACAGGGATGTTCTTGGCATTACATGAAGAAGGTAGTGCTCATGGCAGATTCTCAGTAAATGGTGGCTCTCCGGCGTCTAGGCCTCAGCAGGTAGGGGATGTTGGTTGGGGAAGCACAGCAGATGATGCTGGAAAGGTGAGCAGGACCAAGTCACAAAAGGTGTTTGGGGAGCATCACAGTCTCCTATGAAGAATGTAGTGGATTTATGGATGTTCTTTTCAGAAGAGAATATACCCTTGTGCAAACATTTTTTATATGATTTAAGGGGATTTACAAATCCTCTGAAGTCTACCTGTGCATCGCAGGTTAAGCATCCCTACTACAGGCAATGGGAGCCATTGGAGGGTTTTAGGCTGAGGTATGGGCTGATCCAGTTTTCACTTTTGAAAGATTGCTCTGCTGGTGGCCTGTGGAGTTGGACTAGAGGGAATAGGGGGTCTAGAGGCAGCAAGGATGAAGTCCAGAGGAGGGAGAAGATGTAGATGTAGGAATGAAAAAGAGGGAGTAGGTTTTAGAGCTACTTAGGAGTAAAATTGTATGCGGTTTTATGGATAATTAGAGTTTAACATTAGCTCCCAGGTTTCTCATCAGCTGGTGCCATAAACTGGGATAGAGAAGGTAGAAGCTGGAGCAGTTTGTGGGGGAGGGAATGTGATGGGTTGGTTGGAGCTTGCTGTGGGGCATCGGATGGTGACGGCCAGTTAGCAGGTGGACACCTGGGTCTGCAGCTCAGCAAAAGGCTAGTTTGGATGGAGATTTGGGAATCTTCAGAGGACAGACAGCATGTAGATGTGCATGTGGATGAAGCAACTCGGAGAGAGTGTTGAGTGTGGAAAAGCCGAGGGCAAAATGTTGGAGAAGACTTTGGTTTGGGGAGCTGATGTGCAGACAAAAAGAGCAGACCTGGCTGAGGACGAAGTAGGGGTTCACTGGAGGAAAAGAACCAGGAGAGAGCGATGCCCCAGGGGCTGGGGAAGGAGAACGTTTGGAAAAGGAAGAGATCAACAGTGTCAGATGTAGTAAAGAGTAAAATACACCGGACAGAGAGCTGCCTCACTAGGCTCAGCGAAGAGGAAGTCGTGGGGCATGGGGCACATTGCATGTGTAGCAAGTGTGGTTTCAGGGGAAGGGTTAGTACGGAAAGGCAGCTGCAACAAGGCTGAGAAATTAAGGCCTAAGGAATTGGTGTTGATAAGAACACAAGTTTGCACGTGTGCACACGTGTGTGCATGTGTACACGTGTGTGCATGTGTGTGTATAAGAAAGGAAGAAAGAGGTCATTATAATTATGTGTCATGTTGGGGACTAACTTTTGAATAACAAGCCCACATACTCACTTTGTAGTTTGTTTGCTTTTAGAAGAAATCTCCCAGCATCCATTCTGCAGAAAGTGGCCTCCGGAGAAGTCCAGTTGAAGAGGAGGAAAGGAGTCCCAGCGTTCCCCCAGCCTCTGGAAGCTGTGTGCAGGCAGGAGCTGCCCCCGCTGGCTGCTGCAGGGAGCAGAGGGGAGAGGACTATGCTGAGCCCCACGACTACTTTAACGTCCTGAGTTATAGAAGCCTGGGGAGCTTCAGCTTCCCCCCAGAGACTGGTTAGCAGCCAGAGGCATCTTCGTGGACACACATTCCTGTTTTTGCTGATAGAGATGATGTAAAGGCATCTGTACTCACCATCAGTGCTGTGTGTGTGTGTGTCTGTGTGTGTGTGTGTGTGCACGTGTGTGTGTGTATGTGTGGTGATCAGTGGAATGAATGAATGTCATCCGCATTATCTTCCTTTCCTCTACCCTTCCCTTCCATTCCATTCCAACACACCCTGTGTGAGTCACTTGTATCTTGATCATGAATGTGAAGTTAAACAAACTTGACCTGGTTTTGAATCTGACAGTATGAACAGATCCTGTGGCTCTGAGAAACACATTCCTCACAGAAGCACTGGGCAGGATTTTGGGTGAAAGGGTTTGGTGGTGGATGATGAGGATGATGCGATTGCAGAGCCTCATCTCATTTCTCACTGTCATTTTTAACATTCACTCATTCAAGGCATTTTATGAATGAGGCATGGTACCAGCCTCTGTGGGGAGATTGGTCTCTGCACAGTTCAGTGGGGAGACAACATTTACATTAAATGGTGGTAAGGAGACAAAGATACATGACACAGGCCCTCAGGAAGAGACATCAACTTGGGGTGAGGTGGTCAGGACAGGCTTATCTGCAGTGAAGAGGCCTGGACGCATAAAGGGAGCAGCGAGGCTGGTCTGAGGGGAGCAGGAGTTTTGTCTAAGGAACTTGCAGGAAGGAGCACTGGTGGAGCTCAACACAGGGAAGGCGCTGGCACCAAGGGAGCCAACAAACTTCAGATTTTATTCTCTGGGAAGGCATTTCACGTCTCCTTTCGTTGTGCTGTACTCAGAGCTCATCAGTAATGGCTCTTCCAGCCATGTGTGCTGGGAAGCCCACAGGAAATGGCACGTGTCCACGCAGGGAGCCACGTCTCAGCATTTGGGATTGATCCACCTTTTCTGGATCAATCCACCATTAAACCTTTGAAAAAGAATCTGTTTCCCATCAAAAGGAAAATGTGGATTTTTAAAATAGGAAATCTTCCTACGGGAAAAAGAAGGTGGGGGGGGGGGGGAGATGATCAAGGGTATAGAAAATAAACACCTTCAAACTAGCTTCTTCGAACGCTTTTATTCTCTCCCCGACCTCTTCCTGCTGGGGTTGGGGTATACGAGCCGCTCATCTCTTTTTAACTACTTTCAGTCTTAGGGGAATGAGCAGGGAGATTGGATTTACTGGTGACCAATTTTCTTTCACAGCACAGGAACTGAGAGAAGGTGAAGCAAGGCTGTCTTTTGCCAATGGTTAGAAGAAAGCATTGCTCTGCTCCCGAAGAATTAGGCCAGGCTTGAGCAGGAAGACAATTCGACTCCTACTCCTCCTTGGATTTTTGTTTTTATTTTTCTCAATATTCTATCAAACAGTAGTTAGGAGCAATGAACTGAAATCTGTCCTAGAGCTCCAAGTCCTTTGGAAGAAGGATAGAAACTGTAAAATGCTGTTGTTTGCTGTGGCAGTTCACAGCATTTTCCTTGCAAAACCAGTGCAAATTGGTTAGGAGTAAAACACAATTCAAGAATTGGAAACAAAATAAAATGTAGTGACAAAAGGGAGTGGTGCTTTGATTTAAAGAAGCTGTATATTGGGCTGAGGTTGGACTAAGAGCTGGGTGTTTCTTTAACATAATTATGGTGATTGGAAAACATTTACAAATACCACTGGAATGATGATAAAATATAAAGGGCCTATAGATGTTGGAAATGGGTCAGGTTACTAAACTGAGATTCAATTTGACAGAAAATAAATTTTAAAGTGGAATTCACTGAACTACATTCTCCTCTGAGTACCAGAGAAGACAGCCTCCAAAAAGCCAGATTCGTGGATACATGCACCCTCTGGAACGGAGCTACTTTCCACATCTAGTTACTGACCACTTGAGATGGGGTTAGTCCAAATTGAGACGTCCTGTGCTGTAAGTGTAAAATACATAGCAGATTTTGAAGACAGTATGAGTAATAGGAATGGAAACTATCTCATTAGTAATCTAAAAATATTGATTACATGTTGAAATGTATATCTTGGATATGTTAGGTCAAATAAAATACATTATTAAAATCAATTGAACCTGTTTCTTTTCACTTTTTTAAAGTGGCTACTGGAAAATCTAAAATTGCATATGTGGCTCCTGTTATATTTCTATTGGACTATGCAGCTCTAGACTCTAAACCCAAGCCAAGCTGGTACCCCAGTAGGATGTCTATGTCTGCTGGTCTCTGTCTCTTTCTTTCTCATTCAAAATTGTGTCTGAGGAAGCTTTTTCCTCTAATGTCTTTTGAGAAGGATCACAGGTCACTAAGTGCTGCCAGGAAGAGATCCCAAGCTATCCTGGATCCGCTCTTAGATTTCTGGATAAGAGAAGAGGAGAATAAATGAATCAATGAATGAGAGTTCAGGAAGGAATAAATTTACTGATTCCCTGCCCACATTCAGAGCCTGGGCTTATACAGTCTGATCTATAATCCAGAGAATTATACTACAAACGTGAGAAATTTCAAGTCATGGAGCTTTGAGATAAATGGTCTTCGTTAGTAGACAGGGCCTTACCATGCAATTTTATTTCATGACTTGTTGCTTCTCACCCTGTGAGCCTCAGAAATGAATTGCCATGCACTCAGGTTCCATCAGCGCTGGCTGAGCTGGACAGGCAGGAAGGCTGTGTGTGCTGTCCATGCCAGCAGCATTCTGGTGGGCACACCAACTCCACAGAGGGAGGGGAATAGGCAGTATGGCTGGGGCTGCCAGCTGTGGGGTGGGTGTTCTGTTCAGTCTTCTGATTTTTCCCAGTCTTGCTTCATGGTTGTAACTAGTAATCCCTCACCCTCACTCCAAAGCATACCTGTCAAAAGGCCCCGGACAGCCTTATATGTGGCAAAAGCCTGATCTTTACAGAAGCTGGAACTATATACTTGATGTTTGAGATAATTATTTGCATAAGGTAGAGTGTAGAACAATGCTGTGCAATAGAACTTTCTGCAATAATGGAAATGTTCTATGTCTGTGCCATCCAATATGGCAGCCACTAGCCACATGTGGCTACTGAGTACTTGAAATTTGGCTAATGTGATGAAGGACCTGAATTTTAATTTTATCTAATTTTAATTAACTTTAAATAAGTGACATGTGACTGGTAATGACTACATTGGACATCATAGTTCTAGTAATTTCCTTGCATGTGGAGACAACACAGACAGAGAGCTGTATTTATAGGACATTGGATGGCTCTACAGATGTTATGCATTTGAAAGGGCTACCACCAGGAAGAAACATGGAAGTTCTCTTCTATTCTCCTGGATCCTTCCTCTCTGATCGAGACGAAGCATGAGCTCAAAAGCAGGCTGTGCATTTATTTATTTCAGGCTCTTAATAAAAGGTATCAGAGGAAGCTGGGTGGTCCAGTTCACATCAATAGGACCAGGACTATCAAGCGGCCTTCCACTCAAAACTGACTGGGAAATGGAAACTCTCATGGATTTCACAGAGATCAAAAGAGAAGTGATGATGGAGTGTAGTGGACTGGGGAATGGGGGTGCTTGGTTTATGTGCTGAGCTCTGCAATTAGCTTCATGACTTTTGATGAGTCACCTAACCTCTCAGAGCCTCATTACAGATATTTCCTCATTTGTAAAATGGCAATATTAACATCTACTTTCTAGGGTTCTTAAGGGGATGAGGTAAGAATGTGGTTGACTGCTTTGTAAGCTGTAAAATGCGGAATATTATTGTATTATGCCCCATGAGCATATGCATCAGGCACTGTTTATTATGCCACAGAGATACCTCCAAGATACTTGGAGTTATCTATCAATGTTCTTAAAAACTGGGATTTGAGAAAAGCTAAGAGTTGCCTTTAAAAATTTTGTGTTTTAAGTGAGACGATAATCTTTTAAAAAGTCAAACATATCTTGGATATTGATGACCTTCTTACCACAGAATGCTGTCATTGCTTTTGGTCTCCATGTTTGTGTTTATAATTAAGTTGATGTCAAGGCATGGAGGTTTAATTTATAAATGATTTGTTTGCTCCAGGTGGGTGGAGCAGTGGGTGATTTTGCAGTAGCTGAAATACTAGGAAAGTGGTGGGGGAATGTCTTCACTTTGCACACCGTAGTGCAGGCATGTGCCAAGCACGGGTACACTTCACTTTGAGAGCCATGGCTTAGATTCTGCAAACATCATCTGAGACATTAAATTAATGTTGTTATTGTGAACATTAATATGTGAACATTATTGTGAACATTAATAACATTGATTTTATAGTTTTCCTTGTATGTAATTTGTAACTTTTAGTTTTGTAATTCTGTAAGAGTTATAAACATGATAGGTTTACCCAGTATTATGTTTGAGCATATGCATTATATAAATTATTAACTTTTTGCTAAATATTATGATAAAAATAATCACAGACTTCCTCCCACTGGGGGAGGGTCTGTGAGAAGCATTTTTCCCCCTTCATATGGGAATATACATTATCAAAGTTTGAGAAATTCTGGTGTGGTATAAATATCATTGGATTGAAAAAAAACCTGACTCCAAGCATTAGTTCATTAATTGTTCTGCATTGGAAAAATATGTATTTCTGAACCTCTGTGTCTATAAATTGGTGAAATAATAGCTACCACACAGTGTTCACGGTGTAATCGTGAGGATGGGTAAAGTGTATGAAGGAACTTTATAAACTGTGAAGTGCCGTATCTGCCATTCACAATTATTATGGCCCTTGTGTAAACCACACCACGATATTTTCAACAGGTATAGAAGAGGCCTCAAGAGTGCAAAGAGAGATCAAAGACTCTGGTGAAGTTGGCTGGCATTGGAAAGACTTTGATATGGTTCATAGAAATCAGATGGGGACAGCTCCAGGCATCATGAAAATGTTTCTTCCTTCTTGTTTTCTACTTCTTAGAATATCACGTTAACTTAGGAGTTCAGTGTTTGAATTGGAAGATGTCAGTATTTAAATTTATAGAGGTGATTGTGAAGTCTCAGAAGTTCACTGATGCCGTTTCAGTCCAGGGCAAGTGTCCTTATGACCCTTCCCAGCCCAAGCTCGCGCCTGGGTATTTTTGCGCTCCCCACACCTGTGGAAATGTCTGTCTGCACTCACCTCCTCCAACTCAAAGCCAATGTCCTTGTGAGCCCCCAAAACTAGACTGCTCATTCCTTCCTTGACTTACCCATCTTTCTGTCAGTTTACAAAGTCCCATGGCACTGAGAGTCGGAATGAGAGTCTGAATCAATGTAGCTCTTGATTTTATATGAACCTCTATTTCTCGTTGTTAGATTTTAAGGCTTACCAGCGCTGAAAGAATTTCCTCCGTTTTATTGCTACACTGCAGAGTGTTCAGTGAAATACTGATGCTTACTGAGGACACAGTGAATTTAATTCAGTTGGGTTGACTTCACCAGGGACAAACAAGAGATAAGTTGTCTTCACAACATTAGCAATTTCTATAAGAATGATGACTTAGAGAGCTCTTGTGGGTAGGGTCACACAGAAGAAAGGGTCTATGAAGCAAACAGGAATCCCTCAGGGTTCTCCAAAATCATCAAATGGGGACGTATTTTATGCCATGAACTTTCCTTTTTTGCATATGAATCTGAGAAATCTGTGGTAAAAAGGAGGCTCAGTGATAGATTTATGGGATAATGGAGATGAGGGGACACAAGGACAGGTGGGTTTAGTGTCATATGGGATTGGTTATTTCCAAAGGAGGCAGATAGATAACATTTGCACATGTTGAAAGGAAAAATAAGAATTGATTTGTATAGTAGTAAATGAGCCATCTCATCATTTTTGAGATTTGGATAGGTGTAGAATAATGCCCAAATTTGCCTTATATTTCCCCAAAGCGATGTCAATAAACATCACCAATCCTCTAATTCCTAGTTCTTGTATCAAAAAGACTGATTTATTGAGAATTTTTCTGGCCTTCTAGGTATAGTCCTTAGTTTTGATAACCTCAGAGTAGACCTCTAGGTGTGTGTAGCAATGAGGAGAGCTGCTTACACCAGAGATACTAGCACAATATAAAGAAGACACAATAGAAACCAAGAGGAGAGTTTTTTTTTTTTTAATTATTCCTTCATATTCAAACTTCACAAACAGTGTGAACTTGTACAATACCTCGGAAAGTGAAACTTACAAAAAAAGTGCTGGTAACATTTAAAAAAAAACAACAAAAACCCCAAAAAACAAACATCATTCTTAGCAACATCAATTACTCTTCCACACAAAACAGAAACCTTGTAAAATTTATTTCCATATTTTTAAGGCGTAATACTTCCGTATAAAGTATATGCAAGAGATAAAACTTCACAGTATTCCAAAATGTCACAATAATAATAATAATATAATAGTATAATGAAGCGCTACAGTTATTTTTCTTTTTTTGAATGTTTTTTTCCTGTTTAAATAACAAATACAAGTCACAGGTAAATATACGTGAGAAAAATACGAGGCTAATATTAAATGGCAGGTAAGGATACTGTCACTGTAAGAAAAAACTGGCAGGATGTGTGTATTTAGTCTATATTTTAAAGCACTTGATAGAAAAGGCGTATGCAAGGTTTTTTAAAACAATTTTTCTGTTTGTTTGATAACTGACAACAATTTAAGAGTATAATGAAAAAAAAAAAGGAACAAACTCCCTCTCAAAACTATTGACCTGCTCATCCCAAACCATGTATCTATTGAAGGATGGATGTGTGTGTGTTCACGTATACATGGATTTATACGGCACAAAGATCGATACGAGCAGTGTTCCATGTCCACCTGCGATGACTGGAGGGTGTAGTCTCTGTGGTCATTCAGCCTAGGTTCCTCTTGGGAAATTATTCTTTCAATGTAAAGATCTCTCTTTTCTTGCCTCTCCCTCTTCCCAAACTCCTTCCCTATTCCCAGGTCTTCAGTCTGAAAAGAGTCTGGTTAGAAAAGCTGCCCTCCACTCAAAACTGACTGGGAAATGGAAACTGCAACAGTGACACCCACATGGACACTGGAAATACCACTTGGACGAATGAATGTGTTCCTGTGTGCATGCATGTGTGTGTGTATATTTTAGGTCTGAATATACAGTGTGTATGTATGTGTGTGTACACAGTAGCAATTGCAAAAAAGGGACCATATTCCTTTCCATACTAAGATACAATGTGATAAGAAACATTTCTGTGCAGGGAAAAGGGTTTCTTCGAATCTTATCACAACACTGTGGTGGGAAAATCAGGAAATGGGTTCACCTTTCAGCAGTCACCACAGTAAACTTCATTGAGAACACACATGCCCAGATGTCTGGTCTGTGCACATGTGTATGTTAACAGCTAGCCATTCAGCCAACAGGTAACAGAAAGACAGCAGATAGCAAAACACATCAATAAGGTGCTCAAAGAAAAAAGTGGCACCCACTCTTCAAGTGGATGGCCACGTTAAGGTGCTTCAAAAAAGTTTTTTTTTTTTTTTTCTGCTTTTATTTCAAACATTAAGAGAGTACTGATTTGTACATGGTAGTTCTGAGCCAGGCCAAGGGTTTTGAGATTTCTGACATCATCCACTGAAAAGGGCTTTCACTGTAGTTGTTTTGTTCAGTCTGTTGTGAGTCATTTGAGTTAAAAAAAAAAAAAAAATCTTTAATAGCCAAAACCTGAAATCAAATCAACATGACTAAAAGAAATAACTGATGAAATGGTATAGAACATTACTGCATTCCCATTGGATCAAGATGGTTTCGCCCATTTTTCCTCTTTCACTAACACTGTTCCTTTTTTCTTTGTTACAATCCATTCCTTATGAACATACAGAAATGACCAAAGTCACTGCAAGTGGCTGTTTCTATTTTTTGTGATCTGTTGCAAGAGTCCAACCTTGTTTCCTCTGCTGCTGTTTGCGTAGCATCTGGTTTTGTAATGAGCATCTGGATTTGCAATGAGCATCCGGATTTGTAATGAGCATCTGATTTTGTTATGTGCATGTGTGTGTATATGCACATATACACACCTATACATGTATAATATATACACTATATATATGTGGATATATATAGGAAGTGTGTATACATTTATACATAATATAGTGTATATTATTTCAACTGGAGATAAACTGAACTGGGTTCAGACACTAGCACATGTTTACCTTTCTCCTGCTCCATCTGTATATTTTAAACAGTCTGGAGCTTTTATTTATTTTTTAAAGTGCATTTTCAATGCAGAATAACTGTAATCCACTGATTCCTTGGAAAACCTTTTTGATGAGAAAAATCTGACAGTTCTCAGCCCCAAGCAAGAGAAACCTGGGTTTGGTCATGCCAAGGGCTGACGTGACAGTGCCAGGCTTACGCCTGAGTGATTACTGGGCATTCTGGACTCTGGGTACCTTAGCAGCAGCAGCAGCAGCAGCAGCAGCACCTTTATGAGAAGGTGGAGATAGAAAAGGAAGAAGGAAGGAAAGCTCAGATGAAGAAGAATGAATTTGTTGTGGGTTTACATACCAGAATTGCTAACTTTGACTGTCATGGATTTGTGCAGTCCCTGCTTGGCTTCTGCCAAGACATACCAACTAGTCCCTTCCCCACCAACTGATACCAACCTCCCCATGGCCCTTGCATGCTCAAGCATCACCCATACGTCCCACTTCTGAGGCTGACTTCTGTGTCAGTTTCCTGTGGGTATGTGAGTGCCAGCATCGAGTAGGAATAAGGCACCAGAGAAATCAAAATGTTACAAAAAGATGCAAAACCCCGTTTCAAAGAGCCTCTCTCCCATTGCCCCATTAGAATATTGCATGAGATACCATTCGTTTGTGTGTACTTAAAGTGTGTCAAATACAGTCTCTGAAAGGAACTCGAGGCCCTTCAGCACCAGAGATCTTAGGAATGCACCCTTTGTCTAAATACACCCCCAACCCCCCACCCCCGCCCACCCCACACCATAAGCAAAAGCACCAAATTGGGAGAACAAGGCTGCTCGCCGTTGCTCACCGCATTTTTGATAAAATCAAAGAAGTCTATGACATAGAATTTTCAGGAATTGCTCTAAAATGAAATGGATTCAGGCTGTCACGTATCTGGTTACTTGATTCTCTAAATGTCCAAAGAGCGTTGTGAAGGGGGTTGAAATGTTTATATTTAATGTTTAGGGGAATGTGCTAAACAAAAACTACTTCTCAAATGATGCCCATGTCCTCTACTTCAACCTCTCCTATCTTTAAAAAAAAATTATAAGAAGAGGTTCATCTAACTATAAAAGGAAAAAATGAAGGCACATGATTTTATTCGGTCCCACAATCCTTAAGAAACATGGTATTTTGCAAGTGTGTGTGTGTGCACACTTGCACACATGAAATGGAGTCCAAGGGGCCAGTGCGGCAGAAGTCTAGGGGAAGTTGGGAAAGGAGAGCGAGAGAGAATTTTGAGACAGAGAGAAGAAAGGAGAAAGGAGGAAATGGAGGCCTCTCCTCAGCTTTCTGTCCTTGACAGACTCAAGATTTGGCTGCTTTAGGGTCCAGAAAGGAATTCTGTCTAGTCTTGGTCTAGAAAAGTGCCCCAGTTAAATATCTCCAGTTAATCATGTTACAGCTTTTGGTGTTTCCCTTTTTCCTTCCCTCCAGCCAAATGATTTTTTTAAAAATATCACAGTTTTTAAAAATGATTTTTTCAATGTTGAAAAAATATGGAAAAGCTATTGCACAGCCTTAGGGCACTCTGCCTCTCCATCCTCACAGTGAGCAGATGGACGGACAATCCACACAGAGAAGCAAAGAAGAGGCAGGCAAGGTCCCTTGTGCCCTACGTTCCGAGGGCTGGGAGTGCCTTGACAGCGCCCACAGCCATTTCTTTCCTTTGGATTTCTGCCCCCCCGCCCCCAGCCATGGAATGTGGGCTGCTGAGAAAGGCAGAGCCATTCTAGAGAGCGATGGTAACAGGAGGGGCTTGGAAGCAGAAGGTGGGGGAGAGGGGAGGCTCGCTCTCCTCAGGCAGTGCTGGCGATGCGCTCTCCTGGCAGCCGCCCTCGGGATGGGACAGTGTGGTTGCCCACTGAGAAGCTGAAGTCCCACTCACACTTTCCTTCGTGAGTCCTCAACTCTCAGGCTCACCACCTTCATGCCTCTCTTTCCATCAGCGTTGGCCCCAGTCCCTAAGAAGGCAATGGTCCAAGACAGAGAGGCAGAGGCAACTGGCTGTGTCATACAAAGAAGGGCTATGGACAGTGGGATTTCAGAAACAAATTTAACTTTGGTTTTCTAATGTTTTCGAAACATAAAAATTAAAGCAGGGCTTCGGTGGCTTCAATCATCTTGACAGCTGTTATATTTTTCTCATTTGGCAAGGCTAAGGCGGGGGGGAAGAGAAAAGGGGTTTCCCATAATTGGTTGAAGACACAGGGTGGTAAAATGCTTCCACACTTAAACTCACAGTCCAGTGTTTTTGACATTTCATAAATAGCATTTTTTCTCTAAAAAAAGAATAAAACAAGAACAATCCCTTTACTTACTCATCTGAAACAAAATAAACAGCAGTGGGTACAAACTTCTTCTTGTAACAATTACAAAAAACAACAATATAATCCCAACTTTTAACACGCATCTTGAATCAGTTTTTTTTTTTTTAACCTCAAAACTGCAGCATATCCTTAAGGGCAAACTTTTCGATTAGTTTTTTTCTTTTTTTTTTTTTAAATAATGTCTTCACCAAAAAAACAGTCTTGTACCAATAAAATGCATTCAAAAATAGAAAATATTACACAACAAAAATATGTATCCTTCCTTTCCAAAAAAGATTCTTCACAAAAAAATGTAGAAAAAATTCCAACAATTTTTTTCCTCTCCTAAACATTAACTTTCAGTCTAGGGCACAATTATTTATTGATTTAAATGTCTGTTTTTGCATATAACATGGAAGATGCAAAACATTTACTGTATTAGGATTGTGAAGTTACATCCACTCCCACCCCTACTCTAAAACAAAACAAAATCAGAAAAACCCAGCAAACATTAAACAAATGATATAGCCAGTTGGCTAGGAAAAATATCTCTTCCTTTCACTGTGCATTTGTATGGGTGAACTGGCCCTGCTGGTACTGCGGAATGCTGAAGAAGGGAGGTCAGGATGGATTCAAGAGCTTCTTTAGTATATGCCGATGCCCAGTGAGTCATTTACAGTCTCCCACATTGCAGGACCATCCACTGCAATTCCTCACGGAGAAGAGAACTACGTGAGGTTGCACATGGGCAGGCAGAGGACTGAAGTGTGTCCATGCGTGTACTGTACACATACATCTTTACAAACCACTTTCTCAAGCATTCCACACACATATATATATATATATTTTTTATCCCCCCCCTCAAAATGAAGCTCGAGCATAGGCTAAAAGGTAGTGTAGAGCTCCAGTGATATAAGGAAGGCTTGGGTTACTTCCTCCAAAGTCTCTTCCACATTTAACCTGTTTGGGCAGTAATTGGAATAATGATAAGACCTCAAAGGAATGCCCTATTTTCTCCAGCCCATTGAACCCATGTTCCCTTTATATTTTCAGCATTATAGCTTAAACTATGCATTTCTCGTATTTGATGATATTTATTTTTCCTGTGGGATGTAGTCTGTATGTCTATTTGGTACAAGTAAATTTTTTCATAGCTTTTTTTTTCCTGTTGCTTATTTGCTTGCTGGTTTTTCCTCATGGTTTTTGTTTTGTTTTGTTTCTGATTTTTAAAACAGTGAAATATGTCCAATTTTATTTCCAGTGCATTAAACAAATTTTAAATTAAAACAAGAAATAAAACTCCCCCCCCCATTCTTCTAAAGGAAATGACTGATAAAAGTACAATATAATAAAATCAGGCATTGCCAAAAACAGCATGATGTGCAACCTCAATTACATCAAAGAAAACAAACAGACAAACAAAAATTACAAAACATAAGCATGAAGGAGCCAAGATTATATAATCCCAACTATGGTATGATTGGCAAGCACTGGTTAAAAAATAGGTAAGGCTACTCTTAGATTTCTAATTCAACATAGTTAACCACTGCTCTTCTGTCTTTTCCTTCAACTCTTAATCTTTTACTCACTAGTTCTTTATATCTTTAAAAGGAACAAATTTGTTTTTATATTTTTGGTCTACAGTAGAATTACATATTAATAATATAATAAAATGATATTTAATTAACAGGTTGGTACTGCATCCATGTAAGGAGAATTTTAAAAAAGTACTCAAATGGACATAGCAAATGGACTCTATTCTTATAAAAGTAATCACAAATATAGTAGAAATTATAATCAGGGCAACAGATCAAACTAAAAACAGGTGTAGAAAGATGCATTTTGGATAATATGAACGCCTGACAAGCTATGCCCTAGAATTGCAGCCTCCAAACCTTTCCCATGATTTCCACTTTTCCATAGCCTCAAATGGAAATGGAAAAAAAAAACGAAAATAAGTGGGTAGGTGGTCGAACCAGCCAAGGATTCCCAGTTATCTTAGCTGACCCATCAAGAACAGGTGAACACCATTTGAGAAAATGGCTGGCCACAGGGGAGCTGCTAATAGTATTTGTTTTTAATTTTGGAGGTGTTCCCAGCCCACTGATAAAGAGAGAAACCAAGGAATCAAATAATTTTTCTGGTAACATATACGAGATGAAATATTCTTCTTATAGAGAGGACATGGTGGTAAGGTGGGAAAGAAAAAAAAGAGGAGAAATAGGCAACTTTGGGCACCACCTCCCTTTGTTTTCTTCAACACATTGGTGTCTTTCTCTTTCTGAACATCCTTTAGGAGATTAGCTACAGGCCCGAATGTCCTCTGACACGTGTCAGCTCAGCCCTCAACATGATATCCATGCTCACTGGCCTCTTCAAGAGCTGGGTGGTTCTGGAGGATCGTCGCCTGCCACCCCCCACAGCCGCGTGCCTTCAATGAGGCAGAGAAGGTGAGCAGACTTGCAATGGCAGAGGTTCTTGGGATGAGCCATCCCCAACTGATGGTTAATTCACACTGATGATTCAGTGTGGACATCAAAACGAAGAAAAAACATTGGTAGTAGTTGAGCTTTGTAACAAAGAAGTGTGAAGTTTTCTTCCAGAAATAAAGAAGAAGAAAGAAAGAACAAGAGGAAGGAGAAGAAGAAACGGCATCAGTCAGAAAATACCGCTTTTGGTTTCTTTTGACTTTGAGCTGTCCTTGGTTTTTCTCTTATTCAGTTGCTCCAGTTTAAAGGAGAGTTTAGGATCTAGTGCAAATATCACATCACAGCATTCCAGGAGCATATCCTATCCCTTCACCCTAAGCAGATACTATCCCTTCAGACCTCCTCAGAAAACTGGGGGCAATGGTCCAGAAAAGATTAACTGAATAAATAATTAATCTAGCACTCACTACAACAAGAAAGGCACTATCACAACAGATCAGCCTCCAAGAATTTTCCTTGCCATGGGCATGGACATTTCAACCACTCCAGCCATTACAACACAACCTAGATTGTGGCTTTGTCAGTACCGAAATTCACTGAGCAGTTGTCTGACTCTCCCACCAGCCACTGCTGTTGGCTCTGGCAAGGCAGAGCCCTGATCTGCACTGATGTACATGATGCCCTATGTTTCACCAGTGACCTCTGTTTGTTTCTAAATGATTTAGCTCACTCTCTTCCATGGAAGTTTCTTTCTCTCCATCAGTCTCCAGGTCATGACTCTATTAAAGATAGTTTACAGTGTCAAGCACTATTGTTTATTTTTTTCTATTTTTTAATCCTCTTACCAAATCCTGTTATAACGACAGTTCAGTAGCTCTCTAATAACAAGGTCTCCTGTAAATACCAGTGCAAACAGAAAAAAAACCAAAGTGTCATCCCTTGACCACCAAAGCATCTCCCTTGAGCCCGTTGTATGTAGTACTTTTGTCTGAAAGAGGAAGTTGGGCTCTGGAGATTAAAATCTTTGGTGACAGAACTGGAGTGGGCATGCAAGTTTCAAGGAAGAAGCTGTTTCCCAAAGCCTCAGAAGTATTCTAGGACAGTTAATGTCAGATAATTGACAATTAAAGGTCAATTTAAAAAAAAAAAATTTTTTTAAGCTTTGGTTTGGTGCAATGTCCTCTTAGTGCTTATCCAATATACATTTCTAAGTACCTGTTAAAAGCTCTGAATTTAGAGTTTCTTATTTAAAATGGAGATAATGCTTTGAGTGCTTCAGAGATTGCTTCTGTTAGTTCTGAAAGCTCTAAATTGAGTTTTTCTAACTAGCAAGGCTGACAACTTCCTTAAACATTTTTTAAACTTGGAATAGTAGACTTGGACAGATGCTAAGGAGGAGAAAGAAATAGGTATCAATGTTGTAATCTTAGGAAAGAGGCCCAACTGAGAGTTTTCTAAATTGATGCCCACACGTGTGATAATGTTCAGAGAAATTCAACATTGGCTGTTTATATGGGTTGTGATCCTTTCTTACTGAATTAGAATCTCCAAAGCTGTCACCTTGGAATATGGAAGAGTCCTTTTGCATCTTCTCTCTTGTGTTACTCTTCCCCACACAATCTACTGCTTTTCCTGGGGTGCGGGATTCTATTATTAACAGTTACTAAAGAGCTGTCAAACTCTGATTACTCCTAAGATTAAAAAAAGCGATAAAAATAAATTCAAGGAAGAAAATAAGGAAAAAAAACTTCAAAACTAAACTTCTAGGCACTGTTAACTTCTGCTTAATAAGGATAGTCTATGACAGAGCAGCTAGTAGGTTCTCATTGATCCTCCAACCCTTACTCCAACTTCAAAGTTGGCCTAGCTTGTTTCAAAATAAACCTGTCACCTAACTGGTTTTCAGTGTTTATTGCACTGTTCCCTTACGGTCATCTTAAAGGACTTTACCACCATGCATTGTCTTCCTCTTTGGTAAGCTGATCTAGGTTTCACCCAGGGATGGAAAAGCATGCTCAGGTTGAAAGAATATCCTCAGTATGAACAATGTTATGTTTCTTTTGAAAGGAGCACATACCACTGCCCTTTGCTGCACTGAAATGTGCACTGGCAAGGGTTTTTGTGGTGTAGGCTGAGGCCAAGACTTCTACATCATAGCTGTTGGCTTCCTCATTATTGCAATTTTTAGTGAAAGCTTAGTTTGAAACAACATTGGGTAAACTTCTTCATAAATGTGCTCAATTTGCTGTAATAACCCAGCTTTTTTACAATAAGAAAAGAGGTTCTATTAGCATGGCAATTTCTAGGCCTGATGAAGAATTGGCAAAGATTCCACAGATTCTCACCAACACTGTAAGACCAAGCATGATGGAAATAACCCACCATTTCTGTGATGCTCCTACTTTTATAACTTGCCTCTTTCTTTTCCATACCTAACACACTTGGTCCTGGCACAAGTAAAGACATTTCAGTAGTGCAATGCCATATAGTTGTATTTAGTGCAAAAAAGGAAAAAAAAAAAAAAAAAGCCCTATTATAGACCCAAAGCTCAATCCTAAACAGCTCTTACAAAAGGTTACCAGTGCTACAAAAGTGGAAATTCAGTCTTCACCTCACACTTCTGTGAGTCATCTCCTTTGTTGTCCCTGTTTGTTTCAGCTCAAAGGAGAGAAAGTACTAGCATGCACCTATGTATTATTCTGTAAAACATTAAGCCAACAGGAAAAAAATAAAGGGAAGTAGTTGAGCTGAAATCAGGGGTATTATTTGGAAGAGGAAAATAGCTATTTAGTACAAAGGTCAGTAGTGGTTTTTATTTAATGGTTTTCATCTCGTCAAATGGCTCCGATGCTAAGGAGAATAGGGACAGAAAAAGATAAAGCTTTCCTGTTTCCCAAACATGGTCTTAAATTTAACAGTGCTGGGCTTTTATTTCTGAATAGTGCAATCAGCTATTCCTCAGGGGCCACAGGCAGTGGCCACCTTAAGTAACATAAACAGGTACACCAGGAGCGCTCACTTTTCTACACTGACCACTTTTCCTCTCACCTCATTCCCTCTCCTACATTTTTTCTGACTACACATAAATACAGATGTACATACACATACATAGAAATTCTGAAGGCCCCTCTCAGAATAATAGATTGAAGATTGGTACAAATAGCTCAATGACACACTCACACAAAAAGTACAATTATTAAATATAAAAAAGTGAATTATTACAACAAAATTAAGAGTCTGCATTGTACCTCTTCCTGTGTTATTCGGTAACAAAAAAACATTCATGGCAGGATTTCTTATGGAGTTTAGTTCTTGCTTAGGATTAATCTAGAATTAGTTTGGGATGTGGCAATATTGAGTGATTCTGGAGAAATGCTCTGCAATCGATAATCCTCAAGAATCTATATCTTCAGTTTGTGTGGGTCTTCACTCTTCAAATGTTAATCTGCTTCTCTGCTCATACCCACACATGCATGCTGGAAGTCTCAAGAGAATCAACATGTAGTTTAGAATAGATTATAGGAGTTTGGCATAGTGGGATCAGCACACTCAAATTACTTTAAAACATAAAGTTACCATAGATTTTCCCTACCATTTCAGCTTCTCACGTTTGTTTGCCATGATGAGGTTTACTAAGAGACCCTGCTTTCATCTACTGTGAAAAATATAACCCTTTCAATAGTGCAAAAAACAACTTTAATTAGATGTAAATTACTCTTACTTTATATCTCAATAGACCCCTCAGGAAAACTGAAGCTCAAATCAATGAGACTATGGAAGAAGTTTAACTGCTGAAAATACCTTTGAGAATTTTCTGTTACAAATCTACAGCTCATTCCAAATCAAGGTTTGTCCAAAGAAGAGCAAGAGTAGAGTAACTATCCTTGTTTTTCAAAGACTCCTCGTAGCTGTGAACATGCACAAAGACTACAGCAAAATCCTAACTCAATTTTGAACCATTATTTTATTTGCAGTTATCTCTCTGCACAGTCCTTGTGTGCCCTGGAGAGCAGATTAGGTACAGGAGCAGTCAAGTGTTTCTATAATTTCTCTAGATGGGTTTGACAGTGTTAAGAGAAGGCTTTAGTTATAAAGAAGTGTAGTTATCTTACTAGTTCTCAGACCTATGCAATGAGAAACAGGCAAGATTGACTAGAGTTGAGTGGTGCTAACTTTCCAGTAACCCTGAGAACTGGCTTTAGGGATCCAGAACTGTCTCAAATTTAGTTCCATCACATTGTCCTCTTCCACCTCTTTGCTTGTCTTTTGTTCACTTAATTGAATTTGAAATTATTTTAAAGACTGAGCCAAGAATATACATTATAGCACAAAAGACAGCTTATAAAAAGGCTCTGAGGCTATCTGTAAATTGAGTTGAGTTGAAAACAATATGCTTTCAAACAAAGTACTACGATTTCCTTTTTTTTTTTAAAGTTTCTAATTTGGTCTTTCCTTCTCTTGTGGTGGTGGAGGTATGGGTGGGTGAAGTACTGGGAATGCAGTGCCAATCTCCCTGTTACTAGCACCTTCAATGTCCAGCTGGAGGAGATGAGAAGCAGTGGGGAGGTGGATATTTTCCTGTTTGAGACCTCATGAACACAAACAGTCTTCTACAATTATAAAAATCTATAGATCAATTGATTTTGGCATTTTTAGTAGCATTCCTTTTTTCTTTTCTGGGTATTCTTCATTAGATACTAAAGGAAACATCCAAAAAAGGATTTGAAGAGGCAATAAGGATTTGTACTATAAGATGCATGACCTTCATCTGCCATCAATTCCCATTCTTTGGCCCCAGACCTGTTAGTTTAGGTAAATAGGATTTCTTTCTCAAGTAACAGTTTTTATTTTAACTATTCTATTCACAAAGTGCAGAGAGAATTTCTCTCCTCAAATCTCTCAAGTGCTATTAGAAAAGGAAGATAACATTTTCACATAGAAAATCCTCCTTGAAGGTAGGATAGAAGGCTTTTCTTTCTAAGAGGGAAATTAATATGTAAGGGTGGGCAGCTATCTGACTGCCCATGAACAGTATCAAATTAAAGAATCAAAATCTTTTACTAGCTTGAAAAGAATGAGAAAAAAGGAAACAAACAAACAAACAAACAAACCACTAAAATACACATTCCTCCAGTTTCAGATTTCTAAAAATTAACAATTATGCTTAAATCAAGGTCTACAGATAGCAAACAACTGTTTTGATGTGTAAAAGTATTATCCCCTTGCTTTACCATGTTTCACTTTCTTTAAAGGAATTGTATCTATGCACACTTGTCCTAAAGTCCAGTGCAGAAAATAAACTTGTTTGCTACCAGCCTCAGTCACAGAATATTTCCTAAGCTATATTTGCAAATCCTAAAACTACGTATCTGTAAAATGAGATGCAGACTTTCTGAAATGCATTGTGGATGGTAGAGAAAAGCAAGGTTTTTATAAGGAAAAGAAGAAAAAAAATCCCTCCCTATCCTCCCAAACATATACTATAGTGTTTATGACCATTATTTGCTGCATTACTTACTGTTAGAGCTATTGATGCTGTTGACAAGCGTCAGTTTGGAAAAACAGGAGGTCCTTAAGCAATAAGAAATTCACATCCTGGAGTCTCTAGAATATTAAACAGGATTTAAACATTAATCTGAAACTAACAGAGGTTGTAGTGAGAGATCCTGGATCTCAGGGTTGGAACACTTCTTGGGGAACTAGAAAGAACAATGTCAAACAAGCATCCTGGATTAACTGAATCAAACTGAGTCTGTCAGAACCAGATCCTCTCCTATTCCACATTACACTTTAAATGATAATATTTTAGGATTTAAAAGAGAGTCTTTTATTCCTTTAGAAGCCAATGCCTGAGGAGAAGAGTACTCTAGATAAAGAGTACTTTAAAATAAGATACCAGGAGTAAGCATGGATAAAGGAAGAGGAGATAGGACTGATTGGGAGAACATGTCAAGTGAACATCACAGTCCTAGGCAACATAAATATTGGCTTTAGGAAATGTTGGTTTCCTACTAGATGCATGCCTCGGGAAGGCTTTTGAACGTTCTACTTATTTCATTGCTCTCAATGGTGTGAGTTGATGTTATAAATCGGTTTTATTAAAACAAAAGCTGGGTCAAGCCTCAAGTCAAATAAGAACACATTTCTGATGTTAAATTTTGATTCTGTTTGTCAATGGGTATAGCAAGACCTGAAAGTATTCCCCTCTGTGCACTCAAAACCAGGTGGTACTCTATATGTCACTGCATGTATCTTCATAGCTGAGAGGCTATGTGGTATCATGGCAAGAGCATTGGACTAGAAGTCAGGAAGGACAGTTTACAGGGTTGTTGTCAAGATGATGATATACGCATCCTGAAAGGGATATAACCAGAATGATATTAGTCTTTTGGGCAATGCTCTGGCGATCAGACAGTTGTGATTCATTGCATGAGATCCAGCATCAAGACCAAATTATATGGTGAATATTTAGACACTGGGGAGTATACTGTGTGGTCCTTTAAGTATCCATTCACCCCTATTATTATTTTATTTAAGTATATATTATGTTTAAGCAATCTCTGGTTGCAAAATAGACATGTTAGAAAATTTATGGATGATTTTATCCCTTAGTAAATTACTACTCAAATTTTTAAGCCAACCAATCAATAATTACTTGTTTTTTCAAAAACGTAATAAATGAAGAGAAAGTCTTCCTGATTTCTCCTACAATGTGTGTAAGTGGAAGTGGCTTTGCTTATTCGAGAAGAGGTCATAAAGCTTAAGTAGTTATCAAAATTATTTCAAAGAGTTACCCCTTTGTTTGGATTCCTATAAATCTAGCATTTGGTAAACATGTCATTTGGCTAAGTATTAGCAGGAGTTGAAAGAGTCAACATTAACGATTTTTTTTCCTCCCTTAGAAATGGTCTACTCATATCAAGAATTTGAACCTGTGGTATTTAAAAAAAAAAAAGCAGAAAATATTTTTCTCTTTACCTTTGGTCAAATATGAAGTAGAGAGGAATTAATGACCTTAGCTAGTACAGTTGACATTTAAAACTGTGACTCAGGTCCTCCCACTCTCAAAAGAAGATTGATAACTTTTAAAATCTGAAGTTAAAACGAAGACATGTTTCACTCTGCCCACATGTCTCAAGTTTATGAACTTACTCACTTTAGTGCTCTTTTGACTAAAAAAAGCTTAAAGAAGGATGTTCAGAATGGGGTGGAGGAAAGGAAGAGAAATTAAGTCAGGAGTCATGTTTATTACAGTTTTGGGAGCACTTATGAGAAGAATAGTTAATTTAAAGTAATGTTAAAGAGAAACAAAAAATAAAGGCAAAGAGTTATGAAAAGGAAAGAAGAAAATAATGAAGTTGACACAATTGGGTATCATGTGATCGCTGGAGAAGGAACAGCCTCACTAACACTCAATTCACAATTATGTTTATCTAGTAGAAATATATTGAGTTGAACACTTTGGAGAGGAGATTGGTAATTTTGCTATTAGACTCAATATTAGCCCCTTCAAAGTAGACTAAGTGTAGGTAGTTCCTTAATGAGTACCAAGCTTCACAAATGGAGGGTGCTGAGGTGAGCTTGGATTGAATGGGGGGTGTGGTGGGGGGAGGACTTGTTGGAGAGGCACAGCAGAATGGGATGGGATTAGAAAATAAAAATCTATTATGAAAGATTAAAGGAAGGAATTGGTGTATTCACATTGAGAAGCCTTAATATTGGTCCGTTGTGGGAAGGTCTTTCACACTGAGTTTTATAAAAAGCTGTTTTCATTCTGTCCTGAATGTAGAACTGAGAAAGACTGGTTTCAGGCATCCAGGATGGACGAAAAGTTTATCCAACTATGAGGTTTCAGGCAATGGGGTTGAATAACTGAGGGAAGCTGAAGAAGCTCTTTATCTGAAAATATTCTTTGAAAGTATTTCCTGTACAGGAAGACAAGGATGCCTGATTTCTGAAGGTTCCACGATAGCCTAGTTAAAGAAGAAAGGCACCAATTCCACACTTTAATAGGCAAATGGAGATATGGAGGACCAGATACCCAAGAGCCACTATTTTATGGATTCTGCAAACTGAAAAATGTGGTATAAATTTCTGAGTTCTATCTATTAGCCTCTGTCAATAAAAAGTTCCCCAAACTCTGACTTTAGTTTTTAAAAAAATTCTCCTAGGAAAATGAACACTCTACTTTGCCAAGCTGCCTCCAAGAAAATGTTGAAGACTAGTTAAAATAATTGTAAGCATATTGAAAACAGAAAGTAATCAGTAAAGAAGCAGTATTAAAATCAATGCTTGAAAATACAGCTGGGACAACTAGGCATTTCACTGTCTTATGCTTCTTAGAAGAGTGGCCCTTTGAAATGCAGCTGGAAATTGTTGGTCAGATCTTGTGGATGTTAATTAAGCAGCCCCTTGGTCATACTTTTAAAAGCAAACACAGAGAGAGACAGTCCTAGAGGGGAAAATCACAGATACATTCATACGCACTTCTTTTGTTCTTCAGGTATTGAAAGGGTCAGCTAAACAAGATCACTTTGAATATGAACCTCTTTGTGTTAGCCACACCAAAAAAAAAAAAAAGTTAAAAAAAAAGTTTTCACTTTCCTACATTTGCTAAGTCTGAGTTTAAAAAGATTCTAAAATCCTCTAAAGACAATACTGAAGCTGATAATATAAAAAGCAAACTAGAGCAGTAATGACTATTATTAAATGTACCAGATTAACTGCAGCAGGTTGGTGATGGGTGATATATGCAAAGAAATAATATTTCAATCAACTCATGATCATAGGCAGATTCAAAAGTTAAAATGAATATAATGTAATATATATTTCAATATAGAGTTGTTATATATAATGTGTATGTTCTAGGTTTCAGAAATACTGCAATGTAGTGTACTGTACTTAAGCATACCTAAATAGCAACTCATATTCTTCCACAAAGTCACTAGTACTGTTAGTTAAAAAAAACAAAACAAAAAAACCCCAACAAAACTCATTTTTTTTCCAGTAAAAAGAAATACCTATGGTTACAGTCACAGACTTCTTTTGGATATACAAAGACAATATACATTTCTAAAAATAATAACAATAAGAAAGTTGCAACTGTAAGTAGCCTTACTTAATAGGGAAGGGGGAAAAGTCACCAAAATAGAAGAGGAAAGAAAATGTCCTCTGAATTCTGTAAAGCAGAAATAATCCACATGTCATAAAAAATAACAAACCATCTAGTAAGAGAAGGGCATGGGAGTGAGAAAACTGAATCTTACTGTTTCCAGGCCATCAAGCCTTCGGAATCAGCTATGAGAGCCAGGTCCATTCATTCAGTATATTACGCGAGAGTGGCATTCTACTTTGAAATTTGAGATGGGCAAGAGCCATCAATTCTTAGAGATTACCAAAAAATATTCTGCCAATAGTCTATTGGTTTGCTAGACATGGTAAACAACCCACTCCTGGAAAGACTTTGGCAAAGGCCACACTGGTTTCAGGAGACACAGTTTGTGAATTACAATGATATTCTGCAGACACAGGCAGAATTAGGAAGCTTTAGTTTGGAAATAAAACTTATATGTGGGTTTGTGTGTGTGTGTGTGCATGTGCACACACTCACACTGGGTTGCATAGAGGAAAGGAACGGAAGCCTTTCAGCCATGCTATGCTCAGGCCAAAGTTTGTATGGGCCTTGCCTGCCTGGCCTTGGTGTCCCCTCCCCCTCCTCCAGGAGACCTGGTGAGGTGCCCCAGACTACTACTGCCTCTTGTCTGCTAGCCAGTTGAGTACTTCTGTTCTACCTTCCTTTGGAGGAAAACAGCCTGTCCCTGTGGGTTTGCTGTGGATCCAACAAGCTGCCTTTGTTTCTCCCAACTCTGAAATGCTACAAAAAAGCAACAGAGTGGGCAGGTGACTGCTTCCTGGGAAGGGAGCCACAAGTCTTGAGCATAATGGTGGGAAGAGGCAACTGTATCTATGCACCAGGACCTCTGCCTACATGTGCTTCATTTGAGAGGCATACGTACTCCCAGATAAGAATAAATACACACACAAACACACACATGCACGCACACATCAGTAAACCCAAAAGTTTAGAGTCTGTTAAATGCACTCTATTCCACACAAGCACATTCAAGTTTCTCATGAAAGGGATACATAGAAATTACTGATGGTTGGGCTCCTTTAGAATGCTTTAAAGCCTTGTCACAGATGCTGATGCACCTAAGGCAACAGAACAGAAGGAGAGATGTGAGATATGTCAGACCTTTAACTCCTAACTAAAAATTCCAAAATTTATCTTGTTGTTACTGTGGAATGAATGTGGAACAGTTTTGTACTGAGAGCACCTCACACTGTGTGTGCACATACATAATATATACTCATTTACAGACATTTTAGACAGCAGCTGTGACATACTGGATGGGTTCAGACCTTTTCATTACTAGAATCTACATATAAATTGCAATGATTTTGCTGGTCAATGACAACTGTTGCAACAGTAGTAGAAATAAACGTCTCCTACAGGAGACTTTTTTTTTTTTTTTCTGTCTTGGGTGTATCAGAACTCACTGAGACATTCTGAACCAAGGAAATCTCTGAATTTGAGAGAGGGCCAGTAGGAACTTTTATACCCTAATTAGGTATCCCAGAAGCTGGAACAAGCATGACTGTGGTGAGATTTTGCCTATGATCTTTAGATAATGCGCCTTTGCTGAAGACTTGAAAGATATGAGTTTAAACTTAAAGAAAAAACCACCAGAGAAACCAGATGCTCTCTAAAACTGAGGGAAAAAAAGGCTAGAGATATACACTGTATAGGGAAAGAAAGCTTTTGTTGGGATTGTTCTCCCTGTCAAGGAAATGTTTAAAACTAGCATCCCAGGCACCTGTGATTATTTATGTTTTATGGGATTCACTATTTAGTAATATGATGTCCATTTTGCATTCAGCTCAGATCTATGTCACTGAAAGAGAAGATAGGAAATAGCAGCCACTTCCTGACAGCAGCCAGTTCCAAACAAGTTTTGTGCCTCCCCACGCAGTCGCTGTTACTCAGTCATGCAAAGGGCATATTTCTGTGATAATGCAGCTATTTAAAAGCAAGAAATGTCCATGTCTTCACAGACTTCCAATTTCTGTATCTTTCATCCTCTTCCCTGGGCTTTCTGATTTAAGGCAGTAATTCTACAGAAGTGGCTTCTTGTGAAAACACCTTAACAAAGGTCACTTCAGATTAGATTTCAGTCTGAAAGAATTCAGTTTATGGAACAACAGGTGGGGCCTGAAGAAACCCACTGGAATGGCAGGTGTTTCAGTCAGTGGTGTGGAAAGATGATGTTTCTCGTTTCAACCTAAGGCATTTTTACCTCTCGCCCAGTGAGAAGGAAAGACATAGTTCTGAAAAAGAACTCATGCTATGCAGCCTTCATTTTCTACCTCTTAACCCTAAAAAGAACAGAAACAAATCCTACTATTCTGCAACTATTCCCTGGGATCTGCTAATGTACACCACTGACTGCTATGGATTCAGTGTTCAAGGAGAAACAACTCTTCAGAGACTTAGAAAAATCTCTGGGGAACTTTGGTCAGGCTGATCACCCTGATGCCCAGTACTAGAAGTGGTGCTTTGGACTAGTAATTTCTACATTCTGTGTTTACAGGAGCACTGAGTCACCATGCTCTTTCCTCCCGTAGAAGTTTTAGTGGTATCAGAAATGGCAACTCTAGACAGAAAGCCCTTGGGCATATTGAAAATATTCTATCTCGAGAGCCAGAGCGCTTGTGTGTTCCTCTTCTGCCTCCATATGCAGCTTGAGCACCAGCAGAGAGACTGCTTCTGAAAGTCTGTCTGCCATAATCTATTTCCTGGGTACATAAGAGAACAGCCCTTTTATTCATGACAACACAGAAAGAAGAAAGAGGTCGATGCCATCCCAATTGGGAAGTTATGTCTAGACTCAGAAAGCCCATAGCTGGGTCAACTCAAGCACTCTTTTCGTGCACACTGCAGGTGCGGAAGGCATTGGGTTGCCTTGCTTTTTCTATGGAATTAGAGAGTCCATTGAAATTCTAGTGCACCCTTTCTTTTGTTTGTCACCAAGTCACATGGTTCTGTCTTTAGTGTCCTATTTTTCTTTTCTTTTTATTTTAATTTCTTTTTCTGGGGGACAAATTTGGCCATTTAAATAAAGTTCTTTTCTAAGTGAGTAAAGAGGTTTCTCAGAGCCAGAAATTACTCAAAAGAAAGTCTGTTGATCTTACCCATCGAAAAGCCCAGAGTTTTCTCTAAATACCTCTTGCCAAACTTCCTAATTTTGTGATTGGATGTTTCGGGTTTAGCACTGCTGGGTGCTGAATACATTTTGCAATTCTTTTGTTCTCTTCCCCAGAGCTTCCATTACCCTCGACTTCAACTCATTACTAAATTAAAGAATTCTTTTAGAAGATTTCTCTTAAGAGTCAGGTCACAACAGAAAGGGCACCCTCCTGTTCTCCTAAATCCCAAGGGCAGCTCAGGTTGTGTCTCCTCTTTACGTTGTACCTTCCTTCTCTTTCCTTTTGCTGCAGCAACACACTGGCTATAGCAGAGGCAGAGCTGATTTGATTATCTGATACCTTTTCTGCAGAATCATATATCCCGTTCCCAGCCCCAACTAATTAAGTGACATCTTCTATAACAGCAGAGGAAGGAAGGCTCCAAAACGGGCATATCTAGTGTGAACAGTGGCCAGATCTTCCTCATTTTTCCCTTTCCTAAGGGCAACAACTGTGGGCAGCATTTTGGAGGAGCCCAATAGGGAAGCAACATGAGCATTTATTACATTTTCTCGGAAATCTGAGGTATGTTATAAGGAGCACACCTCATTTTTCACTTCTGTGCTGAGGGAAAACACTGATTTTGGCTCATGGGCAGGGCATAAACTGCTAGTGTGCTTGTGTGATGGAATTACATGTAGGTCAAGACGTTAGGACTTAATGTGAAACAAACATACCTAGGGAAAACTTCTCTCTTTTCATTATCACAACGCACAAATTCTTACTGTTCATAGTCCTTATATAATATTCTGATGATACAAAATAAAGTAAACCCAAGTCTTTTTAAGGCCAAGAGCTACTGTGACTTCTAAGACGGCTAGGAAGAAGGGAATGGACTGCAGCTGGAACAGGAGCAGAAACGATCCACCATAATTACTCACGGCACAAACAGATCCAAAGTATTAGGAACTGGAGGAGGGAAAAAGCCTGTATAATTGTTATTAGGACCTAAAGTTTACAACTAAATCAAAATATATAGTCAAAAGACATTCTGATATAGAGACTTTCATTTCAGATTTTTTTTTTGCCTGACTTGTTTCTCAATCTGTCTCCATCAGAACCTTTTGTTTCAATTCCTTTCTTTTTTAGGGTTGTATTTTACACATTTGGGGGCTCTCTTTTTGTACAAAAATTGGCATTTAATAGGGGAAAAAATCACCCACAATGCTGAGGTACTACCAATGTTTTTAGGGCTAAGGAATTTTATTTTTCCTAAAGTGCATCTAAATGTCTTAAGATAAATGTTCCCCTTTGATTTTTTTCCTTTCTCTTGTTCAGCAAGTTCCATTTTTTGAAATCACAAATTGCTAAAAAATAATTATTCTTTTCCATACCAATTTTTGTTCCCTGTACTCAACCTAAGAGGTCTTAAATCTGACACATTTACTTGCATCTTATCTATCTTTTTCCTGGCTACTGAAAATAAATTTGTTTTTAGCACTGATAGCATCCTAGCACAAAGGACTAACTGTAAGAAGACTGTAAGATTTGAAACCCCAAAATAGAAAGGATCTATACTCATTTTCTGATCTTGAAGCAAAATATGTTTCCCTATTTACTAAGATGTTTGTTATTATTTAACTTAAAAGTGAGGATTGGCAATCTAAAAGTATCTCTATCCTTTTGAAACAGATACAGACTGGTTTATTTTCTAAAATGTAGATCAGTTTGGACAGCCATTTCAGAGGCCCCATGGCAATTTCTCTTCTCTCCTAGATTAGATCTCTGACTCTAATCTAGCTTCTTCCTCCGTCCAGAGAACAACTGGCAACTATTGTAGCCTGTGAAATGTTTGGAAGTAATAGACATACAGTAGGGACAAGCCTATTGCTGTGCAAACCTGGGCAGTTCATTTTGTCATGTACTATAATGATTATATCACGCCACCAAGAATTCCTTAGAGATCCCCCAATTTTTCCTTAAAAAGGAGATGCTTTCCTTACAGGGAAAGTATGAACATCAGGATTTTAAGTCACCTACAGTTTTTTTCTCTACATGTTCTAAAACAAAGGTGGATTTTAACATGACAAATCAGCATTAAAGCAAATGGGTCTCCCTCAGATTTGAGAAGCAAATGGCTAAATGTGGCCTGTAGTGGCAGCCAAGGTCAGCTTTACTGGTGGTATTAGGAATGTTGCCTACTCTAACTAAGGTTGGAATAAAGACACTATTTTAAATCTGCTACTATCAAATAGTTAAAAATGCTTAAAAGTAGCTTTTTGGCCTTCTTTCATTTGTAACATATGCTGAGTGATTTCATGTCATTTTCCTCTAGATTAGAAAAATGTTTTTCTTAATTTTAATTCTCTATTTTTTATTTTATGGGTGGAATGATTTGTTTTTCAAAATACCAAAATAATTCCAAGACAGTTAATTAACTAATGCTCCCTCTATTGGTGGTAAGTGGAAATACTAGAGTCTTACAACACTGATATTTTAAAAACCCAAATTAGCAACAGAAAAATGGACTTTTCTTATTTCTGAGGCTGTTTCTCACTGACTTTTAAAACAGGTCAACTTTTTTTTTTTTTTTTTTTTTGACCGGTAAGGGGATCGCAACCCTCGGCACGGTGTGGTCAGCGTGCACCGGCCATCCCTATATAGGATCCGAACCCGCAAGTGAGCCATGGGGCCAGCCCCAAAACAGGTCAATTTTGGACACACAGTTCTTGGTAGGACTCTTCTTAGAAATCACAATGGGTGATACTCAAATAGTCAGTTAACCATCCAAGCATACATTAAAACTTCTAGCAAAATATTCACCGAATTAAGCACCGTAGGACCAAATCAAATCCACAAATACTCCAGTTGCACTAACCCTACTAAACATCACAAAGAACTTATGAAAAAGGCCCAAGTTAACCAAATGTCTAAAATATATGAAAAAAACAATATAATCCTTATAGAGTTGCTTGCCTTGGAAGATTTCCCCTGATTTGCTGCACAGTTTTTGTAAATAAAATGCTGACAGGAAAATTAGAAGGAAAATTAAATTACAATGAAAAGTAATTTTGAAATTAAAATACTCTCTCTTTTCTTCTTTTTAACATTATAGTTTGGTATTTCTGTTTTGTTTGAAGTGTGTTAAAATATGCCCAGCAATGAAGTCACTTTTGGAATTTTAGTTATGCTTAAGAATTCCTATATTTGCGTTGGAATCCCTTCAGGACACTGTCTGTATTGGAAAAATCTCAATTACAATATCTTGATCAGGACCGAGGAGAGAAATTCCAACTAGGAAGAGAGAGTGGCATTTAGGATGATGCAACACATTGGTGGCCTTTTGAATGGTGGATGTTGGCATCTCGGAAACTTTTGTTAATTTCCCTAAAACCCTAAAAGCAAGGGTTAATAAATCATCTAAAGAGTGATCATCTTATTGAGCCCTCTCAACCATGGTGGAAATAGTCAGAAAGTGATATTTGAAAGGAAGAAAGTAATTTTGGCATCAATGCATCTTGATCTGTAACAGGCTTCTCATAACAATGCTCTTTGTAGTTGTGAAGGGTGAGGAGGCATGGTAGAGTTTTGTGAACTCCTCCTGGCTGACCACAAAAGAAAAGAACCCATTTATAAAGACCTCTAGACTACTAGTGTTTCACCAAAGAAATAAATCAATAGAAATTCTAGAATCATAAGATCTCAATGAAATTTTGGAGAAGCAAGAAATCTGTTTCTGAAAGATAAAGTCCCTCCCATGAAAAAGAACAGAAGTCTAGATGGATCAATTGAAAAAAATATTCAGTGAAGCAACTTAAGCTTGCTAAAAGTCAAAGAACTACATATCAAAATACAAAGCAGCAGTTCAAATTACAGCAGGGATGGGCTGGCCACAGAGGCCCTCATCAACCCAGGCAATACTTAAAATAATAAAAATTAAGAAAAATTAAAAAAAAATATGAAGAAAATATCCTTCCTCTCTTTCAAATATAACTTTAGTTACCTTTTATTCTTTCTATCTGGAAGCAGTATTGCTAACCTTAACAGTCTTGACTTACCAAAAAATATATATATGTGTGTGAAATAAAATAAAAGAGAAGGGATTGGTGGCAGTGTATACAAAACCAAAATGAAAAAAAAAAATTACTTTTAACAATCTCAGTTTTTTTGTTTTTTTTTTTACACAAATACTGTTGTAAATATATTAAAAAAATCAGCATTCTATCTGGTAAACGTCACTTTTGCCCCTCTATAAAATTTTGAATTAAAAAAGCCTCAAGAACTTTTTATTGTTCCCCCCACCCTCCATTTCTCTTTCTTTTTCTCTTCCACAAGAATATATCCTGACACTTTTTTTTTTTTTTTTTGCAAAGATTGTTGGAAATAATCCTTCTCTTGTACCTAGAAACATAGGTGCAAAGCTCTGATATCTTTGTTTTATCTGCATTCCTGCCTTTCATGAAAGTCCCTCTTGATTGTGCTGAGGCTGTGGCTCAGCGAAGACACTGAATAAATACGATAGCCACTGTTGCTTGTTGCTGGTCCAAGTCTTCCTGGCTTCTGCTGAAAGAGGGGGATACAGAGGAGGTGGGCCAGGGTGTGTGGCCCCAGGCAGAATCTCGGGGAGAAGCCTGCCATTCGCCCTTCTTTCCCACACACCAAACCCACTGCCCCTTCCCACCCCCACAGCCCTTTTTGGAATCAGACAACATGGTAGGTGGAAAACAGCAGGGCCTTTCCTCTGGGTTTTCAACCAGAAGCGATATTCCACAGTTTTAACTGGTTACTGTGAAGTCCAAGCGGCCAGAATTGTGAAAATGTCCATTGAAACACTGCAAGCGGTGTATTTAAAGACAGTAGGCCTTTTAGATTTTGTTATATATTTTTGTAGTGCTCTTCACAAGTGAAAAAAAAAGTTTGTTTTTTTTTTTTAACTTTTTTTTTTAAAGACTTTTTTTGTAAAGAAGGTTGTATTTAGAGGCCAGTAGCTAGAGATCCAACCAGTGGACCTCTTGAAGCACTACCAGGCCTTAAGGCCACCATCCGAGGGAGACTGGGAAAACTACTATTCACCCGAGCCTCCGGAAATGTAATGTACCAGCAGGCAAAAAACAGTTCTTCATGTAGTACAAAATGAAACGAAACAAAAACAAAAACAGAAAGTAAAAACGAAACCAAAACATTTCTTAAATTCTAGTGCCATAGCTTTTTGTTTGTTTGTTTGTTGTTTTGTTTTGTTCATAAGAAAGAGAGAAAGAGACTACTTATCCGTCAGACACATGCATCCTCATGTGGTCGTTGAACTGCTCGATTTGGTCAAACTTTGCAGGACAGACGGAGCAGACGTAAGTGGTCCCCTCCGTGCAGGCCACCACGCCTGGGGGGCCGGCGCGGGCACCTGGGGGTGTGCCTGCTGGAGGGGTCCCGTTGCTGGCACTGTGCAGGGCCACGTGTCGCTCCAGGAGGGTCTTGTGGGAGAACTTCTTTTTGCAGATGTAGCATTCATAGGACTTCTCCCCGCGGTGGAGGCGCATGTGCACGTTGAGGGAGCTCTTCTGGGTGAAGCGCTTGTTGCAGATGCTACACTGGTATGCCCTCACTCCTGTGTGTGTCACCATGTGCTTGATAAGGTAATCCTTTAAGGAGAAGGAGCGCCAACAGATGCTGCATTGGTGGGGCTTCTCACCTGTTGATGTGGGAAGAGACAGCAAGCAGGGCAAAGCAAGACATAGCAAGGGTGGGAGAATGAGAGACAAAAAAAACGAGACAACAAAAAAGAAAAAAAAATTAAAAAAAAATAAAATCTGATTGCTGAATGGGTCATCCTTGTTTAGAAAAATCCAGGTCTTCCTGGCCTCTCATGTGCAGAGAAAACTTGCTTTAAGATGATGCCAGGATAGTCTAGAGTTTTCCATTTCCCCATGCCAGAAAATGGCACTCTTGGAAAGCTATAAGACATTTCCTGCTAAGAGTCTTGAAAGGTCATTCTGTGGTGAAAAGGGAGGACTATTTTTTAAGGGAGTCATTTTCAGTGTAATCATTAGGGGATTTAACTGTTTTTTCCATTCACAATATCAAACTCATTTAAGAAATGAGAGAGAGGAAAGATCTTTGGAGATATGGCGTTCTCTAGAATCTCTGGGAACTAAGACTATTGGCCATATAGCTTGGGTCTTTGGAGACAGTCCCCACTTCCAGTATTCTGTCTAGTAAATGCACCTGTACGTTGTCTGTAAACCTGGAAAATATTTGTCAACATACGATTATGCCATTTTGAAGAGCTACATTTTCAATTTTATCTATTTTAGGCAGAACTCTTCCTAAAAAGTAACTTAATGTTAATTGGCTATTCTGTACTGACTGCACTGAGCTGCTGATTGACCTCGCCAGGGGTGGAGGTTGAGTGGGTGATGGACAACATAATGTTCTCAGAGTAAATGGTCCCGTTCAAATCTAGGCACCAACACACTGCCCACCACTCTGACAAATCACCAAAGGCCTTTGATACTACTTACCTCACTGTGCAGGTGTTGACATAAAATACACATGAAATCACTCTGCAGACCATCAAAGGTGGTGTGGGAATACTCACATGGTATTCTTATTACAAGGCCATTCCCCTCCCCCCACTCCATTAAATGGTTCCACATGCTCTTTGAACTCTTGGGTCAATTTTTAAAATAGATTTTCTGTCTATTTGCTCTCAACCTGTCGGCAGAAACCCTTTTTTCTCCTCAGTTTACTGCTTTGGTTTGCTTTTGGTTTAGAAACCAAAAAATTCAACTTGTTAAAAACAGTAAGGTAAGTAAGAATACTGAGGCACTGAATGGCGAGAAGTGTTCTGTAAGTAAAGTCCAAGGGCCTGTGACATCTCGTCGGACAATTACTTAAAGACCTGTTTTTGTTTGTGCTGTTTGTTCTCAGCTCTGCTCTAGACAGGTGAGATGAGCTGCATTAAGGTGTTCGGTTCATCTCTCCCACCTCATTACTGATTACCCAATGTAGGCACCCACCTCAGAGAAGAAAGTCCTTCCATATACTCTTCCAGATCCAGCCTAAAGTCCAAAGCCTGTGAAACTCCTTAGGATAATATGAGGGTAATTCAAAAAGTTCATGGAAAGATTTGTATTATCTTTTAATTCTATTTTTCCATGAACTTTTTGAAGTACCCCTGTATTTCCACATCTGAACTATCCAACAGGGTAAGAAATCTACTTCTTAAATTTGAGTTAATTTCCACTTAAAATATGTGCCTTGACTGTGTTCCCATTTTTTTTTCCCACTATGAAACACAAGAGATTCGATGCGTCATGATAATAGCAATGAAAACGATCGCCACATATTGAGTGCTTACTATGTGCCAGGCTCAGTGTTAAGTGCTTTATTTTCATGATCTGTTTTATGAAACTTTCTCTCATCAGAAAGTTGTTTTGTTGTGTTTGCAGACATAAAAGTATCTTGAAGCACACTGATAGGACAGTATGATGCAAAGGATCACAGGTTAAAAGAGAATTTCAGTTTTGGGATAAATTGGGAGAAGTTAGAGAAGCCTCATTGCTAATAATCCGTTTGCTGAAGAGTTCAGTCTGTGCATAGTGCTTATGTTGGTAAATTTTTTTGAAATGAGAGGTTCCGTAAGAGAGAGAGTCACGCACATTATTTTTAGTTGAAACGTTTCTGTCAGCTGCAAACATGCTTGGAACTCAGCTGGTCTTTGCCATCCTTGTACTTTCAGTGCAATTTATGGAGGCTACGATAGGCTGGCCAGCTATCTTTTAAAACATGTCCACTTGTCACCTTTAATGGGAAGCATGCCTTAAATTCCAGATGGTATTTTGGCTGCTAGGAAGTTGAAACTTTGTCTGTGTTAAAATGCTCTTGCTGTTTGAAACTTTCACCTTCTAACTCTGTGTTTTTCCTCTGGCAAGGTCACTGAGGAAGGCTTTTTACGTTCACACCCTTCTAATCTGACTATAAATTGATTCTCACAGTTGTCATCTCTCCCTCCGTAGCATGTATATGTATGTTGTTTGTATGCACATATTATCGGTTCTGCCATTAATTATCCGTGTGACCCTGGGCTTTTTAAATGTTTTCATCTCTCTGGGTTTATTTCGCCTTCTGTAAGGGAGGAGTTGGGCCAAGTGCTCACCGTGGCCCTCTGTAGATTTAGTGGGCTTCTGCCCAAGATGGTCCACAACCCCTGAGGACTCCAGTCCTGGCGTTGTCAGCGAATGACCTGAGGGCAACTTGCTTAATCACTCAATGCATTAGCAGCTCCACAATTGAAATAGGACAGAAAAATAGTATGATAGTTAATGAGGAAAAATGTTTGCAAGGCATTTGGGAGCTCCTTAACGGAAGGTGATCTCTATAATCATTACGGTGCTGTGATGGTGGAAGATAGGCATTTCAGGAACTGTGTCCTGAATGGGGTATATTTTCAGATTAGTCAGGTGCCTGCAACTTTCATTTCTGTAAATATGGGTTTGAAACAATATCACTCAGCAGAAATGTTAATGTTTTTCGCCCATTATTTCCCTGCATATAACTTATAGAAATCCCAAAAGGGCTTTACACATTATACATGAAATGGATGTGGTCTACTGATTGTTGCTCTCCAAGCGAAGTTATGAAAAGTGAAGATAAATGGTAGGAGACGGTTTTCCAGGTTTGAGCCTATGGTCGGAAATGGCAAGCCTGATTTGTTAGAAAGGGACACGAAGTACAAAGTGGATACCTGAATTATAACATGAAGGGGAAGCTCATATAAACCCCTTCATTTTAAAATGATCCATTTTGGGACTATACAGATGTAAGAATCAGATATGAATTCTATTTTCTTGGCTGACTGACTTGGGTGTGTTATTTAACCTCTCTAAGCCTCAGTTTCCTTATCTATAACTTTGAGAATAATACAGTAAGTCCCTGTCTTGAGAAGTTGTCTTGAAAATTAAAGAGATAAAGCACTTAGCACAGAGTATATGGTCATTTTAAGAAAAATTAAACTTTTCTATTCAGCACAAAGGAACTGAGGATAAATGAAACCAACTGAGAAATGACTTGCATGGCATAGGGAAGCCAATCCAGCCAATCCGGAATTAAAAAAAAATTGCTTCAGATAATCGATTAAGCAAGTGATTATGTTGCAACTGTGTAATTCAGAGTTAAGGGTGTATTCTACTCTCAACTCCAGATGGTAATGGAAAGAAGTGGTATCATGAATAAAATGTCAGTAAATAGCACAGGCAGAGGATTCCTCAGCAAGCAGCAACTGGGCATTGGAGGCAGAGAAACCAAACAGCAAGTCCTTTACTGCCTTTCCGGAGTAGGGTGGTGAAAGTATATATTTTTCTTATTTTTCAATGCCTGCTCTTCAACTCCTTCTCATGGGTCAGCTCTGACACTTACTCTATCATGACTGATAACTGAAGAAAAAAAAAAAAGGAAGAAAGATACTGCTTAGGTTTCTACACACAGAGGGTTATATGCCCAAAGCTCACAAAGTTCAAGTAAAAGCTATCCCAAGGGCCAAGACACATCAATTTTGAATAATGCCCTCTGTATTGGGGGCTCAGCAAGAGCCCACTTATACTACTGATTCTTTCTCATTCTTAACCAAGCTTCTCCTTGGCTGCAGAGAGGACAGAGAATGCTGTTAGGACGTTTTTCAGAAGCACTATTCCCACCTGCCTCTCCTATTTTCTCTGCCTCTCCTTCATCTGCTCTAGCATAGTACCTCTTTGGGTGCATACAGTGAGGGGTCAGAAAACCAAGAAAGGGTGCTTGGTGAGACAGCAGGCAGCAAGGAAGGAAGAGGAAGAGGAAGAGGGGAGTATGGGTAGGGAAAGGTGGCCACTGGTGTGGAGAGCAAAAGGAGTCCTTCAAAGCGCAGGTCCTCTGAATGGGGACAATCAAAATTGGATCAAAAAACAGGAGAGGCTCAGTCTCAACAATGGAAGTTGCTCAGATGCAATCATATGGAGCTTTTACTAGCTGCAGGGTTTGCTCTCCACCCAGAGAAGTCTGGTTAAAGGAGGCCCACACACCAGAGATGCGTTTGGTATAACTGCCTACTAGCGTTTCTGTCTACTTCCTGGGGTGTGATCTGGTGCCAGCTTGGACTGTGAGGCAGTCTAGGAGGGACTGCCTATTGGGGACACACTGATTCACGAAACATCTGTTGCTTCAGTGACAACTAAAATATTTTGGTGGTGAGCAGAATTTTGACGATCTCATGGAACTTCATCTATGTTACTTGACTTTCTTACAGCTTTATGAATGGGGTAGACATTAACAATGGTAAATGAAGATGGTAGCTCCAATTTGAGAGCTGTACTTACTAATCCCCTAAAGATCCCCAACATGTCAATAACATCTGAGAGTACAATACCAGCAAAATCCAGATTATCTTCCCCTCCCCTGTTAACAATTTCTTACTTTCTGGATTATGTTGCAAAATGTATGATGCTGCTACAACATTTATAACATATAACATGTGCTCCTAAATGGCTTTGATCATTTCCATTTATAGTTAAGTGTTTTCACATAAATTATGTTATTTAATTCTCAAAGCAACCATGTAAAGTATGTACTATTAAGATCTAAAAAACTGAGGCTCAGGTTGGTTATAGAATGTATCCATGTCACTCAATCAGAAAGTGGTAAAACCAAGGCTTTCCTACTCCAAACCTTATACTCATTTTTTTATTCCCCTTATAAATTTATAATTAATAAATTATATTAATTTACTTAATATAATTAATAGCCCAAGTTCCATATAAGGATTATCTCATCATTATCTGGATGTCACTATTGTTACCCTATTGCCAACATTGTTATGTTACTATTATCACTAAATCTATTTACATTAAATTCATGGCTGAAATAGCTGAGCTTCTCATAGTAACAAGCAAAATTATCATAAGAACAGAGGATACCAATGGGATAAAAACAGTCACCAATGAATGGGCTGCTGATAACATGAGTCAGACAAAGACCAAAACATCTATATTTTGTTGCTGAAAAAGAATACAAGTGGGAACACAGATACCTGTACAATACAAGGGGTCTTCAAAGAGTTCATAGAAAGATTCGTATTATCTTTTAATTCCATTTTTATACTAGCTAAATCTGGCAACCCTCCACATAGAGGTAAATAAATAGCCCAAATGTCATCCTGGTCATTTTGATTATTACATATTCTATTTTGTTACACAGAGCAAGGTAAGAACAAATAAAACATGGTATCTGAAACATGTTTAGATCCTTGGAGAAAGTACTTAATATATAAATATACAAAGTTTTTTAGCAAAATTTCTGAGGAACTATAATCATAAAATAATAGCTCTGTGGAAACAGATCATTCATCTTTTTGGAAGTAGGTCAATATAATTAGAGAAGGATTTAATTCATTCATCGATCAAGTGTTTATTATGTGTAAGGTATTATGCTGGGTACACTGACATATGATACTTCAAAAAGTTCATGGAAAAATTGAATTGAAAGATAATATGAATCTTTCCATGAACTTTTTGAAGAGCCCTTGTATGCATATGTATGTATATATGTGTGTGTTTCTACTCTCACAGAGTTTACATTTTAATGGGAAGGTGTAAAGATGACTACATAATAATAATACAAGTTAGTACTGCTAAGTCCCAAGTACATTTGCCATGATACCTATGCAGTTTGGAAGACTCAGCTCACTTCTCACATGTGAGAGATGAGCTTCTGTAATACAATTTATCCACTACAAATCAAGCTTTTATCCATAACTCTAATTTGCTTTTTCTAAACACACAGATTCTTATTAGTGGAATTGCAGTGAATAATGTTACGTAATAAAAGTAAGTTGATGCCATCTTCTTCCTAATTCCCCAGGCTCAGCTCTGTAGGAGAGTGATTCTCAACTTTAGCATGTATCAGGGCTTGTTAAAACACAGATTGCTGGGCTCCGTCAGAGCTTCTGATTCAGCAAGTTGGGGGGAGGAGCATGTGAGAATTTGAATGCTGCTGGTATGGGGATCCCACTGCTTGAGATATTTTTACATTTTTCCTATTGCTTGCTTCCATATCCATGTTGACATCAAGGCTTATTCTTCTTTGTCCCTTGTCTTTTCCTTTTATTTCTATTCCTTTATTTTGGTCCCTGTTTTTTGGAGGAGATGTAGAGGAGCCCTGCTTTGTTCCATAACAGAATGGGTTTTGTTATATTTGTTTTTTTCTCTAATTCTCTTGCTTTTAAATATGTCCTCAACTTTTGGTATCCTTTCTCATAACTTTTATGAAGCTGCAGTAAGTGTAAAGGTAATAAAGTTCTACCATGGTTTGTTTGGCCATGAATAGAGAGTGGTCAGGTGAGGGATTTTCTTCTACTCTTGTAAAAATCATTAAGGAATTAAAAAAAATGTTCTTGTAAAGGAAATTCAAGAGAAACCCAAGAAGTATCACAATGCTTCAGCATTTGAATTCAGTAGAGGACAGAAATGAGTTGAAAGTGTATTATTCAGAGATGGGAGACAGAGCAAAGAAACTCAATGTCTCCTGAGTGGAGGGGGCAAAAGTAATAATGATGATAATTTTTTAAAATTAAGTAATACTTTGTTTTATGAAAAGCTCTCACATGCATTATACTTTTACAGCTACTCCAAAGGCAGGAGAATTATTCATTTTAAACTCAAAGAAACAGGGCTGTGAAATCAAGTGACTTGCTTAGGGCCACACAGCCATTTAGAAGAAACAAAACTGGACCCAAATCATCTAATTCCAGTACAATCATCTTTCATTCATGCCTCCACTGTAATCTTTATGGAATATGCTTTACAACTAGGGCTTCTAGTTCTCTAAGTTAGAGCTTGGCTCCAGAGTCAATACAGACTACTTATTTGTTTCAAACACTTTTCATGAATATGTGGATGCTTAACATAGAAATACTCAGAATTTTAATTGGAACCCAGATCTCAGAATTGATTCTCTGCAGTTGTTGAAAGCAAGTGCCATCAACATTAAACTTGGAGGTGCTAAAATGCAAAGCCAGTTACTACATAGGTCTACCTTGTTTGCATAGTAGTTGTAATAGAGATAACCCACATTTCTTTTCTTTCAGCTCTGTCAAGCTACTCTTTCTTAATAGGATTCTTTTCAGTTAGGCTAGGGGTAAGAACACTGAGTCCATCTCTATTCTTCCAAGTATCCCCAGTACTCTTTAGAATCTTTTTATACTCACATTTGGTCTTTTTGTTCTGGATTTTTATCACTTCCACTGAGGTCTTGTAAAGTTGTGAGGCCCCATTTTTTTTTTTTTAATGTTTTCCCAAGAAATTGGAGAGCACTTCTTGACCAATGTTCTTAGGTTAGGGACTCCCTCAGTTAGACAAAAGCCTTCAAAGACAAATGGGCTTTCCAAATTGCCACTGCCAAAGAATTCTGGAGTGAAAGGGAAGAGTGCTGCTTCTTTTAAGTGAGGTGTTTGATTGATATATGTCCATTTACTAATTGTTTCCAGAAATTGGCCATATTATATAAACCAGTACAAAAGCCTTCATAATTTACTGAGGACCTTGAGATCTGAAGACCACACTTTGAGCATAACTCAGATGTATAAAATGACTTTAGCTTTTGCATTGGTGACATCTAAGTGTTCAAAACCATTGCAGTTTTTCTCATGGGCAAATCTAGTTACTTGGGTTAACCACAGAATTCTTTGGTGAATCCATTGGAGAGGTATTTATATATCAAAAAGACAATTTTTGGTGGTACACTGAAATTTTATGCTGCAAATTTAAAAACTTATTTTAATATGTGATCTAATATAATGAATGAGTTTTATATCCGATAGGTCTACTGGAAGAGATGCTCGGAAGGACAGAGTAGATATGTTTATGGATCCAAGACCAGCAAAGTCACTTTTGGCTAAGGAGACACTCCCACAAATCTTTCTCCCCAACCCTTAATTTGATGGCTTATAAGACAGTTACTCAGACGAGGAAAGTATACTAACTATCTGTAAATCATAAGTTGTTCTATAAATAAAAATATTGCTATTTGATTAATTCACCTAATAATGATGATACCCATACCACATGGAAAATTTCCCTTGATTGATCTCAGGTAATTAATGCATTCACATTTACCCCAACTCAATACAGTAGTGACTTACCACTACCTAATTTTCTTCCTAAACTCAGTAGTGAGTCACTATGCTTATTTGGAGGTATGAAAACTGTAATCTTTAACAACTGATTCCCGTAAAGGCACATATAATGATTTACATAATGCCCTCACTCAAGTTAAACTGCAAAGAAGGCAAAGTGCATCTTAAGCAATGTTCTATTTCAGTTGTCACTTCCATACCTTGGATACCTTGTCTCCATATCTGTTGACTTCATTCCTTTCTAGTCCCCAATTTAAACTTGTCTGGTTTTTGTCCTATTTCTTAGATTCTTACAAGCTGATATTAGGAACAAGGTTGCTTTGAGAAACTAAATTGTTTTCATGTATTGGAATTCAAGTATATAACTTCTTTGGCAAATTACATGCCATTTAACAGGGGTATTCTGGAACCAGAGGTTTACCAGAGATTCTTAAGAATTTCGAATATGATGATCATCATTGTGGTAAGTATTTTTAGGCATAAGAAAATCTATGTGAAATCATAATCATATAGGTTTAGTTTCTACTTGCATGTCTATCTCATTAAGGAGCTAGGAAAGAGCACTGGCTGGGAGGTCAGGAGATCTTAGCTCTGGAATCATGGAATCCAGGGATGAAAAACCATCTTGCCCATCTTGATGACTGAAACCCTTCTAAACATCCCTATGAAATTATCATTCGTTCTCTCCTTGAATACCTCTAATTATAGGAACTTACTCCCTTTGGAAGCAGTTTATCCCATCTTAGAACAGCTCTGATTATTAACAAACTTTTTATTTTATTTAATGGAGAGAATCTCCACATAGCTTCCAATCATTGGTCTAGTTCTACCTTTTGGAGCCAAACAGAACAAACTCTAATGTTTCCTCCTCCTAACCATTTTAATAATGCTAATAATAGTTACCATTTTAGAGTGCTTGTTAGGTGATAAGGAACTATACTAAGAACTTCACATATATTACATAAATTCTCCAAACAGCACTATAAGGAAGTTAAATCACTATTATTCTCATTTTACAGACAAGAAAACTGAAGGATGGAAAAGTTAAGTAATTTTCCCAAGGTGACAAAGTTTGATAGGGACTAAACCTGAATTCAAAACAGGCAATCTGGCTCCAAACCTCAAGTTCTACTTCCTCCGAAGCTGAAATACTTGAGTATGGCTTATATGATGCCCTGAGTCTTCTCTTCTGTAGCCTAGACATTCCTAAGACATCCCTCCTCTATAAAGGGTATCTGCAACTTTGTCTTTTGGTGGCAGGGTGCTTCATTCCTATTATGGGGGCACAGCTGGGGCTTCTAGAAACAGATTATAGTGGGGTCTCTTTAAAATCTGAAAGATAACTCCAAACCTTCCCTTTCACATGCTGTCCTGCCCTTCCCTTCCCACAGCCCTCTCAGCACCCTGGCCAATCAGGCCTCCAGGGGGGCCTGCACTCACCTGTGTGTACGAACATGTGCTTGACGTAGTTCTGTTTGGCGGTGAAAGTCTTGTTGCAGAGAGTGCACTCATAAGGCTTTTTTTCGCCTTGCCCACTGGCTGTGCTGTGGCCTGCAGATGAGGCCAGGGGCTGTGGCGCTGGCAGCTGTGCAGTAAAGGTGGACAGGCCGGGCTGGGACACTGTCACAAACTGGGTCTGCTGGCCTGGCAAGGGCTGTGGTAGGCTGAAGAGGAAAGGCTTAGGGCCGCTGCCCGCGGGTTGGGTAGTGAAGAGGGCCGGCAGGTATGTGTTGCCAGCTGTGCCAATGACCTGTGTGTTGCTGGTCAAGGTCAGAGGCATCCTCAGGTTGCTGGTGAGGGTTTCTGTCTGGCGTAAGTAGAGCTGAGTACTTGGCAATGGCTGCCCAATGGACGTGTTCACCGAAGGCTGTTGTAGGACGCTCTTGTCGGAGCTGTTGCTGACAGTGATGACTGTGTTGTCCATCTCCATCTCGTTGCTTCTCTCTGGAGAGGAGGCACCTGCTTCTAGCTGGTTCGGCTGCGGACCGCCCTCAGCAGAGGCTTCCGCAGGCTGCTCTGGTTGGGCGGGCTCTGCCTGGCCGTCCCGCGCCGCCCCAGGCCCAAACTGCTGCTCCACCGAGTCGGGCTCGGTTCCTATGGAGGAACTGACGCCAGAGTCGAAGCTTTCGCCTTTGGGCTCACTCTCGGTGCCCTCGGCCTGGTCGGTGTCTTCTGTGCACTCCTCGGATTCGTTGCGCTCCAAGATCTGCACCCTTTGCTGCCCATAGTAGTCGTAATCGTCCTCCATCTCCTGCTTGATGTGGATGTTGCCCACCAGGGTCTGGATACGCACGGGCCGGGGCTGCTTGCGGCAGTGCGTGGTCTCGGGGGTGGTAGACAGGTAGCGCTCCATCTGCTGCGAGCGCTCATGGATGCGCGTGATCCAGCTGGGGTCTTCCATGTGGTGGTCGCGGGGCAGACCCAGTGCAGTCTCGTGGTGGCTGACCACTGCACCGCTGTAGAAGGAGCGCTCACCACTGCCATTCTGCATGGAGCATGCGTACAGCGCCGAATAGATCCTGTCCACACTGTGCTGTGGGTGACTCTGCAGATATCCCGACTCTGTGTCGCTGCTCTGGCCTGATGTTCCTGACTCGGGAGTGCCCCTTGGTGTGTCCTGGCCCGAGTCCTGGATCCCCGGGAATACATCGCCCACATTCTGTGACACGATGCGCGTGCACTCATCAATGACTGTTTTGATCTGCAGGATGCTGGCGGCCGTGAGGATCTGCAGAGCTTCCGACTGCGAGACACGCAGCACACCGCTGTACATGAAGTCAATGAGCTTTTGCACCGACTGCACTGACACCACCGACGGGATCTCGATGTCGCTGTAGCCCAATAGCAGCTTGTCCTGAAAGAAGGGGCTGCCGGCTGCCAGCACGCAGCGGTGTGCACGCAGCATGCTCCCGTGGATGCGCACCGTCACGTCACAGAAGTGGCCACGGTTGCGCTGCTCGTTGAGGGTCTCGAGCACGGAATTGCTGAAGTTGTGAAGGTTGATGCTGTGAATGCGCTCGGTCATCCCCTTGCAACTGATGTCACCTGCAGCACGTCAAGGCAGACACAAAACAGGACATGGGTCAGATCTAGTGGCTGTGTCTCTAACACCTAGGACTCAGGAGTAATGCTCATGGCTCCTAGAAGCACTCTCCTTGCAGACACAAGAAGGGAGATGGACAGACTGTACCATACAAGCCTTAGGAATGGTGGACTAGGGGGAATAAGGCCTTGGATTTTGCCCCATTCTAGCCTCGGTGCCCCAGATTTATTGGGTATTGAATCCATATTAACCCCCCCCCCCCCCCCCAGAGCTTCAGCAGAACTGAGGTTGTCCAGATGGGTCATTTGTCTGCTATTCCTACTACTTCAGCAGAAGAACTGAAAGGGAAACAGAGGACTCGTTCTCATGGAACAATGTATGTTCACTTTAGACAAGCCTGAGCCCAGGTCCTCTGGGAAAGTTTAGACTTTCCCCAACTTATCAAAGTTCCTTATTTTATTCCTAGCCAGTGACAATATTCATAGTTAACAAATAAATCCCCTTCCTATTAATCTATATGGTATATTACCAAAACCCATACCATGTATGCAAAAATTCTTAGAAAATTCACCCCAGACTAATGTTTACCAAACAGCTGCCACCATGTTTTCCAGATGAGGAATGGGCTACAGAATACAATCTGCTAGCTAAAGAAGCATCGCATACTGCTTTCTGTATCTACTCGTTTTTCTTGTCACCTCTGACAATCTGTTTGAGCACTTTCTAGGGTGGTTGTGTCTGAATTTTCTGAGGCTTACTGAAGAAGGAATGTTTAAAAGGTCAGAGATGGCAGTGCTGACTGGGGAGACTTTAGTACCCTAGGTGATCACATTTATCATTCAAACTGGGCACTTTTAAGACTGAAAGCACTGTTAATAATTAGGCCAGAATAGCAGGAGTAAAGCAGGAGTGGGATAACAGGGTACTCTATGCACTTGTTAAAGGGAAGTATTAAACAGCCCCTAGGAGGAAGGCAACAGTCAGCTACCACCCCTACACTTCAGGCTGTGCAGACAAAGGACATGTTGGGAACATTTAGATCCAGATTGAAAAGGAAAACAGATGCTTATTGCACTCAGTCCTATTTTTCTACCTGGCTCTGAAGAATCTCTCTCTCTAAACAATTCTTCAGTCAGATACCCCATTCTTGCCTTCATAGCCGAACAATCAACTTGGGATAGGCCAAGTAAGTGGGCTTTCAAAACCAAGTGGTCCAAGTACTGATCGTTGGCCTGTGACCAGATCTCTATGTCATTTGAGAAGCAACCCCAGAGGTACTGGCCTGCACACAGAAGGAATGCCCACCTCATCAGGCTCTTTCTCCTCCGCCTGAAGAGAGAGGACCTGCTCAGGAAAGTCTGAGCATAACTAGCTTTTCTACCATGCTTCCATTGATCACTCTCATGCTGTCTGAGCTTAATTTGATAAATGCTTACTTCAAGCTCCGTGTTCACATTCAGTGATACAATTTGCATTAATTTATGTAAGAGAATTCCTTCTTGTTTCAACCTCCATCAGCTCTGTTTTGTGCCTAAAATACTGTGTTAGGCTACGGCTTCCATCTTTTTCACTTATGCAAAACAAACTCTCTTTGCCAGATTAAAGGATCATAGTGAATATCCTATAACTGTGCTGATACAAAATATGGCCCGAGAGGAAGGCACCAATAACCCAGGAAGGGATGTTAAGAAACTCAGCAGACCGAACTCCGAGTTCTTGCTGAGTTTCCTGTGCATGTATATACCATGATAACAACAAGAACATTTTTTTTTTTTAGAACTTACCATGCGTCAGTCACCATTCTAACTACTTTATGTATACTATTTAATTTAATCTTTACAGCAACCATAGGGAATAGGTAGTATTGTTATCCCCATGTTAATGATGAAGAAATTGAGGCCAGAGAAATGAAGAAACTTGTTCAAGGCCACACAGGCAACTGGTTATAAAGCTGGCATTTGAATCTATGCAGTCTGGCTCTAGAGTTCACCCCCTTTACTGCCTCACTATATCACATGCTTTGCCCTTGGATGAGGGCTGGGCCTTAAGTGTCCCTGTGTCTGCTGTAAAGCTGTGTAAAAAGGTTTGCCTAGTACTCCCTCGAGCTGCTTATACCTATCTGTGATTTAGCATGGCTTTCATGTTTCTAGGCTTGAGGCTTCAACATAGCCTCAGTCATCTAACTTGAAGAACATATTTTTTAGATGAAACAATGTGAGAAATTAAACGACTTGTCCTGGCACTAAAATGTAGAGTTATCTAGACACAATTTTACTATCACCAAGATCTCTTTCATTTAAGTAAAACAGTAAGCAGTAAAACTGGTTTTATCTGTGATAAAATCACCATCTCTGAGTAGGAAGGCTTTATTAAAACCTTTTTTTCTGCACAGGTGAAAACAGCCCTTAAACATACTTTTGCTCATAGCACCAGTGACGATGATAACAGTAGAGCTACCATATATGACAGAATTGTCTTCTTTCAGAAGAAGACAGATAATTCTGGGAAGCAGCTCCATCACAATTATCATAATAATATACACGTAGTGTTTTACAGCGTACAAAACTCTTTCATATATAACATCTCATTTATTCCTTACAACAATCCTATGTTTTTAGGATAAGGCTTATTATTACTATTTTATGTAAGAGGAAGGTGAGGCCCTCAAAGTGTCAAAATGACTTGCCCCAAGTTTTACACAGCTAGCCAGTGACAGAGTTAGGACTGGAACCCCTTGCCTCTTGATGCTCTTTTCACTGTAAGACACTGGATCACTGAGGAATGAAACTTGAATTGCTAAAGGTAGGCTCATCCTAATTGTTGGTAGAAAATAATTAAGACATTGAAAGAGATGATGGAGGTTGCTTCAGAGATGAGAATTGGTCAATGGTAAAAGCTGACATTATTTCACACATTCATTCACATGCACACATGCATACACACACATGCAATTTCATGAGAAAAATTCAAACTGCTTGTTTGACTGAACTGGATTACAAATTTAGTCTATCTAAACAATCAGGTCATCTGCTAAGTAGTCTGTTTTGATTATTGCAGTAATATTGCCACCAACTTCATTAAATACCACAGAGACAAATTTAAACTACACACATATACAACCTGACCTGACAAGCCTATTTGGATCTTTGTAGACACAATTCTTAAACATCTCCCTGAGTACACTGGTGACATACTGCAGTGAGCAGCCGTGAAAGGCAGAATCATTTTGCTGATATGGGTACAGATGTGATGGGGGACCCTGCCTCTCCATTCAAGCGTGCCTCATTTCTCCAGCACACAATGCTGAAGCAATTCCTTTCCCAGGCTTTCTTTTATTTTTAACACTAATACAGTGGGAAAAAGTTTCTGCCACAGCAAGGCAAAGTCCAAGCTTTTGTGAAGACGTCCTTTTCATCCAATGGGCATTAATGTATAGATTCCAATGGAATAAATCTGAAATACTCTACTGTAGAAGATTTGTCCCCCATTGAAAACAAATCTTGATTAGATGGTTATTCAGGGACTGTATAGGAAGGAATGGTGTGAAAATGCTAACTCCATTCTTTCCTAGATTGGCACTGAATAGGCATTTGGGCTATTCAAAATAAAAAACAAAAACCAAAAAAAACCCCAAACTCTAACCCTCTCAACTCTACAAAACCACACAACTTTACATAGATTATGTGTATTTGAGGATGCCTCCCACCCCAAAAAATACTCACAGCAGTACGAACATAGAACTGATGGTAAAATGAAAAAAGTGATAAAATAGTTCTCTGTGTGTCTTAAAATAACCTACCATCCTTTTCACCAGAGTAAAAACCTAGTCATCCAGTGATGGTATTCACCAGAAACATGCAAGGAATTTTGCTTCTGAAAATGACAATATATTCTAAGTGCCTGGGTTCTATGAGAGAGCACAACATGGATGGGGCTGAAGCAGGGTGAGCACCGAAGGGAAAATCTGCCTGTGGTGAAATAGGAGACAGAGGGCCTGGCTCTGTTTTGTTGGAAGCCAGTGCCTGCCTGTCCCTTAAGCTGCAAGAGCCCAGGGATAGGACTTAGCATGAGAATGAAAAGCTGCTTGTGCACTAGAGAAAACGAACAAGAAAGGAAACAGCAGGCAATGCAATCTCTTTTAATTAGGTGTGAAATCCAGTCCTTTCTCAGTCAGGAGAGCAAAAGGATATATCAAATGAGGCTTGTACAAGGGTAAGGTGCTGTAGAGGGGGATGGGAATGTGAAGTCTCTGTGACTTGGGAGGAAACACCAGCTCTCAAATTAAGATCAATATGAATTTTGGTCAACTCAACAGGTTTAAGTCAAACTGTAGGGCCGAAAAGCCCTTGAGCTTTCAATCTGAGGCATCAGGCTCAGATGAGGTAAGTAGATCAGCACATGAAATAGGGCTAGGGGTAGCCAGGTCTCCACAACCCAGTCTCATACATCATACTGTTTTCCATATACATATATATCTTGATACCTTCAGTATGCTGAGATTGACGTTTCATATATCAGGAGATTAATGATGATCTTAAGCTACCATGTGTTGGTGCTGCTTGCAAAGTTGGAAAGAGCCTGTCATCTCTGAGAAAGCAGGGATGGATTTTGGTAACTCAGCCCCATTACTCAGTTATATTTACTTCCCAAATCCTTTTCCAGGGTCAAGACCTCAGTTATACCTACTTCACCTAAATGCCAATGGAGCTATTGCAATATAGGAGGTATAGAGGTTTCCTGCTTACAGGTTCCACTGTCCAGAACAAATGGCCCTGCACATTCCTATCCTCTCTTTATATCTCACTGGCACCTTCATAATCTTTGGAGGGTGGCAGGGAGCACTGGGGAAATCATCTATGCAAGTGGAAGGCAGCAGGCTGAGCATGACCTCTTTCTCCCACCATGGTTCCATTCACCTAGCATACCCCAGCTGTCATCACCCCTGCAGTGGGACCATGAGAGGGTCATCAATCTATGGGAAGGAGAATTGTACAGTTTTACTTACCCACTCTTGAGTGAAAAGGAGAATGCTTTTGGCCATTTCCCAGTGAGGTTTCTCCTCTATCTTCCAGATTGTCTAAGCCTACTGTGCAGGAGCCATCAAGAATTTCAGCACATTTTTTACCAATTGGTGAAAAAATTCTTCTCATATAATATAAATAAATTGTTCAACTTTCAGAAATTTGATTTTTAAATATATTTTAAGTAATGCACTACCTATAAGAGTTGGGGACCGCCTGAATGTGCTTCTGTACTCAGTGCTTATTATTCATTTTAGCCGGACAAAGATATTAAAATTACTAAGTATTTGCAACAACATTTTATTTATGATCTCAATAAATACTGTATTTGGGTATGTCTTTAATATTACTTGAATTTTCATTTATTCATGGAACATTTCTAGAGAACATTTTAAGTATTTAAAGGTCCTTAATTTTATGTGTGGGCTTTAGGTAGTATCTAAAGTTTTTATGGATGGACACGTTTATACTTTCATAGGGATAATATCAGTGGCTTTCATTAGAATCTCAGCGAGGTCTGTGTTCCCCCAAATTAAGACCCATGGATTGAGATTCATGTATCTCTCTTTGAGCTGCTCTTAACTACTTCCAAAAATCAAAGTGTCTGAAACTGATGCACCTTCATGATTACATCTGATGCATCAGGTCTGCTAAGCTGATATTTCCTATTTACTTAAGTTTAGTTGATATTATTTTATACAATAAAGTAAATAATCTTAGCCAAAGTGACAAAAATAACTTTTCAGAAGAGTTATTTTAAAAAAAAGGATTAAAAGGAAAGAGAGAAATGTAAATAACAAAGTACTATTGCAAACTGAAATCTGGAGGATTATGATAGGGCCATATACCTGTAGTTTACAACTGCTGAAGGTTAAGTACTATTTAGCAAAATTTAGTTCAAATCAGGTTTTTTATCAAAGTTGGACACTTTTGACAGTTAACACAAATCCACAGAAGAATTAGGAAGAACTCTTTAACTTTTTTGACTGTTAAAAATTAGATATTGTGGTATAATTTGAATAAAGAAAAAATACAAATTCAATACACACTTCTGATTCAGCCAGCAAAACAGAGTTCACTTGAAAGCTCTGTAGTACTTCTAATACATAGCCAGCCTGCCTGCCTGCCCTTCTATCCTTCTTCCTTTCTTTTTTCTTCCCTCTTTCCCTCTTTTCTGCTATTACAACGTTATGTTTTACTAAGCTTCGAGTACGGGGAACAAGGTGATGCACTTGTGAACTAGGAAAACATCTGCCCCATGATCCTCAGGCCCATCCCCAAATTTGGACTTACCTTTCATTCCTGACTTCTGACTTCCTCTCTTCACTCTATCAAAAAGTAAGAGCTTTACACTTTATCTGAAGGCTGAGACTAGATTTACATGACTTGTGGGATTCTCAGGTCCAAAGGAAGAATTAATTCCAGGGAAGCCTTTTCACTTGGCCCTAGAGGCTCTCACAGTTTCCCCAAGTAAGCCCAGGTCTTTGGCTTGCCTGATTTCATATTAAGTCTGCTGTTAGCTCTAAAAAGGGATGAGGACATGCCTGCCCATATATCTCAAATTGTAGATGTAACTGACATATAGATGAAGTTGCTCTTGGGGTCACTTGAATTTTCACCAATTCATTAGTGAAACATTTACTGAGAATACCCCAGTGTAAATGGACCCATAAGGATATAGATGATCTGAAATCTAAAACAATGAAAGAAGTTCATCCACAAATACCTTTGATATTTGAAACATACATTAATCAATCAACTTCTCCCAGACCTCAGTTCTCCAGAAAAACTGCATTCTACTTTTATCTTTTTAAAAGATAAAACTTAACTGATATTATAAGTGATCATGTTTCCCTCTTGGCACTGTTTATTAGGGAGCTCAGAATCAAAATTTAGGCCACGTTTTAGCAACTATGTAGGACTTCATGGTATGCCTTTCTATGTAAAATTTTCCCCAGCCTCATTCTACTGTCAATTCCTTATTTTACCTCCACTTTATTTTTTATAGTTATATATAAGTATATATTAGACTTATTTATTAATAATAAGATATTCTTTTAAGCCAACTTAAATCCCTTTAGTTACGAGGTGAGGACATCATCAAACAATTAATCAACAAGTAATTGAGCATTAACCTTATGGAACCAATTGTTAACATAAGTTAAAGCTTCAGTTTTGAGTATTACCAAGCTATGTGCTTTACGAATTTCTATACTTTGAGCATCTTATTCCAGTGGAATAAAACACTGAAGTTCCCTCTCTTGTAGTACAGCTTGTGAAAGCTAAGTTTTAATGCTGTGAATAAAGGCATTGGACAAATGATTCCAGACAACATTCTGAAAGACACGTATACCCTCACTCCAAAATTGAAACGAAATGGCCTCTTGAGGAGGGAAGACCCACTGAGACTAAGGAGAAAAGTCAGTGAAACCTGTTGTTGATGCTTTTAAATCTTCTTATATGTAAGCCTTTTGAGACACCTTTTAGATGTTTTCTTATTTTTTTTCTCTAAAGCTCTTTCCTCACAAATTTAGCTGCTGCCCTATTGTAACCTTTTCCTTTGTTCACTAAATCTGGGGAACAAGAATACAGAAATGCTACATCTGTGGGTAGGATACAAAAATGAGCAAAAGGATCTACTTAAATTCACAAAGTTATGCAGCTTGATCTTGGTTTTGGATAGGACTTAAAGAAGGATCTATACATTCAAGTGAATAGTTAGAAAGTTAGGTCCTTTATTTTGCTTGAAAAGAAATTATAAATTTTAAAAGTGATTATATAAAAACTGTCATTGTCTTAGTAATTTGTTCTTCTTTTGGTCTCTACATCATATACTTATTTTAAAGAAAAAACAAACATTTAACTTCAGTGAGTCCAAAGATCCAGTAGACTCCCAGGAACACCATTTCTTTGGAAAATATCACAACTGGTGATGAATTATAGTTAGGTAAGAAATTAATGTTTTGGACTTTGAGAAAACTTTTATCTAGACTTCAATGAATGATAAAATAGAACCCCATAGCGACATTTTACAAAAGCTTTCTGACTAAAATCATCATAGAGCTTTCTAATTCACAAAGCTTCATTTAGTCCTCTGTTGCTCTGTTGTTCTGAAACTGCTTTTGAAGCAAGTCTTTACATTCATGCTCAAATGTTCTCTTTGCTTGGGTCTTCCTGAAAAAAAGTTGCTTCCAAGTGACAACTGATTTTCAAGAGTAGCTGTTTGTTGGCAGGAGGGGGTTGCAAGATTTCTCTGTGGAAGGTGTGGACTTGAGTCATGATAGGTTGTTTCACTGAAGGGTGAAGGCCTTCTCTCCCAAAGCAACAAGAAAAAGCCAAGAAAAAAGGTAAACTGGTTTTGCTGGACGACTGGTTAAAATGGAAGCACAGAGGTGATTTGTGCAGACCAGTTTAAGAGAGAGTAGCTGAAACTCATCTGCCCACCTAGGGTGATCCATTATAAAACCAGGCACAGGAATTCCTTAAAAAAGAATAAGATGTAAGTTCCTTTTTGGCTCATGCTGAGATGAAGAAGATCCTAAATAAGTCTTGTCAGACAGAACTCAAAACCTTGGGAGGCACTGGTGGATAAGTGAACTACAAGGCATACTTCATAATTATTCTAATAAGGAGTAGGGTATTTTATTTTTATTTTGTTTATTTTTATTACATTCTTTACATATTATTTTATATAATATTTATTATATTATTTACATATTATATAAAAAAGATGTTGAACTGTAAGAGTCTTAGCTATAGCTAACTTTCTAATTATCTGATCTCACTTCACAGATTTGATTTTCTTGGTTTTCTCCAAAATAAAATCTCTGCACTAATCCAAGAGGTTGGTCATTTTGTGATCCCGTACATGACATTACATTCATTCTTAATTCTTCTTAAGCTGAATTTGTCTGGAGTTCTGAAATTGTTGTGCTTTTTCTACTCACCAAATCTTATGTATCCTTCATGATTCTTACTCAAAGTTCTTCCTTCTCTGTGATTCCTTCTATGATTCCTGGACTCCATCCTAAACTCTTTCTTTTCCCAGTTCCCACTAGTTGGTGAGGTAATAAACTGAAACATTAACTTCTAGTTTATTCCCACTAAATAGGAAAAGTTTCATAATAATAAGGCAATGTCCCTCTTCTTTCACCTGTAGGTAAGAAAGGTCAAGTCTGTGTATATAGTTATGGGCTCCCTTGCCTGAGGGACTTGTGGTTTCAGAGCCCATTAGGCTCTAACGACAAAGCCCTAAAACAAAGGGTTTTCTTTATTAATCTAGGTCTTCTAAAGGGAATTCATCTGGGCCCTTTTTGGAGTAAGGAGGCTGGTGCTTTGGAGTTAGACTGAGGTAGCATTACAGCAGAGAAAAATAATCAACACTTTGTAAACATAAAGAGATGATCAATCTTTGATGTGATATAAAAATGATCAGGCCAAAGTCCTATCACTCTTGTCCAATTTAGGGAAGCTAAACTGCATGGAACAGATGTTACAGAGATATCCATCAATTAGCGTTGATAATGGGTATTTATATTTGTGGTAACAGTGTCAGGGATTGTTTAGAATATTTCCACTTGGTGGCCACTGGGTGTCCTCATTTACAAAGTAAATATGCAATATTTAGTGTAGGTCACCAGAGAGAATAAAAAACACTAGCTTTCTCTATGGTCTTTCACATACTGTGTATAAATTTATGGCTGAACTCACAACCAGGTTATATGTTAGTACTGTTTAAAAACCTTTGGGTCAAACTTGTAAAGTTTATAACCAAAAGTAACCTACTCAGAGTCCAGACATGAATTTAAAAGGTTGTTTTCTCAATAGAGGGAACTGTGATCCAGCTATTAGAATGAACTCTTATTCATTTGACAATTGGCATGGGGTTTTGACTATCTGCCGAGAGAGCCAGCAGAGAGGAGCAGAGGTCTTAATTTATTCTTGAAAGAAAAGAGAACACCAAATATCTCCATGGGATATTTGTTAGATTCTGTTTTTATCTCAACTTTTCTGAAAACTAATTAAAAATAATAATGAGAAAGATAAAATATGTCCCTTGCCTGGGAAACCCAAAATAATGTGAAAAATAGTACAATGAGCTGGGTCTCTATAATGATTATCAATCATTTCACAGTTAAAGGCAAAGAATTAAGTAATTCCTTTGTGGATCAGTTATCCCACCCTGTAAAATGAAGATGCTATGCTTCACAGGGAGGTTATAGGGATAAATAAAATAGAATATGGAGGCACATAGGGTTCCCAGGAAGAGAAACTGCACACAGGATAGATTTAAGGCATTACTAATATTCTAATTTTGGTTGAGTCACAGTTGTGTAAGACTTGTCCCTGATAGTCAGAAGTCAAGGCTAGAGCTCACACTGCCAACAAATATTTACTGATTTGATCAATCCAAAGCACCAAGTGTGACACAGTGCTTGGCAATTACTTTGTGCTCCCTAAAGTGATTTTCTGCATGTCTAGGATTGTCACTGCCTCTAAATTTATATTTACATACATCTCTGATGAGATTCTTTCCTTGCATGGCATAAAGAATTTCTGTCTCCCTACTTTACAAATTTCTTAAACACGAGATACGGAACTATTATTATTATTGAATATGTAATAGTACTTGCCTTCAAATGTCATACTTAGCCAACTAGCTAATCTTTTTCAAAAGTAAATTATGCTGTAATAATTTTTTTGAGTGTACATACCCAGCTTAATTATTATTCTTTGGCATATCATTTCAGTATACATGGCCCTCCCTATCTGCAGGTATGGATATGGAGGGCAGACTGCATGACACCGTTTTACGTAAGGGATTTGAGCTTCCACAGATTGTGGTATTCTCAGGGGGTCCTGAAACCAATCACCCGTGCATACCGAGGGACAACTGTGTAAATTATCAATATGATTTTGTGCCATAACCAACAATTTCAGGGAAACTAGGGAGCTCCATGAGCTATTCACTGCTTTTTAGAGATGTTACATAGTCTTACTGGCTTTGCTTAGTGGCTTTTTCTGTTTTTCCAGGACCACCCACCCATGCCTCTAGTACAGTGATCTATAACTCTTAATGGTTAAATCTGCAACAATGCACAATAGCCAGGTCACTTTCACTTTGAGATTGTACTAAAGGATTACAATATACTCACAGTGTATTGAGAAGTGCTCATTTCTTCTCATGATCCTTAAATTCCTGGGATTTATAGTATTTTCCAACTCTTTAATTAGTAGATTCATTTCTGAACTACTGTAACCCTGAAGACACATATCCGCATGTGATCCACAGCCCTTCTGATTGTATTTTACCCTAAGCCTTTTCTCCTTTTAGTTTCCTAAGTTTTCTCCTTTAATTTCAGTTTTAGAACTTCTTAAGGCTCAGTGCCTGAACACCAGCACAGGCCTTATCTGATGTGCCGGCGCCTGGTGTGGTCTAAGACACACTGGTGTTTTGTTCTTGAAGTATAGGACTGATGTTCTGCAATCTAGACTCCAACACAAAGGAGATCATTAGCTCGTGTTAAGTGTCTCTTTTTTTCCCTCTTGGCTTCCTCCCCCCCCCCCCAATACTTCCTTAGTTTTAATGTAATGGCAGCAGATGGCAACCATATTCCAAAACTGAGTATATACAAATTGTGCTATGGAGAACAGAGTGGCTTCAAAGTTACCCTTTCTATTCAAGTGGGATGGCAGAGACTTCTGGAGGAGTGAACTCACCCCTCACTCATTTAATCCTCTGTTCATTCAGCCAGGAATTTGTTTTCTTACACATCCTTCTACTTTCCAGCCAGTTGAGGGAGGTTAGGCATGAAGCAACTCTCTTGAGGGCAGCAGGAGGGCACTAAGATTCTATGCCAAGTTCTTGTTTCCCTGGGCCAATTCTGCTAGCCACTGATCAAATCATGCCATTCCCATGAGAGGAGTTTAGGAGCATTGTGTGTGGGGGGTGGATTTCTCAAGAACTGTCTCCTTGCTAGACTGACAGCCACATACTACATTCCCTAGACAAACTTGTGTTAGACCCAGGAAAAGGAAGAAACAAGGAGGAGGGTGTGGGGTTGCAGAAAATTGTGCAGGATGTTACAGTAATGGGAGGTGGGAGTGGGAAAACCTTTCCTTTTTGTTGTTTCAAGGTTTTCTGGAGCTTTCACCTAATCATCTGTTTGAACATCTTGAAAATAAGTATCTATTTCCATGGTATCTATCAAAAACAGGCACCAGATTATACTACAAAGTTGACCTTAACCCTGCCATATTGCTATTAGAATCAAAACATGTAGCAGCCTACTTCCAACAGAAAGCTATTCTCTTTCTCCAGCATAAAAACCAGAGGGTATCAGTGATGCATTGTTTTTTTAGATCTACTAAATGAAAAAAAAAAAAAAAAAAAAAAAAGAAAGACAAAAAACCACCGTACCTACACTTTTATAAATGGCTGAAATGCTCACAAATGCACTATACCCTTTCTTTTGCTCAGTTCTCCACACCACATTCATTCAACAAACATTTGCCGAGCACCTACTATGGCTAAGCACTTTGCTGGGTGCTAGGGATTCAGCAAGATAGACAGGATTTCTACCCTCATGAATTCTTCCACTTGGCCAAAATAAGCACTTAACAATTTAACTGCTAGAATGTTATTTGAGAAACAGGAATAATTCATTTTACCTGCTATTTCTTCTGAATCTTTCTCAAACATATTGGTCCAGACTCCTTTAACCAAGAAGCTGTCTTAACTCTCTCTTTCTACTGTTATAGTCATTCCTTCCTTGATTACAATGTTGAGAGTTCATATTGCAACTGCTACCTTTTTTGGGAGTGGGGTGGGGGCGGTACTGTAACCCTGAGGATCATAACTTTTCAAGCTACACATATATGCTCTGGGTAAATATTGTACCATCTAATTTGTGTCTTTGGATTCTGCTGATTAGCCAGCAACGTGTGATTTAAGGAATACTGCATATGAGATGCAGAAATCATGACTCAGTAAGTTATTATTTTAAAGCTCTGACTTGGGATTTTATACAGACTTGTGCACCATCTAGCTTGGCTTTTGATCTGCAACTATTACTAGGAGACTTGTAGATTGAGTTCATACTCATGTATTTCTAGAATTCTATACTCAGCAGCAAAAGAACTCAAGAGATAAGAGAAGCAAATGTCCAAAATTATCTCTATGCATTACCAGAAACTGTGGGCACCATTGAACAGGGAAGGCTCACTAGGTACAATGAGCTACCAAGTTTTACAGAATTTCTTAAGATTATATATATTTTTTCAACTAGTGCAAACTGCTTCAGAATGGGGGAAGGTAAGAGAGACAGGTGATTAAGAGTAATCCTCCTCTACAGTGAAACACATTTACTCTTCTAACTTTACCTCTATTTTGAATTATTTCTAAATACTATGAAGCCATCAGGCAGACTGCTTTTCAAAAAGATAAAAGATGCATTTCTTTAGTTGTATTTCTCTTTGGAAAAGGCTCTCTGATGAGGCAGCACAGCAATTTGCCCATTTTAAGGACCTGATGTTTTGCCCTCTTTGAGTATTTGGGCTGGAAGGTGGCTACAGTGAAAGGACACCTAAGGGTGCACATAGGGGCATGTACAGACTCTACAAGATATTCTGAGGTAAAATAGCACTCAAATCCAGTCCCTAAAATGTGAAAATCTCTTACTGATTAGAGTGCATTTGAGGACAAGAAGAAATTAATAGGTTAATACTATAATACTATAATATTAATAATTCTCTAAACCTTCCATATACCAAGAAGAAAACATTCAGAAAGGTTTTTTTTTTTAACTTCTTTCAGCCCCAGTTTCCTTATCTGTAAAATGGGGTGTTTTGTAAGAATGATATAAGATAATGCATTTGATGGAGTGGAAGCTTACTAAATATTAGTCCTCTTTCATTTTTAGAAAGAGAAAGAAGAAAAGACAAATGGGGGAATAAAAGGAGACAAAAAGACAGTGGAGAGGCTTTCAAGTCTACCCAGGCCTGAATCCAAAAAGGGACAAGAAGAGGACACTGGCCTTTCCTGAAGTGAAGAGAGTAACTGTTCCACACATGCTCTCCTCCTGCAGAACTAGGGCTTCTGAGTCTTTGTCATTCTCAGAGGGATAGGTGGGGCACTTGCTACAACCGTCATTTATTTTGTATCAATTTCAGTCCATATTCACTTAATAATTTTAAATACTTAAACTGTAGCTAATGCTCAAATTCACTGATTTTGGCTGTTTATCTGGTGTTGTTTTAGGGGTTTTACTTCAGCATTCTATCTAATCCTTATAATAATCCTATGAGATAGATACTATTTTTATCCTTATGTATGTGAGCACATGGAAGCATAGGGAGGTTGATTACAGGCATATAAAATGCATTAATAGGCTGAAGTTCATTTTTAAAAGAGCAAGTAACTAGACCATGGGAGTGAGAAAACATTTCCTGAACAACACATGGTCCAAATCTTAGTCCATTATGAACATGTTCCAGAAATGGCTTTAGCAGTCTATTCTCATACTGCCCATGTCCTGCAGGCATACTGGAGGACCTGAGGAGGCATCAGGAATCATTCTGTATTTGGATATTCACACTAGACCTCTCCTCCTGGATTTTTAGTTCATTCTAGGAGGCCAGGTTTGAGGATACAGGTTCTGGTTAGGATATGTCCTGGGGAAGTGGCTCTTTTCCTTCTTTTAGTTCTCTGACCTCAATTTAATGAAAATTCTAAAGCTGTATCCCAGAATAACACACACACAGGCATGAATATGTGTGTGCACGTCTTCTCAGAAGGTTCATAGACTCTGAGAGGGAGGCCTAGTCATGGTACCAGTGGTCTAAGGCCTGCAGGCCAAGAACTCCTCTGGAGCAAGGCTGTGGGGTAGTGAAGGTATCCTTTGACTGTATCACTGCCCAAGGAAACCAAACCTGCTTGAGAGTGCCTCTCAGCATGTCAACCCAGCATAACTTAGGCCACTTCAGGAGTTCCAAGATCCAGTCACCCCTCTGGAACCTTTAGGTCAGGAATAAAATGGAATAGGCTAGATTTCTGAGGGTTTCCTCAAAATTGGAAAAAACACCCAGGCCTACATGCAAAGACCTACAGTATTGCCCTGAGGAAATGTCAGGCATCCTTTTCCCTGGAGTTAACTTCTGAGGATTTATGTTCAGAATTTGCATGTGTCTTTTCCATGAGACAGAGTTATGCTTTGTAGCTCAAATTTACATGCACCTTTCATCCATTATCTCCTTTATATCCAAATACCTGGTTAAGATATGGGGCAAAGAGACAATAAGTGATTATACAGGAAAGGGAGTGATTACAGCAAAAAATGAATGACAAAGTTAATTTAGTTATTGCTTCTTGAAATTCTTTGTGTAGAATTTTATGTGCTACACCAAACTCTCTTTAAGAAATTCTGTATGCTCTGGTTTATCGTACATGAGATCTTGGTATAAACTGATAACATGAACCAAGGTAAAATTATTGAGGATAAATGAGTAGGGGGAAACTCTTTTGTAGAATTGGAAAGGAAAGGAAAAACTCAAGGTCAGTTTTGACAACTATGAATTCATTCTGCCTTGTGAAACTATAAAGACTCATGTTCAAAATTCTTCCATGTGGTTGTTTATATAATTTCCAGTAGTGATAAAATAATTTCCTCATTTAGTTTTACAGGTAATTTAATAGCAAAAGTAACATTTGATTTGGTTGGTTCTATCAAGAAGAAGAAGTAATATCAGATACTGTGTGTCCAGTGGCAGTGGCCTTGGAATGTTTTTAACCATTACATAAAGCAACACAGTCTAAACAAACAGTTATAAAGAAACCCACAAATAATGAACTTGAAGATATCTCATGACAATGAAGGAAGACATGAGCATAACACATAGGTTTGTTATTAGTAACTACAAAGCTACCTGAATTAGGCCTCCCATGGAAGAAGTTCACGGAATGTGTCATCTTAGAAAAGATTATTCTTTGAGATAATTGTTTGAAAATTTAAATTCTCAAAGTATATGATACCCTCCCTCTGCTTAATGTTCAGAGATTACTGAGGGTAAGTAAATGAGTGAATATTTGTGAAGATACTCATAGAAGACATGTAACAATTCCAGCAAAACATTAGCTTTATTAGCCAAAAGGAAGAGAAAGCCATGTTGGAAAGAAGCAGAGAAAGAACTAGTAAAATATTAGTTACTGATTCATTGGTCTTGGGTAGTGCCTTCAAATTTCTTTTACATATACTTATCATCCCAATTGACCTGTGAGGTGGGAGAACTAATTCCTTCTCACCTTGCCTATTTAATTGCAGAGTCTCCCTTAACACTGTTTTTTATTTCTCAGTCTATAAAAGGGTCTGGGACTCCTGTATCATAAAAATATTCATTACCCCACTTTTGAGTGAAAGAAAGTGAGCCGAAATGCCGGCTACTGATCAAGCTTTATTGAAGGAAAAGAATCTGCCGGGCTGCCCTCAAGGTGGAGAGCAGTACCAGGCGTCGGGTGGGAGAGCCTATACAGGCTGTAGGGCACCAGAGCTGGCTGATGCTGATGCAACCGGGGTGGATAACTGTGCCTATGAGGAAGCCAAAAGCGTTTCTATTTCACAGAAGTCAAGAGGCTTCTCCTAAGGAAAAGGGGGTGGGGGCTGGTGGCCATTTTGTGCTTGGCCTTGCCTACAATGGCACTGGTTATGTTCAAAACCTATCATTGAGTTACCCATTTATTATTCTTTTTTAAACCATTAAACTTCTTTAAAAAGTAGTTTGTAATTGTTGCTTTCCCATTCATCCACTGTTTGCTTCAGAACCCCTCTTTATTGTGGTTTTTTGTGTGTGTGTGTGACACATCTGATTCTGCTTTCTTGACAGCCACCAGGAAGCTGCCAATCCCAAAACACAAAGTGATCTTTTCCTAGTTCTTTCCCTCCTTGGTGTGTGCAGCACCTCACACTGCTGACCCTACCCCTCCTGATATACTATCCCGGTTTTTCTCCTATCTCTCAGACCCTCTTTTCTCTTCCTCCTCTATGGTTCGTCATTCTTTTTCTTATCACTTAATGTAAATATTCCCCAAGGTTCTATTTTCCTTTTTTCTCTTAAGAAATTCTATTCACCTTTCAAAAGAGTTCAAATGCAAACTTCTCTGATAAACTAAACTAGATGTTACTGTCAACTAGATTATAATGTATTTTACAAAGGTTCTAAATTCTACTTAAGATAATGGTGACATGAGGATATGTACTAAACTTTAAGATTCTGGTTGACGGGTCTGCTTGTCTCCACCTTTGTGCCCCCACAGAACTTGGCGTAGTGCAGGCACATAAGATGTGCTCTATACATACTTGCCAAGTGAGTGAATTGATGCTCTGGTGGGTCTGAGTATATGGAGATGTATCTTTAACCACTCTGCAGGGCAGTTGTTTGTGAATGTATCTGATCTTCTCTATGAGCCTCCAGGTATCTGAGCAAACGGTTCCAGTTTATAAAACTGCATCCTGTACAATATCTAGCCTGTGGTCCTCACATTGAAACCAGTAAAATGATGGATGAATAGCCCTGACTCCTTTTTGTTCAGAAAACCTAAGTTCTCTCAGAAACAGACTCAATAACATGTAGCATATATTGTGGGAGGAAGAGCAGGGTTCTGTTTTTGGCTTTGTCACGCACTATGCTGGGAATCTTTTGGTGTGACACTTGCCCTCTTTGGGCCTTAGTTTCCTCATTTGTACAATAATGGGTTTGGATGAGGTAACCTTTAATCTCTTTCAGAGCTGGTAAGTTCAAACTGGTACATATTCCTTAGAGAGAACGAGGAATGTAGAAACAGAAGAAAATCAAAAAAGAAAGCAAAAAGTGCTTATTCTCCTGATGAGGTAATAAGGGGTTTGACTATAGTACCTAGTGTGGGGTGACTGGTGGAAGGATCTGACTTAAAATGTCTTTAAAATAAGGAATTCCTTAAAGAATCTTCATGCATGCTCTCAATTGGTCCTAAATGATTCATCTCCAAGGGCACTAGTGCATGTGGGCTTTTTTTTTTTTTATAGTCAGGATGTGAGAGTCTTTGACGGATATGGAGAAGCACTAATTTTTTTTTTTTTGTGACCAGTAAGGGGATTGCAACCCTTGGCTTGGTGTCGTCCGCACCGCGCTCAGCCAGTGAGCGCACCGGCCATCCCTATATAGGATCCGAACCCGCGGCAGGAGCGCCGCTGTGCTCCCCGCGCTGCACTCTACCGAGTGAGCCACAGGGTAGGCCCGAGCACTAATTTTATATAATGAAATTTGGCATGAGCAGAGGAAGCACATATGAAATTGTCACTCAGAGCTGCAGATAAGAATTGAAGATGTACTCCAGAAAGAGATGAAATGGCAAGATGAAGAATGGAGCCCAGAAATTCAGCAGTTGGTCCTAACAATTACATGTGCACAATCATAAGCATGCTCATGCAATGTTTGGGAGAGCAATATGGCATGGTATAACTTGAGGCAATGAGCAATGGGCCCAATTTGCCAAGGTTCCTGGAAGGATTTCAAAAGAAGATGAATTGCTAGAGTCTGGGGAGGCCATGAGTCAACGACAGAGTTACAGCATGACACAGGTGACTCTGTGGCTCCAGGAATTAATCTTTCTCAATAAGGAAAGTTATTTTGAGATTTGTTGATCAATAAATTATCAATAGGTCCCTCAGAGTACTTTCCTACTTCTACTGATTACATGGAAGAAAGGACACTTTTGCCTATTAGAAAATAACTGGGTGTCTTGCTTTATTATTTATTTGGAAAGCAAATGTCTCAAAGGCCCGTCTGAATTACAATGTCAGGCAGTGTTACCCAAATACAAATTGTCCTCTTTTTAAAATGATGCAAAGCATAGGAAAGTTTCAGTATTATAACTGAACTGCTCTGTTTTCTGAAAACACCATGTAGTTATTGTGCTTCTGTTGCTTTGCTTCTATTCTACCTGCTTAGAATGCCATTCCCTGCCCTCTTCTACGTTACACATGCCTATTCCTTCATAATCTACTTTAGTGCCATCTTTCCTGTGGAGTCTTCCCCACTTTTACAGGCTCCTTCCTCAGGAGCTCCATAGCATTTTGTGTACAGTTGAATATTTTAATACTGTGGTGGTATTTACCCTTTTACGGGTTTAATAAAGTGTTTAGTAAAGTACTTAGGAACACTGTGAGTTCTTAAAGTGAGGGATGATATCTTGTTCCTATCTTCAGCCTTAATCCTAGCTGAGGACTTGGTGCAGAAGCAGGACCTTGATAACATGGGACCAATGATTAAATTAATGGCTAAGTGAATGAGTGCATGAATGAATAAGAGTAACTACCAGAAATTACTGCATTAAGTGACCATGGGAGTTACCCACTTAAATTAGCATTGTAGGAAAAGGACATGTGTTATAAAAAGGGGGTCAATTTCATAAAAAAGAGGTAGATCAAGACATAAAACTTTATCAAATGTGATTTTCAAAAATAAATGTATCCCAAAATATACTAACTGGAAACTCTATGAAAATTAGAGCAAATATAAAAAAAAAAAAACAACTAGCTTTCTGATGGATTAAGTGCTAGTTAGACTAAGCACTAAAATTTCTAAATAAGATGGCATAAAAGGAAATAAAATAATTCCAAAGAGATTATATATCAATTAACTCAGAGGCAGAAAGGTGACTTTTTTGAAAAGGGAAAGATTATCCATAAAGAAATAAAATATACATTTAACAGTTAAGAGGTTTACTTGGTTAACAAAATGACAAAAAACAGTTTAAGCCGTTATCAATAAAAAGATAAATATATAATTCCTTATAGGATGTAAAATAAAGAGGAAGGAAGGATACTTTGGATGCAATGAGAGCACTTAGTTATACCAAATATGCTCTATTTACTGCTTAACTGATATGGAAATTATTAGAAAATTAGTAGCAAGCCATAGGATAATAACTGTCTGTGATTGTTACTCCATCCCATTTTGGCTATATTTCTTGTGCAAATTAATGTGACCCCAAAATGTTTCAGGACTGTCCAACTTGTCCTAAATTCCATAAATAAACTCTTTCAGAGGATGCTGTTTTTTGCTATGTCTCTATTACGGTTCTTCACAGATGGACCATTTTTGTCCTTCCAAAGTCTAAGAATAACTCTTTCAGTTATCAAGACATACCAAAATCCAGTTCAGCTGCTCCTGTGGGATTCCAGTTAGTTTAGACACATCTGCTGAGATACATGCATTTGAATCCAAATGAAGCTTTTGTTTGATTATACATTTTGAACATTTATGGAGGTTTGTTGGGGCCAAAATGTTTTTCATTTTTTGGCACACTAAACAGAGATCTTCAGTTATAAACACTGCCTTCTGAGCACCTCCAATAGAAATTCAATCTTTTCATGTGAACAGGTGCCTCAGAAAGTTTTTGGAAGGTTTTACACTGAATCAGCTTTCTGATTGGAAACTTTCTGAACACACAGTCAAATTTGCCAAACAGACCTTCAAACTTGCTTGAGCAGTTTTCACTCATATAGACATACATTCACACATAGAGACAGCCCAAGCAGAAGCAAATCAGATCTCTGTTAAACTGAAGTATCTTTCTTAAAGGTTGAATACCATATGCAACCAAACTGAACGAAAAGGAATACATGACAGTAAAGAGAATGAACAAATAGCAAAAGGTTCTTCATTGAGCGTGTCTCTCATAAAGCCTTACCTGAGAGTTTAAGCTACACGACCTTTCAGCAAAATTTTCATCTCACCCAGTTTCGAATATACACTCAAGCATTTGCATTTTTGAACACTGCACCATGGAGTATAGCTACTAATACCTTTCACTCACAAAATTGTCCAAACAGTTGTTTTGAAACACTTCCTTCTCTAACATGAATAGGCCAAACAGACTCAAATGTAAAGGAAGAAAACACTGCTCTGTAAGTCAGGGGTTTTTTGGGAAAGCCCACATCTTACCTGATTCCCTACAACTTTTCTTTCCTCTTTGAATATAAACTTAAAAGTTGCTACCGAGTAAAATAACTTTTTAAACCTTAAGCCTAAAAAGTTCTTACAGAGTAAAATCACTCCTTCAGTGGGCATGCCTGGAATTCACAGGGAAATCTGCTTTCAAGTTGTTCTTATGGCCCTGGAACAGATGCTCTAAGGTGGCCAGAAACCTTTGTCTACACCCACTTAGCAGATTTCTGGCTCTTTATCAGGCACTAAGAGGTTTATTTGCAGAAATGAATCATTTCCTTCAAAATATCCCTTACCCTGTTTACATGCTTGGATATTCCTTCCATTTTGTTTTCCCCCTACAGCTTTACTAAGGGAATTAATTATCTGGAAGAACAAGAACATACAGTAAGTACATCTGAGATACAGGATGAGACACAGTATGTCATCTATTAGGCCTGGCTAAGACCAGCAGCTGATGCTAAATGGGAAGGAACATGCACCAAATGTTTTTTAATCACAAAGTTAGTAATTAATTGCTCTTTAAAATACATTTTATGCTTCTTTCTGTCTGTGTACATGAAATGCACATTTATTACACGCCAAAAATTACAACATTATGGTTTAAATGTGACTGGCACGGAAGTCCGGAAATCAGAGCTAATGTTCCCACAGCAACTTTAATTCTGTCCGTGTGCACATGTAGAGCTATAATAGTCTTCCGTTTCAGGATAATACATATAGATGGTTTTGGGAGGGAAGCTAAAGACCTGTATCCTCAACTGTAGTTACAGGAAAAAAACAAAGGATAAAAGTGGTATTCCTTTCCACATACGTGGATAAAAACAATGTCCCCATGCCTGGCGTTGTGTAATCAGGGAATGAAAGAGTTTGCTGTGATGCCGGCACTCAAGGGGACAGTTTCTGTTGCTGTGGGAACCTGAACTTTGCATTTCCTGACTTTGGGGTAATTAAAATGTCAGCCTTAATGTGGCATTAATGGAGTTTGCCATAAAAATCCTCTTTGTTTTGTTCTCTAAAAAATTGCTTAAAAGTTCAAAATGAGCCAAGTGTACTAAAAATTTTAATCATGGGGACTTGGACAAGTGAAACAAATGGTTGGGAGGGGGAAGGCCAATGAAGGTAGAAGGGAAGAGAGAAAAGGAAGAGTCCACCAGTCTCCTCAACAGTGCTCAGCCACAGCAGAGTCATGCTACCTACAAAGCTAAAGTTAAACCCACCCACACAACAGTTCGGTAATGTGTAAAGGTTAAATTAAAAATAAATAAAAACTGTTAATGTGTAAGTGCATCTTGGCAAGGACACAAAAAACAAGACAGTCTGATGAGGCCAGTGCAAAACATGGGAAGGTAACTAATCACAGATATCAGCTTCCAACAAAAGAAAAGCATCAGAAAGGCGGATCTATGGCTGGAAGTAGGGAGGACAACCAAAGGGAGGAAAATTACTTCTCCCTTCAACAGGAGCCTTATTTGGGTGAAAGCAAAATGGAAGAAATATGCAAGTAAAAGTTCTGGTCGTGTCTATCACATGTATATGACTGTGATGTGCTACAGCTTGACAGTTGTCAAGAAAGGTTTTTCATATAGAGAGCTTCATCTGCTCTACTAACTTGGTTTAGTCCTGTTGAAGCATTTGAAGGGAAGAGCTTGGATCAGCTCATACTCAGCCTGTTTAGTGGGTAAATGCTCTGTCAAACATCCAGGGTTTTTTACCCTTTGCATTCCAAAACTCATACGTTCCATTATTATCATCTGAATTTGTTTACTGTTAGATTTTTAGAAATAGTGAAGAGGTGACAAGCTAGGAGGTAATAGGAGAATATTGTTAAAAGGAAATTGTATTAGTGGGTGCATTGCAAAGAAGCACACTTTTCAGCAGCAATATTAACCTCATCATCTCACAAAGGAAAGTAGATCTCAACTACATTTCTTCCCATTTTGAATATCATTGGGGTCTTTTGACAAATTTGAAGTGGCTCAGCAGGTTAAATAGCCAGCTGAGAATTTAAGGGTCAGAACTGCCCTCTATGCTTTAAAACATGGCCTAAGTCTTTCCTATGGAAAAACACTGTGGCTTACCCACCCTTACCAGTTCATACGCAGGGTTGACTTTTCTTTTGTGGTGATGCTTTTATCCATCGTGTTTTATAACTCAGTCACCGATATGAATAGTTGCACATTTTCAAGATGCCTGTTTAGAGCCAGAAACGCCATCTTTGGGCTTGTAACTGAGAATCCCGGCTGCTCACAATGAGGACAGATCCATAAAGCCCCCCTCAGTACTCAAATGAGTTAGTTAACCACGAGCAAGTCTTTCATCTATCTGGGTGTTGATTTTCTCAGTTTTCTCATCTATAAATTGGGAAGAATCATACTGCCTGACAGGAAATGGTCATTAAGGCATGACTAAGAATAATTTTACTAAACACATGACAAATAAAAAGGTGCTATAAAAATTCAGGCACTTGTGAAAGCTTAGAACACCACACACTAGTGGAATGTTTTTGAAGTTATAGAGACTAACAAGTCAAGGGCACTATTTTTAAATGCCCCAAATCTGTTCTAAATAGGAACAGAAGTTTTTACCTTAAAGGAATTAGGCTTTTAAATTAATCTATAGTAAGAATGACATTTGAAAGTAAAAAAAAAAAAAAAAAAAAAAAAAAAAAATCTCTTAAATGCAAGAAGAGCATCCAAAAATTTTAACAGCTTAAAATAAATCTCTTTCCTGTCTTCTTTCAAGCAATCTCCAAATGGACAGATTTATGTGAATCTTTCCTAAAAACAATTTTCTTCTAAGTGTAAGCTCAAATCAGGACAAACTACAATCCAAATATACTTGGAGAAAAGTATAATCAATTTAAACAACAGGTTGGAGCAGAGAAGACTTACACATCTTAATGGCAAAATCAAAATGACTTTCTAAACAGCTGGAGATTAGGTTTCTCCTCCTAGTTTGTTCTCCTTCCAACTGTATTCAGATACCCTACTGAGCTCAGATCCACTGGCTTCCTCATGGTCACTGTACACCATATTTGTACTGTTCCTTAACTATATTTCATGTAAATGCCAAGGCCTGGCCAGAGAATGCTTATGGTAAAGTACAACAAATAAAGCCCAATGCTTTCTCTATTCATCAAAACATTCAATTTGCTGTAACAAGAGATTTCTGGGCTAAGGCCGTTCTATGTCATCCTCCCTATAAAGTGTGGCAGAAAGCCAGGCAATGAAGGTCTGCATGTAGAAGCTCCAGGCCCTTCACCACAGGAACAGGCTACCTTCCCGGTAGGTAGGGAAAGCATGCACATGTCTATGGGCACTCTGCCATGCTATTTTCCACTTCTTCCTGTAATTACTATTAGGCTGGAGACTGCCAGGCATGAAGGTCCACGGATATGACTAACACGATGGTCCATAGAAAACAGTCCCAGCTTCTGAATCTCAGATTTCTCTACAGAAGCTGTGACTTTGAATGTACAAATCACAGGGGCTATAGAGATTTGGGTCTCGTTACTTGCCTTTTTATTTTCTAGTGATACTTTGAGTGTGATCTCAGCCCAACCATAAGTAGGCTGAACTGTGTTTAGCCCACCTCCTGCCCCTAAGTCTTTCTCCTTTATCTAGCTAGAGACTATTATTCTGAAGCAAGTAGGAAATGGAATCTCCCAGACCCTCTTGCCCCCTTTGCAGAATTTTACATTTATTCTGCCAGAAAAATAATAATAGGAGATTTAGAATCTCATTTCCTAATGAATAATTTTTGTCTTTGTGGGTGGGATAAATGGAGTCCTTTTTTGAAATAAAACTTTCTTGGTTTTATCTTACTCATTCTAAAGAGTATGTCAGTTCTTTGCCAAACATCTTTTATGGAGATCAGCTGAGAAGAGTTGTGTATCTTAAGACTAAAAGGAATAGTTTTTCAGACTAGACCCTAAAGTTATTTCATTCCTTTGTCAATACACGTTTGTTTCTCTCTAAAGTATTGGGTTACGTTTCAGAAACAGAAAAAAATCTTCTAAACGTGATTTATCAACTTTCTTAAAATATAATTTGAAGAAGTGACTCCCAGATTAGTGGGAAGACGGCAAAAATAAACAGGAAAGAAGTGATTTCAATAGCGACGATCTCATTAAGCTGCCCATTTCCAAATTTAGCCCTTAGGCAGTTTTTTTAATTAAAAAGTATTTTTAACCTGAATTCTTATTGGCTATGTGAGGTCTGAGTGTCTTCTGAATTCTTGGAAGCCATTCTCTTTTCTTTTGTAAAATTATGCTATCCTTTAACCACTTCAAAATAAATTAAAAACTGGAAAGACAGAAATTCAGCTAAGCTACATGAGACTCCAATAACTAATGCAAATCTGACTTGTGTTACGTAATTTCAGAATGGATGTTTCCTTGTGTCTAGCTGGTCTTTGGAGGTCCATATTTGGTTGCTTGATTTAGTAACAGCGGAAGTGCTATTATTTAGATTCAGAATAATAAGAAAGCAGCAATGCAGCTTCTTTTTCTGAGTTAATGTTATGAAAAAGAATGTGATTCACGTAATTAATCAGCCTTCTGAGGCCACATGGCTAGTCACCTGCCTTTAAAATATTCTCTAGCTCTGAAAATATATAGATGTTGGCTGAATCAAAGTGGTGGCACATTACTTTTGGCTACTTTAGAAGACAAAATGAAAATGGCTTGCTACGAATGCAAAGAAACCAGAAACCAGGGGAGAAGCAGTATTCCAAGCACTGGGAAGACACCATCACCTTACTGGTGTACTCACAATCAGATGACCCGGTGTGAGTGTGAGAGTTTGTCAGTGAATGTGTTGAGTGGATGAGGGCTGGGTCTGGAGACAAAACAGCTTCAAAGTTCAGGCAGGGAAGGCCCGGCTTGGCGCTGGATCCACCCGGCTGAGTAATCTCATTCTCCTCAGATGCCTTCTGGTTTTCAGCTGTCTTGGGTTTCTTCCTGAAAATAAACAAAGGGCCCTTTGAAGGAACTGACTGCATATTTGGGAAAAGGCATTTTTAGAATCTGTTAAAGATAACTTGATTTTTTTTTTTTTTTTTCTGTAGGGGGATGGGAGGGAGTCCAGTATGTCCCTTGTTTTAAAACAAGCTGATTCTTGTTTTTTTCCCTCCAGGAATGGCCTAACTGGGAACACATGAAAGCATATGGGCCAAGCAAACAGCACCACATTTGGACTCTGTTGGCTGCATAAAAAGACCCTGTCCCAGAACTTTAGACAGCTTGAGCTACGTATGGCTGACATTACCCAAGAAAGCATCCTTTCCCCCCCCTTAAGAGTTTTAACATGGTCTGGAAAAATACTAGGGGAGGTTTACCGTTCTAGCATTTGTCAGGAAGCTTAGAGACAGGACCCGTGGAGTAATGGGAAGAGCACTGGACTGGGAGTCAGGAGACTTGAGCTATGTTACTAGCTGTGCCTCTAACTTGCTGTGTGGCTTTAGGCACCTCACTTCACCTCTCTGGGCTTCAGTTTCCTCATCTGTAAAATAAAGGGCTTGGATTAGAAGGCCTTAACGGTTCCTTCCAGCTTTAAGTTTCTATTCATGGAACACAATATGGAACATTCAACTTTCTTGCTGTTATTAGATTTTATTGCAGATCAATACATAATTTCAAATCACAGTCTAAACTTGCAGGCTACACAGATGAGAGGGGTACTAATGGAGGTTTTTGTTAAAGTAGCAAGTGAAAAGTGAAAAGGGCTTAGATGCCAGCAGGTAAAGAGGAAAGGTGTTATATAGAGACCCTCTATTCCAACTCTTTACTTGTCCTACTCTTAAGATTCCCTTTGTTTTTGATTTAGTGCATGATCCTGGAGTTTAGGAGTGTGCTTATGGGTGAGTTTGGGTGAAAGGAATTAGAAAGTCATACCCAGCCATCCCACTGTTGGGAATATACCCAGAGGAATGGAAATCATCAAGTCGAAGGTATACCTGTTCCCCAATGTTTATCGCAGCACTCTTTACAATAGCCAAGAGTTGGAACTAGCCCAAATGCCCATCATCAGATGAGTGGATACGGAAAATGTGGTACATCTACACAATGGAATACTACTCAGCTATAAAAACGAATGAAATACTGCCATTTGCAACAACATGGATGGACCTTGAGAGAATTATATTAAGTGAAACAAGTCAGGCACAGAAAGAGAAATACCACATGTTCTCACTGATTGGTGGGAGCTAAAAATTAATATATAAATTCACACACACACACACGCGTGCGCGCACAAAAAACCGGGGGGGGGGGGGAGAAGATATAACAACCACAATTATTTGAAGTTGATATGACAAGCAAACAGAAAGGACATTGTTGGGGGGGAGGGGGGAGGGAGTAGGGAGGGAGGTTTTGGTGATGGGGAGCAATAATCAGCTACAATGTATATCGACAAAATAAAATTTAAAAAAAAAAAAAAAGAAAGTCATTGTTACTAATTGTTATTTGGGGTCAGGAGTAGAAAGCAAAATAGCTTAGCTATCAGTCAGCTCATGGTCTCCTCTCCCCAAGATGGTGTAACTGGTACTAAATGAATAAATACTTAGTTTACAGTACATATACCCTAGATACCAGCCAAACTGGATTATTATTTCCTAAATATTTCCCCAATTTCCTTTGCTTTGTGCCTTTTCTATTATTATATGGAGAGTAACTAGAAAAAGATTTTTTTTTTTTTTTTGTAGAAGATTATGTGTGGTAGAGAAGATGTTGTATGTAGATTTGTTTCCAAGTTTGCCTTGTTTCTATGAGCATGGCAATGGACTTGTTATGCAGAATATTGTGTATTGAAATTTGTTGTACTGGGTAGTTAAATCTGCCCTCGCAGAATATGGTGTTATGATTAGTATGCTGTGTTTTTGGTCCAACAGGTTGTGAAATCAAATCTGTTTCTTCAGAGGGCAGGAGGCAGAAATGGCATGGTAAAGATTAGGATAGAGGGGAAGCTTTCAGACATCTTTTTCAGTGTGGAGGATGCCAATATAAGAGAAGCAACAAATTGCAATGCCTTACCAATTTCTTGTTGAATGGGTGACTATGGGACAAACCCCCGAATCTTGAGTGTTTATATGGACCCCCAAGGAGCTCTGGTTTTCAGTTTAAGAGAGTATCCAAGATCAAAGTGTCTAAAGCGCAACTCCTCTTTTCCATGAAAACCAATGCTTCTTCTAAGGTCCCTGTTTCTACCACTATTGTCTGTCACCAGGTTGGAAACCACAGGGTCATTATAAACCTTCCTCTACCTTAAAGCCAGTTCACCAACAGGTTCTGACAATTCTGCTTCCTCCAAATTTTTCACATCTGTGTTTCCTTTCTAATTTTACCACAATTACTTTACCACTTTTTGACCTAGACTGTTGTTTACTAACTGGCTCGCCAATGTCCTTGACCACTCTAGTTCTGTTTCTTTGTAGTCACTAAATCTGACATAAACATGCTAGCCTGACATCTAAGGTCAGTTCCATATCACTCTAGTTTACCTCATGTGTCCTATATATTGGCCATAGCAGACTCTCAAATTTCTTGAAAATTCCAAGAACCTCCTGAGAATCTACATTCTTGGCTCTTCATCTTCACTCAAGTTTTTTCTCTTGCTTTGAACACCACTTTTTTCATCTCTGCCTGTTGAAATCATACTTATCCTTCATATTTAAATGTTGTCTCTGTCTTATAATGGTCTTGATTCTCTTTACTAGGTAGGACTTTCTCTCTCTCTCTCTGAAATCTTCCCTCCTTCTTTCTCTGAAATTCCCAAACACTTTTTAGTAATCTTATTTTACTCACTAAATTTTATTTCAGTAATAGTTATTTATGTGTTCATCCCTCCTATGAGACTGTAAGCTCTCTGAGGGTAAGGAAATATTTTAGTTATTTCTGTATTTCCTGTGTTCATCCATTCTTTCCTTCTTTATTCCGTTCCATTATTCATTTATTTACATATTCATTTTATAGATATTTACTATGTGCCCATGATGTGCCAGCATGGTTAGGGAATAAAAGAAACTTGGCTTTTCCCTTCCCAGAGTCTACTGTCTACTGGTCTATACAGTTAAGCAGAGTAGCTTAGACAAAGCTGTCATTCAATAACTGTTTGTTGATGGAATGAAATGAAGCTGAAATTCAAGTATATTTTGAGAACAGTCATCATCTGAATCCCAATTAAGTTTCCTACTCTTTATGTAGCAGTGAAATCTACCTTGACTGGCTGCTTTTCCTTTGAATCCATGAAGGGCATTTAATGAGAGTAGGACCATTTTGCTCAGTAAAGGTGGCAGATCCTCATGATTCATTTAAATATAGAGGCAAAACATGAGTGACAGGTATCACCTGGCAGAAAACAAATGTTTATTTCTGAAGTTTATAGACAAGCCTAGACTAGTTTCAGATGTGTGCTTCAGAAAATTAAGGAAGCCCTCTTTCAAACATGAGCACATGGCCAAATCACCAACATTAAATACTCTTTTATTTTTAACATTGCAAAAATTGTATTGTTCTTTGATATCAATGCCCCTGCTTCCTTCCCTAGATTTGACCCTGCTTCCCACCTGACATCTTGCACCACACCCTCCTGTTTGTTGTCTCAAGGATCACTTTTGGATACATTTTCATAGCACAGAGACATTGGAGCCACCTCTATAAATAGGAAATATTGAAAACTCAACCTTTTTGGCTTACCCCCTCATTTGCCTAATATCACTTTTCTTATCCTAATACAAGTACCACTGGGTTATTTCCCAGCTGCCCACATAACAGACAGAACCACTCGCTGTCCTTACAAGCAATTCATTTCCCATCTTACCCTCTCTAATAGTTTTTTTGGACTCCTTTTTCTGGAGCTGAGAAACACTAAAACATAGCAACAGTCTATGTCTAGACATACACAGGTGCTGTTATTTGACCCCATCTTTACAGTTCATAGTTTATTCCGGAGGAAAGAGTAAGCACTGTCATAATTAATCAAAAATACCTTCTTTGGTTGTATAAAAAGAATTATATAAGCATGGCACATCTGAGGGCAAGTCTCTCCCAGCATCTGTGGCTGTACGTTATTCCCTGGAGCCTTTAGAGGGCAGCAGCACACTGGCTGACTCCAGGCAGCACTTCAGAGAGGCAAAATCCAGACCAGAACCTTCCTCCTGGTCACTATGCCAAAGGTTGGTTTGCCAAGCTCTGGCCTCTCAGTCTCTTTCTTTTCAGTTTTCATTCTTTCTCTCTCCTCTCTTTCTCTCTCTCTGTTAAAATTATACACACTGACTAAGTCGCCCCTCAACCGGAAAATGAAAGCTCCAATGAAAAAGTTAGACAAGCCAACAACAACAAAGAAACCAGGGAAAAGGGGAAAGGGGGCTGGTGAGGGGGAAGGACATAAGAACAAGAACAGGGCAGATGTTTTGCAAATATATGCAAAGCAAAACTGGGTGTATCCTGACCACTTCCACAGAGAAACAGACCAATCATTGTGCACTTCCTCCTACCACACTGGTGGAACTCTGCATTAAAAAAAAAAAAAAGTGTGGCCATGGGCACCCACCTTTCAATGGTCAGTTCTGACATTCTGACTGAACATCTTGCAAATGTCCACAGAGAACAAAAACATTTTCATCTCCCCACTGCAAACATTTCTGTTATGAGAAAAAGACTGCTCCAAGAACCGGGAAGGCGTTTTAAGGTGACTGGCAGCTGAGTTAGCCAGCGGAAACTTCTGGGTTTTAACTCTCATTGTGCTGGCCCTGGCAACAAGTTTTGGGCTGAAACATAGCAGTGAATAAGGCTGTGGAGGATGTTGGCTTTTTCCTAACTAGACCATATTGTATGTGGAAAGAAATATGCATTAAAACATATTGATGAGATGGTAGGTATTAAGCATGTTAAATGCATGGAAATTAACCAGAGCGGTGGCATTTGATATATATATTTCATACTCCTTTGCACATTTTGCACACATACAGTGATGGCAATGCTTCTGCAACATATGGAAAAATAAATATTTTATCTGTGTGAGCTCTTATCAGTCTCCAGGGTCTGTTGAGAGGAGAGTGCTTTCTTCTATCTCTCTCTCCCAATTTTCTCCGTTCACTGGGCTCCCACACTCTCCTGCACATTAAACACGCCTTTTACTTATCAGCCTGGTTGAATAGGAAAGAATTAGTCAGAACCTCCTTTTGATAAATAATTACTCAGTCATCAGATCATGATAATTTACACTAGTAATGCCTCCCCCAGTCTTTTTGGAGTGGTCACCATTTCCTTACTCTCCTCTCCAATAAAACATGAAAAAGGCTTAAAAATGTCTGGGCAGGGAAGAAAGTGGAGGTGGTAACAAACCACCCCAACCAGGAATGGTAGGGGTAGAGCTGAGCTCCACCACCTAGTAGCTGTGTGCCCTAGGCAGATTACTCTGTGGCATCTCTTAGCCTCATTTTCCCATCTATAAAATGGGAATAATGATACCTGCCTTCTCGGAATAAATGAGATAAACCATGTAAAGTGATTAGCATAGTGCTGGCACATGCTAAGTGCTCAATAATGGTAGCTCTTTTCCTAGAGTGTTAGTTCTGTGGTTTTCATCATGTTTCTTCACTTATAAAAAGACATTTACTCCATATTAGTAATTTTTTTTAAAACCTAGATTTGGGGCAGGGGCTAATGGGTTGTTACTGAAGCAAAGGCAGAAAGAATGCTAAGATAGCAATCTCTTCTTCACCACTTTGATCTCACTGTTTTACACTCCCAACATCTTCCTGTTCACATATTTGTTATTGCTGGGGCTATACCAAGAGCTCCCTGAAGTTGAGTGTCAAGTGAGCTGCAATTGGCCTGTAGAAGTCCATCAAGCCTGAGCACGGTGGTCTATTCCTTGAAACCAACCTATGGCACTCTTGCTTATTACATTTACTTACAATTTACCCTTTCACTACCTGGTTCAGTGTTCTCACATCAATTTAAGATTTTTTGGGGTTAAAGCATTTTATTCTCTCAATCTTTTTTTTTTTTTTTTTTTAAAAATCTTCTTGGCAGGGCTGATTTATAATGTTTTTCAGTGTATTTCTTCCTCACTGTATCAGTCAGGATGCTGGCAAAAAATAGATGGCACATGCAAAAGTTTCAACCAAAGAGAATTTAATGAAAGGACTGTATATTGAAGTGCAGACAAGGTTAAGGAACCCTCAAGGGATTGTGAAGCTCGACGGATTAGCAACAGTGGAAAGCTGTTAATTTCAGCTTCATACTGCTTAAACTGAAGGGACAAGGGAAAGAGCGGGGTTTTCTAAGTCCAGTCAGAATTGGAGGTGCGAAGGGGTGCTGAACTGATAAATAACCTGACCTCTCTCTCCTCCCACTTTCACATCTCCTGCTGCTGTCTCCTTCTGGCCAAATTCAAAGAGAAGCCAGGGGACAAGGGAGTCTGGGAAATGTAGTCCAGAGAGGTCAGTCTCCTGGGTCACATATCAGGGCAGAGAATGGTTCTGCGGTTTATTGAGGAGTGGCAGGACTAATCAGCATACCTATTCTTTCCCTTTTCCATTTCTTTTACCATTTTACTCTCAGGAAAGGAAAGACAGAGTTAAAGATAATAAAATCAGTTCTCTTTTAGCCTCCATGTACCTATTTTGTTTATTTGCCATTTATAGAGCAAGAAAACTGAATGTAAACTCATCAGAGCAGGGCTTTTTTTTGTTTCTTTTGCTTGCTGCCATATCCCTAGTGCCTAGAACAGTGTCTGACACATAGCATATGCTCAGTAAGTTTTAGTTGATGAGTAAATATACTCACCTCTGCTGTGCCAGACACCATATTAGTATATATATTATCTCATTTAATTATCACAACAATTTGGGTAAGTAGGCAGGGCTGCTAAGCATGGATGTACATGTGGTGGTGGGGGGTGAGTAGATATTAATATCTAACACTTTCCCCCATCTGCAACCCCAGGTCTTGAGACCAGGCCCAGAGCATTGTCAACCCACAGGAAGGGTCACACTTCTGAAAATAGTCCATATTTTTATACTTTATCCACCTTATTGATTTTTGTACCTAGCAAGTCTGTGTAATTTTTATTATTATTTCTCTTTAATATTTGAAGAAGCTGAATTTCTGAATAGCAGAAACTCTCAGAATTATAACCCAATCTGTCCATTCTCAAAGGGCTCGTGAGAATTGAAAGCGGGCACTGACATTCTGCACAGGTGAAATACTTCCTATGGCAGAAACAGATGCTCACTTGTGGGCTTCCTTGTAATTTTCAGGAAACATTGGGTCCTGATTTCTGGGCCTGGATCTAGGTTCTGTGTAGCACAGGAAGGTAGGAGTAGTAAGGACTCTTTTCTCTCCTAAAAGATACACAAACTTTGAAACCAGTCTGCATCCTAGTGTAGCTGTTCTACTTGTACCAGCATAGTTACTCTGTGATAAAGAAAAACTCAGAAAATTATCCAGATATGGGAATTTCTACGGTGCTCTTTGCACTTGAACTTAAGGATAAATGAAGATATTGTACAAATAAGTTCCTTGCATTGGTTTGGACTGAAAAAACTCTATTTTTGACCTTCTGTCATGTCTTTAGCCCCCAGTTCCCTGCTCCTATTAGTATTGCAGAATGCTCTAGATGGTTCCCATCCCCATCTTGGATAGGCAGGCCTGTCCCATCACCTACACATCAGCTCTCATCAATTATGATCCAGGTGACTGAAAAATTAGAGGTAAAAAGCAACACAAATAAAACAAAACTCTGGCTTCATTCCTTTGGGTTTGATTTATGCCAGAATAGGTAAAGACATAGAAAATATGAATGTGAAAATCCTACCTGAAGCCTACCAGGGATGTTAGTCTCCCAGGTTTAGCATTTTCCAGTCACAGAAATGACGGTAAAACACCATCCCATTACCTGCCTCATACCATATATGAAAACTTATGAATACAACAACTAGCATGAGTTTTTGTTTTAAAATATATAATTGCATTATTTTGCATGCATAGCCTCTAAATAATTCAAATTTCTTGCTTTTCTAGGGGAAAAAAACATATATCCATCTATTATTTTTAGCAATGATTAATGAATCCTTGATATCCATCTTTCGTCACTTTTTTCCTATAGGTATCATATCTCCTACCCCAAGGTATTTCTGCACCTTTCCATGCAAGGGTTGCACTTCTACATAAATGCCTGACATGGACAAAAATAAACCAACTACAAAGAACCATGCATCCAGAGAGTAGAGCTGAGTTGGGTATGATGGCTTGGAGATGTAGTGGAAGGAGGGCAGAGTTCCAAGGACAGGGCCTTGGCTCCACAGAGTAGCGAGGAGGCAACAGCACAGGGCTGCAGCTCAGATAACAGATAGACACAGTTAAGCAAAGCTGGCTCATGGATTTGACCAGGATGGCATGAAACAACAAGCTACCATGAGATTCAACAGAGTGGCACAGAAAGGTGAGGAGAAGCAAATAGATCACAAGGAGCTGCAACCACTTCAGGTAGAGGCACAGATGACCGAGCAGAATAGCACCAGTGTCTGAAAGGTGTGCTCAGATACAGCTCAGCACAGCCATCAGGCAAGGAGGAAATGGTGCTGCACAGGGCATGCACTGCAGGTGGGAATCTCAGAACTGCTGTGGGCACCTCAGGACTGAGTCTGGTTACCTAGTTGCTTCCAGGAGATGAAGCCATCTAAAATTTTACCTGCTTTTACAATTGTGTGTGTGTGTTTTTATTAAACAAAGTGAACTAAGAAGGCTTTCACTGGAGGCATAATGTACTCACAGTAGTTTCCAAATAAATGGTGTCACTCTTCAGGTAAATCACTCCAAAGCTTGGGCCTAGTGCAGATGTTCATTGGGGCAGGGAACAAAGAGCAGCTGCATCTAGATCAGACACAAAAGAAACAAAAATAAGGTTGTTCAATGAATAGGCAATGGTAATGATCATTTATTTTGATAGAGACAACTGTAAGCCTTGGTTGAGAGGCCAGTTCTACATCTTTGCATCAGAGAATGGCAAGCCAGGGAAAGGGAGGATAGAGAGGATGCCATGCAGGCCTCATTTTCAGTTTCTACCTGACTGCCTGTGTGGTCTGACACATCAGCAGCACCCTGTCAGTGCAGATGGAGCTGATTTTTGTGGTTCTGACTTGGAAGCTGAGTTGGTGGGTGGTGGAAGTGGGGAGAATGTCCTTTAATCCTACAACAGCCAATTCTTTTTTTGGTGTCATTTTTTTCTTCATTGTATTTATTTATGTATTCCTGATTGACAAAAATTGTTTACATTTATGGTGTACAACATGATGTTTTGATATATGTATACATTGTGGAATGGCTAAATCAAGTTAATTAGCGTATTTATTACCTCACATGTTTATCATTTTTGTGGTGAGAACACTTAAAATCTACTCTCTTAGCAATTTTCAAGTATACATTGTTATTAACTATCCTCACCATGATGTACAACAGATCTCTGAATTTATTCTTCTAACTGAAATTTTGTATCCTTTGACCAACATCCCTCTAATACCCAAACCCCAATCACCCCAGCCTCTGGCATCCACCACTCTACTCTCTGCTAATATGAGTTAGCATGTGAGTTAGATTCAACATGTAAGTGAGATCATGCAGTACTTGTCTTTCTGTGCCTTGCTTATTTCAGCTAACATAATATCCTCCAGGTTCATCCATGTTGTCGCAAATGACAGGGTTTCCTTCTTTTCAAGGCTGAATAGTATTCCACTGTGTAAAGATACCACATTGCAGGTATTCTTAATTCTACTTCAGTCTCTCCCTCTTTATTGCTCAGTTCTTCCTTATTCTAAAGATGCCCACTGACCTGGCCCGTTCTGAGCTCTTGCCTTCTCTCTGCCCTTCACTGCAATCTCTACATGCCCCCATATCTCCTAACACTGAGGAGTTCAGCCTGAGGGGCTACAGAATTTACTGTTTGTCTCAGAGGCTCAAACCCAGTGGTCTTTTCCCAGGCCTCATCACTTTAGCCACATTGGGCTTCAATGACCACTTTATTCCTGAAACTCTCCTCCCTTCACATTGGAACACTGCATTATCCTGACTTCTCTGCTTTCTCTCAGTGCCCTCTTCTGCCTTCCTCACTGGCTTGTCTTCTTTTTCCTGTTTCCTAAATGTAGACATTTCTCAAGATTCTCTCCTTAGGCTTTGTCTATACCCAGCCTCCATGACCTCAATAATTACTTCTCCATAGAGAACAGAACTCATTGTCTGTCCCTCAAAATCTGTTACTTCCCCAGACTACCCATTTTCTGCCACTGGAACCATCTTCATCCAGTTACTTGCGCCTACAATTAAGGAGTCATCTTTAATATCTCCTTTTTTTCTTGCTTCTCATATCCAATCAGCTGTCAATCTTGTATCAAAATCAGCTGTGATTTTTACTCTGGCTGTGTTTCCTAAGTTAATACCTGTTTTCTATACCAACATCTATTTACCCTTTGCCACCTAACTGCCAGGACTTCTGTGAAGGTCTCCTAACTGGCTTCATTTCTTCCAGCTTCTCTCTACCTCTAGCCCAACCTTCATATCAATATTGCATTAATTTTTCTAAAGTACCATTCTAAATACATCACTCCCTTGCTCAAAATACTTTTTTTTTTCTTACTGGATTAAATTCAAACTTCTCAGCTTGGCATTTAAGGCTGTTACAATGTGGCCACAGTCTAATTTCTCATTCTTATTTCTACAGTCCATTCTACACGTCAGCAAAGTCCCACTCTTTCCCACCATGTATGTGGTATTTCCTCCCTTTTTCTAATTTCTTCATATAGCTTCTTTAAGGGCCATCCAAATGCCACCTCATTTTTGAAGCATTTCCCAAAGGTAAGTGCCCTTACCGAATCCTCAAGCACTTTTTTGCACTACCCCCTTTGTACATTCTATTGATTGTAATAATTAATTGTGTGATTTGTCTTCCCCATCCTTAAGCTCCATCAAGGCAGAGACAATTTTTACTCTGTGTGCCCTGTAGTGTGCAATGCCTTGCACATAAGTGTGTGCACAGCTGATGTCTGCTGAACCAAATTTAAAAGGAATAAAGAATCTTGCTTAGAGTTATGGGAACTGAGACTGAATTGGGAAGACCTTAATGCTCATCTACTCCAACCACCTCATTTTTCAGAGGGAGGGATTAAGAGAATTGACTTGCTCAAGGTCACAAATCTCTAAATATCTATCAGTGCTTACTTGGCACCAATAGGCCCAGCAGACCATCGACAGTGACCAGACCAGAGAGAGTGTGTGGCTGGGGTGTGTAGCCTGCAAGGATATGCTGTGTTCCAAAAATTAACAAACTTATTCCCTTATTTGCTTCAACAAACTGAACTAAAAACTATCTTTTCATAGTTAAATAATGACTAAAAAATGAGGGTGGATTTAAAAAACAAGGGAGCAAATTTTTAAACATTACCAGTAGAGATAAGTATGACAACATAGGTTGAACATCCCTATTCTGAAAATCTGAAATCCAAAAAGTTCCAAAATCTGAAACTTTTTGAATGCTGACATGATGCTCAAAGGAAATGCTCACCGGAGCAGTTTGGATTTTGGATTTTCAGATTAGGGATGCTCAATCAGTATGTATTCTCCAAATATTTCAAAAATCTGAAAAAATCCAAAATCTGAAACACTCTGCTGTTTCTTTTCTCATGCTTTGGAAAAGCTGTAGGTTCAGCTGGAATTCTTGGTGAGAACATGAGCAGTAATGCTATGGTTAAATTAATTACCTTGTGGAAACACAGAGTATAGGCACTTTTGCTGTTATGCTACATTAACACTTCTTTTTCCACCTAGCTTTGCCAGGTACTCATGCTCCAGATTTTAAAGATTTTTTACTTATTTTTCTTTCCTTATATTACTAATTTGCTTGTAGAAATGCATAGATAACTGCCACCAAGTCTGTTCTAGTTTTCTTACTGTGTTCTCCTCTTGTGGTAGAAGAAGCATTCATTGTTTAATCTTCTCTCTATCCTTATCTTCCAACAGAATCATTTTCTCTCACCCAGAGATGAAAAGCCCAACAAAACATGCTGTGGGTATAACAGTATTTATCTAGGTGAGGAAAGCAGACTTTTTCAGGTGATCTCAGTAGTTTTTACTCGGCCAGAAAAGCAAAGCTCACCTCTTACATGTTAGCCTACAGCACTACAAGACTTCATCTGCCTCTCCCAGGTGAGGACTTGAATCATTGTTACTCACTGGAAGAAAAACTTGGTAGTGTTAATCAAACTCTTTTTGGCCAGTATGGTGGAGCTGTGCTAGGCATTGAGACATCCATTAAATGGCAACACCCCAGACGCCACATAAACAGCCAGTTGGCCTAAAGAGTTCTTACTGTTCTTTCTAACCCATCATATGGCTGGACAGATTAGCAGCACTTCACCAGACACAACTTCCTTCTCTTTTTTTTCCCTGGCAACTCCTTTAAAATGATAGAGAAAATCACTGATCAATATGTCTAGTACATTGCAATGAAAAAATATCTGGAAACATACAAATCTTTTGTGTAACTAGATAAGTGTACATTTTAAATATATCTAACATTTTATTTAAATTGTGCATTTTATAATTAAATAGAGCCAGAAGCTTTCTGTCCTTTAATAAAACCCTCCTTTCTCAGCCCACACTTGGCTGCCATGATCTTGCTTTCACTTTTTGGAAAATTGCCACCTACCCCCATCTTATTTTTCCTCTTTTCTTAGTATACACCTGAAGGTCTGTTAATCAGAACTACTGCATGGTGTGTCATGTTTCATTGCTTAAAGGGTGGTTACACTCTAAAATAAAGACTCAGTGAAAATGACTTCATGGGGTTTCATATTTATTCTCTTTTAATGGCTTCCATATCTAGTGTACTTAGTTTTTAAATCAAAAGATAACTTTGAGGGGCTGCTGGTAGCACAAATTCTCCCCAGAATCTGGAAATCCAGCTGTCTCACTTCCTCTGACATCATCACAGTAATAAATAATCTGCTCTTGCAACCCAGCTGGCAAATTTCTCGATAGTGTCAGACGCAGGACAGACAGTGGGTCACTTCTCTTCAGCCTGTTTCATTCTTGATGTCTCTGTGGATTTGTCTCGGAAGCCCTAGAGACAGAGCTACTATGTAACACTGCCACATATCACTGTAAGGAACTTTCTGTAGAGTTCTTATTTCAGTATGACCTTTAGCATTCCTTAGAAATCACACCAAATCATTCTAAAATTACAGAGGGTGATCTTGTGATCAAAAAAGATAACAGTAACAATAACAGCTACCTTTATTGGATGTCTAAATTTTATCAGGGACCATATCAGGTATTTTTACATAAAAATACATTCTCATTTAATCCTCATAGCAATGCTATATTATAGGTATTAGTAATACCCATTTTACAGATGAGGAAAACTGAAACTAAGTGGGCTCATGTAACCAGTCCAAAATTATTTCATTTCCATGACGGTTTACAGCCACTGGAAAGAACTGGGAGCACAGATCCCAGGTGAAGGAACTATTTCAGAAACTATCAGTAAGTATAGTTCCTTCCTACCTCTTTTCTAATTGAAGATGAGAATGGCTACTGGTCTCCTCAAAATTTAATGAACAAATGAATCACCCAGGATTTCTTATTCAGCATGTCTGGAGTGGAGTGTGTGATTCTTCATTTCTGACAAGCTCTCAGGTGATGCTGATTCTACTGGTATGGATAACATGGGTCTTATGTCTGACACTGTTCTTTTTACTGAGGGTCATTTTAAGGAGCAGTTCAAGCTGAATAATTTGGCTAACAGCTCACATGGCATGACTATCTTCTGATTCTGAGCCAGTTTGTCAGGTCATCAGGCATTAGACAGAATTCAAGGAGTTTCTGGCATAGAGCACACTGTGAAAAAAAAAAGATCATTTCTAGGTCCCCCAGGACTTCTCCCCCTTGGAGAGAAATGATAAATGATTGGAAATTCAAAATGACAATGTCTCTAACATATAAAGTTCCTATTTTTTACATTATTGTTATTTTTAACAATAATTATCTGTTAATGATTCAAATAACACCTTTCCTCTGAGAAATTCAATGAGCTTTACTAACCTTAATTGTCTAACAGCAATTCCCAGGTGTAGATAAATCTGTCTCAAAGATCACAGTAAATTTAAAATTGTTCCACTTCCCTCATTTCTTCGCCCCAAATGTACTGGTGATTTAGTGGTGAGGGGGTTACTAATTGGCAAAAACCTACTATCTCATAATTTGAGGCACAAGAAATTTCATAAAGCAAGGGTAAATCCAAGAAATAATCAGCAGAGAGGTGATGGTGGGGAATACAACAGTAGAGAAAAAAAGAGGAAGAGTTAAAAAGAGTAAGACTAAGAAAAGAGAAAGTAAAATCACTGAACTAGCTGGATGACCTTAGGTGAGTCATTTAACCTCTAGGTGGCTCAGCTTTTCCATCTGTAGGAAGACTAGGTGGGTTTTATGATTTTTAAGGTCCCTTAAAATTCTAACAGTCCCCAGAGAAGAAAGATGTGGGAATTAAATAGCTCATCAACCTGTTAAACCATTAAACTTGTTAAAGAAATCTATTTGACTTTTAACTTTTTAACTAATTACCTGAAACAAATTCCCAAGTCTACATCACTAATCCCACCTCTCTGGAAACTGATGAGAACACCATTTAATGAATAAGACACCAAAGGCATCATGCCCAAACTAATCAGAATCCCATCTTCAGCTTTCTGATGCTATAGGAACTGCTTTACTTTTTAAATTTTAGTTCCTTATTAACCACTAGTTAATACCCATGTCCAGAAGAAATATCTCTGATGACTTGAAGACCCGTGGGATGGCCTGTCAACAGAAGGTGGAATCACAGTCTCACTGTTTGTCACATCAAATCTATGTTAATTTTCTCCGTAGAACCCTCTTGATTCCTCTTTGACAATTCACAAACTCTGTTAATTAGAATTGCACATTCCATGAGCCTTAGCATTATCAGGTAACAGTTGATTCTTGTTGTTTAATATAAGAGATCTTTGGGGTCAAACACATATAATAGGAACCCCACCTCTAAGTCATTTGACACTAGAATCTTACTGTCCAGAAAGCCTGCCACAGGTCCTGGTTAAGATCATTTTAAGCTCCGTAGTGAGTATTCTAATGTGAGTATGATTTATGATGTAGCATGTTATTTGGTGTTATCAGAATTTTCTATACTGTGCCTCTCGCACTGAGTATGTTTTCTGAACTAACCGTTACAGTTTGTGGCTAAATGGAATAACAAGCACCAGAAAGCATCCCAGTGGCATTACCCCAGATAACACACTCTGTCACTGTCTCCAAAGTGAAAATCACTGCCCTTTTCCTGATCACATCACCTCAACAAGTTAATTTTGGCTACCACTAACTAAATGCTTACTGTGAGGCGTGCACTGTGCCTTTTCATACACTACACTCAACTTCATTTCTTATAGTCTTTGAAGGTGGGAATTATATTCCCATCTTATAGAGGAGGAAGTTGAAATTGATGGTTAGGAAAGATACAGTTATTTGCCATAGGTCATGAAACCAGAGGGTAGCAAAGCAGGGTTTAAGGCCAAGTTTAAACCAAAATGCTCTTCAGCTTAACCTACACCTAGCTAGACACAACTAAACCACTGATAGGCCTTCATTCCATTCCTCTTCATTGGGGTCCTCATCACAGGCTTGTGCTAGATTCTTTGTCATGTCCCTCTAATGCCATCTTGACCTATTTTTGAGACTTCTCAAAGCATACACTTGACTCATGTTTTCCCTCTCTATATTGGTTAATACTTTAATCTAAAAATCCATTACCACTTCTTTTCAACAGACCTTCACCACACTTTTTCAGCTACTTCTTTGCCCTCATCCTCATTCTAAATTACTCTTTCAAGGCCTCAATTTGACTTCAAGTGTTCCAACCCCATGTTGTGAATTCACCCTCCCTAATACATAAGGAGCCTATTCTTTCTACCTGTTCCATTAGTATTACCAGTTTGACCTTACCCCATGATCACCCATTTTAACACTGTCTCAGTAACTCTCTAGATTTCTTTTCTCCCCTGACCTTCTATGTGCAGGGCCTCCTCTTACATTCTTCAACCATGAATCCATTTCACCATATGACATTCACTCATACTCTCAGTACAAAATCCTGCACATGCACACCATCTGGACCCTCACTCCTGCCCATTGTTTCCAAGTACCAGCCTACGGTAGTTTTTTTTTAGTGTGATCTATTCTATCAAGCCCCATTCTCCATTCACTTTTTCAGATGATGAGCTTGCTTCCTACCTTAGTAAGAGGATCTATAGCATGCAGTGTGATAAGCTTACTGGCTCTCATCTCCTTATCCAATATCTTTGAATTTCTATCATTTTGTTTTCTCAAAATATATCTGTGTCTTTTTCCACATTCCCTTCCTATTTTGTAGGTTTTATCCTCTCTAATTCTGATTTGATTTCTTCAGGGATACCTTCTCTGTAGTTGATGGCATACTCATTCCTATCAGTACTAGATTAAGCATTACAACATAGTTCTTTTTTGTCCTGACTTCAACTCCGGCCCGTCAAAATCCTTCCAGGTACTATATCTCAAAGTGAGTTTTATAGGATACCAGAACTTCAAGATGCATCTCGAAAAAAGTTGCATCTCAAAAGAAGTTCCTTGGTCAAATAAATTTAGGAAACATTGCATACTGTATGTTGCTCTTGCAAACTCATAATGAATGCATGTAAAAGTATTAAAGGTGTTAAAGACCCCATCTTTGTCCAAACTTATTGTATTGCGGACTCCCTCCCACCTCTTTTTTAATGGAACACTTATTAACCTCAGAATATGCTTAAAGGAAGATGCTTTAATTGATTCCCCTGGTTCCAAACTCTTTAGCTTGGGCATGTAAATTCACTGAATCTACGTCAAATAAGCCCTCTCAGATTTCCTTTCCACCAATACTCCATTTGGTCTAAACAAGTTAACTTATAGAGTGTCAGAAAGACTAAGCACAGTTCTATCTCTGAACTTCTGAACATACCATTTTGGCTAATTGGAATACCTTTATCACATTTTTTCTTATCCAGGCTTTTCTTCTCCTTCAAGGTCCATATGTAATAATGTATACCTAATGAAACTTTCCTTGTGAAGACTGGCTTGGCCCATTCATTTAGCACTTAGTTTAATGCCTGTTTTCTATAGTTGGTGAGAGTGTAAATCTTCTAGGGCATGGACCATGTTTTATACATTACAGAAACTCCAGCACCTACTGTAGCCCTTTGTGTACAGTAAGACGTTATAACCATGCTATCGGTTACCATAGGCAGAAATGGGCAACATTGGGGCATGATAAATCAGAATTTGATTTTGTTGCTATTGAGACAGTTTAGGATGTTAAGGGCCCAGGTGGAATGCACCATCACCTTGTTGGGAAGAAATACCATCCACCACCACTGTCATCACCCAAACGAATGATACCATGCATATCTAAGGCTTTGGATAAAGGCTGGATATAAAAGAGCAAGGACAGCTCTGTTCTTAGGTGAAAGTAAGAATTTGTATTAGTTAAAATATAAATTAAAATATATTAGAAGGATAAAATAATGTAGAAACATCAAAGGGCTCATGAAAGGGACCACTGGAATAAATGTCTCCGTATCAAAGGTGAAATTACCATTATCATTAAATCACAGTAACTTGATGACAATAAAAATGCTATTTTCCTGCACAAGGAAGTCAGAAGCAGTCTTGTGAGAGGATCCATTGCTTACTACTGTGCCTGGTGTACAGAGTATGTAGCAAGCATTTGCAGAATGTGTTACTTGCCTTCTAGTCCTATTCTAACCTCTATTTCTTTGAGTCAGTCTGGAGACATATTACTTGGAGAAAGTCAAGGCATCTTGGCAGCCATTAGCACAACATGAATCCCCCAAACAATGAATTTAATCCTCCCATAAAGCTTTTACTGCCACAACTCAAAAGAGCACAGAGCAGGTCGTCTCAGGCTAGTGTTAATAACTAGATATTAAGGAAGTTTTTCAGATTAGGTGTTATCTGAACTTGGGATTTAATAGGTTTCCTAATAGTGAGTTTGTAGCACAGCTAGGACTAGAAATTTGGTCTCTTGATGCCTAGTTAGGGAGTTTTATTATGTGAGAGAAAAGAGTATAGCTTTCTTCGTAAAACTGCAGGAAAGCAAATGATTCTCATAATTTAGCAGAAGAGAAAATACATTTCAGTAAAGTAGAGTCTGAGAAGTATTTTACTACCTTCCTGAATAAAAAGTGGTATACAAACAAAAAATATTCAATTAAAAACTATTTTACAAATGAAAATTTTACTTATGTTTACCTTTAAATAGGTGTAGATTGTATTATGTAACATGTGAAATAGAAAGATAATGGAAAACATTTTGCAAACAGAAAATTCTGCATCAGTCCTTAGTTAAAATTCATAACCACACATTGGAGTATTGATTATTAGAAGTAATCAATAACAAGTATTTTTAAAACCGAATTTTTATTGCAGGAAATTATTGGGTGGGTGAAGCTAAATGGTTTAGATGTTTTTCTGTTATGTCCGTACTTAGAGTTGTCTTTCTGGACAATTTACACATGTGGGAGTGAAAATGAAGGGTGGCCTGCCTGTTGGGGCTGTAACAGGCCACTGGGGCATGATCGATGTTTTCTGAGTGCCTTGGGTAGTTTCTACAGTAAAATATCTAAGTTTCTTCTTTTCGTAGTAAAAATGAATAGTTTACTTTCGTGTTCTAGGTGAAGTCTGAGATCTCTGCATCTCTTTCAGGTGTCACCATTTGCAGGGGTGGGGATATACTATTGATAATGCTTTACATTGATTTAGACACACTAAAGGTTATGTGGTACTTTCACGAACACTCTCTAAAAATGAGTTTTCTCCATTATGAGTTACATAGACGAGAAGATTGAGGCGGGGTGAAGGGAGAGGAGAACGCGGTTTAAGCTGCCTGGCTAATGAGTAGTAGAGCTCATTAAAACCAAGGTTTTCAGCAGAAATTCCCGCCCCCCCCCAAAATTCCATGGTTTCCAACAAGCTTTGTAGCAAACCTGAGAAGTGGAGCAGTAGATGAAAATCAGAAGATCTGCCTTGTCTTCCTGGGTCTCATGAGAACTAGCCGTGTGACCGCGGTCAAGTCACTAACTTTTCTGAGTCTTATTTTTCTCACTTATTGGATCATTGGCAAGGAGTCAGTGAATGGCATTGTACCTTCAAGGTAGAAAATCTCTCACTTGTAAAATGGTATTGATAATAATGACTGCTTTGCCTATCTTATAAAGTTGTGATGCTAAAATAAGCAGATTCAGGTGGAAGTGCTTTGTATACTATGGAGTACTGAATTAGGAAAGTCTGGAGGAATTAGGAAGTGTCCCAAGTATGTGTGGGAGTTGACAGCCAGTCCACTTCCACTCAGGTTTTGGGAGAAGCTGTAATAAAGCACTGGCACCAGCTCAAATCCTATTCCATACTCTCCTCTCCCAGCACGCTGTGGAGCATCATTTGAGAAAAGTTACTTGAGTGGGTGAGCCAAATGCTCAAGTTCCAACCCTTCTGAGTAGAAGCCACAGAGAATTCTAAGCCACAGTGCAGGTGACAATCACTGTTCTTCCAGGTGTGTCTGAAACACTGGGGAGACCCTAGGGAGGGAGGTAAGACGTCACTGCTCCTGAGGCCCAGTTTTCTCCTGTACACAGTTCTAGCCCACATGATTTCACCTGGCAGCCCCAGGAGACAGAAAAGATCCAGAATGAGCAGGAGCCTCCTCTCCTGATAACCTAAGTGCTCTGACTGAAAGGCAGAGGGTATCAGGAGAATGGCTGTACTGAGTCGGCATTGATTTCTCCAGCCATTGTCTGCGTCTGGTTTCTGTCTCATTTGGAGGTGGTTACTGTTACTACAAGCAGCATGAATCATGTCTCTGTTAAAAAACAGAGCTTCAATTGTCTTACATAACCCCTGGTAACTGAACGTCTAATAATAGCAAGCCATTTCCAGGTAGGGAATCTGTCTACCTCCTAGACACACACACACGCACACACACACATGCATGCATGCTCTCACACACACACTCTACTCCCAATGCCTCACAGTAGAGAAAGACAGACAGGAAGGAGGCAGAGGGAGAAAGGGAACAGCAGAATTGAAATTTTTTGTATTTTAAATATATTAAATAATCATGCATCAGCGGATCTGATGACCAATATGTTTAACTGAGCTAGTTTAATGAAGCATAGGAAACAAACATTCTTCTTAAAAGTAATAGCAAAGTACAGCAAAGAACCCCAAGCACACCAGACAGACACGTTCTCTAACATTCTACTACTGTATGAAAACCCCAAACCCAAAAGACAGAGGGGGGTGAAAATATCACTGGATTGGCTGCTAGCTTGCACTGGCTAAATTTAATTTTCAAAGGACATTTTCTCCTCTCCCTTTTGTTTGACTAGAGGATTATATTCCAAAGTTTCTTGTCTACATTCATTACATAAAAATTCCAGAAACTGAAAAGCAACTGAAAACATGGCTGCAACGTCCCACCATGTAGGATATATGGTGTCAGGCACTGTTACCTGAGTCTGTTTCTATAGAGGAGATAACTCTGCATCTGAGGACTTATATTTTTCCCATGACCCTACTCTCTGGCTTGAAATACATGAGGTCTTTTCATACATAATGCCTATTCGGCTGCCCACTAAGGTAAACACCAAACAAGAAAAATAATAAGAGAGTCTGAAAAAATGACTTTTTAAAAAAATTACGAAGCTAAATTTTTCTTTAAATCACTCATTTGGATGGGAAAGAAAATAGAGTCTGGATAGCAAGTTAAAAAGTTTTCGAGAAAAAAAATAATATAAATTTATAACATATATGTCTCCATTTCCTCATTGCTTCATCTTGTCCATCCTAAGAAAAATCACTGCAAGGCCATATTTTTTGAGTGTGCATTCCCAGGAGCCAAGTAGCTCTAGATATCATGTAAATTGAACTGGGGAGACTTTATGGAAAATTCCAGACAGAGGTTATATCCTGCCACTCATTTGGGCTAGGACCACAGAAGGAAAACTTTCTTCTCTGTTTTGATTGTTCAGTAACATGAAACAGTAGACTAGACTAGTTCAAACCAGAGAATGTCCTAGGACACACCCACTTTGAGGACCAGCACCTGGCTATTCTATATGTTTTTCAGTTGTTTAGGGATATAAAAGGCTCGATGAGATAGTTATATGTCAAAATGTTTGTGTGTCCCCTCAAAATAGGATTTACTCTGCCTATTTTCTTTTGGAACACTCTCTGAATCTATAAGCAAAAGAATTTTGAACTGAAGAAAGAAACAAGAGAAATAAAAATAATAAAAAAGAAGAGAAGATGGAGGAAAAAGAAAAATGCTAATTATCCCTACCTGCAAACCTGCCTGGATTTGACAACAAAACCTCTACTACTGTGCTCTGGTGGTGTTACATGCCATATGGACATGGCTTCTAAAGAAAATGAGGTCTAGGTTTTTCTCACAAATATCCAAACCAGAACAGTAGGGATCTTGACCTCTATATTACCCTACTTTACAACAGGATCACAGCTGTGGAAAATAGTTCTTGGGACTAAACTCTTCTATATATTTCATGTGCTTTGTGAATTAAATTGTTCTTAGAGTTAGTACACTGGTGGACTAAATGTTTTAATAAAAACAGCCACGAGGCACCACAGTTTTCTTCACAAAAGGCTTTTCCTTCTAACTACTGTGAATATATTGCTGAATAGTTTTTACTTCTGGAAGAGGAGGAGGTTTGCCTCTTTCCTACTCTTGGCCTCTAAAACCAGGGTTATTCTATGCATCTGTGAGGTGATCACACCCACCTGAAATTTCAGGGCACTATGTCAGCTAGTTCCTTCATGGTGGTGTCTTTGGCACCTGAGTGAGAACTTGGTGGGCCAGACACATTTAAAATGTAAAAGTGGATTATTACACTATTTTGCACTGCAACAATAAGAGTATTTCTGGATTGTTGCTGACAAGTAGATTTATCATAACCATGTGTGGTACAATAAACCACATGCCATTGTATCAGAAGCTTGGAGTTAATATTTTCAAATGATCCAGAGATTTTTTTTTTTCAAAAAAAGAGAAATGGTGGATTTTTTTTCCGTCCCTTTCAATAACCAATTATTGAATGTCTATTGTCAGTTACGGACCCTATTCACAGAATAGAGCAGGGCTATGCCAGATTCTCACTATATTCTTTCTTTCCTAACACTGAGCAGTAAAATACCAAGTACAGCTGTTTTTGAACCTGATAGGCAATCAGTATGTAGTAACTGGCTGTAGTGATGATAGTCAGAACTGGTGATGTTGATGGCAGTGGCACAGCAGATTAAGAACATCTCGGGGACAACTCAAAGGTGGTAGATGAGAAAATCTGGTAAGACTTTCTGGTAAGACCAGATTTTCTGGTCTTACCTATTACACATTCCAACATATGTCTGGAACTCCAGAAACTTGGAAAATCTAATACAATGAGGCCATTTTTATGGGCATTATAAGATTCATATAAAAAGGAGGCATATATGTCGATCTTGTGAGCTTCTCTGTATTTGTAGAATACTCAGGATACTTCTGAGAACCTATCTTAATTTTTAGAATCATTCATAGAAATCTGACAATTACTTATAAAATAAACCTTACTCCAAATAAATTAATTGAGAAGCCAGTTGATAATCAAGATACACAAAGCAATGTTGGTGAGATAAGGCAAAGTTAGAATATTCTAAGGTGATTACAGAGAAACTGAAGAAATTACAGAGTGGTTTTGGCTGAAAGGCAACTGACTATCCACCAGAAGATCTGGGTCCCCAGCCATGTTTGTAAACTGTTGCATGACTTTAGGCAAGTCATGAAACTTCTCCTCAGTCTCACTTTTCTCATATGTAAAGTGGGAGTGTTGAATTAGATGGTTTTAAAAATTCTTTCCAGTTTTAACATTTGATTTTCTAATGTAAGAAAAGATGAAAGAGTAATTCCCCCTTCTTCTTATTTTGGTATATACACTTGCTTTCTCTTGATCTGTGTCTTTGTGGTTTGCATTGGGTGTTAGGTTTCTGTGCTCAAGTAGTCATATGGTAAATATTCAAGTCATTTTTCCCTGTATACATGGGAAAATAATAGGGGAATAATTCTCCTTTTCTTTGCATATCAACATCTCTTCTCAAATCAGACTTATGCCTAAGATAAAAACAGGATCATTGTGGCACTGATGAAGATTCTCGTTTATCCTTTCCACCAGGCCCTTCCTCACCCATGCTCACGGAAGCTTATCTGATTGAGTCATTTCTATATCTATGTCTTGGCTATTTTTTCTCTTCCAATTTGTTTATGAAATCTCTGGTAAGCATAAAGCTTCAAAAACAAAAACAAACAAATAAAACAAAACAGCTCCGTTTGAATAATTTACTTCTGTTAAAGCAGTATGAGTATAGGAAAACATCCTAATGCTCAGGGGGAAAAAAAGCTTAAATAAAATGTTATATCAGTGATAGTTTCATATTTTGCTACTGTTTTTCATTTTCAAAGAGAATGCTACATATTGGGTTTATAGTCTGGTATACAGACATAGATATTTCTCCTGATAGCTCTGAGGCCAATGCATCCTCAAAGCCAAGAAGGCCCAGAGCTTGCTGAGCTAGCTTTACATAGATAAAGGAGCCACGCAGAAAACCAAATATATGGAGCTTATATCGTGATTTGGTACTCTGGTTACCCATGACTAGCTCTTTTCCATCTCTGTACTGTTCCTTTGCTAGTTTAATTCCCTTCACCTAGGATGCCCTCCATTTGCCACCCTTTACTGCACAAAACTCCCCCCAGACAAACCTAGCTTAAGCCCCATTTCCAAGGAACATCTTAGGCTGACCCGACTTGGGACCCAGTAATTTTCATGGGTAGCAAGTGATAATTAGTTCTTGTGATAACTGGAGTCACTGAGACCACAACTCTGGAAAGTGCTCAGAAAAAAAGAAAAGATTGTCAAAGGTTGCACGGGCCTCGTAAGAGGAAAACATGCCTCCTTTAAGAACAGGCCCAATATAGAATCTGTAGTATATAAGAGAAAAGTTGTAATCTTATACAGAAGGGATTGTCTTAGAATGGTCTAATTTTTTTCCAATAAGAAAAACATTATCTGTTTTTTAAAAGAAGGAATTAAGACACCGAATATAGCAACATACAGTATCATAAAGTTTGATCATATTAATTACGAAGCTAAAATGTGAAGATTTTAGTAGAGAGAATATGGGGCACAGCTAAAATAGGCTAAGACACACGAAGGTATATAGAATCTGCATTTCAGCCCTCCGAGTCCCTTTCAGTCTGATGGTCCCACCATGCATTATCACAAACTCTGACTATACCTAGCCAGGCTTACATGAAGGGACATGATATGTCCTGATAGTAAAAGACGGAACGAAGCTCAGAAATGCTGGATGCTGTTATATATGTATACAATTTTATTTATGTGTATATTTATATTTCAATATATACAAACATATATATTTGTATGATGTTTGGCAACCTCAGTCATGGTATTCCTGTGAAGTAGGCATGTGGTAAACATAATTAGCCCATTAAACAGATGGTAGGGCTCTGGCATATCTCACCATATTCTAAAATGGTGGAGCTGTGAGCAGGGACTGAACAGAGAATGCAGTTTGATATATGGCTAACTGCAAATCTTTGTGAATTGCTACTTTCCTAAAGACAATCTGGGTAGGCTGCATTTGGCTGAGAACCGGGGATAGTTTGGGAAGCTTTAAAAATATACAAGGGGACAACTTTTCACATTCATTCAGATATAGTATCTTCATTTTTACTTACTAGAGACATTTTTTTGAAAAACAGCTTTTTGTCTTAACTCATCTGTGTTCCAAGCAAACTTCCAAATTGCTGAGCAGATTAAAAAACAACCCCCAAACCAAAAACCTACATGTCAAGAAGAAACACCAGGTAAATGTTACTTTTCAAAATTGTCTTAACAAAGTTCACTATGGAAAAAGATAAAGTTGAAAGGAGTTTTGGCACCATAAATGCATAGCTGTTATTATAACACCCAAATCTGTCCAAAAGCATATGTGATGAACCTTCATCTGGTTGAATTACATGACATGGCATTGACACTCCATGGTACAGCTGGCTTCAGAGATCCTGTAATTAAACATTCTAGCCCATTTGTTTGTCAGCTGAAATAGGATCTAGGAGAAGTGAAAGGGTTACTAAAATTAAGACTTGAATTTACAAGTGTATTTGAACTGCCTTCAAGAAGACGTGAAACATCAATACATCTGGAGAATAGAACTTACAATTGACTGTTCTTTACCATCTGGTCTCAAGAACATTTTCTGCTTGGAAGTTGCATAAGCAATGAAAAACACACAAACAACTTCCTGTACCATGCTTTTGGTCATTTATAATGATGCATTACAAAGTAAACCAGCTAAATATAAGCAACTGTGCCTTACTCCAGATGACAACATACATTATATAACTAAGATCGATAAAAATGAACATCTTTATTTTGAGAGATCTGGACTTAAAACAAAATATTCAAGGATAAATATCCTTCCTTCTAAGGTGTTCATCCTGAGTAGTTTTGCCAAGATTGTTTTTTAGTGTCACTACAAAACCATCTCTTTTTTTTTCCAAATTAAAAAAATGACAAGAAAAAAAGCTATGCTGAGGAATGAAAGGTTTCATAATTTTTTTGTGACATAAACTTGCCTCTTTAAGCAATAAAATACATTCTAAATTTTTTTAAAATAGAAAACATTTACATATCCCTCTTCTCTTAAACAGAGTATGCTGATACCATTTAAATATATATTTTTTATGATACAGGTCACCCTTGTGCATATTCATTGTTCCTGATTTTCAGTAATACACTTTTCTTATTTCTCTTGAGAATTGGCCTCATTGCTTATACTTCTAACAGACTGAACTTAGCCCACTATCCACTGCCATAGCGTCACTGTCCCAGTTTTTCAGAGCCATCTCCTGTCAACCCTCTTTGCTAGATATATTTTCTAATCTGTTTGGGATTGGAAAATCAGATAAATAAGAGCTATAGAGACAATATTACTTGAAAGCAGAGTTTGGTCAGAGACTTGGGGGAAACTCATTTGGACACTAAAATGTCTTTGTCAGGGTTGTAATTCAGAGGCCTGAACTGCCAGAAATTGGACTTCGAGTTATTATTATGTAACATAGAGTGTGACATGTATGTACTTTTATTACAAGGGTTCTTATCTTAAACGGGGTTGCCCAGAAATCCATTTTTGATTAGTTTACTTGGTAGATCTCTGATCCATTACACTTCACTCCCCTGACCTCCTCAAGCAATGTAACTAATATGATGACATCGAGAAGTAAAGAAATGGCACTTTTTTAAAGATAAGGTGAGAGAGTCTTGGTAACTGACTTCATCAGAGAGATGGAAGCAAAAGTATGTATTCAAGTTCAAAAACTTCTCTGGAATTCTATTTTTTTCTTAGGCTTTGACTAGAGCTTTGGCCTTACTTGACAGTAAGGAAACATAAAAAAATTTGTGAAGCTATTTATATTAATTTTAGTGTATAAAGAGGTAAAAGCTGATCATCTTTTCACCCTTTTTCCAAAAGGGGAAATCAGCATAATTCACAGTCCATGATAGTTAGGATAGAGACTGTATTGAAATTTACCTTTTCATTATCTCAGAAAATAGGATTTCTAAGAAACTAATAATGTTAAGATTGTTGGGTGTAGGGAATAGGAGAACCATGTTTAACTTGTAAGAGGGGGGAAAAACCTCTTTAAATACTTTAACATACGCACATTTGATAAACTACTCACAATTATTTATTCAGAAGTTAGTGCTCAAGAAACTTGTTAACACTTTGAAATCTCAGTTCAAACTGTGTAAAAATATTCCCTGATTCATACTTTCAGCTAATTCAGATCAGTTGTCTTTTTCCCAGTTTTAACTGGTGAAATTTTACAAAATAAACATCTTTAGTTTTCTAGAATTACATTTTTACTTGTTTGATTTATTTGTTAATTTTGGTAACATACTCATATGATAAAAAATACTATGTAAGTGCTAGGTCTGCTTGTTATGGATTATTTTCGGATAAAGAGAGTTTGCAAGACATTGTCAATTTTACAGCACCCAAGGATACAGCAGACTAAAGCGGAAGTTCAGGCATAAACTTGTCTTCCACCAGTTTCCACAACTTCACTATCAACAGCATCTGAGGACATGGTTAATGAGTTCTAAAATTCATTCACAAGACTGCTAATCTTTAGGAATTTTATAATCTTGCCTGACCTTTCCACGATCAGGAGAGAAAAATCTCAGGAAAATCAGAACCAGTCCTTATGCCCTCCCTTCCTTTATTCTAGTTATTCATTTTTTTTTTTTTTTTGGTATTAGAACAACCAAAAGACTCCATGTTTTTAAATTCCATAGAAGAGTAACGATTGAATAATTTTCTCACATCTCTGTTTGCACTTTTGCAGTCTGGTTGCATTGATTTGTGTCTCACAAGTAGACATTTCCTTTGTTGGTCACAAATCAATGCTACAGAACAAACCTGCCAGCACATTCCCTCCTCCCCACCCCCAACTTTCTTGCAGTTTAAAAACAAAACACAGTTTACATTTTCTTCTTTTAAAAAATTAATTTCATTGGTTGGTAATACACTAAAAGAAGAGAAAGCTCCAGAGTTAAAAATCTCTGGGAAAAGGAGCTCCTCCCAAGCTGGTCTCTGCTGCTTTCACACTGTTTAGAGCAGAGAGCTGCCTAGGAGGAGAGCTGCGCTCATCTGCCATGCACTCCCGGTGTGCTCTGTTAACCCAGTTGAGGTCCTCACCTTCATAAATCACAAGACTGCCCAAAGCAACACACTGTGATGTCACAGTCAGTATGATTTCATGGCAAGAAAAAACCAAAACGGCAGAAAAGGTTGAATGTACTCTGCTTTTATTCAAATCTCCTAACGGGGGCAAAAGGGAAGAGGTACGTATTTTTTTTTTTTTTTCTGAGAGAAAAAGAGCAAAAGCTCTCTCTCGTGAATGTGAAAACTCAGTTCTGAAGATACCCTGGTGCTTTTACCCTAAGTGGATAAGCATGAATAAAGAAGCACAAAGAAATTCTACCATCAATCAGAATGCTCTTGCTGACACTTAGCTACAGGTGGAAAGCAAGCAGGCGCGATTTGATTTACCTAGATTAAAAGGGCAATTTTCTATCCTCTTTTTTTTCCTTTTAAAAATAGCCAATTGATTTTGGTCTAGTTATTGCTGACTCTACCAGGTCCTTTCTAATACCCCACTGATTAAACAATATGTTCAGGGCTGAAGGTACTACAGCAGGAGGAAGCAGAAGCTGCTGAATGAAGGCGTGTGGGGGACCAAAGGCCAGAGCCCCTCAAAGCCCACAGGCTTACGCTGCATTTGCACTCCATGAAGGCCACGAGTACTCAGCACTTCACCAGAGGACTGCTGATGGCACGTTTTAGGCTTGAACTAGCTGAAATATAATTCCGGGAGTTTGAAACCTAGAATTCATCTAGCTTTTTAATTCTGACCTTAAATATTAAAGAAAAAAAAAAAAAATCAAAGTCCTTTGATTTTATTTCTTTTAAGCTCAGATGGGGGAAATACTGTGTCCTAAATTGCAGTGACATCTGAAACGAATATGCTTCTTAGAAACCAGTCTATTGGGCCGGCCCTGTGGCTCACTCAGGAGAGTGCGGTGCTGGTAGTGCCGCGGCCACGGGTTCGGATCCTATACAGGGATGGCTGGTTTGCTCACTAGCTGAGCGTGGTGCAGACCATGCGCCCTGCCGAGGGTTGCGATCCCCTTACCGGTCAAAAAAGAAAAGAAACCAGTCTATTTAACCGTACTATGAAAAAGTTAAATTTTCATAAGTTACAAAGTTAGAGTCTTCTACTGAAAAGGGATATAATTATTTAGAGAGCGTGTTTGATGAAATTGCATGTAAAAGAAACAAAGAAAGAGCTGACTGTAAGTTAAAAAAAATTGATGGATTAAAAAAATTACAATAAAAAGAAACACAGAAAGAATACAGGACTTTGATATAGGGTGACTCTATGTTGGGATTCATCAGTCAGCCCTCAGATAAGTGAGAAATCTCTACTAGTTCTGAAAAATAACTATCTTGTTTATTATGAGAAAGTACCACCTTTACCAAAGTCTGTGTGGCTGGAAAATAAACTGGGGAGGGACTTTCTCAGTCCACTTTTTTTTTTTTTTTTTTTTTAAATTTTATTTTGTCGATATACATTGTGGCTGATTATTGCTCCCCATCACCAAAATCTCAGCCCACTTTTAAAGAAATGCAACATCCCACAGACATTTCTTCAGAAAAATGCAAGGTCCATATGACAGGTAAAGCCACAGCCCAACAATGGATTGATTCTAGGACATGGGAATTGGACCTGAGACTTAGTGAACTACATTTAAAAAAGTGATCTTACTTTTTTTTTTTTTTCCCTTTCACCACTGCTTCCTCTCTCCCCTCACTCCCTTTTCCTCTCTCTCATTATCATTTACTTAATTTGAATCCTGGCCTTAATGGGACAACTGTTTCCAGAGATACTATTAAGATAAGAAATTTCAGGAAGAAAGATTTAATGAGGGGCTTGCTTAGGAGTTTTTGGAGGAGGAATAGGAAATTAGAGAGAAATGAAGGAAAAACTAAGAAACTAAATATCAGAATCAGCACAGTGGCTGTAGAAGAACAGCTTCTGAGAGACACAGATGGTCTGCATTCTCCAGAACAAAAACAAACAGGAAGTAACAGGGCCAGCGCCCCCTCTCCTCTTCATACCTCCCTCCAATGTAAATTGGAAGAAAACTGAAATGTGTTCACATCAAAAAGTTTTCCTTCAAACACTGGAAAGTGACCAAAGTAAAGGAAACAAGAGAGAGCTGGTTCTAGCAGGTAAAATGCCAAAGGGATATCACATTGTGGGGGTAGAGGAGAAATTAGGGATTAAACACATACAGTTTGGAGAAAAGTCAGGCTTTGTAGCTAACTAACGACGAATGTAGCAGACAGGTGGCTGATTTGAGGTCTGGAGGAGAGGAAGGGTTTCATTTTGAGCAGTCTATTTGCTGGAGAAGAGGGGAGTTCTGTGGAAAATGGCTACTCTTGGGGTGCAGATGGAGACAAGTAACTTAGTGGAGAGCAAGGAGGGAATAAACTAGGGTGTCATCTGGGGGCACTCTCTGTTAGGGTTTCAATTTGGATAACAAACTACAAGATGTGGCTTTGACACTTATAAAAATGTAGCTGGGCACAGGGTTAAAAGCAAACTAAGAGCTCTTCTGTTCCCAAGTGTGAATGCAGAAGTACTGCCTAGAGTGGCAAGTATGTACATGCAAAACATCCAAGATCCACAAAATGGGGGTGCAGGACCGTAGAGGAGGTGCATAATATTCCAGTCACATCCTTCCCCGTGCTCTAGAATGGCACAGAGCTCTGGCAGAGTAATCACCAGTAAAACCAGAGACTTACAAGCCATCCCACAGAGATAAACCACCGCAGGTCCCCTATGACTCCAGGCAGCAATGAGGACAGTTTTCATGTTCCAAAACTAATTGGACGGTACGGAGAGTCTGTAAGAATAAAAGAGGGTGGGAGTGGAGGATGGAAATAAAAGGGGAAAAAAAAGTGTCCTTGTTGAAAGTTTTAAATTACAGGCTCAGTAAAAAACTGGCATTCCACCACATCCGGTCTAGTTACCAAATGGAAAAATAGGGTCATTAACATGTTTATTTGAATTACATTAGTCCTCCTCTTTCATATTTAATTTATTCTGTTAGAAAAAAAAAAAAAAAAAAAAACAGAAAACACCACGCTCTGCCTGCTGGTGAAAGGCAGGAGTGCAATGGTTCAGGGAGCTGAAATGCAATGATCTTTACCCATTACCTACCCTGCCAGGGCTTTTCAGAACTTCCTAGGACCATTCAGGGATTCTTCCTCTCAGGAGAGAGGGAAGGGTACGGAACGAAGTAAGGTGCAGATGCCACTGAGTTTATTAAAATAATATTGAAGCACATTTGAGTTAAGGAGTGGGAGGACTATTTTAATACAGAAAGGAGGTTCGGAAAAAGAAGAAAAGTTTGGGATAAATGACCTCTTCTCAGACTGAACTTCCAGACACAAGGTTGGTGCTAGGCTTGTTGAACATTCTCCACATGCTACGGAAGTTGTGGAACACAAGGAAATCTCTGTGTTTATTAGCATTCTGTGTATTCAAAGGCCAAGTCTGCAGGATGATTTCATGAGCCTCCCTGTCATCCAGAACAGGTCAGATCAACTTCAGTACAAGCAAGTGTAATACAATGCATTTCAGGGGGAAATGAAAGAAGGTATAGTTTTAGGATGATGTCTGGAAATGACCTGGTTATGTTTGTGGTGCTGACATGGAAAGAACACAAGACTTAGCATCATAAGACCTGTCCGTGCTTTACAGCTTACTAGCTGTACTTACACAAGTAATTTAAACAGTTTTCCTCATCCATAAAATGGGAACATGAACAGTTACCACAGAGTCGTGAGGATCAAAATAAGATAACCAATGTAAAAGTGTCCTATAAAGCACTGTACAAATGTAAGACATTTGCTGAAGATGGTGGTGCCAAGTACAGGCCAAACAGTGTGCCAAACATCCTCAGAAAAAGGATAGGAAGCAAAGCGGGAAATGCTCTGACAAAGCAGAGGAGGACAGGAGCTCCAGTCTCAGTGCTGACTAGCTGTATTGCTTACTACCTGAAGGGCTTTCTCACGGGATGCTGACCTTGGGTTCACAGATTGCCTCCACAGTAGGTTGCCACCCACTCATAATGAGTCATTTAAAGTTCAAATCTTACTTCGGGCTGGTGATGCTAATGTAGAGACAAGCAGTTTTAGGCTATTTAATCACAGATTTCTGTTGCCATTGTCAAAATGGTAGCCCCAACCTTTCATCACAATCCAGGCCAGTTAGCCAGCTAGCCCAGGCCAAGCTGGTTCTGGGCATTCTACTGCTCCAAGTCCAAGTTTCAGTTCCAATGGAACAAACAGGCTAGTGTACTTCTTTAGGATCTCCAGAATGAGTAAAAATTTCAGCCTCTAGCTTTTCCTTGAGGCAAGTTTCTCAATTTGCCGCAGATAGAATCACGTTTTTTGTTATGATTCTTCCTCTTTGGTCTAGTTTATTGACTATTTTGCCTGTTGCCTCTAAGCTGAACCTTGGCTCAAATACGATTGCATTCACATTAAGATCATTCTGTTTTGAGCCCAGAGCATACTTAGGATGTAATTTTGACAGAGGAAGGGGAGAGTTAAACCACAACTCTACCAGAAGATAATGGCAACCCATGTGCTGCACACTGTTTCTGGATGAAGTACTTCAAAAAATAAATGCATAGAAAAGGAAGGGAGAAAGTTCAGAATCAACTAAAATTATCATAATACAGGATGAAAATTTTATTCATAATGATCAAACCCAGCCTGGGATGTCGTGAATGTCTATAAAGAAATGAAAGGCCTGGGAAAGTGAATATGAATTTATCAAATTCTAGTATATGCGAACTAGAAGTCCTCTTTTTATTTTTTAAAAGAAACAATTATGACAAATTAAGAACTATTTTATACAGTAGGTAGTAAACTTATAAAATTCATTAAAGGTCGATGACAGAAATAGTATCACAAAGGTTTAGCTAAATTCATGGATAATAAGTCCATAGTGAGTTATTCAGAGAAACCAGGATATCTGGAGGAAAATAACTCTCATTTTTGTAGTTAGCAACAAGGACAATAGTGCCTTATATAACAGTTTCCTGGTTCTGTGATCAGAAATTGAATGTTGAGCCGAAAGGACCCAGTGGGGTTTTTCCCATAACTACGTGCTTATAAAAAAGTAGGGGCCCATTGTAGCATTGATATTAGGCATGCTGGGGCCAGAATGTCCACAAATTTTTGAACCTACAATCACGTGTGTCACACTACCTAAGTCATGCCATGCTATTCCTTCTCTGCAGCAGTTAGTATCTCCATGTTGCAGATGAGAGAACTAAGGATCAGAGAAGTTTAGAGAGAAAAAGTAAATTAACAAAGGTCTCAGAATTATCTGCTTCCCAAGCTTTCCTACATACTGCTCCTGTTTCTGCCCTGTGGCCTGATATAGTAGTAGCAGTTCGAGATGACCAGTTTAACCTGTCAAAGTTACACAAAGTCTTGTTCTTTATGTCCCTTGATATTTAAACTGTGTGTGCAGTAGCTTCTTGCTAACAAACCATGTGCACATCTACAGCTTTACATTAAAGATGTCTCCAACTGTTAAGAGGAAACAAAAGAAGCAAGCAGATCATGAGAAGATAAAGTATATTTTGGCTAGGGAGACATGCGGTTATGGATTATAGAGCACCACAGAGTACAATGCAGCTCTTTCTTCTCCATCAGCTAATCTAAAGATTCATTCCTAGTTTTCCTAATCTAAACTCATATATTTCAATAGAAGTAACATCTAAGAAGTGAATGAATATCATGGACTCCAACAACCTCCTTGCTTTAGTAATTCTAATGTTGAATGGGTTATCAAAATGAAAGATGAGAAACATAAGAAATATCTGGGTGGTTGGGAGAAGCACAATGAGGGGGAGAAGAAAAATTAGAGACAAATCCAGAGTTAACTTTCTTAGACCCTGAGTGATTAAATTCTCATGAGCTTGGCTTCCCAGATTTTGAAGAAAGTTTAAATCCAGTTGCAGGAGACTGTGTGATACAAGTGTGGGTAACCCAAAGGCTGTGATAACATGTTTTAGGAGCTTCATGTTCCTCATAACAACAAAACAAAACAAAACAAAACAAGCCTTTCAGAATCATTTGTGGCCTTGAATACATTACTAAGTACCTATATCTTAATTTCTATCCTTGTAAAATGCAGCCAATTATTTTTTGTATATTCAGAATTACTGTATATGTTTACAAGTTAATAGGAGCTATTTAGGACTATAATGAAAAAGTCCAGGTAGAAGTAAAGTCATTTATAACCCTTTCTCCAGGGTTCTCTTCCCTTTCCTTTTGTACATTTCTGCCCACTTTTCTTTTCTTTTTTTCCCTCCAGGATTTTAGCCATAGATGTAATGGGTTACTGTAACACTGACTGGCAACTCACAGCTTTCACAAATATTCCCTTGAGGATGGACCACCCAAATAGTGCCTATCACTGGCCAGATAAAAATCAGTGTGGTTTGATATAATTAAGAAAGGATTGAAATAATTCTCTAAGCAGAAATTCTTTTACGATTTAAGAACATGACCTACTTAAAGACCTGTGTTCCATCAGCACCACTGTGACAATCTCACTGCAAACAAGGCCTTGGGAATGTGGCATTACTGAACCCAGCAAAGCTATTTCACTGCTTAACTGAACTGAAGGAACTGATCAGCGCTAAAGGAGAGAGAGGATAAGAAAGAGGAAAAATGTCAGGGATGTTTGTCTGATGAAGGGGCATATAGTGGACAGCACACATCATAGAGTGGTGACCAGCAGCTTTGAGCTGTGGTTCTGGCTCTTGAAATGAATTAGATGTGTTAAGTGGGGAAAAATGACTAAAGTGAGGACTCTTTTCAAGTTTAAAGTTCTGATTTTGTGAGTCTTGTCTGTCTGGCTTACTTGGTTAGAATATGGGTTTAATGTAGTTAACAACATAGATTCAGTTCTCATACTAATCAGATGGCCCAGTATAGTACATAGTACTTTGCACATAGTACTTGCTCAGTAAATATTTGTTCAGTGACTAACCGTCTTGGGATAGAGAAAAACTCTTATTTTGTAGTTAAAGATTCTAATTTAGCTTCAAATGGAGAGCCACCAAAAGAGAGCATAGGACTTGGTACCAATCATCTGAGCCCCAAGCTCAATGCTGAGGCAGTGGTATTGCTATATAGAGTTGGCTGTGCTGAAGAACCATACTACCATTTGGTACTCCTCAAATCGGCTGAGTGTTCTTCTCAGTACCCTCTTCCGAAAAAGAGATAATCGATCATGAGAGAATTCCCTTATTTTATAATTATATAAATAGCTCATCTAACACTCAAAACATTTAGTTAAAGTATGAAAACTACAGATGTTTTTCTCTCCATTTTTCACCTGGGAAAAGAGAAGTCTGCTTCCATTGCAGTCACCCCAATTCCTACAGGGATGGTAAACAAGTTAACTAGTATTACACTTTGAGCTACTTCCTCTTTGTAAATAATTGAATACAGATTTTTCCCATTTGTGGGATACCCAGTGATTTAGGTGGCAATAACATGCCAGCATTTTGCTTCCGATAATAGGAATCACATCATAAAAGAACATATAAACATATACATTTAGTGAGACAATAATACCAACCAACTGATTAGTGTGGTCAGACATACCATAATTTGAATTCCTCAGCAATGCATTAAAAGACTAACTAAAAAGAGGGATTAAAACCTGGAAGATGAAAGACCAAACATTAGAAGAGTAACTTTGGATCAAAAATGCTCTGTGACATCTTCAATTTTCTTCCAACATCTAGGGCTTTGTTTTGTTTTGTTTTTGGTTCTATGAGTGGATTGTGTTCTCCTATTCTCTCCTCCTAGAATCTGGCCACGTATAGATGCAGAGAGTGAAATCCAATCTCCGAGTGCTGACAGAGCTCCCCTATGGCCTACAGAACAGATCTACTGAGTCTCACATCTCCCGGTCAGCAGTGACAAGTAAACATTAGTTTTATTTTAGTAGCTCCGTTGTAGTCCCACAGGCAGCTGTCCTTACTGCACATAATCAGTCCCTCTTTTCAGGGAGTTATAACTCAACCATCAAAATACCAAAATATGCTCTAGTTTGAAACTTGGTGTACAGAGTCCCAAACCCTGGAATGACTGTGGTTTACTTCCAAATTTAAGAAAACATTGAGTTTTGTAGGTTATTTATTTACTGTTTCAAATATGTTTGAACAGTCTTTTAAACTTTCCATAGGAAAATGTGCTAAAAAATATACACCATTTTAGTACCTTTGGTAATTCATTCTGAATTTCAGCACACCACTGAAAGAGCCAAATGGTGGGGGAAAAAAGTTTATTTGTTTTATTTTGTTACCAAATACAGATGTTTTGACCACTTGAGTCCTCATCAGTGTTTAAATATTGGTGCATTGTAACATAATAAAATAAAGGCATTAACTTCTTTGTTTTGTTCCTTTCAGTGATGTGCAGAATGGATTAATGAGTTCTTGTTTTGGACCCTTGTATAACTCAAAAAACTCATTTTAACTTAAATAAATTAAGTAATTAGTTCATAATGTGGCCTAATCACCTCTGGTATTTTGAAACAAACAAAAACACTAAAATGGCTGTTGCACATTTGTACTTAATTACTTCCATATACAATACTGTGTGGATTTTATTACAGGTGACAGAAATTTCACATATAAGCTTTGTTTGCAGTAGAAAGCCTGAGATATGGTATTGTATAGATCCATGAAGATTCTGTACCTGTCTCTACTATTTTCCTAAAGAAAGATAATCAGTGAAACCACATTCTTGATCCCTTAATTGGCAAAAAAAAGTACTTCATTTAAAAAACTCTGGAGAATAGGTTACTTCCTACAGAGGCTCAAAGGATATTAATAAAAAAAAGTCAGTATTATTTCTAGAACTGCCACAATGTTTAGTTTTTGCGATTGGAGTCTGACCAGTTCTTGTTTGTGTACATGTCTATCTGGGGACCGCTCTGGTGATCAGCAGGCCTTATGGAAATCCTTCCAGATGAATATACCCAATAGAGCAAAAAATCTTTCTACGTCTCTAATGTAAAGGCAAAAAGGATTTTTAACAACTGTATAATTGTGAATTCTAGCCTTAAAGAAACCTTCTTGGCTTGGATTTCTTCTACCCTTCTCCTCAGATACTTAATAATCAAAGTATATGCCAAGAAACTAATGACGCAAACCAGAGTGGTGCACACGAACTTGGATCTCTTTCCCATTGTGCAGTATGTGTAGAGTGACCCAAAAAGTCAATGATAGAAAATAGACAATGCAAAATGATTAAGGTGCACATACTTTGGGGAGACTCACAAACCCATTTCCTATCTTTCATGAACAGTTATAACAATTTCCAGTATAGGTTCTGAAGCTTCTAGGCTAAACTGACCATAGCTGCAAAAGGAAGACGGATCAATCTTTAATTAGTAAATATCCATGCCATTTGTTTGGCATAAACTCACTGCTGTATCCGCTGCATACCTCACAGTTCTTTAGGTGATATCTGATATTACCATGCATTTCTAAAACACTTTGAGTTTCAATACAGAAATCTAAGTGCAATAAAAGATTTACCCAAGCTGTGAGAGCTTTACGGACATCACTCAATGTAGAACCGAGACCAAGTTTTCTTTTGACATGTGACCCGGGAGAGCTTGTCCTTTAGCTTTCTGAATCATGCAAATCCATTCAAATGCAGTGTTGCAACCCTTGTCAGTTACTGCCATACATTCACTTAGTGATGTTTTACATGCAATAGGCACTCAATAAGCATTTGCTTTCCAGAATGAAACTAGCCTTACTATAAGGAAAAATGGAGTATGCAATATAATTCTAAATGAACTTGAAGGAACACTAATAGATCTTGAGTATATTTAAAAAAAAAAATCAAACAGTGAAGCAGTTGGGTTTTGATATTGCTTCCAAAGGGAAATTGTGGAAGTTTTATTACTCAGGGCATTTTAAACTAAAATAGACAAAACACTAGTGGGGTATGTTGAAATAAAATATGCGTAGTCCGTCTGTGAATTAGTGTTTACTTTCAATATAATTATAAGTGAAGCAACACTGTAATGGGAATTTTTCATACACACGAAAGCTATGGCTACTATGTTTCCACATCGACCATATGTTGCACATATTGGTTGGTGTGGATGTGTATCCTTACTGCCCTCTAGTGGATGAAATGTTAGACCTACCTGATTAAAGAGATCTAACAAACTGCTATGGTTTTGGGGGTATATCAATCTTTAATCATTTAGGGTAGAAAGAAAATAGCCGTGTTGATGCATTTTCCATGAAATTATAAAATTGAAGGGCATTAAAAACAACAGAGTCAAACTCTGTAATTAAGACTGCCATTTAATGTTTGTTCGCACACGGTATTCATTTCTGTGTATCCTTGCCAGAGATGCATTGTGTAATGTTGTCCTCACATGACATTAAAAACACCAGTTCCCTGGAAAATGTAAAAAAGAAACCGTGCTGCCTTAAAATACACAAAGTTTACTTTTAGAAACAGAAAATTAATACAGATGCAGTAAGATAATTTGGAACACAAATAACGGATAGAAGAAACTTGAAAATCAAGACTGCTCCTTAAATCTGAGCAAGCATATCCAGCAATCTATGGGTATGTTGGCTGGTACTCACAAGAGGGCAGGCAAAATGGGCTTCAGAACAGGGAAGCTGATTTGAGAAAGGACTGAGTAAACACATTCTTGTCCATAAGAATGGGACAGGAAAATAATAAGTCTAAGTACACATTTTGCACTGTGGGTGTACATTTAATGCTATCTCTAGACTTCTTTCAGGTGTAGAATCCAGATGCTTTACTGCCAACGAAGAAAGATATGGGTCTGAATAGTTCCTTAGCACTTATCTGAAGGCAGTTCTCTGTTCTCTTTGTAAATTTTAATTATTTTAAAGGATTTATTTATTTATTTATTTTGTCTTTTTCGTGACCGGCACTCAGCCAGTGAGTGCACCGGGCATTCCTATATAGGATCCGAACCCGCGGTGGGAGCGTCGCTGCGCTCCCAGTGCCGCACTCTCCCGAGTGCGCCACGGGCTCGGCCCTTATTTTAAAGGATTTAGACTTGAATTACTAAATTTTAATCTCATACATAGCATGTAAAATAATTTTCCCAAAATATTGAGAGGAACAATTGTAAAATTTGTGTTGCCTAAACAATTGAAATGCCAGGTAGAATAAATGAAATCCAAACAAAGAGAGACATATCCTATGCATGCTGAGTACAGCAGGCCAATGTCCCTTACTACGAATGTGGGGAACAAAACTGACTAATTCTTTAAATATCATAAATTATTAGAAGCTGGTGATATGAGAGTAGATGTGCATTTGAAGAGAGGGAGATCTGAATGGGCATGGCCCAGATCGCTCCCTTTGAGTGAGTGACAGTTTTCATAGTACATGATTTGGTAAAAGAGTCATGATTAAGCAATGTCATCTAAAGCAAAGTCATCTAAAGCAGGTAGATTCCAGAGGACTTCTTGTCAACTTAAAAAAAGTAACAGACATACCTAGATAAAAGTACAAAACAACATAAAATCTCTCATCACCTCAGTGATGTAGAAGAAAATCTGACCCCATAAATATCCCGGGAGCTTTGTTTTCATGTCAACCAGATTTACTGTATAGCAATTAGCATCTCTATAGATGGATGACTGGAAGCCCCAGGAGATTTGGGGGTAAGCTGTATGGGCCACAAAGAGGAAATACAGCCAATTTCCCACTTAGCACCACGGACAGAGCTGTCAGCAAAAAGAAACATCGTTGGAGTTATCCTTGGTGTTAAAGAAACACAAAGAAATCAGTGTTGCATTTTAAAGAGGCTTCTTATCCCCATTATGACTGGCAGTAGGCTTGGAATTGTGTTCTACTGCTTCCCCACAGGGCAGCCATTGGAGCTGAACAGGAATAGCTCTGAATGAAAAGGTGTCTTTCTCACCTGTGCACATGGAGGGAGGAAAGGTTGATACAGGAGCGTAATGTCTCTTTGACCTTTCTCTGTCACTTCTCTGGTTTTTGAAAAATCATAGTACCCTGAGGAATAATACTCAGCCTTTCCCATGACAGGATGAGTCCTTATGCATTTCAGCCTTAGGATCTCTAGGGCACAGAGTTTGCTCTGGGGCACAACTAGGGAAAGAGAATAGGTATAGATAACTTTAAAAGGCAGTCAGGAACCTCTATTGCATTTACTGTTATATCAGACCTTTTTCCTCTTGGTTTTGGGCTTTTTAGGTGAAAGTCACTGTTAGATTCTGTAAATGAATAAGGGATTACTTTTCTGTCCTGTTGAAGCTTGATGTAGAGAACCAGTTTTATGAAAGAAAGCATCTTGGCAGAAATTATCTGTTATTAATAATATTAGTGTCACTTGCTAAGAATTTGAAGTCAAAGCTTTTCTCATTTGATTATTAACCAGAAACTTACCATTTCTAAAAGAATTTGATTGCCAGAGAACTTCTGGGTTTTGGTTTTAATCAATTATTAGGGTTTTTGCTTTCTATTTTTTGTTTCTTAAGTCTTTACGTTCACAAAAGAGTTCAAAGAGAGTATAAGGTGAGCTGAAATCTAGACTCTCTGCCAGCTCACTACCCATGTTCACCAAATGGTAAAGTCCTCACTTTAAACCCCAGCAAGACAAGATGAGCTCTGTCTGCCCAGCAGCCTTTCAGAGGCATTAAGGATAAGAAAGAAGGTAAGTAATTTACTATGCGTCCCCATTTCTATAATGGGGAAGGACGTCTTGATACATTTACAATACTCCTCTGGGGATATTTCATCAGTTATACCTAAACTCTAATGGACAATAATTGATTTGAACTTTCCACTTAGCACAGAGCTGTAAACAGCTTCACTGCAGACGGCAGCAATGAGCCGATGTTTTGTAAAGTGGAGAGAGATTCAGAAAACTTTTGTACTGGGTCATGCTGTAGCCTAACAGCTTTTGTATCCAGGGAAGAAACAGTTTGTCCTCTTGGTTTTAATAGCTTGGCTAATCGAGTTTCAAGCCTACAGTAGGTATAGGTTATCTCTTGAAGTTATTCTGTTTTAACCCCTCACTATTATGATGGGTTTATAATCCAGACATAAAAATGCACTCCTGATTTAGCCATACATCAGGACACATTCAAAAACATAACTTTCTGAATGCTAATTTCATGGTGAAGGGAAAAATAAGACATTAAAGTCATTTTAAGTCTATTGTTTTGTGTTCCTTTTTTTTTTTTTTTTTTTTTTTGAAAAATAATCTGTGGCTGGTGAGTCAGCCTCTCAAGGAAAATATTCCCTGTCCCCAATTTCCTCATCTAGTTGACATCACCCTGTCTCTTCCCCTGCTCCATCTCACTTTGTTTCTGGTGGTCTCTTAGTGCAATTTCCCACAGAATGACCCTGAAAACTAATCTGCTGCAAGGCACGGACCAAGCACCAGGGTAGCTCTGATTCCCAGATTCCTTTTGCAGCCTCCTCTCTGGCCCTGTTGAACATACAAGTAGATAAAGTTTAGAAGAATCCTTACTTTATTTAAATAAGCTCTTCTGTCTCCCTCAGGCATGACAGCAGGGTAAAGAATGAAGAGAAATGAAAGACTAACTACATTTTACTTAGACCACTGTATCTTCTGCTCAAACTGTGCCTTTCCAACATTATCCCATGCTCCCGGGGCCTTCTCACAATGGGATTCAAAGCTCACCTGACAGCCACTATTAGACAACAAAGGGCAGAGGCCCCTTTGGAGGTGCTACTGCCATTTTCTCTGGTGTCAAAGATCTACAAATCTTGTGGCTGTGAAGAAGGACCTTATGTAATAATGAGTAAGAGCTTTGCAAAAGCCTTTTAGTCTTATGTGTGAGAAACACACAGCAAGAATGAGTATTTCGTGGTGAATATATTGCTACCTGATGTTACTCACCTTATGTGAGTTTGAGATGGAATATGAATTTTCTAGTAGCTCAGCTGATGAGACTGTAAGAGCAAAAAACATTTCATTGTTGGACAATAGATTTACCCTCCACCCCCAATTGTAGCTCTCTTTCTAAAAATCTACAGAAAAAATGGGATACAGACATTTTTAAGACATTCAGATTCTGAAATGCATTAATCAAACTGAACATAACTTGCTCCACTTCGTACTGAAAATAATACTCTGTAGATTCCAGACATAAAACCCAGTTCTTTTGATTCTATTATGGATTATTTAGGTAATACTAAGCAATGTACTTAACCTCACAGAGCCTCAGCCTTTCCATTTCTTATTTGGGGAGAATGATGCCTGTATATTCATATTTGTTTACTGCTGAGATGAATAAAATTATATTGTACGCTACTGGAAAATATGAGTCTCTCTATATATTTTGAGTCAGTTACCTTCACCTTTAGAGTTGCATGACCAATGACTGACAATAGTCAAAATGCATTTCACTCTTCTTGGGTAGAATGAAATGTGGAAATGGCATTTTCTATCATTTGGCTCTAAGGGCCAAGCCCTACCCCTGTTCTTATCCAGTCCAATTCTTTCCCCCCGTGGTTGAAGGGCAACATTTTAATATTTTACCTTTACATCAAATCTGGCATCCTCAAATTTGGTTTAACCAATGTTTAAAACTGACTTCACTTTCAGTTGAGTCACTAAGGCTCCTTTCAGTGTTGAGCTTCCATGGAACACTCTTTAACCACAAAATTTTGTGCAATGGTACCTAGTGACTTCAAATTACTTTCTCAATGATCAACAGTTTAACTATTTTTAGTCTGTAAGGTGTTTATATTGCACACTATCACTCTGGTGTATCATACTCAGCTCTCATAAACTTCACTAAGCATAAAATGTGCTTTAAAAATAAAATGATGACAAAAGTTAACAAAGAGCAGATAACTTAAGTCCACCCTGTGTTTTATATCAACCATGGGATTCAAAGTTCTGTAATTAACTGAAATGGAAAAAGTTTAGAGAGCGTTTAGAACCTTCCTTCCTTCCTTGCCTAAAATAGTAAGAGATGATTTGGTAATGGCTATCAGTATGATGCTTTAATAGATTTTCCTTATCTATGACTCAGATTAAACATTTTAAAAAGGGGCTCAAGAAGCATGAGGGACTTATTTTGGTTATAAATTTCTAACATACTTCAGGGGATGTTAAACCCTTGGATGAAATACTGTGATATCCCATTATAAGTTTTACGAAATACATTTGGTCTCCATTTGTCTGTGACAATTTAGGTAAAGTGCTATTAGAAGGCAGGACAGGAGAACCAAACGAATTCTGGACTTTAGCTTTTCATAAAAGTTAAAAATAAATTATAGAGTTTGTTTTGAAATACTCTTTCACAAAAAGCGTATGTATCATACAATGACTGAAACACCCCACATACTAAGTTGGCTACTGTAATAGAAAACCAATCTCATATGAACTGTTTGATCCCATTATTGATCAATCTTTATAAACGTGACCTTTGGCAGAGGTCAAGGAAGAAAACCTAACACCTATAAAACAAATAAGAGATTTTCTTGTTTGCTTTTGAAAATGCCATTTACTGATTTTTTTTTCTTTGTAGTAGTCAGCTGTATGCAGCCATATTATAATTGTCATATAACAACCTTAATTCAGGGACACATCTTTTAAAACAATGTATTATTCAGCAACCTTAGGTAAACATGCAATTTAGGAGTGGAAAAGATGCACACAGAGACAAGTAATCATAGATACAAAGCATGGTGAATTTCTGTGCCATGCACTTCACACCCGAACTCATCTCACAGGGAAACTAGAGAAGAGGCAGTACCATTTCTATTATGATAATTCACAAAGGGAGGCCATATAGATATGCATGCAAAGTCTCTCCCCACCTCTCCATTTACATGCCAGGATTTCAACTCTGCGACACTGAGTCCCTTCATTTAGCCAATTAGTTCTTCTAGCTTCATGTAATGCACGCCAAGAAGAAGGAGAAATAGAAGTGCTGATGTTCTGTGCTTTGAAAGTTGCTATTCTAATGCCAAAGCTGACTCTTGAGCAATTTCCAGAATGTATTAACAGGGGAGCAAAGCTCTATTCCTAAAGGCAGGGATCACATTATGCAGGGGAGCCACTACAACATGTCACAATTGCACAGAATCTCCATCCATCGCCTACAAGAGCTTATAGTTGTAGTTAGCGTGGGCTCAGGTTTACGGTCCTTCCTCAGGCATAACCTAGGAGGTCTTCCTGAAGAAAAGGGGCCAGTTTAAAAAAGTTTAGCAAGCAAAAGCATGGCATGTTTTCTGGACCAAGTGCATTGGCTAAGTCCTTGCACTACTGTACTGAAGAAAGCCAGTCAAGGTCCACAGCAAACCAGTCTCTTAGTTTAGGTTAGAGTGAAGGATTCTTCAGTGTTTGTTTGTTTGTTTGTTTTCTTTTTAAATGAACTAAGTATAGGTTCAAAGTTTTACTTATTTTAATTCAACAGACCCTTAGAATTTTCCCTCAATATTGAGGACCTGGTTAAAAACAACTGTAAAATTGTGTGACTGTAGGTCTAAGAGTGCTGTCTTATGCATGTGCTTCTGATACTTAGTAGGCCATAGGGAATTACTCTGAAACCCTCGAAACAACTCTTCTTTAGCTGACCACCCAGCCTACAGTTGAAACAGTGACACGATTTTAATGTCATCCTCTCCTTTTCTCTCAGCAATGGATTCCTAAGCCAGTGTGTCAGCCTGGCCCACTATAGCTGTAGTCGTTCTTGGCTCACCTCACATCTGCAAGAGGGGAATGGACAAGTGCTGCAGTGAGGCAGCACAGCACAGTGGAAGGACAACGTGACCATGATCAGACTCCTATGCTTAAGTCTGGTTCTTCTAATCATTTGCTCTGTTAACTTGAACCACTTCTCTTTTCTAGGGCTCCTTTTCCCCCATACACAAAATTTAAGCACTGGCTGAGATGGTTCTGCAAGGTTCCTTCTAGCTCGTTTTTGTTTTTTCCCCCTAAAAAGCTTCTTGAAATGTCTTATTTATCTGCCTTTGGCTTCTATAGTTCAAAATCTTGTCAATCTTCTCCCTTCAATTATTCCCTCAATATTTCCTTTAGTATCTCCTAAATATGCTGTCCCTCAAGGCACCATCTTGAATGCCGTAGTTTTTCCTTCTTATACTCATGAATTTGAAGGGTTGATGCACTCATCCATCTTTTCTCGTAACTTACTTCTCTCTTAGTGTTAACTAAGTTAACTTAGTTGACATTCTTCAGCATATCTCTGATTGGATGTCCTGCTAGCACCTCAAATTCCATATAATAAAGAGCATTCTCTCTTTCCTTTTAAAATCATTCTGCTATAAATTCTAGATAACCACAGCCCATGACACATCCAGTGCCCTAATCTTCTAAACTTTCACATTCAAAAAAATATTGCTTCTAATGCCATAATCTAGAATAATAATCTAGAACATAACTAAATTGTCAAATCAAGGAATTTTCTTTTACCAGTCTTAACTCAAATATAATTTTTTTTTACTATTATCTTTGTCCAGCTCCTGATCATAATGTACCTACTATGTGAAAATTGCCTCCCCAGTGCAAACATAGTCTCAGTGGTTTGACTGAATTTCTATTCTCTTTCATATCAATTGTGAATTCCAGACTCCCAGCACTGAAAGCTCCCTGTAGATTTGCTCATCTAACCTGTCAGCAGCTGGTGCCATGAAGGCCCACCTTAATCCACCTTTGCTTTCTGGCCTCTTCCCACTTAGAGTCTTCCCCCTCCATCTCTGAACTTTTTCCACATTAAGCCTGCATCTGTGTAATAATCTCTCATGCACAAAAGAACATTTTTCCTTCACTCAAATTATAACTTAAACCCCACTTATGCAAGAGAGATTTCCAAGATTATTACAAGACAGCTACTAACTCTCTAAAACAAGGTTAAAACCACTCCACCCGCCTTTCCACGTTTTAAATTTTTTTTTTTGTATTTTAAATGTATATCATAGTTGCTTATAAATTACACTGATTATAGAAAAAATATAGTGGGCACTCAATACAGTTTGATTATTTACTGACTTGCAACTTTAGGTCTTGATTTCAAATTGCTGTAAAAAAACAAAAACAAAAATAACAACTGTCCTATTTTGATACTTTAAGATGTATAAAGATCTCCTGATTTTTGAGAACTATCAACTGCTATGCACATGGTTGGTATCAGTAAACACCTGTTGAATTGGATTGAGGAGGAGGAACCATCTTAAACAGTTTACTCATGGAGTAGGGTAATCAGAAGAAGACTATTAACATAAATATTACGTAACAGCATCTCAGTGTAATAAAAAATAATACCGATATGGGAGTTACTCAAATTTCTCTCACCCTCTTGATTGTTTAATATTATATTGATAAAAATACATTTTAAAAACTAGCTTTGATTTTAAAACATTTACACACCAAGAATTAGACACTGGCAAGGTCTCATAGTCTGATTTATTTCTCTGTATTATATCTGTCTTGAGAACATCAGCAGGAATACACCAAAGAAATATGTCCCTCACGGGATCAACTATATAAAAAGACAGAACACATCATCAGCACAAAAATCATTATCCATCTAATTTCTCCCATTCTAGATGGCTCCGGTGAGCCCCTCGATCATTACTGACTAGGGTTAAGACAGACCTTAATGGATTAATTAAGCCAAAGCAGGACTGCATTGCAGACCGAAGAGGAGGAGGTCCTGACACAGATGAGGCAACAACTCTGTCCCTCTTTCATTCAGATGTGCAAGATGTGGCCACCCCCAAGTGCTGTATGTACATTTATACTGTGAAGGAGTCTCCAAAATAAGATTAGGTATCTGCTGTCTGGGTCTTTCCCTTAGCAGTCATCAAACTCTAATACTTGGATGTTTATCAAAATTTATCATGTAAGAAATTAAATGTTAAGGTTTTCCTTTTTTTCCCCCAGGAATATGGGGAACAACTGGAAGACAGGTAAAGCAATAGAGGCAGCATGCTCATTCTGGTGATGGAGAAGCTCCAGCTGGGGAGAGGTTATTGTGTGAATGCCAGTGTGATTCTGAGAAAGGGCCAGGACTCAGAATACTCACAAAGAGCTGAGAGGAAGAAGTACCCACAGCCATCAAGTCACCAGGGCACTCCCAAAGGCAGCTGTAGAAATAGAAGCCTGCAGTATTGTTCATTTAAAGGGGATTCTGAAATTTTGATGTAAAACTTGAACAAGTAATCCAAGGAGCACAATTCAGGCTGTTTTTCTTCTTGTAAAAAGAAGAGGGGAAAAAAAGAAGAAAAAACCCCCAGAAGTACTGTACCACACTGGCAATTTACACTCTTTTTCATGAACTAAATCAGCATATTAATAACATGAAAATCTACTTTTATGATGAGGACAGCCCTGTTCTCTCAGACGCAGCATTAAATATGCAGGTATTAAAAAAAAATAATAAATCACCAGAAATACCTCACTTTTGAAATGGTGAAACTGACTAAGGCAGACTGCATCATTAATATCAAGCATACCCCTGCAAATCCAGAAAAGCACATATGGAGCTAGACTGGGACTGGCAGGCCTCGTTTCCACCACAGAGGAAGTGTCCCGAAGGAGCCCAGAATGGGGGAACTGGGCAGATATCAGTCTCTTTTTTGGTACAACAGAAACAGGGCAGGCTCCTTTGGGGGTCAAGCTGGCCCCACCATGTGGAGTCCCAGATTCTAAATGATAAGTAATTAAAATGAAAAGACACCTAACTCAAAGGCTGCCCCGAGAGAGTGTTAAAAGCAAGTACACATCCCCAGTCCTTTGGTAGATTTTATTTGTGAATCTTGCATTAGGGAAAAAACTTACACTAAGTTCAAACAGTAGCATACCTCTCAAAACCACGTCATTTCTCACTAGAGAGAAAGAATAGAATTGTGGAGTTGAAAGGGTCATTTTGTAAATGAGGAAACTGAGGACTTGCCAACCATCACAAAGATAATTATGCTGCTGGCAATTTCGGCAGTAATGAGTCCACAGGTAGAATTCGGGTGATCCAATGAAACTGGGTCCCTGAAGGCCTTTTATTTAAACGATAAATAATACACACACAAACACACAAATCCAGATAGAGGGAGAGATCTATAGATGTAGATATGTTTGCACAAAATATGGGGGTACTTTTAAAAGGTTATGGGGAAAAATAGAATTGAAAGATAATATGAATCTTTCTATGAACTTTTTGAAGTGCCCTCTTATTGCTGAGCAGTGAAAATAGGACCCTGTGCTGTAGCATTGTCACTACCATGGTCCAGCCACTGACTAGATTCATTTGATAAACATTTATTGAACTCCAACTATGTTCAAGTAGCATGAAAGTAAAAAGTGTATGATTAGACATAGTTTGTGTTGTTTCAAAGAATTTACAATATAGTTGTTTTACATTTATAATACAACCACCTAAAATAATCAAGTAGCAAAACTCATTCTCACTCACTAATTTTGAATCATGAGAGAAGGCATAAACCCTGCATTATATTTTAGTCAGATACCGGAAATAATCTGGAATGTTGCTGGTACCCCAAATCTAAAGGTTATGCAATTGATTTCAGCTGTTCCGTGCATTTTTTTCCATTCAAAATGTACCCCAAATTCACTGCCCTAACTCAGTAGCTCGGAACAGAGCTCTCTAGGCCTTGGGGCTCTCCTTCTGCACAGTCTCTGAGAGGGTATTTAGGTCAAGGGTAGGGAAGGAGCTGGGGATAAAGCAGAGAACCTGGCTGAGCCAGGTTCTTCTATCAGTTTCAGCACATTACTTAATCTCCAGGTCATCCCACTTAGTGATATGTTAGTATATGCCAGAGCACAATAATTTCCTTTGAGATGAACAAAACTTGAGTGGCTAAAACCTAATAATATGATTGGTTCAAGTAATCTGGTTATGGAGAAAAATCATTAATGCTAAGCTGAAGATCAAAGAAGTAATCATGTCACTCAAACATATCTCTTTAAAAAGAAGGGAGGAGAGAAATAACATGTAAGTGCCCACCATGTTTCAGGTACCATGCTAGGTTCTTTACAAATATTATCTTATTTAATCCTCATAAAAACCTTCCAGACCAGAGATCATCATCTCCATTTCTTCAGGTAAAGAAACTGAGGCACATCAAGATTGTCGTTTGATGAGACTCACAAAACTAGAAAGTAATTTATGGCACTCATATTTGGATCCAAGTCTGTCCATCTACAAAGCCTATGTTCTTTGTCAAAGTCTGCTAAGAGGGAAACCCAAAGATGCAACAATGATGAATGCCACTGGCAATCTTTTTAGTGAATATCTACTATATGGTGCTAAATTATGTGCAGAAGTTAATACAAACATAAACACACATTCTCTGTCACCCTGACATTTAAATATGCTAGCATGAACAAAGTAACATTGAATTCATCAAATAGAATATGAACACAGAAAATTCAAATGACTCATGTACAAAAGGGTATTTTTTTCTGTTATAGAAGACAGACAATTCACCTGACATTTCAAAGTTATTGTGCAATTAATGCTTAAAAACACACAAAAAATAACCACCAAACCTCTTTCAACACCAGAAAACCATCACATACTATCTCTACAAAAATCTGGCACAGTCAATTCTCCATTAATTTCCAGTATGCAGGGATATATCCTCAAAAATATTTAAAAGTGAGCACATGGTCTGCTTCATTTTCAATCCAGGGTTGACATTTTTCACTGCCTCTACTTATTTTCCCTTCTGTAAAGTGTGGAAAGGCCTAGATGCAGGGAAAGGTCATTACATAAAAGCACTGGGTTTCTTTCCTAGTAGTAGGCTGGGGCATTTGGAGATCTCCCTTCTCCCTGCACTTCTCCATCCACAGATATACACAGCCCAGTTCAAGTTTCCTCACCTAGTTTCACGCAGGGTAGAAAAGAAAGCAAAGCAAAGAAAAAGTGGGAAAGGGTAAAGAAAAAGAAGAAAGAGGAGGGGATAGGAAGAGGGTCTAAGGAAATAGTGTGGTTCTCCAGAGAGCTCCAGAAAGTAAAAAGATGAAAAGAGTGAGCTCAGGGAACAACACATCCTAGCTCTCCAGGGATGGATTTCATTACCACCTCTAGAATGTAAAGAAGAAAAACTTTGGACAGGGTTGGAGACAAACTACAGAGCTTTCCAGGCCATTCTACACCACATATAAAAAAAAAAAACTATTCAAGAAATACTGTAATTTTCTAGAACATATTCAAATGCAAGAAAAAGGTGCATTCTAAGATTAAATGTGATATGAGGGTTATTTATTATTGTTACAATTATCTATGACACTGCAGTCTTCCATTGAGACTTGATAATCAAAAGTTGAAAAAATATCACTTCAACTGTTTTGCTAAAGAAACAAAAAAGAGAAGTTAAGGTACACAGAAATTGTATCCTCCAGCAATAAAAATGACACATGCCAATATCAATGACAAAAATGTCAAAAGCGAGATCCTAAAACCCTGGGTATTTGTCTAATTTTTCCACATGCAGAACCAAAGATGAAAACAGCATTGACGGCTACTGCATTAAGTCTTTTTGAATAAAACTCATAGCTGAAATTCCAAAGATTCACCCATGTTGGAAATAGCATTCACTGTAGCTTCTCAGGCAAGCCACAGAAGGGAGGGAAAGGGTAGAAAAGGAAGCATTAGTGCCAAAAATCTCCAGTTGTCTTCTACCACCTTGACATGGGTTAGCTGAAGGCCATGGAGAATAAGGGATGTGTAGTTGTCTGTCTTACACAGACAGTCGAGAGAGGGGGGAAAACCACACACTTGTATTTTGCTAATGTAAAAGTCCCAGTGGAAACATTAGCACTCAAAGACATTAATGTGGATTTGGGACACTCCCTGAAGGATTTTGATTCCATTAGAAAAAAAAAAAAAAAAGACAGTGACAGATATATTCCTGCTTTGATATGTTTAATGCCATTTAAAGAGAAACTGCACCCATTTACCTCAGGCCAGGACACCCAAAGTTGAAAAAGTGAAATATATTCTCAGTGCAAAGAAAATGCTTGGAAAATATTATGTGAAAATTAATTTGGCATGCTTCTTTGAAATTTTAGATTTCTGGGATGAGCAAATGGGTACAGTTTTCTTTTAACTGTTTTTGAACACCATGTGTTGAGAAGAAAACAACAGAATGGCAATTGCTCATCCAAAATGCTAACTTGTGGCATGGCACAGTCAAGATGGCTCGCCACAGCCAAAAAGCAGGTGTATGCTATGCCTCTCACTTCAGTAGCATGCGCGCCACATGTCCCTGCATTCGGCAACCTCTCACATTTGCTTTTGGAACCTTTCTGAGGGGGACAGTAAACATGACTCAACAGAATGTCTAGCCAAGGAGGGACTGGCTCTCTGAGCTTGCTGTGAGACAGAGTTTTTGAGGAAGAACCAAGGAAAAACTGGAAAAATGTATCTATTTTGGAATCTCTGCTTTATTCTATAATTTTAATTAACAAATCAATAACCATTTATTAAAAACCTACTATGTGCAAATGTCAAGAGTGGGGAAGAATGAAACCCGTAAGTACAAAACAGGAAAAAAAACCCCAAACCTTTAAGCTTTATAGATATAATTAAGTGATGTTTCTCTGTAGGCTAGCTTCTGGATAGGCATTTATGAAGTTCAGAAAAGATAATCTGTTGCCAAATACTTATACGCCATTGTTAAATTCATTCATTCAAATGACAACATTCACTATGTACCTTTTATTTCTGATAGTACATTCTAGGTGTTGAGGGGTATACAACTGTGTATAAACACAAGTCTCTATATTTATGAAGCTCTCTGTGCAGTGGTGGGGGATGAGGCAAATACGAACATATCCTAGTACAGGACAGTATGGAATCAGTGGCCCATGAGACATATAAATAAGTGCTTTAACAGTTCAGAAGAAACAAGTCCTCCTGGCTGTGGAACAACTGCTCCACAGATACATTAAAATTGCTCAATGCACAAAAAGAGATCTGCACCAAGCTTTAAGTCAACTAACCATTGTGTGCATTGCTGGGTATTGGGGGGATTAGCTAAACTATGAGGGAAGGGATACACACTCTGTATCCACAGCACCTGTCACATTGAGTTGTCCCACAATTAATGTTTACCTAAAGCATGCATGGATAAAAGCAGAAGGACATATCAGTGGGTCTGCATCAGCCCTAGATATTTAGATGATTTTAATACCCTTTTAGAAGTTGGCATTATAATGACATCATTTTCTTCCCACACTAATGTGAAAAGTTTAGTCTTTTACCCATTCCAGAGCAATGGGAGGTACAATTCAGGGTTTCATCCTTCCTAATGAGGGAAACACTTTGCCCATGTGAAGTGCTGTTGGTACAGGTATCAACACACCTTTCAAAACAGCAACAAATGAACTTCTCAATAGTCCCTAAGGAGGACGAGTTAGAATCCATACTCCCTAGAAGTAATGACAATGGAGTTGGGGAGATGCAGATATGCTAGGATCCATAGGATCCATACAAGAAGGGTCGGTCCCATGGTAGTGGGAAATAGAATTTGGATGTCCTGGATTCCAGGTCTGTGTTCTTTCTCTAACATCACTTTTTTTTTTTCTTTTCCAGTTTTTATTCCTCTTGGACACTTTAGCCCTTTACATTTTGAATAGTAGTCTTCTGTAGTTGGTGTGTGTTCATGTGTATGTGTTGTGTGCGTGTGTGTGTCTTCTTAGAGGAAGGATGGCATTACTGATGTGCTTTTGTAAAGGATTCAAGGTTGTCTGGATCCTCAAAGAATGCAATTGAAAAAAAAATACTGTTTCTTTGATTCAATGGTACTTACATTTGGGCAGAGTTTTCTTTTTCGATCCTCAAATATAGTAGTTGAGACAATCTGCCCACAATGAAAAGCTTTTAGAGCGTCAAAAAGTGTAGGCGAACCAAATCAGAATTAATCTTTGTGAAAACGAAGACTCAAGCAATAGAAAAAGTTTAGAAAAAAACCCAGCCAGTAGGCAATCCCACAGAAAGCTGTCTGACATCTCTCCTACTTCAAGGTAAGGTGGAGTAGGACAGACAGGTAAAGAAGACAGATGACGAGTTTCAGCTGTTCATATGATCCACGGTCTCACCTATGCCCATACAAATTGGGGCTGTGTTATCAGCCCCAGTTGCTTATCAAACCAGTTGCTTTGGTTATGGTCTGACTGCATAAACCCAGAAGGGGCTAATAAAGGGAAGTGTAGGCTTAACAGGGGCTAAGATGATATGGCTAATAGCTATTCACTCAAAGACTGACAAGATTAGTCTGCAGGGTATCCAGCAATGCTTCCTTTTATTATCACATTAAAAGCTGCTCATTTTATTGGAAAAATTAACTCTTTTTAAAAAAAAGCCTTGCAAATCATAGAAACAAAAAGGGAGAAAGGCAATTGTCACTTTCGAACACTTGGTACATGCCTGGCACTATTTTTCTTTGTACATGGACTTCTTTACATATGCTATATCTTTTGATCCTCATCCCAATTATGAGTGATTGATATTTTGCCCATTTTCAATGTGAACAGCCTAAAGTACAGAGAGGTTAGGTGAATATCCTCTGGTCACACAGCTCGTAGGGGCTAAGCTGAGATTTAAATCCAAGCAGTAGGACACAAAGCCTGTGCTCTTCGCCATGTCTTGCCAGGCCAGACTCTGTGTGCTTATCATGGCATGAAATCAGTGTTGGGGGAATTCTGCCCAGCATCTCTGGTTAGCAGAGTGAATTGCTTTTATCATTTGCCAACATGTCATAGAAAAAAAAAACAAAACAACAAAAATACTTAAAACTTCTGGCTCTAGATTTCCTATGAACCTGAAGTTTGGCTTGGTTACATATTATTTGAATATCTGACAATCTTATAAAAAGTCTAACGAGAATAAAGAATTTTTCATTTATGCTAGCTCCTACGTTAGTTAAAAATCTACTATTCCAACATAACGTCGTGCCTGGGGAACTCTCTTACTGCCAGAAACTCATCTGAAAATGCTGAAAAGTCAGAATTTGGGGCCTATATACTGAATAATGTTACCAGCTGTGAGTCAGTTGGAACATCAGTAATATGATATTTCCCACTACAATTTGATTTGGGTAAAATATGTTTGAAGTTCACCCTTTTATTAACTAGAATTACCACCTCCTGTAACTGGAGGGCCCCTGAGAACAGGCTGCTAGGGCCATACAACCTCCCACCTGCCATCAGTGCATTTCCTGGCAACAAATACTATTAAATTGATAACTACAGAAATGGGCCAAAATGTCTTTTCAATAGTTGCTAATATTCCCCTAATGCACCATAGCCTCCCTTTGATTCTTGTGCTAACATTTGCTGTTTGATTGCAGGAGCAACAATTAGTAAAGAGAAATGACTAGAAAATGAGAAGGCTGACTGTGATGGATGGAGGTATTCTTACGGAGTTCCCCTAACTATCAGATAGAAAAGCTAGGCTTCCCTAGTTGCCTGAGGGCCCCAAACTCAGCTCTACTGCTGAATTGAGTGACCTGGAAGAAAAGCCATGTCTCATCTGAGACTTATTACCCTTACGTGTAAAAAGAGGAGACTCAAGATGACCAATTATTCAAATTTGCAAGATGCTCCGAGCTCAGAGGAGGTAGGAACCTTGACTTTTCACAAAGCAGCTGGGTTTTAAACTTATTCACACCACTCTCATAACCTTACCCATTAGAGACTTGGCTATCCAAGATAGAAACTTATTTTCATATATAAAAAAAGTAATATCATGGCATAGTTTTGTAAGAAAGACCCTCTGCAATCATCCTGGGTTTGATTATTCATTATGTAAACCTACATTCCCTCCCTCTCTCTCTCCCAGGAAGAAAGTTTGCTTTTCTGAGTTCACATCACATGTGTGTGACCAAAGATAAAGAAAGGGGTGGGGTGGATACAGCCGCACTGGGAATGGGCTGATTCTAGGCAGACTAGCTTGACTCAATAGGGATAGCCACCTACAGTAGGCTAGGAGCATGAGAAGTCCCCTTGTTAATGAGGTACGTTTCAATTTCCAACACTTCTGAGATGCAAACATCCTGTAGGAGGGTTAAGCCATTCATGCCTTGATGCTGTAATCACTTTAACTGAGTTATCTAATGAAAAGCGGTTTTGGATTGGAGCTGGGGGAAGGGATAGGGATAATTTTGGAACAGGAAAAGTTGATGGAGAGAATCAGATTAACACAAGGACCCTGGGTACTGCTCACAGAGGAGAGAAGGAAGTGGGTGGCCAGGACAGAAAAGGATTGTCTCCTTTGCAGTTTTTGCCTGGGGCCCTGTCTGGATCTGGTGAACCACTAAAACATCCCCGGAGAGGTGCCATGGTTTATCAATAATGTTTTGGGCTCTTCCGCTGTGCCATGGTTTGCTGTTGCTAGAAAATAAGTCAGCATTTATTTAAAAACTTGTTAACTTCAGCCTACCTGGTTCAGGCAGGGTAGGTTAACCTAATCTCCTACAACTTAAACTCATAAAGACAACACAGTCTGGCATCTCTCCATCAGATTTCTCCTGCTTTCCTTCCTTTCTTAGAGGAGTGAGAATATGTTTGTGGAAGTGAAGGTGAGGGAGAAGGAGGAGAGGAGGTAGAAGCTAACCCTTCATGAGCTTCCGAGTGACTGAGGCTTTGTGTAAGGCGAGCATCTCTCTGGATCCTCCAAATAACCCTGGAGACATTATTAGCAACAGGAAGTACTTCACAGGTCCAGAGAGGAAAACAAACGAGCTCAAGGTGGCCAGGCATGCTCCTCATACAACACTCTTTTTCCCAACTCCTATAGCATATTTTCTCCTCCTCTCAGTTATGGATGCTTGAAAACTGGCTTATGAGCCAATCATGTGGAATTTATCTTTCAGGAATGTCAAAGACACTGTGAGTCATCAAAAGCATAAATGACTGGGAGTCAGGAGGCCCTGATTCTTCTGGTTAAGGATTGGTCCTAACAAACTGTCACTGTGGACAGGCCCATGCACCTCTATGGGATCTGGTCCAGACGTTATAATTCTGTAATTCACACTCATCAAGGTGATGCAGCGGTTAGTCTATATGTACAAAAACTCAGCAAGAATTATTCTCATTAGATGCCATATGTAGGCTAAAGACAGGAACTCCCTCTTCCTAATGCCATTTGTATTTTGAGTAAGAAGGTTGAGAGGACTGATATGAACTGAAGGCAGAGGGAAAATGAGGGGAAGGGCATAGAACACCATGGCACTGGTGGGAGTCTGAGAGGGGCAGAAGCCCAGGGTCAGAGCTGAGAAATCAGCTTATTTTTAGGATATGCTGATGTATTTGGTCAAATGATGGTTGGCAAGTGCCAAGGCTAACTTAATCTGAATGTTAGATGCTATTTGGTTAATCTCAGTTTAGTGACTGAAGTCTAATTTAACAATCCAACAAAGGGCAAGGATCTCACTACCACAATGTAACTATTTCTCCCAAGTATTAATTAACTTCTAGCAAAAAAATACTAGGCTGAGACAACAATAGAGTTTCTGATTATAAAACAAGATCACCTTGATCACAATCACATCAAGGTGTTTGGAGGAAGGAAGAAGAGATGGGTTCTTCTGAACCACATTATGTAGACAGAAATCTTCAAAGAGTTTAACAGAGGAATTAACTTCGGAGGAATCAAAAAAGGAGATCATTTTCAGTAAGGGAAGACACGACTGATATCCTTAGAGACACTCCAGGGAAAGAAAAATTCCAGGCAGGATTGCTATATAATTTGTGGAGCTTAGGGCAAAATAAAAAATGTGGGGCCTGTTATTTAAAAATTATTAAAACATTATTAAAAATTATCAAAACAGCAACAGTAGCACATTAAGCCAAGACTGTGGCCCTTCCAAGTGTGGGACCCTGTGCAGCTTGTACACCCAGGAAGCTGGCCCTGGTTCTACTGTTTTTACCAAGGCATTCCAGTCCCACAGCTACCAAGACCCAAATTAAAAAACATGCACCACCACTCTCAAAACTCTCAGTTAATCCTATCTTCCTAGGGTAAGGATACGACTAAATTCTGCCACAAGGATCAGAAAAACCTGGGTTCTGCCAACATATTTGATGGATTGCAACTGTACTGGCTTCTGCTACCTTTGTCACAGCCACTAATCCTCGCTTCTGTCACAACCTAAGGATGCCCAAGATATCAATGTCTGTGAATTGAAACATATTTTTTAAAAACACAAATTTCCCTAAAAACAACAATAACAACAACAACAAAAAACCCAACAGAACAAAACAAGCAGAAGTTACTAATGAGTTTTGCAGATGTGAGTTCTGTCTCTGATATCTTTCTGGACTTACCTTGGGCAGGTCTTGGGCATATGCACACAGGTAAACTACCACAATAACTCTTTTCAGTTTGGGAAAAAATAGAGGAAACAGGAGAACCTGGTCATAGCCCAGGAGAAACTCACTTGTTTCACTAACATTGTGTTTGCTCCCTTGCTTTCCTCTAAGTTGGAGCTATGACTTCATTCTCCATGGAAGCCGAGTGACTTTTTCTTGGATGCTTGGATAGGGCTGGGGGAAAAGCTATTACAGGATAACAGTCATGTCTAAAAAGTCACATTTATTTATCTTCACCTGCCCTCTTCATATCATTATTATTTCACGTAGCTTTGTACGGAGAAAGGAGAGATTAAAGAGCCAAGATCAACATCAAAAGAATAACAGCAGTACAAAGCAAGATGAATGTAGTCTCTTTTCTAACGATCTTAGGGACTTTAGATATACTGAGCTGCTTCTTGTTGGGACAGACCAGTAGCTTGGTAGAGGCCTGAGATGTGTGTATAGGCTGAAGCTTATCTTGTCCTTTCTGTGTATCTCTGCCCCATTTTCTAATAAGTAAATGTGTAATATACAGAACCAGTTTACTCCTACAGCCAAAACGATACTTGATACCAGACCAATCACTATATCCTTGATCTAGGATTTTAAAAAAGGTATCTATTGGCAAAGCTAATCTTTTATTTTCCTTAATAGGTTTCTACTGTTCAAAGTAAGGCCATTAGAGTCCATAAGTAGATGAAGATGTGTATGTATCTCTGTAATCATGCTTAGATTTCAAAAGCCTTCCATTTCGCAGAGGTGACATAGGCTCAGTCAACATTTTCAAGTGTTTTAACAATTGGTAATTAGTAGAGGAGATCTTGAATTATTTTTTAAAGTGACTGACCTTCACAAAAGATGCATATATAAAATCCTGATAGATTTATTTTAAAATCACTCTCCTGTGCTGCAAATAGATAGCTATAATATATACATTTATATATGTGTGCACAATCAACCTTAGCAATACCGCTGTGAAGTAGATGAGGATAGATGGTTTTCTACTTATTTGACAAATACACTATTACATAGACAGGTTAAGCAATTTGTCCTGTAAGGAAGGATGAAGGTGAGAAAAAAACCTTTCACATTTGCTCTTACATTATAGAAAAAAACCTTTCACATTTGCTCTGGAATTAGGTAGCCATTATTGTTTTTGAGGGAACTGGTCTAAATATTAGGCAATACAATTTTCCTGAAAAAATATTTTACTACTCCTCTCATTCCCTCTTACTTTCTCTCTCCCTCTCTCTGTCTTCCTCTCCTGAGATTATTATAAACTATAGGGCTGGCCAGTTAGCTCAGTTAATTAGAGCACAGCTTTGTAACACCAAGGTCAAGGGTTTGAATCTCCACACCGGCCATCTCCCGACTCCCCCCAAACACACACACACACACACACACACACAATTGATAAATGTGATGTAGTGGGCTCTTCATGGGCTCTGATGGGTTTTAGCTATTAAAGACAGTGTTGGAAAAAAGATCACCTCTGAGATATACAATGATAAATAATGCTGGGACAGTTAGTTTGAGTTAATATCACTATAAAGTTGACAATGGTATCAGTGATGTCTTGGACCCTCCTCTCACAATAACTAGTCCACTAGCTCTGAAGTGGTACGATGGGAAGCAAGGGCTTCTCTGAGGCAGAACCTGCTCATCAATACCCCACTGCTCTCCTGGGATCTCAGAAGAAGGCCAAAGTTTTCTGTTACACCTTTTTGCTGAACTGCTTTTCCTTAGAACTGTTCTCTACTGTACATCAGGGCTGTACCCCCTTAGTCCCTGACCTTAGATGGCCTTTCTTTATATTTGTACATATTCGCATATCACTTACAGTGACATGTTTGATAAATAACGGGACCCTGTTATTTGGCCCGGGAAAGACTATTTTGGTATTATTTTAACTACTTATTATGTCTTTTGTTGATTATTTGTGTCACTAAAACTATCCTAGATTTCTTGCCTCTTGTCATACTTCTGGTTAATGTTTCCCAATGTTATCTGGTAAATGCTTAGGAAATACAACTTTATTTTAACAAATCCTAAACAAAACATAATTATGAAGGAAGACCAAGAGAGAAAACCACATAACACATTTGGAAGCTAAATGTAGTAAATACTTAGTGCTGAATTTTCTTCCACTCTTGCTCACTTATATCAGAATGTAACATTGGCAGCAAATTATTTATTTGTGCTAATTTTTTAAAAATTAGAAGCAAAATTGTAAGTTTCTTTTCTGATGAGAGGAACTGTAAGCCATGCAGCTTGATAGCACTTGAGTAATGTCTGCTATGTGACACAGACTTCGGCTATACCTCCTAAAGGAGACCGTACTATCAATACTTTGAACAAAACTGCTTCTGTTTAGGACCCAGACTCCACTACTAATGTCCCTGTACCCATCAGAACGTTGGCTAGCTGTCATTCTGTCAGGTACCTCGTCTGCAGTTGCGACTGAGACATACAGAGCGTGTGTTTGGGGGACGACACAAAGTGGAATAGGAAAGGGTACAGAACTCTGTCGTACCAGTACATTTATTGTAAGGAACTAGTTATGCAGCAACTGCTTTGCTCTTTTATATTCCAGGCAACACACTGGTGAATATAATTAATAATGAACATATTCAACATTTTTTTCCATCAGTTCAATACATTATTCATAAATATCAGAGATGGAAAAGACCTAGTAAATTACTGAGTCCAAATCTCTTTTCCATAACTCCTTTCCTCAACTGTTGATGCTAGCTCAAAAACCGAAACCCAAACCCAAACCCAAATCACCACCAACAACAAAATAAAACAAAGCAAACAAAAAACACAGAAGGAAAGCAACAAATCGCAAGTTGTATAAGTAAAAAGGAAAGCTCTGAAGCTGGGGTTGAGGTGTGTGTGTGTGTGTGAGTGTGTGTGTGTGTGCTTGTGTGTGTGTGCTGTATTTACACTGGGGGAGCTCACTCGGAGTACTGACAGATGGCTCTTTACTATGCAGACAGGCCAAGGGAGGGGAATGCTACTTTCCTACCTTGAGATCACAATTCAAGGTAAAGCCCAAGAGGCAATACCAAGTTTTTGGTCAAGTGTTTACTATCTGTCTATAACCTGGTGTGGACTCAGGACTCAGGCACACGTCTCTCCAGTTAGAACTTGAGATCTGACGATAACGATGAAAAGAAAGTGTATAAATGAATAGAGAATTAAAACTACTAGAGAATGCTCCCTGAGATTATCTGTACTATCAGGATAGGAAAACTTTGCAGATGCTACTGTCTCTCTAGAGGAATAAATGCTTGCATTTTAATATTCTCAGCAGCTGGTTCCTGTTGAATGCCATCAGGATGATTCAGCCACCCACCAGGAACACCAGTAACAGCAAGTGCACACACAGAAATCTGCAAAACTTTCTTCTCTTGATGCCAACACCATTACTCCAGCGAAGTCAAAACCCTTTATTGAATTACCAGTTCTAAATGTGACCTTGTTCCCCTCACAAACACCAGCTCATTCTCAAATAAATGGAACTTCTAGCTGATTAAAATGCAGCATTCTTCCTGACTTGAGCACACCCTGCTGCTAGCCTCTCCTCTGCCAGGTCCACCTCTTTTTTTTTTTTTTTCCTCACTATTCACTGAAATCTCAAAGGACTGGTAAGATCCATACACATTCAGAGTCCACCTTGTATGTTGTCCTGTCTACAGCTGTACTAATACATTTAATGCTATATCTCTACCCTCAAATTATTTTATCATTTCCATTTTTTAGAAGTTTTATATTTCCATTGAATGTGGTTGTATGCCTGGAAAAACAGAAATGTGTAGATAAACTGCATTGACCACAGACCTCAGTAATACAGAATTACCATGCCATACTCAAGCTACATAAAAATTCTATACCTGCCCCCTTCTTCGAATTTAGACCAGATTAAACACTAAGGGAAGAAAGTGCCAAAGATGACAGCCAGCTATCAAAAATGGCTCACTGCCTCATTTTCAGGTCTCCAAAGTAAAATCTAAGGACGTTCAACAAAAATTCAGGTGCTCTGAACAGCCGGGAAAATATATGGATGAAGAGGGAATCTATAAATGTAATGAATACACAATTGGCTTATAACAGATGCAACCAAAATTAAATTTGATATCTTGACCTGCTCTCCAAAGTGAAAGTTTCTAGTTCAGCCTACAGACAGAGGTATAACAAGCTCATTAATCACATGAGCCAGAAATATAAGCTGACACTTCTGGAGATGCTGCAAAGAGCAAACCTAAGTGAGTGGGGGTCTATGGGGAACCTGAAAGACAATGTGGCATTGACAGTCTATAGCGAGCAACACTGATTCTTCTATGGTGTACGTGGGTAAGGCACTGGCTATGGCCACCACTATTCTAAACCCCCAGGACAGAATTTAAGGATCTTCATAAGGAAGAAATAGGTCCAATCTGGACTTGTATAAAAAATTCAATATATTTTTTATTCAGTTCCTATTATGTAAAAGTCACTGTGTTCATTGAATGAGGAGATATTGAACTCTTTAGGTCAATATATGACCTCAAAAACTATATTAATGGAGAATAATTAGAGGTAGGGGGATATTAATAATAGTAATAACAGTAATAGTAACAACAACAACAATTACAACAATGATATCGACTGATGACTAAGTGCTAGTCATTGTGTTAAGCACTTCATATACTCCATTTCACTGGAATTCTTACTATATCCCAGAAAGACAGGTATAATTTTCTTGCTTACAGATGTGGAAAGTGAGGCCTGATAAAATTAAGTACATTGGCCCAAATTACATAGACCTGCTCTTTACATTACAAATAAATACACAAATAGCTAATCTATAACACAGAATATGACAAGAGTCATTAAAAGATACAAAGTATTGTAGAAATAAAGGAGGCATAATTTGCTTCCATTTGGGAATACAGGGGGAAAAGGATGGAAAAATGTGGTGTTTGCTTAGGAACAAGGAGCAGTCTAGTTTGCAATGTGCATAAACTGGTTGAATCAGCACCCTCTGCTTAGAACACATACTTTGATAAGATGATAAAATACATTTATTTGTACAGAAAAATTTCTAGGAAGAAGGACTTCTTTACAAAAGATCTTTTGACTACAATTTCTCAAAAGTTTTTTTTCTTTTCTTTCTTTTTTTCTTTTTTTAGTGGGTGTAGCGGGGAGAAGAAAAATGGCTTTGGGGGCTGAGGAGCAGTGTTAACTCTAGAGGGTCTCTAGGGAGTGCACAGATCTACGTACATTTTTTAATTCCTCAGAATATCCTTACCCTACATATGTGCCCTTGCGCCATGTAAAGTGAGGTTATTGGTACAGAGATAGAAACCCTAAGGGTTTGGTTCCTTTTCTATCTTCTTCAATTACTCCTGGAATATCATCCACTTTTTATTTTTATAAATCTGTTTTTTAGGGATCAACCCTATGGTGTAGGAGTACACCATAGTTAGAAACTTGAGTTTGCTCCTAGTTTTGCCTTTCTCATCCTGAGAAAGCTTTGTCACTTCTCTGTGTTTAAGTTTTGTTATTGGCAAAGTGAATGGTTTAAGCCCAAATAGCATTTTTTACCCCGTTAGACACCTCGCACCCCTTTATTTAAGGTGCAGTAGGGATGATGGTAATTCTAATGAGCACTGTGACGAATGTAACTACAATGAAGCATGTGCAGTAAGACTGAACTCAGTGGGCAAGGTCAGGAGGGAGAGACACAGAAGCCATGACAGAATGGGGGCTAATGATTAAGTTTATTTTTTAATAAAAATAAAACCTGTTTTTCTATAAATTCTGCCACTTTTTCCTACTTAGAATCCCTGGTTCACAGAATCCAATATATAGCACCACTACAATCCAGATAAATTTGTGGAGCTTTACTTTCTCTATTTTTTAAAGCTTAAAATTTTTTTCCCCCAAATATAAAGTATTGTAATATATAAAATATATATGTTTTGTATTTCATATTATATTACAGAATATATATTTCTATATTATGGAAAAATATATTTATTATACATTTCATATTATATTATAGGATATATATTTCATATCTACATGCCTGTACCAGATATTCCAATATTCCTTTCTGGAGAGCTGGTTACCCACTCGCCACCCATACTGAGATATATAAGGATCCTTCAAGCTCTAAAGATGCAATGATTATGATTCTATGATGCTGACATTTGCTTTGTCATCACTTAAACCAGAGCTTTTCAGCTTCAAACAACAAGCATAACAAGTTGCTATAACAATGACACTTATATGCATTTTTAAGCAGATACGCACAACAGCTCCTTACGACTATTATCATGCCGGACAACCAAAGCTTATGGTATTGCTATAATTCCCTGCAACAATGAATTCTACAGCTGATTATATCCTATAGTACTGCCTTTCTATTTACTTTTCAAATTGATAGACTCTTCTTTTCCATATCTGTTAATTTTGTACCCAGCCACAACCTTTAAAACATCTCCAATAGCTGTAATTATTAGCCCCTATCCTGTCATGGCTTCTGTGTCTCACCCTCCTGACCTTGCCCACTGAGTTCAGTCTTACTGATGTAATCACACATGCTTCATTGTAGTTACATCCGTCACAGTGCTCATTAGAATTACCATCATTCCTACTGCACCTTAGTTCAACAAAATTAAATGTGCTCATACAATTTGTTGTCATTTTAATTTCTTCAGCTAGGATTCTTCATCTAGATGAACAATTTATTTTATTTGATTAAAAAATACCTAGCCAGTAAAATGACGGAAAAATTGTTAGAAAATTGTTCATTGGGTAAAGTCTTAAGTCTAGAGAAGATTTTGTAAGCCTGGACAGTGGCATTTTACTGAACTTGAATCCACAGGTTCAAAATTTATTAGTATCAACTTAATCTTTTAAAGCAATTTATTAATATAAGTATAAAATATGTATAATTTATATTATGTGTATGTTGAATTTAATCAGTTAGTCAATAGTCAAGGTATTCTAAAAGAAATATTAAATTGGGTTCACATTGATCAATTCACTTACTTTCTGATAGCTTAAATATTCTTTTGCTGTAGTTAAACATTTATTTATCTATTTTTTTACTAAGTACTCTGTCAAAAGATAGTACCTGTGAAGTGGCAGTGTAGTTCACCATGACAATCTATATATTTCTTAACTTTTGCTCTTTTTATGGTCACGTTATGTACAAATAAATAAATACACAGTAGTTTAAGTCCAGGAATTTTTGTTTGGCTAAACTCTGAAAACCCAGCTTAAATAAAGAGTTGAAAGCTTGGCATCTCATTATTGCTGTTTATGTTATTAGGCTTATGATGCTGCCTCATAAAAGATATACTTGTGTGTTTTCATGTTCAATCAAAAGTATAGGGTTTCGGGACTGGGAATGGATTACAGATTGTTCTCTCCTGGTTATTTTTGGCTTTAAGTATATTGATCATTTTATCATTTTCTTGTTTTAAACTGCTTTAAACACAGCACAAATGTTATTCTCATCATGCCAGAAATGGGTTTGGAATTGATTTTGAGTTTCCATCAATTTTACTCTTTGCTCTCTGTGAGAAGTTTTTCACTTGCTTAAATTTGATAGAGTAGTTTTGTGTAAAAGATGTCAGAGTACAACATTTAGAGATCCTTAGCTGGGTCACAAAACTCAGACTTTCTACTTTACAAAAGAACAAAATCACCGAATTTATTACCATGAACTTCATTGAAATTAGTGAAGAATCATATGAATGCAGTTTCAAGGACTTCCTCTCTCTCTTCATGTAACTGTTCGGCAAAAGCATGTTATCTTCTGAGAAGCCAGCCTGATTGGTCCAGGTTGGCACTGTTTCAGTGTTTGGCCTACAGCGGCTGCTTAGGAATAATTTTGTCTCATCCTCTCTATTTTCCTGGACCATATCAGACTCAGACACGTGGTATGCAAAGGAAATCCAAGTCCCTTAAAAATGCTATTTCTTTGGTACTAAAGCCAAGACCCAATTCCACTTTGGCCAAATGATCTTATCAGGATTTAATAAGAGATAATCAGTAATATCGCCAATCTGTGAGAAAACATTCCACTAAGGAAGATAATTTATTACATACTTGTACAGTATACATATATTTTTCCTCCTGGCACCAGGGAGGGACAAGATCAAACTTATTCTATTGGTGCTGAGAATAATATAACACTGGCAAGAATTTTGTGGCAGTTATTCATTTCAATTAACTTAAAAAGAAATAAACAAGTAGCTCTTTCTACATTAAAACAGTTACTGGAGATCTATTTTCAGTTATTACTGAAAATATTTTGGCTTCCATAAAGGCACCTTACTAACATAGCTGCTTTGCCCTCTACTGCACTGTCACAATTCAGAATTTCTAACATTTCAGCCAGATTCTCTAGACTAATTGGATGAAACAACTGCATTACAGTATTAAGATTTCTTTGTAGAATCAAATGAAAGGAGATCTGAACCGTTTAGATAGCCTGGAAGATTTGCAACAAATAGCCAAAATCCTGAATGTACTATATATTTTTCTACATTTACAGTTATATTCACGTCTGTGATTACTGCTGAGGATTTAACTTCACACTTAAGCATACCAACAAACATAGGGAGAAATTTATACAGTTAAACTTCGTTTCCCACCCCATCCTTACTGCTCCCCTGCACTGTGGTATTTCAGAACAAATGCTTCATGTCTTTTGATAAGTGCCAGGAAATCTCTTCTACAGATACGTAGGCCTCGATTTTACATGTGTAGTGTGACACACCTTGAAACCAAGAGCCCCACAAGCTAGAATGGGACGTTAACTTAAATACAGACTTAGGGGGAAGAGCTCCATCTACTGAATCAGTTAGATCATCGTTTGTACCCTATACTTATCCCATTCACTACTTTCAACCACTTAGAGGCTTTGGAGAGAATAGAAAAGTTACAGACCTGAGTAGCCACAAAAAACAGCTCTGAGCCTGATGCTATGTTGAATATTTCCCGGATTACCTTTCCTTTGCCATTCCCAATTTCCAAAGCTTTCCATGTTAAATGTAAAATTAAAATGGGATGCTTTGCTTTATGAACCATCTCTTGGAAAAAGTAGAAAGTCATTGGTTATTAAAGGGAAAGCCTCAGATAGTTGAAGGGAAAGCTACAGAAAGAAAATCTCTTTACCTGGCAGGTTAAGCAGCCTGGGTAAGAAGCAAAGAGAGTAGCCTACTTACTCTTCCTGCCTTGCATCATTGCTGGGAAAGTTTGCAGCCACCCAGGATCAGCTCTTCTGGGCTCTCCCTGGCTGCACAGTGTTGCTGTGGCATAGGGAATTTGCTGTGGCTTCGTAAGATTATGGGGATATGCTTCAGCAAGCCAAAAAAGTCACAAACAAAATTCAAGAGGAAAAAAAAGTACAAAAACAGCTGATCTGAATGGAGAAGCTTTTGGCATTTTCCTTCATATGCCACACTTTTCTTTGGTATTTCCTGGTTCTGTGATCAGAAAAATTATCATACCATGTTTATTATTATTGTTTCTTCAGGGTAGCTGGTGGTGATGGGTGATACAGTGAGGGCAGAAGGACCAAAGAGTAGCAAAGTAAAGCTTTTCGGATCAAAGGTTAAAAAGTTTCTTCTTCAGAATACTGAAGACATATAATAATTATATATAGGAAAAGATAGCCACATTCTTTCTAGACTGGGAAAGTAAAAAACTTCTTAACACAGTAACAGATATGGAATGAAGCAAATTGTATCTTAATAACTTGAATGCTAATACAGTTGCATAAAATTCAGGAGTGTGTAAGACTTATGAAAATACTTTATAAATGAAAATAAATTATAAGAATAGAAAAAGATGTTAATAAGTATATACATCTGTTAAATAATCAGATGGAAGCAACAGTTAAGTGGATTTTTAAATTACAGAAAAATAAAATATAATAAATTAACAAAAGTTTTGCATTAATGCCAATCCTTTTATTTTATGTAAAAATAGAATTAATAGAAATGTAAAGGGTATTCGTGTCTCTGTCTGTATTCTTGTATATATATACCTACACAAGGTGCATATATATATATGAATGTATATTCCTCCCCAAACTATTATTGTTGACATCAAAAGGTGATATATTACATAAAAACTAAAAATCTGAATTATTTTAAATTGGGTATTTAAAATATCAGCATTAAACTGGCAAGTTTCTTTCTTTTTTTTTTTTACACATTTAATTTTCAGGTTCTGTTTTAAAGCATGAAAAGAAAAACAAATTTGAAAGCATTGCATATCAATAGATATTTTTTTAAAAGATTCATTTGCATTTATTAGAATTTTTAGTTCTCAAACAAACAAACAAACAAAAAAAACCCGGCTAATTGGATTTTCTTCAAGTCTTTTCAAGATAAGTTCAATTCTGAGTCAAGAATAACTATAAGAAATTTCATCTCAAAAGGTAATTTGTTTGGATAGTTATAAAGGCCTGAAAAACGAGATTATCTCCACCATAACTATGACAAAACTGCTAATGAATAAGTACATTCTGGCAAGAATCGATAAGAATTGCAAAGCCTGAGAGGGTCATCGCAGTCTTGAGAAAGGTAACCAAGTGAGGAAACATCAGACGCAGTTAATGGAGATAAAGCACTCTGAAAAATGGAAAGTGTTAACAATCACTGACAGGAAAGAATACACTTCAGTGGCAATGACAACAACAAAACAAAACAAAATAACCAAAACAACTCGAAATATCTTTCTCCAGAAGCAAAGTATGACTACTTATCAAGCAAGAGAAGCTACTTCTTTGTCATTCCTTTTGCAAGCCTGGCTTAAAATTTAAAAAATAAAAATAAAAAAAGAAGGTTGCACAAAGGATACTTGTGTTCCTTTTCTGGTATTATTACAGGCCCACCTAGATTTAGCTTTCGATTCCAGATGAAATCAGGCATGTTCAGACTAGCATATCTTTGCTCTGTAAGCATAGAGCTGCTATCATTTCAATGGCAAATTCTCGTATCCCCAAGTTTATGCACAATAGTTGCCCTTAAAAATCTGCAAATTTTCTATTTCAGTCAAATACCTCAATGAGTTCAATTTTTTCTTAATTTTACTCCGCTAGTATTAAGCTGAAAAGTTAAGGCACACAACTCCTATAAGAAAGGAAAGTTGAATAGTACTTACCCTAAGTATACTGTGCAAGCCTTAATGGGGCAATTTACTTTTGCTCTATGATATTTAGAAGGTTGTCGATGTCAAAACTCAGCTCTTGCCCTTCTGGAAAACTGAGTAGACTCACTGAAGGTGCCTCTCAGAAAGATCATACAAATCAACAGCCTTACCTGTGGCCATTCAGAAGACTGCACTTTGGTGTGTGTTTAAAACTATGAATAAAGTCAGATAGAGCGCATGCTCAGTAGGCAATTTAAAAATATTTATAACATTGTTGTTTCAAAAACAAATTTCCTCAAACAAAGCAAAACTCAAATTTCTTATCCATGCCAAGTTTAACGTTCTGAGACAAAGCTGTTTTGGAGTTTTCCGCTGGGGGAAAAAGCCTTCTAAAATTTTTTGTTGAACAAAAAATAGTTCTCCCTTCCCTTTTGGGTACCCTTAAAAGGGGTGGAATTAATTTTCCTCCAAGTTTCAGTAAAATTCACCTTTGGCTAGGATAAAGCATTACAAATTTAAGGTCTGTAAAACATAATTTTAAAGAAAGTAACAAGAAACTGAAAACTATGGGTTTAAAAAATGTAATGGTCATCTGAACCTTCAAGGCAGTCTTGCGTGTTACTATACAAAAATATATCCTGATACAAACAGGATATGTTATGTGTAGATAAGAATAATGTGTATACAACCATATGCATAACTAGAGAAGTTCTGCTTTTCTTTTGCTAACTAAAATCTGTACTCTTCAAAACTGAAAAAGAAATACATCAAAAATTTAGGAGAAATCTGGTAATAATGTTAGTATAATTCATCTGTTTTTCATAGCAAGCATAGAGAGGAAGCCAATCACATATTGACTGGTTAAATTTAGAGATGCACAAACTAAAAGACTGATTAAATAAGGTTTTAAAGTTACTAACTACAGGAGTATGACTGTGTTAATTCTGGTGGGGAATTTCTCTCCTCCTCCCTGAGTATCCCTAAGTATTCCATTTCAGCATCTATCACCAAACCTTAAACGGCCCACAGATCTCACAGATCTTATTTAAATCTCTTACTTAATTCTTAAGTCTCTGAATGAATTTCAGCTCCTGTTCTACTTTCCAGGGGTGCTCAGCTGGCCTCACAAAAGCTCCACAGACACATCGTTCACTATCTCTGATGCTTTCAAGCCCAACAGAAGGTGCCCTCCTCCCCAAAAATCAACAATTAAAAAAGAAGTTTATTAAAGTGAAACTAGGAGTGCAGATTTGAAGAAGTTGCTTCTACTTTTATTTCCCCTCTTGACTCAGCACAGGTGTTTCCTAACCTATTCTGCTGTGCGTGCTGATGAGGGGGAGGGTTAAATTAAGGTGAGGGCGTGGGCCAAGGGCCGGCCAGCAAGCATTTAGGATCTTCAGCCTCATGTGTTAATGTATGTGTTTAAAAATGGACCCCCCAAAAAAGCCTAGAATGAGGTTTTTTTTTTGGCAAATGATTAAACGAGTATACTGAAATAATTAAAGCTTTGTCCTTAAATAAAGCATCAGATCAACAGAACAAAAACAGAGATAAAAATTGCACACATATGCATGTGTGCACACATACTCTCTGACACACACAGATACACAAAACTAGCGGGTGAGGGGAGAAGGAAATTAAATAAAGGAAAACAAACAGAGTCCTAACAGGCCATTCTCCGAAAAGGAATCTAAATAAAAAGTCATATGATATCTGATAGTGCAGGACACGTCGCCAAGAACTGGAGCGGACTGCCTACAGGAAGAAAGGGCCAGTGTATTCCAGCTCAAAGAGCTTTTCTTTCCTCCTCCTCTATTTTTTTTCCCTTTTCTCCTCAACTGTGAATGTGTTACTCTCAGGTCAGATCCACGAAGAATCCCAGAATGACAGCCATCACCTGTCACTGTACTCTTGGCGGCACAACTAGCTGATAGGAACTACCTGAGTTGGGATCAAGAGGAGTTAGTGCAGTTCTCAGTAACAGACTGTTATTCCCAGTCTCTCTGCCCCTTTCAAAAGCCACCTTGGTCACATCAGAAAGAGACCAAAAAGAGAGAAAGAAAGAAAGAAAAAGACAAAACAAAAACCAAAAATTCAGGTATAACAGCTCATAGCAACAAAAGAGTTCTGGGGGGGAAAAATCAAAAACAAACAAAAAGGGAAAGAAGCTCTTGCCTTCAATATAAAACTTTTTAAAGACCAAGTTTCTTTTATTTTGGCAATATTCTTTTTAAGGGTCTTTTTCTCCTTAGACATTATTAAAAGCATTAAAAATTTTACAGCGATATAGAAAAGTCTGAAGGCAATTCAAGAATTTTCCTGAAGAAAACATGTAAGTGTAAGAAGGGAGCAACCCAGGAAAATTTTGGATTTGCCAGAAGTTCCCCTAGTTTTAATATCTGTCAGCGAGTTCAAGTGCTAACACTGGCCACCCAGTACTTGTTTTTTCTCTGAGGGTCATTACTGAGGCAACACATACATAGTAAGGTTTCCCGAAAAGACTCCTTGTTATCAAGTTACTTCAAACAGAAGGCACTCACACCTCCCAGCCAGGAGGGTTTACTGACGAGGCATCACAATTTGCCCCGATATGTATTACACCCTTAAGAAGCAGTTACATAAATACATTCTATAAATACGGAAAAATGTATGTTTCTAGATTTTTTTTTCTACAGTTTCCCTCCCCAGGGATATGAATAGATTATATTTTCAGTGAATGGAAGAAAAAAAAAGAGTTTCTGATTCTTGAAACAACTGTTGTAGCTGTTTTCCACTGAGCAAAATAATTATGTGTAGTTAGGCACTATACATAATATATATTTAAGAATTTTGGGGTGCTTGTGAATTTTTCCCCTTGTTCAGTTTTGTGTCTCTTACATATCTTAAAAATATTTCCAAATGACAATCAAAATATAAATGCATTAAGAGGAGAACTTTTAGAAAGAAAACATTTTCTTGGGTTTATAATTCAAGGATATTAGTTTAAAGATATAAATGTGCAGCATAGATAAAAGATATAACTATTTACTACATTTTGTACATAGAGTTCACATCCTAATTTATTTTTTCTTTTGTTGGAGCATTAATTTGAAAATGATCAGCATTGTGGAATGTTTGCTACAGACACAAATTCACGGTAAAAATATACATGCATAGGCAAAAAATCAAATGAGAACACAAAGCTACGTGGCAATCAGAATCGATGAAAAATCTCCGTCTAGACTGTATTTTGCTTGGACTAGTGTATCATGGATGGGGCAAGTAATCTCTCTGGGGGTTTTGTCATTTATGTAATTTGAGACAAAAATAAAATACAAATATCCACTCCCTTTCTGCCTTTTCATAATAACTGACAAGTGACACAAGTGGTACCTTTTAAACAGATGGATGCAAAAACTTGTGAGATCGAATGAACTGATGTACCCCACTGGTATTTTGGAAACCCACATTCCGTAATTAACTTTTTACCCAAGTGGCAAAAGTAGAAGATGTTCTTGCCACTAAATTGATTCTTTGATGGACTCTTATTCTTTCCTTCATAAGATTTTGGGGACCCAGAAAAGGTAAAGAGATGATTAGAGAAGATGTATCCTGAACAACTTTTATTGCAAGCAGGAAAAAAAAAAAAAAAAGCATAGAGTAAGCATAAGAACAGTTGGATTTAGAAAGATTAAAGAGAAGAAAAGAGCAACTTATCCAACTTAATTAGTCTTTTCCTTTTAATTTTTTCATGTATATATATTGGGGTGATGGGGAGAAAAGATAACTGGATTTCTTTTGAATGTCTTTGTGTCTTTATAGAGTGAATGTTCTGTTCCTGTCTCTTTCTTTTTAGGCGAAAAACTAATAAAAATAGAAAAACATATATCAGACATTAAGCTCACTTACCCCCCCCCTTTCCCTTTGTAAAGAACTCTTTGTTCTCTAGTGAAAATGCTGAAAAATCCCCGGGCAGCTACTCCCTGAAACAAGTGCAAAACACTTAGAGGCTTTTGGGCTGGCTGGGAGCCAGGAACCCTCCCGCTGTCTGGTTAGAAGAGGAAAAAAAGAAGAGAGAGGGAGAGGGAGAGAGGGGAAGAGGGATGGGGGGTAGAGAGAGAGGAAGAGGGAGAGAGAGAGAGAAGAGAGAAAAAGGAGAGAGAGAGAGAGAGAGAGAGAGAGAGAGAGAGAGAGAGAGAGAGAGAGAGAGAATTGGAGCTTCCTTTAATAGACATAGGAAGCAGCGTTTTTTCTTTCTTTTTTTTTTTTTCAAAACTGGCGGTCAAGCGTTAAGTAACTCCCGTCTAAATCCACCTGCTAGAAATGAACTTGGGTAACCCCCCAGGGGTGCACAAAGACAGGGTAGACAGTAACATACTCCATACTCTTTCCCACCCCCCCGTTGTACTGCTTCCATTCTTTCTGCTCCCATACACAAATGCCCACAGCTTCACACCGCCCCTCTTACCCCCCAACAACAAACACAGCAAAATACATGCTCCCTCAGTCTCCTAAAAAAAAAAAAAAAAAGGCTTTTTCCATTTCGGTTGCGACACAGTGATAAGGGGTAGCGAACATCTCATACCTGGTGTGAATGCTAATCAGTCAGGAGTTCTCCTTTTCCCAAGACAGGGAACTGTTTCCTTCCAAATTTATTAGAACCTCCTCCACTGCCTCTTTGAAAAACCTTCTTTGTCACCCTCTCCCAAGTCCCGATACTTCTTTAAAAAAAAAATGGCTTCGGAGCTCCTTCTATTCTTGATATTGATTCTCTCTCTCTCCCCCCACCCCTCCTCCTCTCTCCTGTCTGTGTCTCTTCTGAGTGGTCTATTGATAAGTCCCTGGAGGCACTGGGTCAGCCTGCCCGTAGGAAACCAGACACAATGCACAAATCTCCGAGTGCCATTCTGCCATCAGCAAGCAGACCACGTTTAGGAGAGAGAGAGAGGAAAAAAAAAAAAAAAAAAAAAAAAAAAAACAGTAGAGCAAGAGACAGAGAGAGAGAGGGAGACCAACCGAGGGAGAGAGAGAGACTGAGAGAGGAAGAGAGAGGGAGGGAGGAAGGGGGGGAGAGAGGAGAGAGAGAGAGAGAGAGAGAGAGAGAGAGAGAGAGAGAGAGAGAGAGAGAGAGAGAGAGAGAGAGAGAGAGAGAGAAACACGGAAGGAGAGAGAGAGAGTGTGAGAAAAAGACTGATTGGAACAGGAGGGAGAGAGAGAGAAAGGGAGAGGGAGAGAGAGTGCGAGAGGGAGAGCGGCACTGCCAGTCAGGTTAATCATCCCTACTTTAATTAGCTGTTCGGCTTAGACATAAAACAATTGAATTTGAATGATCTGTCAGCAGGCTCGGCTGAACCAAAGGGGAAAAGCGAATATTACAAAAAGACTGTTGGTGTGTTCTGATAAGCAATACTGCTCGTACTGACAAATCCTCAAAGGGGGAACTATTAAAACTTACAACTAAACAAAAAGTGCAAATACAAATGGCACTAGATAGAGGTCTTTTAAAAAAATGGAGTTTTCTCTCCTAGTTCTATGAACTGTAGATATTTATGTACAGGTGCCAACATATTAGGGGTTTGTGTGTAATGTGTGAAAGTTTATTAATGATGGTCTAGGAGTATAGCAGACAGATGCTGCAGAGAACAAGACAGGTACAGTCAGATGCCGAATATAGATCTTAGAGAGAGATGGATGCTGGAAGAAGAGGCACCATGGCAAGAGATCAGCACAGACAAAGTCAGTGGGCAGACAGGCAGACAGATTGTAGGTACAGCACGATCTTGTCTATAAAGGCAAAAGTTCTGATGCAATAATAGGTGCAAAACAATCCATTCATCCTCCTCTCCCGGGTGTACTCCAAGGTACAGTTAAAATGGATTAATCTTTGTGACAAACAGAGCTGGCAAGGCAGACTATGGCAGACACTGAAGGCAATTTGCAGACCCAGAGAATACAGAGCTGGAAGAAGCCCCAGGGATCCATCTCTCCAACTCCCAATTTAGCAGATGAGGAAACTGAGGCCCAGAGACTCAGAGTAATAAATCACAAAGATAAAAGCAATGATGACACTAGAACCCAGGCTCCAGGAGCCCACCAGGCCAGTGCTCTTTCCATTATACCAGCTAACCTCTAGTATTCTTTAGTGATGCTGGCCCAACAGGTATGGAAATCATCCTTGCCTCCACAATAACAAGATTCCTCCATCTATATACAGTTAGTGCACAAACCTCCAATTTTTCAAAATGTCTAAATAGGCAATTGGAAATACTTTTATTGTTCATTTTGAATGCTAAGGATAAGGAATTTAAGTCGTTAATTTATTCTTAGAGAAGAGTAAGGAAATAGAACATTGTAGAGGCTCCATCTCAGCAAGGTATAGCATGCCATATTTCCAAGCTAATGAAAGCTAGTGGATAGATCTACAAAGCCCTCACCCAGAGTTTACAGTTTGCTCTATGAACATTATCTACTATATATCACCCTGTAAGAAGATGTGATTTTCTCATACAACTCATTTCTAAAATTTAGGCACACTGTGGGTGAAAGAGATTGAGTCTTTCTGCTTACAATGTAGTTTTAAATCACTGATGAGATTTTCTACCTGGAAGATTAGCTATGGATAACTTTTCAGGTATATTTCAATTGAAAACAAGCTGCTAAAATAGAAAGAAGAAACTGTATTTACTACCTGGCCACTAATCCGATGGTATCTTTTTTGGAGACACATATGATCATATTCGGTAAGGATTCTCTCTTGACAACAGGTAAATGAGGGTGCATTTTTTCTAAGAAGAAAAGAGGTGCTTATGCAAAGAATAGTGCCGTAAGATGTTACTGGAGAAATTAAGTCTCTTATCCTAAAACAAGAATCATGGTGTACATTAAAGCAAAAAATCTCTCTCAGTCATGCTTCAGTAACGATGTTGCTACTTAGGGTGAACGAAGAAAACTGAAAGAAATGTCAGGCACCTGGGAGCCCACTCAAAAGCAAGTAATCCTTAGAGGAGTCATAGCTAGAGTAATTTACTTTACTTGCACACCAACCTCTTTAACAATGGCTGCTGTGATATGCCTAAAACCCATGGTCCATAGTCATTCAATTTGTCAGGGAAATGTGAGGAGGAATCTGTGATTTTGACATTGGCAGATCCTCCTGCAAGTCCCAAAGTACCTAAAAGACAAGAGTCCAGTGCAGAACTGTGAAAAGTGCCTATTAAATGTGTGCTGGTGAACTGAGTAAAAAGGGCATGAGCTTTGAAGCAAACACAGCTTTATAACATTGCATAAGTCACAGTTACTCTCAGAACCTCAATTTTCCTATCTGTAAAAGGTGATAATAATGGTCCCATAAGGTTGTTTTGAGGGTGACATGAGCTAACATATATAACATATAACACAGCTAGTCATTACATGGTAGTTATTATCGAGGAAAGCATAATACAAGGGTGTAAATGAACAGAATTGTATGTTATGGATGTGCTGAGTGTATTATATTCAAACCATGCAGGTTCAAGACACAAAAGCATTTAGTAAATAAAGCAGAAACCTAATATACAGACCTCTATTAGAAAGAGTTGGCAGGAGAAATTATAAAGTTTAGAACCCTAAATATTTGGAATCTATACTTTAAGGATGTTAGGTCATCTGAGGATGTATTTTCTTTGTTTCCAGACTTCAGTAAAATTCCTGGCTCATAATAATAATATGATGGACAACATATTACTGAACACTTGATTTGTGCTAAGAACTCTGCTAAGTGCTTTATATTTTTTAATCATACTTTAGTGTAATGACAACCCTATGAATTAGGTACTACCAATATCCCTATTTCATAGAAAAGGAAACTGAGGTACAGAAAGGTTATGTGACTTGCTCAAGAACACACAGCTAGTAAGTGTGGAGCTGATTAAATCCAGAGAATCTGACTTGAAAGAAAGCCTGCATCCTGAGTCACTGTGCTATCCTGGCACACAGTAGGTATTCAGTAAATATGTGCTTAATGAATGAGCGAATGAATAAAACACCAGTGTTCTGATTTCATTAGAAATAAGTAAAAACCTGTACACAATCAGTTGAATGAACCTTGTGCTTTGATTATATAATCTGTACCTCTCCTGTAGCTCACTTTAGGTGCAGCCCTTTGTCAGAAGCCAGGGTGAGCCATGTCTCTGCACGGTGTTGAAAATGGATGTGGTAAAGATTGCTGACCATAACCACTCAGGGCATTAAAATATCTGATGATATTTTCAGCACTTTGAGGATAGTGTTAGCACACGGGTTATTAATTGGCTTAATTCCAGTTCAGATAATTATATCGTGTCTCTTTAATTTTTCCCCGACTATGCTATTCTTCACTGCCTGTCACAAATGTGCTCTTTAGAAAGCATATGAACACACACAAACATATAGTTATATTTAGGGTTTGCATAATCATTCAGGGTGCTTTTTTTTTTTACCCCTAAATGATCAGTATACAGTAGCCATGTAGTAAATGAATGAATGGGCAAAAGAATTAAAGTCATTGCAAAATAAAGATAACTAGTTGAAGCTAAGATTTTTGTTTGGCACTGAAATAAACAGATTTTAAAACCATTTCCTTGGTGACAGGATTCCAATCATATTTTTTTTTCTCATGGGCAGATATTTCAAGAGCTGATGACCTGTTCATGATGAACTGATTTCCTTATACTATGTAGTTTCCAGCATTAAAAACACCAATGAAAACTCTGACCTTTTAGGGTAGAAAATGAGACTAGGTCTTGAATGGTATAGCATACCGAACTCATGGATTTTAGAAGTTATTCACCTAGTTATTAGACCTTGACTTATTTGGCAGGTTTTTTCATCTCCAAACATATTATTAGAGTAATCTTCAAATTAAAGAAGAAAAGGGCAGAGGATTTTATAATTTAATAAGTTGAGGAAAGTTTGACAGTCATAAACAGACACAACTCCTCTCCTTTTCCCAAAGAATTCTCAGCCTTTGAAATACTGTGTCTATATGATACTAAAAAAATTCTCCCAGAGGCATAAGTTTTAATCATGCACACAAATAAGTAGATACACCCATGGCAGAACATGGTTTGTTAGTCCTTTTTAGTGTACATTTGTATGAACAAATCACCAAACATAGGGAGTACAGAGAATAGAATAAAGAGTTAATTTGTTTACTATGCATGAAAGTTTCTAGACCTTTGCTTCTCAGCTTTTAGTTCAAAATTCCATGCATATTCTGCACATAATAATAAATGCCATAATTCAATGTATGCCATAATTTGATTTACTTTCAAGCACCTTTTCTGGTTCAGTTCTCAAAGCCTTCCTTCCTATAAACTTCCTCCAAATTATTCTTTGTGGCTCTCTGTAAATCATGGTGTTTTAATATAAATTTGGTGTTTGTGGGATGGTTCCAATATTGTAGAGAGATTTGTATCAAACTAGTCCTATCTCTTTTGGAGAATCAGTGGTCAAGTTCCATGCCCTTATATCTGCGAACAAGCCAAAATAAATAAGTAAAAGAGATCTTTCCACCTCTTTGACCCCTGTAATAATGACAGCAGTCTCTCAGTAACTGTACTGTAGTTTGTTACTCATGATGTATTGAGACTGAGCTCTTCATATTCTGCTTGGTATATTTAATGTATTGTCCAATATCATACCTGCCCATGGTGGCAGGTAATATTCCAGAAAATCTGGAGGCAGCAAATACTAATTCTTTTAGTTCTTTATATGCAAATATAATCTTTTCTCTCTGTGCCTCAAGTTTTTGATATTTAAAAGGGGTATATTTATTATCTTAAGACAAATGATTTGATGCTTATACTAAAGTGACTTTACTAGGTAGGATATTCAATAATTAGCTAGAGAAAGGCACTTGTATTGGTTATTTTCATAGCTTTACCACTATTTTTACAGCATGAAGTCCTTGGATAACACATTTTAAATTCAAAATTTAAGTGAATTTTGAATTTTTAAAAAAAGTTGATAAGATTTATTCTGAATATTAGAGATGGTAAGCTCTTGGTTTTTAAATGTCATCTAGGAACAGCCTAGTAGATTTTATAGAAGCAGAAAGTATCTAGGAGATTCTCTGGTTTCCTCAGTTTACAGAGAACAGCTGAGTAGCAGAGCTATTTTACTGACAAGCTTAAGATTAAAGAACTTGATAGAGGCAAAACTAGTACCAGAACCCAGTTCACGTGTACCTGGTCCTATGCTCTCCTCATCCATACTTTGCAAGGATGGCTTTTACACTCTTGCTTTTACACTCTTTCATAGTCCTGGTCACTCCCCTTTCGGACATACTTTATTAAAGGACCTATTAAATTCTGGTGATGAGAAAAGGGCACCATATTCCTAATGCAGTCTGATAAACATACCACAAAGGAACTATGGTAGACTGAATAATAACCCCCCAAAAGATATGCACGTCTTAATCCCCAGAAACTGTATATGTTACCTTATGTGGCAAAGGAGTCTTGTGGATGAGATTAAATTAAGGCTAGTAAAATGGGAGATTATTCTGGATTTTCTAGGTAGACTCTGAATGTAATCACAGGTGTTCTTATAAGAGGAAGGCAGGGGGATCAGTGTCAGTAGGAGATGTGATGACAGAAACAAGAAGTTGGAGTTATTTGAGGAAAGGGTCATAAGCCAAGGAGTGGAGAGACCTCCAGAAGATAGAAGAGGCAAGGAAATGGATTCTCCCTTAGAATCTCCAAAAGGAACTAGCCCTACCAACACCTTCATTTTAATACAGTGAAAATGATTTCAGACCTCTGGACTTCAGAACTGTAAAAGAATAAATTTGCATTGGTTTAAACCACCAAGCTTGTAGTAATTTGTTATAACAGCTATTCAAACCATCAGCTACCTTGATCTGGATATAATCTTTCAACATAACTGAAATATTTCTTAGCTCTTATTTTATTTTAGTAGATATAATAGTTTGTTGGTTCAAACTGAGCTTGATACAAGAACTCTTACCTGTCTTCAGAAATATATCGACTAGGATAAGTTAAGGATGGGTTTTTCTCTCTTCCCACTAAGAATTTCCTTCTAGGTTGACCTACAGCAATCTAGTGAAAGATTGTTGGTTAATGGATAAGTTCACTGTAGATCTATTTAATTACATTTGCCCATGTCCAGTCTTACAGCAGCTCTTCATTGGTGGGTTGGAAATCATATCTCCAAATTAATCTACAACAGTAGTTCTAGTAAGATGAAAACCAGAGTTTCAGTGTCCAATACATGAGCTCCAGAAGATCTGCATTCATTCAAAACAGTGAAGTGCTCTCTTGCTCGCCTTCTACCCTACATTTGTCCTACTCTTTCCCAAGGGAGGTCAGATATGGAGAAAAGAAGCAGCATTACCCAGCATCTGCAAGACAAACTTCCTTCTTATAAAACTATCTTGCCTTAATGTGTCACTGCCATTCAGTTACTACATATGTTCTGTAAGGAAGTGCTCCTAAAAGAGTAGGCTTTGGACCAGCAACATCATCATTGCCTAGAAACTTCTTGGAAATATAAATTCTTGGGCCTTACTCCAGATCTACTGAATAAGACACTTAGAGGTGAATGTCTGAGTGCCTATATTCTAACAAGCCCTTTAGGTGATTCTAAAGCCCACTTGAGAGCCACTGTCAAAGGGCAAATTTGTCAGGCTCAGCAAGGCTAGTGAAAAAACATGTTGAACTATGAGTGAGATCACCTGCTGAGGTGTGTAACTGTGACTCTGTCATTTGCTAACTATGAGACCTTACATCATGGTCTTAGTCTGTCTCCTCATCTATAAGATGGGAATAACAACAACAACAACAACAACAACAACAACAATAATCGCTCTGCCTATGCAAAAGGCTGATGTAGGGCTTAAGATCCGAATATGAAAACACTTTATAATCTCAGGATTATCATTATGGAAGAAACATTAATTTGGACTGTGAGTATACTGGGACAAAGGTGTTGGGGATATCGCCTTGATATTTCATATTAACTGAGGCTCTGAGTAAAAAAGTTCAAGAAACTCCAGATGTCCAGTTCTCCAAACCGAAATGAAAGCTGGAAGTCTACAGATGCTTAAAGGATGTGATATTGAATGGATGACCTACTGACATTAGTAGTTTCCAGAACTAAGTGCTGAACTTCTTGATTTGAGACTCTACCTTTCTATTCATCAGGTAACAAAATTTAGTGACAGCTTTGAATTCTATATGGTCAATGAAAGTCTGTGGATTGAGGCATGCAGAACCACAATTCTTTATCAATTTCCAGGGACACTCAGTTTTAGTAGTATGGCCCATGATATCTTTCATTTCCATACCATATTCTTAAATAAGTAATAAGCCAACTCGAAACAACTGATTATGTCCATATAATTTTCAATGGGCAATACATAAATCCTGGTAGGTGGGAAGGATTGTCCTGATCAGGATTGAGAAATTTTTAGATATTAAAGTCCAAACTCTTAGTAGGTTGAAAAGAACTGTGATATAACCAGATTAGACACAACCATGATTTTTCATGGAAATCTTAAAGTCAAGATTTTATTCAATCTCTGAGTAATAAAAATCCACAGTATTTACCAAGGGCTCTGTGTAAGTGGGAAAAAACACCTCATAAAGGACAGCTAACCATCTCTTTTCCTTCTTGCATGAAATCTTAGCATGTATGCCTTTTGGCCTAGGGGTTCTTCCATACTCTGAAGATTAAAGTCCACACATCACATTTTGGCGACTCCTCCGTGCCTTGCAGGACAGGTGTAATGTGGCAAAGACTGTTTGGGTTGCTGTTTCCTTTGAGCCAGTCACAATGTGTGCATCAGGAGAAGCAGCTGAATCTTTTAAGAGCTCTGTATCCTTTAGCAAGTCACCTGTCCTTTTAAACTTCATAGATTTTTCATCTGTAAAATGTGAACAATATGTGCCTTACCAATCTTCCAAGTTGTTTTGAGGATCAAAATGGATGATGTATCCAAAATGCTTTGTAGACTAAGGATCCTATTTGCTTGGTATTGTTGATGTTGTTATTTACTCTTTGGTAGGAGAGTAAAGATATGTATAGATACATTGGGTATGGCAGCTTGCGTACTTTTAGACATTAAAGTTGTATATACATCCATAGTTTTCCCCTGAACTTACATTAATTGCTTTGTCAGTTTTTAACTAAGGTGGTAAGTAAGGATGTTATTTCCTTCAAGTTTCTATATGATCTCTATTTTGGTCATGATCAGTTATATATTAAATAGACAGTACTGCAGAATTTATTAGTTCCATTCTGGCCAACTCAACTTTGACCATATTTCTGAAAGAACAAATTCAGTATTATAAAACTGAAGAAAGCATGGCATCCCAAGCTGTTATTGAGGGGGAAAAATATCTTCAAAGCCCATTTCTTGGCTGCTTAATACCAAAGATCTACTTAGAAATGTCCACTAGTTCAATAAGCATTTATGAAAGAAAATTTGTAGCAAAGTTCCACAGTGTTCAACATTTAACAGAATGGGAACATATATTCTGCCACAAAGCAAGTTATTATTGCTTGAATTGCCCAAAATTTGTTTAGATGAATCTATGAGTTAAGTTTACATGAAGGGCTCATGCATTGGTGCTATTTAGGTAGCTAAATATGTGATATGTGGCACCCCGTGAGTAGTCTTCTAAATGGATGGGAAATTAACTGTGTGCTATATTTTAATATAAATCATTAATGTAATTGTACAAAGAATATATCTGAATGTCTTTAACTGTTATTTAAATCTTTAATTGTGTATACAATTCCACCTTTTCTGTCATACATCCTTAATTAGACTACATACTCTCTTTGGACAAGCTCTGACTTATACTTCTCTGAATTTCCCACTGTCTCCAGTACAGTGGTTTACACACAGCATTTGCTTCCAAAGTATCTGCTATTTAATTGTATTCACTTCTTATTGGTTTTTCTTGGGGGCAATTAATGCACATAAAGTACCCATAGATAAATACATCATTATCACTGAGCTGAAAGTTGCATTTCCTAATTTTTTTAAAAAAATTATTCATTGGGCCGCTTACTTTTCTCATATGACACTTAACCTGACTAATTATAGAAGTGAATAGAAAAACATGATTCTCTTTTAAAAGGCTCACTGTATGTGCAACATTTATAGGAATTCAGATAATGTGTCAAGTAGAGTCACTCTGTACAATGATGGTGAGGCTTTATGTACTATAGTTTTGATGAAAAATATTTTAAATTAAAGTAAGCTACCCATAAAATTACATAAACATAAATATGCACTCTCCCATAAACATACATTTGTACATCCCTAAACTTAAATTAATGCGAAGAAAGATATATTCTTTTATTCCAGTGGAATACAAATAACGAAGACTAATAAATGAATAAATAAAGCACTGGGTAACCAAATCAATGTCTGTTCAAATCTGGTCAAGGAGGTGAAGTGAGGTTTCCCTTTGAGTCAGAAAATGTAGCAGATGAAAAGGACGTGAATAGCTAGGGGGATTTCCTGAGGCCATTGCAGACCAGCTCACACACTGTTAAGAGGCTCATTTTCATGAGACTTTTGGTTGGATTTGTAACACTTGCTATAGGTCCCCTAGAGTATTAAGTGCCACATCACAGCACTACAAGAACAGAACTAAACTGGAGAAAGTATATCACAAAGTTCTTTTGCTTTCAGATCCAAGTATCCAGGCATTCGTAGATACTTAAGACTTTTTTTTTCCTTTTGTTTTTCCTTCTCCCTACTAGCTACCATACACTCCTTCAAATAGGACTAAGGTGAAAAGGATTTTTTGTTTTCGGTAAGAATCTAAATTCTTGTACTTCTAAAAAAATGACCTAATGTAAAACCTGTGGGTTAGTACAATTAATTATTTCCATAGGTAGGAAATATTTTATTTAAAACGAAAACCAAAAAGCAAAAACCACCTAGTCTGACTGGCAAATTTGTTTTAGATTAAGGACTTAGCTACAGTTTGGTGAGTATTTGTTCTCTATTAGGCTTGGTGCATATTAATTGGTACATATTTTAACATTTCACTACTGTATTAAATTATTAATAATTTTAAATTATTAGCTGGTATGACACCATTTTTCTGAAACAGTGCCACCCATTTCATCTAAGTTTGGTTCAGAACAAAAAGTCTGGAATCTACTTTGTCAGGAAAACAAATGTGAAGCTCAGTAAAAGGACAGGAATCACCAAAAGAAGCAGGTCCAATCTTAGAATGACTATGGAGAACAGAAGCTCATTTAATCTTCAAAATGAATGTGAAAGATAGGTGTTCCCCTGTTTTGTAGATGAAAAGAAAATTGTAGAGAAAATTCCAACAATTAGAAATTGGAGAGACAGGTTTTAGGCAAGGGGTACAGAACCCAGAGCTGAGGCTCTGAGAGGGTAAGAGACTTCCACAAGGTTCATAGTTAAAAGGGGGCAGAGCTGTGTTTCAAACCCAGGTCTGTCTGACAAACCATGTTCTCTTTTTACATCCTCTATCCCCAGACATTTAAGGTCTCTGGCTATCCAGGAGTTTAAGATATTCCATTAGGTTCATGGGGTGAAATAACAAGTACAACAATTATTAATATATATGTGCATGTGTTATCTATTAAGCATATACATACTAAATAGACATATGAGTGTACTATATACTCATAGTTTTACAGTATACAGTGCATATAAACTCATGTATCTACTAAGCATATATATATACTAAACACACATATGAGTATATATGCACTAAATATACATGAGTATATATGCACTATATAGTGCAGTATAGTATATAGTTTTACAGTATATAGTGCATATATACTCATGTATATTTAGTATATATATATTTAATAGATAACACATACATCTATATATTAATAATTATATCAGTTATCATCCAGTTTTATAGACAAGAAAAGTGAGGTACAACTAATAAGTGGCACAGCCCAAGCTCCGGTCCATTACCCTGCTTCTTTCATGGGTCTTTTCCTATTCACTACCTCCCTGAGAACATACCTGACCTCTGGTCTACTCTTTTTAAGACTTTGCTCTCTCTTAGGAGATAATGAGTGGATCTTAGAAGGGAGCAGAACTCATATGTTACCTAGCCAGTAGTTTACATGTAGGGAACAAAAGACCCAATTTAGTGGAAAATCTCTACATCTATAGAAGGGAAAATCCCCAACACAGATATTATCACCTGAAAAGTAGGGGAGATACTTTGGACAGGTAGACCTTCTGGGTCTCTCAAATCATAACATATGCATGATCATCAATACATAAACCCAATTTAATTCTATATATATTTAATGAGCACTTTCAGTGAACAAAGAACTCTGCTAGGACCTAAGCTCTAGAAAGTACTACAAAGATAAGTAAGAAGCCATAAATCTAATATTAGAATATGAGAGAAAATAAATACCACGTGACTAAAACACAAAGCAAAATAAGGTGAATACCATAGTGTTGCTAACAAAATTCTGTAGGGTTCAGCAACTTGAAGAATAGCATTTTATGGTGGACACTGAAAACAGTTACCTGAAGAAGACAGTGTATGAGATGAAAAATTCGAACAATTCAAAATTAGAAAGATAGGCTTTAGGCAAGGGGTACAGAATTAATTAAAGCGTGAGGCTTGGAAAGCACAAAGTGTGTTTGGGGTCAATTTGATTAGCTTCTAAAATACTCAAAGGATAGCAGCAGGTGTTTGTGATGCTATGGGTGGAACATCCAGGTGGAAATGTCCAGTCAGCAAGAGACTGGAGTCTACAAGCCAGGACAAGATACTTAGATCTTTGGGGAGGTGATCCAAATGTCTACTTGCAGCTGTATGAGTTCTATGGAGCTGCCCACAGATTTCAAGAATGAAGTGAGGGAAGAAAGAAAGACAACTTACATTTTGTGGGCAGATGAAGGGGGAACAGATAAAGGAGCAAGAAGGATCATTCATATGAGAAGGAGAATCATGAAAAGAGATGTTATGGAGCTCAAAACTGGAGAATGTTTCCAAAAGTGGAGATAGGTGGTTGAAACAGTCCAATCACAAACAGTGAGTGAGCACCTCCAGGAGAAAGAATTATATTTAAGAGCCACAGCCGTCATCACTGTACTCATCTTTGAAAGGAGCATCTCTTATTCCTTTCTACTCTTTTCCTAAACTCATGCATGAACACAACCACATAAGCAAACATTATTTTTTCTAGAAAGAAATTAGGGAATTATTAACTCTGAAGTAAACTATGATGGCACTTCAAAAAGTTCATGGAAAGATTCATATTATCTCTTTATTCTATTTTTTCATGAATTTTTTGAAGTACTGTTGTATACCCAGAAGTTTTAAGAGTAGGCAGTAAAACCCAAAATTTATTGTTTGATTTTTATTTAAAAGACAATTGACTTTTTGAAATGCATGTTAATTATTCCTTGATGGATGGGAGTGTGAATTTATTTGTATTTTATTCGACAAGTATTTTTTGAGGTTTTCCTATCTGCCAGGAATTGTGCTAAGTGCTGGGACTAGAAGAATTTCCATAAATGCTTAGATGGCTTTTACCTGGGAAATTTGCTTACTATGGTTAGCATAAAGTTGATGCCTTGGTGATGATGGGTTTCTGTTCTAGCCCCTAAGAGTTTTTGTTTGTGTTATTAAGTGCATATTTATGTGTAATTTTTCTGCTCCACCAAGATGTTTTTAAAAGTTTTGAATAATTTTTGCTGTCAGAAAAAGGTGCTTTAGAAGAACAAATCAACTCAAGGCCAACCTAAGAATTGGTTCTCTTGCTTTGCCACGATGGCAGACTAGCATGTGGGCAAGCAAGAATACCTTTTTTCAAGTACTTAAGAGAACTGTGGAATTCTTATCCTTGATTTTATCCTCTAAAGAATAAAGGAAAGAAGGACAATCAGCTTTAGACAGAGAATTAGAAAATAGCTTCAGCATATGTTCTAACTACTGGGCCAAAATGGAGTAAGGAAGCCATGTAGAAGGGGACCTGCAAAAGCTATCCTTGGGACTTGTTTACTAACTTATTTGTATATATATATATTTTTTGTGTATATATATTTCTACTGCCCTGAGACATCACTTAAGCTTTTATTTATTTATTTATTTATTTATTTTTGGCAGCTGGCCGGTATGGGGATCTGAACCCTTGACCTTGGTGTTATAACACTATACTCTAACCAACTGAGCTAACTGGCCAGCAAACTTTAGCCTTTTTCTTATATGTATAAAGATTTTTTTCTCCTACAAAATGGGAATCTTGCTGTATATATTGTTTTGTAACCTGCATGTTTTCAAGACATACATATTTTTTAATCCTGTACTATATACTATTCTATGAATATTTCAACCTATATTTAAGCAACCCCCTATTTGGACATTTTGGTTATGTTTTGATTTTTATAATTTTTAATAATGCTTTGTTGAGTACCATTGTGCATAGAATTTGCAGTGCTATTACTTATTAGAAGGAAATTTTTGAAGTTCTAACATTTAATGTCACAAGCAAGGAAAGCAAGGAAACAATATAACTACTATAAGCAATGAAAAAAAAGTCAAATGTCTTTAACAGCCAGGTGGTAGAGTAAATAAATGAAGTGGGTGTGGCATGAAATACGGGGTGACAGAGACTTTGTCAAACTGGAGAGAACATGGCTTGTCTGAAGGGAGCAGCTGCTACTCAGTTCCAGATATTGGATGCAGATCAAATGTTGCCAGATCTCCAACATTTTTGAGAGAAGCTGGAAAAATCTGGATTTTGTTGTGGAGTCTCTTTATCTGTAGAGGTTGTCTAATTGTTTTAAAATACTCTGTGGACCAAAAATAAAGTAAAAAAAAAAAAAAAAAAGAATTCTATGGTCTAACTAGATGCAGCTCACAGATCACTAGTTTGTAACCTTCAAATTAAAGAAAGGAAAATACGATGTTTGGGAATATATTTCTAGGTAGTGAGTTAAGCAAATAATTTTGCTTCAAGTTTTCCCAGAAACAAGGGATCCAACGTGGAGAAAATGAACCTCAATGTGCAAATCTTGGAAGATGGGTAAATACTGCTCTTAATATAACACCCACGAAGGATTAACTAGAAGACGCTTGCTTCCAAAATGTTTTGAACTTCTCAAGGAAATGTACTTTAATGATATAAAAGTTTAACCCAGTGCACTGTATGATGACATCTAATGATAATATCCCTTTATTTCCCATCTGAACAAACATTTCCCTTTAACATCCACCTGCACTACTTCCTTTCATAAAGAGGAGGTGGTATTTGGCTATGTTCTGGTTCTGATTCATGAGAAATCAGCCCAAGCCCAACATTTCTGTTCTTAACAGATTTTGGTTTTTAAATCAGTAGAACACAATGTTTCCCTGGGCTGAGTTCTAGCATGCCAAGTTTTGGCTGGCCACAGACTTTGACATCTGAGTGAAAAATCTTTCAACAATGGCATTTAAACTGAAGAATCAACAGACCTTTAATTATAACACTGCTTGTGATTCCCCCCCCTCTCTTATCATGATGTTCAAATTGCCTCAAATCACTAACTGCATGGACAGCATGTTATTTCATTTGCCATTGGAAATAGCATAATTTGGAAACTTGGTGGCTTGAGACTGTGTATCAATTTTTGAAAAATCAGTATTACTTTATTCACCATAAATTAAAGAGGCATATGGAACTAAGGTCAAAATTACTGATTCATTAGAAATAAGAAACAAAAAACACTCAGCACACAATTTCTCAACTTATCTAAAATGCTCAAGATTTATTTAGATAAAAGCAGTATTTCTACTTGGAAATTAGGCATTAAATATATCAAAACAGGGAGTCTCTTTTTAGTAATGTTTCACTAAGTGCCTCTATATTTTTTATAAAATGTTAGGTGAACATTTCTTATGTTCTTTTTTTTTTATGACACAGCATCAGATTACCCTATGTTTCCCTTACATAATAACAAAAAACACTTCTATACAGGTAAAGTACATTAGTAATCCTTTCAAAACTTGATTTTAAGAAATTGATGTTTAGGTACTTAATTTATATCCAAACTGCCTATCTGGATATACTTATTGGACAAACTGGGGTTAAAAATGTACATGTAGAAAATGTTTATTTCCAGGTTCTATAGTTAGATAGGTTTTTGTTTGTTTTTAAATATAGAGCTTAGTTATATGTGGAAAGAGGGTATAATTTCAGTTCCTTTTTCATCTTGAAGAGAAACCTGGCTCTAGATTTCCAAGAAACATATTTATTTAGACCGAATAATATGTCAGACTTTTATACATAATTTCTAATCTCCATAATATGTCGGCAGGATGCATATCATTAATTTATGACTGATAAGGAAACTGAGACTCAGATAAATAATTTGATGAAGGCAATTAAGCTAGAGTCTTTCTGACCATGGATTTTATTTATTCTTTATTTTTACTTATTTTTGTGTTTAATTACATATTTATTTATCTATTTTTTTTTACAAGAAGCAAATTTATTACTTGTAGATACACAGCAAGGGACAAAAGAAGCCTAGGATTCATTGCGAGCTGGATCCCCAAGGCTCAGGAAAGCTGCCCGGGGTGGATGGAATCTCATGTGCATGTGCTGCACCTGCACCACTTACAACCATGGATTTTAAATGGTAGACTTTATATGCAAACCCAGATATGACTCTGAAGTCTCCGCTTTGTCTTTCAGGAGGAAAAAACTCCTCTCTAGAATGTAGACAACTTTTCCCTATGCAATCAACTTTGCTTTCTTAATACACTGGGTTATCAGAGAGATTGTATTCTTAATTATATTTAGCACTACTTTGTGACTCTGAAATTCATCTTTGTCCAGCAGTCAGAATTTACATTCAAAGAATAGGCATAGGAGCCATAAGTCTCTGATTTCTTGGAACAGACCTGGTTTCAAATCTTGATTTTTATTATCTCTATAATTATGCTAGTATTCTTAAAATTATGCTCTAAGTCTTTGTTCAGAAAATACATGGTCTCTGTCATTATCTGCTTTGTATATAAAATGTAGTTGAAAAGGTCATGTCCAGGAAACTAGCCCTGACCAGCACACAACACTCAAGAATTAGGTTCTCCAGGATAGAACCAGTAATGGGAATCTAAATCAAAGTTGTTGAGTGGAGTGAAGATAATAAATATTACATATATATGTATTGAACTCTTGACAAAATGTTCCTGACCCTATGTCATATTTAATCTTCACAATGTTCACATGTTACATATGAGAAAACAGATGCCTAGAGATGATAAATAACTGGCTATGATCACAGTTCTCCTAAGTGGCATCTGACACCACAGATTATGCTTCATCTACCTTACTAAACTTTATCCAAGAGTATGGGAACAAAATCTAAGGAGGTAAATTCAAAGAGCAGTATTACAATTATAAATAGAAGATAAATAAATAGAAGATGCAGCCAGGACTCAGGAGCAGGAGTATTAACAGATTAGGAACTAAGGTGGTGGATCCAGCATGGTTGTAGCCAGCAGGTGTCTGATGCACAGGAGTGTCTTGTTGCATCAAAAGTATAGTGACATCAGGCATATAGAGTTGAGAGAGAGAGGAGAGAAAATGTGTGTGTGTGTGTGTGTGTGTGTGTGTGTGTGTGTGTGTGTGTGCGTGCATCAGTTACATATAGGCCTTCTTGGCTGATTTCATGTTTTTCTCTTTTACAAATGTATATAAAGCTTTGTGTGCTGAGGGACAGGGGGCAAAGAGGATGTGTATGAGGGCCCTACTCAAAAACATCTCTCTTCACATGTCATTAACTGGAGGGGGTTAAAAACCCCAGTTGTCTAACAAGATATTTTTTATAATACCAATTTCTCCAAGAGGGTTAAACCTCATTCACTCCTTGGAGTAAATTACTTTAATGAGGTTACTAGATCACCTAACTGAGTGTAATTAAAGTCAAGAAGACATAGTTTGGCAAGTAACTGTAAAATTGGAGGGTAGAGGAAAGGTGATGGTTGTTGACAAAGATGAGGATGAGAGGAGGATTTCCCTAGGGGAATGGGAGGGCATCAAATATAATTATGTGAGAATACTGTTCAGGCCTAAATAAATGTAAAGTTCTAACATCATTATTACCATTAGTTCTACTCTGCACTTACATCTAGAATTTTCGTAGTAGCTGGTGTGCAATCAAAATCACTACAGTTGGCTGTGAATTTCTGATTTAAAAACAGAGCAGAATTCCTTACTTATAGTAGTTCCTCAGTAAATATTTGTTGAGCAAATGGGATGTCAAATTTAGTTTGGAAGTTGAAAACTTTCAGATTTTCCAAATTCCAACCTGCTTTTAAGGTCTATGTTAATCCAGCCCAACCTGTCTAGTTCAGCAAACTGTGTCCTCACTGGGAGAAGGGAGAAAGAGAATATAGAAAGTGAGGAAAGAGTTGATACCTCAGTCCCCTCCTTCCTTCCTGTGTGGCCCAGAACAGCATGCTCTAGATCCCATGGGCCTTCAGAATGTATGTCCTGTGAATGCTGAAGCAATGCTGTAATAATGAGAGTTACCTAGAAGTTAAATTATAAAATGTAGGATGGAAACTGAACAAAACAAACGGTATGTTAAAGACAAGCCTATTAAACAAAGAGCTTATCTGTCCCACTGGAATTTCAGCTGGTTCTTTTATTCCACTCTAGACCAGTGCTGGATCTGCACAGAGATACTTCTAAAATGCTTACATATACAATCTGATAGGTACAATAAGAAGCAGCACAAGGACCACATACCTCAACAAAAGTAGATGGAGCATTAAAATTTGAAATCAATTGCAGAAACACAGGCATACTTGAATTGCGTTTATATGGATAGTCCCTGGGTGTGGCATGAGAACACCATGTGTCTCATCCTCCCTGGCTTTCTCCCCTCGCCCCCTCACATATCTTTCACTTTTTATAACATCATAGGAAATTTTCAAATTATACTGCTTTTCAAATACAACTTTAAATATACATCATCCTCCCTAGATACCAGATATCCCTAAATATCCCTAGACGGGATAGGGGGACTATTTTGTTATAGATGAAATAAATTTGACAGTTAATTTGTATTTTGGATATATTTTCTCACTTATGAGTTGTGGAAAAAATGTACATTTGTCTAAATATTAGTAACACTTTAGAATGTAAGAGCTAGAATTAATCTAAGAGGTTATGTAGGCTGGTGGTATCTAGCCTAGGCTACATATCAAGGTTACCTAGAGAGGTTTAAAAAATACAGATTCCAATTTACATTTCCACCAACCATTGTGGAAAACAGTATGGAGGTTCCTCAGAGAACTAAAAATAGTTCTACCTTATGACCCACCTATCCCACTATAGGATGTGTACCCAAAGGAAATGAAACCAATATATCAAAAAGACACCTGCACTCCCATGTTCATTGCAATGCTATTCACAGTAGCCATGAGATGGACTCACCCTAAATGCCCATCAACAGATGAACAGATAAAAAGATGGTATATATACACGATAGAATACTATTCTGCTATAAAAAAGAAATGATTTTCTATTATTTGTAGCAATATGGATGGGATTGGAAACAATCATGTTAAGTGAAGTAAGTCAAGCACAGAAAGACAAATACTGCATGGTGTTAGTCATAAGTAGAATCTAAGGAAAAAAAAACAGTGGTCTCTCATAGAAGTAGAGAGTAGAATAATGGTTACCAGAGGCCATGGGGAGGCGGCCAGTGGAGGGAAGGAGAGCTGGTAGACTAATGGGTACAACACCATGCTGTCTACACTAAGTGAATCATTGTGCAGCATATGCATGTATTGAAACAACACACTGCACTCCACAAAAATAGATACACATAAAATTGAAAAAAAATACAGATTCCTAACCTTGACCTTCTCCGCTCCCTTCCCCAAGTGATTCTGATTTAACATCAGCTTTGGCTGCTTGCAGCCAGATATGGGGACCAGGGGTATTAACCAATCTCTTCATTTATCTGATGGGGGATCTGAGACCCAGAGAGGTTAAGAGGTAAATGACTTCTCTAAAATCACGAAAGACTGTGGATAATGGGAAATTGACCCCATTATCTATATTCCAAACTGCTTCATTATTTTAGAATATATTTTGTGTGTTTGTATAAAGCGATGCTTCACTTATCTGCAACCACTTATGTGGCATTTCAAATATGGTTAAGAACAGAAAGAAAGTGGAAAAGATCTGTAAGCATCCAGAATTGGCATCAAACAGACCACACACAAATCCCTCAAGTCTCTTTGATAAGCTCTGCCTCTTGCTTCTCTGTCCAGTGAGACAGAGATGACTCAAAGTCTTCATGTCCAAGCCTGGCCTTTCGGCTGCACTGTAGTCTCATGTTTCCAAAAGCCCAGTGGACCTCTCACAGATGCCCAGTCAGCATCTTCACTCAGTGTGTTCAAAATTAAACTCATGCTTTCCCCACCCAAACCTGCTCCTGCTCTGCTGCTCTCTGCTTCTCTTTATGGCTCACTCAGGTTCAAAATCATAGAGATGTCTTTGGTGCCTTTCTCTCCCTTGCTCCCCAAACAAAATGGATTAATTCTCCTTCTGCCATGTCTCATAAATCAGTTTGCCATCTCTGTTCATTCCCTTTGCCCCTGCCCTAGTTAGGGCTCTCATTGCCTTTTACCTGGATGATTATGATAGTCTTCTGCCTGATCTTGTATCCTCTGGTCACTCCCTACTCCAATACCTTCTATTCACCATTGTCACATTAATTTTCCTGAGGCACAGCTCTGATTACGTTACTCTCCTACTAAAAACTTTCAATAGCTCCCTATTGTCTACTGAATAAAGTCCACTTTCCTCGGTCTGGTAATCAAGTCCTTTCACTTTCTGGTCCCAGTCTACTTTTACCACTTTATTTCCCACTACTCACCTTTATACTTTCCATGCTGTCATTAAACTCAACTACTTCTTTGCAGATTCTTTACCCTTTGATTCTTCCATGCTTTGCTCAAGGTTCAGAAGTGTTCTCTCCTTCTATCTTTGTATGTTCAAATCCTGCTTGCCTTTCAAGGCCCAAATCCAGTGTCAACTCTTCTGGTGAAGCCTTTAGTTGGCCCTCCTCTGAACTCCAAGAATAATTCATCTGTACTACATTTATATAGCAAGCATATCACTTTCTACTATGGATTCTAGCAAAGTAGGCACATGCCTCAGCTCTGATGCTAGATTAAAACTTCTCTGAGGGCAGGATTTGTGTCTTATTTATCTGTGTATCCTCTCCAGTGCTGAGTACACAAGTGCACTGATCAAGTGAATGATTTAATGCATGGACTTTAAACACAATCTAAACACGGTTGGTTGTTTTCCTTGTCCAAAGCAGATTAGAAGTAGTGCATCAGGGAAGAAATAAGGATCTTAGAGGCTTGTACAACAAGAAGTAATGATGTCTAAAGAAAGAAATAAAAACTATAAAAAGAAGGCATGAGAACTAAAAATATTATAATAGTCTTGGGGCAAATAAGCACAGGAGGTCTTGTCTGATAGAATAAGACCCAAATGGTTAATTCCATAACTTGGAAACCACAAAATAATATTTAAATACACAGCATTATTTTTATATACCTTAGAAACATAATACAATTGTAGTTCAAAATGATGACCCTGAATCATTTAGAAAAGTTTGAATTATGGTAAGTATAAGAAAACTGGATATGCATATAAATTTTAAATGTTATACATCAAAACTTACTGCTAATAAAAGAAAAATACATCTTTTGATAATTAGGAAAAGATAAAATTCTGTTACATGGAATATTGTATTACATATTCTATTACATAAACCTGATTTTCATAATGAAGTTAGGTAAATAAGCTCTCTTTATATATGAATATACGTATACGTTTTTCTGAATATTAAGGAAATATTAATTTTTCCCTAATAAAACATGTTCATAATATATGATTTAGAAAATATAGGAAATACTAAGACAAAACCATTTAAAATATTCTAGGTTTCCAGGAATCGCAATCTATTTTTTTTTTTTTTTTTTGGTGGCTGGCCGGTAGGGGGATCCGAAACCTTGATGTTATCAGCATTGCACTCTAACCAACTGAGCTAACTGGCCAGCCCCCACAATTTATTATTTTTAAAAAATGGTTGTGATTATACCATATGTATAATTATGTATGGTGCCTTTTAATTTAATATGCAGCATAAATAGCCCATGCTATTATAAGCTCTTCCAAAACACTTTAATGACTCAAAAATTCTATCTAATGGATATGTCATACTACACTTAACCAGTTCCCTAGAGTTGAACATTAGGCTTATTTCCAGTTTTATAATATAAATAAGTCTAACAAGATTTGCCATGAACTGATAACTGTTGAAGCAGAGTAAGGAACTCAGGAGAGTTCACTATGATGTTATTTCTACCTTTGCATATGTTTGAAATGTCTACAACAAAAAAGTAAAAAATGTATATCTATGATGAACATCTTGTGTACAATTGTTTTGTTTACTTGTATTTATTTTCTTAGCTAGAGTTTAGGACTAGACTGCTTGGTTCAAAGTCTGATCCTATCATTACCTAGTTACTTGACTGTGGGTAAGCTGCTGATGCTTTTCTAGCTTCAGTTTCCTAATCTGAAAAATGGGTATAGTAATGGTAACTTATAGGGCTGTTATAAGGATTATGTGAGATGATAAGCATCAAGTGCCTTCCACAATACCTGGCACACTGTTAGTGTGCAATAAATGTCACCTTGAAAAAGTAAAATGTTGGTCGCATAATTGTATGTGTTGTAGCTATAAAGAAACATCACACTTAAACTGAGAATCATGTCAGAAATAACATACTCAAATGTGTATCATCTCCAGGTGAAGCACTTATTCCAAAGATACTACCAATGCTAAAATAATATAGATCCATATCTACCGTTACTGAGCTAAATGCTGCATATGTATTATCTCATTCAATCATCACAAGAATTTTCTGAAACAAGTACTATTACTATTCTTATTTTATAGCCAAAGAAACTGAAGCTTAAAAATGAATTAACTTGTCCCCAAAGGATACAGGAACAGAAGGTGCCTGTTTTTAACAACAGGTCTGAACCCTTGGAATTCATCCCTGAACTATTGGAAATGGCCTTTATACCCCATGTCCTTTTGTGTAGACTTCAATGCTTCTAATCTTTATACATTCAGAGGCAGATTTGAGTTTTGGACAAAATTCTGGCCCAATTTTGTAAGTTTAACTGAACCTCTGGCTGGAGTAAAATTTTCCTTCCTTTCACTTTAATCAGTATTATTTATTTAAAAAAATTTATTCTAGAAAATAATTTTAGAGAAGAAAAAGAGAACTCCATAAAATAAGCTGCCTTGTAAGTGTATATCTCATGGTACAAAAAGATTAATATTCATCTTGGTTTTGAACAATGATTTCCCATTGGTTTTCTTATGTTCTCTGTGAAATAATTCATTATCACACACACACGCACACTCTTTAGAAAACCTTTAAAGCAGTCCATATTTACATATTTCACTTTAAATCTGTAATCTGCAAATGTATGCATGTTTGTATGGGTGAGAGTAAGACACGGGCCCTGAAAATCTGAATTTGGAAGAATGCTGTGAAACTCTGGAAAAGGTGGCTTTCTAGAAACTCTATGAAAAATTAAGTCACAGAAGGTCACAATTAAAAAAAAATTAGATGACAAATTAAGTCTTTAATTCCGGGTTCAGGGAGGCTGGTCCTGTGCAACATACTGTAGATCCAGACAGTCAAGAAACACCAAAGGAAATGCTAATTGCCTTCAACAGTACATTTATGCATCTGTATTACAAAAAATGTGCCAGCTCTAGCAAGCTTACAGTACTGAGCAAAGTGCTACAGTTACAGCTCGGAATTCATCTTTCAGGGCTCACCGTTTTTTTTGTTTGTTTGTTTTGTTTTTTGTTTTTGTTCCTCCCTGGGTGGGGGTACAGTGGGGTGTTTTAAGGGGGTGGTGAAGGAAAGAGTTTTGTGAGTTCTATTTTGGATTTTGGTGAATAGGAAAGCAGGGAATTTGCCAGCCTGTTACTCAGTTATACTGAAACATGATGCAAATGGACTCAATTTGGAGCACAGAAGGTGCTGAAAAAATTTTCTAAGGAGGTCTTGAAATATCTAAGCCTGTCTTCAAGGAAGGACTTATAAAAAATCACCACATAAATAATAGAGGTATCTTGTGTCTTCTTCCATCCATAACCCCCTAAGTCACTATTCACACTATGGTTAGACAGTATAATATTACTTTGTGTCCTTTTTCCCCAGGAGAGTATTAAGAGGAACATGCTAGAGTAAGGATAACAGGTGTGGGTCTTTTTTACAAAGTCACTTCTATATATGTACAGTATTAGGAGTACGGTCTGTAAATGTTTGAACAAGTTGTATTTCCATATTTGTATTCTCCATCCTATTTTCTTTTTTCTTATTTTCCTGAATATGCCTGAACAAATGTGTCCAGTGGATTGGATTGAGTGGATATTTCTATGTGTGCTTGTAATTCCATACTATCTGGAAAATGGTTTTCTGGAAACACAGCCACATAATTTTGTTTCAATTTGAAAAACTGCTTAGCAAATGCATGCAGGTCATAATGGCAGGTAACAGACCATTTATTGAAGTGCTGAAACAAATAGAAAACAAAGTCCAGGACACCATCACAGATCAGCACTTCCCTTGTGAGATACTCTCAGCTAAGTAAGGATTGAGTGAGACAACAATAAAACAAATACCGGTAGGCTTTTCAAACAGTAACAACCAGCTCAGGGTTAGCAGCGTTTCTAGACCTTGATGGTACAATGATGTTCTCAACCTTTGCTTTCAGACACTGGATCACTGCTTAAGTAGCCTTTATCTTTCCCCCCTAATTTTTGTTGAAGATGCCCTTGAAATTAGATTATATTTGTTTCTGACAAAGCATTTGTATATTGTAGCATCACTCTAAAACCAATGCTTGATTTTAGCTCTATGAAGAAAAAAAAAATTCCAACAACCTTTCATGCTGAGATTTCTCATGCTAGTTCTCAGCACAGAAGTGATTCTTTTTTTTAAAGTTGCATAAAGCCTAGCAAGGTTTAAGTTTTCCCAGCAAGGAGAAAGTGTTTTTCAGCTGTTAAATTTTTCAGATGCTTTTTTCTGAATTTAGATAAAATTCAAAAACATGTTTGTTTTAAAATGTAAACCTTTTTATGTACAGAGGTTTGCATATAGAGAAATGCTATTACTATGTTTAAAGGTACTTGCTGTTGAAATAAGAAAGTCACAGGCATTTAAATACAACAAGCTGCACATTGCTTTATGACCATCTTATTAAGCACTAACATAAGATGTTCTGGAGAATCACAGATGCACACGTTTGCTGGTAGGATCACTTATAACTGCAGTGGACATATTTCCACATGAGAGCAAAGGGTGGCCAAGTCTGACCTGAAGAGCATCCATACAGTCAGTTAATATGCTTTCTAAAGACCTTTCACTCCAGTTGCAAGATACTTTTTTGCCCTAAACCTGCTTGATTGTTCAGCTCCTTGACTGGGCTAAAGCTGATACAACATTTGATATTTCAAGCACAAAAATGATGAAGAAACAGATCAAGGTGTCAGCAAAGATGAGGGTAAGTCATCAGAAGACCTGTAATTTTTAATGGACCTAGTCATTTTTTAATTTCAAGCAAATTGTAGATATGTTGAATGGGAGGAGATATCTTGATCTATACAATTTTCATTTTTCTTTCTTTCTTTCATTTCTTTTTGCTTTTCAAACATCTTTATTCATGACTTACAATAAGAAGTACCAATTTTTTTTTGGCAGCTGGCCGGTATAGGATCCAAACCCTTGACCTTGGTGTTGTAACACTATGCTCTAACCAACTGAGCTAACCGGCCAGCCCCAAGAAGGATGTTTCACATTGTGATCCAATGTATTTTTCAAACATACATGAATATGTGTGGGGGGGAGAGGATGTGCCAGAGGCAGAGAGTAACCAATTTACCCAAATTTTCAAACTTAAGATTCTTCATCACTCAATGAGTAGTTTATTGTTTGTAAAGTTGAAGACCATGGTCTAGAAATTCAGTAGACTTCTAACTTCAAATCAAGGACTTTCTAAAATTAAGAAAAGTACCTGATTTTCTGGTTTAGTCTTTAAAATGCCAATACAATTAATTCTTTACCTTATTCATAATTTACTTTTTAATTCATTCTCCAAACATTTATTGATAGCTGACTATATGCCTTATATCATATACCTGCAACACATAATCTAGACCAATTACTTCACAGTTGCTTTAGGATTCATGGCAGCATTGGTTGGATGGTTCTTGAAAAGGAAAATCTTTTAGGACAAAAATACCTGTTCAGTGTTTCCCATCTAGCAGTGAAGAGCCCTGATAACATCTCTTATAAACTCTTAACTGTGGTTCTAGTATACAGTAAGACCATACATCTATTTTTACTTACTTCTCATATTTAACATTAATTAAACATGTTATGAGTGCAACCATGAGATTTTAACGTCAGCTTATTTGAAATTAATTTTCCCATAATGAAGTCTTCCTTACATTTTTCAGGATATACAGAGAAAATATTTACACAAATTTTCTCTTGCTTCAGATATGCAAAAAACTGACCATTACCTATTTTCACAGGATTTTGAAAATCAATGAGCTAAAGTATGTCAAGTTCTAAGAAGCAGAGTAAATAAACAGTACATCAGTACCATCAGAGATAGCATGGTGGCTTCCCTCTTGATGAGTACAGTGTATGTACAGCAAGAAGTCAGGTCCTAAATATTTATCACTAGACCTGTGTTAGGTAGGTGTGTGTCTTATTCCACTAGAAAGTGTTATATAAGTATATGGCTGGAGCCCAATTCAATTATTACATGGTTCTTTAGAAAATGGTTAACACTGTAGACCAGAGACTTAGAAAATGCACAAGACTGAATGATACATAAGTGGATGAGAACAGGATCCTCTCTCCTCAACATGTAGGTCATTAGTCAAAGTCATATAATTAATAGTAAGAGTTGCTAATTTCTAAGAGTGAAATGCTTTGAAGCTTTTAAGATAATTTTAAGTGAATTAATTTTTTATTTTGAGATTATGATTTGGACAATATTAAAATAGTAAATTGGGCATTATTCCATAAACATTATTATAGGCCACCTATTCAAAATAACGTCTTGCTATCTCTTTCAAATTTTATGGGTACAGTTAGTTGTCTGCATAAAGTTATCCCATCTTCCAAAGCTTCTTACTCTCCGTACAAGTGACAAACTGGCGCATGCACATTGACATAGGCAGAGAAGTAACTTCTAAGGTCACATACAGCCTTCAAGCACTGGAGGCCAAAAGTACCAGAAACAAGGGCAGACAGCTTAAAATTGTCCCTTCTTATGTTTGTGCATTGTTTCTATATGGAAAATTACATTTCTCTGAGAGTATATGTGTAAATATGCATCTGCCAGTGTTTTGGCAACTCTAAGCTACCTAAATTAGTTTTGATCAACACTGTCGGATTTTTAAACCCACCAACGTAATAAAAGCAAGTTTTGAAAAACACAAACAAGCCTTACAGTACATTGTGTGCTCTGCTGTTCCAAGCCTCGGCTTCAAGACAAAGGAGAGCGAGACTTTGTCATTCGCTAGCTGTTAATAATCAAGAGAAGATCTGCCAGACAAGCTCTTCGAGGGCTCTGTCTGGACCAGGTATATACTGCAATACACAAAGGGCTTTGCAGGGGGAGAAAAATGAGTGTTCATGGACAATGATGCAGCTTTCTTAATTAAGATTTTCATTACTGATACATACATTAAGTTCTGTAACTGCAAGAGCCAAAGCACTGTCATGTGCAGGTAGATGTCCCTGATTCCATTTTCAAGCAGTAAAGCTAAAACATAATAAATGTGCACCCAGCAAATGTTGTGGGAGCCAGGAGAGCTCCAGAAATATTTCTGTTGGAATGCAGAGAGGACCTATTAAAAGTAGATTTGTAATGCACCTACTAAGCAGGAGAGAAGCCCATATCAATATACTGTGTGTGTGTGTGTGTGTGTGTGCGCATATATGTGTCCATGTGTGCTCGTGTATGGAAGTGTTTTGAGGTCCTGTGCCACAGACAAAGGTAGCTGTAGCTGACCTAGGAATAATCCCTATATAATAATATGAATAGCTCAGGACTTAAAAGGAACTTTGATCTTTAAATTTACCAGTCCTAGCGCTGAGAAAGAAAATAAACGCCTGGTTTTGGGTAGCTTTTGGAAGATGGTAAAGACTCTTGTACACAGTTGGCCTTAACTCTGCCCCTCCTGGGTCACTCAGTCTATTTTCCCTCAGGCTGGTTCAATGTGGACTGCCAACAGGTATACTGCTCCCATGAAGTAATCTAACTGTGGTGTGGGGAAATCTTTCTTCTTAGACCCAAGTTATTTTTACAAAAACAATTTTGCTAAGAGATGAGAGGAAACTAAAACCCTACACAATACTAGAAATGGATGAATATCTAGAGAGCATGTTTTTGATTCTGTCTTAACTGAAGCCTAACTCATTTTAGGGTGGCTGGTGCAGTTAAGGTACACACAACCCCCAGTTTTTCTGGCTTCTGTTTGCATTCTTTCCTGTTCCAAAGTCTGCATCCAGTTGGGGGGTTATCCACAGAGAACTTCTGCCTCATCTCTAAAGAACAGCTCCATCTCTTGGTCATTGCTCCAGTAGAGATAAGTGATGTTGAACTTAATGGAAGATTAATAGTCAAAAATTATATATTCATCTCTTACTAGGTGTTAGTAAGTTATAACACTGCACTATGTTATAGTTAGTTCTATGTTATAAAACTGGTAGAGGAGTATGTGAAAGCTATAGATGAAGAACCATTGTAGACATTATTCATTCCTTACTAGGTGTTATGGCCTGAATGTGTCCTCCGAAATTCATGTGTTGAAACTTAATTGCCAATGTGATAGTATTAAGAGGTGAGGCCTTAAGGAGATGATTCAGCCATGAGGGCAGAGCCCTCATAAATGAATTAGCGCTCTTATAAGAGAAGTGCAAGGGAGCTACCTGCCTTCCTTTTGCCCTTTCACCTTCTGCCATGTGAGGACACTGAAAGAGGTGCCATCTTGGAAATACAGAGCAGTTCTCACCAGATACCAAATCTGCTGATGCCTTGATCTTGGAATTCTCAGCCTCCAGAAATGTGAAAAATAAATTTCTGTTGTTTATAAATCACCCAGTCTCAGGTATTTTTTTATAGCAGCAAAAATAAACTAGGACACTAGGTAAAAGTATTTATTTGAAATTTAAATATAATCCCCCTGTTTTCTAAGAGGGAATCAGTCAGAATCCAACATCAAAATGACTCAAATGAATTCTTCAAAGTGTTGTGGATGCAGTTCATTGACTGGACGACGGGAAAAACTCTAAATAACAGTGGTCAATAAGATTTCTCTTGAATTCCTGTACTAAGATCCAGACCTCTGAAATAGTTTTCTGAATATTAGCCTACATGTCTAAAACTTTTTTCCCTAAGTATATCAGACATTTGGGATGGACTGGTAAACACACAGCCTGCTGCGAAGTGGCTGACCTCTGTATCTATTCTACATGATTTATGTTAGTGATTAGTGGTAATAAGATGATGAAGAAATTGGTTCTTTATAAGTAGATAGACAGATAGTATACAGACACCCTATCAACAGATACTTTATGCACAATGGGAAAGCTAAACAGTGCTAAGATTCTTCCCAACCTTTACTAGAAAGTACTATGTTATAAAACTAGTAGAGGAATATGTGAAAGCTATTGATGAAGAACAATCGTGTACATTATTTAAGCATGTTGGTGATGGATAAAAGCAAGGGAAAAAATCCCAGAAAATTATTCTGACTGGAGACTTTCCATTCCTTCTGTGTATCCTTGACTAGCTTGTAAAGACCAGACTGAAGGACACTATTAAAAGATTTAGCTATACCTTTTAGTCATATTCTGTCACGAAACACATGCTTCTCCCACCCAAAATACAGGGTTAATTTTAAATTCAAGGTGATAATTAATTCTGCATGTATCAAAAAGTCTAGAAATTTATAAGGAGGGACTAAAGGTAGAAACAATTTTAGACTACCAAAGTTTGAGAGGCAAGGTGGCCTGTTCTAAATAATAATCTGGAAATGATTCCATGGGGTAAGGGTAATGTAGGTATGCCTGATTTGTATTCGATAACTACACATTAGAAGGAATAAGGAATAACAGAGAGACTACAGAAAGAGAGAGTATAAAAGAAGAGCCTAATAAAAAAAAAGGTCTTAATTTTATCACTACAAAGACCTCCTGTACAAGATGCCTCTACAAGTGCCCTAGTAGAATGACTTTTTGAATAAGCAGGTTGTGCATGTACTAGATATATATCATGCATATATCTATCTCTATATTTATCTATCCATCCATCTATATATCTTATAACCCCACCCCCACCCTCTCCACTCCAGCTTTGAGCAGGCAACCATGTTTGGGAAAGAAAAGAACATGAGGAACACCCATAATGTTAATAACACTCAGCATGAATCATCCCTACTGTGTCCCCATTTGGCTTCTGAGTATAAACTATGTTACAGAAGCAGGTATGTAATATTTGAAGTTTTCTAAGTGCATCATTAAGAATGTGAGACATTTGGGGCTGGCTTGTTAGATCAGTTGGTTAGAGCGTGGTGTTATAACACCAAGGCTAAGGGCTCAGATCCCCTAATCCGCCAGACCCCCAAAACAGGACAAAAAGATAGTGAAACATTCAGCACTCTGAGCTCCACGTACACTGAGCGAGCCGCATGGTCTTTAAGAGTGCTGCTGGCTGCACTAAAGCCCGGATCATAACAAATGTTCACACCTCATGTGGCATCTGACTGCTCAGGTGGAGAACAAGCCATTCACCAGGCCTTGTTCCTACCATTCTCTTTAGCTTGTGATTGGCCTAAAGAGACTTCCATAGAATCTTTATCATGTTTGCCTCTCTTCTGCTTCCTTTCTTGACACTGTCTAAGAATTTAAGGCACATGTGAGTCTCATGTACATAATTTTCTGCCACAGAGGGGGAAAGAATGCCCTGAAGCACATGCCATCCCTATCATCTGCAAATGGACTTCCTGTGCTGAAGGAATGCTCCAATTGCACTCAGAACAGCCTTGTACAACAACTCCTGCCTCTCTGAAAGACTTGGAGAACTCACTCTGAGAACCCAGGTGCTCCCTATTGCAAAATACAGGGAAGACACCCTGTCACAATTTGTACTGTGGAGGTTGGGGTGACGCTGCCAGCATGGCATTTCTGCTTCTCCAGCATCTTTCACTTTCCCTGAAGTTGCTGAAAAATATTCCATTTCATTAAGTACGTAGTAATACACATGGGAGTCAGAGAGAGACAGGGAAAGATGGAGGACATTGATGACATGGCCTCTAGCACTTTATTTATGAGAACATCCAGAAATTTCTGTCTACATCTGGTAGAAGAATAGTGTCAATCCTACCCTGGAGACATGGATCAGGCAATGTTGCCAGTGTGTATTTTTCCCTTCCCATTAATTTACTGACTCTGGAGTCTGACGGCAGAGCACAGATGATCATTTTTACATTCATGTAAGTGAACAATTCGCCTGCTCCTCTGAGGGATGGTGATGCCAAATAAAAACAAACGTATGTAACCAGGGGATGTACCAGCCACCCCCCACCCAAAAACTCTGTAGGCTCCCTGACTGGTGCTTTGCTGCCTACAACACTTCTGGGAGGGTGGTGAGGGGTGGGTGTTGCCCTCAGAGCGTAGTAAGCAGATCTCAGGGTGACCTTGAAAGACTTTAGGAAGCACTGCCTTTGCAGTAAAGAATGAGAGTAAGCAACCAGACACTTGGTAGACTGCTTGTTTGTCCTTTCCAAATTTTTATTGTGTTATTCATCTTTTCATTGTTGATTTACAGTCACTCTTAAAAAATTAGGGATATGTCACAAATATTTTTCCTAGTTTTAAAAAATATTTTCAACCATAGCAATTTTTATTTTCCTGTAATAAAGTTTAATGTATTCTTTTTTAAGTTTCTAGACTTTGGCTTTATGCCTGGAAAATGCATCTCACACCCCCAATATGAAAATATCTACTTATATGGCAAAAATTACAATTGACAATTACAGAATTAGTGAAAATGCAGAAAAATGGTTACTTTGCTGGTGCAGGTATAAATTGATACAACTTTACTGGAGGACAGTTTAGCAATATATACATTTTAGTTTGACAGTAGCACTACTATAAATTTTTCCTAAGGAAATATCAGGTAAGTGCATTTAAAAAAATGTGTGCATGTGTGTGTATCTAAAGATAGTTATTGTACCATTGTTAATAAGAAAATAGTTCCAAATATCCCAAATGTCCAGCAATAAGTGATTACATCAATAAATTATCTCTACAGTGGAGTTCAAGATAGTTGTCAAAAACATGATGTAGATCTATATTAATCAACATGGAAAAATGCCTATCACAATGCATTGTGAAAATAAAAGGTTATAGGGCCGAGCCCGTGGTGCACTCGGGAGAGTGCGGCGCTGGGAGTGCGGCGACGCTCCCGCCGTGGGTTCGGATCCTATATAGGAATGGCCTGTTCACTCACTGGCTGAGTGCCGGTCACGAAAAAGACAAAAAAAAAAAAAAAAAAAAAAAGAAAGAAAATAACAGGTTATAAAATAGCAAGTAACTCTGCCTCTCATTTTGAAAAGAGAAAGAAAAAGAAAGTTAAAGAGAGACAGAGAAATAAATATGTATATAAATATATTCCTCATGTGTTAATAGTGGTTATCTCTGGAAAGTGAGATTTTGAATGAGTTTTACTTTGTTTTCTACATATACCATCACTGTAACAAATTCAAACAAAACCAAATATATACTCTTTAGAGTTAAAAATTAGAACTTTTACTTTGGGGAATAAAAGAGCTTATATAAACCCTGCAACAACTACTTAAAAATTCCAATGTGATTTTCATAGTCATTAGCAATTAGTAGCTCTCTTAATAGGGTGACATCATTGCCTGACCAGTTTCTTCATGGGTGACATCACTGCCTGCTTCAGGTTTCCTCCAAATTTGACAATTTGAGGTGACACGTCATAGTTCTTACTTTAAAGGACTTTAAAATATAAAGCTCAAATACTGGAAATTACCTAGATGTTTATATCTAGGGCATAGCTGGGTAAATTCTGGGGCTGTTATATGACAGAATATTATTCAGACATTATGGTGATATTTATAAGAGTTTGTAATTAAACTCGGAAATATTTATTACATAATACTGAGTTAATACATAAGATCCAATCTTAATCATGAAATGCATGAGCAGTTTTGCTAAAATTTAGAAAAGAGACTAGAAGGTGATCTAAAAAACTGTTAATAATAGTTATTTCTGTGTAGTGGGATTATGGATGTTTTCCCCTCAGTCTATACTTTCTTAATTTTTTACAATAAGTGTGAATTATAGAATCATGAAAGATGTAAATATTTTTTTAAAAATACAGCTGCTTTGCTCAACAGCTGCCAAATTTTACCCCAGATGTATCTGCAATTTAGTTTTGAGTCAAATGGCCCTAATGTCATTTCCTAAAATGAATCTAGCAGAATGGAATATGCTCAAATAAAGGAAAGCCATCATTGCTACCACCTATTGTTAAGATACCACTTAATAATGCTCGGAATAATTCTGGGTAAGGGATCCTACTTCTATTAGAAATTAGAAACTTCCAGCTCCTTCAGATACTCTTCATATCTTTTCTTACATTGCCAATATCTGGTATTTAATTAATCTATAGTACTCTGGTATGTTTCAAGATCTAGAAGTGTTTTTAGAGACTGATGGTGTAAGATCACTATTAGAGATGGAGGATTATTTGTTTATTTTAAATGAGAGTTCCCTTGAATAACAAGGATAAGCTGCCACATAAGGTCTTCTGTAGTTAATTAGTTTTTTTCCCCTTCTTTCCATTCCTACCTTCCTTCTTCCTTTCCTCCCTCTCTCTTCCTCCTTTAAATAAATAGCCTTTCTGTAGAGACAGATGCCAACTCTTAAAATTTAGAGAAAATTCACACTGTACCAATACCACACTTCAAACAGATGATCTATTTGTTCCTAAATGATGATATTTTAGCAAAATGATAATGAGAGAAGTCAGAGTTGTCACTTACATATGTATGATGCATATTAGAGGCCACAGTAAGGCAGACAGTAGTTTTTTTGAGAAAGCAAAAAAATGACTATGTACTGTGAAGATGGGGCAGGAGGAAGCAACAGGCATAAGAAAGAAAAGGAATGACATGGATCTCCTTGTCTTTTGGCAAAAGTTATCTGATCGTCCTGGCCTTTTGGACTAGAGAGTGGCCTTTAAACCACCCTAGACTATGAGCTATTTGAGGCCAGGAATGGTGCCTTATTCACCTCTCATATTCTTTACCACAGTGCCTGGTACAAGGTAGGTGCTCAACAGATGTTTGAAGAATTTAACCCAGCCCTTTTACTGCCCTTTCATATGGCCTCAGCTGGAACCAAAGGGGAAAAAAAAAAAAAAAAAAAAAAGAAGCAAAAATCCCTAATGCCTCTTCACAAAAATTAGGTGAAACCCCATCCCAATTTGAACTCAAATTCACGTGCCCTTTGATTTTCCACCTTGGCCTACGAACTCCCAGAGAAAACCACACAAGGCGGATGGGTATCAACATTAACCCACCAGACTCAACTGGGACTTTCACACTGCCAAGGAGAATCCTGCTATGTTTTTCTGGTCAACTTGCTGTCCTATTTGTCTCAAGAACGATTTCAAACCTCTACTTTCCTCAAATCTCCCCACTTATTCTTAGTACTTTGCCCTTTAGGAGCCATCATTTGGGAAATATCTTCACCTGTCAGTACCAAATCTACACAAGGACTTGCATCTGTCCCTATCCTTTACTTCTTTCTTGTAAAATAGAAGTGGTGTTCCTCCCTCTACCTCAGCTTATACTCAGGATTCCATTTCTTTAGCTAATCAGGAATCTTACACTACCAATCATCCTGTCCTCTCACTTGCACATTGAGTCTCTCCTCTCTACTGCATCCTTCCCATGAGCGTACAAAAAACACCAATGTTTCCATTTTTTTCAAACCTTCTTTCAACCTCACTTCCCCCTCAAGACATTATACTAGCTCACTTTCCTTTCCTTCACAATAAAACTTCTAAGAGTTGTCCACATTTACTGTCTATTTCTTCACCTCTCACTCTGTCTTCATTCCATTACAAACAAGTTACTATTTCTACCACTTGAACAAAACAGCTTTGCCAAGGTCAATGATAACCTCTAAGTTAATATATTTAACATGTATTTGTCAGTTCTTAACTTACCTGACCTCTCAGTAGGACTTCACACCACTGATCGCTATCTTTGAAACACTCTCTTCTCTTGGCTTCTGTGACTCTGATTTCTGATTTTCCTACTTTCTTTTTAGCTGCTCCTTCTCAGGATACTATACAGCCTCATTTTTGTCTACCAGCTAATCAAATATTTAGAGCTCTTGAAGTCTCAGTTTGGGTGTTCTTCTCAATCTAATCCTGTTCCCTAGCAATATCATCTATGCCAACAGCTTCATTTACCACTATATTATGATTACTCTGGATTGATATCTCTAGTCTTCATTTTAATCTGAATTCCAGTTGTATATATTCAACTGCCTGTTCAATATGCTCACTTATATCTATCAAAAGCACCTTACACTCAATATCTCAAAAACAGAATTTATCATCTTCCCTCCACCCCAGTCCTCCTTTGGTGTTTCGTATAACTATGAATGACACCATCTGCCATGTAGTTTTATAAGCCCCAAGCCAGGAGTCATTGTTGCCACTTCTTACTCCTTCGTCTCCCACAACCAACCCTGAGAAAGTTCTATATATTTTACTTCTGAATTATCTCTCAGTTCTGTTTATTTTCCTTCTATTCCATTATCATTACTGTAGTCTACGTCTTGTTTGGTCTGCTAAAATAGCTTCTTTACCAGTCTTCTCCTATCCATTTTTAATCCTTCCAAATCATTTACCACAATGAAGCAACCTTGATTTTTAAAAATTCTTAATTTATAGATTATTGTACATTAATATGCAGTTATAAAAGTTAACACAGAGAGATCTATTATTCCCTTTACCCAGTTTTGTCCAGTGTTAACATCCTATATAATTCTAGTACAATATCAAAATCTGGAAATTGACATTGGTATAACTCATCTACCTTATTCAGATTTCACCAGTTTTATATGTACTCGTGTGTGTGTGTGTGTGTGTATTTAGTTCTATGCAATTTTATTACATGCATAGACTCATGTGAACTCTACTACAGTGAAGCTACAGAATGGTTCCATCACAAGGATCCCTTGTGTTTCCTTTTATAGCCATAGTTACCTCCATTTCTACCCTAACTTCCTAACTGTCAACCACAAATATGTTCTCCATCTTTAAAATTTTTTCATTTCAAGAGTGCTATATATATTTTAAAAGAGTGCTATGTAAAATAGAATCATAACAGTATGCAACCTTGAGATTGGATTTTTTTTTTTTTTTTTTTTTGTCTTCTTCGTGACCGGCACTCAGCCAGTGAGTGTACCGACCATTCCTATATAGGATCCGAACCCGCGGTGGGAGCGTCACTACCGCGCTCCCAGCGCTGCACTCTCCCAAGTACGCCACGGGCTCGGCCCTTGAGATTGGATTTTTCACTCAGTATGATATCCTTGTGATTGGGTGTATCAATAGTTCATTCCTTTTCGGTGCTGAGAGGAATTCCATGGTATGGATGTACCACAATTTGCTTAAACTGTTCACCCATTGAAGGTAATTTGGGTTGTTTCTGCTTTTGAGCTATTATGAATAGAGATGCTATGAATATTGCTGTATGGGTTTTTGTGTGGATATGTTTCCATCTCTCTGGGATAAATGCCCCAGAGTATGTCTTTTGAAAAAACAACACTGATCATGTTATGTTCCTTCTTAAGTTTGCTTTCCCATTGTCCTTAGGATAAAGACAAAAATTCCTAACAAGGCCTACAAAGGGCCCGGCATCATCAGGTCCTAAAGTATCTATTCAACCTCAGCATGGGCTGCTTGTAAACTTGTTCTCTCTATCTAGCTATATTCAGGGCCTTCACCCATGTTGTTTCCTCTGCCTGGAATCCTCTTCCACCACCCAACCTCACTTCTTGTTTTTAACTTTCAGATGTCAACTCAAATGTTGCTTCCTCAAGGAAACTTACTGAATTTCCAAACTCACTTCGATCATCTTCTTATATTTGCTCTTAGAGCACCTGGTACTTTTATGTCATAGTGGTAAGCATAGTTTATAATAACAAGTTCTTTTGTGGGACCAACTGATTAATATCTGTCTTACATCACCCCAACTATAAGCCCCAAAAGGAGAGAGACCACGTCTCTTTTCATCACCATTATATCTCCAGCATTTAATAGACACTCACTTTGTGTTTAATGAAATTTGGCCAACGGTTTTAAGACAGATAGTCTGCAATTGAAGTTTTATCTCTACTACTTATTAGGTGTTCTTGGGAAAAATTACTCAAACATGCTAAATTTAAGTTTCCTCATATGTACAGTAAGGATTATAACAGCATCTACTTAATTGGGTAGTTTTAAAGGTTAAATCAGATAGCCATTAAAAGCATTTACTTCAGTATCTAAAGCAAGGCAAGTACTCAATAAATGTTATTTCTTATTGTTATTGTTAGTTTAACAAAAGATGAGAGTTTTGTGTTTTTCTTCCTAACTAGGCTTTTATTCATTATCTTCAATTCTTGCCTGTTCCCCCAGGTTCTGATTCTAGTAACTTTGACGCTCTGAAAAGGAGCCCTCAGTTTAGATCTTAGATAACCAGTACGACTACTGACTACCAGTTCCAACCCCAGGTATGTCCCCTGAGACAGATGAGAGCATTTTAAAACTCTTTGCTCTGGTTCCCATTTTCATCACTCAGTCACTCAATACTTCTGCCTCTTGTTTTCCAGCCTGTGGATCTTAGTGTTGATAAGAATGCCTCTTTCCCACTCCCATTTTCCAGGATAAAGTTTTCTAAACACTCTTTGCCTCTTGCCTCATTCCTTATACTTCCCCATGGAGGCAAATAACCCTGTTGGTGAGACAGCCTTCGGTCTATATTTCTCAGTTAGGTAGAACTGATCTATCAAAGTCGGAAAGTGGAGGGGTTTCGCCTCTTTCTCCTTCCTTTTCTAGTCAAACTACAGGGAGTTAGAGACCTGGAAAAGTGTCGCTCTTATGCAGATCCAAATTTTTCCTTGGAAGGGCTTTTCCAAGGTTTTAGATTGAAGAAAAGGAAGCCAATGAGCCCATACTACACCCTTCAGCCAACCTTTATAAAAATTTTGGTTCCCTAGCTGTCAGTTCTTTTATCCTATTTTTCAATGATTTAGAATTTGGGTGGGTAGAAGCAGTGAAATTTATGGACCCCCTCAGAGATCCCACACTTAGGTGTATGCTTTTGCTTGAAATATTCTTTTACACTCCAACTTTTTAACATATTAGCTATTTTTCAAGACCCAGCTGAATCACATTTTACACGAAACTTTCCAGCCTTCAAGGCTCTCTTTCATGAATGAAATCCTATGGTACTTCCTGGACTATATCATGCCTTTCGGAACTTAGTCATTTATTGTCTTATACGCATACAATACACTCAATAGCATAACTTCTTTTCCTAACTCAATTTTAAGTTCCTTAACAGCAAGCAAGGGCAATGTCTTATTTTATGTTTTAACTCTCCATTAAACATGGTTCTCTGTGCGTAGTAAATGGTTGATAATATCTTATGGGATAAATTTGGTTGAGGCTGGCATACTGCCCAGGGTCTGATTTGAAGGCCCAAGTTACAATTGATATGGCTTAGTAGGTGGATGGTTCCTGAAGGGGTTGTGGCAGTGGCAACAGAAAGAAAAGGTTAGTATGAGCATGTCCCTGAGGTGTGTATCAGTGCAAGTCTGGATATACACATAGGTAGTGGAGCTTAATCTTATCTTGTGCTGTGTTTTCACTTTAGTAATATACTTCCCCATTTCCCCTTACATAACTCATGGTCTGACAGGCAGAAAGGTTAAGAGAAATCTGAGCAGAGGTAAAGTTCCTGGCTGTAGCAGATCGGTCTGCAAAGTACTTTGATTCTCTGAATTACTTAAAAGATTGAAAAAAAATAGCCTCTACTACCACAGGAAAAAAAATGAGGAGGAAGGGTCCTGAAAATGGTGACAGAGCAATGAAAGACAATGAATATTTTAAAGATCACTGAATTTAATTTATTCAACCTAAATGCATAAAAGTACAGGTGGGGACATTATTTATGCAGGTATATGCAAATCACTTTATAAAATAGTCAAAGCCCTTCTGCTTTTTATAAGTTGCCAAGGTGGTTCCTGATATTTTAAAAGCTATGCACCTTTAATGTAATTTCCTAAGAGTTGGAATCCCTCTGTTGGAATCACAGTCATTGTCAGAGCAAGTTTATTTTTTTCCCTCTCCTCTGGGACATTTACAAGGCTCTCATAACCATCACAAAAAGAGTGGTTTCCACAGAGATGTGACTAGAAAAATCCCTTGGAAATTGCTGAGGAGCAAGTCACAGTGTTCAAAGCAGAGAACATAGGCTTTGAAAACATGAACCCAACTGACCTCTTGAATTTAGTACAGTGAATTCCTGCGCTCTGAAACATGGGGCCCGGCTGTGCATGCCATATTGGTGCTATAAGACTGGCAGTAGGTTGGCTGTGGCATGGTCTATTTCAAACTCCTTCACAGTGCCCAGTGTTGCATGTTCCCAGATGACATTTGGTTGGCAGAAGCTGGGCCTCCAAAGCTGACAGTCTGGAATGCAGCCCACTGTGTTTTGACAAACACATAATTGACCATCTGATCACCAGCCTACGTTCTGCACTCAGGTCACTGGGGGACCTAGGTTTTCAATAGGTCCCTACTCCTCATCTTGTTCATCTTCTCAAATCTTTCTCCAGAAAGCAACATAGAGAAGACTTAAACACACCCACATATATCCTCCCATTTGCAAAAGAGAACATGGTACACAAAACATAAGCTGTTGAAAATTTCCTTTAAATTGTCCTGGCAGCCCAAAGTGAACGAGAGAAAAGCACACTTATGGTGAACTCTAATTCAGAGAGAAGGAATAAATATACTGAATTGTTTCAACACCCGGCTGTGCATAAGTTGCAATTTAGTTCAATGGCTTATGCTTAAAAAAAGGCAGCAATGGGAAAATGATAGAAAATTAGGCCATTGATTGACTTTAGGGGGACATTATTAAGAAACTGTTTCATTTTCAGGTGAAGTAAGAGAAAAGCAGGATATTGGGAATGTCTTGTCTTTATCCGCCCTCCTCTCCCCACATTCGCCATGGGCAGAAGGAGACACACTCCCCTGGAAACCAGTAGGCAGCAGCACAGAGCGAGGTCAGATTCCAGTTGAGGTCTCTGGCAAAGCTCCCATAAGGATATATTTTGGTCTGAAATTTGGCCCCACACAACGTACTTGTACCAGCCTTTCTACTAGAAGGCAAGGATTATGCAGCATGCCTAGATATGCTGGAACTGTGCAAATGTTAATGTCTATGTCAATACCACCAAACAGCTTTTCCTTTCCACTTTATCCCCTCTGTGTGGTTCAGAACCTTGGTTTTCACCTATGACCTAGTCCCCCATTCTTAGCCAGCTATCTCTACTATCACCAGAGTGCTTCTTCTAAAACATAAATCTGTTTAACATTCTTCAAAGCCTCCTTGAGCCTGCAGGATCAAGTTCAAACTCCTTTACACAGCATACAAGACCCTTCGTGATCTGCCTCCTATGCACTTTTCCAGCCCTGATTCTGATGCTCCTCTTTCAACCACCTTGCTCCAGCCACACTAGACTATTTAGTCCTTTGGATCTGGCTGTTGCTTGATGCCTCCTAACTCCATAAATACTCTTGCTTTTTTTCCTGATTATGATCCTCTATTCTTTCCCCTTTCCCACATCCTTCTGGTAAAACACAATCCATTCTTTTGACTTTAAGACCCATCTTGGGCACCTCTCCACAAACAGATGGGTACTCCCTTCTCATTCCCCTCACTACATTTTGTATATACCTGCATTTCAGTGCCTATCACATGGCATAGGCTTTATTCACTTATTTATCTCTCCTATCAGACTGTGACCTTCTTAAGGAAAGCTTCTTATTTATCTTGGAGTTCCCAGAACCAAGCATAGTGACTAGCCTTCCATAAGTGTTTGTTGACTGAAAACTAAATAGAGAGCTGTGTGTGATCATCAATCAAAACTAAACCAAACAATAGAATTAGCTTTTATAAGCATGGTAGGAGCCTATTAGCAATCTAATGAAGGCAGAAGAACCCAGCAGTAAGGTACTTTCTGATGTTATCACAGGGGCTGGTGATTGGCTGAGGTGAGTATAAGAGAAGGGATGGATGCTGTGCTGGAAAAGTGTCGTTTTAACAGAGAATGTCACTGAGGCAGTAAATTATCACCTTTCAACACTTAGTTCTCAACACTGAAAGGCATTGTCCTGAGAGTGAATCTAAGTCTGAATTGTAGAGAGGCCTAACTTATAAGAACTGGGTTTCCCAAATAGGGCAAGTCAGTGCTATTTGCTTTGAGGCAGCGTGGCAGGTTATGGAGGGCTCCTCTTTGTTTCTGCTAAAGAGTAATGGAATGGAAAACTCCTGTAGGAACATCTGGCAGCTATTAAGTTCCTACTAAAATCTGGGTCAAATCTAGATCAGGGCAGTGGACTACATGCAGTGCCAAGGAGAGAAGGCCACATAGGCAGAATTCTACACCTGTCTAGAGGAAGCATTGAAGAGGCACTTGAAGCTAGAAGCACCAGGGAGATAATGTTCTGATCTGTTCCCAAGGAACTTTTCTTTTCCTTCTGATGAGCCTCTGAGGCATCACCATTGGAGGCATCAGCTGAGTCCATGGGGCACTTGAGGACAGCAGAACTGTCACAGGCCCTGTCACCCTGCTGACATAAGGGCAACATCAGGATTTAGAACAATCCAAACACACATGAAGCCTGGCCCTGGGGTGTGACAAAGTCATGGGTACATGAATGGACTATCAGCTCACTATAAGTCATTCTCCTAGCCTTGTCTCTGGGTTAGAATAGGATCTCTTCAGAAGCTGCCCAACTGATGGTTGACGTACCATAGAATCACTTTCACATTTTCCTACGAGCCAGAAACAGCCTTTGAATTACGTTTTTTCTCTCAAAGATCTCCCCCTCGATTTCTGATTGGTGACATAGGTCCCCTGTACTGCTTGTGTCTGAGGCTTGCCCTATAGCGCTGACGTCATAATAGCTGAGCCGCGAGGGCAGGAGTGCACTCTGCTGACTCATCACGGTGATGTGAGGATTAATGCCTTGTCTAACACAGAGCTATTATGTGAACTGTTTTACACAAAAGAACTGTAACAAAAATGATTTGCCAGTCAGAGGACTAGAAATATGCCATGCTAGGTAACTGAGGAGAGGTATGTAGAGACATAAAGTGGTAACCATAAACATGCACACTGACATCCTCCAAAGCATTAACAGACCCACTTTATCAACACCGAGAACAGGGAATAATCAGACTTGTCAGGAGCAGGTAGTACCCACCCCTGTTGTATAAATGCATCACACACAGGAGCAGTCTTTGGGGAGTTTAATCAATCTCCTTTCTCTGTCAAATAAAATGTCATGTTAGACTTTAGCCTTAGCATCCTTTGGAGAATTCTGCTCCCCTAAATATATTTGCCACTAGCTTCTAGGAATGTTAGTGGAAGCCACGCACAAGCAAAGAGCCAGGGAAACCTCCTTTCTGTGCAAATGATTACAACATAAGAAATACCTCAGAGTAAGGAGCCAGTGAAGTAAGATATAATGTGAATAAGGAACAGTGCTCACCAGAGTGAGCAGCAGCCAGAAGGATGCCAATGATTATGCATCAATTTATGATTATTAGGTGGCCGTCACTACCTGAGGATCCCTTGGGTGGTATCTCTTGTAGTGACTGATTATTTGGGTTCATTGCCTCCGAACCTCTTTCATGCAGCTCAAAATAAATTTGTCCAAACCCATTCAGTGTAGTATGGCTTGAACTTTCAATAATAAATGTTCTCTTTTTTCATTTGAAATCAAGTGTTTTTTTTTTTTTTTCCCAAATGACTTCTCATCTTTTTTTAAAAAGAGTGGTACCTTCTATAAATCTTCTGGCACTCATAAATCCTGGAATTTTTTCCATTAAACTTTATAATTTTGCAGAAAATTTTAGCCTACTTACTTTTCAGTCTTATGATTATTAGTAAAAGGATATTAGAAATTTTGCAAATAAATGAAAGTTCTCATCTAGAAGATAAAATGAAAAACTACTGGACCTAGGGATGTGTATAACTGAAGAATAAATAATTGCCCATTGATTGACAATGGAGCAAAAGCCCAACTCTTGCTGGTGTCTGGCTGAAGAATGTAACCTATAGCTTAGAAGAGCAGTGACTTTTGCAGACAGCAGCTGTGGCCAAGTAAAGTGTAGTCTTTATAAGTACATTGGCTGGGGCCACTAGTCTTTTCAGCCTCCTTGTGGATGGCAACTTACTACTACCACCAACAGCATCAACTCCAAACACTTAAGAAGCTAATACATATGAAAGAACAAAGTCCAGAACAAAGTCAACTAGAAAATATGCCAATAAGATCAAAATTTCCCAAATTTGACATATTTTTAAAGATAAAGAAACCACTTTTACTTACATAAAGAGAAGCCGCAGGCCACAGACTGATGATCAAGGAGCTGAAAATCAAAGGAAATAGAAGGAATTAAAAACAAACCCAATGATATGGTGGGGAGAAGGAAAGCAAACCGAAGTATAGATGGGACTGGTTGTTCTTATTGGAGCCCATTTTGTTGCCTGTAGACCCAAATAAAGGAGACCCACCCTCATAAAAATTTTCCAAAGTTGTGACTCCCCCCTGCAGCGATGAGCAACACAGCTTCTCAGAACAAGGAGAGCTAATATCTTTCTTTGCAAATTTTATTCTGACCTGTATCATACAGAATTTCCTGGAGCTGTGGTACTGTTCAACACAGAGGCCACTAGCCTTATTTGTCTGTTTAAATTTAAATTCTTTAAAATTTAATTAAAAATTACATGTTTTGATCCTCAGTCACACTAGCCACATTTTAGGTGCTCAGTAGCCACATGTGGCTAGTGGCTGTCTTATTGGACAGCACAGACATCAAACATTTCTATCACTGCAGAAAGTTCTATTGGACAGCACTGACTAGAATGGGTGAAAGCTTTACTATAGGACATGAGGAATTGTATCTAATTTTGACAAATGTGGCTCAAATCCTCACAAACTTTGGCTCTTATATGGGTAAATTTAGTATGTTTAATGCCCAGAAGATCCTATGGACAAATTCAACACGTCTGTGCATTGCTACCTTTTGGTGTTTCTGAGGAACTGGCCAAGTCAGCCTTAGTGCCTTGGCTTCCTTTTCTGGTATTGCCTCCTCTACTCCTTCTTGCCAGCCTAGGAATGTCCCCTCCATGGTGGGAAATAATTGGAGAAAGTGATTTTAAACTAAAGCATTTGTCCTTCAAAGCCTATCTCTAACGATGAAAATTTGAGGTTTTGTAGGAGTTGACCTTAACAGTTTCTCATTCTGTGTTTAAAATCTAATAAAGAATTAGATTTGCAATCTTCAAACTGAAGCCCAATAATCTATTATAGGACTGCTCTGCTCACCATTGCTTTGATAGCTTCTCTTATAGAAGGATAAAACCGAAGTAACAGGAGATTCACAAGAAATTAATAAACCAAACAAGGATGTGAGAAAACAAAGCAGGTCCCCATGCCTTGACCCCACTAAAACATATCAAGGACTTAATATATGCTGATTAAATTCTCTCTGACACAATGATTTTAACCACTTTACATAAGGCCTCCAGAAATATACAAAACAAAGTTTATTAAAGGAGATGAAGTAGAAGAATTCTGTAGTAACTTTGTAGTGAAAAAGGCTAAAGCAGAAAACTGGCAATTAAAGAGATCCCATTTCCCAGAAAGTTTTCCGTACAAATGCACTATTTGTAGATATCTCTCCAAAGAAATGGTTTCTTCCTTTGTGGCCAGTGTGAAACCCTGCCCATGTATGTGTAGGTGTGAAGGGTGCTGAACCCCTCCTTGGACAAAAAGAGTGAAGATGAGAATCTGTAGCCTGGATCACAGTGCGTGCTAACACAGGAGAGGCTGGGAGTCTCCAGTGCTATCAAATTGTTTTACAAAAGTGAAGGTTTAATGAAAGTTTTAAGCAAGATAATTAGATTATGTATGATTTATTAAAAGTACATACTAATCTGAAATTTTTAAAAAAAGACTGGCTAGTCTTCAAAACTTTAAAGGTTGAAGTTTTGCTACATTTTAGTCTTCTCTACAAGCCAGGACACTAGACTACTGCACTGGTGTATCTTTTCTTACTTTTTTCTTCCTTTCCTTCCTCCCTCCCTCACTTTCTCTTTCCTTCCCTCCCTTCTTTCTTCCCTGCCTTCCTTCTTTCCTTTCTTTCTTTCAGCCTCCTTTTGACCTTGCTTTCTTTCTCAATCTTTGGGAAAAAGGAGAAAATATGATTAGTGGTTTTCAATGAAATATGTTTAATTATCATTTTCTGTTGCATGTTATAAATCTAATAACTATCGATAATACATTATGCTCTTTAAAAACTATAGTTAGTGTTTATATTCTTATATCTAAGCATTTAACTTTCCTTTCTAAATTTTAAGGAGTTTTTATTTATAAAATCAGTCAAAATTAAGTCTTTTATGTGATCAAAAAGATCAATGTAAATTGTACCCAAATTGACTAATATCTCCAAGGTCTGGAATGAAAAACGACCTTCCCTGGATGTCAAATGACACATAGGCTGTCACTGAAAGGAATCCAAGATGGAGAGAAAAATCAAAGTATATATGTCATAGTCTAAGACAAATTAAAAACAAGTTAAATTGAAGATTTTTATTGGATATAATTGTTGTCCATATATATTAATGAAAAACAATACTGACCCCAAATTTAATACGAAGTTAAAAATTTAATCTGAGAGTTCTTAAACAAGTCATAAATGTTCATAAATGTCAAAAGACCCCCCTACTTCTTGATTGAATTACAATCTGTTATGCAATTTTGAGAATATGTATTTATCTACATAGATTTATTTTTGTTCAGTTCAAATTGTTATTTTATTGATACATGCCCTTTCCACCTAAGTTATCTTCACCTAAGATGCCCGTGAATTATTTTTACCTGATACGCAAAGAATTACTCATAATAGTTTCAGATAAGATTAAAAAATTTTGCATTAAGCATGTTAGGTTCAAAGCACAGATATGTAGCAAAGAATATAAAGCTGTAAAAACCAAATAATTCAGGACATTAAAACAAGGTTGTGGGGTGGCCACGAGTAGAAAGAGTGGGAGGAAGGGTGACTTATGAAGTCTAATCTTAGTTTTATGATTTCTGAGAGGAAGTTATTATAATGTCAATCTCCAAGAAACTAAAAGTATTATTAGTTGTAACTTTGTAGATTAGTTAATTCTAATTTCAATTTATAAAATGCTCTAGAGCAGTGGTTTTCAACATTTTCAGATGATACAGATCACTATGAAAATCCCTCTTCCCAGAAAACTCAAGAGCATTATGGTTTTTTTTTTTTTAATTTTATTTTGTCGATATACATTGTGGCTGATTATTGCTCCCCATCACCAAAACCTCCCTCCCTTCTCCCTCCCCCCTCCCCCCCAACAATGTCCTTTCTGTTTGCTTGTCGTATCAACTTCAAATAATTGTGGTTGTTATATCTTCTTCCCCCCCCCCCAGTTTTTTTTTGTGTGTGTGTGTGCGCGTGTGTGTGTGTACAGAAAATGTGGTACATCTACACAATGGATACTACTCAGCTATAAAAATGAATGAAATACTGTCATTTGCAACAACATGGATGGACCTTGAGAGAATTATATTAAGTGAAACAAGTCAGGCACAGAAAGAGAAATACCACATGTTCTCACTTATTGGTGGGAGCTAAAAATTAAGAGCATTATGTTTCAAGGAGATTCCAGACTCCATGAAGGCCATCCACGAATGTCAGGTTAGTAACCCTTGACCTAAGGGGAGAGAGAAGAAAATCTTCTTTCAGGCCCACTGGTCATTAACCTCTAGGAAGTTTTTTTTTTTCCCCTTCTCTTTTCCTTAAAAAAATTATTTATTATTAGTATATTCATTATTACAAATCGTGATTTTTCTTTACATCCCTTACCTGATCTATCACTCCCCAAACCTCCCCACCCTCCCCCTCAAATCTAGTATCCTTCTAGGAAGTTTTAACAAAATGCTATAAGCTCAAGCCAGGAGCAAGAAATTGGTTAATGGACACAAGAAATGATTACATTTTGTAATGATGAACATGCTAATTATTCTGATTTGGTCATCACACACTGTACACAGGTATTGATATTCAACTCTGTATCCCACAAGTATGTTTAATCAATTATTTTTCAATAAAAAAAACTTTAAGCAAAAAACAAAACAAAACAAAAATATATATATATATAAAATAGAGCTTTAATTGGGCAAGAGTGTGGTGGGGTTAGAGATACATGGTCTCCTTTTTTTTTAAAATTTTTTTATTTTTATTTTTTATTATTTTTTTTTAACATGGTCTCCTTTAAATCCCTCCCAGACTCCTACCTTCCTAGTCCTTTATAATTTCTTTTTCAAAGAAGTCCATAGAGCCTTAACAACAATGGGGTAGAGGGGTATTAAGCAGAGAAATAATAATGATAACAAGAGCTACTATTTACTGACTACCTTCTGTGGTTTCTGTGGTTTCAGCATCTTGCTAAGTAGATGCTTGTCAAATTTGGATATGGGTATACCCAGGGATGTGGAGCAGTATAACAGGGAGTGTACAAAATCACAAAATAAATAATAAAGACATGGCTGTCTTCCTGAAGGGTCAGGTTTCCTTGCGCATGAGTTAAACTCTTATTGGTATACGTATACTTCTATCCAATAACTATTTGTTGGCTGTTATCGAAGAAACAAAACAGATACTATTCTTGTCCTCGTATAACTTCCAGTATAGTGAAACAAACAAGAATATATTGAGGAGTAGAAAGCAAAACGTGTATCTACTATTAGGGTGAAACCTGAGACCTCACTGAAAAGTCTTATTTGTGTCAAACTAGTTCAGGCAATGTCCCAATGGCCACCCTTAGTATTGGATCATGATTTTATCTTGAGGATCATCCAAGTGGAAGAGGTTGAGAAGCATTGTTAACAGTATATCATTTAATATTCACTACAAGAGAAAATATTGTTTCTTCCAATTTACTAGGGAAAAAAAGAAGATTTGAGAAATTAGGAAACTTATCCCAAATCACACAGCTGCTGACATTGGAATAAGTTAGTACCATTCCAAAGTCCACATATTTTTAACCACTAAATTATACTACCTTTAGGTGTTTCCCACTACAAGTTTTCCCTTGCAATCTGGGCACATTCAGGATTATGCAGGCTTGTTTAACTTTCTCTTTGGAAGGAGACAGGTTTGGCTTGATTCGCATTCTAAATATTTCATAGCAGTAAGGGAAAGCTATTATTATACCCATTTTATGGTGAGGAAGCTGAGCCACTTGCCAGTTGAGGTATCTGGCTGGGTTAAAAACGGAATCTGGGTTGTCAGACTCTCATTCCTCCAAGCCTATCTCCAAAAGCCTAGGCAATATTACTGTCCTCGGGCTTTTCCACATGTGGTAATCACACTGGGTGATAAAGAGTGAGACAAATTTTGCTCAGAGAAAGCAATCATGGTGGAATAAAAAAAAAAAGGAAAACAAGGAATCATAATTCACTCAAAAATTGGTTACTTTTAGCACTGTTAATAGAAAAGGAAGAGCTTATTCATTGCAAATGAATCAGAAAATTAGAATGTGTCACAGCATTGATGACAGAGCTGAGGAATTCAGATGAACTAAAGTTCAACACTTATCCTTCTAGTTGAAGAGGGTATGACGAGAGAACAGAAATGACCTCTTAGACATTCCTTTAGTCTTTCCAATCTTTTTTCTTCAACTACTCTCTCTAGAAGTTACGTGAGTTTATATCTTTGTTTTCTATGGGTGGAGACAATGTTTTAATACTCCTCCAATGTTCTAAAAGTATTATGTTAATTAATTCTTATGTGGGAGTCATTCCAAATAGTAGGATGAAGATTTTTACCTTATTGATTTTCCTAATATCTTTCTGGCTTTCAGTATTTTCAAAGGATGAGGCATTATTGGATTTTTACATTCATATGTCTCTCAGAATAAGTGCCAGCTTCATAGGTTCCTGTCAGTTGATATTACATCTTCACTCTGGATATATGATATCCTTTATCTAACAGACTCAAAAAATTTATACAAGATTTAATGACATTTTGTGCACCCTGAATTTGGGAGTTTTTATTTCTCTACTTTTCAACTGGCAAGGTTTATGAATTAAAGTAAGATGGAAGGGTTATTCATATGTGCATGCAAAGCATGTGCAATATCCCATTAGGTATTGTGGGGTCTCCTGTAGACAAGTTTCTTGAAGTATTTTCATTCGTTTTGGTCATTCATAAGTAGAATATAAATGCCACACATGGCCATACATATCTTGAGGTCTGCTTTTCAAGACCACATTATTTTGGATGTGTCTCAAGAAGAACAATAAAGGAATCATAATGATACCTTATTTTCTTTAAGATGCTGTAACAACCCTGAAGGATGTCTACCTTCAAAAATTTAGATGACAAAATAAAGTAATGATCAATAGAGAGGATTTAAAAACTAAATTAGGTCTAGGACTGTTTTTGACTGAGCCTGAGACATTGCCAACATACAACTCAACACTCCACCCCATTCCATACAAGTCTTCCTGATCCTTCCTAGTTCTTATAGGTATAGGTCCTGAGAGATTAGAATGAAATGAAAGCAGTTGTGCTTGGAGGGGTGGCAGGAACTGCATTTGTTTAATACATTTAGGTTGGCTTCCTACAGATCCTAAAATAGTCCCAACTCTTTAGATAATGACATTCAGGAGCCTATCTGATTCCAAACAACTTTTGCCTCCATATCGCAACTTCCTGAAGTTGTAGCTTTACAGATTCCAATGGTTTGATGTACCAAGACCTTTGACCTATATTAAATTGATATCCTTTAGGGGATGCTCAAAAGATCTGGCACTGTTAACATGTGGTGTAATCAATTAGAGACACTTGGTCATAATGCTATTCATAGCCTACCATTAATGCCATTTGGTACAAAAAGATTGTGTCTATTATAGTGTAAACGCATCCTGAGACTCCTCAGTGTATAAATACATAAAGTAACATGTTAGCGGTGCAGAGGGCTTTGGAATAAATATGGGCACAGCAGTTTAGTGTGAACAGAAGGCTATACTTACTCAAATGTTTCCCTCAAATGGTTCAAACAATGCAAAGAGAAAAACCATGACACTAAATTTATATCAAAAGATGTAAATTAAGCTGGTGCTTGTACCCAATGATCTGTTAGATCCTAAACCATGAGGACAACATGGGCATGGTCCTTCAGTAATATAGACTGGAAAATGTTACTTTTGTTTTTGGCACCAGCAACTATTTACTTAAGAGCATCCAAAACCTTTCACAATGAGGCCCCAACCCACCTCTAGTTCTTAAAAATTCTTCCCACCACTACTTCCTCATATACTGTAACAGCCTATTTGCCCCTCTCTGAACATGCCTAGGACATCTGTGTCTCTGAGTCTTTGCTAACAGTTCACACTTGAATCTCTCAAGCCTAGCATAGTGTGTTAAACACAGCATGACACTCCAATGTTTGTTGAATAAATGTCATTCATCTATTTTAGGAGACAAAGATGACAGAAAAAAGTTGTTAAATCAGTAAATAAAGAGCACCAGAGAGAGGTCAAGGAAAAGTTAATTTTAGTGCATTTTAGGAGTAGGGGCAAGATGAGCTTTAAGATAAGGAAAACTGATGCTCTTTATTCTTGGGTCTAGCCAATGCTATGAGTCAGTTACTTTTTTGGGAACAAGTTTAAACCTCAAGGTTAAATGAACACAAACACTCTGTCCATTAGCATATAATGAAAAAGTTGTGGCTATTTCTAAATCAGCACAGTGAAATTAAAATATGCAGTGACTTTCTCAGAGGCATCATATATGACAGAACTTTTAAAAATAATCCCCTGAGTACAGAAAGAGCTATAAACACAAAAGTAAATGTTTTAAAAAACTGGAATAATTTAGCTTAGGAAAGAAAGAGCTGAGGTGTGTCTTCATAGTTTTCTGACTATAATAAGAGTTGTTACAAAGATGATAATGATTGGCATTTTTGTCCTAGGGCAAAATGATATTAAACCATCCAATGAAGAATATAAGACTTAAAGATGAACATCCTAAATATGCAAGTGGTAAATAATCAAATAGATTGCTAAGAGCAGCTATGAAATTTCCTTCTTCATGGCTCTTTAAAAATAGAAAAGATCTTCATCTATTCTGGATGGAATAAATACAGCTCTGCCCCCAGTCAGAATGATGAATTCAATAACCTCTCCAATCTTGCTTAGCTCTATATGATTTTACAAAATCCTACAAAATGCTTACCCTAAAAATTATACAGAGCCGCAGTACAGTTGAGTAAAATATATCCTACAGTTTAAAGAATATTAGGAAGTACAGAAAGTCTGTAAATTTTAAAATTCAAAGTAGTATATATATGGTGCTTATACATCATTTCAATGTGCTAAGTGCACATGACACAAAATTGAGAAAAAATGTACATGAATCTACTATAGGTTTAACATAATGATTAGCTACAGTAAAACATTCTAACAATTAATTCTTTCATGTCTAAGAAATTTAGCTGAATATTTCATAAACCTGGTATTGAATATGCACATAAACTCAACTTCCAATTAAAGAACAAGTTAGAAAAAAGTCTAGAAAATAATATAAGAACTCACTATTATTATTCCCAGGACTGTCTTCGAGATATCAGAAGAACCAGTGAACAATTCCTTTAAATGACCAAAATAGGTCCCATTTGATTAAGAATGTAAATCTAATAACAGACTCAGGAAGAAGCTCTAACAGGGGTGGCAAATCACCAGCTTTTTGGCTATTTACCTTGCAGCTTTGGAACTCAGCTGTAGTGTTCATTACCTACAGCACACAGGGCAAGATGAACAGTTCCAACGACCTTGTCTGAACTAACTTCATTTAAAGCAGTTTGCCACATTTCTTAAATAGAAGATGAGCCCATTCTGTCTATGACCCAGATTTGGACTGGATCACTGAACTATTGCCCAATTCTTAGAAGCAAAGCACTAACATGTACCAATCAACAGGCAGCTCATAGCAAAAGCATCAGGGAGGTCAAAATACACACACATAAGAAATTGGCAATACATTATAGAAGAAAGCTATTTCTAAAGATGGACTTTGGCTATGAAAGCCTTTGAGTGTTATTCAACCTTTGTTAGGAAAAAAAAACACAACTCAGTCCCAGTGTATCTTATAAAGATTTGGTTAAAAAAAAGAGACTGAGAGAGAGAAATATAGTTTTATTTTGCAACCCATTATTTTCATAAGAACATGAATCAAAGGGACAAACTATGCCAATTTCTTCATAGCTGACTTGTTATATGATATTGTTCTAGTCTTCACTAATGACTTCTTGAGGTTGGTTATTACTGTGATCAGGAGTTGGGAGGACAGAGGTCTTAGACCGTTCAAAGGAAACATTTTGTTCAGTATTACTACAGAAAATAAGTCAGCGTTAACCTAACTGTGACAACCTAACTAAATATAATGGCCGGTGCATGTAGCCATTGCTTATGCTGTTTCAAATGACAGGAATGAACTGAACAGCAGAGGTGTCAAGCTAGCCAGCAACTTGAATTTTGAAAAGCTGTGTCACAATAAGCTGATAAGGTAGGCTGTTAGGAATCATTACACTTACTCTCTGTTTGTCTTGCTCCATCTCTTCTTATTCCTGCATTCACATTCCTATGATCAGGCAGTAGAAGAAAAAGAAACAAATGTGCCTGGGACTGCTTCTTGGAGGACACTCTCAGTCAGCTTTCTATCCTCCCCAACCACAACTTGCTCTCAGTTTTCTAAAAATGTATTAACTTCATTGTTTTAACACTTCCTCTTAGGGAAATTTGCATTTTCTTAACTGTTTCTACAAGATCCAAATACAGGTTTTTTCACAGGTAATGACAAAGGTATTCGGTGAGAGTGTGTGTGTGTGTGTTTGTGTGTGAGAGTGTGTAGAGGTGGGGTGCGGGTTCTGTCCTGGACTCTTCAAATTTTCCAGTTTTCCTGCCAAGGGGGTTATCTGCTTCTCCACCTTCAGAAGCCAATTTTGCTTATAGTATAACTTAAAATAAAAATATACACGTATACATGCACATGTAATATTTATATTCTTCCTCTCAAAAGTCATAAACATTTTGGGACTTTCTGTTCATACACTCCACGAAGTGTTGTTCCTACTAATATCAGAGTAATTTAGGCAGAAACAGAAGAAAACACAAATGGCTTGCACGGAAACTTTATTAACATATTCGTCATTAGTGTTCTCCTTGTGGGTTAATCTCCATTGGTTCCTGGCTCTCTGTTGGCATATTCTCAAGACTCTCACAATATTTTTCTGCCTTAGAACATCTGGCCTGTGAGATTTCCTTGTAAATATCTGAATTCTTGTATTCACCTATTAATTATCTAGGAATTGAGAATGTTTTCTGTCTGCTCTTTAACCTCCCACTTCATGAAAGGATTAGACTGTAAACAACCTAGTGGGAATGCTTCAGGCCAAACCATGGCTGAACTGATCTCAGCAGGCAGGGAAACCATAGCAGTCTGTAAAATACCAGGAAACACAATTATGAAAACATAAAGGATTCACCCATATTTTTAGAAAGAAATTATGTTGTTTCCAAGATGAGACCTAGAAAATAAGACACATTAAGGGAAACCAAGCAAGATGTGATTTAAAAGAGGGTCAGTAGAGGTACGTTTCAAAAAGTGCCAGATTTGCCAGGGCTTTCTCAAGCTATGGATTCATTTTCAGTGTCTGACAGCGACCTACACCAGGCACTTCAAGGGAAGTCCATTCATCTCTGACCAACGAAGCCCGAAGTACTCACTATACAAAAAGGTTCTTTTCTTGTCTCCAAAGGCAATCAATTTGTGCCCCAGAATCTGAGGGTTTATAGCTCTTTTTTAATTTTGTAAGTCTGCACAGGCATGGTTCCTCCTGCATGATTTGGTCCTGAGGAAGTGACCCATCCACAACTCCACAGAGCTAATTAACCCCATACTGAGCATTTTTTTTCTCATTTCACACATTCAGTCAATGCTTTAAATGACCTAGCCCAGCATGATCATGTGATTTTTTTTTCTTTCAGTGAGGAAAGCATGGTGTTGGGAGGAGCGGGATATATTTGCTCTAATTCAAAACAGCAGTATGAGCCTAAAACATTACCAACAGCATTTTATCTAAGGGTGCAGAAAAACTAAAAAAATCCTTGAATGAAACTCTTTTATGTCATTCATTCAACTTCTTGCGATGACCATTTTAAATAACAATATATAATAAATACTGAGGTAGACAAGTTTAATATATATCAGAACATTTTTTAAAAATCCCATTTTGCTGAAAAAAATATAAAAAAGACCCTCAGCCTACTTCCTTATCTTGAACAGTTTCAAGAGAAGGACCAAGGAAAAGAATGACATACCACATCTTTTTTTCCATTTCAAGGAAAAGACTCATGTTTTTCCAGATTTATTTTTGCCAAAGTGAATGCCTTGAAAACTCTAAGATGATCACTGTTTTCTAACTGTTCAAAAAAGAAAAAAAAAGTGAACATGATGATTGTGGGTGATTTAATGGAGTCAACTTGTCAATATGATAAAATTGAATAAACTTTTACAGAATATGTTCACATGCTAAAAAAAACCCCCCCAAACCAAAAAAAACCCCAACACCTTTAACATAATGTATATAGAGGAGAGTGGTTTTTGTCATGGTGAAAGAAAGGAATATAATTAACTTAGACAGTAAGTATAAGATTTTGCTAAAAACCTCCATGGATAAATCACCGAAATACACTTTGGCCAGACAAATGGAGCCAGACAACTTCCAGGTATTGTTAGAAACTTTCGGAAAAGTCCATTGATCTGTGTGTCTGTTTTATGCCAGTACCATGCTGTTCTGGTTATTATAGCTTTGTAGTACAGTTTAAAGTCAGGTAGTGTTATGCCTCTAGCTTTATTTTTTTTTGCTCAGGATTGCTTAGGCTATTCGTGGTCTTTTGTTATTCCATATAAATGTCTGGATAGTTTTATCCATTTCTGAGAAAAATATCATTGGAATTTTGATGAGGATTGCATTGAATCTATAGATCACTTTGGGCAATATGGACATTTTCACAATGTTAATTCTTCTGATCCAAGAGCATGGGATATCTTTCCATCTTCTTGTGTCCTCTTTAATTTCTCTCAACAGTGGTTTGTAGTTCTCTTCATAGAGATTTTTTTATATCCTTGGTTAACTTTACTCCGAAGTATTTTATTTTTTCAGTGGCAATAGTAAATGGGCTAGCTTTCTTGATTTCTTTTTCTGCATGTTCACTGTTGGAGTATAGAAATGCTACTGATTTTTGTATGTTGATTTTGTATCCTGCAACTTTGTTGAAATCATTTATCAACTCTAAGAGTTTTTTCATAGAGGCTTTTCAATATATAGGATTATATCATCTGCAAACAGGGATAGTTTGACTTCATCTTTTCCAGTCTGGATGCCCTTTATATCCTTCTTTCTCTGATTGCTCTGGCTAGTACTTCCAACACTATGTTGAATAGGAGTGGTGAGAATGGGCATCCTTGTCTAGTTCCTGTTCTAGACAGGATGATATTGGCAGTGGGCTTATCATATATGGCTTTAATTGTGTTGAGATACTTCCCATCTATACCTAACTTGTAGATAGTCTTTATCATGAGCGAATGTTGAATTTTGTCAAATGCTTTTTCATCATCTATAGAGATGACCATATGGTTTTTGTCTTAGATTTTATTGATGTGGTGTATCACATTTATTGATTTGCATATGTTGAACCAACCTTGCATCCCTGGGATGAATCCCACTTGATCATGGTGTATAATTTTGAGTATGTGTTGCTGTACTCTGTTAGCTAGTATTTTATTGAGGATTTTTGTATCTATATTCATCAAGGATATTGGCCTGTAGTTTCCTTTTTTTGTTGTATCTTTGTCTGGTTTTGGTATCAGGGTGATGTTTGCCTGATAGAATGAGTTCTGGAGAATGGGCTCTGTTTCAATCTTTTGGAATAGTTTGTAGAGAATTGGTATCAGTTCCTCTTTGAAGATTTGGTAGAACTTTGCAGTGAACCTGTGCAGTCCTGGGCTTTTCTTTGTTGGGAGATTTCTGATAAGAGCTTCAATCTCTTTTATTGTTATTGGTCTGTTCAGATTTTCTATATCTTCTTGGATCAGTTTTGGTAGTTTGTGTATGTCCAGAAATTTATCCATTTCCTCCAGATTTTCAAATTTGTTGGCATATAGTTGTTTATAGTAGAAAAAGTCATCAAATTTTAAGTTTGTCATCTTTGTAAGTGAAAAAAAAAATTCTGGGCTATTTCCCAGGTACTACTAGTACATGGCTTCAGAGTTTTAAGATCTAGACATAAATGAACAAGAAAATGACTTTTTCTGAATGTCCCATCTTTGGCAAACTATCAGCTCTCTCCCGTTCTCAAAAGTATGTGTGGCAAATTGGTTCACTTTGGCAAATCTTGCTCAGAGAGCAAGCGTGTCTTGTGTGAAGGTTCACCCTCTCTCTCCTCTGTAAAGTGATTTATACACACACCATTAATTCTATAATTCTTAGCACAATGCACAGTACAAGGGGAAACTTATCTAATATTTAAAACTTTTGTTTAAAGTGTCTTAAATGTCATGCTTTGGAACTGAAGATCTTATGAAAGTTCTAAAATACATTTGCGATTGCTCCCTAATCTTCTTTTAGGTATGGCCTCCAACTCTGAGAGCCAGGTGGGTGAAACTGGCCCAACAGGCAAAAAACAAATTTCCAGTGAGGTACAGTTTGTTTTTATTTACACTGGTTAGAAATTTCATATTTGACATATATCCTAAATCAAGCTTTTATAGCTGTGCCTCCAGCCTTTGGCCAGAACTGCCTTATCTGGTCATCCTATAACAATAGGGCTGTTGTGATTTCAAAGAATCTAGCCCCTTTAGAATTTTTCAGGCTCACTGATGCTTGGGATCCCAAAGCCCTTACCATTTTCTATAAGGCCTAATTCAGTACCCTCCTCATTACCTCTCTGACTTAATCCCTCATCACTTTCATGCAAAATTGTTCCAACTGGCAGTAAAATATGGTCACTTATGGGGGTGGACAGGGATAGGAATATGAATGAGAATTAAAATGAATAAATTAATTAAGATTAGTGAATTTATGCTCTTTTTAAAATTCATCTCTCTCACAGCCTAACAAAGTTTCTGAATTTACCTTGAGAGTTGATTTAGATAAGGGAGGACATGCAGAGTATTTCTCAGATGGAGCCATATATTCATTTATTAATTCAACAAATATTTTTCCAAGGTCTATTATTGATTACTCTGCCAAATGCATTCCACCCCAGTCCTCAAGGACCTTCCATTCTAATGTACATTTTAGAGTTTTTATGTCTTCATTATCACCAACAGGTTATTAGCACATGTTAGACAAGTTAGTATAAATATAGCAACCTGTTCATTGCAACTCCTCTTCTTGTTCCTTATTTGCTCTTTTTCAATTGTCCTGTGACAGCCATGAAAATTTCATAGACGGCCTAACCATTTGTGGCCTATATTATCAACTCAGGTAATTTTTACATAGGTAAAAAACCCCTTATCCATTTTTCTTTCTTCTTTAGAACAACTAATAGTACCTTAGCTCCTAAGAAGCATATCTTGAGTTACAGACAAATTACAAGTAACTGGGCTCCCAGACATAGCTCTTACTACTATCTGGGATAGAACGATTTAAGTGATCAACAGAGGACCATGGTCTCACTCAAGTAATCTCTATCTCAGGGAAAATTTAATGAAGTACATGTTCCATGTTCCTATGTTCCTTTATAAGGAAGTACCCTCTCCATTATATTTTAGTATTTCCTGTATTTAGCTGCTTTAAGTAAATGTCAGTGAACATGATACAAAGAACACTAACTCTTCCTCAACCTGTTAAACTTCTTTTTCTTCCTCATACGACTTATAAACAAAAATGGAAGAATTTAATATATGTACACAGCTGCTAATATTCTCTCCCTGTTCTTTTCAGACATTTTCGCCTTATATAAACAGTGGGGATGGAATTATAAATACCGTTATTCTACCTCCGTGTTAATACTCTTATTATCTTGCATAAACAGAAGTGAACAAATACGTACATGACACCAATCAATCCCTTTTTTAAAAATGTAGTTTTCATATTTCTAAACAGTAGAGGAAGAATTTAATGAATTCAACATGTCATTACCTGTTTATATTTTGAATGTTAATAAAGTAAAACCAAATTATTGCTTAAGTTCTTTTAGACTTACATCAGCTATTAACACACTCCATGCCAGCACGGGGCTGGGGGTGGGTGAGATGACTGGTGATGAGTCCACATCCGCTGGGTCAGTGGGTAGTGTGCTTGCGAGGCTGGGGAAGATACTAGGAGATTTCAAACTGCTGAGCAGGTAGGAGATATTTGTGGGGAGTGAAGGAATTTTTTTTGCAAAACAAATTGCTAGGAAGAGATCACTTAGGTGCATTAGGTGAAAAGAAGATCAAAACCAACCTAAAAGTGGTCTAAAGGGACTAGGAAAAAGGCAAATCACTACTTTTTCCATCTCATTTGTTTCCCTTCTTCCCTTATGTACTTCTCTTTTCTTCTCTCATCACTTTACATTCTTTCTCCCTCTATTGTTCAGGTTCTTTCTTCTACATCTTTGTAACAAAAAGGCATTGAGGAACAATTTTAGAGGACAGTAAGACAAAAAAATAAAATAAATAAAAAGAATTTGGAGAAGACTTATGATAATATACTGCATATATACATATGACCTATATTTGATTGACCAAGAAAGAGAAACTGGGACTTTTGAGACTTAAAAAATTCATGGTATGTCTGGTCATATTAATCCCAGACCAGCTGGCTTTTAGCATTGCTGGAAAGAACTGTAATAGGATGGGGGTGGAGGGGGGGAGAGAAAAACAGAATTTTACTAGATTTATATTTACAAAGAAAAGACTTCTTTAGAGATGTTCATTGAAATTCCCCCAAGGCTATTTTTGAACTTATACATAGACAATATCAAGAGAAGGAGCTTAGGAATTCTCACAGGGTTTAGGAAACTACTAAACCCCGTGTATTATGTTCATTACAGTCCACTCAGGCAAGTAAAGGATAACTAGAGCATGGTATCTCACAGTGAATAACACGGTTGGTTACTTTACTTGGCTGACATATGAAGACAGGGACATAGGAGCAGAGCCCTCCTTATGAATACCATAGAGAGACACACAGATTTATCTGAATGTGTAGGACATGAGTGATAAGCTGTAAGGTGTCACCTGTGAAATACCTAAAACCATTCCTTACCCAAGTACCAACTTCTTAGCCCAGACTTATTGGGAAAAAAATTTAATACTAAGATTATGGGAATATTTTATCTGGTCACCGGGGTGGAAGAAGGTTGCTGAGACATATGACAACATTCAATGCCTAAACAGGAGGAAGAGAAGAGAAAGAGGAAACACAGAAAGGATAGTGAGGGCCAAAAGAAGGGTGCCAGCTTTGGAGACTCTAATGAATAAATGTAGAATCTCAAAATAAGAGAAATAAAAGAGCATGGCTTGAGGGAAATACCAGTACACTTTTAGAATTTGAGGAAAAAGTAAAAACATTTACCTCTTGTCAATATTATCATCATTGCCCCATAGGAGGCTCCTATTTCTTCTACTCTTACATACACAGGTAACATTCTTTTCCAAAGGATTAGCTTTCTGTGGTAATGGTGGTAATGATGGCTGCCGTACATTAGTGGCAAGCTGGGAATGAAACCCTGACCACTAGGCTATCTCAGTTCACTCTATCTCCTCCAACATGTTCAGTCTACTTTCTGTGGTTTCTCTGAGACCTGTGGCAAAAGACACGTGTGGTAGGGGCAGGCCTCCTAACTGGAACATATGGCTCCAGCAAAACAAACACTCTAACTTCTCACTATGACTTTCTGGTTTTCTTTTTCTCTTTTTTCCCCCCTTTTTTCTCCCAAGCTATTAATCTCCAATTTCTTTTCTACCAGCTGGGACCCATGTTTGTTAACTTCAAAGACATACACCAGATCCATCCATTCCCCTTACGGTTCTCAATTGTACCTACCTCATTCTTGAGCCCACATGAACCTGATCGTGTGTATTCTCCTCAGCTCGCAGGTTGCTGAGCAATTCTGGAGAAAAATCACAAACTGTACAGCCTTGTACTCCTCCAGAATTATGGTTTCCAGCTTGAGCTGGTGTTTTAGAACTACTTTACAATTCTTTTATTTGTTCCTGGTCTGTTTCCCTTTTCATTCTCCAGTTTCCTTTATCACTCTACTTAATTCCTTATAACCAACCCCCTAACCTTCATTCTCAGCTATTAACCTTGCCTCATTTACACAGAGAAGACAGAGGCCATCAAATGGCATTTCCCATCATTCCACCCTTGTCACTGAACCCACCTGTAACATCTGAGACCTTTTTCTCTAGCACTGATGACTTCTCCAGGATCTTACTGTATCAATTACCCCTCCTTTCTTTTGTATTTTCAATTTTCCTACTGCCAGCCAGTGTGCTTTAACTGCCCTTATCTAAACTACCAAACAAACCATCTTCTGTGGACCTGATCTTTCCCTCCTTTGTGCTACCTTTAAGCTTCCCAAATTCCCATTGTTTCTTAACCCATTAAAATCTTGTTTCTTTAGTCCTGTTTATAACTAAACAGTTTTGGCTAAAGTCACCAAAAATTTCTGAATTGCTAATCTCCAAGGTCCATTGTTTACCTCATTGTTTTCTTTCTTTCTTTTTAGAGTCAAAGTTCACTGAGGTATAATTTACATACAATAAAATTTACCCTTTTTATACCTTTTTACCACTGTATAAGTTTTGACTTTTATGTTGGTTCCCTGACGTCCATCAAAAAAAGCCCAAGTCTCAAACCCCTTTCCTTCACATACAGATCCCTTTGGAATCTCTTAGGTGTCTCCCCCTTATAACCCATTATCTAGTCACACCAGGCTACTCAATGTTCAAGAAAATGTGCTATGTACATTTATACCTTTTGGACTTTCTTACTGTCTTCTCTCTATAAACACATTTTAAAAAATATATATAATATATTAAATAGTAATTAGTATTGCCACATCAATTTCCATATAGAATCATAAAACTGGATGGTATTTTGAGAAGCTGATGTTTTCCAAATAGAATTCATCCATCAAAATGTTACTTTCTCAAGATCTCTATCATTTTACTATTATGGGTTAAATTATGTTCCCCACCCCCTAAATTCATATGTTGAAGTTCTAGCCCCAAGTATCTCAGATTGTGATTATATTTTGGAATAGGGTCATTGCAGATGTAATTAATTAAGATGAGGTTATACTGGAGTAGAGTGGGCCCCAAATCTAATATGATTTGTGTCCTTATGAAAAGCGGAAATGTGGACACAGACATGCACACAGGGGGAATGCAGTGTGAACATGAAGGCAGAGATTGGAATGATGCTTCTACAAGCCAAGGAACACCAAAAATTGCCAGGAAAACACCAGAAGTTAGGTGAGAGGCATAGAACAGATTCTCTCTCACAGCCCTTAGAAGGAACCAGCCCTGGTGACACATTGATCTTAGACATCTAGCCTCTAGAACTATGAGACAAAACATTTCTGTTGTTTAAGCTACCCAGTTCATAGTATGTTATTACAGTAGCCTTAGAAAACTAATATACTTAACCTACCATTTATTCATTCAACAAATATTTACTATGCGTCACAAAACTTTCTAAGCACAGGGTATACCATCATTGACAGATCAAGTTGTCTACCTTCATGGAGCTTAAAATCTAGTAAACAGACATTAAACAAGAAAACAAGTAAATTAGTTATGTTATGTAATTTTACTCTGTGCCCCACACTGACAGTCATAAGAATTTATCCTCTAAACACTTTAACTCTTGAACAATGCTCAGGGCATTAGTAATACTTAAAAATATTCCTAAATATCATGCCCTATTATTTTCCTTACATTCTTTCAATCTCTATATAAGCCTGAAATATCCTAAAGATTAATGAACTTAAGCTGTTCTTTAGACTTGCTGAATTAAGCATCGTTTTAGGAGTTTCATCGGTACTAGCAAACAAACATGTTACTTCACACTGTACAAAATAATAATCAACACAATGAAGTCTCAGAGTGGGGGTAGGGTAATCCAAAGGCAGTGCATAAGTTAAAAGTGTCTGGACAGGACACCCCAACAGCTGGATTTCTCAGTTAGTTCATCAATCATTCAACACATATTTATAAGCACTTACTATGTGCCATACCCTATGCTGAAGATAGTAGAATTGTGGATACAGCAGACATTGTGCTGATCCCACTGAGCTTACATTCTAAGGGGAAAAACCTGAACAACTAATCTCACGGTCTGTTCCTTAATTATGACTGTGATAAAGATATATGAAGAGTTCTAGGAGAGTACACGGGTCAGGGGTCTTGCTCATGAGGGGATTCTGAGGAGGCTTCCTTGAGGAAGTGATGACTGAACACTGCTTTGGGGTTGGGGTATGGGCATTTGTGTGAGAAGAAATCACAGAGTCTTATGTTTCTTCTTCCTCGTCTCATTTCACCCACGTGCACACATTTCAAATACTTCAAAGCACTCTTCAAATATACTAAGAACACCCAAACTAAACACAAGAGAAGGACTCTCCAGAGGAAAGGGGCCAAAAATAGGAGAACCCCCCCCATCTCACCATTTGTTTTGAAAACACCCAAAATGATTAAAACATAATATAAACTAAAACATATGAACTAATCACTTGCCAAGTTTCATTTTGAAATCAAAGCCGTTTTTGAGGTTCATAAACTGAAAAAAAGAGTCTTCAAATATGAACTCGTATTTTTCTTTTCTTGTCCCTCAGTTGGCTTGAAGCATTTACTGTTAGGCTGTACGGAGGGAAAGGGATCCAGCTGGTTTGAAACATGTGGCATACATCTACTTGAAAGTAAGCTCCATGACATCAGGATTTTGTTCATAGTTGTATCCCTGATAAGTAGAAGAGTGCTTCGAAGATAGTGGGGGCTCTACAGATACCTGCTGAATGATTAACTGAATGAATATTCTCAGCCTTTAAGGGAGTCTCCAATTCTCTTTTCTAACCCAAGCCATATCCTGCTTTAGGCCAGTGGTTCTTAACCTAGGGCTACTTTTGCTCCCACCAGGGGACATTTGTATTTTTGACTGTCACAGGTGAAGAAGTTGCTAACTGGTATCGATTGAGTAGAGGCCAGGCTTGCTGCTAAACATCCTATAATACACAGGGCATCCCTGCACAACAAAGATTTAACTGGCCCAAAACGTCAAGAAGGCCAAGATTATAAAACCCTGCTTTGGGCCCTTTGTTTCTACTGGGCTGTGCCTGCGAGTCTAGTCCTTGGTATATCTGGAAGGAGTTCAGTCCTGAGGAAGTACACCAGAAGAGTATCATTGCTTCATCTTCATTTTCTTTGTGACCCAACAGAACTGCCCCACTCTAAGACATGTTCAGAGAGAGCCAATTTTGTTTTTGCTTTCATTCAGTCAATATACAGTTGCTGGAGAAACCATCTGAAAAAATCTATCCCTACAATGCCAGTGAATAATTTTTATAGCATATTGGTAATTTCCCTGAGTTTACCTAAGAATCTATTCTAATTTGAGTAAAATTAGCTTGTTTAGTAACTAGTCATATATCTGTAAGAAAAAGGAACTTCCTCCTCAAATTCAATCAGTTTATTTGTGTCTAGTCAGGATCAGCACACCAGTCTAGCTTTACTCATGATAAAAAAGATCAACTTAAAGAATTTCATCAAGCCCAATAATGTGCCTTTAGAGAGACTGAGTTTATAGTATTTCCTCTGCCACCTTCCCTGCTGTGCATGTTAAAATACTAGTATCTGATTTCAGTTTCAAAGGAGAAACTTCTTGGTGCCAGAGGAGGGCATGTGCCGATTTCCCCACTATGATGGTTGCTCCAGTAATCTTGGTGTTGTGGCATGTATCCCAGTTGCCATAGTGACTGCATACACTCACAGTGTAGCTTTGTGATTGGTGGGGAAGACACATTTTGCAGAAGATTTTTGGAGGAATAAAGAAAAGACACAAGAAAGAAAGTGAGAGTGCCAATAAAGAGGCTCAGCAGAGAGAAGTCCCAGATGATCAGATTCTTGGAAATCAGGACAACAGAGATTACAACTACTACTATAAAATCAACATAAACTTTCCATTCAATGGCTGCCTCTGTTAGGAAAATTTCAAGTATGGGGACACAGAACAGACATAAGATATTTTAAAATAAAAAAGTAAATAAATAAACCTATTGATATATAGGGGTGACAAAAGGGGTACGGGAAGAAAACAAATGATACAAGGCAAGGAAAAAAAAGACTATCTGAGAACAGTAAAATTGGAAGTTACACTTCTGTAGAATGGCTGACTTATAGAGAGGCTAGTCCTGAGGGAATTACTTAAGTTCTGGGTGCTTCTGTTTCCTCCCTACAAGTGGAAAGAAAAATAATAAATATGACTTCTCTCTAACTGTTTAACAGGGATCTCCTTAAATATCCCAATGGTTTGATATTACAACAGATGAATATGATGCAGAGACTCATTCCATAGTTTCTTAAAGTAATGAGAGCTTATAGAGTGACCCTGTGTACCTAATTTTGTTATGCATACAATTTTAAGGTATACAATTATTACAGAAACCAAGGCATGTCTGCAATGTAAAGGGTCCAAGTGGTGAATTGTTGAAGTTTTTAAACAGAAAGGAAGAATAGGAATAGGATGTTTGCTGATATGAGGAATGAATGGAGTGAATTGAAGAGAAAACTGGTCTAGAAAATTATCATGATAAGTGATTCTAAGTTTCTTGATGTCCAGGTTTATATCTTATAATGTTTTATTACACATACTTCAGACTAATATGTCCAATGCCCACTGTACATCCATATCTTCCTGTTTTAAAATGCCTTTCATCTGTATCTTGGGCCATTAGTTCTCTCTTGGCCTGTAGCCCTCTTTATAAAATGATCTACTGGACAATTTTAGATGGATATCTCAAAAGAACTCAAAATTCAGCATGTCCAAAGCTGAGCTCATCTTCTCCTTCAAACTTTCTCATCCTCTTATGTTCTCTATATGAGTAAATGGCATCAATATTACCTCTCTGCCCAACTTCCACACCTGGGAGTCACCTGTTACTTTTTCATCACCCCTCAAATAATCACCAGCCCACACAGATTTGCCATTCTAATGTAATTTTTTTTTAATTATCAAAAGAGGGTTTTGTGCATAAGAAAGCAATATTTACAGTTAATTGGGTTTTAAGCCAATATTTATTAAATTTAAAAATTAAAAGAGCCTAGTTTTCTTTATACATTTACCTTTTACACACACATGCACCCACCCACCCCTACACACAAATATATTATTCTATTTATTAATCTAGTAATTTTTGTATAAAATTAAAAAAAATCACTTTCAGGAAGGGTGAGGTTACTACATAGAAAATCTGGGACCTCAAACTACTGGTCAGTCAGTTGGAAGAATGAGAGTTAGGGGCTGATCTGGGAGCACCTTCCACAGCATTTTACCAGGGCTACCAGTGAATATTATTATAGTCAGTATGACAATGAGGGATTTTAAGTCTATATCCTACAAAGGGAATTTTACAACCCCTGTCCTCTATGTTCAAGTTCCACTTTTATCTAATTATTTTATAATCACTTTCCATTTTATAGCCTGATAAAGGTAGACAGGATTTTGTGTCTCCACTAAACAGGTTTCTTGATTCTGGTGACCTTTCACCTCATGATGTTTCTCACATTTTCACTCTCTCATCTCTGCTGCACCAAATTAGCTCAGGCCACCATCATCTGTCACTTGTAATATTGCAACAGTACACCGTACTATGTTCTCTTATGTTTCTGAACCTTTGCACATGTTACTTCCTGTGTTTAGAGCACCATATTCCCTTATAAACATTTGCAGAATGAAAAAAATTAATAAATGCCTTGGATGTTGCTGCTTTGGGTGCTGAACAGAAATGCGGCCTATCTAATATTCCAGATAAACCTGCATAAAGCACTCTTACTCTCAAAATTAATTTTGAAGAATCAGAAAATTTTGCCATGGAGAATCATGGGGCCCATACCACAATATTAGGTTTTGCATTTAATAAAAACACCTGCATACTCAGGGAAAGCAGCACTCATTCTTCAATTCATCCAAGTATTTACTGAACACCCTCTATGTGTCAGGCACTGTTCTAGGCACTGGGGATTCCTCAGAGTACAAAACAAAACAAAACAAAACAAAAACAAAAAATCCTATACTCATGAGGCTTCTATTCCATGTCAAGGGAAAATAAATATGTAAATAAAACATATATTATGTCTGAAAGGAATAAGTACTATGAAGCAAAGAAGAAGGTACAATTCTAAACTCGGTGGCCTTTCAACAATTTCCCTAGACTGGTGGGTCCAAAAGTTAATTAGGGAAGGATCAAGAAAGAACCGAATAGGATTAGAGACTGTCCATAGTGATTACAGGCACTTCTTGAGAAGTTTAGCTACAATGGGAACCAAAGAAATCAGACTGTAGCTGGAGCGAGTGTGGGTCACAAGAGTATTTTTAAAATGAGAGAAATTACAACGTGTCTAATATGCTGATAGGAAAGATTTGGTATAGAGAGGTGAGCTTTTTCAGGAGTATTGCTTGTGAGTGTGTGAGAGGGGGCAGGCCCCACTGCACAATGAGGGGGGCTGGGACAGGGGTATACAGAATTTATCCACAGTTGTACGAGAGAAGGCAGAGTATGGGAGCACAGAGGCAGATGGGAGGGTAGGTTTGTTGGAGAGTGCTTATGAACTTCTTTTTTGATTGCTTCTATTTTCTCAGTGAAGTAGGAAGGAAGGTTGTAAGTTGAGAGTAAGGATAGCGGAAGAAAGTGTTGGAAGACAGAGAGAGGGAAAGATGAAATACTCGTGTAGAGATGTGGGAGAGTGAATGGACAGGGAAACATATATAATTGCTGGGCAGCACTAAGGGCCTGCTTGAGTGATCATGAATCAAAAGTGAGAGTCATCAATTTGCTTTTGTGTTTTTCTCTGGCCACATTAGCGGGCATATAGGCATGGAATAAGTAAGGAGTTGCACATGATCAGCATAGTTGAAATTTGCCAGGAGAGCACAATGAAGCAAGAGAAGGTCAAGGGAGTTAAGGATGTATGCAAGGAAATGATTAAAAGGTATATGATGAAGTGAGAATGTGAGTGGCTATAGGTAAAATCAATGAATTAGAGGTACTAGCAGATTCAAGGAGGTATTTTAACAGGGGTTACAGAAGGATTGAGCTGCAAAGCTATCAGGCAGTAGCTGCAGAGTGGGATGCTTGAAATTGAGATTATGGAAAGTTGTAATTATTAGTAATTAAAAGTTCAAAAGTATAGTCAGGGAATGGAGTAGCTATGATAGAGTGAAGGATAGATCATGAGAGAAGTCCAAGAAATTGAGATGAGGTATGGGAAGGATTTTATATTTAGGCACTGAAATGACCAAGAATTGTGATGGGGTAGAAATGAAAAGAGCGTTAGTGAACCAGTGGCTAAAATCTTCAAGAAATTGGGAGTGGTTACCAGGGGGTTGATAGATGACTGCTACAAGGGGAAGTTAAGGGAACGCTGGCCTTTCCTACCCCCTCCTCAACTTTTCCTCTCTCACTTTCCATCTTTCCAGTTTATATGACTAGCATTGGCAAACTTTGATTTTCCAAGACAGATAGCTATAAATCACAAGCATGTTCCCTTTCTCCTCTCTATTTAAATTATTTCCACATCTTAAGAATACTACTCTGCTATAAAAAAGAATGAAATACTAGCATTTGAAACAACATGGATGGACTTAGAGAAAATTATATTAAGTGAAACAAGTCTCGCACAGAAAGAGAATACCATGTTATATTTGTGGGAGCTAAAATAAATAAATAAATAAACAAATATACAAACAAATAAAGGGTGGGGGGAAGACACAACAAACACAATAATTTCTTGAACTTGTTAAGTAGACAGATATGATGTAGTTGGTGGGGAGAGGAGACAGGGAGTGGGGAAAGAGGAATGGGTAAAAGGACACAAAAATCAACTACAATGTATATTGAGAAGTTAAAAAATAATTAATTAATTAATTTAAAAAAAGAATTTCCACTTTCAAATATTTACTCTCCTTTTTCTGCATTTTGGACCATCAGTACTCCAGCCAGTCACTCTCTTTCCTATCATTCAGTTTAATTTTCTTCATGGTATGAATCACTATCTGAAACTATCTTATTCATTTGTTTGCCTTTTAAAAATTTTTTTGAGGGGGTGTCCTATTTTCCCTCTTTAGAATATAAGTACTATAAGGGGGAAAGACTTGTGTATTCTGAGCCTGGAACATAATATACCCTCAAAACTTCCATAATGAAATGATGAACAACCCCCTAACATGCTGATGAATCTTTATTCTCTCAGGTTCACACAATGGCCTCACTTTACCGTCCTACCTGCTTCTCCCTACTCTTGCTCAAACAATCCATTTCACTCAGTAAAGTCATTTCACGCTCCCCCAGAACATTGTGTTAGTTTCTCTCTTGATAGATTTCATCATATTTCCCCCTTGTTTATAATGTCCATTCTGCACACACCAATTCTTCAAGGCCCAGCTTGGGTCTTACTTCTTGAATGGCTTTTCCACGATTACTGTGAGACCTGCTCACTTCTCTTTTCTCGAATATACTGCTATCCCTAATAACATCATCTGCCTTATATTTTCTAATTGCTTCATGTGTGTTGATATACTCTTTTCACTTTGAATATAGGTTTATTTTTGCTCAGGAACATAAACCTGACTTACATCCTGGTACACTCAATAATAACTCACAATGTAGGACAGATAATTAATGTTCAAAAAAAATACTATGGCTTCACTGGATAGCTTCATTGACTTCTGTCTTCCTCAACAAACTGACAAATTCAACTCCTTTACTGCCTTTTATTCTACTGTTAGCTAAACCTGACTTTTCTTCCTATTCTATATATACCATTTTCAAAACCAGAACCAACCCCACTGCCTATCACACAGAATTCTACACACCTGCATTTCAATTTCTGTAGGCCATTACTGTTCCTGGATTCTCTTGGCAATTTTAGTGTATTCAGGACATAGCTGCCAAGGATCATCTTCCTTCTTGATTGCACTGATCACTTTTTTGTTTTTAAGTCCCTGCATTTTTCTTTAATTAAACTTTTTGTACCCTATTAGAATTTATTTTTCTTTGGCTCCATCCTTGGTCTGTTTCTTCTCCACTTTCTTTTCTTATATTCAGTCCCCATTTCTCACTCAATTTCCCCTTTGTCTCATTTGTAAGAATTGGCTTTCACACCTGCTTTTAAAGTACTCTGTATATTTAGAACAGTTTTTCAAATAATATAAAATTTGTAATATTTATGAATAAATGACACAATGCCAAGATATTCTGTCTCTTCTTTCAAATAACATCTGAATATGCACCTGCACTACTAAATTCTATATTTAAGATATTGAATAAGTATCATTCACCCATCTGTTTTCATTCTGTCTTGCATTTTTCAGGACCTGCTTGAGAGTTGTATTGTGAGGTCTTTTGAACTGGGGACTGTCTAGCATAGTTCACAAACTGGCCTTTGCTCTCTGCACATTCATGTTTCTTTGACAAATAATAATAGCCCACTGTGCATTTTTACATTCCACTCATAAATCCCTAGAAAAAGGGAAACTAACAACTAGGGATTATAATATAAACACTGAAACAAAACTAACCTATTACCAGGTTTTGCTACAGTAACCTATACTTCCATAGACCTACATTCTAATAAATAATTACCTACTTAAGTTATTTGTAAATTGTTCCTTTGCTAACATTATGTACAATATCAAATACCTATGTGGTTTACAGGACAGGGAGAAACAACCAGAACATTACATCTATGTGGGGATCAGAGCAAAAGCAGCAAAATAAGAGGTTTACTCTGTTGGGTGCACAGTTTGTAAGAATTAGTCTCACAAGTAGAACTACTTGACAAAATACGTGCCTGCTCTCCAGCTTCCTCTTCTCCCCTCCCTTTTCCCCTTCAATACTCCAGATCTTTCTTCAATAATGGAAGACTTTCTTTTTTTCTCCCCACTCTATTCCAGGTGGGAAATGTATCATTTTGTGTGAAAAATCTGTTTTTCTTGGGAATATAACAAATGGTCTGATTGAAGCTGCTCTGTGAAAACAGCAGTGTTTCTAATAAAGGAGGAGGGGACTATAACTTAATGGGTGGAGCTCCTCCATATTTATCTGCAGATGAGCCACATTTAAACTCCAGTTTTCAAAGACCAAAATGTAACTACTGTTTTGTTACTGCAGTGGCCACTAGATGGCAGGTCCAAAAATCTGACTGGAGCCTCCAGGGAGGGCAATTCTTACATGGGAAGCAGAATGTTAATGGCACTCAATTTAGCACTGGTTTATCAATAAGCCTTTGCATTTTGCCAAAACATCAGGTGGATAAGACACTATCCATGTTATGTCACAGGACTGTAGTAAGAAGTAGTAAGAAGGAAGTCCTTTGATATCTTGGTTTGTAGAGCACTGTCATAACATATTCCCACATCCAGATGCAGCTTCTGACTTCCATCAACAGACATTCTCAGAGCTCGTTTTTATAAATGTTCAGGTGTGTTTCATTATCTAATGGTCTATGCAATACTTTGCCATAATCTTAGGGATGTAAAAAGCATTTGCCTAATCTGCCTCTGTGGACACAAACAGAGGATGTTATCAGGCTGGGGTGAGGGTATGTATAGCTGAACTCTATTTAACAGTATACATTTACCAGAAATTCTAATTTAGTATTACATATGTATATTCCAGGTACTGGAGGGGGACGATATATTTATGTGAATTGTTTTGGAAAAGAAAATGTTGACATATAAGAGACCTATTATTTAATAGATTAAGATAATTAAGCTTTATGATTGAAAGTAAGTAAATTTAGAACAAATTCTTTGTTGTACACAGTAAATTTTCATTTTCTTGCACTGTGATGGGAGACTCCTAGAAGTGGGTCTGATGAGACTATAAAAGAAGTTATTCTTGGACCAATTATTCTGTAGATAGATTGCGTCTTTCTGTTCATGATTCTTTTCTTTTTTGGTTACTAGATTATCCTGATATATGTGATTTAACAACATGGACACTGAGTACTTTTCTTTACCTTTTAATTAAAGAACTGACCTTATGATTTTTAAAAGTAGAGAATCACAAGCTCCGAGATAATTTATCATTCTCACTAGAGAAAATGTGTTCTAAAGTCAAATTTATTTTTGTACAAAAGCTGTGACATGCATTTTGATATACATTTAAACAGCCATGCCAATTAAAATTTCATAACAATGAAAGCAACGTAAACTCAATTATAGTCATGCAATTCACTCATCACTCACCTTTTGTTCCTTTTTTCTTTTAAAATTTAGGTAAAATAATAACAGTTAACATGTATATTTGGACAGTTAAATGTCTACACGAGGTACCAGAAGAAAAGGGCATATATACTGATCTTCAGAGTAAAAAAATAAAAATAAACCATTTTTTTTAATAAAGAATAACAATGAACTATATTGATTACATAGAATAAATTTTTAGATCAGCACTGACTTAAGTTAGAAGGCATAATTTAAAATAAGATGACAAAATAACTTGTGATGAAATTCCATGGTTAGTTCTACATAATTGTGGTAAAAAAATGCTCCAACTTGACTTTCCTAATAGAAAGAGCACTGGAATGGAAGCTGAGAGGCCTGGGTTCTATTTTGGTTTTGACAGTGACTCAATGTGTGAGATCCAGAGGGCATGACCCCTATGAGCTCTTCACTTCTGAAATGAGAGAATTTTAAGAAGAAAGTCTGGGATCCCTCTCTGCTTTTGCATTCAATATCCAGTTAATTGCTATGCACTGCAGATTTTTTTTTTTCCCTCTGAAATAGACTAATTTTTTCAGATGAGAGAAGAATGCTGTTATGGAGCTTATATTGAAAGCTAACATAGCCCTATCAACACTGTGGGCCTTAACTATGCAGGTGAAGCTAGAATTGGTTTTTCTTTCAATCCTCTTTTTCTCATTTTGCACCACTTGTCCACACAGTCCTCATTGTCTGTAAGTTTAAGTCCTACCCAAGAGGTCCTCCCTGACTCCTAGGTAGTCACTAGCTATTCAAAAACCCTTTTACCCTTCCTCATGGGCACATAGGTAAACTCCATTTCCCAGCCTTCTCTGAAGATAGCTATGGCCTTGCAGGATGTTGGTAAAAGCAACTTGTGTAAAAAGCTCCTGTGCAATCATTGCTTGCTCTCTTCGCCAGTCTTCTGGCTGGATGTTGCACCCAAGTTGAACCTGGAAGCTATGTGCTGAAGGTGATAGGGCCTCCACCAACCTGGATCCCTGACCAGTCTTTACATAAGCAAAAGAGAAACTTCTATTATGGTAAGCCACTGATATTTGGGGATTTACATATTATAGAAGCTAATATTACCTAAGAACCCTCCTAAACTAGAGATTGATTTTCCCTCAAAGACACTATTTATGTCTCTTTCACCATGTTTGTTCTCCATCTAGTAATGATTTCTTTACTGATGTGTAAGATCTTTGAGGACAGTACATGTGTTTTATTCATGCCCCACAGAACTCTAGCTAGTTGAATAAATGCAGAATAGAAGATAACTACTTTGGAAATTATAGAAAGTAGTAAAAGCATTTTTGATTAAAAAAAAAATCCTTCTAGTTTTTTAGTCTTATCCTATTTAGGTAGAAGGTAGGGATGATGAGGTTTTTTGTTGTTGTGTGGAAATGTACTGTGACAACTACAGCCTTTTAATATATTTGTGTACTGCTTTCCTAATAAGCATATTCTCAAAATAAAGTGCAAATTAAATATTTTGAAAAATTAAAACTATACCAAAGGGAGGAATACATGAAGAGATGAATTAAAAATCATGAGAAGTAGAGGATTTTCTAAAAATGTCTTCAGTTACATAGGGCTTCTACCTCTACAACCACCTATAAAATCATAGCTACAAACTATTACCTCAAATAGATCACTGCACTTTTTGGTGCTTTACTCTCAGTGTCAGTATTGACCTCTTTTGAGCCAAATTCCTTGGACATTTTCAGTTTTATTTTTAGTTGTCCTCACCAATACCCCTCCCTGAAATATCTCACCCTTGGTTTCCTTTACAATACTGGCCTGATTTTCCAATTCTCTGTCTCTACATCCCTCTCTTTTAACAAAGAACTTCCTTGTATTCTTCCCTGGGATTTTTTTCTCACAATTTCTCCTTGAGTCATCTCATCCAGTCTTACGGCTTCCTCTATACTTCCTCACTAATAACTTCTGACTCTCCACCTCCAGCCCAAGCCTTTCTCTAGAGCTTCATATATGTATTGCCTATAATCTCTTGGACATTTTAAGAAAATCTGAACATCTTATAGTCACCTTAATTAAATACAAGTCCCAAACTAAAAGCATTACTTGCCCTTTCACAGATGACATCTACTTAAAAACATTAAACTCTCTTTTACCTTCTCCTGTATCCCTTATCTAAGTTAGCTAATTAAATTCTAAATCCTATAGTGTTTTTGCAGTTCTTTTGAGATTTTTAGCCAAAATTGAGGACTAGAAAAGTAAAGGCAGATTAAAATAGGACTTCTTTTAACTCAGTGTCAGAGTACTACTATGAATTTATTCACCCAACCATTTAAAAAAGGTAAGAAGTACAGAATTAAAAAAAAAATTTTTTTTCCTATCCTTCCATCATACCAGAGTTCCATTATAAGCCTGCAGACAACCATGAGAGGTGTTCTGAGAGGGAACATTCTCATATTCGATTACTCACAATCGGTACTGATTTGAAATAAAATGGAATCAATGGAAAGGAAGGATTTTTGTAGAGGTGAGAGGAGCTCTGCTCAGTGCTGGTCCTTTGGTAACCTCTGCAAAACAAAAGTTTTAAAAATGTACCTAATGGCTAAACTGACAACAGCTCCAGGCCTGTGGTTCATATTCATTCCTGGATATAATTATAAGGGCTCACATTTATTTTAAATGTCATATTTTTCATTGACATTCAAATGAGATTTCTCTCTCACCTAATCAGTTGCTTTGATTTCCTGGCTAAAATTCATTCTTCAATGTTTTCCATGATTCTTCAACATTAGTGATAACTTCCTATACCAACTGTGGCCCTTTTTCTTTCCCTGGTGTGATATATTTATCATCTATTACACAAACCTCCTCTTTTGCTTCCTCCCTTTGCATCAGCAACCACAACATCTTACATTTTCATTTGACACACTGCTTACCTAAATTAGTTCATGTGTGTTCCCATCCATGGAAATTCATTTTTGTGTGACATAAATCCCTACCCTATTTTATTTTGCAGTAATAAAACTTTACACTGAATTGCCAAAGAGATAGGTAACCAACCACACAGTTTAAATTAAGTGCAAGATACACATATTTGAATATTCTGCTCTCTGTCTAAGATGTGTAGAGACAGGTCCTGTTTGTATCTGAGCATTCTGTCATCTTACACAAACTGTCAGAGTTAAATCACCTGAGAACAGTTTTCTCACTTTGATTCAAAAGTGACTTCTGCTATGTAAAAAAAAAAAAAAAAAAGCACAGTTATGAAATAATATGTGAATTAAAAATCTCATAAATAATGATTACAGTTGGGTTCAGTCTGTGAAAGAAGCAGCTCCATGACTTGAGCACATGCCAATGAGATTAAAACTCATCCAGAGTTGGCATTCTCATTGATTGTCGTCCCTCAGTACTTTCAATGGTTTCCAGTCCTTGTCCAAGCTAACCTTTGCTAGTGGTTGTAGCCACGGTAAATATCCTGTTTATTGGATTTTATTAGCATTTTAAATTTTGACATTTGGAAAAGCACAATCCTCCTTCTTTTTCATCTTGTCATTTTTAATGTATAAGTGTCCAGGCTCTTTCCAATTTTAAGTTTCTCCCTCCTAGCTTCAGAAGATTATAATTTTGGAAAGTCATGATTTATTCTACTAGTTGGTGGTCAGAACATATCAATTCCATACGAAAAATCTTGGTCTGTGGCATCATTCATACAATTTAGGTATCAAAGTTTATTTATGCCACAATTATTTGGCATTTTTGGTAAAACGGACTTTGATTTAAATCACCCATTTAATTAAGGTGGTTCTCCATTTTTGGTGTTACAGTAATAGGAATGTTAGACATTTTTACAGACTGTGAAGTTTTCAAAGTGCTTCTGATTCTCAGTATACTTTGTGGCATATGCAATGAGGTATTACATCCATTTTATGGATAAAGAAACAGGAACAGAGAGTGCTACTTTGGATCACACATGGTAAGCTGTGAGGCCAGAACAAACTCCTGTTCCAGTATTCTTTCCACTACATCATATCATTACTAATGTTTACCTACCATTGCATACGTCTTGCTTTTCAAATATCCAATTATCATGCCCTCTTCTGCACCAGTGCATATCATTCATGTCATATTCTGTTTTCTCTCTTTACTAGACTGGACCTAACCCCTTCTGTTCCCCACACTCCCCACTAGACTATGAACTGCTCAAGGACAATGATTCACCCATCTCTTTATCTCTAGCTCTTAATAAGATCCTACCACACTTTTGCTGAGTCTCTAGTGCTATAAATGTTCATCTTCTCTTAGCTGTGAACTGTTTTCAACCCATGACTTTTAAGAATATATTATACATAGTAGTATTATCTGAGAGCATGGTATTTCATCCATTAAGTAGAAGAATGAAAATATCAAGAGAGAAAGTGATTTATTTGAGAGTATCTGGTTAGTCTGTGACAGAGATATGAAACAAATCCTGGGTACCTCATGTTCAGGCCACATCTGCAAATGTACTGGGATCAGACTGGTTCTCACAGGAGGTTGTGTAAGCAGCATGAACAGTATTACCACATCCCTCGGGCAGGCTACAATTATTTAAAAGAAATGTGGCAAACTGGACATTTTGTTCCAGTCTAATTTATCTGTGTTCTGTATCTGTGTCTTCACTTCTAAGCACTAATCACTTCTCTAGGTGAGCTTAAGTACCTAATTATTAAGAGCCCTCCAAAATTTCTAGTGTCATCTTCAATACAGTTAGTGCCCTTTCTGTCCCATTTGCCCCCTGTGCTTGGTACTGAATCAGTACAGCAAATATCCCTAATGAAGAATCATGATACAGGGTTAAATTTACAAATTAAGCAATTCCTTTAGTTTTTATGTCGGGTCCTTTTATCTTTGAATCCCCACCCTCCATTAGCTTAAAATACATCCCACTGTGAAGCTGTAAAAAAACAATGCTACATGAAAATTCACAGAGAAATACTGAACCCTAGGACATTTTCCAGAATTCTTGTTACCTGTAAACTCTTGCATATATAGCATCAGATTAACTAGGCTTCTAGGAAATAGTAGGACAATATATTAGCAGATTTAATATTAATCTCTAGAATCCCAGATTTATTTTTTGTCCAGGTTAAATGCCCCTCTGATTATTATAGCAAAAATAATACAAAAAATCGATTACAACCATTAGTAGAGGCTTAAAATATTAACTTCCATAGCATTAACCCAATATCTATAATTAAATGCAGAAAAGCTAAGTAAATGCAATGGTAAGGTTGAGCTTCTAATTGCACAAAAGTCATAAAATTTAAAATTAAGGTTTCTAGTGCCACTCTGTCATTTCTACAACATTACTCAAATGGTTTTCTACAATATATGTTTAACTTAAATGTGCGTGTAGTAGAGTTCCTGGGAAAGAATACAAAGCAGAATAGATTAGGATTCAACTTGCAGATGTCTGTTTAGAGTTTTATATAATCAACAACACTGGAAAAATACACTTCTTTTTAAATTACAATGCCCCATTTGAGTGTTATCATATTCCTGTTTAGGAATTTGCACATTTTTCTTAGAAACTCTTTGACCTTCACTTCTGATTATAAACTAGCCATCCTCTGGAGACAAAAAAAGCATTTACATAATTAAGAAACAAAAACCAAACCAAACAACCTGTGGACTGTGATAGTACCTACAGGCCTGTTTCTTCAACATATCACAAAGGATATTCGGGGTGGGGGGAATTAATACTTAAAAAGAGTAATTCAGAATACTTAGGTTTATGGGTACATCCAGCAGAATAAGCAAAGGCTTTAGAGATGCATAAATAGGAACTCAAATCCTATTAATGCTACTTACTAGCCGAGGTGACTTTCAGCAAATTACTTAACCTCTCTGAATCTTTTTATCAGGTTAATAATATCCATTTCATAGGACTGTTAAAATAAAATGAAATAATATATGTAACACAGGTTCTGCAAATCTTAGAGTTTATAGTATTATATCAGCTATTACCATTAAGCAATGAATAACCATAATTTAATCATCATTTGGCTGTATATAGGTGCTCTGAAAAACAAAACAATAATCATTTAAAATTCATTTTATTGAAAGGTATGCAGAGTTTTCTTCTTCTTTTTTTTTTTTTTCTAATAGTTTCCTTAAGTTAGGTATTTGTCTATGGCTTATTACTGAGTGCCCAGATATGTTCAACACATGATGCATTGAGGTATATCAGCTAACTCTGAAGGCAGGCAAGTTAAATGAATTCTTGGATATTGGTCTGTAATGCCCAATATTCTCTTCAAATTTTATGAAACATTTGTGTCTAAATAGAAAATGTGCTTGAGAAATTCTAGTCCAACATGCAATTTAGAGAGAAAGTTATAAATCATAAATATAAGAGCTTAAAGCTAAAGTGCCACCTCAACCATAACTATAATAAAAACTCCTAAATTCATTCTGGCAGGAATAAATAAAAAATGGCAGAGCCTGTCGTGGATGGTGCAGAGCCCAGGAAGGTAAACAAGTAAGTAAACAGCTAAGGCAGGATTATCTTCATCTGGGAGGAATCCATTCCAGACAAATATTGGAGGAGTGAGCATGAGAGTGGAGGGAGAAAGTGTTTTTGCATTTGAAAGCAGTTAAGTTACCTTGTGGAATAAAAAGGAAATTTGTTTTTCCCTGTCAACAATAATCTCACTTGGGGTCTAGAAGACTAGTACACAAAAGATACATGTGTTCTACCTACTTGGTTTTTCTCCTCTGGCAGTGAGGTATGCAGGCAGGGCTCAGCTGAATCAGACCCACTCGGAATAACACAGTAAAATTCCCTTCCAAAGGTATAAAAACCAATTCATTAACAGTCTTCTTCAACATACTGATAACTTATTGTACAGTTTCTGGCACATTCACAGACAGGCTTTGTTTCTGGGAGTACTATAATGCAACAAATGGGTTTAACTGAAAGGTAGAAAGATCTATACTGAAATCATGAATCATGACTGATATCAGTTACTGAAACCCAAAAATCTTACACACATATGATATCCAGAAAAACATATAATAAATAATTTTGGGGCCCTATTAGCTCTCCTTGTGTTAAATCAGTGGTGTAGATGAGATTTCTTTGAACAGAGGGGAGCAGTTGGATCAATGAGCCGAGTATAACACAAGGTAATCAGGACGATCCTCACTGGTCCAGGCCTTAGTCCCTGTCTCTGACTTCTTACGATGTGGACTTCAGTTTCCTAACAACAATTAATAAATTGACTATAAAATTTTTAGGTAACATAAATTCTATTAGAAAATGGGATGTTTTCAGCATGATCCAAAGACCCTAGCTGTCTACTCCCAAAGATTTACATTCCCCAAGTCTCTTAACAATGCCAGCATATATTTATTATAATACAGTTTACACTTTTAAGACCAAACAAAAAATTAAGATTTCAGTAGTCATTAAAACAAAAATGAAAGCAATGACTATTTTCTGGGGAACAAAAGAGTTCTTTTTTTCCAATAGCTTAAAAGAACTTTTGAAGTCTTTTTCATTGAAGATTTTCATACAAAAATTATCTTTGAGAGTAAGCATGAAAAACTTCAATAGATGGGTAAATATTGTTAATTTAAATGTCTCCCTTCTCATTCCAGGAAACATCATAAAACCGGATGACAAACAAATTACAGATAATTCATTTGGCAACTCTCTGTTGAACATCTACTATGTCTCTGGCACTGTGCTAGGCAGTCAACAAGAGGGTCTTGCTTTCTGCTCTCACAGTTTGAGCAACACTTTTATCTCTTACTACCATTAAGGAAGTTAATGATAGTGTTAGTGAATCTGGTCATAGAGGTGAATTAAATTCAAAACAGTGATCATTTAAGTTTCATTTCATTAAAGAAGTTTTGAAATAATAGTTTATTTAGATCATTTAAGTGTTTGTTTACAAATTATTACCTTCTTGCTAAAATGCTAAGAATTGCCAACTAGGATTGTTTTTTAACTTATTAAAACATCTTTATAAAACACAATGATTTGGGAAACAAATCTATTTTATGTGAAAAGGCACATTATAAGGCCAATAAAATTACCTGAAGTACTTTTAAAAACCAGTTTTCCAATGTGTAGAGTACCTCCCAGGTATGTCAGAAAACCTTAACTCATTCTTTCAGTCTGTATTTACTTAGCACCAAAAATGAAGAACAGTATTTCTAGGAACTAATTTTACTTCATCAATAAATTTAGAAGAATGACTACCTGTTTCATGTGGTCATTATAAAGAAACCCTGTCAGAAAACTAAAATGAAACAGCTCATGAAGTTGATGCACGTATTAGAATATAAGAATTCTGCTTACACTGCTTTTTTCTTGGGATGGCATTATCCGTGAGTATCCTTGTATATAAAGGAGGGAAAAGCTGCTTTGGATACTTATGCTCCTGGATAGGCTGATCAAAAAGGAATATAAACTCAGTTGTTTCTGGATGCCACAGAATAACTTATAGATTTTTGTATATAACTAAAAGAACTGCTAGTGTCTTTAGAGTGCTCAGGATAAAAGCCATTTACTCTGTTTTCAGGTTGATCTGAAAATAGCCCTTCCCAGGACTTTCTGTCTCCCACAAAAACTACCATTTGTATACCATTTTATAGTTTGCAAAATGCTTTCATATGGATTATGTCATTTAGTTAGAAGGCAGAAGTATGCGGGGATTAAGAGCATTGGCTTTGGAACCACAGAGACCAGCATGTTTACCAAAGCTACTTACTAGTTGTATACCATTGCTTGAGCCACTTGATCACTTTAAGTGTAGATTTTCTCATTTGTAAGTTGGGAATATCACCTACCTTTCAATGAGGTAGAGATTAGCAATAGTGCAGGTAAAGTGCTGTTATCATGAATAACCCATAGCAGGGACACCAAGGACTTTTCAATAGTCTGTTTCTCTTCATCAGGCTGGGGGCAGGGGGTCTTCACAGTTACTTAGGAGTACATAATATAAGCCTCTAGTTAAAATAATGGTCTCTTCAAATCTTAGATCTGAACCATCTTCATAAAATAGTTCTTTAATTCATGGCCAAAAAAAAAGCCTTTCCATACACTCTCAGAGAGACAATCCTCCTTCTGGAGCAAGATATAAAATTTAATTGTAGGTCTTCTTTAACCCTGAAACTATTTTCCCTGAAGCAACCCATGTGCTGCCATTAGATTTTATTAGGTGGGCTAAAATAGAGTCAGAAGGAGATTTCTTTACACAATAGCTGTCCCTACGGAACCTTGAGAGAGTCAGTTAAAATTTTCTAATGAAGAATTTCCGAGATCCATAAGTATAGGAAAAATCTTGATGGCCTCTCTCCCTTACTGATTCATTGATAATTCTCAAATGTTGTGCTGGTACAACTAGAGTAAATTGCTATATTCTGCACAGTGTAAAGTGGTGGGTGTAGATGTTTTCGGAGCTAGTCAGTCTCTCTGGCAGCCGACTGAGTCACACTTGTGCTTTGTTGCCCACTTACATCTTCAGAGAGCAGCCTGGGTGGGGATGCTCATCAGATGTGCTCATTTAAGGATAAATCCATTTGAATATTATAATAACATTTGGCAAACCTCCTCTACTGAATGGTGAACCTGGCCCACTGCCTCTGAAAACTATTGCTTGGACAGGCAACTTAGGTCCTTTGACTTTCTTCACATGATAGAACACATTCAAGACCTTCCAATCAAACACCCGGTATGAGTCCTGAGTGCTGTTCCTGTTCATCAAATGTTCTCAAGCTCCTGGTTTGGATCAGTGGCTTAAAAATATGCAGTTAGTCTTTCTGCAACATAAAACTTTTTTATTATGACTGGAGAATCCAAATGTCTGGTTGATATCTAGCGGTCACCTGTGTAATGAAGAGGAGAAGGTACTATGGACAGTAACTGTCTGCAGTAGAAGAGGTTTGGTCAGTGACAGGAAAAACAAATAATTAGGAGTGTGTGTGTGTGTGTGTGTGTGTATGTATGCATTTGTGTAAATTATGGACACACAGACTTAGGAGTAATGCTTCCTTTGCCCTAATGTTACATAACTGCTTACAATTTGCATTCAATTACCCAATTCTTTATTAAACAAGTATTTATTAAGTGCCTACTATGTGTCAGGTTTACAATAAAACTGCAAGATTTACAACAAGGAAACATAAAAAGTTCTATCACTGAGTGTAAAATAGTTTAAGCATTGTTGCAACGTTATTTAAAGGGTACATTTTCATTTTTTATATTAATTTTCCATTGTAATTCTTAGGCCACTGACATACCAGTGCTTTCATCAGTGAAAGATGTGTCATTTTGACACAACTTAAAAATCAAGTAATTTTTCTTAGTGTATTTGGATATCTTTTATTTGCTGAAATAGCATTTACGCACTTAGATGAAGCCAGTGAATAAGATGGCTTTTGGTTACAGTGGGCTTAAATTTTCACTCAGATCAGTTCTGATTGAAGGACGTAGCTCTCTGGAAGGAATACATGTGCACAAGCATATTTTCTGCCTCACTGAGATTTGGCCTTATGGCCATGATACCAAAACCACAAGCTACTTATATTGTGGATTCCTTCTTGTTGGTGGGTGAGAAATGAAAGAAAAACTCACACTTGTTTTGTACAAAGCACCGTGTAGGAATCCAAGGGCAGTGGCCTCTGCCCATCCTCAGTTCAGGTATGAAGGACACTCGTGGAGTCAAGTTCACTACTGACCTGGGACATCATCTCATTTCTCCCATGCTACTTATATCTAAGGAACTGTAGAGCCCTAGGAGATCAATTAGTCTCAGAATTAAGTTCATCTACAAGTGCTCTTAATTTTTTTTAAGTTTATAGTTTATAAAAGGATATCAAGTTTTTAAAACATGGCTGGACTATTTCTTGTTAAAAAAATAGTATCTATTAATACAAAGCAAAGGGAGCACCAAAAATGGATGTAGGAGTCTCGTTTCTCCACAATTATGAAGACCTGAAAACATATTTTGAATAAAACTTTTCATAGATAAGAAAATAACTTCTTCACAGCAGTTAAAGAAAAAAAGTACCAAAAGAAGTAAACATATGAAAGCCTCTTAATATACTAAGGTATTACCACATTTACTTCTGACCTTTGGCTACTGAGAAAATCTGATGGATGACAATTCTATAGCTACTCTGTCTAACGGCAGGTGCTCCTATTATTCAAGGAAACAAAATTCTTTTATGACACTTTACTAAATATCTCTCCAACCAAATAATATTTTACGTGCTCATTTTGGATAGTGTCATTCACCAATCCTTAAAAGTTTAAATGAGATCTTTCTTAAGCTGTCCACCAAACTATACAAGTGCTAATGATGCCCAATTTAGGACATGAAAAATTTACTACTGTTCTCCTTTTGAGCCTTTCTCTTTTTCATTTCTCTAATTGTCATACTAAGAATATTCTTTCCTAGAAAGCTGTGGACAGTGCTGATTTCACAATGGGTTACAAGTTGACTTTTTAAAAAATTTTTTTTAAACTGATGCTGTTATTGGACTTTTGGTGAACATATCAGTTAAGAAATATATATATCTTATACCTGACATTTTTCTTGCTTGAGCAACTGCCCCCAACCACCCCATTTGTACTATTTTGCTTTTCTGACTCTGGTTCCTCAATTTTTCTCTCATAAAATATTCTTTCTACGCCTACATAACAATATTTTTTAAATGATATTTTCCCTCCCTTATCACATTTGATCCTATTTTTCATATGCAATTAAAATATTTCCTTAGTACATTTTGGTTCAGTGGTCAGTTGTATTCACATCACTTTTTCTATAGTTTGGTTGATAACTTGTACAGAGTATGTACATTAATCAAACTGATTCACATTTACTGTGGATATGTTGAAGTACATATAGCAAGTTGATTTGTCTATAGCTTTGAGTAAGCATGTTGCCACAGGATACTGCCATTCTTAAACATTTCCTTTTCACTTATGAAGGAAGCCTTGAAGACGATAAGTCCATAAGTGCGTTGTTTTAGCTTTCTGAGCAATGCTTTTATTTTTTATTTTTTTGGTTGTCTTTAAAAACTTTCATTTATCCTTTAGGAAGAAAGTTATAATTTCTTATTTTCTGCTCCCATTCTTGATCTCTTTATTTTCTTTCAGTTTGTGGATTTGTTCTACTTTTTCAAACTCATTATTTATTTATTTATTTATTTATTATTGAAACATAATTGATTATACATATTTGTGGGGTACAGAGTTGAATATCTATACCTGTGTACAATGTGTGATGATCAAATCAGGATAATTAGCGTGTCCATCATTACAAAATGTAATCATTCCTTGTGTCCATTAACCAATTTCTTACTAACCCCTCTCTCCCTCCCTTTCCCACCTCTAGATAATCTCATAATTTATGAATTATCTTTTATAATTATCTTCAGATAACTACAGAGCTGAAGATAGTTTTTTAAGAGGGTATCTAGAGTAGAAGATGCCTGAGCATCTGAAACAAAGGGGGTTTGTAGATACACAAAGATTAAAATTATTTTGACTGTCTTTCTCATTTTGTATATAGTAATACTTCCATCAGTCTATTGTTCTGTAAATAGTATGAAAAATTATGAAAAAAAATTTCCTATTCACAATGAAAGACTCAATTTGAGTAACAATATTTATTGAATATCTACTGTGTTCATAAGACACAGTACCAAAGTTCTTTCACTTAAAGAATTCATACCTATCAAAGGGATTAGACAAATTTTTAGACAATGATGAAAATTAAGCACTAAGTTTCATAAACGAAGTGCACAAAAATTTGTTGGGCAGTCTACAGGAGGAATCAATGGGAGATGTGAGGAAAAATAAGTAAGAAAGTCTTCATAAAGGTAGTGCATTGGAGATGGACCTTTAGGGACAGATAACATTTGACAGATGGAAGTTAAGACAGGGGTATTACAAATATATAAGCAACTAAGTGAAGAAAAGAGTGTTAGATCAAAAGCAGGCTATTCAGGAAAAAAGTGCTTTTCTATGGAAGCTATGAATAATGTTTTAGTTTCTATTCTTATAAATTATTCTAGGCAAAATTGCCACTTATCTTATGTATTTAATATAAAATATTCACCTCATCTATAAGGTACATTACTTTTGAAATCAGAAAGAATGTGAATGGATGTGATGGTGTGAGTAGACATACCCTGATTGTGCCCCAGAGGTTTCTGTAAATATGGTCCTCAAAGAAATAAAGGTCTTTAAAGAAATAAAGCTCACAGAACTTTTATAGTTTAAGAACAGTTTAAATTCTATAAATAAATAAATACTCATCTTCAGCTAAAAACATGGAGATTCTAGATATACAGATATCCATGCACCATCATATAGCTTAACTGTATTTCCTTATTATTTTTGTTTCCAGCTAAGCTTCTCTGGGAATGATCATCAAGAGAGAAGACATCAAGGGTTAAGGAATCCAGTTCAAAAAGATAATGAAATCAAAGACATCTTTTTGAACATTTTACTTGACTCCTGTTTTTTTACTTCCCTTAGTCATTCACTAATCAATGCTACTTTAGAACCATTAAAATAAAGAAAGTTACTGAGACTCGGTAAAATGTTCCTATGGCCTGTTTTCAAACAGCCCAAAATTAATGGGGAAATGGTTAAAGTCAAAAGAGCTTTTTCTCTGACATGGATTTCTAAACAATATAATTATGGTTCACTCCATGGTTATGAGCTTTGGGAGCTCCCACAAAAAAAGTCTTTGCTGCAGATGTGGTCACTGGCTGCTATACCAGGCAATTTGATACATGTTTGTTGTTGTTAAAAAATATAAAAAACCCTCTTGTGATTGGTGGATTAAGATAAAGCTAAACAGAAAGGCCAGGTATCATATATAATGTCTCTATTTGCTCATTTATGATTAAGGTGGAAGCTCAGAATTTGTGATGCCTGTGAAGATTGTGTCTATTACTTTGTTACATTTTTGCCTCAGAATTACTGTCTTCAACCACCCTATTTCACATAAACAAATGAGTCCAAGCTAGACTATTGATGCTGCTGGGTCACTCCAAGAAGTATCCTCAATATTGTTTCACAAATTTATCCTCTTCCCTCCAAATCTATATTTCCTTGGACAGTTATACCTTTTTTTTTTTTTCCTTTGCCAAGAAAATGACTGGGAACAATATCTTATGTTTAACTGAGTGTTTAGACTCAAGAAGCAATCCAGTCCAAGACTTTACTGTAAGACTGCTACAGAAACTGGATATTACTGACATATTGAAAACTTTAAGAACTCCACCATTTTGTATTTTATGTAAATGTATGATGTGGTACATAAAGTATTAATCAACACTTCATGAGCATAGTAGTTCAGTTTATACCAGTTTCTGGCATGTAAGTTATTCTGCAGAAAAAATATGATAAATGAAAGCATAATTTAACTTCCACCTCTGCAAACACTTAGCCTCTTCTTACCATCCTTCTCAATGTATTTTTTGGATCGTTAGCAAATCAACCAAAAATCAGGATTTTGTGTTTGATTTTACGTATATCTACTAAAAGTAGATGACTTGCCTTTTCTGATGCTATAGAGATGGATTATATCTTTCCTAACTTAATCTTATTATTTGACTGGTCCAGTTTATATTAGTTAAAGTAAACATCACAAATTCACAGTATAATTTAACTGGTACATTCCTTCTATTGTAGTTTGAAAAATGTGCTGTTCAGGACTGAAATTACTCAAATATAATCACATTTTATTTCTAGAGAAGCAAAGTCTACACATCTACAGTTCTGTGACCCCATCAGCAATTAACTTCGTCCTAGTGAAGTTAAAACAATGTACAATTTCAGGATTGGATAGACAGGAGAGGAAGGAAGAATGAAACTCATTCATTCCCTTGCTAGGTTCTGCAAAACAGCTTCCTTTTTCCTCAGTGTGACATTTATCTTTCTTATTCTACCATAGTTAAAGTCAGTAGCCCTAAAAATCTTCTACATGGAGCTTTGTACCCTAAAATATAGATGTTTGTGTATAAAGATGTTGTGATAAAGCAATGATGTCTTCTTGCCAAAGTATAGTATCATATAGACCAGTTACCAAGCAAAATATGGACGAGGTAATCATAACTTCATGCTATCTTTCTATCTTTGTCAGACAGATTTCAGGATGGTAGTCACAGCCAGTTTATCCCTTTTGGTTAGAAAGACTTTCCAGATGAGGTCATTATTTTCATTACTCTGTTTCTTTCTCTCTCACTGAAGTGTCATTCTAAAGGCAACCAAGGACCACTTCAGTGAAATATTAAAGGCAGGGGATGCCTGAAATGATTAAAAGAAACAAAGCTTTCTCATAGCACTTGTCCTTTCCTCTGTTAAGGAGATGAGGTAATGTATAATCTCCTTTCTATGTTACTACCACAAGGGCAATTTGAGGAAGGAAGAGACAGATTTCTGGGTGTGAAATCCTGCTGCATAGCTGGGGCTATTTTCAGAAGGGCTTATCTTTAATATCCTCATTTCACAATTGGTCTCTTTGCTCAGAGCAGTACCTTTGCAACACCTAGAACCTCCAACTTTAAAGTAAGGATAAAAGTTATTTCCTCATTGATGGGATATCTAATGAAGAAAAAGGAAGAAGAAAAAAACAAGAGATTTTGCCAATAAAAGGTGATATACACATGAATAAATGTCAAATCCTTCTGCTATTTCTCATGTGGTTTGTAGATGAGACTTCTGTTTGATCTTTTGCGCTACAGTTTCTAGCACTGGATGACCCACCTGTGTAATCTGGACAGACAGCTAGTTGCTTATATATAAATCAAATTGCTTCAAGTGCCAGTAGACCTTTGTATCTCTTTAATATCCCAATAACTGCTTCAAGTAGGAACAGCTACAAAGAACCTTACCGTAGGACATGGAATTCACACTTGCCAAAGAAATCACAGCACGTGTAAATTAGAAACTAATCATCACTTCCTCTCTGGATAAAATGGCAGATTTGCCTCAAAGTTTATGTTGAAATATACATTTTTATGAAATATTTCTCACTGTAGTCAGCATCAGTTTAGGAGTATCAAACACTGATTTCTAGTTCCAGCACACAAGAAAACCAGAGAGAAGAAAGAGCAGAAAAGGGGAACTGACAAAGGCCTGGACTTTTCTTAAATTTTAAGAAGATGATTGAATGAGTAAATCCCTGGTTAAAAACCTGACAATGTTCAGATCTGCCACTGCAAGGCTATTCCTGGATTTCTTCATCACATATTTTTCCCTAAAGTCTTTCAAAGAACTAATGTGCTTCCAGAGATGAAAATGAACTTGACAATCACTTTGCAACTCAAACTGATCCTGATTCCTTTCGTCACTTTTTAATTCATTGCAGATGGTCAGATGGTGTAAATGGGATGTATACTGGCTGGCAGGTAATGAGTCTTGCTGTAGATAATAGTGATGGGCAGAATCTCATGCCTGTTGACATCTCAGCATCTCAGGAGCTATATATGGCTGTCACCCATTGCTTTGTGGCACATATAACATTGTGACAGGATGCAAAGTCCAGCCCATTTCCCCCATAGATATGATGGTTGGTACACCTGAATCTCACTAGCTCACACAAATTGCCCTGATTCCACCCTCACTGTCCACATGGGTAGACAGTCTAAGATATGATCTAATGTCTACTGCTCTAAAAGGAAAATGTAATCTGTTTAAGCATCCTAACACTCCTCTTCTCAGGTACCACCATTCATCACAACTGTCAGTGCTTCTGTGGAAGAGTAATGACCCTCAGGCATGGCATAATGCTCTGCAGGGGCCTTATGAATGCCACTGCCAAGCTCAGAAATTGATCGGTTTTCAGTAGGGCTGGTATGTGCATCATGAAAGACCTGCACTTACTCACTAAATTACAAGTGGCTGTTTACCCCTTATACAATAAAGCCTAGGTTAAGGAGCCACAGACCCTGCCAACTTTAATTGTTCCAAACATGTGAGCACAAGATTTGGAACTGTCAGTGAGAAGGATTTAAGCGGCTTGAAATGGAAGTTGGATCAGAATCATTCAGAAATACACTGGGAGATAACAGGTATTGCTACCTTCCACTTTTTCTTTTTCTTTTTTATCTTCTCTATCAATGGAAGGTACCTACATCCTACCAACCAATATGAACACAATTAAAAACAAAAACAAAAACAAAAACAGAATGAGCATGCCGGTGAAAAGTTAACTGTTTCCTTCCTGTTGGCTTCTCTTTAATTCTGGATCTGTTCACACATTGTTTCTACAAAGTAGGATAAAAGATGAAGTTATGTGGCATGAACTGATGATTTTCAATTATCTCCCAACAGGTCTATTTCCTCATCTAACCTATATTGACCTTTTCCTTTAAATCGTCCCTACCCTCCCAGTCTCATCAGTGTTTACTATCAAATATTCTTAGGGGACAGGATCACTTGCACTCTACATAGACTGTTCATATCTTGGAAAATGTACTATCACTATGAAAGTTTCATTCAAAATATATCTCTTCCTCAGCTCTCAGACATCCTTTTTAAAGCTGGATATTTTCTTGTGATCTCTTTTGATCCTGTCTCTCTTAGTTCTCGTAGCAGTGCTGTACCTTCGGGGCTTTTAGATTCTAGAAAGGGTACCATACTTTTTCATTTTTCCTAGTTATTTTCTAATGTACCTTTAATTTTTAATTTCTGTCCAATCTTTTTTTTTTGGTCAGTAGTCTTGACAGCATTAAACACTTAATAACTACAGTTTATTTTTTAATAAATACATTTTGGAAGTGCTGTTACTTAATTAAATCATAATATCCTTATGATTTTCTTTTTTTTAAGGGGGTAAAATAGAGATAGCTAAAACTTAAGGGAAAATAAAAGATATCCCTCAGGATGTAGTATGCGTACTAAGTCACAAAGAACCAATTGGTTTTGCTATAGAAATTGTTTTCCAATCTATATGAGTTTAATGGCTTAACATAAATAAATGAAAGAAACCAAATCTTTTACTCACAATAATTCATCCCATCTTAAAATTTACTAAGTAATGTGTGGCCCTTATGAAATCATTACAGTTAGGAAAGCCATTTCTACTTGGGAGTTCTCTGTTCCCTTGTCAGTTCAGTGTTATGCCCAACTTAACTACACTTCTGGTGTTTACAGTATTCTGATTATTAATAAGCCTAATGATGGGACAGATGCTTTCCTGAGAAGAGAATCTTACAATTAGATAGCTCTTAATAATTAATGAAACATATCAGTGAGATAATGAAATTGGAAGCTCTCAGTATACTGCTGGGGATGAAGAAATCTTTTTGAGAATTAGGAATGTTCTAGAAGATAATAAAAAAGGCCAGATAGTAAACTGAGCAAAATGACCTTTGATGTAAAGTGTCAGCTAGAAATGTCAATTCAATTCAGGACTGGATACAAAGAGAAACTGTGTCTCTGAACAGAGAGGTATTAAGTTACCTGATTATTTTCTCTGGAAGAATGCATTATGGTTTAGACACTTTTATTACTTGAAAGATGTGGACAAATCAGGGAAGATTAACAACCAGTTTTATTAGGAGGTAGCAGATGAGCTGGTGTGAATTGTACTGGTTGTTAAGAGTTCTGTATTTTCTTCTCAGCTTTGATATGCTCTCTTGTGGGAATAGTCATTCTTGAAATTTAGACAGGATAATTTGCATTCTGTTCCCCAGAGAAAGAGCTGTTTGGCAACTGAAGGGAGGGGAAGTGTTTAAAACAGCATAAAGACCTAAAGTTGTAGAAAGGTAGGAAATTGTATTACTGGACTTTTCAATGTCTGTTTAAAAAAACCCAACAAAAATAACCACTTGTTAAGCCTTCATGTAAATAAGCTCTGTACATTTAATATTTGTAATATGTTTTTCATATATAGTACCTAATTGGTTTTGGTCCACAGAATAATTGGTTTTGGCCCACTATTCCATGATAATATACTATTATGCCCATGTTTCCCTGGAAACATAATTTCAAGATCATTCTAGGAACTTTGATTATAAACTCCAATGTCACTTTAAGTTAGTTACCTTTAACTCTAATGCAGTTTCTTATCTTTTTCTACTTACTCTGGAGCTGTAGACTACCGTTTCAAAGAATTGCCCCTTTGGAATAGGCTCCCTCCCCTTGCCTTCTTAATAATTGTCTAGATATATTTTCATATATAATTGCATACTTTACCAATTTGCATTATTTATGAATATCATTGAGAAATGATTAATATAATTTTTTTTAGTTTGTTAGTGAAAATAAGTTGTCCAAAACCAACAATAAATTGCTATTTTTACAAAGGCCATTATTCTTGGCTGTATTTATTATGATTTACCATTTATTAAAGTATTTCAATTTGTTGACAAAGAATAATAGAACTAAACTTCTTTCAAGTGATATTGGCGACTCACTAAAGCTCCAATACATTGCACTAATACCTACCCCCAGACTTAATCTTTTAATTCTATTGGGAAACACTTAAAAACATGACAGAATTTCTTCCTTTCCTGATGTTCATTCAAATTACATCTTCCCGCCACTCACTGTAGTGATCTTCTGTGTGGACTAATTTGAGGGGTGGATGGTGGTAAAGGAGTAGGACATTTAAACCCACATTTAATAGGAGCAGAAGAATTTAGATGTCATGTAATCTTAGACAGATTTCAGGAAACGGACAAGGCAGACTTGTGATGAACCTTAGTAAAATGGGCCCATATTCTCAATAATTCCCTAACCTATTGAGGTTCCTAGTTGCTGATGATTTTCTCATTTACCTTAACAATCCTCTCCCCTACAAATAACACTGCTTCATTTGCAAGCATCATTGGATTGTGATTACATTTCCTTTTCCTCTTCCCTTAAGGAAGAACATTTTTAGGCCCAAATACAATCCTTTAAATGACCAAAGACATAGGGGATGCTATACTTCATAAACCAGTTGCTATTCTTTTGACTGCTCAACATATGACATCTCAAATTCTCCATGTGGCAGTACATTACACTGCCATGAGATTATTTTCTGTCTTCAGCTTCGGACATTTTCTTATTAGTTGGGATTTTGCCTATTTTCCTATTAGTTGGATTTTGCTCCTCTACACCCCATTCTATATGCAGCAACTACAATTTCTTTAAATGTTATATCAGATCCCACTATGTAAATCTCCAGTGGCTGCCCACTGAAACTAAATATAATTCACACTTCTCACCATGAAGCCTGCATAGTCTGGTTCCTTTTCTGATCATATCTGCAATATACTTCTCCTTATTTACTGAACTTATTTCATATTTCACATGCCTAGCTCATTTGAGTCTCAGAGCCTTTGCAGTTGCTATTCCAATTTGCCTGAAATTATTTTTCCTCCAGGTCTTCATATGGCTAGTTTCTAACATCATTCAAGTCTTAGCCAAATGCCATCTCCTTACATGCCATCTTTATTAAGTTACACTCATTTTCTTCATTTCACTCTTCAGTGTGTTAGTATATTTACATATTTATTAACTACTTCCCCTAACTAGAATGTTCCATGAGGAAGGAGGACCTTGTGAGTTCTGCTCACTACGATATTCCCAGTGCCTAGAATAGTAATATATTAATAAATATTTGCTAAATGAATGACTAAACATATGATTAAACAACAACAAAAGAACAGGTAAAAAAGGGCCATACCAGTAGCTCTTCATCCCAGTGGTTTTTAAAATGTACCTCAGAATGATTTATAGACAAATATGTACTTTCCTAGCACATTAGTATCAAAATTACAAATTTTACGAATTAAAAGCTAGGACCTCAGTATACATTAATGGCTGGTCCAAAATCATATGGTAAGTAAGTACTACACAATTCTGGTCTCAAATCTCGTCAGTCCAGTCAGTCCCACGGTGTTTCCCTTAGAACACAACTGTAAAACAGGGGTAATTAATCTGATGAGGTACACTGACAGGCGTGGGGGGGGGTGTGAATCCTTTGAAAAAGTACTAATTTTGGGGACAGGGTCCATAGCTTTCATCAATGGAAGCCATAGGAATATCATTCTAAAACAAGTTATTCTTAATCCTCCCAAGGTAGATTGGAAGGCTTCTGGCTTCAACGTTTTCTGCGGAGAAGAAATGCCTGTGAAAACCCTAACACTGGCTGAATAGACATATTCTCTTCTCCAGCACCAACTCTGAGGCTTTCTGGGCCTCACTGGTTGACTAGTCTTTCTGGAGCTCATGGGAAAAAGATGTCAGGTCCAGTGAAAACAGAAGAAGAGGGAGATATCTTTCTAACTACATTCTTGATTAAAGGAAAGCCCATTGTTCTCTCAGGTTGTGTTTGTACTATTCTCAACTTAATTTTAGATATGTTATTGTAGCCTTGAAGATTAGATAATAGGGATAATAGGGATTATTAGGCACCAGACACACAATATGAAAAAAAATATATAATTTCAAGTATAGGTCGAGTTTCATATTTACCATCTTTAATGTAGGATTTTTGTGGTCCATTTTTAAGTTCTTTTTTCTTTTTTTATGAAAAAGCAATGAATACAATAGTCTTATAATCTAGTGATTAAGACTTACTGCATACTTTTTCACACACTATCAGAGCAGAGTTAAGAGTAGATTTTACCATTGGAAATACCATTTTGCTATGGTAAGTAAGAAGAGGTGTTTCCTAAGTTTTTCCTAACTTAATAATTAACCATAAACAAGGCATACTTTCCTTTGTAAGGCTTCTCTATTGAGTCTATTATTTTTCGCTGTCTGCTGCTGCTGCTGTTTCTCCTGCTGCTGATGATGACAGCAAAAGCAGCTAACATTTTTGAACTCTCACTATGTGCCAGGTCCCTTTCTCAGTGCTTTGTATTTATTATCTCATTTAATCCTCCTAGCAACTGGGTCCATGAACTAGGTATTATTATCATCTCTCCATTTGATAAGAAGAAAGTGAGGTACAGCGAGGTTATTTAGCTTGCTAATAAGTGGTAAAATGAGGATTTGCATCCAGATTGTCTGATGTCAGGTCCAAGACTTTCATCATTACTATCCCTATCCTATCTTCCTCTGTGGTAGAATATGCTCTTTTGAATACATACATGCTAGGTAGAAAATTTCAGTCATTGTCTTTGTGTATTTGGGTTATGCTCACTTGCCCCTACAACTTTCTCATGACTTTATACTGACACTTTTTGGAATAGATATATACCTGCACCTTCAAATCTGCTAAAACACCTTTGGCCAGTGGGGATTTAATACCATTTTTAACCAAACATGTTAAAAATAAAACATTTTGTTAGCCCAACCTCTTCCTAACTCTAAAATTTTTTAATCCTGGGAAAATTTTTAGTCTTATTTCCACAATCCTCATGAAAATCTTACAAAGTTTAAATGAGATAATACTGGTTATAGTGAACAATATTAAATTGCCATTTCTGTAGGTCAAAAATGGTCAAATACCTGCAAACTCAAATGGTTCAATCTATGCTAAGTACTCAAATGTTAATGGCTATTGTTGTTAGAGAAATTATTCTCACTCTATAATCCTCCATCTTTGAAAACATTTCTACTTATGTGGAATGTACTGTTGGTAAGTGGTACTGGGGAGATATGGTTGGCCATGACTTTAATTTATAATACATAGGCTATCTTAATTCTTACCATAGCAGGTATCTCCAAATGATGCCACAAAGACAGCCTGGAAAATAAGCCTTAAGATTAAATTCAGAGGCTTATTGTTTTGCTTATACCTAGGATGTACTTTTAAGCACACAACTTTTAAATAGATATCAAATCCATGAAGCAGGTTCTTGGGGACTGTATTAGTTTCCTACTGCTGCTGTAACAAATTGTCACAAACAATGTCTTAAAAAAAAACTTATTATAGTTCTGGAGGTCAGAAGTCCTAAAATCAAGGTGTCAGCAGGACTGTGTTCTTTTTGGAGGCTCGAGGGGAGAATCCCTTTCTTTGGCTTTTCCAGCTTCTAGAGGCCACTTGTATTCCTTGGCTCATGGCCCCTTCCTCCACCTTCAAAATAAGCAACATAGAATCTTCAAATCTCTCTCTTTCTCTCTCTCTGACCTCTGCTTCAGTCATCATGTTTCCTCCTCTGACTCCAGCTCTCCTGCCTCCTTCTTTACCTTAAAAGGACCCTTGTGATTACATTAGTACTACCCAGACAATCTGGGATTATCTTCCCATCTCAAAAATTCCTAATGAGATCACATCTGCAAAGATACTTTGCCATGTAAGGTAACATACTAACAGGTTCTAAGGATTAGGTTGTGGACAACTTTGGGGGGCCATTATTCTATCAAAGAAACCAAAATATACTAGATACCCAAATTTCAAACAGCAAGCAACAGAGTATCTTATTATTTCTTTAAGCCCCACATGATGGTAAACTGCATAGGTATTTTTACATATACCCTCAAAATTTTTAAAGAGATAGTAACTTACAACTTTACAGTTTCTCTTCTGGAACAAATGTGTGGAAATTACAGTCTTAGCTTTGGTTTATAGAGCCTTATTTTATCCCTCTACCTAGTTTCAGTTAATCCTATTTATATTTCAACTTGTCCTTTTTGCAAAATTCATACTGCTATCCCTGGCCAAAGAATTATTGACAAGATAAGTGCCTTTAGCACATCCTTCTACCAACTCTAGGAAAAAATGCACATGTTTTTAGCCAAGAACCAACCAGGACAGAGTTCCAGCACTTCTCACCATGCCTTTCTTGCCCTATATACAGCCTGTCTCAATAAGCTAACCATCATTTGCAGGTGTTAACACAAATGACCATACCATGAGAAATCTCTTCCCTTAGCCCTTTGCCTGGTTAACTGAACTCAAATGTCTTCCTTCTTTTCTCACCTGAAATATCTGTTTCCCTGACCTACATCTCCCCTGCCCATTGTTTCCAGTGAACACTAGCCGTTAAACATTTAAGCCTCATCAGCACAGGCCCATCATAACAGCATAACATCCTTGTCCTGCTGGAAACTATTCAGCATCCAGAGGACCATCTTTATGCTGATAACACTAAAATATAAAATAATGCCAACAGCTGGTGCTACAAATGGCTTTTAAAAACGATGTTCATTCACTAAAATTCCTCTTGCTACTTTTGACATGAAACACGCAGTCTCTAATTATTCTGATCAAGACGGTGAAATACAAAAACAAACTTTAATTGTGTTTAACAGATATTTAATCAGGACTCACTGAACTACAGATTAAAGCTGAAATTCATAAACCATAATTACCCGATTGTCGCAATCTTTTGGTCCACATTCTCCTTCCGTCTGGGCGTCTGGCACCTTGCCCCGAATTTCTTTTACTGTCTTCTCAGCTTCGTTACTGTTCATGTTTTCCAGCAGAGATTTAGCACAGATTACAAAATATCTGTTCTTGGCAACTTTCTTCATTAGCTTTTTTCCCCCCTTGCTAAAAGTTTATGTATATATTTTTTTCTACCAGGTAGCTGGAACAGGCATACATTGAAGGTGCTTTGATGACACAAACTAATTATATAGTTATCAGGAGATAATACAGTAGCAATAACTAGAGTTACTATAGTTATCACATAGGTTATCATGCAATTTCTCCAGTATACCATGTGGTGTGTCCTAGTCACCATGTAATTACTTTATGTCACTATTGCATTGTTTTATGGAAAATGCTTATCTTGCCCTAGCAAAATCTTTTTTGCCACATTTGGAAAAAACACAAGAAAGAGAAGAAGTGGAATCTTTAGTTCTCATTTCCAGTACTGTTCATTCCCAGTGAGATATTGTCATATGAATTTAAGGGAAACACTTGCCTCCTGAAAATTTACTTTTATATGGAGCAAATGGAACTATGCTGTTTTCTTTTGCTTCACTCCACCCAGGTGAGAGAATTACCAACAATATATACATTTCTCTTTAGTTAAAAAAAAAAAAAGCAAAGAAGCAAACAAACAAACAAAAATCCCACCACCACCACCCCCAAAATACCACCCTATTTACTTAGGATTTGTTTAGTCTGGCACTTCCCCCTACTCTTTCCTTTCAAATCTCAGTCACTCACATTTGTTTTTCCTAGAATTATGGTGTAAATCATTCTTAACAAGCTAGCTTGAAACTTCTCTCACTCAGTAGAAACACAAAACGCCACTATAATTGAAACATGAAACTGCATTCTTGAAACTCTTCCTAACCAGTTCTTTTGGGCCACTCTTCAGGAAGACATGCTGAGTTTCCCTCACAGTGTAGTAACCCCTGTGTCACACAGGCAGAATAACATCACAGACCAAGGCAGGAGGATAAAGAGAAGGCGCTGTCGATAGAAGAGGTGGGTGGTTCCTTTATTCCCCCCAGTCGTGCAGACGACCCTATGAAGCAAGGACTATAGTTGCTGCTTATTTATCTCAAGTTAATGGCTTGCAGTCTGACCTAACTAAGACCTTTAGATATGACATACCACCTGTGAGTTCTACTCTAAAACAGGATGTAGTGGCTTCCTTTCCAGCACAAGTTGAAAGCTGTTTCCAATTCTGCTTTTATTAGTCACCTCCCAGTCCGAGAGCTGCCCATTCAATTGTACACTTAACTCAAGTTGGGGTAAAAATCACTTCCAGATTTAGAAGGGCCAGAAAAATTGCTATCTTATCCTAGAGTATTGTTCTTCTATCACACAGTTCCTCTAAATACAGTTGACAGCCTTTGAGATGTAAAGCGCATTACTTTAATGTAGTAGAGGTCCCCTTCACTGCATTGCCAAATCTATTTAGCAGAATCTTCTTGGAATAATCTGTCCCTAGACCTGAGGATGTGCAGTGATTTTAAGCATTTTAAGCTAACGATAATGGTTAATGCCGAGAACAGATGTACCTGGCTGTGATGTGATCTATTCCAGTAGGCTTTTATGAGTTGTTCATTCCTATTGACTTAGCATTTTATGTCTGTGCTTTTTCCTGGTGTGATGGTTGCATAGGGGTGTCATGTGTGTATTTTCCTGATGTGTGATGGCTGCACAGGGGGCTGTGTGTATTTTCTCAGTGCAACTGCTACACAGGGTGTTGTCTGCGTGTTTGCCTGGAGTTATAGCTGCACGTGTTATTGTGTGATTCTTCCCCATTTGATGCTTGCTTGCAGGGTCCTATGTGTATCCTTTTCTTAGTGTGATGGTTGCACTCGTAGCTGTGCTAATGACGGACATTTCTAGCAATTATCTATCTACAGGGTCCTGGGGGAAAATTGCAGTAAAATCAATAAACATTGCTAGACAGACCCTTGTAAACATGAAATGACATCCACACATAAATGCCTTTTCCTACTATAGTATGTTAAAATCCAAGCGGTGTTACCTTATTGGCACTGGGATAAAATTTCTATGGTTTCTCTCTCCTTCATATTTGTCATCATGTGAGATAGTTTGAGAATACTGCTAGTTGGAGGGTTTTTACACAGGAATCTATATAAAAACACTTTTCACTACATTGTCCTAAAACATCACCTCGTAAACTCCATCCTGACTTGCTCTGGTATAATAGCTGATTTTCTGAAAGTGAATATGCCTTTCATCTAATCCTGCAGTCTCACTAAGCCCCCACCACATACCCCCTACATCACACACACAAAACCCCCTCCCTTACCTCTCTCTAGTCTTTCTGTATCCCTCCTATGTTCAACAAATGGAATTGACAAAGGAAAGAACCAATGAGGTTAAAGTCTTTTGAAACCCCTGGAATACAGATGAGCTGGGAGGCATCTGGAAACAAAACCAGACACTTGAAATCAAAGAGACAAGTAAATTACTATCCTAATCTAGGAAGAATAACTAAAGGTGTCAGTGGGGTTCCATTGATAGCACTTGGCCTTGGGCCAGAATGCCAAGGGTTCAAACTCCACACCAGCTTTGGGCTCAGACCCAAGACTTGCTGCTGCAGGGCACAGCGGCATGTGCAGCAGTGTTAAAGGTGTCAGCCTTCTGCAGAGAGGTTAAGTGCAAGTCCTTCTGCCTGTTTGTCATTATACCCTAGAAGGATGCAGAGATAACCCTAGCTTCCTCTCTGGTGCCTTTCTGAATAGGACAGGATGTGAAGGAACTAGTGCTTAGTAGCAGTGCTTGCTAATATCAGTATTATACATTTATTGAAATGCTCCTTTTCTGATGAGACTATTTGAAGAAGTAAAGTATGTGGAAGAAAACCCAACTGTCCCTTCTATTTCCCATTAAAAACCCTGATGTCTGTCCTAAAGATTCTTCCATCAGTGCAAAGAGCTGTTTGGAAACCTAAAACCATGTGTCTAAAAGAAAGAAAATGTTTTCATTGGAACAGCTTACATGTCTGGTACACTTGCATAAAAACTATTGCATAGCATTTTAGAGCTAAAATTGCTATAAAATGCTTAATACAGTAAGAATAATTATAAGATTTTGCACGCACAGCTGGTATACAACTAAAATCTCAGCCACAGATTCAATGGAGCATGGGAAAACCATTTATAAAAATTCCTGGTATGCCAGTTTAACTCACCATCAACAGCCTATCAACACTTCCTCCATTCTTTAGGTGGATAGGGAAGATATGTACCTATGAAATACTTTATTTCTTCTCTTACAGATGTCATTAATACTTGATTCTAATGCTTACTTGACAGTAGTAATATAAATTGTAGCAAGACATGAGTGACCTGAACGAAAGGCTTCTCCACTGAGCAAAGGAGTTACAAAGATAGTAAATAATGATCCAAATGACCGAATTATTAAATCTACCTGCAGTACGCTCCATGGAAAATGTCATGATAGGTAAGATGATTCTAATCAGAGGCATTGCTGGATGTTCCATTGCACTGTTTTGGTCATAGGAAGAGAAGCCACAGAGACACAAAGGGAGCATGGTACAATATAAAATGAATTGGACCAGAATCAGGAAACTCAAATTTGAGTATCAACAAACTTTGCCACCAAGTGTTTGGCAAGTCACTTAGTTTCTTCAGCTGAGAAATGAAGCCCTTGGGTTAGAAAATCTCTATGGTTCCTCGTAAATCTGGCTTTCCAAGGCTCTCTGACTAAGTTTAGTCAGCTCTCCTGGCTTACTTACCTCTTGCAGCTAAAAATAAGTGGCTCTGAAAAAAGATGGCTATTACTGCACGCAGAGCTAACCTAACTAAAGAAGTTGATGCCCACAGAGAGGGTTTGAGCTCTCTGACTACAACCTGCAATATACTACTTTTGAGTTGGTTCCTTTAAGCTATACATATATTTTCTTAGCATTTTGTTTCTCCTCATTTACTTAATTCAACAAGCATTTAATGAACACTTTCTATCTATAAAACACAGAATTAGTCACTAAAGACAAGGTTGAACAGGGTACCATCTCTATTTCTTAAGGAGCACAGATGATTCTATTATTCTTGTCCATTCTCTCTCTCTCTCTCTCTCCCCACTTCATGTCTATGCATAAATATGTATACTTCTAGAGCTATAAAAGTAGTATTGAAAAAAAATAGGAGGAATTAGACTTATCTGAGCCCAGTCCAAAGTACTGTTTATCTTCAACAAAAGAATATGATAATAACTTGTATTGGCAAAGTATACTCATTCAATTATGCACTTTAATAGTATAAAGGATCTTTTCAACATGTATTTGAGGTCATTAATTTGCAATAAAGGCAACAATCTGGGGGGAGAAAAGATTATGAAGGTAAAACTCTCCCTTCTGTAGAAATCCTGATAAAATCCTGGGATAAAATCTATAACTTGTGTAAATAGCCTCTGGCAAAATGAGATCATAGAACATTTTTGTGTAGTATTTTTTTATTCCTCTGAGGATTTGGGGTTCTTATCCCTTCAAATTTCATTTCCTGAATTAATAATAATAACTGCACTTACTGAGTATATATTAAGTGCCAGGTGCTTCAAATACATTATCACATATTATTAAAACAACTCTGCAATATAGATATTATTACCCTCACGGATGTAATAACTGAGGCTCAGGGAGGTGAAGTAACTTGTCAAAGATAATTCAGACAGCATGCAGAGTTGGGATTTAAACTCAGGTCTGTCTTTGTCTATGCTACATAGCTCTAGAACCATTTCCTGGTTCTGCCAAATCTAACTTTATTTAAAAAACAAATAATCTCTGCTTGAATGCTTTTTTAGCAAGCAAGGAAAGCACCCACTATAACCTTTCTTCACATTCATTCATTGCATTATATATAAATGAAACAAGAGATGGTTAAGATTTTTCTAAGTAGATCTGACTGCCTTTTCATATTTATTTAGACTGAGATGAATAATTAAATTTGGGGTTCTCAATCAAAGTAAAAGAATGAACTGTTTGCTATCTGAGTATTTATTATTAATTGATCAGACATGGATAAGGTGTGTTATTACAACTACATTTGTGAGGTATGATTTACATTGATCTACTGCATATTACTCTGTTCTGTTTTTCATTTTCTTGTACTTTGGACTTTTTGTTTTGTTTTTATGAATTTAGTCACAGTTGGTTGTGTTTTGAACTTTGTAAAAATGTAATACTAAGGAAATTTAAAAAAGAAAAAGAAAATATTTTCAAAATAACGTCAAAATCAAATCTATCCCTCACTAATTTGATTTGTAGGAAATGGAGAACAAAGTATTACAAGCAGAATGCTTTTAAATACATCCTAATTACTTCAATGTGCAAATGCATTGACTAAATCGAAGCATGCATTTTACACTTTGCACTTCAGTTGTGCTTATTCATCTAAGTTCTATAGATAGCAATTCCATAAAAAACGGGAGATAAACTTCACTGTAACCAGTCATTCTACAGTTATGGGGGAAAACTTTTGTTCTAAAGCTCACACTTATCTCTCAAGTCATCTCACGTTTGGACTAATGCAGATCATTACTTCAAATAATACAAAATAACAGCTAATTTACTGTAGCTGCTCAGGTATTACAAATTGACCCTGCCTTCCCTATTTTTCTCTTCTGCTTTCAGTGAGATGGGTGAGGGGATTGGGGCAGCAAAGCTTCTGGTAGCTAAGACACAGAGCATTGAGCAGGGCAGATCCTGGGGAATGATGCTGTGGGGCTGAAAGTGATCTGCAATCAAGGCTGGGTGAAGTAATGATGCCAGTGTTACTTGGTCTGAGACCAGTTGCCCCAGAACCATCCGAGGAGTATGTTTAAAGACATTTTTCAAGGTCTTATCTTAGAGCAAACCAATTGAATTAGTATCTCTTGTGATGGAACTCAAAGATCTCCATTTTAAACAAGCTTCCAAAGTAATTCTTATGATACTAAAGCTAGAAAAGCACTGGCTTATGCTCTTAAGCTCTCTGACTCTATATCCAGTGAGAGCCCTGCTGATAATACCCATACACTCTGTTCCATTTGTCAAGATGTATATGCAAGTACACATACTTGTCCTGAGAGACAGTAACTCTAGTAATAATAGCCCAAGGGCTTAGCTAGGCAAGATATTTGATATGCAATATCTCATCCAGTCCCCACAGCAAAGACTATGGGATACAGATTATTACTATTCCCTTCTTTCAGAAAAGTGAGACTCAGAGAAATTTAGTATTGTTGTGGGTATCACATTAATAATTGAAACAGCTTGTAAGAACTATATCACTTTAATTTTACTTAGCCTTGCCAAAAAATATGTTCTTAAAAGACATTTACTACCAAAGAAGTTGATGATTTGGTGATACTATTCTAAGGGAATTTGCCTAAATGCTATTAAGATTGATTATATAATTATATACTGGGTGTATGCAGTTGTATCCAAGTAACTTTTTCCTTAGATTATTTTATAGATACCAAAATCTTCAAAACTAATCCTTCATTACTTTGTCAGAACCTGAGGTAACAAAGACACATAGGACACAGTCTCTACCTTCACTAGACTTATAATTCTGAAAAAGAGATCAGCTAGTGTACAAATGGTTCTGGGTTAATGTACACGGTTAGTGGAGACCTAAGAGAGAGAGAAAGAGGTTCATTCTCCTGGTAGAAGGGAAAGCAGGTGAGGTCTGGAAATTTTTAGTTACTCCAGCACTTTGCCATTGGCTAGTGTAAAGAATTTAGACTTTAAAGATTACATTTTTATTTATAGAGTTTTTGTTAGAAAGTGAGCAGAGTAAGTTACTTGTATATTTTGAGCCAATAAAACTACCTGGTTCATTCTTTCTGGCATTCATCTGGGTTTCTTTTTTGGCTAAATTTCTTGGTACAGAGCCAAGTAAATTGCTGTTTATTCAGTCTTATATACAGAAGCTGAGATGAAATTCTATTCTTGAGATGGGTGCCTAATAAACTTTATCAGTAGTACTTTATTCCACCCAACAAAAGTGACTCTGCAGTGTCATACTGATTGTGTTCCTTACATCATTTTCATCTGTTTCAATTACTCAAAATGTTATTATTAGATTAACACATTTTAACAGGAGAAATTTAGAAGTTAAAACAAGTGAAAACATAAAGAGTGATCTAGATTCTTTTCCTTGTGATAAGAGAAGATGATCCCATATACATGTAAATATGATTTGAGCATATTAATGTTAGAACTGACTGAAAAATATGAAGTTCTAAAGAAAATGAGGTTCTAGAATGTCAAAATGCAGCATATCACCTAAGGGAAAGGTACAAAGATTTAAAAAAGAAAAAGACAGACTATGAGAAACACTGGGCAACAGAAACAATATGATATAATTCAGATTGTAGAAACAGAAAATCTGTACCTCCCTATATTTCAGAATCTGAGTAAACTGGAATTAGATATGTATTCTTTTTTAAAGTTGAATTATTATCATGTTTGGGATTTATTATTTAGCTTATTTGTTGTTTGTTTAAACTTATTTTTCTAATCATTGGAGTATTTTTAGAGGATTTAGAAAGTTCAAGAAAAAGAAGAAATAAAATAAAGATAATTGCTGTTCACATTTTAACGTATTCCCTTTCATTGTAACCAAATATTTCCATTTTTTAAATTTGGGATCATGTTAGGTATACAAGTTTGTTTCTTTGGATTGGTATTTTTAGTTGCATTATTTCATAAGCATTTTCTAGTAAAAAATTCTTTAAAATTTCCTTAAGACATGCATAATTTATATACATGATGTGTAATGATAGAAATGGATGTTCCATAATTTGCTTAATAATTCCTCTGATTTTGAATATTTAAGATTGTTTTCTGGATTGGGACTAGGAACTCAGGGATCCAGATAGAGGCAACTGTAAAACCACTAGTCAGGTATCTGTGACTAAAAAAAAAAAAGCCTTATAACCAACATTAACCTGCAAAAAAGAAAAAAAAATTTAAAACATAGCAAGAAATCTAATGCTAACAAAACAACCAACAAAATCAATAATTTGAACATTCAGTCCAGATGAATTTGATTTTATAGAACTATCTGACAAGGCCTCAATGTGAGTATGTTTGAGATGGTCAGAGATAAAGTAATCAAACCTATAAAAGAACAAAAAAATTGTTAAATACAGACAGATAGCAATAAAATAAGAATAGATAAATAAGAAAGCAATCAGAAATCTTAAAAATTAAAAACATGTTCACTGACATAAAAGTGCAATAGATGGGTAACTTTAAAAAGGGCAATTTCAAAGACAGAATTAAATGAGTTGGAAGGTAATGTTAAGGAATTCACTAAAAAAAAAAAAATCACAGCAAGTAAAATAGATTTTTGGAAAATGAAAGAGAGATAAGACATGGTAAATTGACTGGAAAACACCAAAATATATCCTGTAAGAGTTCCAGAAGGAGAAAATAGAATTAATGACAAAGAAACAATAAAGAAAAAAAAAAAAAGCTGAGAATTTTCTAGAATTGGAGTTCTGATACTTGAAAGTACATCCTGAATTTATAATGAATAATTCAAAATAAATCTACATCCAGACACATTTCTGAGAAACTACAAGACATTAAGGATATAGAAATTCTCTTAAAAGCTACGAGAAGGAAAAAGCAGATTACCTATGAGGAAATGAAAATAGATTGAAAGAAGATTTCTAAGAACAGTTGACAGAATAATAGTATAAGATACAACTGAATTTTAAAGATTTAAAATGCTGAGCAAAAATACCCAGATAAATTGTTATTTAAAATAAAAGACAAAATAAAGGCATTTTTAGATGTAAAAACAGAATGTAGTACCCAGGGACCTCACTAAAGAATTACTAAAGGATGTAATTCAACAATAAAAAAGTTGAACCCAGAAAGAAAGGCATAGGATCCAAGAATAACAGTGGCACAGTAATACCTATTATATATGAGTAAATATAATTAAACAGCACAGTAATACTTATTATATATGAGTAAATATAATTAAGCATTGATTATAGAAATTAATGATAACCACATTTTTATATGGTTAAAAACAAATAGGTAAAACTAAAACTTCATTCAATAATTACAATAAGAACATTGATACTTAATAGGTAAATAAAACATGCTAGGTAACTTTTTTACATTAAGGAGAATGCCGGAAATATTAAACAGTGGATTTTATTTTCTATTACAAAACTATGTAGTTAAGTATTCATCTTCTTATGTAACATATTTAAATTCAGAATCAATTAATAAAAATAGAGCAAATACGTTTAGAAAGTAAAAACATATACTTCCAAATAACTCAAGGGTTAAAAATAAATCAAAACAGATATTACAAAATATTTAAAATTGAACAGAACTATATATCAAAACACGGTATGCAGCTAAGAGAAATTTGGAGGAAAACTGAGTATTGATATTAAGTGAGTAGTAATTTAGTTCAAGAATCTAGAAAAAGAAAAATGGCTTAAAACTATAAGAAAGTAGAAGGAAGAAAATAATGCTGATAAAGGCAGAAAGTATTGACATAGAACACAAAGAAATAATATAGTAGATAATTAAAATCAAAAGACAGTTTTTGAAAAAAGTGAATGAAACAGAAAAATGTATAGCAACTAATAAAAGAATGAAGAGAAAAGGCTCAGATAAATAATATTAGGGATAAGAGGGGGAGATGAAGGTAAAAAATTAAAAACCATAAGAATATATGAATATCAATGCCAATAAATATGAAAGTGTAAATTGTGAACTGCATATTTTTCTAAAAAAAAAAATCTTTCTGCAATTGACTTAAGAACTAGAATTCTTGAATAAATCAATAACCATGAAGAAATCGAACTGAAAATCAAAAGTTTGCTCTTCACTACTTACCCTCTACCAATAAAAAAAACCAAGTCCAGATGTTTTTAGATGCATGTTTAACCAAATATTCAGTACAGGTAATCCCTATAATACAAAAACTATTTTAAAATAGAAAAAAATGATATGTTACTCAACTTATTTTATGAGGCTGGTATCACTATGACACCAAAACTCTGTAATAAGAGTTTAAAAAATAAAAATTAAAAACTAATCTCCCTATGTAAACACACTACATAAAATATCAGCAAATTAAACTCAACAGTGGATTAAAAAAAAAAAATCACATCAGGACCAAGGAGAGTTTCTTTTTCCAGGAATGTAAGAAATGGTTAATATCAGGAAATGTATTAGTATCAAATAAAATATTAACATATTAATGGGAAATTTTAACATATTTTTGATTTAGAAAATGCATTAGATAAAATTTAACTAGTATTCCTGATTAAAAATGCACACTATAAATGGATGAAGGGAACTTCCTTAACATAATAATTTTGATTTATCAAAATCCCAAGCAAACATCACATTTCCAAAACATTTCCATTAAAGTAAGAAACAGAATAGATATTCCTAACATCACTGCTTCTATTTAATACTATCTAGAGGTTTAGTAATTCAATATGACAGGAAAAAGAAATTGAACATTTAAGAATTGAAATTTAAGAGAAAAGCTATCATTATCTGCTGATGATATACATGATCTTGTAGAAAACTTAAGAGAATTACCATTTTAGCTATTAGAAGTAACATGAGACTTCAGCAAAGTTGTTGGATATACATACATCAATAATAACCAATAAACAATAAAATGGAAAACAGAGATGCATATAATAGCACAAGAATCTAAGTTATATGAGAAGAAATTTAACAAAATAAGTTCTAGACCTTAACCATGAAAATTATAAAACATTAAAGAACATGAAAGAAAATCAGAAGTAGAGAGATAATAGCATGTTAATGGGCAGAAAGACAAAACATTATAAAAAAGTCAACTCTCCCCAGATTATTCACTAAGGTTAATGTAATTACACATAAAATTCAGCAGGGCTTTTGCCAAACTTTACCAACTAGCCCTAAAATTCATATTAAATAGCAAAAGGCCAAAAGGAGCCAAAAAATTTTTAGAGAGGAACAAGGTAAAGAGACTTACCTTGCCAAATAATAAGAATATTATAAAGCTATGGTAATTAAGTCACTATGGTGTTAGCACAAGGATAGAAAAACAGTCCACTGAATGAAACAAAGATCCTAAAAACAGATTTGATGTAGGTAAAAGATGGTGTTACAAATTAGTTGGTAAAGGATGACCAATTCATTTAATGGTGCTGGAATAACTGAGTTATCCATATGAAAAAATAATAAAATAGGGTGCGTGCAAGATACCACAAACAAAAATAAATTCCAGGAAGATTAGAGATGTAAATGCAAAACTTTAAAACTCTAAAGGCAAAACTTTAAAACTGTTAGAGGAAAATATAGGAAGGTTTCTTTGTGACCTCGGCATATGGAAGGATTTCTTAAATGACATAAAAGCACAAACCATAAAGGAAAATATCAACAAACTTAACTGCATTAAAATTAAAAGACTATTAAAAATAAATGCTTCTAAAGACACAGTTAAAAGAGAAACTACAAATTGGGAAAAGATATTTGTAATCTCTATGGCCCAGATGATGAGAATTTAGAATATTACAACAGCAACACCAAAAACAAAAAACCCTTCTAAAACAATAGCAAAACAAATATTCCAAAAGAAAGATGGGCAAAAGATACAAATAGACAACAAACAAGAGGAAATCCCAATGGCTTATAAGTGAAAAAAATTTTTAATGAGATATTACTTAACCCCCATTGTATTTACAAAAAATTTAAAAACTGGCCATTTCAAATGTTGAGAAGCTCTCATAGACTGCTAATGAGAGTATAAATTAGTATTATCACTAAGGAGAGAAATTTCGCAATGCCTACTAAAGTTCAAAATGCATGTTTCTTAAAGTTTAGCAATTCTACCTCTATATACATGTATAAAAATGATAACTGCAGTATTGTTGGTGATTGGGAAATACTGGAAACAATGTCTAACTATGAGAGAACCAATAAATAAATTTTAGTGATATGTATAAAAGGATGCATTCATATAAGTTGTAATACATAGCTTATGTAAAACTAATTCATGATGATAGAGGTGAGAAAAGTTTTGCTTGTTTTAACCTTTTGTTAAAGCCTTGGATAATATCACTTGCAAGGGGGCATTAGTACTCTTTCTAGGTATTGTAAATGTTCTGTATCCTGCATTGGGACTTAAGCTTATCAAGCTGTACACTTAATATGTGGAACTTATAATGGAATAATAAAAGATAAAAACAGGTTCAGATACAAATCTTCCAAATTATTAAGATTTGTTCAACCTGGGTTTTGGATTCTTATATTTCATATTATTCTTTAAACTTTTATTTATTTTAATTTTATATTTTTGGCAGCTGGCAGGTATGGGGATCCAATCCTTGGGGTTATAAGGCTGCACTCTAACCAACTGAGCTAACTGGCCAGCCCTATTCTTTAAACTTTTATGTATTTGAAATATTTTACATTAAAATAAATTTATAAGACACAGATCACTGTTTTTTCTAACTAGAATTAATCAAGGTAAAGGAAAGCACTAGTGTCATCTTCTCTTCATTGGCTCTGACAATAGATCCCAATATTCCAGGAATTAATAAGCACTTCACAGCCAAACATACTTACAAAGTGATCATTTTGTTGAATGAAAAGCAAATCTTTCAGTTCATTTATTGACTATGTATAGAATCTAAGGCTTTCTTAAGTGAGTGACCAGAGAGGCATATACTGTCCGTATAGACAGACACTACAAACGTCCAAAGATCATTCACTTAGGGTTTTCAGCTGATGAAGTGGAGGATGCATTGCCAAGGACTTTTCTGATGTGAATCAACAGGTGATTTGGCATCAATATTGCTATTTGCTTGTGGTTTTCACCTCTGGTTTCAGAAAAGAAAAAGAGACAATACCTTTTCAATGCTGCATTTCCAGGTGACCACATGGAAATCAAGGTTTTATTCCAGCCAATTCTCTTTCTCTCACAACATGGAGGAAAAGTGCCAGACACTGCTACTCTTGCCACCAGCCATGGTACAGATGTTTAGAAAATGCAAAAATAGAAATGAAATAGAAAGGAAACCCTCAAAAATAAGTTTTGCATAAATGAAAAAGAGTATACAATTACCATAGTTGCAAAAAGATAAATGCATATTTATTTTTCCTATTGTGTTAAAAAGAACCCAAACAAACAAAAACATTGATGTTTTGACTTAATCTGTGTTTTGTTAAAACTAACCATTTCAAGGACCAACTCAAACATGACTAAAAGTGGCAATAAAAAATAGATTTCTTTTAATCTGATAAGGTTTTTTTTTTTTATCTCCAAGAATGTTAGAATATGACCTACCTAAATGAATATTCATTAAAAGAACAGACCCATTTAAAAATAGGTTTTCAGGTACCAAAAATGGGAATGAAGTGTTTTTTCAAAATCTTATGAGAAAAAAATTAATTGAAATAATAAAGTCTCCTTACATTATTCAGATAAAATATAGCTTATAAATAAATGTCGTCAAACTGTTCAAATATACATTCCTTATTTAGTGTAGCCAGTATGAAGTTCCAGTTACTGCAATAGCAAATGCCCTATCAAATTTAAGTACATCAATGTAAATTATTAAAATGAGTCTGTCTTTGTATAAAAGAAAGCATTAAAAACGCAGTGTGATCTCTGAGGGGGTATTGCCTGAAATGAAAGTCAGATCTTGGTTTTAGGTCTAGCTCTGCTACCATCCTGCTGTGTATCTTGGTTCATTTTATTAAATATCTTTGAGTCTCAACATCCACATCTCTAAAGTAAGTGTGTGGTATAAAGTCACAGCCTGATCATCAAACTACTTTTTAGTCCTAACAGTCTATAAATCTAATCTAATGAAATTATTCTAGCATAACACTTTTTTCTTCCTTCCTTAAAATAAATAGACATTCAGATAAGTAAATAAAATTAAAAACACATACACACATACTAATCACCTATCCCATTGAATAGGAAGAGAGAACATTTCTTTTTTTCTTTTTTTGGTCATTATCTATTCCCTAATGTGTATTTATAGAGTTTCCGTAAATAAGATTTTAACTTTTTTCTGAATCAAAAGTAGCATACCATTTCTTTGCCATTTCAGTTCTATTAAGAAAGAAAACACAAAATCATTATGGAAATCCTATTCGGAACTTATGAAAGAAAGTAAAACTCCATTTAAAATTCAAATTGTTCATTCACATATTTTCTTTTGCAGAAACTTTAAGTGCTGACTCAAACTATCTTCACTTCTTGTTCCAGGGATACTATCCTTAACTCTGTAAAAAACAAGACCCTCTTCTCATACCCTTCCCACCTGTCCTCTGAGATTGTTGTTCCACAAAGCTGAGGTATAGATTACAACATGAGATATTTGGGATGGGAGTAAAACATTTCATCTGGGAGACAGTACTGTGGTCAATATGCCAAGTCTAAAAGAAAGTTAAGCACTACCACTATTTTGGCAAGAAATCTGGTTCTCATGGCTAAAAAATGATAATCATTTTTACACAAGACTTTAAAAAATAAAAGCACTTGGGGCATCAGCCAGAAAATAAGTCTGAGAACGCAACTTTTTCACATCAGTATTTAAACCAGACAAGACACTATCAGTGCACCCTTAACAGACCTGAAGGGTCTAAAAAGAATGCAAGGACCCTTATACCTTGGTGAATAAGAGAAGCTCAGCTTAATGAAAAGGCCAAAGTCTTAGGGCAAATGCTCCACTGTTTCAAGTTCTGATATGACTATGGCACCAACAAAGGCAGAATACTGGGGGTGCAATAGGCAAGGCTCCTATTACAGACTACTGCTAGGCTCTGTATGCTGATAAGCCTAGGGCACATTGGACTACACACTCAGGTAACACCAAGGGTGGGTCCCAGAGGGGACAAGCTCCTCAAACAGAAAGGCAAGAGTCAGAAGTTTCAATGTATAAGCACTCCCTGTTGGCAGCTGAGGTTAAGATCCTCTGCCTAAGGCTTCTGTGAGGAGTCCAATGGAGATATAGTGCTTTTCAGGGGACAAGAGAATGGCTCTGATAGGTTTAGATAGCTCAAGATGCTATGATGAATGAGGAGGAAGTTAGCCGGGGCTACCAATAGAAGGAACTGCAAGAACTGATGAAAACTATATATATATAACAGGTGTATACAATTTTCATTTAAGTTTTCCAGCTATTAACATTCTGTAAAGCATACATAAGCATATGTGCACATGAGTGTGGGATAGAGGAAAAGCAGGAGGAAATAAGTTTCTTTGCAGTTCATTTTATACCCACAAGAGCAATTCTTGGGACAGTCCAATGTGTACACAACATTTATGTTTTACTAGGAAATCCCATCCATAACTCTGATGGAACTGCCTGGTATACCCACTACACCACCGGATGGAGTTTGGATGTGTTGTTGCCCCAAAACTCATGTGGAAATTTGATCCCCAATGTGGCAGTATTGGAAACTGATTGAGTCATGGGGGCGGATCCCTCATGAATGGATTAATGCTCTCTCCGTGAGTGGGGGGATTAATGAGTGAGTTCTCGCTCTATTAGTTCCCACGAGAGCTGGTTTTTTAAAGGACTCTGGCACCTTCTCTCTCTCTCTCTCTCTCTCTCTCTCGTTTCCTCTTGCCATGTGATCTGCTTGTACCCCACTGGCTCCCTGCTGCTTTCCGCCATGAATAGAAGCAGCCTGAGGCCCATGCCAGATGCAGCTGTCCCAGAATTGTAAGCCAAATAAACCTCTGTTCTTCATAAGTTACCCAGTCTCAGGTATTCTGTTATAGCAACACAAAATGGACTCATACACCACTGCACCTAAGCCTTAGACAGGTGGTCCTTGCCAATCTGTACAGACTTAGGGCAACAATACTGGTATCTCCTCAGGGCTCTGCTCTGTTTATGGTCTTCTGTATAATAAAATGAAGGTCAAAATGGCAGTCTGCTAAAAGCAGCAGTGTTTCAGTTCCATGAATAACTTGCTTGTCATCAACTTGTTAATGCAATAGTCAAACATTTCTTTGACATGTACAGTATCAGCTAACTTAAGCAGATAAAGGGTCTAGAACAGGAAGATGCTACAGATGCTTTAGCTCAGAGGAAGGCTTAGCAGAGCCAAAACGTCAGCAGGGCCTGTTTGTTCCATACTTTCCATCGGGCTCTGTGAAAGAAATGTTAGATTGCTGCAATGACAAGTTTGTGACAAGCAAGTCATTTGTGCAACTGGTGCACTCCTGTTTTTGTCTATTTACCATTCAGACTTGTGAATGCCATTTCAAGCACTTACAGGATTTCTGGCTCCCATTAAGGGGAAATGGTTCCTCCATGTTTAGAAGTTTCTGCCTCAAAGAGAATTACTAAGCAATTATTTATTCCTGTGGTCACAGTGTCACACAAAAGCACTCTTGAGTTGTTTAGTTGGACTCTGAATCATGAAATGGAGTCCTGAGGACTGGGTAGCTTGGAACATCAGAAATTTCTCATCTAGTTTATTGGAATGACTACAAAGCAAGCTTGTGAGAGTCAATAAAATTGTGGCCAGCTTGAAATACCTTGTTCTTTTGCTCTGGGATCATATATCAAGGCCATATGCTTCCAGGCACATAAACTCACTGGTAACAAGTAGATCCTGAGAAGCCAAGACCTAGCTATGTCACAGACATTGATGTGTGATCTAACATGATAGTTTTGGTGACAAGGACTGCTTTAGCTGTTGAGAAGCAAATTTATACTGCTTCTCCCTATACTCTGTGTGTAACTAGAGGGCCAATATAAATTCAGAAAAACATTGTAAATGTGTGGAATAAAAAAAAATCATAATGTAAAATTAACACTTGGGATCATCCTCTACAGGCCACTTTTTCATAGTAAATGAAGACCCTGGCAGACAGATTTGGGATCAAGAATTCAAGAACCTCTCATTAAATTCTTCATCTGAGGTCACCAACTGACTTTTGGCAAGTCATTTCAACCTCCTGTGAGAAGGATAGAAAGTAATACCTGTTCCTTGTTCACTTGACATGAACGGTCTTAATGTCAATATTATAAAAGATGAAGAGTGCCTTCAGAACCCAAGAACAAGAACAGTACTCACTAAGTGTCATGTGTTCTTTTCATAATTTAAAATTTTTGTTCATTGTTGGTACTGAATTTCTAAATAATTCTAGGTATAACTCTTAAAGAGCACAACAGCATGAGGTTTTGAAGCAGGGACATACACAAAATATCTGGGAAAGCAGGTCAAAGCTGAAACAGAGGGTGGGATGTCAAGGACCAGACAGAAAGTAATGATATAACATGAAGCAGAGCTTGGTGACTAGAGAATGTTACAGAAAATGATAATAGTCCTCATTGAATAAAAATGTTATTGTTAATAATTCTTTGTCAGACATTACATGCTTTACACAATTTACATGTGTAATTTAATCTTTACAACAGCCATATGATATATGCATTCTTGATTTCTTTGTCAGATGTGGGAACTAAAACTTAGGGATTTAAATACTTTATCATAAATATGTAAGTTGCAGGGATTTGAAACTATTTTCCCTCACTCCAAAGCCCATATCCTTTAACCACTAAAAAACTAAAGTCATTTCTACTGACTTCAGAAGACTTTTCTCTCTGTTTTACTGGAATACTTTTTAATCAGTAGATGTAGAAATTCAAGAATTTGATATCAAAGGGCCAGTGAGAAGCTTATGGCTCTAGTTTTATTACCATCCTTCTTAGGCCTGGGGGAAAACTGAGCTTCATCAAGATGTCATTCCTTTCCCCAGGCCTGATCTATTCATACTCTAATGCACTGGGGAAGAGGTGAAAGTGATTCTAACCTAATCACATATCTCTGTGCTGTGAATGCAGGGTGCTCAGCAGCATCTCCTTGTGTCCATGCCAACTCCTTTCTCTTCATGTGTATAGTTCACCCTACTCTTTGCTCCCATATTACCTCCAGGGAGTCTCCTTTTGCTACTTGTCTGCTATTCTTTTTAGGTGGGGGGAAGGGGCAGACATCTTTCCTACCATGACAAGGATCACTGAAACAGTCTAAACTTCAAACTTTGCACAGAATGTATCCTTTGTTCAGTCTTCTGCTTTGTTTCTCTTTAATGATAGCATTGCCAGGAGTCCCATTCGTATGTAACTCAGAGCTATGCAAATCAAATTGGTAACCAAGGCTTTGCAGCTACTCCATCTTAAAATGAGGATGTGTCCAAGTGGTAGAAACCTCTGAGTGAGACATGTCTCCTGAATATTATGTATCTAATGGCTGCTTTCCTTGTATGGATGGCAAATAAGCTCAGTGAGAACTACATTATATTTCCTGGTCTCTTTCTAATGTGTGTTCACAGTGGGTCACAAGAGGTTTCTAGCTGGTTTAACTTTTGTTTTTATGTTATTTTTATATTTTTTTAGGGGTCTCCCAAACACAGAATTCATAAAAGCTACTCAAAAAGACCCCATGGATGTAGAATTATAAGATCACAGGGCAACGATATGGTAAAGGACACTAAATAAACAGTGGTCTGAGTCTTAATCTGGTGCCTGAGTCTGCTCACAGTGACCATTCAGCCTCTGAACACTACCAAGGGCACAGGACTTTCAACCTCACAGGCTGCCCCATCCCATGTTAGGACACTTCCATTTGTACAAAATATTCTTCCTTATGTTGTACCTTAAGCCTGTCATTCTAAAACTCCCCCATTGCTTCTGGTTCTTTCTCACCACACCTTTCAGTCCTGAGAGCTTCAGGGAATTAATAGTTTAATGGCTCATATAATGACAACCCTTGTGCATAACACAAACCAACAACTAGGTTTAAATTGTTGTGCCTTGTCTCTCTCCCCTCACCCAACCTGAGGTAAATTCCTACTCTAGCCCTCTGACAAGTCTCGAGAAATAAGTCGGTCTACCCTGTTTCTCATTTCCATTTGGAAGTAGATAATACACGTGGCAAAGCATTCTTAATCTCTTTGATTTTCTGTCCTATTCTGTGGAAAATCTTCCCTGACAACCTCAGGCAGATTTGATTGATATGGCTGTTTATAGGGTGACCAAATAATTTATTGTTGAAACAGGCACACTATTGAAGGTGAAAGGACCTTATGAATACTTACGCCAGGACTACAGGCTAAAACCAGAACCGTCCCAGGCAAGCCTTTTACATACCTTTACTCCAATGCCTACCTCTTTGCACAGTAATGATCTGTTTCCATGTCTGTTTCTCCCACCAGTCTGTGAGCACTCTTTAGTGACAGAAACATATTTACCTGTGTATCTTCAGTTCCTAGAAAAGCACTTGGTAAGTAGGAAGAGCTTGAGAGATATATATTTGTAGTAAATTAATTATTATAGGAAATGGGAGTAACATAGTGTGATCTTTTATTCTCCACTAAAACTTTGGTGGCGATTCTATTGCCTTCACTCTAGTCAAGCACATTTAGAAGTCCTGGTGGCTTTTGATAGTTTTTGTTTGTTTGTTTGTTTGTTTGTTTTTTGGCTTCTGAATAACAGTGGCTTTAAAAAAGAGAGAGAAGAAAAAAAAAAAACTCCTGAAAAATGTGAACCACCTACAGAAGTCATCTCTTCCCTCCCTGACACATTTAGACCATTTCAGAAAGATGTGTCTATCCTGTTTAGATTAAAGAACTTCACAGAAGACAATCCCACAACTTCCCTTTCAATGTATAGGTAGTCTCACTCTCAAGAACCTACCTCATTATCAAACCCAAAGATTTTCTTTTGCAGTATAAGCATATTTTATAACTACGGGACCTCAGTGAAGAAAAGAGAGTCTCATTCTTTTACTTGCTTAAAAGCTGGTGTTAGCTCACTACCTTAACCTTTTTTCTAAGATGAAAAGAACTCAATGTCTTTTATTTTTCCTTAAAGAACTTTTTTTCCCCAAAATGTTAAATTTAAATTTTATTGGGAGATATTTGATAACTCTTTATTTACAAGATATTCATGTTCAATTTTAGTTGAATTCAGAACAAGCATGAGTAAGTGTTTAATCTATGTTCAGAGGAAACAGGAGAAATGCCTGTATTCTACACGTTTCTTACACATTATACTATTATAGCTGTTTTTAAATTTCAATTTTACATTTCACACTTTGACTAACTTTCTATGCTCTACTTCTAGATGCTATTTTGCCCACAGAGCTACCCATTCTTTATTTTCAGTCCATCAGTGACATTTATTAAACCATCATGGGCAATGGAAAATACAAGACTTGCAGGAAGATTCAAAAGAAACAAAACTGCATGCCTGCTCTTGCAGAGTCTTAAAAGGAGACAATCCTACGTAAAAGAAGCAAAGTGGATAAGCATGCTCAGGTGTGTGATGTTAGTTTAGCAGCTATTAGCATATGGAAACTAATATAGTTATATGACATTTTATATGTAAGTGATGGAGTACTGGATGAATTGCCACTTTTGAGGTTTGTTTTCCCTTCTGAAGAATATTAACAATAACTTTTATTTAACAACATTCTGTTTATTCCCTGGTTTACTGAGTGTTCATTTCAAATGACTGTTCTCCCTCTGAAGTGGTTGGTTATACCATCTCTAACATTGTTGCTATTTGGATATTGTGCATCAAAGCACTACACTTTGAAAGCATATGTTCCTTGTCCTGTTCTCAACATCTAAAATAGTGACTTACAACCATTTAGAAGTTCTGGTGTCCTGTTGTTAAGGTGATTTTACATCACCCTCTTCTCTGCCTGCTCCATAAAATATAATTTTAAATTAAAGATGATTTTGCTTTGAGGTTTTGAAATGCCTACACTAATACTTTGGAAAACATTGGGTTTCCCAATACTGGAAAACATATATCTAGATCATCAAGGTAACCAGAAGCCAGAATCCGGGATTGACCTCAGTGGCATATACTTTAATATTTCTTTATATTATAGGGGATTCTGATTCCCTACTAATTATTTCCTGAGAATACTGAGTGCTTGGCACAAAATAAATAGGTTAGACATGGTCTTTATTGTCATTTGAGGAAAAGCTAAAAACTGTGCTAGTTAAGTGTAGTTAGATCTTAACTCTAGCTTTGACTTGGTTTAGCAGAGCTCTCACTGGGCCAAGAAAGAAGACAACATATTAGCATGACATTGTTTCCTGGTATCATCAAAGGATTTGCAAATCAGTTTTACCAGGGATCTCCTAGGATATTTCATTAAAAGGAATTTAGATTCCGTGTTTCTAACTTACAAGAAAGAAGTATTAAAATGTTTGTATTTAGGTGCATTTTCCCAAATGGTGAGTTTCCTTTTGGCAGAAAAGAGACGATGAAGGTAAACATGAAATTATCACCACTCACAAACTTGTACCAGAATTTGAAAATAATAGCAACCTTCCTGGGTGATCAGTCATAGAGATGTTTTGAGGTAAGTACTAAAAAGCATTCCTTTAGTAGTGATAACACCTCTTATTTGGGGGCCTTTTGAAATGAAAGTTGTCAGGTAGACTTTTCAGTAAGGCAGGCATGGGTGGGAATTACTATAAATCATTTATTCATAAACTAAAAACAAGAATGACAATATATCAGCCAAAAAGTAGCAGGAGGGCAGATTTCTCAATAAAGGTGCCCCTGTTACTAAAAACATAGAATTGGTAGTAGATAGTCCATTTAGTTTTGTGGTGAGAGGTGTAGGTCTCTATTCAAGTGGTGCCTATCATGAAGGCATCATGGTGCTCTCAACAAAGCTTATCTCCATAATACTGGATTTTTACTTTTTGTGAAGACAGACCTTTTTATACAGCCCCTTCAAGTGTTCTGTTGATTATTAGCCACCCAGTCTATTATAGTCTAAATAGCCATGCAGCTATTTCTTTTCTAGCAGGAGTAGCCAAGGCTAAAGAGTCAACATATGTTCATTACTTGCAGAAATAGAGTCAGATGTACTCCCTCAGCACTTTTGTCCCATTGTTCTCATTCCTCTCACTTTACTCTGTGATCAGTAGACAAAATATACACTACAGAGGACAGAGCGGAAGAAGTTCCTAGGATTTCTAAGGAAGAAGAACCCAAATCGCACCTGCTTTAGGCAAGAAAACATTTTAGTATTCATAAAAAGAGATGTTTAAATTTCAGCCCGTAAATTCAAATGCCGTTCTAAAGTGTGTCTAAACTGATCCACAAGCAAACAAAATTCCTCCTACTTTCAAGTAAAAATCCTGCAGGCTAATTCTATGTTCTCATCTCATTCTTGTTTCTTCCTTTGCCCCAAGAAAGATTGGTGTTTAACATTAAACATACAGTATACAATAAAGAATGGATATAACATATACTGATAAAATCCTGAATCTAGAGCAAGAAGGAGGTAAGTTCTTAGACTAGCATATGAGTTTTATTTACAGTAATAGAGACATGTTTCTACATCATCCATGGAAGGTACTTGAAAATGTTCTCTATTATGTCTTGAGATGAAGTTTGGTGGTATAAAAAACTTGTTAATGCTTCATATTGTGTGTTTTCTTTTCCTTCTCTCTAGGACCACAAAAACAGATCTAAGTATAGAAAGAGGCAAGAGAGCATGTGTGTTTCTTCGTTAGAAGCTGTGCAAGTTACTGTATTTTATTGTACATAAATTCAAAAGAAAAATACCAGATCCCTTGATGCAGGCCATGTTACAAATCCACATATACCTACGCTTTCTTTTTTTCTCATTCTCTCAATCTTCATGTCCATTTTTTTCTTTTTTAAATTTTGGGGTCTGCCTTTATATTGCCAAATGATTTCTGGTGGTAGGAGCCCTTGTGACATTCCTTTGTCCATCCATCCTGCCCAGTTCAACACAATATTCCCAAGGGAACTTTCTCCTACCAAAGACAATGACTGATTGGACTTAGAGAAGTGATGACTTCAGTGAATATGACATAATATCTGGAGGCAGCATTTATAGCTGTTCAAATGAACTTTTAGCCCTACAAAAGGCTCATAATTATGAGGAAATAGTATGTAAATTTCCCTTTCTGAAGTGAAACTAAAGGCCCTAGGGGTCCTGAGTTTATCTTCAATTGCTGGATTGAAACTGCATTAATACTGTTCATTTGACATTTCTTTTCTCAGTCCCAACCAGAGTCAACTTAAAATCTTCTATGGTATATAGCAGATCCTGGGAGCCCACAAAGAAAACAAGTACTCAATTGTTTGGAACGTGAATCAAAAATCAAGATTGAGAAAGATCTGAGTCCATTCAACTTAGGAGTTATTGGTAGTCCAATGGGCCCAAGGAAGAGAACAATTAATGATTCTATCAAGGAGCATTATGGGTTACAGGATATTCTCTTGGATATTTGGAAACCTGGTTTGTTTGATCTGAGCATGACCTAAAATTTGGCAAGGTCTTTCATACTTGTCCTAGGCTGAATATAGATCTCTAAGATAAGACTGGTATCTGGTAAGCTCTCATCTTCCTCATTCCTTTTTTTAAAGTTCAGATTCCTGATGTATTCTCATCACAAGATATGATCAAGGTTACACATGGGTTGAGAGCACACTATAGTTCAGTAACTAAAGTGTTGCTTTAATATTGGTCTCCTTTACAGACCTTGAAAGGTCAATATGCTATCATCTAGGGAAGTCTGTGAGAAAGTTGATAACTCAACTTATAAATGGACCATTTTACTGACATAGTAGGGAGGACAACTGAGAAATGTTTAAAAATGTAAACAGTTCTTGTGTCAGAGAACAAACTTATCTCTCCAATTCACTAGACTCACACACAAACTATAAAGACTTCACCTAGAACATTCCAATGGCTTTAGAAACATATATATATTTCTACCACAAAATAGTAACAGCAATTTTGGGCCAAATATCATAATGTAAGCAAAAATATGAACAAGTAAAAAAAAAAACCCACCTATGACATAAAAATTAAAAAGTACTGCATATATTCCATCATCTTAATATACTACAAAACCCACCAATTTCAGATTTCTCAATGATGCCATTTAACCTCAGTTTTGTAAGAGTACTTTTTGAAGATTCCTATCTTTGTATATAGTGGGAAAAATTACATCATACAAATGCAACAAATAAAAGGCAAATACAAGATGCCTATGTATTGTCTACCAAGTGTTGCCAGTTGTGAAAGGATTTGACATGCTAACATCATCCATTCATTCAGACTTGTTACTGAGACACTCAGAGCATGATGGCTGGCAGGCCCTACAGTTAAGTGTGGTTATCAAGGCCCCCAAATATTGACAGAGTGCCAGATTCTAAGAAACTATTGATGTACACAGTCGGCCACAGCTCCAGACACCTCTCAGACAGAGTCTTTAAATGTCAAAGATAAATGAATTTTCATGAAACTGGGAGAGAGAGAAAAGAAGAGCAAGAAGAAAGAACACAGAATGAGAGGCAGAAAAAGAAAAATGAAAGAAGAAAATTACTTCCGTAACACTGACATGAAAGCATTTGGCATCTCATCTCTAAACCTGGATTATAACTTACAAAAAATGTGAGATCGAGCCTTCTGAATGCATTGTGTTACAAAGCACTCAAATACCTTTAATCATTTCATTGTGTGGTATTTTAAAAGTTAAGGGAATACACGCTACAGAATAGCTTCAACAAACTATTTCTGAACAAAGTATGGTTCAAATATAAATATCGCCCAATTCAATCCTAAAACAAATTCAAAATAAAACAAAGTAAGGGAACCACAGGCATAAATACACATGGAAAAAGTCTCCTAAGCAGTTCTCCATGTATCTTAAAGGTTAAAAGTCAAGATGTCATGAAATCCATTTTTCACCAAGGCACAGATGTGTCTTCTGACAAGTTTCCTTTCCAGAGTCCCACTGAGAGTAGTGACACCTAGTGGGTTTATCACAAGATACTGAGGGATGCTTTCCTCCTTCACCTCTCTTTTCCTGCCTTTACACAGAAAACACCTGCCAGGGAAATATATGACGTAAGTTATTTACTTGACACATGATAACAGAAACGAGCCATCGTTATAAGTAGAACGATCAAGTAGCATTCCTTAGAAATCATGTGTAACTTCATATATTTTGAATGTAAATGATGATTTTTTACTTTGAAAGTCTTCCATCTGCTGAGGGCACCTTCTCTTAACCTTGATATACTGTGTCATTAAAAGCAGCCAAACTTTCCATGTCAGAATATGGTTTGCTTGTACATTTACTTTTCTGTATTAGAGTTGTACAATCTCCATATTTTATATAGAGCCATCATGCCAACGCCCACAAACAAAACTCTTCCTCCATTTCAAAAGTGCATGGGTAAATGTTGTTTTTAACCGGTGGCAATATGGTTTTATAAAGTCCCAACTGCCTTTTTACTAGCATCACAATAAGCCCTGGTATAAATTATTTTTCTGCATCTGGTTTTCTCTTTCTTGGATACCTGAGACTTTAGCAGGTACATAGAGAATAAAGTTCCATATCTCGAATATTCAACAGAGGTTTTATTTCCGCATCAACTTTTCAGTGATTCCTTAGTACTTTTCTTTGTTACATTAGAAGATAAAATGAAGAGATTTAGATTTCCTGCCGTGGGAGAAGTAATTATTTTCCCTGTTTTTAAAGGCTTTTATTTTGAAGACAAAATCAGTTTTAACTCAATGGAAATTGCAGTAAAATCTCAGACACTGTAATCAGTGACTACATTAAAACTCTCAAGAAGTATGTCAACTTCCATGTGAGGCCACAATTCAGCCAGGATCACAAAGAGACATTATCCACTTTGCCTGTGGCCATTCTGACATTTTATACCATAAAATGTTTACACTGTAAATCTGTGGTTTAAGGCAATCTTCTCTAATATGTTACACACTCATACACATGCATACATACACACACATACACTGATTTTCTCCTGTGACCATATATTAAAAAGAGAGGTTTTGGTTTATTTCAGACTAAGGTCTAGCAAACATTTAATAAAGGTTATTACATTTTGGAGATTATATAAGTAATAATGTTCACTGAATATTCAGTGATTGGTTAAAACATACTTGTGGTATACCCCTACAAGGAATATCGTGAAGTTGCTAAAAAAGAATTAGGTAGATTTATATGTGCTATGTGATATGATAAGATACATACATACATTATATATGGTACAATCCCATTTGTATGGATAAAATGAGCATTTGTGTATACAGACATACATACATATATGAGGGTACTTCAAAAAGTTTGTGGAAAAATAGAATTAAAAGCTAATAAGAATCTTTCCATGAACTTTTTGAAGTATGTTGGCATTTACATAAACGTATTTTGTTCTCGGAGGATATATAAGACACTTTTGATGTATCCGAGGGGATGAGAAGGGGAATTTTACTTATAATTATATATTTTTCTATTCTGTTTGAATTCTTCAATCATATGTTAAAACATAATGCCAATAGGGATATCTGAGTGGCAAGGTTATAAGGAATTTTTAAAAAATTTTCCCATATATTGACAATTTCAATATATTTTTTAAAAAATCTCCAAAATAAATTATGTAAAAGTAGTTCGTGTTAATTATAAGAAATTTGAAAGCACTAAAAAAGCAGAAATTACAAAAAAGAGAATAAACAACCCTGTAATTCTCTGACCCAACAATAACCGCTGTCAAATTTTGGTGGGTTGTGTACAGTTTGCAAAGTCTTTTCTCACTTCTACATTAGGAGTGAAAAAGATCCTTTCCATTTCTCTCGATGGGAAGACCAAGGCACTTCCAGTGTGCAGTTCTGCTATATGCCTTCGGGGACACCCTTCATCTCCATACTGTTTTTGAATGCCAGCAAATTGTTGAAACAACATAGGCTATATGTGACACTTCTCAAAATTACATAGGTTCATCTGCTATTTCCCCATGAAAAACATGATCTCTGTGCTATCTTATAATAGTACATGGCATCTCTGGATGGAAGCCATGAGGTTGGAGGCAGAGGTAGCCTCATGACGGCCCTCAATTAGTATAGTGTTTGCACTGAAATAGTTTCTGGAGGACTCAGAAATGTTCTCATCTGAACACACAGAGACACTTCCCTGCAAGTTGCTCTGCCTTAGAACTTCTTCAAAGGCTAATAAAGTTGAAGAAGAACACAGAGAGATTATATACTTGGTGTTGTATCTTGGCAATTCACCTAATGATTACAATAAGTGTCAATACTTTGTGGAGGATCATTTTCTAAAGAAGGGTATAAATCTTCTCCTTCATGCAAAACACCTGGGTGTTAGTGTTCTTCTCTTAAGTACCTTATTCTCCTTTCAGCAAATTTAAGAATCTTCCCCTTTGTTGTTGCTATTATAAAAAATATAATAATAACAATAATAACAGTAATTTTTATGGCTAACTCTCATTGATTGCTTTCTATGGGCTGGGCAGTTTACCTGCACTATTTTTAATTCCCAAAATACCTCTATTATTATTATTATTGTTGTTCCCATTTTACAGGTGAGAAAACCCAGTCTAGGAAATATTAAAAACTTGCCCAGTGCCACAAATCTATTAAGAGGTGGAAGAGACACAAATCTACATCAGGCTGATTCCAAAGCTTCCTTAAGATCATTTTCCAGCTTGGGCTCACATGACTTCCTTACTCAGAGGTCCCAACCACATCCAGAACTTTCTTATCTATTACTGTGTATGTGTGTGTCAGGTGTGTGTGTGTGTGTGAGAGAGAGAGAGAGAGAGAGAGCGTGCACACACATAGGATTCCATTTCTCTCTAGAACTCCATTTTCTTCACCTCTAAAATGAATAGCACCTACCTCAGAGGTTTATTGGGAGGACCAAATGAGATAATATAAGTGAAAGCACTTAATACACCTAAAATAAAACACTACCATTATTGCTATACAAGTTTCCCTCCTTTGCATAATGGATGTGTTCTGGAGAAGGTGATTATGAAAACGTATAGGCTTAACTTTTATTATCAATTCACAGAGCATAAAACCACAGAAAAGTATTCCTAACATATTGAGATGAAGACCTGAGGTAAGACAGGGGTTCAGGTGGAGGTTGTGTCTATGTGGGCTTTATGAGGAGCAGTCTGTGGGTTGGCAGCACTTTCTAGATCCTCTTATCTCCTTCTCCTCATGCTCTTTGGTCTGCTAATTCCTGAATCTACTCCAGCAGTTTTCAGAAATGATTTCCTTTTGTCTGGTTGTGTGGTCTAATGGAATTTATAAGCAACAACAATAGTTCACCTGAAGGCCTTATCCCACACACGATATATAATAGTCAGAAAATTCCTTTAAATGCGAGATTCCCAATTACATAAATTAGTGCCCAATTTACTCTGTATGTTTAGTCACAAGTTTCAGTCAAATGTATTAACAATACTTGCATTAGCATCATCATATTCATTACATTGAAATGCTTCTGGGTAAGGAACCATGTCTTCTACTTTCTTGGAAACTCTACACTTACTACTACGGCCTATAAATAAAATGAAACCTTAAATAGTACTGACTTCACTTTCAACTCATAACTAAACCTGACTCTGGGCTTGAAGTGCTATTTTCTCTCTCTACTCTAATCAGATATAAGTGTGTCATATTACTGACTGAGGCCAAGCTATATGCTTCCACAATTCACTTCATTCTAACAACCTACTGCACCTTGCTGTTTGCTTTTACTTGACGTACCAGGACTTATTCTTAAATTAATGTCTTTTTTTTTCTATCTCAGGACATCCTTTTGCTTGTGGAAAATATTCAGAAGGAATGGAATTTTAAAAATAAGCCATCTGCTGCCCAGACATGGGGAAAACCAATGATGTTTGAAAACACCAGATTCAACTAATCAGGGGCACAAAAGCCTTATTAAATGTGTTAACTTTCTTGTCTTTAGAGCTCAGGTAGGAAATAAGTTCCCACCTCAGCATGCCAGCATGTATCAGGTAAGAGAAGTTAGCATAGTCTATGGCCTTATGAGTTAGCTTGGGCACATCAGCTCAGAAGTACTCTTCATAAATTCTAAAAGAAGATCTTGTTCCAGATTATCTCAACCATGCTGGCAGCCTGGGAAGCCAACAGACAGACTCTTTGGTACTAGAACATTCAAAAAACATGCATTTATATTGTATTTAATATTTTGCCATGAGCAGACTATAGGATCTACTCAAAACTACCTTTATTTTACTGTTTGTCCCTATTTTCATATCTGTTCTCTATTCCCCATTTTCTAAAGACAGGAAGACTTATTTACTCATTTATTCATTATACAGTAAATATCAAGTATCGTAGGAAAGAATGAACAGATGAAAGACGATTGATAGCTAAATAGATAGATACATAGATAATAGATAGATAGAAAAAATAGATTGAGTCATGGCATCCAGAAATGGCTAAAGGAAGGAGAGTCCAGAAGGTGGATGCTTTAAACTAGGTATTAAAGGGTATTTGGGATTTCAAAGTATAGAGAGGAAAGAAGTCATTTCAAGCAGGATAAACAGCATGAACAAAAAGGACATCATGCCCTGGGAAAAGCAAATCATTTAGTTTGTGAAAGGGAATGGCAAGAAATAAAATTGGGAACGTAAATTAGGGCTATATCAAGGGGAACTTGAGTGCCCATCCAAGAATATCACCCTGCCAATAATCTAAGTATGAAGAAAGTTCAGTCAACAACTCCCCAGCTTTCATAATTTCAGTAGAGAGTATTATAATCCATCACAACCTCTGAGTCTTTAGACTCCACAGGGGAGATGCTACATTAGTGGTGAAGAAAAGGTCCTCATACCTAATGAGTCCTACTCCAGCTGAGATTATCATGCTTCATCTATTGAAGTTAATCAGATCTCATGATTTTAACAAGAATCTCACCAGCTCCTAATCACATCAGCATTGGTCCTTCATTCTCAGTAATAAATTCTATAGAATTGCCTAAAGGCTGATAGTGAGGCTGGCTGAAATGAGAGAGGTAAGTATCCTGAGCACATGTGAGATGTCTGTAGAAAAGTTTGACATAAGCTGTCATTTGATTTTGAATAAAGCCAACATGTTCATAAATTATTGATTATTATATATATCAATTTCTGGTTCATCTTATGATGTCAGAAAGCCATTTCAGTGTATGTGAAACTCTGAGATCTCCTTACCTATCTTCTTTGATTATAGCCAATATAGAAACACTCCTTTCCCAGAATTTTCTATCCAGCTCTCTATTCTCTGTTGCACTTAATGATTTCTGATATGCTTTATGTTTATGTGTATATCTGTTTATTTTTCTGCCCCTCTCCTCCAAATGTCAGCCCTTTGAAAATAAGGTTTATCTGTATATATCTCTTTTGCTCACTGTTGTGTCTCCAACACCTGGAACAGATACTTGTTGAAAGACTGCTTTTGAAAATGAAGGTAAAATATGGAGGAGTGTAAGCAAATATTAACTGGAGTGTGGGAAAAAAGCTAATCCATAAAGCTCCCTCCAAAAATTCATATACTATATAATTTGAAAGTATCACATGAACTTTTCACAGAAACAAATAAGCAACCAACCAATCAAACAAAAAACCAAAGAGCAACACAGAAAGAGAAAAGGTGAACATCTCAAAGGGCTGAACACGGTTGCTCTTAATTTTATTTTTTAAATCCCGATTGTTATTTTTCATTATAATTATATTGCATACTACTGATAGAAAGGAATGAAATTTAGTATACTATGCAAATGATAGCAGGTCAGCCACAGCTCATCAAGCCCTAAGAACGATATGGATTCTCTTTCCTCAGATCCACTTCTATACTGAAAGTATCTTCAGGATTAAAAATCTCATTCAATGGATTATATTTTTCAGTATAAAAATTGAAACTATCAAAGTACTAAAAGAAAATATTGGCATGGAAAAGGACTTTTTACCTATGACACAGAAGCCATACAGAAAGCCATACAGAAGCCATACAGAAAGACTGGTAAATCTGATTATATTAAAATGAATTTCTGTATGGCAAAGAAAAAATCTGTAAGAAAAGTAATAAAGACAAAGTGGGAAAAATCTGTGCAGCTCATATGGATAAAAGGATTTTATCACCTTAATGTATAAATAGCAAGAAATCAATAAGAAAAAGACCAATAACTCAATAGAAAGAAAAGGCAAAGGAGATGAACAGATACCTTATAGAAAAATAAACACTAATACCATTAAACATATCAAAAGATCGCAGCATCATTTATACTTAAGAAATATACAAATTAAAACTAATCAAAATACGATCTTTTATTGATACAACTGGCAAAAATCCAAAAGTCTGACAAAACACTATTTTGTTGAGGCTAGGGTTAAAAAGGTACTTTTACACCTCGCTAACAGGGCTGCTAAGTGATCCAACCCCTGTTGAGATCAACTAAGCAAAATTTCTTAAAATTTAAGATACATTTAATCCTTTGATCAGTAATTTTACTTTTACAAATTTACCTCGCAGATAAACCTGCACATCAACAAAATGATTTATGTACAAGGTAGTTCACTGGAGTATTGTTTGAAATGACAAAAATAGTTTATCAGTAGGACTGGTACAATAAACTATGATACAAAATTTGCATAATGGAATACTGTGCAACTGAAAAAAAGATTAAAGTAGCTTTCTATACACTGATGTGGAAAGATCTCCAGGATATATTGAAGAAAGCAATATTGAGAAAAGTGTTAAGGTGGGCTAACTTTTTTGCGCAAAAGTAGGGGAAACATATACTTTCTTTTTTCATAAAATCACTGGATGTTTACATAAGAAATTAGTTAATAAAAGCGGTTACCAATGGGAGTGGAAGGGAAAGAGGTGAATGGGGAGAAGGAGATGAAGCTTCTGCAAGATGACTTTTTTACATAGTGTCAATTTTTGAACCCTGGAAATATATTGTCTGTTCAACTAAACAAATATATTTAAAAACTAATTCAACAATTATCTCATATAAAAATGAAAAATGAAAGTGGCATAGCAGTGACAAAATGGTTCCTGAGCCCCATGAATTTCCTCCAACCTTAAGTCACTGGTGCAGCCAACATTTGGCCAAATGTAATAAAACAGTATTTGGCATCCTTGTTGGACCATAAAATGTTTCAGGTTCTTCCCCCTGTAGCTTTGTAGCATTCTTACAATGTTACTAAGCAGCTACTCCTTAAAAAGCCCAGTGGAGTTACCAATAAAATGTAAAACAACATTAAAATGTTGCAACTGTGAACTAGTTGGGATTAATCCTCTATAATAGCCTATGAGTGATTTTCCAAATGTTCTACTTTTCATATGATGGGTGGAGAAGACAGGATGTCCATTTGTTGCTATATATGGAGAAAACTCATTTCTTGAGGAGCCTGAATGTATGAGATTATTAAAAATAATAAGTATAATATATTCATTAATAAAATAATATTTATCAAGTTTCTAAAGTACTCAGGTGATGTATTCAGTATGCTTAAGATTATCAACAAGAGGCAGAATACAGCATTAAGCAGATGATGTATGTTGAGTACTTGGAGGTCTCTAAAGGAGAAACCTATATAAATAGTGCATTATAATTAATAATAAACTTAATAGCAGCAGCCTAATTTTTGTAACATAAGCAACACATTCATTCACTGGTCATAGCACAGTCCAATAAGCTGTTTCCCCAAAGGTTTCCTCATATTTATAGTCAGAGTGCTGTCTGCAACAACTTAGAAGTCACTGAAAAGAGCAGGACTGAAAATTTGATTTCGCATTTCCTTTTTTTTTTTTTTTTTTTTTTTTTGTAAACCGATAACCAGTGAATTATCCATTCTGTCTAAGAATTTCTTCCTCTGGGTTCTGTTGCTTATTTTAGGCAACTATTTTAAAACATGGAGGTAGGTAGATAGGGAGTATCCATTTATTCATTTATTCATTCATTCAACTATATTATTTAAACACTCAATATGTTCTGTGTATTTTGCTAGCATTAGATACAGAGATAAAAGAAATAGTCTCTTCCCCCAAATATGTCAGTCTAGTGGGGAGCAGGGAAAGTAAATATCCAATACACGGTGATAAGCTGCTATAATTGAGTTAAGCTTAAACAGCTTTGGGAAAACAGAGGTATGAGACCCTGATTTTTAATGAGGAAGTTCAATAACAAATTTTGAGGAGGTGATGCTTTAGCTGAAACTTGAAGGATGGAAGAAGTTGATTAGGCAAATATTAGAGAGGATGGAAAGGGATACCAAATAGAGGTAACAGCAACAACAACAAGAAAAAGTACACAGTAAGGTAGAATGTGGTCTGTTCAGGGAACTGCAGGGGGTTCCAGACAGCACAGGGTAATGTTTGGGAATGACAGAAAATGAAGCTTCAGGCTCAGTGGGTTATGATGGAAGAACTATTTCAGATAAGGTGATCAGGGAAGGCTGAGACCTGAATGAAGAGAAAAAGCCAGCTACTCAAAGCTTAGGAAGAAGAATGTTCCCTGCAGAGAACTGCACTTATTGTACATATAGGCCTATTTCAAGGAATGGATAAAGAGCTAGGGGCACTGATTCCTGGTTGTCAGAGATGAGCAGAACTATTCCAAATATGATTCCCCTGACTATTATCTAATCTCTTTTGTTGTTCTTGGAACCATGGCTCTTTCCCATCAATGAATTCATTCAGTCCCTGTAATCAACTCTGATTAGTGTTGTTTAACATCAATCTTTTCTACTTTTTTCCAAAGAAAGATACCAATCAGTTGCTGCACACCCCTGCTTGTTAAAAGCAGCACCTCTCCTGCTGACTTACCGTTCTCTTAATCAAAAGGGCAGGAGGAAGCAGTTGGGATTCATTTTTCTTTTTTTTCCTTTCAAAGTACACAAATGTCAACTTCCTCAAGGATGTTTGGCATAGCTGAGTTCAGTCATGTAACGTACAAAGTCAGCTTGATCAAAAGGTTGCAGGCTGCCCACTGCTAAAATGGAGGGAGAAAAGGAAACTACAGGCTTCCCTGAAGTGTGAATGAGTGCATAGGTCACTGTCACATGTGTATTTACACTGAAGACATGCTGAGATGACAAGAGAGTTGAGGAAACATAAACCCCGACCACTGCACTTCTCTGGCTTTACCTTTGAACCCCTGGAGCAGCACTTTCTCTCTTCCCTATTTTTTTCTGTTGTACCCAGGCAAGTAGTTACCATAGAGCTTTATAGCAACTCCAAGTCACGGTCATTTTTGTGTAATTTTAGAATATGTTTTCAGTATCAGTCCTCCAACATTTAGCCGAAGAGCATAATTCTCCTTGCCTCAATGGACTTAAAAGTGTTAGTACCTAGAACAGGCAAAGATTGTTGGTTCATTCATTCATTCTCTTATACTTTTAAGAAATCAGTATACAGCATGTGTTGTCAGTATGACAAACCCTTGCCAATAATTCCCCTGGAAGATACTTTTAACAGTCAGAAGCAGAAAATAAAATTTCCAGAGCTGATTATCTTAAACTGTGACTCAAATTGGTTTTAGAAATAGGGAAGTCTGTAAAGAATACTTAATCTGAACACACATCCTATTAAGCACAAGAATCATCATATATGGTTATAGTCCCCAAACTAGGTTGCAAAAGATAATATCTGTAACAATATAGAGCTGGTATGATTCACAAGTAACATTTTGTGCAACTTCATCATTGTTCAAAATGTAAACACTGGTGATGAGAAGGTACATATTAGTATAAAGTCACACAGCTCTGAGTTCCAGCCAGATCTAGAACTCAAACTCCATATTCCTAATCTAGGGACTTTTATTTTATGTGATGACCATTCATTAGGCAGGGCTAAGGGGTAAGAGGGAGGGGAATACAAAGAGAGCATATGCTCAGTCAACATTCTTTAATTACACAGAGGGTTTCTTTTTTCACTTTTATTCCACTATCAGTTACTCTGTTTGATCAGATTACTAATTTTTACCCTGTTGAGGGTGATTTTCAGAAAAATCAGTCTGCTCTTTTTGCATCCCAGAGATTAACAACAACAACAACAATAATAAAATAAACCAAACAAAAATAAACAGGAAAGAAACCTCCAATTTGAGCCCAGTCCCTCTCCTGCTTAGTGAAACATCTAATAGCATTTTGACAGGCAGAAATAAGCCCTTTCACACCATATAATGAGCCTGATAAGTTAGTATCTTTCCTTACAGATTTGGTCTGAGACAAAATTCTTCCATTCTTCCACTTACCTTTTAGAATGGCACAATCAGGAACACTGCCTAAGATGAGCTCACTATCAGGTGTCTTTCAGTTATACTCCTGTTAAATGAACATCAAACAAACTAACTAAGAAACAAAAATATACCCATCACATCTTTTGCAATAATTCCACAATCTTGAGGAAAATTAAATTTTGGGGAAAAGAATGGTTCATGATCTCTTATAAGCATGAGAGGGAGGGGCAGACTGTAATGAATGTCTGTTAATTGTGGTTGTACTGTAGTTATACTAAGAATTGCACAATTAATTCTCACTATCAGATTAAACTGGTAAACAGCCCTAGATTAAAAACACCAGTCTGCTCTGCTTGTTTTGCTCTGTTATACAAAAAGTAATCTTAAATTCAGTTTATTATCACTAACATATATTTACTTTGGGGCAGAAAAAAACAAAACGTTTTTCCTCATAAGGCATATTGCATATTGAAATGATAAAGATATAGTTGTAGAGGTATAACTGCTGCTAAAATAAGCACCGAGTTTATTAGACTAGTTCTCTTAGAAGCTTGAAGCATAATAATTTTTTTTCTTACTGGGAGAGAATGTGTCTCTTGAGTGGGGTGGAGGCTGAGAGACAGTGAGCAGTACAGCCTGTAGCAGGACATATACGCAACTGGGCAGAAATACTCACAAGGGTCAGACAGCATCAGAACAAGCATTACAGACATGTATAGAGATGGCAGAGATGTATGGACTCTCAAGGCACAATTGAAAGATTATAGATGGTGGCTGAGCATGGTTTTGGGAGTCCATCTCCAGTGCCACAAAACATTGGCAGTCAACATTTACAAGGTGTCTTTAATTATGGCAATGACCAGAGCTAGCCTCCCACGTTAGGTGGGGACAACAAGGAACAAGTTGCCTCTCACTTCCTTCAGGACTCAAATGATAAAGCCACAGCAGTGGCAGCAGTGGTGGCAGCAGTGGCAGCAGCAGCAACAGCATGGCTTTGACCTGCAGTTCTTGCTCATCAGAGAGCTGTGCCCTGTCTGCTCCCACTGACAGACAGATAAATACAGAAATCTGTCAGCAAGTACATATTTATGTATATTTACAGCTCCCTCACACAGACCTACAGAGAATGCATAACAGCTTCCAGTGGTATAACACATGCACCCACTAATGGGGTGAGACCCATTACTCACAAATGGGTGAAAAGAAGCATCAATATGCAGGTCTTAACCCCAGTTTGTGGGCAGAAACCTGTCATTCCATTGCAGGCCAATAGGTCTCCTATTCACATAGCCCCTGTTTAATTTTCCAAACACCCTTCCTCTAAATGGTTCTAGTCTGCACTGTGCAGACAGGCAGAGTGGACAGAAGAGCCATTAATTTTACATTACATTTCCCAACAGCTGGGCAAATTAGGCCAACTATGTACCTGGGATTGACTGGCCAGGGGAGGCAGGAGAGTTTGGTATTTAGGAGTTATTTTCCACATTATAAACCCGGAGTTCAGGATGGAAAACTCAGAGAGGGTTGTCCCTGTTCAAAATCCATGAATTCAGGAGAGTTCACAAATGTATACTGGTGGTCTACTGTGGGCCATACATTTTGCTGAATCCAGAAGATAAAGAGAAAAGTAAGCCATAGTCCTATCTAGAAGGAGCTCTGAGGAGGTAAGTAGTGAAAGGCACTTACTCAAATAACCATAATATATAACGGGGCACCTTCCTTAAGAGAGGAATGAAGCAATGTGTACACACAATTCTTGGTCAACAGGAAGTTGAACATACAAATGATATACTGGGCAAATTGTTGCCCTTCAAAAAATGTCAGAACTGTTCAAAGAAAGGCCAATTGGATGCATGATAGATGATGATGGATGAAGCAGGCATACAGCAAAGCAAGAAAAAGAGAACTGTTTCTTGGGATACCCTTGGGTATCTGTCTTGTGGGACTGTCTCGTGGTCGGGGGGAGGTGTGTGTGTAATGACAGCTTGGGATGGTCTTGAACTCTGTCAGTATATACTCTCTCCTGAGGCTTCTTTTTGGTGTGATCTGGCTTAACTGAATATGGAAGGAGAAAATGCAAGAGAATAGTTCTATTGTTATTTCAGGAGTCAGGAAGAACCTAGGATGAACGCTCCTCCAGAATCTCCCTGTGAGGATCAGCACTCTATGATATGTGAGATCTCCCATACAGTCTTGTCTATCAGGAGCTCACAAATGGGAACCCAGAAGGGTCTGTGTGTCTCCTGAGCTTATGCTCCAAGCTGTCAAACTTTGAGAGTATACTACATTGTTCAGGTACATACTATAATATAACAAAGCCCTCACCAATTGGAGGCTGCAGGGAGACTGAGGGCTCCCTCTCCAACCTGGCCCTGTCCTAAAAGGAGTAATGAACTTCACTAAATGACTTTTAAATCAAAGAGCAAAGGGGATCAGGCATTTAGGAGATATTTTATAGTTAAAGTTATAGTTAGGTGGGGCTAGGATTAGGGTTGGTGGGGAAGAGACATGGAAAACTTTTTAAGGTTTTCTGAAATGTCCCGTTTATTTATTATTTCCATGGTCCAGACTGTATTTGAGTCTTGATTGCTCTATATAAGAATATTACTGCAGTTGCCTCTCAGTTGGCTTCTCTGACTAGTGTCAACCCTTTCAATCTACCCTGCACACTACAGCCAGATTAACTCCTAAAACACTGCTTTCATAATTTTTTCTTGCCTCTGTAAAATGTTTCAATTATTCAGCAAACCCTTTCTGCATTCTAAATGCATGACAGCCATTGTTCTCATCACCCACAAAGAATAAATTCTGGACTCCACCTGCCTTTCCAAACTCATATTCTAATCTTCGACAACTTGTATATCATTTCTAATTTCACTACTTCCAATACACACTAACTTCCTTCCCACTGGTTGATATTTTTCTCCATCCTCCCTACTTCTCTATTTTCCCACATCACATCACTGGTTGTCATCTTTGCTTCCCTCCAAAATACCCTCTTTTGCTTTATCCTTCAATGCCTAGCTTTTAGATCTAAAGCTGAAGTTCTCCCTCCACCATCAAGCCTTTCTAGGTCACAATGAGGTGTACTCTCGTGGCATTTACTGCCTTTCTTTATTGCTCATTTTGGTGCATAATAATAGACTAGTAATTTCCATCTAGTTAGTTTTAGAATCCAATTACTAATCTCTGCAATAAGACTATAAAAATTATAAGCTCCTAGTGAGCAGGTATTGTATCTCTGATAATCAGTAACATTGTTAACTATTGTCATAATTACTAATTAAGTTTAGCATCATACTTGTTTCTAAATTTAAATTGTACATCTTTAGTTTTTCATTTTTTCTCTGTTTTTTTGTAAGAGTCCAAAAAAAATGATAACATAAGGAACACAATAAATATATATCAACATGTAATGGTCAGTGGTCTTTAACCACTACAATAATATTGCATTTAGCTGTTGACTTCTCTCTCTTTTACATGTGATATTCACTATTAGATACACTGCTATACTAATGCCAACATTGTCCAATTAAAATTGACGTTAATTAAGCTTTGGATGTTGTTAGCACCAGCCCAAGGGTAGAACAGGTATTGGGCAACTGAGATCAAGTTCAGGATATAAGATCTCTGATATTCACCATAGAGCTAAGGTAAGGACCACTGTGGAAGGCCAAACAAATCGTACAACATATAGTCTGTCAAAGTTGTTTTATGCTGTTTTTTGCAGATAGGGCTTGATATCAGAATTCACTTATTATTGATATAAGTGTACTTTTATAAAAATATAACAAATATAGAGAGGGGTGTATGAATAACATGATAGGAAGATCAGAATCAAGGTTAGAGCAAGGACATCAGATTAAAATGCAAACGGACAATGAAACACCTGCAAGATTAAAGTTCAAATTCCAAATAGGAAGAAAGCATAGGCAGAAACATAAAGAACACAGCTGTAGGGTGGTGTTCAGAGTTCCACGAAGGAAAAGATGAAGCAGATAGGAGGGCAGGCCTACAATATTGATGGGGTGTTAATATTGAGGGTCTTATAGCAGGCAAGAAGACAAAAACAGTTAAGAGAGTTTGGACTGGAAGATGGAGAATGGTATCTAGGGATAGGGAATAGAGTGGCCAAGGGAGACAATGAGGTCAGCAATAAGCACAATAGGACTAGGACCAAAGTCTAGAGGTTGCAGATGGAAGGACATTTATTCACTCATTCTTCCACAACACATTTATTGTAAAACTTTACAATAGACCTGATCAATAGATCTGGACTAGATCATATTTAACAGAATTTACAGTTTAGAGGAAAAATAAGCATGAAAGACTTAAACAATGAAATGAGAGTAGCCAGAGTGAGTAGGTAATAGGAGTGAGGCCCAGTAACAGAGCAATCTTGTATCAAGTACCTGAAACCAGTGTTAAGGCTGAACTCAGTACAAAGCCCACTTCATCCAAAGTGTGAATTCCTTATGCATTCTCTGCTTAGGGTAATATTGAAATTGACATGTAGGTGAAGCTTAAGCCCACAGCTGGGGCAAGCAAGCAGTTCTAAGTGGGTGGGGTGTGTGCATGTGTGTTTGTGTCTGTGCATGTAGGCTTTTTCTAACAGGTATTAACCATGATTCTATAGCATAGGAATAAGTAATAATGAAGAGGATGATAATGGTGATGATAACAGCAGATAATATTTATTGAATGCTTACTATATTCCAGATATTGGTTTGAATGTTTTACATTTATAAGACTATTTACTTCCCACAATAATTTTATGATAAAGATACATGTGTAATTATTCTCCTCCTCCTCCCTTACTTTACAGATGAAGAAAATGAGACATTGAGGATTAAATAGTTTTCCCTGGGTCATACAGCTCATAAGTTGTAAAACTCAGGCAGGGTACAGTCTTAATCACACTGCTATGCCTCCTAAATTCAGGAGAACAATAGGAGAGTTGTACTACTTCATCACAGAGCTTATCTATGTCTACATATTACATACTTTTTACATTTCCATGGAGAGAAAAATGATCTGAAGATATTCTTGCCAGAGCAGTAGCCTTTCTCAGAAACATGACACTGGCATATTATGCTGGTTAGGTATATAAGGAAAGTATCGAGGTAACAGATAAGAGAGATTTGGCTCTTACAGACTTTAATTTTTAACTGTACTAAAGTATTGTGATGAAGCAATTGAACAATAGACAGGCTAATATAGAAAATCTAGAAAATAAAAATTTTAGTCTCAGCCCACTAAATGTGGCTCTTCACTGCTCCATGCCTCCACATCTCCACAAAGTGACATAAGGGTAAATAAGGTGGCTGCAAAATACAGTTACCTTATGAAGAGTCATAAATTCCATTATTACTGTGATTTTCTGAATGATAATTCTTCTGGGAGTTCTTATTAAAAGAGCAGGTAGACAGATGAATCCCAAACCCAGGAAAGAGAATGATATCAGCAGTGTAATGACTGAAGAAGGTTAGAATGTAGTGCCCAATTGTATAGTGTCCATTCTTGATAAAGTTCATTGTTCATGTGGGGACATGAATATGAAATTTTCATTAAAACCCAAGAAGAAACATATTTAACTTTGAATCTTTCTCTATTAATCTAATGGAGTCCATTCGAAAGCATCATCTAATACATACTATTTGACAATTTTCAGTTTTATATAAATTTATTTTCCTTACAGTATATTCAACTCTAATATTATGGCTTCCTCTTTTCAGTCTGAGTATATCTCAAGATAGAATGTTCCTGTTAGTCATCTAGGGAATCACCTTCATGGGGCACTGAATACCAAGACTACGTACTATTATTTTCACAAGTGAGCATGGGTCAAGGCAAAGAGAGGAAAGAATGGGGCAAGGAGTTATATAGGCTGTAAATACTGCTGTGTAGGTAAATCTAAAAGTTCCTCCTTTTCTAGCCTCAACAAGCTGGAGGATTCTGACCTAAAACTGAGTAGAGGATGTCTTAAAGCAGAAAAACAGAAACACTTGTGCTCTGAACTTGGAAGGAGGGTTCTGGCCCCTTTTATCATTTGACCAATAAATAACGGCTTTCAGCCCATAAGCCTGTAACAGCTGCAAAGGTGACAGATACCTGTCATATTTTAGGATAGCTTATCACCTCAGCCCCTGGAGTGATTGAGTATTTATAGACACAAAGATAGAAGCATAAAGCACATATGTATAGGCAGGAGTCCCCTGGAGGTGGCGATTAGGACTAGGCAGTAATTTTAGCTTGAAGTTCCTATGACTTAAATAGCCACTTGAGCTCTGCTCTTGCAGTTTACGATGTCAATAGAACCCCTAAATGAAATTACAGCCTTCTGACACGCAGCAGGATATCCTTTCTTTGCCATGCAATGTACACGGCCAGGAGAAATTGCTCTGTATATGGAGTTTCACTAAAGCAGAATTTATCATAAGACTGCTCTGCTAAAATATCATTATGCTGTTATTCACTGGATAACACATCTAATGACTCAGGGTGCACTTGATAGCCATGTTTCAGTGAACACAGACGCACGTCCTGATGTGAACTGGGCACTCCAGTGCTTCAAAGCACTATCGATTTCAATTCTACCATAATTTACACCTGGCTTGTTTTGCCAATAGCTTGAACCCATGCTAACACTGGAATATACACATACAAGCATTAGAGAAATAAAAAAATGAACAGTATAGCAAAAATGCATGCAGCAAACTTTCCAGAATTCTGCCTTTATAATAATCTCCCTTGATGCTAATTAAATATTCTGCACAACTTTCTTACGCTTGGGCATTTCCTCTGTTAGCTTGTCCTGTGGTTGGTGGTGATAGCAATAATAACCTCTTATACTTGTACAAGCTGTGGGTAATTCTGGGGCAGGATCTGGGTGCCAGTCATCTTGGTTCCCCAAGATCTAGCACAGTGACTGGCACATAATAGTTGCTGTTGGGAAAATAGAATAATTTAATCAGGCCCCCTCACCTTAGATCCAGTTGCGGGTAGTGAAGTGCATTCTTTGTAAACGAGGTATGTGTGGGTGGAGTTAGTGCACATGCATGGTGCCACCACTTGGCTGGCATTGACTGCCTCGGGTATCCACCCCATGCGGCCATGCTCTTGAACCTACAGCTCCCAAGGACCTTTTGGCTAGTTACCTAGCTCACAGACCTGTGTGTGAAGGGTTTGTGGCCCAGTCTGGACAATGGGCTTGAGAGGCCTGTGAGCTCCAGACCCAGCCCTAGCTCAACAATTGGCCCAGTTGGCAGGTTTACGGGCAGGCAAAAGAGCCCGACAGTTGCTTATAATAATCTTCTTTGCAGGCTCTTCTTCCTCGCTCTGTTCCATAAATGTCATATACTCCAAGGACCTGTTCCCTTTTGATTTCTTTCAATATATCTTCCTTGAGAAATGTCTGCTCCATAAGTTTAACTACTACTATGATGCTGATGATTCAGATGACTGCCAAACTTACGTATCTTTGTCCCTGACCTATCTCCAGCATTCCTGGCTAAATCCAACTGCCTACCAGACATTAGTCTGGATGCTCCTTCAACAACCCCAAATTAAACATATTCAAAAGCAAATTTATTATCTTCCCCTAGCCTACAAAACCTGTTCCTTCTCATAGCTTTTCTTGCTTATTTGTATAAGGCAGAAGCCTGGGAGCAATCCAAAATTCCTTCTCTCGATGCCCAGCCCTACAGTTATTAAATTGTGTCCATTTTGCCTCTTATCTCTTGAACATGTCTCCTCCTCCTGTCTATTCCCACAGTTATTGTCCTACTTCAGGGCTTCATTGTTTCCTGTCTGAACAATTTCAGTTGTCTCCTAACTAATTTCTTGCCCCATACTCTCCCATTCCTACAATCTATCCTCCACCCTGCTGCCAGAGTGATCTTCTATAACACAGTTTGATCATTAACCTTCTCTACTTAAAACCTTTCAATGGCTCCCTAAATGCCACAAGATGAAGTTAAAACTCCTTTGCATGGCAGTCAAAGTCCAACATGATTGTTCCCTGCCTACATCTACAACATCAATTCTCCCCACTCCCTTGCTAAACATCGGTGATACTGTTTCCCAACTCTGCCACGCTATTTCCTATTTAAATGCCTTTGCTCCTGCTGGTACTCTTACTAAATGCCCCTTTTCCCTCTGACCATCTGGGAAAATCCTTCAAGGCCTCCCTTGGTTTTATTAGCTCTTCTATGAAACTTTTCCTGACCTTTCAGTCTAAGGTAAATTAGCTGAACACTCACTATTTTTTGTCTCTAGGGTTTCTCGAACATCCTTCAGTTATGATACTTAGCATATGACATTATCCCAACTTGTTTCACTATTTGTGTCTCTTATACTAAACAACTTGAGGCCATGTCTTATTCATCTTTGTATTGTCAATGACAAAGCCAACACCTTCACAACAGCCCATAAGGGCCTATGTGGTCAGACTCTCACTGCTTCCCCTCCCTCATCTCCTACCATTCTTGTCCAAGACCTTTGCATTTCATAGTTGCACTGCTGAAAATGCTCTTGCCTAGATATCCACAAAACTTGATTCTCACCTTCACCGAGGTCTTTCGCAACTGTTGTCCCCTCAATGAAGCCTTCCCTCTCCACCCAATTTAAAATTTCAACCTTACCCTAGAATCTCTCTCTCTCTGCCTTTGTCTCTGTCTCTCTCTCCTCCTTCACTTTTCTCCATAGCACTTATCATTATCTAACATGCTACATATTTTACATACGTATTTGTTAATTATTTGCTTCTCCTGCTGAGAAAGTAAATACTATGAGAACAGAGACTTCTGATTGTTTTATTTACTGCAGTATCCCCAGGCCCTGGAATAGTGCTGAGTACATAGTATGAGCTCTTCAATAAATACCTGTTAATAAATGAATTGATCTTTAGCTTCTGGAATAATAACTGACACAGAGTAGGGGTTTTAAAGTGTTTCCTGAATTAAAGAACAAATGAGTGAATAAATGAATTAATGTTAAATCCATGTTTAATGAATGTAATGAAGAAAGTCTTTGTAAACTGATCCTCACAATAACATGGGTAAGTAAGCCGAATGAGTACTATTATCCTCATTAGACAAATGAAGTAGATGAGTACCAGAAAGGTTAGGAGCTTAATTAAAGGTTACATAGAAAGTTTAAGGTTTGTTACTCTTTTTCAACTCACTATTGAAAGGTAGAGACAATTCTTTGCACTCTGTTCATCATGTACCTCTAACATTTATTATGCTATTTTGATTCCTCTTGACTAGGAAGGCAAATTAGCAGGAGGTACAAGATGTAAATACTCTTTACTACAATTTGTGTCCTTCCATATTAGATGATTTTCATAAAACAGATCCTTTTCCTTCCTTTTCAAAAGTGGATTAGGCACTAATACAATTTTGCCCCTCAGAGTGGTTTGTACATGACTACCCAAGAGTACATCATAGTACAAATCCTGCTAGAATGAACTGGAAGGTGAGTGTGGCATTTATAGACTGAGGATGAACATGGTGTTTGGTGCCAAGTTTGTGCTAATGGAGATGTCCTCTATGTGTTAACAACCAAGGCAAACAAATTCAACAAGAAGACATTTTTGGTTTTGGCATGCCTATGAAGAGTTAACTTTCCATTGTTCAAGGGTTAATTATTCATTATGTGAATCACTTCTCTTTCTGCCTCTGGCTGTTTACATCTAGGAATTCAGTTTGGTAGAGAGTAAGTAGGAAAAAAATAAAAAGAGGTGAAAATGAACATTCCATTTATATATATCAGAAGCTCTAGAGAAGAATTTGGTTTAGAGACAGAATTACATGCAGTTTGGGGACTGCCAAGTTGACTGACCACTGATAATAGATGAGATTAATGCTCATTTTATATAATATTTTGCTTTCTTTTAATTACTGTTTATTAAGGTCAGGATGTAGTATATGCAGTTATTCTCTGGATATGATTCATATCAACGGGTACCATTTAGGGTCCTAGAATGGGGACTTAACAAATGGCACTTTAGAGACTGGCTCAATTTGATGCCCCTCTCCTCTGAAGATGCCTTAGTGTGCTGTGGTTTAATGACTTAAGCAGTACCAAACAATTCCACCAATTTCTGTACTCATCGATGAGAAACAATTGCACTTGGTTATTTTCTGCTATTATTTACCTCAAACAGGGCATTTAATTAGTGCTTGTTAAGACAGTGCAAATGATTTAGCTGCCTGTCCTCTTGCCCCGGCTCTTTATTGTGCTGTCTGTCTGCCCTGCCCCTCCCCTGTCTAGTTCACAGGGCATTCATAGCCAGTCTTCATGCCTTTCTGCATCTGACAACAGCCTGAGCTCCTCAGAGGTCGAGTTTAAGGAAAGGAAGAATCACTGATGGACTGTAAGCAAATATTCACAAATTAGAGAGGTCTTTGGTTATTATGATACATTATAGGTAAGACTGGTACTTTCAAACTACATGAGTTGATCAAGCTGGGTATTTGTTCCCCCTCACAAGTCCTGGAAAACGAATGGAACTCCTTCAAATTCGAGACCCCATCTCCCATTTAAAATTACCCTAGCATAATGGGATAAAAGAAGCTACCTCAGCAAGTGGCTGGCGATGTTGTCAGTTAGTTGGAAGATCTATTAAGGGGGTTTAAGACACTCAGATATAGAAAAATCTGTTGATTTGTTTCTGAACATGTTTCTTCCTTTATGGTAAGCAATTCATATTTAACGTCAATGCACTGACATGTAGATATTCATTCATTAATTCATTCATCACTTATTCATTGATCCTCCACTCAAACTAAGGCAATTTGACATTAGTTGGGAGAGAGATAAATAAACAAGCATATAATATAATACCTGCCCTCTAACCACTTGCAGTTTCATATACAAAAAAACCTTCAATTCAAAGCAGTACATGATAAGTTCCAAGATACATCATTCATGAAATAGATTCAAGAATCTGTGTCTTTCAAGATACAGATTTTTAAGATGCTATCAATGTCAGATCACTTTTAGTTTGGGTTATCATGGAAAGCTTCAAAGAAAAACTGTGATTTGATAAGGATATGACTTGGCTGGGTATCTTGAAAAGGTATCTGGAAAATTATCGTTGCTGATGCTGTTATGTAAATATAGCATCAAAGTATTTAACATACAACTAAACAGCTGAGAAAGTAGAGTAAACTGGGTCATTTGTGTATGTATTCATTTTTACAAAATAATGTGAATTCATTAAATATATTCTCGATTTTAAGATAAGCAATTTAACTTCTTTCCACTCAATTTTGAACTACTTTATACATATAGCAATTAGTATTTTGAAGTTGTATTGAATTAGTATTTTGAAACATAATAGAATTTAGGTTTATAAACTAACATGTACATTTGATGATGCATAATTGCCAAACTTATCAGCTAACCAAATCTTTCTTTTTTCAGAGACTGTTCATAAATATTCGTGTAAACTTTCCATGTTGTCAGTGTAATAAAATGTGAAGTTCACTTCACTTTTGGTCAATTTGCAAAATATTTGATTGAATTCAAAGGCAAGTAAGCCTGGCTAGTATTTGGTCATATTTTTAATAGTTGGATATAGGTGTGTAATTGTGTGTGTGTGTGTGTGTGTATACACACACACACACACACAATGTACATTTATAAGCTACATACATACCCAATCATATGATACAAGGAATCAACTCCTTTCTTTTATGCTATTAAAATATATATATTTCTTAGGGAATGACATAAATACCAAAAAGCATTTCTATACAAATAAGAAAGAACAATTTCTTATTGGGACAATCACATTTTTGTTATTTAGCAATTTCATTTGTGTATAATTGTGACTTACCAATTAAATAAATATAACATAGGAAGTGCTTATAGCTAAAATGTGCATCCAAGAAAATATACATTTTGCAACCTGCATCCTCATTAATTTAATGAAATTAAAATTTCCAGATGAGCACTGGAAAATTGAATTATTTATAGTATGCTGTGAAAGCTTATATATAGGTATTGAAAAATCAGGTAATATTAATACAAGCATGTAAGCATAGAGAAATACATCATTGTCTTGCTTTTCCATCAGAGGTGCAATAATCAAATTCCGACTTCTTATACAACTATAATTCAACTTAGCCATGGAATTTTTCCACAACCACAAGGAACTTCAGATCTTAGCAACTATAAGGAAAATCTCTCCGGCAGATTATATTTTTAAAAAGTCATCCCTTGAGGTATACCCTTAGATATTTGTGTTTACCTATTCCCTGCTTAAAGTTGCTTACAAAATTTTATATATAGTCATAGATTTCAATAATAAAAATTTTTCAAGGTGTTAGAGACCCAGCTTGCTTTTAATGCAGTCCTAATAGACATCCCCACCAAATACTAAGAAACCATTCTCTTGGAAGTCTGTATAGTATGAGTGTTAAGTGAGGGAGATACAACCCGCTATGTAGGTCTGGGTTGTAATGACCGAAGAGCTAGTTACATTTTTAGTACCATATTTAAAAAAAAATTTAACACCATTTCCCATTCAATGACTTTCTTTACAAAACAAAAGAACTAATGGAAAATACACAAGGAATATTACACATATAAAGAGTATAGTCGTAACTAACATGGACTAATTAAAATAGGCAAACTTCACTACTGTATACCATGAAACTTTCAGCATACTGGCCCTAATAAAACTCTGAGACTGCTTTTTCATCATAATGACAGTTGAGGAGTTTGATGTTCCTCACAACATCATGATAGAAAGCAACATGACAGGAAGCTGACTCTTGGTCCTAGAGGACACTGACAAACCCTGGTGAGGCTGTAGCAGGGGTCAGTCTCTGTAGGGAACTTAGGTTATATGAGTAGTGTGAGTCCTGTGGTTAAGAATGTGAATCACCCAGAGTAGCAGACAAAATTCCAAAGCTAAGCACCAATGTAATATGTTGGATCATTGCACCAGTTTGGACAAGAGTACACACAATAGGCACATACAATACACATCTGGTTAAATGTAAAATCAACTATTGCTATTGCTAAAGCATTTTCAACTTTTAGGAGGAATCTACTGGCAATGTGTTAATAGCAAGACAACTAAAACAATAAAATAGCATCTCTTTCCAAATATTTAAGAACATCGAGTAAGTGCCCCTTAGGCTGGGTTGTGGTTCTTGGAAGTTTTAGCCTATGAGAACCATATTGGGGACATCAAAGACTCCCCTGTCTCTCCAAAGAGCAATTCACTTCAGATGCTGCCACACAGTCAAATGCTTTTATGGCCTCCATGTTTTTTTCTTGTTTTTTTATTTTATTTTTTTGTTTTTTTCCACTCAGTATTTTGGAACATGCCAGATTCTTAAAATTAGAAAGAAGAAAAGAAAGCACAATAAGACCAAATACCTCTAGAAAAGCAACTACTAGAGACCTAATAGTAAAGAACAAAAACACATTCCAACTGAAATTCCACTTCCAGCGAGAGTTTGAGTTATTAAGAAGGATATGGAAGGTACATATTGGCTATGCAAGTTGGCCTGTTGACTCCTCTGCTAGTTTCATCTCAGCTAGGACTCAACCACCCCCATTCCATTCCTTCGACAACTTCCCAGAGCACAGAGTCTCTTATATTGAGTACAATACTATATTTGGGTTTAATACTGTGAGGGCAGTTATCTAGTTTTCCTATGTCAGGAAGATAAATTTCCCAGGAACCAAATAAGGATTCTCATTGCATTCTTCTGTTTGATACCATGAATGCAAAAGAATAAAGAAGAGGGTGTGACAAATAATATTTTCAAAAGGTCAGGTGGAGGGAGGTTCCCTAACATTTAAAAGCATCCAGTTCTTAGCAAAGTGATCTTTAGAAGAATAGTATTAGCAACATTCTTTTGCTTTACAACCACTGTAGATTTTCTTCCCTGCTTAGATGGGTATGTAAATACTGTGAGCACAACATAAATGCTCAGAACAGAAATGCATGAAAAGTTGGTACAGGGAAACTCCAAATGAATGATTAATTCCACTTTCACTTGCCCCTCCTACCACCCTGAATACTACCTCTCTGTCCCCACTCACTCACCTAGCTTCCTCTTCCCACAAGCATGTTTGGTAGGCATGACAAGGCTGACATCCATCGGTCGCAGCACAAAACCTATGCCTGCAGGATTCTCTGAGTATAGATTTAAGGCTCTGCCATTGTCCATAGAGTGCTCTCAGCTGTGCACACTAAAAAATCTTCATCATTCTGTTTGTTTGGCAGCTTTAAAAAAAAAAATTGTATTTTTTCTTTTTTAAAACACCCTTTATTTCCTGCCTGCCTCAGACACCAAGAATAGAATCCTTGACACATCAAATTCTGGAACCTCACCACTCACCAGGACTGTGGTTCCTGATCCAAGGAGTGACGACTGAGAATCAGCACATAGTCTCTTGAGAGTGACCAGGCCTGGCTGTTAAGCTCCCTGCTCTGATTAGTTTGTCGAGTTCACAGTGTTCCAGAGTGCTGAAGCACAGAAATTAGGGAGGGGAGGTGGAAGGAAAATCACTGGAGCCTCTTACGTTCTAACTTCCACTAACTGAAAGGAAATGTCTTATAAATAAACAACAGCAAGAGAAACAAAAAAAAAAAAACACCATCCCGTCCTGCCAGAGGAATGTACATTATTGTCTCCCAACGGAAAACTTTACACACACCAGAATGCAGCCATGTCTCCTAAAACTACCTCCCTCAAAACAGAAAGAAAAAGTGAATCAAGAAGAAAAGAACAAAAAAAAAAAAAAAAAAAAGATTTTTTCATCCTCTTGAATTCTGTTGGGAAGTTCATGTGAGTTCCCAGTAGACAAACTAAACTAAACTAAGCAGTTCCAACAGTGTCACTGTTTCAGGATTTTGTGCGGAGGCAGGTTATTAGCAAAATTTCATTTCTGCCCAAATCATTGCTGTATCATCCGGACATTTTTAGAAGGGAAGTTCAGGGAAGGGTAGAAGGGTGGGACTGTGGAGGAGAGGAAGAAGAGAGGACAAAGGAAAACTCCTGATGAACCGAATGCCCTAGCCACGGCCATGATAAAGCGAGCCCCCACCCACCCCACCCGACTACTGCTTGTTGAAGACTTGGTGATGCGGTGTGTTTAATCTACTTACTCTTTCTGCTCGGAAGGCTGAGGTTCCTACATTTCCAGCTCATGCTGGACTGTACCGTAAGCAACAAGTGAAATGAGTTCAGTGATCTCATTCTAGTCCTTCGACTCCTGTCCACATCACTAAGCGACTGCACAGCTTGGCACAGGCCAGGATGAGTCAGCAGTCTCTGGTCATGAGAGGCCAGGCCTGGAATAGCAGGGGGGCTTAGGTCAGGAGCAAAATGAAGCAGAAAGGCAGTCTACATGGCAGGGCTCAGCTCTGTTATACAGGGGGATACTGCAGGTCAAAATGAAAGAGCCTCATCAACTCTAGAGTAAAGACTGTAGGACTGTAGAAAAAGGAGTGGCAAGGAAAAAAACAACTGCCTACCAAACATAGCAAGAACAAAACAGAGGACCACAGTTAGAAAAAGAACTAGTAGAGCCCTGGTGGATAAAAGATGCTTATTGAGATTTCTAGAATACCTTTTCTTCTATGTGTTTCTGAACTTGAATCAAGAAAGGATAAGTTTCCTACATACAGTATTATCCTGGTATTTTGGTACTGCTTTCTCAATTTGCTAAGCAGTAAAATAAATAAAAAGCAAAGCACTGCAGTTAAAAAGCAAGAGAAACTTTGTACTCTGTAAAATAATGTAATTATAAAGAAGAGCCTCATATCTCGAAGGTGTACATTTGGGTCAACAATGTCCTTATATAATCTGCATGAAACGGATAAAGAGAAGCACTTCTTAAATTGAGCTTGGATGGGGAGAGAGAATAGCTGAGAGAACAGGGACACACAACAAGTTGAATGATGAAACACAGGGGAACTATGACACTGGATCCATATTTCTACTCAATGGGGTTTTAGCATAGATCTCCAGGAAGTGACACTCCTGGCATTTTCAAACATCTCTTCCTATGCAGCAGTACTGTAATATAGCTGGAGGAGAGGGAATAGGAAAGGATCAGAGGGAAAAATCAGCTTCAAGATAAAAAAAAAAATCAGCGACAGACGTTTTGTTTTGTAGGAGAAAAATCAGCCTATAAGCCGACTGATTAAAAAAATATCTTTAAAAAAAGTCTTGGTATCTGAAATAGGCTTAGAGGAATCATATCTAGATGAGGATACTGAGGTGAAGACTGAGAATTGTCAGCAAATAGTAGTGGATGCCCTTAAATAAAGAAGAAAACAATCTCAAGTCAGATGGTGTCGAGAAGAACAGCATGGAAAAGAGAATAAGATCAGCAGATTTGGGAAACACTAGTAAAAGATTTCTTTAAAGTTCTTTGAAGAAGAATATATTCCTAGCTGTTGTCTCTCAGAAATGCACAAATGTATATGTGTAAAAATGTAGAATAAACATTTAGCTTTTAAACCACAGAGTATTAAACATCACCACTCATCTTTATTAAAGTTTTAACCTTGAGCAAATGAACTTTTTAGCCATAGTTTCCCTCTCTTAGAAATAGAATAACCTCATTGAATTATTATAAGGACTGAATCAACGTTTGCTAATTCTTGTCACAGCAGTACCTGTCAGATGGTGAACACTCAACAACTTGCTATTACTATTATTTGATTATCATATCATCTTCATAAGTGCCAGTGGAAAATTCCTTTCCAGGGTTGTTCCATTGGATTGAGTGGTACCAATATGAAGACTCTAGTAAAATCCATTGAGTAACACTGCTTACAATGCTGCTTTAAAAAGCTTATTTCTATTTGGTTATTCTAAACATTATACGTGAACACAGAGGATGTTGGAAATCTATTATGTGAAAACCTTGATTTTGGGGTATCTAAGTTGTCAAAACAACTTGGAGCCTAACAGTGCTCAGTAACTAGAGGCCTAAAAAAGAAAAGAGGAATTTTTAGACGCTTCTCCAAAAGCAACAGGATAAAAGTGCTATTGGCCTTGACCGCATCATGAGGGTTTTTTACCAAAGGGGAAAACTTAGTCCAGTTGATCATCCTAGCCTAATTGATTAATTGTGGGTCTGACCATCTGGCTGATGAATGCTGACACCCAACAGTGATTACTGTGTAACACAAACCTGGATGTGCTCTCCCTGATGGCTCCCACAATAATGGCAACTCTGAACTTAAGGTTAGTTTACTCGGGCATCTTGGCTCAGTCTCTTCATGGAACAGTGGTTGTGGCAGGGAATATTTTACTAGACCTGGTCAAGCATTATCTTCTCCTATTTCAGTTACCCCCTCCTTTCCAACTCCACTCCTACCCGCTCCTAGCACTCTGTTGTATATAATCACTTCATGTAAAATATTCCATCTGTAGTTTTCATTATATTGTCTGATTCTCCCATTTCTAGTTGCTCTACTCTGAAAAATACTTGACTGATCTAAAAAACTGTACTGTGATTTCATAGGGGATCCTATTAAGACACTTTTACTATACCTTCTTGGTTACTGGTTTACTTCAAATTACTTTGTGTTTCCAAATCAAGAAAATTATTTCACTGAACTCATGAGCCTGATTAAAAGTCCCACATAATGTGTAAGTTCTTCAACAGATTAATAGAACACAAGGGTTAATATAATTCTTATATCTTAAATCTATTTCTGATCCTCATTTAGGAGTGTACTATGGAGAGGATTTCCCCGACTGGGACACTGGAACACATTTCACTGCTAGAGAAAGAAAGTCAGGCTTAGGTAAACAACAAGGATCAATAGCGGTGCCGCTTGCAAACGTTTACACCTGGATATTACTTGTATGTAAGAGAATTTTCCAAGCAAACCAAACCTGAACACATAAATATAAGCCCTGGGGTATTACAATCAAATTATTTCATTTTATTTTATTTTGTGGGGAGGCACGGGGGAGTAAACTGACACAAAATGTCTTACACAAGCTTGGCCAACAAGTCACAACTAAGAATCGCCCATTTCCTCTTTCCTTTTTCCAGACAGACTTCCATCTCTTAATTTATCCTTTCAACCCCCACAGATGCTGAATACTTCTATGTTCCAGGCTCAGTTAGTGTTAATTTTCAGTAGAGGATGGCAGTAGCATGCTGAACTACAGAGTTCCGGACTGGGAGTTGGGAAATGTTTTTGGCTTGACTGTCAGTAAACAACTATGTGTCTTGGGCAAGTCAATTTCCTTAACTCTCCATGTCTCGGTCTCTTCATTGAAAAATGATAGGGTAGGACTACATGGACTCCAAAGTCTCTGCCAACACTAAGATTCTAGGATTCTATAGCTCATTTCCTCCCCCACCCCCACCAGCTCCAGCTTCAAGTGCTCAACAACTCTGCTTAGCATAGTAATTTCTCTGCTCTTAGTTACTGATGGAAAAAAAAATATCTCTTTCATTTACTACCCAGTATTTTGTATTTGTAACTCTCTCTTTTTGATGCTAGATATTTTGAGTCATAAACACTAACATATCCCGATATTATTTGAAAGCATTTAAGAAGCTTTCCCATGTAGAACATTTAATACAGCTGAGGATGGAGGAAGTGAGCCATCCAAAAGTGGAGCAAAGGGGCCAATTCACAAATGAGAGGAAGCCTTTCATAATAAGAGTCTCCAGACTCTTCAATTTAGATAAAGCTAAAATGCTACCAACTTCCAACTACTTTTCCAATCAATCACAGACACTTAGAACTACAAATCTGAGGACCAGCACTGGCAGTGATGCTGTTCTTATTTCACCTCCACCATCCATTGCCAAGTAGGATTTAGGATGGCATAGTAATAAGAGCCAAGAGGACAATCTGTCATCTATTTTCCTCCAAACTTTTTGAAATTTCCCATTTGGGCTCTGTTTCCTAGTTTTAATTTGGTAACTGCTATTTTTCAGCATTTCTTTTAACAGGTTACTAATAATTTCTGATACAGGAGCTCATATTTCATTTTGTGCTGCTAGAAATGATGTTAATATTTCACCTGCCTTCAATTCAGCTCTGAATAAAGGCTGCTGGGTTTTTGATACACTGCTAACACTTTGGTTCTGGGGATTTGATCACTAGTGTTCCCCTAGTTTGTCCCTATCTTGTTAAGTAAAAGTAATAGGTTGGCTGTCTCAGAAATATCTCAGGGTGTGCTATCCATTCTAGGGCTTTCTCAGAGTTTCTTTTTTTAGATATTTGATGAAAATAACAAAAAACAAGTATCCTGTGTTTGTTCTCACAGGTAACTTGCTGTTTGCTTTGTGACAGTGTTCTGGAAGCAGAGTGCAATGGTTAAGATCCAGGGCTCACAGGTTCAAAATTTGGCTCTGAAATTTATTATATGTATAACTTTGGACCAATTCCTTAATATTCCCGAGCTTCTCTTTTCCCATTTGTAAAATAGAAATAATAATAGTGCCCACCTCTATTGCTATGTGGAATCAATAAATTAATGTAAAGTGTTGAGGATGTCTGTGTTCCCAATAAATGATGGCTATCATTATTATCCTAGCATTAATAACCTACAAATTCACATTACGGTATTATTATTTTGCAACATCTTTTCAAGATCAATAAATTATTTTTGAGTCCAGACTTTTGTTAATTGCTTCATTACAGCTTACATTTTTAAAAAAGTCTCAGTAAAATCAAGTAAAATATTTTAAAAATCGAACTTTAAAACTGTATTAAAGTTAGAATAGTATATAGCATCATATTATTATGCCACCTTTCAACCTAGTATCAAATTCTCAAAACTTTTTGTTCATCTGATAGCCAGCCTAAGATAAGACAAGTCATACCAATGTTAATCTATTCTATAAGGAGATGACTTGTCATATTTACTTTCCCACACTCCCAAAGAATACAGGTTATTTTAATATTCTTTGGGTATGTATCAGTCAGTGTCCATAAGGAGAGAGAAATAATACAGCACTCTGAACAGAAAAGTGTAGTTTAAAGAACTATTAACAATAACAAGGGATTGAAGTAGTCGGGGAGTAGCTAGTAAGAAGTAAAGAAAACTCTAAAGGATATAATAATAGCAAATACAGGGAGCAACCACAACTTGCAGGGCTGAGATAGCGTGCTCAAGGAAGAGTCTCCTCCACCCCTGGACTAAGATCCAGACCTTGTAGGACACAAGGAAAAGGCTCCTCCATAAATGGAGTGAGATCTAGACCTTGTTGGACACAGGAATAGTCTCTTCTACCCCTGGACTGGGATGTACACCTTGTTGGACAAGGCACAGCCATAAGTCATCAAATGGCAGAGAAGTTGCTGGGGATCGGCATCAGTAGAACTTGCTGCAAATCTGCACTCTAGGGTGCCAGCAAAAGCTATGTACAGGGAGATGTCTGATCTGAGGAATTGTTATAAATCACCCAGTGTGTGTGTGTATGTGCATGTGTGTGTGTGCGGTGGGTGCTGGGGGAAGCTGCTGGCCATCAGGCACTGGAGAAGCTACCTGCGCTTCAGCTGCTGGGCACCAGGGCAGCTGTGAGTGCTGCAGGAGCCAGACATTGGACAAGCTGCCCATGCTGCAGAAGCCAGGCTCTGGAGAAACTACGCACACTGCAGGAGATTGCTAAAGGAGTACATGGGAACCAGGAAGGAAAACCTCTCCTTCTGCAATGTCTCTCGGCAATCTCTACTGACAAAGCACCCTCATATCAGCTGGCAAAGGAAAAGTATTTAAAGGACCCAGGCCCATTTTTGTAGATAAGCAAGGAAGGATAAAATTGGATCTGAGAGACAATACATTGATAACTGGCCTAAGTATCATTGTTTGTTCACACACTTTGTGAAATAACTCACTTTGGAGATTACAATCCAGTGTTCTCCACTTATTGCACTGCTGTTCACCTTCAGTAATAAATCAACTCTCTTTGCCTAGTTAAATAAATACTGTCAGAATTTAAGAAAATGAGAGGCTACTAAATTAAAGACTGTAAAAGACTATTCTAAAAAGTCACAGAACTAGTATTTGTACAATAACCTTTTCCCCCAAATGTTGCTCCCATATGTCTTATTTTTATTTATTTTTTATTATACATACATGTGGGGTACAATGTTAATTTTCAATAATTGTGTAGAATGTGTGGTGGTCAGATCACATAAGTATAATAAGTATAGTCAGCTTATTCATCATTACAATACGAAATCATTCTTTGTGTCCATTGACTAATTCCTCATTAGCCCCCACTTCCTCTCTGCCTCCCCTCCCCTTTTCCACCTCTAGTTTTCTAAAAGTTCAACATGTAATTTACTTAAGAAAAAGATGTATAGGAATATTAATCTATTGACCTAAATTTATGCATCAGTGACCCCAGTCCAGAATTTCAACTAAGTGGCTTATCAGCATAAAATTATGTCACAAAAAACCCAAAGCTTCAAAAGAGGTAACAAATTGCCTCAACTATTATTTCTTCTTTTTCTCCCCATTTCATTTTAATTGACTCTAGAACCCATATGTACTTGTTCCCAACTCTTTTTTTTTTTGGAGAGGTGGGGTGGCTATTAATTATAGGCTACTATTTTTCAGAAAAATGAATCAAATATTTAGTAGTAAGTTTTTCCTATGATTCCTGTCCTATATTGTTCTAGCTTCAATATTAAATAGAGAAGCATCAGTAAATGACCCAATATGGCACATCACTCCAGATATATGGTGATCACTGTTAGAACTAGTTTTACATATAGGTGGGGAGGTATACTCCAAAATACTTCCTCTACTTTTGCCTAATTTGTTAATTCCTTTAAGAAGGGGACAGAAACCTTTATTCTAAAAATAGAGGTAGGGTTTAGAAACATAAATTCCTGACAACAGACAAGGGTTATGGTTGTGAGAGGCTGAGAATTGGGTGAGGAAAGAGTCCTATGGAGAGTAGACTACAGTGAGGATAAGACTACAAAACACCTCACCCATTCATCCATTTTTATCTGTGCCTGGCCATAAGCAGTACCATCTATTGTTACCATTATGAAAAAGATCTACTTGCTTCCTCAAAGTTGTGTTTTCTGAAAACCAGTGGTATTATCCAGTGAAGCAAGCCCTGTGTTGTCTCAGTCATATAGTAGGCATCTCTGCCAGCTGCAGGTGGTTGTCCTTAGGATTTTCTTTTGTTTGTGTTATGTGTGAGAAATGAGCATAAACTTAATAACCCTACATTTGATCCCCCCAACACATACACATATCTCTCCCTTGCAATTCCTGAGTCCAAAAGGAGATGACAACAAAGGAGGGTTGTAAGTCCATGTTCAATCAGGCAGGCAAGTCCATTTTACTTCAGTGTGCCCTTCTGTTCAGCTGGCTTTTCTGCTTTGACCCACTATACTTACCCTGTTGGCTGCTCTTACTAGCAACATGCCTTTTTAATCAGCCTTCCTGGGGTCTGCATTTGATTACAGCATTTGTGTTCTATTTTGATTCTTCTGTACTATACCCTGTGGTGTTAGTTTGAAAGGTATTATTTATAAAATGAAATTCTATTGTATTGCCACTTGGATTCAAAGAGGACATATAATATTAATGCAGAATGTATTTAATAATATCTTCAATCTATTAAATCAATTTCTTCATGAGAACACAGAATAGGAGGGAAGCAAGTAGGTAGGTAACCAGGTAATAAGACTTAAGAATCACCTGAAATTTCCTTCACAAGCACTCCTGAAAGCTGGCACAAAAATCATCCTGTTCACATCAGGATTTCCAAAAGGAGGAGACCACCTTTCCTCAGCCAGCCCAGTGCAGTGCACACCTGTTTAAACATCCAACTGTGCAGGCCAAACATTTTCCTAGGCTTCAGATGCAATTTTTCTGACTAAGGAAACAATGAGACCAAACATGGATATGACTTTTTTACTACAGTGGAAGATTTAGGTAAAGAAGGAAATATAATCACCTATTTCTAAGGAGCTACTTTTGAGATATGTAAAAGAAGTACATTTGTTTTCTTCCTTACTCTTCTCAAAAGCAGGCTAGGAAAATTCTGTTGATACCAAGAACTGATGTAAAGTTTCCAGAGTGGCATGTTTAGAATGATGTTCTCACCTAGCAAAAGTGCAGTTTTCATTATGGCTGCTGGGCCTATAGTCAAATGTTTATGGATTAGATTGAGGGAGGGGTCCCCAACTTTTCTTCACTTCTGATTTTAACGCAAATAAAAGACTAAAACATTATATCACTGTCTCACAGTTTGCACGGCACATCTGTTACTGCACACATTCCATTCTTCTACCACACTTTTTTTCCCTGTTGAAACATCTGAAATCATCAATGGCTAAACTGCAGTTTGGATAAGGAACAAGGAAAGATCAAGTGTAGATGATGGTTTAGCCATCAGGCTCTGCAGAACTTGGTAAGAGAAACTGTACACACAAAGGAAGCTGGCTGTGTAGTCTTGAAGGGAGAATTTCTAGATTTTCACCTGTTATCACTCACTGACTCATTATATAACTTAAGGAAATTCAAGGTCCAGTTTTCTAATCACTAAAATGGGAATAACTACATTTATCCTTTTCTACTTGCACTAGGCTTCTTTAGGGATGAACGAGCTAATGGTTCTAGAGTCTTCCAAGTTCTTTGCAATAAAAGTGAGATACAAATGCATAATATTATTCAAATGATAGTTCAGACCCATTTTTGGTTCTCTAAGTCTAGATACGAGAAACACTAACAAAGGAATGAATTAACCCCACTTTGTAATTAAATCATATGCCCTCATTCATAACTGACATGCTAAACTTAAGGAGCTGTAATGTGTTGAGGAATACACATCTGAATTATGAATGCATCAAATTATATGCTATTTTCATGAAAAGATTACATTATTCATCTCTGCATCTACACAGGTTCTACCTCATTGGTTTGTATTACATAAATATGCCATTCATTATATCTGTTGAATTGAACTGGAAAGTGAGATCACACAATTTTAGAGCCAAAAATAACTAGCGATCATTTTAAGTCCAGTTAATTCATTTTGCAGATGATAAAACCAAAACCCATATAATTAAGTAACTTATTCAAGTCCAATATTAATAATATTACAAGTATTTAGAAAAATTGTTTTAAATATCTGCCACTGAACATATATCACTCAATCAATTAAATCAAAATAGATGTTCTTTTGTCAAAATAAGAAGCACTATTCAGCTCAAATAATCTGAAGTATTCTAATCTAACCAAGGAGGCTGAAGTGTAAAGTAACAAGTACACTTTATTAACTGGGTATAGGACCATAGGCGAGCTAGAAATGCCAAGTTACTGAGGTTGCACATCTTAATATTGTGCCTATCAGCCAGTCCATCGGCATATTTCTCAGGTAAAATTAAAGTCTTAAAAACAAACGGTAAAGGTAAAGTTAGCAAGATGGCAAAGCAGCAATCCCTATTTCCTCCACAGAAATACCAATAAAACAATGATACTAGAACCAAAATGTCTTGAAAAGAAATTAAGAATCTAGCTAAGAAGTAGAAGCACCCTAGAGCAGCACAAGTTGGGAGCAGTTGCATTTATATGGGTAAGAAGAGCAATTTCACATTAGCTGTAAGTACCTCCTCAAATCAAATCAGCTTGGCTTAACACTGAGAGGACTGCTTTGGCCCATGATTTCTCCTGTGGTCTAGAAAGTGAGATTGGAATGTAAGCCTGGCCTCCTGGTCTCTCAGGGAACCCCCTGTAGTGCTAGTTTGTATCTTGCCTCATACTAAACACTGAACTACCTGTAGACCCTGGTTCCCTAGGACAGCTAGAAACAAAACAAAACAAAAGAAAACAAAAGATAGAAAAGAAAGGGAAAGGACTTCTTACAGCCAGTGTTGCTTTGCAAAATTTAGAATAGGTGCAGAATTGAGGTTTTCCTCCATGAGGGAGGAAGAAAAGTGAAGGGGGTCTTATTCCCAGCATTTCAGAGTGTCCTTCGTGGAGCCAGTTTCCATCTTACCTCATACCTATCCCTGAAAAACGAAAAGAACACAGTTCCATGAAACAGCAACAAAGAAAAGGAGCAGGCATTCCTTTTTGCTCGCAGTCCTCTGAATAATGGGGAAAAAAAGCACAGAATATAAGGGGGCCTTGCCCTCAACTTTAGAGTGTGCTCCCCAAGGAGTTGAGGGGTTGATCTCTATTTTGCCTCATGTCAAACACTGCTGACTGGTGAAGGTATCTCCCAGTCAAAACTACTGCATAAAAACTGGGATAGGCAGCAGTCTCTTCAAGTGTACAGATCACAAAGCAAACCTAAAAGGAATATGAAGAATCAAAAAAAAAAAAAAAAAAAATACATATAGAACGAAACAAATCTTCAGCAACGAACTTGAAAGAAATAGAAATATGTAAATTGACTAACAAAGATTTTTTCAGAATTGTCCTAATGAAACTCAGTGACTTACATAAGAACACAGATATACAGCTAGACAAAATCAGAAAAAAAAGATACATGAACAAAGTAAGAGTTTAAATAAAGAGATAAAGACAATAAAAAAGAACCAAACAGAAAGAACCAAACTGGAGCTGAAGAATATAAAAACTGAATAGAAAAACTCACTAGAGGGGTTCAAAAGTAGACTTGATCAAACAGAGGAAAGAATCAGTGAATTTGAAGGTAAGGTCATCTGAAATTATGCAATCCGAGGACCAAAAAGAAAAAAAAGTAAAAGAGAGTGAAGAAAGCCTAAGGGACTCAAGGGGTACCATTAAGTGAGCCAAAAATGCATTATCGGAGTACCAGAGGAGAAGAGAGAAAGATTGGGGTAAAAAGCCTATTTAAAGAAATAATGGCAGAAAACTTCCCAAATCTGGGGAGAAAAATCATCACCTAGATTCATGAAGTCCAAAGAACCCCAAACAGATTGAATGTAAGGAGATCTAAACCAAGACACATTATAATCAAATTGTCAAAATCAAAGACAAAGAGAGAATTTTGAAAGCAGCAAGAGTAAAGCAACTCATCACATTCAAGGAGCCCCCATAAGACTGTCAGCAGATTTCTCATCAGAAACTTTGCAGGTCAGGAGAGAGTGGTATGATATATTCAAAGTGCTAAAGAGAAAAACTGTCAACCAAGAATACTTTACCTGATGAAGCTGTCCTTCTGAAATGAAGGAGAGACAAAGACTTTCCCAGACAAACAGAAGTTGAAGGAGTTCATCAAGAGATTTGCTTTACAAGAAATGCCAAAGGGAATTCTTTAAATTGAAATGAAAAGATGTTAATTAGCAGCATGAAAACACACAAAAGTATAAAACTTACTGGTAAAGGTAAATATATGGTCAAATTCTTAAGACCTCTAATACTGTAATGGTAGTAGGTAAATCACTTTCAACTCTAGTATAAACATTAAAAGACAAAAGTATCAAAAATTCCCATAACTACAATAATTTGTTAATGGATATACAGTATAAAAAGATGTAAACTGTGACATCAGTAACATGAAGTGTGTGTGTGAGGGGAGAATAAAACTGCAGAGTTTTTGTATGCAATTAAATTTATCATTAGCTTGTAATAGACTGTTATAACTGTAAGTTGTTTTACATAAGCGTTATGGTAAATACAAATTAAAAAACCTGTAATAGATACACAAAATATAAAGGGAAAAAAATCAAAGCATATCATTACAAAATAATAATCAAATCACAAAGGAAGATAGCAAGAGAGGAAAAAAGGAAAAACAGAACTACAAAATACCCAGACAAATTAACAAAATGACAATATTAAGTCCTCACCTATTAATAATGAAGTATAAATGTATCAAATTCCCCAATCAATAGATGTGGAGAGGCTGAATGGATGAAAAGACAAGATCTACCTAAGTGTTCATCAATGGATAAACGGATAAGAAAATGTGGTATATATTCATAATGGAATATTATTCAGCCATAAAAATGAATGAAATCGTGTCATTTACAGCAACATGGATGAGGCTGGCGGACATTATGTTAAGTGAAATAAGCAAGGAACAGAAAGACAAATATTGCATGTTCTCACTCATATTTGGGAGCTAAAAAAAAGGTGATCTAACAGAAGAAGATAGTAAAATAGTGGCTACCAGAGGTTGGGAAAGATAGGGGGGAATAGAAGATAGGGAGAGGTTGGTTAATGGGTACTAAAACACAGTTAGAAGGAATAAGTTCTAGTGTTTGATAGCATAGTAGGGTCACTATAGTTAACAATTTATTGCATATTTCAAAATAGCTACAAGAAAAGATTTGGAACGTTCCCAGCACAAAGAAGTGATAAATGTTTGAGGTGATGGATATCCCAATTACCCTGATTTGATCATTACACATTATATATATGTAATCAAAATATCACATGTACTGCACAAATATGTACAATTATTTATCAGTAAAAATAAATTTTAAAAAATTACAAAAATAAAAATAATCAAGATCTAACCATATGCTGCCCAGACTTAGTTTAGCTTTAAGGACACACCTAGACTGAAAGTGAAGGGTTGGAAAAATATACTTCATGCAAATGGTAACCAAAAGTGAGCAGGAGTGGCTATTCTTACATCAAGTTATAGTGTCCTATCATTATTCTTTTATCTATCTAATTGCTTTACTTATCTTGTAGTCCAGCTTATGTTCTACCTCATCCATAGATTAGTTTTTATAGTCCACACTAATTTTCCTTTTATTTTTCCTACTATAAATATCTGGAATAGACACTATTGCCAATGTAACATCTATTCCCCTCATTTTTCCTAGTTACAGACCCCAATTTTGTTCAGATTGGCAATGTGCTGAGTCCTTGATGACGAATTTGGATATTTCTAAGCCAATTATGACAAATCTATTCCTTAATTTCCTTGCCTCCCTAGCAACCAAGGGTGGCCTAGGAACCCAGTTCCAGTCAACAAGATTTCTAGTTTCTGAGAACGCTTTTTCTTTTCTTTTAAAGGGAAAAGTAAATGGCAATCCTTCTGTTTCCCACTTCTTCCCTCTTCGAATATGGACATGATGCTTGGAGTTGCAGCAGCTATTTTATGATCATGATGCAACAAGCATGGAAAAAAAGACAAACAGTTCCAGAGATATAGGCACAGACTATCCCACACTGGATATTCCTTACCTGCCTACCTCTGGTCTTCTTGTTATGTAAGAAAACTGAACCCCTGTTTGTTTAAGCCACTCAAGTGAGGATTTCTGTTACCTAGTACTGAACATATTTCTACCCACCCCCCAAAAAATTCATAATTTGAATTATCTAAACTGTTTTTCCCAACCAGATGGCAAACATTGGTCACATTCTTGGCACTTAATAAACATTCATTTCCTTCATATCTTATCGTGATAATATATACTAGACTTTCAACATATGTAATGAAATTCTCACTCAGAAAGGAAGGGAAGAATTTGTATTAGGATCAGAAAAGAGGATTAAATCAGGTCAAGAAAAAAAATTGAGTCTAAAATAAGAAGTTATACGAAAAGAATTTGTTACAACTTAGTTCAGTTTTTATATATAATAAAAGCCAACTTTAAAAGTTTTCCAAAACTGGTAGAAACATATTTTAAGTAAGAAATAAGACATGTAGAATAAGCCCCCAAAGGGTGAACGTTTTAGAAAGGATATAAACAAAATTTCTGTTAAGTATAAAGAAGACAATGCTGTGCAGTTCCAGCTTTATTAAAACTAAGTGAGGAATCAGCTTTGTCAAATACCACTAGCAAAAAGACTTTTTCTCTGTCCCTTAGCTTGTATGAGTGTGACTCACCCAAATGCTACAGACTCCTCAGCATGCTAATTAGCTTCTGAAATCTTTCACCTGAAGTTTGTACCCAAGAGTGAAAAACAACTATAGCATCTGCTTTTGGAGAAAAGACTATGTAAGTCGGGACAGAAACTATTTTCAAGCCTTCTGAATATTACAAGTAGTAGGGAACTGCTGAGGAGCGAAATAACTAGCTTTGGGTCATTTTAGGTTAGTGACCTTAAATGTAAGGTGTGATTTAATCAGAAGCCAGAGTAATCATGGCAGGAGGTGGGGAAAAAGACTCAGAGCTGCCTGGAGTTAGGGAGGACTTTGGTGGCAGCTTTCAGTTTGAGCTAAAACTGCAGGATTCTGTCAGAGGCTCCACAAACAAAGGGCTGCATTATGTAACACATCTTGTATTCCTTTGTGAGTTACTCCATAACAAAGTTTCATTAGTCCCCCCCATAGTACCCCCCAACCCCAATATTTTACCACTTCCAGGCTGTAACTTTTTGTCCAGGAGGGAAACTTTCTACCTCAAATAAAAGTTTAAATTGCAAGAAAAATTTTTTTCAGGAACAAACCAAATTAATTTGAACTTTATGCTGACTGGAAAAACACTTCTTAAGTTAGGTGGAAGAGAAGTCATCTTATTGGAAGAATTTCCAAATAATTCAGCAAAAGTTAGCAATAATTTAGCAATGGTTAGCCATAATTGTTAAACTCTCTCTCTTGATCTACCATTTTCTGATAGTTTTACTCTGTTAAGTGCAATGCTCTTGGGTCATCTTTTAATGCAGCATTTTATAGGCAGAATTGGAAGACAGCATGCTGCATGGATGGCACAAAGCAATATGTTCTCATAGATAGTATCTGTTTTCAAAGGGATTTTTTTTGTGCCTATTATAAGGCTATTCTAAGATTAAATACAGCCCACACTGTCAAATTTAGCTTTGATATATAAAAATCTATTTTTCAGAGGTTTAATTCTTTTATCAATTACTAACTTAAGAGGTTTCCATTGTATAATATTATTTTGGTCAGCTGTAAAAATAATTTAACTGCCAAATAGATTCTGCCTTTTAACATTTCAAATGTTGGTTTAATGCTTATCACTTAGACCCCTATGAAGGTGACTTAAGTTTAGTGGGGGATATTGCATAGAACATGTCTTTTGTTCTGAGAGTCTGGGTGGTACGTAGTCAAAGTTTGGATGGAAGCCCCCAACTACCAAGTTGTATAAAAAATTTGGGTTTGACTCTCAGCAGGTGGCACTCTTCCTTCTGATTTGGTCTTGAATGGATGCCCTAGCATTCTATCTGCTGGGCAGCTTATGAGACTGAGTCATTCAAAAGTGTTCACAGTGCTTAGGAACCAACTTTGAAGGAACTGTAGAATTAAGGCAAATATAGGTAACCTATATAGATCTTCATTCTGCTAGACATTTTTTCATTCAAGGCAGCATCACTCTCAGACTCAGTTATGTCTTATATAAGCCGTGTGACCATATCTCCCAGTTTACCCAGGACAGTTCCAGTTTCAGTTCCAATTGCCCAGGCACACTAATAAATAGTGGCCACTTTCACTCTCATAAGTATCATAGTTTGGACAATAAATTATGGGGTTACCCTGCACACAAGCTTTTTAAAAAAGTTATTTATAACTCCATTTACAGCAATAATCATTCTCTTTAGGGCAAATTAAAATAGCCACTATTGGTCAACTTATGTAAAGAGAAGAGATTACCTAAAACTTAGTTTAATCCCAATGATCTAATCAGAAAGATCTTGCCACCCAAAAGTTTATTTTAAGATGAGGATAATTTTGGAGAGTCATATTGCTATGAATTATCTATGATTCCTAATTTTAGGTAGTTTTTTTTTTAAGCCCTATTTCACAAAAGCAAGCATATCTGCCATTAAAATAATTTGTTCTAATGAAAAAAAATCACAAGATTTGAAATAACGTTCTTTGAGTCTTGGATTTGAATCCTAATTCTATTTACTCAGTTGGCAAATTGAAATAATTTCTATGAACATCATTATTATTAATCCTTTCTAAAATGCTATTAAGGATACTTTAAAAAACAGAAATGAGAGCTTTACACATACTGTGAAAGGGTAAAAGTTACTAATAGTTTTATTATTTCTTTTTATAAATAAAGACAGCTTTTCCATTTTCACTTCTAGGACACTTGTATGGACTGTAGAATGATTCAGCCAAGTATTTAGGAGCAGGCATCTCTCACCATAATCTCATTCTGACACAGATCCATCACATTTCTGGGTGACACCTGTGCATGGACATTGATGGCCTATAAAGATGTGCAGAGAAAAGAGCATGGATCCTGTGCACTGAAGCCAGAGAATGAAAGGCTAAAATTTAAAGTGCAAAACTCTTGTCAAAAGTTTCATAATGGTGTCATGGGTTTCTAATATAGATAATCTTTTCTCAGAAGGAAAGGGAAACTTGAGGGGAAGAGGGACTGGAATAGAAAGGCTAGTTCTTCAGCAGAAAGAGTTTCTATTTAATAGCCACATTTTAAAAAGCGATTCCTGGATCCGTACGGACATATTCCTCTTTCTTCTTGTTGATATTTTTGTTTTTGTTCTCTGAAATTCTAAATCCTTTGGCTAGAATAAAAATCTGGGTGTTCAGACTTAATTCCCTTAGTCTATCTGACATCAAAAGTATATGGAAGGTTTTTAAAATTTTTAATTTCTATGAATGTAATCAAATGATTTTAATTTTTGAAAATGTTTCTGCTCTTTTTTTTCATTGTTTAAGACATTTCTTTACAACTTTTGGTAATCATAAAAAATCTTATAAATTATCATTTATCCAAATAATTAACCAGATAAAAAGGCTATCCTATTATGTATGACATTTTTGTCTGTTTAAATTGACTACTGTGAGAATTGGGCTCTAGAACCAGTTTGAGGTCTCACAATTCTCAAGTATGCAGAAAGTTCTATCAACCTTTCTCTAACTGATAACTCTATTTTAGATATACTCTACTTGCAAAACTAGTAGGATAAAAAGAGGGCTGGCTGGCTGGCAAGAGACTACAAAGGGGAAAGAAATACCAACAAGACTGTATTTGATATATTAAGGGCTGGAAAAGAGCTCTGGAAATCTTCCCCCATCCCCCGGAGAAAAAAATCTCTCTCACACTTTCTATATATTAAAAGTTCATTTGTGTTTAACAAGCCCCTCTTTTAAAATGCAAATTTGCCTTGTGAACCTGTAAACCTCATTCACACCTTATTGTTAATTACTTTGATGTTCTAGAATATGATCAACACTTAACTGATATTGGCAATCTAGGAATGAACAAACAGCTCAAGGTGGAAAAAGGGAAATTTTGGTGGAGTGGGACTGGAGGTGGAAACATTTGTTTGTGGGAAATAGAACGCAGTGATGTTTTGAAGTTTTGTCTAGGAAAGTGGCAGTAACTAGGGCATCACAAAATGAGCACTTTTCCTGATTGCCAATGTCTAGCTGAGATTAGAACAAGTCTGGAAGCCTGCAAACCTCAAGTTTTAAATATTTAGCTGTAACAAGTTAATCAAACTTACTCTTTTCTGGAAACTTTTCTAGCTAATTCCCAGTATCTCTACAAATTGGTGACTTTTGATTCTAAGACTCATCTGGTTTGACCTCCCAGGTTTGAAGCTCTACTAGTAAATGAATTCCAAGAAAAAAGGTGGATGTGGTCCAGTACTTTTTCATTGTCTCACATCATCAACTCACTACAGAGATTATGGAATGTAATCCTAGATATACTGTAAGTTTCATAAAAATACACAATGATACAGTATTTCTTTATGTGTTTTAATGTCACCTGATCTGATATCAAAAGATTGCAATATTAGAATTAGACTTCAGTTGACTTAAGCTACACACCTTAGCTAGGCAGAAATTCAAGGAAAAAATATTTTATGACATCTTATAACATTACTAATCACCTCTCCTTTTGTATGAAAAATAAATATGCTAAACTCTTCGCTGTTAAGAAAAAAGGGGTCATCTTTTTTGCCAAAATGGCTAATTTTAGTTTTTAATGTGGTTAGATACATTTGTAAACTATTACATGAAAACATATGGTTGGAACATGCTTATTCCTTCATGAGTGTTCTTCTTTTGAGGCTGCAAAATTTTCCCTAGTTTCTGCTCCATGTGCAACTCTGTTGTGCTGATGGCTTCGTGTTCTAAATAGTTTTCTTCCTCTTCCATTGTTAAAGAAGCGAGTTATAATAAGGAAAAAAAAAAGAAACTCTATAACAAAAATCCCTTTCCTGTAGATGTGGGTTGGGAACTGATATAGGATGGGGCGGCAAACATTATGGCACACATTCTTCAATCAATTGATCCTTTTGTAGTTTATTCGCCTGAATGCATTTTGACAAGTAGTAAAGCAATAGTGGGAAAGAGATTATTTTTGTGGCTAATTTTCAGTTACACACAAAGTACTAGACAAGTTTTCCTTATTATTAAACATAAATTTACACACTTTCAGATCACTTATTAGGTTACACATTAGATTGGTGAACCACCATTTTAAGGTATTACACCAATAAGTAAGAGTGAAAAGCTCCCCCGGAGGTACTGAAATTTCACAAAGCTTCTTCCTGGAGTTTTGTTATATGATTCTCTGTTGATTTTGAGAGAAAAAGTCAGCTATTAAACTGGCATGGTTGAAGTGCATTTCTTTCAAATAGAAGGGTATTTTAGAACAATGAGAATCCTTCTACCTCTTTAATATGATGTCTTACTTTATATTTTGCCCTTACCTCTCCTTATGACACCCCTCCGTCTTTCCCTATGTATTTTTGTCACTATTCCTTTCTACTTCTGCTCCTTGACTATGAGACTCTACTGTTTCCGCACGTGAGAGTTTCTGTGTAAATATTTGTGGGTGCACAAATGACCATGTGGGCAAATATCAAAAAGTAAACAACAGAAAAATTTTTAATTATGAAATTAATGAATCCACAGCTTTGAAAAAAATCTATGATAGTAAAGAAATCAAATGAAGAACAATTCCAAGGATATTTAGGATGAACAAACCCTAGAGGATGGAAAATAAAAAATTCTAGAATCAGAAGAAAAAAAAGAAAAACAATAACAAAACAGCTTAACACAATTGAAAGCACATGCAGAGAGAAGCAATATATTGTTTATAAAAAAGAATTAAATGGAAAGACTGAAATTAGAGTCTAGTGGTATTATATCAAAAGCAGAAAGTTATTTCTTTCTGCTCCAACTTTAGAGAGAAGAACCAATTTTCCAATGCCACCAAGAGCAGGATAGGAAGGAATGTTTGGAATATAAGAGTAATAGTAGATAAAAAGGCTTGATATTCAAGATAAGCTAGAATGGTTAGTATGGTAACCAGCTTCCAAGATGACCCCCAATGATCCCTGCCTCCTGCTATATGTCCTGCCTACATTGTCTTGGGGTTGGTCTGTGCGACCAACAAAATATGGTAAAGTGATAGTGTGTTATTCCTGATGCTAGGTCGTAGAAGACATTTTTACTTCTGCCTAACTCCTTGTCACTCAGTCTGGGAGAAGCCAGCCCTTATGTCAGGATAGCACTCAAGCAGCCCTATGGAAAGATCCATGTGACAAGCAACTAAGACCAAGAATCAACACTAACTTTTGAGCCATGTGAGTGAGGCACTTTATAAACAGAATCCTCCAAGCCCAATCAAGCCTTCAGATAACTATAATCCCAGCTGACATCTTGACTGTAACATCATGTAAGATCCTAAACCATACCACTAAGCCTCTCTTGAATTCCTGATCCTGTGAAATTCCTGATAGATAATACACACTTACTGTTTTATTTATTTTTTCTTTTTTTTACTTTTTTACACTTGAAACATAATTGATTACACATATTTATGGGGTACAGAGTTGATTAGTATTTGTGTATGATATGTGATGATCAAATCAGTATTATTAGCATGTTCATCATTACAAATCATCATCATTCTTTGTGTCCATTACCCAATTTATCCCTAGCCCCCGCTTTTTCCAATTTTCAAAAATTTTTAATTTTTTTTATTGCTTATGCATATTACTGGGGTACAAAGCTGACCATCACCTCCTGTGCCCAAGATGTGATGATCAGATCAATACTATCGGCATGCCCATTACCACAAATTGCAATTATTCCTCATGCCCCCCAACACAACATCTCCCCAACCTCCCATCCCATCTTTCCCCCACCAATCCTAGGTATGTTCTCTCCCTGTGCAAGTCCAACACACCACTGTGGTCTTTCTTTCCTTCCTTCTTTCTCTCTTAGCTCCCACTTATGAGTGAGGACATGTGGTATTTCTCCCTCTGTTCCTGGCTTATTTCACTCAACATAATTTTATCCAGCTCCTCCATGTTGATGCATACTTACAGTTTTAAATCACTAAGCTCTGAAGTAATTTTTTTTGCAGCAATAGGTAACTAACATAATGAGTATCACTATTTTTTGTTGTTTGATACCTCAGGTGCAGAGAATTAGATTAATCATATCCTTTGTATTGGTTCATTCATGTAGTTTATTTTTTAACAAAGTAATAAATACAAGCAAACTAAGTCCCTGAAACAAGGGCTGAGAGCTTTATAATAATATGTATCTAACCATATAGTTCACCCCACCTTATATTCTTGCCTTCCCCCACCTAAGATAACCATCACCCTGATTCTCATTTTTAACATTCCCTTGTTTTGCTTTTCATGTAGTTTTATTACATCTGTAGGTATTCTTAAATTTATGTTTGTGTTTATATTGTGTGCATACATGTATACACACACAAACATATATACATACACATGTATATGTTATATATGCAATATGTATATATTTTGGTTGCTTTTAACTTTATAAAATGCTATTATGCTCTATATGTTTTGAGATTTAGTTATTTTCACCTAGTATTGTATTGCTATGCTTCATCCACACTGTTGCCCATCACTGTTTGTTCATTTTGTGTCTAATTATTGATGTTGCCAAAGTAGTCAGTAAGACAAAAGGTGAGACTAATAAGCCCTTATATCAAAGAATTACATAGTTGTGGGTAGTCGGGCTAAAGCACATTTAGGATATAATTTATATGAATTCACTAGCTCTGGAAATGAGAGAATAAGGAGAAAACTAATTTAGAAATTTTTAAAAAATTCCCTAAGGATAATGGATATTTAACAGCACACTGTAATAAACCATATGTATTTATTCTTAATATAATACAGTTTATCACACACATATGCACTATGGACCCCACAGATGTTTGTTGAAGTGAATATTACAAAGTTCAAAGACCTATGAAAATATAGTAAGAGCTGTCCATATAAAAATAAAGTGCTAGTGTTTAGAAGGCCCAATTGCAGGAGACTACACTAGTCAGTGAATACCAAAGAACACCTATTCTTTTCTTTAAGAATTCACATATTTTTATGTAAATAATTTTTGTTTACATAAATTCTTTACTACCAACTATTCTCAAACATATATACATTAACAAAGAATTCCTATATGTGATCACGCAATATTTACGACAAACCTTTATAAATATGGTCTAAAGCATAACAGGAAAATCTAATTATATAGGCAAATGGTGAGGATCTCTCAGTCTCGCCTCTTACCTTCTTCCTAATCACTTAAAGACTACATTCTTTTGTCTTGATAGCACTATCTGGAAATTGGACTCATTTGTTAATTCCAGAGATGTTTCAACTATAGTTTTAGCCAGGTGTTTCCTGATATCTTTCTGGCTGGCATCAGTTTACAAAGGATAGTATTGTTGAAGGTCAAACTTATTTTATTTTTATATTATATCCATTTTTCCCATCCAGTGCCTCAAAGAGAGATGCTGAGTTACAGAGATGTAATGTGACTCGTTGCACTAAACAGACTTCTAATACAAGTAGACTTTTATTATGGAGAAGCCAAATTAATTTTATCTATTAAATGAGGACTTATTTACTATTTGGCTTTACCCGGTAATTGCATTAGACACACTTTTCTCTGACTTGACATGATTACAAAAAATGTTATGCCAAAACTATCTACAAAGCAGGAGATATTTCATTCTTAGCTCTTCACTGAACAATTTATGTATCTTTGAGGAAGAGAGGATAAAGATTAATGCAATAGAGCCCTCGACTATGGCATAAAGTCCAAAGCATGGTGAAGGGTGGGAAAAAAATGCAGAAGTTTGGCAAAATTATTGAAAGTTATGAGAAGTTCGGATAGAGGAGAATCATCTTTTTATCTTTAATCACTGACTGAGATCCTTTATAAAAATGGGCATAAATATTTTTAAAATAAATTTTTTCTGAAATTTCTCAGTTTTCAAAAAACCTCTACACAAGAAAGAAAGACTATGTGCAAAGCAGCTAAGTGGCAGGAAGATAGGGGTCTGTGGGTAAAAAAGGAAGCTACAAATGTAAACCCTTTTCTTGATGCCCTTTCTCAGTAGGATTATTGTGGATGGAAGAAGTAGGGAAAACTTTTATGTGTCTGCAGAATGAAAGAAAGTAGAAGTCCTAGTTTAAAGAGAATGAATGACATATTCTTTCTCCTTGTACTAGGAGTTTGTAATTAAAGAAAGAAGAGACTCCCTCCTTCTTATGAAAACTCCTCTTTCCTAGAGAACTACATTAGTACATTTGCAATAATCAAGGCATCTTAGGCAATAGCAACGGGAGGGAAAGATCAGGCTTAAGATTTGTTTTGGAGTTGAATTGATAGAATGTGGTAAAAGTAAGATATATTATAAAATAAGCCAAAACACAATCTCTTTCTTCTAGTCCATTGCAAATGGAGAGTTAGTTGACTTTTCTACTGTAAATGTAAAGAAAGCAAAAGACTCATTCCTCCTCCTGTAATGGTGCCAATCTAATTTGCTATTAAATTTCCATTCGAAAGCTCTATTTTGTTTAGTTATAAGGGATTTGATCTCCTTAAACTTTCCCAGGGAGTTTGTATGGAAAAGCAGTTGCTAAGGGTATTCCTAAGGGAGCTTGCAAAATGTTGGAAGATAAATAACCTCAGTACAATATGCAGATTAAGTAGAAGGGAAGGTTTAAGAGTTACCTTTAGAAAGAAAAAGAAAAGACTCAGTTCTGGGCTGGAGTTGCTACTTAATCACTGATTTGAAAGAACTTAGTCAAGGCAGTTTTATACTTCCCAAGAAAACAGGAATTTCATATTTTTCCTCTTGGGAATAAAGGTAAGAGTTATCATGGAGAGGATTGGTGATCACTCCCCCACTACTCTCCCTTTCCTTCCTCTCTCTACCTCAACAGCTCTTCCTCAAAGATAAAAGAACTGAGTAAGGGAAGCCATAGGTGGCAGCATGGAGGTCTCAAAAGCCCGAGGTGAGGTTAAGTATCTGGAAAAAGCTTTTGGATATTTACTTAGTTTGAGTGAAAAAAGCAATGTGATACACTAGAAAAAGCGTGGGTTTAGAGACAGCCAGTTATGAGTATAGTCGAGCTAGGCACCTATAATTAACATTAATTTACTGCATGTTATCAAATGACTAGAAGAGAGGAAATCAAATGTCCTCAACACAAAGAAATGATTACATTTTGTAACGACGAACGTGCTAATTATCTTGACTTGATCATCACACATTGTACATAGGTATTGATATTCAACTGTGTATACCACAAATATGTATAATCAATTACGTTTCAATTAAAAATAAAATAAAACTCCACTATTTATTATCAGTATGACCCTGAAAAAGTTAGCCCACCCAAACCTCAGTTTAGTCACCTCTAAAATGGTGATTACCTATAAAACCTGTGTTAAATATGCAACATAAGTACTCAGTAAATACTTAGTATGTCTCTAGTATTTCTCTAACCTAGATTTGGGTAGTAATGGTGACATTTATGTGAGAGAAAGAAAAGATATTTAATCCTAAGGGTGCTCACTGTCTGTAACAATCATTTGCTAATTGAGCAGATGGTACTTTGTTGACATCTTTTAATTTGTTAATTGATAAAATGTTAGGAGTGGAAGAAAAAAGATTAATCTCTAACTTCTATCATTTGAAAATAACTAAAGAGCAGAACTAAAAGAAATAGAAAACAATTCTAGATTACCAAGGTTAACCTTTTGGAAATTTTTCACAAGCATGTGGTGTTTAGTGTTCCCAAATTATGTAACATGTTTTTTTACTTACACTTTGAGATGGCTGTCTATCAGAAGAGAAAAATGGTGTACTTTAAGTGTAAAAGTTTAATAAATAAATTTCCATTAAATGCATTTTGTGCTATGTTTTGACTAGTTGTTTTAACTACGGTATTGAATTTGTTATGACATTCCTTCCATTATTGCCTTATCACCTGTTAATAAAAAAATTACTGAGGAACCTAGTAATTATTATAATTAATATTTATTCTTTATCACACAGTAGGCATTGTACTAATCACACTATTATTAGTATTTTTAAGATCATTAATAGCTATAGACATGTAATATATAATAACAATAGGAACCATTTCTTGAGTGCTTCCTTTGCAATATATTTTCCTAGTATTTTATATACTCATACATTTTATAGTTAATACTTTCAAAGACTCAATGAGCTAAGCATTATTAGATAGATGAGAAGACATGATAAACTTTTCTTGTTAAAGGAAAACTTGTCATATCCAGTCTTCCAAAGCTCAGAACAGAATGGCAATATCTTAAATTTAGGAAGTGTCATTCATAAAAGTGTACTGTTGACTACTCTACTAATTTGTGCTAAATGCATCAGTAGTGTTACATTACTCAAGATAGAAAGGCTGCCCTCTAAAAGATAGCATTTCATAAATTGTACACAATAATTCAGAAGAATAATAGCGTAATAGAGGAATGAAATTCAATCTGAAATACAGAGAGAAGTTAAAGAAGCAAAACTTTTTAGCCTGACTGGAATTTGTCCCAATGTATTTCAAAGTTCAAAATATAGTAGGGAAAGATCACTGACTTTGTCAGGGGATTATCATTAAGTTTCAACCCAAAGGCAACAAACTCAAGCAATGCAGATATAGAAACTAGTGCCTCCTAAAACAAAAGTAAAGCAAATATTATGATTTATTCTAGCTTCTACTCTTTTAATTAATTGGCAGGCTCAGAAATTAAATATTTAAAGACTTAAAAATAATATAAGCAGTTGACCAATATGTTACTAAATAAAATGATTCTCATTACATTTGAAGTATCTCAAATAGTTCAAAATTTAACCTATGCCCATCCATTTTCTATCTCCCCCGAAAATATAATAATTTAATTACCCCATAGTACAATCTGGCAGAGGAGCCAAAGAAGATATACTATTCTTTCACTGTTAACTTTATGTCAGCAAGAAGACTATGCTATAAACTATATGGAAAACCTTACTTTTTTGTATGTCCATCACAATGCTTTTACTACTAACTTTCTTGCTGACTGAATACAAAATGTTGCCGTTCAATCAGATGAGTCTCTACAAAGTTAGAACATTCAAGTGAAACTCATAAAATAAATAAGATAAATAGACTCCAGAAATTCCAGTTCTTGAGAAGCTGATTACACACAAAAGGGCTATTAAAAGTGAAAGGGTCTGTAGAAAATCCTCTGGGCTCACTCAATAAAAGAATGTGAAATTCCACAGGATTCTCTTCTAAAGAAACCACTAACAATGTTGTAGAAGTACAAAATCTAAAAGGGTGTGTAACGCACTCAAGTCTCTGCTTTGTGACTCACTGGTATACTTCATCATTATGTACTTCTTCTTTTAAAGGGTCATATAGGTGAATAAGCTTACAAAGTCTTCAGAGAGAGAAATTCTGCATGTGTTAGAGGGATAACATTTATTTGAACTCAAGTTCTATATACACATAAAAAACTAACTCTAATCCAAACCTTAATGAATTCAAAACTGTTGGTGGTGGTTTGCCTCTAGAATGTGTTTTCATCAACTCAAATCACCTCAAATTTACATTAAGTAAATTGTATATTTTCCAAATCTTTTATAAAAAGATAGGCTAAATGAGATAACTTCTGAAGGCTGATCGCAGATTTCCTTTTAAAAGGAAATAATAATAATAACAAAAGAAATAATAATATAATAATAAATAACTGGATATATACACTGTGTATCAGATACTATGCTTAGAGTTTATATACAGTAATTAATAAAGCAATCAGTACTTTTTAGAAGTACTTTACTTCAGATTAGTCACTATACAAACTGTGTCACACACACAAAAAGAAATGATTTTAATTACACAACAGAGCTGGAAAATAAAATAGATCAGAGTATCATGAGAGTTTTTTGGTAAAACTGAATAGATCCATTCATATTTCTCTATTTTAATCTCTCCAAATATCCCTAATGTTTGCTTTTAAAAATAAAATTTAAAAAATTGAACAATATACATGAGAGTCATAGGATGTAAGATGTATTCAGGTCTTCAGAACTTCTGATGTATCTTGTTAAAAAATCATTTATCATTTTGATAAAGCTGAGGTCAAGTTTCTAAAAATGCAACTTGTTAAAAGCAGGAATAAATGAATGAGGGATGAGTCAGCTTGTTTGATGGAAAGGGTATAAAAAATACTTCAAAAGCATACCACATGACTTGGTAAATATTCAGTGTATCAAAATGTAGTTGCCATCTGGCGTTGATAGACTGGGCTAGAATGTGCTTTAAAAAAACCAAAAAACAGGAAAGGAAATAACTCAGCCAGGTTAATGTGCGCTTGTCTACATTTCACAATTCAGGTATTAAGTGCTTTAATAAATATTCACCATGAAAGAAAAGCTTCATTACAGTCAGACTCGGGCAATATTTGTTGGGGGTGGGTAGAGAGGAATAAAATAAGACAAGACCTGATGGCACCTAAGTTAGCTAAAAACAAAAAAGTGTTTAAGATAAAGCAAAATTCTCAGTCATAGGATAACACTGCCAGAATGCCTCTTCACAGTTACATGAAGGAAAGTGGTAAGCTTACATTTGGGAAAAAAACTGAAATCTTGCTTATTTTCAGCTTTGAATATTCAATTATTCTTTTCTTTGGCTATGACTATTTAAAACTATAGAGAAAACCAGGGAATAAACAAAACCATTGGTTGAATAGTAGAAAGAAGGAAAAAAAAAATTTAAAAGCCCTGGGATTCTTTGAAGTTTTTAAGCTAGAGTGTGCTATTAACTTTGTAATATGTCATCAAACAAAAAGTAAATGTGAAGGACTCCTTTTCCCCCTCTTGCTCAAGAAATGAAGTATATTTAGAAAACAGTATCATGCAAAAAAAAAAAAAAAAACCTGAACATGAGCAGTGAAAACTTGCCCGAAGTAGCAATGCCTGTTAAAGGTCATATCTGGGCTTTTCTTAACCCTGAACATTCCCTGGATCTTCCAAGTCTTGACAATATATGTTCTACCACATCTCTTGGAATCACAGCAATAGGCAGAAAAGAAAAGTTTTAACATAGCTTTGTAGATTACTTAGGGCAGGGTCCAGGAAAACTGTTAGCAAAATGGATGAAACAGTTTAGGTGAGAGATGACTAGAGTCAAACATGCATTTTTAAAAACCCAGGTAAAATTTACACAAAGTAAAATTCACAAATTTTAAAGAGTACCATGCAAATAGTTTTGAAAAATATATATACCCATGTAACCACCACCCTCACAGAAATATAGAAAGTTCCTTTGTGCCTCCTTCCAGTCAATTTCCACCTCCCTTAGATAACCAATATTCTGATTTTTATCCGATTGGTTTTGCTTTCATATAAACAGAATCACCAATGTGTTCTCTTTTGTGTCCTGGCTTCTCTTACACAATATGTTTTGAAATTCACCTACATTGTTGTGTGTATCATACTCTTTTGTTTTGTTTTGTTTGCTTATTTATATTCCATTGTATGAATACACTACCATTTGTACAGAATATTTGTTTTCCTCATCTGGGTGTTTCCAGTTTAAATTGCCTACAGGCAATTACGAATAAAGTCACTGTAACACTCCTATACACTCCTGTAACACTCCTATACTATATATTTATTTATTTATTTATTTATATTTTTTGGTAAATACCTAGGAATGTAATTACTAAGTCGTAGGGTAGTATATGTTTAACTTTGTAAGATACTAACCAGTGTTCCAAAGTGGTTGTGCCATATCACATTCCCACTAGCAAATGTAAGGGAGTTCCAAGAGAGTTGCCAACACTTGAATGTGTCAGTCATTTTTATTTTAGTCATTCTAGTAAACATGAACTGTGATCACATTGTGGTTTGAATTTGAATTTCCCTGATGACTAATCATGCTGAGCATCTTTTCATGAGTTTATTGGCCATTCTTAGATAGTCAGTTGTGAAGTATCTAATCAAGTATTTTGCTCATTTTTTAAATGAGTTGTTTGTCTATTTATTATTAATTTGCAGACACTCCTTACACATCCTGGACATGAGTTCTTTGTTAATATATGTATTGAAAATACTTTTGCCCAGTCTGTTACTCGCCTTTTCATTTCCTTAACAATGTCTTTTGATGAGCAGACAATTTTAATCTGATGTAGTCCAATTTATCAATTGTTTCATTTATGTTTAGGGCTTTCTGTGTCCTCTCTAAACAATCTTAGCCTACCCCAAGGGCATGAATCTTTTTCCTATGTGTCCTTCTAGAAACATTATAATCTTAGATGTGTAATACATATTAAGTTAATTCTAGATTGCAGTGTAAGATAGGGGTCAAGGTTCAATTTTTTCCCATATGTTTATCCAGTTGTTTCAGCATTATATGTTGAAAAGAATTTCCTTTTTCCAATTATATTATTTTGGCATCTCTTTTGATATAAATTGTCTATACATTTGGAGTCACCATCTGGACTCTCTATTCTGTTGCAATGACCTATTTGTCTATATTTTTGGAGGGTGAGGGTGGAGGTGAGGATTGGTATTATGCTGTCTTCATTACTGTATATTTATAGAAAGTCTTGAAATTAGGTGGTCTGAGTGCTCCAACTTTGCTGTTTTTCTAGGTTCCTTGCAATTCCATATAAATTTTAAAAACAACTTGACAATTTCTCTAAAAATTAGGGAAAAAGCTGTTGAGATTTTGATTGGGATTGTGTTGAATTTATAGCTAAACTTTGGGAAGAATTATACCTTAAAAAGAGTGTTCATCTATGAACAATGGATATTTCTCTAAGGCCTTTTAAATTTTGAATATAAAGGCCTTACATTCCTTTCTTAAACTTATTCTTAAGCATCTTGTATTTTTATGCTTGTGTAAGCTGATTTTAAAATTTCATTTTCAAATTACTTTCCACTACTAAATAAAAATAAAATCTATTTTTTATATTGATCCTGCGACCTTCCTAAATGCATGTGTTTGCTCTAGTAGTTGTTTTGTATATCCCTTAAGATTTTCTAATGTAAACAAACATGGCATATGTGAATAAAGACAGTTTTACTTCTTCCTTTCCCATCCTTATACTTTTAATTTATTTTCCTCGCCTTATTGCTCTGGCTATGATCTTTAGAACAATGCTGAATAGAAGTAGTAAGAGTAGATATCCTTGCCTTGTACTATATTTTAGGAGGAAAGCATTCAGTCTTTCAAGTATGATATTAATTATAGGCTTTCACAGAAGCCTTTCATCAGATTGAGGAAGTTCCCATCTTTTCCAATTTTCTGAGAGTTTTTATTATGAATGCCTATTAAATTTTTTCAAATGCTTTTTCTGTATCTATTGAGAAGATCACAATTTTTATTTTCATTCTAGAAATATGGTGAATTTTCATTGATTTATTTTGAAATATTAAGCTAGACTTGTTTTCCTGAGATAAATCCCACTTAATCATGTTGCATTTGCTGGACTTTGCTAATATTTTATTAAATATTATTGCGCCTAGAACCATGAAGGTTACTGGCCCTTAACTTTCTTTTCTTGTAATATATATCAGGTTTTGGTAATAGGATTAGGCTGGTCTCATAAAAAAAAGATGGGAAGTGTTTTTCACAGTCTATATTTTCTTAAAGAGTTTGTGTAGAATTAATATTATTTCCTTCTAAAATGTTTTACAGAATTCTCTAGGGAAAGGATCTGGGCTTGGGGTTGTCTTTTTCAGGAATGTTTTGATAACAAATTCAATTTCTTTAATAAATATACAGTTATTCAGATTTTCTGTGTTTACTGTGTCAGTTTTGGTAACATGCTTTTAAAGAAATTTATCTATTTCATCAAAGTTGTTGAAATTATTGGCATGAGGTTTTCATAATAATCCCTTGTTATCATTTACTGTCTGTACAATATATAATGATATCGTCTCTTTACCGATATTGGTAATTTGTACCTTTTTTTGGTTGTTGATCATTTTTGTTAGAGGTTTATCAATTTTATTAATTCTTTCAAGCCATCAAGCTTTGCCTTTGTTAATTTTCTTTATTGTTTGTTGTGAGTCAATTCCCCTAATAAATCCCCTCTCATACATCTGTGTAAATAGCCAATTGATTCTGTCTCTCTGGAGAACCCTGATTAATACAGTGCTCTTCATTCTTTCCTTAATACCACGTTTCCTTATGGTATCATTTCCTGTCAGCCTTTAACATTTCTTGTAGGAGTATACTGCTAACAACAGAAAATTTTTTATTTCTTCATTACTGGAAGATACCTTTGCGGCATATAGAATTCTGGTTTAGCAGTTGTTTTTCTTTTTAATCATTAAAAAATGGCATTAAATTTATGATGAAGAATTAGTTGATGTTTATTTAATTGTTTCCCCATAGACAATCTATTCCCTCCATCTCTCAGGCTGCTTTTGAGAATTTTGTCTGTATCTTTGGTTTATAGACATTTAAATATAATTTTTACATGTGACATGATTTTCCTTGTACATTTTCTTTATTCTTTTTTTTTTTTTTTTTAACCAAATTTTGGACACTTTCAGCTCTGATTTCTTCAAGTATCATTTTGTTTCATTTTCTCTGTTGTCCCCCTACAATCTGCTATTAAGTCTTAAGTCTTTCCAATAAATTACTTTTATTTCAGGTGTCATACTTCACCCTTTGATTCTTTTTAATAATTTCATTTATTTCCCCTTTTGAAACATTCAGAGTATTCATATATTAGATTGTTAGATATTGTTTTACAGATCACCCTGCACAGTTTTAAAACCTTGTTTCTCTGTGTTCCTTATATTAATAACTTCTATTGATCTGTACTCAAGTTTACTGAAACTTTCTTCTGCTATCTCCAATCTGTTAAGCTTCTTCAATTTTTTTTTAAAAACTTCAGATATTGTACCATAACTTTTTGGTTCTTTTTAATAATTTCCATTTCTCTGCTTATTTTCTCATCTGTTCCCTCATTATGATCATATTTTCTTTAAGTCCTAAATATATTCATAATTTTTGCTTTAAAGTCCTTGTCTACTAATTTCAACTTCTGAATCATCTAGAGGTCTATTTTTATAGACATTTTTTTAAAATTAGAAATCACATTTTCCCATATTCCAGAGTAGTAATTTTTGAATTGTATTTGAATACTGTGTATGATATGTTATATTGACTGTGGGTTCCGTCATCTTTCTCTGATAGAATGTATTTTTATTTTAGCAGATAATTAAATTATTGGTTGACCGCTTTGGCATTGTGATAGCTTGGTTTTACGCTGTTAGGGCCTTTCAGTGTTTCAGTTTTGTCCCTTTTTCTAGAATTAATTTCTTAGTCCTGGGCTATCATCTATATTCCTAAGGTATGTCTCTTCTGGGTTTCAAGTAAAGCCTGAGATATTTACCAAACCCTTCTAACTTAGTAACACTCAAACTCCTATCTTTGTCTCCCCTTCATTTAATATATTTGCTCAGCTCTTTTAGACTTCTAGTTGCTCCTTTTCTGCGGGTCCTCTTAGTCTCCCTGACACATGCACAGTTCACAAGTCAGCCAAAACATCAGGAGAATTTATATGGAGATTTATGGGAACCCTCACTCTGTGGCTGCATATTTTCCAAGACTTTTTCCCTCAATTTCAGCCATTCTGCCAACCCCAAACTACATCCTCTGACACTTCAAACTAATAAGATTGTGGTTTGCTGCTTGCATTATAGTTTCTCTATATCTCACAGACCAGGGAGTTCCTTAAGAAAAAAAGGTGTAATAAATGTGGATTTCACCCAATATGTTCACTCCAGATTTGGACTGCTTTTGGTCACTCTCCAGTATCTTCAAATAATTGTTTTTCAGTTTTACATTGCAGTTTAGTTTTTTTTTCATTTTGTTTTGTTTTGTTCTGTGGAAATATTTGTCCCAGTACAAGTTACTCTTCCATTATCAAAACCAGAACTACTGAAAGTATGGTTTTATGTTAGATAATATTAGAAGTTGATTTAGAAAACAGAGTTAGAATCCAAGTGTCTATAGGTATTCCTCTCCCAATAGATTGCATGTTCCTTATGAGAAAAGACTATTTTTTAACCTCCTTTTATTTCTTTAAAAAAAAGTCACTCATAGTGCCTAAGAAAGTGGTATGTATTCCTCTTACTAAATATGGCCAATGAATATTTATATAATTAAATTGAAGTGAATAATCTATATGAGTGAAATGAAACAGAGTTACAAGTAAAGAAAACCAACTTAAGGAATCTGCTTGGGCAATGAGTGGTATGTGATATTTCCAATTATGGCAGAGAAGCTGAACATGTGGTGCAGTTGTGTAGGGAAAATGGATAACTCCATCCTCACCATTTTATAAGCCTTATTCTAAGATATGCATTTGCTAAGTATTTTATATGTAATAACTTAAACAATTTTTATAACAAGTTTAAAAATTATATACTATCATAATCTGATTTTAAAAATCACAAAATGACAAAGTAACACAGGTACTCAAACTCCAGAGTTAAAATTCAACCATTCCCTCTAATTGTCTATTCAGAATTGAGATCAATCTCATCCACAGCACTTCTCTAACAATATGTATCTTATTAATGTTCTTATCACTTATTCTAACAATATGTATCTTCTATTAATGTTCTCCCCCATTTTCCACATTAGTAACTTGCTCTTTATTGATAGAATTCTTCCTCATTTCGTGAAGTAGAAGCAAAATAGAGACCAAAAACTGAAGCAGCGAGTGGCCAAGAAATACCTCTGCAATCAATGAACCTAAAACAACCTGTCTGATTCTGTCCATTTCTCTTATCCTTTAGAATTCAATTTCAAATTCACCTTTTCCAGAGAGCATCCAGTGTTTAACCTGGACCACCTATCACTCCACCTGACCAATTGAAAAATTGGTATAATTGACAAATAATTGATTATTAACTATTTGCTTTTATGTTTCAACAATGTTCTAAGTGCTGTGTGGAAAACAAATGAAGATCAAGAAAATCCTTAGCTACAAACACAGTATACTTTGGTTAGGGAGATCCTTACCCATCTCACAGTTGCCTATAGTACAATCTTCATCCAACTTACCTCCTCAACCTCTATGTATGCATATATTACAATAAGTTGTTTTGCATTTCTTTCATTTTTGCAAGATTTCATGCAGGCTATTCATTCCAAGAACCTAACTGACTTCCTATCCATACCCAACCCTTTATAACCCTGAGAACTCTTGAGGGTTGACTAGAACCCTGTGGCTCCTGGCGGTGCTCCTGACTATCAGGTCCCCCTGGTGGAACTCAGTCCTCACTGTCTCATCCAGCCATCCTCACTCAGCTTGTATTCAACTTAACTTTTAAAGTCTTTGTACACATTAGGTAATATTTGTCCTCTGAACTCCCTGGGGGCTGTGGTAACTGCCCAACGAGGAAGCCCTACCCTTCATTATTCAGTAACAGCTTGAAGAGTATTCTAATTCTAACCTTCCGCCCTCTGACAGACCAGCTGCATCAAAGGCTGTGTTCCCGTTTTTTTTTTTTGTTTTTGTTTTTTTCCTGAAGCAGAATCACCATTTCAAACTAAGTCATCTGTTAGAAGAGTAAGGACTCTGAGTCCAAATTTTTAAAACATGTCTCTTTTGTGAACCACAGCAAATCTAAACTGGATTATGCCTTATGTTAGAGTCAGGACTCATGTGGTCCGTTTTTCTCTACCCTCTGGATCCCTGCATGCTGTTCAGGGGAAGTTGCTGGCATTTGAACTGACAATTTGAAAATGAAGGCATTTTTTCTTTTAGGGAGAATAGTCCTTCGGTGATTTAAACAACGAGACTTGTGATCAAAATAATTCATAAAGGAAAAGATTTATGAAGTGACTTCACTAGCACACAATGCATTTTTAAAACTTTGTTTTTTAAATAAATCTGTCAGTACACAAGCCAAGACAGCACATCTGAATGCAATATCAGTGGACACACCCTGAATCTCTTCTTTGCTTGTCCAAGACTGTGGTAGAAAAGGGAAATGCTTCTCTTTGTCTTTTTTATTTAATATTAGTTAAAAAAAAAATTTTTTTTTAAATACTATCTCCATGAAAGGACTTTTAAAAAGTGTTCATACCATCATTTCCTACAGGAAAATCTGCCTTTAAAAGTGCATTTTCCATCCACCACTTGTGCTGGTTTAAGAAATTTAAAAAAATGAAGAAGTTGAACTTATAATGAATCCCTCTGGCATAAGAGAGCCTGTTCTAATCTCCCTTTATCAGGTTTGAGTGATAGTTCTGCTCAACGAATATTGACAGGGCTGTCCTGTTTCTCAGGCTTTCGTTTCCCTCAGTTGGAAAAGGATACAGTGCATTTTCACATTCTCAAAGTCTGCAGTTGTTTTTATATAAGAAGCAATTTGCTTGGGTCACGTCAGGTCGAATGGGATGCCTGCCCAGCTCTTGGTTTTAAAGGAAAAACATACAGAAAGACACAAAAACACAGCAGTTTCCTTCATTAAATTCCACTCTACCTGCCATGGGCTTCTAGCCACAATGGAATTTCCCACCCTGGCCTAGCTTAGCCTAACTTTTATTTTTAGGGATTTTTTTCCCCTTAAATCTTACGAGCGTTCTTTCAACTGAACTTTGAGGTAAGGATTATTAAATGATAGAGTAATTGCCTGATTTGAAAAGAATCAGACATAAGAAACAATGCCTAGTGACCTTCCATGGTATTGCTGTATAACTACCTCCAGTATAACAGCCTTTCAAAAAATGTTTATAATCAGCACAATAAGACAGGTCATACAATTCAAAATCAAAACCTGAATGATGAAATAAATAGGGAACAGCATCTTTTCAGTAATATCCTTTACTTACCTAATTGCATTGGATATAGAGACCTTTCGAGAAAAAAAGAATTGAATAACTAAAAAAGCAAGGGGGTTGAGAGAGAGAGAGAGAGAGAGAGAGAGAGAGAGAGAGAGAGAGAGAGAGAGAGAGAGAGAGAGAGAGAGAGAAGTGGGGAAGCTTTTAGACTCTCCTGAAAGCCATTTACGCTTTTGCCTATTGCCTAGGGGTAACTGATTTAATCGGAATTGTTCATGTGGATTATCTAAACTATGAAAAGCAACAGGGTGAACTTCCCAAGAAATCCAGCCTGAGTCTGCTGCAAAACACTTGGTTTGGGGCCTGAAGCTAAGAAGATTGTTCACACTGTACCCAGGGTCCTAAGAAGAGTGGCTCAGTGCCTCTATAATTCTTTGTCCCTTTGATCTACCTCAACATTTAGTGTCTCTTGGCATTAGGAAAGCTCACAAAAATGACTCTGCCTAATTAACTGATTCATAGTCTGGGGCCAAAAAATAAAAATTAAAACATTTTTAAAAAGTAAGGAAGAAAAAAATGTCTAGAAATGAGGGAGGAAAATGTACCTTCTTGCTATCTTTGCACAGCAGAGGTAAAGATTGAAAGATGTAATTTTGGGGGATATGAATCCCACTCTCCCCACATTTAGCAATAGCCTTGCCCAAGCCAAATCCAGGCCTTATGTCTCACTTTAAAACACATCAGGTTGGCTCTATCATTCATTATTTTCGAGTTGGATTTTGCATAATCTTTCTTCAAATGAAGAGGTTTACTTTTCAGACATGCCATTTGCTCTTAGCACTGCTGTTCTCCTTTACCCATTTTGGCTTCTTATCATCAAACCCGATTCCTTGTTAAAGTTGATTGTTAATGCAGCCATTCCTTTAGCATAACAGCACATTTATAAACCAAAGATTAGTTCACTCTGCCTGCCTTCCAAAACCATTTGCTACTTGAGACCATTTCATGAGTTTGTCTATTCATGTGAATACACAAAAACTTCCCTATAATGTGAATTTGGAAAAGAAAAGAGCAGCTACATGAAATAAACTCTTCAGTGGTCAAAATTGCTGTCACAGGTTTCATGGATGCTGCCCTTGCATGTGTTATTGTATATTAACTTCAACTTTGATATTGGGATTTTGTTTTTTTAATGGGTTCCCTTTTTTCTTCAGTAAAACCAAGTAGTTTACCCTGACATTTAATAGTGATTTAGTGATTTTAGAGTTCTTCTTAACTCTGAAGTAAATATTTGTGAGACTTGTGAACCTGTATCTAGACAATCTGAGCATTATAGCAGTTCCCTGAGGCTATATATGATCTCTCATGATCCCTTGAAAAACCTGAGATTTTGAACCACTGTCTAGATTGTGGTTGCACTGATAAGGAATAAAGCAAAATCATCACTTATGGTGTCTAACCGTAAAACAATGCAGTGAACTGGGGTACAAGGAAACCTTTACAATACTTTAGACAGAACATCAGTATTAATTCTGGCAGCCAAGGAACTAAGAGCCTGTAAATATACCAGCCTCAAGAAGAACAGGATTAAACAATATTGTAGTTTAGAAAAAGAAGGTATTCTATCAATCTGTTACTATGCAGCCAGTCATTACAATAAAACTAACCATAGGATAGCCTCAGCACAAACGGAGATATTTTTGTATATAATTCTTCTTGAAACATACTTGAATTGGATCTGTAGGGACCAGTCCCCATAAATCTGTTATTTAGCCTTGTCCCCAACACACATACACACACACACACAAATGCGTGGATATACACACATAGTACTAGCCTAGGCCTATGCCTACTGTGTTAAATTTGCATTTGTGAGCCACTGAGAAGCTGCTTTATATATACAATACAAAAAGATGAAAGTGAGAAAACTGGGATAGCCATGGTTTCTGTGTAATGTCACAAGAAAAGGAAACAGGCTGAGAGCAGGTTAAAGATAAATGGACAGCAACCTATACAGGGAACAAGTTAGAATTCCTTAGGAACTGATAATATGACTCACAGTCCTTAACAAATGACTTGATCACCCCAGGATCTTGCACTGTTCCTGGTATATAGCAGAAGCTCAATTAATTTTTGCGAATGAATGAATGAGTAATCTGTAACAAGGAGTATATATGAATGGAGTTAAACTTTTCTGAGCAGGGAAAAGCTAAACTTATGGACACAATATTTATCCAGATGTGCAGAAAGGTGGCAGTGTAAATATAGACAATCTAAATATTCAAATACATAGAAAGTTTAATTTTGTCTTGACCATGAAAGGGACTTGAAGGCCAGTGAGCTCTTTCAGGCAAAATTTCAAAATTTTGGCCATCATTAAGGGAAGTAATGAAAATAAAATGTACACTTTCCTTATATTAAATCTGCAATTATACAAAACCATCTGCACTTAGAGTACCATGTTCCAATTATATAACATTATAAGGTCTCTTACACAGGACAGTCATTAAAGAGTTCGAACTAGATGAAAATAATGTAAGTTAGTGGAGAAAAAATTATTTTGTGATATCATAACAATTCATTGAATATGAGAAGATGCAAATGAACACATATGTCAATAAATGTTACATTATAGACATCATACTGACATTTCTTAGTAACTGGCTGACATGGCAGATTCCTAATAAATCTAATTTTTCTCCATGTTCTGAGCTTATGGACTAGCAATCTTGCATCTTTGGGTGTTTACATTCATTTACCTATTTAACAAACTTTTATTGAGTGTCTCCTCTAGCTGTACCAGTCTGGTAAGATCAGACTGGATCCTTTAGATACTGTCACTCTCCCAAGCAGATCTCATGCATCCTTTGTCCCTTGCTTTCTCTGATTTCCACTGGGGGTTGGTTATCTATCATGACTACACATTCAGGTACCTGATCCTTTCTCACCCACCTGTCTTGATTTATTTCCCTTGACCCTATGTCTATCTTCCTGTGAGGAGCCAAGAGGCTGAATAGGTCTTAGCAGTGGTCATAGTGCTATCTAGAGTGGAGACGCAACAGCCCCAAACACATCGCCTTGTTTAAGAGATATAATGTTCTTTCCACAGTCATGAAATGATTTGATTTCCCGTCTCACCAGAAATATTACAAGTTAATAGTGCTTCTCCTGTTGTACACCATAATATTTCTATCATATCATGAAAGAATTCTAAAATACCTGTTAGACTTCTTTCCTACAAGTTACCTATTTTCTCTGAATACAGTTAATTCACCTGGTAACAAAGAAGATTACCTACTTCTTTTTATATGCAGACAGAAAGAAGTGTGACCTTCCTCTGCTTATAAAAACTTCTGGTAAATAGTGATAGGCTTTAAAACCATTTTCTTAGTTGGCAACTTAGTTGGCAACTTAGTTGGTTTAGTTATCAGGAACTCCAAGTTCCTAATCTGAGAGCAGTGATTCTGTAGTCCTGTGATTTTACACAATAGGAATTGGTAATTGTTGAAAACTTCTTAAATAAAAGAGGAGGCATTATTCTCTTCATTTGCAAGGAATGAGCAGGTATATAAAATGGGGTTTTAGAGTACCTAGAATACGTGATAAATTGTGGGCTTTCTTTTTTGAAAAGAGTTTATGAGGTTCTCTTTAGAAATAGGACAGACTATGGGGAACAAGGGTGGAAATACCACAGAACAACGCTTTGTAAAGATACATACTACCAATACCTTTTCCTGTGAGACGCAAATACTAATAGTAGATACAGATTGTAAAAATAATTTTTAAAAAGGGAGAAAGCAATAAAAGCTATTGTGATATTCTAGATCACATACAAAGTGCATTAAAGAGTAAAATGAAAAGTTTTCTACTTTTAAAAACTGGATCTAAATTTCCCTCCTAAACTGTAATCATGCCTCCTAACATGTATGTCCAAACTAATTTTGCTAGGTTCATGATAAGCATGGCATAATTGTAAACAAAATAATTTTTAAAAGAACGAGCACACATACATAATTTTATTATTTTTAGAAACAGAGTATCAGTTAGACTTGAAGATAACCAGTGGATTGATTCAACTTATTCTGATAAGAACCAAAATGTTACCTAATTGCAGGGTGCCATGATTAAACACATTTGAAAGGAAGTTGGTCTATTCTGTATTTCTCAAACTGCCTGCCCCTCTGCTTCTTTTCTGCCACAGATTTATGGCAGCCTAATCTCCACCTAACAAGTTAGAGAATTGGGTAAGATATCATGTTGGCATTATTTTTAAAAATTATGAATAATTTAAAAAGGTGACACAATGTTCTAGTGGATATTGTCAGGGTATAAACTAAGAACTAAAAGCATTTACCTGTTAGCTAATATAGATGCTTGGAAAATTATAAGTATTAAGATATTCTTTCAACTACTGTATTCCAGATCTAGGAATTTTTAGTGGGGATAAAATAAAAAATGTGAAGAAATGCACACTTTTCCTAAAGAAAATAATGAAATCTGATTTATTTATTATCTAAATTCTTATGTTTTCTGGAAAAAAGTATTAATGGGAGGTAGCATTATCTGATAGTTAACGAAGAGTGGAAATTGTCTGCTGCAGGCCTGAGCAAAATAATATTCTCTCAACCCTCAAATGGAATTATAAAGTACTTTGAGATTCTGTTAACAGACCTAAGACATTCTATAAAAGTTTTGTAAGTGCTATATATTTTCAAAATCGTGTACTATGATTATAACATAACTAATTATTAAATATGTAACCCTTTCTTTCAGATCATTCCCCTCCCTTAAGTCTAAAGGGTAGATTATTTCTTTATTTATTCCTTTGGTAAATATCCTGTTCATAGATGCTTGAAATTTAGCCTATCAGTTTGCCTTTAAATTCTAATATATTTTAAAGGACTTTAAAAGCTCGTGGACTTTGGAGTACTTGCTGCCTGACTTGGAAGTTGCTTCCATCTCTTATAGGTTGTGTGATTTTGAGCAAACTACTTAAATTAACTTCTCTGTCCCCTAATTCCATCATCTGTGAGAATGGAATAATAATAGTACCTACCTCCATGGTTACTATAAGTATTAATGAATTTCAAACAGCCAATGTTAAGTTGCTTTTCTGACTCGCTGGAAGTAGTTGAAATAGGGTTAAGTTCAGCAGAGTTTGGGTCTCTGGCAAATAGTCTCCAATTTTCCCTTCTGAGCTTTGACCCTGTAAAATCAGTAGAGTAATGCCTTTTTTGTGTAATTGCCATCTTCCTGCCTCAAAATCAAGATGGATTTACCTGTTGGTTTTAGTTTTTACTAGGTACCTCTTTAGCTAGGTGCCACTGAGGCTAAAATATCAACCATTAAACTATTTGAGGCGGGTAAATGTTGAAAGCGAAGTTTAGTTGTTAAGTCAATAGCTCTGAGCCGGCTTGGTCTGCCTTTCAGAAATATCACTGTAATAAGGACACCAATAAATAAATAAAAAGTATAAAATATACATCTATGCAGAATCTTAGAACTCTTTCTCTAAGACATAAGTCATTAAAGGAAAATCTGAGGCCTGCCTATATAATTTGACATTTAAAAGTGAACCCCATCACAGTTCTATGGGAGAAATTCTCAGCTGAGAACTTCTGACTTTCTTCAGATCAGGTTTTTTTGTACTTTATTTAAAACAATGACAATAATAAATAAGTGAACAACAAAAACAAAAACAATGGTTCTGGTTCATGCCAAGAGTGTATACTATTAATTTAGTGGTTCTTAACTGGGGAACAATTTTGCCACTCCCTCCCTCCCCCCCTCCAAGGGGACAACTGGCAATGTCTGGAAACAATTTTGATGATCATAACTGAGGGTGGGAAAAGGCAGGAATGCTGCTACTCATTCTACAGTGCACAGGATAACCTTCTACCTATCCACCTCGAAAAAGAATTATCTGGTCCAAAATATCGATAGTGCTGCTATTGGAAAACCCTGTATTAACATGATGTTCAAGAGCCACTGTCCTTAAACTATCAGCCACATCATCATTCAAGATACTTAGCTTATGAAATGCTCTAACAGTTGAAGAATATGCCATAGAGAGAACACTATTTCAAATATATAACCTGACAAATCTGGATAAAATGCTAAGGAAAGAATCAGTAAAATAGATAGATGTTTAGTAGCTAATTATGCCAAACATTATAAACAGATAATTTCACATTACTGACCCAACCAGACTAATATCCTTTTTGAATTCCAGGGCTCTAAAAATATAAAGTCCAGATCGATGAAATATTATCTTGTTACACTGAATGGTTTATAAAAAGCAGTGAAAACATTTTTTAAAAAGGTAGCCCAAATGAGTTATGAGAAGTTAGAAGACATTGTTCTAGAACAGATTTTTTTCTACACATAGTATTTCTCATATGCATAACAAGCATTCATTTGTGCAGAAAACGGCACCACAAGTCTAACACCACTCCTCTCTGGAGACAAATAAGGCTAAAGCCATTTCAACTAAGGGAGCACCACATGAGCTCTAAGGTAGGTGTGAAATTTATTATTTATTTATTTATTTATTTATTTTTTAAAGATGACCGGTAAGGGGATCTTAACCCTTGGTGTTGTCAGCACCACGCTCACCCAGTGAGCTAACCGGCCATCCCTATATGGGATCCGAACCCGTGGCCTTGGTGTTATCAGCACCACACTCTCCCGAGTGAGCCACAGCCCGGCCTGTGAAATTTATTTTTTAAATAAGCCACCACTATTCTGCAAACATTTAACCCAGTGCCACTCCACTGTTAAAGAATGTTGATTACATATGAAAGGAAGAACAAATCTAAATGAAATTTGAAAATCAAAAAAATCAAATTTGTGAAAATTATTATTAATATGGCTAAAATTCAAATATGTGACATTTTATTTTTTAAGGGTTTCCCTGTCAAAGGCAACACATATTTTCTTGATGCAAGAGGATGCCTGAATTGATGTTTGGGAGAGCATTTGGTTACTACCAGGGTGTGTGATGTTGCACAGATCTACTCATCTCGGCAATTACCCTCTTGCTTTTGAATTTTACTTTGGCTAGTTGTATAAGGCATTAAACTGTATTGAGGGTCTCATAAAAATTGGCTTTTATTTCTTCCCACTTAGAACCCCCACAAGTTGCTTTCTAGGCAGGCACTATGGATCCATGTCTTACTGATGAGGAAACAAGAAGTGAAATAACCAGCTTAACCTGTATACAGAATAGAAACATTAATTTCTGATATTCCAGTATCTTTTATTCTTTTTTTATCCATTTACATTTCTAAATTAAACTCCAAAACATTTGCTTTTTGTTACATTAAGGGGAAGTTGTAGAGTCAGAGAGATGGGGATGGGGAGGGTAGAGACAGTTTTAGTTCCTTGTAGCAGTTCAATTAAAAACTATTAAGTACTTCCTATCAAGATACCACCACTAAACATTATTTCTAGAATAAAGCACAGGAAGAGGTTTTAAAAAAGGGAAAAATAGGAAGGAAGCAGCAATGTTCTGGCACTGTGAAAGATTCACACACACAAAAATCTGATTTCTGTTCTCAAGATGCTTTTAATCTTGTTATGGAGAAAAAGATTAATCCACTTAAAATAACTGATGAACAATAAGGAACAGTATAGTTAAGTATAAAAATGGGTGGCAAAAGCAAAATGCTTTGGGCCAGTCATGTCTCTTACATCTTTTCCAACTCAGAGAAAAGAAACAATGGGTCAAATGCAACCTACTCTACTTTCTGATATTGGTTTCATGATACAGGTATAATCCCATTACAAAGAACTTCAAGGAACTGTTGACATTTTTTTGCTGCCCTGTAGTTTATTGTCTCAAGTATTGCTTAAAATACCAGGCTACATGCAGAGATGTCTGCTTTAATGGTATTTGTTGACCTGCATTATGTTAGGGTTAACCTGAATAAACAGAGAGGAACACTACATGGAATCAGACTGTTTATAAGTAGGCTTGCATTATTTTTACAATATTTTATTATTTTTAACCTAAAGATAGACATTTAAAGTAGGGCATTATCCTCAAATAATCTTGTTATTACATGAAACAGTAATATTTATCCAAGTGCCTCTGTAAAGCCCCAAATGGGGATATGCAGAGGAGGATTTACTGTGAATTTGATGGAGACTAAACTTTAGGGCTCTTCACTTGCACTGTCCCTTCCAAGGCCCAGTTCCTAACTTTGTAATCATTGCTTTGTATTCTTTTTCTTATACAGGGTCCCTAAATAGTTTAAACTTCTGGCAAATCTGGATCCACTATGGATATAAATAATCTTGAAGGGACCAAATCTACAGTCCTGAAAGGCCAGTTCTAAGAAGGATACAAAATAAACCTTTACGAGGATATTATATCAGTTATATATTTCAAATGTATCCTTCCTATTGTTGCTGCCCCCCCCCCCGTGAATAAATGCTATCTTACTTCACCATTAACAAGGTTATTAGACTCCTTTAAATAAAATCTGTGTGTTCAGTGACTGGGAATAACCTGTGTTAAACAAAAATTAAAAATTCAGAGGCAGAAGATAATTTCCAAGAATAAAAAGGTATGTTACAGAGACAAAATTTTTCACTAGAACAGCAATAAAATATTATCCACAGGTAAGAGATACATGCATTTGAGAAAAGGAGGGGCATGGATAGTACCTACTAGTACCTACTAGTACCTCATAGTACCTACTGAAAAATGTTGTGAGTTTATGCAGAGTGTGGGAATTTTTACCACTAGTAAGACCACGTGTCTGTTTTTCTGGTTTCTGAAAACCCCAAATAAATCCCACAAGCACCTCTAAACCCCACCATGGAATTCTCATAGTTCTGTGTAAGAAGTTCAGAAAAGAATAAAAACTTTGGATGCACTATGTCTGTCTGCAGTTTTTCCTATAATGCCTTGTCCCAGTTTTTGAAGAAAACTGAATAAAAATTAATTCAAAAAAAACGAATAAAATTACCCCAAATGGAATACTAAATTGAAAAATAATAGTTAAATTACTCATAACCATTTCCTGTTAGATTTTTTTCTCTCTTAGAAATGGAGGAAGAATGCTTCAAATAAAAAATGTAAAATCCATCCCATCCCATAAAGGGCCCAGTCACATAAACAGGAAGCTTATTAAAAGAGCTTTACTTGTTTTCCTGGCAAAATCCAATTTTTATTTTGGTGGCAGCACCTATTAAGGAGAGGGCTCATTTTGTGGGCAGGGTGAAAAATTAAACATTGCAAACCCATCAGGTACCTGCTGGATTAGAGTTAGCTGACTCCTTGGCTAGAGCAAACAAGGTAGCTCTAAAACTGAGAGCAGGCTGCCAAGGAACAGTCCAGACCTGCCCTACAGATGACGGTCTTCTCTATCCAGGCATCACAAATCAACTCGAGGTTCCAAAGGAGCCAGTGGATGCCAGTCTATAATAGTACAAAGAGTCTGACATGCACATCTAATTACTCTCTCTTTTCCTTTACATTTAAATTCTGTTTTATTTGCTCTTCTGCTTTCCCTTTCCTGGAAGCATTATAACAAAACCAAGAGTGTGCGTTTTAGAATTTAAAAACTTGGTTTCTAGTCCAGGCTCTGCCAAGTACTGAGACATGTTACTTTCTTGAGCCCTCATTTTCTGATATGTAGAATGAGTACAAACAATGCTTCCTCAATCAGCTCAAGTTTCTCAAAGAATGGGTAAGCATCATCTGCCTCAAAGTCACCTGCGGTGAAAATACAGTCGAGTCCTTTCTTGACCTATTAAATTAGAATCTCTATGGGCTAGAAAAGTCTTGAAATCTGAATTTTAAACTCATTCCCAAGTGAGTTTTGTACACACAAATGTTCCATAATCACATCCTAACTTGTCTTGTGTCAGGATTAAATAAAACCAGGTAGGTGAAACTTATCTGTGAACTGCATATCAAAACACGCTTAGCTGCTCTCATTACTGTTATTTTCCAGGTAGCTCAAAGCACCAAAGTAAGGACATGGGACCATTTTACCAAAGACCTTGCCTCCAGCCATTCCCTGTCATGCCAACAGCATTCTGCTTTATCTTCAGGTAGGCAGGGTAGGTTCACAGGGAGTTGGGTGTTAAGGTGAGAGCTGTGATACAAGGAGGGACTTCTGTAGAATTTCATTTATGTGACTATAACTACCCCACAGGGTGATATAAGGATTAATTCCTATTTGGTAATTTACTTTGTGTAAAATGTCTTGAGCCCCTTGGAGGAAAGTGCTATATAAATGTAAAATAATAATTATAATAATAATAACTTCAACTATTTAGCTGATCAGTGAATTAGCCAGAAGATTTAGGCTGCCAAGGGATAAGGCTGAAACCGTTATAAGTAGAAACACTTTACATCATCATATCTCATAACTGTTAGTTATCACAAAAAAGGGAAACAAAGGGTGAAAATTAAGATAAATCCATGTTCTCAACTGATTTAAATGACAGAGGATCACTAGTAATGTTTCATGAAAGCCAGGAAATGCAAAAATGACACCTGCATTGTAATTCTAACTCAGCTACATGTTATATACTTTTGTCTTTTATTCATATAGAATATTTCTCATCAGTGCAACATTTAAAATTTAACTTTATTAAGGCACTTGACTATGCTTTTGCTTGGTTACAATATGTTCACAATTTACTCCTATTGGTAGGAAACGCTTTTTCTATGTGAAAAATGTTGATACTATTCTACAGAATTCCAGGTAATATTTGAATCAGTTGTTTACAATCAGTTTGACACCCCATGCATACACCCTAAGAAAACTAGAGTGGATTTCCAGATCTGAATTTAGGAAACTAAAATGCACAGAAGATTTCTCTTTTTCCCAGGAAGAAAATATTTTGGTGCATAAACTCACATGAGCTTAACTGTCCTCAGCTTTTAACGTTATTTGTTTTATTTATTTATTAGATTCATGGAGATCCTTCTACCAAAAGCTCAAGGGGCTGAACCCAGAACTTTCATATACTAAACATGAATCACTTCTTAAACCACAAAAAGCAAAAGAACAGCTATAGAAATCTTAATGGGCAAGCTCCTAGATGCTCAAAAGCAATTGTTTAGTTACTCTACTTAGTCATGCATCATTCAAAACACTTTCTAACAATTGGGCAAGAAAGGTTCTTTTGTGAAGAACAGGCTTTAGGGCCTTGGACAAGTTTAATTCTAGTTGTTTTATAGCCCACATACAAAATGTTTTTTTGTATGTGTGTATGTAAAGAGGTACTGTACTTCCATGCCATAAAGTTTGCAGTTGAGTATTTTGAAAGGGAAAGAAAGAAAATAAGGGAAGAAATGAGCATGTGGTACCTCGCTCTATTTTTTAATTATTAATCTAGCTCAAAGATGTATATTTTTTAAAATCCGATATTGAGTGAGTAAAAACAGGTGTAAACTAAGGTGAAAGAGTTCTAGAAAATACCAGTATAATCCAAATTATCTAGTAAAATCTGAAATTAAGCTTCAATCTGTCTATAAAATGGGGTGATTAATGAATGAATGGATAAATGCTTGTATGGAGTAAAAAAATCAAAAGCCAGAGTTGTAACTGAGTTTCTTTGCATGAAGTACTAAAAGTTATAAATGCCTTTTGATTTATAGAAAACTGGCATGAGATACATAATATCCAACATGGCAAAATATTTCAAATATGATATGTATTTAAACGCATACATGCATAAACACATATACGTCAAAAATTTAGGTGTTTTGGTATAGCCTTCTGGCTTCAAAGACTCTCTGAAAAAGTAAAGAAGAAAAGGAGCGTCTGATAATCTGCTTCTGCTGGGATCACTGGCAGAGAACAAATTGAGTCAAGTTTTGCCCATAATAATTTCTATTACAAACATTTTTTAAACCCATCTTTCCTTGACAAATATATTTTCCCTCTGTGGATAATACCATAGCCAATGCTCTGGTCTTCTAGGAACACTGGAATAAATTTCTTGCCCTTGCATCACAAGCCCAGCTGTACTCATCAAAGTGAAAAACTGACAGCATTGTCTAAAAGACACAGCTTGGGATAATTGCTCCTTATAGTTCCCCTGTCAATGAATATTATCATATTCTTCTCATGAATAAGATTACTGTACTTTTTTTTGGGGGGGGGAGAATTCTGCGCTCTTAGCCACTAAGCTCATTACTGTTCCTTTAATGGAATGGACTAAATATGACAGTGTGAGCTGTGGCTTAGCATTGTCAACATTCTGCTTTAAAGCCTCCCTGTGCGTGTTTTTTAAAATAATATTTCCTTATGTGTCCAGAAGTTAAAATGATAATAAATTTTTACTTGACGTTACTGTTTTCATAAGGAGGTTAAGTAAGAAATAACAATGGGCAGGCACAAAGAAAAAAAAAATCCATGAGGCTACCAAATATACTCTCTTACTTAATTTCTTTCACCTAAATATATGATAGAATCCTCTGACATAATGTGTTTCCTTTTCCCATCATGTTAGGCTGAAGCATAGTTCTTGGGCTGAAAGAAGAAAAACCACAGTTTAAGCATTCTAATGATTCACACCTTTGAAATATTAGCTTCTCTTTAAATTTTAAATGCTAACTCATTAAGAAAAAATTCAAAGTATTTCAGTCACTAATAACAACAGCAATAACAGTAATATTAATATCAGCTAACATTATTGAACTCTTAAATGTCCTAGGCACCATTGTAATGCATATATTAACTCATTAAATCTTCACAACAACACTACTAGGTAATACTACTATTACTCCTATTTCATTGATGAAAATAGAGGCACAGAGAGATTAGAAACTTGCCCAAGATCACCAAGTCAGTGAGTAGAGGAGTCAGTATTCAAACCTATGGAGACAGACTCTGCTGTAATGAATACTTTGGCCCCTGTGGCCCAGACCTCCTTACCTCCTCCCCCGAGGATGTTCCCCAACTAATCACCTGGCAGTGTTCATTTTATCTTCTGAACACTTACACATTCATTTGTACATAGTCTATTTTGAATAACACAGTAGTTAAAAATTCAGGTTCTGTAGTCAGATATAAGGATTTAACTCCATATATCAGTAGTGCTTAACTCTTCTGTGCCTCAGTTTCCTCCCGTGTAAAATAGGAATAATAATACCAATTTCATGTAGTTGTAAGAGTTAAATAGGATAATGCATATTAGAGCTCAGCAGAAGGTCAATGCTTAATAAACATTAACTTCATTATTACTGATTTTATCTCTTAAAACGTATTATCCCTTTTCCCAATTAGCTTGTATTTCTTTTTCAGAGAAATTATCAATATGAAACATTATTATCTTGTGCTGGTTCCCAAATGTTCAATATGTTGTTGAACTCTTAAGATATTCAGGGTACCACAGTAATAACATGTATTAACTCTTCATAACAACTCTATCAAATATCTCATATTTATTTACAATATTATAAATGATATAATATCTATATCAATATCTAAACTTCAGTGAGCACTTACTATGTGCCAGGAACTCTGCCAAATGCGTTTTGTCATTATCTCATGTAATTCTCTCTGTAAGCCTCTGAACTAGGGGACTTTCATAATCCCCACTTTATACAGGAAGAAACCGAGGCTCATAGAAGTCACTCATGATAAGTGTTAAAAAATGTGAATCCTTAACCACAACCTTACACTAACAGCTAAAGAATAAATTTAAGGTAGGTGTCCACTAAATATTTGGTCTTGATGACAAATCAATTTAATTCTTAATTATTTCTGTTACCAAAAACCTGTGCTTACAAAAAACTAATGTGGCCTATTTGATATCATTCATTTATTAGTTAATATTAAAAAGAGATCATAGTGTGCCAGGAAGGTGCCATATACTGGAAATAAAAAAAAAATTACTATGGATCCAAAACTTCCTCATCAAAAGCAATTAAGGATTTAATGTCATTTCACTTACTATCATTTTCTATGTCTACTCTTAACAAAATCAAATTTCTTCCTCTCCCTACCCACCCTTTCTTTCTTCTTTTAAACTCAAATTTATACAGATTTTTGCCCATAAGAAGCTTATATGTCAAGGCAAGGAACCATTTTAATTATATATACTCTTCATTTTGAGGATATTTCTTTTTCATATCTGACAAAGACTTTTGAAGTGACTAAAGAAAGGCAATGCAACTTGATTTTTTTAAAAAAATCTTTCATGTACAATCTTTTGTCTGTACTATTCTCATAATAGCTTAGAAAATTTAAAAGGTTTTAGCTGTTTTGTTCTTTTCCAATTGGCAAAATTTAATTTTTTTCTTCACATATTTGGATTGGTTTTAAAACCAACAAACAAGAAAATAAGAACATATTCAACTCAAAAAATGTACTCTTTATTGGTATCTTGGCATCATCAACTAATATCAGCATCACTCTGAAAACTGTTTCCATTCTTTTCGTAAAGAGTTTAAAAACGCACATGCAGAACTCACACAAAATCAATCCTACTATATTAAGGAGAGAAAAAGTTCAATGGCAGTGGGAGACTATTGCTGTAGTCAACTCTCCAATCAGCTATCAGATCTTGTTAATATTTCCTCATCTTCATGTTGAAGGTATGGGTAAAATTTTGTCTGTGATTTTAAACAATATTTATTTAAGGGTTTTAAGTGAGTAATTCTAAGGTCAGTAGTTGTTATTCTTTGAAGAATCATTACTTCTTACGTATGACTTTAAGTTGTATTTCATCGATAATTTCAAATGAGGAACTTCCAATGAAAGAAAGCTTTCCTAAAATTCTGTCATTAAATGGCTCATTTTAAGAATTACTTAAAATGTAATGCCCAAAAAGAGTATTCTGTATTTATCTAGTATGCATAAGCATAAGAATGACCTTAGAAAGGTAGCATAATTTATCAGTTTTTTAAAGATACATTTATTATGTACCTACTCTGTGCTAGGCATTATAACAGACAATGGAAATACAAAGAGCAATAAACTTGGTCTGAAAAATAGTAGGGGGGTTGTAGATGGGGCAGGTAAGAGAGAACAGAGATGGGATAATAAAGTGATTATAATTATAACTGCCATGAGCTGAAGGCCTTCCCTGTTTTCAGGCAATGTACTAGGTGCTTTATGTAAACCACTTCACACCAACCCTGCAGGAGAGGTATCATAATCTTTATCTCATTGATGAGAAAACCAAAGGGTCAATTGGTTATAATGGGCTTTGTGATGACATATGACAAAGTTTAGATTTTATTTTATAAGTAATAAGGAAGGATTTTTAAGATGAGGAAAGATATAATCAAATTTTTGGTTTAGAAAGGTAACTCTGGTGTTGCATTCATTTTAGATATAGTGGTACTTTCACCGGCTAAAATGTTAACCCTATGAGGATATGGTTTTTGGGTAGAATTATGTGACTCTCTGATGGATCCAGAGTTCATCACCAAAGGAGTCCAATATTAATTAAGTAATATCTGGCTTCTAGAAAACAGATTAGAACATGTTACCATCCTCTAGTTTTTTTTTTTAAGGCATACTAATTCCCATTAACTAACAAGTAGAACTTCATATTGAGACATCCATGATTTGCTCTTGAAAACTGTACAGCCTCATCTCCCACTTAAATTCCACTATGCCCTAGTGTTTTACCACACTAGTGTCCTTACCATGCCTGAAACACACCAGATTTGATCACAGCTGCCTGCTTTAGTTCTGCTGATGTTCTCTCCACCTAGATTTCCTTACTCTCTTTTTCTGACAGGTGAAAAACCTCATTCATTCTCCAACATCCACTTGAAAGATTACTTCTTTCCCAGAGTTGTCTTTCTCACCTTAGAATCAACCATTTCTCTGGTTCCCCACAGCACCTTGCCTATTCTTCTGTAACAGCATCTATTTCATTCTGTATTATATTGGAACTATTTGTTTCCAAGACTCTTTCCTTCTAGAATCTAAATGGTTAATAGCCTGAGGCTGGTGGTCTTGAATCATTCATCTATATTTACAAACCAAAAAAAAAAAAAAAAAAAAAGAGAGAAGAAAAAAAGCACAGTGCATTGATATACTTGGACAGGTAATGATGTCCAAATACTATAGTGTCATAATTGTTAGAAGGATAAGACAGTCATTCATTCAATCATTCACTCCTCACTTTTTCATTCACTTAATAATTTATATGCTGAAAGAAGAAACTAAAGGCTGCTTCATAAAAATGTTTTCTGTTCATTTGAATAAAAATCTTACATAAATCAATGGTATAAGAAAGAGAAATCTATTATATTATAATAACTGCTAATGAATCAAATATACAATGGGTACATCTACAGAGTACAGACCATGCTAGAGTCACAAAAACTGGTGAAAAACTGTAGAAGGCTGAGAAATGTACTGGCTCACCACTTAGCATCACTGCCTCCATGCAGTCTTTAGGTGTTTATTGACTGTCTCACATGAATGTAGGAGTGCCTGTCGTACTAGCAAAAGTATATGAATTGCCTGTTTGTTAAAACAAATAAAACAATTTAGCAGCAATGCAAGGGAGAAAAGATTAACATTTACAAAACCGTTTCTTGTCTAGGCAAGATAGCAGACTCCAAATATAGTATCTCATTTAAATTATAAAAACATTAAGATAGCTAGTATTTACTGATTTTAAATAAAAACATAACTGAGTAAAAGAATCCCAACTAAATTTGCAGATGTCACATTATCAGAAAAGTTGGGGAACCAGGATTAAAAAACATAAAGCTCCTGGTCTTTTCCATTTATTTACATTACCTCTTCTAGAACCTACTTCTACACCAAAGAAGTTGAAATCAATATGGATTTGTATTTTAACAGAAGGAAGACAGAAGAGTGGGGTTTTAGTCATTGAAAGAATGTATTTACTACTGCTCTAAATATTTTGCATGCATTCACTAATTTAATACCTAAAACTATTTTTGGAGGTGAGTGCTATTATCATCATCATTACTACCTTTTGGTAGAGAAACTGAGCCAAAGAAAAGATAATAAACTTTTGCAAAGTCACAAAGCTAGTTAGCGGCTGTGCAGTTGGACTTCACAGCCTACAGCCCACGGAGTTTAACCATCATGAAATACTGCCCCAGTAAGCTGAAAGGTTAGTAAATGAGACAGCTTAAATAAAGTTCCAAACACATGGCATGGCACACAGGAGGCTTTCATTATATATTAGTTACTTTCTCTCTTTTTCTTCAATCTCTAAAATTCTATAATTACAATAACAATGATGATACCTTTATCTTAAAAGTAAATTCTTCTTTTTAAAGACTTTACAACATCTAATTTAAAATTTGCAAAGAGGTGAGAACCTCCCCCCGACCAGAGGCCCACCCATCTGTTGCAGAGACCCCGCTGGAGCAACCAGGAACCCTGCTGGACCCAGGCAAGTAAGGCACCACCCCCAAGAAGCCCACCCCACCACCAGAAAGGCTCCGCCAGAGTGACCAGCAGCTGTGCCATCAGCAACACTTGCTGCCACTATTGCAGACACCCATGCTGAATGAGTGGGTCGTGACAGTCACCACCACAGCAACTGCTGCCACAAGGATGGCTTGCTGCCACAATAGCAGCCACCACTACCTCATAGGGCACCTGGTGACCACACATCAGCATAGACAGGAGTGTCACCAGCAGAGCCCAGGGAAAGAGGAAAGAAAAAAGAGAAAAACCATTGAGAGTCACCCATTCAAATCGAGGAGCACTGGTATACCCCAGAGCACACATCAGAGTCAGGATGAGCTAGTCAGGGTGCCAACAACTCCACTCAAGAACACCCACTATAACCTAAGAGTGACAAAACTCCAAGGCATTACCCCCCAAAATTTGAGAGCTTGCCTGTGTCCTGATGAACCAATATAGTGTCACCAATCTCAGCAAAGAAATAATAAGTCTCCCAGGGACTAGGTCACAGAGGCACTGTCACCCAACTCCAATACCAAACCTGACCAAAATACCTACAAAGAGACTATGCTATGGTATCTACCTGGAACCAATACTAAAATATCCTATTCAATTGTCATTATAAAACACATCTGCAAGAGGAACTCCCTCTCTGCTAATCCCGCTCCAGAGTATTAGAAAAAGTAACTTCGCTACCAGATGACTAAACACCAATGGAGAGATACTAGAAACATGAAAAAACAAGAAAATATGACACCACCAAAGGAATATAATAATTCTCAATTACCAGACCCTATAGAACAGGAAGTCCTTGAAATGACTTAAAAAGGTATTTCTAGAAAAAATTCTAAGGAAACTAAATGAGCTACACTGAGAAATGAGAAAAAGTATCTAGGACCTGAAGGAGGAAATATACAAACAAATGAGAAAAAGTGTCCAGGACCTGAAGGAGGAAATACGCCAGGAAATTAATGACCTGAAAAAGAATATAGCAGAGCTTGTGGAGCTGAAGGATTCATTCAGTGAAATAAAAAAGACAACAGAGAGCTTAAATAGCAGGCTAGAACAAGCAGAAGAGAGAATTACTCATCTTGAAGATGGCCTTTTTGAAATAACCCAAGCAGACAGAAACAAACAAAAAAATAATTTAAAAAAATGAAGAAAATCTGAGAGAGATAGCAGACAACTTTAAGTGCTCAAATATCCGAATTATGGGTGTTCCAGAAGGGGAGGAAAAAGGAAAAGACATTGAAAACATATTCAATGAAATAATAGCAGAAAACTTCCGAGGCATAGGGAGAATACAGACCTTCAGATCCAGGAGGCTCAAAGATCCCTAAACAAATTCAACACAAAAAGGTCCTCTTCAAGACATGTTATAGTCAAACGTGCAAAGCTCAAAGGCAAAGAGAGAATCTTAAAAGCTGCAAGAGAAAAGTATCAAGTCACCTCTAAGGGTGCCCCTATCAGACAACTAACAGTAGACTTTTCATCAGAAACCCTAAAAGCCAGAAGAGAATGGGATGATATATTCAAAATACTAAAAGACAAAAATTGCCCACCAAGAATACTATACCCAGCAAGGGTATCCTTCTGAAATGAAGGACAAATAGTATATCTCCCAGACAAACAAAAACTATGGGATTTCACTATCACAAAATCAGCCTTACAAGAAATTCTCAAGGGAGCACTGTGCCTGGTACCTGAAAAACAACCATAACTACAATGAATACCTGAAAAAGAATAAAACCCACCAGTAAAACAAAAATGCAAATAATAAAGAGAAAAATTTATCTTCCAACTCAAGAAACCAACAAACACAGAAGAAAAAACACTAATACAGAAGGAAAGGAACACAAAATATTTAAAACATCCAAACAAAAATCAATAAAATGCCAGGAGTAAAGCAATATCTTTCAATAATAACTCAATGAAAGACGATTAAATTCCCCACTCAAAAGACACAGACTGACTGACTGGATTAAAAAGATAGGCCCAACAATATGCTGTCTTCAAGAGACTCACCTCACATATAAAGACACATATCCTTTCACTCTTAGTGAAAAAGATATAGAAAAAGATATACCATGCAAATAGAAATGAAAAACGAGCTGGAGTAACTATTCTTATATCTGATAAAATAGACTTTAAACCAAAAACCATAAAGAGATAAAGAAGGCCACTATGTAATGATAACCCTTTATTATCATTATCAAGCAAGAAGACATAACAATCATAAATACATATGCACCCAACATTGGAGCAGTCAGATATATAAAGCAAACACTATTAATAATAATCCTCTTCAAACTACTCCAAAAAAATGAAACAGAGGCCATTCTTCCAAATTCATTCTATGTAGAAGAATGAAACTAGACCTGTATGTCTCACCATATACCAAAATCAACACAAATGGATTAAAGAATTAAGTATACATCCTGAAACTATGAAACTCCTAAAAGAAGACAGAGGGGAAACACTTCAGGAAGTAGGACTGGGTATAGAATTTATGAGTATGACCCCAAAAGCACAGGCAACCAAAGGAAAAATCAGCAGATGGGATTATATCAAACTAAAAAGCTTCTGCACAGCAAAAGAAATGATTAGCAGGGTGAAAAGAAAACCAACAAATGGGAGAAAATATTTGCAAAATATGCATCTAACAAAGGATTAATATCCAGAATATACAAGTGTCTCAAACAACTTATCAGCAAAAAAAAAAAAAAAAGTAACCTGATTAAAAATGGGCAAAGGAGCTGAATAGGTATTTCTCAAAAGAAGATATACGAACAGCCAACAGACACATGAAAAATTGCTCAACATCACTTAGCATCTGGGAAATGCAAATCAAAACCACATTGAGGTATCATCTCACTCCAGTTAGGGTGGCTGATATACCAAAGACTTAGAATAACAAATGTCAATGAGGATGTGGAGAAAAGGAAACCCTCCTATACTGTTGGTGGGACTGTAAAATTGTACAGCCACTATGGAAAATGGTACGGAGGTTCTTCAAAGAATGACAGATAGATCTAAGATATAATCCAGCAATCCCACAGCTGGGTATATACCCAAAGGAATGGAAATCATCATGTCAAAAAGATACCTGTACTCTCATGTTTACTGCAGCTCTACTTAAAATAGCCAAGAGTTGGAACCAGCCTTAATGCCCATTACTGGATGAGTGGAAAAGGAAAATGTGTATCTACACAATGGAACAGTACTCTGCTATAACAAAGAATGAAATACTACCATTTGCAGCAACATGAATGAACTTAGAGAAAATCATGTTAAATGAAATAAGCCAGGCACAGAACGAGAAATACTGCATGGTCTCACTTATATTTGGGAGCTATTAAAAATAAATAAACAAACAAACAAATAAATAGAAAAAAAAGACACAACCACCATGATAATTCCTTGAACTTGTTAAGAGAAGAGAACATATATAACATTAATGGGGCTAGAAAAGGGGGAGAGAGAGAAGGAAAAGGGAGGAATTGGTAAAGGGCTACAGAAATCAACTATATTGTATAATGATTTTTTTAAAAATTCACACAAATAGGATAATGAATGTAGAATATAATAAACTGCATTAAAATGACATTGAAGATTATTTAATCACATAGAATGTTACTCATAATAAATTTAAGTCACAAAAGTAGGACATAAAACAGTGTGCAGAGTGTTCTACCAAAAATAAAAAGAATATGGTATATGCGCACAGAAAAAAATCCTAAATTTGATAGTAGATTATTTCGGGATGATTGCAGGTGGTTTTAATTATCCTCTTATAGTTTATCCTATATATTCTACAATGCCTATATATGCTTTCCATAATAAAAAAATAAAATAGTTGGGACAGGTAACAATCCTATTTTAGAGATGAAAATACTGAGGGGAAAACATTGGTAGAATTGTATGAGACTTTACTCTTATTTGGTGATGGAGCTTGAGTAGAATCTAAGGCTTTTCATTTCTACCCTAGTGTGTTTTCTCTGACTCCTGTTTTCTATTCGGTGGTTATCATTACTGAGGAATTTAACGGTAATATATGAAGAAAGCCTTTGGAGGTGGTTAGAGAGACTGTGATTGCACATGCGCTATCAGTTTATACTGAAAAAGTACCTTATACAACATCAGGGTTCTTAAGTTGTTTATTCAAGACATTTGTTTCTAAGTTTGAACAAATGCTATATGTGGTACTGATTATCTTCCTTAATTCTTCATTCCCTCTGTTTAATAGAACTTTACATCCATACAATTTACCACATGACATTATGTAACTCTTTGTGGGATGTGGGGTATATATCTCCGTCTCTTGGCTTTATTAGCAGACATGGTCATGATCTCATGTCATGTCTATTAGCAGACATGACATGAGAAGAGACTTTAGTTTTTTTTTTGTATGTGGGGGCAAATTCTGCAACTGTCAATAGTTCATCTTCCCAGATTAAGGGTTGATAAACATTTCTAACAGTAGAGAAGAAAAAAAAAATTTTTTTTTTTAGCAGAGGTATGTATCTAACATGCAACATCATGTCCTTTGGTATTCACCTGGAGCAAAAATAAAACTAGTTGGAAAATTAAGGTGCCTTTTCCTGGGGCATCACTCATCCTTTACCTTAAGTCTAGACTGGGACATTGGTTAAAAAAAGGAGGCTCGTGATATGAGTATCATCTTGGATGATTGGAGGGTTTGATAATCACACCTTGAAAATAAACTTCGCATATACATGTCTTTGATATTGAGATGCAGAAAGAGGGTTTTGAACTTTCCTTCTCATTATCATTGTGTTCTGGAGCCTCATTAATCTCTGTCATGCAAGTGAACCTATTTCCTGGTGCTGATTATGGATAGAGTGGGTCTTATATTTCTATCTAGAAAACATGCACCAACAAGACTCTAAACATGTCCCATTCCAGGCTGGCTTCACACAATTACAGCAACAAGACTCTTGTTGGGAAACAAGAGTCTCTCAAAAGCCTGATGAATTTGACCAGATATTTCAAATGGTGGCAGGTACTGCCACCACTCCTACAGAATGACTACAAATTTTTCAACCTTTTCTTCCCACCTTGATGTACAGTAAAGATATTTAATGTCTAACACATTCCCATGGGTTTAACCCAGGGTTATTTGTAATTTCGGGAGTATAAACTAAAATATTATCCATTTTCCCCCACTTAGTAAAGCATATTAGAAATTTCAAGTGTATAAATATAACTTTATTATAGGAAGTCTTGTGTTTGTTTTAATTTTTAAAAGAGTAAATTATATACAAATACTACAGAAATTTATTAGTAAGAAATCTGTTTTAACACATTTCATGCCTGATTGACACCAGTATTTTTTATTATTGACAAATATATCATTGGTATAAATTATGCATTTATGCTTCTACCTAGCTCTGGGAACCAAGTTATAAATGGGCCACTGGGGGTTAGAAACAGTAGAGAAGAAGGTGCTCTAAACTGACTGATACAAACAAATCAACCAACCTGAGTACCCAGCTCATTATGAATTCCTTCCAAAGAACAGCTGAGAAAAGGACTTGGGTACAGATAGACATTTGGAAGGTGATCTCAGAAGGCAGGAGTGAGTAAGGGGAGAGACTGAGTCAGAGAGGAGGAAAAGGCTGCATCAATGAAGGATGCGTCAATGAAGCCACCAGTGTGGCAACTGGGCTTAATTCCTCCAGGATCTCTGAGACTTGCACATAATGCTTCAAAAGGAATCCATCTGAAAGAAATGGAGGCTGGAACATTTTTTTCCCACTCTATAACTCCTTAATATCCACTCCCCCAAACCCCTTTCCCCTCTCCAGTATAGACTTATTGAGCTGTCCTAGCACTGGAAAATGTCCTGGGCAGAATGCAGAGAACCATACCTGAGGTGGGAGTCTGGGCTAACAGAACTGCTTCAGGTGCAACTGAAATCAGAGGTGAGCTGAGGGACTATGACAGGAATGTCAGACACACCTGCTAGAATCGTCTATAAAGACTTAAACAGGGGTGAGGGGCATCACATACTGTGCAGTTTGATCTATCATCCCCTAAGGGATGGTCTAGAGAAAGACTGCATCTTCTCTATTAAATTATACTCCACATAAGGTGTCTGTGACCTGCAAGAAGTCAAACTTTGGAACAGTAAATCTTAACACTATCCACCTAAAAAATAGAAAGATGATGTTTTGCTTAGAGGCCTACCTGATTCTCTAGCTATGATGTCAAGATTAGACTTTTAGCCATTCTTATGAAAATCCTGATACTCATTCACCAATTATTATCATCCAGAAGTCTGATCTTTCCATCATTCAGAGAAAAAAATGTTTGAACTACTTTGGGGAGCTTTTCCAGAAATAGTGACATAGTTTTTCATCATTTTGCCATGATTGAGCATATTGAAATTTTTCTGACATTCTGAATTCATGGCAATAAGATTTGTGTTGTTGTATTTGGTTTATATATATATTTTTGTTATTTTTACTAAAGTAGAGGAGAAATTGGAAAAGGTTAAGGGTTGCACCTAAATGTATTAAGCTTGAAGGCTTTCAACATAAATGAGTCAGATTTATAGAAAGGTATTAAGACCTTTAAGCTTCTATAAACTTTTCATCCCTGCTGCTAATATTTACTTTAGTTAACCCTGCCCAAGCAGCTCCTGCATTGCTATAAGGATGAAGGTGAGTTCATTTTGCAACTGACCAAGCAACATAAGAGTTTTCTGGAGAATTTGGGCTGAGGACTCAGAGTATAACATTAAACAATAGATAACTTTATGGTTATGGAATAAAAGTTGATAAACCCCTCATTCTTCTATTATAAAAGAGAGAAGTATATTCCTAATCCCTATAAGTGTGGTGGCTGCAGTGGTGGGTAAGTTTAGTGCCTTATATGAATATATGTGGCTTCCCTTTGACAAAGAGTGGCAAGCCTTAAAAAAAAAAGAAAAAAGTTCTGAAAAAATAAAGAGCCCCAAGGACCATTTAGGCTCTATCAGTGAGGTCCATCTTTAGACATCAAATCCAGTTGCACAGAAACCAAATGTCAATATTTACAAAGCTTTTTCCATCTTATATCCCACTTCCTCTTTCTTTTATGCTCTTTCTGCCTCTTTTCCTTCTTCCCTATTCCCTTGGTCCTCTACTTCACTCTTTTCCCTATTTGCTCTTGTTTCCCAATACCCCCCATCCCCATTAGTCAGTCCAAAATCTGTTCATCCCTCAATGGGCTTCAGTGATGGAAAAGAAAGGGCTCCAAACAAAGCCATCGTCCAAGACAAGAAACTCCAGAAGGTAGTGAATGGACTGGGGTAAAGCCTTGGGACTGAGAATGCTCACTGCTCTGGAGGCTCTTAACCGAAAAAGCGATTAGGCTTCAGCAGGCTTGATAGCTGTATCAAGCCTCATGATTTCAAAGCTTTCATGGGCTGACAAGGACTAGCTAATTTCAAACTTTCTAACCAATTACAATCACAAAGAACTTAGGACAATACTCAGTGAGCAAAATGGAACTGCTGGAGTGAAGCAGTTCCTTTGCAGGTTTCACTCTTATGGCTCTGCCATGCAATGTGCAGCTGGGACTCTGCTTCAATAAGTAAATAAAAATACATTATAAAATACAAACATACACAATGGATCCCACTTGCTGTCTTGTTTCCAGTAGTGGGGTATGTAGAAACCCTGTCTTGCATTCAGCCCATTAATTTCTGATGGTGTTAATTAAAAACTTTTGATGCTGGTTTGAATGGAAAATACCTCAAACAGTGTTTCCTTTATTGAAACACCAAGTTCCAAGACTTGGATTATTAGGTTAAGCTCTGTGAGTAGTGAGACAAACATAAATGCTTTTCATACCATCTGCTCTGACAAAAAACCAAATAGTAATAATAATAATAAATAAATGAAAAGCAAGAAGAGAGAAATGTCTAGGTTGAAAACTCCCGTATTTCAACCTATTTCTTAAAGGACTAAACTGAAAATCCAGGTCCTCGAATGTAGAACATACGATTAAAAAAATTTTTTTTCAAATCCTTACAGAACATTTAAATCACCCAGTGTTCCAGGACCTGATTTTTAAAATAATTTTTAAATGTACAAAGCTGCTTAAAATAAGTGAATCAGCTGCTAAGTGATTTCTCTCTGTCTCTTCCTCTACTCACTCTTTGGAAAGGCTGAAAAAATGCTTAAAATGGTATATGCAATTGATATGTGTGGCTTAAGAAGCTTAATGTAATTACTGAGGACTCAGACTTTCTATTTAAAAATAAGATAGAATGGAGTAATAGAAACGCTGAGTGGTGAGTATTCATCCCTTGTATAAGAAATGTTTCCAAACGTTTAATCCACTAAACAAAGTAAGGAGTGCAAAGCAGTTATTCACAGATTTCTCTGTCCTCCTGGTAACCTAGGAAAGCCTGGGAAAAACAGAGAGCAATGTAAGAGGACAGTGTGAGAGATGCTGTGCAGGAAATGAGTAAATAAAACATTAATCTCCGTGATCCAATGCTTTTGTGAAGTCTTAAGTAAATCACAGAAACATTCTGATTGGTTTTTAAGACTCTTCTTCAATTTTATTTTAATCATTCTTCAGTCTTGTATGGGGGCCAGAAGTCTTGGGCACCCATTCTTAGAGGCCCCATAAATGTCATCTCACAGATGCCATTTTCTCTTTTGTGTTTTAATATACCTAACTTTCTCTACCATTTCTGATTTTCCAACCTGTTTTACACGCTGTCTGCAAAATAATCTGAATCCTTAAAAGACCATAAGACTTTCCTTTTTGTTTCCCTGAAGGTCTTTGTCACTCTTATTCTTGTTTTGATCTACACATCTCTAATGAGGATGAAGTTCTCCATAAAGGCAAAGCGTTTTGGCAGATCTTTCTTTCCCTCCCTAACCGTAGCCTGTATTGACCTCACCTTCTTGCAACAGTTTGCAGAATTGGCCCCCAAACCTGATGTGACATGATAGTGATACTTCAACAACAACAACAAGAACAGAAAGACCTCACTGTAAAGCACGTGAGGGGAATACATACAGAGTAATAGAACTTAAACTCTGTAAGGGAAATAGGTCTGACCAAACTACATCATGAGTCTATTGGTTCACAAAATTTATGAATTTTCCACAGAGTAAATTGATAGGTGGAATTACCTACAAAGGATGAGTAAATGTAAATTAACTAACAGATATATAGCAAATGAATTAACTTAAGGAAGATTTCCTGCTGAAATATTTTCTTTTTTTTCTAGAGACCAAGTTTTTGTTAAACTTAATCCTTACTCTTTTCCCTCTCCAGCAGCAGAAACATCTGGTCGGTTTTAGATTCCCCTTGGATTTCCAACTTCAAAGGGAATTATAAAGAATAACAAATTCATGTACCGGCACTAAAAAAAAATAGAGCAGCAGGAGAGAATGGTAAAATTGTCCTTATTTGACTGCTAGTGACAGGCGCCACAGGCAGAACTATGAGAAAAGAAAAAGGCGAGATCACCGGTTGACAACCACAGTTCCTGTAAGGGACTGAGTCTTTGGCTACATTAAAATATGCACAGGACCCTCAGCAATCCATAAAGAGATTTCTCCTGGCTGAAATGAAAAAAATAAATGAAATAATAAAAGGACTTGGAAGGTAAGAAAAAAAAAAGTTTCACATCTACCTGTTTCATAGTTCATCGAAATAATAACAAATAAATCAATAAAAGTTTGCTGAAAGAATGACCTGGAGACAGTCTTAAAGATTCACTTAGACTCTGTGTTTTTATTTTATCTGGAGAAAACTGTGTTCTGATTCTACAAACGGCTAGGTAAGCCATCCCAGAAGTAACTCAGGCTCCTAAGAGTACACTAGGCCCATCATGTCCTCATAAAAACTTGGACCCCCCCGGGTCTCAAAAGCAGTTTCTGTTTCTTCCTTGCTCCGGATCTTTATTATCAAGGGATGACCAGAAATCAAAATCTTCCTGGTGTGGATGAACTATTGATATTTGTAACTGTGTCGAGTTGTATTTGACACCACTTTACAGAACTGGATTTAGTCTTCTCTTCTACCGTTTTTCAAGAAAAACTGAAACATACTTTCTAGAGTGCAGGTCTTGATGCAATCAGACACGAGAAAATGAGAACAGCTAGAGAAAGTATAATTTTGTCATCGTAATTACCTTTTACAAACAGCTTTCCTCTTTCCTCTTTTATGTGCAATGTGTACGGCAACAACAATAAAAATAAACAAAGACACAATTAACCAATCAACGCATTTGTGGACAAAGAAAGAGAAATAGTTAAGGGCTAAAATGTTTAAAAATAATTAATTATAAGAGTCTTTAAACGTAGTGTTCAGAGGTTACAGATCTTCCTACCACAAATACATTAGGTTGATTCACAGAGTGGGCCATCAAATACCCAGAAAGAAAATTATTTTGATCAAAAAGTATACATCAACAGCATGTTAAAAAATGTTTTCATAGAGGGCAGAATATACAAAACCAGTTCTCTATGAAACCTAGCATGGTTTCCTAAAGGAGCAGTACTCAAAAGAGAAGACTATCTCCAAAGCATATTCTTCATATCATAGGCTCTAGTTAAGGGGAAAATCTCTAGGCAAGAGTGACAAAAACGAATATTTCTCCTCAACATTTCCAATATGAAAGGACTGAGCTAGCTACAGAACCATTTCTTTAAATATCTTTGCCTTGCATGGGGTTTTCACCTTTCTTTTAGCACTCCAGGTGAAACAGAATCACTGACATTACCTCCGAAAGGGAATGTCCTAATTCCCATGCTTATTGTAACTGTTCATGATGGTGTGTTACATGTCCAAAAAAGCTTATCCAGAAAATATGGCAGCTTCATGAAACAGAGATCTGATGATGTGAACAAACCACTTTTTTTTTTCCTTTGTGACTATGTATCAGCATCTTTAGATCTAAAATTAAAATCCTGGCTTGGTGGGGGTATTTGCAAAGGACTCCCTGCCCTATTTAAGCAGAATCATCCAACCAGGGAAAAGAAGGTAGAGAATATGGAATACTACTTTATTCCATGAAATGCTGTTTTGAAGGTTGAGGATGCATAAAGTCCCAAAGATAATAACTGAACAAACACCAGGACCCAAAGAGGCCAAGCATCAGGAAACACCAAGCATAAGGAAATGGGTGCACGCACAGGCACCCAGAAGCCAATTCTATCATAATAATAATAATAATAATAATAATAATAATAATAGTAATAATAATAATAATAATAATTAAAGCTTTTATAATGATGAGGCATTGATGGTTCTCTTGGTTGTAGTATATAATGCATAAGCTAGAAAGAACCATGGATAAATTTATTCTTCTTTTTAAAAGGCAGTTTATATTCTAGGTTTATATAACATGAGGCACATAATCTAACACCACATGTAAGAAAAGGATGAACAAAGAAGTGATGAAGACTTATGCCTTTATTTTAGCTGTTGTGTTGTTAATATCAATTTTGAAATAATGATGAAAAAGTTAGTTGTTTTTAAATATGGGTATTACGGGTTATGGTAAAACATACATGCAACTTTGAAATAGTATAGTGGCTAGTTCCTATCTTTCCTTATGATACCTGCCTGAGGGCCAAGCCACCAGATACATTTCTGACCTTTTCCTGACATTTTAATGATGGAGATGCCTGGACAGAGTAATGGAGAAGCAGAAATGATCAGCAGATTAAAGGGGAAAAAAATAAATGGGAAGAAAAAAAGAATTTGTGTTGTTTACACCATCCAGTCTGGCAAATTTTACAGATGCTCTCTGTTTGCTTGGGATAGTTTATTGCTTATGTTATTACTTTCTTTTTTTTTTCTTTTTTTCCATGTGCTTTGCTCTACCAGATTTGGCTGAAAATATTTTGTGTGTGTCCACACTGTAAACCCTTATAATTTTCTAGAGATTTAGTGTGGTGGATAAGTTTTTTTTCTTCCCCAAGGGTTAGGCACATCAATATTCTAGCTACTCACTTTCGAGGCCAATGGAAAATGTGCTCCTAAGATTAAATAGACCCCAGTAACACATAAATTCAGCTTATACTGATGCAGTATGTTACACAGTTACTCACATCCTGAATTCCTGATGAGTGTAATACACCTGTTGGACAACACATTGCTACTGAACAATCATTGACCTACAAGTTAAAGACAGTGAGGCAGTACAAAACCCTAAATAGTGGTTTTTCCACAGAGATCCTAATTTGCACACAGCATTCCTCATGTGTGGAGCTCTTTGTGCAAATGATCTGGTCTAGCCATGGAAAGCTGGCTCATAGAGAGTTCTCTAAAATATTCTTAGAATAAACTAGAGAAATACATACAGGCATGTAGGGAGCATCCTTTGTTTTACAATATACCATCTCCTTCCTCCCAAACACAGTGGTTTTTTGAAAAATACAACTCAGATTATTACTATATAATTCCCTCCTTTTCAGACAGGATTCCTAAGTGCCTCGTCATCACATGCTTTCCATTTCTGTCAGTAAACCTTAAAAACTATAAACTTTTGAATCCAGTGTTACATTTGGTTAAATAAGTTTGCCATTATTTATCTAGTATGGGTTGGCTGTAGCTAGACTGGAGTTCTAAGTCGTCAGAGGACTATGTTTTCCTTTCACCTCAGATAAAGAATTGTATATAACACATGAATATACCCAATAATGAGCATAATTAATGCTGCATAAATCTGGCATGTAAATTATCATCCTAAATTTGAGTCAAGTAAAAAACTGCCAAAAGAAAAATAGTTCCCCTAAGAAATCTAGACAAATCTGTGAAATGTCTCTCTAGTCAACCAAATTGCCCTTTGGTTTATAGATATGACTAAGAATACTGTGAAACACACTGATGAGATTTTATGATCAATTGTTACATATTAGAAAATATGATGTCAGGATACTAAGAAGAAAAATACTGCTATATACAATAATTAGAATTATTTATCTGAATGTTTTTAATATTAACATGTAAAAATGTCCTAATGGGCCTGAAATATTGATGAACTAAATGCTATGATGTCTGTGGTTTACTTCAAAATAATGCGGTAGCATAGTGGGAAAATGATAGGCCATGAGTTGATCATTGTGCAAGTGGGGTGATAACTACATGGTAGTGCATGATACTTACCTGTCTATACTGATGCATTTGACATTTTTCATAATAAAAAATTTAAAAACATATACTGATGTAAACTTTTATTCATTATTTATTGACTGATTCACTTACTGTTTGTATGCAAAGTAGTGTGGATACATAGAAAGGAAAAATAAATAATGTTCTTGTTGGACATTTAGGTTAAATAAGCTATTCCTCTTTAGAACAGTATACATTTATTTAAAATGTTTATGAGAACTATGTAATTACATGTGAAATTCTTAGGTTAAATTTTGAAAGCAGGACATAAAATTATATAGAAAGTATGATTACAGCATGTATAAAAATATACCCTAGGGGAAAATGAGAGTAAGGAAATATATCAGATGATTATTAATGATTGGATGTAAATTATAGAAATAATTACTTTAATTTTTCTTCACTTTACTTCTATGTTTTATTCCAAATTATTTTTAATGAGCATGTATCATTTTAAAATGAAAATAAATATTTATTCATTAGTGGACAAGATGTGCTATCCTTTCCCAAGGAACTTTTCATTTACTAAAACAGAAACTGCAAACACACAGCATTGCCCTGATAGTTTAAATCTTCATACCTAGAAGTGAAATATACCCACAGGAAAAGAAACGTCAATGCAGATTTTATCTGATCATAGAAACATAAAGAGCTTTCTGTGTGTTGGACAGAAATAGGGGAGGAACTGGCTTCTTTGCAAGCCAGCAGGAGTGTGAAATTCAGGCCCTTTTGTAATGAGATCATTTTGTGATGAATGCAAAAGGAGTGACAAATTAAAGTTACCAAATAAGCCTGTCCCTTGAACTTCTGAAGCCCACACAGATATGAGTTTCTTTTGGGGCAGCATAAAAAGTAAAGCTGGTGAAAAAAAGTAAAGTGGGAGTGGGGAAGGGAGGGAGAGTTACCATCCTAAAGGCTTGTGGCCTTCACAAGCGAGATGGATAAACTCAGAGACTGAGATAAATGTGCAACCGAAATAGAAACAACCACACAGTGATAACTATGGATTACGTGCAACAGAAATGGAAAGTCCCTGTTAGAAAGCTATCTTTATTACCCCAAGAGATTATCTTCCTCATTTTATGCACATTCATATAAAGTGAAGTCAAGAGTGTAACTTTTAAAGGTTTGGATGAATATGATGTTCATGTCTAAATAGGCCTGGATGGAGCCAGGCAGAACATAGATGCCAGGCAAAGCACCCTTTCCTCTTCCTCCCTTTAGTATATTTGCCAGTGCATTTCAATGCAGGCCAGTCTCTAGCAAACTCAACTCTTTTAGGCTTTCTGACTTGATGATGCTCTACCAATATACCCTCAGTCCTGATCTACATTCTCCTCCCAGCTACTGAAATATCAACAATTCTAGAAGGACACAATACTAACTTTTTGAAATTTTACAAATTCTCAGTAAAAGACACATAGACAAAACTTCAAACCTATGCTCACTTGCAACCCTGGTCTTAGTCCTCTTACTTAATTGGTAAAGGGAGGCCTTACTCACGTACCGAAAGGGTATTTTCTGTTTGTGATATGCAAGAGCAATCATGTCTGATTTTTAAGATTGATCCAAATGAAGCAAATGCATTTCAAATTTACAGAATATCATAAAATACTAATGGGTACCTCAAAGTATCAAAAAATGTGTTTGGATTGTCTTGTTTTTGTTTGCTTAATGCCAAAACCTCCAATGTTCCACACAGGAAACACCAGTGCTCAATTTTACCTTATCGCCCTTTCTGTCCACTTAGGAGTATCCTTTGGAAATATATATCTCTGGAGAGTCTTCCAAACAAGACCTTTGAATACTTCCACCCCTATGTAGCAAAGTCATTCTAAAACGTTTGTGAAACTGTGATAATAGGTTCTTGGGATCATGTTTCTTATCCTTCTAGATGATGGTATTTTAATTGAACAAATAGGATATGAAAGATCTACCCTTTACCAAGGTCAAAATATATTCTGTTCAAACTTAGTACTAGAAGTGGTGGACTAACCATAACCTTTAGGTCTAAATTTTTTCTGATGTTGGCAGAAACATATTTGACTTCTTTGCACCTCAATATTTTGGACGGCTATTTAGAGGTAATTAAAGTTACTTACTAGACAGCAGTGTTGTAAGGGATATCCAGTTATGATGGTGAAACATTCTGAAATAAAAAGACTACCTTAAATGCTAGGTATTTATTTTAATAAGTGTATGACAGCATGGCAATCATACAAAATAACCCATTTGTTCCTCACTTTGGGAAACCGATTTAGTGATACCATATAAAATGTAAAAGATGTCTCCCTTTGGGAATGAAAATGCAATTTTGCACTGAGAAAGTGGCTTTTGTAACGGCCTGCCCGCATGTTTAACTTTAAGGGCTCTAAGCAGTTGCAACCAGTTATGAATGACTTGCTGCTCATTTCTGAAGTTCACTGAAACTTGTGTTGAGAAACTTATGTTTTATGGTTAATTATCCATGGTCTGTTTAAAAAAATAAATCAAACCATTGTGAACCACCAGGATTTGCAGCTCCATTTGAACTTTAGTGTACTTTTGATTAAACATTTTGTAAATAAAAACAAACTGGTTTCTCCTTGTTTTTGGTTGTTTGTTACTTGTGTTCTGAATATAAATATTGTGGCAATGGTGGGAGAAAAAGCTATGGATTATTTACCCCTTGTTTTATGAGTTGTGAGTTACTGGCCTTATTCTCCTTCATGAGTATAAATAAATGTACAGTATTATATTCCAAGTCCTTTAAGACAAATGGAATGCGTGAACTGAAACCTTTTAAAGCCAAAACCTTTTATGCTAAGTCACCGAACAACAAAACAACCCCCAAATTAACATTTAAAAAGCTTCTACTGTGGAACAACAAAGTCCCCAAATATTATATAATCTGCATTTTAAAAAGTGCTTGCCTAATAAGCCGCAATCTATCGATAATTCCACAAGCTTTTCTTTTCAATGCCTTTAAAATTTAGAGGCCACAGATCAATTTTCTCAGAGATCACCCTCCACCCCCAATACCACCACCACCACATTTAAAGTCTTGAAAATGATAAGTGTGATTAACTTAAGCCAAAATTGATTTAAAAAATTAGGAATTCATGTAGCTAAAAGTAATGAAACATTAGAAAAGGAGAACTCCACATAACATTTTTCTGTAGTTATTGTTTTAGAACCTGTATAAATAAAAGAGGTCCAAAAATAATTGTCCAGAGAAATTGAGAAAAGCCAAGATTCAAAGGATCTCATGGCAGAGTGTAAGTATATCAAATCATAAGCACCTAACATATCTTAAAGAGGATCACCTAAGTAGTTTGCCAAAATTATTTATTTGTTTATTTAACTGAAATAAATTTATTTATTGATTGTACATGTCTGTGGGGTACAGAGTTGAATATCAGTTCCTGTGTGCAATATGTGATGCTCAAATCAGGATAATTAGTATATTCAAAATTATACAGCATAATCTTTTTTGTGGCCCATTACCAATTCCAAATAAGCCAATGGTCTATGCAGCTCTGACCACTAAAAAGGACCTTTAGGAAAGATGTAAAATTGCCTCCTGAAATTTACTGCTTTTGTAATGACATAGACAGGATATCAAGGGCTTTCTCATGAAATAGGGTGATCTGTCCACTGCTACAGACTGAAGAGTTCTGTGTCCAATTTCTTCTCAACCCTTTATTGCTCGCATGGCTCACTGCTTACCTGCATAAGCACTATGAGGTAACAGCCACAACAGGTCCCTCACCAACTCAAGGAATGGTGAAAAATATTTATGAACATGCTACTATGTGCCAGGTACAACTGAAGTATCCTGCTTGAAAAGGTAAGTCAGTGACTGAGGTTCTTACTTCAGCATTAAAAAAATATGTGTCACTACTGCTGACAACAATAAGAGAAGCTAGGTTGAAAGAGTCGTGAAGGACTTATGAAAAATTAGAAGAGGCTTAAACTACCTAGCTTCCTGCATGTCCTGGAAATAGAAAGTTTAGGCTTGCTAACCTTTTCTAAACCTGGATTTCAGATTATAAAAGGAAAATTAGAAGTTGCTTGTATGTTTCCAGGGCTGTGATCAAAACAGAAGATGAGGGCTGAGCAGACTAGGTTGGCATACACTTGACTTTGAAAGGTCAGTCCTGTTGTAGTCTGGTTCAGAGAGCACAAAAACCCACCAAAATGAGAATGGGAGCTATTTTGACAAAAGGAGGCAGGGAAAAAAGTTGAAAGACTTTTTCCTCCACTTCTTTTATAACCAGATACCTTCAACTATTTTTGACAACCAAGAAAATGCTAATTCCTCTCCCCTTTAGACTTCTAAGTTTTCTTTTAAATCCAGGCAACCCATTTGAAAAGAGAGTACTCAAAATGATTTTCTGTGTATAGAAATAAGCATCAAAAATAAGAACTTGGTTACAGATTATTAATCATGTTAAGATTACATTATAAACAATGTACTTTACACAGTGCATTTTTTTTGATAATCAGGTACCTACATACAAAACTGCATATTAGAATCCAAACTCAAATAAAATACATGTAAGAGGGATACTTAGAAGAATACATGCATGAATATGATTTCCTGGTTAAAGACTAGAATTCTGACCAATTTTCATTATTTTTCCACAAACAAATCTATCTGAGCTATAGATTCTGTTAAGAAAAAAAGCTGAAAGAATATGTTTTGTAAAATACTTTAAAAATATATACTAGTTTAGTCATTATTCATATTAAGACATCAAAAGATGTCCCAATACAGAGACATGATAATTCCAATGATTTTGATCACTCAGTTGTTAAAACACAGAGACACACATTGGGGTGACAAAACCTGAAAAACCAGATAAAACTCTCTTGGCTTTGATTTTTATCTTTGTGCACCAGATTTTTTTCCATACAAAGGAATTCTAAATTGCAATAGCTAACACATAAGACAAAGTTAAACAAATTATGAAATAGCCTGAATCTTAAAAAAAAAAAAAAATTAAAGGAAAAATTCACCTCATACCTTCAGTCAAATTAACCAATTTCTTATGGTGTTAACATCATGAAGTAAAGTATGATCTAAAAGAAAGTTGCTGATCTCAAACAGAAGGAGACAAAGTGTCTCCATAGTTTCTACTCATACACTAATAATCATATCCACCCTCTCTCCCACCCACCTCTCACCTTTTCTGATTGAATTAAAACCAATCAGAACCACCACCACCATTATCCTTTACACACTTGAACTTACTTTCTTTTAGCAGATATCTAACAGAGCCTGTTGCTGTGCACTGTATCATTTTATATCAATTTTATAACCATTTGACAGGCAGAAACTAAAAAGGAAGAAAAAAACAAAACCCCAAATCTCTCCAACCTCCCTTATCACACAAATGCCTGGTTCCCAGAGGACATCAGTCAGTTAAGTGAAACAAAATATTATAACAGGGAAGAAAGACTGATAAATCGCATACAAATCTTACTGTGTTCCCACTAAAGCTGGGAAGGGAGTTACTCCAATGAAGAAAATAGGGATGGGGGAGAGGAAGGGATGGAGGGCTACAAAGAAAGAGAGAGTGAGGGGAAAAAAAACCACCTTTTATTATACAATTGAGACTTAAAGAAAGGCAGTACAATGAATCCAAACGTGTTGCAGTGAGTAGTGTGACAGAAAGTTCTAAATGAGAATTCCAGAAGCTACAGGTTCTTAAACTGTTGTTAAGGGGATGAAATCTATAGGGAGTTTGAATTAACTGTCTCTATTGCAGCATCTAGATGTTTTCTCTTTCATTAAGACTTTGGGGTTTGAATATAGCTTGTCATGAAAACAAAACAAAACAAAACAAAACATTAGAGCTTTATACAGCCCCAAAGTAAAAAGCAAGAGAAAGATGGGTTTATATAACTGGCTTTTTATATAAATATTACATCAGGATACATTTCAAATATTACATCAAGGAACACACACACACACACACACACACACACACACACACACACACACACACACACACACACACACCCGTCTTCCTTATTCTCTTTCTCTTTTAAAATTCACTTCATACTTTACATGTTGTTGATTTTTCATAAAATAAGTAAAAACGCCTCAGAATATTTTTAGTCTTATATTGCCTGGAAAATTCGCCACATCATGGAGGATCACAAAGTCCTGTTTTAAGGCCAGTTAAGGCTCTGACAATTATGGGCTATTTTGTTACAGCCTAGGGCAACTAGAAATGGCTATGGATGTTAACTAACTCCCTACTAAACAGTCTGAGAAAAGGGAAAAAAAACCTCTAAGTTTCCCCATCTGTTATTTCCTTTTTTTTTCCTTTTTGGCTGTGGAAAAGTAAAATTATGCAAGAGCTTTTGAATGTAAAGGCTGTGTGTGCTTTTTCCCTTTTTGTCTCTGTGTACCGGTTATGAGATGTTGCATAACTGAGTACAGAGTAGGCGGTTAGCGTTTACTATTGATTTATACTATGCCATCTAATGAATTCAGAACACTAAAAAGAAAGGAGCAGGAGGTGGAGGGAGTAGAAAGAGAAAGAGAGTAAAGGGGAGAGGAAAAAAAGGGAACAAAAAGGAGGGAGAAAGAGCTTATTTAATGAAACAATTCTAATGCCTGAAATAGGTTTATTTTTATTTCCTTTAGCTCTGACCTTTGGTTATTGTTCAGGTCTCAGAAAAATGGACTTGAGCTAGTGACTCCAATATTCCAATCCTATTTCTAATGAGGATTACTGGGAGGTCAATGTCTGAAAGTACTAATGTGTCAAATTCCACTAAACTGTCAGACTTCTCCATATGCACCTATTTATTATTCTCTATGCATTTGTGAATCTATATCTGTGATAACCAGTGCTATGGTCCAACTAGTTTACCTACTGACAAATATTATTTGAAACATATACAAGGATATCATCAGGGCAAAGAGAAATATGTTCTATTTTACCTATCTCCTTAAAAAATACATAAAGAACACATTTACAAATCTTTGAATAGGTCAGTTTTACTTTGGATGAAGATACACCACAAATTATTTGGCTGAACAGAACAACTCATACAGGATGATAAAAGACAGGTAGACAAAATGAGGGAGGAGACTAAACTGACAAACAATACTTGGAAAAGAAATTTAAATAATTTCTTATATTGTGTCTATGGAAAGCCTTTAACTTTTGATCAGGATGATTATAGACATCCAAGGCTACTCAGTGCTTCATATGCTGTACAATGAATTCCCAAAGATTAGACCAGAAAATAAGGGTGAAGTTGATTCTGCTGCTAGGTAGAGGACATTCCTGTTCCTGAGTGGCCTCCTATGGATGAGAACAACCACTAAGGTGAGAAAGAAAAATAGAATTCTCTTTATTTAGTAGCCAGCTAAAGATCTGGGCAGGAAACTTGTTTCCTTCCTGTATGTGTATTTGTAAATGGTGACTTGGACAAATCACAGGAGGTTATCCAAAGAAAAGAACAGAGCTTGGGTTTCATTTCCGATCATCCAAGTGACTTCTCTTTTCACTCATTTTAGCTAAGGAAATATTAAACAGATTCATACTCCATCCATTTGTCAAAGACACACTTTAATGACCAATGGTGGTATGCACAGGTCTATATCTAGCACCTAACAGTGCTTGGCACATTCTCTATGCTCAGCAAATATTTGAAAATGTAAATGTAAAATGATTATGAGAAACATCATTGAAGGAAAAGTGCACTAGGAAAGCCTCAGAAAAACATATTCCAATGTTTTACAGGATATCTTAGGCTGTATTACTCTATCATTTATCTGCAGACAAAATAATGATGTAAAAGAAATATCAAGCGGTTATTTGGGGCTCAGTTGTCTTCAGTTCCATTTTATTAGGAAAAAAAGCTTAACAAAAATTATAATACTGATATCATCAGCAAAGTTTTGTGTTCATTTCCACCAAACCTTTTGGACTATTTTTTCATTTCGGTCCTGGGTACAGAAGAGTCCATTTTCATTTCCATGGACACATTCTAAGGGAAAAATCATGTGATATCAACATAATTCATCTTCTGAAAAATGCTGAGAAGAATGTAGCCATGTAGTAATGGGAGAGAATATGGCTTTTTGTTGATGGGAGAGGCAGAATTAGTATTAATTAAATTATGCAAATTTAAATTAATAGAAGGGCAACCAAAAATGTACTGATTTCCATTTTCTTGGTTAAACAGGAGTTTTATGAGAAAAATTAAATTCTGTATTAGAAAGTTGGAAATGCCATCTTTCAGTTAATTGGAGAATAAGGACCTTTAGAGAAAGAATTGTAATTACTGTCTCTCAAAAATTCCAGTTGAAGATTCAACTAAAAGCATATTTGGCAATAGCAGCCATATTACTTTTTAAAAAGTGGGATTACCGTCTTGTTAACTTTCTAAGACTAAGCAAGTACATTTCAGTCAAAATCTTCAAAAAGTTTTTTTTTTTTTTTTTTTTTTTTAAACTTTGGTCATCTGTTTAATGTATTCAGACCAGCAATTTCCTTCAATAAGCATACTGGCAATATATCAACAAGTCTATCCCATGTACTTTTCTTTTCATGGATTCTTAAAAGTGAATGAGAACTTACCTGTTCCCTCATTTTATATATGAATATTCTAAGGCTCAGAATTAATTTTCTCAGGGGCATACATATATTTTGAGACAGAGCTGGGACTAGTATATAAAGCTCACAGTTCATTTTTCCACAGCATAGACTAAATCAAAGTTGTATAAATTGAAACTTATTTTTAATTCCATAGGGAAAGATTTCAAAAGATTCTTTTATAAGACAGGGAATCCTTTACATTATTTAAAATATTCACCTCAAAGCTATCTTATACTTAATTTTTCATCTTAAACGTGAGTCTACTGTTTAAATCATTGCTTTTCCTCTTCTTTCTCTTTTTTTTGGATTTTTGGATAGAGTTTTCGCCTACTGTCCTCTCACCTCTACTCTGTGTCTAGCTCATTTATGCCTTTTTCTGACTTCAAATTCTTCCTTTCCTCTCACTTTTTTACTCTCTTATTTATTTATTTTCCTTATAGAAATCTTTTTTTTTTTGTTAATGTGCTTTGATATCTTCAGAAATTATAAAGGAAGAAAAAAGTGTAAATTTAACATTATCAATAAATAGGCCTTTGGTATATACTTAAATTCAAAAAACAAACAAAAAAAATGCAACAACCTGTTGACAACCTGAAAGTAAACTTCAGCTGTAGGCTTCCATCTAGAATGTTACAGCTGTCTACATCTCTGTATTACCAATAAGGAAACTGGGGTAGTGTTTCAAAGTATCTCAGCAAAGATAGAGAGCAAAGGCTCACGATCTCCAGACCACTCATTTTCCACTACACCAGGTCACCTTTCTTTTCCCTTTTCCTTCTTTCCATTCCACAGATACAAATATTTGAGACTGATGTGGCACAGCGGGAGGAGATCCACCGAAATCCCAGTGGCTTCATGTGCCTTAATACCAGCCAAACTCTCTCACTTCCAAAAAAAGTCAGAAGGAGTTGCACACGAAAATTACAGTTCCACAGAAAATGAAATCTGAGGAGGTTAACAGAGAACTTGGACATTAGAAAGAGGTCTGTGGATAGTAGGAACAATGCTGCCAGAATCATTGTAATCAAGATCGTGACATTGTTTCCATTATAAACCTTACGTTTTAGGGGGTTTATAATTCAGCTAAAGTGATCAGCTCTAGGCTAAAATGCAGCTTCAAATATCTTAGAGAGGGAGGTATTTTTTCCCTTCCTATACTTTAAAAAAGAAAACATATAGCAACTATTCAGCAATTTCAGTGACATTTGTATTCTGATCCTACGCCTTTCCCCCAAAAGGGTAGGTGCTGATCAACAAGCTGCTTCTACTGGGCGTCAAGGTGAGCAACAGCCCAGCGAGGAATGAAGGATGTTGACCTGGTATATGAATGGGCAATAAAAATAATGAAATAATAATAAAATAATAAAATAATTTCCTGTTATTTCTAACGGCTTAACGTACATAACTTCATTCCACTTTATTGATGTGAATAGGATTTCAGCAACACTGTTGAAAGGTCTCCCACTCCTGTTTGCTAACTCATTTTTGTGGAAAACATTACAAATACGGGAGACAGGAATTTCTGATGGTTTCCTTAGATCTCTTTTCTTATAAGCACATTCTCATGGAGGTTATTAGACAATGAATAATTCTCCTATTTCTCTAGCATTGGCTACAATGTCTAATGGCTACAGTTTGATGCTATGCCATAATGGTGACGAGGGATGGCGAAGGAAATCACAGATACACATTTGAATTAACAGGCCAGAGGAAACTACTATTTATTGAGTATATACAACATGCCACATAGTCCATTAACATTATTTCATTTAATACAAATCCACTGTGAAGAAGTAGCATTGGCCCAAGTTTTAAAGATTAGTAACCTACTTACAGAGCTGTTAGCTAACCTGCCTAAGGATACACAGCTAATTAAAAAGTTGTGAAGTGAGGTCTGAATCAGGATCTGCTTGACTCCCAGGCCCAAATGCACTGTAATGCACCTCAACACCAGGAGCAGAATATGAAGCCGTCTAACCAGACAAAATCCTCCATGCCAATGAGAGCCACCCCATGCTCCAAGTTGGAGGAGAGAAGAGTAAATGAGTCCTAAAAAGAGATAGGTTCTTGCTTTGCTCTTGGCTCTGATAAATCCCTGTTTATTCAGATGCAAATATCCAAATGTATATTTGGAAAATGTATATAAGGAAATGAAAAATCTCTTAGGAACCTTTAATATCTGACCAGATATTTGAGTGTTTATAAAAATTCCTTTAAAGATTTATACTAGATAAAGGTTTAAAAAATATAATGCATATAAAATCAAATGATTAATTAAACACTAACATTTTTATCTCTGTGTGTGTGTATACATGACGGGTCTTCAGAAAGTTCATGGAAAGATTTGTATTACCTTTTAGTTCTATTTTTCCACGAACTTTTTGAAGTACCCTTGTACATGATTTTTCTCTCCTTGCCAAAATTTCTGGTAATTACTAGAAACTACTTAATAAAAGCTAAACAGTAAATATGTTAAACTAGAGGTTTTAAAAGGAAACAAACAAATAATAAGAGGAGTGTCTGTGTGTTCGTAACTTCCCTCAGAATTTTAATCCTAAAATATTTCTTAAAACTAAATAGGACATCGTGGATTGTGTGTGTTTGTGTGTAAAGACAAAATAGTTTTACAACGTCAATTTGGCATATGATTATTTTTCAAAATTCTTCTTTATTTTATAATACTCATAACACTTCTTCAAGATAATATTAGAGCTCATCAGGTAAATAACTAGTTTTAAAAAGTTTATGGTCTAAAGCACTATAGAGTCTACCAACTTTACAAATTACTGTAAGCATTCTTTCAAAATAATTTATAAAATGAAAAGTATACCCCATTTTATTCCCACAATGCAGCTTTTTTGGATAAATCTTACACAACATTGTGTGTGTGTGTACTATGCTCCTCAAGAACACCAGGGCACTTTTAAAAAATATTTTTAATATTATAATTTGATGAAGAAGTTAATAACAAAGTAATTGCAGCCAAACAGAATTTGAGAGAAAAATGAACAGTTCTTGAGGCAGCACCAATTCATTCCTTAACTTTGAATGAGTACTCATTGCTTTGCCCTTCTCTCCTTTTCCCTCAAATCCAAACTCTGATTTGGAGCAGGAAAGAAGAAACACTAACTCCTGATTTAGGAGAAGCACAACAGAGAGAACTAGAACATATTCCTGACTCTCTTCTCTCATCTCTATAAGGAAAAGCAATGGTAAACTAAACACCAGGAAAAGCAACAGCAACAACTTGAACAGTTTTTCAGTATTGGGCAAAAGCAAGCTCCATATCTGCACATTTCAAGGGATTTCTTCAAATTTTATCTTCTCTAGATGTTCATACAACAAAGCTGAAGAAGAGATGACATTTGTTAGGGAGACAGATGAGCTGTAGGGGGGAAAGAGGAGGCACTCCTTTTTTTCAAATAGTACTTAAACACCTGACCAACATATAATTTGCAACACTAAAAAGTAAATTACCCAGTAAATTCTAACCAGCTAAAAATAACTCACAATATCACCCCCCTCACTAAAGCAAAACAAAATAAAGGAAAAACTCACAACCAATTATTTTGACTGGTGAAAACAGACAGTGATATGAAAGTAACAGATGGAAGCCCAGTTTTACTCAACACACTTACTAAACACAATTGCAAGCATCTCCACGACAATAATTTAACAATGGTAACTTTGGCTTTGTGCTTCAAAATATCTCCTTTAGGTAACTTTCCTTAAAGACTTCAAAGGGGCTTATGAAAAATAATGCAGAATAAAACTAACTCATCTGTCCATACCTAGAAATAGGAGAGAGTAGCAAATCACAGCCTGTGGACAAAAGGAATCTGGTGTCACCTTTGCAAAAATCTTTTCTCAAGACCAGAATAGATTTTCTTGTCTTATTTATGTTTTGTCATCTGGCAGTATTTTTAGGAAAGGTGACATATCTGTACTCTTAAAAATGCCACCCTACATAGCATCTAAAAACTTCCAGAAATCAAATAATTAAAAGTAATAAATTCCTGCTAATTTCTCCTCAAAGTTGAAAGAAAGGTTATTTTCCTACCTTACACTGTGCTTTCTGATTTGACAATGTCATTCAGTCAATAATTTCAATGTCAGTTACTGATTTTCAACTCTTTTATTACAAAGACTTCAAGCAATAATGAAATGGTGCTGATTTGCTTGCTTTCACTCTATATAACGTCTATATTTATATGCTTATGCTTCTATTTGGATCTATATTTATCTGCTTTATCTGCCTACAGTGCATCTGTTTCTCATACACACAGACATATATTTATATATATACACACATACTGTATATGTATAGGTTATATATAAACACACATAACCACAAAAAAATGTATGAATGTATGCTAGTGTGCTTACTTCAACAACCATGCAGGTGCATAAATACTCAGACACATGACAAATATACAAAGAACATAAATATATATCAAAGCATAGCTGCACAGAGCAAAACATATCTTAACAGCCCTGCCATACTTGGCTGTTGACCTTTTTGACTTACACCCTATTGAATGACATGTCATAGACTACTCTAAGAAAGAGAGAAATCTGCTGAAGGCAAAACTATGTAACTAAACAGAGATCATGCATCCTAACTCACTTATTTTAGAGAAGAAACTGAGATACTAAGAGGTGAAGAGCAAAGATTTTACAGCTTTCCAGAGGCACAGCTAGAAATAGAACCCAACTCTCTGCCTTCTAGACAAATGTTCTTTCTACTATGCTGAATCAAAATGATGAAAACAGCTTTTTTCCAAAGCCAGTTATCATTATTTTTTAATTGCTACTCTCCTATTTTTCCCTTTCTGTGGTGCATAAAACGTAAGCAACCAACATTCATGGAGGGTTAGGCACTGTTCTAACTATTTAACATGCACAATTTCATTTGTCTCTATAAAGTAAGTCTTACTACTCATTCCCATTTTAAAGATTAAAAAAAAAACATAGGCACAGTGAGTTAAATAACTCACACAAAGCTATGCAACTAGTAAGCAAAAGAGATGAGCTCCTTTAATACTTACAGCCCATGTTTTTCCCATTAGACTATGACACCTTCCTTAATATACATCTGTCATACCAACCCTCGTGCCCAGACTAACAATCTTATAAACCTAGTAACTGGTCTGTTTCAGGATATACAAGTATAACAAGCCTAACACAAAGGCTCTTTCAGACTTAGAAAAAAAATAAAGAAAAATGGAGCAGTTATAAGTTACATATACCCAGTATGCAGCCCATGACCCCTACTAGAGAACTGAAATATGAAAATTTCAGGCGAAAAAAATTACCCCAAGGGTAGTCTTGTGTGATTTAAAGTCTTAGTAACTTGTAATCTATGAACATTTTATGTCTTTTTCATCAAAGGATTATAGCAAACATAATATTAAATCAGATGTGAAATAGGGGCACAAGAAGGCAAATATAGAACAGCGAAAGGAAAATCCATGTCCACCTTTTCTTTTCACTCTCTTGGGACAACACTTCCAAAATCAAACACCTACCAAAAAATACAAAGCCAATAACGAAAAGTTGGTATTTTGCCCCCACTCAAGGGTTAAGGACAAATTCAAGAAAGAAACTATGTCTACATATGATAGGTAATTCTATACAAATCTCTTCAAATAGTAACCAGTTGTGAGCCATTCCAACACAGAGGAGTTCTACACTTTGGTCGCTAACACAGAACCCAGCAGTGGGAGATGCCATGTGGATTTGTGAAACTCCCTGGGGCATACTGCATCCATAAGCCAAAGAATGGAAATAACACGGATCCATACATGCAGCTCTTCATCTGTGACATATTGATAATTACTCTTTATTTGTGAATTAAATCCAAGTTATTAAAACAAGTTTCAGACATTTGTCACAAACAGTACATTTTACTTAACTCTTTCAGAACACCATCTAGCCACTGACTATAGGAAATGGGAGCTATCATACCATGCAGCTTGATATTGTAGGAAGATTATGGCTTTGAAAGACGGGAAAACTTGAGTTTGAATTCCAGGTTTTTCATTTATTAACATTATAGCTTCAGGCATGTCACTTAAACGGCTTTGAATCTCAGTTTCATCCCCCATGGAATAAAGAATAAAATCACTTATTTTGTAGGAACATTATGAGGATCAGAGATAGTCCCAGCACAATGTCCCCCTCATAAAGGGGGGCATTAAATATTAATTATTATTTGTTTAAGAAGGCCATTTGGCTTTGACTTTCTATTGCATAAATGATAAGAACTATTCTAGGAGTAGCAGAAGATGAGGTATTTTTATGCTGGTTTAATCAAAGACAAACTTTTTGGTGATCAGACACGTTCCAAGTAAAGATAAAAATAAAGGCATTTAATACTGTAACATTTTTACTGGAAGATCTTAAAAACCCTTGACTTTTGTGATTGCTGGTACTCTCACTTAACAGTTGGCATAATGAAGCTCAGAGACACATCCCCGAAATCAATAATAATAATGAAAAATACCACCAACAGTGTGAGTAGAATTTTTGTCTTTAACATCTAAATCTCATAGTGTCCAACTGAGTAATTAACTCCTGCAAGGTCACAGATACAAAGGGCCATGCTTTCCCCAAAGCTCTTTGAGATTATTCACTAAGGCCAAAAACATTAGGTAATGCTGTGTACATCTGCTGAGATAACAAGGGTGAGTCAGGGTTAGGTCAGGGTTTCAAGTTATAGGGGTGGAGTGAAGAGTGGCTTTCAGATCAAATGATGAGAGTAGTGTAAGCAAAGAACAAGCCATACAGTATTTAAAATAAGAAGAAAAAAAAAATGGGAGACAACCACAGCCAAGAGAATGGGGGTGGGAACACAGACCTTGTGGGGCTCAAATGGATAACTGTGCCTCAAATGTAGGAAGAAACCCTCCTACATTCACACACACTGAGAAGTGAACAAAAAAAGCCCATGGTGCAGCATTAATCCTGCTATCCCAATAACACACACAGATGTTCCATCATTGTTTTCTTTTATGCACATTTTAATTAAGAGATCAGAATCAAGCATTAAAATGTTATTAAATGGCTTGTTTACATTTTCACTATATGTCATTTATTATGCATTTTCTGAATGTGTATACATCTAATCAGAAGGACCATTTGGAATTTTTATGTCACTGCTACAATTGTCCTGTTAACTCACACCCCTTTTAGCTAACCAAATGAGAGTCGGAAAGCCTTTTCAGTCCAAGCAGTGGGATAGAGACTCTCACTTCTTTAACTCTCAATCAAGCAATCCCCAATGGAATAGGAGGGAGGTCCCAAGCCCACTGCAACCTTTCTTGTTTTTCTTAAGAGGTCCAATTTCAAACATTCTCCCATTGTCTTCACAAGAAAATAGTCTCCGTATCCATGTCATACCCTTTCCCTACAGCAGTTTCGAAAACCTCAGGAACTAAAAGCTACCACATGGAGGAATCTGGCCACCTAAGAGTGGCACAGCTGAGGGGACACAGTGGGAGAAGTGGGAATGAGTAGAATTTTTTCTCTCCCCACACCATTGCCTATTTCTAGTCTACGTATTATCCCTATTCACCCCTGCAGGAATCCCTTCAGTTCTCTGTATTATTGAATAGTTGAAACCAATATTCACACCACCCCTTCTCCCAGATTCCATGGACATCGAGACTTACTCATACAATACACCTGCATGTGTGCATCACAGGTGTCCTGTAGTCTGTCTGCACCGTACAGTTTAAATACTTTACCCACAGGGCATTGTCCTAGAAGCCTACAGTTCATATTATGCCTTATGAATCACAGTACATGGAATTTTAAGATCTCAGGGGGCAGGACTCATGTTGTGTATATGTTCAGTTCAATGCCTAGCACACTGTGAGTGCTCAATCAGTACAAGTAAGAGAGGTAAAGTATTTTCTTTCTCTTTGTTATTTAGGATAAGCAGAGTGTTTGCACAGAGCAGGCATAAGAAAGGAACACATTCTAATCTCACTGTCAGCTTATATTCCTTTAACTGTCTCACTTGCAGCATAAATTAATACAAAAATGTTTTGGTTACTCTAAGTATAACCTTGAGGTAAGAATGTGGATTAAGTCTGCTACAACTGATGGACTAGCTAGGACTCAGAGAAAAGCAATAGCATGGCTTTGAATCAAGTCCTTTTGGAAAGAAACTTCAAGATGTTACCACAGAAAGAATAAAATTGACACAATGCTCTGAAGAGCATCTTACAATATATATCAAAAACTTAAAAAGATATGAATACTATTGACACAGAAATTTCATCTCTAGGAATTTATCTAAAGGAAATAATCAAAGATCTACACAAAGATTTAGAAGCAAGAATGTTGATCACAGCATTATGTATAACTGTGAAAAACTGGTAACCTTATCTGACAATAGAAAGTTGATTAAAGAAATGATAGTACATACATATACTGAAATACTATGCAGTTTTAAAAATCGTATTTTGGAGACTACTTAATGACATAAAGAAATGTTTTTGGAGTATTTAAGTGAAAAGGAATATTAACAAACAACATGTACAAGATAATCTACTGTTTAAGCAAATATGCTAAGTTTAATATTATTTAAGAAATGATAGATTTGTATACACATAGTGGGAAAAGACTGGAAAATATTAAAAATGGTTGTTTCTGGCAAGAGGAATTGTAAGTAATTTTTGTTTATTTTGAACTTTTCCATAGTAAAAGCATATTAATTATATAGTAAAATGTTACTTAAAATATTAATCTACACAAACTTTCCTTCCCTAAAGGCCTAAAAATTGACTTTCTATAGGCATTTTTGTCCCTAGAAGTCCTCCCTCTCTTGTTTTTATAAGTAGTAAGTGTTGCATTCTAAAATTTTAAGTGTTTGTTACTATGTAGTAATAGATACTCTACTTCTTAAACTAATAAAAATCCTTAACTGCTCTACGATTTTAATCTTAGGGTCCTTAGAAAAAGTACCAATGGGCTGCGAGTTAATGAAATGGAATGCGAAGACTTTGAACAGGGCTTCTGTACCTATTTCTCCTAAAGTCTTAAATTTTGCTTTCAGTTCAGGCTCTACAGTATCAATTAATATCACTAAGTTACATTATTTAGGCCCACAGCATAACACTTTTGCTCTTTTTATTTTCCAAACTGTTTTGTTTATTTCACCAATGCTATATCTGTTTAATAATGCTATGAAAAATAAATGAAGCATTTATTGCCAATCATTCAGGAAAAATCATCATTGGTTTGGTCATTTAAGGAGGAGCTTAGTTCAATGCAGTTTGATTCCCTGTGCAGTATTTGATGTAATAATCAGGATAATTCTCATTCCTGCAGTTCCTTGTATGAGTTACCACCCCTTACCGTGCTCTTACCCCTTCACCCACACCCAGCCATAGGTGATTGTGCCAGAGATCATAAAGTAGAAAGAAAATGGAGAAGCATGACAGGCCACAGGTGGCCTCAAATTATAAAACAGGAAAAGGATATGTAGTTTATTAGTACTAAAAGAAAAATTAGGCAGAGATGTAGAGAAAAGCCGAGCCATGATACTTAAGAATATACTAAAGATCCATGAACTGCTGCAAGTAGAGACAACTATACCTATGAATCCAGTACATGCTACCCACGTAGGACTATTAACCTGAGTAAATAATCACAGCTTTATTTATATGGAACAGGCTCCTGGTGGAAAATACAAATTCCAGGGCCCTTCCAAGATCTATAATCAGGATTTCCACAAGTGATATCCAGGCATTCACATTTTAAGCCCTAAAAATGATTCTGAAGTGTACTAGAGATGAGAACCACAGGGCTACTGGGCAGGTTCAAATCCCTCAACTCTAGCCAACCTTTGTAAATTCATCTCCTGTAACTCTACCAACACACAAATTCTACTCATGCTAGGCTAGTGTCCCTGTTCTTTATCCTTGTTCCCCACAAAGAGAAAGCTAGTTTATGACTTTCTACATCTGCTTATGACTTTTCTTTATCTGGAAACCCTGCCTGCACCCTACTGCCTAAGTCCTTACCACTTCCAAAATTGGGCTCAAGTTTTACTTCACTTCTAACTCACACTGACTTACCTCGCATAGATGAACTACAAAATGTGTGTCTTCCTCCTCTGTCTTAACTCATTATGGAAACAATTTATGTTTGTCTTACGTCTCAATATGATCATAAACCATGTGTCCTCTAGAAGTGTTTATACGGTTTTGTAGGTACCTCTTTGCTATGTACATCAGGGACTTTTAAATAAATGAAAGTAACACATATATCCATCACCAAATAACATAGGGCAGTATATTTACCTTCCAGAACTGCTCATAGTCCATTCTTTGATCCCTGTAAGCTTACATTCTAAAGAAAATACACATGCAGACTTGAAAACAGAGTTTGAATACCAGCCCTAACCCCTCCTCCGAGCTCCTGTGTCATGTATCTAACTGCCTACTACATCTTTTTACTTGTATAACAATCTCAACGTCAATATGCCCCAAAACTAACATAATTATCTCTTCTCCCAAATCTGCTTATCCCCCTATATTCCCCATAGCTCTCAACTCCATGGAGTTAACATTGCCATTCATCCAGTGGCTCAGGCAAAACACTTGAGACTCATCACACCTGATGTCTCTCTTTCTCATCTACTCCACACCAAGTCCCTCAGCAACTGCTGTCAACCCTACCTTCAAATTATACAGAACTGAATCACTTTTGATCCCCTCCCCACCCCTATTGCCCATCACATAACTGAGCTACCACAATAACTCCTAAATGGTTTTCCTGCCACACCCTGTTAGGTTATTCTCCACAGAGTAGCCCCAGATCTCTTTTAATCTATAAATGAGATTACATACCCTCAAAAAAACCCTCTTATGGCTCTTGCCAGTTTTTACTAAGGCCTGTGTAATGTGGTCCCTACCTATCTACATGATCATTATTGTTTCACTCCACTTGAGCTACACATTTTTTCTTGCTCTTTCTATTTCAAGTTGTTCCTGCTTCAAGGCCTTTACAATGTCCATTCCCTCTGCTTAAAATGCTCTGCCTACTGATCACCACATGCTTAGCTTCTTCTCATTTATTTTTTATTGTAACATAGTTGATTGTACGTATCTGTGGGGTACAGAGTTGAATATCAATACCTGTGTGCAATATGTAATGCTCAAATCAGGATAATTAGTATATTCAACATTATACAATATAATCATTCTTCATGGCCCTTTACCAATTCCTCCCCCTTTCCCACCTCAGATCTGTAGATCTGTTCTTTCCTTTTGAAAGTTCAACATACTGTTGTGATTGTTTCTTTCTTTATTTTAAATTTATTTATTTTTTCTTCACTCAAGTGTCCCCTGCTCAGTGAGACCTCTCCTACCTACCTATTTTCAAATAGCATTTTCTCTATTATCTATCCCTAAAATATCACTTTACCCTGCATTACTTTCTCCCTAGATCTTATCATTACTTAAAATGATATATTTTTGTTCTCTTAATTATTGGCTGTCTCTCCTTCCACTATAAAGAATTTTCATAGAGGACTGTTTAATTTCTTGTTACTATATTCACAGTAATTAGAACAACATCTGAAACATTATAGGTGCTTGATAGCTATTAAATGACTGAGTGAAAAAATGGATGAATAAAGCATTCCAGTACTTATAAATCTCGTCCCAGTCAAATAAACTTTAAATAGAAAATCTTGATTCTGCATGGTACAGTGGTTGCTCTGAATTGTCCCAGAGGCCTTTCCTCTTTCCATCTGACTGCACAAGCCAGTCTGGGCCATCATCTACATCCAACAGCCCAGGTCCTATGATACGGTTTCTGGGAGGAGTAAGGTCAAATTAGATAGCTAACTGAAAATAATATCTCCTTCGAGTTTATAAAAAAGGAGTTTTTCTAGCCCAACTGGTCCTGGTAAATTAGACTGACATCAAATGCTGATGTGGTAATCATGTGTTTGAGGAACTTCCAGTCTGGCAGGGGAGCGAGGTATCCTTTTGTACCATTTATTTTATGAAAGTACCAAGTATAGCTCATCTTTGTATCCACAATGTTCAGAACATTGCTGAGCAGAAAGTAAAGCTTCAATAAATGTTTATTAAACAAATGAACAAACTGATCTATAAAACAAACAACAGAATTTAAAGTGCTATTCTTCTATGCCTAAACTTTGTGGTAGTGTTAACTAATCTCAGTGAATGAAACAATTGCTTTAATTAGACATATGTTATATAAAATTTGTTCTTGCAACCTTCATAGATTAGATTAAAAAACTTGTTGCAAAGGACCATGTCTTATCCGTCTTGTAGCCCCAATTCTTAGGACAGTATCTGGCTGTAAAAAGAGAAAAACTATAAAGCAAAGAAGAGAGAAGTTAGAAGTCCTGGCAGCAATCAATGAGTATTAAAGAATGCCAGTCTGACATAATTGTCAGATGTTATGTGATGAAAATCATGCCAACTAACATATGGATTTCTATCCTGTTTCTATGTAAGACTTGAGCTCTGAAATTATTACCTAAACAAAGGGTATCAGAGATGATGGTGATTATTTACTATGAGACTGCTACTTTCCAGAACATTGCTGATCAAAGTGCTAGATGCTCAATGCATGAAAATCTACACCTCTTTACTCAACCTATCTTACCGTTAGGTAAAATTCTGTAGCAAATGGATATTATAAAAAAGAGTTCAGTTTGTTCACAAAATAAAAGAAGTTCAGCAGTTTATTTAGTAAATATGGAAGGCTTTTCAAATATAAGAAGCAATAGCAGAGATAATAAAATATATAATGCAAATATTAATCAATATGCCTGCGAGTATCCAGCATAGTTAGTGTAACCAACTACCTTAGTTTGCCCAAGACTGAGGAGATTCCTGGGACTAGGGACTTTCAATGTTAAAACAGAAAGTTCTGGGCTAGTCAGGACAAATTGGTCACTCTAATTGTGATATAACTTGCTAATTTAATTATCAAATACTTAAATGTAACTACATGTGGGATCTGTTGATATATGTACACTATGTAATAGACAACTAGGCATTACCAGGCTAAAATTATACGGGGACTAAGAATTGATCAGCCTGTGTTATAATAGTACATCACATAAAGTGCAAATCCCTTCTCCTTTCATGTCTTCTCCATTTCTCCCCATGTTGGACTTATATATGTTTTAAACTGTATGCTTGTATTAATTTTATTATAGTCCAAGTCACTAATTTGGGGGTGTTAAAGCATTTTTTTTTTTTCCTTTAGAAGAAAGGGAAAAGTGAGAAGGAGCAATGGAGATTGGTCTCAAGATGACACGTGGGCTCATCTGTTTTTTACAACCATAAATGTAGTAATTCTCCACAGAATTAAATTTTCCTAACTCAGAAATTAAATTTTTCCTAACTCAGAATGTGTGTTTTCTGTACATGCAGATTAAGCTTCAAAAACCAAGGAAAGACCTACAAAACTATCCCAGCCCTAATTCTGCTGAGAAAATTACTATAAGTTAAACTGAAGCTGCCCCTTGTGGTCTCCTTATGATCCTTATGACCCCTTCACAAGCATCATATGGCTTTAAGGGGGTTCCAAAATAGTAGTCACTTTTTGGGCATATAATAGCCTCAGAATCTGGATTACAGTCTGAAAAATACTGCATTTTCAAAGAGTTTACAATGCCAGACTTTAAACATTAAAGGGCAATATTTTCTGTCTAAATATCTCTGGTCAGCCTTAGCAACTAGACCTGCTTTTGAGGCTCCGTTTCTTTTATGTCTTTCAAATTTAATGATAAAAAAGAAATATCTAAATTTATAATACACATGAAACAGTGAAATTAGGAAAAAAAATTCTATTTGATGTATGTCTGTTTTTTTAAGCTCCCATGACTAAAAAGATCAACAGTTACCTACATTTGTAATATTTATGCCTTCCAGACTCAGTGTAATGAGTTCCATCTCTGATCGAATTTTTATAACTGACTTTCATTTACCTGTGAAATAGGTAATAGAAAGACTTCGTAGGCTCTTGCCCTAAAGAATCAGATGCAAAGTTAGTTCCACTGCAAGAAAAAGAAGGAAAAAAAAATGCCACCCTAAGTGCTACTACTGTATTTCTCTGCATTTTTCAGGAAAGAAAAGCTATGGTGCTAGATACAAATATTAAAATATGTGAGGTGCAGAAGACTGATTAATGAAAACCTGAAAATCATAGTCTTCAGTTTTCTATGAAACCATGGTGTGTCTTCTTAACTTTGGCCAAGTGCTCAGTTAAGAGAATTCTTCCACAAGACGAACATGTTTCAGAGCAAGCCTTTATCCTAATTGATGATTTTTAAAAAGCCCAACCGTCTTTAGGGCTTTGGTTACATAGGTAAGCCAAAACAGAGGAGACATGACTTCCTCCATTAAACTGGCTGAAACCCAGGTTATACTAATTCAACCAGCCTAAATAAAAAAATCTCTGCTTTTCAATCCCTTTGTTCTCTTGGATGTCACAGCTTCCTGCTCTTATTCGCTTCCTTTTATAGTCTTCCCTCACCAAGCATTTCAGGAAAAAAAAAAAAAAGCTAAATAAAGATCACAGCCTGTTCCATTGTGTCCCCTTCTTCTTCTTCATCTTCTTTTCCATTTGTGCAATGTTGTGGCACCTATTAACGACCAATGTTTTCAGAATGACATTATACAAGGTGCAGGCTGTACCACTGTGCCCTAAAAATATCAACAACTGCATTAGTCTCACAATAATTAATGGCAGGCATTATGCAAATGACAACTTTTTCGCTGCAAAATAATGACATTTCTTCATTTTGAGCAGAGTTATGCAAAACAATGAATTTAGGATGATAAATCACACGGGAGAATTAAGAAAGCCATAATGTTCCTGCCCAGGCAGGCAGAAAGATAGACAGACCAACAATTTAGAAGACATTGTTTGTTCTCACACCACTATAAAAAATCATAGCCAATCGGCCATTAATGTGTGTGGGTTTTTTCCTTCTTCCCTTTAGGCAACAATGCATAAGGGGATGCTAAATTCTAGCAATTGGATCATTACAAGTCACAAGCAAATTTTTCTTTATTAACCTTAATAAGTCATTCACTCAGAGACTATAGTCATCAGGCAAATAAAAAGTATCACATGCCATTCTGCTACACATTAACTAATTCCTTATGCAAACATCACAACATATAGCAATTACTGCCGCTCAAAAAAACAAAGTCATTTTCAATTTATTTTATTGCTTTTATACTTGGCCATTTCCTGTAGCACATTATCGTTTCTTTCCATAACAACCCGAGGTGGAATGGAGAATAATTTTGGGAGCAATGAGCCCTTCCTCTAGCCACCTCTGTCATACCTTTTTCCCCTCCTGTGGCTGCTAAGGAAGGTTAGAGATAGGGTATGTGTATGCTCCTTTACAGCAAATCTCCAACAAGCTCTAAGAAGAATGGCACATTCAGCCCCTATCCCTGTGTCAAAGAGAGTAGGGGGTAGGCATAAGACCCAGGTCTGACTGTCTCCCACATATGCTACCATAATGCTGTCAGCTTTCCTTGATTCAGTAAAACAAGGTATAAGTTCAGGTTTAGATCTGCCACTAACAGGTGAACATTAGTGTCAATATATGTAATGCTAACCTGAGAGATGCATGTTATGGTTAATGAGGAGATGATGCTAGGTCATCTTGCTTCACTTAGCGTATATCCTGTCCCTTCCAGAATTCTAAGTGAAGAGCAATAATAAATATTGAACACCCTCCCCCGCCACAATGTTAGACATGATCTCTTTTTTGTTGTTGTGGTTTTATTCCATAGCATCCTTTATCTAAGGCTCCCAAGATGTGAAACAAACACTAAATAAAGCTTCCATATTGCCAACAGATTTTTTTTTAGCCCATTTTACAGACAGACAAATAGATTCTGAGCATCTAGGGGCTTTACACAAAGTTGCACAATGAAACAGGTCAGATGTGACTCTCTCTCCAATGTTCTAACCTCTGAAGCTCATAGCCTTTCTCATAATCATGAGTACCTTTCCTGCTCCTAAACAATTATGCTGAAAACAGCCTATATGTGTCCCTTTTTTACACAATAGGATGATCATCTCCTTCTGCTCTCCTAATCCACAATCCATTCCCCCCTTTTTAAGGCAGAACATTTCCATAATACACATAGGAAAAGCTCCCTTTTCAGTTTCTCCTCCTGAAGGAAATAACATTTTGCAGTTCTCCTTAAATAAAATCCAGCCCATGCTGGATCAATAAGAATGATGCCCATTTCCCTAATGGCAGCCGATTGCCATTTGCTATTCAAATCAGACTAGATAAATTACAGTACATGCCAGGGAACAGGCCAGTGAATTAAGACAGGCCTCCAGAGGACCAGCGATATTATTAATCTTTTAAGACACTATCATATTTCTTCTTGACAGTGCGCGTAGACTCACAGACACACTGCACCCAGATTGAAATATCAGCTGCTGAAAAAATCAATAGTGTTAGAAACACAATAACTTTTGGTCTGCAGGGCCTACACTAAGCAACACTCGTACCCCTCTGTGCCATCTCTTCTCCCACTTCCCACTTCCCACTTCCCATTTTCCCCTCCTACCTTTTTGCTTTTCCCTTTTTATTCTCTGGCTTTAAAAGCCTGCAAGTCCAAATGACAAGATAATATGAAGGAGTTTCCACTGCTAACACTGGCCATTGTGGTTACAGTGTTGATTTTCTATGGGTTGTCTGAAACGCAGTTTCACTAGTCTGGTAAAATGTTTTTGTGTGGGATTGTTTTTCTTATGCACTTAATATAGACCCCCAACCTTGTGCCTTCGGTCTGTTTCATGAAGAAATGCATATATTTAGAGAGGTGGCCATACCTGGAAAGTTCTGGGGAAAGTGGAATGGAGAGAAAGAAAAGTAAAAATGCTATCTCAGAGCATTCTCATGAGGGTTAATTAACAAGATGTGTATGCTTTCCAAGTAACAGGTAGAACTTGAACTAGACCACAATCTGTTGAATCTTACCCAGTACATTTTACCAGACTGATTTTGCCTTTTCCATATCTTTCTACTCCAGATTTGAGGCTTTGATTCTTGTTCATGTTGTTTTTCAACTGGGGAAGGAAGCAGATTAGACAAACAAACACAAAACACCAAACAAGGAAAACAAACAAACAAACAAAACCAGCATGCTTTCCATATCTTTATATGATACTCCCTTAAGCCCAAGTCTCTCTCCAGTAACTTCTCATTATTATTCTTCCTTTCATAGCAAAATTTATTGAAAGAATTGTCTATATAAGCTATTACCATATCTTTACTTCCTATTCTTTTCTCAACCTAGTCTAATCACGTTTATGTCCATTCCACTCTACCATGTCAACTATTATCAAGTCCAATGGTCACCTTTCTATTCTCATTTTACTCAACTTCTCAGCAGCAATTTAACATGGTTAACCACATCTTCCTACTTGGAACACTGTGGCTATCTTCTGGGACACCTCTCTTTCCAGTTTTTCCTACTATCTTATTGGGCACTTAAAACCTATTTAAGTCTCATCAAATTAAAAATCTTTACTAGTAATTCATTCTCAAGTTAATTGTGATTTGGGATAAAGACAGCATATTTGGCAAAACAATAAACTCTTAGAAGGTGCTTGTGAGATACCGAGGTTTTGAATGTCTGGCTTTATAACTTTCAAATGCAGAATAGAACAGAAAATCTTGTTCTTGGTTCAGCTTGAAGCTTTTTTAGTCCACATATCTTCTGGCAACATTTATTAACTACTTTTGAATATCCATAAGTGATACTTTACCTAGATATTTGCCAAATAGATAGATTTCCACATATGGGCAAAACAGTTTTTTTTTTTTTTTTTTTTTTTTTTTGTCAGTGTGTCAAAATACAGTGAAGACACAGTGTCTTCAATGGCACAAAATCTCACAGAGACCTCCATACTGAACTCATATATATGCAGCAGGTCATACATATATTAGATTCACTTAATTACTCCACCCAGTTTCTCTGAACCTCAGTTCCTTGAGGTCTACATGGCAAGAAGTAAATATGAAACCTATTCCCAAGTGAACCAAAATAGCCTGAATATATTTTCAGTGCTAGGTTGTACCCGTGACCCCTAGTGAAAGCATGACGACTTCTTTCAAGAAGATAAGATATACTCTAGTAGTATTCTGTCTTTGGATGTGAGATTGAGCTAAAGTTCATTTTTGTCTCAGGAGAAGAAACAGTCGTTCCTGACTTATAGAAATGAGGGGAGGGTGGCACCTAAACACAGTGATTTCTTACCCTACGTCTGACTCTAAGTTTCAACCACACTGAGGCATATAAAAGGTTCCTGACATGATAAAATATTACAAGATAGCACAGGGCTGGTCTAAGCCAAAAATTATCCAAATATACTATTGGAGAGACTCCTAAGAACTACTTTTGGATAATATCAAGAATATGAATAAAGGTCATTTTCTTAAAGAAAAAAAGAATATTCCTATCATTTATATGCCACCTGCCACCCAGGAGTACACTCTGGCTCCCTTTTCTGCTTAAATTCTTCCACACAGTCAGCTTGCCAGGCCCTTAACCAAGGTTTTTCATTTATCTAGACTAGTACAAATATTCCATTTGGGTCATGAGAACATATCAGCAAATTTCCCAGAGTTAATACTTTAATTATATACATATGTATTTATTATTTTTCTGCATGTGTGAGCTGTTCCACCAAGTTAAACTTTAACCATATTAATCCAGGAAAAAAAAATCCCTGATTATCAACTAACAATTTTGTAAACAGTTATCTCACAGGTTAAATATTAACATGAAAAATTTAACTCCAAACTCCAAACAAGCAGGAGAAACCAGAAGGCCAGGAGAAAGGATTAAGGATTTTGCTGCCTTTGAGTTATCATGTTCCTTTGGAAGAGGGGGACACAAATAAGAAAAGGGAGCATTCTGGGTTTTGGTGGGAGCTGGATGATGTGTGCAAAGTCAGGGAGGGGGTGTGCAGAAAAATTCATGGGGATATAAACCCACTGATAACATCCACAGAAATCTAAGGATAACAAAGGTGTGTGTTTCAAGTATATGGACCCTTTTTTTTTTTTTTTTTTAAACATAGGTCAGATACGCAACACAAGGCTTGCTGACCCACACTGCCCGCCTGCCACTGAACCTCATGTGGAGCATTCTAGGGCCACTTTCCCACTAGAAACAATGGAATAAAGGCTGATCTACCTGGCCTATTTCCATTTAATAATAATAAAACTAAGCTGAAATTTCTCCCTGCAGTACTGGGTTATTAGGGACTGTGATTTCAAGGCCTAAGCCATCATCTAAATATCCATCAATTCACCCCATGATTAATATAACCATATCATCTAAAAAAATGGATATAGGCAGTAGACCAAGTCAGAAAGGCTGTCCTATATCTGAATTGCTTTACCATAAATATTGTCTGCTGGTTAGGGTTTTGATTAAAAAGTGTCAAGAAAATCCACATGGACAGAAAATTTGCACAATCTTGATATCTGAGTTGTAGGATAAAGTTGATTTATTCTTAATGCTGTTTTCAGGAATGGTTAAGAACTGTTAAGATTCTTCCTGTCAGTATGTTAAAGATAAGTCCTGCTTGCTGATTTCTAAAAAAAATCATTAACCCCCCCCCAAAAAAACCCCAAAAATCCTTCCCAGCGAAGATCTTTTAAGGAAGACTCCCATTTGCCCGGTAGATCTACAGTAAGCCAAAGAATGTGAGTTACTCAAGAGAGGGGTAGGATTAGATTTTTAAAAAGAGAAGATAAGTGAATATCGCAAGAACAGTCCATAGATATATGTGTATATCTTGCTTAGATTCAAGAAATATGATATAGCTCATCGACCTTACTTTTTATATTTTTCTTATACATTTAATACATGAATACATGCTTATTGGAAAATATTTAGGCAATATAGACTACACTTTGTACTTGTAAATTTCTTTTACAGTTTATAAAATACTTTCACAGAAATTATCTTTTGTTTTCTTGACAACTCCAGAAAGAAAAAAGAGCAGATCCTATAATCTCTGTTCTATAGATAAGCAAATATCACTCAAGCATTGATGTAGTTAGTGCAGAATGAACTCGAACAGTGGAAATAGAACCCATTAGCAGCCTGGTTATTCATATGAATATGCCAAGTGAGGGAGTTAGCATGGTGACTGTGGAAATGGAAAGACTTTACACGTGAGTGTTCAGTGGAGGGGATCAAGGAGGAGAGATGTCAAAATCACTCAAAAGGAAGTATAGATAAGCACTAGGAATAAAGGGCAATATATTCAGAGTAATTTCTGGGAAAGAAAAAAATGTTTAGAACAATAAAGAAACTCCAAATTCAAACAACTTATTCATTTGGCATATATTAATTGTATACCTACTATATTTGAGTTTCTCTGATAGATGCCGCTGGGCAAACAATGATGTGTAATGAGACACTGACCTGTGCCTAAGGTACTTCACATCTAGTTATTGAGGTAATATCCAGAAATAATTACAATGCATGGAAATTCAGATATTCAGAAGAGGGGTTTAGAGAGAAAACCGTCACATATCTATGCTGACAATGGAAAGCTTCACTATGATGGAGATATCGAGTAGAACTCTGAAAAATGTGCAAGATTTGGGAAGTGATAAGAAGATTCAAGTTTTGTGAAGGGTATGGGAAAAAGCATGGAAGCAAAAAATGAAAGGATACATTTGAGAGGAGCAAATAAACAAGTTGGCTGGAAATGTAATAGGAAATACTATTGGAACGACAGGTTGAATCTGGAATGAAGGGGGTCCCTGAATATTGGGCTGAGTAATCCACTTTATAATGTGGGCAAAAAAGGTCTATTAAAGGCTTGTAATTAGGGCACTGACTTAATCACAGTGATATTTTAGTATAAGTAATTGGAAATGGTGGGAAGAATAAATTAAAACAGGAAGAGCCTAGAGGTAGTAAGAGAGGGAGAAAGGGAGAGAGAACAAGAGAGCAATCCGTTGGAATAACCCAGGCCCTATGTGATAAATATCTGACCACGATAGTGTCAGTAGAAATGTAAAGGAAATGACATGTTCTAGAGACATCGTGAGGAAAGCAGTAATAATAAATATTTATTAAACCTCTACTATGTGCCAACCACAGAACTATGTACTTGACATAGATTAACCTATTAATCTGCATGCCAACTCTAAGAGGTGAGTAATTTTATTATTTATATTTTGAAAATTAAGCAACTTTTTCAAGGTCATACAGTTAGTAAGTCAGGATTCAAATCCACGTAATCTGACTCCAGATCCTGTTCTCTTAACTCCTATGTTTACTGTCTTTTTCTAGGCATAGGGATCTTGGTAGTAGATCATATGGAACAAGATTTGATAGAATTTGATGACTTGTTACATATGAGTCTTAAGATCCTAAGATTCTTAGGATTCTTGATTCTGAGATTTTGGGTAGGTGAGTAGAATGGTGATACTATGAATAAAATAATGAAATAAAAAATACCTTCTTGATTTCACTTTATACATTTGTTCTTGGTCCAATTACTTTTTGGACTTAAGTATCAATTTACAATAAAAGTCACAAAAGCAACTGAACCACCAAACTTGAAAGTTCTTTTAAGATGGATGGATACTAGACGATTCTTCCTTCCTAATTTCATTAATAAATATCTGGCGTATAGAACTGTTCTTGTTATATAGGGGATAAACAACAATAACATGTTGAATGACTCAATTGGAGGGGTATTAATCATTAATAAGTGAGAATAAAGGGATGGAGTGTAATAGAGTCAGAAGCCTATGATTCAGAGTCAGACAAATCTCGGTTCAAATCTTAGCACAGCCACTTTCCAACTGTAAGTAACAGAGCAAGTTACTTTAAACGTTTTGCATAAGATGGAGTAATAATTCATAGAAAAGCCAGATACCTTTCTGGACTCAGTGTTTCTATACAAAGGCAGTGGGAGTGGGTCTATGCAAACCTAGAAAAGAACGCTCCTAAAGGCTGTTATCTCTGACAGAAGAAAATCTGCAACCCTCTTCTTCTAATTTGCAAAAACTACATCAAAACCTAAAGAAAAAAAAATCTGCCAAATAATTGCCACTTTTAAAAGAAAAATAAATTATTTTCAGAGAAGTAAAAACTTTAGAGTTTCAGCTGGAGGGGAAACTTTCATTGCAGGAAGATATATCAGCTGAATGGTTTAGCTTGGACTTGTGGGATCAGTAGCAGGCAGTAGGATATATATTAAAGAGAAAACCAAGTTTAATTAGCCTTAAGATTTTACACAGCTTGGTTTTTCTCTCCCACACCTAGTTTGGTTCCATCAGGTCAACCTCCTTTTCAATCATGCTCTTTTGCATCATTTTCTCAGTTGCTGTCATGACAAGCCAATGGAAGAATGACATACAGATGAAAACAAGGTTTCAGTAATTACTGCACTGTGGCTGGTTGTTGTTTGAGCATCATTTTATTTCTTCCAATCACACAGCTCCTTGGACTTCACAGCTCTGTGTTTCAGATGAGGGTGATGCTGATTATATTATGACATTACAGCAAAGACAGGCAGATCAGACAAAGTGAATTTCACTCAGTAATTAAACTGCAGTTTCTTTCATTTAAAGTCCAGGGCAGGATTAATCGAAAGGTATCTCTTTATCATTCCGATTAATGCTGGGATTTGAAGAGTGAGCTCCAATTTGATAGCTAGCCCTGAGTCTGGCTGACTGGTGGTCCCACATCTGTCTATCTTGCCAAAATAATATCAGATCAATATACATTTCTAAGGTTATGCCCTTCCCTTTAATTTTTTTCTAAAGGAAATGCAAATAGATTCAAATATGCTGCCATTTCCATTTCCCTGTTTTCTATTACAAAACTGTCTATTAAAAAGAACAGGTCCTTCTAAACCCCACAGTATTTTACAAATGGTTTTCCATAATTCCACTTAGCATCATGCTTTAATGGCTTCTTATTTTTTGCCTTTTTATTATCTGAGACTCAATCTGAATATTTGGATGGCTCAAACAACAGCTTTTTAAGCTGCTCACAGGTTCTACTTTTATTTCAAAGGACTCTACTTTTATTTGTAGGACTTACAGAGGGATTTTGGTTCATTCAATCACTCTTTTAATGCATATGATATTCCCAAATGTTTTACTGAGTAATGAGTTGGATCATTGATTTTCAATCCTGGATACCCTCAGAAGTACCTGTGAACCTTTGTAAAACAATCAGCCATCTAGCCCCCATGCTAGACCCAGTGAATCAGAGTCTCTAGGATTCGGACCCAAGAGTATTCTTAAAGTCCCTAGATGATTTGAGTCTGCAACCAGATTTGAGAACCATTGAGTCAGCTACACAGTATAACAGCTGTATTTGCAAAAGATTTACAAAAACAAGCCATTGTTGAGGGAAATGAGGCCTGATAGTGTTGTGGGAAATCTCTTAATAAAATGATAAAAAGCTTATTCTATTAGCCTTTGCATAGAAAAATATATACTCAGGTCTCTTAAGGACAGTGGAGGAGGAGGAAGACTATAAAACAGACAGGTCTATGTTAATGATGCTTCAGTTGTTCTGTCTGATAACACTGAGGATGATGGTTTATTGACTGAGCCTATCACATGGCAACACTATAGTTATCAACCACATAATTTAAGATAACTATTGAATAACACAGAATCTCAGAGTTTGGACACAAAGTTGGAATTAGATGTCATCTATTTTAACCCCTTCTCTATTTAGCTGTCATTTTAGGAAAAGGCAGGATAGAAAGATTTGATTTCAAATTCTGACTCAGGTCTGTTTCAGAGTTTAAGAACACATATTCTAGAGTTTCAGTGAATTCAATTACTCTCTGGGGAGATTTCATATGTTTACTTCTCCAAGCCTCAACTATTGCATCTTTAAAATAAGGCCAGAACTATTCGGGTTTTACATTAATTAATTTAGATAAAAGTGCCTGGCACACAAAATTATTAGAACCCAGTAATAGTCTGTTGAAGGCAAATGCAATAATTACTTAAGATTGTCACTGAGCCTTTGTGCCTACAAACCATCAATTTGGGGCCTCACAGATCAGTTTTTTGGAAGATTTGATTCACTAGGGAAAATGAGAATGAGTCCAAATAAGAAGAGCTTTCAAATTTTACTGAGCATAAGCATCACCTGAAAGTGATCATTTAAAATGCAAATTGCTGGGCTCCAATCCCAGAGATTCTGATTCAATATGTAGGGGTGGAATCCAGGAATATGGTCTTTAGCAACCATCCAGGTGATTCTGACTCAAGGTTAAGGGTCCTCACTTTGATAAAGACAGACATTTATGCCCCAAATAACCATACAGTGTGGCCTGATATGAGAGAGACCATGCTTTCTATCCCTTAGGTCAGAATTCAGATGAATTTAAGTCATGTACAAATATAACACGTTCACAGATTATTATTATGCTCATAGAGTTAAAAATCTATTTTTTCTTCAATTACATATGTTTCCTGAACAATTATCATGTAGCCAGCAATATTATCTTCAATTTTTCTTTATCACTACTGGGTACATGTCAGTTACACAGGCAAGGGTCAGATTCATTATCAACTTATCTTTTTCTTCTTAAAAAATAATTAAGTAGCTCTCTGAAAATTGGTAAATTCTTTAAATATACATTTCCTCCTTTAAATGCATTGTAGAATAAAGTATTTTCAAAATGCATTAATCAAAATTGATAATAAAAATCAATGTATAGAGAAGTGGTAGACTAATGGGTACAAAACTCTGCTATCTACCCAAAGTGAATCACTGTGCAGTATAAGTAAGTAATGAAACAACACACTGTACCCCACAAGAATAAATATAAATAAAAATTAAAGAAAAATCAATGTACAATTGTGAGTTGAATATTTTAAGTGCAATTGATAAATTAATGTGCTAAAATGAATATACTCTACCTATATCCTCTTTTAGGAGACTGTTCTGGATCTAAAGAGAAATTTAAACATATTCATTCCCAAGATTTTCCAAAGGAAAGGATGTTGAGAGAAATTCCAAAAACGTGTTTAGATTTTGTAATACAACATGCCAACAAGTGTGCATTAATTCTCTATATTCTAAAAATTATTATGAAAGACATAACAAGAGAATTATAGTCTCCAACTGCAATTTAGTACACAATTGAGGTAGGGAGCAAAAAAGACATCAATATGAGAAAAGTTTATCAATATTAGAAGACAATATAGTCTAGTGATCAAGTTTGAGGCTGAAGAAGAATCTTCTTTTTAGTACATACTATGTGAGCTACAGTAAACTATTTAAGATCTCAGAAACTCAGGCACAGTAAATATCTGAGGGGGTTGTAGTGACCATACTGGGTAATGAATAAATGAAACATTGTTTATTATAATAGTTGACAGTTTATTTATTACAGTAACACGGGATATCTCATAGGCAAGACCACTTCAAATGTAAGACTTAAATGGATGGTACAGACATTGAGAGCTATAGGAAGCCAATATTAAGAGAATGTTGGCATAACTGGTAAAGGTTTTACAAGGACGAGGTATTTGAGCTGGATAATTCAGGGTGAATAAGATTTAGCTGGGCAGAGATACAAAGATCTTTTTAGTCAGGGTAGGGAGCTATTGATAGATGCTGCAGGTCATAGTTAAAAAGTGTTTAGGAATAGTGAACATGCAGAAGGAGAAATCAAGAAAGCCTGCCCATTTACAATAGCCACCAAAAAAATAAAATACTTAGGAATTGAGTTAACCAAGGAGGTGAAAAATCTCTATAATGAGAACTACAAACCACTGCTGAGAGAAATTAGAGAGGATACAAGAAGATGGAAAGATATTCCATGCTCTTGGATTGGAAGAATCAACATAGTGAAAATGTCCATACTACCCAAAGTGATATACAAATTCAACGCAATCCCCATCAAAATTCCAAAGACATTTTTCTCAGAAATGGAAAAAACTATTCAGACATTTATATGGAACAATAAAAGACCACGAATAGCCAAAGCAATGCTCAGCAAAAAAAATAAAGCTGGAGGCATAACACTACCTGACTTTAAGCTATACTACAAAGCTATAATAACCAAGACAGTATGGTACTGGCATAAAAACAGACACACTGACCAATGGAATAGAATAGAGAATCCAGAAATCAACCCACACACTTACTGCCATCTGATCTTTGACAAAGGCACCAAGCCTATTCACTGGGGAAGGGACTGCCTCTTCAGCAAGTGGTGCTGGGATAATTGGATATCGATATGCAGGAGAATGAAACTAGATCCATACCTCTCACCGTATACTAAAATCAACTCAAAATGGATTAAGGATTTAAATATACACCCTGAGACAATAAAACTTCTTAAAGAAAACATAGGAGAAACACTTCAGGAAATAGTACTGGGCACAGACTTCATGAATACGACCCCAAAAGCACGGGCAACCAAAGGAAAAATAAACAAATGGGATTATATCAAACTAAAAAGCTTCTGCACAGCAAAAGAAACAATTAACAGAGTTAAAAGACAACCAACAGAGTGGGAGAAAATATTTGCAAAATATACATCTGACAAAGGATTAATATCCAGAATATATAAGGAACTCAAACAACTTTACAAGAAGAAAACAAGCAACCCAATTAAAAAATGGGCAAAAGAGCTAAGTAGGCATTTCTCTAAGGAAGATATACAAATGGCCAACAGACATATGAAAAAATGCTCAACATCACTCAGCATCCGGGAAATGCAAATCAAAACCACATTGAGATACCATCTAACCCCAGTTAGGATGGCTAAAATCCAAAAGACTATGAACGATAAATGCTGGCAAGGCTGCGGAGAAAAAGGAACTCTCATACATTGTTGGTGGGACTGCAAAATGGTGCAGCCTCTATGGAAAATGGTATGGAGGTTCCTTAAACAATTGCAAATAGATCTACCATACGGCCCAGCCATCCCACTGTTGGGAATATACCCAGAGGAATGGAAATCATCAAGTCGAAGGTATACCTGTTCCCCAATGTTCATCGCAGCACTCTTTACAATAGCCAAGAGTTGGAACCAGCCCAAATGCCCATCATCAGATGAGTGGATATGGAAAATGTGGTACATCTACACAATGGAATACTACTCAGCTATAAAAACGAATGAAATACTGCCATTTGCAACAACATGGATGGACCTTGAGAGAATTATATTAAGTGAAACAAGTCAGGCACAGAAAGAGAAATACCACATATTCTCACTTATTGGAGGGAGCTAAAAATTAATATATAAATTCACACACACACACACAAACCGGGGGGGGGGGGGGGAAGAAGATATAACAACCACAATTATTTGAAGTTGATACAACAAGCAAACAGAAAGGACATTGTTGGGGGGGAGGGGGGGAGGGAGAAGGGAGGCAGGTTTTGGTGATGGGGAGCAATAATCAGCTACAATGTATATCGACAAAATAAAATTTAAAAAAATAAAATAAATTAAAAAAAAATAAATTAAAAAAAAAAAAAAAGAATTTTGTGAACCCAGAAAAAAAAAAAAAAAAAAGTGTTTAGGGACTGTTAAATAAACAGTTTAGGATAAAATTGTAAAGATACATTTGGAGTAGAGCAACTGAGGGTTCTGCATTCCAAAAATCACTTGTAGATTTTTCGGTAGAATTTTTAATTGCCAAAAAATTTTCTCAGTGGAATTCAAAATTTCTTTAGAACAATGGTGCTCAAATTTTACTATGCATCAGAATCACCTGAAGGGCGTGTTCAAACATAAATTGCTATCCTCTACCTCAAAGCTTCTTATTCAGGGTGGGGTGAAGCCTGAGAATCTACATTTCTAACATATTGCTAGGTGATGCTAGTGCTGCTGGTCACTTTGAGAACCAATGCTTTAGAAGATGGTAAGATAGAGTTGAAAGATACAGAGTTGGATGGGTAAGACAGAGTTGGATGAACAGAGCTGGATGGAGAAGATGGTAAGACAGAGTTGGATGGTTATTTTCTATACTATAAGAAATATTTTAAAAGGCAAAAAGAGGAAATTAAATGCTCTGAGAATATATTTTCTCATGCTTGACTCCAAGGGTAGTATCTCACAAGTGGTACTTTATTTTCAATGGTAGACTGAAAAAAAAATGTTGTGTTTGAAGATTCATGTAGAAGTCTTTGTGAAAAAAAGGTCAAATATGGATTTAAAATGTTTGAAACTTCAAAAATCTCTCAATAACAGCAGCCTGTTTACTTTCTAGCCATTTATCTTTCCTTAAAATAAGAAACTATATAATTACAGAGTATAATTAATAATAATAACAACAATTACCACAAGTGCAACAGAAACAATGATAGTAAGCACCATGGGCCCAGATCCCCGTAGTTAGAAAGGATAAGAATTTGTCTCAGTATTTTTAAGAACAGATTGCAGCCCTAATTCAGGGGAAAAAATTGAAAGGAAAAAGTCTTTCTTATTCTCCCTGGAAAATACCATAGCAAAACAGACAATAAACTTTAATACCTGTTGTTAAATATCTTCATTTTACAGATCAGATCAGGCAATTTAAGTAGACAACAACATGCGTCTTCTAACGTCTCTTAGGAAAAAAGTATCAATGTCGGCATTCTTGCTGGTCCCAATTCCATTTCTACTTACACATTCCCATCCACTCATAAGAAGAAATAAAGAGCATTTGTATAGTGTTTTACAGTTTATAAAGTATTCTCACAAACATCATATTATTTGATTGTCTCAAAAATCCTGTGAGGTAGGTAAGTAGAGAAATTATTAATATTATACCTGTCAGAAGATCGAAAATTAAGGATCACATCTTTACTAAATATCTACATTGGGCCAAACTGTGCAGACCTAAATAAAAGCCCAAGTATAGAGTTACAGATAGTATGTAATAGGCCCAGATACTTTCCCAAGGTCAAAAATGGCAGAGCTAGGATTTGAATGCAGATAAATCCATCTCAAGATGCCATAGTCTTTCCATCAAACCATAGATTAAACCCTCAATAGTAAATGTCTAATTATAGCAACAGCTCCTCTCAAAAAGATGCTTGTTCAATTGCCAAGAACTACAACCACTAATAGTGTTCAGACTGTTTTTAGTTATCCTGAAAAAGAGGTACACACTCCTTGAGTAAATGTGCATCTTTAGAAATTACTTAGTCTGTCACGATAATAAAGGAGAAAATGTATTATTTCATTGTCTTAGAATACTGACTTTTAAAATTCACTCCAACTACCCATGAACAAAAGAGACAATGTAGCCCCATTTTCACTAGAGTACTCTTTGCAAAAAAGATAAACCAAAAGTAACCATCCTCAAAGGCTAGAATCTGACATGGCCTCAACTTTAAACTATTAGTGGCAATACTTATATATATTAAAATGGAGAATAATAGCAGAGGGTTTATGAGCAAAATCAATTTCCTTTCATTGTCTGAACTCGAAGTCTCAAAGGTATAAATTTAGACTTTAAAATCTTTTGAATAAACTAACACATCTCATTTTATTTTTACTTTTTATATGCATTTACTTATACAATTGGTGGTGCGGTGTTTTTCTTTTCTTAATTTATGCATATTTATGAGGTACAGAGTTGACCATCAGTATTTATGCACACTATGTGATGATCAACTCAATATTATTAGTATGTTCATCATTGCAAATTGTAATTACTCTTTGTGTCCCTTACCCAATTACTCCCTATACCTTCTCCCACTCCCCCTTTCCCACCTTTAGTAACTATAGGTCCATTCCCTCTTTCTGAAAGTTCAATGTTTTATTATTTGATTTTAAGATAGCTATATCCTCCTTTTTATACATACAAATTCTGACTTAGAGCATTTAAAGGTTTGGCAAAAGCAATGTTTTCCCACAGGAGACAGAGGTTTCACCTAGAAGCCACCTTGGGAATTTGGACTGCAGAAGTCAAGGAAGGTCTAATACATAAATATTTGTAAAATCAGAATTAATTTGTGAATATTAAAGGAAAACACTTATTGAAAGAAGATTGCTTCATATCTTGTATAACTACCTTGTTACTGAGCATTTTCAGAGAATTGTAGAATTTCAGAGTTGATGCTGTATGGGGGATTTTATTTTTATAATGACAGAATACAAGTGTGGGCAGAGTCCATTAAAATTATACGTTAAAATCATCTGTCTAAATCTTGAATACCCTGTAAAATATCCCCATAAAGTGATGGTCTATGCTTAAACACCTTGATCTTAGGGAACTAAAATTAGTGGATATTAGGCACTGGTATGAACTGATGTGTCCCCCAAAATTCCTATGTTGAAGCCCCAATGTGACTGTATTTGGAGACACAGCCTTTGAAGAGGTAATTAAAATTAAATAATGTCATAAGAGTGGGGCCCTAATCCAACAGGACTTGTGTCCTTATAAAGTATTGTAAGCCCATTTGCTTATCTCTAGCTATGTTTACTAGGTTGTTAAGTCATATCTCCCCTATATCAGTCAATGAGCAGTCTTTTTAAAATATAAAGACAAAATCCTGCATTTATCAATTTAAAAAATTTCTCCTGGTTAGATGTAGCCCAACATTCTGGTCTTTCAAGATGTCTTTGGAACTTGATTACTTCATTCAACAACTTTTCTATGTATCTGGATTCATGTCATCTGTAAATCTGATGAACATGCTTTCATCTAAGTCATTGAAAAAAAAACTGGTGACCAAGATAAGGCCTAGGATATCCCTGCAGTATGCCATAGGAATGCCCTCTATTATGACATTTTTTGATCCATTTGTTTGCACCCAATACTGTGGTCAGTCAACCAGTTACTAATCTATCTGTACATCTAACCCAGGAAAGATTAGATCACATATTGTAGACATGCTTTCACTGAAGACGTTCTGGTTTCCAGCAAGCACCACTTGTTTCAGGGGATAATAACCCATTGCTTTATGCTTTATTGCTTTAATAATTCATTGTAGACTTGCTCAGAACTGACATCAAGCTGTCTGTCCTCATAAACTGCCTTTTTATACTTTCTGAAAATCAGACCATTTTCATTGATCTTATTGACAAATCCTCTCATTAGTCTATGGTTTTCTATCCCTATTTTCAGGTTCTTTTCCATTTCCTTTTTCCTGTTACCTTCCAAGGACAGACTCACTCATGTGTAATCATGAAGTGCATCCAGAACGGTATGCTGGTCAGAGATAGATCTGCAAACTAATGTAGTAGAGAGAGCTTAAACAAGGGGTTGTCCTCGAGTCCCTGACTGGGCTGGTAGAAGAATAGGGGCTATTATTAGGTGAGGCTTGGTTCTAATCTCTACACACAGCTCTGCATAAGTTTTGTATTTCACTTCCAGTGGTGGACCTGGAGAGGGTTATACATCCTTTTCCTATTCACTCTAGATGATTTCCTTTGCCAAATATTCAAGACAACTTTGTAATTTTCAGCCTTTAATGAGAAAGGTTGTGATATATAATGTTCTTCTTTTCCCATGGAGACCTTCTCTGAGGCAAGCACATACCACAACCTTTACCTAATCGAGAAAAGTTATTTGGGTGGTGGAGGATGGGGAGGCAGGTTGGACTTTAAATGCACAAATCAGTTCTAATAAAAACACTGAGATTCAGGTGCCTGAGGTTAGAAATACTGGAGGGAATTCAATTACACTAATTAATATTTAAGAAGGGCTAGAGATCACATACTGAATGTGGGAAAGTAGGCCAGTCAGACATGAGCATATGGGGAGGGCAAGATCAACAGATAAAATTAACAAACAAATCATACATAAATTCTCCAGTAGGAATGAAATAGAGAATATAAAATAAATGTTCCAACAGACACTGAAGAGGAGGTAAAGTAAATGGTCTACCAGACATAAAAGCAAAATGTTCCAACACACACACGACATTTTATTGGTTTTATGTAAACACATATATTATAAAAATGATTTTTCCAAATAAGTTAGTAGGAAATGTAGCCCATTTATAAAAATAGACTTCGTTTTGGTTCTGTGGATTCACAGCCTACTAAATTTGCTCTCATTTCCTCACTGGCTCCTCACGTAGGAGTCTCAGTAAGGCTTGACTTTCATTATAGGTAATTTCCTAATGGCTAAGCCTACCTTGATACCCAAAACCTGAGGAAAGGCTGAAAATCTGCAGTGTTCCTCATTCTACACAAGTTTTTCTAGTTCTGGCTCTGATGTGATATGGTTGCTGTCACAGCTTTTACTGCATTCTCTTTTTTAACCTGGTTTTTCATCTGTGGCCCAGATGGTGAATTCTGATTTTTTGGTCACTGTTTGTACACCTGAAAGCTTTCTATTGAAGGCCAGAATTACCTTTCTTCTATCACGTAAACGGTTCTTTCTTCTTCTACACTAGCATTTAACTACCACCTTCTTCTACCTCTTCTCTATCTAAGCCCTCTCTTTCTTCTTCATCTTGGAAGCTTTGAAAACTGGAAGCCAAGATAATACATTGTATTGCTTTAAAAAAAAAAAATTATTACTATACAACATGATGTTTTGGTATACACTGGATTGCCTTTGCTATCAACATCATCACGTAGAGGCAGAAGTAGAAGCATGGAGCAGTAGCTGGAAGGAGGACATAGACGGACCCCTCTCTCAAATTCTCTAGTATACACAGATAGTAACTAAATGACCTTGACAAACCCTCTGTCTATGTACAGTATGAAATATTAGGCTCATGGAGAAAACAAAGCAAAACAAAAATAAAAACAAAAACAAGGTTCTTGCCCTTCAGGAGCTTAACTTCTAGTTGAAAAAATAATTGAAATATACCTAAAACCACAAGATAAAGCAGCCCCAATGGGTTAAACTGTACCTAAATAGTAGAGAAGTAGAGAAAGAAAACAAGGTTATTTCCTAAAAATTTGTTTGACCCATATCTGTGGCTTTTTAACTATGACTCATAGTCCCCAGATTTACAAACTAAAAAGAGAAGATTGAGCAGTTATTTAATTAAAATAGGTTTTAAAAATATATATTTATATCAACTTATAATTGTGATAAAAATGGCATACACATTTAAATGTATTATGTAAATTCTTAAAACATAAAGAAGACCAATGTGTTATTACAAATTTAAAATGTACAATAAGTTTAACTGGTTTTCATGCAGGCCTCAAATTAAGGCTCTGTGATTAGAGGACAAGCTGTGTAAAAAAAAAAAAAAAAATAGAGAACTGTAACTATATGCAACTACTTATCTGTGATTTTCTTGGTACAGTATAGTATCGTATTCCTCATATAAAAATACACTGAATGCTGAAGTCAATAAAATAATCCAATCCTGAGTTTTCATTTCTTTGTATATCCATCATTGCATTTTTATTGATTGACTTTATCATATTCAATATGATAAATAATTTGAATTTATACAATGAGTTTATTTTAATAAAATAACTACTCATTACTTTCTACGTGAAGGCTCCAACAAGATTTAGTTTGAAAAAAGGATTCTGCTTAATTAAAAGAAACAAGAAAAATCTCTGGGTCAGATAATCTGTATGACCTCCTCAATTCAAGGCAGTATGATTCTCATGCTTCTGGATTCAGGCTGCTCAGTTTCTGAATTTATCAACTTTCTGGCTTAGACCATAAATACAGCAGATGTACTGGACCTAAACTAGATTTCATATACTGACTACTATTCCTTCAGGCTTAAGAAAGATGATATTTCTATACGAAGGAAGAGCTTATTTACCATGAATACAGCAGATGTACTAGACCTAAACTAGATTTCATATACTGACTACTATTCCTTCAGGCTTAAGAAAGATGATATTTCTATACAAAGGAGGAGCTTATTTATCATGAAACCATCAAAAATCAAGAGGTCACCTTGTCTTAAACTTATACAGTACATAAAATTTATCAGATACCCCTAAAGTACCAAATTATCAGAATTTAATACATTAGTTTAAAATTTAACCAGTGGTAACCAAGAAATAAGTCAATGGAAACCTCTTTAATTATCTAAGAAGCTCATATTGCTTATATTAATTATATAATTTATGGACACATACTCATTTATTTTTCATTTATTCAAAACATATTACATCAAAAGATTTTTTTCTTAACATTAATCATCCATTACCTATAGTTAGGAATAGAGTAAGGCAAAAATGACTTTCCACCACTACACTGAATGAAACTGGGAAACTTGAGGAAAGATCCTTTTCCAAAGCCTAAACTATGCTCTACTATGGTAATGTTTCAAGCATTTATAAAACTTAAGTGTACGTCAAGACTGAATTGAGTGAGGTTTTTCATGATCTTTACATAGAGGGGTCAGACCAGAATTATGTGTGTATTTGTTTATTTTTTAAAGGCTGTCACTTGAAGGTACCACAGTGTAAAGGTTAAGAATGCACCTGAGTTTCCATTCTGGCTCCATATTCTTAGCCTTGTGACCTTGAGCAAATTATTTAAACTGTCTAAGTCTCAGTTTTCACTTCTGCAAAATGAAGGAAATAATAGAATACCTATTGTTTTAGTCCGTTTGTGTTGCTATAACAGAAATACCTGAGACTGGGTAATTTATAAGGAAAAGAAGTTTATTTGGCTTACGATTCTGGGACAGCTGCATCTGGCACGGGCCTCAAGCTGCTTCTACTCATGGCGGAAAAGCGGCAGGCTGCCGGCAGGTACAAACAGATCACATGGTGAGAGGAAGCAAGAGAGAGAAAGAAGGTGCCAGGGTCTTTTTAAGCAACGAGCTCGCAGGAACTAATAGAGCAAGAACTCACTCATTAATCCCCCCTTCCCCAGTGAGAGCATTAATCCATTCATGAGGGATCCGCCCCCATGACTCAATCAGGTTCCAACACTGCCACGTTGGAGATCAAATTTCCACATGAATTTTGGAGGGGACAACACATCCAAACTCCATCACCTATTCTCATGGATTTGTAATAATAAATGAATAAATGAAACAATGAATAAATGTTGCTTGGCATAAAAAGCTCTCAATAAATATTAACTATAACTATTAAAAATTTTAAATATCTAAAAACCAATTGTTTCCTTCTTGTTACTTTTTTCTGTGACCTGATTTTACTCATAATTTATTGACTATATGTTCTTCCCTTCTGGAAATGATGTTCTATTGAAGTTTTGTTTTATTTGATTTTAGAATATTCTCTGACTAACATTTCTTCATCTCTGCCTCATTCATCAGATAGGATTGCAGGGATTCATTTTGGTAGTTCTGCACTTGGTTTTCGGTCACTGCTTGTGCTATTTTCTTGTTCCTACTCAGTGGTTTAAAAGTAAAACCCAAAGAAGAACTAAACATTATGAGAATTTATTGGGACTCATGGTTATCAAAACTGGGAAGAAAAGGACGTCGTTAAAAATAAATCACATGAAGGTAGAGCAGCTGATGACAGCAGCTGTGAAATGGCTGTACATGGTGGGTATCAGTGAACCTCAAAGAAACAAACAAAAAAAACTGCAAAGCCATGAAACTTATATGATTTACAAGGGAAGCCCAAACTTAATGAACAGCCTCTCAAGACTACAGGAGTCAGGAAAGTCACCTCTGGATGAAAATTTGGATAAGACAGTAATACTGAAAGTACTGATGTTCTCTGATCACATGAGAATTACAAGTAAGAATAGAATGAGAAATAAAATAAATGGAAATTTTTTCCATATTTGATTTCTTTATTGGATAACTTGCACTGACATGACAATCTCTTTTGTGTATACCACTATAGATGGGGTGTTTAACAGATGCTTGGTGATGATGGCAATAGCAATGAAGATGATATATTTTTATGAGCCAATGATAGAAATTAGTAGACTAGATAAATTACAATTAGAACTCATTTTGGCAGACATAGGGCCAGGGTATTCTGCGACAGAAAGTTTTCCTTAAGTAGGATTCTAAAGGCTTAGTTGTTTGAAAAATGTAGGTAACAAAAACAAAATAGTTGGTTTACTGCAAAGATGAATGCAAATGTGTAACTTTTTGCCTTTTGCCTGAATGTGAACCTGTCTTTCAACTTTCATGAGCACTAAATTCAGTTAAAAACTAAAAACAAAGATACTGCCAAGGAAATTGAGATGGTAATGTAACACCATGCCTGAGAGAATAAACCATCAAGATGGGATGAACAAAACCAACTGAAATAGAACAAAGGCAAATTTTAACACAAGTCAAGGAAGCTTTCTCTAGTGTTAAAATACTACTAAAAAGAACCAAAATTTCTATTCGTGGGAAGAGCAAGTAAAGAATTTTTCTCAGAATCTATGTAGATAACTCCTATGAGATTATTCAAAATGTGGGGAATATTTTCAGATTTGCCTTTTTTTCCAAATGAAAATTTAAGACATTTCCTGAAACAAGTGATACTTTACCAGAAATAATACATTTAAATTGTCTAAAACAAAAGGCTAACTTCCTCAGGAAAAGAAAACTCAAGTCAGTCACAAATGTTTGGTAACTCTGTTTTAGAAATACATAGGTGGAAATATTTTCATTAAAGCTTTGATACCTTCCCTTCTTTAGAAGAAATCACTCTACTTTGCTAAATAACTGTATTCAGTTATAAATTAGTATTCAATATATATTTGTTTCAAATCTCTATACAGGAAAAAAACCCCACATTCATTCGCATTCCAATATGAACTGTATAAACTTCTAAAATCATCTCAAAAAAGTCACCCTTTATTCTAATTAAATGTTCCTGCTTTTTCTGGTAGTAGAGATTTGAAAAATAACAGTATGCAAGAGTATGACGTTACAGTGAATATAGCCACCAGGTCAATACAATAATTGAATATATGACTTTAAAATCAAGTTTTCCTTTTATGCTACTATTCTATAAATAACATCTTTACTTGTCAAAATTAAAATATCTTTTCATCAAATTTGATATAAATGCACTAGATATGATAACTATATTTATGGCTTAAAATGACAACAATACAATTGTATAATAAAGACTATATATATATCTTTGTCCCATATTTATTTAGATGAAATCTCTTTTTAGGTAATATCATTTGATGGTGGGCTTTTTTGTGCTGCTTAATATTATAATTAATAATTCATACTTTTGTCTTTCTCCTCTCACTCTGACAACTTTTATTTTTAATCGGTGGGCATGTGCCAAATTGGTTTGCTACTTATTTATAATGTAAAATGACAAGGGAATTGAATGTGTGGAATAAGATAGAAAGATTTTCTTTTGTTTGACAAAATTTCATAGTAATGGGGATGTTTTTTGCTTACCCTTATGGGCTCAAGGATTTTAGAGATGTTAGATGAAATGTCATAATCCTCATATGACAACATGTGGTAAATATATTAAATCAAACCGTTCATTCATTATTCAAAATTAATTTTAGCTTTGTGAAGACATCTGGGCACATGCATAAAAAGAGAACAAAAATACCAAAATTTGCAAAAGACTCCCTATTCTGAAAAAATCCTATAGTGCCAATTAAATAAAAATTCTGACCAATTAGTATTCTTTCCTAAAATCTAAAACATACAAATTTAGTAGAGAAAATTTCAAAAACAGAGATAATTTCAAAAATATGGGATTTCCATTGAAAAAATAAAATATTTTGTCTGTGGGGTATTATGGAACATTAAATAATTCTTTCAGTTCTGTCATAACCAGAAACTACACAACCGGAATCCTAGAGCATTGACTGGCTATAACAGAAAATTCACAATGTAGTCTTAAGGACATCAGCAACCAAATCACCAAGGGAGCTGGTTATAATGAAGAATCACAGGCCCACCCAAGAACTACCATAGAATCAGAATCTGTAGAAATATGGCCCTAAAATCTGTACTTTAAGCCAGCTCCTGAAATTAAGATTGAGAACTACAGTCTACGGAAAAACACCAGATCTTCCCATCGTCAGTCTCTTTCAATCTATCCTTTGTGTCAAACATTAAAAATTCAAGAAACATAACAAATTTGATCAAGTTATAAGCTTCCTCAAAGATTTCAGTGTCTCTAATTTCTTCTATTAGTTTAAAAACCATAGTCCACTATCATCAGGCCCTACTTTAGCCCTTTTTCTCTGGCTCTGCCTTTGCTGTCAATTTGTGCTAATCTTTAAGGCTTTGACATCACTCAGTAAGTCTTCAACATTTGGAACAAGGGAACTTTTTCCAACAATTTGGTCCCAGTTCCCATTTAAAACTTGACCATTATTAACAGACAATATTTGTATATAATATTGAAAACTTCAAAATAATTTCATGACCTTAATTATTTTGGTCATTATTAAAATGTAGGAGGTTGTAAGTTGACATTAAGTCAAATATGGGAAATGAAGCACAGGCAAGTTAAATCCTTTAACCAAGATCTGCTCATTTAGCAGCAGAGTCTAAACTAGAGCATAGGTATTCTGACATTACATCACCCTGCCTTTCAACCTGCACCTTGAGCAAACCTTCCCCTGCCTTCATGGAATATGTTCATTTTACGGATTCTGTATCTATGAGATATTTCACCTATGCTTATGTATATGTACTGCTTATCTTTTAAAAATGAACTTGGAAAAACCTAATTTAACAAATGTGTTAGTATAAGATTATGTAATATGGAAAAACCTAGTTTTACAAATGTGTTAGTATAAGATTATGTAATCTGGGGTGGTTCCATTTAAAATGGCAATAATAATGACACTAATGTCAGTCTTACAAGGTACTATTTCTGACCTGGTAAGAGCTGGTTTTTAAAAAACTTATCATTTTGAATTTTCATAATTTATTTTAAGGTTTGGTCCTAATATAGATATGAGAAAGAAAATTTAATTGCTGCCATGTCAAATTTATATCAAAAAGTTACTAACAGCCATGACTACTATTTGGTTAGCTGTATTTCACTATTTAAATATAACAATGGAAAGTGGTGTTTCTAGGATCTCATTCACAATAACTGCTATATAATGAAAGAAAATAGAAACTATTAACATAGGTAAAATGTTAATGAGCTGCTAAATTTTCAATAGACCTCTATCTAACCAGATTATTTGAAAAATGTTTCCTGTGAGTAGAAAACACACACACACACATAACAAACACACATCAAAAAATGCATATTTAAGTTTTTAGGGAAGAATACCAATATATGTTTGTTAAGCACTTTTACTTAAATGGCATTACAGGATCTTTCAGAAAAGGAGTTGATTTAGATTTCAACATTTTTGGTCCCCAAAGGTTGGGGCAGGGGTCAAAGGAGGGAGAGTAGAGTAATGGAGGATGTATGTCCATGTGTGTGAATTTATGTACCTTAAATATAATGAAGAAAAATGTCATTATTCTGTATTTATATATTTTTGTGTGAAACAAGTAGTTTTCTCCATCACTGGAGTTTACATGGGTTCTATCATGACATCTTTGAGAATCCCTTTAAACACGGACATGGATTTTTCCAAATGAAAACTCCCATAATTTGGCTTTATTAACATCTGAATGAACATTTCTATTCGTTTATCCAGAAGAGGGAAATGAGTGCTGTTTAGAGAGCCATCTTTTTCATGATGATCGGCAGCAACGTTTCCCTACCATCAAAAAGAAAACTATAGAAATACAAATATTAGACATACACCTAGATAAAAATAATATCGTAGAGTCTAACTGGTATCTGAGAAGTGAAGACAGGCGAGATGGACTCCTTGGCTTCCTTCTGTCCCAAAATTTCCTGTTTCCTTATTTCCTATGGTTACCACCATGGAACATGTTAAAATCTCAGTAGGGACTCTGTTTCAACTTTTCCTTTCAAAACACAGTAAAAAAGCTTAATGGAAAAAAAATGTCCTTCCTATCTCCATGCCAGGCACAGTGTAAGATCCACAAACTTAAAAGCCAGGCAAATATTCTTTTATGTGCCCCAAAGTTCGGCAAGTGACCTAGTGCTACAAAAATTCCCAAATAGGCATGTGACCTGAGTAATGTGTGCTTTGAGATGAGTCAAGGAAAATGGAACCATCTGTACTCTTATTGGACAGTCAAATAATTCCTCTCTGTCCCTCCAAAAACATAATTTCCACTTTAAGAGAGATATAAGGGTTTGGTTTTTTTTCTAAAAAGGATCTTATTTTTAAAATCGGTGATATAAAATGACTTGAAAAGTATAACCTAGTAAACATAGCTAGAGATAAGCAAGTAGGCTTATAAAACCATGATTGTCTTTAAAGTTTGTTACCTATTCATCTGTTTACTAAGCTTCTTTACGATTTATAGGAGAAAAATCAGGGAAAAAAAAGAGAATGATTAAGTTACAATAACCTTCAAGAGGTTGGGTGTGGGCACCCTTCCTTCTCTAGGATGAAAGCTACCAATGATTGAACTCTTCAAGAGGTGATGGCAGAAAAATAGCAATCAGTTGTAGGGACACATTAGTTTTCATATGTTTACAAAGCTCTGCCTTTTGTTTCTTAAACCTGCATGTTGACAACCCATCATTCCGTTATTGCCCCATATGGGAATTTCAGTGGATTTGTTGTACTTTTCAAGCTTTCAAACTGGAGAAGGACAGAGTAGTAATAGTGGGTAAAATATCATAATAAAGGTTGAGCCCATCAAAGATTGTGCCTAACAAAATACATATATGTAGGAAAGAAGAAGGGCAAAATGGAACTAAGAAGGATACTGTGAAGAAGGTTACAGACAAGAATCCATAGAGAATCCCAAAGTATTCGTTCTCTATTTCATAAATTAAAGTTTCTACTCACTTTACTGATAAAGAAACTGAGGTCATTATAGTAACAACAGCAGCCAGTTCAAGCCAGGTACTAAGTCAAACATTTAAATGTGTCATTTCTTTTAATCTCACAAATATTCTACAAGGTAAGTGTTATTATTTTAATTTTACAGATGAGAAAACTAAAGCTGACAGTGAATAAATAACTTGTCCAAGGTAGCATACAGTGAGCAAGGGGAAGAGCCAAGATATGAATTCACATCCGATTTCAAAACACAGTCTTCTTAAACCTAGGCCTGTGGTTCTTAACCCTGATTACACATTAGAATCACCTGGGAAGCTTTAAAAACTACTGATACTCGGACCCTACCCCAGAACAATTAAATCAGAATTTCTTGCACACGGGCCCTGACATAGGCATTGGTTTCAAAGCTCCCCTGGGTGACTGTGATGCACAGCCTGTGCAGTGAGCCACTGCACTATGCTGTACTGCCTCCTATAAATAGGTCAGTAGAGCTTTGCCAAGGTGTGAGGTAACACAAGAACCCAAGTGTCCGCAGTCTCTTTGCAGTGGCTTTTCCCTTGCTTCACCATGTTCACTTTGCCATGTTCTTTTATTATGACTATTTGGAGAAGTAATATACATGTGGAAATTTTTTACAAAGCATTGTCACAGGAGAGTATGGTTATAAGTCCATCAAAGGGAAACCTGCTCATATCCATCCCAGGCCATGTATGATGACTGAATAAAAAGACAACACACATTTATTACTCTCATCCCCATAAGGGAAGCATAAGGCTGGACTTAAAAGCCCTTCATACCAAAGCTAATCACTAAAATTTGCAATTGCTTCCTCCTCTCCTTTCATAAATCCAATAGGAATAGCTACTAGATCTAAGGGGAAAAGATTGAATTACCACTCTTTACAATGCTGTTTCACTCAGAATTTCAAGGCAACCAACAGTCATTCAAAACATAAAGTAAAGTGAAAATGTCTCTAGTAGAAGAGAAAATATCTGTAGTAGCAAGACAGTAAAATTTGAAATCAGAAGGCCTAGGTTTGTGTCTACACTCTGCCACTTTACTGCCATGACTTGAGGCCCTCTAAGCCTTGATTTCCTTCTTGTACTTAAGCTACATCTCCCTTAGGGCAGTGTTTCAAAAAGTGTGGTTCCTATTAGCATCGCCTGGGATCTTGTTAGAAATAAATATATCAGTCTCTACTCTAGATTCAGAATCAGAAAGATGATGGGGATGTGGCGGGGGGGCGCAGAGGGAAGGGAGGCAGTAATCTGTGATTTAACAAGCACTCCAAATGATTCTGGTCACCTCCAGGTCATTCTGATACATCCCCTTCCATAGGATTGTTATCTAAGGATAAAAGGAGATTGTGCATAAAATTGTTAGTTTTTATTACTATCTACTTAAATCTGAAATCTCAAATTCTCTCACAGAAATATTTAGAGAAATAATGTTATAGCTTATATTAGTTAGATAACAACCTCATTTCTGAATTTCATTTTGAATGTGTAGACGAGGCACAAGTCAACCAGAGGTTATGCAATTAGCTTGGAGTCAAAGAGAAAGCAAGGAGTAGAGCTGAGAAAGAAACCCTGGTGTGAACTTGATTTTAATTCAATCAAACTGTTAAGGTACCAACCACGCACTTTCATCTATAATCACAATGAACCTTTTAATAAACAAGTCTCTATCCTCTTAGCTCAAAAAATGTAGCTTTTTGTATTTTAAAATGGATTGACTTCTACGGTTCTGGGCTAAAGGCAGCTCAAGAGTCAATAGGAATCACAAGCCCTCTCTATATGAGTAGGTGAAATGCAGACAGTACTCCTCTTCCTTACTTTACACTTCTGATTATTGCACTGTTCGAAACCATGATAAATAAAGTGCTTATCTAGTGGTTGAATTTGCACATAAATATATAGACTTCTATAACATTATTTGGATACTATAAAACATAAGCTGGATTTTAGGAGATGCTTTGGGATGTTTTTTTCCCCACCCTCCTGTCAGAGGCACTCTTTTTCCTGTAATTTATCTGACATAGCTTCTAAGACATTTGATACTTTTACATGAAAGGGTGCTGAAAAACAAAGAGTGAGGGAATGGGTTGTTAATGAAATTCTCTGATTGTAAAAAGCACTTTGGAATGATCAGGTGGTAAATAATAATAAGAGAAAATAACATAAAGTGCTTAGGTGCTACAGCAATAGTCACCATATAAATGCAGACAAGATCAGACATGAATAGAATTTGCATTTTATGTAGCTGCTGTGTGTGTATATAGAATATACAGTAGCTAATTTTTCAATAATACTGGTAAAATATTGTTCAAAATCTATTTTTGCTGTCTTTTCACTTTAAAAGGCATCATACAGAAAAACACCCATCTGTCCTAGTGACATGGTGAATGTGGACAGAGAGCCTAGAAAAAGAGCCTCTTTGCATACATAAAAAAGAAAAGAGCTCAAAGAAAAGGAGAGAATAGAGAAGAGAAAATAGTAACACTATCAAAACAGCTATGCAGACATACACAAAGGTGATCTTTGAGAAACATCAGGAATAAATAATTCTGTTAAAGTGTGGCAGAGGAACTGCAATGAAGATATATGGTCATATACCAAAAACACAGACATGTGTTCTTTCTGTTTGCTGTGCTATTTTTTATAGTGGTGGTTGTTTTTGAATGGAACCTGGGAGAAGATAGTAATAAGTATGGTTTTGTTGTTTGTTGTGATTGTTGCTGTATAGTATAGCTACTACACCAACATCGACTCCATACAGACTCTTCTAACAGTTCCACAAACTCAGTGCTATCATGAATTTTCCTTCAATTTTCCTGTTATTTGCTGTTAATACATGCTCATAACCCAATGCCTATTAATTAGGTATTCTAAGTCCTTGTTTATGGTTACTCTCCTTTTAAAGAGATGGAGGAGCTGCTAAGAGTTAGGGAGATTCTCTCAGGCACAGGGAATGAGTCTGATTAGGATTCTGAGAAAGCAGAGGGTCAAGATAAAAAGATCACTAGCCAAACAATACTGAGCACTGAAAATTGAATAAGCCAAAAGACACAATTCTTTCCCTTCCTTTATTCTGTCCTTTTGTCAAATAAAGGATTGTTTCTAAGATCTTTTCTTTCGCTGGTCTTTAAAAAGTCAGATTAGACTTGCACAACCAACTATATTTCAAAATATCTCAAATTTCCAACTTGGAAGAAGACACATAAACTTTCTCAAAGAAACTGACAAAAATCAACTCTGCATATTCACAAAGCTTTCACTTACTTATAGAACAGGAAAATGGAGAGATAACTATCAGCATAAGAAAGAACCAATAATAATAATAGTAATAATAATGATATTAATACAATACTTCGGATTCTAGAGCACAATTTATCACAAAGATTCACCTGTATTATGGAAGACTCCCAGACAAGGAAGGTCATTAAGCTATATTTTCATCTTCAGGATTCAGCCAAAGTCGGATTCTCCCGAAAGCTGTAAATGCTCTCAGAACAGACTTTAGTAATGAGATTGGAATGAACACTGGCACTATGGCATAAAAGCATCTCCCTGCCCCTTGTTCTAAAAGTTAACTATTAAACCATGTGTCGTTCATTCTGATTTGGTTTACTCAATTCTAGAAACAAGGACGTGCTGATCAGATTGCCCTGGGCAACTGAACACCTAGTGAAGCCTTTGTGAAGACAGTGTTCTTTCTTCCCACCAACACTATCCAAAGGGCTTCTATTATCAGACAATCAATTCTGTGTTACTAGTGAAGGATGGAAAGTATCTTCTTTTGAAGAACAAGTTCTTTCCTTCCCTGAGTTTTTAGGGGTTGGGGTTCACCCAACATTTAAGTACTTAATCTCCCTCTAACCGCCCCCCCCCCATTCCCTTCTTTCTACTCTAGTTTATTCTTTTAATTATTTACAGATTGCTTGTGTGGACACTTAGTTCTAGAAGTTGGCTGATTTTTTCGACACCTTTTAGTGGAATGTAATAATAGACACATGGAGAGGGAATTGGTCTTAACGGTATTTTTAGGTTTCATCTGTGACAGAGATCTTTTCCCTTTATTGATTTTTCTCATGCACTGTCCACTCTACAGCTTGAAATGGCTACAGCGATCTTTGAAAAATTGGTTGTTAGTCACTGTTCAAACCATTTTTCAAAACAATTGTTGCAAGCTTCATTTTACTCTCTGTTATAACGAGGGTTTTGTTAGGGTTGGTTTCGTTTTCTTTGTGGAGTCATGCTAGCAGAGAAACACAGACTAGAACAGGGCTTTTAAGTGTGTTATGATTGGGATTATAACCATATTGAATCTATATTCAAAATTTAGTAGGTTGAGACACTGCAGCTAAAAGGAAAAAGAGGTAGTAAGTCTTCAACATTTTTCACAAACATGAACACCAACTCATGCAAACATTAAAATTCACCAAGCAAATGATACCCCACTGTTAGGAAGATATTTTCTCGTGTCAAGAATTCATGGGGGGTAGAGAGGGGATGATGGGATGTATATATGTGGAATTTTCCTTCACATTTTTGATAGTGACTACCTGTGAATATGTCTTACTACTTATGTAATACTTACATTTGTAATACAATACAGTTAGGCCAGAAACACCATGACAGAAAGTCAGTTTTGATTAGACCCAAGAATAGCAAACTTTAATTTTTAAAATGCTAATGTTTTAGAACTGTTAATTTTCATTTATATTTCCAAGACTCAATATTTTAAAGAAAAAGAAAATAAATGTTGAAGATCTTTGGGATGAAGAGAAAGGTTGAAAATAGCTGATGGCATTCAGATTTCTAAACTATGGCAATATTTAGCTTTTAAAAAACCAGGATTTGGGGCAGAGGTTCATAGTGATTTTTGATAAATACACAATAAAACTTTTTGAATCTTCAAAAAGTGAAAGAGAAAAGCATCTATCCCACTTTAAATTTAGAATAATAAATAATAGTGAAGACATATCAAAATTGGTAACTACTGGAGTTTGAGAGAAGGACACTGAACATTCACTATAATCAGAGGAAGGGTGAACATGAGAGAGACAGCCCAAGAAAAGCACCCGTAATGTGTAATCTAAAAGCCCAGCATCTTATGATAAAATTGTTACAGTTTTCTTTTCAGGGAAATATTTGAAGAAAGATGGTTCTGAGATTTTTGATGTAGTTTCTTTTCTTTTTTTCTCTCTTTAAGCTAAAATTTCCTCTAAGTTCCAAATTTCAGGAGTTCCTTTTAGAGGTTCTAACCCAAGTGAAGTAAATAGTGGTGGCAAAGTTGCAAACTAAACTAATCTACGCTAACTCCCCAGTCCTTGTCTAAAGCAAGGTCTTGAGGTTTGGAGTGCAAGCTGATGAAATCAGAGGTCCAGCTGCACAAGGGCAAAGAGGAAAACCAGGCAGGAGTACTACCCCGGAAATTGAGATTCTTGATTTGAAGGCCAGTTTTATCACTTCTTTATTGTATGTGGCAACTATTGCCAAATTATATAACCCTGTTCTCAGTAACCCTGAGGAAGAGACAATGTGTTAGTTGTTTGGTATATATCTCCCAAACTGTAAACTGTAAAGTGATATTAATGTCCCATAAGAGAAACACATAGACTTATGCTGAATGCATTAAAACTATATTAAATGTTCACATTATGAAACTACTATAATTATAATAATAACAATTTTTCAGAAAAATTTGGTCGGAAAAAGGTCTATAGGATGTATTTACTGAGAATAATGAACAGATTTTAGTTTTGGAGAAAAAGACCAGGACAAGTCACAGGAGGCTCTTGATGTGACGTCAGAAATCTCTGGTCTGTGAACCACCCATTTTAAGCCCTAGTTTCTTCAAAATTAGTAATAACATGTCCCCTGATACCAAAGGGATCAACAAAGAAAGTAGCCTATACTCATGTGCTTTTTCCCTTCTGGACATCTAGTGAATCCATGGACTTGGGTTTATATTTCTATTAAATGTTAACAATAAAATCTCATCATCACTTTGTTTGCTTTGATGAATTTGGGTATGCCCCCAATTAAATTATACTACAAACTTCTTTCCCACTATCAGTATAATGTAAATACATAACCAGGCACAAGCATGTACTAATGGAGAAAGGATGATTGTTAGCGTCTTGGTACCTTGGTGAAAATAACCTATTTTCACCCTTTAAAAAGTCATTTAACCTCTCTAGGTCAAGATTTTCTTATATATTAAATGAAGATAATGGTACCTATTTCACAGGATTGTTTTAAGAATTAAATGTAAAATGCTTGGCACAGAGATGTCACTCAATAAATGGCAGTCAAATCACTGAACGTGGTAAAGTCCACATAAAACATTTAGCTAGGACTGTTGCTCTGTGAGGTAGGTCTGATGTCCATGCTACAAAATCCATTAATCCTAAATAGTTTGGTCATTTTAGCAATACTCTTTAGAGATTTCTTAAATGACATTTCCCAAAGGTCAAGCTAGCTTATGGTTATGTGGAATTGCTGCACTTAAAAGAGAGCTTTATTTGGTTCATAAATAAAGTCTTGCTCCCTAAATCCAGGATCATAAAGACCTTCTACCATAAAGGATAAGAGTGACATTTAAAAAATCAGCTTTTTAAATAGGAAATAAATGCTTATTATCAGGATGACAGCAAGTGCCCCAAGTCAAAGCAACATAGAGAAGAGAAATACCCTATATAAACAGCCTGCAGATGAAGAATTGAATGACCCTTTAAACAGTTGAGAGAAGTGAAAGAGTAAAGAGCGATACAGAGCCCTTTCAGACCATAGCTTAAAAAGAGGTAAAAGGTGAGAGGTAAAGAAACACTCAAGAATACAAATCTGTGGGAAGAAAAGCAATCAGAGCAGAATGCCTAGGAATTGAGAAGCACTTAGAAATGAAACCTTAAGTTGTATATTCCAAGGTGGTGGTAGCTGCAGAAAATACAAATATTGATGGGTTAAATCAGGACTGAGGAAAATATAAAGCCAAATATGGGCAGTTCTGAGAGGGAAAAAATAGGCAGCTTGGTACTCAACTGTCATCACAATTCATTTGTATTTCACATCCTACTGTTTGTGACATTAACAGCATTTCGAATTTAGCAATGAACTATTTTTATATTGTGAATCTCTGCAGCCATTTTCCATATGTAGCTACCAATGCAACTAGTAATAATAGCCTTTTGATCTTTAAAATGCTTTCAATTAATACTACTCTAATTAGGGGTTACTGAAGAGTTCTGTAAGTTAATTCCCTTTTTCTACTATTTGAACTGCAGTGTTGTTTGTCCCTGCTATTTATTTGCATTAAGCCCAAATTATTTAATCACTTTAGTAACAAACCCTTGGGTGGCATTCGCTTCTATTGTTATTTTTCAAAAGAATAAGTTAGTTTTAGATTTTTAAACTATATTTTCACTTAACTAGAATAACTAAAAATTTTTTTTCATGAAGTAATTTAAATAGATCAAATTTACATGTAGACTTTCTGTGTTGCAAAGATTAAGCAAAGCAATTTCAAGTGTTATTATTTATTAATATATATAAATCATATATATTATATATGTTTATGTTAATGAGCATATGGTCAGTATACACAGGATTTTTATGTCTTACTATTTTTGTGGTTATTGCTGTTGTTAACAAATATCATTTATTGAGTACCTATTATGTTCCAAGAACTCTACTAGGAACTATACACACACAGCATGCAATGAGGTTATTATTACTCCATTTTCCATTTGAGGACTTAGGCACAAAAAGTAACTTGTTTGGGATCATATAACTTGTAAATGGTAGAGATGATAACCACACACAGAGTCCACTCTGTGCAACTATAGAGTCCATATTCTTTTCACTGTATAGTTCTGCTTTTCAAATTGAAGTGAGCTAAGCCTACAGTTTTAAAAAGTTAATACAGTGTAATGTGTTGTCAAGATTCCACATAACTGCTTCTTTTTTAATATGTTGTTATTCCATCGTGTCACCATTCTTTTAAAATTGTTTATACTTCCACAAAACATCTGGATTGATGTTCACATGCTTTTTAAAATAAGATATAATTGAATTCAGTAAACATTCTTTAGGTGTCTATTATGTGGCAGCATCTAGACTACTTATCTTTGTTCACTAACTATCATGCTAAAACACAAATCTGACAATTAGAATCTTCTCCTTCCTGAAGATGCCCTCTTTAGGTAAAATTGTATTTTTAATCTTTTTCCATCTCTGATGATATAAAGAAAGGTGGAACTATCTGAAAAACATTAAGGATTTGTATTTAAAAGTTCCTTTTAATAAAACAAACTTAGTTAATCACAAATTGTTGCAACAAAATCTGTAACATGAAGGGAATTTAAGGCAAACTTAGACATCTCTACCTAGAAACAGAAATGTAAACTGCACAATATCATTTAACTACCGAGCTAAATCATATTATAATTTTTATCTATAAAACCCAGATTCTTAATGTGTGTTGCAAAGATGATATCTCTGACGCAACCTAAGTAGGAAATGTGTTTTAAGTTTTTTTGTCAGTAGTGATAATGGAGCTGTACTGGACGAAATACATTTTCAGCAAGTTTCCCTGGTAATGAAAATAATTATAATAGTATAATAATAGTAATAGTAATCACCATAATAATGATGTAATTTATTGAATACTTTACAATGTGCCAAGTATTAAGATTAGCACTTTTCGTACATTATCTTATTCATTTCTCAATATATCGCATGAGGTAACTACTGTTAATAATCTAATTTAACATAAAATACCTAGGAATTAATTTAACCAAAGAGCTGAAAGATCTCTACAATGAGAACTATAAATCACTGATAAAAAAAATTGAGGACACAAAAAATGGAAAGACATTCCATGCTCTTGGACTAGAAGAATTAACATTGTGAAAATGTCCATACTACCCAAAGCAATCTACAGATTCAACACAATCCCCATCAAAATACCAATGACAATCTTCACAGAATAGGAAAAACAATCTTAACATTCATATGGACCAGCAAAAGACCTCAGATAGCCAAAGCAGTCTTGAGCAAAAATAATAATAATAATAATAATAATAAAATAAAGCATTATCTGATTTAAAATTATACTACAAAGCTATAATAACCAGAACAGCTTTGCAGTGGCATAAAAACAGACATTCAGACCACTGGAATAGAATACAAAACTCAGAAATCAACCCATATACTTATAGCCAACTGATATTTGACAAAGGCAAAAGGAGCATACATTAAGGAAAGGACTGCCTCTTCAATAAATGGTGCTGGTAAAATGGATATCCATATGTAGAAGAATGAAACTAGACCTGTACTTCTCACCATATACCAAAATCAACACAAAATGGATCAAAGACTTATATATAAGACCCAAAACTATAGAACTACTAAAAAAAACATAGCAGAAACACTTCAGTAAGTAGGACTGGGCAAAGACTTTATGAATAAGACCCCCAAAGCACAAGCACCAAAAAGATTATATCAAAACCAAACAAATGGATTATATCAAACTTAGAAGCTGCTGCAAAGTAAAAGAAACAGTTAACAGAGCAAAAGACAACCTAGAGAATGGGAGAAAATATAAGCAAACTATGCATCTGACAAGGCATTAATATCCAGAATATACAAGGAACTCAAATAACTTAACAGTAAAAAAATCAAGTAACCTGATTTAAAAATGGGCAAAGGAGCTGAAAAGGCATTTCTCAAAGGAAGATATACAAATGGCCAACAGACACATGAACAAATGTTCAATGTCACTCAGCATCAGGGAAATGCACATTAAAACCACACTGAAACATCATCTCATGCTAGTTAGACTGGCCATTAGCAACAGAGAATAACAAATGCTGGTGAGGATGCAGAGAAAGGAGAACCCTCCTACACTGTTGGTGGGACTGTAAATTAGTGTAGTCATTATGGAAAACAGTATGGAGGTTCCTCAAACAACTACTGATAGAATTGCCATACAATACAGCAATTCCACTGCAGGGTGTATACCCAAAGGAATGGAAATCATGTTGAAGGAATACATGCAATCCCATGTTTACTGCAGCTCTATTTACAATAGCTAAGAGTTGGAACCAACCTAAATATCCATCGATGAATGACTTAATAAGGAAAATGGGGTATATATACACAATAGAATACTACTCTGCCATAAAAAGGAACAAAATAACTGCAATTTGCAGCAACATGGATGAACTTAGAGAAAATTATGTTAAAAGAAATAAGCTGGCACAGAAAGAGAAACACCACATGTCTTCCTCTTAAGTGGGAGCTGGAAAAAAGAAAGAAGGAATGAAGGAAGGGAAAGAAGGAAGGAAAGAAGGTAGAAAGGAAGGAAAGAAGGGAGGGAGGAAGGAAGGAAGAAAGGATCACAATAATTCATTGAACTTTCAAAAAGAGAGAAAAGAATTGAAGCCACAAGAGGTACAAGGGGAAGAGGGTTAGCAAGAAATTTTGGTAAAGGTCCACAAAAATGATTATATTGTCTAATGATAAATACAGTAATTTTTTAAAATCTCGTTTGACAGAAGAGTACATTGAGACACAGAAGTTCAATAACTTGGCCAAGATCACACAGATAGAAAAGAGGTATGGCCATGATTTGAACCCAAGGAGTCTCACTCTCATATCTACTGAAGATGGGAGTTATGGCAGGTGGTATGACATTTGTTCAGGAAAATACTGCATTTGTGCTGTTCTACCTGTATCACTAAGGTTGGGGCCCATTTGGTTTGTGAGCCCAAATGTGAAGACAGCTAACATGAATTAAAGTTTGAGTTGCTGCTATTCACACTGCCTGTCAATTAAAATGCTCCCTTCTGAGAGCTGTGGCTGGCGGGCATAACCCTTAGAACAAAATACATGCTCAAAAAAGTATCTGATGAATGTTAACAATGGTTTCTCTAAGTGATGAGTTTACAGGTGATTTTCCTTTTTTTAAAAGAATACATTTTCCTATTTCCAAAATATTTTCACCATGGGCACATATTACTTAAGTGATCAAGGGGAAAATTAGAATTTTACTTAAAAAAAAATCTTTTTGTTCCATTTTACTATTAGATTGTTAGTCTCAGTTAAAACATGACCCCATCTGAGAAGCCTTTCCTGTCACTCTACTCTCTGACCTTTTCTAGGATAATACTCCTTACTCTGTCCTCCACAGAATCTTATCAAAGCCACATACTATTATTGTTAATTATCAGTCTTCTCTACTTTATGTTAAGTCCCTTGAAGGTTGACTCTATAACTTATGTACCTCTTAGATCTCTACACATGCTGAGTGCCTACCACTCAGTCCAATGAAAAAACCCAGGACACACATACACTAGAACAAGCAAAGAGTTGAAAAGGAATGACCTTATTGTCGACTGCACGCTATTTGTTCCTCACGGGTGACTTGTTTTTCCCTTTACACTATGTGTAAGTCCCCGCAGAAAGAAACTTCTCACAACAAGGAGTGTTCTGAATTGACTGGTCTGTTACCTGGAGGACTTTACAAATGCATCAAGGAATATATATATTTTTGTACACATACATTATGAAATTACATGAGGATAATTAGAAGTCATGGGAACACAAGAGTCAATGTCACAAAATGAGGCATACTATTTTTGTGTTTATATTACTTTATATTTTATATTTAGTAATTTTACCCCCTTCCTATTATAATATAAACTTCATTAAATTAGAAAATTTTATTCACCACTGTATCCCTAGCTCCTAGAAGAGGGCATGGCAATAAATTTTCAATAAAAATATGTTGAAAAGAGGGAAAGGGGAAAAAAAAAAGATACAGAAGTTCTCACAATATTTCTTACATTGTTCTGGAAAGTATCCCCAAAACTTTTGCAGGAAAACGTGAATCACCAAGGAAATTAAAAGCTCTCATCCTATTCCTAAGACCAGTTATTTACCTCATTAATTTGTTCATGTGCAATATATGACTTCTAGCCTGTTGATACCCAGTTTCTAGCACTGCTATAACCTGTGGAGTAAACAGTTCCAGGAAAGTAGTTTTGGCTCCTGCATATTGTACCTCACTTGCCAACTAGGGATTCTGCCACCATTGAGGCTCCAGTATCTCTTACAGGTCAGCTGGGTCACCAGAAGGACAGGGGAAAGAGACAGGCAAGTTCTCATAATGTCTAGTGCAGTCACACATTTCCCTCCTCCTCTCAAAAAGGATCCTGGTAACAAATCACGGATTGATGATGGGAGAAATGGATTTAGGAGGTCCCCGCGACACCTCTCATCCCAGGTTTGGCAGACAGAGTTCCCCACTGGAAAGAAGAGGAGAACCCTACAGTGGTTTCTTATGTTTTGCAGCATCCAAATTGTAGTAGGGTACTATACGGAATTGCTATTGACAAATGCATATTTATGGTGATTAATACAATATGGAAACTTGAATTACACTCAGAGGAGACTATGTAGCAACTCATAGTTGTCCTAGTATGGATAAGATAGTACCCTAATAATAATAAAATTATCCTATGATTTTTTTTTTTTCAGACAAGGGACTCTTTTTTATTCATCTGTGTATCTCTTTCTAACCAGATCAAACATATGACTTGGCATATAGTAGTTCTTAATAAATTATAGCTAAAAAAAAATTAAAGAATACTTTCTAAAATAAGATGTGGCTTAAAGGATTCAAATGAATTTAGAATGTTTTTCTAAGCTAGATATTTCCAGTATTATTAGCAGGTAATCATCACATATTATTGAATATGCATTAGTATTTTAGTCAGTTCTAATGTTATAAACCCTCACCAACTGCGGTAGCGAAATCCTACCATTTTATGTTCATATACTAGAAATTTTAAAGTCACAATTTTAAAACAGTGATTTTCGAATCACACTTTAGTGTGCACAGCTAACCTGAGTAGTTTCCTAAACTTCAGATTCCCAGGCACCATCTTCAGAGCTTCTGATTCAGGAATTCTGGAATGCAGCCCAGAGTCTCGACTATTTTAACAAGCACCCTGTGTAATTCTGATACAGGTACTCAGTAGGAAATCCTGATACAGGTGGTCCTTGGACTACCTATTATAGATTGGGGGATAAGGTAATATAAAAACTAAATCTTCACCTTTTTAATATGGAGAGAAGACTAGTCTATTAAATGTGACTTTACCATCAAAATTGCTTCAAAACGATGAGGCAGTTTGCTTTTTGAAAATTAACCAAGGCAGGATGTGAGGGCAAGAAACATCACATTTCAAGTTAGAAAGGGTTCTTTTTAAAACTTCAAAAAGACTGACAATCTGCTTAAAGTAAAAGTGAAAGAAGAATGGCAGCAGCACAGAAATGCTTTATGAACAATTTAGGGAAGCAATATTTATTTGATACAATGGGTTTAATGGTTATTATAAAAGTGGCTGCCTTTGAAATCTTTGATTTCTGTTAAACAATATGTATTTATTTATATGAAATAATTTTTAATATTCTGCCCTTAACTTTCCATTTTCCGCAAGATCTTGGCTTGCCAACATTATTGCATTAACCATGTCTCCCCCGCTGACCCCCGCCTCCAGAAATTTATGCCTTGGGATTAAAAAGGGATTACTCTAGTCTACTTCCACACCCATGTACCAGGGAAGGTACTGCTTCTGCTTCTGCCCGGGTCTTTAGGTCTTTGCAGCCTATAATTATTTTCAGTTGGGAGTTGTCCTAGCACTGACTTCTCTAAAAACTATAGTCTGTCATTTTTCAAGAGCATTTCTGATGAATGATGAAAATTATTTTATTATTCTTATGGATGTTGTAAATTGCATAATTTGTCATGCTGTTCTCTTTGACTTGGCTGCAAGAAAGTTTCAAGTCAAATGTATAGCACTTCACTGAACATAGTTTGTATGCTGAACTCATTCCTGACTCCATTTTTATATCCTTACCCTTGTTTATTGTTTTGTTTTATTTTACGTTTCTTAGTTACTTCTAATTCATGTATTTTGCTGTATTATATGTTTATTTTTCTTTCTCAGCCATTTTACTTCCCACATTTGGAACAAGGTGTCAGAAATAAACAAGAGTGCAAACATGCATGTGCACGTGTGTGTGTATTTGGTGTGTGTGTGTGTGTGTGTGTGTGTGTGTGTGTGTGTGTATATTATACAGCCAAAATAAAAACTAACCTCCTAAAATGAAAAAGATATTTCATATTCTTTAGGCTAATAGATTCAATCGATTATTTGCAGTATTGCTATTTACGGAGGTTTAAAATTTAAATGCCACCATGAGAAGATACATGTGAAACTGGACAGGTATTTTCAGCACAAGATCACTAATTCTGATATCTTTCAGTTCTGAAAGCCAGCTGTAGCTGTTCTAAAATCTTTGTGTTCGGTCTTTAGACCATACAAAAAATCCTTGGCTTAATCAGCCTACCAAAGTATACAACTGAAAACATATTTTTCTTTTACAAGATTATATATGTATACAGGATACATTCACACATGTATTTTTTGCTTACAATCTTTAAACCAAGCATTTCAGTACTTTGACTTCATTTTCTTTTAATAAAATAATTATCATTAAGCATCAAGGAGTGATTAATCATCTCAATACTGAAAAATTACATTCAGGCTGAGTTTAGTTTACTTTCTGAATTTTCCTCTGATAATGATCCAGCCAGTCTCGGTCTGATTCTAGTAAAACTCACGTGAGATAGAAAAACACTAAATGGGCACTAGACATCTTAACAATGATACTCATCTTGATTTGTCTTTATATGACCACCCTGAGCTGAAATACTACTTTTGTTGAGACTTACATATGATTTTTTTCTTTTATTAATTTCCATATCTCATATCCTTCCAGATGCCAAAGGAATATAGAACCACCTAGGAATAATGACAGTTTGGACTTGATTTTTGGTTTTTGTTGTCCCTCTTCCCCCAATATGGGCAACCAATAGCTGATTCATACTTCCATTACATCACAGTTGGATTACAGAAGTGCTCTTTTGTCTGGCCTCCTCATGTCTTTTGCAACTAACTCATTTGCAGATAGTCCAGAAGCTAGCAGCTGGACTTCATTTTTGTTATAAGTCACCATTTTACAATGTTTCTCTAAGTCACTGTGAGTTTCACTGATGACAAGTCCAAAACTCCAAAAGGTATTTAGATTTTAGTGGGTTAAATCAGAGAGAAAGGATTACCATTAACTAGCTGTAGGTTCATGCCACCAGCTACACTTTGCCATTCATTCCCCATATATCAAAAAATTATAAGGATACTAACTATTTTCCCACAGAAGACTAATAAAACAGTTTGCAAAAGTAAGTAGTTGCAAAACATTTTTAAAAATCAGAGCACTGTATTTTTTTAAATCTTGCATAGAACTCTGGTTAAATTTTTGAGCCTTTCCAAGTTCTCATAATTCTGTGGTATTCATAATAAAGCAGGCAGATGGTTTAGTCTTTGAACATATGCTTTAAATGCCCCCTTTGGTATTTCAAAATAATGGACCAAATTTTGCCCTCAGATAGTCACAAAAAACTTTAAGGAGGCTGCCTTTTAAAATCTGAGGAGAGAATGTGATCTAGTAGGATTAAACCTTTAAAAATACATTTTTTAAATTTTCTTATGAGCTATATTCTACATTCTAGGACAAACTAGAATTTGTCTAAAATTTTTTTATATAAAATAGGATATAGTAAGGAAGAACCCTAGCCAGTACAATATTGTATGGTTTAAAGACTAGATTAGAAGGCAAAATATGTTTTATTTATTTATATTTTAAAATTCTGATTCTCTAAAATCTTATGAAAGAGGCGACTGGTTTATTTTCTGTATGATTGCCAGATTTTCCATTTTTATTATTATTCCTATTATTATTTCAATCATGTAGATGTTTTATTTTTAAAGCACTTTGCAATTATTAATTACTTAATTTAGTCTAAATTATGTTTATGCCTTTGTTTTAAATCCATGTTATTCACAATTATTACAACCCTAAAATGCTATTTCACCAGCCAGTTATTCTCATTTCAAAAACAGTTCATTGTCAATGAAAGCACATTTTCCGGGTTTTTACAGAATATGCAATTCATCCTCGGTGGATATACATATTTGGGTAATGCTGTTCACATAACCTAGCTATACCTATAAGAGTATCTCTGTTTCTTAATCTCTATGTTTTACATAGAATGAGCCTTCATTTCCACACTTACCATACTTCTACATATTTAATTTTGAAAAAAGCTCTAAACTGATCTCTCCTATCTTGCAATGTCCACAAAACTCAGTAATCTGATAAACATCACAGATAAAAAGACCACACAATTGACAATAACACTTTGGTTATTACAGAAGTCCTAAGTTTAAGTAACTATTCCAAAACTATAAGGTCCCTTTAGAAATTCTCAACAAGGACTAGCTTGGTACTAATGTAAAATGGTGTTTACTTTGAAAAATAAATGCAATAGTTGTGCCCAAATGTGTTTGGGACACTGTTAAGACGCGTCATAATCAACAATGTTGAAAATAATTAAAGATCTTTAAATTAAGTGATAAATTTATACACAAGTCCACAAATATCTGAGCAAAGTTTGTAACTATTATTGGGACAAGATTAACATATTCTTCTGCTGATAAAGACAAACAACTTTGAGAAAACCTTCTCTCCTTCTCACGTCTCTAACTTTCACAATAAATGCAGCACTAAAACTCAATTCTCAACTTAGAAATATTCTGAGAAGTATTCCAATAAACAAGTTGATTTTAAAAACTCACCAGACTAACAGTTATGCTTTCCCCCTATTTTTCCCTTGCTTTCCCTTGTTCTTTCACTTTCCATGCACACACAATCACACTTACCTGCACAAGTCTGAAACATCAGTTTATGTATTTTTTTTGAAATGTATTCTGTACCGATGCATTTTTCTGTGTTTCTTTCTAACCCTCGGGAATGTTAAGAATTTAGGAAGAGAGCCACAGCTTAAGAGAGCAATTATTTGCCAGTAAATACTCAATTTGCTTGTCCTGTGATTTTTCTTTTAACTTGCATATTCAATAATCCGTCCCTGACTGCGTCACGAGCACAAAAAGTCTTTTCTCCAAAGGAGAACACTTTCACCAATCAACCTTCAGCCATGCCAGGGCACTGCTCGTCAGGATGATTTGTTAGCTTTAATTAATAATTCCTCATGTTGGCTATTTTCACAAATAACGCAGTGAGACTGGGACGCTAGATGGCTATGATTCAGGCTGATAAAACTACAGTGGAAAGTGGGTGGGTAGGGGTATAGGGGAACTCGGACGCCGTATATAAACACCTCTAATCGTAGTCTTTCGGTTTACAACATAGAGGACATCTCAGCTGAATTACAACGTTATGTCCACCAATTTGTATTCAGATGGAAGCCATATGTTCCTCCACTTTATCTGCTAGGGCCTCCCCGGTGCCAACACAGTCATTGGGCAGGCAACATTTACAAAGGAGGTCTCTAGCCTCCGGATTGCAAAAGTTTACTGCAGGGTGAAGTTGAGAAATCAGGCATATACGGCACTTCTCACTGAGCTTGTGTAACAGTCTGGAAACACAGAAGAACGAGTTATGAGTGTCAGATTTTCTCTTATCCTGCTGTGTGATACTGGTCATTTCATTTAGCCTTTTTAAAAAATCTCATACCTCATTCTCAAAACAGCAACAATGGCTGATTTGTTCATGCATTCCATAAACATTTACTGGCTCCCAATTAAATGCCACACATTTTATTAAACGCTGAGAATTTTGTTTAAAAGTAGGACTTTTCCAGTTAACTGACACAATCAATGTATTTTTCTTATTAATGCGCTTGAACAAAGCCACCAAATGAGGAGTGTGCAAATAAAAATAAGGATTCATAATACTTTCTGTGTGGTTCAACCAAATAATCAGTAATTGACAGCACATTTAAGTCTACTGTGTAAAAGTGATTGATGCCTAGAGTAAAAACTAAGAATACGAACAGTTAAAAAAAAAATCTTATTTTATCAAAGATTAGAAAATTTCTCTCAAAGTGACCAGAGCATTCAGAAGCATAATAATATGTTCATAAGCAATTTCAAAAGGTTCACAAGCACTTGAAAAACATGCAAGGACATAGGAAATTTTATTTTATTCATGTCCCTGACCTAATGTGTGTGTGGTGTGTATGTGTGTGTGTGTGACTACAAGTTCATTAATTTATTGGATAAGTATTTATTGAGTACCTACACTATCTCAGGAACTGAATAATACTGGGCATCCAGAGATAATTAAGGCACAGCCTCTGTCTTCAAGAAGCTCATAATTTAGTTGCTAGACTCTAAAAGAGAAAATACACACGTAAACAGAAGTCTGTAATAAAATATAGCAAGGTCAATGACACAAATATGCATACAAGTATAGAATGGGGCTCCCAGAAGTGATGTATGAACTGTTTCTAATGGTAGAGTAGGAGTACCGTGGTAGGAAGAACATTCTAGGAAAAGGGAAACCTTTGAACCCTTTCTAAAACTATTACTAGAATCAGATTACCAGTTCTAAGAACCATGAGATTTAATGAATGATAATTTCATATAAATGTTTCAAATAGAAAATACTTCAGGATTTAAAAATAAATTTATTTTTATTTATTTTTATCAAATCTGATAAAAATTTTATCAGATTTGATAAAAATAAATTTTTACAGATTTTATCAAATCTGCTTATTTATCAACTGGAAATCCTAATTAGTAATAATCAAAAGTATGGAAGATTACTTCATGTCCTCTTTCTCTGAGATACCTGGATTGGTAAAAACAACTTAGTAAAATTTTGGCCTGGTTCAATCCCTGCTGCCTGAGTTTCTAGCCTTTTGTAGGGAATCTTATCTTCTGGTTGAAATGATGACAAGAATAAATTATTACTTTTCTGTTTTCAAACTTATGTATTTTCACATACATATATAAATACCTAACACCAAAAAATGCCTTACTGATACCTAGATAATGAAGGAAGAAAAAAGTGATTTAACACCAGATTCAAATTTAGATTTTTGTCTAAACAAAAATTTTAGAACTCAAATACTCTAAATTATTTAAAAATAAATTTATTTTTAAAAGACCCCCCAAAACTATGATATCTTGACATCATCAGAAAAGTATGCAGCATCTCTACCACTGGCACAGAGAGTGACATATATTGTCTTTTTCACTTTTGGTGCGTTTCAGTTGTCTCAGGCAAATAGGAGGCACGCATGACACAGATTGCCTTTTTGTGTTTTCTAGCCCATTTATCTTCTTTTACTATGTTCATACTTGTATAGCTTCTATTTTCATTGCAAGATAAGATAAATCTTATCTGCATGACTATTAAAGGAAGGGGAAAATCTATATCCATTTAATGGTCACACATACACGTCTAGCCAAAGAGCATATGCTATATAGTACTAACAGTGTAAATGTTAAGTGAAGAAAAGAAATGATACTCCCAAACCCCAAAAGAGTCTATTTGAAAGCCAACAAATGCTTATGGAAACTGCATAGAGTTCTTAGTGGTACTGAACATTTTGTTTTATATTATATTCAACAGTATGAGGCAGCAACCAGAATACTGCATTTACCACAGATCAGTAATGCCTAGCCATTTGAAAAATGTATATAGTTTATTAGTCCATTCAACACATATTTATTGAGCTCCTACTATGCATGCAATGAACACTTAGTAATTGATTTTTATTCATGTAATGCTTATATATAAGAAAAGTTAGTATTTATTGAGTACTGACTATATGGTAGAGACTAATCTAAGGACTTTACCTATATTATCTCATTTAATCCTCACAATGATATTATCAGATAGATACTATTACCATCTATATTCAATAGATTATGAAACTTACAAGTAGTGAAATACTGAAGCTGGATATGCATTATGTGGATTCATTCTAAATAATGAGACCAGTGCAACTAATACCCTACCAAAATCAGTTTCATTACTTTATAGTTACATAGTCACACATAATCTTTTTGTTATTATTTTTAATTTAGGAAAATTCAGGTGGTTTTGAGATTAATTCAAGAATTAAGCTAAACCTGTAAGGTATGTCTCAAAAAATAATACTGGAAAGTAGTGTTATATAGTGTCATCAGGCCAGTAGGTTGTACTGGGAGACAAATTGACATGTAGCTTGATTGGGCATGCCTTTAGGTGACAAAACCAGTACCACAGAACCACATTCTATACCAGCCCCCTTCTCTCCTTACTAAAACTACATAGACTGGGGTAATTCAGAATCTTCTGCATTGTTAGGAGCAGGATGAGATGGTTTAAAAAAAGGGTAGGGGGACTTTGAGTCAGAAAGACTTAGGCTTTAATCCTATCTTGCTCACTTACTAGATGTATACCTATGTCAAATTAGTTAAGTTCCCTAAGGCTCAATTTTCCTATTGCTAAAATGGATTGCTGTGAAAATTAAAGGATATAATATACTTAAGATGCGTAGCATAGAAACTAGCCCAAAATAGTGCAAAATACATGGCATTGGAAGTATTCAGAGCTGAAGTTTATCACATACAACTAAGGTTTACTATTTCTGGACCAAATGACACATATATAATCTAAGCCTGCCTTAGACAATAAATGTAAATAAGTCTTAGCTAAAGCAAGTTAGACTTGATAGTCTGGTAGCTTTTCCTTTGAAGATGTTAATAATATAGCTGAAATGGTTGTTTAAGAAAACAGAGCTGACAGACAAAATAGAGATAGATGACACAGGAATTTACCTGTTAATAATAGAACAAATTCTTATTTTTCCAACTTTAATACAATGTTACATTTTATTTCATGGAAATGGAAAAGCTTATTTGAGACTCACTGGGGAAGCCACCTCTCAGTACAATTTTATGCTCTCCTCAGATAACCTCATGCTGCTAACTTTACTGCTAACTACCAGCATTTCTCTAACCCCAGGCACTCTGATGCCCTCTCCACATTTTTTCTTATCTCTTGACACTGACTGAGTCCAGCCATCTCCAATTCTTGACCTAAACTGTAGAGCAAATATTCATGCAACACAACATTTATTTATGGTGTTAATGCTGGTTCTAGGTGAAATGAAGGTATTTCATTATGGAGGGGTCACTGGAGAGTCTTAAAGAAGGATCTTTTCATTTACTTGTATGTGTATGTAGTTCCTTCTTTGGGGTTTCCTTCAGGATAAGGGACTGCCTGGACTGTCCATTACTGGTCCCTATTCTATGGCCCCTGGCTGAGATCAGGTTTGTATGCGGAAACCAACATATGAGTTAATGAGCATAGGGACTGTCTGGGCCATACTAACCTGAGCAGGATCTCATAGGCAGCCACAGCTTTCTAGAATCTGCTTATTTATCAACTGGAAATCCTAATTAGTAATAATCAAAAGTATGGAAGATTACTTCATGTCCTCTTTCTCTGAGATACCTGGATTGGTAAAAACAACTTAGTAAAATTTTGGCCTGGTTCAATCCCTGCTGCCTGAGTTTCTAGCCTTTTGTAGGGAATCTTATCTTCTGGTTGAAATGATGACAAGAATAAATTATTACTTTTCTGTTTTCAAACTTATGTATTTTCACATACATATATAAATACCTAACACCAAAAAATGCCTTACTGATACCTAGATAATGAAGGAAGAAAAAAGTGATTTAACACCAGATTCAAATTTAGATTTTTGTCTAAACAAAAATTTTAGAACTCAAATACTCTAAAATTGTTAAATGGTGATCAATATATTTGCTTATATATGTGTTTGAGGGTTAAAAACCTAAAACTTTCTTAGAGTTCCTTGAGGCACTACTTTCTCAGTGAGAGTCTTCAACCATCATAAATGTGAAAATCAGGATTCGCTAAAATAGAAAAATGTTTCTTATCAGAACACTAGTCATGGCTAGTTTTCAGCATTAAGAAGTCCAAGATTAGGGCCGAGCCCGTGGCGCACTTGGTAGAGTGCTGCGCTGGGAGTGCGGCGACGCTCCCGCCGCGGGTTCGGATCCTATATAGGACTGACCGGTGCACTCACTGGCTGAGTGCCGGTCACGAAAAAACGACAAAAAAAAAAAAAAAAAAAAAAAAAAAGAAGTCCAAGATTATATCAGCTTCCTTGTGACCTTGCTATGTGATTTGCTATAAGTCATTTAATATGCTCCTCCTATGTCTCAGTTTTGTCTTTTTATCTTTGATACTTAAATGATATTGTAAAGATAATGTGGATCAAGTATTTCAATAATCTCATAGAGCACATGCTAAAGCCCTAAATTCCAAAGCATCAGAATGAAAACTTAAATTGGTAGAATGACACTAACACCCTGTGCAACCTTAAATAATACATTTAGCACCTCAGTATCTCCACTTTTTCAGCTATAAAATGGGCATAGTTATCTTTATGTTTTTTTCATCAAATAGTGTATTGGAATAAATAGAAACTACTGCAAAATCTTTTGAAACATTACAACAAAATTTCATATATACCGGTGAGGTGATGGATATATTAATTAGCTTGATTGAATTTTTCTACAATGTATACAGAGATTAAAACATCACATTGTACCCCATATACACAATTATTATGTCAATTAAAAATAAATAAGTAGATAAATTTACAAAATAATCAAGCCACTGAAGTTGATTTTCTCACATATTAGAGAAATTGATTTTAAAATATCAAAGCATAAGATGAAGTAAATGTTTCCAAGCATATTCAAATACTTATAAAGGGAGACTATTAAAAGACAGGGAGCAGTGCTGTCTTTTATTTGTGTGGCTGGCTGCATTTTATGGTGGATCCAAGACCCCAGTAATAAGAAAACAGAATCTGAAGAAGTGATTTTCAGCAGAATGTTGAATGATATACAAAATAAAATGTATTCATTAATGAGTTGGCAGAAATGTTATCCATGTGCTCTTACAACCAGAACTGTTTAAGCAGCTTTTCACATTTGGCAGAGCCATGTTCCTGAAGTGTCCCCTCTCAACTCCCTCCCACATCTCATTTTTCTGTCCTATACTGCCAGGTGGGAGTAATGACCAAAGGGAAGGTCAAAACAAACAGAGGCACTCACTGTGGCAGGAGCCACTCCAAGGATCAAAGAGCCAGTTCAGCTATGACTGCCAAAATCAGAACCACAGTGGGTGGCTCATCAGCATGGTGCCCTGAGAACCACATGGCCCACCCTTGGTAAGTCAGCACCTGGGGTTACAGGCCCCTCCTCCTGCTCAGGAGGACTATCTGCTAAGAACTGAATGACCATGTTTTCTTACCCATTCACAGCATTTGATTTCAACTCAATTCTGTACTAGTATTATGTTGAATATTGAATGATCAAAGTCTGATAGACACTGTACTAATCATACAAAAGCATAATTCCTGAGTACTCTGATTTCACACCTTACATAGAATTATAAGGAGAACTCTGATTTTCATCCATTAATGGAAAAAATTGGGGGTAACTAATAGACAATATAATCAATTTCTAATATTTTTATCAGGTACACTTTAGTTTTCAAATCTGCCATGAGGAAATCATACATTAATACCTCAAATATTCAGTATTCCCATATTCACTTCCAGGCTTATCTCAATTTAACATGGCTAAGAACCCAGAAGAGAGAAAATAGAGCCCTTAGGAAACTAAAAGAAATGCAATAAAGTACATGCCATTGCCCACATGCATCTTTACTCATCGGGGAGACTTTAACTTGGACTAATTTATTCTTTCTTGCTACACAGTAACATCAGTAATCTGGACCCTCCATTCATGCTAGATGGGAAGGTGGGACAGTTCCATCAAGAAAGCACAACGCTAGCTGTAACAAATGATTACTCTCTATCTCAGAACAAAGAGGAGAGGGAGGAGGTGAGGGAGAGATGACATAACCAAAGCTTAGAGCTATGTATAGCTTGCAAACATGCCTATAATTTAGTCAAGCAGGAATCAATGTGGTTGAGCTGTGCACAAAAAATAGTGTTCATAATTCTTATGGCTTGAATTATGTTCCCCCCAAATTCACATGCTGAAGTCCTAAACCACAGTACCTCAGAATGTGACCTTACTTGGAAATAGGGTCATTGCAGATGTAATTAGTTAAGATGAGGTTGCACTGGAGTAGGGTGGGTCCCTAAGCCAATATGACCGATGTCCCTTAAACACAGACATACATACAGGGAGAACACTATGTGAAGATGAAGGCAGAGGTCAAGGAGATACTTCTACAAACCAAGAAATGCCAAACATTACCAGCAAACCACCAGAAGCTAAGAGTGAGCAGGAAACAGATTCCCACTCACAGCCCTAATTTGTAACGACCTAATTTCTGGCACTTTGTTATGACAACCCTAAGAAACTAATACAATAATGATGATTAGGAGATCATCACATAAAGACTAAATCAAGTTCAGCAAATCAAAACCACAATGAGATATTATCTCAATCCAGTTAGATTGGCTATTATCAAAAAAACAGAAAATAACAAATGCTGGTGAGGATGTGGACAAAGGGGAACTCCTGTACATTGTTGGTGGGAATGTAAATTATTAAATTAGTTGGTGGGAATGTAAATTAGTATGTAAACAGTATGGAGATTTCTCAAAGAACAACAGATATAACTACCATATGATCCAGCAATCCCACTACTGGATTCCAAAGGAGTGGAAATCAACATGTTGAAGGGATACCTGTACTCCCAGGTTTATTGAGGCTATATCCACAATAGCCAAGAACCGGAACGAAACTAAATGTCCACCAATTGATGACTGAATAAAGAAAATGTGGTATATATACACAATGGAATACTACTCAGACGTAAAAAAGAATTGAATTCTGCCATTTGCAACAAAATGGTTGAGCTTGTAGAAAATGGTTAAGTTAAATAAGCCAGACACAGAAAGAGAAATACCACATGTTCTCACTTATATGTGGAAGCTAAAAAAATTTATCTCATAGAAGTAGAGAGTAGAATAATGGTTACTAGAGACTAGCAAGGGGAGAGACGAGGTGGGATAGGGAGAGGGTGGTCATTCAATACAAAATTGTAAAGAGATAGAATAAGATCTAATGTTTTATAGCAATACAGGGAGACAATAGCAAATGATAAATTACTGTATAACTTCAAGTTGCTGGTTGAGAGGATGTTGAATGTTCCTAACATGAAGAGGTGACAAATGGTGAGGAATATGCTAAACACCCTCATATGATCACTGCACACAGTATAAATATACCCCAATATCATATTGTACTCCATAAACATATACAATTATCATGGGTCAATTAAGAAAAATAAACTTAAAAAAAGTTTCAGAGACAGAAGTAGATTAGAGGTTATCAGAAATGGGGGGCAGGAGGAGGAGAATAACAAGAAGTTATTCCTTACCAGGCACAGAGTTTTTGTTTAGGATGACAAAAAAGTTTTGGATATAGAAGCAGTAGTTACATAGCATTGTAAATATAATTAATCCATGCAACTGAATGTTAAAAATTCTTAAAATGGAAATTCTTATGTTATATATATCTTATCACAATTAAAAAAAAAAGACTAAATCAAGCTCAGAACACTTTAAGAAGGCTGACAAATATAAGATTCATTACAAAAAAGGTGTCATCAATATGCTTTAATATAAATAAAACTTTTGATGTTTGAGTGGCATTTAGGTGAATCATTTACATGGAACATACAGTTTTCAATTTTTGCTAACTGAATGAGAAGTTGCCACCTTAACTAAAAAGGCAAAGTGGTATGCACTCTACAGAATGCATCAAAGAGAGTCCCCAACCTAAGAAGCATTTTGGCAAGCAAGGAAAATAACTATAAACTTATTTTTATCAGTTCATTTTAAATACAAATCCTAATGAGGGTGGAACCGTTACCAAGAGAAGTTATTGGTAGAGAAGAGGCTTCTTACTTAAAAGAGAATGACTAAGAAATGGGATTTGAATTTGGGTCAAAATTAAAAGGCATTTATCCAGATAAGTAGGTAAAGACACTTTTAATATGAGGTATACTGTGGAAAAGTAAGAGAACTGAGGGAAAGTAAGAGTAAGAGAAGGTAGGGGTGGAAACAACAGGAGAGGGAATATGAGAAGAAGGCTAGCTGATATTGAAAGGGAAATCAATCTGAAATGGACATGGAAAATGATTTTTTTTAAAAAAGTCCTGCAAACAAGTAAGAAAGACAAGAGACAGTAGCATTCCTATATTTGAACAAGAAGAAAGTTAAAAAACATCAAGTGCAAGAATTAAGTCCTCTTTAACACTGGTGCTCTAAATGCTTTTGTGTGAAAAAGAAAGACTACCTTGATTTTACTTCAAAAGGATTCAATAGAGTAATGGAAGCTTTTGTGTGTGGGTAAGCTAAGCAGTTATTGCAGATAGGTCTAGGAAGAAACACTTCATGGAACAGGAAGCTATAACTTTATACAATATAGTCCCTGGACAAGTTTTTTTTTAAAAAAGGACAATATAGCCCTATAAAATTTGTTTGTTGTGTTAAATAGCTTTAAAATTCTATTCTTCCTAATTGTTCTTAACATTTATTCAGTCAATTATCAATTTAATCTTGGGAAAGAAAAATCAACTTGACTTTTTGACAGACGAGTCAATTCAACTGGAAAATTCAAATTCTACAAGAAAACTCTGCTTAGCAACATTTTCAACTGCCAACAGAAATCCATAATAACAGAATCACCTTTTTTGTCCTTTTCCAAACTCATTCTCTCTAAAGAAAATTAACGATGCTACAAAGATACTCTTGGATAAAATGAAAAAGTAAAGATAGCTACTTCCTCTTCATGGTAACAGCATGTTCTTGCTCAAGATGTCAAAATCATAATCTCAGTTTTTTTTATATTCTTCATAGAAGTTGGAGATGGCCCTGTCCATGTCTCTAAAATAACCCAATTATACCACTAAATAGAATAATTACAGCTTAATTTCATCCATTTTCTATGTTAAACAATTCAAAAATCAATTTAATTATTTGTTTTATTTCATTCATTGGGGAAATTTTGGCTTAGATGATGATGTTCAAGTAGGGAGCCAAAATGTTGAAAAGGAAAGCAAGTTAATACTTTTAATATAGATATTACCTTTTCTTTCCACTGATTTCTAAATGGTTTCTGCTATAAAAATGACTTCTATAGAGCACTAGTACTTCTTGAGAACAGGGTAGGATATTCTCAAAACTGAGATGGTGGCTAAAGTGAATAAAGTCAGCATCAATGGGAAGGGAAATGAAAAGCAGATGGGAAAAGGAATATGCTACAATTCTCTGAAGAGAAGTAATTGAAAATAAAAAGAAAAATGAAGAGAGAAGAGAAAGGGTGAGGGACAAAGAAACAGGATGGAAGGAAGAAAGAGAGGAAGGAAGGAAGAGAGGGAGGGAGGGAGGGAAGGAAAAATATGTAGTTGAGCAAAAAAGCAAGAAAGAACAAAAGAAAGGGGGAAAGAGACACTAAATAGATAGGTATTTTCTCATCCCTTTCCCACTGGCTGCCCCTCTGATCTTCCTTGCTTGCTACCTGCCCCAGCCCAAATGTTTGCGACACAACTGAGATTGTTAGAAAGGGGAGAAAAAAGAAAACTTTGTCCCTTCCTACAATGCTCACTTAAGTACCAATATCTCTAACTTACCAGGTCCAAGTGTTTTTAAGCTCATGTGCCACTTTGAGAATAAATAAAAGTTATGAATCTTCTCTCCATGGAGGGAGTAGGGAGAAAAAAGAGCACATTTATAAATAAATATTTACATTTATTTATATTTATTATAAATATACACATATATACATATATAAATCCAAATTATATTTGTTTACAATTTCAAAGGGCCCATATTAAACTATAAAACTCATCTCTGCATCTTCTAATCATCCAATAGCTTAATTTAAAGAACCACTGGCTCTAGAATCTGGACCAAGCCAAAATAAATGGGTAGGGATAGAGATTTGGAGAAATGAAAATTAAATATAAAACCAACTAACAAACCAACACACACACAAACATAAGAAAAGGTGCTCCTTGTCTCCAAGTCAACCCTTACTGAAGCTTCTGACTCTTTTCATTGTTTTTGGAACTTAGGACAAGGAAAACTATACATGACCAATGAACTTTTTTTTTTTTTCTATTTATTTATTTTTTTAATTTTATTTTGTCGATATACATTGTGGCTGATTATTGCTCCCCATCACCAAAACCTCCCTCCCTTCTCCCTCCCCCCTCCCCCCCCAGCAATGTCCTTTCTGTTTGCTTGTCTTATCAACTTTTTAATTAACAAAAATAGAGGAAAATTATACAGCAAGATCTACAATTTTATAGCAATTTTGCATGTTTTTAATCATTGCTTCTACATTTCTCCCTGTTAATTGCTTTTGATAGTGCACTGATATCTAATGCTTTCCTGATTTTAAACATTAGCTTTAACACATACCATAACATTGAAAGCCAACACTACTTAATATTTTGATCAGCAGTAACTCATCAGATGTGTAAGAAATGACATGCAGACTCTGTAATAGATAAACAAAAAGCAAATAAAGAATAATAAACTAATTTCAATATTTTAACTAGACGGCATATATTGAAGACACAGACCACACCTTAACTGTAGTAATGGGAACTGTTGATATTTGTCTTAAACAAATGTCTCTTATAGTATTTCATAAGGAATCTTTAGCTCATCTGATTTGGACAACAACTCTGGAAAGTAAATGGGAGAGAAAACAGTATTCTTATTCTACAAGTGAGGAAACTGAGGCTACACGTGGTTAAATGACATTCTTAATATCACATATCTAACATGTGACAGAGCAAAGACTATAGAACTCACAAATTCTGATACTCAGTAATCTTTCTGCTATCCTATACTACATTAAAACATGTTCACTAGCACATAACTTATTTAGGCAACTATGTTCTCTTATTTTGGAAGTGAAGTCAATGCTATATACCCTCAAATGAGTTCATACCTATAACATTTGTTCTCCCACAACAGGATTTTGTGCATGGCACACAGTAAACAGAAATTATATTAGCTATTTAAAAGGTGAAAATAGAAGAATAGCTTAGATTACCCCGGGGGGCTCAATCTAATCACATTTAAAGCAGAGAACTTTTCTGGCTGGAATTTGGAAAAGAGATATGGTAGATGCAGAAGTCAGAGAGATTCCAAGTGTGATGATGATTCAAGGCCCTGTTGCTGGCTCTGAGATGTATGGGCACTCATGCAAGGAGCTAAGGATGGGCCCCAGCTGACAGTCAGCAAGAAAATGGAAATAGTCCTATAACCCTGAGGAACTGCATGAGCTTGGAAGTGGGTTCTTCCTAGTCTCCAGTTAGGAACCCAGCTTTCTGACACCTTGCTTTTGGCTTTATGAAACCTGGAGCAGAAAAATCAGCAGAACCAACCCAAGCTTCTGATCTGCAGAATCGTGAAATAATAAATTTGTGTTGTAAGCTGCTAAGTTTGTGGTAATTTGTTACAGCAGCAATAAAAAACAAACTTATCATCCTACATACCATTCCAGATCAAAAGCCAATAAATACACCAGTTTAAAATCATATAAGAAAGAATTAGAATAGGAATCACTATTATGAAAACAGAAAGTTCCTAATATTATATATACACTTTTTTTTCTGATTTTCCTTTTTTATTCATATCCCGAGAGAAAGTGAAATAACACGGGACCGAATGACAAAGATAACAAGGAGACCATATTTACTTGAGTGCAGTGACCTCACCAAGGAGCTTCACAAATGTGCCTTTTCCGTACAGGCAAGAATACTATACTAATAGTGCTACACTACTCATACCAACTAAACACACTCCCTTGAAGAGGAAAAGGAAAATCTGAAAATAGTTCAAAGGCTTATAAAGGCATGATGATAATGGACATTTAATAAATAATGAAAAGAAGACAAAGAAAATTCAAGCAAACATATCCAAATCCACAGATCATTTGCATACTAGGGTGTGCTTTTTCTACTATACAAGTTGCCTTACAATCATACCTTTAAATACTACAATTGTTTATTATTATATGGCATCACCAGAGCTATTCTTCAAGTATACCTTGAAAAATAAATTTTCTTTCTTCTTCACATTTTTACACACCCAGAGGCTGGCATGAACAGAACAAAAGAATACTGGAAGAAAAGCAGTTATTTCCAATGATTTTCAACATGGAAAGTTCAGAGATTTTGACCTTTGAAGGTTTACTTAAGCTCCAGACCTAAAACTTTTTGAGGTGTAACCAACAACAACATGCTGAACACAAATACTTTTGCAATCAACTAGAAATGATCTTCACAAAAAAGGGTAAATTCTCAGCAGGTTATACATATTCTACTTTATAATTATATCACAGTATGAAGTAATACAAAATAGGAGGCAAAAACAAATACAGTGATTAAAGATTTTTGTAGAGACAGAATAAATGTAGTTAATTTTTTTTCCTTCAGAGACAGAAAATACACTGAGGTAAAAATTACTAACAACACACTTTGCAGGTTTCCTTTTGACTTCCATGAGGCCAGCAAGGAAGGATAGCTCTACTGGCCTGGTTAAGGACACTGCAGGATGGAGAAGGCCATGTGAGAAAAAATATTCACCTTCCTTCCTTTGAATACTGCATTCTGCTTCCTACAGGTCTCTGCAAACTTATTAAAAACTCTGAACATTTTTAAAGGAGATATCATAATTTTGAGGGGCTTTGAGGCTCATGCACAGCAATTTAATCCCCATTTTATGTCTGTCCCCATTTAATATTTCTAAAGAGGGTGGATAATAAAATCTCACCAATTCTTTTTCAAGGGCTATTCAGATACTAAATAAACCAGGAACATTTAAAATGCAATCTCACAAAAATCTGCTTTGCTTAACCTTCCCTCCTTCTTTAAAAAATAAGAAAGACATGATGTTCTTTTTTTGTTAATTAATTCATTTTAGACAATTCCTTAAATTTTCATTTTAATAAATTTTTGTGTGGGTGCATTAATTACTTTCAAAGATGCTTTACAACTGTTACCTATTAAAAGCTTTTGTTAGTGAATAAAAAAAAAGAAAAGAAAAAACTTCCAGCATGCCCCCTCCCTTCTCGATTCTGAGCAAGTCCTTGCTATCAACTGCTGGAGTACGCTTGCTTTGCACCTAGAGCTATAATTATTTTGCTTTAATTTTACAAAACCTTTTGTTCCATTCCCACGAGCCCACCTGATCCTCATATTACACTCACTCTATTAAAACATTCATGCAGAACAAAGCATGGCTGTACTGATTCATAAGTAACTTTTTTTTTTTCCTCAGTGAAATGCCACTGGCTAGGGTTTGGGACATAGTCCTGGGCTTCACCCCCTCTGACAATTTTCATATGCTAGAGCAAAAAATATGCTGTTTCAGGGTGTTGTATTCTCCCCCAACAGCCTTCCTTTGCCCCACTTCAATTTTGTTTTTTAAAATATTGTGTGTTATACTTAATTTCACTCTGGGGCAATATAAGTGATAGAATATTGAAGATTTGGGGTATAGTAAAAGATTGGAATCATATTAAGATTTCTTTCCATATAGTTGTTAAGATTTTTTTTTAAATCACTTTTGTTGCCTTCTTTAATTTTTGTTCTCTCTCCTTACTCCACCCCTTTTCCTTGAGATCTTGCAAAACATGTGGGCTTTTGGCAGAAAAAAAAAATTGCAGTGACTCATCAAGAGAATTGTTTGTTTGCTCTGAGGAGCACCCTGAGGACCCTCTGGGCTGCACACCGAGCCCTTTGATCCTAGAAAATTTATTTCTTCCAGATGTTTTCCTCACAGCCACCTTTCTGCAATGTCCCTCTTCATTATGTAGCATAAGAATAAATACTCAAGACCCACTGGTATGGCATACAGTTTTCCCGAATGGATTGTGACAGGGAGTTGACATTTGATTGAGCTGTTGGGTTCTCCTTGCCTGAGGCACAATAATGGAGGAAGGTTAACACTGAGAAAGGCAGAAGTAGGTCTGTTGAAGTAAGTGCTTTAGGATAAAATGTAAATTATGCGAACCAGGCTAAAGAAAATATATAAAAAAAATACAAATCTAAAGATCATGGACCCAGCTTTATCTAACCCTATAAAGTCTTACTGCCTGGAAATGTCATGTTACTCATCCAATTGTTCCACCTAAAAAGTACAGGAAAGTGAAAGCCTTCGGGCATCTCTTGTTTTCTCTTCGTCTGTCTGGCAACGCTAGTAGAAATGAGAAGGGAGGACAAAGCAGAAGATGGAGCACAGATGCACAGCTCAAGATGGTGTGATAGGTTGAATAATGACTCCCAAAAGGTATCCACATCCTATTCCCTAGAATCTGTGAACGTTATTTTATATGACAAAAAAGTATGCAGATGCTATTAAATTAAGATTTTTGACATGGGGAAATTATCCTAGATTATCTAGATGGGTCCTAAATGTAATCCCATGTATCCTTCTAAGAGGGGAATTTCACATAGACAGAAGGAGCTAAGTCAACGTGACCATGGAAGCTGAAATTGTAGTGATGTAGCCACAAGCCAAGAAATGGCAATTTCCAGAAGCTGAAAAAGGTAAGGCTCCCCTAGAGCCTCCAGAAGAAATGCAGCCCTGCCAACACCTTGATTTTGGCCCAGTGATACTGATTTTGGATTTCTGGCTTCTAGAACTGTGAGAGAATAAATTTCTGATGTTTTAAGGCACCAAGTTTGTGGTAGTTTGTTACAGCCACCACAGGAAACTAACACAGATGGTAACTGTTTCAAGACCGTGTTGTTCAGAACATTCTTGAAATGACCAAAGCCTCAGGTTGATGGCACAGTGGAAAACAGGGTGCCAAGACTTGAAGACAAAATTATCTGTGGAGATGCTGCAGGTCTTAAGGGCACTTGTAATCCACAGCAAGTTGAGAATTAAAATATAAAGGGCAAAGAGAATAAATAAGGACATTTAACAGAAGATTATACAGATTGTGTATGTAAATATTCTAATTTTCTAATGCTAGTTTGCATATTTTACAAAGTAGGACAAATGTATCATATTTCCCTTTAAACTAAATGTTTATATATAACATACTATCAGCCATTTTCCCCCTAAATCAGTTGTCAGTATAATTAACTTTAGTGACAATTGGTTTGGCATGTATATACTATATTTGGCACATATACACTACACTATAAAAATGAAGATCCTCATGTACACTTGAAGTAACTTTCTCTCAGCTCTTCAAAGAACAATCTATTTTTAAGGTTTAATCCAAAGATAATTTGGAACCTAAACCTAAGAATTCTGAAATCGATGAATTAACAGAATAGCTTAAATCTGGAAAAGCCCAATAACAAAATGATTCTTATTTGACCAAACAATCTAGTTATCACTTTCTCTACTTTATCATTCAAAATCTATAGCAGCTGTATCATTAAAAAAGGACAAGGAAGACACCTGAATTCCCATAATTGTTTTCAGCTACTGGACTTTTCAATAACCAAACCATTAATTGTCATAATCAATATGAGGCCAGTAGACCTGGGCCATTGACACAGATGAAGAAACAAAGTTAGTCTAGAGAGCTTGAAAAGATTTTAGATCAATCAGCAAATGAGAAGAACTGAAAAAATCAAGTAGAAACGCTGACTGTATTCTCTAGCACCTTTGAAAAGCAATGAGAGAGAAAATTTCCCTTTTTGGGGAAAACAGTCCCATGAAAGAACATGTAAAAAATGGTCATTTATTTTTCGATACTTTCAAAAATATAATAATATAATACTTTCAAAAATAATAATATAACACACAACATCCATTTGACAGTGGGCTTAAAAATAGAAAAACAGAAAGCACTATTTTATAATAAAATAAATAAACGATTAACTGATGATTAATACAACTATTGCACCCAAAGAAAGATATTCAACGCATACAAAGTACCAGGAGGCTAGAGAAATTCTGATAGTTATCCCTGCGCACCTTCATTTGGGGAAGCAAGAATAATGAGAATCTCAGTGTGCTGCCTTTTCAATTTCCTACCACTACCAGGCTGACCTGAGGCAGTTAAAGTCTCAGGACTCGAGAGGAAATTTTAGTTCCACTATCTGTGGTGAAAAGGGGTCAATGTAAGTTTCACCTTCGTACTACTTGTATCTCATTATTTTATTTGCTCTAACACTATGTACACCTTGTCTTTGGAAATAAAGAATGCATATCTTTGCTACAAAAATCAGTGCAGATATATGACTATGTAATTACAGTTATTCTTTACTCATTTATTTACCCTTCCAACAACTCAGGAGGCAATTGTTAACATTCCCATTTATTACCATCTCATCTATTTCAGAGTTCCTAGAGGGCAGGAAACATGTTTTTCCCTTTAACTATCTTCCCTTAACTCTACCACATCGAGTACGTGCTTAAAGAATAACTAGTTGACACAGAACTCAAGGCACAGGAGAATGGGTGACTAGGATCACTGGGAATTGGTTCATTTGGGTTTACAACCTTTGTAATAAAGCACTGAGTCCTAAAGAGATAAAATATAAAAGAATTTTTAAAAATTTCAATACAAAAGCACGTTAACTCCATTAGCATAGGTTATGATCCTGAAAGATAATAATCTGTATTGTTCCATAACAAATACAGGATGATGAATTTAGTATGGTACAGTTTGCAGTGATGGAAAATGGTTGAGATAAATGGGACTTTAAAAATCAAGAGCTAATGACATTTGGGAAAATATAAAATGAACTTGGGTATCTTAAAAATGAACATGGACTTGTCTCTAGCTTCTTAGTCATCATGTTTCTGAGACATGAATTAATCCAAGCCTCAGGTTATCCGCTACTTAGTATAAACTTTCCAATAAACACCCCTTGATTACATACTGAAGTCTTCAAAATGGGTAGACTTACACAGCCTCCTCTATACAGGCAAATTACATACACAAAAAATATGAAGTTAAGTTTTTTTCTTTGAAGCAGTTTAGTGAATTAAAAGAAATCTATAATGAATAAAACCAGACTTGAAGTCCTGGATAAAAATGTTCTACATCAATGACTGTAATGATGTGTCCTGGTTACAGATTACTGTATAATTTTTTTCTTAATACAATGGTATCTCCATCAAACATATAGATCATAGAGTCTTCCCATGGGGACCTTTAAGATTATCTAATCCAATCCTTCATTTTACAGATGAAGAAACAATATGTGAGTGTTTTAATAAAGTCTACTTTAATATTTTCATTGACACAAAATGGCTGTTACATGAAGAGATAAGGAGAAAAAGAATTAGTAGGTTACTGAGGAGGGAGGAAAAAGAAAAGAGAAGGCTTTTTCAGTGGTGCAGAGCACTAAACAGAAATGCATTCTCTAATATGCATCCAGGTCATTGCTAGAGACTAGCTTAAATATTACAAAGTTGGTAGCAATCCCTTTTTTAAAGAATAGCTTATATTATAAACATATAAACAGTTAGCCAGGTTTACCTCTAGGGAGTCACATAAATCATCATAAATAAACAAACATGTTCTGTATCTCTAACATGGTAACTCTCCATTCATTTATACTGCATACTACACCTCTCACTTTCCCAGCATATGAAAATTTAAGGAGAATACAACAACCACTGTTAAAATCTATTTCAAAATAAAGATAATTCCCTAAAAATACAGAGAAAACATGAATGCTTTGTAGAGTTATACAAAGATAAATTTTAATTTGGAGACTTGCTGCTAAGGAGCATGTAAACTCATTAAAAGTACAGTCTCTGGAATCAGGCTGGGACTGAATCTTGACCTTGCCATATACTTGACTGTGATGGTTAAGTGTCTGACTAATACACTTACCTTGGGAAGATTTTTTTTCTCTCTGTGCCCCAGTTTCCTCACCACTAAAATTATAATAGCAATAGTGACTATTTAAAAGAGCTATTGTGAGGATGGAATAATATAAGTTTATATACAAATATCCTAAAACAGGGACTGGCATATAGTAATTACTCAATAAACATTAGATGTTACTACTAATATGTATAAGCCTGTTAAATATTTTGGGGAGTAAGGGTTTTCTCATTAGTGATACTTGTTTAAATATTCTTTCTTTCGATTTGTGCCTAACTTAATTCATACCAATATTCTATCTTAGTATGAGTAATGAAATAGTATGAGGAAAAGTCTCAGTTTGTTCTCTTTAAATGTATTTGAGATAGGAATTATCATCCCTTTAAAAGGAATAACCTAAAATGCAACACCCAGTTCTGGCTTAAAGCAACTGAGAGCTGAATCTACAGCAAGTGAATATCCCACTTATATGTTCCTACAGTATCTTATGCAGGCCTCAAAATATTTAATATGCTGCTATGTAATCATTAATTTACATGGGTTTCCTGCCTCCCCCACACCTTACAGTGATAAACTTGAAGACAAAAACTGTCCCATTCATTTTTGTTCAATAGTTCCTCAGTAAAATATTCATTGAATGAATATCTTAATAATAGTTAGTTAATTAATAACAAGTTACTACAATAAGGGAGGCTAGTTAGCAGTCACCAAAGGAAGAGCTAAGATTCTCACAGGCACTCCTGTCCAGAGGAGGGTAGTGTTAAGTAGAAGTGACTGGCCATTATTGTACTGGCAGTGGATCTCTCATCTCTGTGCTTTAATTGAGCATACAATATTTTTGAAGTTTAAACGTGTCATTTTTTTCTTTAACCATAATAACTTTCTTTTTTTTTTTTTTGTATACACACAAATATTTGAGAATCCACTATGCAGCACTTTACAAGGCAGAGGAACTAAGTGCAATATGATGTGCAAATATAACCTGACTGATAAACCTTGGTAAAAATCTGAAAGTAGATGACATGATCCTATATATCGAACAGCCTAAAACCTCTACAAAAAAACTGTTGGAATTGATAAATGATTTCAGCACAGTAGCAGGATACAAAATCAACACACAAAAATCAGTAGCATTTCTTTTCTCCAATAGTGAACATGCAGAAGGAGAAATCAAGAAAGCCTGCCCATTTACAATAGCCACCAAAAAAATAAAATACTTAGGAATTGAGTTAACCAAGGAGGTGAAAAATCTCTATAATGAGAACTACAAACCACTGCTGAGAGAAATTAGAGAGGATACAAGAAGATGGAAAGATATCCCATGCTCTTGGATTGGAAGAATCAACATAGTGAAAATGTCCATACTACCCAAAGTGATATAAAATTCAATGCAATCCCCATCAAAATTCCAAAGACATTTTTCTCAGAAATGGAAAAAACTATCCAGACATTTATATGGAATAATAAAAGACCATGCATAGCCAAAGCAATGCTGAGCAAAAAAAATAAAGCTGGAGGCATAACACTACCTGACTTTAAGCTATACTACAAAGCTATAATAACCAAAACAGTATGGTACTGGCATAAAAACAGACACACTGACCAATGGAATAGAATAGAGAATCCAGAAATCAACCCTCACACTTACTGCCATCTGATCTTTGACAAAGGCACCAAGCCTATTCACTGGGGAAGGGACTGCCTCTTCAGCAAGTGGTGCTGGGATAACTGGATATTGTTATGCAGGAGAATGAAACTAGATCCATACCTCTCACCATATACTAAAATCAACTCAAAATGGATTAAGGATTTAAATATACACCCTGAGACAATAAAACTTCTTAAAGAAAACATAGGGGAAACACTTCAGGAAATAGGACTGGGCACAGACTTCATGAATACGACCCCAAAAGCACGGGCAACCAAAGGAAAAATAAACAAATGGGATTATATCAAACTAAAAAGCTTCTGCACAGCAAAAGAAACAATTAAAAGAGTTAAAAGACAACCAACAGAGTGGGAGAAAATATTTGCAAAATATACATCTGACAAAGGATTAATATCCAGAATATATAAGGAACTCAAACAACTTTACAAGAAGAAAACAAGCAACCCAATTAAAAAATGGGCAAAAGAGCTAAGTAGGCATTTCTCTAAGGAAGATATCCAAATGGCCAACAGACATATGAAAAAATGCTCAACATCACTCAGCATCCGGGAAATGCAAATCAAAACCACATTGAGATACCATCTAACCCCAGTTAGGATGGCTAAAATCCAAAAGACTATGAACGATAAATGCTGGCGAGGCTGCGGAGAAAAAGGAACTCTCATACATTGTTGGTGGGACTGCAAAATGGTGCAGCCTCTATGGAAAATGGTATGGAGGTTCCTTAAACAATTGCAAATAGATCTACCATACGACCCAGCCATCCCACTGTTGGGAATATACCCAGAGGAATGGAAACCATCAAGTCGAAGGTATACCTGTTCCCCAATGTTCATCGCAGCACTCTTTACAATAGCCAAGAGTTGGAACCAGCCCAAATGCCCATCATCAGATGAGTGGATACGGAAAATGTGGTACATCTACACAATGGAATACTACTCAGCTATAAAAACGAATGAAATACTGCCATTTGCAACAACATGGATGGACCTCGAGAGAATTATATTAAGTGAAACAAGTCAGGCACAGAAAGAGAAATACCACATGTTCTCACTTATTGGTGGGAGCTAATAATTAATATATAAATTCACACACACACATACACACATACACACACAAACGGGGGGGGGTAAGAAGATACAACAACCACAATTATTTGAAGTTGATACAACAAACAAACAGAAAGGACATGGTTGGGGGGAGGGGGGGAGGGAGAAGGGAGGGAGGTTTTGGTGATGGGGAGCATTAATCAGCTACAATGTATATCGACAAAATAAAATTAAAAAAAAAAAAATAAATAAAAAAATAAATTCGCCAAAAAAAAAAAAAAAAAAAAAAAAAAAAAAAAATCTGAAAGTAAAGTTCGAGATGATGAATACACTAATTGCTCTGATTTGACCATTTCACATTGTACACATGTACTCAAATATCCCATTGTACCCTATAAATATAGACAAACATTACGTGTTAATTAAGAAAAAATAAAATTAATAAAATGGACAAAAAGTGTACTAGATAATGTGCTGTGGAAGATCAGAGAATAAGCAATTATAGCTGGGGGAATCAAGGTGATTTTAGTAGCAGGGTAATACTTGAGCAGGACCTTGATGCAAATACTTAATCTAAATCTGTGAAAGTAGAACATTATACCCTTAATTTGGAAATCGGCTGATGTACAAAGATAAGTGGAAATATCTGTGAATGGGTGACAAAATCATCAAAGGCATTCCCAATTCCTGATAAGTTTGAAAAGCTGGCTATTATTTGATGTATATGTCCCTATAATGGGAATCAGTCCAGTAAATAAATTAACAATAGTGTCCTTTAAAAATTCATTCATTCATGAATATTCATTCATCCATTCATTCTTTCAACATAAAGTGAGAACCTACTGAGTATCAAATTCTGAACTGCGCTGAGTGCACCAGACAGCATGGCGATCAAGAAAGAATAAGCTTGCTGCATAAGAAGTGGATCAGACAATTATATTACTAATTACAATGTGACACATACTATGTTAGGTAAAGTACTACATGTTATGAGAATACATAATTGCAAGCTATTTATACTTAAACTCATTACAGAAATATGGCAGAACTATATTTGGACAAATATAAAGTACTAGTGGTTTTTATTGACCTTGAATTTCTTCTGATCTGATCTTGTTTATTTACAGAGTAGATTGCCCCGTATAGGTCTTACTGATACTGTTTGCTATTCAAAATCTTGCTTTTGAACCACCTATTTAATTATGAATGCATCAAACACACAAAAAAATTATTTTCTTAATTTCTTTAAAAGTAAACATGGCAGCATTTTTCCTACCCTAGTGTGTCCTTTTCTGTTAAAATACATCTTTTATTATAAATTATAGCAACCTCAGGAAGATGATGACAATGATATATGAAACAAAAATGTGTTTTCTTATGTGAGATGAAATCTACAGGGCTAAGAAGAGTAAAGTCCTGTTTGGACCTGTACATTGAGCAAACACAACACAAAACTGAGTCACAAAGGAAGCAATTACAGGCAACACAACTCTTATCATTTTAATAAGTCAGAGTTGGTCTTTTTGTTGATTCTTCTGTAAAGAATCAAGCTACACCTGTAACCTATAAAAATTTGTTCCCTAGAAATTATCAACCACACAGTCTTCTTTAGAAACCAAAATTCTAGATTTAAAGCAGAAAACATGCTGTCCTCTTCCTTCATTTCAACTCTCTTGGAGAAATAAAGCTGTGTAACTATAGCTGCCATAGGCTAGGGAACTAATGGGGTAAAATACTAAATGCTCCAATATATAGGGCATTTATCTAACCAGATTTCATCTAGTTCATCAATAGATGAAGAGTATTAATAAACTGGGCAAATGATGTTTTCTGTGAATAGCACAGAAAAGAATGAACAGAAATACAACACTTAACCATTGAAAAATATAATTAAATATGAATAAAAAAATTAGCTGACTCACGGCCCAATTATTAAAAGAAAGGTAATCAACTCAAGTAGTTTTAAATATGGTGAAAAGGTCCTCAGGACAGATAGTATGAGAAAACAAAGGGATTTCACTCTCATTTGCTGGACTCAGGTCAGATGTGCTATGTAGCTGTCATTTAAGTCCTTTCTATTTAAGTTTTCCCCTCAATATTATAAACTATATTTGTATTTTAGAAGTACATATTTTTTTTTTGTTTTAACTTGTAGAGTTATTGTAAAGAGGGATAAACTAACGATGCTACAAAATTGAGAATGTGAATAAATGCCAATTTTTCCTGAGATCTGAAACGAGATAACCTAACCCCTTTTATAAAAAAATAGAGAGACAAGCTACAAAAGCGAGTCTCTAAACAGGGAACACGGTGCCAGGGCTGCTGTGGATGCAGACAGGATCCCGGAGGCCGGGGCCGCGCTGAAGGCGGCCAGCGGCCCTATTCAGGATTTGAGGTTTCAGGCTGGCATAAAAGAAGATTCTTGGGAGCGCCCGAGCCGCGCCGTGGGACCGACTGAACAGCCCGAGGCGGCAGCGGCCGAGAACAGGGAAGGCGACAAACCAGAGGAAGACAGTGAGCACCCGACCTGGCACAGCTCTGTGAGTGACCCCTGGCCCAGCCCTGCTCAGGGGGCTGACGCCCACCCGGCTTCCGCCTGCATCACCGGGTCACTCACTGCCCCGGGGCTGCCTCCATTTTCCCAGGGGCTGGCAGCCCCGGCCCGACTTGGCTCGGCCCCTCACTGAGCCTTCCCACTTGCTTGCTCCGGCACGGGGCGTTCCGGGGCCTGCGGGCCAGCCTCCCCTCCCACACCCTCCGTGGTTCCATGGCGGGGCTGGTGGCGTGGGGCGTCCCGGGCCATTGTAGGGAGGGCAAGGAAGTACGGGCGGGGCCGACTGTCACTCCACCACACCCTGGACTCCAGCCCCTGGTAAACTTCCTGTTACTGGGAGGCAGATACCATCTCTGCAGCCACCAGTTCAGAAAAAAGCCTAACCAATTTCTGGTTTGGAATAGTGTGGTAGGAGAGTTCCCAGGTCCGCTTGAACCTGCCGGAGAGCTGGCTGCAGGCGGGCGCTAGACTCGGTCCATGCCGGGGGGATACAAAGGTAAACAAGTCCCAAGAAAGATCTACACAGTGCTACAAAGGCACCCAGAGCGACCGGTCGTCTGTGCCTACCAGAAACCTGGTAGACTTCCTGGGCGAGGCAGTGCAGAGCAGGGTATTGAAGGCCCAGCTGATAGATGAGGGGTGCAGAAGACACGCCCCAGCCCAGCACAGTACACACAGAGGGGGGAGATGTGCGGCCAGGGAGGCGGAGACTTGACAGAAACCACACACCTGGTGGGGTCGCCACTGCACGATCCAACAAATTTATTGCATTAAATGCTCAATTCAGAAGAATGGAAAGATGGCAAGTGAACAACCTAACACTTCACCTTAAAGAACTAGAAAAACAAGAACAATCCAAACCTAAAGTTAGCAGACGGAAAGAAATCATTAAGATCAGAGCAGAACTGAATGAAATTGAAAACCAAAAAACAATTCAAAAGATCAACGAATCAAAAAGTTGGTTTTTTGAAAAGATAAATAAAATTGACAAACCATTAGCATGGCTAACAAAAAAAAGAGGAGAGAAGACTCAAATAACAAAAATTAGAAATGAAAAAGGCGATATTACAACTGATTCATCTGAAATACAAGGAATCATTTGAGACTACTATAAACAACTATACGCCAACAAATTTGAAAATCTGGAGGAAATGGATAAATTTCTGGACACACACAAGCTCCCAAAACTGAACCATGAAGACGTAGAAAATTTGAACAGACCAATAACAATAAAGGATATTGAAGCTGTTATCAGAAGGCTCCCAACAAAGAAAAGCCCAGGACCAGATGGATTCACTGCAGAATTTTACCAAACATTCAGACAGGAATTGACACCGATTCTTTACAAACTATTCCAAAAGATTGAAACGGACGTAAATCTCCCAAACTCATTCTATGAAGCAAACATCATCCTGATACCAAAACCAGGTAAAGATATAACCAAAAAAGAAAACTACAGGCCGATATCCTTGATGAATATAGATGCAGAAATCCTCACTAAAATACTAGCAAACAGAATACAGCAACACATACGTAAAATTATTCATCACGATCAATTGGGATTCATCCCAGGGATGCAAGGTTGGTTCAACATACGCAAATCAATAAATGTGATACACCATATTAATAAACTCAAACACAAGGACCATATGATCGTCTCTATAGATGCTGAAAAAGCATTTGATAAAGTTCAGCACTCATTCATGACAAAGACCCTCTATAAGTTAGGTATAGAGGGAAAGTATCTCAACATAATTAAAGCCATATATGACAAACCCACTGCCAATATCATCCTGAATGGGCAAAAGCTGAAAGCTTTTCCTTTAAGAACAGGAACTAGACAAGGATGCCCACTCTCACCACTCCTATTCAACATAGTGTTGGAGGTACTAGCCAGAGCAATCAGAGAAGAGAAAGAAATAAAGGGCATCCAGATTGGAAAAGATGAAGTCAAACTGTCCCTGTTTGCAGATGACATGATCCTATATATCGAACAGCCTAAAACCTCTACAAAAAAACTCTTGGAATTGATAAATGATTTCAGCACAGTAGCAGGATACAATATCAACACACAAAAATCAGTAGCATTTCTTTTCTCTAATAGTGAACATGCAGAATGAGAAATCAAGAAAGCCTGCCCATTTACAATAGCCACCAAAAAAATAAAATACTTAGGAATTGAGTTAACCAAGGAGGTGAAAAATCTCTATAATGAGAACTACAAACCACTGCTGAGAGAAATTAGAGAGGATACAAGAAGATGGAAAGATATCCCATGCTCTTGGATTGGAAGAATCAACATAGTGAAAATGTCCATACTACCCAAAGTGATATAAAATTCAATGCAATCCCCATCAAAATTCCAAAGACATTTTTCTCAGAAATGGAAAAAACTATCCAGACATTTATATGGAATAATAAAAGACCATGCATAGCCAAAGCAATGCTGAGCAAAAAAAATAAAGCTGGAAGCATAACACTACCTGACTTTAAGCTATACTACAAAGCTATAATAACCAAAATAGTATGGTACTGGCATAAAAACAGACACATTGACTAATGGAAGAGAACAGAGAATCCAGAAATCAACCCACACACTTACTTCCATCTGATCTTTGACAAAGGCACCAAGCCTATTCACTGGGGAAGGGACTGCCTCTTCAGCAAATGGTGCTGGGAGAACTGGATATCCATATGCAGGAGAATGAAACTAGATCCATACCTCTCACCGTATACTAAAATCAACTCAAAATGGATTAAGGATTTAAATATACACCCTGAAACAATAAAACTTCTTAAAGAAAACATAGGAGAAACACTTCAGGAAATAGGACTGGGCACAGACTTCATGAATACGACCCCAAAAGCACGGGCAACCAAAGGAAAAATAAACAAATGGGATTATATCAAACTAAAAAGCTTCTGCACAGCAAAAGAAACAATTAACAGAGTTAAAAGACAACCAACAGAGTGGGAGAAAATATTTGCAAAATATACAGCTGACAAAGGATTAATATCCAGAATATATAAGGAACTCAAACAACTTTACAAGAAGAAAACAAGCAACCCAATTAAAAAATGGGCAAAAGAGCTAAGTAGTCATCTCTCTAAGGAAGATATACAAATGGCCAACAGACATATGAAAAAATGCTCAACATCACTCACCATCCGGGAAATGCAAATCAAAACCACACTGAGATACCATCTAACCCCAATTAGGATGGCTAAAATCCAAAAGACTCTGAACAATAAATGCTGGCGAGGTTGCAGAGAAAAAGGAACTCTCATACATTGTTGGTGGGACTGCAAAATGGTGCAGCCTCTATGGAAAATGGTATGGAGGTTCCTCAAACAATTGCAGATAGATCTACCATACGACCCAGTTATCCCACTGTTGGGAATATACCCAAAGGAATGGAAATCATCAAGTCAAAGGTATACCTGTTCCCCAATGTTCATCGCAGCACTCTTTACAATAGCCAAGAGTTGGAACCAGCCCAAATGCCCATCATCAGATGAGTGGATACGGAAAATGTGGTACATCTACACAATGGAATACTACTCAGCTATAAAAACGAATGAAATACTGCCATTTGCAACAACATGGATGGACTTCTAGAGACTTATATTAAGTGAAACAAGTCAGGCACAGAAAGAGAAATACCACATGTTCTCACTTATTGGTGGGAGCTAAAAATTAATATATAAATTCACACACACACACACACACACACACACACACACACACACACACACACACAAAACCGGGGGGGGAAGGGAAGAAGATATAACAACCACAGTTACTTGAAGTTGATACGACAAGCAAACAGAAAGGACATTGTTGGGGGGGTGGGGGGAGGGAGAAGGGAGGGGGAAGGGAGGGAGGTTTTGGTGATGGGGAGCAATAATCAGCCACAATGTATATCGACAAAATAAAATTTAAAAAAAATAAAAATAAAAAAAATAAATGGCATTCTTGATTTCTTTTAAATGGGCTTGCTTTCTTGATTTCTTTTTCAGCTAGTTTGTTATTGGAGTATTAAAACACTACTGATTTTTGCATGTTGATTTTATATCCTGCAACTTTACTGAAATCATTTATCAGCTTTAAGAATTTTTTGGTAGAGTCTTTAAGTTTTTTCTATATTCAGGATCATGGCACCTGCAAACAGGTACAGTTTGACTTCGTGTTTTCCAATCTGGATGCCCTTTATTTCTTTCCCTTGTCTGATTGATCTGGCAAGTACTTCTGGTACTATGTTAAATAGGACTGGTGATAGTGGGCATCCTTATCATGTTCTTGTCCTTATTCAGGATGATATTAGCAGTGGGATTGTCATATATGGATTTTATTGTGTTGAGATAATTTCCTTCTATACTGAATTTGCTAAGAGTCTTTATCATGAAGGGATGTTGAATTTTATCAAATGCTTTTTGTGTGTCTATTGAGATAATAATACAGGTTTTGTCCTTGATTTGGTTGATGTGGTGTATCACATTTATTGATTTGTGTATGTATCCTTGCATCTTGGGAATGAATTGTACTCAAACAATTCAACAGTAAGAAAACAAGTAACCAATTAAAAAATGGGCAAAGGAGCTGAATAGACATTTCTCATATGAAGATATTTAAATGGCCAACAGACAGATGAAAAAATGCTCAACATCAGTCAGCATCAGGGAAAAGCAATCAAAACCACACTGAGATATCATCTCACCCCAGTTAGATGGGCTATTATCAAAAAGACAGAGAATAACATGCTGGCAAGGATGCAGAGAAAGGGGAATCCTCCTACACTGTTGGTGGGACTGTAAATTAGTATAGCCATTATGGAAAACAGTATGGAGGTTCTTCAAATAACTACAGATAGAATTTCCATACAATCCTGCAATCCCACTGCTGGATGTATACCCACAGGAATGGAAATCATCATGTTGAAGGAATACCTGTACTCCCATGTTTATTATAGCTCTATTTAAAGTAGCCAAGAGTTGGAATCAACCTAACTGTCCGCTGACAGATGACTGGATAAGGAAAATGTCGTATATATATATACTCAATGGACTACTACGCTGCCATAAAAAAGAATGAAATAACTGCCATTTGCAGCAACATGCATGAACTTAGAGAAAGTTATGTTAAGTGAAATAAGTCAGGCACAGAAAGAGAAATACCGTATGTCCTCACTCATAAGTGGGAGCTAAAAGAAAGAAAGAAAAGAAGGAAGGGAAAGGAAGGGAAGGGGAGGGAAGGAGAGGGGATGGAAAGGAAAGAATAGGAAGGAAGGAAGGAAGGAAGGAAGGAAGGAAGGAAGGAAGGAAGGAAGGAAGGAAGGAAGGAAGGAAGGAAGGGAGAAAGAATCACAATAATATATTAAACTTTTTTTAAAAAAGAAGACAGAACAGAACTGTGGTTATTAAAGTTGGGAAAGGAGGGGTTGGTGAGAAACTAGTTAAGGGTCACAAAGATTGATTATGTTTTGTAAACATGAGTATACCAATTAGCTTGATTTGATCACCACACATTATACACATGTATTGATATTCGATTTTGTACTCCACAAATATATATAATCAATAAAATATAATAATAATAATAATAAACTATAAATGGCAGAAGAGCCACTCAAGCTACAAGAAATTAAATAGTCTTTCAGAATTAGGAGTAGAAGAGATGTCAATTATGGTAATTAACATCTAGATTCTTATGAGCTGCTGTGGAACCTAAACCAGAAGAGACTTCTTCTGTGAAGATAGAGGAAGTCATAAGGTGAGAATAAGATAAACAGGTAAATATATTAAAAAGCAGTTACAAAGTTCTGGAAATATAAAGTTTCTTGATAGTATATAGTTTTTGTGCCTTTTAAACACTTGTCCCAAGGTTTATAAGTGAGACATGGAATAATTTATCACCTAAGTAAACATTTATTCTATATACAAAAGCATGGCCTACCCTTGGCTATTTAGATTTTCTTGGCTATTCATACCTGAAGTGACAAGAGTTCTGTTTGTGCTGCCCTAACCCATCATCAGTAACATATAATGAACAATCTATCCCATGATCCCCTTCCCCCATCACTCCACCAGAGCTGAAGGGCTACTTGAGCATTAAAAAAGGCTGAAACATTGCACCACAGTAGCAAAACTTTGTACTATAGTCTACGAAGAAAAAAAATTCTCAGCAAGAATGTCATATCACTTAAACTTAAAAAGCAAAGGGATATCCCAAGAGAACATTTTCTTTTTTCTTCTCTTTCTCTTCCCGTTCCCTCCCCCCGCTTCCCCCCATGCCCACTTTCTTTCTTTAGGACATTTCGGAAAATAAAGGAAAGAATGGAAGATAAATTAACAATGACCATCCAGATATAAACATAATTAATAGTTTGTGGAATTTTGTATATCGCTTTTTTTCACTTATTGTAAAACATTTTCTTATCTCACTAAAATCTCTTCAAAACATGATTTGTTTTCTAACCACACTCCTATTGTTTGACATCTTTCTAGCTTGAGTTTCTGCTTTCATCAGACTACTGGGGCAAAGGTAGGAGTCATATAACATAAGCAGGGATTCACACTTGTTCCTGCATAAATCTATACCAAAGGCAGAGGGCAGTGAAGGGAACATCTTTGGTTAAGCTTCCTATGATCCAGCTGCTTATTGGCTTTTTCAGCCCCCCGAAGTTAAGAACTACAAACACAATTGTGAGCATTTTCTAAAGAGAGTTTCCCACAACTGTAAATGGTTCACTCTGAGTCAGTACTCTCTAAATGGAAGGAGATGACAGCTGGTTGGCTGGAAGTGCCAAGCAGACCCAGCTCACCCAGGGTCAGACTCATGAAGGACTAGAGAAGACTTGTAAGGAAAGGGCTGAGTGTCAAAATATGTTTTATTTTTTCTTCACATTTTCTAACCCCTAATCAACCACCTTCTTCCACTCACTCTCCTTTTATCGGGGGAGAGATATTCTCTCTCTCTCTCTCTCTCTCTGTACCTCTGTCTTCTACACTACTCATAAAAGTTGGGTCACTGTCAGGACTCCTCTGTGATGGATCTAGAATGTGATGACTCTCAGAAATATAGTATCTCAAACTATACAGTCCTCTCTTGCCTGATTCCAATTTGGATGTTTTGCCTATCTCTTTGGCTCAAGTCTATTCACATAGGGGACTTTTGATACTTGTTTTTAACCTAAGGCTTCTGGGTCTACTTCTTCAGTTACTTAAACTTCTATGGATCTTCTGCTGGGAATAGAGTCCTGAAACCTCTTGTAGAGGTTTTTTGTCTCCCTCCACATCCCCCTCTGTGAGTGAGAAAAATAAGAGAAGCCAGAAAGTCTAGCAAGATTTATAAAAGAGAAGAGTAAGACTGATTCAGCAAGAGGATTGGAAGTAAGCAGAAATATTAATTGGTCTGGGCTGTGGAGGGTTAGTGGCACTGTTGAAAAGGAGGTTGAGAAAAAGGTGAGAGAAACATTGTGGGTAGCTATAATGGGGAGATAATTTGTGGATGAGAAAGACAGCAAAAAAAAGAGAATTTTTAAAGAAGTTTTCTTGAGCATTGTGTACATTATGTATCCAGAGAAACTGTTGTAAAGAAACAAATTATTTTTAATTACTTTTCATTTTTCAGCTATTAGTTTTATGTGATTCCATGTATGTGCATCATGAAAAGAAAGAGCTCAGTTACACACACACACCCATATACCATACCTGTTCACAAGAACTAGTAAAAGCAGAGAGCTCAGGAAATATTTGTTGACTAAATGAATCAATCTACTTAGAGTATGTACCTAATTTTGTGTTAAGGAAGTTGAAGCAATACAAACAAAATTAAAACTTCCGTGTGCTGATTATTTTTCTCAGCCTGCTTTTTCAAGAAATAAAAGAGAAGTAATTTAAAAAATTATTTTATTTATTCATTTTCAAACTTCTGTAGTAATAGATGTTCATTGTGATTAGCAAAACAATAAAAAATATTTAAAGGAAATATTAATAATTGTCCTTAAGTCCTTTTTTTTCCCAATCCTGTGCGATGACCAATGTCAAGAATATGGTATGAGTTTTTCCATAGCTTTCTTCATGTTCATACAAATATACAGAATATATTTATGCATAAATACTCATTACACAGAAATTTTGTTCTTTTCACTTAATAATGGTCATCCTTCCAGGTTAACAGTTGTAAATATAATTCATTCTTCTTCTAATGGCTGTGTAATCATCAATAATATGGGTCTATCATCTGTCCATATCATATGGGATGCAAATAATCAAATTAGTAAAATCAGTATACTTTTTTGTTTTCAAATTTTAGTTAAAATTTTATTAAAGGTTTGGTTTCAAGATGGCGGTGGCTGCAGCGGTTGGCGCGGAGTAGCTGAGGTGGAAAAGGCGGCCACTGGGCCTCAGGCAGCCGGGAAACTTGTGGACCTTCCTCTCGCCATCTCTTAAGGGAGGACCGCAACTGCTGGCCGGTCGTGGGGGGCTGACCGCCACTTTGCCCCCCGCAGGAGAGGCTGCCTCATTTACCGGCAACAGCTTTGAAGTGTGGAGCAGGAAAAGAACTGTTTCTTAGCTGCAAAAGCGAGTCTTGAAACAGGGAACACGGCGCCAGGGCTGCTGTGGATGCAGACAGGATCCCGGAGGCTGGGGCCGCGCTGAAGGCGGCCAGCTGCCCTATTCAGGATTCGAGGTTTCAGGCCGGCATTAAAGAAGATTCCTGGGAGCGCCCGAGCGGCGCCGTGACTGAACAGCCCGAGGCGGCAGCGGCCGAGAACAGGGAAGGTGACAAACCAGAGACAGAGAGTGAGCACCCGACCTGGCACAGCACTGTGAGTGACCCCTGGCCCAGCTCTGTTCGGGGGGCTGATGCACACCCGGCTCCTGCCTGCATCACCAGGCCACTCACCGCCCCTGCACTGCCTCCATTTTCCCAGGTGCTGGCAGCTCCGCCCAGCTCGGCCATCACTGAGCCTTCCCACTTGCTTGGCCCGGCGCGGGGCTTCCCGGAGCCTGCGGGCCGGCCTCCCATCCCACTCCCTCCGCGGTTCTCTGGTGGGGCTGGTGGCGGGGGGCGTCCCCGGCCAGTCTCGGGAGGGCAAGGAAGTACGGGCGGGCCGACTGTCACTCCAACATACCCTGGACACCGGCCCCCGGTAAACTTCCTGTTACTGGGAGGCAGATACCATCTCTGTGGCCACCAGTTCGGAAAAAAACCTAACCAATTTCTGGTTGGGAATAGTGTGGTAGGAGAGTTCCCAGGTCCGCTTGAACCTGCTGGAGAGCAGGCTGCAGGTGGGCGCTAGATTCGGTCTATGCCGGGGGGATACAAAGGTGAACAAGTCCCGAGAAAGATCTACACAGTGCTACAAAGGCACCCAGAGTGACCGGTCGTCTGTGCCTAGCAGAAACCTGGTAGACTTCCTGGGCAAGGCGGTGCCAAGCAGGGTCTTGAAGGCTCAGCTGATAGACGAGGGGTGCAGAAGACATGCCCCAGCCCAGCACAGTGCGCACAGAGTGGGGAGACGTGAGGCCAGGGAGGCAGAGACTACGACAGAAACCACACACCCGGTGGGGTCACCACTGCATGATCCAACAGCCTGGGCCAGAGCACACGGAACAGGGAGAAGTCCTGCACAGGAAGTGAAAGCTCAACAGAGATCACACACCCTGTGGTACATGATCCACCAGCCCAGCAGAGTCCAAGCTGACCAGAAAGGTGGCACCCCGGAGAGGCCCAAGACCTGAGGCAACCATACACACAAGGCACTAGAGGCCAACTGAGCAGTCACGGAGGGAGCCATACGAAATTGGCAACCACAACAACATCCTAGTTAGTCATTAGTCTCAAACCGGTGGACTGTGAAACCCCCTGCCACAATGAATAAACACCAAAAAAAAAGATACCAGAAATACAAAAAATCAAGAAAGTACACCACCAAAAGTTAATAAATCCCAAACTCTAGATCCTATAGAACAAGAAGCCCTTGAAATGACTGAAAAGGAATTTCGAGTGATAATTCTAAGGAAACTGAATGAGATACAAGAAAACTCAGCTAGACATCATGATGAAATGAGGAAAAGTATACAGGATCAGAAAGAGGAAATGTACAAGGAAATCAATGTCCTGAAAAAAAATGTAGCAGAACTTGCTGAACTGAAGAAGTTATTCAGCGAAATAAAAAACACAACGGAGAGTTTAACCAGCAGGCTTGTCGAAGTTGAAGAGAGAACCTCTGAACTTGAAGATGGGCTGTTTGAAATAACACAAGCAGACAAAAAGAAAGAAAAAAGAATCAAGGACATTGAAGAAAATCTGAGAGAGATATCAGACAACCTTAAGCGCTCAAATATCCAAGTCATGGGTATTCCAGAAGGGGAGGAAAATGGAGATTCCATTGAAAACATATTCAACAAAATAGTGGCAGAAAACTTCCCAGGTATAGGAAAAATCACAGATCTTCAGATCCAGGAAGCTCAACGATCTCCAAATGTATTCAGCCCAAAAAGACCTTCTCCAAGACAGGTCATAGTCAAATTGGCAAAACTCAGAGACAAAGAGAGAATCTTAAAAGCTACAAGAGAGAAGCGTCAAATCACCTATAAGGGAGCCTCAATCAGGTTAACATCAGACTTTTCATCACAAACCCTAAAAGCTAGAAAGGAATGGGATGATATATTCAAAATACTAAAAGACAAAGATTGCCAGACAAGAATACTCTACCGTGCAAGGCTATCCTTCCGAAATGAAGGGCAAATAGTATATTTCTCAGACAAACAAAAACTGCCGGAGTTCACTACCACACGACCACCCTTACAAGAAATCCTCAAGGGAGTACTGGGTTTGGTTCCTGAAAAATAACTACCACTGCCATAAAAACCCAAGAAAAATCAAAACCCACAAGCATAATAAAAATGGCATTCATGAAGAGAAAACAAGCAAACAAAAACACTATCTACAACCTAAGGAACCAACAAACACAGAAACCAAACAGTAAATCAGAAAGCAAGGAACAAAAGACACCTAAGACAACCAAACAACCAATAAAATGCTAGGAATAAATCAACACCTTTCAATAACAACTCTTAATGTAAAAGGCTTCAACTCCCCAATTAAGAGACACAGACTGGCTGACTGGATCAAAAAGCAGGACCCAACTATATGCTGCCTACAAGAGACCCACCTCACCCATAAAGATTCACACAGACTAAGAGTGAAAGGATGGAAAAAGATTTACCATGCAAACAGAAAAGAAAAACGAGCTGGAGTAGCTATTCTTATATCTGACAAAATAGACTTTAAACTAAAAACCATAAAAAGAGACAATGAGGGACACTACTTAATGATAAAAGGACTGATCCATCAAGAACACATAACAATCATAAATATGTACGCACCCAATGTTGGAGCAGCCAGATTTATAAAACAAACTCTATTAGACCTAAAGAAGGAAATAGACACTAATACCATAATAGCAGGGGACCTGAACACCCCACTGTCAATATTAGACAGATCATCTAGGCAAAGAATCAGTAGAGAAACACAAGATCTAAACAAGACTCTAGACCAATTGGAATTGGCAGATATCTACAGAACATTCCACCCAACAAACTCAGAATATTCATTCTTCTCATCAGCACATGGATCATTCTCCAGGATAGATCACATATTAGGTCACAAATCAAGTCTCAATAAATTCAAAAAAATTGCAATTATCCCATGTATCTTCTCAGACCACAATGGATTAAAACTAGAAATTAATAACAAACGAAACTCTGGAAACTATACAAACACATGGAAATTAAACAGCATTCTACTTAATGACATATGGGTCCAAGAAGAAATCAAGCAGGAAATCAAAAAATTTATTGAAACTAATGAAAACAATGATACATCATACCAAAACCTGTGGGATACTGCAAAAGCAGTATTGAGGGGGAAATTTATTGCATTAAATGCTCAATTCAGAAGAATGGAAAGATGGCAAGTGAACAACCTAACACTTCACCTTAAAGAACTAGAAAAACAAGAACAATCCAAACCTAAAGTTAGCAGACGGAAGAAATCATTAAGATCAGAGCAGAACTGAATGAAATTGAAAACCAAAAAACAATTCAAAAGATCAACGAATCAAAAAGTTGGTTTTTTGAAAAGATAAATAAAATTGACAAACCATTAGCATGGCTAACAAAAAAAAAAGAAGAGAGAAGACTCAAATAACAAAAATTAGAAATGAAAAAGGCGATATTACAACTGATTCATCTGAAATACAAGGAATCATTTGAGACTACTATAAACAACTATACGCCAACAAATTTGAAAATCTGGAGGAAATGGATAAATTTCTGGACACACACAAGCTCCCAAAACTGAACCATGAAGACGTAGAAAATTTAAACAGACCAATAACAATAAAGGAGATTGAAGCTGTTATCAGAAGGCTCCCAACAAAGAAAAGCCCAGGACCAGATGGATTCACTGCAGAATTTTACCAAACATTCAGACAGGAATTGACACCGATTCTTTACAAACTATTCCAAAACATTGAAACAGACGCAAATCTCCCAAACTCATTCTATGAAGCAAACATCATCCTGATACCAAAACCAGGTAAAGATATAACCAAAAAAGAAAACTACAGGCCGATATCCTTGATGAATATAGATGCAAAAATCCTCACTAAAATACTAGCAAACAGAATACAGCAACACATACGTAAAATTATTCATCACGATCAAGTGGGATTCATCCCAGGGATGCAAGGTTGGTTCAACATAGGCAAATCAATAAATGTGATACACCATATTAATAAACTCAAACACAAGGACCATATGATCATCTCTATAGATGCTGAAAAAGCATTTGATAAAGTTCAGCACTCATTCATGACAAAGACCCTCTATAAGTTAGGTATAGAGGGAAAGTATCTCAACATAATTAAAGCCATATATGACAAACCTACTGCCAATATCATCCTGAATGGGCAAAAGCTGAAAGCTTTTCCTTTAAGAACAGGAACTAGACAAGGATGCCCACTCTCACCACTCCTATTCAACATAGTGTTGGAGGTACTAGCCAGAGCAATCAGAGAAGAGAAAGAAATAAAGGGCATCCAGATTGGAAAAGATGAAGTCAAACTGTCCCTGTTTGCAGATGACATGATCCTATATATCGAACAGCCTAAAACCTCTACAAAAAAACTCTTGGAATTGATAAATGATTTCAGCACAGTAGCAGGATACAATATCAACACACAAAAATCAGTAGCATTTCTTTTCTCTAATAGTGAACATGCAGAATGAGAAATCAAGAAAGCCTGCCCATTTACAATAGCCACCAAAAAAATAAAATACTTAGGAATTGAGTTAACCAAGGAGGTGAAAAATCTCTATAATGAGAACTACAAACCACTGCTGAGAGAAATTAGAGAGGATACAAGAAGATGGAAAGATATCCCATGCTCTTGGATTGGAAGAATCAACATAGTGAAAATGTCCATACTACCCAAAGTGATATAAAATTCAATGCAATCCCCATCAAAATTCCAAAGACATTTTTCTCAGAAATGGAAAAAACTATCCAGACATTTATATGGAACAATAAAAGACCACGCATAGCCAAAGCAATGCTGAGCAAAAAAAATAAAGCTGGAGGCATAACACTACCTGACTTTAAGCTATACTACAAAGCTATAATAACCAAAACAGTATGGTACTGGCATAAAAACAGACACACTGACCGATGGAATAGAATAGAGAATCCAGAAATCAACCCACACACTTACTTCCATCTGATCTTTGACAAAGGCACCAAGCCTATTCACTGGGGAAGGGACTGCCTCTTCAGCAAATGGTGCTGGGAGAACTGGATATCCATATGCAGGAGAATGAAACTAGATCCATACCTCTCACCGTATACTAAAATCAACTCAAAATGGATTAAGGATTTAAATATACACCCTGAAACAATAAAACTTCTTAAAGAAAACATAGGAGAAACACTTCAGGAAATAGGACTGGGCACAGACTTCATGAATACGACCCCAAAAGCACGGGCAACCAAAGGAAAAATAAACAAATGGGATTATATCAAACTAAAAAGCTTCTGCACAGCAAAAGAAACAATTAACAGAGTTAAAAGACAACCAACAGAGTGGGAGAAAATATTTGCAAAATATACATCTGACAAAGGATTAATATCCAGAATATATAAGGAACTCAAACAACTTTACAAGAAGAAAACAAGCAACCCAATTAAAAAATGGGCAAAAGAGCTAAGTAGGCATTTCTCTAAGGAAGATATACAAATGGCCAACAGACAGGTGATAAAATGTTCAACATCACTAAGCATCCGGGAAATGCAAATCAAAACCACACTGAGATACCATCTAACCCCAGTTAGGATGGCTAAAATCCAAAAGACTATGAACGATAAATGCTGGCGAGGTTGCAGAGAAAAAGGAACTCTCATACATTGTTGGTGGGACTGCAAAATGGTGCAGCCTCTATGGAAAATGGTATGGAGGTTCCTCAAACAATCGCAGATAGATCTACCATACGACCCAGCTATCCCACTGTTGGGAATATACCCAAAGGAATGGAAATTATCAAGTTGAAGGTATACCTGTTCCCCAATGTTCACCGCAGCACTCTTTACAATAGCCAGGAGTTGGAACCAGCCCAAATGCCCATCATCGGATGAGTGGATACGGAAAATGTGGTACATCTACACAATGGAATACTACTCAGCTATAAAAACGAATGAAATACTGCCATTTGCAACAACATGGATGGACCTCGAGAGAATTATATTAAGTGAAACAAGTCAGGCACAGAAAGAGAAATACCACATGTTCTCACTTATTGGTGGGAGCTAAAAATTAATATATAAATTCACACACACACACACACACACACACACACACACACATAAAAAACCGGGGGGGGGGAGAAGATATAACAACCACAATTATTTGAAGTTGATACGACAAGCAAACAGAAAGGACATTGTTGGGGGGGAGGGGGGGAGGGAGAAGGGAGGGAAGTTTTGGTGATGGGGAGCAATAATCAGCCACAATGTATATCGACAAAATAAAATTAAAAAAATAAATAAATAAAAATTACGAAAAATAAATAAATAAATAGAAATAAATAAATAAAATTTTATTAAAGGTTTGCACAGGATGCTCAGCAAACACTTGCTGAAGATCTGTGTGGTGCCAGTTTCAGTGACTGAGAAAGAAAATTAATAAAGTGCTCCTTGTTCTCCTTAAGAAAGTTACTGTCTAATATGGAAGAAAAAAATATTAATTCTTTTTTAATTGGAGAGAACCTGCTCATAAAATTTATAGTAATCAATGCTTTTAAAATAAATCTTTAAAAGAAATAATATGTCACCGGCAATTCATTCTTAGTCATCTCCAATGCATGATCAGTACTTAGCAGCAACAGAGTATTTCCCAATATGGCAACTCGAAAACAAACTAATTTCTAACCAATAAGAGCTCAAATAAAGGGCCTTACTCCCGAGACCTCAAAGAGATTTATACTTCTACTAATACTTCTACTATAATACATGATATTTATGAACTGTCCTTATTTCATGGAATTCTAAATACTTTATATATATCATTTAACTTCTTTGCATAATATGTCTGTACGATAGGGGAAAGTGTCCCCTACAGATAAGGAAAATAATCTTAAGAGAAAACTGTTCGACAATGCCTGAGTCAAGTCCCCAGGTAGTCAGCCTCACACTCCTTCCTTTCAATTACTTTTGCTGCCTCCCTCGTGGTAACTGCAATGATAATGTAGATAGTATTATGTCATCAATCAGAGAGTCTCAAATAGCTTGACAGAGCCAGTTCTTATTTAAAAACAAGAGCTTTGCATGCAAACTATTTTCCTATCTTCAAAAAGCTTGTGAATAAAACTTCACTAAAAAGTTTCCTAGGCAAGATGAGTTTAAGCTAACTTACTGAGAGAGCAGTCAGAGTCTAATTAGGCCCCCTGCACTTTCCAGTGCTATAGGAGGACAAGACAGATGTAGGGTTAAACGTGTAACCCAGATTCATGGTTGTTCCTGCCAGCCCTAACCTAGAGAAAAGCACAGAATGCTGAGAGTAACAATGGCAACAATAACAATGCTACATCTGTACCGATTATTGATTACTGAATAAAATCTTACAATATTCAAATAATGTAAGCAAAGAACAATTCAGTAAAATTGTGGCAAAGGTTAAGCACATTCCTAAGGTCAATTTAGTACTTACGCAAACAAGTAAAAAACCTTGTCAAAAATCTAACTCTTCTAATACTCAGTAACTGTCTTGCATGAACAATTTATTTTCCTACATCTTTGAAGACATCTTATCATAAGAGATTTATAATTCTGAGAATCTGATAATAACCAGATTGATCATTCTGGACTCAATATCTCATGACCCCCTGACAGAATCTCAGCTCACTATGGCCTCCTCCCTTTTCCAGTTGACTGAGAGAATGATGCTTTCAAATTGTCTTTTGGGACACATGAAGGGGTGCAGTAGAGCCAAATGCTAAAACATGAAGTATAACACTCCTCATTGCTCCTGAGAAATGTGTGCTTAATTTCCTATAAATTTACTGTTTCAAAGAGCCACAGACTCCTGGTTGCTTTTCATCAGTTTTGAAGAGATTAGGTAAGTTCCTTACTTACCTCTTGCAAAAGCTTTTTCTTCATTCCAAATTCCTTTGAGAACAAAACATTGAATCAGAATTGGATTTTTAACAAAATATTATAAGATTGTTGAAAACATTCTTTTTTCTACTGAGGAGACCCAGCAATTCAAAAGATATATTATGAACTTTCTGATTTAGGGCTAGTAGCAACATATTGCAAAGTGCAAGTCTAAGCCAAAGAACAAAGTCCCTTCTGCTAAGCAGGAAGGATGTTTTTGAACTGGCTTACTTCAGAATACTTGTGGACTACTAAGGGCTTTCACACAGACTTGGAAGACTAACTCGAGAAGCAGCGGGGTGGGAGCGGGGTAGAGGTGAGGGGGACGACAACTTTAGAACCCTAACAGATAGCATTTCTTCTAATTACCAGAAAATTTTTATGCATACTGATGACACACATCCCATTCCCAGATTCATCTTATTACTCTACAATGACAGTTGGTTTTAGAATAGTTGTTCAAGTGTGTCAGTAATAGAAAATGGCCTCCTCAGAAATGGGGGTATCTACATGCAGTGCTGCTAAAGTTGACACATATACGGAAATTCAGGATCATGTTTGCAGTGGAATCCATCATCAGCAAGTATTTCAAACCTCTCTCTCTCTCTCTCTCTCTCTCTCTCTGAGTTCTTTTTTTACCAAGGAGTTCACTTCTGATGTAGTCCTCAGTGGTCATTAGAAAGCAATGCTTGTGATTCATAAGTATGCTTTGATTTTTCAAGGTTTTGCATTTTTATAGTAGCAGTAAGGCTGAGCACTTTCACAGACTTTTACCTCTGATCACACTATACGGCTTCAATTAAGTTAGTCTTAAGAAGGAAAATGTAAACCAAATCCCAATTAATAAACCTTTGTATTATTCCTTCTTATTGGTCTAGTAAATACAGTTATTTTATTTCTCATTCACTTTTCTAAGGTGTTTTTAAGTACGATCTAGATTAGTGACACCATTATCTATGATATGGTTGAGTACAGATACACAGTGAGTCAAGATGATGCAGAGGTAAAAGACTAATGCCATGGATTTGAACAATCTTCCCAGCTCCTCATTCTCCAAAGAAGGAAACATAGAGAAGACATTCTATTTATTTTCAGACAGGATGATATAATTTAATTGTAAAACCAAAGTCTCAACACACTATCTTTTTTCTTGGAAAGTCTAGGAGAGCATGTATTATAATTCTACCTTGACAGATAGGTTGCTGAGGTATGTGGACCAGAGAAAACTAATTAGCATCCAGAAGAACAGACTTGGAGGTAGATGAGATAATGGGAAGAACACGTGGGGTCAGATAGATGAGGATTTGAATGCTGACTCATGCTTTTCTAAGATGTGTGAGGCAATTTAATCTCACTGATCCTCAGTTTCCAAAACTGTAAACTAAGGACTATAACATCTATTTTGAGGCAGTGTTGTAAGAATTAAATGTAAAGAGCCTTACGCAGAGAGGGCTCCTGCTAAACACAACTTTCTTTCTTATCTTCTTAATTTTTTTTTTTCAGTTTTTCAGAGATTTGGGCCATTAGAGAACTAATGACCTCTGTGACCACACGAGCTAAGGTGATAACAAAATACAATAGATTAAAAACAGCACGCAGGGCAGGAAGCAGCACAGAGTGTGAATCAATTAGGTCTGGTAGCAAGCAATAGAAATTCATTTACTAGCTTGGTGATCTTGGATGCTACCTAATCTATCTAGGGCTCAGTTTTTTTCATTATGAAATGGAAATGATTCCTACTTTGTCGAGAAGTTGCTGAGTGTGGTAGCAAAAATTAGAGACGATTTTTATAAAGCATCTGGTATGTTAAGTAAACAGATTGTCAATAATATATATTGTTTAGAGTTTTTATTAATTAAGGCTTGTATGTAGAGTTATCTCCTGCACTTAGTATTCCTTTTTCCACCCAAGACCTTGAGAGGGTTATGGTAGGTGTTTTGATCACGTTATCTGTTTTGACTGTGGTAATTTAGCTGCTGAGAACTGGCATTACAGTCCCAGCCCGCCATTAAGTATTTTATTTTATTATTATTATTTTTAACTGACACTTAATAATTGTACATATTTATGGGGTACAATGTGATATTTGGACACATGTATACAATGTATAATGATCAAACTGGGGTAATTAGCATATCCATCACCACAAACACTTGTCATTTCTTTGTGTTGAGTACATTCAAAATCCTACTGAAACTAACTATTTTACTTTATGACTTGGATAGGAATCCAGTCCTAAATTTTGTTCATCTCCAAAATGAGGAGGCTGGCATAAATAATTCCCAAAATTCTTTGTGACTATAATACTTTCTGGTTCCTATATCTTTTTACTGAGTTACAACAGATAAATCCTCGTACCTCTAGAGCTTAACCTACTTCTCTATGGTTTAATTTCCACATTCCCTGTTCACTATTTCTTCAATTGCAAAAAGGGATCATTTCCATGACTTTGCAACCAAACCAATATCTCTATTCTGGTTTCTTCAATCCAGAAAATCAGTAATGACACAGGCAGTAATAACGTGAATAATGATGATTCATTTTCTAGGCTTTCTATGCCTCCAGGCCCCTGGTCATTGCACATGATAAAATACACCAAAATTAAAAATGAGATTAAGGTTTATCAGTTAAAAATTACATTCTAGGAATAAAACACATTTTTGGTATGCATTCTTACATTACACAATGGGCACTTAAAAATAAACAAAATAAAAGATCCATTAACCAACAACAGAACTTTAATTATAATTAATAATAATAATTAACTAGAAAGGAAATTACATTTACTTGACCTTATCTTAGAAGACTGTCAGAAATCTACTCTGTTTATGCAGATGGGAAATATGTTCTAAACTATTAGATCTCAAATTCAGAAGTCCAAGCTCTCCTCAAATTCAGAAGTAAACCTTTAGTGAAGATTCTAAATAAATTTACGGATTCAATGAGCATGTCAATACTATTTACCTTCATATTATTTTGATCTTTTTCTATTCTTGAGCTGTCCTTCAATTTTTTGTTGTGTATCCACTATGTGCTTTCCCAGTGTATTCAGAATAAAAATCAAATTCCTCACCCTGGTCCTGACCTCACCCCAGTTGCTCTCCTCCTTCGCTCACTTTGCTCTAGTCACTCTGGAATCTTTTTAGTTCCCCGAATACACAAAGTTTGTAGTCCAGGCTTTGTAAACACTGGGCTTTGTATATGCTGTTTCTTTTTTTTTTTTTGACTGGTAAGGGGATCGCAAACCCTCAGTTCGGTGTGGTCCGCACCAGGCTCAGCCAGTGAGCGCACCAGCCATCCCTATGTAGGATCCGAACCTGCGGCCTTCGCGCTACCAGCACTGCACTCTGCCGAGTGAGCCACGGGAGCGGCCCTGTACATGTTGTTTCTATCTGCAGGTTTCTCCCCTCCCATTCTCCCTTTTCCATCCCAAATTCTTCACGTGGCTGATTCTTTCTGACTTTCAACTCAAATGATACTTTCTCTGAGAATTCTGTTCTGAACACCAATGGGCAGTAAAACAGATTTCCCCCACCCATTGTTGTCTTGCATACATAGCTCTATTCAGGGATCACAATTTGTAACTCTAATTACCGCATACTTATTTAAATGTCTGATTCCCTTAGGAGACTATAAGTTTCATGAGGCCTAAGAGATGATTTCTATATTCCCAATATTAAGCATAGTTGAAATGATTCTATCGTGTTAGATTTTCTAGGGCTTAGAAATATTAATTAAATATGAACCCTACCCCTAAGAACTCATTTTCTAGTAAGGGGATAAATCATCCACATAAATGGTGTTATAAAATACAGAAAGTAATTCATGTATCAAAAAAAGTGAGGATGAGAGCTGTATTAGTTCCTTAGGGCTGCCATGACAAATTACCACAAACTTGGCTTAAAATAACAGAAATTTATTCTCTCATAGTTTTGAAGGACAGAAATCCAAAATCAAGTTTTCAGTAAGGCCATGACAGGTGCTAAGTGAATTTAGTGGGTAAGAAGAGTGAATTATTTCTGGCTAGGTCAAGGAGAGAAGGATTTATGGAATCAATTTGAAGTTGATTTTGTAGGATGAGTTGGATTTGCACTAACAATGATAGAAATTCCAGACAGTGGAAACAATATGAATAAAAGTAGGTGAGGAAATTTGACCTGATCATAGGGTATATAAAACTGGGTAGATAACAATTAAGTCAGAAATGGGGTTAGAGTTAGATTTTAGAATGTCATGAATATTGGTTAGGAATTGTTTGGTAGTCAATATATAATTACTGAAAGTTGTGTCTGAACAAACGTAACATAATCTTAGTGCTCCTGATTCAGGAAAATTAATAGGGCAGCAGTGTTTGGGATAAGCTCGCCTCCCTGCCCCTTGTCTCTCCCAATTAGAAGACTTTTACAGGCAAGAGATGAAAGCCTGACTAGAAAAGAGGTATCAAAGAAGGAAAATTAACAAGACCATGGCTATTTATTAGACATACAGGAGTGGGAAGAGGCAAGAATGATGTATTTTGAGTCAAGATGTCCTGTAGAATTAGGGTGAGAATAATTAGGATAGTAGAAAGGAGGATGCTTTTGAATGAACTAGGAGGATAAATTCAGTTTTGACATATTGATTCTGAAAAACTAGTGTGATTTCTAGTTGAAGATATAAATAAGGATATTGGAAATATAGGATTGAAGTTTTGAAGCAATATTGTGACTAGAAATGTAAATTCGTGAGTTATCAATAATTAAATAATTGAAGCCATACAACTCTGGGAAGGAATGTCAAGTCATGGGAAGAGTATGAATGGAGTATGACATACATGTTTACATGCTATCTCGACCATTTACCCATTGTATGACCTGGGACAAACTGCTTACTTCCTTCACTTTCTCATATATGAAAAGGAGGAAAATAAGATTATTGCTTAATTAGGATTACATGAGTTGAGTATTTAAATTATCTACTATCTTTACAGCTGCTTTCATATGTTGGGGACATAATTCTCATTAAGAAATGTTTATTTTTGCAATTCAGTGTCTTAAAAATATGTGATGCACTTTATTAAAAAATATTTATTTTCCTTTTATTCTATTTCATGTGATCCTCTAATGACCTGTTGATGGGTTGCAACCCACACTTAGGAAAACTCTCTAGTCATTGGCCCAAACAAGCATCCTACAGTCAAATCACACCATTACTACTCACTGTTCTCTCTACTTTCATTTATTACTCCTTCTGCATGAGCTTCTTGTTAGAATCATATTATTCCTTGATGGCCCATTTCTTTTGGGGCCATCTACTCACATATAACATTTTGTCTATAAGAAACATGTATCTATTTCCCAAATAGATTATGAATTCCTTAATAACAGGAAATAGGTGTTATCTGTGTATGCCAGTAAAATGTTTTGTTCATTGGAGGCATAGAATAAATATTAAGTCATTATTATAGAGAAAATAGAGAAGAGGTTTGAGGAGAGAACTTTGCTGAGCACCTACATATAGGGCCCTGCTCTGGCATCCCTGTGCCTCAGTTCCCCTTTTCTCTACATGTCAAAGCGTCCACGGAATTTTTATTAAGGGCAAACACTGCTTCTTTGTATTTGGGGCACAAAGACTTAGGACACTAACTTTTTGTATTTAGTAACTTGAGCTTCTTCATGATTGGGAGAGAGAAGGTCTGGTTGGGATAAAATAAATTTGAGGAAGAAACTAAGATACGTTTAGGATTTAGCTCTGGATAAAATAATAGAAAAATTCTTGCCCTGGCCTCTTTGGATTGTTAAATAACAAAATCCAATAAAGGCAATATGAAGTAATTTACCAGGGCAAGTAATTCATTTTAAATTATTAAAGTTTACTTCACTTTTTTCAGATTCTGAAAAATTTTTCTCTGATGGAAATGACCCTTGCAACAGTGACATTCTGACACCATGCGTGATGCATACTCTTGGGAAGTCTGAATTCCGTGTCACAATGGCTCTGTTCAGATTACTGATTTCATCATGCCTGTAAGTCCAATTAAACTACTGAAGTTTCTAATGGTCTCTGTCCACTTTGTGAATCGTCATAAAGAATATTGTCAACCAAATAAATTTGCCTCTGTACGATTTGTTGCACAACCAAAGGCATGATATCAAAATGTACAGGAAAAATGAAGAAAAAAAAAACTTTTTGATAACAATGAATGCTTTCAGAATACTCCTTTATATATGAATTTTGGTCTACTCAGTGGAGGGGACTGCAGTTCAACAGATCTCAAAAAATCAGCTTAAGGCAATTTGTTCGTTATGAAACATGGTTCAGACCCTCTGTGTAGAGAAAAGGTCAAAGCCTGAAGGTTTAAATTCAGATCTCTTAGGACTGGATGTCTAAGGTTGATCTGTGTTAGTGGTCAACATGGTCTGTGGAACCTCTGTGCCCTACCCGGGCCTCAATTTACTTATTTCACAATGAGGTGATAGGACTTTTATTTCTTACATCCTTTCCATCTATAATGTTGGATGATGCTCTGCCCTTAAATTCCTTTCACCCCAATTTTTTCATCTTAAAATGTGAAATGTTTTTATAAAGTTCTTTGATGTCCTTAAATGTTATTCAACATGATAACAGTACAATTCACTAAACCTAAATTTTATCATTTTAGTTTTGCCTCAGAGGCCAAGTTTTATGAGAACCTTAATTTGCATCACCAGAAGCTGATTTAATAAAAATGAAGGGATCCCTTTTGGAAATAATTTTTAAAAGTGACGGTAGGGAGGAGGGACAGAGAACTTTACACAAAAAAATCTAGGAAGCTAAACTTAGAAGGGGTCAAATGGTTTTGAATTCTAAAGAATACTGTGATCTTATGAGCATTGAGAAACTGGTCCTGGCTTTTTATGCACTGGAAGTTGATTCTGCTAATGGCAACTTCCTGAATCCCTGGCCTCTTGACCTTTTGTACCATTTGCCCCATTTCCTTGAAGTACAACACACTGTAAGGCAATAAGACAAACTGGGGTGGCAGAGCCTCATCCAGCCTGCAGTCAGGTAGATTTATCGTCGGAGTCAACTCCAGTGTATAGGATAGAAGACACACAAGTGAAACGGAAAACTAGTGAAGACCATTTCACAGACAAAAAGGATGTGGTATAAATGAGCACTTCTCATTTTGGTCAGGAGAAAGAAGTGTAAAGTCAATGAGGTACAAGACTGGGAGATAGACACGTAGTGTGATATGATAAACAGCAAATTTGTCTTCAGCAAATTCCTTTATAATTGCCTTCCTGACTGTGAAAAACTTTACTCAATCCCTCTTTACAGTAAATATTCTCTGACTGAATGAATCCTAAATTCCTGATTTAAAAAAAAATTTGTAATTGTACTAATAACAACAGCTATTTTGTGATTTCCTATGATTGTGCCAAGCCCTGGGAATTGCAAAATCAGATAAGAAAGAGTCCCTGCTCTCAGAGACCTTACTATCTGTGGGTTTGAACCATTATGACAAAAACAAAAAACAAAAAACCATCATTTATTCACTCATACCAGCCAGGCACTACGCTCAGTTAGCAACATATGTAAACTGATAAAGTTCCCTCCATTTTACTTGATATCCTCCTGACTTTGAGAGTTGATCTTGCTCTGTCCATGCATCATCTCTCAAAAAAAATGGACTTAGCAGGAATTTAGACAATACACACAAACATTAAACAACTCCAAGACTGTCTATTGTCAATACACAAGAACCATACACTGTCGTCAATAATGAAAGAGTGCAATGAACTGAACTGAAAATGGAAGAAATTGTCCGAATTACCTTTAGTGTACTTTGTTGGACAGGGACTGTGACACTCTGAAAACCATGATGCAGTATACCCTGTATCTGGCATTACAACAATGGAAGGTTAAGCATTTGAAGACTCTCTAGTAAAAGACCTTGCAGCACATCAAACTGCAAAACTTAGGAAGAAATCATAAGCTTCTGGATTTTATTACCAAAATGTACATTTTGATCTAAAATTTAAAACAAAAAACAAAAACCAGATTGATTTTCCACATAGTATCTCACAATCTTCGAGTGCAGCATTAAAATGCTTTTCTTTTTTTCTCCACCAACTATAAGCTTCTGTTTTCTTACCCTAGGCGTCTGAATCTTTTATATGCTTGGGTTCTATTCACTGCCTGTTATTCAGACATTGAAATCCCAAATGTTAATTGTTCTTCCAAGTACATTGACAAAACAGCAGCTAAATAAGGGTAGACCAGACTGTGGTAGACTCTGACATGCATTTATGGAACAATGGGGCTCTGAGAGACAGCCTTGTAGCTCACGGGAAGACATAAGATGTGCTATTTTGACTGCTTCGTAGCAGAATGGGGAACACACGCACACAAGGGAATTATGCATTTTACTTAGTTTTGCCCAAAGTCCTCAAGGCAACAGAATCTTATGATGTCATCATGAACTTTCTTTTTCTCTATTTCCATTGACACAAAGGCTAAAAATTCCTAGTGACATCACAAAGGAAAATGGAATCTACTTTGATTCCCTAAGAAATCTTCTTTTACCTTTAGAAAGACTGGTACAAAAATGCAAGAATCTTTCCAGACAGGGTGTATGTCACTGTGCTGATGCACAGTGGGTGACTCCCTCCCTAATGAAATTCAAACCAGCCAAAAAAAATGATTTGCAATTTAGGTTGGATAAAAACAGACATACTGAATATTGAGCCCAACAACATTTTTTTTTTTTTTTTTTTAAGAATGAAATCCTTTAAACATGTATTTCTTCACGGACAAATTTTTACTTATGTTTGGTTACTATGTTACCAATATTTTTGTCCCTTTATGGGTTGGTCACAGAAACACAGAGGAAGGTACAGGAAGCTTTCACTTACAGAAATACAATGCAGCTCAATCTTTTGTTTTTAAGGTGCAGTGATTTCAGTCTCTAAATGTAACTTCAGGCAGTCTGAAAAGAAACAGGTTAAAATCTCTTTCAGTTATAATTGGTATTTCAGATTTAATTAAAAATTAAACTTTCATAATGTTTCACCATCCAAAGCAATGCATTATCAGTCAAGCGTGGCTTTTTTTTTCCTGTTAAGGAAAAAAAAAAAAAAAAAAAAAACCCTCTTCCCAGACTAGCTTTTAATGAAAAGGATTTAAAGAGGAAAAAGAAGCAATTCAGAAAAACAAAATATGCCTCTGTGTTAAAGACTTCATAATGATATGACTAGAAACAGTGTTTCTGAATTTTAGCTGTATTCTATCAGATTTTTTTTAAAAAAGCATCTAAACAACAATTTCCCAGTTTAAAGATTACATAAAATATTAAGTTCAGAAAATAAGTAAGAAAATCTACGGATCTGAATACATACGTTAAAGGAAAATTATGACTTCAAATAAAATTGGGAAAAAATGCTAGATCTACTACTTTCAAATAACTGAATTGGTGGTGGGGTGGATGGTGAAGGAGATGGAAATTAAAATATTTAGCAACACAAAATGGCCATTGCAGTATAATATGAGTTTAGCGTGCCCCATTTCACATCATGTTACACATCTCGTCACATGCAGCCATTGCTGTTTGAAGCAGCGCAGGAAGACCATCAGGGTTTGAACCAGACCCAGGTTTAAATAACTGTAACCACGTTGCTTCTTATTTTTAATAAGTATTTTTAGTCTTCAAATGAAGGTTCCAGGCATTAAGGTCTCCAAGAATGGTGCTGGCCAGTTAGCTCAGTTGGTAAGAGCATCGTGCTGAAAACACCAAGGTCCGGTGTTCAATCTCTGTACTAGGCAGCTGCCAAGAATAGAAAATAATAATAAAAAAAATTTCCAAATTTGTCATAAATATTTGGGCTTAAAACGTCATATTATTTTTTCTCAATCCTTTCTTTCTTCAAACAGTGCCATCTATAAATAAGGTAATTGTTTTTTTTTAAAAGTCACACACTAGATTAAGTCATCTCTTTTTTTTAGCTTCCAAAACATGACACAATAGGATTTAGAAAAATTTAGTTTTTTGAATGTAAAATGGAGATAATATAATTATCTTTCTTTTACTTTACAGCATGGCAGAATATTTTTTATGTATTTGTAGCACTAAATGTGGTATGTTTATGTACAACTTCATATTAGTGCAAAGTAATGTTTTAGTATTTCCACATGACAGCATAATCGTAAATCACCCCTAAAATAGCACCCATTATTAGAAAATGTACCTAGTTCTCATTTGCGAATCTTGTTTTCTTTTCCCCTTGAAGTGTATGGAGGAATATCTTGGGTAATGTGTCTATTTTATGTACATAGATTTTAAATGCAAACTTGCTCGGATTCTCACTAAATTCACCCATGAATGGGATTACATTTTAAAAAAAATCACTGCCATTGACTAACTAAACTTTTACCCTGCTTCTCACATGCCTGAATTAGACTAAAAATGCACCAGTGTAAAGACAGAAATTATGGAGGCGTCACTAGGGACAACTGAACGAGAGAAGGAAAGTGCACATATTTCCTTATAAGGCAACAAAACATTCATAAAAGAAACTGACAAAAATAACTTGTGCTCAAAAATTATATGGCATATAATATAAATATATTGAATAAAAATAATCCTTAATAAATGATTCAGAAATATAAAAACTGCCTACCTCTAGGTAAACCTGAATCACCAACTGCTGGTGTTCTACTCACCAATAAAATATGGTAGTGAAACTGATTTACGGTCTAGTTCAGACACAAAAAGGTGATAAAAACTAGGCTGAACATCTACGTATAAACTATTTAATAGACAACTAGCAGTTCAGTTCAATTAGATTTCTTTTTCCTCAATTCATTAGACCTTGAGTGAATTTAACTTCTAAATTACATTCCCCCTCCCCTCATGTCACTCTTCCTTCACCTCTTAAACCTATCTCTTCTTTCCAGTTTTGCCTGTTTCTTCCCCGCTTTCACTTTCTTTCTTATTTCTTTTTTCTTCTCTTTTTTTTACCTTGGTGAGGGTAATGAAGCTCAAAAATAACATCTTGTATCCTGTTGAGGGAAACTTGGTCACAACTATCCTTCCAGATGACAAACTCATTCTTAAATGTCTGTTTCCCACTCCAAAGAAAACAGAGCAATTGAGAAAATAGAGACGCAACATCACTCACCACTACCAACACCACCACTTTTAATTCCCATACTGCATTCATCACAAAGAAGACTGAAGTTTATTTCCATTATACTAACCTCAAATAGGACCACAAATAAGACTAATAACAGGACCATTTTGTGGCACTCAGGCAAACGGCTGGGCAAAACAGATGGATCTTACTTTGCGCCAGGACTCAAAAACTACGAGTCGCCAACTCACTGTTGGCGACTACATATCTTGGCCCAAAAATGGACCTGGAAGTGGGACCAGTTGTCTGTGATAACAGTACTGCTCCTCTTCATATCTGCCTCATGAAAAAATCAATAACTATGTCACTATGGAATGAGGTTAAGTATTGGGTAGAAATTGCTTTCTACTGGTCATCAAGGAAGTAAAATATTCAAAGGGTATGTCAGATGAGATGTTGGAGCAGAGAGTTAGGACCAGGACCTTTTTATTTTATTTTATTATTTTTTTTTTCAAGTTCACATTGTACATGGAATCTACCTTTAAAACTGTAGATTTAAAGAGTATTTGTCATCAATAAGAATAACTTGCTCCTGACATTTCAGGTTCCAAAATCTGTTAACATTTTTTTAAGTCACAAGATCAATCTCAATCATTATTAAAATTGACAACGAGTGTCAGACTTCTTTAATCAGGACAAAACTATGTAAGGCTTTATAGATTACAGTTAACATCCAATGAGGCACTGAGAAACAGCTCAATAATCACTGCAAATTACAAAGCCTGGAAGAATGCTTCTTTTGGCAGAGATCCTTTAGCAAAAGAGTTGTACTTTCTGCACTAGTTAAAGATTCTGAATGGTTTTCCAGAGAAGTAGCACATGCGTTATATTACAGTAACCTATCCTGTAAGTTGCAAGTCCGCAAACAAAGCCCCCAGTCAATAAAGAAAAACTGAAGGGGGGTGAGGAACTACAGAACTTAACATTGACTAGGAACAAAGGGCTGCTTGTGACCACACTCTATTTTATAAAATCCTCACAGAGATAGGAGTTTTAGATGTCACCAGGTTATGGAACTCTAAGGAAAGAACAACAAAGCACTCCAGTTTAGGAGGTCTGTGTTAACTCAGGCACTTCTCTTAATGCTCTCCCAAGTATTCAGCACCGATTGTTATCTTGCTCAGATTGCTTCTGAAAGTTCACTCACCTCTCTATGATCTATTCATTCTGACACTGTTCAGATTTGATCTTTAAAAGAGACAAACCCTGTCTGTGGTCAGCATAGAATGCTACTTATAATACTTCAATTACTTCTTTTAGTTTTTTTTTTTTTTTCACTTTTTAAAAACTTTTTATTATGAAAATTTCAAACACATGCAAGTAAAGAGCATAGTAAAAATGAACTCCCGTGTACCCATCACCCATAGTCAATTTTTTCTATTGATAATTTCACCCATTTTTTCCCTCAAGAGATCATTTCAAAGACAAACCCCGATATCATTTTATTTCATTCATGAATACTTTAGTATGTATTACTAAAAGATAATGACTTTTTATAAACATAACTAATCTCATCCCGCATCAAAAATAATAGGAATTCTTTAATACTATTAAATATCCTGTCCATGTCAAGTGACTTTTACATGTTTTTCTTTTTCTTTCCTTTCCTTTTTTTAACAGCTGGTTAGTTTGAATCAGGATGATCTAAATAAGATCTATATATTATGTTTGAATGATAATTCTCTTTAAGCTATAAATTTCTCGTTTCTTTTTTTATTTTAACTTTTTATTTCGGAACAATTTTAGATTTATGGAAAAGTTGCAAAGATAGTACAGAGTTTCCATATTTCCTTCACTAGTCTCTCCTACTATTAACATCTTACATAATCATGGTAAATTTCTCAAAACTAAGAAACTAATATTGATGCAATACTATCAACTAAACTACAGACTTTATTCAGATGTCACTAGTTTTCCCACTAATATTTTTTTTCTGTACCAAGAATCCAATCCGGGATACCACATTGCACTTAGTTGCCATGAATCCTTAGTCTCCTCTGACCTGTGACCGTTTCTCAGTCTTTTCTCATTTTTCATTACCCTGACAGTTATGAAGAGCAGTGTTCAGATATTTTGTGGAATGTTCCACAATTTGAATTTGTCTGATGTTTTCCCATAATTAGATTGGGGTTATGAGTTTTAGAGAAGAATACAAAAGAGGTGAAGTACCCTTCTTCTAATATAATATCAGGGGGTACATGATATCAACATAAGTTATCACTGGGGACGTTAACCTTGTTCATTTGGCTAAGGTAGTGTCTGTCAGGTTTCTCTGCACTTCTTTTAGTTTTAATGAGCATATTTTTGCTTTTATTAGCCTATCGAGGTACAATTTACATAACATATAATGCACCTTTATTACTTATATAACTCAATGGTTTTAAGTAAATTTAGAGTTGTGTAACCAATCACCACAATCCAGTTTTAGAACATTTCATCACCCCAAAAAGATCCCTCATGCCCTTATCAGTCCCCACTTTCGCCACTAGGCCTAGACAACAACTGATTTGCTTTCTGTCGTTAAAAATTTGATTTTTCTAGACATTTCTTATAAATGCAATTATACAATATGTGGTCTCCTTCATGGGGCTGTCTTCACTTACCATAATTCATGTTTTTGAGATTCATCTATGTTGTAGCAGTAGAGTCTACTCCCTTTTACTGATGCATAGTATTCCATTGTATGGGTATAGCACCACATTGTTTATTCACTTATCAGTTGATGGACATTTGGATTATTTCCAGTTTTTGACTATTATGAATAATGCTGCCATGAACATTCACATATGAGGGTACTTCAAAAAGTTCACAGAAAGATTCGTATCATCTTTTAATTCTATTTTTCTATGAATTTTTTGAAGTACCATTGTATAGAATAGTCTCTATGGGGACATATGCTTTCATTTCTCTTAGGTAGATGTGTAGAAGTAAAATTGCTGAGTCATATGGGTAAGTTTCTTTGAACTTTTAAAATATTTCCAAACCATTTCCCAAAATGGCTGCACTATTTTATATTTCCATTAGCAATGAAGGAGTATTCCAATCTCTCTGTATCTTCACTAACATTTGTTACTGTTTTTTTTTGTTTGTTTGTTTTTGTTTTTTGTTTTAAAATATAGCCACTCAAGTTGGTATGAAGTAGAATCTCCTGGTTTTAATTTACTTATCCCTAAGAATTGATGGTGTTGAGCATGTTTTCATGTGCTTATTAGCCATTCCCAAATCTTTGGTGAAATGTCTGTTCAAGAATTTTGCCTAATGTTTAACTGGGTTGTCTGTCTTTTTATTATTGAATTGAGAGCTCATTTATATTACATATAAAAATTCTCTATCAGATTTTGATTTGCAAACCATAATTTTTTAGGTATTTTCTTCCAATCTGTGCTTATTGTTTCATTTCTTTAAGGTATGTTTTGAAGTGCAAAAGTTTTTAATTTTGTTGAAATCCAAATTATCAAGTTTTTTTTGTTTTGTTTTGTTTTGTTCTAATCAGCTTTTTTGGTTTCATATCTAAGAAATCTGTCTAACCCAAGGTCAGGAAGATTTTCTATTTTTTTTCTTTTAGAAGTTTTATAATTTTAGCTCTTACATTTAGGTTCATGATCCCTTTTGAGTTAATTTTTATACATGGTGTCAGGTAAGAATCTAAAATAATTTTTTTTCATAAACTCCTAATATAGTCCTGGTATAGGATCAGCTCGTCAGTTCTGCAAAACTGCCTTTATTCTTTCTGATGCTATTGTGAATGAAATTTTTTTCTTCACTGTGTGTTACTGGTATATAGAAATATAATTGATGTACAGTGCTCTTGTATTCAGTTTACTTGCTGAATTCCTTTATTAGTTTGTGTGTGTATGTGTGTGTGTGCATTACTTAGCATTTTCTATATACATGATTGTCAGCAAACAGAGTTTTACTTTTTACTTTCCAATCTGGACACCACTGATTTCTTTTTGTTCTGTCTTCCCTCCTTCTTTTCTCTTCCCTTCCCTTTACCTTTTGTTTCCCTTTCTTTTCCTCTTTCTTTTTACTTATTTCTTTTTTTCCTCTTATTCTGGGTAGAAACTCCAGTACAACATTGAATACAAGAGGTGAGATCTGCCAAACTTGCCTCTTTCCCAGTCTTAGGAGTAAATCAGTCTTTCATCATAAGTATGATGTTAGTTATAGGTATTTCATAGATGCCCTTTATCAGGTTATGGAAGTTCCCTTCTATTCCTAGTATTTAAAGTTTCTACCACAAATGAATATTACATTTTCTCCAATGTTTTTGTGCATTTATTGAGATGTTCATGTGGCTTTTTTCCATTTATTCTATTAATATGGTGTATTATGTTTATTGATTACTAGATGTTAAGTCAACCTTATATTCCTAAAATATATCTTATTTGGTCAGGGTGCATAATACTTTTTGACATCGTTGTATTTGGTTTTTGAATATTTCTGTTGAGGATCTTGGTGTCCATATTCATGAGAGATACTGGTCTGCAGTTTATTTTATTCTTTTATTATTTCTTTTATTCTTTCTTTGTCTGGCTTTGGTCTCTGGGTAATACTGTCCTCATAGAATGAAAAATGCTCTCTCTTTCTCTATTTTCCATAAAAGTTTGTGGAAGATTGGTGTTATTTCTTCTGTAAATATTGGATAGAATTTGCCAGCCATCTGTGTCTACAGTTTTCTTTTTATTATGAATTTTATTTCTTTACTGTTATAGGTCTAGTCCAATTTTCTATTTCTTCTTGAGTCAGTTTTGGTAATTTGTGACTTTCTAGGATTGTCCATTTTATCTAAATTATCTAACTGCTTGGGATACATTTGTTCATCATATTACCTTTTAATCCTTTTAATTTCTATGGGGTTGGGAGTGACACGTTTCATGACATATTTGGGTAATCTGTCATCTTCTCTTCTTTTTCCTTGGACAGACTAGCAAAAAGTTCATCAATTTTGTTGATCTTCTCAAAAACTAACTTGTTTTCACTGATTTTTTTCTATTATTTTCTTGTTTAATATTTATTAGTTTCTGCTTTTATCTCTATTATTTCCTTCCTTCTGTTTCAACTGGATTTAGTTACTTATACTGTACCTATATTTACCTACATAATTACATGATCATGTCTTTTTATTTCTTTAGTTGCATTTTAGTAACTGTTATTTCCTTTCAGCTTACAGGCTTTTCTTCACTATTTTCTATAAGGCAGGTCTGCTAGCAATGGATTATCTCAGTCTTTGTTTAGCTGAGATGTCTTTATTTTAACTTCATTTTTGAAGAACAATTTTTCTGGATATAAAATTCTCAATTGACTTTTTTTTTTTTCCTTTTTCCTAAGTATGTTGACTATAGTATCCTTCTGTCTTATGGCTTCAACTGTTTCTTATGAGAAGTAGGCTGTTAATCATAGTGTTGGCCCCTGTGTCTAATGAGTCTTTGTCCTTTTGCTGCTCTCAAGATTCTTTTTCTTTGGCTTTCAAAATTTTGGCTAAAATGTGTACAGATCCTTTAGTGTTTATCCTACTTGGAGTTTTTGAGGATCTAGAAGTGTAAATTAATGTTATTCATCACATTGGAAATTTATTGACCTTTATTTCTTCAAATATTTTTCTGTTCTTTCTCTCCTCCTCTGCCATTATACATATGTTATATGCCTGATGTTGTCTCATGGGTCTCTGAAGCTCTATTCATTTTTTTCATTTTTTTTTCTTTCTCTTTTTAGGTTGGATAATTTCTACTGATTGATCTTTATGTTTACTATTTCCTTATTCTGCTATCTCAAATCTGCTGTTGAGATCCTCTAGAAAATTTTTCATTTCAATTATACTTTTCAACTCCAGAATTTTTGTTTCTTTTAAAATAATTTTATCATTATATTGATGCTCTCTATTTTAAGAGAAACTACGGTAATACTTTTATTAATTATTTAACATGATTCTCTTATTTGAAGTTATAATTTAAAGTTACTATTTGCAGTTACAATAGCTGCTTTCAAGTATTTGTCTGCTAAATTCAACATCTACTCTCCCACTTTAACCAAGAGGTAGTTTCTTTTGACTCCTTTTTTGACTGCTTATAGGTCATACTCTTGTTTCTTTGCATGTCTCATAATTTTTTCTTAAAAAATATAAAACTGACATTTTATATAATATATTATAGCAACTGTGACTTTTGATTTTTCCCTCCTGGGAGTTGTTGCTATTATTATTGTTTGTTTAGGACTTACCTGATCTAACTCTGTGGAGTCTGTCTCCCCCGTGCTGTGCAACTGCTCATGTCTCTGCTCAGTTTATGTAATTCCTATTTTCGTTTTTAGCTAAGACTTAGCCCTGTGTCAACACAGTTTACAAGTCAACCAATGATTGGTCAGAGGTTGTACTCAAACATCTTGGGCTAATAAGCTAACATTCCTTGTTAATAATACCTGTGTAGGCTGGGGAATGCATTCAAAGTTAAGGCAGTTTATAAGTCTTCCTATACTTTTACTTTCCATTGGCTCTATCTTACTTCCTCTTCGTGTCCCCAAGACCTTTGATTCAGCAAGGGATGTGTGGATATTTTGTACTCTATCTGTTATTACCTACAGTATACATGCAGCCTTCTAGATCACCAGCGATATGTGGCAGCTTATCAAGGCCCACTATAGTCTTGATAATTTCTACTTTTCTATTTCTCCCTGTTAAATTTCTGCCCAATTTGCCAGTCTGTTGCCTGCCCCACCCTTAATTGCAGCCTGAGGCTAGATATGATGTTTGTCCTCCCTGTTTGTTTGCTACTGAGATTGCTACTGTTTTGACAACACCTAAGGGCATGGGTTCTTCTATGTTCTACTCCATCAAATCAGCCCCTTTCATCAGTGAAGTTGTGGGTTTTCTTGACTTGCCTTGCTATGGTAGAACTATTGTGCCAATGGAGCTGTGGGGAGGAAAAAGGGGTAGAAGCAGTCCTGGCTAAAACACCATGGACTCCCAATTATGTTAGTGGTCCCACTATAATTTTTAATGTGTCCCTTTTCACTCTCAAAAGTATCCAGTTTGGATGATATAATTTATGATTTATTTCTCTACAGTGAGCATAAACAACATATGACATTCCACCAGCAAATTACCACTGCCTAACTATTTTCCTTGTAATGCAGGAATCAGGGGCCTAGCTGCAGGTGAGTGTGCATGGTCGGGGGTGGGGAAAAATACAACTGCCATTGACTGAAAATTTGCATGATACTTACATATGTATAGGAAATCCTCAAGTGCCTGTACTACTAAATCTCTTGAAAGTTTGGGGAGATTAAGAATGTCTATCAATCCTGAAAATCCTTCATTAGACTGGACCATGAAGATTGGGAGATGGATGGGATATAAAGGTGAGATTGGCAAATTTTGCCTGTGGGAGATAGAGTTTTGCCTTTTTACTGAGCTAAGAAAACCACTCAAAGAGAAGTGCTAGAATTACATTGGTTTACAAAGTGTTGCTAAGAAATTTGGAGTTGGACTGAGCTGGAATAAACCTATTCCAAGCAATTGTGGAGAATATGTCATCTAGACTCAATCTCATACAAAATAATAGCTCAGCGATCACTCTAAATAGGTCCAAATACCTATTTGAATCAGGTTGTTATTTAGAAACTTATGATTTCACAGTTGCTTTGCCACCCAGAGTATGCCTCCTTAGGAATATACTAAGGGGATAAACTCCTCTGGGAGCTTAAATACCCTTGTAAATCAGAAAACTCCCATATAGAAATAGGGGATAGTATTCATTGTAAAAATGTTTTTTGCTTTACATGATGATCCACAATAAAGTTCCCCTGAGAATAGGCTCTTCTATACCATTTAAATTATGAATAGATTTACAAAATCATTTCTATCACATAAAATGAGATAAACATGTAGTATTTGCTTCTAGGAATTTTCAAAACTTTTATTTTTCTTTAAATAGACTGAAAGGGATAGGAAAAATCAACAAACTTTATGTAGCAGAAATTCAGAATACATGAGGTGTTAACTTGGAATATCTTATTGATATTTATGTATCAGCATTAATGCTTTATATTTACAAAGTATCAAAAAAATCAAAGTATTCACCTAACTTCATCTCACTAAAGTGTCATAACAATTCACCTTTAACTTAGGAACCTTAAAAAGTAAAGATTACTGTTTCTACCTGGAAGACAAGGACTCTAATCCATAAAACAAAACCCTGAAGGATTACATAGGTTGTTTAAAGATACAAGTAAGTCTGATGATGGAATGTGATGAAACTCCATCACCTTGTAGTATGAGGTTATCTATTAGGCAATATGCAGGCTATAATGAAGAAGTAACTTAGATCATCCACCTTCAATATATTTTTATATTAGAGTGGATTCAAAATAAATATCTAAAGGAATTTTTGATCCTATGGAATGGTACTTCTCCAGCTAATCTCTCAAGTGAAGTGGGAGGACATTTCTTCACCTGCATGTTTTTGTTAGGCTTTGCAATTTCTATAAGAGGATTTCAAAGCTATCCCAACTTGATTACTATTTCTGCTATTAATTAACAAAGAATAGCTGTATTCCAAGTGTTTTCCAGTAGTACAATTCAGAATTCAATGTCATCCAATAACAGTCAAAGGTATAATTTAGATAAATGGTATATATAGAAAATTGCCTGAAGGATGTATAGTTCTTCCATTTTGAGTTACAATCTATATCTATCTATCTATCTATCTATCTATCTATCTATCTATCTATCTATCTATCTATCAAGATCTACCTTTGAATTACACCAGAGTGGCATGTTATCTATCTGGTTCAAATCTTGCAAGACTGAGAGTACTATTTTTTGTTTGTTTGTTTGTTTTGTTTTGTGACCAGTAAGGGGATCGCAACCCTTGGCGTGGTATCATCCGCACCGCGCTCAGCCAGTGAGCGCACCAGCCATCCCTACACAGGATCCGAACCCGTGGCCTTGCCGCTCCCAGTGCCGCACTCTCCCGAGTGAGCCACAGGGTCGGCCCAAGACTGAGAGTACTAAATTGCACATTATTGAGATGTTATCAGTCTATATTGAGGGCTACAAAAGAAGCAGTCCTATAAAATATCCTTTGTTTCTCATGAAAGAAAGTATTTTTCATGATTTTCATGGTATGATACAGTGATCTCTTTACATACTGAAGAGCACCCTAGGAAGATATTGCTTTCTAGTCTTACTATCAGCAATATATTTCTTCAGAATACATGGTAGGACCCCAATTTATAAGTCTACATAAGATTGTACATAGAATGCTTTTTTTATATAAGTCTAATTCTTGCCTCCTTCACATGTTTTCCTCTTGTTTACCCATTTTATTTTTCATTTACTTCATTTATATCATATCTTTCCCTTATATTTTATTTACTTTCATTTATATTAGATACATATATTTATATCATACATCTAATATCCTTTAAACCATCTTAATTTTTTTTTAGAGCAAAGAGATATCCAGCTGTCTCTCTTCTCTCTGTCTTTTTATCTACCCATTTATATACCAATTCATCTAAATTTACTATATAATATCCCCAAATTTTAGATGCAATTTGAAAATGTCAACCTACATCTTCTAGGAACAAGACTTGGTAAACTCATGTATGCTTCTGTGGTAACTTTAGATTTCTTCTACCCTCAAAGCTACTCAAATCAGATGTCTGAGGCAGAGTAATAAATCTGTATCATCAGAGCTTATTATTAACATAAAGCTCAGCTAAGCATCTTTTTGCTAAGTCACTTAAGATTGCTCTTGGCTTTCTGTGCAAGAATGAGACAATTTGTAACCTATAGAACAGAAGAAGTAGCTATTCCCCAAACACTAATAAAGCATATAGCATAGGGAAGCCATGACTGACTGCACAGGTTGTGCCTTGCACAGGGACCTAGTCCACTGCTGTGCTCCACTCAACAAGCCATGGTCCCTGGCCCTAGCTGCATCTACTGGAGCAAAGGTATTTTTAATAATTTGCACAATGGTGCCCAAAGAAGACAACTTTTTCTAAGTTCCATATAAGCTAACAGAGGTCCTCTCTAACGTGTTTCTATAGTACTTCTAATAAAATATAATTAAATTTTTATTATTTACCTGGCTCTCTAGCTGTTACATGTCACATAAATATTTGGGTAAACCTCCTATTAATGACTTCACCACATTAGCTTGGGTCTCTATGACTTGTCTAAAGAATGCTTTAAAAACAGAATGTTAATAAGTTCTGAGACAATGGGTCATTTATTTCTAATTTTCATATACTTATTTTATAATATTTCATAGGTCTGCTATTATTACTCATTCTTATTTTTATTATTCATTATTATTGCTTGTCATTACATGAATTTGGTTTTATAGAACATGTCCTACAGAAATTTTTCTACTATTATACGTAGTAAAATCTGCTATCACACAAGTTTTAAACTATTTTTGTGAAATAATATAGAGGTTAGAAATAGCTTCTAATGGGAAACAAAATGGTCAATTTGATGCTAAAAAGTCAAAAATTGTATATCAAGGCCCAAGACAAGTTATTTTAGATAATATCCTTGTTTCTTTATTTTTATTTTTACTGTCTTTACCAAAATGCTACAATATTAGTAAGGAAAACTGAGAGTTAGCTATGCTTATAAAGGTAAAGCACCATAAAAGCCCCAATGCATATCTCTCAAGAGTCTAATCCAATTCTACCTGAGAAACTATCCTCTTTCTGTGAACTCTGTCATGTACAATTACATCATTTCCTATGGCTCAGATTATCTCCAATTCATAAAATGCTTTAATGAAAACTGTTATGAAGTGAGTTCTGTTATATATTCACATAACTTCCTCTTCTCTTTGGTTTAGTATGGAAATGCACAATCCATCAATATGTGTTTCATTAAGACAGTTGTTTCAATACAGTAACAAGCAGGGCAAATACAGGAAGTATGCTGGGTGTAATTTATTTACATTTTAGTAAGACCTCAGAAAAACGATACTACACAGGAAACTCATAGTGAGGCTAGGGAGAAATGGTGGCTGAAAAATGCCTTAAACTTTGGAAGTTCTAAGTACTATTTAATCAATAGTATTGCTTCTGAATTAAAATAGGATAACAGTTCCATAGGGAAAGGTATTGTGGTCTGTGATAAACATTATTCGATGCAGATATTAAAAACTGAGGGGGAATATAAATTTTCTAAAATATGATAAATTTTTAAGGTTATAACAGAATATATACTGAATGCTAACGTTTAAAATAGATGAACCCTATGAAATAAAAACCTCATAAAAACCCAAAGTAGGGAAATCTTCCTTCATATACCAAGGTTACTGCTAAAATTTCCTTTTAGTAGAAAAGCTAGCTTCGGGTTAGCATTTGGATTTCTCCTACTTTGCATGTTAATTCTTTTGTGAATGGTTCTAAAAATCAGGGCAAGTTCTTTAACAAAACAGGTATTCAGAAAGCAATGATTTTCAATCTACAATTATAGTAGCCTACACTATTCCTATTTCCAAACTCTGAGCAGGGTCACCTTTGTATGAGAGAAATTATCACTGGTAATATTTTACAGATTAATGTGCATGACATTTGTACATCCAGTGTAGTTCCAAAGAGAATAAAATAATCTTGCAAAAGCAAATACAATTTTAAGCAGCAAATAAGGAAATAATTGTAAAGGCACAATAATGATAGGAAAAGCATAAAGAGGCCAGTGTAAAAGCATATACACAAAAGGTATTTTGTAAATTCGAATACATTTGCTAAAGACAGAACAAGAATATGACTCTGTATATATATTTTTTATAGAGGTTAATATTTCATTAGGATTTGTTAAATATTTCATTAGGGTTTGTTGTTTTGCAGTTTTTTCTTTATTTATATCAATGAACCAACTAGAAAGTATGTTCCTTGAAACTTTGTGACTTATGCTTTTCTGTACTATAATTTATAATAACTAGCATGATACTGAGTAGAAAATCGATTCTCAATAAATATTTGTTGGTTTGGTTCATGTGAATATAAAGATTCTCATCAAGAAAGCAAAATTTAAAAAATCAGATATTCATTCATGCACACTGTGTAAAAGAACAAAATAAAAGGATTCCAAAAAATAAGATAAATTATATTACTATATGAGGAAAGCAGGATAGATTATGCTAAACTACACTGAGGCAATAAAATTAATACCAAAAAAACCCCTTCAATTGAAAATAAACGTATGTAAATACATACTGAAATCCTACAAATGATTCAGAAGTTTCCCAGAGAAATAAAAACCCAATGACCTCATCAAAGTGATTTGCCCCAATATCATATATTATTTCCATCATATTATACAAGAAGTAGTAAAGTATGATTAGAAATTCCAATTTCCTAATCATATAGAATTTAAACGATCTATATTATAGAGGTGATACATTTTCTGAGGCATCATTAAGTTTTATAGATGTGCTTGATAAGAATCTGAACACTATTGCTTTCTATGTAAAATTTCATAATTTCAATTGTAAATTATTATTATGCATTTAAACAATTTTTAAAATTCACTTTGTGATATGGTACACAATTAGTTTATTAAAAGCCTTAAAAGTGTTTATAATAAAATCCTAAATATAAAGGGTTTTTTTTGTAATGCAAGGACAATTTAATAATGAGAAGTCAAATACTCTAATACCTTTGCAGAATTGTCTTGTTCCAAATCATTCTATAACATTTTAAAAGGAAGGGGCTATGCATCTGAATTCCAATTCCTAGTGAACAATTTCTGATAAAGAGTAAATGCTGAATAAATGTGTGATGAATTCATTTGAATTGAAAAATACATCACAAGAAAAGTGTATGTTCATCAATTAGTGTTTGAAACTATTTACCAGAAAAGGGATTGATAAACTTCCACACCCATTCCTAATAATCAAAGAAAATGTTAGTAAATATTATTCTAATTCACTTTACCAATATAACAAAGAATATCTGTCTTAAATCAACAAATAATATTTCCCTTAACTATAAAAGCTAGAGACATTACCATGTAATCAAGAACAAGAAGTATACCGCTATCACAATGATTACTTAACTGTTTTGGAAATTCTAGTCAATGAAATAGGACATTAAACAGAAATAAGAGGGAAAAAAGACAGTTATCATTGTTGGCAGATAATTTAATGACTGAAAATCCAAGACAACTTATAAAAATTATTAAAACTGTTAAGAGAGTTGAGTAAAACAGCTACATAATAAATATTACAAAGAACACTTGGTTTTTCTATCAAAAAACTTATAAAATGGAATGTAAGCAATTAAGAACAATAACAAGAACACAGCTTGCCTATACGTGAATATAATAAGGATTTTGGGACCTAAATAAATAAAAAGACACAATTTATTTATGTATGAAATGTTACAGAAATAGAAAACATACTGTGATTCTGAATGAGAAGATATTATAAAGATATTAACACTAGTTTTAAGTTTAATAAAATTCCAATAAAAATTCCAATGGAACATTTTAATGAACTCAATAAAGTAAAATGAATCTTAAATAATAAGTAGGTGATAATAACCAAAGCATTTTTGAAATAAGGAAGAATTTGACCTAACAGTTACATAAACTTACTGTGAAGCTCTAATGGAAACAATATGGAACCAGTGAAAGAACTGAAAAAAACAGAAATAGAATCTAATGTTGATAAAAATTAGTATGCAATAAAAATGGTATCAAAATCAGTGGAGGAAATGGTGCTGGGACAACTGGTTAACCATTAGGAACAAAATTAAGTGAGATGCTTATCTTATACCTTAGGCTAAAATAAATTCTGGAAGAAATAGAGAATTAAAAATACAAAATAAAACCACAATCATACTAGAAAAAGTGGTGAATATTTATCAGATTTCTAGTTTTCAAAAAAAAAAAAAAGATAAAAGCAAAGAACAAAGTCATAGAGAAAAATATACATAGAATTGAAAACAAAAATTTCTCATGTCAAAAATAATTAAATGGCATATGAAAACTGGGCAAAAACATTTTACAACACATTCAACAAAATTAGTGACTTAACAGTCTTACAAATCAGTAAGACAAGGTGGACATGAGCAAGCAAATTACAAAAAGAAGAAAACAATGGCAAATAAGCTTATGAAAAACATTCAAACTCCCTATTAATCAAATCAATGCAAATTAAAAAAACAAATTTTTTGCCTGAAAAATTAGCAAATATTTATAAAATGATACATGATTCAAAATGGCTGAGAATGTAGTTAGAAAAGGTATTTTACATATAATTTGGGAGGAGTTATCAACAGTACCTTGAGAAATTAATTCATTTCCTCTAAGCTAGAAATCAACCTTCTAAGGATATATGCTAAAAACACAATCCAAGATGCAGATAAAAATGTATGCATAAGAATCATTCTCAGAGTAGTAGATATACTCATAAGGGTGCAAAATAAGCTAAATGTCAAACATGAAGAAGATGATTAAAACTTCTTTGGTGCATAAATAAGGTACAACATGATGCAGCTATTAAAAGACAGTATTTTATGACTTAGGGAACTAGTTATATAATTGACATTAAGTGAAGATAGCAGAATACAGACTACATGATCCAAATTTTTATTTAATAATACACATATAAACATACATACAAACATATGTACACTTTGGATATGTACATAAAATTGGAAGGAGGTAGAACAAAATCTTAGAATTGTTCATCCCTGATTGGAGGTATTAAGTGGTTTAAAATTTGCTTTATACTTTTTTCCATTTTCATAATTCTCTTCAATAAGCATACTTTACCTTTTAAACTGAAAAAATAGTTATTTTATATGTGTTCAGAATCCACTCAAGGGAAAAAAATCCAACACCAATAAAAATCACTTTTCCTATACATGTACAATTACTGTGCTCTTTCTTCTGTTATAAAGATTTATACTGAAAAGTATAAATCTTCATACTTTTGTGTATAAGGAACATCTATAGAGATATTTGATTTTCTTATTTTAATGTCTGAAGAACCCAATATTTTTCCTGAACTAAAAACCAAAGAAAATAAAGTGACTCTTAAGAACCATATTTGACCAGTGTTCTCCCAATGCATTGATGACCCTTCCTCTGTCCACTCATAGACAAAATTTACTTACATTGCTAATAACTGTTTTGGTACAAAGTTCAGGAATATTCAATCTGAGAATATTTATTTAGCCTATTTAGCCAACACCCAAGAAAGTCACCTCCAACCAACTGTGACCAATACAGAGAACAGTACATTTTTTCCCACATTTCTTTTGCCTGGAACATCAACCATGCCTAGTATTCTGAGAGTAACAATGGATAGGACTTGGATTTTTTCATCAGTGCTTAAAAAATAGCTGCCAAAGTCAAGACATGCAATAGCCTTCTAAGTAAGTTTGCTGGCTTCATATTGTGTTTGAAGGCACACCCCCTCCAAATGTCTGTACGCACCATCTGCTACTCAACCGCAGAATAATGCACTCAAGTCTGGTGTTACTTGGCATAGGCAGACAGTCAATGTCCAACTCCATTCAGACATGTGCACCATATCAAGAACCTTATGACACAGTCCTCAACATCAATGCAGCACTTTCAAGCCCCACTACACATCAATCAAGTATTTGTGACAGTCAAGCTGATAGACAAAATCTAAGCCAACTCTAAATACCTACTGTGCATGGATCTCTCTGGTTTGCCTGCAGCTCACCTTCTATTAAGATGATAGCTTTGGCCTAGTCTTCTCTGCCAAAATAAGTCCATGGAGTCACTCTGGCAAGAAGAAGAGTCTATATCAATGTCAACAAACAAGTTCCTTACTGCCGACCCTACCATCTGTCATCCTGCATCCCACCTACCTTACTTTATGTGGACCTTGATGAATGGGATTCTAATAGTCCAAGATTCTAGTTTAGCCTGCCTTTGCAGATGGGGTCAACATGATTGCCCTTTGGCCAAACACCCAGGGGGACATAGCTGATGAGTTCCCTGGAGAGTGACTTTTTGCAAATTTGATGTTAGAAATAAAGCAAATGAAGAAATTCCTACTGGATTTTGAGTTTTGGGTTTATAAAAAAAGTGATACGTTTAATGCTTAAAGTAAAGATGATTTTCCTTTAAAATTTATTGAAAATCTTGTAATGCCAGAGTATAGATAAATTTCAATTCAAAACTATGGATAAGGGAAATAAGATGAATGAATAAAAATAAAACTGGGGCTGTTTTAAAGTATTTACAAAGTAGGTTTGAGAAAAAGCCCTGAAAAAAAAATCTCAGAAAATATGTAGAAATAAGACTTTATAGTGTAACATCAATACAGAAATAAAATATTTCATTATGCATTAGATGCAACAATATTAAAGAATATTGCTCATGCTAAATGGAGAATAATATCTTTCATACTTATTCTCCAGAAGGTGTAGAGCACTTACAGACTTCAAGGTAGAGCAGCAGAATTTAATATAGTTTTAAGTATGGGATATGAATAGTTTCTGAAGAAATCAATTTTTTTATCTTAAGAAAAGGGTATTATATGAAATACAATAAATCAATATTACCAGAAAAGTAGTAAATAAAATTATTTTGTTTTTCTGAACATGTTGACAAACCTTTTCAATTAGATCATTAAAAATGCACTTAAAACTGAATGTAATGACATAAGAAGCAAACAGAAAATTTCAGGAAATGCCACTGTTCCAACTCAACTCAATTTAAGATGATGATAAAATGATATGCCTTTATTTTTATTTCAAAGAAAACTAAATATATTTGTAGACTGATCTCTAGACTCACCAAAAATAAAACAAAACCAAAACAATCTAACCCCAAATCCAAAATACAACATCATCTGAAACTCTAGATAATTTAAGTAAGTAATAATAGAAGGTGAATCTTCATCACACAAGTGAGAAAATGAATGTAAAAATATGTCATATGCTATAAAAAACCATGCACAGAATTATCCAGAGCATCTATCATGGTGCTTTGTACATAGTAAGCACTTACTAAATGTTAGTAGAATTGACTTCAATTTAAAAGAGAGAAATAATGAGACTTCTATAAGTAGAACTCAGATTCTTTCAAGACCATGGGAAAAAGAATCCATCAAATTATACTACTAGGTACATCAATTGTCTTTGATGTTATAAATCAAGATGAGCTCCTACTGTATCTAAAGAAAAATACTGTGTGATTCTCTTCGGAAAAATCATAATGAAATAAAAATCATGATTATTTCTAATTTCTAAATATCCCCAATTTTTCTAGCATCCTTTAGTCAACTAAAATAATGCCATAGAAATCCTACATAAAACCTGAACTTACAATGTTCTGGCCTAATCATCTGGCTAATCTCTTTGAGTTCTCCTGAAATATGCTAGCATCCCATTTTCTATGGGAATTCTCCCACTGATTAACACAGAGAATGAGAAGTTGGCCTGTTCTCTATAGGCACCATTGAAATGTGGCCACCTGAGGCATGTAGGGAGGGCATCCAGCTGGCACACCACATGTTGCCCTGGAGTAGTGTACAATGAGAGAGATATTTTGGCTAAGAATACCTGGACAATCTCTACAAAGGTCCTGATTATGAAAAGGACTTCAGCATCATCATTGTCTCACGAATGTAATATGAGCCAGCTAGGGAAACTTGTTTCTAAGTTTATATGTTTTCAAAGGGGGAAAAAAAAAAGGACTTATAAGAAAAATCAAAGAACTCCATAAAAGAGAAAAGCTGGGCCATTGACCCTAGATTTTGAGTATTATCCATATCACTAGTAGAAACTTTTTTTTGAGAACTCCAGATACTTTAAAATTGAAGCTAAAGCACATTACAGACTTGACCATAAATTAACATATACTGAAATCTGTAACCAAAGGACTCAAAAACACAGCAAGAAAATTTATGTCTGTAGTACAGTTGTCTTACTATGTATTATAAAAATCAAGTTCATATACATTACTCACTTAACAAATATCTATTGATTTTATTTTTATTTTATACAACATGTGAGAAAAAAAATCTATGCATTTGAACTGTAATGCCAGTAAAACAATTTTGTCAATTTTGAGGTTTTTTTTTTTTTTTTTTTTCAAAACATAAGTGATTAGAACACATAATGCACTGGTATTTTTGCCAATTATTGTTTTTAAACCAAAGCTGTTTTTGAATTACATAGCATAAAATCAAAATTTCAAAACCAGCAAACATATTTAGAAGTTAATTTTAAAATAAACCCGCTTGATTCCTTGTTAGATCAAATCTGAGTACCAGGAACATTTTTGTGAAATTCCATCGAGGTAAATAGGGTAGCTAGGAAACGCTTCTCATGATGAAAAAGAAGCATATGCATTATTTTCAATAAGTTTTGTTTAGAGCTTTCTCCCTCCTATTGAGTGGTTCTGATGCTATTTATAATACAATATGAGAACAAATCTTAATGGATTTATGATGTCACCAAATGCTGAGAAATAATTACAGCTGGGTTTTACATTTGTGTTTATATGTTATTTTGCATATAGATTCCAAAAACCAATGAAGAGAAACTTTGATACAAAACACATCCTGGAACTGAAAGACAGATTCCATCTATCAATATAACCAGCTGATAGTTTTCCTAAGACAGAGTTTGACAGTAAGTGAAACAAACAAACATAATGGTTTAAATATGCCACTTCAGCCACTCGAGCTGTCATTCAAGAGGCTTTTCTTTTTCATATCATTAATTCAATACCACACAAATAAGAATTTTGACTTTTCAATACATATAGGTGACAATTTGTCTGCATAAAGAAAACTAATACCTATATGGAAACTTTTAATTTGTCATCATGTATGTCCGTTTGAACATGCTTAAAAATATTATAATTGTGGGCTTAATTTATGCCTTTTTTCCCCTAAAAGCTCAAGCAAATTACAATGATCACAGTGTCCTTAAAACTAATGAGTCCCAATTTATACCACAGAAAATAGAAGCTCAGAAAACTAAAGAGTATTGGCAGAAGATCACAGTGCAAGTCCAGCAATACACTCAGTTCAGTCATTTGAAATCCTAATAAAACTATAAATATTACTACTTTACATTTTTCATTAACTTATCTTTTTACTTAATTTAAAATATCTTACAGAAAAGCTTTATTTCTCACTTAAATCACTGAATAATTTTTATTAATTGAATTAGTTTTTGTAACTTGTGACTAGTAAGTCTCACTCACATCTTGCCTTTTCTTCAGAAATTTAGGTACTTCACAGATCTTAATACCCTGATGGCAATTTAAGTCCTAAAAGGCCAGGAAATACTGGGATTCAAGTTGGCCCCTCTTCCATCTTTATTGACAGGAATCCAGAGTGCCAAAACTCAGCACTGTTGGTTACTAATCATCATATCTAAACATTGATTCTTCTAAAACTTGTATTTTGAGACTTTCTTGATTTTACAATTACAGGTGGAAAGTAACTTCTCTTTGATATAAACTGCATGTAGTAAAGAAGGAGGTAGTCTTACACAATAAATATGTAGGGAATGGTATTCTACCTCTGCATGCTGCAGAAAATCCCACTGAGTTAAGTAGGGTTCTACCAAGGCCACTTAATATACTCCACATTTCTTTATTGTTCTCAAAAAGCTAATGAAATGTTCCCGTGTAATGTTCATGCTGGAGTACTTTTAAAGGCATTTTAGAAGTGATGTTTCTCTTATAACTCCAGAAGGGGGTTCCATTTCCTAAAAAATATCCAGTAGAACATGCAGAGACCATGCAGTCTTATTACTCAGACTGTTTAGACTCATAGCTAGAGAAGAAAATACGTAAAGATAATCACTTAGTAATTTTAGTGTGGGCTTTAACATCATTGCAAAGTGACAGGAATGAGAAAATTGGCAGGCATACATACTGTACTGTACTACCGAATAGAAAGGTTTAAAATACTGTGTATTGTCTATTTGTAGATAACATTGATTTATATTGGTCATCTATTGGTTCAGAGTATCAATGTAAAATTAAATGATCGATTGCTTCTCCAGAGTCAATTATCTTTCGAAATAAGGAAATATGACCTATCACTGAAAGTCAATATGTAAGAATGAAACTCGACCAGTTTTCTTCCCTATTGTGGTGTCAGTTTCTTCATCTGTAAGATGAAGAATCAGACTTGTTGATATCTATGATCCCTTCTTGTCTAGTTCTACTATTTTCAGGTTTTATGATTCTAAACACCAACACTGCATGTTGAGGAATAGCAAAGTAGGCAAAGGACTGGTAAATAACTATCACTGAATTATTAACCTTCCAGCAAAATCAAAATTATATAATGTGCCTTGAGTTGCTATAAACAACCACCTCACCTTCTGAACATCAGTAATAACATAAGTGAATAAAAGGTTGAATACTAACATCATAAATGGTAAATTAAAGGATAAAGCCAGATTAAATAAATAAATAAATAAAGCTAAGACTAAGAATATAGTAATGAATTGAGAAATGAGAGAGTCATGCATTTTGATCAAACTAATATGTGATGTGCCTTGTCAAATGGCCGTTTCTTATACAATCATTCATAATTGAAAACAACTTGCAAAGAGGTTGGAGTGCTCTGTTTTATTTTCAAGAAATCAGACTATAATCCTAAAAAGTTATTTAATAAATTTCATAGTTCTAACCTCTGTTGGGTAATCCTAAGAATGTTTTGTTCTTTTTCAAAATTAGATAACAACTTTCAATATAAATACTTCACTTAATGAACGTCAACAATGTTCCACGTTCTTTACTTGAATTTGTTCATGTAATCCTTCCATGAACACTAGGAGGTAAGTACTATTAGAACATGGAAACAATTTTGAAGTACAGATCATAGGGGTGATTATCAGTAATACTAGAATATCAGTCTGACTTATGGGTCCCTCCACGTTTTTTCAGTGTGCAAAGTTAACACAGTGTGGCACAGTGTTTCAAGAATAAATATGACTCATAAAAAATGATTATGTTTTTGTCTTCTTCCTAATATTAACCACAAGAGTAACTTATTTCTCCATTCAGGAAAGTAAAGATAGAAATGAAATTGGAAGGTATACACTTTCTTTTCCCAATAAGTGTGAAGACATATTTGCAACTTACTAGAGTCATAAAAACCAATAACCAATAAGAATGAAACTGTGAAGCTACACTGCAGCAAGCAGGTTCTTGTAGCATATGGAACATTAGAATGGGCATAATGGATCTATGTTGAAGCCTCAATGCTGCCAGTATCAAGTTGTATCATCTTGAGCAAATTACTTAATATTTAGGTGCATCAGTTCTTTTTGTTTTTTGTTTTCTAAAGTGGGAGGATTTAGATCTCTAAGTTTCTTTCCAACAATAGCATTTTATATCAGGCTATTTATAAAGCCAAGTAATGATTTACCTTGTTTCATTTATTATGTAACAGTTACTAATTTAAATGAGTGATATTATACTCACAGCTTTAACTAACTTACAGCTAAGATCAGGCCTGCTTTGAGGTCATCTCTCTAAAAACTCAGAAATGCATAAGTACTAAAACTTCGTCACTCCCTCCTATAATTTTTGACCTCTATGTAAAATTGCAGTCCACTACCCTTGACCTTGAATACTGTCAAATACTAAAAAAGTTTCTGGATGTAATGCACTTAAGGCAAGAGTGAGAAGCAGGAAAGGGACGGGAAGAGGCAGGAGTACTACAATTCAATCACATACTTCTCATGCTTCCTGCTATTTCTTTAGGTATATTAGTTCCAGGAACTATTTTATACATGATAAAAGGAGAGGTCATGTATGGTAGGGTGGTATTATAAGTAAAAACAAAAATTATGAGAACAATGGAATAGCTGGTCTTAGCATTTAAGCATTTCTATCACAAGAAATACTTGACAAGCATACCACCTTCTGGAAATCATGTGATGATAAAGTCAGAGGTAGAAATACAGCTTCTATATTTTGGGCAATCAAAGGTCATTTGAAAGGGTAGAGCTGAGGTCGAGCAAGCCCCTTAGGCCTACTCCAGAAGTTTCACTAGATGGTGCTCTTGGGCTTTTATGACTTCTCAGTTCTCCAGGAAGAAAACCAACTACTGCTAAGAAAATATCTTCTGCCTAACATACTTGGACTCCATCATGGAATCCATATCCAATACTTCAATACAGATTTAAAGACATCTCAAGCAGGAGTTGGGCCTGGTTCTTATTTTCCTTTGTCATTTCCTTGTTTTTCCTGGTAATGCACTTGTAGGCTTCACAAATTTATGACTCATAAAAGTTCTTAAGAGGTCTCCAAAAGTGTACATTCAAATTAGACAACCCCAGAGAAACTTTGTGAGATATAAAACTGAGATTAAATAAGTTAACTGATGAGGTTATTTTTGCAAATATATATTTTGCAAATATATTTTAATTTTGTAATAGGGAGTTCATAATTTATGTGTCTATTAAAAGAATTTTCATTATTTCACAGGATATGTACAGGTAATCTTACTGTCAAATAGAATCAACTCAAACTATGAATTATATATTTATTACTCATATTTCTCATGACAATAAATATTTCTTGACCCTTTATTGTGTATAGAAATGTTTGTACCATGTTCCTGATAGGATGACATATAACTAAATTTTAATTTCCACTCCATATATTAAAATTTTTTTCTATGTATGCAGTTTCTACTTTTCTATGTAGTTTCACCTTTCTTGAATTTATATTTAATGACATTATTATTTCTAATGATAGCTGCTTTCTATATACTTTCTGTTTTTGCTACATTTTTAAGAGAAAATGGAACGTGGAAATTGTTTTGTTATGTGATTAAATTTTTAATGTTTATTTTTTACGAGGAAGATTAAGCAGGTTTTTTGTCTAGACATTAAAAAATTGGCAATGGCATACATATATCCATGCATAGCAATTTTCTTCTTAAAAATCAAAATTAATAGTAAAATTCTTCTTCACCTTCAGAATATAAAGATTCTCCTGAACCACTTATGACCAGTAGACATTATGCATGGCACCATGGTGACCTTCTTGTCACATATATGTACTTGCAATCTTTATGGCTTTAGCATCTTTTGGGTTGACAGTATAATTCTGAAGATGCTAGGACTTTGTCTACATTTCCACTTGGGTTAAACTTGTAGTTTCATTATTCCCTAGTTGAATTAAGTTTGTTTCTCTTAAAAATCAACTTGAAGTTTTTGGCAAATAAGAAATTCAGGGCCTGAATAAGTAGCCCTTTACAGTGTATTAATCTGTATAAAAATGTGTTTTAAATTCTTATTTGATAAAGTATAAGCCTGGTCATTTATGAATTCCAGCTCCTTTCAACATCCTGTGCAGATTGCAACTAGCATGAAAAGTTGGGAAAAGTCAAAGTGGTCTCAGAGCTCTTACAAAGCGGTCACCTCAGCTCTTAAACTATATGTTGCTTCTCAAAGAGGGGTCCCTAAGTAAGCTCATCTAATGCATGTTATTCTCCTATTCAATTTGCAGAAGACAGAGTCACCAGCATATATTCCAATGTACTTCATGCAAGTTGGTTATAAATATGCTTAAATCACTCTAGCAAGAATTGGCAAAATTCCCACGGATACTGTTACAACAAAGGGAATCAATAAAAAGATATAATCATTTTAGTCTTAGATGTAATTAATTTGTGGGAGAGGTCATTTTCTCTCAAATACATTCAAGTTTCTCCAAACACAGGTCAATGTTTGCCATCTGATGGGAGAAAAGACCCATTCAGTTTGAGTTTGCCTATGTTCATATTCATCTGTATATCATCATTAAATAAAATGTTCTATAAATCTTTACATCTGCAAAATAGAGTTCAAGCTGAGGCAGAGTGACATGTATTATTGATTGGGAATAAGAAAACCTCTTAACTATTCATAAGTGTTCTTCCTATGCTTTCCTGTTCTAATCTTTCTATTGGAGAGAAAGAAACAAAATAGTTTTATGAGTCAGATCACTAAAATTTTTTAGCTACGAGTTACATAGGAGATGCAAGTATAACTTGATTATTTTACAGTTAGGATACTATGACACAGAAAGAATAAATGGCATTCTGTCCCATGCCATTCTGTTAGTACGTGGTGGGTCTTATTCAGAATCCTCAGTTCCTAATTAGGTGCTCTTTCTACTTACTGCACAACTTTCCAGTGATGTTTGGTTTTTCATGAAGGATCTGTGTAGCATATCATAATTTCATGTTGACTTCCATTGAAATTTCAAAGAGAAAAGGGAGATACAAAGAAAATTACTCTTCAGTATCTTAAAATTCAGGCAAAAATAACTTCAATCCAGGAAACATTTCTATGTGTAACGATCCTCCCCTGTAGTCTAGGTCAACTGACCTATATGCGTTTGCATGCTCACTAAAAATGTATGTACCACAAAGTACAATTCATGTTCTCACTGACTACAATGACTTTGAATATTTCATCAGTTACCCAGCTTATGCTATTCTGAATCCAAGAAACACCCTGTATTTCTCTGAAAGTCAGCCCAGCATGAAAATACTGCCTACCTTGTAGGAATAAGAGTGCAGGTGTACACTTTGCTTTAGGAAGACACAATAAGCCAAATTCTGAACTTACCAAACAGATAAATTAGGGGGTGATTATTCACATTATAAAAGGATTCTCTACAGGATGCTTTTAAATCATAACCTGCTCTACTGCATTTTAAATAAGCTGATTTACAAAGCTTCCTTTACAAGCACTTTTCACAATCCACAGTTCATGGTTCCTTAGCCAAAGGCAGTGAGAGATTGGTGGACATAAAGTCCTATCACTTATTACCTGTTAGGCCAAGCTTTCTTTTTCATATGAGAGAGTAATTAGCATGGTAGTTCACTTTTGAAAAATTAATGAATCTCTCACTTCTAAAAATTTAATATCCTCTGAGTACTTACTATGTGCCTGGCACAGTGCTAAGCATTTTACTTAATTATCTCATTTATTCCTCCTCACTATAACTCTAGAAGATTAGTACAATTATCTCAATTACAGATAAGGAAATTGGGACTCAGAGAAGTTAGGGTTAAGTAACTTGACTAAATTCATGCAGCTAATAAATGACGGTGCCAGGATTCAAAGCCAGATCTATCTGGAGCTCTTGCTCTACATCCTTACAATACGGTTTCAGATGAAATTTAATGACATCCCTTACCTCTGACCTAACTGAGCATAGTTGTGCTCCAAATGTTCTGCCCCAGTGCAGCAATCTTTTCTATAGCAATAGGGACCAGTCATGCAGTCTGAGTACAAAAAGACAAGGAACTCACTAACAATGCTGCCTATTCTGATTACTGCATGGCTACATTAAGCCAGGACCTATCTCCTTATAATTCCTACCCATTGAAACTAACTTTGCTTTACAGTCATTAAAACCAATTAAAATCCCATTTCCCCATAGCTCTCCTATTTCTCACATTTTTTTCTTTTCTAATCTCCAGATCTTCCAATCTTTTATAACGGTTTTGCCTGCTATTCACATATTTTTTTTTTCTTGAAACTAGTTCTTCTGAGCACAGAGAACTTATCCGGGGCATTTCTAAACAGTTATGTAATTTAAAAAATGCTTGAAATGCATAGCATAGGGGTTGAGGGCACAATCTTTGGAGCGCAGACTTCCTTGCTTCAAATCCAGGTTTTACCAATTAATGGCTCTGTTTCCTTGGCGGGTTTACTTAAACTCATTGGGCTTCAGTTTCCTCTTTCAACTATGACATCAGGATAACAATAGCACCTAGTTCATAAGGCTCTCATGAAGATTTAAAAGAGAGGCTATAAGTAAATCAGAGTCCTACCTAGCAGGCTGTAAGTGCTATATGAACGTCTGTCATTATTATTGATGCTGCAGGAGTAGATAAACACTTAAATGCCTAGAAAAAATATCATCTATATCATTGCATGAGATTGACTTTATTGTCCAGATATAAAGTCAAGCTCTACTAGAAAAGACACTTGACTAGAGACCAGGGGTTTGCTTCTAGTCCCAACTATTCCACACACCCCAAGTGAAAGATCCTGAACTAGTCACTTTTCCTAACTCATCGATTAAACAGAAGAATGGGACTATACCTCTACCTCTAAAATGATATGATTTTATTCCAGAATTCTTGGATTGATGATCCTTTTCTCTTAAGCCCTTATATTATAAAGAGAAGCTTATGCTGAAGTAAATCTCAGATTTCTGTAAAAAGAATGTAAGCCTTATATTCTAGAAGGTAGAAATCTTAGAAAAATCAAAGTAATTAAATTAGAAATTTGGGGATTTCTGGTTTTATTTCTTTCATTTTTTAACAGCATTATAAAATTATTTATCTCTTCTATACATAAGAAAATACTATGGGCCATATATATTGATTTACTGAAAATCATCATAACATAACCCAGGTTTCTCATACTAACATTGCTACACTAGCTTTGTTTTGGTTAATACATGCATTATAACACTGGTTGTGTTACAGCAAAAACACTCAGTAGAAATGAAGTCATTTTTACATATATTATATTACATATTCACAAAGTCATCCCTTAAAATGCAATAATGTTGCCTTTGAAAAAACAGAATTTATATAATATTCTTTTATAGAGTGCTATAAAAGTATTGATTTAATCCTAAGATTCCCTAAGAACTTTCCTATTACTCCAGTGAATGGCAAGAGAATTTTATAGATAGGTATTGTTAACCCCATTTTACAGATTAAAAAAAAAAAAATAAGGCACAGAAAGGTTAAAATGAGTTGTGCAAGATAAACAATTAGTCAGTGGAATGCAATCAGACTTTGAACTTAAATCTTCTGTACTGGAATCTCAATGCTCTTTCTATTATTCCTTAGCTAATGTACATATTAGACAGCACTGACACACTAAGGATAAAGGAAATCCGTTATCTCTGTGTATATGCTGCTGCCTCTAGAAAGTACAGAAAGCTACTGAAAACACCAACCCACCAAACAGTTTGGTAACACCTACTGAACAGTTAAAATCTCAGCTACAGTGTATTTTACATCATGAAAGGGTAAAGAATAATAGCACCAAACTTACGTTCTTCCAAATCTGTAACCCTTCAAAATCTAAAATCTAAAATGAATTTTTAACTTCTGACTTATAACCCCTCAAGAAGGAAACTTACAACAAAACCAAAGACAAGCCCTTCCAATGGTCCTATGACGCCATGGATACCCAAATCTGCCCCTATTTAACAGTACACAAAAAAGGCAAGAATTCAGCTGTTATCAGAGATAATAATAAACTTCTGCTGGTGAGTCAGTTTCTTAGCATCAGATTTACATTCCCACTGTCAGCAAGAATTTTTAAGTTAAACATTTTTTAAAAGTAAAAATTCAATGAACAACATTTATATTACCAACAGAATGTATTTTCATTGCTTTGGTGTTAAAATATCTGATTGTTTTAGATTTTGCTCTCTTTTTTCTTTCTTTTGTCCATCTCTTAGCTCACTCACTCCAATCCTTGCCCCTCTCCACACTAGTTCTCTCCCTGAAGCCTCAGGGAAGAAAGAAAGCTGCAATCTGCCTGGATGTCTGGACCCTCATGCTCCTGAGATTAAACCCAGACCCACCAATGGCATGGGTCCTATTCTTTGTCTGAAGCCAGCATCTGATTGAGTCAGATAGGAAGTTATTATCACACTGAACAGCAAGCCTAGATTTATTATGCTTGCGATAAAAATATGGGATATCTGTATAAAAATGTCCAACTAATAAACTCTCCCAAGGAAAATATTCTCATTATATTTCACCTTATTTTCTCATTCTAATCTTAAAGCCACAGTGAAAGGAAAATTGTTGTGGTCACTCCAAAATATTCTTTCCCACTTCCAGTCAAGGTCAGGTTTGGACAAAGCTAAGCAATAATTTCTAGATTGTATTTAAGGACACGTTACTGTTTACCTATAGATGCTGTTTAGACTAATGGGGGGTCCTTGGAGTAATACCTAAAGCTTGTCACTTTGTTGGCATTATGTTGTAGGTATCAGGAGGGTTTTTATAAAGCTAATTTTCTCCCAGTACCGCTCTATCCCCACAGGGAGTAAGCAAATTGGGAGAGTTCGTTTTCCTCAAAATAAGGCTTACAGCATTGACCAGCGCATTTAAATCTATCTTTACAATACTCAACTTGGTCTCCCAGTAACAGCTTTTATAGACTTAGATTTTTTGTGTGTCATTAAGTATTCTATTTATTTCCCAGCAGCTGGTGTCAAAAAAGTTGTTGTTGTGTTTTTTTTAATATTCCTTTTAAATAAATAAAATCTGTTTTCATATTGTGTAAAATTAGTTTTGCCTGCTGTGAGTTTGTGGCATTATGAAGTGATCATTTCTTCCCATGAATTATTTAAAGTGAGGATATCAAAATCTGAGAACAATACAATGAACTGTACAAAACAACTTAATTTTATAATATACCAGTTCATACTAGTATCTCACAATGCACAGCAGTTGCAATACATTGGCTCCAAATTAGCAGATAAAGTCTAAGCCTCTCCATTTCATATTTTGGTAACTGGGAGTCAATTCTAAATTTTCCAGTGGGCTAGAGGAGAATCACTAATATTTGGCACACATAGATATCTAAAGACTTTTTTGCTAACTACTCATGCCGGGCACTGATGTTCAACTAGCCTAGATGACGTTTAGCTTTTTTTAAAAAAATTCTTTAAGACATTGAGTTTGAAAGCTGTTCACCCTATCCTTACAAAACACTGTTGGTATTAACAGCATTTCCTCTGGAGTTCTCTGATCACTTTGTCTTGTGGAACAAATTCATCTATGTAAACATACTTATTCTCACCACTTATTCTCACTCCCAGAGTTTGCAAAAGGGAAACAATGATCCACACAAACTCTCCAGTGCACTTATAGGACTTACAGTAAATCTCCTACAAATTTGTAAGGTGAGTACGGAGGCATGAACAAATGATTGAGCTACTAATGAATAGAGAAAGGCATGATTATAAGCTAAAACAAAGTCTGAATCAAGGAAACACCAAAGGTTATTTTATATTTGATATTTATATTTTAATAAATTATAACAAAAATACCATACTGATTTTTTCCTCAATGGATTTTGTAGCATTCTATAAGAAAAACTGTCTGATTAGCTCACTATATTGAAAAGGGGGATTTAGTGTATGTTATTTAAGCATTCAAATAGCCTCTGACAAAATTCTACCACAAAGATGAAAAAAATAAAATTCACAAGGAAACAAGGATGTTAGAAATGGTTTTCCAAAGCAAGAAACAGGCTTAAAATCTAGAACAGGGATTAATGTGCATCTGTCTTGTTAGTTCTATATACTGTAGGCTAACAATACATCCAAAACAAAACTCTGGATTCCACAGCATCCATGTTGCCACTTCCTCTTCAAATCAAACTGCACTTTCCCTATTCAGTAAAATGTGCCACCATTCACCCTGTTGATCAGGCCGAACATCAGGATCTCCTTCTGCTTCGCCCACCACAACTAATCTATCAATAAGCCCTATTAACCTAACCCCAAAGTGCATCCCAAACCCAACCATTTCCCCCCATCTCTGCTATCAACAACCCAAATTACAATGATCTCTTATTTGGTCTCCTAACTGATTACTCTGCTTCCACATTTGCCCCTTATAATCCATAATCTAAACAAAAGCTAGTGTTCTTGAGATGCAGAGCAAATCATATCATTCCCTTGCTAAAACCCTACAACATATATAGGTTACAACAAGGATGGAAGTCAAATTCAAAATCATGACCAAAAAGTGCCTCCATTACCTGTTCATGCCCATCTCTCTGATCTCATCTCTGACACCACTCTTCTCTTGTTCACTGTGCTTCTTTTCTTATTTTGTCCCTCAAAAGAGCCAAGCCTATTCCTACTAGCCCTGTTCTAACTATAGCCTCTGCCCAAACTGTCCTGTTCCTAGACCTTCACATGGCTGATTTCTTCTCATAACTTCCACAAAGAGGTCTTTCTTTGCTTAATTATGATATCCAAAGCATCCCAAATTCATTCTATCCTGCTTTATTTTCTTCTTAGAACTAATTACTAGTATCTTCCTCATTTATATTGTATGTGTGTATGTGTGTGTGTGTGTGCATGTATGTGCATGTGTATATTCTCTATTAGATATAAATTCCATGAGGGTGAGATTCTTGGATGTATTGCTATGTTAGTTATCTATTACTGCAAAAGAACTTACCCAAAACTTAGTAGCTTAACAAAACAAACATTATCTCATAGTTTCTATGAGTCAGGAATCTGGGTTCAATATAGTTAGGTGCCTCTGGGTCAGTTTCTCATGAGATTGTGATCATACTGTCAGCTGGGGTTGTGGTCTCATCTGAAGTCTTGATTAGAGTAGGGACCCACTTACAAATTCACTCACTTGGATGTTGGGAGCCTTGGTCTCTTGCCATGTGAGTGTCTCCCCAGGGCTGCCTCATGACATGATATTTGGCTTTCCCCAGGGAGGGCAATCAGAGGCACTCAAGATGAAAGCCGCTGTCTTTTTTTTAAACATAATCTTGGAAGTGACATCCCATCACTTTTGTCCTTTATTAGAAATGAGTCACTAAGTCCATCCAATACTAAAGGAAGGAAACTATTTAAGGAGGAGGGAGTGGTGATACAGAATGTGGAAATCACTGGAGGTCATCTTAGAAGCTGCACAACACAATTGCTTACCAGTGTATTCTCAGTGTACAGAATAATTCCTGGCACCTAGTAAACAAATTAATAAAAAAGACTCTTCCAGGGATTAGTACCACAACTGTCCTAATTCAGCATTTTGTCAATGATCAAGGAAACAAAGTAGTGAATAAAATCTCACTCATGTAGTGATACTCAAACAAAACGAGATAACAAGTAGGAAGATTTAATTCGGTTGTGTTAGTAAGCAGAATGTAGCAGCACAGCTTCAGTCTCTTCATCTGTAAATATAGAGAGTAGTTGTACAACGTAGTTGGAGGCTTAATGAAGAAACCCATATAAATGTTGAATGTAGAGCCTCACAAATCAAAGGCACTGGATAAAGCTTAGCTACTATTCTTAATGAGGACAAATGCAAAGCAAGCATTTTGGGGAAAATAACATAAATCTTATTTTTAAGGTGATGGTACTTGACATATCTGATACAACTCAAAAGTAATTTATGAATCATTTTGAACTGTTTCCTAATGATATTAGCTTAATAAGAACCTGTAGCCAAAAAATCTAATAAAATGTTGGACTCATCACGTATACTGAAATAAAGCTAGAAAGTTTTCCTCATCTTTAGTAAAATTTTGACATCTTTAAATGGGCATAAGGATGCATTTCTAGTCTCTACAAACATGAAGGCCTAAATGGAAAGAGATGTGTATGACCTTGGGATAGGAAGATCCACAGTGTGATTTGGGGTTAAAGTTTCTGAAAAGTTAAAAGAAGACAGGGCACTGAACCCTGATCTGTTATATAATGGGATTATGAAATTTAGAGAGGGTAATCACAGAATTATTCATAAAATTCTAGGATATTAATACTAGGGGCCAAACTTCCAGTTTGAAAAAGTATAAGTAGGGCCAGGGAATAAAGCATTATTCCATATTTTAAAAAACACTTTCCTTGAAAGTTAGTGAAGATTAAGTATTTGGAGAATTTCATAGACGATATACTAAAATAGACTATAACATATATTTGGAATTGAGATTGGCATCAGGGAGGAAAACAAGGATATCTTTAAACCTATTTACTGAGGTTCGATTTGCAATCAAATAGGCAGATGAATCTCAGATTTAATGAAGCCACTCCAAAGGCATGAGCAGTATCCCTAAAAGATGTTATCATTCCTGTTCTATTAATGACGGAATGACAATCACTATTCTACTGATGGTCCTGATGGAGAAACAGCATTATCCACCCATTTGCATCTATCCATATATATTATCAAAACTTTAGTTTTCTGCACTTTGGCTATTGAATATTCCAAAGATATGGCTACAATATAGGAATATGCCAAAGCAATTCCTACAATATCAGATGTAGTGAATTGAATAGTAACCTCTCCCTGTCCCCAAACATCCAAATTGCTATTAGTCTGTTTCTGTTGCTTACTACAAAATACACAGAACTGGGTATTTTATAAAGAAAACAAAATTTATTGCTTACAGTTTCAGAGGCTAGGAAGTCTGAAGTTCAAGGAACACATCTGATGGTGGTGATAGTGACCCCTCATATTGCAAGATGGTGGAAGCAGACAGAACAGAAGACCAACCTCCTCATTCACTCTCTTTTTAAAGCCCTCATAACAAACGCCCATGACCACCACTTTAATCCATTCATTATGGTATGAATCTAGTCATACCTAGAATCTAATCACCTCTTCAAGGTCCCATCTTGCAATTACCATAATAGGATTTCCCACCCTCAACAGAGTGGGGATTATTTTGGGGGGAGAACATTCAACCCAAAGTAACCTACTAACCCCCAGAGCCTGTGAAAGTGATCTTATCCGGAAAAAGGGTCTTTGCAGATGTAATTAGGTTAAGGATCTCTAGATGAGATTATCCTGGATTATCCAGGTGGCTCTAAATCGAATAATGTGTCTTTACATAAGAGACAGAGGTGGAGAAGAGAAGGACACAGAGCCATGTGAAGGCCATGTGAAGACAGAAGCATAGATTGGAGTTATGTAGCCACAAGCCAAGAAACCTCTGGAACCACCAGAAGCTGAAAGAGCAAGGAAGGATTCTCCCCTAGAGTCTTCTCAGGGAGTGTGGCCCTGCCAAAGCCTTGATTCCAGATTTCTGGCTTCCAATACTGTGAGTGAATACATTTCTGCTGTGTTAAGCCATCAAATTTGTGATAATTTGTTAAAGCAACCCTAGAAAACTAAAATACCCCAAACAAGTAATTATGTTTCTCAGAGAGGTAATGGAATATGATAGAAAGAACATTTGAGTAAGACAGATTCAGGTTTAGACCTGGGGTTTCTCTACACTAATTGTGTCTCTTTGAACAAATTACTTTATATCTCTGATCTTTAGGTTCCTCATTAGTAAAATAATGGTAAGTTCTTTTTGTAGAATCACTGTGGGTATGGATATAAGTAAAATACCAAACTTACTGTAGGCATTCCATCACTGTTATTCTGCTCAATATTCAATACTCGATTAACCTGTTAATGATAAATTCAAAAGTGCGCCATGCCACATGTCTGTAAAAGTTAAAAACTGTTGTTTTCCTTGAGAATCAACAAACATTTTAGCAAGGTATTAATTAGAACATAAGGGATTGATTAATGTAGAAACTGGTTGTGCAATACCAAATGTTTCAACAAAACCTTTATTTCAAACTGACTATTCATGCCATTTTAAACAAACTCCTTGGTTGTCAGCAGAACTATATTCAGTCTGGTTCTTTTACTGTATCATCTTTAATAATATTTTCCATAGTTTCTTGCAGACAAATAATAGAAAGAAGGCCAGAGTATTAGAGGAAAATGTTTGCATCTAGCTTGGGCTTAAGATAGCCAGTTATAGAGGCAAAGACTGTGATAACAGAATTCTCCTAAATGTTAGCCACAGAAAATTGACAACAGCATAATCTCTAGGAAAAAGTAGTCAAACTTACACCAACCATGAATACCTTCAGTTATCCCTGACATTAAAGCAGACAAAAAAATAAAATAGCTTTAACAATAATTTTTCTAGAGGAGTAATATAGGAATCATGCAGTTCAGCTATTTCATATTCTGGAATAACTCCTCAATACCAGAAAATTGACACTCTAGTGAGAGCTATTCAAAACACATGCAACAAAACTGAAATACATTTTCCAGAATTGCTATTTCTTACATTTCTAGGGACAAACTGAAAATATCAAAAAAAAATTAAAGTAAAAAATATAATAAATTAGCTATAAAATATCATTTGTGGTTGTTAAAATTTATTTCTTTATTCATTAACTCAAACATTTATTAAATGTCTAGTCAATGTTAGGCATTGTGCTAGGCCCTTGAGATACAGCCTTGAATAAGATATAATATTCCTTACATGAAAAGGGATTTAGACAAAACAATTAGTGGAAATAAAGCACACATTATAAAAGTAAAATGTAAGGCAATTCTAAGTAGTCAGGGAAGGCATTCCAGAAAAAAATGAGCTTTTAGTTAATTTGATAAGTTGATTTTATTTCAGTGAAGGTGAGCAGATGGGGGAAGAAGAGAGTGATGGAAAGTGTTCCACGGAAAGGAAAAAAACATATGCAAAGACCATAAATGAGAGCAAATATGGTGTATTAAGGGCAGGAAAGGAAATTCAGTATGAACGGAGCATAGGATGCTAGGGGAAACAAAAGTGACATGAGTCAGGCTAGAAGAGGAAACGTGCCAATTTGTAAGATTAATATTAAGAAGATCAGGAGAATGCTGCAATAACTTATGTGAGATAAAGATGATACCCTGGACTAGACTAGTCACTTTGATATGGAGAGGAGTGAACAGATTGAAGACATGCTCAGAAGGAGGATCAAAAGAAATAGGTGATGGATTAGATGTGAAATGGTAGGGAATATAGAGAAGGTATTGCCAGGTTTCTAATGTTGGCAATTATGAGGCAACACTGGAGATAAGAGCATGTTTGAGGGAAAGAGTTCAGTCTGGGACATGTTGAGTTTGGGGTGTCTATGGATCATCTAAGAAAGAGGTTTAGAAGGCAGTACTAAGAGAAAATTCCAAGCTGGAGAAAGATGTGGTGGTTGTCCAGATGAAGATGCTAATCAAAGATATGGGAGACAATGAGATTGCTCAGGAGGATTGTCCAAAATGAGGAGAAGGCCTGAGAGAGAGTTTTGAGAACATCAACTTTCAATATGGCAAAAATTAAGTAAGACTACCTTTATTGGACTTTGCAACTCCTGTCATAATAAACTCTTACTTTTCTACAGAATTTAGCACTCACACTTACATTCATTCTCTCTTTTGACTCTCAAACAAGAGTATGGGATAAGCAGGGTGGGCAATATAACTTTTCTACAGATGAGAAAATCTTGGTTAGAAGAGGTTAGGCCTGAGGTCATAGCACACCAGTGCTAAGATTGAAACTTGGGTCTCTTATTTCCAGCTTAGTTTTCTTTCCATACCATTACTCTACTCACAAGGATCAACTTCTTATAGCTTCTTCATTGTTGCTAGACTGGGCAATCGCCTAGGTTTCATCTCTAAAGGTGTTAAGTTTTTGCACATACAGTATCAAAAATCTCTCCATCTAGAATTGTTCTAAGGTCTAACATGAGGCAAAATTATGAAGTGGGAGAAATGTTTCTTACAACCTCCCACCTTCTCCATCTCTACCTTTTCACCTGCTTCAAAACATTTATTTGTTTACTCAAAAATTAGTTATTAAGACAGATTCTTTGTGAACACAGGAGTTAACAAGCACACCCCAGTCCCTACTACCTTCACAGAGCATGCATGTAGTAGGAAGGCAGACATAACAACCAACGCACTGAAAGTTAAGAAAGAGAGGAGTGAGGGGCTTAGCAGAGCACACAGCAGACAGACCTAACCTGCTCTGCAGAGGTTAAGAAACACTTCATGGAATAAGTAACATTTAAACGGAGGCCTAAAGGATAGTTGAAATCAATTGTCTTGGCCACTGTTGTAAAAGAGAAAAAGTGATCCAATCAACTAATTTAGAAAATGGTGATAAGAGTGTGTAGATTTATGTACCATCGTTTTGTATTTTTCAAAAAGGAAATCCCAGAATTTGCAATAAATACTTGACCCAAAAGAAGAGTCTCCCCAAATAATGAAATTTCTGCAATAGCACCATCCAAGTATAAGAGACAGAGAGCATTACTCACACATCTCAACTCACAGCATGTAAGCAGGCACTTAATCTAGTTTCTCCTGAGTACAGATTTGAAGTCAAGAAAAGAACTTTAAGTACACTGTCTTATTTAATCCTCATGATTCTGAGTTATATTTCCCCCTTTTGCAGAAGAAAAAAACATCTGAAAAATTAGGTAATCTGCCCAAAGTTTCAAGACAGTAAATGGGAATCCAGGAATTTAAACAGTTGAATGGCTCCAAAGCATCTATTTGCTCTACCCCAACACAACTGCTAAAAATTGTAAACAACCTAAATGTCCATGCAGAGATGAATGGATAAACAAATAACAGTATATCTACACAACAGAATACTACATAACAATAGAAAGAAGTGAATTACTGACACATGCTACCACATGGATGGATCTCAAAATTAATATACTGTATGAAAGATGAAGGACAAACAAATAAGTGCTGTGTGCTAATGCAAAACTGTATGGTGGGTTCTTTCAATAAACAATAGGATGCTTACAAAGTATTTCTAAACAAACTCACCTGACTACCCCATTTAAATGTGCTACTTACCCACTTCTGCATATATAATTTCCATCTTTTTTGCCCTATTTTTTAAAAAACAGCTTTGTTGAGGTATAACTAATAAACAATAAATCACACAAATTTATAGTGAACAATTAGATATGTTTTGACACACTGACCTATGAAACCACTACCACAATCAAGATAATAAAATTATTTATCACCCCCCAAAGTTTCCTTATGCAAGCACTGATGTACTTTCCATCACTATACATTAGGTTACATTTCCTAGAATTTTATGAAAGTAGACACATAATATATTCTTGTTTTGTCCCTCTTCTTTCACACAATATATTAATTTTGAGGTCCATCCATGTGGTAGCATGTATCAATAATTCACTCCTTTTTATTGTTGTATAGTATTCCATTGTATAGATGTACTACCATTTGTTTATCCATTTACCTCTGGATGGTCACTTAGCTTGTTTGCAATTTTTAGCTAATACAAATAAAGCTGCTATCAACATCTGTGTACAAGTCTTTATAAAGACATGCTTTCATTTCTATTGTGTGAATACAGAGGAGTGAAAGGTTGGATCACATGGTAGATGTATGTTGAACTTTTTAGTACTGTCAGACTGATTCCGAAATGGTGCTTTTCTGACAGCAATTTTGTGAGTTTCAGTTTCTCCACATCCTTATCAATACTTGGTATGGTCAGTCTTTTTCATTTTAGCCATTCTAATCGGTTTGTAGTAAGTAGTATTTTGTGGTTTTAATTTTCACTTCCCTGATGACTAATGATGTTGAACATTTTTTCATGTACTTATATACGATCCTTATATCTTTTTTTTTACATGCAACATATTTTTTTTTTATTTTTAAATTTATCAATATACACTGTAGTTGATTTTTTAGTCCCTAAAAAAAAAAAAGACACAAAATCATCCTTTATCTTTTTTGGTGATGTACCTACTAAAAACTTTTGCCCATTTAAAACTATGTGTTGTCTATTATTGAGTTTTGAAAGTTCTTTAAATTTTCTGGATATAAGTCCTTTATCAGATATATTCTTTAAAAATATTTTCTTATAGTTTGTGGCTTATCTTTTTAATCTCTTAATGTTTTCAAAGAGCAAAAGTTTTTAATTTTGATGAAATCTAATTTATCAATTTATTCTTTCATGGATCATTCATATGTGAATTACACACTAATCATCTCCTAACATACAATATGATTTATTTATCTTTTTTACTGATGGATTCCAAGTGCCAGATACACAGTAGGTATCAATACACATCTGATGAATAAATAAATATTTCAAGAAGTAAAACACAAATTACAGAAACTTACTTCATCAGCAACATAGAAAATAAAATAGTCTTAAGTGCAAAGGCATATTCAGTTTTTGTTACTTGATCTAATATGAAGTTTGATTGATATAAGACCCAAATTTATTAAATCCTGGTGGTCAAAAAACCTGATGTTCTTTCCCTGGAGACAAAATTCTTTCTGCCACCAAAAATAAATTTGACAATCTATACAGCTTAAATGTAAAGCAATAAGTCCTCTACCCACCTTTGTCCCCCTCCACCCCCTGACTCCTGTAAATAAATCAAGGCTGCTGAAATCTAGAAAACTATAATTGTGCCAATTATAAATAAGCCTCAGGATGGATTTCAACCAGCAGCGTCCCCAAAACCATTATCTGCAACTATAATCCATTATTTTTCTTTCATAATTAATTTTTCTAAGTAGGTCAGTACTATTCGTTTTACTTAAGTGCTGTTCCAGCAATCCCATTTTCCCAACAACCAAAGTGATCTGTAACCATATTAAATATACCAAAAACATTCCTGTATTATGTAAAATACTAAATTAGACAGGAAAAACTTTTCTAATAAGTAATAAGGTAATGTACTATACTGGTCCTCAATTGCACACATCTTGACCATGTGAAGTAAGAGTCTAGTAGAAACTTATAAGCACCTTGAGGACCCAGGTATGTGGATGTTCAAATAGGTACCCTTCCAAAAATGCTCATCTTCATAGATTTTAGCATCTAAATCACAATGAACAATTACCATTATCAGAGATACAGATAGGTGGATAGATAAGCACACAATAAACATGTGTGTCACAGACATACATGTTATAGAGAGTATACCATAATAGTGTTGTATGCATACCTACATACACCTACATTATGTGTGTGTGTGTTCGTAACTGTGTGTATGAAATTAAATCTCATCTCATTGGAACACAGGAGTCAAAATGGTCAAGGAGCTGAGAGAATTTGCCACATTGATGGGCTTTACCCCTAAGAGAGTTTCCTTGTCAGGCCCTCACTCAAAGCCTATTTATTCTTCATTTAGAAATGATTCTAAAAACTGGATATCTGCTTTACCATCGACAACAGATTAAACATTGAAAAATCAAGAGCATAGGTGAGCTTGTGGTTGATGCCAGCTGCAACTAGCCTGATGTAGGCAGAAATGAGTGCTCTCCGAGAGCCCATCCAGGGATTCCCCTGTGAGGGCACTGAGAACAGCTGAGGAGGAGGCCTGGTGAAAATGGCCAAAATGCCTGGATGAAGGGTGATTAGTCAGGGCCTACTTCCTTTGTATGAAACCTTTGAGAACACAGTGACAAGGGGATATGGATCCTATAAGAGACTAATAGCAAGTAGGAACTCATTATTTTGTTATACAGTGCTAGTTACTTTTTAAATAATTGTTTTCCTATCAATTTTACTACCAGGTTTTTCTGAACCATTCTGAGTGAATTCAATACTGCCTAAGTTTTTTAAACCACTTTTCACACTAGAAATTAGCCAAATCTTTCTAAAAGATAGCAAGATAGGGCCTTGCATTTCTCATAAAAGGAAAATGACACCACCACAATTGTATCCATTACATGCTGTTGAGGCAAGAATTCAAGGAAAATTAGGCTGAATATAGAACTATCCTAACTTTTTGAAACACCCCCAGGGTTGTCACCAGAGTTCTTAATTTAAATATTTATTTTTGATCTAAAAATATCCTAGTCCAAGAAACTGAACAATTATCCCACAGTTGAAAGCATATTTTGTGATCTGAGAAGAAGTTTCATTTCACCCAAGCAAATGATTTTGGTATCTCAGTCAATGTACAGTTCCATCATGTGGAACTATTATTAGAAAGGGATGTGACTGAATTTTTCAAACAAATGTATTATAACACAGTCCTCTCTAACAAGGTCTACTTTTCATAGTGGTCACCTTGGAAGAAATTTACTCTACAGATACTGGTGAACTTTGGAGCATTGCCTTCAGAATTAGTTGCTGAGAAAACTCAGTCTTTTTGCTTCACAGTTGCTCTTATCCCACCACCACATGCCCCCAATTACCCCTTTTTTCAATGTGCCTCATTTATACTGATCAATCAAAAGCATTCTCCTGGAGATTGGAATCATGGCCTATATATTCTAGGCTTTGCTGGGGGATTGGGTTGGAGAGGATTTATAGGAATTAAGAGAGTCTATATTTGACCATTGCATCTGCGAAACATATGTAATTCCTTTGGCCAAAAAAGCAATATAAAACTGAGATTAACAAGGGCCCTTTTCCTGGGACCAGTAAAATGGGAAAAAATCTCCACGACAAAATAGAGGGCTTTTAGGAACTTTTTGTTCATCTGAGGTTTGAGTGTGTGTGTACTTACAGCTTGGCTTTTAATTGAACTGCTCTTCTGGCATTGGCTATAGTCATTTCGTACCTGGAATCTGAGGTAAAACTTTAACCTCACCACAGCACTTGTGCAATAACACAGTAAGAAACAATGAGTCAAATTTAAGCCCCTAGTCCATGGTACACTGTAGGCCATCAGTAAGTATTTTTTGATTGACTGAATGTCTGTCTCACTGTCGATGTAAATAAACCACATACGTCTTGCCAATAAAACAATCAACCCCCATACTTTCTAACTTCCCAGAAATAAAGCATCTAATTGGGAAAACCACTCTTAGTCTTACTAATCCTTACTCCCTCCAAACCAACTAAACAGAAGAAAAAGAATATAAAGAAGAGAAAAATAAACATAAGAAAAACAATTAGCCAAGGCACTCTGCAAAGCCTGTAATATTATCTAGAATGACAACATAGCCATTGTTTGTGCTGCCAGAGCCCTGCATGTTTGCTAGGTCCTGGGAGAATAATAAACTAAGCAGATTAGACGTAGACTTATGCCTCCATGCCACCACGAGCTCACACAACATACACTGTTCTGAGTGTCTGAACACATGCAGGCAGGTAAACCCAGAAAATGGGCACTCCATGTTGGCAGGAGGGGCAGAGGCTGCCAATAAACAGGGCCTGTTTATTATTTAACAGTTGGTACTGCTAGAGGCCTGGCACTGCTATAGAGCACTCTCTGTTTCAATGCAAGTCAGCCTGATTATGAGAGCGTGTAAGCCAAATCGTGTTTACCATAGTCTATGAGAACCTCGGTGCCCCCAACAGACATGGAAATTCTTACAATAGCTCTCCTCCAAACAGAGAAAATCATTCCTGAGATGAAGGTAAAGGGATCCATGTGCTCAAATCTTGTCTGATCAGCTGGCTCCTGTCTTTACATGTACTTGCTTTTTCCCTGCTCAGGATGAGTCATTCCTCTCTAATAATATACTTTTTAATCTTCTTCCTTTGGTTACTTTACTTTGAGACCCAAATCAACCAAATAATGTGTGAATCACCCATCTACTAATATTGCATGTTGTCCTGCATGCTTTGGCTGTCCAGCAAAAGATTCTGCTGCTCAGGATAACTACCTCCTACTTCTTCACCAGGGCTGCCCCTGCAGTAAGTCTCTTCTCTGCCAATGTGGGCCACAGGTGGATGCCTTCCTACAAATCCAATCAGCAGGATAATGTGCTACTATCACAAGAGTGGACCTTAATGACAAAGAGCTCTGCTTAGATAGTCACCCCATTAACTTTGATTTGATTATTCTGCCCCAGCAGAACACTTGGCTCCACAACCACAGATGGCACCAGCCCAACATAAAACCTGTAGAAAGGGTAGTCGTGTGGGGTTCATACATTTTCAAAATATTAAATTTGATGGAAAAAAATATAAACATGATAAGTATTGAGATAGTCTGTGGTTCCCTAGGAAAGCACTGTGTTAAAAAAAAAAAAATAAGCTGAGGTCAGAGCACATAAGACAATTGCAATAACTAGGCAACTGGATAATCTATTCATTTCCTTTGAAATTTGACATAAATCAACATTTCTTCTACATGTAAAAACCATGGCTTTTATCTTTCATATATAACCAAAGCAGTCTTTGATAATTTATGTGACTCTACACAATTGTTTATAAATTCAAAATGAAATTGGCTCTATGTAAGCTAGTTCAATATTTTGAAACTTAATTGTACCTTAGATACATTTTCTACGTGACTATAAGTAAATCACCAAAAAGCTTTCTACCAATGAGGATAAAGGCATAGCAAACTATATATCTTGAAGTTGTATACGTTAATTTTTGTGTTTTGTTTTCCAACTGACAGCAGATATTTATCTACTAAAGTATCAAAATACTATTTTTTTAATGAATTTCTCAACTTTTAAATGCCATTCAAATGAAACAATATATGCTGTATATTGTTATCTAAAGACATAATTTTATATTTTCTATATTATTGCCATGTCAGGATGACCATTCTCTCTGAAAAGAAAGTAGTTGTCCCTAGATTGTAGATTATATGAGTATACACATACAAAATAAACAGAACCTTACAAAAACAGAAAATATATATATATATATATATATATATATTCACACTAAATAATTCCCTGGCTAATATCAAGTTTACCCCTAGTTTAATCACTTCCTCTACTGATCAGATATGCTTAATAAGCAGCCCCAAATTAAGGCAGTTTATTTTAAAACCAGGAGGCCTCTTCCAAAGCATCTTGCATATACTACTACTCAAAATTACTAGTTTGTAGCAGAGCAATGCACCCTATTATAGGTTCACAAGGGGAAAAGTGGTATTTCAGCCATGACCAAAATATGAACATGGATTGTTCACACTGAGTAGTTTAAAGACAGGCAAAGTGTGTTCATCTCTGTATTAAGATACTTCATCATAACTAGCAGGAGATGTTAGTAACAGCTCACACTACTACATAGTTAAGTATGGGGTTATTCTCTCCACTTTACAGATGAGGAAACTAAAGCACAGAAAAGTTATGTAACTTGCCTAAATTCCAGCAGTAAGTAAACAAAGGAGTTTAAAATTTGAACTGAAGTGGTCTGGCTCCAGAGTTTTATTGTAATCACTGTGTTCTGTTTTTCAAAATGATGACCATTCTTTCTGAGACTTGTGTTTGATTTAAAACTCTGTGGTCCCTGAGGCTATAAAATGTTACAGCTAAAGTAATTTTAAATGATCTAGTCCTTGGCTCTAGAACTCCAGGTGGGGGGAGGAAGGTTGGAAAGACTGCATGGCCTTGAAATTGTGTGGATTGGCACACTTTTCTGGGAAAAGAATATGAACCATGCATCTAATCCAAATGTCTCAGCTGAGAGGTTAAAAAAATAAAGGCACAGAGCAATGGCTATACATGTTGCTTATTACATGCAAGCAATAGACCAGGGTTCTTTTCATTATTCCCTCTGCCCTAACTCTCTTAGGTGGCCCACCTTAGAGGCAGATGAAATCAGAGTGAGGGATACAGAGCTGATCTGTACCTCTGCTTGGCTCCACATGACTCAGCAAAGCAAAGAGACAAGATGTCCACTGATGAAAAAAAGAACAGAAACTCTAGTGTAGTATCTTCTTAACTATTCACCACTAATGGAGAAAAGATAGGGACACATTTAAGAGGTAAGAAGAAATAAAATTGTCTATTTACAAAGTTGACTGATTCATTCATTTAACAAATACACACACAGACAGAGATATCCAATATTTATTTGTTTATTTAACAGTAGCCCTGAAACTTTCTAAATTTCTTTCTATTTCTCTTGGATCTCTTTTGGTAATTTATATGTACTTAGAATTCATCAATTGTATTCAAATGTTTCAAATTTATATATAAAGTACTCAATATAATTATTTTAATTTCCTCCATTTTTCTGGGTATTTCCCCATTGTATTTCTAATTTTTTATATTTGTGCTTTTTCATCTAGTAGTTAAATCATTTGATATTGGCTTGTTTATTGTTTTGCTATTGTTCTCTTTTGAAAAAAATAACTGATTTATTTGTGTCTCTCTTTTTATTTTCTAATTCATTAATTTCTGACTTTATTTTTATCAATTCCTTTTTATGACTTTGCAGATTTGTTTTTTGTTCTATTAACCAATTTTCTGTGATGAATGATAATATTTTTATAATTATTTTTGCCCTATAATAGTAGTGTTTAATGCTATAGATTTTCCTCTGAACTCTGCTTATCTATATCCATATGTGCTTATTTTCTGTAAATACTGCAAAGTCCCAAATAAAAAATTAATTTAAAAAGTTGTTGATCTTTTTATCTTATCAACGTACAGGAGCTTTTATTTATTAGGGAGATAATGTTTTTAACTGAGATATGAGTTGCTAATCCTATTGATCACTTTCTCACATCATTTAAAAACTACTTTTAAATTTTTTATTTTGTTTGATTCTTTCTCCTCCATGATTCTGGTAATATCGTTAGAAGTTCTCCTTCTACTCAACTTTTTGCTTCTAATGTGGCTGTTAGCCCTATAATAGTGTTATTTTCCTCTTTCATTTCTTTCTTGTTCTCTCACAGCCCCAATTTTATTTCTCCTTTTGTTGTCTTATTTGTTGTCTTGATATATGTCTAATCTTTGACCTCTTATTTTAAAGAGGCCACAATTTCTTCTATTTCTTTGTTACTATGGAAAATACATATTATTTTCCAGTATAATTCTTCTGGTATACATCTTGATTTACTTTTTCTTATGTTACTTTTGTCTTATAATTACCTAAGCATTGGTCCGATGAGTGTCTCTTTCTGATTGTTTCTCATTTTCCAATGAGTTAATTCTGTCAGCTGTGTGGTGAGGAAAAGAGTCTGGCAGAGTGAAATGAGGAAGTTAGAGCACTTGATTTCAGTGCCGTATTTGCTGGTCTGTTTTATCCTTTCTCACCAATTTGACAGTGCCCGTTGCTCAAGTGATATGCTTCTGCTCAATGTTCTCAGTATCCTATCTTCCTCACCCAGGTTAACAGGAGTTCTAAAGAACTTGCATAAAGTCCTATATGTTACACATTTTATGAGTCATAATCTTTATTTCTCTTCTCATGAATGAGGTCAGTAGTGGCAAAAGCTAGTGTGGTTTATTATCTCCACCTTGCCACCCTCCCATCCTAATCCTGGCACGTGGCAAGCTGATGTCATTCCTTCATTCTCTGCCAGCTTCTCTGTTATCCACTGTAGTAGAATAAGGCTCCAGTAACCCTTCCACAGACCACCTATGGCCTCAGACTTTCCTGTTTCATGTAAGTAACTATAGCATGTGTCCCTCAGAGTCATTCCATCTGTTTTTGTAGGGTTTGACTACTGTATATGTTTAACATACTCTTGACCAGGTCTGAATTTCATAGTACTCCATGGTTTTTGATTTGGGATTCTGCCTGCCTTCTAAAGGTACAGAGTTTTTATGAGTCTCATTTTTGTTAGTTTGAATGTTTGTTTTTTGCACAGAAAGACGTGGGACAGAAGTGCATTTACATTTTCATCTATCTCCTCTTAACTGACAAAAACAGAACTTTATTTATTAGCCCCTCTCCAAACCTTCTCTCAATTAAGTGCTTGGCCATCCCTGCACCTAAACCCAGACTAAACCATTATAAGGTACAATACAGCATTCACATTCTTTGACCATTGTGTATTTCCCCTCATAAGCATATTTGCATTTAAATACATAATTTTTAAACTCTAAATTAAACCTCAGACTTCCAGAATAAGCTATAAAATGAAGCTATGATTGTAGAATGACAAGTAACATGGCAGATGTGGGAAAGAAATTAGAGGACACTAATTAGTACCTGTAAAATTACCTCATGTTAGTGAGAAATAAAGTTATGTCTGAGATGCTTTAATCTTTAGAATTAGCTACTGCAATGCCTCATTTTTTTCTATAATAGGAGAGCAATAGGAGAGTGAGGCATTCTGTGTAAGTAAATTTTCAAGTTAACTGTTTAAACAATTTTCTGTTAAACATTAAGGTGGAAATTTTCATAATGATTTCCTATTTTCTAAAACAAAGAAGTGACTTGATATAGCGAAGGTACACTGCAGTGAAAAGTTCTGGATTCTCAATCTCTTTCTGCCACTTATTATTAATAAAACTTTGCAAAACATTTAACCTACCCAAGCCTCAGTTCTTCTATCTATAAACTAGGAATAGCAATATTTCCTTTCTTGCCATATAGGTTTTCTGTGAGTAGCAAATGAAATAATATATGTCAAAATGTTTTGTAACTAATAAACAACCAGAAAAGTATGTGTCTTAATAATAAAAGATGATCCAAATAAAATAAGGTAAAAGGCAAAAGATTTATACGATCTGAAGAGAAACCAGAGTATAAAGAGCTAAGTAGGCATTTCTCTAAGGAAGATATACAAATGGCCAACAGACATATGAAAAAATGCTCAACATCACTCAGCATCCGGGAAATGCAGATCAAAACCACATTGAGATACCATCTAACCCCAGTCAGGATGGCTAAAATCCAAAAGACTATGAACGATAAATGCTGGCGAGGTTGCGGAGAAAAAGGAACTCTCATACATTGTTGGTGGGACTGCAAAATGGTGCAGCCTCTATGGAAAATGGTATGGAGGTTCCTCAAACAATTGCAGATAGATCTACCATACGACCCAGCTATCCCACTGTTGGGAATATACCCAGAGGAATGGAAATCATCAAGTCGAAGGTATACCTGTTCCTCAATGTTTATCGCAGCACTCTTTACAATAGCCAAGAGTTGGAACCAGCCCAAATGCCCATCATCAGATGAGTGGATACGGAAAATGTGGTACATCTACACAATGGAATACTACTCAGCTATAAAAATGAATGAAATACTGCCATTTGCAACAACATGGATGGACCTTGAGAGAATTATATTAAGTGAAACAAGTCAGGCACAGAAAGAGAAATACTACATGTTCTCACTTATTGGTGGGAGCTAAAAATTAATATATAAATTCACACACACACACACACACACACACACACACACACACACACACAAAAACCGGGGGGGGGGGAAGAAGATATAACAACCACAATTATTTGAAGTTGATACTACAAGCAAACAGAAAGGACATTGTTGGGGGGGAGGGGGGAGGGAGAAGGGAGGGAGGTTTTGGTGATGCGGAGCAATAATCAGCCACAATGTATATCGACAAAATAAAATTAAAAAATAAAATAAAATAAAATAAAATAAGGTATTATGATATTGTCAAAGATAATAGAGGTATATAGGGCAATTTATCCTACACAACATAATATGATTCCACAATTCGTGTGTTTTTCCTAGTTGTTTAGCTAAGTTCTGAACTGTTTATTTCAGTTCTCACTGCCTTCAGTGAGTCTGCCTGTACGAACAACACTTTCTCTCTTCCTGCCTCCTCTTTCCCAGTACATTTGTATAGTTCTGTTTTTTTGCTGGTTTGTTGTGTTTTTTTATTGCTTTAAATCTGCTGTGAAAGATCACACAGAGTAATGAAAAGAGAAAGGAGCTTTGGAGTCAGGCAGATCTGGTTTGAATCTTGGCTCTCTGTCCTAGTGCTCATCATTTAACATCTGTGAATCTGTTTCCTCATCTGTAAAATAAATTTTACTAGTACTGTTATGAGAAAAAAATTAGATCACATCTATATAAGGTCTGGTACATAGTATGGGCTCAATAAACGTATTTTAAAATCATAGATATCCTGAAGGGCTATCTAATATGTAAAGTTTCAAATTTCATTTGCATTTTACTTATTTGTATGCTCTTAATTGAAGTTTTATGACACTTAACAAACTAATATATTGCTGCACCTTGATTGGTAGCTTTTCTATTCAATGAATCATTTTACTTTTTTCTAAATTCCACCATAAGATCTAGTTTTCCTTAAAATCTACTTTTCATTGATTTCCTTGACTAATCTTATAGTTCCAATGGTTGCCCTGTTTCAATTAACTTTTTTTCTCTGTAAAATAATATATCTTAATCTTAAGACTTCAGGACACAGACCTTATCTTCTCTGGTCATAATGCATTGAATATTCTGTAAAAACTATACCACTATTAAGTAATAATTATGTATGTAAATGTTATCAATTCCACAGAACTTATCTACTCTGCCTGAGCTCATTGTTAGATTATACATTACTATTACATAGCATTTATATATATATACATATATATATATATGTATATATATATATAACCCTTTATCATTTGCAAACATTTCATAATCATTTAATGAAGGTCTTCAAAGTACTGGTATAGATTCAGCCTATTATTTCTATTGGCGAGAAGAGAAAACAAAGATAGAATGATGAAAATTACAAGATATTATATTCCTTGTCACCAAGAAAAACAGGATTAACACTCAGTCTCTTTATTCTCAGACTTGCTGACATCCTGTGGAGCTAGAGTTATCCTAGCATCAGAGGAGGAAACATCTATTCATTTCAAGTATTATTATTTGGAAAAGGTCTACTGAATACTATAGAGATTGTTCTCTTTCTTTTCAAAATAAATTAAAAACAAATCCCAGTGATTCCTGGGACTGGGTATGGGGGGTGGGGGGAGGCAGATAGGAAAACTGAAGGCCAGGGCCAGAGAGCAAGAAGGAGGTAAAGGAAATAACATGTGGTGGGCGAATTCTCATCCATCATTCAGTGAAAGAAGTATTTAAAAAGGAAGGCCACTGTCTTCCCTCATCTGAGGCTTCCTCCAGAACCCTGTAGGAGAAGAAGATATACTGCTGAATCTTCATTTGGGGAGCAGCAGGGGTAGGCAGTATTTCCTTAGCCAAATGAGCCCCTTCCTGGCAGCTGTGGGAATATGTGTTTGTGCCACCAATCCCTTACAAAATTATTCCTAAAATGACTGTTTAGTCAGTCAAAAAAAAAAAAAAAAAAAAAAAAGAAACAAGAACAAAAACGTCCTCAAAGGGAAAACAATGTGGAGAGAGTAAATAACATACCAAACTCGATGGGACCTTCATATCAAGTTTTTAGGGAGGTATTAGGGTGTAGAGTGGAAAACACTCAGAGTTGGGAGTTAAGAGTTCTGGTTTTAGTTTCAGTGGTTTCATTATCTAGCTGTGCGGTATTAGACAAGTGGATTAAACTCTCTGGACCTCTGATCCTTCATATTTAAAATGCAGGGGTTGATTACTAAGTGATGTCTGAGAACACTTCTAGAGATAAAATTTCCCCAATCTATAATAATAATAATTAACATTTGATGGTTCTTTACCACCTACAAATGATTTCCACATACATTATCTAATTTGAGCCTCACGTCAGTTCTGAGGTAATATTATTATGATTATGCCCAGTTTTAGAGGAGAGATTCAGAAACCACAAAATGGCAGAGCTGGCATTGAACAGATGCCCCCAAGAGAAAAATACCTCTTCAGTAAAAGAAGCAGCTGATGCTAACAAGGATAAGTAACAGCAGATAATTTAGACTGTGAGCTCTTGTTTAGGGGTACAACAGAATTTCTGGATGCTGCATTGGGGAATGATAATCCACCATGTGGAATGGTATCTGATGATGTATTTATAAAAAAAAACTAATAAAAAGAAAATTAAAAAAAGATACAATAATTGTTACTGCACTACACCCTAATGAATTATTGTGTTCAAGGTTCCTACAAAAAAAAAGTAATATTATACTCGGCTTATGTTTTAATTGATTTATTAATATTTTATCACAGGAATGTAATTTAAGCTCCTCATGATTTAGATCTCATAAACCTTTAGCATTTTGCAAATTCAAATTCCAATTTAAAGCCAGGGCGAGCAATTAACTTTTCTATCATCTTGTCAGGGGAGAAGGTTCGTGTTTAATTTGAGACAAAGTGACAGAAATATATATACAGTGTATGTATTACTCCAATTTAATTTATGAGTCAGCACCATCCACCTCAAAATGTAGATTTAATAGAAGGGGAGGAGGAATAAGGCCGTGCTGTTATGATAGGGCTGTGGTATCTGCCCTGAATTTCTTATTTAAAAAAAAAAAAAAAACACCCTGGTCTGTTGAGATACCAGACTAGATTGATTACAGGCATATTTCTGGTTCTTTTGTTTTAAATTCCATTTAATAATTTTTTTCTCTTATAGCACACATTCTCATGGATATCATGGGGAGCTCCTGCCGCCACTTCTTCCTCTATTCCTATCCCATCCTCCACTCTGTTTTGCATAGCTGCCTCTCCAGGTTTATCCTAAATCTAGACAAATGAGATACACTATGGTAAATATTGCCATGAGGTCATTTCTTCATCACCTTTCTCATTTTTCCAAAGCAATTTTAAGTGTTCTCTACCTAAAACAAACAAATAGAAAAACCTCTCTACAATTTTATATTTTAATTTGCAGGATATACATGGCAAGTTAAAACAGTGGCACTTTCCGGTGATCCTTTACAAGATATTTAAGGACAGGATAAGAATAAATGGGCTAAAACCACAGTAGCCAAGTGAACTGTAGGGAATTACTTCCCCTTGGTGGTTATTAAACAGTGGAACAGGGCTGCAGAGAGTGGTTAAGGAATTCTTCCTAGCTCTGTTATCCTATAATTCACCAAAGGCGCGCAATGCCCTATGCTGATGAGATGAGTTACATGACATCTCCTCCTTGGTTCAATCAAAGGAAAGCAATTTACATCTCAAACCAGTTCTCTCATCAGTGGAACATAAAACTGCAGAACAGAGACGCGGCAAATGTGCTTATTTATACAGCATCAACTCAGTTGCCACTATTCTTTATTATTTTCCTTCACTCCCTCCTCCCCTGTATGGTGGCCATTTTGAATAGGATGCTTTAAATTCTAAAGTGAGAAAAAGACAGGACTAAGAACAATTCAGGAACAAAATTAACTACAGATTTCTCACGATTCTGACAGTCTTTGGCCCGTGTGGTGCTAGGCCAATCCCTTTGTTCCATTTAAAAATAAAATCGGATTCCCTTTGCAGGCCACAAGAAAAGAATTAGAAGACGATTAATGGAAAACTCTGGAAGGTAGCCTGACAAATGTTTATTTGCTTTCCAGGCATACAATGCTGTGCTACAAAAGTGAATACAGCACATTTGTCAAAGAAAGGCTATGTTGAATTCGTGTGTGGTCTTCATTCATAAAACAAGCTTATTTTACTAATAGTCCCTATTAATCTCAGCTTAATTATGGCAGGCATTTTGCACTTGCACACAACAGAGAAAACCGTCAAAAATGTATTTACTGCACCTGCTTAATAACACTGCAGACATACCCCTAAAATCTATTGCAGGAAGGGGGACAAGATCCCACAGAAATGGCTTTTAGGCAAAATATGGGATTATGGCAGAGGGGTTTAAATATAGGAGGCAAAAATGGTAATCGTATTCATCAAGTACACAAAGAAGTAAAAACAAGACGCTCTAGATAATTCTTTTTAGTGGACTCACTAAAATAACAATAACAGCTTGATGAAGAGAACATGATTGTCAAAAGCTTGTCCATTTTACATTTTCTCTTTACATAGTGCAATAAAAAGGGAGCACCTGCAGTTTCTACTTGTGTATGTATTTTTTATGTGCAGGATGTTAAAAGAAACCATGGGGCATCATATTTTCTTCAGGAGTTCCTAGCCTAGGGCCGAGCCCATGGCACACTCGGGAGAGTGCGGCGCTGGGAGCGCGGCGACGCTCCCGCCGCGGGTTCGGATCCGATACAGGAATGGCCAGTGCACTCACTGGCTGAGTGCCGGTCACGAAAAAGACAAAAAAAAAAAAAAAAAAAAAAAAAAAAGGAGTTCCTAGCCTAATCTCAAGTACACACTGCCTACCATAAAGTTCCATTTGAACCTTTTAGGAATACCTGTGCAGAGCAGAGACTTTCTTCAGCCTGCAAAGTACAGTCTTCGCTTCATACCCATTTTCATTCAAATACATCAGCATCTTATCACTTTGAACATTCAGGTAAAACAGACTTCTCTGTCACAAATCTTTTTAGACAAATTAAACCAAAATACCTTGTACTTTCCATTACTTGGTAGCATCTACTTTACCAACAGACACCAGCCCACTATAGCATCATTGTTGTGGTGTCCTAATACTTATCTAAAAAAGTACTATTAACTGTACATTGCAGGTATTTGAAGCACATAAGAAAGCCATAAACTTAATTACATTGGAGGGCTGGTGTGATCTCACATGAAATTTGAGCTATCATTATTAAAAATAGAAATTGCATTTTTTTAATGCTTCTTAACAGCAACCCAGGCAATGTTAAACTTTCCAGGTTGACTAATGAGATAAAACAATATTTTTTAAAAAACAGAAAATGCCTGAAGAATTTAAAAGAAGCAATTTGCATGCCAAGAGAAACCTTATCTCTCTTCCATCCCTCCCTCTCCTTATGCCTGCTGGTCTTCTATTTTTCTTCCCTCCCTCCCTCCTTTCCTTCCTCCCTTCCTTCCTTCCTTTCTTTCTTCCTTCCTTCCTGTCTTCCTTCCTCCCTCCCTCTCTCTCTCCTCTTTCTTCCCTTCCTCCCTTCCTTCTTTTGTTCCTTTCTTCCTCCCACCTTCCCTCCTTCTTTTCCTTTCTCCCTTTCTTCCTTTAACTTAGAGAAGGAGGTGGTAAAATTAAAGAAAGTAATGTTTTGTTTCAGAATCCACATGATTTTATTGCTCAATATGATTTTTAGGGGGAAAATTTGGATGATTTTTTATGGCATTTTTTTTCCCTTAAGTTTATCAGGGATCAAGCTTTCCAAACATTCCTATAATGGCTTCCAAAGTCACACACTGCAGATCGTAACGTGTCCTAAGCAAAGGTGGTCTTTTATAAAAAGACTGCAATAGCTAGTGAAGGACTATTTTTTTAACTACTTCCGTAAAGGCAAAGAGTAAATGACAGTATAGTATGTGTTTAAATAAAGCAAAGATTCAAGCTGTACTTTACAACCACGATGTCACTAATAGAAGTCATCCTCTCTGCTGTTTCACATATCTAGATTCAAATCTAAGGTTTAAAACAATCTTTGACAGACTAACTCCATCTTTCATATTCCAAAAAAGGTTATCAGAGAGTAATTCTGTTCCTACAAGTGTTTGACACTCCCACTAAGAACATTCAACATATAAAATTCTGAAATTATAACAAAGTTAGGATTTGATTATGTGTTCTACAAAATGATTTGCCATGGGCCTCCAGCAAGGAGACAGAAACCCCAAGTATGTCAAAAATTGTGGTTTAATTATTTTATCTGCGTAAAACTCTTTGAGAACCATTGCCATAATGTGTATTATCAGAACAATCAGAGATTTTCATAGCCAGAACAATATTACAGATTATGACATTATAACAGATACCCCTCATACTCAATGCACCTGACAAGATCAGTTAATCCAAAGGGCAGGAGGTGCCTATGGTGACTGTGAGATCCGATGCTTTCTAAATGGTGGAAAACTGAAAATAAAGCTGCACCAACAGTGCTATGGTTTCATCTTTCTTCTGTCCTCACGGTCACCCTGCATCTCTCACTGGTGTGTTTTAACTACCTTGTGGCATTCCCTCTCCAAAGCATTTTCATGCAGTAAACCAGGTCTTATCTTGTCCTGTACCATTTTAGTGCAGGAATTTATGCTTTTTTATGGTTATACTAAAATCAAAAGTATCATGAAAACATCTTAAAATCTGAAAGTGGAAATCACTTGCAAGGATGCCTTAATGTCCTCCAGCCCTACGGGTTGTATAAGGCAAGTAAGTGTAGACTGAATGGGCCAATCTCTACCTCTTTCTTCAGGATTTTAAAGATTTTTCAAAGTTCATACAATGTTTCATCTTTCCTAGAACACACCAAATTATGTCCTACCTCAGGGCCTTAGGACTCTTGTTACCCATGCCTGGAATGCTCTTCCTCCCAGAGTTTGAAGTCTACATGGAAGACTCTTCACACTCTCAACAATGTTTGAAATCTACATGGAAGAATCACTATTCCAGGAAGAGTATGTTCAGAGCTGGTTTGAAATCACAGCCTGTTGCTGAGGGGCACTTACTGTCTGCCATTTTAGGCAGACCACTGAATGGATGGAGTTAACCAAAGAGCCCACAAGACACACACACACACACACACACACACACACACACACACACACACACACACAGCTATATACACACACCAAAAACCAAACAACCCCTATCCCTGCTTAAATCCTCCTTACTCTGAGAATTGTAGTGCAATGCTACTTTGCTCCAAGCCAAACAACAACTAAGGAAGAGAGGCAAAAACCAGAACTTTGGAAGCCATTTCACTGGAGCTGCCACCTGTCACTTACGTAAGAAGATGCAATCATCCATCTGTCCAGACTGGTGAATCATAAGGTCTTAAATGCCATCTACTTTCCCCAAAATAGTGATTCCCTAGCAATTTTTATATCACATAATAATGAAATGATATGATCTTTGTTTTTCCTTTAGATACACACACACAAAAACATGTTCTGTAATATGGCATGCAACTTTTAAAATACAAACACCAATTCACTGAGGTATTTTTCTGGTAGAGAAAAAAATGTCTATCATAATAATTTTAGTGGCAATAATAGTTCTGTACATTTCTCTTAGCAATTTCAACCTCAGATTTCTAAGCACTGTGCAAACATTAATTTACTAAGTTCTTCAGTGTTCTCTGTGTGAATTAGAATATTATCATATCTTCATTATTTTTAGGTGAGCATCACATGGCTGAGATATGCCAAGGCCACACAGCAAAGAAATAAAAAAAAAAAAAGTGGAAAGATTTTTTCCTTTTTGAAAGTGGGTGCCTAGGGAAGATTAATGAAATAAGATAAGAATATACCTAAAATAGCGTCTCTTTTTTCTTACCTAGTGCTTCCATTTGAATTTTGTTTGGGAAAGCAAAATAAGCTGTAGCTCAGTTCAAAAGCAAAAGACTCCGAAAAAACATCCCTGAAAATAGAAGGGTTAATCTTTAAGAATATTAGTTAGCAATTACCAAGTGTGCACTATGTGCCAGGTGTAGTTCTAAGAGTTTTAGTTCTAAAAGCTACCAGTGCACGAGTTCATGTAAACAGGGACTTTGTATCTTGTTCACCACTATATCCCCAGAACCTAGAACTGTACCTGAGCAATACTGAGTGCTGAATCAGTATTTGTGGCAATAAATGTATGAATGAGAGAAGCATTCTTGGTTCCAAATGACTAAACTGTCTGAATTTTGAAACGCGTCCTATTTGTAAGTTGGGACATCCTATTAAACATTTGCTCTAGAAAGTAGAGGAGAAAGGAAAAGACTTGATTTACCCCATTGTGTAACTAAATCTAGGATAATAGTGACCCTCTTTTAATAGAGTTAATTTTTTAACAAATATTTATTGAACACACACTATGTGCCAGGTATTATAAGAGGTTCTAGGAATATAAGGTCCTTGTTGTTTCATAGCTTAAATTATTTTTTATGTGTCTGAGAGGAGTGTGGTGTCTTTGTATGTAATGTAATTATGAGGCAAGATTTTTCAAAAACCAGAGTGACTTTTGCTTGTTTTTACCATTTTACCATCCTAATGTACTAATGCTTCAACAACTCAGTTTCCTTCTTTACCATAACAAAATGTAGGTGCACCAATTAATTGAAACATATATCCATAAAGTAGACTGGCTATCTGACAACAGACTAGACAATATAATCAATGTCTGAGAAATTAATTGAGGCATCAGGGTGAGTTCTTAAAGGTCTGAGTTATCTATTTTAGTTGTCCATATTATGAATTCGCAACTTCTTCTATATAAACGCACTCTCAAGCTACTTCTAGGCTGCCTCAAATTGGAAACTAGCTACAACTCTTAATGGATAAGTAGAAGAATGATGCCATTTTAATGAAAAATTAATTAAAACAGTACATAAAATATTAGACGATAAGGTCTTACAAACTCCCTATCACATATGGGCTAATTAGAAGAGGCACTGCTACAAAGGCTGATGACTTCATTTGTGGTTACCCTGGGGGACTATAACATGTGCCACCTCTGTCCACTACACAAATTCTCTCAAATCATAACTCGCCAAAGTATAGCTGGTTGAGGAGTACGCATGTCTAAATTTACTTCACTCTGATAATCCGCTTGAGACGTTTAGTTACTCAAAAACAATTTCAGTTCTTTTGGTTTCACTTTTAGGACACAAAATGGAGCTTTTGCAAGTATTTCTGCTTGTAAACTGATTCTTTAGATATGCTATAGAAGCTTCACTCTATAAGAAAACTAAGGAGGCCAAGGGACTCTAAGATTGGTGTTAGCCATTGCTAGAAGCCCAGTTAGGTTTTATTCTTCCTGTAAAAATGAAACTGAAACATATCTTTCAGCTGGGAGCTCAGCTAAAACTTTCTAAACACTTGTTGGCAAAGGAAGAAAAGGAAAAATATGATACTGATGTACTTGATTTTCTAGTATATTGAAATCAAGGATTAGATATAGGTGACAGATCTGCTTCCACCTGCTGACTTTGTAAATTTGTAAAACTGAAATTTGATGTCTAAAATCACTATTATATTCAGAATTACCTAGCATTCCTTTCCTGTGTGTGCATTTCATGACAACGATACACTACAGCCCCAGGCATTCCACTACCAATCTCCATGTACATTTCCACTGACTTTGTCTCTATCAAATTCAATCCAGTAAAATTAAATGGAATTAAATTAAATAGTCTGCTTGAACATCAGTATTTCTCACTTCGTATTTTATCTCTTATCATATCTTATTTATTTATCAAAGGCAAAAAATGTTTCCAACACAATTACATTTTCCCTCCTGGTCTCCTATTTCTTAAGTATTTTTTCCTCTGAATAATGTTGTTCATGTCAATTCCCAAAAAACAGAAGTAATCCTTGTAATTCTATGAAAATAAAAAGGATATAATAAAGTAACCACTATATTATAGCACAGAGGATGTTTCTATCTTCTTTTTACCATTAAATTTTATACTGATTCCAATAGTTTTCATATAATAATGTCCACATCTACTGCCTACTTTGAGAAGACTCCAAATTGCAGGAGATAGATGGGCTATGGATAATTCAAGGAGAATTTTGGTAAGGAAGATGGATTTCTAGCTATGGCTTAAGGAGTTAAATTGGACGATATATATGCAATTGGCTTACAATTTCTCCCACCACTTTGAGGCAAAAGGGTAACCCTACCTTTGTCTCCTTCATTTCCTTCATTATCACACTCTCTTCAACCCGCATGTGGATTATCTGTTTCTCTTTCCAGGCTGTCTTTAATATTAATTTTAACCTTATTTCATGTGTATAAATGTTTTTGGGGGAAGAATAATGCATATGCTATGATTTTCTCTAGAGTTCTCTTTTCATAAGCAACAGCCAGATGACAAACAACCTCTCATTAATCTCTTGAAAAAAAAATCTGTAATTTTCTTATGTCCTTCATACACAATAGCTGTTTACTATAAATAGTTCCGGAAGACCCCACACACAGCAAATTGAAGCATATGGCATTTAATACATCACACAGAGGATCAAGAATTGAGTCAACACTTCTAGGCCTTCTACCCCCACAACTATGCATTTCCATGGTGCCCATTTCCATGGTGTTTAGACCTTCAAACATAAACATTTGTCTAAAAACAAATACATATGTAGGAAAACAGTTCTCCAAGGCTTTGCCTTTTCAGCTGCTTTTGGTTGATAGATGAGAAATCAGATGTAACATTCTGAAATCTTGAGTCTTCTTGATTTAAATAATAGGGAAATATTTGGTCTTAGGTGGTGGATCTTATATCTCTTCTATTAAATGGATAAGAGTCACAAAAAAGAGACTGTAGGGATTTCATCCTATAATGGATTGCTCCTTGGCTTCCTTCCACCTCCTATCCATTGGTTTAAACTTCATTTTAAGTGTGCATACAATTATTCTGAATAAAAACCACCATTTTCATTCTCTATCCAAAAAAAATTTTCCGAAGAAATTTGTTGCAAAATAAGGCTATTTGTAACATTAACAACATTTGTGTATTTTCAATACTTCCCTAGATTTCATAAGTCTTACCTATCCTAGTACCAACCAGTATAATTTGAGGGCAAAAGAAGAAACCTCTTCTCTGAGCCTGCTCATGTGTGAAATTCTATCATTTAGAATTCATGTATAAAGGTAGTATCACTACAAATCATTTGATTCTATGTTACTCTGAGAAAGGTACTACTTTATTTGTATTTTTGAGATGATGAAAACTAAAGTACTGAGAAGTTAAGTAACTTGCCTAAAGGTGAGTGAGAGAGCCAGAATTTGAACCCATGGGGTCTAACAACAGAGGCTTAATCATCATATCATACTGCTTCCCTGTGGAGATTAATAGAGAGAAATGTTAAATGCATGATTTTGGATGCAAACAACATAAAGTCAAATCCCAATTTCACCACTTACTAGCTATGTGAACTTAGTCAAGGATCTTAACCACTACAAACTTTTATTTTCTTGTGCACTTAAATAATATCTAGCCTCCACTGAGTACCAAGCTATGTTCTAGTCATCAATGCTAAGTGTTTTACATGCATTATTTCATTTAATTCTCACAATAATTCAACAAGGTATGTAGTACTATCATCCCCACTTTAGACATAAGGAAACTTAGGTTAAATAACTTGCCTGTTGTCATACAGTAAGTAGTAAAGACAGAATTTGAATAATGGCAAATTCACTCTAGAAACTATACTCTTAATAATTATATTTGCTGATAAGAACGAATATTATCTACTTCATGGGGATATAGGTTGTGTTTTGGTCAGAATTAAATTAGATATTATATGTGTGATGGCTAATTTTATGTGACACCTTGACTGGGCCATGGGGTGCCCAAACATTTGGTCAAACATTATTTTAGGTGTGTCAGTGAGGATGTTTCTGGATGAGATTAACATTGAATCAATAACAGAGTAAAGTAGATTGCCTCACTAATGTGTGCAAGTCCCATCCATCAGTTGAAGACCTTAACAGAACCAACAGGCTGAATTTCCCACAAGTATGAGGGGATTTCTCCTACCTAACTGCCTTTGAGCTGGGACATCATTTTTCTGCTACCTTTGGACTCTAACTGGGGCATCAGTTCTTCCTGGGTCTAGAGCCTGCCAGCTTTCAGACTGGAACTATACTATCAGCTCTTCTGGGTCTAGGGCCTGTGGACTAATACTGGAACTATACCATCGGCTCTCCAACTTGCTGACAGCAGATCTTGGGACTTGTTTGTCTACATAATGTGTGAGTCAATTCCTTACAAAATATCTCTTTCTATATATGTTGCATCCTATTGATTCTGTTTCTCTGGAGAACTCAGACCAATACAGCATGTAAAATGCATAGTGACTGACATACATAAATAGTCAATAAATGTTTCTTAAATTGCTTTCCCAAGCAAAGCCAACAGAAAATGAATTACAAGATGGCAAAGCCTCCTTCAATAACAGCAAAGGTAGGCCAGAGGAGAAGGAGGATATTCTGTGAGCACTGGGCTCTTAAGAGAGGAAGGGGGGGGGGTGAATTTTAAAACACAATCTATTGGTAGGTCAGATGACCAGCTTGTTAATGTGAAATAAGAGATAGTAGAGAAACTAGGCTGATCTGGACATCAAAAATAAAAGTTACTTTCATCCTCCCCTACCCTGACCCAGAAGGGAATTTTGATTCTTTACCATGATGGCAAGCTCACTGGGAATACAGATGTGACCTTCCTCCTTTGAGAGATAAGAGGTTACAGGGAAAGTGGAAGAATTAATAGAAAAAGTCAGGTTTGTTTAGTGCCATACTGGGCACTAATTCAACCAATCCAACTCCCACATATGCACTTTTTTCCCAATTATAAACCACGGGGGAATAAAAGACTGCTCTATTGAACATGTTAGGTCCCTGAGGTTTGCAGCTGAAAACATCCTGAAGATGGCAAATTAAAATTTTCTAATGCATATGAGTTACACTGATATCCCTGAAATACTGATTCAATTACCCCAGATTATCACCAACAGTCACCTTCCCTGCTGAATCTCCTGAATATCTTTGTTTAGTTAGGGTTAGGGCCAAAATCATGACTTCAAGAAGCTCACATAGGAAGAAAATAAGTGGGTCTCAGGAAACATGTGTTTCTCCCATCATCTAAACTAAAAACCAAGGAAGCTGAAACAGCTGGGAAAAGAAGGAAAAGCAAGTTTGATTTTTAAAGAAAATAGAAAATAAAAGTAATTTGTCCAATTCCAATGTGTGGTATCTATGCTGATTTTTCTCAAGAAAAAGTGCTTATCATTACCCAAATCCCCAAAGTAACCAGAAATGACACACTTTTCAGCATCAGAGCACTTGGCAGCTGACAATAAGACCTGCTACTTCCCCAAACAGATGAAAGGCCAGACACTTCCCAAACAAAACCAATATAGCTTTCCTTTACTCTTAATCTGCCTTCATGTCTTCTGAGCACAGCATTTTGTCCTATATAATTGAAGGCCTATGGAGCAAACCTATTTCACCCAAAGCATCAAAACTAATACAGTGAATTTTTATATTCTTCTTCTGGCTACATTAACTGAAGAACCTACCCTCACTACACACCCAAATGTCTGTGTGTACAAAGGTCTAAGGAGTACAATCAATAAACAGAAAAATAAGTCCTGGTAAAGAGTGCCTAAACATACAAAGAAATGCAAATATAAGCCTTCTACCATACACAGGATTTTTGTTTATACCAGTTGCACATGATCAATGGAAGAGGACATTCAAAACACTTTTTAATGAACAAATTGTCACCTTACATTAGATTGTACCAATAGAATTCTTCAAAGTATTTTTTTCATAATAAAATGTGTATAGTTTGTTTTAATTATTTTTCACTCTTATCATGGCAACTCAGTAGAAAAATATTGTACAGGTGAAGGAAGGAATAGGAGAAAGGAGGGTAGCTGCAAATAACCAATTTAATTACTTTATATCAGTCACTTTTTATGCAGGAAAAAAGCCCCGTATGGTAAGAATGTTTGTTCAGATTAAGTATCTATATTACATCATGGCTTTGTGAATCTTCTTTCAGTGTGAATCTGATCTGCTTGTGAGGAGCTTCTGGCACCTTCTCATTTTTTCTAGAGATATTCATGTTCTAATAAACTCAAATGATCTCAATTTAGGAGGTTATTGAAGATATATCATTGCCAAAAGAAACAACAGATTTATATTTCCCCAATTTCTGCTCATTGTGTATAGCATAAATGTAGGAGTAATAGGAAAAAGAAAAGAAAAGAAAAGAAAAATCCCCAAAAGCTTCTCAAAAGCTAGTTCAAAATCTTGCTACAATTAAGTCTACTCAACCCAAACCAAGTACTGCTGTGTATCCCCTCAACATTTGTGGAGGTTTTTCATTCAGAATATTAAAATAGCTTTTCAGTCAGAATCCCTAGCATCATATTTTTCCTTGAACATTAAATCAAGTCCAAACTTTTCAACTTCATTTTCATCAATATCATTTGGTCAGTTCAAGTTATTTTGCCTATTTCCTGACAACACCCTTCAGCTGAATGGCTTTTTATTTTCCTCAATTTCCTCACATAAAATGGGGATAATAACTCATAGACTTGTTATCAATTTAAATCAGATAATATGCATAGAGTCTTGCACAGTGACACTCACACAATATTGTTTAATTGTATTTTAAATCCTTTCCCTTACTATTTTTTGTACTTACACATCTTTCCTGTACTTCTATTACGCTAAAGAGAATTAAAACCAAAATAAAAACAAACAAAAAACACCCAAAACTATGCTACTCATCTAAGCATTTTGTTGCTTCTGTTTCTTTACATCATGGAAGAGTTTACAGAGAGATAAATTCTGCTATTCATAGATATTTTATTGATTTAAAATGTTTGATTGCTATGGAGGTTTAATCCAGTAATCCTAGATTAAGTAGTGTCAAATACCATAAGAAAAAATTAATCTGACTTATGGTGTTTCCTCTTAAATGGAAGCAGGAAACCAAATTTCAAAGCCTACCATTTTAATAACAAATGCCTCCATTTATATTTTCATTAAAAAACAAGCGTGTTTCCTTATCTAAGTTCTGTGCAAGTCTATCCACTTTTCTCACAATAAACTATATGTGTGAAATTCATCAGTATTATTACCAATATTTATTCCTGATGGCCACAGCTGTTCTAATCTTTGTGTAGTCATATGCTTAATGTTACACAACCCACTTGGAATTCCTTTTCTAAAAACAATAATGTAAATGTAAGTTTATGAAATATGCATTCATCTTTTAATGCCAAATTTTTTTTTAAAAAGGAAGTTTCTAAAGTGGACACTTGATAATGTATAAAATCTACCTTATAAAAAGTGTGTACTTCATGTCAGGAAATCTTCACACAGTCCTTGAAATCCCAACACTGGGGTGGCACTAAGTTCCCAGACAACAACTGAAGCACATTCACGTATGTCAGTGGGGGTTTGTCAATCTTACAAGTAGTAATTTCATGACTGAAGATCTACACTAGCTGAGCTTTAATTCCTGAATACCAGCATTAGCTAATAGTGTTTTATTGGATGATGTTTTACTTGCTGACATTTCTTAAAGACATCTTGATTAATTGACTATCTAATTCTCCAAAGATTATTTCAGAACATCATAATGCTTGAAAAGTAACGGTCTTTTCTCTCACCTAAGCACAAATTTGTCAGGGTTAGAACGAAACTGCTTTGCTCAACTGAACCCTAACAAGTAAAAACACATTAATTAAGATCAGCATGTAGGTGAAATGCACAAGAAATTAAAGGCCATTTTGAGGGGACTGTCATCTGATACAAATCAAATACTGATTGGGCATCCTTCCTCCACTCCCAAATATTTATGGGATTAAGCTTAACATCAAGAACAGCTGATAAATGTAGCATAAATCACAGAAGTCTATTAACTACTCATGAAACACTAAATATTCTGAGCCTCACTTCTTCACTGTGTTGTGTTGGTGATGGTAGTAAGAATGTGGGAATAAAGCTGTGGCCCAGGTAATGCCTAGTTTTGATCCAAAGAAATAGCAGCCAAGCAGAAACACAAACTAAAAACATTATTCTCATTTTCATTCATTTTCTCAAGAAAACACCAAAAAGAGTGAGAGAGAAGAATCCCTTTCTGTCTTGGCCCCCACTTTAAACAGTCTCTACATGGACAGCTACTGCGCTTCAAAAATCTCTCTACCCTTACTTTCACTTTCAAAACCTTTCTCCATTCCATCTGTCTCTCACAGGCATTTTTCTTTCTTCTCTGCTCATTTTTCTTTTCATCTCTATTATTTTCCTCTTACCCAAGTAAAATTTTGATACTTTATAATGAACCCCTCACCCCATGGCCACTTTTCCAGTTCTCTTTCCCATTGCCCTAATTCTACATTATTAATGTTCTGACACCTAGCTGGCATGAACGGATTTCCTGGAAGAAATGAAAGGAGAGATAATTGAGAGGAAGAATCCTCTTCTGGAATGAAAGAAAGAAGACAGCTATGAACACTCACATAAAATTATTTTTGTTGTAACCACATGCATGCAGACCTCAAAGCTTTGCAAGCCACTGGCCATACCTTCTTATTATCTCCCTTACTCCATCTACCCTCTAGTAGGGAAAGTGAAGATAAATGGTCAGAGTCCCTCAAGGGTTTGGAGTCTTGCCAAGCATTTGATGTAAATATGCATGTGCACCCAGGTGTTCCTGGGTTGTGTGACTTGTACCCAAGTGTCCTGGATTATCAGACTTAAGTATAAAGGATAAGTGGCTCTGACCCACAGTGTCCCCAATCCCTGGGATGCATGGCAGGGGAGACCACAGTGAGGCCACTGCTGCTGCTGCTGCTGCTGTTGTTGCCAGCACCCTCCCACCCCCGGGACACCCCCAGTGGCAGGAGCCATGGGAGGCTGCTACTGCTGCTGGAGACTGTTGCTGAAAGCTGTTGCAGCCAGGGCCCCCGGGACCCTCTGGGAGGCAACTGCCACTGCTGCTGGGTCTGCTATAAGCTGCTGCTGCTGATGATGATGAGGAAGCTGAGGACTGAATTTGTGTCATCTGCCAACAGCTCCCAGGATCTTTCCCAATTACCTAGCTAATGGACCTGTGTGTGAAGGGTCTGGTGACTGAGCCAGGCCTATGAGGGGTCTGGTGACCCAGCTTGGCATGTGAGGGGTCTGCGACCCAGTCAGTACAATGGGTTTGAAGGGTCTGTGAGCCCTAGCCCTAACCTAACAATACAATTGGTTACGTCAGCAGCACTCCTACAATTGCCCTAGCTTTAGCATAGCAATATACCTCTCATTTTATTTTTTGGTTAGTTACCAATTATAAGAGTTAACTTTCTACACACAGGGTAGACAAATCAGGGCATTCTATGGTCTCCTTTTTTCTTCAGGTCCATGGGTCTATGTTCATCCCCCAAATGCAGAGCTCTTTTTAATACATCTTTCAGTCTTTCTTTATTCTTAGATAATTTGAGCCATAACCTTACTTTTACTTTCACAGATCCTCTTCATCTTCTTCTGGTCAGAGTAATATTGTCTTCCAGTCAAGATGGTGGAATAAATGGTCCCCAGTGTCACTCTCTCACACAGAGCAACCAATTTACAACTATAAAAAGCAACGACAGCCAAGCTGGGGCCACTAGAGCTCAGGGGAAGAGGAGAGACCTACAGAGTGCATGAAGGTGGGAGAAGCCACGATGAGAGAAAGAACCTCTTTGACCATTTTGAATCCTGGCCACTTCCAGGCTGGAGCTGCTGAGCACACGGAGCAGGAGCTGGCAAAAGCAGCAGCTGTGCCCTTTGGATGAAGTTGCTTGGAGGCGGCAGGGGAGAAGAGGGCCTTGGTGGCCCCAGGCCAGCAAGACCACTAATAGGGTCCCCTTGGACCCACATAGGAGTGAGAAGCCAGAACAACTGAAAAAAAGGAGCCACTCAGAGGCTGGTGAGTCATTGCAAGGGACTTGCCTATGGCCTGTCCCATGGGAAGTGTTTGGAGCACAGGCAATGGTGGAGATGGGCGCACTGGGAGAACACTGGGGCACAGCAAGGACAGCTGATCAGCACCCCACTCAGCATAGAACTACTCAGAGGAGACTGCTCAGGAATATAGAATTGCATGGGGTGCAGTTTGCTGAAAAGACTCAGGCCCAGACCAGAATTTCTACACAACCCAGGTGCACTGGATTTCAATAGACTGGGATGTATCTATAAAGTCAACCATTAAAACCCGAGCTGCACAAAAAGCCTTCCCTGGGGAATCAGCAGCAAAGCAGCAATTTACCTCAACCACACAGCTCAAGTACTGGTCCCCACATGAAGTTCCTCCATTTTAGAAGTATGCAAAGGACAACAAATCAGTTCCAGCACAGGGTTTAAGTGCTGGGAAGAGCAAATGACCCAACACAGTTCTGAAAGAAAAAACAAAGTACCCACAACCAGAGACAAAGTTTGATATTAACTAGTAAAGGTCTCATTTCACCAAAGTACACTTACAACACCTAGAAGGACCGGAAGTCCCTTGGGCTACCAAGCCAGATAGGTGGGAGTGCCGGGGGCCACAGCCATGCCCACTGACACCCGCAACCTTTACCGAGGGTAGGGGCTAATTGGCCACACTCCCCTGCCCCCAAAATGTGCAACCACCCCAGCACTGACCACTGAGCTGCCATAGTAACGCCCCATGCTCTCCCAAGCTGGGGTGGTGTGGGGCCTTGGGCCTTGGCCATGTCCCCCAATTTGCACAGCCAGCCCAGTGACAACCACCAAGCCACTGCAGGAAGCACCCTGGACTCTCCTGAGCTGGGGTGGAGGGGCCCTGAGGGCCTCAACCACATCCCCTCAACACCCACAGTCAGCCCAGCAATGACCACCAAGCCATCGCAGGAAGCACCCCAGGTTCTCCCAAGCTGGGACAGTGGGGTGCCAAGGGCCTTGGCCATGCCCTCTGACATGTGCAACCAGCCCAGCAACAACCACTGAGCCACCACAGGAAGTACCCCAGGCTCTCCCAAGCCAGGGTGGTGGGGGGGGGCTGAAGGCCTTGGCCATACCCCCCGACACCCACAGCCAGCCCAGCTATGACCATCGAGCTGCTGCAGGAAGCACCCTGGGCTCTCCCCACCTGGGGTAATGGGGGTCCAAGGGCCTCAGCCACACACCCCCAACATGTGCAACCAGCCCAGAGATGACCACCAAGTTGCAGCAAGAAGGGCCCCAGGTTCCCAAGCTGGGGTGGTGGGGGATGAGGGCTTTTGCCACACCCCCTTGACATCTGCACCCAGCCTGGCAATGATCAAGCCACCTCTAGAAGCCCCCCAGTCTCCCATGTGGGAATGAGGGAGGTGTCACAGGCCTCACCTTCCCATCCTCCTTCCTCCTTCTTCCATCTCATTTCCTTCCCCTTTCCCCCTCCCACTCCCTCCCAACTGCTCCACAACAATATCATAGAATGTAAAAAAATAATATTAATAAAATAAAATCAACAACATTGTTCTTACTCATCTTCCTTTTCATCTTCCCAAATATCCTAACACAGTCTTAAGCTAAATGTACTATTGGTATAAAATTTATCATTTTCATTAAAAAAGACCAATCATCCTCAACTTCTGGAATAAAAAACATCAAAAGTAAATTCCCTTTTTAATTAAAATCAGTAAAAGTGACTTAAACTTATATAAGTTTAAATGAGAGGTAGTGGGTGCTATCAGAGAATATGTGGTTCAGGAAAACAAAGTGAATTGTCTAAGGTTGCAAAGCAAGTGAAAACTAGAGTTAAGATTCAGATCCACACCTTCCTTCTGACATGATCCTTCATTGCCCTCTTTCCTGTATGCATTGGTTGCTAAGTCTTACCATCTCCTTCACAAAAAAACCCTAATGTCCAAATTCTTGCAACACAATGTTATCCTTACCACAATTATATAATTATTTTAGAAAGCTAGGATTATCCACATAAGACTTTAAACAGCTCATAGGACCTTCATAATATGCCTCCAATCAACCCTTCTAGTTTTCCTTTCTGTCACCTGATCTTCCTGCCTCCCAGTTACCCATCAACTTTTTGTATGCATTAATCTTTTTTTCATGTTCTTCTCTCTGCCTAGAATCCATTTTCTCTTCCCATCAGAAAAAAATAAAATGTATAAGTACTTTTTTTAAAGGTCAAACTCAAACATTATTTGCTCCAAGAAGCTTTCCCAATATCTGTTCCATCAAGCTTTCCCAACATCTTCACTTTCACAACACTTAACCACTAATAGATTATATATCTATTGGTTTAAAATTCTTGCTCCTTGTTAGATTGTAGGACTCTTATTGGTAAAGCCCATGCTATACAGTGGGAATACAAGGATCAAAGACACTACCCTTGCACTCAAGAAGTTTCCAATGTAGTCAGGAAGTCAAAAATCTAAACAACTATACTACAGCTCTGATAGAGACTACATGTTTCTGTTTAATTGAATTGAATTATGGTTGTACACATTTCTTGTTGTAATCAACACTACGTTACATATAGTGAATAAAAGTAACCAAAAGTTGACTCAGAATAACTAGGAAAGTAGTTAAAGTATATACAAAAGACAACAAGAAGGAATAAAACTGTAAAGATGTGATGGTAGAGAAAATACTGAGTTAATTAAGTGTAGGTTAATGCAGGAAAAAGCAGATTGAGGAATGGAAGTTGAATTAGTTCAAGACATTTTTGGTACGAAGAGCCAGGAAGGCTACAATTGCCAGAAATATAAAAGGACTGACTATGGAGCAAAGCAAGGCTCCAGTGTACCACTGGGCATTGAGTTCAGTGACTTATATGATTTATGTCAACTAATACCTATAACCAGTCCTTGAGGTAGGAACTACGAGGAAAGAGAGGATCAAAGCAGTTATGATTTGTTCAGCTAGTTACTGGAAGATTCAGGATTCAAATCCAAGAATATTCCAAAATCCATCCTTTCTACATTCAATTTTGGCCTAAATCCAAGGAGGTAGTACCCACAGAATTAGCCAGAAATTACTTATTTCCAAAAAGATCACAGTCTAAAAGAACTTTGTATGATCCTAAGGCTCTGCACATAATAGTAAAGAATAAATTCATTTTATAGTTTAACTAATAGACCCTATTCCGGAGACAACACCAATGACTTTGCCTCTGTAGCATTTTTACCATTATTTGGGCATTTCCAGAAATCAAGCTCACGTGACGCATTTGTGAAGATACATTGTGCTTAGACATGAACTTAAAAAGGAAAAGTAAATAAATACTCTGTCTACTGTAAAGGGGGAGGCAGACCCTCCTTTTTATAAATGACCTAACTTTTCACTCAAATTCCAAAGGAAAAGAAAAGTCACATGGACTGAGAACATTTTTTAAAAATGAACATTCACTTAGTAATCCTGAAATGCTTCCGGCTCTTTGAATATATTCAAACAAGTAGATATTGCAGCATTTCATTGATAGACTATCAAACCACAGACTAGAACAAGAGGACTGAATAAAAAGGGCTTTCCTAAGGGAGCTCCATGGTCATTGTTCTATAAAAACATATGAACATATTGCTATAAACTCATCTTCACAGGAAGTCACCCAGCTTAATAAGCACAGACCTGCAAGTTAATATTAAAATTCACTATGATTTCAGCAGCAACAAAGCTGATCCAACTAGGAGCTATTAGATAAAACCCTATTGTTATACTCATCATCAGCACTCTCAATCTCTCTCAATAGAGACAACTGCCAGCACCAAGAAGCCAGTCCTCAGTTCACCTCAGGAAATATGCAACACAGACAGCCATCCCAGTAACAATGCAGCAGTGAGATGGCCCTGTTTATCAGAATGGCACTCCCTTAATTTTTCAATTCTCTTTATTGATGTCCTCTTTCATGTATAGGTCTATTAGATTCTACTTCCTCTACTGTCCTCCCAGGAATTGGTGCTTGCCAACTACAATAAGTTGTTTTGACAACTTGTCTAGCTATACAATACTCTGTTTCTTTCCCTTTCCAGTCTTTTTGGCTTCAAATGAGTGCCTTCAAAATATAGCAGAGACTATCCAACCAAACTATGCAACAGGGGAAAAAAGCTTTCTATGCATAAGCACTGTCCTGCCAAAACCACAATCTTTTGTGTGCTCATCGTTCTCCTTTTCTCTTTATTTTTCTGGACAGATCCCCCTTGCTATCTTGTCTACTCCTATCTTAATAAGGAATGACTACCGTGACTACCCCCATCTAGCTATGCCATTCACCGCCAGCACCTCTGCTCTCCTCGTGTGCTTCAAGAAGAACTGATTAGCACTTTGCATAATTAACCTGATTAGCACTGTGCATAATCAAACTGATTAGCACTTTGCATAATTAAAAAGAAATAATAATAATAACAATAATAAGCACTAAGTAATATCAAAAGCTGTTAGTCCCACAGGCCTTTGGTTACCTCCAAGATTAGTTCAGTGCAGCATATTTTGCACCTTCACATTGAAATCTTTTCTTTAACTCAAAAGTCAAGAAAATAAATTAAAAGGCTTTCAATCCATAGACCCATTATGGTTTTCATATCCATATGGGTTACCAAAACAATTAGTTTCTTGCCTATGCATGCCTCCCTCAGTTTTGGTCTTACATATTTTACCCATGCTAAAACAGAGAAAATGGGGATATATAAAAAAAATCAATAGAAAATATTTGAAATAAAATTGGAAACTAAAATGTATGCTGCTTCTATAACTATGTAACTCTCCCATGTGTTGCTTCTGGGTGATAATGAGGTATGTGGAAAGAACTGGATAACCTACATATCAGGAAAACCTAGCTCTGACATTTTATTGTGTGACCCCACCTAAGTGATTTAACTTCTCAGAATCTCATTCCCTCATCTGTAAAATGGAAAGAATAATGCCAGTTCTGTTACCTCAAGGGTTGTTATTAATAAAATAAAATAAAAATTTTGGAAGGTGGTTTGTAAACTGTATGATACTACATATACACGAGGTATCCCATTCTAGGTCCCTAAACCTCTTATCCCCCAAATTTTATTTCACACCTTCGACAATGTTACACATTACAAATAATAAAATTTTATATTTATAATGTCTTAAAATTAAAAAGTTATAAAGTCCTTTCTCAGACTTTGTCTTCCCTATTTAATGGATGAATGTGATTAAAATTTTGACTTGGAGTTATAATTTTACTTTAGTGATTATTTTATCCATTATAGCCATCATTTTTGTTTCCACAGAGGCTAAAATCAAGCTGTAGATGGAAATTCATGAGAGAGTAGAAGAAAATCTAGTACATTTCTTTTAATTTGTGACTGCATCATAGGGAATTCTGCAACTCTGTTTTCTCCACCCCACCATAGCCAACCATCTGTTCTTTACCACCTTCAAGGCTTAGTTCAATTCCACATTCCTCCAAGAAACCATCTCTGATACCTTCCATCAGAATTTCTCTCTCTCTCTCTCTCTCTCTCTCTCATACTCCCACAATATTTTATCTGTAATTCCAGTTTACATAGTTGCCATGTATTAAGTATTTGTATATCCGATTCCTTTAGTAGACTAGGGGCTCCCAGAGAATATATACTGTGCCTATTCATTTTTGCCCCAGAAATAGCTGCCACATGAGTAATGTACATGGTGATCATTCGACACCTTTGTTATAGCTGACTTGAGGGAACTGAGCAGTGAAATATTTCTTTTTACTATGCATTTACTATATAACACTATATGCAAGCCTGAGGAATTGCTTCACTAACTATATCCTGGACAGTACAAAGATATTTGACGTACCCGTAACCACTTTACAGACCATTAAAGTCAATCATTCACTTAGTCATTCAAAAAATAAATGGCAGTGCCTAGTAAATGCTAGACATTATGCTAAACATTGAATACAGCATTGATTAGGTTCAAAAGGAACTGTTGGCTTCTCTCAGGGAGCTGATAGTCCAGGTATCTTTTAAGGAGCTTTCATTAGTCTCTAAGAGGCTAGTGTGGAGTAGTGTGGAAGGGGAACCTTAAAATAGTCAAGATGACCAGTTACAGGGTACCCACAATCAAGCCACTAGGCCTCTACCAATCCCACGAAAAGGAACCCAAATAAGCTGTCAGTATTCCTAGGCCAATCATCCATTTTGCAAATCATTTAATTCATGAAGGAAAATGCTGCTGTGGAGATTATTCAAGTCCAAATGTTCCTGGGGAAGGTACTTCCAGTAATTCTGGGAAAGAAGCCAATCCCCTAGTTTTATATGTAAATATTTTTAAAACACACACATATATATAAGTACAAAGGAAAGGTCAGGAAGACGTAAGTCTTTTAAAAATCTATTTTAATAATTTTTTTCTGTGACTGTCCACAAAAGTTTGGGCTTTTTTGTAGCCTTACATTTTCCTTTACACAATACACCTGCTTTTTTTCTAAACTAAATATTTCTTCCATCTAATGACTCTCTTTATTAGACAGCATCTAATTTGCATACATTTACATACAATTTAACTGCTAGCTTGTGAGAACAAAGAAATGGCTCTGTATTGTACTGAAGGACAATACCCTGTAAAGAAAGGTATAAAAACCAACCAGCTCAGTGACTGTGTAAGCTCTTTGTTTCAGATATACCAGGCTCTCTCTTTTTTAACGTACCACTTAAAAGGGGCAAAAATTATTTCATCAAGCAATGAAAGAAAGATATGGCAGTACTTTGTTTAACTGTCCATTTCCCCCCCACCCCCAGCTTGGTTACTACAATTGAGGGGTCCAATTTTCCTGAATCTACTACAATTTCCTTTATTAGATTTGATAGTTCAATCTCTTCACCTATTTTTGTTTCCCGTCTTATTCCTAAAACAACCTGAATTCCACTGTGATAAAGCTCTGTTCTGGTGCTAATTTGTGCTGCCACCCACCATGTTCCTGTACAGACAAGGTAGATAGAACACAGCATACTGTTCTCCAGTGAACAATGCACACCCTTGCCCTTAATAGGTTAATAAATTTTATTGAGACTTCAGGTCTTTACAGTATGAACCAGCTCTTCAAAATCAAATGGTTTTTAATGTCCACTGGGGAGTCAATGGGAAAAAAGACTGAACATAGGTAGGGAGTATATTGTAAAAGGGAAGTTAGAGGTAAAAGAGTACTTGAGTCAACCGTTTGTCCACTTAGCAATGCTATCCCTTTGTAAATCTCCCAATCTGCATGATTCTTGGGGAATTGAAACAAAACAAAACAACAACAACATCATCAACAAAAAAACAGGACTGAAAACTGAAAACCAGGGACCTTTGATTCTCCTTTGAAAGTGAATTCACATACTCTATGACACAGGGTGAGTCACTATGATTTTTCTGTCTATAGCTCTTGACCTCGACGCATGGAGTAGATTACAGAAAACAATCATGAAGAGTTTGTTCAGTGTTTTGTAAATATTAACTATTAAAAACACAATAAGTAATAAAGCTGTGGTTGCAACCAAGTGAAAATAAACACTAGGGGGATTGAAGTTTCTGAAATTCCACATATAAAACATCATAAAAAAGAAATATGATGTACAAAAATACTTCAAAATTATAACAAGCTATACAGATGCAAGGCGGGACATAAGGGAAAACTGAAAATCATAAAGCCACACATGAACTGGCACCACAGGCTCAGTGGAAATATCATCCATGACTGGGTGCTCAAAGTGGTCGTGGGAGATGTATTTCCTTGGAAATATATTTAATATTATTAATTTGGCCTGTTTTTTGCATCTGATAATGCATATTTAAAATTTTAATGACCGAAAGAGGTGTGAACTTGTCAGTGATAAGTGAAGAAATTTTATGACTCTGTGGGGCTGCAGAATGCCCACATGATTTGGAACCTTTAACAGCCAAACAGATTGCACAGACTCTACTAGCGATCTTGAAGCATGTCTGATTTTCCACCTGGTGAGAAGAAGCCTGAGTTAGAGACTGTAATGCTGGCGTAGACCAACTCTGCCAACTTCTTAACCCACAAGCAATTATGAATAATGATAAAAATAGCAGTTAAAAGAAATGATTGCACACTGTACGTTTAAAACTCCTAAGTTGTGACTAGATTGTAGTCACTAGAATAAGTAGCTAGGAAGTCAATGACCCTTTGAAAACTATGGCTTAGCTCTATAAGCATCCAAATTCCACAGAACCTGACTTTTGCTCCATGAGGAAATGAAACCATAACCTCACAAGTGCTGTACTGTCTGTCCTTTCAGAGACTAAGTTTTACTTAGTGAAACTTAGTTTCTGAAATTTCTGTTTCTAAGGCTCATTAAAATCTCTCCTGTTAATATAGATTTGAGGCAGGACTTGTTTTCATGTCATAGAATATTATCTGTTTGTACTCAGCATCAGACCTATTTTCTACACTCTAACATATTAAATTCTGCTCAGCCACATCACCTGTGCTGGAGGTGGGTAAGATCCGCCTCCCCAACGCATGTTACCACGGTGACAAAGTAGTGACCTAATTTACAAACACCTGCTGGGTTAATTGGGCCAAAATGAAAGATGATATATACACTCAAAATCCAAAACTGATCTTTTTCCTCAAAATTAAATATTTGATTTTTTTAAATTAGCAGTTTCTAAAGCTAAGTAACATACTCCAGGTGTGCATTTGGCAGCTAATATACCCTGAATGTTTCATGATACTTGAGGAGCAAAATATACTGAGCGATGAATACAAATCTTTTATGTATTTTCTGTGTGCAATCATTAGTATGAGTAAGTGGTCTCAATCACTGAATACATGGGGTGTGCTTGAAGGGTCAGGCCACTGCCTTAAAGTAAACAGGGATATTTCAACTGTGCCAAGTTAGTACACAGAGTCTGAGCTGCCTTTGAAAGTACAAGTTCGTTTTGAAGAAAGCTGCTCTCCATAGCCTGCAGCAACCCACAACATCTCTTAGACAAAAACATCACTTACCTCTGCTTGACCTCTTCCCACCTCTTTGCACTCATTCTTCACAGACCACTGAGTGCTTTTCTTTGAGCCACATAAAGTTTTATGCCAAGAACTGATGAGGATATTAGCAAACAGATATTTTCAGAGACTGCTGATACAGACAGAGCAATGTGTAAATGGTATAGCTAAATGCATAAAAATCCTCAGAAATGTATATATCTTTGACTCAACTATTACACAAAAAATAATTTATCCTAAGGACATAATGAGGGATGTTTATAAAAATGTTTTCATAGTGATATTCATCATGGGTATTTTGGGAGGGGGCTGGGCAAAAGACTTTATGTTTTTTTAATCTTTTTAAAATTTAATTTGTCAATATACAATATAGCTGATTTTCACATCCCTTTACCAATTCCTCCTTTTCCTCCCTCCCTCTTTCCCCTCCCGCTCCACCAACATCCTATCTGTTCACTTGTCTTAACAAGTTCAAGGAATTGTGATTGTTGTGTCTTCTTTTTTCCCCCCAAGTTTGTTTGTGTTTGTTTGTTTTTATTAGCTCCCACGTATAGGTGAGAACATGTGGTATTTCTCTTTCTGTGCCTGGCTTATCTCACTTAATATAATTTTCTCTATGTCCATCCGTGTTGCTGCGAATGGTAATATTTCATCTTTTTTAATAGCAGAGTAGTATTCCTTGTGTAGATATACCAAATTTTCCTTATCCACTCATCCGATGATGGGCATTTAGGCTGGTTCCAACACTTGGCTATCGCAAATAGTGCTGCAATAAACATGGGAGTACAGATATCCCTTCGACATGATGATTTCCATCCCTCTGGGTATATACCCAGCAGTGGAATAGCTGGGTCATATGGTAGATCTATCTGTAATTGTTTGAAGAAACTCCATACCATTTTCCATAAAGGCAGCACCATTTTGCAGTCCCACTACCAGTGTAGGAAGGTTCCTTTTTCACTGCATCCTCACCAGCACCTGTCTTTTGGATATTAGTCATCCTAACTGGAGTGAGATGGTATCTCAGGGTGGTTTTGATTTGCATTTCCTGAATGCTGAGTGATGTTGAGCATTTCCTCATGTGTCTGTTGGCCATTCACATATCTTCCTATATTTTTTGACAGAGAAAAATTGGAAGCAACTTGTATGTCCAAGAATAAGAGATTGACTAGGTTAATTATAACACATCCATTGTATGGAATACTATATAATCAATAAAAAATCATGACATGGAAAAATTATTTACTACCAGAAACAAATGTTCATAATATTTACTAACTGAAAAACCAGAAGCCACAATCAAGCATGGAGCATAATCCTATGTTTTTGCATGTACATGTACATACACACATCAAAATAATAACTTATTCACTAAATGGTAGCAGTAATAGCAAGGGTGATTTTATTGTTGTCTTTATACCTTTTTGTGTTTTCCAAATAGTTTTACATTGATGGCATATTTACTTATAGAATAGAAAAATGAATATTATACTAAAAATAAAATGAAGAAAAAAGTTAACTGACATTTCCTGATCCCTCTCCCCAATTTAGATTTCACACTTCACCTATCCTTACTTCTCTCCTTGTCAATTGAAGCATAAACGTAATAGATGTTAAACTGGATAATGTTATCTTATTGCTAAATATTCAACTTTTCTAATTGAATGGATCCTTCACTTATTTTCAAACCTTACAAAGATGTCACCTATCAGAACCCTCAGAAAGAGTCTCTAAGTTGCTTTCTAAGCTTACATAAACCATATGAAGCAATTGGTTTTTAATAAAGATGACTACTTGAAGTGAACTTTTCAAGGTACAAATAAATCTATTTATCACTGGGCCATTGCATCTTGCTTAAATTACAACTCTCACATTTTCATTTCATCTTTACAGTTATAGGGACTTACTGATAAGTAAGTGCTTCTCTTAAGTAAGTAAAATTAACATTACCATATGTACTAGATTTGCCATTAAAAGTTTTTCACTCCAGGTTTGATTTATTCTATGATGCTTTCACTGATTTAATCATTGCTTAGGTTATCAAAATATAATAATTTATTCTTATAAGTAAGAAAGTTCCTTGGGATTTTCCTATGTCACAAACTGTAGATATCAGTGACTAAGAAATTTTTAAAAATGTTAATTTTGACATTTCAGTTTTTAGCCTAATACCTTTTTTTTTTTCTTTTCCTTACGTTAGTGCTGATCTTGCCTTCCTAAGGAGTTCATGGGACAAAAAAGGTGATTCTATTTCAGGTGATAAAATAAAACTGTTTATTTTTATTCTCAAAAATAAGTATCAGTAAATTTTTTAAAATATATAGTATACAAAAATAAATCTTAATTGAATCAAAGATGTGAATATTAAAGGAGACTAAATAGTAAATGTGCTGGAAGAAAATATGAATAATTTTTTGATAAAAGAGTTTTTCTAAGCCATAAAGAAAATAATTGATAAATGCAACTACATAACAAGACTATAGCATAAGTCAAAAAGCAAATCAAAAACTGAGAAATATTTTTAACACATTATAGAAAAATTATTACTTTTCATAATATACAAAGATAGTATATAAATTAATAAGAGATTAAAAAAAACTCAAGAGAAAAAACATAAAAGTATTTAATATCACAGAAAAAGAAATGTAAATGGCCAGTTAAACTATTTTTAGAAATATATGAGGGTACTTCAAAACATTTGGGGGAACTTCTTGGTATACACCCAGAGGAATGGAAATAATCATGTCGAAGGGATACCTGCACTCCCACATTCATCGCAGCTCTGTTTACAATAGCCAAGACATAGAACCAACCTAAATATCCATCAATGGATGATTGGATAAGAAAACTGTGGTATATATACACTATGGAATACTACTCTGCTGTAAAAAAGAATGAAATTCTCCCATTTGCAACAACATGGATGAGCCTGGAGAAACTTATGTTAAGTGAAATAAGCAAAATACAGAGGGATAAATACCACATGTACTCACTCATATGTTGGAGCTAAGAGAGAAAGAAGGAAGGAAAGAAAGACTACAGTTGTGCGTTGGACTTGCAGAGAGAGAGATATACCTTGGGCTACAAAGTGGAGTTGGGGGGAAGGGGAGAGAAGGACGGAGGTTGGGGATAATTGGGTGGGGGACACAGGGTACAAATGCAATTTGTGGTAATAGGCATGCTGCCAGTATGAATCTGGCTTTCACATCTTGGGCACAAGGGGTGACCATCAGTTTTGTATCTCATCAGTATTCATAACCATTAAAAACAATTGTGGGAGAACAGAATTTAAAGATAATACAAATCTTTCCATGAACTTTTTGAAGTACCCTTTAGAACAATGTTTTTGAAAGCTACATTTTGACAGCTATCAAAATTTCAATTGTACAAAAATATCTAGGAAATTGTACTTAGTGTATATTAAAATAAATACAAAGATACACTTAGAAAACTGTTAATAGAAATTTTTTTTGAACAGCACAGAAATTGGAAATAACCAAATATCCATAAGTTAGTCAGTGGTTAAAACATTTCGTTACACCCACAAAGTGAAATTATTAGGCAGCTATTAAAAGAGGAGAGGATATAGTATAATATGAATGCTATGAAACCTCTAAGACATATAAAGATATATAAAATCTCTAATATATAGTATTTAAACAATGAAAAACAAAAGTACTTAAACAGTGTGACTCTTCATGAACACACTTCAAAGTTTTTCTCTGGTGAACAGTACTATAAGTAAGCAAAGACACACTTACCATTTCAGGTCTTTATTTACCATTCAAAAATATTTTTACCATGTGAATGCATTTTGAAAATAAAAATAGCAAAAAAAAATTATTCAATGTACTGGTTAATGGTGAAAGGCATACTGTATGGAAGTAAAGTGTACTGCATTGTTCAATTCCTCATTTTTACAGTACTTGTTCAGACCTGCAGTAAATAATTCCACTTCACTGGGTTACCATTTCTTCGTTTATGAAATAACTGAATTAGCCAAAAAGATAATCTATAAATTACCTCATAGTTCTAACACTACATACTTTCATGTGTTAATAATCCAATAAAGAATGGTGAAAAAATATGTTTTAGACTTAAATATTAATTTTGAGCATCTATAGCTACTACAATTAACAAATCTCTAATTTGGTATTTTGTATGCAGAAGGTAGCCATGTCTTTATAACTAAAACAAACAATATGTATGCTGAAAATGTTGGCATACTGAATAAACTAAATAATACCTTAAATACTGTACTCCTGCATAAGTTGTGCTTCTGGGTCTCAGCAGTTTAGTTCTGCCAAGGTGTAAAACCATGTTAAACAAGACTGATCAGAAATGCATTTTCTTATACACTTCACTGCCAGCTTACAGTCATGGCCAAAGTGGATTTCTTAAATCCATATTTGATATATGGTCTCATATACACAAATGAGTAAAACAAAATGTCAAAATTAGTATATAATTCAGGTATATATTGCCACAAGCATTCTTAAAATGTTTGTGCTATTCTATAATATGATAGTGCATGCTCACAAGTTATAGGAAGTACTCCACATCTTATTTTTAATTTGTGGTATTTGAGGCTTCATTATGATAATGGCCTTCCTCCATTGTGATTAAATATTCCTGTCACTTGGATGGATTTTTTGCAAAGCAAAATCTGTCAGTCGTGATTTGGATGTCAATTTACATGGTCATCTAAGTTACATAGTGGAAATTGTGCACTGTGGTATTTCTGAGAAAGCGAGTAGTCCTTTCCTCCATTTCTGGTTTCCACTACTGTGATAAGAACCAGAGTCATGAGAATTTTCTTGGTAAGATTTGATGATATAACTAATAAGAATGGTGTGTTATTAATCACACAGTTTGGTTTATAAATTACAATGTGGGTAAAGCCTACTAGAAATGATATTGAGAGACTTTTAGTTTCTCATGTGGATTATAAATTATGATGTGGGTAAAGCCTACTAGAAATGATATTAAGAGATTTTTAGTTTCTCGTATGGAAAAAAAAGCCTCTTATTTAAAAACTTAACTACTTCTAAAACTGTTATTTGGCTCTGTTTTTCAAATGATCATAGTAGACTTTCTACTTCCTTGTGTATTTTTTCATACATTATCAGCCTGGATCATGGTAATACTGTCATCTGGGATAGCATCAACAATGGGAAAATAATGTGATGAGAGCATTGTTGATTAGACACATTAAACTCAGGAAATTTAGTCAAATATCATCAATTTCAATAATTTATCACCACAATCCTTTTCTAGGTATGGATAAGCAATTTAACTTTGAATAAGGTATTTGGAGAAATTTCTGTTACAGGATGAAAGTATAGATTAGAAGAATAGATATCGTGTGTTCAACTCACACAGAAAGATAATGACATATTCCTAAGAAGTTCTATTTTAAATCTCATGCTACTATGAGATTAATACTAAAAGAAATACATAAATAAATCTAAGAATATTCACTTTGGCCTTCCATTTTCATTTTCAGTCTTGATATACAAAACAAGAGGAAAGGGAATGATACTACTCCTGGAAGAAATAATTTATCAAAGGGAAAAACGATGGCTCAGAAATCCCTGTGGCTCTTCTACCAATCCTTGGTATCAGAGTAGGCAATGGAATTGCTAGGGAGAGCTAAGAGTAGCAATGAATCCAATCCCTCTCTCTGTGGCCAAACTTACTTCCGCTTTCACTAATAACAAGTCTGTAAAATTGTACAGAGACATGATTAAGCATCTTTAATCCATTCCCAAATGCTTAATATTGTTGTGTTTACTCTCAGGATAAAGAAGAGAATCAACTGGTTGCCCCTAAAGCAGACCTCCAATTATATATTAACAGACAACAGAAAGGACATGCCTCCCTTGCCACAGATACTCTAATGCACAAACACTTCGTATGCACAACCCTGAGCAATCTATGAGAATCTAGAGATCACATTTCTTGTACTTCCAGATCTTCTCTTGACTGCCTACTTCAGTTCAAGCATTATTTTCTCAGAAAGGCTATCCATGACCCCACACCCCCAACCCCCAGTTTTCTATCCTGTTATTTTTCTATTTTACTTCATGAATAGCACCTACCACTTCTTAAACATATGTTATTTATGTACTTGTTAATTTGTTTAGTATCTACACATACACACGTACACACATGCTCTTACCACCCCCATCACCATGTTACTTACACAGGTACAGAATTTGGTATTCTTGTTCAGAGCTTTATCTCTAGCACTTGGGACCAAGTCTGAATTATAAAAGCTCACCCATAGTGGAAGAGTGATACATACCAGAGAGAGATCTGCAATCTAGCAAAAAGAATGCTTTCTTCTCTTTGGTTCTTATAGCAACAGGAATAAGATAAACTATAATAGGTTAATTCAATTAATGTATTTTGGGTGCAAATCATAATTCTGTATTATCGAAATCACATTTTCACATTTAACTATATTACGATTTCAGAGATTATTTAATCTCCATTTATGTTTCATCATTTTGGGGGGCAGGGAAGTCTAATGCTTATTTGTAAACTTTTCTCTCCTATGAGCACACAACTACATTTTATCTGGAACAGAAGTGCACCAAGAGAGCTGCAACTTAAAGAAGTGTTCAGTAGATAAGACCTGTAAAAATTCATATAATCACTCTACTAATTATCTATTTTAAAAATTCAAATTGTTGAGTAGTCATAAAGAAAACACTCCTGTAACATTCCACAATCATGGCGTAGAAAGGATCAACAAGTGCTTCTAATTATATTCTAATTTGTTTGGAATGGTTCTAACTTTACTCTCCACTCCCTCTTCCCACCCCCAACCCAACAGTTGTTTACTCCTTACTTATAGGAAAAGAAAAACAGTTCCTACAGCTTGAGAATTAATTTGTGAGAAGTAGAAAGAATATGTGTTTGAGTTGGGCAGAGTTGCATTTAAATACTGTCTCGGCCATCAACTGGCTACAAAAAGTTAGATATTAACCTCTCTGAGCTGAGTCTTGGTCTTTCAATCCGGTCCTGAATACTCATGCTTCCAGTTATCAATCAACGGATGGGTATTTGTGCATGTAGCATGTTTATAGTTCTCTAATAAAGACTTGGCTGATGCTAAAAATAGAGATTAGATTACCTCATGGTCTCAACATACAATCATCTAACACAATGTTTTTGTCCCCCTCTGACACTAAATTTCAGTTGCATACTTGGCTTATGGTATCTGTAGATCATTATGAAAAACATTTTCCGTAACTCATGATTTAGGTCATAAGTAAAGTTATCTGAAAGGATCATGGATAATAAAAGTATATTTAGCATCTCAACACACATGGATTCAGAAAAGTTGGGTGAGGCTAAGGTCAGTTTTTAATTCTGCATGGCATCTGTGGAGTGACTATAAACCTGTTGGTAACCTATTCTATGCCTCGTTTGCCATTTATAATGAAAAAAAGTTTCAGTAGTTTAAAAGGGTATGAAAGAGAATAACTCATAATAATTCAATTAAATTCATAAAAAGAGCAGGTGTTAAGGCAACAAGTATTCTATAAAAGAGGAACAGAATAAACTTTGTCAGCTACCAAGGGAGAAAGGATTAATATGATAGTGTGAAAATAAGCATTCCATAGATATTTACTACAAAAAAATAAAGTTAATCCCCATAGTAGGTTCAATGTTTACTAGTGTCCCCCAGATTTCATGTCCACCTGGGACGTCAGAATGTAACATTATTGGGATATAAGGTCATTGCAGAAGCAATTAATTAAGGATCATGAGATGAAATCATCCTGGATTTAAGACAGGCCCTAAATCCAATGTCTGGTATCCTTTTAAGAGGAGGAGAGAACACAGAGAGACACATAGAGGGAAAGGTCATGAAAAGATGCAGGCAGAGTTTGAAATGATGATGCCAAAAGCCAAGGAAGACCTGAGACCACCAGAAGTTGGAAGAGGCAAGGAAAAATTCTCACATAGAGCCTTCAGAGGGATTGCGGTCCTGCTGTACCACGATTTTAAATTTCTGTCCACCAGAACCAGAGAACAAATTTCTGTTGTTGTAAGCCACTCATTTATGACAATTTATTACAGCACTCCTTGGTAACTAGTATACTTGGTAACTAGCATTTCAGAGAATAAATTTCTGTTGTTGTAAGCCACCCATTTATGGCAATTTATTATAGCACTCCTTGGTAACTAGTATACTCTGCCTGCACTCTCCAAGACTGGAAAAGAGAAAGAGGTCACAGCATTTTTGTGTGTAAATCGTGACCTCAAAGTCTCCAATTCTTAGGAGCACATAAGGACAAAGAGAGATTAATGAGAAATCTTACTGAGAGGTTGTAGTGATGTTGCTAATAGTAGTAATTCAATTTAAAAAGGAATGTACTGCCCTCTACTTGGAGTTGTTCCCTCTTAAATCCAATAGAGATGCCCTCCAAAAGTGATATAATCTCTTCTAATCTCATCCTTTCAAGAAAGCCAGAAACTGGTAATGATTATTTTTCTTAAAAAAAAAACTGATAGATTTATATTTTTAAAAATCCCATGTGGTATATTGATGTGAATAACTAATATTTTATGATGGTATATGATCAATAGCAAAGGTATACTTGAAATTACTTAGTTAAATATAAATCAAATCAGTCATCAAATGAAAAATTATTTATTTTGCTGAAGAACTGGATTCAGAAAGTAAATATACCTATTTCTGATCTACAGAAATTTAAATACAATATCAAATGACAAATTTATAGGGGACAAATCAATTTTGGGGGTCTAGAGTATATACTATCCTGACACTGGCAAAGACTCTAGTATGTATACATTGCTTTGCTTCAGGCATAAGACCAGCATGATTGAAGACTATGTCTGAACTATCTCATGATATACAAATTAACCATTTCTTAAGTAATGCTGAATTTAGCTATCCTACTTGCTACATAAATTTAAGGCATTATAAAAGCAACATTTCTGGCTAATTTCCAGCTTATTTATTTTCTGGACATATTATTATGTAGCCATCCTTACTAAAATTTCAAAATTCAGAACACCCTAACTTACCGAAAATTTTTTATCTTTTAAAAGTCATGATCTATAGTATAATCCTGTTTTGATGTACTTAACAAAAAATAAGAATGGTAAATAGTGGGAAAAATTCAAATAGTTTAAAAATATATATTTTGAGGGAAAATAACTATTCATACATTTTTTAACCCTAAATATATAGGAATCCATATATTTAGAAAATTAGAAATTATATTCATAAATTACTTTAAAGACCCTCAAAATTGTAGGAATGATACATGTAGATATTCATTATAAAATATTACATGTTCAAAGCAGAAAAGAATGAAGGAATCAACTTTCTAGGAAATTGCAAATATCAACTGTTGGTTTTTCTCTTTTTGTTTTTTAACCTAAGAGGTGTGTACTAATCATTGACTAACAGTAAATACTTTTTACCTGCAGCTAATAAATTTTAGCTAGCCAATATTCTGATCAAATTACCAAATATTCTAGAGGTTGTAACAAACGGTTCTTACAATTCTGAGATGAATTTATTTATATTCGAACTTTTTCATGACATTTGTCTCCTAATGTTTTTTAAGTTCAGTAAGTAGTAGATTTTCATAATTAGGACATTCATATACAATAAAGTGGAAAGTAAATACAGTTATATCAATAGCTAGAACAATTTACATTTAATGAACAAGTAAATCAATCAATCACAAAAAAGGCAATGTTTTAAATTCATATAAAAGTTACTTTAAATAAATTAATTATTAATATTAAGCAATTATATTACAAATGAGAGAGAATTGTTATTGAGGAGCAAACAATTTAGTGAATATTAGCAATGACTACGTTATGGAATGTTTCTTGAGTTCTTGCTTCCCTTTAGATAAGTATAAGGCTCTAATCATAGTGCAGAGTAAATCTGCAATAGCAAGAGCAAATAATAAAAGTAGTGGACAAATGCAATAGACCATATTTAAATACGTGGTTTTAAAGTGGAATTATAATGATGATGATGACAAAGGAAAAGAGGAAGAAGAGGAGCTAATTTTAATTTCAAAGTGCTTTTGTATATTGTCATCTCTAATTTACAGATGAGGAAATTGATCCTAAAAGCACGTGACAGGCTGCCCAATATCTCATAGTCAATAAATGACAGCAGAGAAACTTAAATCTAGATCTTCTAATTTTAAACCCCACTTTAATATACTCTCTATTTCCTGAAACCAAGTGTATGTAGTAAAATTTGTTAAATATTTTAGTTAAAAGGTGCTGGGAAAATAGGACATCCATATGCAGAAGAATAAAACTAGACCTGTACCTCTTGCCATATACCGAAATCAACTCAAAATGGATTAAAGAATTAAATATAAGACCTGAAACAATAAAACTCCTAAAAGAAAACATAGGGGAAACACTTCAGGAAGTAGGATTGGGCACAGAGTTTATGAATACAACCCCAAAGGCACAGGCAACCAAAGCAAAAATAAACAAACGGGATTATATCAAACTAAAAAGCTTCTGCACAGCAAAAGAAACAATTAACAGAGCAAAAAGACAACCAGCAAAGTGGGAGAAAATATTTGCAAAATATACATCCGACAAAGGATTAATATCCAGAACCTACAAGGAACTCAAACAGCTTAACAGCAAAAAACAAGTAACCCAATGAAAAAATGGGCAAAGGAGCTGAATAGGCATTTCTCAAAGGAAGATACACAAATGGCCAATAGAAACATGATAAAATGCTCAACATCACCCAGCATTTGGGAAATGCAAATCAAAACCACTCTGAGATATCATCTCACTCCAGTTAGCTGGCTAATATCCAAAAGACAGAATAGTAAATGCTGGCGAAGATACAAAGAAAAGGGAACTCTCCTACACTGTTTGGTGGGACTGCAAAATGATGCAGCCTTTATGGAAAATGGTATGGAGGTTCCTCAAACAATTACAGATAGATCTACCATATGACCCAGCTATCCCACTATTGGGTATATACCCAAAGGAATGGAAATCATTACATTGAAGGGATATCCATACGCCCATGTTTACTGCAGCACTATTTATAATAACCAAGATTTAGAACCAGACTAAATGCCCATCAACAGATGAGTGGGTAAGGAAAATATCAACACAATGGAATACTACTCTGCTGTAAAAAAGAATGAAATACTACCATTCGCAGCAACATAGACGGACTTAGAGAAAATCGTATTAAGTGAAACAAGCCAGGCACAGAAAGAGAAATACTGCATGTGCTCATTTACATGTGAGAGCTAATAAAAATAAATAAATAAATATACAAACAAACAGGGGACGGGGGGAGACAACAATCACAACAATTCCTTGAACTTGTTAAGTGAACAGATATGATGTTAATGGGGGTGAGGGGGGAAAAGGAGGAATTGGTAAAGGGACACGAAAATCAACTACATTGTATATTGATAAACTAAAAATAAATAAATAAATAAATTTCTCCAAGCCAGTGTTGAGAGTGCAACAGTATTTTCAAAAATAAAAATCAGCTTTTAAAAAATTGTTATATAAATTTATAGAGGACAAAATCATCTTTCAATTTTCCTCAATTCATCATATAGAATCTCAGCAGTGAAAAGGTCCTCCCAAAACTGTCAGGCGAATTGTGTATATGAAGGAAAATAATAAAACCTACAGAAACAAATGGGAGACCTAATTCAGATAGGAGTCAGTGAAGGTCTCCATAAGTAGTTTTTTTGAATAAAAATACAGTAATTCGTGGCGTTTACAGTGTAGTAGAGGAGAAGAATATTAAACTAATAATTACATAAGCACTTATTTATTTACAATTGAGGTACAATTGAGGTTTATTCATTATTCTTGACTACGCCATACAATTCTAATCTTAATTCACTTGTTCACATTTCTCCCCAGCTTGACAATGCTTTACTTTCTCCTTTCTAGTTATTTAAGTCCTATGTTTCATGTTTTTTTCAAGGACCGGTTCAAGTCCAGCCTCTTCCTAGCAGCTCATAGAGATCTCTGCCTCCCCTAAATATCTTTAGCACTTAATGATTTTTTTCAGCAACAGCAAATGGGTTTCATGTTACATGAAACTTCCATCAATTGGTAATGGTTGTCTAAAGTGTTTTCTTCAGGAGGAATATGAGGTCAAGCTCTGGTTTAGTAGCAGAGAGAACCATAATGGATTAATGATGTCTTTCATAAGCAGTAAGAAGAGAAGGTGGGCATCTGGTCTAGAGCATTCATTTGAAAATGAAAGTGCCTGTTTTGTTTTGTTTTTTACTTACATAGCATTTATTTGACAACAAATCCAGGTCTAGAGCATGCACTTGACACTGAGAGTGCTTTATTTCATTTAAAAAAAAAATCTATATCATGTCTCTTCAAGTATACCATAAGATTCTTGTAGTCAAGGACTACAGATACTTCTTTATGTCCATAGTATCTAGCCATGCCTTGCAATATAGGGATCTGCTGATGATAATAAAATAACCTTTTCAGAATTCACTTTTACTACTATTATTCATAAACTCCATTTATCTCTTAGCTTCTCTCAAAATATTATCAATATTAAATCCATATTAGAGAAACTTCGTAACATAAAATATAAAATGTAAGCAAATACTTTGTCTTTATCATCTCCAGACTTAAATTAAGCATTAGGATATTGATAACACTTAAGGGTTAAATATATGCATGCCAAATAATAAAATGAAACAAAGTGAAGATAAAGTAAACAAGCATTTTTTAAATGCCTTAAACCTTTCTTGTAAAAATTCCAAGTCTATTATTATAAAATATTTTATATTTCAAAATACATTTTACATATTTATTATATCTTAGAATTTCATCCCTTTTTTAGAAGACTGCATCTACTTGCACATAGTAAGTGTTGAAGAAATCCATGTTGATTAGTATAGCGCTTACATTACAGAAATAGTTCCATTTTACATTCACCCCTGCTAAGGAAGTATATTTATCATATTCCATAACAGCTCACAGTTTGTTATACATTAACTGCTTGTTCTCTGTGCCAATAAGACTGTGCTGGAACAGCAAATAAATTTGGTGCATTCATTTAAATGATTCTGCAAACCACAGGCTACCCAGTTGTCTAATGATAAGAGAGCCCCAAAGCCACCTGATCACCATTACACTCCCTTATTTTTTTGGACTAGCACAGTCAGTACTGTCAGGATCTGAATACAGAGAAGAATGAGAAGGAAAAGTATACCTCAGACCTAATCACAAAAAGAGGTGTTATTAATTCAGGCACCAGTGATGATGTGGCTAGGTTGGAAGGGGAATGGGATATAAGATCTGGAGTGTTTTATCTGCTCCAAGACCAATGCTGGTTTTGGCACTTCTCTCACTCTAGTCAGTTGCAAAAAAACAAGCAGGTGCTAGCAATCTGAGAAACCACATGCCAGCTACAGCTGCTTCAAACCGATTCAATTACATCTGCCTGAATAGTCCCAGGACATCAAACCAATTGAAGAGATCCATAGGTTGCAAGGAGACATAGTCAGTCTTGATGTACAACTGTCCCTGAAATAACTACCTGTAAATCTCCAGGTTTTAATCTAAGGGTCCATTCCATCACCAGGTATAGGAGAAAAGACAGGCAGAAAAATGTAATTTTTATTCACTTTAAAATTAAAAATTGGTTGGAGAGAGCACAAAAGGCCCCTTTAAATTTTCATGTTTTAAATCTGACAGTAGCTGAGGTATTAAGAATACTTTGATACTCTGGTTTCTCTTCATATCGTATAAATCTTTCGCCTTTTTAAAAGAATACTTTGAAACAGCCTGATTTTGTGAGAACATTTCCCAAATCATTGGGTACAGCACATTTACAGAACATGCTCTTGGGATCCGGACTTCGCTCCAAACCTTGTTTGTACAAAAAGGGGCCAAGCAGCTGGGAAATTCTGGAGTGGAGTGTGTCCTCATTAGTTCCCATCTGCCACCAGAACTCAGCTCATGGCAAGTTTGGCTAAGTCCTGGTGTACTCAGGTCCAAATGTGGGTCAGTTTTAATTACACTATACAGAATTCAGTGTGCAGTTTTTAAATCCTTATATTACAGCACAGAGGAATGGGCAGCTCTCCAGCTAATCAATTTTTTAAAAGTACATATATAAAAATTTTAAACCAGGCTAGACAGACAATGGGTGGGAAAAAAAAATCTAATAAATGAGTATAAGGGTTACTTAAGAGAATTATTAGTGAAACTGGATCATGAGCAAGTTCTCCTTTAAAACTTCAAAGTGAGAAACAGTTTTCACTGATAAGGTGAGAATCTTATATAAGGTACCCAATGTCCCTTGCTCTTTAGTGTGAAGGAGTAACAATAAGGTTGTGGTGGGCAGTTTATAGTAAACAACTACAAGAGCGCTGGATTTCACATAAGCAGAGATATTCCCTATTTTTGTTCTTCACACCCGTTTTCTTCCAATGTTTATCACTCATGGCAGGCACTGTATAAAAGAAAAAAATCACAAGCTACCTTGTAAAAATGAAAAAACAAGCATGAGGGAGAGGAAAGACAGAAAGAGAAAAGGAGAGCAGACAGCACACGTGCTGAGTAGTAGACTCTGGGCATGACTTGGCCCTCAGGGCCATCTATACAAATGGGGGCCAGAACCAACCCATGCAGTCTATATTCAGAATCCATTCTGTCCAAAAGCTTCATCAGGTACAGGAGAGCTAAAAGACTAACCCCTCAAAGACAAATGTCAGTAAAAATTTCAGGAGTGAAGACGATTTGGCATGTATGCAAATACATAACGTATCATTTTTGATGGGTAAAATGTCCTACGGTACAAGGCCTAATGACAAAAAAAAAAAAAAAAAAATTGCTCATAGTATTTTTTTTTTGGGGGGGGCTTTTGACTGAGTTGTTATGAAACTTATCCATTTAAAAAGCACCATGGAATGCTGGTTCAAATACCAGCATTTAATATTTACTAGATGTGTGACCTTGGACAAACTGCTTGTCCTCTCTGGATTTCGTTTTCTCTCCTGTAAAATGGTGAAAATATCATCTACCTAATAGGATTGTTGTAAGGATTACTAATAATATATATAAAACATTTGTAATATGAAAGTCACTTGATAAACATTGGCCATTTAAACGCAACAATTATGAGTTGAATTGTGTACCCTTAAAAAAAATAATGTTGGAGTCCTAATCTCCAGTACCTCAGAATATGATCTTACCTGGACATAGGGTCCTTACAGAGGTAATCAAGTTAAAATGAGAACATTAGGGTAGACCCTAATCCAATATGACTAGTGTCCTTATAAAAAGGGATAAATTTGGACACAGAGACAGACTCTCATAGAGGGAAGACAATGTGAAAAGACATAGGAAGAAGCTGGCCATCTATAAGTCAAGGATAAAAGCCTGAAATAGGTCCTTCTCTCAGCCCTCAGAACAAACCAACCCTGCTGACAAACACTGATTTCAGACTCCTAAATTGTGAGAAAACAAATTTCTGTTTAAGCCACCAAGTTTTTGGTATAGCAGTCCTAGAAAACTAGTATTCAGCTAAATAAAAATTTCATTAATCATCAGTGTTTCCCTTGATTCATCATGGCAAAAACTGTACATTTGACATTAGGCAAGTCAGCTATATTACGTATGGTGAGTAATGATCAGTTCTATATACTTCAACAAGTTCATGGAAAAATAGAATTAAAAGTAAATACAAATCTTTCCATGAACTTGTTAAGTACCCTCACGTTATCTAGTGCTCTCCTCCTTATGTTTACGGGATCCATTTCTGACTGCTGATCAGAAAGATGCTGCTGCAATATAAACAGCTTGGCAAGGGAAAATGGTTTACTGTAATTAAGATCATCTAGTTTCTATTAAAGATAATTAAGGGAAAATCATACATATAAATTCACAAATCCACTTTTCTACTATAGAGTGAGTTTGCACAGGAGGGAATCAGGACATCTTACCATGTTAATTTTCTTCTCAAGAAAACCTTACACAGCCGTTGACTACTATGCTCACTGAACCTGGGGCTGCTTAAATTGTGACAACCTTGCCAACGGGACCACCTTTAGTTCACCAGGATGCATGTGAGAATACACTAGTGAGTACTGTTGGCAAGAGATTAGTCTTAAGGGTATATGACTTTCAAAAGAGGGGTGATAGTTGTCTGGGGTTGTATCAACAGGCCTTCCATTGCATGACACCCTTTCAGAACCAACAGACATTAGAGAGAATGTGATTTTTTTAAATCTCCTTCTTATGTTTTTCTTTAAACAGCCCCAGCCTTCTACAGTATTGTAGCATGAGTAGTTAGAAACTGCGGATCTAACCATGCTGAACTAATATCCTCAACTGCTATCATCAGATCCATAACTGACAAAATTAACTTTCTTAATGGTTGAATCCCACACTTCCTCCAAATTCCTATACTGCCCATCACAACAAATTTTATATTTCAACAATAGAACAGAGAAAAAAATTAATATGTAGGGAATACTAGTGGATATTATACATCAAATAAAGTATTTTATGTACCTAATCTATTTTAATCCTCACATCCAAGGTAGACATTGTTACTACAACATGAGAAAACTTGAGGCTTAATAAGCTTAGGCAACTTTTATCAGGTCACACAGCTACTAAATTGTGGACCTAGGATTCCAGTGCAGGTCGATTGGAATCTAAAGCTCCTAAATTCAAACTTAAGCAAGAGATTTAGAATCCAGGTATCCTAAAAGCATCACTGGCTTCCAAGATGTTGACTTATTTAAGGTATTCACACACTCCTTTTAAGCATCTGAACTCACATAAATAGTAGATGTCTCCTTGCTAAACCTGATTCTGCTTATTCTCCTAATGAAAAAACCAATGCTATTCACAAATACAAACAAAAAGGCTTCAATCAATTTAGATGAAATTAATCTCATTATAAGAATACATTAAAAAAATGAAATTAACATAAAATCCAGCATTTCCAGTTCTTGATCTACACCCCAAAGAATTGAAAACAGGTTCTCAAAGACATATTTGTACACCCACATTCATAGCAGAAATATTCATTATAACTAAAATATGGAAGCAACTTATGTCCATTGATGAATGAATGAATAAGCAAAATGTGGTATATACACACAGTGGAATATTAAACAGTCTTAAAAAGGAAGGTGATTCTGACATGTGCTACAACATGGATGAACCTTGAGGACATTATGCAAAGTGAAATAAGCCAAACATAAAAAAGACAAATATTGTATGTTTCCACTTACATGATTACTTAGAGTAGTCAAAATCATAGATACAGAAAGCAGAATGTCAGTTGCCAGGGGTTGGGGGTAAGGGGAAATGGGGAGTTATTTTTAATGGGTATAGTGTTTCAGTTTTAGAAGATGAAAGAGTCATGGAGATGGATGATGGTGATGGTTATATAATCATTATGAATGTATTTAATACCACTGAACTATATACCTAAAAATGGTTAAGATGGTAAATTTTAGGTCATACGTATTTTACCGCAATAAAAAAAATAGGGAAAAATAATAAAAAGAACAAATGAAGGTCTTTTACATTCAATACACCGATTTATGATTTTTACAATCTATTTTTAAGTTCTGGAAGCAAAGGTAACATTGGATTGAACCTTTGAAACCATCTATGTGACAATGTCAAAATGAAGATCCCTGCTTCCAGGCAGCTAGATCGTCTCTCTTCAGTATCTAAGTTGTAGTAGTGCTGACGGTGATGATACCAGTGATGACAGAATAATAGTATAGCTAAGATGTACTGAGTACTTGCTATGTGCCAACCACTGGACTAAAAATTTTACATGTAGTGTGTTATCCAACTCTCAACAGTACAAAATATGACACAGATATTATTATTTTTCAAGTTTTACAAATGAGGAAACAAAGGAACAGACAGATTAGGTGACTTGACTGGCCTCATACTAATAAATGTTGAAGCCAAAAAGAACTCTGTTGATATATCTTTGTCTACCACTAGCCTGTATGCTCTTTGAGGACAAAAACTTTGTTTTATTCACCTAGTTAGCACAGTGAGTCTAGTAAATAGCAGACATTCATTTACCTTGTAAAATAAAAGACAGAAAGGAAACAAGGAAGGGAGGGAAACCATGTCAAGTAAATGGATTAATTCATTGATGGTTTAATGATGGTCATGAGTGTGGTTCTGAGGGTTTTAAAAGGGGTGAAGAGCTAGCTCTTTTTCTGCTTCTGCCATTTTGCCATGTGATACCCTGAGTCACTGCAGTTATCACCAAGTAAAGTCCCTCACCAGATATGTGTCCTGAACTTTGGACTTCCCAGCCTCCAAAACTGTAAGCAATAAATATTGTTTCTTTACAAACTACACAGTTTCAGGTATTTTGTTATAAGCAACCTAAATGGACTAATACAATAGGCATCCTATGTTCTCAGTAAATGTGTATTTTCTTCCTTTATTTCTTTAACCCTGAAATTCACAGGGAAACCTGCAATTATGCCCAGAAATCCTAGGCTTGACAATTTCTCCCTCCTTGAGATTCCATACTATAATTCCTGGTACAGGCCACTGAAGAAGCTGCTAATACCTGCCTGGTCTAATGATTAATTCCCTAGCTAACACATATTCTTGGCTCATCTCTTAACTTCTAATATTGAGACTAACAGAGGAATATAGTTTAATGTACCACACTAAGGTTCAGGGGGAAAAATTATGTCCTTGATATTGGCCTCTTACCCACTGGTGTAAACAAAGGTGAAAGAAAAATTATTCCCAGAGGACAGATACTTCTAAGCCTGAAAGTACCCATAAATGGCATCAACTAGTGGTACTAAAATTTGAGAAACCTAAACAAGATGTTTTGATGCACCAGAAATTGGCTCTTTGTGCAATATGTGCCATTCTTAGTGACTGCCTTATGCCACACAAAATGGAACTTTAGAAGGGCCTATTCAAAGCAGGTCTTAACTGCTCTATTTTGACTCTAACTTTGCTTAGCTTTACTTCTATTTATTTACAGTTATAATTTAGTTATTAATAGAAACAATAATTATAAATATGTATACAGTAAACACAGAGTCCATTATTTCTACTTAACAAAATAGTTACAAATATTTAATATGTTCTGATCTTATTTAATCCAAAGAAAGTCAATACAAATTTTATTTTTGTGTTTTTAGGGAGACAGAAATAGGGGGAGAGAGAGAGAAACATAGCTAATGTTCAGGAAAGCTAAGACATAAATCATATAACACAGAAGATTTGTTTATTCCTGTGCTGCAAAATATTTCCCAAGTGACAAGTAACTTAACCACAGTGCCTCAGCCATGGGTGTACAATGGAGAAATATAAAGCCTTTCTCATAGTCAGCAAATATAAGTACAAAGCACATTGCAGATAGTGTTGTTTCAACTTCTGATCATAATAATCAGAGCCGATCAATTCCTATATATTAATTTCTACTTTAAGGCCAGTATTCTCATCTCTATGTAACCAGCAGTATGAAAACTAAAGTAAGTCCATAAAGACTTATCCAAAACATACAGTAAGTAATAAGTTTCTAGCACACTATACCTCTATTTCTAATACAACTCCAGAAATGTTTTATTTATGTATGAATTTACTCAACATTTATTGACCAACTATTATGTACAAGGCATTGAATTAAGGGGCTGCGGGCACTCCTCTGCTGACCTTTGTACCTATGTTTCCTATTCCCAATGAAGTTAGTTAAATTGATATGATGACTTATTTAAAATGAAAAAATAAATTCCAAAAAGGCCAATAAAAGGAAAAGACACACCAGCTCTAAAATATAAGATTTATGTTACTAAATACTGATGGAAACTCCTTAGAATACTTTAATATGTTAAGAAGAATAAGGCGAGTCATTGAATAAGTTTTCAATATAAGGAATTTGAGACTATTGAATAAATTAATTAGACACCTTTTATACTGATTTTCAGCTTTTTGTATTATAATTATAGAATTTTATCTAACTAGTATAAGATACAGTGTATAATACCTCACCTATATTAAAAATGCAAATATTTGTCAGAAAATATATGAAGCTATTAACTAAAATAAACTTAATATCAATACCAGTAAAACTTAAGAAAAAGTAGCAGGTATCTAGCATTTGATTAAATTAAAGGGTAATATTCCAGTCTTAAAATCTACATCTGGATTTTTAGACCTTCTTCTAGAATTACAACTTAATTTTCACTTTTTCTCTCTCCCTTCCACCTCAACTGCAACAGAGACACATGCACAAATCAAGAAATTATCTTACAATACCCTTAAATTTTCTTAATATGCCCCATGTGTCCACTAATAGCCAAATGCTTTCAAATCTGTTCAGCTAAATAGATCAATAACTATATCAAGCCTCACATAGTGGGGCTGCCAAGATGGTGAAATTGAGCCAAACACAAATGTCTCTATGAGTACAAAAATTATCATCAACCCAGTTATCTAGAGAGATCTACTCTCCAAGGTATCCTTCAGAGAAGTTAGCATACACAGTATCTAGGGCAGTCAACAGCTACTTAAAAAAAAATATTTGAGAAGCAAAACAAAGGAGGTGGAGAAAATATTTGGGACCCAAACCAGTGAGTTTTATAATAAACCCATTAGATAGTTCAAGGTCTACATCAAGTAAGAATCTTTCAAACTCAGAGTACACAAAACACGTAACAGCAAAGCAAACTGCTAACAAGCTTCTCTGTGTGCTCACTCATATGACACAGCTGCAAGCAACAATTGAGCAGGTGCAACCAAGCTTTTGAGAATTCCTGCCTGTTGCCCAGGAACCACAACACCACACAGTTGAGATTTTAAACAGGTGCAAACATTTTTTTCCATTCATCTAGTGCTTGAGACAATACAGCAGACAGTACATCTGCAAATCACTCCTTACCTAAAGCAACTACCACAGAAAATAAACTCAAAAGCAACAAAAAAAGTTTAAAAATAAAACAGTACCGTCAAAAACATAGTGGTTTTGCAATACTCTGGTCCCACATTACCAGTCACTTTAATAGTACAGTGCCATAAAATACTCCTAATCTGTTCACCAGATGAATGCTTTCTAATTAAAATTATTTTGCCTCATCAAATCTTAAAAACATTTATTTGATTCTTACAATAGAATGAAATGAAATGTACATATAAAATGTACTATCCTTGGAAGTTGTCAATATTTCCAAGTATCCAAAAATTAACATTTTCCATTATGAAATATGTAAGTAATTTTAATGCACAAAAATGTAGTAACTTGTCAGAACACAGATTTACATAGCTATAGGTAATCTATATACATACCTGTGCAGCTATTGGGCACAAACAGGCTTGCAATATGTCAGGTACTCTGAAATGCAAAACAAATATATCATATAAGTAAAAATTAATTTACTGAGTTGGAACCAGTATTTATGTTGAGACAATTTCCACAGAAAAAGTAGGAAAAATTGCAGTGCATAAAGAGGTTCATTATTAATATTTATATTTTCCCTATAGGTTATTCCAGATCACTCTAAATTCATATGTGTGAACATACACACAAAGTTCCTTAGCAGTGTTATCAAAAACAAGTACCAGCCAGGAACTATGACTTACCACGGCCTCTGAAACGCAAATGCTTTCTTTCACCAGAGGACGAGGCAAACACTTAAAAATGATTTTTTTTTTTTTTTTTTTGGTATTCTTCCAAGAGTATTGCCTTCCTAATACAAATATGACTGCTGCTTTCTAAAATGAAACTACTCAGATTCATCTGCACTCAGTTTGGATAGAATATTGGTGAGAAACAGAGGTGCTTTTGTAGAGCAGCCCACAAAAAATGCATAAATAAATAAAAGTAAACTTGAATGTTCATTAACACTAAGTTACAACAGCAAATAAAAATGAGATTGATCACTACAAGAAATGCTAACATCATACCAGATACAATGCATAATACCTCAATTCAACACACTTTAACAAAACTGCCAGTGAAGTAGGTTTCCATACAGAAGATTATATAAGCCCAGCTTTAACAAAAGTATGCAGTTTACAATTAGACTTGAAAAATATTTGGATGTAAGTGGAAACTTTATTGCAACACACAGCCTCCAAACTACAGTGACCCTTAAAAATATTTCATAATTCTTCTGAAAGCAAACTAATATGTTTAATTTATATACTTCTTCTGAGTATAGTTGATGACAGCAACACATTAAAGTCAGTAGAACTAATTAATAATTGCTTAAAAGTCTGTAAAGGTAATAATCAATTTTAATGATGGCTCAATGAACTAGCATCTTTATATACTTCTGATGAGAGTATGAATTGCTAAAAGGTTTCTGAAAAGCTACTGAGTAACATGTATTAAGAACTTGAAGTAAAAAATTTTTACTCAGAAATTTTAGTTCTAATAATCTATCTTACATAACCGAAAACCAACAGAAATTTATGTAAAAAAGATAATTTTTATGATAGTGAAAAGTTATAAGCAACCTAAATTTCTAACAAAAGAAAAATAAAGCATAGCACATCTATATAAGGGAATATTTTGCAACAATTCGCAAGGTACTTTAAAATAATATTTTAAATTTTATGACAAAATTCAAATTTATAATATTATAATAATATATAATGTTATTTTAACATGCAAGACACCAACTGAATGAACACTATGAAATTACATGGATGAGGAAAAAAACAGAAAACACAAAAATATTAAGATTGGTTATATCTGGATCATAAAATATGGATGATTTTAATTTTTTCTTTTTACTTTCATATAGTTATTTAAACATTACTCTTAATGTTTATCAAACTAAAGTAAAAGAAGCTAGTTGGCAGGGTAAGGGTAAAAAATAAAGGTTAAAAAGTGCTATATGGAAATCATAAATCTAATTTTCCTAAAACAAATAAATTCAGTCACACGTAAAATCCACTAAGTGAACCTACAGTGAAAAATTCATTCTCACTGCTACCTCATGGGGGTACAGCCCAGGTCTTTTTTATCCTATTGCTTTAGAATCTACACCAGTAACTCCATAACACATTTTTAACCATCTTAGTAATACTTCTTTAATTATGCAGAGTGAAATGATGGCAAGAACAATTTAGGACTGCAAATCTGTTCAATCTAGTACAGACTAATTTATTCACTAAGTCAGCAACATTCAATGAGCATCTACTATGTACACAAGTAGTACAAGTACATAAAACATATGCACAAGTACTGTGTTTGGCATTACGATGTTCTAAAAGATAAATTAGGACACATCTTACCTTACAGAGGGAAAAATTTTAAAGTACTAAAAGTTAGGTACATTCAGCTCACATAAAGATATAAAAACAATAAACATAGTTCAAGGCATTTGTGACAAATCCGGTATACTTTAAAGCAAGAAAACATATATCAGGTTTATTCTTTTATATTATTGAGCAAAAGCTAATGTTTAGGGTTAAGTATTACATATTACATAGTAGCTAGAAGAGAAGCTTTTGAATGTTTTTGCTACAAAGAAATGACAAATGCATGAGGTGACTGATAACTTAACTACCCTGACCATATTGTTATATGACATATATACGTATCAAAACATCAGATTGTAGGGGGGAGGGGGGAGGAAGGAGGGAGGGAGGTTTGGGAATGGGGAGCAATAATCAGCCACAATGTATATCGACAAAATAAAATTTTTAAAAAAACACATCAGATTGTACTTCATAAATACGTATAATTATAATGTGTCAACTCAAATAAAATTTGTTTTAAAACTTATGTTTACCTTTGAAAAATCTCTATTCGGCTCCTTTGTCCATTTTTTAATTGGGTTATTTTTTTTTTTACTGTGTAATTAGTCCCTTGTCAGATGCATAGTTAGCAAAAATTTTCTCCCACTCTGTAGGTTGTCATTTCACTCTATTGTTTCACTCTGATTGTTTCCTTTGCTGTGCAGAAGCTTTTTAGTTTGATATAGTCCCATTTGTCTATTTTTTCTTCTGTTGCTTATGTTTTCAGATTCTTGTTTATAAAGTCTGTGCCCAGACCTAGTTCCTGAAGTGTTTCTCCTATATTTTCTCTCAGTAATTTTACAGTTTCAGGTCTTATACTTAGGTCTTTAATCCATTTTGAGTTGATTTTAATATATGGTGAGAGGTCCATGTCTATTTTCACTCTTCCGCATATGGGTATCCAGTTTTACTAGGACCACTTATTGAAGAGGCAGTCTTTTCCCCAATGTATGCTTTTGTTGCCTTTGTCAAATATCAGATAGCTATTTTTCAAAGGAAGACATACAAATGACCAACAGGTTCATGAAAAAATGCTCAACATCACTCAGCATCAGGGAAATACAAATCAAAACCACATTGAGATATCAGCTCACCCCAGTTAGACTGGCTATAATCAAAAAGACAGAGAATAACAAATGCTGGCAAGGATGTGGAGAAAAGGAAATGCTCCTACACTGTTGGTAGGACTGTAAATTAGTACAACCACTATGGAAAACAGTATGGAGGTTTCTCAAACAACTAAAGATATATCTTCCATACAATTCAGCAATCTCACTTCTAGGTATATACCCTAAGGAATGGAAATCATCATGTCGAAGGTATACCTGCACTCCCATGTTCATTACAGCTCTGTTTACAAGAGCCAAGATATGGAGCCAACATAAATGTCCGTCGATAGATGACTAGATACGGGAAAATGTTGTATATATACACCATGGAATACTACTCTGCCGTAAAAAAGAATGAAATTCTGCCATTCACTACAACATGGATGAGCTTGGAGAAACTTATGTTGAGTGAAATAAGCAAAGCACACAGGGAAAAATATCACATGTCCTCACCCATGAGCGGGAGCTAAGAGAGAAAGAAGGAAAGAAAGAAAGACCACAGTGGTGCATTGGACTTGTAGAGGGAGAAAGCATACCTAGGGATACAAAGTGAAGTGGATGGAGGTAAGGGGGATGGGTGAGTGGTCAGGGATAATTGGGTAGGGGACAAGGGATATAATCGCAATTTGTGGTAATGGGCATGCTGCCCAGTATGGATCTGGCCATCACAAGTTGGGTACAAGTGGTGACAGTCAGCTTTGCACCCCATGAATATTCATAACCAATAAAAATAATAATAATAAAACATGTTTAGGTAACACAATAAAAAAGTCACTCATATTAATTTGTATCACTTACAAAATGCACTAGTAAATTACTTTAAGTATTTAAGTTTCTTCCTTATGTGTTCTACTATTTTGTTAATGGAAAATTATATAACCAAGAATGAAGAAATATTGTTCTAATGTAGGATGTTGGATGTGTAATATTGTCTCAGATTATCTAAGGCAACATAAAACATACATAAAACATATGCACAATTATTAACAGATTTATTGGCAACCAAAGTAAATAAGTTAGTTGCTTGTTAATCCTGCCTAAAGACTGTTATGACAAAAACCACCAGGGAAAGAAAAGGAGATATGGCAAACCACTTTTGTTATGGAGATAAAACAATGCAGTAGAGATTTTCCCAGTAGCAGTTTAATTTCCTTGTGGCCTATAACCATAATCAGCATTTGCCCTTCTATAGCCAGTGCCATAGGATGGTCCTAAGGTTGAAGTCAGAGGGGTCAATCTGTGTTAGTGGTGACAAGCACTAAGAGAAGCTATTCATGTGATCAATCATCTGTAGACTGAGGCTCATAGGAATTCTGGAAAGCAGCGGAGTAATGAGGTAGAATGGTGGTTACATGCTTAGCTTTTGCCATAAGACAAACCCAGAATCGAATTCCACCTCCCCCTCTTCAATTGTGTTATTTTGAGCAAGTTACAATTTCCCTGTCTATAAAATAGTGATCACGTTACCTACCCTATAGCATTGTTTGTATGAATTACATTATAGGCATGTAAAGGAACTAGCGCAGTGTCTGCCATAAAGTAAGCATTTGCTAAAAGGGAACTATTAGTATACTATCATAGTTGTATGAAGAAGGGAGAGGATGTCTATCCCTTTAAGCTAACGGGTTAAGCTAAGCAGAGTGTGAGGAGATAAAGACAGCTTGCTCAAGATAACACCCTATAGTCCAGTAGGTTATCCAATAGGTAAGCCATGTGCTGAATGTTCACAAAATTCTTCTGAATCAGGAAACACTATAACAATAGTAATAGCCATAATAACAACCCCAACCAGCATTTTAAAGCACCATTCCTGTTACTGAAGAGGAAGAGAGTAGGGTCTAAATAATATGTGTAACAATATAGTTCAACTTCTCTGGGTGAAAAATCAAGGATAATTTTCCATATTTAACTGAAACAATCAGGAAAAGGAAAATAAGGATAAAATGAATGTAATTACTCAACTGAAATCAGAACAAGTTGTTGTGGCTCCTTAACAAACATGTGTGGGCAGTACCCTTTTATGTATTCTAGAGAGCCCCTGCAAATGACCCAAGCTCACATATATAATATAAGGTTTGCAAACATAAATAAAAACTGTTATAGTCAGTTTTTCTCTCATGGCTTGGAAGACAGAGACAGATGCATACTGATATTGTTCTAGTCTTTATTTGTGTTTTGATTTGAAGGACAGCACAGATCCTGAATTGTTAAGTGGTGTGTCTTCCGATTCTCACACAGATTATGTAATCCCTAGAGCTGTTTGGGTCACATGGGGTGAAGTTACTATCAGCATCATTTCAGATGGAGATATACTATAAAGTGTTGGTTGTTCTTTTTTGGTTTGTGTGTGTGTGTGTGTAAGTTCTTTTTACTTCTAGGTTGGCACAGCTGTATTTTCCAATGGGAATTCAACAGGTCCAACTCTATGTTATGGAGTGCAGGGAAGTTCATCTTCCCTCTGTACTTGTTGGGCCTAGCAAGAGATGCCTCTTGAGCCACTAATAAATCTAATTGCTAATTCACTTAGGGCACGAAAAAGGGCCTCATCTGGGAGAGGATGGGATCTGTGGGAGCGGTAGCTCCATAAAAGAGCTCTGAATCTAAATTTAGTCTAAAAAACATTTCCCCCCCATGACTGAGTAATCATCCTCAGGAGCATTTTAAGTGCTTTACATTTTTAATTTGACCTATTTTGAGAAAAGACACTATGTAATCCAAAACTATTTTATTTTATTTTATATATATTAATTAAGTTTTTCTGGACCCACTACAGAGCTGGGTGGTCTATTCCTCTTATATTGTTATTATAAAATGTAGACTTTAATCATCAATAAAGCTAATTTTATTTTTGAAAATTGAGGTGCCCTGACTTCTGTGGTTTATCTGAACAGGAAGTCCTATGAAGAGTAAGAGGAATTATCATTTTTAAAATAGACTTGCTTATTTTTGTAAATTACTGAGATAGATTTAGCCCTCATGCTTAACAGCTATCTATCAGAAAGAGAAAGTATGAGAAGCATACTTTATGCTTTTATCTACTTATCAATTCTGTGAACTGAAAACAGATAAGGAAGGAAAAGGAAATCATACGATAAACACCTGTTAACCCAAGAGCACAGTTTGTCTGTCTAGACCTTAGGTCAGATTAGCTATGATAAAGCCATAAAATGCACAAAAAACTGAGCTTATTTAAAAAAATTTAAAAAATAGAAAAACTTGCTTAATTTGAATTTCCTTGTATTAATAGCTACCACTTAAAATTAAACAATTTAATATCAAATTTTATATATAAATATGATGAATTTGAACTCTCAGGTAGAAACCTGATCTACAATACACTGAATGTTAATAACATTATTTGTCCTATAATCCACACTTCATAGTGTATTAAGGAGAAAATAGTTGCTTTTTATTATAGATAATTGTATTTAAATTTGACAGCTTCTCAAATGAAAGCTTAAAAAGTAGTCAAGAAAATAAAACTAGAATTTAAATAAATATTAAGAATTATATTTTCAAAATATTCTCAAGTTGAAACTATGACTATTGAAACAAATGACTTATCTCAGAAAATGTGAAAATTCTACTATCCTACTTATATACATCCCTGGGGTCTTAGTTTAGATGTTATTTCCTCCAGAATGTGATGTCCTATGTTTAATCTTGTCATAATAATCATCACACTGCATTACAACTGTCTTTCACATAAAACTGTAAGTTGAGGACAAGGGTTTTATCTAATTCACCATTATATCTCTAGTCCTTAGCACAGTAGCTAATATATAGTAGGTATGCCTTAAATATTGGTTAAAAGAATGTTAAATGTACTGTGTTATTAGCTTACTAGTTATGTGTCTTAGGGAAATTTTTATACCCTCCCTCATACTCAAATTCATCATATTTTAAATGAGGGGATTTTACCTAACATACAAGTTTTTATGGTGATTTAATGATAGTACACACACGAAAGTAGCTGGTAATAATTCATGGCATTTAGGAGAAGAAGCTCACTATAAATTAATTTCTTTACATTGGCCAGCCAGTGTCTGCAGCAAGACAGAGATATAATTTGACCAAAATCCCAGGATCAGACATTTTAGGCAGGGAAAAGTAGAAGAAACATAGGTTCAAAGTCAGAGGAAAAACGGAAGATACAAGGGCTCAAAGGCAGAAAAAAGTAAGTAGGTATTAGGGACAATAAGTTAAAACAGTGTAAGACAGATTAGTGGGAATATCATAGCAGTTAGAAATGGAAAAAGATTTCAACATAATAGAAAAATTGACAAGAAATCTATTAGCTTTTCCCTTAGGTGACACAGCCTTCCCCACACATAAATAAAATGATTGCTACGATTATAGTTAGTAGAAAAATCAACTGAAATGTACAATAAACACACATTAGAGATTTAACATTCTTCACATGATTTCACATTCTGGAAACTCAGCCTGTGTAAATATAGACAAGAACTTTATTATTTACTAAGATAAAGCAACAACATATCTTCCTTTATGTACTATCTGCAGAGGTATAAAAGACAAATGTGTAGTAGCTGTTCAAGCACAATTACAAGGCAACAGAATGTAAAGGTTGGCCAATTCTTTGTGTTTTGTGTTCGCCAGAGAGTGGCTACCAACATTGGTAGAGAAACTTGTACCATAAAAACTTTATTGGAAATTCCTTTTTTCACTTAGTTGCTTTCAGTATTCTCACTAATTTAGTCAAACTTACGTCAGCTCTTTCATTAAAATTGTTTTCTGTCTAAAGCATTATCTGTGTGTGTGTGTGTGTGTTCTTTGGTCACAGATGAAGAAAGAGAGTAAGAAGTTTTAGGTGCACTGCATATCAAAAGTAATCACCATGCCTACATACTTTTCAGGGAGTACCTACTTGGTATCAATAAGCTCGTAAAGAGTTCATCCGAATTCATAGCCTTTATCCCCCAGAGATAATAAACTGCTTTTTAATAATCTCTATTCCCTTCAAGACAATGGTCTTCAGGAGGCCTGGAATCTTGTCTACATTTCTTTCTTTTGTATCATCAGTACCTAGTTCAGCCATTGAGTACAATACACAATATTGAATACACAGCCATTGAATATTTCATTTATTTATTAAAAATATTTATTGAGTAATTACTGTGTGTCAGACATTGTTCTAAGTGATGAAAACATAGGAGCAAATGAAATAGATGGAACTCTGGTCTCATGTAGATTATATTTTTTGTGGCTGATTGACAATAAATATACAGAACGATGGACAATGGCCCATGCTAAGGAATTAAAGTAGGAAAGGTGAAAAGAAAATGCTGGCATTGGGGAGTTGGGGTTGAAATTTTAGATAGGGCAACAAATGAAGAAATCACTGAAATAGCACATTGAAGTAAAGACCTAAAATAAATGTGGGAATAAGTTAGGCAGAAATGCCTTGGAGAAAAGGCATCCAAGCCAATGGAAGAGGAAGTATAAAGTTCCCCAGGCAGGACTATGTTCTTGTGTTTCCTGTAAAACGTCAGAATAGATTTACACAGAAATGTTTGTATTAAAACACAGAGATCCTGTATTAAAAAGAGAAAACATTCAAACACAGATATATACAAAACTTTTAAAATGCTGATCTTACAATAAAAAAATTAAAATTCCAAGAACACAGAGCCAGGTCTTTTGGAATTATTATGATGCTACCACAACATAGCAGGAGAATTATCCAACTCAGTAACCAGGAAAACTTAGAGGCACAAAGCAGGTTTGTAATAATTGCAGTCACAAGAATGGCAACCTTGTAACATATCTAGAGTACTAAGAAGAAGTAAATACACTTTACCAGAACACCTTCAACAACAAGGCCAAGTGGGCATCATACAGAAAAATAAAAAACTTAAATGAGGAATAGCTCGCATATCAAAAATATCAAATACACGAGGAAAGGATCTTCAATGAGTCCACAGACACAAAAGTGATTTAAATCAAATATGAACATTAAGTTAAAAAAATGAATAGGGTACAGTCTTAAGAAGTGAAGTAACAGAATATTAATCTCAGACATTCCTGGACAAAATGGTAAAAATGATAAATTTTAAAAAGAAAAGGCAAAAGTAAAAAAAAAAAAAAAAAAACTATGCACAAGGAAGGTCTGACAAAAAATTTGTAAAACTATTGTCATTAAATATCTGAAATGATACAACAACACATTCAGTGCAGCTAAAGGATGAACCACTAAATTGAAAGATAATTCCAAGGAATTTACCAGAATAAAAAGAGAAAAATTAAAAATATAAAAAAGAAATTAAGAGATATAAAGACAAAACTAAAAGCTCCAAGATATATCTAATAATTGTTTGAGAATGAGAAAATAGAGACAAAAAGGCAATATCTTAAGTGATGGTGGATGTTTTTCAGAATTCATGGAAGATATAAAACCTCAGATGCATAAAGGAGAAGTCCCAAGAAAGAGAAAATAAATCTAAACCTGGACACATTATAAGGAAATTTAGAACACTGTATCATTCAGGCACCAATCAGGGAAACATAAACCACTCAGAGTATTTAAAACAAGACAATGTAAAGTATGGAGTAGAAGAAGCTGATAAGTGAGCCAAGGGATAGTGACACAACCTAACCTTGCTGTAATGACATTAACAGCAAGGACAGAGGGCCAAAATGGAAAGTACTGGTGGGAAAATTCAGCATTAGCTGGGGCTACTGAAGACATGAAATTGTCACTGGATATGTCACCTGAGGCCAAGAAAGAAGAAATATTTTCATTTCTCCTTTCCTGCCATCCTCCAATCGATTGCTCAATGATTCCTATTTGCTGAACCTAGTCAGAAGAAAACTGACTTGGGAGCATAGGAATTTCCGCTTGTAGTAATTCAGCTCTCCTGAAAGATAAGTAAGCAAAATAAGAGAGAGGACCAAATCTGAGAGCCCAGTAGTCTAGAACCTGTATAAGTACCAAAGACAAAGAGTAAAGACAGATTATCTACAGAGGAAACTCAACTAAACAGATAGCTGACTTCTCAATAGCAACAACAGCATCTATAAAACAATGGAATAATATCTTCAAAGTGCTAAGGAAAAATAAGTATCATAAATTACATATTCAGCTAAACTACCATTAAAAAGTGACAATAGAGTACATTTTCAGATGAAGACCAAAAGTTTACTTATCATTTATCTTAATTAAAAGAATATAAAGAATATAAATTATTATGAAGTAAATTTAATCCAGAGTAAGGAATTGGATGAAAAAAGAAATGGGAAACAAGGAGGATGATAGTGGTGTGCTGGTTAATATTTAATATTGGCTCCTAAAAACAATGAACAAAATTCAACAAAAAACCCAGATTTGTAGTGTTTAATGATTTTGATGGTGTAAATACTATTACCACGGCCAATCAAGCTATGAATGCAGTGTCACTGAATACAAAGTTGGAAAGAGATGCACACAATCAACTCTTGCCAGTCAAACATAATGAGCTCCAGCCCACCACTAAAGATGAGGACCCACCTAGAAAATTTTAAATGATTTTTACTATATAATATTAAACAATACCGGTTATGAAAAGGGATACAAAAACAAGTTGAATCTAAAATAGTAGACAACACCAATATGTAACATAGGGGCAGGGGTAATGAAAGATAAAATATTCTGAAGTTTTTGTATGGTTTGAAAGAAGGATAGAAATACATGGTCAAGTGGGAACATTAAATAAAGGAGGATTATTAAATATTTAAAGGTAATCACTGTTAGAAAGTTAAACAAAAATGTATAATTTTCTTAAGAAAACCTAATATAATAGTGTATAGGAAAGAATTTAAAAAAATAAAGAAAATGAATAGTAAATAGAAGGCATAAAGTAGATTATTAGTAATTAAGCTATAAGAAATCATAATAGACATAAACCAGCCAAATTTCTGATTAAAATTTAGCAACAGTTTGAATATCAAAAAGTTTCGTGACATGCTGTTTATGAAATACATGCTAAAATATAATAAAACAATATTTGAAAGTACAGGAATGGTTAAACTGCAGCAACTATATTAGTGTCCAGGAAACTAAATTCTAAGTGAAAGCATTATTAAGGAATACAGATGGTCACTGTAGTGGATTGAATTATGTCCCCCAAAACTCACTGCAGCTTGAATTATATCCCCCAAGTTTAATGTATTACAAACTTGGCCCCCACTGTGACTGTTAAGAGGGTGAGAAATCCTATTACGGTAATTGAAAGGTAGAACACTGAAGAGATTATTAGATTATGGGACCATGCGGCAGTGAATGGATTAAAAAACGGTGGTCAGGGGCATGGTTCTGAGGGCTTTAAAAGAAGAGAGAGTAGGGTCTGTCTCTCTCTTTCTGCTCTCTCTCTGCTCTCTCTCTGCTTCACCATTTTTGCAATATGATACCCTGCCATCACTGTCGCCACCACCAAGTTACTCACTGGATGTATTCCCTGGACTTTGGACTTCCCAGCCATAGAAATTATAATTAATAAATTTTGTTTTCTTTCTAAATTACCCAGTTTCAAGTATTTTGTTATAAGCAACAGAAATGGACTAATACAGAAAATTGGTACTGGGTGCAGGGCATTGCTTATAACAAACAGGACTTGGGACTTCCCAGCCTGAGAAACTATAAGCAATAAATTTCATTTTTTTGTAAATCACCCATTTTCAAGTATTTTGATATAAGCAACAGAAATGGACTAATACAGTCACTAAATAATGAAAATGAAACAACTCATCAACAATATATAATAAAATGTTTCTCTAAGCATCAAAGAGCACAGACATAAAATACATAAAACACAAAGAAAAAAATCCCCAATCATAATGGACAATCTTACCATATTTCTGTCATTAATTGCTAGAGCAAATCAGTAATAAAAAAAATTATTGATAATTTAACAACTCAATAATCTAATTAATAAATAATAAAGCCCTATACACCTTTCAGGAACACATGAAAAATTTACAAAAATTTACCCTATATCAAACCACAAAGTAAGTCTCAACACATACTAAAGAATTAAAATCATTTTATCATATCCTCTTATTCATTAAATATGTCTCTCCACAAAAATATCTCCAATAATAATTTTTTTAAATTAAAATTTTATATAAATCATGGATCAAAGATTAATGGAAATTTGAAAATTGAAATATATATAGAACTGAAGGACGATGACTACAATGTATACCAAAACTCATGGAATGCACCGAAAGTCCTGAGAAATGCATAGCTTTAAGTTCACCTGTTCAAAAGAAAAGACTAAAATTATTGAGAAGTTAGAAAATAAAACCAAAGTAAAACCAAAAACAAATGTAAAAGCAGAAAATTACAAAATAAAACCAGGAATAAATGAAATGAAAATCAAAAATATAAAGACAGTCAATAAAATAAAATGTTGGTTCTTTGAAAAGACTACTAAAGCAGACAAACCTCTGGGAAGCTCTATCATAAAAAAGAGATGATCCAAATAAATAACATTAAAAGAAAAGGACAAATGTATTTATTTTTATTTTTATTTTTTGAATTTCATTTTACATCTCAATATACATTGTAGTTGATTTTCATGCCCCTTTACCCATTCTTCTCCATCCCCCCCCCACATCATATCTGTTCACTTGACTTAAACAGTTCAAGGAATTTTTGTGATTGTTGTGTCTTCTTCCCCCCCTTTATCTGTTTGAGTGTTTATTTATTTGTTCGTTTGTTTGTTTATTTTTGGCTCCCACAAATAAGTGAGAACATGTGGTATTTCTCTTTCTGTGCCTGACTTGTTTCACTTAATATAATTTTCTCTAGGTCCATCCATGTTGTTGCGAATGGTAGTATTTTGGTCTTTTTATAGCAGAGTAGTACTCCATTGTGTAGATATACCACAGTTTCCTTATCCACTCGTCTGATGATGGACATTTGGGCTGGTTCCAACTCTTGGCTATTGTTAATAGAGCTGCAATAAATACTGGAGTATAGGTATCCCTTCGGCATGATGATTTCCATTCCTCTGGGTATATTCCCAACAGTAGAATAGCTGGGTCATATGGTAGATCTATCTGTAATTGTTTGAGGAACCTCCATACGATTTTCCATAAAGGCTGCACCATTTTGCAGCCCCACCAACAGTGTATGAGAGTTCCTTTTTCTCTGCAACCTATCCAGTGCTTAACATTCTTAGTCTTTTGGATATTAGCCATTCTAACTGGAGTGAGATGGTATCTCAAAGTGGTCTTGATTTGCATTTCCCGGATGCTGGGTGATGTTGAGCATTTTTTCATGTGTCTGTTGGCCTTTTCAACAAATGGTACTGGGAAAACTGGATACTCATATGTAGGAGAATGAAGCTAGATTTACCATATAACAAAATCAACTCAAAATGGATTAAAGAATTAAATATACATCCTGAAACAACAAAACTCCTTAAAGAAAACATAGGGGAAACACTCCAGGAAGTAGGAGTGGGTACAGACTTGATGAAAAGGACCCCAAAAGCACAGGCAACTAAAGGAAAAATAAACAAATGGGATTATATCAAACTAAAAATCTTCTGCACAACAAAAAAAAAACAGAGTAAACAGACAATCAACAGAGTGGGAGAAAATATTTGCAAAATATACATCTGACAAAGGATTAATATACAGAATATACAAGGAACCCAAACAATTTTACAACAAAAAAACAAATAACCCAATTAAAAAATGGGCAAAAGTTCAATTGGCATTTCTCAAATGTATTTATTTGAACATTTAAAATTATTACTCAATACTATGAATAACTTTAGGCAATCATTTGAACTAAATATTTAAGTTATTTTAAAGCTTAGATAAAGCAAACAGTTTTGTAGAAAAATATAACTGGCTCAAGAAGAACTAGAAAACGTGAATAGACAATTATAAATAATAATATTACAGAAGTAATTAGAAATTTATATAAACACACACACACACATACACACACAAATTACCCAGCCCAAATACATTTAAATATAAAATTGAATAAACTTCAAAAACCAGTTAAGATCTACATTATAAAAACTGGACTATAGAAAACAGGAAAATACCTCAACCCTTGAATAACACCCTTAAACACTGATATCAAAACAAGATAAAGGCACTTTGAGAAAGGGAAATTATAATAATGAGAATTAAGGAGAGGTACAATCCAGTAAAAACACTCAGAAAAAGAAAAGTAACAATAACTATGATTTATTTAGTTTCTATTGTTTTGCTAAGAGAAGAGTTTTTTATATATTACTTAATTTAATCTGTATATCAGCCATGTAAGGTAGTTTATCTTCATCTTTATCACCGTTTTATAAAGGAAGAAAGTAAAGCTCAAAGAAAAAAAAAAAAAAAACAGGCTCCCAGTTATAGATCTAATAAGAGTCACAGCAATAGAAGAGGACTAAAGCACATGTACTTAAACACTATTTTATACTGCTTACTCATATCTTTAAAAGTGTGTTCCTATAGGACATTATATTGTTTCCCTAACACTAAATCCAATTTTGAAAGAAATATAACTTTTGGCTTTCAGCAGCTTCACTATGATGTTCCTAGGCATTGTTTTCTTCAAATTTATTGCATTTGGGGTTCAATAAACTTTTAGAATCTATATGCCTTTCACAAAATTTAGGAAGATTTGTGACCTTTATTTTTAAAATAGTTAAATATTTTCCTTCTCCATTCTTGTTTTTTAATTACCTATATGCTAGACTTTAAAAAATCATGCTTCAGGAATATCAACAAGAGGGCAGATCTCCCACTCATATCTCCATACAGCAAAACTAATTTTGTAGCTATCCGTAGACAGAAGTGCCCTTGTGGGAGCCTTAAGATTCATGTGGCAGGCTATAAATGACAGTGGATCCTAATACCTAAGAAGGCCATTTTGAGAGAGCAGAACCATACCCAGGAGACAGACTTGCCCACAGTGGTTCTAGCTCCAGACCTGGAAAGGGCCTCCCTACCCCTGTGGACTAAGCTACAATTCTGTTTGGCCTTGGTCTTGGTACCAAAACCATCTACCAAAGGGCTTAGGAGTCATGCACACTAATGCCTCGGGTGACAGGACTGCCAACTTTGGTCTTGGTTATAGACCCTGAAAAGACCCTGAAACTCGGTTCCAGCTCCTCTTAGCTGTGGTCTGAGAGCAGCGTTGCCAGCACAGGGAAAAAGAATTCAAAATAACAGTCTTCAAGAAGGCCAGTGAGATGCATGAAAACACAGACAACTAAATGCAAATAGAAACACAATTCATGAACAAAATATGGTTTAATAAAGAAAGAGGAACTGTAAAAAAGAACCAATTGGAAATCCCGGAGCTGAAGAGCACAATGACAGAAGTAAAAAATAATAATTAAAAAAAATAATAAAGACCTTAAACAGCAAACTTAGTCATGCAGAACAAAGAATTCGTGGGCTAGATGACAGGTAATTTAAAATTAGCCAATTAGAGAAATAAAAAGAAAAAAATATTGTAAAAGAGTGAGAAAACATAAGGGACCTACAAGATGACATCAAGTCTACAAATATATGAATTATGTAAGTCCAAAAAAGAGAGAAAGAAAGGGAAGAAAAGCTAATTTAAAAAAAATACCAGGTGAAAACTTCTGAAATCTTGGGAGGAATATGAACATTCAGATTCATGATGTATAAAGAATCCCAAGAGAGATCAACCAAAACAAAAATACTCCAAGACACATTATAATCAAATTGTCACAGACAAAGAGAAACTCTTGAAAGAAGTTGAGATAAGAGACTGGTTCCATATAAGGGAACTTGCATAAGGCCTCAGTGGATTTCTCAACAAAAACCTTACGAGCCAGGAGGGAGTGAGAAAATAGATTTGAAGTGCTGAAAGGAAAAAAACAAAACAAAACAAAACAAAGCAAAACAAAAAACCAAAAAAACTTACACCAATCAAAAATACTATAGTCAGTAAAGCTGTCCTTTAGAAATAAAGGAGAAATAATGGCATTCCCAGACAAGCAAAAGCTGAGAGAGTTCATCCCCACAAGACCTCCCTTACAAGAAATGCTATAGGAAATTCTTCAAGGTACTAAGCAATAAGACAAAAACATATGAAAGGATTAAAGGACACTAAGTAATAAGACAAAAACATATGAAAGGATAAAACTCATTGATGAAGATAAATATAAATAGTCAATATAAAAAGTTGTGAAATGTGGTATCAGTAGGATAAAATGCAGAGGTGGAGTATAGAGTTTTTATATGCAATGAAAGTTGATATCAACTTAAATTAGAATGTTATAACTGTAAAATGTTTTATATAAGCCCCATGGTAACCACAAAGAAAAAACCTGCGGTAGATACACACACAAAAAAATGAGAAATGAATCATGGTATACCACTTCAAAAACTCAATAAATCACAAAAGAAGAAAGCAAAATTGGAAGAAAAGAACAGGAGAACTACAAAACAGTCAATCACAATTAATAAAATGGCAAGAATAAGTCCTTAACTATCAATAATTATTTTAAATGTAAATGGACAGAACTCTCAAATCAAAATTAGCTGAATGAATAAAAAAACCAGATCCAACAATTTTCTGCCTACAAGAGAGTCACTTTAGCCTTAAGGACACATAGACTGAAAGTGAAGGAACAGAAAAAGATATTCCATTCAAATGGTAACCCAAAAAGATCAGGGGTGACTATACTTATATCCGAAAGTATAGACATTCAGTCAAAATCTGTCACAAGGGACAAAGAAGGTCATTACATAATAATAAAGAGGTCAATCATCCATATATACTTTTAAGTATATATGCACCCAACATTGGAGCATCTAAATATATAAAACAAATATTAACAGAACAGAAGGGATTAAGAGACAGCAAGGCAATAATAGTAGAATAATAGAAGTGGACTTCAATATCCCACTTTCAAACAATGGATAGATCATCCAGACAGAAAATCAATAAGAAAACAGTGGTTTTGAATAACACTGTAAACCAAATGAACCTAACAGACATATACAGAAAATTCCATCCAACAGTAGTGGAATATACTTCTCAAGTGCACATGGAACAGTCTCCAGGGTAGATCATATGTTGGGCCACAAAACAAGTCCAAACAAATTTAGAAAGTTTGAAATCATCTTAAGAATCTTTTCTGACCACAGTGCTATAATATTGGAGATCAATAAGGATAATTTTTTGAAAACTCACAAAAATGTAGAAGTTAAACAACATGCTCATGAACAACCAATGGTCCAAGGAAGAAATCTAAACCAAAATCAAAAAGTATCTTGAGAAAAATGAAAATGGACACACAACATACCAAAACTTATGGAATACAGCAAAAGATATGCTAATAGGTAAGTTTCTGGCAATAAATGCCTACATTAATTAATTTAGAAGAAGGAGGAGAAGGCAGAGGAGGAGGAGGATCTCAAATAAACAACTTCACACCTCAAGAAGCTAGAAAAAGAATAACTAAACTCAAAGTCCTTATAAGGAAGGAAATACTAAATAGAACACAAATAAATGAAATAGCAACTAGAAAAATGATAGAAAAAATCGATAAATCTGAGTTGTTTTTTTTGAAAAGATAAAGAAAATTGACAAACCATTAGCTAGACTAAGAAAAAGAAAAAAAGAAACAAGACTCAAGTAGAAAATATACAAATGAAAAAGCACACATTATAACTGATAGCACAGATCAACAGACTAGATAACTTAGAAGAAATGGATAAGTTCACAGAAACATATCCTACCAAGACTGAATCACGAAGAAATAGAAAATCTGAACAGACCAATAACAAGTAAGAGAATTGAATGAGTAATAAAAAAGTCTCCCATCAGAGAAAAGCCCAAGACCAGACAGCTTCCTAGGTGAATTCTACCAAGTATTTGAAGAGAATTAATGCCAATGCCAATCCTTCTCAAATTCTTCCAAGAAATTTAAGAGAAGGGAAATGCTTCTAACTCATTTCAAGGCCAGCATTACTTTCACACTAAATCCAGATTAGAATGCTACAAGAATAGAAAATAACAGTCCCATATCCTGAATGAAAATGGATGCAAACATCCTCAACAAAATACTGCCAAACCAAACTCAAAAGCACATGAAAAGAATCATACACCATAGTCTAATGGGATTTACCTCTGGGATGCAAGAATGGCTCAACATATGCAAATCAATAAATGTGATACACCACATTACCAGAATAATGGATAGAAATCATATGATCATCTCAAAAGATGCAGGGAAGCATTTAACAAAAGTCAACATCCTTTCATAATTAAAATGTCTCAACAAATTAGGCATAGAAGAAATGTATCTCAACATGTTAATGGTCATATATAACAAGCTCACAGCTAACATTATACTCAAAGGTGAAAAGCAGAAAGCTTGTCCTCTAAGACTGAGAACAAGACAAGGGTACTCACTCACTACTTCTATTCAACACAGTACTCAAAGTCTTAGCCACAGCAATTAGATGAGAAAAAGATATTGGAAAGGAAGATGTTAGATTGTCTCTGTTCACACATGATATGATCTTATATACAGAATAATCTAAAGACTCCACCAAAAAACTGTTAGAACTAATAAAGAGATTCAGTAGCTTCAGGATAAGAAATCAACATACAAAAATCAATGTATTTCTATACTCTAAGAAAGAACTATTTGAAAAAGAAATTTTAAAAACTATCTCATTTATAATAGCATCAGAACGAATAAAATACTTATAAGTGAATTTAACCAAGTTGTAAAGAATACGTACACCAAAAACTGTAAGATATTGATAAAAGAAACTTGAGGAATAAACAAATAAATGAAAAGATTGCATGGTCATGGATTGGAAAAGTTAATATTTTTTAAAATGTCTATACTATCCAAAACATTTTACAAATTCAATACAATCTCTATCAAAATTCTAAAGACATTTTTCACAGAAATAGAAAAAGCAATCCTGAAATTTGTTTGGAACCACAAAAGACCCTGAAAAACCATAGCAATCTTGAGAAAGAACAAAGGTAGAGGCATCAAAACAATATGGTACCAGCATAAAAACAAACACATAGACCAATAGTTTATGAATTGAGAGCCCAGAAATAACTCCACACTATTATGGTCAGCTAATCTTTGACAAGGGAACCAAGATTACACAAGGGGTAAAGAAAAGTCTCTTCAATAAATGTTTTTTGAAAAACTGTATATTCACATGCAAAATAATAAAACTGAACCCTTGTCTTACACCATATACAAAAATGAACTCAGAATGTATTAAAGACTTAAATGCAAGATCTGAAAACATAAAGTTCCTAGAAGAAAATACAGGGAAAAATATAGAGAAAAATGTCCTTGATATTGGTCTTGGCAATGATTTTCTGGATATGACACCAAAAGCAAAAGCAAAAATAATTAAGTGGAACTACATCAAACTAAAAACCCCCTATATAGCAAAGGAAGTAATTAACAAAATTCAAAGGCAACCTACAGAATGGGAGAAAATATTTGCAAACCATATATCTGATAAGAAGTTGATATTTAAAATATATAAGGAAATCACACAACTCAATAGCAAAAAAAAAAAAGCCAAAACCCAATTAAAAAATGGGCAAAGGGCCTGAATAGATGTTTTTTCCAAAGAATAAATACAAATGGCCAAGAGGTATATAAAAAGGTGCTCATCACCTATCTTCCAGGTGGGCACATGTTGGATTTTCATCTGACTGCTAGTTTTCAGGTCCACATCTTTGTCCCTGTTTTTTGCAGGTTTCTCTAACCATCCCACCCTCTCCTCCTTCCCTGGCTAGCTCTGAAGTCCTGCCTGCTATGTGGCTGGCCACTTCCTGCAGTGTGATCCAAAAGTAGCTTAATTCCCTACAAGGAGCAAAGCCTGAGGCACATGGCTTTCTCTGTTCTTTCAAAGTATTTACCTCTTCCTGCTATATATTATTATTATTATTATTTATGTATATATACCTTTTAGAATGTATCACTTCTGGTATTATAAACTTCCTAAAGGCAGACACATCACTCTTGCTTACATGTATGTGTCTTACAGTGGACAGTACAGCACCTTGTAACAACCAGGTGCTTAATAAATGTTTGTTTAGTTTATTTGAATTAATATAATTCCAGGCAGTTGGAAAAAGCCTTGTTTACTTAACCTCTTTTTTGTTACTAAACAGAGGTTTTTATGAGAAGAGAGATCTAAAGTTCTCAGTATCTTAAGCAATATTGCAGCATCTTTTCCTTGAAATTCACAACACATTGCTTATTGCTTAATCCTCAAACTTAAAATCATTTTTAACACACCAATCACAAAATTATTCCACTCATCTGAACTACTAATGTAAACAAGCTTCTTATCTCTGTAGGTAAGACAACTTCAGATGTCAGTTCATAATTTGCTTGAGATTATGTGTGGGAGCCTACTTTTTTTTTTTGGCACTTGTACGAAAGGCATAATCTCTCTCTCCTGATTTATTTTCTTTGGGCATGAGATCTCGGGAATTTGCCAGATTTATTTTGTAGAAATCATACAATAAGCCTCATACAGTAGAAGAAATGTTATACTTTGCCTGTGAATCTTGGTTTATAGAATGCGAAAAGGAAGAATGGGAGAAAGGCAACTAACATTAAGTTATATCCTATTTTGTTCTAGGCATTTAGAAAATGTTCTCTTGTTTAATCTCATTAAAACCCAATGGGGTATTAACACCATGTAATACAATAAAGGAGTGAGGTTCAAAAAAGGCCAAGTTACTTTTGTGATGTCACATATCTAACTGGTAGCACCATGAGTTGGTCCCAATATGACTCTGAAGCTTCTCTTCATTCCCATATATCTTACTTTTGTTCAAGTCTCACTTTTAAAAAGTAGCATGCTTCCTCAGGATTACAGCTCTGGTAGACAGGATACTCTCCTCAAGCTCTTTCTGGGCAACTTTGTTCTGCACTGATTGTGTTAATGGCCACTACCTTTCCAGATCTAGTGTCGTGGATTGCCTGTGACACAATAAACTGAAGTAGTATTTGCCTAATATACAATTCAATTCACAGAACTGATTTCAAACGTAGTGAGCCTCACTACCAAGGTGGTAGCAGCAGCCTGCCCATAAGCTGATCAACAAAATCTTGACTTTGCTATAATGATTTCTGCTCCTTGGAGTCTCCAAGGTACACTCTGCAATTTCTGGACATATAACCTTTCCTTCTTAGGCTTCTCACCCTGCCATAATTATCCTATGTAGTTCCTTGACATCATAGATATGGTCAATCTCTAGGCCTCTCTAATTTTCTGCTCTTTCAACTCCTTTTACATTGTCTTTCTCACCCATCCCAGACCCCACAACACATCACTTTATTCTTTTGGTACTACTCTCAATTCACTTCTTGGTTTTCCTCTATCTAACTTACCAAGCTCTCTTAGTTTAAATCCTGAGATGAGAATTTTAGTATAAGTTATTTATTTGGGAAATGACCCCAGGAAACACTAGCAAGGGAGAAAGTACATGAGGCAGAAAAGGGAAATAAGATAGAATGACTGCAAAGATAGCCATCAATAGTTCCTCAGAGCCCTGTTCTGGCATGTTTCTGTTCCCATCAAGAGACAGAATTTGTTTCTTCCACTCTTGAATTTGGGCTGGCCTTAGACCCTTTTTTTTTAACCATTAGAGTGCAGCAGAAGTGATACTATGCCAGTTCTGAACCAATGCTGTAAGAGTCCTGGCAGCCTCCTCTTTTCTTCTTGGAATGCAGACACCATGTAAAAAAATCTATGGCTAGATTAGTGAATGATGAGAAGCCATGTGTTAAGAGAGAGAGGCCCAGACAGACCTCAGCCATTGCACCCATCAATTACACTGAGGCCCCAGACCTATAAGTAAAGCCATCGTTGGCATTCTCACCCCACACAGGCTCCCAGTCAAGTGCAGCTACATGAGTGTTCCCAGCTAATACCAAGCAGAGCAGAACTGCCTAGCTAAGACCAGCCCATAGAATTTTGAGAAATAACAAACTCTTGTTGTTTTAAGCCACTAAGTTTTAGGGTAGTTTGTTGCATGGCTATGAATACAACAGGAATGAAGCCAATAGAGGATGTATTTATTAAGCAAGTTACTGCTATGGTAAAAGAGCTCAGTCCTACTGAATACTCCAGGAAACAGTATAGAACAGTAACTCACAGTTATCCCATGTGAAGAGTGAGGATGTAGGGTACTTATTCACTAACTTACTACCAGTTATTTTTGTAAGCCTTCTTCTTGTGACATTAACTCTTTGGCACTTCAAGACTGCCCAACACATGAGCCAAACTTGCTCATGAGCCGTGATAAAAGGACTCAGGTAGAGACAAGTAATAGCAATAAGCAGTCTCCAGTGGCAAGAGGTGAGTGGTGGGGGGAAACAGTAAAAGCACCAACGAAGGTGAAAACACAATCCTGGAGCAGTCCAGTTCTCTGCCTTCTCCACTCCTAAACTGCATAAGTTGAAGTGGGTCACACCAGCTTACAGTTTATAACCACTATACATCCTTAGCCTCTAAAATTAGGTGGGCCCTAAATGTTGCTTAATAATTTTTTCCAAGTTTCCCTAATCAATTCTCCTTAGTTTTGTGTTTGACATCTGTTTCAAACGTTTTCTCTTTCCTTAAATCTTCTATTCCACCCATCCCCTTTCAGTATCAGAAGAGAAATCTTTTATCTGTCCAAGTGAGAAAATAAAGGATATGCGATCAACTTTTTGCTACCTCACTTACAAATGACAGCATTCATATCCATCCTTCCCTACTAATACCACAGTAAATGAACAAGGTTAATCCAGCATTAGCCCAGCACCTCTCCATCACTGGAACACCCACCTTAGAGTTTTTGCCCCTTCCCCCTTTGCAATTGCCTCTCTGTCTCTCTTATGTCCCTAACACATGAATGCGATTACAATACTGATCTGTTGAAACCCTACACCTCTAGGCCTTTGCACATACTGTTCCTATTGCTTAAAATGTACCCATTTCCCCCTCTTTTCCACCATTCCCAGACTCTTCCCTGGAAAACTCCTCTTCATCCTTTATACTGCAACTTAGCTGCTCCCTCTTCAGGGAGTCTTCTCTGCTTTGGGGCCCACCGTTCCTCAAATCTATGCTTACCTCTATCACAGCACTTCCCTCTATATTGAAATTGCTCATTCCCTTTTCTGATATCCCCCCTTTTACTACCACTGAATGAATGCCCCTACAAATCAGGTATTTGTCTTATAAATTTTCGAGCCACAATCTCTGTCTGGAACACAGCTGGACTTAACAAATATTTATTAAATAAATAAATGAATGGAGACCTCTCAATCTTCTCTTCTTGCCATTCCAGAGTAACTTTAGTGAAAGCTGTATGTGAGAATTAAGTGTACTGTGGCTCTTCCTCTTTTTTACTTTTAGCCTTCTGTGAAGTATCATACAGCCAAACGTATGATAAAACTGAGTATCTTTTTAATTAGCATGCAGTTTAGTAAAAAATAACATCAAAATGTACTTGCCTAGAAGCTCAGGGATCCATTGCTAACTTGAAACTTTTTTGTCATAATGCTATGGCAAAATAGACTTCAACACTAGCTTTTAAAATCGAATTATTTCTCATCACCAAAAACTCAGAATTTATTAAGTTTTAAAATGATATTCATAGATAAAAATGCATACTTGAACACTCACAGTGAGCTTATTTAAGAAAATGTTTCTAGAAAGGTAAAATAACCTCCTTTTTTGTAATTAGATTGATGGGCCTAGCAAAATCAGTTTAATAGGTATGATTTGTATTTTCATCAAAGAATGAGCCGTCGACTTTAAGACAAGTGGAAAAAATCAATTTGGGCATATGGTCACTTCTAAGCCCTACTACTTAGAGTCTTTCTTTAAACAATAGGCCAGATTCCCTGGGAAAAAATGTGAAACAAAGAAATATTTCTCTGCCTCCTCTCTAACATGTTCTCAGCAACTGGGAAATGTGGGACATATTAAGACTGTAAGGTAAAATTAATCCCATTACTTTAGAATGCCTAAAATCTGCTCACAGTGATTCTTACCTTCTCCCTTCCCCACCATGCTACCTTTTGGAAAAGGTGACAGAGTTGAGGGGGCTTTTAAAGGCTGATTTTAAAGGAAATAAGGACACTGAAATTCCACTCCAATTATTTTTATTTCCTGTCATCTTTAACCCAGAATATATGTTAAATTATAAAGGCTTTGTGTTCTTCACTAAAAACATCCTTCCAATTAAGATTTTTTTAAAAATTTAAGTTAAAGTGAAAATGCAGAAAAGAAGGGTAAAATCAGATTAGCAAACCACCTTAAAAACATTGCATTTTATAAAATTTGGTAAAATTTATGAAGAGGCATGTTTTCCAGTCTGTTTTCTTGGCCTGCGGATACCTGGGAAATAATTCAGTTTGCCATCCCCTGTTCCCAGATCAACTCACTCTGTTCAGCTCCATCTTCAGTCTGGCATATAATTACTTCTTCAGCTCCTGTGCTATTTGGTTTTAAGCACCTCTTACCCCCAAGGCCTCATGGCTCTAAGGGCTTGTTGAATTTAAACAAGCACATTTAAGTCTTTGTCTTTAAATGAGTAAAATAAAAGTCTTAACACCTAACACAGAGTACTCTTTTATCCTTCTACACTCTAAATGTTCATGTTATAATTGTCTACCAGATCATAATGAGTATCTATCCATCCTCAAAATCAGAGAAAGGAGAATTCATTCTAGAGGTAAATTTACAATAAATGGTTTTATTCTTGATTAGCTATGTGTATTTGGGGACATAGAGATTGGCATGTGCATAATTTAACTACTTAATAAGAATTGGATAATCAGGGACACCTTGGAAATAAAGATGGGAAAAAGGTAGTGGAGGAAAAACAAAAGAAAAAAACAAGCAAGATTGTTAATAGAAAATAATTTAAGACAACTAAGAGAAGAAATTTCTAACCTTACCTCTCACCCAACAAACTCTACACACTCACACATACTCCCACTTATGGGTGCCCACACACACATGCATGCACACACACACATATACACACAGACACACATATGTAATATAATTACAGAAATGTTAAAACTATCTGCCTTTCCTGAGAGACAGATGAGAGACATGGATTCTACTATTGCTGCTACTGACAAATCATAAATAGTTTCTATGGTCTTATTTTAACTAGAATAAATGAGTGATCATTATATTTGTTCTGCATTCTTAATTTACCCCAGACATAGGTAGATGAGTATTAAATGAGACCCTCATTCAAACACACTGTCAAAATGCCACAAAAAGTGTAAATTAGAACACTATGTACCACGGGCCAGAATAATGATTATGTGCTGTGTCAGTTTGAAATCTTTGGTGCCAGGATAAATTGGGTGCGCTGATATTTATTGAGGGGAAAACCTATGAATGACAAAGGTGAGCAGTGAAAGCAGGGAGAGTGATCAGAACATGATTCAAGTCTGACACCTATTAAAAAAAGAAAGGAAAGGAGGCATTTGGTAGTAAGAGCCTCATATGCAGAGAAGTTCTAAAGTTGCCCGTTAGAAGAATCCCGTGTTGGGCAGGAATATCCCAGTTCTTTATTTTTTATTTATTTATTTATTTATTTATTTATTTATTTTTAAATTTTATTTTGTCGATATACATTGTAGCTGATTAATGCTCCCCATCACCAAAACCTCCCTCCCTTCTCCCTCCCCCCCTCCCCCCCAACAATATCCTTTCTGTTTGTTTGTTGTATCAACTTCAAATAATTGTGGTTGTTATATCTTCTTCCTCCCCGCCCCCCGGTTTGTGTGTGTATGTGTGTATGTGTGTGTGTGAATTTATATATTAATTTTTAGCTCCCTCCAATAAGTGAGAACATGTGGTATTTCTCTTTCTGTGCCTGACTTGTTTCACTTAATATAATTCTCTCAAGGTCCATCCATGTTGTTGCAAATGGCAGTATTTCATTCGTTTTTATAGCTGAGTAGTATTCCATTGTGTAGATGTACCACATTTTCCGTATCCACTCATTTGATGATGGGCATTTGGGCTGGTTCCAACTCTTGGCTATTGTAAAGAGTGCTGCGATGAACATTGGGGAACAGGTATACCTTCGACTTGATGATTTCCATTCCTCTGGGTATATTCCCAACAGTGGGATGGCTGGGTCGTATGGTAGATCTATTTGCAATTGTTTAAGGAACCTCCATACCATTTTCCATAGAGGCTGCACCATTTTGCAGTCCCACCAACAATGTATGAGAGTTCCTTTTTCTCCGCAGCCTCGCCAGCATTTATCGTTCATAGTCTTTTGGATTTTAGCCATCCTAACTGGGGTTAGATGGTATCTCAATGTGGTTTTGATTTGCATTTCCCGGATGCTGAGTGATGTTGAGCATTTTTTCATATGTCTGTTGGCCATTTGTATATCTTCCTTAGAGAAATGCCTACTTAGCTCTTTTGCCCATTTTTTAATTGGGTTGCTTGTTTTCTTCTTGTAAAGTTGTTTGAGTTCCTTATATATTCTGGATATTAATCCTTTGTCAGATGTATATTTTGCAAATATTTTCTCCCACTCTGTTGGTTGTCTTTTAACTCTTTTAATTGTTTCTTTTGCTGTGCAGAAGCTTTTTAGTTTGATATAATCCCATTTGTTTATTTTTCCTTTGGTTGCCCGTGCTTTTGGGGTCGTATTCATGAAGTCTGTGCCCAGTCCTATTTCCTGAAGTGTTTCTCCTATGTTTTCTTTAAGAAGTTTTATTGTCTCAGGGTGTATATTTAAATCCTTAATCCATTTTGAGTTGATTTTAGTATATGGTGAGAGTATGGATCTAGTTTCATTCTCCTGCCTATCGATATCCAGTTATCCCAGCACCACTTGCTGAAGAGGCAGTCCCTTCCCCAGTGAATAGGCTTGGTGCCTTTGTCAAAGATCAGATGGCAGTAAGTGTGTGGGTTGATTTCTGGATTCTCTATTCTATTCCATTGGTCAGTGTGTCTGTTTTTATGCCAGTACCATACTGTTTTGGTTATTATAGCTTTGTAGTATAGCTTAAAGTCAGGTAGTGTTATGCCTCCAGCTTTATTTTTTTTGCTGAGCATTGCTTTGGCTATTCGTGGTCTTTTATTGTTCCATATAAATGTCTGAATAGTTTTTTCCATTTCTGAGAAAAATGTCTTTGGAATTTTGATGGGGATTGCATTGAATTTGTATATCACTTTGGGTAGTATGGACATTTTCACTATGTTGATTCTTCCAATCCAAGAGCATGGAATATCTTTCCATCTTCTTGTATCCTCTCTAATTTCTCTCAGCAGTGGTTTGTAGTTCTCATTATAGAGATTTTTCACCTCCTTGGTTAACTCAATTCCTAAGTATTTTATTTTTTTGGTGGCTATTGTAAATGGGCAGGCTTTCTTGATTTCTCCTTCTGCATGTTCACTATTGGAGAAAATAAATGCTACTGATTTTTGTGTGTTGATTTTGTATCCTGCTACTGTGCTGAAATCATTTATCAATTCCAACAGTTTTTTTGTAGAGGTTTTAGGCTGTTCGATATATAGGATCATGTCATCTGCAAACAGGGACAGTTTGACTTCATCTTTTCCAATCTGGATGCCCTTTATTTCCTTCTCTTCTCTGATTGCTCTGGCTAGTACTTCCAACACTATGTTGAATAGGAGTGGTGAGAGTGGGCATCCTTGTCTAGTGCCTGTTCTTAAAGGAAAAGCTTTCAGCTTTTGCCCATTCAGGATGATATTGGCAGTGGGTTTGTCATATATGGCTTTAATTATGTTGAGATACTTTCCCTCTATACCTAACTTATAGAGGGTCTTTGTCATGAATGAGTGCTGAACTTTATCAAATGCTTTTTCAGCATCTATAGAGATGATCATATGGTCCTTGTGTTTGAGTTTATTAATATGGTGTATCACATTTATTGATTTGCGTATGTTGAACCAACCTTGCATCCCTGGGATGAATCCCACTTGATCGTGATGAATAATTTTTCGTATGTGTTGCTGTATTCTGTTTGCTAGTATTTTAGTGAGGATTTTTGCATCTATATTCATCAAGGATATCCGCCTGTAGTTTTCTTTTTTGGTTATATCTTTACCTGGTTTTGGTATCAGGATGATGTTTGCTTCATAGAATGAGTTTGGGAGATTTGCGTCCGTTTCAATCTTTTGGAATAGTTTGTAAAGAATCGGTGTCAATTCCTGTTTGAATGTTTGGTAAAATTCTGCTGTGATACTCCTGACGTGCTCAATCACTGGCCGGAAGCAGCCCCAAAGAAGAATGCCTTCAGGGTGAATGCTGTGGTGGATCCAAAGGTGTGGCCACTGGAGGCTTTCAATCAACTGTGCTCTCCATCACAGCTTCTTTCAAAAAGGAGAGCTGAGAAAGACACCTGCATGGCCACCACATATTACTTTACTCCACATCTAGAAATCTACCCCAAGGAAGTAATCTAGATACTAACACAATAATAATTACAATAAAAGCTTTATGTAAAAAGAAACTCTCATCACAGTCTTTTTTAAAATAACTGAATTCTAGAAACAGCTTAAATGTCCAAACATAAGGACTGGTTAAGTAACTATGGTATATCTACTCAACAGACTATGCTACACCTTAAAATGGAAAAATTGCTTACATTTTAAATAAAATTAAAAGTTGATACAACATAGTATAACTAGTAAGATTAAGATGAAGAGATTTGAAAAGATTTTTTAAGACTGAGAGAAAGTAAACCAATACGCTAATAAGATTTCCAAATTTTCTTGAATACAATATATAAGCTTTATTTGGGGAAATAAAGTATTTGGAAAAAAGCAAGATATTTAAAATGATTTAAAATGGAGAGTAAGTACAGGAAACATGAAAATATGACAAAGGAAACAAAGAAGATAAGACAAAAAAAAAATCTGAACAATACTGTTTTTATTTGCAAAACATCGTTAAGCAAAGCCAGAGATGGGAATGGAAAGGGGATTTTTTTATTTTAATCATGGTATTGGGTTTTTAAATGAAAATTGATGTTTCATATGCTTTTCTATGACTGTTTAGTATAGGTGTTCTACCATCACTATAAGGACTGCCTTCTGCATATGTATGTGCGTGTTCATTAGTGCATTCATTTTTCAACATACAATTGCACAGTTTTTTGAGAGTCATCATATGCCAGGCACTATGCAGGCAAATCAAAGGTTACAGTGTAATGTGTAAAGTGTATGACTTAGCCCACTATTCTAAAATTACTTACAGGAAGTGCATATTTCAAGCCTATATGACCCATGTCCTAAAGATACCTGTCCATTGAATATAGTACACTTCATTGCCTTTTCATACTCTCTTCAATCTGCACGAGTGATAGAGTCTGATTACAATCTGATTAATTCATATAAACTAAAAAAGGGGGACATTATCCATTCATTTCTGACCTTCTTTGGACCATGGAAAGTATCCTGAATCCTACTGTCTGCCAAACCCTCTCAGGGTAGACCTTTATTTAGTCACAAGCACTAGTTTCATGACAGATAACTGTCATGCTCCCTAATTAGACAAACATGTCTTCCAGGACCATTTGAATGATATCTCTCATATAATACATACCTATCTTCTTATTCAGGTTACACATTTCTTTTCTCTTTTAAAATCCATCAATAAATGATCTGTGATCTGTAATTAATTTAATGATTATGTGAATTAAAATAATGCATGTCCTTTTAAAGGAATTAATATTTTCTATATTTATGTTAGAAAACTGGCCTTGGGTGAATAACATCCATTCCCTGAATTTCATAATGGCTCAAGGATAAACTGTTTCCTCTTTGTGATTCAGTAAGTTTTCTCCAAAGGACCCTACTGCTTCTCTACTCAACAATGAGTAAAATGCATTCAGAGACCTTAGGAGACCTATTCTTAATAAGATGAAATCCTGTCCCAGTTTGTTAAATTCACTGAATTTATAACTCATTGTTACTGATGAAGGAATTAATTCAAGCTTATTACTGGATCGATCTCCTAAAACTCACAGAGCAAATCTGGTGTCATTTTTAAAAACAAAATAACAAAAATAAAAATACAAAGGAAGCTGGTAAGTCACACATAGGAGGGCAGACTTCATATTTATCATCATGCAAACTAGAGAACAGTTTTATTAAAACTTTTCTATGCATCTGTGCAAAGCTATAGTCATCTGCTATTATCAGCCCCAATAATGATGATAAGGGTAACAATAATAATCTACTACCTCTGCATAATAATTTTTTACTTTGGGAAAAGACTTTCACATATGTCTTTTCATTTGGTTCTCATAACGACTCTTTGAAACACTTAGGCAAATGTTTTAAAATGTCTCATAGGAGGAAATTAGAGTCCAGAGAAGATAAGAGACTGGCCTGACAGTAACATGTAACTGGAGCTAGATTATTGGCCACCTGACTCTCACTTCAGGTTTTTTTAATGCTTCAAATCAAAAGAATCCATGACTTGGAATGTTTTCCTAAATTCTGTATAACCTACTTAGAACCATAAATTTCTATCAATCCAGTTTGAGATATAGACAATTGGTAAGCAGGCATGTGATAAGCAATTTAGAAGTTAGAAAGAAAGCCATGTCTCTGATCGGCAGGGCAGAAGGGAATGTAAGTACAAAAATACCTAAGGATTCTATAGCCCCTATAATAATAAACTGACACTTTTCCTTATTTTTCATTTGTTTCAGAAAGTATTTAACTTCTGAGACTATCACCACTATAAAACATAACGAATTATTAATAACAATAATAAATCTCTATGTTGTCTAAACAGATATATTAATAAAAGTCCGCACTGTTCAAACCCCACAAAACTGTTTCATTTTATCCTAGTTTCTAGTACTGAATCTCCTTGGACAAACACTGATATTTATCTCTTGATGCTGGTTTTACTAACTGAATATTAAATTACACATGGTTCATCACATTATCCAGGGAGGTGAGAAAACAATCAGCATATCAAAATAATTTCAAAAATAATTTATACATGATAATTTAAAAATTGCTCTAGCATCAAAGCTGAGGTCAGCTAAATTCCCAAGGCCCCGAGAGGTCAGGTATGTGATCGCAGTCATGTTCCATGTCCTGAAACACTGCCAAACAGTTTACTTTAGGCCTAAAGTCCAAACATGGTGTCAACTCATAAAGCTATAAATTAACTATAGGGAAAGTGAAGATAAATGGTCAGGGTCCTTCGGGGTGTTTGTAATCTTGCCAAGCATTTGATGTAAATTGTGTGTGTGCCGTGGTGTTCCTTTGTTGTCTAATGTAATTGTGTATGTGTGCCCAGGTGTCCTGGGTTATCAGACTTAAGTATAAATGACAAGGAGCTCTGAACCACAGGGTCTCCTGCCCCTGGGACATCCCGGTGGGGCACAGGAAGGCCACTCCTGCTGCTGGAGGCTGCTGCTGCAAGCTGTTGCTGCCAGGACCCCAGAGACCATCCAGGAGGCCACAGCCACTGCTATTGCTGAGAAATGAGCTCATGTAATCTGCCAATGGCTCCTGGGATCTTTCCCAATAACCTAGCATGGACCCGCATGTGAGGGGTCCATGACCCAGCCTGGCATGGGAGAGGTCTGGTGACCTAGCTGGCCATATGAAGGGTCTGGTGACCCACCCAGGTATATGAGGGGTCTGATGACCCAGCCTGGCATGTGAGGGGTTTGTGACCCAGTCTGTACAATGGGTTTGAAGGGTCTGTGGGCCCAAACCCCTACCCCTGGCAATACAAAATGGGAAACTTAGTGTAAGTAAAATAGTGAAACATTTTGGCTGTAGTTATGAATTGCCTAGCCATAAAATTGGCATAGTCACCTAACAATATATTAACCTAATTTCAAATGAATAACATAACCATTACTTACAAATCTGGCAATTGTTAAAAGAGTAAGATGTAACTGTTAACCAATCACTAACTCATGTCATAATAGACAACCAAAGTAAAGCTTGATTAATGGGGTTATCCCTTCTTCTCCCCTTATGCCTTCCCTTTTTGTGATAAAAATGCTGAGGCTCTGTTTGTATCTTGGAGCACTGCCCAAGGTAACTTGGAGGTGTTTGCCCTGCCGCAGTCACTCAAATTTGGCTCAGATAAACTCTTTGTTGTTCAAACTGTGCCTCATTTTCCATCCAGGTCCACATTCTGCATGTAAAAAACTACTTCCTATGCTTATTCACTAGTATTGCCATAAGATACACATGAATCAGAGTTTTTAAATAACACTGACTTCCCTTTATAAATTCCTATACCCATCGTTAAAGGAAACTGGCACCAGTTTATGACACAGTAAAACATTAATCACAGTTTAGTATACAAATTGGAGGATATTATAGCCTAATAAACTATTGTTAGTACTTGGACTCTCAGAATATATGTAATTGCCTAAATTAGAAGATTTCCTTTGTACCAGGGATAACCAACTTTCTTTTAAAAAATAATGTCATTTTTGGTGATTTCTTGATTTCAGAACAGTATAGTTTTTGCTAAGGAGATTAATGTAACCATTCAAAGGAAAGTTGATAAATTTGTATAAGCCAAATAAACTTCAGTAACAAACTCTTTTTGTACTTTTAAATACTGAAAGAAAAATATTGACATCCAAATATATGTAAGGAATTCTTACAGAGGAGTATAAAATACATATGGAAGAAGCAGCATTCTTCAGAAATCACTTTGTAAAGAAACATAGTAGTTATCTACCACAGACCCTCAGATATCATGTCAATCAAGTATCATAAGAAGACCTCCAGTTCCACTATAATAGAATAGCTTGTATCAAAACATCCTTCCTGTTGAGAAAAACTATAAAAGCTGAATAAAATAAAATTATTTTTAAAACTCTTTGAAAAAAACAGGGACCAATCAAAACGGTCCCTCAACATCCTGTAAGAAGGAGAAAAACATTGATGTAAGCCCTATATTGTTTATCACTTTTCCACTCAAGGCATTTACTGATTCCTAAGTAGCATAAGTATGACAGCCTGCACACAAAGCTCCAGATCAGAGCATTAAGAAGTCACGTGGAAAGGGAAAGAAAAAAAATTATACTCTGGAGCTGGCAAGACAGCCAAGACATGAGGAACCAAAATTCTGGACAAAACGTAAATGCAATGAAGTAAGACCCGTATTATTTTTTACTTTAAACTCTTGAGGCATTTGCAGATTCCCTTTTATGGGGTAAGAAACACAGAAAACAAATGAGCAGAAAAATCAACCTGGACACTAGAAAATTAAATACAATGTTCTGTAGTCTTATGCCAAGGAAGCAAAACCTGGAGTTTAGTAACCACTTGAAAAGCACTCCAGAATTTTATTTGAACCTCTGAATAGTTACTGATAGGAGTAATGGTAAACCAGAAATAGACCAGCCATCACGAAGTTGGGAACCCAACCTCAAATTATAACAAACCCTGAACAGATCAAGGTGAATTACCCTTTACTCTTATTATCTGCAGGGAGAAAATTATATCTTCATGGAAAAAATATATACAAACCCTTCTCAATTTTTTTATATGTAAAAATCATCATGCACGCCAGGAATTGGGATCAAATAACAAAACAAAACAAAAAACAAGAGAAAAAATAATAGATAATAAACATAAACCCAGAAGTGATACATATAATTATTAGGCAAAGACTTTTAAATACTGTGATAAGTATGGTTTAAGAAATAGGTAACAAAAATTAGAATAACCAGAGAACTGGGATTTATTAAAAAAAAAAAAATCAAAGGACATTTTAGAACTAAGCATAAAATAACTAAAATTAAGAACTCAGTAACAGCACTTTAGACACAACAGAAGAGTAAGTTCATGAACTTAAAAATAGGTCAACAGAAAATAGCCAGACTAAAACAAAGAGAGAAATAAGACGGGAACAAAAGAAAAAGCAATAGAGGCATACAGGACATGGTTAAACAAAAAAGTTTAACATACAAAAATTCTACTGCCGGAAAGAAAGGTGGAGAGGATAGGCAGAAACAAAATTCAAAGCAATAATTTTTCAAGAATTTTCCAAAATTGAGAAAAGATATCAAAGCACAAATTTAAGAATGTCTAAGAACCCCAAGCAGGAAAAACACAAAGAAACCAACACAAAAGGACATGTGCATATTTAAAACTGTTTAAAGTTAAAAAAAAAAAAAAATCAAAGAAGAAATCTCAAAATATCCAGAGGAATAAAAATGCATTACTTTCTAAGGAGTAATAAATATGATAGCTGATTGCTCATGAAATACAATGAAAGCCACAGAAAAAAGGAATGACATCTTTAAAGTGTTTTTTCAAATTAACTATCAACCTAATGAGAAACTGGAACAACTTAATAAAAAGAAAACAAAAAACCTGATTAAAATGGATGTTTCTCAAAAGAAGACATACAAATGGACAACAGATATGCAAAAAAATGCTTGACATCACTAAATCAGGGAAATGCAAATTAAAACCACAATGAGATGTCAGCTAGAATGGCTATTATCAAAAGATGACCAAGGTCAAGGGTTCAGTTCTCTAAACCAGTGAGTCACAAATAAAAAAAAAAAAAAAAAAAAGATGAAAGATAACAAATGTTGGCGAGAATATGGAGAAAATGGAACCCTTGAACACTGTTGGTGGAAATGTAAATTGGTACAGCCATTATGGAAAAAAAGTATGAGGTTTCCTCAAGAAACTAAAAATAGAATTACCATAAGATCCAGCAATCTCACTATTGGGTATAAATCTAAAGGATATGAGAGCAGTACTGGAAGAGCTATCTGCATTTCCAAGTTCACTGCAGCATTACTAACAATAGCCAAGGTACGGAAAAGCAACCTGAGTGTCTGTCAACCAATGAATGGATAAAGAAAATGTATATATACCCAGTGTGATACTATTTGGCCTTAAAAAAGAAGAAAATCTGGTTATTTGTGACAATAGGAAAAACCTGGAAGACATTAAGTGAAATAAACTAGGCACACAGACAAATACTGCATGATCTCACTTATAAATGGAATCTAAAAAAGTCAAACTCAAAGAAACACAAAGAAAAAATGGTGGTTACCAAAGACCGGGCAGTGTGGTAAGTGATGATGGGAGAATGGGAGATGTTCAAAATGTACAAAGTTTCAGTTAGACAGGAGGAATAAATTTTAGAGATCTATTGCACAGCATCGTGGCTACACTTAATAATAATGTATTGTATATTTCAAAATTGCTAAAAGTAGACTTTAAATGTTCTCACCACAAAAAATGATAGTATGTGAGGTGATGGATATGTTACTTAGCTTGACTTACTAATACCACAATGTAAACATTATCAAAACTTCACTTTGTGCCCCATAAATATATATAAGTGTCAATTAAAAATTAAAAAATTAAAAAGTAACTACCAGCCTAGAATTCAATAACTAATGAAAATATCCTTTAAAAGATAAAGGCAAAATAAAAATATTTTTAGAAAAACAAAACAAAATTTTTCACCAGCAGATTCATACTATGAAGAATACTAATGGGCATCTTTCAAGTAGAAGAAAAATCATCTCAGTGATATAGAAACGCAAGAGAAAATGAAGTACACTGGAAAGGTTAATATGTCAGTAAATATAGAAAAAATACTGAGATAAAAAATAACAGTAATTCTTATAGGAACTAGAACACCTGAAGGATTATAATACGATATAATACAATAGGTCTAAAGGTTGAAAGGGGAATGAATGCAATTTCTTTGCTGAAAAGAGATACCAGGTATAATTATAGTAGAGCTTATTAGGGTAACCACCAAGAAAAATTAAAACTATATAATTAGCAAGATAAAGGAGGAGGAAATGAAACAAAAATATTGAATAATAGCAAAAGAGTTAAGAAAGGAGATATGGGAAATAGGTAGAAAAAATAGAAAAGTATGGTAAGATGATGGGTTTAAATCCATAAATATCACTAATTGTATTTAATGTAAATAGACTAAATGTTGCAATGAAAGACAGATAATGTCAGACTGCAAATTAAAAACCACCACAACAATAATATTGTTTGCAAGAAACGCACCTTAAATATGAGTATTCAGAAAAGTTTAGTAAAAGTATGAAAAAAATTTATCAATCAAACACCAACCAAAAGAAAGCTGGTATAAATACACATTATAATATCAGTGTAAGTAGAATTTAAGAGAAGAAATCATACAAAAAGAACATTAAAAAATGGTAACTTACACTAATCTACTAGTTAGATATCACAATTCTACATTTGTACACAACAATATAGCCTTGAAAAGCAAAAACTTAGCAATCTAGGAGAAATACACAAATACACAATCATAATAGAAAATTTTAAGGAAACTTATTTCTCTCAGTAAATGATAGACATTAAAGCAGAAAATTAGTAGATAAATAATATATTTGAGCACCAAGATTTAACGAAGTCGCTCTAATTGATATGTATAGAACCCTGAACCCAACAATCACAAAATACACATTATTTTCAGGTACACACGGAACATTTACCAAAACTGTCCTTCAACTGGCTCATAAACCAAGCCTCAATAAATTTCAAGTACTTAAATCATATAAAGTATGTTCTCTGACCATAGATGAATTAAACTTAAAATCACTAACAAAAGGTTAATCACAAAATTCTCCAAAGATTTTGAAATAAAGCAATAGATAAACTCAAGAAAGCCAAAATTCGTGGGATTTTTCTTTGAAAGACAAATAAAAGCAATATTCTTCCATAAATACAGATTTTTTAAAAAAAAGAGAAAAAAGTACAAATAACCTTAACAGAAATAAAAATGGACCATTCCTACAGATGCTACAGACATAGTGAAAAGATAATAACTTACAATAAATAAATAAATTACTGTTAATTATAGATGCCTAGAACTAACTGTAGACCACTAAAACTTATTTTTCCTAACTGTAATTTTGCACCTGTTAACGAGCATTTCTTTATACCCCTCCCCTTCCCCGCCTCTAGTAACTACAACTCTACTCTCTATTTCTATAAGCTCAACTTTTTTTTCGCCCTAGCTCCGACATAATGAGTGGGAACACGCGGTATTTATCTTTCTACACGTGGCTTATTTCACTTAATATAATGTGTCTGGCTCATCCATTTTTCTGCAAATGACAGGATTTCATTCCTTTTTATGACTGAGGAGTATTGCATTGTGTCTATATACCACATTTTCTTTATCTATTCATCTTTGGATGAACACCTAGGTTGATTCCATATATTGGCTATTGTGAATAGTGCTGCAATAAACACAGAGAAATAATAAATTTGCAATGATGGATATGCTAATTACCCTGATTAAATCATCACACATTGCATACATGTATTGGAATATAACTCTGTACCTCATAAACATGTACAATTAATATGTGCCAAATAAAAATAAAATTTAAAAAGATAATAACAGGATGCAGTGAACAATTTCACATCAATAATATAAATCCCTTGGAAAACACATATTACCAAAATGGACAGAAGAAGAAATGGAAACCCTACACAGTTCTACATCTTTTAAAGGAGCTGAATATTTAATTTAAAGCCTTTCCACAAAGAAAACTTTGAGCCCAAATAGCTTCAAAGGTATTTCAAACATCTAAAAAAAAAAAAAAAAAAAAAAAAGCATGAATCATATACAAACTCTTCCAAGGGTAGAAATAGGGGGAATATTTTCCAACTCATTTAATGAGAATAGTATAACAATGCAACCAAAACCTGACAAGAACATTAAGAAAAGGTAAAATTATGGGCCAATCTCTTTTGAAGACAAAAATGTCTTAAAGAAAATACTAACAAACCCAATCTTATTCTTTATGAAAAAGATAACACATCAATATCAAGTAGGGTTTATTGTTGGAATGCAATGGTGGGTTAACATTCAAAAGTAATCATTTGAGTTTACCATGTTAACATATTAGAGGAAAAAAATCCTGTGATCTCAGTAGATACAGGAAAATATGTGCTACAATAACTTTTCATGATTTAAAAAACAAAAACAAAACATAACAAAACATAAAACACATGCACACACATAGGCATACATATAAAACACCACCACCAATCCAGCAAACTCAGGAATTGAGGGGAACTTCTTCAATCTCACAGAAGGCATTTACAATTTTTACAAAAGCAAAAATCAAACCAAGAGCAAACATTGTGCTTCTATTCAATATTATTCTTCATAATATTCAATCTTATCCATTACAAGTCAAGAAATACAAATTAAAGATATATGGAGTAGAAAGGTAGAAATAAAACTTAATTATTCACTAATTTTGCTTATAAAAACTCCAAAAGAATTTATGAATTCAATTGAACTCATAAGTCAATTTAGGAAAGACCCTGGCTACAAAGTGCATTAATATATATAAATGAATTGTTTTCTTGTAACTAGCAACAGACATTCAGAAAATGAAACTTAAAACAATGCCCTTTACAAGAGCATAAAAAAATTCTAGGCATTAATCTAATATAAAGTATACAAGTCATCCTTACAGAAGACTATAAAACATTACTGAAGGAAATTAAAAACTAAAATATGTGGGAAATGAAATGCATTTATAGATTGGATATTAGTATTCTCAAAATATAATCTCAGACAAAATCTCAGCAAATTACATTTGTGCAAATTAACAAGTAGACTCTAAAATTTTTATGGAAACACAAAGGACAAAGACTAACTAAAACAATCTTTAAAAGAACATATCTAAAAAGGATTTATACCACCAGACGTCAAGACTTCTAAACGTGCACCATTTAGCAATGTATTATTGGTGCAAGGATGAAGAAACAGATCAGTGGAACAGAATAGAAAGTTCAAAAATACACCCACAAATAAGGATCGACATGACTTATGATAAAGTTACTGCTAAATTACCTGGGGAGAGGGCAACCTTTTCAACAAATGGTGCTCAATTAGATAGTCACATTAAAAAGAGAAAATGAATATTGTCAACCCACCCCAACTCCATCTCACACCTAACACAAAAAATAAATTTCAGGTAAAATGCAGATCTAAATGTTAATGGCAATCAATAAAGCTTCTACAAGGTAAAAAAGAAAAATATCTTCATGATATTGAGATAGAGACAGGTTTACTGTTTGTTTTGTTTTTAAACATGACATAAGACACTAACTGTAAAAACAGAGATTGATAAATCGAAGTCCATTAAAATGGAAAACTTGTTATCAAAAGAAAATTATAAGAGAATAAAAAGAGTAACCTCACGGTAAAAGAGGATATCTGTAATATGCATATCTGACAAAGGATATATATCCAGATATAAAAAAAAAAAAATCAATACAAATAGTAACAAACCTAACTGGAAAATGGGCAATAAACTTTAACATGCTTATCACAATAGAGGATGTCTAAGTAGAAAATAAATGTATGAAAAGAACTTTAATTTTACTAGTCATTAGATAAATGCAATAATCCCTAATGGGCTACCATGCCACACATACCAGAAAAGCTAAAATGAAAAAGACAGATAATACTAAGTGTTGTCAAGGATTAGAACAATTAGAACTCTCATATACTGTTATCAAGAGTAGAAATTGGTGTAATAACTTTGGAAACTAATTGGCAATATCTACCAAAAGTGAAAATAAGAGACCAGCAATATCATTCTTTAGTATGTATCCAACAGAAATGCTTACACATGTACAACAAGAGATATACTAGAAGGTGCATACAACCACCACTATTCAGAATGGCCCCAAAATGGAAATAAGCAAAATGTCCATCATAGTAGAATAGCTTACAAAAGTAATAAAATTGTGATATAACCATACACAAGAAATTTTTAAAAATCTGCAACCACACCTAGATGCAACACTACATAAAAGAATCTCACAAGTATAATGTTGAACAAAAAAAAGCCATATTCAAAAGAATACATACCATACGGTTCTATTTCTATATTTGTCAAACACAATTAAAACTAATCTATTGTAGTGTTATGCCTCCAGCTTTATTTTTTTTGCTCAGCATTGCTTTGGCTATGCATGGTCTTTTATTGTTCCATATAAATGTCTGAATAGTTTTTTCCATTTCTGAGAAGCTATAATAACCAAAACAGTATGGTACTGGCATAAAAACAGACACACTGACCAATGGAATAGAATAGAGAATCCAGAAATCAACCCACACACTTACTGCCATCTGATCTTTGACAAAGGCACCAAGCCTATTCACTGGGGAAGGGACTGCCTCTTCAGCAAATGGTGCTGGGATAACTGGATATCCATATGCAGGAGAATGAAACTAGATCCATACCTCTCACCGTATACTAAAATCAACTCAAAATGGATTAAGGATTTAAATATACACCCTGAAACAATAAAACTTCTTAAAGAAAACATAGGAGAAACACTTCAGGAAATAGGACTGGGCACAGACTTCATGAATACGACCCCAAAAGCACGGGCAACCAAAGGAAAAATAAACAAATGGGATTATATCAAACTAAAAAGCTTCTGCACAGCAAAAGAAACAATTAAAAGAGTTAAAAGACAACCAACAGAGTGGGAGAAAATATTTGCAAAATATACATCTGACAAAGGATTAATATCCAGAATATATAAGGAACTCAAACAACTTTACAAGAAGAAAACAAGCAACCCAATTAAAAAATGGGCAAAAGAGCTAAGTAGGCATTTCTCTAAGGAAGATATACAAATGGCCAACAGACATATGAAAAAATGCTCAACATCACTAAGCATCCGGGAAATGCAAATCAAAACCACATTGAGATACCATCTAACCCCAGTTAGGATGGCTAAAATCCAAAAGACTATGAACGATAAATGCTGGCGAGGCTGCGGAGAAAAAGGAACTCTCATACATTGTTGGTGGGACTGCAAAATGGTGCAGCCTCTATGGAAAATGGTATGGAGGTTCCTCAAACAATTGCAGATAGATCTACCATACGACCCAGCTATCCCACTGTTGGGAATATACCCAGAGGAATGGAAATCATCAAGTCGAAGGTATACCTGTTCCCCAATGTTTATCGCAGCACTCTGTACAATAGCCAAGAGTTGGAACCAGCCCAAATGCCCATCATCAGATGAGTGGATACGGAAAATGTGGTACATCTACACAATGGAATACTACTCAGCTATAAAAACGAATGAAATACTGCCATTTGCAACAACATGGATGGACCTTGAGAGAATTATATTAAGTGAAACAAGTCAGGCACACAAAGAGAAATACCACATGTTCTCACTTATTGGTGGGAGCTAAAAATTAATATATAAATTCACACACACACACACACACACACACACACACACACACACACAAACCGGGTGGGGGAAGAAGATATAACAACCACAATTATTTGAAGTTGATATGACAAGCAAACAGAAAGGACATTGTTGGGGGGAGGGGGGGAGGGAGAAGGGAGGGAGGTCTTGGTGATGGGGAGCAATAATCAGCTACAATGTATATCGACAAAATAAAATTTAAAAAAAATAAAATAAAATAAAATAAAAAATAAATTAAAAAATAAATAAATAAATAAATAAATAAATAAATAAAACTAATCTATTGTATTGGAAGTCATGATAGTGATTACCCTAAGAGAGTAGAGACTGGAAGGATGAATAAGGGGACTTCTGTGGTCTGGTAATATTTTGTTTCTTGTTCTGGGTGCTGTTCACTTTCTAATAATTTACTTATCTATATTATTATAATTTCTGAATCTTTTATATGTATGTTTTCTTGCACTAAAGCATTTAATCTAAAAAGCTGCTGAAAAAATAGTTGTGGCTCCATGAGGACTGGATGAACTTCTACTGCTTTTATTTTTCTCTCTCTGTCCTCCTGCCACTTGACCTCCAACATGGGCACAGTCACAGAAATGTGCATCAGAGTGAGGTAAAGAAAGCTCCAGTTCACTGGCTGGAAGACTACAAAGGGGAGCTTCAGGCAACTGAAAAATACCCATGAGATGATGAAGAAAAATGGGCTCAGGAAAGTGACCTCATAAAGTTGTTAAAAAATTCTGGGCTCATCTTGAGCTGTAAATGCATTAATCAGTGTAGAAAATAAATTGAGAACTAAATTAACAGATAGACCAATGCCTAGGTCCAAAACCAGCCACTGGTATATACATGTCAGACAGATCTGAAAAGCACTGAAAACAAAACTGTCATAGGAACCACAGAAAGAGGTTTGTAACTTACAACTTGAACTTAATTAGGGCAATCACCTGCTAAAACAAAAATAGCAACGTTCTCCATATAATTTTTTAAAAACTCAGGATTTCACAACATAACATTAAAAATGTCCAAGATATAATCCAAAATTACTAGGCATATGAGGAACCAGTAAAATTTCCACGCACATGAGAAAAGATAACCAACAGACACCAAAACTAACATGACCACAGATGTTGAAATTCTTTGATGAATATTTTAAATTAACTATTTATAAAAATGCTCCAACAAGCAATCAGATACAGTTTTGAAAGTGAAAAGTAAAATAAAAAACAACAACAAAAAAATCACTGAATTGTCTTGATAACATAATGAAGATGACAGAGAAAAGAGTCAATGAACTTTAAGATAGATCAACTGAAATTGTACAATGTAAACAGGGAGAGAAAAAGCTAAAAAGTGGCTTTGGGAACTGTAGGACAATAACAAGAAGTATAGAATTCCTGTCAAATTACCAGAAGGGGAGAAGAAAGAGTACAATGCTGAAAAAAGCATTACCAAATTCTGGGAAATACATAAACTTACAGATTCAAGAACCACAGCAAACCCCAAACAGGATAAAAACAAAGAAACAAACAAAAGTCATGTCCAAACATGTCCAGATATGTTAAAAGTAAACTGCTGGAAACTGAAGACAAGGAAAAATTATCATGAAAGCATCTAGACAAAATCAAACATTATCTATAAGAAAACATAATTCAATTGACTGAGGATTTCTCATCAGAAACCATGGAGGTCAGAAGGAAATCACACACCTTTTTTAAAGTCCTAAGAGAAAAGAACTGTCAAGATAAAATTCTATGTTCAGTAAAAATATCTTCATAGAATAAAGTGAAATTGAGACACTGTCAAATGAAGAAGAGCTAAGAAAATTTGTTGCCAAGAGACCTGCTTTAAAAGATTTGATAAAGGAAGTTTTCCAGAAAGAAGGAAAATGGTAGCACAATGAAACTCTAAACATCAAACATTAAGAATAAAGGAAAGGAACAGAAATTATAAACATATGAGCAAACATAAGAAACTATTCTTCTATTGAGTTCTTCACAACGTGTTTGACAATTTAAAAAAAAAAAATTATAACATTGCCTGATAGGGTTTCCAATATACATAGGTACAATATATATATGACAACTATACAGCAAAACTGGGAAAGTAAAAGAATTTGTATGGTGGCCAGATCTCCATATTATACTTTAAGTGACAAAATATTGATTTTAAGAAGACTCTGAAAAGTTGGTAGTATATTGTAAACTTTATAACAACCCCTAAAGAGCTATACAAAAAGATACAGTTAAAAGCACAACAGATAAATTTAAATGAAATACTAAAATATGTTCAAAAAACTCATAACATAGCAGGAAGTGGGAAACAGAGAAATGAAAAACAGAATGAATAAACTGACAACAAAATATAAAATGGTAGACATAAATTCAAACCTAATCATAATTACATTAAACATAAATGGTCTAAACTCAGAAATTAAGGACAAAGACTGTCAAATGGATTTAAATTAAAAAACATGACCTGACTAAATGCCATTTACAATAAACTTATTTCAAATATAATGATATAGGTAGATTTAAAAAATGGATGGAAAAAGATATATCATGCACACTCTAATCACACTAAAGCTAAAGTGCTATATTAATATTAGACAAAGTAGATTTCAAGAAGAAGAAAATTACCAGGCATAAAGAATGACATTACATAATGACAAAGAGTTAATTAACCAGTAAGACATAACTATTCTAAATGTGTATGCTCCTAACAACAAAGCTTCAAAACATATGAAGTAAAAACTGACAGAACTGAAAGGAGAAATAGACAAATTACTATTAGAGTTGGGGACATAACACCTCTCTTTCAGTAATAGAGGTAGTAGAGAGTAAGGATATGAAATAACTAAAAAATGAGAGTTATAAGAAAAGGTTTATTATCATAAAAAAATTAACAGTATTTCTTCTAATAGATCATGTTCTCTACCAAAATTTTAGATCAGTATGGTTAGTGGTCTTTTAATACAGGCACTGTTGTTTTTATAAGAATAAAGGTTAATTGCTTAGAGATAAGACCTACATCAGCAGAGGTAGAAAGCTGAGGAAAGGAGAAGGTCATACCTTTTTAAGATGTAAATTGAAATGAAGCTTTACAGAAATGAAGTTCTACTGATCTCACTATGGAAGTGCAAATAGTTTATAATACTTTTAGAAAACAGGCTTGCTACTTTGTTTAAACATTTGTATAATACAAATCGTTTTGACCGCAATGAAGCTGAATATTTGCTTTATGTATTTGTTATAAAAACCTACTTATCAATAATTTAGAATTCTATATAACAATGTAGTTGATTTTTACTGAAAAAAATAATCTAAAATGAGAAAGTATCCATTTTAATAATGTGAAAGGATTTAATAAACATGAAATCAATATTTTCTTTCAAAATCAGTAATGTAGGTAGCTATACAAATATTTTTTACTATGCATTTCTCCTTCAAAGAAATCAAGGAAAGAGTCAGAAATAAATTTAATATTTCCTTCTTGTTTCTATTTTAATTCATACAGACACACATAGTTATTGTTGGGCCTTAAAAACTAACGCCACCTTAAGTGACATTACAAGCGGCACCATTATAGGCCCACAAGGGCATATTAACGTGGCAGCCTAAGACGGGGCCGGGAGGAAGTAGGGGGGGGTGTCTGCGGGAACCTTGCCTTAGCCCTTATTGGCCAAATACATGCTTCTGCACTTGTGAACACTGTGTGGTTGCAATAGCTAGCCATTGAGACAGGATGCATGCCCTTGACCTTTAAGCTGATAGGATTATGTAAAAAACCTCCCTTCCCCATTTGCCTTTAAAAGCAAGTGCTTGTGTGATAATAAACGGAACTGCTCGACAGAACCCCCGCCTCGTCTGAGTGTCCTTTAACCGGGCTGGTTGGGGCTGGTGGTGTGCTCACCTCTCTTCACGGCTCTCTTCCCCCCGTCTCCTTCCAAAGGGGACAGTAGGGAAAGAGGAATCCAGGTCATTCGCTCGCCCACCAAAAGGAATGAGGCTAGGGCTGTTTGGGTCGGCCTGTGGCAGATCCGACAAGTTATAGAAAGCCATATATATGCTAAAAAGGCAATGAATATTGCACTGTGATATGGTTTAATGAGAGGGTCCTACCTTAGATAGTGTGATCTGAGAAATCCACTTTGAAGAGGTACCATTTAAGAAGGACTCAACTAAACAAACGGATAATAACTGAGAAAGGGTTCTAGCAAAAGTAGACCAGGAAAGGACAAATTCTGTGACATACTAGGTCTAATACTTGTTTAAATCCATTTTAAAGTTTGGTGCTAAATAATGTTGGTTTAACTTTATAGACGGATCTTTACATATGGGTCCCCATGTGTAAAGCTAAAGATTTAGTACTACATATGTTCTACTACTGGAAATTAGACTAAGGTCTCTGAACAACTAGATAAGTACATGAAATATTAACAAAAGTATGTGCAGATATTAGCCAAACTCAGCTCATAGGAGGAAGAGCTGATTGTAATGATCTCATCTCCCAAATATAAACTTGCAACTCACTACTCAGGATATTCTGTAATTGTCAGTGGGACCAGAATACAAAAGCAGGGGAATAAAGTTAAATTCCAGCCTTTTCAGTCAAACAGATGGAAAAATACTCAAAAGAATAACACATGGACCAGGAAGATGACAGTAGAAAATTCTCCATGCTCAAATTACCACTTTGTGACTAAACCCTGCTCTCCAGGTCATCTATAGTAGATGACTTAGATTTTAAAGAGAGCAAGGTAAGAATCCTGGAGACAGGCAAATATTGGTCATTAACTAGGGAAGCTTTTTTCAAATTAACGTTTCAAATTAACCTTTTCCTCCTTCAGCTGAGAACCACAGACTAGATTTAATTGGTATAGTCACTTCAGGATGAAGTAGGTGAATGACATGAAGAAAATTAAGGTATAATGGTAGGCTTGCCATCAACAACTATGCCCTTTAAAAACATTCTGAGCACACTATTAGTGCTCTCAAAATTAAGATAGTAGACTTTAAAAGTAAAAGAAAGAATAAGATAGGATAAAATGAGATGAGATAGGAGGGAATAGAACAGGATAAGATGGGATACAGGAGGATGGGATAAAAGAGGACGAAATGAAAAATACCTGTGTGCATAACTGTAGCAAGGGTAAATATTGTCTTTTGAAATTTTTGTACCAATTATATATGACTACATGTGAGTACTGTGTCATGACTTAAATTCATTTCTCTTTGTGGATTATTATGAAAATGTTTGAAAACCACTGCCATAAAGGACACTCTTGAATATATCATCTTAGATTAAGCCTCCAATGACTCACCCAAAGTGATAGGATAAAATCCAATCTTATTAGCATAGAATTTATGAACTTATGTGAGGGTACTTCAGAGACTTCATGGAAAGATTCTATTTTTCCATTTAAGAATTCTATTTCCATTTAGATTATATTTAATTCTATTTTTTCATGAACTTTTTGAAGTACCCTCCTATAATCGGACTAATGGTGCTCATTTGGCCTTCTCACTTCTACTCTAAGCTGGAGCCATACCGAACAACTTGACATTTCTGAATGAGCCATACTTTCTTATTCTTCTGGGCCTTCAAGCTTACTGCTAACTTTTCCTAGATGTTCTTCCCAGTGCAACCACTTGTCCACCTCCCCTTATCTAACTCCTACTCATCTTTCAATCTCCATTCAAGCATTATATTCTCTTATGAATCCTTCCTATATCCCCAAAGTAGAATTCATGTTCCCATGGTAACTTTTTAAAGGTCTCTCAAGGCATTATTGCCTATAGAATTCTACTGTGCTTGAGACCCCAGCAGCCCTGCTCCCACATCTCTTGAGATCAGACACCTTACATTTTTATTTGAGTATCTCACAAAGTTAGCACTAATAAATGTTCTTTAAATGAATAAAAGGATGGATTTGCTACTAAAAACATGGTTCAAACCCAAAGTATAACTACTTTAGATTAGGGCATAGGTGAGATATACATAATTGGCTAGAGGGGGAAACTAGTAATTTGTGAGTCACAGGTGCATTTATTTCCCTGAAAATTTTATGTATCTGTAAATTAAGATGAATTGAATTCTGACGTAAAAATGTTCACTGAACTACCTTTCAATTAGGTGACTCTCCTCACTGACCTCAGCTTGTCCACATTTAACAAGAATTACCCCAAAATTACACTGAATAATATCCAAATAATAATAATATCCAAAGCTCTAAAGATGATACAAAGTTCCAAATGATATATTCTTTGATCCCACAGTTCATAATCTGGTAGGGAATTCAAGACGTGGAAATATATACAGCTTTAAACCGCTTTCTAGTGCTATTTGGACAATAAGTGCCTTATAAGTAGCAAAAAGGTATATGGAGTGACCCTGTCTTAAATGAATGGTTTGATTAATGCCCCTAAAGTGAGAAGATGTAGCATTCAAAGCCAAGGAACCTCCTCTCTTCAGACCAGAATGATCTTCTCTCCACCTATAAATGGCCACATATAAAACAATTTTGCCTATCTTTCTAACATCTGATTAAAAATGTAAAATAGAAAACATTAGAAATTAAAAAACAAAAAGGCAAGCAATTAAGTAATTTTTAAAAGGATTCAGTTTAAGTATTTCAAAGTATAGAAGAGTTCTGTCCTTTCCTCTTGCTCTGCAGGATAGGTGAGTGTGATTTGGAGGAGTTTAACGATTTTTCATGGCTCATTCAGAAAATGTGCCTTGCTTTTACACGTATTTAAACCCCAAACTTGGCAGTCTCTTAGGACATAAATATTTGCAGGTAGTTGTCTGTTTTTTATTGAACCCCCAAACTCAATGTCTGTTAATACAAAACTTCAGAAGACATAATGAGGTTACAGGAAAATTCTGTAATTATAAAAATTCTATTGGCACGTCAAAGATTAAAAAGCAGCTAAACTACCAATTGGTCAAACTGTTTTCTAGTATCTTTGCTCCGAGACAAGAATCTAGCCTAATTATTGTCAACTTGTGGAAGCTAATTTGAAATTAACTACAGGTGGTAATTTCAAGCTCCACTATCTCTAAGAATCACTGTTCTCCCTACTCAAGCAACTGATGTGTTACAGCTATAATGAGTCTCCTATTTTGTTTTCAACAGTATTACTTTTATTCTTTGGACTCGAAATTTTATCCCAAGCTGCAGACAAAACAATGTTATAATTGGTCAGTCTCTAAAAGCACAGACCCAGCAGTTTTAAGAGGAGATTCAGTATTACCCATAATAACACTTTTTTAAAACCATAATTCCCAGTCAGACCTGTCATAAGCCTGGGAAGAAGGCCTCAAAAAAACTTAGAGCTGTCCTCTTTTATTACAAAACATAAAAGGCATCTGGTTTACAGGAGGGCTAGAGACCTTGCAAGACTTCTGCTTTTAGGTTTAATCAGAGATTTTCCAAAAGTCCTAAAATGATTATTCATCTTTAAAAAATTAAGTGAATCATACAGCTAGCTAGCTCTGTAAACCAAGGGAAAAACAATTAAGAGATACCTCATGAGGTCGTTGTTTCACATGATAAAACAAGGAGATTAGGAGGACAAGTCTAAGTCTTGGATCATTCTAATTGTTCTAATTGATGAATCTTCTTCAAGGAAATAAGTGAGCTTCATTTCTGTTTTTAAAAATCCAGAGTGTCTGTAATAGTGCAACTAATGACAATCTTCCTGTTGTTCTCACATAAGAGGAAACCCTATAATAAGAGCTTCCCAAAATGTCAAATAATACTTGTCTCATAACAGGGCTTCTTTGTTCATTCACCATGTCTCTTTAGATATGCACAGATAAAAAAAGTTCATGTAAAACTAAAGGTAATACAGAGCAGAAGCCAACACTAATTCTGTATAAATATGTCTGATTAATAAGAATGCCATTGTTATGGTTATTTCATAATGTCACGATCACTACAAGAACAGAGGATAGAAGTACTCTTACTCTTACTGTTTTTATTCTTTCTGTCATCCAACCAGTTTGTGAAGTTTTGTTCAGTGGGGGAAATGAAGGATAGATTTTTGTCCATTAATTATTTCTGTTGCATTAGTTCATCTCACAAGCTGTGAAACTAGCTTCAAATTCAGGGGGAAAATTGAGAGTTTTATCCTACAATTAAACTCCACATCCACTAAAGAAAAATGATCACATACGCTAGGGCTTTCTAAGCTGCCTTTTCCACTTGCACAACTGCTTTATTACTGGTGCTCATGAGCACCTGAAAGATAGAATTTGGCATGATAGTACTAAGACTTGGTTAGGAGCCTGCTAGCATGTTAAACCTAAACTACGGTTTAATACTACAGCCATAAACAAGACTGTATGTGGAATTCAGTTCCAAAAATTAGAACCCCACCCTGGTGAAGTAATAAGAAATTCCACAGTGAGTACCTGGTATTTTATTGGAAAGGAAATAAAAAATAAGTAATAGATAACAGCCTATATTCACTGCAGATAGCCTAATAGATTTTAAAGAAAATTCTAAGGTTGGTAAATAAGTTTGTATTGTCATTACTTTGCTTTTCCCTTTAAATTCTAATCTCCCAGATCCTGTCCAACCCCTTAGGGCAGCAGTATAATATAAAAATTTAACAGTCGATCTTAAATTTAGCTGACATTTTTATATCCTTCACAACATACTCTTTAGATTGCACCCAAGAAGGAGATTATTAAATAGTAGCAGGAGACCAGTTACCAGACCATTTTAACTGAACAAAAAACGGAACTGTGCCTTCTTTCCTAAACCAAACAACATTTATAACAATCATTATAATCAATTTCATATAAATAAAAGGCTATTAATGACGACGGGGGGAAAAAAGGAAAGAAATTCTATTTCCCTCAAGTCCTTTCAAGTCCTCTCTCAAACCCCACATTAGTTTAAGAAAGTGGAGGAAGCTGTGCATGAAAAAGCATGTGCTCAGCTGAGTTGGAGACTCCTGTGAAGCAGGTTCTGTCAGGCAAGGATACATTTCTGTGATTATTTTAGGCTAATTTTTTTTTTTTTGTAGTAATTACCCAGAGTTCTGTTTTGCTGGGGCTAGCATTACTCACAACTCACTTTTTTCTTAAATTTAGTCTTTTCTTTCCTTTTTATAAAATGAATTTACATATCTTCAGTCTCTCAATCCCTCCTATGTTTTATTTATGAATATAGCCCTTCTTGATTGTAACTTTAGTGTGAAAGAGGTAGTAATTAATGTCCCAATCTGCCAGCTTAATCCCTTTCCACACTCTCTACAGAGAAGTTTAAGGTAAGTAACAGTTTACAGTCAATATTAGGTTTAATTATGCTTAATGAGAGTTAGTGTCTCTGTTTACTAACTGCATTTAGTTATGTAGATCCTAGATGAGTTTTCCCTTGGCCTCATTCTGATTTGTTAATAGTGCCACTGTGTACCGTATACTCAATGCTTAAATCTATATAGCTACTTCTGGAGAATAAAGCCAGTAAGACACCTGTTTCAGTTGAGACACCATTAAACAAGAGAATTCAGTTTTAACACACTGCAACTTTCTTTGGGAAGGAAGGTATTATTTTATTATGCTTTCCAAACAGATCCATTTAAGAGGCTAATTATTACCTAAATTCCAGATCCTAGGTAAGTCTATACATACAAAAAACTGTTTCAAACTAAGTATATTATCAATGGTGGATATTGTAAAATTATAGAGTATTAAATACTTCTATAAGTTTCTGTATTTACCCTCAAAGGTTATCATTTCAAGTACTAAGATATAAAACTACCTTGAGAAGTCACTGGTTTACTCTTTTTTTTTTTTAACCTAAAAAATCTTTTGTCTTAAAATTATATTCAACTTTACTGCAGAGTATAGGACAAAACTTTAGTTTCCTTACTGCAGCTATAAAAATAAGTATCCAAACAAATACCCAGACCTAAAGGAAATCAGGTAGTGAGTCAAGGGAAATTTAGAAACTATTTTAAAGGACCCCTTTTAGTTATGCTTTTGTTGTGGATAAATTCTGTGTACAATTGGTAATGAGGTTTCTCTAAGTCCATTCATAGGCTAATCAATTCAGCAATCATATTTATGGGGTACCTAGTCTGAGCTAAGCACAAAAATAAAGACAAACTTCCTTCCCTCAAGAAGCTTACCATTAAGAAAGGAGACAGGAATGAGTAAAAACTATGACACAACAGATAAATGTTATACTCGTGTGAGTAAATGCTAAGGTGACACTCAGAAAAGATTTGTTGATTCTGTATTAGAAAATAAACAAGGACTCCACTAATGAAATAGCACTGTTTTCTGGGCCACATGAAGGCCACAGAAGGTTGAGTGAATGCTAAGAGCAAAGCATGGTAGTACACAGTGTAGTATATTTTTAGACAGCAAATAGTGAAGCATGGGTAGAAAGGACTATGTGTTTGAGAAAAGGAGGTGAAGGAAGATGAAGGAAGAGGAAGAGAAGTTTGGAAGTTAGGGGCTCAGAGTAGATTGGGACCAAATTAAGAAGAATTTTCAATGCCATCGTTTAGTAGCTTTTAAGTAATATAAGGAATAGGAAAAGATGAAGAGATGTTTTTACAAACAAAGATGAGTTCTGAATAAATCCTTCAAATTAAACTGAATTTTTCTAAGCTTATTGATCTCTGAAATCTATTTTCAAATTTCAAAGCTCCCCACTGTATTTAGAAGTCCTTACATTAGGATCCAAGAATTAGTTTGTGCCATGGGTATAAAAATTCCTAAGATATGGCTATCTAAAGGATTGGATGATAACACATTAATGGAAGCTAGAACCCGTTAGATTCATACCCCAGGGGATTCTGGGAAATCTACAAATGATTAAACTTAATTTGGTGAAATCCAGATTTACTTATATTAATTTCAGAAACATTCTGCCTTTTGAAAATTCTACCTTAGTATATACTGACATTATTTTTGCTTTATTTTTTTTTAATTGGCAAGTAGAAACTGCACATATTTATGGTGTACAACAGGACATTTTAACATATGCATTACCTCACTTGTAATTTTTTTGTATTAAGAAGACTTAAAATCTACTCTCTCAGCAATTTTCAAGTGTATATTATTAACTATAGTTACCATGACGTACAATAGATCTCTTGAACTTATTCCTCCTGTCTAACTGAATTTTCTGTCCTTTGGCAAACATCTCCCTAACAACCACCCACCCACCCCCCCCATCCCCCAGCCTCTGGTAACCATGATTTTACTCTCTGTTTCTATGATTTCTACTTTTTAAGATCCCATTTATAAGTGAGATCATGTGGTATTTGTCGTACTGTGTCTGGCTTATTTCACTTAACATACTGTCCTCCAATATTGTCACAAATGACAAAATTTCCTTCTTTTTTAAGGCTAAATAGTATTCCATTGAGTGTACATTTTCTTTACCCATATATCTGTTGATGGATACTTAGTTTGCTTCCATATCTTGCCTAATGTGAATAATGCTGCAGTGAACATGGGAGTGCAGGTATCTCTTCCAATACTGCTTTCATATCCTTTATATTTATACCCAGTAGTGAGATTGCTGGATCATATGGCAATTCTATTTTTAATTTTTTGAGGAACCTTCATACTGTTTTCCATAATGGCTGTACCAATCTACATTTCTATCAACAGTGTACAAGGGTTCCCTTTTCTCCACATTCTCACCAACACTTACTTATCTTTCAGCTTTTTGAACATAGCCATTCTAACAGGTGTAAGGTAACATCTCACTGTGGTTTTAATTTGCATTTCCCTGATGATTAGTGATACTAAGCATTTTTTCATATACCTATATGTGTCCATTTGTATGTCTTCTTTTGAGAAATCTCTATTCAATTCTTTCACCCATTTTTTAATTAGGTTATTTGTTTTCTCACTATTGAGTTGAGTTGATATATTTTGAATATCAACACCTTATGAGATGTATGGTTTGCAAATATATTCTCCCATTCCTTAGGTTGTCTCTTCACTCCATTGACTTTTTCCTTTGCTACTTTTGCTTTTAGGAGAATAAAAAAGAAGAGGCAAACAATTCCTTCAAACGCACAAACGAATGAGTTTAAAAGGAAAATAATTCAATCCAAACTACATACTTAATCAGAAAAAGACCTTCTACTGCGTAGATATTGTTTTAATAGTATTTTAGAAATCACTAAACACATGGCCTATGATAAATATTTTCCTATTTTTGGAACGTCAATTACCCCTTTGTAGCAATACACTGATTTCCTTTTGGGGAATAATCTTTTCCTCTTCCAGTATAGTCTTGGTAACTCCAGGTGCAAAGGTAAACATGGGAAATTAGGTAGATAAAAAAGTGAACAGAGAAATAAGAAGTAGCACATCAGTTGAATGGAAAAAAATGTAGTAGATTTATCAGAAACATGGAAATCATTAAAAGAAATGCTTTGATTTTTTTTAAAAACAATGAACATTGCTCCAATTTAAACAATCATGAGTTATTAAATACTTCTTATGTGACAGTCATTGAATTAAAAAAATTGCTAATAATATCTACAATCCTACTATAACCCCAAGAGACAGATATCATTTTTTCCCATTTTCTTTTACTGGTGAGTAAACAGACTCAGATAAGTAAAGTAACTTGCCCCAACTCATAGTAAGTACTTGAGCCAACACTGAAACTCTGTTCTAACTCAAAATATAATACTATTTCCAGTACAGGAAGTACAAAACATATAAACTGAATAAATAAAAATACACACTTAACTAACAAGGCACTAAAAAATTATATCGGTCTCTTAATGACAGAAACTGCTTTAAGCTCTAAAGTTAATTAACGTAGTAACATAATTCTGAAACTAAAATGAAGATATTTATATAAAGTTAAATGTTTTTTTAAAAAAATCTTGACCACAATTTCCCTATCCAGTCATCCACTGGCAGACATTTAGGTTGGTTCCATTACCTAGCTCTTTTAAATAGACTTGCAATACACATGGGAGTGCAGGTATGCCCTCAACCTGAAGTTTTCCAATCCTCCAAATATATCCCCAGGAAGTGGGATTGCTGGATCATATGGAAGTTCTTTCTGTAGTTGTTTAAGGAACCTCCATACTGTTCTCCATAATTTACTAATTTACCGCCAATAGTGCAGGAGGGTTCCTCTATCTCCACATGAAATTGTGGTATGTATACACAATGGAATACTACTCAGTCACGAAAAAGAATGAAATTCTACCATTTACAACAACATGGATGAGCCTGGAGAAAATTATCCTAAGTGAAACAACCCAGGTACAGAAAGAGAAATACCACATGTTCTCACTCATAACTGGGAGCTGAATCCATAAATAAATAAAAGAACAATAAAGAGGGACAAAGAGAAAAAAAGAAATTACAATCATAATAATAGGCTGAACTTTTAGAAAACTAGAGGTGGAAAAGGGGAGGGGAGGGGGGCTAATGAGGAAACCGGTCAACAGACACAAAGAATGATTGCATATTGTAATGATGAATAAACTAACTATACTGATCTAACCACCACACATTCTACACAATTATTGAAAAACAACGTTGTACCCCACATGTACATATAATAGTAATAAAAAAAAAATCTTAAAGTAGTACAGTTAAATATACAAGGGAAATATTTTTCAAAGGGAAAAATTTTAGGAGCAATACTATCCATCTTATAAAAAAAGTCACTTTCCTTAAGAGTTCTTTGTTTTTAATGAATGCTGCCTAAATTAACTTTTTGTTATAAAATACATCTTACTAGTTTTAGCCTTGAGATAATACTTCAAAGAAAACCAAATTAATTGTTTCTGAAATACTTAAAATACAAAGGGGTGGTTTTATACCTTTTAGAAAATTATCTAGATGTTTTTAAGTATGCATTTCTCCATAGTATTTTAATTTTAATTTTGTAAATTTAGCAACAAAGAATAGAATTTAACACAAAATAAGAAAAACTATTTTATAAGTGAAGACATCATCTAAGTATTATTAGATTTTTATTAAATTACAACGGAATATTATGTACTCTATTATTTTCAGCTATATGAATATCTTCTTTTTAAAAACTCTTATTATATATAATAATTGCACATATTTATGGAGTACAAGTGATAATTTGATGCATGTATACAAAGTGCAATGATCAAATTAGGGTAATTGGGATATCTAGCACCTACGCATTTATAATTTGTGTTAGGAACATTCCAAATCTCTTCTAGCTATTTTGAAATATACAATAAATTATTGTTACTGTAGTCCCAAATACTAGTACTTATTCCCTATGTCTAATTGTATTTTTGTACCCATTAACCAACATTTCATTATCCCCTCTCACCCTCCCCTTTCCAGCCTCTGGTAACCACTATTCTACTCTTGGCCTTCTTTATCCAATAAAAAACACACTAAATTCCTTCATTTCAAATACTGATGACATCAGCAAAGAGTTCACACATTTGGATGTCTTTCTGCACTTACCTAAACTGACCTTTTTACTACGTACTTTCCATCTCATACCTTCGGTATGCCCACTTGTGAAAACCACTTGAACAGTTTACATTGTCCCACACCATGCTACTTCAAATGGTCTTCAGGATTTTCAAATTACTGTCAGACACTGAACATTCATAGGCACCTACTTTAATATCCCTGCTGAAGGAAAAGAAAAGGGAAAAGCCTTGATTCAAATGGTAGTAAAGTCTCTCTCACCCTGATACACATATTTAAAAAGTTAATCTCATCCTGACACCAGTTATATAAAAAAAGTATGATCTTAGTGTTAACTCACAGGTTATTATATAAAAATCTCCATAGGTAGAGATAACAGACTTAATGGTGTACTGCTATACATATGCATAGATACATTTGAATATAAGATGACTATATATGCCAGCTATTTATTATATTTGAATGTACATAGTTTTTATATATATACATGCATTTCTATTTCAGCATTTATTTTTGAAAGTTAAAGGTAAAACACTTAAACTGTTTTCATAATGCAAATTCTAACTGAAATAAAATGTCCTTTAAAAACTGTAATTAATGGCTGTTGTGTCAAACTGTGAATCAGAAGGTCAGACCTTATAATTTACAGCTTGAGAGGTCATAGCTCAAATTATAACTTTAAAAAACTTATTATTTGTGAGTAATTTGACAAATCCATCTAGTATACACTGAATGCATATAAAATATTTTTGAGAGTAAAAAGAATGCATGTCCAAGTGGACAGCTGATGGAGGAAATGGCCTTTTTATTGAACAAGGCTGAAGTCCAGCATTAATGACTTGGAATGCCTTTGAATGAGCATGCAGGCTGGAAGGCCAAACAGGACACACATCCAAAAGAGAGCATAATGAACAATCTGATCAGAAGACAAAAATATTCCACACACATGTCCAATAAGAGAAAAAAAGTACTATATACATTTCCATCACCTGCTCTGTCTTCACATTACTACAACCTAATTCATGGATAAACTCCAGGCTGTTAATAAACAATCTTTAAAAGAAATGATATTCTATAATTTAAAAAATATTAAAAATTCCTATAATATTTCAATATGAGATCTGAAAATATCTATGGAGTTCATCAGTAAGACAAGTTTACAAAACTGTTTTATTTATGACTCAGCTTGAAAGAAAATATTACTTCGTCTATCTTCATCCCAAAGCCACCTGCCCCTTAAAACATAATCTGAAATAATTTGGCCTCTACAATTTTTAGATTTAGAAGTCACCACTATTAAGAAGGCAGGTATTAAAAATAATTTCTCCACTGTAGACCAAATTCCCTAATGCATACCAGAATTGAGAAGGTCAGCAAAGTAAGTCATATAATTAAATATCTATGTTTGTAATGTTTGTTTATGTGTTTATTGTATTTCTCTAGTAGACTATAAGTTCCACAAGGGTAGGGACTATGTGTCTCTTTTGTTTAATAGTCACATGTAACATGTACAAAGTTCCTGGCACAGAGCTGATATTCAATAAATATTTGCTGGAGAATGGAAAGAAGGGATGGAGGCAAGAAAGGCAGAGGCCTAATGTTAGCCAATCTCCTCACATTATTTGTGTGACTGTGGAGAAAAAAAAAAATTTTTAATAAGTATACTCTATTTAATCAATTTACCTATTCAACAATTCATTGATCCACTATGTATACATACCATAGAAATCAAAAAGATTTAAAAGTTTCCAAAAGTACATAGTTACAAGATAAAATTAAAATAGATAAAAAATGAAAAAGATAGAAAGCAGAGTAAGAAATAGGATAATTATATATGTACGCATGTAAAGACAGTTAAATCATAGGGAAAAGAAAGAATTTGCTTTTTAATTTCTCCAATTTAAATTAATGTTATTATAATACTCTTATTGCCAGTATCATAAAATAAGTGAATATTTAACTAGTCTAGCCATGCACCCCGGAAAATACTGTATAATCAGCTAACTTATATCATGAACCATGCAGTCTACTGAAGGAGACAAATACTCAATTATAATAAAGCGTAATAAGCATTTTATAATAGTAAAAATATAGGTTTTTGTAAGAGAAGAAAGCAGTATTCTTCTCTGAGCCAGCAAAAATGCTTATATGGTAATTGCTTTACTTTGATGCCACTGTCATGTTCCAAGAGACTCTTCTGATACATGTACATATTCTTGGCTCTTGATGCACAGGGAAATGTATGCTCTCAAATGTTACTAGTAAAAGTGAGATCTGCACATGTAAATCACCATTATCATAAGAAAATATATTTGAAAAACATTCTTTTTCTTATAAGTGAAAGCTTAACTCTAATTCCACTTAGCCTGGTAAATGTTTCTGTCTTTCTGTTGGACCAGCCCACACATACAGGGCTCTTGATAGGTCCTAGGCTCACCATCTGTCCCTTTATTTACTTAATTCTTTTTTTAATACTGACAAGTGTGTTAGTAACACTTCCTTGATCACTGGTAAATAGAGAGCCACCACATAACTAAGATTTTTCCCTAATTCTGAAAGTCACTAATTAGGGTAGGGGTTAGGGAGTGTTACAAAGATATGCTGAGAAGTACTACAATAAGTAATCTAATTCCCAAAAGGAAAGCATGTTAATTTACTTCCCACTTCATTAAAGGAATAAAAACATCTTGTCATCACTGAAGGACACAAACAGAGAACCTGGATATTTGGGGTAATGTTAGATAGGGAGGAAGAATGAATGCAGTGTTCCAGCAAGAGACACAAACCACCTACATATCTTGTACAATGTTCACGCTTTTTCTTGACGTCTTTTGATTACTCAATGTGTTTCATGAATATATTTTATTCAATTACTAAAAACAGGTTTCCTAAGGAAACAAATAAGGTAAATGATTTCCATTTTCAAAAACTGAACATTCTACTGGTACTTAAGTTATACATTAGGCAACTCTCGAAGCTGCCTTAATCTTTACAAGCCAGTAAGGTCTCAATCACTTGAGTATGAAGATTAATGTATAGGCTTAAAAGAGAAAATACCATTTCCCACGGAGCTAAAAAGTCATTTAGAGAGAAGATAAGATCTAATCATAAGTATCAAAACCAGAAATTTTTATATTTTACATCCATTACAAAATGTATTTATTTTTAGGTGTCTTTTTTTTTCAGTTAGATGAGAGACAGTCTAACACTGGTTAATTTTCCTTAAGATTTAGATTCTTCAAAGAAGATCAGCTGATTGTTATGTTTGTTAATTCAAGCATCAAGTTTAAAATACCATAACTCAACTCCCTGAAACTAAAGATTCTTTTTAGGGTTGAGCCCGTTGTTTTCATTTCTAGGATTAAACAATGTAACACCAAGCAAAAGCCTCTGAGAGATTATTTTAGGTTTCAGTCTTTCTCTTTTAATAGACATTTTAGGGAAAGGATGACATTCTCTTGTAGTAGTTACCCCAAATAACTAGAATCTCAACTAAGAATGTATAAAACTGTGGAATGTGTATTAGCAATGCCTTAATCAAATGTTCTAACTAATGAAAAATTGGTTCATATGCAGAAGTAAACTGATGAAAGGATGAAGAATAGAATAAACAAAGGGGAAGAAAAGCACATTGTTTAGTGTGTGATTTAAGAACTGTCAAAGAAGTGGGTGTGTCTTATTTATTGGTAATAAAAAAAAAAGAATGGATGCTTTTGCATACAAATAAGTGCAGGTACAGAAATGTAATAGGAGCTTTGTGTTACAAGGGAACTTAAACCCCTCTGAGTAGAGATCGGCTAAGATGGAACAGACAGTTATAATGCAGTGATTAACTAGCTGACAGAGCTATTATTCATGGCAGGTATGTAAGCAGTCAGAGCAGCGATGTTGGTGGCCTCTCCTCATCAAGCAGCTTTGCCAGTACAGACTGGATGCCTGGAACCAGGCAAGACACAAAAACAATAAAACCTAGAGCCAGCTAAGGGAAGCTTCAACACAATCCATCTCCCATTTCCAATATTACTGGAAATCTACACTGAAGAATGTTTTCCCTTGAGATTGGCATATATTGTGTTTACAGGCTGTTGACTAACACTTACCTCCATTTATCTTAATATAGAGAGCAATATGCCTGAAACACCTACCTAGAAATTCCTAGAATATTAGAGAAAAAGCAATCTTAACATTAGTTGGCAAAAAATTCTGTTTATAGGTATGACCATCATGTCATTACATGAACAGATGGTCAAAGTGAGTCCATTTCACTGACAGTATATTATGCAGGTCTTTTTATCCTGAACAACTGAACAAAACAAAAGCACAACACAGAAGAGGTCATTGTGCCTTTCCTCATTTGGTTGGCAGCCTTATCTGAAATACGAAAATAAAAAAAACAATATGGACTATAATCCTGCATAGAGCCTTTTCTGTATAACATTTAATCAAACATTTAAGTATTAATATTAAAAAATACTGATATTTGTGAAGATGGAAAAATACATGGCATGTTTCTATCTTTCAACTCCATGTCTCTAGTAAAACTAGAAAAATAAAATAGTCATATTTCTCATTCTTCAGTTTTTGAGCTAACCAACAGTTTACAAGAAAAAAGCAATTTACAATTCTTTATTTGTATTAAGGTCTTTTAATAAAACCTCAAGGAAAATATGTATCTTTTAAAAAGCAAATTATCATATTAAAATCTTTCTTTGAAAGACTATGCTCTCTCTTTATATATATTGTTTTCACTAAATAATTTTAAACATAAAAGCTAAAATGTTTATAATCAATTGAATTAACAGTCCAGCAGATATCCAATTACCAGTTACTAAGTTTTATACAATGAGATTTCTCATAACGCTCCCACACACATGTTGCTAACTGAATTCTTAGCATGGAAACTTCATTTCTATAACCACACCAAAATATACTTTACCTTGATTTGTGAAATAAAAATAAATAATATTATGGGACATGGGAGAGATAAAAATTAGATATATATTTCTTACTATAATAGCTAGTAGTAAAAACACAACAGAAAATTCCTGAAAATTTTATTGCAAAATGCATGTGTTTTCACACATGTGGCTGTGAAAACAGGTGCGAAGAGAATTCTGGTTACCTGCCTTCAGAAAGAGCTGATGAAATATTAGGTTTAAGAGTACATCTTTAGTACTTCTGTACCTTAAAAAATTGCCGTATATTAATTTTTCATCAAGTTGTCATTTTCTCTGACATTTGGTTTTATTAATCAAGGCATTTATCATTAATTTGTAGAAAATATCGTAATTAAGCCAAATAAAATAAAATCCTTAAAAGGTTAAAATTAGAAAGCAGGTGAATTAGAATTCTGACATTACTCTGTTGACATACAGGAGCTTTTTGGAAGTATAGGAATCAAGCTTTTTCAGTGAGTTTAGTGCCTCAATCTTGGAGCTGGCTGATTTTTTTAAAAATGTTATAAAGATTTGATTTAAAGCTCTCTGACAGTTTTGACATTCAGGTGAAAGTACTGCTGCTGCATTTGGAACAATTTGCATTTCCCACTGCTAAATGGAATGTTTGAGGTGTGCACTGGTGTAAAGAAATTAAAAACAAGCTATCACACATGCTTAAGTGTATGTATTCACAAAACTGATGGTTGGATCACACCACCTCATCCCCCTCCAATATAATCTGTGATTTACTCTTCTATAATAAATTAACCTACCATGTTTTTCTCGGTGGAAGATCTAACCATGCATGTAAGAAGCAAAGTAATTACAGCCCCCTTCTTGTCTGGGAAACCTACTTCAGTCCCTATGAGCTCTTTATACACAATGCAGCAACACATTTCTATTGTAAACTTCTTGCCTGAAATTCTGGACTTCTATCTGTAGCCATTAAATCTTATCTAAACAGTTTTGTTGTCTCCAACAAATGTATTTTTATATCCTATATTTAGTTGTAAAGCTCCTCCTGAGGGGAAATAGGAACTGACTTTTTGGCTTTGAGCCAATATGTCTATTTCAGGAAAGGGCAAGGTTTGAAATCAGGAGAGTTCCAAACTAATAAGAAAAAGGTGGGGGCGGGGGAGGGACATAGTACATTCCCAAATAGAAGGAAGAAAGGTAATAGCAATGCCCAATTGGGCTGAAATATTCTGAGATGACATAGATTTCTTATTTTTTAACTTATAATTTCAGATTTTTTAGGTAGACATAGAAAAAGATATTTAATGTGTTAAAGGGCAATAAAGGAAATACCTGATGTAGTAAATCCAAGGTCTTAAATATAATAAAACATTTTTAAAAGATAAAACTCATTGAAGAAACCATCAGACATTACCTTCAGCCTTCAGAGTCTCAAAGGGCAATTCTTAACACATCTTTTTGAGTATCTGTAAAAAAGAATTATTTAAAATTAGAAATCTGCCAAGGAAGCAATTTGAATTTCCATACATCTCTATGACTAGTCATGTGAAGTAGGTAGCCGAGTTTGTGTATGCCAACTAATATCAACAGTTTTAAAAGGAAAAATAAAAGCTAACACATTCTGCAGATATGTATGTACAGTACAAGCACTCAGTAAAATGTAGCACAAATATACAATGTAAGCCACTGTGTATACATTTTTGAGAAAGATGGATAGCAGGATTTTTATTATAGTATTACTAGCAGCTTTCATAATTTATACTATAAAGGTATTTACATTTTTTTTTAAAAAAAAAATCTAATCCCAAGTAGTTTTTAACCCCTTTATTAGCTTATTCTTATTTACAGAGACTTTGCATAGATCTATGATGTAAGCACTGGTGAGTTAAGAAGTATACAAAGACACAGGTCCTGTCCTCAAAATAGTGGGTAAGGTTAGAGATTTTTCAAAAGCACAGATAATCCAAAAAATAAAAATTAAAATGAGTGGAAAGAAACAAAGGAGCAGAGCGTAACTTGTTCGGTATATCTTGAACTGGCCTATAGCATCTAATGGATTGACATGAGAACATGGCTTTATATTTATCTTAGCAGCAAAACTAATAGTAGGATTTGATCCAGGTTTGGAGGCAGGAATGACAAACAAATGGATGAGTCACTTTTAAATTCTTTCCCATCCAAATACATTTGACAGTACAGAATCAAAGCTGGAATTGGGAGCTGTATAGCAGGTAGGATGTGGAGGTGCCTTGAAAGCCAATTTGGTGAGTTTGATTATAAAAAGTTTTAACTAGAAACAACTCTTCCATTAAAAGTTGAGTTTGATATTATATGTCCTTGGAAAGTGATTTCTTTATATTTGCTATGAAATCTCAATGATGACCTTGATGTCATATTTACATAGAAATTCAGCCGTTCAAAGTCTCAAAAGCAGATTTACTAATGGAAATGCAATACATAAACCATAAGCTGATCCTATAAGCTAGTACATCTACAGTAAAAGACCCATTGACATTTTTTTAAAAGTCATTGGAATTTAATTGACTGGATCTTTAATATGCATACACAATGTTTTTGCAAAAGAAAAACAAAGAAGCAAACAACCACACCAGTAAACCAAAACAAACTTGAGTTTAATATTAATAGACAAATGGGGTCCTGAAAAGGAAAGTGATGGTCTTTTTATAGTCAGGGTGCATGAGCAATATCACACTTACTCTGCAACCACAAATTTTAGGAGAGGCTCTACAAATTAGAAGCTGTTAGGAGGAGTGAGATCAGAACCATTAATGATAGAGAAACAAACGATGATTAGAAACAGAAAAGAAAGAAATGTTCAGATTGTAGAGATAAAGTGGGAAAACACACCTCTGAGAAAATTAATTTGACCTTTACATTGTATATTATAAAACTAATTTTTATTTATTAGCTGTCTCCCCCACTAGAATAGAAGTACCACAAGGGTGGGCACTTTATCTTTTTCATTGTATCCCCTTTTCCACAAATAGTGCCTGCCAAATACTAGGAGATCAATGAATATTTACTGAATGAAAGAATGAACAGTCTGACCAAACCTAGGAAAAAAGCACTAAGTTTATATCTATTTGCACATAAAATAATTTAAAGAGATTACATCCTATATACTAAATTAAATTTGCACTTCTTCAACTCCAAACTCCTACAACTCATTGTTTATTCTTCTATTGAATATTCATTCAAGCAGGGGAAACAAACAATAAGCAAATAAATTGTTAAAACATAACGGCATGCTGGGAAAACAGAATAATTTATCAGGCCCCCTTGCCTTAGGGAGGGTTGGGGGTGGATCGGTGCATTCTTTGTAAGCAAATTGTTTGGGTGGAGTTAGGGTGCATGCGCAGTGCTGCCATCTTGGCTGGTGTCTACCTCAGGTGTCCGCCTGCCATGGCCATGCTTTCCAACCTACAGCTTCCAAGGACCTGTTTGCCAGTCACCTAGCTCATAGACCTGTGTATGAGTGGTCTGGTGACCCAGCCTGGCATGTGAGGGGTCTGGGGACCCAGCCTGGCGTGTGAAGGGTTTGTGACCCAATCTGAACAACAGGTTTGAGTGGTCCGTGAGCTCCAGGCCCAGCCCTAGCTCGACAATTGGCATCACAAACAGAATTACGGGCAAGTAAAAGAGCCCGACATGTCATATAATTAGTACTATGAGGCTAAACAAAACATGGTAACCACACTGAGAGTTACATGGGCTGATATTTTAAATAGATTTGGACAAGGAACCTTCTCAAAGGAGGTTATAAGAAAAAGAAACCTGAATGAAATGAGGGAGAGTCAAAATATATCTGAGGCATTATCTGGGCTGTTGTAGGATTAAAATGATATAACATACATTACCTTGTTTAGCACAATGGGTACCACACAGCAAAAGGTGCGCTTAATAATATTACTTTATTTCATTGTTATTATTTTTATAAACTGTGAATTTTTCCACTAGATTATAAATTTGTCAAAGGCATTTATTTTTATCTTCCATAAAGCTCCTTAAATAGTGCCCAGCAAAAGCTCAATAAACATTTACAGAATGAAAATAGGAAGACACAATTACCAGTTCACTAATTAGAAAAAGCAAACAGACTATATGAATAGGAAAAGTCACCACATTTCATATGTCTGAATCAACCTAACTGTGTTAAATCAATGTCACATAATTAATCTTTCCTAGATTTAAAAAAAAAAATTTACAAGGGAAAAATATATAAGTGGCTAGGACCAATAAGTTATGGATGACAAAAGATTAAGAAAGATTCAGAAAAAAAAATGAAGTTGTCATTTAGGCCACTAAAGTTAGGCCATGTTGACCATTTACATACTGTGTCTGATTCCATCAGATTAACACATTTTTCTAGTGCAAGGACTCTGAAACACAGGCACCTGATTCATTCATGTATTCTTAATGTAAGCACAGGGCTTGGTGTATAAAAAACATTCAAAAATTCTTTGTTGAACTGAATGGAACTAAAATTTTCTTTAACAGTTTTGATGTTTTAAAGTTAGCTCAAAACAACAAACCAGGAGATCAACAAACTCAAAAACTAAATTTCAACAGAAAACATATCAAGTGTTATGTCTTAATCCTGTAGCAAAGGAGCAGAGAACAAGAAAGGTTTTCACCAAAGACTGAAATACAAATGACAGTGTGATGTTGGCAGTGGAAGAGAGAGATCAGCAGAACAGACCAGGTGGACTCCAGTATGGGGTAAATATTACAAGTAGCATTTCCACAAACAGTGTTGAGATAATTGACTTATTATTGGAAAAAAAATTAGTTTTCTCTACTTCTTATCAGACACCAAATTATAAATCAGGTTGATATATGTGAATATAACAAGTAAAATAATCAAAGAGCTCTAAGAAAACATAGCTATAGAATTTTCTAAACTCCAAGATGGAAAGGCCTTTTTAGGCATATACACTGTGGTACACAGCATAAGCATAAAGATGTATGAATTTTGCTAATTAATTTTTTTAACTTTTTAGTCAAGAAATATCTTCAACAAAATTAAAAGGTCAACAACAAATACATTTTTAATGTGTATTATGTTCATAGGGTTAATTGCTTTTATCTACACATAAATAAATTTTTAAAATCCCATTTTTTAAAAAATGAGCAAAATACATGAATAGGCAATTTACAATAAAATTGTGAATTCTATTCTAAAATATAAAAAAGTTTTATAAACATAAAAATGTATAAAATAAGAAAATATGGAAATATAAAATATGAAAGAATATATAAAATAAGCTAAATAATTAAGCCAAAATAATAAGCTAAAATATGTAAAATAATATTAATCTGCAATAGAAATAAGAGAAATACAAATTAAAAACCTAAATATCCCATAATATTGAATTGGGTAAGTAAATTATATGTAATATAATATTGAGTGCTCATTAAACATGACAGGTGAAAATTTGTAATACATCAATAAGCTTTAAAAGCAGATAGTAAAATGGTAATAATAATAAGATATCAACTTTTCATAATTTGTATATATATAATTTAGTGGAAAAAACACAAACAAAACAAAGTGTTTTTCCCATACTTAACACAGCAACAACACAAAAGACTTCTGTGACCAAATGTGTGGGTTTTTACCCCACACACCAAACAATTCTCCAGTGTATACCAGTTGTGTGTCCTCCAATTGAATTCCAACACTATCTACCCGGAGATAGCATCAGATCTCACAGTTGAGGGCTCAGTCCCCAAGACTGCTCCTCACTTCCAATGCCAATCCCAAGCCCCAGGCTGTTTTACCTGTGCTTCTGATCAATCAATTGGCTATAAATCGGACTTCCCACAACTTCCTCCTTGGGTTTGCTAGAGCAGCTCACAGAACTCAGGTAAAACTTACATTTACTGGTTTATTATAAAGGATATTACAAAGGATTCAGATAAACAGATGCACAGGGTAAGGTACGGGGTAAGGAGCATGGAGCTTCCATGTGCTACCTGGGCATTCCATTCTCCAGGAACCTCCATGTATTCAGATAACTGGAAGCTCCCCAACCCCTGTGCTCTTGGGGTTTTATGCAGGCTTTATTACATAGGCATGATTGAAGCATGGGCAACCTTGCAGAAATGTGATTGGACAAAAAGTGTATGATCTACTTCTAACAGACTGAGTGAGGAAACCCAGCAAGGCCTGTTTGTTCAGATATTTCTTGGCCTCCCTGTGCAGTATTCCTTCCTCCCAGTTATGGGGCAGGACCCTTTCTGAATTTCTTTATAGCCAGCTCTAAGACAGAAAGGTGGGGGAAGATTAAAGCAGTTTCTATGGACTTTCTTGGGAAAAACCAAGGACAAAAGGCCAAACACTTCAACAAAATATATTAGTTATGAGCCAGGAACCATGGATGAAAACCTATATATATACATAATACATAATACATAAATATGGACTACATAAAATATTTGGTTATATGCGTATATAAATGTAGATCTATATGCACAGGAGTATGTGTGTGTATTAGAAAAAGCATGTATGTGACTTTTAAGAACCTTAATAAATTATTCCTTGAATTTATCTCAAGTATTAATATTAGGGCAGATTTTTTTCTTCTTAGGATTTCTTTCCAAATTTTCTACAATTAACACAAATTACTTTTTATAAACATAAAAAGCACTAAAACTAGACACCTAGTCTATGATTCAGTAAAAAAAACTGTTATATTACTAGACTTCCTGAATATTAAGAAAGCCAATTGAAAATGTCTATCTCTGGGCCGGCCCCGTGGCGCACTCGGGGAGAGTGCAGCGCTTGGGAGCACAGCTGTGCTCCCACCGCGGGTTCGGATCCTATATAGGAATGGCTGGTGCGCTCACTGGCTGAGCGCGGTGCAGGCGACAAGGGTTGCGATCCCCTTACTGGTCACAAAAAGACAAAAAAAAAAAAAAAAAGAAAGTGTCTATCTGTACTTATTCTTGGTGAAGACTTCCTTCATTAACTACATAGAATTTGTAAAAAGAGAGAAAAAGGAAATAAAAAAGGAAAGAAGGGCAGATGCAGAGAGGGAGGAAGGAAAGAGAACAAAAAATAAGTAGAAAAGAGAAAAATAAGAGTTGTAAAAACAAGCACAACAACCTGTAATTGTATATTACATTCCTAGCAGCCAAATTTGAACCAATTACATTTTTAATTAAGTTTTGCAAAGAAAGACACAGCCTGAATGTAGAAAACTTAAGAATTTTGAAGTTACATTTCATGTAGTAAGCATGCTATTATAAGAGAAAACAGATAAAATGTGCATCAATTTCAATTGCACTTTAGAGAGACAAACAAAATATGCCATGAGAATAAGTGAAACCACTCCAAATTAGTTTGGAAGAAGGAGTAGTATAAACCCCAAATAAGTAAAAGTTAAAAGTAAGTAAAATTTAATCAACTATAAAATCATGCTGTCCATTTCCACGTAAGAAATGTTTTCCAAGCCATAGGGTTTAATGTGCCATTCAAAGGTCACCTAAAATATATCAACTATGACTCCTGACTAGTTGTTTCAACTGGCATTATTTCTGTGGGGCATTCTCAATTGAGGACAACATGAACAGAAACTGCTAACAGCCATTTTCAATCAATAATTATAAAACAAGTCTTCTTCATTAAATAAAAAGTTAAATACAGGGTTTAATTGTATCTTATTAAAAAAATGGCAAATGAAAACCAATTTATGATCCTCAAAGAACATCAGAAAGAACCCATTCATTTACATGGCCAAGTGGACAAGATGCATTCTCTCTAAAGCAGAAAAAGGCTAATTTAGTTCTGATACATCCATAATGGTTTTTCCTAAGGTGAAGGTATTCATTCTGGCTTTGGATATTATTAGAGTTTTTTTTAAAGAGAAATCTGGTAAGTTCTATCGTAGACTTCTTTTTTTTTTTTTTTTTTAATTTTATTTTGTCGATATACAATGTGTTTGATTATTGTGGCCCATTACCGAAAACTCCCTCCCTACTCCCTCTCCTCCCTCCCACCCAACAATGTCCTTTCTGTTTGCTTGTTGTATCAACTTCGAGGAACTGTAGTTGTTATGTCTTCTTCCCCCCCACCCCCCGGGGGTTTTGGTTTGTGTGTGTGTGTGTGTGTGTGTGTGTGTGTGTGTGTGATTTTATTTATTTATTTTTAGCTCCCACCAATAAGTGAGAACATGTGGTATTTCTCTTTCTGTGCCTGACTTGTTTCACTTAATATAATTCTCTCAAGGTCCATCCATGTTGTTGCAAAGGTAGACTTCTTGAAGAATCCTTCATGAAAGGGGCCTGGCTAACCACCATACTAAAGCCATCTAAAATCATATCATATTCCATGAGCCAGAGCTCTAGGGCAACAACAAAAGACCATTTGCTTGACTCAATTATATTTGCTGTTAGGTATTTCAGTTAACCTTCCAAATAGAGAGAAAACGTTCAGAAAGATTATGTACAAAATACTGCTTTTAACCCTAAAATCCAATCAATTCATTTTTTCCCCTCACTTGTCCCTTTAAAAGTAACCCCATTCTTTCCCTTTATTATGTGCAACTTCACTCTGTATATTTTTATTTCCCAATAGCAGAATGCCTTAAATAAATTCTTAAAAACCAACAAACCAACAACAACAAAAAAATTAAAACTCAATGACTATGAAAAGTACAGTCTAACCTGCTTAATTACTAACAGGTAAACAGAATGCACTTCTGAATTATTTACCTAGTCCCTTTCAACTAAAAACTTTAAAATTTTTGAGCTTAGAATGTGTACCCTCTCCAAGGATCTATAAAACAATTGTTTTAAAATATTCTTTAAGCCATTTTAATAAAAGCAATTAAAAAACACCAAAAGTAAACGTGAACTTAAACATTTGCACAAGTTCATAAGAAATAGAATACATTTTTAAGACTTCAGAGGTCAGTAAAATTCCTTTCATTCTGACTTTCCCCTGTCCTCTTTCAGATACTTTATTCCACAATATATTTGGACAGAATGAGTAGAAATATTCAGGACTAAATTATATAAATGAGATTGATATAATAATGGTTTCGAAGCAAGCATTTATAGAATATTCTTAGTCTTAAGCATACCATAAGAAATACACAATTATGAAACTATGGAAAATATTAACAATTCTGAAACTGAAGGAAAAAAAAGAAAGAATAATCAGTAGTCAAAATCATTGTTTTCTCTGGATGAAGTACCAACTCAGCTAACGTACTGAGGAATAACTGCTGCTTGAGACAAGTAAACACTGATAACCTGGAATGCTGGTTAATTAAATTTTCTGGTAAGCTAATGGTTCATTAGGGGGTAAAAGTTTCTGTTTTGATCCTTTCTACTAGAATCTAAGACATACTAATAAATTTTTCTGCCTTGGTAAATAGGGTATCATAATTTTATCTTTATGAAAAATGTATATCGCCTTAGAGGATGGCTCCTAATCTTTTTGCGGGGGGCGGTTCATAAGGCTGTCTGGGAAGATAATAAAAACCAAGGATCTCTTTCTCTAGAAAAGTACAACACTCACAAAATTTTATACAGAATTTCCAGGAGTCCAGGGACTCTCATAAAAATCCCTTGCCTTCTAATATTACATAATTCTAAATTGTTATTGCACTGACTATACAGTGACCCCAGAACGTAATAAAGATGTTTGAAGTTGCTTTTTGAAGATACCCCTAATAATGAACTATTTTTTATGAGTTGTCTCCTTTCTTCTAAAAAAGGAGTGTAAAATAATTCTGGTTAATTTAGTCTTTGTTAAAGGTTAAATATGTCTCCTTTTAGGACAGTTGTACTACCAGTTCTTTGAGCTTTAAAACAAAATAGTACTGCTTTCAAATAATTCCATATTTTAGAAGTGGCAATAATTTTCTTCTTGTATTTTTGTAACTATCAGAGGAGGCAGGGTCAGAGAGAAAGCTACTTAATTTTCACCTTTACTTCTAAAGATTAACTGATACTAGCAAACACTTAAGCATTCCCTGTATTCAGGTTCTATTCTAAGTGCTTTCATGTATATTTACTTATTTTAACCTCACAAAAACTCTAGGAGGTAGGTAATATTTTATTGATGTGTAAACTGAGGCACAGAGCGATTAACTAACTTGGCAAAGGACACCCCTCTACTGAGTGGGAGAACAAGGATTTACACTCAGTCTGGCTGCAGAATCCACACTCCTGCAGGCCATATACTACACTTTCAGCTTGACTCTTTCATGAGCTGATGGGTTTTCTTGTGTGATTTTATATTTAATGCAAATCCACCTCTTCTCCACGATGCAAGAAACATTTACACTGTTTTGCCCAGACAAATTCACTTAGGGAATTGTGCATAAGTTGCTGACAAAACTGGCACCACCCGTGTGCAGCTGGCAGTTATATACAATTGTAAATTTCCCAGAGCCAGTGCCCCAGATGGAAAAATAAGACACTACTAGCTCAGTAAACGTGGAACCAAAAACATGAACGTGGTCATAAAAGCTGACCCCTCATTTCCTTTTTGAAAATAGTTCTGATAGGATAGAAAATTGAATGATTATATATTCTAAGGGCCAACCAAGACAACAGTATAAATGGACAATAATATCATAATAACGGTTCCTAAAGGTGGGATTGTCTGCTATTCCTAATTTGTCTGAAGAGAGATACAAACAAGACTATACAATTTTTACTTTTCCATCTTAAATTGTTTCTATGAAATAAAATATTAAAGTAAAATGCATACTTAGTGAGGGCAGACAAATTGCTTCAGTGGCCAAAGCTGCAGCAACATGAACATTATCTTGGCATATCCTTCTCACTGACAGATTGAGTGTTACCCCAGACAACAACCAATTTGTAGTGCAGGATTTGCTTTTAGTATACCAACCTTTATATATTCAGTAGTTCCAAGAAAAGCAAAGGCTGATAACAAAAAATAAATAAATAAATAAATAAATAAATAAATAAATAAATAAATAAATAAATAAATAAATAAATAAATAAATAAATAAATAAAATAAGCTCCATCCTTATAGTTTGTACAGACAAGGTTTTAGTTATAAATTCATCCTATTTAATTTTTACTGAATTACTCCCTACATATAAGTGTAAATGCATACAAGCAGGTACCAGTGAAACACAAATATAAAAGCAAAACAAAGTAGAATATTCAATGTCCTGAAAAATGGTTAAAGATCAGATATACAGGATAGAAGATATGGCACAAGGCAAACAGGAATACAGATGCAAGACAACATGAGGAAGAATCGTAATAACTGAGGCAGCTTTTCTACCTTAGACTCAGGGCCTTTTACAGAGAAATTCATCCCAATGCAGCCAAGTCAGGCTGGGAATGAGAACCTGTTTAAAATAGAAAGTATGCCTGAAATACAGTATCATCCTAAACTTCCGTTTATCTCTAAATCATCCTATACGCCAACCAAAATAAAACAAAATTTTGGAGATTGTCTGTTTATCACCTTATTCTATACTATAATGATTTCCAATCACTTACAATATGAAGTAGCACATGCTTGGTTCTTAAAGTCCTCCATAATCTGGTTCCATTACATATCCTCACTTCCAAATAATGCAGAAATTGTAGCCTCTAATCCAATCAGATAAGATTTTAAACAAACATACATTTATTCAGCAATCATTGCACCTACAATGTGTCATGCAGTATTCACACAGCTGAAATATTTTTTCACATATATCAGGCTTTTCCTAAGTCCTCAACATGTCCTTCATGATGTCTTTTCTATATTGTCTAGCATGACATACTCTTGTCTACTCTGTCAATTCCTATTAAATTTAGAGTGAACGAGAACTAATTTTAACTTGAGAAATGCCAGTTAGATAAATTAAATCATGATAGAGCACTCAGGAACTGGGCAGCATTGTTTCTCAAGACTGTTCTGGTCGCCTTGGTGAAGGGACATAGTGAAGGTAGAAAATGCTGATAAAAACTAGTAGTAAAACTCTCAAGTCTGTACCTGCACCTTATTGGCATCTGATCCAAGCAAACTGAAAAATGACAGAAGTTTGTATCAGGATAATTTTTGGCTTCAGACTAATATAAAAGGCTTCATTCTTTCAATTAAGACATAGACTTTTGCCAATCTGGTATATAAAATAGTTTAGCTGTAAAGTTATAGACTAAACATTGTTACTTTTAAGCCAAAATAATGCCAAAAGAGTTTAAATTCTGAGTAATTTGTTGAATTAGATTAATTGACTTTTCAATTATATGTTTTAAATGCTTAGTAATTTCCCATATCTATGTCATAGTCCTCCCATTGTTCTCTAGTTTCAAAAATGTATGTCTCTTTGCATAAACTCATGATTTTCAAGTTTCTCACCACTGCTTCAATTACCATTTCAGTAATACCTTTTTTTATATGACTATTTTCTTTGCTATATTATTGCCCCATTGACTCTCTTATCCAAAGTCAGTTTTCTCTCTGAATTTACCTTTTTATTTCTTCTTCCAAAAGGTGTTTTGATATAAAACACACTCCTTCCACTTCCTGGATATGTTAATTTTAAGATACCGTCCTTGCACATCACAGTCCAGTTCACCTCCCTACAACCTATTTTTCGTCTGTGAGGCTGGCACTGATGGCGATCATGGAATTTAGTATATTTCTTTTCAGTCATTGAGTCCAGCCCATTCCCGATCCTAGTATATTTTGTTAAAAATCAACTGCATTTCTTAAAAATCTATATTATTTTCTCAAATCCCCCCACCCAGTCTTCCTTGTACAAGACATTGCTTTCTTTAAAATATCCCTGCTCACTCACTTTCTGTGTAGAAGTGTCTGCTCTGTCAGTAAGCACAAAGCTGCCCAGACCCAGGCTATGACATTCCAAGTAAGGTTCTCCATGGTCTTGGGGCCAAAGAACCAAGTACTAATACCCAATTTCTCCCAAACTCTCACTATCTCAATGCTTCTTCCCTTCTTACTCTTCTTTTATTTCTATCCAGATATCTATGCATGGCCTTCTCTTTCTTTGAACAACAATTGATTCATATACAATCAATTCAATCACTCTCATTTTAGCTAAGATACCTACATTTCTGTTGAGCAAATACTGATCAATTGAATACATAAGAAAACATAGAAAGGGCTAATCTTATGCCTTGTTTACAGTAGCACTGTCACATAGACACAAAACATGGAGGATCCTAAATTAACACTAACACAAACACAAACACACATATACACGCACATACTTCTACACACAAACTGTTTTACTGGAATCTAGGCACACTGCATTTCTCTCTCTTCCTTTGTCAGGCCACACTTGTTTGGGGCTTTGGAACTTGTTCTTCCAGAAAGCTCTTCTCCCAGATAATTCCATGATGGCTTCCCCATCCCCTCATATAATTCTCAACTCAAATGGCACCTTGTTACTCTGTATCTCACTATTCATCCTATCTCACCCAAGCCATTCTTTATTCCATTATCCAGATTTCTTTTCTTCACAAGTTATTACTACGTGCAATTATTTTATTTATTTATAAATTCATTCATTGTCTATTTCCACACATTAGGGGTGCTATCTGTCTTTTCACTGCCAAATCACTGACTCCTACGGGTCATGCCTGGCACATAGTAAGCACTGAAATATCTGAATAATGAATAAATGACTACATAAAAATCTTCAGGAAATTAATATTCAAGCCCTAAATATTTATCAAACACCTACAATGGGCATGGTGATTGATTTTATTAGTTTAATCTTGGGCTGAGGAATGCTCTGCCCCTAATATATGTCCATATGATAGAAAGGTCCAAGATCAATTTGATGATAGTTATTTTGAAAGAGTTCTAAACAATAGATTACTACAGAATTAGTCCTAAAATGTCTTGACACATGAGTAACAACATTATTTTTCTCAGCCATTGTTCCCTCCACATTCCCTCATTCGTTCGACCATTGATATGTCACCATCTCCTCTTACGATGTCAAGGACAACAGTTGAATGGAACTGAATGAAAGCAGTGACAGTGACACATATCTTATTTTGGACCTTTACTGACAAAATAGATGGGTCAGTGCCTATGAAACATGGAAGATTTAGGGTGAGATTAAACCCTTACTGTACTAACATGTACAAATTCACTCCCTCTGCCCATGCCTAGACTTGACAAAATTCTAATGCTTCTCCAAATAATCAATCATTTAAACCAGAAATCAGCAAACTTTTCCTGTAAAAGGCCAAATAATATCTTAGACATTACAGGTCATACAGCTTGTCTCAACTATTCAACTCTGCCACTGTAGTCTGAAAACAGCCATATGCAATAATACATAAACAAATGAGCATGCTGTACTCTAATAAAATTTGTTTACAGAAACAGGGGATGAGACAGATTTGTTGACTCCCGATCTATATCCATCAGTGAAACCTACAGAATTTCTATATAGAGGGGACTTAACAACAAAATTTTATAAGAAGGGGTGCTAGCAGGACTTGTATTAGCTGCCTTTGTGAATTATACATGGTGCTTTTGTAAGAATTATGAGTATATGGGGATTGAGAGATTAGGGGGAACCTAAACCACTCACTCAGGTCACCCTTGTCACTGCCTCCTACTCCAACAATCAATTTAGGTGTGTTTTGACATAACATTATGGCCTTAAGTGATTCATTATCTTTCCACAAATATTCCATCCATCAGATTATTTATATCATAATTTTAAATTATTTTGAAAAGCTACAGCAAATACTTGGTTGAAGTTCAAAAATGCATTCCCTTTATTCATGCTAATTCTGCAATTCTAGTTTAAACAACTATTAATTTTGTCAGACATGACTTGTTTGTAATAAACATCTTATTCGTTGCTCATGATTCTTTTGTCTTGAAAATGTTTACTGATTTCTCTTTCAGTGTTTTATTGAGAATGCTGTCAGATACCCTGTAAGGCTATTTCAAGTTACGTTTGCATTACACCTATTCTAAGAATTATTTCTCCCTCAAAATCTTTTAGGTCTTCTAAATTTCCCAATTAGAATATACCTTTATATATCCAAAGTATACTAAATACCTCTTTATCTGTTCCTGGTTGATAGCTATTTTCAAAAGATATTTTGAACTCATTACATGCTTCGCAAAATTGTATTCCAACACAAAAATGACTACACAATTAAACTAAAACCTGGTAAAGATTCTAAATGATAGCACATTGATACACACTGTCATGAGATACATTATTTATTAATTAGTAACACTATCATTTTCTATTCTCCATTGTACAGTTGCTATAATAAACTGTACTGCCAATCAGCTTTCATTTAGGTATCAACCCTTCTATTCATGATAACCAATAAATTGTACTGTACATTTCTGACATCTAATTCTGCTTTGTCTGCTCTGGCTACATAAATCTCTAGAGTCTATGGAGTCAAAATATTTTTTTTTTAGCTTCGACTAGGATTCTGCAAATATGCAAAGCTATAACATCTAAATGAAAAGTTTACCATTAAGTTACATTAGCATGTCATACAACCATAATTTTTAAAACAAAATGAGAAAATACATAAAGATTTTAGATAACATTATAAAGTCTGCTTCAGTTAAATTCAGTATTCAATAAATGAAAACACTTGAGAATCCCAGTAAAAGTAAACCTTGAGATGGTTTAAAAATCCATTTTAAATAATTGGAACATTTAGGTAATTGTCTACAAAACAAGTATCAGGCTTTTTAAGGTCATAAAATGCTTGACCTTCCCAGGTGCGCAGAATGCAAAAAGCTTACCACTAAATGACACAATAGGGGTGAGATTGTTGAATCTATCTGAAAAATAACATTTTCAAAAGCTCCATAAAGTAACTGACTCATTAAAGAAATAATTGGAAAGATTCTTTCTCTTTCCTGATATAAAAGAGAATCACAAAACATTGCAATATTTGCAAAAGAGGATGAAGTGTTCATGTCTCAGTTGTGAGACTTGAATAGCTTTATTACCTATGCTCTTGCTATGTATTCAGCATATTGAAGAAAAATATTTCCAAAAGAATACAAGTTTGCTGATCTGGGTTCCTGTTATCACATGACAGAAGAGGAGCTTTCACACACGGTCAAGCTGACAGTCATTCACTTTGCACTGGGAGGAACCAATTTTTCTTTGTAGACATGGGTACAGCAAAAATCGTAAAGTGCCAAAAACTGAGTGTAAGTGCAAACCTCACAACTTCACTCAGGTATCAGCAAAAAGCACCAACCTAGCTATACGTAAAAGTCAGGTCCAGTGAGTTGAAGGGTAGGGCAGATTTGAATTGGAATAATTTATCTGCCTCTACTACATACAGTTCATTTACCTCACTGAAAAGAATTAAACCAACCTTGCCAAAGATTTGTCTTGTCTAGGTACAAGCTGTATTATCAATGCAATCTCACCCACTCCCCATCTTCTTCCTAGCTCTCTTCTTCTCCTACAGTATCTTTTACTTTGTAATAGTCTTTCTTTCCACCTAAACTCTTCAAATTCTCTCTCCTTTTCCTTTTCTCCCTCCCACTACACACACACACATGAATACACACACACACACACACACACACACACACACACACACACACACACATGAATACACACTGCATGATGCTGTTACCATAAGATGTTTCTTTTTAAAAATCACATATTAATATGACAGCATGGAAGTAAGTATGTCAACCACTGAAAAATTAAGGCAACATGACCCAATCAAGTGCTGAATACATTAATCACACATTCTGTGCATCTTCTATAAGGGAATTACCAGGCTATAAACAATCTTAAAGATTGACATAAATATCCTAATGAATCTACTAAAAGTAAAAACAGGCGGATTGAGCTGATGTAGCTGTACCTCCGTCTTTCTTTCCAAATACACAGATATTCAGGATAATTTTGTTAATTAAAAAGTGAACCAAGTTAGAATAAAAGATAGAAAGGGAAATCACTGGGGGTCAGGAAAGAAGAGAAAATGCAAAACTAGAGTAGATGGTGGGGCTGTAGCCTTGGTGCGCCCCAAGGGCATCATACCAACACATACCCAGATATTTGGCATGATGTATGGAATATTAACACCAATATGGGAACAACAGGCAGGGCCTGAAATCAATAGGGGGTGGAGCAGCAAGTGAGACTCACGCTTATTAGTGGTTGCCCCACCTCTAAGATATAGACTAGATGTAGACTTTTTTTCTTACATTAAGAAAGCTAGAGGTCTTCTTAGGACTCTGGGTGGAAAAACGTCACATGAAATATAAAATCCAGTTACATGCCATAGAAATCAGCATTTACAATATCCATTTGGGACAGAAAACCCAAGGCTAAAAATTAACAGAAAACCAATCAGGTTTGCCTTAGACAGGAGTGGACACAGATCTCAGGTCACAGGATAAAAGGAATTGCTAAATCATTTTGGAAGGAGCCACAGAACTCTCATAGAAAACAACATCCTTCAACTGAAAATGAGCTCACTATAATAACAGAAACTGATATTCTTTTTTTCATTAATTCAGCAACTATCTATTAAGTGCCTATTTTAGTCAGGCACTGTTTTAGACACTAAAAATACAGTAGTAAATAAAACATAGCTCCTGTTCTCAGCAAGTTCATATTCTAATAAGAGAGGCAATGAACACATAAATATAAAATATAATATCCATCATTAATAAATGTCATAAGTAAAAAGCAAGATACAGGAAGAGATGGAGAAGCAGATATTTAAATAAAGTGTTTATAGAAAGGCTACCTAAGAAGGTAAAATTTGAGCAGAACCCTGAACAAAGTAAGAGTGAGTCATGAAGCATAAGATACATCAATAGGAAAGAAAAAAAATTAGTAAAGATGCAGAAGATATAAACCATATCATTAATAATTTTGAACTAACTGATGTGTAAAAACTTTTCCCCTCAAAGATCGTACATTCTTCCCAAATAATTTGTAATATTTATAAAATTCAACAATTATTGATCTAAAAAGGAGGTCTCAACATATACCAACTAATTGGTATCACACAATGAGGTATCTGACCACAAAGCAATAAAATCAGAAACTAAGACAAAAAGATAGATTAAAAATCCCTATATATGTGGACATTAAAAAAATACATTCATAAATAATCCACGAGTCAAAGAAAAAAATCATAATGGAAATATTAAATATTTAAAACTGAACAACAATAAAGGCACTATTTATCAAAACCTGTGGGATGCAGCTAAAGTGATACTTAGTGGAAAATTTATGGCTTTAAATGCATGTATGAGATTTTTAAAAAATGTAAAGTTAATTAGGTAAGGATCTAACTTAGCAAGTTAAAAAATAATAGCAAAATAAAGCCAATTGAAGGAAAGAAACGATAAGGATTAGGACAAAAATTAATGACATAAGACAAACATATAATAGAGAGGATCGACAAAGTCAATTCATTTTTTAAGGAGACAAATAACATTTTAAGCCATATGAAATTTCCAGTATTAAATGTAATAATAAAACTTATGCAGATAAAAAAATTATTAAATAGTAAGTAGTAAAAGACTCACTAATTAAAAACTTCAAAAATGAAGTGAATGTATCTCTCTAAAGGTACAGGAGAGGTTTAAAATATAATAGGACAATATACTAAACAACTAAATGGCAATCAATTTAGAAACTCAAAAGAAATGGGCACGTTCTTAGAAAAGTGTAATATACCAAAACTTATATAATAAAAAACAGAAAACCTGAATAACTTTATAATAAATAACTGATGGAGGAAAAAAAAAACTCTTCCTACAAATTTACATCTCACATGGTTTAACAGGTGAATCCTGCCAAACATTTAAGGAATGGGTAATCCCAGCCTTATATAAACTATTACGGAAAGAAAAATAAATATCCTGAATTGTTTGATGCAGGCAAAGCCTTGATACTAAACTAGAGAGCATGAGAAAGGAGAAATATATGCCAATCTCACTCAAGAACATAGATGCCAAAATTCGAAATAAAATCAGAGGAAATCAAATAAAGCAATGTATGTGTATGTATATGTATACGTAAAAACATAAAAGCATAATGACTATAGAGAATTTATCCCAGGAATGTAATTATTATTGAACATAAATATATTAAGTAAAACACTATATTCAGAAATTAAATTAGAAAAACCACCATTCTCTCAATATAAGCAAAAGAAAAAAAAAATAAACACAAATAAAAGACATGCAGTTGCCTAAGATATGTGCAACATATATAACCATTGAAGCATTTATATACAGGATATTCAAATTACAATAAATCAATAATAAAAGATAAACATTATAATTTTTACAACTGCTGAGAGAATATAAACAAAAAATCAGAGGAAATAAAGCTTGATTAAACAATAAGAATGATGTTCACCCTTACTTAAAACAAAGAAATAAAGTTAAAGCAGAAAATACAAACACTATTACTTTGATCATTTCATCAAAAATTTAAAATTCTGTCAATATCTAAAATTGAAGTGGGTATGGAAAAAGGGAAACTCGGACACATTTATACATAGTTTTCCATTACTTGTAAACCTACAAATGTGCTTTCTCTAAACCCAGCAATTCAAATACAGAAGCTCTCCCACATGTATACAAGGAGATATTTACGAAGATGTTTACTGTAATACTGTACTGACTATAATAGAAAATTTTCAAAAAAAAAAAAGAAAGAAAAAGGAAGGAAGGAGAGAGAGAAAGAAAAAAAAAGAACAGAAGGAAAAAAGAAAGGAAAAAAGGATAAAGAAGAGCAAAGGGAAGGGGGGGGAAGGAGGAAAGTAAACATTTAAATGTCCATCAATAGGAAATGAATAAATTGTGGCTCAGTCACACAATGGACTAGTACATAGCACTATATATAGCAACTTAAACCCAGATCTGTATGTATCAACATGGATCTTTGAATGAATGTAATGTCAAATGAAACCAAAATATGTTGAAGAACGACCCAAAATTTCTCAGTTCACAGAGCCTTCAGTGCTTTTGTTTTGTTTTTCTCAAAGCCTGTAGTGTCTTAGTAATGTTTTCACAACAAACTTAGCCTCAAAAAAAATAAAAAAACCTAACAGATCCATCTATTAAGTACGTAGGTCTAAATAATTCAATAAGTATTTTTGTCCCAGTAATACGGCCATATAAAAATAACAAACAAATTGAAAAAATATTATTTTCATTTCATTCTTTTATAACCATCCTTAAGTTAATTATTACTGGGACGTGTGTACCTGTTGACACTGCACAACATCTCAAACCTTGAAATCAGATTGGACTCTGCCAATCTTATTTCCTGTTCCATACTAATTTTCATATAGTACCTGCTTTCAATGATAGCAACCACCAAAAATCCAGCTTCGCAATGACATGACATCATCAAGAGGAACGTACTGAAATCAAAATGTTGAAACAGTCAACTACTTAAAGGTAGTGTCTGACCTGGTGTCTAACAGATGTTGGATATTGCTATGTTTCTCTTTAAAATTTTAAATATCTTGTGGCACACTTGTGAGTTCACCGTGGCACTCTGGGCATGCCTTGGTACATAGATGGGAGACTGTGGCATTACAGTGAGATACAATTTATGTAAATTTTTAAGTATACAAAACTGCACCAAATGTTCATGGATACATGTGTGTGTATGCATGCTTATGAAATGAAATGAAAATATAAAAATAGTAAAAATATGGACTGAAAGCATACATATTAACTTCAGGAGAGTGGATACCTCTGGGGAAAAAGATGGAAATGTAAACAGAAGGGGACTTCAACTATTTCAGTAATGACCAATTTCTGTAAAAAAAAAGTCAAGCAAATATAGCAAATGCTACCATTTTTAAAATATGGGTTGTGGGTATTTGGTATTTATTATATTAATTCTGTGCTTTATTTTATTTTTGAAATAGTTCATAAAAGAAAATAAATGACAAGCATTGTGAGTTTTCAAAAGCTTTATATAGGCTGCTACTTTTAGCATGCCATTCTAAATCCCAGGACATCTGGTTACTGTTAGACCTGCTTTTCCACAGATTCCATTTAGAATCATTAAACTATCCACTGGGAGTAGTCTAACATTTAAAGGAAAAAAAATGCAGTGCAAAGATCTGTTTCCTAAGCTCCACCCTAAGTCACAAATGTTGCTTTTTTTCAGTAACTTTGAAAAAACTCTCACCAGGAATGAGATAAAAATATTTTCTATCCTCTTCCTTCAAAATATGCTTATATTCTCATTTTATTTATTGAAGATAATGACACGTTATGATAGAACATAACATTTATTTATTTAGTGCTATCACAAAACTCAGAAATGTCTGGCCCATTATAAGAAATATACCTATTCTCAACCTTAGCATTAGTCTATTTATTTTTTAGGATACTAGCAAAATCAGAAGTTCAACTGCAATGAATCTACTGATGTTTGATGGTATGTGAAGTGTACTTTAAGTTTGTATTAGTCCTGTGTCCCAATTCCCCACATCCATCTTCCCTTTACCTCTCCCAATCTCAACTTAAAAGAAAAAAAAAAAATTATTACTCATTAGAAGCAGGAAACTACAGATGTTGTGGAAATGTTGGGAATATTGACAGATTTCTGAAGTTCTATATATCAATTAAGGCCTTATGATCAAAAATATCAGCTACCATAATAAATTAAAGGAGATAGCAACTATGCCACTTTACTCCACACTGGACAGACTGATTTCTCTAGACACTGCATTTTGAGAAGGCCATTGCCGTATCAAAAAGCCTACAGAGAAATACAGGCAGAATGTTGAGATATCTTGAAATACTACGGGCAGTTGAGGCAACTAGGAAGGGTTAACATGAAAAAGAGAAGACCAAAAGAGAAATCTCCAGCATTACCACGTTCTTGATAGAGTATTACGTAAATAGAGGATCAGGTAGTTAAAAAATCATTGTAAGACAACTGGCTGATCTCCAGAAATGACTGTTAGGACCACACTGTAGAATCTTTGGGGTGATAAAAAATGTTCTGGAATTAGATAGTGGTGATGTTTATACAACCTTGTGAATAAACTAAAAATCACTGAATTGTATACTTGAAATGTGTGAAATTTATGGCATGTAAATTATATCTCAATTTTTTAAAAATGCATCCATTAGATTTAGTATCATAAGTAGCATAATCCAAAGAATGAATGAGTAGTCAAGAAGCAATTAAAACAATTGTCAGGCCTTAAAAACTAACGCCACCTTAATTGACATTACAAGCGGTGCCATTATGGGCCCACAAGGGCGTATTAATGTGACAGCCTAAGACGGGCGGGCGCCAGGAGGAAGTAGGGTGGAGGTGTCTGCGGGAACCTTGCCTTAGCCCTTATTGGCCAAATACGCGCTTCCGCGCTAGAGGTTGCAATAGCTAGGCATTGAGACAGGATGCATGCTCTCTTGACCTTTAAGCTCACCTCTCTTCACGGCTCTCTTCCCCCGTCTCCTTCCAAAGGGGACAGGAGGGAAAGAGGAATCCCGGGCCGTTCGCTCACCCACCGAAAGGAACGAGGCTAAGGGCTGTTCGGGTAGGCCGGCGGCGGACCCAACAAACAATGATTTCAAAAGTTAAAAAAGAAATAAGGTATTTTTCAAGGTAGATGAAATCCTAAAAAAGGGTATTCTTTTCCTTTTTTTTTTTTTTTTAAAATAGTGAGAGGCGTGAGCAAGCGTGGATGCTCATGAGAAGTTAACAAAGTAACAAAGCATGAAGACATAAAAGATAGAATTAATCAACAGTGCAAAATTCCTGAAAAAGCAGAATTGTTTGGTGTTCAGACAACAGGTGAACAGGTTAGTCTTTTTTTTTTAAGTGGCAGGTTAATTTTCTTTTTACAAAACTTCATGAGAAGAAGATGCCACTAGCCTAGTCCAGCCCAGTTGACCGAAGATATATAAACATATATAGATATCAGCATAGGAAGTTAAAAACGTATTTATCTGAAGGTTTGGGGATTTTTTGTTGTTGTCAATGTTTGGCTGTTTTTGGGTTTTGTTTTATTTTGTTTTATTTGAGTAGAAGACAAGGTAGTCTGCTAGAGAAAAGAAGGAGCAAAGTTAAGAAAGGGTATACTTGTTTAAGGTCATCCAGCTAAAACTGATAGATTCTATTTTAATTTTATTTTTCTTTTTATTTTGTATAGTATATATTTAAAGTGTACAACATGTTTTGATATACCTATACATAGTAAAATAATTATTACAGTCAAGTAAATTAACATCTTTTTACTTTGAATTAATTATAGACACATACAAAGTTGCAAATTCGTACATATAGATAACCGTGTATCCATTACCCAGATGCCCACATTAGAAAAATCTTACTAACTATGTACATTATCAAAACCAGGAAATTGACATAGGCACAATGAAATTAACTAGACTACATACTTTACTTGGATTTTATCAGTTTGTGCATGCACTCTTTTTTTTGTATGTCTTTGCATATAGTTCTATGAGGTTTTATCACATGTATTTATGTAACTACCACCAAAATCAAGATACAGAACTATTCCATCACCTCAAAGGAACTCATGCTACCTCTTTATTGTCATGACCAGACTTAAGAGTAATGGGGAGCTACTGAAGAATATTAAGTCAAAAAGTCATGTTTCAATAAATCTCCTTCCCCTTCAGTTCAAATAGGAACAGAGTTGTTCAAGACTGAAGAAAGAAGAAGCATTAGGATATTATTTCAGTAAACAAAGGTGAAGCATGATGTCTTAGACTAGAGTAGTAATTCTAGAGATTGAGAACAGCAGATGGATTTCAAGAATGTAAAGGATCTAGTAACTGATTGAATACAGGAGTCAGGGAGAGGGAGGGATCAACAAGTCATGAGATTATCTTACTTGAGTATCTGGATGGTTGGTGGTACATTCACAGAGATGGGGAACATGAAAGAAGTGGTTTGGATTTGCTAAGATTAGTTTTTGTGCATGTTATTTTGAGTTACTTATGGGCCATTCAAGTGAAGATGTCTAGTATGTAATTAGGTATTGGAGTCTGAGGTTCAGGAAGAGGATCTTGCTTAAGATAAAGATGTGGGTATTATCAACCCATAGATAGTAAATGAAGCCATAGGAGTGGATAAGGTCAATCGGAAGAATGTGGTATCATAGAAGGCAAGACAAGAAGGGAAAGAAAGGGAAGAAAGGGAAAGAGGCATGGAGGGAGAGGAAGTACAAAAAGAATGAACTTGTACAAATTGAGTGTGCATGTGTAAGCTTCAAATGTCATTTAACCATTAAACATAACTGATGCTACAGAAAATTTAATGGAAACTTATCATTTCTTCCTTTTTAAACCTGCAATGTATTATAATGTCCTTACTGTTTTTCACTTAAAAAGTCTATATTCTCAGAACAAATATGCTCGAATATTTATATTCTCTCCCAATGATTTTTCAAAATGAAACATCTCTATTTACTTTCTTGGCTCCAGAACTGTAGTAACTATGTTGATAGCTTGAAAACAGTGTTATATCTTTGTTAGGTCAGGAAAAAGTGTTATCTTTCCTACAGAAAAAAAAAAAGGTTCCAATCTGCATTTATGTTTTCTTTCTTTTACCACCTGTCTAAGCATTCTTGCTTTTATTGTTTACTAACTCCTTCTACAATATATAATATGCAGCCAAACAGCTGAAGGTATTTTCGTCAAAAGATATGCTACTAACAACAACAACATATTCAATGACAATTGAAGCTATTGTATAATTAAAACGCAATTGAAAAGGTAAGCTTCAACTTTGAATTCACCAGCTTTTGTTAATTTATGTTGCAGTCTTATATTTATTTAAGACATAACCCTGAATTCATTTAGTGACCTAGACTATTTTGTGTTAGACTTTCATGAAAACAAAACAAAACTAAAATGCCATCTTACAGATGGCTATTAAATATATGAGCTCCATTTGACAATACCATCTATTATTTAACCTTGAATGTACAGTTATTAAACAGTTGCTCTAACATGGTTATAGGAGGCAAATTCTTCTGGTTTTGTTTCTAAGGCATATTATATTTCTGATGATTCTAGGGCAACAGATCTGAATGTACATGATTTTAAATGTTGACTACAGCACATTTTATATTTTAAATATCTACTAATTTTTAAAATTTTTCATAAGTTAGGAGATCATTAGTTCTAAAAAATTAGGTATTTTTACCCCCGCATCCCCAAAAAGGTCTTTAATAGAAACTTTAAACATAAGATTATAATTTTTAAGTAAAACACTTTGAAAGCCACTACTTTACCATCTGTGTGACTCATAACTAGCAGTGATGTACTCATGTCTACATTTAGGTGAACAAGCACAATCTTTCATCTTATAAGTACACAACTCTCAATCACTACTGGGAAAAAATTATCTCAAAAGTGGCACTCTCTAAACCTGATGTCATTTCCCACAAATCAGAAAAACACAGGAGCCTATGTCCCAAAATATTACCAATATTGTAGGCTTCTAGGAAAAAAAAAATTATACTCTTTAGTGTTTCCAGGGTTAAAAAAAAGAAAAAAGAATGTATTAGAAGAGAAATTCTAGTCCTCTAATCTTAAAAAAAAAAGTCAGAACTACTCTTTTACTTCCAATGGAATATATGAATCATATTTATGATGTGGCTGGAAATGTATTACAACACATTTGATATACATTCCAGAATAAACTTCAAATAAAAATATGAGCTATTGACCAATACCAGTATTATAAATTTATTATGGAGAGCTGTTTTTTAATCATATATTCAAAAAAGAACAATTGAAAACAATATGGAAGCAAAGAACAATTTAACATATTACAATCATTTAGGGATTTTTTTAAAGAGAAAGTGAGAATCAGGCATTCAATGTATACAAAATTAGATTATTTCCTATATACCACCAATTAACTACTAAAAATTGAAAGAAAAAGCATGACATCATTTACATTAGCACCAAAAAGTTAAATAAGTTCTTAGGTATAAATCTAACAAAATATGTACAAGATCTAGATGAAGAAAACTGTAAAACTCTGATGAAAGAGCATCAAAAAAGAACCAAATAAATGGATAAATATTCCATGAATAGAAAGACTCAATATTGTCAAAATGTTAGTTCTTCCCAATTTAATCTATAGATTCAATATAATCCCAGTCAGAATCCCATCAAATTACTTTGTAAATATCAACAAACTGATTCTAACGCGTACATGGAGAGGCAAAAGACCCAGAATAGCCAATACAATATTGATGGAGAAGAACACAGTATTAACACTACCTAACTCCAAGACTTACTATATAGCTATAGTAGTCAGGACAGTGTGGTAATGGCAAATAGACAAATAGATCAGCGGAATGGAATAAGAGCTCAGAAACAGAACTACATAAATAGTCAACTGATCTCTGAACAAAAGGGGCAAAGGCAATACAATGGAGGAAAGATAGTTTTTTCAACAGACAGTCCAATAACTAGACATCCACATACCAAAGAAACAGAATCTAGACACTGACATTAAACTTTTCACAAAAATTAACTCAAAATGGGTCATATATCTAAATGTAAAATGCAAAACTACAAAGCTTCTAGAACATAATAAAGGAGAAAATCTAGGTGACCTAAGGTTTGGCAATGAGTTTTTAGATACAACACCAAAAGCATGTTCTTTAAAAAAAAAAAAAAAACTGATAACTTAGTTTTTATTAAAATTAAAAATTTCTCCTCTCTGGAAGATAAGCCACAGACTAAGAGAAAATATTTGCTAAACACATTTCTGAAAATACACTTATATAAAATATACAAATAATTCAAAAAATCCAACAATAAGAAAACAATTGATTAAAAATGGTCAAAATATTTGAATGGACACTTCACCAAAAAAAGATATGCAGATGGAAAATAAGCATATGAAAATATTAACATCATATGCCATTAGGGAACTGCAAATTAAAACAAGGAGACACAACTACACACCTACTAGAATGGCTAAAATCCAAAACATTGGTAACAGGAAATGCTGGCAAAGATGTGGAGCAATACGAACTTTGATTCATTGCTAGTGGTAATACAAAATGGTATTTAGCAGTTCCTTACAAAATTAAACATATTCTCACCACACGATCCAGTACTTCGGTATTTAGTTGAAAATTATTTCTACACAAAAACATTCACACGAACATTTTAGAAGCCTAATCTATAATTGCCCAAAATTGGAAGCAACCAAGATGTCCTATAGTAGGTGCATGGGTAATCAAACTGGTAGATCCATACAGTGGAATATTATTCAGCTGAAAAGAAACGACCTATTAAACACGAAACTACATGGAGAAACCTTAAATGTGTACTGCTAATGAAAGGAATCAGTCTGAAAAGGCTGTAAACTGTATGATTCCAACTATGTAACATTCTGGACATAGGCAAAACTACTGTTAAAGTAAAAAGCTTTCCAGGGGTTCAGGGGTGGTAGAGGAGGGAGGAATAAATACGTACAGCACAAAGGATTTTTAGGGCAGTGAAGCTATTCTGCATGGTACTGTAATGGTGGACAGATGACAATATGCATTTGTCAAAACCCACAGAATGTACAACACAGAATAAACCCTAATGTATTTAGGTTAATAATAATGTATCAGTATTGACTCATCTATTATAACAAATGTACCACACCAATGCATGACCTTAGTTAACTGGGAAAACTGGGGGGCTTAGGGATGGCAGCTAGTGGGCATATGGGAACTCTACTTCCTGCTCAGTTTTTTTGTAAACCTAAAACTGCTCTAATAAATAAAGTCTATTTTTTTTAAGTTAAAACCATCTATTTCTGGAATTAACAGAAAACAAAAACTACTAACATTAACAAATATATTCAATTCCTTATGACAGACAATCAAGATGGAAAGAAGACCATGAGATGGGAACGGAAGAGAGAGGGAAAGGCGAGAAACAGATAGGAGAGAAAGGTGATGCAGAGCAGGAGGAAGACACAGGCATGAGCACTAAGAAAAGACAAACAGGGCACACGCACTGAAAGACAAGAACGAAAGACAGAGTGTTTATGGGATCCAACTGAATTGAATCTAGGCATTTTCTATAGTGCCAGTAAAGCTGAAAAAAAGCAGTTTTTACAGTGAAAGCTATGATTAGAAAGTAAAATGTCCATTTTTTAAAAGACATAAACCCTACTCTACAATTGTGCAACTTACTTCCTCTTGTTAGAATGTCCTTTCTTCTATTCCCACCTGTCAAGGTTTCAACCTCTGTCCTTCTAGACTCAATTTAACTGTCATACCCCAGTTAAAATAAATCCCTCACTCTACTACATACTATTCATGTAGTGCTTTGTAACTCCAAGAGAACACATAAACCTGTCTTTCAGTACTCACTGAAGGTTATGCTCCTCCTTCACTCTGTATCCTTAAGTTAGGTCTGGACTCATTATTTCTTCTTTCCATTTTGCCTTAGCACTTAGCATCATAATGCAGGTGCTCAATAAATATTTACTTCACTGAATCAAATATATATATCATATCCAAGAGTTAAAGATCCAAATACCCTTTGTCAATGATTCCACCATTCTCAAAGAATTACAAGTTACTTATCTCTTTTGAAAGTGCCTTTAGAAACTGCACAAAGCCACCCAAGACCAACGGTTTTATTATTTCCATAATGAAGAAAGTGCCCAACATGATTACCCAAAACAAATAGGCCATAGCCTCAGAAAGAGTGGTTTGAATGGAGTAGGAGAGGCAATGGGCAAGGAATTGGAATAGATTGTAGAGTTGGAGGTGCGGAAATAAAAATAAGGGATTTAGTAACTATTATCAGGCAGGTTTTTCTATAGCAATAAACTCGCCTCTACTCAATAAATGTAGCTCTCAATTACTCTTGACTATTTCTAAAAATCAAATCAAATCAAAGAGCACTTGTCAATAAAAATATTCAAATGATTATGTTGTTGGCTCTGAAGGCAATTCCAACACACTGCAATGTTTAAAGCAACAGCTGTACTGTTTAAATGAAGCAATATTTCCCAAGGTGACTACTATGCAAGGAATAATACTCATCTGGATGCACAAAATTTCCATTACATAATAGACTGTTCCATTTGTTTAAAAAATATGTTTTAGAATATAGAGTTGACTCTTTTTATGTATTAAATAAGAGTAAATCAAATTTTGTAAAGAAATTGTACTTTTAAAATATTTTACAGTCCACAATTCTCCCATGTAGTAAACCATCATTCCTTACTTTATCTCTTCTTTCAAATCCTAAATTTTCACAAATTAGGTTTTTAATAATGAAGATCATCTGGATTATTATGTAGACATATTCTAATCTTTGGAACAAATGTGTCACATTTTTATCAAAATTTTGAATAAAGTATCTTAAAAGCCAAAGTACTGTTATTATTCACAAAAATTTTTCAAAATGTGATGATTCCTAAAATCATTATACTAGTGTGTAATTTGAAATTGATTTTGAAAGTGGCTGGACCCTCAAATAAAAATAAATATGCAATTTACTCAGTTTTTTTTTTTTTTAAATGAGGAGAGCATTCTCTGGAAATGTACAAAACATTTTAACATAATATTTAGTTTGACAAATATACAAACATTTCTATTGTTAGAATAAACATATTTTAAGCAACAGGGACTTTTTTGAGTGTGGAGAGTAGACTGTTTGAATTGTAAAAGAATTTCTTGGTGGAAGAACAAGTATAATGGAGTTATCCTTTTTACAAATCTCAGTTTGTATAGCATAACACATGCAAATCTGTTCATTTTAGAAAGTATTCATGTTTGGACAGTGACTCAGGTTTGCATTCATTATACACCAATTTTTAACAAAATTTTCACAATGTGGGACATCACTAAAAACAACAGATTCCTTACACAGAAATATCTAACAATATTTTTAATAGTGCATGTTTATAGTATTTTACAAATAAATTTTCTTACTTTTGTGTGTACACATACACACTATACATACAAAATATTAAGAAATACATACAGTATCCCCATCTTTACATAAGCTTCTACTGCTTTTTCAGTAAGTTCGGTTGCTTTCATTTTTGTTGCTAAACTTCATATGTTTAGGCCTGATTTCAGTGAAAAATTAGGATGATTATGTCCAAAATTCAAACATCAAGTCCTTTGTCCTTATGCAAGCTATTATCCAGGTACAGAACACTTAAGGATTTCCCTTAAAAATGCTCTAAATTAAAAATGGCATTCCAAAAATATGAGGAAAGACTCAAGCATCACATATAATTTAAAGTTGACTTTTGTCACAAGATGAAAATTACCCATTCATGTAAAGTACAAATTAAAGAAATAACTAAGAGATGAAAAATCTGCAGTCCACGACTGTATCCTGCCCTTTACTCCATCTAATAGCCTGTAAAAATTTAAATTAACTAAGAGGTCCATAACCAATAAGACATCTAATCATACAAAGGTACACTGTAGCAATAATGTTTTGCCTCATTCTGGTATAAAAGAAAGTTCTGTTCAATAGAAGTCTTCCATTTGTCATAAGACTATTTGATGTAAAAATCAATCCATCCCCCCAAAATTCAATAAGTGTTTAAATACTTAACACTATGAGCATAAATGGAAGAGGATATGTATATGTGTGTGTATATAGAGTATATATATATATATATATATATATATATATATATATATAATATGTACAATATATGTTTATTTTAAAAAAAGATGAACATTAAAAGGCAAACTAAATTTACACATAAGTCAAGAAAGAGAATATAATGAGTATATAATGAAATCTCTAGATTTCATCTTTTCTTTATCATTCTTAAAATAGACAATTAAATGTTTTAAAAAGGAGAAGAAAAGAAAGAAAATATTTCTTCCTTGAAGTGCTTTTAAGATTCCTTTACTCAAAGTTAAAGACTGCAGCTGCCATCCACTAGTTGTGTCATTAATTTATCTAAATCTGTCTAGACCTGACTACACTATTTCCCATTATGCATCTCTGAATTCATTTTCGTTTGTAAACGTCTGAAACCTTTGTCATTGGAAGTACTTTCATGAAATTTAACAAAACATTTTGAGGTGTTTTTAAATTCTGAGGCTAAATTGACTCTGCGGATTAGTGATACAACTCATATTTTTGGTAATTCATATGTGCAGCATACCCATGCTCACATACATTTATTTTTAAATATAATTTGTCTTTTTTATATAAGCAATAAATCATTAAAGGCAATATATTACATAAGATTCTGGGTAGTTCAGGTGGCTCAAGACATTTGGCTTTCAGCTTTCTGCTTCAAAATATATTTGAGAAAGTGCAACCAAACCTAGTCCAGAGAAGGGCTGCCCAGAATGTCTCGCCCTTCAACTCTTACAAGAAAGAGCAGATACTTCATTTCCAATCATGCTGTCTGCTTATTGCACCCACAATTTTAAAATTCTTTTCTGTTAGTTGGGCTGTCCTGCACTGACAACTCCTTAATTTCTGTTTTTACTAATTTTGATGAGGCATTTTATTTCTTCTCTAATTATTTCTAACTCCTCTCTGTATTTTTTTTCTAATTTGCTATTTTTCCTTTTACTGCTTCAGAATGCCACCTTTCAGAGGTCTGTGTCCAACCAAGATTTTCTTTGCAGTTTTACATAACCAGATTGATTCTAATTGTTGCTTTTGGATGCCATACCTTAGAAGGAAGAGACTGAACTTTATTGACACAAATGTTCCTCAAACATCTTCCACCTGTATTCAACATGTATCCAGACTTTATTTCACATTCCTCCAAATTCCCATTCTGTCCTTAGTCCAATTTTGTAATATAACTTTTTTATGAAACAAATGTTCCTAGGTGTTGGAAAAATTAATTCTTTCAGTAGCTTGTTTTGCCTTTAAAACAAAACCTGATTATTATATCAGCTTTACTGATAATCAATTGCTCTGCACTCCTGCTTCCGTAAACTGTGCTTGCTTATTGCAATAGCTACATGAATGCTGAGAAAGTAAAACTTTAAACCTGGAAGGGCTTGCCTATATGAACTTTCTAAGACCTAAACTTGGGGCTCAGAGCTTGAAGCACTCGCTTGTCTGGGCCTGCCTGTGTCATAAAATACCTGACTCTCCAAGCCTCTGAGTGTCAACCACTTCTTTGCCGAGTCCATTCCATAACATAGGCACACTAAAGACTAAAAGAATGAATAAGGTACTCAGATATTCTTTAATTTTCCTTTGAGACTATTTCAATTTTTAAGTCTGTAACTTCTTGTTTTTTATGTATATCCACCATGAATATTTGCTGCTTGAAGAACTAAAACACAGATAGGGCATGCACTAAATGCCTCAGGAAATCTCATACTAGATAATTCAGTTCACTAAATCTCAGGCAATTCTCAAACTCATTTTGAAATTATGTACCATAATTTCATTTGGTACATCATAATTTTCTTCTTATATAAAATACAACCCCTGAATATGATCATAAATGACTTGTCAACAAACAATTTAGGTATGAAATTAATCCATCTAAAATTGTTTTCTCTGTCAAGAAGGAGGACAGATTTAAACCGCTATCTAAATAGGGGTAACAAAAGCACTGGAAAAAACTAGATTTTTCTTTTTGTGTGGCAGAACTTAAAAAACATTTAGTCAGGAGAGGTGAAGCAAACTGCTGAAGTCCAAAATAACTATAATTTGACCTCAGATACAAAGGACAAAAATTACAAAATCTGGAGGGGAAAAAAGTTAATAAGGTGTTAAAATTGAAAAGCAACTTATAAACTAGACCAATTGCCTTCATAATATTCTCAGAACAAAATGTTCTCTTAGAGCAGATCTGATATGAAGAGCCAAAAAATGGAAAACATTCGCTACCAATTTACTGCAGTCACCCATAAACTATTACAAGAACATTATGTATCAGGGTTCAAGCCAGCAAGCTATTAAAGCAGACTGCCCTGGTGTCTTTTCATTTTACTTTAGTGCTACTGAAGCATTAATAAGTCTTCAGAGAATTTTAGTTATATTGAAACCAACTTATCATTTAATCAATTTTTCAAATATTTCAAGTCTTTTTAAGGTAAGTTGTTTCTTATTTTGTTTTTTACTGGTCAATGTCATTCCACTTTCACAAATGCCATCATCATTTTTCATTTGTCTGGTCCAAATCATGCTTTCATCTTGGAAATATATCAATCTAAATGGTGCTAATTGCCATAGTTAATAAGTGCCAAGACATCTATCACCCTTGGCCCCATTGCCATTGTATGTGCCTCTGCTCATGTAGAGATGAAAAAACAAAGGATAGAAAGAATCATCTTAAAAAATTAAGAAGATGCCACCTTTTTGGTTTGTTTTTATTTTTAAACATTGATGGAGGGCATAAATAATCCTGCTGAAATTACTTTAGTCCCTGGTTAATTTTAAGTTTTTAAAATTTTTCTGACTTAACCTTTTTTTCTTATTTAAAGGATAGTAATGATGCTCTGACAGAACATGATTAATCCAATGATCTAATGCTTTTAACTCACTAATCACTCGTTTCCCTTGGCTGCATAAATGCCAGTCATCTTTCAATACACCTTACTGATGGAAAATATTAGCACATATAAACTTTGTATAAAATAAGAAGTTCCAGTAACTTTCATGGATACAAATCAGCAATATTCAATTTCTGACTGAAACTTTGAGAAGAAAAACAACCTTAGGCATAAACAGGATTAAATTTGGAAAAAGTCAGCAAAATATAAATTTCAACAACTCAGTATTTCTTGCCAGTAAGAAACTAACCACAATTTAGTGGCATTACCTGAAAGTAAATATTCATACATTTGTGTGATTATTTATTATGTGCATGTGTGTGTATACATATATATTTTTACTTCAATAAGACTGTAAGATTCAGGAGCTATGCTTCATTTCATCACAACTTTATTTCCAAATTCCAGCATAATACCTGTAATATAGCATTTACTCAATACATATCTGTTAAGAAATTATAAGTTGGTGATGATACAAATGTAAAAGTACACAATTTAAAAATTTTAAATCTATAATGTGAAAGAAATCCTGGGCAAGTATTAGTGATAACTGACTTTTATGATCCCTCAATAGGCAGTTCAATTCACATCTCTTCTTTTTCTTGACCTACCGCAATGAAAATTGTCATCTTAAACTATTAATTTATGCCATAAACTTTTCTAGAAGATATTTATTGACAATTCAGTCCACAATAACTTTATTTACCTATCACATAATAATAAAACAGTATGTTCTTTATTTGTACTTCATACTGCTTATCTTAATTAGTAGGTTAAAATATCCCTGTTTTATGTTTCTTGTATAACTCTCTTATGTAGTTAGTCACATTCCAATCAAACTTACATTAAAATAATTAGCAATGATTTCTACCTGTAATAGTGCACAGGACATCTGAGACTCATCACACAGCAGGTACGAAAACATGGCTATAGCTAAACTTCTCCCCACTCCTTCCATGCTATCTTTCCTCATAACAGAACTATGAGATGTGCTGTAATTAAAACAGCTCATAAGGTTTTCAACAAAATAGTTTTTCTTAGACTCTTATAAAGTGACAGTAACTTTACAGGTTTATAAGTGAAGCAATACAATAAAGAGTTTGTTTTGTTGTTTTGCCAGATTCCTTGACATGAGGCTTCAGCCAATGTTTTTAAAGAGGAAAAAACTCAAATGAAAAACAAAAAATAAAGAGCTAAATTAAAAAGACACTGAGAATCACAGAGTCTTTGATAAACAGACACTTTGAACTTTAGATCAACACCTCCATGTCAAATACTAGACCATAAGCTCCATGACAGCATTTTTTTGGTTCACTGACACATCTCCTAGCAGACCAGGAGTCTAGAAACTGTATGATTGACAAAAAACCTCAATAAATACTTATTGAACTGAGTTAATTTAAATACATACTTTAATAACAAAAATACAATGTTCGAGGGCCTAAACAAGGCAAGCAAGTTTAAAACTTTTCAAATGCTCTCTGTCCCTCTATGTTTCTGGGTTTCTTGATTAGATAAAGTCATAAAATAGGGTGCAGATGAGTCAAAGTGGTAACGTAATTTTTAAAAAGTCAACAAAGATAATATTTCTAAAACCTCTTTTTAGGACCAAGAAAGAAGTTTAAAAATAAGTATCTGAACTACTGACATTTTAATGAATGAAATTTTATGATATCTTAGATTTGCTTCAAAATAGTTTGGAGGAGGGGTGTGGTCTATTGAACATATACTGATAATTACTGAAGCTGAATGATGAACACACAGGCATTTATTATATCATTCTCTCTTCTTTGGTGTAAATTTGAGATTTCCCATAATAAAATTTTTAAAATGAGAATACACACATATATTATTTATTTTATTATTTCAAAATAAAATAAGATAAATTTGGCTTCTGACAGAATTTTTCTCACTCACCCCACACCAAAGTATTTCTAGTAATAATTAGTGAAAGGAAAGGGCACAACTTCCTTCTATAAATTTGGAAAAGTGGCAGCCGGGAAAGAGAGAGACAACTAATATAATTCTTAATTTGCAACACTGTCTCCCACCAGAAATAGCTTTTTGTAAAAACTGATTGGACAAAATCCTAGAAAGAAAAAAACTTTTGCCCCCAATTTGGAGAAACATTTTTTTTATTGAAGCATAATTGATTGCACATATTTGTGGGGTACAGAATTGACTATCAGTAGTTGTGTACAATATGTGATGGTCAAATCACGAAAGTTAGCTTATTCATCATTACAATACATAATCATTCTCTGCATCCATTAACCAATTTACTGAGAAGTGTGACAACCCTAATATGTGAGTAGAAGTATTAAAAAAAAATTCTATAAAGTCTTCCATACTTCCTTACTAAGGAAAGGTAAATGATCAATGTTCACCATTTTGTTTTTTCCCTAGTGGGAGAAAAGTAAGAACTGGGTATTTCTTGCCAGTAAAAAACTAACCACAATTTAGTAGCATTACTTGAAAGTAAATACTCACATATTTGTGTGATTATTTATTATGTGCATATGTGTAAGAAAGGGAAGAGAAATCGATGACGATTTACCGAAACAAATTACCTTTACTAATAAATAGGCACTTAGTAGAATGCAAAACAAATGAAAAATAATAATAATACACAGGGCTTTGAGGAAAGAAGATGCTGGAGTAAAGAGTCACACAAACATGTACACATGTTGTCCCTATTTGCCAGCTCTAGACTAATACTGTAATAGCAAAACCCAATTATTTTACCTGATTCGTCCTCATTACCTGAAAGGGAATGAGAAAGCATGGTGGGGAGAGTAGGTGAACAGGAGAAACTAAGCATCTAAGCTGACTGGCTCTGTTAAAGCAAAATTTTAGCCCTGGAACCCAAAGCTCAGAGGATATGTCAAACTGGATTCAGATTGGGTAGGGAGAGCAGCAAAGAGCTTTTACCAACCCACACAACTTTTAAACATGTAGATTAAGGGCTATATAGTGGTTTGTACATTTCAAATGAGATGAAATAGCTATGGAAAATAGTACAGAAAAAAAGTAAATAGTGTGAAAGAGATATGAATTCATTCATACCAGAGAAAAATCTAATCTAAGAAACAAAAAAAATTCAGAAGAAAAAATACAAATAACCCAATAGAAAACTGGTCAAAGGTATGAAAACATGATCTGTAGAAAAAAAAACGTAAATGACCAAGAAACATGAAAAAATGTTCAATCTTACATACACACATATCATTTTTCTGTATCAGATTGACCAACTTAAAAATTAGATAATATTCAGGGGTTGTTAACATACAGGAAATAGATATACAGGTTGGTGGGAGATTAAATAGTGTAAATTCTTAGGAAGGCAATTTAAAAAGAACTCTCACATTTTTTAATGTAGGGTAAATTCCACTACAGAAATTTAAATTACAGAAATACTTGGTTTAGACCTGTTTCCTATATTCTTATGCACTACATTATCTCCTACCAAAAAAAAAAAAAAATGTTTGTGAACACACAGATCAGGGCAGGGAGCAGTTAGTTATTTCTAATACCAAGGACATACAGAAAAATTACAGAAGTGAATTTAGATTTTAGTCCATACTCTTTCATTAACTTGCTTTTATATCGGATATTCATCTTCCCTCTCTGAGACTGTTTCTTCATATGTAAGATTAATGTTTGGGATTTTTAGACTGTCCAAGGACCCTTTCACCTCCCAAACACTGTTCACTGTTACTTAAAAAGAGTTGTCTTTTATGTTTTACCTAATTATCAGGAGCATTTTCATGATTATTTTTCCAATATCAGTGGAAAATAAAGATGATACATTTCATCTAAAAGAGACGAACATTTTCTCCAATCTCTGTCTTTAGCCCACAGCATACAGATCTACAGGGCAACTGTAGGTGAATAAAAGACAGAACTTGAACTCAAGGTACTTCCGAATCATCTCAACAGATGATGGTACTGTTCACAGAGATGGGAAGAACAGGAGAAATTCCACAAGTTAGAGTGAAGATAAAAACTGCATATTGAGGCATGTTAAGTTTGAAGTGCCTACAGGGCATTCAGCTAAAGATATCCAGTGGTCAGCCATATGTACACACCCAGAAAGATATAGAAGAACTGAGATATGGACTGGAACTCTATACCAGAGAGTCATCAAAATAAAGATGATGGTTGTAATGACAGATGTGAATATAATCACCCAAGGAGAAGTATGATATGAGAGCAAGAGAGGATTTAAAAAAAAAATATATATATATATATATATATATCATGAAAACAATGGAGGACAGAGTTTTTAAGAGAAAGGAGTAGTTAAAAATGTCAAAACATCCAAAATATAAAATATAAAATGAGGTCAAGACCAAATATAATCCATTGGGCTTGACAATTTTGATTTGTGATCTCAGTGAGAATTTAAATTATGTTTTAAGGGCAGAAGTAAGTTTTCAGTGGGCTGTAGAGAGGATGTGAGGTGAAGTTGTAAAAATTTTTTCCAAAGTTTTAACTAAAAATAAGAGAAAAGAAAGGATCCCTTCTACATGATGATTTCCATTCCTTTGGGTATATACCCAGTAGTGGGATTGCTGGATCATATGGTAACTCTATCTGGAGTTTTTTGAGAAAGCTCCATGCTGTTTTCCATAATGGCTGTACCATAGGGCTCGCCCGTGGCTCACTCGGGAGAGTGCGGTGCTGATAACACCAAGGCCCCGGGTTCGGATCCCATATACGGATGGCCGGTTCGCTCACTGGCTGAGCGTGGTGCTCACATAATGGCTGTACCAATTCACAGTCCTACCAACAGTGTAGAGGGATTCCCCTTTCTCTGCATCCTCACTAGCATTTTTTTTTCTTGATAATATAGCCAGTCTTATTCCCATGTTTATCACAGCTCTATTTGTAATAGACAAGATATGGAATCAACCTAAATGCCCATTGATGGACAACTGAATAAGAAAAATGTGGTATATATACACAATGGAATACTACTCAGTCATAAAAAAGAATTAAATTCTACCATTCACAGCTATGTGAATGAGCTTGGAGAAAATTATATTAAGTGAAACAAGCCAGGCACAGAAAAAATACCATGTCTTCATTAACAAGCGGGAGAAAGAGAGAGAGAAAGAATGAACGATCACACTAATGTGTTGAACTTTCAGAAGGGGAGAACAGAGCTGTGGTTACTAGAAGTAGGAAAGGGGGAATGGGAGGGAGTCTAGTGAGAAATTGGTTAATGGACACTAGGAATGATTATGTTCTGTAATGATGAACATGCTAATTATCCTGGATTTGATCATCATACAGTGTCTATAGGAATTGATACTCAATTCTGTATCCCACAAATATGTTTAGTCAATTATTTTTCCATTAAAAAAAAGATACATCAAAAAGAGAAGTTCTCAAGAAGAAAATTTTTTTAAAAAAAAGAGAAGAAAGTGATAACAGTAAATCTTCAAAAAAAGAACTTTTTTTTTTTTTTGGTATATTTGATGAGAGATATTTGTGCAAGTTTATATGCTAAGAAGAAAGAATTAATAGAGAAGAAATTGTTGAACATATAGGTGAGAAAAATGGATAAGTAACAAAACACAGAGCAAGTGTTGAGAAGGTATTTATTGAACTGTTTATGGTGAGTTAGCAAACTCCTGCAGAATAAAAGTGTGATAGCATTCAAAACACACATATTATACTTTATTTAAAATATTTTCTCATTTTTTTCTTTATTTTTCATTCCTTTTCTTTTTTTCTTGTTATTTTTTGATTTTAGGAAATAGTATTCCCCCTTATCCAAAATTAGTAGGCATTAATTGGTAAGTTAAGTGATAAAATATTATAAAAATATTTCTAGAAGAAATTGAAGCCATAAATGATATTTTTCACTTGATTTATCAATAAAATTGATATGTTTTAGATGAATCAAGAAGAAACTAAAATAAATGGATTTCAGAATTTTACTTAAAACATTATACTGACTATGATGTAAGTACAGTGACTGGTTAAAGAACAGAATCAGTACATGAAAAATGGAAACAAATACAGATGGAAATATTTTGCAGAAAGTTACAAATATGCTTACTCTCATCGTTAAGTTTACTAACAATCTAAAAGACTGAATCTAAAGTATTTCTGGTATTGCTATATTAATTCAGAAAAAAACTTACCTTCAGTTTCTAAATAAAAACAAACAACAAAATCAGGTTAAACTAAAAAGATTTCAAATAAATATACGGAAATAAATAGCAAAAATTCAGTAGACAGCAGAAACTTGGAATGTATTAATATCTAAAACTCTAAACATAAATATCAGGCTATTTAAACACATTAAGAATTAGATGTGTTGCTTAGCTCCTGAATCCTGGTGATGTCTCAATGACCACTTGGTGGAGGTGCTATAGAGAAGGCTCAGGTACAAGGTGGATGACAGGAATAGTCGGTGTCTAAGGTGCCCTTCAGCTCCATGATGCTATTGATTTTATAATTATTTGAGATACTTTTCCAAAACATGAAGCCACAATATATTTTGGGTTGGCCATCAGGAAGATGATAAGTTTTGACTAAGAAATAATGTTCAAGAGAAATAAAGAAGTGTCATCCATCATTTCACATATTTCACACTTTACTGAAGGACAATAAAAATACCCAAAATGGTAAAGAAGGAAATATACATTGCCAAGTGAATAAAGTTTATGACTATATATAATTAATATGAGAATGTATCAAAGTGGAGAAAGCAAAGGCTTCATTCATTCATTCAGTAAGTTTTTACTCATTGCCTACCGTGCTAGACACTATATGAGTAACAAATAAAATAGAATACTTCTGATCTCACAGCGATTTCACTCTACAGGGTGGAGGGGGAGGAGGAACATTAGTAAACAAAGAAGAGAAATAGTTCATTGCAAATTAAGAAGGTCCTCTGACAATAACTAACAAAGACCTGGGCAAGGGGGAGAGGGTGACTGCTTTAAAAGGTGGCATTTTAGTTGAGAGTTCAAAGATGAGAAGGATCTAATTATGCAGAAAGCCAGGGTGGAGAATGGCATGTATGAAGTCTCTAAAGAAGAACAGCATTTGACAATGTCTAGGAACAAAAAGGACATCAATGTGGCTAGAATTCATGAGCTAACAGAAGAGTAGATTGAGATGAGGTCAAAGAGAAATGGAAAGACAGACCTCATAAAATTTTACTGTAAAATGGGAAGCCACTGAAGCCTGACATAACAGGAATAAAACTGCTTCTGGTGCAGAGTGGATTAGAGGCAGCAAGGCAGTTAGTGAGGCATCCATTTAGGAGGCTAATGCAAGGCAGCAGTGGAGATGGAAAGAAGTCAACAGAGAGATTTGTCAGTTATGTCCTGAATCACCTTGGTTATTACCTACTGTCTCTGGGCCTTAATTTCATCTTCTATAAACCGGGGTTAATTATATTAATACAAAGAGATATTCAGAGCATTACATGAGACAAGACATGATACGTACCTCGTATAAGGTAGGTTGCAATAAATCTCAATTCTTTACAAGTAACTTATTTAGAAATAATGTCTACTCCAAGTTTAAAATAGTAATAGCAACTGAATATCCAGTAAGATATTAGCTGTTTATCTTTCACACATGTACATAGTTTCTGAGATATCAAAAGAAAACATTAAGATTTTTGATTCATGAAATATTTGGGGTTATAGTGTAGTTATACAGATATTAATCCAATGCCTAAATGATTACAAAAAAAAAACCCAAAGTGGAAATTTCTATTTAAATTAGTTTCAACCACACTGTATCAAATCTTTTAAAAATGTATTAATTTAAAAGTGGAGAATTAAAACAAAAAAAAAATTATTCTAAGCATAAAATCCCTTTCCCTTGAAATGGGCCTATTGGCTCAAATGCAATGACTGCCCACTTTCCCTCTGCCTCCACTTATCCTGCCTAAACACACACACACACACACCATACACACACACACACACACACACACACACACACACACACACATACACACACACATAAAGCTTTTAGCAACCCTGTTTAACATTTGGAAAGAAATACCTGACATGTTGAAAGGGGATAAGTAAGTAAGTTGCATGAACTGTATGTAACTGAACATTCTTCAAATTCTTTAAACAGAAATTTCAGTACCAGGGAGATCCTTGAAATGAAGACAGACAAATGTGACCAATTATAGCCAAATATCTGTTGCCAAAAATTTAGAGAAACCTTTCATGAAAATGATAAGTAAATTAAAATCTCACTTGAAAATTATATTATAAATATGTGACCCTCAGTCCAAGAAATATTATACCTTTTAAAAGAGAGAAAAATAAAAACTGGCTCAGTGTTCCGTGTGAGAAGAATACACCGAATCTTCATCTCTAGACAATGAAAGGAATGGCACCCTAGGAGACTGTGGCAAATGAAAGACCCTCTTGTTTTTTGTCTTTCCTTTATATATGTATACAATTGAACACAGAAAAAAAGCACAAACCCTAGGGCTTATTATATTGTGTAAAAACGTATTTTTAAGAGTTGGTGTGAATAATGCCACCTTAGTTGCCAAATAGTCATATTCTAATAAAGTCTATGTACAGTTTCCTTAAAAAAAATAATTTTGTTAAAAGGCAAGTATAAGACTCTTGATCACAGAATACTTCCATATAATGGAGTGTTCATTACTACATAAATAGGTAAGGCATTTTTTTAGTCATATTAAACCATAGCAATAATGATTTTATATACAGAAATTCTGCACACTTTTCAGAACAAAATGTTCATGTTTTCAAGGCAGATTACCTAAATTGGGGTTCAGTTTAGGACAACAGCACAGAGTATTTTCTTTGCAGGCCAAATAGAGACTGACCTATGAATAGATCTATTCAATCCCCAAGTTCTCATGACAACATAGAACCAAATTCTATAGAGAGCCCAAGTGCTAGAATAGGTTGCTTTAAAAACACTGGAGCTCCTCGCCTTCATCCTGACAGCAGCATTAAATTTAAAATGACTATAATCCTAAACAAAAACACAGACCTTAAAAATTTTATAAATGACCTTAGTCCATTGGCTATGTCAATACAATAAAGAAATAATATCAATAGATGTAAGTTAATGTTTTCCAGAGCTTTTTAAAAGATCCATAGTGATTTCCAAAAGATTTGTTTCTACTATTGAAAGGAAAAATTTAAACCACTTAATTGTTCACAATAAGTAAAGTTCAGCTACATATTTATCTGTAATTCCATTAGACAGACAATCTTTATCTTTAATTCCATTATACAGGCAATATTATAAAGAATGAAAAACGCCTTTCATCTGACGTTTGAAAACAGTTCTCCTAGACAAACTCAAACTTGAGTAAACTCTTATGGAGTTTTCAACAGCTCCTTACTCTGTGTACTTCTTTCATTTTTCACTTTTCTTCTCTCTCATATAATTTCTTTGTAGTCTCTCCAAATTTTATACTTTTCTCCCCCTTTCTCCCTTTTCTTTCTGTCCTTTTTGATTCTTGAATTACATCACTGGTGATCTCAGAGGAGAAAAAGGGATGCTAAAATAAAGCAAATGTTCAATAGTACTTCCAAGCATACTAATTCAATCATACAAGTTTAATTAGATTTTAATGATTCCAAGTTATATCTCCTTATCTCTTTTCTAAATCAAATACTAAATGACCAGTAGTTTAGAGATAATATATTTTATTATATTATTTTTTAAAGAAAAGTAGTCATTTATATTTGATAGCTATATCCTAATTCACAACTATGCTACACAGTCTAGTTGGCAGTGCATGAAAAGTTTGTGTAGCTCATCACTTCTTGCAAGATAAATCAGAGGGCTACTGTTGGCAGAAGGCAAAGCTGGTCAAGGCAAAAAATGGAACTGATAGTATTTGTCTTTAGATCCTCCCTTTTCCTTACTTGTAATAAAACTGAACTCCAAGATTCCATTTTTTCCTTTATTTATGCAATAAATATTTACTGAACCCTAACTATTTGCCAGAAACTATGGTAAGTTCTGTTGATAAAGAGATGAATTAGGCTTTCTATGACATGGAAAAGCTTACAACCTAGGTAGAGAGGCAAGAACGTAATTGCAATATAATTTGATAAGGCCTATAATAACAGTAAGAACAGACTGCTATTCTTATTATGCACCTTCAACTCAGAGTTGTCTACTTTGTTCCTTGGATTTTCCCTGTACTCGCAACCCAACTCTCTATCTTGATCATTAAAGCTTACCTGTCACTGAGTCTCATTTTTCTTCAAGGCACACCTTTTGGATAGGTGTACTATTAAAACAATCTAACAAATTATCTAACCCACAGTAGATATTAAAAGAGTTAAGTATGTATATCACATCTCTGATGCATTTTAACAAGTCACTCAATTTGATAAGAACTGATTGCTAGCAATAGGAATTTCAAGAACTGTATAGTAAGCTGTTAGGAAAGAAATTTTAGGAAGATGTTCCTTTATACCTCAATCACAACAGGGAGGGACTAAACTATTCCACATAAAACTTTCCTTTACATGCCTTGACATTATTATTATTATTTTTTTGTTTGTTTGTTTGACCGGCCGCACCGTACTCAGCCAGTGAGCGCACCGGCCATTCCTATATAGGATCCGAACCCGCGGCGGGAGCACTGCCGCGTTCCCAGCGCTGCACTCTCCCGAATGCGCCACGGGGTCGGCCCCTTATTATTTTTTAACAACAAAGCATGCTAAATACTTATTCACTAAGGAAATACAATTGGACTTAATTACTATTGTTAATAGTAGAAATATTAACAATATTTCTACTGTTACAAAAATAGGAATCATATTGACTTAAAATTATAATAAGGAAAATGTAGTATAAATACTGAATGGAACACTACCCAGCTATTAAAAAAAAAACAGAATGAAATTCTGCCATTCGTAGCAACGTGGATGAACTTAGAGAAAATTATGTTAAGTGAAAGAAGCCAGAGAGAGAAAGAGAAATATTGCATGTCCTCAGGCATAAGTGGGAGTAAATAAATAAATGAATGAATGAATAAATAAATAAATGAATGAATGAATGAATAAACAGAAAGAAAGAAAGAACAATCACAATAATAGGTTGAATTCTCAAAAAAAAAGAGAAGAGAATTGTGGTTATTAGAGATGGGAAAGGGGGACGGGGAGGAAGGTTAGCAAGAAATTGGTTAAGGGCTGCAAAGATTGATTACATTTTGTAAACAGCAGTATACTAATTACTCTGATTTTATCACCACATATTGTACAAAGGTATTGATATTCAAATCTGTACCCCACAAATATGTATAATCAATTATGTTTCAATAAAAAACTGTCAAAAAATAAAATAAAATTATAAAAGTTTGCCTCCCTTGATATTATTATGAAGATTTACCTCAGGTACATAAAATAGCAAGGGATTGCTTTCTAGTTGGAAAAGCATGATTCTTACAATAAAAGGCACAAAATATAATCAGAAATATTTGCATATATCAAGAAAAATAATTCATGGGATCACAAAATCAAAATTGTACCTATTCAGGAAAACAAAAATTAATATAATATCTTTAAGAAGAAAAATTTATCTGTAGATCTGGATTTCCTCCCATGTAAAGTGATGGGTTTAAATCAGAATAAACTCTACTTTTGTTTCCTGGCTTGACACATATGTGAATAGTTTGCATAAATATTTTCTAATTTTCCTGTTACATGAAATTTTACAGGTTGTACAGTACCATAATTAGATAGTCTGCATAAGTAAAAAGAACTCTTTTTATATTTCTGTTGCCACTTCTATCACAATGCCTACTCCAAAGCAAGTGTCTTAATAAAATTTAGTTGGCTGGCTGGCAGGATTGAAGATTGAATGAACAGAAAAAAACATTGATACAAATGAACATCGTGAAGTCAGGGGTATATCTAAATATCTGGAGATATTTGAGAGACACTGAAGACTCAGGTGTGAGTATTTTTATAGATTTCAAGGCTCTATGGAATATTTAATAAATAACTAACTTTTGGTTTTGGGAGTTAAGGCAAAAGTTTTAAAATGGAGAAAACTGAAGTAAGTTAAATAAGGTCCATTTTAATTAGAATTATTTATGGCAATTTCCCCTCATCCATTTTCTGTAAGTTTATGCATGTTCACTGTACCATGCTTACTAATGATCTGTCCCAAATTACTCCTAGCAGTTTGAAATCATTTCATCTACAATATATAAACACCTTACTTATTTCAATTATACAAATTCCAGATCCTATCTCACGAAAATTTTCTGGAAATTAATCGCTCTCTACCTATTATCTTTAAAACTCAGTTTCTTCATCTGTAAAAACAATAAGACCTACATTACAGAGTTACTGTGATAATCAGATAGACTCAATGTATGTCACAGTTTCATTTATCTACAAACCCACTATCATTATCCCGCTTGAGTTCAACCCCTTCACTGAAGTACTTTATTTTGTAATCTCCAAAAGTCTCTTGGACTTTGCTCAATCAATTATCCCTTCTCTGTCCTTATCTTCAATGTCTTCTCTACTGGCTCTTTATTTTTCAAAATATGTAAATCACCCTCACCCTAATACAAACCTCCCTTGGCCCTGTGTTTCCCTTTAGCAACAATTCTTCCTCCTTTTCTCACCTGTGTCTATTGACTCAATAAACAAAAAGAAAATTCAAATTATTTTTGTATATGAAAGATATTTTGGGGTTTTTTAAAAGGAAAATACAGGTAATAAAAAGCAACCATAACAGTAGCAAAAGAAAAATTACCTATTTGAACCACAGTCCTTTCTTTCCAGGTATAATATAGTTACATAAATCAGACTCATCATCAAAAATTTTGAATCCCAATATTTCCACTTAACATTACATTTCAGATAGCATTATCCTTTCTAAAATATTTTATTAAAATAGGGTTTTAATAACTGCATAAAACCCTATCCTATGAATTCAATAAAATTTATTTATCTATTCATACATTTAGACATTTGGGTTGTATCATGGTTTTTGCTACTATAAATAGTTTTGATAAAAATACTTGCAACATAAATCTTTGTATAACTCTCTGAATATTTCTATAAAATAACCCCCAATAGCTGATATTGCTGACTAAAATAAGGTAAACAATATAAACTGATGTCATTTTTTTTTTATTAAGCTATGAGTCTTTGTTTTTTATTAGGGAAAATTTTGCCATTTAGATTTATATTCAAATTCAGTAATGTCTGATAGAATGAGTAATGAAAACAAATCAATGGCATCAGGTGTCATATGGATATTCTATTCAACATATTCTCCTTTGATATTCTTTTCTCATGACCTTAGCAACTACCAATGTATTGATAGCATCCAAACCTCTCTCTTTAGGTTTGACTTCTTTCTTGAGCTTTGAACTCCTATGTCCAAATGCTTCTTGACTGTATCCTATGGTATGTCATGCAGTCACTTCAGATTCTGCTTCAATAAAACTAAGCTATTCTTACCTCTAAAAATACTCTGGAAATATTACCCAATTCTGTTAACAGTACAATCATACTCTGAATCACGTAGACTGTAAATTTCAGATCCATCCTAGACTACTCTTTCTCCCTTACCCCTATACCCAAGCCATCAATAGGCATTAATAACTTTACTTCCTGTGATAGCTAAGACTATCACAGTAATGTGTTATTGTAGTCCCTGATTCCAAATGTTCTTTTAAAATCCTTTTTCTATACTGGTACCAGAGCGATCCATTTATAATATAAATGCACCTTGCCATTCTTCTACTGTAGAACCCTTAAAAGGAAAAACAGAAGAACTTACAAATACATCCAAGAATAGTATTTTAAAATTCAGTTAGTAAAATCAACATTGGCAATTCAAATCATGTAACATGGAAGAGAGTACATAAATACACAAAATAAAGATTAAAAAGGTACCACAAATATTCATAAAATATTAAAATATGTGAGAATACTATACATAAATCTGTACTAACAAAATTGAAAATCTCAATGAAAAGCATAACATTCTAAGAAAAGAAAAATTTTCAAAATTGACTCTATAAATGAAAAATTTAACAGGTCAGTAATTAAACAGGTCAGTAATTAAAAAATTAATTAGAAAAATATTTCAGAAACAGATGGTTTTATGGGTAAAGTCCATTAAATGTTTCTTTTTCTAATTGACAGTTAAAATGATATGTTTTTGCCATGTACAACATAATGTTTTGAAGTATCTGTACATTGTGGAAATGTAGCTAATTAACATATGTATTACCTCAATAGTTATTTTTGTTGTGAGAACCCTTTATATCCACAATCTTATCATTTTTCAAGAATACAATATATTATTAACTATAGTCATCATGTTGTACAATAGATCTTTTGAGCTTATTCCTCCTATGTAACTGATATTTTGTATCCTCTGACCAACATCTCCATAAACCCCAATTATAATGGAAAATTAAATTTTACTATGATGTGTTTATTCTGATTTTTGAAAACTGTTTTAAAAACATAGTAACAAAAAGTTTCCAAATTTATTTTCTAAGGCTAGCATAACCCTGATAAATATGATTCCACAGTTTTGTATATATGGCTATGGAGCACCGTAATGTGGCTCCTCTGAATTTAGATGGAATAAAAGTGTAAAACACACACCAGGTTTTGTGAACTTATTAACCAAAAAACTCTAAAATATCTCATTAATATTTTAAATTGGTTACATATTGAAGTAATATTTAGGCTATATTGATTTAAATGAAATATATTATTATAATTAATTTCACCTGTTTTCAATTTTTTAAAATATGGCTACTGAAAATTTTTGAATTACATATGTGGTTCACATTATGTTCCTATTGGATAGTACTGATATAGACCATCTCACTTATAAATAAGAATACAAAACCCCTAACTAAAATATTAGCAAGTGAATTATATCACATGATAGTTTATATAATAGATAACAAAGATAATACAGAAAAACAATCGTTTTGATACATGCTGAAAATGCATCTGATAAAAATCAATCACTATTCTTGATTTTAGAACTCTTAATAAACTGTGACTAGAGTAAACCTTTTCAAGATAATGAAGAATATCCCTATCCCCCTAAACAATGGTCGACACTGCACTTAACCATGAAAACACTCGAGGTATTCCCACTGAAGCCCGGAGAAAGACAGATACTTGCTAGCACCTATTGTTATAATTTGGAAGTCTAGCAACATCACAAAACAAAAACAAGGACATGTGACAGAGGAGTAGACAAATTATCATTATTCAAGAGACAGAATTTGCATGAGAAAGCCAAGATAATAAACTAAAACACTATTAGAATTACTGAGAAGTTAGTTGCTTGTTTACAAATATATATATGAAGAAACTGAAAACTTTTCCACTAAACCAAGAACAGCCATTTAAAAGTATAATAGAAAAGCAGAGTCTATGACTACTAACGGTAACAAATAAAAACTACATAGAAACGAACACTACAAGAAAAGTGTTGAACCTATATGGAAAAGAAATCAAAATTTTCCTAAGGCATGTTAAAAATATCTTGTATATATTAAGACATCTTCTAGATGGGAAACCTATCTATCAATTCTCCCCAAAACAATTTCAGATCTAATACAACCCCTACAGAAGTTCAATAAAATTGGTTGGCCGGTCAGCTCAGTTGTTTAGAGTGCTTTGTTAGCATGCCATGAACAAAGGTTTGGATCCCCATACCAGCCAGCCACCAAAAAAAAAAGATTACCACAAAAAGAAGTCTAATAAAACTGAAGGTGGGGAGGAGGTGGGGGGATCATGATTAAATTATTCAAAGTTCTTACGAAAGATTAAACAGATAAGAACAGCCAATAACATTTGAAAATAATAAATGATAAAAGAAAACTGTCATTAGCAGGTTTAAACTATATAGTAAAAGTCACAGTAATTAAAATAATTAAAATAGCATAGTCCAAGTAAAGAATATAGATACTGATGGAACTGAAGAGAAAATATAGAAAGGCTAGAAATCGAATAGAAAGGCTAGAAATAACCAATTTTTAAATTATGTACTTAGCACATGATAAATAATGCATTTCAAATCAGTGAAGAAAACATAGATTTTTCAATTGATAGCACTGGGACATTTGGTTAAATATTTAGAACAGAGTAAATTTAGAGCCTATCTCACACTGTATATCAAAATAAAATTCCAGATGGTTTAAAGAGTTATATGTAAACAATAAAACCATAAAAGAACTAGAATCAAATATAGGAGAATTTTTAATCATATCTTGAGTTGGAGAAGGTTTTTCTAAGCATAAAAGCAAAGGCAGAAGCCATAAAGGAAAATGTAATAGATTTTTTAAAAATAATATATCTTAACACATAAAAAATGAAAAGGTCTATATAGCAAAAACAAAATTAAAACATAAACAGTAAATTTAGAAAAAACCACCTGCAACATATGACAGAATATACCATGTAGAAATTAAAAACAGTGTCCTGTGAAAATAATTAAGGATCTCAGAAAAATGATGAGCATATGCAGTTAAAAGAAGAAAGTGTTACAAAATAGTATGTACATTATAATCCCAACTTTGTAAAATATATGTATGTTTAGGTAAAATGGCTTCCCACACACACCACGTTGTTTATAGCCTCCATGCATTTATTTGTGTAGTCGCCCCAGCTGAAGACATCTTACTTCCCTCATTGTCTATTTACCTCCTTTTCATCTTCTAAGGATTGTTTCAGATATGCCTTTAGACATCAAGATGTTTTCCCTAAATTACCAGGCTGGAATATGTGACATTCCTTTGTTTGCCCATAGTACACTGCTCTACACCATCAAATTAGTACTACATAATATTAATATTACCTGTTTACATGTAAACACCCCTATAATTAAAGTTCCTCAAGAGAAAGGGCAACATTTTACTTCTCTCTGTATGCCTAGTTCCTTGTACAATATCTGTCAAGTAGTACATATTCAAAAATATTAGTTTGAATCATTACTGAAATCTCTTCTAATTAAGATTATTCCAAAATGGAGCTAATGTCAATAGGAAGCCAAACAGTTTAAGAAGGATCAAACAGTGTAAGAAGGCTGAAAAGAAAAAAAAAGACACAGCAACTTAATGAGAGTTCCTTCTGTCCTCATTCCAAAGACATACCAGAAGCTTCCTTCAGGGTACAGCTCAACGAGTCACCCTAGAGTATCCGAGGTATATATGGATCTTTCCAAAAATCTAAAGACACTTACAGACTGTGTCCCACAATTTATCACTTAAAATGTATTGTTATTTAATTATTTTTCTCTCATCAGATGCTGAACTCTATTATGTGAAAAGGGCATACCTTATCCTAGGTAGGTATCCTACAGTGTGTTTGGCTAAACCATCTCGTACTTTAATGAACATTGAATATATACAAATTTTCCTTATAGCTTTGAGTAATTTTTTCTTTTTATACACATACATCTCACAATTCTTTAGGACAAGGAGGGCTCTCATTTCCTCCTTTACCCACCACCATCCAGAATGGTGGATAGGTACAGAGTATTTCAGAAATACTTGCACTTGCCCAATAAACCTGATATGATCTAATCAGAACAGCTTCAGCTGTGTTTCTCCTAGTTGTGCCAGTCTACAAAGTTTTCCCAGTTTTTATGAAATAGTGGAGGTAATGTTGTCCCACTTTTGTAGTAATAGTATGTAAGGATATTTAACTAGCTCATCTCTCTAGAAAAAGAAATAATAATTCTCAATAATAAGTATCAAATAGTAGGTCTTCTTAAGCTAAATCAGGCAAGGAGGCACTAATAAGGAATTTTTGTTGTTGTTGTTAGTCAAAACATTTTCTACATATAGCTTAGTATGTACAATGGCCAAAACCCCACAATCCTATTTACCGCTAATGTCAATTTACTATCACATTGCTTGATATATTTCAAAGTTTTACAATAAGTATTTGGCCTCCTATAGATGGAAAATAAAATCATAAGATTGAAATTATTTAATGCCAAGGAGGAAAGTTATCTTTTTCTCCTTCTTATGTCTTTGTTTCACAAAACTCTTATCAGACAATCCATGCAAACAACTAAAAACAAAAAATTACATGGTGTAGTTAATTGAAAAAATGCTTTTGCTGCACACAGAAATTGACACTAAGTGCTGTATTAGCAGGAAATCAGTGATTTTCAATTGACATTGCACAGGAAATCATTTAGTGTCAATTGATATTAAATGGGCAAAATTGTGCTGAATTAATACAAAATGATTTAGTGGAAAAAATGTGCTTCCATTAGGTGACTTGATATTAAGTGGGCTCAAATATAATAAGTTTTAGAGGTCACTAGTTAAAAAAAAATGGGGCATGCTATCCAACCCTGAGTACATCAGTCTGCTTGCTCTTAACAACCTTATCAAAAGATAAGTTAGTGCCATATTATCATGACAAAATTGTCTTCCTTTCAGCTTTCAAGGGAAGCATGAAAATTCAAACTGTTTAAATGAGCTAAATTAACCAGTGGTAAGAACTATGACTTCTTGAGCCTATTTGGTAGTCCTAATTCTATAAAAAATATATAGTTTATAGAATTGTTGGCATAAAGAAAAAGGAAAAATAATAGTATCTGTGTTACGTAGTATGGTCCAGATTGAGCTCCTTTATAAAATGGCCTTGACAGTAAGAATACAGTATATTACTGACTGAATGAGTGATATTACTAGATATCATGAAGAAATCACTTTATTGGCCTTTTAAGAAACCTAAGTAATGGGGAAAGGAAAGAGAAGTGTGTAGATTGAGGAGACACAGGGAGGAGAAAGGGGTTGGAGGAGATATGTTATACAGTCACTACAAAAAAAAAAAACAAATTTGATAAAATAATACAGATATTTGCTGTGGATAGAAATGGGGATCTGGGAGGTATAAGAAACTTTAAAACCTACTTATTACATAGTAATAAAAAAACAATAATGATGTAATAGATACATACAGAGTATTCTACCCAACAACAACAGAAGACACATTTCTCTTAAGAGCACACAGGACATTTTCCAGGATAAACCATATATTAGGCCACAAATTAAATCCTCATAGATTTTAAAAGACTGATATCATACAAAGTATATTCTTTGAACATAACAGGATAAAGTCAGAAATCAATAACAAAAGGAAAACAGAAAAATTCACAGGTTTGTGGAAATTAAAAAAGAAATCACAAGGGAAATTAGAAAATACCTAGAGATGAATGAAAAAGAAGTTTTGTCCCATACTAAAATTTATGGGACACAACAAAAGCAGTGCTAAGGGGAAAGTTTATAGCTGTAAACTCTTATGTTAAAAAAAAAATCTTAAATCAACAATCTAGCTTTACTACTTAAGGAACTAGAAAAAGAACAAACTAAACCCAGAGCTAGCAGAAGGAAGGAAATAATAAAGATTAGAGCAAAGATAAATGAAATCGAGAATAAAAAATAATACAGAAAACAACAAAACCAAAAGGTGGTTTTTTTGAAAAGACCAACAAAATTGACAAACCTTTAGATAGAAGCACTAAGGAAAAAAGGGAGAAGACACAAATTACAAAAATCAGAAATGAGAGTTGGGACATTAAGACAGATTTTACAGAAATAAAAAGGATTATAAGGTAGTAGTATAACCAATTGTATGCCAACAAATTGGCCAACCTATGTGAAATAGACAAATTCCTAGAAATATAAAACATACCAAAACTAAACCACAAAGAAATAGAAATTTTGAATAGAACTATAACTAGTAAGGAGACTGAATCAGAAATTTAAAATCTCCCAACAAAGAAAAGCCCTGTACCTGATGGCTTCAATTGTGAATTCTACTTAACATTTAAAAGAGAACTAACAGCAATCCTTCTCAAATTTTCCAAAATATTTAAGAGAAAGAAATGTGGCCAGTATTACCCTGATACCAAAGCCAGACAAAAACACAAGACCAATATCTCTCATAAGCATTAATGAGAAATGAAAATCCTTAACAAATTACTAGCAAACCAAATTCAGCAGCATATTAAAATGACTGTACACCATGACCAAGTAGGATTTGCTGCTGAAATGCAAGGATGGTTTATAATATAAAAATCAATCTATCCAATATACCACATTAAGAGAATGAAGGGAAAAGAAACCCCACACAATCATCTCAATTAATGCAGAAAAAGCATTTGACAAAAATTCAACACCATTTCATAATAAAAATTCTCAACAAACTAGGAATAGAAGGAAACTACCTCAAAAAATTTTAAAAAGCCATATATGAAAATCCCACAGAAAACATCATACTCAATGGTGAAAGATTGAAAGCTGTTCCTTTAAGATCAGGAACAAGACAAGGATGCCTATTTTCGCTACTTCTATTGAATATGGTACTGGAAGTTCTAGTAAGAGCAATTAGGCAAGAAAAAGAAACAAAAGACATCCAAATCAGAAAGGAAGAAGTAAAATTATCTCTGTTCACAGACTTGATCTTATATGTAGAAAACCTGAAGATTCCGCAAAAAGGAAAAAATGTTAAAACTAATAAATAAATTCAGCAAAGTAGCAGGGTATAAAATTAAGACACAAAAATCATTTCCATTTATATATACTAATATTGAACAATCTGGAAAAGACATTAAGAAAACAATTCTGTTTACAATAGTATCAAAGAGAATAAAATATTTAGGAATTAACTGAACTAAGGAAGTGAAAGACTTGTACAAGAAAAACTACAAAACATTTCTGAAATAAATTAAATGTGACATAAAAAAATGGAAAAACGTGCCATGACTATGGATTGGAAGACTTAATGTTGTCAAGATGTCAATACTACCCAAAGTGATCTACAGATTTAATGTAATCTCTATAAAAATCTCAATAATGTTTTTTGCATAAAGGAAAAAACTTATCCAAAAATTTACGTGGAATCTCATGGGACCACAAATAGCCAAAACAATACAGAAAAGGAAGAACAAAGCCAGAAGACTCATACTTCCTGATTTCAAAATTTACTACAAAGCCACAGGAATCAACATGGTATTGTCATAAAGACAGACATATAAAACTGTGAAATAGAACAGGGAATCCAGAAATAAACCCTCACCTATATGGTCAAATGATTTTCAAAAGGGGTGCTGAGACCATTCAATTGGAGAAAAGACAGTCTTTTCAACAATTGGTGCTGGGAATACTGGGTATCCATATGTAAGGGAATAAAGTTGGATGCTTAACCTCACACTATATACAAAAATTCACTCAAAATGAATTTATGACCTAAATGTAAGACCTAAAAGTATAAAACTCTTAGAAGAAAAACATAAGGCAAAAACTTCATGACACTGGACTTGGCAATGATTTCTTGAATATGACACCAAGGTGCAGGCAACAAAAGAAAAAATAGACAAATTGTACTTCATGAAAAATGTTTTTTAAATGTGCATCAAAAGACACTATCAACAGAGTAAAAAGGAAACCCACCAATGGGAGAAAATATTTGTAAATCAAATATCTGACAAAGGATTATCTTTCAGGATATAAAGTAAACTCCTAAAACAAGCAAAAAATAAAAATAAAAAAGAGAAAAACCTGATTTTAAAATGGGCAAAGGACTTGTATAGACATTTCTCCAAGGAAGATATAAAAATGTCCCATAAGCACATGAAAAAATGTTCAGCATCACTAATCATTTCGGAAATGTAAATCAAGACTATAATGAAATGCAACCTCACACCCATTAGGAAGGTTACCATAAAAAAAACATAAGTAAATAACATGTTTATTAAGATGTAGAGAAACTGGATAGCCAGAATATAGAGAAACTGGAACTACTGTACAACTCTGCTGGAAATGTAAAATGGTACAGCTACTGTGGAAAACAGTATGGCAGCTCCTCAAAAAATTAAAAATAGAATTTCCATACAATCCAAATATTCCACCTTATCAGTATATTTTATATACTTAAAAGAATTGAAAGATGGGTTTTGAAGAGATATTCATAAACCCATGTTCATAGCAGCATTATTCACAATAGCTAGAATGTGTAAGCAATCCAAGTGTCCATCCATGGATAAATGGAAAAGCAAAATATGGTATATATATACACAATGAAATATTATTCGGCCTTAAAAAGGAAGGAGAACATTATGCTAAATGAAATAGCCAGACACAAAAAGACAAATATTATATGACTCTATTTATATGAGTTACTTAGAGTAGGTAAAATCACAGGAACAGAAAGTAGAATAGTGATTGTGAGGGACTGAGGGGAGGAGGAAATGAGTTATTGTTTAATGGGTACAAAGTTTCAATTATGCAAGATGAAAAGATTCTGGAGATAGATGGTGGTCATGGTTTCACAACAATATGAATGTACTTATGCCACTGAATTACACACTTAAAAATGGTTAAGATGATAAATTTTATGTTATGTATTTTACTACAATAAAAAATGAAAAAAGATGGTAGGAAAGCTTTTGATTTTTTATTTCCCCTTGGCTCAACCAAAAAAAAAAAAAAAACAGAATGAACGAAAGAAAAAATTATGGGGAACTCACCATGGTAATCATTGGGCTTGAAGAAAGAACAATGACCTCCTTTTTCTAATGTGGCCCTGAGACTGAAAAAAAAAAAATTATCTGCAAGAACACTAACTCTCATAGAACTTATCACGAAAGCCCACGACGTAAACTAAGAACATTATCTAGGACTAGCAGAAAGCATTCCAAAATAAAATTCCTCATTAGCAGAGGAAGCTAACAATAAAACTAGAGCTACATTCAGGAAAATCATTAAAAGACAGGGGAATGAATAATTTGCTTATTCAAATGGATGACAGAGAAATTTGATTGAATAATAAATAATCTATGGTTGTGATAATGACTATTTATTGAGCTGTTACTAAAGACAAGCATAATGTTCCACATTCTTCATAAAATATCACAATTTTCACTTAACAATCTGATAATGTCCTCCTATTTTATGAAACAAAGATCATGAGATTGAGAAAACCAATTAAAGTCACAAACATGATAAGAGGCAGAGCAGATTTGTTAAACCCACATCTATCTGAATCCAAAGTCTAGAATTTTAACTAGATAAATAGGACTTTCAAAACTGGTACATAGGTGATAGTTTAAAATAAAAATCCTCTTGCAAGAATATCTGAAGCTACAATTAAAACCTTCTAAAGAACAACTGGACCTGTAAACATGCTAGTAAGCTTTAAGTTGAAATATAAATACATTGGCTTAATCTGGGGTGTGGAGAGGGGTTTAAGCAATAATTTATAGGTGAAGATTAAAAAAACACAATTGTACCTAGATGTGGCTATTTCCTTATATCTTGCTTTTGGTGTTTTTTTAATAAATATATCCACTATAATACATTTATTCTTTGTGGTTTTAATACAGAGAACTCTATTTTAATTTCTAGACAGCACAAATGCATTGAAGAACACAATTAAATAACTAACTCAGTTATCCTAACTATAGAAAACTTAGCTATTCAAACAATGAAATCTCTCACAGCTGCCACCACCACCTACATACAACACCAAGTCACACATTACCAAGTCACAGTCATTCACATTAAAAAAAATAAAAGAAAAAAAAAAGCTTTCTTTTCAGTTTCAAACTTTCAATGTCAAGCCTATTCATTCTTGATGATAAATGTCACAGGGTCAAAGAGCTACAAGGAAAATCTGTGTAAGCTCTAAAGTGGGTTAACCAGTATATATATTAATCAAAATGCATTATAGCCATTATGGAAAACAGTATGTAGTTTCCTCAAAAAATTAAAAATGCAACTACCATTGTATGGCAATCCCATAATTGGGTATATATCCAAGAAAATGAAATCAGTATGTTGAGAAGATATCTGCACTCCCATGTTCATTGTGGAGCTATTCACAATAGTTAAGATATGTAATCAACCTAAGTGCCCATTAACAGACGAATGGATAAAGAAAATGTGATATACACATATACAGTGGAATACTACTCAGCCATAAAACGAATGAAATCCTGTTATTTGCAACAAGATGGATGAACCTGGAGGATATAATGCTAAGTGAAATAAGCCAGGCACAAAATGACAAACACCACATAATCTCATTCATATCTGGAATCTTAGAAAGTTGATTTAATAGAAGTAGAAAGTAGAATATTAGTTACTAGAGACTGGGGGGGGGGCGGAAGAGAATGGGCACAGTTACAGTTACAGTTAGACAGGTAGAATAAGTTTTGGTGTTCTATTACACAGTAGGGTGACTATAGCTAATAACAACGTAGTGTAAAAAAAAAAAAAAAAAAAAAAAAAAAAAAAAAAAAAAAAAAAAAAAAAAAAACAACGTAGTGTATATTTCACAATAGTTAGAAAAGATGATTCTGAATGTTACCACCACAAAGAAATGATAAATTGTTAAAGTAATGGATATGGTAATTAGCCTGATTTGATCAGTACACAATGTTTACATGCACTGAAACATCATCATACTGTACCCCCCATAAGTATGTACAACTATTATGTGTCAAGTATAAATAAATAATTAATAAAAAATAAATAAATAAAGCTCTGATGGCATACAGGAAAAAAAAAGGCAAGCACTACACGCCCTTCATTCTGAAGGTAACTCACAAACCCAATTAACAATTATTAATAACAAGGTTTGTTTCTTGTGTGGATAACACCATGCAACATTGTTAGAGCAAATACATATCAAGATGAAAACTGGTTTGGCCATACAGTCCTTACAATCTAAATAAAAAGTTTTTTAAAATCACAGATTAATAGATGAAAACACAATCAGTCCCATTAGTAAACATAATGCATATACCTATTCAGTAAATTACTAAATATTCAAGAAAGTAAACAATGAAAATGACATAAATTATTCATTGAATGGACTAAAATTAACCCAGTGAAGTTTTCTTAATGTTCTTTTTGCTATATAAATCATGTTTCCTTGAATTTTTATCATAAAATAAAAGGTACACTTTGCGGAAACGACTTTGTCCTTAAATGTAAATAAAGCATCCAACTTTATAGAAATCCCAAATTTCACAAAAATCTATGTTTTCGATAAATTATTAACATGATTGTGTTATATTCAAAGGAAACACTAAAAATACTGTAATTTAAGTTACATTGTAGCTCTAAAAACTACACTACTATCAACATTTGCTTAATACATCTGCAATATGAAAGTGGCAAAATCTGAAGATCTAACATTTTAATATAATATTTTCAAGAACTTTTATTTTTTATTATTTTTTACACCCTCCTCCTTTCCTGGAGATTACTGGCTTCTCTGATATCATTACTAGATAATATCTCAGTGACCTGCTACTATATACTTGTGTAGGAAAAGACAGTATTCTCCAGTAAGGTCAATATGAATTAACTGTGTGATATGAGCACCAAAAAAAAAAAATCAGATTAAATCTTAAACTCTTCTAACACATTGAGGGAGATGATAGTTCTACTCTCATCAGCAATGGTCAAATGACATGATCAATACTGTGATACAGAATGACCCAGAAACACTATAATACTGTAAGAAAAGGGACAAGGAAGGGTGCAAGACTAAAATCATAACACACAAGGAATGGAACAAAGAATCAAGGGTGTTAAATGTTGACTATGGGATTAGGAGAACAATTGGAATGGGAAAGGTTTCAAATGTTTAAAAACTTCAAATGAGATTTACTCCATATGTTCACAAGGGATATACTAAAATAATGGATTGAGAATACTAAATAAAGATTTCAACTCAGAGTAAACAAGAACTTTTTTCTTTTTTCTTTTTTGGCAACATAATTGATTGTACATCCTAAGATGGCAGAAGCTGCGGTGGTTGGCATGGAGTAGCTGAGGTGGAAAAGGCGGCCAGTGGGCCTTAGGCAGCTGGGAAACTTGTGGACCTTCCTCTTGCCGTCTCTTAAGGGAGGACCGCTGCTGGTGGCCAGTCGTGGGGGCTGACCACCACTTTGCCCTTGGCAGGAGAGGCTGTCTCATATACAGGCAATAGCTTTGAAGTATGGAGCAGGAAAAGAACTGTTTCTTAGCTGCAAAAGCGAGTCTCTAAACAGGGAACACGGCACCAGGGCTGCTGTTGACACTGCCAGGATCCCGGAGGCTGGGGCCACGCTGAAGACGGCCAGCTGCCCTATTCAGGATTCGAGGTTTCAGGCTGGCGTAAAAGTAGATTCCTGGGAGCGCCTGAGCAGTGCCACGGGACCGAGTGAACAGCCCGAGGCGGCGGCAGCCGAGAACAGGGACGGTGACGACGCAGAGGCAGAGAGGGAGCCGCCAGATCCGGCACAGCCCTGTGAGTGACCCCCAGCCCGGCCCTGCTTGGGGGGCAGATGCCCGCCCGGCTTCGACTGCCCCACCGGGCCACTCATCAGCCCCGGGGATGCCTCCATTTTCTCAGGTGGTGGCGGCTCCAGCCCGGCTCGGCCAAGCCTGTCCTCCTCACCTGGCTCGACTCCTCACTGAGCCTTCCCACTTGCTTGCCCCGGTGCGGGGCTTCCCGGGGCCTGCAGGCCAGCCTCCCCTCCCACTCCCTCCGCGGTTCTCTGGCGGGGCTGGTGGCATGGGGTGTCCCCGGCCAGCATCGGGAGGGCAAGGAAGTATGGGCTGGGCCGACTGTCTCTCCACCGCACCCTGGGCTCCGGCCCCCGGTAAACTTCCTGTTACCGGAAGGCAGATACCATCTCTGCAGCCACCAGTTCGGAAAAACGCCTAACCGATTTCTGGTTAGGAATAGTGTGGCCGGAGAGTTCCCAAGTTCACATGAACCTGCTGGAGAGCTGACTGCGGGTGGGCACCGGACTTGGTCCATGCCGGGGGGAGTCAAAGGTGAACCGTGTGCTGCAGGCTCCTCCCCCGAGGAGCTCACGCTCTGGTGTGGGAGATAAGACAAGTACACAAATAACCGCGATACCAGGAGGAAGCTGATAAGTCCCGAGAAAGATCTACATGGTGCTACAAAAGCACCCAGAGCAACCGATCATCTGGGCCTAGCAGAAACCTGGTAGACTTCCTGGGTGAGGCGGTGCTGAGCAGGGTCTTGAAGGCCCAGTTGATAGAGGAGGGCTGCAGAAGACATGTCCCAACCCAGCCCAGTGCGCACAGAGCAGGAAGACGTCTGGCTAGGGAGGCGGAGACTCGACAGAAACCACACACCCTGTGGGGTCGCCACTGCGTGATCCAACAGCCCGGGCCAGAGGGCATGGAGCAGGGAGAAGTCCTGCACAGGAAGTGGAAGCTCAGCAGAGACCACACACCCTGCGGTACCGCCCCGTGATCCAGCAGCCCAGCAGAGTCCAAGTTGACCAGAGAGGAGGCTCCCCGGAGAGACCCAAGACCCAAGGCAACCACATACACAAGGCACTAGAGGCCAACTGAGCAGTCATGGAGGTAGTCATACCAAATTGGCAATCACAGCAGCATCTTAGTTAGTCAATAGTATCAAAGTGGTGGACTGTGAAACCACCTGCCACAATGAATAAACATCAAAAAAAGATACCAGAAATACAAAAAATCAAGAAAGTACACCACCAAAAGTTAATAAATCTCAAACTCTAGATCCTATAGAACAAGAAGCCCTTGAAATGACTGACAAGGAATTTCAAGGGATAATTCTAAGGAAACTGAATGAGATACAAGAAAACTCAGCTAGACATCATGATGAAACGAGGAAAGGTATACAGGACCTGAAAGAGGAAATGTACAAGGAAATCAATGTCCTGAAAAATAATATAGCAGAACTTGCTGAACTGAAGAAGTTATTCAGCGAAATAAAAAACAGAACAGAGAGTTTAACCAGCAGGCTTGTCAAAGTTGAAGAGAGAACCTCTGAACTTGAAGATGGGCTGTTGAAATAACACAAGCAGACAAAAAAAAGAAAAAAGAATCAAAGACATTGAAGAAAATCTGAGAGAGATATCAGGCAACCTTAAGCGCTCAAATATCCGAGGCATGGGTATCCCAGAAGAGGAGGAAAACGGAGATTGCATTGAAAAAAAATTCAACAAAATAGTGGCAGAAAACTTCCCAGGTATAAGAAAAATCACAGATCTTCAGATCCAGGAAGCTCAACGATCTCCAAACATATATTCAACCCAAAAAGGCCCTCTCCAAGACATGGTATAGTCAAATTGACAAAACTCAGAGACAAAGAGAGAATCTTAAAAGCTGCAAGAGAGAAGCATCACATCACCTATAAGAGAGCCCCAATCAGGCTAACATCAGACTTTTCATCAAAAACCCTAAAAGCTAGAAAGGAATGGGATGATATATTCAAAATACTAAAAGACAAAGATTGCCAGCCAAGAATACTCTACCCTGCAAGGCTATCCTTCCAAAATGAAGGGCAAATAGTATATTTCTCAGACAAACAAAAACTCCAGGAGTTCACTACCACATGACCACCCTTACAAGAAATCCTCAAGGGAGTACTGGGTTTGGTTCCTGAAAAATAACTACCACTGCCATAAAAACCCAAGAAAAATCAAAACCCACTAGTATAATAAAAATGGCATTCATGAAGAGAAAACAAACAAACAAAAACGCTATCTACAACCTAAGGAACCAACAAACACGGAAACCAAACAGTAAATCAGAAAGCAAGGAACAAAAGACACCTAAGACAACCAAACAACCAATAAAATGCTAGGAATAAATCAACACCTCTCAATAACAACTCTTAATGTAAAAGGCTTAAATTCCCCAATCAAAAGACACAGACTGGCTGACTGGATTAAAAATGAGGACCCAACTATATGCAGCCTACAAGGGACCCACCTCACCCATAAAGATTCACATAGACTAAGAGTGAAAGGATGGAAAACGATTTACCATGCAAACAGAAAAGAAAAACAAGCTGGAGTAGCTATTCTTATATCTCATAAAATAGACTTTAAACTAAAAACCAAAAAAGAGACAATGAGGGACACTACTTAATGATAAAAGGACTGATCCATGAAGAAGACATAACAATCATAAATATGTACGCCCAATGTTGGAACAGCCAGATTTATAAAACAAACTGTATTAGACCTAAAGAAGGAAATAGACACTAATACCACAATAGCAGGGGACCTGAACACCCCACTGTCAATATTAGACAGATCATCTAGGCAAAGAATCAATAGAAAAACACAAGATCTAAACAATACTCTAGACCAATTGGAATTGGCAGATATCTACAGAACATTCCATCCAACAACCTCAGAATATTCATTCTTCTCATCAGCACATGGATCATTCTCCAGGATAGATCACATATTAGGTCACAAATCAAGTCTCAATAAATTCAAAAAAATTGGAATTATCCCATGTATTTTCTCAGACCACAATGGATTAAAACTAGAAATTAATAACAAATGAAACTCTGGAAACTATACAAACACATGGAAATTAAACAGCATTCTACTTAATGACAGATGGATCCAAGAAGAAATCAAGCAGGAAATCAAAAAATTTATTGAAACTAATGAAAGTAATGATACATCATACCAAAACGTGTGGGATACTGCAAAAGCAGTATTACAGGGGAAATTTATTGCATTAAATGTTCACCTCAGAAGAATGGAAAGATGGCAAGTGAACAACCTAACACTTCACCTTAAAGAACTAGAAAATGAAGAACAATCCAAACCTAAAGTTAGCAGACGGAAAGAAATCATTAAGATCAGAGCAAAACTGAATGAAATTGAAAACCAAAAAATAAATTCAAAAGATCAATGAATCAAAAAGTTGTTTTTATGAAAAGATAAATAAAATTGACAGACCATTAGCATGGCTAACTAAAAAAAGAAGAGAGAAGACTCAAATAACAAAAATTAGAAATGAAAAAGGCGATATCACAACTGATTCATCTGAAATACAAGGAATCATACGAGACTACTATAAACAACCATACGCCAACAAATTTGAAAATCTGGAGGAAATGGATAAATTTCTGGACACACACAAGCTCCCAAAACTGAACCGTGAAGACGTAGAAAATTTGAACAGACCAATACCAATAAAAGAGATTGAAGCTGTTATCAGAAGGCTCCCAACAAAGAAAAGCCCAGGACCAGATGGATTCACAGCAGAATTTTACCAAACATTCAAAGAGGAATTGACACCGATTCTTTACAAACTATTCCAAAAGATTGAAACAGACGTCAATCTCCCAAACTCATTCTATGAAGCAAACATCATCCTGATACCAAAACCAGGTAAAGATATAACCAAAAAAGAAAACTACAGGCCGATATCCATGGTGAATATAGATGCAAAAATCCTCACTAAAATACTAGCAAACAGAATACAGCAACACATACGTAAAATTATTCATCACGATCAAGTGGGATTCATCCCAGGGATGCAAGGGTGGTTCAACATACGCAAATCAATAAATGTGATACACCATATTAATAAACTCAAGCACAAGGACCATATGATCATCTCTATAGATGCTGAAAAAGCATTTGATAAAGTTCAGCACTCATTCATGATAAAGACCCTCTATAAGTTAGGTATAGAGGGAAAGTATCTCAACATAATTAAAGCCATATATGACAAACCCACTGCCAATATCATCCTGAATGGGGAAAAGCTGAAAGCTTTTCCTTTACGAACAGGAACTAGACAAGGATGCCCACTCTCACCACTCCTATTCAACATAGTGTTGGAAGTACTAGCCAGAGCAATCAGAGAAGAGAAGGAAATAAAGGGCATCCAGATTGGAAAAGATGAAGTAAAACTGTCCCTGTTTGCAGATGACATGATCCTATATATTCAACAGCCTAAAACCTCTATAAAAAAAACTGTTGGAATTGATAAATGATTTCAGCACAGTAGCAGGATACAAAATCAACACACAAAAATCAGTAGCATTTCTTTTCTCCAATAGTGAACATGCAGAATGAGAAATCAAGAAAGCTTGCCCATTTACAATAGCCACCAAAAAAATAAAAAACTTAGGATTTGAGTTAACCAAGGAGGTGAAAAATCTCTATAATGAGAACTACAAACCACTGCTGAGAGAAATTAGAGAGGATACAAGAAGATGGAAAGATATCCCATGCTCTTGGATTGGAAGAATCAACATAGTGAAAATGTCCATACTACCCAAAGTGATATACAAATTCAATGCAATCCCCATCAAAATTCCAAAGACATTTTTCTCAGAAATGGAAAGAACTATCCAGACATTTATATGGAATAATAAAAGACCGCGCGTAGCCAAAGCAATGCTGAGCAAAAAAAATAAAGCTGGAGGCATAACACTACCTGACTTTAAGCTATACTACAAAGCTATAATAACCAAAACAGTATGGTACTAGCATAAAAACAGACACACTGATCAATGGAATAGAATAGAGAATCCAGAAATCAACCCACACACTTACTGCCATCTGATCTTTGACAAAGGCACCAAGCCTACTCACTGGGGAAGGGACTGCCTCTTCAGCAAATGGTGCTGGGAGAACTGGATATCCATATGCAGGAGAATGAAACTAGACCCATACCTCTCACCATATACTAAAATCAACTCAAAATGGATTGAGGATTTAAATATACACCCTGAAACAATAAAACTTCTTAAAGAAAACATAGGGGAAACACTTCAGGAAATAGGACTGGACACAGACTTCATGAATACGACCCCAAAAGCACGGGCAACCAAAGGAAAAATAAACAAATGGAATTATATCAAACTAAAAAGTTTCTGCACAGCAAAAGAAACAATTAAAAGAGTTAAAAGACAACCAACAGAGTGGGAGAAAATATTTGCAAAATATACATCTGACAAAGGATTAATATCCAGAATATATAAAGAACTCAAACAACTTTACAAGAAAAAAACATGCAACCCAATTAAAAAATGGGCAAAAGAGCTAAGTAGGCATTTCTCTAAGGAACTATACAAATGGCCAACAGACATATGAAAAAATGCTCAACATCACTCAGCATCTGGGAAATGCAAATCAAAACCACACTGAGATACCATCTAACCCCAGTTAGGATGGCTAAAATCCAAAAGACTATGAACGATAAATGCTGGCGAGGTTGCAGAGAAAAAGGAACTCTCATACATTGTTGGTGGGACTGCAAAATGGTGCAGCCTCTATGCAAAATGGTATGGAGGTTCCTCAAACAATTGCAGATAGATCTGCCATATGACCCAGCTATCCCACTGCTGGGAATATACCCAGCAGAATGGAAACCATCAAGTGGAAGGTATACCTGTTCCCCAATGTTCATTGCAGCACTCTTTACAACAGGTAAGGGTTGGAACCAGCCCAAATGTCCATCATCGGATGAGTGGATACGGAAAATGTGGTACATCTACACAATGGAATACTACTCAGCTATAAAAACGAATGAAATACTGCCATTTGCAACAACATGGATGGACCTTGAGAGAATTATATTAAGTGAAACGAGTCAGGCACAGAAAGAGAAATACCACATGTTCTCACTTATTGGTGGGAGCTAAAAATTAATATATAAATTCACACACACACACACACACACACACACACACACACACAAAAAAAAAAACGGGGTGGGTGGGGGGGAGAAGATATAACAACTACAATTACTTGAAGTTGATACGACAAGCAAACAGAAAGGACATTTTTGCGGGGGAGGGAGGAGAGGGAGGAGGGAGGGAGGTTTGGTAAGGGGCAACAATAATCAACCACAATGTATATCGACAAAATAAAAGTTTAAAAAAAAAGAGTATAAACTAAAAGGTTAAAAGTGTTAACAGTACTTTTTGGTAGTGGAATTAAAAATAGAAAAAAATAAAAAATAAAATATAATTGATTGTACATATCTGTGGAGTACAGCACTGAACATCAATACCTGTGTGAAATATGTAATGTTCAAAACAGGATAATCAGTATATTCAACCGAACACATTGTAATCATTATTTCTGGCCCTTTACCAATTGCTTACTAACCCCCTCCCCCTCTCTCTTCCCTACTTCTGGTGTCCTCAGTTCTGTTCTCTCTTTTTGAAAGTTCAATGCATTATTGTAAGTGTTGTATCTTTCTTCTTTTCTTTCTTTTGTTAGCTCCCACATATGAGTGAGGATAAGTGGTATTTCTCTTTCTGTGCCTGGCTTATTTCACTTCAGACTTGCTCACAGATGATGTGTTGCTTGAGATATTAGTAAGCATAAGGAGACTAGAGGTGTTTATGCAAAAAGTTGGGAGTTGGCCTAGATAACCTTTAAGAGCAGTTTTTATTCTGAGTCTATGATTCTTCTCAAAGCTCAGAATTGAAATATTAATATTGCTGAGCTATAGACGTTTTCCTGATGTTGCCTGGAATCTGCAGTTATCAACCCACGATTATCTGATTTTTATTAGCAAAATAATAAAAGTTGTTCATTTTCCCAATTTAATAATCAGTGTATGATGGCCATTGCTTTTCTTTTTTGCAGGGGGGGACCAGTAAGGGGATCGTAACCCTTGGCTTGGTGTCATCCGCATCGCGCTCAGCCAGTGAGCACACCGGCCATCCCTATATAGGATCCAAACCCGTGGCCGCGGCACTCCCAATGCCGCACTCTCCCGAGTGAGCCACAGGTTCGGCCTGCCATTGCTTTTCAAAAGTTGTTTTTTGGATGATGGTTACCAAGGGCTGGGGAAGAATGGAGAGATGTTGGTCAGAGTACAAAGTTTGGGTCAAATAGCAAGAATAAATTATGGAGATCTATTTTACAGCATGGTAACTATAGTTAATAATAATGAAATGTATACTTGAAAACTGCTGAGAGAGGAGATTTTAAATGTTCTTACCACACACACATAAGTATGTGAGGTGATGGATATGTTAATTAGCTTAATCATTTCACAGTGGTATACATATATCAAAACATCACTTTGTATACCATAAATATATATAATTTTTATTTGTTGACTAAAAATAATAATAAAGACATACATAAAAATAAATTGGTTTTTTACTTCAAGTGGTATGGCCTGACAAAGTGCTGAATGATTCACTGGCTGACTGAACCATTCAGTCACTCATTCAATAACATTTATTCAGACCCTGGTATGTGCCAAGGACTGCACATACAAGAGAACAAGATAAGGCCTATGTTTATATCTGATGGAGTAAGTTGATAACCTCAAAAATAGTCATTTTCAAAATATTGGGTCTTATTCTAGAAGGATGTGCTCTGGGAGCACACTGAAATGGTGTTTAACTTTCCCAAGAGAATCAAAGAAGACTTCACAGAGAAGGTGATATTTGAGCTGAGCTTTAAAAGATTAACAGGATTTCACTAGGAAGTAAGGGGAGAGAATGATATTTCAGGTAAAAGCAGCATTGTGTGCTCAGAAGCATGGAAGTATAGATGGTGTATTTAGGAAAAATGGCAAGAAATTTGGTAAGGCTGAAGTGTAAGGCATAAATTAGGAAAAGAATGGAAATAAAACTGACAACATAGATTGTCATTAAATACTCGTATCTGAGGACAACATAAGCCATGCTAAGGTGTTTGGGAGCAAAAAGGGAAGATGTTTTCAAGTTGAAGGGTAACACAGATTTGTATTTTAGAAAACGTATGGCCATTGTATTAGTCTGTTTTTGTGTTGCTATAACAGAATACCTGAGACTGGGTGATTTATAAAGAACAGAGGTTTATTTGGCTTACATTCCTGGACAGGTGCATTTGCGTGGGCCTCAGGCTGCTTCTACTCATGGCAGAAAGCAGCAGGCAGCTGGCAGGTACAAGCAGATCCCATGGCAAGAGGAAGCGGGGAGGGAGGGGGTGTGCCAGGGTCTTTTAATCAACCAGTTCTCATGAGAACTAATAAAGCAAGAACTCACTCACTACCTCCACCACCCCCCGCCCCCCACCCAGGGAGAGCATTAATCCATTCATGAGGGATCTGCCCCATGACTCAAACAGCTCCCAACACAGCTACATTGGGGATCAGATCTCCATAGTGGTTTTGGGGGGACAATAATCAAACTCCATCATTCCACCTCTGGCCCCCCAAAACTCATGTCACTCTCACATACAAAATACAATCATTCCATCCCAACACTCCCAAAAGTCTTAGCTTCTTCCAGCACCAACTTAACAGTCCAAAGTCCAAAGTCTCATCAGAAACCAAAGGCAAAACTCCTTCCAGCTGTGAAACTGTAAAAACAAATTTATCTATTGCCAAGATACAATGGTGGAACAGACATTGGGTATACATTTCCATTCGAAAAGGGAGGAATAGGCCAGAGGAAAAGAGAAACAGGCCCCAAACAAGTCCGAAACCCAGCAGGGCAGACTTAAATCTTAAAGCTCCAAAGTAATCTTTGACTCCAAGTCCTGTATCCTGGGCACAATGGGGCATCTGGGCTCCCAAAGTATTGGGCAGCCCTGCCCCCACAGCTCTGCCAAGCACTGGGCTGGTCTGGTACCTACAGCTTTTCCAGGCCACTGTTGCACATTGCCAGTGGCCCTACAGTTCTGGGGTCCTGGCAGCAGCCTCGCTGCCTTGGCTCCACTAGACATTTCCCTGGTGGGGGCTCTCTGTGGGGGCTCTGACCCCACTTTTCTGCTCCACATTGCTCTAGTAGATGGCCTCTACAGTAGCTTCACCCCTGTGGCATGTCTCTGCCTGGGCCCTCAGGCTTTTCCATACATACTCTGAAATCTGGGTGGAGGCTGCCATGCCTCCACTGCTCTCATGTTCTGCCTGCCTGCAGACTTAACATGATGTGGACTCCACCAAGGTTTCCAGCTTGTGATCTCCAGAGCTGCTGAATGAAACACACTTGGGGCCACTTGAGGCAGGGATGCTCCAGCCAGAGCATCTGGGATGCAGGGTGCATGTTCCCAAGGGCAGCAGTGCCCCAGGTCTGTCTTCTGGAACAACTCGGCCCTCCTAGTCTTCTGGGTCTGTGATGGGAGGGGAGCCCTTCCAGACTTCTCAAATGCCTTCAGGGCCTTTCTGCCATTGTCTTGACTATTAGCATCTGGCTGCCTCATCGCCAAGCTAATGTCTTTAGCAACCAGTGTATCTGCTTCACCCTTGCATTTTTCTCCTGCTCTCTGCTTCTCTACCACATAGCCAGGCTGCAAATTTTCCAAATATTTACACTCTGCTTCCCTTTTAAATTCTGGCTTTACATGATGCCTTTTCTGCCATAACTCAGCATAAGCTGTTGCAAGTAGCCATGCAGCTTCCTTAATGATTTGCTGCTTGGAAATTTCTTCCACCAAACATTCTGGTTCACAACTCTTAAGTCCCAACTTACGCAAAGTCCTTGGGCATGGATGCAATGTAGCCAAGTTCCTTGCTATGGTGTAATGGGTGATCTTTTGTCCAATTCCTGGTAAGTTCCTCATTTCTGTCTGAGACCGCATTATAAGCATGGACTTTACTGCCCACATTTCTATCATCATTCTGGTCACAACCAGTTAACCAATCTCTAAAATGTTCCAAACTTTCCCTCATCTTTTTGTCTTCTAAGTTCTCCTAACTCCTCCAACTTTTGCCCATTACCCAGTTCCAAAGCTGCTTCCACATTTTCAGTTATCTGTACAGCAATACCCCACTCCTCAGTAACAATGTTCTGTATTAGCCCATTTTTATGTTGCTATAACAGAATACCTGAGACTGTGTGATTTATAAAGAACAGAGGTTTATTTGGCTTACAATTCCGGGACAGCTGCATCTGGTGTGGGCCTCAGGCTGCTTCTACTCATGGCAGAAAGCAGCAGGCAGCTGGCAGGTACAAGCAGATCCCATGGCAAGAGGAAGCAAAAGGGGGGCGGGGGGTGTGCCAGGGTCTTTTAAAGAAACAGCTCTCATAGGAACTAATAAAGGAAGAACTCACTCACTACCCCCCCACCAGGGAGAGCATTAATCCATTCTTGAGGGATCTGCCCCCATGACTCAAACAGCTCCCAACACTGCAACATTGGGGATCACATTTCCACATGAGTTTTGGGGAGACTATAATTCAAACTCCATCAGCCATCAAGTATAAGAAATTAATTTGTCGCATATTTTAGTTTTTGCTTTGAAACATACTTCAGGGGGAGCCAAGTCCTCCAGCTACTGGCACCAGCAAGGGTAAATTAACAGACACCAGATGGCAGCATAGAACACCCAGTTACTATTTCTGAGCCTATATTTTAGACTTAAATAATTCCTATATTCAAATATCACACTAAATTAGTGAGCAATATTTGGACTGATAGGCATGAAGTAGATTACTGTATAGGGAACATTTTTTTAAAATGGGTAAAGCCCATGTTGGTGCATAATGGGAAAAAGCCAGTTAATTCAAGAAGAATAAAATATCTGAATAATAAAATTTAAAAGTACAGCTTTGAATTCAATGAACTTTTAAATTGCTCTTGCATAAGTTGCCATTTATTTTGAAATAATAATGCCTATATGTGTATAGCACCTAAATTTTGTAAAGTCACTCCATATTCATCATCTCTCCTCTCTGCCTTAATCCCATCTTAACAATATGAACAAATGTTACCCTCATTTTACTAGGAGTAAAGCTGAATCTCATATAAATTAAATTAAATGCCCAGTTTATATGGTACAGTTAATAAATGAGAGTGCCAAAACCAAAATTCTACTTTTCAGATAAAAAATCCAGTCCTTGGCTCACTTTGTCATGTTACACAACTGAAGGAGAGTTGACAACTAGGACAAAGTTAAGACAAGGAGATGACAGAACCAAATGTTTCTAAGGCCATTATGACCAATATTTAGTTACACAGGGGAATTTACATTGGAGAATCTCTATACATTTTTATGTTTGGGATGATAATTTGTTGACAAGATGATTAGCAAGAAACACAAAAATAGTTTGCAATTTAGAACCCCCCAAATTCCAAATAACTATAAATTCCTTACAGAGAAACCAGCTCTGTTTGCCCCATGTCATCATGCCTTTAAAATAAGGCACAGAAGTCTAAATACTCAATAGTGAAATTGCTTATTTAGTAGTGTGGAAGGTCTCCCTCCCTCTATTTCCTACAAGGAAGCAGCTGTAGTGCCCCTGACTGGATTATGAGAATAGTTTTTCCTTATTCTAGCAGATGAGAGAGGTAACTTTTATCTCTGTCCTCCCCTCCTCCTTTGCAACCCCCAGCCAAGAATCCAGTCCCTTATGAGTTGCCTTTGCTATTTAGTGGATCATCTCAGCCAAAATGGACTAAAGGAGACTGAGACCATGCCATTCAATTATTATGAAGCTGGAAATAAAGCAAAAGTCTCAAAAAGAGCAGTATAGGAATTTGAGATGTACAGAGGAAGTGAAAAAAGATAATCTGATACTAGCATTCTCTTTTAAAGCTCAATTTAGTATCCCAAATGCTTAAAACCCTATCACAATATATTTTATGCCATCAGTGAAGGAAAAATCAATTTCAAAACATTATATTCACTTTGTATAAAAGATAAAACATGTTAAAATTCATATGCAAAAACTTTCCAATGGATCAGTTCATCTGCAAATTAGTAGCTGAAGTCTGCCCAAATGCAGAGGAAATTTCTATTTAGGTCTTGAAAAAGAATACAGCTGATTTTTAAACATTTTTATTTATTTGTGTGACAATGAGTCCAGACACAAAGTATCCAGTATATTTTTCTAGAGTTAAAAAAAATAAATACTTGTATTCAGTACACTCCAAAGCAATTAAATATCCTTTCTTTTCCTTTCCCCCCCAAATCTTTTCAGTTTGACCTTGAATGACCTTACTAGTTTACAAATCGGTCAAATTCCGCATATATACCCACACCTGTACAAAAGGCATTAAAGATTATTTCCTTTGGATTAAAAATGAAAATTATACTTCACAATGAAAGTTAAGTTTCTTAGGTAAGATCCATTTAAACCAAGAAAGAAAAATCTATACTTATTTACATCCTGCAATTTTGAAAAATGTCCATGAGATCTTGACCCAGAAGCTACATCTTTTCCATGCTTTATCATCATACTCCATCTGTGCAACCAATCATAAATAAATAAATAAAACTATGCAAGAAGAAGGTGGACTTATACCTTCAGTCATAAGTGTCACAGCACAAAATTAAGTTTAAGAGGTTTTTGGTTTTAACACAATGAGAAGATATGTCATTAGTAAAAATTTTCATTAACTTCTATCCCTATCTAGAACATCTGATTTTCCCAGTTTTTGGTTGCATTTTTCTAGAAATGCATATCGTTTTCCTTGCTTTAAGCCTGAAAATATTGTTTTCTACCTATAAAGTCCATATTGACAATGTTTTTAAATAATCTTGAATTACAAATTCTCTATACCACAATGAATCAGCACATTTCATATTTTAACCCTGAAAATATATTCTCTGAAAGAATTTATAATTTCCTTTAACAAACTATTTTAAAAAGTAGTTGAAGCCAGAAAAGAAGAGGTCATCTACTACACAGAAGTAGAGAATTTCGAGATATAAAGTTTTACTCTACATTTTCGCTGTCACTTTATTCCATCTCTATTATTTCTACTTCCTTGCATTTATAAGCCCTTATTTTCAGTATTTACTTGCCAAAAGGTTTCAAACTATATGTTGGTATTCTTATTGCCAGCCAGCCTAGGTTCACCCTCTTTTATTCCATAGTGAGGGGAAAGAAAAAAAAATCACTAAATCCATACAGTTGGTTTTTATTTATAGATGCAAACATTCATTTTTATTTATAGGTGTCCGACATACTTCTCTCCAAGCTTCAGACCTCAAATGAGAGGTTAAGGCCTAATGTGACTCAGCCTTATTACCTGGCTAATCTGAAAGTTAAAATGAATTACGGTAAAGAAACTAAAAAGAAGCTAAATCAAATGATGTTGGTTTGTAGACTTTAGTGACCATTTATTAAAAATTTGCAAAAAAATGAAATTAGTCATTATCTATATCAGTAATTCCAATCACAGCTAAACATAAGAATCACTTGGGAATCTTTTAAAACACACAAGTGGCAGAGCCCTACTTTATACCGATTAAATCACAATGGGTAGTGCCAAGCTTAAAACATACCTAGGATAACAATTTTTAAGATTGTTTAGCAAAGTTATCAAGAACACAGGCTATGATTAACATATCTGAGCCTCAGTTTTCTCATCTTCAAAATGGGCAGATTAAATACATTATGTGTATTTTGTGAGATTTAAACAAAATAATGCTTGTAAAGAACCTAGAACGGTGACTGGCCCACAGTATGTGCTCAAACCTTCGTTGATGGTGTTGCTATTAGAACTCGTGCTTCTCTGCATGGGTATAACCTATAAGTGCTACAGAAGGGAAATAGTGTGCCTGTGAATATGGAGAAGGAAGAATATTCTTTAAACATCATCTTCAGCCAGCAATGTGCTATACCCATGAGACATAGTAAAGAAAGCAGCAAAACATACTTGAGCTTCCTCTGATAGATGTTAGCTTTAATGAATTATCCACATGCCACACACAGGACCACAAAAGGCTGTGTGAAACGCACATACTATCTCCTGTAAGAACTTACAGATCCCATACACAAAGGAATGGAAATCATCATGTTGAAGGGAAACCTGCACGCCTATGTTTATCACAGTTCTATTTATAATAGCCAAGAGTAAGAAGCAACCTAAATGTCCATCATTGGATGACTGGATAAAGAAAATGTGTTATGTGTACACAATGGAATACTACTCAGCCATAAAATAGAATGAAATTCTGCCATTCATAGTAACATGGATGAACTTGGGGAAAATTACGTTAAAGGCACAGAAAGAGAAATACCACATGTCCTCACTCATATTTGGGAACTAAAAAATAAACAAAGGAAGGAAGGACATAATAATAATTTGAACATTCAGAAGAAGAGAACAGAACTGTGGTTATTGGGTGGAGGAAATAGAGAGGGGGAGGGGGACTAGAGAGAAATTGGTTAATGGACACAAAGAATGAGTATGTTTTGTAATGATGAATATGCCAACCATCCTGATTTCATCATCACATATTGTACACAAATATTAACAGTCAACTCTGTACCCCACAAATATGTACAATCAATTGTTTCGCCTTTAAAAATAAAAAAATAGAATTAAATGGTTATCAATTTTATAAAAGAACTTATGGTTCCTGTTCATTGTTAGTCATATTGAACATTCTTCTTTAATTTCCCTATACCTAATGCCAACAAATTACAAAACATGTAGCATAAGATGCTATTTGCATATGCATCATAAACATAAACTTATATTTTGATATGCTAAGAAAGTGAGGCGATTTTTCCTTGTCTTTATACTTTTTTTTGCAGTGACTGAATTTTCTACATTAAGTATCAATTGTTTTTTAAGTAAAATGACATAGCCATTTTCATTTGAATAAAATAAAATGTTATATACATTAAAAAAAAACAAAGAAATTCCACTTTTCAAAAACTAATTTGTGCAGAAGTCTGTCTACTGATATTGTTATTGTGTGCACTGACCTTACACTTTCTAAAAGGAAAAAGAAATGCAGCAAGCAACTAAAATGTAATCGATTCCGTCAAATTCACGGTGTTATAAAGTTCCCCAGAATATCACTAATAGGGAAGAGATTTGTAATAAGAAAGGAAAAACTAGACAAGAGGGGAAGGAATATAGAATATAGTATTTTACCCTCTCTTTTAAAAAAATGAGGAAAATATCTTCAGAACAGAAGTAATTTTTATCTCTTACTTCCATATTCTTTTCCTAAATTTTAATTCTTACCTGAATCTTTTTCTCTCCTCTCTTTCTTCTCATATTATAAGATTCTAAGATTGTTTCTAAAACTGTTGACATCTGTTAGATCATTTGATGAGGCTTCAACAAACATGTTGGCCACCAGTTTTAGTTGGAAGAATGCTATTATATGCAATCTTTCATCAGTGTATCTCTATCTGGCTCAATGATGAGTTGTATGAGCCATAGATCATGTAAAATTTTTGTCCAGAAAGAAAAAATTTAACAATTTTTACTGAATCAGAAAAATCATGATTTACAACTATAGGTCTGTGGGATTAGTAGCAAATTAGAGGTAGCTCTGTCAAACAGTTCTAGATAATTTTTAACAAACATTGGTCCAGAAGTTATAGAAAGGTTTCTCATTGAAGACTACCATCAGTAAGTGTCAGATGGTAAGTCAAAAATTATATCACACTCAAAGCTAAAAAGCTGAAGGTTTCAACTTGAAAGATGGAGAGAAATACACTCTTCATCTATCCTTCAGCAGCATTCATTCCTATAAAGTTGTTAGAAGAAAAAGTATCTCTTCATGTTCTGTATCTGAAAAATAATTTTTAAATGGTCTTAATAATGGACCATCAATTCCTTGCCCCCAAAATGAATAAACACATCAAATGTTCAGTAAGAGTCAAATTCTCTGTGATCATGGAGCCATTTGCACCAGAACATGTATTCTAAAGAAATCCTTCTATCTTATCCTCAACAAAAAATGGTGTTGGCCTTAAATTGATGGGTTAAGGCTACTTAAGAATTGATATGTATGATTTGATGAGGCTACTTGAAATTATAGCAATAATCTTTATAGGAATTATAAGTATTTTGAAGAAATATTATTTCTCTCATCCTTCATTCATACTTGCCAATGTAGTTTATGAAATGACTTCCAAGAAAATCATTTTTATTCATATAACAAAGCTCCCTCCCCTTGCTATGGTCACAGCTCGTTTTCCATACTGTCACAATGACACTTTTGCAGTCAACATCACAGCTCAGAAAATAACCATTAAAAACAAACACAAATATCTATTGTAGATTATGGGTTTTAGTGATAAGCAGAACAAAAGTCATCAAGCACTTCTCCCTCGGATATTCACAGCACAAATGCCAAGAGCTGATTTAGACCTTCCAACTTAAAATTTAATTATCTGCTAGCACATACATTAGATGGTATCTGTTTTTCCACAATGTAGTAATATGTTGATATAATGTAAAATTTAACAATGTGGTGTGATAAAAAAATTTTATCAATAGTTTCCTTTGCTTTCTTTCTGAACATATTTGTCATTAACTTTGAGGTTGATTTGCCAGTTTTGAAACAATCATGTGCATTACTTGTATCTGTTTTTGCAATGAGGAATACAGCTCTGAATGAAGCCTTTGTACTTTTGATCTTTTCACCTGTGGCAACAAAAGTCATCAATTTTGTACCAAAAAGCATTTAAATTGAAAAAAAAAAAAAAGCTTCCATAGCTTCCTTTGATTATTTGACACAACAAAGTTTGAGAAAAGACAATACTCTGGAAACTATAAGAAAAAAGGATAGCTGGTATTTGTGATTGGGCTTTCTAGTTACACTTTTAAACTGCTTGTGTGAAATACTCACATCTGCATGCTCCCTTTTTACAGCACATATTAAATGTACGTTGTATTGCTCTAGCATACTGTTCACTATTTATATTTAAAACATTATCATGAATTACTTAGTTAAAATTTTCACCAATACTTTTATATTTCAATAAACCTATTTTTAACTACTGATGAATTTCAGTGAATTAGAGATATTACAGAAAAGTAACAATGAACAATGCCAAATTTAACAAATATAAACAATCTGCAAATTATGTAAAAACATATTAGCCAAGACATATCATACACTGTATCCTTGTAACTGATTGTTGCTTGAGATAAACAGTCTTTGCAATATATGTGAACTTTAATTTTAAAATTTTGTGAAAACATAATTTCTTGTATTTTAAGATTATGAAATGAATGTAAACAAAATTATTTCATTGCTTTTCTTCTCTAAAACTACCAAAAGTTATGGGCCCCTTGCTAAATTCCTGGACCACAGGCAACAATTAGAGAAACACTATTATAATGAACAAAAGCCAGATGTCTGAGTTAGGACAGGTGGACAGGTTATGTAGCAGAGGCAAATCTTTACTAGAAATAAGAAAACTGTTGTAAGTAACTGAGAAACTTTAAAGAACAGCAACTCAATCACATCATGAAACAATCCTCCTTGTCTTCATCTATGACTGAAAAACATGCTATTCCAAATATCTTATTATGAAACAGTATAAAAGAAAATACCAGCTATAATCACACTCAGTGAATCTCTTGGGTAATAAAACTCAGATGCACAGTCTAGTCTATATAAATGTGGGCTTCTATGGTATAAAATGGCCTGGCGGGCATCTGAAGGATCTTGTTTGGAGCAATAGCTCAAACAAACGATCAAAACAATACCGCACTGTAGATATGATTTCAGTGGTTTTCTTTCTAAGTGCTCATTATATTACAGAAAAACTCATGCATATTTGTGGTACTTTAAGTTACAAGTCCTTATGCAAATCTCCACTTTCTAATCACCATGCATTTTAGTCACAGTACCATACTTCTTTAAGCATATTGCAAAATATGAGGCCTACGAAGGCTTAGAGGTAGAACCAGGAAAAATGAGATTAATAGATATGCAATACAGGTTCTTTCAAAACCAATAGGTACTTCCTTCTTCCTTTGTGTCATATTTCATCAGTTTTCTATTTTTTTTCAACTACAGTATTTATACAATGCTGAACTACTAATAACTTTGTTTCTACTCATTACAGGGATATTATAAGAGGTTCTGCTTTCCAAAACTCCAGATATTTCTTCCCTAAATATGGATATTCTATAGGTTTGTGTGGTGGATAAATATGACATGGAGAAGCTGCCTTCCCTTCACCGGATGAGATTGCTTACTCTATGCATGTTGCAACCAAAAATTACTTTTAAAAAATGTACTCAAAAGTACAGACTATGGCTTATTTCTCTAGTTTTTAAATTCTGAGTGTGTGGTGATGTATGGTTGCAATTATATTTTGCAACAAATACTTAGAAACACAAAGAATCTGAAACTGTGTCAGAATGTTGCCACAATTTATTTAACACAAATAAATCAATTTTATGATCTAATTGGTGTTAAATAGCTTTCTCTTAAGTAAAGTTAACCTTATATATGGTGGAACTGAGTATTTATGAGGCTTGTTCTCTACACAGCCACCTGGAATTGTGACAATTCCTTGATCCTAAAAATAATATGATCATGATTTTGTAATAAACAAAACTAATCATTATTAAGAGCTGATAAAATTTTCTATATCAAATACCAATTCTCTTCTTACTTGAAGTACCTTTTCATACACACACACAAAATCTATTCTATATCAATCCAAATTGCCTTGTATTGCTGAATTGATTTGGCTAAGATAGAAAAATCTGCACACAAGCCTGTGCAACATTCCATTTGAGATCCTCTCAAAGCCTGCCTGTTTAATGTGGTTTAAATTCTATGCCAAAGGCAGAGCCTTGGGTTCATATGACTTATATTGATAAATCATCATAATAATCATTGTAATATCCCAACAGAAGTGTCTGTCATTTCAGGTAAGATAAATAATCTTGACTGAATTAAAACAAACGTTGAGGTGATTAGGTGATTATTACTGTGTACATTTCAAAGCAACCATAATCTCCAGAAAATGAATCAAATTCATAATTGCTACTCTCACAAAGTTTATGTATTAAGAACTACTATGAAAGGTCATCCATTAGTCTTTTCTCACACACAAAGGAAGTGAAACCAATGATCTGTCCTTTGTTTATAAAAATGTGACTATCATTTGAATTTTTATTTATATTTAAATTGAACATTTCTTTCACACATCTTAAAGTAGTAGTTTTGGATGATCTACAAGAGTATTTATTGAAGAATTATATTTTAAAAAGGATTTATAGCAATCCATGCACATTCTAGTTTACCTCTACAACTTTGTCTTCCACAGGTACACATATTTTCACCTTCAAACTTACTCATTATACTGAACTAACTACAGACCCATGAACCTGTCACATATCTTGTTTTAACCTCCAGGTTTTTGGACAAGCTTTTGTTTTTCCTACAATACCCTTAACACTTCTACCTCTGGCTAATTTCTACTCACATTTTCAGTGGCATCTTAGCCATTATGTCCTATTGGAAGCCTTCCCTGACTTAGATTACGTGCCCCTCCTATATAATGCTATACCTCTCTGTAGTAACTTGCTTCAATAGCAATTATTGCACAGTATTGAAAATGTCTGATGGCCTATCTCCCCCTCTATACCACAAATTCCTTAAAGACAGAGTATTTGAAGATTACTTTTCTATTTCTAGCATCTAGATAAATAACAGGTATTGACTAAAGATAGTATATTTCAAAATATAAGGCAAACTTTTTACTCAATATTATTTCTCAGAAAAGAGGCTCTCATATTAGGGGCACACTCCCAATAACTATATTTTAAACAATGAAGTACTATTCAGAATAGATGTATTAGCTGGAAATGACCTCAATCAGTAATGGTTTTAGATAGTCTTAGCAGTAATTCTGCTATAATAGTTAAAAATGGAAGCAGAAAAATAGTAATGCAAGTTTAGTTTTTATGACTGGCAATTTTATTAACAATTGCAAGTATTAAAAGTCAATGTAAATAAGGCTTTCAAATATCACATAGAAAAGCAAAAGATGATATGGTTACATCATGAAAATCATGAATATGAACATAAGGGACAAATGTTAAAAACAATTCCCCTAGTGTTATATAAATGATACACATGTCTAGTGATAAAATTTTAAGTGACAGTATCAAATATGGATTCAAAATATGTTATAACTACAATAACTTAGGTAAAACTGAAGATTGTTTCAGAAAACTTTTAAAAGTGTATTAATTTTAAAAATGTATGTGAAGAGTGTAAATAAAACTTTCATAAAGAATTGAAAAATATTAGTAAATTAAAATATTTTATGTGACATTTGTTTTGATTGTGCATGTGTTAATAATTAGGAAATTAAATAAGTAGATAATTATCTATTGTATCTAAATCTTCCCCCAAACATTTTTTTCCCTCTTTATAAAATATGGAATTCATTGACTTATAATCAGAGTTACTTTTTAGGAGGCAGTATGGAATTTGATAAATGAATGATTAAATGAGTGAGTGAAGGAATTAAGAACTCTGCATCTTCTCCTAAAAGACAAAACTAGTATTATGTCAAACACTTTTATGTAAAAGCAATTTGTAATACATTTTATAAGTTAAGGTACATTGAGAATATGCGCATTCCTTCCTATGATTGGTCCTATGCATTTCACAATTTTTTTAACTGCACATTCTATAATCTCTGCCATAAGTATTCAAGCACACACATCTCACAAATATAAGCTAATTGGCATGTAAACTTAGGAAACTTTTTGAGAAAAGTTTTTATGTACAGATGTCAGTGTGATTAAAGGCTATGATCAAACTGATATGGACTATGGCTAGAATACCACTCACTATGTAGTTTTATCTAAAGAAAAGGGAAGCAATAAAAGAATGGTAATAAAATGAAAGCTACTATAAAAACCAGTTAGAACAACAGAAAACTAATGTCGATCCAAAATCATCGGAAAATAAAATTAGAGAATATTGTTTAAAAATGATACTCTATCATTTTCAAACCCATTCTTCAATTTCAGGTATAAACCTCTGTCCTAATACTCAGAAATTCCAAATTGGTAGTATTTAAACTATGAGTGATTTAATTGAAATTTTATAATGTTAAAGCTTTAAGCTCACAGTATTTTGGCCAAACTTTCTGCTAGACATTGCATTCAATAATTCATTCAGACATCTAGATACCAATTCAATAAATAAGTATGAAGATTCTATTATATTTTCGGTACTATGTTAGTTCCTAAGGTGATGATGAGAAAAAAAGATACAATCCCTGTTTTCATACAATTAGTGCCTAGTGGGAGCCAGACAGTAATCAATAAACATATAAATGATTACATAACTATCAACAGAGAGATTTTGGAAGGGAAAAATAAGATTCTAAGTTAGCATTTGAGAAAAGAATCTAACATACACATAGGAATATTCTGTTCTGGAAGTGATATTTAAGCTGTTTTAAGCTGAGATGTGATGCATGAGTAGAAGTTTGGGCACTGGCAAATAAAAACTAGTAGGAACCAGGATTAAGATTAAGAGGTTCTTCTTTAAATGAATACAGAGGCATTTAAAAGTTGCTTGGTTTGTTAATCATTGGGATAGAAATTATTAAATCTTCGGGATAAAATTTTGCTAAAGTAATTCCTTAAAGATAGTTTGTTCTCCTAGGTTGGCTAGAAATTATTTTAGTAATGCTGGTCATAATAGCAATCTGTTTTACAAATCCCTTTTTCATAAGACAAATTTCAGCAAGTTCTTTTTTCAATTATCATAATTTAAGAATTAGTGAGATCCTAACTGATGATGCTTAACTAGAATTTGATAATAATAAAAACCTTTCTAAAGGTGAGAGTGTGTAGACCACAGTACTATCTTGTGTAGTAAAGAAATATAGAGTCAGAGATGAGATTGGAATTATGGAGCACCCATCCAACAGATGGCAGTAGCACACCCACACACATGGCTTCCATGTGGGTATTCTGCTACAACCACCTCTACTGCTGCTACAAGGGTGGCTTGACATCACAGAAACAGCCACAGCCACAGCCACTGTGCAGGTGGCCTGCTAACCACTCAACTGCATTGACACAAGGACAGTCACCAGTGGAGCCCAGGGAAAGAGATCAGTGAGCATAGACCTGCAACCCAGTGGCCCAACCCACAGGAGAAATTACACTGCCACATGTGGTAGCACACTTGGGAATGGAAGATGTGTGTACAGCTCATGCAACTGCCTTGATCCAGAGAGAGACACACATGGAACCACCATAGAGTCAGAAATCCAGGATACCCAAATAGAGTAAGAAAGAAAATTGCCAATCACTATCAACCCATCCCCCGACTGGGGGCAGCAAGGACCCAAGAGAAGCCTCTGCCTGTAGGAAAGAGGAAAGAGAAACCCTGCCCAGGGTCATCCATTAAAACTCATGAGCTCTAGTATACCCCAGGGCACCCATCAACATCATGGGACATTAGCTGGGGTGCCAACAGGTCCACCCAGGGAGACCCTCCCCAGCCAAAGAGGAACAGGGCACCCAGGAACTTCTCTCAAAAACTTGAGAGCTTGCCTATGTCCTCAACAAACCAACACAGTGTCACTAAGCTCAGCAAGGACTCACTAAGTGCCCCAGTGTCTAGGCCACAGAGGCACTCATATGCAACTCCAACACTGAATATGGCCAAAGTACCCACACAGAGACTACACTACTGCATCTACCCAGAACCAATACTAAAACACCCTACTCAATGTTCAATATAAAACACATCTACAGGAGGAAGTCTCTCTCCTCAAAGCCCACTACAGAATAATACAAGAAGCAACTGCTCTACAGATGACCTGATATCAACGTACAGATATAAGAAATAGAAAAAACAAGAAAATATGACATCACCAAATGAATACAGTAATTCTTAAGTACCAGATCTCATAGAGCAGGAAACCCTTGAAATAACTAAAAGGAATTCTGACTGACAATCTTAAGGAAACTCAGTGAGATACGAGAAGACTCAGACAACACAATGAAATGAGAAAAAGGATCAAGGATATGAAGAAGTAAATTACAAAGAGATTAATATCCTAAAAAACAATGTAGCAGAACTCTTGGAACTTAAAGATCTATTCAATGAAATAAAAAACACAACCAAGAGCTTAAGCAGCAGGTTAGAGCAAGCAGAAAAAAGAATTTCTGAAGGTCTTTTTGAAATAACCCAAGTGGACAAAAAAAAAAAAGAATCAAAAAACATAAAGAAAATATAAGACAGCAAGCAGACAAACTTAAGTGCACAACCCTGGGTGCTCCAGAAAGGGAGAAGAAAGGAAAAGGCATTGAAAATGTATTCAACAAAATAATAAAAGAATACTCCAGTAGGCTCAAAGATCCCAAACAGATTTAATCGAAAAGGTCCTCTCTGAGACACATAATAAAACTGGCAAAGAAAGAATCTTAAAATAGCAAAAGTGTCAAATCACCTATAAGAGAGTCCCCATTAGACTAACAGCAGACTTCTCAACAGAAACTCTACAGGCCAGAAAAGAATAGGATAATATATTCAAAATACTAAAAGAAAGAAACTGCCAGCCAAGAATACTATACCCAGTAAGACCATCCTTCAGAAAGGAGGGAAAATACTGTATTTCTCAGACAAATAATAACTGCAGGAGTTTGCCACCATATGACCAGCCCTGTAAGAAATCCTGAAAGGAGTCCTACATCTGGAATCCAAAAAAATGATAATCACTACCATGAATACACTAGAAATAACAAAACCCATGGGTAGAACAAAAATGCAAATGAGAAAGAGAAAGAAACTCTATCTTACCACTGGAAAAAACCAACAGTCACTGAAGACAATCAATAAAAGGTGAAGAAAGGAAAAAAGATATTTAGAATATCCAAAAGTAAATAGATAAAATGCCAGGAGTAAGACAATACCTTTCAATCACAGCCCTAATTTACAACCCATTTACAGCCATATAAATGGATTAAATACCTCACTCAAAAGACACAGACTTACTGAACAAACTAAAAAGCTGCACTCAACTATATGCTATCTACAAGAGGCTCACCTTGCCTGTAAAGACACAAACAGACTAATAGTGAAGGAATGGAAAAAGATATACCATGCAAATGGAAACCCAAAACAAGCAGGAATAGCTATTCTTATATCAGATAAAATAGAAATGAAACCAAAAACCATAAACAGAGACAAAGAAGGCCATTATATAATTATAAAGGGATCTATCCAGCAAGAAGACATAACAATCATAAATATATATGCATCCAACACTGGACAATGCAGATATATAAAGCAAACACTATTAGGCTTAAACAAAGAGATAGACCCCAGTACAATAATAGTTGGGGAACTGAACATGCCTCTCTCAGAATTGGAGAGATCATCTAGACAATGAATCAACAGAAAAACACAGGATTTAAAGTACACTTTAGACTAATTGGACTGGGCATATATGTACAGAACATTTAATCCAACAACTACAGAACAGACATTCTTCTCATCAGTACATGGAACATTCTCCAGGATAGACCACTTGTTAGGTCACAAATAAAGTTTCAACAAATTTTTAAAAACTGAAATCATTTCAACTCCAGGATAGACCACTTGTTAGGTCACAAATAAAGTTTCAACAAATTTTTAAAAACTGAAATCATTTCAACTTCCTTTTTAGACCACAGTGGATTAAAACTAGAAATCAATACCAACCTCTGGAAATGATACAAATACATGGAAATTAAACAATATGCTCCTGAATGACCTATGGGTCCAAGAAGAAATTAAACAGGAAATCAAAAAATTTCTTGAAACCAATGAAAATAAAGATACATCACACCAAAACCTGTGGGATTCTGCAAAAGCAATACTAAGAGGGAAATGCATTGCAATAACACTTACATCAAAAGAATAGAAAGATTTCAAATGAACAACCTAATGCTACCTTTCAAAGAACTAAAAAAAAAAAACAATCCAATCCAATCCAAATATTAGCAGATGGAAAGAAATGATTAAAATCAGAGCAGAACTAAATGAAATGGAGACCCAAAAATGATAGAAAAGATCAGTGAAACAAAAAGCTGCTTTTCTGAGAAAATAAAATAGACAAACCATTAGCTAGGCTAACTAAAAAAAGAAGAGAGAAGACCCAAATAACAAAAAAATCAGAAATAAAAAAGAAGACATTGCAACTGATACCACAGAAATCACACCAAAGAATCATTAGAGACTATTATAAACAACTATATGCCAATAAATTTGAAAACCTGAAGGAAATGGATAAATGTCTGGACACAAACAAACTACCAAAACTGAACCAAGAAAATAGAGAAAACCTGAACAGACCAATAACAAGCAATGAGATTGAAGCAATCAGCAGGCTCCCAACAAAGAAATCCCAGGACCAGATGACTTTACTGCTGAATTCTACCAAACCTTTAAAGAGGAATTAATACCATTTTTCTTCAAACTATTCCAACAAATTGAAACAGAGGCCATTCTCTCATACTCATTCTGTGAGGCTAGCATCACCCTGATTCCCAAAACAGACAAAGATACAACAAGAAAAGAAAACTATAGGCCATTATCTTTGATGGACATAGATGCAAAAATCCTCAACAAAATATTAGTAAACAGAATACAGCAACACATCAGAAAGATTATACACCGTGATCAAGTGGGATTCATCCCAGGGATGTAAGGATGGTTCAACATACACAAATCAATAAATGTGATATACTATATCAACAAAATCAAGGATAAAAAACATGATTACCTCAATAGATGCAGGAAAAACATTTGACAAAACTCAACATTCTTTCATGATAAAGATGCTCAGCAAATTAGATATAGAAGAAAAATATCTCAGCACAATAAAAGCTATATATGACAAACCCTTTGCCAATATCATCCTGAATGGAAAGAAAAGTAATAAGACAAGGATGCCCACTTTCACCACTCCTACTTAACATGGTATTGGAAGTACTAGATGGTGCAATCAGGCAAGAGAAATAAATAAAGGGCATCAGGGAAAAGATGAAGTCAAATTGTCCCTGTTTGCAGGTGATATAGGATCCTATGTAGAGAAAGACCTAAAGATTCTCTAAAATAAACTCAGAACTGATAAATGATATTAGTAAAGTTGCAGCATACAAAATCAATACACAAAAATCAACAGTATTTTCATACTCCAACAACAAACTAGCAGAAAAATAAATCAACAAAGCAAGCCCATTTACAATAGTTACCAAAAAAAAAAATTTCCTAGGAATAAATTTAACCAAAAAGGTGAAAGATTGCTACAATGAGAACTACAAATCACTGCTGAAAGAAATTAAAGAGGACACAAAAAGATGGAAACATTACATCCTCTTGTATTGGAAGAATTAACATTGTGAAAATTTCCATACTACCCAAAGAGACCTACAGATTCAATGCAATCCCCATCAAAATACCATTGACATTCTTCACAGAAACAGAAAAAACAATCCTAACATTCATATGGAACAACAAATGACCTTGAATAGCCAAAGTGATCCTGAGCAAAAAAGAAAAAAGTAAAGCTAGAGGCAATACATTATCTGACTTTGAATTACACTACAAAGCTATAATAACCAAAACAGCATGGTACTGGCATAAAAATAGACACTCAAACCAATGGAACAGAATAGGGAAGCCAGAAATCAAATCACATACTTACAGCCAACTGATCTTTGTCAAAGGCACCAAGAACATACACTGGCAGAAAGACTGCCAATAAATGGTGAGGGGAAAACTGTATATCCCCATGTCAAAGAATGAAAGTAGACCTGTACCTCTCACTGTATACCAAAATCAACTCAAAATGGATTAAAGAATGTAAGACTTGATACTATAAAACTCCTGAAAGAAAACATAGAGGAAACACTTCAGGAAGTAGGACAGGGCAAAGACTTTATGAATAAGACCCCAAAAGCACAGGGAACAAAAGAAAAAATAAACAAATGGGATTATATCAAATTAAAAAGCTTCTGCACAGCAAAAGAAACAATCAACAAAATTAAAATACAACCTACAGAATGGGAGAAAATACTTGCAAACTATGCATCCAACAAGGGATTAATATTCGAAATATACAAGGAACTCAAACAATTTATCAGTAAAAAAAAAAACAAATAACCCAATTTAAAAATGGGCAAATGGACTGTAAAATTAGTGCAACCATTATGGAAAACAGAATGGAGTTTCCTCAAACAATTACAGATAGAAGTGCCATATGATCCAGCAATCTCACTGCTTCATTACCTAAGTGGGTGAAATTCATACACTAAAATTAGCACAGAGAATTAAAATTAATTATAGAAAAAAAGCAATAAAAGCATTATAAGAAAATACTAAGAATATTTTTATAGCTGTGGGGCAGAAAAGTTTTCCTTAGCATAATGCCAAGGTAAAAAAAAAAAAATTAAAAAATTGAGAGACATGACTACATAAAAATTGAAATTATCTATATAGAAAATGATTCTATATTAAAAGTAAAATGCCAAAAGGGTAAAAATATATGTGCATATATGTACATATATTTGTATATATGTATATATACACATTATATGACAAAAAGTGAATATCTTTAAAATACATAGTTTTACAAAATAATGAGATATATTTATGAGTATGTATGGGCAGGGTATAAAACAGAATTCTTTTTAAGCAAAATCTTAAAAAATGAGCAAGTAAGTGAATAGGAATTTCACAAAAATTCAAATGATTATTAGTAAACATAAAAGAGATATTCAAAAATAAAGAAAATACAAAATGAAAATGTCAGGAGGTATCACTTTTTTTTTTTACCTAGTTTAGATTGAAAATATGTAAAAAGTCATGTACAATGATGTACATAAATACTTCAGTGACATACATCTGTCTTATATTTCTGAGTTTTTAAAATTAGTTTATAGAATGGTATGGATATGTTGCCATTTTTGTTTTTTAAAAAGTATCTTCTCTTCAAAAGTATAAAAATATATACAGACTATAAATTAGGGTTGCCTACAAGAATGAAGACAATATTAGAAGGATCATCAGATAATAATAAATCATAAAGCTATGTAGTTCTTTTATAGCCAAATCTTACCTTCTCAATTTTATGATACCATTGTTTACATCAATGCTTACCCATATTTCCTTAGAGGGTGTTTGGGCTTAATATGAGAAGAGAAGAAGAAAAGAAGTAAAAAAAAAGAAATAATTTCTCCTCTTTTACTTAATAGGAGAATATGAACTGAGAAGTAGCTGCATAACAACAGAGGTTTGTGTCTAATCAGAGCCTCAAGGAGTTTGAGTCATCCTGTTGGAGCTTTCTTTGAGTTTATGAATTTCAGAACGTGTGCTTGTATAAAATCTCTATTGAGAATAAAAATAATCTGCATACTCCAACTACACAAACATAATTCTCAAAATTTATTTATAGAGTCACAGAATTAAACATCTTTCTGCCTTTTCTAACACTTCTGGTGGATGAGCTGCTGTTACAACTGTCATCTTCATTCATCTTCAGTAAAACAAGCATTTTGTTTGATTGGAACAATATATTTCTTTCACTCCCCAAGATTGGATTCATTGTTTTAAAAAAATCACCTTTATTGAGATATATGTTACATACAATGAAGTCTACCCATTTTGAGTGTACAGTTTCATGCATTTTGACAAATGTATTTAACTACTACCACAGTCAATACATAGAACATAGCAATCACTGCAAAAAAGGTTCCCTTGTAACCCTTCCCATTCAATACTCCATGACCCCACCCCCAGACCCAGGTGACTACTGATCACTGGTATACTTCCTGTCACTAAAGATTAGTTTTGCTGTTCCAGAATGTTATGCAAATTGCATTCACACGGTCTGGCCTCTTCGGGGTCTTGCTTCTTTCACACAGCATAACATTTTTAAAATTCGTACATATAGTTTATTTTTATCACTAAGTAGTATTCCAATGTATGAATATATCACAATTTTTTATCCATTTGACTGACAGAGCAGGATATTTTGACTGATGGCAGATTTAGCCTATTATAAATAAAGCTACTATGAACATTCATTTACAAATGTCTTTCATGTGGACACATGTTCATTACCCTTGGATAAATACTTAGGCGATGATTTGCCGGATCACTTGGTGAATGTTATGTTAACTTCATAAGAGCTAGCCAAACTGTTTTCCAAAACGGTTGCACCATTTTACATTCTCACCAGCAATAAGTGAGAATTCCAGTTTTTCTATGTCTTTGCCATATACGGTATTGTCAGAGTTTCTAATTTCAGCTTTTCTATTCAGTGGTATCTCTCTGTGGCTTTAATTTGCAATTTTCTGATAACTAAAAATGCTGAGCATCTCTTTATGCATTTATTGGCCATTCATGTGTCTGCTTTAGTGAAAGGCCAAATATCTTATTCATTCTTTCTTGCACTGTGTATCTCTCATTTATTGGGTGAAAGAGTTTTTTACATATTCTAAATACAAATTTAGAATATGTCAGATATATGTAGTGCAAATATTTTCTTGCAGTATATGGTTTAACTTTTTATTTTTCAGAGAGCCAATTTTTAATTATTTTTTGAAGTTTTTTTTATATTTTCTTTTCTTTTATGGTTTATGCTTTTGGTATCCTGTTTAAGAAAGCTTTGCCTACCTCCAAACCACAAACATTTTCTCCTGTCTTCTAGAAATTTTTTAGATTTTACCGTTGTACTAGTACGATTTGTTAGAGAGAAAATTCTCCCCTGCTGAATTGTCATCTTTTTAAAACATTTAATAGTCATCGATGTGAGTCTGTTCTTGGTTCTGCATTCTTATATACTGATCCATATGTCTATCTTTACACAAAAACCATACTATATGGATTACTGCACTTTAGAGTAGTAACTCTCAGTCCTTCAACTTTGTTCTTCGTTTTTAAAAATTATTTTGACTACTCTAGGTCATTTACATTTCCAAATAAATTTTAGAAATAGCTTCTCAATTTTTATACAAAGCTTGCTGTAATTTTAACACAGATTGCATGGAACAGATTGCTTTGGGAAGAATTGACATCATTAAAAATACTAAGTTCTTGGATCCATGAACATGGTTTATAGGTCATCTTTAATCTCTTAACAATATTTTAATATTTTGTTACTTCTTAATGTACGAGTCATATACATATCTATAATTTTATGCCTAACTATATCTAACTTTTATGCTATTGTAAAGATATTTTATATTTCCTTTTATAATTGTTCTTAGCATAAAGGCAATATACAGTCATGCATTGTGTATCAATGAGGATATGTCCTTAGAAATGTGTTGTTAGGCAATTTCATAATTTGGCAAACATCATACAGTTACTTACACAAACCTAGATAAGCCTACTACACACTTAAACTATATGGTATAGCCCTTATAATCTTATGGAACCACTGTTGCATATGTGATCCATCACTGACTGTCATTATGTGGTGCATGACTGTAATTGATTTTTACATATTTATCATGTATCCTTCAACCATGATAAATTCTCTGATTAGTTCTAGTAGCTTTTGTAGATTCATATGGATTTTATATGTTCTTTGTGAATAAAGAAAGTTTACTTACTGTTTTCCAGCACTTAAGACTTTCTTTCTCTTGTCTTCTTGTACTTATAGGACCTCCAGAATGTTAAATAAAAGTGGTTGGAGTGAACATCATTACCTTGTTACTGATTATTCATAGCAAAGCATTTAGAGTTTCATCATTAAGTAATCTTAGCTGTGTCAGAGAATTTTTCCGTTTCATCTAAGTTGCTAAATTACTGGCATAGAGTTATTCATAATATTCTCTTATTATTCATGTTATGTCTGCAATATCTGTAGTGATCTCCCCCTTTCTTTACCAATACTGGTAATTCGTACCTTCTCCCTTTTTTTATCAGTGTACCTAAAAATTTACAATTGTATTTACATTTTTAAAATAAAAGCTACATTTTCATTGATTTTTGTTACATATTTTCATTTATTTTATTTCTAGTTTTATTATTTCCTTACTCCTACTTACTTTGTGGTCAATTTACTGTTTTGTTTCTAGCTCATTAAAGCAGAAGCTTAGATAATTGATTGTAGATCTTTTTTCTTTCTAACAGAGGAGTTTAAAACTATAAATTTTCTTCTACTCATTCCTTTAGCTGTATCCCAAAATATTTAATATATTATGTTTTTATTATAATTAAAAATATTTTCATATTTCTGTGGTGTAGTGGGTTAAAGGGTGACCCCAAATATATGTCCACATCCTAATTTCTGGAATCTATAAATATGGCAAAGGGTCAATATCACCTTATATGGCAAAAGATGTGATTAAAGACCTTGAGAAAAGGAGCTTAGCCTGGATTATCTAGGTGGGCCCTAAATGCAATCACACATATTCTTATAAGAGAGAAGCAGAGGGAGTTTTGACACATGAACACACAGAAGATATGAATAAGAAGCACAGAGAGATGCGGCCACAAGCCAAGGAATGCCAAAAGCCACCAGAAGCTGGAAGAGAATAGATTCTTCCCTAGACCCTCCAGAGGGAGTCTGTGTGGCCCTGCCAACATCTTGATTTTGGCCCAGGGAAACTGACTTAGGATTCTAGTTTCCAGAACCATGAGAGAATAAATATATGTTGTTTCAAGCCTTCCAGTTTGTGGTCATTTGTTATAGCAGTCCTGGAAAAATAATACATCTAATTATTTTGATTCTTGATCCATGGGTTATTTAGAAGTGTGTTGTTTCATTTCCAAATATGTGAATAGTTTCTATATTTCCTGATTTTTTTTCATTTCTAATTTAATTTTGTTATGTATGAAAAATATATTTGTATTATTACAATCATTTCAAATTTATTGAGGCTTGCCATACTGCCTAGTTCTAGTCAAATTTGAAACATTTCCAACTATTAATTGTTCAAATAATTTTTCTGCTCCCCCCCACCACTGCTTTTTGGAACTAACATACATGCTAAACAGCTTAATAGTGTCCCACAGATCTCTAAGACTCTATAGGTTTGTCTGTCTGTTGTTTATTTCAATCTTTTTTCTCTCTGCATGCTTCAGATTGAATAGTTTCTCTTGCTATGTCTTCACATTCACTGATCTTTTTTCTACAGCATCTAATTTCCTATTAATGCAGTAAATTTTTCATTTCAAACATGATACTTTTAGGCTCTAAAATTTCCACTTGGTTATCTTTTATATTACTCATTTCTCTCCTTATCATAGTCATGTTTTTATTTAAATCCTTGATCATATTTATATTAGCTGTTACAAATTCTTTTCGAATTCCATCATCTCAGTCATTTCTGGGTCTGTCTTAATTGGTGATTGTTTTCCTAATTACTTGTCACATTTTCCAGCTTCTTTTCATGTAATATTAATTTTAGACTGAGGCCAGTCATTGTGAACTTTCTGTTGTGTGCTGAATTTGGCTGAATTCCTTTTAAAAGTGTTGGGCATTTTTCTGGCAGGCTATTTAACAGCCTGTAAATCAGGTTGGTACATTTGAGTATAATTTTTAAGATCTTTTAGGGCAAGTCTAGAGTAGCCTTACTCATGGGTTTTTCAAGCCCTACTGAAAACGAGTGATCCTTTGGGGGGGTCTCATTCCCCTGGCTATTAGCATGTTCTTTCTACTTTGGCTGAGCAAAACTCAGACATCTCCAACCCCTGTAAGCTCTGCAAGTGATTTACCTTTCAGCTCTCTGGTTGTTCTTTGCCCAGCCTTCTGGAGGTTAACCCAAGGCTTGCAGAGTTTAGTATTCAGCAACAGACTCAAAGCAATCCTTTGGCAGATTTCTAAAGCTCTTTCTCTGAACAGCTCCCTCCCCTCCAGTATTCTACCTGCAAATTCCACTGCCTCAGTCTCCCCAAACTTCAATCTCTGTCTTCTCAACACAATGTGATCACTGTTGTCTGTTTAGTTTCCCCTTCTCTACATCATGGTCAGGAAAGTATAGGCAAGCATAAAACATATAATTCTTATGCAACAGAAGTTGGCATTAGTTTTTCTAAGCATATGCCTCTCCCTATTGTCTGCTACAAATTTCAGGGTTTACTTTCAAGAATTCTGTCTTTCCTATGGTACCTGATTATGTTGTTAATATTTTGAAACAAAATACCGGAATTATATGCATTTCTATTGTTTCCTCTTTGAACAATCTGAAAATTGTATAGTAATTCCTTACTTTCTCATCCAAATTTAATGTATAAAATAACATTGAAGACAACAAGGTCAAACAAGGTCACTTATGAGATTCCTATGGGCATACCTATGTTCTAGACATACTATGTATTATTACCCAAACAACCTCCTCCTAAAACCATTTTCCTGATTCTATTTTTAAGAGTACTGCCTCTAGGATAAACTGTCCAAGTTCAAATTCTGACTCAACTAGTTTATAGAGCAAGTTATACTTGAAGCATCTCTGCCTTCATATAACCGTTTTTTAAGTAAAAATAATAATACAGAATCTACTTCAAAAGGATTGTCATGAAGAATAAAAGCAACAGAGTATACAGTCTATGAATGTGAGCTAATGTTATCACTTGCAAACCTCTTCCCTATTTCTTTATATGCAAATCCTATTCATAATTCAAAGTCCAGTAAATATGTCACCTCTACAGGAAAGCTTTCTTCTAATCCAAGCTGAGAGTATGCTTTCTTAAGATACTCATCACAGGGTACTTACGTTATTTGTATTTTTTCCTAGTTTCTGTACTAAGCAATAAAGTCCTTGAAGGAATTTTCCATGTTTTACTATCTCTCTTTTTAATACCCACATTTGCCTAAGAAAACAAAATCAAACATGATTTATCTGAGTGAAATTTTCAAATAGCTTATGAATCTACCTAACTCTACTGATGTCATTTTGTCAAATACCCTGCTTACATCAAGATACATATGTTTGCAACATTTTCTTATCTAATAACCTAGTTAGCTTTATCAGAAAAGGAGAAATGAGATCAGTATGACATGACTTGCTCTTGGCAAAATTGTGATGTGGTTCTTAGTGATCACCTTGGTTTCTACATGCTCACAAATAATCTATTCAATATTTCATTTCAGAATTTTTCAGGAGATAAAGTTAATTCCGCAGGTGATAGAATTCTTCTTTAACATTTTATACATTAGCTTGTATCCATTATTTTACACCTTCCAACTCTCCAAATGTAGTCATACCTGGAAGTTATGATGTTTAGTGGAAAAAGCATAGGCTTTGGAGCAAAAGTCCTTAGGTTTGAATTCTAGTTGATCTGATGGACAGCTGTTTGGCTTGGAAAAAATATATTAAAGTTCAGTTAACAACTATAAATGTATCTATAAACAGTATCTTCTTGGGGTATGGTGATTATCAAATAAGAGTAGGTGAAAGGTCTGGCAATGTTTACTGCTCAAAACTCTTTAGGTGATTGCTTTTCTGTTTCCTCACCTGTAAAATGGGAATAATAATCACTCCTTCTTACCTTTCAGGATCACCATAAGGATCCAGTGAAAACATATATTGAAAATGCTTTGAAAAACACAAATTATATATATGTGCAAGGTTTTTAAAAATTATATACGGTTAATATCATTCTTGAATAAAATTTGCCAAACTCTGTGGACTTTAATTTTAAATTTGCTAAAATGGCCTCTTACTAACCTATTCATTGATTTCCATTTCTTTTTTCCAACTTGAAGATTATTTCTCTTGGCAGAGAAAAATATAAGCAAAATAAATGTCCATCATTTCTGCCTTCTCTATATTACCTCCTTAACATTGTCATACTCCTCCAAGTAATGGCCCTCTCTATTCAGTATGAGGTGATTTTTCAAATCCTTCCTAAAAGTTTATGATTCTAAGAGAATAAATTAAAGCATTATCATACATACACAAAAGAGATCTTTAAAAAATTGAACATATTTTCACAAATAGATGAAAATATTTAATATGGGTATACTTAAAAAAATACAGTATCATAAACAGCAAAAGTCAATTATTTATTTTATAATGAAAATTTTCAGTGTGGTTATGTCTTGAATTTTTTCTTCAGGCCATAAGCATTGGTCCTTTCTACCCAACCACTACACAAAACTAAATAATATGCACTTATGCCATAAAAAGGCAATATAAAAATATATATTGTCATCTACATATATTGACCAGAAAGTACTTTCTGATCCTTAATTTAGACTGACCATAGTACAAAATCTGTCATGAAGTGTTCAGTTCACTCAAAACTGATCCAACAACTTCTATTATGCCAGTTAGCAGCACTGCCAGCCCTTTTGCCCTTCACTGCCTGGAGAACGTCCATCAGAAACAGGGAAGCAGAGCAAACTGCCACAATGCACCATTGATGTTTTAGCAAGGCTGCCCAAGCAGCTGCAACAACAGGGCAACTCTTCAAAGTGTCGGCATTGAAACTTACAATTCCCCCTCCCATACGCTACAATGAAAACCTTTATGAGTTACAATCAATTACAAAATGAATCTTTGAGACAAATCATTTTCTTTCTTCATTTCTCCTTTCCTCCTCCTCCTTTCAACACCCAATGTCCTTGGTTAGAAAATAAAAATTCAAGGAGAAATTTCCCTCTTTTCTACCTTGGTCTCTGCCTCTGCCTCTCTTATGTTCTAAACATTCTCTCAAGGAGATTTAAGGATGTCTGCTAAACACTTATTTTTTTTACAAGACATGTTTTGGGTTTTTTGTTTGTTTGTTTGTTGTTGGATTTTTATTGTTGGAGTTTTTTATTTAAAAACTTCAAAAGGCACTTGATGTTTCAAGCACACTCATACTAGATTTTTTTGGCAAAGGATGATTTTGATTATTGAAAGATAATCTAAATTCTGAACTGCATGCACTGAATCTCATAACCTCCATGTTTTTATGAACCACAACAAAAGTGCCTCCCTTAGCTATAATGAGCAGGTAATGAGTAAGCAAACAGTTAAAAACATTCCATGAGAATGCATGCACTAGCCATGTGAAGGTTTCAATAGAAAAAATATTAAGTATTTAAACATTATTTAGAATAAACGAAAGCTATTCTTTAACAAATGAACTATGTTTAATTTGTCTTACATGACTACACATACCAAATGAAATGAAAGTTTCTATTTTTTCTATTTCTCGTTAACCTTCAATACTTAATGCCTTTCTTTTATTTGGAACACATACTTAATGGTCTGGGAATTGTAGCAACAACTTTTAGATTCCTCAGCATTGTTTTTACCAAACAAACAGCATGTGTACCTTATAGGAATAAGAAGAAACTCTTTCAAATATTCTCAAGAGACAGAAAGTCCAAATTTTAGCAACGTCAGGATGTAAACCTAATTCCTTCAGATATCTAAACTATGTACACTTGACATCAACCGTTACTCTTCTATCTGAAAAAGCAAAGTCAAAAATACTTGGTATCTTAGTAAGTTCAGGCTGCACTAACAAATTACTATAGACAGGTGGCTTAAATAGCAAAAAGATTTTTCCCACACTTCTGAAGGCTGGGAAGTCAGAGATCAGAATGACAACATGGTCAGGTTCCTATGAGTGTCCTCTTCCTTGTGTGTATATAGTCATCTTCTTGCTGTGTCCTCATATGATGGAAAGCAGAGGGACAGAAATGAGCAATCCCTCTTCTGTAAGGGCACTAATCCCATCATGAGGACCTAATTACTCCAAAAGGCCCCATGTCCAAATACTATCACATTGGGGATTAGGATTTCAATATATGAATTTTGTGGGGACACAAACATTCAGTCTATAGTACTTAAATTCCTAATCTGTTAGAATTTTTTAAATTATCATTTCTCATAGATTTCAAAGAATACATCTATGTAGTTTACTAGTTAAATAGTACCACAAGGTTTATACAAAAAAAACCCCAGCATCCCCTATCTCAAACTTTGAGACCCCCTGCTAAAACTCATTCTAATGTTTTCTTAGTTTTAAAATAAATACTTATATTGTTATCATTGATTTATAAATTCTAAACATAATCTATTAATTTCCTATTATGAATGATGGAGACTTAGCTCTTATACCACCTCATTTCCTTCTCTTCCATCCTCCCAATATTCAGTCAAGCAATATATTTTGACTTCATTTCCTACCTTGAGTAACAATTTTCCCTTCTTAAAGTTAATATTGTTACTTCTGACCCCCACCTCCCATCCCCAAGGTCTACAACAGAAATGTAAAACCTCTCTGACAATATTTCACTCTCTTAAACATGAAGAATCCTATTCCAATTCTATCCTCTGAAGACATCACTTCCTGGAGTTTTCCATCTTCTAGCTCAACTAAAAAGACTAGTCATTCTTAAGATCAATGCACAGCTATTGTCCAGGAATTTCTATTCATCTTTCTTATCTCATCCTCATCAACTATTTCATGAATACAGCCTTGCTCTTTTCTCCTCAGCTTTTCCTCATTTGGATGTAGTATAACCTCCAAATGATTCCTGAGAAAGAAAGCATGGGAAGTACATTTGGGGAAACCATGTGTCTAAAAATGTCTTTTTTTCTACCCTCACACTAGACTAATAGTTTGGCTGTGTATGTCATGACAAGTTAAAAGTAATTTTCTCTCAGAATTTCAAAGCCACATTTTCTAGCTTTGAATGTTGCCATTAATAAGTTAGATACCATACTGATCCTTGAGCCAGTGTTTGGGGCCTATATTTTCTCTCCAGAAGTTTCCATTATTGTCTGTCTATTTCTGGGATTCTGAAATTTTCCAGTTATGTACCTTAGTGTATATTTGCTTTACATTTTTCATGGGTACCCAGCAGACCCTTTCAAACTGGAAACTCATGTCCTTCAGTGCTGAAAAAATTTACCATATAATTTTATGATAATTTCCTCCTTATCATTTTCTTTGCTCTCCCATTTTGCTGGAACTCCTATTAATCAGATTTTCAGCTTGTTAGATTATTTGACTGATTTTATCTTTTCTCTCCTATTTTCCATGTATTTGACTTTTTGCTCTATTTTCAGGAAAATTTCAATCCATCTATAAGAGCTATTATTTCAGCTATTATAAGAGTGCTTATTCTCTGTTCCTTTTTTATACTATCTTGTCATGTTTCGTGGAAGCACTATCTTCTACTATCTCTCTGAGTATATTAATTATAATTTATTTTTACTTTAGCTACTGTCTTCAATGGGACATACTGCCTCCAATTCTTAAACAAGTCCTGGAGCATGAACTGACTTGCTTCTCTTTGAAGACACTCTCTAGTCACGTGTATTCAGTTTTCTCAATCCTGCTAATTTCTCCTTTATATGTGCCTTTACATCCTTCAAAAATTGTTCTCTCTCACATGTTGCTTCCTCTTCCTTGTGCTTGTGGATTCATATCTTTTTTAGTCTTTTAATCAAATTTTTTGTCCTTAACTAGGAAGAAACAAGAACAAACGTGTTCAGTCACCAGGTTTAACTGGAAGTCTGTTGTTAAATTTTCTGAAGTTGTTAATCTTACAGGTAAATCATGCTGTTCATGGGGTCATAAAATCATAGAGCTTTTAATATTAAAAAGTTTCACAAAGATCATCTGATTCAACCCTCCTATTTTAAAAATGAGAAAATAAAAACCCAAAAAGTTTCAGTGGTTTGTGCAAGGTTATTTAACTAGCAGTCCATATATCTGGTAATTGAACTTGCCTTCATTACTAAACTGTCTCCTCACGTAGATAATCCCTTAAAGTAGCTACTCACCAAGGACTCCCAGACATTTGAATAAACCAGTTTTGGATAACAAGATGGAGAAAAGCTGCTGTTTAGGAAAATCTGGGAAACAATCACTCCAAGAATAAATATCTGACTCTGAACCTCCTATTTTCTACAGAAATTCCCTAATCAATACTCTCCCATGAAACTCACTCTCCTTAACCTGCTTCAGCACGCCAGACTTACCCTAATTTTCACTCTTCCAGGTCACAGGATCATAGCATGTTTTCTCAAAGCAAAGTAAATTTATATTCCAAATTCAGATGAATTATTTATATCCTTCCTAACTTTCCATTCCCACCCCCTCCCCAACCCCTCTGGCTGGCCATCAACCTTCCTCCAAAATAGTCCTGTTTTCTGTGAATGATATCACCCAGGTACTCAAGCAAAAATCTTGACAGTCATCCTAAACTTCTCTTTTTCCTTAACAGAAACTCCCACCCCACCACCTACGCAGTCCCCAAATCTTATCAATTCTGCTTCTTAAAAATCTCTTGAATCCATCCCTCTTAATGTTCCTCATAGCTTCACTATCACTTTTATAGTTCAGGCCCTCACTTATTTCATCCTGACTACCATTAATTGTCTTCTAACTGGTCTCACAGACTCTACTCTCCTCTCTTTATGTCCCTTCTTCCATACTCAATTGCTGAAGTGTTTTTTTCTTAACAGAACTAGGGAGTCATTTCCTTACTTAAAGCCATTTAGTGGATCCCACCTCATTTGCAGCTTTCTGGTGTGGCATATACAAAGCACTTTATGATAGGCACCTGCTTATCCCTCCATCTTCCTCTCCTGTGGCTCCTTACCTTGCATTTTATTGAACAAGAAATCAGGTGGAAATTAAACGTCTCCTGTTGTGTTTCTATTCACACTGAATTTTCAACACCAAATGCCAATTGTCCTTTCCCTTCCCTTCTTCCAAGTGAAAAAGGAATCAAATGAGTGATATAATTAAAAACAAGTATTAACCCTGCAAAGTTATTAGATAAAGTTCATCTACCATAATATTTTATATTTAGAATATTTTGTGTTATCTTTTAAGGATTATAATCTGTTTAAAGGTATTGGCATACATTAAATTCAGTATTCAGAAGACTGAAGATGCAAATTAAATATCTGATGAAAAAAATAATAATTAGGCTTTTAGAATGTGAAATAGTTAAGGGATTAACACATTATTATAGTAAAGGCCAAACCTAAGAGTGTTTTATATGGCACCACTAGACTATACGCTTTTAGTACACAGGGACCACATCTTAATCATCTTTGCATTCCCTATTGTGAGAAACACAATCCCCAACATAATAGACGCACAGTAAATAAATAAATGAATGAATAAGTGAAATTATAAATAATACCATACCCATAAATCCAAGCAGCAATAGCTTATCTGCTACTTGGTAAGCCCAATAATTTAATGGAATTTATTATTATAGCTGATCAATTTAATCAAAATGTCATAAATACATACTTAAAAAATTATATACATACAAATGTGTATATACACACATACACACATACAAACATTTCAGCAGATTTTATACAGAACATCAATCTGATTTTTATTTGGGCATATGTTAAATAATTCAATAGACAACATAGTGAAAATTTTTAACAAAGTAGAAAAGCATATAATATTTGACAAACAAGTAAAAGAAAGATGCTTCTGTTGTTAGTATCCTCCTTATCTTCAGATTGTCCTCCACACGACATCCCTCCAAAACAGAGAAATAAAAACTTCCTTAGCTAGAGCTTTGATCAAATTACTGCCTTGTTCATACCATTGTATTGATATTCAAATTGCCTTCTAAACAAAATAGAAGAGCACCATCGTACACGCACAATTGCATACTTCTGCCATATCAACCTCATGTTCCATGATATGCTAGCCACTAACAGGCACTAAAGTTAACTTGCTTGCCTACTGCAGCCTTACTGTTGCAGCAAAACGCTGCTGGTGAGGGATTAATCAATCACTTGAAGTTTAGTAATGTATCCCGGGCCAGTTACAGAAATGCCTTAATCCAAAACCTAAAATTTAAAACATCAAGGGGCTGGGCCAACCCAGGAATATGAGTCAAGAACAGAGCATTCTGAACATATCCAAACTGAGACTCACTCTGTTCTCTGCATAGAAAGATGCTTAACAAGGGATTCTGAATATGATGTGGACTGACAGGAATTTCATATAAAGAAGGAAATCCTCTTGAATCTTACCTCTTTAAAAATTTCAGGTTTAACAAAAGTGTATGATGGGTAGATCCCCACCACACAGAAGCCTGAATACCTAGGTCTACAATAGTATACTCCGCTATTGTAGGCTGCTATTTTCTGAGATACTGCCTAGTTTTTTTTATAAGTTTTACTGTTGTCCTCATGTGAAACAACTCTAAGGCATATTAAAGAAACAAAATGGGTGAAATTTAAATGAACAAACTAAGGAATAAAAGTACAGGTTAAAAAGAGGGATGCATTTTAACAAACAATACAGAAGAGCAAAGAAAATATATGAAGACATACCACGGGGCAAAAGGCTGACAGTTGAAATTTATAGGATGTATAATGATTTAAATGAAAGCTCTGGAAAAACAGAATAGAGGAGAAATTTGAATAATATTCATGGATAGAAATGAGCTGAGGTAATCCCAATGATATGACGAGGCACAATGTAGAAAGACAATTTTTTTTAATCCAAAATCTTTATGACTGGTCAGGATGGACAATAGTCTGAAGAACAATTATACCCAAATTTCATAAGAGGCAAAACAATAGGAAGTGATGAATGGTGATATTTATAATCTCTAAGAAAAAAATGGGTACTTAACTTTAGATTATGCCATTTAAAATTTATTTCAACTTTGGAAAATTTTTAAAATTCCTCTTTGCTACCTACTTGCATTATTGTTTAAAATTATGAAAATAAATCTAACCTATAGAAAGTAGATAGTACCACTAATTTGAAAAAAAAAAGAGAGAGAGACAAAAAGAAATTGTTGGTAGTGCATTCATTCTTGTGCCACCAGCACTGAATCAACCATTATGACATTGAAACCAAGAAGGAAACCATCAATAGTACTGGTGGTGTTCTGACCCTGAAGTTTGGGCCTCTTTCCTATGAAGAGCACATTTTCAAGGAGGTAAACAGAATGTGAAATTATATAAAAATGTGTGAGCCAGCATTCAGAAAGAAAGCTGGTAAAAGCTTGATTCTCCTCTACAAAAACAGTTTCTAAATGTGGATTCATTAATGAAAACCTGTAGCCTAGCAGTCAGCAAAAGTTTTTAGGAATTGACGGCATACAGAACAATGACTATCATTATAATCAATATTTTACTACCACACAACTATTCTAGTTTTGCTACCAGGTTTTTTTGCCAAGATTTTTTTTTCTTTTACTCTGTTCTCTATTCACAATTGGGAGAGAGCTGTGTGAAGCTTAGTGTTCATTTAAGTGAGAAAAACACTGGTTATATCTAAGCTCAGTGCAGGCAGGTGCCATTTAAGCATTACCACACACCTCCACCAATACACCTTAAATTCTCCATATCCCAGTCCTTTTGATAGCTTCAGCTGAGACTATACTAGCCCTTTCATTTGTGTCTCACATGTAATTTCAGGTCTCAGCATTTCCCAAGAATAGGTCATTCTAGTCAAACTTCCTCATCTCATAAATCTTGAGGAAAAGGGTAGGATGGGGATAGGAAATGGACAGTTTCCCTGATAACACAGGCAGAACTAGTACGTCTTACTGCTGAAATATTCTAATAGTTTGCAGCAATGATCAAGAATATTATGTTTGTAATATAAGTATGCATAAGCCCTAGAGCAGATGATCTTAGATGGTCTCAGGTGATGGTGAAGATGATGATGATGATGACAATGACGATGACAGCTAATTTTTTCTTGGTACTTGTGCCAGGCACTGTTCTAAGTGCTATATATCTCATTTAATCCTCACATACTCAAAAAAAAAAAAATCCTTGTTAGGTAAAATTATTTTCATCCTCATTCTCCACAAAAGGACACTGAGACATAGAAAGAAATTAGCTAAAGCAATTTTAACATATTTAGCTTATTTAAAATTAAAACATAAAACTTTATAATCATTTACCAAGCTTTTGAACAGGACCAAGGGGTATCACTGACTCTTAGTCTGCTACGTACAGTTTCACATTATTCTTCTTGCTTAAATTCTACCATTAATGTATCATCTATGATTTCCAGTTTTGATTTATTTAAAGTCAGTGAGAGCTTAAAGGGACTTAGAAAGCAAGCTGAACATTCAATTTTTCTACGTTAATCTCTCCCATCTCCATCCCAGGCAATCTTTCACAGTTGTCTAACCCACACCTATCTACACGGCAATTTGTTTTAGCGATTTTCTTTAAAAAATATTTCCAAAGCATTTCAACTTTATTTCAACATAAAATCAACAATCATTTATATTTTTGTACTCACATTTCATCAGTTTGCATAATTAAATTTCACTTGCACATTCAACTGCATTAATAAATTTGAAAACAAACACAAATGACTCTAGGTAAACACAGCACCAGTTAAACAGATAAACAGAAATGTACAGTTTTTTTCAGAGAGTATCCTACTGGCCTGAAGCAGGTATTGGCCAAGAGGGCTTTTATTGTATTCCCATCATTCCCTAATTGCAAAGAATACTATTTAATAGATATATTAGGTTTCTGGCAGAATGGATTTACAATTGAAAAATATAAACAAATTTGGTAGAAAGGTTTACAATGACACCAAAATTCTATACTAGAAAAAATAACACATTTCTTATTATATTTTTTTAATTAGAAATTCTAGGAGACTACTTCAATAATAAACATTAAGATCACAAAATTCCACCCCAAACTCAATTACGTATAAGAAGAATGCCAATACCCAAAGCATGAAAATACACTCTCACATGCAAAAAAACCTTAAAATTAATAAATGAAGAAACACAGGTTCTAAGAAAGAAACTTCTTCCCTACTAAAGGAAACCATAATCATCTGTGAAACAAAAACAACTCTGAATTTAAAGAGCCAGCTACTACTTATTTGATGTGGGATAAGTCACTTCACCTCCATGAACTTCAGTATCCTTTTCTGAAAAAAAGAAACAATACTACCAGTTCTCTCCATCTCACAGAACTATGGTCAGAACTACATAAAATAAACTAGATGAAAACACTCTGCAAACCACCAATCATCATATACATACAAAGTCCTGGACGTGGCTTTGGTGAAGATATTAGGGAACAGATAGAAAGATTAACCAAAAAAGTTTCAAATATACCAAACACACACTATTATTCCATCTTATACAATTTTTATTCCCTTCAAACTAAGAAAATAGAGAATTTAAGATAATTCTCATGTTTATGCTATTCTTTTTTACTGGTCAGAATAATTAACCATAGGTTAGGAAGTTAAGAAAACAATAGGATAGACGTCAGTGAAGTTCAAGTACTTTAATTGGATTCCTTTGGGTATAGTTTGTTTCCCCTTTTCTCTGGTCATTAATCCAGCAGAGGAAAGTAACCTAACACAGAACCATGGCATGAGGGGACGGACCCTGAGAGCCTGTCTCACTGTGACAACTGTTCTTGTGCATCCAGGCTGCCTATTGAAACCAACAATGCCTGCTGCCGCTGCCAAAGAGGATCATCCAAACTCTGAAAATGAAACAAATCACACAAAGGGATGAAAGAATTCTTATTCCACAGAGTTTAGCTTGCAGCTGGTCATGCATGGCAGAGGGATGTGCCATGAGGATGACAGAAGAGCTTCCAAAGAGAATAGCTGGGGCAGCCAGCCGGACAGTCTGAAATACTTAGGAAACTTCTTTTGAAATAGGGCAATAACTAGACTCCTTAATAGCAGAACTTGAGAGAGTAAAGGTTTTTTAATCTCTGCAATTCACCCAGGTGTGAATATTCTTACAATTAAAAGAAACTTAGAGAATTTCTAATTAGTTATACATTTTGAAGGTATAAATGAGGTTTCCCCGTTTATAATAAGAGATCATATTACATAAATGATTTATTTATTTTTTCCTCTGGGTTGGAATTCAATCTTACTCCAGAGTTTAAAACTGTATGCGGGAGTAGGTATTGGGCTTTTCCACAATTGAAGCAGGTACACTGAATAATGTATAGGTTTGTTATACAAAATAGGACACTGGTTAAGACCACAGTCTTTGGGGTCAGATCAGTGGTGAAATTACAAGGCATCAGGTCACATGGGCTCTAACAATCTAACATAGCTGTGCCAGGTCAGAGTTTGCCTACAAAAGGTGCTCCAAATAGAAATAAGAATCATAACAAACTTCTTTGCAGCTATCATTACTCCTGGCCCTCAACTGGTCACAGCAAGGCATAATCCAGTTCTTTAGCACCCCTGGATATCAATGTCTGCAGGAGCACCAAAAGCAGCACCTAGGGTTTTAGAAAGACAGGCCACAGTGGGGCATCGGCCTTCTCTTCTCTCATAAGCTCACTCCTATCAGTCAAAAGCAGTAATGCTTGCCCTCCATCCATAGAGCTTTCCCTCTATGGATGAAAGTTCATCTTTGTGTGTTTACAAGATAAAAGTGAAAAGCTGGGAACACGGCGCCAGGGCTGCTGTGGATGCAGCCAGGATCCCGGAGGCTGGGGCCGCACTGAAGGCGGCCAGCTGCCCTATCCAGGATTCGAGGTTTCAGGCCGGCATTAAAGAAGACTCCTGGGAGCGCCTGAGCAGCGCCGCGACTGAACAGCCCGAGGCGGCAGCGCCGAGAACACGGAAGGCAACAAACCAGAGACAGAGCGAGCGCCCGACCTGGCACAGCACTGTGAGTGATCCCTGGCACAGCTCTGTTCGGGGGGTGGATGCCCACGCGGCTCCCCGCCTGCACCACCAGCCCACTCACTGCCCCGGTGCTGCCTCCATTTTCCCAGGTGCGGGCAGCTCCGCCCTGCTCGGCCATCACTGAGCCCATTTGCTTGGCCTGGCGCAGGGCTTTCCGGACCCTGCGGGCCGACCTCCTCTCCCACTCCCTCCACGGTTCTCTGGCGGGGCTGGGGCTGTGGGGCGTCCTGACCAGTTTTGGGAGGGCTAGGAAGTACAGGCGGGCCGACTGTCACTCCACCACACCCTGGACTCCGGCCCCGGTAAACTTCCTGTTACTGGGAGGCAGATACCATCTCTGCGACCACCAGTTTGGAAAAAAGCCTAACGAATTTCTGGTTGGGAATAGTGTGGTAGGAGAGTTCCCAGGTCCGCTTGAACCTGCCGGAGAGCAGGCTGCAGGCGGGCACTAGACTCGGTTTATACCGGGGGGATACAAAGGTGAACAAGACCCGAGAAAGATCTACACAGTGCTACAAAGGCACCCAGAGAGACTGGTCGTCTGTGCCTAGCAGAAACCTGGTAGACTTCCTGGGCGAGGCGGTGCTGAGCAGGGTCTTGAAGGCCCAGCTGATAGACGAGGGGTGCAGAAGACACGCCCCAACCCAGCACAGTGTGCACAGAGGGGGGAGACGGGCGGCCAGGGAGGCGGAGACTCGACAGAAACCACACACCCGGTGGGGTCGCCACTGCACGATCTGACAGCCTGGGCCAGAGCACACGGAACGGGGAGAAGTCCTGTACAGAAAGTGAAAGCTCAACAGAGATCACACACCCTGTGGTACGTGATCCACCAGCCCAGCAGAGTACAAGCTGACCAGAAAGGTGGATCCCCGGAGAAGCCCAAGACCCGAGGCAACCACACACACAAGACACTAGAGGCCAACTGAGCAGTCACGGCGGGAGCCATACCAAATTGGCAACCACAGCAACATCCTAGTTAGTCATTAGTCTTAAACCGGTGGACTGTGAAACCCCCTGCCACAATGAATAAACACCAAAAAAAAGACACCAGAAATACAAAAAATCAAGAAAGTACACCACCAAAAGTTAATAAATCTCATACTCTAGATCCTATAGAACAAGAAGCCCTTGAAATAACTGACAAGGAATTTCGAGTGATAATTCTAAGGAAACTGAATGAGATACAAGAAAACTCAGCTAGACATCATGATGAAATGAGGAAAGGTATACAGGATCTGAAAGAGGAAATATACAAGGAAATCAATGTCCTGAAAAAAAATGTAGCAGAACTTGCTGAACTGAAGAAGTTATTCAGCGAAATAAAAAACACAACGGAGAGTTTAACCAGCAGGCTTGTCGAAGTTGAAGAGAGAACCTCTGAACTTGAAGATGGGCTGTTTGAAATAACACAAGCAGACAAAAAGAAAGAAAAAAGAATCAAGGACATGGAAGAAAATCTGAGAGAGATATCAGACAACCTCAAGCGCTCAAATATCCGAGTCATGGGTATTCCAGAAGGGGAGGAAAATGGAGATTCCATTGAAAACATATTCAACAAAATAGTGGCAGAAAACTTCCCAGGTATAGGAAAAATCACAGATCTTCAGATCCAGGAAGCTCAACGATCTCCAAACGTATTCAACCCAAAAAGGCCTTCTCCAAGACATGTCATAGTCAAATTGGCAAAACTCAGAGACAAAGAGAGAATCTTAAAAGCTGCAAGAGAGAAGCGTCAAATCACCTATAAGGGAGCCCCAATCAGGTTAACATCAGACTTTTCATCACAAACCCTAAAAGCTAGAAAGGAATGGGATGATATTTTCAAAATACTAAAAGACAAAGATTGCCAGCCAAGAATACTCTACCCTGCAAGGCTATCCTTCCGAAATGAGGGGCAAATAGTATATTTCTCAGACAAACAAAAACTGCGGGAGTTCACTACCACAAGACCACCCTTACAAGAAATCCTCAAGGGAGTACTGGGTTTGGTTCCTGAAAAATAACTACCACGGCCATAAAAACCTAAGAAAAATCTAAACCCGCTAGTATAATAAAAATGGCATTCATGAAGAGAAAACAAGCTAACAAAAACACTATCTACAACCTAAGGAACCAACAAACAAAGAAACCAAACAGTAAATCAGAAAGCAAGGAACAAAAGACACCTAAGACAACCAAACAACCAATAAAATGCTAGGAATAAATCAACACCTTTCAATAACAACTCTTAATGTTAAAGGCTTAAATTCCCCAATTAAAAGACACAGACTGGCTGACTGGATCAAAAAGCAGGACCCAACTATATGCTGCCTACAAGAGACCCACCTCACCCATAAAGATTCACACAGACTAAGAGTGAAAGGATGGAAAAAAATTTACCATGCAAACAGAAAAGAAAAACGAGCTGGAGTGGCTATTCTTATATCTGACAAAATAGACTTTAAACTAAAAACCATAAAAAGAGACAATGAGGGACACTACTTAATGATAAAAGGACTGATCCATCAAGAAGACATAACAATCATAAATATGTACGCACCCAATGTTGGAGCAGCCAGATTTATAAAACAAACTCTATTAGACCTAAAGAAGGAAATAGACACTAATACCATAATAGCAGGGGACCTGAACACTCCACTGTCAATATTAGACAGATCATCTAGGCAAAGAATCAGTAGAGAAACACAAGATCTAAACAAGACTCTAGACCAATTGGAATTGGCAGATATCTACAGAACATTCCACCCAACAACCTCAGAATATTCATTCTTCTCATCAGCACATGGATCATTCTCCAAGATAGATCACATATTAGGTCACAAATCAAGTCTCAATAAATTCAAAAAAATTGGAATTATCCCATGTATCTTCTCAGACCACAGTGGATTAAAACTAGAAATTAATAACAAACAAAACTCTGGAAACTATACAAACACATGGAAATTAAACAGCATTCTACTTAATGACATATGGGTCCAAGAAGAAATCAAGCAGGAAATCAAAAAGTTTATTGAAACTAATGAAAACAATGATACATCATACCAAAACCTGTGGGATACTGCAAAAGCAGTATTGAGGGGAAAATTTATTGCATTAAATGCTCACTTCAGAAGAATGGAAAGATGGCAAGTGAACAACCTAACACTTCACCTTAAAGAACTAGAAAAACAAGAACAATCCAATCCTAAAGTTAGCAGACGGAAAGAAATCATTAAGATCAGAGCAGAACTGAATGAAATTGAAAACCAAAAAACAATTCAAAAGATCAACGAATCAAAAAGTTGGTTTTTTGAAAAGATAAATAAAATTGACAAACCATTAGCATGGCTAACAAAAAAAAGAAGAGAGAAGACTCAAATAACAAAAATTAGAAATGAAAAAGGCGATATTACAACTGATTCATCTGAAATACAAGGAATCATTCGAGACTACTATAAACAACTATACGCCAACAAATTTGAAAATCTGGAGGAAATGGATAAATTTCTGGACACACACAAGCTCCCAAAACTGAACCGTGAAGACGTAGAAAATTTGAACAGACCAATAACAATAAAGGAGATTGAAGCTGTTATCAGAAGGCTCCCAACAAAGAAAAGCCCAGGACCAGATGGATTCACAGCAGAATTTTACCAAACATTCAAAGAGGAATTGACACCGATTCTTTACAAACTATTCCAAAAGATTGAAACGGACGCAAATCTCCCAAACTCATTCTATGAAGCAAACATCATCCTGATACCAAAACCAGGTAAAGATATAACCAAAAAAGAAAACTACAGGCCGATATCCTTGATGAATATAGATGCAAAAATCCTCACTAAAATACTAGCAAACAGAATACAGCAACACATACGAAAAATTATTCATCACGATCAAGTGGGATTCATCCCAGGGATGCAAGGTTGGTTCAACATACGCAAATCAATAAATGTGATACACCATATTAATAAACTCAAACACAAGGACCATATGATCATCTCTATAGATGCTGAAAAAGCATTTGATAAAGTTCAGCACTCATTCATGACAAAGACCCTCTATAAGTTAGGTATAGAGGGAAAGTATCTCAACGTAATTAAAGCCATATATGCCAAACCCACTGCCAATATCATCCTGAATGGAGAAAAGCTGAAAGCTTTTCCTTTAAGAACAGGCACTAGACAAGGATGCCCACTCTCACCACTCCTATTCAACATAGTGTTGGAAGTACTAGCCAGAGCAATCAGAGAAGAGAAGGAAATAAAGGGCATCCAGATTGGAAAAGATGAAGTCAAACTGTCCCTGTTTGCAGATGACATGATCCTATATATCGAACAGCCTAAAACCTCTACAAAAAAACTGTTGGAATTGATAAATGATTTCAGCACAGTAGCAGGATACAAAATCAACACACAAAAATCAGTAGCATTTCTTTTCTCCAATAGTGAACATGCAGAAGGAGAAATCAAGAAAGCCTGCCCATTTACAATAGCCACCAAAAAAATAAAATACTTAGGAATTGAGTTAACCAAGGAGGTGAAAAATCTCTATAATGAGAACTACAAACCACTGCTGAGAGAAATTAGAGAGGATACAAGAAGATGGAAAGATATTCCATGCTCTTGGATTGGAAGAATCAACATAGTGAAAATGTCCATACTACCCAAAGTGATATACAAATTCAATGCAATCCCCATCAAAATTCCAAAGACATTTTTCTCAGAAATGGAAAAAACTATTCAGACATTTATATGGAACAATAAAAGACCACGAATAGCCAAAGCAATGCTCAGCAAAAAAAATAAAGCTGGAGGCATAACACTACCTGACTTTAAGCTATACTACAAAGCTATAATAACCAAAACAGTATGGTACTGGCATAAAAACAGACACACTGACCAATGGAATAGAATAGAGAATCCAGAAATCAACCCACACACTTACTGCCATCTGATCTTTGACAAAGGCACCAAGCCTATTCACTGGGGAAGGGACTGCCTCTTCAGCAAGTGGTGCTGGGATAACTGGATATCGATATGCAGGAGAATGAAACTAGATCCATACCTCTCACCGTATACTAAAATCAACTCAAAATGGGTTAAGGATTTAAATATACACCCTGAGACAATAAAACTTCTTAAAGAAAACATAGGGGAAACACTTCAGGAAATAGGACTGGGCATAGACTTCATGAATACGACCCCCAAAGCACGGGCAACCAAAGGAAAAATAAACAAATGGGATTATATCAAACTAAAAAGCTTCTGCACAGCAAAAGAAAACAATTAAAAGAGTTAAAAGACAACCAACAGAGTGGGAGAAAATATTTGCAAAATATACATCTGACAAAGGATTAATATCCAGAATATATAAGGAACTCAAACAACTTTACAAGAAGAAAACAAGCAACCCAATTAAAAAATGGGCAAAAGAGCTAAATAGGCATTTCTCTAAGGAAGATATCCAAATGGCCAACAGACACATGAAAAAATGCTCAACATCACTCAGCATCCGGGAAATGCAAATCAAAACCACATTGAGATACCATCTAACCCCAGTTAGGATGGCTAAAATCCAAAAGACTATGAACGATAAATGCTGGCGAGGCTGCGGAGAAAAAGGAACTCTCATACATTGTTGGTGGGACTGCAAAATGGTGCAGCCTCTATGGAAAATGGTATGGAGGTTCCTTAAACAATTGCAAATAGATCTACCATACGACCCAGCCATCCCACTGTTGGGAATATACCCAGAGGAATGGAAATCATGAAGTCGAAGGTATACCTGTTCCCCAATGTTCATCGCAGCACTCTTTACAATAGCCAAGAGTTGGAACCAGCCCAAATGCCCATCATCAGATGAGTGGATACGGAAAATGTGGTACATCTACACAATGGAATACTACTCAGCTATAAAAACGAATGAAATACTGCCATTTGCAACAACATGGATGGACCTTGAGAGAATTATATTAAGTGAAACAAGTCAGGCACAGAAAGAGAAATACCACATGTTCTCACTTATTGGAGGGAGCTAAAAATTAATATATAAATTCACACACACACATACACACACACACACACAAACCGGGGGGGGGGGGAAGAAGATATAAAGATATAACAACCACAATTATTTGAAGTTGATACAACATGCAAACAGAAAGGACATTGTTGGGGGGGAGGGGGGGAGGGAGAAGGGAGGGAGGTTTTGGTGATGGGGAGCAATAATCAGCTACAATGTATATCGACAAAATAAAATTAAAAAAAAAAAATAAAATAAAATAAAAAAAAAGAAAAAAAAAAAAAAAAGAAAGGACATTGTTGGGGGGGAGGGGGGGAGGGAGAAGGGAGGGAGGTTTTGGTGATGGGGAGCAATAATCAGCTACAATGTATATCGACAAAATAAAATTTAAAAAAAAAAAAAATAATAATAATAATAATAATAATAATAATAAACCAAATAGGTTTATTAAAAAAAATAAAAATAAAAAAAATAAAAGTGAAAAGCTCCTTTCTTTGCCCATAATGGTGCACACATTAGATCCAGCAATAATTTTTACCTATTATATCACTGATTCAGATGAACTGTGCCATAACTAGAAGTGTGGCCTTATGGAAGTTATTTAATCTCATTCAGCCTTAGATTCCTCATTGTTAAAATGGAAATAATATCTGCCTATCAGATCGTTGTGAAGAATAATAAGATAATATTTACCTCATAGTTTAATTAAGAGCACAAAGGGTGATTCAATAAATGGTAGTCATTGTCTGTGTTATTCCCTATAACAGAAGTAACAAATAGTGCACAGAAGAAACTGAAATGATAACTTAATGCCCAAATAAAGAAGAAAAAAAACTGAAATGAGAAATGGAACACAGTATCAAAAGTATCCCCCCTATCCTGTCAGGATGCTATAATTGATTCAAATATTGTGTCATTTATTTCAGGTTAAAAAATACACTTAAAAAGATGCACTGTTCCTTAGAAGATGATGCCAAAGTGAAAAAGAACTCTTTGGGAGAAATATTTCTTCTACACATATTCAATCCATTAGTTCTAATTAATCTCCTTCAGACCTCTATAAACAAGTTCTTATTACAAATGTTTTAACTTTTCAAATAGATATTGCTGTATTTTATAGATAAATGTTTGGCATTGGAGGGTTTCCATAATTGCTCTAATGTTTCTTATTCCTCACTTCTACCACCCCTTCTACTCTCTCCGTAGCTCTTCGACCTCTTTCAAAATGAGAAAACAATCTGAATGACAAGAGATACTACAAAAACAAAGTTAAAATATATTTAGAAAAAAATAGGTCATGCTACAGGCGCTATTCCATTCAGTTGCACAAAATGAACATTTAGCCCTGATACCATTATCAACATAGTCTAAAGACTAAGAAATCTTTCAGAAAAACCAGAAATAGGGAGGGGAAAAAAAAGAAAAAAAATATATATAGAGAGAGAGAGAGTAGAAAAAGAAAAGGAATTATAATGAGGAAAAAATACTATGTACAAAGGGACAATGATATTTGTAGCATAATTGAAAATTATAATAAAATAAAAGCCATAATTTATTTTTCCTTGAGAATTATAAAACATTTTAAATTCAAACTTTATTCTAATAATAAACTAAAACAGAATTTAGATAAATCCCTACCACTAATTACTTCTTTGCATTATAAAATTTTGCTCTCAAGTTTTATGCTAAAATCCTTCATTTAGGCACTCAAGAAGACAAAAGAACCTAATATTTCACTCTAAAGGTACCATTAGTGAAAATCTGAGTCATTTTTCTCACCTTTCCTTTTAGCAATGCCCACCCAATCAATCTCTAAATCCCACCAATTCTCTCTTTCTATTCCCACTATTATAGCCTAGAATCCTAAATAATCTAATTATCTTCAACCTAACCTCTTTCACTCGTATTTATGCTTCAAGAGTTACCTTCTATTAAAAAAGAAAGAAAAAGGCTCAAAGAATTTCCCTCACTTCCTTAAAAATCTTTAGTTATTTACAGAATAAAAACCAAAATCTACTGTAGCATTCAAAGTCTTCACAGTATGGCAGTGAATTACAAATCACAATAAGTAAACTACATGTAAAAGATATTCATTAACTTCCTGGTATGTTCTAGACTCCATAGTTAGTGGTGGATTGGTAATAGGCATAAAGATGAACCAGACATAGACCCTTTTCTTAAAGAACCCAGTACAGTGAGGAAGCAGCTAAGTAAACTAAAAAACATAATGCTGTGTAGTGAATACAAAAAGGGTAAATAACTACAGGGTTCTAACATAATTAGAGGATAAGTCCCAAACTCATTGAGGAGAAAAATAAATGTAATAATAATATGTTGCTCTTCTGTTTCTGATGTAACAGAAAAATGATTTACCCCCTTGCCTTAAACAACTAAAAAATAGGACAAAATACATAAAATATTGGTTTACAGACATTGGACAACAGCAGACAGTACACGACAGCAGTCTCTGAGAAAAGGAAAACAATGAGGTCATTCCCACCACTGGTGCAGCTTACTTCCTGGAGAGGGTTATCAGACCACATCTCAGGAAGGGAGAACCCAAACAGAACCCGCTTTACTCAGGGCTACACTGCTAATAAGGAGTGGTGCTGGACTGCAGATATTAATCTTTCTGACTGCAAAGTCTCCAGAAGTTTTCATTTTTACTCACCTCTACCCTTCTATTTTTTCTCTTGCCCTATGGAAATCATACTTCAAGATTTAGTTAAAACCTTACTTCATTTAATAAAGCTCCCCTGAGCCCACTGTCCCCAGCCACAGTAAAAATAGTATTATCATCCTCTACTGTATTGCTTTGTGTTTATTGTTATTATGGCATTAATTTTATCTTGCTTTATCTAATAATAATATTATTATTAACTAACATTTATTGAGAACTTACTACTTTATTTCATTTATTTCATTTTATTTCACTTTGGTAAGAACACTTAAAATGAGATCTACTCTGTCAGCAAATTTTTAAGTGTACAATATTTTAAAGTATATAGTATTGTTGACTATAGGTACAATGATATACAGCAGATCTCTAGCACTTATTCATCTTCCTTACCTGAAACTTTATGCCCATTGGTTAGTAACTCCCCATTTTCCCTTCCCCCTAAGTCCCTGGCAAACACTATTCTACTCTTCAGATCTATGAATTTGACTACTTTAGATACCTCATGTAAGTAGAATCATGCTGTATTTGTCTTTCTGTGACTGGCTTTCTTCACTTAACAGAATGTGTCCTCCAGTTTCACCCATGTCCCAAATTGCAGAATTTTCTTCTTTTTTAAAGCTAAATAGTATTCTATTATATGTATATAGCATGTTTTCTTTATAAGTTCATCTGTAGAAAGACATTTAGATTGTTTCCATATCTTGGCTATTGTTAATAGTGCTGTAATGAACATGGGAAGAAGTGCTAATATTTCTTCAAGACCCTGATTTCAATTCTTTTGGATAAATGACAAACTAGAAATAGAAGGAAAGTACAGAACCTCAATGTAATAAAGGCCATAAATGAAAATATGATGGAAAAACTATCAGTTTTCAATGGTGAAAAACTAAAAGCCTTTGCTCTAATATCAGCAATAAGGCAAAAATGCCTGCTCTCACCATTTCCATTCAACATAGTATTGAAAGACTTAGCCAGAGCAATTAAGCAAGAAAAAGAAACAAAAGGCATCAAAATCAGGGGAAAAAAAAAAAAAGTAAAACTGTCCCTGTTTGCAGATGACATGATCTTATATTTTAAAAACCCTAAAGAAGAGGCTTCTGGTGAAGGTGGTGGAACAGACGGTCCCCACTGTCACTCTCTCCCACAAATAAACCAATTTACAACTATTGAAAAGCAACAACAACCAAGCAGGGCCGCTAGAGCTCAGGGGAGGAGGAGGAGAGACCTACGAGTGCATGAAGGCAGGAGAAGCCATGATGAGAGGAAGAAAAGATTGCTCCTATCATTTCGAATCCCAGCCACTTCAAGGCTGGAGCTGGTGAGCACATGGAGAAGGAGCTGGCAAAAGCTGCTGCTGTGTCCTTCAGATGAAGTTGCTTGGGGGCAGCAAGGGAGAAGAGGGCCTAGGTGGCCTCCAGGCCAGCAAGACCACTAACAGGGTTCCTGTGGACCCACACAGGAGCAAGGAGCCACAACTGAAAAAAGGAGCAGCTCAGAGACGGGTGAGTCATCACAAGTGACCTGCACATGGCTGTTCCACAGGAAGAGCGTGGAGTGCGGGGGTTGGCAGAGACAGACCCACCAAGGGAACATCAGGGCACAGCATGGACAACTGATCTGCCCCCTAATCAGTGCAGGTCCACTCTATGTAGACTGGTCAGAAATACAGAACTGCAGGGGGAGCAGTTTGCTGAAAAGACTCAGGTCCAGACCAGAGTTTCCACACAACCCAGGTGTATCAGATCTTACAAGACCAGAAGTACTTACAAAGTCAACCATTAAAACCTGAGCTGCACAAAAAGCCTTCCCCAGGGAATCAGCAGCAAAGCAGCAATTTAGCTCAACCACAGGGTTCAAGTGCTTGTCCCCACAGGAAGTTCCCCCATTTTAGAAGTAAGCAAAGGACAACAAATTAGTTCCAGTGCAGAGTTTAAGAGGTAATAACAGTGAATAATCCAACACAGAACTGAAAGAAAAAACAAAATAAGCACAGACCAAAGACAAAGTTTGATATTAACTAGTAAAGGTCTCACTTCACCAAAGAACACCTATAAAACCTAGAAAGACTGGAAGGCCCCTGGTCCCACAAGCCAAAGGGGGGGGGGAGGGCCAAGGGCCTCAGCTATGCCCCGCAACACCCACAACCAGCCCAGTAATGACTACCAAGCTGCTGCAGGAAGTGCCCTGGGCCCCCAAACTGGGATGGTGGAGGACCAAGGGCCTTGGCCATGCCCCCCTGACACCCAGCCCCAACCCAGCATGACCACCAGGCCACCACAGGAAGCGCCCCAGGCTCCTAAGCTGGGTGATGGGGGGACTGAGGGCCTCAGCCACGCCCCCTGAACACCGGCACCCAGCCCAGCAACAACCACTGAGCCACCGCAGGAAAAACCCTGGGCTCCTAAGCCAGGGTAGTAGGGGACCAAGAGCTTCAGCCACACCCCCATGACATCTGCATTCAACCCAGCAACAAGCAAGCACCATAGGAAGCCCCCTAGTCTGCCCTGCAGGAATAAGGGGTGTGTCATGGGCCTCAACCACACCCCCCCTTCCTCCTTCTCCCACCCTATTTCCTTACCCCTTCCCCTCCAACTGCTCTACAACAGCATCTTAGAATGTAAAAACAGATTGGTTCCAGGGACCTACCCCTGCTCCTGCAACCAGGCAAGGAGCATGCCAAAACCACCAGTTTCATGTGGGTGGACCACCACAGCCACCACAATAGCCACAGCTACTGCAAAAGCAGCTAGATGCCACAACCACCACACAGATGGCCCGCCAGCTGCTTGAGTGTATTGATAGAAGGAGAGTCACCAGTGGAGACCAGAGAAAAGAAGAGGACATCTCTCTTTACAAAGCCCATTCCAGAGTGATAGAAGAAGCATCTACTCTATGATAATAGTGGGGGACCTGAACACACCTGTCTCACCACTGGACAGATCATCTAGGCAACGAATCAATAGAGTAACTGTTACTCTTTCAGAAGGAGAGAAGAATTGATAAACAATTCTAGGTTTATCAGAGGTGGGAGGGGGAGGGAGAGAGGGATGAGGAGAGATTAGATAAGGGGTATAAAGAATAAGTATGATTTGTAATCATGTATATGCTAATAATATTGATTTGATCGACATACATCAATGTTGAACCCCCAAAATATGTATAATCAATTATGATTCAATAAATATATAAATAAAAATAAAAAACCCTAAAGATGCCATCAAAAAAAAACTGTCAGAACTAGAAAATTAATTTAGTAAAGTGGCAGGACACAAAATCAATACACAAAAATCAGGTGCATTTCTACACACTAACAATAAACTATATGAAAAGGAAATTAGGAAAACAATCCCATTTAAAATAGCATAAAGAAGAATAAAATACTTAGGAATAAACTTAGCTAAGGATGTGAAAAATTGTATACTGAAAACTGCAAAACAATGATGAAAGAAATTAAGGATACAACATAGTGGAAAGATGTCCTGTGTTCATATATTCAAAGACTTAATATTGTTAAATATTGCTACCTAGAGTGATCTACAGAGTCATTCTACATTTCTACAATTCGTATGAAACCACAAAATACAAATAGCCAAATCACTCTTGAGAACAAAGAACAAAACTGGAGGCATCACACTTCCTGTATCAAGATATATTACAAAACAACAGTAATTAATTAAAACAGTATGGTACTGGCATAAAGGCAGACATATAGATTAATAGGACAAGGATACCAAGAATACACAATGGGGAAAGGATAGTCTCTTCAAAAAACAAACAAACAAACAAACAAAATAAGTGGGGTTACACATCAAACTAAAAATTTTCTGCACAGCAAAAGAAACAATCAGAGTAAAAAGACAACCTATGGAATGACAGAATATATTTGCAAACTATATATCTGATAAGAGGTTAATATCCAAATATATAAGGAACTCCTCCGACAACTCAATAGCAAAAAAAAAAAAACAAAAAAACCTAGTAACCCCATTTTTTAAAATGGGCTAAAGACTTTTAAAATGGGCCTGAATGTGGCCCCCCAAAATTCTTATGTTGAAACTTAATTGCCAAAGTGGTAGTATTAAGAGGTAGAACATTTAGGGGTGATTAAGTCATGAAAGCAGAGCCCTCAGGAATATTAGTGACCTTATAAAAGAGGTACAAGAGAGCCGTTCTCCCCTTACATGTGAGGACACAGAAGGTCCCACTTATGAAGAACAGGCCTTTACCAGACACTGAATCTGTTGGTGTCTTAATCTTGGACTTGCCAGTCTCCAGAACTGTGAGCAATAAATTTCTGTTGTTTATAAATTACCCAGTCTAAGATATTTTGTTACAGCAACCTGAATGGACAAAAAGAGACTTGAATAGACATCTCTACAATGAAGACATGGAGCTACTAGACACTACTAGTAAGAATATATATACGGGTAGAAAATATGTGTGTGTGGGTGGGAATGAAGAACTGCCAATAGCAATAATAAAATAATAGGAATAAAAACAACTAACATTTATCAAGCACTTGCAATGAGCTAGACACCTTTTAGGTGTTTTAAGTGAATTATCTCACTTACCCTCACAACAACCTTGAGGTAGGAATAAGATGAGCCCTGAAAGTCTGTTATTCTCATTTTTTAACAATGAATTGTGTCAAATAAATTAAAAGAATGTATTTGCAAAGTCATCATCCATTTTACTGAATTAGAGTAGAAGTTTAAAAGTCATTGGAATACTACATTAGACTATATTTTTATGAATTTTATCAAAAAGTTTTATGTAATATATGTTTAATATTTATTCCACATGAACTCATTCACAAGTTAGTACACTGTTTACCAAGAAAATATAGTAAATTTGCCAGATTCTTGAGTAGGATACAATGGTTACAGAACTTTAAATTAAATGCTCACATCCACTTATCTGGTTAACAAGGCTAGAATCAATGCACTCTATGAATTGCCTTGAATAATCACTCTAAGTGATCAAGAAGTCCCTCCACTTACTCGCCAGAGCTAAGGAGTCTTGTATGCAATAATCATAATTAAACAGAAGTAATGGAAATATATATGCACAGCTACAAAATATCATAATCTCAGAATTAATCTTTAGTCACTAGTGTCTTAAATCACAAATGTTTATTATGAAGTTTAAGTTTTTTTCATTTATTTAATTCACTCGATTCTTGGTAAAAACTCTGATACCATAAACCACCAATAATTAAATAGCATATTAGCCATACTTTAAGAATAATAATGACAATATATTATATTACATCATATCAAATTACATAACATTATTAATGGATACAAGTAATTGAGTGCTACTATATGTCAGGCAAAATATTAGGTGTTTTCTATATGATCTCATAAGAAAGCTTGGCTTTCTTATCTGCATTTTACAGGTAAGAAAAAAAGTTCAGTGTTATGAACTGAATGTTTGTGTCCCCCCAAAATTCATATACATGTTGAAACCCTACCTCTCAATGTGATGGTATTAAGACATGAGGCCTTTAGGAGATAATTATCATTAGATGGGGTCATGAGGGTGAAGCCCCCATAAATGACCCCAGAGAGCTAGTTTGCTCTCTTTCTACCAGAAGAAGAGACAACAAGAAGTTAGTAATCACAATCTAAAAGAGGCCCTCACTAGAACCTGACCATGCTGACACCCTGATCTTGGACTTCCAGCCTCCAGAAATGTAATAAATAAATTTCTGTTGTTTAGAAGCCACCCAATCTGTGGTTCTTTGTTATAGCAGCCCAAACTAAGACACTCAGAATAACTTGTCCATGGTCTCACAGATACCAAGCACTATACTACAATAGGGACTTAAATCAATCTTGGGCTACCACAAACAATCAGAGAATTCTGCAAAGTAGGAGAATATAAAGTTAACATACAAAAATCAACAGCCTATTTATACAGAAACAAAAAGCCATTTGGAAAATATTATGAAAGAGAAGATCCTTTTTAGAATAGTTAAGTATACAAAAAAGCAAGCAAGCAGGCAAACAAATAAATAGAATACAAAGGACTAAACTTAATAACAAATGTTTAAACCTATATAAGGAAATATACAATACTTCTGAAAGACACAATGTTATATAAAAGGCAGGTTCTTGAATAGGTAGATAAACCCTCATGAAGATATTAATTGTCCCTATGTCCATGAAATTCTTACAGTTCCAATAAAAATACTATCAGGGTTTTTTTCCCAAAGTCTGCTAGCTGCTTTTAAAGTTCATTTGGAATAACAAGTAAGCAAGAAAATCCATGAAACCCTGAAAAAGAACAGTAATGGTGGGGGTGGGGAGGATGGCTAACACTTCAGATATTAAAACATGTTATAAAGCCTCTATAATTAAACTAATGTGACAATGGCATATAAATAGACAGACCAATGGCACAGAATAGAAAACCTAGAAATATATCTGCTTGTAAAAAAAAATTTACTCTAAGATATCATGCAAATATGAAACATTGATAAATCTCTTTACAAAGTGAGTGAGAAAATTGTTACTTCTTATGTTTCAGTCTGATAAGACCCAAGAAAGTCAACTATGCAATCCAAGTATTAAAGGCAGATGCCTCTTTTAGTCAGATAATCATCATTCTCAGGATTCTATGGAAAGAAAACCTAAAGAAAACACCTCTGGGAATCACAAAAATCTCAGAAGTAGTCAAAAGAACAAACTCTAACACCTTCTCTTTCTTCACCATCACTTTTAAACCCCAGCAGAAAAATCACGTAATATAACCAAAACATAGGAGAACCTAAGCCACATCTGTAGGATTTAGTTGGAAATAAACTACACCGTCCCATATCCCAATTTATATCCAAGACTTTTCCTTGCTTGCATTTCAGTAAGATACTTACTTTTTAAGAGATTACAATCCTTGAATATCTCAATCCACAATTTATATTTAAAAAATGCATAAGTGACTTCTATGTGCTACAGGGCAAGGACCCCTAATAGATATTTAGATGTATCCTATAATTAAAAAAAATAATAATGCAAATGTATGCCAAAGCTCTGTAAACAATATTTTCAGAAAATTTGTTGTGGAGAAGGACCCCTGGTGTCCAGCTGGATTTAAGCCAGTCTATACGGTGGCTGTTGAGTACATAGCATTCGAGTCCATTATGAGAGAGTATCTTTGCTTACCTTAAAATGTTTTAGTTCACCATCAAATATATCAAGTCTCTAAAATTTGTAAAGATGATCAGAAGAAAAATATTGGCTTTTTTACATTTTTCCCATTAAACATTTTGTGAAGCGTGATATAGATTCTTTGGACACTGAACACACCACCACTAACTGGCAGGAATGTATCTCAGACACAATAACTACAGTGTCTAATTGATGCCTCTGGAACATATAGATAACATCTACATTTATAAACATAAGTACTGTCTCCACAAGTGGTTTCTGAAAAAGCTTTTTAAAAATACAACATTAAAATGGTACATTGGCAAAAGACATCGCAGCTTTGCCGTACGCTAACATTGCCTTGCAAATGAAAACCTGCACTATTCCTTATGATCAGGGTTTCACCCATTTATTTGGTTAATCATTCAAATGGCTAAACAGACCTCTAATTTGAAAATAAAAACCAATTGATGCAATCACAAACAAGTTCTAAAATTGCAGTTTATAAAAATTGAAATCTTGTTCTAAGCCAAAACACACACACAGTTACCTTTTCCTAATCAGAGCATTCATTTCTCCTCATTATGATCTCACAAGCACATTAAAATCTTATTAACATTAATTACTTCTGAGCGCCTATGCATGAGCAGTGACAGTCGTGAGCGTGCGCGTGTCTGGATCATATCTACATTTATATACCTTGCTGCACTTTGCTTATAAAACATGTGAAAATATTTCTGCTAACACCAATTAGCTAATTTCACACACACATAGATAGTAAACTGCTGCCTCACTGCACAGCCTATCAGAGACCAGTAAACATATGGACAAACGGACGGAAAAGAAAGCAGGAACACCTCTTGAATGTCAGAACTAAAATGCCTTATACTTGAGCCATAATTCTTGAAGAGGAAATAAGTTCAGAGGAAAAAAATAACAAAAAATTTTTAAAAATTTAGAATGCTAAAACTAAGCATTCTATTTTCTACACAGATGGATTCAGTGATAAAATGATAGACAAAGAAAAACTGGCAAGCAAAAAGCAGCAGACACAGGAGAGAGAGACTAAAGTGTCCTTCCTTACATTATGCACATGCACACACAGACACACACGCTCAAACCTACTCCTCATAAATATACTCATATTATAATTTGAATAAAGACGATATAAACTTTACCCTGACCATAAGGTAAGAATGATAAAATACCACACCTCAAAATCAAACAGGTCTATCTTCACAAGCAAATAAAATTTCTGCTCACCCAAATGATTTATTGATTCTATTTACACCAAGAATATTATATACAGGAGCCATTCATCCCTACAACAGAAATTCAATGTAAATGCAGAAAACTAGGGAGTTACAGCTACAAAACTACATATAATCCTTATCGATTTGCTTCATATTCTCCTTATCTCAGCATCCAGCTATTTCGTTATTCACACATACACTTCATCAAATTACGTCCTTCTTTCCCTCATTATCTGTCCTTCATTAGGAATAATCATAAAGAATAAACCATTGATCACATTTACATTTTCTTCTTCAATCCATGTATCTGTCTTCTCCTCACAGCCTACAGTTTATACTAAATCCAAAGTCCTATGAGACAACATTTTATCTATATCCACACATTCTCTTTATTCTCTTTCTGCCATCTTTAATTTTTTTGTTACCATTGACCACTATCCTAACCCTATATCATTTTCACAAAGAAAAATTTTCAAAATTCCTATGGACACCCCAGGCTTCAGCCAAAAAAGATTTTGTGTTTAGTTCCATAATGAAATTTTCAGTGAGAAAAATAATTTCATTGGGTCATAACACCTATGTTTATAGAAAAAAAAAAGGGGGGGGGAATAATAAAACTTAATTTTAAGAGTATTTTAACAATTGGTTATACTCTTTGAATTATTTTAGAACATTTGACTAGGAACAAAATGCAGAGAGAATACGAGACATTATGTTTAAGCAGTTATAGCTCATTCTATCACTCCAGTTTCCTAACAATTGTCCAGCAGACTCACTGGACTATATAGCATGGGAGTCAATGGCCCATAGCAATATAGGTGTGCACCCTACAGATGTGCTATGTAGCAAAGGTCTAGGTGCTCTCTTTGTGGAGTATAATACATATTAGAGAAGAAAGGGAAAGGAATAAAAGATTTTTGAATCTTTATGAAGTAGTATTTAAAACATATGACATTGGTATCAACATAAAGTTTAAATGGTAGCCAAGAACATACTCAATTTTAATTTAGAATTACTCAACATGCTTATAACTGAATATTAGTGGACATTCTCTGGAAAACCTAAAACATGCCAATATAAGCATTCTCAGCTAATTAAAAGTTAAAAGTTTTTTTTAAAAATAAACTAGATTTGAGTAAAATAAGGCTGAATGTAATAAAGTGGTATTAAAAGATAAGTTATTTCAAATAAATAAACACACAAACAAACATATGGTGGGGAGGGGAACACAACAATCACAACAATTCCTTGAACTTTTTAAGACAAGTGAACAGATATGATACAGAGGGGGAGGGGAGAGCGGGAGGGGGGAAGAGGAACAGATAAAGGGTCATGAAAATCGACTACAATGTATATTGAGAAGTTACAATAAAAAAATATATAAAAGATGAGTTATTTCAAGTAATTGCCAACTTATAACAACTTAAAATAAAACTGTTATCATCCTTACAAAGTTTATACAGAGTTTATATAGGTAAGTAGCAAGTGTCACAGGACTATTTTACTACCTGTAAATATTCTCACTTAGCCAGATTTACAATACAGAATCAAGAGTGCCCTTTTAAAAAACCCTATAAACTAAAAAAATAAAAATTCGAAAACCTCATAAAATTAGTGGTTACCTGTCATAACATAATAGCATTCTAACCTTTAAAATATATATTAATTTCTAATTAGTAAACACTTAACTATTTGCTTATAGGTCATTAATAGCTTAACAGAATCTGGGAAACAAAAATTAAAAGCATTAGCAACTACTGCAAAATAAAGCTCAATAGATTTTTTCTCTCTAAATTTATATTTCAGTGGAAAAATATGAGATTTATTATAAAAATTAATTCACATCGACATTTTCAAGAATACATTGCATTCAGATAGACCCCAAGTGATCAAAGAATTATGGAAAGGAGGAAGCAGCAAAGAAATAATCTTGGGTAAACATCAAAAGTACCACCATGTTATTATTTTCAGTTAGCTATGTTGCAGATAGCTTCCCAATGAAACACTGATATATGACCATCACAGAACTTGCAAAAAGTGCAAAAATAGGTTGAAACTTAGAACCCACCTTCCCTTTCACAAATGCCACATCACAAACTGTAAAGATTAGGTGGCCAAATTTCAACATCAAAGGTACATTTGGCATTTGGATCAGATCTAAAAATCATGGTCTTTATTTTCCAATAAAAGCTAATAAGCTGAGGCTTACTTAACTCTTTCCTATTTTTTTTTTAGCTTCTCAAGGATTACTGAAATTGGAGACTACATATGAAACGATAGTTCACCATTTCCAAAAAAGATATTCATCCAGATTGCCCTCCAATCCGTGAAATCTGAGATGCCTACGGATTCTTCTTTGTGAAAGCCTTACAAATATATCCAAAGATGGTGAGTCCCATATGGCTCTGATAAATGCAACCCGTTATTGTGAATTTCAAGCTCTTCTTTAAACAAAACACTACTGGGTGAATTTGGTGCTCATGAAATAAAGCACTAATTGCGTGGCCTAACAACACTGAATCCTCTGCCTAGCAGACATTTTAAGTTGTGCCAAATTGGTTTTGGGATGTGAACAAATATCCTGGAGCCAGACTCTCTCACATGCACACACTACTCCCTGGAAGTAAGTTGGACACTCTTGGAAACTGCATTAACTCTTTCAGGCCACCAGGGAAACTAACTCTCACTAAAAGAAAGTCCTCCTTTAAGATGAAAACAAGTTATTCCATCTAAAGTTAAATCCAAGTACAAGGTAAAATAGCAAAAACTGATCTGGCGCTAATTCAACACTAAAGTGTCCATAGATATTAGATAGCCCCTATACCCTAATGGATGTTTTCTCAAATGTATCCAGAAAACCTTACTCCTCTTTTCTTATGTGTGCATAACTTATAAGATATTAATGAGACTTATGTGCATTCGGGAGACAATATTTTAAGCTTAGTATGCCACATTTGCCTCAGGATGAGTGATAAGAAACTTTTGTTTCTTTGGTAACCACTTTCACCTTATTATAACAAGAAACTTCTTGAGTTTTTGTTTTGCCACACAAAATATAATTTCCACAGTAGAATTTTTTTCTATAGTCTTTCTGTCCTGGTTCAGAAAGATGCCTAAATACCTGGAGCTGTGCACTTAAATGGCAATTAATCTAATCCCATCTCCCTTTCCCTCAAATTTAAGAGTTAATAAAATAATTTTTAAAAGCAACTAAATGTTTAAAAGAACTTTATAACTACCAGCTTACTTCTCTCTTTTTCAGTCTTAATTTTTTTCAGAAGTAATTTCTTAAGAATAAGTTGTTTACTTCTGTAAAGAAATTTAATTAAGCATTTCATTTGCAACGTGCTGAAAGCACAGCATTTCCCCTTTTAGCTCACTGATAAATACATTGAATTATATTTGTCCTCAAGATTACCCAAACTCCACTAACCATAATTTTACACTGTTAGGTTATTCTCACATTGTGGCTATCACTTTGCATGCCTCCTCTTTCACCTTTAAGGTTTAATAAAAATACACATAAAATGAAAATTACTATTTTGGGTGGAAAATAGCTCAATACCTGTAAAGAGGTTATTTTTTTTAACAACTTCTAGTTCAAGCCTTCTACAATATATTTCTTAGGGAACCATATCTAATTTCCTGCCAATTGGTGTGAATTTAATAGTATTACCAAAAGCCTATGTTCCATTTTTAACAAAGCCTTATATTCTAACAATTAGCCTGTGTGTGTTGCTGCTACTGGCTCGATTACTAAGATATAAAAAACAACCACCACCTTGTCAGCAGAAACTAAAAGAAAACTAGTTCCTATTTGCAAATAGAACATATTTGGTGAATCAAATGTATAGCTACTCCTGGTCTTAATTCAAACTGCAATTCTTAGAATGGAGTCCAAGGCTGCAGACGTGTCAATATGGAGGACATTACCTGATTTTCTTTGGGATTTGGAGCTCTGAATAACTCATACATTTCCTAATCAAAATTCATAAGATTCGTTAGTACACTGGGCTGTGTTTGTACCACATCTGATATGATGGCATCACTTCTAAGTTCTGCTGCATATCCCTTTAGTTAGCTGCTGGTAACCAAATAAAACTCATATTCTAGTTGAGCTGGTTTGGTATCTAGAACTTTACTAATGGAATTAAGAAGTAAACTCAACAGATATCTCAACATCAAAAAGTTTTCACTTTTTTAAAGCAAATGTTTATAATATCAGTGAGACATTGACTCAGTACATACTCATAACTTCAACAGGGTAGGGCCAGGAAGAAATTTTCCCATAGGGTCCAAGTAGAGGGGATATGTTATATCAGATATAACTGGGATATCAGTTATAAACCCTTCATGGATGACTAAAGCTCTGATTCATATTTCTACCATGGTCCTCTTTTCCATCCTAAATCGATTAGGAGAAATAGTATCAAAACTTAGCTTATGTTCATTTCAAATTTAGGATAAATAGTATCAAAACTTAGCTTATGTTCATTTCAAAACCCTCTGATCAATTGTAACTGGAACTTAAAAAAAACAATGGTCCTTCTTTTAATAGGTGTCCAACACATTTTTCGTGTTTAGAGCCTTGCCATGAGCTCAGAACCAATTTACTTAATGCTGTTTTCTTTTTCTGATTCCATATCCATTACTTACATAATCCAAATCAAATAGAGGCAGAAGACTTAACATGATGCACACTGTCCTTACAGCTCAGCTAGTTCTAAATGACCTTAATAATAGTCAAAAATATATTCATTAACCTCTAAATATATTCATTAGCCTCTAAATCTAAGATTATCAGCAGAATGATATATTAGATGTTAAAAGACAGTAGGAAAAAAATTTTAAAGGGAGGAAAGAAAAGGGGAGTATGGATATTAGAGGAGCATCTTGATCAACAAAGGAACTGGACTGTCCAATTTTCTTATTGAAGCAATGAGTAACCTAGTTCCCAGTATCAACCCCAACACTGAAAACTGTATAACTTATTTAACCTCTATTGGCTTCTACTTCTTAATCTACAAAATAGGGGTGATACAGTTTCAGACACTAACTGCTTTCTGCCTCTCTACACTGGCTAAGACTTTTTAAAATTTGTTCCTGAGCCAAAACCTCACCCACATGCCATCAGTTATTTTCCCTCCTTTTTCCTGTCTTCTTTGACTAGGTAGGGAAATAAAATTTGCAGTCAAAGTTAAACATGCCCAGTGGGCAACACAGGCTTTGGTTTAAGGAAAGGGATGGAATAAGTTGTGTTAAAGTGCTTATTTGACCCCAAAAGGTTCATTGTTGGGATACTACCTCCCACAGCTAGCTCCACTGGAATTTTTCTCAGGAAAATGAAGAACTGTTTTAAGATAGACATGCCCTTTAAGCTGGTCTGAAATCAAAATAAATTTAGGATATTCAAAAACACCCTACAGGATTTTCCCTGTGGAATCTAAATAAATCACTGACCAAATTTTCCAGTTCATGTTCTGCTGCTAAATGAGACTTTCTACAAAATCATGTTTTAATTTCTACATCTGAAAAAGAAGTATAGGTAGACTTCTTCACTTTATGTTTTCATCCTTCTCTCTTCCTTTGATAGCATTCTAAAAGAATGTCATTTGAGAAAAAAACAACACCTTTAGAGAAGAAAGCTGAAATATAACCCAAATTTCCAATAAACTTGAAAGTCTGCTAAAGATAAGACTATAGCCCTGGTTAGTGATTTTGAGGGTTTTTTTTTTTTATGTACCTTTTAACAAATAATTACATAGGTTATAAGAATATCCTCCCAAAATATATGCATATCTAAATTTACAAAATCATGACTATTTCTACACCTAAAGTATATATTTCTTAGCTCCTTTAAATTGTGATTTCCCCTATTGTATTTAAGATATTATTAAATCTATAAAAATGCATAAACATTACATTTTTAACAATTCGTACACAGGGAAAGTGAGAAACTATTAGTTTGTATACTACACTGTATATACATAGGCTGTTATTTTGTACTACATGACACTTGTTTTCAAACAAAAACATCAGGAATGTTCAGGAATCAGTTTTTGGATTTTATGGCGATTTTATTAACAATTTCACTGGATTTTAAGTGTAAACCAATTATTTTAAGACCAATAACGATGGCTATGCCATGAAATCGTTATGTTTCTAAGACTGAAATTTTCATTCAAATAATCTGTCCCATCAGAGTTTTAACTCTCAAATAAAAATATAAACAAAAGATTATTTTCATCAACTGATTTCCCTAAAGGATTATCCACTGTTAACTCCAAACTTTGCAAGATTTAAGAAAAAAATTACTGGAGTGATTAAGTGTGGTAAAATGGTTTGTTCCCTACAAAGGAAATGAATTTAAATTCTACAAAATTTAATTAGCATTTAGTTGCTTGGGCACAGCCCAATTCTATAGGTAACTGTAAAGCAGAGTCAGTAATAATATATACTGGTGGTTAAGAGCACTAACTTTGCTGTCCAAGTTAGATTGAAACAGAGTTCAATCCCAGTTTGGCCACTTACTAGATAAGCAATTGTGGTTAAGTCACTTAACCATTCTAAATCTGGCTTTCCTTATCTGTAAATTGGGTTAAGAAATTACCTCATAGCAAAGGTATGGGGGTTAAAAAAGATCCCATAGGCAAAGTTCTTTTACAATTCAATAACTATGGTTTATTATTACTATTTAATCCCCTCCTAACCATTTAGAAGGTCTGAATTCTCTCCAACTAAAAATAATTTTTCAATAGAATAATTTTTAAAAATTTCAATTTACATAGTGTAAGCGATAATTATTGTGGCACATTAGTAATGTACTGTGTGGTCCCCAAAGTTAGATGTTATCACTTAACATAACAGGATCCTGGTAAGGTCTATTGAATTAGGGAAAAATTCCTGGCTTTGACACTTAACAGCTATGTAAACTTGGTATTAATTCTGTGAGCTTCAGTTTTCTCACCTGAAACATAGGCAAAAAACCAATACATGCAACAGAGTTGTTATATGTAAAGATTAAGCAATTTGTGTGAAAGTGCTCAGTAATATCTCCTCCTTAATTTGGGGGTTATAGGGCAAGAGTGATAATTATTGTTTTTCAAGCCTCAACTTTTCTTCCATAGCAGTGTTGACTTTGGCCTTCTATGTGAAGTAAGATCATGTTTAGTTAAGGAATAAGACGAGGAGAAATTCAGGTGCAAGAGTAAATATATTTTAACAATATGCCCTAGAAACAAGAGCAGTGATTCTCAAACCTTGCATTATTAGATTCCATGAGATAGTTTTTGTACAATATAGACGCCCAAATACCAATCTAGAGATTGTGATTTAAGATATCTGGGAGTAGACTCTAGAAATTGTGCATTTAAAAAGCCCCAGCTGATTATCATATATAACAATCAACAAATAAACAGTTTTGTAATGCTTGTGGACCAGCTACAACTCAGGACGCCTGAGTTCTTCCCAATGCCTATTAAGAATGGAGCTCAGTCAAAGCTTCAGATACCCTTACCGGCCAGCCACCAAAAAAAATTAAAAAAAAAAAAAAAAAAAAGCTGGCTTCTGGCCAGCTCAGAAATACAAATTTTAACAAACACCCTAGGTAATTCTTATGTACATTAAAATTTAAGAATCATCAGACTAGAGTATACTACTACAATATTAAAAAGGAAAATTTTTTCATCATATTTAGTTATTTTAAATTTCTTATCTTCTATTTTTAACAAATACCACTGTCAAAAATTAACCTATGAATGATGGGTAAAAAGATTACCTAAAAAAATTAGTTTTAGGCTGATAAGTATTATCTTTATTATTACACATTTTAAAACCAAAACATAGGAAATTGAGCTAACATTTCAAGTCATCTCCAGACAGTATACTATCCCAGAGAAGTATTCCAACTAGGAAATGCCCTGAGTTTCAGTATTTATAAAATATGTGTTTTACTTTGACTTAGTTTTTTATTGTCCATTCCTCTTTTGTTAGAGCAGTAATGACAAATAGCATTAATATTTGTATACTGCTTTACTATTTATAAATAATTTCATATATATTAACTCATTTAATCCTCACAATAACTTTGTTAGGGAATGGTAACATATATTATCACCTTTCTGCAAAGAAGAAAACCATGCTTAAAAAGCTGAAGCAACTTGCCCAGTCATAAATTTGCTGGTGTTTATGGTGATATGTGGACTGAAATCTCCAAATGTAAATTCCGTGCAAAAATTTGTGAAATGTAAAGCTCGGCACTTATTTTTAAGTGTTATGAATAATACCCAAAATAGCATAAAAGAGTCTCTAAACTGCATGTAGTCTACAGGCCTATATCAAGGCATGGGTTCATCTTACTATTTAACTTTATTGCACGTTATTTATTTTATAATTAAAGGATAGAAGGTAGAGATCAACCAAAAACAAACCAACAAAAAAATAAAAATAAACAAAAAATTGGAATATCCACAGCTATATTATTTACCTTGCCTATATGCAATTCAATCCCCTGTAAAAAAAAAAAAAAAAAAAAAAAAAAAAAAATGCCCCTTTGTCTCAGTTACCTCTTCTAAAACATGAGATCTCAAATAGTACTTTCAAACACTAGCAATTTAATTTTCAGCTATGATGGTACTTTAAAAACTGTCAAACCAAATATACAACTAGAGTAATACTAACATGTGTCCAATCCCTACAAAATCCCTGAGCCAAAAGCACCTTGAGATCAACTAGTCTAGTCCACTCATTTTAAGCATAGGGAACAGACCTAGACCAGTTAAGTATCTTACCCAAGCACTAACACAGCAAGTTACTTGTAAATCTAGAACTAAAACTGAAGTATCTATATTCCAAAGTCATCTGCAATACACACTCCTAAACAGGCAATGTATTGCTTTCATAATCAAAAAGAAAAACAAGTCATTTTAATGTGAGAGGAAATAAATTTATAAAGGGATGTTTGGAAAGAAGATAGTATCAGAAGGTGTTTTATACAAAGAGAAAAGGCTCTAAAATTATTTAAAACTAAGAAAAGAATATGTATATAAAACAAATGAGAAATGTTATAAATCCTCCAGACATAATTATTCACTCAGACTTCAAACATTTGAGTGCCTCTGTGCTGAACATCATAGAAGGTTCTGGAGGCAGAATAAGACATAGACACTATCGTCAAGGAGCTCAAAGTTTAGTTGGAAACAATGGCAATACAGTGTATGATGTAAGAAGTGATATTACCAAGGTATGCATGTAAAAAGTTGCTATGAGAATGTGTAGGAAAAAACACCTCACTGTTTGAACTGATTGAGGTTTTATGAATATTAATAATTAAGTGAATATCTCTGACAATCCCTGCCTTCTCCAATTCTTAAATGCATCCTTGTTTGTGTCCAGAATTTTTAAAGAATTCTTAATACACATTGGTATGAGAGAAGTTGTAAAGTGCACACATCCTAATTTTTCTTTCAATAATAAGAATTGTCAAACACACTAAAACATATTACAGAATTTTTGTATCGCTACTGCAAAATCAGAGCTTGAAACTGCCAAATTTTTGCAAATGTCCTGTTCCTTCCTTTTCATTGGCTCATGCATAAGTTACTCTCACAGCAACAGGGACACAAGGTGGCACTGTCGTGCTGACATTCATTTTAGGGCCCTTTTTAAATGGACAAATTCTAAAGAGGCAAAAGGCCCGACTGTGAAAACTAAAACCAGAGCTGTAATATTGACCTTCTCTTAGGTCTATGAGCATTAATAGTGGCCTAAGGAGGAGCAAATCATTTTGCATTTCATGAATATCACATCACGCCTTTATAAAAGAGAACATATTCTCCAATGGCTTCCCCAAAATGTCATGTGTGTGTTCACAGAAATGTCCAAAGGCATATAGTGCAGCTTTGTCAGTAGAAAGTCAGAAGTAAGCTGTTTACCATGGGCAAGGCTGTGGACATGGACCGCCTCTCCATCTAGTGGCCAGTGGGGAGGAGTGGAGCCATAGTAACCATGTTATGCTTCACTCAGTTAAAAACAGCTCTTTTATCAAACTTTCCATAGGCAATTAAGTTGGTTTCTCTAACAAATGACAATTTTTGGTTTATTGTATTCACTGAATCATTAAGTAGACCTAATAATATATTGTGATATCTATTTAAACTGAGAAAAACCACCGCAAAATTAATGTGCTTGCACTCTTTCAGACCACATAAACTTTTTATTCTTCCATCATTAACCAACCTAAACTTCTCTCCATACGTTTGTGACTTATTGGTAGAAAACGCAAGCAGAATTATCTACATACATAGTTATTTAAAATAAAATTCTTTAAGATAAAAGAAAATCTAAAAAGTTTTTCCCTTTTTTTACAGGCAAAGGAACTGAGGAACAGAGAGATTATGATCTACTCAAAGTCACACAGTCAGAACTGGAAATCAGGCCTCCAGATTTAACCTGTTTAAATCCTTTTTGGCCTTAATTAATATTTCCTGATTCCCAAGGAAGTGCTTTTTATAACACACCATATGGTTTCTTTCAACATACCGGGAAAATAGTTTCTAAAACTTTTGTTCATATATTTTCATGCTAAATTTATATGATTGAAAACTACTGTGTATAGGTTCTAGCACATCCTCATATTCATAGGTATACTCTAAATATTCAAAGAACACAATTTTTTTTAAACTAATGAATCACTCACATTCATTCAACATTTAGAAAGCAAAGTAGCAAGCAAGTGGGCAGGAAATGGGGTAGAATGTGCTGATCAAAACTGCTATAAAAACAGTTTCAGAAAGCCATTACAATATTTATTTATAAATAAAACCTGAATCTGTTCAGACCGATGGAAAGTTTAGAGTTGTTTTTTGTTTTGTGTAAAAATTATCTGACTTTAAGAGAGGAAACACACATACACAAACTAATTTAGTAGATCACTTTATCCATTTTATTCAGTTCATGATGCTGTTTGGGGGCATGCTTTAGGAATGCTTTGTTGGGAAGGCTTCCTATCAAATCCAATGAAATCTGTCCACCACTACGAAAATTTGCTCACAACTCCAAACCCAGGGTTTAAAGGGCAAAAGGTATGAAGGAAACCTGGCAACAGATGTACTAGAAATGTAACATGTTTTGACCTTTTCTTCTATGATCTTTTTTGGTGGCACCATCGGAATCCATCTTGGGATGGAGAGAGAATTTAGATAGATCTGCCTTAGACAGATGAAAATAACTAATGCTGTATGGATAGGTAAAATAGCTCTTATTGGGGGTTAGGAAGACAGTCATTTTTCTTTCATTACGTTTCTAAATTTAGAAGCTTCAAAAGCACTCACCCCCTCCACCCTCAGCTTTACTTACATTATTTCAACTTATCTCCACTTCTTTCTTAATCATCTCTATTCTTCTCCCCTCTAGAAATGAGGTGAGGGGATAAAGATCATTGTTGATTTGAGGAACCAGAAAAAGTAAAAACTACCCCAGCTCTTTATGCTCTACCTAAAGCCAATAATAGGTACAAATGACCAAGAAGATGGAGACATTAGTAAATAGATGCAGAACCAGAATATATTTATTGGGCCAAGAAGATTTTTAGTGTGTACAGTATTTAAAAAGGTAAAAAAAAAAACACACACAAGAAAGAAAATAGAAAGTCACTCATACAACTATATTTGCTGGTTTCTATTTAAACATTAAAAGAGAAATTTTTTTCACTTTTTAAATTTCTTGGTATCTAAATAAAGTGGTTTTGTTTGTTTAAAATTATAGCATTATAGTTTTCACATACATACATACATACATCAACCAGGAAAATGATCTAGAACATTCAGTTTTCTCCTAGTAATAGTTTCTTACTAAGGTTTAAGTTGGTACCTGAACAAACTAAACTGACAACATTTCTCTAATTTTCTCTATTACATTTAATTTACTGGAAAGCAGCTCATACTATAAAAAGAATATGCAACAACAAATCACAATTTAATTACAACAGTAATTTACAGGACATTTTGAAAAGAAAGATAAAAATAGCAAATATTCAAGCTAATTTAGTAAAAAACAAAAGCCTTCTAAAAATTAGAGAAAATTAAAATTTAAATAATTTAAATTTTATGTTTTAAAAGAAAGTTTAGATTAAGATTTTTCCTAAGAAGAAAATGCTATTACTATGTACTCATAAGATTCATAATTATTGCCATTTCTACATTTTTAGTTTCAATTTATTGGGCATCTTCTAAAAACCCCAAACTCTATTAAATAATTTTGTATTTATTGAATGTAAATTCTTATATTAGTAATTTCATAATGAAAAAATTTCCAAATAGATTCTTAATATTTTAAATGCATAATAAAAATGTTAAAGTCATCATATCTAGAAGTATTCAGTACCAAAATCACTTCAAGTATCAAGAAGGTAAACATAATATGCTACAATTACCACCCTTTCCATCAGAGTTTCAAAGATAAAACTGAATATTCAGAATTAATAATAATATATTCAGTTTCCATCTAGAATTAGATGGGTCAATGACCTCAAAGTCCTTGCCCCTTCCCTCAGTGTTCTCACTTGGAAGCCAGTAGCTAGCTTTCTCTAAGTTAAAGCAGTTATATAAGGGTTACATTGGTTAACTGTACTACAAAACACCCAGGCTGGAGTTTCAGTTGAGTGTCAAAAGATTCCAGAAAGGCAAGCTCCATGTCCTCAAGCTGATTACTTTCAAGTGAACTGTAGAATCATCAAAAGCCTTGATCCTGGAGTAGAAGAGAAGTTATGAAGCCAAAGTCGAGCATAATTCTCCACAGTTTAGTGCAGAAATAGCACGGAACTTATTCATCATTGCAGCTGAAAAGCTAGAGTGGCAGAAAAGCCCTTTTTTCTTATAAGCCATTGAATGCTCTTTCCAACATCTACTATAGTGGTTACTACATACATGATAGTAATAATAGACGGCATTATTTCTTCCCACAGTCTCAGAAGCTTGCCTATGCTGAAATTAGAAGGGAGCTCAAGGATATTTTTAATATATTAAACATAACTGGCATCGACATTATTTGATGATTAAATGTATAATATCTACATAACAGGAAAACATGAATTCTCTAGAATTTCTAAGATATAGATATTACCTCTAGGTTTTTGCTAAAGAATGAAAAAGATCTTCCTAGTTATTTAACATGGGCTATATAGTTCCTAGGGATTCTGCAAAATGCTAGAAATAACATGTATGCAATAAAAATACATAAAACATAGGTTTTCAAGAAAATTACAAAATTCAAGTTTTGTAAAATACCTTCCAATCCTATGCCTGACTTGAAGGTTTGAAGCAAAGTGTCAAATGGTCAATGCTGACTCTAGAAGCATTGTAAATAATCTCCAGTAACTGTATAACTAAAATGGCTTATACAAAATGAAGGAAAAAAATCACTTAAAACAGCTTGGTCTCTAATCTAATAATATGTCTTGCAGGTACACACTTGCCCAACTGTTTAGTGTTTACTGTCTTTAATGTAGGGTAAACTGTTCCTATGTAAGTAACACCTGGTTTCTATAAGTTGCTTGTAATAGTTCCTTAGCCATACAAATGAAAATATTTATTTTCTTTTCAGTGTTTTGTGACTTGTCACACTAACTAGTTAAGGAAGTCAGGATGGGCACAGTATTTTACTTCTTCTGCAGAAATCTAATAAGCATATTTTCCACTAAAAAATAAAGTTTGTTAAAACATATTTCTAAAGTGGCCTCCAAGACAAGTCTGCTCTAACATCCATTATCAACATTTAGACTTAAGAGGCCACCCTTGGGACTGAAGAATGCTGGAACTAGCAGCATTCAAAGAATGTCAACACCAGTCCTTCTTTTGCCAAAAAAGATCACCAGTTAGCAATATCAGCCAGATTCTACTTCCACACACCTTGCCAGATGCTGGGTAACCCATTTGCTCAGGGACTGAAATTGGCTTCCTATGTAGCTGCATGACTGGCCACTACTCAGGGTTAGGCAAGTCCATGAACACATCTACTGATAATTTCTATATTTACAGAAAGCCAGAACATGTGTAGATAATCACACAATTGTACATCTATGTAGTGCCAGATTTTATGAATATAGGAATTTGTTAATTAGCACAAGAACTAATCACTAAAATTTGAAAATAGATAAATAAACAGGAATGCCTTTTATTTGCATACTTTTCAGGGGGAAAGTATGCAGCTGTTACCCTTTTGATGAATATAGGCTTCTGGAGAAAAATGTGGAGAAAAAGTATCTGAAATTTCTGAAACCCTAAGCGGAGTAAAATCCAGAAAACCACTATATTGTTTTTATATTTAAAATAATCATATTGATTCTCCCCTTAAATTAAAAAAGTTAAAAAGTTTGAGCTGGCATGTGTTTAGCATTTGAATTATACTGTCTGGCATCACACTTTTGGTCCTTTTCAAAAAGCCAAAGCTGATATCCATCAGATAGGAGTTAAAAAGCATGCAAACGTCACTCAGTACCAAATTGTTTTAGCTACAGGGCATGGCAAAGCATGAAATAACTGCTTTAGAACACTTCCTCATGTTAGTGTGTTAGACAGCTGTCTGCTCCAACATTAAAATGAAACACACTGTGACCTGACCAAGACTTCAGGGATCTAAATGGGCTGATTTCATGTGTTGATAGGAAGAGCCCACCATAACCAGCAAGCCTGCTTAATGAATTTTTCTGGCACTCTATAGCCCGCCTGTGACTCAAGCCTTTCAGCTTTCCAAATCCCCATACAGTAGAGTACCCTGGTTTTAAGTTTACTTATGCACATTTTACAATGTCCTGCTGTATTTACATTGTGACAGTCCCTCCCATAAAAGGCCAAGACTATTTTTCATACTTAAAATATTTTAGGTCTACTGAAGGCTAAGAATTATAATGCAAATCAAAACATATACACATTCTAAAAACTCAACCAACCATAAAAATGACTAAATTTTTACTTGCTTTTATTTTTCTAGAAGGTTAAATTTCCATTTTCATTTGATTGTGAAACTTAACATGCAATTTTTAAAAATATATATGAAAAGAATCTGTGGTTTCTTTTTTCATACATGTATGATCTACATACATGAATGCACATATATGCACAGAGATATCTCCACACATACATAAGTACAGAAAACAGAATGGTTGATCAAGAAATATATGAAAGATTTCTTTTGAAAAAAAAGTAAAATTTTACATGGTCCTCACAATGTTAACATAGGAAGTGACAGGTGTATGAGACATGCACACTTTTGACATATTAGTTTTGAAACAAATTTTTGAGTCAGAGTCTGAAATGGAAGAAATTATATTTGAAATACCGTTTACTGTGTCCCATATTAACGTACACTTTCAAAAGACTCTCCTAAAGTTCCCTTTAGACCTTTGGGGAAAAAAAATCTCTGACAGGACCTGACTGAGTGCATTTATGTATTTAGTATTTGTACTATTGTCGGGTTTGTCAAAGCTGGCCTTTCCAGCTTAAAAGACAGTTTAGGCAAGATAAGCAAATTAAAAGTCTCAGAATAAATTTTTTAAAAGAAGAGGTAAAAAAGACGTTTAGCAGCAAGTTCACCCCCCTCCTGGATTAATGGATTTTTAATAAACATTTTACTCGATTTGAACCTTGAGAATGTGTTTGGGAATCTGCTCTAGCGTCCCAGGTGGGTTAAGAATATTGCTTTATGGACTTCTTTGTGTTATCAGAGAGGCCTAATGGAATTAAGAAAAAAAAGTCTGCCACGTCTATTAAATAAATAATTTATTACAAAAAAAGGTGATTGTTATTATTAAAGATCTTACAGATCGGCATCCATTTTCAATCATTCTTCATGTATATGCTGAAAATATTTGTGTGTCTTACCATCTGACTTAATTTTTAACAAATGAATAGCAGTTTTACTTTCAGACAAATCCGAATAAAACTCCATTAAGAAGTCCATTTCAAATGGGCTTAATTAATTACTCCTTTGAATTTTGAAGAACACTATTCTAGGAAAACTCTTCAACAATATCAATTAGTTTGAAAGGTAACTTTTGCCACTATAAAAAAGAAATAAATGGGAAAAAAAACCACCTCAAAACTATATTTGAAATAACAAATACATTATTTACAGTCCACAAAATAGTAAATGAATACTTACAGTTGTTGAGCAAGATGGCCTGATACACTTCATAGCTTCCACTTTGTAAAAAGATGGCCAGCCCCCATTCCTCCCTCCTCAAGCATAAATAAACAGTAACATACTAAAAGGAAACTGTCCTAGGATAAAAGCTGCTGTTAAGAAAGTTTGCATTCTTACTAACAACAGTAATATCCCTATAAATGTAAAAATCCATCTGCAAAATAAAAGTTAGAAAACAGAGTATCTTATTTCTTTCAAAATACATCCCCCAGATGCAATATTTCCATGTATGTGATGATAAAAATAATTACTATATTCTTACCCACCCTCAGCAACCACCCCTCACCTTGTGTCCAATGTCATCAAATAAATATACTGACAAAAAGTATTCAACCTGCTTCAAGTATTTAAATTGTAAATATGGACTTTAAACTTCAATATAAAACAAAGAACAAGAGTCTCACTTTAGTAACACTCACACTGGCACTGCAGCTAAAACTCATTGGCAAATAACTAACAAAACCCAGTTAGCAATAAATAAGGACAACATGATATATAGACAGACAGATGGAATTGCATAAACAGACAAGAAAAGCAAAGAGACAAGCATACGGAGAGGTCTGTTTAAAAGAGTGAAAGATCTTGATTTATTTGGTACTTTAGTGAGAAAAATAGGTTTGTTTGTAATTATTTTTAAAGTAATAAAACTGAATCACAAGGGCACACCCTTAAATGAGTAGAAAGAAAATTAGTAGAGGGTAGGCCTTCCAAAGACGTTCCAAATTTTAAGCTAGCTAGCATTAGCTCTGTCAAACTTAAATCTGAAAATTAAAATTCAAGGAAGAAAAAATAAAAGCATTGGGGGCTAAAGGAGATGATGGGGGGATTGAAGAAACAGGATTTTTTTTTTTTTTTTTTTTTTTTTATGAAAGTTGTCTGCCCTACCTTCTTCCCCAGCGCTGAGTTTCTCTTCTCATAATCGGTGTCTCCCTGGAAGTACAGTGTGAGTGGTAATGACTGCCTGCCTCCCTAATGAGTCCATTTTCCTGCTCTTGATGTTGTGTATACACACACACTGCAACCTACCTTACAAACCACAGAGACGGGAAGAGAGAGAAAGAGCAAAAGAGAGGGAGGGAGATGGGGGTCAGAGAGGGAGAGAGAGACAGAGACACAGCAAGCAAATGAGAGAGAGAGAAGAGAAGAGAGAAAGAAAGAAAAACAGAAAGAAACAGAGAGAAAGGCACAGACAAAGCCCTCCTACCAGACAGCAGACAGCTCTCCTTCCCCTCTCCAGCAAAATGCAACTCGTCTAATGCAGCAACAGGTTCAGTATTGCCAGACTAACAGAGTGAAAAAGGTATATTCTCTATATCATTACTGCTTGCAAATAAACAGTTTAAGAGCAGCTGGCTCCACCTTCTTTATTTATGCTCCATTATGAGGAATGTATTGTTTCAGTTCTGGCACACAGTACATGTAATTATCATAAATACATTTTTTGCATATTAGCAGGAAATAATGAAATGCATATCTTATTTGTGCAATCTTTTAAATTTATTTTTTTAATGTGAGAAGAATGTCAACAAATCTGCTCTGACAAAAGCCTAAAGTCAGAGCAGTCTTAAAGGAGGATCTGCAAGAAACAGACTCCATACAATAGGAAAACTGATCTCAGACAAAACTGATAACTGCAAAGAAGAAATCATTGGTCATCAAATAAATCAAGACCATATACAAAACTGTAGATAAAAACAGAATTTAGTTTAATTAAGTAACTAATAGGCTAGTACCATAGAAGAAGGCAGATTGGGTTCTTATTCGAAGCATCTAGCTGTACAAACATCACAATGCAATGTACTCTGTGTGAACAGGTGCAATGCATATAGTACATAGTGTTACAATGACAGAAATAAATCCCAAAAGGAGCTACCATCACAAGCAGGAAAAGATTTCATAAAATGTAGGTCTAAAACTACAACAGATACCTCTTGATCTTTTATTAAGGGAAATACAGAAATAATCAATGCTTCCAAATAAACCTTCCTAAAAAGAAAAAGAACTGCTTTTCTCTGTCTGATGCCTCTAACCAAATTTTTTTCACCTGCTAGCTCCAAAATAATGTTGTTATGACACTCCTCGCCCCATCATGAACTCCCCACCCATTCTCCCCACTCCCAGATGCCTTTTCTCCCACAGGGGTATATTTGTAGCTATGGAATTACAAACATCATTAAGCATTACGAGTTTCAAGCCATTCTCCTTGTCCCCCAAATTCTTAAAACTAGACTGCCTGATGAGTCATATCTCGTTCTAACACTATATCTACTTAGACACACACCTTCCTTAATATATTTCTATACAATTTGGCTATGTGTCATTTAAATGGGACTTAGGAACATTAGAATTGAAGTAAATTTTTTTAAAGAAAATCTACACATAAATAGAATTATGAGTGCATCTGACTTATTCAAACCCTGGATTTGGGCACCAATAAAGTACATTAATTGTAAAATCATCCTTTGCATATGGTTTAGTATATTACTATGCATCCCAAATTAGAATGCATCCCTTTTCACAAGCAAAACTACCTTAATATATAAGCTTCAATTATTTTGTTTAAAAAGTCAGTTTTCAGCTAAAAAATTAACAGTTACTTCATAAAACTTATAGAACAACTATCTCTTCACCTGATTCACAATAATCTTCTAGATTGTCAGGTAAATCTTGTGTCATGTTCAGAACATAGATCAATACTGTTTCAGCTATCTTAAGAGTAGATAACCCACAGCACAAAAATTAGAAAGCAATGTCTAGCCATGCATTATATAAATTGTCCTGGGAAAATTCCAGTAAGAAACTAAGAGTCTAGACCCTCCAATCTTGTTGTAAACCACCAATTTTATTTTTCTGGTGCTGCAATAGTGTTTTACACTCTCAAGGGTAGTTGCTTAAGAGGAGACAGATACACTAAAACTGATGCAACAGACCCCTACTTCTGGTCACCTGTCTATAAAAAAACCTTTCTAAAATACTCTTAGTGTGCCCAAGGTAGCAGCATGCATCTCACCCCCTTACTGCTGAACCTGGCAATTCTGTTTTTAGACTATTGCCCTATTGTTTTTCTGAAGCTTTATTCAAATGTAGTAAGAAAATATGCCAATTAAAAAGGCATACAAGGCTCACAGTTTGACAGAATAACTCAAATTCAATATTTGTATGTACTACCTTTTTAAAATTAGTCTCTAGGTATTTTATTTTCTTTTTGTTTTAATACAAGGAGAAGACAGTATTTGAATTCTACCAGCAATAATCAAAAGAAATGTAAAAGACCAAGAAAACTCTCACTTTTTCTAGAACAACTACCTAGATGAATTTAAAAGAGAAAAATATTTTGACTTAGTGAAAATTGCATCTCAATACGTTTCCCATATCTGCACACTTTTACGAGATTCCAAGCACAATAAACGGCACATTGTTAGCACTTTCTGGAGCTCAAGATACACTCTCTTTTGGTGAGACTGGAGACAAAAAAGACTTGAATTAACCATAGTACTACATGCAGCAATAATCCTAATTGACTGTCAGACTGTGGAAGTTATAAGTTTATTAAATTAAATTGTTTCCTATGTTGATATGTCATGGGGCAATTTGGTCCATGATCTTAGAAGTGGGAGTTAAAAACTGGTTCTATTCCAACTTTATCTATGAATTCAGTGCAATCCCAATAAAAATCCCATCAAGTTATTTTGTGGATATTGACAAACTGATTCTAAAGTTTGTATGTAGAGTCAAAAGATCCAGAATAAGCACATACTACTGAAGCAAAAGAATAAAGTCAAAGCACTGACACTATCAGATTTCAGTAAGGCCTAAATGTAAAATTCAAAACTCTAAGACTCCTAGAAGATAATGTAGGATAAAACCTAGATGGCCTTGGGTTTGGCAATGACTTTTAAATAAAACACCAAAGGCAGGATCCATGAAAGAAAGAACTTGATAAGCTGGATTTCATTAAAAACAAAATTTTCTGCTCAGTGAAAGACACTGGCAAGAGAATAAAAAGATGAGGAGAAAATACTTACTAAAGACCTAATTTGATAAAGGACCATGACCCTAAATATGCAAAGAACTCTTAAAACTTAACAATAAGAAAACAAACAACCTAATTATAAAATGGGCCAAAGACCTTAACAGACACCTCACCAAAGAGTATGTACAGATGGCAAATAAACATATGAAAAGATGCTCCACATCGCGGAATCAGGGAAATGTAAATTAAAACAACAATGAGATACCACTACACACCTATGAGAATAGCCAAGATCCAAAACCCTGACAACACAAAATGCTGGTGAGGATGTGGAGGAACAGGAACTCTCACTCACTGCTGGGGGAAATGAAAAATGGCACAGCCACTTTGGCAGTTTCTTACAATACTAAACAGACTCTTACTATACAATACAGCAATCACACTCCTTAGCATTTATACAAAAGAGCTGAAAACTATGTCCACAAAAAAAAACCTGCACACAGGTGTTTACAGCAGCTTTATTCATAATTGCCAAAACTTGGAAACAACCAAGATGTACTTTAGTAGGGGAATGGATAAATAAACTATAGTACATTCAGACAATGTAATATTATTAGTGCTAAAGAGAAATGAGATATCAAGCCATAAAAAAATATGGGAGAAACTTAAATGCATACTGCTAAGTGAAAAAAGCCAGTCTGAAAAGGCTTCATACTGTATGATTCCAACTATATCACATTCTGAAAAAGGCAAAACTATGGAAACATTAAAAATAAAAAACGCCGGGCCGAGCCTGTGGCGCACTCGGGAGGGTGCTGCGCTGGGAGCGCGGCGACGCTCCCAGCGGCCGCAGGTTCGGATCCTATATAGGAATGGCCGGTACACTCACTGGCTGAGTGCCGGTCACGAAAAAGAAAAAAATAAAAAAATAAAAAAATAAAAATAAAAAATAAAAAAAGCAGTGCTTGCTGGGAGTTGGGGAGAGAGAGGGATGAACAGGAGGAACCCAGAGAATTTTTAAGGCAATGAAACTACTCCGTATCATACAATAAGGGTAGATATATGTCACTATACATTTGTTCAAATTCACAGAATGTACAAAACCAAGAATGAACCTTAATGTAAACTATGGATCTTGAGTGATAATGTCAAAATAGGTTCGACAGTGGTGAGGGATGTTGATAATGAGGGAGGCTATGGATGTGTGGGGACAGGGGTTTTATGGGAAATCTCTATAACTTATGCTCTAATTTATTGTGAACCTAAAACTATTCTAAAAATAAGTCTATTAAAAAATAAATTTTAAAAAATTGCCTGTTTCCAGCATTGCCACGAATAGTTTGTATTCCCTGGGCAAATCATAATCATACGTATTTCAGTTTCTTCATATATTAAAAAAAAATTCAACTTAAAAGGAGGGAATTGAACTGGATAACATAATAATAACTATTATGATAGCCAATGCTTAAGTGTTGACTATGTGCCAGGAATTGTTTTAAGTACCTTTCATTTATTAAATTGATTAAATCCTAATTATGACCCTATGACGTAGGGATTATTTTTAGTCTCATTTCCAAGATAAAGAAACAGAGAGGTCAAGTGACTTGCCCAAGATCTCACAGCATAGCTGTAATGGGATTTGAACCCATCTTGTCTTGTTTAGAGTTCATGTTTATAATCCCTATACCATACAGTCTCCCAATATCTAATGATAGCTAAGGCCCCATCCAGCCATAAGATCTGTTATCATGAGTCAAATACAACACATCTTGATGATTCCTCACCATATCTTGCTTACTAATACAAAACTGTGCAAATTTGCTCTTCAACTCCCAGAGTTCTCAATACATTTGGTTCAAGGGTCTATCTAAAATATACTTTATCAAATACAATTCTTAAAGATTGCTTAGTTTAAGCATCAAATATCTAATTTTAATGCAAATAATTGTTAAAAAGAACTACATAACATGAAATACAATAAAACATTGTTTTCTATAGCCTGAGAAAGAAATGAAAAAGGCAAGAATTCAATTATAAATGAAGAGAAACTGAATAATATGAAGGTACTTCAAAAAGTTTATGTAAAGATTCGTATTATCTTTTAATTCTACTTTTCCGCAAACTTTTTGAAGTACCCTCATGCTATCGTGTGATTTTATACAATCGGTTTCAGCTTTGAATTATTCAGAGGTATAGTCTGAAGATTTTGATAATAATGACTTGTTCTGGAAGAAAGAATTTACCCTTATTCTGATTTTTGTGCATTAACTAAACATGTACTGCATCCCTACTGTGTACCATACATTAAACTTGGGGGGTAAAAAGTGAGAATAAAAGTATGACATAGCTTCTGCCTTTGAGGACTTCATGAACTGGTTAGGGGATGGGCATGTTAACAATATAATTAGTGCATGCAGATAAGCTTGCCGCAACATAATGTGATATTCCACATAATGCAGTACCTTAAACTTTATGCTCCCTTCCCCCCTTAAAAAGATAAAATAGAAATCCAACAAATATAAATTTTAAATGTGGCTTACGAAAGACTGTGTGTGTGTATGTGTGGTGCAGTAGGAGATACTGAGGTTAGTGTCGAAAAGTAATAGTTTATTGTCTAACAGTGTGGTTTATAGATTCATTTACATTTCATCAGTTTTCCCCAAGGTGCCTAGTAAAGTGTCTTCCATTAGTACACAATACATGTACTTAAATGATTGTGGAAGTCAGTGTTAGATATTGCTCTGGAGCATAACATTTCATTATTTTTAGAGTTACAATATACCTTGATCAGAAGAGTTGTACCGACAAATGAATACTTCCAAAAGTACATGAAGGGTTAGACCTTTTTTTTTTCTTTTTAAAGGAAAGAAAGTCATCTAATTTCAAAAGCATTTACTACTATCCCAAGTATACTTTCTCTGAGTCCTTTCTCAGGCATCATTAATGTTTTTATAATATATGAGGTGGAACAGAAGAAAATATTGGGATATTTTAAGATTGTTCACAAGAATATTCGCCAAAGATACCTTTATTGCAAAGGAGAAGAGGAAAAATAAGAGCTATGTTGCAATAATGGACAGAACAAGAGTTTTAAAAGCCTTAGTACATGTATAGAAAAGCAAGGTCTGGAATTAGTGGGTGAAAATGAGTAAGTGCTACACTAAGTAGGCAACTTTGTAGTTGAAGCTACTATCATAAAGTCAATCCTATGTGGCCTAATTAGATAATAATTCTTAATCTTGGCCATCTCTTTTAAAATTGTGTCCCATCAGTCCCAAGAAGAGCTAAAAGGTACTGTAGATAAATCATAGTTTACCAATAGTAGGTCAGTAGTATGATCCTTATATGGGGAGAGATAATATCTAATTTCAATTCTAATCATGAAATATTTAAGTTTAAAACAAAAACAAATCATTACATGTAAACTACACTACCAGGAGTACCACTACTATGGCATTACGGCCCTGTGTAGTTCTGGAGGCTTTTATATGCCTCCCTACCCCACGGTACTGAGAGACCCCCTCTGCTCCAGAGCTTACTTATTAGGCTTTGTACCTGACAGTACACCTGAAACATAGCTGAACAAAAATAAAGTTTTCTTGAGTGAATAAATAAATGAATAAATGATTAAATAAATCAACAGTTTGAATAATATATTGCCCTATAGCTAGAATTTAAATTCCCATAAATTCTCAAAAGAAAATTCAGCTTGCCTTTACATTTCATTTATCTATTCTTTCACACTTACAACATGGTATTCAAGTACAAGTCTGAAGTTGGCCTCAGAATTCTTCATAGGAATGGAACTGTCCCCTTTGAGGAAAACACAATGATACCTGGTTGGGGTAGGAGAATGAGACCTGAATAATTCCTCTTTTGGGGCTAAACTGTAATACATGAGAAATGAAAAACAATTTGAGGGTAGGGAAGCACAAAAATGAGAGGGATGTGAAAGAAAGGAAAATGGCAGGAAAAATGGTGAGCAGTGAGAAATTCTCAATGTTAAGGTGGCCCAAAAAAAATTTTTTTAAGAAGGGTGACACCTAATATTAAATTCTAAGAAGGCTGCATTTTTTCAATGTAAATATTCTCCTCTCCAAACCTTCAGGAAAGCCTGATAATATACTCTAGTCTTATTTAGTAGTGTAATGAGAAATAAAAAGATGAAAAAATATAGTTACTGCCCTACATTCACCCATATACTGTTGCCTTTGCAAACATGGCAGTTTCATAACAAGAGAGAGAATACTCCAGGAGTTCCAGGAAGTGACCAGTGGCAGTATGAACAGTGCCCAGTGAAGAGTAAATAATGAAGAGTAAAAAATCAAAAATATCTTTAACACAGAATGACTCAGATATGGATATGAGTCACAAATATACACAGGAAATATGACATGGGAATACAAGGCATGGAGACTATGTCTGAATTACAAGATTATTGTGCTATTACTGGCATTGTTACTAACCTCTATAAACTGATCTTAAATGACATGATTATCTTCAAAAATTTGGGAAAGAATACTTTCACGACCCAATCAATAAATGCCAAATCAATGAATTAAGAAACATACAAACATCATTTGCAATATCTCCCTGGGTCTATAAAAATGTATTTGACATATATACTACGTGAACTCTTCCTGCCCCCTGCTCCATCCTCTCTACTAAACAATATAAAACAATGCTAGCAACTATCTTTAAAGTTTCAACACCTACATAATTTATTCATATATACAGTTTATATTTATTACACAATAGAAGGGGGAAAAAATTCCAGAGTGTATTATATAGGAAAAATAAGTCACATAGAAGATATAAAAGAGGCATCTTAATTGCTATAGATGTTTGTCCAGGAGGTTGGTGAGATCCCCACTGTTCTGCCTGGTGAATCTATACTCAAAAGCTAAATAGTCTTCATATCCTTCCAATATTCAAAAGTTGCTACTATTGGTAAGAATGCTTTCTTAAAATAAAAGTTATCACTAGTATATGTGTCAGGAACTGTGGTTAGCACTATATAAACTGTGTTATTTAAACCTTCCAACAGTATTATAAGAAGGGTAATATTAATGTTTTCACCTTATAGATAAGGAAACTGAGGCCCAAATTCATATAAGAAGCTAAAATCAGGCCTAACCTCAATCCAAAAGGAATTTGTGAGGGATAGGAGGAAGGACTTGACGAAATTACTCTAAAAATTTTCTAGAATAATAAACTAGTGAGATTAGGAAAAAACTTTAGAAAAGTACGACTAATAACGAGGAACAGATTTGAAAACATGTACATTCTCTAGATAATTTCAATAATTATTTTATATATGCTTGAGGAAAAGTATATTGTGTCTCAAAGTAAAATTTAAAGAAAGGATAATGAAGAAAAGCAGCGTATTAAAAAATAACTTTCAAAATTTACCAGAAAAGTACCATAAACCAGTCTGATTAAAGAGTTTGAAACATTAATAGCAATCTGTCCAGTAATTTTGAAGCCAGTTATTAATAATAGGGTCAGCATGATAGCAGCCTGCTAAGTCCTCTGAGGCAACAGGCCATAGGAATAATTCAAAATGAGTAGAACGGTATCATTTATTTTTGTTTGTTTAAGAAATCTCACTTAACCCTAATAAGTTGAAGGTTTACAGCCATAACCTTTTAAAAAACATATAAGGTCATATCAAGAATTTTTATAAAATACATGAAACTTCAACCTTCTTTGATTTTATTAACAAATACAGAAAAACTACATTAATTAGGATATATAAATTTAGGAAGTATATCAAATATGTCTTACCGGATTCCTGTAAAATAAAAACTTTAAATGAATTACATTATATTAAATTTTATTAAATAATTATATTAGGTATTTCAAAATTACTTAATTTACAAATCAATTAAGAATATTCTATATAAAACAATTTCTACTTCATGCTGAATATCCATAAATGTGGACTCATCACTAAATTAAAACTGATGACATTTTATCACTCAAAATGTAATAGCTGGACCTTCTACAACAAAAATAATATTCCCAACATAAATCTATGTTAAATATGAACATACAAGTGTCCCAACAGTTGAGGAAACAGTTTTATTAGCAATCGATAAGAGAAGAATACTGCTCATAATGAAATATGTACAACAAAAAGAGCTATGAAAGAAATAAATTATTGTGGAGTTCATTTCACAAATGTAATAGTCTGGAACTCCAATGCATGCCTCTTATGATGTCATATCTAAAGGCCTGAAATTGAAAGAAACTGCAAACCACCCTATGCTAATACCTTAATAAAATTCATGTGGTTTTTACTTAAAATACCTAAAATTCTCCCCCTAATATCCCTCCATCAATAAATGCATTTAGTTCAATGTGCCACTATATTAATTTGTGCTTTAGCAGTTTAATCAGGTGTTTAAAAATACATGTTTACAGTATAATAGATATTATGGTATATTTCATATTATAAAATATTAGATAATGTAAGTAAATTCTGAAGCTTTCCAGGGCTACATTTTAACTATTATTATCACTATTTTTAAAATTACCTTAATAATTGTATAGAAATAAGCAATTAGAGCAGTTTTAGGCAGTGGTGAGTGACAGTCAAAATATGTACAGCTGATAAAGCATGGCATGGGCACAGACCAATAAGAAATGCTACTGTGACTAATCAAAACAGATGCTGGGTGTACATACATGATACATTGCTGGTGTATACTTCCTAAATATCAACCCTAGCTTTAGATACCAAACCAGAATCCATCTCCTAAAACACATAAACAAAAACTTAACGTAAGATGTTTTCCTACTAAGTTGCTTCCCCAATACTCTAGAGCAACTCATTCTCCATCAATTTAAAAATTGTACCCTCCATCAGTAAACATATTTTGAACCCTACACAGACCTCTGTTGGTTCTTGAGTCCATTCCCATCTAAAATTTTAGATTCTTACTAAAATTGTAAGGTTCTTCCATATTTGGCTATGTATTTTCTACTATATTTTAAAGCAAAAAAAAAAAGAACCACATTAATGAATTTCTACAGCACGCATGTGTACTTCCAACTTCAATGTATTTGCTAAAATAGCTTGCCTAAAAATGACAAGTAATTTCCCTTCCATGCTCTCTTCTGTGGTGGAACTTGAAAACTACATTTCCCAGACTGCTTTGCCAGAAGGGACAACAATGGCATAAGATAAAAGACAAAGAGAGATTTGGGGGGTTTTCCTTCTGCTTTGGGCACTGGCAATCTCAGCAATGGTGCTCCAGCAGCCTCTGCAGCATAGCGCTCTTGGGATCTATCTGACTCTCAGGATTGCTTATTGAGGTGATGGGACTCCAACCGCAGAACAGCAGCAGCCACCACAAGTGACTTGAAGCTTTAGCAGTCTTGGCAAGTACAACAGCATCAGTGAACCGTGGACTCCTGGGCTCTTGCAGTGTCAGTAGGAGTGCCAGTACCTGGGTTTCTGCAAAGCAGTGGCAGTGGTGATTCGAACAACTGCCGCAGCAGGTGTTCCAGCTGTCTCAGCAGCACAATGCTTGTAAGCTCTGAGCAACAAAACTTTCCCTTGCTTTCTGCAGGTGCTTATTGCTAAATAACACTGCCAGCTTCTTTTTGTTCCACCACACTTTCCATTTCTGTTTGTCTGACTGGGCATTGATTAATATAAGCCCACTCCAATGTACTACTATATTACATACATAATAGAAGATGCAGTAACAGGCATTTGAGAGAATGGGATAAATAAGAAATAAACAACACTTTAAAATAAATTTTAATTTTGTTCTATTTATCAACAATTTTAAAACATTTTTGCTGTCACTAAAAATCAGTAAAAGAGAAATATGATTAAATATGTGTCATTCTTTATATCTTTTACACTTAGTGAAACAGTCGTTTGAAAGTACGGTACAGTACTCCCCCCTCATCTGTGAGGGATATGTTCCAAGACCCACAAGGAATGCCTAAAACCTCTATGTAATATGTTTTTTCCTATACATACATACCTATGATAAAGCATAACTTATAAGTTAAGCATAGTATGACATTAAAAATAATAAGAAAATAGAACAATTATAATAATATACTGTAATAAAAGTTATGTGAATATGGTCTCAAAATATCATACTGTATTGTACTCACCTTCTTCTTGTGATGAAGAAGGAATGGAGCAGGATGTCATGAGATTTCATCACACTCAGAACGGTATGCAATTTAAAACTTATGAATTACTTATTTCCAGAATTTTCCATTAAATATTTTTGGATCATGGTTGACTACAATTAACTGAAACTGTGGAAAGTGAAACAATGGATAAGAGGGGACTACTTTACTATGTTCAGGTTACTGTGATACTTAGCTGCAATGGTTGTCATGGGAGGTAGGGGAGAAAGCCTCACAAAATAGTAGATTCAAATGGAGTAAGAATGTCATTAGCTGTGCTTACTAATCACAATACTCAATTTTCAGTACCAACCACCAATTTGTAAGAGATATTGTTGAAATTTGGCTAGTAAATTTCCACCTTCCCAGATGTCAATAAGTCATTCTCATAAACTAACAGGTGTATGTAGCATTTTATTTTTTTAAACTAAAAAATTTTAAAACCTATTTAAAGACTGCATTTGGAAGATTTTAAAACAAGTTACAAAATTCTGTTCCAAGTTTTTAAAAATATGCAGATACATTTCTGTACAATTTTTAATGTATACACAAACTAATTTTACAATTACATTAGTTTTGGCAACAAAATCACATTACCATACAAAAAAATAATTACAAACATTCAACATGAAATGTTCACTCCATACCATGGGTCTTTCAAAGAGCAGTTACCTTCTCACTCATTACTAATACCAGTACTTTAAAAAGACAAATATTTATTTATTTTTTTCAAAAATACATTAGAGAGCATAGTACCAACAGTTACCTGTTATCACAAAAAAGATAAGCAAAATTAGAACCCTTGTCATTCTGTAAAAGAAAACTGCATAGCTGCCATAAATTTGATATTGTTTCTCGATACTCTACCATTGGATAACGAGTGAACATCAAGTGGTGCAAATGATATTTAGGACCACTCTTCATCTTATTACAAAGGATCACAAAGATTCTTTTAAAATTTTAAAGTTATTCCATACCTGGTAATGTATTTTCTACTATGTTTTAAAGTCTTAATAATAATAATAAAAATTTAACCACATCAATGACATCCTATAGCACTTTTGTGTACTTTCCACTTCAACTTATTTGCTAAAATAGCTTGTCTAAGTGATGAATAAATGAATTTCATGTGTAGAAGTAGTTATGTGATCTGACCCAAAAATCTTTTTCCTCTTCTAGTCAAATCAATGAGTCCAGCACTCTAAAACTATGTTAATAGAGTCCAACACCGATTTTCTCCAGAACACATTGTTATACTAAGACAGTATTTTGCTGCTTAGCAGGTATCTTCTCCAGTAATCCCTTCAGTGACTTGTAAAAACACAGTTCTTCGTATAACTGAAATTAAACCTAGCAAATACCACTGGCTGAAATGTTAGAAATATTGGCACTTTCACTTAACTATACAGTAAACCTTCCACACTGCACAATTTGTTCAAATACTTTTTTTCAAATCTTCAGCAATGTTTTCTATGCATCTTCTAACAGCATTTGCTAACAAACATGATGCAGTTTTTGCCATATTATTTTTCATGAATATTATTATTATTTTTCATATTACTTTTCAGCCAGTTTTGCTCTTGAGAACAGTGTTTCTAAGGGTATATATGTTTGTCTTTACTATTAAGTTTTTTAAACATCCCCCAAAATCTTCTAAACATTAATTTAATGACTTTGTAAAGTCTGAGCTGCATATCATGTGACATTAAACACTGCTTGCTTCACGATATGGATAGTTAGATTTTAAGGTCTTACCAATGAAGTGGTCTTCTGCCACCATTAGAAAATACTTCAAGGCACACCATAGACTACGGGTGAGATTTCTTTTTAATGACAGTGAGTATAAATCCACATTTCAAATAGACTTCCTGACAATTATTTTTGGTTGACCTATTGTCAAATATGATCAAATCATCAATGTTTCTATTTTATAATATAGCTGATAAAGTGCTCATAATATGTTCATTATATTTTCAAATGTGCTTGGATTATTAGTATTATCTTTACTTTGCTTTTTCTTTCAGTCAGCTGTCTGTTATGTAAGAGTTTGTTTACATAAAACTAGACAATGTAATCTATAACTCCTCATAATAAGGCACAGATACTATTCAGTACCTCCAACTCCTAAAGCAAATGAATTCTCACTCTCCCTTCAAGATGCTTTGTATAACTTACAATGCATGTAAATGATATCCTGACATTGCCAGCATCTATCTGCATATTAAATATTAGTAAACTTTAACTTCTTAGATTTTTCAAATAAAAAAATACACATAACAGTTTTGATATCTTCTCAAATACTAATACGCCATCTTGCATATTTCCTAGAGTGCATAAACCCTATTTTTGAGAACACTGTTGAACACTTGATAAATATCAGTTTTCTTCCCCAGCAGAGAGCTCAATTGTACAAAATAAGTAATATTTATATTAGGGCAAACAGAGTTGGTTATTTACATGCCTATCTCTTTCACAAAATTTGAATGTTCCTGGAGGTAAGGCCATGTTGTAGTCATCCATGTGTCTTAATAAAGTGCAAAGTACAACACTTTGAATATATTAAGATGTATTAAGTGCTCAATAACTAAATAAATGTGTTCGATGAATATACATACAGAATGTACCACCATAACTTGCTATGTATTATGTGCAAAACTTACAGGAACTGCAGTATGACAGGAATGATCAATTAACTGCACAAACATAGCAAAATGTATTATTGTTTTTATACATACTCTATGATACCTTGGCAGAAAGGATAACACTCTCTAGAGCTTTTGAAAATATAATATCCCCTGAATATTTGTACTAACAGATGGAAGATAAGGTATAAATAATCCAAAAGTAATTTCTATTTGGATTTTGAAGTTTGTTTCCATATTTATATCTCACTATTGGTAAGCCTAATATTCTATAGGAAAGAATGAACTTCAAACAAATTAGCTATACTATGAAAAGCTAATTAGAAGGAAGTTAAACACAATTTAGTTTCTCTGATCTGTCCCCTTTACTTAACATCTGTGTGTGACCTATCCCACTTTGATTACTCAAACTACATGGAACTTGCCTTCCTTAGACCTTCTCAGATAAGATATGTATAAACGTTGGTTTCCACAGGGATATTTTCTGTCGTTAGCAGGAATTCTCATCAAATAATTTGAAATCAAGTTTGCCTAGGTATTATCAAAAATCAATTTAAACATGTTATGAAATATATTTGCTTCACTAATATTTAAAATTTTGATTTTTTATAAAGCATTTTATTACTTTTTGAAATGTACTATAAACCATTAATGTTTTTCTTGACTTTTTTCAGGTAAGACACCTGAGATGGAGAAAAACTAGCTTTTGATATACAATATTTAGTTATATAATCACTTCTGCTATTTCACAAATCTTTGTATCTAACTCACAGTGCTGTTTTAAAGAAAAAAATAAATAAATTGATGAAAAATGTTTAGAGAAAGTAAACGGAGGAATAATAAATGTAAGGCATTGTTGTATCTTAATGAAAACCTGAAAGATTAGCCTCTCATCTTAGTCTTAATTATTCATGTACCATACATGCCATCTCTAGGTTTATGGGAAGCAGAGTGTTTTGGTAGAAAGAAGATGGACTTATGAACTTTAAAGTCAACCAAGCCTGGATTTGAATCCAATTTCCACATTCTCTAGCTATGACCTTAAGCTATCATTTTCCCTGAATATCAGTTTCCTCATTAGCAAATATGGGGCAAGAGTATTAAATGAGAACAAATATAAAGTGTTTGACACAAAACAAAAATTCTTTAAATAATCCATTTCTTCCTTTTCTTCCCAAACCAGACATTCTCAAATTTTATTGTATTATAGACTTTTTCTAACTAGTAATGATTCACAGCAATAATTTATATTTGTCTATTACATATCAGCTTAAAATTTTTCTTCACATAAACTACTGAATTTAATCCTCGCTGCCACCTTGTGAAGTAATTTGCCATTATCCTAATTTTTCACAGTAATAAACTGACCTTCACAGAAAGTAAATAAATTTGTACAAGATCTTTCAAGTAGTAAGTTACAAAACCAGACTTTCACCTAGATCATCTAGTGTACCACCATTCCATCAAGCTTGCCTTCGTAACTATTAAAAAAGAAATAAATCTAATGATAACAAATAATATTAAATTATTTGCCTAGGCCCAAAGTAAAGTAAGATCATATTTACATTATTACCACTAGTAGTTCTAGAACCTCAGACTTGATTCAATATTTTTATAACAATTTCCTAGAAAATAGCTTTTTATGAAAAAAATTAAAGAATATATGTCTACATAAAAACTTTTAATAGCTATTATGGTTGTTCACGGTGGAGAAAGACTCTCAAAACTTTTAGTACAATTTTATATTTTTCAGTGATACACTAAATTTCCTCAATATTAATTAATTTCTTCAAAAATGATATTGGAAAAATAGATACGTCTAAAATATTGGGTGGTTCGTTAAAACAAGACCCCCACTTCACCTAACCAACTGTGAGAGAATAGTAGATTAATCACTTAAATGATACCAGGGGCCACCTCTCAAGACAATACTTGAATCATTTCTTTGAGTCCTTACCTTCTCCTGCATCTGTTTCTTACTAATTAGAAGGAAACAGAGCATAAAAGTTAAAGGTGTATGGGTTCCATATTCAGATCGCTTAAGTTCAAATCTTGGCTCTATTATTTTAACAAATCCCTTAACTTCAAAAAGCCATTTTCTTCATCATTAAAATGAGAGAAATAAAAGGACTTATATCTCAGAGTTTTTGCAATAATTAAATGATATTGTTCAAGTACTGGTAATATAAGGAGCTAACATTTATCAAGCATTTTACCATATCCAGACACTATGTTAATTATTTTACACACACTTTTTCACTTAATCACAAAACCCTTTAAGTACTATTATTGTATCTTTTACAAATGAGAAAAGTGAGGTCCAAGATCCCAAAACTAATCCATCAGAACTAGGGTTGAAACCCAGGACACTAATTGTAGAGGATAAACCCTTAGGTGATAGGTGGAATAGAAGCTCAATGACTGGCACATAGAAAGCATTTGGTAAATCTTAGCTTGTGTCTATTTCTATTTTATCTAAGTGTCTACTTATTTTACAATTCTAAACTGAATGAAGTAGTTCTCAAATATTACATTCTCATGATTTCTTGTTCTTACCCTGCCCAACACCATCATTCTAAGACAGATTCTTGAGAGAGAAAGAGAGTATGCACATGCAAGGGGGCAAGCATACTAATATTGTGAATTACTTATTTTGAGATACTAATAGGGACCAGATTTGCATATGGCATTTAACCAATAAGAGTCAATTGATGGAGAAAATTTAAATGCATATTACTAAGTGAAAGAAGGCAATCTGAAAATGATACATCCTGTATGATTACAATTATACGACATTCTGGAAAAGGCAAAACTATGGAGACAGTAAAAAGATCAGTGGCTTCCAGGGGTAGAGGGATGAGGGATGAATAGGTGGAACACAGAGAATTTTTAGGGCAGTGAAACTACTCGTATGACAGTACAATGGTGGATACATGTCATTATACATTTGTTCAAATCCATAGAATGTACATCCAAAAGTGAACCTTAATATAAACTATGACTCTGGGTGACAATGATTTGTCAATGGTTCATCAACTGTAACAAATGTACCACTCTGGTGGGGAATATTGACAATGGGGAGGCTATGCATGTGTGGAGGTAGGGAGTAATCCCTAGGAAAATAGGAAACTTGGTATAGGAAATCCCTGTACTTTATGCTCAAATTTGCTGTGAACCTAAAATTGCTCTTTAAAAATCGTCTATTTTTTAAAATTATCATGTAGTAGATCTTGAATAAAGTCTTAAAACCAAAGAATTAACATCATTCTCTCTTACTCTGAGCACAAGTTATTCAATTAAAAATCAACAGTAAAAAGATTTTTTTAAAAAAGTCAATAGGAGTTGTTTTGGGAGTGCAAACATACAAAGTGAAGACTTGAAAGGGATGAAACCATTAGAATGATGGGAGCAAATGACATAGTTTCACAGTGTCAATCTAGGAAAGGCAAAATTATTTTAAATGACATCAGATGGTTAAAAATCCCCAAATGAGAAACTGAAGAGAATTTCAGACTAGAAGGTTTTAGGGTGTGAAATAATTGTGCAAAGTTACCAAGCCAGTTCATGGGAATACTGGGACTAGAAACTCATGACTCCCAATCCAGAGCTCTTTCCACTGTAACAGACTGGGTCAATACAACATGTTTGACTCAAGGCAAATAAACTAAGTACATTGAAGAAAAAGCCAAGAAAAAAGAGACAAAATTGGAAGTCTCTGAGTCACATCCAAGTATTCCAGCAGGTATGGCAAAGAATAACCACAATTTCAAAATGGCTTTACCCAGAAGAGGAAGAAATAGACTTGGGATTTGAAAAGGGATGAAACTTCGGAATTAATGGGAAGTGATGACAGCTTTCCTGTTTGGTAGTTTCAGGCCTGAGTTTTTGTCATTAGGGTAATAATTCAAAGTGCTTTAAAGCCTGGATGGCCATACTAAATAACATAAAATTATGTTAAGGTAACACCTGTTAAGATGAGGTCAATTTTATAATCTGTGCTCCCCAATTCTATGAATTCATATCTAGTTATAACTAGGCAACAAACCCATCTATTGGTTGAGCAGATTTATTTTCTTACTGCATTTAAAAAATCTTTTTATTATGAAAATTTTCAAGCATACAAAAAAACACATAATAGTGTGTAATGAATAAATTTTCTTGTACCTGTCATCCAATTTCAACAATTCACATTTTACCTTTCATATTTTAACTACTGCTACTATCATTCTTTTTTTTTTTTTTTTTTCTTCTGGAATGGCTAACCTGGTCTGAGAGAAACAGAAGCCCCTTTGGGCCAAGGAAAAAGAAAGGATGGAAGAAACGTTTTCTGTCTGTTATTCACTGAGACTAGAACCAGAAAAATTCCAGATTGTGAGGCAAAAAAATAATAATAATAATAATAAAAGAGTCAAGGATAATAAAGTGAAAATCTGTTAGTGAGACAGTCTAGGTACGTTATTTGACAATCAACGGAGCTATTGTCTATGAAGAAGAAGAGCTCTTTAAAGAATTATTTTCCAACTTTTTTTAGTTTAACACAAGAATGGCAGGAAAGGCTGTAAAGCTTCATTGAGATTATAGTTTATAAAGATGGGCTTACCTTCAAGGAGCATAAAGATTAATTTCAACTTGTTTAAGTTCACATGATCACTAACCTACAATGACCTATATGTTTCACTATCTACAAAATTTCAATATTACCGAGTCTCAGTTTATATTTAAAACTCAGGGTTTATTTTTATTTTCCATGTTTTATTTCCCATAAAGTCTGCCTTTTTAAGTGCTCAAGAAAGTTTCCCCATTTTTAGATTGTGAAAATTTAAATTAGAATATAAAATGACTTTTGTTAAGTTCAGTGGTCTTTTTTTGTAATACTGATAAAACTACATATTTCTGGACCTTGGAAGATTTTTTTGGAGTATTTAGAATCTCATCTGTTTCTGGTCTAAACGCTGAAGGCAGAGACTATTAGAAGTTGGCTATGCAGCAAAAAGAATATCCAAAACATCTTGATTGAAAAGAAAATGCAAAAAATGTCATGCTGAATTGTCTCAATTTCTGTCATAAGGTAAAATTAGCAGGTAGGGATAAAAGATGAATTTCTAACAGGAGCAGGGAAGTTAAAAATGAAATAACAAAGTGAGGGCCAACTGAAATTTTAAACCATGAATCTAAACATCAAGATATATGTTCTTTTTCTCATATTTGGGCCCTCCCTATTTAATTTTGACTGCAAATCCAATGGACAGAGATTGTCTAATTCTCTCCTCTATCTTCCTTAGCAAAATGTTATCATATAGCTGTCTCTTATTCCCCATTCTCCCTTAAATGTAAAAAATTTTTTTCAGTCAGAAATATTCCTTCCTACACTTCATGTAAACCAAGTCAAATTATATCTCTGTACAGTCCTATATCTCTGAGGAAATCTTTGCTTCCCCATAGATTTTAATTCAGTCAAAAATTATCACTACCCCACAGTGCCTTTATTTGTCCTGCTTCTCCATAAAGTCTATCTAAGCTCCTGCTCTTCCAATGAACATTTGTCTTATTATACAGAATTTCTACATATTGATACTATTCTTCATCTTTCGGGCCACATATTGTTAAAATGGCTACAGATTCTGATCAATATATTCCTCTCCATTATAGATTACTCAATTTAAGTATCTCTGTTTCCATTGATCCTCATCCCCTACTGATAATCACCTTTCCACAAGACTACATTTGCATAGCTAGATCACTTACCAACTACTGCTTACCCCTCCAAGTTCTGCCTTCTCTACACTCTAATTTCCAGTATCAAATGACCACTTTTGCAGCAAACATATAACAGTCAAAAGGTCACAACCTCATAATTTATCCTGAAACTCCAATCGTTGTGAAAAACATTCCTGATTTTCCATAAAGTTCCAACTATCGCTCCTTTCCAAATGATCTGTCATGGGCTAGTTCTGTGTATCATGCTATCATACACCTCTCCCTATGGCATCCACTCCAGGTCAGTGAAGGTTTTTTCCTCTACTTTCTCAAATTTACATTCCCCTAAAATAACTAGCCAGTATAGAGGAGAAATATTAAAAGTCTCATTATACATCAGCTCTTTGCCATCACCTAATAATACTTTGGTAAGCATCTATTTTCATTCCATCCACAGAAACTACTTTCTCCTTAACATTTGCCCTTCATATAATTTAACAATTAATATCTAGAATAGTAAATTAATAGCTGAAGGTGTTCTAATATATGACTTATTAATAAAACGATTATTAACCTATCTGATCATAGCATTTATTTTAAAAATCAAAATAGACAGAGAATTATGTTTCTTTATCTCAACATAATATACAAAAATCAACTCCAGAGAATGATTTATTAAAAGTAGAAGCACTAACCATAAAAGAAAATAAGTATGACCACATAAAAATTAAGATTTTTCTGTTTATTAGAATACCCTCAAGTAAGTGAAAAAACAAGCTACAGATCAGAAGAGAGAGAATTAATTAGTATCTAGTATATATTAAAAAAATTCATGCAAATCAATAGAAAAGAACCATAAGAAAATTAAAAGAAAAAAGAAAAATAGGTAAAAGATACACAAGAAAAAACACATACACATGTTTACAGCCCCTTTGGTAAACAAGAAAATCCAAATCTAGACCAAAATGAGATACGTTTTATCTATTCATGTGGCAAAAATTAAGAAACCTGACCGTGTGTTAAATATGGATCAACAGGGATATTTTATATATTGCTGGTGGGAGCATAGATGAGTAAGACCATTTTTGAAAAATAATTTAACAATCTCATGCAAAATTGAGCATTTACACACCTTATGACACAGCAATTCCAATTTCAGTATATACCAAAGAGGATGTCTTGCAAATGTCACCGAGACATGTATGAGAATGCTTATATCAGTACAATTAAAAGGGAAACAACCCAAATGTCCATTAGCTGGAGAAAGGACAAATAATCTGTGGTACAGTCACAAATGTTATACAGAAGTAAACATCAACTCTATGAATTACAGTTACACACAACATGGATGAATCCTAATAACAATGTTGAGAGCAAAAAAAAGCAAATTCCAGGAGATAAATACAGCATATTAATGTATTATTTAGTCATATATTTATAAGTGGTAAAGCTGACAAAAAAGCTTATATATATTATTTTTTGAAAAAACAATGGAACAATAAACACAAATTTCAGAATATTGGTTACCACAGCTTAGGGCAGTATTGGTGGGAGTAGAGGAAGAATGCAAAGATAGAAGTAAATTATTTTTAATATTCTAATCCTTTGGTTGGATCTTGGGTTCACAGGTATTCACTCTGATTTAAAATAGCAAATGAGGGATGGCCAGTTAGCTCAGTTGGTGAGAGCACAGTGTTGAAACCAAGGTCAAGAGTTCAGACTCTTAACAGCCAATGGCCAAAAAAAAAAATTTTTTTAAATAAAAATTAAATTAAATTAAATAACGAATGAATGAAAGAGCGAAATGAAAGAGAAAAATGCATGGAACAATGACTGTGAACCCAGTGTGATTAATGAATTCTGTGCAGCTAAAATTCAATTTTTTAAAATGACAAACACTTTAGCACTACTTCTCAAACTTAAGTGTATATATGTGAATGACTTGAAATGAATATGGTGATTCATTAGGTCTAAGATGGGGTTTGAGATTCTGCATTCTAAGCTCTCAGGTGACACTAATGCTGCATCCCACAGAATCTATATTATCCAATCATTTCCAAATATGTGTTGATAGGAAAGCTAAAAAGATCTATGGAGACTATTCAAGTCAACAATAAATGCAAAGTGTGGCTAAAGTAAAAGTTTAAACAAGTATACATATTTATTTGCTCAACTTGAAACCTAATTTTTTTTTCTAAAAAAAAAGGAAGCAAACAGGAAGAAAAAAATAAATAAAAGCACCACCATGTTAGATGAGCATCAGTGACTCTGGAAATTCAGAGACTTGAAGGACAAACTAAAACTAAACTTAATGACCACTGAGTGGGATAATGGGTGCCATATTTTGGAAAGTGTATTACAAGGCTAAGAAATAATGATTTAGTTGCAGCCCATTCCAAAGAGAAGCAGAGCTTGACCAAAACAAAAATACTCGAATTCAGGGTTTACTTTGAAGTGAAAGACACTTTCTTGAGTTACAAAAAACTGAAAGAATATTAAAAATTAACGGAAGATCACTTTGGTATCTTGAGGGTCAGAATAAACAGGTCACTTCAATTTTCCATTTCCTTGCTGTTCCTTATAAAACTGCAATTTGCAATTGGGAGAGCAATCATCAGTGGTTAAGAATTTTCTTGAAAGGAACAGAATTAAGAGATGACTGTCAATGACACATGCATCCAAGAATGCACACAATATAATAAAAAGCCCTATTACCCTAGTAACATTACTGCTGTCAAGTGAGAGTGAGAAAAATGTAATTAAAAAATATCTATTACAATTGCTGTTAATTTCATATTTTAAAAAAATAATGAATATACAAGTAGAAAGTGAAAATGTGTTTGGTTTATCAGCATGATTTCACTAAATGAAATATATAATATCAAAAATAATTCAGGTAGTTTTTACTACTACTAGCCTAGCCTAAGTTCTATAAAAAGAAATTAAAAGGAAAGATTTCTGCCCTTTTTAAGGTCTACCTTTTCAGCATTTTTATAAGATTGTCTCCATTACTAGAAGAGCAAACTGAAGACTAGACTAGAGAAACAAAATAAAATATTTAATAATGAAATATTTGTCATAAAATATTTATGAAGAAAGTAAAAGTCAAATTATTGGGGCAAGAACATTTTAAAGTGGGAACATACTCTTGGAAAAATAGTCAGGTATAATAATTTATTTAGACTTAAGAGAGGCACATTTATCCATTCCATTTTTTCCAAACCCGAATCTAGGTATCTTAAATAGTAAGATACAGTACAGACTTTAGAGTATTAAGATTACACCTTTGTTTCTGTAATAAAAGAATGTTAAGTGTTTTTAATCTTTTGTAGTGATGTTCTCAACCAACTAACCAATGTAGGTATTTCCTGATATTCCCACACCCAAAATATTAGCCAATGGTAAATTTGGTGCCAGAAAACTAAAAGATGATAAAGACTTTACTTTTTAAAGTATTCGTGCTGTAGCCACTATTAACTACAGCTATAAATTACAAGGAAAGAATTTCTAATGAACTATAACAACAGATTACAAACCTGTGCTTAGCTGTCCAAGGCCATTAATTAAGTCATAACACAATACAACATTATCATCATGCTCAGATTGATGAAGGCCCAGACTTCCCACAAAATAACCCTATCTCTATACTAGACTGAGAAGTCATCAGGAGATGTACCTGAATAAAAATTACCCTCGATGACCAGGGCAAAAAAACAAAGAAATTCTGGATACATATTAAACTTTAAGCAGTTAAATATATTCACACCTTCCATGGATTCTACCGCTCTCTGTTTGATTGAGGTTTTGATAGCTTCTTCAGTGTTTTGTTCTATTACTGAAATGTCAAGAGGCTTAATATCAAACATGCAACTTGAAATATGTATAAAATAAAATGTATGGCCTAAAATAATTTAAATTACATCAAAATTATCTTTAATGTTTAAGTGACCACATTTGGTCAGCTTTCCAATCTCTTCAATGCTAACTGGTATTTGTTTTCTACTTCTTATTAGGTCGATTTTTATAATTTGTATTTGTCTAAAAGATCTTGTATTTCTCATAGGTTTCAAATTTATTGTCAGTTATATATAGACTTTTCGTAAAATTCTTTTCATCTTCCATTTTGTCTTCCTTTTCATTCCTATTATTGTTTACTTTTGCTCATTGTCTTCTCCAAAACTTTATAATTGAGGTAAAACTCACATATAATTCACCATTTTAACTGTGTTAAAGTGTACAATTCAGTAACTAATTTTAGCATTCACAAATTTGTATAAATATCACCAATTATCTACTTCCAGAACATTTTCATCATCTCAAAAGGGAACTCCATATAAATTAAGCAGTACTCCCCATTTTTCCATCTGCTGGCCCATCAACCATGAATCTACTTTTTCTGACTCTATGGATTTGCCTGCTCTGGATATTTCATGTAAATGGAATCATACAATATGTGGCCTTTTGGGTCTGGCTTCTTTCACACAGCTTTTTTTCAAGGTTCATCCATGTTATAGTATGTATCAGTACTTCATTCCTTTTTATGGCTGAATAATATTCTACTGTATGAATATGAAACATTTTTATTTATCCATTCAGCAGTTGATGGACACGTGAGTTGCTTCCACTTTTTGACTATTACGAATAATGTTACCATGAGCATTTGTGTACAAATTTTGTGTGAACATACGTTATCAAGTTCTCTTGAGACTATACCTCAGAATGGAACTGTTGGGTTCATTCTCTTTTACTTTATCATCTTCACAAGGAGTTCATCTATTATAACAGTCTTTCCAAAGAACCAGGTCTTAGATTTATTTTTAGTTTTAACTATATTTCGTTTTCTATTTCCTCAGTTTCATCTTTTTAAAAATTCCTTCTTCTTCTATCTTGTACTAGTCTTTATTCTTATTTCTTAAAGTTAGTAGGTTATCCTTTATTTTCCATCTTCCTTAATAACAAAGGACTTCAAGGCTATCAATTTTTCTGACAACTGCTTTAGCTATTTTCCATAGGTTTTAACATAAAAGATTTCCTTTTTCATTGCTTTCTAGGTGACTTCCTATTTATCCAAGAGTCATCTAGGAGTATTTTCTTTACTTTCTATGCAGTCAAGGCTTTTTTTTTTTTTAACCTTTTAGAAAAAAGTTATTATGCCAGCTTATAATCAGAGGACATGCTTGCCAAATTTATGCTTTCTAAAACTGATGAAGTTTTCTTTGTGGCCAAGTACAGAGATGTTCTCAAAAATACTAATGTCAGATTCTACATATATATTAAATACAGTTTACAAAACATTTCTCTTATTGTGTGTGTTTAACAGAACTATCTGGACCTTTCCAACAACTTGTACTTTATGTACTTATCTATTATAAATAAACCTGCTGCACAAAGATTTATGTAGTTATTATCCTCATAAACTGTGCCTTTTATTACTATACTATCCCTTTTTATCTTTTAGTACTTTTAACCTTAAATTCTATCTTGTTTGATATCGATGTTGTTTACTCATGTTTTTCTGTTTTTCTTTCGTTTGCATCTGACAAGTGTCTTTATGCCCGTGATTTTACAAGCAACTTTTCTTCATAACTTTGGTGTTTTTCTTGTAATGTAATTTGGCTGGCTTATGTTTTTATTGTAATCTGATATTATGTCTTACAAAGAAATAATTTAGTCCATCTACATTAAATGTGATTACTGTTGTGCTTAATTATGTATCTTCCAATTACTTTGTATTTATTTTACATTGTTTCCTCATTCCTTTTCTGTATTTTGTCTGATCAAGTGGCTATGCATTCTATTATCTCCTTGTTAATATGAAAATTCCAAGTGATGTTCTATTGCATTAAGGATTATCTTCCCTTTTCCTATTCTAATTAACAGATGCATATATGTAAGAGACACTTTTCCCCCCAAAAAGGCTGTCCACCCTTCCCTTTCTCCTAAATAAATAAGATCTTTAGAATATATTCACTTCCTTCCCTCTTCTGTCCCTCATTCCTCTCTCGATCTCGCACAACTCACTTTCCTACTCTTTTACTTTCCAGCTTCCCACCCCCTCCATCTCCCAGGTTGTTTTTACTTTTCTTTTTGGCAGCCGGCGGATATCCATCTCCTGAATTTTGATGGAACAGCTGACACATTTTAAAATTTCCTTACAGAAATATATTCTTATTTCAAAAGCCTGAAATTACCCATTGTATTACATACTGACATCCACCTATCTCTATTAAATATATACACAGATACGCACACTCACATATGTACTCATATAATACACACACACCAAAAAAAACTATTTATGCTTATTATCTACCACTATTTTCTTTCCTCTTCATCTTCCTCATCTTGAAGTCTTTGTTCTGGTTCATATGTTATTTGCTTATAACCTAGTGTCAGGCATTTTCTCAGATGAGGCAGTATATACTCTGAGTTCTTGGATATCTTTCAATGTTTTTCTTTCACCTTCACTAGCAAATGACAGCTTCCTGGGAATTGAGATTCTTGGATTGTAGTCATTTTCTTTTTGCTGTCTGTAGATGTTATTCCACTATCTTATAGCTTCCAGTGTTGCAGATATGCAGATATGAAGTCCTATGATACTACGATATTTTTTTCTCCTTTACAGGAATTTGTTCTACTTGAGAGTTTATGTTTCAGTTCATTTTTAGAATTCAGAACTTTTATTAGGATATGCCTTACTGTGTCTTTCTTTCCATCAAGACCATAAATAAGTAAATCCTTTTAATCCACAGACTGATCTTTCTTAATCACAGAGAAATTTCCTTTTAGCATTCATTTAGTTATACCTCTCCTTCATCTATTTCAATTTCGCCTTCTGTAATTCCTATTAGGCACGTTTTGACTTTTAGATCTATCCTCCAAATCTCATCTTTTTATTCAAGATTTTCATATTTTATTCTTTTCTATGTGCTTTGATGTATTTCTGCATTTTGTCTTTCAGTTCACTAATTCATGTTTCAACAGTGACCATGTTCTCCTTCAATTCATCCACTGAGCAGTTCAACTGACATATTTTTCTTAATATCTGAAATTCTTTCTTGTTCTTTATTCAAATTTCCTTAAATGCGCCTTTCCTCCCACCCCACCCCCCATTCAGGTTTCATCTATTTGTGCCATTAGTACTAGTTTGCCTGAGGTGTGTACTCTGATTTTCCTACCTGATCTCCCTCTCTTGCTTGCTACTGGGTCTTCTTAATGCATTGTTATTTTTTTTGTTGATAACTCACTGGAGCTCAGGTCTGGTTGTTGGAGTACCCAAAATGGCAGAAGTAGCACAGGTAGTGAAAAGCAAAGGTAGACAGCCTGACAGTTCCTTTCAAAGGCACATGGAGGAAGATCCCTGTTGATCTATCTCTATTTCTTTTTAGCCTCAGGGACAGAGAAGACTCCATCAGCACATGTAGCCACTTTGGCTTTTTAGCTAGTTGTGGGGACGTGGATACTTGTAATGAGTAAATATTGATCTTCTCCAATAGGGGTTCACAGAAGGCTGAAGCCCAAGCCCTTCTTTCCAATGTCTACTGCTTTCTGATCTTTACTTCTGGCCTCTAACACTGTTCTCTAGTTGTTTGCCCAACTGAAGGTAGAGGAATTTCAAGCAGTGTTTCTCTGCCCAATGTATCATGGCAGTTGTTCACAAATCTCAGCAGCCACTTGATTCATAAAGGTAGGCAACTTGGAATTGGAAGTGAAGGAGAAGATAGCCATGTATAGGTCACCTTGTCTCTAAAATCCTTTAAAAAAGTCTGGGGGTGGCGTGGGGTATGTGGGTCTGAGGTGTGTCTGGACTTCATAATAATTATTTCCAAGAATCAATAGTTTCCTCAGAAAGCATATTCCTGAATATATAAAAATGAGAATATGTTCTCTGTATGCTCTTAGACTCAGATCCCAAAATATACTACAGCTATTAATGACTTTAAGCTTTAATGCAATTCTAGTTGTTTGTTTTTGTAGCTGGCCAGTACTGGGATCCATAACTCTAGTTTTAATTATTCCAGGACATAATTATCTTTTGTTTTGAAAACAACTTCAAATCAATTTGCTGTAGTTTCAGTTAGCAGAAAGACAAACTATGACTTTGGCCAATCGGATAAGTTTCCCAATGTCTACTAGGAAGTATTACAAATATGAAAAAACATGTCAGCTGTAATATAAAAATTAAACATGTGTCCTACATGTGGTTTACATGACACTACCCTCTATATTGTTCAAAGCCCAATTACCTTTCTTGTTTTCTAGAAGAGCTAAGGATATAATATCACTAATATTAAAGTATTTAACTAAACTAGAATTCTAAATAACTCAGATAAGGTAAAATAAGCTAAAACTCCATTTTCAATTAAGTGAATTTTTATGAATATTCTTTTCTATAAGAATTAGAAAGTGCACATAAAATGATCAAAATCTCAACTGCAATCTATGAAGTGCAAAAAATACCATGCTTTGTTTGTCCTACTATCCAGATAGGAATCATATAGGTATGAAATTTAGGTTTGTTCCTTGAATCAGTAGGTAATGTAATTCTGTGTATCTATTCAACACAATATCCTGAATTGATTGTAGGATATTTACTTTACCATTGATAGGCGATATCAGATATGTTCCTTTTCTGAATTACGGTAAATATTACTTTTTATTCAAACTTCTGCCATGACAGAATTTCGTTAAGTATCTAAAAGGATAAAAGATCATGAGCATGTGTAAAAATGTTTGGGTATTGGAAAAGTATAGAGAAAGCCTATAATGGGTAATAACCATTTTAACAATGTTAAATTTGAAACAGAGTTAGTAGAAAATAAGCAAATGAATAGCCTGGTAAGCAAGAATTAAGGTCATCTTCCTAGGATAGATGCAAAAAAAGCCTGATCAATATTCACTGAATCCATCCTGTGTGCCAAGTACTCTGCTAAGCACTAAGATGACACGGATGAGTAAAGCATGGTACCTGTCCTTAAGGAACTGCAGTTCAGTGTAGTGTATTTCTAAATGTTACCTTTCCTGAATGATAAGTCAAAGAATTTGAGTTATGACTTAAACTGCATCTAAAACACCAAACTGAATTAAATTCACTTTACACCAGACATTTACATTTTTGCATAGTAAAACTCATCATTGTACATGTATGGGATAGAAACGAGTATGCATAACCTGAAAGCTCAGAAAAACAACCAACATTTATTTTTGGGTCTTACATGCCTTGATAATTTATTTTATGATAAATAATGATACTGTAAAGTAGAATATCTGAATTAGAAGGTTCATTTTTTTCCCCATACTGCTTTTTAACTCAAATCACCCCTTCAACATAGTATTCCCTTGTTCTTGATCCCTTTCTATAACAAACAAGATTATTGAGCATGAGTTTTCAAAGATACTTCTCTGAGGGTTGGATATATAAAGGACAGTGAAATGGAAACACTTCTGTTGAAAAGACTAGGAACCACAGGATTTCAAAAGAACAAGAAAAGAATAACACTGACAATGAACCTGAAGGGGAAAGGTGCCATGCATGAACTGAATGTTGATAATTATTCTAACCTCACAATATATTTTTTCAGTTATTGAAGCATACAAAATAATTATTGCACTATATTTCCTAATGCAATAAAGTGAGAATCTGAAGAAAATAGCACAGACACTATCATCAGGAACAGTAAAGACACCTAAGTGACAGTATGGCACTTTCATTATTCTTTGACTCCATTCATACAACTCATATATGTAATAGAGCTCAACAATATTCTCTCTTAAAAACTTTCAACGTCTTTAATAGCTTGTAGAAAAAGGTTATACACGTATATATGTATACATGGAGTACATGTTTGTATTTGGTTTGAAGACATTTAAATTATTTGAAATAAAAGTTCACCTTAAAAGTTACTATAATTCTTTTTCCCTCACTCATGCTGGCTATCCTAAATATAATCCAAACACATGTACACTGACTTTACCTGAGTTGATCATTTGAGCCTATCACTCTGACAAAAGTGCACTTATATACTATCAAATAAAACTGAACCTTTCTTTCAGTATAGTGACAAGTCAAGGAAAAGTTAAAAGTCATATAAGAAAGTCTATACTGTATGAGTACTCCACTTTAAGCCTGGTAGAGCCTGATTTAAAACTCTACGAACATGGGAAGGAAGATATCAAAGGCTAAATTACATAACGAAAAAAAGAAAATCATGGTGTAAGTTATTTCACCCCTTATATCCATCAAATCCTGAGGAAAACAGGTGTTTTCTTGTATTTGAAAACTGGACAGCAAAAATGTTTATAACTTACATCATAAATGCCCCCAAAAACAATAATTTCAGAATTGGGTGGCACACAGTAGGCACTCAATAAATGGTTTACCACATAGGTTATTGTGCTAAATTGCATTTCTTTGTAATGCACTTAAACTTACTGCCTAATTCTAGGTTAGTATTGGTGATCACGTTTTTGTGCCAAAAGCATAGCAGTCTGTATCTCAAACTCCAGGTGGCCCATAGTGAAGCCAGCTATTGGTTTCTGAAAACAAATGGAAGGGCACAAACAACAAACAATAAACATAAGGGCCTTCCAAAGTCAGTAGAATCTGCCACAGTTTTAATGTTCTCTTTCTGTTCTGCCTCACCCTTATTTCTGTATGATCCCTAGTTCTTTGTTACTCAGTCTGGTTTGATTTATTTTTCCTTTTAGATCTCTAGCTTCCCAGTACTCCCAGTATTTAACACTTCCTTTGACCTGCTTCTACTCATGATTTCCACAGCCTGCTTTAACATGTTACCCAGGTACTCTTTTGTCCATGGAACCAAATCAGGCAGTAGCTTCTAAGTCCATTCACTAATAAAATCATAAGCCAAATTCTCTCCCAGCATTTGTATTACTAGACTGAAGAGTTAAATTTTAAAAACAGACTACCATAGCAACCGTTCTTCCCACTTACAACTCTTTCACCTTGTGCCCTTCTCTAGAACCTTCTCTAAGCTTACTATGCTTTTCTTGAAATAAAATTACCAGTACTAACCTGGGAAAGCACTGAGTGAAAATGGTCCCAGAATAAAGACCTGATGAGGTGATGATTACCAGCTTTGTTTCTCTAGAACTGGCCTTGAGTTTGAATTCTCACTTGTTGTATATTAGCTGTGTGACTCTGAACAAGATACTTACCCTTTCTGAGCCTTAGCTTACCTTTAAAATTGAAATAATAAAGGTACCTATCTCATAGGATTGTGGAATTAACTAAAAAATTGCAGATATACCAATGCCTGGTACAGAATAAACTCTCAATAACTGTTGCCTACTATTGTTTTTGTTATTGTTGTTAATGTTATCGTTTAGTACAAGGAGAGAATGCATTTAATTTTTTTTCACTGTGCCTTCCACTAATAATTCTACTAGTTTTTCTGGCACCAATGTCGTTAAGAGTTTACAGTAATTCCTCAATATACCAAGTTGGATTTCAGTTAACACTCTAAAATCAGCTTCCCTTAAGCACATTTAAAGTATCTTTTCATTATTTGCATACATTGAAGCACTCATACCACCCACCTATTGTGCCCAAAGGTTGATCTAAAATTTTTCTTGCAATTTCTCCTTATTAGCTAGACATTTAGTAGACTAGAATAGCTTAGCATTACCTAATATATTGGAGAGTTTAATTCTCTCTATAAGGTGATTTGATAAGATGTTATACGATAAGTACAAAGAACTGGAGCTGTGGGTGGTTATGGAGAAGGAGGATTTAGGATTCTACAGCTTTCTACAGATTGCTGTTTCCATTTTTGAATAGGTAGTGTTTAACAGCTTTAAGCCTCTCACTACCACTCATACTAGCAAAAGGCATGTGAGTCACTTAAAAAGAAACAGAGTGAAATTTTAAATAAATGCTTTGAGGTTATCATTAAATAAAGATCCATCATGTAGGTACATATAAATTGTGCACAGTTGCTTCTAAATACGACAGGCAGTATTTTCAGTTTTTTCTAACACAGATTCTTTCCATTATCCTGCATCAAAATAAATCATCAAATTTGTTTCCATATCTCATCATTCCTTCTACGTAAACCCATCCTTGGATGGGTATAAAGGAGGATCAAAAATCAAATGCAGTTAGATAAAATTACTGATCTTATAAGATCTGTACGGAGATGGTTCCTGATTACTCAAAGTATATCTATTTTTAGCTTAGAGAGATACAAAAATCAAGTTTACCTTTTTTCTTTGAAGAAATATATTTATCTATATATTTTATAGAATTAGAAAATGACTGTGAGTTAATTCATTCTGTTATTACCTGCTTTCCCCAGTTAAATAACTTTATGCTGGATAAAACGCAGAGTCAAGTTTATAAATTCTATAACCAGTATAGTTCCCTGAGTTAAGGTGAGTTGGTGAAAAATTCATTAAAATGAATTAACTAATAAATATAATAAAATTAACAAATTTATTATACATACCAACTATAAAAGATTGTAAGTGCTTAATATTATATATCTACACTTATACACTACTGTGCTGTGTTTGAAAGCAATTATCATTAAAATGAGACTTTTTATCAAGGACTAAGAGTAAAAAGCTAACTCAAATATTTTACATAAACTCTTTCCTGTAACATCACTTCACGTAACCCTACCAAGCTATAACAAAGATTGAAGTGTTGAAGGAAACATACTCATATTATTAGAACTGAAAGGGACCCCGAAGGCGAAGAATCTAAGGTGGTGATCCTCAGATTATGTGACATGCCCAAGATCACACAACTAGTCAGTGGCAGCACTAGACACAGAACTGTACTAACACTGTATTTAAGATTTTTGACAATGTGCAATAAAGTAAAAGAGCTGAAATTAATAGTTATATGAGAGACTGAAAAGGTAGATGTTGTCCTTTAATGACTTCTACTTGATTTTATATTCCTAGGAAAATAAATTTAAAATACCGTAAAATAGTAAAAAATACTTCTACTGATTAGAAGTAATGAAAACTACAAAGATAATTATGCTTTCCCTTAAATCAAGATAATGGAAAAGACCATTTTTTGTATCTAAAGGAGGCCAGAGATTTGAAAATGTGTGACAGTGAGACAGAGAATGTGTGTCTGTGTAGTGGTGGTTTTTGTTTGTTTTGTTTTGTAAATTGTTAGAAATTCTTCTAGTTTCCGTTTGCAATCGGCGTTCCAAAAAATGAGGGTACACATAAGATGAATTTCTGATAATTTATAAAGCACTGAAGTATAAATAAGTAGATCTCTAGAAACTTACTGATGACAAGAAGAAAATGGGTACCAAGAATTTCAAAACTAAAAATCCAAATCTTTTTAATAATATGTTGAATTAGAAATAAAGAACACCTGAAAAAAACCCAACGAATCTCAAAATTAACTGAAAAGAGATTAAATCAATTCACCCAACTCTCTAAACTGTGTGTATATTTTTCCTAAAGTGCATATTCATGAGCTGACAGTAAAGACAGGCTGACTGCTTTGACTATAGTTCTGTTTACCTCATACTGTCAAGAATGAATTTTGACACTCACAGTATTAATATTGCTATTTTTATTGATATAATTAGCACTGCTATAAATTATTCCTCGGCCTGCCATATCTAAGTATATCATTACAGTCAGCAATATTCTTTTCCTTGTATGATGCCTTGGAAATGGACTGCTGGACCAAAGAACCAAAGTGACCTCATGATGTGGAAACTGCTGAAAAAAACATTGCCCTGTCAATAAAGACTACTGTTTTGTGTATGACTTCACTAAACAAACTAGTTTATATTTGTTTGAAACTAAAGTTTCTCACCAATCTGCTGTTTCAATTTCACATCACACCATATTGTACCTAAAACAGGCAATCTGGATTCCTGTTGCTACTTTTTTCCCCCCCAAACAGCTGAAGAATCGTTTGAAATACAATGCTTGAATATATAAAGCAAAAGAATTAGACACCCAAAATTCAGAATGGGCGGGTGAAAATAAGTGTGCTTGAAACCATTTGCACAGTTGCTAGTGGGTGGCCCACTTATGAGTTTTTGATCATTACATGAAAGCAAAATCAAAACATGTTATCTTGACTCTAGATCACATCAGCTGTGACAATAACCTTATCTAGACCTTGAATAGTTTGTTCATAAAACAAAGTGAGGTGACTGACCCAGTGCATATTCAACACAGAGTATGAAGGCCAAAACAAAATGACAATACAATTCAAAACAAGTTTGCAGAAATTTTAGACTAGTATATTAAAACCTTTCTTTGTCTCTATCACTTGACAGATGGTTAGCCCTCACACAGCCTAGTATCTCTGGCAAAGAAATGACTGTGCCTAGCCAATAACACCCCAAATTTTGACTTAAAATGCACTGTACACATGCTTAGACTTACCTTACAAATATGAATATTAATAGAATTAGTCATGCTTATTTCATTACTATAAAAATTTGATAGATGTCAAGATTTTATCTTTTGCTCTATGAATACCTCTTTTTGAAACTCTCAGCTATCTTATGCAGATCATTCATTTTATGAGCTGCTTGATAATCATGCTTTTGAAAAAAACTTTCAAAATAACATTTTAACTTAAAAGCATTACAAAATTTACAAAGATTTAAGTAGCTGTGATTCTACGTTACTCAAAGGAACAAAGTGGGTTAAAAAAAATCACCTGAGAATTTTGAATGCATTCCATGTCAAGGACCACAAGGCAGGACTGAAATTCCTTATCCAGACTAAAACATGTCTTTATTCAAAAATTCTCATATGTAAATATGTACTCACACATACACAAATACTCTTTGAGCAACCATCCTTACTAGAAATAAGGAAAGTTCTTAGTTTTTAGCATTCTATTAACCACTTTGCTCTTTAAAAAAATACTCAGTTAAAATAATACATTCCATTAGTTATAAAGTCTCTGTTTCCTCCTAAATCTTTCTATTTATAGCTTTCGGATGTTGGCAAGTCTGTGTATACAAATAGCCACAGGCAATCACAAAGTGCTCTAAAGTGCATCAGTATGTACCCTTTGTGGAAGAAGTTGATTATGCTACAAATTAGCATAAACAGATACCAAATGTAGGTACAGAGATACAGGCCCCTCCATAGCATAGGATGGGAGGACTGCAAAAGGGAGGATTGTGTATTTAAAAAAGCTATCTCATTTAAGGACTGAACTTGTATTTTGAGAACTAGGAACTAGGTTTTGGAAAGGTAAGACACCCACTACTTAAAATCACAAACAGCATTAAACCATATATACTCATTTAACCAGGCAACAAGTATCCTTCTGCTAGAAACCTAGGAATTCTACACCTAAAGACTAAATGATTAGACTTAAAGTCATGCTAAAATGTTCTGTAATGTTCCTCTTGCATTACAAATGGTCTATTAAATCAGAAAAGTGCCAATCAAATGCTTCTGGAAAAAAAGGTTTAAATAACAAAGCAGGTCTCCCACTTTCTCTTTAATGTCACCTATAAATTAATCACAACAAATTTTCATCTTCTCTTGATAAAACCACAACTGAAAAAAATTTACGTACTTTATTTCTCAGATATATCTCTAAAACAAATCCTAACCAAAAATAAACAGATATTCTAGCTTTTGTTTTATCGAACTTTGCTAACAAAACAATGCTACATAGGAATTTCACAGTAAATTTCAAGACACAAGATTTTTTTAAATATAAAGAAACATTTATTTCAAAGACATGCTTAAAATTATGAAAAAATAAAACTCCTATCTGTCGAAAAGACCTACTAAACTATATGGAGAACGTTTCATGATGATAACAAAAGGTACAAATAAAAAATAAACTAAGCTTTTCCTTTCCTATCACTGGCAATTGGTAAACACCTTCCTCCCCCTCAAACTTCCATAATAAGCTCTTTCAAATCATAGTTCCTAAGACTGAGAAAGCAACTGGGTTTTAAAGTTTCATCCAAAAATCTCCTCTCCTAGCAACCTGAAACACAAAAAGTGTACGTGACATTTGAATGTAAGCTCCAAATGGTTACGCAACTTTTCTTTCTTGTTCACCGTTACATCCCAAGTGTCTAGAACAGTGTCTAGAAGAACAACTTGATGAATTTAACCATCCATTTCAGAAAAACTTGATTATTTCACAGAATAAAGTAGAGCCCATCAAGCTCCACCTCCATATTCCAAATTTTTTAAAGAAATCTCTTCTTACCATTTATTCTGAAGATATTTGGAATAATCTGTTATTAATTTATAAATCATAGATCCTTTACAGGAACTTAGATGTAGCTTTCATTGCTCTTCTAAAATGACTTAATTATTAAGTTTTTTATTAAAAAAATCCTAGGAAGTCCAATTTGTCTAGAAAGTTTTCTGAAGGCTTTCACTAAACAAAAATAATTCATTTTCAATGGTTTTTCCTTAGATTTTCTTCCTATACCAAGTAGTCAAATTCTTATTAATTTGATAGCAAAGAATCGGATATTCATGGGTCTCAAAAACTTTCTGACCTAACTACATATGAAACTGGCAGCACATCAACTAGTAGTTCTAAACACTCCCTCCACCAATTATAACCCTCACATAAAAGTTTCTCTTTCCTCTAGTATTCCATTTAATCTAATATTGTCTTTCAGTAGCTAGACAATGTACACATGATCTACAGCTATATTTTCCTGGTGCATGTAGTAGTAATTTTAAAACACTGGCCTGATCTTCCCATGAAAAATGCCTGTATTCCACTGGTCTGAAAGATCTTAAATTTCAAAATCAAAAATAGCCCACTGCCCAACTCACTTAAGCAGCTTATTTCTAGAAAACTCACTTTTCTTCTTCTCACCTCTTTACTTCGGCACCATGTGTTCTCAAATTTGGGCTCAATGGAAATCACAACTCCAATCTTGGAAATTAGATTTTGAGCACTGCACAGTAACATCAGCAATTCTTCAAGAACAGTTTTAAGACCTTTCTTGGGAGATGATTAGAGAGACAGCACAAGGGTGTCACCTTGTACTATATATGCACCAACTTTGATAAATTCTGATTAAGAACGACAAAGAGCAAAGGTATGAAAATCGATGTAATTTTTTTTTTCTTAGAAATGTAGATATAAGTAGTTGTGAAGCAAAAAAGCAGAGTAGCCAAATCTTGACTGGCCAAATTTATAAGAGGGTGGGTGGGGGTGGCAGACCCATCTAACTATTCCCACAAAATAGCAAAGGGTATTTGGGATTGGGAGCAAAAACAAGAATGAAAGCAAACCATTTAAGAATTTAAGTTAATGATGACTGGTTATCATTTACATTTAGTGTTTACAGCTATAGAATTTATTTACAAATGGTAATTATGTTTCAAAACTTTCAAGTAACAATAGTAACTTTACAATAGAATTCACTTGAAAACACAATGGGTGAATAAGTGGTCATTGATAATTGTACTAGCTGAAATTTACACATACATGGCCACGCAGTGAGAAAACTCGATTTAGCAACAGTTAGGTATTTTTAACGGTAAAAATTAGCGAAGACAATTTGCACGAGTCTACAAAGATAGCAGGTTCAATTTAGCTTAGGCCAACGCTAATTCTGAGGACAGTACTACACCCGCAGTCTTCCAAATTAACTTCCTGTTTCATTCAGATTTTTATTGGAGAGCTGTCAACCTGCTAGTGACCTCATTCAACCCGGCTCTGAGTAAGACATCAGCGGATTACCGCGCTAGGAGGTGTAGCTGTACGCCATATTGTGTTTTTCGCTAATGTTTATGGTGTGTGTGTGTGCCTCGCATATGTTTGTGCAAGTGTGTTTATCAATAGAACTTTTAGAAAATCCCTGCATCCTGCCTCTTCAGCATTCCTAAAGAGGATCACAGCTTTAGGGGGCGGATGGGGGGACTGAAAGCCACGTAGACAGGAATGCATTAAACGTAAGAGAGACCTCATTTAAACTTTTAAAAACCTTGTTTTGTCTCGGGAATTAAAGAGCGTTAACATTTTTTTAATATTTCCAAAGTGGCCCAAAGGAGGAGAGAAAGAAGGAAAAGTGTCCTCCCTTCCCAAGCCCCCTCCTCTCTAGTCGTAGAAGCGAAGCAGGCGGGGGCCGGTAGCTCCGGCGTCGGGAGAGGCGTCCAACGGCTCTGGGGCCAGGACACCTACCGCCCCCCAGTTCTCTGAAGACGCTCCAGAGACCGCGAGAGCCACGGCAAGCAGGGGAGGGCGAGAAGGGAGGGGACGGAAGACAAGCGGGTGCCTCTAGCAGCTCCTGAGCCCCGGCTAGTCCCCCTCAGCTCCTCTTCTTGGAAGCAGCAGCTCCAGGCGCGGGGAGTAGAGAGAAGAAGGCAGAAGACACGTTTCCAGCTGCGGGACGCCCCGCCCGCTCCCGGCACCCGGGGACCCTCCCGCGCTCCCCCACAGCCCCTCCGGGTCGGGCGAGGCCAACGCCTGGAGCAAGGAGGGGCGCCCGCGGGAGGGGGCGCGAGCGGGGCGGGGCGCGGGGGCGCGCGCTCGGCCGGCGAGGGCCCGCGGGCTTGCCACTCCGTAACTCGCTCCCCCAACCCCACCCCGCTCCCCTCCTTCCCCGTCCCGCCGCCCCCATTCCCAGCGCCTCGCTGACGCCTCGTCCCCCTCGGCACGCACACACCCCTCCCGCCCGTCCCACAACAAATTAGAGTTTTTGGCGTTACCTCCTCGCGCTCTTTAATCTTCTTTCCTCAACTCCTAAACTTCCCCCGCCCCTACTGCTTCGGCAGAAGGTCCACATTGGGCGCTTCACGCCGCGAATATTATATCTTCCCCCACTATTGGGTGCTTCTCACGCCACTCTTAGTTTCAAAGAGCCAATAAGAATGGAACCCCCCTCGTGAGGTTGCCTCCCATAAACAAAATGCACTTTTCCTCCTCCCCTCCCCGGCCCCGCCCCCATCCACCCCTTTCCTCATCTTTATCCCGCTTCAATTGGTCCAGGAAAGGCCCAATCCGCTATTTTAAACATCCATTGGGGCACGGAAACTTCGCTCAGAACATAGTTAACAGGTGATTGGTTAACAGTCCTCCCGCTTCTCCTCCCTCTGCCCCCCTCTTCGCCCACTCTAAAAATGTCAGTCGTATCTCGTTGTTCAGTGATCCCAGAGGTAAAAGTCTATTGGTTGAGAGAGTCCGTCATATGGGACTGAAGTGAGCTATGATTAGCCGAAACAGACACTATCATGTTAGGTTGTTTATTCCTCCGCTCCTCCCCGTTTCCTCCACGCCCCCGCCTCCTCCCTGCTGCTTTTACTTTCTACGCATTTCTATTTCCTCCTTTATTTATTTATTTGTGATAAACTTAAATGACCCGGCGATGGGGGCGGGACTCGAGGAGAAGCCGGAGGATGACGAGCGGAGGCCTGGGGCCAATTGCCGATTGGGCAGCGGGGTGAGGGGCAGCGGCGGTGGCCAGTGAGAGGCAGGTGTCTGGAGCGCGCTAGGCCTATGAGCCGGGATGCCCCAGCGGAGGCGGCGGTTACCCGCTGTCTGGCGCGGCGAGCCGAGCGGGGGGAGCCGCCTGAGGGGAGAAGGGGGTGTTGCTGTCGCAGACGTCTGAGGCAGTGGGATGGAAGCTGGATCCTGGGCGGTGGGAGGGAAAGCGAGAGAACGGGTCTGGCGTGACGGCGTCGGGCGAAGCCACACTGGGTCAGGCTTGTTTCCAGCGGTATGGGGCACAGGTTGCCGGGGCAGGTCACCAGAAGCCGCGGAAGCAATGCCAGTGCCCAAAGGGAAAGTGTATTCGTTCAGAAGGTTTAGAAAGATACCACGTAAAACAGTTTGGAGTAAGCCATCCTTAATATGAATGACGATTTATTATCCTGCCAGAAGAAGATTATGTTTCTTATTAATAAACGCCTGAAGTACCAACGACCCAACCGGAGCCCACAAAATTCAATATCTGGGGAGCTAGAAGGAACAAATAAAGCAACACGGAAAATTAAATGCGGTGCAGCTGCTTCAATAAAACCTTCATCCTCATCCATTTGTCACACGACATAGCATCCCCCCAGAGCCAAATTCTTACCAGATATTGGTCCAGTATTCAGGCACTGGGGGAAAAAAATGAGGCTCAAGGCCATCAGGAAGCCCAGGATAGATTCCTAAAAAGGATTTCATACAAGGGCTAAGATGGGGGGTTGGGGGGGGGAATTCCTTTCAGTATACAAAGAAGAAAAATAATTTCTGCCAAAATAAGTTGCCCTTTTTAGGGAACGAATAGCAATAATTTATTACAAAACAAGGGGCTTTATCAAAAATAGCGTGCATACAAAAATATACCGTATTTGCAATTTGAAAATGACATTGTTTACAGGACTTGGATTTGATGTATAGTTTCCAATAGACTTGAAGTGTCCTGGATTTTAACTTAGGCTTTCTCGGGACACACAGCATGCTTTCTCAAAAAAATGCCTGGCTTTGATTAGAGGTCTTTGTCAGAACCTAAGAAAAATAAATTGACCCTGGTGAAAAAAGTGTGCAAGGTCTTGACCTTATTACTATCATTAGAACTATCTTTTGAGGACTGTATGTATGAGGCTCTCGGAGGCCAGAAAAGTATTGTGTAAGGTGTGAAATTTGAAGTCCAGTAAAGTGTACAAATTGCTAGTGAGTCTGGAAGCCAAACATTTTTGAATTTTATGCTCTTAGCTAAAAAGTGATGTAGTGGCAGTAATAAGTATTCCATACAGAACAATCAGCTTCACCTGAGAAAATTCAATGATATTTAACAAAGGTGTTCAAATAGTTCATCCCATAATTTCTCCAAGTGGCAATAGCCACTCCCAGCAAGTACTCTTAAAATCTGTCTTTTTCGACAAATTTTAAAGGTATTATTCAGCATATTGACATGAGAGTTGTTAGGATTATAAGGCATTAGGAAAGTAGTGTAAAATATTCTAATTCAGATCATAGTGATAAGATGAGGTTTGCTTCCCCTATTTAAGATGGTTAAGTACTTTATGTCCATTTCTCCAGGTGTTAGAATTGAGTTATAATGCTTCTGTGTCTAAGGAATGCCTCTATCTTCATATTTACATTACACACATACATAGCTTGACAACCTCCTCCCTCCCCTTACCCCAGATACAAACACTCCAAAAGATGTAGCGAGAATTCCAAATTATGTGGAGGGGCAAGAGACATGTTTTCTTGGTTAGCAATAAGCAGAATTGAGAAAAAGAATAAAATAAAAATGATGTGGCAAGAAAGCAAAGGAGGATAATGAAGTCAAGGGAAAAATTAAAGAAAATGTAAGTAATAGTGGTGATTGCTTACAGAAGGATTTTATAAGCAACTTCTGTTAATGCCCTAATCTTTTGCCTTCACACATTATAGATTACAGTCCCAAAGGATTCAAAAGAGGCTAAACTATTAGTAAAAGTAATATTCCTATGTTACAAATGCGAAGAGAGACTTCCAATGTTTTATCCAACTGAAGTCACAAGTGGCAGAGCTTGTTTTTAAACTCAAGTCTGTCTTCCTCTTTTCAGTATATTTACTCATTCATTCAACAAATATTAAGTGCATATTCTTCATATTAAATATATTTACTGGACGTTTAAATTTTCCAGGAACTTAGAAAGTAAAGATACAAGATTTGACATTTTCTCTAAAGAGTTCACTGTGTCTTGGAAGAGAGAAATAAAAGAATAAATTACTATGCCGTGTACACATGCAGCATATACAACATGGGAATACAGAAGAGACAATGACTAACTCTCAGAAGTTGGGAATATTTCTAACACACTGAACACATCACTATACTGAATTCAAAAGTAATCATATCAGATCCTGTTTTCAAGGGGCTTAGATTCTAATAAGGGGACCAATTAGATGTATACATAAAAAAAAATACCACTAGCCAAAACTATACTAACCAAAATGGAAAGAGCCTTAATAATGGAATAAAGTGGGCCGGCCCGTGGCTCACTCGGTAGAGTGCGGTGCTGATAACACCAAGGCCACGGGTTCGGATCCTATATAGGGATGGCCGGTTAGCTCACTGGCTGAGCGTGGTGCTGACAACACCAAGCCAAGGGTTGAGATCCCCTTACCGGTCATCTTATAAAAAAAATAAAAATAAAAAATAATGGAATAAAGTGCTAAGGGATATCAGAAAACAAATATTATTTACATCTTGAGAAGTGGGGGTAAGAAATCAGGGAAATTTTAATGTAAGAAGTGACTTTTGAGATGGTTTTTGGAAAATGTTAGAGAACTTACCCCCTTCCTCACATACAACCACATATGAAATACACATAACTTGATATTTTTAGCCATTTACTTAACAGGTACTACTTTTCTATACATGAGCTCTCTAGTAATCTGAACAGATAATAACCAATAAAAGAATATTAAAAATGAAAGTCTTCCTCTCATAGTGACATAAAATTAAGCAACATATCAAAATTTGTCAGGAAAATATGCCAAAAATTAAGATGAGACAATTCACATCTAAAGCACCTTAAGAGGTATTTCTGTAAATCCATATGTAACCCAGATGTTAGACAAGTTATTTTTCCCCTGGCATCTTACATAAAATTTGCCTTGAACCATCAAATCTACAATATGGTAGAAGTCTTAGGTCTTTATATTTCACTGGATTTTCAGGGGTTTATGTTTTCTTGGTTTCCCGTACACCCAGACTCTCATTTCCATGCATGGGTTATGCTCTCTACCAAGCCATTGATTTAAATGGGAAATTCACACCAGAACCATAATCAGTTTCCACCGACACCTCATTCACATAATGGGAATTTAATAGACTTGACTAAAGAATGTGGTATTAGGGAAAGGAGAGTAGGGAGAGAAAAAAAATAATAAAGAGAAGAAATCTATTAATGGTGTGGTGTACTGATTAGGCAAAGTGAACACAGGAGTAGAAGAGAACCCAGAAACAGGCTCATGCATAAGTGGCAATTTGGTAACATTACAGTTTGGCAACACACATTACTAGAGGAAAAGAGACTATTCCAAAATAGTACTGGGGAAATGGGGAGAAAAAATAAATTGGATCTCAAGTTTACACTGCATAAAAATCCATTTCAGGTACTTTAGGGGCTAGATTATGTATTTGACCTGCAAACAGTAGGTGGGCACTATAATTGGGAGTTCTGTTTGAATTACATAACTGGATTTTGGGAGGAGTAGTCCCCCAAAGGAGCACAGGTTAAGCAAAAACAGTAAATGTCCATCACAACAAAAGGCCAAGGGATTTTCTTGAGTCCCTATATTCAATTGTGCTTAAGACCAACTATAACCCTATCATTCCTAGTACTGTAAGCCAATGATTTTCTTTTAATTAAGATGGTTAGTGTGGGTTTGTATCACTTGCAATTTTACATTTGTGAGTGTTAGTTAATGTCTATGGACAATTTTACAGTTTTATTTACAGAGATCCACAGTGTTTCATTACTATCTTTAGAAATGTTTTACAGTTTTTTCTCACAATTGTAAAAGAGATTTTTTTTTTCCATTACATTTTCTAACTGTTATTGCTAGTATGTAAGAAGCTATTTGTTTTTACATCTTGATTTTGCATCCAGACATCTTGGTGAACTCTTATCAGTTGAGTCTCTTGGTTTTGTTGTATCTATAGTCATATCATCCTCTAATAGTGATAGTTTTTTCTCTCCTTTCAGCATTTGTAACCTATTGATTTTTTTTTTTTCTTATTTTATTTCATTGACCAGAACTGCCAGTAAAATGTTAAATAGTACTCATGGTGGCGTGTATCTTTGTCTTATTTCTGAATTCTTGATATTGCACCTTTAAGTATGTTTCTTGCTGAAAGTTTCGTGAAAGAAGGTGCTTTATATTCAGAGACTGCAAAACATTGTATTTTAAAAATCGCTCATGAGTATTGATTTTTATCAAATACCTTCTCTAAATGTATAAAATAATCATAATTATTTTTCCATTATTGTATTACTGTGTTGGAAGTATGATGATAGATTTACTGATGTTGAACCATCCTTCCATTTCTACATAAAACTTAGTTTTATTACCATTTCAATGAATGTGTTTAATTTACTAATTTTGTTTATTTGGTTCTTTTTTTGGAATATGCTAACTTCATGCTGAGATTGATATTCATAAATGGGATGAACCTTGTGCAACTTTCATCCAATTTTAGGATTTGTATTAGGCTAGCTTCATAGAATTAGTTGGGAAAATTTTGTATTTTACCATGTTCTGGAGATTTTTTTGTTCCACAATGTACCCATCGTGGCCTTTTTTTTTTTTTTTTTAAAGATAGATCTTTGTCTACCTTTTCAGTTCTGTAGTATTCGGTCACTGTGCTTTTCTACCTCTTTCTGAGTGATTTTAATAACTTAAATTTTCTTAGAAAAGTGTTCATTTTTTCTACATTGTTAAATATATTCTTATAAAATTTACATAGTGTTATTTTATTTTTTCACTTGTCTTTTTAAAATCGTTATAATTAGTGTTTATTAGAGCACCATATTTATTTTCTTGTGAGCAGATTCTTCTACTTGTTTATTTGTTTATATAATTATATTTGCAATAATTTTATATATTTAGTTTTTTTAATTTTTCAGTTGTATGCACTCAAATTCTCTTCCTACATTTTGGGAATTTTAGAATGTAATATTTCATCTTTTGCTGGATAACAAACTATTCCAAAACTTAGTGGCTTAAAAACACTATTTTATATGCTTCTGATTATATGAATCAGCAATATGGGCTAAGTTCAGTTGAGTGGCCTTCTGCTGGTCTTGCCAGTGATGTGTTTGGGGCGTCACTCCAGATCACACAAACATCAAAAGTTCTACTTGTTTCCTCTTCATGCTATATCCTGACTCCATATCCAAACTCAACAGATCCTCCACCAGGAAAAGTAGTGGGAGAATTCAGCTAACCCAGGAGAAGCTCTTCTCTCTCTGGTATTTTAGCTCACCAATTCCTCTTTGTATCTACAAGTGTTCTGTATTTTTATAAATTACAGTTTTTGTAATTTATGGGTTTTTTTTGGTATTTCAAGTGGGAGTTATGATCTGCTGCTATATTGTACGTCCTGTCTGGAAACAGAAAAATTTCACTATTACAGTTTTAATTTCAGATATGATATTTTTCAGTTGTAGAATTTCTGTTTGATTTCTTTTGATGGCCTCATGTTTATGCTGAAATTCTCCATCTTCTAATTTTAAACATAATTATTTAGTATAACATATTTAAGTAAAACTTCCAAACCTGTGGATCTAGTCCTATTGTTTGTTTGTTTGTTTTTTGGTTTTTTTTTTTTTTTTTTTGGTTTGAATCATTCATTCCTATTTTTCAGCATGACTTATAATTTTTTACTGAATGCTGGATAATGTGATGAAAAATTGTGAAGATTGTTTTCTTCTGGAAGGCAGATATAGTTCAGGCAGATCACCTTGGTCCTGACAAAGATTAGTGTTAGTATTTATTGAAGCAGGTCTATTTCAGGCAGATGTATTTTCACAGGCATGACCATCTGGGGTCTCAAATGAAAGTCTGGGTGTTTACAAGTTCTTTTTGAGCAATTCCCTAACTGCATTCTCTCTTTCCTAACTACCATTAGCCATTGAAAATTCCACTCAGCTAGCCTCATAGATGCTGTTTCTGGTGGATTTCTTGGAATTACTCTGTGCATATTACAGCCTGTAAGTTCACAAACTCTTCAAGGGAAAATCACATGCAGAATTTTGGGCTTACTTCTGTCATTCTCTCTGGAATTTTGCCCCACAAATTTCAACTGTTTGGTCAAGAGTTAAGCCCTAGCCTCTCTTGTCCCTACCCAGTGAACTTATAGCTTTCTACTCAGACTCTATTCCCTCACTTGGTGAATTAGCAAATATCTCAGAAAAAGGCCAGCAATTTGTTATTTTACAGTTCTGGAGGTCAGAAGTCCAAAATCAGTCTCACTGGGCTAAAATCAAGTTGTTGCAGGGCTGTGTTCCTTCAGGAGCCTTTCGGGGAGAACTTGTTCGATTTTTCTGGCTTCTGGAGGCTACCTACTACATTCCTTGGGTTGTGGCACCATCCTCTGTTTTCAAAACCAGAAGCATAGGATCATTCATTCATTCATTCATTCATTCATTCATTCATTCATTCTCTCTCTGTCAGCTATGGGATGTTTGTCCCCTCCAAAATTCATATTGAAATTTAATTGCTATCTTAGTTAGAATTTTAATGTTTCCAGGTTTATAAAATGCACCTAAGTGAATGATATTCTAAATATCAAAGACATTTAAACTTTCAAAAAAGGATACCTTCCTAAGATTCAAATTTAAACAACTGTCCTTACAAAAAGCACTGGAAAATACTGAAGCCACAAAGAAAAATTACATAAAATTTTAAGTTTGAGGATTGGACATCTTGAAAAATATATATATATAATGCATATTTTCAGCACCTTTTATAGATGTACAGTAATTTTTTTGGTTAAGACTGTACAAGAATATTATGTTTAGATTGGTTTTCTTGGCATATTTAGAGGTCATAAAACCCCCAAATTAGAAAGGTTTTATCCCAGTTTTTAAACAAGTCATGACGAAAAATTTCTTTCTTGCTTTCTAATTTTACCATATCCTCCAAGCCTTGATAGGATTTGCCAGAAATAATCAAAATTGCTGTCATTTTGAATGAAAAATTTTCATTTTCATTAGATCTATAAACATCCATCATTATGTCTAGTACTGATAAGCTCACTATGAGGCAGATGACTGGTTTTGGAACCCAGAGCTTTAAAAATGTCCAAGGATTTTGTTGAAAGACTAATACTGTTTAAAGCATGTAAGAACTAAGCACTTGCAGTAGGTGGTTATATTCTCAGGAAATTGAGATGATTTCGATTTGGGGGGCAAGCAAAGGAATGTTTTCTTACAAATAAACTAAACAGGCCCAGGAGTATATAAATCACAGCCTTTGCTAGCTCTTCTACTGCTTGTATTGAATAAATATTTACTGAGAACTTCCTAATTATGCTAAATATTTAGTGTATAAAGACAAATTAGTCAGGGTACCTACCCTTCTGGATCATGAAATTTACTGAAAAAAACATGATAATTCTATTACAATCAATAAGAGCCATGGTAGAGGTATGTTTTAATACCTAATATTTATTGAATGCTTACTGTGTGCCTAGGAACTACATATACAATTAATTCTTACAATTACTTAATGAGTTAGGTACAATTATTATCTCCATTAATACAAATGTGAAACTGAGGCTTAGAGAGTTTCAAAGCATAGTGAGTTCAGGGAATGTCAGATAATTACTGCAACTGACATCTAGGTTACAAAAAAGGTATCGGTATTAGTCCATTTCTGTTGCTTATAACAAAATACTTGAAACTGGGTAATTTATAAAGAAAAACAAAATTTTGTTGCTTACAGTTTCTGAGCCTGGGAAGTCCAAAGTCCATCTGGTGGTGGCAACAGCAACACAGGGGTCTTACATTGCAAGATGGTGGAAGCAGAGAGTGCAGAGAGAGAATAACCTCCTTATTCACTCTCTTTTAAAAGCCCTCAGAACCATGCCCCTGTCCACCATTATTAATCCATTCAACTACTGCAAGGTCCTACAATCCAATGACCTCTTCAAGGCTCCACCTTTCAATTACCATAATAGGATTTCCCACCCTCTTCACAATACAGTGAGTGCTAAATTTCTAATATATAAAATTTGGGGGACACAAAGCTTCAGGGAGTTTCAGCGGGACATAATTCAATCCACTACAGTATCCTTTACTGTAAAATAGAATTGAATTATGAGATTGTTTTTCCATAGGCTGGTTGAAATATCACCTAATAATACTACTTTGTTTTAATCTCTATTTTAACCATCGCGCTTGTGGCTCACTCTTCTTACTCCCCTGATACAATGTTCTGTCCATTTGTCAGGGCCTGGGGATGGCAGTGCAGAGGTGGGGAGGAGGTGTGGGGATGGGGGGTAAGAAAAGCTCTTAGAAAGAAGGGGCCAAAGCTCCTCTAACAATAATATACGAATGGAAGAAGAGAAAAGCCTAGATTAGGATCCTCCCATAAAGAAAGAGTATTAGTCTGTTTTCTGTCACTTATAGCAGAATACCTGAATTTGGGCAATTTATAAAGAAACAAAATTTATTTCTTAGAGTGTTGGAAGCTAGGGAGTCCAAGGACCAGGGAACACATCTGGAAAAGGCCTTCTTAGTGGTGACTGTCTTCAGCAATGCAGGGTATCACATGACGAGCATGGCATGAGCAAGAGAGCTAACTTGCTCACTTGCTTTCCTTATAAAGCCATCAGAACCACTCTCTTATAACCTGTTGAACCATCAACCCATTGGTGGATTAACCCATTCATTATGGCAGGGCCCTCATGATCCAGTCACCTTTTAAAGGCCCCACATATCAAACACCATAATTGGATTTCCCATCTTTTTAACACTGTTACAATTAGGATCAAGTTTCCAACACATGAACTTTCAGGAGACATTCAATCCATAGCATCCAAAGAGAGAAGATTTCAAAAATCATTAACTACAAGAGAGGAAAATGAAGCCACAAGGATGCCAAACCTCTTGTGCTGTATTGAAAGTTTTAGCCCTTCACACTGGAGTCCAGCAATGCTCTTGGCCTGATCTACATTATCTTTCTTTACCTTGGCGGTATTAATGAAAGAGGAAGACTAGAGGGTGGTACAAATAATAATTACCCTATGGAAACATATAGAATGGGCATTAATCAGATATTAAGAGGGTGATAGAATTTATCTAAGTCATTTTTGAAATTTTTCTATATTTTTTACCCAGTACTATACTTTAAAGTAGTGAATTTGTAATTTGGATTGAATAATAACTTAAATTCAGTTTTTCTAACCAGTAAGTTACATTATAGTCAACTCAGTTCTGAGAAAATTGTTTCATTTCTTTGTTTTGTTTTGAAATCTAGTTCTCATAATGGTCTTTTTAATGAAGAAATAATCAAATAATCATCTCAAAGCCACTAAATTGTACAAACCAAAAACACTACTGAATTAGTCAGGACTCTACATTTGCAAGTAGTAGAAGAGACACAACTCAGATTAATTTGAATAAGAAAGGATATTACATTAATTTACAATGAAGAAGTGACCTCAAGTGATGTCACTAGCAATTAATCTATCCTGCTTTCTCTCTCAGCAGTGCTTTTCTCGACTTTGACTTTATTCTCAGGTGGGTTCTCCGTGTAATGGCAAAGATGGCAATGAAAACTTCACATGATCTTCAGCACAAACTGGTTTAAATATAAATGCATTGTCTCACATAACAGGAAAAAGTCCATATGTAGAGAAGCTTTGGATGCGGTTTGATCAAACACTCTGGGAGTCTCTTAGCTGTTCTTTGTGTCATCTTTAGCTACAGTGGTTCTAGTTCTCACAGATGCATATCACATCAGTTAGAGCAAGAGAACAAATTTTTAACCTCAACTATTGGCAGAAGTACTGTATTTCATTCTGTGGGGAACAACATAGGTCACTGCCATCCTGGACCCAATATCTAGGGCAAGGGGGATAAGAACTCTATTGATTGGATTATACTAAACAGGGCCCACCTCTGGAGTTGAGGGCTGTATTAGTTCTACTCAAGCCAAAGGGCCACTATATAAAGGGTGACAGGAGAGATGGATACTGGAAAAGAATCCCAGAAGAGTAGAATGTGTATTTCATATAGTTCTAGCAAAAGTTCAGGGGAGGCGGGAGGGGGTGGGTGTGAGGAAGGGGGTTCCCATTGGGAGAATTCCATTGACTTATTCAAGTCTTAAGCTCATCTTGGTCCAATTGAACAGAAAGTGGAGGATGAGTGGTTCTCTATAGGCAGAGAGCAGTTTGGGGAATAAGCCAAACAGTTGTGTACTATAGTATACTTTTATACCACATCTCCAATGCCCTGTTTTAGATCCTCGATGGAAATTCGTCTTGTCTACTGGCATGGACACCCAGGCCAGAAACATTACATTTTAGAATTCTTCAACAATAATAGCTAAATTTTTCTTTAGAATACGAAATAATACTTTCCAATGGGAGAGAATATTTAAAATTTATAGCAACAGTATTCCTTACACAGAAAGAAACAGTATCTATTTTTCTGGACACAAAATGTGCAAGAGAAAAAATCAAGTTTTAGGAGAAATTGATAGAAAAGGACAGTTTCTCCCAATCCCTTCATAAAATGTAAGATTTATCATGGTTTTCAAAAGACAGAAATGCACTGGTTACTGATACATGGACTTAAATCTAATGGGAAAGGACACACTAGATAGACTCTAGGATTAGGAAGAATACTTAGGCAATTTTTTTTTTAATTAGAAAAAATAGTAGCAACTAATTTACTCCTGAATAAACTTTAAAAATATATTATTGCCTTTCTTGCATCTTTATCAAGTATTTTAAAGTTAAAATTAAAATTTTGTAACAGTTTCAGATTTTAGTATAGATTTCCAGGGAAGGATCAAAGCTATGAGATGTAATTTAAGAATATTGGTAAATAAAATACTTCAAGGTAACCTGCCTTTGATTTATCTTTTCTATTAAAGATTAATAATTTGAAAAGAAAAACTTAAGCTTGTAGAGTTACTCTGTATACTTACATACAATGAGCCTCTAGTGTGCTGTCATAGGGCAGTGTGCAGATAGATGGAGGCCGAGAGAGGTGGTATCAGTTCTACCCCAGCCAAAGGCTGCTATATAATGGGTAACAGGTGAGATAGATACTGGAAAAGAATCCCAGAAGGGTATATTGCATATTTCATACAGTTCTAGCAAAAGTCCTCCCCTGCTTTGGTTCCCCAAAGTGGGTATGTCTGGTGGAGGGGAGTTTCTACAGGAGACAATACACTAACCCAGTATTTTCTGGCTCACCCTCATTTCTCACTGTGCTTCCGCTTCTTTTTTTTTTTTTTTTTTTTTCTTTTTTTCCCCACCTCCAGGTATGATTTTTATTTTAGCAGAGAACTGAGGGATGAAAAGTTTTGCCAGCAACACATTTGATGCTATGAATACATAGCAGTGGTTTAAGGAAGTGGCTGGCTGATACTCTCTCTAGTTGAGGTAAATCAAATGTAGAGACAATAATAGATTAGATAAACTGTTCTGTTCTTTCTGCTGTCTGGGAAGAAATCTTGTAGGACATCCCACATGTGAAAAAAAAATAGAATTCAGCTGTCATTTTTGAAAATAGCAAATAACAAGGAATTTTTTTATTTCCTGTTTAATTTCTTCTTGGAGTCATAAGTTGTTCAGGAGCATGTTGTTTAATTTCCATGTATTTGTGTAGTTTCCAGAGTTTCACTTGTTACTGATTTCTAGTTTTAAGCCATTGTGTTCTGAAAAGATGTTTGAAATGATTTCAATTTTTAAAAATTTGTTGAGACTTGATCTGTGATATAACATGTGGCCTATCCTGGAGGATGTTCCATGTGCTGGTGAGAAGAATGTATATTCTGTAGTTGCTGGATGAAAGGTTCTGTAGATATTTGCCAGTTCCAATTGGCCTAAAGTGTAGTTTAAATCCTGTGCTTCTTTGTTGATTGATTTGTTGCCTAGATGATGATCTGTCCAGTGCTGAGAAAGGGATGTTCAGGTCTACTATTATCCTATTGGGGTCTATCTCTTTCTTTAGGCCTAATAATGTTTGCTTCATATATCTGCATTCTCTGGTGTTGGGTGCATATACATTTATCATTTTTACATCTTCTTGATGGATAGATCCCTTTATCATTATACAGTGGCCTTCTTTGTCTTCTTTTATGGTTTTTGGTTTAATGTCTATTTTATCCAATATAAGAATAGCTACTCCCGTTCATTTTTGGTCTTCCAACATATTGACACCAGTCCCAATATTCTTTCTAAAACCAATTTTTAAAATTATATCAAAATGTATTTGTTATATGCTATTTTCTTTTTTCTTTCTTTTTGGTTTATTTATTTTTTTCAGCCCCCACATATGAGTGAGGACTTGTGGCCTTCAACACGATGACTTCCATTCCTTTGGGTATACACCCAGCAGTGGAATTGCTGTATCGTATGGCAGTTTTAGTTGTAGTTGTTTGAGGAAACTCCACACTGTCTTCCATAATGGCTGCACTAATTTACAGTCCCACGAACAGTGTAGGAGGATTCCCCCTTATCTCCATCCTCACCAGCATTTGTTATTCTCAGTCATTTTGATAATGGCCAGTCTAACTGGTATGAGATGATATCTCAGTGTGGTTTTGATTTGTATTTCCCTGATGCTTAGTGATGTTGAGCATTTTTTCATGTGTCTGTTGGCCATTTGTATAGCTTCCTTTGAGAAATGCCTATTCAGCTTCTTTGCTCATTTTTTAATTGGGTTACTTGTTTTTTTACTGTTAAGTTGTTTGAGTTCTTTGTATATTCCAGATATTAATCCCATGTCAGATACATAGTTTGCAAATATTTTCTTCCATTCTCTAGATTATCTTTTTGCTCTGTTAACTGTTTCTTTTGCAGTGCAGAAGCTTTTTAATTTGCTATAATCCCATTTGTTTATTTTTTCTTTTGTTGCTTGTGCTTTTGGGGTCTTATTCATAAAGTCTTTGCCCAATCTTACTTCCTGATGTGTTTCCCCTATGTTTTCTTTTAGGAGTTTTTAGTACAGGTCTTATATATAAGTCTTTAATCCATTTTGAGTTGATTGTGGTATATGGCAAGAGGTACAGGTCTAGTTTCATTCTTCTACATATGGAAGTCCAGTTTTGCCAGCACCACTTTGAAGAGGCAGCCCTTTCCCCAATGTATGCTCCTATTGCCCTTGTCAAAGATGAGTTGCTGTAAGTATATGAGTTGATTTCTGGGTTTTCTATTCTGTTCCACTGGTCTGAGTGTCTGTTTTTATGCCAGTATCATGCTGTATTGGTGACTATAGCTTTGTAGTATAATTCGAAGCCAGGCAGTATAATGCCTCTTTCTAGCTTTGTTTTGTTTGTTTGTTTATTTGCTTGTTTGTTTGTTTGTTTGCTCATGATTGCTTTGGCTATTCAGAGTCTTTTGTTCCATATGAATGTTAGGATTGTTTTTTCTATTTCTGTAAAGAATGTCATTGGTATTTTGATGGGGATTGCATTGGATCTGTAGATCACTTTGGGTAGTATGGACATTTGCACAATATTAATTCTTCCAATCCAAGAGGATGGAATGTCTTTCCATCTTTTGTGTCCTCTTTAATTTCTTTTAGCAGTGCTTTGTAGTTTTCAGAAATCTTTCACCTCCTTGGGTAAATTGATTCCTAGATTTTTTAGTATGTGTGACTATTGTAAATGGGCTTGCTTTCTTGCTTTCTTTTTCTGCTAGATCATTATCAGGGTATTAAAATGTTACTGATTTGCATGTTGATTTTGTATCCTGCAACTTAACTGAAATCCTTTATCAGCTTTAAGAGTTTTTTGGTAGGTCTTTAGGTTTTTCTATATATAGGATCATGTCATCTGCAAAGAGGGACAGTTTGACTTCATCTTTTCCAATCTGGATGCCCTTTATTTCTTTCTCTTGCCTGATTGCTCTGACTAGTACTTTGAATACTATGTTAAATAGGAGTGGTGAGAGTAGGCATCTTTGTCTTGCTCTGTCAGGATGATATTGGTGGTGGGTTTGCCATATATGGCTTTAATTGTGTTGAGATACTTTCCTTCTATACCTAATTTGATGAGAACATTTATCATGAAGTGATTATGAATTTTGTCAAATTTTTTTTTGCATCTATTGAGATAATTATCTGGCTTTTGTTCTTGATTTTGTTGATGTGATGTATCACATTTATTGACTTGCATATGTTGAACCATGCTTTCATCCCTGGGACAAATCCCACTTAATCATAGTGTATAAATTTTTAAAAATGTGTTGCTTTATTCTGATTGCTAATATTTCATTGAGGATTTTTGCATCTATGTTCATCAAAGATAACGGTCTGTAGTTTTCTTTTTTTTGTTGTATCTTTGTCTGGTTTTGGTATCAAGGTAATGCTGTCTCATAGAATGAGTTTGGGAGAATGGCCTCCATTTCAATTCTACGGAATAGTTTGAAAAGAATTGGTATTAATTCCTCTTTAAAGGTTTGATAGAATTCAGCAGTAAAGCCACCTGGTCCTGGGATTTTCTTTATTGGTAGACTGCTGATTACTGCTTCAATCTTGTTGCTTGCTATTGGTCTGCTCAGGTTTTCTATTTCTTCTTGGTTCAAACTTGGTAGTTTGTATATCTCCAAAAAGTCTATCCATTTCCTGCAGGTTTTCAAATTTGTTGGTGTATAGTTGTTTATAATAGTCTCTAATGACTGTTCTGTTCTGATCTTAATTACTTCTTTCTGTCTACTAATTTTGGGATCAGGTTGTTCTTGTTTTTCTAGTTCTTTGAGGTGTAACATTAGGTTGTTTATTTGAAGTCTTTCTTGTTTTTGATGTAAGCATTTATTGCAATAAACTTCCCTCTTAGCACTGCTTTTGCAGTATCCCACAGGTTTTGGTATCATGTGTCTTCATTTTCATTAGTATCAAAAGATTTTTTGATTTCCTACATAATTTCTTAAGCAGCAGGCTAGAGCAAGCAGAAAAAAGAATTTCTTATCATGAAGATAGTCTTTTCAAAATAACCATGGCAGACAAAAAAGAAAAGGAAAAGAAGAATTTAAAAAATGAAGAAAAATCTGAGAGCTAGCAGACAACCTTAAGCTCACAAATATTCAAATCACAGGTGTTCCAGAAGGGGAAAGGAAAAGACAATGAAAACCTAGTCAACAAAATAAAAGAACTGAAAAGTCCTTTAGAATACAGAGTACTTCTACTAGGGAATACATTTGTGTGGGTAGTCTGTTGCTTGCTACACTAATGTTCTACTACAGAGACCCAACTACTCCCTCTCTCGGCTACTGCTATTTCTGGTGACAGTTAATGAGTTGTCCTCCTCTGTACTCCTTTCTGCCACACAACTTTATTTACTCATGGCTTCTGCATTAGTTTTCTATTGCTGCTGTAACAAATTACTACAAATTTAGTGGCTTAAAACAATACACATTTATTCTTTTATATTTCTGGAGGCCAGAAGTTCAAAATCAGTCTCAGTGGGCTAAAATCAAGTATCAGCATGGCTGGCTCCTTCTGAAGTTTCTGAGGGGAGAATCCATAACCTTTCCTTTTTCAGCTTCTAGTGGCTGCCTGTATTCCTTCCATCATCAAAGCACGTTACACTTATCTCTGCTTCTGTCATCACATCACATTCTCTTTTGCCTGACTCCTAAGTCCTTCTTATAAGGCCTTTGTGATAACATCAGGCCCACCTGGATAACCCAAAGTAATCTCTCCATCTCAGAATCTTCCACTTAATCACATCTACAAAGTTCCTTTTGACATTTAAGGTACATTCACCGGTGGGGGGTGGTTTAGGATGTAGACATCTTTGGGGGCCATTATTCAGCCTACCACAGCTTCCACTGCCCAATGCCTTCCATTTGTTGCCTTCACTCTGTGCCACTCACTCCTGCCCTGTTCAAATGTCCATGTCCCTCTATGTATGTTTCAACCCCCCCCCCTCCTGCTCCCAATCTAATTGGATCAGCTAGTTACCATACAGCAAAAATTTCTCTTATTGGACAGAACTCTTGTGTTGGGCTACCTCATAAGTTGGTAGCCAGGGTAGATGGCTGCTCTCAGAGAGATGCTGATTCCTGACCAAGTGAATTATGAGAAGGTGGTGTGATCCTGTGGTTCACAGCAAGATGATTTATGGGTATGGAAAAGCTGTAGCAGTGTGGTAAATTTCATTAATGGCCCCAGTTTTTTATTCCATCTGTATCTGTGCCATTTGCTATGGGACTTTACATTCCCCCTGCTGAAGAGGCAGAATATATTTTCTTATCCTTCAGTTTTGCCCTTGGCCATGTGACTTATTTTGGCCAAAAGAATGAGGTAGGAGTGGCAGTATGCCAGTGTGGAACTTCAATCAAAAGGTCTTGCATGTTTCTTCTTACCTTTGTGCACTTTTACTATTGCCATGGGAAGAACAGGCCTGGGCCAACCTGCTGATCCAGAAAGAGCGTTAAGTGTCCCAATTGGGTCACCCACACGGGCCCATTCTAAATTGGCTAACCTCTAGTCAATCCACTGATGCATGAGCTAAATAAATACTTCCAAGATTGAGGATTTTTGTCACACTGCAAAAGCTAAACTGACACAGGCAGCTTTTCTCAAAACGAGTATGTAGATGTGCTAGCTTTAACCAGAATGGGGCTATGGGCATGGTAAGCACCAAAAGTGCCATTGATCTCATTCCAGCAAAGAGTTCCCTTAAAGCCAAAGACAGACTGCAAACAACCAGAAAGACTGAACGAACCAAAAACTCTGACAAAGAATACAGTATCACTTTATGTGAGTACATATACAAAATTTTCAGTTTTTGGTGTTCTAGGCTCTTAATTTAGCTGGTAAATCCAACATAATGGTTAGAAGACCAGGTATTAAAACCACAAGAGAAGGAGTCTCAGGCACCTTTTCGAAGGGCAAATCTACTGGTAACTGAGGCCTTCTCATACCTTTCCATAACAAGAAGCAACACTCATGTAGAGCTGTGGAAAATGCAGGACAGCATAGATATTTGACAGGATCAGGAAGTGGTCATGGAGCATCAGGTGTGACCTGAATCAAAATCCAGGATCCAGAATCAGTACTAGGAAGATTCATGGCCTTATGAAGCTGGCCAGAAATGTCAGTGTAGCTGTTACAGTACCTTGGAGAAGGTTTAGACTATGCAGAGACTTTTCATATCCACTGCTTCTCACGATATGGGAAGAATGGCCACCATTAATATGTTTGGGGCATTTGTAAACATGATAGCTACTGCTACAACTTGCCTATCAAAAGCTGTTTAATAATTTTTGGCTTGATTTTAGTTAAATAGCACATTCTTTCAGTACTCAATTGTCAACATGTTTTCAAGGAAAAGAGAGGAGTATATGTAAAGCTTCTTGAGAGATAGAATGAGATTTTCCCAGGCATACATTATGGTTCAAACCTACAGAAGTGTGTGACACTTAGAGGTATAAAGAACACCATACAACATCTTCTTTGTCCTCCATGTGTTTACCCTCCAGTTGAAGAGACAAAACTTCCCATATAAGAACAATCATATAATTATGGAACAATGTTAACCGACTGAGGAACTTTTCAGCAAAGTCTTATTCTGTAAAATGTCTTAGGAAAATATTTTGCGTGATAGACGTGAGGTTTTTTTCAACAGAACTTAATTTGTTTTTTCTTTCTACATTGGTAAATATATCAGAAATAGAAAACTATGTTAACATTTAGGACAAACTGTACTATTAATTCTTTAAAAGCCTTTTAATTTATGAGAAGGCTATGGCCTTCTAGTCAATTAAATGAATAATCATATAGGTCTGAGTCAAACAATCAAACATTATTATTCTTAATCTATTTTATTTTTATGACAATAATGTAATTTTATTTGAAAATATTAAACTCGTGATAGTACAGAAAGGACTGAATCCTTAAGAGTTGGATATGGAGATTTTAGGTCTTAAGGATCAACTCTGGCATTTATGAATTGGATAAGTTTTCTTGGTTCTTTTTATGTTGTTAATATACATGTAGTATAATGTGCCACTACAGAAGTGTGTCTTCTTCAGACACATAAATAACAACAAATACTACTATAATAACCACCTTGAAATGAGTTTTTAATTGCTTTGGCGACTATAGTAGCAATTCCCAAAATATGCTAGCTCTGTTTACTCTTAATTTTATTCAGCATATGGGCATAGGAAAGCATTAGCATTTTCCAATTCCAAGGATGAATGTGTTTAATGCTAAAATAACTCAGAACAGTTTTATGTTTTTCATCATGAAGTTCAAGGAAGAAATATAAATACAGAAACTTGGGTCTGCTGCTGTTATTCTCTCTCTAAATTTGGTCAAGCTGGCAAGGATATGACCATGGAGAGCTCACGGATCAAATTTTTGGGCTTCCTTTAACGATAAATTCAATTAAACACATGAGGCAAAGTTCTTTCACCAATAGGTCAGCTATTTGAAAACATTTGTATTGTGTGAACATGTTTTTACCTCAATTTTATCCATCAATTCTGAATATCCTTTTCATGGAGGGTGGATGATGTAGTGATTGGTGCCAGTCTCAATTCACACAGTCAGCTTGTAAGAAATAGAACGTATTTTTCAACAGAACTCAATTTTGACTATGAGACCTGAGAATATAGGAATAAACAAGCCAAAGTGTTTTCTATACTCTTACTTAGCAATAATTAACACAGAAGGCTTCTGTGACCAAATGTGTGTGGGGTATTCCCCACACACCAAGCAGTTCTGCAGCAAACACCAGCTGGGTGTCCTCTAATTCAATTAAATTCCGACAGTATCTTCCTAGAGATGGTGTCAGATTTCATAGGCTGAGGACTCAGTCCCATATGACTGCTCTCAATTCAGACACCAGTCACAAGTTCAGGCCTCTGGAATTTCTGATTGACCAGCTTCGAGTCATGGGGATCCCTGCTTCAGATTTGATTAATTTGCTAGAGCAGCTCACAGAACTGAGGGAAACATTTACTTACATTTACTTATCTATTATAAAGGACATTACAAAGGGTACAGATAAAGAGATGCGTAGGACAAGGTATGGGGGAAGGGGTGCAGAGCTTTCATACCCTCCGTGGGTGTGCCACCCTCCGGGCACCTCTGCATGTTCAGCTATCTGGAAGCTCTCCAAAACCCTGTCCTGTTAGGCTTCTATGGAACCTTCACTTGACGTGATTGATTAAATCATTGGCCATTGGTGGTCAGCTTAACCTTCAGCCCCTCTCCCTTCTCCTGAAGTTGGGAGGTTGGGCTTAAAGCTGCCTAGTCACTGCCAGCCATCAGCTAACTCATTAGCATACAAAAAGACCTTACTTTAGAGATTCAAAGATTTTAGGAGTTGTATGCCAAGAGGCAGAGAGGAAGACCAAATACATATTTCACAACATCACAAGATTCCATTCTGCTGAGTGGTGGAAACTCAATTACTTTCAGATTACACCCTGTTCTCACAGTATTGAGTCCAAGATTCATGAGACGTGTAAAATGCCAAGGCATGGGTAGCAAGGGTGGAGGGAAAATTTGGCATAGCTTGTCATGTGTCAGCCCTGGCATCTTCAAGGACAGCTTCTTTCTCATCTGATCTTTAGTTATCTGTGACAGAACGTTTCTGAGTTTCTATTTTTCCTGACAGTAAGATTCTTTCAAGTTTACTCGACAGACTTACTCCAGTGCTCCTCTCAGATACTTGAGTTCATTGTGGGACTCCCACATCATGCATCCTCAGGAAACTTGCCAAGTCTAGTTTAACTCTTCACAATTTTTTTGCTTCTCTTAGGCATGTTAGATTTATCCTATTGATCTTATGCCACATGGAACTGACATAGAGAGTTTTGAAAGGGCTTCAGGCCAATCTCTCTAGACATACTATGTGACCATTCTGACACCAGGTTTCATTTGCATCCCCGTCCTCACCCAGGGCTAAGCAGGTCTCTTCAAGAGACATTAGCTAATACCTGTAAGTATGGAATTATGCTTCAAACTCTGATATGAGTCCTAAGAACGCTGAGAAAGAGACAACTTCTTTTAGCATTTAGAGCGTGGACTAGGTCTTAAAGGAGAGGTTTCCAAAAGGAGGTGTTATATAAAACTGACTCTAGGGATAGATGAAAGTAGCAGAGAAATGGGGGCTGAAACAATGAAAAATGGACATGGCAATTAGTTCAAGGACAATGAGAAAACTGACTTGATCATGGTGTTGGGTTCTTGTTGGGGAATAGTGGAAAGTAAGGTTGAACACATAGGATGGGCCGCTTTACTATAAATTTACTAGGGCCAAAGCTGTGTTTCAACAAGCTCTTTCTCAGGTTTTAGGCTGAGAACAATTGCAGGGCAGTGGGGAGCAGAGAAGGACAGTACTAAAATTTATGATTATGGATAGAAATTATGATTTTAGTATACTCAGTGTTGCTTCTTTTCCACCTTTCCCCCATAATAAATTTTAATGAAGGCTGATGGATTTTATCTCTCTGTTGAACTTTTAACTCTTGTGAGATAACTCTGTACGGGCCTCTGGGATAAAAACTCTGTAAGAGAGCCAGTCTTGCTCATAAATAAACTCTAGCCTGAACCATCCAGACCAGGTATGGAAGAATCAGCTGTCAAAAACTTTTTTCAAAGCCAATCAGCTTTGAAAGCTTGTAAAGCTTCTCTCTTCTTCACTCAGTTTTCAGGGGGAAATTTCCTGTGGCAAGGGCTGCTATAGCCATGGAAGCGCATCTGTGGCTTCTTATGGAAATGAAGTCATCCTTTATCTTGTGCTGTTTTCAACTCAACTCACTGACCACGGCTTGACTCAACCTGTGCTGTGTGCAGTGGGGAGAGGTTGCTGCAAAGCTGGAGAGCTCTATTCCTCTACCATTCTTTGAAGTGTCACACTCTGCTGTGGTTTGCCCTTAGATAGGGCTTTTGCTCTTCACCTTTGCAGAGATGCATGCACAAGTGTTTCTGCCAAGTACCATAACACCCTGGAGAGTGCAGTGTTTGGCCCTGAAGCCAAGTGTCTTGCAACTATATTTCTGTGTGTGTGACTCTGGGGGGGTTAAAGGGAGTGAGATAGGGTGAACAGGTTCTATGGTCTGAACGTTTATGTCCCCCCAAAATTCACATGTTGAAATCTAATCCCAAATGTGATGGTTTTAAGAGGTGGGGCCTGTGGGAGATGATTAGGTCATGAGGGTGGAGCTCTTATAAATGGGATTAAGGCCTTTATACAAGTTGAATAGTTTCTGTAAGGACCTTAAGGTCCACAGAGAGCAGCCTTGCCCCTTCCACCATATGAGGACACAGCTTTCCAAGAAGGCACCATCTTGGAAGCAGAGAGCCCTGACTAGACACTAAATCTGAGAGTGCCTTGATCTTGGTCTTCCCAGCCTCCAGAACCGTAAGAAATATATTTCTGTTGTTTATAAGCTGTTCAGTGTGTGGTATTTTGTTATAGCAGCCAAATGGACTAAGACCACGGGACAAGGGATGGATGCCAGAGACAAGGGGTACAAAGGAGTCTTTTCTAATGTAATAAGGGACATCAAGCCAATTATAGCTACTTTCTTTTTATTATCTAAATTAAGAAAACTGCATGAAATGTCCGAAGCTGGATAGGGTATAGTGAAGCTGACCGTCTGATACGATGAGGGCAAGATCATAACCAAAATAACTTTAATACCTATCAAGAGCTTTAAAAATATCAGTAATTCCATTTCTGTTCATTGTTTTAAAGGAAATCAAGAATGGGGACAAATTTATGCACAATGATGTTCATTGCAAGATTACTTCTAATAAGAAAAGACTGAGGAGAACATGAATATCTGAGAATTATGGAGGGGGTAGAAATGGTTAACTAAAATATGGTTATGTACACATATAATGGAACATTACACATGGATTAAAAATGATATTTTCAAATAGCTTTTAATAACAAGGTTAACAACTCTGATCACTAAGATTTAAAAAGCATATTATAAAATTAAATGTGTCATATGACCTTAACTATGTAAAAATAAGCATTAAAAATGCAGAAATTACATCAAGATGAAAGCAGTCTTTGCCTCTAAGAGGTAAGTGATTCTTTCCCCACCTTCTCATACTAATGTCAGCACATTTTCAGCCTGTGACCCCATGCAATATGTATCTTCTATAGCATCATCCTCAATACAAAATATTATTTCACTATAATAGATGATGATAATTAAACCACTTACGATATATTATAGAGTCTTACTTCTACCCATTCACCCTCTCTCCCTGACAAATAATCTCTTTAGGAAATCTCATAGGTTCATGTTTTTTAGAAGTCTATTTTAACTCTGTTTTAAAGTGTTACAAAAACAAGGCAGCAGAAATGATGAAATATGGCCTAGAGTAGGCATTTCTGAGTAAAGTGTGTTCCTGAGGCCAGTAGCATCAGCATCACTTGGAAGCTTGTTAGGAATACAGATTCTTGAGTCCCTCCAGAGAGCTGCCTAATCTGAAACTGAAAATCAGGGCTAGCAATCTGAGTTTAATCAAGTTCTTCTGGTGATTCTGATGCAGAATCAAGTTTAAGAGTCACTGGCTTAGAGTAGGCATGGGCAAACTGTGGCCCAAAGACCAAATCTGCCCACCTATTGTTGTATATAAAATGCTTAATGGAACACAGCCTTGCTCATTTGTTTACATTTTGTCTATGGTGTTTTGGCACTACATTAGCAGAGTTGAGTTTTTTCCATAGAGACCTTAAGGTACACAAATTCTAAAATATTTACTTATTCTTTACAGAAAAAGTTTGCCAACCCATAGTCTAGAGGATAGAAACATCTTCATCTTTAGTTCATGCATTTTTTTTTCACCATTGGAAGTACAAAGGGTATTTTAAAAATTCCCTTCATGTTAGGTATTCTGTGACAAAATGACTGTGAACATATAACTTGAACTGATTATGCTGATGTGAGTTTTATTACTGTAGGCTTTTTTAAAAATGAGAATGACCATTCTTACCTACTATCATTAACTTCTGTTCTACAAATAAATATTAAATTCAAGAAAAAACAATTCTTAAAATTGAAAAGAAATCATGAAGGTTTATATCCTAAACACAGAGGATTGCTGTGTTTAGGATACAAAATAAATCTAAAGGGTTCCACCTGCTGGTAGAAATAAAACATGACTATGAATTAAAATACACATTGTAAAAATAATCTGGTAAATCAGAAGTGATAGTCACAGAAGTTTAAATTGAAAGAACAATCATTTAGTTTCCTTATTTAAAAAAAAGTTAACATGGAATATTAAAATAAAATTATAGTTGTTTTTTAAACAGATCATGCAGTGCAAGCAGATAATAAACATTTTCTTTTTAGACTTTGTGACGATAGGGCCCATGTCTGTCTTGTTCATCAAGATTGTCCCATCACTAAGTAATGTTCTATACAAATATAGGTAAATAATTTTTTCATATGATTTAGAATTGCATGAAACACTAAATTGTTATAAAAAGTTCAGTATTTTTAATTTAAGAACCTTAAAGTTGTTATAAAATTATAGAAAATATATTTAGCAATAATTTTATGTCTTAAACAGAAATTCTTTGTTGAAGAATTTAACATAAATATATAGTGACACATTTTATTTCTTAGAAAGATAAACATGTCAGTCAGGATAGACTATGTTATGCTGGGGTGAAAAATGATCCCCAAATCTCAATCTCAGTGGCTTTCCTTGTCACATCCATCATGAGTTGCCTGTAACTCTGCTCCACATGTGTCTTCATTTTGGGACCCAGGCTGTTGAAATACCCTCTACCTGGAACATAAGTGATCATCCTGGCACAGAGAAGAGAGATTTGGCAAACCATATACAGAAGGTTTCCTTTTTAAAAACAGTTTTATTGGTGTATAATTTATGTATCATAAATGTACCCATTCTAACTGTACAGATCAATGATTTTTAGTAAATTTACAGAGTTATGCAACCAATCACTACAATCCACTTTTAGAACTTTTACATCACCCTCAAAACATTTCCTGTCCCTATTTGCAGTGAGTCCTTATTCCCACCCTCAGCCCTAGGCAATAATTAATCTGCTTTCTGTCTAAAATTTGCCTTTTATGGGTATTCCATATGAATGACAACATACAATATGTAATCTTTTATGTCTGACTTAGATTGTTTTTGAAGCTTATCTGTGCTGTAACATGTATCAGTAATTTGTTTCCTTTTATTGCTGAATAATTTTCTATTGTATGGCTATAACACATTTTTTTTTCATCCATTCACCAGTTGATGGACATTTGCATTGTTTTGAAATTTTGGCTATTATAAATAAAGCTGTGTGCATTTGCATAAAAGACTTCTGTGGATATATGTTTTATTTGTCTTGGGTATATTACCTAGGAGGGGAATTCCTGGGTTGTATGATTAATTGTTGTTTAACTTTTTAAGAAACTGCCAAACTTTTACAATATTACAGTTTTACATTCCTACCGGCAACACATGAGTGTTACAGTTTCTCTATATCTTCACTGACACTTGTTATTGCTTGTCTTTTTTATTATAGCTATTCTAATAGGTATAAAGTAGTTTCTCACTACTGTTTTAATTTGTATTTCGTAATACAAATGACAAATGCATTTGAGTATTTTTTCATGTACTTTTCATGTGAAATGTCTGTTCAAATCCTTGTCCATTTTGTGTGCTGTTTTTCTTTTTCTTATTGAATTGTAAGAGTTCTTTATATATTCTGAAGAAAGTCTTTATCAAACCTGTGGTTGGCAGATATTTTCTCCCAGTCTGTAGTTTGTCTTTTCATTCTCTTAACAGTGTCTTTTGAGTCACAAAAATTTTAAATTTTTATGAAATCCATTTTATCACTTTTTTTTTTTTTTTATGGATTATCTCTTTGGTGTCATACCTATGAACTCTTTGCCTAACTCAAGGTCATGAATATTTTCTTTTGTTTTTTCCTCTGGAGGTTTTATAGTTTTAGTTCTTATATTTGGGTTTATGGTCCATTTTGAGCTAATTTTTGTGTTTAGTACAAGGAAAGCTGTCTTATTCTTTATTTCTCTCCATAAAATTTCTGACCAGTCTGCTAATCTATAGGTTGCTCTAACCTTAATCCCAGTTTAGGTCTAGATGTGATGCTGTCCCTTCCCAATTATTTGTCACCAAGATCATTATTGTTTTTGACAATGCCTTGGACATGAGGATTTTCTACTCTGCTCCAAATCAAGCCAGTCCATTTTGGCAATAAAGATGATGTTTTCATCGCCCCCCCTGCCCTAGTGGGTGGTGTAGGAGCATTCCCAGGCTAAAATGCCATAAACTATTACTGTTCTTACCTAGGTTTGGTAGTTTTTCTTGAATAGAAGTTTCTTAGTTAATTGCATGCCTTTGGTTGATTTTCATAGTTGCGAATTTTATTCAAATATCCAATTTTGTTGTTTCTTTTTGAGAAGAGAATTTGCCAAACTCCTCGCTCCACCATTCCAGAAGTCTCAGCCTCTCTGAGGTAATTTTTATAACATGAGCTTTTGAATATCTTAAAACATTATAAAGTGTGTTATTTATGTCCAGATTTCATAAGACAAAGCAAGTCACATAGTCATTCCTTTGTTCAAAAGGACAGGGATATATAATTCATCTGTAGGGAAAAATATCACAGGGATATTGCTCCATATCAACAGGGATATTGTTCCATTGGGAACAATGTCATGCCTTTGTGTCATACCTTCCCCTTGAGTGTGTCCCCTTGAGTGCACCCCCTTGACAAGTGAATAGCTTCTAATAAATTGAACTCAGCAACAGTGATGGGCTGTCACTTTTATAATTAAGTAATTAAAAACCTCTCTCTTGCTGGCATTCTCTCATTCTCTCTCTTGTCTTTTTGGGTTACTCACTGTGATTACACAAGCTTCCATGTTGGAGAAACCCATGTGGCTAGGAACTGAGGGTGACCTCCAGCCAACGGCCAGCTAGGAACTGAAGATCTCCTTTGGAACCCAATAGCCCACAAAGAACTGAATCTTGCAAACAACCACTGAGTGACCTTTGAAGCAGATTCTTCCTCAGTTGAATCTTGAGAAGACAGCAGCCCTGGCTGATGCCTTGATTCTGGCCTCATGAAAAACCCTGAAGCAGATGACCCACTTAAGCCATGTCCACATTACTGATCTACAGAAACCGTGAGATAATTAATGTTTGTTGTTTTACGCCACTAAGCTTGGGGTACTTTCTTATGCAGCAATCTATAACTAATATGGAGAATAACTGAAATATTTAGTGAAGAGTCAAGTAATCTACCATAATAAAAAGAATAGGCATGGAGCTGAATAGGATGTTTCTTGCCATATACAAGACCGATACTTCTAAATGAATCAAAATTTAATCAGAGTTATTTTCTGTGTGTCTGACAACCTGTCATTTGCCCTGAATTTGTTCTTATTTTTAAAGTTATAAAATATTGGGGTCACAAAGTCAATATTTCCAGAAATTAATTATAATAATACTGCTCAGCCATAGCATAGTAAGTGTATTTTTGTAAAGTGAGATTGAAAAAAGTGAGACATTCTACAGCATTATTTATGGTAATTCTGTAATTTCTCATTGATATTTCGTAACTGGTAAATGTTTTCATGACTGTGTACTCTTTACAATTTAGTGTTACTTTAAATAACATATAACTACTAAGATCAATAACCTTCACTTATATATAAAATATTTAGTTAAAAATATGAGGGGAAACTCTTCCAAAGCATAGAATGTTGGAAAAAGAAACCAAAAAAAGTAACTTGACTGTGGAAGAACCTGACAAATACTACTTCAAGACAGGTGATCAAGGTTAACATCAATATTGATAAATCATATAGATAGCACGTGGGTTGATGTGATGTGATGAGAATGCCACTTCTTTGGTTTTTCCCTTCAAAACACATTACCTCAGTGTAATCATTTGGAAAAAAAAAAAAAAAGCCAGACAAATCCTAATAAAATCATATTCTACAAAATACCTGACCAGTAATCCTCAAAACTGTCAAGGTCATCAAAACCAAGGAAAGTTTGAGAAACCATCACAACTAAGAGGAGTCTGAGGAGACATGGCTACTGAATATAATGTGGTATCCTGGATGCAATCCTCGAACAGGAAAAAAGACATAAAAGATATTGTAAAAACCAAGGAGATCTGAATAAAGTATGGACTTTAGTCAATAATAATGTATTAGTATTTGTTCATTAATGGTGATAAATGTATGATAATAATGTAAATGTTAATGATAAAAGAAACTGGGTATGGGGTAGAGGGAAACCCTATTATCTTCACAATAAAATTCTTTAAATGGGAAACTGCTCTAAAATAGAATAGTTTTCTTTAAAGATATATATGGAGAAAGATCTCATTTTCAACAACAAAATTATGAAATTTCTAGAAATTAACAAAAATATGCAGGGTCTATATAAAAAACAATTTTTTTCAAATAAACAAAGGGAACAAAGAATACTGGACTAATGGAGTAATATGCTGTTGGGAAAATAGAATAGTTTGGTCAGGGCCCTCACCTTGGGTTCAGTTGGGTGTGGTTCAGCACATCCATTATAAGCAAATTGTGTGTGTGTGTGTGTGTGTGTGTGTGTGTGTGTGTGTGTGTGTGTGTGTGTGTGTGTGTGTGTGTGTGGAGTAGAGAGAGGCACAGAGAGAGAGAGAGAGAGAGAGAGAGAGAGAGAGGAGTTTGGTGAAGCAGGCAGGTGTCGTCGGCCTCAGGTGTCTGCCCTGTGCAGCCATGCTTTCCAACCTATGGCTCCAAGGACCTTTTGGCAAGTTACCTAGCTCATAGACCTGTGTGTAAAGGGTCTGGTGACCCAGCCTGGTGTGTGGAGGGTCTGGTGACACAGCTCGGTGTATGAAGGGTTTGTGACCCAGTCTGTGAGTGGGCTTGAGGGGTGTGGGAGCTCCAGACCCAGCCCTAGCTCAGCAAATGGCCCAGTCGGTGCAGGATTACCAGCAGGTAAAAGAGCCCGACAATTGGAGTGGTCGTGATCGAGTAGCTTTGCAATTGGCATCACAAACAGGATTAAGAGCTAGACATATGCCATGCTTCTGGATCAGAGGGCCAAATATTATAAAGCTGTCTTTTCTTCCCACATTTATTTATATAGTTTCAAAGTCATTCCACATGTATCAATAGTATTTCTCATTATACTGAACAAAACACTTTATCTGTTAAAATAAATAAGCAAAGATACTCAAACTATATTTAAAAAATAAAATAAATTTGATGATATTTACAAGATATTAAAACATTATAAAGGTATAGATTAAAATGTAGCACTAGTAAAATAATACATTATCTCTTTTTAAAAATACTTTTTATTTATCACTTTTGCAGGCACTGAGAACACAGTGTTGAAGAAGTCAGACATTGTCCCTGACCTCATAGAGTTCACAGTCTCTCACAGTGGATATTGTTTACAGCAATGACAAAACAAATGTACTGAGTAAATCAGGGAAGATGTACTGGGGGTAATTGCAACTAAGTGAAGAACTTAGTGATGTTAGCTAGGTGTAGGAGGAAAAGAGTTAAAAGATCATAATGGGGAAGATTTCTGGTTTCTGGTCTGGCATATCAGAAGCTTGCAAGTTGCCACTCCATCCTAACAACAAGTAAAAAAGTGGAATACACTGAGCATTCAACAACTCTTCTTAGATCTGTAAGAGATGTAAGGTCACAGGGCAAATCGTTGCCCCAGAATTGGAGAGACCAACACTTAAATATGGAGAATCTCAGCTTATCAGAGCAGCATCCTCTTCAGGAACAATACTGGGGAAAGGAAAAATGGACTGTAATTGACAAATTGCTTGAGGCTCAGTATGGACAAGTCTTAGAGATTAAAAACTCCAGGGAGCCCAGTCATCAGGGGACCCCCTACACTTTTGTGAATTTTATCTTGTTAAATTAAGTTTGGTCTAAAGGTTTCTTCAGACATATGGAACTGTAATCCAACTTGATGTGTAGACAGACTAACCTACTCTTGTAACCTAACTTGATGTGCAAGCAGACTGTAACCTACTCTTGTAACAAGTAGCTGAGTCTCAGCCAATTACAGGCAGCCAGCTATTCTGTACCTCACTTCCATTTTCTGTATGTCACCTCCCTTCTTCTGTCTGTACATCTTAACCAACCACGTAGCAGCAGTGGAGTTGCTCTGCCTCTATTCTGATTCTGGGGGCTGCCCAACTTGTGAATTGTGCTTTGCTCAAATTAAACTTTGTTAAATTTAATTTGTCTAAAATTTTTCTTTTAACAACCTTATGGAACTCTACCAGATTCTCACAGTGAATATTGGGGGAAAATCCCCTTGTGCTTTTGGACAAGTGAGGGAAAAATAAACCATTTAAAAATATGCTAGAACACTTAGCAGATCTGTCTTTAGAAGAAACTATTTAACCAGAGCCTAGTCTGCTGGATTCTTATCAGAGCCTAACTGACCTGAGGGAAGGGAAATACTCAACTCCAGCCCCATATAGCCATCTTGTCCCACCTCAGATGTTTGTGTGTGTTTCGGGCAGGGTGGGGGATAAGGAAAAGAGAATTCTCTGTAACAAAGGCCCACTCTCCAGATTTAAAAAAAAACAACTTTGTCAGAAGCCATATCTCATCTGGGAGAGAGTCATTTCACCAAAATTCGACTCCCTCTAGTCTTCCTGTCTTATTGTCTTATGTAAGTGGGGGTTAGGGGTGAAAAAATACATTTGTTAAGGTCACAGCCTGTTGACACAGGCCCACTAAAAGCTTGAAATAAGATTATAGAATAATTCCTCTTTCCCACTCATTACCACATGAGCAGGGCTCAGTATAATAACAGTGGATTATAGCTGAAATTGCTACAATGCTCAGACTCTATTTAAGAAGGACTTCTTAGGTAAACCTAAAGACAATAGGAGAGAAAACAAATAAGGACACCAGAAGAATTTGAAGTTCCTTACACCTACAGCTACAGCAGATAATTAAACACAGCCTAACTGCTAGACAGTTAACCATAAAGTCTCACATTATTTATCTGATTACCTCAGTTCCTTTTCTGTTACCCGATGTATCATGTTAGCCTTTTAAAAAAAATTACGCAGTATAGTAAAAGGCAAGGAAAAATACAGTCTAAAGGGAGAAAGCAAGCATCAGAACTAGACTCAGATATCATTCAGATTTGGGAATTATCAGGCAAGAGATTTAAAACAACTATAATTAATATGCTAAGGGCTCTAATGGATAAAGTAAATGGCATGAGAGAACAGATGGGCAATGTAAGAAGAGAGAAATTCTAAAGAAAACCAAAAAGAAATGCTAGAAATCAAAAACACCATAACAGAAATAAAGAATGCCTTTGACGAGCTCATTGGTAGACTGGACTCAGCTGAGGAAAAAATCTGTGAGCTTGAGTATATCACTAGAAACTGTCAAAACTGAGAAGCAAGGAGAAAAAAAAAGACCGAAAAAGCAAACCAAAACAAAACAGGATATCCAAGAACTGTGGACAACTTCAAGGTGTAACATATGTTGTGATATTGTGAAAATATATATTTAGTCTTTGTCCCATATCCTGGCATACAACTCCTAAAATCCTTATAATCTCCAAAGCGCTCTCTTTTTGTATTCTGAAGGAGAAGAAAGAGAGAAAGGAAAAAAAGAAATTTTTGAAACAGAAATGAGTGAGAATTTCTCCAAATGAATGTCAGACACCAAACCAAAGATCCAGGAAGCTAAGAGAACATTGAGCAAGATAAATGCCAAAAAAACCCCCAAAAACAAAAAAACAAAAACCCTACACCTAGGCATATCATTTTTGAACTATAAAAAATCAAAGGTAAAAAAAAATCCAGAAAGATGCCAGAGGATGAAAGATACCTTACCTATAGAGAAGCAAAGATTACAAAGTATGCCTGACTTCTCAGAAATAATGTAAGCAAGAAGAGAGTGGAGCAAAATATTTAAAGTGTTGAGAGATAAAAAAAAAAAAACCCACTGACCTAAAATTCTGTACCCTGCAAAATTATTCTTTAAAAGCGAAGGAGAAATAAAGACTTTCTCAGAAAAACAAAAGTTAAGAAAATTTGTTGCAAGTAGACCTGCCCTGCCAGAGATGTTAAAAGAAGTTCTTTAGAGAGAAGAAAAATAATATAGGTAAGAAACTCTTATCTACATGAAGAAAGGTAGAGCATCAAAGAAGGGAAGAAGTGAAAGTAAAGTAAAAATTTTAATTTTCTTATTCTTAATTTATGTTAAAAATAAGTTCAAAATACTAATAGCAATGATGTGTTCAAATATATATTTTTATATCCTTACATATAAGTGAAAAAAATTACAACAACGGTACAAGAGACAAAAGTAAAGAATTAGGATTATTTATTTATTTATTTATTTATATTGTAACAAAGTTGATTATACATATCTGTGGGGTACAGAGTTGAACAACAGATCTCATGTGCAATATGTGATGCTCACATTAGAATAATTACTATATTCAATAATATGCACTATCATTGCTATTCATGGCCTTTTACCCAGTTCTCCCTCCCTGCTCAATGAAAGTTCAATCTGTTACTGTGAATGACGTATTTTTCTTTCTTTCTTTTATTTATATGTTTATTATTTTAGCTCTCACTTTTGAGTGAGAACATATGGTATTTCACTTTCTATGCCTGGCTTATTTTACTTAATATAATCTTCTCCAGACTCACCCATGTTGCTGTGAATGGCAGTATTTCATTCTATTTTATAGCTGAGTAACATTCCATTGTGTATATATAACATATTTTCATTATCCAGTCATCTGATGATGGATGTTTAGGTTGGTTCCAACGCTTGACCACCCATAGATAGAGCTACTATAAACATGGGGGTGCAGATCTCTGTTACATGATGCTCTCTATTCCTTTGCGTATATACCCAGCAATGGAATTGCTGGATTGTATGGCAGTTCTATCTGTAGTTGTTTGAGGAATCTTTATACTATTTTCCATAATGACTGCACCAATTTACAATCCCACCAACAGTGTAGGAGGGTTACCTTTTCTTGAGATCTTCACCAGCATTTGTCATTTTCCATCTTCTTGATGATAGTCTAACTGGGGTGAGATGGTATCTTAATGTGGTTTTGATTTGCATTTCCCTGATGCTGATTGATATTGAGCATTTTTCATGTGTCTGTTGGCCATTTGTATATTTTCCTTTGAGGGATGCCTATTCAGTTCCTTTGCCCATTTTTTAATTTGGTTATTTGTTTTTTTACCGTTAAGTAGTTTGAGTTCCTTGTATGTTTTGTACATTAATTCTTTGTCAGATGCGTAGTTGGGAAATATATTCTCCCATTCTGCAGGTTGTCTTTTTGCTCTGTTAACTGTTTCTTTTGCTGTGCAGAAGCTTTTTAGCTTGATATAATCCCATTTGTTTATTTTTCCTTACGCCAACTGTGCTTTGGGGGTCATATTCATAAAATCTTTACCCAGTCCTACTTCCTGAAGTGTTTCCCTTCCATTTTCTTTTAGGAGTTTTATAGTTTCACGTCTTATATTGAAGTCTTTAATCCATGTTGAGTTGATTTTGGTGTATGATGAGTGGTACAGGTCTAGTTTCATTCTTCTACATATGGATGTCCAGTCTTCCCAGCACCATTTATTGAAGAGGCAGTCTTCTCGCCAGTGTATGTTCTTGGTGCCTTTGTCAAAGATCAGTTGGCTGTAAGTATGTGATTTGATTTCTGGGTTCTCTATGCTGTGCCATTGGTCCAAGTGTCTATTTTTATGCCAGTACCATGCTGTTTTGGTAACTATAGCTTTGTAGTATGGTTTGAAGTCAGGTGGTGTTATGCCTCCATCTTTATTTTTTTTTTACTCAAGATTACTTTGGCTATTCAGGGTCTTTTTTGTTCCATATGAATGTTAGGATTGTTTTTTCTATTTCTGTGAAGAATGTCATTTGTATTTTGATGAGGATTGCATTGAATCTGTAGATCACTTTGGGAAGTGTGGACATTTTCATTATGTTAATTCTCCCAATCCAGGAGCTAGGAACATCTTTCCATATTTTTGTATCCTCTTTAATTTCTTTCAACAATTATTTACAGGTTTCTTTGTAGAGGTCTTTCACTTCCTTGGTTAAGTTGATTCCTAGGTATTTTATTTTTCATGTTTGACTTTTGTAAATGGGCTTGCTTCCTTGATTTCTTTTTCTGCTAGTTTGCTGTTGGAGTATAAAAACACTACTGATTTTTGCATGTTGATTTTGTATTCTGCAACCTTACTAAAGTCATTTATCAGCCCTAAGAGTTTTTTTTGTAGAGATTTTGGGCTGTTCTATATATAGGATCATGTCATCTGGAAATAGGGACAATTTGACATCATCTTTTCCAATTTGGATGCCCTTTATTTCTTTGCCTTTGCCTGATTGCTCTGGCTAGTGCTTCCAGTACTATGTTGAATAGGAGTGGTGAGAGTGGTCATCCTTGTCTCATTCCCATTCTCAAGGGAAAAGCTTTCATCTTTTCCCCATTCAGGATGATATTGGCAGAGGGTCTGTCATATATGGCTTTTATTGTGTTGAGATACTTTCCTTCTATACCTAATTTGCTGAGAGTCTTTATCATGAAGGGATGTTGAATTTTGTCAAATGCTTTTTCTGCATCTATTGAGATAATTATACGGTTTTGAACTTGATTTTGTTGATGTGATGTATCACATTTATTGATTTGCGTATTTTGAACCTTTCTTGCATCCCTGGTTTGAATCCCACCTGACATGGTGTAAAAGTAGTGTGTGCACTACCTGTGAAGTGGCATAGTGTTATTTGAAAATAAACTTGAATTAGTTGTAAATCATATTTTAAACTCTAGGGCAGCCACTAAATTTTTTTTAAGTATAGCTAAGAAAGGAGAGAAAATGGAATTATATAAAATGCTCACTTAAAACCATAAAAGGCAGAAAAGAGTGGAAGACAAAAATAGGAACAAAGAACAAGGGCAATGAATAGAAAGCAGTAGCAAATATAGTAGATATTAATCCAACTACATTAACAATCACTTTGAATGTCAATGGCCTAAATGCACCATTTAGAGACAGAGACTGTCAGAATGGTTCATACAACAGGACCCAAATGTAAGTTGTTTACAAGAAACCCACTTTAAATATAAAGGCCCTTATAAATTAAAAGTAAATGGATGGAGAAGAATATACCATGCTAACACTAATCAAAAGATAGTGAGAGTAGTCATATTAATTTTAGACAAAGCAGACTTCAGAGCAAAGAGAGTCATCAGGGATAAATAGGGACATTACATAAAGATTAAGCTGTCAGTTCTCCAAAGAAGACATAACAATTCTTAATGTATATGCACCTAACAACACGAAATCAAAATGCATGAGGCAAAAACTGATAAAATTGCAAGGAAAAAAAGATAAACCCATTATGTAGTTGGGTACTTCAACTCTCTATCAGAAATCAACAGATCCAGCAGACAGAAAATCAGTAAGAATATAGTTGAACTAAACACCACCATCAGTCAATTGAATATAGTGAACACTTTTCTTGTTGTTGTTGTTCGTAAAAACAAATACTATTGCACATTTTGGATTACTAAATTGCCCAATTTCTCCATCCTTTGAGATAAAAGCTATTCAGAGCTTGATGTGAATGGACAGAATCTGTTTAATGTATAATATACACACATTAAACCTTGGCCACATTTCACATCCCCCTTTCCTATTTTTTTTTGATTGAAATGTTATTGATTATACTGTATTTGTGAGGTACAGAGTTGAATATCAATACCAGTATACAAAGTGTGATGATCAGATCAGGATAATTAGCATATTCATCATTACAAAACTTAATCATTTCTTTGTGATGAGATTCAATCTCCTCTCTTCTAGCCATTTGATTACATTCAGTACATTAATTATAGATGCCTAACTTCACTGTACACCAATAGAACTTATTTTTCCTGACTAGCTATTTTATGTCCATTGATCAATTTTGCATAGTGGACATATAGACTACCACATTGGACAAAAGAAGTATATACATTCTTCTTAAACTCACCTGGAGCATTCACCAAGATAGACTACATCTGGGCCATGAGATACACCTTAACAAATTTAAAAGAATAGAAATCGTATGATGTCTGCTTTCAGACTGTCTTTATTCACCGATGACATGATTTTATAGAAAATTCAAAAGTATTGACAAAAACTTGCTAGAACTAATAGTAATAATAGAAAAGTTGGAGGATACAAAGTTAATATAAAAAAGTAAATTCCTTTCATATATGCTGACAATGAACAAGTAGGATTCAAAATTTAAAACACAATCCCATTCACAATAACACCCTCCAAAATAAAATAATTAGTTATAAATCTAACAAAATATATTTAAGATCTATATGAGGAAAAGCACAAAACTCTGATGAAATAAATTAAAGAACTAAATAAAAGAGATTCCATTTCATGGACAGGAAGCTTCAGTATTGTCCAAATGACAGTTCTTCCTGGCTTTATCTATAGATTCAATGCAACCCCAATTAAAATCCCATCAAGTTATTTTGTGAATATTGACAAACTGATTCTAAATTTTATATGGAGAGGCAAAAGACCCAGAATGACCAACACAATATTGAAGAAGAAGAACAAAGATGAAGGACTGACAATACCCAACTTCAAGCCTCACTATAAAGCTACAGTAAATAAGACATTGTGATATTGACAAAAGAGTAGATAAATAGATCAATGGAATAGAACAGAAAGTCCAGAAATAGAGCCACATAAATATAGTCAATTGATCTTTGACAAAAAAAGAAAGGCATCGGGCCGGCCCGTGGCTCACTCGGGAGAGTGCGGTGCTGATAACACCAAGGCCCCATGTTCGGATCCCATATATGGATGGCCGGTTCGCTCACTGGCTGAGCATGGTGCTGACAACACCAAGTCAAGGGTTAAGATCCCCTTACCGGTCATCTTTAAAAAAAAAAAAAAAAAGAAAGGCAATACAATGGAACAGAGATAGTCCTTTCAACAAATGGTGCTGGAACAATTGGACATCCACATGCAAAAAATAAATCCAGACACAGACTTTAAACCGTTCATAAAAACTAACTCAAAATGGATCACAGACCTAAATGTAAAATGCAAAACTCTAGAACTTTGATAACACTACCTGACTTTAAGCTATACTACAAAGCTATAATAACCAAAACAGTATGGTACTGGCATAAAAACAGACACACTGACCAATGGAATAGAATAGAGAATCCAGAAATCAACCCACACACTTACTGCCATCTGATCTTTGACAAAGGCACCAAGCCTATTCACTGGGGAAGGGACTGCCTCTTCAGCAAATGGTGCTGGGATAACTGGATATCCATATGCAGGAGAATGAAACTAGATCCATACCTCTCACTGTATACCAAAATCAACTCAAAATGGATTAAGGATTTAAATATACACCCTGAAACAATAAAACTTCTTAAAGAAAACATAGGAGAAACACTTCAGGAAGTAGGACTGGGCACAGACTTCATGAATACAACCCCAAAAGCATGGGCAACCAAAGGAAAAATAAACAAATGGGATTATATCAAACTAAAAAGCTTCTGCACAGCAAAAGAAACAATTAACAGAGTTAAAAGACAACCAACAGAGTGGGAGAAAATATTTGCAAAATATACATCTGACAAAGGATTAATATCCAGAATATATAAGGAACTCAAACAACTTTACAAGAAGAAAACAAGCAACCCAATTAAAAAATGGGCAAAAGAGCTAAGTAGGCATTTCTCTAAGGAAGATATACAAATGGCCAACAGACATATGAAAAAATGCTCAACATCACTCAGCATCTGGGAAATGCAAATCAAAACCACACTGAGATACCATCTAACCCCAGTTAGGATGGCTAAAATCCAAAAGACTCTGAACAATAAATGCTGGCAAGGTTGCGGAGAAAAAGGAACTCTCATACATTGTTGGTGGGACTGCAAAATGGTGCAGCCTCTATGCAAAATGGTATGGAGTTTCCTCAAACAATTGCAGATCGATCTACCATATGACCCAGCTATCCCACTGCTGGGAATATACCCAGAGGAATGGAAATCATCAAGTTGAAGGTATACCTGTTCCCCAATGTTCACTGCAGCACTCTTTACAATAGCCAACAGTTGGAACCAGCCCAAATGTCCATCATCGGATGAGTGGATATGGAAAATGTGGTACATCTACACAATGGAATACTACTCAGCTATAAAAACGAATGAAATACTGCCATTTGCAACAACATGGATGGACCTTGAGAGAATTATATTAAGTGAAACAAGTCAGGCACAGAAAGAGAAATACCACATGTTCTCACTTATTGGTGGGAGCTAAAAATAAATAAATAAACTCACACACACACACCCACAAAAAAAAACAACTGGGGGGGAAGAAGATATAACAATCACAATTACTTGAAGTTGATATGACAAGCAAACAGAAAGGACATTGTTGGGGGGGATAGGGGGAGGGAGGAGGGAGGGAGGTTTTGGTGATGGGCAACAATAATCAGCCACAATGTATATCGACATAAAAAAAAAAATCCTCGAAAAAGGGGCAGACATGGCTCTCCAGTAATTATCTAATGCATTTCCCTATCTGTAGATTTACTATCCACGGTTGTAAATTCAACTCTTCAGTTGATAGCTGGTTTTTTTCATGTTGCTATCTTTTATTGTTGTTTAAAATTAATAAAACATAAGGAAACACTTTTGGAAATGTTCAAAAAAAAAAAAAAAAAACTCTAGAACTTTGAGATGATAACACAGGAGAAAATCTAGACGACCTTAGGTCTGGCAGTGACTTTTTAGATACAGGCATGACCCACAAAGGAAATAATTGATAAGCTGCACTTCATTAAAATTCAAAACTTCTGCCCTGCAAAAGACACTCTGATGAGAATGAAAAGATTGGGAAAAAATATTTGCAAAAGACATGTCTGACAAAGGAACTCTTACCCTTAGTATGTAAAGAATTCTAAAAATTTAACAATAAAAAAACAACCTGATTAAAAAATGGGCCAAAGAACTTAAAGACATCCCACCAATGAAGATATACAGGTGGCAAATAAGCATATGAAAGGATGCTCCACATCATATATCATCAGGGAAGTGAAAACTTAAACATGACACCACTACACACGTACTAGAATAGCTAAAATCTAGAATACTAACAGCAAATGATGGTGAGGATGTGGAGCAACAGGTCTCTCATTTATTGCTGGTGGGAAGGCAAAATGGTACAGCCACTTTGGAAGACAGTTTGACAGTTTCTTACAAAACTAAACAGACTTTTGCCATATGATACAGCAATCACACTCCTTGGTATTTATGCAAAGGAGTGGAAAACTTATGTCTATACAAAAACCTGTACACAAATGTTTATGGCAACTTTATTCATAATTGCCAAAACTTGGAAACAACCAAGATGTCCTTTAGTAGGTGAATGGATAAATAAACTCTAGCACATTCAGACAACGGAATATTATTAGTGCTAAAGAGAAATGAGATATCAAGCCATGAAAAGAGATGGAGGAGACTTAAATGCATATTGCTAAGTGAAAAAAGCCAATCCGAAAAGGCTACACACAGTATGATTCCAACTATGTGACATTGTGGGATAGGCAAAACTATGGAGACAGTAAAAAGTTCAATGGTTGCCAGGTGCTAGTGGGGAGAGAGACATGAACAGGAGGAACACAGAGAAAATTTTAGGGCAGTGAAACTATTCTATAAGTGATACTTATAATGGTAGATACCTGTGATTATATAGTTTTCCAAACCCATAGAATGTAGAACACCAAAAGTGAACCCTAATGTAAACTGTGGACTTTGGATGATAATGAAATGTCAATGTAGGTTCAGTCGTAACAACTGTATCACTCCAATGGGGAGATGTTAATAATGGGGAAGACTATTTGTGTGAGGGGGCAGGGGGGCTATGGAAACCTTTTTACCCTCCCTTCAGTTTTTCTGTGAATCTAAAACCTCTCTAAAAATAAAGTGTATTAGAACATTTTAAAGATCAAAGGGAAAAAAAGAAAATGATACACAAAGTAGGCAGTCCATGTGAAGACCATCTGTGGGAAGACATCCAGCATGACTAGAAAAATACAAACCAAAGGGAAGTAATTATTCTGCAATTAATTTCTGTGAGGGTTATGAAACTGCTGGCCCTTGAAATGGGTTTTGAGAAGTCATTTTTTGCTTTCTTGCTTTTATGCTAGTTATTCTCTAATCTCCATTCTAGCTCTTTCACTCTTTTATCCATTCATCTGACAATTATCAAGTATGTATATGTCATAACTATCACTATAATGCTGCAGAACATTAAAATCTGTTTTTAGAACTTCCTGTTCAGTAGAGATGATATGTGCATTTAGTAAGTATTAGAAAGTGTTAACAGTTACAAAAGATTCAGAGAATATACTTTGGGAATTACAGATGGCTTCCTGTTTCAGTATGAGTCAAGAAAACTTCATGGACTACTCTACATGAAAAAGAATGCAAGAAATTTGACAATAGAAATGGGAATTTAAACACCCCTAGTGTTCAAGTGAACACTTGAGCAGAGACACAGAAGCTGGAAAGTGTGAAGTGCACTTTGTGGAGAGTAGTTTAGTTTGCTGGAGTATATAGTATGAAGATGACTCTTAGGAAAAGATTACAAAATGATAAATAAGCCTTTCTGATAGTGAAGTCTACCCCATAAGAACACATCTCTGGCTGGATTGCTTAATCCTTCTTTGGAGAAGTAAAAGGAAACATGAGAAGTACTTGAAGCCAAGTTCTGACTCCTCTTGGCTGCCATAAAATTGAAGGAATCTCAGTTCAAGAAGCTTCTGTTTACTTCATGAACATGAGGCATTGCTTTAGGATGATTAATCCGACAATGATATCAGACGCACTCAGCTCCGCTGAGGCTCCCCACAATTTAACACCAGGCATACAGGTCCAGCTGCCTGCCCCCTTTCAAAAGCAAACCATTCAAAAGTCAAATGTTGGTGAAAACAAAAGTCAGCTTTTACTCAGGAATACTGGTGACCTGAGGAGAGATGTTAGGCTGACCCATCCCTCTAGTAAACCTGAAGGAGAACGGCCAGGCGGAAGCCATCTCAAAGACTCAGATTTACTGAGGGTTTTTTAAAGAGGAGTTTGAGGGAATGGAACATGGGAAATGAAAAGGAGGAGGGAGGGACACGTGAACAGCAAGGCTTCATTGCAAGGTCTCAGGTACAAAGCCTTGCCAAGACTCTGGTCTTGACTCTGGTTTCTCTCCCATCTCTGCTGTTATCTCAGGGTCTGGGTAGTACATGCAAGTCTGCAACTTCAGGCTGGCTGGAAAACAATTTTACATTTATGTAAATAATATCATCTTGCCCTATAACCAAGGTTCAAAATATGTGTGCCAAAAAAAAAAAAAAACAAACCTGTCTTTAAAATTTGCCTACAACCCATTTGGTTTTAGGCAACATGGCTTCAGTCCTGCTCACTCCAGTGGCTAGAAAGGTGAAAGATGGAAAACAAAAGAGATAGTAAGAAGGCCAATATTAAATTGATGATGATTGGTGGTTGAACTGGATTAGTGTTGGTTGTAAGAAAGAGGAGGTGGTGAGTGTTAATAGAGACTGAGGAAGTAAAATCAATAGGATTTAGCAATTGGATCTAGAGACACAGGAGCTGGAGGGATTTTTAAAAGGTGATTGCAAGAATGATATTGTCATCCATGGAAATGAAGAAGTTAGACTTGTTGGGGTGAAGTTGATGAATCTTCGAGACATTTATGTACTAATAGGGAACAATAAGTGGGGATCTCTATCATGCAGTTGGAAATTTAGGGCTGGAGCTGGGAGACTCTGCCTCTCCTCCCAACCCACCGTGACCTCTTAGTGAGATCAGTAGAAGCTCTGCAGTGGTTGAAGTTAGCAAAGGACTCAGTGTGGAAGAACAAACTGCCACCAGAAACAGTGATGCTATGAAACTGACTATATTTAAGGGCTAGGAGGGGGAAAGAAACAGAAGTAAAAGGAGATCAGGAGACTTAGGCAAGTCAAGTAAGGAGAAATTTGTTTTTCAGCCTGAACTTCTGTATGCAACATTTATGATGTGGGTCTAGATTTGATCAAGGAATTAAAGAAAACTGGGGGAAAAAAGAGTACTTTATGTGTTTTAGGACTTATATGATGGTGACTATGATATAGGATGAAAATAAGGAGTGGGCAGCAGGTGTCCTAAAAATTATTAAAGGAATACATGAATAAATACACTTATATGTATATTTCCCTACAATTCCTGGCTTTCCTCCTTTATCATACAAGTTATTTTCCTAATATTAGTCCATAGTGTGTACCATAAATTTTTTGTTCTAAAAGAACAAAAAAGATGGTGTTTTTAAAGTATATTTTATAATGCTAGGAGGCAAACATGATATAAGGAACTAAGGACAGACTTATCTAGCTAATGTATATCATCTGTAAAATGGGGATAATAACACTTGTTGTCAGCTTATGTCAAAGAATTGTTATGTTGATTTAATTGAAGAGAATTATGCAGCATTGTATGAATGTAAAAGCTACAGTAATGTATAACAATTGATAGTTAAGGATTTTTTTTTTTGTGCTTCTGATCTTATGCTGGTAAAATTGTTATTACTTTAAATAATCATAAATATCTATTTTTTGCTCTATGTTCAGTAAACAACTGTTCTCATCTTTTTTACACATATAAATTTACTGTAATTTTGCCTTCTGTGAGATGTTTGCATTTATCTTATTTTTGCCCACTTCTGCTCTGACAAATATGTGCCAAATAAAATGTTAGTATCAGCAAACAAACATTTTTGTTGGGTGTGTCCTTACTGTCCAAATGTTTGCTTTTAGCCAGAACTACTTGTTTCGAAGGCTTTCATGAAACATATATTTGTTTTTGAACCACCCTAACAGCTCAAATATTCCTGTCTACATTTCCTTAGGTCACTTTCTATTCAGTGCTTCTTTCTTATGAGTTCTCATTTTGGCCAGGATTTTTTTCTGAGGCTTCAGTAGTTGCCTGGTAGGAATGCTTGTAAAAACATTTGTGGATAGCCCAAACATTTTTTAATAACATTTGCTTGGAAAAATTTTACTGGCAGTCAGGACACATTATTTAAACATATTTCAAAATATTTATGCATCCCTACAATACTTTGGTGATGGCTGTATAGCAAGGCTGAATTGATGGTTTTCTAGTTAAGTCTTTTTGTTTGTTTGTTTTTGGTTATTCATAGTGGCTGATTGATGAGTGTTTGACAGAATTTCCACACAGCTGATTTGATTAATTCAATAGCAAGGTGGCTATAACAACCAGAGGTTTTTGAACTTTCTTCCTTCCCAGAGAAGTACACTTAATAAACAAATTAGATTAACTTTAGAATAATCTTGTCAGATGCTTGAGTCTCAGTTGCTATTTTAGCTCTTTTCTTCCTCTACTTCCCACCAGTAATTCAGAAAATGATGAATTTATTAATATCATTTTGGCGTTAGGATTTAGTAGTAGATGTAGTTGTAGTGAGACCTGTGGTTCTCTATATAGGGCTTATGACTTTTCTTAAAGTTACTTTTCATATTCCATGACTATGTCTATGACTATGACTATGTCTAACTGAAGAAAGAAATGGATAAATTATTTGTGTATTTATGTGGAGTAGGCAAATAAAACTTTTTCTGTGTGTGTGTGTTTTATTAGTAGCGTTCATTTTTGCATTTCTCAAAGTCTTGTTTAAGTATGTCTTTAAAAACCATATTATGAGGGTTTTAATTCATGAAAAGCTCCTTCTCTATAAGTTTGCCTGCTTCCACGTTGCTAAGTCTGTCTTTCTGCACATATTTTTTTGCATCTCTCTCTTCAGTACTTTTTGTGTGTGTGTGTAGGGTTTTTTCTCTTTGTGCTTTGGCTGTATTTTTTTAATGTGACTTTCTCTCTATATAACATTGTATATATACATCTCATTATGTGTCATTTCCTGTGCCCATGTATGGGTGCCTTTTCACCTATGCCCAATCTGTTTTTCTTTGGGTGTTTTTATTTACTTCTGATCTCTATCTATGCCTTTATCAATGTCTTTCTCTGTGTCTTTGTAGCTGCATGTCTCTTCCTGTGTGGGTGTATATGTGTTTTGTGTTCTCTATTTCTATGTCCATTTCAGTGTATTCCTCTGCTTATCTGACTTTGTTTTTCTCTCTCTCACTGTCTTTCTCTACCTCTGTGTTTCATTTTTATGTATGTCTTTCTCAATTTTTATTTTATTTCAGTTCTCTGTACATGTCTTCCTTCTTTTATGGTTACTATACAGTGTAATTTTTCTGTAGTGTTATATTTACTAATCAGAATTTAAAGTTTCCCATTTTACATATATCAAAACATCATGTTGTAGACCATAACTATATACATTTCCTTCTGGTCAATTGAAAAAATAAAAAAAATAAGTAAATCAGTTAGCTCTGACAAAAAAGTAAAATAAAGTTTCTTGCTCCATTTCATTAGAAGAATTAGTTAGGGCCGAGCCCGTGGCGCACTCGGGAGAGTGCAGCGCGAGGAGCGCAGCGACGCTCCCGCTGCGGGTTTGGATCCTATATAGGAATGGCCGGTGTGCTCACTGGCTGAGTACTGGTCACGAAAAAGACAAAAAAAAAAAAAAAAAAAAATTAGTTAAAGATCATAAAAGGAAATTTATAGAAAGTACATGTAAATTAAAATAATAAAATTACATTTATTGGCTATCAGGCTGATAAAGATATCTAATGTGGGAAAATAGTTGGTTACACATTATAATGGTACTGAAAGCAACATTTCAGGAGAACCACATATTTCAGTTTGTAAGCTTTGACTCAGCAATTCTGCTTTAGGAATTTGTCCCTCCAAAATAACCAGGTAATTGTACAATTGTTTATTTCAAAATTGCCTTTAGGAGTATAAAATTGAAAGAAAATGTCCATCAATAGGGTTTAATTAAGTGAATTATGGTACATCAAATATAATAGCATATTATATATCTATTGTTATAGAAAAATTCTATGATATATTGATAATTGGAAAAAATCAAATTACAAAAATATGTAACATGTACATATTGTATGTAAGAACCCAAATGCCCCAAGGGATCACACCCTGATCACATAAGCCCTTCTCGGCCGCACCCCATCATGGCACTGGTTGCCCTTCTCTTCTGCATTCTCCTTCCCGCCGGCGTGAATCCCACGCCAATCAGCTCCCCCCCCAAGCCCCATGCGGTATGCTAAACAGGGATTGTATTTTAAACCAATCAGCTTTCCCTTAAAGCCCTATATATGTGTGTGTGCTGCCTAATAAAACGAGCTCTCTCCGGTGGATCGTCAACTGGTGTCGACTCGTCCTTTTCATTTGGTGCCGAAACCCGGGGCAGAGTTCCCCTCAAGCAGCGACACTTTTCAGATTGCAGCGGTAACACTTTCCGGGTTGCTCCTCGGGGCTCCCTCGAGTGGCAACACTTTTCAAATCGCAGTGGCAACACTTTTCAAGTCGCCCCTTGGGAACTCCATCCCGCCAGGACTGGCCTCCCTTCCACCGCTCACCACTGACGGTCCACCGTCGTCCATTCTTTTCGGCGCTGGCTCCTTCCGTTCACCACCAGCTCATCATTAGGTAAGCCCCCTTTCCTAAAGGGCACCAGCCCTTTTTCAGGCTACCACAGGGAGTCTAGCCATGATCGTCTGGTAGCCCCTAACGCCCATACCCCACCCCACCACGGTCTTCACGACCACCATAAATTCCCAAACTATAACAGGTTCCAAAGCCCCGGTAAACTTTTACTTTCATTTTTGGAGGTTAAAAGCCCCATTCTGTTCTCCCCTTCTCTCTTTCACCATCCTGTCCACCATTCTCTTCTCTCCACTTCCCGGGTCCGGGACCCGACCAGAAATTCCTAGCTCTAGATTCCTTCAGGCACCGGGCTTTTGCCCTAGAGAAGTGAAGGTCTGAGTGATGACCCACACCTCCCTTCTCTCCTCCTGGTTTGTATCTGAACCTGCTGGGACTGACGTGACCTACTGGTGACGCCCTCTAGGATCCTGCCTTTCCCAACCGGCTGAAGGATCTGTCTTATCACTAATCTCTGTCCGATTTCTGTCTAAATTCCCATTAAGAGACCAGAATGGGCGCTTCCTCCTCCTCCCTAGGAGACTCTCCCCTTCAATGCCTTCTGAAAAACCTCACCAACCTTTCCCTCAGGCCGGATATTAAGCCCAAACTCCTCACCAAATTACGAGACCTCTTTAACTACTGCCAGCGCCTAAAAAAATGGAAGGAGATCCCTTACATCGAGGCTTTTCGCCTCTTGGCTCAGAACCCCACCCTCTGCTCCTCCTGTGCTCCCTCTCAATTCCTTTTAGCCTGTAAACCATCTTCACAGTCACCCCTCAATTTCGACCCTGCTGATGAACCCCCACCCTACCGACCTCCTCCTCCCCCAGTGCCTCCAGCGCCTGCTCCTCCTCCTCCATCATCCGCATCACCTTCTGCACCTCCTGCGCCATCCACTCCTCCGTCTTTACGCTCACCTACTCCTGACCCACTAAGCCCCCCTTTCACCCGTTCCCGAGGACTTCCCCCCGCCCCTTTAACAATTGCCCCACTACATGAGGTAGCTGGGGCTAAAGGGGTAGTTAGGGTCCATGTTCCCTTTTCCCTAGCTGACCTTACAGAATTAGAAAAAAGACTAGGCTCTTTCTCTACAGACCCTACCACCTACATTAAAGAATTCCAATGGATCCTGCAGGCCTACAGCCTCACACTTCATGATATCTTCATGCTCCTAGCCAATACCCTCCTCCCCGAGGAACACCGCAGGGTCTGGGATACAGTCCAAACCCATGCCACTGACACCCATCATACCAATCCGAATCACCCGCCAGGCCCCCAAGCAGTCCCAGAACAGGAACCAAATTGGGATTATAACAGCCCAGGGAATCCAGGCTGAAGACCGTTTTGCCTCTTGCTTAATAATTGGCCTCAAAAAATCGGCTTGCAAGGTCATCAAATTCCAAAAAAATTCAAGAAATTGTCCAAAAAAAGGAGGAAACTCCCTCCGAGTTCCTCAATAGATTAACTCAGGCCTTTCAACAATACACTAACTTAGATCCCAGCTCAGAAGACGGCCGGCATGTCCTTATGACCTATTTCCTGGCCCAATCCTACCCCGACATTAAAACTAAACTTAAAAGATTACAGCAGGGTCCTGCAACCCCTCAGACCGAAATCCTGTCAGTGGCCTTCAAGGTTTTTCATAATCGGGAGGAGGAAAAAGAACGTCGAAAACAAAAGGCCGACCACGCCAACTTCCAGATGTTGGCCCAGCTTATCAAACCCCCTGGGCTCCCTCCCACAGCCTCCACCTCTAAGCCTCCACCTGGAGCCTGCTTTAAATGTGGAAAGGAAGGACATTGGGCAAAGGCTTGCCCCACCCCCAGGCCACCCACCACTCCTTGTCCAAAATGCAAAAAGAAGGGACATTGGGGATCTGATTGCCTCCTCACCCGAAGGGGTGAGGGACCAACTGCCTCACAGTCCCCCAAACCGTGGACACCACCTATGGTGGGCCTCGCTGAGGAGGACTGGCGGAGCCTTGGGCCCTTCCCGACCATCTCTATAACAAAGCAGGAGCCCAGGGTATCCATGGTTGTGGACGGCCACCCAATATCTTTCCTCCAGGACACTGGAGCCACCTTTTTGGTCTTAAGGGAATATAAAGGCCCCACCACCTCCAGTAGCTCTCCTATAGTCGGGGTAGGAGGTAAACAAATCTTTCCCCCAAAAACCCCTCTTTTAACCTGCTGCCTTCAAGGCACTCAATCCGTTTTCTCCCATTCCTTTCTAGTCATGCCACAATGCCCCGTCCCCTTGTTGGGTCGGGACATTCTATCACGGCTTCAAGTCTCCATTACTTTGCCCCTGTCCTCTTCCTCTTCCCCTGTTTCCTTCCTCCTAGGGCTAGTTCAAGCCCAAGATCCTACCTGCCCACCCCTAAATCCGGCTACCCTACTGCCTATACCAGATTCCCCCAACACCCCTTTGCACAGCTGCGTAGAAAGCCTTCAAAATTTTATCACTCATTACGCAGGGTATGCCATAGTCACCCTTGATTCGGTTATAGAAGCCCAACCTTTACCCAAGGGTACTACCAACCAGCAGGCCGAACTTATCGCCGCCACGCGAGCCTGCGTTCTAGCTGAAGGAAGAACTCTTAACTTATACACTGACTCCAAATATGTCTTTCATATACTCCTCTCTCATGCCGCCATATGGAAAGAACGTGGTCTGCTTAACACCAAGGGTAACACAATCACCAACTCAGCTTTAATCTCCACATTAATTGAGGCATCCCATTTACCTTGTGAATTAGGAGTCATTCATTGCAGAGCTTACCAGAGGGATAATTCCCCAATCACTCGCGGGAATTGTAAGGCTGACCTCGCTGCACGCACTGCGGCACGGCACCCACAGACACAAAACCAACTTCCCATTCTTCCATACGGCTCTCAAGGTTCACAGACACCCTCTCAGCCTCAACCGCCTAGTGATGATAAGTCCTCTCTCTTTCGCTTGCTCCATGACCTGTTTCACTCTAGCCCCCAAGCTTTATCCCAGTTTTTACAAACCTTCTTCTCAATCACCCCATCTGACAAAGCCCTCTTGCAAAAAAATTTCCTCCTCATGCACAATCTGCCAGTGTACCAATCCTAACATCCCTCTCAAACCTGGGCCATACCCCTTCCACCAGGCCAGAGGTCTCACACCCGTGGCCGACTGGCAAGTCAATTTTACGCACATGCCTTCTGTCCGGTGCCTCAAATACCTCTTGGTGTTTGTTGATACCTTTTCAGGATGGGTAGAGGCATTCCCAACATCCAATAAAAAGGCCTCCACCATAGCCCAGACTCTCCTTTCCCAAATCATCCCACGATTTGGGATGCCCACTTCCATTCAATCTGACAATGGACCTGAATTTACCGCCCAGATAATACAAAAACTCTCCCAGCCACTCTCTCCCCTGGCACCTACATTGCCCTTACCGACCTCAGGCATCTGGAAAGGTAGAGAGAACCAACAGAACCTTAAAGGAAATACTAACTAAATTGTCTCTGGAATTACACCTTGATTGGGTCTGTCTTCTACCTCTGGCTCTACTCAAGACCAGAGCTCTCCCAAAAAGGCCCGCCAATCTTTCCCCTTTTGAAGTCATGTATGGTAGGCCCCTCCTACCCCCGAGGATCACAGCAACTGAAGGACCCATACCACCCACCATGGCCTTACCCTTGCTCTCCCACCTTCGCACTGAATTATGGAAGTACCAGGACTGGCTACTTCCAGATCCGTCACTTTCCAAAAATAACCTTTCACTCAGCCCAGGCCAATTAGTATTCTACACTTCCCCAGAACCTAAAACCCCCTAACCCCTAAGTGGGAAGGCCCATGTCCTGTCATCCTTTGCACTCCAACTGCTGCTAAACTTGCCCTGCCAGGTAATCATGTTACTCCATGGATTCATATTTCCAGGCTGAAGCCTTACACTCAGGATCTGCCCTCGGCCACCGAGAACTCCAATAACAAGCTGCAAAAGAACTTAACACACCATTCTTTTGAGCATATACCTCATCCTACTGACCCTTTCAAACTCCGCCTATCCCGGACCTCAGCCTTACCCCCAATTCCGGAGACATGAACCTTCTCCTTGGCCTTCTCCTGCTCTTTTCATTTCACCCAGGGAGCTTTCAGGCCCCTCTGCTAGCTCCCCAGGGTCACCCATTTACACCTGGCAACAGATCATTTCTGAAATACTCATCTTTCTCTCTCTCTCCCGGAAATTGTTTTCTCTCATGTGACTGCTCCTGGCAGCCGTCCCCTTAAATGCTTCCCTTCCTCAACCATTTATAACCACACCTTCACCCCACCAGGCTCTTTCTTCTGGTGCAATGGAACCCTCTCTACCTCCATCCTGCCTAATCTTACTGCCCCATGCCTTCTTGTCACCATCGTCCCTCAACTCACTCTGTACACCAGTTCAGAACTGTTCCATCTTCTTCATCCCCCCTCAAGGCAAAAAACGGCCGCCTTCCTCCCGATCATGGTCGGTATTTCCCTAACAACAGCAGAGGTCGGAGTCGGCCTGTCAGGAGGAGCCTTAGGACACAGTTTATGGGTGGTCAAAGGCATCAATACTAAATTTGAAGGGGCTCTAACTTCCACTGCCGAATCTCTTTCCTCTCTACAGAGACAAATCACCTCTTTAGCTCAGGTAACCCTCGAAAACCGTAGAGCACTAGACCTCCTCACTGCAGAAAAAGGAGGTACTTGCATCTTCCTTGGAGAAGAATGCTGTTATTCCTCATAACCTGCCTTTTCTTGCCCTGCATCATTCTAAAAATTTCTAATCAGACCTTTAACCAACTTTTACTTAGAAACTACCAGCTTCTAGGTACTGATGAACCCCCCGCCTCATCTCGTGAGTGCCTCAGCCACTGCCGAAGAGACACCACCTTACAGAGGGAACACATTCCTACACGCCCTTGCCACTGACGCCTGGCTGCTCCCTCCAGTCTCCAACTACGAACAATGGAACCGGTGCGTATTCGACTTGTGGCTTCAAGGAACGTTTATGGACTTTTCCCCTTTTGAGATTACTTGTTTCTCCACCCTCCTTTGGGGTTTCATAATGGGTATTTATGTACCTTCCTCCCCTTGCCCCCCCCACAACGCCCCAGTTCAGCAGGAAGTAGCTCGATGACTTCAACGTCCCCTTTCCTAAAACAAGAAAAAGGGAGGAATGTAAGAACCCAAATGCCCCAAGGGATCACACCCTGATCACATAAGCCCTTCTCGGCCGCACCCCATCATGGCGCTGGTTGCCCTTCTCTTCTGCATTCTCCTTCCTGCCAGCGCGAATCACACTTCAATCAGCTCCCCCCCAAGCCCCATGCGGTATGCTAAATAGGGATTGTATTTTAAACCAATCAGCTTTCCCTTAAAGCCCTATATATATGTGTGTGTGCTGCCTAATAAACGAGCTCTCTCTGGTGGATCGTCAACTGGTGTTGACTTGTCCTTTTCATTGTATATGCCATTTATTTATTCAAACAATATATGGTAGGGAGTTTGGATTTTATTCTCAGTGGGATGGGAAGCTACTCACCAGTTTTGAGCATGAAAGTAACATTATCTTTTTTACATTATCACTTGGGCTGCCATGTGGAAAAGCTAGAATGGGAGCAAAAAGTAGAATTAGAAAGCTTTTGCAGTTGACTAAGGTAGAGATGACAATGGTTTAGACTAGGATGAGGCAGTTGAGATGAAAAGTGATTTATTTTGTACACCTGTTATGTGCTAAACACTATTGAGGAACTACAGAGATATCTGTATTATTTTATATGGGGTATAAGATAATAAAAGAACTTTCTTCTTTGTATTATAGATTTAACAAATAACTATTATGAAAAATAATAAAGTTTCATCAATTTGGGGAAGAGTTTTCTGTTCTTAAATTTTAAAACAGAGATGAATATTTTTCTGTTTTGAAATATTAAATTAATTTAATCACTTTTCATGATTTTTCTTTCCTTTGCCTCTCTCTTCCACACTCTGGATTAGTGATGCTCTGTAAAAAGTGACTCCCTTTTCTGGCTAAGGCAATTTTCTTAGGTGTTCTGGTAATGCTATGCTTTGCTACATATTGTCCTAATGAGTTGTCAAGAAAAAATATCTGTTTAAAGCCTTTGGCATAACAAAAAAAAAAAAAAAAAATTAAGCCATATATTTGTCAAAATGTTATTCCCATGTGAACCTGAGAGAGTCTGAGCAAACATAATGTGAAACGATAAAGGTGAACACTTTGTTCAGTCACTGGAAGTTGACACTAACATCAATGGAAAGCTAAATTTGAAAATTTAATGTTAAGAATAGTGATTTTATAACTTTAGCGTATATAAGACTTACACAAGGAACTATTTTTAAACGCAGATTCCTGGACCCCACCCCAAGAGGTTCTGATCTTGTAGGTCTGGAATGGGTATAGAATCTGTATTTTAATGAGCTTCCAAGGTGATTCTAATACAAGAGATTTAAGGGCCACATTTCAAGAAATGATGTGAATGAGTAAATCACAATAGCTAATCTACTTTAAAAATTTAACAGATTTTCCTTAAATCATAGCTACTAAATGAATTTCTAGGATTCTTAGATGAGCTTATTTAAGGGATGATGGAAGTTGTTTAGGGAGATTATGAGTTCATAGGCAGTTCTACATTTCATTTCAAGACCTGTTGGCTTTCTGGACCACAATTCTGGGCCAAAATTTTAACGAGCTGCCAATGTTTACTTCCATCAAGTAAAACTTGGCAAACCTTTCCATCAAACAATGGCATTAATATTTATATATTTACTCTCATTCTTACTATTTAGTAATAATAGGTAGATAGTATGAATTCCCAAGAACATTCCCATAAAAGTATGACAAAGAAAGTATAAAAAATGGAACTCTGCAAATGCAGAATTCTGATCAATGAAAGCAGCTATGTCATGTAACTAAAAGACTATTTTAGAGCACTTTGACACAATCAGATTATCAAATCTGTAAGTCTTAAAAGACAGTGAAATACAATAAATCTATCAGTCACTGGAGTAGAAGTTTGCCCCAATAGTAACTGAGCTTCTTGGAAAGGAGGGTCATGGGATATGCAGCAAGAAGTTTACAATGTTTCTACAGTATAGTAAAGTCTACCCATGTATAACCAAGGCATACACTAAGCATACAGTTTAACTATTTTGTGATCACTTAATACAAAACTGTTTATAATTCTATTTTAAATAAAGTTTATGGGTAGGGATCCAAACAGTCTTCCACGATGTAGATGTTATATGAAAATACCTGTCCAATTCAGATAATCAGAGAGTTTTATGGCTGGAAAACCACTTAGTTCCGTGTATCTTAGACTTTAATGTGCTTGTGAATCTCTTGAGGATCTTGTCAAAATGAAAATTCTGATTGAAGGTCTAAAGTGTACCACCTGAGAGTCTGTATTTAAGACAAACTGTTAGTCCAAGAACCACACTTTGAGTAGCAAGGATTTATTCCAACCCTTTTGCTTAATAGATGAGGGACAGACAGTACTTCTGGCTTTGCAGGGCATCACCATGACTCTGGGGAACTTAAAATCATTGGAGCTGAATATTGTTAATGCCAGTTCCTCAAAATCTTATCACTAAGGTCTCCGGTAAGGCTTTGGTTGTTGTCCTTTCTGGACTGAGGTTTTCAACTTTTTCTTTCAATCTGTGAAAGAACTAAAAGATACCTTTTACTAAATTCCTTCTTTTTCCTTGCTTTATCCAAAGAGTTTATGCAGCTTGGAATCAAAATAATATAACCTATGCAGGGTATGTGTTGGGACTTACACTGCAAAGAAATATGCTGTACTTGCATCACAAAGAAAAAAATTATTCTTCTCCCAGAACAAAGCAATAAATACATGGCCTTCAATGTTTACAGAGGTTCACTGGTGACTCCCAAAAGTCTCTTCCAGCATGATCACTCCATCTTCCAGGTTCTAGCCAATTTCCTACTTGACATCTCCATTTGAATGCCTAATAGGCATCTCAAAGTAAACATCAAGAATCCAAAATGTAACCTCCCAAACCTGATGTTTCTATAGCAAATTGCACCTCTTTCCATGTAGTTGCTCAAGTAAAAACCTAGGAATCATCCCTGATTTCTCTTTTTCCTTCCCTACATTCAATCCATTGGCAAGTTCTGCCAGTCTGCCTTAAAAATCAGCCAGAAACCAACCACTTTCCATCTCAACTGCCTCATCCTAGTCTAAACCATCATCATCTCTACTTCAGACAACAACAAAAGGTTTCTAATTCTATTTTTTGCTCCCACTCTAGCTTTCCCACACAACAACCAGACTGATTCTTTTAAAATGTGAGCTAGATAAGGTTACTTTCATGCTCAGAACTGGTGGGCAGCTTCTCATCCCACTGAAAATGAAATCTAAACTCCCTACCATGATCTACAGGGCTTGTGTGATCGAATTTTCACTGAATCTCTCTTACATCATCTTGTTCCATTCTCCTCCTGGTGACACTGCTCCAACTATGCTCCATCCCTCTTCAAGTAGAATGAAAGGCCTGAGGAGAAGATTTTTGTCTGTTTTACTCACTGTTGTATTCCCAGAATAATGCCTGGCACAAGTAAATGTCAATTAATAGTTCTTAAGGAATGAATAAAGAAATAATCAATGTAATCATTTATGCACAGTAAACATAATAGACCTAATCACTGAAACTCACGTAGGAAGTAAAGGGTTAGTCACAGGAGACAGGATCTCAGTTATTACTAACTACCTATACTACCTATACAGTCATTGATAACTACTAGAAGTAAGATAGGTTGGCTGTCACCTGAGCTTCTCAGTTTTTCTCAGCCAGAGGTAGGCGACCTTCAAGTGACCTTAGCTGGGAGTAGTGAAGAGATGTTAATGTAAGCAGTCCGCAGATGATGCATTGCTGTTACTATAGAGAGTTACTATGGATAGTTTGTGTAGTTTAGTAAGGAGATAAAGTATATATCTTGCAATGTATCAATTACCCACATGAATTACTAGTCATTCATTTTTAAGCATGTTCTCAAAAGAGAAATATAGACACAAAATATTCTTAAATTTTTTTATATAAGAGAATTATGGCTGAGAAAACTTATGATTAAAAAATGTCGACAAGGACAAAGGAATAAATGATGAAAAGAGACTTTAAAAAATTACTGAACACACCTCTCCTGTGGAAAGAAGGCCTTTCAGTTTCTATGGAATAATATCTATGATTATTGCTGTTCTAAAAGCATGCAAATGTCTTCTATTTCTTTGGTCCTCATTTGTTCAGGGATATTTATTACTTAGTTCTTGCTTTTTCTCAGTCTTGTCCAGATGTAAGCACCAACAAACTTTCTCCTATAGGTTCAATTCTGCAATTCCTTGAACCAGTGAAAAACCAAACTTGTCAGTGTTATGATTGTTCAAACTTATAAGTGGATAGGGTCTGGAAATAGTCTGTGGCCTCCAGTCTGAGTTTTAGTTTCCTGGGCAAAACCCTTTGCCACCTGCTTCTGCAGTAAGAGGCAATATGCACAGTAATGTTCAACATGTGCAGCTAGCTAATGTGCCATGATTTCTGCTTCCTTTCTGGTATGCAATCCAGCTTCCTGCTGGGACAGTAGTCTTGGATTAACCTCCACATCATTACCTGATACTATGATCCTCTTCCTTTTTCCTGTCCTAGGGGCTGGACTTTACTTTCAGGTCCCTTTCAAATTGGACTAACCTAACTGTAGCCAAAATATATGGTCAACTGCAAGTATAGGTACTATCTAGACACTCTTCCTACACTGCCTGTCTTCTTAGGTGGAATTCCCTGAATATGAGTATAAGTTTGGACTGAGTTCAAATTTGCACTCCTCTTTGAGGACCAGCGCTACAGCCAAGTTAATTCCCTTAGCTCCAATTTTGCTGGTTCTGGCTCACTCTCTCATTCCTTTTTTCTATGACTGACAGCATAGCATGCCTGAGCACAGAGTCCACATGTGTTGGGACACATTCCTGAAGGTCTGAAAAAGAACCGGATAATGAAGATAATTGTGAATGCTGCTATGTCACAGGATTGAAACTTACATAATTTTATGTCCTACAGAAGGAGATAGAACATTGGTGGAAGTGAAATTTACATATGGCTCTGTTGAGTATTTCTAAAAGTCCAAGGTTTCTTCTGATCAAGATGGCGGAATAGACAGTACCCAGCATCACACTCTCCCACAACCAATCAATTTACAACTATTGAAAAGCAATGACTGCAAAATGGTGCAGCCTTTATGAAAAAAATGGTATGGAGTTTCCTCAAACAATTACAGATAAATCTACCATACGACCTAGCTATTCCACTGCTGGGAATATACCCAGAGGAATGGAAATCATCATGTCGAAGGGATACCTGTACTCCCATGTTTATTGCAGTGCTATTTACAATAGCCAAGAGTTGGAACCAGCCTAAACACCCATCATCAGATAAGTGGATCAGGAAAATGTGGTATATTTACACAATGGAATACTTCTCTGCTATTAAAAAAAATGAAATACTACCATTCACAGCAACATGGATGGACTTAGAGAAAATTATATTAAGTGAAATAAGCCAGGCACAGAAAGAAAAACACCGCATGTTCTCTCTTATTTGTGGGAGCTAATAAAAATAAATAAGTAAATATACAAATGAGTGGGGGAGAGGGGGAAGAAGACACAACAACCACAGCAATTCCTTGATCTTGTTAAGACAAGTGAACAGTTATGATGTTGATGGGGGCGGGGAGAGGGAGGGAGGAAAAGGAGGAATAGGTAAAGGGACATGAAAATCAACTATATTGCATACTGATAAATTAAAAAAAAAAAAAAAGCAATGAACTGCCAAGCTGGGGCCACTAGTTCTCAGGGGAAGAGGAAGAGAGACCTATGGAGTTCATGAAGGCAGGAGAAGACATGATGAGAAAAAAGAAAGGACTGCTTCGACTGTTTCGAGCCCTGGTCACATCAGTGCTGGCCCTGCTGAACACATGGAGCTAGTGCTGGCAAAAACCATAGCTGTGCCTTTTGCTTGAAGTTGTTTGGAGGCTGCAAAGATTGGTGGTCCTAAGGCTAGCAAGATTGCTAACAGCGTTCCCACAGACCCACATAGGAACAAGGGGCCACAGACGACTGAAAAAAGGAGCCACTCAGAGGCTAGTGAATCACCACAAGGGACTGGTGCATGGCCCATCCCATGGGCAGTGTTTGGAGTATGGGAGGTGGGAGAGACAGACCCACCAGGGGGAACATTGGGGCACAGCATGGAGAGCTGATCTGCCCTTTAATCAGCACAGGCCCACTTAGTGGAACCTGGTCAGGAACATAGAACTACAGGGGGTAGAGTTTGCTGAAAAGACACAGGCCCAGACCAGAGTTTCCACACAACCTAGGTATATCAGAGCTCACAAGACCTGGAAGTCCTTACAAGGTCAACAATTAAAACCTGTGCTGCACGAAAAGCCTTCTCCAGAGAATCAGCAGCAAAGCAGCAATTTAGCTCAACCACAGTGCTCAAATGCTGGTTCCCACAGGGAGTTCCCCCATTTTGGAAGTAACCAAAAGACAGCAAATTAGTTCCAGTGCAGCATTTAAATGGTGGGAATAGTGAATAATCCAATACAGAACTGAAAGAAAAAACAAAATCCCACAGATCAGAGACAAAGTTCTGATATTAACCAGTAAAGGTCTAACACCATCAAAGAACACCTATAAAACCTATAAGGAATGGAAACCCCTTGGGCTCCCACGTCTGGGTGGGGGGAGGGCCAAGGGTCTCAGCCATGCCCCCTAACATCCGCATCCAGCTCAACAGCCCCCTAGGCTGCCACTGAAAGCATCCCGGGCTCCTGAGCTGGGGTGGTAGGGAGCTGAGGACCTCAGCCACCCCCCCAATTTCTGCATCCACCCCAGTGATGACCACCAAGAACTACCTCAAAAGCTGCCACTGGAAGCATCTTGGGCTCCCGGGTTGTGAGAGGCTGAGGGCCTCAGCCATGCCCCCCACCCAAGTCCACATCCAGTCAAGCCACAACTGAGCTGCCACTGGAAGCACCCTGAGCTCCCCTGCCAGAATGAGGGGGGTGCCAAAGGTCTTGACCATGTTCCCCTACTTCCTCTTCCCCTCACCCTATCTTCCTCCCCTTTCCACTCTCCCCCTCCCCCAAACTCCACAACCACATCTTAGAATGTAATAATAATAAATTAATTAATTTTTAAAAAGTTCAAGGTTTTACCTGTTGGTTTACAATAAGTGGAATAGTCAAAATAGAGATAGGATATTGTATCAGTCCATTTCTGTTGTTTATAACAAAATACCTGGAGCTGGTTAAATAATAAGAAAACAAAATTTATTGCTTACAGTTTCAAAGGCTGGGAAGTCCAAAGTCCAGGGAATACAGGTGGTGAAGGCCTTAGTGGTGGCAACAGTGACAATGGGGTTTCACATGGCAGAAATATGTGTAGCAGAGAGAGACTAACCTCTCATGTGCTCTTCTTTTAAAGTCCTCAGAACAATGCCTATGATCACCATTTTTAATTCATTCACTATGGCATGGTCTTACAATCTAATTACTTCTTCAAGGCCCCACCTTTCAATTACCATAATAGGGTTTCTCACCCTCAACAGTTAGTGGGAATTAAGCTTCTAATGTATGAACTTTGGAGACACAATTCAATCAATCCACAGCAGATACCTACTCTCAAATGTGCAGAATAATAATGTTGATTTATGAAGTAACTAGGGATCTCCTAGTTGGAATGAAACCATTCTTTTTTCTCTTGGAATTGAAAACCATGTTATTCAAGAGGGATGATTACTAGTAATATCCAGTCTAATATTAATCAAAAGTTTTGAATCTAGTAAATTCTTTGTGCTTCTACTTAGAAATTTTCTTACTTAGAGAGGATGGGAGTGAGATCCTATTCCAGTGAACCCAACCTCACTGATTTACTACCCACATTATCAAAAAAGAAATGATAAAGAGAGAGGGCAAAGATGAACATTTGTTGTAGAAACATTGCTAAATGATTTTGTACATAGACAATTCTAGAAAGCTTATGTGATATGCATGGATTAGAATAGCAGCAAAGGGTAAACTTAATAACACAAATTAAAATAATTGATTGATAAGACTACATAGTATTCTTCAGTGGAGTTGCTGTTCAAAGGGCATGCACCTTTCCAATTTTGATTGGAATTGTTATAAGTCCATTTTAGCATCTTGTTAAAATGTTCTCCCTAGGGAGAAATAATCTTTTAATTCTGGATTTTGGAAAATCACTGCCATTAAGAAGCAACTATCAAGCAGAAGACAGAATTTCTGAACTTGAAGACAGTGGCTTTTTTTTTAATGAAAAGAAAAAAAGAAAAAAGAATTTAAAAAACAAAGAAAGCCTATGATATCTATGAGACTGTTTTAAGCATACAAACATCCATTTGATGGATGTTTTGGAAGAGGAAAGGAAGAGAAAAATTATTGAAAACCTATTAGTAAAATATAGCTGAAAATGTCCCTAGTACCAGGAGAGACATGAACTTACAGATCCAAGAGGCTCAAAGATTCCCAAACAGATTTAACTTCAAAAGGTCCTCTTTGAGACACATTGTTTTGACAATTTGACTAAATTGTCAAAAGTCAAAGACAAAGAGAGAATTCTAAAAACAGCAAGAGGAAAGTGTTAAGTTACCTAAAAGAGAATCTTCATAAGACTAACAGCAGATTTTTCATCAGAAAACTTACAGGCTAGGAGAGAGTAGTAGGATATATTCAAAGTGCTGGAGAAAAAAAAGAAAAAGAAAGAAAGAAACTGCCAGCCAAAAATGCTATGCCCAGCAAAGCTATTCTTCAGAAATCAAGGGGAAATAGTTTGTCTTTTCAAGACAAACAAAAACTGAGAATTCATCACCACCTGACCAGCCCTACAAAATAATCGTAAGGGAGTCCTACATCTGGAAGAAAAAGAACAATAACTACCATCATGATAACACACAAAAGACTAAAACTCACTAGTAGAGCAGATGTGCAAATGAGAAAGATAAATGATATCTTATTACTAGAGAAAACCACTGAATAACAAAGAAAAACAATAAGAGAAATAAAGGAACAAAAGATATACAAAACTAGAAAAAATGAACAAAATATCAGGAGTAAGGCAATACTTTTCAATAACAACCTTAAAAGTAAATGTATTAAATTCTCCATTTAAAATATATAGACTGGCTTCTGGTCAAGATGGTGGAATAGATGGTCCCCAGCATCACTCTCTCCCACAAATCAACCAATTTACAACCATAAAAAAGAAATGAGAGCCAAGCTGGGGCCACTAGAGTTCAGGGGAAGAGGCGGAGAGACGTATGGATTGCAAGAAGGTTGGAGAAACCATGATGAGAGAAAGAAAAAACCACTCAGACCATTTCGAGCCCTGGCCACTTCCAGGCTGGAGCTGCTGAGCGCACAGAGTAGCAGCCAGCAAAAGCCACAGCTGTGCTCTTCAGATGTAGTTGCCTGGAGGCTGCAGGGAAGAAGAAGGCCTTGGTGGCCCCCAGGCCACCTGTGGACCCACATAGGAGTGAGGAGACCTAAAACTGAAAAAAAGGAGCCACTCAGAAGCCAGTGAGTCATTGCAAGGGACCAAAGCATGGTCTATCCCATGGGAGTTGTTTGCAGCATGGGTGGTGTGGGACATGGGCCCACTAGGGGAACCCTGGGGCACAGCAAGGACAGCTAATCTGCCCCCTAATCAGCACAAGACCACTCAGAGGAGACTGGTCAGGACTATAGAATTGCATGGGGTGCAGTTTGATGAAAAGACTCAGGCCCAGACCAGACTTTCTACACAACCCAGGTGCACTGGATTGCATGAGAGATGGAAGTACCTATAAAGTCAACTATTAAACCCTGAGCTGCACAGAAAGCCTTCCCTAGGGAAACAGCAGCAAAGCAGCAATTTAGCTCAACCACAGAGCTCAAGTACTGATCCCCACATGAAGTTCCCCCATTTTAGAAGTTAGCAAAGGACAAAAAATATTAGTTCCAGTGCAGAGTTTAAATGGTGGGAACAGCAAATAATCTAACACAGAAATGAAAGAATAAACAATGTACCTGCAACCAGAGACAAAGTTACATATTAACTAGTAAAAGTCTCATTTTATCAAAGAACACCTATAACACCTAGAAGGATCAGAAGTCCCCTGGGCTACCAAGCCAGAAAGGGGGAAGGCTGGAGGCCTCAGCAATGTCCCCTGCCACCCACAACCAATCCTGAGGGTGGGGGACCAGGGCCTTGGCCATACTCCCCTGACACCCATAGCCAGCCTAGCAGCAACCACTGAGCTGCCACAGGAAGTGCCCTGGGCTCTCCCAGCCAGGGTGGTGAGGGGCTTTGGGCCTCAGCACGACCCCCCGACATGTGCAGCCAGCCCAGCAGTGACCACCAAGTGGCTGCTGGAAGCACCCCAGGCTCTCTAAAACTGGGGTGGTGGTGGGGCCTTGGGCCTCAGTCACACCTCCCAGACACTTGCAATCAGCCCAGTTATGACCACCAAGCTACAGCATGGGATGGTGGAGGGGCAAGGGCTTTTTCTACACCCCCCTGACATCTGCACCCAGCCCGGTAATGACCAAGCCACCTCTTGAAGCCCCCCAGTCTCTCCTGTGAGGATGCCACAGGCCTCAATCCCGTCCCTCCTCCTTCCATCCCATTTCCTTCCTCTTTCCCCTCTCCCCCTCCTTCCCAATGGCTCCTCAACAACATCCTAAAATGTAAAAATAATATTAATAATATTACATTTTCTTTAAAAAAAATATGTTGACTGACTTAATGGATTAAAAAACAAGATCCAACTATATGTTGCCAATAAGAAACTCACTTCACTTATAAAGACACACATAAACTGATCATAAAGGGTTGGAAAAAAATATTTTACTCAAACGGAAACCAAAAACGAGCTATACTTATATCAAATAAAGTAGACTTTAAACCAAAAAAAAAATTTGTGGAGACTTGACATATGGTCTAACATGTGGTCTTCCTGGAGAATGATTTATGTGCTTATGAGAAGAATTCTGTAGTGTTGGGTGAAATGTTCTATAAATGTCTGTCAGGTCCATTTGATCTACAACACTATAAAAAGAGACAAAGAAAGACATTATATAATGATAAAGGGATCAATTCATCAAGAGGCTATAACAATTGTAAATATATATGCACCTAACTTCAGGGCACTCAGATATATACAGCAAATATTATGGGATCTAAAGGGAGAGATAGACCCCAATACAATAATAATTGGTGAATTCAGCTCCTATCTCTAAGCACTGGACAGATTATCTACAAAGAATTGCTGTATTTAAACTACACTGTAGACCAAATGGAACTTAAAGACATTTACAGAACATTTTATCAAACAACTGCAGAATACATATTCTTTTCATCAGCACATGGATCATTCTCCAGGATAGACTGCATGTTAGGCCACAAATTAAGTTTCAGTAAATTATAAAAAATTTAAATCCTATCAAGTATCCTTTCATACCACAATGGATTAAAACTAGAAATCAATAACAAGTGAAACTTTGGAAACTATACAAATACATGAAAATTAAACAACATGCTCCTGAATGACCAACAGGTTAAAGAAGAATTTAAGCAGTAAGCCAAAAAATCCCTTGAAGTACCTGAACATAGGAGCACAACACACCAAAACCTAAGGGATACTATAAAAGCGGTACCAAGTTTCTTACAGTAAATGCTTAAATCAAAAAAGTAGAAAGATTTCAAATAAACAAACTAATGTTGCCTCAAGAATAAGAAAAGCAAGAACAATCAATCCTGGAATTAGTAGATGAACAGAAACAATAATGAGAGCATAACAAAATAAAATAGGGACCAAAAAAATGATACAAAAGATCAAGAAAGCAAGAAGTTGGTTTTTCAAAAATGTAAACAAAATTGTCAAACTATTAACTAGACTAAGAAAAAATAGAGAAGATGGAAATAAAAGTCAGAAATGAAAAAGGAAACATTACAATTGATACCACAGAAATATAAAGAATCACTAGAGACTATTATGAATAACTATACACCAACAAAGTGGAAAATCTGAAGGAAATAGATACATTTCTGGACACATACAACATACCAAGACTGAAGCAAGAAGTAAAAAACCCAAACAGACCAATAACAAGTAACGAGATTGAATCAGTAATTAGCAGCCTCCCAACAAAGAAAACACCAGGATGAAATGGCTTCACTGCTAAATTCTACCAAACTTTAAAAAAATAATTAATATCATTTCTTCTCAAACTATTCCAAAAAACTAAAGCAGAAGGTGTTCTCTCAAACTCCTTCTATGAGGCCAGCATCACCTGGATAACAAAATCAGAAAATGACGTACAAAAAAAGAAAACTTCAAGTCAATATCCCTGATGAACAGAGATGCAAAAATTCTAATGAAATATTAGGAAACTGAATTCAATAGCACATCAAAAAGATTATACATAATGATTAAGTGTGATTTATCCCAAGGATACAAAGATGGCTCAACATATGCAAATCAATAAATGTGATACACTGCATCAACAAAATGAAGGACAAAAAACATAATTATCCCCATAGATGGAGAAAAAACATAAAATTCAGTATCCCTTCATGATAAAAACTCTCAATAAATTATCTAAGGAAAGTATCTCAATACAATAAAGCTCATATATGACAAACCCACAGCTAACATCATTCTGAATGGGGATGTTTCTCTAAGACAGGAATAAAACAAGGATTCCCATCTCATCATTCTTTATTAAGATACTGGAAGTTCTAAGCGAGAGAAAGAAATGCAGGGCATTCAAACTGGAAAAAAGGAAGTCAAATTGTTCCTGTTGGCAGACAATGTGATCTTATACATAGAAAAATCTAAAGGCTTCATGGAAAAAGTCTTAGAACTGATAAACGAATTCAGTAAAATGCAGGATACAAAATCAATATATAAAAATCAGTAGCATTTTTATATATCAACAATGAACTAGCAGAAAAATAAATCAAGAAAGCAATTTCATTTACAATAGCTACCAAGAAAAATAAAATATCCAGGTATAAATTTAATCAAGGAGGTGAAAGATCTCTACAATGAAAAGTACAAAACAGTGACAAAAGAAATTAAAGAGGACACAACAAAATGAAAAGACATTCCATGTTCATGGTTTGGAAGAATTAATATTGTCAAAATAACCATACTACTTAAACTGATCTACAGATTCAATGCAATCTCTATCAAAATACCAATGACATTCTTCACAGAAAGAGAAAAAACAATTCTAAAATCATATGGAACCACAAAAGACCCAAAATACCCTAAGCAATTCTGAGTAAAATGAATAAATCTGGAGGCATTACACTACCCGATTTCAAAATATACTAGAAAGCTATAGTAATAAAAATAGCATAGTATTGGCATAAAAACAGACACATGGACCAATGGAACAGAATAGAGAACCTAGAAATAATCCACATATCTACAGCGAACTGAGTTTTGACAAACGTACCAAGAACATACCCTGGGGAAAAGACAGCCTCTTCAGTAAATGGTGCTGGGAAAACTGAATATCCATGTGCAGAAGAATAAAACTAGACTCCTATATCACACCATTTACCAAAACCAACTCAAAATGAATTAAAGACTTAAATATAAGACCTGAAACTATAAAACTACTGGAGGAAAATATAAGGAAAACATTCCAAGACATTGGTCTGGGTAAAAATTTTATGGAGAAGATTTCTAAAGCATAGGCAACAAAAGCAAAAATAGACAAATGGGATTATATCAAACTAAAAAGCTTCTGCACAGCAAAAGAATCAATCAACAGAGAAAAGAGGTAACCAGTAGAATGGGAGAAAATATATACAAACTATTCACCCAACAAGGGATTAATATCCAGAATATATAAGGAACTTATACAACTCAACAGCAAAAAACCATATATGATTTAAAAATAAATGACCTGAATAGACATTTGTGAAAAAAAGACATACAAATGGTCAACAGGTACATGAAAAAATGTTCAATATCACTAATCATTGGGGAAATGCAAATCAAAACCACTGTGCAATATAATCCCACCCCAGTCAGTAAGGCTATCACCAAAAAGACAAACAAATGCTGGCAAGGATGTGGAAAAAGGGGAACTCTTATACACTGGTGGTGGGAATGTAAATTAGTACAGCCATTATGGAAAACTGTATGGAAGTTTATCAAAAAGGAAAAATAGAACTACCATATGATCCAGCAATTCCACTGCTGGGTATTTATCCAAGGGAAAGGAAAGTAGCATACCAAAGACATATCTGCACCCCCATGTTTATTGCAGTACTATTCACAATAGCCAATGTGGAATCAGCCTAGGTGTCAACAGATGAATGGATAAAGAATATATATATATATATATATTCAATGGAATACCACTCAGCCATGGGCTGAGGAGTGGGAAGAAATTTTTTCATTTGTGGTAACATGGATGAGTCTAGAAGATATTACGTTAAGTGAAATAACTCAGCCACAGATAAATACCACATTTTCTCACTCATGTGTTGGAACTAAAATAATAATAATAATAATAATAATAATAATAATAATAATAAGTTGAACTTTTAGAAGTAGACAGTAGAAATGTGGTTACTAGAAGCAGGAAAGGGAAAGGGTAGGGGTGATAGTAAGAGGTTGGTTAACGGGCATAAAATTATAGCTAGATAGGAAAAATAAGTTCTAGTGATATACAGTAGTGCTAGGCATCTATAATTAAGAATAATTTATTGCATTTTCTCGAATGGCTAGGAGAGGGGAGGTCAAATATTCTCATCACAAAGAAATGGTAAATTTTTGTAATAGATTTGCTAACTACCCTGATTTGATCATCACACATTGTGCACATGTATTGAAATATAACTCTGTATCCCATAAATGTAACAATCAATGCATTTCAATTAAAATATGAATAAATTTCTAAAAATAATGGTCACATATAGCTAATAAATTTTTTTTCTATAAAGGAGTTATAGTAGTTTCCTAGGTAAGTAAAAATATTGAAGATCTTTTTAAGCTGTGCTTTAAATTTTTAGAAAATGTGACATGAATATCTGATGACCACATAGAGACAGATTTTCTCATCAGTAGGCATTTTGGAAATTTGGGTCTGGAATGTAGCAAGAAGAATCTGGGATGAAGATATAAACTAGAGAATTATTATCATAGTGGTGATGATTAAAAGCACATTTGTAGATTGATGAAATAATTCAGGAAGAGTTATGATCAGCAGTTATCAGATTTAGCAGCCATTAAGGATCACCTGGAGAGTTTTTAAAGACTACCAAGACAGGACCCACACCCAGAGATTCTACTTTAGTTGGTCTTAAGAACTGGGCATCAGATATACCATTCTCTTGGATAGGAAGAATTAACATTGTGAAAATGTCCATTCTACCCAAAGCAGCCTGTAGATTCAATGCAATTCCCATTAAAATACCAATGACATTCTTCACAGAAATAGAGAAAATAATCAAAACACTCATATGAAACAGCAAAAGACACCAAATAGCTGAAGCAATTCTATGCCAAAAAAATAAAGCCAGAGGCATAACACTGCCCAACTTCAAATTATATTACAAAGCTATTATAACCAAAACAGTGTGGTACAGGCATAAAAACAGACACTTGGATCAATGGAAAAGAATAGAAAACATAAGAATCAACCCACATACTTATAGCCAACTGATCTTTGACAAAGGCAGCAAGAACATACATTGGGGAAAAGTCTGCCTCTTCAATAAATGGTAATTGGAAAATTGGACATCCATATGCAGAAAAATGAAATTGGACCTGTACCTCTCACCATATACCAAAATCAACTCAAAATGGATTAAAGATTTAAATATAAAACCTGAAACCATAAAATTACTAAAGGAAAATATAGAGCAAACACTCCAGGTAACAGGACTGGGCAAAGACTTTGAGTAAGACTCCAAAAACACAAGCGACAAAAGAAAAACTAAATAAATAGCATTGTATAAAACTAAAAAGTTTCTGCACAGCAGAGGAAAAATCAACAGAGTGGAAACACAACCTACAGAATGGGAGAAAATATTTGCACACTATATATCTGACAAGCGATTCATACCCAGAATGTACAAAGAACTCAGCCTATACAGTAAAAAAAAAATAATCCATTTAAAAAATGGGCAAAGGAGATGAATAGACACTTGTCAAAGGAAGACATACAAATGGCCAACAGGTACATGAAAAAATGCTCAGCATCACTAGTCATTAGAGAAGTGCAAATCAAAACCACATTGAGATGTCATCTTGCCCCAGTTAGACTGGCTATTATTAAAAAGAGTGAGAATAACAAATGCTGGTGAGGATGTGGGGAAAGGGGAACTCTTCTACACTGTTGGTGGGACTGTAAATTAGTACAGCCATTATGGAAAACAGTATGGAGGTTTCTCAAACAACTACAGATAGAGCCACCATATGATCCAGCAATCCCACTACTGGGCATATATCCAAAGGAATGGAGATCATGTCGAAGGGATACCTGCATTCCCACATTCATTGCAGTTCTATTTACAATAGCCAAAATATGAAACCAATCTAAGTGTCCATTGATGGATGACTGGATACAGAAAATGTGGTGTATATACACAATGGAATACTACTCAGCCATAAAAAAGAATGCAATTCTGCAGCAACATGGATGAGTCTGGAGAAAATTATGTGAAGTAAAATAAGCCAGAATAAGAAAGAGAAACACTACATGTTCTCACTTATAACTGGGTGCTAAGAAGGAAAGAAAGAAAGAAAGAAGTAAAGGGAGAGAAAGGAAGAAAGAAACAAAGGAAGAAAGGAAGGAAGAAAGGAAGGAAGGAAGGAAGGAAGGAAGGAAGGAGAGAGAGAGACAGAGAAAGAAAGAAAGAAAGAAAGAAAGAAAGAAAGAAAGAAAGAAAGAAAGAAAGAAAGAAACCACAACAATTCATTGAACTTTCAGAAGGAGAGAACAAACCTAAGGTTACTGGAGATGGGGGTAGGGAGGGAGGGGGTTTGGGGAAGAACAGTTCGGGTAAATGGTATAAAGAAAAATCATGATTTTTAATAATGAATATGCTAATAAAAAAAAGAACAGGGCATCAATTTTTTTAATGCTTTCCAGGTGATCATACTATGCTGTAAGGGTTGAAAACCTTAGTACAGATAGAGATGAACTAACAATGGAGCCCAAGGAGGAGCTGCAGTGATGTAGAATGTGTCAGGCAGAATTTTGCCCCTTACAGTCTTCACCGCCTGAGGTTACTCTTATGAATGTGTTACATTAGGTGGCAAGAAGAGGACTTCAAAGATGTAATTAAGGCTGCTATTAATTTTAAAATAGGGAGATTATCTTGGATTATCCAGGTGGACCTGATCTAGTCACATAAGCCCTGAAAAGCAGAGATCATTCTCTGTCTAGTAGTAGAGGAAGCCAGACATTTGAAGCCTAAGAAGGATTTGAAATGCTTTTATTGTCCTAAAGATTAAGGGAATCATGTGCCCAGAAAACAGGGAAATGAGTACCCACAACCAGAAGAAACTGAATTCCTTCAACAACTGGAATGAGTTTGGAGGCAGAATCTTCCCCAGAGCCTCAGATAAGAGCCCAGCCAATACCTTGATTTCTACCTTGGGAGGCTCTGAGCAGAGGATCCAGGTGAACCACTCTATGCCCCAACTCCTGACCCATTCACTGTGAGATAATAAATGGGTGTTTTAAGCTACTAAATTTGTGACAGTTTTCTATTGCTGCCATAACAAATTAATACACAGAAGAAGCGGAAGAGCCTGCTATCACGAAAGCCGAGGTGGAAGGAAAAGATGTTATATTTGTCCATTAAGAAGTCATTGACTTTTGAGAAAGTAGTTTCTCCCTCTTCATAAATAAGGTGCACTTACAACCAGGGCTACTTCTAGTAACTGCATGGCTTATATAGCTTGGATTTGAAGTACAATACCCAGTAGATTCAGCCTGACATTAATCATTTCTTATAGATAGCATTTCATGTTTTCCAGTGCATTTAATAATTTCATTTGGGTACTGGGTCTTTTCCTAATCATAATTGTCTCAGCTGTAGCAATATCATTTCTAATAAGAGGAATTTTGAATGAAATTTTGCTTTGCAGTTAGGGTCCAGAGGTAGGAGCAGAGACTGAATCTGGTGATAGAGGGCAGGAAAACAGGGAAAGGGTAAAAGCAAATCTTCTTTGGGAATGAGGATGGGAGGCAAAAGAAGACCACACAAGTGAGTGCACAGCCCTGTAATAGAGAAGAGTGTGCAAAGGCCTACATGTGGTAGGATGCAGAAATTCCACACACCTTCTACCCAGTTGAGACTAGTAGGTGTGTTCTGGGATCTCAGAGGAGTAGTAGGGAGAACAGCAATGCCTAAAAATGATTGGGAGAGGGTTTGGCTCTGGGGAGAGTAGCAAGGATGTCAGTGGAGGACGGATGTGGCTGCAGTGCTCTTAACACAAGCGAATGTGGAGGGAGGCAGTATTAACAGAGAAAGAAGCAGGCATCAAAAAGATGCCAGGGCATGGACTTGCTTGGCCCATATCCACAAATGGTCAGTTTAGTGGTGTTAGTTTAGAAACTACTTCTGAGCACCTCTGGAAGGGAACTGGAAAAGGCTCTTCCCAGGGATGAATATTAATACAGACCTGATACAGAAAGCAGTTTTTAGATGGCATCATGAACTTAATTAAAAAAAAAAAAAAAAAATTTTTTTTTTTTTTTGGAGCCTGGGGCAGCATCATCATGTATTAATACTTTTTTCTAAAACCCTCTCCAAACTGTTCATTGTTTGGTGGTTAATTCAGGCTCTCACTATTTCTCCAAGTACTATAGCTCGTTCTTAAGTTTGCTTTCAATGTTCCATATTTAGCACAAAGAGTTTCTTGGTTTTAGATTGCAGAAATGGCTGCTTCTTTCCATCCTATCTTTTTTGAATGTGTGTGATGTTTCCAGCTCTTTTATCTTAACATTCTAGTTTATTTTATGGATTATTTTGTTATTATCATCCTCTTGCTCAAAACTGATAATTACATCCTTGACACGAATTAAAATGCATGACCCTCTATTAACTTGGTTTTGAGGATAAGCACGGGAGAATCTCCTCTCTTTACTTCAAGGTTTCTTTGTTGAGCACTTCATCTGGTCCCGTGGTTTGTACTCTGGCAGTTTGCTTAAATACATATCTCTTAGTATCATCTCCTTCTTTATTCCCACAGCCACTGATTTATTTCAAGACTTCATTATTTTCTGATCGGATAATTGAAATAGTTTTCCCACCGTTGGCTGCAACTACCCTTATAACCTGTACTTTACACTAAAGCAAGAATGACTTTTTAAGCACACAAATCTAATTGTGTCACTTTGTTCTGTTCAATGGCTTAACATTGCTTATCAGATGTGTCCAAATGCCTCAGGACAGAGAACCAAGTATTTACTGACCTCTATCTACCTATCCAGCCTCATCTTCTTGCCTTTTCTAAATAAATTCTGCACGTAAACAATACAAAACGATGAGTCTGGCTTTTGTGATTTTACATAAGCTGTTTCCTTTTTCTCCCCCGCCCCCCTCGTCTGCCTGCTCACCCTGTCTCTGTGCTCCAAAACACCATAATTGTACCTCTATTACAGTGCTTTGTCATGTGGTCTGCTACAATGTGATATCTCTTCAAGTAGCCAGTGAACTTCTGGAGGGCTGGAATTATATCTAGTTATCTTTGTTTATTAAATGAACAATTCAATTTCCAGCTAAAATTAATGATAATTTGATATATGTCTCATACTGTCAATGTTTCTTTCCCTTTTTAAAATGTGCATGTTTACCTTGGTCATCTGGGTTATAGGCATCACCCAGAAGCTTCTTAGAAATGCAGAATTTCAGGCTCCAGACCTAGTGCAGCAGAATCTGCATTTTAACAAGATCCCCAGGTGATTCATAATTACAATACAGTTTGAGAAGCATGGGCCTAGGAGATACTTCATCTGATAGAGAGTTCTAATTGCATTCTGGACATTCAGGAGCCCCTTACCAGTATCTCCCATGTGTATGTGAGTGAAGTATACAGCTGTAAGAGTTGATATGCTTTTTTCTTATAGACAAAATTAATTTCTCTGAAGAAATCATCATTTGTTAAAGAAATTTCTGCACCCGAACGTAGGCAGTATTCATATGGGGGATTCTCCAAAGTAGGCTTAAAACAACCACCCTCAGACCAGGAGTAGCTTTATGCATCGTGCTCTGATCTTTCCTGTGGACCGTTCTGGCATCTGCTTTGGACTCTCAGCCTTCCCCAGATGAAGATATCTGCTATTTTGTTATCTATTGTTCTTTACAAGGATACTTATCTTGGGTTGCTTCTCTCTGTTACTGTTATTGTCTTTGCAAGCTAACTCTAATTTCCCATTTTCTTCTCTTTCTCATATTTCTTCTTTGCAATTATATTCATCTATCATTCTGTCCTTAACACAGTCTAATCTCAGTTTTACCTCAGCTCTTGTTTCAAGAATATTAATGAGGTAAGTATGAAAGACCGCACATCAAAAGTCCTTTGTTTCTTCTTTGGTTCTATTCTGTTATCCCAGAGTCTTTAACAGTGCATAGCATCTTTACATATCTTCCAACCCCTTTTTTAGTCTTTTTTACTAATAATATGCATTATTAGTAAATGTTTAAGTTTAGGCATCAATATATTTTCTGGAGCTGTGCCTATCTATCTCTAGCAGTGTTCCTCCTTGCTTTAAGGACTTGCTTATTCTCTAAAAGCAGATTGAGGTCTAATCTCCTGTTTTTCTAACTAAGCTTTCTTCTGCTGAAAATATTCCACAGATTTTTCTTGAATAGCATCATCTCCAGTTCAGTTTTTATAGCAATTGGTTTGTATTGTTCTACTTTGCTTCTGCCGATTTAATAACTGACATCCTTCCTTTTAAAACATCCTCCTCTGCTGTACTGTTTAACATAGGCCAAACCGTTTTTGTTTACCCTCACTACCATAATTTTCATCCAGTGTGTCAGAGGACACATTCTTTTAGCAGAGCTAACCAGTTGGTCACAAAGGACTTAAAGTCTCCTTAGAGTCCTTTCCTTAAAATTTCACAGTACAACAACACAATGTGGTAAAGCAAAGTAAAAGGAAAGCAGGGGAAAAAACAGGAAATTATACTATCACAGGAAATTGCAGTAATAAAGTGAAAAGCCAAGAAAGCAACTGTCCAGCAAGTCATAAAATTCTAATCATGCAGCAGGGATAAATTGAACCTCTACTCACTGACTGACATGGTTTTGTATTGTTCTTTTAGTCTTTATTTACATTTACATACATACCTTTGTGACTTGAAGGCTGTCTGGTCATTTTACAGTTGAGCTAACTAAAACACAGAAAGATTTAGGGACAAACTAAAAGTTTCACCATAATGACTGGCAGAACCAGGTCTAGGGTATGAGTCTTCTGACACCTAGAGAAGGACATTTTCCTTAATAATTAAAATTTATTAAGAGTCGACAACTTTCCAGGTCCCATCTTCTTCACATTTTATTGTAGTAAATCCTCCTCACAAGGTCTGACGAAGCCATTTCACAGATGAAAAATTTGAGGCTGAGGGAGGCAAACATGAAGTTCTTCATTGTGAAAATGTTCTCTTTTACCCCAGAAGATAGGCTCACATGCATCAGATGACTTTCCCAAGTGAGCCATAACGTACTAGGGACCTGAGAGGGCAGGAAGATGAACATATTCCTTCTCAAAGAGAATAGGTGCCCCGCAGTTGCTATAGCAACTGGAAACTGATGTACACACATTTCTGTTAAAGAATTTCTGCATATTGAAGATGTCTTCCTGTCTGATCAGAAGCCGAAAGAGTTTGTCTTCATTAATTAAAGCAGAGGTATCTAAAATAGGGAGCTTGTACCACAGGAAATATGTAAGTCAGTTCCCTGGAGATTGAGAAAAATATTGCTCAAAATTTTTTAATGCAGTATAACATATACGGACAGGTGCACATATCATATGTGTACAGCTTACTGAATTTTCACAAATTGAATACATCTGTACAGCCAGCATCAAGATCAAGAAATAAAACATTAGCAGCATTTCAAAAGTCACTCGTGTTCTTCCTTCAAATCAATACTCTTCTAAAGGTAATCACCATCCTGTGTGATACTATACTATACAACAGTTTTGACTGCTTTTGAGTTTTATATCAATGGAAATGTACAGTATGCACTTTTCTGTGCCTAGTTTTTTTTCACTGAATGTTATTTCTCTATGTAGTGTGACCAAATTTTTCATCTTGTTTAATTTTTATTTTTCGTGAATATTTTAATGTATATAACATAACAGTTCAGTAGTAGAATCATATAATTTATAAATAAGCCAGGGACGTGTGCTCAAAAATCTAGAGTTTCTTGATTAAAGTATGACACCACATATGTAAATGTCTTGACTTTAAACCCCAGATGGATTCATTAACTTTGATTTTTTTTTTTTTTTTTTTTGCAGAATCATTTGTGTCTACAGACTTTGATGACCTCAGCTAGACATTTGCTTTTAATAAATACTTATTTTTGGTACGGTGACAGTTACATTACATAGGCCAAAAAAAAAAAAAAAAAAAGACATAGCCCAAGCTCTCAAAGAGTCTATCAAAAGTGGGGAAAACAGAGTAGCAAACTTAAATAATTATTCCAGATAGAATTAAAGGTCTATATAAGAGTCGCAACTAAAATGATGTAGGTGCCTGGATGAAGGATGACCAATCTTCTAGGAAGCTAGAAAATTCCCATTGAGAGTCTTACTAAGATAAACTTTGAGCCCCCTTTCACCTTTCAGTTTCCAAGATTTAGGCAGATTTCTTATTACAGAAATAGGATCTTTATTTCCATTGTCCATTGCCTTATGTTTCAGGTTATGTCTGTATGGTATATACAGCTCTTAGTCAAAAGGGGGCAGCATTCACCCTTTTTCTGAAAATCAGAGACTCCTTTGGCCACATCCCTTTCTTTCTAGGAAAAGAATACTTATATCAGATAGCATTTTGGAACATACATATAATTTAATCCCCCTGTTTTAATTGTTTATTTATAGTGATATCAATTGATTTGCACCTTCATGTCATTGAGATCAATATATTACACATCTATAAATAAAGTCAGGCTGTCTCAGTGCCCAGAGGTCTTCTTATTTCTGCCTTTGTCCCTTGATTGGGCGTGGCAGTCTTGCTCAGACTCAGATTGCTAAAGGGCGGTGGCTGGAATGAACAAAAGGAATCAGACCTCTACTTTTACCCTGAGATAAAGATTGCCAGGGGAAGCCTGGGAGAAAGAGAAATGCTGTGTGCTTCCATTTTTGTTGTAACTACCTAATGCTTTTTATCTCTTCTGAATTTTTACCCTTTTTAAACCTATATATATATAAGCATAAAGATTATATTAAGGGTAAATAAGTTATGTTCATTATGGGGATATATGACTGCACTGTATCTAGGGAACATTCTTCTCTTTATTAGCCAAGTAATCTTTAGAGTTTAAGTAATGCACAGTTGTCTGCGGTTCTTTTCTTGCTGATGCAGTAGCAGAGGGTATGGTGGTGGAAACTGAGAGAGGTTTAATGCTGAAGCTGTCAGGCTGTGTATCTCTGTGACCTCTAACTATCAGACCACCAGATAACTGATTCAGTTTTGTTAGTGAAACACTGATTTTAATGGCTGACTTATATTGCCTCCATGTTTTACTTGATTGGTTTTGAGAAAATCAATGTTGACAGCCAAAATTCCAAATGAACTGTCCCTTTCTAGATTTCATCATACTGTAGACAGTATAACCTCTATTTAGTGTAACCTAAATAACCCTCTGAATGATTTTTTTTTTAAAAGAGTAAATCTTAACCAAATGCCCCAGAATGATAAAGGAGCCACATCCCATAATTAACTTTTGTAAATATCAAGTCAAAGGTCAGAGCAAAGGTCATCTGATTTCTTTCTTTTGTGAAGAAAACAAGGGGTTTTAGTCACTGTGATTGATTTCAGAATAGTGGCTAAGGATGAGGTCGTTGCTTTCTTTCTATGCAGAAACTACAAAAGGAATGAATTTGCAAGAATTACAGAAATAATTACATTAATGTGAATATCAAATAACAACTGATAATTTGTGTAGCATTTACAAATAGTATGACCCTTGGTTTTAAACTTTGTGAAGTTCTTTGCTCTGTTGGTAAATGAAGCTGGGAGAGCAGCTCTTGAGAAGATCTGATGACATCATGTCACTTTGCTCTGAGGCCACTACATAGTTGCCATGCCACATGCAGCGTCAAAACAAGTAGTGGGGTATATCCATAAAGTTCACAAAGGAAAAAAAACACTTCAACCTTTCACTCTTTCAGCATTCACTTGCCTGAATTAACCAACATTGAGCAACATATGAAGTCTAAAGCCCGTGTGAGAAATAAGACAGAAATATTTGCATTTCTGCTCAAACTAAGCATTATGAAGTTGAAACTATTACCATTTAAACCAAACAATGAATTTAAATATGTGTCCCAAGTGATGAGTTAGGACTTCCTCATGGACTGGAGAGAAAAGTTGAGTGATCAACTACCCTGGGTTGCTAGGGGCTGAGAATGTCTCCAGGTCGTGAAACTTTCAGTTTTAAAATCAGTTTGTCTTAGGCAAACTGGAACAAATTGTTCCTACAAGCTGGAAAAGATCTTTGAGGCCATCTAGTCCAATTATCTTATTTTGTAGTTGAGAAAAATGAGGCCTATTGAAATTATAAGTTTCCTGCGGAATTCTTTTTCTCCCTAATTCTTGTCAATGTCTTTTCTTTTCCCAGTTTCTCAAGCCATGTGATAAACTTAGTCCATAGGATCATGCAGTAGAGACAAATGGCCTTTCTCATCAGATAGGTCTAGGATGGGGCTGAGTGTGGGATTAAGTGGCTCCTAGAGTGGCTGTTCTTCTCAGATCTGGAGGTCACTTGACTTACTGTGGGAATGCCTGGCTGCTCCTCCAGGAGAACAAAGAACATCCCTATTATTAGTTAGAACGCTGCTCTGCCCCTTTCTGAGTGACACTGCAAAATACCAAGATAGAAGTGAAGTATTCACAGGCACAGAAGGGAAAACTGGTGCCTTAATCTGCTTGGGCTGCTATAATGAAAATCATAAATTGGATAGCATATAAATAACAGAAATTTATTTCTCACAGTTCTGGAGGTGGAGAAGTCTGAGATCAAGGCAACAGCTGATTCAGTGTCTGGGGAGAGTCCCCATCCTGGTTCATAGATGGTGAGGATCAACCTAGCTCTCTCAGGCCTCTTTCATAAGGGCACTAATCCCATTCACGAGGGCTCTCCGCTCATGTTCTAATGACCTCCCAAAGGCCCCACCTCTTAATATCATCACCCTGGGGGTTAGGTTTCAACCTGTGAATTTTGGGGGGACATGAATATTCAGCTGAGCTCTGAGACTTGGGCTATCACAGGGATTCACAACCTTTCAAAAATGGGAGATAGGTTGCTGACACCTGTTTTTCTGGGTCATAAGGAAAGCAGAAAATGTGATTAAATTATTTGGCCTGATTTAAGGATATTATGTATAGTCACTCTTTGGAGGATTTGCCTTTACAAATGAGGACCATGGAGGGTAATAATTACTTGAATGAAGAGACTGTGTGGGAGATATTATATAGCTGTCGGGGGAGGGTTAGGTGGTGCAGTGCAATATAGACTGCTTTCAATGTTTTCTTTAAATCATCCCACAGAAATGAGTGCCTGTACCAGAAAGAAAATAACTACTAATAATATTTCACTTCCATTCATCAAGAAGAAATACTACAGAACTGAACAAAAAAGAACAAACATGTTAAAAACATAGTACAAATAAGGTAAGCATGCTCAAAACAGAACAGATGGCAGCAAGGGGTAGTCAAAGCTACTCAGAATCCAGGTACAAGGTTATTCTCCACTGACATAGAGACCTGTCTTTCCCATGCATATTTTATCTGCTGAACACATTACCCCATCTCATTTCACTGGACTTTCTTGTACTCATCTTTAGTTCTCAGCCTGAGTGCAACTTCCTAAGGAAAGTCTCCTCTAAACTCCTGATTCTATTTTAGGTCCCTCTGTTAAATGCCTTTCTAGCACAGAGTACTTTACCACAATTTGATACAAAAATGAAATTTAGCATGAATTAAACTAAAATTACACATATAATAATTTTATGTCTATGTCCCTGCTAGACTATAAATTCCTTACACACAGAGACCATATGTTTTGTGGTCGTTGTTGAAGCTCTTGGCACATTGTAAGCACTCAATAAATATTATTTGCTGAGTTAATAAATCAACCCTTTGAAATAAGTTCAGGATTTTAGATTTTGTGTAGGATTCCTATTGTATAAATCTTTAATATGTGGAGAAGTCAGTAAAAATATTATACACAAGAACATTTCCAATGTGTGTATATAGTTTTGCTGTGACAAGAACTAGCTCTATAAAAAGACTACTGGATCCAAATCTTGGCTCTTATACTACCTCTGGAAAGTTATCCCTGTAAGTTGCAGTTTTGTCATTTGCGAATGGAGATATTGTGTCAATTTCAAAAGTTTCCTCTAAAGATTAAATGTAGTAATATAGGATAAACCTTAAGCATGGTATATGGAACATGATATATTTTCCATCATTATTAATTTATTAATTTGAGTAATTAAAAATATAGAAACAGGCAAATGCCCCACATTCCTCAAGAGGGTGAAAAGTATATGTGACTAGAGAAAAGGATTTAGTCCCAGTTTTCCCACTCACTTTCATGTGGATGGCCCACCACAGCCACTGCCACAGGCAAGGCTGTCTCAAAAGCAGCTCAATGCCAAAGAAGTAGCCACAGTTACTGTGCAGGTGACCCACCACTCAACTGCATTGGTACAAGGAGAGTCACCAGTGGAGACTGGAAAAAGAAGAGGATGTCTCTCTCTGTTCAAAGTCCACTACAGAGTGATAGAAGAAGCAACTGCTCTACCAGATGACCAGATATTGATATATAGATATTAGAAATATGAAAACCCAAGAAAATACACCACCACCAAAAGAATACAGTAAGTCTCAAATACCAGACCCTACAGAGCAGGAAACCCTTGAAATGACTGAAAAGGAATTCCTCGCAACCATCTTAAGGAAACTCACTGAGATATGAGAAGACTCAATTAGACAACATAATGAAATGAGAAGGTAGAAGTTTACATTACTGATGTGAGATTTTTCTTATTTCTAATATAGGTGTTTACAAGCATAAATTTTCCTTTAAACACTGCATGAGTCCTGCATCCTATAAATTTTGATACGTTGCACTTTGGTTTTTATCTCAAAGTACTCTCTAATTTCCCTGTGAATTTTCTTTTACCCATTGTTTATTTAGGAGGGTGTTGTTTAATTTCCACATATTTGTGATTTTTCTAAATTTCTTTTTGTTATTTTGGTAAGAAAACATATTTTCTATGATCTTAGTCTTTTTAAATTGATTAAGAATTGTTTTGTAATCAAAAGTAAAAATAAAATAAAAAGAAGACCCTAGAGAAAAAAAATAATAATCTATTATTAGGGAAAGAAACAGGATTGGGTGAAGGCAGAAGTTGGGTAGTATGCAATCAAAACAAAGGCCTTAGCCAACCCTTCTATGATAGAATTTTGCTAGATTCTTTAGGATAAACATGACCAATATGACAAGTGTAATGATTTCAGCATGTTTATGATTTAGAAGAGTGTATGGTAGACACCTTTGGTACTATCCTCCCAGCATCCTTCTCCTTGTGAACTGTCTTTCTTCATTCCAATCATGTAATTTACAGACCAGATGTTATGTTTTTACAGACTCTGCTACCTGTCACAGTTGATTGCTCCAAGGTTGAGTAAAAACTGGGTGGATTTGAGCCAGTTTTTAAGTTTGCCTGACAAAGACAGTCAGTCTCTAGTGATAAGAGCCAAAATGTGAAACTGAGTATCTGACATTGCTCATGATCTCTGTGGATAAGAAAGTCATGATGGGCACCCAAACCTACCCATTCATATTACATAGTGAAAAAGAATTCAATGACTAAGAAGTCATAACAATCCTAAATATATATGTGCCTAACAATAAAGTTTCAAATTACACAAAGCAAAAACTAATAGAATTGGAAGAAGAAATATATAAATTTCCATGACTATAGCTGGAGAATTCAACACTGTCTCAGTAAGTGAGAAAATAAAGAGACAGAGAAAACAGTAATGATATAGCAGACATAAACAACTCTCTGTCAACCGACTTGAACTAATGGACACTTATGGAATACTCTACCAAACAACAGAAAAGTATACATACTGTTTAAATGCACAAGGAACATTCATTAAGGTAGAACATATTCTGGGCTATAAAACAAACCTAAAGAGATTTAAAATAAGTGAAATCAGTTGTAATACCAAGATCAAAGGTTTGGATCCCCATACCAGCCAGTCACACACACACACACACACACACACACACACACACACACACACACACACACACACACAAGAATTGAAATTATACAGAGCATATTCTCTGACCATAATGTAATTAAACTAGAAATCCATAACAAGAAAATACCTGGAAAATTCACATATATTTTGGAAGGTAAACAACACTCATCCAAATAACCCATAAGCTAAAGAGGAAGTCACAAAAGAAATTAGAAAATATTTTGAATGGAATTATACTAAGAACACAACACATCAAAATGTGTGGGATGCATCTAAAGCAGTACTACATGTGCAACTTATAGAATTCAATACTTATATTAGAAAAGAACAAAGGTCTCAAATCCTTCAGAGGATAAAAAATGGAAAACAAAAATCAAATCTCAAACTAAGCATGATGAAAGGAAAAATAAAATAAGAGAAGAGATCAAATAAATTAAAAACCAGAAAAAAGGGCCGAGCCCGTGGCGCACTTGGTAGAGTGCTGCACTGGGAGCGTGGCGACGCTCCCGCCGCGGGTTCGGATCCTATATAGGACTGACCAGTGCACTCACTGGCTGAGTGCCGGTCACGAAAAAACGACAAAAAAAAACCAGAAAAAAATTAAGAAAATCAGTGAAACCAAAAGTTGGTTCTTTGAAAAGATCAATACAATTAATAAACCTCTACCAGACTGAGTAAGGGTAAAAAAAAGAGAAGACATGAAATTACTAATACCAGAAATGAAAGAAGAGACATCAGTATTGAATCTATAAATATTAAAAGGATAAGGGATTATTACAAACAACTCTATATAATCCTGCATATTAGATTACTTAGATGACATGAATAAATTCCTTGGAAGACAAAAACTATGTGAGCTTACACAAGAATTAATAGATAAATAGAATAGTCCTTTACCTCTTAAAGAAATTGAGTTTATAGTTAAAAACCTTTCTACTAAAAATTTAGTAAAGAAATAGTAAGTCTAAACAAACTCTTCCAGAAAATAGAAGAGGGGACACAACTCATTTTATTGTGATAGAAAAAACAGACAAAAACATTACAAATAAAGAAAACTAAAAATCAATATCCCTTATGAACAGTTGCTAAAATCATCAACAAAATATTAGAAAAAAGAATCCAACAATCTATAAAAAAGAAAATACATTATGACCAAGTGAGGTTTATCCTGAAAATGCAAAACTGGTTCAACACTTAAAAATCAATCCTTTCAATTCATTGTATCAGCAGATAGTGGAGAAAAATCATATAATCTCCACAATAGATGCAAAACAAAAAAGAAAAAGCATTTTACAAAACTCAATATCCATTCATGGTTTAAAACAACTAACAACAACAACAATGGTAAAAACTCTCAGCAAACTAAGAATAGGTGATTTCATCAATCTGATACCAGGCATGTATGAAAAACGTACAGCTAACATCATACTTGATAGGGAATAATCAAATACTTTCCGCCTAAGATTAGGACAAGAGCAATGATGTCCACTCATATCACTCCCATTCATCATCACACAGAGGTCCTGGTTAATGCAGTAAGGCAAGAGAAAGAAACTGGCTGCATGGAAGAGCATGGATGACCTCAGATGTATTATGCTCAGTGAAAGAAGTCAGAATCAAAAGGGTTACATACTGCATGATTGCACAAGACATCCTGGAAAAGACAAAACTGTCTTTTTTGAGAAGAGGAGGAAAGAAAACAGATCAGTGGTTGCCAGGGGCTGGGGTTACAGGAAAAGTTTGACTATAAAGGGGCATAGGGGAGTTTTGGATGGTGATAGAATTATTCTACATGTTTTTTATGATGGTAGTTACCTGATTGTATGTGTTTGCTACAAAAAACAGAATGGTTCACGAGAAACAGTGTATTTTCCTATATGTAAATTCTACCTCAATATACTTCACAAACAAAAGAAAATTCTACCCACAGAGAGAAACTAAGATGTGGGCTTGTCTTTGAAACAAAATTCTGGTGGTGGTTTTGTCTGTTGCAATTTTTTTTTTTTCCAGAAATTCAGATGATTCTCTGCTCTTTCTGGAGTTTGATTATTTAAAAAGATGACTGCTTTAATCCGCTTTTGATAAATGATGGAAGAGAGCCAACTGAATATATTCTATGAATTACCTGGGTGACCCACAATATTTCCAATTTACTCTCCATATTATTTTCCCAAGCAAATTCAAATAAGGTTTTTATCACCTACGACAGTCCTAAGTGATGCATGGAAATAGACACTTGCACAAGTAATTTATATAAAGATGTGTGACAAGTGCTATAACAGAGGTAAAATGTGTATGGGAGCAGACAGGAGTCTGGCTGTGGGTCTAGGGGGAGGGTGAAGAGGGTTAGGGAGTAACTGGGTAAGGGACCCAAAGAATAGTTACATGATTTGTAATGATGAACATGCTGGCAATGTTGATTTGATCATCACATATTGTACACAAATACTGATAGTCAACTCTGTACCCCATAAATATGTCTAACCAAAAACAAATAAATAAATAAATAATTTGAAAATCTAGTAGGTGGGAAAGACATTAAGAATATAATTAAACAAATCCTTTTAATAAATATCAGATAAATGTTTTCTTTCTTTGTTTTTTTTAAAGTCTGACTGTGGGTCTAAGTTGTAATTGAGTTGGCCTTGAAGACTTCTTGTAGTTGGAGTGGGGGAAAGCTTATCACAGTTAGAGGGAATAGCAGGGACACATGCAGAGGACATGATAAATGGACGGATGGATGAGACTGTGTGGTGTCTTTAGGGATAAGAGCTGCAGTGGGGCTGAAATGTAGAGTCCATTGGACCAGGCAAGTGGTGGAAGAGAACTTGGGAAGGTAAACTTTTACCAGACAGCAGAGAGAACTTTCTGTGCACAAGGTTTGAACTTTATTCTATAGAGTTTTATAAAGAGTAGGTGAGTGGCATGCTCAGATAAGAATTTTTAGAAGTTAATTTAGATGCAGTCTGACGAATTATCAGAGAAGATTAGAGATAGGTCAGTTGGGAGACTGTTGCTCAAGAGTAGAAGGCCAACTATGCCCTGCAGAAAGGGTGTGATGATGTTGATGTTGTTATGGTTACAGCAGTTACCATTTACTCACCACTTCCTGTGAGCCAGGCATTGGGCTAAAGTGCTTTACATACATTATCATTTAATCCTGACAATCATATTAAGTAGATATTGTTATGCTAATGCGTAGCCAATGATTTTCCACTTCATCCATGTGTGTGGGCTGACCCCACTGCCTTTTCTACCCTCCCAGGGATTGGCATGTGTCCCAGGCCACCTAACAAGCATATTCTCCCCGCCCCCCATCTACAGTAAATGATGAGGGACAGGTATATAACCCATTGTATTTACTTAGATTTAGTCCCATAACTCTGGTAGACATTATCAGTGAGAAGATTACTTTCATGTGCTTTTGATAAAAGATGGAAGAGAGTTCCCTGGAATCATTTGTTAATTCATATTAATTCCTTAGCCTTGCGTTTCCTAATGAGTTTTACTTGAATGTTAGTCCTGAGAAATATTCTGTGAAAAAAGTGTTCTGTTTTACACATTAATTAGGAAAACACTGCATACTGTATCCCTCTTAGGATTTAGATAAAAGGCCTAAAAATTCTGCAGTCCAGAAATCTAACTCTGTTTAACCCAGCTTTCTCAAAGGTATGTAATGAAGGTGTCCTTTTTACACATGTATCGATTATTATCTACTACATGTTAGGAAATACACTTGTAAGCATTTATCTACCTAACTGTAGTTAAACCATTCAAGGTTTAAATAGCAGGATAAAAGGCACTTCTCACCTTATCTCCCATATTTTTTGAAGTTGCATTTCTCCATCCTTCCCCTCCAACACTTAACAAAGATGCTGATCATGATATAGAACAAATGGTTATATGTTAAGAGCCAGGGGCAGATTTTGGTCAATTTGGACTTCTGCATTCACATATAACACTGCTCTGCTGCTTTCAGGAGACCCTGGAATTCATTACTTGACAACTGTGGAGAATATAGTGTTCCATCTGGCTTATCACCATGCCCAAGACTCCTGAAAAAGAGACCCAAACAGATTACTTAAGAAAATGAGGGTTTATTGAATGATAATATAAGGTAGAAGTAGAACTCACATTCTCATCTGCAGTCACCAGGGGGTCTCATTTTTTAAATCTGGAATTTTTTCAATTATTTCTAAAACAGCTTTTAGAAATAATTGAAAAAATGACCAGCATGCCTGGCACAATGTTGGGTGTGGTAAATACAGCAGTAAAAATGTCCAACCATTGTTGTCCTCTTGTTGTCTTTGTGGGGTATTCTTGTTGTGTCTTCAAGTGATGTCTCTAAGAAACCTCTCATCAAGTTATACTTTACCTTGAATTCCCTTTCTTATGATATTCGATGAAGTGACTCATAAAATGCAAGGAAAGTGAGAAAAGGAAGAGCAACATGATTTCTAAAAGGGAAAAGTGTTTTACAAGATATAAATAAAAGCAGATTTATAGGGAAGGTCATCAGTGGTGATACCTGGTGACTAACATAGGATCTGAAATAATACCAGTGATAATTAAAAACATTTCTTTCTGAGACATTTCAAATGCAGAGGAACTCTTCTCTCCTCTGGAAATGTCACAGTGCTTTGCTGATAACAAACTGGTGTAATAAAAATAAAGACATTGAAATGGAATTTTTACAATTGTGATTCTTGAACGCTTAGCCCTGCTGTGGAAAAAATACAATACGCTTTCACATACCCAAGCTATCTTATTTTAGCACTGTTTTGCAAACAATTGAGAATGCTTACCAATCCAACCATGTTAAAATTAGCTCAAAACATACACTCTCTGAATGAATTATGTTGAAAATACTCTGGAAAATCTAAGATGATTTCAGGTTTTTCTTAGTTTTTCATTTAGAAAAACTCACAACTGGTGTTCCTCATTACCTTGTTTAGCTGCTTTTTGCTTACAGAAGGGTTGGCAATTATAATGGAACTGTGTAGAAGATATACATGTCTTAGAGATGATGGCAATTCTGAAGCTAAAACAATATGGAGAAGAGAAAAGAGACCAGGCAACAATTCAGGGGCAGATATAATCACTGCTCTGAAAGAGCTTACAAATTATTGGGTGACAGAGATTTGTACAAAGCTGAATACAATCAAGGACATCATGGAAAGAGAATGGAAACCGTTCACACAGTATCTACTTTTCTGTCATCATCGCTACAACATTACCATTCCAGGATGTCATTGCCCTGGAAGATAAAAGTTACAAAAACTTTACAGATCAGTCCAGAAACTTCTTGAAAGACCCACCAGCTCTTTAATAGAAAGTATCAAAGACAGTTTACACCCCAAGACCCTCAAAACTCCTCACTTCAAAATACCTGCCTTGCTGTGTCTACCAATCCTAAACTATCATAGGACGACCCTTACCCAATTCTATACAAGCCCCCACATTAAAAGACCTGCTTTAAACCAGACTTTAAAATCTCAAAAAATATCCCAACTTTTCTCTTTCCCATCTGAGATGCTACTAAGTCTATCAAGAGGCAAAGCTTTCACTTACCACAGTGAGCTTTGTCTTATCAACAGGTTGTTTTAACAATATTTTGGATATTTTGGGGAGCCAGAATTTGACAGTCTTGGAGGCCCAGTGAGATCCAAGTGAAACAGGGACTCCTTGACACTCATTTTTGACTTGGACACAGCTGGTCCCCAGTGGCTTTTGGAGCCTCACCCTAAGGGCTCTTTGACTTCACCCTGAGATGAAATTCATTGGGTTAAATTTTGATTACTATTTATTGAGCTCCCTAAATGCTGAGTTTATTTTTTTCTTCCAGGAAGAAAAAATTCCCTTTTCAGGAATCTTTCTGATTACCTGATCATATTTTAAAAAACTGGTAACCATGGTGGAAATTTGCCTTATTACTAACAATACCACTATTTGTCTGTCTCTGCCTATGGTTTAAATTTTGCTCTTTACTCTCTCCCAAGATAGAGGAAATTATTGCCAGCCCCTTTACTGCAGAGGTCCAGACAGCAGGTGCTGGTGTCCACAGAGGAAATATCATGGCAGAGCAAAAGACTGCTGGAGCAAGGAGATGATAAAAATAAGTATTAAATGACCAGCTTCATCATTCACTCCTTTGTCCTTCTTGCTCCCTAGGGAGACCATTGTTTCTTTCCCATGCTACCATAAGGGTAAAAAACTTGAAATCCTTTCCTAAAGGGGATGACAGAAAACACTGAACAGTAGTTGGTGGGTGTGATACCACAGACTGGGTGGCTTGCACAACAGTGGTTTATTTCTCACAGTTCTGGAGCCTGAGAAGTCTGAGATCAGAATGCTGGTGTGGTTGAGCTGTGGTGAGGGCCCTCTTCTTGGCTTGCAGATGGCTTGCCTTCTTGTTATATCCTCAAATGGTGGGGATGTGTGGAGAAGGAAGCTCTCTGGTCTGTTATTATAAGGGCACTAATCCCATCATGAGGACCCCACCCTCATGGCTTCATCTAAATGGAGTAAGGGAGATTAAAGAATAAGCTGTAGGACTTATGGAAGTTTCAGGAACTCAGAACTATTGGGAAACAGGTCATTTTAGATAGAAGAATGTTTGTCTGCTTAAAATTTTATTTAAGATTTTAGGCATGTGTTAAGGAAATATTTCTAAAGGAAATTGCACACTTTTCTGTCTTCTTAATTTTAGAGAAGGCCAAACATTATTTAACCTTTTCTTGATGACTCAGGGTCATCATTATGCACATCAATGATCATTCTGTAAAGCATTGATGTCCTTAGGTGCTGTCAGGGTACACCAGGCTGCTCAGTTCTGTATTACTCTTCCTACATTGCTATGATTCTTTGTTTGTATTCACCGTTAATTTCCTTTCATAAACCAGGTATTATACGCTTTTTCACTACTATTAATGTAAAGTATATCTGATTCAAGTAGGTCTTCCCCCTAATAAAAATATGTTGCTTCTAGTCTGCTGTGGTCTTGGAAACTACAAAGACAAACTTGTTAGAATTGTACATAAACTGAAAGTGATTAAGTTCTGATAGGGAGGGTAGTTCACAGGATTTGGTGACAATGACTTTGGCTGCTCTTTTTCTCTCTGTACATATCAACCCTGCTCATATTCTAATTAGGTGAGAAATAGCTGATTTTCTGCTCCTGATAAGTGAGGTATTACTAAAACAGGGAAAGAAATTGCTGCATGATTATTAGTTTATTATATCATGGTGTCCTGAAGGAAGAAGACTTGGCCAACACTCTGTGCAGTTTCATGTGTCATGTGGGATAACAGCCCAGCATCTTTTTGCTTGCACTGCTAGCCTAAGTTTCTATTTTTGTCTGTTTTTTTTCTTGTTTTGAAAAAGACAAAAATAATGGTATCAAATGCTTTAATTTGGCACCATTATTAACCCTTTAATAAAAAATCATCCTTTTTTTGAGTTATTCCCAGTTTCCAGAGTATTTTCCCAGGTATGAGCTCCTTGATTCGCACAACCACCTTCTGTGGCAGAACTGCCCACAATCTGGCATTCACTCAGGGCCATTTATTTCCCCAGAGGCTGTACAGATTCTCTATTAAGCTCAATGTCTCTGAGATCCTTCCTGCATGTCAATGAGGCAGCCGTAGCAAGCAGTTATAGCAATTGTCCCATTCAGATGTAACAGATATGCTAATTAAAAAATTGCTGAGAAAAAGGGCATGCATCTTGAAAGACTCCATCAAAAATAAATAACTAGATAAATAAAACAAAATTACGGTGCATACTTCTTTAGAAGCCTCTGGGGAATTCTCAACAAATGAAAGACTATCTCGTAGCAGCCTAGCTGCATTCTTCAGTCATATTTTAGATAATCTCAGCCTAAAGGGCACAAAGAGCAAGGAACATTTGTTTTGAAAGAAGGAAAGCCACTTTTACTTTGGTGTGTTTTTCAGTTCAGCCTCTGAACCTTTATTTCTGCAATGCAGCACATCTGTTTTGGCTTATGATGACTTTCTCTTTTGTGAAGGACTTTTACTATTATTATTCTTATTTTTAAAATCAGTATAAGGGAGAATACAAAAGAAGCTGTGGATATTGCAGTAAGATGGCTTGTTGTGTCCAAAATCCTATTCATGTGAGGTAGCTCATCCCAGTTAACACATTTCTAGAACTCCTACTATGGTCTATGCACTGTTCTAGGTGCTGGGCCTTCAGCAGTGGATCAGAGAGAGAAAGGCTGGAGACTAGAAAGACTAACAGATTCTCCCAACCTGTGATGGGAATTAGGACACACTACTCCAAAAATATGGCACCTTGGCATTTGAAAAAACAGTAGAAACAGGAAGATCACTCTAACCTACACTCCTGCTCTCCTTCCCTGAAGCAGGCTATGAAACATAGGAAGGATTTTCTGACCTTCCCCTGAAGCAGGACATAAGACCGTTATGTAAGAGGTACCCTCCTATACCTAGAGGAAAGGAGCCAGAGACACAGACAAAAGGAAGAATCGGAACAAACAGTGCCGGAGACCAGCTCCGCAGGATTCGTTGGACCTGAATAGGTGGTGTGGATTCGGTGAAAAGGAAGAGACGGACCACAGATGTCTAGTGCAAGTGTGGACACCAACCACAAAAATCTTGCTTTGTTTATATTTTTTACTTAACCTTTTACATGAAGATTTATCTTTTAATCAAAACATTTATTATTTTATCTCTATAGAAAAAGAAAATCAGAATGTTCCAAAGCATTCGTGCTGTGATAAAAGCACCCTCTCATGCATCAGTAGTTCACCCCGAAGCCTGCGGCTTGTGGCCAGTAAACTATACAATAGCAGCATGCTTGGCATTTAAGAGCGTCAGACTTTTAGTTTAAACTGTAATTCTTAACCTTCTTAACTTACAATTTAACCCTTTTTAAATCTTACTTATACTTACTGCTCTTAATTTTAATAACACTGATTAGTTATGGTTAACAATTTAATATTGCTTATACCCTATATTGATCATTTTAATTTATAATCAAAATCACAAAGTTTATACCTTTTATTTCCCTGCCAATAGACTCCGGGAACAGCACAGGGGACAGAGTGAAAGGTTAAATGATCCTACTCAAACTAACAAAAACACACTATATCATTCTTTTTATTACTAAGGAAAGAACATGTTCTTGGTAAATCAAGTGAAACTGTGGGAGTGGGGAGAAACAAAGAAATCTGTAACCGGTTGATGATCAATTAGTTATAAACACCACTGCACCCAGACCCACCACCTCCCCGGGAGATGTGGATAGAAATCCAACATAATAACTTCATTCTACACGTACAAGAGCATGACCACAGCCAAGGTGGGTCCATGCACATATCACTAATAAGGAAGATTAATAACAAAATTAAATCGAGCCAACCCATACCGGGAACATGCATCAAAAACACCTTTAGTACTGACAATGTCCTTTAAATAAACCAGTTAATTCTGATGTATTTTAACATGTCCTTTGAGAAACTCCAGGGAATTTCCCAAAGCCATACTAAGCCAAAAGGTTAGGGTGTTTAATTCCGGGAAGCCTTGTCAAGCAACCAAAGGTGAACAAACAAGAAATTCCATGGAGCTGTGCCACACACACGGGACCCCCTTGTAGCCTGCAGGATGGCTCTCGACAAAACAGGCCTTGTTAAGTTTCCTCCAGTTTATTACCATTAAATCTCACCTCTTTGTCCAAACATATTTCTCCACGACTACCCATTCCTCATCAAATGTAGCATTAAAAAAACACATTTACACATTTCTTTTGGTCCTCATTTCCTTATGAAGGTTCCTATGTCATGCAAAACTTACATTAAATAAATTCGCATGTTTTTCTTTTGATAATCTGTCTTTTGTGAAAGAGGCCTCTGCCATGAGCATAGGATGGGTGAAGAAAAGATATTCCTGTTCTCCCCACCCCTGCAATGTATTGATTAGTTTATAGATACCCTCAGACATGTGGTAATAGAAACAGACAAGAATTTCTAGAATCAAATTAGCTCACTGATTTTCTTTGTCTCCAATTTCACTTCTGTATGAAAAATGGAAGAATTTGAGATTTTACTGGGTATTATATTTTTATGAACATCAGAGCTTATTTCTTCCTCCTTCTGGATTTGCACTAATAAAGCTTATGTGATTTAAATGTGGGCTTTGAGGTGGTACTGGATTGTGGCAGAAAGATTGTTAGAGTCAGGAGACCAGGATAGAGCCCCAGATTTTGAAGATTGTGTGATTTTGGGCAAAGACCACAAGATTTGGGATCAGACAGATTCTATTTGCATCTAGGCTCTCTGACATGCTAACTGGGTCACCAAATTTCTTAAACATGCCGAATGTTGGTTTCTTCATCTGCAAAATGGGTATTATAATCCTTAATAGAATCATGAGTATTAAATGAGATTTATCAAAGTACTTATTAAGTGCTCAATAAACATTACTTCTTTTCATTTTTGTTACTAACTAGCTGAGTGATGTGCGTGTGTGTGTGTGTGTGTGTGTGTGTGTGTGTGTGTGTGTGTGTGTGTGTGTGAGTGTGTACTTTAAAATTCCCTGGGCATTAAGAGGTTGGCTAGATAAAATACTCTGTATCTCTTTCTGGTATAATCAGTCTGTGACTATGGCAGTGCAACCTGTTATTTCCATGGAGCAGTCATCTGTTTTATAAACCTAGTAGCTTAGGGGTGCAATCTCATAATTGATTTGTATCTTGGAAATGCATGCAAATTTGTGCTTTTCAGGTAGAATAAAGGTTACAGGAAGTGCGGTATGTACTATTTAGTAATTTCTTTGTTTGTCTTGGTTATGATAAAGTTCTGTGCTGGAGTTACTCTATTGTGTCTGTTCCTTCTACATAAAATGCATGTAAAAGTGGTCAAAATAAATTAAGTGTTCTCAATAAGGATATGACAATACATATTATAGTTTCTCACTGTTAAATTGAAGTCACATGACTTAGAACATGGAAAAGACAAGGGTAAGTAACAGCATGGATTGGATTATCTAAAATTTTTAAATGGTTATGAATAATGAATGGATATATTGTACTTAAACTTAAGCCAAGAGGGTGCTCACTCGGTAACTTAAGGCACCAATGCCATAACAGTGTTTATTAGAAAGAAAAAAACCCCAAAAAACTCTTTCATCCTCTTGCTTTAAAATATAATCCATGGAAGTTTCTAGACCACATTGTAGAGAGGAGGTGATAGATATTGATTGTGGTGGTGGTTTCACAGGTGTACATGTATAACAAAATGTATATGTATGGTTTATTGCATGTCAATTATTCCTCCATAAAGCTGTTAAAACAAAAAAAAATTAAAAATAAAATATAATCCATGAAAAGTTAAGTAATTCCTTAATGAAACACTTGTTAAATACGGTAGAGTATGTGCGTAACTATTTTGAAGCAAACACTGGGTTTAAGAAGACAGAGAGCAAATTGGAATGTCATTCAAAGGCAATCCTGAATCAAAGATTCAGAGTAGCATGAGGGGAGAGTGGCAGAAGGAAAGGGGGTAATTTTTTTGCTTCTCCCTTTCCCTGGCTGGTTCTGCCTGATTAAGAGGAGCGGGGTATGCTCCCAGTAATGAGTAAGAAGTGGAAATATGTCAATTCCGGTTAGAGCAGTGGTTCTCAACTTTTGCTGTATTAGGTGGTAGAGAAAGGGAACAATGTTATAGTGGTGTTTGGGAGCTGGCTCACACCAGTTCATGAGAGCAGACTGTAAAATTTTCAGGAATCTTGTCAGTCAGTTACATAGCCATTATTAAAAAGCAAATTATACTAACATACAAATAAATAAACAATATTAAAACAAAGGCAGTAAGTACTGCCTTTTTTATTATTTTACTATATTTACTTTATGTTGTTATTTATATCTACTGTAACTGTATGGTGGAAATACTGTATAATAGTGTGTATCTTTCCCCAGCTCTGCATTCAGTGACATCATATTGGTAGCTTGAAATTGGCCATGGGAGTATTTACACCATGGAAATTGGCAAATGCTACAAATCAGGGCTTTAGCTTTTCTTTTCTTTTTTTCTGTAGAGCTGATTATTAAAACATTTACCAGTACACCACTGGATATGAGTGAGAGTAAAGTTTTAAATTGGACTAAACTTAGTTTGTAAAAAATACTTTATTAGGGAAAATTACAAATATACACAAAATAGAAAGAATTTTATTAAGAATACCCGTGTACTCATTCCCCACCTTCAATTATTATTACATTTTGTCAGTTCTGTTTAATTTGTTGCCTCCATTTTTTTTCCTGAAGCATTATAAATCAAACCCTAGAGACCATATGGTTTTTTATCTGAAAATACTTCAGTGCACATCTCTAATACTTAGGCACTTAAAAAAGTTATAATCACAATTTCATTATTATACCAAACAATATTAACAATACTTTTTAATAATATTCTTTCATATCAGCCCATATTCAAATTCCCTGATTGCTTCAAAGGTATCTTTTTAGAGTTGGTTTGTTTGAATCAGAAGCCAAACAAGTGAACTGGTCTTTTTAATAAGTGAAAGAGACCAGAAAGTTATGAGATCTGTCCGTGATGTCATTAAAGAGCAGGAAAGGCAGATTTGACAGAACATAGTTCAAAGTAAGGATTAGAGAAAAATAAAACTGTTTCAAGTTTATGCCCTACTGAGATCAGACTCTTCAATAAACTGGTTATACAAAAAAGGACACAATATGTTCTGTGTCCTAAAAAAGCTCACAGTCTAGGGCAATAGTGGCACTTAACTTTTTTGGTGTCATGGGCCCCTTTGAGAGCTGATGAAAATTGCCTGCATGTGCTTGCCCACACTTGCACACAGAATTTTGCATGCAATTTGAATTTTGAAATCTGCATAACAGCATGGAGCCAATGGAACCAGAGTCAAAACCTAGGATTTAGAGGAAAGGAGGAAGATATCCCATTACCCAGTGTTGAAGCACCTAGCAAATCAGTGGCTAATTTTGCTTAGTAACGGGGAAAGTGACATTGAAAGCAGGGTTTGACATTTTGATTAAGAGTTTGTCAATCATGGATGGTGACTAGGGCTGGCATATGAGAAGAGATGGTGCTAAGTAGACAGATTGGCCAGGGGGTCAAGGACCACACAGGTATATGAAGGAATTTGGCTTTAATTTGGCCCAGTCATTGCAGAGCTTTAAATTAGTAAGTGACATGATCATATCTTTGTATGAGAAAGTTCAATGGAGCAACAATATGGTGGTGGTGGGGATTCCAGGTAAAGAAACTGGACACAAAGAGGCCTGGCAGCAGCTATGATAATAGTCAAAGTAAATGATGACAGGGTCTGGACGAGGGCACAATCAATGAGGTCAGAGAAGAGGGAAGGATTTTAGGAGGTATTCTGGAGATTAAATGGGGTAGTACATGCATGTAGATGGTAAAGAAAAGACAGAAATCCAGAAAAGAAATGCTTCCTGGTTTTAGAAGTCTAGAAAAGAGTAAAATAAAGAATACAGGATACGTAGCTGTGGCCAAGAAGGGAGAGGGAATAGAAAAAGGCCATGGGTTTGGGGCATGTTAATTTTGAGAACATTGAGGAAGAGATTCCCAGAAGGATCTAGAAAGCAAAAAGTCTCTCTGGGAGCTGGCCCTTTGCTTTAGATGCCGACTAACACTAGTCTGGGGTCACTTACGTTTTGATGTTATTTATGGTCAGAGACAGACCATGATTAATCTCAGGACCCAGAGAACCTTTAAGGCTTTTTCATTGCTAGAATTTTATACTCTAAAATCTCACCCAAGAAACACCTGGATTTAAAAAAATTGCTAACCTTCTATTTTTTTTTTTTTGTCTCCAGTCTGATCTTTTCTCTAAATTACAGATCTTTCTAAATACAAACTTGCTCATATCCCTTTCCTGCTTAAAACCTTTTAATAGCTCCTCATTGCCTCAGGATAAAGCTCAAACTTTCTTTCTTCTTCTCTCCTTCCTCCTCCTCCTTCTTCTTGCTATTTTCAACCTGGATGTTAATTCTTCCAAGAGTTCTTTTCTAACCCCTCAGGGCCAGGTGTCAGTGAAGTAGGAAGTAGTATTGTAATTAACTTTTTACTTGTCTATACTTCCCTCTTCTAAGCAACTTACTGCCAGGGGCTATCATCACTTCCTAATTTAGAAGAAGGAGGTGCTGTGGAGCGTAATTGAAGGCCTACTATGTGCTGGGCAGTTTGACCGTGGTTGAAGCTACAGTGGTGAAACAACTGAAGTATAATCTCCAAACTGGTTTGTCACAGTTATGCATTGTGTCTTCGAGGAGTTTAAAATGCTAAGCATAGTTTTTAGGCCTATGATAATCATGCTCCTGACCATTCTTTTTGGGTTGATCATAGCATTCTCTTTGATTGTAAAATTGAACCCTTTTTGTTGACCAGCTTCTACCCTCTACTCACTCCCAACAAGACTATGTCTTAAATCTGTCTTCAATTTGATTTTCTTATCTAAGAATGAGAAATGGGACTCTAAGAATCTAAGATGAAGGTGAGAAAGAAGAGGCATAGAAGCTGGGTGAGAGAAAAATAAACAATTCAGGGAGTGAAATGAGCAAAAGAATAGGATATTCTAGTTATGTTAAATTTTGTGTTGTGCTATGTAACCGCATCATAAGAAAAGTGTTAATCTAATGTTAGGCTACTACGAAAATCTGCCAGTCCAAAACTGTTATATCTTCAAGGGACTAGACCTTTGCGTTTCTTGGAAGCATTGATCAGTGTAAGTGCAGGTCGACCAAGGCTTTTGTGTTTGTGTTTAAATGTTAATCAATCTCATTTTATTAAAAATTTAAGGCAAGAGTGAGAATGCAAAAGTGTATGAGTCTGTGATTATGACAAAGAAGTCAAGTTGAGATCCATTCTGAAATGACTTGAGAATTTCATAATGTGTGGAATGTTAGGGACCCATCTGGACAACAGGTACTAGAGGTGGTAATGATGAGCTGGGGTTAGGGGTGGGACTAACGAACATTTATTGAGAAATCTCTACGCTGCAAGATGAAAAACAAAGTGCCTTTCCATGCTGTCTGGACAAATCTACGGTGCATCCAAGCATCCCCTTAGTCATTCCACAAATAGCTGTTATTTTGTGTCTTTTCATAATGCCATTTAGAAAGATATACTTTTTAAGTTGTGGTAACATATACATAACACAAGATTTACCATTTTAACCATTTTGAAGTGTACAGATTTGACATTAAGTACATTTATACTGTTCTGCTACCATCACCACCAACCACCTCCTGGTCTTTTACATCTTCCCAAGCTGAAACTTCATACCCATTATACAATAACCTCCTCATTGCCCCCTCTCTCCAGCCCCTGGCAACCACCACTCTACTTTCTATCTCTATGAATTTGACTACTCCAGGTATCTCATATAAACAGAATCATATAATATTTGTCCTTTTGCTTTTGTGACTGGCTTATTTCACTTGGCATAATTTCCTCAAGTTTTATCCATATTGTAGCATGTGTCAAAATTTCCTTTCTTTTTAAGGCTGAATAATATTTCATTGTATGTATATGCCACATTTTCTTTATCCATTTATTCATCAATAGACACTTGGGTTGTTTCCACCTTTTGGCTGTTGTGAAAATTGCTGCTATGAACATGGGTGTACAAATATCTGCTTGTGTTCCTACTTTCACTTCTTTTGTGTATATATCCAAAAGTGGAATTGCTGGATCACATGATAACTCTACATTTAATTTTTTGAGAAGCCACCATGCTGTTTTCCACAAGGGCTGCTCTATTTTACATTCCCATCATTAATGCACAAGTGTTCCCCAAAAAGATATTTTTAAAACTAAAAGTTAATAGAAAAAACATTGTAAAATGTTGGGAGGAAAGCTGGGCTGCAAAAAGTGTAGTGGAAAAAAGTTAACCTGTGTTGCTCTCCTTTTAAAAAATTTATTATTTATTTACTTTAACATTTACTTTTGTATATTTACCTAAACTGGAAGAGCTTCCCAAGTGATGAGTCTTAAATGAGTTTTAGATATATCCTGTTACTGATCCCCTGAGCTTTGGGGAGGAGGTGAGAGTAAGGAAGGTGGGATCTGGGGAGATCAAGCAGGGCCTGGGGCTAACAGCCTGCAGGCTGGAGCAGCCTCCCCCATTTACTGTGTGCCTTGCAAATGTTATTTTCTGTGTGGGGTAGTATATGAAAAAGGTTAGGAAACACTGCTCTAACCTGTAGGGGTTAAGACAGGACTAAAGTCAGGAGGAAATGCAAAAGCAGAAAATATTCACTCATTGGAAGTATTTATTGAGCACTCACTCAGCTCCAGGCCCTATGTCAGGCTGGGAATAACTGAGAGAGACTGTGGGGTAAACAAGATAATATATATATATATATATACACACACACATATACTTTCAAAGAGCTCAGTCTCTTGAAGGTGAATGACAAGTAAATAAGCAGCTACAGATTATGAAAAGTAATCTGCTGTGGGAGGGGGAAACTACAAGGTGATATATACATATCCCCCAACCACCATTCCTCGCCCATTCAGATCTTGAGATTTGGAGAGAGAGCTCTCTGAGCTCTTCTCATTGCCCCTGCTGTGGGAGGCCAAATGGAATGTGAATGCTCAGGGTAACTTGAACATGTCAGGAGACAAATGAACTGTCTGGATCAGATGAAGCTGCTTGTTAAATCTTCTAGTAGTGTTTGATAGACAAAGTGTCAAGACTTAAAAAAATCATTTGCGTTACAGCAGAGGAAAGAACTACAAAGACTCAAGGAGGTCGTCCCTGAGGACTTCTCTGTGTCTGAGCTCCAGGCTGAGCTGGGCTCTGGTTCTCTGGGCTCTTAGCACCCTGGGTTTATTCCTTGTGAGAGCACTTATTACACAGTGCTGTGGTTGTCTGATGACTTACCTACCTCTCCCACTTGACTCTAAGTGTATGAAGGCAGGGATCCTACCCAGAAATGTTAGTGGGATGAATAAGTGCATTAAGTCTCTATTGTTGGGACTTCTGACAGCTGTGGCATGGCGGCATGGTACGACCATAGTTCTTTCACTGTGATGTTTTCCAAATTATCCTTTTAGGTCTCTTTCCTAAAGTCTTCCCCTCTCCCTTTCCTTGGATAATAATATATGACTGAATGTCGATATAGGTTGCAACTGTCTGAGTTCATTGTGCTATTATATTTTTTGTTAAATGGATATAACCTAGCAAATGAGACCCAGAAATACTGCCGCAATTTATCTGGAGTTATCTTAAGAGACTGTTATGCTTATCAGCACAATAATCTTTACTTTCTATCCAATTTTCTTGTATTGTACCTATCTTTGACTTGAGGTAGAAAGATGACAGAAGGGTGTCATTTTACCTTTCCTGTTTTTTTTTTAGCTAGAAGTAAGATTATCTCTAAAAATTCAATAGACGATATCCCAGAGGAATTGAGGAACTATAGGATGAAGACTTCGGTAAAAACTACTTTGGTGATAAACATTTTGATCTGAAATGTTGTAAGGGCACACACATCCTGAAGGAAAGAGGATAAGTAATTTCTTTTTAACTCAGAGCAACAGTGTTCCAATCTGCCTGGAATTCTGGAAGTGCTGGAAATCCCCAACACAAAGTGCCAGATGTCATTTCTGGATCCTGGCTACGTGGGCTTCGTTGCTAAGAAATGATGCCTCCTTCCCTTCGCCACACTCATCCAACGACAGGGAGTTGATGTAAGCAGAGCAGGGATCTAACAATGTCAACTGTGCTGACATCATCCTAGCTGTGCGGGGCTGATGGGAATTCAGAATATCAAACATCATATCAAGGGCAGCAACCAGGTGTGACTCATTTCCCTGGAGAAGCGGGATGGAGGAAGGGAGAGGGCAGGATTATCTCATACTGACACACACAGAGCCTTTCAGACTGAGCTGTTTGACTGGCTTATTTAAAAGCAGCAAAACGTTGTTCTGTTTCTCTCCTCATTTTTGTACTGGAAACACTGTGTATTCCAGTTCTATGTGTCTCAGTATAGAATTGAACGTTTCAACATCATAGTATATTAAAACACACATTGTTTAGGGTCATTACTTTTTGTATGACATAAACCCAACTATGAGAACAATCCAAAAAAAGAATTTTGATTTTCTCTATATTCCCTTCAGGTATCATCTAGTGAAATCTTCAGATACCACTGAATTAAAAAGAAGCTGAACAAAAGTGCACGATATAGAGCTGATGACAATGCTTTCATATTGCTAAGTGGGTGCAGCATTTCAGCATCCTAGCAGAGTAAAGTGGTACCAAGAGGAAGAGGTGCACAGTGGATGCTCAATAATTTCTTCTTGGATAAATAATAATAAAAAGGTCTGTAAGTTTGTAAGCATGGGTGTCAATATATGGGCTCTCATTTACTTTATGGAGTCGATTATCAATTGACTTTAAGGGCCAATGGATAGTGACGCTGGATACAATAATCACTTTGGTGTTAATGAAGTTACTGGTTTCATAAATCTCTTGTCCATTTGGAACATTTCATTAGAATAATTGGGCTAGGGCAATTAAATCAGAAAAGAGCATACATAAGAGCAGTCAAAAAGCCTTCTGCTTTCAAAGGTTTAGTGTTTAATAGCAATGCAAGAGGTACAGTGAACTGACTTATGGTTGCCTGCTCTCCAAAATGATCCCAATGTGTCTTGTCACTCTGTAGAGTACTAATTTATCTAAGTCTTGTGTCATCCATAACACAAGGAACCAAAGAACAATGTTGTTACCCTGTACTCAATGCTAAAAAAAAAGTACATTTATTCTTCCATTTACTGTGCATGTTTAGTAAGATGGCATATGCATGACAGATTGTGGAACATATTGGGATCAATGTGTATCGGTTGTGCTTGGTATAGATTGAACAGCACAGAACAGAATTGTGTGTTTCAGATCAATCTATAGGATACTGCTTATACAATACAGATGGTGTTAGAGGCAATGGGAGGGGAGAATGTGACAAGGGGTGGCTTTTTTAGAATGATATGTGGAATGACACAAAGAACTCCAGGTTGTTGTTACGAGATAATAAGAAAGTTGATAAGAGAGATGAAAGGATTTTAGCATGTTCCTGGAAGGCATCCTAAATTTCAGATGCAGATGTTGAGATGTGTAGAACAAATTTACATTTCATTTCCTCTGCTCTGAAAGTTACTTGGTAAGGAATTTCTTGTCTCCCTGTTTTCAGTCACAATTTCTAATAAAGGGAGATTGAGATTCACACACAGTTGACAGTAATGTTTCATGGTGCTGATGATGATGATGATAATGATGAATAATCTGTATACCTTAGACTAGTGATTCTCAAACTGACTTTTACTGCTCTCTAGAATATCCTAGGGAAATATCTCCACATGCCTGAAGAGTTGCCATCATAATGGTCCCTGGATAATGACTGCTATAAAAGTCCCCTCATATTTTCTCCTTCCACTTCCAAAGGACCCACTGGATAATTGTTATGGGTCCCTTTTGGGATGATTTATTGACATGATGTGCTGCTACAGAATCCTTTAGGAAGAAAATAGGAAGGGTAAAAAGATGTGAAATCATTTTTCTTGAGATAGATTATCACTTCAGTTGAGAGTTATGTGGCTAACACTGTTTTATTAACCATGGGACTAAGGCAATCTTCTCCCTGTGAACCCCACAGAGAGAAAATAGCATCCCTTATCACCATTGGACAGAAAAATGCTGCAGCATGTTTCCCTTTGGGGGTCAACTTTAATACTCAGCCTGAAATGTAAAGGAACAACAGAGAAGCTATATGGGGGCAATTTTCATAACTGCTCGCAAATTCTTCTCTGATTTTGTTTGGGTAATGTATGACTGGGGGTCATGCCTACATTTCTTTTTAAGGGATACACAGTTGTTTCTGTCTTCTGATAACCACATCTAGTGAAGAAAACTCCTGGACAGTTCTGCTGCCATAGGATGCTGAGTTAGGTCAGATATAAAGGAAGAGTATGGGGATTTTGAAAACTTCAGAGTTTAAAATGCAGAATAATGATCAAAATGGTTATAAGCAGTGTTGCCTATGTCTTTGTTGACCACAGAAGGTTATAAGGCTATTACTATTTCCCTTCTAGGTCCTTTTGATAGAATTGTGTAACCATGAATTATTATTAGAGTTGGATTTACTTATTTGTCCTGGAAAACTCTACTAACTATGAGATTTGAGGAGTGTATATGAAGACAAATGGAAGGTGAACTAGCTATGATACAGATTAAAACTTCTGGCATAAATAAAGTCCAAAATACAGTGGTTTTAAACAAAATAGACTTCATTTTTCTCTCATGTAATAGTCCAGAGTGGGAATGTGGCTCTGCCCATCTTTACTTCAGGCTTTCATCTCTGGGTCCTAGAGCACAAGTTCATTAGTCTCCATCTCCAAGGCAGCCCATGGGAAGGAGGAAAGGAGGCAAGACATTGCATATCCAATTGTTTTAAAAACAAGACCTGGAAGCAACACACATTGCTTCCTCTCACATTCCATTGGTCAGTTAATAACAGGGACACATTCAGCTGCAATGAAAGCTTAGGAAGGTCTTTAATTAGGTAGTCATGTAATCAGGTAAAACCATTGCAGTGGAGCAAAGGGAGAGCAGATACTGGGGACAAGTAACAGTTGGCCACAAGGCCTTGCTGCCAAGCCTGTAGGAGATCTGGGTTTGGAGGCTGCTGCAAGATAGCAAAGGACTCTACTATAGTGCCCTTCTAGGCTCCTCTACACCCCAGAAGAAATCACTGTAACCTAGAGGAGAGTAGTAGATAAGTGCCTGTGTCAGTCTCCACAGGAGGAGCACATACACAGGGAGGTGACAATATGCCAGCGGAATGTTTCCCATGGTGACTCCCAAGAGAATGATTGTAAAAAGTGGCATGAAAACTCCCTTAGAAGGCTTACCAGAAGCATGCATGTCCTCAAGAGAGGCTAAGGAAGCCTAAGCGGTAGCCAGAGAATGATAACAGAGACAGCCAACAGACATGGAAGCTGAGTAATGAAAAGGGAGACTTTGAGATTGTCAATGTGAGAGGCTGAGTGTCGGGTCCGCTGCCGGCCAACCGAAACATCCCTAGCCTCGTTCCTTTTGGTGGGCGAGCAAATGGCCCGGGATTCCTCTTTCCCTCCTGTCCCCTTTGGAAGGAGACGGGGGAAGAGAGCTGTGAAGAGAGGTGAGCACAGCCGCCGGCCCCAAAAACAGCCTGGTTAAAGGACACTCAGACGCCACGGGGGGGTTCTGTCGAGCAGTTCCGTTTATTGTCACACAAGTACTTGCTTTTATAGGCAGATGGGGAGGGGAGGTTTTTTACATAATCTTATCAGCTTAAAGGTCAAGAGCATGCATCCTGTCTCAATGCCTAGCTACTGCAACCACGAGCGTGGAAGCGCGTATTTGGCCAATAAGGGCTAAGGCAAGGTTCCCGCAGACACTCCCACCCTACTTCCTCCTGGCGCCGTCTTAGGCTGCCACATTAATACGCCCTTGTGGGCCCATAATGGCGCTGCTTGTAATGTCACTTAAGGTGGCGTTAGTTTTTAAGGCCCAACATCTCCCCCTTTCTGTTTTAATAAGGCAGCTGGAGGCGGCTAACCTTCCCAGCCTTGCCTCCATTCCCTCTGGTGTCTGTGCCTGTCTTAGGTTGTTTCCCTCTGGAAATCTTACCCGTCATTGACTATCCAGCCAAGCAGGGGCGGGGTGGAGACTTACAGATTGGTGTTGATTTTTTAAAGGGCCATATTGACCCAAGGGCTGTCAGGGCTTTCATTATGGGCCACCTTCTCTATCACCTGGGTGAGCATTACGAGATAAGTGGTGTTGCGCCTTATAAGGGACACAACCTGGTGAATGGCGTAAGGCCCCAAGATGATTAAGACAAGGAAAATGGCTAGGGGGCCTGCCAGGGAGGACAGCAGGGTGGTGAGCCACGGGGAACTTGAAAGCCAGCCTTGGAACCAATTACTATTGGCTTCTCGCTCTTTTTTTCCGCTTTTCTAGCCCTTCTGTAAGTTTAGCTAGGGAATCTTTGACCACTCCAGAGTGGTCGGCATAGAAGCAGCACTTTTCTTTCAGGGCAGCGCATAATCCTCCTTGCTGTAAGAACAACAGGTCTAGTTCACGTCGATTCTGTAAAACAACTTCAAAAAGTGGTGTTAGCAATTTTTTTAAATGTGATACAGACACCTCCAAGCGGCCAAGATCTATGTCCACTGCCACCCTAAGGGAAGCTACCTGTTGATGTGCCAAGGCTATTCCGGCGGTCCCGGTACCCGCTCTGTTTTGAGGGTGGTGAGATTTGCCACAGTGCTGCGTACACATTGGATAGCGTTTACACCTAGCAGAGTGGCATTGGGCAACACTACTGCTTGATTTATCTCTGCCTGCACATGACACTCTTCTTTAAAGAAGGCGCAGAACTTGATAAACAAGTTTGGGGGGAGGACAGTCTTACAGAGCATTTTCCAATCTTGGGTTGTGCAGGGTTGGTGCGCTAAGCCCTGGAGGATGGTTTCTGCCCATCGGGAATTGGGCCCATCCTCTGTGACAGCCTTTTTCAGCTCTTTAAGGTCATGAGCTTCCCAAGGGTCCTTTTTCCAATGTAATCCTTTTTTACATTGGGGGAAAGGTGTGGTAGGGGGTTTTTTGCCTTTAGCCTTTGGACATTGGCTTTTAAAATGACCTTGTCTTCCGCAACCAAAACATTGTCCCTTGAAGGGTGGGGAAGTATTGTTTCCTGAGGGGATCAGGGCGGTAAATGCCTTGAAGGCTTCGGTTCAGTTTTGTGTCTGAGCCTGCAAGGCTGAGGATAAAGTCCTGGCCTCGGCACCAGCCTTTTTTAGTTCTTTTACAATGTTGACCCGATAGGCCTGAGGGGCCGCTTCCCCTCACGGGCTGTGGACTGGCTGGGGGTTCCCAGTGAGCCATGACAGGAAAAACCTGCGGCTCTGCCGGGGATGTTTTTAAAGGTGGGCTAGCCTCCTCCACTTCTTCAGGTGCTGCTTTCTCTCCTTTGGCTAAACTTTGGCGTGGTGAGTATGCCGGGAGAGGAGAGTACAGGGTAGGGGCATAGGTATCACTCAGTGGCTCAGGGCCTTGCACTGGCAGCTTTGTTTCCTTTTTTCTCTCCTCATTGAACTGCGCCCAATCCCTTTCTGCCCCTTCCTGATGCTCGGGATGGAAGCAAAGCTTTAGGGCAGAGATGGTTAGGTAGAACCCTAAGGGGGAGTCTAGCCCGTGACTAATCTCATTCTTTCTGGCCAGGGTCTGAACCCGCTCTCAAGTCTCATACGAGAACAAGTTGGACGAAGGTGCCCAAGGGGCTACCTGCACCACATGATGCCAGGCATTGGTGGCCGTGGAGTCAGATATTTCTAGGCCTCTGCTTTTTAACATGTACTTTAGAGCCTTGCAGGCTGTCTCATCACTCTTTCCACACACACCTCCCATGTTGCCCCATGAGGAAGGGACAAAGGGAGCAACAGGGCAGAGAAGTGCAGGGACTTCCCCCTGTTATGGTACTCACCCTGACATGCAGGCGGATTACTTCACAGCGACTACCGCGGTTGCGGGGACCACTCCGCTGGTTGATCACCATTCGTCAACCTTCTTTCAGGACCAAGCAGCCAGGGGCCTCACTCACTCGCCTTTCACCCACGAGTTTTAAAAATGCCTCACATGGGGCACCATTCTGTCGGGTCCGCTGCCGGCCGACCCGAACATCCCTAGCCTCGTTCCTTTTGGTGGGCGAGCAAATGGCCCGGGATTCCTCTTTCCCTCCTGTCCCCTTTGGAAGGAGACGGGGAAAGAGAGCCGCGAAGAGAAGTGAGCACAGCAGCTGGCCCCAAAAACAGCCCGGTTAAAGGACACTCAGACGCCACTGGGGTTCTGTCTGTCGAGCAGTTCCGTTTATTATTACACAAGTACTTGCTTTTATAGGCAGATGGGGAGGGGAGGTTTTTTACATAATCTTATCAGCTTAAAGGTCAAGAGCATGCATCCTGTCTCAATGCCTAGCTTTTGCAACCACGAGCATGGAAGTGCATATTTGGCCAATAAGGGCTAAGGCAAGGTTCCCGCAGACACTCCCACCCTACTTCCTCCCGGCGCCGTCTTAGGCTGCCACATTAATACACCCTTGTGGACCCATAATGGCGCTGCTTGTAATGTCACTTAAGGTGGCATTAGTTAAGGCCTGACAGCTGAGGGACAGAAGAAAAGACTTGGGGACATTGATTAGCACCCTGTAGAATCTGCAGAGTCAAGAATGTCGGGACTAGAAGCTAGTGATATCCAAGTTTCTATGAGCAGGATGAAGAACTACCAGATTAGGCCAAAGAAAACTTGTACTTGGAGGACACAGCATGTTGCCATTAAAAAAGGGGGGCGGGGACATGCCAGTCACCTAATTATAAACCTGAGGGAAAGATGGAGTTGGCTTTTATAAAAACTCTACTTGATGAAGGGAGTGATGACTTCCCACCAGCAACATGTAGATTGGAGTCACAGGAACACTGGGCCTTCAGTGATAGATTTTGGAATATAATCTGCATTTAAGATAATTGGTGGAGAAGATGGTACCCAAAAGGAATTGGCAATTATATAATTCTCTAGAAAAGGCTAAATTGATTGTGGGAATGTTGTTAGCTAATGTGACTGGTTCCTCAGGAGTCCCACTGTTGTCCAGAAGGCTATCATATGTTCCATACAACTTAAAAGAGATTTAGGATTTGCCACAATGATTTTAGTTAAAAATATACTGTCATGCAAATTTAGAGACTTTAATAACCCCAGAAAGGTCAAATGTCCATGGCTATAGACATGAGGCATGGCCCACAGAGTTGGTGGTGGTAGTTGGCAGCACAGGGTCTAATATGAATCACCAAGGACAATGCACACAGAAACCCACAAATAATCCAGAAAATTCCCCTGGTTCAAATTGTCCATGAGTCATCGGTCCTCTAACGGTAAAGAAACATTTGAGGATGCCTTAAGATACTCAGATTACTTTGAGAATCAGTGAAAATTCTTGTCCTATTTAGATCTCACAAGGCCCTCTGGGAATCGCCTTGGGCTGGCAGAGGTCACTGGATCTTCAGAACTTGTGAGAAGTGAATTCTGACATTGATGCTAATGTAGATTCCTTGAGCCTGGCCTATTTCTAATCTGAACTCTGGCATAGTTTTTAAGGTCTCATAGTTTTAGGGTCTCATGGTCTTGGCCAAAACAACACTCCTGGAAGTCAACATTCTCTGCAAAAGGTGCAGAGAGGGAGTGGTTTCCCATCCAGAGGGAAACTATTTAATACATGCCTGCTAGCTTCATTGCTAAGACAATAGTAGACTCAACCTACAATTCTTAGAGGACTTATATGTGCTCAGATGTGGACAATGTAGTTTGTACTTTTTGTAACAACAGAATCAGGTCAAAATGGTATTCAAGTGGCTATCCCTTTATGCTATTAAGATGGCATTACAATGGTATTTGGCCAAGAGATCCAGAGTATCCTTATCCAGATCTTTGATGGCCATTCTTAGCTGGAAAGACTCTAAGAAATATTTACACAGAGGAGGCAAATCAAGGAAAAGTAATATATTATCATCAGTGGGGCTTTGAACCTAATCTCTAATGTAGAACTTTGGTGGATTTGATTGGACTCAGTGGAGAAGTCTTTTACTTAAACAAAGTATATTGAATGGCTTCAAACAAAAGATGCTGAGAGGCCCACTTGCTTCATTTTTACCTCCCAGCTAAAGCCTGGGCTTGGATATTACAAATTTGGGCTCATACACCTTCGAGAATGAGAGGAAATTCAAGGTTGAGAGACCTTTGCCTCAATGCCCAAGTAAGGTGGATGAGGGTGTGGTTGTTTGGGTAGTATCTTAGATTTTCAAGTTCCTGGGACAATTATGGTCCAAAAAGAAACATGAAGGCCATTCCTAATTGTTTTCAAAATTTTTAACTCTTGGAACTGAGACCCAGTGTGTCTCCTCTTATTTGACCAATTTAGATCAGCCCATCTCTTAGCTGAGGGAGTGGGGGAAAACAGGAAGCCGAGAGGACAGGCTAAAAGAAACTATCCATGTGCTGCCATCAACAAAGAAGCTCCTTAAAGAGGCTTATAGTTACCTTATTTGCTCCAGAAATATTATGTTGTTCTTGGACTAACAAAAATTTAAGAATTAGGCTGTATTTGTTGGATATTCCCTATTGGGAACTCTGCTATTTAAGTGTTGATGCTTCTGGCTTTACCTGAGATCATTATGACATAGATTCAATGGATGAATATTGAGAAGGCCTAAATGGAAAATATATGGGATGCACCAGCAGGCACACTGTGGCTCAAATTCTCACAGCAATTTCAGTGGTGTAATGTGAAATGGAACCCAGAACTTTCACCATTAGGGTCACTGCCTTGACTAGATCAAGCTTTTCCCCTTCCTTTGAAGAATTGCTGCCTGTGGTAAGTTCTGCACATATGCTTTAAATAGCTCATCATTTTCCCACAGGATCCCTTGCTAGAGTTTTTTAGATATTATTTTCCTGATATATATGTCAATATTTTCTTTCTTATTTTACAACACTAATTTTGTTTTATATCTCCTGTGTCCTCACGTGCACCCTTTTCTTGCCTGGGGATATAGTTTTTCATTTGGCACTTCCATTTTGATTGAGGGATCGAACAATAAAGGCTCATCTTTGTACAGAAGACAATTTATTATTTATGCAAGTCAGAGAAATGTGTAGCTCTTTGCAGTGTGTGGGGAATGAAAGGACTGAATATCCAACCCATCTGATTGATAGTTATATTAAAGGTTGTAGTCAGTTGAATAAGTCCCTTTGGATTGATATAAAAGCCTTATGTTTTCTTTGAAATATTATTTCAGTAAATATTTGGTACTTAAACTTTATTGCTTGTCTTGTTATAGTTTTCAACTGCTGTTCACCAAAAGATCGCATGACTATTGTTGTAAAATGTTAATTGTTTAATCTGTGTTTTGAAAAATAATACTCAATAAAACTATATTTTAAAAAATTGTGTGCTTCCTAAACCTAAATATTGACATTTAAGATCCTAGGTTATTGCATTGTTCTTTCTCAGTGGCTCTGAAAATCCCTTTAGGCAATGTTGTTTAACATAATTGGTTTCTTAGCATACTGGGAGATAAGGAACAATGCAATCTAGTGTTCCAATTTGGAACTGGAATGATCAGACATGCCAAGGCCAGGCTATGATTTCCTCTCCAGCAGAGACTGTCAAATTTTCCCACATGGAAGTAGTCTTCTCCATTGTTTTCTTTCTTTTGAATCCTTATCCATCACTGGTTATTAGAGGATACTTTCAAAAAGAAAATAAAATTCTCCTCCAAAAACACACTGTGAAGATGAAGGTTGATAACATTTTTTCTTCCTTTTTTTTTTTTTTAAAGTCATCAAGTTGTTTTAACTTTTTTCTCATTTGGTTAGAAGTATTATAGGAGTTGAAAAGGGTCAGATGAGCAATATCTTGAACTAGGGACATTAATTCATTGTGGATCAGCCATAGTGACTCAACTATTCTTAGTAAAAAGGAACTCTCATACATTGTTGGTGGGACTGCAAAATGGTGCAGCCTCTATGGAAAATGGTATGGTGGTTCCTCAAACAATTGCAGATAGATCTACCATACGACCCAGCTATCCCACTGTTGGGAATATACCCAGAGGAATGGAAATCATCAAGTCGAAGGTATACCTGTTCCCCAATGTTCATCGCAGCACTCTTTACAATAGCCAAGAGTTGGAACCAGCCCAAATGTACATCATCAGATGAGTGGATACGGAAAATGTGGTACATCTACACAATGGAATACTACTCAGCTATAAAAACGAATGAAATACTGCCATTTGCAACAACATGGATGGACCTCGAGAGAATTATATTAAGTGAAACAAGTCAGGCACAGAAAGAGAAATACCACATGTTCTCACTTATTGGTGGGAGCCAAAAATAAATAAATAAACTCATACACACACACACACACACAAAACCGGGGGGGGGGGGAGAAGATATAACAACCACAATTATTTGAAGTTGATACGACAAGCAAACAGAAAGGACATTGTTGGGGGGGAGGGGGGGAGGGAGAAGGGAGGGAGGTTTTGGTGATGGGGAGCAATAATCAGCCACAATGTATATCGACAAAATAAAATTAAAAAAAAAATTACTTTGCAACGTACTCCTTTTTAGAGACAAAATGGGCCATCAGAGGTATCTTTAAGGAATCTAAATAGAGCCCCCACTTGGTGGTCTGTCCCTGGATGGGAGACTTGGACTGTGTGGCTGCTGAAGGAGCATAAAACTATAAGCAGGAAAAAACAAAAATAAACCTCACTATAAGGCACTCACAGAGAGGAATCCCTAGGTGAACATCTGTTATAAATGATTTCCACTGAGGTAGATGGAAGAGTTCGAAGATGCTCTAAAAAAGAAAGATAATAAAACTCTCAAAGAGATGTGACAAGACTACAAACAAAGCTTTTTAGAATTAAAACATTTATAAAATTGTTAAAAAAAAAAAAAGAAACAAAGAAAGAGAGATGGTTAAAAGTGAGTTTGTGACTTGGAAGATCCAGTGGAATGACATCTATCTCAACAGAATAAAAGCGGAGAGAAATTATGAGTGCAAAGTCCAGAGACAGAATAAACAACCAGGAGATCTAACTTGTAACTAATGGGAAAGAGAAAGAATTATGGAAGAGAATAGAAAACTTAGAAAGTAATAGATTGTTTTCTTTAATAAAGTCTGTAAACTGAAATGGCTTATTGAAGCCCAGGTAGGATTAATGAAAACAGACATACTGCACACCTTTAGATATACTTTGGTGGAATTACTGAATTACAAATATAGTTTTCAGGCAATATAATTAAAAAAACAAAATAAAATACCACCAAACAACAAACACACAAAACAAACACACAAGACCCTTCACTTTACTTAGAAAGGAAAATAAAACTAGCATAGAACTTAATCATCTTCAGCATTGGAAGCTACACAACAATGGAACAATATCTCCATCATACTGAAAGAAAAGAAATGTAATCTAAATAAAATGATAAAATATTTGGAGAAAATTTAGAACACTATTGTGTAATCTTGGGCTTGCAGGAACTTCCCACAGAAATCAAACTCAGAAACCAGAAAAAAATAGATATATTTGACTACATAAAAATAGAAGTGTCTGAATGGCATTAGATTACATAAACAAAATCTTAAAAACCAAAGGATTGACTGGAAACAATTATTTGCATCACAAATGACAGACAAAAAGCTAATACAATTTGATTTCACATATTGATAAGAATAAAGGCCTAAAAAAAGAAAAAATGAACAAGTGATATTAATAAGTAATTATGAGGAAAAAAATCTAAGTTGTCTGTAAACATTTGCAAAAATGCTTTACCATATTAATAGGAAAATAAAATTAAAGCAACAAGAAGATATCATTTTAGATTGCTTTGGCACTTGGCAATGTGAAGTTCTATAACCTCCCTATGAAAAATAATCTAGAAACTTCTATTAAAATTTAAAAACACATGTTCATGAGATTCATCCTGCAGAAAGAAAAGTAGAATATATGCCATATGTATGTTTAACTGTGGTGCTTCTTGTAGTGGCAAAAGTTTCTACAGAAGAGTTGAATGACCATTGATAGAAAAATAGTAGAATAAACTAAGGTATAGTTTTGGACATTATGTAGTTTTCCTCAGGAATGAGTTAACTCTTTCCTCTATTGATCTGATGGTATAATACTTGTATATTATTAAGGAACGATATTCAGTTGAAAGGTAATAATTATAAAACAAGCAATGACAGTCACCACAAAACACTCTGCATTTATGTTTTATGCTTCTATTTGCAAATATTTGTGTGGGGGTGGGGAAAGGTATTGGAGAGAGACATAAACTGGTTAGCTTAGGGGAGTGCAATGGAGGACAGAGAAGGAAAGTATAAGCTTCTCAAGGGCAGAGGCTTACAGAGTTTCATATCTTCCTCAGGACTTGGAACAGCGTGTGTTGAAAATAGGCTGAATAAAAATATCTTCAAATTATACTTTTCTTTTTATTTGCTATTTTCCTACTAGACTTCAACAAAAGAGTAAAATGGATTTTATTGTTCATAGAAAATCAACAACTGTAGTCTGGATTCAAACATCGCTGTTTAATGTACGCAACTTGAATCAAAGGCTACTTCAAATCCCACTAGGCTGGAGATAAATACACTCAAGACTTGAAGAGTATCTCTTCAGTGTATTCAGAATGAGACAGCATCTCAGCTTTTCTTCGCTATTTTAACTACAAAAAAGGCAAGGTAAGACTGTCTTGTTACCAAGTGAGGGCTCCGGGGCCAATCTATGAGTTAATTATAGTTGTTAATTTTAAATAAACTTAATTTTAATACCTTAAATTATTTCTATGAAATGTTGCAATGTCAATTCTTAAAGAAAGCAGGATGTCTCTATATAGCATAGTGATTCAAAGTGTAGGCTGTAAATCCAGGCTGTCTGGATGCAAAACCAGCTCTGCCATCTACTGCCTCTGAAACCTCAGCAAGTTACTTAATCTCTGTGGGCCTCAGTGGCCTTTTCTGTAAGATGGGGATATATATCCTAAGGTTGTCATAAATTTAGAAAAGTTTTTGACATGTAAGAATGCTAAACACATGATCCTTACCAATATTTCTTGTATGCTTGATCATTAAGATTACAAACATACCTAGCGATTATGACTCACAGATCAGAAACACACACAGGGACTTACAGACTGAAAATGATCTTTCATTAATGGTTTTCTAGCAACAGGAAAATTTTGCATGAACAATTCAGGTATTCAAATTTTCTTGTTCTCATTTCCTCAAACCCAGTGGAAGTTTTTTGAACTATCTTATGCTTGCATTTACAACTACTGCAATGGGATTTCTGTATTAGTTATCTATTGCTGTGTAACTAGTTACCCTAAAATTTAGGGGCTTAAAACTACAATAGACAAATATGTCTCACACAGTGTCTAGCTGGGTGATTCTGGCTCAAGGTCTCTCGGGAGACTGTAGTCAAGATGTCATCTGTGGCCGCAGTCATCTGAAGACTTCCAAGATGGCTCCCTCATGTAGTAGACAAGTTGGTGCTGGCTGTTGGCTGGAGGCCTCAGTTCCCTACCATGTGAACCATTCCATAGGCCAAGAGTGTCATAGTATATTTTATGACTTTACTCAGAAGTCATATTCTATTATTTCTGTAATATTTTACTGGTTACTAAGTATGGAAGGGGAATACAGAAGAATATGAATTCTAGGAGGCAAGAATCCTTGGGGACCATCTTGGATGCTAAATACCACAGCATTTTACCTCCTTTATGTATTTTATTTATTTGGTTAGCACATCTGTCAAGGCCCTAGGCCAGGTTCTATAATGGAGCATAAACATATGTAAATTGTGAGTCCTGCTCTTAAAAGCTTAATACCTGGTGGGAAGGGTAAAACACCCATTAACATAGCTGCAGTACAAGGAAATATGAGATAAATCCCATGGAAGTAGCCTTGTCAGTAAGCTCTTTAGCTGTTCAGAGGAAAAGGAGTAATTTCTTGCTGGGGTTTCAGAAGAAGTGGAATGTGATTTGGGTCTTTAAGCGTGAAATAAGAGCACTCTGTGTGGGGACAAGGGGAAGTACATCTCATGCAGAGTAAACAGTGTGAACAGCATCACGGAGTTGAGAAAGCAAGCTGAGTTCAGGGGTCAGCAACTAGGATACTTCAGGATAAAAGTGTATATAAGGGAGATAAAGGGAGAGAAAAGTAAACAGAGACCAGTTTATGCAAGTTCTTAGAAGCTTGTTTTGAATCTATTCAGTAAAGAATGGGGAGCAGATGAAATTTTTTGAGCGCAAGTGATGGGATAAAATGGGTCTTTTAGGTTACTATACAGGAGGGATCAGAGAAGGAGGGACGAAACCAAGAAAATGGGCAGGAGGAACTTATAACAGTGCTAAGAAGAGCAGGTACTACAATAAATATTGTAGTAGGATTAGAAAGTAGCACACAGGAGTAATATTGAAGCAGAAATTTGAAGAATTTAGCAACTCATTAGATAGTGCATTTGAGAAACTTGAGATTTGGTGCCTTGTTTTGGAGGAGGAGTTGGTTTAAAGAGGGAGATTATGAGTGTGTATTAGGATATGTCAGTGTACAGAGGACTGGAAGACTTCTTGTACGCTCTCTTTCCCTTTTCCCATGCTGAGGCTGAGTCTTCCTGAAATGAATTGAATCATCAATGTTTGTGGAATTGGGGGATCATAACACTGATATGAGGAAAGAGGGCAGCAGAAAGAAGAGCAGGTCTAGAACCTCTAGAGATTTAGTTGAGTCAGTTGACTCAAGATTCTTTAGAGCTTGATTGGTAACCACAATGGTGAACAAGGGATGGAAAGGTGAGAAAATGATGAGCTGAGAAATAATACAGTGGTTGAGGTCACAGGTTTTGGAATTATATGGACATGACTTAAAGTCCAGGTCTCCATTTCTAGCTGAATTTTGGTAAGCTGTTTTATTTGCAGGAAGTTCAGTTGCCTAATCTGTAACAGGATTCATAATAGGGTCTTCTGAAGTTTAAATGAAATGTTTGGCATGTCAAGCTCTTGCCATAGTGGCTGGCACATAGTAAACATTCTGTAATAAACAGTAAACTTATTGAGATGGTGAGCTTTATGCTACTACAGTAGGAGATGGTATTGTCCCAGGATCTTTTAGACTGGGTGAGCAGAATTGCTGATCTCTTTTGGAATCTTATTAATCCCTTACTGAACATAGTTGGGGGAAGGTGAGAACCGTCATGCTTTTATATTATCAGGAGATGTCAGGTAAAAGGGGTTAAAAAAACATTGGTGAACATGCCAATTAGTAAACATACTCTAATGTTCATTCTCATTCTCTTATGAACTTATATTCTTTATCGATAGTTTTAGATATAGTCTCCCTTTTACTTGAAATTAACAAATGAACCCAACACTACTTGTGAGTTCCTTCCTAACGATAATGTATATTAAGATAAACTACATGCATAAAAAGTTATATGTAAGAATCATATGTATGATTTTTTAATGGTTATCTTTTCTTTCCATTTATCGAAGTTAAAGGAAGGAAAGTGAGTGTTCTTTGGGATGATTCACCAAATAGGAGAAGATTGTCAGGAATCTTTGAGTTGCAAGTGATGATAAATAAAATTCATGCTGAGTTAAGAAAAAAGGGGGATTTTATTGGTTCAAGTAACTGGGAATTTCCAAGGGAAATGGCTTCAAGAAAAGCTAGATCTAAGGGCTCAAACAATGTCCTTAGGGACAATGTTCTCTTTCTGAACTTGATTCTCCTTGCCTGTAGATTAAGCCTTTTTTCAGGCAGGCTCTTCCTTTTAATGGTAATATAGTTGCCAGCAGCTTCAGCCCTTAATCTGTTTTTTCAGAAATTCTAGAAGAGAGTGGATATCTTTCTTCTAGTGACTCTAGGAAGTAGTCTCAAGATTAGTTAAGATTGGCTCTAATGTCATGTGCCCTTTCCTGAACCATTCACTGTAGCCAGGGTAAGGTGATGCCCTGATCACCTGAGCCTGGGTCATACACCTTGTTACTAGAGATGGAATCAATTTTACTTTAATGTCATGGATGGAAAGCGAGAGCGGATGCTTCCTGCAGAACATCAGTATGCTATTACTAGGGGTAAGGGGCATGGATAAGATGAAAGCAAAAACTTTTTACAAAAATTTCCTATGGTTCATGAATTTCAAGATTCAGGTATAACAAACACCACCAAGAACAACAGATGAAAGAGGCTTAATCACCCTTCTCTGTGGAGTTTTCTGCTTTTTGGCCAGCTAACCTTGTGATAGTGCATACTAGGCAGTCAATCAATACTTGTTCAATTGAGTTGGACCTGATCCAGTCTCACTTTTTCTCTCAGCATTGAATAATTCAGGTTTTTTGGACAACTCATTTAATTTTCAGAACTATTTCTACAGATACATGATGTAGAGCAGGAAACCAAGGGTTCCGAAAACAAAACTAACCTTCACATTTTCCACAGAGTGATCCTATCATCTCCTCTTCCTGTCCTTCAAGCCTCCCAAAGCTTTTTAGAGAAAGAGAAATGGATGTTTCTGAATGACCAACGGTTTTTAAGAGGAAGCCCTAGTGGAAAGTTGGGAAAACTGTACCAGAACTAGGAAATTAATAGACGGTGGAAAAACTTAAGCTGCTTTGGCATGAGAGAGAGGAAAGCAGTGACTCTTTTCGAGTGCTCTGGAGGGGCAGCTCAAAGCACTTTAATGTTTGATGAATGTGATTGAACTCTTTCCGGTACTCAAGGAAAGACAGAAGTACTCACAAGGGCCCATCTTGTGCTGGCTCCCTGCCACCATCAACCCTTCTTTCTGCATAATCATCAGCCCTTTAACTTTTCTCTGCTTCAACTATTTTAAAATTCCTTTTTCAGACTAGAAAATCTGATATATCAGACACATGTGTCAAATAAAGCAGTTATTACAGGAATGAGAACCAGGAGTTTAGGGTAGGTGTTGCATTATGGGGTTTTTGGGCAGTTTTAAGTTTCCAGAGTCTGTCGTACTCTTTCATCTATCATGGCCTCCACTCCAATAATGCCTCCTAACTATACTGTCCAGGTATCATGAAGGATGTGAATGGACAAAGATGTTATCGTTTTATAGATCCAGCTATGTTAGGACAATAGCAATAGATGAAAACTCTTTCTCTGGGTCAAAATTGAAGACATTTGCTAGTTAATTAAAATATCACATCTAATTTGATGATAACACCTCCCAGTCACCACCAAGGCCCCACCATAGAGACAGGCAGCTGCACGGGACCCAGGCAAGCAAGCCTTGCCCCTGAGAGATCCTCCCAGCTTCTGCTGAGGCCCCATCAGACAGACAGGAAGCCATGTCATCAGCAACACTTCCTGCCACTGCTGCAGACACCAGTGCAGAATGAGTGAGCTGTGACAGCCACTATCACAGCAACTGCTGCCAAAAGGATGGCTCATTGTCATAACAGCAGCCACTGATACATCATAGGGTACCCGGTGACCACTCATTGGTATAGACAGATGGAGAATCACCATCAGAGCCTAGGGAAAGAGGAAATCCACCCAGAGTCACCGATTCAAATCAAGGAGCACTAGTATACCCCACTGTACCCATCAAGGTCAGGGTGAGCTAAGCAGAGTGCCAACAGTCCTGCCAAGAACACCCACCATAACCTAAGAGTGATGAAACTCCAAGGCACTACCCCCCAAAATTGGAAAGCTTACCCATGTCCTGATGAAACAACATGGTGTCACCAACATCAGCAAGGAAATTCTAAGTGTCCCAGGGACTAGGTCACAGAGGCACTCTCACACAACTCCAACACCAAATTTGGCCAAGGTACCTACAAGAAGACTACACTATTGCATCTATCTGGAACCAATAATAAAACACCCCATTCAACCATCATTATAAAACACATCCAAAGAGGAACTCCATCTCCACAAACCCCACTCCAGAGTACAAGAAAAAGCAACTTCTCTACCAGATGACTAAACACCAATGTAGAGATACTAGAAATATGAGAAAACAAGAAAATATGATACCACCAAAGGAATATTATAATTCTCAAATACCAGATCCTATAGAATGGAAAGTCCTTGAAACAACCAAAAAGGAATTTTGAGCAACAATTCTAAGGAAACTCAGTGAGATACAAGAAGACTCAGACGACACAATGAAATGAGAAAAAGTATTCAGGACCTGAAGGAGGAAATGTACAAAGAAATTAATGCCCCCCAAAAGAATGTAGCAGAGCTTGTAGAGCTGAAGGGTTCTTTTAATGAGATAAACAACAACAACAACAACAACAACAACAACAAAAAAGCCAGAGAGCTTAAACAGCAGGCTGGAACAAGCAGAAGAGAGAATTTCTGATCTTAAAGATAACCTTTTCGAAATAACTCAGGCAGACCAAAAAAAGAAAAAAAAAAAAAAAAAAGAAAAGAAAAAGAAAAAAGAATTAAAAATGAGGAAGAAATCTAAGAGAGACAGCAGACAATCTTAAGTGCTCATATATCCAAATTATGGGTGTTCCAGAAGGGGGGGAAAAAGAAAAAGGTACTGAAAACACATTCAACAAAATAATAGCAGAAAACTTCCCAGGTTTAGAGAGAGATACATATCTTCAGATCCAGGAAGCTAAAAGATCCCCAAAAAAATCCAACACAAAAAGGTCCTCTCCAAGACACGTTATAGTCAAATTGACAAAGCTCAAAGACAAAGAGAGAATCTTAAAAGTTGCAAGAAAAAAGTGGCAAATCACTTATACTAGAGCCCCTATCAGACTAACAGCTGACTTTCCATCAGAAACCCTAATAGCCAGAAGAGAATGGGATGATATATTCAAATTCTAAATGACAAAAATTGCCAGCCAAGAATACTATACCCAGCAAGGCTATCCTTCTGAAATGAAGGACAAATAGCATATTTCTCAGACAAAAAAAAAACTGTGGCAGTTCACCACCACACGACTAGCCTTACAAGAAATTCTCAAGGGAGTACTGCGCTTGGTATCTGAAAAACAGACATCACTACAATGAATACTCAAGAAAGAATAAAACCCACCGGTAAAACAAAAATGCAAACAATAAAGAGAAAAGAACTTTATCTGCCACTCCAAGAAACCAACAAACAGAAGACAAACTAAAGTAAAATGGAAAGAATGGAGCAAAAAATATTTAAAACATCCAAACAAAAATCAATAAAATGCCAGGATTAAATCAATACCTGTCAATAATAATTCTTAATGTAAAAAGATTAAATTCTCCACTCAAAAGACACAGACTGACTGTGGGTTAAAAAGATAGATCCAACAATATGCTATCTTCAAGAGACTCATCTCACCTGTAAAGACACACACAGACTAAAAGTGAAAGGATGGAAAGAGATATACCATGCAAATAGAAATCAAAAACAAGTTGGAGTACCTATTCTCATATTGGATAAAATAGCCATTAAACTAAAAACCATAAAAAGAGATAAAGAAGGACACTATATAATGATAAAGGGATCTATCCAGCAAGAAGACATAAAATTATAAATAAATATGCACCCAACATCAGAGCAGCCAGAAATATAAAGCAAACACTATTAGACATAAAGAAAGAGATAGAAACTAATACCATAATAGCAGGGTATCTGAACTCCCCACTCTCAACATTGGACAGATCATCTAAGCAAAAAATCAACAGAGAAACACAAGATCTAAACAACACTTTAGAACAATTGGATTTGGGCCGAGCCCGTGGCTCACTCGGGAGAGTGTGGCGCTGGGAGCGCCGAGGCCGCGGGTTCGGATCCCATATAGGGATGGCCGGTTTGCTCACTGGGTGAGCGTGGTGCTGACAACACCAAGTCAAGGGTTAAGATCCCCTTACCGGTCATCTTTTAAAAAAAAAATAATAATAAAAAATAGAACAATTGGATTTGGCAGACATGTACAGAACATTTCATCCAACAACCACAGAATACACATTCTTCTCATCAGTACATGAAACATTTTCCAGCATAGACTACATGTTAGGTCACAAATCAAGTCTTAACAAATTTTAAAAAATTGAAATTATTTCATGTATTTTTTTAGACCACAATGGATTAAAACTAGAAATCAATAACAAACAAAACTCTGGAAACTGTTCAAATATATGGAAATTAACAACATTCTACTCAATGACATATGGGTCCAAGAAGAAATTAAACAGGAAATCAAAACAATGAACTAACAGAAAAAGAAATCAAGAAAGCTAGCCTGTTTACAATAGTCCCTCAAAATAAAATACCTAGGAATAAAGTTAACCAAGGATGTGAAAAATCTATACGACAAGAACTACAAATCTCTGTCGAGAGAAATTAAAGAGGATGCAGGAAGATGGAGAGATATTCTATGCTCTTGGATTGGAAGAATTAACATTGTGAAAATGTCCATACTACCCAAAGTGATCTGCAGATTCAATGCAATCCCGATCAAAATAACAATGACATTCTTCACAGAAATAGAAAAAGCAATCCTAACATTCATATGGAACAACAAAAGACCCGAAATAGTCAAAGCAATCCTGAGCAAAAAAAAAATAATAATAATAAAGCCAGAGGCATAACACTATCTGACTTCAAATTATACCACAAAGCTATAGTAACCAAAACAGCATGGTACTGGCATAAAAACAGACACTTGGACCAATGGAACAGAATAGAGAACCCAGAAATCAGCCCATATACCTACAGTGATCTGGTCCTTGACAAAGGCATCAAGAACACACTGCAGAAAAGACAGCCTCTTCAATAGATGTTGCTGGGAAAATTAGACATCCATATATAGAAGAATGAAACTAGACCTATACCTCTCACCATATGTCAAAATCAACACAAAATGGATTAAAGAATTAAATATATGTCCTGAAACTATAAAAATCCTAAAAGAAAACATAGGGTAAACACTTCAGGAGGTAGGATTGGGCACAGACTTTATGAATAAGACCCCAAAAGCACAGGCAACGAAAGAAAAAACAAATGGGATTATATCAAGCTAAAAAGCTTCTATACATCAAAAGAAACAATTAACAGAGTGAAAATATAACCAACATAGTTGGAGAAAATATTTACAAAATATACATCTGACAAAGAATTAATGTCCAGAATATACAGGGAACTCAACCAACTTAACAGCAAAAATCCAAGTAATCCCATTAAAAAATTGGCAAAGGAGCTGAATAGGTGTTTCTCAAAGGAAGATATCTGAAAGGCCAACAGACATAAAAAAATGCTCAACAACACTCAGCATACGGGAAATGCAATCAAAACCACATTGAGATATCACCTCATCCCAGTTAAGTTGGCTAATATCCAAAAGATTGATAATAACAAATGCTGGTGAAGATGTGGAGAAAGAGGAACACTCTTACAGTGTTGGTTGGACTGTAAAATGGTGCAGCCATTATGGAAAATGGTATGGAGGTTCCTCAAACAACTACAGATAGAACTGCCATATGACCCAGCTATCCCACTGCCGGGTATATACCCAAAGGAATGGAAATCATCATGTCAAAGGGATACCTGTACTCCCATGTTTATTTGCAGCACTATTTACTATAGCCAAGAGTTGGAACCAGCCTAAATGCCCATCAATGGACAAGTGGATAAGGAAAATCTGATATATTTACACAATGGAATACTACTTGGCTAGAAAAAAGAATAAAACTCTGCCATTCACAGCAACATGGATGAACGTAGAGAAAATTATGTTAAATGAAATAAGCTAGGCACAGAAGAGAAATACTGCGTGTTCTCACTTATATGTGAGAGCTAATAAAATAAACAAATAAATACAAAACATCCCCATAACAATCACAATAATTCTTTGAACTTGTTAAGAGAAGTGAACAGAACTGAGGTTGCCAGGGGTGGGAAAGGGGGAAAGGGAGGTGGGAAAGGGAGGAATTGGTAAAGGGCCATGAAAATCAATTACAGTGTATAATGATAAATTTTAAAAAAGATTTAAAAATTTTTTTTTAATTAAAAAAAATCTGATGATAACATACTGAGTATATAGCAAAGGATAAAAACACAGCTCAACCATACACTGAGAGAGAGTTTCAAGATGGCGGCGGCTGCGGCGGCTGGCGCGGAGTAGCTGAGGTGGAAAAGGTGGCCACTGGGCTTCGGGCAGCCGGGGAAACTTGTGGACCTTCCTCTGGCCATCTCTTAAGGGAGGACTGCTGCTGCTGGCCGGTCGTGGGGGCTCAATGCCACTTTGCCCCCGGCAGGAGAGGCTGCCTCATTTACAGGCAACAGCTTTGAAGTGTGGAGCAGGAAAAGAACTGATTCTTAGCTGCAAAAGTGAGTCTTGAAACAGGGAACACGGCGCCAGGGCTGCTGTGGATGCAGCCAGGATCCCGGAGGCTGGGGCCGCACTGAAGGCGGCCAGCTGCCCTATCCAGGATTCGAGGTTTCAGGCCGGCATTAAAGAAGACTCCTGGGAGCGCCCGAGCGGCGCCGCGACTGAACAGCCCGAGGCGGCAGCGCCGAGAACACGGAAGGCAACAAACCAGAGAAAGAGCGAGCGCCCGACCTGGCACAGCACTGTGAGTGATCCCTGGCACAGCTCTGTTCGGGGGGTGGATGCCCGCGCGGCTCCCCGCCTGCACCACCAGGCCACTCACTGCCCCGGTGCTGCCTCCATTTTCCCAGGTGCGGGCAGCTCCGCCCTGCTCGGCCATCACTGAGCCCATTTGCTTGGCCTGGCGCGGGGCTTTCCGGACCCTGCGGGCCGGCCTCCTCTTCCACTCCCTCCACGGTTCTCTGGCAGGGCTGGGGGTGTGGGGCGTCCCGACCAGTTTTGGGAGGGCTAGGAAGTACGGGCAGGCCGACTGTCACTCCACCACACCCTGGACTCCGGCCCCGGTAAACTTCCTGTTACTGGGAGGCAGATACCATCTCTGCGACCACCAGTTTGGAAAAAAGCCTAACGAATTTCTGGTTGGGAATAGTGTGGTAGGAGAGTTCCCAGGTCCGCTTGAACCTGCCGGAGAGCAGGCTGCAGGCGGGCACTAGACTCGGTTTATACCGGGGGGATACAAAGGTGAACAAGACCCGAGAAAGATCTACACAGTGCTACAAAGGCACCCAGAGAGACCGGTCGTCTGTGCCTAGCAGAAACCTGGTAGACTTCCTGGGCGAGGCGGTGCTGAGCAGGGTCTTGAAGGCCCAGCTGATAGACGCGGGGTGCAGAAGACACGCCCCAACCCAGCACAGTGTGCACAGAGGGGGGAGACGTGCGGCCAGGGAGGCGGAGACTCGACAGAAACCACACACCCGGTGGGGACGCCACTGCACGATCTAACAGCCTGGGCCAGAGCACACGGAATGGGGAGAAGTCCTGTACAGAAAGTGAAAGCTCAACAGAGATCACACACCCTGTGGTACGTGATCCACCAGCCCAGCAGAGTACAAGCTGACCAGAAAGGTGGATCCCCGGAGAAGCCCAAGACCCGAGGCAACCACACACACAAGACACTAGAGGCCAACTGAGCAGTCACGGCGGGAGCCATACCAAATTGGCAACCACAGCAACATCCTAGTTAGTCATTAGTCTTAAACCGGTGGACTGTGAAACCCCCTGCCACAATGAATAAACACCAAAAAAAAGACACCAGAAATACAAAAAATCAAGAAAGTACACCACCAAAAGTTAATAAATCTCATACTCTAGATCCTATAGAACAAGAAGCCCTTGAAATAACTGACAAGGAATTTCGAGTGATAATTCTAAGGAAACTGAATGAGATACAAGAAAACTCAGCTAGACATCATGATGAAATGAGGAAAAGTATACAGGATCTGAAAGAGGAAATATACAAGGAAATCAATGTCCTGAAAAAAAATGTAGCAGAACTTGCTGAACTGAAGAAGTTATTCAGCGAAATAAAAAACACAACGGAGAGTTTAACCAGCAGGCTTGTCGAAGTTGAAGAGAGAACCTCTGAACTTGAAGATGGGCTGTTTGAAATAACACAAGCAGACAAAAAGAAAGAAAAAAGAATCAAGGACATGGAAGAAAATCTGAGAGAGATATCAGACAACCTCAAGCGCTCAAATATCCGAGTCATGGGTATTCCAGAAGGGGAGGAAAATGGAGATTCCATTGAAAACATATTCAACAAAATAGTGGCAGAAAACTTCCCAGGTATAGGAAAAATCACAGATCTTCAGATCCAGGAAGCTCAACGATCTCCAAACGTATTCAACCCAAAAAGGCCTTCTCCAAGACATGTCATAGTCAAATTGGCAAAACTCAGAGACAAAGAGAGAATCTTAAAAGCTGCAAGAGAGAAGTGTCAAATCACCTATAAGGGAGCCCCAATCAGGTTAACATCAGACTTTTCATCACAAACCCTAAAAGCTAGAAAGGAATGGGATGATATTTTCAAAATACTAAAAGACAAAGATTGCCAGCCAAGAATACTCTACACTGCAAGGCTATCCTTCCGAAATGAGGGGCAAATAGTATATTTCTCAGACAAACAAAAACTGCGGGAGTTCACTACCACAAGACCACCCTTACAAGAAATCCTCAAGGGAGTACTGGGTTTGGTTCCTGAAAAATAACTACCACTGCCATAAAAACCTAAGAAAAATCTAAACCCGCTAGTACAATAAAAATGGCATTCATGAAGAGAAAACAAGCTAACAAAAACACTATCTACAACCTAAGGAACCAACAAACAAAGAAACCAAACAGTAAATCAGAAAGCAAGGAACAAAAGACACCTAAGACAACCAAACAACCAATAAAATGCTAAGAATAAATCAACACCTTTCAATAACAACTCTTAATGTTAAAGGCTTAAATTCCCCAATTAAAAGACACAGACTGGCTGACTGGATCAAAAAGCAGGACCCAACTATATGCTGCCTACAAGAGACCCACCTCACCCATAAAGATTCACAGAGACTAAGAGTGAAAGGATGGAAAAAGATTTACCATGCAAACAGAAAAGAAAAACGAGCTGGAGTGGCTATTCTTATATCTGACAAAATAGACTTTAAACTAAAAACCATAAAAAGAGACAATGAGGGACACTACTTAATGATAAAAGGACTGATCCATCAAGAAGACATAACAATCATAAATATGTACGCACCCAATGTTGGAGCAGCCAGATTTATAAAACAAACTCTATTAGACCTAAAGAAGGAAATAGACACTAATACCATAATAGCAGGGGACCTGAACACTCCACTGTCAATATTAGACAGATCATCTAGGCAAAGAATCAGTAGAGAAACACAAGATCTAAACAAGACTCTAGACCAATTGGAATTGGCAGATATCTACAGAACATTCCACCCAACAACCTCAGAATATTCATTCTTCTCATCAGCACATGGATCATTCTCCAGGATAGATCACATATTAGGTCACAAATCAAGTCTCAATAAATTCAAAAAAATTGGAATTATCCCATGTATCTTCTCAGACCACAATGGATTAAAACTAGAAATTAATAACAAACAAAACTCTGGAAACTATACAAACACATGGAAATTAAACAGCATTCTACTTAATGACATATGGGTCCAAGAAGAAATCAAGCAGGAAATCAAAAAGTTTATTGAAACTAATGAAAACAATGATACATCATACCAAAACCTGTGGGATACTGCAAAAGCAGTATTGAGGGGAAAATTTATTGCATTAAATGCTCACTTCAGAAGAATGGAAAGATGGCAAGTGAACAACCTAACACTTCACCTTAAAGAACTAGAAAAACAAGAACAATCCAATCCTAAAGTTAGCAGACGGAAAGAAATCATTAAGATCAGAGCAGAACTGAATGAAATTGAAAACCAAAAAACAATTCAAAAGATCAACGAATCAAAAAGTTGGTTTTTTGAAAAGATAAATAAAATTGACAAACCATTAGCATGGCTAACAAAAAAAAGAAGAGAGAAGACTCAAATAACAAAAATTAGAAATGAAAAAGGCGATATTACAACTGATTCATCTGAAATACAAGGAATTATTCGAGACTACTATAAACAACTATACGCCAACAAATTTGAAAATCTGGAGGAAATGGATAAATTTCTGGACACACACAAGCTCCCAAAACTGAACCGTGAAGACGTAGAAAATTTGAACAGACCAATAACAATAAAGGAGATTGAAGCTGTTATCAGAAGGCTCCCAACAAAGAAAAGCCCAGGACCAGATGGATTCACAGCAGAATTTTACCAAACATTCAAAGAAGAATTGACACCAGTTCTTTACAAACTATTCCAAAAGATTGAAACGGACGCAAATCTCCCAAACTCATTCTATGAAGCAAACATCATCCTGATACCAAAACCAGGTAAAGATATAACCAAAAAAGAAAACTACAGGCCGATATCCTTGATGAATATAGATGCAAAAATCCTCACTAAAATACTAGCAAACAGAATACAGCAACACATACGAAAAATTATTCATCACGATCAAGTGGGATTCATCCCAGGGATGCAAGGTTGGTTCAACATACGCAAATCAATAAATGTGATACACCATATTAATAAACTCAAACACAAGGACCATATGATCATCTCTATAGATGCTGAAAAAGCATTTGATAAAGTTCAGCACTCATTCATGACAAAGACCCTCTATAAGTTAGGTATAGAGGGAAAGTATCTCAACATAATTAAAGCCATATATGACAAACCCACTGCCAATATCATCCTGAATGGGGAAAAGCTGAAAGCTTTTCCTTTAAGAACAGGCACCAGACAAGGATGCCCACTCTCACCACTCCTATTCAACATAGTGTTGGAAGTACTAGCCAGAGCAATCAGAGAAGAGAAGGAAATAAAGGGCATCCAGATTGGAAAAGATGAAGTCAAACTGTCCCTGTTTGCAGATGACATGATCCTATATATCGAACAGCCTAAAACCTCTACAAAAAAACTCTTGGAATTGATAAATGATTTCAGCACAGTAGCAGGATACAAAATCAACACACAAAAATCAGTAGCATTTCTTTTCTCCAATAGTGAACATGCAGAAGGAGAAATCAAGAAAGCCTGCCCATTTACAATAGCCACCAAAAAAATAAAATACTTAGGAACTGAGTTAACCAAGGAGGTGAAAAATCTCTATAATGAGAACTACAAACCACTGCTGAGAGAAATTAGAGAGGATACAAGAAGATGGAAAGATATTCCATGCTCTTGGATTGGAAGAATCAACATAGTGAAAATGTCCATACTACCCAAAGTGATATACAAATTCAATGCAATCCCCATCAAAATTCCAAAGACATTTTTCTCAGAAATGGAAAAAACTATTCAGACATTTATATGGAACAATAAAAGACCACGAATAGCCAAAGCAATGCTGAGCAAAAAAAATAAAGCTGGAGGCATAACACTACCTGACTTTAAGCTATACTACAAAGCTATAATAACCAAAACAGTATGGTACTGGCATAAAAACAGACACACTGACCAATGGAATAGAATAGAGAATCCAGAAATCAACCCACACACTTACTGCCATCTGATCTTTGACAAAGGCACCAAGCCTATTCACTGGGGAAGGGACTGCCTCTTCAGCAAGTGGTGCTGGGATAACTGGATATCGATATGCAGGAGAATGAAACTAGATCCATACCTCTCACCGTATACTAAAATCAACTCAAAATGGATTAAGGATTTAAATGTACACCCTGAGACAATAAAACTTCTTAAAGAAAACATAGGGGAAACACTTCAGGAAATAGGACTGGGCACAGACTTCATGAATACGACCCCAAAAGCATGGGCAACCAAAGGAAAAATAAACAAATGGAATTATATCAAACTAAAAAGCTTCTGCACAGCAAAAGAAACAATTAAAAGAGTTAAAAGACAACCAACAGAGTGGGAGAAAATATTTGCAAAATATACATCTGACAAAGGATTAATATCCAGAATATATAAGGAACTCAAACAACTTTACAAGAAGAAAACAAGCAACCCAATTAAAAAATGGGCAAAAGAGCTAAGTAGGCATTTCTCTAAGGAAGATATACAAATGGCCAACAGACATATGAAAAAATGCTCAACATCACTCAGCATCCGGGAAATGCAAATCAAAACCACATTGAGATACCATCTAACCCCAGTTAGGATGGCTAAAATCCAAAAGACTATGAACGATAAATGCTGGCGAGGCTGCGGAGAAAAAGGAACTCTCATACATTGTTGGTGGGACTGCAAAATGGTGCAGCCTCTATGGAAAATGGTATGGTGGTTCCTCAAACAATTGCAGATAGATCTACCATACGACCCAGCTATCCCACTGTTGGGAATATACCCAGAGGAATGGAAATCATCAAGTCGAAGGTATACCTGTTCCCCAATGTTCATCGCAGCACTCTTTACAATAGCCAAGAGTTGGAACCAGCCCAAATGTACATCATCAGATGAGTGGATACGGAAAATGTGGTACATCTACACAATGGAATACTACTCAGCTATAAAAACGAATGAAATACTGCCATTTGCAACAACATGGATGGACCTCGAGAGAATTATATTAAGTGAAACAAGTCAGGCACAGAAAGAGAAATACCACATGTTCTCACTTATTGGTGGGAGCTAAAAATTAATATATAAATTCACACACACACATACATACATACACACACAAACCGGGGGGGGGGGAAGAAGATATAACAACCACAATTATTTGAAGTTGATACAACAAACAAACAGAAAGGACATGGTTGGGGGGGAGGGGGGGAGGGAGAAGGGAGGGAGGTTTTGGTGATGGGGAGCATTAATCAGCTACAATGTATATCGACAAAATAAAATTAAAAAAAAAAAAAAAAAAAAAAGAAAATTCAACCATTATGCACTCAGTGTTTTGGTATAGGCTGTATAATTCTCATTCTGTGCTTGAAAATCATAGGCTTTAGTTCAAGAAATTTAGAGTGATTCATATAAATTATATCATGGTTCTTCATATATTCTAATAAAATCTCCATATGGACCACTATAATAAGATTTAAGAATACTAAATATTAAAGTGTTAAATGAAAAATAAAAACTTTAAAAATGTTCCACCAAAAAAAAAAAAAAAAAAACTATACACTGAGACAATGCTGTATGTGTTACTTCAAAGTTCATAGAAAAAAAGAATTAGAAGACAAATCTTTCCATAAACTTTCTAGAGACCCTCATATCTGGGAACATTCTCTATTATCTATAACACAGATAGAACCAGATCAAGAGAAACAAAAAACCAAACAAACAATGTGACAGGGGATCCAGATCAGAGAAGACCTGAAGAAAGATACCCATCAGTCACCAGGATCTGTGCCTCCCCAAAATCCAAGGTATTTTATCCACTGTAGGAAGCAGCTTTTTGTGGTATTTTGATTGACACTACGATTTCCTAGCAGTCCCTCTGCATGCATTCTGAGACAGTATCCAGAAGTCAACTGAACATTAGAATAGCAAGTCTGTGTATCGAGAGTAATATGGCATCTTCCATCTTGGAAGATGGACTTAAAGGAAGGTAAGGAGAGTATCGGTAGCAGTAAATATTCTGGGAATTGCCATTCCCTATGTATTTTCTGGATTTAGAGAATCAGCGATTAAGATACAAATATGGAGGGTGATGCCACCTTAGTAAAGGAGAGCTGTCCCGGGTGAATGGCTGCACATAAATGAGGAATTGTATTTTTTATCCATGACTTAAAGCTGTAAATCTGAGAAAGAAATTTGTTCATTTTTGTATTTATTTTCCAAATGTTTTAAAATCAGGAAAATATACTAAAAGGTATCAATTTCCATTGGTCCTATACTTTCCAATTGATGAAGTATATTTTATAATCATCTGTTTTGATTCCTAAAATAATTCTGTGAGTTAGTCATGATAGATGTTACTCTACAAATGAAGATGCTAAGGCCTGGGGAGATTTAATGTCCTACTCAGGTGTAAGAAGGGAACCGAAACCAGATATTCTTACTCAAACCCAGTTATCTTTCCATGAAGTTTCAAACAAACAAACCGCCAACAACAAAGAAAAACAAAGGCCTAAACCCAGATCCACCAGAAATATTTGGAGTCCAAAACACAGTAAATGGTGGCAGATGCTTTCTTGTAATTATAGTCTGTTGCTCAAGGTAAACTAATCCTGTGGAAAGAATGAACTTGGAGGTAGAAAGCATGGCCAAAATGAGGAAGTTGTAAAATATACTGTTGTAGAATAGCTTTTGTTGTTGTCATTGGTATGGCATTCTTTTTTTTAACTTTCCAAACTGCATATATAACACAATACTTTTTCTTAAATTTACCACACTCTTTTAAAACAATTGTTTATTCTCTCTCATTTTCTCCCGTGGCTTTAACAAAATTAGATTAAATTTCCTTGCTACCAAGCCATCTCTATGTCCGTAATCAGAAACTCCCAAACTCCCCGGTTGGTTTTGCTGGAACACCTGTAATTAACTTCTAGCAATGTCTACCTAATTTAAATTGCAAACCCACAGGGCAAGCACTGGGCCTAATGATCCACTCTGAAGCCTACCTTGAATAGACTTTCAGAATACCAAGTCTGGCTTTGCCCCTCTATCCTGCCTGACTTCATGCTCTGATCCTCTTGTCAGTAAAGCACTCTGCATGTTTCTGAGAAAGTAAGGCTAGAGCAAAACAAGTTAGCATGCAGCTTTATTTATGAAGGGCACGTGAGTTCATCTCTCTACTGCAACTCCTTAGTGTCTGATTTCTTTATTCCTATAAACCTATGTCTGAATGTGCGCTCTCCTTAAACCAGAAGTGGATGAAACTCATTAGTTCATGTCAGGGCTGCTATTGATCTTTCTTCACCCCAGACCTCAGGAAACAAAGCCAGGCATGATATTCTCAGCTTTTATCTTTTTTTTTTTTTTTTTGCCTAGGCGTGGAAAGTTGCAGATAGGATACATCTAAAATTGGAGTTTAGAAGAAATACTTTTTCAAAGGGTTTTACTGAGCAGGAAATGCCACATCTTAAAGGGTAGCAGTGTGTTCCTGTAGCTGGTACAGATATCTGAAGTGATTTAAAAACCAGCAAGAAAGGGCCGAGCCGGTGGCGCACTCGGTAGCGTGCTGCGCTAGCAGCGCGGCAACGCTCCCGCCGCGGGTTCGGATCCTATATAGGAATGGCCGGTGCGCTCACTGGCTGAGTGCCGGTCACGAAAAAGACAAAAAAAAAAAAAAAAAAAAAAAAAAAAACCAGCAAGAAAGATAACCAAACTTTTGGCCTACAAATTCACAGCATAGAAAAGAGTTGGCAATTGTTTGGATTGCATATGCATTGTAGACAACCAATTAAAACATAGATAATTCAGGATCTCTTGGACTTTTTAGCTAACCAACAGCATAAGTGAATCATAAAACAATTATTTCTATTACTTTAAATATATTGCTGCAGGCACAACTTCTGAAATGTTGGATGAAAAAATGAGGGCCTAAGGTCTGGTCTGTACAGAGTAAGCTTTTGCAGTTGGCACCCTATGGCCCAGCTTTTTTTCCTGGCACAGCACTAAAATGACACATACAACTTTCATCAGCACTAGCGTGTTGCTCATTTAGCATTTACAAAACACAGTGAATAGCAATTATCAGCCAAATAGCTGGGAAGTGAAAATGACCTAGTAATCACAGTAAATATACATTATGCTGTCATATTATAATGTGTAAATATTGGAGAGGAATAGCAGAACATGGACATGCAGAATCTTTCTTTAAAGTCTTGCATGAACACAAGCACTGTCTTGGCTTTCTGGCATATTTTTTGGATTGCAGTTACTAAACAAGCTGATTTGGTAAGTGGTAGGTCATCATCATCATTTGCTTACTTACAGGTACAGTGACCAGAAAAGGCATTGCCCTGATTTTTATAAATCCTAAACTTGGCTCCTGATGACCAGGAGACATATGGAGAGATGATGGCAGCTTGGTGGGAGTTTAGACATTATAAACCTTGCACAGCCAATTGCTTTTTCTGCTAATTCCAATCCAACTGTATGATATTATAGAATCCTTCCTTCTTCCTTTGTTAAGCTCAGAAAATATTAAAAGCTGCCAATGTCATCTTGTTTATATTCATCTTCCAAGCAAATCAGGTGGGGGTAGTATCAATGTTGCAAAATGTTGCTAAACTGAGCACCTGGATTACATGCTGTGCTACATAGGGACACAGAAGAATTGGCAGAATCTTTATTTAGAAGCCTATATTGATACAGTATACTGGGAAAATTAGGCTAACTGATGGGACAAGTTCATTAGCAAGGTACTAAATAGCAGGTATGCATAATTCCCCCACTTTTTCTATTAATGTCTAGCAGACCTGGAGAGAATAGATCTAATAATGCTTCTATAGCAGAAGAAAAAGGGGGGTGATGGTTGTAGTGGATATTTGTTGTTTTGGTGGCATCCAATATCCTTTTCCCCATTGCTTAAAGCTTCCTGATATTTGTGGGATAGGAGTGGGTGGATTCTTTGCCCACATTGAGTGCAGTCTTGGTAGATTGGTGACTTGAGATACCTACTTTCTCTCTATGGAAATATGGCATTCCCTGAAGGTTCTTTCCACCAGATTCTCTTTTTACTGCCCTAGGACAGCCAAGAAGTGACCATGTGCCCTAAAATTGGCTAATCACCCTTCTTTTAAAAAAAAGTCCACTAATTTCAGCAGAAGACCATCTACTGAGATTCTGCTCAGACTTTCAGGAGCTACCTGGTTCCTGACTGTTTCTTCAGTTTTCTTTATGATCATGTACATTGCTCACTAGCTTCCCAGTAATACAGTTCTTGCTCAAGTTAATTTCAGTTGTTTCTGTTGCTAGCAACCAAAGAACTTTGATTAATGCAGTCTTTTTAATCGTCCTGAAATTCTGAGAATAATTATTTCTTATAAGAACAGAGGGTCAGAGGAACCACTACATTTGGGGTGGATCTTTGGTAGTAACAGAGTCAATTTGAATATGAAATAACATTTGGACTGTCCAAATTATAGGGACATTCTTAATATCTCAAAATGATGGTTTCTGCCTATGTTTCTAGGTCTTTCTCTACTTCATTTTGTCACAGTTAGGTTAATTAGGATAGAGTTGAGCCTTCTTTACCTCTTGGCCCAAACAAGGTCCATATACATAAGATAAAATTACCAGTGGAATCTTGATTCAAAGTATACCCCAAATACTTTCTTTAAAGGCAAGATTGCAAAGAAAACTGTCCCCACTGTGCCTAGAAGTGGTTTTCCTTGTCTACACCTTAGCAACAGCCAAGAAGTATTTTATGATTTTTTTTTGTCTATACAGAACCCTAAAATCACGACACTTTTTAACTAGGATGTGCAAATTATCCATCCTAGCTACCACAGGGAAGCAAATATCAGGTACAGCTTCTGCCCACATGGAAGATAAATATTCAAGCCAGAGAGTCCAGAAAAGACTTTGTGGACAAAAGTAGAATTTTGTTCCTTGAGAATCACTGATCACTTTCAGTAAGTAGCTGATTTCACAGCCCAGGCTAAACCTGACCTGGATTGTGTCACTGCTTCCTAAGGCCAGTGGTGCAACTGATTTTACCTAGGATGGCCTCTGCCAAAGAGGACTTGGGAAGGTGACGACTAAAAGATTTTAGGAATTTGTGTGTGTGTGTGTGTGTGTGTGTGTGTGTGTGTGTGTGTGTGTGTGTGTGTGTGTGTGAAGGAATGGCAAAGAGAAGAGAAACTTATCTATTTACTGTCTTCCATGAGCTTCCTTGAAAGTAGCAATGGTACTGTATTACAAAGCAATTTTATTCCTAAAGTTGTAAATTGTGAGAAAGAAATTTGTGGCAATGCACAAATAACAAAATGAAATATTTGAACTGGAGCTCAGGGGATGAGCTTCCCTCTCCATCTACTTGTTCTTTCATTGTGACCAAATATGTCTGAATCCTTTTAGAGTGGGCCATGTGCCAGAAGGTTCAATCTCGGACACTTTCTAGGTCTATTTGCACCTGTCTAAATCAGGCTAGATTGAATTTATTTACTTGCTCTTATTCTGTGGAATAAGAAAGCAGTAGAGCTTGTATTTCCAGGTTCCGGGACAGCAAGTGAAAAAATTAGGGTTCATTATAACATTTAACTCTTTTACTACCTTCATTATAATAAAATATAGGAGGCAGAAACTATTATTCACTTTTTTCAAGGAGGTAGAAACCAAGGAACTTTCTAAATATAACTGTTAATGTCAGAGTTGGAATGAGAAGTCTAGTCTTCTGCTTTTAGAACAGCTTGATTCATTTAGAGCACGATGCCTCCCTTTGAGCATAAAATAAAAATAGCCCAACTTAATCAAACTATGTTTGCCAAGTTCCAGTCTATAGGGAACTTTTATTTTTATAGCTAAGAGTAACACATACTTTATCCTAGGCAATTTTAATGGCAGTATTGGGACAACCTAAACTATAGCTTCACAGATGGAGTATAAGTCCCCTGGGTATATTTACCTATTAAAAGTGGTGTTAGAGAAGGAGAGTGGTCCACAGTGGAAAATAAGTGCTTGGTCACTTCACCCAGTTGGGAAAAATATCTTCTTTAGTTCTGAAACTGAATATCATTTGCAATGCCTTCCCTTCCCAGCTAGTCTTTTTAACCTTAGTAAATTATAACTCTGATAAGGTAGAGCCTACATCTTGTCTCTGCCGCTCAGAGATAGACTGTTTATTAATTTTATTCATTCTTTTTTATTCATTCAACAAACAAGGCCCCGCAAATCTTTCATATTTTAACTATTTGAGTAGGAAGCAATAAGTACATAGCCAAATTGAATCCAACCATAGTGTAATAACAGTTAGTGTTTATTGAGTGCCAGGCTTTATATATACTAGTTCATTTAATCATCAAAACAATTCTATGAACTAGGTATTATTGTTAACAGTATCTCACAGATGAAAAAAATGTGGTAGAGTATTACCAAGTCACTGGCTCATTGTCTTGCCACTAGTAAAGGAAGAAAGAGGGATTTGAACCCAAAGCTAGTGCTTCTATGATTTACTTACAGTTTGGTACACAAGTAGCCATGGTAAATGCCAATCAGAGCCTGAGTGTTCCAGCTGAAGCCTTTTATACTGATTACTGAGCAGGTGACCCCTTTACCTTGACTATCCATACCACATCACAAGGCCTGCAGGTTTCTTTTCCAGAGGGGCATTTGCTTTATTTCACTCAGAACTGGGAAAAAATAATTATTGAAAAGTCAATAATGAAGCAGTCTGTAGACAAATTATAGAATTTCAGAGAAAACTTCGCAAAAGTGAGTATTCTCATTTCATTTACAGTTTCTGGAGAAGGTTTAGTTCTTCTTTTCTTGGGCAGTCCAGAGGAAGGGAAGCCATGTGGGAGCCTCACTCAGAGGTTGGTTCATTATAAAATGCGAGCTTCCCCCCTCCCCAAGACGACTGTTTGCCCTGGGCTACAGAAGAGCCCTCAGCTCTCAGTATAATGTCACCCTGACCTTTGAATCTTTCTTTCCCCTCAAGGATAGGTTGGAGAGCCTTTCCTCAAGAATTTCCGTTCACATTGGCTTAGTGACAAACTTTAATCTTGCCTGTCTTTCCCCTGCACCCACTTTTATTCTAAACAAATACTAGGCAGGAAGAGTCAAATGACCTAGGACTCACAGTGAAAAGAAGGGCCACCTCCATTTCCCATCACTGGGAAAGCTGTGTAGTCTGTGTAATGTTTGCTTGTCCTGGAGCCTGCGTTCAGTCTCCTAGGTGTAAGCTCTGAAGGAATGAAGGTCATTTCGGAACACAGAATCCTTATTTTTAACTAAGCAAGACTCTTGGAGGAAAAAAAAAAGAGATCAATCTGAAGTTTGATTTAATTTGGCTTTTGTTTCAGAAAAATCTGTTTTGTTATTATACCTTTTTATTGTCAATACACTTAAGAACCTATTCTGAAAGCTACTAGGCAAACTTATTTGGCTCTAGCAACTCTGATCCAGGACAAAAATCCCAAGAAATTGTCATGTGTGACATGACAGGGTATGATGAAGGCACTAGGATTAGGGGGTGAAGAGTACCCTGGGACATGAAGGGAGCGAGGGGGACATGAAAAGGAAGCATGAGCCAGTAGGTCTCAGAGACTGGAGCTACAGTGCGTTGGTTCTGCAGGGTGTCCAATTTCTTGTGCAGGTCACACCCTGGATAAAAATCTGGACACTGCCCATTTCTACCATCTTGTGTTTAAAGAAGTAGAAAATGGAATGGGTCCTCAGCTCCACCATGGCCACTTCCCACAGAGCACCACACACTTCATTACTGGTGCAATTCCAGGAATATGTGTGATCCTTTCTGCTGCTTCTAACTTGACAAGTGTGATCCACAGATCTCTGAAGAATTCTGCTCTGCTAAATATTCAAGAGGTTGTCTGACAGAGTGAAGGAAGGGAAATTAAGCAGAGACAAAAAGAGCCGGATAAGAAAAATAAAATGTACAGTTATTGGAATTTATAAAATAGGAAATAACTTTATGCATTCCAAAGATTTTACAGGATCTTGTTGGGAAAAAAACAAATCTACCATATCAATTATTAACATTTTACTATTATTTCCATTAAACTATAACATTTCAGGAAAAAAGATAATCAGCTTATGACAGTGTGATTCCCTTACAATTTCTTTAATTTTTTTTTATTTAAAACATTTTTTGGATAAGTTATTTGGAGAATATATTCCTGTTTCCTAGTGAGAGGAAAACCCCACCCCTTTTTTCATGGTGTGATGATTCTAGTCCAAACGCAATGAGTTTCTGGAAATGGCAAGTGAGACACTTGTTGCCATGGCGATTGTTAATAGTTCTGACTCACATATAGTGTTGCTATAGCAACTGCATTGAAGCCCTTGGGAGGTGGTGCAGTCTTTTTTTTTTTTTAATCAGCAGAAAGAGGCTAGGAAGAACCATTTTAGCAGCTTCTTGCTGCACTGCGGTGACGAAGCTTTCAAGGCTATTTCATCCAGATGAAAGATCACCTGTTCCTGCACTGATGAAGCAGATATGTTACATTGCAGGATAAATGTAGTCCCATATATCATAGTATCAACCACATTCTCTGCTTGTTAATGAATTCTGTTTTTCTGACTGTAATGGTTTCTAATAACACAGGTAGTCTCAAGTGAATATTTTGAAGAATCCTTAATGTCACTAGCAGTACAAGAAAAGCAAAATATTAAAGAATGAAAAGGCCAAAATCATTGAGATGTAGACTGTTTCAGTTTAGATGCATCCTTCGAAGAGTGGGGCACATGGCTAACAAAGCATTTGGAAAATCTGTTTTGGATGGTCTGGGTTTGGTCTTCTAGATTGTATGCTTGTATACCATCTTACAAATACCCAGTTCTTAAGATAGTGAATTGAATGAGTGAATTGAGTGAATGAATGAACTTATCAGGCAGTGGACAGTAGTGTTTATTTCTCCCAAAGACCACTCAGGTAAATCTGCATCATTGCATGCATGGCCTTTGCTACATTGTGTTGTACTTAGAGATGAGTGTGTTAGGTAAGTCTGTGTTACTGAAAAACTGATAAATTAGTGCAATTCTCTTATGTCAGGGACTATTCCCACTTAACACTGTAAACTATCCAGGATCTGACCTTCCTAGTGCCCTCCAGCTTTCATTCAGGTGTGTGGAAGAGCTGGAATGGAATTTAAATGCAGCCCCTCTGTGTAGCTTCTTCTCTAGCCAGTAGATGAGGCAAGTCTATAAGACCATCCTCATCGCTGAAACAGGAGTTCAAAGAGACGGAGTAGCACTACTGGCTGAGCTCTGAGAATGGCTTCTCTCATATTTAATCCACTCTCAACTTCCCCAGATTTTTGTTTCCTCCCACAGACTCTTGGGCTAAGATGTTTCCCCCTCTCCACTATAAAACTCCCTTGAAGTGTATAATAGCGTCTTGTTCTTTGCACATTTCACAGCACCTAATATTGTGGTTCCACATAGGAGGAAACCAGTTAAACCAAATTAAATAAAAGTAACTTGTTTCCTCCTACCGCAGCTTACCTTTTGACTGGCTTCCTTCTTCCTGCCTCTGAAGGTAGCACCTAGTTAATATGAGAAAAGCATAGGTGTTAATGGGGATGATTGACATAACGGGAGCATTGTCTTTGGGGTGGGAAGAAAGGAAGTAGAGAGAAGGGCCTCTGAGTAATAGGAAGCTTTTAAATTCTCTGTTATCATACACCATAGCAGCAGCTGCTTGTGTTGCCCATTTAAGGTACAAAACCAGGTTCTGTGCATGTAGTAAAATAAACATTTGTGGAATGAATGATTATCTTTTTTCTGGAATCCCTATGCTTTATATGTGTATTGGTAAGCCAGAGAGTAGTTTTAGTTTTCTCTCTTTTTAGTGTTCCCTGCACAGCTGGAAACTGTAACAGAGTGTTGGCTATATGCTAATGAACAATCTACCCCTGATTAGGCCAATATTGAAGACAGTTATTCCTTAAGTAAAAATCCTTTTGCAACCAGCTTGCCAGGATGGCTCTTTGTAATGTCTTCTTTTCTCATGTTATTAGTCTGTGCTTTAAATGTTTGAAAATGCCTGGAACATCTCATTTCACATCGTGATATTTCATAGATTCTTCTCCCTTTCTTATCAGTTTCTAAAATTTCCAGGAAGTGGTGTGGTATTAGGCTGCTATTTCTTTTTTTTCATTTTTTTCTTTTTCTTGTGAATATGGATGGAAAGTTGACTTGAAATACTTAATGAGCCTCCATTTAAATGGTGCTTCTAAAACAGCACCTGGATAGTGGCTCCTAATAAAATTCTGTCATATCTTACTACAAAAATACCTATCAAGGCGAGAAAAAAGTGAAAATTCATAGTGACACTGAAAACAGTGACTGATGATCAACTTATTGCTGGACTTTGAGCGGCTTTCTGTGAACTACAAGGTCTTTGGAACTAGATTGAAAGGCATAATTAATGGCTTACCTTTATTATGCTCAACTGAAAGTATTTAGGAAGAGACTCTTTCCTCTTTTCCCAACCTCCACAATCTGTCCCTTGGTTCATAAAAGCTAGCTCTATTTCAAATACAAACTTGGGCAGAAACACATAACATAAAATTTACCATATCAACCATTTTTAAGAGTACATTTCAGTAGTGTTAAGTGTTTTCCCATTGTTGTGAAGACCTCTCTTTGTGGATCCAATTAGAAACTAACACCAGAAAGGAAGGGGGAAGTACTGAGGAGATGCGTGGGGCATGAGCATTGCAGTACCATAGTAATAGTCTCTACGGTAATGTGGTTGAGACAAGAGACAGAAACAGTGCTGGATATTGGAGATGTGAACTCCATCTGTTCAGAGTTCAGAGAGCCAGGAAGTGGGCCATTTCAGCCCAGTAGAAGTTCATAGAAATTCAAGTAAAGCAGTTGTAGACATCCACCCAAATCAGTTGTGTATCTGAGAGGAGGATTCAGCAGTGCTTAACTGTACAGGGAGTGGAGCCAACACAGCCACTGTGAAGAAATACTCAGAAAAAGGGAAATAAAATTATTGTGAAGACTCCAAAGATTTGAAAATGATTTAGTAAGAATAAGAAGAAAGTTTTAGAAAACTGTGTTTTCCAAGAGGATATAAGAATATCTTAAAGAAAGAGAAAAAGTGCTTTTCAGAAATCTGAAAGCACTGTAAGATAGGTAGCAAAGGCAGATGGACAGGAAAACACTTAAATGTCAAACACTATGCTCAGCCCTATGGACTCAGATAAGTCACCCAAACCTAGGAAGTGGCCGATTAACACATAATAGATGCATAGAAATCAAGACAGTATGCAATTACCTGTTAATCAAGGGCCTACATAAATGATACAGATAGTTTGTGCTTTGGGCTGTCAGGATCAGGTGAGGTCACCGTTGCCTGAATTATCGGAGAGAGCTGGAAAGATTTGGTTCATTAGGACAGAAGTGGGAATAGAAGTGTAGAAAGGGACAGTGGCAAAAACAGAAGCTTTTATTTGTTTTGGGCAAATGACATCCTCCTCAAACTGTCCTCAAATAATGTGATAATCTTATTGTCACAATTGATTTTGTTCATTTGTTAAACATTTCAAAATCTGATACCACTTTCTGCCCATTGTTATCTTAGCTGGGCTGCTTCTGATCCTTTCATGTTAGGTTTAGTTCTCTTATCTATCTCCTGCTCATGGACTTTTCTCAGGCAAGATTGTAGGACATTTACTGTCTCCATCACATGTTAATTTTTCTAACTCCAGTCAGATCAGGCTTTTTTTCAGTCAATCTCCTCTTACAATACTATATGTGGTAGTCAGGGTGGATGATAATCATGCCATTTCACAGACAAGAATGCTAAAAGATTAAAGGACTTGTCTAGACTTTTTTTCTACAGAGCAAGAATATGGAAGAGTTAGGACTTCAATCCAGGGTTTTTGATTTCCATTCTCATGCTCTTTTTGACAACACAAGTGACTATGCAGCAAGAGTAAGGGAAGAGAAAGGTGGTGGAAATGAGCAAGTAAAGCTGTTTTGTTTAATTATTACTTTTTAAGGTGGGAGAAGGACTGAATGTTTGAAGGCACTGAGGAGAAACTTGACTCCCCTCCTTCCCTCCCGAGACCTATCTACCCCAGTTATTCAGCTATGGATAAATAACATTAGCATTGGGGTATCCTTTTTCAGAAAGAAAGGTGAAGGCACATAAGCCATGGGCCCGATGAGAAGGGAGAGTCAGTCTGGACAGGTGTAAGAACCATTCACTATGTTCTGGAGAAGCAGAAATATAAAATATAAAGTGTGTAATTTAGCAAACGAATACAACTAAGTAGAAGAGAGAAAAAAAGCAAAGACCAAAGACAGGAGAAAAGCAGAAGGGATAGAGGGAAAAACATCATGTCAGTAGGATACATTCCAGAAAAGAGAATGTCATATATCCAGAACTGTGATGCAGATTTGGCAACCAGTTATGGCAACTGACAATCAAGAAAGTCATATCATATTCACTTTCATGACAGGATAGTGTGCCCTTTGTCACTGCTTTCCATAATGCTACAGACCTCATGGTCTAGGTACGGCAATAATAGCCATGTCTTATTGACAGCACAGAAATGCTATGAGAAAGCAAGATACTGGGATGACTGAAGGGATGGTTGGTGATATGAAGTTTTCACATAATATAGTAGCTTAGTATAGTCAACCTGGTCTAACTGTCTGATGTGGCATTTGCCAATTTATTTTATGCAATTGGATGAGAGGGTTTCTGTATTTTCCTGATACATACCCTTTTAATGGTTAAATATATTTTTCATTGCTTCCATCTGAAGACTTCCCCTCCTGTTTCTAATGTTTTCTAGCTTTAGAAATCATTGTAAGTTCTTTGTATTCTGTGTACTGTTATAAACATTTGATATTTTTGTTTAATCTACAATTTTAATAGTTCATTAGTCACTTTGTCCCATTTGGAGGGTGTGTGAGGAGATTCATATGAAGGGGTGTAAGGACAGTGGTCTTATTAGTTGAGAACAAATATGGTGAATCTATTTATTACCCAGGCAAACTTACAGAGCTAAACCTGGCCACATTTTCAAAGAGAATAGTTACAAAACGACACACATTTTAATTTTGTTTTGTTTTACCTAGAGAATTACTATTCAAGCTGCAGGAACTCACATTATTGACAGAATTTTAGACTTGGAGAGAAGCAGGCTGCTGGATGAGCCTGACTTTTCAGGCTTATCTCTTATTCCACCTTGCATGACCTTTCTGCTGCCAGAAATGTAATTTTGAATCGTAGAAGTACTTGCTAACCCTCTCATTATTTTAATGTGCTTTGGATATACATAATAAAATGTCTGATTTTCCTCCTTTCTTTTCCATTGAATTAACACTAATTGGCAGTCACCATCTAGCTGTTGGTTCCCTGTCTGCTCTGCAGCCTCTAATTCTCTGCAATTTCTAGACCCTCAGCAGAGAGGGCCATTTTATCTGACAAATAGACACAGAGGCCCATCTTCTTGAGGACAACAGCAACCGTGTCAGAATTGTATTAATTTTCTAGGTCTGTTCTAACAAAGTGCCACATACAGTGTGGTTTAAACAACAGCAACATATTGTCTCACAGTTCTGGAGGCTTGAAGTTCAAGATCAAAGTGTCAGCAGAGTTGTTTCCTTCTAAGGATTGTGAGGAAGAGCCTGTTTCATGCTTCTCTCCTAGCTTCCAGTAGTTGTCTGGCAATCTTTTGTGTTCCTTGGCTGTAGAAGCATCACCCTGATTTCTGCCTTCATCTTCAGATGGTATTCTCTTATGTATATGTCTATTTCTAAATTTAACTTTTTTATAAGGATGCCAGTCATATTGGATTAGAGCCCACTCTAATTACCTCATTTTAACTTAATTACCTCTGTAAAAACACTATCTCCAAATAAGGTCACATTGTGAGGTACTCGGGGTTAAGACTTCAACATATGAATTTTGGGGGGACAGAATTCAACTTATAACAAGAGTGTAGACTTTCTAAATTAAAAAGTACAAAAAGACAAAACGTATTTAAAGATTTACTTTGGAGTCAATTCTTTACAGGTTTGAATTCTTCATGTACTCTTTTTCTTTCACAACTTCTCTTGTTTGATTCTTTCTTGTCTAGTATCCTTCTGTAGAAATCTGTTTTTTTAAAATCCTAGTTATCTCCTTGAAGTCTTTGTTTTTTCCTATGGTTTATTTTTTCTTTCTTGTTTCCACTTTCTTTTCATTGTGGATACCTGCCTCTGCTCTTTTTATTCAAAAGAAGAATGATATAGTTTGGATATGTTTGTCCCCCCAAAGCTCATGTTAAAACTTAATCCCCACTGTGACAGTGTTAAGAGGGTGGGAAAACCTATCATGGTAATTGAAAGGTGGGGCCTTGAAGAGGTGATTGGATCCAAGGACAGTGCTCTAGTGAGTGGATTGATCCATTCATGGAGTAATAAGTTGATGGTTTGATGGGTGGTATTGGGTATGGTTTTGAGGGCTTTAAAAGGAGTGTGAACAAGGAAGTTAGCTCTCTCTTGCTCAGTCATATTTACCATGTGATACCAAGTGTTGCTGTGAAGAGTCACCACCCACCAACAAGGCGGTGTTCTTTGGACTTTGGACTTTCCAGCCTCCAAAACTGTAAGCAATAAATTCTATTTCTTTATAAGTTACCCAGCTTCAGGTACTACATTCTAAACAACAGAGAAAAACTAGTACAAAATGTTACCATCTTCCCGAACCAGTCATTATCAGCAATGAAAGTAAATCACTCTAGTGAGTTCCAGGGTTGTGAAGTATGTTCAGATCATTTATTCCTTATTATAGTAAAATACTGAATTCTGCCAAGAAGTTGCCTTTTTAAGGTACGTATTTCAGAATAACCCCTTCATAGTAATTCTCCTTGTTTGCATTCTGATATGCTCTCTCTCAATTGAAGAAACGGTATGTGGGAATTTTTATGTGATGGGTAGACTGTCATATGTGTGCCCAGAGGAGTGTGTCACACAGGTCATCCATCTTGTGTGTTAAGTCACATAAAAGGATGAGGGCCATTCCTTCAAATGCATAGAGTTCTTGGGGACAAGGGGCCTTCCTTGGGAAGGTAAAAAATTATTTATTTTCAGTCTAGACATGTCTTTTCCAAGATTAAATCAGGTATTTTATACATATCCCTAAATAAGACAAAGCTAATTTTGTTATATGTGATAAAACTTAATTGACTGGCTTTACCTTCATACTTTCATATTCAGTGAACCTCTGTGTGCTAATAAGTTTAGATTTTCTCATCAGATTTAAAATATTAATGACAAATTTCTCACATGAACAGCATCAACTCTGGGCTAGGCGTTTGTGAGGTTTGGGTTTTAGTTATGGTGCAAACACTGACAATTTACTGTCACTTTGGCAAGTCACTTAGGCTTTGATTTCTTTATGAATTATGTTGCATCAGTAGGTGCCAATTGTTGTTTCATAAGATTTACAGGATAATATTTTTTAAAAAGTAAAGGTATGAATCTCACATTAATATAAAATAAACATATGCCAAAGACTTTTATTTAAGTAATTCATGTGGAAACTGGTAAGATGTGACAACTAATTGCCAAGATGATTAAAAAAATACACACATGTAGGTAATAGGAAATAAGTTTACAAACACATGCAAAACTCATCAACATCCACAGAGCAATATTCACCACACACACACACAAATTGCCTTTCTGTGGACAATAATCATTTGCATTACTGTAAGTACTTTTCGTCCATTTCAAAATGCTTTACAATTTTCCTAACATAACTTGGAGTCCTTCGACATAACTTGGAGTTTCTACATTCTGTGTTTCTTTGTTCTATGGGGTCTCAATTCATAATGCACTTGAAAAGCAGAGTTGTTTTGGTTGAAGTGAGTTTAGGGACTTCTGACTAATATTCCTTCTTATTCTTTCTCTTTCAACTCGAAGTGTTTGGGGATCTGTGTAAATCACAGTTTGGAAACCACTAGATGATTTCTATAACTACTGAACGATCTTACCGATAGAGTTTAGTCCCCCAACTTTCCTTTAGTAGTTCCCATGCCCACACATTGTACCCATGCCTCTACCTACTGCCCACTAAGCGTGCGCGCGCGTGCGCAGACACACACACACACACACTCACACTCACACTCACATTCACATGTGGGTTCTCTGCTATATCAAAGAACAAAGGTATCCACTTCAGGATCCTTATGTAGTCTTACAAATTTGAAATTCAAAAACTGCTCATGACTGCAGAATTTTCTAGTTCTGAATTTCATAGAATAACTTCAAGTTACTTAAAAAATACTTCCCTTTTGACTAAACTTGCAACTGAAGAGCCTTAGGGTACTCTTGAAAATAATTTACAAATATATCAGTTGGGTTTTAGTGTGATACCATCTTTTTCATTAATGTATTCAGTTTATTTTCTTCATTTTGAAAAACAAGGCCATGTTTTTTAAATGCCTCTGGGCACATGTACCAAAATATCACTATAAATTCTGCAATCATGTTTCCCTGTTCTTTATTTCTATTTCAAGTTACATGGACTGTGAAAGTCTGTTGTCACATGAAGTCTGTGAAGGGACAAGAAGACACAGACAAGGCGCTATTTCCTCACCACCCGTTCTGGCCTAAAGTCTTTCCGCTTTCGTCCTTTTGTAGACTTTACAGTACTCTGGTCTCAGTCCTGGTCCTGGATAGGAAATGTGTGGAATCCTTGACTTAGTGGCAACTGTGAATTCATTTTTCAGAACCTAAGCCCCTTGCCAGTAATTTCCATTTATGATCCAATAGATCCTTAGAGTGGGATTCAGATCCTTCATTTATTTCCTGATTCTCGCTACTTGTTCCTGCAATTGTACCCTCCATTGGCTTGACCTGTGTCAATTGTCTGTTCAGCTGGTCTCCTAGACTTGAACCCTCGCCTGCCTGAACCCGGAATGCCTTCCTATTTCCTTTCTCTTGCCTTATCTAAGAATAACTCTATACCCTCTCCTCCTGTGTCATTTTGGCTGGTTTTTCCTGTCCTACCCTGTCCATTTGCTGTCCAAATCCTGACCTGACTTTCTTTCCACTATATCATCACAGGATTTTCAGAGATCAAGATACTGAAGTAAACTTGAATGTTACCTGGCAAAATCCCAAAGGTGGCTTTTCTTGTTCTGAAGCGATCATCCTCTTCCCCCTGTCCCAAAGTCACTCACAGTGATATGGGGTATTTTCAGGAGAGACCAGTATTTTTTTAAGTAGCATTAAATGAAATCTCTCTTTCAATCCTACTAGTTCCACTATTTGGAAATTTCTCTGTTCTCCCTCTTTTGCTAAATCCTTTCTCTTGACTAGGGAAGAAGCATAGACCAAAGAGACAACCTCATAAAATAGCTAAACTTGCTGAGTAAAGACTACTAACTATTATGCTTAAATGTCTTAAAAACTTTATGTTGCACAGTATCCCTCTGAAGGAGATACTATAATTACCCCCATTTTATAGGTGAGAAAAGTCTGAGGAAGTTGCTAAGGTCACCCAGCTAAGCTTTTGAAATTAGGGCTCAAATTCAAGCCATTCTTAATCCCAAGCTCAGTGAGCTCTAGATCTTTCCAGGATAACACTCTAACATCACAATCTAGTACTAAATGAGTGGCAACCTTGACTTATGTACAATTCAAAACCTTTATATTTATTAGTGGTAGAAATATTTATAGACAAATCATTAACCAGAAAGAAATCTGAGAAAAAAAGAAGAATCAGAAAGTAATGGTGAGGGAACAGGTCAGTAGAAAGGGAGGCCTAAGGTTTAGTCCCAGCTTTTAGGCAAAAAGGTCTCAGGGCATCTGTTTTCTCTTTTGTAGAATTAGGCTGTTTACTGGATAGGCTCTTAGATTTCTTGCAAATATATGACTGTTTGCTTCCGGGGGTGGGGGTGGGGGGGGCTGAAAAATCCACAGGCAGTATAATCAGTCTCTGCAGCTTAATGAGAGCCATGACAGCACTGTACATGGGTTAGGCTTGTATGGTGAGATTAATTGTGCAAGTCAGTCCTGCTCACCTGTTGTTCTTGTCCTCTCTTGCTCTGTGTTAGAGCAACTGCTGAGTGAATCAGCTGAGAACCGGGCAAGTGTGGGCAGCAGTGTTTCTTCCTAGAACTAATATCACTAAAGGGCAGGTAAAGTCAACAACTGGAAAGTCAAATGCATTTCACCTTAGAGCCAGTCTCTCAGTGTTGAAAAGCCATTCCAACCCAAACACACTGGGCTGGGCTCATGTGGGAAATGTGGAAGTTAAGAAAAGTATCTATAGAAGCTGCTGTATTTCAAGTGAAAGCATAAAGCTGCAAGATGGAAATCTGGAAAACATGCCGCAAAAATTCCTTGGAACACAGCTTGAAGGAAGGAGGCCTGGCTAGGTATTGTTGAGCGACATGAGCAGCAGACAGACCATGGTATGCGGTAATCGAGAATGAGGATGTCAGGACATCTGTTATTTTGTCTGCTTGGCTTTTCTTCCTTTTGAAATCTGCTCTTCTACCACACTACATGATTCTGATGTGTCTCTCTCTCCTGCTGCAGGGATGGGCAAATGACTCAAGATGGCCAATCAGAGTATCTCATTCTCCAAGGCCCAGATATTGATTGACGAGAGACGGGTATGAAATCTAAGTAGGGCTAATTAGTACCCTTTGGGGGAGAATTTCTACTATTCCATGAGAGAGAATCTTGTTTATGAGCTGTAAAGATCATTGAAAAATGAGAGTGACTGGTGGGCACCACCACTTTGAAAGAACAAGCCAACATGGAGGAAAACAGGGTTAGAGAAAACAACATATGGCTAAGGACATTGTTTAAGCACTCCACCCCAGACATGACCGAAACCAGAAAACACACAGACTTTTCAAATATGTGAACCAATAAATACCTCTCCCTCTTTTAGGGTAGGTTTATGGAGGTTGAAATTACTTGCAGTAAGAGTCACCCTATTTTGGTGACTAGTCCTGTGAATTTTGATCAGTGTGTAAAAGTTATGTAACCACCACCATAATCAAGATATAGAATATTTCTCTCAACCAAGAAGTTCCCTCATGTCCCTCTGTGATCCATCCCCTTCTCCTTCTCTATTCCCTGAAATACAGATCTGTTTTACTGTCCCTATAGTTTTCCCTTTTTCTAAATGCATGTAGATGGATTATAAAGTAGGTAGCCTTTTGAGTATTGCTTCTTTCATTTAGCTTAATGCATTTGAGATTCATCCGTGTTGTTACAAGTATTTTTGTTCCTTTTTATTGCTAAGTAGTATTTCATTGTATGGATATGCCAGTTTGTTTATCCATTCACCAGTTCATGGATAAACTGTTTTCAGCTTTTGGTGATCATGAAGAACGTCACAGTAAATAATTGCATACAGGTTTTTGTATGGACATATTCTCATTTCTCTTGGGTAAATACCCAAGAGTAGGATTGCTGAGTTATGTAGTAAATATATTTTTAATATTACAAGAAACTTTCAAACTGTATTCCAAAACGGCTGTACCATTTTGCATTCCAACCAGCAATGAGACTTCCCATTACTCTGCATCTCACCAGCATTTGCTATTTTCATGGTTTTTAGAAAATTGAGTAATTCTAATAGATGTGCAGTGTATCAATGCAAAACAATGTAAAACATGTTTTCATATGCTTACTTGCCATCCACATATCTTTAGTGAAATGTCTGATCAAACATTTGCTCATTTTTCGTTGTGTTGTTTATTTTCTTATTATTACATTGTGAAAATACTTTATATATTCTGGATACAAGTAATTCATCAAATTTATGTTTTGAAAATATTACTCCCAGACTGTAACTTGTCTTTTTATTTTCTTAGCAGTGTCTTTTCAAAGAGAAGTTTTTAATTTTGAAAAATAAATTTATGTTGTTTTCTTTTATGTTTTATGCTTTTTGTGTTCTGTCCAAAAAATTCTTTGCTAAATTCAAGGGCATGAAATTTTTTTTTAAAGTTTTTTTTTTTCCCCAGGCACTTTATAATTTTAGTTTTATGTGTAGAATTCTGATCAATTTTGGGTTAATTCTTGTTTATTGTGCTTCGCCTTTTTAATGATTTAAATTGAGTTTCTGTCCCTGGAAACCAAAGTCTTGACTAATGTAGATGAAGTCCTTCACAGATTTTGATTGAGAAACATTTTAAGAAAGAACTTGTTTAGTGAAGATGTATTTTTAGACAGCATGCCAATTCTTCCCCAAATCAACTTAATTTCAATGAAAATCCTATTGAGATTTATTAATTTGAACTTGACAAAGTGAATTTTTAACTGGAAAAAATAAATGGGAAAGAACAGCAATGAATATTTTTAAAATTAATAGGAATACAAGGAGTTGGGCTATAAGATATTAAAACATAAAGTAAAGTACAATAATCAAATTAGTGTGGTGCTGACTTAGGGATCAACAGGCAGAGCAGTGGAATGGAATAGAAAGCCTAGATGCAGGCTAGCATAAATGTTTTATATCCATCTAAAAAAAGAATTATCCAGCGTATGGTGCTGGTAAAATTAATTTAAAGTAAAGTAAACAATATCTTTTCCTAACATCAAAATTCCAGGTGAATTGGATTGAAATCTGAAAAATGAACACATTTATGGGGAGACATTCTGAAATGGCCATCCTAAGCTGGCACCTTCTTGGTCTTTTCTCAAACCCATTTTGTTCTTTTTTGGATGATTTAACTGAATTCCATGATTGCCTATATAGTCTGCATCTCAACTTATTACACCCAGACCATGTAGGAATATAGATTTTATTGGACTTTGCTGAAAGTAGAAGTACCACATTTTGATGCAGAAATTTATTTATTTGTTTTTTACTCCTCAGAAGCATTTGCATTCTGGCAAGATTTTGAAAATATTGTCTCCCCCAAATTAAATATGACTTCTAATATATTCCAGAGGGAGCATTTTATAATTAACTCTGATGATGTGGGATCTGCAGGCAAGGTAGAGGGGTCAGGACAGATTACAGTATTTCCTGTGAGGTAAAGCCACATTTTTCTTCTCTTCATAGATGCTCTGGCCTGAAGGATTAATGTTTACTGTGATTTAATGTCTCATCAAAAGCATGACATCCACAGCAGTCTGGCTGCAGCTGGATTAAATGAAGCATGGCTGTTTCTTCGAGAGAGACTTAAACCTCAAGACTTTAGCCCTAGAGGGGAGGGGTAGGAGATGAAAAGAGAACAAAAATCTATTGAACTACCAATGATAGAGTCAGAATGAAAAATCTAACTCCCTTCACCATAGGCACAATTTAGGGGCAGAGATGAGGTTTATACTGAAGAAATCTAGGAATTAAGGCCAAGTTGGAGGTACCTTTGGGCTTACAGGGAATCTGCTTTAGGAGTCCAGGGGCTCCACTGCTCCTGGACCACTCCTACCCCACACCACACCATGCAAGTGTCCTTGAGACAAAGGGACATGCTTTATCTTTAAGAGAGAAAGAAAGGGAGATTATTTTCAGTGTTTGGATATTGAATCCAAAGCCCTGTCGGGAATTTTTTTTGCTAGAGTAGCATATTCTTTCTCCCAGAAGCAAGCGAATGAATGTAAGAAATGCTAAATTAGGACAGGGTGAGGGCCAGCCCTCCGAGAATTCTGCCTCCGGCAGAGGACCTCAGAAGGACTTGGGGAGCTCAGCATTATGGATTTTTCTTTCCACCCCAACCCCAAATTTTCTGGGTTCCCTCACCAAGCCCTTAAGGATCTGGTGTTCATGAAATTGTTTCTTGTAACACTTTGTATTTTTAGCCAGTACTATCTCTATGGGATAATGAGCTCTTTAAATTTACTAAATGCTATGTAAAGTCATACTTCTTATTTGTTCTAAATTAACCACTTTCAATTTCAGGAGGTGGATATAAATCTTTACATGTCAAAATTTTGGTACTCTCATGTTCATTCTCTTCAAATCTTTCATGACTTCATGGGCTTCTATCCAGCCCTTTAAGGTATCACCAGTCTCCCCCACTTCCTCCATAGAGTTGATTATTTTCATTATTTCTTTTCATTTTCTTTACTTTCTTGAACACTCTTGCTATGGGTTGAACATGTCCCCCAAAAGTTCATGTATTGGAAACTTGATCCCCATTGTAACAGTGGTAAGAGGGTGGGAAATTTGATTATGGTATTTAATAGGTGTGGCCTTTAGGAGGTGATTAGATTACTAGGGCCCTGCCCTTATGAATGGATTAACTCAGGAATGGGTTAATGGTTTAATGGGTTATCAGGGAGTGGTTCTGATGGCTTTATAAGGAGAGCTCTTGCCATTCTCACCATGTGATTGCCTGTGTTGCCATGAGAGGCTGTGGAGAGTTCCCACCAAGAAAAAGGCCCTCACCAGATATGGCCCCTGGACCGTAGACTTCCCATAGTCCGAAAATGTAAGAAATAAATATTATTTCTTTACAAATTATCCAGTTTCAAGTATTCTGTAATAAGCAGCAGAAAACAGACTAAAACTCTGTCTGTCTCTCTCTTTCTTAGTTATGCTAAGGAGAATTATACATGGTAGAAATTTGAGCCATACCCGTTCTTCAAATAGTTGTATTGTACTGCCTTCTATTTCAGTCAGTGCTTAGCTCTGTAAGAGGCAGTGAACACATGGAAAGAACATGGGCTTAAGAGTCAGACAAATGGGTTCAAATCCTCCCCAGGTCATTTACTATCTGTATGACCTTGATTAACTGAGTTTCAGTTTTTTGTTTTGATGAGTTATCGTGAAGCTTAGATGATTTGATTAACATAGAGCATATATTTCAATATTACTAAAATAAAACTAACCTAAGTTTTAAAAGAAATCAGTGAAAGTCTCAAGATAGGGTCTGACTTATTGTTTCTATCCTGTACTTTTATAACAGTTAAAAAGTCAAGTGAGGTCAGGTAAGTGATGAGAAGAACTGACTTTGCTTAATTAGCAAGAACATGGTAGATCAATAATAAGAAACAAAGCTCAGTGCTTTCCCATTATACATGATAGTAGCAGTCTTGAGGAAACATAATGATGGGGGATTCTCATGAGAGGGAACCTAGAACCTGGCCAACCATGGGTCATTGCTTGTTCTTTTAATCTACTACCCAAAGGAAACTATCCCTAGTATACCCATTCCCATGAACTTATTTAAAAGGCTTGGCCAATCCAGTAGAGAGCTCTTAAGCAAAAGTTGCCCATCAGCATTTCACCTTTTGGACTAAAGTTGATGAAATTTTGTATCCCTACCTCACTCAGTCACTGATTGTGGTCTGCCCTGAAAAAGCACGATCTTGGGAGCGGCAATTCTTGGCACCTGAGATAAACCCTGAAGGAACTACAGTTGAGGCTGTCTTTTACTGCATTTCCTACAGCTGGGCTGCAAGTCATTCCTTGACAGGGTATGTGGGTAGCACATCTTGTCTGCAACAATGAGATATTGTTTACAAAATATATACTAGTGCTTTCTATATCTTTATTCCTATTTCTTCAATAGAATCTCTAGCCAGGTCACAACATGCATTATTTATTGCTATGTAATAAAACACTCCAACATTTAGTGATTTAATATCAACTTACACCAGTCAGAGTGGCTACTATCAAAAAAATCAAAAGATAATAAGTGTTGGTGAAGATGTGGAGAAAAGGGAACACTTACACACTGCTGGTAGGAATGCAAATTAGTACAGCCATTATAGAAAACAGTATGAAGTTTCCTCAAAAAATTAAAAGTAGAACTACCATATCATCCAACAATCACACTACTGAGTATCTATTCAAAGGAAATGAAATCAGTATGCCAAAAAGACATCTGCACTCCTGTTTATAGCAACAGTATTCACAATAACCAAGACATGAAATAAACTTAAATGTCCATCAACAGATGAGTAAATAAAGAGAATGTGGTGTATACACACAATAGAATACTATTCACCCATAAAAAAGAATGAAATCTTGTCATTTGTGACAACATAAATGAACCTGGAGGGCAATATATTAAGTGAAATAAGCCAGGCACGGAAAGACAAATATAACATGTTTTCATTTATATATGGAACCTAAAAAATTATTCCCATAGAAGTAGAGAGTAGGGTGGTAGTTACCAGAGGATGGGGAGGGGAGAAGGAAGAGGGGAAATGGTGAGAGATTAGTCAACAGGTATGAAGCCACAGTTAGACAGGGGGAGTTTTGGAGTTCAATTGCATAGTAGGACAACTAGAGTTAACAATATTGTATATTTCAAAGTAGGTAGAAGCGAGGTTTTTGAATGTTCTCATCATAAAGAAATGATAAATGCTTAAGATGATGGAAATACTAATTACCCTGATTTGATTATTATACAATGTATACATGTATCAAAATATGTTGTACCCCATAAATATGTGCAATTAAAAATAAAAATTAAAAAAAGACATAGAAAAGGATATATGTGGTATGGCAAAGTTTATTACACAGAGCAATATTAGATTTGGAAGGAGACTAAAATCAGGAGCTAAATCAAAATAGGAGATGTCAGATAGCTCAGTATCTAAAATATAATCTGAAATCAGAATGGACATGGATTAATGAGTCTAACTCAATTCAACAAATATGTATTAACTTCCTTCAATGTGCTAGGTGCTGTGGAAATATCAAGATTACAAAGACAAGTTTAAAATAAATTTGTGCCTCAAGGAACTCATTGTCTAGAGGGAAATATACACATGTAAAAAAACAAACTATACTGCAATAAAAATGGCACTGTACTATAAGAAAAGACAGTAATTTAGTAGTCTTACAATTCTCTGTGTTGTCTGGGATCAACTAGGTGATTCTTTTACTGGTCTTGCTGAAGGTCACTCATGTGGCTATAGTCATGTTCTCTCACAGTCGTGAATGGAGGGTATGAGATGGCCTTACTCACATGTCTTGGTCCTTGATGTTGACAGTGGACTGGAGCTCTCTCCATGTAATCTCTCATTCGGTAGTTAGCTACTTCTTTACATGGCAGTGGTAGTGTTCCAAGAGGTGAATATGGAAGCTGCGGTCCAGACTCCAGAATTGGCTATATTCAATTGGTCAAAGTAAGTTATAAGACTTCTCAGATCCAAAGGATAGGGAAATAGACTACTACATGACAGTAATAGCTGTAAAATATTGTTGTTCCATTTTCTAATCTTCCACAGTCTGTTCTCTGGCTTTCAAATGCGAAATATGCTTACCCTCTGCCTGCAAAGCTACTCTCATTACAGCACTATTATCAAGTTTGAAGTTCACAGTCTCAATGTAACTTGGACTAGAACTTGATTATTTCCATTGCCATAGATATGGTTGTGCCAAAGACATCTACCTGCCATCTAAGAATTGCCATTCTTAAAAGAAAAACTCTTTTGATGTTCAAAGAGACACAAATTACTGCCTCATCTCTGTATAGAGTTTGACTGATTTTACCAGGTGACTTCTGTGTCTGAAGAAAAGGGAAAGAGTTTTAGATTTGCTGTAAAGACTATAGGCATAATTCACATTCTACATTATCAAACACCAGGGCTTTGCCTTATAGAAAATCAGACCTGTTGGTGTCAAATCAAATTCTGAATTTTATCAGTCTGTGTGGCAAATAGGTCTTTCATATTATTCATTCCAAGAGCAAATACTATTTGAGCCAAATGTGGAAAAGGATTTTTTATCAAATAAACTTTGAAAACTATAGCTCTTCAAGAAAAAGGTGGGGAGAGGGTTTATTTTTCATCTCCCAAATCATGCTAGGTCATCCAAAATTTATTGTGTTGGTCTACATGAATTGTGGGAAAGTATGATCATGGGAGAGACATCTCAAAATTGCTCCTGTTTTCATTTACCTTTTGGGAGTTATAAAGCCATGAAAAATCTGATGGCAGCCATGGATCCTCCTCCCAGAAAAATTATCACACATTCAGGATGTTGGGATTCATGAATCTTCTGAAATCTTTTCATGATGATACTGTAGTTTTTAAAATTTAGGATTCCTATGAATCAGCTGAGGTGCTTTTCAACAAAGGCAGAGTGTTAGGCTTCAGGATTCAGCATTTGTGATTGGAGTAGGCCTTGGAAAGGACCAGGAAAATTCATCTTTAACAAAGATGCTAGATGATTGATGCAGGTTAGTTTGGCTGCATTTTGAGAAATCTAGGAGTTTATGAAACCCCCAAATATTTGATCTTTCTGGATATATATTGAAGAGACTAAAAACAACAAATGAATTTTGTTTTCCTTTCTTTGGGTCCTAGTCCACTTCACTACAATCCCAGTGATTCAGCTATCACGTCTGGCTCAGCTAATGAGGCACTGGAGTAGACTTTGATTAGGTAAAGTTGTCTCTATGTGCATATAGCAATATGATATGGACTTCTCAGTTATTTAGTTGCAGTTTTAAAATCTTGATCTCTTGATACTCCAAACTGCTATTGAAGATGCAACACCAACTATTTACATTCTCCAAATGATCTTCTAGTTGCTCTTAATTTATATGTATTTATTTTCACATAGTTGGAATCAGTGGGGTAGTTTGCTTCTTGTAACATTTTCCCACATATCAACATTATCAACATACTTGGTATTTTACATAGCTACAATATTCCACTGTGCTGTTGTGTCATAATGAGTTTAGTTTTCATCAGTAAGCTTTGCAGTGTAGGTTCTATGTAACATAGCTTTGTACAGTGCTACCACTTTTTTTCTTAATGATTATTGTGAGCAGGTAATATCAAGTGAAAACAGCATAAAAACTGATCTTGAAAGATACTTAGGGCTTAGACTGAAGCATAATTACCGCACAGAAAATGGGCAATAATCTGAACCCAAAATGTTGTCAAGGAGTGAATCCAGTTTAGATATTACTAAACGCTATGGGTTGAATGTGTCCCCCAAAGTTTCATGTATTAGAAACTTAATCCTCACTGTGACAGTGTTAAGACGGTGAGAAATCCTATTATGGTAATTAAAAGGTGGGGCCTTTAAGAGGTGATTAGATTATGAAGGCTATACCCTTGCAGTTGGATTGATCCATTCATGGAATAACAGGTATGGTTCTGATAGCTTTATAAGAAGGGTGAAAGAGAAGCTTAGTTCTCTCTTGCTCCTGCCATCCTTGCCATGTAAGAACAACACCCTGTGTTGCTGTGAAGAATCACCACCCACCAACAAGCCTTCATGTGTTACCTGGACTTTGGACTTAGCCTCTGAAACTGCAAGAAATAAATTTCATTTTCTTATAAATTACTAAGTTTCAGGTATTTTGTTATAAACAACAGAAATGTACTAGTACACTAAGCATGGTGTTAATGGATTTTGGACAGGAATATGGGAACTAAGATTAGATCAAAAAGAAGAGTTGGAGAGTAGCTCCTCCTAGAAAAAAAATATCAACTGTATGCAAATTTATGAACTTGAGTTTCTAAGTGGCTGAAGACAGTTGGATGGTATAAAAAGAGAGCTATATTGATATGATATTGTTTGATGTTTCATAGACCCCCCAAAAGACAATATATGCTTCCGTACGACAGATTATAAAGATAGATGTTAGTGTCACAGGAGACTTGCACTCTTTTGAAATCTGTTAGATGTCTAATTTGGCTGAAAAAAGATCTGATAAATTTTTGACTAAGATTATTTCATTATGGAGAAAGTAAAAGAATCAATGTAGGCAAATACCATCCTGAACTTGATCTTAACTAAGAAAGAAAACTGACTGTTAACGTAACAGTAAATGCCTAATATCAAAGAAAAGGAACACTGGACTCAGTTATCCATGGGCCTTAGACTTTAACAGCCAATTATTAAAAAGCTTTCTTGACTCTCTGAAAGGGAAATAGATGAGAAAGGGTGGAAAGTTCTATAAATATAATTCTGACTGTACAAAAATTTTTAAAAGTTCAATGAGAAAGGCAAAAGAAAAGACATCTAAGGAGAATAATGTGGTTGCATAGGTATTTCATTCTAAGTCCGGGTTCATAAAAGACTTTAACAAAAGATACAAAGACATATAAGTATGAGTATAAAATAATGACAGGAATATAAAAAAATACCAGGAAGTCTAAAGCGCAAATGAGATGAATGTGGTAAGCTTTAGAGAGAGAAATAAAGAGATAACAAAAATAATTATGCTAACTGTGTAGAACAGGAGGAAGAAACCATAGATTCATGGCTTCTGAGAGGTGCAAAAAACCTCAAGATTTTCATATGCTATTCCAGTTTTTAAAGGGAGACATGATAATGCCAGAAAGTATAAACTAAACTTAATTTTAATTCTGATCAGCATTTGGGATTGGATTTCTAAGTAGAAGACCTGTGAACCTTTAAAAAAGCATGTGTTGATCACTAGGAATCAATATGCTTTCACCGAGAATAAGTGAAGCCATATTGATTTCATATCATTTAAAAATAGTGATTGGTAATTCAGGAAATAGTAATTGCTTTAGTGCATATTGATTTCAGTAAAGAGTTTGATAATTTTTTCTTGATGTTATTTAGGATAAAATAGTAGAACACTACATGGATTATTAAGTGAATTAATAACATGTCTAACAGTTACCATTCAGCATTTAAGGAGAGAGGTTTTTATTTTACTAAGAGATGGCTCTGTCCTTGGCATTCTTCAGTTCAAAATTTAAACTAGTTACTTGAATGAATAAATATATTGTGTAATGGAAGGCACTTCAAAAAGTTAATGGAAAAATTAAAAGATAACATGAATCCTGTGAACTTTTCGAAGACCCCTTATACGTAGCACACATGGCTTATAAATAAAAAGAAATCTCACTAGGACAATTTGTGTAGGATGTTGCTTACCCAGATTTAACTCCTGGATACTACAATTTGTGAATCTGAGTCATGTAGGGCTATGCTAAACTATCATGATGACAAGAAGGATTTGTTGACTATTCCTAATACTTAGCCTGTGAAATGAACTGTTGAGATTTCACCCTGCTGTGTTAGGCTGAATAATGTCTACATCTTAATCCTTGGAATTTGTGAATATGTTACCTTACATGGTGAAAGGCGCTTTATAGATGTGATTATGTTAAAGATCTTGAGATGGGGAAATTATGCTGTATCACCTCGGTGCACCAAATGTAATCACAAGGGTCCTTATAAGAGAGACCCAGGAGGCTCAGAATCAGACAGGAAGATGAGGCAATGAAAGCAGACTCTGGAATAAGGTGGGAAGCCTTGAGAAGCTGGAAAAGGCAAGGAAATGGGCTCTTCCCTGCAGCTTCCAGAGCAATAAAGCCCTGGACTTTCAGCCTCCAGAACTGTCTGATGATAAATTTACGTTGTTTTAAGCCACCAAGTTTGTGGTAATCTGTTACAGTATCAAATGGAAACTAACATACCACTATTCAGAAAACTAAAGAGTATGTGATAAAATCTGATATGGAAAATTTTGGGGAAATGTATATGTGTACTACTTTATGCTATGAAAAAAACAAAACAAAACAAAAGTCTGACACGTTTCCAGTATCTCTTCAGGGAGGAATAGGTGATAACCATTAACTAGCAGGGCTAAAAGAGTCCTTATCTAGTTTGGACCCACTTCTACCTATTCTACATTGCCCTTGCTCCATTTTGCCCTATCATGGCATAACTGATTTTTGCTTTAGTGCCCTTATTACTTGGCACTATGCTAAATTTTAGTTGGTGGAAACAGAGCCTTTCAGTGTTGATTCTTCAACAAATGATTTTCACCAAAGGCTTTGCTTCCTCCAAATGCTGGAACTATCTATAGGGTATTGTAGTTCTCTGTATCTCCAGTCTAATTGTTCATTGGTGTTCATTTTTGTTGTGATAAGTGCCCTCTGCCCTGGCACCATAGTTCTTGGTGCACGTCAATAAGAAGAATTTTAAATCCCATTGCAGAAAGAATGTACTCAGTTGAAAATCAACCTAATCATAGTGATTTCAGAGGATGTCTGGATGGAAAAAATTATATCAGTAAAATGTGGAGGAGTCAGTTCAATTGATGATAGAGGAGAGGTGGAAAGGGGGCACCAAGAACCATTTTTTTCTTATCATAAATCACCCAGACACTGAGGTCATTCTTAATTCCTCAAATGAAAGGATGACAGTCATCTCCACAAAGAGGGAAGAGTGGAGGTCTTGTCTTACATCCACCCCCTCACTGAATACTTTATGGGGTTAATAATTTATTTCAGGACTCATTGCCAAGTTTAACTATTTCAATCCAGTCCTTCAAGTTTGAATGAAAGGATGACATCTTCACAAAAGCCAGAAGTCATAATAAAGGCATGTTTTACATTCAGGCAGCCAACCAGTGGGTAGTTACCACCTATGTTCCCATAAAGATGAGATAATGTCCTCTTTGTGAGCAAAGGAATAAAATAATCTGATTTCTACCAAGACCACGCTCTCAAGAATCCTCAATACAACATAAACTGCTCGTGAAAGAGTGATAGAACCACACACTATCGTAAGAAAGATTAAATTTGGAAAGCAACCTTAGAACATAAAATTCAGACATAATGCAGAATAAACTTTGGTCATGTAGAAATTTGGTCACTCTATAATTTTACAATAATATCTGGCTTTTTGCAGAATGAAAAATATATCTAGTCTAAAGTGAAGAATCATCAAATGATTTAAAGAAAGTATTCAAAAATGAGATTGGGGCTAACATACAAAAATAGATTTTACCCAAATATTCTTCCCAATCAATGTTTATCACCAAGGAAACAAGGCCAATCAGCAACTTGCCAAGTAATAGGGTGAATTGACTAAATTGAAAATAAAAAAATACCCAATCAATGAACACCACTGGAACTGACCACTTTGAGTCCTGGCTCCTACCACTGCCACAACTCACAGCTGAATCTATTTAGTTTTCATCAGCATTCTTAGCTCTGTCCTAGTTAGGTTTCTATTATTAGTCAGGAGAATTATAAGAAACGATAGGCCAGTCACTTAGAAGTATGTATCAAGACAAATGACAGAGACAGTCCTGCAGTGAGAAACCTGCTTGGTCTTACCAAGCAAAGGTGGTTTCAAAAAGCCCTTTTCAAAACTTAAAAAAAAAAAAAAATGAAAAAAATGACTACAAGAAGGCCATTCCAACCTAACCAATTGAGAATTTTTTGACTTTCCATTCAGTTCTCCAATTAGACAAATAAGCATCAAATACTGATAATCAGGAATTTAAAAAATGAGACTGTGAAGTACTTTATTATTGGGGAGGATGAAAAGGAGATCTTTTCTAAAATGTGCAGAGGCTATTATTTGAATGCCCTATAATTGAATAGTCACATGCCATAGTGTTTTCACCTGCAGCAGCTCAAATTCCCACACTAACTGCTGATCTTGATACATCGTTGTCTGCCAAAATGTCTCACCTCTCCCTCACCAATTCTGTTAGTCCTTCAAGACCCAGCTTAGATGTTATCACCTCTGAGAAGAGAAAACTTACTAACCTGGCTAGATGCTCCTTTTTAGGAGCTTCTAGAGGATGCTGTACTATTTCTCTTCTCATTCTGATAGCATGGCCAGTTTATTATTTCATCTACCAGATTAAGCCATTTGAAGGAAAATGTATTTTTATAAATGCATCTATACCAAATTTTGACATACTGTAGATGCACAATGATTTGTTTAGTGAATAAAAAAATGAGTGCATATATGACTTCTCCACAAACCAGGATAGAACAGATATCTACAAGGGCAAATTTCTTAGCAGTAATCTCTAAAGATAGATCTTTAACGCTTAATGGTTTCTACTAGAATATAAGTGCCATGAAGGCAACGACTTAATTGGCTTTATTTACTGTTTTGTCTCTAGCATCAAGAACAGTGTTGATATACAGTAGGTACTTTGTAAGTGCTAAGTGAATGATTGAATGAAAATTAATGAACATAGGCATTTGAAATAAAACCTTGTTCCAAAAGCATCTATGAGGAGAATTTCAAAGATGACCATCATTATAACTTGAATGGTATTTTACAGTTCACAAAATATGCTTATTTTATTTAACTCTCTTAATAACATTGTTCTGTGAGTTTTAGTATAAACATCTCCATTCTGCAAACGAGGAAACTTGAACAGAGAGAATGGCACAATTAGAATGGAAACCCTGGTTCTATGATCACAAATTCTGGGATCTTTTCACTACACTGAACTTTTGCAGTACATGACATCGAACTTAATGGTCAGGTTAAAAAAAAAAAAGAAGAAAGAAAAAAGAAAAAGGAGCTTCTTTGCAGAGGTAACACAGCTTTGTTTCAAAAATAGGCATTTGAAAAATCTGGACATAAAGTGACTAGAAATAAATATAAATCACTATGGTTTCCTGACTAACATAAATAGCATAAAAGAAAAAGGTGGCATAAGAAATTATGTCTGGGGTACAATTCGTCTCTCTAAAAACAGAAAAAAATCAACAAAAAAGATCAATTGTGAGACATTCCACTGACAAAGAAAATGGATATGATTTTTAACTCATTGAGTGAAACCATTAGTATGTATGCCTTCAGTGACAAGTCTTGGAATAATCTAGAAAGAATAAATTATTTGTAGAAATTAATATAAACACTTATTCTTTGTAAGTGTGTTGTAGGTGATAATAAATAGTGATGACAAGTTGGGAAAAAAATTACAGGGCTTTCACTCTTATCTGCTGTATCCAAGGAAGATAGTATCTGTTCAACTTCTGATGTGAAAAGAAATGATTAGAGCTGGATTTGTAATCCAGCCCTATGTCTTTTCATCCAATCAGTGGTATATTTAAAGTCATTGCCTGAAATACATGCTATACAATTATGGTAGGCTAAATAATGCCCTTCCCCAAAAGATATTTACATGTTAAACCCTGGAACAGAGGAATGCTACTTTAGATAGCTTTGTGGATGTGACTAAGGATTTGAAGATGGAGAGATTATCTTGAATTATCAGAGTGAGCCCTAGATGCAATCATAGGCATTCTTATAAAAAGGCATAGGCAGACAGCAATGCCCAGGGTCCTAGGCAGGAGTCCAGGGTAGCAACTCCCTCTGCCCAGAAGCAGGCAAGACAGCACACAGAAAACACCACTTTTGTGTGGGTGGCTCACCACATCCACTGACACAGCCATGGCTACCATAAAAGTGTCTCAACACCGCAGCATTAGCCACAGCTACTATGCAGGTGGCCCGCCAGACACTCAACTGCATTGACACAAGGAGAACTACCAGTGGAGACTGGAAAAGAAGAGGATCTTTCTCCTCAAAGCCCACTCAAGAATAATATAAAAAGCAACTTCTCTATGAGATGATCAGATATCAATGTAGGGATACTAGAAATATGAAAACCCAAGAAAATATGACACGACCCAGAATACAATAACTCTCAAATGCCAGACCCTACATAACCGGAAACTCTTGAAATGACTGAAAAGGAATTGTGAGAAACAACCTTAAGAAAACTCACTGAGATATGAGGAGTCAGTTAGACAACACAATGAAATGAGAAAAAAAAAATCCAGGGTATGAAGGAGGAAATTTACAAAGAGATTAATACATTAAGAAATGATATAGCAGAACTCATGGAACTGAAAGATTTACTCAATGAAATAAAAAACAACTGAGAGCTTAAGCAGCAGGCTAGAACAAGCAGAAGGAAAAATTTCTGATCAGTGTTTTTGAAATTACCCAGACAGACAAAAAAAGGAAAAAAGAATTTTAAAAATGAAAAAAATCTAAGAGCACTAACAGACAGCCATATGTACACAAACATTCAAATCATAGGTGTTTCAGAAGGGGAGGAGAAAGGAAAAGGCATGGAAAATCTATTCAATGAAATAAAAACAGAAAATCTCCCAGGTATAGGTAGAGACACAGCTTTCAGATCCAGGAGGCTCAAAGATCCCCAAACAGATTTCCTAATAGAAATTTATAGGCCAGAAGAAAATGGGATGATATATTTAAAATACTAAAAGGATAAAACTGCCATCCAAGAATACTATACCCAGCAAGGCCATCCTTCAGAAATGAGGGAAAAATAGTGTCTTTTCCAGACCAACAAAACCTGTAGGAGTTCACCACCACACAACCAGGCCTATAAGAAATCCTCGAGGATGTCCTGCATCTGGAATCTGAAAAATGATAATCACTACCACGAATACACAAGGAAGAACAAAACCCACTGGTAGAACAAAAATGCAAACAAACAAGAGAAAGAAACTAAATCTTACTAGCACACACAAAAAATAATGACAATGTCATAATGCCCCTGCTTTATTTCTGATTTTGGTAATTTTGGTCTCCTTTTTTTTTTCTTGGTCTAAAAAAAGGTTTGCCAATTTTGCTGATCTTTTTAAAGAATCAAAAAATACTAATTTTGACAGTTTTGAAGAGGTTGCTGACTAGTCTTTGGGTTTTGCAGAATAGAATCTGCAGCCCTGGCAGAGGCACTGTGAGCTTCAAGTTCAGCCTGATGCATGTATACGGCATCAAGATGGAAACCAGGTCCACATCCATGTAGACCTGGAGGGGTGCCTCTGGGGCTGGTGCCTTAAATACCATCATACCATGTGGACATCAAGGGCAAGAGATGGCATGGGTCATCACAGACCCACACACTCTGGACATTTGGCTGCATATCAGGAAAAATAGCACTTTTTGAAGAGCGTAGTTTCATAGCCTTGCTTTTGCTATAATATATCTTGGGAATTCAGCGTGCCCCTTACCCCCAGAGATGGCATCAAAGAGCACAAACCGAACATTGCTGAGTGTTTGAATGAGTGTCAGTTTTCAATGGGGTTTCATTGTGTGCCATGTGCTTGCACAGCTTGTGTGCTTTCAGTTAGCATCTAGCATGCTGCTGTCACCTGAAAGATGAAACTCTCATCCACTAGGTTATGGGCTCTGTGAGGGATTAGGTCTGTTATATCCCTAATGTTTATTTAGCAGAGGACTGGCACACAGTAGGAACTTAATAAGAACTGGTTGAATGTGTGTGTAAACAGACCCTTCATATTTGTTGATTGGATTTCATATTATAAATATTTCCTCTGTGCCATCTGAAAAAAAGGAAAAAAAAAAAAAGAGAGAGAAACTGAAAAAACAAAAAGGGCATTAGAGAAACTAGAAACTTCTTCATCCAGAGGGAGATTTGATACAGACAGAAGAGGGGAAGGCAATGTAACCACAGAGGCAGAGACTAGAGTGATTTATCCATAAGCCAAGGAATGCCTGCAGCCACCAGAAGCTGAAAGAGGCAAGGAACAGATTCTCTTTCTAGAGCACCTGCAGGGGGGATGTCCTTGCTGACACCTGGATCGTGTTCCAGTGAAACTGATTTTGGGCTTCTGGCTTACACAACTGTCAGAAAATAAATTCTGTTGTTTAAGGTACCAAGTTTGTGGTCATCTCTGTTACATCATCATAGGTGATTTGTTACAGATGTCAATTGTTACATTACACATTTAGCACTAAGCAGGTAATTTTGCTAAAGCATGGCCTTGATTTAGCTGAGGTAGTCTGATAGAACTAATTGGGAACAAGAACCTTTTGAATTTGGCTGTGGTCCTGAAAACGGAAAATCACTTTGTTACTGGAAGAGGCTTCTGTTGTTTATCTTTACTAAATAATTCAAATTAGACTTGAACTTTTTAGGTTAACACAGGGAAGCAGGCAAGTGGCAAGCTTGACGCAGAGAATAGTTCTATATTGAATAATTTCCACTAGAAAGTTGAAGGATGACTCTTTGTTTTGTAGCTTAGGCAAGGAGGCACCATGGAGGAGACTTGGAGAAACTGATTGAGGTATTGAGGACAGAAATAGAAACCGAGAAGTCCATTTTGGACACATTAAATTTAAGCTTTCCGTTGGATAGCTAAGTACATGCCAAATAGGCAAATGAGCATATACACTTGAAGCTCAGGAGAGAGGTCAAAGAAAGAGATAAAAAATTTAAAAATAATAAATAGAGTTAAGGAGAGAGTGTTAGAAATCTGACTTAGAATTTCTTCTGAGTAACTACCATACTGATGCTTATTTTATTGAGCTTTGTTTTTAAGTGGTATTACTGTCTTTGCAATTTTAAAACACTCTTTTTCTAAGTTAAGATTATATACAAAATTGTCAGGCCTTAAAAACTAATGCCACCTTAAGTGACATTACAAGCGGCGCCATTATGGGCCCACAAGGGCATATTAACGTGGCAGTCTAAGATGGCGCCGGGAGGAAGTAGGGTGGGAGTGTCTGCGGGAACCTTGCCTTAGCCCTTATTGGCCAAATACACGCTTCTGCGCTCGTGAACACTGCGTGATTGCAATAGCTAGGCATTGAGACAGGATGCATGCTCTCGTAACATTTAAGCTGATTGGAGGATGTAAAAACCTCCCTTCCCCATTTGCCTTTAAAAGCAAGTAATAAACAGAACTGCTCAACAGAACCCTCTCCGCGTCTGAGTGTTCTTTAATGGGCTGGTTGGGGCCAGTGGCTGTGCTCACCTCTTTTCACCGCTCTCTTCCTCTATCTCCTCTCAACGGGACCGGGGAAAGAGGAATCTGGGCAATCCGCCTGCCCACCAGAAGGGACACCAAGGGAGAGACTGATAGCAAGGCAAGGGCTGTTCGGGTCAGCCGGTGGCGGACCCGACACAAAATATCATTGAACCCCTCATTCCATTTATTCTTTAAAAACTATAATGCTCGGTGAAGTCATTTCTCTACACATAGTGAAATGTGATAAAAATCAGGTAGATTTTTCTCATTAGTGATGACAGGGATCTGAACATTAAGTTTTTAGCAGCATTTTTTTTTTTGAATCAGAAGAGAGTACAGGCTGACCCCTTGCTCAAGTAGTCACAGAAATTTAAAAAATAGAATACCATTATAAGCATCGTTATACAGCATGTGATCATATATTTTTTATTCCAGGAAGTGAATATTTCTCTGAGCTAACTTTTGTAAGGACAACTTTCTGTACTGAACTACTGGGGATGTTTGTAGAATTTGTTGTATAAATTGAGTGATTTTTTAAAAATTACATATTGATACACTACAATTGTGGTGCACAACTGTGTTCATATAATTTTATATTCTGAGTTACTACTTGATCATCCACTTTTGTTATTAGCAGAAAATCAAGACCTCTTGGAATATCCAGGAATTACAAGGAATTACTGCTACAGTCTACTTATATAGTCCCAAAGAAGCGTTGGCCTAGCACTTTCTTGTGGAAAGGGAATTGGAGTCTGATTAGTCTTTTTACAGTGTTGCCTCTTACTGCCAAATGGTGCCACAGATAAAGACTTGTCTCACACAGCCAGTTTGGTTATGCTTATCCAATGCCCCATGCTTGGGGTTCTGAGGCTTTAGACTTCACACTCAGCTTAAAGTCATCTTCCAGAGATTAGCTCATGCTGGAATTCCATTTCTAGTGCTAACCCTATGGGCTCAAAATGCTTTCCTTCCTAAATCTTCCAAACAAAATGGTCTTATACTAACTTCATCAAATAGCAGGATTATTTAACCCTTGTACAGTAGGCAATCCTCAGTGACTCTGTGGATTCTACAACTACCCTTCTGAAGGTAGCTATTGTCAGAGAGTCAAAAGTGCTTTATCCTTCTAAGAGAGACTTTACAAGTGATTTTGAAAAGATTTTGTGTTCTGTGGCTGATAGAGTTTGGATATGTTGTCCCCTCCAAAACTTATGTGGAAATTTGATCTCCAAAGTGGCAGTGTTGGAAAGTGATTGAGTCATGGGGGCGGATCCTTCATGAATGGATTAATGCTCTCCCCGGGGGAGGGGGGAGTAATGAGTGAGTTCTTGCTCTATTAGTCCCCGCGAGAGCTTGTTGCTTAAAAAGACCCTGGCACCTTCTCTCTCTCTCTTGCTTCCTCTCGCCATGTGATCTGCTTATACCTGCCGGCTGCCTGCCACTTACCGTCATGAGTAGAAGCAGCCTGAGGCCCGTGCCAGATGCAGCTGTCCCAGGATCATAAGCCAAATAAACCTCTCTTCTTTATAAATTACCCAGTCTCAGGTAATTCTGTTATAACAACACTAAAAAGACTAAAACATTGGCTGTTTATCCACTATAAGAAAGAATTACAGTTTAATCTTTTTGGATCATTTCATTTCACGAAGAATAATGAATTTGAAGTAAATTCTAGCTTAAAAATAAAATATAAACTATAAATCTTTCCTTAAAGAAATGTCCATGATTTTCTACATCTGGCTAAAATTAAAACAATGTTATGGGTATTACCTGGAAAATAATGACTTTTAATTAGGAAGCTCCATTCCTATAGTAGCAAACCATCATCAGTCTGTATTGCATTACTCTGTGTACATTTGAAAAATGATAGCAAATTGCAAGAATTTCTGCTTTGGCCATGCCAGGGTAAGATGTTCCAAACTTGCCCTCCCACAACATCTAACAGACAACTTACTGGGAAAACAAACAAAACCAAAACCATTAAAGTTATTAAGAAGAAAAAAGCCTGAAATAAAAAAAAGAAATTAAATGTCACATCTGAGCTGGCATGATAATTTAGATTAACTGGAAGCCACAGATACAAGGGAAGTGTATACACATTCACATGGCCTGCCTAGGACTCTGGTAATAGAGGAAAATAACCTGCCCTCAATACAAGCCCAGTACTGATTAATAAGCAGTGGAATATAATACCAGACAGAAATTTGAATCTGCACAAAAAGAGAAGAGTACTGGAAATTGTAATATTGGTGGTAAATAAAAAACATTTTTTCCTAATTTTTTAATTACTTTAAAAAATAAATGTCTAAATAAAAATAGTAAGAATGTATTGTGAAGTTTATATCATGTAGAAATAAAATGAATGACAACAGTAGCACAAAGTATGGGAGAAAGAAAATGGACATATACTGTTTTAAGTTTCTTATCAGTACATGAAATATTATGATAGTTTTTGAAAGTAGATTCTGATAAATTAAAGATGTGTAGTGTAAATTCTAGAGCGACCACAAAAAAGTAAACAAAGTTAATAAACAGATATAGAGCACCTAACTCTTTTTTTTTTAATATGGCCATTCTATTTTTAATTTTAAAAAAGTTTTTAAAAATTTTAACATTTACATATATGAGGGGTACAGTGTGTTGTTTCAATACATGTATGTGCTGCACAATGATTCACTTAGGATACATCGCATAGTTCTGTAGCCATTCGTCCACCATCTAACTCCATTTTTTGATGTTTGTTTACAGATTTTAAGCCTCATTCCTTCCTGTCCTCTTCTGCCCACTTTTGACCAAGCTAGTACAAAATACTTGGCACTTTCTCCTTTGGTGCCATGGGGAGTTCAAATCACACAACCCCTGCCCAGTACGCAGGAAACATTACGCCAGCCCCACCCACTATCTGCCGTAAAAATTCCAAATTAATCTCTTCCCTGTTCACCCAAGCCATTTTCAGACCCAAAGGGGAGCTGCTCTGCTCTTCCCATAAAGCCTTAAATATGAATAATAACCCTTTTCTTATCATCCTGGAGTCTGTATGGCATCATCAGTCTCAACATTTGAAGCAAATTTTACCTGTGAGTCCATTATATTTCTGCAGCGTGGACAAAGCATAAGTCAGTAGTGGAGATAATATACCATAAAAAGAATACACAGTTGATCCAAAATAAGGCAGAAAAAGAGGAATAAAGGAATGAAGAATAGATGCAACAAGTAGAAAAGAAACAGAAAGTTTGTAGATTTGAATCCAGGGTGTTAGCCTGTTTCTGTTTCTTATAACAAAATGCCTGGAACTGGGGTAATTTATAAAGAAAAAATATTTATTGCTTACAGTTTCAGAGGCTAGGAAGTCCAAAGTCCAGGGAACACAACTGGTGAGGGTCTTCTTTGGTTGTGGCTTTAGAGCAATGCAGGGGTCTCACATGGCAGAAAATGCAGAGCAGAAAGAGAGATGCTTCCTGTGTTCTCCTTTTAAAGTCCTCTGAACCACACTCTTGACCACCATTCACTCTGGCATGGTTCGACAGTCTAGTCACCTCTTCAAGGCCCCACCTGTCAATAACCATAATAGGATTTCCCACTCTCAATGGTTACAGTGGGAATTAAGCTTCTAATATATGAACTTTGGGGGACACAATTCAGTCAATCCACAGCATCTGTCATTATCAGTAATCACATTAATTGAAAATGGCATAAAAATTCCAATAAAAATGCAAGACCCTGCTATATGCTGTATACAAGGAGCCCATTTTAAATATGCAGCCATGGCAAGTTTAAAAAGAACAGAATGGAAAAATATATACCATGGAAACTGTAATAAAAAGAAAATGGAGTGGCTATATAAGTAAAAGACAAAGTATACTTCAGAAAAAAGAATATTACCAGGGATAAAAAGTGACATTACACAATAATAAAGTAATTAATTAATAAAAAACAATTTTAAATGTGTGTGCATAAACAACCATGCTTCAGAATATTTAAAAGAAAAACTGATAGATCTGAAAGAAAAATTATACAAATCCACAATGATAGAACAAGTAGAGAGAAAATAAGTAAGGATATGGAAGATCTGAACAACACTGTTAACCAACTTGAGACATTTATGGAATAAAAACAACAGAATTACATTGTTTTCAAGGGCACCTGCATATTTGGGGCCATAAAACAAATCTGAACACATTTAAAAGGCTTCACATTATGTAAATTATATTTCTTGACCACAACATTCAATGATGATGAAGGTACCTGGAAAATGTTCAAATATTTGAACTTTAAAGAGTCCTTTTCTAAATAATTTGTGTGCCATACAATAAATCATAAGGCACATTAGAATACAGTTTGAATTGAATAAAAATAACACAACAAATCAAAATCTGTGGAAGGCAACTAAAGACAGTTTAGAGAGATACTTAGAGTCTGAAATACTTATTTAAGAAAATAAGAAAGGTCTTAAATCAATTATCTGAAGTTCCACCTAAAGATTCTAGGAAAAAAGAGCAAATTAAAACGAAAGCAAGCAGAAGAAGACAATAATAAAGATAAGAATAGAACTAAATGAAACTAAAACAGTAGTAAACCAGTAAAACCAAAAATTGTTTTATGAAAATATCAAAAAATTAATAAACTTCCAGTCAGACTGATGAGCAAAATCAGCCCATCAATATCAGGAATGAGTAATGTAATACCACTACAGTTACTATAGATAGTAAAAAGATAATAAGAAAATAATATGAACAGATTTGTGCCAAAAAATTCTACAACTTAGATGAAGTATACAAATTCCGTGAGAGAGACAAAGTATGAAAGCTCATTCAAGAAGAAATAAAATAACTGAATTGACATATATCTATTAAATACATTGAATTTATACTTAAAAATCTTCCCCTAAAGAAAACACAAGGCCAAATGGATTTACTGGTGAATTCTACCAAAAATTTAAGGAAGATGTATTACAAATTCTACAAAAATAATTTCAGAAAACAGAAGAGAAGGATTCACTTTTCTGATACCATAATCATATGATAAGAAAACAAAATTACATACCAGTATTTCTCATTATTGCATATGCAGAAATCTTTAACAAAATATTAGCAAGTTGAATGAGCAAGTTGAATGTTTCATATAAAAAGGATAATATATCTCAAACAAATAGAGTTTATCTCAGGAATGCAAATTTGTTTAGCATTTGAAAAATCCACAATGTTATTTACTTTTTAAACTAAATATATAAGAAAATAATAGTTTATAATTATTACAGAAAAATCATCTAAAAAAATTCAACATGCAGACATGATTTTTTAAAAAGTTATTATTAAACAGGGAAAATAATTTCCTCAATTTGATGGAGGATTCTTATCCCTTCTATTCAATATTATACTGGGGGTCCTAGTTAGTGCAAAAAAGAGAGAGAGAAATAAGGGGCATACAAATTGAAAAAGAAGGAGGAAAACATATTCTCGTAATAAAGTTTTCTTAAAATTTTTTAGATTGTTTAGTGTTAGTGTATAAATATACAATTGATTTTTATATGTTGATCTTGTATCCTGCAACATTGCTGGAATTGTTTATCAGTTGTAATAGTTGTTTGGTGGGTTCCTTAGGATTTTTTACATACAAAATCATATCATCTGAAAAAAAAAGTTTTTTCTTTTCTGTCTAGGTGCCTCTTACTTCCTTTTCTTGCCTAGTTTCTCTGGTTAAAAACTCCAATACAATGTTGAGTAGAGTGTATAGCCTTATCTTGTTCCTTATATTAGGGGAAGACACACAGTCTTTCATTATAGAGTATGGTATTGGCTGTGTTTCATAGATGTATTTTATCAGGTTGCAAGTTCTCTTCTATACTTAGTTTTAAGTGTTTTTTATCATGAAAGGTTGCTAGATTTTGTCAAATGCTTTTTCTGTGTCTATTGAGGTGATCATATGGTTTTGTCCTTTATTCTACTAATGTACTGTATTGATTGATTGTCATATGTTGAAACAATCTGACGTTTCTCAGATAAATACACACTGTTTGTGGTGTATAATCCTATTTATATGTTGCTGAACTCAGTTTGATAATGTTTTGTTAAGGATGATTTTTACATCTATACTCATAAGTGATATTGATCTGTACTTTTCTTGTGATATCTTGTCTGGTTTTGGTGCAGGATAATGCTGGCCTCATAGAAGATTTTAAAGGATTTTAAGCAAGAGATTGTGCTACAGCTTAACTTGGTCAGGAGTAAGATCACTCCAGAGTATCATGAGTAGATTGGAATATGTGCAGTGAGACTTAGAGTCTGGGAGACCAATGAGGAGATAAGAAAACGGCCCAGATTGGAAAAGATGAGGTTCTGAACTGAGGTTGTGGGTGTGAGGATTGAAAGAATGTGATAAATACAAAACATATTGGGGAAGTATGTGGGAAATCTCACTTCTTTCTTCACTCATCTGTCTTTTCTTGGTGTTCAAAGGATAGGTATATAGGTCCTTGGGGTTCTCTTCTTTTTATTTCTGCTGAAACTCTTGCTTTCTCTTCCTTTATTACACAAATAATGAGAAAACTGTTCTCTTTGCTTTTATAAAGCTGAAACTAGATAAATTTTAGAAAAGGAACTTTGCTAAAAAGCCCACGGGAAAAAAAGAGAAACAAGAAAAGAAAGCATGCAAACATACACACAAAAATGCCTCAAAATAGTATCACAGGAACATAGTACAAGATTCTGACCATCCAATAGCTAATTCTTAGCAAGTAAGCAAGCCCAGTTCTGCTCTCTATTCTAAACAAGGGCCAAACCCAGAGAATCCTTTTTTTCCCCTTCCCTCCATGCCCCTGTACCAGAGTCTGTGTTCAAATGGAACAGATTATCTGTAAAAATCAATGAGTATTAAAGGTGCTCGATGAGTCAACCTTGGTAAAACAATTGCACTTTCATTAAGAGTTCATCATCACAGAAAGAAATTGTCTAGGCACAGAATCATTTTTTCTCCCCCCTCAAAGGACCGGGTCACTGAGAAAATCCTTTCTTTTCTCTGAGGCAGAGGTCAGCTTCAGACATTCAGCATCTTGGTAGAGATATCAACTGTCCCTTGTGTCTCCTAAAGGGCATAGAGAGGCTTCTACTCATCCATTCATTAAACTAACTTTTTTTGACAGCTCACTATGCATCTGTCAGTAACTTGCTGGGTCCCAGGTTCACAGCAATAAAAAGGCCCGTTTATTGTCCTCAAGAGGCAGGAGCTGAGGGGAGCAGAGTGAACACCTAAAGAGTCATTGTAGTACAGTGTGATGAGAATGCTGATTAAAGTAAATGTAGAGAGCACAAAGGAACAACATCGCAGTTGAACATGGTGTGACGAAGGGTGTCTCGGAAGGCTTCCTGGAAGAAGTTGTAATTTGTGTTTGAATGAGAAGTGGTTAGCCAGGAGAGGAAAAGGGGGGATATTGCTATCAGGGAAGAGCATTAAGTCAATAAATCAAAAACTACCTGGATTTTTCATTTATTTACTTTAGGAATACACTAAAATTCTTCTGGAAGTTTCCAGAATAGTAAACCAACAGGTCATCTGTAATGAGGCTCACAGATTGCTTACTAGAATAAACTCTTACACAAGTTGGTTTGTATTTCTAAGCCTTATTTTACCTTTAAAACTAAGGATCCGAACTCTATGAACTTTACTGGGCTTACATCATATGCATCTCCTGAGAGGAATATTATCTTCTCTGGAAATGTAGTGGAAATATCAAGAAGGGAATTTTTGGAGTATAAATGGAGTCATTGGATGGTTGGAGAGTGTTTCGGTGTGGGGGAATTGAGTGGCCTTGAACTGTAGGTTGATTGAAAGGTGCTGTGGCTTCAGTACCACCTCATTTGAGAGTTGATCAGAGGAGGAAAAAAAGGTAGGGATGGTTGTAATGGACTTCGGTTGTAGGAGATTCAGAAAAGAATTTGAAAAGTTTAGTTATAGAAGATGATTATTACTCATTAGATCTACTTCTACTTGCTCTGTAACAATTTTTTTTGTACCATTATGGAATTCAGAAACTGTGATCTTGTATGACAACACTGAGGTGTGTGTATCTACTCAAAGGACTTATGGCTCAGAAATTTCATTCATTAATAAGGAATCCTTCATCTTGTTACTTCTAAGAGTTTTCCAGAAAGAAAATGCAGAAAGCGATAACTACAGAGATATAATTCTTGCGGAAGATTCCTTTATTAAAGTGTAGAATATATCAGGAACACAAACTAGTGCCCTCTGGACTTAATGCAGGACATATTTAGTCACACATGGCCAATATATTTAAAGATTACAAGCCATAATTTAAAACTAAATTTGTATGTGAAATTTGAATTCCTAGCTTCTCTTATAAAGTCAGAAGATTTGACAACATTGGATCCCTAATCCTAATGGCAACAATTATTTGGACTTGACTAGAAGATGCCCTCTTTATAGGTGGGGATGTGCTTTTAACTTAAATTCTTTGTGTTTCAGTTTTACTACCTTTAAATTGGGAGATAATAAGGGAACCTATCTCATAGAGTTATTTTGTGGGTTAAATAAATGAATATATGTAAAGCCCTTCAAACCATGCTGGGTACAAAATGCAGTATCAGTGTTTGCTATGATTATGATTCCTTCCCAATTAAACATAGCCCTCACAACTTGCTATTGTATTACATCCATCTTGAGTTACTCATTTCCTGCTTGGCTCTTATAAATATTTGTGTTTTGATCCCTGTTATAGGCTTTTAACATTTGTGGATTTGACATTTGTGACTTCAGCCACTCTAAAGCCACCCAAATGACTCATTGATATTTGTGATTTTGTTAAAGCAAAAATTAGAATCACTCATCTTAAAAGCCTGATGAGCAGAAGCAAACCACTTAGCCAGTGAGTGGGCCCAGCCTAGCACCCACTTCTCCTGTGGTGATGTTCTGTTCTAGGAAGTAACTCTCCTGAAGGGCTACCTAGAAGGGGAAGTCTATTGTAGTACTCATTTGTCCATCAATCCATTTCCTCTGTGCACCCCAGGATCTATGGTGTGTCTTTTCATAGTGATACAATGTTATTCCTGCTTCCTCGATAAACAGTCTAATAAAATACTATTCTATGGCTAAAAGGGTTGGAACATTTGAAAAATAAATTTTCTACACAATTGTGAATAATTTTGATGAGAAGGGGGGATCTAGTTAGAAACTAGCATGGCTGTGCAGAGAGAATTTCGTCCCCTTGCAATTCCCAATTTCTTCATCAGAAAATCATGAAATTCTTGGGCTGACTGCTTAGTTCAGTTGAGTAGAGCATGGTGTTGTAACAACAATGTCAAAGGTTTGGATCCCAGTACTGGCCAGGTGCAAAAGCAAAAAACAAAGAAATGAATGAAATTCTTTAAAAATATAGGAATGATCATAATAGGTTGTTATGTAGGTGCTTTCAAGATATAGAGAACTATTGCTGAAATCTCATAATGAAGATGAAAGGTAGTGGAACAGGTGGAGGGGAAAAGAAAGCAGAGAAAATTTCTCTCTTGTACTGAAAAAGTGGAAAGTATTTTTAGGGCATTATGTTCTATGGAACATGCTGAATGGACAGTCTTGTGAAACCCAGAGGTGGCACTGGAGTTTTGCCTCACTGAGCTGGCATTGTGGCTAATCTCTTGAATCTGCATGATAGCTTTGCCTTTCTCTGTTTTTGAGTCTTTGTTAACATCTACCTCTTAGACTTTGCTTATTTCTCTTTATCTTTCTCCTTCTGTATCCTATAACTTAATATCTATGCTTTAATTTGTCTTTCTCCCATTCATTTCCACACTGGGCCCTCTGCCTCTGTCTTCTCTGTGTGAATGCCCACCTTCTCTGTGTGCACACTGTCATCAGGCATTAGCACACAGTGTTGGCATCCTTTCCCACACACTTATGCCCACACACTTCCTGTGCATCACGGCTTCCATTGTGCCTTCATTGGTCCTTCTTTGTCAGCTCTGACTCAGTGTGGCGCTTTCTGAAATTGTGTGTTGCTGTCTGCTTGGATCAGTGTCATCCAAGGCTGACATGAATATAAAGCAACACTCAAAGTTGTCCCCACAGAGCAGAAAACAAGAAAAGTTGTCGGGGGAAAGAGAGTCAATGCCATGTGACTCTAAACTCAGTGACAATGACTCTTGACCCTCAGTGTTCTTAATAAGTCCTTGGCACAGGTAATCCTTTTTTAGGCTGTGACATTAAATGTCTCAGTTTAGGAATTTTTAGTTTTTGCTTACTATTTGGCATTGTTTATATAAGTATCTAACTTTTAAAACTTCTATTTGTATGACTTTTCAATTTGTTTTGGCATTTATTTTGCAATCTGAAATCTTCCTCAGGGAGTTAATTCCCATTATCTTTGTCCTACCATAGGAATTTGTTTGTAGTTTCATTGTGTCACTTCTCATGTTTTATTATAGTTATACATTTACATATTTCACTTTCTCTTGAAGATAATTTGTTATTTATTTTCTTTGTTCAGTAATGAGAAGAGTGTATAGTAGCAAAAAGATTGACCTCTCTATGTGGTCAGTAGATTACAGCCATGACAGTCTTCCAAAAGCCCCTAAATTTATGGAAATAAAAATTCTTAGGGCCTATAGTGCAGTGCATAATCTGAAATAGAGGAATCACACAAGCAAAAATGTCAGTGCCCAGAACCCTTACAATAAGTCTGCATAATGCTGTTTGCTAAGGAGTATAATTATTGTCCTATATGGAAGCATAGGTTATTTCTGGGCACTTACATGGCCATTCCTACAGGGAGATAGATAAAATCTTGGGAGTCCCTTGTTTTAGATACTCTAATCTCTCTGATTTCTTTCCTCATACTGACTGCTGGCCAACAATACCACTCTAGGTAAATGTAGCAGGGGTCCCCAGGGAACTTTGTTCACTCTGATGTAACCCATTGTCTCTGTAGTTTTCATATTATTTTGATTTTTGAGAAAGCTTGGGCCTAGAAATAGTTGGTGTCCATGAGTTTTATTTTCTCAGTGCCTCAAATCTAGCTTCTGTCTTTTTAGGTCTAGGTCTAAAATAGAATTAAATGATTGAATTTGCCATAAAATCATAGTTTGGTGTTTTAATTCCCATCATATTCACAGGTTCTGCCCACAATCAAGGGGAGAAGATTATTATACAGGTAGTATGCACAAGAAGGTGGAAATCCTTTCTCATAGATTTTTAAAAGTGTTTTTGAAGACTAAAGTTGATGATGATATTTTGTATGGCCCCCTCAACCAGTATGAACTTATTGATCTGTATCTGGAACTATACTGATGCGCAAATATGATTCTTTCACTTTAGGAAGTAGTTATAAACATAATAGAAAAAGAGGATATTAGATGGGAGCAGGAGGAAGTAAGGTAGTCTATATAAACTGTATGATGTGTATACAAATACCGTAAAATATAATGTGTGAGAGTGGTCAGTGCAGTCTGAAGTAGTATAGAAAATTACCTGGAGAAGGTGGGTATAAATGGTGAGCAGAAACACTGACCTTTCTAACATTCTTATTTCTCCACTGGTTACTGAATGTAGGCACTTAGGACTGGCAACACAGAACAGGAAGAATGGCAGACAATATAACAAAATCCATGTGCTTGATGGAGCCGTGACTAGATAGGCAAGATGTCAAGCAGAGGTGTGGAGAAAGGGATCAACAGACAGTAAGGGGCTGCTGTCCAAGGTTCTGAACCACAGTTGGTTAGTTCTCCTACCCTGGCTGATTAGTTCAAACTTTCAGGAATGCTGAACCATGTGTAAGCAGACGTGTTGATGGGAGAAATGGGAGAAGGGAAAAGAAGATGGGGAGCAGAGAGCAAGAGACTGTTCCAATGGTATAGCCGCTGAGAGCTATGATAATTTTTTTTTTTTTTGACTGGTAAGGGGATCGTAACCCTCTGCATGGTGAGGTCTGCACCACACTCAGCCAGTGAGTGCATCGGCCATCCCTATATAGGATCTGAACCTGCAGCCTTGGCACCTACCAGTGCCACACTGTTTTGAGTGAGCCACAGGTCTGGCCCAGAGCTATGATAATTTTCAAGTAACTGCAGAGATAGGAAACAAGCAAAAAAACAACTCACAAGAATTTTAGACAAAATATTGTATAACCGTACTGATTTTTCCACTGCTGCATAAAAATTCTTACAAACCAAGTGGCTTAAAAACAGCACAAATTCATTATCTCACAGCTTTTATGAGTCAGGAATCTGGGCATGAGTTAGCTGTCTTTTGTCAGGATCTCATGAGGAAAATTCAAGGTGTTGACTGGGCTGCAATCCTCTCTGGAACTTTGAGTCTTATTTAAAACTCAAGTGGTTGTTGGTGGAATTCAGTTCCTTGTGGTTGTAGGACTGAGATTCCCTCAGTCTTGTGGGCTCTTAGTCCAGGGCCACCATCAGATCCTAGAGGTTACTCACAGTTCCCTGTCACATAGTTCCTTTTATAGATTCTTCAAATCTCTATAACTTCAGGAAGGATCCAGTCACCATTAAGAGATCACTGAATTGGGTCAGGTCCATGCAGACAATCTCCTTTTTTATTAACTTAAAGTTAACTGATTAGTAACCTAACTGTAGCAGTGATATCCCATCATATGCACAGGTTCTGCTTCCACTCAAGGGGAGGGACATATACAGGCTGTGAACATCATAGGGTGGAATCCTGGGGGGACATTTTAGAATTTTACTTACTACAATGAGCAAAGGAAAAATAGACTTGTGTAGCAATTTTTGTATTAAAAATGTTTTGATTGCAAATAGCAAGTCAATCTAAAATAAGTTAAAAAGGAATTCATTGAATATATGCTAGACTATCTTGCAAGTTCCGAGTAAAAATTGAACAACCAGACTTTGGGAAGAGTAAGTTCAGGGGAAGCTCTAGAGATTTCAGTTAGTGGAACCCTTCTCAATAGCACCAGTACTTGGATCAAATTAATTTATGTCTCTCAGTTCAAAAATATAAATTTTTGGAAAAAAACTATGGGATAGGTATTCGCCCTGAATCACTCAAATACAATTGAGGATAGGGTCTCTAGTAGAGGCATAGCTTATGGACCCATTCCTATATATTGGGTTTAGTTATCAGAGAAATAGTGATCACTGAGAAATGTCCAGCTACCCCGAGGGAGTCTATGTCACAAGTGAGGCAAAATGATGCAGTGTTGATATGTATCAACGACTGTGTGTTCACAGCCTCAAAAATGTCAGCCAGATAGAAATGGAGTGATTAAAGTGTCATTATTGGTTAAGCTATATCAAAATACTCAAAAACTTTGTGTCTAAAACTTTTCTATTTTATTTGAACTTTTGTATTTTAAATGCTACAATTTAAATAGCATTTAATTACAGCCTATATAGCTTTATTTAATTTCAATACTTTTAACGTGTTTTTAGTAATTAGGATATTCAGCCCTCCGACCTTAGAAATTTGGAGGTAGGTGAGAAATATTCCCTGTTCTTCGTGTACTGCCATACTTGTGAGATGGACAAGAAAGTTTAGACCAAGAAGAAATAATTTGAGAAAGATTTTGGTATTGTGTGCTAACTACACCTGTCACTGGAACACTCCCTCTGTTACCATACTTTAGATCTTTGACGTGGGTGGGTCTGATATTATAGTTTCTGATCTTCATGAGCAATGCTAAAAAATTACATTTGTCATACTTTTACTGAGGCATGAATTAGAGTCATGTGTACTGAGATATTGAGGTGGAGTGGTAAGACTTTGTTAGTGAAGGAGCATACCTAACCATATAGGTCCTGAAAGCCTATGTAAACATTTATGTTGCCCTTACTGCTGTTGTACATTTTATAAGGTGGAAGGAATTAATTGCAATAGTGATATTAACCTTGGTTTCATTAAAGTCTCAGAATGTGTTTGTTTTTATAATATAATGACTTTATGTACAGTGTAACATTTATGCAATACTTAGATTATAAAGCACTTTTCTATACATATCTCTCTTCATTCTCACCATAGCACTTTGAGGCAGACAGGTAAACCCTGTTCAAAGGGAAGAACTCAAAAGGGGTTCAGATAGAATGTATCAGATTCTGTAGCAGAACTGTGGTTTTTTGACTTCTATCCCAGTACCCTTTTCCTCAGTAAAAAGATGCCTTTGTTTCTGTCTGAAGTTGTGATTGCTCGGAAAAATAACAAAAGCCCACGATTAGCATACCAGTGAGCTTTCAATAAGTATTTGTTGTGATATTTAGGCCAGTTTTCTGAATTGAGTGTCCACAGATCTCTCCGTTAAAAGTAGAATCATCCTAGTAATGTTCTTTCTCTATGGGCTTTGTTCCTAGAAGCTCTTTGAAGCACAAACAAAATAGACTCATCCATTATAATTATTTTTTAATTTCTTTCCAATATGGGCATCAGGGAGAAAAGATACTGAGCAGCAGAAAAGAAATGATACAGAGCTAGTGACAGGTTGGGCCTTGGGGAATCCCTGGGAGTCCAACAATGTAAGACACCAGCCTTAATTAACAGAAAAATGAGTTGTACACAATTATATACATAGTTTGGTTATGTCTTCTGCTCCTTTGTTAAGTTAAAAGAAAGATACTGGACATGAGTATGTGTGTGGGGGAGTGATGTTGATGATAAAGTGGGCTGGAAATGGCAATGATAAATGATGGTTTCTATATTGGTTTTTTTGCCCTAAAAAATCTTATGAGCCAGTGGTTAGTCTGTGGACTCACAGCTGCTTTCTTCTAGTTGGTTGATGTGGCAGATATCTTCTTTGTAAGTGAGCAACAAAATGAAACATGAATGCAGCATCTCCATTTTGTACTGTTTAAAGATACAGTAAGGACTACTTAAATATAATGTTGCCCTAGGGCTCTGTGTGCTCCTGAAAGTCTATTGTGTTTAAGATGTGTATAAAGCCTGAAAGCAATATTGCACCATCAGAGAAAAGATTTTTGCCTAGGCAATGAATGTATGCTTTAGTGTCCTTCCACACTGTCAAATCCTTTGTATTAATGTCTTTTCCCTACCTCCTGTCCTCACCACCTATGATGTAGGTTTTGATGAAAAGGACTCTCTTCTTAAGGTGATTTTGTGATTCATTGAAATTGTATCTTTGGTGGTTTTCTTGCCCCTTTTTAAAATGTTCATTCTTCTAGTTTTTTGGGGCCTCCCTTTTTCTACCACAACAAACATTTTCCCAAGATATATTGGAGAGAAAGGTTATCGTTATCTCGTAAACCAAATCACAATAAAGTGGTAATTATTTCAGGTTAATTTGCAAGTGAAAGTGGAAATTTAACCAACCAACTTTTCCTGAGCACTAAATTATCCCTTTCACAGATGAGAAAGTGAGCTCAAAGGAGGTCAGAAACTTAGTAAAGGATCCAGGTGAGATTTGTCTTCCTCCAAAATCTCATTTAATTTCATGGTCTGGCAATGCTTATCACAGAGGAAATAATTTCTTATAGAAGGGAATTTCTAATAATGGAAATTATGGAACTCTATTTAATACATGGGGTTTGAGAGGTCTTGCAAAGAACTCTCAGATTGCATCATATTTACTTATTCTGCTCTAGGAAAAATCCTACTGCCCGGAATAAACTTTAGTAAAAAGCAAATTCTGCTCCCCTCTCTTCATTAGTGGGGTGGGTGGGAGAGAGACAGAGAGAGAGAGAGAGAGAGAGAGAGAGAGAGAGAGAGAGAGAGAGAGAGAGAGAGAGAAAACCTAGCAGGGAGCAGGAGGTATAGTAGTGTCTCTTCTGCACTGTCTTAAGGTCTTCAGTTTTCTCCCTGCACTCATGGGCTCTGGATCTAAGTTTACTACAGCCTGGAGAGAGTTTATGGTCATGCTCAGCATGGAGGAGCATTTAGAAATCTACGATTTATCTTTCTGAGGGAAGCAGAATGACTCTTCACTGCCCATGAGTATATTTAGGGGTCAGTTGGGGAGGAATGTTGGGTTGAGGTGATGTGCAAAATGGTTAAGAGTATAGAGTCTGGTATCAGCCAGACCTATGTTCAAGCTCTGAACTGTTTATCTTCTTTGCTATTTATTAGCTATGGGACTTCAGGCAAATTACTTAATCTTTTTTCATCTATAAGATGGCCATATGTCAGAGCCTACCTCTTAACCTTGTTGGTGGATTAAATTAGATAATGAATGTAATGTGTCTGACATAGAGGAAATGTTCAGTAAATGTTAGCAAATTTTAAAACACTAATTTAAATAACTCCTGTGTGAGTTCCATGTAATTGTCCCTTTTAGCTATAGTACTAGTGGCATGGCTTGCTTCTACATGACTTGTCCAGAGGAAAGAGTAAAAATAGGTGAGTGTGTGGTGGGGTAGGGTATAACTGGCTAAATAGCACAAATGGTAATATAATCAGTAGTTTCAGAAGAGCACTGGACAATAGAGATTAATAGGAAAAATATGACTAAGTCTTAGACTTAGGACTTTAGCTCTGCTCTGGGAAGGCAAATGTGCTGTTTCCTGAAGTCCTGGTTGTGTGCTTTGTGTTCCAGGATTAGCTCAGCCCCCACTTTGCCCGTCTCTGCAGGGCTGTCATTCTGTGATTCATAACTCAATATTAACTGCAGATGAGGGAGGAGTGGATAAGGGAATTTTCTTTCATGTGACATAAAGTAACTGGGATCAGGGTTTTTCTATAGAAGCATTAATTACCCTTGTCAGTCCAACCAAGAACAAATTTTACTTCAACCAAGGATCATGGTATTTCATTGGCATCCAATGAATGTGCAATGAAAGCTTTGCCATTTATCCATGGGTATAATAAATTTAGAGTCTGTTGTGATTTATGTTTTTCCCTCTTTCTGTTTAAACTGGTATGGTATCTATTAATAATAAGAACACAATTCGGGAATGTGAGACAAGAGGAAGGTTATTAGTGACAAGACTAGCTTGGACCAGTGTATAAGTTTAAGTTTTTTCAGACTTTCCAATTCATTGCCTTTCTTACACTTTTTTCTTCTTTCTGCTTTTCTCTTCATTGATGGTGGAAACTAATGGAATGTCAGAATTGGAAAGAATCTAAGAGATCATCTAATCTTTTAAAAGAAAAATTTGTGAAGACTAAAATTTGGTGGGTGCCTTGACTAGCTTTTACCTTTGATAAGAATATTTTACAACTCTGTGAAGATAAAAGTAAACTGGTAAAAAAAAAAAATCTGATAGTAATACAGTAATTCCTGTCCTTAGAAATGTATCTGGTAGAATGAAATTGATTATCACCCTGTGGATATAGATCAGTTTTTCTAGTTTTGCATTTGTAGATTCAGCATCCCTTATCTGACTACAATTGTGTGACACGTTGAGTTCTCTTTTGAACTAGTAATACCTTACTGGTTTCCTCCTTAAAATCTTGGACACAATTTACATTGGTATGAGTAGTAAGATTTCACCTTTTAAAAAATGATGCTTTAACACTATACATGATGAAATGAGAAAAGAGAAAGTGATATAAACTTTGTGTTACGGTTCGACTCGAATCCATGTCTCCTGTGCCTGTCTCCAGAAACTAGGATTTATGCCATGTATTCTTCTCGAGACCACTTGCCTGTATTCTATACTTCTTACTTCCTAAAACTCTCTTGGTCCTTCAAAATCAGACCATTTGTCCAAAGTACAATTAGATGATAGCTTCAACGTCAACTTGGTATGTACCTTTTTTCCCCTTCAAATCAGATGTGTATAAATTATATAGCAAAAGATTGTGGAGGTGACTATGGTGTGTGCTCTGAGGAGCTATTGAGGTCCTCTCTGTCTCTTTGTCCACATTCCTTCCCCCGTCTACCCAAAAAGCGTCTCCTCATCTGACTGACACTGATGCTTTGAAGCATTCTGTCACACCTAGCACCTCATGATACCTGTTTTTTAGTTTCAGTGTTTAAGAAAACTGGCTTCTACTCTCATGTCTCTTGACTCCTTAGGTATTGAGCCTCAAATATATGTATAGTTCTCCCTTCATACAGGCTACATTTAACAGTCAGAGCTTTCCTAACACTAAAGGTTACAGCTGTTGGAGCCTCTCACATTTACCTCTGGGAATTTTGATTTAGTTTGCCAAGTCGTATTTTTCTACCAGATTTCAGGGGTTATAATTTTTAGAACTTTCTCTCTTTTAATCCATTTGGCATTAAAAATCTTCTTATACTCATCTGTGTAACTCTGGTGCCCAGTCTTCGCCTGTAAATTTTCCTGATAGCTCTAGAAATAATACATCATTTCTCCCCTAGATCTCAGGTTTCTGTCTGGTATAGAGCCAAGTATCTACCAGATTATTTAAGTTCAGCTATAATCATCTCTAGTCATAGGTGGGCAAATATACACAAAGCCTCACATACAATGGTATTACACAACACACTTTGGAGGTACTTAATTTGTATAGATCCTGGCTTTCTACATATTCTTTTCTACATCAAAAAGTAGGTATACACTAGAGTTAGTGTATACCTACTTTTCTATATCCCAGGAGCATTCTTAAACTTCTTAATTAACTTTCTTCCATTTTTCTTCTTCCTTCCTTTCCTTTCTTTTCCCTTCCTTCCTTTCCTCTCTCACTGAGTAAGTACTTACTAAGTTTCTAGTGTGTGCAGCACATTACTAGTTCCATGGAATATACTGTATCATCTAAATTAAAAAATTTCAAGCCAAAGTTTTGGAGGTTACATAGGCTCAGAAAGTACAGAAGATCCCAGGTTTGCCTGGAGATCATTTTTTTTGTTTGTTTGTAAAAAAAAAAAAAAGTTATGAAGGTCATTGTTCAAAATTCCAAAAATTTAGAAAATTTAAAGAGGAAGGCAATCTTTGGGTTGGACCATTAAAAAAAAGTAATCTTTCAGCATTGTTAATGACCAGTGTTTTTGGTATGTTTTTAAAAATACTAATGACTATAATGATAGTAATAGTTTTATACATTTTGAGCATTTTCTATGTGCCTGTCCCTGGATGAGGCATGTTACATATGGTTAACATGATCAAGCTTAGTCTGGGAACCAGAACTAATATCCTTTCCTAGAAAAAAGAAAATCATACACAATGATGGAAGCAAGAAATCCAAGTGAATCAGGCACTTCTAGTTGGTTATCTTCTAGAATTGAGAAAGAACTTTTGAGAGAGATATTTATATATGATATTCTCCAGGCCACGAGGCCAGGACTCAAACTGCTCAAATATCAGCTATATTGAAGTTTTCTATACCCTTTCCTTTTTCATTCTAAAGAATTCAACAGCAGTACAAGTGAACCTTTGGAAAACCCTCCTTGAATTTTACATTTGTGTGAAGCTCCCCCTTATTAAACTATGTTTCTTATGATAATATGTAAGAAAGTGTCATGCTGGATGTGGAAAAATCAGAACCATTATATATTGCCGATGGAAATATAAAATGACAGCTTCAAAACATTACACATAGAGTTACCATATGACCCAGAAATTCCTCCTAAGTATATACCCAAGAGAAATAAAAATATGTGTTCATATAAAACTTGTACACAAATGTTCATAGAAGCATTATTCATAATTGCCAAAAAATGAAAACAATCCAAATGTTCATTGAACTGATAAACAGATAAATAAAATGAACGTATGTATATACAGTGGAATATTAATTATTTAGCAATAAAACAGAATTTAGTTTTCACACATGCTACAACATGGATGAACCTTGAAAACACTATGCTGAATGAAAGAAGCCAGTCACAAAAGACTGCATATTGTGTGATTCTATTTCCTTGAAATTTCCAGGATAGGTGAATTTAGAGAAACAGAAAATTAATTAGTGGTTGCCTAGGGCTGGAAATAGTGTGTGTGTGTGTGTGTGTGTGTGTGTGTGTGTGTGTGTGTGTTGGAGGGAGTATGGAGTGATGGCTAATGGGTAAGTTTCTTTTTGGGGTGACGAAAATGGTCTGGAATTACAGTGTTATGATGGTTTCTTAACTCTGTGAATGTATTAAAACCACAGAAATGTATTCTTTAAATGGGTGAATTTTAGGGTATGTGAGTTGCATCACAACAAAGCTACAAAAAAAACCAAAACAAACAAACAAAAAAACCCCCAGAAGTTTTTAGGACAATAATCTTAAAAGTAAAAACTAAAAAATCCCCACTGTGGTAAAAATTAACCTACCCTAATGGAATTTATATATGAATTGAAAAGAGACAAACTACTAATGAAATAAAATATGAAAAAATCCTATTTAATATATGGATTACCTTCTGTACCAGGACCAAGAGTAGTAATGACATGTAAAGAGACTGAATAAATATTATTGGTTTGGCTGGCTGGAAGTTTGAATTTGAGGCCCTGAGGAATTTTGGGTGGTTATATTATTTTATTTTATTGGAGGTTGGCTGCTACAGAGGTCAAACCCTGGACCTTGGTGTTGAAGTGGTTATTTTAAAGAGATTTGGTCAGGGCTCTAAAATCAATATCAGGAGTTCACTCCTCCTACCCTCAGTTGCTAGCTGTGACCCCTGGCTTTCGTTTCCTAGTTTGTGTGCAATGACAATAATGATGTTCCTCAGTGTGGGGTGTGTGTGTGTGTGTGTGTGTGTGTGTGTGTGTGTGTGTGTGTGTGTGTGTGTGTGATTGAGAGATAGTAAGGGAAAAAAATGACAGAGAACTAAAGATAAAATGATGTAATGCATGTCATACTTCTAGCAGAGTGCCCGGAACATAGCAGGGCTTGTTATTATTTTATTACTAGTATAATTATTATTACTTTTATCTAGGAGAGCACAACTTTATTGCCAGATACAATTTTTAGAACTTCATTTAGAGTAGGAAATAAGTTAATATAACCATTAGAGCTCCACTTGAGCTCCACTGTGTCTAAAAAAACTCTCTTCTTTGCCTCAGAAAATTATTACTTAAAAATTTTTTCTTTCTCAATTTGCACAGTATAAATTGTTTTTATACTCCAATACTTTACCATGAAAGGACTTTTCTTAAGTACACATTTTTAAAAAATCAAGCGCTACTGAGGTGAAATACAAAATTAATAGATAGCTGTGTAAATTAAAAAGCAGCTGAATTTAGTTACTTTTTAGTAGAGAAACAATGATCAGTTTAAAATCAAGGAACAAATCTCTTCTTAAATGATGCAATCAATAGTAAAAATATACTTGTGTAGATAGAGTGAATCTAGGGACTAAGCAATGGAGTCGGGTATAAGAGGAGAGAGAATGAGGTGGAAAAGGATGGGGAAAAATGCAGATGATAACATCAGTGCTTCCCAAAATTATGAGTGTGAAAAATCAAACACATTTAATAAAATGACTAATTTAAAGCTGAAAAAGCAACATATTTGGAACACATGGTTTGAAAACTTTATTGTTTTTCTTTTTTTTTTTTTTCTAAAAAGATGACTGGTAAGGGGATCTTAACCCTTGACTTGGTGTTGTCAGCACCACACTCAGCCAGTGAGCAACCAGCCATCCCTATATGGGATCTGAACCCGTGGCCTTGGTGTTATCAGCACCACACTCTCCCGAGTGAGCCATGGGCCAGCCCCAACTTTATTGTTTTTCAAAAGGGAATTTAGTGGATATTGCAACTCATGTTTTTAGATACAAATATAGACATGTTTTATTATGAGAAACCTAAGTAATTTTCTTTCTTAAAATTCTAAGATGCATGTATTTTTACATTATATTTATATTATATTATATTTCTAAAAATAAAAAGATCATATTGAAAAATTATAGGGATTTTCTTTTCTTCCGAAAGGCTGCTATCAAATCGAAGGTGCCATTCAATGGCATCAGAGAACAAAGGAAATTGGTAAATTTAGTGTTAAATGCTGGTTACAGAATGGAAGTTTCTATTCATTCCTTGTTCATTTTTGTGTCATTAGACAAAGAAATATTCTAGAAATATGTATCAAACATCACAAGTCAGGAAGCTAAGTTGTATTGCCATCTGTGGTAATACACTGGGATATGTTTAATGCCCACTGACATTCTGAACCATATAGAACTGTGCAGTCCAATATGGTAACCACTAGCCACATATGGCTATTTACATTTAAATTAATTGCAATGAAATAGAATTAAACATTTAGTTATCCAGTTATGTGGCTAATGGTTATTGTATTGGGCAGTGCAAATGTAGAGTATGTTTATCATCTCAGAAAGTACTGTGGGACAGTGCCAATATACAAAGCTATCGAAAAGATACTTGGTTTTGCTGATGTACTTACTAGATACCTAAGTTGGTTGAGTTTACTAATAAGGCAGAATTTTGACAATAGCCTAGGCCATCAGTTACATAGAATTCTTTATTCAGAGGCCAAGGAGATGTCCTTAAACTTATCTAGAGCATCACAGACATGAGTTAATAGACTCGGATGAGACAGTACAGAAGAATTATTCATTCACAATACTCACTGAGCACATACTATGTTCTGGGAAGTGTGTTCACTAATCCTAGGTTCACATGATACAAAGAAAACGATACTGTCCTTGACCTTAAGAAACTGTATTAGAGCAGACAGAATTAAATAAGATTATTATGGGACTAATAATAGAACTAGGTTCTGTGGGAACACTGTGAAAGTGATGATTTATTAATAGAAAATGGTTAGAAAAGGAGCATAATTGGGAATCAACTTTATTTTTAAAAAATTGTTCTCTGTTTATGGCACCTAAGAAGAAGGTGGGTTCCTTGCTGATAGGGAGAAGAATTTCATGTAATATTTCTCCTTTATTGCCCACAAAATCTAGCATAATCCTAAAATTCATAATAGACAGTCAATATATCAACTGAATAATTTAGCAGGTACTAATCATTCACCTTCTTTTAGTTATAGATCATTAGAGGATTTTCTTGAAATAATCTCTTTAAAAAAGAGATTAAAAAAAACAAAAGCAAAACAAAGGAGAGAGATGTCAGGATGACTCCTGGAAGTACAGGGTGGTTGTGTGAGCAGAAATTAAGGCAAAGATAATTTTCTCAAGTTTTAATGTATTTTAAACTTACACTTATTTGAATGTCAATGGAAAGGGCCATATAGATATCAAAGGTTCATTTTTTTCCTGCTAATTTTATGATAAACTATAGATGATTGACAGGGAATATAACCAGAAGTTTGAGCTCTACCTGCTAGGTTGGGAGTAGTCTGACTTGGTTGTAATAGAGACCCTGCTGAGGGAAAAAAAAAGGCAGGAACCAGGAAGATGCCATGTAGACTAAGGCAGCTGAGTGGATGGACAGTGGGCATCAGCTGTCATGAACTGACTTATGGATTGGGCAGTTCCAAACCACCATTTTATTTTTATAGTTGTCACCAGATGGATTGTCCAGTTCCTCCTACTTTGTATTAAACGACTTGTCTAATAAATATTCAACAATTAGCACATCCAAACTGTACTTGTTGAGCCTCCTAAACAGCTACTAATGAGGACATTAGTTTTCAATTAACTCTATAAAGCTCTGGGTTTGGACTAGAACATTCATTCAGCACAGGCAAGATATTAGCTTGTTGCTAGACAACCACATGTCCTAGCAGATTTTAGGCTGAGCTCCAGTGATAAGCAAGTATCATACATTTCAGCTCCTAGAGTAGGTCTTATTATCTCCTCCACCTGGACTACTCTAACACCTCTACAGATCTCAGTAGGCAGAGATTTGGAGCAAGCAGCTACTAAGATCAAACAATGGAGTAAAGTATGAAAGAACAGAATACATACTTATACTAAATGAAGAAATGTTAGTGTAGATTGAAGCTAATAAAAATCTCAGCCAAATGGCTAAGAGGACTTCCAGATGGGGCAGATAAATCTGCTCATAGGATACTGGGTATTACTGGGTATTATTTTATGGCTTCATTTTAGTGTCTTTTTTGAATTCACTAGAGTTTCATGATTACTTTATTATTGTTTTAATAAACATTTTCTATGAAAAATATAATTTTCAAGTTTTTTTGTACCTTTCATTTTGTTTCATTATATTCAAGTGTTTCCCATAAATATGCCTGTCATATTACAATGAAACTGATGTGAAAAAATATGGTGTAATACAAATATTACTTTGCTAAAGCAAATTGCTCTGCCTCAGTTACCTATTTAGTTAAATATTTCTATAAATAAACCTTTAAAAGCAGATCACCCAGATTGGGTAAAATGGCCACAAGACAGAGTTGACAAAACTGAAATGGAGCAAATTTTCAGGTTTGCAAATTTTGTGAGGCTTCTCTATGGAATGCCAGGAATGGTTGACCTCAGAGATTGTTGTACAGACTATATATTTATTCCATGAAGCAAGATACAGATCTTGTTTATTCCTTCTCTGTTGTTATGAGTTGAATCACATTTCATGCCCCCCCCCCAGATTCATATATTGAAGTTCCTCAGAATGTAACTGTATGTAGAAATAGGGTCACTGCAGATGTAGTTAGCTAATATGAGTTCATACTGTCATAGGGTCAGTCCCATTCTAATATGACTGGTGTCCTTACAAAAAGGGGAAATTTGGGCACATACATGCGCACAGGGAGAATACCAAATGATGGAGGCAGAGATTAGGGTGATGCTTCTACAAGCCAAAGAACACCAAAGATTGGCAGCAAAACACCAAAAGCTAAGCAAGAGGCATGGAACAGATTTTCTTGTACAGCCCTCAGAAGGAAGAAACCTTGACGAAACCTTAATCTTGGACTTCTAGCCTCCAGAACTGTCAGACAATAAATTCCTGTTGTTTAAGCCACCCAATTTGTGGTACTTTGCTGTGGCAGCCCTAGCAAACTCATATACCTGTAGTAGTAATGTGAGCCAATCAATGCACATTCATTTTCTGGGGTAGTCAGTTATCCCAAATGCTCTAACAGGAAAAGCCTCACACTACTGGCCATACAGCACTTTCAAAATGTAGAGGAGATAGAATCAATAGGCTTAGATGCTGCTGTGAATTCATTTCTGTCATCCATCAATGATACAGCCCTTGTGGCTGATCCGTATCAAATTCATTCCAGCAAGTGATGTTCGATGATATCAAAAGAAGCCACCCTCTCTATTCATTTTCAGGAGTATGCGTCAGCACTCCCTAAAACCCACACTGATCTTTTTCCAATAGCCTCCCGTGCTTTGAGGGAGGGACCTGATAAAAGCCCAATTAAGGAGGTTTGCCATTGACCAGGGCACTTTTCTTTATATAACTAAAAGCAACTAATACATCTTCTGTCCATTAGGGTAAGCCACACCTGCCAGAGGCTCATCAGCAATTAAAAGTTACAAGACACTGCATGTCTCCAGTGGGTCCTGCATAGGAAAGAGAGAAACACACATTAAACTGGAAGAGTGCAGTGTGTTATGATGCTCTTCCCATTTGAATGAAGGCCCTGGTTGAGCTCTGTAGGCATTTAGTGCCAGTGTATTTCTGTCTGGGACTGGTACCCTTCAAAGCAGTTCCCTAGAACTGTCCATTGACCATAGTACGTGCGCAGTAACATTTGTTGAGAGGATCCCTGGATGAATAAATAAATAGAACTAAGTTCCTAGAAGTGAGTTCTAAATTCACTCGTAAGTTCTACCTTTGTTCCTTTTTAAGGACCCTTGATTGGATGTTAGTACTGGTCACTGATCCCACTCTCTCACACACTCACAAACTAAGTTTCGAAATATTCCAGGAAACAAACTTTCTTCTTGGCACAGTCTTGACTTTATGCTATTTCTGTGATTTCTTATTTGGCATCGAGTTGTACTTCATTCCTCAAAATCCACCCAGCTCAACAGTCCACTTAACAGATATGACTGCTTTCTGTGTATACTCGGTTGTTAAAAAAAATTTATGCAAAATTTGGTGGACACATAAACTATAGCACAGATAGAGGACCACCGATTTATTGTTTCTTGAGTTTCAGATTCATTTAATCTCTCCTGAAGGAGCCCTACAAACTTTTCAGTTTATGTTATCAATTAACCACTCTGATCATTGCCATGTGTGTATTGAGGTATTAGAATAAACGCACACATCCAGCATCATTCTCTACAGCTAAAGCAGCAATGATGGAGACTGGAGGTCAGGATTCACAGCTGTGACCTCCAGAGAAATGGCAGCAGTGAAACAGCGGGAACATAATGCCAGCAATTTTTGCCTGGTTATTCTTCTGCTAAGAAGGGTATGATTAATCAATGTATCTGGCCATTTTCTCTCTTAATCCAGGCAGCTGGATCCTTATAACTCTCTTCTTTGACACGGTGAGTGATAGTGCTCTGCCATTTGAAGGACAGGGAGTGACAGAGATTTATGGGAAGAGAGAGGCCAGGTTGTCTTAGACTTTGAACACAATAAAGAGGGCACAAAGTACCCATCATTAATACATGTGTTTAGCCTTGTTTATCAAGTTTATGTGTTCTCTTTGGTATCTTTTTAAAACACAGTTTGGATAGGATCTAAACTGAAGCTAGAGGGTGAAGGGGGGCAAATTATGGCCTGAATTAGAGCCAACACAAGGTGATGATCTACCTCATGGCCTTGATCCTCTCATCTGAGAGAAACATAAAAAGTGAGAAAACCATGGTTCTCAGAGACAGGTGCACCTGGATCAGAATCCCATATCTGCCACTCACACGCTATATCTCACTGAAAAACTTATTCAGACTCTCTCAGCAACTCAATTTCCTTTCATCTAAACTGAGGCTAGTAAGAGTACCTTTCTCCCACATTTTTTGGTACGTATTTTGAGACCGCATATGTTAAATAAGATAGTATATTAGAAAGTACCTGCCAGAGTGCTTGGCACCATTCAGGTGTTTAGTTGTTAATCTCTTTTTCTTCTTTCTTTATAACAAACCAGGATGCTGGAAATGTTCTCTCTGACTCATACAGCTCTGCTTGCAAAACACTGCCGCCTTTAAACCAGAAACACATCAACAAAGAAAATCCAAACTGGACAAATCTGCATGTTCTTTTAAAATCAATAAAAATAAACTTCACCTTTATGGGACCTTTAACTGATCAATGACAAAGACCCAGATGCATTCTTTAGCCAAAGTATGATTGTTATAGAGTGATCTGGAAGAGAGATGGGTATTTTGCTAAAATACAAATGTTGTAGATGCTTGGGCACGTAAGTATGCCTATCCAGTTACTGCCTGTCTGCTAAAAACCAATGTCTTTTTTAAGACCGGGATTTGGCAAATAATCTGAAGATATAGGCATTTAGACAGAAGATCCTCAAGGACCTTGTGCTTTTTGTAACTTTTCTCTCACTTAGCATAGTGCTGGCCAACAGGAAGTAAATTCTCACTGATCAGAATTGAATGAATCAAAATACAGAGTAAAAGAAGAAGATGAGTCAGAGAGGAGTGAGAGGAACCAGGGTTTGAATAGAGAAGTAAAAGGAAGAGGAAGGAGAGCTCGGTGTGTGCAGATAGCAACTGCTCTGGGGATGGGAGCCGCTTGGAAATGTAGGCCTACTACAGTCCAACAAGCCACGTCTGAAACATTAGCTGTAAAGATCCCATGTTATATTGCCCTGTGAAAGAAGAAGGGGATCTAATTGTATTTGGCTGTTCATGTTAGCCTCCTCACTTCCTTCTGGTCTTTGTTCAAGTGTCAACTTATCAATGAGATCTTCTTTGAAAACCCTACTTAAAATCCATTATATCCTTTCCCCTAACCCACCCTCATTATTTTTCAATAATTAAAAAAATTATTATTTAAATTTTTCTCTATAGCATTTATCATCATCCAGCATACTGTACTCCCTTTATAATGTTCAATCTGTAATTGCAGGGGGATTTTTTTTTTCTCAATGTTATATCTCTAGCAACGAAAACAGTGTCTGACGCATAGCAGATGCTCAGCATGTGTGGAGTAAGTGAATGAGTAAATGAATTAATGGATGAATGAATTAATGGATAGTTGAGTGTCTATTGCAACCTTAGTACTCTGCTAAGTGGGTACTGGGAATATTAAAGACAGTAAAGCAGGCTCCCTGCCCTCAAAGTGATTGTAAAGACAGACAAGTAAAACAACAGTCTCCAAAAATTATGATTAGTGTGCTGCTGAGTGTTACAGTAGAGGTAAGTGTGGGTTTCTGTGGGAACATAGAGGAGGGACCTCTAACCTCAGCTACATTAGTACATGAGAAGCTCAGATAAGCCTTCCTTGGATAAATAAAGTCTGAGCTGGGACATCGGTAGAAATTAGCTCGGTACTAAGAAAAAAATAAAAAGTCCCCAACCCAGCAACAGAAATCTTAGGTATGCACAGCTATGCTTTGAAAGATTAAATGCAGTGATCAATTAACCAAAAGTGGTTGGCAGCTTAGCTCAGTTGGTTATAGCGTAGTGTTGATAACACCAAGGTCCAAAGTTAGCTGCTAAAAAATAAAAAAATGTTTAAAAAATTTTAAAAAAGAAAGAAAAAAAAAAAAGTTGACCAGAAGTATAAACCTAACTGGTTTATGTGTACCTCTGATCATGCAGGCCTTCACAGGTGAGGAGAGACTGGCATCAGAGCTGTGATATAGTGATACCTTCCAAAGCTGAACATTTAAGATGAGGCCCTAGATTAGGCACTCAAAAAGAAAGGCAGATGCCCCGTGGCAAGAGAAGTCAAAGAAGGTAATCTTGAATTCCATTTCCCTTCCTAAAGAATACTCAGGAATATTTATATCTCAATGAAGAGATTGTCTAATTATTTTAGAAGAAGTAAAACTGTATAGCTTTTATGCTGACTGTAAAGATATCACCTATGTAAGAAGATAAAAATATCATCTTCTTTGAGTCCCTGGTGTGTTGGAGTCGGCTATTTGGCTTATGAGAGCCAATTTTTAAATGTTCAGGAATCCAATGAGCTAATTGTTAAATATCCATTATTAAAAATCAAATCATATAAACTTTTGCTGAATGACACAAACCGAATGTCTGTGTCACCCCTGAAGTTATATGTTGAAATTTAATCCCCAATGTGATGGATTTTGGAGGTGGGACCCTTGGGAATTGATTAGATCATTAGGGTGGAAGCCTCATGAATGGGACTAGTGGCCTTATAAAAGAGGCCCCAGAAAGTGTCCTCATCCCTTCCACCACGTGAAGACACAGCTAGAAAGTATCATCTGTGAACCAGGAAGAAGGTCCTCACCAGACACCGAATCTACTGATGCCTTGATCTTGGACTTCCTAGCATCCAGAACTGTGAGAAATAAATTTCTGTTGTTCATAAGCCACTTAGCCTTTGGTATTTTGTTACAGCAGCCCAAACAGACTAAGACAAATTTCAATTAAATAAATAATATTAAAACAAAGATAATGAATACTCCAAACTTATCAGTTCCTACTTGTTTTACTAGATTTTACTATTTGCTCTGCTTTTGAGAAAATTTATATCTATTGTATGTGTATGATGGAAATACTCATACTACGTGTGCTACTGTGCATCTCTTCTCAAAACTGTGTTCAGCAATGTCATGTTGGTAGCTAGAAATTAGCCATGGTGGGATTATTTACAGCATAGAAACTGGCAAATGCTATGAATCAAGTGTTCCCCACCCCACCCCCAACCAAGAGATGGTCATTAAACATTTTCTAGCACACCTGTGCTCGGAGCCCAAAGACCTAATCTTGTTGAGGGTCTGAGCAGACCTGTGCAATAACTGTGGTTGCTCAATACCTCTTAAGTGCTTTTCTTACATTTAGGTTTTTTCCTGTATTAGAGTCCTACAAGCCTCTCCCAGCCTCCTGTGCCACTAGGCACAGGCATGTGGCTAAGAAGGAGATGCTGCCTCCTTCCTATGGGAACCCCTTTCCCTGGCAGGCTTGATGGAATGTGGTAGAGGGATATGGTGAGTCAGGGACCGTGGTGGGGCTGCTCCCATGGTTTCTATGGATCTCCTATGCTGTGAGAACTACACTGTCTGTGTGTACCCACTATGGGCAGATCACACCTTCAGGGAACCAGTGGAGTGATCTGGCTCTTATGCAGGACTAGTCAACCACAGAGTTGAGCTTTAGCCTGATTTTCTGGCTGTGAGCTTTTGGAGATCCTGTGATCTTCCTCTTTAATCAATTTATCTTCTGCTTGAAATACCTAGATGGTTTCTGAGGTTTGAAACAAAGAAGCTGGATTAAGGCAGCAGCTTATTTCTATTTTAGCACACATAAATGAACCTATAAGTGTTTAAAATTTGATGTTGTAGAAAAGATACAATTATATTGCATAGATTAAAACCTTTACTACCAATTTATTTTATTTTTGTTAAAAAGTTGAAAAATATAGGAGTATGTATTACCCATGACCACCACTGCTAACAGTTAATATTTCTTCCTTCCTCCTTTACTATGCAGTATATATTTTAATAAGAGCAAGCTCACAGTGTTTATATTGCCTTGCATTATACTACATTGGTGGCATTAGTTATATACATTTAACAGGTATTACCCTCATTTGTCTGTCTGAATCAAAATTGGATTTATTTTTCAATTTAGATATAGCTTATATGAGGATTTCTTTTGAATCAGTTTCTTCTGAAACTTTGTTAAGATAAGCTTTTGATTTTTGGAAGACAGTCTGATGTCTTGGAACAAGCATGGCCTTTGAAATTCATTTATTCATTGAGTCATTTATTTAACAAATGATTATTGAATGTCTATCACATGCAAGACTGTTTAAGTGCTGAAGATATGGCAGTGAGTAAATAGAAATCATTGCCTTCAAGGAGCATATGCCATCATCCCTTGCTATCCATGGGGGATTGGTTCCAGGACCCCCACCACCTCATATCAAAATCTGTTCCCATTTAAGTCTCTGATATAAAATAGCATAGTGTTTACATGTAACTTATGCACATCCTCCCCTATATTTTAAATTATCTTTAGATTACTTATAATACCTGATACAATATAAATGGTATGTAAATAGTTGTTATACTATAGTGTTTTTTATTTGTATTATTTTTAATTGTTGTATTTTTCTTTTCCAAATATTTTTGATCTGCAGTTGGTTGAATCCACAAATGTGGAACCTGTAGATAGGAAAGCTGACTGTACTTTGAGGAGGGAGATGGACAATACAGATAATGAGTAAGTAAATTATAGGTATGGAAAAGGTGATTAGGTCCCATGGAGAACAACAAAGCTGAGCAAGGAAAATGGGGAGTGGGGAAGGTGCTTACAGTTGTAAATGGGGTGGTTTATTAAGACTCACTGTGAAGGCTAATTATAGGTGTCAGCCTGATTAGATTAAGTAATACCAAGAAACCTGGTAAAACTATCTTTTTAGGTGTCCATGAAGGTGTTTCCAAGAGAAATTAGTATGAGAGCCTGAGTGGACTAGGTGGGAAAGATCTGCCCTCAATATGGACGGGAGCCATCCAATCTGCTGGGGGCTCAGAGAGAACAAAAATGGAGAAAAAAGGTGAATCACTCTATCTGCTGGAGCTGGGATACACTCTTCTCTCCTGTTCATGGACATCAGAGTTCAAGACTCTTCAGCTTTTGGGTTCCAGGATTTACACCAATGACACCATTGGCTTCCCTAGTTCTGAGGCTTCAGAGTCGGACTGAGTCACCCTACCAGCATCCTGTTTGCAGATGGCCTGTCATGGGACTCCTCTTCACAATTACATGAGCCAATACCCCTAATAAATCCACTCTCAAATATTTATAAACATATCCTATTGGTTCTGTCTTTTTGGAGAACTCTGACAATACAGTCACTGACAGTGTAGAAATCAAGCCAGGTGTCACTCTGACTTCTAGAGAGCTTAAAATGTCTGTTTACCTAGACAGATTTGCCAACAAAAACATACAACTGGGACATTTCTATTGAAACTATTTTTGTACAAGCAAGTTTTAAAAAAATGGTGAATTAACAAAATTAAAGACAAAATAAAATTTAAGAGTGTTGTCTGTGAACCAGGATCATGTTAGAAATAAAGACTCTCAGGCCCCACCTCAGTTCTGCTAAATCATAATATACCTTTGACAGGATCCATAGCTGATGCATATGCACAATAAAGTTTGAGAAACAGTACTATATACTAAGGAGAAGGGTAAGAGAAAAATCTAGGAAATAATTAAGAAGCTTTTTCTATACTCCTGGTGAGAGTTAATAATAGCATGGACCAGGGTAGTATCAGGAGAAGTGGAGAGAAGAAAAACTGGATGTGAGGTGGATGAGAAAGGACAAACCAAGACTGACTCCACAGTTTTTGGCCTGAGCAAGTGGAAGAAAGAAGTTCTCATTAACTGAGTTGGGGAAGAAAACAGGTGGAGCATATACCGTCAAATTATGTTTGAGATGTGTGATGGCTAATCTTATGTGTCAACTTGGAGGCTGTTTTTGGATGAGATTAACATTTAAATTAATAAACTTCAGGTAAAGTAGATTGGCTTCCATAATGTGGGTGAGCCTCACCTGATCAGTTGAAAGCCTGAGTAGAACAAAAAGACTGGCCCCACTGAACAAAAGGGAATTCTCCAGCAGAATGCCTTCAGTCTGGAATTGTACCTTTAGCCCTTTGCAGGCTCCAGGCTGCCAGCCTTTGGACCAGAATAGTGCCATTGACTCCCCTGGCTCAAGCCTGCCAGTCCACACTGCAGATTTTTACTTGCCAGCCTCCAGAATAGTGTGAGCCAATTCCTTATAGTAAGTCTCTTTCTGTATATGATGTGTGTTTATATGTATAGTTGACCCTTGAACGACATGGGTTTGAACTGTGTAGGTCCACTTATGTGGATTTTTTTCAATAAATATGGTTGGCCCTCCATATCACAGGATCTACACCCACAGATTCATCCAACCACAGATGGAAAATACAGTATTCACCAAGATGCAGAACCTGTGGCTACGGAAGGCCAACTTTTTGTTTTTATGGGTTCTACAGAGCTGACTTTGGGATTTGAGGACCTGTGAATTTTGGTATCCACAAGTGGGGGAGCAGGAGGGGTGTCCTGGCACCAATCCTTCATGTATACCAAGGGGCAACTAGATATATATATATAAAGAAATTTATTCCTACTGGTTCTATTTCTCTGCAGAACCCAGTCAAGATGTTCCACAGTTATTTAAGTCTAGGGTTTAGGGAGAGACCCAGCCTGGACATAGAAAATTGAGAATCAGAGGCCCAAGATCCATGGAGACCAAACGCCCTGCAATGCCACCATGCAACCCATCAGGTAGGCCTTGCCACCACCTCCCTACTCCATCCCCAGCCCAGCCAAGTGCACGCCGATCAGAGAGGTGCCCCACTGGAGAGGCCCAAGAGCCACAGAGACCACAGCAGGTAGGCGTGACCCAGCAGGTAGGCCTTGCTGTTGCCGCCTGACTCCATCCCTAGCCCAGCCCAGTGTACACCGACCAGAGAGGCGCCTCCCCGGAGAGGCTCAAGACCTGAGACAACCACACATCTGAGGCACCAGTGAGCGACTGAGAAGACACTGAGGCAGCGGTGCCAAATTGGCAGCCCAGCAGCATCCTAGCCAGACAATAGTGTTGAACCAGTGGACCATGAAATCCCCTGCCACAATGAATAAACATCAAATGAAAGATACCAGAATTATGAAAAATCAAGAAAGTACACCACCAAAGGATAATAACTCTCAAGCTCTAGATCCTATAGAACAAGAAGCCCTTGAAATGTCTGACAAGGAATTTTGAGTGATAACTCTAAGGAAACTAAATGAGATACAAGAAAACTCAGCTACACATCATGATGAAACGAGGAAAAGTATACAGGACCTGAAAGAAGAAATGTACAAGGATTATTTCAGTGCCCTGAAAAAGAATGTAGAAGAGCTTGCTGAACTAAAGAACTCATTCAATGAAATAAAAAACACAACAGAGAGTTTAACCAGCAGGCTTGCAGAAGCAGAAGAGAACTTCTGACCTTGAAGATGGGCTATTTGAAATAACACAGGTAAGACAGAAAAGAAAAAAGAATTAAAAACATTGAAGAAAATCTGAGAGATATCAACCTTAAGTGCTCAAATATCCGAGTCATGGGTATTCCAGAAGGGGAGGAAAAAGGAGATTGCATTGAAAACATATTCAACAAAATAGTGGCAGAAAACTTCCCAGCTGTAGGAAAAGACACAGGTCTTCAGATTCAGGAAGCTCAAAGATCCCCGACTGTACTCAACCCAAAAAGGTCTTCTCCAAGACATGTTAAAGTCAAATTGGCAAAACTCAAGACAAAGAGAGAATCTTAAAAGCTGCAAGAGAGAAGCATCAAATCACCTATAAGGGAGCCCCCATCAGATTAACATCAGACTGTTCATCATATACCCTAAAAGCCAGAAAGGAATGGGATGATGTATTCAAAATACTAAAAGACAGAGATTGCCAGCCAAGAATACTCTACCCTGCAAGGCTATCCTTCCAAACTGAAGGGCAAATAGTATGTTTCTCAGACAAACAAAAACTGTGGGAGTTCACTATCACACAATCACCCTTACAAGAAATTCTCAAAGGAATACTGGGTTTGGTACCTGAAAAATAACTACCACTGCCATAAAAACTCAAAAAAAATCAAAACCCCCTAATAAAATAAAAATACCAACAATGAAGATGAAAAAAAAAGTTTATCGACAACCCAAGGCACCAACAAATACAGAAAACAAACAGTAAATCAGAAAGGAACAAAAGACACTTAAGACATCCAAACAAAAATCAGTAAAATGCTAGGATTAAATCAACACTTTTCAATAACAACTCAATGTAAAAGGATTAAATTCCCCAATCAAAACACACAGACTGGCTGACGGATTAAAAAAGAGGACCCAACTATATGCTGCTTTCAAGAGACCCACCTCACCTATAAAGACTCACATAGACTAAGAGTGAAAGGATGGAAAAAGATTGACCATGCAAACAGAAATGAAAAATGAGCTGGGGTAGCTATTCTTATATCTGATAAAACAGACTTTAAACTAAAAACCATAAAAAGAGATAATGAGGGCCACTACATAATGATAAAAGGATTGATCCTTCAAGAAGACATAACAATCATAAATATATATGCACCCAATGTCGGAGCAGCCAGATTTATAAAGCAAACTCTATTAGACCTAAAGAAGGAAATAGACACTAATACCATAATAGCAGGGGACCTGAATACCCCACTATCAATATTGGACAGATCATCTAGGCAAAGAATCAGCATAGAAAAACAAGATCTAAACAACACTCTAGACCAATTGGAATTGGCAGATATCTACAGAACATTCCTTCCAACAACCTCAGAATATTCACTCTTCTCATCAGCACATGGATCATTCTCCAGGATAGATCACATATTAGGTCACAAATCAAGTCACAACAAATTCAAAAAAGTTGGAATTATCCCATGTATTTTATTAGACCACAATGGATTAAAGTTAGAAATCAATAACAAACAAAATTCTGGAAACTATACAAACACATGGAAATTAAACAGCATTCTACTTAATGACATATGGGTCCAAGAAGAAATCAAACAGGAAATCAAAAAATTTATTGAAGCTAATGAAAAAAATGATACATCATACCAAAATCTGTGGGATACTGCAAAAGCAGTACTAAGGGGGAAATTTATTGCATTAAATGCTTACTTCAGAAGAATGGAAAGATAGCAAGTGAACAACCTAATATTTCGCCTTAAAGAACTAGAGAAACAAGAACAATCCAAACCCAAAGTTAGCAGATGGAAAGAAATCATTGAGATCAGAGCAGAACTTAATGAAGTTGAAACCCCCCAAAAATACAAAAGATCAGTGAATCAAAAAGCTGGTTTTTCGAAAAGATAAATAAAATTGACAAACCATTAGCACAGCTAACTAAAAAAAGAAAAGACCCAGATAAAAAAATTAGAAATGAAAAATGTGGTATTACAACTGATACCTCTGAAATACAAGGAATCATTTGAGACTACTATAAACAATGATATGCCAACAAATTTGAAAATCTGGAGGAAATGGATAAATTTCGGGACACACACAAACTACCGGAACTGAGCCAAGAAGATGTAGAAAATCTGAACAGATCAATAACAATAAAGAGATTGAAGCTGTTATCAGAAGGCTCCCAACAAAGAAAAGCTCAGGACCAGATGGATTCACAGCAGAATTCTACCAAACATTCAAAGAGGGATTGACACCAATTCTCTACAAGCTATTTCAAAAGATAGAAGCAGAGGCAATTCTCCCAAACTCATTCTATGAAGCAAACATCACCCTTATATGAAAACCAGGTAAAGATACAACTAAAAAAGAAAACTACAGGCCAATATCCGTGATGAATATAGATGCAAAAGTCCTCAATAAAATACCAGCTAACAGAATACAGCAACAGATATGCAAAATTATACACCATGATCAAGTGGGATTCATCCCAGGGATGCAAGGTTGGTTCAACATATGCAAATCAATAAATGTGATACACCATCTCAATAAAATCAAACACAAGGACCATATGATCATCTCTATAGATGCTGAAAAAATATTTGATAAAATTCAACACTCATTCATGATAAAGACTATCTACAAGTTAGGTATAGATGGAAAGTATCTCAACATAATTAGCCATATATGATAAACCCACTGCCAGTAACATCCTGAATGGGGAAAAGCTGAAAGCTTTTCCTTTAAGAACAGGAACTAGACAAGAATGCCCACTCTCACCACTCCTATTCAACATAGTGTTGGAAGTACTAGCCAGAGCAATCAGAGAAGAGAAGGAAATAAAGGGCATCCAGATTGGAAAAGATGAAGTCAAACTGTCCCTCTTTGCAGATGACATGATCCTATATATTGGACAGCCTAAAGCCTCTACAGAAAAACTCTTGGAGTTGATACATGATTTCAACAAAGTTGCAGGATATGAAATCAACACACAAAAATCAGTAGCATTTCTATTCTCCAATAGTGAACATGCAGACAGAGAAATCAAGAAAGCTTGCCCATTTACAATAGCCACCAAAAAAATAAAATACTTAGGAATTGAGTTAACCAAGGATGTGAAAAATGAGAACTACAAACCACTGCTGAGAGAAATTAAAGAGGACACAAGAAGATGGAAAGATATCCCATGCTCTTGGATTGGAAGAACCAACATTGTAAAAATGTCCATACTACCAAAAGTGATATACAAATTCAATGCAATCCCCATCAAAATTCCAATGACATTTTTCTCAGAAATGGAAAAACCTATCCAGACATTTATATGGAATAACAAAAGACCACGCATATCCAAAGCAATTCTGAGCAAATAAATAAATAAATAAATAAATAAATAAATAAATAAAGCTGGAGGCATAACACTACCTGACTTTAAACTATACTACAAAGCTATAATAACCAAAGCAGCATGGTACTGGCATAAAAACAGACACACTGATTAAAGGAATAGACTAGAGAATCCAGAAATCAACTCACATACCTACAGCCATCTGATCTTTGACAAAGGCACCAAGCCTATACACCGGGGAAGAGACTGCCTCTTCAGCAAATGGTGCTGGGATAACTGGATATCCATATGCAGGAGAATGAAACTAGACCCATACCTCTCACCATATATGAAAATCAACTCAAAATGGATTAAAGAATTAAATATACATGCTGAATCAATACAACTTCTTAAAGAAAACATAGGAGAAACACTTCATGAAGTAGGACTGGGCACAGACTTCATGAATATGACCCTAAAAGCATGGGTAACTGAAGGAAAAATAAATAAACGGGATTATATCAAACTAAAAAGTTTCTGCACAGCAAAAGAAACAATTAACAGAGTTAAAAGACAACCAACAGAGTGGGAGAAAATATTTGCAAAATATACATCTGACAAAGGATTAATATCCAGAATATAGAAGGAACTGAAACAGCTTTACAACAAAAAACAAGTAACCCAATTAAAAAATGAGCAAAAGAGCTAAATAGGCATTTCTCAAAGGAAGATATACGAATGGCCAACAGACACATGAAAAAATGCTCAGCATCACTCAACATTTGGGAAATGCAAATCAAAACCACACTGAGATACCATCTAACCCCAGTTAGGATGGCTAATATCCAAAAGACTGTGAATGATAAATGCCGGCAAGGTTGTGAAGAAAAAGGAACTCTCATACATTGTTGGTGGGACTGCAAAATGGTGCAGCCTCTATGCAAAATGGTATGGAGGTTCTTCAAACAATTGCAGATAGATCTACCATATGACCCAGCTATCCCACTGCTGGGAATATACCCAGAGGAATGGAAATCATCAAGTCGAAGGTATACCTGTTCCCCAATGTTCATCGCAGCACTCCAAGAGTTTGAACCAGCCTAGATGTCCATCATCGGATGAGTGGATACGGAATATGTGGTACATCTACACAATGGAATACTACTCAGCTATAAAAACGAATGAAATACTGCCATTTGCAATGACATGGATGGACCTTGAGAGAATTATATTAAATGAAACGAGTCAGGCACAGAAAGAGAAATATCACATGTCTCACTTATTTGTGGGAGCTAAAAATAAATAAATATACAAATAAACTTGGGGGAGAGGGAAGAAGACATAACAACTACAATTCCTTGAAGATGATATGACAAGCAAACAGAAAGGAGATTGTTGGGAGGGAGGGGGGAGCAGGAGGAGGGAGGGAGATTTCAGTAATAGGCCACAATAATCAACCACATTGTATATTGACAAAATAAAATAAAATTAAAAAAACAAAAAAAATCAAGAATCACCAGCATATAATCTGAATTTAAAGTCATCAGATTAAATAAAATCATTAAAGAAGTAAAGTAGATGAAGTGAGGAAGGCAAAAACATAACTTCTAGGGCCCTCCCATGTTGAGGTTGGAGAGAAAAGAAGAAACCAGCAAACCTGAAAAGGAGGGGCCAGGGAAGAAGAGGAAAACCAGGTGAATGATGGCCTGGAAGCCAGCTGAAGAAGTGTTGCAACAACAAGGTTGTGATTAATGAGTCTAATGCTATGGGCAAGTTAGGGAGGATGCGAATCAGCTGTGACAAGGGAGAGCTCTCCCATGACCCTGATAAGGGCAATATCCATGGAGGGGGGGTGGTTTGGAAACCTGACTGGAGTGATTTTAGGGGAGAATGGAAGGAGAATGACTGGACAGTTAGATTTGTGTGTTTGTGAATCTTTTATTATTTTTATTATTATTTTAAGTTAGTAGACTATTTTTATAGCAGTTTTAGGTTTACCAGAAAAACTGAGCAGGAAGTGGAGAGTTCCCATATACTTCTCACCTCCCACAGTTTCTCCTGTTCTTCACATCTTGAATTAATGTGGTGCATTTGTTACAAGTGATGAATAAATATTGATACATTATGATTAACTAAAGTCCATAGTTTACATTAAGGTTCACTCTTGGTGTTGTACAGTTCTATGGGTTTTGACAAATCTGAAATGTCATGTATCCACCATTGCAGTTAAATTTTTTAATCATGGGTCAACTGCTATTAGCTGTGTGACCTTAAGCAAATTACTTCAAACTGAGTATCCATAAATTCTTATAGTTAAATAAGATAATACAGATGAAAATGCTTAAGAGAAATACTGGCACCTATTAAATGCTAATTTCCTTCCACTCTCTTTTGAATAAAAACCAGGAGATATAGCCAAATACCTATAGTTTTATTAAAGTGTAACTTTGTAATTCTACAATAACTTAATGTTTCCTGCATAATGCTACTTTTAAAAAATTTCAGGACATGTATCTTCCACAAATAACTGTTTTACTACCATAATTTTTAGTATTTGGTTCAGATAACTCTTTTGGCTGAAAGTGATAAAAAGGCCAAGTCATCAGTTTATCTATATATGGGGTCAGTTAGTTTTACAATAAGAAAAATGGTTACTTTGCCACAGATAACACGTCTCACCAACCCTGGCCATCCATCTCTAAGACTGAAAAGGCCTCAGCTCGAGTGAGCAGACTTCCCAGTGCGATCTCATCACATTTAGAGAAACAAGAAAATGCTACAAGGCTTTCAAACAGTAGAACACGTTCTTAAGTGGAAGCCATTTCCGTGTAGTTTTTGGTAGGAGTTTAAACATTGCATGTGAAGTTAATTAGATAAGCTTTAAAGACCCTTTCAACCTAATACTTCACAAAATGTATTTAAAAGCTAGTAAAATAAGTAAGTGTGAAATTCTGGGTTCAGAGAACCTTACTATTAAGGGAGAGGAGAACTGACTATTGAAAGTAAATCTATTTGAAAACTTGAAGAAGTTTTGACTTGACGGAGCAAAAGAAATGTGAATACTTCTGTAGGCTCTACCAAAGGGAGATTTTTGTTTGGTTTGATTCTGGAAGCTGTAATAATCTTTTATTTCATGGAATCAAAATCTGTTTTGAAAAGAAACAGTATTTTTGGAAAATATCTAGTTTGTGGAATGATGCAGCTAATGACTAGGCTAAGTTGAGCTGATTTAATAAGAATGTAAAAATGGAAACGATTTTTTTTTTCTCCGCTCTTCTGAAAAACGCATTAATTATATACTGTCTTCAGGAATTAGGAGTGGAAGTCCGATAATAGCTGTTAGGTGTCAAATTGACACTAAATCTTGATATGGAGGAAGAGTTAACTAAGAGTGAGCATGTTAGTAAAGGTGGCATTAAGAGCACAGAATGGGACACAATCCATCTCCTAGACAGAATAAGTTAGGTCAGAGCAGTTTTGGTAGCAGCCCAGGATTTGGAGGGATTCAGTGTTGGACAAGGGAGGACAGAGTGGGCAGAGGTTTCACAGTAATATGGATGAGAGTTTCAGATAAAAACTAGATAAGATACAGGGTCATTTATGATGGTTAATCTTAGGTGTCATCTTGACTAGATTAAGGAATACCTAGGAACCTGGTAAAGCATTGTTTTTGGGTGTGTCTGTGAGAGTGTTTCCAGAAGAGATTAGCATGTAAGCCTGAGTGGACTGGGTGGGAAAGATCTGCCCCCAATATGGGCAGGCACCATCCAATCCACTGGGGGCCAGGAGACAACAGAAACAGAGGAAAAGGGGAATCGCTCTATCTGTTCTGCTGACGCTGTGATACACTCTTCCCTCTCATGCTCAGACAACTGAACTTGAGACTCTTCAGCCTTTGGGTTCCAGGACTTATACCAGCGGCACCCTGGCTCTCAGGCCCTTGGCCATGGACTGAGAATCACACCATTCGCTTCCCTGGTTCTCAGGTTCTCATTTTGACCAATTGCCCAGTTTTCAAGGGTAGAGCCCTCTACCAGGTAACTCACATAGTTAAGTTTCCATTTGCTCAATGATTCATATAACACCTTCATGAGTTTTGGCATATGTAAGTACCACCATATGATAATGTACTTAATATATTTTCTTCTATAGGATGACTTTTTAAAAACCTTAAATAAACCTGTGTAAAAGGAAACTTTATATCACTATTTTAAATGGAAATTCTTTCACCATAAAAAGAAGGTAACTATAAATATAAATATAATGGAAACAAGGCAGTGTTATTAAACTGTAGCTAATTACTCTTGTATTTTTGCTCTTGTATTTTTGTATTGCTCTGATATTCATATCCACTTCCAATGTATTAAATGGGAGATTACTTTGGTGTTGGACCACTGATGAAGACTAGTACCAAACTGAGTATCTCTCACCAATCAGAAGAGCACAAGAAAAATAGAAAAAAATACAATAACTTTTTTCACTACATTATTTAGTGTTATTCCTTGTCCTGTCTAGGCACAATGTGAAAACTTCTCATAAACCACCCAAGATTATCTCATGTATCACTCAAAATCATCTTGAATATCACATTTGGGGAAACATTACTCTAGAATAAAATTTATAAAATCTGGGGTGAGAATTTTCAAATGTTTGTGTGTAAACTTCTACTGATCTATGAAAGCATTGTTGCTGGTCCATATTGAAATAAAAATTAAGGAGAACATGCAAATTTTTCTTAATATTAAGCTCATTTAACTTATGATTATTATGAGATTGTGCCTTATTTTTTAATGTTAGAATGTTTACTCATATGAAATGATGATAGAGGATAATTTTTCTTTAATTTCATTTTTAAAACATATAAACAATGGCCTTCCCTGTTTTGGGAAAATTTTTTTAGGATTGGTCAACACCATACTTTTGGAAACCTCTGATCTAGACTTTTAACCTTGAAAGTCTGTGGATTCTCTACTTCTCCTTGTGCTGCCTTTGCATACCAGGATCTTCTTGCTACGTCGTGAGAGAGTACCCCAGAGAAGCAGCCACTAGTTTATCTGTGGAGCTACCTTATAGAGGCAGAAAGAAGAGAAAAAATTAGTCCATAAATGGTGACTGCCTCTGATGAGTGAGAACACATGGGTCAGATAGCTTCGTTGTCTTCCTAGAGCCTATGGTATCTGGGTCAACGGGGAGGTTACATTCTTGCATTTGGATTTGAAGCTGTCCATGTGGCTCATGGCCTTTAGAAGACTCTGATGGCCCAGTCTTTAGTCTTCTCATCACTTGAGGTGCTAGAGGCAGAGATCTTGGCAGGAAAGATCACAACAAAAAAACTCTTTAGATTCCTCAAATTATATTTACGTGCTGACTAAGGTTACAATGCTTGTTTAATTTAGAAATTAGAATTGAAATCCAAAGGCACAGGCATGCCTTTAAAAATGTTGGCATGAAGTTAGCTATACTATCCCCATCTTACCCTATTGATGTCTTTAGGTTCTCTAGTGCTGTTTTCTGTTTCCTTTCTGATTTTGGAAATTTGTTACCTTTTTCTTTTTTTTCTGGTCAAAGTTACTAAAGTTTTATTAATTTTGTTGATAGAAGTACACTCTTTTAGTTTGTTTTTTGCTCTATTGTTTTTCTGCTCTCTGTATCATTGATTTCTGCTCCAATTTCTATTATTTTCTACCTTCTACTTACTCTTGATTTGATTTTTCTCTTCTTTTTCTAGCTTCTTGAAGTTGAAATTGTTCGAATCTTCTTTCTAATATAAGGCTTTAAAACTATACATTTTTCTGTAAGCACAGAATCAGCTGCATCCCTGTATCGTATATATTTTTAAATTTTTATATATTACGATGTTTTGACATCTTAAAAATCGAGCTGGGGAGAGACTGGCAGTCCTGGGACTAGCCAGTTCTTAGAGTTTGCAAGGGCTCAGCCTGGAGTATGCCTTTGATATGCAAACTGACCACTTCAGAGCCAGATCTCCTCTATGTGGTCTTTAGATCTCAGGAGACAACATTCCTCTACCTTATATCCCAGGGCCAGGTACCATGCCACTAGGGACTACTGCTATAGTTTAGAGCCCATCAAAATTATTTAAAAGAGCCAATCTTAAACTGTTCCCCCTGCTTTTCCTTTCCTGAAGTTGATCTATCTGTATCATCACTTGGTCACCTTTATAAATTAAGACCTGGGCACACGACAATCCAATAAGTTTTGTTTATGTTTTTATTTTTATTCATTTCATGATATTTGCTAATTCTCCCTGTGATATCTTCTTTGACCTACGGATTGTTCAGAAGTGTGTTGTTTAATTTCCAAATATTTGAGAATTTTCCAATTTTTATTTGTTACTAATTTATAATTTAAGATCATTGTGGTAAAGAACATACTTTGTATGATTTCAGTCCTTTAAATCCACTATCCATTGTCCTCCTTTGCGTTTTTAACTTATCGTTTGAACAGAAGGAAAAGATGTGGGTCATTGCAATATAACTATAAAGTATATAATTCAGTGGTTTTTAGTATATCCCCAGAGTTGCACAACCATTACTATAATCAATCTTATAACATTTTCATCACCCGAAAGAAAATCCATTATTCTCAAGTAGCCACTCCCTAACACCCCCTCCACACCCCTATGCAACCACTAATCTACTTCCTGTCTCTATAGATTTGCTTGTTCTGCACATTTCATGCAAGTGGAATCAAACAATATGTGTTTTTATGAATGACTTTGACTTCGCATGATGTTTTCAAGGTTCACCAATGTTATAGCATGTTTCAGTACTTTTTCTTTCTTTTTACTGATAAATATATTATATTGTATGAATATACCACATTTTATTTACCATTTATCAATTAGTGGGCATTTAGATTTTTTCCTACTTTTTAGCTATCCTGAATAGTGTTAGTAAGAACATTAGTACACAAGATTTTGTGTGAACATATGTTTTCAATTCTCCTGGATATATACACTTAGGAGTGAAATTGCTGGGTCATATGATAACTGTATGTTTCACCTTTTGAGGAACTGCCAGACTGCTTTCCACCTTGGCTGCACTGTTTTACCTTCCCAGCAGCACTGTATAGTTCTTTTTTATACATTCTGTGTCTGCATTGAGATTCCCTATTTGTCAATTTATTGTCATCATATTTTGAATATGGTTTCTTTTAATTCTTCGAGTATATTTGTAATAGCTTTGAAATTTTTGTTTGCTAAATCCAACATCTGGGTTCACTTAGATTGTTTTTATTGACTGTTTTTTTTTCCTTTGAGGAGTCAAACTTTGTTACTTTGAAAGTATCGTACATATTTTTGTTGTTGATATTTGAACATAATGCATTCTAGGAACTCTGGCTTCTGATTTTTTTCCTGAGCATTTTTTTAAGTAGGGTGGAAAGGGACTTAAACTGTCTTTCCCATAGTGTTTAGTTGTTGATGTCTCCCTATTTATTTGTTTGCTTGTTGTTTTTGTTGTTACTGTTTTAAGCCTGGCTAATCTAGTGGTTGCCCTATTGTCTGTACAGCTTAGTGTTCAACTAATGTTTGGGACAGTTGTTCTTAACCACTTTGAGCTTCTATGTGTGGCTTGGGGAGCACATGCAAAGTTTAACTGGCTCTCAGTTTAAGCTTTCACTTTCAGCTTGACTCTCTCAGATCTCTCCTTTGTATGTGTATAGTTTTCTAATCAACTAGGTACAGTGGAGAGCTTATCTGGCCCTTCTCTGGCTCTCTCATGTCTATGATCTCCTTATTTTGTTTCTGGCTGGTTCATTGCTTGCCTGAAATGGGATTGCAGCCTCAGATTTGCAGACATATGGGTTTTCTTTGTTTCTTTTCGAGTTTACTACTTTATTGTCAATGTTATTACGTGTTTTTGCCCAGTGAACTAAATTAAGTCCATTTTCTCAGCAGAAAATTTGATTTATTTTCCTGGCCAGCTCCATAGGGGTAACACTGATATTACTGCTGAAAGATCTGGGTAGTAGGGTGTGAGGTAGGGGTAGAAGTGATGGTGGGATGAAAGTGGCCCTAGAAGCAAAAGCTACAAATACCTGCTATTTTTACCAGGATATATAAATAAAAATTCTTTATAATAAATGATTCTCAGTTAAGTTTTTGACTGTGGCCAATTTCCATGACCTCCAAATGATTGTTTTAGATAATTATGTTGAATTTTATACTTTTTTTTTTTTTTGCAAGAGTATTCATGGACCTCTTCACTGTATCACAGCCAGAAATTTTGCCTGCTCCTATCTTTTTGGTTCACTATCCTAGAATGTGATTTCTGTCCTTAAGGCTATCTTCTGGTTTGAAATGGCTGCCCCAGCTCAGCCAAACACATTGAAGTTCCAGCAATTTTACATTGCTGATTCATGTTCCTTTAAGCAGCTTTTCTGGTTGTTCACACAACACTTTTGCTTATATCTCATTGATCAGGATCTAATCACATGGCCAAAACTTAATGTATGGTATGTTGTGAAATGTTATCTTTTGCCTTGTTTCCATACAAATAGAATCAGGTTTCTTTGACTAAGGAGAAAGAAGAAAAAAATAGCTATTGAATGACAACTGGTGTGTCTGCTATGCCATCTTTAAATCCCAGCTCAAGTTGCATGGTTCTTTTTACTGAAACACTGAATCTCCTATAAATTCTCTCACTTGGACAAACACTTACCTTTATTCTATAGAATTCATTTAGAATTTATCATATTCTGCTTTGCTTGCCTTCTTGTATTTTTTTTTAATACAACTATATAATAAGTTCTTTGAATGTGGGAATTATTTTTATATCTCTTTAGATCTACAGACAGTGTCTAGCACAAAATCTTGCATATAGTTGATTCGTAATAAACTTTGTCAATTATTTAATTAGGTTTTCAAGCATGAGTAAAGAGATATAACGGCAGAGCTAGGCGGGTATGATGGTAAACCTCACTCTCCCTGTACTACCTTACCTTAACCTCTCCCCAGAGATTTTTTAGAGTTGGTCCAGCTTATACTTCTCAGAAACATCTGGTAGTCCATATTTTCTATGCATACCACTAGTAACTTTTGCCAGAGCTACTTTTCTTCATGTGAAACTTTCTCTCAAACTTCATTTTGTGTGGTCATGACCAACAGACAACTTCTCAGGACTGTAGATGGTTCTCTGTGAAGCAGGAGTTGGCAGCCATCCAGCTGTCCTGGGCAGAAGTCCATACTGAAAACTGTGATTGTCCAAATTGGCAAGAATTCTCTGGATTCAGCAGAAAGGACACTACCTGGACAGACAGCAGAATTTGAAGCCCAAATTGCCTTTTCTGGCTTGAGCAACTCCCTAAAACTCATTGCTCATCCGGATGAGCTCTGCATGTCCCACTAACTCTAGATACTTGATTTCTCAGGGTCTCCAATCTAAGAATTAGCCTAGATCCTTCTCCCCATGTTACATTTGAAAAAGAAGAAAATGAAGAAATGGGCCTTATTTCTCAATTACCTCCACAGGTATTGCTACAGCCTAAGAGAAAAAGAAGAATGTGGCTGAGATTATTTTTATAGCTGCATACATTGATTTCTGACCCCAGCATATTTCTTTGTAGATTTCAGCTGTTTCTTAGAAGTTCTAGAAAGGCTATACCTTAGTTTCCCCAGAGATTTTATTCCATGATTTGTGTGGAATATACTAAAAAGCACATGTACTTCACAGGGCCTGATTTTCCAAAGTCTTGCGGTTTTAAATACTGACTTTGTGGAGGAAATTTTCCTCAGGCTATAAGTCTCTGGTGTAAGATAAAGATTTGTGGCACAGCAAAGTTGCTGGCTCAAGGACAGACTAGTTACTGATTGTTGTGTAAAGATACTGAGAAATTGCTGTTAAGAAGGAATGTTTGCTAAGATCAAGCTTGTGTTGATAAGATCACTTAATTGTCTACTGGAATGTCATTTGGTTTGTTTCACTGAAAGTTACCAGTCTATATTGTTAAACTATAACCCCACCTATGTTCTCTTCCTGTAACTTCCTGGTCTGTAAAATAAATACAGGAAGAGAACCACAATTTGGGGTTAATTTCCCAAAGAAGGGATGCCTCTCGCTGGAAGGAGCATTCTCAGGGAAGTTAGAAACTTTGGGGCTTCCCACTGCTCAGTAGAGATGGGCTTTGAGTAATCCTTTGCATCTCTGTCACCCAGGGGAAATGGGGTGACAAATCCATGGAGGGCGAAGCAACACAAAGCAACATTTGATTTCACCATGACATTCACAGATCCATATATTTATCTGGCAAGCTCCTTTTTTAAGCTATTCCTTCCAAGTAAGAAAAACTAACTAGTTTAAGGCATTAGAGGTAAAGATTCCCGCAAGGACAAGAAGAACTGACATATATATTTAACATACTAACTTGTATACACACACACACACACACACAAACATGCACATGCACACACACACGCACGCACGCACACACACACACACACACACACAGTGCCTCACTACTTAATCTGTGATTTATATAAAACCTGATAATTAAAGGAAAGCAGCAGCTTGGAAATGTAGCCTTTATGGTGTGGCCAGAGAAAACAGTGACTCCCAAGCTGAGAGGCTTGATTTAGCTGTCCTAACTGGCATTTGAGCATTTGAAATATCTAATCTTGACTATAGGAGGAAAGCATAAAAAATAGTGTTCAAGTAAACATTTTCCTAACATCTTTAGGCTTTGGTTTCCTTACCTGATAAGAGGGTTGGACCAGGATACCTCAGAAACTTAATCAGCTCCATGATTTACAGTACTACAGAATCAATCAATTAAAGTCGACATGGTAGTCTGATAGGCTGAGTTTGAAGAACTTCCTGACTTCCTTAGTAAGATTTTCGTATCTGAACTAACACAGTCATGCTGAACACTGATTACATTACCCTCCCCCATTTTGTCATAAATGTGGGTTATTGCAAATAATTTTCCTAAGGTCTAGACTGTGGTTTGGTTAAGTTTTTGGTGACTAATTTGGATGCTGTATCATTACCTCATTTTGTTTGTTGCTCACTTAAGAAGGTGCTTGCTTCTATGGAATGACAGTATCTAGAATGTAAAAAGCAAACTGTTACTCAGGGCAGGAAGTAGAAAACAGATACACTGTGCTCAGCTTTGCTGACTAAATATAGCACAAAACTACAGTCAGGTTTCTGGGGGCACCTAGCCCTACCTATCATAACCTGAGTAAAGTTGTTGCCTCTCCCTTATAACTTAATCACTTGCCTTCATTCTCAATATAAATGAAGCAATAGCAACATCAATACCGTCTCCCTTCAGGCTATTACAACATCCATGCCTTGCATTTTCTGATTGTTTTAGACCTTTATTCTCTCTTTTCCCTCTTCCACAAGAATGTTGTGACTTTCTTTTTAATTAAAAAAGATAAGAAATCTTAAATGGCTTTATGTCCTCCATCTACTTTTGCTCACTTTTCCCACTGATTTCAAACTATCCCTAAAAGTGGTACTCTTTCTTTTAAACAGTAAAGGTATGTATACAATCTCCTTTTATGGACATCCTCTCAACTATCCAAAAATTAAATTAACAAATATTTATTAAGCATTCAACAGGGAAGCTAAAACACATAAGGCATGTTCTCATAATGAGCTCAGTACAGGGTACCAGTAGCCCTGCAAATTGACAAATACAGGTAACATGGTAAGGGCTATATTAGTGGTAAGTTTTATTATCCAGAGTTCTCCAGAAAAACAGAACCAATAGGACACACACACACACACACACACACACACACACACACTACACATATATGTATGTATATATATTTATATATTTGTATATATTTATAGATTTATTTAGTTTTTATGAGAATTGGCTCACATAATTACGGAAGCCAAGAAGTTCCACTGTGTGCTGTCTGTAAGCTGGAGAACCAGGAAAGGCAGTGGTTTAATTCAGTTGGAGCTGAAGACCTGAGAACCAGGAGGGGGGTGGGTGCTGGTGTAAGTCTCAGAGTCCAAAGGCCTGAGAAACAGGAACTTTAATATCCAATGTCAGGTGAAGATGAGTGACCCAGCTCAAGAAGAGAGAGAGAATTTGCCCTTCCTCCACCATTTTGTTCTATTAGAGTGGGCCTTCAATGAATTGAATGATGCCTGCCAACATTGGTGAAGGCAATCTTCTTTATTCAGTCTACCAATTCAGATGCTAATCTCTTCTGGAAACACCCTCACAGGCAAACCCAGAAATAGTGTTTTATTAGCTATCTTGTAAAACATTCAAGTTGACATATAATATCAAACATCACCAAAGTACAAAGTACTCGACAGGTGGGAGCAAGTAGCTGAGAAGTGCCTAAGTTAAATAGGGTAGTGGGACAGAGTGAAAGAAAGCTTCTCAGGGGAGAAAACACCAGCAGTGAGTATGAAAGGACAATTGTGACTTAGGCATTGAAGTGGAGGAAATGGACATTATAGGCAGAGAGAAAAGTCAGAACCTATGCCAGGAGGTGAGCAAAACCATGAAGCAGTGGAGGAACTGCAAATGGTTGAATATTGGTGAAAAATAGGGTTCAAATGGGGATATGGAGTACCTTGGATTAAATATTCCACCAAAATTTGACCCCCCACTGTGACAGTGTGAAGAGGGTGGGAAATCCTATTATGGTAATTGAAAAGTGGGGCCTTGAAGAGGTGGTTAGATTGTAGGACCATGCAGTAGTGAATGGATTAATAATGGTGGTAAGGAGCGTGGTTTTGAGGGCTTTAGAAGGAGAGCACGTGAGAGTCTCTGCTCCACCATTTTCTGCTACGTGAGACCCCTGCATTGCTATAAAGTCACCACCAAACAAGACCCTCACTAGACATGTTTCCTGGACTTTTGACTTCCTAGCCTCTGGATCTGTAAGCAATAAATTTTGTTTTTTTAAAAAGTACCCAATTCTAAGTATTTTGTTATAAGCGATGGAAACAGACTAATACATGGAGGAATGTCAAGAAATGACAATGACCAGGTGGATGGGCCATGACATATAGACCTTAGTAAACTATATTCTGAAGCTTGGATTCCATTCTAAAGACTCTAGACACTGGAGGAATATAAAAGGATTTGGAATTAGACAATTCACATGATTAGATGTGCATTTTAATAGGATCACACAGAATGCAAGGTAAAGTTCAGAGCCAAGAGCAGAGCAAGGCACATAGTAGACCTCTAGGAAGTATTTGTTTGTTGAATGAATGAATGAATAAGTGAGTGGTGTCAGAATAAGAATGGATTCGATATAGGCAAGTCTGAAAGCAGGAAGTCCTAGTGAGAGACTGTTGTAATTATTTAAAATAATAATGCTGAGGATGAGAAGAGAAAGCATTTTAAAGTAATTAAGGAGGTTTAATTGATAGACCTTGATTTTTTTCTTTTCTTGTATAAATGGGGAAAAGAGAAATAAGGAATGCAAGATGACTACCAAGTTTATCAATTAAACAAGTAGGCAGAGAAGGCTGTGACATTCATTTAGATAGAAAACATGGAAGATGAAACAGTAATAAAAGAGAGGATGATGATAAATTGTTCAAATTTAGACAAATTGAATTTGAGATGTAGTAAGACATCCAAGAAGAAATAACCAGTTGGATGTTCAAATCAAGAACTCAGTAAGCATAGTTGGAAGATATAGATTTGAGACTCATCAGTGAATAAGTAATAAAGCCATTAGAACAGATGAGATCAGTCATGAAGTTTGAGTGGAATAAAAAGAGAATCTGAGAGAGACACAAATTACCAATATGGCTGCTTCTAGTCCCCATCACAGAAATAATTAGCAAATATAAGAATGCCTTTGTGAAAATTCCAGAACCTGGCAGTGAAACTGAAGAATTCCCTTGGACCACTAAACTCATGAAAAGCCACAATGACCAGCATGCAGATTTTGGCAGTGGCACCACTTTCCTGCCAATCATGTCACCCATCCAGAAAGCTCAGGCAGCAGTTCCATCCATCTGTCAAACAAAACTGGTGGTCCCATCTGGTCAAGGAGAATGGTCAGCATTCTGTCCACCTGGAGTTTCTAGCCAGCAGTCTGGCTTGGCTACAGAGCATAGTTATTGGCCCCACCCAGGCAGGGAGCCAAGCCAGCAACCCCACTCAACCTCAGAGCATAACCTGCAGCTCCTCCCTTGACCAGGGAGCGTGGACAGTGTCCCCACCAAACTGTGAAGCTTTATTAATTCATAGTCTGCAGTCCATGACCAGGGTGACTCTGCCTGGCCATGGAACTCAGCCTATGCCATTTCCCTGCCCAGACTGGTAGCCAAGTGAGCAGCCCCACCTAAGAGTGGGGCACAGCCTGTGGACTCATCAGAGCAGGAAGGCTAGCCAGTGTCCTGCCCAATTGGATAGCATAGACCGCAGCCCCACATTACCAGGAAGCCCAGCCAGCAACCTTGCCTGGGTTTAGAGCCCAGCCTCCTGTCCTGCCTAGGTAAGAAGCCAAGCCAGAACTCCAACCAACTGAGGGCTGTGGTCCCCCCAACCAGGCAGCCCAACCAGTGACCTTGCCCAGCCATGAAGCCCAGTCTATAGCCCCATATGATTGTAAAGCTCAACAAATAAACCTACCCAGATTTGGAGCACAGCTGCAGCTCTGCCTGATCATGGAGCCCAGCCTGAGGCCCTGTCTAATTGTGAAGTCAAGCCTATGGACTCCTCTGAATGCAGAGTCCCTCTAGAAACACCACCCAGCTGGGGAGCACAGACTGTGGGCCTGCCCAACCAGAGAGCTCAGCCCACAGCTCTGCCTGAACATGGAACCCAGCCAGCAGCCCTGCCTTACCTCAGAGCACAGGCAGTGGCCCTGCTCAACCACAGATTCTGATAGCAAACCCTTCTTACTTGTGGAAACTATTAACTGGCCCATCCAGAACCACAGATTGGGCAAACTAGTGAAGATCTTTCTCTGCTGAAGTGAACCTGAAAAGTCTGGAAGAGGTGAATGCCTCCTCAAATGCACAGACACCAATGTAAGGATATAAGAATCATAAAGAATCAGACAAACATGACACCACCAAAGGAAACTAATAAAGCCTCAATAACTCATTCTAAAGAAAATGAGCTCTATAAACTGGCTGACAAAGAATCCAGAAGAATCCTCTTAAAGAAGTTCAGTGAACTACAAGAAAACACAGACAACTAAGCAAAATTAGGAAGACAATACCTGAACAAAAATAGTTCAACAACAAAAAAGAAATCTAGAAAACAAACAAAAAACTCCAGAAATATTAGAGCTGAAGAACCCAATTTCTGAACTGAAAAATTCAAGAGAGCATCAACAGTGGACTTGATCAAACAGAAGAAAGAATTGGCAAACTTGAAGAGAGTTTTCAAGTTATTGAGTGAGGGGAGAAAAAAAAAAAAGAATGAGAAAGACTGAAGAAAGCATATGGACTTAAGGACTACCACCAAAAAAACCAGTAAATACATTATGAATATACCCAAAGGAGAAAAGAGAGAAATAAACAGAAAATGTTTTAAAGAAATCATAGCAAAACCTCCCAAATTGGGGAGAAAAAGTAAACATTCAGATTAATGAGGTCCAAAATTCCCAAGGTAGGTTGAACCCCAAAATATCTATACCAGACACATAATTAAAATTTTCAAAAGTCAAATACAGAGAATTTTGAAAGCAGAAAGGGAAAAGTGACTCATTACATACAAGGGAGCCCCCCTAAATCTATCAGTGAATTCAGCAGAAACCTTGCAGGCCAAGAGAGTGGGATGAAAAATTCAAAATATTGAAAGAAAAAAACTGCAGACAAAAATACCATACCTGGCAAAGCTATCTTTCAAAAGGAAGAAGCAAAAAAATGCTGAGGGAGTTCATCATCATTAGACCTACCTTGCAAGAAATGCAAAAGGAGAAAAGGAATTCTTCAAGAGAAATGAAAGGATGCTAATTAACAATGTAAAAACATGATGTGTAAAACTCACTGATGAAAGTAAATATATCACATTAGCATTAAGAACACAAGCTGAAAATGAAGAAATATAAAAAGATATTCAATGCAAATGGAACCAAAAGAGCAGGTGTGGCTATACTTATGTCAGAGAAAAAAGACTTTAAGTCAAAAACTGTAAGAAGAGACAAAGATGATTATTATATAATGATAAAGGGGTCAATTCACCAAGAAGATATTACAATTGTAAATACTTATGCACTCATCATCAGAGCACCTAAATATATAAAGATAATACTACCAGAACTGAAAAGAGAAATAAACAGTAACAAAACAATAGTAGAAGGCTTTAATACCCTACTCTGAACAATTAATAAATCATCCAAACAGAAAATCAATAAGAAAACAGTGGATTTGAGCAACACTATAAAATGAATGGACCTAACAGACATATAAAGAACATTCCACCCAACAGCAGCAGAATATGCATTCTTCTCAAGAGCACAGAGAACATTCTCCAGGATAGATCATATGTTAGGAAACAAAAGAAGTCTTAACCAATCAAGAAAATTAAAATTACATTAAGTATCTTTTATGACCTCAATGGTGTAAAACTAGAAATCAATAACAGGAGGAAAACTGGAAAGTTATCAAATATATAAAAATTAAACAACACATTTTTGAACAACCAATGCATCAAAGAAAAAATGTAGAAGGAAATAAAAAACTATCATGAGACAAATGAAAATGAAAAGATAACATATCAAAACTTACAGGATGAAGATAAAGCATTTCTAAGAAGGTATTTTATAGTGATAGATGACTACGTTAAGAAAAATAAAAGATCTAAAGTAAACAACCCAACATACCTCAAGAAACTGGAAAAAGAAGAACAAACTAAACCCAAATTTAGCAGAAAGGAGAAAATAATAATGCTTAGAGCACAAATAAATAAAATAGAGAATGGAAAAAACAATAGAAAAGATAAACTGAACTAAGAGTTGCTTTTTAAAAAGATAAACAAAATTGACAAACCTTTAGCTAGGTTAACTAAGAAATAAGAAAGAGGACTCAAATAAAATTATAAATGAAAGAGGAGACATCACAACTGATATCACAGAAATACAAAGAGACTACTATGAACAACAAATTGTATAAGCTATGAGAAATAGATAAATTCCTAGTAACAAAACCTACCAAGGTGGACTCATGAAGAAATATTTTAAAAACTCATGCAACTCAATAGCAACAACAAAAAAGTCTGATGGAAAATGCATGAAGGACCTGACCAGACATTTTTCCAAAGAAGACTTACAAATGGCCAACATGGACATGAAAAGGTGCTCAACATCACTAATCACCAGGAAAATTCAAATAAAAGCCACCATGAGAGATTACCTCATACATGTTAGGATGACTATTATCAAAGAGTCAAGAAGTAATGTATTAGTCCATCTCTGTTGATTATAACAGAATACCTGAAACTGGATAATGTATAAAGAAATAAAATTATTTTCTTACTGTTTTGGAGGCTGGAAAGTCCAAACCATAGGGAACACATCTGGTGAGGGCCTTTTCCTGGTGGGTGACTCTATAGCAATGCAGGGTATCACATAGTGAAATGACTGAGCAAAGGAGAACTAACACCTCATTTGCTCTCCTTTTAAAGCCATCAGAACCATACCCATTGCTCCATGTATGGATCAATGCATTCACCAGGGCACAGTCCTCACAATGTAATCACCTCTGAAAGGCTCCACCTTTCAATTACCATAATAGGATTTCCCACTCTCTTGACACTGTCACAGTGGGGATTAAATTTCAGTGTGTCTTGGGGGGACATTCAATCCACAATGAGTAAAAATTATTGGTGAGAATGCAGATGAAAAGCAACTCTTGTGTACTGCTGATGGGGATGTAAATTGGTATGTTCATTATTTTAAAACAGCATGGAGATTCCTCAAAAAAATTAAAAATAGAACTACCATATGATCCAGCAATCCTACATCTGGATATATATTTGAAGGAAATAAAATCAGTATGTTGAAAAGATATCTGCACTCCCATGTTCACTGTAGCATTATTGTAACTAGGGTATGGACAACCTAAATGTTTGCTGACAGATGAATGGATAAAGAGAATGTGAGGTATATATATACATACATATATAAATATATATATACACATACACATATACATACAATGGAATATTACTCAGACATAAAAAAAAGAAAATCCTGCCATTTGTTACAACATGGATGAACCTAGAGCACACTACACTAAGTGAAATAAATCAGAGCACAACAAATATTGTACAATCTCACATTGTGAAATCTGAAAAAGTCAAACTTATAGGAAGAGAGTATAGAATGATGGTTGCCAGAGGCTGGGGGATGGGAGAAATGAAAAGATGTTAGTCAAAAGGTACAAACTTTCAATTATTAGATGAATAAGTTCTGGGGATCTGATGTGTGTAGCTTGGTGACTATAACTAAAAATACTCAAAATTTGTGTACTTTGAATTTGCTGAGAGTAGATCTTGAATGTTCTTTCCACACACACACAAAAGTTGGTAACTGTGAGGTGATGTATGTGTTAACTAACTTGATTGTGGTAATCACTTCCCAATATATACATATATCAAATTATCACATGTATATCTTAAATGTATACAATTTTGTCAATTATATCTCAAAAAGCTGGAAAAAACCAAAATGTATTAGTCCATTTCTATTGTTTATAACAGAAATACCTGGAACTGGGTAATTTGTAAAAAAATGAAATTTATTGCTTACAGTTTTGGTGGCTGGGAAGTTCAAAGTTCAGGGAACACAACTGGTGAGGGGCTTTTCCTGGAGGTAACTACACAGTGACCCAAGGTATCACATGGCAAAATGGCAGCAGGGAGAGAGCCTTGTTGGTGGGTAGTGACTCTTCACAGCAAAGCAGGGTGTCACATGGTAGATGCTGGAAGCAGAGAGAGAGATAAACCCTCATGTACTCTCCTTTTAAAGCCGTCAGAATCACACCCATGACCACCACTAATCAACTTATTAATCCATTTACAAGGGCATGTCCTCACAATCCAATCATCTCTTCAAGTCCCTACCTTTCATCTGCCATAATAGGACTTCCCATTCTCAACAGTCATACTGAGGACTAAGCTTCAGTGAGTTTGGAGAGACATTCAATCTACAGCACAAAACAAACAAACAAAAACTCAAAAGAAAAAACCAAAAGGGCCTAAGATAATATGAGGCCTAAGATGGAGACTGGAAGAATGCCAGTCTAACAGATTTTCCTACTTACCCATTAGTTGTGAATTGTTCTCCTGTCCTGAAACATCTAAAGCATGCTGATGAAAACTTGGGTTTCTAAATGTGAATTTTATGATGAGCTTGAGTAGCATCAGAACAAAAAAGAGAAAGAGTAAATGGATGTGATGATAATCTGTATGTGTGAGTAGGAAGATAATGACCATGGTGGAAGATTTAAGTAAGAAAATCGACTCAAGGGCCACTTGTTAAAAATTTGGGGGGTATAAAACTCGGGGGAACTTGTAACTTAATGTTTAGCTGTCGGTGGAGACTGAAATTATACCTGGAGCTTAACAAAATTGCGTATCCCCAAGAACCCAGGCTATGAATTGGCTAACCATCCTGAGAATGAAAGAGAGTGGATTTGTAAAATTCAGTATTCTGAATTATACTTTTTAAAGCTGGATGCAGAGACTTAGCTGGATAACATGGTTAATTTACCTAGACGACATTCCTTACTCTTTAGAAAGGGAGATATTTCTACATAACATGGCTAAACAAGAAAGCCACATGCTGATGTAGCACAGCATGCAGAAGCTATGGAATATGAAATTGAATTGTGGCCCCAAAGTAAGTTTGTTTCCTTGGATGTTTGTGGCAGAATTCACCAGAATGTATCCTTTTGTTTGAGACTGACTCGGGTGGCTTTGATACACTAGTACAGTCTATGGTTTCACTAACTTAGAATTCAAATTCATATCATTTTGGTTGAAACTAAAGCTTATTTTCACTTGTTCTTTCCTCAACAGAAATGGAAAATAACTACCCACCATCAGTTCTATCTTATCCAGCAATGTCTCAAAGGCTGATTAAATCTTCCTACATGATTTTTCTTCTTCTTCAAGACACATAATCTCAGCTCCTTTGGAATTTCATACAGCTAGCTACTCATACCACTATGCTGGAATTATTTTTGTTTCTTTCATCTTGAGTTTCTCAAGATTTGAACAGTTCTTCCACTAAAGACTGGCAAATATTAAAAAAAGAAAGGAGGGCCGGCCTGTGGCTCACTCGGGAGAGTGCGGTGCTGATAACACCAAGGCCACGGGTTCGGATCCTATATAGGGATGGCCGGTTAGCTCACTGGGTGAGCGTGGTGCTGACAACACCAAGTCAAGGGTTAAGATCCCCTTTCCGGTCATCTTTAAAAAAAAAAAAAAAAGAAGAAAGGAGATTTCAAATCCAATATAATATACTAACTATACTTCAATCTTCTAAAGTCCAGTATTCTTTTGTTCATAGCATTCCATCACTGAATTATATTTAGCTCGTGCTAAAGATAGCATTCAAATCTAGTCAATCCGGCTTTGGAAATAAAGCCTTGCTTTCTATGGCACTTAAACCAACCTCTTTTATATTAGTTTTGTGCTAAAGAGTAAGAAAAATAATGAAAGAAATTAGAAGGGGAAGATATTGAGATTAATATTCTAAAATTGGGTTTGAATTTTTTTTAAGTAAAAATCTCACAGTGGGGAAAATTTTAAAAAATGAGTATGGGGGTGGGAAAATCTGAAGATGTCAAGAAGTTGTGTGAATGGATTGGAATAGTGGTTCAATCCACTGGTTGAGGAATGCGATTTTAATCACCCTTGGTGCATTATCTAGTACCCCCAGTTCTTTCTCAGGGACCCTGTTTAAAGCTTCAATTCTTTCCCTTATCTCCTCTTCCTCACCCATTTTCCTTTCTTTCACATTATCACTTCCACTTGCATCTTTTCCTTTCCTTTTCTTCTTTCTCTTCTACCTCATTACTGAGTTTTGCAATAATCAATTCAGAAAACTTGCCAATCTACATGCAGTGAAAGTGACAAATAAAGTCAAGTGTAAATATGGGATAGAATAACTGGGAAACATGCCAAACAAATTCCACTATTCAATGCAGTTTAATTCAGTTAACAATAATTTATAAAGTACCTCCTACATGCAAGGCATCATAGTAAGCACTGGGTACACAAAGACGGAATTTAAAATATTGTATTCAAGGAGTTTATATTTCAGTGTATGTAATTCAGAAATTCACTGACTATTTTCTTATTGCTGGAGAGAATCATCATCTTTTTAACTTTTCATCTAATGTTTACTAAAGAGTTTATGTAGCAGCATTTGAGGACTAAATAACTAAGACCTGGCAAGGATGATTGTTTGCTGTTCTATTGCCTGGGACAATAAGTATTTATCAGAGCAGCTCTTTATGTGCTTAGCAAAACCTTGACCTTTAAGACTCTAGCGTCATACCATTATTTAATTTCATCCACTGGCAATCAAGAACAGAAAGATAAGACTAAGTCAGGCTAAATCTTCCCTTCTTGTCTTTATTGTTAACTATGTCAAAATGTTTCATAGTGCAGTCCTTAAACTGGGAGTTCCAGGTTGATTTTGCTGAGTTTCACTAGCTTTCCACTGCGCCATGGGAGTGAGGTGGTCATGGTGGTAGTGCTGGTCAGGGTTTTCTATCCTAAAAGTTATCTTTCCACAGCCTTTCCTCCTTTCTTTCCCTCGTTCCATCTCTTTTTTAAGCATCCATTGATTATCTATTGCAAGCTACACATTTTACTCTAGTCGTGTTCCCTTACTCTGATCTTCTACCTTTGCTTAGATATTTTAAGAGCCACTGATGGCATCTGAAGGAATGAAGTATATAAATTATTTAAATTATACACTGTCTGTTTATTTTCATATACAATTTTTAAATTTAATTTTTTAAATCAAAGTAAATATAAACTCTGTTAAGGGGGTTAAAGACTGTAACATAAAAAATTAGCAATATTCTACATCTTTTCTTGCTGTGCAGAGGTATATTCTTTCAACATTTTTGACTGTTTTGTTTGTAATTTACCTCTATATCGCTAACCTGCCTCCATTGCTGTTACTTTATTGATTTTTTTTTTTTTTTTTTTTTTAGTCTTAGGCATTATCTAATGATCTAACACTTCAAAAGATGAGTTGGCAGCTCTCTTTTATCATTTCTTCCTACCACCTTTGTAGTTATGTGACAGGTCAAGGTGCAATTTGCCAGAGCAGCCCGAGGAAAAGTCTGCTGGGAGATATGTTAGATATCATAGGTCCTGCTTCACATTCTCTCAACCTATCTCTTTGTTTTAGTCATTGCTACAACAAGCAAGTATGTATCCAAGTGTAGCCCCCTCACTTTGCCTCCAGAATTTCTTGATTTCTGGTTTGGACCATCTTTGCACCTCCCTGTGTGACACCTTTGGGAATGTGCTTAACCATGTTCATGCATTCATAGAACTGGAAGTGTGATAGAGTTAACTTTCCTGGGTCAACCCTTGTCTAAGGAGCATGGGATTTAGGGAAAATTTGGTAATGACACAAAGAATAGTTACATTTTGTAATGATGAATATGTTAATAATACTGAATTGGTCATTACATATTGTACAGAAATACTAGTAGTCAACTCTGTACCCTATAAATATGTATAATAAATTATTTTTCAATCAAAAAGTAAAAATAACTAAAAAAAATAAATAAAACTTTAAAAAGGACATAATTTTCTCCAAGTTCACCCACGTTGCTGCAAATGGCAGAATTTCATTCTTTTTTTTATGGCTGAGTAGTATTCCACTGTGTATATATACCACATCTTCTTTACCCAGTTGTCCATTGATGGACATTTAGGTTGGTTCCATACCTTGGCTTTTGTAAATAGAGCTGTGATAAACATCAGAGTATAAGTTTCCCTTTGATATGATGATTTCCATTCCTTTGGGTATATATCTAGTAGCACGATTACTGGATTGTGTGGCAGTTCTGTCTGTAGTTCTTTGAGAAACCTCCATACTGTTTTCCATAAAGACTTCCCTAATTTACAGTGCCACTAACAGTGTAGGAGGGTTCCTTTTTCTCTGCATCACACTAGTATTTGTCATTCTGTCTTTTTGATAGTAGCCAGTCTGACTGGGATGAGATAATATCTCACTATGGTTTTGATTTGCATTTCCTTGATGATTAGTGATGTTTAGCATTTTTTCAGGTACCTTTTGGCCATTTTTATGACTTCTTTTTAGGAATGTCTATTCAGCTCCTCTGCCCACTTTTTAATCAGATTTTTTGTTTTTTTACTTTTAAGTTGTTAGAGTTCCTTGGATTCTGGATATTAATCCTTGGTGAGATGCATAGTTTGCAAATATTTTCTCCCATTCTGTAGGTTTTCTTTTCACTATGTTGATTGTTTCCTTTGCTGTGCAGAACTTTTTTAGTTTGATATAATCCCATTTGTTTATTTTTTCTTTTGTTGCCTGTGCTTTTGGGATCTTATTCATAAAGTCTTTGCCCAATCTACCTTCCTGATTTTTCTTTTAGTAGTTTTCTAGTTTCAGGTCTTATATTTAAGTCTTTGATCCATTTTGAGTTGATTTGGGTATGTGGCAAGAGGTAATGGTCTAATTTCATTCTTCTACATATGGGTATCCAGTTTTACTAGGACCCTCTATTGAAGAAGCTGTCTTTTCCCCAACGTATGTTCTTGGTGCTTTTGTCAAAGACCAGTTGATGTGAGTATGTGGATTGATTTCTAGGTTCACTACTCAGTTCCATTGGTCTGTGTGTCTGTTTTTATGCCAGTACCATGCTGTTTTGGTTACTACAGCTTTGCAATATAATTTGAAGCCAGGTAGTGTTATGCCTTTGGCTTTATTTTTATTTTTGCTCAGGATTGCTTTGGCTATTTGGGGTCTTTTGTTGTTCCATATAAATGTTTGGATTGTTTTTTCCATTTCTGTGAAGAATGTCATTGGTATTCTGATGGGGATTGCATTGAATCTGTAGATCACTTTGGGAAGTATGGACATTTTCACAATGTTAATTCTTCCAATCCAGGAGCATGGAATATCTTTCCATCTTCTTGTGTCCTCTTTAATTTCTCTCAACAGGGATTTGTAGTTCTTGTTGTAGAGATTTTTCACATCCTTGGTTAACTTTATCCCTAGGTATTTTATTTTTTTGGTGTCTATTGTAAATGGGCTAGCTTTCTTGATTTCTTTTTCAGCTAGTTCATTGTTGGAGTATAAAAATGCTACTAATTATTTTGTATCCTGCAACTTTGCTGAATTCATTTATTAGCTCTAGGAGTTTTTTTGGTAGGCTTTAGGTTTTTCTATATATAGGATCATGTCATCTGAAAACAGGTAGAGCTTGACTTCATCTTTTCCAGTTTCCAGTTTGGATGCCCTTTATTTCTTTCTCCTGCTTTATTGCTCTGATTAGTACTTCCAATGCTATATTAAATAGGAGTGATGAGAGTGGACATCCTTGTCTTGTTCTAATTCTTAAAAAAAGCTTAAATCCTTTCCCCATTCAGAATGATATTGGTGGTGGGTTTGTCCTATATGGCTTTCATTGTGGTGAGATACTTTCCTTCTGCACCTAATTTGTTGAGAGTCTTTGTGAAGAAGAGATGTTGAATTTTGTCAAATGCTTTTTCTGCATCTATTGAGGTAATAATAGTTTTTGTCCTTGATTTTGTTGATGTGGTGTATCACATTTAGTGATTTGTGTATGTTGAACCATCCTTGCATCCCTGGGATGAAACCCACTTGATTGTGATGTATAATCTTTTTGATGTGCTTCTGTATTGTGTTTGCTAATATTTTGTTGAGGATTTTTGCATCTATAATCATCAAGGATATTGACCTGAATTTTTTTTGTTTTTTGTTTTTTTCTGTCCTTGTCTGGTTTCAGTATCAGGGTGATACTGGTCTCAAGTATGGGAGAATGGCCTCTGTTTCAATTTTTTGGAGTAGTTTGAAAAGATTTGGCATTAATTCTTCTTTAAGGGTTTGGTAAAATTTAGCAGTGAAGCCATCTGGTCCTGGGCCTTTCTTTGTTGGGAGACTGCTGATTACTGCTTCAATCTTGTTGCTCATTAGTGGTCTATTGAGGTTTTCTATGTCTTCTTGGTTCAGTCTTTGTAGTTTGTATGTGTTCAGAAATTTAGCAATTTAGCCATTTCCTCCAGGTTTTCAAATTTGTTGGTGTAAAGTTGTTCATAATAGTTTCTAATGATTCTTTGTATTTCTTCTTCCTCACAGATGCCTGCACCAGCTGAGTCCTAGTTCCACTGGAATTCCTGAGCTATTAGCACCAGCTGAGCAGCATTTCTTGCTCAGAATTCTGGGACCCAGCAATGTGGGGCCATCTTCCAAGCTTTTTGTTCTAATAACCCCAATTGTTTGTCACCCAGGCCTTAGGGGTGGTAACTTCATTCTGCAGTTACTACCTCTGTGTTATCTCAGTGTTCTCTTTTTGCTTTTTCTAGCCCTCCAATAGCTGTTTAAATAAGTCCCTATATTAAATCCTCTCTGTTAAAATAACTGGCATCATTTCTATTTTCCTAACTGGAACCATAATGTGAGACATACATGAATCAAAAATTTAGTTCTATGTATTAATAGAGAGTAAATGTCTTAATATCTGTAAGCAGTTTTTTCTTTACATTAAACCATTATGAGTTCTCATGAGCTCCTTGAAAACAGGTATGGTTTTATTAATTTGTGTATTCTCTGACCTAGTACAGTTCCTAAGCTGTAGTATGTTGTTGAATAAAGGAACTAGAATCCCTGGATAAAATGCTGCCAATACAAAAGAAAGACTAACACACGAAGTCATGACTACTTCAGCAGAGATTTAGTCTTAGCTGTTGCAAAGCAGATGATCATCTTTTGGGGAAAGGAAGTGTGGCACGGTCTGTAACAACATCATTTGAATTTTACAATCAATTTAGAAAACAGGTTTATTTGTGATTTGAATAAGCTGAACTTGGAGACAAACTTCTGGTCCTAGGGGGCTGGAATGTACATAGATTATAAAAGTCATGACAATTCATTATGTATCTACTGTGTGCTGGGCATGGTACTTACCATTTTGCATATATTATCTCTAATTTCTCCAACAATCTTATTGCTTAGTAATATATTACTCATTTTACAAATTAAGAAACAGACTATGGTAGTTTAAGTAAATTGCCCAGGATTGGGTCGACCCTGTGGCTCACTCGGAAGAGTGCAGCGCTGGGGGCACCGAGGCTGTGGGTTCGGATCCTATATAGGGATGGCCGGTGTGCTCACTGGCTGAGCACGATGCGGGCAACACCAAGCCAAGGATCCCCTTACCGGTCACATTAAAAAAAAAAAAATTGCCCAGGATCACATATCTAGTTAATAACCAAGCTATGGTCTAAACCCAAGTTTTTCACTCCAAAAACCATTCTATTTTGCCATGTCTTCCCAGGGCCTAACATTTGGGCTTGCTAATTGAGATGGAGACATGCTAGCACTTTTGTATTTTCACATCAAGTACACTTTGCTCTAATAAGCCCTTGAACTTATTGTTGGCCAGCATGAGAGATAACAGTTTTAAAACAATGAAAAGTTTGAAGTGTTAAATAAATAAATCCCAGTAGAACAAAATACCACTTTTCTTACAGTCTATTAACTATTGTTAATTTTAGTTTAATCTACTCCTGACTCCGTGCACAGGCTTCAATCAGATTGTTCCTCTGGACCTGAATCTAATTCAGTGTTAAAATTTGATTGGGATTTAGTTTTGATGGGCTTGGTATCAGAGATACTGGGGGCTTTTTCTTTTAGGGGCCAGTGGTTTTATCTTCTCTGTCTCTAAGATAGGAATGCCCCTTGATTAACTCTTTGTCGGCATTAGAACGTTACTTTTATTAGCCATTGTTCTTATTGTGTAATCACTGATCTTAATTTTTTGTTTCCTCCTACTTTTTTCTCTCCTCCTGGCCATAGACACTTTGTGAGATGGAGCAGGAACAACCACTGATCTTGTTGGGATAAATCCCCAATATGGTCACTTCTAAGAGTATTTCCTAATTGTGCATTTCTACTGAATTTATTTATTACCCTTTCTCAGCATTTCAAAGAGTGAAACATAACATTGTTCTCCTTTTGCTAGAACATGTATAAATTGATTCACATATAATAATAGAAAGGCCATCTATCTACCAGATTGTTGCTACCAGCAGCTGGTTTCACATTTACAGTACCTTGGTTTAAGGGCCCTTTATGTTTTGCACAGACTATTTTAAATAAGAAAGTTAGACAGAATTTTGGAAATAAGATTTCTACAGACAGAATAAAAGTAAGTTTGACAATATTACAGGTGGGGGGATACACGTAGGGCATGGTCCAAGAGCTGGTTTGAATGAGTTGGCATTAGAGGGATTCTTGGAACCAAAAGAAAATGGCAACCCCCCTCAAGCCCCCACCAGGAATTTCTTTGGGACCAAGGAAGAAGCAGTATTGAAAAGGAAAATGAGGTTGGGGTTCAAGGCAATTTTACTTACCTCCTAGTTTCTTAGGACTAATCCTGTCAGTAATCTGTCTTGCCTAGAATACTGTTAAGCATGGGTTTTCTGCTCTCAAAAATACTAAAGCAAATATATATGGCATCCATATAGGCAATCTGTTTCTCATAGTTTTGGAAGGGAATGGAGTGCTGGTGGTTTGTGGAGGAGTTAAATAGTGGAAAAAAAGATTAAAAACATGAATTGCAGCAAATATAAAAAGAACCTTACTGAGGAAGACCCCACAATCCAGAAGCTGGTTGTTATGATTTAGAGTACCTTCTCTTCTTAATTGCCATACTAATTTTTCCAATCAGTCTCCTGTAGATGTGAGAACATAACCCCAATTTTACAGTTTGGCTCAAACCTAAACTCTCTTTACCTTAGAGACATATTTATGAGTTCCTATCCATAAACAGAAGAATACTGAACATGTAAGAAATTATGTTAAAAGGAAACAGGGAAAGAAGGAGGAAAGTAATATTTATTGAGTATGTAGTATGTATTAGATATTATGCTAAGTTTTTTTTAAAAAACAACTTTTAATTTTGAGATGATTGTAGATTCACACGGAGTTCTAGGAAAAAGTGCAGAGAGATCCCAGGTACCTTTTACCCAATTCCTTTCTCCTAATGGTCACATCTTGTGAAACCGTAGTACAGTTAGGTGTTGCTTAACGATGGGCATATGTTCTGAGAAATGCATTGCTGGGCAATTTCATAGTTGTGGGAACATCACAGAGTGTACTTACACAAACCTAGATGGTATAGCTTACTACAAACCTAGGCTCTATTGTATAAACTTGTACAACATGTTACTGTACTGAATACTGCAGACAATTGTTAACATAATGGTAAATAATTGTGTATCTAAACATAGAAAGATAATGCATTGTACAGTGGACATTACCATGGCTACAATGTTACTTGGTGATAGGAATTTTTCAATTCCATTATAATCTTATGGGACCACTGTCATATATGTGGCCAGTCTTTGACCAAAACTTCATTATGAGGCACATGACCATATAATATAGAAAGCATGTTTTCTATCCCACTTGAAATAGTAAAATTTACGTGAACTTGAAATAATGCTGAATTTTCCTGGAAAAAGTAAATCAAAAGTAAAATTGAATTAAAATCTTAGATTCACCCAAAAGAAAAGGATATCTTTGAAAAATATGTATAAAAAGCAACATTGGTAATAAACGTGAGTGAATAGCCAAGGAGATCCTAAAGAAAGAAGGTAATTTAACAAGAGTTCTGAAATTAGAGAGTTAATTCCAATTAGCTATTAAATATTTATGAATCTACAATAATAAATAAATAGTTTGGTATCAGTGAAGAATACCAAAATAGATCAGTAGACAAAATATAGAGTCCAGATATAGAGTCAAATAGACACATGTGGTTTTAGTTTATTATAAAAGGAAAATTTAAAATCAATGCGGAAGAGATAGAATATGGAAAAATGATGAGGACTATTTCATTAGGGAAAAAAAACCTGACATCATACCTCACTCTCTACATGTATTAAAATAAGTCACAGATGAAGCCTGCATTTTAAAGGGGTGAAAAAAACTAAAGATAACAGAATAAGATAAGGGACTTACTTTGAAAAATATTATTAGAGCCAAGAAGAACTTTATAATCATGACACAAAACCCCAGAAGCTATATTGGAAATGATGGATAAATTTGACTACATGCAAATTAAATGGGAAAATACCATTAACAGTTTAAAAATCAAAACCACAAACAGAGACACATACTTGCAACATTTATAGAAAAGAGTTTGTTTCCTTTACAAACGCTCCAGCACATCAGTAAGACAGAGGAACAAACTGGTAGAAAAAGGGCAAAGAAAACAAACAGCAGGTTCATAGATAAATACAAATGGTGAGTAAAGACATGAAATAATTCTGAATCTACTTATAATTACAAAATTGCAAATTAAAATGTTAGTGAAGTGCCATTTGTCTTCTATCAGATTGGCACAGATTAAAAGTTAGATGTTGAACAGCATTAAATAGAGGGTGGAAAAAAACAGGCACTCATTGGAGAACGAAGATGTATGTTTTAAGGTGCTAATTGCTGCAGTGTTTTTACTAGCAAACAAAGCAAAGGCAAAGCAAAGCAAAGCAAAAACAGATGGAACTTAAACATTCCTTATTAGAGAATTCTCAGTTGGGTAGAAATGGCTGGACTTTTTACCATTGTCTGGTTTGGTCATTGGTTGGTGTCATTCTTGGCTCAAAAGCTGAAGCAAACCTTAAAAGCTGGAGGCTGTCAGCTTATCACATCCTTTGCAACTGAGCAGGGAGTTCTTTCTTGAAGGGAAATCTGAGTGGTTCAGAAGAATAAACCAATATGATGCCATTTGCATGTAAAGACTATTCATCTTTGCAGTATACTTATGTATAAATATAGCATTTAGAAGAAAACACAAGAAAATGGTTAACAGTATTGCCTTCAGTAGTAGAGTCTGGAGGTAGATATTACTTTTTTTTATATCCTACTGTACTATAAAAATATTCTAGTGAGTACACGTATTGCTTTTATAACTACTTCCAAAAGTAGTTGATAATTTAGAAATAATTTCCAAGGATTACCGAGACGCTCCATATTCAGAGGTGATGTCGAGCTTGCTCAGGATTACTTAGCCCTTCACCTGTTCAGAGTCCTTCCCTGCTACTCCTGCATAAAGTACTTTCCTCTGCCCTATCTTAATCATTTTCTACCCAATTATCCTGTTTTATTTTATTCATAACAGTTATCACTATCTGGGATTCTCACTTATTTATTTACATGTTAATTTCCTGCCCTCCCCCACTATGTAATCAACTCCAAGAGGGCAGGACTTAGTACCTGCCTTGTTAACTGCTGTATCCCCAGCTTCCAGTAGAGTGCCTGACACATAGTAAGTGTTCAATGAATGTTCGTTGAACGATTGAATGAATTGCAAACAATATTAAAAAGAACTAGGGCTACATACTGACCGTTTTCCCTTGGAATACAAATGGGATTTCTCCAACTTGGACACTTGGCTTCCTTCTTTATTCTTCCTTCAATACAATGTAAAATTAGTACCTGCTGTCAAAGAGCTACAAGCTGTGAGGATAGAGTAAATAATGTTTATCCTGTCCTCATTCAGCTTACAATCAGATGGAACAGAAACACAGGTCATTACTAATCAGCCCACTGCTGGCTGAGGGATCTCTGAACCAACAGATGGTCAGGCAGATGTAATGGGAGGAGCAGTGGTTCTCCCCTTATCAGGGGGCAGAGTGCAGAGGAGTTTGCTCCCCCATACTGGAAAACAGGAGTCCTGGAAATCACCATCACACTGCAGCTCCTGGGATTTACCCTCATCCAGAGAGGATTCTTCTATGCTATCCCTCCTCTGCCAGGGCTTCTCTCCCATATGGTTTCTATGGCTCCCCTGAATCTCTGGTGCATGGGAGGGACCTCTGCCATGTAAGCCAGCTGGCTTGTAGGCCCTGTTTTCTCACCTCATTTCTGCCAACCATGTTTCATAGAGCTGGGCCTGGTTCCCACTTTATCCATCCTTATTTCAGTGAGCATTCCCGGAACACAATCATCTTTAGAATGGGAAAAGAAATATAATCAGGATAGAGCATCTCTTCCATAATCTTTGGATCCTCCACCTGAAGTTTCCACAAATAGAGACTTATTTCCTTGAATTAATCCATCACCTTCTTTTAGAATTCAAATGCTGCTGGGAACAAAGAGGGGTACATTAAGATATCAAACATTAGAGAGGAAGAAAATAAAAATATTTAAAACTTCAGTGTGAAAATGTGAATCAGGCATTTGGCTTTTGGATTATAGGCTATCAGAAACAAAGGGACCTCTCTCTCTCTTTACATATATAATATATAGATGTGCATACATATGTTTATGTATTTATATATTATATATGAGGAATCTTCAAAAAGCCTATGAAAAGATTTATATTACCCTTTATTTCTATTTTTCCACTAACTTTTCAAAGTACCCTTTTTATACATTCCTCTTGTTTTATGCATTCCTCTTATTTTTGCAGAATGAAGACACAGATCCCTCAGAAAGGAAAGCAGCTTGGCTAAGGCAATAATCAAGTTTCCTGAATTCCCTGCCTCTTTGGAATTTGAGGGGTAGATCCTGTAGAGTGTTAAGTGGAGATCCTTAAACAAACAGTCAACAGGCTGAGACACTGATCACCTAGGTTAATACTCACAAAAAATCATGTTTCTGAAGGCCCCTTTCAATTGTGCAGGAATTGAGGGCTTGGGTTATAGTTAGCATAGACTGGATCTTGCTTTGCTTTGTAGATTGGGCAAGTAACATCTTTAAGTTGCAGTTTTTTCACCTGTAGGAAAGATGGTAAAAGTACCTGCTTCATGGAAGTGTTGTGAAGATTAAATGAGCTGAAGTGGGAAAAGCACATAGCAAAGTCACTGGCTCCTAGTAGGTATGTGATCAACACTGGGTACTAAGAGTGAGGTTAGTAAAGGCAACGTTTACCCACTTCATGGTGTTGGAAAGGGTTCTCCTGATGTTGGATGTTGCTCCAGCCAGCTATCTCTTCTCACCCCCACTGTTTCTCTGCATCTCAATTTTAACAGCTTCAAAGTGAAGCAGATGATTCATTTCACCTACCTTCCTCCCAAGAATATCTCATATTTTTTTATAAAACAGTTAATTTTAGATGGGACAGGGTGTCCTTGGGCATCTCTACATCACATTATCTTTGGAGAGTATGGAAGGTTTAGGGAAAATGGGAGAAGAATGCAAATGTTAGAATTTTTTGATCCTTAAAGTTACCACCCACCAGACTGTGTCCCCAAGATAGCATGAGCTTCCATTGGATGAATGTAGCAATAATTGGAATCTGAACATTTGGAAGACTCCTGTGTTCCTTGGAAACTCTACTGTGAGATTTGGAGGTTAGAGAAGGGAAGGAAATATGTGGTTCTAATATGCAATGTAGGCATTTGATGCATTTCAAAGAACCAAGAGGGGTATAGAGTTGATCCACCTGGTTTACTCCAGGAGAGGACATGGGCTCAGAGCTTATGCCAAAAGAAACCAACTTCTCATTAAAAAAAAAAAAAAAAAAATCCATGCTCTCAAAGGAAAAACAGCCTCAGACAATCAGGTTAAAAGAATTTGTCATGATAATTAGCCAGCCTTGTGGCTTTCCTAGTCACCTCGTTCCACTCATAAGAGCCTAAGTTCTTCTGAGGGTCTGTGGAATTATCTGGGAGTTCTAAAATGGATATTTATGAGCTCTACCCCACAGAGAGCTAGATTTAGTAGGTCAGAAGTGGGGCCTTGAAATAAGAATTTTTAATGAGCACCCTTATCTGCTTTGGACTCGGGGTTATTTGAACCACTCTTAGAAATATGTTTAGTGAGATAATGGCACATAAATCCCTCTGTCAGCTACAGAGTTAACACAACCCATCTCTCTCTCATGCTCTTAACTTCTTTTTTACCTAAAGTTAAGATATGGTATCATTGCCTGAGAAACTGAAAAGAACAGAACTAGAGGATTTAGAAAGGTTCTATTATCGAAATATAATATTGAGGGAAACCAGCAAGGTACAAATAATACACTACAATTCTTGAAAGAAAGAATAGAAAACAGGAATGCATACATACATACATACAAATATCTGCAGAAGAAAGCACAATATGGCCAACACAGAAACTAAAGAAATTGGTTTAATGTATGGGATGGGTAGATATAAAGTTGAAGTAATAATAAAGAGAATAATAATTTTCTAAGTTTCCCTTTCAATATAGCTTAGACTTTTAAGCCATATTAATATTTAATAAACTCATAAGAGTATTAATTCAGCAAGTGTAAATTCCTAAAATGTAATACAAATAGAAACACATGAATAGAACTTTATATCAAATTGACAGTATGAAAACAAAGAAGTAAAACCAGAATTAATTCAAGTAAATTTTGAACACCATGCTGTGATTGCATCCACCTTTGGTAGAATAGTTCCTAAAGACAAAAAGAAACTTGTTTAATAGTTTGAAATGGTTTTGTATGATTTGTAGAATTGAACAAATGAGCAAATACAGTATGTTGATATTTTAGAGGAAGGAAGCTCTCATGGTAGGAGAGTGGAGAAACAAATATGGGAAGGAGGAAGGAGAACTCTGCTGTATAGGATTAGAACCAGAGGTACCAGTACGAACTCATGACTTCATCAAAACATATATTTGCTTGCTGGGTACAATGAAAGGGCTTAGAAACAATTACACCTCAATTACAATGAATGTACCTATCACCCTAATCTTGGTTTCAAACTACTATCTCTCACTTAAAGGGACTAGGGCTCCCTAGAACACTGATTCTAAGTCTGGGACGATAAAGTGCAAGGTGAGACTGAGCATTGAGTTGTACCAAAAAGTAAGGAAGTGCTTAAACACTGATAGGAAAATGTCAAAAAACACAGAAGCCAGCTTGAAGAGACTTCCACTGGACAAATTAGGACAACTGAAATACCAAAATAAATAATGGCAGAAATGGATTATATTTACCTTTAAAACTTGTGAGCCCATAATGGTACCAAAAACAATGGGGATGAATGGAGAGAAGAAAGGGCTATTTATTTATAGAGAAGAATAGCAAATCATAAATGTAGAAAGAATGCAAAATGATAATTTGCTAAGGCTGTCAATCACAGTTGTGATAATTGATACAAGCAAAAATCAATAAAGAATGCTAAAACCATTGTGTAAGATGTCTTTCTAATCACCAAGTTTCAGAACTATTTATTAATTGCAGAGGGAACATGGTACATTTACAATGGAGAAATATGGCAGCATCACCTTAACGAAATGATCAAACTTACAATCACCAAGTTTGACAAACTGCCATAAGCCTCCTGATGTGAAGCACTAGAAAGAACATAACATCCTGCCAAAAATGCCTAACCTTATTCTAGTAATGAAAAAGCAATTAGGTAAATCAAAATTGAGAAACAGTCTGCAAAACAAATGATCTTGATTACTCAAAAATATCAATGTCTTAGAATTAAAAAGAAAAGAAAAGTCTAGGTATAGTTCTAGATTAAAACTTACTAAAGAGATAGGACATCTAAATGCAATGCATAACATTTTACTGATCCTGAGTTTAAAAATAAATTAGTTATAAAAGACATTATGGGAAAATTTTGGAAATTTGAATGCAGAATGTATATTATATAATAGTATGTACCAAGGTTAAAATTTTCTGAAAATAAATTCTATTGTGGTTATGGAGGAGAATGACTTGATTCTCAGGAAATCGTGCTACAGGATTTAGGGTTGAAGCATTTTGGTGCCTGCCACTTAATAGTTCACCAAAGAGAGAAAGCAAATGAAAAAGAAAGTAAAAGTAGCAAAATGTTAATAATTAGTGAATTAAGGTAAATAGTATCGGGTACTATTACCTGATTACTAAGTATTAAAACACTTAGTGCAACTTTTCTGTACGGTTGGAATTTTTCCAAATAAAAACTCAGGTGGGGGAGGGAGAGGACAAAAAGAAAAAAAAAGGGAGTATTGGTTGCAACGAGTGTTGGTTGCCAGAATGGTATGATAGACACCTTCATTTATCACTTATTGGGCTGGGCATGAGCCTGCTAATAGCCACATTAATTAATTAGTCTCTGCAGTTGGGCTTTCTCCCATCCCTCAGCAGGATGGGGGAGTATGGAGAGTGTCCTCTGTACTACCATCTCGGAGGGATATTCTTGCTTCACGCACCTCGCCAGAGAGCTAATGGCCAACAGAACCGTATCACCATCCTGGGATAAGTTCATTTTTTTTTTTCTTAATGATAGTAATTTGTTACACCAGTTTGCCACTTGCCTGCTGCTTCCTTGTTAATCCAATAATCTATATGAGAAAAGCAATTTGACGTACCTCTTCCCCATCTGCCGCCCATCATCCAATCTATATCTTAACTATCAGTGATTTATTTATGGCATCCGCACTAAGCACATCTCCGCCCCGTTGGCGCCCTCCTTCTTGGCCTCCTGCTTGGATGCGCTCCCTGAGTGTGTGAGAAGGCAAACTCAGCGTGGAGATTAAAAGCAACGATGGGATAATAAACAGCAGTTGTTCCTTTCAGACGATTAACAATTATACACATTCACACGCTAAGCAGATCGATTTCAGAAACAGGCATAAGCAATATGAGAAACTAGGATATTTTTCATCATGCTTTTTACTCAGGGCCCAACCTCGATTTCTTTAGCTGGTTGGAGTTATTCTTCGACCCCGTGCCCAACTGAATGATGCACTCCTCACCCCAACCTCCTGGATGCCCATTCACACAAATTGAGGGCCTGCATGAGCCCTGGACCCTGATCTCTTTCCTGCAGAGACCAAAGGGGCAGGTAGCTATGGGCTGGATGTGCTGAGGCAGCTCTAAAGAAGGGGCTTTGTTCTTGAAGGTGTGAGCCTGGTTCTCTGCATCAGGGCATTCCATGTGACTGCTGAGCTTAATTTTTCTCAAGTCACTCTGGCCTACCCAGAACAAAGGCTTTAGGATGACACTCCTAGAGGAAGAACATAATGGAATTGGGTGGGGAGAAAAAATGATGGTGCACCATAGTGTCTGCTCTCTGCTGTGGGCTGAACATGACAGTCATTTAGACTCTGTGCTTTTCTTTGCCTATGATGCTCATGGCCTGACCTAAAACCTATGGTATAAAAAAGAAACATGGGCATGGGATGGAAATCTCAGGAACCCATTGCTACCACTGTCTAGTTGCAGGTTCCACATAGTAGGAGTCCACATTTCAGAGTGCTTAGCTCATTGGCTGGTAAGTTTGAACTTTGGATGCACAATTTGCTATCTTTCAATGCCATAGCAAATTTATGAGCCTATTCAAGTCTCAGTTACTTCTGCACAATGAGACTACTATTGCCAACACGTAGGGTTGTGATCAACAGAAATAAGGATTAAATTGTAAATTGTTTCTATTTCCTATTTCTTATCAAATGTAATCTGATTTTTAATTCTGTATTGATTCTCTCTTTTTCTACAAAACCTTTTTTCCCCCTCTCTTTTCATTTGGTTCCCCGTGAGTCCTGGTTGCATTTGCCTTGCTTTCCTTGTTTCTATTTGCTTTGAATTGGCTTTTACCTCCTTGTTTGGCTTCTCTCATGCTTCCATCCCCTAATGCTCCTGATCTCCATTCCAGACAGTGGCCTTGAACTCTGCTGGGTGAATGCCATATAGCTGGTGGTGGAAGTGAGCTGCCGATACATCAAGGGGCACTTGCCTGAGCTGATAGATTTTTAAGGAAAGGAAAATGAAAAAAAGACAATCATTCTGACTCTATGATCTACATGTCTCCTTAAATGTCATCCTTTTAAACTCACCTGGAAATGCACCTTGTAAGGCAACAGTTCTGAACCTGATATATTCAATTTTAGAAGTGGCTGCAACTCATGATTTTGCACAGCAGTTGTTAGTATAAATATTTTATTCTCACAACTAAATGTCAATTGTCTAAGGGTAGGAATTGTCTGATTACATTTCTGTTCTCCCATTGAACTCAGCATGGTGCACTGTACTCAGCAAGTGCTCAATAAATGACAGGAATGAGTGAGTATGGTTTTAACTTTGTGAGCAGAATACTATACATTACTGTGACTTCTTTGTCTTGAGTCATTTTCTCTCAAAAGTCTCTATTATGAAACTTTTTCTTCTATTCAAGCATTGTATTTCTTCCTAAAGAAATCATCCCCTCCATCTTTTTTTGATTAGCAGCCTTTCCAGTACTGTTGTTTTTTCCTTCTCTGTGACAGTTTCCCACTATTGTCTGTTTGCAGCTGTTACATGGCTGAGAAATGGAGTAGACACGTGAATGAGTGCCTGGTGTGTGGGAGGACACCTGTAATTTCTCCTGGACTGGCCAGGCAGCCTGTTCCTACTTAACTCTTTCTAAAACAGTTGGCAGTCAGGGGATGGATTATTTGCAGTTTCTTTCTGTGGAGTAAGCTCTTGCTTGGACTAGCTATCTGTGTTTCTATTTAGGCACAAATAAACATGCTTCCACTCCCAAACTCCTAGCATCTACATCATACTTCAGATTGCTTATCCAGCTCTGCTCACAAACTTGTCCAAAGGACTGGAAACCAGTGGTGGTTTATATGTTTATCTTAGTTAATTTAGAATAGTACCTTGTGTGTTTTTTCTTTTGTCTACTTCCAGTCTCTTCCTACATTGATCCTAGCTGTATTCTCCAAAGAATTAAGAAACATTGTGTCCCTGAATAGAATTGTCCTTAGAATTTTCTTTACAGCTCTCATGGCTGAAACTGAACACCTCCATCATGGAATTTTGAGCACTTTGCCATTGTTTATTTATTCTTCCCAGGAGCTTTGAGAAAATGATATTGATAGTCTGTTTTCCAAGAGAGTTTACAGAGGTGTCTGAATTTTCTAGTGTCTGGGATGATGATCTGTAGTACTAATCTGAGATTCTCATTCTGAGTCATGTATTTCAGCCAGTAGGTTGGAATCAAGCTAGTTAATACCCGTTTGGTATGTTTTGCAGCTGTTAGGATTTCATGACCTTTATACAAAAACACAGAGACTCTTACTGATCAGAGAGCAAGCTGGAGGGGACAGGTTGGAAGCCTGCAGAGATCACAGACTTTGAACAAAACATAGGGTAGCTGGCAATCACCTTGTTAATGTGGGCCTGGTCTCAATGAGTAAGAGACTTTTAGCTTTCCAATCTACCCTAAAATTGTTCTTCTTTTCCTACGGAACTTGTAAGGTGGCTGTTATGGAACACAAAAGAATAGCCTGAAGTGGCCCTGCCTAATGAAGTCGCCCACATTAGACTGAGGATAGCAGGTTAAATTCTTTCTATTTTGGGGGCTTATTGGACCTAACCACTTAGTCTATTAAAGACCTGGAGACCATATGGAAGAAGCTGGAACTGTGAGTTTTCTTTGGTGTCTCTTCTACCCTGCTGCTCACTGGGCATAGAAGGAGACTATGGAAAAACACAAATGCCTCATCTATGTCTCTCTCTTTCCCTGGGGAGGCAGGAATAAGGCACTGACAATGTTAGATTATACATTCTTCAGTGGGGGGCTTATCGTTTATCTTTGTATACTGCTTTTTTTGCCAGCTTGTTCTTCTCATTCTTACCCCCCACCCCCAACCCCCAGGACAGACACTGATAAATCTCTGTTTAAGGGTAACATCTGGCATTTTCTCAAAGTAATCCCATCCGTTGTTATCCATATACACACACACTCGTACACACATTTATATATGTTTCCCACAATAGCAATGGGATTCAATTTGGAATTAGCATCAATATCTTTTCCATGTGCCAGGAGCTGTGGACTTCGATTCACTCCCTGGATTCTCCCAGGGCTTGGTTGTATCCCTTGTGCTACACTAAATAAGTACTCTGGTTAAATTGCTAGTGGGCGCTTATCACTGGACTCCTCATTTGTCTCAGCTTGGGGTGTTCTTTATTGAAAGAGTCAACATGAAAAGTAACTCTCACAGCTGGAGAAGCTGAAAATATGTGAGGAGATAATGAGACTAATTGTCCAGGTCTGGTAATCAGTATGTAACCCAATAATTTTGACATAGAAAACAAACAAAAGATTGAGTGGAATAGGATGATTTTTCCAGCTAAGAAGAAAACATCACTTTATGATGGGGAGACTGTTCTGGCTAGAGATACTAGGATATTTTCATTTCTTCATATTACATGTTGATTTTATTCACAGACTGTGAAACTAGGTACAGATGGTTGGCTGAATAAGAATTACAGTATGTCTATGACATGGGCTAATGTGGAGAAAATATGGAGGGAGGAAATTTGAGAATATATATCAGACCAGCCTAGAGAGGATGTTTGTGTTCGGTTCGATGAGAGTGTGAGTGCATTGGCACTGCTATTACCAACAATAAAGTAAAGGTAGAAATATCAACACACCCCTCCCCTCTCTTGATACCATGTCTTTCTAGTTGTGCTCCAGCCTCTCTTTGATCTATTATCAAAACAAGAAGTCCTAGCACTGGTTCTCCATGTGTTGTCCCTAGTACCAGCAGCGTCAGCATTGCCTGGGAAATTTTTAGAAATGCAAATTCCCACCAGAAATGGCACTTGGAGAGATGGAAGGAACTGGGTCCTGATGAGAGTGGAGCTACTCCTAGACTGACCTCTGTTACTTGTGAGAGAAGTAAACTTCCTTCCTGAATAGTAATTATTTTTCAGGTCCCTGTTCTCATAATTAAATTATCCTAAGTGATATAAAACCCATATTTAGTTATCACCAAAACTTAACTAATTTAACCTCAAAATATGTTCCAGATCTTTATCCTTTTCTCCATGCCTTGTAACACAGTCCTTGTTTAGACCCTAATCATCTCTGCCTCAAATTACTAACACACTTCCTAACTGGTGTTCACACCTCCAGTTCTTTACCTTTCAAATTCATCTTCCATTGATGTGAATGATCTAGTTAAATGAAAATCAAATCTTGCCATTCCTTTTATAACTCTATTGATAATCTCCTGTTTTCAATAGAATGGCTTTCCAGCTTATTTCTTGTTAATTCCTTGCACTCACCATACTGTCCATGCATATGAGGTGTCTTACCTTTCCCAGAATACCCTCTGATTTTTCATAGATCTATGCTGTTACCTCCATTCTGGAATGCCCTGTCTCACTTCTATCTAGAAGACACATTCCTAGTTATCCTTCAAGATGCAGTTCAAGGCTCTAATCCCCTAGTCAGTGGAGACTACCATTTTAGTTATGTCCCCCCCATGAGTCAAAAATTAAGAGTACACAACTCAAATTTAGGTATGCTAATTTATTCATTCAAAATTGTATACTTGTACTATTGTATATACATTATATATGTACATTGCAAAACCTACACAAAAATAGAAATAAAAAATAAATAAAAGTTTTCAAGTTTTATTTTTTACTTACATGGCTTGCATCTCCTGGGATAAGAGCACTAAATTTGAGAGACCAGTTTCTCTAATCTGCAATGTCTTCTATGATCATCCCCACTGAAGCAGAATTGATTGTTCCTTTTGTGCCTTTAGAGTAGTATATTATTTGTTGACCTGTTTCTTTTTCTAGTTCATAAAACTTTTTAGGCAGGTACTACATCTGACTCATTTTATATTACTACCACCTATCGTTTAAATCAATATTTATTGAATATCTGCTGTATACCAGGCACTGTTCTAGGTGCTGGAGATTCAGCAGTGAATTAACCAAAGTTCCTGATCTTACTTAGCTTATATTTTAGTGGAGGGGTCACAAGCAAGTAAGTGTAAATAAAATTCTAGGTGTGATTAAGCTCAATGAAGAAAATATTAATAGTGATAATATTTGAAATAGACCTAAGCTGAGGTCCCAAATACTTGTCTTGTTCATGTTAATATAATTACTGGAGGCATCAAACAGCTGTGGGGTTCTCTTCAGTTTCTTTCTTTTTTTTTTTTTTTTTCTTATCCACCTTTCTATCTTGGCAGGAAAAGTGAATCCTTATCAATATGATGAATCATTTGGAGAGTCAGGTCTATAAGACACCAGTTCCCCTTCCCATATTGCTTTACCTCTTCTATTAGAAAACTGGCACTATTTAGTTTTACAATTGCCTACATTAATCACTATTTATTTGGCACTTATCCTGCTCTGTTGCTGAGAAGTCCTCCTAGCCTCCCTCCTGACCCTGACCCTCTAATTTTTTTCTGGACCTAACCCTGCATGCAAATCCTCTTCCCTAATGTCTGCCTCCCTACTCAGCTCAGCCATGAGCATCTAAAAGGCCCTCTTAAGTTCTATCTACCCCTCAACCACTTTCTTCCCCTCTGTCTTTTGATTGTGAATCAATTTCCATTTGTCTTCAAATTTTCCCTCAAAGATTTGGCCAACCTTTTGGCATTTTCTGCAGGAAAGTCATTTCTCTCCTAACCTTCACCAATGAAACCTGGTGAGTTTTTAACTCCCCTGTCTCTCATGATGAGGAGTAGAGGTCAGTATATCCTTGCTTCCCTGTGGTTACTTTCAGTCCACTCTCACTTTTCTTCATAAAGGTCCTTCCATTTGATTATGCTACCTCCTTTCTTTCCTTGTTACAGACATCTACTCATACCTAGGAAACTCTTCTACCTCCAAGTTCAATATGTGAATCACAACTATTATTTATCTAGTTATTTATATATTTTTGTCTAGCACTTTTCTTGTGATTTAGTCCTTTGCAAGACTTAGCCATTCGTGTGGTTAGAACTTTATAATAAATACCCTGGTGCCATGCACTCTTGTTATCTCACTCAGAGTGGCTGCACGCTCAGGATCTTGAGCTCCACATTCCCAATTCTGATCCTTCCTTCCTTTCTCCTTCTTTCTTTTTTTTTCTTTTTTTCATTCCCATGGCCTGTTCTTTGTCCCTATGACCTCCAGGACCTCCATTCTTCTTTCCTATAGGCTCTGCTCTGGCCTCACTCGCCTCCCTCTCCAGCCTATAATGCTTGGTGGGTTGTTTGAATTGCGCCACTGTTACCATTATAGAATGGTCATTTCTGTGCTTTGCTCCATTTCTAATTATGTTTTCTTCTATTTTCCAGTCCTTCTCAGCAGATGATTGCACCTTTGTATGTGTTTTACCGTCCACTTCTTTCTTTGTTCTCATTTCTGAGGGGGAGGTGCTATTCTTCCTCCCTGCTGAAACCACTGTACCTAGTGCTAGTCCTCCTGCCTCAGAGCAGTGTCATGGTGTCATGCAGACAGCATGGCCTTCAGCCCCAGCCTTGTGAGGGTATGGATTGCAGGCCTTTTTCAGACTTATATAGATGTCCAGGAGAAACTTGTTTAACCTCTCTGAACCTTAGATTTTTACTTTTAGTGGAAAATATAATAATACCTTTCTCACAGTGCTGGTGTGAAAACTAAATAATAAAACGTAAATGTATCTTGCACAGTGTTGAGATAAAGTAGGCATTGAGTAAATATTAGTTTTTACCTTCCCCCTGGTGTTGTGTTAGGAATTCTTGCCATTTTTACCATTCATATAAGTTCTCTAGTTCCTTTTCCTTCATGGACATGTGCGCTTACACCTGCTCTACTCTAAGCAGGCTTTCTTCCATCACTAAGTAGTATATCTCACGGTCTTCTCACGCTTCTAGGCCTCATTCATCTCAAGGTCACATCTGATATTATTGACCACCCTTTCTTTTGTGAAAATGTCACTTGCCTTGGTTTCTTTGTTTCTTTTTCCTATTGCTACTAATAAAAATATCCCCCTAAGATTAGATCCCTGCTTTCTATCTTTTTCTTTCTACAACTTTTCCCCAGTGTTCTTTTTTCCTCCCAAGGCCACAACTCTCACTTCTGAAATGATTTCTTCTACACAACTCTCCTCCAAGATCCAGTTCTAGATTTCCACCTCTCGTCTCCACCTGCACATCCTAATATTTATAAGACTGAACTTTTCACTTCCTCTTCCTAATAACTTCCCCCCAAAGGTGCCACTTTTTTCTCAAAGTTATCTTTTACACTTTTCTCTATCTCGCTCCACATCTAATCAGTTACCAAGAGACCCATTAATCATATTGTCACAAGTTTGTATTTCTCTTCAAAAATTATTGTTCCCAATGCCATCGCTCTATTCAGACTTTCATTACCTCTCCTCTATACTACAGAAAGATATTCCTAGCTGGTCTCCCATGCCATGTCTACTTCTTCCCAATCCATACTAGATACACTTAGAGGCAGTTCCCTATTTCAGATCCTTTGGTGGCTCCCATTGCCTCTCAGGCTTATAGATTTTTCATAATGTCTTGGCCTATTCATCACTACCTTACTTATTTATCACTGCTTTCCTGCTAATGATCTGCATTTCAACCACACTGGAGTATTTGCCCTTCTCCAAACATGCCTTACCTCTGTCTGCCTTCATTAATATATTCATAGTGTGCCCTTGGTCTGAAATGTCTTCTGGTTCTTTGTTTCCAGTTTGAAATTTTACCCTATTTTCAAGGCTTGTCTCAAATCTCATCTCCTCTGTGAAATCATTTATGATCCTCCTCTATACCTCTCCCAACTTTAAGAAATTTACCTATTCTTTGAGTGAGAAATGAAATTCTTCCTTATAGTTATTTGTGTGCTGTCTACTGTACTACATTGTACGTTGTCTAAGAGCAAGGACAGTGGTTTTTTTCTTCCCATTCCTCCCATTGGTGCTTAATGCTCTGTCTTCCTAATAGTATTTAGACCACAAATATTTGTTGACTTACATCTGCAGTATAAGCTGGTTTATTAAAAGCAAATCAAAAGTCTGATTTAGAAAAAAAGACAAAGCAAATTATTGCTTGTTTAGGCTTTTTTTTCTATATGAAATGATCTAGAAATCAACAAAAATAGTCTGTAAAGACAAAAAGGTGGGTTGTTGACTAAGAGTAGACAATCAGGTAACATGTAGTAGAGCAAGAAGGAGAGAAACACTATTAAAGACTTGGTTTTCTAAAGGATGGTCATGAAAGCAGAAAAAAAATTCACTTGATTTGGTAAACTGGGTTTACTTTGTAGAGAATTCAGTTAAGCATTTGGGAGACAACAATTATTTGTTTGGCCTCTTATAGTCATTTCCAGAGTAAGCAACAGTTGTAAAAATAGTAACCTTTAAAGTCTGTGCTAGTAATACACATACACAAAAAGTAAACAATTACATTTTATTACTATTTGGCCCTCAATGAATTTGGTAGTGCATGTTACATGTTTGTGCATCAGTTCATTCATTTTTTCACATGTCACCTTCTCAGAGAGGCTCTCCTTGACCCCTCTACCTAAATAGCATGTACCTGTCACAGTATTTGTTAAATGAATTACAGTGCCAAAAATATTGGACTCTTCTATGGCATGTTTGTTACAAAACCCAGTTGCTTGATAGGATGTTATTTTATTTGGTACCCCTCATGTTTTGCTCACCCGGGCAATATAATTGTAAATTTCTCTGATCAGTTCTAGAAATCTTCTTTTATAAATTGACCAACCTACTCAGTTCCTTTATTTTTTCCATGATTTACCCTGCTTATTCTATGTGAGAAGTTGGCTTAAATTTTCGCAATAAGTGGGCCGAGCCCGTGGCGCACTCAGGAGAGTGTGGTGCTGGGAGCGCGGCGACGCTCCCGCTGTGGGTTTGGATCCTATATAGGAATGGCCGGTGCACTCACTGGCTGAGTACTGGTCACGAAACAGACAAAAAAAAAAAATTTTTTTTTCCCAGTAAGTGAAAATGGGTTTCTAATTCAGCCTTTGGCTCCTTATCCTTTCCTTTTAATTCATGGTCATTCTTGTTCCTCGCTGGTCCCTGTTGACCTACTCAGAATCATTACTGGGAACCAGAAGATGGTATGTAATTGAATTGGTATTGCTGCTGTCACCATCAATTTGTGCAGGAAAAAAGGCTGAGGAAACACAAAGGCAGAAACTATAATTGAATTTGGTTACTCCAAAGGTAAAACACAGTTGCAATTTTCAGAGAACATGGCAGGTCAGATGGTAAGTGGGGTAGGGGTTGAGCGAGATGGATTATCCCTGGGGGATATGAAAACCGAAGAGATGGACTTTGGCTAAAATGGATGTTCAGAAGTCACTAAAACCACAGCTTTCTCAAGGTCAATTCTTTTTCTAGGCATTCAAGTACGATGAACACTGAATTAAGAGAGGGGTGGAGGATCAGGAGGAGTGGGTTCTAGTTCTAATTTCTACAAGAAAGGTGAAACAATAAGCTTATTGTTTAATTCCCTCGAGCCACAGTCATCTTACTTATAAAATTGGGACAATAATATAATTCCTGCTTCTCAGGACTGCTAAGAAGGCCAAATGATATATATTTGATTGCTTTTGTATAGTACTTCATGCTGTATAAGTGGTTTGGAAGCTAAGTCTTATTATTATTATATGATCAATGCCTTATTTCTACAATGACTAATCATTTCAGTTAGCTTTTTATCCATTACAGAAAGCATACCAAAGAGAATTGGCTTACTCAAATTATATTTATTTAACTTCCAACCTCCCATTAATATGCATTATCGTGGCTGGGAATTTAACAGCATGTAAGCCAGGAAATATGGAAGTGATATCTGCATAGCATCCTTATATTTCAGCATTCCTCTTGCCACAGTGAGAAATTATGTTTACTTTGATAATATTTTATCAGTGTTATTTACCTGTTCTGTTTTCTGAACTATTATTTTTGTGACTTTGTTCATTTAAATACTTCTTCTGAGGGATCGTGTGACCAGTCACCCATCATAGGTCCGTTCTCCATCCTTTTCTCTTCTACCTGGAATTTTTCCCTACCACTGTTTTTGCTTCTTCAGACCTTGCTGCATTTTATGATATTCTAAAGCTCATTTCGTATTTTACTGTAATTCTGGGCTCAATTAGTCCTTTAACAGAAAGACTGTGAACTGCTTAAATTTTGTCCCTCTATTTCATACATCTCCAAAGATGTTGAAAAGACTAATGGTACTAACAGGCTAAAATTATTTTCTTTTGTGTCATTTATCTTTTACTCTCAAAAATATTAGCAGCTGGATATAAAGTTAAAAATTTGATATCCCAATGAGAGTCTGGAAATCTGTTGTTGTCAAGAACAGGATCACCATACAACCCAGTGTGCCCAGAGGGTTCTGGTTTATACCAGATGTCTGGGAATAATTATCAACAACACTTCCCTGTCACCTGCAAACATATCTTATTTGGGGCAATAAATCACATAACCACTGTATTGGAGACGGCATTTACAAAGCACCTTCCAACTCTTAGAACCATGGGCTATTAGAGCAAGAAGGGTCTTTACAGTCATCTGCCAGCCTCTAACCACATGGACACTGAGGAAAAGGTTCAATATCACTAGTCAATCACATAATTTGGTTTTGCTGAAAACTAGCCATGCAACTTATGATGAACCAAATTATCTCTCTGACTTTGAGTTTTAGTTGTAAAATGACAGCATTGGCCTAGAAACTAGATGGTCTTTCTTTCTTTAGTCTTTATTGATATTTTCTGATTACAAAATAATACCTAATCTTTAAAAATTGATTTAACATAATTTTCTCTAAGCTCATTTTTGTTGCTGTACCCCACAGATATGAACAATCAACTATATCCCAATTAAAAAAAAAATTGAAACACCATGAACCATGTAATTTATAGAAAGGAAAAGTGCCCCCATAATTCTACTCTCTAGATATAGCCAATATTAAATATATTTGGCATATAATTAGGATTTTCTTAAGGTTTTTTCTTTCCTTGTGCTAAGGATCTAAGGAAAGTTGTTAAAGAAGAGTTTTAGAAATATTTTTAAATGTAACAAGAGTCATACCGGGTGGTCCAGAAGCTGATGACCCCTTATATAGATTTTTTTAGAAATCTGTTCTATATGGTGGCACATAAAATAGAAATAGGGTGAGGACAGCTGTTTCTTCTCTTTGTACTTCTCTATCTTTTCATCAGGACCTGTCACGTGATTGTGCAAAAGCCCAGTGGTGAAGGCTAATGTTTTCCATTTTAACTGAGTCAACAAGGTAGTACTGTGACTCCTGGACTGGAACACTAATGGTCCTCTTTGGCTCCTATGGCTGTGTTTAATTGTGGTGATCTGCTTGAACTGATGAATGGTGACAGGAGGCAGATGCCCTGAGAGTCCTCATTTTCCAGGATGAACTGTCATGGCAAACAGACTCATCCTTGCATGGAATCTGGTTTGGACACCAAAGCACGTCTAAAATGGGATTCTTGACTTTCTGTTATAATGAAACCAAGAACATAGAACTAATAAACAAATCCGGGTCCTGAGCTTGCCTATTTAGTTTTCCCCACTAATTAATGTGACAATAAGAGAAAAGAGATAAATGGCAAAATGGACACAGTAATACTGCCATACTTGTCTTAGTTACTGCAGGAATTCAAGAGGTCCAGACAAGCCTTTTGAAGAATGTAAAGGGTTACTGAAATGCTAGGCATCATTAAGCTTATTATACTTGCTTTGTGGTATTTAGATAGATATTCTGGATACTCCTGGTAACATATCCCACATAAATAAAGTGAGGTTATCGTAGTTTATGCCATTTCGACTCCATTGGGTGGATACCATTGAGTTGTGCCTTATAGTACCGGGATATCCCAGGCAGAGGGATTTAAACACTGGTCCTTCCAGTTTTATAATCAGATATACATTTGGTCTGGTGTAGAAAATGTTTAATCTCTTAAGATTAATAATCAGGTAATCAAGTTACACCACTTAATTCATTATCAAATGACAATCTGAATACAAATCATCTCTAAATTGTTTCTCACATTAAATTAATCCAAAATTGGGCTTCTTGATAATCTCTACTACTTCTCTCTCATCTTGCAGTTTTTTAATTCCTCATTTTCTAATGTTGGGGGCTTACACTCCTTTGGGGTGCCTGACCTCTGCTATATTTTAAACCCACCTTTGTTGTGAGCTTTACCTTCAGTGACCCGTTGCTAATTCTATGCTGGCACTATCTTTTGAGCTCCTCAGAGGTGTGTTACTAATCCTAATGATGAAAAATATTTTTATGCAAAGCACATTTCTAGAAGGGCCAGCCTGTGGCTCACTCGGGAGAGTGTGGTGCTGATAACACCAAGGCCACAGGTTCGGATCCTATATAGGGATGGCCGGTTGGCTCACTGGCTGAGCGTGGTGCTGACAACACCAAGCCAAGGGTTGAGATCCCCTTACCGGTCATCTTTCTAAAACAAACAAACAAACAAACAAAAAAACAAAGCACATTTCTAGAACCTGGTCACATTACAAAAACAAAAACAATAATGAGGCTGGTGATATTTCTATGATTATTCAGTTCCTCCTGGCTTGGATTTGAAAGCCTGTTTAATAAGCAGCAGCAGTAGAAGGTGGAGGTGTTTGAGAGAATTGCAGGGGATAGCATTACCCGGGCCAGTCCTAGCCTAGCTCTTTCTGCTAATCAAATCGGTGATACAAGCTTCCCCATTTCCCAGGAGGCCCCTCTCTCCATAGTGACAGAGAATATATTTGATGCTTCTTACTTTGCCCTAGATCCATGACCCCCTATCCCTTTGAACAGTCACCACTGCTAAGGAACCCAGTGACCCTGTGGCATTTAACTTCAGCCCAGTAGCCCATTCCATCTTTCTTCTTTCTCTTGCTGAATTGAATTGCAAATCTAGGCATGCTCAGTGAAAGCACTTATACTGTATTTCTGATCTACATCTTGACTCCCCTCCTCCTCAGGGACAGCACAAACCCTGAGGAAATGTAGTCAGCCTCAGTTAAGCTGGGACTCTGATCAGATTAGCTCCCTGTTTAATAAGACTTGAGGTAGACATCCCAGCTGCGTCCCATCCCATTTCACATAAGCAGAGAGATCAATAGCTAAAGGCTCTTATCCTGCAGAGTGGGACCTATGTATGTAACTTTGGACCTGTTTCTCCAGTTTTATCATGAGATTCAGACCAGAAGGAATATTGCGGGTTTTAATGAGGGAGGTTTAAAACATAGGAAGGGCAAGCTGAGAATCTTGACCTCAGGGAGGTAACAAAATTATGGATTGATAAACCTTTGTGTCCTACTGGCTCCCTTTAAGCACTTAGCCCAAACAGAACATGATTCTTTTGATAGCATAAGGTTACAAGCATTCCACTCCTTTAGCCCTTTGGCTTCTTTTCCTAATATATAAAATGTGTTGAGATAATACAAAATAATTCTTAAAGCCTTTCTCTGCTCCTGCCTTGCATGAGATCCTGAGGCCATGTAGGCTTCTATGGACAAGGTATTTTGAGGAAAGGAGGAGGAGGATACTACAGCATTGGTCATTCATTCAACCATTCATGCATTTGGCAAACATTCAATCAGTGCTAATCAGATGCAGGCACTTTAGTGAGTAAACACAGTGCCTGACTGCAAGGAACCCATAGTTTAGTGAAGGAGATAAAGGAAAATCGGTGAGACAAGTTGCCTTGTCCTGTTAAAAGCTAAGAAGAGCAATAGGTATCTCCACTTCTCTTCATCTCATCCTTGGACTCTTCATGGTTAATCTTCCTAGCCTGCTCTGTGTCTTAGTGCAGGGTCTGAATTGTGATCATTTTGCCTAGTATAAGGATGACAATTGACAGAAATTATCTGAGATGCTTTAAAGTTTGTGCTTCACTATAGCAGACCCTACAGGATCCCAGTACCGAGGCTGTTGAATCTTAAGATATTTTCCAATCCAAATGTGCAGCAAAAATGGAGGTTGGCCCAACCAAACTGATGTAGCTGTTTACTCATCTTAAGGAAGAATAGGAAACCAGCAATATTTTAAAATGTTAAATGTATCTACTTTTGAAAATAAACCAGAAAACATGACAGGAGTCTTTGCTATTGAACGATTTGTTGCCCTTCAAATTTGTAAGTTGGTGTAGAGTTCTATATTCTTTCTCAGGTGTGGTTGTAGGCCTTTTCTTTTTCTAGGACAATATCATGTTGTAATAGAAAAAATACTGGATCATTAATCAGGAAAACTAGAGTTTGGTTTCAGCTCTTCCATTAACTAGCAAAGTGATCTTGGCTAAATTACTGTCAAAGAACAAAATTACAACAAATTTAGTTGAAGATCTCAATTGGCTTTATTCCAATTCCAGAATTGAACAACATGTTATTCCATAAACTAGAATAAGTGTTCCAATGAGCCATGCAGAGGAGGTTGGTTTTATAGACAGAAAAAGGCTGAAGAAAGCAGAAACAAAGAACAAAAAGTGGGTCGGTCATTTCAAAGTTACTTTCGTTGTAACATGAGGACAGGAAGACAGTACAATAGAAAATAACATCAGGTTACTTCATGCTATCTCTTTTGTGTAAGAATTAAAACAGAGGGAACTTTATTATCATACTTATTGAAGATTTAAACTGGGCTGTTTGGGAAATTAGCTGTTATCTTTCTCCTGATTTCTCATAAGGTCAGACCACAGCCTGAATGACATGGAATTTAGCAGGGTGACTCCATTTTTATTTTTAGTCTTATCTTTTGAGACCTAGTGCAGGAACTTAATCCAAAATAATGTCCTCCTATAATTTTTGCTTACACTCTGAGTCTTTTTTGTTAATGAAGTGGTTGGATGAAATGCTCTCCAAGTTTCCTTGCAGTGCTGATAGTGTCTGTTCCTCTGTAAGTCACTCTGAGGGTGTTCAGTGAATGCATGTAGTTGACAATATAGGCTCAATTCATAAGAAATTAGTATGGGGGGCCGAGCCCGTGGCGCACTCGGGAGAGTGCGGCGCTGGGAGCACAGCGACGCTCCCGCTGCGGGTTCGGATCCTATATAGGAATGGCCGGTGCACACACTGGTTGAGTGCCGGTCACGAAAAAGACAAAAAAAAAAAAAAGAGAGAGAAATTAGTATGGGGATGAGTCACAGGTTGGGTTCCTTGGGAAGCAGACTTGGATGGAGATTAGTAAGCAAGTAGTTTACTAGGGAGTGCTCTTGGGACAGATCCCTATGGAAGGGTAGGGAATGAGGCAGGATTAAGCAGAGGGACAAGTAAAGCTGTTACACAGTCTCAATGGAAAATACAGATGGGATGATGCTTCAGAGCTGTCCTAAGCTGGGAAAGAGGCTGGGCATTGATATCCTGGCATTGAGCTGTCATTGGATGCAGCCTGGAATGAAGTGGCTCTCTTTAGCTGAAGCAATCTCCAAAGGTGTTGGGAAAATAAAATAGTTTGGTCAGGACTCTTGCCTCAGGTCCAGTTTGGTGTGGTTCAGCATCCTTTGTAAGCAAATTGTGTGTGTGTGGAGTTAGTGTGCATGTGCACCAATGTGTCTTTTTAGTTTTGTTGCTATTCTTGAGAGAGAGAGAGAGAGAGAGAAAGGGAGAGAGAGAGGAGTTTTAGTCAAGCAGGTGGGCAGCCGTCGGCCTTGGGTGTCCGCCCCACAAAGCCATGCTTTCCAACCTATGGCTCCAAGGACCTTTTGGCCGGTTACCTAGCTCATAGACCTGCGTGAAGGGGTCTGGAGACCCAGCCTGGTGTATGAAGGGTTTGTGACCCAGTTTGTGAACCGGCTTGATGGGTCTTGGAGCTCCAGACCCAGCCCTAGCTCGACAATTGGCCCAGTTGGCAGGATTACCAGCAGGTGAAAGAGCCCAACAACTAGTATGGCTGAGTAGCTTTACAAAAGGATTGCTTCTCATACCTTCACCTGCATTTGAATCACCTGGAGATCTTGTTAAAAAGCAGGTTCTGGCTCTGTAGGGTGTGGTGGGGTCTGAGACTCATTTTAAGCGAGTGCCCAGGTGATGCTGACATTGCTGGCTCATGAGCCATAGTTTCCCATTCTCCCAGTGACAGAAACCCACAGTCTTTTACAAAAGGAATGCAAAATTGGTCCTTGCTTTAAAGGCTAATTGGAGCCAGTAATTTGAAAGAAACAGGTCATTGTGTACTGTTGTACAGTTTCCCATCTTTTCCACTTCTTCCTAACTTCCACTTTTTCTAAGGAAGGAAGAAGGGTGGCAAATAAGGGAGGAAGAGAGTAAAAGAACAAAAAGGAAAGAAAAAAAGAAAACCAGATAGGCAATGTGTTGTATGGTCAGAACCAACTAAGCTGGAGTTTATGTGATGCTAGAAGCACTTGCCCAACACTGGTTTGCAGCCTCTTATTATTTAGTAGGGTCAATGTTATCCATTTTGTGAAAGAGAAGAGGAAACTGATAGAAAGTGAGCCGAGATGCCCAATACCTTTCAAGCTTTATTAAAGAAAGAAATCTGCTGGGCTGTGCTGAGAGTGGCAGGCAGCCCAGGGCTGTCCTGAAAAGGGGTCAGCACCAGGTGTGGGGGTGGTAGAGCTTATATAGTGCACCAAGGGCTGGCTGATACCATCAAGGAGGGTCATTATGCTAATGTGGATCAGGGTGGAGAACTGCGTCCTTGTGGAAGCAAAAGGGGTTTCTGTTTAAGTCAGGAGGCTTCTCCTAAACGGAAGGGGGGAGGGGAGGGGAGGCGGTGGGTGGTGCCATTTTGTACTTGGGCTTGTCTAAAGTGACACTGGTTATGTTGCAGATTTATTAGATACCACGTAGACAAAATCTGCAGACATCAGAAGGAGAGATGCTGTAGACAGTCACCCAGACCAAAGGGAGCCCTGGGGTTAGAAGCCCAGAGGAAAGCCTCGTGATCCCACTAAATCAGCTCCATTTAATGGGCTGTGGCTGGTATTAATGCACCAGAGCACCCCTCACTGCAGTCCCTGGGGTGTTGATTTACTCCTTGATGGTGTCTGCGGTGTAGAATATGGCTTCATTTTCTGGCTTCTTAGGCTGGTGGAGGGGGTGGGTGGAAACAGATGCTTTTGAAGTGATTTCCCTGCTAAAACTCTCAAATTGCTTTTTCCTAAGGAGAATGAAATATTATCTGAGTTTTCACTGTATAGTTTCTCCAAGCAATAGAGGGAGAGGGCAGGGAATGGAAGCTGGAAGCAGCCTTAGTCAGGAACTTCTTGGGAGTGATACCACATAGGGTGAAGGAGGGGTTTTTTTTCCTACAAGACAAGCTCTCTAAAAGCAAAGAGAAGAAATATGAAAATTGGGGCCTGCTCACCAGGGAAAAACTGTCAATGCAGTGGTGGAACATACATGTGAATGGAATATTTAAAAGCCCACGAGGCATTCTGTGTAGAGTGGAGCTGCTGCCGGTCACCTGCTGTCTTCCTGTCTCCATCCTGGTCTCAGGGTGGTGGTGCTGGGTGAGGCAGGGTTGGTGCTGACAGCCACTGTTTGTCTGTATCCTCAGAGGTGTGTGTGTGCGTGCGTGTGTGTGTGTGTGTGTGTGTGTGTGTGTGTGTGTGATGGGGGAAGGGCTATGGCTGAGGCTTTCCAGGAGCATGTGTCTCTGGAGGCTTGGGGGAGAGCTGAGTTCAGGCCCTGGCGCCAGTCTTCCAGAGAGAAATTAGAAGCATGGTAATTAGGCATCTTCCCCCTCAGGCAAATGGAGGAGTTTGCTTTCCCTTAAAAAGCCAGCCTGCAGAGATGAAAACCAGGAGGGAACAGCAGGATTTGTCTGCCATCCCAGCTCAGGATTTCTGGCTCCTGGTAAGGAGGTGCTGCTTTGAGAATCTGTCACAGACGCCTCTAGCTGTCGACTTGAGCATACTAGTCTCTTTTTAATGAAATTTGCTTTCACCCACTTGTTTGAATGATTTATAGCAAAGAAATCACTTTAGATCCTTGAACATTGAAAACTGTGGCTTTCTGAGAAAATGGCACAGTGTGAGGCAGGGAGACAGAACAGGGAAGTGTAATTTTACTTACAGGAAATCTTCATGGAACTGGAAAACTTAAAGTAGCCCAGTTTTCAAGAGTTCTTGCAGTTTTCCAATTGATTTGTATTTGTTATTCTATTGTGTCAAATAGGCATTGAGATAGGCATTGGAATGTTTGTTTCTTAGATGACAAGACTGAGACTGACGCGCTGTGACTTATCCAAGGTCGCACAATTAGTAAGTGGCAGATTTGGGCCTCAATGAAAGGTGTTCTGCTGACTTCCACTGCACTGTGACAGCTCTCCAAAAATGATCTGCTCTATATCATCTTCCATATGGCAACCTTACCTGCTTCAGGGATCTATTTTAGTCTTTCCTGTAGGAAATAGACCCGCACCCACTTTTCAATTCTTGGCCATACCATGGTTGTCAGAATCTAATTTCGCTTATTAAAGATCAAAATTTCCCCTTGTTGATTATAAGAGGGGGAAGAAGAGACAGAGGTTGGCATGCCTGTCCTTCTACCCACTGTGATTTTAGGGGAGTACAGGGTGTCTGCTTTGCACCAGTGTTGCAGGATGATCCCAGACACCAGTTTTCACCATATCCTGCTATAAAGCAAGTGGAAGGCAGTAGAGAGAAGTCGGTATTATCATGGGCTCTGGAGTCAGGTTTAGTACTAATGCTTCTCTTACCATTGACTAGTTAATCTTTCTAAGACTCCATTTACCCATCTCTAAAACAAGTATAATAATACCTCTCTCAGAGGGTCATTGCGAGGTCTAAAGTGAAGAATACATGTGAGGTGATCAGTAGGGTACATGGTCCCAGAATGTTAGTGACTGCTATTTTTAGGTGTATAGACTTTGCAGTGGGACCCTTGAAAAAGACCTGACCTTGAAAGACTTGCAAGAATTCAAAATCTAAGGTCTTTAGGGCCTTCTTTATAGTTTTGCCTTTGGGATACAATTTTCTTTCTCCTGTATTTTTACCGTAGCACATTGTCAACAGAATACATTGTCAACTCTTACATTTGTTATCTTGGGTACAATAAACCCGCACTTTACTAAGGATGTGAGAATCTACCTTCACAATAAAAGAGATAAGCAGTTACCTAAATAGACAGAACTTTCAACTTTTTTTAGGTTTAGAGATTGCTTAAAGACTAACCATTTCTGAATCCTATTCCCCTGCTATTCTTGGCCCATTCTTTCCAGTCCTGATTATATATCAAGTCTACATTCTTACCAGTCTCATCCTGCTCTTGTTAACAGACTTGGGCCTTTTTGGGTTCTCTGGCCATTGCCATGGCCACTAAGAACTGCATCTTTGGTCCAGCAAGTTTGAATCTTAGCTTCAATGAAACTCTTCTTCTCAACTTCCTCCCCACAGGCTCCTCTATCTTTTTGAACTGTCCTTTGAAATTCATATTTCTGAACTGTAGAAAGCAGAAAGGCCCTTCAAGGAACCAAGATCAAGATACCTCTTTAGATCTGCTTACCTTGGGATGCACGATCAGTAAAATGATCAGGGTTTTTGTGATGGACAGAGCTACCTATATACTTTGGTGGAGAAAGGAAACTAGGACCAAGTATGATGTGAAGGTCGCTGAGAGCCCTATTTACCCACAAATGCCTCTCCTGTATGGGATTGAAAATGCTCTGTGGTTGCTATTTATTATTTTTATGACCTAAACTCCTGCATTAGAGATGCTCAATCAGAGTGAACAAGATAGACCCAGAATCGTATTCTAGCTTTATCTGTTACTAGATCTAGGACCACAGCAAAATTGCTTCATTGCTTCAGTTCTTTCATTCTGTAAAATGGTAAATATAATATATCTCTTGTATGATGAAGGTAAGGAATAGTAATAATAATGTATGTAAAGTGCTTCTTGGGGCCTGGTGTGTATCATATGCACAATAAGTGGGAAGTATTTATTATTTTAATATTCAGAGGCTATTTCTCCATAAGCCACTCATTAAAATATAAATATGCCTCCTGGCAGGAATAATACCCTTGGTTTATCAGTTTAACTAGATTTCGCCTTAGAAAAAAGATAGTGAGGTTCTGAAGAATGGGAAATAGAAAGAAGGATGTTAGGGGAAAATGGCATAGGGAAATGAACGGGTATGCCAGAAGGGCTGAATCTAGGCGAACACCTGTGGTTGGGTAGACAGAGGACAGAAGAGTCTGGAGAGCCTGGGAATGGAGGGTGACCAGACTGGAAGTGGGTGGTGCCCACAGACTGCACTGGAACAGGTATCTGTTGCTGTGATTGGACTAGTTGTACCCATGATCATTGTGCTAGGGGCTGTGGTAACTCAGGTCACAGAGCTCCTGACTATGAGAAGGGCCTTTCATCACTGCTGAAGACAAAATGAAAACCAGGCAGTAAGCATATTCATTCGGCTGGTCAGTTGGCCAATTATTTGCTTATGGGGGACTGACTTTTGGAGAACTGATCTAGAAGCAGAAGCCAAAGTCCTTTTTCCCATTTCATCTAGATCAAGTCTGTTATGTGTGTGTGTGTTTGTGTTTTTGAAGAGAGTATACAGGTTCTTTCCTCCCCTAGCACCTGGGACACTAAGATTATACTAGGGGGCTTTTGTGTGTTGCTTCAAGGATGAGGAAAGTGAATTCTTTTACCAGAGTGAGGTGGAAAAAAGACATTTTGCAGGAAAGATTGACCTTCCACTGATATATGATTGTTTTTTATGAGCCAGGCTCATTAGAAACCTGAGTCCAGGCTGCTGGAAGCCCTATATCTCTCACACTTCTACCTACCTAAGCCCTGAAATTTCCATCTAGACATCATCAAAAATTCACTAAAACTAGCCTCGAGTAAAGAACTAGATGATTTGATGATTGCAGGGAGCGTTCATCATGGAGTGTAGGGGCACCAACACCTGTCCCCCTCCATCAGTCAAAGCAAAAATGTCTGGATGGTTTGGAGTTTGCTGGGCCTGCTAAGCAATTTAAGGGTGAATTACCTGTGACATTACTCCAGTTTCTTCTTGAGTGGGACCCACAACAGATTTATTTGCCTCCTATGCATTTTTTAACCGAGTAATAAATTTGAAGAGCATTTTAAAAAACACCTGTCATGTTGCATCAAGGTTATTTGATGCCTCATAAAACAAACAAACAAACAAAAACAATAGCAAAAAACAAAGTAAAACAGAAAACTCAATTCCAGAAAAATCTCAAGCAAAAGGATAGCCAAGGGAATGCAGCAGCCATCTGGAATGCCTGACCAAAGTAGGAGATCTGCCCAGTTGTAGTAGAGTAAGTGTGAAGTCTTTTTTTATTACTTGGCCTACAATGTTGATTCAATTATATTTTTTAAAACAGAAAGAAAAAGGCTTTAAGAAGCAACATTTTCAACTTGTAATTGAGAGAAACCAGCTATTTTAAGGAAGCATCTGACCAAGGCAGTTCAGAGAGGTAGCCTGATCCACTGAAGGGAAGCAAACATGGGGTATATCTTGAAGTATTAGGATTCTATTAATAATTATATTATCATTTATTGAACAGTTCCAGGCCTTGTTATATTTAGTTCTTGCAACAACAGTATCAAGTGGGCATTGAGGTCCCCATTATTTAGATGAGATCAAAAGATCAAATATATGAAGTATAGACCTAAGTTTATAAAACTGATGAATGGGAGAGCTTGTATTTGACCCCAAAGCCTGTTCTCATTTCACAATATCATACTGCCTCCTTCCTTGATTATTCTTTATCCTATACTACACATGAATAAGTCTTGTTAACCATGTATTCTAATTATTCATTCAACATTTATTTAACCAACATTTGTTGAAAAACTCCTGTTTACCAGGGATTATAAGGGTATACAATTCATAAGGCAAGGTCCCTGTTTTGGAGGAGCTTATAGTCCAGTTGCAATACAATAGCAATAACTGCAATACAAGGCAGACTGTAAAATGTGCCAAAAGAGAAGTATGCATCTTTGCTTCCCCATTTCTCATTCCCACAGATAATCAATAATTAATTCTACTTTGTATTTTGCTCATACCTGTCTTCCAAGGAAACCAAATGCTTTGCATGTATTATCTTGTCAACATTCCCAATAGTGAAATGGCTTCATAGTTGAGTTGCAAAAACTGACCAACCTGTAAAACTGTGTGCAGTCAATCTACACTTTCTCATGTCATAGCAGTGACACAATGTGCTGCAATTAGTATTAGTGATCTGAAGTACATAGCACCAGCACTGGGGGGTTACACACCTCAGTTTTATTTAGATCTGCATTGTCACACAACCCAATTTTTCTTGTATAGATTATGAACTGATAAGCCAGTTGGTGGGGCAGCAATGGGGAATTTGAGGGGAAAGAAGAAATTTTATTCCATTTGTCCAGAAGCAGCAGGCAAATCCAAAAGGAAGCTAGAGGGCACTGGCCACATTGGAATGCAGAGATATAATAAAAGCTGCCATTTATGGAAGACTGACTATGTACCAGCCATGGTGCTGAGTGCTTTACTTTCATAATCTCATTTAAATCCCCTCCCAGCTTAGAAGGGTTGTATTTATTTTCAGGTAATCACTCTTTTTATTTCCATTTCCTGACAAGTGGAGAAACTAGGACTCAGATTGGCTAAGTCATTTGGCTTAGGCCTGGTAATTAGTCTAATGTGAGCTGAAGTTCAGCTACAAATCTGTTTTTTTAAGCTCAGTCCTTAAGACTATGCCATTCCCCTTCCCGAGACTGAGAGAACCAAGGGTAACTGTATATAGAAAGAGACTAGATGTCTGAGGAGACTGTGGGCAAGAACCAGGAAGGAAGACAGGAATCGGGATACACCCAGGTTTATAATGAGGCCATGGGTTATGTAACAGTCAGGACTCTTGTGTGAAATGACAGAAGTCTAACTCAAGCTATCCTAAACGACAGAGAAAGTTTTTTGGCTCAGGGAACCAAACTATGGAAATTGTGGAAGAATTGATTCAGCAGCCTTGATCCCGGGAAATGAAGACATCAGCTCTCTTTGTCTCAGTCTACTCATCTTTTGTCTCTGGTTCTCTCTGCCTTTTTTATTTATTTGTTTTTTCTTGACTATCTGAGATCAGCTCTTCCTTCCATCTTATCCTCTTCTTATTGCTCTCTGTGATTCAGCCTCATGGTCCATCCTTTGGCTACTTCTTGTATGTTGCAAGCTGAGCTTATGCCTTCTTAGCTTATACCAGCTTTTCCTCTGTTTGCAATGGTTTCTATTGAGACCAGTTCTCCTCTGCCAGTTTCATTTTGTCATAGTACCTACCATACTGAAATTTTTATTCTCTTCTCCTCTTATCTTCTTTGCTGTTCCATTTCGCTAAAACATAAGTTCTGTGCAAACAGATTTTTTCTTATTCTTTGCTCACTGTAAGGCCAGCACCTACAATAATGTCTGGCACACTGTGTAGGTCCTTAATACATATTCTTTAAATAAATATTTGAATGAATGGATCCTATACTATGAATTTAAAAAAAAAATAGGAGAATCTAGAAAATCGGTACTGTTGGAATGTTCTGGAAATATTGCTGAGCTCAAATGGTATGACCAAGACATCAAACCTCACACCAAGGTTGAAAGGCAAACATCCACCTTCCCTTCCCCTTTCACATTCTTATTAGGTTGTATGAGCTGTGTGAGTGATATTTTGAAAAGACTTGACTTCTTGCATGGCCATCATCTATTGAGCATATGCCCTTTGCTGGATCCCAAACTAGGTACTTTACATGGATTCTAAGACTCAATACAGTTATTAATAACTTGCCCAGAGCCCAAAAGCTTGTAAAAGTTAAGAGGGGGATCATAACTCTTACCACCACATTATGCTGTTGTTTTCCAAATGCTCTAAATCAGGAAGATCTCAGTTGTGTTCTTCATTACAGTTTGGATGAGATTTAATAATTGGTACTTGTCCACAAACCCTTCTCATTTTTATTTATACCTGGAATGTAGATGAATAGATGAAATATTATCAAGGTTGTCTCAGAGGTTTTTGTCTCTTAGAACAGTGGTTTAAAAGTATAGTCCCAGACCAGCACATCAGAATTTCCTGAGAACATGTTAGAAATTCAAATTCTCAGGCTCCATTCCTGACTTTCTGAATCAGAAACTCTGGGGATAGACCCACCAATCTGTGTTTTAACAAGCCCTCCAGGAGATTTTGATGTATCCTAAAGTTTGAAAACCACTGCTTTAGGGCATCTTTTGGGTAGCCAAGTAGTTTCAGCTAAAGAGTATCTAGATACCAATGGGGAATTCTAGAATCCAATGCTAGAGGATAAGAATTGGGGGGTGGGTGACCAGTTGTCCTGGTTTGTCTAGTACTGAAGGGGTTCTCTGGATGTGGGATTTTCAGTTTCAAAATGGGACAGTCCTGAGCAAACCAGGATAAGTTCTTCATTGTACTGGTTTTCCATTGTTATCATAAAAAATGTCCATGAACTTGATAGCTTAAAACAACACATTTATGATCTTATAGTTCTGTAGGTCAAAAGACCAATGCAGGTGTCACTGGGCTGAAATCAAAGTGTTGGCAGGGCTGCATTTCTTTCTGAAGACTCTAAGGGAGAATCCATTTCCTTGTCTTTCCAATTCCCAGAGACAACCTTCCTCTATCTCTAGGACCATTCTTCTGCAATCACATTTCCCACCGAACATAGCCAGAAAATTTTCTCCAATTTTAAGGACCTGTGTTGTATTAGTCTGTTTCTGTTGCTTATAACAGAATATCTGAAACTGGGTAATTTATAAAGCCATCAGAACCAAGCCCATTACTGCATGAATGGATCAATCCATTCACACAGGTACAGTCCTCCCAATCTACCTCTTAATGACCCCACCTTTCATGGCAAGAAGGGGCTGAGCAAGAGAGATAACTTGCTCACATGCTCTCTTTTAAAGCCATCAGAACTACACCCATAACCACCCATTAAACAATCAATGGGTTAATTCATTCACATGGGTACAGTGCTCACAGTCTAATTACCTCTTAAAGGCTCCACCTTTCAATGGCCATAATAGGACCTCCCATAGTCTTAACACTGTTACAATGGAGATTAAGTTTCCAATACATAAAATTTGGGAGGACACATTTAACCCATAGCATGTGTGATTAGACAGGAACCACCTGAATAATCCCAGATAATCTTTCCATATCAAGATCCTTAATTTAATCACATTTGCAAGGTCTCTTTCACCATTTTAGGTAATATATTCAAGGGTTCCAGAGCTTAGGACACGGACATCTTCGGGGAGCTGTTATTCTGCCAACCATGGTTCCCATAACTGGAAGCCTGGGATGTAGAACTTTCAGTACTAAAACCAGAAAAGTATCAGGCAAAACCAAAACAAATTGGTACCTTAAGTGGGTTGGGAGGGTGCAAAGAAGAGAGATATTGCTGTGGTGGAGGTCACATCATGCAGCTCAAAGAGACTTGGGAACTAGAACTGGACATGCAGATCTGGGATGCAGATCTGTCTTTCTGAGTGGCCCATTCTGTGATTTTGTGCAGACTGATTCAAATTTTCTCTTTTTTCATGCTGTGACATGATCTCACATTTGTAGACCTTTTTTGTAGTGAGTATAACCATACTAATTTATTATTAGTCACTGACCATGGGTAATTCACTGTTGCATATAAAATGCCACATTAACTACTGCAACCATTGAGTTATCAAGTCCTGATAGTAGCAAGAACAAATCACAACTCTGATCGTCTGAATCTGGCTCTGTGTGTGTGATTAGCATGTGATCAGGGTCTTGCTGAGTCCTAACGAGGACTGGGGGAAGCACATTCACAGGAATGCAGGCTGTAGTAGCAGCTCTTGCAGGGAAGTAATGTTTCATGAGTATTTTAACGTATGTAGTATAGATTAAGGCTTTATTCATCCTGTGTATATCTGGCTGTCTCTAATTCTACCTTCTCTTCAGATGCGGCACCCCCAAACAAAATGCCTTCTATAAAAATCTGGAAATAGGTGCACATATAAAGTATTGATTATGCAGCTGAATTTTTGTGAATGTAATATAAATACGAATATATGAAACAAATATGTATTCCCTCTTTATACTGACCAGGAGCCTGGGAATTGAAGCTGAGACAGGGGTAAGTGCTGGTTTGTTTTACATTATGGCACAGCTGCTTCCCTGCATTCCAAGGAGGGAGCACAGTCCTTGGAATGAAGACAGACATGAAAGGATTCAAATCCCCAAACCACTCCTTATTAACTGGGTGAGCTAGGGACATTTCTTATTTTCCTGAGCCTTATTTTTCTCATCTTAAAAAAAAAAAAAAAAAAAAAAAAGTATAATAATACCCAGTTTTTGTTGTGAAAATTAAATAATAACATATATTAAGTATTAAGTGTTTGGTACAGAGTTGGCACAAGTAAATGGCAGTTATTAACTTTATTGATTCACTTTTCAAAGATATCTCTAACAACAATCAAGGGTGTATCGAGGTGCTTTAGCACAATAGCAGCTATTTTCCTTCCTTGAAAAGGCCATTCATTCAACAAGTTTTTTATTCTGTCTCAGGCTGAAACTGAGAGTATAACAAAAATTTAATAATCCCCATCCTCCAGGAACTCACACGCTTCCTGGAGAGATGACACTTGCTTGAACTGGAGGAATCAGTTAGTAATGTTTGGCAGAGCAGAGGCCATGCCACACTTTGGGAGCAGTCTGAGTTGAAACGCACAGAAGTGAAATGCAGTCTGGTCTGTGTTGGGGTTATATGTAGTTTAGTATTGCTGCAGTATAAGTATATTAGGAAGGAAGTGATCAGAACTGAAGCTGAAGATACCAGCTGGAGCGTGAAAGACCTCTTGTATCATGGCAGCGAATGGAGACATTATCTGTGCATGGTGGGCATTCACTGATGGGTTTTAAGTAGGGAGTGATATGATCTAATTAGGATTTTAAAAATATTACTCCAGTCACTATATGCAGAATGGATTGGAGGGAAGCGAGGTTGAAATTGGGGACATCACTTAGGAAGCTCTATTAGTCATGGTGTCTGCATGAAACAGAGACCAACTGCGGTATTGCATGAGACTTTAATTAAAGAACTACTCAGAGTAAGTGTGAGCAGGGTTAAGAGAACCATCAAGACTACGAAAGAAACTGGGAACTAGCAACACTGGGAATTGTTGCCCAGCCCAGGCATGAAGGGTTAGGGGGAGGATGTAGTGAAAGCTGAAGCCATGAAGAAAGAGCACCCTGCTAGGAGTCGTATACTTTCTTAGGTCAGGTTCTCCAGAAGTAACATCTGAGAGGAGGAGCCACATGTAAGTGGTTCATTCAGAAAATTCTCCCAGGCGGAACTGGGAGGGAAGTAAAGGAAGCAGGGAAGGGAAGGAAGCCACGCATGGGCACCATGTGCCAGCACCCAATGGAAGGAAGGTGGTGTGCAATGAGCTAGGGGTGAGCAGGAGTCTGAAGGCCTGGTGCCAGGCCTTCTGTCACTTATGTCACTCAAACTGCCTAGTTTTCAGTTTGGTCATCTGCAAAATTATGGAAGGTACATCTTCACAGAGCCATTATGGGAATGAAATAAGAAAGTATAAGGGTTTTGTAAGGTGGTGCGCCAATGTAATGAGCTAGGATGTTAGGAAAATTGTAAATTTGTTAACCTGACTGGTCTGGGGAATGAGTTCAGAACAGAGGCCATGTGTGGAGGCTGATCTTAGGTCTTCTGGGCCCCATGTTTGTGCTTTAAGCCTGATGTCAGGCAGTCTTTGCATTAGTTCTTGGACACTAAAGGCTATACTTTTATGATGAACAGAAAGATCCTGTTGAATAAATTTTTAATTTTTTATGCTCATAGGGACAATTTTGAGAAATTTAAGAAATATTGTTATCTTGTAAATTGGATTATAAAACCTAAATGATGACATATAGATGTAAATTACGATGGTTACTATATTTAAAAAGCAAATGTATCTGATAGTGAGTCACTATTATAGCATGGGTTCTGTTGGCCAACTACATTACTGTTATCAATTATTATTGAAAATCAGATAATAGGTAAAAAAATAGAATTATTGCTCTCTGAAATGATGTCAAAATCTAATTATTGTCATTTTTGCCATTTTATATCTCCCTAAATTTTTTCTTATACATCTGGGCCTAAAGCAGTTTCTTACTTAATGATGACATCTACAACAGTATGAGACAGTTTGGTACAACTTTTTGATGTGGAAGACATTATCTCTAGGTGTCGAGGAGAAAGGGGAGTAGCCAAGGAAGGTATCTGTCATAGCATATGATTCCATTGTAATCAACTCACAGGTTACTTCCTGCAGTGCCAGCCGGAAACACTGGTAACCTTGGCAACACTAGTGGCCCTTCCCATCCTTTTTTAATTGAAATAGCTGTTGCTAGGATACAGCCTAAAGCAAAAAAGAGAGAAAAGAGGGAGAGAAAGAGAATGGGAGGGAGAGAGAGGATGAAAAGGCAGAAAAAATAAGAAGGGAGAGAATAAGAATGAGAAAGAAAGATAAAATGAAAGTATTGGGTCGTATTTGCAGGGCAGACTTATGGATATGAAGGAGACTGCTGAATTACTATCACAACTAGAGAGCATGGGGCAGAGGTGAAAGTGGAATGTTGCTTCCTGGCTTACTAAAAATCAATAATTCATACTTCAATTTGTCTTTGCGTTTTCTCAGGCAAGCTACTTATCTTCATTGTGGGTGTTTTCATATTACCTCGGAAGGGAAATGTTTATTAGTTCTCTTTTCTTTACTTTTAATCAACCTTCAAGTCCCATCAGCATTCTTTCTGATTCCTCTCTTTTCCACAGTAGCCTGAAAATGAAATATTTGCACAGAGTAGCATTGTATTAAAATGGAGCAAATGATCCTCTGTCAGGAGGGCACTGGCAAAGTTTCTCTGGTGTCTGGGGAAAGCCCTGACCCCATCATCCATGTCTTTTTTCTGTCCATGCATATGCTTGGATATTGGGCAAAGATAAACAGTTTCAGCAGCTGACATCCTCCGAGTTCAAGAGAAGGGTTATGATTGCTCTGGGTGATTATAGCTCTTTGTAGCAGGAGAGTCACATCATGCAAGACTTATAAATGAGAACTGGCAGCTCTGCTGAAAGGTTCCTCTCTTCTGTGGTATAGAAAGGAGTCAACCTGGGAACATCCTCTATCTCCAGAAAACAAGTATGTTGCCAAGACAGAGCCGTAAAGTAAATATGTGGTTTGAAATATTGGGCATTTTGCTACAATTTAAAGGATTTTGTGTGCTTTGTTCACTATGGTGTCTCTAGCATAGCGAATGAGGAACATGGTGGGTGCTCAGTGAGTGCTAATGAATGAATGAAAAATAATCACTTCAACTTGCTGGGCAAGAGTCACCTCACTGTTCCTGATGTTAGTTTAGGGGATGCCCAGCCCTGATCCAGGACTCAGCTCATTATCAGGGCACCTCCTCTCTTACTGTGTCGATTGATTTGAGGATGGATGTATGATTGAGACAGAGGAAGAATTTTTCTTAGGATTCCCAGCAAGAAACTCTCACTTTCTTTCCATTGGATGTGAAAGAGAGGGGAAGTAGCGTCTGGTTCTTCGGTAGTCATTTGTGAGCATGGTGGCCTGAGCCAATAGCTAATCCTAAGGAAGCAAAACCAAGAAGTGAGAGCTCTGACTTTCTGCCCAGAGAGCCATTTCCAAGGTCTCTCAAAGCTGCAGACCCCAGTGATGTTACAGGTACCATCATCACCTGTGCTCCACATGGTATTGGAGCCATAGGTGTATAGAGATTCTGAGATGCCCCTTTCCCGATACAGTATCTCACTTTTCTACCTGAACATTGAATCAACATTGCTTATGTCTTTCTGCTTCAACAAATTTCTGAAGGGGAAAAAAGGTATATGTGCTTCTTCTGCTACCTTCCTTCTATATAGATTTGAAATCCCCTAGTACTTGGGATTTTGCTGAGGAACAGTTAGAATATCCTTCTTTTACATCATTACTCCCTACTCCATATCTGCTCCTGAATTTTTTGGATTTTCTCATAAACTTTCTTCTTTAAGATCTCTTCCATCAATGTGAATCAACAAAACAGACATTGAGAAGCTTCCTATCCACCAACTTATTATAATTGTTCAGATATATCTGAGTTTAATATAGGCTCAAACAGTAATCAATACTACAGGTAAAGTAAAAGAAACTTTAGAGTACTCATTCACTGCCAACATTATATGACTTTGACTCTAATACATACTTTGCATAGTCATCCTAAAATTTATAACTTTATATATTTTATGCCTCTACTATCTGCCAGGCTCTTAACAAAATGCTGGTTACTACTTTTTATTTTATTTTATTTTATTTATTTTTAAAATTTTATTTTGTCGATATACATTGTGGCTGATTATTGCTCCCCATCACCAAAACCTCCCTCCCTCCTCCCTCTCCCGCAACAATGTCCTTTCTGTTTGCTTGTCGTATCAACTTCAAGTAATTGTGGTTGTTATATCTTCTCCCCCCCCCCGGTTTTTTTTTTTTTTGTGTGTGTGTGTGTGTGTGAGTTTATATATTAATTTTTAGCTCCCACCAATAAGTGAGAACATGTGGTATTTCTCTTTCTGTGCCTGACTTGTTTCACTTAATATAATTCTCTCAAGGTCCATCCATGTTGTTGCAAATGGCAGTATTTTATTCGTTTTTATAGCTGAGTATTCCATTGTGTAGATGTACCACATTTTCCGTATCCACTCATCTGATGATGGACATTTGGGCTGGTTCCAACTCTTGGCTATTGTAAAGAGTGCTGTGATGAACATTGGGGAACATGTATACCTTCGACTTGATGATTTCCATTCCTCTGGGTATATTCCCAACAGTGGAATAGCTGGGTCGTATGGTAGATCTATCTGCAATTGTTTGAGGAACCTCCATACCATTTTGCATAGAGGCTGCACCATTTTGCAGTCCCACCAACAATGTATGAGAGTTCCTTTTTCTCCGCAACCTTGCCAGCATTTATCGTTCAGGGTCTTTTGGATTTTAGCCATCCTAACTGGGGTTAGATGGTATCTCAGTGTGGTTTTGATTTGCATTTCCCGGATGCTGAGTGATGTTGAGCATTTTTTCATATGTCTGTTGGCCATTTGGATATCTTCCTTAGAGAAATGCCTACTTAGCTCTTTTGCCCATTTTTTAATTGGGTTGCTTGTTTTTTTCTTGTAGAGTTGTTTGAGTTCCTTATATATTCTGGAATTTAATCCTTTGTCAGATGTATATTTTGCAAATATTTTCTCCCACTCTGTTGGTTGTCTTTTAACTCTGTTAATTGTTTCTTTTGCTGTGCAGAAGCTTTTTAGTTTGATATAATCCCATTTGTTTATTTTTCCTTAGGTTGCCCGTGCTTTTGGGGTCATATTCATGAAGTCTGTGCCCAGTCCTATTTCCTGAAGTGTTTCTCCTATGTTTTCTTTAAGAAGTTTTATCGTTTCAGGGTGTATATTTAAATCCTTAATCCATTTTGAGTTGATTTTAGTATACGGCGAGAGGTATGGATCTAGTTTCATTCTCCTGTATATGGATATCCAGTTATCCCAGCACCATTTGCTGAAGAGGCCGTCCCTTCCCCAGTGAATAGGCTTGGTGCCTTTGTCAAGGATCAGATGGCAGTAAGTGTGTGGGTTGATGTCTGGATGCTCTATTCTATTCCATCTGTCAGTGTGTCTGTTTTTATGCCAGTACCATACTGTTTTGGTTATTATAGCTTTGTAGTATAGCTTAAAGTCAGTTAGTGTTATACCTCCAGCTTTATTTTTTTTTGCTCAGCATTGCTTTGGCTATGCGTGGTCTTTTATTGTTCCATATAAATGACTGGATAGTTTTTTCCATTTCTGAGAAAAATGTCTTTGGAATTTTGATGGGGATTGCATTGAATTTGTATGTCACTTTGGGTAGTATGGACATTTTCACTATGTTGATTCTTCCAATCCAAGAGCATGGGATAGCTTTCCATCTTCTTGTATCCTCTCTAATTTCTCTCAGCAGTGGTTTGTAGTTCTCATGATAGAGATTTTTCACCTCCTTGGTTAACTCAATTCCTAAGTATTTTATTCTTTGGTGGCTGTTGTAAATGGGCAGGCTTTCTTGATTTCTCGTTCTGCATGTTCATTTTGGAGAAAAGAAATGCTACTGATTTTTGTGTGTTGATTTTGTATCCTGCTACTGTGCTGAAATCATTTATCAATTCCAAGAGTTTTTTTGTAGAGGTTTTAGGCTGTTCGATATATAGGATCATGTCATCTGCAAACAGGGACAGTTTGACTTCATCTTTTCCAATCTGGATGCCCTTTATTTCCTTCTCTTCTCTGATTGCTCTGGCTAGTACTTCCAACACTATGTTGAACAGGAGTGGTGAGAGTGGGTTTTGCCCATTCAGGATGATATTGGCAGTGGGTTTGTCATATATGGCTTTAATTATGTTGAGATACTTTCCCTCTATACCTAACTTATAGAGGGTCTTTGTCATGAATGAGTGCTGAACTTTATCAAATGCTTTTTCAGCATCTATAGAGATGATCAGATGGTCCTTGTGTTTGAGTTTATTAATATGGTGCATCACATTTATTGATTTGCGTATGTTGAACCAACCTTGCATCGCTGGGATGAATCCCAGTTGATCGTGGTGAATAATTTTACGTATGTGTTGCTGTATTCTGTTTCCTAGTATTTTAGTGAGGATTTTTGCATCTATATTCATCAAGGATATCGGCCTGTAGTTTTCTTTTTTGGTTATATCTTTACCTGGTTTTGGTATCAGGATGATGTTTGCTTCATAGAATGAGTTTGGGAGATTTGCATCCGTTTCAATCTTTTGGAATAGTTTGTAAAGAATCGGTGTTAATTCCTCTCTGAATGTTTGGTAAAATTCTGCTGTGAATCCATCTGGTCCTGGGCTTTTCTTTGTTGGGAGCCTTCTGATAACAGCTTCAATCTCCTTTATTGTTATTGGTCTGTTCAAATTTTCTACGTCTTCATGGTTCAGTTTTGGGAGCTTGTGTGTGTCCAGAAATTTATCCATTTCCTCAGGATTTTCAAATTTATTGGCGTACAGTTGTTTATAGTAGTCTCGAATGATTCCTTGTATTTCAGATGAATCAGTTGTAATATCACCTTTTTCATTTCTAATTTTTGTTATTTGAGTCTTCTCTCTTCTTTTTTTTGTTAGCCATGCTAATGGTTTGTCAATTTTATTTATCTTTTCAAAAAACCAACTTTTTGATTCGTTGATCTTTTGAATTGTTTTTTGGGTTTCAATTTCATTCAGTTCTGCTCTGATCTTAATGATTTCTTTCCGTCTGCTAACTTTAGGTTTGGATTGTTCTTGTTTTTCTAGTTCTTTAAGGTGAAGTGTTAGGTTGTTCACTTGCCATCTTTCCATTCTTCTGAAGTGAGCATTTAATGCAATAAATTTCCCCCTCAATACTGCTTTTGCAGTATCCCACAGGTTTTGGTATGATGTATCATTGTTTTCATTAGTTTCAATAAATTTTTTGATTTCCTGCTTGATTTCTTCTTGGACCCATATGTCATTAAGTAGAATGCTGTTTAATTTCCATGCGTTTGTATAGTTTCCAGAGTTTCGTTTGTTATTAATTTCTAGTTTTAATCCATTGTGGTCTGAGAAAATACATGGGATAATTCCAATTTTTTTGAATTTATTGAGACTTGATTTGTGACCTAATATGTGATCTATCCTGGAGAATGATCCATGTGCTGATGAGAAGAATGAATATTCTGAGGTTGTTGGGTGGAATGTTCTGTAGATATCTGCCAATTCCAATTGGTCTAGAGTCTTATTTAGATCTTGTGTTTCTCTACTGATTCTTTGCCTAGATGATCTGTCTAATATTGACAGTGGGGTGTTCAGGTCCCCTGCTATTATGGTATTAGTGTCTATTTCCTTCTTTAGGTCTAATAGACTTTGTTTTATAAATCTGGCTGCTCCAACATTGGGTGCATACATATTTATGATTGTTATGTCTTCTTGATGGATCAGTCCTTTTATCATTAAGTAGTGTCCCTCATTGTCTCTTTTTATGGTTTTTAGTTTAAAGTCTATTTTGTCAGATATAAGAATAGCTACTCCAGCTCGTTTTTCTTTTCTCTTTGCATGGTAAATATTTTCCATCCTTTCACTCTTAGTCTGTGTGAATCTTTATGGGTGAGGTGGGTCTCTTGTAGGCAGTATATAGTTGGGTCCTCCTTTTTGATCCAGTCCCCCAGTCTGTGTCTTTTGATTGGGGAATTTAAGCCTTTTACATTAAGAGTTGTTATTGAAAGGTGTTGATTTATTCCTAGCATTTTATTGGTTGTTTGGTTGTCTTAGGTGTCTTTTGTTCCTTGCTTTCTGATTTACTGTTTGGTTTCTGTGTTTGTTGGTTCCTTAGTTTGGAGATAGTGTTTTTGTTTGCTTGTTTTCTCTTCATGAATGCCATTTTTATTATACTAGTGGGTTTTGATTTTTCTTTTTAGTGCAGTGGTAGTTATTTTTCAGGAACCAAACCCAGTACTCCCTTGAGGATTTCTTGTAGGGGTGGTCGTGTGGTAGTGAACTCCCGCAGTTTTTGTTTGTCTGAGAAATATACTATTTGCCCTTCATTTCGGAAGGATAGCCTTGCAGGGTAGAGTATTCTTGGCTGGCAATCTTTTATTATTTTGAAAATATCATCCCATTCCTTTCTAGGTTTTAGGGTTTGTGATGAAAAGTCTGATGTTAGCCTGATTGGGGCTCCCTTATAGGTGATTTGACGCTTCTCTCTTGCAGCTTTTAAGATTCTCTCTTTGTCTCTGAGTTTTGCCAATTTGACTATGACATGTCTTGGAGAAGGCCTTTTTGGGTTGAATACGTTTGGAGATCGTTGAGCTTCCTGGATCTGAAGATCTGTGATTTTTCCTATACCTGGGAAGTTTTCTGCCACTATTTTTTTGAATATGTTTTCAATGCAATCCCCATTTTCCTCCCCTTCTGGAATACCCATGACTCGGATATTTGAGCACTTAAGGTTGTCTGATATCTCTCTCAGATTTTCTTCAATGTCTTTGATTCTTTTTTCTTTCTTTTTGTCTGCTTGTGTTATTTCAAACAGCCCATCTTCAAGTTCAGAGGTTTCTCTTCAACTTCGACAAGCCTGCTGGTTAAACTCTCCGTTGTGTTTTTTATTTCGCTGAATAACTTCTTCAGTTCAGCAAGTTCTGCTACATTTTTTTTCAGGACATTGATTTCCTTGTACATTTCCTCTTTCAGATCCTGTATACTTTTCCTCATTTCATCATGATGTCTAGCTGAGTTTTCTTGTATCTCATGCAGTTTCCTTAGAATTATCACTCGAAATTCCTTGTCAGTTATTTCAAGGGCTTCTTGTTCTATAGGATCTAGAGTTTGAGATTTATTATCTTTTGGTGGTGTACTTTCTTGATTTTTTGTATTTCTGGTATCTTTTTTTTGATGTTTATTCATTGTGGCAGGGGGTTTCACAGTCCACCGGTTTGAGACTATTGACTAAGTAAGATGTTGCTGTGGTTGCCAATTTCGTATGGCTACCTCCGTGACTGCTCAGTTGGCCTCTAGTGCCTTGTGTGTATGGTTGCCTCAGGTCTTGGGCCTCTCTGAGGAGCCACCTTGCTGGTCAGCTGGGACTCTGCTGGGCTGGTGGATCACGTACCACAGGGTGTGTGATCTCTGTTGAGCTTTCACTTCCCATGCAGGACTTCTACCTGTTCCGTGTGCTCTGGCCCAGGCTGTTGGATCGTGCAGTGGCGACCCCTCAGGGTGTGTGGTTTCTGTTGAGTCTCCGCCTCCCTGGCCGCACGTCTCCCCACTCTGTGTGCACTGTGCTGAGCTGGGACATATCTTCTGCAACCCTCTTCTATCAGCTGGGCCTTCAAGTCCCTGCTTGGCACCACCTCGCCCAGGAAGTCTACCAGGTTTCTGGTAGGCACAGACGACCGGTCGCTCTGGGTGCCTTTGTAGCACTGTGTAGATCTTTCTCGGGACTTGTTCACCTTTGTATCACCCTGGCATGGACCGAGTCTAGTGCCCGCCTGCAGACAGCTCTCCGGCAAGTTCAAGCGGACTGGGAACTCTCCTACCACACTATTCCCAACCAGAAATTGGTTAGGTGTTTATCCGAACTGGTGGCCGCAGAGATGGTATCAGCCTCCCAGTAACAGGAAGTTTACCGGGGGCCAGAGTCCAGGGTGTGGTGGAGTGACAGTCGGCCCCGCCCGTACTTCCTTGCCCTCCCAACACTGGCCAGGGGCGCCCCACGCCACCAGCCCCACCAGAGAACCATGGAGGGAGTAGGAGGGGAGGCCGGCCCGCAGGCCCTGGGAAGCCCCGCGCCAGGGCAAGCAAGTGGGAAGGCTCAGTGAGGAGCCGAGCCGAGCTGGGCCGAGCTGCCAGCACTTGGGAAAATGGAGGCAGCCCCGGGGCAGTGAGTGACCCGGTGTTGCAGGCGGAAGCCGGGTGGGTGTCAGCCCCCCGAGCAGGGCTGGGCCAGGGGTCACTCACAGGGCTGTGCCAGGTCGGGCACTCACTCTCTGCCTTTGGTATGTCGCCTTCCCCGTTCTCGGCCGCTTCTGCCTCGGGCTGTTCAGTCGGTCCCGCGGCGCCGCTGGTTACTACTTTAATGAAGCTTATAATCTACTGGGGGTTGGGAGTAGATAGATTGTAAATAAACAAACAAGATTTGGGGTCATGATATATGCTACAAAGAAGACAAAACTGAGTGGTATAGAGAAGGTATCTGGGATGTCTAAGGTCCACCTTAGCTAGGGTGGCCAAGGAAGCCTCTTGGAGAAAATGACAACTAAACCAAGATCAAAATGATGAGAAGGAGCTGATTATGTGGTGAGACAGGTGGAGGTTGTTCTAGACAGAAGAAACAAAGGTTGAAATCTCTGAGATAGAAATGGGGTTTCAGTTTTGGAGAAACATTTTTAAAAAGACCAATATGGCTGAAGCAGGGGAGGGAGAGGGATAGAAGAAGGACAGAGTTACAGAGGACCTTGAAGACCATGAGGAGGAGTTTGAAAGCCATTGCAAAGAAAAGGGAGGTCTTTACCTGATTAAAAAATAATCACTCTGATGCTGCAGAAAGAAGGAATTACAGGGAGGCAAGGATGGAAGCAATGTGACTCGGTGAGAGGCTATTGCAGCAGGATAGTTGAAAAGTGCTGGTAGCTGTAAATAGCATGGGGTGGTGAAGTTGGAGAGAGTGGATATGGGCAATGACAAAGGGAGAAAGAATCAAGGATAACAACTAGGTCTTGGGCTTAACAACTGGGTAAATGTGAGTATCACGCTGAGGGAAGACATGGAAATATAATATTGGGAGGGATCAAGAGTTTCATTTTGATATATTATTTTTCAGTTAGAAGTTGAATACATTAGGTTGTGATATTGGGGAAGGGTCAGAGCTGGAGATGTAAGTTTTAGGCTGTACTGATACATAATTATAGAACTGGATGAGATCATGTGGGAAGAATGTAGATAGAGAAGTGGAGAGGACCAGAGATCCCCTCATTTAGAGAAGGCCAAGCAGAGGAGGAGATGCCAGCAAATAAGAATCTGATAAGGAAAAACCACATAGCTGGGGGAAAACAAGAGAGTATAGTACCGAACCATGTGAAAACGGAACAGTAAGCTATGTTGAATATTGCTGAGCGGTCAAGTTTGATGTGTACAGTGATGAAATCCATGGATTTGACGACCCTGGTGACCTTAGCAATAGGAGTTTTAAAGGAGTGGTGGTCTGGAAAGTAGGTTGGGCCAAGTTGAAGACTCCATAGGTGAAAGTAAGGGGAGACAGTAAGCAAGGGCATTTTACTTAAGTTTTGCTATAGAAGAGAGAAAAAAATGGTATAGTGTTCAGAAGGGGACTTGTATTCAAGAGAAATTTTCCCACCTACAAACGTGGGAGATAAAGAGAACTTCTGAATATGCAATGGAATGACTTAGCATGAGCCTTCTAATGCCTGTGCCAAATTTGAAGGACTTGAATGTAAAAGATAGATAGAGATGCTCTAAGAATCACTTTTGGGCCCCAAGATCCCAGTCTTAATAGTGTGCCCTGGTAGATATTTATATTTTGGTTTGTTATTGCCTAACTCTTACAACTTTGGGTAATGAAGAGGTCAACTCTGAATCTAAATCAAGTTTTCCTTATCAAGCTACTAATGCAATATTAGTGTTAGTGACCAAATCAAAGAAGAAAGAGTTTTCCTGAGTGATTATAAACCAAAACAATAGAAATTATATTTATCCTAATATTATTATCTTACCAGAAAAAGAAATCAAACAGAAAAACAACAACGATGACAAAAACAATCCCTGCTAAAACAATTTTCTCCATTTTATCCTTCCATTTCCTATTATTTTGGGATAAAAATAATTAATCGTTTTTGTTCAGAGATATGGCAATTCCAGGTACTTTTGGGAAATGAGGAAAGTGGTTTGGGGCTAGGATTGGATATTATACCTGTAACAGGGTACAGACTAAGTTTCAATATTTTTGAAGGTAGAAAAGAAAGCCTTTTATTTAAAAAGTTATCAGCAATTTTTTCCTTCAGGGGTAGAAATGGGAATTAACTTTGAGGCAGACTTCCTGAAGTTTTCTTTTAGGAGTTTTATAGTTTCAGGTCTTATATGTAAGTCCTTAATCCATTTTGAGTTGATTTTTATATGGCAAAAGGTACAAGTCTAGTTTCATTCTTCTACATATGAATGTCCAGTTTTCCCAGCACCATTTATTGAAGAGACAATAAACATACATTCTCCAAAGTATGTTCTTATTGCCTTTATCAAAGATCAGTTGGCTGTAAGTATGTGGATTGACTTCTGGGTTCTCTGTTCTGTTCCACTGGTCCGTGTGTCTGTTTTTATGCCACTACCATGCTGTCTTGGTTACTATAGCTTTGTAGTATAATTTGAAGGTAGTGTAATGCCTCTGGCTTTATGTTTTTTGCTCAGGATTACTTTGGGTATTTGGGGTCTTTTTTCATCCCATGTGAATGTTAGGATTGTTTTTTCTATTTCTGTGAAGAATGTCATTGGTAATTTTATTGGGATTGCATTGAAGTAGGACTGGACAGACTTTATGAATATGACTAGAAAAGCACAGGCAATAAAAGAAAAAGTAAGTAAATGGGATTGTATCAAACTAAAGGGCTTCTGCGCATCAAAAGAAACAATTAACAAAATGAAAAGAACCTGCAGAGTGGGAGGAAATATTTGCAAACTATGCATCCAACAAAGGATTAATATCCAGAATATATGAGGACTGAAACAGCTTAACAGTAAGAAAACAAATAACAAATTAAAAATGGGCAAAGGAGCTGAATCGGCATTTCTCAGAGGAAGATATACAAGTGGCCCACAGGCACATGAAGAAATGTTCAACATCACTCAGCATCAGGGAAATACAAATTGAAACCACATTGAGATATCATCTCACCCCTATTAGACTGGCTATCATCAAAACAACAGAGAAAAATAAATGCTGGTGAAGATGTGGAGAAAGGTAAACTCTTCTATACTGTTGGTGGGACCATAAATTGGTGCAGCTATTACAGAAAACAGTATGGAGGTTCCTCAAAAAACTACAGATAGAACTGCTGGGTGATCCAGCAATCTCACTGCTGGGTATATACCCAAAGGAATGGAAATCATCATGTCAGAAGGATACCTGCCCTCCCATGTTTATCACAGATCTATTTACAATAGCAAAGAGTTGGAATCACCCTAAATGTCAATTGCCAGATGACTGGAAAGGAAAATGTGGTATATTTGCACAATGGAATACTACTTTGCCATAAAAAAATGAAATACTGCCACTCACAGCAACTTGGATGAACTTAGAGAAAATTATGTTAAGTTAAATAATCCAGGCACAGAAAGAGAAATACTGCATGTCCAAAGTGCGAGCTAAAAACAATATGAAACAAAGAAACAACAACAACAACAACAACAAAAAAAAAAACAAAGAAATAAAAAAAAAAAGAAAGATGCAAGATACAACAATCATAATGATACATTGCACTTTCAAAAGGAGAGAACAGAGCTGAGGTTACCAGAGATGGGGAAGGGCAAGGGGATAAAAGGGTAGAATTGGTAAAGGGCCACAAAAAATTATTACATTGTATAATATTGAATATACTAATTACTCTGATTTTAGCATCACATATTGCACACAGATATTGTATTGAACTCTGTACACCACAGGGATGTAAAATCAGCAATGTTTCAGTGACAACAACAATAAAAATTTGGAGGCAGACTGTCCTTTGCTCTGGGAAGAGCCATTTAGCATGCCTTTTTGTTCATGCAAATGTGAACATTTTGTGTAACTGGAGATGACCTGAATGCAGAGAATTCAGACTGAGACAGTAAGAATTCTGTACAGAAACATAAACTGGGGACATCTTTTAGCGGAACTCACTCCTGCAGATTATTTCCCTTACAGAAACATTTTTTAATGGTTTTCTAAATCTAAATTTAGACTTTCCTATGCCTATACATTACTGCACATTCTCATGGAATTGTGTGTGTTGTTTCTGTAGCATTTACTTGGAATGCAGGAGGACTAGAGGGATATATAGCCCGAATATTAGTCACTTCACCCCAGAGGAAATGGTACCAAAAAAGTGCATTGTGCTTGGCACATAAAACCAGTACTATAATATTGGTGCCTCAGCTATGATTTTATTTGAGACTAGATGATCCAGATGAAAAATACGTTGTTGGATTATTGAGATATTTTTCTCTTTGGGGGGATATAAAGTTGTACTCTATTCTTAGAGCTAGAAGAAGGGTTTTCCTGCCAAGAAATGGATATGCACTTTTTCAGTCATATTGTAGAAAAGCTAATCTAGAGCCAGAATAAGGATTTGGAGAGGTGACCTTGAAATTGGGTGATGGACCATTTTTCACCTATTTCTGAGTCTAGGGAATCAGTTGGCAACAAACTTGAGATGTGAAAACACCTGGGAGGTGGTCAACTAGACCATGTCACATACAGATTAGACAGGAGTTGAGCAGAAGGGACCGTCAGGTCAGCTCTGGGTATGTGGCTCTAAGAATAGTCACTGCTGTAGCAAGGGAACGGTCTCTCCATTATCCCCAGTCAAGTCTTTTCAAAAATTACAGGCTGGTCTCAGCTATGCTATAGGGAAAAGGATGATAGGGTGGGTGGAGGGAAGTTATTATTTATTTATTTAAAAATATACACTGAGTATCTACTATGTTTCAGGCATACTCCTACACACTGGAAAAGAACAAAACTGACAAAGTCCCTTATCATATTACATATTATTTACTTTTTCATTCATTTTATTGAATGTCTTCCTTTATTAGGTTGCATATTCCTTGAGATAAGTACTGTGAAAAAAAATAAAGCAAGGTAAGGAGCTGGAGAGTGATTGGGGTGTGTGTGTGGCCTTTGAAAAGGTGATTTTTGGGCCGAGCCCGTGGTGCACTCGGGAGAGTGTGGTGCTGGGAGCGCGGCACAGCGACTCTCCCGCTGCGGGTTCGGATCCTGTATAGGAATGACCGGTGCACTCACTGGCTGAGTACCGGTCATGAAAAAGACAAAAAAAAAAAAAAAAAAAAAGAAAAGGTGATTTTTAAGCAGAGATCTGAAGGGAGTGAGGGAGCAAGTTCTGTGGGTTTAGGAGAGCATTCCAGGCAGAGAGAGCAGCAGTTGCTAAGACCCCAAAGTAGGGGTACTATCACTAAAGTTAATTTGTGCTGCCATAACAAAATACCACAGACTGGATAATTTATAAATAGTAGAAACTTACTTCTCACAGTTCTGAAGGCTGGAAGTTCAAGATCAGGGTGCCAGCAGGTTTGGTGTCTGCTGAGGTCTGGGTCTCTGCTCCCGAGATGGTGCCTTGTTGCTGTGTCCTCCTGAGGGGATGAACACTGTGTTCTCACGTGGTGGGAGAGATGGAAAGGCAAAAGGCCTAGCTAGTTCCCTCCAGCCATTTTATAAGGTTGCTAATTCCACTCATGAGGGCTCCCCTGTGACTTAACCACCTCCTAAAGGCTCCACCTTTTCATACTATCACATTGGAGGTTAAGTTCTAACATAATTTTAGAAGGACATATACATTTAAACCATAGCACTATGTTTTTGGGATAGTAAAAAGTCCAAAAGGTGAGCATGCCAGGGGGGCCTAGGCAGGAGCTGAGGGCAGCATTCTCCACCTGGAAGCAGGCAAGAAGCATGACAAAAACACCAATTCCATACAAGTAGCCCACCACAGCCACTGCCACTGCCACAGCCACGGCTGCTGAAAAAGCAGCTTGACACCATAGCAGTGGCCACAGTCACCATGCAGGCAGCCCATCAGACACTGTGCAGGCAGCCCATCAGACACCTGACTACATTGATAGAAGGAGAGTCACCAGCAGAGACCAGAAAAAGAAGAGGACATCTCTCAAACACCTCTCCAGAGTCACAGAGGAAGCAACTTCTCTACAGATGACCAGATGTAGAGATACTAGAAATATGAAAATCCATGAAAATATGAAACCAAAGAATACAGTAATTCTCAAATATGAGACCTGATAGAGCAGGAAACCCTTGAAATGACTGAAAAGGAATTCTGAGCAACAATCTTAAGGAAACTCACTGAGATACAAGAAGACTCAGAAAACATAATGAAATGAGAAAAAAAAAAATTCAGGAAATTTACAAAGAGATTAAGACCTTATAAAAGAATGTAGCAGAACTCATGGAACTGAAAGATTCACCCAACAAAATAAAAAACACAATACACAATCAAGAGCTTAAGCAGCAGGCTAGAACAAGCAGAAGAAAGAATTTCTGATCTTGAAGATAGTCTTCTAGAAATAACGCAGGTAAACACACACACACAAAAAAAAGGAAAAAAGAATTTTAAAAAAATGAAGAAAATCTAAAAATGTTAGGAGACAACCTTAAGCACACAAGCATTCAAATCATGGGTATTCCAGAAGGGGAGGAGAAAGGAAAAGGCATGGAAAACCTATTCAATGGGTGGGAATAATGAAATAATAATAGAATAATAATAATGGAAATAATAACGGAAAACTTCCCAGGTATAGGGAGAGACACTGACCTTTGGATCTTGGAGGCTCAAAGATCTCCAGACATATTAAACCCAAAAAGATCATCTCCAAGACACATTATAGTCATACTGGCAAAGCTCAAAGACAAAGAGAGAATCTTAAAAGAAGCAAGACAAAAGCATCAAGTCACCTATGAGAGAGCCCCTATCAGTCTAACAGCAGACTTCTCAACAGAAGCCCTACAGACCGGAAGACAATGGGATGATGTATTCAAAATACAAAAAGAAAAAAACTGCCAGCCAAGAATGCTGTACCCAGCAAAGCTATCCTTCAGAAACGAGAGAAAAATAGTGTATTTTCCAGACAAACAAAAACTGTGGGAGTTCATCACCACTTGACCAGCCCTGCAAGAAATCCTCAAGGGAATTCTGCACCAGAAAAGTGAAAAATGATAATCACTCATCTTACTAGCTATAGTTCTGCTCAAACTTTGTTTTTATTCATAATTCAGTCTTGGTATGTGGCAAATTTCTAGGAATTTATTTCACCTAGATGATCTAATTTGTTGACCAACAATTATTCACTTACAACCCTTTTGATTTATGTAAATTTGGTTATAATGCCCTTTCTTTCATTTCTGATTTTACTTATTTGAGTTTTCTCTCTTTTTTCTTAGTCCATCTAGGTAAAGGTTTGTCATTTTGGTGGATCTCGTCAAAATACCAGCTTTTGGTTTCATTGATTTTCTCTATTTTTTTTTTTTTAAATATTTTCTATTTCTTTTATCTGTGCTCTAATTTTTGTTATTTACTCCCCTTGCTAGGTCTGGGCTTAGTTTGCTCTTCATTTTTTAGTTTCCTAAGGCATAAAGGTGATTGTTGATCTGAGATCTTTCTTTTTAATTAATGTATGCATTTACATGAAATATTTCCCTTTTAGCAAAAAAAAATATATATATATATATATTTATATATAATATATACAAAATATTTTTTTCAATCATTTTTTTGGAGGTATATCTGGGGTTTAAACCTACCTAGATATTTTTAGTGGTTTTTCATCCTGCTTTTTCACTTAATGTTACATGTTGAAAATTTGTCTTAAATACTCTTCAAAATTATTGTTTTTAATAACTGCATTAATTACATTTTATGGAGGTTCATAATTTATTTAGCCATTCTCATATTGTTTGATATTCAGTTTATTCCCAGTTTTTTTTACCTTTATGTAATATACTGCCATCCACATTTTAAAAATATTTTCTTTGATTATTTGCTTATGGTTTCAAGAAGTAGGATAATTTGTTGAAAGTGAATGAATATTTTAAAGACTTCCACTTATGAATCCAGTCTGTTCTTAAGTTGTACCAATTTATACTTATACTAGAAGATTTTGACGTCATTTCTCTCATAGTACTAGTGTTATACAGTATTATATTTTTTCTGTTTGAGAAATGAAAAATGTCATTTTTCTATTGTAATTTCCATTTCTATGAACATCTTAGAATGTTTGTATTAGCCACTCATGATTCTTTTGGGTGTGTGACTTGTCTGCTCTGTCCTTCACCAAATTTCTGTTAAGGTTTTTTTCTAATTTATTTTTAAGAGTTCTTTATGCATTAAAGATGTTAATCTTTGTATGTTAAATTTGTTCCTTATCAATTGACTCTAAATTCAATTTGTGATGTTCTCCTTCATTTGTATGTTGAGAAAATAATTTTCTATCTAAACATTAAATAAATAGAAAAAAAAAAAGTCCAAAAGAACCTGGTGCAGTCAATGAAGGGGAAGCTAGTAGGAGAGAAGGTCAGCAAGATGAGGAGCCTTCGGTCCAGACAGGGACTTTGGGTATTTCTCTGAATACGATGAGGAGCTCTCAAAGTGCTTTCAGCAGGAGTGACATAACCTAACTTACATTTTAAAAGGATAACTCTGGTTGAGGAGTGGTAAACAGACTGGAGGGAATAAGGGCAAAACTGGGAGAGCAGTGGGTAGATTTTGCAATAATCCAGGTTGAAGCTGGCTTTAGGTCAACTTCCATCCTTGGCCCATACTCAGTTCATCTCTCCCAGTCCTCAAACTTGATTTATTTCTTTATGTTAGTACTTTTTATGTCTATCAGTAGACAGTGACCTCTTTACAACTAATAGATGCTTAATACAGTTGTCTTAAAATGAATCTAAATACATCTGGCTATGGGAAAAGGGAATGTAATTAAAATACTGAGATAGGTAATCTTCAGTTAGGCTAAATTCGGTTCCTAAAGCATACAGGTCCTTTACAGAAGAGATATCTGTAAACAGTTAATCAAAGAAAGAAAGTAATAAGTGTACATTTTCCAGGAAGCAGTTGACTCATAAGATATTCTTTTCTGCTTAAAACCCTCTCACCACAGCATGGAATAGACCTCTATTGGCTGGGGTTGGGTGGGGGTGTGTGTCACACCTTTCGAAGTTTCCATATTGCTTACATTTTTGCAATAGGCATGAGGAACAGAAATAGTGATAGCCAGTGCAATAGAAAGGATTACATCATTTTGCATAATTGAGGCAGAGAACGTGTGCATCAAGGACTTGATTTTGAGAAACTTTACCTAGATAGATGGTAAGATCCCTGCAAAAAGTCTATCAGCTCTGCTACTAGGTGGCAGAATAAAAACTACCATTTATTGAGTACTTACAGCTTATGGCCAAGTACTTGATATTTATTGATAATTATTATCCTTAGATTGTTTGTCTTAAGAAGAAATAGAGTCTTGAGAATGTTAAGTAGCTTTTCCAGAACTACACACTTATTTATTTGTGAAGGCAGGATTCAATACCATGTCAGTCTTGTTCCTCAGTTTATACTCCCTACAGCATATTGCCTCAGACTTCAGCAATGTCAGAGACAGAACCTGAAATAAAGAAAGATCATAAGACTGAAAGAGATTTCATACAAGTACCTTGAGAGAACAGTGTCCAAACCACCTCTCTTTAAGGATTCAGGAATTCTTAATAAGTAAGATATGGGTAGTGAGCACATAAACCATATTGTAGTTATTTGTAATTGACATTGATACTTAAGTCATCAGCCAGTCAACTGTATCTAGTTAATTCCACAATGCACAGCATTTCTTTATGACTCCTTTGCTGTCCTCTTTGGATTCCTAGGTTAGAAGAAACCCTCCTGGGAAAAGAGGCAATGTCTATACTGATAGTACTGTTATCATCATTATCATCCCAGTTTATTATTTGGAGCAGCCAAGTAAACATCTATTTATTTGCTGTACATGCCCCTGAGTGCTAGGGTAAAGTTGAGATGAGCACTGACCATGTAGAATGGAGTGTCTCAAAGAATGAACTTTGGACCCCTCACATCAGCATCACACAGGGAGTCAGATGAAGATGCATAGTCTTCGATCCCACTCCAGACCTATTGGATTAGATCTTCGTAGATGAACCCACAAATCTGAACATTCAATAAATTCTCCAGAGGATTCTTGTGTTTAACAACCAGCTCTTAGGGGTGGGGGGAAAGCCCTGACTTATAGTATTTACCAATTTCTCATCCTCTACTCCAAATGGAAAAATTAGAAGAATTAAGAAAAAAAAAAAGCCTGATGACAATAAAGGGGAGTTTGGTGACTATTTTCCTTTTCTTGTTTCTTAAGAAGTATTTTGCTACTCTATAGTTCAAGCTGGTGGCTGACATTTATATTTAGCAAGCTCTGCTTTCACCTTCTTTCCTTTCTCCCTTCTCAGCAAACAGATGAATCTTGCTGTTTGATAGTTGCTGCCAGCACACCTCTCCTCTTTCACTTCTCCCCATTTCCCTCCAGCCAGTCCATCTCTTTTTGGTGTTTCTATCCCTTCCTTCCACAGCACTAGGCGTGCCCACTCTTTTCTACCTATCTCATATTTGTGGTTTCATTTTGAACATGACTAACAAAGCTGAGATTTCCAGGGCTGCTTCTCCCTCCCTTCCTGAAATGACATTTATATAAAATGAGGCTACAAGAAGGCAGGGAACTTAGGGAATTGATCAGACCTGGGAGAGGGAGGCTACGGCCTTAGGCTGGAAGCTCATTAGCTCTGATCTCTTCCCTCCAGAGAGAAGTGACTGAAAATTCTCCACCCCCACCACAGATTCAAACACGTTGCCTCCTTCACCCTGAGGCTGACCTCAGAGCCCTGATGCAGTCCTCTCATGCACCTCATCATGCTGTCACCTGATAATCATCCCTGTCATACTCTTCTCAGTAAACCTTGTAATGTCTGCTCTTCCCAACACTTGGGGCCTGACCCCGAGCAACGAGCTCAGAAAGATGACCCTGAAGTTCCTTTCATCTGCTACAGGATTATCATTATACATCAGTGTCCTTTTCTTTTCCGAGTAGCTTATAAGTTTGGTGGATATAGAGCCCAGTGGCAGGAAGAGTTTAAGGATCTGAATGGTATGTCCTGGCTCATGTTGGGTGGGACCTCAACCAAGGACTTAACAGTTCATTCTCCAATTTTTCAGCCATGAAAGACAAATAGTAACTTAATAAAAGCTCCCTCCCAACACATACACACTTTCGTGGGTATTTTAAAAGGATAGATAGGGATATTAGTTTTGTCAGTCTTGAACTAACACTTTAGTTGACTTGAGAATAATCTTGGAGTTGTTTAGTATACCGTATAAAGATTTAAGATTTTCAGAGTGCTTGGAACTTGTACCTGGTCTTTTCATTACCAGCAGGAGGTTGTGCACTAATGAAGCCATCCAACAGCTGAGAATCCATGCTATCTCTAAAGAATTTTAGGGAAGTAGACCACAAAATCTACCCTAGTACACCGTTCTGGTAATTTTCTTATTTTTTGTATCTCAACCAAATCTTTAAAGTAATTTCTTTACATCTATGTTTTCTTGGTCTGCCTGCACAATAAATGAAGGATAGTTGGTCACAATTGCTGGTATAAATGTCTATCTCATAGGCCAGAGACCATTATTAAGTTATTCCTTGTCCTTTTCCCATTCCCTGAGCATGGACTAAGTTCTGGGTACCAAGTGAATACCAAGAATAAAGCAAAACTGCCCACAAGAATAGGCCATAATACAGGCACCAGAACAGGTAAAATACAGAGTGGAAAATTATAAGAAAGGAGAAGATGGATGCTAAGAGGGGAAATGATTAATTCCAGCTGGGGAATTTGGATGTAAAGGGGTAATGTAAAAACTCCTCTTTTTTTGCACTTTTTACCAGATATCTTAACCCTCAAGGCATTTCTCTATTAAAATGCTTTCAAATTGTCTCCACATCCTTCTCCGTTGAGGAGCCCTACTTTGAATAAAAGAGCTTATCCTAGAGTTCCCAAATTCTCCGTGTCTCAGTATGTTTTTTATGGTTTTCCTTGGCCAAAAGAAAAACCAGATAATTCTGGGTTTTGAGTAGTTAGGCCCACACAACTTAAAAAGTATTTATGTCTTAACAGTATTTAGTGGTTGTTTAAAAAAGTAATGCACAGAAATTTTTTTTTTTTTTTTTTTTTGTCTTTTTCGTGACCGGCACTCAGCCAGTGAGTGCACTGGCCATTCCTATATAGGATCCGAACCCGGGGCGGGAGCGTCGCTGCGCTCCCAGCGCCGCACTCTCACTAGTGCGCCACGGGCTCGGCCCTGCACAGAAATTTTTTAAAAAGTTTTTATATTTTGTTCCTAAGGAACCACAGTTATTTACCAATGGGAGGTGTGATCCTGTCGGACACTGTATAGCTTTGCAATTCTGGGATTCAAATTGGACGTCACCACCCTTGTGTCCTATACCACATTGATTTTCACATGGCACTTGCTGTTCATCACCTAGTTTTAAAAACTATGTCATTGAAAGGATAAAACATCCATCAGTGCTGATGTGAGTTTGTGAGTGTGCCCCAGAGAACCTCACCACATAGTTAGGGAACCATAGACTTCAATGATGTTACATGAAATGGCAAATAAAAGAATAGTCATTTTGATAATGGGGTGTCTATGCATGTGTGTAGGAGAGGGTATACAGGATATTTCTGTATTTTCCTCGCAATTTTGGTGTGAACCTAAACTGTTCAAAAAAATAGTCTTTTTTTAAACAAGAATATTCAGTCACATAGGAGTCACCTTGATAATAATCACCTTGACTAATTTTCAGACTGCACAAGTCTGACCTTGTGTAGTTATTCTTCTATACCACTCCACAAATCCTTCTCAGATAAGACCACCCTGTACACTCACTCATTCATCTCTTTAGAGTGCAAGTTACTCCACCAGTGTGAGGCAATCCCATGGTAGAAACAGAATAAAACTAGTTAAATTACAAGTTCATATCACAACTTTTAATCCAAGGTGTCATGGCTTAATCCCAAACCACCCCTCTTTCTTTTCCAGCATTTCTTTCCTCCCCCCTCTCCTCTCCCCTCTCTTTCTTTACCTTTACTTGTTTCATTTTTCCATTCACTTATTCCACCAGTTATATTAAGCACCTATTTTGTGTGATATATTTATTCACTCAAGGAATGAGTATTCATGTAGCACCCACTGTTCCAGGCTCTGTAGCAGGTACTGTGGTCACAGTGCTGAGTCAATGGTAGGTTTCAAATATAGGCTCTTGATTTCCTATTGAAACTCTCCTCTTTTCATCTCCCAAACCTGATCTTTTTGACTGCTGCTCCCTGGGATATGCTGGAGGCCTTATTTTGCAGATCAACGGAATTACTTTTCTCCTAGTGTCTTGTCATTGCTCAGTTCGAATAGAGGGTGATCTACATTGCTTTCCAACTCTGCATCTATCAATTTATTTTTCCTACAAGTTTCCATTGTTTGTCAGACAACTACTGGCCCAGCTGTGATACCAACATTACAGCAATATACTTAAGAAGAACATTACTGTCTAAAAAAAGGGGGTTATGATCATACACACAGAATTGGGAAGCCTCTTTTCACAATAATAAAGACATAATATTTTACATATATGATCTAATTGTAGGTCACTTGATATTTTTGCAATGTAGTCACGGGTTTCTTAATTCATTCATTCTTTCATTGATTGTATATTCATTGCAGTATGCTTCAGGTATACAAGTAAACAAGAAAATTCCTGCCCATTGAGGGCTCATAGTCTAGTGAGATAGAAAAGGAAGCACATAATGTATGATAAGTGGCTACCTGGAAATATTTTTAGACAATAGAGTGATTGGTTAAATACTAAGCATGCAATGGCATACCACTATATTACAGGATATTTGTTAATGACATAGAAAGATGCTAATCATATATGTGGTGACAAAAGTATAAAGCAATATGTACACTATAACAACAAAAAACCCACTGGAAATACATATACCAGAATATCAAAAGTGTTCCTAAGTAGTAAAATTATTAATTATATTCATATTTCTTCATTTTGAACTTTTTATTTTTTAGATTAGCACTGTCCAATAGAAATATAATGCAAACCATGTAAATAAGTTAATATTTTCTAGTAGTTACATTTAAAAAAGTAAAAAGAAAAAATTAATTTATTTTATTTAACCGAATGCATCCAAAATATTATTTCAGCATGTAATTAGTATAAACTTTATTAATGAGATGCTGACATTCCTTTTTTAATACTAAGTCTTTGAAATCAGATATGTATTTTCAACTTAGCACATCTCAATTTAGAATAGCTGCATTTTAAGGGCTCAGTAAGCCATATATGACTAATGGCTATTGTATTTAGACAGAGCAGTTCTAGATTTTCTATAATGAACTTGCATTACTTTTTATGAGGAAAAACATTTGGAATTTAGAAAAAACTTCTATTGGAGTGAAAAAGAATAAACAAAATGAAGAGTATATTATGTGTGTAGTGAGGGGAGGGGAAATAGAAGTCTGCCTGTCTGTCTAGAAATTAAGCTGAAGCAGAAGATTGAAAAGATGAGCAAATTTTGCCAAGTAGTCAAGAGGGTAAAAAGAGTATTGCAAGTATAGGGAATAGCTTTTTCAAGGGTGCAGAAGTGAGATGAAGTCCGGGGACCTGTAACTTGTTTGGGGTCCTGCAATAGTTCCATGTGCCTGAGACTTTCAGTGAGTGTGAAGTGAAGGCAGGAATAAAGCTTCATAGGCATGTAGGTGACAGATCATCAGGGACCTTGTAAGCCACAAAGAAATTTGGACTCAATGGAAAGTCACTGAGGGGTTTTGAGCATGGGCGTAACATGGCTATACATACATATATATGAAATGCACATTTTTAAGAAGGCATAATATTGACAGTGTAGGACAAGAATGTGGAGGCAAAGAAACTAGTTAATGTTAAAGATGACAGAAAGTAGGATCCTTGCAAGATACTTTAGAGATGGGATAACATGTGTTGTTGGTTGATTGGAGAAGTTGTTGATGAGAGAGAAAAAAATTATAAGGATAATTCTTAGGTCCTAGAGAATAGCACTAAAGCGTGAGTTTAAAGCTAGCTTGGGTGTGTAGGAGGTTAGGGGTGTCATTCACTAGGGAGAATACCAGGGAACGAATACATTTCTAGGGAAAGATAATAATTTAGATTTGTGATTAGTGAAGTTCAGGTGCCTCAGACACCCAGGTGGATACATTCAGGAAAAATGTTTTTAAAAAGGTAAAAAAGGGTCAGAAGCCAGAGAAGTCATCTTCGGTTTTTCTTCATTCCTTTTTCCAAGTCTCTATTCCACTCTCATTCCCTGATGTATCATCAATAATGCCCTACTATACTATCTTTTCTCTTTTCTCTCTACAAATTCTCTGTAATTCTTTTATTCACGTTTCAGTTCCCATTCATATACTAATGATAATAATAAATAAAATTTATTGGGTACTTGAAGTGTGCCAAGCTCTATTTAAGTGCTTTGTACAAATCATTCCATTCACTCTTCATAAAAACTCTGTGAGGGTTTTACAGATGAGAAAACTGAGATTCACAGGACTCAAAGTAGTTTGGCCAAGGTCCTACTTCTAGGATTGCTGTAGCTGGAATTCAAACTCAGGTGACTTGGTTTTCTTAATTAATCTAAACTCTATGTCCCAGTTACAAAATTATTCTTGATATGGGTTGAAGGTTTCCCCCAATGTTTCATGTATTAGAAAATTAATCCCCACTTTTAATAGAGTGAAGAGGGTGGGAAATCCTATTATGGTATTCGAAAGGTGGGTCCTTTAAGAGATGATTAGATTGTGAGGACTGTACTGTGTGAATGGATGGATCTATTCATGGAGTAATGGGTGTAGTTCTGATGGCTTTATAAGGAAAGCAAGTGAGAAGCCTAGCTCTCTCTCTTTCTTGCTCAAGTCATTGACACCCTGTATTGCTGTCAAACCACCACAAACAAAGCCCTCAACAGATGTGTTCCCTGGACTTTGGACTTCCCATCTTCTAAAACTGTGAGTAATAAATATTGTTTCTTTACAAATTACTGAGTTTCAGGTATTCTGTTATAAGCAACAGAAGTGGACTAATACAATTCTGTATCAAGATCTTTCTCTTGAACCCTAGATTTATATGTCAACTTACTTTGGAGGTTGCCATTGTAAGCAAAGGCCCTTCCTGATCTGGTAATTGCTTACCCATCTGGCCTTATTGTATACCTCTCTTCCTTTCACCGTCTACCCTTGACCTCTGCTGAATGACTTGCAGTTCAGCAAAAAACATATACAGTAAGAGATCTCATGGTACTCCGCACATATATATCCTTTGAGATCAAAGCATACATTTCTACAGCTGCCAGGATTGCTGGCTATTGCCTACAATAGCTAAAAACTTTTGAAGGAATTGCCCTTCACCAAAGTGAGGTACCATCCACAAAGTTACACCTTCACCCCAAACGCAGCCTGCATCCCATGACTGACCAATGCAGGGGCATGAGGCCCAGTCCCCTTGCTTAAAAGTGGGACAGCTCCGAGGCCACTCCAGCTCCACAGTTTCCTGCATAGGATTGGCTGAGTCCTCTGTCAGAACTGCACTGTTTAACTTCTTTCTCTAACCCTGCTAACCTAACCCTGCTCCCTTCACTCTCTGACAAGTGTTTTTCTTCCCAAGAGCCCTCTCCATAAATCTTCATATCTCTACCTCACTGTCTATTTCCTGAGCAGCTGATTGGTACCAGAGTGGTCCTAGGAAACAGCTCTCAAATGAGAATTTAAAGCTATATAACCTTTGGCTGGCTGGCAACGAGGACCCATTGCTAGTGGTAAGTAACATTTTGATATCCCATGAAATGCTATAGCAATGTAAAAGTTAAATCTTTTATAAACTGGGGCGGAATACCGAAAAAGAATGTACTGACAGGTGCACTGTCTCAGACGTTTGAGAAGTTCTAGGAAAGTAGTAATTATAAAGACCATGGATTCAAATGGCTTTGGCTGGGTGCTATCAAGACATTAGAGAAAGGTAATGAAGGACTGAGGTCAATTAATCTCAAATTTAGGGCAAATTGTAAAATCCAGATGGCCTGAGGATAGAGAAGCTGCAGACCAAACCCTGAATGTGATTTGAAGTGTAGCAGAGTTTCCGAGAAGATAGATTTGCCAACCCTGAAAAGTCTGCTTCACCAAGGCTAGGGCCTTCATTGGAAAGGAATGAGGCTCTGAGACTTGGAATGGGTTATCTGGGTTGATGCACTTAAAAATCTCGAATCCTTAGTTTCCTCTTAACTCATAGAAGTGCCCTATTCTTTCCTGCTAGAAGCTATCACTTCCCTTTTGACTGCAATATTGCAAGATAACATGCATTTGACTTTCCTTTCCTTTTTCTCTCTACCTATTTCCACTTTCCCTCCTAGCTACCCAACCCATGAGTAAGGTCTAGTCACAATGTAACTGGCTGGGAAAGAGTGTGGTCTGTCTACCAGGGGAAGAAAGGAAGTACACACCCCAAAGCTGCAGGACTTGGCCAACACAATTGGGCAGGAACCAGTAGAGAATATACAGGAATTGATCCCGAGGGCCTGAATTAAGGGTGGTGGGGTCAAAACATAAATTTGGATAAGGGAGAATTTATTTATGTGGGAATATTCTCCATTGATGCAGGACTTAATACCCTGTGAAGGATCTGGTGGACAGTGCTAACATGCTGCTAGAATGGCTCTTTGACACTTGGAAAAAGCTATGGCTCATGCTAACTAAAACTGCTAGAACTTCCATGGAACATGGTGAAAGAAGAGATCAATAAGTTCAGAGAAGTGCTCATGCTATAGTGGATATACCATGTAAAGCAGAAAACCTATCTGCTAACCATATTCACTTAAGCGTCCACAGGACACTCCCTTTACCAGAGTGATAAAGAATGCACTGATGGGAGGGGAGTGAGCATAAATGAGAAGTTCAGTGGTAGCTGCCCTCTGAAGACACTAGTTCTATGACAGCATCTTCCATTGTCAGTGGAAGATGTCAGATGGGCTGACAGTGGAAGATACTATTATAGAACTAGGAATCTTTATAGCAATTAAGAGGATGCCAAAATAATAGAGGCCAGGTGGTGGCACTTAACTATTGGGTGCAAGATCATCACAATTATCATAATGAATGTCCACTCTGAATAACAGCTAGAGAGGCCTGACCCACAGTGGTCCATGGAGATGGTTAATGGAACACAGTGTGCCTACAGGTAGCCACGAAGGATATGCTTGATGAATGCAATCACACGAATCAAAGATGGATAATTGGGAGATTGAAGTCTCTTGCATCAATAAAAAGTCAAAATCCTGTGTCCAGTTTCTGGAAACTGAGTCAGTTCTCAGTGTCAGATCTCACTGCTTGACAGAGAGGTCAGGTCTCTGAGAAAAAGAGACTTTTAACCCCATGGTAAGCATATGTGATAATGGTTCCCTCAGTCCTTCCTCAAAGTACCTATGACTACTTGGATAATCGTGCCCTGGGAAAGTGGGAATATCCAGTCATTTTGAGCAGTGTTGTAGACAGGGTTTAAGTTGACGTTGATATCCAGGCATCTGAATCATCATTGTGACCTCAATTAGAGTGGTATCATATGGGGGCCAATTGATAAATGGAGATCTGGCCCAGTTCCATTTCACAGTGAGTGCACTAGGTCCATGGATTCACTAGGTGATCATTTCCCTGGTCCTCAAATGTAAAACTGGAATAAGCATACTTGGTATTTGGCAGGACTGCTGTATTTGTTGTTTGGCCTTTGGCCTGGCATATCCCTCTACCAAGACAAAATATCATATCTGGGAGCAATATAATGGATTCATTGATGGTAGCATATTCCCGATTCAAATCACCAGTCTGATTTCTACACACAAAAAATGGGTGGACTTTTGCAGATGACAGTGGACTACTGCAAACTCTATCAAATATCAGCCTTAACTGCAACTGCTGTGCTGTACTATCTTTGCTAGAGCCTCACACAGCCTCAGATATGTGACATATGGCCATTGATCTGTAAAATGAGATCTTTTCCATTCTTTTCAAGAATAATCAGAAGCAGTGTGTGTTCATGTGGAATCGACAGAAATATATAATGTCCTTGTCCACATTTTGTTAAATGTCCTGCCCTCTGTCATAATATAGTGCAAAGGAACCTAGACTTTTTCTGCGAATGTTATCTTGGTACACTGTATCAGTGACATCATGTTAATTGGACTGAGGGAGGAAAAACTGGCAAATGCATCAGAGGCCTTGGTAAGACACATACTCCAAAGGATGGGAAATAAATCTCATGAAAATTCAGGGATCTGACATCTGTTTTTAGGAGTATATTCATTTGGTACATGTCGGGACATCCCTTTCAAAGAAAAGGAGAGATTAATGCATCTAATATTTTCCACCCCTAAAAAAGAAGTGAAATGCTTTTAAGGTCTTTTTGGGTTCTGGGGACATCATATTTCATTCTTGGAAATACTGCTCCAACCTATTTATTATAGGACACAAAAGACTACCAACTTTGATTGATGCTCAGGGCAGTAAAGGGCTCTGTAGCATGTCCTGCTCTGCTACTGGAACATGGTAGAGGAAAAACATGGGATATCAATGGACCATGCAGTCAGAACTGCTCATCACAACCTAGGGTCTTTCTGACCCACCAAGTGATAAGGTCGAGCTGAACCAATAGCAATTCAGTGCAAGATGGAAGTTGTATATCTTGGATTGGGAATGAGCAGAACTAGAAGGCAAAGGTAGGTTGCAGGTGGCAAAGATCTCCATGTCCTCTACCAGTGTTGCACAGGCACCTCTCCCTCAGCTCACACTTGTGGCCGCATGGGGGTCCCTTTTGACCAACTGACAAAGGAGGAAAAGGACAAGTCTGATTCATGGATGGGTTGGCTCTGTATGTAAGTCCAAGCTGAGAAAGAACCACTGCTACTCCATAGCCCTACTCAGGGATGGCCCTGAGAGATAGCAATGAGGAGAATTCCTCCTGATGATTGTTCACAGCCATTTCTCCATTGTTTGAAAGAAAAAAAAAGTAACGATCGGATGGAGGTAAAAATAAATAAGAACTTATAGGACGTAATCTCTTGTTTGGCTGATTGTTTGGAGGGGAAGGAGAAAGATAGAAAGATCATGGAATAGGAGATCTGGGGAAGAGGGATGCGCCTTTGCCTATGCACTAGGAATGAAGTTTGAATATCTTTGTATCTCATCGTAATGCCCACTAGAGAATATTCACCAAGGAAGAGGCATTAAACAGCCAGGTAGACAAAATGACTCAGCCAGTTGATGTCACCCAGCTTCTATTATTGGCCACCCCAGTGCTGGCATAATGGGTGCATGAATAGACTAGTCATTGCTGAGGGATTGACTCAATGCCATTGGTCCTCACTCACCAAGGCTGATCTAGCTACTGTGTTACTGTTACTGCTGATTTTTCAACTTGCTGGTACCAGAGATCATTGCTGAGTCTCTGATACAGAACCATCCCTCAAGGATTCCAGGAAAGTTGATTACACTGGAACCTTCCTATCCTGGAAATGGTAGTGATTCATCTTAACTGGGAAAGACACATTCTGGTATCATTTTTCTTTTCCTTGCTGCAGGGCTTCATCCAGCACCACTATCAGAAGGTTTACAGAAATATTACAGAATATCTATCTATGTCATATATTGTACAACATAGCCTCAGACCAAACAGCTTTGTTGCAGCAGTGCACACTTAACCATCTACCCACTGGGCCTATTACATTGTGCACTACTTAGAAGGTATAAGTCTGAGAGATGATAGAATTGACTTTTGAGAGAGCAGCTAGGGTGCTGGCTTGCAGACGATACCCTTGTGTGAATGGGGCACCATCTTTCAGGATGCAGTATATACCCCAAATCAAAGACCATTTTATGGCTCTGTTCACCTGTGGATTCAGGGTGGCTTCACTTATCGTTGCTCTCAGTGACTCAGTTGAGGAATATGTTCTTCTCCACCATGCATGTTAAGGCTCTGTGGGTTCTGAACTAGATATTGGATCTTAAAGGGGGAATGATTTTACCAGGGGACCCAGTAAGAGTTCCATTAAACATTAAGCTATGGCTACTACTTGGTTGCTTAAATTTCTTCATGCCAACAGTCCAGCAAACAGAGAAAGGAAACACAAAATTGGCAGGGTTAATTGATCCTGGTCATCAAGAGGAGGTAGGGCTGCTATTACACAGTGAGGACCAAGAAAAACAAGTTTGGTTGTCAGATGATCTACTGAATCATCTCTTGGTACTCTCCTGATGACTGTCTGGGTAACCCCACCAGGTAAGCCACTTAGACCAGAAGTGCTAAACTAGGGTAAGAAGATTCTGGAGTAGGCTGTAGAAGTGGGAGAAAATGAGTGTCAGTTTTACCCTTAAGAACAGCTATGTTGGCAAAGACTGTATGTAGTTCATCCTACTCATCTTCCTCTAGTGAACTTCCCCAGAAAAATGACCAATGAGAAACTTACAGGAGCTCGTCCCCAATGGAATAAACTTACTATATCGATCATGTGAATACAAGGGATGCAAGGATTGTCCTATACTGGATGTTGTGGTATACCACCAAGATACTTAGTCTTCAGGACTAAGACACTCATCTTCCAGGTATCAACCTATTGGCTGCTGACGGTCTATAGCTGATACACTCTCTGGAAATTGTCCTTGGTTGAAGGGAGCTGATTATCCAACTCCACACACCCCTTCCCAGGGATAGTCCAACCTAACGAAGTGTTGATGTAGGACTACAAGGGTTCAGCCTTCTTGTCTTGATATAGACAAATCTGATCTGGCTGGGATATCCCAGCTCCAGAGCTTCCATAGTTCTCAGCTCCAGAGCTCCAAAGGTCTCTGTCAATTCTTCTATTTATCAAATCCTGCTTCTCCCATTCCTTTATAGGTATTCCAGAAAGTGCTCCCTAATAACTACCACATGCAAATATATGCCTCAGAGATTGTTGTCCAGACAGACTTTTCCTAAGCTAAGTGCTCTCCCTACTTCCAGGCTTTTGAACATGCTGATAACTGCTTGGAGCCTCCTTGACCGTCCTCCTCAGCCTTAGCTAATCCGGTGACTCTCAACTCTTTCTTCCCAATCAGTTACATTGTATAATGAAGAATATACTAATTATCCTGAGTTGAACATCACTGATTGCCCTCAGATATTGATATTCAATGCTGTACCTCACAGGTATATAAAATCAACTATGTTGATACATATGGTGGTTGAAAACTACTGACCTTACCAATACCTGCTAATCCTTTGTGTGTCAGCTAGCTATCATTTATTCTGAGAAGTTCTCCACAATGCGTTCTTTCAAGGTTCAGACACTAACAACTCTCTGTACTTACTTCTAGTTTGGGCCTTTTCATACTCTACTGTAATTACCTATTTAATTGTCATTTTGCCTACTCAATTCTGAGTTCCTTGAAAAAAAGATTATCTCTTAATTACTGTGGTAACTTCAATGAATAGCTTGTGTTTGGCACATGCTTCTTTCTCTCCCTATACATTTTTTAATAAATAAGATAGATTTGGGAATCACTGCCATGTAGATAGCAGTGCAGCTGGGAATGAGGATGAGATTACTATGGAAAAGTGTACATATGAGAACTCCACTTTAACATTAAAGTTTTAATTACAACAGAAAATCCAACATATATTTGAAGAATTTAAGATATACATGTGGGAAACAGAGTATAGGTATTTTTTTCTGACAGTGCTTGGTGTATACATGATTTCAAAGGTTTCTTTTGAGTACACAGATATCTTCCCAGGAACCTCTCTGTAAGAAGACTATAAGCCAGGACAGAATGCTTGGAACATTGATGCATAAGCAATAGCCAAGAGTTGGAACAACATAAATGTCCATTGATGGACAACTGGATAAGAAGAATGTGTAAATATACACAATGGATTGCTACTCTGCCATAAAAAAGAACAAAATTCTGCCGTTTGCAGCAATATGGATAAACTTATGGAGCAATATGGAGAAAATTATGTTAAGTGAAATAAGTAAGGCACAGAAAGAGAAATACAGCATATCCTCACTCATAAGTGGAGCTAAAAAGATAAACAAATAAATTAAAAAAAAGAAAGATACAACAATCACAATAATCTATTGAACTTTCCAAAGGAGAGAACAGAACTGAGGCCACCAGAGGTGGGAAAGGGGGAGTGGGAGGGAGGGTTAGAGAGAAATTGGTAAAGGGCCATAAAGTATGATCACATTATGTAATGTTGAATACACTAGTTATCCTGATTTGAGCATCACATATTGCACACATATTGGTATTGATAGTCAATGCTGCACCCCACAGATATGTACCATCAATTACGTTTCAATAAAATATTAGGTTTCAAAAAAAGAGTTGGTGGAAAAAGAAGTAGCTGTAAGGATAGACAGAAGGGTGGGCCAGAGATAAGAAAAGACCCCTTAAAATGTTGGAGAACCAAGAAAGGAGGGAATGTCAGGCTGCTAATGCTCAGAAAGTTTAGACCAATGGCTTTTGATTATATGCTTCACATTTTCACCTTTTTCCTTCTCTTACCTCAACCACAGCCTTTTTGAGAGGCGTGGGCGGCCAGTAACCTATGTTATGACCTTTCATCTTTAACAACTGCTTTCCCTACATATTGAGACAGTCAGATTCCCTCTTTTTTCCCTCTTGAGAATTTGAATTAGGAAATGTGAGAATGGGAGAGTTAATAGTGGAAGCAGAGCTAAAAGAGACAATATAGTGAACCGTGAGGTTGAGCCCAGGCAATGAAAGCAGAGGCTGTGAGTAATTTAAACCCATCTTCACAGAACAGATCAACAAATCAGCAAATGGCTGGAGGAACGGATTGAAGTGGATGGGCAAAGAAACAGGCCGAGTGAGAGACAGACATGTACAGTCCATGGGTAAGGCAGGGGTAGTAAAGGGTGACTCCCCTGAAGATGTCCTCTCTCCAGTTCTGGTTCCAGTCCCAGTCAACGTGCTGGTTATTACAGCAAACTTCCCACTTCTCTAGATAATCTGAATGGGACCCTTTCCCTGTGCTCAAAAGAACCTAACTGTAGTAGAGCCAGGGTAGAAACTCATTTTCTTGCTCCCAATCCAGTGCTCTCTCCACTGTGTCCACGTGTCTTTGCACTTGCCTGGGCCTTCCTTCTCTACCTCCTGACCAATTTTTCCTATATTATCTATATGAGATAGGTGAGCAGGGAGGCAGGTTGTCCTTAAGATATAATTCATAAGTCTATATTACTAATTATGCCTTCTATTGTGAAGGTGAGTCTCTCAAACACAACCAGACATTGCTAATGTGTTGCCAGTTTTTAAGATTATTCTTATCCTATGATGACTCTATTATCGAATAAACATGTTATCAATCATCTTATTTGTACGGGTATGGCTGAGTTTTCTTTCCAACTATATGTTTTATATGTGTCTAAACAGGTAGGAATGAACCACAAATGTTAGTTTTAGCTCTAACATGTGACTAAATACTTATCTTCTTTGGTAGCTTGCACTGGAAGAATGTACTCAGCACTGAATCAGTTAGGTTCAACCAGAGAAGAGTAACAAGTAGGATATTACATTAAGACATTCATTGCAAAAAAAATTGGCTTATGTGATTGTGGGGGCTGGCTAGGCAAGTCTGAAATCCGTGCGGTAGAACATCAGCAAGGACAGGCTGAGAACTCGGGCATGGGCAAAAGCTGCTGTCCACAGGCAGAATATCATCTTCTTCAGGGAAACCTCAGCTCTACTCTTAAGATTTTCAACTGATAAGAGTCAGGCCTACCCGAATTATCTAGGATAATCTCCCCTATTTAAAGTCAAATTATTATGGGCTTTTATCAGATCTGCAAGATATCTTCTCAGCAACATCTACAGTACTGTTTAATTGAGTTACTGGAACTGTAGCCTATACAAGTTGACACATCAGAAACTCATTAGAAGCACTATGGAAGAGGGCTACTATGTAAATCCAAAATGCTATTGTTATGAAAAGCAGTAGTAATTTTACTTCTTCAAGCTTCAATTTTCTCTGAAAAAAAACAAGCAAGTTGGATTTGACTGCTTTATTTTTTTATTTGATCACTATTTATTTATTCATTCCTGTGGCGGTAATTCACTATCCTGGTCATTCTTGTTCATTTCATCACCAAATCCTATCAGTTCTGCTTTCAGAATATACTGAGAATCCTACTACTCCTTTCTTTTTTTACTGTTACCATCTGCCCTAAGTCACCATCTTCTCTTGCCTGGATTATCATAATAGCCTCCTTAATTGGTCTCCCTGCTACTCATTTAGTTCCCAGTACAATTTAATCTCCATATTGCAGCTAGTATAATCCTTCTAAAACTCAAGACAGATCACATTATCCCTCTGTTTAAGACCTTTAAAGGATTCCTATATCTACTAGAAGTCCAAGTCCAAGTCCTCTCTGTGGACTGTGCATCCATACCTGATCGGAGCCCGGTCCCTCACTCTTGTCACCACCTCACTCACCCTTTCTTACTCTGTTCCAGTGCCACAAGCCTCCTCACTTTTGCTTCATCACTCAAACACATTCCCACCACAGGCCTTTGCACAGGCTGTTCACTCTGCTGGGCATGAGAAATCTGCTTTGTTTGCTTCCCCACTTCCTTCAGGTCTCAGCTCAGTTGTCACCTTTTCATGGAGGTCTTTCTTGGTAACCTCTTCATAAATAGCATCATCTTGCTATTTATTATCATCATCCTTGTTTTATTCTCCTTTGCATCCATTACTTCCTTAGATATTAAATATCCACTTATTATTCATATCTCCCCACTAGACAACAGAGACTTGGTCTGTTTTATTTACTATAGTGCCTAGAACATTACCTGGGATATGGCTGGCATTCAAAAAATATTTGTTGAATGAATGAAAGGTAGAAAATGTCTACTTATTGTGAGAGCCAGGAAAAAAATCTGAATCCTCCTATCTGGGCACTTTACAATGTTTTTGTGTTGAGAAAAAATACTTCTCCTGCTATCAAATTTGGCAGGGAATTCTCTGTTTTGTTTTTGTTTTTGTTTTTTTTTTGAATAGTATTGTGCTGTCATTTCTCCCATGGCCATCATTGAATGGGCGTTTCTATGGTGATGGTGTTATTTCTGGTCAGAATCCTATTGAGGAGAAACCTGAATTTGGTATCCCAGTAAGTCAAGATTCTTTTGACATACTATTAAGATACAGATGGATTTTCACAAATCAGCTCTCTGCCTTATTCAGCAAATTAATTAGAGAGGTGAACGGAAGACATGTTTAGGGTTCAACTCCAGAGTTCTGAAAACTGGCACTGTAGAAAATAAACAAAATGAGTTACCAATATGTTGGCTCAGCAGTAACGGTCCCAGTGAAATCAATCCAATTTTACCTTGCTTCCTACCTATGGGACCCTGGCATGCTAGTTGTAATCATACCCTCATCTTTACACCTAATCAAGCTGTGGATTCCTTATTCTTCCTGTTCTATTCTGGGGATAGGAATAAAATTACAGACGAGCATACTTCTGCAGCGTAATTTGTGAGTTTACCCCAGAAAACAAATGAGGTTTGCCTAATGGTGGTACCCAGTGAGTACATGGGGATCTGGCTGTGTTAGTACAGCACACAGAGCTAACCATGCAACTTAGACACATGCCTTAGCTCCTTAAGATCAATTTCTACATCCATAGCTGGCATAGACAGCCACTGAGAAGACAGAAAATTTGATTTCCATTTTTGCCTCATTTTTCTTTTTTTGTGTCCCCTCTTCTATCCTGGCTGCTTTTCTCTACCCATCTCCAGTCTGGCTCCTATTGCTCATAATCTGCCCAGGGTGAACCATGTACAGTCCTGTTCTTATTGAATTATGAAAATGTGGAGAGGTTTCTGTAGCTACACAGATATCTTCATATTATCTTTAAAATTATAGGAACACTGCAGAATGCAAATTAATTTGCATATGTATGACCTAAATAAAACAACTCTTTTATGTCAATCCCAGCTTTATAAGGAACTCAAAGCCAGTATCAACATGATCACTGCAAATGATCTGTGTTGAAATCTCTCCAAAAATGGCAAGAGAAATTACATTTTAAGGCATAGAACAACATATTACTCTGTGTCTTGCTGGTGCTCTGTTTGATAGCTTTCTCTAGCAAACTAACTCTCCAGCTATCTAACTCTGCTTACTTAAGCCCATCCCCTTAACAAAATGATTTTTAATTGTTCAAGACTTACCATGTCTCCCAGAGTACATGTTATCCTTGAAATAACTAAGCTCTCATTTATTTATTAATTCAACAAGAATTTACTGAACATATACTATGTACTGTGTACTGTGATAGGAATAAGCATTGGTCCCTGATTTTTAACAAAATCAACATGTAATGTGTACACCCTGAAACAGGGTATGGAGATTTGACATAATCAGTATATCATCAGGCAAGATGTGATAGATTCTATGAATCAAATAAATGCATAAAGTCATCAAAGTGTTTCCAGTCTTTCTGTATAACTCAATTTTTCATTTCTTTGTCAAATAGCCTCATTGATCCTTCATCATTAAAGTTTTTCCTCCACTACCGCTTCCAAATTGAAAAGAATCCAATGTACCACTCCAATCTTAGTTTTCAGATCCACCTTTTTGCAGATATATTTTATAACTAAATTGCTCTGTCTGTCTGACAAAGGTCATTAGATTCTTGAAAGAGATCTATGTCTTTTTCTAAGTCTATCCTGGCACTAAGTACCTGCTATTTCACAAATAATAAATAAAAAATGGTGATGACTGCCTGAGTCTCCATGATCTACTCACTGGCTTCTTAAACACATCTTTCATTTCCTCTGCTAGGAAATAGAGTAATTGAAAAAGTTAGTTTGCCAGTTCCAACCAACATTTAAAGAAGGCTGAATGAGAGTAGATGGAATCAATGATTAGGTTAAGTGATTTCTTGGGACTGTAAATATTGAGTATGAAGAAATATGGCACCTTATCTGAGCCAAGAAGGTTAAAACTGTTTGGATTCTTATTAATAAAATATAGATAAAGGGACAATTTTGGCTTAATAAAATGGACTAAGTTATGCACAGTTGGCTCTGGTGCATAACCCTTCCAGACCATGACTTGGGAGCTACATTAGCAATTTCTCTCGGCCTGAATGACCTCAGATTCCCAAGTCTCCCATAGGATCTCATCTAATATAATCCCCTGAACTTGAAATGAGAATGCTTAAAGCACTACAGGTTTCATGGCAAAGTGTCACATGTGGCTTGGGAGCTCGATGGGAGGAACTACACCAAGGTTGCTTGGAGTAGACAGAATAAGGCTAACCGTACACCCTGTGATCAATTCCTTCTGACTTCACTTTGGTCTCAGCGTTATAATTGCTTAGTTTTGGAGTCTTCACTCATGCTTAGACTGTTTCCATATAAGGCTATCCCTGGCTCTTAAATGCTAATACATAGTCAGAAAGCCTAATGTTTGGATTGAAAAAATACAAATTGTAAGTTATTAGAAAAAAACTTAGGCAAATACCTCGTTGCTTCAAAATTGCTGTTTGGCATCGGATTACCAAGTATTTAAATCTCTCACTAAATTTATCAGTTTTATTCAGTTATTCAGCCTCATTCCAATTAAACACTGTTTACATTAGGACTCATCCTTCATCTGTTTTTTTCTACTGTGGGATATTTGACTATACTTGTAATCTAAACTCTGTAAATATAAACAGGGTTATAGTCATATTTTAACTCTCATACTTTCACCAGATAGATAAATATACTTTTTAAAAAATTTTGTTTTCCAAATTAGGTTGTCAGATAACATACAAACTTAATGTAAGCCTCTGTTAACTTTGAAGCTTATAGAACCATAACCTTATTATATAGAATTCTAACTTATGTAAGGTAATTTGTATAAAGTACATAGAATGTAGGAGGCATTTAGACTGCTGCCAGTTCCAAGTTTGCTGCATAACATTTGAAACTGGCACAGGAGAACAGAGCACGCTGTCAACCTATGTATTTCTGAGGGTTCATTTCCACTTCGATGACACCAGCTGTGTGATATCCTCACGAGTCACAGGTTATGCTAGGAAGAGCAAATGTGTGGAAGATTCATTCTTCTTAAAGTGACGTGTGCTCCAAGCTTGTGATTGTTAATGCTTTGACATGGTGTTTTTGGGTCAACTGTCTCGATTACTATGGGCTGGTATATTTCAGGTCACAAAGGTTGTTTGGGGGATGCTTTAATGTTCTCTACAGGGAGTTGATAAACAATCAAAGAGTCTCATTGGAATAGCACATCTGTTTCTAAATGAAAAGAAAAACACGACAGCCTCTCAGGTTGAGAATAGCCACCAGGTAACATTGAGAAGAATTTAGTTAGTAGCTGCCATTTTAATAGAAACAGCCTATCATCAGATAAAATGGTTAAGGGTTTTATGATGGTTGCGTTTGGAAAATCAGTCCAAAACAACAGTTTTTTTTCTGCTCAGTTACACAGCTGTACAGTCTGTGTTTGTGAAATTTGATTGAACCTGACCCAGCCTGTTGTAATTTTAGTAAAACTGGTCTCTAACATTAGTTTTAAAATATTCTTTATAGGGGAAGTTTGGGCAAGCACTCAAAAAGATGCTTTGTTGAAATCATCTCTACTGTTTATATTTGCTAATACCTCTCTACTAAAAAAAAAAAATTGAACTAATTTTCACATGCTTTGCTATTTTTTTATCACCTGCTAAATTTTACTCTCTTTGTTCTCGGGCCTAGCAAAAAGCCAAAAAACCAAACATGTAATATGAACCAAAATTTCATGATGTATTGAATGTGCCATTTATTACTTCCAAGGACCTGTAATATTGTTACAGTATTCTTAATAATGCCTGCAGCTGACCCTATGAGATAGTGCTGTACCTACTAACATTCCCTTCCCAGCTCTGCTATCTAGATGGCCTTGAGGACTTTACAGGATTCCCAGGAAACCTGAGATGTTATTAAATTTTCTTATAAACTCCCAGAAAGATCACAGGTTTTATTCATTTATTGAACAAATATTTATTGAACATGAGACACTGGACATACGGCATTGAAAAAGCATGAATTTTCCTCCCTCTTGGAGCATTCATTCTAGTGGGAATATGAGTGAAACAATGAAACCAGCCTCCATGGACCTCACGGGACTGACTGGAACCTGCAGAGCCTGAACAGGATTTCCCACCAAGTTCAATAATCTGCAAAACAGCTGATACAAATTCCAGTTCAGATCCTATTTTCTTGGAGGGTGGGGATTCTGGAATAGACTAGAGACTGGGAATCTTGTTTTACAGTGGAGCTTCAGGGTGGAGGACACAATATAGTATCCTACTCTCACTGTTACTTAGATTATTATTAGCTAAAATTAGATTATTACTAAGTGGGCCCTGAGGGATGTGTGCAATTCTTCATCCAGAATACAATACAATAAAAAGCAACAGAAAAGCAAAAACAAGATCAAAACAGACTTTATGAAATATCTAATTTCTCTTTACAGTTCTAGGTGTAATACAAGAGTACTGCATAAACTTTGTCCTTGCCTTTTTGAATTTTAGGAACTATTAGTCTCCCTGACAGTACAGCTTGTCTCTACTCAGGTTGTGAGACTTGGAAAACTACAAGGAAATTTGGGTATGAAATACAGTGAGTTACATATTTCCATGTGCAATCTTTGTCCCTGCACAGATCAATTGACCTAAAGTTTGACCATTGGCTGTTGGCCACTGATGCATGGTGCCCTTGCCAGATGCTTCTATAATAACGTCAAGTAAGGCTTCTGTCTAGATTTCCCTCTGCAGTTGTCTCCAGATTGAATTTACAGAATATACTCATTTCTTATACTGATACAAAGAGTTTCTTTTCTTATTTTATGTTTAATTTTACTTCTCTGAAAGGCAGACTGTCAAAGGATTTGAGATTTTAAAGTATTATTTTTGAATTATTTTAATAAATTCCTGGCAGTTTTATAAAATGTTAAAGCAAAACTTGCTTTTTTTGTTCTTTGGTCTGAGTTTCCTAAATTTATTAAAACACAGATCTTTATTAAGAGAGATTTAGAAACAGCTTGAGACAAGATTGTGAGCAATTTTGCTATATGGATGACAATAGCAAGACAGCACCAATGGATAAAAAGTGAAAACAGCTGACCAATCTGTACAAATTTCTATCAAGACTCAAGGGTGGAAGCAGCTGTTATGCATGTAGTGCTTGAAAGATCTGGGGAATCTGTAAAGCTACATAAATACATGGTACTGGGGAAGAACACTTGTGACACACCAGAAATGTAGGAACACTGGAAAGAATTTTATAATGGTTGAGAGTGCCCAAGTTTAAAATTTATAGCCCTTTATTCATTACTTGAAATTTGTATGATATAAAGAAATTTAAGTCCTGGATGAACGTTTCTTTACCTCTTCTAAGTCTACACCCTGCCTATTCCTAAGGTCCAAAGTGCCACATTGACTGCTGTCATTGACAAGCAGTTGAAGGTTTCTGTTAGATGGTGGCTTTGCAAAGAACCTCTCCTTATTGATCTGGCTGTATATGACACAGAGCCAGCAGCCTCAGGTCTCCTTTCTGCTCAGTCTTTCCTCTATCAGTGGTCCTCATTGGAGGCCGATAGGACACCTGTTACTGTGTTGGTGCAAGGAATCTGTCTGTAATGACCTTCCATAAAGCCAGGAAACTGTGTCTGTGGCTAACCCAATTATATTACAGGCAAGACAGGGCACCTGATGCTGGCTCTGGTGATGGGCCAGGAAGCAAAATGATAAATCTTTATGATAAATCCTGATTGTTGGACAAGAGGGAAAAAGACCCCTAACCCTACCCCAATTTTCTTTTTCATTAGCCTCCTGATACTATCTCCTGAATAACATTGAAAGTAAGCAGCCTATAAATATTGCACAAGTTTCCAATACTAAAAGCTGATAAAGTTTATTGTACTTATAAAATAAATAGAAGGAAATGCTTTCAGTTTCCTATTTACAGGGCTCTGGGGAGATTCCAGGTATAATTTATAGCTTCAATTTAAAAAATGGATTCTCCCTTCGCACTCTTTCTTTTCTTGCTCGCTCTTTTTTCTTTCTGGCTTTTTATGTCTCGGGCAAAGTATGTATGTGATCATGCCCTCAGGCAATGTCAAGCCTTCTCTTACTCTTATTTTTATTGCATCTCTTTAATTACCTCTTTAAAGATAATTCTCTCATATGTTTCCATTTTCTTTACTATTTCTTTTTTTAGTTTCCTACTATTCCTTTAGTTAAAATGGGAATTGCTTTCTCATTGTGTCTAAGCTTCCTCCTGTTCTGTGTGTGTATTCTGGAATCATCACCTATGTAGCCACGTCCTCATACATTTATGAGATTAACATATGCTGATACTCTGCAATTAAAAATGTAAAATGTCCATTTCCAGTAATACTCACCCAGATTTTGTCATTCCTTTATGTGGAGAAAAGTCTTCTGAGTATTTGAAGAAAAGAATCTGAATTTCAAATGCTCCAAAAAAGGCAGGGAGGAGAGACCTTAGATAAAGCTCTGGTCCTATAGATGCTCCTCTCATTGATTAGTCAGTATTGTTCATAGGTTCTGGAAACCTGGTCTTTTGCTGTACATAAAAATGGCAGACAGTGGGGATCATCGGATGTGATATCTCCTTTCATTTGTAGCACTCATGGTTCCACTATTTCTGAGGTGCTGCATTTTGAAAACAAGATTGGACTTAAATTATCACTCTATATTTTTGGAATCAGTGTGAATTTAAACTTTCCTTAATTAATTGCACTTCACTCCACACAATATCCTTACAAGGCAGAGGCAGGAGCAGCATCCTAGTTTCAGGATGAGATGGGTGTGAATAGTGTTATGTTGCTTTATTTATCATAATGGCCAACTGATAAGGAAATCATCCAAGAATGTTGGCTAAAGACTTGAGAAGTTTAGAGTTTTGCCAAGTGAGGCTTGTCAAATGCAGTAGTGTCTTTACCCATGCCTTTACGAGAAGGTTATTTATACTTATATATTGAAGGGCATGATGCAAAATAATAAATACAATTTTAGAGCATTCATGAATTGCCTCATTAATTAGTATTTTAAAATAATAATGCCTCATATTTATTGGGGCTTACTATGGGCCAGAAATTGAGATGTAGTACATGCAGATTTTCTCATTTAAATTTTATAAGAAAACTGAGGGAAAAATGACTTCCCAATTTACAGAAAGGAAAAAAAGGTGTTAAATAGATGAAGTAACTCACCCAAGGTCACACAGGTAGTAGATGGCAGGGCCAAGTTTAAAACTCAGCTCTTCTTGACTCCGAATCTGTGCTTAACCCAAATGTAATTTTGAAAGTCTAGTTTTGATTCACTACATAGTCACCTCTGTGGTAACTTTTCAAAGATATTATGTAAACATTTCAAAGTTGTTTGCCTTTTTATTTTTTGGTTTTTGTTGCACTAAGAGCAATCTGGATAATACTTTGCTATGCCTATCTTTCATTAAAAAAGCATTATACTCTTGGAGCATAGCAGAGATGACATAAACAAGAGAAAAGTTAAAAACCAAACACGTTATGTACTGACTCTATATAAGTCTGGAAAGTTTATTTTTTATTTCTAAAACTTAAGAAGCAATTTTTCCCTATAACTTTGGAGATGAAAGAAATCTCTGTAATCTGTAACCTACTCCACAATATTTCATTTATTTTGTCTAATTCAGGCTATAACTCTCTGCTCAGTAATGTTCTTATATATGTTCCAAATCTGAGTAAAGAAAACTAAAACTCTCTATTTAAACTGTTAGTCTTAAATAGTATTGATAAGCATTATAAATATAGTAATTTTTGATAAATTACCAAACTTCTATATTTATGCAGTTGGGTACAAATCTACTTCTGTTTCCTTTACCAGAAAGTACTATTCTTCAGCCAAACTCATCTCCAAACCTGTTTTCTGTGTTTTCTTTCATTTGGAATGTCTTCTCTACTGCTAATCTCCTTCCGTTCTTCACATCTATTTGTACTGTTTTCAACTGACCATATAAAGAACTATCTTGTTCTATCATTGTTTGTCTAATAACTTTCTGCCAGTGGTTATAAACATCTTTAGGCAAAAACTAGTGGCCAGTGCACTCACTGGCTGAGTGCCGGTCACGGAAAAGACAAACAAACAAACAAACAAACAAACAAACAAAAACTAGACTTGCTTCTTTATTTTTCCCCCAAAATATTTTTGTAAATTAAAAATAGCTCTTTCAATTATATGTTATCCATGTTGGAACAGACTTAATCCTCAAATCAGATTTTTAAGTTTGAAGAACAGTTTTAGATATACAGAGAAACTAAGAAGAGAGAGTTCCTATATATCCTGCACTCAATTTGCCATGTTAACACTTTACTTATTAGTATGGTACATTTGCCACAATTAAAGAACAAGTAATGATACCTTATTATTAACTAAAGTCCATAACTTATTCAGATTTTCTTAGTTTTTACCAAATGTCTTTTCCTGTTCCAAGATCCCCTCCACAATACCACATCACAGTTCATGTCTCCTTAGGCTCCTTTTGGCTGTAACAGTGTTTCAAATTTTCCTTAGTTTTAATGACCTTGACAGTTTTGAGAACTGGTCAACTGTTTTATAGGATTCCCCTGTACTAGAATTTGTTTGATGTTTTACCGATGGTTAGACTGGGGTCACAGGTCTTTCAGAGAAAAAACTTAGAGGTAAAGTGCTGTTTTCATCACATCATATCAGAGATACATACTATCTATGGGATTTATCACCTTGCTCCCTGAGCTGTCAGCTATCTCAGGTTTGTCTACTGTAAAGTTACACCTCCCCCACTTCTATACTGTCCTATTTGGAAGTCACTACCAGTAAGTAAAGACAACACTTAATGAGTAGGGATTTATGGTCCCCTTTTTTGAGTGTGGGATATCAACATAAATTATTTGGAATTCTTCTGCAAGGGAGGTTTGTTTCTTCTCCCCCATTTATTAATTTACTCAATTATTTATTTATGTCAGTATGAACTTACAGAGATATATATTTATACTTGTGTTACAGTCCAATAGTGCTTTATTTTATTTCCAAAATTGTTCCAGCTTTGGCCATTGGGACATTTGGGCCTTTTGGCACCTGTGTGTCTTTGACACACCCCCATCAATGTAGAAGTTTTTTTTGTTTGTCGATTTTGTTTTGGTTTTCTGAGTACTTCCTTATTTCCAGGTACTACAAGATGCTCCAGGCTCATCTTGTATATTTCCAGCCTGAGTGCTAGAATGAGCCTTTTCTCCATGGAGCCCTGTCCATATTCTCACTAGCATTTGGGGTTGTCAGTGTTTGCCGTTTAGCTATTCTAATAAGTGTTTAGTGGTGTCTTGTTTTAATTTGCAATTCCCCGATGATATGTGATGTTGAGCATCTTTTCATATGCTTATGTGCTATTTATGCCTGTTCTTTGGTGCGGTATCTGGTCAGATCTTTTGCCAGTTTTCAATTGTGTTGTTTGTTTTCTTACTGCTGAGTTTTAATAATTCTATTCCTATTTTGGATACAAGACCTTTACCAGATATGTGTTTCATGAACATTTTCTCCCAGTCTTTGGCTTGTCTTTTTATTCTCTTAACAGTGTCTTTCACAGAGCAAAAGTTTTTAATTTTAATAAATTTGAAATTATTATTTTTTCTTCAATGAATCATGTTTTTGGTATTGTATCCAACAATTCATTGCTCAGCTTAAGGTCACCTTGATTTTCTCTTATATTTTTTTCCTAAAAGTTTTATTGTTGTACATTTTACATATAAGTGTATTATCCATTTTTGAGATAATTTTTATGGAAGGTATAAGCTCTGTCTAGATCAATTTTTTTTGCAAATGGACATCCAATTTTTCAGCACCATTTTTTGAATAGCCTATATTTTCCCCACTGAAAGTTTGCCTTTGTCAAAAATCAGTTGAATATATTTGCAGGGGTCTGTTTCTGGAATCTCTATGCCACTCCCTTGATCTATGTCTCTGTTCTTTCAATAACACCACATTGTCCTGATTAGCGTAACTTTGCATTGAGTTTTGAAATTGGGTAGTGTGAGTCCTCCAACTTTTTTTTTTTTTTTTCTTCAGTATTGTGTTGGCTATTCTGGGTCTTTTCCCTTTCTGTATAAACCTTAAAATCAGTTTGTTGATATCTACAAAATAGCTTGCTGAGGTTTTGATTGGAATTGGATTAAATATATTGGTGAGTTGGGAAGAACTGACATCTTAACAATATTGAGTCTTTCAGTACATAAACACGAAATACTTCTCTGTATATTAAGATCACTTTCGATTTCTTTCATCTGAATTCTATAGTTTTCTACATATAAATACCATACATATTTCATCAGATTTATACCGAAAAATTTCAATCTTTTGTTGCTATTTTAAATAGTGTTGTGTTAATTTCAAATTGCAGTTGTCCATTACTGGTACCTAGGGAAAAAAATTGACTTTTGTATATTAAACTTGTATTCTGAGACTTTATTAGTTTTTATTTTTAATTACTTGGGATTTTCTACATAGATGATCTGTTATCTGGGAGTGATGACATTTTTCTTTCTTCTTAACTTGTATGCCTTTTGTTTCCTTTTCTTGTTTTATTGAACTAGCTCGAACTTCCAGTATAATGTTGAATAAAAGTGATGAGAAGAAACATCCTTGCCTTTTCTCAATCAGAGGGAAATCCTCCAGGTTTTCATCATTAAGGATGATGTTACATGTAGGTTTTTGGTAGATGTTCTCTATCAAGTTGAGGAAGTTCCTATTCTATTCCTAGTTTTCTAAGAGTTTTTATGATGAATAGGTGTTGACTTTTGTCAAATGCTTTTTCTGTATCAATTGATGTAAATACATGGGTTTTCTTTTTTAAAAGTGTGTTGATGAAATGGATTGAATTAATTTTCAATGGAACTTTTAATTTATGATTTTCAAATACTGAAACAGCATTGCACACCTAGAAATAACTTCTCTTGGAGGTAGTATAAAACTATTTTTACACATTGTTGGATTTGGTTTGCTAATATTTTGCTGAAAACTTTTGCATCTATATCAGTTTATAGTCTTCCATTCTTGTTATGTCTTTATCTGGTTTGGGTATTAGAGTCAAGTTGGCCTCAGAATGAAATAGGAAGTGTTCCTTCTGCTTCTAATTTCTGAAATAGATTACAGAGAATTGGTAACATTTCTTTCTTAAACATTTGGTAGAAACCACCAATAAATCCATTTAGGACTAGTGTTTTGTGTTTGGAAAGGTTATCATTTATTGGTTCAATATTTTTAATAGATATAGACTGATTTAGATTGTATATTTCTTGTTTGAGTTTTTGTAGCCTATGTGTTTCAAGGAATTGGTCCATTTCATCTAAGTTATCAAATATATGGTTATAAAGTTGTTCATAATATTCCTTTATTATCCTTTTAATGTCCACAGGGTCAATAGTGATGACCTCTCTTTAATTTCTGATGGTAATAATTTGTGTCTTCTCTCATTTTTTCTTGGTTAGCCTAACTAGAGGCTTATCAATTTAATGATATTTTCAAAGAATCAGCCCTTCTTTTATTGATTTTGTTGATTGTTTTCCTATTTCTGGTTTAATTGATTTCTGCTCTAATTTTTATTGTTTCTTTTTATCTGCTTGCTTTTGGCTTAAATTCCTCTTATTTTTTAGTTTTTATTTGTGATCTATTCTTCCAACATATTTATTTAATATTTTGATAAATGTCCCTCTGTGCACTGCTTTTATTGCATCCCACATATTTTGATGTTTTGTTTTCATTTTTATTTACATCAAATTTTTTAAATTTTATTTTTTCAGATTTCTTCTTTGACTATGTGTTATTTAGAAATGTATTGTTTAATCTCCAAATATTTTGGAATTTTCCTATCTTTCTGCTATTGATTTCTATTTAGTTCTATTAAGATCTGAGAGCATACTTTGTATGATTTATTTATATTCTTTTAAATTTGTTAAGATGTGTTTTATGGATCAGTATGTGGTCTGTCTTGGTGAATTTTCCATGTGAGCTTAAGAAGAATGTATATTCTGCTGTTGTTGGATAGGGAATTCTATAAATGTCAGTTAGATCATGTTGATTGATAGTGCTGTTTGGGTCAACTCTATCCTTACTGATTTTCTGCCTGCTTGATCTACCAATTACTGTAAGAGGATGTTAACTCTCCAGTTATAATAGTGGATTTGTCTGTTTCTCCTTGTTGTTCTATCAGTTTTTTCCTCCTGTATTTTGATGCTCTGTTAGGTACATGCATGTTAAGGATTGTATGTCTTCTTGAGAATTGATCCATTTATCATATGTAATACCTCTCTTTATCTCTACTAATTTTCCTTTTTCTGAAGTCTGCTTTATCTAAATTAATATAGCTACTCCCACTTTCTTATGTTTTCTCCATCCCTTTATTTTTAAACTATTTGTGTCTTTATATTTAAAATGGGTTTCTTGGAAACAACATATATCATTAGGTCTTTTTTTTATACACTCTGGCAATCTCTGTCTTTAATTAATATGTTTAGAGCATTCACATTTGAAGTGATTATTGATCTATCCAGATTAATATCTGCCATGTTTATAACTGTTTTCTATTATTTGCATTTGTTCTTTGTTCCTTTTGTTTTCTTCTTCTGTTTCTCTGCCTTCTCTGATTTTAATTGAGCATTTTATATTATTCCATTTCCTCTTTTCTCTTAGCATACCAATGATACTTCTTTTTAATTCTTTTAGTGGTTGCTCTAGAGTTTGCAATATACAACTATTCTAAATAAATCTTAAAATAACACTATACTGGGCCGGCCCTGTGGTGCACTCAGGAGAGTGCAGCACTTGGGAGCACAGCGGGCGCTCCCACCACAGGTTCGGATCCTATATAGGAATGGCCAGTGTGCTCATTGGCTGAGCGCGGTGTGGGCGACACCACGCCAAGGGTTGCGATCCCTTTACCGGTCACAAAAAGAAAAAAAGAACAAAAAAAACACTATACTGCTTCACTGGTCATGCAGTTACCATTAGCATAGTATTCCCAATTCCTTCTTATCCCTTATGAATTTGTTGTAATTTATTTTACTTATCCATGTGCTGTAATCGTACAATATACAATTATTATTATTACTGTTAACAGTTATCAGTTAGATTAATTAAGATAAAAGAAAGCTTCTATTCTAACTGTTTTTCTTCTATGAGGCTTTTTCTTTATGTAGATCCTAGTTTAGGATCTATAATATTTTCCTTCTCCCTGAAGAACTTTTTTTACCATTTCATTCAGGGAAGGTCTGCTGTCAATAAATTTCCTCAGTTTTTGTCTGAGAGAGTCTTTAATTCTCCTTCACTTTTAAGGAATAATTTCACTGCATATAAAACTCTAAGTTGGTGGTTCATTGCTTTTACCACTTTAAATTCATTCTCTTCTTGCTTATGTGGTTTCTAATAAGAAATATGATGCAATTTTTTATTCTTATTCTTGTATATGTAAGGTGTTTCCCTTGTCCCTGGTTTCTTTCAATATATTCTCTTTTTCTTTGGTTTTCTGCAGTTTGAGCATATGTCTGGGTGCAGATTTTTTGTATGGTGTTCTTTTAGCTTCCTGGATCTGTGGTTTGGTGTCTGTCATTAATTTGATCAAATTCTAAGCCATTATACTTTAAATATTTCTTCTGTTCCACATTCCCCTTGTTTTTTTCTAGTATTCCAATTATGTATTTTTTATGCCTTTTGAAATTGTCCCTACATTTTTAGATATTCTGGTCTGTTTTTGTAAAAATTCTTTTTTCCCTTTATATTTTGGTTTGGGAAGTTTCTATTGCCATGTCTTCACGTTATTGATTGTCTCCTCCACTGTTCCAGTGTACTAATGATCCTGTGAAAGGCATTCTTCATTTCTGTTACACTGTTTTATTTTCCTTCTTCTTTAATTTCTATTGTTTCCTTTTGATTCTTTCTTAGAATTTCCATCTCTCTGCTGGCCTGTCCAGTCTGTTCTTGCATATTGTCTACTATTTCCATTGGAGTCCTTAACATATTAATCATATTTGCATTAAAATCCTTGTCTAATAGTTTCAAAATCTGCGTGATATCTGAGACTGATTCTCATGCTTGCTTTGTTTCTTCAGACTGTATTTTCTTGTGCTTTTTTGTATGCTGTGTAATTTTTTGTTGAAAGGCAGACATGATATAGTGGATAATAGGATAGGAACTGAGGTAAATACGTCTTTAGTGTGACTTTATCTTGATTTACTAGCATTTAGGCTGTGTTTAGTATATGTTGTAGCTGTGGGTGTTTAGAGGCTTCAGATTCTTACAGTGTTCTTGTTTTATTCTTCACTGTCTTTAGGTTTACTTAAGAAGTCCTTCTTCAATAGCATCTGAGCCTTGCAGCTCTTTCAACTATAATTCACTGTTATTATACTGAGCCATTTTGATATGGTGGCATAGACTGGGAAAGGGGGATTGTTCTCTAATGTGATAATTACATTTTAGTCTTTTGGTGGGCCTGTATCAATGGGCTGTGACCTTTGCAAATTTATTTCTTCACCCACCCCTCCCTTTACATAAGACAGTAAGATAGGAAGTCTAGAGGAAGTAGAATTTTGGGAAAAATATCTATCTCCCAGCTGAGATACGGTCTTTGATAGTCTTTTTCACTATAGAGCAGGCCTTTATAATGGGGATTGCTCTTCCCTTTCCCCTTCCCAGAGAAGTGGTAGTGTTTTTTTTTTATTTGTACTTGGCTCTTTACCATGAGAGCCTGGTAGGGTTCCTGGAGGTGCAAACCGATTAAAGTATGGGACCTCTGCCACCATGCAAGACTGTAGCTTGAGGGAGTTTCTCACTTTCAGGAGAGTGCACGCTCAGATGCCAGCAATTCATCAAAATTATCATTTAGGCTTTCCCACAAGGTAATGGCTCCAGTAGCTCCTACTCCAGGTAAACCAATCTTGTCTGTGATTCTCTGTATTTGCCTGTCTTATCAGATTTGGGGGTGACACTTGCCCAGTGACTCAAATTCTTTACTGGGCTTGCCCAAGAAAAGTCATTAATTTTGTGTTTCTTTAGCTTTTCTCATGTTGTAGGAATGAAAGTAACAACTTTCAAGCTATTTACATGTCAGAGCTCTGCTGCATTTTGTATCCCTTCATGACTCTAGCACGGTGTCTTGAGCTAGCAAGTGTTTGTTGAATGATTGAGTTAGTGAGTAAAATAAATGAAGTTTAGGTACAGCTGAACAAGTTTTCCCAATTTCTCAAGAATCACTTACTAGAAATAAAGTTAGAAAACGCTGCGGAAAAGAATATAGAATAACCATGGTTCTCTATTGTTTTCCAAACTTGTGTGATTTAGATTAGAAAACAATTACACAAGGTAAAAACTGAAGTAATTTTTTATAAACACAATTTTTAAGTTTTAAACATATATGCAATCATATTCTTGTTTTCCAAACTTCAAGTAATATATAGCATATAGATTAAAATCTTCTCAACCACAGCTTGACCTATTAAGAATGCTGTATTTATGTTTTAAAAATATGTTTTTAAGGTATTTCCATGTCATTACATACAAGTCTTCCTCAGTCATTCTTTCATTTGATAAATATTTATTGTGTACTTTGTACTGTTCTAGGTGCTAGGGATGTAACAGTGGGCAAGACAAAAAGCTCTTACTTTTATAGATTTTATAGACAACTGGGAGATAGAGATAATAAACATAAATAAATGAAAATATAATATAATATTTGAAAGTATTAGGTTTAATGAAGAAATTATAGCAAGCATGGTCAGGAAAGGTTTTATTCTTCATATTTTAATTTTTTCCTTTGTAATTACCCAGGCAATATATATTAGTATACTTTTATTGTTTAATTATTACCAACCTTATCATACAGAATTGGAATATAATTCCTAGATTTTTATTAAAATATATATGTCTAGCTTGTTTTAAATCTATTTTTTTCCATTTATGGATTGTTTATTTCAGAAACATTCATCAAAGTCCGTCATTTGCCAGGCACTGTTCTATACAAGGGTGTTCAAAAAGTTCATGGAAAGATTCATATATCTTTTAATTATATTTTTCCATCAAATTTTTGAAGCATCTTGTATGGTGAGGAACTAGAAATACAGATACACAGCTGGGGATGTTATGTAGATGTGAAAATTCAGACTATCTTGATATCTAAAGCACATGACACTTCTCTATTTCAAGATATTTGTATAATAGCCTAAGTCATTCTTTTCTTATATCCTACTGTTAATGTAATTCTACATGGGTGCTATGGGTTGAATGTGTCCCCCCAACGTTCATGGATTAAAATCTTGTTCCCCACTGTTAACAGTGTTAAGAGGGTGGGAAATCTGATTACGGTACTTAAAAGGTGGGACCTTTAGGAGGTGATTGGATTGTAAGGGCCTGTCCTCATGAATGGATTAACCTGTTAATGGGCTAATGGTTTAACAGGTTATCAGGGAGTGGCTCTGATGAATTTATTAGGAGAGCAAGTGAGCAGGTTAGTTTTCTTGCTCAGCCCATTCTTGCCATGTGATACCCTGGTCACCACAGGACTCTGTAGAGATCCCACCAAGAAAAAGGCCCTCACCGGATGCACCCCTGTACATTGACTTCTCAGCCCCAAAACTGTAAGAAATGAATTTCATTTTCTTATAAATTACCCAGTTTCAGATATTATGTTATAAACAACAGAAAACAGACTAATATAATGGGTTAAACCCTTTGTCAGATCACCTGTTCCTTCCTTCCACAAAGCAGAAGCAGAAATAAAGAGAAGTTACAGTGTCTACAAAGTATAAGACCTGGCCCAGGACCAGATTGTCTCCAATGGGAAAGGTGTTAAATATTTACTCTAACAAAAAACAAAACCACCCTTGCCCTAATGCCACCGCTTTGTAGTTGGAAGCTGATGTAATTTATTTTATGGGGAGAATACTTCTTTTTTCTCTTGTCGCTTTTACAAATTGCTTCCTTAAGATTGTTCTTAAGAAAGTGGCATTTGAAAGAGTCTCACAGAACAAATTTAAACAAGTTTTCAGAAAAGAGATTTAGATTTATTTTACGAAAATAGCATGTAGCATTAAATGGGGGGTTGGGGGAGAGGGGGGAGCATATTCAAAACGCTGAACAATAAAATACTGGAAATAGTAAACAACTTGCAATAAAATAACATAAGGAAATTAACATACACTAAGAAATATGCCTTTTCTTTTACTTTCAAAGCCTTATTTTGTATTTTTTGAATTAAAAAAATATACAAAATAAAAACAGAACAACTTTTAAAAACATGAAATATTTGACACAGTGACAAATATTTTTGAAAATGGCCAAATAAACATAGACATAGCCTATGCTTAGTTAAACTGCCTCATTTAATGTTCTCAAGGATCCTGCAGGGTGAATATTATTGTTACAACCTCTCACAGATGTTGAAGCTGTGGATCAGAGGAAACAGGGGTCTTAACCAAGGTACTGCCCAGTAAATGGCAATAATGGTGCCCATCCCTTGTCTTTTTGCTCCTCATTCCATTGTCTTACTATTAAATTATTCTATTTCAATGACTCATCAGATATCACATGATTTGGAGAAGCTCTGAAGACATGCATACTAAATATAGTGACATCTGACAAACAGTCAATTAAATACATACATAGTCAATCAAAACAATTCAGAAATAAAATTTTCTCGTTTTGTCTCCCTCAACAGTTTGGATTTTCCCGAGCCATTGCTCATAGTATTTCTCTCACTTGGATTTGTTCATCTCTGCCATCTATCCTTGTCAAATCTCTCCTTTGCCTTGAGGCTTTTCCCAAGTATTTTTTGTAATGGTGTAAAATTGAAAAGGAACTATATCTATCAGTAAACAAATATCTTAAGTTATGTAACTTATTCAATATTCATTTATGATAAAAACTCTCAGAAAAGTAGGAATGAACATATGGACACTGACATTTAAATCGTACCATTTATAATTGCTCAAAAAATGATATACTTAGGTGCAAATCTATAAAAAAAAAATGAGCAGGACTTGTATGATGAAAACTACAGAACGCTGATGAAAGAAATCAAAGAAGATTAAATAAATGGAGAGACATACCATACTCATGAATTAAAAGGCCTTTTCAACAAATGTTCTAGAGCAATTGGACATCCATTGGCAAAAAAATAAATAAGTAAAACTTGACCTAAATCTCATATCTTATAAAAAATTTAACTAAAAATGGATCAGAGACTTAAATGTTAAATGCAAAACTATAAAACTTTTGAAATGAGCATATTAGAAAATCTTCAGAATTCAGGACTAGACAGAGTTCTTAGACTTGACAACAAAGCACTACAAAGGGGAAAATGATAAATTGTACATTATTAAAATTAAAAACTTTTGTTCTGCGTAAGACCCCATTAGATAGATGAAAAGACATACTACAGAGTGGAAGAAAATTTTTGCAAACTATGCATCTGGTATGTGGTATCTAAAATATAAAAAGAACTCTCTAAATTTAACAGTCTAAAAGTAAATAGTTCAATTAGAAAGAACATGGGCAAAAGACGTGAAAAGATATTTTACCAAAGAAGATTTTCAAATAACAAATAAGGATATTAAAAAAAGATAATCAACATCATTAGCCATTATGGAATGCAAATTAAAATCACAATGAATTATCAATATATACCTATCAGAATGTCTAAAGTAAAATATGGTGACAAGACCAAATGCTGGCAAAAATTGTGTAAAACCTGGATCACCATACATTGCTGGTGGGAATGTAAAATTGTACAGCCACTCCATTTTAAAGTTTCTTGAAAAACTAAACATGCAACTACCATATAACCCAGCAATTGCACACCTGGGTATTCATTCCAGAGAAATGAAGACATGTGCACAGAAAAACCTGCATACTAATGTTTATTGTAGCTTTATTCATAATCACCAAAAGTGGGAACAACCCAGATGGTGAATGGTTAAACAAACTGTGGTAAATCCATACCATGGAATACTACTCAGCAATAAAAAAGGAATAGAGATGTTCTCTATCTTAACTATGTTAATGTCAATATCCTGGTTGCAATATTTTGTATTTTTGCAAGATGTTAACATTGGGGGAACTGGATAAAGAGCACATAGAATTTCTTTGTACTATTTCTTAAACAACTGCCGTTGAATCTATAATAATCTCAAAATAAAAAATGTTTCCTTAAATAAATTATGGAAATTTTATACAGTGGATACTATGTAGCCAACTCTCTCTCTCTCTAAACATCTAAAATGTTAAGTAGTAATAGCTTAATTTTATTATTACCCAAAATCATATATTTTAGTCTTACATTCTCAATTATAATATATGCTTCTTGAGGGGACGCATGATGTTGCAGGTAGCACAGCACAGAGTACTCGGTAGCCATTCAATGTTTTATCTGGATATTTGCTCCAATACTCTCTCTTGGTTTATGAGGATAAACAACCTACAACCACAGACTTATTTACACTCAGTTCTTTAGGCTTTTTGCAGCTCTGCAGCATTTGATTTTATATTCACCTGTTCCTCCTCAAAATTCTTTTTTTCTTGACTTCTGTGACACAGTATTCTTTTGATTTCCCTAGTTCTTTCGTTTATCTTATAACTCATTCTCTGATACCTCATCTTTTCAAACTCTGAATATAAATATTCCCTAAATCATTTTGCTGTCTTCCTTTTTTCTTCTCCCTAATTTCATTGATAATCTCAGCCCTATCTTTGACTTTCTTTATTAAGACATTTTTGCAGTTGGCTTCCAGATTTTTAGTTTCAGGCCACATTAAAGCTCCTAAGCTTTTATTTCTAGCTGTCTGATGAACATTGCTGTCTTAACTTCACTGTGACACTTTTACCTCAACATTCCCCAAACAGAACATACCATCTCTTCTCATCTCCTTACCCGTCTCTCTTCCTTGTTTGTGTTCCCTGTTTCTTATAAGAATCCCACCGGCATCAATAACATTAACTCCATGTGTTCAGCCTTGACAATGGCCAAGAAAACTTTCAAATTTTGCCCCAGGAAACTGTAAATCTCTTTTCTGTGCTGGAAAGATTGTCTCCTTCAGTGGCTTCATGTGTGGTCTCTGTGCAGATTACGAACATGGGCTTTAAAAATGCATAACTCTGATGTCAAGATGAAGCCTGTATTTCTTCCATCTGTACTGGCTACCCCTAATGTCCCACCTCACATCTTGTTGGGCCACCTGTTTACTCCAGCCATTGCTACGGTAACCAGATGCACAAAGGTTTAACCTGATAGTACCTCAGGTCAAATGTACCATGCATCTCTCGCTTCCTGAGCTGGGATTCCTATGCCTTATAGGACTTCCTGCAGAACCTGCTCAGTCATTCTGACACAAGTATATGGGCAATGTTTAATCAATAGGGAATGGAGGATTGGGAGATTGTGAATAAATGTCCATCTCTTTTGCTCATCAGGTAGACATTTCTGAGGCCTGTTCCTCATGGACCCTCAGAGAGTCCCTAAGAGGATCAAATCAAGTCCCAGTTGCCCAGAGCAGTGGCCTGCTGAGTAACACAAACTTGAATTGGTATTTCCTCCTTTCTGGTTTATTCTTCTCAAGTCACAATTCTGTTCTTTAAGATCTTTTCCAAAAATAAGCTACATGGTTTCTAGTCCTTGTCTCAGGCTTTGCTTTTTAGGGGAGCCAAGACGAAGAATCACTGTAGGGAACACCAAGGTAGGCTACTTGCATTTTGTTTACAGGTAATAAAGAGTCACTGAAAGTTTACCTGCTATAGTTTAGGAGGATCAATACATTTCCAGGGCGCAGGATAAACTGAGTAGTGAAGATTAGGAGGCCTTTGTTCTAGTTCAGCGATGAGTAAGGAGAATCTGAACTATTGGCTAAAAAAGGTGAGAATGATAAGACATTTTGCAGAACGTGAGGAGTGATATGATCTTGCTGGGAGGGTTGGGGGGGATTGGAGGGGTAGGTGACAAACATATTTTTGCATCTTTAAGCCTGGGTGTTATAGATTGAATGGTATCCCCATCCCCTGCCCGAATTCATATGTTGAAGTCCTAATCTCCAATACCTCAGAATGTGACCTTATTTGGAAATAAGGTCATTAAAGATGTAATTAGCTAAGATGAGGTCATACTGGAGTAAGGTAGACCCCTAATCCAATATGATTGGTGTCTGTAAAAAGGGGAAATTTGGACATAGATGGTACACAGAGATATCATGTAAAGGCAAAGGCAGAGGTCAGGATCATGTTTTTTCAAGCCAAGAAATGGCTAAAGATCATCGGCAACTCACCAAAAGCTAGGAGAAAAGCATGGAACAGATTCTCTCTCACAGCCGTCAGAAGAAAGGAACCCTGTGAAATCTTGATTGTGGACTCTAGCCTCCAGAACTATGAGACAATAAATTTCTGTTGTTTAAGCCATCTAGTTTCTAGTTTTTGTTATGGCAGTTCTAGGACACTAGTACACTAGGTGACTAGAAGCTATTCATACAAGTTAGGCAGCCAAGAGTGGGAACCCAATTGATGTGAAGAAGAGTAGAGACAGAGGACAGTGCTCCAATTTTTGGCATACCTGATTCATTAAAAGAGAAATGTAAGAGACATAAGTGCAAACTGGAAATTTTGTGTGATAGAGCAAGAAACATGGTCCCCACTAATTTAGTTGGAAGGGAAAGCATTATGTGAAAAGGGCAGAACTTATCCTCTGCATGTAACTAATGAATCTGCACTTGAAAAAGCATGCTCATTCCCTTAAGCCTTAGAAGGATAGATAGAGAGGAGCCAATTAGGTAAATTGGGTGAAATTCAGATAAGGAATTTATGAGAATGGAGGATTGGCTTTGAGGAAAGATGAAAGGAAAGAAGTGTACTTAGCTAGACTAAGTGATGATTAAGTGGAATTGTATGATGAGGGACACATATTTTAAAGGTGAAGCTTCAAAGAAGAAATAAAGTGATGCAAAGAGAAAAATGCATATATTGTACCAGGTTTATTATAAAAACAGGAAAATATTTTTATAATATGTAAGTGGGAGAGAGCTTTATTAACATGACAACAAAGTGAGAAGCCATAAAAATAAAATGAACAAATTAGATAACAGAAACATTTTAGTCTAGAATAAAAAAATGCATTAAAAAACCAAAGGTGAAATGAAAATAAGAAAAATGCACTATCACATATGACTGATAAGAGGTTAATATCCAAAATTTATAAAGTGCTTCTATTAGAAAAAATTGTTTAGCCTAATTTTAAAATAGGACCATTACATAATAAGATAATGTATTAAAGTAGACATATAAATGACCAATAAAAAGTTTAAAAATTCTCAAAGTCACTAATTATCAAAATATGTAAATTAAAACTATATTTTTCTTATCAGGTTAGAAAAGTTCTTAGAAATCTAAAATTCTTAATGTTGATTAAGGTACAAGGAAATCGGTATTCTTGTGTACTACCAAGGAGATTAAAATGGGTTTAGCCTTTTTTGAGCCAATTTCAAAATTATTTTCAAAAATTTAGTACTGCAGCTGTTTGATTCAGTAAATCAACTTGTAGGAATTTGTCCTACAGTAAATTCTCACAAATTTACAAAGAAATATGTACCTTGATATTTTACTGTATAATTTTGCATGGTACAAAATTAGAAGCAACATAAATGCCACTATTAATAGAGAAATAGTTAAATGAATAATGATGGTCATAACATGGAATACTATGTGGTCATTGTAATAAATGAGGTAGATTCCCATGTAATTATTATGACCTAGGAGGATTTTTACAGTATATTTTTTAAGTGTAAATAAGTGAATGACAAGATGGTGTTAGTAATATGACCTTTTTTTTGTAAGCAAATACATAAATATCCATTAAAAAGCCTTAACAATGTTTATCTCCAGTAGGTGAGATTACAGATGACTTTTGTTTTCATTTTGTACATATCTGTATCTTTTAAAATGCTTTTAATGTGAATGCGTTTCTTTTCTAATCATATTTTTTTCACAAAAAATTTAAAAGAAATACTAATTAAGAAGAGTGAAAAACAAAAATAAAACAAACAAACAAAAGGCAGATGCTGCAGGAGTGGATTGTTGAAGGGTAGGACAGAAACACCTATTGAGAAGATGCCTGTGGATTTGGGATGTATAGGGAAGGTGGGAAATTCTTAATATTTTTTTAAAAGATCAGTATACTCATGATGGAAGTTTAGCTTGATAAATCAGGTCCAATATTTCTTTGGATGTTATGGATTTAACATTCAGAGTTTCCATTAAAATTTTGTGATACAAAGTAATTTATCATTTTTCCAAGACACAGCTTGAGTCAGGTGCTGAAAAGTTGATATGTGGAAAAAACAAGTCACTTAGCTATTAGCAAGGTTTGCAAAAGAGCAAGCATCTTCATATCAACAAGGCTTTGATTTTTTTCTGATTTTACATACTGTTGCCCTTGTGAAATGATAACATGTCACTTGTGAAAAAGATGGTCTATATGTGAGAAGAAAGTATTATCAAGTGAGGCTATTTCCTCAAGAATATCATGTTATGTTAACTTATAAGCATTTAGATCTTGGAAAAAGGGCCATATTATGTGTGGTTTAGCTATTGTTGGTGTTTGCCCAGCTCTTGCCCTCCCTTCCTCTGACTTTTGGTGAAAGGCCCTTTTTTCCCTGGCTACAGATGCGAACACATGGCCAAGATTAGGACAGTCACAGCACCTTGTTTTCCTGACCACAGTAATTAGTTAAGACTTGGGACAATCAGAATCTATCTTAAATTGGGTTCCCCAGAAGTGAACCTTCACAGGGGGAGAGGTGTGAAAATGATTGATTAGGAAGTGTTTCCAAGAAAATCTAGAGAACAGTTGGGGAGGAGGGAGGTGATACTGAGCAGGAGAGAAAGCCATGCAAGTGTGCAGTGTCAAGAGGATCCTATGAAGAGTGCTGTGTTGGGGGTCCCCCAACTCACCCCCAGGTTCAATGGTTCACTAGAGGGACTCACAGGACTCAGCATATAGTTGTTCTTACTACTGTGATTTATTACAGTGAAAGGATACAAAGCAAAATCAGTAAAGAGAAAAAGTGCATAGAATGAAGTCCAAATGAAACAAGCTTTCAAGGGTCCTCTTCCAGTGCAGTCACACAGGACACTCTTAATTACTCCAGTAAACAAATTGTGACAACTTACAAAATGTTACCAAAAAGGGAAGCTCATCAGAGGCCCAGGGTTTTTACTGGGAGCTGGTTATGTAGGGACCCTCTGCCTAGCTCATACAAGAATTCTAAGCTTCCAGAAGAAAAGCAGCTGTTCAGCATAAACCATATTCTTTGTACAAACAATTAGGCACAGTGATTTTTATCAAAGAATTGTAGAAACCCTTCTGAAATCCAAGTTCCAAGATCCCAGCCGAGGGCCAACTTTGCAAGCAGGACTTTCCAAACCCTTTCATAGCACTTTCCCTCTTGCTGTGTTAACTCTTCTGCACAGGTACTTTTGGCTCAATCCCATAGAAAAGCTCTGAAAACTGTGCAGGCTGCACCTTACTTTTGGGTAGGGGAGGTAGAGTGTATGTCCACACCTGTCAGTCATTGTTTAAAGGCTACCTGCCAACAATATAGATTTTCAGGCATTTCTAATGATGTGTGTGTGCAAGCCAAGGTGGTTCCAGCTGTCTCCAACACAGAGATGCAGGTGCTGGCTGTTGGGAGTGACAGCTCACTGAGAAACATGTGCATGAAAAACGGACCTAACCCTGGGGGGATATGGGTGAAGTGCTGACAGCTTCTGCTACAGCCATCCTCCCTGGGATTTTATATATGACAAAATATAGAGAATATATATATATAGGAATAGGGAACTCATCCTCTTCAGATGGATAAGTTGGCATAATGTGAGTCTAAAGCTGCCTGTAGCTGTATTCTCCACCATGTGGAGGAAACCTTTCTTCAGTGGCCAAGAATGACACCTGCAATCATAGAAAATCTGAGAGAAGACAGGGATAGAAAATCTTAACTGTGCATCAGGTCCCACTTGAAACCACCCTTAGCATCACTTATACCACTGCTTCTTTTATTTTAGCCAATATGTATCCCTTTTTTTGCTTCTGCTGATTTAATTTAGCTTTTTTGTGACTATACACAACTACTCGGGACATCCCTGACCAATATACCCTGTATATTACTAAGCCTAGAAGTCCATGGATACCCAAATCAAAGATATTTGATGGTAAATTTTATTTCTTTCTGATGGTAGGAACTTGGATTAGTGAACTGTGGCCACCTAAGGTATTTTCTAAAATGGATTGCAACAAACCGCCACCAAATTGACTGCTCCCCACCCTACCCACCCCTCCCTGTTTGTTTTGTATGACCCACAAGCTAAAAAAAGTTTTCACATTTCTAAATGGTTCAGAAAAAATAAAAGTATATTTTGTGACAAATAAAAAAATCATATGAAATTTAAATTTCAGTGTTCATAAATAAAATTTTTAATTTCATGAATAATATATGCATGGAAACTTATTTTTCTCTCCTATTATATAAGTAGCTATATAATATCCTTGATTTTGTCTCCCTTGGCCAACAAAGCTTGAAATATTTATAATTGGGACCTTTTCAAAAAGTGTTTGCTAATCCCCATTCTAGAACAATGAGAGTAAAAAATTGACTAACCCTTCTTGAGGGAAGGGACTGTGTCTTATTATTGCTATTTTAAAATAATCATGCATAATAGTACTTACAAAAATTCTCTGTAAATAGAAACATGTAGGAGATTAAACTGACAAAACAGGATGGCATGTAATACCCTGCCTTGGTAGTGGCAGAGGGAGGGGTGGCTTAATGATAGTGATTACCCGTCACTAAATGAATCACTACAATGACTTTGTCTGAAAACAATGCTCTTATCTGCTTGCCCTTCGAAGAAGGAGAATTGATAAACCTTATAATAAAGTTCGTGAAGTCATTTGACTATTTGGAACTTATATGAGATATTCAAATCTAACATTCTGACAGCTCAAAAATCAGATGTAAGTGTGTTAATTAGCTCATATTTTAAAAGCATCTCTGAGAATACTTAGTGTCTCAGCCATTCATCCCCCAGTATGCACAGTTTTGACTATGACAATCAGATATCTTTTTTTGTTTAGCTGTTGCAGGGAATGGGAGACTTTAGTAAAGGAAGAATGGGAGAGAGAAAAAGAAATTTGATCTTGGACCCTGAAAAACTTTGAAAGAGGGTCACCCTGTGTGGGGCACTCCATTGGGTGGGCTTTTATTTTTGTTAGCCTTAGTGCTGTGCTTAAGAGTGACACAGAAAGAATAGTTACCTTTAAAATTTGGGAGAAAGACCCAGAAAGATATGTAGAGGGTACCAAGAAAATTTGTTTCACTTCACAGTTTTGTCTAGGGAGCAGACCTCCTTATGTACCTATGAAATGCATGCTGCCTACATATAATTAGAAAAGCAATGAGAGTGTATCATTATCCTAATTTAGATGTTGAAGATGCTTTAATGGGGAAGGAGTGTTACGGAATCATTTAAGTTTTATCATACATACACATTTCTGTGGTAACACCATGTCCTCTCCTAAGAGACTACTTAAAATTAATAATCATTTATAAAGCATTACTGCTGGAATATTTTCAAGGAGAGCCTCTTATCCTTATGTAATGGGAGATAGAGGCAACCTAGAAAATGAACACACCAAACCATAAGACCAGTGATTCCTCCTGACCTCTCAGTTACCCCCTGGGAGGAGCTCTTTGAGATCCACAATGAGGAAGAATGCTGGACCAGTTTTTCAAGGAGCTCTCCTTGGCTTAGCAGAAATTTATTAATTAGAAGCCTTAACTTGAGGAATTCATTAACTCTTATATTCACATTTCAAATGTGGGGATTCTGTGTAGTTCATTCAACACATATTATAAAGAGGCATCCATTTTCTAATTGCTGTGTTCCATCTTAGGTACAACAGCAAGCAGAATAGTGAGATAGCCTGCCCTTGCGGTGTTGTCACCTGCTTGCCATCCTGTGCTCACGTGACCCTCAAGTCTCCAGCAACTCATTAGTATCCAGCATTAGGATGTTTTCAGTTTCACTGCATGCTTATCATTATGTTCGTTCCCACCTTGGAGTGATCTGTTAAACAAATTATAAAATTGGGTTTAACAGGGTAAAGGCAGATACGTTTTATGATGACAATAGCTAATGTTACTGAGCACTTATTAAGAGTTTTCAAGGCTACTGTGGGCCCTGTGCTAACTGGTTCATGTGCATTATTTCATGTATTCTTCCCAACAATCCTATGTGGTAAGTAGTACATTTTTCCCATTTTATGAATGAGGAAACAGGACCTTACAGAGGTTAAGTAACTTGCCAAGGTCATGCCACAAGTGAGAAGCACAACAGGGGTTTCAACACAACCCTAACTGACTCTCGGGACTAAGTTCTTAACCACTAGGATACAATGAGTCACTATAAAACCAGTGATTATTGCCAGGTGATACTTAGTTATTACACAACTGTCTGTCTTAGGAGAAGTTGGAATCAGCCAATAGATACATAGACTAAGCAAAGTAATCCCACCTAGAAGGAAAGAGCAAAAGTTGGAGAGGTCAAACTGATATAGGGGTTGGTGGAGTAGCACGTCCACAGTGAAAAGACTTTCTTGACCGGTAATAATGGCCCCTATTAAGGAGTCATGGAAACTGAGATCAGATAGATTAATGCCATATGTGAAAGCTTTGAAAATCATGCACAGGAGTTTAAATTTAACGTAGCAGACTCTAAAGTGTCACAAAAGTTTTCAAACTAAGATAGTAGTTTGCAGGATGCATTGGAGTTGTCCAAGGTTGTTTGGTAGGTTGGCTTTTGGGGATGGTGTTTGGTGGAGACACATAGTATATATATTAGTCAGGGCTCTCCAGAGAAACAGACCAGTAGGATATATCTAGATAGATATATAGATAGATAGAGATTTATTATGAGAGATTGGCTCACATGATTATGGAGGCTGACAAATCCCACAATCTGTTGCCTGCAACCTGGATAACCAGGAAAGGCAATGGTGTGTTTCCAGTCTAAGCCCAAAGGCCTGAGAACAAGGGAAGCCAATGGTATAAGTGTCATCCAAAGTCCTAAGGCCCAAGAACCAGGAATGTCATTGTCCACGGGCAGGAGAAGACGGATGTCCTGCTCAAGAAGAGAGAGTATTTGCTCTTCCTCTGCCTTTTGGTTCTATACAGGCCCTCAACAGATTGGGTGATGCCCATCCATATTGGAGAGGGTGATCTTCTTTACTCGGTCTACCAATTCAAATGCTAATCTCTTCAGGAAACACCCTCACAAATATGTTTTACCAGCGATGTGGCATCCCTTAGCCCAGTCAAGTTGACACATAAAATTAACCACCATAGTGCACCAAGTGGGAGCAGGGAAGGGAAAGTAAGTAGGCAAACATAGAGCACATTGACATTAAGGTGAATTTAAGATGTCAGTGGTTGGTTATCTAAGCAAATATGCTCTGTAGATAGTCTGAATTAGGTGTTGTTGTTTGAGTGAGCAACATTGGGGTTGGTGATTGGGTGTATATATATATATGGAGAGAGAGAGAGAGAGATTCATTGAAGATGAGGAGGAATAAGTGTAGCTGCAGAAGAGCAGAAGGCCAAGATCACAGCTTTGGGGGAAACCCACAGTTTGGTTGTGAGAAGAGGGAGAAGAGTCAGCAAGAAGATAGAGAAGAATCATTCATCAGGATTGGAGAACAAAGGAGTACAGCATCATGGAAACCAAGAGAAGACCAAGAAAGAAGGAGAAGGTGCTCAACAGTGTCAAAAGCCATGAAGACGTCAGAAGGATGAAAGCTGAGGAGAGACTCCTATCTGATAAATAGGAGGTCATTGGTGACACTTGAGAGAGTTCAATAACATGGGAGGGGTAGGAACACACCACAGGGAGTACTTACGCAGGAATACGAAGGCAATTAATGTGGGTCCCTAGCTTAAGAGCTTTGGCACTAAAATGAGAGAAATTAAAGTGTTCTCATATAATACACCCTTTATTTCATCATAGAAGACAACAAAAAAGTGAGATTCCTCTAAGAGAATTTTACTTTCCAGCAACATTTGTTGGAAACTCTATAATCTTTTGTGGGAGAGAAACTGGTGGTAGAAATGTATCTTTTTACTACTGAAAACTGAACTGTATAATTCTCTATTTCTAAGTTGCCTTTCCATCAGTACTAACTTTACATTTTCTTTAACTTGTCATCTTTCTATGCTGACAGTCGGAAGAAAAAAACATGCTAATTGACTGAGATAAAAGTGGAATTTCTAAGATTGTTGATCTACATGATTTCTCTGGCACTTTTCATTGGCAACAGAGTATCTAATGTTCAAGGACAAGAGAATCAGACCACAGGGTGTCTGCCAGCTCTCCAGAGCACAGAAACACACTTTTTCCTGCATACAAATGAGCCCAGAAATAGGTTGTGAGATAAGTGGTGTAATGTGATAGAACTCTATGCTTTGCTCCGTGAAAGGGCCTGGGCTGGCCTAATGGAGGGGGGACTTCGGATGCTATGTGGCTGAAACAGATAATGACATTAGAAAAGAACCATTGAGAGGCATGATATATTTTCCTGGTGTGCTGTGCCAAGGTGGCAGGATGTTTAATTGTGTAAAATATAATTCCAAACAGCTCCTTTCCTCTCACTTTCCAAAAATGCTTATGCTTGCAAAGGGAAAGTTTGACATCAGTTTCCATTCATTTCAAAGGATAAGAAAAGGCTAATGTAGAGATGTATTGATCTTTTGAAAGGTCAGCAGCAAATTCATAGGTCAGGATGCTACTTCTGAATAGCCAACATGCTATGTGAGGGAGGGGAGGAACCACAGGCAGAAACAATAAAAAAACAAGGAATGCCCCATACATAAAATGAACTACTTTTGTTGCCTTTATTTCTAAAGAACAAAATAACATTTGGTGTGTGTGTGTGTGTGTGTGTGTGTGTGTGTGTGTGTGTGTGTGTGTATTATATATACAGTCATACATCACTTAATAATGGGGATACATTCTCAGAAATGCATCATTAGGTGATTTTGTCACTGTGTGAACATCATAGGGTGTAATTACACAGACCTAGACGGTGTAGCCTACTACACACCTAGGCCGTATTGTATAGCCACCAATGTATATGTGATCCATCACTGATTGAAACATCATTGTGACACAGATGACTGTATATACGCACATGCATAACATTACTATCATTTACCTTAAAACAAGAAGCAGAGTTCAGACAATGAATTCAGTCATTGCAAGAAATAATCAGAAATGCATTTTAGTTTCATTGTGTAGCCTTAAAGTTAAGAAAAGAGAAAGACATACAGAGAAGGCCAAGGGAGATGGAAAAAGTGAGAAGGGTGGAGTGAAGGGGATATAAAGAAGAAAGTAGGAATGGAAAGAGAAAATTAAGAAAAATGAGGGAGAAAGAGAGAGGAAGTGGGTGCAAAGGGAAATCTCAAGACGGAAGTTGAATACATATTCAGTGAGTATCGATTTATTCCCAGAACAGTAGAAAGAGCTAAAAAGAGGGGGAAGATAAGCAAAGCAATGGAAAAGAAGCCCTGACAAATCAAATCTCCTCCGTCTTGAGATGAGTGTGCTGGTTGAAGATCCATTGCTCTTTTATATACTCTTTTTTGCTTGGTTAAGAGCACCAGAAAAAGCATGCTTCCTATGTTATTACCTTTAAAATTTTGGCTAACTAGTTTAGAACAGTCCTTTCAGTGATTGAAATACATTTTCTTGTTTTATTTTCAAAGTTCAAAGCTAATTTCTGAAATAAAGTTTTAGTTTCCTTTGTAATCTTTGAGGTTTCTTCTTCATTGTGAAGGAATGGCTTCATTTTAGAGGCTGACATTGGAGACTTAGTGATATCATTGTATAAATTAACTGCAGGTATTATTTCATTATGTTGAGCTCTCTCCGTGTGCATTCAAGTTTCTCTACACTTTTTGTACTTTAGGTATGTCTCAGTGGGAATGATATCTAACTAGATCCATCCATCCATTCATCCAAACTCCTTACAGTAAAACCTTCTATACTATATAGATCTTTAATTGCTTTTCTCTATTAAATGACTTCCAAAAAAAAAAAAATGCCCCTTTTATCTCTGCACAGTGCTGATTTGATATAACACTATATATGTCTAAAATAATTTCCAAAAAAAAAATTGTATACATATATAACAATTCGTTTAGTACACTGCTCATGCTTATGTGTACATATTGCTTTATGGCTGAATTCTCAGTTGGGCACTGAGAGCACAGCAGTTTTGTGCTCTGTACTCTGGGCTAATGAAGTTAGCACACTGTATTGCAAATATTCTCAATGAGTAAAGACCCTTCTATATTACCCTAAGGTGATTTTTAAAAAGTATGGCTGTTTTCTCAGCTGTGGCCTGTTCCTCTGCCATTATTTTGTCTTCTGGGGAATAGTTTTGGACTCTCATAGCTGATAAAACCTCTGGACTCGATGGTCTTCCTTTGCAACAGCTCTAGCACTATCACACTGAATTGCTACATACAGGTTTTACTGAGGCTGTTCTGGTCACCTTCAAGAAAATGATCAAGAACAAAGAGTAAAGGACAACAGGCATTTGGGAATAGTTAGAACTTTACATTGTGAAGAGTGTCATAACTTTCTGTAATATTTCAGGACTGATCAACAATTATATGTAAGGTAGCTGGAAGATACCACCACATAAAGGACTGAAATTACTTTAGGAGCAATCTCCAATGAAAGATGAAGAGACCATGCTTCCACAGGGACTAAATTATAATGATGTTCTCTTACTCTGCTTTAATTAGTGCTGACTAAGCACTTTCACCTCCAGAAATGCATCCCCCATCCTAACCAGACTATCTCTCTGGAGTAGAGACTGACAAACTATGGCCCACCAGGCAACTCCAACCCACCATCTCTTTTTGTAGATAAATTTTATTGAAACATAGACATACCATTTCTTTCTGTCTTTTCTATGGTTGCTTTCTTAGCATACTAGTAGAGTTGAGCAATTGTGGCAAAGACCATATAGCCCACAAAGCCTAAAATATTTACTATCTGGCCCTTTATTTTTTTAAATTTGCTAATCCTTGCTCTAAACAGTACAAATAAGTGCCAAAGAAATGGCAGAAATTTATAGAAAATATAGAAGAATTGTTTCAACTCGAATTCTGAGTACTAGTCGAAATACATTAATTCTTGTTGCACCTTACCTAAAATGTCTCAGCATTAGGAGGAATCTTGTAAGTCAAGTCCAACTCCCTCTCTACTTGAATATAGATAGGAGAATGTGTCTCTCTCCTTCATAAAGAGGTTAAGCTGGTCAGAAAACTGAAAAGAGTAAACACTTCACTGAGAAGATGATTTACCCATCTAAGAACTGAGAATGCAGCTTACTTATAAATCAATGTAATGAAGACATAAAGAAAAACCAAAGCTGCTTGTGCTGGGGGATTTGATATATTCATTGTAAAGCATTCTTCAGTCCTAATTTATTCATTTTGGTAGGCTCAGTACTTGGCAATATGCTCCTGAATTTGAGCTTCTCTGGACAATTGAAAGAAATAGAGCTTAGTTTCTTTTATGTATTATAATCCACAAATTTATATTAATTCATATTCTCCTTCCTCAGGACACTTTGACTTAGTAAGATTTTACTGTTTTTTGTTTGTTTATTTTAACAAAAAGATGAACTTCCCTTCCTGTCACATATATCTTGGAGTCATTCAATATTTCCACAATATGAGGGAACTTGAAGTTTTCATAGACAGAAAGGTAAGAAGGATAAGGACACAATTCAGTCTCAGTTGCCAAAGATGACAACAAGTTGAGATGAGTATAAAAATCCTGGAGTTGTGAAACATGTCTAGTTTGGGGAAGATATTAAAATTTGGAGAAATTTGTAATGCCAGACTCCTTCTGTGGTTTATTTTCACTGTTGCTTTCAGGTCACTATTTAGGGATGTGAGACATACACACACACACACACACACACACACACACACACACACAAACACACACACATACTTTCATTAGCTCTTCATATGATTGAATTGTGTCCCCCAAGTTTTAGGTATTAGAAGCTTAATCCCCACTGTGACTGTTAAGAGGGTGGGAAATCCTGTTATGGTGATTGAAAGTTGGGGCCTTGAAGAGGTGATCAGATTCTGAAGACCATGTCCTAATGACTGGATTAATAATGGTGGTCATGGATGTGTTTCTGAGGGCTTTAAAAGAAGAGCACGTGAGAATCTCTCTGTTCCGCCATTCTGCCACGTGAGACCTCTGTGTTACTGTCACCACCAAGGCCCTCACCAGATGTGTTCCCTGGACTTACAGCCACTGAAACTGTAAGCAATAAATTTCATTTTCTTACACATTACCCTGTTCCAGGTATTTTGTCATAAGCAACAGAAATGGACTAATACAGCTCCTAAAATATTTTTAGCATAATAGCTTTAAGAGAAAAAGTTATTTTTTACAATAATTACAAATTTACCAACTAAGTTTATTTTTGTGAGTTTTTAATTTTTATTATAGTAGAGTTATGAAGTGACAATCTCTAAGTAAATGAACATCTCTTAGTAGGCTGGTAAGTCATTCACAAAACAAAAGTTTAAAAAACAAACAAACAAAAAAGAATGAAAACAAAATGCTTGAATTCACTGATTAAGACCCGTGAGGTATGGAGAAGTCAGTCTCTTTCTGGGTTCAGACACTTCCTTCGTTTAGTGCTTCTGTCCATTCTTTACTGTCTTGCCTTATCATGTTCTGAAAAGTCAACTTTCCTCGGTCATTTGATATATTTTACTCAGTGTCAGGTATTATTCCAAAATAGAACAATTTCTGCCATGGGCTAACTGAGATGGTAGATGAGGAACAGAAGAGACAGAGATTATTTTGTGGGGATACTTGTGCTAAATCCTACACCACTCTTGGACAAATATCTTTAAGATGTGTTGTGTTTGTGTCTCAAGTCTTAACCTGCCATTTCTTTTGAAATGCAGATAAATGTATACTTTGTGCTCTCATTACTCATGTAAAAGCTGTTTTCAAATAGGCAAGCTGCAATGAGGTTAAAGAGGGTATCTACCGTGGTGAGCCAAAAGATGGAACAGGGAGTTAGACCTCAGGCTGCCTTATGAGTTAATGAAGTCTTTAATCTAGTAAATGTTCATTCTTGATAGTTTTTTGCAGAGATATATAGAGATGATACTTGCCTGCACTGAGCAACATACTGGACCAATGACCTATTGTCTTTCAACTAACTCTAATATTTCATAGTTTCATGTTATTGATTTTAATTCATGGGAGAAATAAATTTGCAGCCACATGTATTTGTTTTCAAGTAGAAAATAGAAAGTAAACACAGATAATTTGATTGTTCTCAGAGATATAAATTCTCCAAATGAGTTGGTTTTATCTGAATTAGTCAATAAAAATGTCTGAGTATAATATACTGTGTGATTCAAGTGTTATAATTTTGATTATAAATTTGGTTATAACTTTGAGGGAGTACTGCAGGTAAACCCAGATAACGTAGTCACCATCAAATATCCATTAATAAATAACTACTGGTGTCTCATATGCCAGATGTTGTGCTAAGCTCTGGGAATCCAATGTAAATGAGAAAGACACGATCTTATGAAGCAAATAGTCTAGTAGGAAATTATTTATAATAAAGAAATTAACAATTAGGTGAATAAAAATAATTGCAAATTGGGATAATTGGGATAAATGTCAAGAAGGAAAGCAACATTGTGCTAATATTAAAAATGAAAGAGTGCTAGGCTGCCATTTCAGGTAGAGCAGTTTAGAAAGACCTCTCTGAGGAAGGGAGATCTACAGGACCTAGTTACAGGAAAGGTGGGGAGGGACAAGCACTCCAGGCTGAAGGAACAGCATGTGCAAAAGACCCAAGGAGGGAGGTGTCAATGCACCAAATAAAGGCCAGCATAGTCGGAGTCTGGTGAGCAAGGTGAGCAAGGGCGAGGGAGACAGAAGCTGAGGTTGGAAGCACAGGCCGGATGATGATACAGTGCTTTGGACAAGATTTAAAGCACAAGTCCATAGAAAAAGATCTAAAGCAGAGGATCTGCATGATCTGATTTACATCTTAGGAAGATAACTCTGGCTACCGCTGAAATGGAATGTGAGGGAACAGGAACAATGAAAGCACGGAGATAGTGAAGAGCTGTTGCTATAATCCAAGGGAGCATTAATGGGGACTGGAACTAAGGTGAAAAAGAAAAGATAGAGAAAAATAGGAAGACGCAATACTTAGTTTACAGGTGGACTCAACATGACATTTGTATGGAGGGTGGTAAAAAGAAGAAAATAGTTTCCAATGTTTTTGAATACCTTAATAGGCTTCTAAAGAGTTATGGTTTGTTTTGTTTTGTGGTAAGGGTGATTCTATAGTTATTCAGCCTTTTTTGTTGTTGCTACTCTATGCTTTTTTGTTTGTTGGTTGGTTGGTTGGTAATAATAGCCTTGCATTTTATTAGAGAGAGAGGCTCCCTGTTTCATTAATTTACTTTCTTGTCTCATTGAAGACATCATGACAATATCTATAAATATATTGATTTGGGGATTTTGTTATATTTGGATCTTCTGAAACTGTTTAATTGCATGATATAATTTAAAAGGAGTTGTACATTCTGTCTGAGTAATATGAAGGCTTTGCTCATCATGGTCTGATTTCACCTAATTTCTACTCAGAAAACTTCTCATATGTGTTACATTTCTTCTTTATCTTTTATAGTATTTCACATACTTGGCAATTGCTATTGTATTTGTTCTTTCTTCTTGCACATTGTTTCGTAAAAACTGGTTGGGCAGGTATCACAAGGTTTATAATGACATTTCCACACTCTTTTGTCTGTCCATTTGCAGGAACTATAGGATACAGCGATTCATTGATTAGGCCTTAAAGATTCTATCACTTTCTCTTGCTCATATTTTAGAGAAGTTTTGCTCAAAGAATCTGGCACTGTATCAATCTAAGATTTGCTAAAACTATATACTTGCAGGTATTAAGAATTTAAGGTCCTAAGGCAGGAGCTGAGGACCAGCCCCCTCTGCCCGGATGCAGGCAAAACACAGAGCACACCTGGGGTCCTTCGGCAGGAGCTGAGGGCAGCATCTCCCACTGGGAAACAGGCAGGGAGCAGCTGAAAACACCACTTCCTCATGGGTGGCCCACCACAGCCACCACCACAGCCACAGCTGCCACAAAAACGGCTCGATGTCACAGCAGTAGCCACAACTACTGTGCAGGTGGCCTGCCAGACACTTCACTGCAATGACACAAGGAGAGTCACCAGCAGAGACCAGAAAACGATGACATCTCTCTCCTCAAAGCCCACTTCAGCATAATAGAAGAAGCAACTGCTTTACCATGTCCCTGCTTTATTTCTGATTTTAGTAATTTCTGTCTTCTCTCTTTTTTTTTTCTTGGTCACTAGATAAAGGTTTGCAAATTTTGTTGACTTTTTTAAAGAATCAAAAAAAAAAAAAAAGAATATTAAGCAAGTCTACAAAGCACCATTGATGTAAATATTTTAATCAAACATTAACTTTACATATTTCTTTCAGTGTATAATAATCTTTATATATATTATGTAACTTGTTAAATATGTAACTATCATTCATTTTCTTTGACAGACTTTGCTATGGGATATTGAAATGAAGCTCAAAACTCATTTCTCATTATGATCTAATGATGATTTTTCCTTACATTATTTCTTTTCTGCATCTCTTCTCTCATGAAAGTTTTGAATTTTCTAAATCAGATAGTTAAGAACATTTTTGTTTTCAAGAGTTCATTATATATGTTTCTGTATTATTAAAAAACATAAAATAAAATAAAAAGAATGTAAGTCCTGAAGCACACGTTATTTGAGCAAGCATGAGGTGTTCAGAATGTTTGCAAGTATTATGACCCCGTATTCACACTTTTATGAAAAATTGTATGCCTAGCACTGTGCTTGATATATTGTAGATGTTTGACAGATGTTATTGAATGGATGAGTGGTTTTCTTGCTATGCTGATCACATGAGGATTTCAGTGGTCATCCCTTTATGCTAAAGCTAACAGTATAAAAGTCCTTCTAATTTAAAAAGAAAGAAAATGCAAAGCAAAATGTGGTATATCTATACAATGGAATACAATTCTGCAATAAAAGGAATGAAGTACCAGAGAACACATGAAACTCAACACCAAAAAACCAACTGTGAAGGTTAATTCTAGATGTCAACTTGGTTAGATGAAGGAATGCTGAGAAACCTGGTAAAGCAATCTTTTCAGGTGTGTCCATAAGGGTGTTTCCAGCAGAGATTAGTATGAGAGTCTGAGTGGCCTGGGTGTGAAAGATCCACCCTCAATGCGGGTGGGAACCATCCCATCCACTGGGGGTCTGGAGAGAACAAAAGACAGAGGAAAGAGGTGAAGCTCTCTCTCTCTCTCGATCTGCTGGAGCTGGGATACACTCTTCTCTCCTGTCCGTGGACATCAGAGTTTGAGACTCTTCAGCTTTTGGGTTCCAGAACTTACACCAAGAACACCATCAGCTTCCCTGGTTCTGAGGCCTTTGGACTTGGACTGAGCCACGCTACCAGCATCCAGTTTATAGACAGCCTATCATGGGACTTTTCTTCATAGCCACGTGAGCTAATTCCCCTAATAAATCCCTCTCATATAATTATAACATATCCTATTGATTCTGTCTCCCTGGAGAACCCTTACTAATACACCAGACAACCCAATTCAGAAATGAGCAAAGAACGTGAATAGATATATCTCCAAGAAGATATACAAATGGCCAATAAGCACATGAAAAGATGCTTAACATCACTAATGATTAGGGGAATGCAAATCAAAACCACAACGAGCTACCACCTCATACACATTAGGATGACTACTATTAAAAAGCAAAAACAAAACCAGAAAATAACAAATATTGGCAAGGATGTGGAGAAATTGGATCCTCTGTGCATTGTTTGTGGAAATGTAAGATGGTTTAGCCGCTGTGAAAAAAAAAAAAGAAAGAAACTGTTTGGCAGTTCCTTAAAAAATAAAAAAAATTAAAAAAAATAATTACAATATGATTTAGCAATTCCACTCCAGGGCATATACCCAGAAGAATTGAAATCAGGGTCTTGAAGAGATACTTGTATGCTCATGTTCGTAGCAACAATATTCACAACAGCTAAACTGAAGCAACCCAAGTGTCCATCGATAGATGAAAAGATAAGAAAATGTGATATGTACATTCCACGGAATATTATTCAGCCATAAAAAGAAAAGAAACTCTGACATATGCTACAACATGGATGAACCTCGAAGCCATTATGTTAAGTGAAATAAGCAAGTCACAAAGAGACAAACACTGTGTGATTCCACTTAAATGAGGTACCTAGAGTTGTCAGATTCACAGAGACAGAAAATAGAATGGTGGTTGCTAGGGTCTGGGGAACAGCAGAATGAGGAGTTATTGTTTAATGGGTAAGGAGTTTTAGTTTTGCAAGATGAAAAAGTTCTGGAGATGTATGGTGATGGCGGTTGCATAACAATATGGATGTACTTAATACCACTGAACTGTATTTTTAAATATGGTTAAGATGTTAAACTTTATGTCATATATATTTTACCACAATAAAAAAATTTGGGAAAAAAAGAAATGAAGTACTGATACATGCTACAATATGGACAAACTTCAAAAACATTATTCTAAGTAAAAGAAGCCGGCCACAAGACCACATATTGTCCAGAACAGGTCTGGAATGGGTAAACTGAGAGACAGAAAGTATATTAGTGATTTTCTGGAGCTGGAGGTGGGATGGTGGGACTGAGGAGTTACCATTAATGGGTATGGGATGTCTTATGGGGTGATGAACATGTTCTAGAATTGGATTATGGTGATAATTGCACAACTCTGTAAATATACTAACAACATTGAGCTTTATACTTTAAATGCATGAATTTTATGACATGTAAATCATATCTCCGTAAAGTTGCTAAAAAAAAATAAGTCTGGAAAGAATGGCTCACACTATTCCATCATGCTGCTCATCCCTTAGCAATACTAATTTATTCTACATGAACTTTATAGTCTCTTGCACACAACACTTAGTAGAATATACAGCACTTTTACAAAATTTATTTAATTTTCACACTTCAGGTAAAGGGGTTGGAAAATATTTATCATTAGCCCTATGATGAAACTGAGGCTCAGAGAAAAAGAAAAAGCGATTCAACCAAGATGCTGTAGGAAATGACAAAGCCTACATTGAAATCCAGTTCTGACTCCAAAGCCACTGGTTTTCCTACTACATCATGCTTCTTCTCAATGGAAGATGGTTTAAATTCTGTGAGACACTTGACCTAAAATAACTTCTCTGGTCAAATTGAAAGTATTTGGGACTTACTTGTTTTGTATAGTGTAGCAAAATACATTTTTCTTTTGTTCTTATTCTGAGAATAACTTGTGATATGTAAATGTCCTCCCATCCTAGAAACTTGGTGATTTCTTAGATGGCCAATCTAAGAAAAGCTTCAACCAGAGAAAACATTAGGGGCAGATGATTAGTGATCTAACAGGTGACAGTGTGGAGGGGACACAGGCAGGGCAGAATTCGTTAGGAAGAACCAGAAATGAGGACAGGGGACTCAGCAAGCGTCAGAGTCCAGGGTCAGGATTAGGCTCCAAAATGTCCTCTGGGAGTTAACAGGAAAAATTACTTTCCCAGAAGACTTAAGATGGGAATTTGACAGGAAAGAAGGTGAGAAGGAACAAGACAGGTCCAAGTCCCTAGAACAGGAGACAAAGGAGGGCCCAGATCACAACGAACAAGTGAACCTCATTTTATTAAAATCGGGGTTGACATGCAGGGATGGAGTTGCAGCAGGACTGATATGATGTTGTGTTGCAGACAAGGGATGCCCATAGAAAAATGAATTTGTAGATAAAAGTTCAGTGGTCTCTGCTGTAAAGAGGGACGCATTACTGCAGATCATTATGCGAGCAAACACGTATAGTATGAGCACAATAATAACCGTTTTCCCTCCGAGTTAGTGGTGATTTTTACTAATAATGATTTCCGTAGGTCAGGAAAAGATGGGAGCAGAGCTAAATGTTGTTTGGTATTCTTTATTTGGACCTCCTGAAATTATTGCTTTAATAAAGTTATTCTTTTTGTTCCTCAGTTCTTTTGAGGTTTCCATGGTCATGGGGATAAGATAAGAAGCAACTGAGACTCAACTTCTTCTTCACTACCCTGAAGCTTATAAGAAAACTACGGCTGATGGCAAGTTGTTTCGAATCTCCATAGAGAAAGAAAAGATTTGATTTTTAATGCCCACTTCTTTTCCAGTCCTTTGAGGTTTGGAGAAAAGAGCAGAAACCTTCCCAACCAGCTGGATTTCAAAACTTAATGAGAGAGACAATCAGCAAGAGAGATCCTGAGTCTTTTTCTTTTGTAAAAATGGCAGTGCATCACTGTAGGCAGTAACGCATCTCATTTTTAATTGGAGTGGTGAAATAATTGCTTGTCATACTGCATATGGGGATTATGATGATCTAATAACATAAATAGACCCACACTTAAGTCAAGTGAAATAATCCCCGAAAGGAAAACTACAGGGGAAAAAAAATCAGGAATCAGAGACCTGAATAACACTTAAAGTGGCAAATTCTAGGAAATATGAGGGTACTTCAAAAAGTTCATGGGAAGATTTGTACTATCTTTTAATTTTATTTTTCCACGAACTTTTTGAAGTATCCTCATACGTTAACTCACAGTTAACTAGCTCTTTAAGGATTCAAAGTATTTTCATATGCATATTTAATTATAAAGGGTACATGCATATAGTCAATGCACATTTATAAACTAAAATTTTCACTATTAAACTATTCTAAACATGTTTATTAACAGTAGATAACTTACAACTTTTAGTTTATTTCATTATTTACTTTTCTCCTCTTCTCCCTTTTATTTTCAGTAATAAGGCTCTCCATTGCTAGGTGACAATATTACAACAAACTTAGCAGCTGAAACAACATGGATTTATTATCTCACAGATTCTGTGGGGCAGGAATCCAGATGTGGTTTAGCTAGATCCTCTGTCAGACAGCAGTCAAAGTGTTGGCTGGGCTGTGGTCTCATCTGACACTCCACTAGGGAAAGATCCACTTGCTTGCTCATGTGGTTGTGGGCAGCATTCAGTTGCTGTGAGCTGCTGGACTGAGGGTCTCAGTTCCTTGCTGAAGGCCAGCCCCATATTTTTGCTCTATGGCCCTCTCTATACAAAGCAAGCAAAGAAAAAGTCTTCCAGCAAGATAGGCATAACAATCGTATGCAATGTAATCATGTACATCCCATTACCTTTGCTGCACTCTATTGATCAGAGGAAAGTCACAGGTCCCACTCACACTCGAGGAGTAGGGGATTATATAAACAAAGGCACGAACACCATGAGGTAGAGATCAATGGCCACTCTGGTTTACCCTTATCCTGGAGATGCTGACAGTGCTGCCTAATTTCTCCTCGCTTGTTTTCTCCTACAGAATGAAGCTTAATGCAGTTCAGGATATCTTCTTATACTCCAAAACTTAGAAGTAGACTCTTCCATACAAATCATGAGTTAATAACAACAATGCACTATTATTGCTTGATTTTAGCTTCAATGCATTATATTCATTATGCCTATTTTATACTTTCCTGTTTCTCCAGTTGGATCACAAGTCCTTTTCCTCTACATGCCTCATGTTATCGACAGCTTCCTTTCTTTTAATTTATATTTATAAGAATACCATTTTGCTCATGTGTTTTATTGTAATTTCTCTTCATTTGGAAATTGACTCGGCCTTCAATTTCCTCTCTTTCCATCAGGCATCTTTCCCAGTTCTGCCTTTCAAAGTTGGATTTACCTGAGAAATTACTTCACAGTCCTTTCTTAGAACTGACAGGCCCATCACTTTGCTATTTTGCCCTGACTTCTCTCTCCAAGGTTGTTTGGGTTGATCCTCTAGAAAAGAAAGATTGTGATTATTCTGTATAGCTCCAGAAGACAGAATGAAGATTAATAGTGGGAAGTGAGAGGAAGAAAAATTATAACTCAGTTTGCAGAGGACCTTTCTAATAACTACAGCTATGTGACAGTCCCTGGGAGTGCCCAGGTAGGAACTGGCCATTTGTCAGCTGCTGGAGAAAGAATGCCAGTATTGTAGTGTCATGATAGAGGACAGATTCCTCCCAGGTCCCTCCCAACTCTAAGAATCCATCATTCGGAGAGGGATTTTTTTCAATTTTTTCATGTTCTTCTCCAAAGTCTAAGCAAAAATAATAAAATAAAATAAAACAAAAATTAAATTAAACAAAATAAAATAAAACTTCTCTGGCATAGCCACCAGTTAACGTCTTCAGGATGATAGTGTTTCTCCCCTCCCCCCACCACTTTGACTTTGCACTTTGCAGTGTTGGACTTTGTTCCCACCTTCCTAATGTTCATCCCTCTCTGTTATTACTAGTGTTACGTCTTTGAATCTCATTTTTATTTTCTACACTTTTTTTTTTTTACATTTAGCTTGAACTGACATGAAAAAATAAAGAACCACATTGGTATTAAGAGATGAAAGGGAAGTCTTTCCTTATTCCCATAATTTCTCAAATTTCTTTTCCCATCTACCATTTCATCAAATTGAATTACCATTTCTCACATATCTCTACAACCCAGGTGAAATACTATATCGTGTCATGCTTTTGTTCTGGGGAAAAAATTGTAGTTTGTCCGTTTAAAGGCTTTTCCTTGATTTAAACCCTGTGAATATACTTACTGCATGTCTTTTATATTCAGTGTCCACAAGTCAGCCATTTCCATCCCTCTGGGATGCTCCACTATGCTCAAGGTCTTTACATAACTCTGCTGTTCTAACCAGCCTTTAAACTCTGTGGGATTAAATTTCTTAATCTGGTATCTACTATCTCATAACAAAAAGACAGTAGAAATTCCACTCAAATAGTAGAAAATATAGAAGATTGAAGCAGGTTTAAGATTAGCCACCTTTGAGAGAAGCCTTATTACTGTGTTGATCTTAAATAAATGTCAATGTTTCAAAGGTGGAAATTATGAGCTCTTGCAAAGATTTAATGTGTGGTGTGAGAGAGCATATATGACCTAGGATAGTCCTGATGAGCCGTGAGAAGGTGCTTGCCTGCACAGTGTCAGAGTGACCTCAGTTGTTAATTAGCCACATGGGACCTGCCCTGGATGTTAAATGTTACAGTCATAAAGGCTTTCATGGCTAATGTCACATCTAGATTGTTATTGCTAGTACACAGTTTATGGAATCATTCACGCTCTTTATCAGCCTAGTAATTCCAGGATAAAGGATATCACACATACAAAATACCAATGCAGTAACTGGTAAGCTGTAGGCACTCAAAACAAGTCAGGGCCTTCTCCCTTTCACCTCCCAACCCACTCACCATCTTAGTATTTTTGCTTAAGCTCCTCAGCAATAAACAATAAACACGAGATAAAATAGAAATGACCCTCCTGCCATTTCCATTCTTTTAAGGCAGAACCTTGGAAGTGAGCCTCTCTTTTTCAATAGGTTTATCCTGCATTATCTATTTAAATGCAGAGGCTCTGTAGGGGGCTCACAAGACAAAAAAATCCTCACATAGTTTTCAGCTCTTACAGGGCCACCATTGAGATAACCAACCAGGTACCCTGCCATTTCCCACCAATGCCCAAAGCTCCAAGTGACCCCTCCCTTTCAGAGTTAATTACAACTAACACCCAGATTCAGAATGCAGTTCATTTCATTTATGTAGGTGTTCAATTACACAAATCCACATTGAATTCTTTTTTAAATGAGATCTAATAATTCCTGGAATTATTTGCACTTTTAAATATAAATGAAACACTAATTAATGGTTTGAGTCTAGGATAGATGCTTAGAGGGAAGACTTTTCCCAAGGTTCTGGCCTCTCCCCACCTCTACTCCTCTTTCTCTAATAAACTGGCATAGGAATGGTTCAGCTTTGCTTCATCTGCCCACCACTTTGAGCCCTTGTAAATATTTCTGCATGCCATGAGACTTAGAGACAAATGTGGGGGTAGGCACATTATCAAATTTGCAAATCACTAATCTAAAAATGAAGAATTTCCTCTTTTCATATTAATACCTGACTATTAATTTACTAATTCATTGTAGACCTCAACTTTTAGAAATGGTATGGACCTTATCACAACTATTTAGGAAATACTCTTTATTCTGATAATAAAACTGGGGGAAAGTACTTAGCAGAGGATTTTTAAATAACAGTTACTAAAAGTAAGCTGGAGCCATTGTCTCCTCTGAATGATTTTTATGTCATTACAAATATTACACATTGCATATATTTGATCTTTGTGCAAAATATCATAGATTATGAAAACTCTAATTCCTTATTAGTCTTTTTAAGAAAATTCACACCTGCACATCTCTATAGTACATTTCTATAGAGTTCATTTAAAGGCCAAGCAAGGGTCAAGCTCATCTGTTTGGTGCATGCTCTACTCCTGGTTTAGAAGTCATTTGTGCACTAACATGTGAATGTGGAAAACATTATGTATTACTTATAGATACAGAAAAGACCATTACATATAGCAAGATGTTAAAATGGATCTCTTTTAAACCTATTGTTTACACTGAGTCCCCAAAGGTCAGGGACAATACAAAGTTGGCCAGTTCCAAAATCATAGTCCAAAGTAAGGTGACCAACCATCTTTGTAGGATTAGCAAAGAAGGCATGGAAAGATTGGTTTTACAACCCTTTAGCTTTACTTATAAAAAGAGACATAGAGGCCAAGAGAAGTTGGGAATTTGAGAAAGGTTTTCCCTAGAGAGATGTTCAAAGCATGTGGATTTACCACTTTCACCCTGCCCACACTGAAGGATGGGGCTTCATTTTCACTTCAGAGATGCAAGGGACTTCAATGTGCCCAGAGAACTTAAGTGAATTTCCTGTAGTTTTAAGAACAGTGAATTTGTGGCTGCCACAACCAAGAGGCCATATCTGGAGCTGTTTACTCTCATAAGAAGCAAACAGAGGTAGAGGTGGTGGAGACAGTCTGCATGTCCAGTTTCTTGGGCCAAATATGCACAAATATTTCCAACGGACTTGGTGTGGACTCTCTAGAGGAACTTGCATATGTTTGTCTTAGATTCTGCTCGAGAGAGTTATGTGGAAGAGCTAGGAGACCTCAGCCCACAGGCCTTGGGCTCATGGAGGAAAAAGGACCAGCTTGGGGAGACCTGTTTGTATTGTCAGGGGAACTCCAGGTGGGAGACCCCCAGCAATTAAGAGGAGGGGGTGTCTGAGCAACCCATAACATACCTAATGAGAGGAATCAACACTAACCTTTCACAGCCAGATGAAACCAAGGGCAGATTACAAGAGTAACAATAGAGTAATGCCTTTTCTATGCAATGACACCCCCCTTCACACACACACACTTCTACCCCCAGAGGAGCCAGGAGCCACAGCTAGTGACTTTTTAACTCACACGATAATATTGGACATAAGGTATTGTCTCAGGTTGAGTGTCCCCCCAAAACTTAATCCCCACTGTAATTGTTGAAGGTGGGAAATCCTATCATGGTAATTGAAAGGTGGGTCCTTGAAGAGGTGGTTGGATTCTGAGGACCATGCCTGCTGAATGGATTAAAAATGGTTGTCAGGGATGTGGTTCTGAGGGCTTTAAAAGAAGAGAACATGAGAGATTAGTCTCTCTCTGCTCTGCTTTTTTCTGTGATGTGAGACCCCTGGGTCACTGCTGCCACCAAGACCTTCACCAGATGTTTTCCCTGGACTTTGGACTTCCCAGCCTCAGAAACTGTAAGCAATAGATTTTGTTTTCTTTATAAATTACGCAGTTCCAAGTATTTTGTTATAAGCAGCAGGAATGGACTAATACAGGTATGGTAGAAATAAGTGACTTAATAAAAGCATAATATGTGTTTTAGAAAACCTGTAATTTAATATAAGCAAATCATGTAAATTGGTTAGAAAACATATGAAACAGCTGTTGTTCTTTGACATTAATCACAAATATCTGGAATTTTTTAAAACTAGAAACTTTATATAATATCTTAAATATTTCATGATGGGAATATAGTATAATAGAATAGAACAGAATTTTTGTGCTAATCAATTCTCCCACTAAAAATCAGAATATGCAATGACCATTCAGTTCTTTAATTATTACAAAAAGTAGCATACAATAAGTTTTTGATAGAATTTCTAGTTGCTGAGAAATCCTTGGTCTGTATATGGGAGTGCAGCAAAACGATTTACACGGGGATCTGTTTTTATACCCTCAGCGGAAACCAAAGCAGAAGTTGACGTAAGAGCCTTTTGCAAAAGGTCAGATGAAACATGTCATGTGCTTGTTCTTACTCTAGATTTCCTTGTTGTGCCTACCTTTTAATTGCACAAGAGCACTATTTACTCCCCAGTAATAGATGACTTTTGTTCCATAAAATGTAAGTGATTTTCACGGCCTCTGAGAGAGTAATTTTTTGATACAACCATTACTGATTTGGACCATCCAATTCAATTATGTTTGATTGGGCCCTGCTCTCTGATGGGTCAATTGCAGATTCACACCCTCAATACATGCCACATGTTTTAGCAAATGGTTTTTAAGTTGTTACAACAGTATGATTATTAACAGTGGATAATCATTCAGATCATTTTAGGATAATGCTATTGTTTGGATGATTTTAGCATTTATACTCATGGATAAAAGATCTCCATTCTGGTCTTCTTTCAAGTTTCTAGATGGGTTTAATTGAGAAATATCCTGATGAAAAGAAAGCAATCTTAATATATAAATATATTTATTTGTTACTATGTATAAATATATGTCTTTATTACTTAGTCTTATGAATCAGATTTTTTTTTTCTATTACCACATACCCAAAATAAGATATATATTAAAAATCTATTATTGAGACTAAGATTTTATAGTTACTGATTTAAAAATTTTTTGTGTTTATAGAAATTCTTATTCTCATTAATGGAATTTATAGATTATTGTTGCAAATTTGATTTCATGAAATAATTTCACATTAAAAACTCACTTGTATCAATTTTATTTGGAGGTATTTGTATAAATTTTATTTTGAAAAGCTCTAACTTTTCTCAAAAACTGAAAATTATTGATCTACATTAAAAGTTGAGTAAACATTTTATTTATCATTTGTATTACAAAATTCTGAGCTTGATCAAATAAATTATCTATATTTTAGAAAAATAGTCCTGGAATTGCTAATTTATAACTAATTTGAACACATGGATTTAGGATTTTATTAACAATATCTGCAAAAATATGTTTGCTGAACATTTTGATAAAGTAAACAATGCTATAAAAGAGAAAGTATTTTTAAGGCTTTTGCTATTTATTGTCTGTTTACATACAAATAGAAAATTTTCATCAGAAATAATTTCACCTGTTCATTAAAAGTTCCACAAGTTGGATATTCAGACATAGTAAAAATGAACAAATCAAATTAAGAAATCACCAGAGTGATAAAATCAGAATTTTGAGGTTGGTAGGTAACATGTAGGTCAGCCAATCCAAGCACTCATCTTGTGATTGATCACCTATTGCTGCTAGGAACAGGGCTTTTCGTGCAATACAGAAGAGTGTAAGTGGTCTTTGTCTCAATGAGCTTAGACAGGGAAAGCAAGGTATGTGAGATTTTACTAAAAAGAATTAAGGTGGCTCAATAGAGTATATTATCAACTGCCAAAATAATGAACCTAATTATTCTTTTCAGGGGAAGCCATCCAAACTATCCCATATTGTTATATAGAGGAGAGTTCCATATACATTTTGTAAAACCTGCAGTGCATCCTTTTTGATAATTCAACTCAGCCGTCTTTTAATTTAAGTTTTTTTGGTAATATATCCATATAGAGTATTCCTTGCGACACAATACGTATGTCAGTGTATTAAATTAGAATTTATATATTGTTGAGAACTACATTAGATTCTCAGATGAAGGGTCTCTTTTTGGTTTGTGTGGCAAGAAGAGCCAAGAAAATGTAACTAATATAGAAGAAGAAATAGGCAAAATAGAGATTTCAACTGAAGCTAATTCTCATGGATTACAGGTTAAATCTAAGTTTTTGAAGTACTGTGTTCCCCTTCCCTATATCTCTTCTCCCTTTCCCATCATTTACTCTGCCAAAGAAATTTCCCTTTTATTCTTGGATTAAATTTCTACTGCCATTACTTTCTATACTGTGCTAATTTCTTTCCCAAAGAATTTGACACTGGGACTCAAGGTCTTTCCCCCTTTTCTTTTAAGTCTTGAAAACATCACTCTCTTGTGTTGTTTCCTGCAATATGACATATTCTTTTGTAATGGGAATGACTATTTCACTTTGGTGCAAAGGAAATCTGGGGATTGTATAACTGGATCAAATAAGTTACAGATATACATTATTCAATTACTAAGTCTATCTTCTGAGCTTTGCAAGCTAAACCCCCAGTCATAATCATGTCTTCCTCCCTATTTTGTTCATTACATAACTTTTTTGCAAATCTACTTTTACCCCACACCTCCAACCTTTCAGCTCTCTGTATTAAGAGACTTAAGAAATTGTCCTTCAACACAGACATACTACTATGTAGTCTCGGTGATGTAAAGAATAGCAGAGATTGTCTAGTCTGTCTCTTTAAATATAAAATGGGATGAGAAAATTCAGACCCAGAGAGGTAATGATCATAAAGAGAATGGCAGTACTGAGATTAGGCAAAAGTCATGGGGCTCTACATTCAGTGTTCATACTTGCTACTCCTTTTGTCATCAATATACTAGCATGCTAGCATGTTCCTTTCCCCATGGTATTAAATTGTACAAGCACCAATAACTCCTATAGGAAAATATCGACACTCTAGCCTGGAATAAGATTTTTAAGATTCTGGTATTGATTCAGTCTGTAGTCTGTTTTTTAACTGGGTAATAGAAAATTAAAACCAGATGTGAATGGCTGTTCTTTAATCATTAAAAACAGGTTTACTTGATCCCATAGTAGGTGTCTCTGAGATTAGACCTCAAAATCCTCTGAATCTTTAATGACTAGACACAGGGATAAAAAAGTTTTTCTAAAATCTTCATATACCTCGATTGTGGGATGGAGGCAGGAACTTAGTGAACACAAATAGATTCTTGCTGGTGGGTTTAGTCATCATTGGGCCAGGAACACTTTCCCTCATTCCTTTTCTATAGCATATGTCATGGTTGTTTAGGAAAACCCCCTCCTTTCCTTTTCTTCCTTCTATATAGCTTCCATTTCCCACCAGCTCTTGCATGTGCCTGCTGCTTCCTAAATGCCAGTGTGATTAGTGAGCGCCAGAGCTGCAGATGGGAAGGTAAGCTCTGCCTGTCTGCACTCTCACATTAGCCGCTAGGAATCCTCGTTCCTTCCCATAACCTCCACTCAGTTGATCACTAAACAGTCCGGTACAATGTGAGAGGCATTTGGTACTTGTTCAATACAAGAATCAACATCAGAGATCACCCAAGACTCAGCTGAAAACTGCAGCCATGAAAGTACTTTTGAGCCCCACTTGTGATGCAATATAGACATAGCTCACCTCCCACATTTTGTCCCAGACTTAACTATTGGAACTTCAGTAGAGATGATGAAAATTCGCAGTATATCTACCCTAACCCTGATCTTAAAATTGGCTTCGTTATGCTATAGTCCATATTGAATTCCTACCAGATTCATAAAGGAATCCATCCTGCCAGTTGTGTGAAGGGGCCCTGAATTGTGGTGGTCATGCCCTCCCTGAAACAGCTCCCAATTATTCAGGGATATGTTTTCAAGTCAGAAAATCAGTAGGGTTTTTAAGATTGTTCTTTTCCTTCCTACAGTAGCTTTCTTTTTGGTCATCTTGTTGCTTATTAGAACCCCCAGTAGGTGGCTAGGAAAAAAGTAGTAAAAATAAGTTCTGTGTCTTGGTGGTGGTAGATAACAAAATAAGGTATTGTGACAATGGGGAGGGTGTAGAAGCTCCCTGTTATAATGAGGCCTATGGATTATCTGCACATCAGTTATTGGCGCTCACCTTATAGCTGTGGGCAGCTGGGAACTGTCCATGTAGAAAAAAATTTGCACGTTTGTAGCCACCTATATTTGTTAACATTTTGACTGTTATTTTTCTTAATAATGAAAGTGATGGTAACAAAAATCTGAGCATCATATACAGGTATGAAATAAGAACAAATTTCCTTTTCCCCTCTTCCTCAGTCTTACTCCCAAGAAGTAACCCATTTTTGGATATTTTTACTTTTAGATCTCTGATTAGTGAGCTACATTACTCCAAATAATATACTTATATCTCTACTGTTTTATGTAGCAGATTTAAACAGTTTTCTCCTCTTACCTATCAACTATGAAAGATACAGATATTTAGGTCGTTTGTACTGTTCCCTCCCCTCTTCATGCTTTTTTTTTTTTTTTTTAGCTTTTCTATTGGTTATCTTTACATCTTTAAACAGTAGATTTAAAGTGATGTATATATGTATATATATATATACTTATTTCTATAGTCACAATTTTTTTTTTTGATTCTTCATGCTGTAAGTAAAAGAATGAGTGCTCATTATATCTATGTGTTGTTTATAGGTTAATTGCAAAAACTGAAATTTCATAAATTGTATAAATTTTATCCATTTAAGACAAAGCAGTGTGAATGAACTTGTGGAGAAAGTAATTTTGGGGTTTTTTTGGGGGGGTTGTCAAAAACCAGAGGCTCTTGAAGAAGAATATTTCTTCTGGAAACTTTTTTACTCTCTAGCAATTGCTAAGAATTGCTCCTCGTGTTTGTTTGTTTCATATGGATATTTTGACTTTAATACTTTCATATATAGTTTTTTGGGGAATTTCTAGTTGTTTTCATGTTTTTTATTGTTGTTAAAAGAATCATATAATTTCACTTTATTCTCAAATTTTATATTTTTTCTGTTTGTTATAGAGAATCCATATTGTTCTTGAAAACATCTTTTCAGAGTCTTCCAACTACCTGTTCTGATTTGGCTCAACTGCATTCCAGCCTTATTTCTCAGTAGCCATGCCAAGATTTTCCCATCCTTGTACCCTGGTTTAATTCCCTAGTTCTAGAAGCCCATGAACTGTTCTTTTTTAGATTCTCTTTCACTTTGCTCTAGGACTTCCACCAGTAATATTTTTCAGAATGCTGGATAAAAGTTTAGGAGTACTTGCATGTGTATTAGTCCATTTTTATGTTGCTATAACAGAATACCTGAGACTGGGTAATTTATAAAGAACAGAAGTTTATTTGACTCACGATTCTGGGACAGCTGCATCTGGCGTGGGCCTCAGGCTGCTTCTACTCCTGCAGAAAGCAGCAGGCAGCTGGTGAGTACAACAGATCACATGATGAGAAGAACAAAAGAGAGAGAGGGAGGTGCCAGGGTCTTTCAAACAACCAGCTCTCTGGGAACTAATAAAGCAAGAACTCACTCACCCCCCCCCCCCACCTCCCAGGAGACCATTAATCCATTCATGAGGGATCTGCCCCCTTGACTCAAACAACTCCCAACACTGCAGCATTGGGGATCAGATTTCCACATGAGTTTTGAGGTGGACAACACATCCAAACTCTATTGCATGCCTGAAAATATTGTGACTTTGTCTTCATACTTTGCTGATATTTTAGCTGGTTATAGTAGTGTGTTTATATAGCGTTTGTCTGTTGTGTATGTGTGTGTATGTGTGTGTGCGTGTAAAGGCATTTGTTGTATTGCCTTTTGGTATTCTGTCATACTGATTAGACATTGGATGGCAATTTGTTTATTATCCTTTTGTTAGTAACATCCTCCCCTCTTTTTTTTCCTGAAGATTTTTAGGATTTTTTCCCTCCATCTTTGAAGTTTGAATTTTTTGTTCACCCTGCTAGGCATTTGGCCACCTCTGAATCTGAAGACTTAGATCTTACTTCAGCTCTAAACGATATATTCCATTATTTTAAAACTTACTCTTCTCTTCTATTTTCTCTGTTCTTTCTTTGTAAAGCACACATTATATATGTGTTGGATATCCTACAATGATTTCCTAACTTTCAACTTTCCAATTATATTTTCTATTCATTTACATTCTGGGAATTTTTTTTCAAATCTTTATTACAGTCCTTTTATTGATTTTTAAAAACTTTTTATCAACCACATTCTAAATTTCCGGAAACTCTTTCTTATACTCAGACTTCTTTATTTTGGTGTAGCAGCCTATTTTTATTTTATGCAATTAATGTATTCTTGAATCTCTGAGCATACTAAATAAAATACTTTCAAGTTCTGAATTAATCCTGTTTATACTGAGGTCAGTGATTTTGTTTATTTTAATTCTTTTTTTGTACTACTAGCTTTCCTTAAAATAGGAATTTCATCAATTCTAAGGTACTCTTTTTTTTTTAGATTTTAACATTTCTAAAATCAGGATGCATCTTAGAATCAATAGTATGTCATAGTTTAATTGGCAGTGCTTTTTTCTTTAGTGGTGCGTGAAACAATGTACTCTACAATTGATATCATCTTAGTTATAAGCAAACCAATTATTTGACAATTTGTAGTTGGTTATTAATATTCATCAATGTTATATCAGCTGGCCTGGGTTTCTTAGACATATAATTAGGCTCATTTCCTCATTTGGGGATTTGAGCTCTAGGTAGCTGTGTATGATTTTTGGTTGGCAGGCTTCATTTTAGGTTGTACGAGAGGAGCCAACACACAGGTATGTGTGTTCTTGCTCCCTCTCCCCCAACACACACACACACCCCTTAGCCCAGTACCAAATTAGAGAGATTTACTGTGGGGTATGGGACTCATACGTAAGAGCCTGGCCTTTCCCACGCAGATCATTCGATTTTTTTTTACTGTAGTTTTGAGCCTGGGGGTAAATGCTTCTACCATACTCAGGGACAGGGGGTGGAAGCTGGGCATTGATTTTCATCGCTATTTACTGGAGAGATTATCATCTTGACTTTTGCCTGACTTCTCATTCTTAATCTGCATATCACTTAATTGTCCTTAGAGGTTCGGAACTCTTCTAGATCCCACCTGAGTGACACCATTTTCTTGTTAGTGTTTTGACTCTGTATCCTCCACTTTGATTCATTCATCAATATGATCATACTGAACTGTGCTGCTGCTTCTTCACTTAGGTCTAGACCAGTGGTTCTCAACCTTGTTTGCATGCCGTAATCACTTGCAGAGCTTTTTAAAACACTGATCAATGAATCCCACTCTCAGAGATTCTTATTTCTGGGAGTGGCCTAGCTAAATATAAGGTGCAGCCAAGATCAAAAGCTATTGGCCTAGAGCAATCCTGAAAGTAAAACATCAATAGAGAAGCAGCATGAAGTATCAATTACAACTTCTGTAGCCAAATTGCCTGGGTTTAAATCCCAGCTCTACCATTTAATATCTGCGTGACCACAGGCAACAACATTTCGTTGCGCATCAGATTTAAATTGGGGATATAACCCCAATTTATCTGTAAATTGTGGCATCTATGGATTGAGCTATAACCATAATAATGGCTCATATGATATAGGGATTCAGTAAATTCAATACTTAGATCATAGTGTTACATAAGTGAAATAAATATACTAGCTACTGAACATTATTTCTCTCCTAGACTTTTAGTTTCTCACTCTCCAACACTTTGAACCCTGCCTTTTCTCTGAGTTTATCATTTCATTCATAGTTTTATTTACTTCCTTAAGTGATGTAGACTCCAGAGTCCATCATTTAGTTTCTCTCTCTCCAGCGTCCTCAGTTTCCTACCCCTGTTGTCATTACGATAATGCAAACCATCCCTTGGATCTTCCTTCAATCTGGCTTTTTTTACCCCTCACTTGGACTATGAATGCTGTTGAGAAAATGATGTCAATACAAATTGCTGGTCTGGTACCCTGCATAGGTTCTCAGCACCACTCTGTGATTTTTTCTCATGCGTCCCTGGTGGACTCGTCCATTCCTCACAGTGATTTCTTCAAAGCTCTTCTCTCTCCTCAAACTATTATTGGGTTTCCTTTCCATCTCAGTAAATAATTTTGCCTCCAACTTCATTAAAAACCCAATTGTGGATTCCTTTGCCTTTCTACAGCAGGATCAGTTCATGCACTCAGCCTGACCTCTTTTCCTTCAAGTCTCAAGGCAAAGGCGTACTCCCTGCTCAAAGGGAACTCACACATCTGTCATCTTGGTCATTCTCTCTCTCTCTTTTCTTCTTTCTCTCTGTCTCTCTGTCTCTCTCTCTCCTGTGTTTTAACCTTTTCCTCTCCTTTGCCTGGATACTTCTTCATAACTTGTAAACATGGTTAAGCCTCCTATGAAGAAATCCTTCTCTCTAAAAACCACAGCTTCTGTGTCCTTCACCTCACAGCCAAGCTACTCAAAACAATATGGTGCACTTACCTCCTTTCCTGCCTCAGTTCCTCTCAGTCTTCTTCCACTGAAATTAAAGGTCCATCGCACTTCAACAAAACTCTCTGATGACATGTAACTGCCAGATCTAATTACTTTCCTGCAGATCTCATTTTGTTGGGCTTCTCTATGGCAGTAGACACAGTGTACTCTTCTCTATTAAAAGGAATTTCTCCTTTGGCTTCTGAAACATTATATCCTTCCAGTTCTCCTTCTTTGATATTCCTTTTCAGTCTTCTCTGTAGGCTTCTTTTCCATTGTTCACTTGTTTAGTGTTTGTATATCACAAATTATTACCTTGGCTTTCTAGTCCTGGGTGTCTGCTCCAGTATATTATATTCTGAGACTGCCGTGTGTAAGCTGTGGCTCTGCAGCCTTAAACTCACCCCTGGTCTCTACTTCTTTAGAGACAACTGCCTAACAGGACTTTCTCCCATCTGGAAGATGGGAACCTCTAAAGTTGAACTCATTTTCTTCTCTTCAATCTTGTTTTCCTTCAAGTTCTACTGATATTAGTAATTAGTAAATGACGACTGTAGTGAATGACTTCCGAGACAGAAATCTAAGAATCAATCTTGACACCATCTTTACTTTCATTTCACTGTCGATGGGTCTGTAATCCAGCTGCTTTGACTTCTATCACCTCTCTCATCTGCCCCCCATCCCGTTACCTACCTCCATTATTATTGTGTTATCTCAGAATTTGATCTTTTATTGGCCAAGCTTCCTATAGTTGTCTCCTAACTGATTTTCCTGCCTTCCCTTGCTTATTTCAATCCTTCTCTCACTAGAAAATTCTTCCTAAAACTCATGTGAAAGGAAATGAATGTTTACCTGTTTTAAAATGAAGATTAAACGTGTTTTGTCTTTTTCTTTACGCCATTATAAAGAGTGATTTGACCCATTCTGTAGGAGAGGGTGAGACCATTTTATCTCTCAGGGAATAGAGACCAAGCAATTATGTTTTTTGAAGATACAGTCCATCCTGCACTGAAACAAAGAAAGGCAATTTTTTTCATACTAATGGTTTGAACTGTTTAATTCCAGTTTTAATCCACCGAGGTTGCTATTGTGACAGAAAAAAGAAATATTTTCAGGAGAATAGAAATCTGTGTGTATGTATGTCATTTATGTGTCTATGTGTGTCTTTTTTTTTTTCTTTCTAGTAAGTAGAACAATGGTTCTCAAGGTGTGGCCAGATCAGCATGATTATGACCCAGGAACTTGTCAGAAATACATATTCTTGGGTCCTGGTCCTATCCCAGATCTACTGAATTGGAGATTCTGGCGGTGGGATGCTGGCCATCTGTGTTTTAAGAAACCCTCAGGGAGTTCTGATGTCAGCTAAAATTGGAAAAACACTGGCCTAGAATAATGTCTGTCATATAATGGATGCTGAATGATTATTTGTTGAAAACAAGAATACATATTGGCATAAAGGGTTAAAAGAGCCTTGAGATTGCTGGGTTACTTTTAAAAAGATGCTACAAAAGCCCCTAGGAACCTTGTTGAACCAGAATTCTCTCCAGATAACTACTGTCTTCCTATGAGAGGGACTTTCATGCTGCCTGCACCTAGGACCTGAGCCCCTTGGTCGTCTGGTCTTTAAAAGAATAGGCCTGTCTCTTCATTTACACCAATCACTTTTGGACAGCTGTAACTTCAAGAGCAGCCTCTGAGCACCTGTCAGGGAGTTTGCAAGGAGCTTTGGCTTGTGGGTAGCTGTGAATAATCTGAGATGGGTCAGTAGTAGATGGATACTATTATTACCTGTAGGCACCGTTTGTGATAATGTTAATATGTGCGTCTGGCTACAGCTTAGGTTACATCAGAGGCATAATAGCACACATGGACTAGAACCAAGCATTTTTTCCCACATCATTCCTGATTCTATATGCGACTCTATTGCCAACAGAGTGGTGTAGGAAGACAAAAAGAAACTCTTCCAAAGTGCTTGGGATGACAGGGTAATCTGCAATCTGTGATTAAGACTAGAAGGTAGCAGGCATCATGAGATCTGAATAAGAATCACAGAAGAGGCTGGCTGGTTAACTCAGTTAGTTAGAGCACAGCCTTAAAACTCCAAGGTCATAGGTTTGTGTCCCCATACTGGCAAGCCAAAAAAAAAAAATCACAGAAGAAATAGGCTTCTCATGGCTAATGTACCAGCGATTCAGATGCAATTTTTGTAAGTTATCCCAGTTCTTTGACCCTAATTGGTTTTCCTATGAGAGCCATCAAACATGATCCACAAATCCATCCCTCTTTTTTTCAGCTTTCTTAAAAAAGGATGACATCATTTCTGAGGGGAGAGCCCTGCACCCTGGATGACATAATAAATGTAGTTGTGGAGAAGGGCCCTATTTGCAATTTGAAATAACCCCTACCGCCACTCTTAAAAAAAAGCTTTCCTTCGGTTTCTTAGGAATATAATTACTGAAAGTTGAGGTTTTGGGGGGGAAAGGTTTTTCTAGTGACAGTGTGGAAACATGTAAACTTTAACAAGGGAATACCATTTTGATACTTTAAGCATACCAGATTCATGAGCCCCAAAACTGTTGGTGGCAAATGAGATGTCTCAGAGCTGCCCCCCTACGCCCATGGGCTAAGGTTATCAGCATCCCCAAACTGATTAACACTTCAGCATTTATTCTTAATGCCTAAGCATTGTTGTGCAAGTCTTTGGATAAGAAGAGAACTGGAGAACTGGGCAAGTGCTGTGGATTGAAATCCTTCCCAAACTAATTGAAGCTTGAATTGTGTCCCCCGAAGTTCCAGGTGTTGGAAACTTGACCCCCACTGTGACAGTGTTAAGAGGGTGTCTGGCTACGACAGGGGCTACTGTGAGGCTAAGGCTAAGGCTGATGTCACATATCCTGCTCACAGCACCAGTTGTCTAGCTCTTATTTCCTTTCGTGATGCCAATTGTAAAGCTAGGCGACCATGCTAGTTGTCAAGGCTCTTTTTCCTGCCAGTAATCCTGCACCGACTGGACCGATGGTTGAGCGAGAGCTGGGTCTGGAGCTCCCAGACCGCCAAGCCCATTCACAGACTGGGTAACAAACCCTTCACATTCTAGGCTGGGTCACCAGACCCCTCCACACCAGGCTGGGTCACCAGACCCCTTCACACAGGTCTATAAGCTAGGCAACCAGCCACACCGTCCTTGGAAGCTTCAGGTCTGGAAAAACATGGCCATGCAGGGTGGGTGCCTGAGGCAGTAAAACACCAGCCAAAGCAGTGCTGCATTGCAGGTGTGTGTACTCCACCCACAAACACAGTGCTTACCGAACCACTCTGAACTGGCTCTGAGGCGAGGGGAGCCTGACCAAATTGTTCCATTTTCCCAACAGAGGCTGGAAAATCCTATTATGGTAATTGAAGGGTGAGGCCTTAGATAGGTGATTAAGTTGATGGTTTGATGGTGGTTGTGGGTGTGGTTCTGAGGGCTTTAAAAGGAGAACATATGAGAGTCTCTCTCTCTGCTCCACCATTCTTGCCATGTGACATCCTTGTATTGCTGTAGAGTCACCTCACCAAATGTGTTCCCTGAACTGTGGACTTCCCAGCCTCTGAAACTATAAGCAATACATTTCGTTTTCTTTATCAATCACCCAATTTCAGGTATTTATGTTATAAGCAACAGAAACAGACTAATACAGCAAGTCACCCTCCTGGATGTCTGTGAGGTTAGTGACAGGGGATCTGCACATAGCCTGATGTTGGAGGACTAGTTCAGAGAATGTTAGCCAAGGGATCTTTAAACAGGAATTGTTAATTACATCTACCTGGGATCAATGTGGGTTAGGGCTTCTCAGTGAACTTTTCTGTTCTAAACTCACCCTGCTAAAAACAACTTTCCAGATCTGATAAACTTTAGGGGAAAAGAAGAAAGGTGGTTACTTACTGCAACAAACTTTACCCCAGCTACCCAACCATAGGAACTGGTGTGGAAGAAAACTAGAACAACAGCTGAAAACCTCAAACACCAATCTATGGTCTTTATGGGAGTTGGCTGCTGGTGTATTTGGCTACAGGCTAGTGGATATCTGCTGAGGCAAGTGGATCCCAATACCCATGACAGGGCAATCACTCAGCCTGTTCTCACAGGTATAATCCAGAAGATCCTCAGTAGGGTTGTGATAAGAAAGGTACTCCAGGCCCAATATCACTGCAGGAAGTAGGGGTGGGGGGCAGATCATAAGCCATTCCTGGACACTCTGGAAGAGCTTCATGCTAGTTTGTCTTAGGAGCTTAAATTTCTCACAGGACTACTGGGGCCCCTCAGTGGAGTGGCAGGGCAGGGAGAAGGGAGTGGGCTTTCTTAGTGGGCCACAAGAGACTATTGTTATTCAGATTGTTCCATAGAAAACATAAGCAACCAGAAGGCTAACTTACCTAGGTCAACATTAGGTGCCTGTTGGGCCGTAATTTCTTGCAATGAGAATAGTTGGTGGTCAGCGGTTGGAGTCAGTGAGTTATGGGCAGATATGGAAAGCAATCAGGGAGTGCCACTGTGAATTAGAACCAAGTGTAACCTGTTTAAAATGCTAGGCTCACACTCTTGAAAGTATGCAAACTGGAGGCCTTCCATGCTTTCTTCCCTTCAGGATTTGTGCTTTGATGCCTAAGGAGAGCCCAAGACACATGCTATGACATCCTATCTCTTTGCTAGGGTTTATACCTCCCAGACTCCTTAAATTAAGCGCCAAGAGCTTTGATTTCAGGGTTTTCCCAATACCCAGGGAGTGAAAAGGAATGGAGACTGGAACTTTAAAGTAGCCAAGAGTAGTGTTTTCTCTCACCATGATTGAAATGTGGAATATGTTCAGGGTGAAACAAAACAAATAGAACAGAATGAACCTGACCATTTGAATGAAGGTCTAGAAATACCTTATTGTGTCAAGTTAAGAACCTGAGAGTGAATAAATAACAGAGTTGCCAAATAGTGACATAACCCCTGTATCTATGTAACCCTTTTGTATTCCCCACCATGGTGACAAGTAAGAAAACAGTTCTGAGAAACCGATCCTGTGACTCTCTACTCACAAAGTCTTCAGACATGAAAGCCAAAGTCCATGCCCACTCTATAAGGCCTTCTAAAATCGAAACCCTAACAATCTCTGCAGCCTTAGCTCTATCATATTTGTAGTTCCCTGTACTGAGCTCAGACCATGATGAGTGCTCACTACAAAGGTGTGTAACATAGAGTCTTCTGTGTGGATAATACCTCATCTTTGAAGAATCATCCAGGGCTGCAAAGCCTCTTTTCTCCTCCTTCCGCAGACATAACAGTTACTATTATATTCTTCATAACAGCACCCATGAGACTTTGAGCTCCTCATGAAGAAAAATATCATTCCACTCTATGTCCTTAGAACCTAGCATAGTCACAGGTATTCAGAATATACAATAAACATTGAATGCCTGAGTGAATGAATGAATTAATATGAAGCTGAAATACAAGCATGTGCAGCGTCTTAACCAAGAGCATTTTATAGAACCAAGACCAGGACTGAAAATTAAGTGAGAAATTTTAGCCCCTGCTCTTCTCAAAACCCCACCGCAAATTCTATGTTACTTGAATACTTTTCTGTGTGTGTGTTTTGCATTGAATATCTACAGCTATATATAAAGTGAACGCCTGGCGAGTGGGTGGATGGTGGTGTTCACTCCTATTTAGTGGAATGTGAATATGTCAGAATCACAGAAAATAGAAAGAAAGAGGATTATGCAAAGCTGTCAATTCTTATGGCTGTTTTTAAAAAATCTGAGATGATGCTGAAAATGGTTTAAACTTAATATTCACATTCATTTTATCACATCAAATGCCATCATTAGCGAACTGTTTGAATGGTATCTATTTCTTTACTGACAAAGGCCATCCAGTGGTACCTACTTTCCCATATGCCTGGGACTGATATAATTCAGAGAGTCTGGAAAACAGTGGGAGGAAGGAAGTAATTAAAAATGAAGGGGAAGCTAGAGGCAGGGGCTAGGCACTAATTTTATCTCACACAAGGATATCCCTATACCTATTCTCTTGAAAGTTATGGGTGGGGATAGAAATGCTATTTTTAAACCTATTTTTTAACAAGTTGGCATGCAGCCTTGCCCTTAGGATGAGTGTCAGTAAATCCTGAGGGTGAGCACTGGTGTTTAAAATAAGCTTAGGCTGTAGACTAAGAAAACAGGAAGAATTAGCTCTGGAATATCATGGATGTGGAGGAAGCTGGAAACATGGACAGTGATAAAATTAAGTTTAGTGTCCCAAGCAACATTTTATAACCGATTACCTGCTCCCCACCCACCCCAAGCAACCCTTCACTGTCACCAGCAATACATAAACTCTGCAGAAGTGAGTGGTGAAATGGAGATCTGGCCTTCAGGGTCTTCAAGCGCTGCAGAATCTTCTTGGATGGTAAGTAGTGTCACTCAGAAAGATGTAGGAAAAGAAGGTATTCAGCGATAATTGATGAACACTGAAGATCTAAAGTGAGGGAACTTTAATTGCATTCTTAACTTTAGGACTAACTGGTTGCAAAAACTGACTGGTTGTTTATTAAATTCTTGTGGTGTTCTTTCTGAGCATTCAGCTACATTACATTTCCCAATCTTCGGTCAGGTGAGGTCATGTGATGAGTTGTGGTCAATGGAATATGGGCCGAAGTGATTGATACCATTTTCCAGGCCCAGATCAGGATCCACTCCTATCTCTTTCCTCTTCTACAGATAGAATGGAGAGGAATCTGAGCCTGTAGGGCAGAGAGGTAGCCTAAGCCAGATAGGGTCTGGGTACTTATGTGAACTGCCCCTAAGGCATCCTACAAAGCAGACATGCCCTACCCTCCAGCCATTTGAGTTTCAGGCTGTTCCATAAAACCATTGAGATTTGGGAGTTTGTCCATTATAGCAGCGATACAGCTGATGCTTCTAACCCTTTCACAATATGACTCAGATGGTCTCACGTGCCACGTCCTCCCATGCTCTCTGTCACTCTCAGGAGCATCTTCTTGACATCCCCTTCCCCTTTTGGTCATGCAAGCAAACTGTTTATTCAGAATGTCAAAAACTCACTTGTGGCCAGAATAGTAATGACATTTAAATAGCCAAGGAATCAACAGTGATTTTCTTTTTCTTTTTGGAGAATAGGTATAAAGAATTGAGGAACATGGTGAGCAATGCTTTTAGTCATTGTTGCATTCTTTTTTTCATAGATATGCACATGTAATTTCAATTAAACTGCCAAATCCAAATGGATGCAGCCTTCCCCATAACTCCTGAAAGCTCTGAGACTTAACTAGAATAATGAAGCGATTTAAACAGTTTTGGACTCTCATTTTAAAGCTGGGATGTTGAAGTGAGGTAATTAAACATATAAATAGATAAATAATGAATCTCTGTATATCTGGAGTATTATTACAGGAAGTTGGAAGTTGGATAGGGGCTGGGAACACATAAAACTAGGATGCTGTTGAGCAAAGATTTCCTCAAGATCTTGTTGCATATTTGATTTTTAATCTAGCTACACAGCCCTCTTATTTACCAAAGTGATGAGTTAAAATATAGTAGTCCAGCCAAGGGCAAGAGTGCCCCCTCTGAAAGAATGATGGCTCCCCCAGGTGTGTCTGCCCATCACTTGCTATCAGTGTAACTTTTCTATTATCTTTAACTAAGGATAAAATGGAAGTTCTTTCTTTAGCAAAGATGATCCCCTGGCTTACTGCATTGACTTACTTTTCTACTTTGTTTGTGTCAACCTCTGGCCATGCAGTAAATATAAAGATAAAAATCCACCTATGACCAGAACTACTCAGGATTACAGAGTAAAGAAAATAGTTGTACCTGCCTTGCAGTTGAGGGAAGCAGAATACTGGGCTTCAGGAACACAGTCAGCTAAGAGATCCCCACTGGATGGCTCAGGTAGAGGAAAAGGGACTCTGTCTACTGATCCTTGCCTGGGATAGCCCGTGAACTATTCAGGAAAGAAAAACAAATTTCAGGTGGCTCTTCACTGTCTGATTTTCAGGGAGATCTCCTTGCATGTCCTGAATGACCCAACCCACAGTTGGGTCCACAGTCAGCAATTGCTGAGCCATGCCTTTGACATATACCTCTTTTCTCTCTTGATGTATTTTTTTGAACTTGCTTTTGATTAGGATCCCACCACCACCAGGCACATACTCCTTGTCCATGGCTTTGTAGCAGATTTTCTACCAGCTGTTTTTCTTTCCATCTCAGAGACAACCTAGACAATGGTTATACCTCAAGATGGAGGAAAGATCCCTGAGTAACAGTTTAAAGAAAAATTTTCCAAGAGAACTATTCATCTTAAGTTATATTCTTGTTCACTCCCCTGTAAGAACCCCTGCCTGTTGATGTCACCCTCAGCAGTGTGATGTGTTTGAGCTAATGGGATGTGAGCACACCTCACTACTATATGCTACCAACTTCCAGAAGGCTTGGGAGGCATTGTGAGATTCTGCCACTTCTTTTGCTTCTGCCTTCTGCTATGAAAATGGTATATCCTACACCGAGGGTTTGTTTGTTTTCTTTTCTTTTCTTTTAAATTCTGGGCCCAGGAATAGAAAGACATATGGAGCAGAGCCAAATGGAATCAAGCAGAGACAATGCATCTACAGCCACCGCTATATAACGTGGTCTATTGTAAGCTACTAAGATTTTGAGATTGTGGACGCAGCAAAACTGACTAAAATATCACCTGATCAGGAACATTAGGAATGGGTTTTGTGAATGAGAGATGAACTTTATTGGCTTAAGCCCCTGAGGTTTTTGAGTTGTTTGTTACAACTGTCATTATCCTAATATAATAATAATCCCTCCCCACTTTCACTAGCTTAGGATACTCAATAGTATCTCTTCCTTCCTCGAAGAGAAGGGCTGCGATGACATAGAGGAGAAAGTACCCAGATCCTCAAACTATGCAGAATTGAAAAGAAGCAGTTTGAACCTTCTTCAAAACACTGGGGCAGTGGTGAACATCCGCCAACCCCAGGTTCTGTAAGTCGGTACATTACAAGCAGAATATGATAGTGTATATTTTTGTAATAGCCACATAGATACGCTTGGCTTTTCTTTTTACCTTTACCCTAATTTATTCCCAGATTTGCTAGGTACTGTATCTTAGCAACATAATTTTAGAAGGAACTAGATCCTTTCAAGCTGGCACTGCTACCTGAAGGTGTCCTTTCAGATAACCCTTATTTTCTCTAGGAAGCTTCTTACATTATTTTCCACTCAAAATGTTTGAGTTATTCTCTCTTCATGATTCAAACGTAGATCAACCTTTCTACCTGCTTTTCTCTAGCTCTTGTTCTTGCTTAATTAGAACTACGATTTCTTATCCTAGCTGTATTAGCTTACTTTTTGGTATCCGATTTTCTCAATTTGCTCTCCTCTTTATATATACAAGTTACCACTAACCTGTGCCATTGAACTATTTGAAGGAAGTTCTTCAAGAAACCCTTGTGTTTCTGTACATCTTGCAAGCAGAACTGACAGCCCTTTGTTCTAGACTATCTTTTCAAAAATGCTTGTATAGAAAACAGCCTTGGAAAATAGAGACAGTGTCTTACTCCAGAGCAAAAGACAGGTTTCTTTGCTATTCATTATAATAAAGATAATGTCTCCCTCCAGGGCAAAGACTGGGTGGGTTTGTTTGCAGCCTACCCTAAACTTAGGGTTCCTCAGCTGTGACAAAAACCAACTGCGTGCACCCCACACATTCATCTATGCCTGCCCGTGTCACCACTGGGGGTCTTAAAGGTCATGAATAACTGACACAGACATGAATCTCATGAATCTCGTTTGTCTCTGACCCAGGAGTTTCATGTCTTCTGCCAACATCCAAAAAACTATGTAGGCTAGTTTGTTAGTTTGCAAATAGGGAAAAATCATGGACCCTTCATAGTACTTGAGTAAATTATAATTCATTTATCATAAACCAATATTTATAAGTATCTATCTCTATATGTATCATGTATAAAATTCCTTTTCCTTTAAAGAAAAAAGTTGTAAAATCACAATATACCTAAAACACACACAAACGTGATTAGCACTATATCCCCAAGTGTTTAGCACAATTTCTTGCTCAGATAAAAGTTTTGTTGAATGACTAAATGAACTGAAATTGGAAAAAGGATTTCACATAATCCGCTATGAAATTATTAGCCCATTTATACCTCTAGTTACTACTGATACTCTGAATAATATGGAGGAAAGTCAATGTTGATTTCAACATTGTTGACTCAACATTGACTTCAGGTCTCCAAAACAGCAACCCATATTCAGTCAATATCTCCCAGAAATGGATGTGCTGGTTTTATTAAGAAGGTATGGAGGCATCTCATTCCTATCTGTCAAGGATTAGGGTTGGGGTTTTGTCATTCTCAGCAAATATTTTTGAGCCCTAGTCCTAGTCACATTATCATGTTCAGCAGCATAAGCATTGATTCTTGAATATCTCGTTCAACATTTTTTTTTTACAACCTACATTTTGTAAGGAAGTACTAGGCTGTTGGGATTTAAACATGTAATGAGTAAATTATAATGCAAAAAGTAGGAAATGATGCAATGTAATTAAAAACACTGCAGAATCACAGAGAGGGGCAACCTAGTCTGAGGATTGGGGTATGGAGTATATAAAACATAAATATCAATATCCCGACCAAATTTGGGAGGCCTTGTCCACTTTCATTTTACTTCTGGCTTTTTAGACCTTAATTTTATCATATTGATGAAACATTTCATTTCTTTTTTCTCTGTCCTGACATCCTACTTCAGTTTTTTCCACCAGTCTTTTGCTCCTATAACAGCCCTTGATTTGGTGGTCATCCCTCATAGAATTTCACTCCAGGCACCTTATTTTCATTTTCTGCTCTGGTTCTCCTGGTGCTGACCATACAAGGTCACAGAAGGTTTTGCATCCAGTGGCTAGGATACTCAAGCACAAGAAACTCACCACTTTCTTAAAGATGTGTAACTATAAATCAACCACACTCTTACATTTCAAACATCTTTACAAGTAAAGTCAAGCAGCTGAATTATAATCGTATTGCAGCCGTCAGACTTATATTTAAGTCCTTTAGTCTTCTAGCTAGTTTAGGAGATAATCCCCAAACCAGAGAAAGTATAATTACACAGTGGTATTTATTTGGATATCTATGCACCCTTCAAAGCATTGGCTCTAGTATCCCTTCCATTGTAAGTTGCTAGGGGAGTATTCAGTGAGCTGATTGTGTCCAGGGATCCCTACCTTCAAGCTGCTGTAATCTGGGACCATGGGCTGCTGTTTAATTAAATGATTCAATGATTCGATCCATTAATTCATAAAACATTTGCTGAGTGCTTGTTATGTACTAAGCACTATGCAAAGTGGTAAGAATATAGAAACAAATAATAAGAAAAAAATATCACCACTTCAGTGAGCTTTCAATGTAGACAGTGATACATGCAGTTACAGTTTCAAAACATTGTCGTAAGTGTTGTAACCATCAGAGAAGAAGTATATGTATGTATAAAGAAGAAGTATAGTATGTATAAAGGAGTGAATACCCCTCTTTGTGGCAGTAAGAAGAGATTGAGTCAGGGGAAAAATATAGTGTCTGAGCTCAGTTTTGAAAAATTTATTAAGAATTTATCAGTTACAAAATGTTAGGGAGCTTGTGTCAAGCAGCAGGAATTACACGTAAAGCTATGTGGTAAGAGTGGTGAGTACAATTCAGAATACATGTGCTGGGATAGGAGTACTGGTGAGAAAGAGACCAGAAAGAGAATCAGGGGACAAATAAAGGGGGCCTTCATCAATGTGCTAAAAGGGCTGGGACATTATTCTGCCCATGATAGGGAAGTTTTAAAATTAGAGACTGCTTTGATGAAGTGGGGATGTGTGTGAGTTTGTGTGCGGGTGTGTGTATGGTTTTGTTTGTGTTTTAGAAATCTTTCAAACACCTGAGAGTGGTAGTAATTGGGGAGCCCTGGTATAACTGCAAATAGGGAGACCAGTTAAGAGTTGATAGATGCTGCCGTCAACACAGGTCACTAGTAGTGGCTGGAGATAGGAGAGATGTAAGATGAGAGTGGGGGTAAAAGGGAGTATTGTCTTGGAATCCAAGGGAAGAGAGATTTTTGTGAAGAAGGAAATGTTCAACAGAGTCAAAGGATGCTGACAAGTAGAGTAAGAATGGACTGATAATGTCAATTGAAATTGGCAAGTTGAAGGTAATTTTGAACTGTGACAGGAGGGTTTTTGTACCATGAAAGGGACAGAGTAAATTGTAGTGGGGAGATATGTAAATGATAGGGGAAGAAAAAAAGGTAGTGAGTATGGACTTTTTTTGTAAACAAAACAAAACTAAACTTGGCTGTTACGGGAAAGAGACAAATTGGATGATAATTTAAGAGAGACAAAAGGTTGAAAAAGTGTCATCATTTTAAAGATAGAAAATCCATGAGGTTTGTGGTAGGCAGAATAATCCCCCCCACCCCCGCCAAGATACTGTATTCACATCCTAATCCCCTGGAACTGTGAGTATAGTGCCTTTGATGGAAAAAGGGACTTTGCAGATGTGATTAAATTAAAGATTTTGAGATGGGAAGAATCTCCTGGATTATCCAGGTGTACCCTATGTAATCAAAAGTAGGAGGCAGGAGGGTCAGGGCCAGAGAAGGAGATGTGACAACAAAGGTTGGAGTGATGCTGTTGCTGGTTTTGAGGAGGAAAAGGGGCTGTGAGCCAAGGAATGCAGGCAGCCTCTAAGAGCTGGAAAAGGTAAGGAATCAATTCTCATCTTAGAGCTGCAGAAGCCTTGGTTTTAGTCCAATGAGCCTTCCCGTGCCCTTCCAGAACCGTAAGATAATAAATTTGTGTGATTTTAAGCCAATAAGTTTGTAGCAATTTGTTACAGCAGCAATAGAAAACTAATACTGTTGCAGGGAACCCTAAGCATTTTCTAATTGTTAAGCTTTCCCTTTTCCACTTGAGAAACTTTTAGAAACTCTATGCTGCACTGTAGACTCTGACCCCTGCCATTTACCCTGCTTGCTTCCTGGGCCTGCCCTCTAGGAGATAACAGCAGTCTCACCTCCCCCCCCCCCCCCCGTGGGGGGGGGGCAGAGACAAATTAGGCTCCTAAAGTGACCAACTTTGTGTCCCACAATCAGCCAATCCAAATTAGCAGGGCAGCATCCCTCATTTACATAAGAGGACCTGAATGGGAAGCTGGGAGGGAAAAGGGTGGGAATTTTGGCTATATAAGGGGGTCTTTTTCTTTGTTCTGGGAGGCACTGGTTTAGGAGTTCTTGCCCCCCAGTGCTCTCCTTGCTTGCAAGCCAAAAGAGGTGCTGTAACACTGAACAAAGAGCTGCAACACTAAAATAAAGAGCTATAAAACTACAACACCAATGCCAGTCTTGGATTCCTCTGTGCGTTCGCCCCACAACAATACAAGGATCTTTAATATGCTAAAGAAAAAAACTTTCAGGAGAGAGAGAGAGTAGTATCGTTTCCTCACTCATCACAAGGTGACAGGGTGTCAGCTGTGAAAAGCGTAAATATTTTATAATTTAACCCCAGTTTTACATAACAGGGGGGCCTTCAAAATGAAGACCCAAAGAACCAGGAAAAACTGTATTTTAATGGACCGTCATGCAGAAGTGATGGGAGGACAAAGAAGTATGATCTAAGGGGGACCTCAGGAAGCCCTGTTGGTTCAAATTCTTCTTGGCCTGTGAGTATAGGCCCTGCTCTGAAAATGAAGGCCTGTGACCACTTTCAGAAAAAATTATTTTATCACGTTGTTCAGGAGAGAAAGGAGAGAGAAGGTCAGAGAGTGACCTCCAAGGTGCTGTATTTTGCTGTAGCATGTTCTGAGCCCTCACAGAACCAAAGCAGAATGAGGATGTGCAATCTCAAACAAGAGCAGGAGAAATAGAGACTCCCCTTCCACTTCCCTTCTACTCTAGAGGTGCAGAGTCTTCTCCAAGACTTTACATCAAGTGTGAAGCTATGGACAGAATAACTATACAACCCTCTGTCACGTGCACCCTGATCTGTGAAATAGGGGTCCTAATTCCACCTTCATGAAGACAGAATGATAACTATGTGGAATGACCAGACACACAGGAAGAGTGCAAAGTGTCGGTTCTCTTGACCATTTCAAAGGCTTTCAAGAAGACTGTTGCTTGAGTCGGGTGTGGTCGCTGCTTCATTGTAACTCAACACGGAAACTGGCTCCACTAAATAATCCCCACATTCAACTGAGATCTGTTGGATACATGAGAAATGAAGGTGGGAGGACGCTGGGATTTCTTGAACTATTTCTCTTAAGACTTCCTAGGCTGAAACCAGAACTGAGAGAGAATCTGGTCCCTCAGCCCTTCTATTCCTGCCTGGTCTCCTATCCTCTCTGCCTAAATGCTTTCTCTTGGCCAGGTTCCCGTTAACAAGGGCAAGATCTCCCCGCAGCTGCTCCAGCCCCAGCCCCTGCCACGCCTCTCCCGGGGAATCTGGGGTCGGGGCCACGGGAGACCACCGCGCGCCTCTGGTTTCCATGGAAACCATGCTGGAAGCCAAGGGCGGCTCCCGAGCGAAACCTGAACGTTTGTATTTAAATGAGAGAAAGTGGGGGAAGGGGAAGTAAAAGAGGAGGGGAGGGAGGAGGATGGCGGAGGTGAAGCGGCGGGCGCTCAAGGACTCAAACGGGAGAACAGAAAACTCTGGTTGGATTATTCAATCACCGCACGTTTGCAGGAGAAATCAAAGAGGAGGCAGCAGGGGGCGGAGGGGTGTTTACGTCATGCGTGAGAAATATCTTCTAAAACCTCATTTCTCGTATCAGGGTGTGAGGGACAGAATTTCCCAGACAGCCGGGAACCCCTTTGCTTGCGGTGGCTCCCGGCTGATGGTGCTGCTCGGCTTCATTTCCAAGAAACGAGAGAGAGTCTCAAGTCCTACAGGTTCGCTGCTACTGTAGGAGAGGCCACGCTGTCTTCCCTTCCCACCCCTCCCCCTACGACTAACTAAATCAGAGCTCTGGATGGGCGAGTTCAGCAAGCTGTGGGCTCAGGATTAGGTGCTATTTACTGGCTGACTCCGTAGCAAGAGGTTGGGGGTAGGCGGAGGAGGAGGTTGGGCAGAATATAGGCTAAGATTGAATTGCACGAGGGTTCAGATGACGTCAGCTTGAATAAGGGTTTGACTTAGTGAATGTTAAATGTGCCTGAGTAACTGAATCCTCAGAGGGGATCGATGGCAGAGACCTCCATGAAAGGATCATGCTGCTGCTTTAAAATATTGAGCAGGTGGCTCTGCAGATCTCCGGCTGCAACTCCCAGAGCGCTAGTGGAATCTTAGCCTTTTGCTATAATCACTTGAACATTACTTACTTCCTTAGATAACTTAGGATCACGTGGAGTTTGCACCAAATAAAAGTCTTTGAAAAAAGAAAAAGCCATTATGAGCCATCAGGATGCCTGCCAGTCTTACAAAGTGAAACCAAATTAATTTAATAAACACTTTCTGAGGTCTACTATGAGTCGCGTGTGTGCAAAATGAAGGAGATGATTTTTGCCTTCAAGGTGCACGCGCTCTGATTGGGAAGGCAGATATGCTCGCAAATGACCCATAGTGCCCCGCGGCAGGTAATGTGTACCATGAGAACTCCAAAGGTGAAATTGATTATAACGTAGGAAAGGAAAGATCAGCTTATGTTAGATGCCTCTAAGGTCTAGCTTTTGATAATAGATACAGAAGAGAAGTAGAAGTACAGGGGAAAGTTCTGTAGGGGTAGAATAGAAAAAGGAGTTTAACACATTGCCTGTTTGATATAAAATGTCAATTCTGTAAAATTGTCTATTAGGCTAATTTTCCTATATTTTTTCTCTCCGATGACTTAATTCTATTGCTGTAACGTATAAGAGACTTTGGCTTGGTCTCTATTCCAGTTTTACCACTTGCTAACCTACCATTTTTGGGTATTAGAGATTCAAGGTTTAATGGTTTAATTTTAAAATAGATCCAGAGGGTAAAATTATGACAAAAAATATCTAAAAAGTGTATGGATTCAGGCTGGGTAAGAATTGTATGAGTATGAAGGGCATTTAGAATCTTCTGTAGTTGAGACAGGACTGAAATAAAGGAGGAATTTGTGCCAGTCGGAGCTCATTTTCAGAGTCATGGCATGTAGGAATGAAGCGATGAGGAACAGCAACACACATCGGAGACATTTTTGAAATACCTATCACTGGATGGTCTGAGTCTAGTGTATGTTGTTTAGTCACGAGACTTCTAGATTTTGTTCCAAAATTCAAGAATAAATTAAAGGACATGAAAGCCAAAGGCTAATTCTTGGCTTTAAGACTTTGGATGAAAGATATCAGGAGGTAATAGAATTAAAGGAGGGCAACTATTTCTAGAAAGGAGAGGAAAAGAAAGCCATATGTTCTCAAACTAATCATAGTTTCTGTGTCATTAAGATATTAGTTACCAAGGGCTTGTTTCCAAGGCCCTACTCTCAGTTGGCTAAGGAACATACCTATAATAAAAACATCTCCCCAGAGTTTTGGCAATGAAGCAGAATATTAGCAATTTTTAGGTGAAAATTCTTAAAAGCACAGAAAGCCAAGAGTCAACTTATTTTCATTCCTTTTTTATTTTTTTTATTTTCATTTGTGTGGTTTACCACAGAATCTTTGGACTCATGATTGATTTTCATTAAGGCCATTCTTCCAAGCTTCTGGATAATTGAATAAAACCCTCTGTCTTAACTTCAGACTTCAAATTCACGCTGATAGACGACACATGGATACCTCATCCGAACACAGTCAAGTGTATTTATGCAGTACGTTTTTGTAAGGGTCGTCAATGTGGCATGTCAATTCCTCGAAACGTTTGGTAATTTACAGAGTGAGCACTTGATACCACTACTAGCGTGAAGAAGATGCAGAGGAAACAAAATAAAAATATAAAGGAGAAAATGAGTCATGAATAATAGAAAGATGGAGAGGGAAAAAGGAAGTGAAGAAATAAAAGATTAAGGGAAAAAACTAAATGGAAAAGGATGTCTCGAGCACTTGATGAATAGGTTAGGATCCTTTAGTTTACTCTCATGTTGTTTTAAAATAGAACTTTTCAGAGCTAGAAGGGATCTGCCGATTAGCCAATCTACCTTTTTCACAGACAAGAAGACAAGGGTCAGGCGATGAGTGACTTGTCTAGTATTAGACGAAGCCAGTGTTGGAACTCAGGATTCCTGACTGCTGGCCCACTGGTAGTTTTGCTACTTTGTTTCTTATACCTATAAAGGCTAACCAAATCTAAAGTTCCTTTGAAATGTTAATACCTTTCCTTTTTTTCCCCTTTGAAACCTAACAGTATTTTCACATTTACATTGTTTCTTTACAGTTTAGAAAGTGCTTAATCTTATTTAATCCTTGTACCAATTCTGGGAGAAGTATATATCAGCTATAAAATGGCCCAGATGGGACTTATCTAATTTTGATTTATGATATATTTTTTCCCACAAATTATTACCCAATTCTTATGTGAGTACTGAAGTGAATTAAAAATAAATACCCCACAGCGTTTCTACTCTTCTCCAGTATTCCATATGCTAGGAACTCATTGTGCTTTAAGAAAATGAAACATATAGCAGTAGGAAGACAGACAACCTGACAATAAAGATAAGCAAAAAAAAAAAATTGCCAGTTGGATGCCATGGATGACAGTGGTTAAATCTGCTCATGATTCTAGACATTTATGATAGAAGAGGCACTACCTCTAGTTGCTTCTGTAATGGTGATCCTTGTTATTTCAAGAAAGGGCTCTTTGAAGCTGATGAATTCAGTTCCCAGAAAAAGACCCAGGACTGATGTTGGGGAATAGGAGCATTTCCTCCCCACCATGAACTGCACTCTCAGAGGCCCAGCCATCCAAGGCAGGATGGTTTCAATCACTCCTGCCACCCAGTCATCGCTGACACTTCTTGGCAGCCAGCCTGCCTCTAATGGAATGTGTCCTGCAGCTGGGAATTAGGTCATCAGTAATTCACTTAATAGCATTTTATGAGCTGGGCTCTGACACAAGAAAGTGGTCTGGCCTTACCAGCAGGAGCTTTCCTTGATGTGAGGGGCAGGAGGGAGAAGAATTTACCATTGTGAATAATCAGACACTACATTTCCAGAAAGTAATGGGTGAGAGTAAGAAAATCTAGCTGTTCCTGCAAACCCTCTATGTGATCAGGCCAGACACATTATCTTGGGCAAGTCACTTCTTGTTTCTGGACTTCAGTTCCTCTACAGTCTCATCCAACTTTAAAATAGTGGGCTTCTGACTCTGAGGGACTGTTTATGGAAGTTAGATGATGCAGGACTTTTCGGGTCACCTCTGCCCTTCCCTGATGGTGTGCTATAGAAAGGAAGATGGATGGCCCACCTCTTCCGCCACTAGTATGCCCTGAAAAGAAAAGCTCTGATTTGTAGAGTGTGTTAATACCCCCAGTTTAAGTATACTTGACATGGCTGATTTCAAGCTGTCAATGGTTTATTAACTAGCTAGCAACATTTCTAAAAACTGAACAATTGGCTCTCATGAGCTGGTATGAGCCACTCCAGCACACCACTAGTTCTCTTCCACCTAGAAAGAGCAGTAGTAGTCTCTCAGATAGTCTCTCACATAGCTGGAATGTCCACACACTAACATATGTAGCATATACACCCTTGTTTTGGTTTTAGATGAAAAGATATTTACAACTTCTCCTGTTTGGTTCTACTCTAGCTGCTATTCTTAATTTATTTGAATCCTTCTCAGAAATATGTGACCTCTCACTAGGAAAAGGTCCATACTCATACAGTGCATCACCTGAATACCCTTTTCTTCTGCCTCAGCTCTGACTGCTCCAAGGAATGTTCAGGAAACCATTTAACTTTTTTTTTTTTTTTAATTTTCTTGTGACCCCTAGGAATCCTTCTGTTGAAAAACCCAATATGTGTGTGTCTCATGAATTGTTCAGAAGGTTCACTGTTATACAGGCTTAAAAGTTGAAAATAATTACTAGAGTCCTTCCTTCTTTTCACTGAATGTGAGAGAAGTCCTTCTGTTTCTGGGTCCTGGAACTTTCATCTTCTAGTTCCAAGAAAATTGAGATGATTGGGGCTGAAATAAGTACCTGAAATGGTGATGGATAAAAATATGAGTCAGTTTCATTTTATCCCCTTATTTGAATAGTGTGTATAGAAAATATTCAATTAACAACTATCTACTGAGCATTTATTGCATGAACTCAGCACTGCAAATTATTGTAAAATATAAGAGAAAGCTTAAACTATGATACCAGCCTTCAAATTTATAATCTGGTTGGGGAAACAAGATTAACATGCACAAATGAATGAAAATCAGTTAACAATGTTGTATAATCAAGTGTTTAATGATGTGACACAAATTCTAAATGAAGCAGGAGTTTAGAGAAAAGTAAAATTACTCAAAACAAGGGTTGTCCAAGAAAACTAAATGACAGCAACGGGGCTTAAGCTGCCCTTGATGTGAGGGTGGTGCTTACATAGTCAGGTAAAGGTACAGCCAGGACAGGCTGGAGGAATTGCATTTAAAGGGTTGATAGCAAGAAGCTGGAAGGAAGCAGAAACAGGAAGTGGAAGGTGAAGAAAAAAGTGAACCCCCTGGCCTATATTTGGAGTCCAGTATGTATGTGAGTGTTTTGGGGGTGGGAGGAGGGGTGTGAGGCCATGTACAAATGGACACCGGCCAGCTCACATATGACAGTAGGGCTCTGACCTACAACCTCTACAATAACCAGTTCAGGAAGCCAAACCACAAACTCTGCAGCAATCAGCCCGGAACAGTCAGGACTTGGTCAATGACTGCCAGCTTCTCTGATTTTTTGCCTCCACCCCAGCCTGCTTCCAATTGAGGACCAGGGAGAGAAAGCCACATATGCTCCCCAAATCAGTCACATAGAGTACTCCGCTTCCAGTTAGTCTGCATCCACCTTCCCATGCCAGCACCCTCCAGTAAGAGCACACCTGAAACCTTCCCCTTTTTTTACTGTCAAGCTTCCTCACTCTCCTGCCTGCCTTTGAGTTTCTGCCAAACACAGGGATGGTGGCTGAATCTCTTGCTACATAGCATGCTCTTAATAAAGAGTCTCTGTTTGTTCTCATCTGGGTGGTTTTTGTTTATTTCCACAGTTGGAGAGGAGTACACCCATGATAGTTTTGTCTGTCTCCTGTTATAATGTGAGTACACACACACGCACGCGCACACACACTCTTCCTACTACCTTTCCTCCTTCCCTCCCACTACCTACACTTTTTATAGGCTTTCTTACCAATCTTCTTAGTATGCCCATAAAAAAGACAGATTTCAAGGGAGCTATTACCTCCATTTCAGAGATAAATAGAATGAGGTGACCTGGGTAGTCTGTGCTGAGAACATTTTTACATGTCCTTTAGACCTAAAGTAGGGTCTGAATGACTCAATTCTATCCTGACTTTTGACTCTGGTTAACCTTTTTCTCAACAAATGGCCTTTTGTTATTATTCTTTTAATAATGATCCCATGTATTAAAAGGTTTGGTTTAATAATCATTAAATAATAATTAATATTTTCTAGTATATTTTAACTTAAGACATCTGAAATGGTTGATCAGAGTTTCTGATCAATACGAGATAACCAACATTGCTGTCATGCTAGATAATATATTTCCAGTCAAATCAGAGAACACAAATGTTATAAACAGTCAGTGCTACATGATCTATAAATATATGGATTCTATTAGGTCTTTTTGAAATTCTGAAAATAGCTCATCAGACTCCATCTCCATTTGTACTTTACAGGATTTATTATGGTGCTGGGAATCCCAAATTGGGAACAACCCCTTGGGTGATATTATAATAATTTTATCATGATTTTACCAGTTCCTGAAAGCCCAGACTGTTACTCCATGTTCCAAAACCCTAAGGCAAATTACCTTCTGGGCTTTACAGGTAGAATTTGATCATTTTGGATATTTAAAGGAATTTGACACCCCTACCTAATTTATATTAATGGACTGGAAGTTGACAGGTAGCTAGCAATGAAATTTTCTGATTCAGCCTCATCTTCTCTATGATCACCATATGATCAAAGAGCTGGAAGCAGTGAGGTGGGCAGGCAGATTTAGCTTGATTATGCTGAAACTCTCCATACTGCTTTCAAATTAAACTCTTGGGTCTGATTCTTATGGTTGTAAACTTAGAAACTCAGTTTTTTAGCTCATTCTTGAGAAATTATGCCTTGGTAAATTTAATCACCACCCCTCCATTATATGTTCTTATCTTACCTTGAATGTTTCCTTCATTGTACTTACTCCCAGAACACTGATGGCACCAGCAAGAAGTCTCCAAATCACTCCCAGGAAGGGGATATTACTTTAGAAAGTGTGTCTTGTTGATGATGACTTCCTTCCATAAAATATATCTTGTTAAGTGCAGTCACAGGGGCTGGGCCTTCCTCAGGGACCTTGTTTTCTTACTTTGCTCAATTATCTATTGCCATAAGTCTGGGGGATGTATTTTGGGGCCTATAATAGTTTAGGTGAGCTAGTCTGTTGTAACAAACATATCCAAATTGCACAGTGGTTTCACACAACGAAAGCTTTTTTCTTGTTCATCCAACAGTCCAAGATAGGTATTCCTCATCAGCAAATAGCTTTCTCCATGTGGTAATTCAGGAACCCAGGTTTCTTCCACATTGTTGCTCTGCCATCCTCTAGGAGTTTGCCATCTTCCATTGCTGAATACACTTGGGAGAGAGAGTATGAAGGGAGCATCTGCTTCTTAAAATGCCTTGGCCCTGACATGGCACATAGTCCTTCCATTCATTCTGTTTGTGAAAACTAATGCAAGGGAGACAAAGAAATTTAGTCTATCTACAAGCCAAGGTGGAGAAGAAAATGAACATTTGATGAGCAGTTAGCAATCTCTGCCTGATGTATTTGTAGTCTCTGCCTGCTTCTTGTTATCCACTAAAGACATTGAGATATGAGTGGAATTGCAAAGAAGCCATAATAAGCATGATCTTCCTTTTCCTGGTCTCACTAACTTATTCAGCAGGTAATTGTCACTATATTTTTCAGGAGAGAAGAATTGCAGTTTGTCAATTATCTCTAATTTTCTCTAGTTTGCTAGATTAAGAAGAAGATGGCTATCTCTGGTGTTGAATGACCTCAGCCATGGCCGCTCTCTGCTACTGTGACAGCTGCTCTTGGCAGAAGCTCCCTTTGGATCAACCTGCCTGTCCTGAGGCCCTCCAGCAGTAAAAAATCTCAGGGCTTTAGGCTCTACCTCTTGAGGGCCAACCAACTCATGGCCTCTGGGGCTTTAGATTCTCCCAGGACCAGCTACAGCTTAGGGCCCTACTTTAGTGAATAACAATATAATGGAGCAGGCAGAGCATCTGTCCCTGATTGTTCTTGAAATCATAAAATCGCAGGCCTATCTTCCCTTCTTCCCTTGAACTTTCTGTCTGTAGGCATGCCTTAGTTAGCAGTCTGGGGAGAAAGAGATTTGATAACCAGATTCTCTCTAAGTTCTAAATGATTGTCAAGAGCCTGATATGCCATTGCTAGTAGAGAGATGTTTACTGTTTAAAAACAGATACTCTCTAATGATGGAATACAGGCGATGTGAAAGATGGACAGCATGCTATACTAAATAAAGTTGTTTCTCTTTATTCCTCAGATTACTAGCTTAGGATACCACACATGTTTTCTGCGTGTGAGGAAGACCTTGCATGCAATCATTCATTTAGTGGTTCACTTATTTATCCATTCTACACATATTTTTGAGCACTTACTATATTTCAGGCACTGGAGATATAAAAGTAAAGACAGATACAGTCCTAGTTGTTACGTAAGATGCTGTTCAAGGAAGCCCTGGGTCCCAATAAAATAAAAAGTTTCAGTAACGTGTGGATTATCCAGGCGCTTCTGAACAGCTCCATCTCTAAGCTGCGCAGGTTGTTTCTATCCTATCTCCTTTGTATCCCTCTACGCTTCATTGCACAGACTTTGGAGTAACCCAGAGAATCATTTTCCCGAGAAAGCCGGCTTTAGTCTTAAATAAGTCAACATATTTAAAGCACTTAGCAAGCTTCCAAAACAGCAGATCAGACTATTAAATGGTAGCTATTATTAATGGTAGCATTATGCTCTTTAGGAAATTGCAGGGAAAATATTGGTCCAGCTGACAATTTTGAATTGCTTTTGTTCTTGGAAAAGCATGTTGGACAGCATTACCTCTCATGTGTGTCTATTGAGCTCTTCAAATCACTTCTATAATTCCTTACCTCAGGCAGTAGTCATCAGTTGCTTCTGGACAGAGGCACGAGGTCAGCAGACTTGAGTTTGTCAAGTGTCACAATGCGGCTCACTCACGTCTGGGTTATTTAATGAATTGTGTTGGAAAGAATGGTAAATATGTGTGGTAGAAGCACTGGCAATATAGAACAGGGATGCCCCCAGTGTCTGGCAAGTACAGCCATGCACTGCTCCTATCATTCCCCGGGATGACCCTGTAGGACATGGAACAGGACAAAGGATCAGAGACTATGAGATGGTGAGGCTGGAGAACGAAACTGGTGTTTTTGCTCCTATTTCTATATGCTCCATCTCCCTCTGTGTTGTACCTGCCTCTGTACACAACAAGAAGGACGCCTCTAAATAAATGATTCATGAGGTTTACAACCTCGACGTGAAGATGCAATGCAATTATCATCAAGGATTGGAATCATTGATCAATCTAAGTATTCAGTGAGTCCTCATCTATGTCCAGAGCTGCATGGGGTGCTGTGGAAGGAAGCAAGAGAAATTTACAATGCCGTTTCGACCTATAAAGAATTTATAACCTACATGTGGAGACAAGGCACACACTCAAAACATTTGCAGAACAATTAAACTTTAAACTGTCTGGCACTGATGAGAATAGCAGTTTTAAGCTTTAGCCTGGCCTGGTAGCCACCTGCAGGAGCACCCTGTGGGACGGCAGTGCAGCATGGGTTTGTAGCACAGCAGACCTAGATTCAAAGTCTTCTGTGCTATTTAATAAACTGTATGACCTTGAGCAATACATTTAGTCTGAAAACTTCAGAGGCTTGATCTGTAAAACGAAGACAATGCTTTCTCCTAGGGTTTCAGTGATGATTCAGTGAGTTAAAATACATCGACTTCCTGGCACATAATAGATGCTCAAAAAATATAGGTGTCCACCCCACATCTACATGAACATCCCACAGAATCTCAGAGAGAAAGTGTTTAAAACTAGGCACATCACCTCCTCCCCATCTCCCCACACAGGGGATTGATTTTCTCTCTGACTTCCAATTTCTTCAACATTTCTGTTTACAGCAACACCTGATGTCTAGTCATCAAGGCCTTAACCTTCACATCATCTTTGACTCAAACTCCCTCACCTCCACTGCTAATCTGTTTCAAAGTTCTGTTTGTCCTTTACTTCAGTATCTCTCTAATCCAGAGATTCTTAACCTAGTGTCCTGAAGGGGCTGCCGAGGCCTGTGAATTATTTAACAGTTTACGGGAAGAAAGGCCATAATTTTCATAAATTCTTAAATGGGTCTTGACTCAAAAAGGTTACATACCACAGTGATTCCCTTCGTTCTATTTCTTCTGCTATGATGTAGTTGCAGAGTTTTTTATTTTGTTTTGTTTTGTTTTGTTTTTTACTGTTTTTCTGCCCAACTACAATAGCCTCCTAAGTCATAATCTTCCAATCTGATTCGTTCTTCATACCACTGCCATAGCTATCTTAAAACTTAGTTTTAATCAGGCCGTTTCCCCAACCAACAATTTTTAACACTTCCCAATTTCTTTCAGATAAACTAAAGATTCATAACTTTGCTATCTAAGGCTACCTTTGGAACTTTTATATTCTGTCACTCTTTCCACATACTCTTTGTTCCAGTAAAATCAATTGCTCACTATTCTTTGAATGTACTAAAAAAATAAAAAATAAAATTAACTGGGTCTCTTGAAATGTAGAACATTAGGGAAAAAATGAACAGCAAATATCAGTGGACATAAAATGCAGATTTTCAAAAGATTCATTACAAAGTTTCACTCCAAGATGCTCCCGTTCACACATACCTTGGTACTCTATACTCCACGCATAATTCATTATAATCTGAGTTAGAGAGTTGAGGTATAGGCCTGCCCTAGAACATCCACGGTTAAAAAAAACAAAAAAAGAAAAGAAAGAAAAGAAGAGGCAACCTGTGTTGCTATTTAACATAAAATCCCCAAAGAATTTCTTTTAAGTCTAAATTTGTTGACCAGAGCTCCTCTGCTTGCAGCAGTGCCCTGCATTCTTTGGCAGATGAATAGCCTGTAGTAGACCATGTGTGGGTGGGTGCTCAGTTCTGCAGCCACCACCCCTTTCTGCAAGTGCCCTCACCTATTTCATCCACAGGGGTACACCACATGCCAGCAGCCACTTTTGCACCATACTGTGCCCTTACTCCTAATCCTGACTGGACAATGAGCTTTACCTGACTCAACCTGGGTCAATTCCATTTCCTCCTCAGGTATTTAGAATTGGAATAGAAAGATTGTGAGCCAGTTATGACATGTAGCTGGAACTCTAAGATGTAAATGTAAGAGCTGTTATGGGGATGAGAAAAGCTCTTCTGCAGTGAGAATGAAGAACAAAGCAGATAATCTGAAAAGAAGAAGAGAAAAAAGAGGTGTTCTGATGGCTTTTCAGTTCCTGGTCTCACCTTCCAGAGGTCTGGTTTCCTCCCTTTCTTGGGTTCCCTGAGAGAAACTCCTCTACCTGTGCAGATCCATGCCCTTCCCACTTTTTTTAATGCTTAAATTAACTTGACTTGGTGTCTCATACTGGCAACCAAAGATTCCTAACTAATACAATAATCTGATTCCAGACTACCTCCCTTTTTTCCTTCCTTCCTTCCTTCCTTCCTTCCTTCCTTCCTTCCTTCCTTCCTTCCTTCCTTCCTTCCGTCCGTCCGTCCTTCCTTCCTTCCTTCCACACACATCAATTCAGCATCTACTATGCACCAAACACTTCTCTGCTAGCCTCCTTGCAGGAGCTTATAGAGAAAAAGAGGTAATTATTATGTAATAAAGGATGTCCTCTGTTGGACATATGCACAACATAGATGGACACAGCAAATAAATGTAAGTTGAAGGGAGGGATTGTAGTCATTCTGAAAGTAAGTGGTACCTTAACTAAGCCTGAGCCAAGGCTTTATCAAGTAAATGAAGAAAGGGTTCCTGGGCAGAGGGACCAAAGTGTGTGCGGGTGTGGAGGCAAGCAGAGCACGATGCTTTCTGGGAACTGCAAGTTATTTCTCATTGTATGTGAAAGCCCTGGGCCACATATGGAGAGTCTCATCTACCATGCCATGGAGTCTCTTTCTAGGTGACAGAGGAATCACTGAACATTTTAAGCCACAGATTTAAGACTTTATTTGCAATAGCTCAAGCACACCAATTTTGGATGGTATGTTCCAATCTCATCAAGCAGAATCATGTCAAATAGCTCTTGTTATTCAATGCTTTAGGATTCAGGTGAAATTATGCCTCTGCCTCTCTGGAATAATCATTTTTTGGTACACAGTTAAAGCCCTGTTCTTCTGTATTTTACCAATTGCTTAGTTTATGGTTCTCTCTTTGTCTCTCTCTATCTCTCTTCATACACACCTATATCTTTAATTCTGCATTTTAATATCTCTCATGATTTATCTCAACACAAATCATTTTTTAATTCATTTTTACAGTAATTATTATAATTAAATTTTAATAGTAACCACATAGCAACTAATCTCATATAATTAAAAATGATATAAAGCTGGAGGGAGATAAAATATTTTACATGTCTAGTAAGGATCCAAAGGATCTCCACAAACCAGAGTGAATACTGGACTCTAAGAAAATCTTGGTAATAGTGATAAAATGTAGGTTTCTACACTTGGGTCTTAAAGCCAAGCACCCTACAATAATATGGGAGATGGTCAAAGCAGGGGGATTTTTTATTATCTCTAAGCTCAGTGGAAGTCATGCTGTGGACTTCCCCAAAAGCAGCAATGGTCTTGGGGTCCATTAATGGACATATACCTGTCTTAAACGCAGGAGCCAATGCTTCCACCATGATTGATCCCGGTCCGATGATATGAACAATGTTGGGTTCATTTAGACCCACCATACTTTAGGAAAGATATAGGAAAATCTTTACATGGTCAGATAGCTGTGACTGAGGGGACTCAAAAAAAGGGGGTATTTGTGATATTTAGTTTAAAGAAGATTCATTTGTTTTAAAATATGTGGACAGCTGTAATGTGGAAGAGGAAGAGGGGTCAGACTGTTCTTTATGGCCCTAAAAGAAAGAAGTAGGACCAATGGGGTGGGTGTGGGGAAATATATGTAGATAGATTTTAGTTTAGAATAAGGAGCAGTTTCCCAAAGGGTAAATCTGTCTGATGACAGTATGAGCTTCCTCAGAGAGGGTAATAATTCTTCTCTTTAGTAACTCTGTTTAGTTTAACTCTTCATTCCATGCTACCGTCAACAACACTTACTCAGTTCTCCACTGTGACATCACAACAAAGCACATAATCCAATCCTTGATATGAAGAAACTTGTCAACCAGGAAGCTATATATAGAATATATATGAGTATATGAGTATATTAAAGTCTAAGCTTTAGCTACAGAGAGATCTATACCTGAGTTCCAGTACTGCCATTTTGTAGACTAATCACCCTGTTCAATTAATGTGCATGTGTCGATTGCATGCTATGTGCAAGCCATTGCAGGATGTAAGTTTATTGAAGCCAGGGACCATGATATTTTGGGTATCCTTTACAGCACCTAAGCTAGATGGGTCTTCCAATAGCAGTGGATTGATGGAGCAGAAGAACCTGTAAATGCTGTGGTGATTCAAAGACTAAATAAAATATAGTCAGCAACAAATTTTAGGAAAGTTGTGTCATGTTAAACATTCTTGGTAATTTTAAAGTGTGTCTTAATGAAAGGAATTATATTGAACTCATCCATCCTGACTGCAGAGTTATACCAACGGCTGACTAAGCCCACCAAGAGTCACCCATAACTTAGCAAGCAGTGAGCCTGATAAAAAGAACTGGAGGATTAAATATTTATGCCTTCCAAAGTCCTAAGGAAAGGGAAGGATAATATATAGTTGCACAAATTAGATTTCCTGATAAGAAATCAATCATATCATTAATCTCTTATTAGAACCTACATGCTACAGGCTAAATCTTCATTCTCAGATTGATGTTAAACACAGACATCTTTGGGGGACTTATGTAGAATCCAAATTAGGTTGAGATTGAAAAGCCTAAACTCCTTAGTTATACTAGCTTTGTGACCTTGTCCAGGTTACTCACTCTCCATGTGTGAAATGGCAATAGCAATATTTTCTAAATCATAGGGTTGTTGAAAGGATTAAATGAGAAAATGAAGGTAATGATTTTTCTTAGCATAATTCCAGGTGTATGGTATGGGTTTGATCCATGCTTACTGTTTTAGGTTTTGTTTCTTTTTTGATCTGTTATTATCCTCCCTCTCTCCTGTTGCAATACTTACACTTACTTAAAGTCATGGAACTTTAGAACCCAAAATGTGATTACAAGTCACCTAATGGCTCATTCATTTTGTAGAAGAATAAATTGTTTATACTTACATGCATTAGTCGAATCTGTGTCTCAGGGGCATAACCAAGGATAGAACAACTTTTTACTACATCATACTGTCTGTGAACCAGAACCATATTTTTTGTTCTGCGTGTTTATTAAGTACTATTAATACTTAATAAAGTATTAAACACTAAACTAAGCTCTGGGGATTAAAAACAAAAAAATGATAATCTAACTCCTTCTTGGGAAGTACTCATTGGGCAGATGGGGAGGGACAGAGGTATAAATCCATTAAAATACAATAAGATACAGCAGCTGATACAGAGGTGTGCAAAGGGAGCTATGAGACAATTTGACTCCCTCAGAAAGTTTGGGTTTTAACAAGTCTTTTTCATAGATCCCAGGAATTCTTTGAAAAGCCACCTGTTATCATGGTTTTCAAGCAAAATACCCATTGCCACACAATTAGTCTCTACCTGTGTGTGTCTCCAAATATGTGCACAGGTACACATGTACTCACAGTTGTTCTCTTTCTCCCACAAATGGTAGTTTACTGTACATATTGTTTTGTACTTTGCTTTCTGCCCTTAAAAATGTTTCTTGGAAATCACTCTCAGATTTATATTGCTTTCAGCATTTTGCTATAATAAAAACAATCATGCAACAAATATTTCTGTACACATTATATTTTGTAGCAATAATTCCAAGAAATGGGATTACCAGGTCAAAGGATAATTGCTTGGAATTTGGTAGATATTACCAAGTTGCATCGCCCTGCACGCCAACCAGCAACGTGTGAGAGTGTCTGTTTCTCCACATTAGCATTGGCTATTTATTAGCATGTCTCCACTGCTTTTAAATAACTTAATTATCAGACATTTAATTCCTATCTATGACCCTGGATCTGTTTTTGGCTGATGCTGAGTCACTGAAACATTATGGTAAATTTTAGGAAGCAGGCACTCTTAATGCGATTCTCACATATTTGCTTTTTGGAATTTTAGAAACAACTGACTCATTTACATTTTTAAAATCACTTTGGCATTTTGTTTAGGATAGCATTACACTTATAGATATATTGGGGAAATTAGTCATCTTGGTAAAATCTAATCTCTTTATCTAGGAACATGGCATCACTCTCCTTTACTCAAGCCTTCTTTTATTCTGTTGATAAAGTTCTTTCTTTTTTTCATCAAGGTCTTGCACATTGCTTAATTTTATTTTGGTTAGTCCATATTTAGTTTTTTTTATTATTATGACTATATGAATATGCCTTACTGATGAGCTAACGAACTGTTGTCACATTTTATCTGAATACAACTTTTTTTACTTTTCTGGAGCTGTCAGTTGCCTCATATATATACATTTTTAATATGGTAAGCTGTCCACTGGCCAAGTCTGCTCACATTCTCCAATGACTCTATTAAACATCTCTCAATTGTCCATACGTTCCAACCTGTCAGATGTCCTAGCAGTTCCAATTTTTTAAATTCTGCTGATATGTCTCCTAGAGTGCAGGGTCTTCCTACTGCAATCAGACTTGCCGCACCCTCAGTCTGCTGCAGAGCCACACCCTGGGCCTTCCCTTCCTGGTTACCCTGCGGATGGCCTCTGCCTCTGCACCAAGGCCGCCCTGTCTCCTGGATCTGTGTCTTCTTCATTCTTTATCTCCCACTCTGGTAGAGTATAGCCTCTAGTAGCTGCATGAAGAGAGTTTTTCTTCTCCCCTCAGATTCAATTGCTACTTTGGCTTGGTAAATAATTCTAGGCCAAATGTGCTCAAAATGTCAAAACCAGGTCCCTATTATTTGCCAGGGTTTTGTGTGTAGTACTAAGGAGACTGAATCTATTCTTTGTGATCTATTTTTCTGTTTGGGAACTTTGAGGGTCTTGTTTTTACTTCTAATGTTTGGAATTTCCATGGTGGGAGTATCTTTTTATTCAATTACTGTGCCGGGATTCAGTGGGCTTGAAACTCAAAGTCTTCATTTTAGAAAATGTTCTTGTATTACTTCTTTGAGAAATTGTTTCTTATCATCTCCTTTTTTCTTTTTCTGGGACTCTTACTAATTAGATTTCGGATCTCTTGGTGTGATAAAGTGAGAGTGGACTCGTTCAACAAATGCTAAACTAGATGAATTATATTATTAAATTTAATAATTACATTATTACATCTTTTTTATGAAAGGCACACAGAAACAGCATATTCTATAATGATAACATGGAATTTGTTAACACCAAGAGATGGTTCAATACCAGAAGTATTGATATGTGTGCTTTAAGGGTTTTAAATATATGCATATGATATGCATAGTAATTAAATCGACTATGGAGGCATACTGGCCTGGGTTAGAGGGTAGCACTACCCCTTACTACCTATTTAAACTCTCTGAATAGGTTTTCAGTCATATCTGTAAAATGAGGATGATAATGGTACTTGTGACATTTAATTGTAATGTATAAATGAGAAAATATGCTTAAAGAAATTTATACAGTATCTGGCATATAGTAGGTACTCAATAAACATTATACGTTGTTACTGATGGAATGGGTTATCAAGGGGAAGTTGACAATATTCAGAGCACTTTGCCCATTAGAATTTGATTTCATAGAGAACTGCCATGTGTTTCTTTAAACATCCTGCTGTTACTCTGTAAGACATGAACACTGTACAAAATGGGCCCTTTGTCTGACTTTAGAATAGCATGTCTTGTATTCTTATGTCTCAGAAAACCTTTTTTTGTTGCCATGCTGATGAATAGCTCAAGCAGTTTTTTATCAAACTATGTGATTTAGTCATCCCAGTTAGATACTCATTTAACCTGTGAAGGAAAATGAGTAACCAAAGCAAGAAAGATGGACACAAACAGAGGGAAAAACAGATATAGTGGGAACCAAGACCAAGAGCAGGAAACTAGAAGAAGAGACTTGAAAGAACCACTGCGTTGAGATGCTGTTTTAGTAGAAAGGTTCCATCAGTGTGATAAGTGGTCTTCCCTGGAATACTCCCAGAAGCAGTCTCATGGGCCCATGTGATTAGAGATAAAATTGAGAAGGCTGTTGGAGAGGGAGGCACAAATCCACGTTCCATGATACAGCTAAAACCAAGAGAGAGACGTATAGGCTGCTGCTGGCTGCTACCTCCATGGTGTACGGAGCAATGGTTTTTTCAGGAAAGCATCTTGTTGATAGCAAGAAATGTTAGTTTTTATGCCTATGGGCCATTCACTGAGTAGCTGCGGAGCATCTTCAACCATACCCCTATGCTTACACATCTGTCTAAGATTCCATGCGCCTTGATTCTGTTGTCTAGTTATCTGGTTGCCCTGGCTTATTATGTTCTCTCTGAAATCAAGGTTAAGAGAAGGGAGAGACATGAACTATGGGATGGCTTCTGACTCCTGATTTAGAGTGGTGTGGTGTTGACATTAGCTTACTCTATCATCCCTGAAGTTTTTGAAGTACTTAGTTTCTAATAGGGTTTAGTGGCAAAAGTAGTGACCTAGGAAAATGGATAGAACTGTTTTTTAGCCATGGTTCTGCCAATTGTTCTGGGGTATCTCTCAATATCTCCAAGACTCCACTTTCCATATTTGTAAAATTATTTTATTCATCTAGATGGATGGTTCTTAAGCCCTTTGGGTTGAGCATCCTTTGAGAATCTGATAAAAACCACAGATCCTCCCCCTTTTAGAATTATGGTTGTTGCAGTATTACAGATTAGCAAGAAGGGGCCACGCACATGCAGGCATCCTCTGCAAACGAGACTGGATTTCTAACTTATTATTCAAAATTACAAAATATTTGAGAGATGAGCTGGCCACATAGAGCATGAGCAGATGCATTCGATCTCGGTGCAGTTTTTCTTGGGCCGAGGTGTCTAACAGGGGGCTGATGACACTATTTGTACAAATATGGATCTTACTTGATCCAAGAGGGGAAATTCCTGCTGTGTAACTTTTTTTTATATTCATGGCTTGTGTCACCATTAATAAACTTATACTAACAGCCTGTGAGCTTCCAGTGAAAGAAATTTTTTACAGAGTGGTGTTTTATTCTTGAATCAGATGGCATCAGCTAGGTAGCATCCTTCTCTAGGGAAAAAACAAAATCGGTGTTCTGATTTCCATTTCCAACTTTCTAGCATTCCAGTAAATTATTTCTATTCACACAAACATACACATACACAATTTGGCACGTAATTTCAAAGGATTTACAGACATCTCCCCCTGCCACTCATCCCATGCACTCCAGGTTGAGTCTTTGATCCAGAAGATCTTTATGATGCTTCTGACCTCTAAAATGTCATTGTTCTAAGCAAGGCATTTTCCTCATCACCAATATTCCTTCAGACTACAGTGGGAGGATTTTGGGGTGGAATGAATGACTTTCATCTTTATAGCTTCCAGATCAGTAATATAACATTTTCTTCTTGAACTATTTTTTCCCCCTGTTTTAATGGCAAAGTTGACAAAGTCTTGCAGCTACCATGAAAAGTTCAGAATGACTTCATCTCTCACTCTTGTTCACATTAGGGATTATAATGTTCGTAAATAATATTTCTAAACTACAAGGCGAAAGATTTGGAGGAGTCATTCTATGCTGACTTCAGCTGAGAGTGAATTAAATGTTTGTACTGTGGTTCATCTCTCTACTTAATTTAAGCTACCACTCTCTTAAGAGAAGTGAGATAGCCTACCTTTCATGTTTCATCTGAAATTTCATCTCTGCAAATTCTTATTTAACCAGAAATTGGTTTCATGTTCAGGGCCACTGTCATTATCATTTCATTTCATTTAATACTATTCACCTAAGCATCCAGTGGTGCCCTTACTGACCTGTTTAGCCATTCATTCCAAAGATAATTTATAGGAATGGATAACATTTACTGAGCATTTACTGTGTGCTGGGCACTGTGTTAAGCACTTTGTAAATACCACCTCATTTAATCCTATTTTGATTGCTTCTTTTCAGGGATCTGGAAGTCATATTCTGTTTAACCATGATTTTGAACCACAGGTCATAACTTTGCAAGAAGGAAATGTATTTCATTTTCCTGAAGCTCTGGGGTCACCTGCTGCTGCTACGGCTCTACTCCTGTGGTTAGTAAGGAAATGGAGCTAAGGACAAAGGCCAGGCAGCAGTTGTGTGGAAGGCAGAATTACTGGGTTTCTGAAAGGTACCAAGAGGGACTACTCTGACCCGTAGCTAAGGATTTTGGAAAACTGTAGAGGAGGAGAAGGATCAGGAATATAAAAATTGAGTGCCTTCTAAGTATCATGCTTAGTAATATATGCTTCTCTGCATTTCATCCTCACTTTACTATGGGAAATGGGTGAGGCTCAGACATGTCACATGGCTAATGCCTGTGGAGCTGGGGTACTGAGTAGGCCTGTTAGCCTTCAAACTAACACTTTTCCCACTGCCTCACGATGAAGACAGGAAAGAGGAGAGAGAGGCATAGTGGGGAGGGGAATCATACTTTGACAAAAGCAACGTGAACATCAGGAGTTGAGATTGATAGACCAGATCTGTTGCTCAGAATTCCTAACTTGAATACTGGGTTGGCAGGAGGCTGGATTAAGAACCTGGTAGGAAAAATTAGGTGTTAAGCAGAAAACAGACTAATAATAATAATAATAATAATAATATACTCCATTTACCAGCTGAAATATTACTGTTTCAATCGATTATTTTAGACTGTGAGCCACATTCTTTCATAATATATGCTGTAAACCATTTTGAGCAGCTGATTATTTTTTTTTATTCAAAATGCATGTAAGTGTTTTCTTACTTAAGAATTTAATCACATGTATTCACAGTATGATAAAACCTGTTAGCCAGTTTCTGAAAATTCTTTTGCCCTCAGCAAAGCAAGTCTTTCCAGGGAGGGAGACTCTTACTATCATAATTTAAGGTCTTCAAATCAGAGGGATGAGAATCATGTTAATTAAGGAAAACCCCCAAGGCTTCCCCAACAGCTGGTTTGCTTGCAAGTAGGAAAGACTAAAAATGAATCAGAGAAAAAGAGTTTCCACAATTTTTAAAATAACTTGATATATTTAGAAGTGTGATTCTGTGTGGGTTCTTGTGCAAATGCAGAAAATCAGAGAGCTTGTGTGAGAAAGTTTTAACTATGTTGCAATTTTCAGAATCTTCAAATATCAGATGAAATACATGGCATAGTTCTATAGTTCTACATGTAATGTTCTATTATGCCTGATTGTGAGCTCCATATTGGCATAGCAATGCATGAAAGTAAGATTTAATATTTTTAAATTCAGGAAATACAGCTGCCGTGTGTACAGACATGATAAGGAGGTATATGATACTGTGTGCTATTTTAGAAAGATGCACGCATCCTCTTTTCCCTTCTATAATCTGTGGTGGTATTTGGAGGTTTGTCCAGGGAACAACAGGTGGTGCCTGATGTTGAAAGCTGAAAAGCAGTTGCTATGGAAACCAGATGCAAATTTAGATCTATGCGTCCACTCTTCATTGCATATAGAAAAAAAATGTTATAATAGAAATAAAAAAAGCTGAAATATGATTCACATTCACATCTTCTGAGTCCTAAAATATCTGCCAAATACTGTGAGATGTTGAGTAAGTTACAACTTCTCAACCTCAGATTCCAGTAAAATCTATAAAAATGATGGAATTAGAGAACATTTCTAAGATTCTTCATATTTCTTCATTTTTCTAAATTTCCTCTTCTAAGTATACATCTCAAATAATAACAAATCTATTTTTTGAGTATAAAAATTCTATCAATGTACTGATAATGAAAAATAATATTTAAAATACTGGGTGGTTATTATATATAATTTATAAAATACACAAAAGTAAAAAGAAAAAAAAAATCAAGTCACTTATGGTCCCAAAACACAGAGAAAATAACTACTAATATCTTTTCTTTGAATCTTCTTTTATAGGATTATTTAATGTATTTGAGATTATATTGTTTGTACATTTACTATAAATATAGGGTGTATATATATTTTTCATTTAACAGGATATCATAGGCCAATACCACATTAAAAATATTTAAAGAGCATTATTTTAATGACAGCATAATATATGATTACATAGGTAGGACTTAAGGTACTTAACCTTTTTTTTTTTAACAAATCACGTGTTTGAATTCTTGTTAGTATATATAACGCTGTAATGACTGTATCTGTGCATAAACCTCATCCACATTTTAGATATATGCCTATAATAGAAGAGCTGGAAAAGAGTACAAATTCTGGATTAATGTATACTACTTTCTACTTATTACATATGTATACAAGTGTATTTATATGTATACGTGAATATATATAGAGAGAGAAAGAAAAACTTTTTAAGTTACAATCAACAGAAAACCAGTTACAACTGAGGGTAGTGGGTGGGAGAAAGTCTTTGGTCCATGTTACTGAAAAGACGGAGGGTAAGGCCTAACTTTAAATATAGTTTGACCCAGGGGTTTAAACAATGTTAATAATAACTAATGTTTATTGAGCACTTTCTATATGTCACTGTTTAGATACTTCATAAAATTATTTCATTTAACTATCAAAGCATCCTATAAGGAAAATACTGTTATGATTTCTATTTTACAGCTCTTTCTCTATTTTTTATTTCTGCTCTTTTTCATATGGCCTCATTTTCAGGCAGGTTCTCTCCTTCTAGCTGTTTCAGATTTATTCTCCAGGACCCAAATCCACAGGACGAATACTGCCCCTTTCCTTGTTGTTCAGGCAAAAGTTTCAGAATTAACCCTGACTCCTGGATTGGCCTTGGCCGATTTATATCACTGATCCAATCACTAGGGGACTGTGAGGGCCTGGTTGGCCAGACTTGGGCTAAACTCCCACTTACCCCTGGAGCTGGAAATGGAGTTAGCTGCACCAAAGCACATGGCCTCAGAGTGGGAATGGAATAATTCCCTCAAAGATAAACCAGGTACTGTTTGCAAAAGCAGAGTGAATGGAAAGCAGAAGGCCAATTCCACTACAGCAGCAAATTCCACTACAATGAGGACTCAAAAAATTTTGATTGTATTTAGGGAAAGGAAGAGTAGAAACCAGGTATGTGGGGGAAAAATGTCTTCCTGGTTCAAGTTTCTGAAGAGTAGTGATTATTACTTTTCACATTTATAGTACAGAGGACTAGTTTTAGTCTAAAAGAACTCTTCGGATGCCAGCCACACCTCAGAGAAATGTGCTTATTCTATGTGCAAAATCCAATATACATGTAAAAAAATTTAAAGAAACCCTAGTTTAAGTACTCTTTCCAGCTTAAACTACACACCATTATTTTCCTAAACCTGTGTGGTATGTCCAAGAAGCTATCTAGATAAAGGTTATTTTTCCCAACAATATGACAAACCTTATATCTTTGCTGCTTTTTTAGTGATTGGGGATGTGATATACACTGTAACTATTGTACAACCAGAATAATTAGCCACAACAACAATGGCTGCAGTACCACATTTCATTTACCAAATAAGTCTATTTATTAATCTTGATGTTTTTTGCTATGTAATGGAGGTAATGAAGCAAAGGAAAGAAAAAAAAAAGTCTGAGCTGTACATGGATTGCTATGGAAACAGCAGCTGGCCAATCAGTGGAGAGTAATCAAAATATATGCCTCCTCTCCTCTGCAGTCTTGATGAACTGATGTCCTGATACTGCAATCCTTTTGGTGTCACATACAGTGATGATTTTTTGACATCTAAATATATGTCACACGCCTATTATAAAAAAAAAATCAAACATATAAAGTTTTAGTCTTAAAATTTTTAACCTTTATGTATATACTTTCACACAGGCTATTATTTCTCCCTCCAAAATATTCCCTAAATTTTTTATACATCTTGTGCTTTCAATTCTTTTACTCTCCATTTCCTCACACCATCCAGCTCCCTTGTCTTCCCTCCTTTTTACTATCCCAAACCACCTTAGTCTAGTTGGCATTTAGCATTTTCCACAACATCGAGAAATATATAGACATGAGTTGATTTAAAACTCTGTTCAATTTCAGAGTTAATGAAGAAGATCAATTGAAAAATATATTCAGAAGAACTATAAGAGGGTTCAATTTTATATTTCCCTATTGAGTTCAGGAAATAAAAATAGATCTGTTTCTCAGGAAAGCTTGATAAAATGAATAAAGAAGGAAGTTAGAGCCTTTGGAAACATAGTCTAAGTTATAAAAATGAATAAATTATATTTTGAAATAATCTGCCACTATGAGACTAGTCTCATTGATTAGCAAAGGTATTTGTAGATTTCTTTCAGGTGGTGAACCCCTGATCTGCATAAAACTTCAGGCTCTCTTGACCTTAAATGGATCCCTTGTGGGGTGAAATGTTCTCAACAATAGATTCAGTGAGCAGGATGGGGTGTGTGTACCATGATAAAGACAAAATCAAGCCTTCTGGTCTTTGCTATTGTTGCACAAAAAGATTTAAAGGACTGACTTCCATTGAGCAGATTGAACAATAAATAAGGGCTGCTGACATTTAAACCTATCTTCAGATCACACAGCAAATCTGTGGGGATGATTGAGCACAAGTCTTAGAACCACTTAATGTCGAACTGATTCACTATAGAACAATGGGCTGATTTGATAATATAGTGATGATATTATCAACTAGGCTCACTAAAGAATTAAGCATTCTAAAAGCCAATTCCTTTTGTATATGAACTAAGACTTTAAAAAAAAAATTCTGATACTCATCTTCATGACTTTTTAAGGAATTGTTTTAGGAGCTTGGGATACATCAGTGAACAAAGAAAGGCTTCCTGACCTCATGGGGTATACGTTCTGGCAGGGAAGGCAATCAGTAGGAATAAACGGATTAAGCAAATTAATTATATAAGATGTTAGAAAGTAAATGTTCCCGTTAAAGTGGCCAGTGATCTCTTAATTACTAAAATCTTACCTTTCTTAAATTTCTCAGAGCTTTTGGTATCATTGAGCCTATTTCCCTTATTTTTTTGTCTTTCATCCCATAGATGGGCAACGGTTTTTTGAGAGCCTACTAAACACTAGGCATTGTGCTGGGTGCTGGGGATCCAACAGAGCACAGGGCATGTTTTTCTGTCTCCCTTCTTTTCCAGCAGTCCTCCCTCTTCTCAAGCCACTGATGGCTTCCTCTCTCTCTTTAGCAGGCCCCTTCTCTTCTGCTGGCTCCATAAATGTTAGGGAGAGGAATTCTTCTACAGTTTTGTTCATAGTCCTCTCCCTGATCCGCATGCTTTTTTGTGATCTCACTGACCTCTGAGCCTTCAACTATTAGGTATTAATATGCTATTGATTCTATCTCTGCATCTTGTTGCAATAAGGCATTCATTCATTTATTCATTAAATAATTATCTACTCTTTTACAAGAACTACATGAAGAGCAAGGAATTCAAAAATACATATGAAAGACATAGTCTCTGCCCTCATGGAGATTACAAACTAGTGGAGAAGACAGACAAAAAACAAGGAAACAAGCAAACAAATAAAAACAATTATATATCGTAACAATGTTCATGCATGAAACAAACAAGAAGATGAAAATGAAAATATAGGAGACCTACTGTTAGATAGGATTGTCAAGGTGAACTCTCTGAGGAAGTGACATTTGAGGAGAAATTGAAGGATGAAAGAAAACAACTTTGTGAGAGTCTTCAGAAGAAGACTGTTCCAGGTGAAGGGCTTAGCATGAGCTAAGGTCCTGAGGTGGGAAAATATTGCTGACTCAAGTGACTGGATGAAAATGAACACAGGAGAGTGTGGTCTGAGATTATTTTGGAGAGAAGCATAGTAGCCAGATGATGCAGGATCTTGAAGTCCTGAAAAATAATTTAGGTTTCACTCTAGGAAGATTTGGAAGTCATTGAATTATTTTAAGCAAATGATTGATACAATCTGATTCATTTTTTGCTATTACTGTTGCTACTAAGAAGAAAGTGGAATTAGTGATCCATTAAGAGGCTGTTGGAGTTCAAATGAGGGAAGCTGGTAGCTGGGCTAGCTGATGGGAGTAGATGTGGATGGAAGTGGGTGGATTTGATATGTCTGCTTGAGCATAAGCAATAGGACTTGATGTTGGACGGTGTGTAGTGGGTGGGGAAAATGGAGAAATCAGGAATGATTCATAAAGCTCTGGCTTGAGCAAATGGGTGGATGGTGGTGCTATTTCAGAGCTTGAAGGTAAAAATGAGGAGTTCAGATCCAAGTAGTCAATTACCTCCTAGATATGTCTACAAAAACTTTCCTTAGATACTTTAAACTTAGCATATGAAAAATGGAATTTTTCATTCCTCTCAACCCACCTCACTCTCAATTCCATGATTCTGGATCTAGCTAATAGTGACACTTACTTGCCTAGACTGAAAATTTTGATGTCATATTCAACAATTTCTTCCCTCACAACCTTCTCTTACCCCAACATCCTGTAGATTCTACGTTGGTCATCCCTTAAATCTCTGCAGTTCTTTCATCCACACTGTCCTCACTGCAATCAATTTCATGGATTATTGCCACAGTTCTGTATCTTTCTTCTGGCCACCAGGCTCTTTTCTCTCCAGCTTATCCTTTACTGTGCAGATAGATTTGACGCCGAAAACTTAACTTGACCGTTCTGACTCCTGATTAGAAATTGTTTTTTGTTTCCCATGCCTATAGTTTTAAATATACAAACATTTTAGACTGGGATTTAACCTATTTTCTGGACTCACTCTGTTGCTGCCCTTTATATGCTAGGCTATTCCCTTTACAACAAATCTCATGCCATTTTCTAGGTGCGACCAACACATTTATGAAACTTTCTTTGCACACACAAAAAAGAATGTTCTTTCTCCTCTCCACATAGCAAACTCTGATTCACTTTTTCAGGGCCCTGCTCTGGTGTTTTCTCCTTAAGGAACCCTCCCTGACTTCTTCCAGCAGTGGGACTTGAGGAATCTCTGTTACAATCCCTTTATTATAACATTGCCTACATTTTGTAATTTGCCTGTTCATGTATCAGTTTATCTTGTTAGACCTGCATTTCTTAAAGCATGGTCACAGGACCACTTGCATTAGAATTGCCTGAAATACTTATACAAAAATGTGGATTCCTGGTTCCTTCCCGTTCTCTGCATCTTTCTGGGTGGAGCCCAAGATCCTCTGTTTTAGCCAACCTCCCAAGTGATTCTTATATATTCTAAACTTCAAGAATCACTGTTCTAGGCCATAAGTTCCTCAAGGGAAGGCTCATATCTTATATCTGTCTTATCTCCACAACCTAATACACAGGGCATACTCAATATTTTTTGAATGGATACTGATTTCAAATTAATGTATATTATTTATATTATTTTGAACCTACCATTATTCATTCAACACATAATTAACTCTGATTAGTACTGTTTTATTAACAAGTTTCTAACATTTTGGTTTTTCATTCCTACTGTGTGAAAGGTTTTTAAAACCCACATGATATAGTGTTGCAAAAAAAAAAAAATTTGACATTCGTTTCTTCATACAATCTTAAAAACAAAAGAAAAAAATACAAACCTCAATCTCCAGTTAGAAATGATGTTTACAGTGTTCTCTATAATGTTAGCCAAGATATGCACAAACAACAGAGAGAGAAATAATTAGCTAAAATGTTCATAACAAGTACACATGTCTAGAAAATTCACTGAAGGCTAACCCTCCCCTAGAAGCAGAGCCCATTGCAGTTAGCCCCCAGGATTACTATAAAACAGGCAAATAAAGTTTGGTCTGTCTCTTTTCACTTTACAGTACTTGTAAATTTATGATCCATTACAAAGTTCTCTGAGACAATTTTTCCCTTCTTCATCATTTCTTACTAAAAAACAATGACTTTCATAAACTTTAAGGGTAGAAGTCTTCATTTTCCTTCACTGGGATTGCCTTTTGGTTCGTACAACCCTGCACCAGGATTCCTGCCCTAGTCTTCATGTCCAGCCCAGTCTCCCATGCCTCCCCTACCTCTCGTCTCCTACTCAAGGCTATCTTCAGCCATTGTCCCCCACATCTGCATAGCAGAATTCCTGAGTAGTGCAGAGTGGCTAAGAAAACTGAGGTTAGAGGCTGTAAGAAAAGTCTGATCTACAGACCTAAGATACCTCAGGGCATCTTAGGACAATGGTCAAGGAAGCAAGGAGCTAAAGGAGGGATGGACAGACAGGACTTGGGTATCACCTCATCAAAATGAAAATTCACTTTCTGGTCCACTATATTGGAATCAATCAATTCTATACCAGGAAAAATACACAGCAGTCACTAAAAATACAAATATGTTCAGTCCTTCAGGACAAGAAATACTTATTGACTCAAATTCTATCGGCATAGGAAGATAAATAGGATTAATATCTCAACAAAATCTTCAGGATGACAAAATTGCCCTCCAGGTCTTCAGCATCTCCTTTCCCTCTTCTCCTCCCCCCTTAAATATTCTACTTGCTGCTTTATGAATCCAGGGTCTTCCCACTATTTTCAACCTAAGAAGGCTAAAAAAAAGGAAGATAGATGTCCATTACCTTGAACTAAACAAGAACGAAGCCTCTCCAAGACCACTGACATGAGTCTCCAAGTCTAACATGAGTGTAGAAGCAAGAAGAAGGTTCTCACTGAAAACAACATCAACCAAAAGTCTCTCCCAGCTGATTTTATTGCCTGAAACTCTAATAGGAAACACAACTTTGCTCCACAAATAGAATTAAACTCATTGCAAAGGATGAAAATACCCAAGAAAGGAGGAAAAATAATCTACTAAATTCCAGGCAGTGTGTTAGGTATGCTCCTACATAGCTCATGTATTATTTTCACACAAAATACAGTGTGAATATTTTATTCCCAAATTTATGTAGAATAAAATGAGACTTGAATAGAAATTAAGCCCACAGGTATTTCTTGTCTTGAAGGACTGAACATATTTATGTTTTTAGAGACAATTGTGTATATTGCCTGATATAGAATTGATTACAATTGATTACTGAAAATAAATTTTCATGTTGGATCCCTTTTCCACTGGTTTCTATTTTTATTTATATATATATTTATTTTGGTGGTTGGCTGGTATGGGGATGGTTTCTATTTTTAAATTAAAGATTTGTTCTAATGGTTTTTCATACTAAGTAGTAAAATAGTGACCCAGGCTTGGTCACCTGGAATCCAATTATTCTAAAACCATTCTAAGTATTAAAGGGAAAAATTAGAAATGATGGATTACTCAAGTGAATTACTGTGGGCAATTAAAACGTTTAGATAACCAGTGACATAGTTCTCATTTAATTAGGATGTTTTAGTGCATATAACATTAATAATCTTAGAATTTTCTTGCAAAAGCACCTGGGGTTGAGATTTTCCTTATACCACATGCCACTCACAAACAAAAACTCCAGAATTGCATTTATTCATTCAACATATTCTGTATTCAAATTCATTGAATTCATATTCAAATAGTATTAAACTCATTGCAAAGGATTCTATGTTCTGTGTAGAATATAGAATATTAAATATATTCAATAATATCAGGGGCCTAGAATTTTAGCCCTGGGTGTATAATAGTGAACAAATAGGAGAAAATTCCAGCTCTCATAGAACTTACATTCTAGCAGGGAGATAATAAACACAATAAATAATAATAAACAGTATCAGATAAAGGTAAATACCATGAAGGAAAAAAAAAAAAAAGCAGGAGAGGAAGAAAGAGAGGAAAATGGGGAGGTCAGGGGTTGCAATCTGTGAGGGCTCAGAGAAGGCTTAAGATGTTGACATGGGAAATAAGATAAAAAGGAGGTGAAGAAGTAAATCACGTTGCTGTCTAGAAGGAAGACTATTCCATGCAGAAGAAACAATCAGTACAAATGCCCTTTGGTGCCTGGAATGTTCAAGGAATAGTTGCGTGAAGCAACACAGAAAATAGAAAGTCAAAGAGGAACCAAGGAGCCTCATAGCCACTGTAAACTTCTTTTATTTGGAAATAGAAGAAAAGCAATTGAACAGATACAAGCAGGGTGATCTGATCTAACTTATATTTTTAAATGATTCTTGGCTGTTGAGAATAGTGGGTAAAGAGCTGAAGCAAGCAGGTCAGAGTTAAAATACTGTCTTACTCTGTTCAGGCTGCTATAACAAAATATCACAAACGGGGTGGCTTATAGATAATGAAAATGTATTTCTCACAGTTCTGGAGGCTGAGAAGTCCAAGATAAAGGCACTAGCAGATTTGATGTCTGGTGAGGGCTCACTTCCCAGTTCAGTAATGAACATCTTCTCTGTGACCTAAAATGGTTGAAGAGGCAAAGGAGCTCTCTGGGGTCTCTCTTATAAAACTAATTTTACCTGGAATGAGTTTAAGAGAGGAAGGTAGCCAGAAAGGAAAGTGGGGTCAAGAAACATGTTTTTTTTTGTTTGTTTGTTTTTAAGATGGGAGACATAACATCATTTTTGTAAGCAAGTAGGAATAGTCTACTAGCAAGGGAAAATTTGATCCCCCAGTAGAGAGAAAAAAAAATGTTGTAGTCAATGTACAAGTGGAAGGTTCACCTTAGGAACATGGACCATTGTAACAAAAAAGAAGTTTATGGGCACAGGCTTTAGTAAGCTGGTTAAACATGGCAGTGAAACTTGTGGAACTTCTGTTTTGATTACTTTTATTTTTCTCCAGTGGACTGGGAAACAAGGTCATGAGATGAGACAGAAGATGGGGGAGGAGGTGATAGAGGCTTCAGGAAGAGAAGAAGGTATGAAATAACCATCTTGGAGACTGAGAGACTAAACAAAGCAGGGAAATACACACTGTTTGAGAATAAATAATGAAGTATTTTGTGTGCTTTTTCTCCAGTTATGTTCAGCTGCAGTAGAGCAGATAAGGAGTAAATGAACAGTTACAAGCCAGGGGTGAAGTTTTGTTAAGTTGCTATCATGACAAAGAAAGAGGGGAAAAGTAGCTGAGAATGTATGCAAGTGTATGGGGGTACATCAAAAAAGAATTAAATGATAATATAAATCTTTCCACAAACTCTTTGAAGTACCCTCATATACATTCTAACAATGGTCAATGGAATTTAAGCTGTGTAAGGAGGTGTAGTGGATTGAATTGTCTTCCCAAAACCCACTGAAGCTTGAATTGTGTCCCCCAAGTTTTATGTATTAGAAACCTAATCCCCACTATGACTCTGAGGAGGGTGGGAAATCCTATTATGGTAATTGAAAGGTGGAGCCTTGAAGAGGTGATTGGATTGTAGGATCATGTGGTAGTGAATGGATTAAAAATGGTGGTCAAGGGCGTGGTTCTGAGGGCTTTAAAAGAAGGGGAGAGTCTGTCTGTCTCTCTCTCTGCTCTCTCTGCTTCCACCATCTTGCAATGTGAGACCCCTGGGTCACTGTCGCCACCACCAGATGGACTTTGGACTTCCCACCCTCAGAAACTGCAAGCAATAAATTTTGTTTTTCTTTATAAATCACCCAGTTTCAAGTATTTTGTTATAAGCAACAGAAACAGACTAATACAGAAAATTGGTACCAGAAAAGTGGAGTGCTGTAAAGACTTGGGATCCTCCACCCTGATTTCAAATGATGTATAGAAAAGCCTGGAGACCCAGGAAGAGATCTGTTGCATGAGTAGATTTATGGCAGACAGCTTTTGCTAGAGCAATGACGAGCGGAAATGTGGGGTCAGAGTTGCATTAGAGAAACCCTAACAGCATCATGCCTAGTGGAGCTGTGAGAGCGGGACTGCCATGGGGATCTCAGACCTGTGGGGTTCCCAGAGTGGATTGCCAGCCTGGGAGAGCTGAAGTGTGGCCTGAGAAAAGGAAAGCCATAGAAGCAGAGCTGCCTAAGGACTTGGGGACCCGATCCCCACACCAGCATGCAGAGGACACGAAACATGGAATCAAGGTATATGATTCACCAGCTGAAAGACTTAATGCCTGCCCTACTGGGTTTTGGACTTGTTTTGGACTTGTTTGTGTTTTGTTATAAGCAACAGAAATGGGCTAATGCGGGAGGGAACTGTGGACTTGTGAGGGGTGAAGGACAGCGAAAAAGTGGCATGATCTGGTGATGTTCAAGGAATGTTGCAGTCATGGTTCTGGAGGCAATGAGCTGCAGAGATAAAAGCTATGGGGATAGCAGTTCTGAGAATGAGATACTTGAGACTCAAAGGGGGTCAAGGAACTGGGATGAAGGGGTTAGGATGGTCTATGTGGGTAATGAAATTGTCAAGAATAATGATAGGAGTAGTGTTCCTTATCCAGGTCCCTTTCATTCCCTTGCCCTGATTCTCCCAGGTCAAGATGTCCCTCTCTCTAATCCCTTCTCTCCCTACCTTTTGCTGCTGCTGCTGCTTTTTTTCCTTTCTATTTTGGCACCAACTCTCCTAACATTCCAATGCTCTCTTTGCCTCTTTTTCTCAGTAGTTCTTCTGTGCATATCTCAAGACTCATTAGTGGAAGACGTAGTTTGGAATGAGCAAGACCAGAAAAAGGGTTAGGGCCAGAGATAAGGAATATGAAAGGAAAATATCTAAGATCCTTATTTAGATTTAGATCCTTATCTAAGATCCTGGCATATCTAATTGGTATCATCTCTTAAAGTCTATTCTACTCAGCTATCCGCTAAGCTCTGTTCAAACGTGGTCATGGTGTATTTACAGCTTGGATGCGGTATAAAGTTGCACGCATGAGGCTCAATATCAAACCATTACCTGAATAGACACGAAATGCTCTATGATGTGTGCAAATGGGTAGAGTAAATTTGATTACACGTTCTGAAAATGTACTCAGAGCTTCTAAAATGGATGCCTTTCTACAGAATAGCAGTAATAATGATGATTACTATGGCGTCTACTGCAGTAACAACAAATGAAAAATCAGTTCCTTTCGAGACTGAATTGAGCCCCTAGACTTTTGACTACAGCATAACACTGCTCAATAATCAGTAAAATCTATTATTATCTACCTTACCTATAGTTTGCATAGCATGAAGCTTCCCAATTAGCATTTAAAAATATTGAGGGTATAGACAGTGATCCTAATTGCAAAAGTTTATTTTATGAGAAGGGATAAGAGGTGATCAAATACACACATTTCTCTAAATGCTTAGCCTGATGAGTTGTAGACCTTTGCACCTAAAATAAAATATCTAAAGAACAAGATATATTTTTAAATTGTGATCTATTCTATAGCACAATTATAGCTAAACATTTACATTCAGCTGTTCCTTGGTCCCAAGACCTTAATTCAATTAGCTTGACATTCTTTGGTATCAGCACTAAGACAAATTCGAGGATGAATAATGGGTTGATCTCTGACGCAGCACTGACATTTTTTTTTTTTTTCTTTTCCAATAGCTAGAAATCTTCATTCTCATTGATAATCTTCTGTCATAATTTCTCCCAGCACTATTATTGGCTCTTTGTCATAACACAAAATATTTGTGACAACATCACTAATGGGTCTATAAATGTCAGCTTTCTAGGTCTTATTCTCATTAGACCTAATATTGAGCAGTATTAGATCTGATCAATCCTTATTTAGCAGATCTGGATGATTGGATACTGGTGGTGGTGTTTCAATGACTATGATTATTTTCTTTTTGCATACAGATTTAGTGCCGCACGACCTCTTTTCTGAGAGCCTGGAAAATAAGAATCTTTAAACACATTTTATGAAAGGCATGTGCTGATGTTTGGTAACAGGGTTCAGTTTAAATGTGGGAACTGTGCATCTTTTATGGGCTTGCCTATATCCTTGCTACTGAAAATGTGATCTGTAGTCATCACCAGAAATTTAGTTAGAGATGCCCCATCCACATGTACATAATCTGGCCCCATCCCAGATCTACTGAAACACAATCTGCATTTTAACAAGATCTCCAGGTGACACATATGCATATTAGAATTTGAGGAGCTTTACTCTACATGATTTTCTTTGTAGATGAAGAGGAATGGAAGGGGAATACAAGGAAAACATGCAATAAACATTTATAATATCCACTCATGTATTCAACATGTATTTACTGAGTGCCTTCTATGGTCTACACACTGTGCTAGGAGCTAAGGACACAACAAAGAATAATTCAGGCTGTATATAAAGGGATTATAGTTGCAGAGATACTTTGCTATGAGCCCAGCATTATACCAGGCAATGTGGGGCTGCAAAAGAAAAATAATTCATTTTGCTGAATATGACAATTAGTATATGTGCTGTAGGAAGTACAAGGGATTTATAGAGATAAAAGGCCTGCCCTCAAGGAGTTTACATATTGTGGCAAGACATGTTCCCAGATATTATAATCCATTTAAGCCAACAAGATTTACATACACAAAACAATCTGGGAATAATACAAATATAATACTGTGATATAAATTGGGAACAGTATTGCAATTAGAGGAGGGAAAGAACAGTACTTAAGGAACTTGCTGGATTAGGTGTCAGGATGGGACATACAATGGCTGTCAAAAAATACATGGGATATCCATGGTGGACTTCAGGAAGGAAGCATTTCTAAGTGCACTGTTTAGAAAATAAAATTTTTAAAAATAAGGCTAAATTTGGAAATCTGGGAGCCATTGAGTTTCTTTATAAAACATACACTCTTAGATCTACTGGAAAATTGCACTGCAGTACTTGTGCCCAGATTGTAGTTTCAAAGATCAAGCTAAAGGAATATAAAAGGGTTTAAAGTTTAAAGAAATATAAAAAGGCCAATAGCCCACTTCTTTCCACAGGTCATAAAGATGTCTGACGCACATCTCCAAGTGTAGAAAGGGCTATCCCAGTGGAAGGGCAGAGGTTTAGAGGTCAGAAGACCTGAGGTTTTCCTTCCCAACACCTTGTGCAAGTTATAATCTGATCACGGCTATCAGGGCCCCACTTCCCTTACATGTAAGGGAACAAATGATTTTATTTCTGTATTTGTTTCAGCTGTCATGCGACAGTGTCTCTTATTCCTCTGTCATCCCAAAAGAATTTCCAGCATGACTGCCTCTCATGGAGGGAGAAAATCAAAGCAATGTATTTCTCTGGTATGGTTGCTTATAAAGTCCCACAAAGTACCTACAACTTCAAGTCCTAAATTTTCTAGGATAATTCTCTTTTTAAGTACTTTGTTACGAAATCTTCCTAAGCATGTTTTTTGCTTTATGTAATAAAGTGGGAAGAAATTGAGCTTTGAAATCAGATGGAAGCAAGTTCAAATCATCAGACAATTCACCTATTTTCTCTGAGACTTAAATTCCTGAACTGTAAATTAAGATACTTTATAGGAATTGTTGTAAAGATTATGGATAATGTATGGAAAGTCTAACATAGTATTACAGAAGGAATAAGCCTAAATAAAAGTTAGATTATATAGCCATATATAGCAACATATAATATATACTTCACATATACAAATATATTTTTCCCTCACCCTCTTTATCTACATTATAATTTTTCATTCCATTGTGCTCAGTGCCCGTTCACCTTCACCAAAACCTCTACTCACCAAAACCTTTCAACACCCTTTTTTATCCCTGTCTCATTCTGTACAGTCAAATCTCTCATGGAAGTCAAATCTGTCATGGAAAGGTCACACACGGGAATGAAGGTAAAGATGCCCAAGCAACATATCTTTCCTCCTCCTCCTACCCATTACCATCTGTGCCCCAAAGAAAGAAACTAAAGTCTAAGCATAATTAAATTAGCTTTATTATTTCTCCAGCTGTCGTTTTTATCAGGCAGGAGAGTGAAATGGTATCTACAGCAGGTGCTCTATAAATTGAACAGGTGAATAACTAAATAATAATGCCATCTTCATTTACTAATCGATAACACAAATTTGATCTACTATAGGTCAGTCACTGTAACATGCATGGGGTGACAAAAAATGCAATTTTAAATACCTTTGTAAGCTCACACTTCTGTGTGAGAGACAGACAAAATAAAATGTGGTAAGACCTATGAGAGGGATATACAATTAAGCTCATTTTAGCTGCTACAACGCATAAGTGCATAATAGCTCAACCATGATAAATATTTCATATTCATACAAAGCTTAAAATGGGTGACTGATCAGTGGGTGAATTCTCCTCCAGGACAGAGTTCAGGGACTTAGGCTCCTTCCTTTTGCTAGGTAACACCATTTCCTGGGTCTAGCAGTTACCAGCAGTGGAGGAAATAGACACACATCACTTCTGCTCGCATCTCATTGGCCATGATGCTGTCAAATGGCCATGCTGAACTGCAAGAGTAGCTGGGAAATGTAGTCACGCTCTGTGCTGAGGAAGAGGAGGAATCAGATATGGTAAGTTAGGCAGACTGTCACAAGAGGACAATCCAGAGTGCTGTTGGACCATGAATTTCTGAAAGCTTTTAAAATCCTTTCCAGGGACAGGAGTCGGGGTTGGGGTGGAGTGGGGAGGTATCATCAGGCTAATTTCATTGAAAAAAGATTTATTAAGTATCTTCCCAGTCACCATATTAGACATTAATCAGAATCAGCTGCTGTCTTCGGGGAATTTATAGTCTAGTACCTGGGACCAGCAACCTTGGCATCATCTGGGAGATTACTGGCAAACCAGACCTACTGAATCAGAATCTGGATGATTCGTATGTATGTGAAAGGTTACAAAGCACTGGTCTAGGGCATTGCATAGGTACTCCGCTCAAAGAACATTGGTCTAATGCCTGGGAATTTGAAAAAGCCTTAAATTCCACAAGGAGGCAAACCTCAGGGTAGGAGGCTGGTGGGTGTGGTAATAGCTGCTAGTGAGAAAGAAGATGGTTGGAAGCCCAGGGCTGATCACTAAGGACAGGCCAGTGGGAGTTTCTGGGCAGAGAATCAATATCCACTGCCTTCCAAACTGACAGACTTATCAATGTCCTCACAAAGATATATGTTACATGTCTCTACACTCTTCCACATGATTACTTATGTGTCCTCAAGCATAATGTTATAGCTAAATTTTACACACTAGAAAGTTACGAGCACTGATAAAATTAATGAATTAAATATACTACTTTCTGTATGGGGTGGGAGGGACTTTCATGCAAAGCATTTACTCAGAAGTTCTGCCCTGTGTATTTTGTTCCTCAACTCAAAATAAAAAATGCAAATGCTGGACCAAGTCTTACACTTCCTAATATATGCACATGTTAGTATAAAATTTCCCAACCTGCTCTCACACAAATACACTTATGCATTTAAAATCTTACAAATATAGACTGAAATTTATGCCAGGCTTACTTAGGTTAGGACTTATGACTTCACCTGCCTTAGAAGTATGTTATACCTTTTAACCACTTCACCATTACTTGTTTATTTCCCCCTAATCTCTCTCTCTTTTCTTCCTTTGCCTCTTCCTCCCTCTGGGAAAGCTCTCTTGCTATTCTGACTTCCGGAGTATATGATTTGGTAAACAGAATGACTGAAGGACTGAGATCCAAGCAGACAGCGTATCTGGTTTAAGAGGAGATGACTTAGAATATATAATTAGAAGCCTATTTCAGCTTCCTTCATAGGACTATTAAAATTCCTTTCTAGGGTGTCTTGACTGCCTTGAAATTGAATGTCATTGAGGATTTGTTTGCCCTCTCTGTTTCCTTGGCAACAGGTTGGTGATGCAGCAGCTAAAATCCACTGTCTCCCTGGAGATGCTGGTGTGGGCAGGTCCCAAACCACTGGTAATGGCTGTGAGGAATACTGCACTTGACCAAATCTTTTCATTCCAGTCCTTCTAAATGTTTTATATGAAGAAATCAACCTAATAGAAGACCAAACTTTATGATTATTGGCATGATTATCAGTGAGGAAAGAATTCATCCTTTCTTTTTAAAATAGCTTACCTTTGCACATATAACTCAATAGTGAGTCTTGAAATGAGGAAGTTTCAGGTAATTGTATACATCAATTCAATGTCAGAGCAATGCATTGAAAAAAATTTTTCTCTGTTAATATAAAGTCTGAGAGAAGGGGCAAGAGATGAGGGGTCGGGACCCTTTCCTCTGGATTTATGTCAGGCATATGGTCCTCCTTGGGCAGCCACATCCAGCAGCCACTGTCTATCCCTCCAGTGTTTTGAGACAAATTATGCCTGTGACCTGCAGAGAATACATGGAGGGACTGTAAGTGGATCTCATCTGTCAGTGTTCTACTCTGGAAGACCAGAGAAAGGGGCAAGAGAAGAAAGTTCAGCTGCGGTGGGAGCACGACTTAGGGAAAACATATAAGATGGCTGGAGGGACAGACAGAGAGACATGGCTATTAAAATTGCAGATAGACAAGGAAGCTGGGATACAGATGGACCTACTGCTAAAGATGGAATGGCTTAGACACTCAGGAACATGTGAATGAAGGCTTTATGTGAACATGATAAACACAGGAAGATCTGGATAACAAAACTGTAAGGAGTTAGTACAATAGGTAAGCAGGGAGGTCACAAATTAGACAAGGAAAAAAATCACAGGTGAATTCATTTAAAAATTAGATTTTAGAATGGAATTAATTTCCTTTTTAAATAATTGAATCTAGCCATATGTTGAATTTATATTGTGAATAGATTCAGAGAAAAAGAAAGGAAGAAAAAGAATGTGTTTTACTTAAAGAGTATGAATGCTGAGCACACACAGTGAGGGTGGGGGCTGGGTGGTGTCTGAGGACGGATGGGCAGGATTCTGGAAAGAGGAAACAGGAAAAGGAAAGACGAGGAAGGCAGATGGATGAGAATGCTGGTCATAAACTATCAGAGGGAAGTGAGTGCCTACTATGGGCAGTTCAACTGAAGAAAAATGCCTTAAACATGTATACTAAATATGTAATAGTCAATGTGAAGCATGCTTAAAGTATTATAAACAATTATGAATTTTGCACTGCCAGCATTATGGCTTGTGATTATTCTGGGTGATAAGTTCCTTCTGAAGTCCAGAAAAATGTAAAGGTAATGTGCTTTTCATCTTCCCAGTGCTAATAGTTCAAGTATTGAGAAATAAACATATTGGGAAAAAACATTTTTGTACAGTATTGTTTTTTAAGAACATGGTCACTGACCTAACTTCCCTCTGTTGCTCCCTCTGTTGGCATAAGCAGCACAGCCCAAATAGATCCAAATGGTAGTTTTCCTTCTTATTTATTCCAGAACACACAGTGTAGTAATAGGAAGACTGAAAAGGAAAAATCAGAGAATTTTCACTGATGCACACAGTGGTTAATTGCCCTGGCTTTGGAGTCAGGTAGCCTGGGTTGGAATCACTAATGCAGCTTTTAACAAATGGGTGACCTTGAGGGAGGTAATTAATTTATCCAAGAATCAGCATTTCTTTCTCTAAAATGGTGATAATAATTTTATCTCCCTAATAAAGTTATTCTTAGGATTAAAACAGGAAATGCATGGAAAGCTTTCAACAGTTCTTAGCACGTAAAGGAAGCTTAGTTATTATACTTTATGACAGTCAACATACTTGACTAATCAATCTAATTTTGAAACCCAAGTTCATTATTTAGTTTAACATCTGGATTGAGCATCTATGTTGAACAAAATGGAGTAAATGTCTTATTTCAAATTCTTTACTTGATAGCAAATTTGATACTATTTCCTATGTAGAACTGGGCTTGCTAATGCCTTCAAAATCAGTAATTTATTAATATTAAAATGTTAGGAAATGATAGGCAATCTATTTTTCTTCCATACTTCCTTGGATATTGCCCTTTTAAAAATACTGTTTGAATTTACTTAACTCAGTGAACTTAAGATATGCCAGATTTAGGAAGCTCTATCTTTTTAATCAAATAATGGTTCATTACACAGATTTACTGACAATTTTCAAATTATCATTTCAAAATGCTGCCTATAATATTCTTTTTCTATTTTCTTCTCTTTCTCTCTTCCTTTTTTGCAGTAAGTTATATGGATTTTATTGAAATGAAAATAAAATAGGAAAGGGAATAGAATCAAATTCATCTTGATGAAATATCTTTTAACGCAGAGCAGAGGTCAGATATTTGATAAAATAGGGGTAAAAGTTCTAGGTCACATTGGCACCATCAGCCGCAGTAGAGCCTGTGGATAAAATGGGATATTTAAACTAGGAGAGTAAGGCAGAGTCACAGGATAATGAGCAGACCAAAAGAGTATTTATGATTCTACATGACAATAGAAATGGACACAACCAGCAGTTGGGTGATGATGGAGGAAAGGGAGACTGGACTCTCAGTACCAAAGGGAGGGGTGGAGCATGATAGCTTGTGAGTTAAATGGACCATAACCAGAAATCCAGAGGCAAGCAGGTGTGAGGGACCCCAGAGAGGAGCAGCTTAAGAAGCAGTGAAGAAATGAAGTAGACAAGGAGCAGTATCAAGAGTAGACCCAGCACCCAGGAAACTGAGTCTCAGTTATGTAGCAGGGTTCTGTCCCACCCAGGAATTTCTTACAGATTTTGGTAAGAAAAGAAATCCATGGTATGAGCAGCTTGGCAGGTTGTCAGAGGGAGGTCATTCACCTGACTGGAAAGACAGAGAGAAAGAGAGAGAGAGAGAGAGAGAGTAGCAGCTCAAGATGGACATCAATCCAATGCCTGTTTGATGAGCTAAATGCAGATAAATCACCAAGATCAGATGTCATCCACCCAATAATGTTTAAGAAATTTGAGAATGTAACTTTGGGACTTATGTCTAAAATGGACAGCCTGTCCCTAGATATCATTGCTGTGAGGGGAATTTTTATTCTTTTTTTCCTCCAAGACTCTGTCAACCTCTGGGCAAAATACTTTAAAGGTTTACTAGGCCATTTCCAAACTTGTACTTTTCAGTCCTAAGGAAAATCTCTGGAGGAAGAGGTGCTTGTTAACCAGAATTGCAGGGAGCCAATGTGGGACATGCTCAGGTGGCTGTGAGGAGAGTAACAATGACCTAGGGCTGGGGCACAGGTAACAGGGCCTGAGGAACACAAGCATAAAGGGAAATGAAGGGAGTGAGCCAAGGCATGTGGGAGGCAAATGAGTGTAAAGCCTGTTAAACACGCAATCCAATATTAACTTCCTTAAGAACTGCTTATTAACACACAGACTTTAAACCTCCAATTTTCCTTCCATTGCAGCAAAGCTGACTTTGCACTTTGAATGTCTAGATGAGCATGTCCTGAGTGAAGGGGACTCCAGGAAGGAAGATGGAGGGAAGTCAAGGACAGGGTGTGGTCTCAAAGGCAGAACTCCTGTGCTGGGGAAATAATGGAACAAAAAAGTTGGAGAGCATTAACCACATGTGAAATGTTTTGTTATGTTTTTATATGTATCAACTCTTTAATGCGTTTGGTGCATTTCAGTCCTTTGGGGCACTACATTTGGTTTTAAATCCATTCAGCAAAATGTGTTTGTTTTGGCATTTTTACAGTATGTTCAAGCAGAAATGTCAGTTCAACTTTAAATTTACCTAAAGAAATTTTAATTTTATTATAAATTTAAATATTTATCTAAAGAGATACAGCTCTTTAGAAGCAAGAAACAACCTTATGTGGAGAGTAAGTTATTAAATGATTGTTTTTCTAAACGTTAAAAAAGCTGAAGTAGTTTTCTGGCTTAGAAGAAGAATCTCAACTCGAGTGATGTCCTCAAGACAGCAGAATAGATGATTTCCAGAGTTTTTCCTCCCCACAAGGAGCGAATTTACACCTATTAAAAAGCAAAGACTGCAAGCCTGAGACCACTGGAGCTGGGGGAAGAAGAGGTAAGGCCTGTGGAATTAGCGAAGGCATGAGAGGCCACAGTGAGAGGGTGTGGGGACAGTACCTATTGTTCTGAGCCTTGGCACTTCTGAGCCACCCTGATATGGAGGCACAGAATAGCTACTGCAATGGATTGAAGCATAAAAATACTGCAGTGGCACCCTTCACGTAAACATGCTTGGAGTCTGCAGGGGAGAGGGGGGTTTGGAGTGTACCATACCAGCCCACAGGCCGTGAAGACCACTGACAGGATTATCTTTGGCCCACGTCGGAGCAAATAGATGCAGCTAACTGGAGGAAGGAGCCACCTAGAGGCCAGTGAGTTTTCATGAGGGATGTGTACGTGGCCTATCCCACAGGGAGTGGTTGGATGCAGGGGAAAGTCTGTCCCACTAGGGGACCACTGGGCTCAGCATGGGCAGCCAGTCTCACTGGAAATCAGTCAGGGCAATAGAACTGCAGGGGACACAACTAACAAGACACTAACATATACAGTAACTGTACAAGAGACAAGCAATATTAAAAGATGTAACTTGAAACAAAAATCTGTCAAATAGTTGGGGGGGGGAATGATGTCAAAGAGTAGAGTTGGCCTTGTTTTTTTCTTGTTTCTTAGATATCAAAGATATGTTATTAGTCTAAAATAATTTGTTATAACTATAACACATTTTTTATAAGCCTCATGGTAACCATAACACAAAAACTTAGAAGAGACATACTAAAAATAAATAGCAAGAAAGCAAAATATAAAGCTAGAGAAAACCACTCAACTGCAAAAGAAGACAGTATGAGCAGAAAAGAAGTCTACAAAACAACGAGAAAAGACAAAAAGCAAAATGTCAGTAATGAGTCCCTATATATCAGTAATAACCCTAAATGTAAATGTATTAAATGCCTTTGTTGAAAGACAGAAAGTGGCTCAATAGATTATAAAACAAGAACCAACAATATGCTGTCCACAAGAAACTCACTTAACCAAAAAAGATACACACTGGCTGAAACTGAAGGGATGGAAGAAGATATTTCATGCAAATGGAAACCAAAAAAGAGCAGAAGTAGCTGTACTTATATCAGATAAAATAGACTTCAAGTCAAGGAGAGTAAAAAAGAAAAAAAAAAAAGATAAGGAAGGTTATTATACAATGATAAAGCAATCAATTCAAAAAGAGGATGTAACAGTTCTAAATATATACACACCCAACTCCAGAGCACCCAGTTATATAAAGACTTTACTATTGGACCTAATGGAAGAGATAGACTCAAACACAATAATAGTTGGAGACTTTAATACCCCACTTTTGGCAAAGGGTAGATCATCCAGACAAAAAATTAACCAGGAAACATCAGAATTGATCTCTACTATAGGCTGCCTTGACCTAACAGACACTTATAGAACATTTCATCTAACAGCTGCAAAATACACATTCTTCTCAGCAGCACATGGAAAATTCTCTAGAACATATGTTAGGACACAAAACAAGTCTCAACAAATTTTAAAAAATCAAAATCATATTAAATACCTTGTCTGACCACAATGGAATAAAACTAGAAACCAACAACAAAAAAGACACTAGAAAATGTACAAATAAATATAAATTAAATAATATGCTCCTAAACGATGAGTGGGTCAAGAAAGAAATCAAGAAGGAAATTTTAAAAATTCCTGGAGACAAATGAAAATGAAAACACCATGTACAAGATCCCATGGGATATGGCAAAAGCAGTTCTAAGAAGGAAGTTTATAACAATAAATGCCAACATCAAAAAAGTAGAAAGACTCCAAATAAACAACCTAATGTTACACCTCAAGGAGCTGGAAAAACAAGAAAAAAACAAACAAACCCTAAATCAGTAAAAGGAGATAAATAACAAAGATCAGAGCAGAAATAAATAAATTTGAGGTTCAAAAAAATACAGAAGATTGATGGTACAAAGAGTTGATTCTTTGAAAAGATAAACAAAACCAATATATCTTCAGCTAGACTGATGAAGAAAAACTGAAAACTCGAATGAAATCAGAAATGAAAAAGGAGACATTATAACTGATACCTCAGAAATACAAAGAATCATAAGAGACTACTATGAACAACTATATGTGAACAAATTGGAAAACCTAGAAGAAATGGATAAATTCCTGGACACATATAACTTACACAAGTTGGATCATGAAGAACTAGAAAACCTAAAAAGACCACTGATGAGTAATGAGATTGAAGCAATAATAAAAAGTCTTCCAACAAAGAAAACCCCAGGACCAGATGGCTTCACTGCTGAATTCTACCAAACATTTAAAGAGGAACTAATACCAAGTTTTCTCAAAGTCTTACAAAAACTGAAGAGGAAGGAATCTTTCCAAACTCATTCTATGAGGTCAGCATTGCCCTCATACCAAAACCAGGAAAGGACCCAACAAAAAAAGAAAAATACAGACCAACATCCCTAATGAACACAGATGCAAAGATCCTCAACAACATACCAGCAAACAGAACCCAGCAACACACTAAGAAGATCATATACTATAATCAAGTGGGATTCATCCCAGAGATGCAAGGATAGTTCAACATGCACAAATTTTTAAATGTGATATATGAAATGAAGAGTGAAGAACGAAGGAGAAAAACCATATGATTGTTTCAATAGATGCAGAAAAAGCATTTGATAAAATCTAACACCACTTCATGATTAAAACACTCAACAAGTTAGGTAAGGAAGGAATGTACCTCAACACCATAAAGGCCATATATAACAAACCCACAGCTAATATCATACTAAATTGACAAAAATTGGAGGCTTTTCACCTAAGATCTGGAACAAGACAAGGATGCCCACTTTCCTCACTCTTATTCAACATTGTACTAGAAGTTCTAGCCAGAATAATAAGGTAAGAGAAAGCAATAAAGGGGATTCAAGTCAGAAAGGAGGAAGTCAAATTATCCCTATTTTTAGATGACATGATCCTATACATAGAAAACCATAAAGACTCCACCAAAAAATTACTAGAACTGATAAATGAATTCAGTATAGTGGCAAGATATAAAATCAACACACAATATCAATAGCTTTCCTATATGCCAATGATGAAATAGCTGAAGAGGAAATCAAGAAAGTAATCCCATTCACAATAGCTACCAAAAAAATGAAATACCTTGGAGTAAATTTAATCAAGAAGGCGAAAAGGCCTCTACAATGAAAACTATAAAACATTGGTGGAAAAAATTGAAGAGGATACAAATAAATGGAAAGATGTCCCATGTTCTTGAGCTGGAAGAATTAACAAGAAATACAAAAAACTGATGATACAAAGAGTTGATTCTTTGAAAAGATAAACAAAGTCAATATATCTTCAGCTAGACTGATGAAGAAAAACTGAAGACTCAAATGAAATCAGAAATGAAAAAGGAGACATTATAACTGATAATTCAGAAATGCAAAGGATCATAAGTTTTCTCAAAATGTCCATACTACCCACAGCAATCTACATGTTCCGCTCATTCCCTATCAAAATACCAATGACATTCTTCACCAAAATAGAAAAAAAATGATCTTAAAATTTGTATGCAACTACAAAAGACCTCAAATAGCTAAAGCAATCTAGAACAAAAAGAACCAAGTTGGAGACATCACACTTCCTGACTTCAAAACATACTATAAAGCTATAGTAAGCAAAATAGCATAGTACTGACATAAAAACAGACAAATTGATCAATGGAATAGAATACAGAGCCCAGAAATAAACCCACACACTTACACAGCCAACTGATTTTCAACAAAGATGCCAAAAATATACAATGACATCCTCTTTAACAAATGGTGCTGGGAAAACTGTATATCCACATGCGGAAGATTGAAACTAGACCCCTACCTTTCACCACACAAAAGTCAACTCAAAATAGATCAAAGATCTAAATTTAAGACCTGAAACTGAAACTACTCTAAGAAAACATAGTGGAAACACTACATGAAATGGGAATGGGCAGTGCTTTTTTGAGTGAGACTACAAAGGTACGGGCAACTAAAGCAAAAATAGATAAATAGACTACATCAAACTAAAACCTTCTGCACAGCAAGAAAGTGAACAGACAACCCACAGAATGGGAGAAAGTGTTTACAAACTACTCAGACAAGGGGCTAATATCCAAACTATATAAGGAAATTAACTCAACAGCAAAAAAATAACCCAATTGAAAAATGGGAAAAGGATCTGAACAGTCATTTCTCCAAAGAAGATGTACAAATTTCCAACAGGCACATGAAAAAATGTTCAACATAACTAATCATCAGAGGAATGCAGACTAAAACCACAATGAGATATCATCTCACCCTAGTTAGAATGGCTATTATCAATCAGACAAAAACTAACAAATGGTGGTGAGGATGTGGAGAAAAAGGAACCCTCCTACATTGCTGGTGGGAGTGTAAATTGGTACAGCCACTGCGGAAAACAGTATGAAGTTTCCTCAGAGAACTAAAAATAGATCTACCCTACCACCTTGCTTTCTCACTACTGGGTATGTACCCAAAGAAAATGAAAATAATATATCAAAAAGACACCTGCACTCTCACATTCATCACATCAGTATTCATAACAACCAAGAGATGGAATCAACTTAAATGCCCATCAATGGATGAATGGATAAAATAAACTGTGGTGAATATACACAATGGAATACTATTCAGCTATATATATATATAAAATGATATCATTTGTGGCAAAAAAAAGACAGGTACTGCATGATACCACGCATATGTGGAATCTAAAAAAGAATGTTTTTTTGTTGTTGTTTGTTTTGTTTTGTTTTTCTCATGGAGGTAGAATGTGGAATAGTGGTTACCAGAGGCTGGGGGTGGGTGGTGGAGGATAGGAGGAGGAAAAGTGGTGGACTAATGGGTACAAAACTCCACTACCAACCCTAAGTGAATCATTGTGCTGTATATGCATGTATTTAAACAACATATTATACCCCACAAATATGTACAGATATGGGTTAAAATATTTTGAATAAAAAAATAAAAAAGAGGAGATTTGCTCTGTCAGGGTAAATTTGTCCCTTGGTCAACAAAAATTATCTAAATACCTCTGCAGTTACAGAAATGTAAAGTAAGTATATACACATTGTTCTTATTAAAAAAAATAAAGGTGCTAAAGAAGGATTCATCTGAACGCAGGTGCATCTCGGTGAGAAACCAAGGGTTTGGTCTGGTCATGTGAATTGTGATGTGATTCTGAGCCAGAGAAATACTGCTTCAAATGGGCTGCTCTGGGCTGGGCTGGGGGTGAGGAGGGTATATTTACTTCGTCTGTAGGAATGTGGACTACACTGTGTCTATAATTCTTGCTTATATTTCTAGTGAGTGTGTGTATATGTCAAAGTGTGTGAGTGTGCCTGTGTGTGTTCCTGGATCCCTGAGTCGTTAAGCTGAGTCCTAGAAGCTGGTAAGAACTACAGTTTAGGTTTTCACTTCCCACAGTAAATCATTTCAAGGAAGTAACTAACTGTAGCAAACCAGTGGAAATGCCATGTGGACTGTGCTCTTGATGACCTGTATTTTGAATAATTTCAAACTGATAAACATAGTTACCAGTAATTCTTCTACTAGGTATATACCTAAGAGAAATGAAAACACATTGCCCCACAAAACTTTGTACATATATGTTCATAGCAGCATTGTTTATACTACCCCAAAGTCGAAACAATCTAAATGTCCATTAGCTGATGAATGCATAAACAAAATGTGGTATATTCCTAGAGTGGAACATAATCTGGCAATGAAAAATAATGAAGTTCTGATACATGCTGCAATGTGAATGAAACCTGAAAATATTATGCCAGATGAATTATACCAGTCACAAAGGACTACATATTGTATGTTTCCATTTACATAAAATGCCCAGAATAAGTAAAACTATAGAGACAGAGAAGTAGTTGCCATGGGGTACGAGGTGTGGGAAGGACCAGTAGGGAGTGACCACTAATGAATATGAGGTTTTTTTCAGGGTGATGAAAATGTTTGAGTATTAGATTGTGGTGAGGGTCATGAAACTTGGAGAATATACTGAACTCCCCTGAATTGCATACTTTAAATGGGCTAACTATAGGATATGTTAATTAAATCTCAATTAACAAACAAACAAAACAAAAAATGAATGACTAAGTTTGGGACGTGTACTCTCTTGGATGTGAGTCAGTATGAGGTACTGGGTAACAGCGTGGGCTCTGGAACTAGACTGCTGGATTCAAATATAAACTCTGCCACTTAACAGCTGTGTGATCTTGGGCAATTTACTTCACTATTCTGTGCCTCAATTTCCTCATCTATAAATGGGGAAAATAATTGCACACACCTTTTGAGATCTCTTTGAAGATTAACTTAATTAATAATAAAAGTGTTCAGATGAGTACCTATTTAGTCAGCACAATAAAAACATTTACTATTATTATCATTATCACTACCATCTTAGTGAAGTGTTGCTTGGTTAGGACCTGAGAACAGGGTCACACTCAGTGGGTAGGAGGTGATAATTCTCTTATAGAAAGTTATTTCTATTGGCACTCATTCATTGGCAAGCCGCTGACCTTTAGAAAGGTTAATGGATCTTGGAAAGAAGGACATAACACCTCACCAGGTCCAGTTTCTTCTCCCCAAGCCCTGTGGCTTTTGGCATCAGAATTCTAGAGATTATAGACTTGAGCAGATTCCTGGGGATGCAGTAATATTGGTTCCTACCTCAGAGAAAGGCTTAGAAGAAGGTAGAGAGCCACACAGCACATCAGGAACGATCGAAGGAACCTGTAAGTATGCAGTGACTGTCCCTTGAGCAGCAGACATGTTCAGAAGCAGTTGTGTTACTCTGTGGGTTGTGATTCTCTTCTGCCAACCAGGAACTTCAGTAAAGTCCTATTAGGACACAGCTTGGACTCAACTTTGCTGTGGAAAGGAAGAGAAGGGTTCATTTTGCATTTTCAATGGAGTGTTACACAGGAGGGCAGCCTCTGGCCCCATCCCCATATGACACCAAGGCTAGTGGAATAGTAACAGAATTCACCAGAGAAGTCAGCAGTCATTGTGGGAGGAAATCAGCAGAGGTGTAGTAGGTCATTAGATAAAGTAGAGATAAGTCCAGAGCAGTAAGGACTAGGGATGAGGCAGAAGCACAGACTGACAAAAGAGACTGGTTGGACCATCATCCCAGACACCAGCAAAGGAGAGGGCTGGAGGAGGTAGGGTAAGGGACTGGCATCCTACTACCCTGGCAGTTGTGGCTTAGAACCATTATAACCGGGGGTACGTCGGTTACGGTACTCTTGCTATCCTCTCAGACTAATGGAGACTGATATTACTACATGACAGCCTGTCAAACTCTGTCAGAATCCAAGAGTTGAATTGAGGCTAAAACTTCCAAAATCAGCTTTACATCATCTTCCATAAGAAGAAAACTTCCTGGATCCCTCAGGATTCTATCTACCCCCAATATCCTGTGTTTGCCTTGATCATTGTCAGTCCCAAACATAGGACTATGGGCACCTTGAATATAAGAATTGTGGGGTTAAATTTTTTTTTTCTTTAATTTTCTTTCCTTTTTCTTATTAATTTTTGAGTCACCATAGCTTAACTACACTTCTTATGCTAAGCACTCAGGAAGTACTTGTTAAATGAATCACCAGTTGAGGATAATTTATGTATGGGAATCTTATTAGTCAGATTGCAACCAGACTTTGGTGTTAAGGTGAGATAGTCACATTTCTTTTGTTCTTTTTCTGTCCCTGAGATCTACTGAACTGTTTGTTCAGAAGCTCCCATTTCCATTCAGTTCAGCTCCTTCCTTTTTCTGACCCGTTCTCCTCCTGTTCTGTAGTCCTCTGTGCCCCCTGAAGCTCCTGTTATGTTACCAAGAACATTTCAGCTATGTTCAGGTCTGTTCTAAAAGAGTCCCTCAACATGGTTGTTTAACTAATCAGGACCTCTTACCTCTAAAGTTGCTCTATCTCAGTTCCATTGGCTGAGTCTTCTTATTTCAATTAACATTTAAATGTTATTGGTTCTAGAAATAAGCCATTTAATTTCTTCCCTTCTCAGTCTATATCTTCTCTCCTAGGGGGCTGGGAACCAGGCATAAGCATAAGGTGATTGTTGGAGACTATGAGGAGATCAGGCTAGAACACTTAAGTTGGAAGCCAATTGTGGAAGGATTTTAATGCCATGACATAGAGTCTAATTTTGCAGGGTTGGCGGTAGTGGTGTGTATGAACTAAAGGTTCTTAAAAAGAGCAGTCATATAGGTAAAGTTCTAATTCTGAAAAATAATTGGTGGTGTGTTTTAAATGGACTAGTGCCAGTGGAGCTTGAGTCAGAGAGGTCAGATGATTTGAGAGGACCCTGGGAGTTGACAGTGGGTATAGATGGGGAAGATGAATTTAAGATGTTTCCAAGGAAGAGTGCACAAGATTTAGCCACCTATTAGATATAGGAGATAAGGTAAAAGAAATCAAAGATTACTGGAGTTTTTGGCTTGGGTAATGCACAAATGGTTATGATGTATTAACAAGACGAGGAATAAAAAAGGACAAGAACAATTAGCAATAACCTGACAGTGGTATTACTGGAGTAATGGCTCTAGGTCTCTCATGGTCAGTGTGTCACATGGATGTGTGACAGCTAATTAGTTCAATTAGAGCAGATGTAGGCAGGGCATCAGGTAAGAGATGACAAAAATACTTCAACTCATAACTTTTTTTTAAAAGCAAGCCTTTATAGCCCTTTCCATATTAACCAGGATTACAACAAAGACATAGGATAAGCCACAATATTTGTGTGAGTCCCAGTTATACCACTTACCATCTGCGGAATATAGAGTGTTTCACTTCTCTGATCTCACTTTTTCTAACCTGTAAAATGGAAAAGTAATACGTCACAGGGTGGTGATAATAATTAAATAAAATGATGTATGCAAAATTGATTTGCAAGCCAGCAAACACAATAGCTGGCTGGAAGAAGTATAATGCCAGTTTTAGGGATCATTTAGGCTCAGGATTTGAAAAGGCAAGATCCAGAGTTAGAAGTACATGTCCAGCATTCCATGATAACAGCATGTCTACAACTTTGATGAGACTTGGTAAGAAAACCCACCTAGTAGTCCAAATAGCTCCATGAGCTAAGTTATATTCTTACACTTCACAGACTAACAGTGTGTTCAAAATGGAAGAGACCTTAAGAATCATATAGTTTTCTTTTCCAGATGATGAGTCTGAGGCCAGAGAGGTTATGTAACTTATCTAAGGTCACAGAGACCAATAGTAGCCTGTATTAGACCCATACTTCTCAGCTACTCCCAGCTCAGGATACCTCCACTATATTATAGGGCCTTCCTCTGCTATTGAAAAAAGACGTCTCCTTCTAGCCAAGGAATCATCATCTGTAAGGGCCTTGCTGTGGATTGATTGAACTGTGTCCCCAGAGATCATATATTAGAAGCTTAATTCCACTCTAACTCTTGAGGGTAGGAAATCCTATTATGGTAATTGAAAGGTGGGGCCTTGAAGAGATGACTATATTCTAGGACCATGCCCTAGTGAATGGATTAATAATGGTGGTCATGAATATGGTTCCAAGGGCTTTAAAAGAAGAGCACATGAGAGGTTAGTCTCTCTCTGCTCCATCACTTGGCAATGTGTCCTCTGCTATCACTGAAATCACCACCAAAGAAAGCCTCACCACAACTGTTACCTGGACTGTGGGCTTCCCAGCCTCTGAGACTGTAAGCAATAAATTTTACTTTCTTACAAATCACCTAGTTCCAGGTATTTTATAAGCAACAGAAATGGACTAATGCAGGCCTACTTTTTTTTTTTTTCCCCCAGTTTAACGGAGCCAGAATAATGTCTGGTCCAAAACTAATCTGTGCTGGCCCAGCTGTTTTATCCAAACTGTATTTCATTTGGTCTTACCCTGGAAATTAACATTTTTTTCTTTCTTCAAAAATAAAATAGAGGTAAGGAAAGGTAAAGTAATGGAAAGCTTCTACACATACCTCAGCACTTCCAAGCCCTAAGGGGAGTAAAACTAAATGGTAGAGGTAACTTTCCAACAGCAAGTGGGTGTTAGCAGGAGCTTTCCACAGTATTGCAACAAAGAAAAACTTGCATGTATGAAGTTTCAAATCCAAAGTGATGAGAAATTTATTTTTCAACTTTTCATGCCACTCCTCCACCCTGCCATGACAAACGTAGAAATCGCTTTTTAATCATCTGATCCTTACCATGTCTATTCCTATAACTACTTCCCAATCCTTTATTAAGGAGACTCTTGACAGGGGCTACCCTGACAACCAGCTGGGCAAAGAAAGAATGTGAAGTGGGAAAGGACTTCTCTTGGATTCCATGGTGGCTAGAAAAGCTGTCAGGTGATTCAGAGAGGGGGACCTTGTGTACCATTTTCGACACTGACTCATTCAGTCACATCCTGCTTTGAGAGCTGAATTCTGCTCTAGAGATGTGTTAGATTGTGAATCAGGACACAAACTAAGCTCTGATTAGCTCCCATTCATTCTGGGTGTAGGAACTGTGCTTTCTCTATCTTAATATCCCCTGCACTATCTCAGTGCCATGCACATAGAAGAGTGCACAATACAGTTGTGTGTGTGCGTTTAATTTACTGAGATATAATTTATATAACATATGTACTATACAGTTTTGCTAAATGAATAAATTTGAAGGAAAATAGGACTTCCTGAATCCTCCAGCAGCCGTACTATCAAAAGCAGTGGTAGACATCATCAAGATGGCAAAATAGACAATCCCCAGTGTCACTGCCACCCCCACAACCTATTAGTTTACAACTATTAAAATGCAAAAACTTCCATCATGACATCCCTGGAGCTCAGGGGGAGAAGAGGAAAGACCCACAGAGTTTGTGAAGGAGTGAAAGGCCTCAGTGAGAGGAAGATGGGACCACTTCAGCCATTCCAAGCCCCAGCCACTCCCGGAGCTGATGTAGTACAAGGCAAGGAACAGCTGCTGCACAGAGAGTAGCTACCAGGAGAGAGCAAAGCTGCAGCAGCACCCTTTGCATGAAGCTAGTTGGAGTCCACAGGGGAAAAGTGTGCTTCAGACTGGGCCATTCCATCTCCCAGGCCAGCAATGCCACTAGCAAGCTTCCCCTGGACTGACATAGAAACGAGGGGCTGCAGCCAACAGGAGGAATAAACCATCAAAGGTTGATGAGTTTTTGCTGGAGGATTGAACATAGCCCGCCCCACAGAGAATATCTGGAGTGCGGGGGGTGGGGGGAGGCTGACCCACTAAAGGAGCATTGATGTGCATAATAGATACTGATGTGCCTTCTGATCAACATGGGCACCACACAGTGGAGACTCAGTCTCAGGCCTGAATATCTACATGACCAACTTGTGTCTGGGGTGACCCCACAGGACCCAGAAGTGACTGAAAGGCCAACAATTAAAATCTGATCCAGACAAAAACCTTTCTCCAGACTGAGAAACAACAGCAAGGCAGCAATCTAGCTCAGGCACAAAGCTAAAGTTCTGGTCCCCACAAGAAGTTTGCCCTAATTTGGGAATCAACAACAGGACAGCCAATTAGTTCCACTGCAGAGTTTAAGTAGTGGTTGTAGCTATTAATCCACCACAGAATGGAAAAAATAGAGGAAGGGGAAACAAAACAAAACAAAACAAAAAAGACCAAACTCAGAACAGAGACATAGCTCTGATATTAACCAGTAAAGGTCTAACACCACCAAAGAACACCTTGAAAATCTGGAAGAGGTAGCTATCTCCTCAAATACCCAGAAATTAATGTAACAACATGAAGATAGAGAAAGAACAGAGAAATAAGACACCACCAAAGGAAACAAACAAAGCACCAGCAATGGACCCAGAAAAACAGCATATTTATGAAATGTCTGACAGAGAATTCAAAATAATGCTCTTAAGGATATTCAGAGAGTCGCAAGAAAATACGGATAGAAGGGCCGAGCCCGTGGCGCACTCGGGAGAGTGCGGCACTGGAAGCGCAGCGATGCTCCCGCCGCGGGTTCGGATCCTATATAGGGATGGCCGGTGCCCTCACTGGCTGAGTACCGGTCACATAAAAGACAAAAAAAAAAAAAAGAAAGAAAGAAAATACGGATAGAAGATTAAATGATATCTGGAAAACAATTCAGGAGCAGAATGAGAAACTTGACAAGGGAATAGAATCGATTAAAAAATCAAATAGAAAATATAAAAATAAACAATACATTATCTGAACTGATAAACATGATAGAAAGCCCCAACAGCAGACTTGATCAAACAGAGAAAAGAATCAATGAGCTTGAAGACAGAACATAAGAAAGTATACAATCAAATGAGCAAAAAGAAAAAAGAATAAGAAAAAAATGAAACAGAAATGCAGCAATTATGGGACTTCCTCAAGTAAAAGAACCTTTGCATGATTGGTATATCCAAAGGAAACAAAAAAAAGGAAGAGACCTAGACAGCATATTCAAGGAAATAATGACTGAAAATTTCCCAGGTATGGAGAAAGGTGACAACATCTAGGTACAGGAAACTTAGAGGTCACCAATCAAATTTAATACAAAGAGAAACATCCCAAGGCGTATCATAATCAAATTATTAAAAATCAAAGACAAAGAAAGAATACTGAAAGCAGCAAGAGAAAAGAAACGCATAACTTTCAATGGACCCCCAATTCATCTCTCAGTGGATTTCTTAGTAGAAACACTATGGGCCAGAAGAGAATGAGATGATATATTTAAAGTGCTAAAGGAAAAATCAAACAAACAACACCCCCTGCCCCCAGCAATCAAAATGTCTTTATGTGGCAAAATTTACCTTCAAATATGAAGATATAAAGTCTTTCCCAGACAAACAAAAGCTAACGGAATTTATTAATTCAATACCTGCCTTACAAGAATTCTAAAGTGAGTTCTTTAGTCTGAAAAGAGATGACCCTAAGAAGCAGCAAGAAAACATTTGAAGGTACATACGTAACTAGTAATGTAAATACACAGACAACCTCAGAATACTCCACTGTTGTAAGAGTCATAAATAAACCACTTATATCCATAATACAAAGACTAACAGACAAAGCTAGCAAGACAGTAACAAATACAACAACCATGTAAGATATAGGCAATATTATAAGATGTAACTTGAAACAACAAAAATGTCAAAAAGTGTGTGTGGGGGGAGGAGATGACATCAAAGCATAGAGTTAGCTTTGTTTTTTTCTTGTTTCTTAGATATCAAAGTTAAGTTGTTATTAGTTTGAAATAACCTGTTATAACTGTTACTTTTTTTTAATAAGCTACATGGTACCATAACACAAAACCTTATAAAAGACATAAAAACAGCAACAAAAAATAGCTAAAAATCATCAAAATATACTGCTAGAGAAGACTGCTCAACCACAAAGGAAGGCAGTAAGACTGGAAGAAAGGAAAAAAGGATCTACAAAACAACCAGAAAAAAAGTAACAAAATGGTAGGAACATATCCCTGTATATCAGTTATAACTCTAAATGTTTAAGGATTAAATGCCCCAATTAAAAGATATGGAGTGGCTGAATGGATTATAAACAAAAACCAACAACATACTGCCTTCAAGAAACCCACTTCACCTATAAAAGATGCACATTGACTAAAAGTGAAGGGAAGGAAAAAGGTATTTTATGCAAATGGAAACCAAAAAAGAGCAGGAGTAGCTATACGTATATCAGATCAGATAAAATAGACTTGAAGCCAAGGAAAGTAAAAAAGGAAGATTATCAGATAATGATAAAGGGATCAATTCAAGAAGAGGTTATAACAATTCTAAATACTTATACACTCAACACTGGAGCACCCAGATATATAAAGCAAGTACTATTAGACCTAATGGGAGAGATAGACTTGAATACAACAGTACTTGGGGACTTTAACACTCCACTTTCAGCAAAGGACAGATCATCCAGGGAGAAAATTAACCAAGAAACATCAGAATTAGACTCTACTCTAGGCCAATTGGATTGGATCTAATGGATATTTTAGAACATTTCATCCAACATTCTTCTCAGCAGTACATGGAACATTCTATAGAATAGACCACATGTTATGTCACAAAACTATTCTCAACAATTTCTTAAAAATTTCAATCATGTCAACTATGTTTTCTGACCATAATGGAATAAAGCTAGAATCAACAATGAAAGGGACACTAGAAACTGAAAAATACATGGAAATTAAACAACATGGTCCTAAACAACAAATGGGTCAAAGAAGAAATCAAAAAGAAAATTAAAAAATTCCTGAAGACAAATGAAAATGAAAACACAACATACCAGAACCCATGGGACACAGCAAAAGCAGTTCTTAGAGGAAAGTTTATAACAATAAATGCCTACATCAAAAAAAGAAGAGTCCCCTCTCTTTCCCTTTCTCTGCCATCGTGGTGTGTGCAGTGACCTCTCTTCCTCATAAGACTTTCAGAATCAAGCAATTCCTGGCCAAAAAACAAAAGCAAAAAAGAAGAAAGACTTCAAATAAATATCCTTATGTTACGCCCCAAGGAACTAGAAAAACAGGAACAAACCAAACCCAAAATCAGTAGGAGGGAAATAACAAATATCAGAGCAAAAATAAATGAATTAGAGATTTAAAAAGCAGAATAAATGATCAATGAAACAAAGAGGTGGTTTTTTGAAAAGAAAAACAAAATTGATAAACCTTTAGCTAGACTAACAAAGAAAAATGAGAAGACCCAAATAAATTAAATTAGAAATGAGAAAGGAAACATTACAACTGATACCACAGAAATAGAAATGTTCATAAGAGACTACTACAAAGTGAAGAGACAACCTACAGAATGGGAGAAAATGTTTGCAAACTATACATCAGACAAGAGGCTAATATCCAGAATATATAAGGAACTCAAACAACTCAACAGCAAAACAAACAAATAAACAAAAAACCCAATTAGAAAGTGAGAAAAGGGGCTGGCCCCGTGGCTCACTCGGGAGAGTGCAGCGCTGGTAGCACCGAGGTCGCAGGTTCAGATCCTATATAGGGATGGCCGGTGCGCTCACTGGCTGAGCATGGTGCAGACCACACCGTGCCAAGGGTTGCGATCCCCTTACCGGTCAGAAAAAAAAAAAAAAAATGTGAGAAAAGGACCTGAACAGACATTTCTCAAAATGGCTAACAGGCACGTGAAGAGATCCTCAACATGACTACTCATCAGGGAAATACAAATGAAAAGTACAATGAGATGTCATCTCACTCCAGTTAATGGCTCTTATCAACAAGACCCAAAACAATAAATGCTAGCAAGGATGTGGAGAAAAGGGAACTCTCCTACAGTGTTGGTGGAACTGTAAATTGGTAAAACCATTGTGGAAAACAGTATTGAGGTTCCTCAGAGAACTAAAAATATATATACCTTATGACCCAGTCATAACACAATGACTGGGGGTGTACCCAAAGGAAATGAAATAAATATATTGTAGAGATACTTCCAATCCCATGTTCATTACAACACTATTCACAATAGTCAAGAGATGGAATCAACTTAAATGTACATCCATGGATGAAAAGATTTAAAAAATTGTGGTATAGATACACGGTGGAATACTATTCAGCTATAAAAAAATGAAATACTGTCATTTGCAGCAACATGGATGGAACTGGAAACTTATGTTAAGTAAAGTAAGTCAGGCACAGAAAGACAAATACTCCATCATCCCGCACGTCCTCACTCATAAGTGGGAGCTAAGACAGAAAGAAGGAAGGAAAGAAAGACCACAGTGCTGCATTGGACCTGCAGAGGGAGAGAACAGACCTAGGGCTACAAAGTGGAGTGGGGGAAAGGGGGATGGGAGGGTGGTTGGGGATAACTGGGTGGGGGATACGGGGTATAATCACAATTTGTAGTAATGGGCATGCTGCCAGAGTGGATCTGGCCATCACATCTTGGGCACAAGTGGTGACAGTCAGCTTTGTATCTCATGAATATTCATAACCAATAAAAAATGTACTATGCAAAAAAAAAAAGAAAGAAAAGAAAAAAGTGGTTCTCATAGAAGTAGAGAGTAGAATAATAGTTACCAGAGGCTTGGTAGGGGCAGGGAGAGGGGGAGGAGAAGTGGTGGACTGATGGGTGCAAAACTATGCTATCTACCCTGACTGTGCAGTGGATGCATGTATTGAAAGAACACACTGTACTCAACAATTACATACAAGTAAATGTTAAAATTTTTTTTAAAAATGACACAAAAAAGCCAGTAGTATTCTTTCAAACAAGAACATTTTTTGAGCCCCCCACAAATCCTCATCCGTTTTCTTGCTGATATTTTTAATAAGGAGTTTTATGACTTTTTCCTAAAGTTCTGATATCAATGAAAATACAAATCCTCCAAAGACTAATGTTAATAATAATAATAATAATTTACAATACCCCTTTTTAGAAGATGCTATTATTAATTTGTTCTATGTCTGAAGAAACTGAGGCTCAGAGGGGTCACACAATTTGCCCAAGATCAAGAGCTAATAAGAGGAAGTGCAGAATCTGTATGAATGTCTATAGATTCCAAAACCTCACTTATTATACACCATCAAGAACTTTCCAATTCTCCTCAAAGTGGTCATTTGTGCTTCAGTGGCTCACTTGGGAGAGTGCAGCGCTGGTAGATCCGAGGCTGTGAGTTCGGATCCTATATAGGGATGGCCGGTGCACTCACTGGCTGAGAGCAGTGAGGGCGACACCAAGCCAAGGGTTACAATCCCCTTACCGGTCACAAAAAAAAAAAAGAAAGAAAAATATAAGCATCTATTCCTTCTTCAGAGTTGAGGATACTGATGCTTGAGTTAGAACAAAGGCATTATTAACCAGAAAGTATTTGCAGAGCTGAAAGAGAAGCTGGAGCCCAGTAAAAAACTGGTGCTCTTTGTGGTTTTGCTATAAACCAATCTTGAGGTTGAGATTATGTAGACTAGGATATTTATGAATTTTTTTTTCACTGCCTCTCTCTAGAGTTTTAGGATGTTTGACATGAGTGTGACATGGCCGTCCATAAAGCATTTCCTTGACTGGGATGACAGCCAGCAAATAAATCCTTGTAGTTTCCATTAGAAAATGTTTTGATATAGCTTCATATAATATTGGAAGTTGAAAGCGGTAGGCAGGGTTGGAAGAAAAGGACTGATGGTAAGTGTACTTCCTTTTAAGATTTTTGAAACGTTATACATAGACATCTAACATCTACTTAATATTTGTATACTTATGTTACCTATACTTTTCTAAACCCCAAGTAGACCCCTCAATACCAGCATAATTTAGATAACACCAGAGAATCCACAGGCATCACACTGGAGATGAATGGACTTAGACAAGCACATATGGAAAGAGAGCAATTGTTGCTCCAAGTAGACAGATGGAATTGTGCCCTGAGTAGTTTTCCAAAGGGAAATAAGACTAAGAAAGATTTTGAGTGAAGAGCCCAGAGAATATGAATAGACATGAGCACAAAGTTGCATGGACTCAAGCTGAACAGGGTGGTAGGATGAGCAAGCAAGGAAACCCATCCCACCTCTTCTGTACCGTCTACACATTTCTTCCCCATACAGTAGTTGCCAGCAGCATTATTATCTGGAGACCTAAACATTTCAGATTGCTAGGCCCTGCCCATGGCATGGTGAACATGAGAAGGCCAAGTTATTTCCTATTTATATATCGCTGAGGAATCAATGCACACCAGAGCTTGGGAAGGCCATATGTTGTGCAGGTGTTAAGTCTACCTGCTAGAGAGCCGATCTTGCTACAAGCTTGCTGTGTGATGTGTTGCAGATCAAGTGATAGTTTTAACCTTTTTTTCCATCTCTAAAATAGAGACATAGAAACATAATGCTTGCTTTTATGACAAAAGAAAAGGAGGTAAAAGCATATAAAGCAATTTGAGCATCTTGGTAGGAATAAACAATACAGATACAACATAAGTTCCACATTTTATTTAGGAAAACCTAACATATAGACCACATTTTGGGGGGGGGGGTGTTATGAATATTCATGAGATACAAAGCTGATTGTCACCCCTCATGCCCAAGATGTGCCTACTAGTTTCCGGAACTGTATACCTGGGAGGGGGGCATAAACTTGAAGTATTTCTTGTAATGTTTCTTAAAGTATCCACAGGGTCCCATATAAGTTATCTGGGGTGCTTATCAAAAACAGAGATTCTCAGGCCCTGTTCTATACCAATGGAATCACAATCTCTGAGTTACAGAGCTTTGAGTATCTGGTTTTTAATAAGCTCCCCATGTGATTCTTATGCACAATGAAGTTTAAGAACCATTGTTCTGGATCATAAGTCCTCTAAGACAGGAACTGAAATACCTTCATCACTAGCCTTTTCAGTGTGTTAAATATAATAGATGGTCAAAGAATATCTGTTGCGTAAATGAAGGTATGAAGAGAAAAACTATTTTATCCTTGATCCTTCTAGTAGCATGTTTTCCTAATCAGGGGCCTTGGTGGGCTGTGTACAGAATGGCTAAGGCAAGCTTTAAGCTATACCTCCTGATGGGAAGGAGCTTATATACAGGAAATGCCTCTTTCAAAATGTTCCAGAAGAACTTTCAAGAAAAGCCTCTCGGGAGCTAATTAAGGAGGCAGGGGCAGACAGTCTGCTGAATTGGATCTTTGGTAAGCCACTGAACTTAAAGACGAAACTCATAGACCAGGAATAGCCATGAAACCCCCTGCGGCTGAGGGAATTATGCTGATAGCAAAAGGTAAGATGACAGATCATAGTCAGTAAACTGGTAGCCAGAAGGGATGTGGCAGTCATAGGTCCATCTTCTAAAAACCATGAAGCCTCTATTCTTAGCAAGAAAGAAAACTGGAACTTGAGACCCTTTCGAGTCTGCCTTTAGTGAACCTTGGATGGTGGGGGTGGAGGTGGGATGGGGGATGGTAATGCAGCAGAACTGCCTGAGCAGTAAAGCACAAAACTCAGTGCTGTTGGCTTCCTGGTTTTAAAGGATTTGTGCAATTCCTGGGTTTGGTCCCTTGGAACAAACACCTGAGGCTTCCTCAGGGCCAGGTGGAAACAGCCCTCCCTGAAGAGCAAATTGTTACAAATCGTTTCTTATGATGATCGTATAATTACAGTTTCTGTTATAATGTTATTTGTTTAAGCCACATTGTAGTGTAACCCCTAGAGAGCTATGTTCCATGCTGTTATCCCACATGTCCTCACATGTGTTAATATTTTCTAAACAAACAATTCTTTCTTTTCCAGCTTTTAGTTAGGTGGAATCTTTGGACAACCTGATTTAGCAGGAAAAACTTAAGAGATTCTCCCAAGAGTTAGTCCTGTAGCTGCTGAAACTTCATAGGACAAGAGCTGTGCAAATGGCAGGGGACCAGTGACAGTCTGATAACACTTATTGCTTCATCCACCACTGCTCATGACACTGTGGGAGCCGAGCCAGACTGAGTGATGTAATTGCCTTGAAATAAATGGTGGAGTCCCAGCTTCCTTCTTCTGAATGCTAATGCATCATCCTTGACCTCAGTTTTCTAAAACCTCAAACAGTTTGAGAGAAACACTAGAAAGTGTAGGGAGTCCCCAGAATTCCTTTAAGATGCAAACAGTCTGGCCAAGTCTTGCAGAAACCACACAGATCACAGCCAACTACTGCCAAATAAAGCAGCAAATCCCTCTAATTAGGAAGGCCAAATAAAGAATCAAAAGGCAAATGGTGAATTCCTAATCATGGAAGATGAAGGGTGTCTTCTCTTCTTTCTTTCACGTTAATCATCTATCTGTGTGGTATTGTCCTGGGTTAAGTACTCTCAGGACTGCTCATGAGCAGCACTGTGACAGAGTCAGTCATCCAGAAGCAGACCCAACCTGAGTGAGCCAGAGCAATCCAAACCTGCTGAGTATGTGTTCTTTTCTCCTTTCCCTGCTTATCTAGGGCTCAGAACTGTTTGCTCGGTTTTCTGAACCAGTAGCTCCTATGAACCATGTTTTTCCTATAGATGGGAGGGTAGTGGAGGAGGAAACAGGATGGGTTTAGTAGACTAAGACCTGCTGGTGGTTAGTAAAATGAAGAGTTGGATAACTAAACCACCACAGGTAGGTGCATTGCTCACCTTGGTGCAGCTTCCTAATTCATATTTCTGACTTAGCACTTGAGAAGATGCTGCCTATCGACTCCATTTGGGCTCTTACATAGGAAAAATGTACTAAATTGTCTTACAAGGGATGCTGTAAAGCTAGGTGACCATGCCAGTTGTCAGGCTCTTTACCTGCCGGTAATCCTGTACCGACTGGGCCAATTGCTGAGCTAGGGCTGAGTCTGGAGCTCACAGACCCTTCAAGCCTGTTCACAGATGGGGTCACAAACCCTTCATATGTCAGGCTGGATCAGCAGACCCCTTACATGCAGGTCTATGAACTAGGTAACTGGCCAAAAGGTCCTTAAAGCCATAGGTTGGAAAGCATGGCCGCACAGGGCAGATGCCCAGGGCAGACACCCGCCCGCCTGCTTCACTAAAACTCCCCTCTCTCTTTCTCTCTCTAAAGAACACAAGAATAACAACAAAACTAAAAAGATTCATTGGTGCACATGTGCACTAACTACACACACACACACACACACACACACACACACACACACACACACACACACACACACACACACACACACACACACGATTTGCTTACAATGGACGTGCTGAACCACCCCCAACCAGACCCAAGGCAAGGGCCCTGACCAAATTATTCTATTTTCCCAACAATCTACCCCTTCAGGGTCCCCACCGTACAATCTACACAATCAGAATCTTCTGCAATGTTCCCTTAATGTTCTCTTAGCAAGGATAAATGACCCTTACCTTTACATATTACACATTCCATCCCAGTCCCAAAAGTCTTTAGCTTGTTGCAGCACCAACTTAAAAATACAAAGTCCAAAGTCTCCTCTGAGACCAAAAGCAAAAGTCCTTCCAGCTGTGAACCTGTAAAGAGTCAAAAACAAGTTTATCTACTTCCAAGGTACAGTGGGATGGACATTGGGTACACATTCCCATTCCAGAAGAGAGGAATAGAAAGGAAAAACAGTCCCCAAACAAATCCAAAACCCAAACAGGGCAAACATTAAGCACACGGGCATCTGGGCCCCTAAAGTGTTGGGCAACCTTGCTCCTACAGCTCCGCCAGGTGCAGCCCACTGAGCTGCCCTGGTGCCTGCAGCTTCTCCAGTCTGGTGCAGCACACTGCCAGCCGCCCCACAGTTCTGGGCTCCTGGTGGCAGTCCCGCCATCCTGGCTCCACTAGACATTTCCTCAGTGGGGGTTCTCTGTGAGGGCTCTGACCCCACTTTTCTGCTCCACATTGCTCCATAGATGACCTCTGCAGCAGCTCCACCACTGCAGCAGGTCTCCGCCTGAGTTCCCCAGCTTTTTAATACATCTTCTGAAATCTATGTGGAGGCTGCCACATCTCCACTGCTTTCACACACTGCTGGCCTGCAATCTTAACACAACATGAACACCACCAAGGTTTTCGGCTTTTTTTCTTCAGAGGAACTGAAGCAGGATTGCTCCAGCCAGAGTGGCTGTGATGCAAGGAGCAGTTTGCCAAGGGCAGCTGCACCCCAGGTCTGTCCTCCAGGACAACTCAGTTCTTCTAGGATGGGAGGGGCGCTCTCCCAAACTTCTCAAGTGTCCTCAGGGCCTGTGATGGGTGGGACACCCTTCCAGACTTCTCAAATGCCTTTAGGTCATTTTCCCCATTGTCTTGGCTCTTAGAATCTGGCTGCCTCACTGCCAAGATAATGTCTTTAGCAAACAGTTTATCTGCTTCACCCTTGCATTTTTCTCCTGCTCTCTACTTTTTTACTTCATGACCAGGCTGCAATTTTTTCAAATCTTTATGCTCTGCTTCCCTTTCGAATTACTTCAATCAGCTCAGCTTACGATAGCTATTCACTCAGTCTTAGGCAGTTTTTGCAGCATTCACCCACAGTTCAAACAGCTGCATTTTCCCAGTCCATCAAGGAGGGGCTGCCCTGCCTCTGTGCATATCTGCAGCTATTCTGTAACCACTGCCACTGAGACAGGCACATAGTAATGGAGACTAACTTTTCCACCTTTTCACCAGGTGAAAACATATTTGAAATTCTGCAAGGGCACCCATCCTCGGGTCATCTGCCCATCTGCATGTGTCACTCTTTTCTCGAGTTTTATGGCACCTGGCCAGTCATCAGGTTTAAGTGGCACCCTCAGAGCCTTTTGCCTTCAGACAAACACAACATGCATTTACTACATAATCTCAATTTCTTGTGCACAACAGGATGTGCCTGGAGACTCACTGTTTTCCCCAACTCACCACTGGGTTGGTTGTCTTCCCTGGTATGAGAAGAAGGAGTGGCCAATCACTGCACGTCATCATCCAGGACATTTATCCGTGCTTCCAAGAACTCTGCTTTCTGCTGCAAATTTCTATCAGTTTGTAGCATAGTGAGCAATAGCCAGCCTCCAGTCAGCAGAAAAGTGGCCACTGGGCACCACATGCTCAAGTATAGCCATACTTCCTCCTTCTTCCAAGGGCTTTTAGCTCCTGTACCTGCTCAGAATCCTGCTGTAGACTATACCAATTGCCTGGTGCTCAGGCTAATGTCTGGAATCCTTCTGACTATGCCAATTATAAAGCTAGGCAACCACACCAGTGGTCGAGCTCTTTTACCTGCCAGTAATCCTATACCAACTGGGCCAATTGCCAAGCTAGGGCTGGGTCTGGAGCTCACAGACTCCTCAAGCCCATTCACAGACTGGGTCCCAAACCCTTCACATGCCAGGCTGGGTCCCCAGACCCCTCACATGCCAGGCTGAGTCACTAGACCCCTTACACACAGGTCTATGAGCTAGGTAACCAGCCAAAATGTACTTGGAGCCATAGGTTGGAAAGCATGGCTATGCAGGGTGGACACCTGAGGCAGATGCCCACCTGTCTGCTTCACTAAAACTCCTCTCTCTCTCTCTCTCTAAAAAACACAAGAATAGCAACAAAGCTAAAAAGATACATTGGCGTGCATGTGTACTAACGGCCCCCCCCCCACACACACACAATTTTCTTACAATGGATGTGCTGGACCACACCCAACCAGACCTGAGGCAAGGGCCCTGACCAAACTATTCTATTTTCCCAACAGATGTACAAAGAAAAATATCCATTTGAGATACTGTAATGATACTGACCTCTATCTTCGAAATACTTTTTATTAGTGAACATTTATGGAGCAGTTTACTGGGTAGCAAGCACTGGTCTATGCATTTTCCCTGAATTCTCTTATTTTATCTTCCCAGTGACTTTTGGGGTAAGTCTTCCATTGGAATACTATCTTCCTTTGAGAGATGAGAAAACTGAGGCCTAGAGAGGTTAAGTAACTTGCCTAAAAGTACAAGTCTAGTAGCAGAGACAGGACTTTTCCCAGACAGTCAGATCCATAGCAGGTGCTTCTAATTAGTTAATACTCTATGCTATCGTTGTTAAGATTACCTTTGCAAAGTGTTTAACTATAAAGTCATATTCATACATAAAATATTCTTGTCATAATTATTAAAATTCATTTAGTTTTCTGAATCATTAAGATGACATGATAGACTTAAAATTTAGACATGAAAAAATATGGAGCAAATCTGCATGTTTCTAGTGATAACATATCTTCTTTAAGCTCAATCAATCTGGCTGTGATTTCTTCTCATCTTTTATGTATCTGTAAAAAATAAAATAGACTCATTTGACCTATCCCTTAAACTTTAATTACAGCCTAGTGAAAATAAAAGGATGTATAGGTAAGGATAACAAGAGAAAGAATAAATATAAACAAATCTGTTTAAATATTAGTCAATGCTTTTTAAAAATCATTTGAATGATTCCAGATGAAGCCATAATGACATGATCTTCTCTGAGACAAATTGCTTATTTTCTTGATTCTAAGATGCAAATTTTTTTTACAGCTTGATGTTTTTGAAATTAGTAGATGTCTTATAATCAATGTGAACACTTAATGTAGAATTCTTTATCCTCCTTCCACCCTCCAAGAAGCTGTTATTAAAACTATGGTGCACCTTAGGATCTTAAAATAGAAGAAATGCAGTAATATTTTACATTTTTGTTAAGATTTGTAACACCAGGTCTGCTGATGTAGATTACCCATTGTTTTTCTCTATGGGTAGTTAGATCTGCCCAAACTGGAACTTAGCAATAACAGAAGAAACATTGAATATCTTTTAAAGTGTATATTTTAAAATCTAATTGTATGCCTATATTTGGGTTTCTAAGTGCCACTTCCACATTAGCAGGGACGGAGGCTGATTCCAGGGCTAGGGCAAAGAAAATAGAAGATTAGCTTAGAAAATCTTTCTGTATTACAAAGTAAGGAAACCAAAAAAAAAAAAAAGAGAGAGAGAGAGAGAGAGAGAGAGAGAGAGAGAGATGGGAACCTGACAAAAAGACACAATGGCCAACTTGACAGGGCTTTTTCTGATCAAATCTGTGACAATTTATGTATTGAAATAAATAATTACTATAATTTATTATAACCCATTGAATAAAATAAAAACCAATTAGTTCATTTTGATAACAAGGAAGTACATAAATAATATGGGAGAAGGGAAAACTTTTGCCTAGAATGTTACATCCTAAATGTGAAAATAATGATAGAATTTAAAAATCACCATTTTACAGTCAGCCATAGTCATCAGGTAAGAATCATCATGGGGTGCTGTAATGTATGGTGAAAGTTTGATGAGAAACAGGATTATTTATAGACTCTCAAAGAATCTCTCCACAGATAACTCGTTAATAGGAAGGGGAAGATGGTAACTTTACAATGGAAAAACTTGACACACTGCATTTCAACCAAGTAATCAAAGTTAATATCGCTGAGAATGGGACAGCCTGACATCACATGCCTCTTAATGTCATACGCTTGGAAGGACACAGTTTTTCTTATATACTGTACTTGCTGAAAATGTATAACCTGCATGGGAGCATGAAGATATATCAGACAAACTGCAAACAGTTGGCCTGTTCTCTTCTAAAAATGTCAAAGTCATAAAAGACAATGGAAAGCTGAAAAACTGTTCCAGATTAAAGGTGACTAAAGATGCATGACAACTAAATGAAATGTGTTATCCTAGATCGGATTCTGGATTGGGGTTGGGAGCAGGAGGGATTGTCATAATGAACAGTACTGGGATGTCTGACAAATTCTGATAATGAACCTTATAATCGATAACAGTACTAAATAAACATTGAATTTCCTCAATTAAATAAATAATATTACTCAAATAAATGTTTATGTAAGAGCAAGGTTTTTTTTATTCTTAAGAAATATTGAAGTATTTAGGAGTAAAGGGGCATAATTTCTACAACTTACTTTCATATAGTTTGGAATAATAATATATGTGTATATCGTAGGAAGAGAGAGAGAAAGCACATGTGCAAAATGACATTTGGTAAGTTTGGATTAAGAGAATACAATAGTTACTTTTATTATTCTTGAAACTTTTCTGTAATCTTAAAATTATTTCAAAACCATTAGTTAAAAAATTTAAATCTATTTTTATTCTGTTGGAACATGTTTTTAAAAATGAACTTCGAAGCATTTTTGTCAATGGGTCTTTGATAGAGGCTAAGATGGAAATTTGTAGTAAAAAAGTAATAAAGAAATAAACTTAATTTGCAAGTTGATATTCAGCCATACGTTTCAAAAGAGGTTCTTACGTTAAAAAAAAAGTTGTTAGGTGGAAATTAATTGGAATGAGTATTTTACACAAAACTTTGGAGTCTTGTCATATGACCGTTTTATTACCTCCTTTTGGAATTTTTTTTTTTAGAAACCAAAAAAATCACCTCTTTGAAATTTAAAGAATTTGAAGAGTAAGTAGAACAAACAAAATATTACATGGTATGAGTGCTAAGCAAAGTAGTGTAAAGTTCTTTGTGAGGGCCTTTGAAGGCAAGTCAATATGCTGAAAAACAGAAAGTGTGAATCTTGGAATATTTTTATTGCTATGAAAAAGTTTCAATCAATTGTTTTACAATCCTCCATGCCTAAAAGGAGAATTAAATTAAACGTGTGTTGATAACAGCTAAGAGTTGTACACTAGTATCTTATTATATCATGTATCTATATATTTTTAAACATATATCTGTTTATATTCTTCCAAGTAGTCTCTTATTTTTGTTTACTGTCTTCTGATTAGTTGACTATTCAGCTTTGCTCTCATGACAAAGTTGATCTAGGTCCTCAATTATTCACGATCATAGTCTTGGAGCCATATAAAGATGTCCTCATTAACTAAGAGAAAGTTACCCAATTTGTACGAAAGATGTAAATTGTTTGCTTTGGAATCCAAATCTACAAAACGGGTGAAAAACGCCATCGATATAATTGCCTTCACCTGTAAAGGTGCTCCCTAGAGCAGAGATGGCAAATAGATTTAATCTGACATGTCAGTTTCAGTTCATTTATTATGGCTGCTTTAGACCCTGTGTTCCAAAGGATTGCGAGGCTACTTGGGGACCGTGCAGTAGAGAGAGGCCTGATGGAGGGTGGCAGTGTATTTCCTATTTGAAAGTCCTATCCTTACATGCAACAGATTATTGCCAGCTACCCACTGACTGAGGGTCCTCTTTGCTCTGTCTAGTATATGTCTTGGGGTCACACTCATTTTAAGCCAAGATCTTGGAAGTTTAATGCTGGATTATACAGCAAGACTTTTCTTTCAGTTCTTCTCACTAACTGGTAATTATGATATGTGTCTCTGGAGCTGTGAAGCAGCTGAACTTTTTTTTTTTTTTAAATAATATGTTAGGTTGTAGAAATGTGTTTCCCTTCTACCCTCTTGTTAAAGGCATTTACAACTACAGTTTTCTTACTTGACTATCTAGACTCATAAGAATGCCAAAATACTTGATAGGATAATAAGATTGACCTTGACACAGGCATTAGTTAGGCATGAATTGGCCCAAAATTACAAAATCATCAATCCACAAGTAGTTATTGAGTACTGACTATATGGGAAGTATTGTGCTAGCAGCTCTAGGGGAAACATAATTAAATAAAATCGTTCATTCCCCTGCTCTCCCAAAGCTCAACTCTACTTGGGAAGATAATATATTCATGGAAGTAGCTACCATACAAGCAGTAATTCTAAGGGAACATATTCACGGGAGTGGGGGACAGTGAGGACCACAGAGCAGTGGGCCATCTCTTCCTGCTTTCATATCTCTGGCCCCAGCCCCATTATTACGAAAGATCTGAAGACAACAGATTACAGCACTGAAAGGAGCCCTCTAATACCACAAATGCAAAAGCCAAGCTCAGAGAGGTTGTCATCTGATGAGAAACACATGTTATAATTCAGTTTTCCTGCTTTTCCTGATGTGAACAGCAAATTTCTCCTGGTCCAATTTCTTAAAGGAGCAGTGGTGTGGTGGAAAGAATATGGGACAAGCCGCCAGAATGGGTTCTCATTAATTACAGGTATGATACTTAATTCTTTACTAATTCAATATTCTAATTGTAAAAAAGAGGATAATACTCTATATTTTGCATCTTATACCTGATGGATTGTTTAGGAGAGTCATGTGAGACTGTGTGAAAGTATTTTGAAAATAATTAAGTGCTATAAAAACATAGAGGATGATTAATAGCATCTGACATTTATGAAGTACTTATGTGCCAGGCATTGTGCTGGTGGTACTTTATATTCATTAGCTCGGTTAACCCTTCTGCAACTCTCAGAGGTAGTTACTGCTATCAACATTTCACTCGAGAAAAGACTGAGGTTTACAGTGGTTATTTTCATATGAGTAAGTGCCCCAGAGAAATTTCAGGCATGAGCAACATGATTCTATGGTCTCCACGTAAACTTTCTTCTTGTCAGCTCTCAATTATTATGGGAGATGCCAGATGAATAAGTGGCCATTCTCCTAATGACGCCTAGGTTTAGGCTTGGGGTCAGCATGTGGTCAAAACCAAGCACCTTGCTGTGGGGGTGGGTTTAGAAGTGTGTGGAGAAGGTAAGTCTTGGAGAAAGAGCATTTCTCAGGAGACTCACGGAATCTCTTTGACTCACATATGCATAAGCATGCCTACTCCAACCCTGAGTAACCAACCTAATTTCAAACTAATATTCAAGGCTTGCTGCAAAGACACTGATGAATCTATTAGCTGCCCTTGGTAAGGAGCTAAGGAATTATTGCTTCAACTGCTCTCTTCCTGCTTAGAAGCCCAGTGGGGCTGCCCAGTGTTCTCTTCATTGCCATGGGTGCAATAGTAGCTTTTAAGTCAATGAACCAGGCCATGCAAAGACAAAATTTGAGACCCAAGCAAGTACGAGCTGGGGAGACAGCAGCTGGTTCTGGGGATCTTGGCTTCTGTTTATAAAAGTGCATCCGAATGCTGCTCTTACTCTTCCATATTCCCTGGCAAAGGCCTGAGGCTGAGAGCAAAAGGTGAAATTAAATTTACAAATAGAACCCCAGAGGAAATGTGAATGTGCCTATATATTGTGTAAAAGCAGAAAGAAGGAAAGAATAGACTGAAGGCCAACAGTGGAGGAGGGGGCTGTGTCTTTGCTGTTGGAGTGGCAGCATTTCCCAGCTCTGAGGGAGTCTGGCTGGCCCCAGGAAATCTCCCGCACAGTCTTCCCCATCCTCACTTGTAATCTCCTCTATTCTGGGCTCCAACAGGAACTAGCAATCATGCTGAATTATGTGCTGGCTGGAGAAGCAGTAGCTAGAGATGAAAGCCGCCATGCGATAATATAAATGCCTCAGTGCATTCCAGTTTGGAAGAGAAATATCTGCAGATTCTGGCCAGGCTAGTGTGAACAGCAAAAGGACATCACCTATACTACCCTGCCTTCCTGTTTCTAATCCCTTCCAGAGGAATAAGGCAACAGAGGTTATTTAAGGGACCTGGGGTCCTCTGACTTTTCTACTACAAGCTGGCAATCCTCCCAAACACATCCTGAAGCTCACTGCCTTTTAATGGGACTTGTTATATGTTAGGCACAGTGCTGATCGCTCAACTTACATCATCTTATTTAATCCTCACAACACTGCTAAGAAATAAGTGTTATTACCCCTTTTTTACAGATAAGGAAATTAAGGTTCAGAAAGATTCAATGACTTGCAGCAGGTTATACAGATACAGAGAAATGAAGTAGGGTTAGAACCCACGTGGTCCAACTCCAGAGCTTGAGCACTTTCCCCTGCACCTTCCTGATGAGCTTCCACACCTTGGCGTGTCCCAAGCAAGAATAGCAAAGGAGGAGCTCAGCTGTGGTGACTTCAGTGGTGTGAATGTGTGTGGTGTGTTTGTGAATATATGCTCATTTTTGTTCCCTTTTCAGTCCCTTTCTCCTAGTCCCCCACCTCTCTGTACCCCATATCCACCTTTCACCGACCCTAGCAGTTTTCTTATTCTCACTTCTCTTGTCACCTGCCTGAGAAGTTAATTCACACGCACGGCGTTAGGAACTTGGTAACTTCCCTCTCCCTTGAATATTTGCATTTGAAGAGGAAATAAAGAGTGAGACAAGGATAAAAATATACCAGTCCTTCAAACAGGAGTAGATCGAGATGTTTTCAGGAAAGAGGAAAACAATATTTCAGAGACCATGAATCCCAGTCTTTTTCACAGAATGGCTGAACACAAAAACTCAAAAACACTTAAACTGACATCAGAGGCACCTGCATTGGAGGTGGGAGGAGAGACCAGCCTGATTCTGTTTGATATTGCCAGATCAGAAATTTTGGGGTCTCAAAAAGGAGAGTCCTCCTGGGCCATGAGGAACAAGGACCTTCCTGTGTCACTGAGGCCTGGATCAGGCAAAGCTGGGCCCAGGAGAGCAAGCAAGGTGAAGCGCGTGGTTTTCCCTGACAATGTCACCTCATGCTGCCCACCACCCCAGGGTAGGTAGGCACAGCCTCTCTGTCTGCATGTATCACCCATTCCACAGCAGCCCCAATGCACCTGACAACTGCACAAACTCAGGGTTTCTGTAGCATTAGAAGCAGCAGAACCTGTACTACATGTTTTATAGTGAACAGGATATAGCTTTCTACTTTTGAATTATCAATGTAGAAATGCAGGCTGCAAAGGAAGAGGGAAATAGGTAGGGGGCAGGGAGGACTAGAGAGTATCACCATGATAGTATTCTTCCTGGCACCATTTTTTCCCCTCAGACCAAGCCCATCCCTAAGGCAGCCCTTTCTGGAGCCTGTGCAGAAGGAGACATGCACTGTGTGACTCTCTCATGCGTGAGGCTTAAGTGATCTCACCTGTCTCCTCCAATACATATGCCTCTGATGCTAGTCTGAGTATTTGTTTCTGCCTGTTGTCTTCTGTTAACAAGACCTGGACATAGTCTTTGTTTCTACCAACTGCCACCCCATTCTGCTCCACCCCCACCCACCAATAGAATATAATAAACTCTGTGAGATCTAGGACTTTTGATTGTTTTCTCCTACTGCTGTGTTCTCAGTGCCTAGAACTGTGCCTGGTACAGAGCAGGAACTCAATAAACATCTATTTAATGAGAAAGAGAAGGAATATATAGGTCTATCAGAAAGTACATAGCTTAGCTTTAATATCTGCAGACAATAACTAGCATTTGGTCAAGTATTCCTAGTGAAACAATTGAATTTCCGTGCCTTGGACACACATTGGGTTACAGCTGAAGCTTGTTGCTTGCTAAGGTCAACGCACAGGACAGAGTTGCCCTGTCTAGGAGGTCAGCTTTCCCTTCCCAGGACTTTCAATCCAGATCTTAGCTATTCTACCTTCTGAGTTTCTGATGAGAGCCATAAAATTAAAATAAGATTTGCTCATTCACTTAATATTTAGTGAGTGCTGGCATACCAGGCACTCTTCTAGGTACTGGAGCTGAACAGTATCTGAAACATAGACATGGAACTGTACTATGTGGAGTCATTTATGAAGAAGAAAAGACTTCTGCAGTAAAATTTCCTATACTCATTTTTATTTCCTGGAAGATATTTTGCTAGTTGGGTAACCAAAAAGGCTGCATTTTGCCTAATAATAAACATTCCAGAAAAGGCTGAGGTAAGAATAATACTGGCTATTAGCCTCTAATCATTTGGTACAAAGAATTGAAAGAAATATCCACCCAATGGAAACTGGAGAGTGGTTTAAAAAAGAAAAAGAAAGGTGCTTCAAAGGGGTGCGAGGACTGAAGTTTCTGGAAAAACAGAAGATGACAAGAGGGTGGATAAAGGGACATTCAAATACCTAAAAAGCTAATACCCCTAATATCGAGGTATGAATTCATTTCTCAAATAGGTGACTAGAGAATGGATATAAGTGCAAATCCCAGCTCTACTTTTCCTTAGCTTCTGGTCTTGGACATATTCCATAACCCCAATAAACCTCAATATCCTCACTGTCAAGATGTCCTCATTTATCCCACAACATTTTGTGAAGCTCAAGGTGCAGTGCCCAGCTCAGAGTGGAAACTGGACAAATGACAAGGACTATTGAACCGTCGAAGAATGAGAGGGAGCATAGACGAAAGGGAGGCGAGGAGCTCCCCAAAGACAAACCTCAGTTCTGAATTTTGCTAAAACCAGATCGTGCCCCTCCTCTTAGAGGGCAAACAGTAGATGCTAGTTAACTCAAGTTGAGTCTTATACCCCATTTTTGTCTTCTACGTTACGACAGTGTTTCTTGAACTTGAGAGTATATGAAGGCAAACATGAACCCTTGTTAAAAATGCAGATTTCTGGATTCAAACTGGGGTGTCTGTGATATACTGAACCTGAGGCAAAGCCCAGGGATCTATATCTCAAAATGGCACTTGGAGTAATATTCATGCATGTTATAGGTGGATCTCACTTTGAAAAACTTGCAAGGGACTTCAAGACAGAGGTTATGTAAATGAATCTGGGGCACAGAAGCGGTGATGCCTCATGAATAGAAGGTGTAAGCAGAGGTTAATGTACAGAGTGTCGTAGTAATTATATCTGGGAGAGGGCTGGCTCAGGGCTACATCTGGAGTGAGTGGTCTGATGCACAGAGGCCCTACTATTTTTCAGCTTCTCAATGAAACAGCTCTCAGTTTGGCTTTATGTGATTTAAGAGCCCAAAGATGTTCCCAAATATTTAGATATTTGATAGCCAGATGGTAGCCTGCATATTCCTCTTTTTATCTCGATGATTCAACTCATGTAGATGACCTTGACTGTCTAAATCTTTACCATAATTCTCGGCTTAAGCAAGTTATTTCCGTAACAAGTAACTAATCACAAATAATCAATTTCACAAAATTAGCAAGATAGGAACCAAGCAAGAGCAGACTGCCATACGTAGTACATGTTTCCATGTGGATAATTGCTGAGGATCATCTCTTCTAAGAATACCAATGCAACCAGACAAATCTATGTAGGGAAAAGGAATAGGAAAAATTATAATAGTGAAAAAAAATTTTAAGTAGAGGGAAAATCTTAGTTTCAAATGGAGTTAGCCACAGTAGACCTGTTTAATAGTGATGGAGCTATCAATTAAATAAAAGCTTACTGGCAGTGCAATGCCATTTAATCTTAACTTAAGGTATGTTCTAGAAAAATGAAAGTTTTTGTCTCTAGGATGCCAAGAGGTCCAGTTGAGTAGTAAAAAAATCAAATCCATAAGGGCTATTTTGTCTACACCTCTGTTTCACAGGCCTTTTGTCTCCACCACATCACTATATGTATAACTTTTCTGCTGTACTTCATGGGCTATCCCAAAGTAAAAAAAAAATTGGGAATGGCATTATATACAATGGTGTGGTTGACCATAACAACATTGGCAGTCCTCAGGGACCCACACCTCTTGCTATTTAGCTCTTGAGCAGTGCTCCTCTACCTACATAGAGTATGAGCTAGTGAACAGTTTGAACAATGAGATACTAGCAAGCATGATTCAAGCAGAGGCTTTATATGTGCACATTGGGCCTGTCTTCTGAAACATTCACTTTTGGTAGCCAGCTGCCATATTATAAAGAAATTCAATATTGATGACTGAATAATAAGAAAACAAGTAGAATAAGGCCCTGAAGGACCATCTTGGACATTCCAGCCCCAACTGAGCTCCCAGCTGAATGCAGCCACGTAAGTGACCTCAATTCTGTCATATGGAGTAAAAGAATACTCATCTGAGCCAGTCAGCCCACAGAATTGTAAGAAGAAACAAATCACTGGTGCTTTAAGCCATTGGGTTTCGGGGTAACTTTTATCTAGCAACAAATAATTAACATAGGAATTGGTACCTAAAAGTAGGGTGCTACTGTAACAAAAACCTTAAAGTATATGACATTGAGTTGTTTTAACATATACCTGAGGTTTTGTTTATATTCGGGTATGATGAAGCCAACGGATCAGGAGGCGATTGCTATTGAAAATAATATAATAATATAATTTGTTACTCGTAGTTCTCAAGAGGAGGAGGCATGCCATGCTAAGCAGGATCACATGCAGAAGCACCAGGGTCTGTCAGGAGGCAAAAGAAGTGAGGGGAAAGCATGGGCAAGAGCCTTTACTGTGATTTTCATGAGAAGGAATGAGTGAGGCAGGCTAGTCAGGCTAAGCAAGTTTAGGACTGCCTAGTTTGAATAATTCCAGCGGGCTCTGGGGTATAGGAGCTCTCCTAAGTTGTCTGATTTCTGACACTAGGTTCATTAGGGCAGTGGGTGACAGGTGAGAGCTCGATAAAGGAGGTAGTTGGGGATATGGGTTCTAGATTGGTTGGTGTTGTGGACTGAATTCTGTGTCCCCTCAAAATTTATATGTTGAAGTCCTAACCCCCAATGTGAAGGCATTTGGAGTTTGGGCCTTTTGGAGGTAATAGATGAGGTCATGAGGGCAGGCCCCATGATGGGATTAGTGTCCTTATAAGAAGAGACCAGAGTTCTGTTCCTCTGCACCATGTGAGGACGTGTGAGAAGGCAGCTATCTGCAAGCTAGGAATAGCACCCTCACCAAGAACCCGACCATGTTGGCACCCTGATCTTGGACTTCCCAGCCTCTGGAAGTGTGAGAAATAAAATGTTTGTTGATTAGGCCACCCAATATGTGGTATTTTGTCATAGCAGCCCAAGCAGACTAAGACAGTTGGTTTGCATATGAAAAGTTTGATTGCAGGGGAATTTCTTGCTATCTCTAGGAATTAGCTAGATCTGAAAGGAGCAGTCTTTTCCAGTCAGCAAGGCCCTAGGATGTCAGGGAATCATAAAATACAGAATATGAAAACCATGAATAATAGAGGATTTGGGACTGGATGGAAAGTGGAGGCCAGAAAAGTGAGGAGACTGAATAAAGGCTGGAAGAACAATAGAATTTCTATTAAAGGCTAGAGGAAAAGAGAACTGTGTTGTATATTACTGAAAGAATGAAGGAGATTGTCACCTATGGTAACTTAGAAGATAAAAAGTATAACTAATAAATGTGAGAATTTAGCTAAAGAGATTTCCAGGCAGAATATTGAATGTACCAACTGGTGTTTTTAAGTCTCCTGTCATGAGATGTTGCAAGAGAAACAGAGAAGCTAAAGAGAGTACTGTGCAGTTTTCAAGCAGAATTTAGAGGAAATATTTTCAACTCAGGACTTTCTGAGTTAGACAATATAACTGTTTCTCATTTCCAGTATCTCCAGATGGAAAACATTTTAAAGTAAGAAATGTCCTCAGAGATAAAGATCAAATTCAAGATGTTGTCAGTGAAATGAGGCTGGAGGATAAATATCAAATCAAGTTTGTGGCTGTTTGATCCATTGTTTAGAAGTCTGAAAGATTTATAGCAATGCTTGGTGGACCCTCTCAGCTAGACAAAATCTCTCCTGAGAATATTAAAGACGTTTTACTGCAACACACTGATTCTCAAGCAAAACTAGAGAGAGACCTGTGTCAAGTGATTTGTGTATGTGGGCTTTTGTCTAATGGAATGTATTTTAAAATTGATATATAGAAAGCCCATAGCTTTTAAAAAATAAGTTGTATCAACTTAGACACAAAGGAATGGGTCAAAATGAAAAGAAGCCTCTGAGCCACCAGCTTACTATGAGCAGGAAACAGTCTGAGAGTACTGCTCAGCTGCAAGCACGAGCCATTCTTTATAAAAAGGAAAGCCGTATCACAAAGTGGAGTGGAGGCAAGAAGCCAGAAGATCAAAGAGTTAAGAGCAATGGATTCAAGAATCACTCTCAGGAAGCACAACAAACATTCCCTTCCCCTAAGTGACATGTGTTCAGTGGGTTACAGAATGGCAAGGGAGCAATAATCATGTGCCCTCTGCCCCTCGCCCCCTCCACTGCCATATTTGCAAAAGGAGTGTCTATTGCAGCTAGTCCTTTCTCTTTTCCACATTGAATGTTGGGTGTTTGGGGCAGATAACTTGTTTTGGTTCACAGCTCTCTGCACCTGAGGAGCCAAGCTTAAGGGCCCTCATCTATGCCTGAAACTGATTTATATGACAAGATGCTAGATGCCAAGCATGAACCTGAGGCCGAAGTGGGATGATACTTTGTGGATCCTAGGAAGAAGGTGAGTATATTTCGAATGTAGGAAAGGCATGATTCATTGAGGTCCAGAAGGCAGATTGTGGTGGTCTGTTACACTGGTGACCCCTGATGATCCATACTTCCCAGATTCACACTTCTGTGTAGTCCCTGCCCACATTGCCTCTGGGACTGGCTGTGTGACTTGTGTTGACCAATGAGATTTTAGCAAAGTGACACAAGCAGAAGTTTGGTAAGCACTTGCACTCTGGGTGTGGTCTCTCGGTATACTACCTCTCAGAAGCCATATTCCATGAGTTAAAAGAGCTCAGATCAGACTACTGAATGCTATGTGGAGAGAGGCCCTGGAGACTAAGAAGCCACTTTGGATGCTCTACCTCTATCTCTAGTTAATCTATCAGCTAAATGTAGCCACACAAGTGACTTCAGTTACATCATGTGGAACAGAAAAATAGCCCTGTTGAGTCAGTCAATTCACAGAATTGTGTGAAATGATAAATCATTGTTGTTTTAAGCAAGAGATTTGCAAACTACAGTCTGTGGAACAAATTTGTCCTGCTACTATTTTTAAATAGAATTTTATTGAAAAACTGTCATGCTCATTTGTTTATATGACATCTGTGGCTGTTTTTGCACTACAATGGCAGAGATCATGGCCTACAAAGCTAAACATGTTTATTATACTGCCTTTTTAGAAAAAATTTGCTGACTTCTGTTTAAGCCACTAACTTCAGCGGTGCTTTGTTCTGCAACAGTAGAGAAATGAAACAAGTGGCTAGAGAAAAGTACAATTTTTTACTAGAAGTGAGTATGTGTTGCAACAGAAGAGGAGAATGAAAAGGATAGAAGAGAGGACAAATGCCTAGAGAGGGAGATGAAATGTAGGAAGAGATTTGATGAAAAGAAGAGAAGAATAGAAGAAAGAGGGAGAGAAAAGAGGGGAAGAGTAGTAGGTTTCCTGTGGAGTGGGTATTATAGTCAAGGGTAGTGTTTGAACCTTGATGTGTTTTGATTGGTAGCTATGAAACCATGTTTTTGATATGTAGGCAGTCATAGTTTATACTACGGTTATTGAAAGCATCAGTGCTATTTGTTAGCACAACATCCATTTTCCCTTAATTTATGCCTGAGACATATTTTTGTTTTAAGTGTATAATATGATCAACTCAAATACTAATGATCCCATTTTACCTTTGGATAGGAATGGTCATGTATCTCAGTTCTGGCCAGAGATGTAAGCAGAAGTCACTGGTAGGGTCTGTATGGAAAGCCTTTTAAAAGGGGACAGACAACTGGCTTTTACTTCCTTTTGCCCCTTGCTTTCATCATTTTACTTCTCCTACCTGTAACATGCCCGTGATTTGCGTAATTATAACTGTAACCTTGTAACCACAAAGATGGAAGCTCTGTGCTAGGGATGGTGAAGCAAGAAGACAGAATGAACTTAGGTCCCTGAGAGCACCCTTGAACGACCACATCAGCCTCAGACTATCTACCTTCATATTTTTTATGTAAGAAAAATAAGTTCCTTCTCTGTTTATGCCACTGTTTTTCAGGTTTCTGTTATTACAGCATAAGTCATAACTAACATTGATAGCATCCTTGCCTTTTCTGAGGTATCCAGCCCTGTCTTCAACAAGTTGGCAGATTGAAGGGTGAAGAGGAGGGCTGCAACAAGAAAGCTGCTATCTTTTTCTCTCTTGCTATAATTTAGTGCTGATCAAGCAGCCCCTGATTTTATCATTTTGTAAATGATAACAGTAAGTGCATTCTTCTTATATTTTGGCTTGTTGGGAGTGGGAAATAGAAATTAAATTTGATTACTGGCAAAATTATATTAGACTGCTTAAACTAATACGTCATAAATTGCCCCTAAATTGTACATTCCTTATAATTCACTACAAGGGTAGTAAAAATTGTTCATGTTTCAGTATGGGAAGATCTATGCTACCATTAAATTAAGAACACCCTGCCTGTTTTATCTTTAAAAAAAAAAAAAAAAAAAAACCTATGAATTGACTGATTGAATTCTGCAATGATTTTCAAACTAATCTTTCCCTCTGAGGTGTTTTCTCTGACACCAACCAACTCTCCAATTCTCTTACACTAAGTTGGTGTTCAACAATTCAATTAAATTCTGACACTCACTATCTGGAGTTAGCACAGGCCCCACAAGTTAAGGGCTCAGTCCCAAAAAACTTCTCCCACTTCAGACACCAATTCCAAGTCTTAAAAGCCACCTGTACTTCTGACCAACCAGCTGTAAACTGGAGGTTCCGCAACCTGTCCTAATCTTTAACAATTTGCTGGAATGGCTTACAAAACTCAAGGAAACACTTTACTTACATTTACCAGTTTATTACAAAGGATACAACTCAGGAACAGCCAAATGAAAGAGATGCATAGGGCGAGGTATGGGGGGTGAGGATGTGGAGCAAGCCACGTTCCCAGCCAGTGGATGTGTTCACCAGATTGGAAGTTCTCTAAACCTCCTTTTTCAAGAGTTTTTATAACCCAATCTCCAGCACCTCCACCCCATCCTTTCCCCCAAAGGTCAGGAGGTGGGACTGAGATTTCCCACCCTCTAATCACATGTTTGATCTTACTAGTGATCAGTCCTCATCCTGAGGCTATCTAAAAGCCCCAACTTAAGTAATCTTATTAAAATAAACTCAGGTGTGACCAAAAGGGGCTCCTTATGAATAACAAAAGGCACTCCAATCACTCAAGAAATTTCGATGGTTTTAGGAGATCTGTGCCAAGAAGAGAGCACAAAGACCAAATATATGTCTTATTACAATACTACATTCCCCATTCCCTTTTTTCTTCCTCTAGCTAGTCATACCAATGACATATTCACAAAGTCTACAGAGTATTTTCTCCAGCAGTTAATGATATGTGTATGAGCTTCATAAAATTCTCAACTGTTATACCTGTAAGAGAAAGCAATGGTAGCCCACTTTAAACTTTGCAGAGAATTCTTGAGCACTAGTTGATAAAAGTCACATCTTCTGTCTTGTCTAGCATTTCTACCACAAATTTTCCATAAAGTCCAGGTTTTTCCCAGGCAGATAGAAAACATTTTGTATGGAGGAAAGTGTAAAGATCCTTAACCTGGGTGAATCTAGCTTTACAGAGATGAATTCCTTGAAAGATGGATCATCTGTTTATGAATAGTAAGATTCTCCCCCTGCTTATCAAACACTCTAGAGTCTTTGATATCTCTGAATAGCCCAGTTTAGGGCAGAGAAAATGACCTTTCTGTCTGACATGGAAATTGACAGCCCTTTAGATTATGGAGATGACTCTTTAAGTTAATGTAGACTGAGAATAAGAGGAAATCTATACGTGGGACAAAGGTTTGAGTCAACTAAGCTAACTGGAGTTCTACTATCTAAAAGAGCCAACCTGTAAGTCTGAGACTTTGAGAATAAAAAGCATCTCAGGACAATCAAGTTTGTTAAAGCTACTTCCAGGGAGCTGTCTAGAGCATGGATAGATTTTGTCTGAAGTATTCTCATATATTCAGAGCCACCTGCACATATGACTGCCTTGACTGGAACTTTCTCTCTCTGACTTCAAGTATCCTTAATAGCAGCTGCCTACACTGACCCCTATTACACCCTCACCTGTCCATCATTAATCCTTATCATCAGTTCCCTGAACCAGTTGGTTGGCCATGACCTCATCTGACCTCAACTACCATCAATTCCTGTAGCATAGCATGAGGCAAATTTGCACTCCAGTTATATCTGTACTCCAGTTATAGCAGTGAATCCCCTACTGCTATCATTTCAACTACAATAACTGCCAAGAAAAAACAACATGCACACATACATGTGCTCATGCACATGCACTCACATGCACATAAATATACACATAAACAGTGCAACACTCAAAAGTTATCAGGTTGCTATAAAGCTAAGTTCATGGAAAATAGAGATACTTTTGATTTTTTTTTTTTTTTTAAAGAAAGCTATGACATCTCTTCAGTCAAAAGTTTTTTCAGGAAACAAAAGTTTTACACAATTATTCTCTGTGCCTACATGTACCAAAGCATTTAGTCAATTCTGATGCTTTCATTAAAGCAATCAGAAAAAAAGTCTTTTTTTCAAATGCACGCACAAGAAAACCCAACTGTTAGTTTACCAAATGTCTATCTTTTTGTTGATGAAGTGTTGTATTGACCCAGCCTAGAAAAACTGAAGAATACAAAGCAGTAGTAAAGCAGTGAAATATGATCGCTATAGAAAGACATAAAGTATTAAAGCTGGATGTATAGTGAAGTAGAATTCAAGAAGAAAAAATAGATCAACCCATTTGCAAGATATGAGCATGACATGTGTAGAATAGATGGTGTCAGTATTTGGATGTAGATTATAGCTAATCCAAAAATACATAGGCAAGTATATACCCAAGTTAAATATGTATTTAGGCAAATGTAAAAAAAAGCCAGATGTGTTTATTGTATCTTTGCTTATATGTAAAATAAGTTTATACCAGTGATTTACTTGTGTTAATGATTTCCAAGAGAAGTAAGACAAATTGGAAGGCTCATATAAATGTAGCAGAGAAAAATGAAACACAAGACAATGGATTTTCTAATAAGGCATAATAAATACTTAGGAATATAAAATGAATGATGACTGAAAAAATGAAGTACGAATTGCTTGAAAAATCTGTCACTAATAAGATAAATTAAGGAAAGTAAAATAGATGGAAACTAATGGCAATGAGTAGCTTGGAGCTAAAAACCTGGGGAGTTGGTATTTCTAAGCAATAGGAATGGAGGAAATGCATCTGAACCACAAAAGGCAGAAAAGCTAGAAGACAGCATGTGTTTGGCAATCCTGTCTGTGTAGCTTTACTGAACTGACCAAAACACTGCCAATTTATTTTGTTTCGTTTTCTGACATCGTAATGCATAGTTACTGAGCAATTGATTGTACATTGTGCAATTGGTTGGATTTGGTCATTAAGATGGATGAAATGATTGGACCAAGTGTCTCATGGTCTGGCAATCTTGATCACCTTAATGACCGAATCATATTGACTAGAGAAGCCTGACCACCATGTATTCTCTCCATCTTCAATTGACATATTCTTATAATCCATATGCTGTCCTTATAACTGTTTTCATGCTGTCTGTATTTTTAAAAAAGTTTTGTAGAACTAAGTTGCTGCTAAAGAAGGTCTAAAATTAATGCAAACCAACAACGTAACTAAATTAAGACATACAAATCTGTAAACATATTGTAGATAATGAATTCATGAACACCACCTACAACTAAGATGCTTTTTTAAAAAGGCTGCAAGATAAACTTTTCCTATAGAATTATTAAATTAAGGTTTGTGGATCCTGACATACCTTCTTCCATCCCCCACCCCTATATAATTTTAGGTCAAACCTAAAGTGTAAATTGAATTCTAGCAACTGCAGGATGTGGTGCTCTGCCAATTGCATTCAATAGTGCTGCAAGCCTACAGGCTTAGTCCTGTCTTCCATCCTGAGGCATTTCTCACTGAGGCTGGTGAGGCCTTAAAATAAATCCAGACTCCTAGCCTGGAGGCCTGAAAATTTAGCTATGGCTTCTTGGTTTCCTTCATACCTTACAACTATCCTTTGCTGCCCTTCAGACCCAAGCACTGGAGTTCCAGGGCAAGCCCTAGGTGCCCGTATATCTCATGTCATAGTACTACCCCTGATTTTAGCCCTGGTCGTGTTATCTTACTTCTGCCTAACTTACTCCTCGTTGATTTGTGACCAGTCATCATGAAACAGGAATCCCCTCCCCATGCCTTGAGCCCCTCTCTGAACTGCAGTACATCTGGCTAGGGCTTGGACCCTCCTGGCACCTGTCAACTCTCCACCCCAGGAACTGGAGTCCTGCCCAAATTCAGCCTTCTGGAGGGCATTCTGCAACATATGGGCACATTCCCCAGAATCATGACTGACACCTGCCTGGCTCCCAAGGGCTCACCCACTGCTGTGCCCTGTCCTACCACATTGGACCAAGTGCTCAAGATTGCCTGAACCATGCATGAGCTTGCTCATGTTTTTTAGCTGGGCTTTGTCCTTGCCCTTTCTGGGACTAACTCTATTGTTCCATCTCCTTGGCTCCTGCACCACTAGCCCAATGCTTCCAATATCTAACATGTTTCTCAAGCAAAACCAACTGACTCCTCAACCTAGTAGAAGAAACATCAAACTGGGGGCTAGGAAACCAGGGTTTATAGCATTGTCTCAAACATTAACTAGTCATTATTGACTTTGTCAGTCTCAGTTGTGTGAACTATAAAAATGAAGGGTGTGGGAGCATGATGCCAGAAGCTCCTTTCAGTTCTTATCTTCTTTAACTCTATGAGAAAGCTCAAGATTTGTTTTAGAGGGCTGAGCCCGTGGTGCACTTGGGAGACTGCGGCGCTGGGAGTGCAGCGGCGCTCCCTCCACGGGTTCGGATCCTATATAGGACTGGCCGGTGCACTCACTGGCTGAGTGCCGGTCACGAGAAAGACAAAAAAAAAAAAAAAAAAAAAAAAGATTTGTTTTAGAGATGTGAAGAAATTTAACATGAGCATGCATACAGTTGGTGAGAAATGTTTTCATTAGGTTGACTCAAAGGTCAATATTATGCATTCTGATTTGGTTCTACTTAGTATTATATTCATGATCTAAAAGAGGCAGTAAGCAGCACACTAGTAAAAATTTGCCAATTTTATTAAATTTTGGGAAATTTAAGACAAAATAATATAAATTGACCAGAAAATCAATATGCTTACTTTTCCCATCTCCTTGATATCTAGGTATGATCATTCAACTCAGTTCTGGCCAATGTGACACAGGGCAAAGTCTTCCAGGAGGATTTCCGGGAAAGCTGTTATTTTCTTTCTTCCAGATACTGGTGCTGCCTCATCCTCTCATACTGGACTGGAAAGCACCTGTAATACCTGAAGCCAAAGCAGCCATTTTACCACCAAAGGCAGCACCCATAGGACCAGGTGAGGGAAACCAAAAACCAGTTAAAGATGGCAGAGCAGAAAAGAGGAAAGAGTTTGGGTCTCTAATGATGCCATTCATGAGATAAATGAATCCAATCACCTACCACCACACTTCTTATAGAATAAAGTTCAACTCATTTTTCTTTTTTTTTTTTTTTTTTTCGTTTTTTCGTGACCGGCACTCAGCCAGTGAGTGCACCGGTCATTCCTATATAGGATCCGAACCCGTGGCGGGAGCGTCGCCGCGCTCCCAGCGCAGCACTCTACCGAGTGCGCCACAGGCTCGGCCCTCAACTCATTTTTCAAGTCACCTTTAATTGGGTTTAGTTCCTTAAAGCTGTAAAGCTTTCCAGCTAGACGCCTTTTTCCTTGGTTTTGTGCACATATACGTACATTCCAAAAAATTGTATACAACACTGATAAGTCTTATATAAACAGAAGAGTTTCTATAGTAATATTTCTGGGGCAGAAAAGCTGGATTTGGGCAAATTTTATTCCTGTTTTCAAAAACTGAAATGAGTAAAAAAAGTTTATTGTGCAAGCTAGTGAGTTTAAAATTGGTTTATTAATCTAGAGCTAAATATTGAAACTATCTTTTGAGAATAGGTGGATGAAAAAATACGAATCCCAAAAAGCCAGCATCTATTTACCATGAACAAATCGTGCTAGTTTTTACATTTTTTTCTTTGACTGAGGCATAAAATATTAAATAAGGGAAAGTTATTCATTTGGTGAAAATTTACTGAGTTTCTAGGATATGCTGGGCCATGTGCTAAGAACTGGAGAAACAAAGATAAATAAAATCCAATCCTTCCTCTAAGAAATTTGTTAATTTCTTAGTTTTCATCTAGTAACAGAAATAGGCAGGTATGTAAATACTGTCAATAACATGTGATTAGTGCTTAACAACAGCCTCCATGAGAAAGAGCAGTAACATATAAGAAATGGTGGCCTGAGGAATGTGGTCATGTTTCACAGAAGAGAGTCTATTTTAGTATTACTTGAAAGAATGAAAATGTTATCACTAAACAATGGGAAAAGTATTCTGTGAATTGAAGTTGGTGTGTGTAAAGGCATAGAGATAATTAAGGCATAGACCTCTTTGGAAAGGGCAGCACATCGGATGTGTGGTGATGTCATTGGCGAGGTAGGTGGGCAGGCTGTGTGACGATGAGGCATTTGGACATTTTCCTGCAGTGAACTGGAAAGTCACTGTGGAGTATTAAGTAGAGGAGGTCCATGAACTGGTAAGTTTGTTTTAGAAAGAAATTTCTGGTTATAAGTAGAGGAAAGATTAAAGAAGGGAGAGACTGCACGCAGGAGAAATATTTAGAAAACTATCATTAAAGAAACTGACTTTAAAAAAAGAAACAAGAACTTAAAGTATTGACATGTAGAGGGTTTTGTGACTTATTAAATGTGTATGAAGAGGAAAGAGAGGTTTCCAGGATTTTTCTGGCCTAAGCAAGTGGGTGAGCGGTGGTCCCATAAACCAGAATAGGGATTACAGACAGGGGTGCATATTTCGGTGAGAAGATGCAGGAGGACGATAAGATGTTCATTTTGGGAGAATGAATCATGCATTGGAGAAATGCATTTGAAGCAGGATTCCAACAAAATCTGGGCTGAAAATAGAGAATTGAGAGTCATACACAAAGATGTGTTGTTGGTGGAAGCTGTGGCATTGCTGAAAATGCCCGGGCAGGTGGTGGCTGAGGAAGAGAAAGCTGACAAGAAGAAAGAGAAGACATCCAGAGATGGAGAAGGACAATTAGAAGAGTGAGGTGTCACTGAAACAAAGAAAATGGGAATTAAAAAACAAAACAGGAATGGTTAGTCTTAAAGCTACAGAGAAGCCTTGTAAGGTAAGAAATGAAAAGGACGTGCATATGTGTGTGAGTGTGTGTGTGTGCGTGTGTGTGTGTCAGCAACTGTGAAGTTCCTGGTGACCTTATTAAACCCAATAGGGTGGTGAACGCAAAAGGCAAATTGCTGAGAACCGAGAATCGAAGAAGAGGTGAAGAAGTGAAGGTGCTGGGGAGAAGGAGGTGTACAAACAGATGGAGAGTTAGTAATGCTGGAGAATATTTTATTTCTAAAAGGATGGAAGAGGCTAGAGTATTTTAAAAGATGAAGCTAATGGTTCAGTTGAGAGGGAGAGGGTGATAACATAAGAGAAGGAATCGGTAGGACCAAGGTGTCTGAGGAATTATGGTAAGATGGTGCTCCAGGTGCAGAAGGGAAACTTCCACCTCCATTTGGCCACGTGCAGGTGTTGGTGAGTCTGAAGGTGGCAAAGCAGCAAATGGGTGGAGCCGCTGCCTGAATGCATCGACTTCATAAGTGGGAGTGAGGTCGTGGTGTCAGTCATATGCTGAGAATAAAGGGAGACAGATGGAAGAGCAAGCCCAAGCAGAGTGGAAGAAATTGAAATATGCAGTGTTCCAAATGGGAGAAAAGGCAGAGTGAAGAAACCATGATTTGCAGGCACTGGTGATAGGTTATGTTGATACACTAGCGGGTGGAGGTAGAAAAAGAGGTGGATGAAAAGAGAGAAGAGGCATAACTAATGAATCCTGATCAAAGCGATCAGCTTCTCGTGAGGGCATGCAATCCTTTTCTCTGACATGAGAAGGAAGTAGGGGAGGATTTCTGAGCTCAGCCATGCACTTCATACGTGGTCTTATGGACAAGGTTAAGAAATCTGGGCTGCATGCAAAGGAAATTCAGTAGAACAACACCTTGTTGAATCAATGCTGATTAATAGTTTGATGCTTGTGTGAAGGGAGAATTCTATTTGCATGGTCAAGGATTCTGTCTTTGGCTCTGTTCTGCCAGGCATTTAAAAAAACAATGCCTCGGATAGAGAAATACGAGGTTTGCTTCCCAAATGTGCAGATGACACGAAGCCAGAAGGGATAAAGGTAACAGAGATGTGGGATGACAGAATTAGATTCTGAATAATTATTGCCAGGGTGAAATGATTGGTTGAATCTAACAAGATGAAAATAAATAAGAATTCATATATAATATTTTACCCAAATGGGAAAAAAAAAAAAAAAAAAAAAGCCTTAACAATAGAACTGGAAAACTTCGGGATGATGTAGAGGGTGCTTAACTGAGCAGGGTCACCTGTAAACAAATGTTTCAAAATTCTATTTGGAGTAAATTAGTGGTATTCTAGACATGTTTGTATTAGCTTTTGTAAACCAATTCTTAGGATTTCAGAAATTTTGCAAGTCAGTTGTTAAACACCGCCATTATTAAAAATTAAATTATATAAACTCAGAATTAGATAATTCTGCTAAAAACAAAGGTAATAAATACCCCAAATGTATCACCTCCTAATGTTTTTATTATATTTTACTATTATATATGCTCTTGAGATTATTTGTCTATTGTATCTATTTGGTAGAAATACTATATAATGTTGTTAGTCTGTGCCTCTCTTCCCAGCTCTGCATTTGGTGAATCCACATTTGGGGCTTGAAATACGCCATGGTGGGAATATTTACACCATGGAAATTGGAAAATGCTACAATTCATGTCTCCCTCCCCTAGTGCATGCCAGTTGCTAAACATTTACCAGCACAGCACTGAATAATTTCACAATTTATTGGGATGGTGGTGGGAGACACACACACAGAGCTCTTGTAGTTCTTTGATATATTAACTCATACCTAATATCTAAGATTATGGCAGTGATTTATTTACTCTTCCCATCTAATATTTTCTCACCTCAAATATAATTATAGTCATGTGCCACATAACAAAGTTTTAGTCAACAGTGGACCGCATATATGATGGTGGTCCCATAAGATTATAATACTGTATTTTTAGTGTACCTTTTCTGTGTTTAGATAGGTTTAGAGAATCCTACCATTGTGTTACAATTGCCTATGGTATTCAGTACAGTATCATGCTGTACAGGTTTGTAGCCTAAGGAGCCATAGGCTATACCACATAGCCTAGGTGTGTAGTAGGCTATGCCATCCATGTTTGTGTAAGTACACCCTAAGATGTTCGCACTACAAAAATCACTGAGTGATGCATTTCTCAGAAAGTATCCTTGTCATTAAGTGGCACAGGACTGTATTAGTTATGGATGGTACTAAGGGGTATAAAGAAATTGTAGTGTGTTGAAGGAAAATGGGAGAGTAACCAAAATGAAGGGAGTCAAAATCTTGTTAAATAAAGAATAGCTCAAGAGGTGCATGAAGAAGACTTGGGGAGGATGCATGAGTTGTGTTAAACCACTGGCTGAAATAATATATGAAAGAGATGATACTCTTGGTTGCCCTAGGACATACAAACAGGATCAACAGGTGAAACTCACAGAGAGACAAATATCGGTTTTCATAGAAAAGAATATCCCAACAGCTGTCAAAAGTTAAAAATAAAAAGCTTTGGAAGTAAGACAGGTTCCTTCAAGCACAGGATGTGTGAACATTTGGTAACATCAAATGGGAAGCTGTGCCCATGTCCTTATAGGTGTTGTCTAACCTGCAATCTTTGAAGTTCAGCAGCATGTGATGCAAATGACTGAAGGCGTGTTGGGACCAATTTGTGTGAAGCTAATTATTTCAAGGCTTATTAAGAGAGAGCCCATACCCTCATTGTCATTCAAACCATTAAACACATCTACTTTGATGGAAACCCAGAATATGACAATTTGCTAACATGGAGGAAAGAGACTCTTAATATACCAGATATTAGAAATGAGGAAGACAAAACTTTAATGAGAGACTCCCTCCTTCAGTTCAAAAAAAGTAAAACTTTGGAATGATTAATTAGTGGCAGAGATGTAGATGAGATGACATTTTTGAACTCCAATTTCAAAATTTTAACCTTTCAATGTTGTATAGTCTAAAGAAATGAATAAAAATATAAACTAATGTAAATGTAATATCAACTATCAATACTTAACATTTATATATAGATTAGGGAGACTATGTTGTGGGTTGAAGTGTAGTGCAGTTGTAGATAGCTTGAGAGAATTATTACATGCTAATTTTGCCTTAGAAATTCAGAGATGGGTATTTTAATCAACAAAGAATTTTGAGAAGCTTGAATGGTAAAATTTTGGGTTGAATTTTATAGTTCAAAATTTTGAGATGAAGGAAGGAAAAGAGAACATGATGTACAGAACTTGAAAGTAGAGAACAGAAAGCCCACAGGGGAATTTTGGAGGAACTAACAGGTACTAGAAGCGATTCAAAAGAAGATCAGATTAGAATTATTTGAGAATATTTATCCCAGAGCCTCAAGGACAGAGAATGAAGAAGTTTAAGAAAATTCTGTAGACATAGTGCATTAGACATTCTAGGTGTCTTTCAGATGATTTTACTGTGAAGAATTTTAATGTAAAGGAGAAGGGTAGACTTGGATTTTGGACCAAAATGAACCAAGGTCGTTAAGCAAAAAAGCTCAGTTCTAGACTTGACAGAATCACGGTGGGGTGGGGAGAGAGAACAAGGGGAAAAACAACCCAAAGGATTAGTTTGCAGGATGAACTTACTTCTTTGAGGGTTGAAATCAGTGAAATCTATCAGTGCTTCCAGCATGTGAAGTAATATGAAGTTACATATCTGAAATTTCTTTGACTATACAACTAAAATTATATTGTGCTTGAAATCTCCCAACACTGCCCCAGACTATAGAAAATAGTGTGTTTTAGAAGGTAGTATCAAAGTATCATAGTAAAAGGTATCATTAAGATGTCAGAGAAGACAAAGGTGATGTATTTAGGGAGATAGGATTTAAAGAAGAACACCTTCCTGATTCCCCATGTGATGGCAGTTAGCATTTAATGGAACCATGGCGTTCATGTTTGAAGTCCACCAGGAAGGCTGCATTTTGTCTTTTCTTCAAGCCATGTGCATTCCAGAAGAAAGTTAAGAGAAGGGCAAATTCAGAATATGAGTGGAAATGGTGAGAAATGCAGCCATGTCTGTGTAGAACAAAATACAATTGCAGATTAAAACAATTGGTTATCCTGAAAATCAATGTTTGAAATTCAGTTCAAATGGCCTTTCTCCCTCCCCTTTTCCCTTCTTCCCTCCTTTTCTTCATCATCTCTTCTTTTCTCCTGCCCTGTTGTTCTTCTTTAACAATCATTTGTTGAAGACTCAATTATACTGCACTCAATCCTAGAAACCAGAAGCAGATTAACCAAGAAGCTAATGCAGATTAAGCTTCAGGGTTCCCCACTTAGAAGGGCCATGTGCCACATGGTTGTGCATTTGAGTAACATTTGAAATAGTAAAATATTTTAATAGGAGCCCATTAAGACTGATATCTCTTTCTGCTCAAACTTCCCCTCTGCAACATTTCCCCTAATGTCAGTTTGTGTTGAATGGCTGCGGGCAATTTTGGGAACAGTTAAGATGAGGGGTTTTATTGGTATTACATGTAGATTGGGTTTAATGGGATACATTTATGTTGCTCCTAGGGATTTCTATGTTCTAGGTGATTGTAGCCATCCCAGCATTTAAATGGCTTCAAAGAATTCAGTGTGCTACCTCACTGGGCATTGTGACTAGAAGTGCAGTGCCAGAGGTTGACTTACAATATAAACCTGTCATACATCACCTGAGCCATGTGGCATAGATGAGAAACAAGATTTGAAATATATGAAGCCAGAAGTTAGTCTGTAGGAAATTCTTCCAATCATCAGCCGTGTAACATTCTAAGTGGGAGATTCAGTTCTCACCAAAGCCTGATCACAACTGAATTCTTTCTGTCAGGAGTGAACTTGATAACACTGTATATATAATTATAAATATATCATACATATTTTTTCTCTTTTGATAGCAATTTTTTAAAATAGAATTTCTCAGAATTCTTGTGTTTTGTCTTATGGTTAGAGCCCTACACAGCAAGTACATCTGTACGTGAAGTCTCAAGTTTTAAGTCTCCTAACTCTCAATGATAAAAACAAATCCAATCAACTGTGTTAGAGAAAAGGCTAAATTATCTTTCCATTCTCCTATTCACCTAAACATTATATTTCAAAGTCCTTGTAGTACAAAAAGGTGATCAAAATGTGCATAGCTAAAAAATGTAGGGAAAAAGTCTCACAGAGTTGTATCAGGTAGTTATTTAAAACTTTTACATTTATTCTTCTGAATGTCATCATGTTTGTGGTAGACAATCAATTTTTAAAAATGCACAACTTTCGATTTCTTTCCTTTTTCTAAGTAAATATTCATTTTATACATAACTTGCATGTTTTCTCTTAAAGAAGGCCCCTGAAATCGCATAAGCTTTAGGCCCCATAAAACCCATAGATGTCCTTGCTAGAAACAGCAAAAACAAATTTAAAAACTAAGACTTGGTGCTTGCCGTCCAGAAATCTGCATTCCAGGCAGAGCATACGCTGTTAAACAAACTATTACAGTATTGACAGGGAAAGAGAAAAGAGGAATGTAAAAAGTTCTGTGGTTACTTCAATGACCTAGTCAAATGAAATGCTCTGATTTCAGCCTCTGAGAGCTGTTATTGGTAGTGGAAGCTGGTGTAACCTAATGGAATTTTTCGCACTGACTGCTTAATGCATGCAGTAAGCCACTGAGTTAGGTTTGTTCACTCAGGAGGTCACAAACTTCCACTGGCGTTGAGTGGAAAGTTGAGTCTAATGGGCTACATGCCTTTCATTTTCCCTCCAGTGCCACCAACACACGGCTCCTTCCCTGAGATTTCCTTGTTCTAGAATATTGGCTACTCAGAGACTCAGATGGCCTCCAGGGTGTGCTGGAAGGAGAAACTCTGAGGGGACTTGAGACAAGTCTGGAGAGATGGACGAAAATTTAGAGAGTCCTAAAAATCATTCTGGTCCTGGCTTCAGAAATCTCGTCTGCCTACAGGAAGCAGAGTGAACCCTGGCAGTGAGGCCATACTGAAATGCTATCAGCCTGATTAATATGACATCATATCATAGAAGCAAGCCTCCCCCTGGAACCAGATGCAGCCTTGTCTGCCTGGAAGCCTTTGGCTGGCTCTGTCTGGAAGCATCATCCAGACCAGCAATCCAGGTCCAGTCAGAAAATACTGAGTACCTGTTATGTGCTAGCCACCAGGCCAGGCACTAGGAGGATAAAGACAAAAAAGAAAAGGTCCCTGTATGCAGGAGTCAGCATTTGAGTGTGGACAGTAAAAAATATTAGTATGGTAAAGTGCCAATAAAATACTATGCTCTGTATACTGGCCAGCTGCCAACGAAACAAAAACCAAAAAACACAAAAATCAAAAATATAACCTGGGTGCTGTGGGACCCAGAGGAGACAGAGTGACCCTTTTCCTGGGGGTTCAGGGGAGGCTTTTCAGATAAACTTACTATTTATCTGGCTAAGTACATGGAACAGAATGACTTAAAAACAAGATGGGGTGTTCATTGGACTATTTCTTCTTTATATTGTGAATTGTAAAATAGGGTGAGGCAGGAGATAGAACTGGAATAGGAAAAGGCACCCTAAGAGTTTGAGCTTGGGCTTCGTTCCCTGGACCATTCTTTCCTGAAGTACGATCCAAGTATCTCTTGTGTCAGTCATCTGAGGGTGACTAAACACACTGCAGATTCTAAGCCCCACCTCATGTCTATTGAGTCTAACTCTCTGTTAAAGAGGGCCAAAGAATCTATATATTTAGTAAATTCCTCAGGTGATTCTCATGTTTCCTAAAAGTTTGAGATTGACTATGTCAGGATGATCTGCAGAAGAAAGGATTTTAAAAAGGGGAGGGAATTATTTGATTTTCCTACTGGATAGATCCATCGTGGTACAATGTGGAAGGTAGAACTAAATGGTGGGTAAATACAAACATAGCAAAACCAATTGAATTATTGCAATAGTCTTGGCAAGAGATTCTGTAGGCCTTAGCTAGAGGAATGGAATAAGAAAGAGAAAGAAAGATTTGCAGAAGAATATATGAGAGATAAAGATGGGCAGAACATTTAGGAGACAGTGAAAAGCAGTTGGTCGTGGGGTGGTGGTGGTGATGGAAAAGAGGAGGTGATGATGGCTAAGGGGAGTGATGAGTGATGGGGTGCTTCACTAACACTGGGACTACAGGAAGAGGAACAAGTGGCAGCTCAGATGCCCAGTTTTAGTTTGAGATTGGGATATCTATGAGTCATCTGTGTATATTTCCAACGAGCAATTGAATACCCAGTTCTTACGTGCCTATGTGAATGAGATTTCACTCCCCTTTGTACTACTCACTGCCAAGCCAAAGGACAGGGAAAACATGAGGAATCCATTCAGGAGTGGTTTGGTGCTAACAAATCTAGAAAAATGTGCCCCAAAACAAGGTCATCTGAGCCCTGGATGCTGTTAAAAGGATTCGTAAGCCCATAAGAGAATTAAAAATTTCCCAGTACACTCTAGACGTAGTTATTGTTGCAGCTTGATTTGTATAGTGCAGGGGTCTAATTTTGTGGTTTCTGTTGCTATTGCTCTTTCAACTTGAAGATGACCATAAGGCATCCATGTGCAGATAATGCCCCAGTGTAGTGGTGAAAGTGTGGGAGACAAATATTATTAATTCAACCACCAAGAAGTAAGGATTTTGATTTGGGGTTTTCTTTGTTTTGCTTTGTCCCTTTGGGGGAGGAAAAAAACAGAAATTTGGTTTAATGTCAGTGCACCTCCATGGTGTCCTACTTTAAATCTTGGGTCTTGATGATATATAATTTTCTGACCAACCATTGTTGCAGTTTTTGAGTTTCAATATTTCCATTCAGGATGTTTCAAAGTAACATCTTGAGAGAGCACGGTATAGAATGTGCCCTTCCTCTGAATAGTTCTAGTTATGGACACTTATAAAAAATCACATGTGGATATAATTAATGATGCAAATATTCAGATAATGAGAAGTCAATTGAATTTATAAATAAAATTTCAAGAGAATGAAGCAAGGAAACTTTCTCAAACATGTTTGAGGCTGTTATTACCTCTAGTTAACCGCCCCCCCCCCCCCACTGCCTCAGGATTTTCTTGATCCTGTCTTTAAGTACCTGAATCCTGAACATTTTTCAAGTCTATTCTTTGTTTCTCTGATTTCTATAGTACACTGTAGCTAAAAAATATAAATTATCTTTGATAGCTACAACAATCAACCAAAGGAAGACAGTTCTGAGTTTTGTTTCTTACAGTCTGATTTTGTATTGTACTTGAACATATTAATGCTTCCGTAAAATGAACACTTTCAAACCTGACTCTTGACCTTCGTCACAGAACCAGGTCCCCTCCTGGGCCTCCTCACATCTGATTTTTGTAATCCTCATTTTCCAGGTTGGCTAGGTTCCATCTACGTACAACTTTTGGTTCCTCCATTTTTTTCTCTTCCCCCTGGATATTCTCATGTGAGATAAATGAAACAAAATATGTAAAGCACAAAATATGTGATACCTGGAACAGTTAACAAGTGACAATTCACTATTTTGTCTGCCTCTCCTTCCAGATCCAGGAATTAGAGCAACTCCATGTTCTTCTCACTGGGCCCCAGTGTATCCTTGTCTTTTTTTGACCATGTACAACATTACCACAGGCATTCTCTAAAATATTCCCACTCACAAACCTTAGGTCTAATCCCTTGAAGTGGGATGATACGTGTTCCCGCAAATATTATGTCGAAGTCTTAATCCCTAGTACCTGTGAATGTCACAGGTCTTCGGAAAAAGGGTCTTTGCAGATGTGATTAAGTTAAGGAACTCAAGATGAGATCATCCTGGATTTAGGGTGGTTCCTAAATTCAATGACAGGTGTCCTTTTAAGAAGAAGGAAGACACAGAGACACAGAGAGGGGAAGTCCATCTGAAAATGAAGACAGAGATTGGAGTGACACATCTTCAGACTAAGCAAGGACTGATTGCAGCCACCAGAAGCTAGGAGAAAGGGGAGAACTGAAATCTCCCTCAGAGCCTCTGGAACGAACTCGCCAACACTTTGATTTTGGACTTCTGGCCTCCAGATATGCTAGAGAATAAATTTCTGTTGTTTTAAGCCACCAAATTTGTTGCAGCAGACCCAGAAAACTAATATATCCCTTTAGCCTATTCTTTAAGGTATTTCTTAATCTGGATTTAACCTACCCTCCAAGCTTGTTTCTTACTACTACCCTTTACAACTTCCTCTCTCCCTTGATCATGTGTACATTTTACCTTTTTGAATGTGATCTCTTTCCTTTCTCTAAAACTCATTATGTCTTCTCTACTTGTTCAAATCCTTATCGTGAAATAAAAGGCATACCCTAGTCCAAAGTGTTTTTGGACATTGAATCATGTTTTGTTCAAACAGCATTTGTTTTCCTTTTCACATATGTAACTTCCTGAGGGCAGGATGATTTTTGCAACATAGAAGATGTTGAATAAGTGAATGAAGTCAGCTAGTACTGATAGAGAATTCAGGTGTAATGGGGTGAAATATGTGCCTCCCAAATCCATATGCTGAAGCCCGATTCTCCGATACCTCAGAATGTGACTGTATTTGGAGACAGGGCCTTTAAAAAGGTAATTAAGGATAAAAGAGGTCATAGGGGTGGGCCCTAATCCAATCTGACAGGTGTCCTTATAAGAAGAAGAGATTAGGACACATAGGGACAGACACCAGGGGTGCACATGCACAAAGGAATGACCACTTCGTGTGAAGAGGCAGCTCTCAGAAGAAACCAGTCTTGCCAGAATCTTGATCTTGGATTTCCACCTTCCAGAACTCTGAGAAATTAAATTTCTGTTGTTTAAGCCATCTAATCTGTGGCACTTTGTCATGGAAGCCCTAGCAAACTAACCCAGTGGATAAAAGACTAAAAATTTTTTTTTAAGTGGGGGGGGTGAGGACAAAACTAGCATATTTTCTACCTGAATTGATGACACTATCTTCTTTCAAGTCCCAGCCATATTCCTAAGATGGCAGACTATTTGACAGAGCCCTTAGTAAAGCCCAGTGACTTCTGGGGTTATTTTGAAAGTAGTATCATTGAAGTATGAAGTTCAAAGAGATCTGAGAGTGGAACTGGGATCGTGTCTCCACTACTCTTCATCTTTCTCTGGAATCATATTATTGTCTACCCTAAAGTCAGGAAGTTAATTGACATTCTTATCAGTTAGTCTGCTAATCTAAAATTTTGTAATATTCAGTCATGGATCTTAAGCTTATGCATTTTCTTGGATTGGTTATAGAGTGTAGGGATTAGTGGATCCATTGGGTAATTACCTGGTAGAGATTAGGACAACCCTGGTTATTTATTTATTTTATCAAGTATTTTTTGGCCAAGATTAGATTAGTGTGTGCTTTTCTCTTCCTCATTCTTTTGCCATCCCATAACTTCCATTGCTTACAGAGAAAAAAAAATGCATTGGAATTGATTCCATATTATTCAAACTAAATTTGGAAACTTGGGCTCCCTTCTTGGGAAGTAATTTTTAGAGGCTCATCGGCAGAATGCAGTATGTCCAGAGGAAGACGTACAAAATGGTAAGTTCCCTACACACTGAGTCACCTGAAGGTGGGTGAAGAACCTGACATTTGGTCAGAAATATGTGGAGGTGCCTCTACTGAATGAAGGTAGCAGCTTGTTCTCTGTAACCCCATGGATATCTTTCTGAGATAGTCCATTCTGAGATGGGTGTTCTTTGAATTTTGTTAAAATGTATTAAGCACCTATCTCAATGATCTTAAAATATATATGATAATAAGCTGTCTGGTTTCCACCTATTAACCATATGTCTGTCTAGGAAAGACTAGGAAGAATATGAGCTGTTTAATTAGGGGTGCTTGTTATCACTAATGAACAACAAGAAATAGTTTGTAAAGTTTTTTGAGATAGTCACCAAAATTTCAGAAAAGTACAGCCTCTGGGGTAAAGCTACAATTAATTGAGAGTAGCTATATTGTGCTTTGCATACACTGATTTGGTCCTTATAACATATTGGCAGGGTTGGCATTATTATCCCCATTTTCCAGATGAGAAAATTAGGTACAAAGAGCTCTAGTAACATCTCAAGCTCATAGAGCACTGGACATCTAAACATTGGGTTGTATGTACTATAAAAGTCACATGTCCCTCTCCCCAAATAATGAAAGACCATAGAAGGAATGAAAGAAGTAGGCTTCATAATGTATCTTTTCTCCTAATCACAGATGAGTTTACTTTTATCCATTTTGCCCAAACTGTAAAATATCATTTTGGTCACCATCAATATTACACAGACCTGTTGTTCAAATATTCTCAGCTTTTTCAATAAAATGAGAAGAAACCATAATGTTAAAACAGATATATGTACATTAAGAAAAAACTACCATATGATTTTAGATATGGAAGCTAACTCCTAAACATTAATTATTATTTTCAAACTTAAGGGCTTAGGATGTTTAAAACGCTGTATATTCATGTGGATTTCTCTGGGATATTGGAGCATATATGAGATATGTTTGCATATATCTAATTTATATGTGTGTATTTATTTTAGATTATGTGTATTCTGGGAACAGTATATATACAGTGAATGACATTTACTTTTATTCCATTTAAGAGATCTTAATACCCATTATTATTAACTATGCATAAAATCTAAGTGGCAGATATAACTTATATCATATAGGTGTGACTACAACTCCTCTTTAGGAATAGCTATTCTTTGCTTTTATGATGTTTGTTGGGAAAAGAGAAGAGTTAGGAAAAATAAAAGCATTCCTCAGCCCCTCTTCCCTAAAACATGTTCCATCCAATCTCCAGAACAGGCTGGAATATCCTTCTCTCCCCCACTCCGTCACCCTCTCAATGCAGTGGGAAAGGCAGTGGGTAATTGGGTCCAGATTGGAGGTGTTTAAATATTCATGAGGCTGGCAGGGGACTGGGAGGGGGTGACTGCCTAGAATGGGGGTAGGAGCTGGGGGAAGTGATTAGTCATTGAAAGCTAGTGCATAATTCTGCGAAAGAAACAGAGAGAGAAGAAAAAGATAGATAGAAATTAGGGAGGGAGAGAAAAGAGTGGAAGAGAGGAAATAGGGAGGAGAGAGAGAGAGAGAGAGAGAGAGAGAGAGAATGTGCGATGAGCAATAGCTGTGGACCTTACAGTTGCTGCTAACTGCCCTGGTGTGTGTGTGTGTGTGTCTGTGTGTGTGTGTGTGTGTGTCTGTGTGTGTATGTGTGTATGTGTGTGTGTGTGTGAGTGTGTGAGGGAGAGAGAGAGGTAGGGGGAGAGAGAGCGCGCTAGCGCGAGAGAGCGAGTGAGCAAGCGAGCAGAAAAGAGGTGGAGAGGGGGGGAATAAGAAAGAGAGAGGAGGAAAGGAGAGAAGGCAGGAAGAAGGCAAGGAAGGATACAACCATGCTGTGCTGTATGAGAAGAACCAAACAGGTAGAGCTAAAGATTTTTACTTCTTGCTGCTGTGAAATTACCAGAGTACGATATTTCCCTGTAAAGGCAGAAAAAAAAAATATTTTAACTGCTTCTGCTCTGGCCATGGTGCTCGCGTTTCCTTAGCATATGGTAAATGATGGTTGCTTCCCAGCTTTTATTCTTTTTTGTCTTTCATGCTCTGGTTTTGGAATGCTGCTACTAATTAGGGTGAGGGTAGGAAAAATACGCCTGTTTGACTAGAAACATTTTTTTTTTTTTTGCCTATTAGTAAATGCTCAGCATTTTAGGTCTCTGGTTTTGAGGGTGTGGATGTCGAAGGGAGTGTGGGGAAGATGTGGGCTCTACCTACAAGATGGGGAGGCGATCCTTTATATTATTTGCCAAAAGGAGGGTTAAGGAAATAATATTAAGGGCTGAATATTGCCTGTTCTGTGGTACAATTTTCTCACATGTGCTGCAGAAGATGCTCTATTTCGTACATGCATGTGCTCCAAAGGGGGGCAGGTATTTATGGAAAAACATGTGAAGCTTTTATTTATTTATGTATGTATTTTTCAGTGAATGAATGAAACTGTGATTTAGGACTTTTTGTTTGTTTGTTTGTTTGTCTCTTGTTTTTAAGAGAATCTAAAGACAACTGGGGGTGGGATGAGAAATTGGCTGTGTAGAAGGGGAAAATCCCCTTCCTAAGATCAGTAGCCGATTGTGCACCAGCTGGTCGGAGGAGAGGGTGGACCACGCCCCTAGGAGCTTTGAGCTCCGGTGGGATGGGAAAGACGAGCTGGGTATTACCTGTTGGAAACCAGGTCTTTGCTCTCTTTCCCTTGCTTCTTTCCTGGGATTGTCAGTGACCAGAGACAAGAGAACATCCTGGATAATAAGCATGGTGACTCACTTTCATCAGGAAGAGAGACACATCCGAGATTAGCAAGAATCCTAGTCCCCTCCTTCCCTCCCCCCGCTCAGGTTTTTCTTCCATTTCAAATTGTTCACTTATTTCTTGAAAGACATTTTAGAAACTTGATTGGGGTGAGGGAGAAGAGGCATGGTGAGTGCTTTATTCCGCAGCAACCTACAGTTCAGTGGCATTCTCTAAAAGAAGCTTTCAAACATTTGTTGGAACATATCTGAGTGATTTTGTTGAAGGTTAAAAAGAAAAATGGGTGTGGGAAATGGGTGAGTGCGTGTGTGCGCGTGCCCGTGGTGGTGGGGTGGGGGAGGGAGGTGATGGCAGTCTTGGTAGGAGAGGCCCTTTGCAGATTCACTGCCTTAGGGGTGGGGTGCAAGAGATCAAATTTGGGTGTTATTCCCGTGCAGGTATTGGAAACTGGACAATTTGTAATACACCGTCTGAATCCAAAGCGGGTGGAGGAGAGAGCTTGCCAGGCTTGCACATTTAGCCAGCACCGTGGAAGATGGAAGGAGGGGTGGAGAGTGAGGAGGAAGGAGAAGGAAGAGGAAGGGGAAGGGGAAGGGAGACAGAAGCAGAATGTCAGGACACTGGGTGGAGAGGCATAAATAAATGAGTAGATAGTAACAGGCATCCTGGGTTGTATGGGGATGTTGGGGAGGAAAAGTCAGCTATTAGGGGGAGGCGGGGGTGGTATTTACAGCATTTCCCCAAACTGCTCCATGGTTGCAGAGATTGATGCTTCCTTCCACTGGCTCATTTTTCAAACTAGGACATTTCATCTTCTTGTCTTGTTTCATTTTAATATACAAATGTAATAAACACAGGTGTCTGGGTTAAGGACACTGTCAAAGAAAGGTCCTGAGGTTACCCCACTGATGAGCTGGAGAAGTAAAATTTGGGAAGGCGAAGCCCTAAAACAGCCAATGCGATCGTTAAAAAAGCTTTAAATTTGGAAAGAAAAATAATGCTGGTTTACATCTTACATGCAAGTGTACATACAACTCCTTTGATAAAGGCAAGGCAACCAAGCTTGAGTTCTAGAAAGAGAATTGGGTTAAAGGAATTCCCTTTCCAAAATGTGGACAGCTGCCTTCACTTGGGCTCTATCTCACCGACAGACTCAAGCATTAACTCTGAGGTGCAAAGTGATGAGCTGAAATTGAGTGTTCAGGGAGTTGAAAAAATTTGCATGCAAATGCATATAGCATCTGCATACTACATAGGCAACAGTCATGCATGTACTCTATATGGTTTCCACATGCCTTCCTGTGTTTTAGCATCATTCATATTCAAGATAAAAAATGAAAGGTATAAGGATTGTTCCATTTTGCCCTTACATTTTATAAATGTGTACTTATGTATGAAATGGTCATGTCTCCTATATACCACTGCTGTGTATCATTCACATTAGTCAGTGTTTAGGATACCATTCAATCAGACTGAAGGAAATGGTGTATTCAGGGCGTGGGCTTTCACTACACTGACTGGCATTTATATAGTGTGAGTACTTAAGTCTCACACAGATTTCCTGCTTGTGGGTGAAATGATCCTATATCATTCATGGCAGAATCCAATAGTGTCCATCCTTTCTTCTTCTGGCATCTATTCATCATCCTAGTCCTTAACAGGGAATAAAACAAGGGCAAAAATCTGCAAAGGTCTAAACTCTGCCACACCCATGAAATCCAGCAGAAACATGGGAGGGGGCTGAAGGGCTTGCACTTCCTTCCTCTTCCACTTGAGCAGTATAAAGAAGCAATGCTGGATTTCTGAGTTGTAATACATTGCCAGTGTGTGAGAAGAAAGTGTAAATGATCTATATTAGCCATTAGATACCATTATAGATTATTATAGCAGGAAGAAGAGAATGTGAATGGGTGGAGATGAGAAGATGGTAAAAGAGTGGGCAAAGGAGGAATAAAATAAAAGAATCCCTGAGATTTTATTGGCTTATGATTTCCAAATATCTTGGAGCTTACTTTAAATAGCTTAATTACCATGCATATTGCTGATGATTAGAAACTTGCAAGGTGTGATTTATGTCCACAAAGCAAGAAAACTGTGAGGTGTTTCCTTTGTTTAAAAATAATGACTTTAGTTTGTAAATGAAGTATGAAGAGTACCATACAAGCAAGAAGCCCCCCAACCTCACCAACATCTGCCTTCTTCCCCATATGACGAACAATTCTTATCATTGAGAGTGTGACGTATGGTCTAGAATTCCAAACTCACTCTGCCTTTCCCTTTCATCATTGGGAAGGTGTGGAAGGATTCTGCCTTGCTGCTTGGTGCAAGCCATTCTTCCTACTGATAAACTGGATTCCTCTTAAATCTCCCTGAGCCACACCCAGTGTCACCCAGGGGCTTAGTGCATTAATTAAATGGAGGCATTCTACTTAATATAATTGAAGCTGTTCAGTTTTCTTTTTAATAGTGATTTCCACCACACATTTCCACATTTCCACAGAATACTAAAAGGCTTTTTTTTCCTGCCAAATTATCTGGACTTGCAGAGAACCTTATGAAATTCATGGTGAATCTAGAAATGTGTTCATTTCTGGTGATTATAATTTCTTCTAAACCATGCCAGGGCATATACACAGTGAGCCGTGATCTCTCTCATGCTGACAGAGTCTGTGTAACTCTAATCCCCTCCCCCACGCCCCACCCCATGCTGAGGCAACTGGAATAAGAAAATGCAGGGTTAATTTTCTTTCTCGCTGAGCTGGCAAAACTACAGGAATATTCTTTGATGTTTCATGCTAAAGGGCAGTGCTCCTGCTCACAGACAGGGAGAGTGGTTTAGGGTCTCCTTTGCCTCCATCATAGTGAAATTGTCACTGGTATGCCTGAGGCCAAATTAATCCAGATTTAAAGAGTTTTGCCTGGCCTCATAAAAAAAGGAGGTGGGGGCTCTTTCAGGCAATAATAGAGCATGCATATTAACCAAATATTCCCCTTGTTCCTATTGATAAAGTAAGACAAGTCTTGATTTTCCTCTATTAATAGTTCAAAGAATACACATAACCAGGTCATCTCAAGAGAACCAAGCAGTGTCTGTTGTAAACCATAAAAGTGATTGTGCACAGGAATCTTCCCTTTTGAATTTCTGAAATGTGGTCAGATAGCCTCTGCACCATTGTAATTAAACCTTCATAACATTCTCTGAAGTGCTGGGAAGAGCTCTGTGCTGTGAGGTCTTAGTGGATTCCACGTACTGATTCTGAGATTTTGAATAAATCAACTCATCTTGGCCTTCTGTTTCCTCCTGTGGAACAGGGACTAAAAAACAAACAAAAAAACCCCTCACAAACAAACAAATAAACCAAAAAACAAAAGCAAACGAAAAACCCCTGCCCTGCTTACCTTAAAAGATTTTTGTGGAGATTAAGCATAATTGATGTGGAAATGAAGATTAATAGAAATGCAAGAAAATTTTTCTCTCCAAGTTTTGCCATGTGAGGCTTGACTTAGCATCGCCATTTCTTCAGGACTGTCAAGAGCCTACCGTGTCTGCCCTTTGCTGTTAGAGGTTAGTTCCTTTTGGTCGTCATTGAGTCCTCTGCTCTTGCTCCTTCCCCTGTGGTTTCTGCAGAACCTGACTCCCTCATGCCCTACTCTCTCTTGAGATTTCATCTTCTAGTGCTGCATCAACTCCATTCCTCACAACTTATGAATATGCTGTTATCTCGTCCATCTTAAAGGGTCCCCTCTTGACTCTGTGTCCCATCTCTGCAGTGCTCTGTCTCAGCTCCTGCAGAACAAAGGCCCTAACATGCTCTTCATACTCCCTTTCTCCTCTTCATCACTCCCCATTTACTGTTCCATTTACTTAGGCTTCTGTTCCCATAATTCCACTGAAACATATTCTAAAGGGCACCATATCCAGGGATCCTTCCATCTACATCTTATTCGATTTCTCTCTGGCATTTTGTATTGTCCATCCCTCTTCCTGAAACTCTCTCCTCACTGGGTTCCCATGATATCTCTCCTTGTCTTCTCTCTGTCAGACAGGACCTTCTGAGTTTCCTTTGCTGGCTTCTTTCAATCTCTTCCCCCTAAAATATCAATAAATGCTTGGTTCACAATCTGGATCCATTCCTCTTTCCATTTTACTCACTAATCCCAGGTGATCTCATCTATGTCCAGAGCTATAACCACCTGTGTGATTTCCAAATCTGTAGGCCAGAAATCTGATTTGAGCTTAAATATTTCAGAGATGCCAAAGTTCATTATGTACAAAACCAAACCCAGTGTCTTCTGTTTTGTTCCACACTTGGTCTTCCTTACTACACTTGTTGCTATAACCCCTGTCCATATAGCTTTAGAGCTCTAGGAACCTGGGAGGAATCCTGAATGTAGTCATTTCTTTCAAACCCCACATCCAGTTTCTGAATCCTTTGATTCTAGTTAAAAAGGTTTTGAATACATCCTCTGCTCTTCAACTCTACTTGTTTATATAAATGATCTGATTGAGACTTTTCATTAACTCTCCTCTGGACAAAGGCAATAGCTTCCTACATTGACTTCCTACCTCCACATTGTTTTCCTTCAATTCTCCTTGCAAATTACACTGGAGCTGTCTTTACTTAATATAGAATACAATATTCTACAAATCTGGACATATTATTCTCCTCATTGAAGTCCTATAATGGTTCCCTGTTAACTATAAGTTACAATGCAAACTCTTCAGCCTGGATGTCATGATCTAGTCTTGCCTACCTTTCCAGTGCCATCCTCAAACACACCCTACTTTTTACTTTATGATGCCACATCATTATTTTAGGTCTTGGTACATTTGCTCATACTGTACTCTCTGCCCATATTACACTTCCCTCTCATCCTAGAAAATTCCCGTTTCCCTGAAAGAGTTAGCTCTTTGAAGCCATTCTTAACCTCCCTAATAAAATTTTCTTCTACCTTCTTTGCACCCATATTTTGTACTATCTCTATTAGCACTTACTGCACTATTTAGCATTTCTTTTTTCATATATTGGTGTCCACACTGTGAGCTGCCTGATGAAAAGGTAAAATCTTAATTCTTTAAAAAAATTTTTAAAAATATTTTTGATCTATTTTTATTAGCATATTCATTGCTACAAATCATAGTTATTCTTTATATCCCTTATCCAATCCCCCCCTTCTTCTCCCCCATTCCTTCTAATAATCATAGATGTCATAGATTTGTTCTCTTCATCTGATAGATTAACTGTTCCTCTGCTGGTTTGTTGCCTAGATGATCTATCCAGTGCTGAGACAGGTGTGATAAAGTCCTCACCTATTATCATAAATTAAATTAAATGCTTCTTTTATTACTCTGGAGTGCACTTTGTGGAGGAAAAGGACCTCTTTTTTTTGGTTTCTGCTGGTGCCTCTCCTTGTGTCAATGTAGTTAAGAGTTTGGCGTGCCATCTCTCTTTTGCAGCAGCTATGGCAATTGCAGTGGCTATAGTGGGCTATCCACGTGTGCCCTTTAGCTGGTTGTGGCTGGGTTTAGCTTCCTCTGGCTCCATACCTCAGGACCCTGGTCGGGCCCCGGGGCCGTGGTGGCAGCTTTTTAATTATTTTTCTATCTCTAATCTCTGTCATAATGCTTGGTACATAAAGCAACTGATTATAAACATGGATAATCTGTTTGCTAAATGAATATGAAAACAGGTTGATAGGCTTTCTACAAGTTGTGGCATATCTAAATGTATAGAATCACTAGTAGATTTTTCTCATAATCTACTGGCATGAAATTTTAAAATGGATTGGTAATCACTGATTCTTGTTATTGAGTTGTAGACATGACAACCATCAGTTTTTTATGAAAGCAGGCACAAAATGAGCCCCTACATAGACTGAATTTCTCCAAACTACCATAGCTGGTATTATCTGGAAATATCCCATGTCCTCCTCATCCATCAATCAACATGGCAGCTTTACCCTCTGAGGTTAGCAGAATCCCAGTTTAGACATATGGTCACCATAGTCTTGGATCTTCATGTATCCTTCCTTTGGGACCCCAAATACCTGTGCTTGGTGTTTTGCTCCACAACTACTGCAAATAGAACCTGAATCAACCTCTTACTGCTCTTAGTTGATTTATTTCATTAACCACATGAACTTCAAAAACTACAGGTAGTGTTGGACTCTGCTTAGGTGTATGCACTCAAGAATTAATTGTATCTTTGTTTGGATATCTTTCCTCACCACTGAAATATTTATGTCATAACATTCCACAAAGAGAAATCTTGCCTGGAGGTATAGGGAGGGTGAACGGTAAATAGTCCCTCAAGGAGGGGGGAAATGGATGAATTGGTAAAGGGCCATGAAAATCAACTACACTGTATAATGATAAATTAAGAATAAACAAATAGTCCCTCAAATGTCTATTAAATGAATAAGAAACAGATCAATTGTGTCTTTCTTGGGTTTGAATAGACTGAAGGTATTTGGATTCTGAAGTAGGCCTATCATGCTGAGTATGGGGCAGATTGCAACCACAGCTTTCCATGCACACAGTCTTTGCCAGACTGTAAGTAGTATATTTCCTCTGGCTGAATTGGCACATCCTTGAGAAGAGCAGTAAGATACAATGATTTTAAGGTGAAGCTTGTCTTGAGCTGCTAAAGTTGGGTAGGGTTTCTCAGTCACCATGCCCTGTTCTGTATCGTGCTCAGTGCTTCCAATCTCGTTGGCATTGAGTTTTCTTGTCATTTTCTCCTCCCCTCAGATCCCAGTGGAGTTTCTCTAGTTAGGTAATACCAGTGCATGTTAGTGTTCAGTGGGCAAGGCTATGGAAGGAGAACTTGAAGAAAAAGTGTGTCTTTTCCAACTTTCCAAATAAGTATTTTAGACAAAACGGGTATTTTAAGCTATGTCTGGCTCACAGTAGATTCTCAGTAAATATTTATCAAAGGAATAAATGTAGGAAGGGAGGAATCATCATAATGGGGCCATTAGGGTGATTTTGGGGACAGAAGACCATGCTGTGTACTTACTCAGAGTTGTGTTAATGTACACTCAACTCTATTGGTCCTCTTCACAAGGAAGTTGTGGTCAAAGCTACAATCCCCTCTTCTGTGTGTTTAGATCAGAGTGGCAGACTTGCAGTCATTTAGGGTTTAGTATGGGAGTGTGACCCATCGGATTTTCTATCCTTAATTATTTACAGATCCTATTTCTTAGATGTCGTTTGTTTAATGTCCTGTTTCATGTCTTTGTAGTGGAAATAACCCTTCCCCTGGGGTCTAGACCTGGCTTTGCCTATTGCTTGTCATGTGACCTTGGGTAAGTAACTTAATCTTTCTGAGCCTCAGTTTATTCATCTGTGCAGTGGGCACAGAAAAAGAATCTTCCAAATCCTGACTTGCTTTTTTTTACTAGGTTGGTGTGAAGCTCAAATAAAATGATAAAAATAAAAGTATTTTGCAAACAATGTGTTTTTCAAATGTAAAGTGTTATTAATTGAGAAATTTTACATATTGGACCCTAAAGTATTCATGGCTCTATGCAAACAAGAAGTATTCTTGCTCTCTGTGTGGAAAATACACATCCTCCATTCCCATCCCTTCTCTCCTATTCTCTACAGAGTAAACATTAACCATGCTAAGGGATGGGACTATAGTTTATCTTTATCATTTCCTTTGAAAACTTCAGTGACAGAGTTTAGATAAGTGAATATTCAAATTATCATGAGACCCAAGCACCAGTTCAAATGCCTTAGAAATATCCATATTTTCCTTTTTATGTTTTTCTTCACATTTAGATATCCTCTCCTCTCCATTTGCTAAGTCTGTTGCTTCTTCCCCGTCCCCACCCCCACTTCACCTCCAAACTAGGTTCTCAGCACAAGATTACCAGGCATGCTGTGCTCACATCCATCACAAGGGCCCAGTCAGGCAGAAGAATGGAGAGGGAATGCTAGGCTGGTGGGGGGATCGAAAATGGAGATGGAGCCTGGCTGGGGGACAAACATTCCCTTCAAAGATGATCACCTGAGCACCATTTCCATAACAACCTCAGAGTTCCTCAATGCATCAGGAATAAACCTTGATAAGGAGTGATATACAATCCTGAACCTTTTCAAACTCAAATCTTAATGCCGTAAATAATGTAAGCCCTCAGGTTTTTCACAAAGAACATTTAAGTTCTCCTGTGTCCCTGGTTATGATTGGAGTAAGTTACCAATATAATATGACAAAATTTATTGCATTTTCATACAAGTAATGAAATTCTGTAACCCAAAGAAACTGAGTCCTTAAATAATATCTAGAAACATTTTAAAGTATAACAATTGGATCAATTTAGTCCAAGAGAATCTGTTTTTCTTAGAAGCCAAAATATTAACATAAAAAAATTAGTATCATACATATTTTGCAAAAATCCTTTTCTAAAGAGGGCTTATGTAGACTGCAAGAGAAGGTATGTTAACTAGAAATTTGGGAATAAGCTGGTGTCCAGAGTGAAATAATAATTTGTTTAATTATATTTATAGTTGGTTAATGGTCAGTATGTTCTTTAATCCATCCCTCTAGTGACGTCTCTCTCTCTTTCTCTCTCTCTCTCTCTCTCTCTCTCAATGCACACATGTCTATTATATATGTGTCCTTTGATTGGGTATGAGTAACAGAAACAAACTTCAAGGTTCCATAAAAGGAATCTACTGAAAGAAAACTAGACATAACATGAAATTAAGAAGTTGAACAGCCAAGCCTTTGGGAACCAGGGTAGATCTGGTAACCTCAACAATAGGCATTCATAAACTTTTTGGAGCCCTATATTTGGAAGACTTAGTTACTAAGAACCCGAATTTCTCTACCTCTCAATTTAAAATTCTAAATGAGAGATAGAGCTAGAGAGGACAGAGAGAGAGAGAGAGAGAGAGAGAGAGAGGAAGGGAGGGAGAGAAAATGAGAGAAAGAATGAGGATGAATGAATTTGACTGGTGCTATTTGGGTCAGCTGGTTATGCCACAGGACCTATCATCTCTAGAAGAAGGCTGGGTCACATAGTTTAGACACAATTTCTGGAAGCCCGTATCTGTAAATCTAATGAGAGTGAATTGGCTGAGAGAGTCCCCTGCACATAACCCTATTATGTCCATAATAGATGGGCTAGTTACCCAGATCAGGAGAGACTTCCTAAAGTTTGGTGGATCCCTAATTTTTCCTTTTGATTGTTTTCTATTTGGTCTCTATTACATTTTCTTATTTTTGGTAGGGTTATCATCACTGATGGTTCTAAAAGGAAGCAGTCACCACACAGATAATGAAACTCATTAGTTTATATACCTAAAAAATAAATGCTAGGGCAAGTCTCCATACCTGGAGATGCCAGACACTGAGTTTTCACCATTTTCCAGAAGGTTAGCTCTGGCAACTACCACCTGTCTAAGACCTATCATATATTGTTATTAATTTGGCCTTGTGTAGCTTTACTCTAGCTTTTCTTTTTTAGTTTGTAGAATCAGCTTCTGAAAAAACATTGAGCAATAATAAGTGTAAAAGCATCTTCACTGGATTCATATCTGAGAAATGCTACTTCTTGACTCAGTTTGAATGTTCTTGAATTAATTCCAGCAATAATCATCATATTTATCTATTTTTAGCAAATTGGCACTTTCTAAATATTGAGCTGTTGTCTCCATATGCATCAGTTTGCTCTAAATGTAGACTATTGGTAATTAGCCTTACATCCATTATTTGTAATCCCAGTTCCAATAACTGTTTAGAAATGTTATTTTTAAATGAAAATTGGTAAGACCCAAATATCTTACCATTAATGACTATATAAAAGAGCTAGATGAGGCAAAGAAAAAATAAATAAAATGATCTCCAAAGGTTAAGCAAACTCAGGAATTGGCTGCTTTTTAAAATGGTTTCAAAATCTCTTAGTCAGCATAACTGGCCTAGGAATTAGGCTTGACTAGATAGTTATTAGAATGTTCACTCTCTTCACATTCTTAATTTGCTTTGGTTCAGAAACCTGTTTACCTCCTTGGAGTATGAGCTGAGAATCAAAAGCACCTTTTAATGGTCAAACTAGATCCTGTAACAGCTGTTTACAAAGGATGTATTCCATGGTTCTACACAAATTCCAGTAGAGGCAATTGTCTTCATCATTTGCCTTAAAAAAAAAAGAGCAAAATTTCTCTAAGGAAAAAAAAAAAATTCCAGTTTCTACAAAATTAACTTGCAGTTGGATTTACAGGTACGTGTTGTTAACAGGGTTGTAAAGGGAGAAGAGAAATAGGCATTGAGTATATTTTGGGTGGGGATTGCATTTCAAAGTCCTTCAAATCAAAGAAAAAAAGGACTGTTTTATTTGAGAAATGGGAAGGAATAGGGATAATTCATTAGCGATCTATTGTACACGCCTCTCATTTCATCTTCATCTAGGCATTTGGGGAATTTTTCTTCCAAATATAAGTTTTATTGGATCAATATTTTTAAGAACTTTTGAGATTTTCAAAAGTAAGGGGAGAATGATAATGCCTCACTTAAAAGACACTCTTTTTTTTTTTTTTTTTAGCAAAATCCAAGTTGGGGGTTTGATTTATTGAAACATTTTCTTTTCTGAAGAGTGCCATTTACAATATTTCTTTAACTCTCAAGGATTTGTTTATCCCGATGAAAGAGAACAAGATTGTTTTCTATATTACTTGGGAGAGCTACTCTTGGGAGCTACTTGGGAGATCTCAGGTTGGTATTAAGTATCCATTTGAGTAAGTCTCTTATGCTAATCCTCTTAATTCAATGTTCCTCAGGGCTTTGATTGCTTTTGACTGAAACACACAAGGTGATAGCTTTTTAATAATCCAGCCAGATTTGTGCTTTCATACTGATGGACAGTTAACTGAAGAACTGTATAGAAAACTGAAAGGCAAGACTTAGTTTCTTGCACATTCTTCCATCTTGAACTTCATACCTTTCATTTCTTGGGTGAACCCAGTATAGAAAAAATGAATTCTATAATTAAAAAGGGAGAAAGCAGTTAGAGTTAGAAAATAGAATTTTTCAGTTTGGAATTGGGCCATAAACCTTCTAGTAAAAAGTGTCATGGGAACATTATGACCACAGATGGCTCAGACCCCACTTCTGAACATCATCTGGAAAACATAATAAACCCAAGAGAAAGAGTATCGAAAAAAGTCCATGAAGTTTGGGCACTACTATACTTAAATATACTTAATCATTCTAAGGACCAAATTCATTTTTTATACTTAGTGGGAAGAAACTATTGATTCTTGGCTAGAAAGAGAAATGCCAATTTTGTTGTCATAGTTATCATGAGGCAAACGTATAACTATGTGATACCTATGAAACCCATCCCAACTTGTTGCCCTAGTTCTTGTCTCATCTATGCTAGACCATACCTTCCAGTTATTAAGGGTTTTGCTGCAGGTCTCTACTGTTCGCCTACATCATCATTCCCATGTTATTGGAAACTGGTTGGTTTGTGTACATATTGAGGTCTCTTTTATTGACATATGTTACTTTTACTCAACTTGGTTATTTAGAAAAAACCCACCCATAAATAATTAAGCCATAAGAACCATAGGGAAACCAATTGGAAAGTCAACTTTCCCATAATCCAAGATTTTCAGATATTAAAAATATTATTTTTCCTTTTATTCTTTGTTGTCACCTCAGAAAGTTTCCTGTTAAACTAATTATCTTCTCCCTAGATTAGACTTTACTCCCCTACTCTTGACAATATCTTCTGGAGATACCAGCACATTTCCTAGTTTTCCAGCTGATAACATGGAAATAACTACTCTTCCTTTCCTTATGAAGGCCATACTATCAGTTACCAAATTCTATTTGCAATGTCTTTCACATCTGTCCCTTCTATCTTCTGCCAGCCTTTCCCAACCAGCATTCCAGAAGAGAATCAAACCCCTGAATCCCCAAGGCCCTAGTGCCCATAACTGTGTGTAACAAATTAATTACTCCCCTGTGCATTTAGATGGGTACTAGTTATATGCAATTCTTAGAAGAAGAAAAAATAGTAACTAATTTTTTGTGTGTTCTGTGGTTCGGATGAGCAACCCCAGATGAAAAAGGCTGGATCGTGACCAAAGTTCCCTACTTTCAGTATAACCTCTGCACACTGCCTGCTGGTTAATCTTACATTTAATTCCTTTTTTCCCAAAATTTCAATGGTTTCTCTTTGTTTATAAGGTTAATTCTAATTTATTTATGATTGTTTTTCAAGTTTCCTTAGAATCCATTATCAATGTCTTATTCTTGTTTTATTTCCTGCTGGCTCCTGCATTGACTAGGCTTGTGAATTTAAACAAATTTAGTTTCTCTGGGTTGTCATTTTCCCTTATGTAAAGCAAAAGTATTGAACAAAGTCATCTCTAAGCCTTTTTCAACTTGTGACATACCATGTTCTATAGCAAAATTCCTCTTTTTCTCGGACATTCTGTCCCAGCCAGATTTAGTATGAATTTAGGTGTTAGTTTTTCTATACTTTTCTTCATTGCCATTCTTCCTTCTTGGAAAATCCCCTTTTTTCCTAGCTCAATCTCATCCAATCTCTGAGCCCTGAATCAAGAGTGACCTCACTTGTAAAAGCTTCCCTGACTACCACAGTTATCTCTGACTTCTTCTGGTCTTAGATCTTCTGTAACACATAGTACCTGCCCCCTTCCCTTGGAATTCATTAAACAGTGCCTTACTTAATCATCATTTGTGCTTTTATGTACCTGATTTTCCCCAACTAATTTGTAAACTCTTTCAAGGTAAGATATTCAGTTCAGTGCCTGGTTTGAGAAATACATAGTGATTGATATCTCCTCTGTGATGAGCTCTGTATTAGAGTCTGAGGGAGTGTACAAGACAAATAGAAGGCTCAGTAAACTCTCAGAAAGACAAGGGATCTACCTTGCATGACCTCTCTGGGATATGTGAATCAGGAAACATGCCTTCCCCTTTGAATCTCTTTATTTTCTTGGCTTCCATAACACCCATTTCTACTGGTTTTCCCCTCCTACAACTTTGGTTGCATATTCTTCACCCCCGACTTCTCTTTTTCTAATCAACCTCTGAAAAGTTGGTGTTACCCAGGCTTTTGTCCTTATTGTCACATGTTCTTACTCAACACAATCTCCATGAATAATGTAATCCATGCTCTCCACTCTCACATGAACTAGTGGGTCTCAAATTCTCCAGACTCTTCAGCCAAACATAGTTCTTGGACTCCAGAGCTATACATCTAACTGCCCACTAGAAATCTTTCTGATGACCCATAGGAACCCCAATTTCAACATGTCCTAAAAGGAAGTCATCATTTTTTATTCCTAAATCTCTTCCCTTTTTTAACCCAGTCATCTAATTCAGAAATAACACCCTTGATTTATTCCCCATATCTCCCCTTTATTATTAGATGCTAATATTTTCCCCTAGTTTCTATAAATAAAAACAAATGCCCCCCCCCCTTCTATTCCTCATTTTCCCTTACTCCCTACTTGAAAATATGTCTTTACTCTGCCCTCCCATCTCCATCTCCAGTCATCTGTCATGGAGACTAACATAATAGCCTTCCCCTCGAATCTCCCCTCTTTTACCCTCAACCTCTTACAGTCATTCTTCCTTCAGTAGCAAGAATGATTTTTCCAAAAGTATCTATTAGATTTCATGTCTTCCTTTATTTAAAATTTTTTGATGGCTTCCAATTTGCTGTGGATCGAATGTCCCCCGAAAACTCATTGAAACTTAATCCCTACTGTGACAGTGTTAAGAGGGTCGGAAATCCTATGATGGCAATTGAAAGGTGGGACCTTTGGGAGGGGATTAGTTTGTGAGGACTGTGCCTTGGTGAAAGGATTGATCCACTCATGCAGTAATGAACATGGTTCTCATGGCTTTAAAAGGAGAGAGTGAGTGAAGAGTTAGTTCTCTTGCTCAAGCCATTCATCATGTGACACCCTGCATTTCTATAGAGAGTTACCACTCACCAAGAACCAGATGCATTCTCTGGACTGTGGACTTCCCAGCCTCTGAACTGTAAGAAATGAATTTTGTTTTCGTATATTATGCAGTTTCAGGTATGCTGTTATAAGCAACAGAAATAGACTAATACACCATTCCACTTAGAATCAAAACCAAACTCATTTTTACCAAGGCCTATAAATCCTACGTGATCTAGGCCTTGCCTCCTTCTCTAACTTCTTCTTGTAACCATTCCCCTCTCGCTCACCAAGTCTACTGGCCTCTTTTTTAGTTTTTAAAGCACATCCCTTACATTTCCTCTTCCCTCTTCAAGTGCTTTGTATGTGCTGCTCCCTGTACCTCGAATGCTCTTTCTCTGGCTCTTTATTTGAGAGGCCTTCCCATCTGAGCAGCGTTTAAGTTACTTCTAACATACCACATTTCTTTCAGTTTCTTTTTAAGATTCCTTCTCGATCTGATTTTTTTTTTTTTCTTAATATTTACTTGTTAAGCTTCTGGTCTCTGCCTATCTCTTCAAACTTTAAAGCTCACCCTCTTCACATCCTACATTCTATTGCAATTGTGTTTTTTTGTGGAATGACCCATATTATTTCATCCTTTTTTCCTTTCCAAGCAGTTCCTTTTTCCTATAATGTACTCTTTTTTCTTCTTTTTTACATAACACATTTCCAATTTATTTCTATGACGTAGCTAAAGTTGTTTTCTTCTTTATGGAGACTCCCTGATCCTTCAGGTAGATATGATTATCTTCTTCTTTGTGCCATCACTGTGTCTAGTACACACCTCTACTACAACGTTCAACAGACTTTATTATAAGTATTCATTTACATGTCTATCTTTTTTGATACACTGGGAACTCTTTTAGGGTAGGCATCCTATTTTATTTATTGACTATGGATAGCTCTGTTCAATGCTTGCACACTGTAGACTCTTACTAAATAGGAACTGAGAAAACGGAGCCTACAGAAAAAGAAACAAATGTCAGAGTTCAGTGAATAGTATGTGATGGAAAAATTCTGTTAGGACAAAGGAAAAAGTTGCCCAACTCTCACTGATCAGTCATGGAAACTGCCCACTTCTGGCACAGTACATAATTGGGCACCTAATAGATACCTCACACAGAGCCAAGACTTGGATTTTACCCAACTGGGGCCAGCTGGTTGCTTCAGTAAATAACAGTCACCATTTTATACAGAGATACTTTAACATGTTCAGAAAGATACTTGACATGATAAACCTCTTGTTATCTGGGTTAAAGATGAATAGTCACTTTAAAGTATGCAGCTATGTCTTCTCAGCCTATTTTTTCTGCCTCCTAAGCCTGGTGCTGAACATTCAACCCTTTTCTCATATCTAAGACTGGTATCTTCTTGTACTGCTCCCACAGAAATCCTGGTGGGGTTTCAGATCCTTCCTCTTTGTTAATGATATGACTTGCAGTTGCGTATACACTCTCTCTTGCCTTTCACTCCCTTTAATTTTATGTTAGAAAAATTATGCACAATAATGCATAGTTTTTGTTGTCTTTCCTATTCCCCCTATACTATGGAAGCATCCATTTGTGTAATGTTGTTTTACCTATCCCCAAACTGATCAAAAAAAGGAAAAATATTAGTGGATTTTCTTACAGGGGAATGAAAGAACAAAGGGCCAGGAAATCAAAGACTTATCAATGGCTAACTTACATCTCTTACAAACAAAAATATAATTCCTTCTGGGGAGTGGAGCTGAGGAGGAATAGGCTTCCCCTTTGAATTCTGGTGAGAAAAAAAGTCTCCAATTTAATCTGTTCTCTTCGTAAAAATAATTATGAGAATCAAGAAGGGGGAAGAATGGTCCCTAATCATTAAGTGTCTAGGTCCCTTTGAACTAAAAGTAAATAACATCCAAATGAAATATACTTTTTTTGCTCTATATGGGAAATGAACACTCAGATTTATTTCTTCAGGAAATGACAGTCTAAGTTTCAAACTGGTAACTTGCAAAGCAAATTTTGGAAACACAGTTCATTTATAGGCTGGGATAGTGCTCACTCCAAAATCAAATTTGGTAAGGACCAAAAGAATATCATTTTTCTGTTTAGGGAATGCATGATCACAAGCAAGGGAAGATGAAGTGGACCTCAGCTGAAAGACAGGCATCACTTTTCTCAGCTGTACATTTTTTATTCTGGTTTTTATGTGAGAGGTGGAGAAGATGCATGAATAGTTTGGGTTGCTGAGCAAGTAGATGAGTGAGGCAAGTATTCGACATTGAAAAGATCTATTTGGTGGGATGTAGTGAACTTTGAGAAACCTACCAGTCATGGGCAAAACCACTTGGAGCCATTTCTAGAAGAGAATTCATTTTCTATTGCATTGATCTAACCATATATTCCTTTGCTTCCAGTTTTTGCAGACTTTTCCATTAGGGTGTTTTCTCAACAGAATCCTTTATACAGTAAAAAAGCATTTCCACATCAAGGCCCTGGACTCCTCGATTGATGTACCCTCAGAGACACTGCAGTGTCAGGCTGCTGTAAAATTTAAGTTGCCAATAATCATATGATGATCCAAGAATAGCCAACAAATGCAGTTTATTCTGATTAAACCAAATTTCATCCTAGTTCTCTGGAACTAAGAAGGGAGTTTCCTTTGGACTCCAGTGGAGGGTCAGCAGGTCAGGCCTGTGTTGGTACAAGAAGATTAAAGATTAGACTAGGGGATTACAAAGTTTCTAGGCACTCTCCCTACATATGAGTTTTCATCACCTCCTAACATTAAAACTAGTACTATTTTCTCCACCTGAAATACCTTCTGTCCTCCATGTTCTGCCTCTAAAAATTCTATTGAAAAACCATCTCTTTTATAAGATCATTTCAGATATTTCCCTAGTAATTCCACTTCCCTCCATATTGTTTATGTGTGTGTATTTATGTGAGAGAACATTTATATGTTTTATACTTATGTATATTGTCCTGTCCTGTTATCCTAGAGATTGCTTAAGGTTTCTTCCTGGGTTTTCCTCTGCTTTAGAGTTCACAAGGCACTGTCTACAATGCTTGCACATACTGGGCCTACAGTAAAAGTTACTAACTGCCTTTTTATTTAATTTCCCATGGACAAATTGTCATCCTCTGTATACCTGAAGGTAATAATTATTATTGATTAGTAGAGCTAGATAGAGCTTGGGGATTATCTAGTTTTTTCAAAAACTTCATTTTAGCCACAGAAATTTTTTGACCCAAGTGAATATTTCTCAGAATCTAAACATATAAAACAGAAAAAAGGTGTTGTTGTGACTAAAGCAGAGTTTGGTGGTCCAGAGATAAGTCTGGTCAGCCCCCTCTTCACTCCCCTGAGACCACTCTCAGCAAGTCAAGGGAGCAGAGTTTTTGAAACACTGATCTACGACCAGTTAGTTCTTCATGGTGCAAATGTTTGGAAGTTCTGTGAAAGGTCATCCAACTTGGAAAGGACCAAGCTGGAATTCCTTTCTATATCAGTGCTATTCCTTTCAGAGGCGTGAAAGAGAATCATGCTCCCAATTTATGGTTGTACATATCTCTAAATTTTCTAAATTTAAGTCAGCATTTATGTGGTTCATCAATGAACAGGATTCTGTTACAAAAAAAGACTAGAAGTTATTTTTCTGTCTTCCACCTTTTGGCTGTTACCCATCTTATTTTTCAATTAGCTTTTTTCATCAAGACTAATTTTTAGAGACAATATTTTCTTCAAATATTTTATAGCCATCATTTATGCATTCAACGAACATTAATCATCTAGTATGAGCCAAGAACTATGCCAAGCACTGGAAATATAGAAGTATTTTTTTTTTTTAAAGAAACACTCTATACTCTAAAATAGCTCATAGCATAGTGTGATAGACCTATGTGTATCAATTTAAAAGTCTGTATTCTAGAATGTGCTTCTAGATAATTTTATTTATTCCAGGTGGTATTTTCCTAATTGTTCAAGGATGTTTCCCAGTATAGGAATACACTAGTGTTTCTTCTGTAGATGTGACTATCCAAGCAGCACTGGAAGTTTGGAGGGTGAGTTTTATAAATAAGAGGACATTCATAGATCTAAAGACTTAAATACCACAACTCTAAAGGATCTTAAGGATTAAATGTGTTAATACATTCACAATTCTTAAAACTATACCTGTATGTAGTAAGCATTTAATGTTAGCTTTTGCTTCTTATTTTTGATGCTGTTGATGATGATAATGTATCTATGTTAAATGAATCATAGATCTAAATATCTTTCTGCGGGATTTTTAAAGAACTAGTTTCTGGATTTTGGGGTGTGTGTGTGTGTGTGTGTGTGCACGCACGCATGCATACATGCTGAAGTTCCATGAATACACAATTTGTTAACTGAGAAATGAGATATTAATGCCACTGACGTAAACTTTGCACACCCTGTGTTCTCAGCACTCTTCAGGGCTAATATACATTAGTTCTTACTCTGGAACTAAGAGATATAACTGGCATATCACACAGATGTGGCCAGTAAAGGAGGAATAGAAATTTGAGCCTACCTCAACTTAGAAGCTGGAGAGGCTCATCACTTGCAGGGAGCTACAAATGTGAGCATTTCAAGACCTACACTAAGCCACTTGAGTCTTTCAGAAATGATGCAAAGATGTGATGCAATTACAAATTATCCTCAGTGGTGGTGATATCCAGGTTCTGGCTGTGGTATGCATGGACCCATGTCCTAACCAGTTGGTGGTCTCACCTTGACTGTATTTCCTAGGCCTACCTCTCCCTGGTTCCTGCCTATTTTTTGAGCCTGATTCTCTGCTCTTCGCATCAATAACGTGAGTTCTGAAATTATCCTAATTCAGTGCAGGTTCCATTGCTTGTACCCATGAATCTTAGTGATACGACCTATACTTAGAAATCAGGCCCAAGCTACTAATATTTTTCTCCTGGATTATTGCAGTAGCCTTGGGGCTTTTGCAACTCACTGTGCCCTGTGCCTGAAATGCTTTGCTGCAGCATATTCTCATGACCACCTCCCTTACCTCCTCAGGGCTCTACTCAAATCTCACCTATTAAGTTTCTTCAGAGAGACTCCCTGTCTGTCCCTTGTTTCCTCCTTTTTTCTCTCTGGCCCTTGTATCTACCCAAGATACATATTTATTATAATCTGCTTATACTAGTATACTGTGAAGGCTCCATGTAAGCTCCATGAAGGTTCGAGGACTCTTTTAGTCACTTACATTTTCTGGAACCTAGTACAATGCCTGGCACATATCAGATGTTCAATAAATATTTATTGAATAAACAAATGCATTGAAATTCTGTTCAGATGTAATAATAAGAATAAGCTAAAACTATGCTATAGCTAATGCATACATTTCACCCTCTTCTGTGTCCTTCCTGACTTCTGTCCCTCAGTGTTGACCAGCAGCAGCCCATATATTTCTTTTAGTGTAGCTGTCAGTCTAAGATATGTGATGCAGTGGATTTCCTAAGAGTAATGAAAGAGGAATTTGCTCCTGCCTACCACTACAAATGCTTATTTATTTCTCTTTTTACATTTTAATTGTTTAAATATTTGGGGAGGATTTTCCTGCTGTGGTAAATTTATACTCATTAAATTGTCAAGTGTGACTGTATTATTTATTTATTTATTGTAGGCACCATAAGGAGAAATGCTTGCTTTTGCCACTGGCACCATCTGGCTTTGACTGATTATTGTATTTTACCTGATAGTCTTTGGACAGGACGATCAGAGTGATGAATGGGTGAGAGTGGGAGGAGTTCAGACACTGATTGAGGAAGGATAACAACCCTGTAGTGGTAAGTCAGACACTGTGAGGCATCGTAAGCACTGAATAAGACAGAACATCCATTGCACGTCCTGTTTTCATTCCAGGTTAATCTACAAAGAGTCAACATAGCAAAAACATTTTAAGATAAAAATAGCAAGATCTTCTAGAAAATATTTTATAGTTACTGACTATCCTATGATTCCACATAGCTGTGGTTGCAGCTAGAATTCTACATATTTCTTTTCTCAGGATCAGTGACTTATAAATAGAGATTTTTAAAAAAATGAACCTTTCAAGACATTCCAAGACATTCTAAGAGAAAAATTTGATTTGTGGGAATTGAAGGATAAAAATGTTTAATAGCAAGTAGCACAATGTCAGGCACTGGGTTCTGTGGTTACAACCTGATCTCAAATCAAACCCAATCCTCTCGGCATTCTCAAACCCCAGTCTTCATCAGAGGCTTTTTTTCAGCTAGAAGTGAGGTGATTGCTCTGTAGGGTAGCATGTCTAGATCCATCTAACAGTCTTTTTGAGGCAGGGAGCCTAAATAAACTATTCAATCTTTCATTTTTCCCCAGAGAAAAGTATATGTATGTTTGGCCCCCATATTATTCTTGTTTATCAGTAGATCATCTATCACTTTCATGGTATCTCAGAGTTAGAGATTTTAGAAGTCACCTTGCTATGAGTCATTCAAGTATTCATTAGGAAATATTTATTGAGCATTTACTATCATCTAAAGGATATAGACTAAACATATGAATCAGATACGATTGTTTCCTCTACCAGATGCAGTAATTCCTCTTTGTGATATCCTTGTTAGGTTGGAGTTCAGCCTTCAGTGGAGTATCTCCAATGTTTCACGTATTGTTGCTATTCATTTATATAACACTTCTCAAGTGAGAGAAAGCGGGTAACCCTTCACTTAAGAGTTATGAGGCCCAACCAAATTTTGCTTACCCTTCATTATTCAAACAATCAGATGCAGAGACCAAGGTAGAATCAGAATAGAAGCACTGAACAGAAAATTTAGTGAACTCTTTCACCTTTATTTGATTGTCTTGGCTTCTGTTAAACTTCACTAGACCTGGCCATTCCCCATACTCATCCAGAGATGGGAGCTAAATACTAAATTTATATATTTATAACCCAATGAGTATCAGTGTCCTGTGCCATGAAAAGTATCCCAAAACCTCTTAATATATTTCAGAACACTTTTTCTTCTTATCAAATGAAGCCTCGTCAACCCAGTGTAGTTTTATTTGCATAGAGAAATCAAGCTTTGGAATAAATTCAAAGTGTTAAAATGAAATTACTCCATTTGTAGAATGCTCAGAAATATCCCAAGAAAGGTATTTCTTGAGGCTTTTCAGCACTGGCTTTGGCAAGATGGGGTTTTACAAAATAAAAAATAAAATAGTGTACAAACACATGTACACACAAAACTCAAAGTATAAAATTTTAGGGCTTTTTGAGTTTCTAGTTTGGATCTAAGGTAATGATCACTTGTTACTTATCAGAACTTTGGTTTAATAATCACTCTAAAAAACGAAATGTTAGATTAACTTTTAAAATTTAAAATATGCTACTAAAACTAAGGCATATTGGATTATGCCTTTTCATAAGATTATTCTTAAATCATGATCTAAGAGTCTCCTAATATTCTCTCACTGTCAGAATCCAAAAACTCAGTGCCAAGGGTAAGTCAGCCTTAGATAAACAGATTGTCTGGCCTAGGCCACCAATCTGTCCAACATTTGTGACCTATAAAGATTTTTTTCTGCAAGCAGCTCTGCTATGCCAACTGTTTATATGCACAGTGGAAACTTCCAAAGCTGTCATTTCCCAGGTTTGCTTTATACAACTAATTACTACTGTGTTAGAAAATCATTATAATTATTTTATTATTATTATTGCTATTTACTAGATCCAGGAAAGGCTCACTTAACCAGTGCCTTTCAATTCAAGATAGAAGCTGAAGAAGAGCTTAAGATTATAGCATTCAAGTTTTGTACAATGTGCCCGGTGATGTAGCAAAGGCTCAGAGATGGTTGTTATAGATGGGGATTGAGAAAGGTTTTAATGAAAGACAAAGAAAGAGAGAGATGGTATGGGGGGTAGGGGGAGAGAGAGAGAGAGAGAGAGAGAGAGAGAGAGAGAGAAAGAGAGAACTGAAGAAATGGAAAAGAGGATCAATAATCCAAGACAGAAGAGGGGGAACCCAACAGGTACCCTGAATTAAACATAAGCCCTCATAAATACTTGCAGTGCCAAGTTAGTAGACTAACATTTCTTATAGAAAAGAAAGACCTAATTAGTATAGACTCTAAACACAAGAGACTGCTCCATTGAGACTTATTTGCAATTTGGTGCCGTATTATGTCAGAAACCCTCTTCTCATCCTGTTTCATATAGTAAGTATCTGTTTTCTCAGTCTATTAGGTATTATGAGACGTATTGTGATGGGTATACAAACCCCAGGACCAAGGAGGGTTCTATGGTCTGAATGTTTGTGTCCCTTCAAATTCACCTGTTGAAATCGTAATTCCCAAGGTGATTAGGTCATGAGAATGGTGCCCTCATGAATAGGATTAGTGCCTTTATGAAAGAGACCACACAGAGCTGCTTTACCCCTCCCACCATGTGAGAACGCTACTTCGTGTATGATATTTTGTTATAGCACTCTGAACTGACTAAGACAGAGGGGAAAAGAAGCTGATATTTAAGAAATATGTGCAAACTGAGGAACAGCACTCATGAAAATAACAAAACAATGCAGTCTGTAGTTAAAGGATACAGATGCTGTAAGAGCTCAGTGAAGACTCGTTGGAGGAGGTGGGGTACTTGAGAGCTTTAAAGATGGGAAAATTAGGAGAATGTTCAATAAGAGGGGGGAAGAGAAGGCATTCTAGCGAAGTGGGATGATGTGGGGCATGTTCACAGAGGCTTGAAGGGACCATCCTGAAAAAAGTGAAGAGAGTTCGATGGTAAGAATTGTACAGGTAAATGGGTGTGTAGGCTGAGGCCTAACCAAAAGATTTTGGCCTGATGTGGTAAGAAATTTGTGCCATTAGCTGCTTTTGGCTAAGGGAGTGACACGATGAAGGAGGTATTTGTGGTACCTATGCATGCAGGATTGCATGGAGAGAGGGTACAGGAAGGCAAGTTAAGAGATTATTATTTAAAAAAAAAATATATGAATGAGAAAATGAAACCTTGGGTTAGAGTATTCACAATTGTAATTTAAATGTAAAACTAATTGCAAAACTTTTGAAGAAAAATGGGCCATTTTTAGCACCTATGGGACAGGAAGAAAAGTCTCTGCCAATATATGACGTCCACGACCCTTCTGATTAGGCTGACCAGTTGATGTGTGGTATGGACAGTGTGACAAGGTAAGGCGTGGAAGCAGTCCTTGTTTTAAGCAATTACACTGGGCCCTTCTGCAGTGTAATGGCTTTTTACTCTTATTTTCCTAATTCTTAGATTGCTAGCTCCATACCCCAACCTTATTTTCTATTGCTGACTCCTTCAGGTGGGCCCTACTAGATATTCCCTCTAAGCCTCTGAGACTGGAGGTCCCCTGTCCACTGGGCTCTCGCTCCTGCTCTTCTTTAGGCCTGGACACCATCTCTAACACTGAACCCCATTACTCCATTTCAAATCCACTGAACCTTATAAGCCAGGCCAATTTCCCTAACTTGCCCTGTATGGATGGAGAAATAAATATGATTATAAGATTTCTAGCTTAGATTTAGTAGAGCGGAAGTACAATTGGCAGAATTGACAAACTTGAAGGAAGAACTGATTTGGTAAGAAAGACAATGGTTTTGATTTCCAGCATGGTCAGTGTGAGTGAAACATCCAGAAAGAAATGCGTAATTGAAGGTTCAGAAGGGGAGATAGGGAGGACAGGGTGCAGGTGACTTAAAGGGGACAGAGAGCTTGTTCATCTTCATGCCTTCAGCGGAGGGAGAGTTAGAAAGAGAAAAGCTGAGAGAAGGGCTTACTCTCCCCTCAATGGCAGAGATACTTCATTAGAAGAAAGAGATAGAGCAGTCAGTAAAAGAACTAGCATGTGCAATCAGAGATGTCAGTAAGGAGAAAGCTCCAGAGTAGAATAGTCAGCACTATTAAATCAGAGTGACCAAGGAGGATGAGAATGGAGAATGGACCATTGAATATAGGAATAAGAGACCACTGATAATCTCCGAGTGGGCAATTTCATAGAATGGTGAGGATGAAAGCCAGATTGTAGGGGCTTTGAAGGGTATGGAGGTAGGGGAAAAATAGACAATAGGTATAGAACATTCATCTAGAAATTTGGTATCTGCCTCAATTTGTTCCTACTGTTATAACAAGATATCAAAGATTGGATAATTTATAAATAATAGAAATTTATTTCTCACAGTTCTGGAAGCTGGGAAGTCCAGGATCAAGGAGCTGGTTGATTCCATGTCTAGTGAGGGCCTGGTCTCTGCTTCCAAGGTCTCTGCCTTATTGCTTGCTGTGTCCTCACAGGGCAGAAGGGCAAAAAGGGACAAACCTGCTCCCTCAAACCTTTTTCTATGGGCACGAATCCCATTCATGAGGGCTAAGCTCTCATGACCTAATCGCCTCCTAAAGGCCCCACCTCTTGATACTATTGCATTGGGGATTAAGTTTCAACATGAATTTTGGAGAGGCACAAGCATTTAAACCATAGCAGTGTTGAGAGGAGGAAGAAAAATGAGATTGTGGTGAAAGGATGCTATTTTTTAAGCTAGGAAGAGACCTGTGTTAAAGCAGAGGGAAGAGTAGAGAAGAGAAGATTGAAAGGAAAACATCAAAAAATAGATAAGTTCAAATTCCTAGATTTCAACAAGGTTCCTTGTGGAGAAATGATGTAACTTCGAAACAGAAAGGTACCAAAGAGAACAAGAAATGTGTTGAATTGGGATGGTGTATATTCAGGGGATCCTGTTAGTATTCTGAATACCTCCCTCCCTTTTTTTTCCATCAGTGAAGAACTTTGGTCAGCTGTTTAAAGTCAAAATGGGAAAATAAAATAAAAAATCTTCAGAGGATTTTACTAAGTGACAAGAGTGAATTAAGTAGCATTTTCCTGAGTGTTTTATGGATCACCTGGAGAAGATTTTTAAAAAGATTTCTGGAGGAAAGACTTCATCTACAAGCTCCTCAGATGAGTCTTATGCACGGAAATGTCCAGGAGTCAGTGCCTTGTTAAAAGGTGGAGCCATCTTGACAACACCGACTTAGGAATCTAACAGGAAGTTACATTTTCTTTCATCTCGTGGTCACTTTAATCCTCACATTCCTTACAGTGCTCCCTTCCCTGGCTGTATTTCCATGGCAAGAGTGAAACTCATCCCAGCATACACTGGCATGAGCTCTTGGTTAGGCGCATAATTCCTAGGAAAGCCACAAAAAGAAAACCTCAATACTAATCATGTACACACATGAAGTTTAGAGGATAATGTGAACCACATGTTTTTTCTACTGAATTACCTTTCAGTCCATTCAGAGTTTACCTCAGGTAGGCATCTGGGATCCCCTTCTCTCTTTGGGCTCCCTTTCTTTTCTCTTTCCCTCCCATCTCCATTTTCTATTTCTCTGTCCCTCCTCCCCGACCCCCATCAAGTTCCATCCTAGACTTGAGGTGGGACATTAGATGTTTATGGTTCTGTGCATCGCTGCAGGCTCTACCCTAGAGTCATCATTAGAACCTTCAGACATTTGGTACCGAGAGCTTTACAGTCCACGTGTGTAGAAGACCCACAGATGCTTGCTTGCTAACCTGACCTCCTCTTGTAGCATAACTTTGATTATTATTATGATTTTAAAAAGTTACTGTTTCTTAATCTAATCTTGCTACTTACAAAGAGTAAAGGGAAAAGAAAAAAATGCACGGAAGAAAGTAAAATCCAGTTCTGTCACACTGGGACACTTTTTATTATTTGGAACCCATATACCAGGAGGTCCTCAGTAAAGGAAGCACAGATATTAGTGGTGGGGTTCTGTGAACTGCAGTGTGATGAGTTTGCTGCCTTAGAAGTCTCTCTCTCTCTCTTTCACACACACACAAATACACAAAAGAGCTGTTGTTTTATTTTGTTTGAAAAGTTAGGTTGGTGTTTGAAAAGTATCTCAGTGTTTAGTTTGGTTTCTTGGTTGGTTGGTTTTTTTGCTTGTTTGGCAAGAAAATTTTTACTACCAATTACCTAGGGTGAGATGGAATCAAGGTTGAACACCAGAATGTTGAGTTGGACCCTATAGTGGACTGAATTATGTCCCTCTAAAACTCACTGAAACTTGAATTCTGTCTCCCAAGTTTTATGTATTAGAAACTCAGCCCCCACTGTGACTGTTAACAGGGAGGGAAATCCTATTATGGCAATTGAAAGGTGGAGCCTTGAAGAGGTGATTGGATTGTAGGACCATGCCATAGAGAATGGATTAAAAATGGTGGTCAGGGGCGTGGTTCTGAGGGATTTGAAAGTAGAGGAAAGTCTGTCTTTCTCTCTCTCTCTGCTCTCTCTGCTTCCACCTTCAATGAGAGACCCCTGGGTCACTGTCGCCACCACCAGACGGACTTTGGACTTCCCAGCCTCAGAAACTAAGCAATAAATTTCATTTCTTTATAAATTACCCAGTTCCAAGTATTTTGTTATAAGCAACAAAAATGGACCAATACAGACCATGTCATCAAGGATAAACATATCCTAAACTCATTTCCCATGCACACTTCTATATTTTTCTTTCCTATCTCGGCATCACATTTTATTTACCAACACAGAAATGGGAGGTTTTAGTTTCTCTATTTCCTTTTCCTGATAAACATCTCAAAACAGTACAGTAATTTCCTCCATTTTTATCTGGCTCATGTTTTTCTTAAATGCGTATAATCTGTCCTTCCCTCCCTCCTCTACTGTTCTAAAGTTGCTTTCCTTGAGGCCCCTAGTGGCCTCTTCATTTCCATTTCCAAAGACCTTCTCTCAGCCTTCACTTAACATTTTCACTTCTTTGGACTCTGCTGGACACTTCTTGAGCTTCTCTCTTCTCTTGGCTCCTGTTCTGGCTGGCCCTTTTTGATTCTACTCTCCTCCTCCAGCTTTCACTGGGTCAACCTTCTCCTTCTGGCTTCTAAATACACTATGGACATTCCTCAGAGCAAGATCTTAGACTTTCTGACTCTTTATCTCTTATTCTCTTCACTGGAAATCTCATCTACCTTCATAGCTTCAACTATCACCTTTTCACAAAAGACTCTTAAGTTTATATTTCCTATACTAAGATGCTTCTAATTGCTTACTAGATGTCTAGTCCCCTTCAAATCTTTATAATTGAGACTGGGTTAATCATCTTTCTCCAAAATCCACCTTTCTCTTGGAATTCTCCTTTTCTGTCAGTTTTTCTTCCAGTCTCAGTGATTCTCTCTTCTAAATTTCAAAAGCATATATTAACTGTAGCAGCCATTTAATTCCAAGTTTTATTTGGAACTGTTTTATATTGCTCTGTTTTATTTAATTCTGTCATTTTATTTGTTGTTACTATACCTAAATGGTAAATATCCTATGGGCAAGAATTGCATTTTTTACATTTCTATATTCCTGATTCCTAGCCAGTATTCAATAAATAATTTTTATTAAGATGTTTCAACTAAGTTGCTAATACGTTACATGTATCTCTCTCACTGTGGTAGTTTTTGAAAGGGCTGATAGGTTTTGATGAAAATTAGTAGATATGAAGATTTAATTATGGTTCAGACCACCATCTTGAGACAAAATGGCAGTTATTATGTTTATTTATAGAGTAATTTCTATAAATTATTATTAACAATGGATTCTGTACAATTTTATACACCTTTGAATGAAATGTGTTCTGTTATTTAGAACCTCTGAAAGAGAAAGCTACCAGCCAAAACACTATAATAAGACAAGCTGAAGGATCTAGAATTAGGTTAGGTTAAGCAGACACCCAAATGAGAGTTAAGACAGGTAAAAATCTGAGAATGAATTTCTATACCTCATTTGGGAGAATACTGACATCATGGCATATGCATTCTCTTATCTCTTTCTTGAACAAAATATGAGGCTGTTTTTCCAGTGTCAAAGGAGGCTAGAAAAAGCTTTGAGGAATGGTTTGTGCTCCCACTTTGCATTTTATACCATAAGTCCACCAAAGATAGCCTCTTCCTCCAAACTCCTATTCCTCCCAGGACTAGGTTTACAGATCCTTAGAATTAATGAAGGGGAAAGAACTTAACCATTTTGTTCAGACCCCATGCTACCTGATTCCTAATCCTGGTTGTATGTTAGGTTTTCCAGCCTTGCCTCTGGGCCTTATCGCTGAAGCCCCAGCTCTGTACTGTCCCTGAAATTTGGGTAATTCCATCCAAATGTAAATATTACTGTTATATTAAAAACAGCATTTTTGCCTTGTTCATGTTTAATGAATTGCCCCATGAAAAACAGACTCACTTCTCACTTTTCAGATACTTAATATTTGAAGTTTAAAAATTATTTCTAATGAATATTTTCTAAAATACATGGAATAACAGTAGGGAGAGAATATTGGTCTCTATCTCATTCCTGTCTATGCCCCCTACTCCAAATCCACTGTATGTAGACATTTATGTATTGCTTCTGCAATAGCGTAGTTCTGCCTTTCTTAAGGCTGGAAAACTCAGCTCAATTCACTTCCACAGGTTTGAAGTTTTCTGTTCTGTTGTAAATCGTTCATATTTCAAGTATTCCATCATTTTCAGTTTATCAGTTGGCCACTATAGGTTTTCTGTTCTGTTGTAAATCGTTCATATTTCAAGTATTCCATCATTTTCAGTTTATCAGTTGGCCACTATAGGCATAAAACAGAATTGGTTGGTGCTTGGAGTGAAGTACAAAGTGATTCAAATGTTGACTATTATATTCATTTTAAATATGACCCTAAGCAAGTCACATACTTGCCCACTTATCCACCTAAAGAAGATGAAACAGCAAAGTACAAGAGTTTATTTGAAAAGTTCTTCTCTGGAGAAAGATACGTAGGAAATACAAACTATTCTTACTGAAGAGCCCAGCTCTTCCCAGGGAGATCTGAGGACATGACGAGCAAACCCAACACTACTTCAGCACACCTCTCTTACAGTCTTTCATTACAAGCCCTGTTGTACTTGAACACTATGTTCCTGAGTCAAAAGAGTGCTTCAGCAAAATCATCCTTCCTGGGGGCAAAAGTGATCTCACACCGTCACACTTTCAGAAAGGCAGATACTGCTAAACACTGACTGGACAAAAGATGGGGTTTTTTTTCCCCTCCAGCAAAAATTGCCAAAATTGCTTGAGAAAGAGATACAATATGATGTTTATCCCTGTTTACAGATGTTTAACTAGTGCCCCTTCAGAGGGTCAAGTGCCTGCAAACAGCATCATGGTAATTATACCCATTGCTGCAAAGAACAGATGTGTAAATTGGTGGTTTCTTGAGGGAAAATAATACCAAGTCCACTTTCCAGAAATGTACACAGTGCACTGCAGCTGCAACATTCCATGCAGAGGTCTCTAGTTCTATAACTGAATGTGGTTATGGTTACAGATTATGGAAATGCGGTGGAGCATTTAGCAGGGAAGTCCAGGGGCACCTAGAAAATAATTCAGATGATTTGGTGCATTTAAAATTTTCTAGTGATATTGAACAAATCTCCACACTCAGACAGTGGTAACAAATTTTTGATTTTGAAGTTTTCCAGGCAAGAAATATGTAATGAATAGAAGGCAGAATCAGGAAATCTCTTATGCCACATACACTTCTGAGGTCTGTGCACCTTAGATATAAACGAGACTTCAGTGAGGCCAGATCATGTCAAGGTGATCAGACTTTTGACCTGTGAACACCAGAGTATTTCTAACTCTCCATTGAAGGGTATGGCAGAGATGGGGATTCCTGAAAACTAGAGTTCAATGGTTCCTTATTTAAAAAGCCTATGTTAACTTGGACGTAACAAGCAGAATTAGACGAAATCATTTCTACTAATAAATTTATTGTATTTAAGATACTGCACTTGCTTTTCCCCAGAATATGTATTTATGTGACTGTATGGTAATCACTATTATCCTTAAAAATTAAAGAAAAGTAACACCAACCAAGGTCAACTTATCATATTAGAATAGTTTATTGAACAGATCTGTTATCACAAATGTGTATATCAGTATAAGCTTCACTACGTTCTCCCTGTGCAAATTCTCTTTTGCTCTTAAACGAAGTAAAAGAGTATGTGAGAATATTATCCAGTTATCCAGTATGTGCCTAAAGGATGGGATTTCTCCTGGACCGGGGCTATCTGTACCTTCACATGTACTGAAAGGTTGCAGAAGACCAACATGTATCCTATAACTTGGTAAATGTGATAAAACACTGGAAATTAATTTGCATTTACATTGCATATCATAATATTAAATGGCATTATCAAAACTTTGGAATTTTGCTTCTGGGGCAGAAAAGCACAATCTGCTTTTTTCAGGCTATGCTTTCTGGCTTTTATTATTCTATACAGAACTACTAAGCAGCACCAAACCATGTCTCTGTGATTGAAATGTAACAGAGGAACAATCTAGTCTGCTAATCTGGATCTTTCATGCCTAGAATGTAAGGGTAATAAGTTGAGAACTGCCAAATGCCTTAAGTCAAAGCATGCCTTTTGACACTAATGATCTAATTCAGTTATCTACTTTGTCCCAAATTCAGTCTTCTCATTCTCTGTGGCCCTGGGTACTTAAACAAAAATATAGGAGGTGATGAAGACAGCCCCAGCTCTGTCGCTGAGTGATTCACTCTGCAGGCCTCAGTTTCCATGGCAATGAAATGACATGGTGTGATGGTCTCTTGTACGCGTTCTTAGGTCTTATGGTTAGTAGGTCTATTCATGCTGGAATTTAGAATAGGGATTCTTGGTCATTTGTGTGGGCTAGCTGCTGCTGGGTATCCGTTGACTCTAAAGTCAGGAGGAAATGGGGTAGAAATAGAAAATTCTGTTTTGCTTGATATAGACATTTTCAATAAAATCAAGGAAACTATTTCCAAACAGGAGTGTGGCTCAGGTTATAGACCTCATGTGATCTAAGGATGATCTACAGCAGCCCATCAGGCCACTTTTTAAAATCCATTGTGGGTGCTGTACACCTGACTCCCTCATTCAGAGTATCTGGAGGTGAGGCCCACGAATTTGATTTAAACAAGCATCCCTGGTGGTAAATACGTACATTGAAGGTTTCAAAACCCTGATCTAGGTGAAAGTGTACTTTTTCTGCTAATTCTAAATTTGCTTATTTATTTATTTTTGGTGGCTGGTTGGTAAGGGGATCTGAATCCGTGACCTTGTTGTTATAAGTCTGCACTCTAACCGACTGAGCAACCAGCCACCTCAATTCTAAATTTGGTTGGGAAAAAAAAATCACTTAATCTACCTAAACCTCAGTTTTGTAATAACGGAAAAGTTATCCGTCTTTCCCCATTTCCCAGAAAGTAAAAGCATTAGTATCTTAGTGTAACAGCCTCTTGGAAAACAGCTTCTTAGAAAAGCAAACAATTTCCTAGAGACAAATGGATTGTATTTCAAAAATAGTTAAACTTGAATCCTAGAACACCTTACCCACAGAAATAAAGTAAAATGGCATTAAGATTTCCAGACCTGTGTATAAAACTCAAGTAGATTCAAGATATAGCTGAAACTACAAGCACACTTTAAGCACTTTTTCCCCCCTAAGCAGGGCTGATTCAATGAAAACAGAAGAAAATAATGTTATTGGATTTTGAAGAGTAATAGAACCATGTTTTTACATTTAATTTCATTTGAAAAAAAATATATAGATAAACTATTATATATATTTATATATATAAACCATTATATATGTGTGCATGTGTTTATATATGTACATGTGTATACATATATATATATACACACACAGAGAGACACATGTATATATAATTTCCCTTTTCTGGTTATGGTAGCCCCAGTCAACAGTAGTGAAAATGGAAATTACAGCAAAACGCTTGGTTATTAGGCACCTTTGTGTCACAATGAGATTCTCAAGTGGAATGAAAAGAGAAATGTATTAAAGGGATATTCAAAGGAAATAGCCCATGCTGATTGGGCAAAAGTTAGAAGAAACACCATTGGGTGGAGGGGACAATGGGAAAACAGAGAAAATAAGGATAAAAGAAGAAATGACCAAGCCATGGCCAAGTGTTTGGATCCCCCCACTGTCCAGCCACCAGTTAAAAAAAAAAAAAGCTCAAGTGGAAGTGTAGGAGAGGTGAGTTGCTTAGGTCTAAGGAGAGAGACTCATTGGGTATGTGTTCACTTGCAGGCAGAAGAAAGGAATACTGGGTTAGAGATTTTGCCAATTACTCATAGTTACCACCAGATGGTGAAATTGATCCAGGGCCTCCTGGGTACTAGTCAGTTTGCAGGGAGAAGGGGAGAAGAATATGTGCATCACCTGGTAATTCATTAATTTATTCCACAAATATTTACTGAGTGCCCACAAGTTCCATGAGCTTTTCTAGGAACTGATGTTAAAATGGCAAACCGGACAAAGCCCCTGCCATCAAACAACCTACAGATGGGTGAGAAGCTAATAGGTACAGGAATGGCCCTAGATACAAATCAAAGACTTTATTAGTTAATATTCTTATGTAGACAGAGAGGTTCAGGCTTGCTCCTTTGGTGACCTGCCTCAGGGCCAACTCCAGGCAATACAAAAAGAAAGGCTCAGTAGTTGTTTTTCTCTACTAAGCCGCCCACACACTCCTGCTCACACCTTCACGGCAGTGCCTAGAACGCTTCTCCTCCACCCAACCTCTTGTCTTCCTTCAAATAAAAATGTGCTTACCTTTGGCCTCTCGCCTTCAAAAATGTTTATCTTGGCCAGGGACTGGTATTAATCTGATTAACCAAAGAGAGAAAGTGTTACTAAATTCCTCACGCCTGGTATCATTTGCATTTTAGGTTTTTTTTTTTTTTTTTCTTTTCTTTTTCCTTTTTCACAGAAAAGGCTGCAGCCTCGTAATATTTAACCTTTTCTGGGGGTAACGGACACTTCCTACGTTCTTAGGAAAGCTACGGACACTCAGCAGAAAAACTAATCATGTAAACTTAAAGTGTTGCATACTACTTCAGATTCAGGGACACGCAGAAGCCCATCCTTAGATTCCCACTTACAACTGTGTAACTTAAAGAACTGACACAAGTCGTGGGAGTTTGGAGGAATATAAATAACATGACGGGGAGAAGAAGGGAAGGTTTAAGCACACTTTTCCCCCCGAAGCAGGGCTGATTCTGACCGGTCTCGGTCCCCACTCCGATGCTCGCCGTCCCTTCTCCGAGTCCGTCAGCCCCTTGGTGTCTCCGCCTTGGTCTCCCTGCCCCGCCCCCTGCATTTTGACGCCTGCTTCCGTCCATCAGCCCCTCCTCCGTCTCATTTTCTGCCTCCTTTGGGCGGTCCCCCGGCCTCCCTTCAGGGTGATCTCATCCCTTTGTCTCTGCTCCGCCGTCGTCCTCCAGCCGCTCCCTGCGCCCCCGCCTCCCCGGACTTCGGGTCGGGCTGTGGGCGTGGCGGGCGTGGCTTTGGTGCGCGGGGACCTTGGGGACCTCGGGGCGTGGCGCGGCTGCTCGCGGGGCGGGTCCTCCGCCGGCTGTCCCGAGAGCCACCCAGAGACAGCAACCCAGCGCCCGCAGCTCGCGGAGCCCCTCCTCCAACTCCCAGACCTCCGGGGAGGCTTCTCGCTGCCCCCGGAACACCAGGGAGTTTGGTTTTATGTGAACGAACCTCCACAAACCCTTGTTTGGGAGATAATTGCTTCTTTCAGAAGCTCAGAGAACAAAAGCATCAGTCCCCGCCCCGGACCTCCCCGGGGTGGAAGAGCAGCGAGGGGCGAGGCGCAGGCTCCCTCCTTCGGCCTGCAGCAGCCTGCTCGCCTTCGCGTCCGCCCGCCTGCGGGCACTGAGCCCTGGGTCAGTCAAGGTTACACGGCGGGTGGGGAAGAGGAGAGAAAGCTGGGTCCATTAAGAGTTGTCTTCTGTCCCGCCCGGTTTTCCCTTGCTTGGGGGCTGCAAAGAGCTCATTAGCATTCCTCGGGCGCCTGTTTCTCCAACGCGTTAAGCAGGAGATGCAGAGCAGTGGGGAGGAAGGTTTCTTTACGTCAGCAGGAGCAGACCTTTGCAAACGAAACAGGAATGACTTGCCCTTAGAGGAGAGCAAAGGAAAGAACACCAGCTAAGGCGTCAAGGCCAGAGACTTCATTTGGAAACAGTGAATCTAAATTTTTTTTTTTTTAAGTTTTCTAGGCTTCTTGATTCTAGTCACCCCCCCCCCCCCCCGCCCCACTATGAAATGCAGGCTCCATAGGCAATTGCAAACACGTTTCTTGCTTGGAAGGAGAAGAGTAAATGAAGCAGGTGGGAAGAAGCGAGACGACTGTACGTGCGGCCAGATATAGACCGCGTGTGAGATTTCCCCGCGTGGCACTAGCATGCGTTTGTTCATTCAGTAACATGAATGAACACTGAACGCTTACGATGAGATGGGCTGTGTCACAGGCTGTAAGTGACTTCAGGTCCACATGAGAGGGGAGCCAGAAGTAAGATGAGAGAGCCAGGGTGTCAGGCAGCGAGCTTCTCAGGGTCCTATAGGTCTCTATCCCTAGAAACCCGTGACTGAAGGGACCTGGGAGGAGGGAAGAGCTGTAGAGGAAGACCGTACTGTATTCGCCAGCGATGAATGTAGGAGGCTAATGAGAGGTAGAACATTCTCTTTGTTTTCTGACCTCTTTTTCTTGCTTAAATAGGTTAAAACTAACTGTGGTAAAGGATAATGGTGATTCACATATCTTATTTAATTTTTAGCAGCAACCTCCCCCCCCCCTTACTCCCCAACCTGGATAGTAGATTTCATTCAGATTTTCCAAACAGACTGACAACTTGGCTTTAAAAATTGTCAAGTAAGGCATTCCTTCAGAATCCTTCACTCTTCCATCTTAGAGGATTTGGGGAAGGTGTAGCCCTTTGCTGAGTAACCAATGATGTGTTCCTGCATTCCGAGAGGGTTGGAATTAGGTGCCTAAAGGATGGTGGTGTCTGCTTTTCTGATGATGTGTGTCATTTACCAGTTCATGGAAGCTTACTAAGCAAATTCATCTTTAATATCTTGAACTGTGCAAAGTCAAGTGTCTTACCTCAGGGGAGGCTGGCCAACGGACAAGTTCTGTGCTCTCTCAGTTTGATGATCCCCTTTGGGGACTGGCACATTTGAGAAAGGTCTTAGTCTTATGATGTGTGTAAGAAGTTAAGTGACAGCAGAGGACAAAGTGAGTGGGGGAGACCCTGTTTATTCCAGATACTAGGGTTAGATCACTGATAACTTCTCAGATGCTTTATTTTCTAGGGAAATAGGAAAACAGAACATATATACATTTGCACACAATTAGAACTTTTATACTTTGAATGTTTGAGTGTTAAGTCTCTTAGGCAACTCCCTTGATGTACAAAGAAACTGAGGACCAGAGAAGTTAAGAGACTTGTATAGGGTTGCAGTCAAGTTGGTATGTGTCAAGTCTACAGCCCTGGTCTCCTGATTGGTAATCCAGGACTTTTACTGCTTACCCACTGCTTCTTACTTTTCTGAATTTCATTATGCAGACACCTCTAAAATTGTCCTTTCATTTAAAGGGATATTCAAAAGGTATCATGGATTTCCCAGAACACATATGTTTAGTCTGAATGTTGTGGGCCAGTACATTTCAATTTATTGTGCAAAATATTTGTTAAAATGCAGATCCTGACTCAGTAGGCCTGGGATGGGGCAGAGTTTGTGCTGCCAGCCTGACGTGGCCTTGCTGGGACAGATGCTGCTGTTCACATATTGAGCAGCAAGGCCGCAGACAACACCTCTCCTCCTTGCCTTTTCCTTCTGGCTCATAGAACAGCCCAGGGGATTTAAGAAGCTCTTTTTTGTTCCTGTTGCCAGGTCACTGTGCTCCCTTAGCTCATCTGGATGCCTTTCTCTGCCTTGTCCTCATCCAGACCTGAGTGTTAGAAATAGTCCCTAGAGGCAGGTGTCTCTAGTTAGAGAGTGTGATCTTTTGTCTAGTGACTTAGCACCATTTAACTTGGTTCCATAAAACCTTTCGCACATAAGCTATTTGCTCAACTCTGAGGGTAAAAAAAAAAAGTCTTTTTATCTCACACAAGTGTCATCCCAGCTGCAGCTCATTTCTCTCCTTCTGGGAGTGCAGCTGGCATGCTGTTAGCCTGCAGGCTTGCCCCTTCCACTTGGGCTTAGCGAGTTTTTTGGTGCATTTCCCACCTCTCATTTTTGTGCTGCACTTCTCCATGTTATGCCTGGATTCGGGTCTCAGTGCATTTGTGTGTCACCTGTGCCCAGCAAGCCACTGAGAGAAAACAGGGCAGAGGCTCTTCTAAGGCAGGCAAGCTTCCCTGTCAGTCATTTCTCAGTTCTCTGAAGCTTGCCCAACTCGGAAGTGTCTCTGCCATGGCTCTTTAAGTTGCCCTGTGTGTGCTCATTTTCAGTCTTTCTTATTATAACCTGTTCTCAGGAAAGAAGCAGAATTTAATCCAAACTATAATACACATTCACCAGGCTTTTATTAAGACCTCAATAAATGAAATAATAAGTGAAGCGGGGATAGAGAGGCTGCAAAGTAGAGTGGTAGAGAGGTTGGGCTCTGGAATCAGACTGCCTAGGTAGTCAGATCCTAGCTCTCCACTTATTAAATATGAAACCTCCCCAACTATTAGTTTCTTCATCTGTAAAAATAATAATACCTACCTCATACATTATAATTATACTAATACATATTTGTTATGAGATTTTTCATATAAAACACTTTGCTCAATGCTTGGCACAAAGCGTTTGTATTATTATTAATATTAGTAAGATAGTATTCATGCCTCCAAAGGGTTTACCTACTAGTGGAGGGTTTGGGGAGTAAGTACACCAATAACTATAATACAAAAAGAAGTACAACTAAGAATGCAGTGGGAATTTAACATATGCACTGTCCCAGAGGTTGGCAAACTATGGCCTATAGGCTGAGAATGATTTTTACATTTTTTATTTTATTTTGTTTATTTTTACTTTAGATGCCTTTCCAAGGTTTTTACATTTTTTAATGGTTTAAAAAAAAATCCAAAGAATACTAATATTTTGTGACACCTTAATATTAATGCAATTTAAATTTCACCATTCATAAATAAAATTTTCTTGGAACACAGCCATGCTCATTCATCTATGTGTCACGTATAGCTTATTTCACACTGCTGTGACAGAGTTGAGTAGTTGTGAAAGAGACCATATGGCTAAGAAAACTAAAAATATTTACTATCTGGCCCTTTTCAGGAAAAGGTTGCTAGACTGTCCAGTTAGAGCAATGCAAGAAAACTCTCCACCCAAGAAGGTGGGGATTGGGATGAGTCATGAAGGATGTGTAGGGTTTCAGTAGATACATAGGGCAGAGAGATGTTTGTGGAGGACCACATTGGAAATGAGGACACAGAACTCGGGAAGTGTAAAGCCTATGAACAGTGCGTGGTTAAACTTTTACTTGGCTGAAGTTCAGGGCAGCGTGCTCACAAGAGAAGTGGGAAGGGCAGGTTGAGTCTACTCCATGAATTTCTCAAATGCCAAAGCAATGCATACCTTCTTTGATAAGCAATGGGAATATTTAAAGTTTGTTTTTGAGGGGTGGGGGTGGGGAAGGGCATGTTATGATAAAACCATAACTCTTAGCTTAATCTGATAAAATACAAGTATGTAGCATAGAGTGGAAGACAGACCAAATTAGAGAGCTTCTCAAGTTGACTGTTAAAATATTAGCCTTTAGGGTCAGTTGTAAACCTTCAAATATAGGAATAATGCTCCAAGGAAGAATTTCAGACATTTTGTAAAAGGAAAATCTTTGTCTGGGTCCTTTCTGCACTCCCTCCCATTACCGCCACCAGCCACCCCATTATTGCCTTTATTCCCCACAGTGATTCAAACCTTCCGTTGTATGTTTCTGGAGTGCTTCTATGTCATGGCACAATCAGACTGATGCGCGCCCATTTATCATAGGCTGCAGAGGTCTCAGGCAGCTTTCGTTTGTTAAGCTCACCAGGCTTTGATATGACTTTTAACTGTAAGTCCATCTTGGGGAGCAACTGGGGAATTATTCTAGCTCGTTACCTCAACCACAGGGAGAGATGGTTACTGGATTCCTTTGGTTATCTTTTGAGTCCTCTTGGGTTTAGTCCTGAGCTGATATGGGAGTAAGGGGAATCGTTGGTTTTGGTTGAGTAAATAAGGATCAGAAGAATCACGGGTAGGGTGGCAGCATCATCCTAGCTTCTGGGGACTCCCAGCTCAGGGGAGGCTCCAGGGATTTCTATGTTGGGACACATCTGTAAAGGTCCTGCTTTTTTGGATTTTTATTGTGCTGGGCATAGACTTGGTGCTCTGTTAATCTCTTTGGGTCATGTCACATATCTTATGAAAGGGGTATGGCACATTTCATAGTTGTCTATATATCAAGTAGAAAAAAAAATATTTTCATTAACCTCAAGACCCCAGAATCAGATAATATCTCCCTATTTTTATCCAATTCATCATAATTGTTCTGCTCAAAGACCAGGTTATTATAAATCCCTGGAAGGCAGGTTCATATGAACTAATTCAGAAGCTGTAAAATTTGTTTACCTAGTTTCAAAAACAGGTAAGAGAGAATTTTCTCTTTTTGATGGGTCCAAAGGGTGCAGCGTTTCTTCCTGTAGAACCACAAAGTGGGTGATGTGCTGGTGCTTTGTGGCACGCTGAGCACAGGCACTAAACACATAGTGCATTCCCCCTCAAGCTATGTGGCATAAATACTATGATACTTTTTGGGAATGTACTCAGAGCATCTAGTATGGAATCTATGAAATAGGTCTAAATGGACTTCCCTCTCTGCCTCACTACAGTTGTGAGAAAAGTAACAGGAATAGTTAGTTCAAGTAAAAGGTAATGCTTAATTCAGAAACTCTGGCTAGATTTAAATCCTCAGACTCGGGAGTAAATCAGAGAACCTCCTCTTAACCACTTGCCGAACCCCTTCCTTCTGATAAGAATTCATACGTGTGACTCTAGTTCATCATTTGCTTTTCTCATTAAATTAAATAGCCCCATTTCTGAGGCCCACTCCCTCTCTCTTCTCCCAGTATTGCTCTCACTGCTATTTTCTCTCTCCTCCTTTTAGAATTAATAGGAAACCTGGTCTCTAGGCTGTTCTCAACATCTCAAGTGTGACTTTTCCCTGTCAAGATTTTCACAAGGAAAATGATTCACAGCATCACCTGGATGATGAGGTCATGGTACTACAGCCCCTGCTTTGAAAATTTATTTTTACTTTCCTATCGTAAAGCGATTTTGAAAGGGGAGGATGAAATTGGGATGACAGCTCTGGAGCCTGGACACTCTGAACTAGCCCAGCATCAGCAGACACTGGCAATGACAAACTCTTGTTCTGAATTGCCAAGCCCTCCACTCACTTTTCACCTTGCCTGGGAGCCTTGGCTTCTTGACTTCCTGGCTTCCCAGGGGCATTTTACGCTACATGTCACCTATACAGATGCTTCTCGACTTATGACAGGGTTACTTCTCGACAAACCTATTGTAAGAAGAAAATATCACAAGTCGAAAATGCATTTAATACCCCTAACCCACCAAACATTGTAGCTTAGCCTAGCCTACCTTAAATGTGCTCAGAACACTTATTTTAGCTTAAACTTGGGCAAATATCAAGCAAGATTGGGAGCTGGCCACCACTGCCCAGCATTGCAGGGGAGTATCACAGCACACATTACTAGCCTGGAAAAACAGCAAAATTCAAAACTTAAAAGTACAGTTTTTGCCGAATGCATATAGTTTTTCCATCATCGTAAACTCAAAAATTTTAAGTTGAACCATCATTAAGTTAGGGACATTGATATTTTGTATCCCTTTTAATGTTCAGTACATGGTAAGTTGGGAACTGTCTTTACAAGTATTTTGGGTTCAAATCCTGGTTCTGCCATTTACTAGCTTTGTGATTTTGACCAAATTACTTAATCCTTGTGCCTTAGTCCTTTCATCTGTAAAATAATAATACCCATTGCATAGCTTTGTTATTAGAGTTAAATTACTTAATATGTAAAATACATTTAATAAATGTGATTGGGTGTGTGTGTATATCTATATCTATATCTATATAGATAGATAGATATAAAACATAATAAAGTGCTCAGAAGAGTGCTTAACACATCATGCTACATAATTTTTAATTTATTATTAGTGTTATTTTCTCCAAGTATATAAGGATATTTTACAGTCTTTACCTTTAAAGATTTTTCTGTTTGTATGTGCAGGGGCATTTATTTTCTTTAAAGTGTTTATAGCCCTAAAACAATCCTCCATGGAGCTCTCAAAGAAAGAAAATCATGAAGTATTTATCATATAATTCATCCACTCACTAGTCTCCACAAAGTAGCAATTTTCATTTCACTTGTATTGTTGTGTTCCAGGCATTTTATACATACTATTTTCTTTCATTCTCAAGAAAATTCTGCACAACAGGTGTAAGTATCCCAATATGAGTGATGAAGAAACTGAATTCTAAAGAAATTAAGTAATTTATCCTAAGTCATTCATTTCAGCAATGACTGAGCCAGTGTTCAAATTCAAATCTTTTGACTCCAAGCATGTGCCAGGAAACATGTAATCCATGAGTGGCAGTGACTGACGACCAAGAGAGAACAAAACAAAGGGGTGGCAGGAAAGGAAAGACACGGGTAATAACATGAGAAACGGGAACAAATGTAGATTCAGTGTTACAACTTACAGATTTTTCTAGGGTCTTGAGTATATGCCCTTAAACCATCCAGCAACTTGGGGATTGCAATCCAGTTATGGAAGTCCATTCTTCCTCAAACTGTGTGCCCTGTATCTAACACCACGCCCACTCCCACCATCTCCTTCTACCTGGCCCCTCAACAAAAACATTCAATTGCCTTTCCTGTGCACGTAAGAATACAGAAATGTATCTTCTAGAATCAGGGAGAAAAATACTTGCTAATTTTTTTGATATTTCTCAAGTGCTCTTCTAAAAGGATAATCACTTACCTGGCGATTGATATAGTATGTTAAAGCACATGCTGATAGATAGCAGTGCTCCTGCAAAATCATTCCACCAGCGACCTCAAATAAATTGGCATATTTCAAAAAAGAGTATGTTTGCTGTACAAGTACAATCTCAAGGAAAATCACCCATCTGCCCCTTCCAAACATGTTCTTGCCCATAATATCTCCTACATAGAGATTCAGGAGCTACCCCTTTCATAAGATCTGAAATATAGACCAATTCTGTGAGTTTAAAAAGTACTTCAGGTAATCTTAGAGCTGATATTAGGACAGCAGCTTATTCGAGGATACGTTCTGAGTGTTTAGTGTTGAATTCTTAGATTGAATTCTCTGTTAGTTTCCTTAAAATGTAGGAGAATGGAGGCCTAGGTTTAAGGCCCATTCCATTTATTGTGCAGCTTTCCATCAATCTGTTTCCTCATTTTGTAAAGGGCACATTTGATCAGCCTACTTCAGTGTAATTCCTCAAGGAACAATTTTATTAAGTTGAAAGTATTTCACAACCTGTAATATATAAATTCAAGGTTCTTTCTTTCTTTCTTTTTTTTTTTTTGCAAATAGAGTTCCAAGTCTAATATGATGCACTCTGATGACATGTATTATGTACCCTTACCAGATATTAGATATGCGACGTTCAGGCATTACTAACTGTCCAATAGAGATGCATCGGATATATCAAATCACAGTGGAAATATCAAATCACAGTGACCCTCTCTCCTTAGGATCAGTCTCCCACAAAATCCCTGGCATCTGCATTCATAACTTTGGCCAGACATGAGTATTACCAGACATAAGAACATATAGTAGCTCTCAGAACCTGCCCAGACAACTGTTTTGCTAGATGTGTAAGGGATTTAATTGAATCAGTGGGATAGACATATGAAATAGTAGCTAAATGAGATTTGTGTGTGTGGGGGATGGAGGGGTGTTAGGTGAAAGGCAAACATACTGAGAATGAATAGACTTCTAGTTTAAATGTATTTCTATCACCAAGCTTCTGGTCCATGTGGAGGGTCTAGGCATAGATAAAGTCAGAGAGGATTGAGAGGGAATCAATGGTGTTTGTCAGGTGGTAGAGGAGTGGGACTGTGGTTTAACCTTGACAATATGAAGAGATCATCCCCTTTCCCAAGGATAGGAAGAAGTTGACTTGAGTATTGTGGCACATTTTACACAGTTTTCTGCTCATCTCTTTGCGGATAGATAGCTCAGCAGTACTGTAGAGTTAAGGAACAACTTCTTCTCTCCCTGGGTAAGGATACCAGGAATCATGAGGATGAATAAGGGCTTATGACCAAACCTCCCTTGGTATTTATTCTGCAGACATGTCTTTACTTAGTCTCATGACGACATAGAAATTACTCTGAGGGAATACTGGTGATGACAGTGATTATGATGAGACCCCTTTCTGAGCATGTACAATGTGTCAGGGAAAGTGCTAAGTACTTTATGTACACTAGCTCATTTAATTCCCAGAACAACCCACTGGGATAGCCCTGTTATCCCCCCATCTTGCAGATAAGAAACCTGAAGGTGACTTGCCCAAGGTCAAGAGCTGGTGAGTAAGAGGCAGAGCTAGGATTCAAACTCACACATATCTAACTCCACAGCCCTTGCTCTTAAGCACCAGGAAATATTTATTTTAAAAAGCACTAGACAAGGAGTAGGACTGAGGGTGAACTCTATCATTTAGAAGCTGGGTAACTTCGGACCCTTTTCTGTTTTCTTAGTTGTCTCAATTATAAAACAGGCACAGTAATGTGTTCCCTTCATGGTTATGATGAAGACTGAATTTGAACACTAAATGTATATACTGCACACTCATTATAATGTAAGGGGAGGAAGGAATATGACTGCCGGAGAGGGGCTTGACACAGGCCCCAGCACTAGTGGCCTGGAGCTTCTCCAGAGTGGATCGAAGGATGCCCAGACAGTTAGCTGCGTGGTGCCCATTTGCGTGTTGTCTGATCAACAACAGTCTGGCACATAGCCAAGTAACAACAACAAAGAAACATTTTTTGAGTCTCAATGAAGTGCTGGCCACTGAGGCATTGAGGATTGTGCAAAATTGAGGGGGTTGTGTTCTCAGAGAGCTTACAGTTCAAGGAAAAATTCAGTTAATGATAAAATGAAATGTCAGGTGATCATAAGTACTACGAAGGAAAAGCAAGGTAAGTAGACCAAGAGTGACAACATTTGGGGAAGGGTGTGTGTTAGAGTGGGTGAGGAAGGTCTCTCTCACTCATTTATTCATTGAACAAAATGTATCTAGTATCTAACTGGCTCAGAATGTAATTTATGAAGGGGACTTAATTAAGAAAATATATACAATCACTGGAATGTTTGATGAGACATTTCGCAGTGTCTTACTCAGAAGGAAGGTTGTTTTGTGCTGAGTTCCCTGGGCTCTGGGGTGCCCTTCCTGCTGGTCAGCTCTGAGTATCTTCTCCAGCAGCTCGAGATGTGGTTTGCTCTTGGGAACTCTCCCCTGGTAAGGGTTCACCTCTGGTGGTGGGAAGGGGGACTGCCTGCTGGGAGGCTGCTTTTCTGTCTTTTCCCAGATGTATTGGTTGCCCTCTCTTCTCTCTCACACTCCAGTTATTAGCAGAAGCTTCATGGTCTTTCTCATGGTCTGGTCTGTGATGTCAGCCTTTTCAGCAGCCTGACGGGGAGTCTCTCCCTTTTGTTCCCAGCTCAGGGGCCTCCACAGGCATAGAGACCTCTCTGAGAGCAGAGGTTAGCATCTCCCTCACATCACCTGCCCTTCTCTCCTTTGAGCATGCCACTCCTTGTAGTCAACACAAGCTGCTGCAACAGGCAACGTTCATCACAGGGTTTGCTCCCAGTGCTCAGAGTAAGCCTCTTCCTCCCAGGGCTGACTCTCAGCAGGTATTTGCCTGAATGTTAGGGACTCTGATCATTGATTCAGTTTGGCAACTAATACCTATGTCTGCCATACCCAAAAGTTTCCTGGAAGAGTTTAGCCAAATTATTCTGTCCAACATGTGTCTTGGTCAATGACCAGCATAAATATGTGCCTTATCTCAACCCTGGCTTTCTTCTTGACTCCATTTTGAGGAAGTGGGAGCATCCTTCCTTGAATTATTAAGGGGTAGTCACCCCCAAAGACAAGTAGAAATTCTCCAACAATCCCCTATGAATATTTTCACCACTTTTACTAATGAAGAAGCAAAGATACATATTTAAAAAAGAATTTTATTGATATGACTCCAGTCAATTCATAGAGAAAATTAATATGCCAGTTGTCTTTACCTTAGATTTATTGTGATTTCTAAGTGCTTGGCTTATTATTATTTTCCTTATTATTATTGTCGGTGGCATTTCTACAGTTTTGTTACTTCTCTCCTTCTCAGGCCCCCACTCATTTATTTCTATAATTAGAAAAACATGTACCTGTCTTAGTCAGATGCTCTTGAAGTCCATCACTGGGAAGTGAAGGATTTTAACAGAAGTTGACAAAATGGAACCCAGACTTTTTGCCTATCATTGTCTTTCTGAAGTGGCACTAATAGAGATGTTCAAATTTTGAATTCACCCAATAAATATTAATTGAGCACCTACTATGTGCTGGGCAGCATTCTAGAAATTGGAGACTCAGCTGTGAGTTAGATAAGGTCTTTCTCATATGCTGACTTATGTTTGTTAGAAAGTGTCGATTGTAATATGCTCTTTGTCCTTTCTCTATCTGTCTTTTGGGGACAAATGGGTTACAAATATACAAAATAAAATAACAAATAACTCTTTTGAATGGAAACTGAGTTCTTCTCCAGTAGTGCTTTATACTGTGCTGAATATGCCTCCTCATATTATTTTGGAAGCAGGTAGGCTATACATGTTAAAAAAATATTATGTGAAAGTGGAGTGAAGACCCATGTTTTGATCACCAGCTATTATCTGAAAAGTTAAAATTATTATTGCAGTTTCCAATACAGAATATTTTGGTTTTTTACGGAGTCAATTAACGAACATTTCTTGCCCACTTACTATGACTCTGGAGCTGTGCCTTCATTTGAATGGGAAAAGAAAGTTCCTTCACTACCACTCTGCCAGGATGTCCAAGATCACTCTTCCTGTCTCATGTTCCCCTGGAGAATTTCTCAGTCATTATAGTATCTGTGCTCCCTCCTGCCCAGCAACTAAAAAAGGACTTTTCACTGGACTGGAAATCTGAGTTTGAACAAGTTATGACATTGTTGGCAAAGGCATAACCAGTCTCATTGCTTCTACCTGCATCCTGCTCCTTGTTTCCCACATACCCTTAGTTAGATCTTCAAACCAGACTGAGGGAACCTTATGTATCCCAGCTGTGACTAGTCACCTTTTAAATGACATCTTCTTCCCTGTGTCTGCACAGGAACCTGCAGAGACATTTTATCTACAGAACTAGAGAAGGCTGGCCCATCCTCCTTTCTCTCCTCTGTAAGGACACTTCACTGTATTTCTGATCTTTCACTAGGTTCAAAGAAAGTGCAGAACTCTCACTATGAACTACTTTAATACTTGGACAAATACAAGTATATTGCCACAGTATCAATGATGCTTAAAAATAGAGTGAAATTTTGTTACATAAATTTCATCTCAATAAATTATTAAATAAAAAAGAGTGAGCCATAAAAAGGTACTTGTCAGATCTCATATGTATCTATTAACACTTTATTCTGGTTCATTTACTGGCTGCATGAGAATCTGATAGGCATGAAAACTAAAGCATGTTAAAGAAAACATTGCTTAGGATATCTCTGGCCCTTCAGTTTTGCTTCTCAAAAATATCTTTTGCTCAATCAAATTAACAATAGTTTGGGTTACCTAAGATGTTATTAGAAAGAATTGGCATACATCAATAATTTTTAAAGCATTTAAAATCCAATCCTGTTTAAGAGAAAAATTGAAGTATTACAATAGTACCATTTATAGCTGGCAAAGGTAGATACAGGGCCAAGTTTTTCTTTGCTTGGAAGATTGAGGTATTCCTATGATAATTGGAAAAAAGTTAAATGCATTGAGTTCTCCCTGCTGAATGGATAATGTTATTTTTAGTTCTGAAAGTTAGGCATTCATGGATTTTTGCCTAGAGCTCTTTTGTAACATGATGAATGCAAACGTTTGGATATTTTAGAATGAATCTAAAGTTGTACTATAAGGTGATTTAAGTGTATTCAGAGAAGAATCCTGTGTGGGTAGATACAGTATCCATCCATTCACTTGTGAGTATACGGTGCTTAGCACAGGCACTCAGTATTGTTAAATCAATAAATGGATGAGAATGTTGACATGATACTTTATGGATTATCTCCTACCAGAAATTACAAGCTCTTCCAGGTCAGTGATGCAATAAAATTGGACTTGGGGTGGGTGAGACAGGAGAGATCATGAGCTCAAGTACAGTCTGGGCCAATCACTCACTCATTCACTCACTGCATAAATTTACACAAGTCACATAATTTTTCAAGGCTATGTCTTTCCCTTTTAGAAACTGCAAGTATTGTGTTGAGTGTACAGAGTGATCTCGTTTCTCTCAGCTCAAATGTCCTTTGTCTTAAGTTAGCTCTTCTGTCTCTAGTTGGGAAAGGTCGAAGGGGCCTGACACTTTGGGGCTATGCCCAAAGTCAGTCTTGGAAAACGTTGTTTTTCTCCTTGTCTACACCCTCAACAAAATACACTTTCAGTCCAGTTACCTTTAGTACTGTGAAAGAAACTTTTACCAGAAAATTACCTGTAGTTTAAACTATATTAATAGAATCAATTACAAGTACAAAGGAAAGACACACACACACAATCTGGCACTATTGAGCGTAAAAGCCAGTGTTTACTCAAAATATATTTGTTTCTGGGTTTCTGTCCAATCACTTATGTCTGGCCTCTTAGGCAGGTTTCTTCCCTGTTTTCCCCTTTCTCTTTCCCTCTCCTCCCTTCCCTTCCTCTTCCCTCCTTGTCTGTCTCTCTCCCTCTACCTGAAAAATCTGTAGTTTCCTCAAACCAATCTCTAAAATCCAATTTCCCTGTATCTCTAATGATGTTAAGAGTCCCCCAGCTTGTCCAGGAAGGGCTGCAAGCCTGTGGAATACTTTAAGCACCTTTTTGCGTGTGTCCCCCCATTTGGGTACCTGGTTCTTCTGAGACTGGCTTCACCTCTATTTCCTGACTCCGGTCTTTCATGGTTCTCTCCCTTCCTGCCCACCCCTTCCTCTCTTGCATTTCTTATACTCCTGTATTGTTCAGGTCACACTGGTCCCACAGTCTTGGCACCCATGTCTAGTCTGTGCCTTTCTAAATAGTTGTTTAAACATAGACGCTGTGCATGGAAGCTTAAATCCTGATCATTTGGAAAGTCAAAGTTGCAAATGCTCTGAGAAATTTGGCGGGGGGAGAGAATTGAGAGGAGCTCTTCCTTTGTCCATGTAGTTTCTTTCTTCATATCATACAGACTCTCAGCTTCCTTTTTGTGTTTTCTAGCTTTTTAAGGGTTTCATCCCCTTTGCTTTGTTTTCTTACAGAGAAAACAGGACTCTAAAATTGTAACTTTCTTGAGTCACCAGAGGGTCTTTTCTGCACACCTGCCCACTCTGAAATAATTGGTTTGCCTACTTTCACAAGGAGCTATAATTGTGTTAAAGAACCACTTGGCATCAATGGCCAAGTGCAGGTGTCCTATCATACAAGATGGTTCCTCATTCAGAAAACTCAAGATCGAGTATAATAAACTAACAACACCTTGGCTCCATGTTCCATTCACAACTGTTAATTTTACAGGGTTATGCTTCCATCTCTGAGCAGAAAGCTCCTGGCAGGGACAGTTGCTCCCATGCCCCATATTGTGCTGTGTTCGTCCCAGTAGGAGTCATCAAAAGTAGCAGGAGAGAGGGAAGGTGGTAGTGCATGAGAAAACCGAGCAGTGTTGCAGCACGGCTCTGGGAGAGGACAGGATGGGCCTCTCCATAGTGCGTCTCCTTCATTCTTTATAGCATACGTGCACGGGTAACTGAAGCGGAAGAAAAACTTAAGAGTGAATTTTACTGAGAAAATTGTCAGTCCTGCTTTTATTCTTACATGTTGCTTGCTGTCAAAAATGCCTTTGTGTACCCATAGGACTGTATGCTTGTCCAAAGAATATCAAACAGGCCTATATCACTATTATCAGGATCTGGGTCACTCGGGCAGAGCTGTATGGCAGGTGGGAAACACCGTGTGTGGGCCTGCTGTGGCTTACTTCCCACACCGGAGCAAAGGCCAAGGTCAAGGCCAAGGCCAAGGCCACAGTTGGGATCAAGCACAGGACTTGGCACGATAGACTCTGTTAATGGTCTTTTGAAGGAAAGTTGCCACATAGTTCACTAGTGTATTTCTCCAGTGCCTAGAACAGTGTTCATAAAAGTGAACAAAAGTTAAATGCTCAAAAGTTAAAGGAAGGAATGAATAGAGACTATCAGTAGCCATGCTGGGGCACCACAGTGAGCAATGGAGCTACAGAGAATTCTGTGTACTTGCCTATACATTTCCTTCCATGACTATACCCTCTATTTCTCGCCTCTGATTTAATTTCCATGTGGAAAAAAAGTCATTTGCAGCATACATTATGCTGTAAATGCTGCCATCAAAAGGTACACATTTTCTATTCTAGTCTCGTCTCCAGTACTAGGATGGTTCTAATGATGATAATATAGAACGAATTTTAGGTTTAAATTGCTTTGGGAATGAGAAATTGTGATTTAGTGAATATATCCCACTTTTTCAAAAGTGGAAACAGTGTTTCCTATTTCTTTTTTTTTTTTTAAACTCAAGAATAACAAGCACTTTCTGTATTCAAATTTTGAAGACCTGGTATATTTATTACGAGTTGTGCCACACACAGGAGAAAGTTAGAAATCATTCTGTGACCAGCATTCTGAGTTGTCACATTCTAAACAAATCTCTCAAAGCCTTGGAACTCATTTGCATTTTATATAAAATTCTGATGGGATTTATTGTCTAAAACTTTATTATACTCTTTGCCTTCGAATCTATTAATTTCCTTATCAGGCTTAAAATATTGGTGGAAAAAAAGACTGTTGCATAACATTTTTTAAACCGTAAAGTTTTGCACAGAGTCCCTCTCAGAAACTCTGAAACCCGAGTACTTTCCAGGGCTCTTTGATTAAAACCTAGGGTGACTGTGATTTAAATTTTCAAGATACATCTCTAAAAAGGCTGGTTTAAGTTTGGCAGTAGAAAAACACTGAGCTGGAGAAAGGAAATACATATAAAATAATGCCAGAGATTCTGAAAGGTCAAAAGGACATTAGTCTTCCCACAAAACGCATGGGAGACAGGAGACTTGATGTGAACTTCCAGGGTGTGGCTGAATCCTTAACTCCCAGTACCGTACCTGACACAGAATGAACCACCCAATAAATATGGGTCAAATGCTGTGACTCGAAGGAAAAGGACACCATCCCTCAAGCTCTTCTCTTTTTTCTCTTTCCTCCACAAAGGTTGAAAAAAATGACGAGGACCAAAAGATCGAACAAGATGGCGTCAAACCGGAAGATAAAGCTCATAAGGCCGCGACCAAAATTCAGGCGAGCTTCCGCGGACACATAACACGGAAAAAGCTCAAAGGAGAGAAGAAGGGGGACGCCCGCGCTGCGGAAGCCCAGGCCGGCGAGAAGAAGGACGAAGCCCCCGCGGCCGACGCGGGGGAGAAGAAGGACGGAGAAGGCGCCGCTCCCCCCGAGGCGGCCCCAGCCCCCGGCGCCGCCAAGCCTGAGGAGAGCGGCCAGGCAGGAGAAGCCCCTTCCGAGGAGAAGAAAGGCGACGGCGCCCCTGACGCTGCCCCGGGCCAGGCGGCGCCCCCGGCTGCGGCCCCCTCCGAGGAGAAGGCCGGCTCTGCGGGGACAGAGAGCGCCGCCAAAGCTCCCGCCGAGAACTCGCCGTCCTCCAAGGCCGACGACGCCCCCGCCGAGGAGGAGCCTAAACAAGCCGACGTGCCTGCCGCTGTCACTGCTGCTGCCGCCACGCCCCCTGCTGCGGAGGACGCTGCTGCCAAGGCAACGGCCCCGCCTCCGACGGAGACCGCCGAGAGCGGCCGAGCCGAAGCGCCGATAGGTGAGCGGCGCGGGGGCAGAGGCGCTGGGGGGCGGCCGGGGCCCTGCGCCGTCAGGGGACAGAGAAACAGGCCGGAAGGCGTTTTCAGGAAACCAAGGGAAGACCTGCGTCAGTCCCCAGAGTGGCAGGACTGAGCGCTGAGGTGACGTTCCCGACTATCTCCAAGCCTGAGAGAGAACTCAGGCAGGTCCGTGTAGCAGCCACTGCTAGAAAGATCTGGCAATGATCTTAATTGGATTGATAGAAACAGTCAAACCAGATAATCCTGGTTAAAAAGAAATATTTTGTGTGCTGATAAGACTTAGTTTAATAAGTAATTACGGAGGCTACATATATTTTATGGAGGGGAATTAGCTAATGTGATTATTTGGCTCTAGGAAGTGCCTGGTATAAATACAGCCAATTCCTTATTGATCCTGATTATCTAGTGTGTGAATTGCCGGCAGCAAAAACATGATCTCAGACCACCTTTCCTTATCCCACAATATGTTTCTGGGCATTCTCCCCACCATCAATTGGTGAGTAGTGTGCGTATGCTCAGAGAATGTTAATTATAACATTAATTGGGGTCAAACATAATTAGGAAAATAAGTCTGTTGATGTTGCCAAAAACAAAAGAAAAGCCCCAAATATAGAACTTGTCGTGAAGTCAAACATAAATTATCATTTTATTACTGAAGACACTACTTTCCACCATATGCATAAATAATTGAGGGTTGACTATGATTATAAAAAGGTACTGGATCCTCATCATTTTGGAGCCGAATTGGAGTGTTTTCACTATTATTTCCCAGACAGCCTGTGCAGAATTGGAATAAAACATTCCCGGAGCAAGATAAATTTAACAGAACTTCACACCTAGAGATTAGATCACCCCCACCCCAACCTACCCACAGTGGTGAAGGAGCCCAGCGATCTCCAAGGTCTTTCTATAGTCCAGTGTGACCACGAATACCTTTTAACTCCAAAGATTCTTAAAAATAAAGTCGCAACTGTGCCAAATTAGAAGGTTGGGCTTACACTTTTAGAATCCTGTGGATTTAACCCGTGATGTAACCAAGATCCAAATATGGCCTGGACCACAGTGTGCCCTTTGGAGAGGACCTCGTCCATGAGAGTGGTCTAGGAAATGTTTTGACATCTGACTATCAGATTGAGAAAGTATCCATTTCTTCAAATTAGATACTACAGGATGATAGATGGTTATTCTAGACATTTTCAGTTTTATTTCTTTCATCTGATTCCTAATATTCTTCAGTAACCTAGATTATATTATCATTGTTATTAGCATACTCTAATACCGTAGATCCAGATAAACCCCATTTTTCTTTTTACCAGTGACTGATTTTAAATCTTTATTGTAACTACATACCTGCCCCAGGGGCCAGATCTTGAGGTTAAGAAGATGGGAATCTTTCCCTCGGAAAAGGTAAGGTATGTGAGAAAGAATGGCATGTTGGTTTTAATTTACTCAGCAAAACCAACCATGGTAACTACTTTTTTTTTAGGTTTAGGGTTCAAGCTTCAAATATGATGTCTGGAAATCCGTTTGCTTATGGACAGATTACCTATCGTGTCATTTCATAAATTTTATCATCATGCTTTTAAATACAAAAAATATTTTACATTGGTGAGACCATATTTTTTTAACTGGAATTTCTAAAATTTTTAATATAGACACAAAAACATAATATGACTTTATGTATATACCCATGACTTGGACTAATAAAAAGAAGGACTTCTTGAATCAATGAAAAGTCTAGTATATATTTTTAAGGAAATTCCATTTTATTAGTTTTCAAGTTATGATAATTCCAAATGAATTAATTAAATATTTTATATGTTTAAGTGCTCAATAAATGTCAAATATTGAATGAATGGAAATTGACTAAGTTTAGTTTATAATCATTTGTTCATTCGTTCATATATTCCTCCTGCAACTATGCTTACTCTATTTATTTATTTATTTGATTAAAAATATGCCTGGTTAGTGAAAGCAAATAGAGATCATGCTCTGTCCTAAATTTTACAAATTCTGACCGAAAAATGTCTCAATTATTCAGTTTGTATTATGTGCACTGAAAAGTGATTGAAAGTACAGGTGAAGTTCAACTTGAAGGTAATCACAAAGAGTGATTTATTTTCCATTGTTTCTTAGCTTTGGGTAGGTATTATCCTCTTGGTTAGATTCTGAAATGCTGCCTGTAGTTTCTTTCTGTACTGAGTGATCTATGAGCCTTGTCTGCTGTATGTGACAAGCACAAATTACTCAGTTGTGGTGAATCTCATGGAATCACAGAAACTAGAGGTGACAAGGAGATTTATCACATCATATCAGGCTCAAATTCCCAGGGGGCATGTACCTCATTTCTTCTATCTCTCATTGGACTTCATCCTAATCCAGGTTAAAATAGCAATATTTTCAATTGAGCTGTACTGTTTGGAAATGGATGGCAGCATGGATTGCTTTAGGATGCTATGGTTGCCTGAAAGGGCTTAGAGAGATAATCTAAGAGGATGCAGTGAGGGTGGGGGGCAAAATAAGTCAAAAGAGAGAATCTAAGAAAATAATTTCTGTCAGCAAGAGGGTAAAAATTTCAGATCAGATCTGACAATTGCTTTAATAAATATGGAAATGCTTTGTAAGCTGTAAATATATTACTTATTTTTATTCTTTTACTATATATGGGTTTTTACAGGTGGATACCATTTGCATTAGGTCTTCTGAACTTGGTTAGTTTATTTTTTTAAATCCTCCAACTATATATCTCCCTCTCCTTGCTTCGCCCTTCTGCCTGTCCAGTTCTCGATGTGCCTATGACCAAAAGACTTCAGTGCATTTCTGATGATAATTCTTTATTGGAAGAGGAGTGTTTAAAACATCTATAGGACATTGCCCTCCTTCATCCATGAGAAGAGGACTTTCGAGCTCTGTTTAGTAGTTATGTCCTTGGGGTCTCCTGCTGAGCGGTGTCACTGTGCTCATTGGCTCTTAGTGAGGGAATTCTCTGCTATGTCTCTTTTTCATGGTAGCGTACTGACTTCCCCCAACAGAAGACTCCAAAATTTCTGCTGTGGCCATATTTAGTGATGTGGTAATGTCAAGGTGACCCATCCAGGTGGCTGACAGTGGTATTGGCTGGGTGGCTTCCATAGACTACTTGACTGATACTAGTAGGGAGAGTAACTCAAGTCACCTAGATTGTCTCTGTGTTGATCATGGCTACATTTTATTTTCATGGTCTCATAGCATCTTTCACATTTGAGTAATCAATAATGATCTGGGAAACAGGGGGGTTTTCATTTGCATTCTCTGTTTGAATAGAAAAATTAACTTAGTGTCTCCCTATCTCTCTCTCTCCTTCCTTTTCTCCTACTTCGCTCCCCTCCTTCTTGCTCCTTCTCTTCCTTTCTTCTGTTTTTCTTTCCTTTTTCTCTTTCATTTATATGAGAAACAACTTTCTGTTGTTCTAGTTATTGGGGTTACAAAGATGAATAAGGTATGATTTCTGACTTTAAGAGGCTCTCATTTGGTAGTGGGGGTAGGACAAAATTTAGGGAGTGGCATTGAAAACAATCATATTAATAATCTGAATTAAATTCTGTAAATAGGTATGGAGTACTTCCCAGTCTTGATAGCCAAACTGTGAGCAAAAAGAATAGATGAAATTTATAATTTCCAGAATGATAATTATGTGTAAAAAATGAAATACCCAGCTTATATTTCTAGATTTGGCAAAACTTTTTATGTTTCCCAGAATAGTATTTTCCTCAGGCCCTAGGTCACTATCCACTTTTTGAGTTCTCCAAAAGACAGATCTGCTTCCACTGAGCTGTGTTTTAGATGTGAGATTTCCTGAGGATATTTACGCTTATTTGGCCGGGTGCCTCATAAGAGGTTTTGGTTTGAAATGTGGTTTCAACCACTTCCCTAATTTATATACAACTCATAAAGAGTGAATATTTGGGTTGTGAAAGTCCACAAATGCTGTTTATAAAACATGGGCACCCTGTCAGATGTTCAATTGTATACTGCTTAAATACTGTTGATTATTAAGCTTTTATGGAGCATTTTTATACTGCTAGAGTAATCATTTTTATTGGCTTTTCTTGACAACAACCCAATGGCATTTGATAATATTTTTCTTACTATTTTTGCGTTCTGAGAATAGGGGCAAAGTAAATGGGTATTCTGTCTACAGACACAGTCAGTGACAAAACAGGGGCCAAACTGATAGACCTCTAAATACTCACCTTGACTTTAGCCCTACAGTTCTTTAGCTATCTTTTAAGGTCTTAGATTTTATTTCCATTCCTTTATTCTTTCTCTCCCATTCTCTCTCTCTTTTTTTTATTCTAACAGTTGTGAAAATTTCTGATTATTACTGGGAAATACCAACCAGGACCTTCCTAGGCATTCTCTGTCCTACATGCCCTGTGAGATAATACAGAGGGAAAGAATGTTGAACTGGAATAAGGAGACCAGGGTTTTAGTCTCAATATTTCTACCAATCAGCTGTGAGATCTTAGGCAAGGTCTAAGATCTTACTTTTCTGGGCCTCAGTTGTGTCTCATCTTTTAGAGGAGGGGCTAAGATAGTTGGTTTTTTAAGTTTATTTTTCAAGGGTTAAAATACAGAAGTCCAATAATAAGTAGCATTTATTAAGTGCCAGGCCCTCCATTAAGAGCTGTGTGGGCATTATTGCATTTAATCATCATAGCCACTCTGTGTGTAACTATTGTACTTTCCTCTCCCTTTTTCACTGATGAGGAATCTGAGGTTTAGAGAGTTTATGTCACTTAACCATTTTCAACAGCTAGCAAGTGCTGAACCAGAAGCTGAACCCTGACAGTCTGATTGTAGAGATCACATGCCAAACCCCAACACCAGTACAAGTACTATAGAGATGTCTGAGGAACCCAACATCATGTTCTAATCTAAGATCATTACCCTCATTTGTATAAATGGGTACTCCAGACTCTTGTCTGGGAATTGTTAGTGATAACGTTTACAGATGGGTGTACATTAACTACCATATCCCTGATCATAATTTGTTCATAGCTCTATCACCCCAGAATTATTGGGAATATTAAACTAGTACTGAGTCTTAGGTCCTTAGTTCAAAAATGCTTTAAGTGCTGTTTTATTAGGGCCTAAGAAAGCTATACAGATCAGTTAAAATTGATTTTCTTAACAGGAGATATTACAGACTCCATCAGATATGTTACAAGGAACTGAAAATTAGAAATCGAGATTTTCAGGTCTCAATCAGATAAAAGTCATATTACTTATTGTAGGCTACCCTAAATTTTGCTTATCAGAATTAGTATCTTTTTTACATTCTTGTTTAGATCTTTTCCTCCCCTTTGCAAGTGCATTTCCAAAGGACCTGGTACCTTTATATTTATAACTAAAACATTAAAGAACTTAATAGAAGAGACCAATTGGGGAGCAATCACTATCTCTTTAGTTTAAAAAAAAAAAAGTAAGCATACAAAAGATAATATGCAGAAATGTGTTTTAGAGTCAAGCAACTCATATTGTTGAGACCTTTTATGCATTCTTTTTATAGCTCATGTTAAATTGTTACTATCCCCTTATTAAAGAAAGGGGATGTAATAAACAGAAGCTAATAAACAGAAAGGCATGTAAATAACTCCCCCAATTTTAAAGCTGTGAAACTATATTTGGAACTAAAATCAAGCAATATTTCTTAAAAAATAGAATACTTTCTATGTATTAGTACACATTCATCAAATATTTTCCTTTTTTCTCTTGACACACACACACACACACACACACACACACACACACACACACCGCACATACACACAATCCCAGAAGTATTATAAAGAGGAGAAGGAAGAAATAAGAACAGCAAAGCTGACATAGTGAGTCCATTTGGCTAAACATGGAGAGAGAGCAGAGCGCTCAATTTAATGGACTAGAAAAGACTAGTGGTCATCACTCTTATTTTGTTCTCATAATCAAAGCTTTGTTAAGTAAAGAATGAAAGCATTCTATAACTAGATATGAATGGAAGGGAAGAAGGAAGCCAGTGGTGCTGCTTACAGCTGCAAGAACCATGCCCTTGGAGATCTCTGAAGATTACATGGTTTATAGCATGTATAAAGAAGTGGGAAAGGTTTGAAAAGATGTGTAATTTTTACCATCCTTCTTTGTCATGTTTGAATTTTACGTTGAAAAATAATGACTAAATCAGGTGCTGAACCTCAGACCAATTCATGTAATCAATAAGATTTGAAACCACTGCCTTTTTCAAAGAAGCTGTAGCAGTTATTGATCTTGCAGCAATAAAACTTGGCTCTCTGAGCAAATTATTTTTGGATTTGTTTAAAAGAATTGACAAGTTGTTTTCATAAGGATGATAAATAATGTTGTATTTTTAATAGATCCAATATTTTAAAGGATGTATATGGTGCCTTAGCTCTGTGTTTTCAGCATAATAGACTAAACACCATCTAAAATCAAGAGATATGGGTTTTTGTTCAGTTTCTGTTGATGATATCAGGCCAGCCTTTCTTCACTTTGGGCTTATTTCCAACATCTGTAAAGTAAGTGTGTTCAACTAGGTCATCTCTGCCTTCCAGCTCCAAAAGACAAGCTTACAATGGTAGTCCAAGAAATCATCTTTGAAGTGTAGGGCATCTGGCCTCTTATCCAACCACCCTCACTTTCCTCTTGTCCCTTATTTTTTTTCTGACTATTAGATAGTGGGTTTAGGGGGGTAGGACTGATAGTAGAGAAGTTTGGATAGAAGGGCAAAGAATCTGGGAAGAGTCAGCTCTAAGAAAGCTTATAGTTACACTGGAGGGCCAGCAGACAACAAAGAAATCTCAGTGGAGTTTTCTAACCCCACCTTACATTTGAGATTAAAAATAAAAAGTTAAAGATGTTTTCTGGTATGGCTGAACGCCTGCTTCATAGCCTTCCTATCGCTGTCTCTGAGATGACAAACTACAGCTTTGGTGACCATAATCTTCTGTCATTAGTTTTACTTTTATCTTAGGCTTAATTCATTATTAATTTGTTTTTATAGCCATCTTATTTTATTAAAGTAATTAAAATAGCTTCAAGAGTTCAAAAAGCCTTCGATTCTTCTGTAGAGTTATGGACACATCTGACAGACATCTGATAAGCCTTTGAAATTTTGTCCAACTGTCATTAAAATATAAACATTATGTGGATAGGCATAATACAACTTTTCCCCAATTCTTATTTTTTAACTCTATATTCACAATAATCGGATCATTGACCATTAGCGAAATTGGTTAACAGCCCTGAGTGTTGGAATTGGGCTGTCAAACATCCCAAGAAAAGTTAGTGTAGATGATACACAAGGTATGTAATTACTCAGCAATTTTGACATATTCTCAGTCTTCAAATCACGAATTAGCGGATTGCGGAAGAGATAATATTTCAGTTTGATCATCTCACACCATTCTATTTGGAGAGGAAAATGCAGTTCTAAAGCTATCTTCAGGGGAACAGAAAAGTGCCCTAGGAAGGCTATGTGCCTTTCCTTATGAACCATGCTCCGTATAAATGTTCTTTCTTGGTGCTTCAAAAAGTTCGTGGAAAAATGGAATTGAAAACTCATATGAATCTTTCCATGGACCTTTTGAAGTACCTTTGTATATGATAAAAGTAAATTCTGAAGACTGTTTTTTTTTTTGTTTGTTTTTCCAGTATAAGTTGGTAGAATCTTTTGGATTTTGGAATAGAAACCAGAAACCATTCACCTAAAACTGGTCTCTTGTTGCTGGTGCATGATAGATGTGTGTGTCTCACAGAGAGAGTGAAGGTGAACATTTTTATAGTCCTTCAAAAATCTGCTGTTTGCCCTTGGGTATGAAAAAATGAAGAATATAATTTAGATATGGTGAAGAACTGTATCCATGCCTGTAGTATACCCTTCTGCCAATTTACAGGCACATATGTGCATGCACGCGCACACACACACACACTTACATATGCACATTAAATATGTAGGGGAAAAGCCTGCCTAGGAGACCAGGTTGTTAGAGAAAATCTGGAAGAATTATAAGCTATGCATTTCTTTTACCCTGAAGGCCAAAAAGAGGAGAGAACGGCTCTGTTTCTTTGAGGGTGTGTGTGGAGAATAAAGCTCCTTTTTCTGCTGGTCACCAGGATGTGTTTGTGAATCTACAATAGGATAGGGAGAGCTAGGTGTTGGGACTAAGACTATCTATGAAGAAATTTTTAGTATCTAAAAATTAAAATCCTGGTTAGGCTAATTAGGGGAAGATTGTCCAGGAAGACTTTTTGGTTTAGATTACCTCATTTGAGTCTTGAAAGACAAGATGTATCTAATGAAAAGGGATATCTTTTATTAAAAAACTTGAGAAACCATCTTTCATTCAAATTAACACAAAAATACAGATAATTGAATTCAAGTCATAATTCAGCAGCAGCTATTTAAGATTAACCCTCAGTAGAAGAAGTAGCTCCACGACTATTCTGTTTATTGTTGAATCTCCTGCATCTATAACAATGATTTGGGAATAAGAGGCAGTTAATAAGTATTGATGAATGAGTTAAGAATGAAAACAATATTATGCAGTAGAGAAAGTCCCAAACTGAACCAGGAGACTGGACTGTAGCCTTAAAACTTTGGGAAGGTAAATTCCTTAGGTTCTTTGGGTGTGAGTTTACCCTTTCATAAAACAAAAATGTTTGATAGAGGATGTCAAAATTGCTATCATTTATAAATGATCTTGACAATGCCCATATTATGACACATTCCAACTTCATATGCAGATTCTAAGTGACAAAGGGAGGCAGTCAGTTGTTCAAACAAAAAACTATGGTGCTGCCAACCTTTTTGCTATTTTGGAAGCTGAGTAGAGAAGGAAAGTTTTGTTGTTACTCAGGGCCATACGTCATCCCTGAGGTTGCCAGAATTCAAACCATTTAGGGCTTCATAGACCATTTTGCATTATGTTCAGAAACATATTGAGAACTAGAGGAAATCAAGGCTGCTCCCTTCTGAGAGCAGGTGATTAATTTCATTCCAGCCCCATGAGTGACCTGTGGTTGGCTCTTGCCAGTGTGTGACAGGAACACCCAGGGAAGGAATAATCTGCCAGGTTTCCTTGGCTCCCTTTTCTCATCTGACACATTTAAGTGATCTTAGCAAGGTATATAAGAGTCTACTGAGCCTGCTGCTGCTCCACTATAGGATGAATTGTTAATATGCTCCCAAATCAATGGCATTGGGACTGAGACCAGAAAATAGGCTTTCTCACTCCTATTATCTGTTATCCTTTCCCACAGTAATACAAACATTATTCATGTACAGCCTGGGAGTCATTCAGACTACAGACCATAGGGAACATTGGAGTGGAAGGTTGAATAAATTGTTCCTTACATGTAAACTGTAAGTTGAAGTAACTCTCATGTATTTGGTAAAAAGACAGAAAGGGCCCCACTTTGTGAAACTCTCTCTATTATGATTTATACAGAGCTAAGAAAGCCCAGAGTTTAGCAGTAGGGTTACAGCATTCTCCCTATTGGTGTGATCAAATCCTTTTAGAAGGAAAAGCGGTGGTGGAAGAATTTTGTTTCCCTCCTTCCTCCTCCTTTACTATTAATTGTTTAATTTTAGTAGGTTCATATGAATACTTGGCCTCTATTTGAAAATAGAAGTCAGTTTCCCCTTTCTTGCCAGTTTCTCAAAAAAGGAAAAACAGGATGAAAAATGAAGCAAAAATTTGCCACTTTCTGATTAGCTTTTCATTTATGCTTTTCACCTGGGCAGAAAAGTAGATATTTAAGATGCACCACTGTATTTGTAGTACATTATAGTGGTCATAGATACAAGGTTGGTGCAGTTGTCAAATTACATATTACTTTTGAAAAACTATGAGGAGACATCCTTATCTATTTTCCTAACATCCTGATAAAGCAGGTTTTTTTTGGTAAAGCTATCATATAATAAATGAAAAAATTGTGTTTTATGGTCAAGATTAAGCTGGGGCTCTGGTTACATGTTTATCACATTGGGAGTCCCCACCATAGGGTTAATTTGAAATATGAGTTGGGATGAACATTTATCACATTTTCAGATATTATAGAATAATATTCTCTTCCCCAATCTTGCTCTGTATTCATTTTAGTTATTGTCTGGTCATTTGCTCTGAGGTGCATGATGATTGCACCTGGATATATGTTACAGTGTAAAAAAAACAAAACAAAAAAACACCAAACAATCAAAGAAAAAGGAAAACATAAATTATTTATGATGATTTTATCAGATATCTATGGTGGCAAGCAAGTAAATTTGCTGTCCAAAAAAGCCAAAACAGAATCAAATAGCTCTGATTTGTAGTGTTTACTGATTTCTGTACTGTAAATACTCCCTTTGTGGCTAATTCCAGGCTACCAATGTGTTTTCACTAGACAAGCAGGTGGTAAACTGATGCCAACAGTTTGTTCTCAGTAGCCAATGTGAGCCAGCTCCAGCATACCCTAAATCAATATATTTTACTTTTAGTATCTCTAAAATGCTAGAACAGTAAGCATAAACTTCCAAATAATGTATCAGTATAAAAGTACATATTTATTTATAATACCACATAATTATATAAATGCATATGCGATCCATGAGAAATAGTTTTAACATTTGCCGTCATTTCTGTTGAGCATTGTACTCTTATTAAAGTTTAAGGAAAAAGGTAAAGTTTAGAAGTGTACCTCATATTCAACTCAAAAAATAATTTCTACTGGATGAATGGATACATTGCCCTCAAAAGTCTGATCTGAGCTGTGTCTTCTTAAGAGTTGAAAGGCTTTTTATCTTTTCAGAAATGAATTTGTATTGAATTGCAATCATCACTGACTTTTTAAACCTCTAATACAGGGAAGAGTTGCCCTTTCCTTTCCTCATGCTAATTTTTAGTGAGAATGATGCTTTTAGTGTAAGAAGGAACATTGTAAAAGGTGTCCAGATGTGTTTAGTGTACACACACACACACACACACACACACACACACACACACACACACACACACGTACACAAACTAAACTGCAAGGCAGAGCTGCTCTGTTTGAGGATGGTACAGGGAAGTGGAGATGGCTGGAGATATTCTCTGCTTCTCTCTCTCCCCTCTAAATGGATCATCTCTGAGCTCTGAAGTGCAGTTTGAAAAACAAATTTAAGGAATTTTTCTCCTTCTGACAGTCTTCATGTGGCCAGCAAAATGGTCATCAGTCAGCCCATTTGCTGTAAGTTGGTCTTCACAATGAGTACGGATAATAACTGCAGCCGTATTGATTACGTAGTAGATTATGTGTTGTATTTAGAAGATCAACAGAAAATTGACTCATTTTATAGTCCTATTGTTTAGTTACAGATAGGATTGGTCTGAGTCACCTCTAAACATGGTATTAGGTAATTAAACAATGTTCTATTTTTAGTTCCAATGATATTAAAGCCACACAAAATTTATTTTCTAAATAATATTTTACAAATAATAAACCTAAGGAAAATTTATTTTTCAAAACCTTGTTTAAAACCCTAAATCAGTGAGTTTTGAATTGTGCTGCTAGAGCCCTAGAGTCTTATAGAGTAGCACCTCAGAAGTGTTTTCTGGGAATTGGATTGTTTTGCAGAGATTAGGTAGAGATCTGGGTCTCACCATCCCACAATCCGTTACAACCCTACTGTATTAGTCCATTTTGTGTTGCTATAACAGAAGTACCTGACACTGGGTAATTTATAAAGAACAGAGGTTTATTTGGCTAATGATTCTGGGACAGTTGCATCTGGCATGGGCCTCAGGCTGCTTCTACTCATGGTGGAAAGTGGCAGGCAGCTGGTGGGTACAAGCAGATCACATGGCGAGAGAGGAAGCAAGAGAGAGAGAGGACGTGCCAGGGTCTTTTTAAACAACAAGCTCTCACAGGAACTAATAGAGCGAGAACTCACTCATTAATCCCCCCACTTAGGGTGAGCATTAATCCATTCATGAGGGATCTTCCTCCATGACTCAAACAGCTCCCAACACTGCCACGTTGGGGATCAAATTTCCACATCAGTTTTGGAGGGGACAACACATCCAAACTCCATCACCTACTAAACTATTTCTGGATCTTAGTAAAACCTCGACATTTTAACTAATAATAATGGAAAATTACTGTTCTAAACTTAAAGCCAATTTTATAAGATATTGAATTTTGGTATGATTAAAACTCAACATAATTCAGAACTCATCTATTCATGCAAACTCATCTATTCTACTCTGTACATAGATTGAATTGTTTATTTTATAAACAGATGATCTTAGATATATCATAGAAATTGTTCAAATTCTAAGAACTTGCTTATAGTGCAAATCATAAACAAATGGCATTTAGGTGACTCACCCAGGATTACAAACTAAGGCTAAGTAAAGTAATTATATCCATGACTTCTGGGACTTTAAAAAGAAGTAACAGTCTAATAATGCAGTAATATTTTTTAGTTCTACTCCAATTTGGAACATAATTGTATAAAACGTGTTCTTTCTGATGAGATACTACTTAAGGAATTTTATCTATGTAATTTTGAAATATTCACAAAAATAAGACTTCTAGAAGGTTCAAACCCAAAACTGTCTCAAAAATTCCAAAAAATCTATAACTTTTCCTTCTCCCAATCCTCAGCCCCAGTGGACTATAGCTCTTTGTGCCTCTATTTAAAAAGATGCCCAAAAGAAAAATACCCACGGGCAGTGGGGCCAGTTCTTATTTACCTCCAGGGATTGACATTCTAAATGTCACTTCAGTGATTAACATCACACTGTGACACAACCCAGTTGGATAAAGGAGTAGGTCCAAAAATGTCATGATAATTAGAGACTTAGGGTTTGAGGGGTTTTGGCTTGTAATTTCTAATAGACTACTCTGAAGACCACTCATACAAAGCTACAAACTTACACCTGTCTATTTCAATACCCTACGTAAAATTTTCCAATGCTTACCTTTTGCAACCTGAATAAAATCTAAATCTACAAGGCTTCCTGTTATCTGACTGCTGCTTATCTTGCTGATCTTATGTCCTTCTACTCTGCCCTTCTTCATGTTCTCTAGTCATACTAGCTTTCTTATTGTCTCTTGAATGCATTCATCTTGCTTCTGTCCCAGGGCCTTTGCACTTGCTTTCTCCATTGACTTTCCCTTGTCTGCCTCTTAGCACTTAGGTCTCCATTTGAATGTCAGGTGCTCAGAAAAGACTTTCCTGACGATTGGGTCAGACTAGTGCCTCTCTTGCCAGCCATTCAGTTCTACCACATTACCCAATTTATTTTCTCCATAGCATTCTCAGTGCCAAAAATGACTGCATTTACCTATCTGTGATATGTTTATTGTCTCTCCCTCTCACTAGAGTTGCCATTGCTTGAAGGCAGCACAGTATGCCCAGTGCTCAGAATAGAGCACAGCACTTAGAAGGTCCTCAATGGACATCCACTGACTGACTAATAATATTAATTTCACCTGTGGAGAGGTTTTTCTTCATTAACAGCTTGGAAGGGAATGAATCATTTCATTTTTCAAATTTGAAGCCCCACCAAAAAAACTAAGAATTCTCCAGGCAAGTGACCATATTTATTGTTTGCAACTCAACTCCTTTAAACTTTATAAATCAGCAATTTTCTTTCCACGACCTGTTTCTGAATATCTCCCCACACTCCAATGCTCTGGATAAGGGTGTTTGCCTCAGAAGGAAAATTGGTCAGAATGTGAAAAGAAGTGTGGGCCCTTAGGAAGAACCAAGTGGGTGTGTGGGTGGGGCCTCTTCACTTAAAAAGAGAAAAGGAAAAGTAGAGGGAAAGGAAGAAAAATAAGGTAGGAAGTGGGAGAAAGGAAGTAGAAGAGGACCAGAAATGGAAGTATCAGAGGTGGCAGGAAGAATAAGAAAGGGAGAAGTGGAGAAAGAAGAGAGGGTAGAAAAGAGACAGAAGGGGCAATAGGACAGAAAGCATGACACATGGGGAGAGGCAGGACTGGAGGGGCAGTGAGAGCAGAAATAAGGCACTGAGCTGGCTACTAGGAGGTAGACATGGTTCCCTGTAGCTCAGCTGTGCACAAGCCCTCTGGCCATGGGCAAGGCAAATTTACCTTCTTCACTGGTAAAAGGAGATGGTTTTAAGGTACCTTCCATCTCTAGCATTCTCTGTTCTTGGCTTCACAAATAGCAGGCCCTAAAGGTTTCCTTGGCAAATGGATTTTCTGTCTCTAAGCAGATCTAAGTGGCAGATGGGGCCTGGTTCCCCAAGGAGAGACTCCCCACCCACCGGCCACTATTGTCTGAGTCCTTCTGCAGCATCAGTCCCCAGCGACAGTGCCTCAGCAAACCGAGAGGCACTGCCTCTGCTTGCTTCCAGGCAGGAAAAGAAAAGAGAACTTGAGCTTATCTCACAAGTTTAAATGTAGGCCTATTTTCATACTAATAAGTTATAAATTCCAAGGCATATTGCAGAAACATTTCTTACTTAGAACACCTCATGAAGAAACAGTCTTGAAATAGGACAGTCCTGGACTCAATTCCAGGTTTCTCATTGTGTGGCTTGAATGGTTTCTTTAGCCTCCAATCTGTTCATTTATAAGATGCAGAGAAGAATTTACCATTAAACAGTTGTGAGGATTTAATAATGGAACGTATTTAAAGAACCTTTCTTCTGATAATTGAAGTACTTACTTCTCATGCTCTTACTCTCCTCTCCCCATACGGGGATCCTTTGGGCAGATCTTCAAATGGAGATGGTAAAATCAAGGATCATCTGTCATCTTCCTATGGGTAAAATAGCTAGTGGAAAAGATTCTTCATCCAATAAATAAAGAGAACAATGTGTTTTTTGGTGACTCAAAAAAAGTATAAAGTACTGCAAAAATAAAGTGTATTACTCAATGGATACTGCAACAGTAGATAGAGAATTACATATAACAGCCACGGATTTAGTCTCATCTCTCCCTTGGAGGCATGTAGTGCAGGAGAATGATCGCGGGTATTGGAATCCGACCTGTCTATGTTTGAATCAAAGGCTCAGTCTCTAAACAGCTCTGTGCCGCCAACTCAACATCAGTTTCATCATTGTGAAGTGATATATTCTCATTGCCGAACTTGGTGTTTGATGGTATTAAATAGGTCATGTGTAAAGTACCTACTATAGTGGTTTTATTGAACACATACATAGTAAGTACCTAATAGAAAGTTGCTATTGTTTCTGTTGCTTTTAACCGAAGCTACTGGGAAACCTTTTTTTTTCCTTGGTGCTACACCTCTGATTTTATAGAGGAAATTAATGTGCAAATAGGACGATTTATGGCCAGCAAGAGAGATACACAATGATTTGCAGTCTCTTCTGGGAGTCAGAGACTCTTCTATTTGGCCTACGTTGAAGCTCAGCAACATTACCAAGTCCTTACGTTATTAGTAATTATTGAGACTGGAAGTCAGCCAAGGCCACCAGGTAGTGATGTTAGGATTAATTTAGGCTTCATGTAATTGGTCCCTCAGAAACTGCAATCTAGGGATTCAATCGAAAATGTTGGGGTTCCTTAAGGGAAATAGCTAATATATTCTTTCTAGGTAGGTACCAGCTATAAACTGTCACATCTTGAATTTCAATTCTAGTCTTAGACCTGAAAGGAAACTTAGAAATCACCTAGACCTGGGAACTGGATGGGCTGAGAACTGTAGGGTCCTTTAATCTGAAGTTATTAGCAAGATATTATACTGGATGATAATTTTGGGGAGTGTCCTTGTCTTTCATCAGATGTTCAAGTGGGTCCATTACACAGAAAGATTAAGATCCACTATCCTTGAACAATCACCAGGAGAGTTTGCATATGTATATGCTGTAATGAAAGATGAACCATTTTCTGCGATTCAGGTTGCGTGATATGTCCGTGGTCACACAGGTAGCATCAGAGTAGAGGAGATAAACCCAGGTGTCCCAAGGACTGTATTTCCCTGTCATTTAATTAACTTGTATTTATTAATATGTATAATTTCCGTACTGCACTAGGCATTGTGAGGGATGTAGATGTATAAAAGTGACTATATGTTGTCGTGGAAGTTATAATTTGTTTGGGGGAAAAAGTAAGGCTCTTAAAAGGAAAAGGAATGAACGAAACAGGACCAGTAAAGAATGATGTAAGTATGTGCTTGCTGGCAATTGCAGAGAAGGAATTCAGAGGCCTGATGGTGGATGGGGTCTGAAGGAAAGAAAGAAACAGTATCATGGGACACTGGTGAGGATACTTTCTTCAGTAGCTTGTGTCAATGAGGGAAAGGTGGGATATGTTGAACCTTGAAGTGTTCAGAGCCTTAAAGTGGTCAGAGAATTTCACTTTTGGTCCAGTAGCAAATAAAGAGCATTTGAAGTTTTTACTTTACTACATTATTTTTGCTCCAAGAATCACGCTGATGTCTCTACAAGGTACACAAAGCACAATTCATACTTACTAATTCAGTTCAAAGACGAATAATTTTAGTTTATTTGTTAAAGCAACTTCAATAAACAGTGTTTCTAGACTGAGTTTTGGGTCATTTCCGAGAGACTGAAAAGTAAAAATTAATTTCAGGGCAGCTTAAAAGTAGGATGCAGTCACAGTAGGTTGTTGCTTCCCTTATTGCGTCTCTATCATTTGCTTGGGGTCATTTCTTCCTGGAGAGTGATTCCTGACGTGTCTGCCTTCCACCAGGCTCCACAGCTGGGAACAGAATTACGCTGGTGCCCTCTGCTGGGATGATATAGGAGTTTCAGCAGGAGACAGTGGCATCCTGGTCTTTTCAATGCAGGGATTGAGTCGGTGATTCTGGGCCTACAGCAGCCTCCAGGCTGGATTCATTTAGTGCCATTTACAGGCCTCACAGTCAGGTGTGCTCTGGCATCATGCCTGAATTCAATAAAAAAAGGAGTAATCAGATTTTTATTGTTAGGAGGTTGTCATCTAATTTTTAAAAGTAGTCCCAGATAACGGCCCCCTTTCCTCTGACAGTTTGAGAGCTGGACGCTCCTTGCATTGAACACAGTAATGTGACTCATCGTGGGTGGTGGCCATCTTGCTACAGAACAATACATCTTGAGGGGCCAGTGGGAGACTCTGAGGCCATTCTTTTATCCTGTCCAAATATTGGTTTTTTTTGTTTTTTTTTAATGGTGAGGAAAGCACATTGATATTCATTGCTGATTTTCTTGGCTAAAATAATCAGAATTAATGCCATGGTGTTAGATTAGATTTAGAGTGTCTACTCTGGTATTCCTTTAGTACTCTGCTCAGCTGATTTTTCTGCTAGAGGTGAAAAAACATTCAGTTGTAATTAAGAAAGGTGTGGGGGAGTGCTGAAAAAGAAACCAAGAGACAGAGGAGTTGTGAATTCTCATGTACAAATTGGTGGTGAACTTTTAAAATAAAATGATGGGGACTTTGGTGGGGCAGGGGAGAGACTGGATTGAAATGATCCTTTTCAACTCCCCACTTTTATTTTATTTTTTTATTTTAGGATCAATAATATGGACATGGAGGTCTGCCTCTGGTTTCCATAACAACCTGGCTTATTGAAAGACTGCAGGCTCCATGAATCCCCAATTATCAGCCTTCCAAGGCTTATTAATGGAGCTGAGGATCCCAGTGAGGCAGGCATGTGCTTGTGGGCTGGTGGGAGGGTGGAGGAGATGACAGGGGAGATGTGTGGTGAGACAGCAGCCATTTGTCCCCTTGTCACTTGGGGGTGGTGGTGCCGTCATTCAAGATGCTGTGAGAGCATCTTTGAAACCCTGAGTGGCTGAGGCTGCTGTCGCAGGCAGCCCAGAAATCGAAGTAGGGATTGTTTTTCCAGCCCCACCTCAAAAGCCATTCATGTGAAATAAATCCATATGAACACATTACACGTCCCGTATATTTATTGATCTCATAATTAATCGAGGCTTCTTCACAAAAACAATGGTGACTGTATTTCTAATATTAACTCAAGCCTTAATTAAAATGTGAAGCCAACCTAATGCATATTTGATAGCTTTGAATTACTCAGTCTTTGGTCTGGTGTTCACTTATTAGGTCCTTACCGTAGAATAATTATAAGAGCAACAATTCTATTGATGATGATAAAAATACAGATAACATCTGCTTGTCTTAAGCCAAGCTTTCTGCTAAATGCTCTGCATGGAGTTTCTTGTTTAAGCTTTACAATGATCTTTTGATGTGGGGTGTCATTGCTCCTCTTTTACAGATGAGGAAACAGAAGCAAGAGAACTTAAATGACTTAGGCTACATGGCTAGTGAGTGTGAGTAGAGCAGGATCTTATATAATTACTTTTATTCTTATCATTTAACTTGGGTGTCCTCAAGATAGAGAAGGAATGACATATTTACAGTAAATTCTGTGTTTACCAATGTGATTGGGAAATGGAACATTCTGGTTAATCAGATGTTTTGATTAATAATTGCCACCCATATTGTTATTGGATTTCCAGTTGGGAAAGGTTTGAGATATAATGAAAGATACACAGCATTAGAAGTATAGTAATCGAAGTCATAAAACACTTTAGAACCATTATAAAAATGCCAATTTTTACTGTAATGTAGAAGTGTTAGTTGATAAAGACTTCTGTTTGACAATGTCAGATGAACTGCTTTTATAGCATGGAAATATCAGTGCCTTAACACTTTGAATATCATATACTTATATTTCAAACTTATTTATATAAACTACCACTGAATTTAGTATCATCAAAAAAACAATATTTTGGGATCTCTTAGAATATTAGTGATTGCAAAACCTCAAATTCATTGAAAACCAGAATATTATACTATGTGGAAAATGGAATATGACACTCCCTTGAGGTGGTTCAATCCAAATCTTCCATAAAGCGCTATGAGAGTAGATAAAAACTGGCAAGCTTTTCATCATAATTGTTCAAACAACAATTGTAATTTTAGTATCCATAACTGATGATAGATCTTGTTTGCAAGGACCCCGTCTTTTTAAGTATTAAGAGAAGCGGCAATAGTTAACTTACTGAGCATACTATCTAAACATTTTATATGTAATATACCTTATAGCACCCCTATTAGGTAGGTGCTATATCTTCACTTTATAGATGGAGAAATCAAGGTACAGGGAGGTTACATAAGGTACCTAAGGTGTCACATTTGGGAAGAGGTGAGTTCCAGATTCACACTCAGGCAGCCTAGCTCCTAAGTCTCTGTTTTCAACCAGAGGTGTCTATATGATACCGTCTCCAATTTGTTTCTTCCTATTCTCTTTTGAATCTACAACAGTCACATCTACCCTTCTACCCTCCACTGAAACAACTTTACCCAAAGTCACAAATTACCTCCACAGTGCTAAAATCCAATGGTTAATTCTAAGGCCTCATCTTCTTTGACCTACTAACAGTGTTTGATAGTTGATCAAACTTTCTACTCCTTGAACACTTTCATTACTGCTCTTCCAGCACATTTCCAATTCCTGATATATATATTTTTTCTAACTCCCTGGCTAGTCCCCTTCAGTTTCCTTTGATCTTCCTTCTTTATCTCCCTGTTTCTAAATGGTAGAGTACCCCACAGCTCAGTTCTTGGATCTCCTCTTTTCTCTTTTCTATCTACTTTTATGCCTTTGGTGATCTCCCCCAGTTCATTGCTTTAAATATTGTTTACAGTGTGATAAATCCCAGTGTTCCATCTGCAGCCTAGAACTCTCTCCCTGCTCCAGACATCTGCTTACTCTAAATCTCAACTTGTGTGTCTAATAGACATCTCAAACTAAACATTTTGAAAACCAAACTCCTGTTTTTTCCTCACTGAACCCGCTTCTTTTCCAGTCTTCCTCATCTCTGGAAATGACAAGTCCATCTTTTCTTGTTTAGCCCATATGTCTTGAAATTATCCCTCACTCTTTTTCTCTGACAACATGAAGTCTGTGAGCAAATCTTACTGGCTCCACCTTCAAAATATATCCAGAACCTCAGGATGTCTCACTTTCTCTAGCACCCATCTCACTCCAATAAAAGCCAAGTCTTTAAAAAAGCCTCAAAACTCTCCATGATCAGCACCCCCACTAGGTCACCACTTGGACTTCACCTTTTACTCTTCCTTTCTTGGTCCATTCTGCCATAGAGATTTCTAGGCTGCTCCCTCAGCAACCAGGTGGGCTCACATCTAGGGCGTTTTCACTTACCATTCCTTCTGCCCTGAAAGCTCCCTCCTCTAGATGCTCATATCATTCACTCTTTGACCTTCTTCAGCTCTCTGTTTAAATGTCATCTTTTCAAAGAAACTTTCTCTCTGTTTGACATAGTCACCTCGTCCTCATCTCATTAATCCCTATTCTCCTTCCCAACTCAATTTTTTTCATAGCTGTCACCAAGATCTAACAAATTATGCATTTTATTTATTTATTCGTAGTATAATAAAAGCTCCATGAAGACAGGGTGTTTTGGTTTTACTATGGTTTTGTTTACTGCTGTATCCCTAGCAACTAGAACAGGTAGTGAATGCTCAATAGACAGTCATTCATTCGGTGAATGAGGGAGAAGATTGTGTGTGTGTGTGTGTGTGTGTGTGTGTGTGTGTGTGTGTGTGTGTGTGTGTGTGTGTGTCTGTCTATATATACATAATAGGTAGCTCTTTTGGTCATGATCCCATCCACATTAGGTGGCAAAGGTGACCCCAAATCACTTGCACACTCAATTGGTTTACTCTTTATCACCACCGAAGAAACTCCATCTCTGCCACTTGGGCAGATGTTCTCCCATCTTCCTTTGCCCCTGCAAGTTCTTTGGTGCTTCATGTAGTTCTCACCTGTAGTGCCATCCCTCCTAATGACCGGAAGATGTGGGCAGCTGAACACTGTAACTGGGTTGTGTTTGTGGCACCAGAGCACCAGATCCATGTTCTAGCCTCACTGCTTCACAATCACTCTGCATGGAGTACAGGCCACAGGGAAGAAATTGTTTCATTTTCCAATGCAAAAGATATATCTTTAATAGCAGAAAACCATTTTAGCAAATTCAAAACCACTAGGAATTCTGCACTGACTGGAAATAGAGGGGAAAAACACACCTTTGCTTAGGAGTAAGCTGCCTTTCTTTTATGTTGAATCATCAAAGTCATGAAAGCTTTAATGTCTAAAAGAGTCTTTGGTGGATTCACTCTTTTTATTGTCATAAATTATAGTTAACTCAATATTTACCTGTAAGTAGCCCTTTTTTAGTATTTTGAATTTGCTTACATGTTGATCATAGCTCAATGTGATTGGGACATTTTTCGTATAGGAACATTTCTTCAAAGAAATCACTGCATGAAAGTGCACAGGCCCTCGGTTGGTCACAATCAGTCAGAGTCCGAGGATTAAGTCTCATACCATCTATTAGCTTTGCACAACTGGAAAACAGTTTTGTGTCTCAGATAATTGCAATAAAACCAGTAGGTCTTCTCTTGGATTCTAACTGTGGTTGGTAAGGTTGCCTGAATAAAGACAAAGCACCAAGGCAAGCAATAAATCTGGTCTGTTTAGCTGTAGACAGACTTTGGTGAGAAAGGGCTGCTCTTCATTCCTGATGAGGTCCATGGGGTATGTTTGTATGTGGTGGCACTGAGTCAGGAAGTGGAGTGGAAAGATGTGGGTAGGGGGTGGGAGTGGGCACAAAACTGGGTGATGAGAGAGGCAAGGGGATGGGGGTGTCAGTGCTATCTGGAAATCCCGGTGTAAAAGGAAGGTGTGGTGGGAGCCAGGGTGACAGCAAGCAACTGTAAAACTTTATAGGAAACCTCTGATGCTAGGAATTTGTACAGGAACAAAATATTTTGTGTGCTTAATGGTTTGCCCCAGAACTGGTAACCCTTCATTTCCTGCTCAACCCCTCAACATTCCCACTACCATCCTACTTTATTGGAACAGCTGTCCAACCCTTACATATGATGAGGAAAAATGGGAGGAGCAGGAAGAAAGGACACTGTAGGTATAAGGAGCTATGATTAGTCCTCATTGCTGCGGGCTTGTAAAAGTGGCAACCATTCTTGGGGATTAGGATTTCCTACTCTGGAGACTTAGGTAGGCAGTTGTGGATCATGTCTATTTACTGTGGAAAGCTTTGGTTTACTGAGGAAGTACTTTGGTACTGGTAGGAGGTTGATGGGAATATAATCATTCCAATTCAGCTATTCATCTTAGCAACCTGTGTCCTGACACCTGCTGGGTCTGGCAGATTTGTACCTTGTCACCACGCGTATAACGTGCATAAGAGAAATAGTAACAGGGTTAGTGCCACTCTTTCACAAAGAGTGTCTTCTCTTGTCCTCTCCCATATTACTCTTAACACCCTCTGTACCATCACTTCCAGCCTCCCTTCCCCTTTCTCCACTAACATGCTCCCACCCAGATCTCCTGAGAGTCATTACTACTCAGCCCATCAGCCAAAGTTAGTGGGTTTCCATGGTAACCAGGCAGCTGGTGTCTAGACACTCTGAGAGATGCCTTGCAATTGAACTGCAAATCTAGCTTCTACCACACACCCTCCTCTCTTCCCTCCTCCTCTTTCCTCCCATTTCCCTTTTATTTACAGCAGGCATTAATGCTGACACTGGATGGAGTTTCCTTTTGACAGGCCATTAAAGGAAGGAGGGGAAGAGAGAGAGAGTGAAAAACCCAAACTTACTGTCTTGTCCTATCAGTGCAGTGAGAGAGAACTGAGGTGACAGACTCTGACCTGGCTCATTCTTTCTTCCTCACGAAGGATTTTATTTAATTAAAATATTTTAAATTAGAAAACAGAGCCACTAGTCCATTGGGAGTCATAAGCATCTTTAAGAGCCAGTAAAAGCAATTTCAGGATAGAGCTTCCGTTGATGGCACGGGTTGAGGTAGAATTTTTTCACTATCTCTGGGCAATCAATGTGATTTCTGTTTCTGTGATGCTCAGGGGAATTACAGATCCTTCTGTAGGATCACTAGAAGAAAAACTATAGAGAGGGATATAGACAAATACAAGGAAGGGCATTAAGTGATGCCTCAGATCTGAAAAAGTCAAGTCCAAATTCTCCCTTATTTATCCTGAGAAAGAGAAAAGCAGCCTCGACTGCCAGGAGCTGGCCTGTGCTCACAAGTCAGCCTTAGTGTTCTCCTGTTAACATAAGCAATTTTACGGAACACCAATATCAGACAAGAGCACTTTCTGTGAGGGGTTATGACAAAACAAGACCACCACAATCATGTCTGAACACAGACTAAATATGGACATTTTCCAAACCATAAAATGACACCTATTTTCCTCACCCAGCTAGTGTGAATAATGACACTTCCTTCATCTCTTCTTTCTAGATATTTATTGAGATATCTAATAATCAAATTACCCCTCTTTTGTGACAGCATTCTAATCCAGAGCAAAGTTCTGCTTCCTTGATTCATCTCCCAATCACCTAACACAAGCCCAAATAAGTTTTTTTCTAATCTCTTCTTATTGAGATGCCTGATGTTTCTCCATGGTATACATATATTCTTCCTTGCTGCAACGTGTAGATAAACCCAATTTCTTTTGACTACGTATATATTTCTGGAGTGTTTAGCTAGAAGGTGTTGATGCTTCATAGAATTTTTTTCTATATTATTTTGTATACTTAAGTTAATTTCAGTGAAAACATTTTTTTCTGATGCAGAGTCTACAAAGAAAATGTAGAATTGAATCTTGAGTTGTGATCATGTTAGGAGACAGTGAGAAAAAAACTAGACCCAGACTGGCAAAGGAAAAGTTAGGAAACAGCAGAAATAAATCCAGAACTTAGTCTTCATTGAAGTTAAGAAAGAAGAATATTTTAAGAAGGTGTCAAAGCCAAAATACATCAACAAGGAGATAATTGCGTCCAAGATATTGCAATAGGAACCCCAGGTCCCAATAGAGTTTTGGCGTAGTGATTTTCCATTCGACTTTTATAGGAAGGACTAGTAGACAAGTTACTGGAGGATGATTTACAGTTGGGGTTGTTTTGCAATCGGGGGAAGTCTAGTCAACTGAGCAGGATTTGTTTATCTGTGTGTCTAGCTCATTTCAATGGGACAAACAATTCTAATTTCAGCTAAACATTGTGAGACAATATATGGGAAGTTGGAGTATCTGGGTCTGGTTGTGTCAGCAGGTTCAGGCTGCAGGAGAAGAGTTTATGTTTGGCCTTGATACAGTTAAACAAGAGTCACCCTTGAGTATTATGGAAGTCCTAAGAAAGAGTGGACAGCAAATCACATGGAGAAGGGTGTAGTTAGCCATTTCCTGGAGTACAAAAGGATGGGGGAATTTCAAAAAGCACACAATTGGGGGCATTTCTTAACTGTAGCTGTTTGCTGAAATGTACATCTCAGGTAAAGGTCAACACTCAAAAGAAAGAATAGTCAAAGAAAGATAAAAAACAATGGTAAATGAGAGAAGGCCTTAGAGTTTGGAATATAATTTTTTTTGTTTGTTTTTGGTGAATTCAAGAAGAGCACTGTTAGAAAAATGGTAGGGTTAAATAAGGAAGGTGAAGTGGCTTAATTACAATTTATTCCTTCATAAAGTTTGTTAATCAAAGATATAAAAAATGGGTTTGTAAACTTCATGAGGAAAGAGGCTATCTTTGCATTTTTGAAGGGCTATCCTGTGTAAGAATATATTGAAGATATATTTGTTCTGTGTTATTCCAGAAGACAGAATTCCATAAAAGCTTAGGGAGGTAGATTTTAGCTGCATATCAGGAATAATTTACACCGAGAGCTGTAATGGCCTGTTGAAGCAGAGGCTGTCCATCTGCTTAGGAGTGTTACAGGAGATTTCTGCATTAGGTGGGGAATTGCTAGCGGTCTCCAAGGCCCCTTCCTACTCTAAGGTTTCTGTATTTGTTTTGATTTCTCTCAAGTAAATAGGGTTGTGAAAGAAGAGAGATAATAGGAGGCAGTTTCTAGACATAAGGTATGTCTTAGAAAATGACTTTATTGGAGAAAAAAACATAGGGTGGAGAAAAGAGAGGGATGATTTTTCAAATGGCAATATTATATGATAGACAGAACATATATGATTCTACAGTTCTATCCCAGATAAGATATAGACTTACCATGAATCTTGGTTCTTTAACTGCTTATTGTCCCAATGTCCCCAAATAGTCTAAGCTATAACATTCTTTGCCACTAAATATAAGAGCTTTGAGATCTTTGACTAAAAAAGAGAAAAATCAGTACAAATACTAATATTACTTTTTCAGTATGGTTCTGGTTGTGTTCCAGTGAGTGCTATTGATTCTTAAAGCAATTTTTTTATTCAAAAGCAGCACCATAATTTAACAGGCCCCAGGAAGCCAAAGCACACAATGAGTGTAAAGTGAATTGTCTCAGTAAGAGATGGGGATTGCTTTTATTTACCCTCGTGCAAGCACATAATACAAACACCTTTCTTGTTACAATAATATTTTAAAAATTAACTTCGAAACTGAGTAAAATTTTCACAGTTGGCATTTTAACACACGGCTAGCACTGGGATGTGGAGTGGGTGGTTGATGGCAGGGGTGGTAGGTGAGGGGAATGACACATACTTTTATTTCCTCTTCTTCAGGACATAGAAATGATCTCTCATGAATTTCTCTGGATTTTCTTTATTCAATAATTTTTTAGTTATTTAATTTATGAAACCTACCATAATCAATGGTAACTATTCAGCCCAAGTTACTAATTTTAGAAGTCCCCATTTTCTTCCCCCTTTTGAAGAATATCCACTTCACCTTTCACGATCTGAACATAACGTGTTGAAATTTGATAAAACAATAATCCTCAACCCTGGTTCTGCAAGTCTTCAGAATATCTAAAGTTTACTTTTGGTAGCTCTTACAGCAAAATTATATTGAATTACCTTGTATTGCACAAAGGAAAATAGGAATGGAGGGAGGGAGGAGTAGAGTCACATAGTACATTTAGGACTATTGGGGAGGGATGCAAGTTAAAATCAAACGGTAGAATCCACTCATCCCCAAAGGCTGTGAAAGGCAGTGGGGTCTTGTGGAAAGACTGTTGGATTCTAATCAGCTGTGTGATTTTGGGCAAGTCACAAACATTGTCTGTTTTCAGTTTTTCTCATAGGGAATGAGGGACTGAGATCAGATCATCGCCAAGGTCTCCTTCAGCATTCATTGCTGCATAATTTTATGAACAATTACAAGCCAAGTCTGTGACAATATGTACAGATTTTGTATTTTTGTCCTGAATTATGTGATTTAGCCATTTGCATTGACAAAATTAGCAAGATAACTGCCAAGTCTCTAGTTTCCTTTGTGTTGTGTAGATAAGGGAAATTAAACAACAAAAATAAATAATTGTCTGAGTAGTCTCTAGTACTACCCAAACACATCGTGGCGAGTCATGGTAAGGCATGAGCTGAATATGACTCATGAATGCAGTGCTTTTATTCTAAAAATTTAAATGTTGCCCAAGCAGTAGATATTCATAAATAGGAAATATTTCCAAGCAGCTCTAGTCACTACTGGTGTGACTCTTAATAGTATTAGAATTATGTCTAGCTTTGGTTTCTGCATTTTAACCCTGGAGTCAGATAATCAAATTATTTAATCAAATATCAGATCACAGGATTTGGCAAACCCAGATCTGTTTTTGCTTTTAAAGATAAATGTTGGAAATATCAACTTTGTAATAAGACATATTAACTCAATGTATATATTAAGACATTACCACTGAATAATGGAATTTTTAAATGGAAATCAGTATAACCTGGAAGACAGTTAACTTTCTCAATGTCTGACAACACAAATTACTACCTTAACACTTTCGTAACTAATCACTAGATAAATTCTAGGGTGATTCATTGTTGAAAACAATAATATACCTAAGAAAAATCAAACTTTTGCAATGGCTGGTACAATCCGTAAGCAGTCTAGTTCAATAAATGTGGAAAACTGAGAAAGAAAAACTAAGAGTGCATCCGATGAAAAATGACCAACGAACACTATTAGCCCAATCAATTTTTCCTCATCTTCTAAGTATGGACCTAAATAATTCACATCAAATACATGAGGTCTTATTTTTTGAAAATTATTAACTTCCTCCAAAATGCAGCAGGAAGAATTATAGAAAATCCTTTGAGGTGGGTGGTGGAGACAGGATGCTGACTTCAATTATGTTTGAACAAGTTTCCAAAGAAGTATGACATTTCTTTGCCTGGAAATCTTTGTAGAAAACAGCTACTTCCTACCCAGTCCTGACTGTTCTTCAAAGTCTTCTAGGATTCCCCACTTGAGAAGGCCCCCAAATGAGGGAGTGTCATGCATAAGTAGAGTAACCTCATCAGAGCAGTCTTCCCCAGGGATTTCTCTCCCAACATATACCCTGTTTCCCAGTTGACTGCAAGACTTCCTGGAAATGAAAAGATCTTTCTTACAATAAAGCTGAAAAATCTCACTGTATCTGATCATTTTCCTTAAGCCTAAGACACCAATTATTAACAAGAAGTGTTAGGTCTCTTTCAAGTGTAGAATTCTATAATTATGATCAAATAAGGGAATTTTTCTTAAAATTGGATATGATGTCTTAAGCCTGAAGAATTGCCATGCCCTCTGTAACTTGCCTACTTGATGCAAGATTTACTACACAGCTAAGTGTAGGCAGTGACTTGGCTCTTGCTTATTCAGTATGGTAAACATGCTGTCTCTACAAGGAGTTAAGCATAGAGATAAGGTTATTTCTTTTTGAAATCAACTGGCTGCTATTCTTTGGGTGTGAAATAGAGAAGATTGTTCTGTCCTTAACTGGAGACATTAACAGAAAAGTCTTTGCCCTTTAAGATATTACTGTTTATCAGCCTTGATTCTTGCGTCACAGAATCAAGTCACTTTTTTTTCTTTGCTGTCCTTCAAGTTTGGCCAATAGTCATGTTTGCTTTTGCAATCATTTCTGGACACTGGCCCCTGACTTCAAAGCCTTTTTCAAAGAACTGTTTTTATTTTTTTTAACTCTGCAAGCAAAAACTCTGTAAGTTACAGACTTTTCTTTTCCTTTCTCAGGATATTTGAAGAAAGTTTCTCTTTGGCTGTGGGCTGAGATTGAATAAACATGAGTTAGTGGGGAGGAGGGCAAAGATAACTCTCACTTATTAGGCACCATCTGAGCAAGAAAGCCACACTGTTAGGTTTTTTTTTTTTTTTTTCTCATTTAATGCTCATCATAAATTTATGAAGTAGCTATTATTATTCCTACTTTATGTATGAAGAAATGGAAAAGCAGGAAACATGCATATTGAATACCTATACGTAAAACCCTTAGCACAATGCTTGGCACATAGTAAATACTAAACCAATGTTAGTTCCTTTCTAGTCACTAATAAGAGCCAACACTTGTGAACACTTACTTAAACATGTCATTCATTGTTAAAGAGTTTAAATCAACACCTTTAATTCCCGTAACAACCCCATGAGGTGGGTATCAATATTTCTACCAATTACATTTAAGAAAAATGAGGCAATAAGAGGTTAAGTAACTTACCCAGAATCATAGCAAGTGTCAGACATAGAACAGTCTGTCTCTAGAAACAGATCTCTTAAGCACTACTCTATGCCATCTAAAAATAGTTATGTTTATAGTAGATATCTATTTTTTACATTTAAAAAAAATCTGAATAATTTGTTATAAAATTAGTTATACAATTAAAATTACCAATGAGCTGGCTGGTTAGTTCAGTTGGTTAGGGCATGGTGCTGATAACGCTAAGGTTCAGGATTTAATGCCTGTTCCCACCAGCTGCCATTAAAAAAAAAAAAAAATTAGCAATGAAATGGAAGACAATGAGATGATGCTTTCCATGGCTGTGAACCAGAGTAATATTGGGATTCTTTTTTATAATCCAATATTTTGAAACTCAGGTAAACATTTGCTGTTTCCTTTGGCCATGGTAACATTATAGGTTCACACTTTTTCTATCTGCCTGAGGTAATAGAGATTTTATCTAGATGTCAGAAAACATTCTTGGGATTTTCTCATTTTTCGATTACTTTCTTTGCTCCTATAAATATTAAATGCCCATCTTATGCTAAGCATAATATTAGGAGTTGGGGGTAATATAGATGCATTAATTCATTTTAAAAAATAGGTATATTTGCCAGGCACATTTCTAGGCACCTGGGATTCATCAGTGAACAAAATAAAGAAATCTTTGCCTTTGTGGAGTTTAAATTCTAAGAAATGTATCCTTTTCTTTTAAGAAATTAATTCACAGTCAACTGAAGAAGGCTAGAAAAGATATGACGAACTAGCATATACTGTAAGGGATGTAATTTCCATATAAAGAGAAGAAAGTGATCAATTCTGCCTACAGTGGGTTTGGAGGTTGGAAAAAATCATTTGAGCTGGGTCCTGAGGGATGACAAGCAGTAAATCCAAATGATTCAACCATGAAGATTTACTGTGTACATTGACTTAAGTAATTGGCTGGTCTGCCTCCCAATTCCAGTCCTTAATCTTTGGTTAAAGGGATATCTTTGGTCCAGATTTCTAGAATCAAACAAACCCTGAGTAGGGAATTCTCGCACAAGTAATTTATTGGTGGAAACCTATAAGGGAACAAGAAAAGAGGATAGGGCAGAGGACGAAGCCAGACAAAGATGAGAGTGTAGAAGTGTAGTCTCAGCCTGATCCCACAGAGATCTCTGATGCACGAATTATAAAATGAGGTTGTTTTGTCCAAAAGCAAGGGCACTGTATTCATGGGGAGCAGATGAGACATGACCCCTCAAGCATACCAGGTTGAGATGGCTCACAATTAACATCTCCCGCCCAAGAAGTAGGTGTGGACTGTTAGCAGCCAACACCTCCAGCAGCTGGGAGATGGGGCTGGTGAAGAAAGTTCTAAGAGGGTCTCCAACAGCATCCACTACCAGGAATACTGAGAACTGATTTTTTTTTTTTTTTTTTTGATCATTACATAATGTAAACATTTTCTGTGGCCCTTTACTGATTTCTCCCTAACCCCCACTCCTGCTTCCCCTTTCCCATCTCTGGTGTCTTCAGCTCCATTCTCTCCTTTTGAGAGCAGAACTGATTTTTTTGCTATATCTTTTTGCTTTGGTAGGCCATTTATAAAATCTGAAATAGGTATTATTGACTGTTTACTTCATTCACTAAAAAATCTTGAATAGGAGTAATTTCAATTTAGCAAAATAGAAAAGGCAGCACTATAATTCTGAACCCTGGGTTTAAATTTAGTTTTTAAAGGCAAATATGAAACCATCTTTTATTTTGATTAAAGCGAACATTTTCCATTCTGAAGTTAGAGTCCACAAATGTATCTTCCTGGTAGAATTTGTGTGTTACTCTAGGCACTCTGCCTCCTACTTTTTTCCAGTGAGAGATTTGTTTGTTTGTTTGTTTTTGTTTTTTCATTTTTAATGTCTTTGGGCAAAGTCTGTACTCTCCGGTTCTCCATAGACCCCACCACCAGTTTTACCCATAGCCAGATTTTCACACAGTTGTTATCTGACTGGCCTCTTAGACAACTGAGTTTGTAAAGGCTCAAAAGATACAGCTAAAATCTTCTCTGAGCTAGGATTCTCCTCACCTGGGATCCTATGAAGTGAAAAGGAGAGATGCAGAGTTGAAAGTGCTGAAGTGTTTGTTGTAACCTTGTTTTCTGAGTGTTAAACATATTTATATAAAGTTGAAATTGAAATTTGCAGTGGATTGAATTATGTCCCCAGCCAAACTCCCTGAAGCTTGAATTTTGTCCCCCACGTTTTATGTATTAGAAACTTAGCCCCCACTGTGACTGTTAAGAGGGTGGGAAATCCTATTATGGTAATTGAAAGGTGGAGCCTTGAAGAGGTGATTAGATTTGTAGGACCATGCGGCAGTGAATGGTTTAAAAATGGTGGTCAGGGGCATGGTTCTGAGGGCTTTACAAGGAGAGAAGAGTCTGTTTTTCTCTATTGTTCTCTCTGCTTTCACCATTTTGCAATGTGAGACCACCAGATGAATTTTGTACTTCCCAACCTCAGAAACTATAAGCAATACATTTCATGTTCTTTATAAATTACCCAGTCTCAGATATTCTGTTGTAGCAACACAAAATGGACTAATACAACATTCTAGAATTAAGTGTTGGTAAACTGATCATGTTCTAAAACAACAACAAGAATTTGCTTATCTTAAGGCATATGTAAAAGAACATATGCTATTAAATCAAATCATAAAGTACTTTTTCATATCTAAGGTGATCTACAGAGACAGTAATTAGCTTTTTACAATGCTAATATGAAAAAAAAGATGTCAGTGGATAATCAGTTATATTGTAACTGTCATTTTTTAGCAAACTAAAATCCCAAACAGAATTCTTGATTTTTACTGTATTTTGCAAGTATACGTGAACATACATATTTCAGCAATTGATTTATGTATTAATTTTAAACAGAGGTTTCCAAACTTTCTCAGTCCATGGCTCAGCAATTTTTTCATGGCACCTCAAGGCCAAAGAAATACTTAACAGTTTTGTTTATTAGGTAGTTAGATCCAAAGAGCTTAATAATTATAGATTGCACAGTATCCAACAGATATTGTTGTTTCTCTCAAATTTAAAAATATTGCTTGGTGCCCCTGTGAGTTCACTGTGGCACCCAAGCATGTATCAGTACATGGTTTGGGAACAACGACTTAAAAGTTCGATTCACTATAATGTGCCAATCAATGTTGATAACTTATGGTTATCATATAAAATATAAGTTATCCAAAAGTTTGCTTTATAGGAAGTCATATTCTAAGGCAACATAGAAAAACTACTCACTTACTCTTTTTTTTTTTCCTGTATATACCTTGACCTAATTTTTTCTGTGAAAATTAAGAAGTTTGAACTGAATGAAATATATGTTCAGTTCCAATTCAGTTTGGAGATCATTTATTTTTACTCAAATATTTAAAATACATTTGTTGATTTGAACATGGCTAAAACTAATTTATGGAGTATTTAAAGAGGGAAAACAACAACAAAATCTTTTTCTGATTCATTGATCAGTATGAAAAAATACTCCTAGAGTCGAGTTTCAGTCAGACAGTTCTGCTCATTCCACTCATTCTAGTCTTTGTTTTACACTTTGGTTTAGTTCAAATCCCTGAAAAATTTATTAAATATCGTTTTGAACTAAATTTCCAGGACACATAAATTCTCTTGGCTGAGATTTGTCAGGACTCTTCAGCCTCTCATTTCTGTTTGTAGTTGCAGTTCACAGCGAACAATTTTTATGATAAATGGTCCTTCATAATACAAACTAAGTAAAAAAATTAGTTAATAATAAAATTCTGTCAAAAATTTCCCAGATTAAAGGAAAGTTTTATGATTTATGTGCACTGAAATTAGTTAAAAACACACCTATGTTTTGTTTTTGTTTTCCTTCTTTTCTGTTTTTTTGTTTGGTAAGATAATTAAACCAAACTATTAGCTTCAGTTTCCAGCCAATGAAGTTTGTCAAGGCCTAAAGATAAAGCACATTTTGGGGTTTTAAATGTCATGTGCACCTGTTTCCCAGAGAGGTAGCATAATAAGAAAGAGTAAAGAGTACTGTGAGTCAGGAGTCCTGGGTTTCAGTGCCACCTCTTTCAATTTTGTGACCATAGGCAAATTACCTAATCTCTTGCAACTTCAATTTTCTTATCAAGAAAATTGGGGATAGAATATCTCTTACATCCTTTTAAGCTCTAGGATTCTGTGATTCTATCATATCTTAATGTTCTTAAATAAAACTGTAAAATTCCCCACAATCATGTGGGTGTGTGTGTGCACACGTGGGCATGTGTTAGAATTCCCCTGGGAGAAGAGTCTTTATTTCAAAAAGAAATTTTGAGGGCCGAGCCTGTGGCGCACTCGGGAGAGTGCAGCGCTGGGAGCGCAGCGATGCTCCCACCGCTGGTTCAGATCCTATATAGGACTGGCCGGTGCACTCACTGGCTGAGTGCCGGTCACGAAAAAGACAAAAAAAAAAAAAAAAAAGAAATTTTGAAATTGTTTGAAGGCAAAGTGCTGTTAGCCAACATTGCAGCTGTGTTAATGACCACTTGCAATCAACTGTGGCAAGCTCATAAGGATTTGAAAATGTGAAGAGAAGAGATCTACTATAACTTAGATCTTCATAAGTCTATTAATAAGTTTGGACACATACTCTTGAACTTTAAAAAAAAATATATATATATATAATTCTACAGAAAAGAAAAAAACCCAAATCCCTAGGCCTAACTCTTTCTGATCATCACTATTAGCAATGATCAATATCATATGACCTTTCTATTCCTGAAATGACATTTCTCACAATTTCTCAGTGCTATGAAAGCCATCATTGTTTAACTTTATGCTGACTATACATTTTTCCTTTTCTCTCACGTACTAACCAAAACAATATCTCAATGGACGTACAGGTTCAACTGCCAGCTCAGCGTGTAATTTATCTGGGAGGAAGGATGAGGGAATGTTTTGAATTTTAATTTTTAGAATTTGATGCATTCATTGTGATTATGGTAAGCAATGAAGTTAACATTGCTCAATTTTATATATTTACCTCATCTTACTGGGGGCTACCATGCAAGCCACATAAATTATAATTATTGATCTTTCTGCATGTTTCTAATGGGGGAGGAAGATAGAATACTAATTTTTGATGATTTGGTAGACACTCTGTATGGATAATTATTTAAGACATTTTCAAAGCTAGTCAACTTGTACCTTCTTTGGCTTTTGTTTTAATTTTAAAAATATCTCTGAGTCTCTTCTCCTTCAGATAAAAACACTAACTTTTTTTCTGTAGATTAGAAATTCTGCATTCTGTCCCAGCTTCTATAAGAGTAGCTCTCTTTAATTCATAGTCACTCATATCCTTATTTTCTGATCAGAGTCAAAAACATTACAGGAACATTCTGGGGGAGAAGTTCTCTTAATAATTTATTTAAGAAAAAAGATTTTTTTTTTTCATTTGAGAAATTGCTTTTTTCCTTCTGAAATGAGAATGTTAAACTTGATGGCTAAAATTAGGTTGAGTGGATTTCACAAATCCATAGGTTGGATTAAAATTCAACAAAACTCAAATCCCATAGGTTGGGTTAAAATAACCACATCCATTCTGCACTTTACATTTTACAAAGTGCTTTCAAATACATTGCTTCAACCTCCAAACAACCTGCAATAAGATAGGGCAGGTGTTATTATCCACGTTATTTATAGATTAGGAAGTTGAGGCAAAGAAAGGAAATGTAACTACTCTGAGGTCAGATGACTAGTGGGTGGCAGAGTCAAGAGTAGAATATAAATCAGCTTGGTCCTAGGCTTAAACTTTTGAGGGGAGAAGTAGAAATTAACATGCTTTGTTTCAGATATCACTGGAATCCCACCTTACTGCCTCTGAATTTTCATCTTGGTTAAATTCTTGTTTGTTACTCTTTAAAATTCTTGAGTGAGTCATGCCATAAGCAATAGGATTATTCTTTCTTTCAAAGGCTCCGAAAGCAAAGAATAGAGGCATAGGTGTTATTTGCACCATTCTCTTGACATCAAAATGATATATACTGGCTCAATGTTTTGAAAAGAACTTAAAATCTGAACCATGGTGATGAAAAGAGTAAAATGTAGATCCCAGTGCTCACCAAAAGCAATCCAGGCTCCAGATTGACATCTGGTACACAGCTCAAGTGAAAGACCATGTAAGTAACAAAAGAGCCATATGTGAGTTAGCTACCAAATGTTTTCTTATTGCTTTCCTTTGAGCTTTTGAGGTGATGATGCTTAATATTCAAGAAAGATGAAAATGAAAAGGGAAGGGAAGCAAACACCCCAGCCCAGTGGTGATTGGTAGAGTAATTGTGGGCATGGCCCCAGGATGATAGCAGCTTCTATTTAATCAATGTTGACAAGCCTGGGGAGAGCTGGGCAGGTCCCAAGAGGTAATGTTTTACTCGGAAATCCACTCAACCTAATTTCAATAATGTAGGGCTGTGGAGGGGCCTGGACCAGGTCCAGAACACAGGGCCATTAGAGCTCAGTGTGGGCGACGGCAGCTGGGAGCACCGCCATCCCTCCAGCAGTGTCGCAACCAGGCTGCCTGGCTGAGCGCACAAGCAGCTACTGCTGCATATGCTCCTGGTATTTGTCACCAACAGAACACACAGACCTGCTATTCTCACCCTTTCTAGGAAATGAATGGGATGTGTAAAGGCAAGAGCTAGCTTGTAGAAACTATTTAAGCAAGGGTCAGAGAGCCAGTATGGCATACATCTTTCAAGGACCCCCGTGAAATTGTACACTCAAGTCCTCTTAGTCTTTTCAGGCTACCATTGCTCTGTTTCAAATGGACACAGAAATCACTTACATCTTTATTGCTATCTTAATGTCGTCTTGATCTTTCTTAGGAATGGTGGTTGTGGATCAAGAATGTGAAAACTATTTGGGTTTTTCACTTTTCAAAACTTGTAAAATTCTTTTGTATTTGCAAATCCAAGAGAAGTAACTGAGGAGAAATAATGCCCCTTTGGTTTCAGCTCTTTTCATCTAGCTATTTTCTTTTCTTTACTATCCTTTCTCCAACAAACAATGCTTACTAGCATAAACATTCCAAGAAGGTAGAGATTTTTCCTTAGTCACCACTGGTATATTTGCAGTTCATAGAATAGTGTATGGCACATAATAAGGCATTCCTTTCATTGGATGTGTAAATGAATGAATGAACAAATTTTTTCCTTCCTTTTGAAACATCTTTCAACTCTGGAACATTCAGAATACATGACTTTGCTTTCTACGATGTTAACTTTCTCTTTTTAAATTATCACAGAAATGATAAAATTCATGGAGACTGCCAGTGAATATGGTGATTTCTCAGAGGTCTTTGGGCTTGAAAAAGCAGTGTTTTTGTTGAGGCTAAAATGCCATGGCAGGGGCATGTTATAGCTTTTTGTCAGATTCCTACGTTATCTGTCCAAACTGACTGAATATAATTTTTGAGACTAAATGATATGCACACCACTTAAATTTTGGAATATCAAGAGGGTAGACTAAACAGGTTTTTGAGTCCCTAGCTTAAGCCTCTCACAAGAATAAGGTTGTTTACTCCTGAAAACATGACCATGTTTCATTTGAAAAATCATCCAATGTTTAATCTTAAAAAAAACACAACTTTTTTTTCTCTTCACCCAAACCACTAAAACACATCATCAGTTTTTCTTGCTTTTCGTTTGTTTTGGACACATTTTGTCTCAGAACAAAATTTGTGGGGTTGATTTTGCCCTGGCGAAGACTAATTTTGAGAGAAGGCATCACTAGGTAGATAACATCAATGACTCTTAGTGAAGATACATTCACTGGTCACACTTGTGTGGGGGGGGGGGTGGGGGGGGGGGCGGTGTATGTAGCCTGTGTGTCCTAGTCTGGCTGCAATAACAAAATACCATAAAATAGGTGGTTTATAAACAATAGAAATTTATTTCTCACAGTCTGGAGGCCTGTAAGTTCAATGTCAAAACACTGGCAGATTTAGTGCTGAGTGAGAACCTGCTTTCTCATAAATGGTGCCTTCTCACTGTGTCTTCATATGGTGGAAGGGACTGGCTAGCTCTCTGCAGCCTGTTTTTTGAGGACACTAATCCCAATCATGAGTGCTCTGCTGTCGTGATCCAGCTACCTCCCCAAGGCCCCACCTCCTAATACTATCACCTTGGGGGTTAGGGATTCAGCATATGAATTTGAGGGGAACACAAACTTTTAGACACTGTGATTAATTTAATCTTGCTTTTTCTATAGTGTCTTAACCAACGTAACAGTATTAATATAAGGTTTTCATATTTAAAATAAGCAAAAATACTCTTTAGAGCTAAACTTAAAAAGAAGAGGTATTTCCTACTCTTCAACTAGCTGGATTTCAGCTGTCACATCAGCAATTCCAACCTTTTCTCATTTGCCAGCTCTAAGCCTGGTTACTTCTATTCACTTGTTTCATGTCACTTGGCACTGAAGATCTCACTTCAGTCCTTTAGTTTCTCCAGCCTCTTCTTAAGTAATAACTGTCTCAGAGGGAGGTTGATCCTCTAGATGAGGAATGTGATTATTTATCCTAATTGGATCACAGTAATTGGAGTGACCAGCTGGTCTCAGCCATTCATCTGTCTTTGACACTCACCGTGATGATCAAAGTTTTTGCACAAAATACTAAAGATTACATGTTAACTCATGTCTAGCATTTGCAAATTATGTAATTAATGCTGGAAAGTGCCAAGACCAGATTTCATATTATGGAAGACTAATCAGGATTTTTCCCTCTATTTTAAGCTGCTTTTAACAAGACCAGTTCTTTGACTTTGTAGGCTCCAGGCTTATATACCTGTGATTTCCTATTCTAGTTCTCACTCTGAGCCCATCCACCCTTTTTGGGCAAAGGAAAGAGCAGGGAAAGCAATAGAAAGTAGAAGCTGCCTAGACGGCTCTGTCCTAGGTTGGAATTTGCTGCTATTTGCTAACAGAGTGGCCTTAGGTAAACTGTTTAATTTTCCTGTGCCTCAGCTTCTCGAGCTGTAAAATGAGATAATTAAAGTAGCTGTGAGGAAAGACAATTACCGCATGATATCACTCATATGTGGAATCTAAAAAAAGAAAAGTGGTTCTCATAGAAGTAGAGAGTGGAATAGTGGTTACCAGAGGCCATGAAGGGAGGGGGAACAGAGAAGAGGAGAAGTGGTGGACTAATGGGTACAAAGCTATGATATCTGCCCCAAGTGAATCATTGTGCAGTATATGCAGTATATTGAAAGAATGCACTTGCCCCACAAATATGTACAAGTAAATGTTAAAGTAAATAAATAAATATAATAAAGTAGCTGTGATGATTAAATGAAATGATACAAGGACTGTTCTGAGCACATAGTAAAAGCTCAAAAATGTTGGCTATAGCTGGATACTTTATTTAAAGGCCCAAGAAAGTCATAATTCATAGTTCTTTCCAGGCAATGATGCTGATGAATAGAATAGGTTATAAAATGTAGATATACAACTATATGGTCAACATGATTTATTGACTACAGTCATTTGTCTGGGGTTAGCATCAGTGAGAGAAAGAACAAGTCAGCAATATTGAGAAGTTCTCTCTGGCATTCAGTCTCAAATGGACCCATTTATATGAAATTTAGATTCTGTGTATAACAAGTTCCCCTTTGTCTGAGGTTAAAATCTTTTCCGAACTCATATGCAGTCTCCCATCAAAGTGGATCTAGCTAGAGCAAGTGAATGGCATGCATCTGAATATTGTTTTCTTCATTTGCAGATAGGTTTTAAAAAAGTATATTATTATAAGTTCTTTCCTTAATTCATTTCTGTGGGTTGTGAACTATTGTTACTTTACATTGTTTCCTCCCTTTATATTTTGTTTTTTACCCTATACTTTCTTGGTGGCCTATAAAATTTCACTGAATCCACTGACTTGACCCATTTTATTTCTGCTAACCAGTCATCCCTTCATCTAAAACAAAGATAACCACTTTGTGCAATATTCAGTAATATCAAGTACAGTCAAGTGTCACTTAACAATGGGGATGCATTCTGAGAAATGCATTGTTAGGTGATTTTGTCATTGTGCCCACATCATAGAGTGTACTTACACGAGCCTAGATGGTATAGCCTACTACACACTTAGGCTATAGGGTATAGCCATTATAATGTTATGGGACCACTGTTGTATATGCTGTCTGTCATTGAAACATCATTATGTGGGGAATGACTATAAAAAGTTGCTCTCATCTCATACCCAATAAAAAACATGTGATTGTATGTGTTCAGCTGAATTGAGTTTCAATGAGACTAATGTTTCCTTTTGTAGTAATCTAATTGAAGCTCATTTTATTTTACATTTTGAAGCCAACAATTTTTTAATTTCAGAAGCTTGAGAGGTCACTAAAAGCCGTAAACTGTAGCTACTTAGTTTCTAGTGCTGAATTGAAAAACAGGTTTGACCTTGACCTACGCTGCTCGAGTTTGGCCACCTGATTTAATGGGAAAACTGGGGCAAGTAGAAGACCTGGGTTTTAGTCCTAGTTTGGTCATGAGGGAACCATATGATTTTGGAAAAGTCTCTTTTGTACGTGGACTTCAGTTTCGTCATCTGTAAAATGAGGATGTCCATTTATTCTTTCATTCAACAGATATTTGTTGAGGGCCTTCCCTGTATTAGGTCCTGTGCTGGACACTAGAGATTCAAAGTGGAGCAAAAGTAGATATTGTTGTCACCCTTGGAGCATTTATGGTTTACTGACCAGATGATCTCTTTGTTATTTATTTATTTAATTTATTTTTTACAACGTAGTTGATTTTCATGGCCTTTTATGAATTCTTCCCTTTTCCCCTTCCCTCTCTCCTGTCGGATGAGCTTCAAGGTCTCTCTCATTGCTTAAATTCTATGACTATGAACTTTACTGTCTGTTAAAGGTATATTATGAAAGGCTTCAGTCAGAGCAAGGATATTTGCTGGTTTTTTTTAATTGATTCTTCTCCATGTCTAGAAGGACACCTGGCACATTTCAGGTGCTCAAAAACAACTTACCGAATAAATACATGAATAAATAATTATATTTAAAATACTTTGAAGCATTTTATGGAAAGAATACATAGGTACTGAAGTTCTCTTAATAGGGAATAGACAGCAATGACTTCCTGTCATTATAAGCAGATTTGTGCCAAATTTTACCTTTTGTCCTAGGCCCAGGCAAATTGGTAAAGGGCCACGAAAAGTGGTTACATTTGTGTAATGTTGAATATACTAATAATCCTGATTTGAGCATCACATATTACACACAGATATTGATATTCAGCTCTGTACTCCACAGAGAAGGATGACAAGAGAAAGTAAGGGAATTTGGAAAAATTTAACCTGATTCTACTCCAACAAGGGGCAGAAAGCATGACTGCATGTCAGTATCATCTGAACCTTTGTGTTTTTGTTTCTCCCATTTTGAGTTTTGTTTCTCAACTTTATTCCACGGATCTATAATTCTCACCTTACCCAGACTACTTTCTCTTTTCTCCTGAGTTTCCAAATCTCCCTCAAACCATACATAATAGATCCCAAGTTTTTATTTTAGTAGGAGATATTTGTAGTCTTTGCTTGCTCCTACAACTGATCCTTCTATATGCTTCTGGGCAGTTTGAATCAATATTATGTTTCTTTTGCAGTTTGAAGAGGGCACTAAAAATGTTGTTTCTTGGAGCTGATAAGGATAGTAAACCACCTTGGGCATATTTGTGATATTCAAAGGTTTGGGCACTAAGCAAATTCTCTGAAAGGATTACAGATTTCTATAGAAGAACCTCACTGGAATAAATCTGGAAGTTTCTTCTGTCAGAAAATTAAGTGATTCGTTAGCACACCAAAGTTCTATAATTTGTGAGGAATACTGCTGATACATAGAATATTACAGTGACCAGAATTGAACTAATTTCATCCAAAAACTTGAATTGGTGGGCTGACTTTTCAAGAGTTAATAATGGTTACTTTAGAAAGCTACAGTCTTAAAAAAATCTTTATAAGTATTGGAAATAGCTTACAGTGAGTTACGAATCCCACAAAATAAATCAGACTTAAAAAACTCTGGTCAAAACTGAATACTTGTAAGGTAAAATTAGTCATTGTAGCTGCTTACTTTATTTACCAGACCAGCCTAGTTTGATTCTAAAAACAAATCTATTTACAAGAAAATAATCTATTCTATTAATAAAGAGATTTAAAAGAATGTTATTTGATAAGTGTTCCAAAGAAGGATTCCAAAAATGTGTTTAACAGCGGTGGTCTTATTTGGATATAAATGTTCAGCTTTATCTGAATATAAATATATAGCTGACTGATTTGAAAGAGACATACCTTTTTATGAGTTCTTCTGAGGGTCTGCTAAATGGTCTCCATTTCTCTAATCTCAACATCTCCTCCCAACACCACATCCATTTTATTTAGTATTGCTAGTTTAATCTCCTTAAAACATAGCCACATTATACTTCCTTGTTCAAATGCTTTCAAAGCCTATCCATAACCTTCAAATTAAATACATATTTGTTAGCCTAACAAGATTCCATTGGCTCCAGTTTATCTTTCCAAGAAAGATCAGCAGCTAGTAGGTGTTAGGAGGAAAAATAGCAACAATAGCCTCATTTTAAAGCACACAGGCATTTTCAACATCAGGGAGTGGGCAGAAAAATGTTAACATGTCAGGCCTGGGACTGCTATCCTTAGAAAGGCCTGCTTGTAAGCTTGACCCTTGACTGGCATCTGGAAACTTGGATTTTGAGAGGGTTCTCTCCATTCCCTAACTGATAAAAGTGGTTCTCTTGCCTAAAATCTCTGTGCAAACAATGTGGTTTATACTGAACATCTGTTTCTTCCTGGGAGTCTGGATTTCATTCATGATAGGTAGAGGGTGCCTACATGACAAGTCACCAATACAAACTCTGGACTTGCAGGCTCAGGTGAGCTTCCCTAGTAGATGACATTTTGTATGAGTTGTCACAATTCATTGCTGGAAGAATTAAGTGCATCCTGCATGACTTCACAGGGAGAGGACTCTTGGAGCTTGTTTCTGATTTCCTTCAAACTTTGTGCCATGCAAACTTTTCTCTTTGCTTATTTTACTTTGTGTCCTTTCACTGTAATAAATTATAGCCATAAATTAGGACTGTATGCTGAGTCCCGTGAGTCCTGTTAGCAAATCTATGAACCTCTAAGGGTGCTCTTGGATACCCTCAACACAAGGAGTTTATTGGCTAGTAACACTGGTAATTTCAGGGCAAAGGAATTTTCTTTCCATAAGCTGGCACATTAGTAAACTGTCTTGTAGCATAAAATTAATTGACTGAGTTCAATAAGGAAATTTGGGGGAAGGGATGGAATCATTCAACAGAAAGACACAAAGGCCTCCTTGTTAAGCAAAGCAATACTTGCCCTATGGATAAGTGTATTCAGTTGGAATGTGCTTGGCTACAAGAAACTGAAAACTACTGTACTGCTTTAAAGTAAGAAGCCTAAGGGAAAGGTGTCCAGGAGTGGTACAGTCACTCAGTGATAATTTGGTTTTTCCTGTCTTTCTGCTTTGCCATCCTTAGTGTATAGTTTTTGTCTTCATGGTCACAGATAGCTGCTGCACTACCAGGTATTGTCTGATGTCCCAGTTATTAGTAATAAGGGAATACAAACAGCAAAAACCAACTCTGCCCTCTCCAGGGAATCCTGTCTCTATCTAATTGACCAGCATTATTTCATATGGCACTTCTAGCTCTAACAGGAGCTGGAAGTTCAACTATTTCACTTTCCAGTCTTTATAGTACTAGAAATATGGGATAAGAGAGTTAGAAGGGATGATAATGATTCACATAAATGATCCAGCACAGCCATTCTGATACTAATGGAACAGAAGTACAAGATTGTTGTTGATTCCCTATGTGAAGATCCTGTGTGTGGATACCTTGATTGTAAGGTTGTGAGGTTAAAGACCACAGTAATTTCTGTTTACTGGACTCCTTGCCCCTAACATCATACCTTTATTCCTGAGCTGTTCCATATGTGCTACTGAACAGCTTCCTGGAGGTAAACTCTTCTGAACGTGGAAATTACATGACTGGGATAGCAATAATCTCTTTTTGTCTTAAAGCTCTTATATAATGATATGAAAAGAAGAAACGCTTTGCACCATCATATGAACAGATGAGACTCAATACTAACTCTCCTTCCCCCCAACCCCATCTTGTTTTCTTTCTCAGAAGCTGTAGATGAAACCAAACCTAAGGAAAGTGCCCGGCAGGATGAGGGTAAAGAAGAAGATCGCGAGGCTGACCAAGAACATGCCTGAACTCTAAGAAATGGCTTTCCATGGCCCCACCTCCCCTCTCCTGAACCCTGTCTCTCCCACCCTCTTCTCAACTCTACTCTGAAGCTTCCCTTCCTGTCCTGCTCACGTCTGTGAGTCTGTCCTCTCCCCCCAACTAAGCCCTCTTTCTCTCTGTGTGGCAAACATTTTAAAAAAAAAAGCAGGAAAGATCCCAAGTCAAACAGTGTGGCTTAAACATTTTTTGTTCCTTGGTGTTGTTATGGCGAGTTTTTGGTAATGATGATCCAATCATTTTGGGAAATTCTTGCACTGTATCCAAGTTTTCTGAGCTGGTGCGTGTGGCCCTGTGGGAGTCCACTTTCCTCTCTCTCTGTTCCAAGTGTGTGTGCAATGTTCCGTTCACCTGAGGAGTCCAAAATATCTAGTGAATTCAAAATCATTTTTGTTTTCCTCCTTTTCAATGTGATGGAATGAACAAAAAGGAAAAAATTCAAAAACCCAGTTTGTTTTAAAAATAAATAAATAAATAATAAATAAATAAATAAAGCAAATGTGCCAATTAGCGTAACTTGCGGCTCTAAGGCTCCTTTTTCAACCTGAATATTAATAAATCATGAGAGTAATCAAACTCCAATGGATCTGTGTTTCTGTTCCACCTTTTGGTTGGTTGGTCTGGTACATTAGGGTTTTACATTTCATCTTCTTCCTGGCCTCTCAGTCTGACACCAGTGACCTTGATAAAAAACATAGATGCAACCTAAGGCTCCCTGGTCAGGACCAATGGCTCCAGTCATTGGTGAGATAGCTGAGCACTGTATCAGCTTGTGAGGACTTCTGTAACAAAGCACCATTGACTGGGTAGCTTAAACAATACAAACTTGTCTCACAATTCTGGAGGCTAAAAGTCTGAAATCAAGGTGCTGGCATGGTTGGTTCATTCTGAGGGCCGTGAGGAAGGGATCTATTCCAGGCCTCTCCTTGGCGTGTTGATGACCAGCTTCTCTGTGTGCCTCTTCACATTTTCCCTGTGTGTGTATTTTTATGTCCAAATTCCCCTTTTATATGAGGACAGCAGTCAGATTAGGGCCCACCCTAATGACCTCCCTTTAACTTGATTACCTTTGCCATGGCCCTCTTTCCAAATAAGATCACATTCTGAGGTATGGGGGTTAGGACCTCAACATATAAATTTTTTTTTGGGGGGGGGATGAACATAATTTAGCCTCTAACAGGTATAAGACCTGCTTTTAATAAAATATTCTCAGAGTATTTTCATGTTTCAGGAGAAGTTTAGTTTATGCAATGGAATGTTATTCCAGGTTTTGCTAAATTAAATATTGTAGAGAAGTACATAACTCTTAGAAACCTCTAGGCTTTTGTTGAGATAATATATTTTAACCCAAATATTGAGCCAGTCTATTCTATCTTTTTTAGCTTATGAACTTCTGTTGGATTTACAATCCTCACACAAGGCAGCAATCATATTCTTGATTAGTTATCATCATTGTACCTGCTGATGGTGCTGGTATATAAAGAAAAGATGTACATTTAGCATGTCCATTGTTAGTCCTTTTCAAATTTTCTTTCAGCTCCTGTTTTCTAAACACCTTTGGCTAGAAGGTAAATAGAACCCCTAAGAAACAAAGCAATAACCCTAAATCCTAAAGTGTCTATGCTGTTTATTCCTCCCTAAATTTCCTAAGTCAATCTTGGTACAAATTCCTAACAAGTCATGCTGTGCCCACGAATGAGCATGGCCAGGGGACTCCCTTCAGCTTCCTACGCTCATCTGCATATAGGGTTACCTGTCTGGGAAGAGTAAGCTGAGTCAGAGAAAGCCCTCAACATGACGAAGATCATCTTAGGAGGTACTACCTATACCTTGGTAATTCTGCTCAGCTCTGTGTGGAGCTGGTGCTTAAGTAATGCTTCACAGAAGGCTAATGTCTAATGTCACATGAAGGATGAGTCCTTACTGGATCAAGGGGGTTTTCACTGGAAGAAGCAAGTACAAACAAAAAGGTCAGAAAGCATCAATAACATTAAAACAATTTAAGGGTTTGACTTCATTCTGAGTTGGTGTGATTTTCATGGAAGACTTTGGGGTAAGTGTCTATAACTCAACCATGATCTAATTATGGTTTCATAAAATGTGGCATAATGTGTTGGGAAAGGCTATCCATGGGTTGGAGCCGGATTGCATAGGGTGTCTGGCTTTAGAAATTCTATTTTGCTTCAAAGTTGTTATTTATTTATTTATTTATTTGGTAGAATAAATGCTTTAACTTCTCTCCCAAGTCTATACCTCAAAGCAATGTTCCTATGACTTGGAACAATTCAACTTCTTCAAAGCACAATTTAAAAATTTTTTCCATTCACATTCACTGAAAATGACAGCACACGATCTTTTAAGCATATATTAATAGGTATATTTAGTGGTCTTACTACTTGTGTCAGAATTGGGACTTTTTTTTTTTTTAACTTACAGGCATCTATTTTTATTTGATTTATAAAGTCTTGGTTCCTTAATAGAATCTAAAAGGTGAGGAAAGACACATTAGAGAGGCTTGTAATGATCCTAAAAGACATACCAAGGACACTTGCAGCCCTCACACTGAAACAAAATAATGTGACAAATTTTGCAGGATGATACTGGGAAGCATAGACCATTTAAGATACAGAAACATATAGATTCTAAATTCTGTTAAGAAAGTAACACAAGTTGTTGATTTTAAAGCATCTACATCTGGATTACTTTGAAAATAAAAACTAGGTTGAGGACAAGTGAAAAAGGCTTCAACATTGGCAGATGATCCTTTCAAATAGTATGAAATAAGGTCATTTGACCAAGCTGTCTTATTTGGGTCTAAAATACTCAGTCATGATGTAATACAATTTGAGTCTCTTTGAAGATGAAGAGACTTCTAAAATAGATTCCTTTTTTCCCATCACTCTACTGATCCTCCATTTTGCTGATCCTCCATTTTGCTGATCCTCCATTTTTTCCCACCGTTATGTACCCCATGGCTTAGGTCAGAAACATAGAAAGCAGACTGATTCCTCCCTTTTTTCATATTAGCATTTAATTTATGAGCAAACCTACTGCTGTGGATTCCAAAAGAGAATGAGAATAAAACTTGTGCCTGCTACTTAACCAATTCTGCACTTTCCTTGGTTAGTCTGAGATGATATGAGCATTCTTTTTACAGTGGTCCCTTTCCATATTCAGCTCATAAGAGAAATCAGGGAAGGATTACTAAACTCTCTGTCTCGATAACCTGGACAAAGGGCACTTGGAGCTCTCAAAAATGCATTATTCCAAGCATCGGCCAGCCCAAGGAAAGCTGGCTTTGCAGTTGGCATGGAAGCCCAAACAACAGCAAAACTAGATTAATGAATGATTTCCATACTGCATTATTAAGATGACCACAAGTTCCATTAACTTTTTTTTTTTTTTAACCTTCCCATACATTGTCTGTTGTCATGGAAACACAGCTTCTGTTAAGCTGGCTATAAAAAAAACTTAATGAATGGTGACCCTTCTAGCTAAATGTCAGCTAATGAGCATTAGAAATATGGGCTTCTTTAATTTCAAATAAAGCTCTTGCCTAATATTTTTCCTAGGGAGTTAAAAACCATGTCTGCCTGTCTTATAGGTAAGGCCTGAATCTATTTCCAACACCACTTTCAGTCATATATTTACTTTTTTTCTAATTGCAAGTTTGTCCTTTCTTTCTGGGAAATAATTCACAGTCATCAGGAATGACAGGATTGTAGCTACGAGAATGATAAGTCATTAAATGCTCTTGGAGAATACTATTAAAGTGGCAAGGACATTTTGAATGTACATTTTCCAGAAGATTGGTTCCCTGATTTGTTTTCTTATAGGTATGTGTCATTGTTGGTAATTACAGCATGTTTAGTGTCACAGATGGTACCTTACTAAGTATATTTTCAATGAAGCGAGATGCTTCCATGCAGGAGAAACATGTTGCTGGTTAATCTTGTATCATGTAAGATCAGGCTATGGAAGCACATGGAATTGTCATAAGAATTTTAAAATAATTTTATTCTTTAATTACCCAAATAATGCTATTTCATTGTAGAAAGGTAGAAAATATAAATAAGAAAACAGAAGATAAAAATAATTCACGGTTTACCGCTCAGAATTAAGCAATGTTAACATTTAGAAATATAGCCTTCTACTGTCTGTCTGCCTACTTATTTCCCTTTCTCCCTTCCTATTTATCATCCACTTATCTTTTATCTGTATTTATATGTGTACATACATAGAATATATATGTACGTATTTAAGACAAACATAGGCTCATGCTACACATACATAATATTGTGTAAACTGCTTTAGACATTCTACAACAAACTGCAGAAATCTTTTCATGTCAATAAATACACATTTATAACAATGTATTTTAATAGCTATACTGTCTTTTATAATGTGTATAGTAAAACTTACTTAACTAGATCCATAAAAATAGAAAAATTGGGTCAAAGGACGTGAGTACTCTGAAGGCTTTTCATACGGATTGCCATATTAGAGACAGAGGACTTTAAAACTCATGGTTCCCGTTGCTCCTGGTTCCCATTGCTTGCCATGCAAGCCTTATTGAAGACTGAAACTAAAAGAAAAATGTGCAACCCAATATACACTAACCAAAGTATTGTCTCATATTTTGAACCAAGCAGAAAAGTTAATAAAAGCTTTACAATCAAAAACATGACTATATATTAGGCCCCTTGTTGCCCAATCTGTTGACAGGCTGTTGGTGGGATCAACCCTAGCAGATCCGCCTGCTGGTGGGCACAGATTGTGTCACCAGGCCAGGAACTGAGGGCGATTGGATAGGACTGATCCCATTGCACAACAATGCGGAGTCATATAACAAACAGACAGCAGCCTATCCTTATTTAAAACTTTGACATTTTGTTTATCATAGGTATTTTTGCATTAATTTTGATTTTGAAAAATTGCTTCAAATACTATCTTGTTTTAGTGTAAACTTAATGTTTGTGTTTAAAGCAAGTGCCTCACTCACCTCACCCGCGCCCTGGCTCTGCTGCTCCCAAAGAGAATGACGGAATTGTTGGCTGACAGACATTTTCTGATGCCTGTAAAGCAGCTGTGATCAGGTGAGGTCTTAGTGACACCCAGGGACTGTAAGGCTTGAAATAGATCGGGCCATGAAAACCTGGCAATTAAATGTCTAATATTCCCAGGAAGTTAATAGGATGACTTTAAGAATTTTCCCTGCTTTCTAGAAAAGATATTGCTATGGACTTAATATTTGTGCTCCCTCAAAATTCATGTGTTGAAGCCTAAACCCCAGTATGATAGTATTGGGAGGTGGGGCCTTTGAGAGGTAATTAGGTCGTGAGAGTGAAGCCCCATGATGGAGTTAGTGCCCTTATGAAAAGAGGAGGAGACATGGGATCTCTCTGTCTTTCTGCCATGTGAGGATACAGAGAAAAGATGGCCTTCTGCAACCTGCAAGAGGGCCCTTGCCAGAACCCGACCATGCTGGCACCCAGATCTGAGACTTCCAGCTTTCAGAACAGTAAGAAATAAATTCCTGTGGAGAAGTGAACAATTCATGACCTACCTAACCCTCTAAAAATAAATTAAAAACTAAACAAGAATAACATTGGGCCCGTCAAACCAACAACCAGTTTGCAATGCCTGGTAGACACTCGCCACTCTTCAGGACTGTGTTTATCTGGGAAGAGTACAGTTATGAAACAAGACTTGGTCACTTGAAAAATCATGTTCCTGAAGAAGCTGTTTAACTAGGGCCTCTTATAAATCGGAATGATTACTGGGTGTGGCAGGAACTAAGTACTCATTAGCTCACCATGGGAGCAAATTCATGTTTAAACTATAGATATGAAGATGGATATTTCATTTTATACTTAGAAGTTAAAAAAAAAAAACATATCTTTCTCTTGGAATTAAAAAAAAGCACAGGAGGAAGAATTACGTGTTAAAAAATTTTTCTCTTCTACTGTGTTGGGAAAAAAAGACCCAGGGTAGAAACAAAAGGAGGAATATTTGTGTCTTCCTTTCTCTACCCTGCCCTCTTTCTTCCCCTTCTTCCTTTAGTAAGTAAAATAAGGGAAGAGGGAGACCTGAACATAGAGAAACTAGAATGTTTATTAAGCAAGGGGAAACATGGGGAGGCAGTGCCTCTGCCCCAGCTTCAACAGCAGCAAGGTTCAGTGAAGGCCGTAACATCACCTCCACCTGGGGTGGGCACAGAGCCTCTGCCTGGGCATCGGAGGGCACCAATACTATTCTGCAGTGCTGCCTTTGCTGTCTTTTGGACCTCCTGCCTCTGGGCCACCCTGCCAGCCTCCACCTGTGAATCCTGCCTTTCTCTCCCTGATTTAGCCCACCCTGTCTTCTTTGATGACTCTTGCTAGAGGATAAATCCCATAGCATGGGATTTTTATACCCTAGTTACCTGAGATTGTCTGAAAATAGCAGGCAAATAGTGAACAAATGTGTACATGGATGGATGAATAAATGGGTGAGTGAATTTCTTATTCTTGTCTATCAGTCTCTACCTTCTCTCCCTTCCTTTGGCTTTGCAAACTTCCCATAGGAATACCAAGATGCAACTCAGGCCCCTTGTCCAAGAAATCTCCTTGTCCAAGAGAAGAGGTATTTTCCTGAAAACTCAGCACTCTCACTTATCATACCTGATGAACTTGGGGGCAATAATTGCCACATGAACCTGACAAGTGTTATTCATTCAATAAATGGCAGCTGAGGAATCCAGCCACAATGACCTCCTTGTCGCTCTGTCTACTCCACTTCTGACTTTGCATCATTGGCTGCCATCTTCATCCTCATCTTTGCTCGTGCTGTTCCCTCTGCTTGCAACGCTCTTCCCCAGATATCCACCTGGCACTTCCAGGTCTTTTCTCAAATACCACCTTCTCCTTGAACCTTTCATGACTAGCTCAATCACTATTTTCTATCACCCTTTCTTGTGATAGTATTTCAAATAGAGAAATGCCTTATCTCTATGTAAACTACTATATCTTTTACTCAATTATTTTATTTTCCTGTATTTCATCACTAGAATATAAGCTTCATGAAAGTAAGAACTTTCCCTGTCTCTTTTATATCTCCAGCTCTTAAGATACTTCTTGGGATCCAGTAGGATCTCAATAAATGGCAAATAAAAACTTTTTTCCTCAAAATTACAACCACATATTTTATTTTAAGCCTTTTTACTTGCTCCTTGAATTTAGCACATACTTTTTGACCTTGTCACTTTAAAATTGGTTCCCCCTAACTACAGCATTTATCCGTGGACCACTGTCCTGTAACGTTCCTCAGCAGGGGATGTCTGTCACTTTTGCCCACCCAGTATCTTTTCACATTCCTCTGGTAACAGACTACCTTGTCCCTATTCCATTTAGTTTCAGTGGAGCTGAAACCTCATTCCTCTCATCTCGCCCTCAGTATAGAACAGATACAAAACCAGGCCTGGCCATCAGACCACCATGTATCTTGACTGTGGTGACAGGTTTAAGCACAGGCATGTGACTTAAGCCATGTTCTCCCCTGGAGTTTTCTGCCAGAGCTAGCAGAAAAAGCACCTTCATTCTGGTAGGATCTCTAAACAAGTGGATGTGAGTCTCCTTTGATAATGGCTGTTTGCTGACCACGTGGAGAGAGCCTGCCGAAGAAAGGCAAGGATGCAAAGTCCAATAGACCTAACAATGCCTGAAGTGAGTACTGTCATTAAACTTTTCAGTTAAGTGTGTTAATACCCTTTTTTGCTTAAACTTGCTTGAACTGTACTTATGTCATGTACTACTTAAAAGATTCCAGGCATATCAGCCCCTCCATGCTTGCCCCAGACCTAATAACCCCCTACACATATGTCATCCTCCAGGCAATGCTCCCATCCAGTTGGTCTGGGATTTGGGCCCTTGGACATTTCCACAGTGTCTGTGGCATAAGCACGACAATTTGTTGTCTAACGTGTATAGCATATCCTCATCCCCACCCCCCACAGGTCGATAAGGTATTTTCAGGATTTAACCTACAAACAGAAAATGCTGAAGAACAACACCATTGTGTCTACAGAGGAAGGAACACATGGCAGCATACAGCTAAGGTTGGAACTGAGGCTGTGTTACCAGTAATGCTTTTTCCATCCCCTAACTTTGAGTGAAAGTCATGAAGCACATTTAATTCTCTTCTTCTAAGAAGAGGATATTGGATGCGATCTAATCTTGAAATCATAGGTGTCTCCTTCAAAAACCTAACCTTGTTTTACATCAGAACAGCATATGGTATGAAAGTAATTACACATTTTAATGAACACGAATCCTTCCCTGTAAGCAAACTGTTAAACAAGTATTTTTAAATATTTACTATGTATATATTACTGTCATGATACAATAGATTGGGTGTTTAATAAAATGAAAATTAGTATAGTTTTGTTGCCTAGAGTAGAAAACACTGTATATCTATGTTGGAGCTATCACATCATGCTGTGTGTTATGAAGTCCAAGCCCTCATCCACTGCTTTAAAGCCATGACCAGGGCAACTCAGATGAACTCACTCCTTCTATTTAAAGTGCTCAATTTTTGTTTTTTGGCTACTCCACAGGAGCCTAGGAGCTATTCCAGGTTCAAGACATCATCATTTGATTCCATAAGAATTTATCAAACATTTGTACTGCTCTAGACATAGGAGATAACAAAAGGAACAAGGCATTGTTGTATAATTAAGGGTGTTAACATGAAACAAGGGAAGTGCAAGGTTATGATGAGTACTGTAGGGGAAAAACCAGTGCTGGAGAACCACGCAAAGGTGTACCTACACTGTGCAGAGAATAAGAAAGGCTTCCTAGAGGAGAAAAAGTCAGAAAGTCTGGGCCGGCCCCGTGGCTCACTAGGGAGAGTGCGGTGCTGGTAGTGCCAAGGCTGCGGGTTCGGATCCTAAATAGGGATGGCCGGTGAGCTCACTGGCCGAGCTGAGTGTGGTGCAGACCACACTGTGCCGAGGGTTATGATCCCCTTACCAGTCAAAAAAAAAAAAAAAAAAAAAGAAAGTCTTAAGAGATGTGGAAGAGTTTGTCACATGAAGAGTAGGAAATAGATATCCCAGCTAGAGAGACCACCCTTACACAGGCCCAAAGATACAGAAGAGCAAGATCTGATTGGGAATGGCAGGAAGTCTAATCTGATTGGGAATGGCAGGAAGTCTACATGTCTAGAGATTAGAGTACAAAGGATGCATGGCTTTGTATGCAGAAGAAGCTGGGAAAAAAATATTAGAGATATTTGTCAAGAATTTAGAAGGCAAGGGGTCTGGATGGTTAGCTCAATTGGTTAAGTGCAGCCTTGCAACACCAAGGTCAAGGGTTTGGATCCTGGTACTGGCCAGCCACCAAAACAAACAAAAAAAAAGTTTGAAGCCTAACTAAGGAGTCCAAACTAGTATATAGAGAGTGCTATTCAGGAACTCAGCTACTAGGACCTGTCTGGGATAGAATTCAAGGGGTAAACTTTGATGGAAAATAAAATACATCTTTATTTTTATGGATTATTATGTGAAATTTAGTGTTTCCTTTAATTACAAATGTAGCTAACAAACCACAGTGGTACTAGCAGTACCTGTGACTAAACCTAGGAGGCTAAAGTTACTCTTTAGATGAGAGATGATGTGGAATGAACAGAATCATTGAAAATAAAAGTTGAGAAGAAGCCTGTGGGAAGAAGTGGGAAAGAGAAAGATGAGGAAGTGGAAACAGCAGGTGCAAAGTCCTAAAGTGGGCGAGAGCTGGCTGTGTCCCAGGAAGCAGAAGGGCAGAGTAGCTAGAAGGTGGTGAGTAACAGGGAAGGGAGACAGTTGAGACTGTCAGGAAAGGGCCAGCTCAACCGGTCATCACAGCCTTGATAAGGAGGGTGGACCTCACCCTACATAGAATAGAAAGCCACTTAAGAACTTTAATCAGGGGAGTCAATGTGATCTGATTTATCTCATAGAGGGAACTCTGGTTGTTGTGTAAAGAGAGAACTGAGACAATAAAAGAATGGAAGTGGGAGACCAACAGAGAGATGATGGTGGTAGCTGGAACAGGAGCGATGGTGATAGAGAAAGAGGGAGGAGGCTAAATATTGTATGATGGTTAATTTTACGAGTCAATTTGACTGGGCTACAGTGCCCAGATAATTGTTCAGACGTTATTCTGGGTGTTTCTGTGATGGTGTTTTTGGATGAGACGGTGGACTTTGAGTAAAGCAGATCGCCCTCCATAATATGGGCTGGCCTCTTCCCATTGGTTAAAGGCCTGAATAGAACAAAAAGACTGAGCCTCCTCTGAGTAAGAGAATATACGCTAGCAGACAGCATCAGACTCCAGCTGGCATATGGGCACTTCTGAATCTGTAGCCTGCTGGCCCACTCTGCAGGACTGAGACTTAGCCTCTGTAATCATGTGAGCCATATACTGATAATAAATCTCTTTCTTTCTATATATACACACATCTGAATCGGTTCTGTTTTTCTGGAAAACCCATATGGTATACATGTTCAGGTAGACTTGACAAGGATTGCTGATAGACTGTGTCTGAAGAATGAGAGAAAGGAAAATATAAAGAACATTTCTCAAACACTTGGCATAAGCAACTACAATACAATACCATATGATACAATACAATGGTGCTATTTACTGGGAAAGCAAAGAGTAAGGGAGAAACAGTTCTGAAAGATTAAATGAATTCGTCTTGAATTTTATCATAGTCTGTTCAGGCTGCTGTAACAAAATACCTTAGACTGGGTAATTTATAAACAACAGAAATTCATTGTTTATAGTTCTGGAGGCTGGGAAGTCCAAGATCAAGGTGCTAACAAGTTTGGTGTCTGGTGAGGGCTCACTCTTTCCTTCAACAATGGTGCCTTTCCACTGTGTCCTAACATGGCAGAAGAGAAGCACCCTTGGGCCTCTTTTATAAGGGCACAAACTCCACTCATGAAGGTGAAGTCCTTATGACATAATCATCTCCCAAAGGCCCTACCTCTAAATACCATTGCATTGGGAGTTAGGTTTCAACATAAGAATTTTGAACATTTAAACTGTAGCATTTAGACTGTAGCATTCCATCCCTGGTGCTCCAAAATTTATGTCCTTCTCATGTGCAAAATACATTCATTCCATCTCAATAGCCCCAAAAGTCTTAAGTCATTCCAGCATCAACTAAAAGTCTGAAGTCCAGAGTAGTATCTAAATATCATCTAAATCAGATACAGGTGAGACTTAAGGTACAATTTATCCTTAGGCAAGTTTCCTCCAGCTGTGAGCCCATGAACTCAATTAAGTTATGTTCTTGCACAATACAATGGTGGAACAAGCATAGGAGGGTAGACATTCTCATTCCAAAAGGGAGAAATAGGAAAGGAAAAAAAAAAAAAGGGTACCAATTAAGTCCAAAACCCAACAGGGCAAACAACATTAAATCTAAGACTCTAGAATAATTGTATTTGACTCAATGTTTTGTCTCCTGGATGCACTGGTGCAGGGATTGGGCCCTCAAAGTTTGGCCCTCTCGCCATAGCTTTGCTGGGTGCAGCCATCATCACAGCTCTAACAAGTTGGAGTCACGTGCCTTCACCTCTCCCAGGTTGGAGTTGCACACTTGGGATCTCAAGAGTAGCCTAGCTCCTATGACTCCTCTAGGCATTTCTCTCTGCAGTGGTCATGGCCCTGAGGCTCTCAGAGGCATCCTTTGAAATCTAGGTGGAGACAGCCATGCCCACACAGCTCATGCATTCTATGTGTTCATGGAGATAGCAATATACAGATGCTGCCAAGGTTTACTACTTGTGCTCTCTGAAGAAGAGGTCACTGCTACTCCTGAGCCTACTGGAGTGACACCTGGGACAACTGAGGCACACTATGCCAGAATACAGGGAGCAGAGTTTTGAGACACCACCAAGGTTGACAAGTGCCAAGGTTGCTCAGGTGCCCGAAGCCCCCATTTTGACATAATTCTATTCCCAAGCCTTGGCACTCTGGGCTTGTGATGGGAGTAGCAGCCTTGATGATCCATGAAATAAATGCCTTTGGGGTGATTCTTCCATTGTCTTGATAAATACCACCTGGCTACCACTGAGCCATACCAATCTCCTTATCAATCTGTTGCTCTGTTGCTCGGCCACACCTGTGAAAAAGAAGGTTTTTTGTTTTTTGGGGTTTTTTAAATTTAATTTTTAGAAGAAAAAGTAGAAGCCTTGCAAAAAATTCTTTAGCTTTTGGGGAGAAAATTTATCTAAAATTATAACGTACTTTAATGTGCTTCTGCAATTTCAACTTGACATTGAAAAGTATTTATTAGATGATCACCATCAAGTAAACATTTAATTTATTCTCTAGAGAACAGTTGGAAGAAAGATATGTCTAAAAAAAAAAAATGTTTTCAAAGGTTATAAAAAAGGGAATGCTGACAAAAGATAACAGGGCATTCTCACAGGGAGTGCCCTACACAATAATTTAATTTCTTAAAATAGCTGAGAAGAACATCTTTTACCCTAATTTTTGCCTGCAAATACTAATAGGGCCAAGCTCTTCCAATAAGCGGCCAAGCATGAAAAATTATTTAAAATTTTAAACCTGCTGTTTTATACTATGCACCTTATTTTTCTATTAGGCTACCAAACCTTTAAATCTAACTACCCAGCACTGTAGCTCATACACAGCTAGTATTATAAATGTTCCCTATTTCTTGAAAGTTAGAATTGCTGAAAAGAATTAGAGGATATTTTCAAAATAAATCATCCCAAAGAAATGATAAATTTTTGTGATAATGAATGTGTAATTACCCAGATTTGATCATCTCACATTGTATACATATATTTAAATATAACCCTGTACCCTATAAATATGTACAATTAATACATGTCAATTAAGCAAACAAACAAACAAACAAACAAATAAATAGATAAATAAATAAATGAAGAAACAGATAAATGTACTGAAATAAAGGACAGAAAGACAGTGAACTATAAAATAACTTATATCTATTATGTTCAAGTACATTATTCTTTACAACATGGCCAGGCTGAATAATTCTCAAATCTTAAGTTCTTCTTCCCTTTATTTATATATTCTGTCTTTAAATTGTTTCTCTCTTCTCATATTTTATTATAGGCAGTCAAGAGAAACCAGCCATACCCTCAACACTTAGGTATTTTTTCCACCTAATATTCAATTTTATTGCACACAAGCTCTACCTTCCACAAAACACTAGAACATTAACACAATTCAGCCAAGTTTTTTGCCACTTCTTAGCAAGGATCACCTTTCCTCCAGTTTCCAATAACCTGTTTCTTATTTCTGTATGAGACTTCATCAGGTTGGCCTTTACTGTTTATATTTCTATGAATATTTTGGTCATGACCACTGTGTAAATCTCTTAGATGATTTAAGACTTTCTCTTCTTCTGAGCTCTCACCAGAATTGCCCTTGGTCCATTCAAGGTAATACAGGCTTTTTCTATTATGCACTTCAAAATTCTTCCAGCCTCTATTCATTACCCAGTTCCAAAGCTGCTTCCACACTTTTAGGTATGTGTTACAGCAGCACTTCACTCCTGGTACCAATTTCTTTCTCATTCCTTTCTTGCTGCTTTAACAAACTACCTTAGACTAGATAATTTATAAACAACAGAAAGTTATTCCTCACAGTTCTAAAGACTGGGAAGTCCAAGATCAAGATGTCATCGATAGCACTTTCTTGCTGCATCCTTACATGGTGGAAGGGGGAAATGAGCTCCCTTGAGCCTCTTTTATAAGGTTACTAATCGTGCTCATTACCTAATTACCTTCCAAAGGCCCCATCTCTTAATACTATGTATATATAAATTTGGGGGGAACACAAACATAAATAATAGCTTATTTTAGAAAATAAATAAATAAATAAATAAAGGAGCATTATAACATTGGGTATATATATTTTTTGAAGATGAAATTGTAGTAATATTAACATATGAATAATCCACATTTTAGGAATCCAGGAAATGTATAATAAGATGTACATAGGAAGTCCCTGGTTCTCAGTTCCTCTGTGTATCTTTCTCAGATATATTAGAAAGAACTTTTTTTTTTTTCTGTTCTCTGTGTGAATTCACAATTGACACCATCCCTCCATTGCTCAAGACTCTAAAAATCTCTCACTGGATAATGTTTCAAACATCACCAACCTAGATTACAGGCCATCTTTCAGGTTTATTGCAACTACCTGACATACAGTTAAAATGCAATTTCTTAGAAAACTTGAGAAAATATAATGGCATCTGGAAAATGGCACCACCCTCCATGTCTTTGGCATCCTGCCTGCTAAATCTTCTTTAATATGGGTCAGCACTTAACTGAGAACATTCCGAAGTTATGCAAGTAAGAGCAAACTGAATCATGCATCATTGACAAAATTTCCCGACCATTTCTAATTGCTTGGTCTTTATTTCATATTTCATCACTAGTAAAAGAAATGACAGCTGGATTTTCCACTGATGGATAAAATGTATAATGTTGACCACTGGAGAAAAGAAAAGAACATTTTCTGACTGGAATGACCAAAGTAAGTAGTTAAGAGAGTGAGCAGAGTATAAACCCAGATTCTCTGATACATGTATTAATATTTTATATTTATTCTTTTATCATCTCTTTTTATAAGTTAAGTCGGCTCATTTAGCAAATGAAAATGGAAATTTGAAAAAAAGAACAGAAATCTTTTCTTACATTTCTGTGAAAAGCTAAAATAAGGGCACATCTGCAGGGAAGTGCTGAACCATCATTATTATAAGTAGCCTTCCCTTTACTATAATTCCAGCTTCAGGCTTACACCTTTAGAAACAACCACGCTGCAGTCTTCCTTCTGCCTTTGTCAGCGCCAAGCAGAGCTCAGCTGCCATTTGCTGAAGATGTGTAAGAAAAACAGCTTTGCCCTACTCCCTTCACATTGACCTCAGCTCTGCCAAGATGGGGAGATACAAGCAGCTATAAGGTCCTTGATTAGACCAGGCAATGTTCCTCTCCTCCAGACAGCCACCTTCTTTGGAAATTTGTCATGCAGAGGACTCTTGAGAACTAATGCAGAGAAGAATTTGTCAGAATTTGGTGATAGATTGGCAATAGGATGTAAAGGGGGAAAGAGAGAAATTGAGGGTGGTTGCAGGGTTATAAGTCTGAGACTTTAGAAGGATGCTGGTGGCAAGGAAGACAGATGAAAATGTGTGATTGCGAGGATATTTGACATTAGATAAACAGCTTGGCTGTTTGCCTCTTTAAGCCCCATTTATTACTACTTAGACTGAATTGATTTCTGCATGGCAAATATTGACTCATCTTTCAAAAGCCCCAGCTAAAATGTCACCTCCGTGGAGAAGCCTTTCAGATACTCCCCAGGCATTTAGTCGCCTCTGCAGGGTCCACAGAGTACACAGTGCTCACACTGTTCCTGCTGCTATGATAATATTTCCCGTGCTGTAATTTGCTGCTTACATATTTTCTATCTCTGACCAATGCATCAACACAGCATGGTGGAAAAAGCACTACTTTTGGAGTAGAAAGGCCTGGTTTTATTTGAAGCTCTATCACCACAACACTGTGAGCTTAGAAATGACTAGGTTACATGTAGCATTGAGACATAAATAGCAATTATATAGGATTGTGGTGAAATACCCCAGAGCTTGGCACATATGTGGAATTGAATTCATGTTCTTCTTTCTTTTCTCTTTCTTTATCTTGTCAAGTCTATGTGCTCCTTGAAGGTAGGGATTGGGTTATTGGATCCCTGGTTCCTGGCACAGTGTAAGTACTCCATAAACATTTCTTGAATGAATGAGTTGGTCCACTACCTATGTCCCTTGACTCTATGAAGTCACTTCTTATTACAGTCAATGTGTGGTCTTTATTTGTCCATCTCCTTCATCAGTAGGCTGTGAGCTGCTCATAGCACCGTACCACCAGAACACTCCTACTTACACCCCACATTGTCATGGCCCTCTGCCTTCTGGGCACATGGTGGGATTGTACTTCTTGTTTTCCTTGTATCTGTGTGGAACTGTATGACTAGTTCTAGCCATTGAATTGTAAGTAGCAGTGATCTCTGGCATGATCAAGTATGTGCCCATGTGAGACCCTCAGATTCTCTTTCTGTCTGTCACTGTAACTAGAAATTGCAAGATGGGGGTTGGCCAATAGCTTGAGTCCCTGAGAGATGGCAGTGAGCAGAGCTCCCATTCCTTACCCCAAATCTAGAGGGGACAAATGAAATAATCAAGAGTAAACCTTAGTCGATTTATAAGTCACTGACATTTGGGGGATGTTCATTATCGCAGCCTACTTTCACTTTTCTTGACTGATCTAGGCAGCAATGAACAAAATGTCTAGCATCACGAGTACATTCAAGAAAGGGAAGTTTTGTGTTGGCCCCGTGCCTCACTCGGGAGAGTGCGGCGCTGGTAGCGCTGAGGCCTCGGGTTCGGATCCTACATAGGGATGGCCGGTGCACTCACTGGCTGAGTGTGGTGCAGACGATCCCCTTACCGGTCAAAAAAATAAAAAAATAAAAAATAAAATAAAATAAAAAAGAAAGGGAAGTTATCAGAGGCATGTTCAATAAACTAATTTAATAGTATTTTACTACTTAAGAAGCATTTTCAGGAATATTATATCATTAACATTGCACAATCCCATGTGGTGGACAGAAGAGAAATATTAACCTCATTTTATAGATGGGACAACTAAAATGAGCAATTGTTCTTTATGAGAATTTCAGCAAGTCATGAAAACACTTTCAGAGTCAGGACTAGAACCCATTATTTTTGTCTTACAGATAGACAACTTTTTTGACAAAACCATACAGGAAACACTGGAAACATAAAATCTGCATTAATGAAACTCCTACTCTTGGGAAGCCTACAATTTACTTGGGAGTGAAAATGCCTGAGATGGCTATGAAACAGCAATGCAAGGTGTGGTTTTGTTTAGGTTCTAAGGCAGAGGTGTAAGTGAATGAGCTGTAGGAGATCATAAACAGGCAAGATTAATTTGTGATAAAATAGTTGGGCAGGAGTCTTCATAAAAAGATGGGATTTGAGATAAAGTATATAGCATTATATTTGAAGAACTTTCTCTGATAAAAGTAGAAATTGTACCAAACAATTCATTAATTCTTACTCATATTCCAGGAGTCAGTTCAAACACCCCCACCTTTGAGAGGTCTTGCCCGATTCCCCCAACTGCTTTAGGGCTCCTCCTACATGCATCTTGCCCTGGCATTCAACTTCTATGCAACACTACCCTGTGTTATAATCACCCATTTAGTTTTCTACCTTCCCCACTAGACACTAAGACACTAAGGACAGAGACCATGTCTTTTTTGCACAACCAGCATCTAGCACTATGGCAGACAATTAAGTATGTATGCAATAATATTTGTGAGTAGAAGTTGCAGTATTTTTCAATGGCTCAAAGAAAATTCTATAATCTGGAGAATCCAGATTAACTGATTCCAACACATCTTGGTCAGTGCCTTCACCATCTCTGCCTTCAAGTATTTTATATAGCGAATATCAGAGGAAAATATTTCTCACTCTTTCTGCTCCACCAATGCCAAATTTCAAAGGAGATAACCAACTGGGCTCTGAGGCAATAATAAAAAAACATGAATGGTCTGAAACTCAAAAGTCATTTTTAATATTTTCAAAAATTTTAACATTTACTTGTACGTATTTGTGAGGTGCAGTGTGTTGTTTCAATGCACGCATATACTGCATGATGATTCACTTTGAGTACGTAGCACAGTTTTGTACCTGTTAGTCTACCACTTCTCCTCCCTGCACCCCCTACCCCTGGAAATCTACTCTCTACTTCGATGAGAACCACATATTTTTTTTTTTTTTAGATTCCACATATGAGTGAGATCACTCAGTATTTGAAATCATGTTTATATTTTGTGAAGGTAACTCAAGAAAGGGAAAGAAAAAAGCCATATTTTCCTGCCAGGCCAGAGGGTAGAAGGTATTGCCTGTTATACACCAACTGACTTAACTGGTCTTGACAGGGCATGGGCCATTAATGAAGGCTTTCTAGCCTGTCACATGCATGTGCCGGCTTAAAAGCCCTATTCCCCCGGGGCCATTAGGAAGAGGACTGAGTCTGTTACAACATATGCATCTGTTGGGCAGACTGGCTGATTACTACTGGAAAAGCCATGAACCTGGCTGCTGACTTGACTGACGGGGACGAGGCCTCGCACAGCTGTAGTTTGAAAAGAAGTTGGGAGTAGAAAACAGTTTCTCTTAAGGTAGAAAAATAATGTGGAAGGGGAATACATAATAATAGGAAAAAACATGTAATAAGTGATTAGTCTATGCTCTGAGATTTATGTGCTTTGCCGTATGTAATTCTCATCTACTACAGTGAGCACTCTATCACAGTCTCCCTGATCCTCAATTTCTTCATCTTGACATTGAGATAAAATATCTTCCAGGTAGTGCAGTCAATGTGAGCAACCAGATTCCAGCCAGAACTCTTGGACTAGAAAGTTTTATCTTTAACCACTGTGATATATGTCCTCCGTGCCTTTTTGTGGTGATAGGCACAATTAGCTTGGAGATCTGAAAAGAACTGGCCGAGAGAGAGAAGGCTAGAGAGGAAATTTGAGATTTCATTGTGGTGAGAAGCATTTTATTTTATATCGGCCTGTTTTGCTCTGAAATTGCCTTAGTACCTCTGAGCATTTCACTATTCAGCCTCTTTCTCCATTTATAGAAGAGTGTATAAGATTTAATGGAGTCCCTTGGCTTTTCCCTTTGAAATATTCATGGGCCTTCAGCGGTTTTTTTCATGCTCACCTTCTCCTGCATTAGGGAAGAAAGCTTGGAAGAGCTGAAGGAGAGGAAGCGGTGCTGGAGGCGGATGTGTGCGTGTGTGGTGGGCACTTACTCCCAGCTCTGGGAGAGGAAAGAAAGTACTCGGTCCCCAAGGAGCGTGTCTACTTTCCCTAGATCTGAAAGAAACAGAGTGCAGAAACGGCACATTCTGGGAAAAAGGGATTTGACCATGCCATTTCTTAGCCTGTGTCTGCTCTCTCCATTAGTTAAGAATCTGCCCAAGCACAAAAAAATAAGAGAAATTGCCTCTGTGGAAGGGCTTGGTGAAAGGTCAGCAAACAAGAACGCAGCTTTAATTGATCTCACACTTCTCAAACAGCGATCACCTCCTTTGGGCCCCTGCTCCAGCTTCTTACCCCCCACCCAGTGTCTTTCTCTGCTGTCGTCCAGCTGCCCTGCTCCCTCTCAATCATTGGAGAAATAGCAAATACAGCAGGACTCCTCAGTGAATTTAATCCTGGTTTACTAAAATGAAAACAATATATATATGTTTTTATTTAACAGTGGCTTACTTACCTCACATGAATCCCCTTTCTAGAGAAGTCTGTATTTTCTAATAGCTATCCTATACTGAGCGCCTATTATGTACTAGGTATCATAACAATCTTGTCAAGTAAATATAATCAACTTTTGGAGATGAGGAAACTGAGGCTCAGAAAAATCAAATCAATCTCAGCCTCTATTGGAAGATCTGAACTTTGAACCCCACACTGGTTCGAAAGCCCAAGCTGTCTTCACTTTTCTACCTCTCTTGCTAAAGGAAATTTGAGAGTTCCAACCCTTCACACCATAAAAAAAAAATTAATAAACAAAAAAATTGTTTTTCAAGCAAAATGGAGCTACTCTAATTTTAAGTTTGGGGTGATCCTTGAATAACCCAATCAGAACAATAACTTAAAAATAAATTAAGAGCATAAACTAAATAAAGACCATAATAATTTCTCCTTGTAAGGTTATATAAATATATGTAATCAGACTATAAATCATGTTAAATGGAAGAATTCCTAGGGGAAGAAACTATTAAATTGCATTGATGTGTACAAAGGAAAAGCTAGACAAAACATAGACATGCAATAAGCAAGCAAGATAGGAAAAGAGAACCTTATAAAAATGAGATTAGTCATTAATACTGTTTCTTTAAGCCCTGAAACTTGTCCTCCCTTCTCCTAGGAATTCTTTTACTTAACATAACCTATAGTCAGATCATATGATATCAATACAATATCTCTATTCACTGAATAAATATTTACTTAGCAATGATAAGTAACATTTATTAAGTAATATTATGTTCTGGGCACTGATCTAAGTGTTTTAAACGTATTGCAACATTTAATTCTCAGAATGATATGACATAGATATTATTTTTATTTCCACTTATAGATGAGCACACAAAGACAGAGAGAGGTTATATAACTTGCTCAAGGTCACCCAGAAAGTGGCAGAAACACAAACCAAAGTCAAGAAGTCCATTTCCAGATCCCAATCTCTAATCCACCACCCTATACTACTTCTCAACTAAGACTCAGGCTCTGAGCTAGGCCACAAGATGGTAAAGATACATGCAGCACTCTTCTCAGTATCTTACAGTCTCTCAGGAAATGAAGCTTGGTTCCAGACCTCTCCCTTATGACCTCTGACAAAAGACCTTCAAATATCCAGTGCTATGTTGATATGTCAGTAAAGACAGACTCCAGAAGCCCCCCCCCCAAAAACTGTTTATTTCCCAGTAAACAGCTAATGTTGAATTACTGTAGAATTACTTGGGCAAACGATGTCAAATAAGTATAAAAGATTATGAAAACATTTTACACTATTCTCCTGTAACAAACTTCCTAAGGTAGAAAGGTAAAAATTGACATTAGATCTAGAAATGAGCTCTGATTTTATCTGAAAAACCATTTGGCTCACTTGCCTTGATATGCTGAAAAGGCAGTTCTGCCCAGCCATATAAAAACAGAACTTTTCTTCCTCAGTTCTGTAAGGAGGGGGTAGGGCCCCTGCTTTAACCACGAGATAAGAGATGCAGGGATGAGAAACGGCACCGCAGATTAAATGAGCTGGTGCAGGATCAGAATCATAGTTCTTATCCTCATTGCTCCTTTTTTTTTTTTTTTTTTCCTTTTATAAGATTTAACTTTCTTGCAGAGGCTTTAAAACACAAACTCATCCTAGCTGGGATAGAGGTTTGGTAGTCTTCCTTGAAACCTCAATTAACTAGATCACCAGGCAGTTCCTACCCAAAGGTCAGACGAATATATCCTGCGGTTTCCCATCTATAAGGCCTGAGTAGAGCTGAACATAAGCGTCCAGCGTAAACTGCATATACCCTACTGTGTCAGAATCGGATAAAATAAATCAGGATTAGGGTCCAAGAGAGGGCTGTGAAATCTAAATGAAACTCAATCTCGAATGCCACCTCTTCTTTTATAAAATACCTTCATCTCACGTAATCAGCACATTTGCACTTGTCATACAACCTCACTGCTGAACTGGTAATCACCTCATCTTCTGCTGCTCATTTAAGTTAAAATATTTACCTGCAAATGTACCTGAAGCCTGTCCTTATATATCATTAGCAACTGTTGTGTCATCCTCTGGTATTCCTTCAGTCTTTTGTTTCCAGTAAAATGTAGCTAATACTACATATTTCATCAGATTACTGTTACAATTACATGAAATAATTTATGTAAAAATGTTAAAGAAATGAGTGCCTGAATGTGGTAGGTTTACTGCGAAAATGGTTGTAGTTCTTGACCTTTCTCTGTTTCCCAGTCCTTTGTAATAAGACTTTGAAGCACCTCTCCTTACGAGGTGGAGTCTATTTCCCAGTCTGGGAATCAGGACTGTCCTTGTGCTTGCTTTGGCCAATAGGATGTGGTGGCTGAGAGGGTGTGTCTTGCAGGCTTTTGTTCTCTCTATTGCTCTGCTGCCTTTGCTGTGAATAAATCTGCGCTAGCCTGTTAGAGGGAAGGAAAAGAAACACGGGAAGAGCCAAGGTCATCCTAAACCAAGCTACCGACAGTCAACAGCCAGCAGGCACCCAATATGTGAGAGTCCAGCCAACTCCAACAAAGCCAATACCCAGCTCACCACAGATGCGTGAATTAAGCCAGTCAAGAAGAGAAGAACCAACCACCTGTGGACTTCTGAGTAATAATAAATGGTTGCTGTTTTAAGCTATTAAGTTTTGGAGTGAATTGTAATGAAGTAAGAGCTTACTTATATATTGAGCCTTACCTTATCTTTTAGATCAGAAGACCCAGGGGCAGAGCCCAGGCTTCTACAACTTTATAATATCCCACTCCCAAACCTGGGATGTTTATTTAAAAAATACACATTTCTGGGATTTATCCCAGGCCTAAATCAGAAATGAGGGGTGAAGGCACCTGGAATTTGCATCTTTAACCAGATCCTCAGGTGTTTCTTAATTACAGATAAGAACCAGGGCACTACGGCAGCCCTTCTCAAACTTTCAAGCCTATACCACCCTTTAAATGAACTCATCTTTATTTGGTTAAGGTCACAGAACAAAGAACTAAAGATGTATAGTTCCTTTCTATTGAGTTAGGAAGGAAAATCTTCATAGTTAACACCATGCAATAGTTTACAAACACATGCTTTTATATATAAAAATTCATGAATCAAACTTTGGCCAGATTGAGTGACAAGGATCTAAGGCTCTGTTTCTAAAGCTCAGCTATGCATTGGTCTCCTCTGGGGAGCCTTAAAAGATATTTAGCTTGAGTATAAGCCCTGGAATCTCAAATTTAATTGTATGTAATGTGGCCTGGGCACTGGGATTTTTAAAATCTCCCCAGATAATTCTCCTGTGCAGCTAAATTTGAGAACCACAACTCTAAATTTTGCCAGGTATCATGTCCAGTTAAGATGAGAATTTTTTTTTTTTAAATAAATCAAACAAAACAGGTGTGTGTGGAGTGGTCATTAAGATTCCCTGTTATGGTCCAAATTACCTGCTCTTCAGGAAGCCTTGTAGCTCTGTTGACATTATTTATCAGCACACTGTTTTTATCCTGATTTAGATTTAAAATTGAAGGATGATGAGACACAGAAATCTGGCCAAATCCTTCTATAATTGCAAACACATTAACTTCTTCCACAAAGTTGGGTGATTGGGCAATTGGATTTTCTAAACACATATTTTTTAGAAATGTGCATTTATTTTGAGATTATTTTTCGCAGTACAGGTGCTTAACATTAACTTTACTGTCAATAACTGTGGCTGGAGAACACATTTGGTGACAAATCTTAGTTTGATTGAATGAAGAGCGATCCTGCCGTGGCCTTGAGTGGTTTTAGGTAAGGCTGAGCACGGTCCAACTTTACAAACATCGTCATGAGTACACGCTTGGACTAAAGTGTCCACACTGTCATTAATGCAGCGTGTTGTTGTGATACATGGGCTCTTACCATCCTCTTCCTTTTATTACTTGAAATAAGATTAATACAATTTCCCAACATAAGCAACATCAGGAGGAGAAAGAGTATAGCACAAGAGTTTGACGCTTAAATGTTTGCTGACTCCTTGGCTGTTAACCAAGCACTTTTAAAGCTGTGATTTTAATTACTCAATCAAGACTGTCTGAAACAACTCTTTTTTCTGCTGGACTGGTTCTTTCCTGCTGGGTCTTGATTGTGAAACAGGAATTTAAAGATGTGTATGCTCATAATTGCCTTACCTAGGATGATTATAACAGTCTCACTACCAAAAAGTACAAAACTATTACTGAGCACTTACTATGCTCCAGGAACTATGCAAGGGTCTTTATAAGTATTAGTTTACTTAATTAAATTCTTACAATTGCCTTGTAAGGTAGGAGCTATTATTATTGTTGGTATCTTATACATGAAGAAACTAAAGCACAGAAAATTTAATCTTCATAATGTTCCTAAACAAATAAAAAAATGCAGTGGAGTCAGGATCAGATCCTCAGCTGATGAACTCCAGAAGTCATGTCATTAACCACTATACTATATAGCTTTATTTGGCATGCAAGATACCAAGATAGGAGGTGCTTAGTTTCCATGGGTTTAGATTTTAGGACACACCTCTGGGTTTCAAGCCCCTCCCCAGGCCCTTCCTCTAGGCCATCCCCTAAAAGAGAGTTACTGTTGCCTGTTGGAGCTATTCAGCACCAGCACAGGGAAATTGAGACCTCAGGGGACTGACTTATGAAAATCCAGTGGCTGGGCATGCTCAGTAGAAAGGGGCTGTATAACCCTAATAACTGAGCATGCTCAGTAAAGTGGAGTTTATCCTTTGAATGACCTTCCATGAGAGGTGCTAAAGAGCACAGAATGTTCTTGAATATGTTCTGTGCATGTGATAGAATTTGACAGATGAACAGCATGTGCTAAAAAGAGATCAATTGAGCATGTGCAAGACTATGTTACATAACTGGGAACCACCCCCTTAGTTGAATATTCATTAGATAACATGAATATGTATTAAATAGCAAAACTACAAAAGTGGAATCCTGGCAGAAGGTATGGTTGTTGCTCACTTTCCTGGGGCCAACCCTTACTTTGCTGGCTGAGGTCTGTATGTTTTCTTTTTGTATCAAACTTTCTATCAGCAAGCAGCTGCTCACTCTCTCAAGCCAGCCTGCACTCTACTAAACTTTAAGTCTGTATTTCTTACTTCTGTATTAAATTTGGTGCGGGTTCTGCTCAGTTTCGAGAGCTGCACTCTCTCTGTGAAAGCTGTATTTCTTATTTGTTACATTAAACCTGTTCTCACTTTCTACTGTGACTCTGCTCTTGAATTCTTTCCTGGGGCAGAGTCAAGAACCTGGTAAGAGGATAGGGTGGGTTGAGGCCAGCCGTTGGGCCTCCCCAGACCCTCTCCTCCAGTATCAATACTGTAAGGGTACTTACCAGAGTCAAAGTACATAGAGTTGGGTAGAAACTTGGAGATTCTATCAAACCCTCTGCTTTATTTTATGAATGAGAAAACCAAAACCCAGAAAGTTGGAGTGATTTGTTCCAGGTCACTGTGAAAGTACCTGGTAGTGATAAAGTTAATATCCATGATTCCTCAGAAAATGTACTTATAGTTCCACGTTTTCTTTTTGTTGGCTGGCAAGTATAGTTCCACATTTTTAAAAAGTTTCTAAAAATAAAAAAATAAATAAAAAATAAATAAAAAGTTTCTTAAATCTTGAATTATTAACAGTAAAAGCCAAGTTCAAGGAATATTTTCATGTTTCAACACATATGCCAACTGATTAGCTCAGTGACTGGTACACAGTGGTACTCAATATCAGTTCCTCCCTTGGCATTTTCACTAAGATACTTTCTCTCTTTATTAACTAGTCAGAAGAATAAAATATATACTTCTGTACCCAGTAGACCATCTTAAAACTCTCTCATCTTAGCTTCTCTTGATTACTTTCCATCTCTGAAAAGGTCCTGTCAATCTTTTTCAAGACTTTTGCTCCTTCCCCTGTCCCTTACTGCTTATGTCTCCAGATTTTGTCCTCAATCCTCATCCCTTCGTAGTTTGTATCTGCTCCCTGGGCGATCTCCTTCTTTATTGATTCATCTACTTCCTGTGTGCTAGTGAGTTAAAAAGCTGTATCTTGAGGTTAGATTCTTTCCTGAGCTGTAGCCCACTATATGCCTGGTTGTTGTCCTTTTTGTGGTTTAGGGACAATTTAAGTATGATTCAATGTAGAACATTTGAGGGGGTGGCGATAGTGGCAGTTGATTTGTTGGGGACAACTAAAGCTTCAACCCAGTAGTCTGAAATGAATCACCTGCCCTCTCCCACATTTATCAGCAAAGCAGACTAATTCAAATCTACAGAGAGACGTCCAGTGGGTCAGCCTGCCCTGCTTCAGATAGAGTCCAGAACTCATCATTTCAAAGATTTATTTTAAAGCTGGTATTTTAGGATATAAAAAGTCTTTTCTTCTTTCATTTCTTCCTAGGCACAACTTTGTGTTTATGTTTATGTGTATACACACACACACATTCCCTTCTCCCTCCCCCTCTGTCATAACATGGTTGGAAGGTAATGGGGTGGAGTGGGGGCGGGGACCACAACAGTTCACGTATTTATTCATAACATGAAAACAATCATCCAACCGCCTACACACTCTCCCAGAGTGAGATGTTTATCAAAGCGTTCCCAGATTGTGCTGTGCTGCCATGAAATCATGCTAATGTGCCCAGAAGCATCCCAATTACCAGGTATTCATATGCCTCCCACAGATCCTTCTACAGAGGCATGTCATTGAGTGAGGCAGTATGTTTCCATCCACCTGCCTTCCACAGACACAGAGCCATCCAGAAGCCAAAACATTCAAGCAGTTTTCCAGAGGAAGTGAAAAGCACGCAGAAGGATGCACTTTTCTAGTGAGGACCAGAGTGAACTCACAGCCGCTGCAGAGTGCCTTAGCCCATGGTGATGGAAGTGCCCACTCCAGGTGCTGTTTAGCAAATAGGTTTAGTTTCATCTTTTATGAGGGTGTTATTTCTGAGTCTGGTTTTCATTTTCACTCCGTGGAGGTGCGTATTCCTTAATTCAGTTTCCTATAGGCATGAAATGCATTACTTTTGTTTTACCATTCTCTGGAAAAACACACAAAGGATTGAGACAATTTTTATTTCTACTTCCCACCTCAATTTATCAACCAACCTTCCCACCCTAAAATACAATTGTCTTAATATTAGTATTATTTCAAATTCCCCCTGAATATGGATCATTGCCTATACAATTGAGTGCTTAATTAGTGCTATTATTTTATGAAATACAGAAAGCTGCATGTATAAATTCTATAATTAAAGATCTCCATGAATTAGCAATTGTTATATGTATATAATTAAAACCTATCTCTTCATCAGGTTTTCAATTTTTACATATAGCATTTTATGTTAATTCTAAAAGCCTGAAATCAGTGTGGCATAGTAGAAAGAGTATAAGTCAGGCAAGGCTTGCATGTTAAACTTTGTTCTTATTAAGTGGTCTATGACTTTGGCCAAGTTACTTTCCATCTTTTAGTTTTAGTTTTCTTGTCTGCAAATAGGTAATAGCAATCCCTACATCTCAGGATTGCTTTTAGGATCAAATTAAACACCTCCCGGAGGCTGGTTTGGAGCCGCTTGCCTGGTCCAGGACACAGAAGAAACGGGGAGGTGAATTCTGTTCAGTGTGGCCAGTTGGGTGTTCAAGGCAGGAACAGAGAGGCCGAGGGGGAGAGATGGCTTTTGTGCTGGTGCGGCAGGGGCTCTGCTGGTATTTTCTGGGAGCCAAAATAGTAGTTATTTGATTATCTTCTTCTCTTCAGGTCTAATCATTGTTCAGCTTGTCCTATGCTAATCTCTGAAATCCCCCCAAGTGCTGCTTCCTCTGGTTTTGCAGTTCCTCCACTCCTACCTGACCCAATAATTACTAATTTTCACAAATGGCTATGGATGACAGTACAGAGCCAACTCTCTAAGTTCTCTCTGTCCCCCACACCAGCAAGGAGAGACAATGCAAGCAAAACCAATTTGCAAGAAACTTTCCAGAGCAGTGGGATTGTTTCCTTGCAAAGGAATTTTGTTAATGTGGACACATGGAAAGAAAACAGGCTCTGAGACCCTAGCTAGAAGAGAGGGAATATCAAGGTTAGCTCCAACTTGTAAATTTATGACTGAAAAGCTGTCTTGCAGGGAAGGAGGCATCCACACCTCGCTTTGAGCTTCCAACCTTACCCAGTTTTTTTTCTGGTAGGATAGAATTGGAGGGTAACTTACATGGTAGCAAGACAGAAGAAGTATAAACAGCTCAGCTGTGCCTCAGCTCATCTTTCCTTCCTCCCACGTAGCACAACAATGTCAGATTCTTCAAAGTTAGGAGGACCAGAAAAGGAAAATCTGCAAAGAAAAGCCTTCAGAAAGGAATCCAGTGTAGTGCCTTATCTACAAAGCTGATTGTCCCTGGTATAAAATGTCCCATAGCACAAGGCTTTTCATTCTGAATGAAGTGGGCTATAGAGAGGGTGACAGAAGACTTGCCTGCCCTGACAAATTGGAGCTCATGACTTGTTATGTTTAAGTTAACCAGAAAAGATAAAAACATGGGAAAGGTAAGGACCCATTAATTCATTGCAGGGACTCAGAGAGGAGGATAGAAGGGACCAGAATCTCAGTGAATTCTTTTTCTCACAGTAGCCACTTGTACTCTTATAGAAGGCTGAGACCGAAGAGCAGACTGATCAGAAAAGCGATTTCTCTTCCCACTCTATTCAGCATTAATGGCATAAAATCCCATTAGTGCACTCCAGGGGTTCATTTCAAAACAGACAATGGCCTCTGAATCAGCCTGCCATGCATAATCATCGGGCAATAGGGAAATTACACAATCAAAAATTCAGGGAAGGCCCATGAAAGGCAGCTAATATGCGGTCATGCCCATGCCTTCTTCTTTTGCAGGGAAGAAGAGGATCACTTTAAGGCCAGCAAGATCAAGTTTTACTTCATAGCTGTAGCCGAATTCTCTGATCAGTTCAGGAAAGACGTTCTAACCTCTTCTGGAGGAAAAAGTGAGAGGAAGGAGTCTAGTTATTATAATCACTTTATATGTAGGTAAAAGTAATTTTATCCCCCGTAGACACTTCTGTGTTCTCTACCAGCCTTTTTAACGGACACTCTCCCACATTCCCTGTTATTATGATCAAGATTCAAGTCTGGGAGGATTGCCCCACACCCCTATCTTCAGCCTATACTCTCTCCTCAGCTCTGCAGTTGCTTTTCCAATAGTTTGTCAGACATTATCACATGGATTTCCTTGAAAAGTCCATGTCTGGTATCAAAATATCGTCATGCTTCTCACCCTTTACTCTCAGACACAGTTAGCAGTACATTAATACAGTTCTCTTCTATTTTTAACATGCATTTGTACACATAAATTGATTTCTACAACTAGGGTGTAACCAATTCTATCCGTGGGATAACTCTCAAATCCTTCTCTCTCTTTCTATGCTCACTGCCATCTCCCAGCTTAAAATCTTATTATGCTAAACTAAAGTTATTGCAATCTTTATTCTGGTCTTTGTGTCTTCAGTCATTCCCTTCTTCAATTTCTCCTGCTGCTAGAGTAATCTTATAATAGCAATGCTTTGTTTAACTCTCTTTAGCTTAAATGGCTTAAATTATTGGCTTAAATGGATGGATTAAATTATTTATCACATAAAAAATAAAAGCCATTCATTTTAGCATTTAAGGTCCTCAATAGAAAAGCCTAAATTACCATTTTCTTTAAACCTTCATTTGTTGACCATTTTTCATCTTTCTTTATACTTCCTTCTGTAAGATCTCTAAAGAGTCCAGTACGCAACATCTTCCTGAGTAGCCTTGTGGCCCCACCTATCTGACCACAGCTGGTTGGACCAGGGCTAGACACCAGACCCAGCTGGCCCAATCAGATCATCTGCCCGAGGAATTTGGATTTAGGAGTCAGCCACTCAGTCTAGTCTATTACCTAATGCTACTGCATCTACATGCTGTTGCAGATGCAGGTACGTGGCTGTCATTTTGCCACAGCTATTTGGGGCTTATGTATGATGAGAGCTGGAAGAAAGAAGCACTCTGCAGAGAGAAGCAGGAAAATGGAGACAAAATCCAGAAAACAGCAAAAATTAGAGGCCCAGAAAGAGAGAGAGAGAGACAAAGAGACAGAGAGAAAGAGGGATGGGAAGTAGATGCCTTGGTTCTTGAAGGCATGCCTGCTTTTAGTTCCACACAATCATGAGGCTTAGCTGGCCTTCCTGCCCTTGGGTTTCATGAAGTATTACAGTTCTTAAATCTCCATTAACCTGAACTAGTTTGAGTGAATTTCTGTTTCTTGCAATTAAACAGCCCCTGGCTAATAAATATTCCTTAGGGACAAGCAGGTCAGCCTTCTTGCCAAGCCTGAAATACATCTTGCCATCTCTCACACCATCTGTCAGAAAGGCTCTTGACTTTCATCATCTCTCATTCTTTAGCATGCACTTCAAACACCACCTATTTTATCCACACTTCCAAAATCACCCTCCTTTCAAGGATAAAACAAGTTTCAGCAATTCTGGAAGTGCCAGGAGAATCTCAGCAATTACATTCTGATCTATTGGATCTTTACACCAATTGTTTAGGAAAGAAAAACCAGGACAACCTTTGGTTTTGTTTCAGAAGCAGAAGATAGAAAAAAACAAAACAAAACAAAACAAAACCCTCTCCTGTACTTAGGGACAAACCAACTCAACAAATTAAGAGGAGTTTGGGAGCATTGAACTAAATCTTTGGTCTTCAGTCCCCAGTTGCCCAGGGCCTTTCCTCTACCCCCTGCCTCTCTACCAAAACCCGCTTTTCAAGTTATTTTAATGATGTAATCCCATGACCTCATTTTAGTGTTGCTAAAGGTCTGGAGTGGAGCACACTTCCCCAGATATAATTTCCCTGGGTTGCCTAGAAGGGACCACAATGTTCTCTCTCTTCCTTTGTCATGTGTCTCAAACTGGCCACTTCTGAGGGCCAGCTCACACTGAATCTGCCACCTACTATCACCTCAAGGTCTCTTTCATCATCATTATTGTTAAATGTGCTCCTGCTCATTAAATATGTGGTGCTTTGGATATTTTCTCACATGATTGACTTTGCATTGATTCAAGCTAAAATTCATTCCCCCTATTTTCATGGATCCTGTTTTGTGCTGCAGAACAATCTCATCTTCTCTCTTGCATGCTAGAGAAGGCTGCTGAATTCTATGCTTCAAGGGTTCTGCTCTGGCTCTGCCCGCACAGCTTTGCAGTTATATTCAGACCAGTTCGAAGCTGGTTGTTGTGGTAATTTTTCCTTCACCAGGGGCCTCATGAAGATGTCTCATTTGATAACAAACATTATTCTGGTTCTAAGATTCATTACATTTGGAACTTCTCTTTTTAAATCACTTACATGTTTGTTAATTCAAGTTTTCTTTTTACCTTTCTCTTCCAGATAAGTCTTGAATTCTGTAAAAATTGTATTAAAGATTTTTTATGTGATTCTACCACTTGTTCTGCTGGGTGCTGCTCTTGGCTCTCATAGACCCTGACCCTTGCCGGAGAGTCTAGAATTGAAATAATAGCATTCCTGAGTACTTCTCGTGACTTCCTGGACTTGGGAACCTGCCTTTCTAGGCTTGGGGTACCTGTTAGACGAAAGCTCCCCTTTTGCATCCTCATAATCATTCTGTTCCTGATACTTTGGATGCTCTGTTATGACCAAACTCTTTCTGAAAAGTAGTCATATAATAAATATATTAGTGGTAACTAAGCCGACCCATTTGTCTAGCCTTCTGGAAACCAGACTTCTGCTCTGTGACCCTGCTACCTTGGCCACAGCAGGACAACCGATCCACACTCAATCATTGACCTTTTTTCTTTTGGGAATTTGGACTGACAGGTACAGGGAGTAGCAGCTGGGTGTGTATAATGATAGTGGTAGGGCTTTCTTAGGGAAGATCTTCAAACTCCTGCATCTGAATTCCTGTAAGCTGGCCTGGAATGAGTCCCTACTGGGGCCTCCTTGCTCCAACCTTTCTTGGAGTCCCTTGTACACTTCACTATCCTTTTAGCTTTTAAAAATAATCTCAAGAAGATAATTTATAATTTTATGATTATAAATCTTATTTCCCATGCCCCTAAGCCCTGTCAAATGGTTTGCAAAAAACCATTTCAGGGGAGCACAAGACTTAATAACACAAGTTGTAGTCAGACAACCAAGGATTGAATTCTGGCTCTATTACTTACTGGTTGTGTGACCCTTACAGTAAAATGCAATAATAATTGTATCCTCTTTCTATCAGCACCACGCTCTCCCGAGTGAGCCACGGGCCGGCTCCCTTGTATCCTCTTTCTAGAGTTGCTGAGATGGTTATATTAATGAATAATGCATGTCAAGTTAACACATTATAAATGTTCAATAAATGTTGGCTATATTTATACTGTATTCGAATTATTATCCACTCTTTGCTTCATCTCCCATCACCTCTACCACAGAGTGGATCTTTGATTACTATGTTATTATCCTCCTCTTGACAGTAGATGCCCATGTTGCTTTGTAGGCATCAAAGTGTCCTAGTGTAGCTGCTATAACTTACCTTATGATAGCATCTTGGTTAACATGTAGCTCCACTTCTCTGGTCCAAAGTTTCTACATTTTTGCTAAAATTCTACTATTAAACCAAGGAGCAGAGTGGCCTTTCATTTTTGGTTTCTTAAAATGATTAGAGTAAATAACATATTTTTTTGTTTTTATATTATATTTCATGTGTTCTTTTAAAAGTCCATTATACTATAAGTGTAAAATTAGTAGAGGAGGAAAAAAAATAAGAAAGTATCAAGAACATGAAGAAATTCGGTGGTTAATGTTATGGGAACTTTTGATGATAATGACTGAATTTCAGGGGACTTAGTAAAGAGATTTCAGATTTCAGTTGGAAGGATGGAGTGGTGGTTAATTTTATTTATCACATAGGAAGGTGTTTTTGGATAAGATTAACATTTAAATCAGTAACTTGGAGTAAGGTGGATTGACCTCCATAATGTGGGTGGTCCTCATCCAATCAGCTGAAGTCCTGAATAGAAGAAAAAGACTAGCCTCCACAAGCAGGAAGAAATTCTCCAGCAGTCTACCTCCATCAGATTTCCTCTGCACCATTAGCTCTTCTGGGTCTCCAGCCTGTTGATCCACTACAGATTTTGGATTTGCCAGCATCCCCTAATTGCATGAGCTAATTTTGTGTGTGTGTGTGTGTGTGTGTGTGTGTGTGTGTGTGTATCTGTATCTTCTATTGGTTGTATTTCTCTGGAGAACCATGACTAATACAGATGGGGGTAGGAGAAAGAGCTTTAGGTGGATTAGTGCTTGAGAAATGATGTCACCTAAGAGAAATGAAGGGCCTGATGTGATTAATCCTAGGGATGACACACCTCTGTGTTTTGTGGAGTATGGGAGAATATGATTCTAAGGCTCACTCTTCACCCATGGTGACAGGATCAGAAGACCTGCAAGTGTCATGAGCTTAGTCTCAAATCATAGTTCTTCTCTTGACCTAACATTCTGGGGTGGAAGGTTTAGGAAAGCTGTGATCTCACATCCACTGCTTGGATTCACACTTGGTGAAGAGACGATCTTCCTCTGTGTCTACATGCCCTGTCATGAGCCCTGTCAATGAACTGAAGGAATTCTGGGGAAGCTGAGTGTCACACCAAAAGCATGAGTTTCTTTCTGCCAGGAAGGTGTGGCCTCAGATGTGGCACAGCCAGTGCTCTACACGCTGGGAGGAGAATGAGGTAGGCAAGATCCCACTGTCATGGAGATTACATTTTCATGGAGGAAGACAAGAAATAAATAAGAAAAGCATAAAATAATCAAGAAAGTTTCAGATTGTACTAAGACCTATGAAGTAAATAAAATAAACTAATTTGTTAGTCAAAGGGTACTCTAGAAAAGACTCTTTGACTATGATATTTGATATAAGACTCTTGAGGAATTCAAACATATATTCTACCCCTCTTTGCAGAGAAGTGTCAACGTTAAGTAGGAGAAAAATGTAATGAAGTTGAGAATTTTATTCACTAGATATTTCTTGTAAGAAAATCACCCAGAAAAACTAAATGTATCAGTGGTTCCATTTGCCTCTCTCCTCAAGAAGCAAGTGAGGAAGGGGTACCTGGAGCTATTATACCCTCCAGACTTCCTAGAATGGCTTGGTACAGGTGGGAATAGAAGTCTCAGTAGCAACTGACAACAGAATAGGTTGGCCAAGTGCAATGGAAAGAGAAAGAGGATGAAGGGAGCAGCATGGTAAGAGACAACTGTTTGGACTGGACTAAGAGGGAGCGATGTCCAGAGGCACCTGTGAGTTTGGAACTTTGGAGAAAGGAACAGACTACGAAATGGAGTATTTGAGACAAGTCTCTGTGTTGGATGGCATAACCTAGGACAATCTGGGTTAGTTTTGGTTCATGACTGTGGGCCCAGCATGACTTTTAAAAGAATGTTCTGTCTTTCTAAAGTATTCCAGTTTGGAATAAGTTTAGGGTATAAGTTCACATTACTATACAAAGCCCCTCAGCTGCCCTATATGAACACTCGCAGCAAAAATCTACATCATTTTTCAAGGTTCAGAGAGTTAAATTTATGGTTTTTTTGAATACTACTGTATGTAAGACTGGGCTATGTGGGGTCCTAACTCATATGTGGGTTATAAAAATACTTACTGTGACTTTTAATATTCAAATGTGTCCATCTTTATTTGATTTTTATAAAATTGTTTATAATTTTCCTGCAATAGAGTAAAGGTCAAGCATGTCTAGAAATAAATAAGTGCATTTTTTTAATACTAAACTGAAAGTTGGATATATGTAAAAAGCTATTTCTTTTGTTTTTACCTTAGTCTGGAATCATATGTTAGAAAGAATTGAAGTTCATTCAAATTTGCTTAAATAAATGAGGGGAATATATTGGTTTTCATTATACTTCTCTTTATCCTTCCAACGTCAGGACGTGCCAGGCCTTACAATGGGATGTGCCGTGACCTACAAACTCATCAGGGGCCAAAGAGAGTACTCGCTCTCTCTGTTTCTCTCTCTTTCTTCTTTCTTTCTCTATCTGTGTCTCTTTCCTCCTCCTTCTCTCTCTCCCTCTCTCTGTCTCTCTGTCTCTCTCTCTTTCTCCTGTTTTTCTTTCTGTCTGAGGACTCACTCATTCACTTCTACTTCATTCTTTTCTTTCCCTGAAGTCTGGCTTTTCACTGCTCCACTTACAACTTGTAAAGATTGTTCCAAAAAGGTACTCTCAGTTTCTGAGTAACGTGATATTCCAGATTCAACTTTTATGGTTAATTGACCCAATCTCTCTGTTTCTGTGTTGTGAATTTGGGGGAAAGGTTGTCTGACTAGCCCATCTTAGCCTTGGCATTTTCTTCCCCTCTGCTAATGTATACTCATATCTAGGAGTGGATGGAAATCATACACGTTCAGTAGGGCGGAAACTTCAGGGATTAAGTGTAGTAAATGTGGGACATGTTCTTAAGAAAAGAGTGTGGAATCAGGGAGGAAACAAATATGACCTCTGGTATACCTATTTATTTCAAAATGCACTTATTTAACGTCCACTATCTGCATGGCACTGTGCTAGTGTGTGTGTGCGTGCATGTGTGTGTGTACTGGAAGTGCTGGTTCTAGGGGAAGTAGGGTCTACCAAGATGAATAGGATTGTGTCTATAGTCTGCTGGAAGGAGGCAAAGTAGAAACATAGCTAACATTTATTGGATGCCTACTTAAGTCACTGGGCTTTACAGGGCACTTCAAATACATTATGTCATTTAATCTTACAAAACTATATGGGTATTATATTAATATTTATTTTTATATGTGAAAATTGGCTTAGCAAAGTTGAATAATTTGCCTAAGCTTATATTCATGCACAAATCTGAACTCAGGTAAACTTGTCTCCAAAGCTAGGGAATAGTCTGCAGTATAAGGCCAACTATGTGTTAAATGATATGATAAAGACAGAAAGTATTATGGAAACGTGGTGGAAAGCAAAAATAACAGAGAGGAGAAATGATTAACTTAGCCACATATTGAGGTTCTTAAGTGCCAGGTACTGTCTTAAGGCACTAATATGTTTGAACTGATTTTATTTTCATAACCTCTCAGTGAGGTAAATACTATTATTATCCATGTTTTATGAGTGAGAAAACTGTGTAACTTGCCCAAAGTCACACAACTAACAAGTGGTCAACCAGGATTTAGATCCAGGCCAACTGGATTCAAGTGTTTTGCTTTAAAACACAAAAGCAAATATAACATTATCCCCATATTCCCTTTACTTGGCTTGCTCTAATGTTAACATCTTGCATAACCACAGTACACTTATCAAAGCCAGGAAATCAACATTGGTTCAAAAATTTTAACTAAGCTACAGACTTTATTAGAATGCTACCAATTTTTACCCTAATATCCTTTTTCTGGTTCAGGATCAAATCCAGGATCCCATATTGTACCTAATTGTTGTGTCACCTTGGTCTACGCCAATCTGTGACAGAGTCTCATTCTTTCCTTTTCTTTCATGAACTTGACACTCCAGAAGAATATCGGTCAGTTATTTTGTAAAATATCTCTCAGTTTTGGCCTGGCTTGTGTTTTCTCATAACTAGGTGGAGGTTATGCATTTTTGGCATGAATACCACGGAAAAGATGGTGTGTCTGCTATACACTGAATATTAGTGTGCCCTCAAAATTCACATGTTAAAACCTAATTACCCCTGATGTGGTGGCATTTGCAGGTGGGGCCTCATGATTAAGTCATGAGAGTGGAGTCCTCATAAATGGAATTTGTGCTCCTATAAAGAGATCCCAGAGAGCTTCCTGACCCTGTTCACCCTACGAAGACACAGTGCAAAGATGGCCATCTATGAACCAGGAAGTGGGCCCTCACCAGACACCAAATCTGCTGGTGCTTTGATCCAGGACTTCCCAGACTCCAGAACTGTGAGAAATAAATTTCTGTTATTTAAGCCACCCAGCCTATGGTATTTTGTTATAGCAGCCTGAATGGACTTAGACGGTGTCCTTCTCAGTCTATCATTTCAGGGGTACATAATATCAATATATGTTATTACTGCTGATGTTAACCTTGAGCACTTGGTTAAAGTGGTGTCTTCTAGATTTCTCTATCGTAAAATGTTATTGATCTGAAACAGAAGCTAGAGTTCAACAGGCAGAGCTGAAGAGAAAGGGTGTTCCTGGCTGAAGGAAGGAAATGACCAAAGTCGCAGAGGTCTGAATATGCGTGTTGTGTTCCGTGGGACTGGTGTGCAGGCCACATGTGTGGGGAGAGTGAGAAACGAGGTCTATAAGACAGAGGGGTGTAGACTATCCATGAGCTCAATTCTCTGCCCGAGTTTGGACATTTTTCCACGTGCCTCATATTCTTTAGTCTTCAAAACGTTGCAAGTGAGGAGTGGGCTGTCATACTTATTAGAACCTATGGCTTTATCTGTGGAAGACTTTAGACATTCTTTAAGGTCCCTCTCCCTCATGAAACTTTGTGATATGATTCTGTGAGTTGGCATCATATCGATTCTTTCCATACCTTCACATACAGAAGACTCTGAAGTTCATAGCATAGTGGTTTTCAAAAACTGATCCCGTGTAAGGCCATTTTCTCTTTTCCTCTCACGAAATCATAGTCATCATCTGAGCTGCTTCAGCTGAAGAGGAGGCAGGAGCCTGATGGGCCAGACCCTCCCTCTCCACAGCCCCCACGATGTCTCCTCACAAACAGGGGAAACGAGGGAAGGGAGTTCATTTATCAGGAAGAATGGTGGGCTCCGATTTGGTCATGGCTTCATTGAAGGGATGATAGTGTATGTTTTTTAATAAGATGCAAAATATAGGATTTGATGTCAGGATTCAGTCACTTTACTGAACAGAGTCTGCCACAGGTAGGTGGCAATAAAGCCAAAGACCCGGAATGGTTTCCTTTTCCTTGTATCCTGAATTTAAATAATCAAGGAGAGTGGTAGATAGAAAAGAGGAAAACAATTTTCAGAGGAAAACTGGAACATCAGGGAGGGATGTGAATAAATTGAAGAGGAAGTATAAAAAGCATTTGGTTCTGCCATGAATTTAGACAGCCTTCAGAAAGGTCAGCTTGATCCTTCCCCCTAGGCATCGGAAAGAAAAATAAAGGGGTGCTCGGATCAGCAGTTAATAGGGCTTCCTAAACTCCCTCAATTCTATTAGCAAATGGAGCTTCATAGCCAGGCCATATTGACAAAAATAATTTTACATTGCCTTCTTTTTATTACTAAATACCACTATGCTTTATAAGAGTCCCAGACTGATGTTAAAATTCCAGATCAACGCGAGACAAACTATGATGGATTGTCACTAGGCTCTTGATTTTCTCTGTGAGCTTATTCTGTAATCACTCTGTGTACTGGGTGGTGCCTTTGATAGCTCCCCAATGTGGAAATACACAGCAATTTTGAAACCTGGTTAATTCTCTGATCTTGTTACCCTGGAATGCTTGTGTTGTATTAAAAACAATTTGATAGTTTGTGTGAGTTTAACCCCTCTGATTTTTTCAGGTCTATCATTATAAATAATGTCACAGATAATTTTTGCTTTCTGAGTAGTTAGTATTGGGGCTATTTTATTTTACATCTACACTACTTCAGAAAGGAGGGGATATTTTATTTTACATCTGTATTACTTCAGAAAGAATTTAAGATGGATTCAAGGATGCATGTCATACCACAAGATAACATAAATTAGAAGCAAATGAGAACAAAAAAAGCTAAACGGTGGGTCAGAACATAAATTAGAATCAGAAATGAAGCTAATGCAAAAATAGATTCCTATTCTAATCTTTCTAGCATTCATTTATATAAATTCTAGGATTATAAGATCCTAGCAAAAATTAGTTTTACTCAGGGAAGATTAGATTTATTTCTTAGACTAGAAAGACATTTCTTCCAAAGATTTTTATAAAAGAATACAGCTATATCATGAACCAATTCCTCAACAACATTCTTACATTTGGAGCAATGCATTTTGTAGGAATACTTCTTAAAGAATTCCTCAAGAATAGGCTGGTAGTATCACTCTGGCCACAATTTAGAAGAAGGTATCCTATGGCAGTTGGAAAGGGGTTGGCAATACAAAATCCATCCAGTTTGCAGCTTTCTGCTGGCTTGACTTAATCTAGAAGTAGATTTGTATAGTAGGTGGAAAAATGTATGTACTGTAAAGTCACGCTTCACTTGCTGTCACAGCTGAACTTTTGATACATACTGGGTAGGAATAATGCTTTAGTCAGGGGAATTTTGGATGGAGAGAACAGAGACCCACATAATTTGGTGCAAGGAAAGAATGCAGTGATAAAGAGAGGACTACCATAATTCAGATATAAGAAATAAAAGATAGCTGGGCCCCAAGGGAAGTGTATCTGGGAACTGCAAGGAAACAAGGCAGCTACTTTATCTGTCACTCACTCTCTGGGCCTATCCAGTCATTTCTACCCCTCTCTTTTTCAACGTCTACTATTTTCTTCCCTCTAGAGAGGTGTTACCACTGTGGCCCAAAGCAGCCACTCCAGTCCTCAGAATTAACAACTCTAGAACTCACAGAGAATAAACATCATTCACTTGAACTGTCTAAGACCAAATTCCCAGTAAAGGAAACTTGTTCAGCTCTTCTTTTTGACTGGCCGTAGACAGCTATCCACGGTTGCAGAGGTGGCCTTTGAATCAGGTGTCCTTTGGTCCAAAGAGTATAGCTGAAGGGTAGGAATGAGATTGCAGGTGTGACCAGACCAGCACTCCAAATGTGGCACGTTACTGAGCTAGCCACACTCCTTAAGGAAAGCCTATTGTGTGGTCATTCAGGTTGTATCTTCTAGAAAAGACAGTCCCTTGGAAGGAGGAGAGACAGGAAATTATCTGCTGGCTCCTTTCCCTCTTCTTAGTGAAAATTAGCCCCATAGAGTGTTAATTACCCCACAAATCCAATTCATTTCACTCAGGTGTTTGGTAGAACTGCTAGAGGCCAGCTTAAATCCCAAAGCAATGGGAGTATCCACAGTTCTAATCGATACAAACTGTATCACAACACAGTCTAGAGCTCGTTTTTCCAAAATGGACCCCCTATTCCTTGTCTAGCTATGTGAAGAGAAAGTGCCTATGGCCAAAGTGAATTTGTGTACGGTCTTCCCTCCTCTCAATTTTTTTCTGCACTTTCTTTCTGTATTAACTGGGGTGGGTGATAGGGGTGTAGGTGGAAAGAAGGGTCACAGATCCACTGCTCCTTTCTCATCCCTTCTGCTTGGTCATGTCAAAACTCAGGACAATACACCTGTGTTGATTGCTTGTTTTTTTTCACATTTATGACTAACTTTCTACTTGTTAAAATATTTAAACATAAATAGATCTATCATTTAATCAGTAGTCTCTAAAGTAGGGTATGTGATTGTTCATCCAATAGAGTACAAAAAGAAAATGTTAGAATTTCTATTCATATGTTTTTATAACAACCTTTTAAAAGATTTATTATTTGTATATATTTTTAATTATATATAATACATTAGTCCAGAAATATAACTATTTCCTTTGCAAATAAATATACATGATTGAGGACACAATGCTCAAATTTTTTTTCCAAGATTGGCTATTTGAACAAAAATTTGGAGACCACTAGTATTGAGAATTTCTGTAGAAAGATTAACAGTTCTCATTTTGGGCCTGTGGCCAATTCTGACTCTAACTTCTTCATAAGGGCCTGGTCCCATAGCACATTACATTATTCAGCACATTATACTTTCAAACCACTCACCCTATATTTAAATATTAATTTAGTATGAAACAGTAGGAGACAGATTGAATTATGGTAATTTATTTATGTGTTTAATTTTGAATCAGAAGTTCACGATCACAACAGGGTGAGGACCAGTCTCTGAGTATCCGTGTATAACAGCTTACAGAGTTCCTTGGAATCCTTGTTAATATGGTGAAATTTTGAACAGGGAACCAGAAATGATTTCTTGTGACCATTCCATTAGGTTATGTACCTCATGCTTGGAAATTGTCATATAGGTCCTCCACATATAGTATAATTCCTTACTTATGTAGATGATCAATGATTGTTGAACTGGTTGAGGCTAGAGATCAAAGAGATCTCTTTCTGTTGCTAGTAAGGGAATGGAAAGTAGGGGGACTGGGAGGGAGTCTCCCTAATGCCCAAGACTGAGTAACTTATAAACAATAGAAATGTATTCCTCACTGTTCTAGAAGCTGTGAAGTCCGAGATCAAGGCACCAGCATCTGGTGAGGACCTTCTTGCTGCATCTTCTCATGGTAGAAGGGGTGAAATGGGAAAAGAGTATTCTGTGCAAGGCTTCTTTTATAAAGACCTTAATCCCATCTGTGAGGGAAGAGACCTCATGAGCTAATTACCACTTAAGGCCCCATTTCTTAATACTATTGCATTGGAGATTAAGTTTCAACATGAATTTTGAAAGGATACACTCAAACTATATGGATATGGGAAAAAGAAAAGGGCATTGATACTTAGGTGAGCACTTTACATTTTATTCTTACAAAAATTCTATAAAGTTGTGCTGTTGTCCCCATTATACAAGTCATTGCATCTGTAAAGGCCTCAGATTTCTCATCTATAGAAGGTCACATTCAAGTAAGTAGAAGCATTGGGATTTGAACTCATGATTCTCTGACTCAAAGCCCATGAACTTTCCACTATGGCACCTTTCTCTCTGATGATATAATCCAAATGGGATTATTAGATATACCAATAAACTGGATCTGTATGCACCTCTGAAGGTGTATAATTACCCCTGACTCCAGGGAGCTTCTGATTTTTCAGCTCAGATGGATCTGACCAGATTCAGTAAAAGTATGTCTTCCATCATTTGGCACATATTTTTTTTGAGCCATTTACTATGTGCCAAGCACTGTTATGTGCTTCAGGGACTTGATGCACAAAACAAAGTCCTTACTTTTTGCTGCACAAAACAAAGTCCTTACTCTCCATCTGGTTGAGAAGACAACCAGGACAAAGCAAATAATTCCATAAGTAAGACATTTTTCACAATGCTAAGTAAGATGATGTGATACACTGGAATACTGTGTATCGGGAGTGATCAGGGAAGGCCTCTCGGAGGAGGTTACATTTGAATTTAATTCATAGTGATGAGAAGGAACCAACTTCACAGAGAGCTACAATCATTTTTTATAAAGAACAGCAGTGTGGGTAGAGCACAATAGAAACAAGTGTGAGGTGAGAGAAAAGTCAGACACAAGGTCTTGACTAATGAAGAGGTGTATCTTCTGGAGGTAATTGTTTACATTTCAAGGGAGGATCAGACCCAAGGCCATGGAGACATGTCTGGATTGTAAGCTAGACATGGGGGTACAGATGTCTCTCTCTTTCATATATAAATGACCGGATTTATGTTTCCAGGCTCCTTGCCTGTAATGAACCTCCTTACATGTAGGATGACATTTGGTTTTTGTTACATTGCCCCAGGGGTAAGAATTAAGCAAAGGGGAACTCGTATGTTACTTGTGTAAGTAAATAATAGTCTGCTGTGCTCCAGAAACCTCTCATTGACATCCAGCATAATAGTAATACATATAGACATTATAAACTTAATACATAGTACGAGTCATCTTTTTTGCTAACATTCTGACTGCTGTGTGGAGAATGGATTAGAAGGGGGAAAATGGAAACAGGAAACCAGTTAGAATGCCATAGCAGGAGACCAGGCTGTGTTATGGTGGTGGCAGTAGAGTTGAAAATAGTCAAGATCTATTTTGTTGATAGAGTTGACAAAGCTAGATGATGGGATGAGGGAAAGGGGCAAGTCAAAATTGACTCTTTAATTTTGGGCTTGAGAAATTGAGAGGATGGTGGGTCAGTTTAGGAGATGAAGAAGCCTGGAAGAGGGGCTGGTGGTGAGGGATTAAGGTGAGAGACAGAATTAGGAGAGCACAGCTTTTAACATGGTAAGCGTCATCCAGCATCACTGTTGGTGGCTGGCCTTTTCTGTACTCGCCACTGTGCTATGCCAGACAGATGGGAATAGGTAGTTTTTCCTTCATGTGTTATTTTTCTCTTTAAGATCTGAAGCTGCTATTCCATCTGCCTACCTCGTATGACCCTAGTGAATGCCCTAGTCTTAATTCCTACTGGAGGGCCTGGACGATGCTTTAAAATTGCTTGGAATACTTTCTTCCTTCCCGATCATTCTCTCATTGAATTCCCAGGCCCCCCAAATTAAGAGAATAATCAATAAGTAATGAAAAGGATATTATTTCTTTCTTTCCAGGTTAGGGTTGGCCACAAGAGAAAAGTGTACAAGATTTGGAAGGCAGAAGAGTCACACCAGCCATCTTTACAATGTGAAGGTGTGTGCAGGGCCCGCCCGGGCTGCCGCTGGTCTGCCGGCTCACCTTTCTGGCGCGAGGCTCCTTCAGTCCCTGCCAGATTCCCCTGCGTCAGCTTCTCTGAATCCCTGGCTAGTGTGTGCAGTTCCATAGTGAAGAGCATCAGTTTACCCTGCAAGTCACTCCCATGGAGGCCATGAGAAACAGGCATGGGCTCCAGTTTGTCCTTGCTGTCCCCATTGCCCATCCGTCTTCCCTTCTCAATTGCCAGCCCTGCTGGGTTCAGGCCCAGAAGCAGATGCAGAAGCCTTTGGCTGCTTAACTCATTCTCGTAATTGCATAAAATCTAAGCCCCGTAATGAATCCCTGATTCTGTATCACTCACAGCGGTTCTGTTTGTCCAGCGGAACTGTAGCTGGTACACATGCAACGCAGTACTGCACAGCTAGCGTTTCTATATATCACATCAGATCTCTTTTGCCTCTCTATCAGAACTAAAACTTTCTATGGATTGAAATACTTTTAAACAGAGTACTTCTATTACTCCCTAGTATTTCTCAGACTATTACTATGTCTGATTTCCAAGAAACAAGTGTTTACTTTTATAATTAAGTACATATATATACCTTAATTTTGTTGTACATTTTGTTTGCTTTCAATATTAAATTCTGTTCATGCATGGATTGTTGTGTGCTTTGTATGAATGTTTTCTTAGTCCTTAAAAATAATAGGCAACATTGTGGTAGCCTGACACTTTAAATAATGTCCCATTACCCATTTCATTCAATAAATTTCCATTCAACAGTAATTATCGAGTGAGTACCTATAATATATCCAGATCTATCAATTTCTATGAAGAATTCTAAAGAAATACAGGACACAATATCTGTTCTCATGGAATTTATAATCTAATATTTACTTTTCTTTTTATGCTAAATCTGCATTTTCAATCTTAAAACAGTTTTAAGTTTTCAGAAAATTTGAGAGTTCACTTCAAAGACCTTTGTTTTCCCCTGAGCCATTTGAGAATAAGTAGCCAACACAATACTTCATCATCTCTGAGTTCTCTATGGTGTATTTCAGAGAGAAAGAGAGAGAGAGAGAGAGAGAGAGAGAGAGAGAGGAGATCGGTCTACATTACCAGATGGGGGTGCTTCAAAATGTTTGTGGAAAAACAGAATTGAAAGATAGTATGAATCTTTCTGTGAACATTTTGAAGTACCTTCGAACTACAACGAACAAAATCAGGAATTAACAGCGATACTTTACTTTCATCCTATTTCCAGATCGCACTCAAGTTTTGCAGTTTGTCCTAACAATGGCTTTTATAGCAAAAGGATCTAGTTCAGAACATGTGTTGCATTTAGTGGCAATGTCTCTTTTAAGTTAACTTCGATCTGGAGCAATTCTTCAGTCTTTACAGGTTTATGATCTTGACAGTTCTGAAGATTACAGGCCTACTGTTTTGTAGGATGCCCCTCAGTGTGGGCTTGTCTGTACTTCCCTGTGGTTATGCATGAGTTATGCATATCACAGAAGTGACACTGTAGTCCTTTCACCGCATCCTAGCAGGTGGCCAGTGACTTTCACTTGTCCCATTACAGATGATGTTCACTTTGATCCCTTAGTTAAGGAAGTGTCTTCCAGGTAAAGACTGTATGATTCACAAGGCCTAAAATAACAAATATCTGGTTCTTTCTGGAAAAGTTTGCTCACCCCTGAGCTGGAGTCACATACACCTGCATCTGAGTCTTGGCTTCACCATTTACTAGTTGTGTGATGGAGAGAATTTTATCTGAGCTCTCACGGTCTCATTCTCTTAAGCTATGAAACGGGGATAACAATGGTGCCCAACTCAATGGCTTATTACAAGAATCAGATTTAGCATAAGAAGTGCTCTGTAAATGTCAGTGTTACAGATACTTGGAAGCTGAAAAAAATCATATTTTTTTCTTTGTCTAAGTCAAATTGCATGATGGTTCAGCTCACACATGTCAGAATTGGTAGGTAAACTTACCTTAGTCACTTTCAGGGTCCCTTCCACCTCCCTTGAGATTATATTGGCATCCCCAAAGGGGTTGTTTGGTAGGTGAATCCTGTTTTTCTTCTGGATCAATCCCGTGTGGTGATTCCTTTCCTTTGTTTTCACCCCAAGCCTTGGGACCTTCGCCACAGCTCCTATCTCCTGGGCCGCAGGTGTCACAACACTGCTCTCTCCCAAGGTTTAGCCATTCCTGGGGCACCGTGTGGAGTAATAGTTCAGGCTATTAATGCCAGGATCCTGAATCCAACTCTTTCCTCTGAGCAGCCACTCCCTTCCTCTCTAACCCATGGAGCCTTCCTCTCCTCTGACAGTTCCATTCTCTATCTCTACGAGTCCTCAGGAGACCAGTGGTCTCGGGCTCAAATGCCTAACAAGGCCATGCAGATGAAAAACTAGGTGTAGGACAACAGGGTAAGGAAGGTACTACAGCGAAGGAGAGAGCCACTTGCCCCTTCTAATGGTGGCAACAGCACTGTGTAGGTCCAGTGTCTCCAAGTGTTCTACTCGTTCAAGGGACACTGTAAATCTGGACAGTTACATGAAAATCCCCATTAAGAAAAAAGTATGTGTGGGCAAAACAGTCTGGAGGCTGAAACCTGTCCAAAGGTAGTTTCCAAAATAAATAGCTAAATAACTAGCTAACTAACTAAATAAAGCCTCTTGCTCCTCTGGAGATGGGGCAAACCAGACTTAGTTACCTTCTTAGAAGAGAAAAAATATCTCTGTGTGCTCTCAACTTAAAACCAAGGAAATAAGATACAGTTCATTTCTCAATTTTGGCATATTTCTATTAATTATTATCCCTGTATTTTACTACCGATCATGTAAAATCAGTGCGTGTGTGGCACATAGTTAGCACTCAATAAATGCTTATTGTTGCTGTTATTATTAATTTTATTACCCCCCTCTACCCTAATTTGGAGTGTGCTAGAGGGAATGAAATCCCAGCGGGACACCAGGACCCCCGCGTGCATGCATGTGTGTATATGCGTGTGCGTAGCTGACCTATGACAAACATTTGCAGAGCTCGGGTCGCCAGCCCCGCAGGTTGACAAGCGTTACCGCCCCCTGCTGTCGAGCTCACCAGACTGTCACTGCTCGCAGCCGCACCCGCAGGCGGAGGCTGCAGATCAACACTCTCCCACCACGAAAGCACACACTCTGCGGGCCGGTTCCATCACTACCTGTTCCCCAGGCGGCCAAACATCGCTGCCTTTCAGATTCATCCTGACCTGGCGACACGGGTGACCGGTCCAGCTACTAGGAGGGGGACTAGGCGGAGTGCGAGCGGGCTCGGGAGCGGTCCCGGGGCGAGCGGGGACGCGCCGACCACAGGGGCCATGGAGGGCAGCAGGCAGGAACGCAGGGGACACACATGGCTGCTGCGGGCCACACGGGCTCGCCCAGCTTTGCCTCTTTTTATTCTCTCATCAGAGGCAGCATGACTCACTCCTTTGTTTCTGTAAAAGATCTATCTGTACTAGCCTGAGGAGGAATTCACCCCTCCTGAGGGATCGTTTGCTTATTCGCTGCGCCCATCCGTGCCCGCCCTGGACGCAGGCAGAATCCTTACGCGGGCTGTCAACAGCGGTGATGGGTGACATCGGAGGAGCAGCCGTGGGCGCCCGCCTTCGTGCTTTAGAGCGGCGCGCGCCTCTGCCCCCTGGTGGCGGATACAAGCATCGCAGCAGCGCCAAAGCTACCGCCCTCTCCCCGCAGCCCCGGGAGTGTCACTTCTGGGTGTTTTTCAACGGGAGCATTTTTACAGCTCCATTCAGCTGCTGGGGTTAGCAGATGTGGTTCCCAGATTTATTACTAATGAGTGAAAAGGAGTGTGTGTGTGTGTGTGTGTGTGTGTGTGTGTGTGTGTGTGTGTGTGTGTGTGTGTGTGTGTGTGTGTGTGTGTGTGTGTGTGTGTGTGTGTGTGTGTGTGTGTGAGAGAGAGAGAGAGAGAGAGACAGACAGACAGACAGACAGACAGACAGACAGAAGCGGGGAAAACAACTATAAGAGCATGTTTGTGGTGACAGGATAATGGAGAGGAGAGAAGGGAATAGGAAAAATAAAAGAGATTAAAAAGCAAGAGAGGCAAAATGACAGTGATGAGGGAATAGAGTGACAGGGAAGGATGCAGAGAGAACGCAGGGAGCAACAGTTTGATGGGAAATGGGAGGGCACCTCCGCGCCGAAAAGAGGGGAGGATTTGACATCGTGAGAGGTAAAGTTTCCTTTTGGTGAAGAGAACCTTGTGAGCGTTTCAATATACCTCTCTCCTATTTTACATCCCATTTTGTTTGGCAGCTCCTAGAAATGAGTTTCCATTTTTCTGTCTTGTTTTAATATTCTCATGTCATCACCAAGATCATTAGAGGCAGAAACAATTATGCCCTATGTTCCCTGCATCTGACAGCGCCCTAGGAGCTGTGGCTTATTAACTCCTGCCTTGCCCAGCTGCCATCAGCTACGTCTGCTTTTGTTATTCTGATCCATGTTTCTCTTTCTCTCTCTCTCTCTCTCCCCACCCCCTCCTCTGACCTTATGGGCTCACTTGTCCTTTGGGAAATAGACCAGTAGCTGCTCAGAATCCAAATGCGTGTGACAAATGTTCTTGTAAAGGCTTGTGCCACCTACCCTTCAACAAACAAGCAAAATAGAGTCCCATCAGCAACAAACAGCCACAAAAATGAGTTTTTTTGGAATCGCATCTGTAACTCCTGACCTTAACTCTTTCATATTCTCTAGAAGAACAAAAGAAGGAGAGAGATTTTGCAGGGTCTGTGTTAGCTATAGCTTAGTACGAGCTGTGAAAATGTTGAACAGGATTTTCTAAAGCCCAGTCTCAGTTACTATTCTGACAACATTACCCAATCTTGTTCCAGATTTTTTTTGGAGGGGTCACATTTAGAAAGCCTGGACAGTATGATAAAAACTGTTTTGGCAGGCGATAAATCATTGCATATGGGAGTGGGCAGTAATGCCCAAACTCATTTACCACAACAAATGCTTTCATATTTTGGTCGATACAGTTTATTTTGACATATTGAGGGGTGGTGGCCTATCTGTAGGTTTGCATGGAGGGGATGGGCATTTCGTGTGTCACTGTTACTTAGTTCACTCAGAGGCAGCTCTCAGGGGAGTGGCCATCCTTGGTGTTTGAACCTTATTCTGGGATATGCCAGGGATATTTGAGGATAGGAATTCAGTTTGTAGATAAACCATTTTTTATTTTGGTCAATAGATTGTGATGAAAATAAACAATGAGAAAAGAAAACTGTACTGAGACCTCAAAATACAAAACCTTTCTGTAACATAGTTATTATCAAATAGGGAGAGTTATATTATTCTTGCTTCAATAAGTTGCTGTGAGGTTCAAAAGAATATAATATATGTGGACAAGCTTTGCAAACTCAGAAGATGCTCCTCAGGTCTAAGGCAAAACAATGCCCTAGAGAAAAAGGATGTTTGCCACGAGTGTTTCAGAACCAGTTAATTAAGTATCTCCAAATCATTAAACACTTGTTTAATTATCCCCTTAACATGTGAACATTTACATTTTGCTTCCTCAGTTTCCATTTTATTTCTTTACTATACCTCTTTCTCTTTGAATCTGCCTAGTGCACTTGCTTAGGATTCACCGTCAGGGTTCCAGCCAAGGAACCCGTACTCTAAGTTGGGTTTCACTGAAGCTGTGGCCAAGTTGAGTCTACAATCGCAGTCAATGAGTGCTGCTCGATTCCACGCTCACCTCGTGGTTCCATGCCCAGCTGCTATACCATAAGGAGAGCTCATCACAAAGAATTCGTATACATCTGTGAATCTATGTCCTTATGGAGTGGGGGTGGGGGCCTCTCATGTGTGTATGTGTATATGTGTAACTGTATATATATATAAAATCTCACAGTACATACATTCCTCTCCACCCCCTCCATGTATCTGCCAATATTTCTTACCCCTATACATAAGATTTATTGCTTTATAGGACTCAGTGGTTTGCCTTCAAATTTGCAGTGAGAGTAGAAATACATGGCTCTATAGTAATTGTCTTCCTAGGATTGCAAAGTGAGAACATTTAGCAAAACCTCACACGAACCAGTGAACTTGCTATTTGTATTGGTTTGTTAGAGCCGCCATAACAAAATATCATACACTGCGTGGTTTAAACAGAAATTTATTTCTTACAGTTCTGGAGGGAGGAAGTTTGAGCTCAGGGTGTCAGGAGGTTTGGTTTCTCCCAAGTCCTCTCTCCTTTACTTGCAGATGGTCATCTTCTCTCTGTGTCCTCACACGGCCTTTTCTCATTCCTGATGTCTCTTCCTCTTCTTGTGAGGATACCAATCAGATTAATTTGGGACCACCTTTATGACTCATTTAACCTTAATTCCCTCTTTAAGGGCCTTATCTCCAAATATAGTCACATACATTCTAAGGTACTGGAGGCTAGGATTTTGACATATAAATTTTGGAGGACACAATTTAGCCCATAACAGTCTCCAAGCACTTGGGCTACTGAGAGTCCTCTGCCAGGTTCCACAGGGATAGAGATCATCTGTAGGGGAAACCATACTCATATTAGACCCAGAAGGCCCAGAGATTGGGTGCTGGGGTGTCACCATTCAGCTTCCTGTGTAACATTGAGCCAGACGGTTAATTTTCTGACGCTCAGTTTCCCTATCTGTGACACATGGGTTAACTGTTAGTGCTCTACCATTAATTACTATTGTATATAATTATTAGTATTTGGTTACCTGAGATAACTATGTAAAGTTCTGTGACATGATACATGCTTTACCTGCTGCTTCAAAGCATGGCATTTTTACAGTTGACCTTCTGACTGGTTGGTAACTTTTCTTAGTGTTGAGAGATACTGTGTGGTTTAGAACAGCGTCTGAGAAGGCAGACAGATCTGAGTTTGGATGCCAGTCCATTCACTTCCTGTCTTAGTCTGTTTTGTGCTGCTATAACAGAATACCTCAGACTGAGTAATTTACAACAAACAGAAATTTAGTGGCTTATGGTTCCAGAGGCTGGGAAGGCCAAGACTGAGGGGCCAGCATCTGGCAAGGGCCTTCTTGCCGCATGTTTCCCTTTTATAATGAACCTGCCTCCAAGATGACGAACCCACTCCCACAATAATGACATCAACACATGCAGTCTGTCCTCATGGCCAAATCACCTTCTATTAAGCTCCACCTCCCATCACTATTGCATTAGGGATTAAGTTTCCAACACATACTTTTGGGGGAACACATCCAAACCATAGCATTTCCTTTGGGTCATTTAATTTTGAAAGATTCAGTTTTTGTCTCTGTAAAGTAGGACTAATATAAACAACCATACAGAATTCGTATGATGATTAAGGAAAATAATACATATAAAATGGGAGGGCTTGAAAATAGTTTATCATCAACATAGTCATTGTTAATTTATTTATGTAAACTATTTTCCTTGCTTCTTTCCACACCACCTTAACTTCCACATGGAGTTCAGCTCTACTCCTGATTTGGGTTTCCTGAAGAATTCGTATGTGCCAATGACAGCACTGTATTCTTCAGTAGTACCTTTCGCCTCTTCCTTCTTTCTCCCAACCAGCTTTCAATGGCTGTGGATCTTTGCACCTTTGTGAAGATAGAAAAGTATTCATGTAGTTCCCTTTGCAGATCTATCCTCTCCTCCCCATTGGAACAATCCCTTGGCATACCACATCCGTGAGTCACAGTCATAGTCATTGCATATTCTTTCAATGTGCAATGCTGATTTGTTGCTACAATTTCACCTCACTAATACGTTTTCAAACACATCTTACTCAAACCTTAAGTTTGAGGAAGCTGATAGAGATGAGGATAAACACAGTGTCCACCTTCACTCATTAGAGTATCCCAGCACCTAACACGGTGCTTGGCAAATAATAAGGACCTATAAATATTTGTGTAATTAATGAACAAATGAACAGTGAGTGGACAAGAGAGTAGCTGAACCGCTAATCCCCTTTTTTAGTGACAGGTAATACACAGGGAGAATAAGAAGGAATAATAATGGAGAATAGCACGGAACCTAAAGTCAAGGAAACACTGATATGGAAGTAGGTGTGTGTGTGAGACACGTTCTGAGAAAGAGGAGCAGGAAGTGTAGTTCAGAACCAAATAGTTTAAAAGAATGAGGGATTGGGACATGGCACATAGTAAAGGGTTCTCAGAAGCTACCCTTTCTGGACCGGCCTGTGGCTCACTTGGGAGAGTGTGGTGCTGATAACACCAAGGCCACGGGTTCGGATTCCTATATAGGGATGGCTGGTGTGCTCACTTGGGAGAGCGTGGTGCTGACAACACCAAGTCAAGGGTTAAGATCCCCTTACCGGTCATCTTTTTCCTTTTTTTTTAAAAAAAGAAGCTGCCCTTTCCATTCATAGATAATGTTCACAGCCCTCTGTTTTTGTGACCCCAGTTGCACTCAGACCCAGCTCTAGGCTTATCTGTTTGGCCAAATAGCAGGACTATGAAAGGGTCACTGTAATATTTTATTTGCATCATGAAAAAATTAACTTACAAATCTTTTAAAAATGTTTGTCTTTGTAGCCAGACATAAGCTCCATGAGGATGGGAGCTTGCCTTCAGGGAGCGAGTGGATTAGCTTGGTGCTGACCGCAGGAGTCCCGTCATGAAGATTTGTGTGTGAATAGATGAATGAATGTCTAGCCCAGTGACTGGCCTCTGTGCAGTCACACCTCTGCAGTCTTTTCCACCACTTCCACTGAACAACTTGAGAAGCGACCTTGCATGTGTAGCTGCCACACACTTCTGGGTGGCTCTCCCTTTTCAAGCTGAATTTCACACCATGTCAAGAAGTGGGAGTTTTCCATTTCCAAATTGTCAGTCCAGGGTTATCAACGTTACTTTTTTTTTTCTTCTCCTCATCACTACATTACACATGCCCATCTCAAATTAGTTTCATTCTTTCTTACTCGATGATATTTTAGGGTGTATTTATTTTTAAGAGGTAATGTGTTTAACAAATGCTATAGATAAAGGAGATTTTTAAGTAGGCCTAAATGCAGCAATTACTGCTAATGAATCTGCTGTTAGCATGTAATATTCTGGGGTTAGAATCCCACATCACCGAATGTGGAGCCTCAATGTGTTCAACAGATGCCAGTCTTAATGGCCACATTCCCTTCCATGGATGAGTTAGCTTTAGTTAAATGTACCATTAAAAATAACTATTTAAAATGTTAATGAAAACAGTAACTGTAACCACCAGGAATTTTGTTTAAACCTCTGCTTTATTAGTTCTTATTTCCAAAAGGGCTCGGGGAGGGTGAGGCACCTACTGCTACGCACGGTACTTTAAATGGGGAAAGCCGATAATACAATTTCTGTTCACAGCAGCCCAGGGCCTGCAGGCCTATATTGTCAAAACCAGCCGTCCTTGGAGACTAACTCTCCTTTGTTCTCATGTCTTGTTTCTTCCCAACATTCATCTAGGATGTGAGACAGAATTGGGAAGTTAGGGTCCTTGGCAACCCAACTAGTTGATAGGCATATATCTTGTTTTCCTGAAAGTACCGTTATTCTATCACAAATTAGGATTAAAGAGGGAAAAATACTGGGCTGTTACTAATTAGGAATAAGGATTTTCGATTTCCAGAACAGCAAAAAGAAGCCTGGTTTAGGCATTCATGCTGGAGGATAGAGTTTGTAAAATAGAGAATTATTTAGTAGGATTAAATAGTAGATGCATGGCCAGAGTTCTGTCTTTCCACGTTGTATCACTAGTTATGCCTTGAGACAAATTCTCCAGGTCTTAGAATGTGGGTGCGTGGTGAGAGTGAGATTAGGCAGAGGAGCTTTTGTGTCTTGGGGCAGTCGTGTGTATTTAATGGGTATGAAGCATATCTCCTCCTGACTCCTTTATTCCTTGGCCGGGCTACATGACTCAGCAGGCCTGGCTAAGCAGGTTCAGGACAGTGTAACTGGCTGGGGCTGGAGAAGGGTTAAGTGAAGAGGGGTTGACTACACCTGGGAAGCATGTTTATAAGGAGCTTTTTCAAGTGTACAACCCAATTCTCTTGTACCTAGGAAATGTCTCTATCCAGAAAGAGTTCTCAATCCTTACCTGGTGAGTCCTGTTGATTCTTGCAGTTCTGTTTATTTGCATGTTTTGTTTTCCTTTGAGAATTTGCTCAAATATTAATATATCTGGGTAAAATAATGCTACTTGAAAGGCTCTACAACCTCATAATTGCTAGTATAGAGCTTGGGAGGTATATATTAAGAATAAGAAAAAAACTCAGTCATACAGGTTTAGTTAATTGTCTAACAGTCAGAAAATAATAAAAGGACAGAGAAGTATGTTCATACTTCAAGAATCTGGAGTCAATGTGTTAACACAAAAGAGGTCTACAGATGAAGCCTGTGGTCACAGTAGCTGAGATAATGCTGCAGTGTTTGCTTTTTTTGCTTTTTTTTTTTTTTTTTCCAGTGACAGTTGTCCGGTAGCTTCTGAGGACTCACACTTGGGCTGCTTTGTTGCAACTGTACCGTTTCTTTTAACCGGATCAGCCTTCCTTCCCCATTCCAGAGTTTCTGATCAGAGGCCAGTTCTGGCAGTTTCTCTCACTAGCAGGAACATCTTCTTTGGGCACACAGAACCCGAGGAAGAGGTTTTTCCCTTTTGGAAATAGGAAGGAGCCTTTACTACAAAATTAGTGGATTTTTAATTCAGTCTGGGAGGCCAGACAAGGACAAGGTGAGCAGATACAATGATGCAAAGTAAAGCTAATGTGGCTAGTCAAAATGTTACACTGCCTTATAAAATAAAAACTAATGTCTTACTTTAAAAGCACATGGCAAGTCAGCAGCATCTTCTCATTGAGAACAGTTGGGTCTGTAAAAGATGATTAAGTTGGATGATGTCTCCCAATATATGTTCTCAGATACAGTTTCTGGGGTTCACCATAGATCCTCAACAGTTTGAGATTCTTTGTCCAGGACAGATCTTTGACTAATGAAAGGCTACCCCAATTGACCAGTAGCAAGTCTAGGGGGTAGAAGAGAAGAACTTGAGAAGGAAAGTGAAGAGAATACCTTTTCCTCTTCACACCAGTAATCATTAAGACTCTAGTCTGGGGCTTACAGGCTGCCAAATTTCTCATGTTTGAATAACATTTTGGGGGGGGCATGTTAGGGAGGGATGCACCTTTGATTTCACAGAACTTAGATTCAGAAAACTTTTACAGCTGTAGTGAGGTTACAGTGATTCACAGAAAAGAATTGGACTTGTAGTAGATTTGCTGGTTGAATTGAATACAACTTAATTCTAGGTTGACAAATGTTTGCTAAGCCTGTGCTATGAGCACAGCTCAATGCTAGGTCTGAAAGGATAACAAGGGGGAAAAAGACATGAACCTTTTCTTACGAGGTTAGAATCACAGACTCACCTTTCCAGCTCTCACATGCTGTTTCAGACATACTTTAAGATAGGTGGATATAAAGGGAGTAGAAATGAGGGTACAGAAGAAAGAAATTCTTTTGAGGGACTATTGATAGCAGAGCCTCAAAGCAATGTTGATTTCCTAACCCTGAAGCTTCTGTGACTTTAAAGGAAATGAAATCTCCGGTTATTTGGAAAAACTCCAAGTGTTTTTTCACAAGATTGTTACTGGAAATTAAATAATAAAGACATTGGCTGGCCTTTGTCCCCATGTCCTGGGAGATAACTTCTAATTCCTTGGAATTTTCCAGTGATAGTTGCTTCTTTGTTATTCATGTTGGGCCCTTGGACTATGCCTGATAGTTTATGCTGATGAGATGACTTAGGATGGGGTTTGGTCGTGGTAGAAAGACCAGCCATATGATTAGAGAATTGGGTCTTTGGGTTGCTTGGTATCAGCCTGACCTCTGAGTGGGGGACAGGGGTTTGAGACTGAGTTCAACTATGTGAGCAATGACTCAATCAATCATGCCTTTGTAATAAAACACCAAGAAAAAACTCTAGACACCAAAGCTCAGATGAGATTCCATGGTTGGCAATACTCCATCTGTTGTCACACATTAGTGTGCTAGGAGGGTAACGCATCCTGTCTCCACAAGTAGAGGACAATGGAAACTTTACATTTGGGACTCTCCCAGGCTATATGTCTCCCTTATGTCTCTCTCTTTGGCAGGTTCTGATTTACATTCTTTTTTTTTTTAATTTTAGTTTTTAATTGAAATGTTTTGATTGTACATACCTATGGGGTACAGTTGTATTTCTACATGTGTGCAATGTGTATTGATCAAATCAGGTTAGCAAATTCATCATCATAAAAATTATTGTTTCTTTGTGATGAGAACACTTAAGCTCCTCTCTTCTAACCATTTGACAACATGCAATAAATTATTATTAATTGTTGATGCCTAACACTACTGTACACCAGTGGAACTTATTTTTCCTATCTAGCTATAGTTTTGTATCCATTAATCAAGCTCTCCCTATCCCCTCTCTAGAAACTATAGTTCTGCTTCCCACCGTCTAGTGACCACAATTCTACTCTCTTCTTGTACAAGTTCAACTTATTTTTTCTTTTTAGCTTCCACATATGCATGAGGACATGTGGTATTTCTCTTTTTGTGCCTGGCTTATTTCACTTAACATAATTTTCTCCAAGTTTATTCATGTTGCTGCAAATGGTAGAATTTAATTCTTTTTTATGGCTGAGTATTCCATTGTGTAAACATACCACATTTTCCTTATCCAAACATCTGTTGATGGACATTTAGGTTCGTTCCATATCTTGGCTATTATAAATAGAGCTGTAATAAATATGGGAGTGCAGGTATCCCTTTGACATGTTGATTTCCATTCCTCTGGGTAGTGGGATTGCTGGATCATTATGGTAGTTCTATCTGTAGTTGTTTGAGAAACCTCCATACTGTTTTCCATAATAGCTGAATCAATTTGCATTCCCACCAAGAAGGTATGAGTTCTCTTTTCTCCACATTCTTGCCAGCATTTGTTGTTTTCTGTCTTTTTGATAATAGCCAATCTAACTGGAGTGAGATATCTCATTGTGGTTTTGATTTGCATTTCTCTGGAGATTAGTGATGTTGAGCATTTTTTCATGTACCTACTGACCATTTATATGTCTTCACTTGAGAAATGTCTATTCATCTTTGCCTATTTTTCAACTGGATTATTTGTTTTTTTACTATTAAGTTGAGTTCCTTGTATATTCTGGATATTAATCCCTTGTTAGATGTATAGTTTAGTTTATATTTTTACTACAATAAAATTGAAACTCTAGCTATCATGTTTTCCTGAGTTCCATGAGTCATTCTAGCAAATTACTGAACTTGTTGGGATATTGAAAACCCCTGAATGTGTAGTCAACTGATCAGAAACAAGGTTTGTCTGAGAACCCCAGACTTTTGGCTGGTGTCTGAAGTGAGACCAGTCTTGTTTGAGGACTGTGTCTTTAACTCTGAGTTTGCTAAACTCATTGTAGAAGGGCATGTTCAGTGTTTTAAAAATAAAATTCAATTGTAGGGTGATTGGGCCCTTAAACTGTCTCTTTGAACCAGGAAGGACCAGGAGTTTTGCTGCTATCTGAGATCCTTTTCTCATTATTGAAACTGATCATGACTGCTTGCTCCCCCAGAACCACCCACCTCCATGCACACCCCAAGCTGGGGTTTCAGACCCTCCCAGTTACTTCTGACGTATGATTAGACAACCCCACCTCTTTGGACTGTGGCTTGCTTATCCTCATTTTCTTTTGCCCTCTCCTGTCTGTTCTGTGCAATGCTATAGGGATTCTATTGAGATTCTGAAAACATTTTGTGAAGACAATAGCTCTCAGCAAGAATAGAAAACAAACTGCATTTTTATGAGTAGAAATAATAGACGGCTTTAGAAGGTAACTTAGTTCCTCCTACTGCCATCAGATAGAATCTCATTAAAACTAACCCTTAAAGATAACCCCTATTACGGAGACTTTAAAGAAAGAGTCTTCTCCCTGATGGTCTTTGGTACCATAACCCAAGGTCTCATTCATGTCTAACAATCACGAACTTCTTGATGCTTCATCTACAGCTTCCCAGTGGTAATTTGTACTTATTTCTTATGATCCCTTGAGGGAGAAAAAGAAAAAAAAAAATTTCAGAGAATCTCTTTGCTTATGTGAAGACAATTACTGTAATACCACATTCCTCTCTGTGGTAGCAGAGACATTGTTAGAAAACCTTCAAGTGATTTTTCATATTTTTTCCACTCCTTCCTCAAATGGTATTCATTATCACCAGCATCATTTCCTATCTTATTCATGAAAAATTCCAAGAAGCAGTGTCGTCAACCACAAGATCACTGACTCAGATCAATGAAGACACATCTCCTTTTCACATTTATTTCATTTTGTTTTAAGATCACAGAAGAGCAGAGCATTCATACGTGTAAAGTAACAGAAGAGAAAAACAGAATTTAAATACATTGAAAAAGAAAAGAAAAGAAGCTTTTTTTATTTTAATTTTTTGTTTTAAACACACACTGCACTTTTTATTTTCCTTCACAGAGCTAGTAGCCAGGGGGGGGAAATCCACTCAATAAACAAAAATTTTAAAAAAAGAACTCGAACAAAAAACCCAAACAAAAAATGGTCATGTGTTTGTGTAATCAAGGGAAGATCAGTTCATGTGTACAGGGCTGAAAAAAAGGAATATATATATATATATATATTTATATGTATATAACACTGTTAATAAGGAGACTTCTAACCAAGAGCAGGATTTATACACCCTTCGGTAGAGCAGTGAGAAGGGAGGGGTGAAGCGGTGGGGGGAGAGAGTTGGAGGTATTCTCTAGCTTCTCTCCCCCGGTAATTTCCTCCCATTTAAGTGCCCCCTTCCCGGTGAATACTTAGGGAGCAGAACTTGGCCACAATTCACCAGGATGAATCATTTACATTCTCTGGTGAAAAGCAAAGATGTAGGGAAATAAGTTCAAAAAAGGCCCCTGATAGCTTAGGATTGCTGCTGCGTTCCATGAAGCTAGTAGTTCCATGTGTTTTCCTCATTTGCAAGAAGCAGATTTTTTTACCATGCCTGGCTTTACATAGAGAAGGCTGGTGCAGAGAAGAATGTAATGATAGGAGTAAATCCAGGAACACCACCCAAAAAGAGATACCTCTGAAATAATCATGGAAATGGGGAGTTGTTCATTCTCCCCCTTAGAGAGAGCTTCATAAGTACTCAGTGTGTTGATATATACCCTTATCTACACAAAGTGATATTAATGCTGGGAGGTTATGAATAAACCCTGCTCTTCAGTGTCTGGGAGACTCAGACGTTGTCTGTTCTTTCAGGCAATACACGAAAAGATCACTTTGGACAGATGCTGAGCTGAGCCTTTAAGATAGCATGGGACCTGGGCTCAATCTATCCAGAACCTGGCACAAGAAAAGGATTCCTCATTAACTGTTTGAGAAAACCTCCTTTCTGTTAACCCTCTTCTCAGAGAACTTCAATTTCACGTTTGATTTTGGCCTTGGCAACAACTTTTACAGTCTTCAATTCTGTAGCCTCCCAAAATATGTTTATTTTTGTCCTATTTTCAATTTATCTTTCAATGGTATCAACTTGCACTTTTTGAAAATGAGGCCTGTTTTCTCTCCATCCACTTGCTTGATTTCATAGCCTGTAAGTCAAGTTTTGGGAAACCTATTCCATGAGAAATTTCTTCCAAAAGAAAATACATTGTATTGCCTATTTCTCATAGATCAGCCTTTGAACCTGCCTGGAACCACATGCTTACCTTCATCAGCAGAAGCAAAGAGTTTCCAAGGACACACATTGACTATAATGAGGCACTTGGCCCAGGATGAGAGAAAACCCATGTTTCCTTTTATATGCACAACTTCCTCATTTGTTATATGTGTAATACACAATCTGGCTATTTTCCTTCCTATGAAAGGTTATTAGAATATAGTTCAACAATTAGATTTTATGATATTATAAACAAGGAAACAACCCTAGCTATTTCAATGCCCTCAGTATAACCCAAATGTGTCCCTTCTCTACATTGCTAAGAAGTTTTGATCAGAAGAGAATTATAGAAACAGTCCAGAGACTCTGTATTCTAAGAAGTTTTGGCTTTTGAAATGGTGAGATGGTAGACTGACGGCTCTGAAAAGTGATAACAGTACTGAGATCAAACTAGAGATGACAAACTGCTGCTTGGAATGGTTAGCTGGGCACAGCACTAAGTAAATATTAAATTCATATTCAGAATCAGAGAGTTTAGAGTTGAAAAAGATTTTAGAGATGTCATCCAAATTTCTCACTTTCAGGGTGAGAAAACCAAGACTCAGGGAAGTTAAAATAACTTGTCAATGTTGAGCTTTTTGGTGGCCAGACCCAGGACTAGAACCCAATTCTCCCGACTCCCAATTCAATACACCGTCTACCTAACTTTAAAGGTTATCATTTATCATAGGTAGAGAAGTGAACTTTAAGCCTAATGTTAATTTGATCTAAATTTCTTTCTATAGCAGCCCTTGCAGAAAATTCACATGGTTTATGAAGTTATCTCTTTGATGACTCTTTATGTACCAGATGTTTCGATTGTAGAAAAGGTACATATGTCATTCTGTTAAACATATCAGGTACTTCAAAAAGACTTCAAGAGAACTTGCCTGCGACAGATACTCCCAATTAAAATGATTTTGTCCCTCATTTGCCATATTCCAGATAGACATGTAGAAACATAGGGTTACGAGGTAAAGTAAAAGTAGTTATTTTCTAGGGTGACTCAGCAAGATATTTCTTGAGGATATAACGTATTTTTTATATCCCACAATTTGTTAGAATCAAGATGACAAAGAAGATTTCCCAGTGCTTTTGTTAAATGGAAAATAAAAACAGAGTGAAATTTTGCTCATCAAGGTATAGGCGACCTCCTTAGAGCTATTTAAATAAGACGTCTGAGAAGGTGAGGAAGAAGTCACCGGAAGACAGCTGGAAGTTGACGCAACAGACACATGAGCCTGAAACTCCTCCTGCTCTTTTACTTTATTTCCCTTGCTTTGGGGTCAGGTGACACAAAATTATGGCAACAATCAGAAGAATCTCGGCTTAGGTCCTGAAGGAACAAAGATAACCATTTACTCCTGTGACTTGAGCAGGATGTGAACCTTGAACTGTTCCTGTAGGTCTACTTCCTTTGGCTGAGGCAACCTCCTGTTTGGGCTTTAGTCATACTTCTTTCTACCCATTCGGCCCTGTGAAATGCTTTGGTTTTTACTTATTCCTATTTAATTTTTTTCTTTAAGAATCATTTTTAGCTGAACTTGGGCCCTGCATGAAAAATGAAGTTTACATAGTTTATATTATGTACATAAACTAGTGATTTACATTGATTTACACATGATTGGTGCCTAATTTATTAATCAGCACACAGTATGTAAATGTGCTGAAAAGAAATCAAGATTTTAAAATAAGTTTTCCATAATATCCATAAACATTTTTGCTGGTGTACATGTTAGACCTAAACCAACATTAACAACAGCTTCTTTGCCAAGAAAAAAAAAAGATGTACATTGCTGGGTGAAAACAAATTCTTTCTTGACTTTCAGTTGGTGACATTTGAACAGCATAGCTACATGCAAATGAGAATAGTTTACTTCTCTTCTGCTAGTATGCACATAAATGTAAACTTCGCTTTGCATTTAGTGAGGTATTGACAGATATTATGCCAAACGTGATGGAAAATTTATATCACTAAGGCAAATGCAGTGTTTGGAGGAAAAATATTTAGATACTTAAGAAAGAAGAAGTCTTCCTAAACTGGATTTATATTTCTTAACTGAGGTTCTTATCTCATTTTTAGGGTCTTCAAAATATTAATAGATTTTGTAGGTTAGATTTAGTATTGCACTTATATTTCTATAAAAATGATGGTTATAGGGAACCAAGACTAATCTAGGCTAAAAGTTTATGAGGATGAAGGGGAAAATGAGGACACGGTTAATCCCATAGAACATGGTTGGTAAGCAAAATTTTTTAAGCAAATAATTATAAAATGGAAAAAAATGGGGCTCCATGTCTTACTAAATGAAGCATAGCTCTTTTTTTCCTAAAAAAAAAAAAACAAATTCAGTACTTTTCTTTTGTTTACATTTAAACCATTATTCTAAATTGGTCTTATAATACATACATTACTGTAAATATAGCATCTGTAAAGATAAGATTAAAAAAAATACATACACATATATATTATTTTTCCACAAATCATTCGAGGTCTGCAAAGAACAAAATGAGAAATTCAGGGAGACTACCCAATAGAAACAGTCAAACCACAACCAACCCTGGGATGGAACCTGCTCTGGAGTACATAGGAAGCTGACGACTCGGTAGGCAATAACTCAAACTAATTTCATGCTGAGGAGTTTAGTTTTGTGTGCAAAGGAGGTAAGTCCATTTTTGGAGGAGAAACATTTTTGTTTCCGTCCTCCAAGAACATGAAAATCACGAGTACTTTTAGAAGGTCTCTATGAATAGCTCCAGTTGTCTGTCTATGCAGTAAAAAAACGAAACAAAACAAAACAAAACAAAAACTACCCATGTCAAGGGAGAAGTCTGTCTGACTTGGAAGAGAAGGCAGAGATCAGTGAGCCAATCCTTCCTGACAGAAAACACATGTGCTTTTCCATAAGCCTTAGTTCTTTTAGGACAGAGGAATTTTATGTCTCTAAACAAGCAAGACTGTTTCTTGAACAAGCAAAACCCTTCGGTGAACGATTGCACAGAGAGCGTCTAACTACAATTCTGCAGCTGTAAAACCTAGAGTAGTTCTCATTTTCAGGAAGTTCCCTGGGTCAAGGTCATTTCTGCTTTTGTTAATTGAAAGTCGGGTCTAAGGATTTTGTTTTAAGAATGATGGAGTTTCATTTTGTATACAAGGGACGTTAAATAATATATTAGCCATTCAGATTAATTGATGCTTTTCACTCCTCTTAGTATGTTATTTCCGGCCAGTTGGTACTTTTCAGTGAAGGTTTCAAGCTTTGGTTACCAGTGGACAAGATTCTTGAAGGGACTGATAGCAGTATGATGAACTAAGTTCTGAGACGTCTCCTCCTGAGACTTGATGATTTCTTGGTCTCAGTCCTCTGACCCCTACTTTTTTCCTGACTTTTGTCCAAACTATGTTATCCTCCATTCTTGACATTATTTGGAGACATTCTCAAACCTATGAGATTTTGGGGGGCCAATGATTTCTCTGAAACAAGAGCAAGAAGCAAGTTTTAAAAATCCCCAGATCCTCTTAGAGATATAGGCAAACACCAAATCTTTTAGTATGTGTTTAATTATGTTTAATATATGGTCCATTATATTAAAACCAAAGGGACAAATGGTGCTGACATGGCAAAGACATTCCTTTCAATAGAGAAGTTCCTCCCATAACACCAAGACCTTGTCTTTATGACAGGACCGAGATAATAAGAAGGCCAGGTGTATAATTAAAGCCTGTGACATGCCCCAGGGATCTGTTTCTGAAACCAATACTAAAGGACCTCTGAGTTAACTCCTGTTACTTTTCTCTTCCTGTATATCTTTCAATTAGCATGAACTGTTCTGAAGCTTCTTCCACTTGAGGCAATGGCAGCCTCTTCTCTCTACGGGGAATATTTATCGTCAGAGATGATGACTTTTATTCCTGTACTAAGAAAACCAAACTGTTAGAGAAACACTGTCAATAAATTGATGCTGCAGAGGAATGTAGCTCACCTTTCCTGTATTTTATTAGCTACTTCTTGGATAAGAATGTCTGTCCTATGTCAGAATCTGCCATAAATACTCTTACCCATCCTCAAGCCCAACTTGTCCTTCTGTTTATTGTCTAAACTGCAAAATCATGAAAGAAGGCTGTGATAAGGCTCTAAAAGAAACAATGGAATCCCCTAGAAGAGATAAAAATACTGCTCAGATTTTCCCTCTCTCTTTCTCCCCACTTTTCTTCCTTCCTTCCAGTTAGGAAGTTTATCATTTTATATCACGTGGCAGCTATTTTCAAGGTTCCAAAACTTGCTGAGGCACCGTATATGGCTCTGAGGGATTATATTTGATTATGACCTCAAAAATAATCCTCTGTCTTTTTATAAACTGAATCACTTCCGATGCCTCCTATAGTCTAAGTGAGAGCAATGGTTGGTTTCCTGACAAAATTAGCTATCGAGTGCAGAGTGCCAGCTCTTTCTGTAAGAACTTTCCTAAAAATATCTTTTTAATGATGTGGTGATGCCAAGCTTTGTGGTACTCATGCAACTTCTGCCTAAATCTATTACAAGTCAACCAGCCCTTTTGGTTAAGGGACCAGCTCACGTACCAGTGTCAGTGTCAATGTCAAGATGACTCTTAGAGATGTAAATTTAAATAGAGCAGGGAGGTAAATATAATGCAATTCCTAGTAGCCTGGCCTAGGATAACAATGGACCACCATGAACAATGGTGCTGCAAACACCATCAGTGGAACAGAAGGGGGATGATGTAGGTAACCAAATAAAATATTAGCCTAGAACACCAGAAAACAAGGGTGAATTCTTGGTCAATGCTTTGTATTGGAGCTCTGACACTATTTCCAGAATATGGGTAGGGACCTGGGCATTTGTCTACTTTTCTTGCCTTGCCCACTCTTATATGCTATTTAAAATAGGAAACATCCTCTGCTCAGGAGAATCCATAGGGAAAATGTAGTGTTATTTGAAGATTAGGGAGGAGGCAAAACAGGGTGCTTAGGATCTCCGTGTGGCTCACTGTCCTTCCACTGGGAGTCAACATGCTGCTCACGCTTGCGGCAGAGCAGGGCCCAGCCTGTAAAAAGCGAGGAAATATACCAATCCCTCAGACTCATAAAACAAGAGTGAAATCTGAAACCTTCTCTCCCATGTCACTTCATCCAGGTCATTGACTCATTCTATGGTTTGGTCAACCCATTGGTAGTAGGCACTTTCATTTACAGTGATGTTCTGAGTGGCTCCTGACTGGGTTATGATGATGGGACTAGGAGGAATATGGGGCCCTGCCCTCAGAAGGGCTCAGCTTGATTTCAATACACACTGATGTCATGTGACAGCCAGGGATGTGAGGAGGGACTCTGCTCCTTGCCTGCTTCCCCACCATCTCCCCCGGCAACTTGTTACAGCCGCATCTCACAATTACAATGCAGGACAGTATCTACAGCACGATGAGTCTATGTACACATGGACCATTCCCTGGGCATGCTTTAGAGAGAGACACACACGCTCACACACATGTACACCCACGTGAGAGCGAGAGACGAGCACACGCGCACAGTGGAGTAAATTAAAATGGCACTTCCTAGCATTTGCGGCATGACTAGTGCTCTGGGGGCGCTGGGGGAGGTAGAGAGGCAGGGGAGCAGATAAAAAAGGAGTGTCTGGGATGGGTGTGGGGGGGATAGAACACGCTGGAGGGCGGGCGATGATCTTAAAAGTTGGAGAAACGTGGAGGCACGAAAGCCAGATAATGGCTCAACGCTGGATTCCACTGATAGTCTGAAATTGCTATGTCAGCTCAAATGAAAAACAGAAAAAAAAAAAAAGAAAAGAAAAGAAAATATAAACACCAAAGGCAAGACCTTAATTATTTCCCCCCACAGATGAAAAAGGATGAAGGAAGGAAGGAAGGATAAAGTGTATGTGTGTGTGTGTGTGGGGGGGGGTTAATATCCATCTGGTATTTCTTGTCTTATTTTTACAGCATCCGGATGTCCTTAGCATGATGTAGTCTTTATACAGCATACATTTGCTTAGTAGATGTACACATATCCTGGCAGAACTTTTTTCCACCCTGAATTACGCTCAATTTTTTATTGATGAACTTTAAAATTGTTTTAAATGTATTTTCTTCTCCATTTTCTTATTTCTCCCTTCATTTATAAACACACAAAGCTGTGAAATGAACGTTCTCCCCCCATCTCGCTCTCTTTCTCTCTGTATTCTGTGTAACGCATTTTTGTGTGTTTTTAAATTATTTTAAAATTTTCATTCTATTAACATTTGCTGAGAAGGCAGAGCAGAGATGCTGCCAGCAGCCACAGTGGTACGGCCAGACTGATGGATCCATTTATTCCTCTCACCGACCCAGGTCCTGCAGAGCAAAAGAGGAGAGAGAGAGAAAAGAGAATAGTTACATCTGTCCACTTTCTGTCATGGCTGACTGTTGACAGGGTCAGAGTAAGGCCTGACCAAGTACCAGTACTTCGGAGCCAGTGTGCTTGTGAGCAACCCAAGAAGGGCTCAAGACTTTTCCTAAATCCTTCTCCTTGAACTACAAGTATCTTAGAGGGTATTGGTTGAATCACTTCTAAATAGCAAATGCTCTTGCTGGAGCAGCCCCTAAGCTGCCTATCACCCATGCGTCTGATGATGCCACAGGCTCCTGTCCCCCAACTCCCCTTGCATGCTCTGCCTGCACTCTTTAAGACTCCAAGCATTGGTGAGGGTCCTTCAGCAGCCAGACACAGGCTCTTTCAGCCCAGTCAACACCGCATCGCCATCAGTAGCACAAGGAACCAATCCATGACTCCCTTGTCTCTGCTTCCCAGAGGAGAAGCAGTTATTTACTTATTAACAGGGAGGGGAATTGCTTTAATGTGACATTTATATCTGGGTAGCACCTTAGTAAGGTAGAAAATACATCAATACATTGTAGAGTCTTAAGAGGCAGCAGGGGATCATCTTGTCCAAATGCTTCATTTGTCACTTTAAAAATTAAAAGCGAAAGCAAAGACAACAACAACAAAAATAAGCAAACAAAACTAGAAAGGTTAAGAGGCAGGTCCAAACCTGGAGCAGAATTGAGATTTGAAACTGCCTAAAATTGAACTTGGAATGACAGTCTGTTTTCTGTTGTCCCCCCGGTTTCCCAACATGGACACAATTTGGGTGATGTGGGTGTGGGTCTGAGAGGGGAGTGTGATGGAGAGGAAGGTGGAGAAGGGGTTTGTGCTGGTGGAAAGAGGAGGAAGGGGCAGAAACTGTAGGTTCGACTGGAGAGCTTGTCTCCTGTGCTTGCTCCATTTTCTCCTTTTGTATGATTCTGTTCATGTTCCACCAAAGGAGACAAATGGTGCTTTTCACTACTGAGACTTTTGGATTGAAGGCTACATACTAGGCAATGATGTTCAGAACAGAAAATGGTGCGACTATAATTACGGGTCATTTTGAAGTTTTGAGGACACATATGCAGACTGATATGTATGTGCATGTGTGTGTAAAACTATGATGGTTTGCAAGTGCACTGGAAGCATCCTCTGGTATGTGAATTTTTCCAAAACTGTTTACAAACATACCAGATTGGAGGTAGGATAACAGGGAAAAATGCTGAATTCAAGAATGGTCTCCTAATCTATGTTTTATGTAAATAATAAAAGCAGCAACAGCAATAAAAGAATCCAACAAACAATTACATAGCACTTACTACAAGGTACTGTTATAAATGCTTTAGAAATATAAGCATACCCCATGCTATGAGGTGTGTACTGTACTGTAGTGAAGCCTATTTTACAGTGAAATAAGGGCAGCACAGAGAGGTTAAGTCCATAGTACAAGTTCACACAACTTGTGAGCAGAGGAGCTGGGGTTTCAGTTACACGGTGAAGGTGTGCAGATGAATATTTTGCAAACCTTCTGCAAATGAAACTTGGGTTTGATTAAAACGATAACCAGAACAAACAAAAACAACAAGGAGACATCCATTATCTCTGCAAAAATGATTTTCAGTAGAGTATTTCCTGGCTAGAATGCGTTCTTGAGAATATTTAAAATATTCCTTAATGTAAAAATATGAACATATACAAACTTTGAGCAGCATTGTTACTGTATATAATAAACTTTATCCTGTGCAAAGCAGAATGTATTATTATTTTTTTGAATAAAGAAATTAAATTTTCAATTAGTCTCTAATTTTCTGAATGGCTATAGGGTCACATTAATAAAAGACCCTTGAGCTACTTTCAGGTCCATACCTTTCATGAGGAATTGAGGTTCAATGATATCATACATATTGCGTAAAGCACCTGATTAGTAATAGTTGACCAGGCACTAAAGTCCAGGTGTCCCGAGTCTTAGCTCAATACCCTTCCTCATCCACTCTCTCCAGGTCCCCCACTGCCACCCTCTTTGGACTTTTCGGACCTTCAAACTCTCTTAATAGCAACTTCCCAGGGCTTCCAGCCTAGTGGCAATGTCATCTCCTATTGTTTTAGTTTCTCTATACACATTATATGGCATTAGATCCTTGGCACATTTGTTCGTATTAGTGAGGTTTTCAAAACAGAGAAAAACTACACAAAAATACAGGGTTAAGCAAAAATTATTTCTGTTTTTCCCCAGGGATAGTTTTCAGAAAGATTCCAATTCTGCTTACTTCCTCACTCTCATTTTTAGTGCTAGGGCAGGCTAGCTAATCTTTCAAACATGCTGGAACTAAGTGGTATCTGGAGAAGGCTAAGAAGACTGGTCTTATTTTATTTAAATGGTAGTAAATATTTGAGAAAGCAAAAATTCCATCATTGAAAAATATAATATATACATGTATAAACCTGGATAAAAGTGTTCACTTGTAATATTCTTGATAATGCATGTGTGTGTGTGTGTGTGTGTGTGAAGGCACTTCAAGAAGTTCATGAAAAGATTTGTATTATCTTTTAATTCTATTTTTCCATGAACTTCTAGAAATGCTGTTATGTATGTGAGTGTGTATATGCATATATATATATACATACACACAGATAGAAATGTATATATGTTTATAAATACTTATATTACACATGTGATATCACACATATTATTGGTGTTTTAGTACACATAATTCAGAATTAACTCTTGCTTTCCTATGCTATTCTATGTTGTAACAGGGAATAGCAGTACGGCTATGTTAATGATCTTTAATTTTATCCTTGTTATTATTATATATTTGAGATGCAGTTTGTGCATCTGTTAAAGATATCTTCATCTCTATCACTTATCATTTATTAAGTGCTCTCATATAGCTATTTAATGTGCTCATATGATTTGCTCTTTTCATAATTGGTTTTGAGAGTAAATAAACAGGCTTGAAAATATACAAGGGTAAAAAATGGGTGATAGTTGGGGAATCATCACAAGAGTGTATGCAATTATAAATATATATGACTGCATAGGACCCTACTTCAGTTAATGGCTATTTCAGAGGAAAATAATCAGCAAGATCATTAATTACGTTTTAGTTCATAGTTATGAAATTTTTGCTTATTTATGGAAATGCAAATGATAAATCTTATTTCGCATGCCAGATGGCCAGGCTCAGCTAGTACTTTCATATACTGACAGATATAATGAAAGAAGAGTATAAATTAGCCTTAAGAATAGATGGGCAGGGCCGAGCCCGTGGCGCACTCGGGAGAGTGCGGCGCGGGTTCGGATCCTATATAGGACTGGCTGGTGCACTCACTGGCTGAGTGCCGGTCACGAAAAAGAAAAAGAAAAAAAAAAAAAAAAAGAATAGATGGGCAAATAGAAGCATAATTGAAAAATTTGCTACAAGTTTTTCATATAACAGACAAAAATCATATCTTGGTATTTAACCACATTCTATATGTGTGTTATGTGTGTGCGTACACACTGATATGTGTGGTATCTGTTAAACATTCAGCAAATGGTAGTGGCATTATTATTATTATTATTATTATTATTATTATCATCATCATCATCATCATCAATATAGAAGTTTGGATTACAGAAAGGGATCAAATATCAACCTGAATCGAAGGCACTGGTTTGTGACTTGGGTCAAGCCTTTTAATTCAGAACCTAAGGGACAAATTCAGCTGCAGCAAGACTTTGAACCATGAGTCAACACACCAGGTCAAGGTTCTCAACCCCAGGGTAGGATAAATGAGACTTTGTATCAAGGTGAATGCTGGATTGCATTTTGCCATGACAATGCTTATAAAAGGGAATTTGTGATTAAGGGCAAGATTGATAAAACATCCTGAAATTGACGGATATGAGATCTACATTACTGATCTGATGCAGGACCCTGAGCCAATTGATTTGCCTTTCAGTAAAATCTCAAAGAAAGCACAAGGTGATTTCCAACACCTGTGCTGGAGAGCTTGAGCTTGGAGATACTTTGTGACTCAAATCTGGCCAACAGTTTTTCTGTTTCTTCTCCTGAGTACTTAGGGCCCTTTTCCTGAATTTGGTACTAGATTTATACAAAGTGGCCATTAATCATGCTCTCAGTGATCCTTTCAGTTACTAAGGAATCAGGGTTAATCATAGTTTTATTTCTGTACATAGTTCAGCCATATAAGTAGAAAGAAAGTCTAGAGGAGTTTAAGTTTAAATTCTTTTTAGAATTGTTAAGGGCTGATCTAGTGACTGAAAATAAAACAAAAACCTAAACAATTTGTAAAACGATTGTTAAACAAAGGAGAACGATAATCCGCAGAATCTATTAAATATCTCTCTTGGGTATTGTCTAGATGTGCAGACTACACTTTGGTGTCAGGGGAAGCCATGTTTAAAGGGAAGGCTGATAAGGTTGCCTTTGGCACCACCTGCTGTCCGTTTTCTGCCGGTACAGCACCTTCTGAGTAAATGAACTAAAGGGGATTAAAGCCTGTAATCTCTAGACTGGAGCAGATTAGAGGAGGGAAAATATTGTTTTCATTGAGTAACAGGTCTTAGAATTAAATCTAGGATCTTCCTACATAACTCTTTATGCGTTATCTCCACCCCTTACAAAGTGGGATTTTGGTAAGGTGGATATTCTCACAGTAAAGGTGGAATCTCACATCTTTTCTATCAAAACAGCATCAAGTATTTTGGCATGCGTATTTTTGAAATTTTAGGCCAATACTTAGAACTCTTTCTGGTCAAACTTGCAGTTTATCTTACGGTCTTTGAAATTAAAAAAAAAAAAAAATATATATATATATATATATATATATAAAAGACCTGCTAGCACTGGACATGAAAAAGGTGCTGGCCTTTTTGGGGGGACTAAGCAACAAAGTGTCCATAATCTTTGTGGCTCTCGGTCACTGGTCACTAAGTCCCACAGGAACAGGTTTTCACTATTGAAAATGATCTTGTTTTTTTCATCCTGTTTGAGACTCAGAGAGGAAGACATCCTTATATGAGACAATTATCAATCAAGTGGGTAACCACAAGGACTTAAGGAAGGTGGTGTCTGGCCATACAGATGTCTCCGTGACTCTGGATTGGGGATAATCACTGTTAGGGATTATGATCTATTGCACTTGTAAAGAGGACACCTCAGAAGTAGTACTTGTTGCGCCGAGCCCGTGGAGCACTCGGGAGAGTGCGGCACTAGCGACGCTCCTGCTGCGGGTTCGGATCCTATATAGGAATGGCCGGTGCACTCACTGGCTGAGTACCGGTCACGAAAAAGACAAAAAAAAAAAAAAAAAAAATAGAAGTAGTACTTGTTTGCATTTTAGGGTCCATTTTATGAAGCTTTGACCTGGTTGCGCCATCCTTGCAGAGAAAAGTATGTGGATTATGTGTCCTGTGGCTGATGGAGGTACTTGGGCAGCTGGAGGGCATACAATGGCAGTTCTTAGGAGAGCCCAGCAGCCCAGGTGTAATGCAGTAGTGAGATTTTACAAAGACCTGGAAGAATGATGAGGCAGGAGGAAATATTAACTGCTCAAGTGCTTCATTTTAAGATACGCTGCTCTATCTCCTTTAGCAATGCATTTATTTGAATATCCAAGGGATTGTAAAATAGGCTCTGTGTCTCTTCTGAGAGCCCTGTCACTGGGCAGTGAGCATTTCCAAAAATGAAGCTTTGCAAGAATTAACCATGAACACTTAAGAAAAGGAAAGTAGGGGGCAGGGGGCAGGACAGAAAATAACTTGCTCAGTTCAAGGGATTTAAAAATGGATAACTTTCAAAAGCAATACAAAGGTCACGGGTTGGATCGAGGACTTTTTGTAAGTGAGAAAGTTCACAATTTGGGAAAAATTGTGCCAAATATGTTAATTATTATCACAAATTATTGAACTGAAATATACTCAAGTATACAAGGGTACTTCAAAATGTTCATGGGTAAATAGAACTAAAATAATACAAATACTTGCATAGACTTTTTGAAGACCCCTCTTATAAGACCACAATATATTGCTGTGAAATCTTAACTTTAACAAATAGAAGGTAATCAGAAATAAGAATCATACCTTTTTGCTTGAAGTGCACGGTGGTGCCAATTTCTAAAAAAGAAACATTTAGCAAAACAAAAACAAATACAAAATTCTTTATTAATTGAGAATAAACATAAAGATAGCCTGGTACTCTCCACTGAAAGGAGAATGAGAGAAAAGGCAGAAAGAACATTTTAATAGGAAGAGATATTGGTAGAGATTGAAAAAAAGGCAAATAGAAAGAGACTGTTTTGTTGAAACAAATGTTGTGCAGTTGAAGGTGGTAAGAAATGATTTGCAGCTGCGAATACTTGATGCTTCGTGTTATGCGTGTGGACAAGTACGAGGCCTCTGGGTATAGAATGTGAAAGTGCACCTGACCACAACTCAGTGGAACCACAGAAAGTGTCTGGTTCCCAACCCCATCCTAGCATTTTGCCCCTGGTTCCCTTCACTCATACCAATTAGACTTCTTGCTTTCTTCCAGCAGGCCAAGTCCAGCGCAGCTTTAAAACCTTTGCACTTGCTGTTGCATCTGCTTGGAATGTTCTTTCCCCAGATCTTTCTATTGCTCACTCAGGCATGTCATTCAGATGTCTACTGAAACATCACCAACTCGGGAAGGACTGCCCCATCACCTTATCAAAAATAGTACCCTCTGTTACTTTTCTCTATTTCTTTACCCTGCTTTACTAATCTAAATAGCAATTATCTCTACCTGACATCATGTTACACATTTACTTATTTGCTTGTTTATAGTTTGTCTCCTCTGTTACAATGCATGCTCTATGAGGGCACCAACAGTGTATGTCTTGTCAACCACTGTATTCCTAGTGTTTAGATTAGAGGTTGGAATGTAGTAGATGATCAATAAATATTTGTTAAATGTATATATCAATCTCTGGGTTAGAAGAGCCTATATAGGTCACACACTTAGATTTCCTTTTAAGTATCCTTATCAATTAAACCATAATACTCTCAGATCTTTAGAAGCAAATATGTAAAATTTCCATAGGATACCACCTTGAATCTCAGGACCAACTTAATGGTTGGTCAGAGATAGGAGGCCAATCTGGCTGTGGGATGCAAATTTTCTTCTCTGTGACCATCAGCACATAGACCTGCCTTCCTGAGTAACATGTTTTCACTAAAGAAATAAAATGACTAAACTCTTCAGCCAGAGACAGCCTTTTGAATTGGTCATCTGGCCACCTTACAGTCCTGCTTCCTTGTGACTTTCACAATGAAGACCAAAATAATCCTTAGCATGGCGTCCATGGCTCTCCATAGCCCCCTCACCTCCTCCAAGCCTCATCAATGTCTATCATCTCTGCATTCCGGCTCCACAAGCCTTCCTTATTCTTCATGGTACCAGTTTTTCTCTGCCACAGTGCCAATGGTCTGATGATATCTCTACTAGAAATCCCACTCATCCTTTAGATTTTGGTTGTCACTTCCACAGGGGTCTGTCTTCCTTGGTCTCCTTGATAAAATTGAGTCCCTTTGTTATAAGCTCTGCTGTCCTTCACAGCACTCATCTCAGTTTAATTTCAAATGGATTCATCTGATGCTGTGATTAATGCTTGTCTTCCCCACTGGACTTCGAGTTCCATGGAGGCAGGGGCCGTGTCTGTTATTGTGTACTGTGGTAGCCCAGCCAGTGCACGACAGGCTCTCTGAATACACAGTGGGCCTAAACAGAAGATCTAGAATCACTGAAATATGAGACAAACATATGCCAAACATCCTCCTAACCTAAAACAACAGGGAATCTGAGTAACTAAATTCTTCATTCTCTGATTTAGCATAAAGGGGGCTGATCTTTGAAATCAGGTCTGCAAAGTTTCTGAAATTCAGTACAACCTATTAATCCCCTCCCTCACAGATTTTTCATCTGTCCTTCCAAGACACTACTTCTTAGTGTCTGAAGTCTAAAAGGGTTTAGCTACAATTAGCATTGTCAAAACTAGTGCCAGCCAGGCTGTTCCTAAGAGCTAGCTGTTCTGCATATTAAGGACAGTTTCCCTAAACTGGTCAGATATGGGAGCCCAGCCTGTCTGTTCTCTTGTCCTTAAAGTCCATTACTGGCAGATATTTCCAAGTAGGCAATGCAACACACTGGCAGTTCATACAGAAGGATGAGTAAGAACTGTCTCCTAGCAGAAGCCAGGGGCTGGTGCCACATTCACCCTGAAAGTGAAGCCACGTTCTGTCAATACATAAAACACCAGTCTCTAGCTGTTAACGGCCTTCAATAAATGTCGTATCAGTCGACTACTGATGTTTCAGTTGTATATTAAAAACACTGCTGCTTGTTTTCTTTCATAATACCTGCTTTGACACCTTTTCTTTGAAATCAACATATTGTCTTAAAAACTGTTGAAAAGGCACTGTAGAGAATGTGTTCAGAGAGATCACACAGACAGCCAGCAGCAGAGCTGAAAATGAGATTCAGGGCTCCCAGTTCTCTAGCCAGAACCCAGTCCATTATTCCACAGTTCCCCTGTGGTATTTTTTATAAAAGCAAGACTTTGATAACTCTTGGGACATTACTGTGACATTTAATTGATCCAGTACTAGCTGGAAAGGCTCTGCTCTGGTGCAAAGTGCAACTTTCCTTCTTTCTTGGGTCAAATCTCTTGGCTTACCGTTCTTTAGAATTTATAAGGACACCTCAAGGATACTCTTTACCCAAAGGGGCCTAAATCCTTGATGAAACCATCTTCAGGTAAAGAACAGTAGGTTTCCCCTGTTCCATGTCTGGTCTGAAGGCTTCATGGAAACAATTCTAAGTGGTTGTTCAGGAATGTGGGTAGGCAGGAAGACCAAGGATTCTGCTTAAGCTAGAAAATCTTTCTTAACCTCTCCTTGCCTCAGTTTCATCATCTGTAAAATAAGTTTAATTAAAATGCCCCTTATAAATTGTTCTATGGATTAAATAAATTAATCAACATACTTGTACTTACAGTGGTGCCACACACAGTAAATTCTCAATATATGAGTTGTTGTCAGTTTGGTGGTGAAATCTTTTCTAGAGAGGATTATTAGTGCAATTTTGGTGGAGAGAGAAAAAAATATCTTATTATGTAAACCATGGCAGTACAGGTCCAAAGAATAAAATATTAAAAAATTAAATAAATCTATTTCAGTGATATGATGAAAAAAACACTGGGAGATTTTAGCACCAAAATGTGATAGAAAAGCAGTTTGAGTAGGCAGCATTTTGGTCAGGAGAAAACTAGCAATGTGTCTGCATTAGCCAGCCACGGACATAGGCCTGGCTAAGGGTCTTTATGTTCTAAATAGGTCTCTTAGGGAACAGACACTCCCCTACTAAGTAAAGAGAGTTGATTAAAAGAAGAATGTTAAAACATGCCCAAATATTTTACTCTCTGAAGAAAATATCAGAAAAAATTTGGAAAAAAGTATATATTTGCTTGACATAGCTTTACAAAGCAAACTAAGTTATCAATTCAACGCTTCCCTATTTCTACAATAAATCAATTTCTTTGTGAAATACTAAATATCTGAAAACTTGGAATTTCATTCGCCTTTACGAAAATTGAAGGGGGTGCTTATTTTGTACTATTATTTCCAACTCATCTTCTGTAGGACAGAACATTGTCTTTTGAGGAGCAGAACCCTGAATTTTTTGGTCTCACTCTTTGAAAACTCGGTTTTGTGCTGCCATCTTGTGGTAATGCTAAGACATGTTCCTATGTGCTGTCTAAAGGAATTACCTTTGTCCACAAGGTGGCAATAGTGGGAGGAATAAAAAATTTTTTCCAGTGTTAGAGCAGGTGTGAAATGTTACTTCTTGAAGGAAGAGTCTTCTCTATTATCAAGACAAGAAAAACTATTTTTTGGTTCTCAACAGCTGAAAATCATTCTTCATTTTCTAGTGAAAGGCAGTTTCATATTCTTGAATACAATTGTATTGATGGGGATATTATTCTTATAGGGATTCCCTGGACACACTTGTTAGAACATATGTGGAATTTATGATTTTTATGCTTTTCGGGAAGACTTCTCCCCACATATTGATCTTTCTTCAGCAAACACACTTAGCAAGTAAGCATAGCAGTGAAGGCCCAAAGCATAATATAAAAAGATAAATCTACTGCAGCAATACAACGGACAAAACATTGGGAGATTCTAGTATAGAGAACATTCTAGACCTTCTCGGAAAGCATCATTGTCATATGCTTACATTTTACTTCCTGATGAGGTTATACAAAGAGGCTATGGGGAAAGAGTTTAATACTAGGAAAGGCAACTGCTTAGACAAGATTATTTATGCTAATCTGTCTTTGACTTTTGACTTTCAGATCCTTTATACCCAGCCGTGGTAGATAAACCTGTACCATCACAAACAGTTGATTTGAACTCTCTCATGGCATAAACAATATGTTTCCCTTGTTCACTACCGAATCCTCAGCTTGCTATTTTTCTGGCACAGTGTTAAGTGTCAAACAGATTTTATGAACAAATGTCTGACTGCATAAATAAATGAATGAAGAAATGAGTAGATAAATCAATTATACATCAGAAGCTAATCTAGCCAAGATTCTAGGCAGGGGAGATTCTATGCTCTTTTGGAACCACATGCCTTAACCGAAGGGCAAGATCATTGTTGGGAATTCACAGTCATCTAAAGAGCCATATGGGGCCAGAAGGTCCTTCCCTCAGTCTCCAAATCCTGGTAGGTAGAAAATTTTCAGGAGAGCTAAGCTTCATCTAAAAATCCTTGCAACTAATGAACATTCCAACCTTAAAATATAAAAACCCAAGCTTTTTTGTTCAAAGGCCAGAAGATTTGTTCTTTCTCTTACCTCTCATCTCTCATTCTTTCTCTCTCTTGATCTCTTTTTCCCTCCCTCCCCATCTCTCCCTTCCCCTCTTTAAAAATTAAAGTGTTGCAAAGTTGAAAGATGCTTCATCGGAAATACTAGAGCTTGTAGTTTGGGAATTCCCTCATTGCCTTAGGAAACTTTCATGTCATTGTGTACAATGATATGTACACAATAGAAAATTTTGGCATTTTTGTTTTCTTTGAGTTTTATCTGGGAAAGGAGATGAGGGCATAACAAATCCATAAGGAGAAAGCTTGATTTTAGTGCTTCAGCTTTTACCCTTGAAAACTTGCCTCTACTCCTCTGCTTAGAAGCACTCACTCCCATTCACATGTAGGATATGGAGAGTTTGAGGTTTATATTGTTTGCACAGTTGTAATTCCAGCTGTTTTACTTGAACATAAGTGTTTCATTTTTTAACCTGCCACGGCCATGTGAACAAGAAAACCTTCTCGCTTTGCGTGTGACACACCTCCTTCTGTAAGGCCAGTCCTCTGATGGGCTGGCTGCAGGTTTTGAAAATGATGTTAGTTTAGAGGACATAAAATGCACCTTTTTTTTTTTTTTTTTTTTTCTGGGTCAGAGTTAGTAAAATTGAGTGTTTACAGGAGGGGGAGAGTCCAAATTCAGTAGGGATTTTATCCGCTAGTTGCCTGGAAATCATGAGAGAAGGACAGGGTTAAAATCATTAGGGAATTTAATTTAAAAAAGGAAGGAAAATATTTGACCTCCCTCACTGATGAGGAAGACCTGAAGCATAACAACACTTGTAAGGTTCCTCCATGGAAATCTCTGGGTTTTGTCCTCTGACTTAATTATTTATTTATTTGGCCAAGGTTTTAAAAAAATAAAACCTTTATTACTGTAGTGGCTTAAAAGGGAGACATTTAATTTATTTCTCACAAGGTTCTCAGCTACACTCAGAGGCTTTAGAGATTAGCAGCTTCTATACACAGGAATTATTATTTTTTTCTTTTGCCATAGACAAAGATATGCCTCGTGATTCCTATTTGGATTGTTAGAGCTTTTGATTTTCTCCCATGTATGATGTTCATGTTGTATAAGCCCTAAAGCCTGATATTTCTAGAATAATGTTCTGTGAGAATCACAGTAATAATTCTGGGTCTAGTTAAGGGGAAGAAAAAGTCAAAATAGAGAAATGGATCTGCACCTTGACCTTAAGGTTATTCCTGTTTTCTTAGTCCATAGGTGGACTGTTGTCCACCAACTAAGAGAATGATACATCAGACTGGCTGAGAAAACTAAGGGATCTTAGCAGGTCATCAATAATTAAGAAAGAAAGTTGGCCTCTCTTAGCTAGATTTGAGCCAAAAAGAAACCCTACACTTCACTTTCAAATACTTCTAAGGGCTTTTTCCTCTTATAGTTGACTATGCCCAGCAATGGGCTTCAGATGGTTGATACCACTTACAAGTGAATAATGACCTAGGCATGAATAGTTTTACCAGAATATTGCAACCCTTGTTGAATGAGTGAGTAAACCTGGACTGAAATTAATGCTGGCATAATTTGTTGTTATCAAATCTAAATGTGATATTTGAACCTCACTCTTTAGTCTCATCAATTGGATGACCAAACCTCTATAGCCCAAATGTTCTATAATGAACAGAATGAGACAAAAATATTTTAAAATAAAAGTCATTGCATTAAAAAAAAGACAAATCTATAAAAGGGAAAATATTAATACTCCAATTTAGAGAGAGAATGTAGGAGCTCCCACATCTGAAATGGGGACTTTTACTGGGAATCCTGCAGGTGACGTGAGGGAAGCATCTCTATCAGTCAAGTCTGGTTTGAGTTGGGATCTGAAAGCTCTTTGAGTGTTTTTATCACTGTGGACAGAGCACAGGCCTGGGCAGGAGGGCGGCTCTTGGGGCTGCCTCTGCTATAACCTTGAGCAAGTCAGAGAAACACGCCCAGCCTCAGAGAGGGGTAGAAAATAGGGATTATTTTAGGTGTTTTAACTTGAACATTCTAAAGTATACTGACAGCACAAACATTCAAACAAATCGTTTGTTTACATCATATTAATGGTGTTATCTCGGAAGAGAGGGCTTACATATGATCTCAATTTTCCTCTTAATAGTTTCATATATTTTCAGATTCTTCCATAATGAGAATGCATAACATTTATTATCAGAATAGAAAACTATTTATAAAAACAAATCAATTGATTAAAAAAAGAAACTCTAAATCTAGGGAAAAGAAAATCACCTTCTGATTATTTGGCATTGGGTTGACAACTGCAAGGAGACTAAATTTTCTTCCCCACTGTTTAGTTGGCTGATATCATATAGTAAAACAAAAGATTAGTTAAGATCGGTAAGTCCTAATTCCTATAAGCAACGTGGTCTTCTTAACAGCGTGAAATGGCAGTGCAATGAAAAATGTATTATATGGGTTCATGAGGTCCTTCTGACCATAGGCTTGATGTACTGGGTAATTGTTCTGTAGAGTAAGAACAGGCGCATTGTTTGACTTTAACTGCTATAGGCTCTGCTCTGCGGCGATATGGATTGTTACAGAAAGTGCAGTCTCACTAAGTCCTCTGAACATAAAAAAAGGACTTCATTAAGTCTCTTACACCAAGTTAGCTTTCTCAAATCCTGAGAGTTTCTTATTCAGCCTGAGAGGTTTAATTTTTAATATCAATGAATTAAAATGTTCAAGAATGCCCAATGGGCTAAGTTTAATAAAGAGGTTTCCCTGGGCTGCACCACCTAAAAATACGTATCAGATAAGAAAAACTCCAGAAGTAAATTTATTTGAATTGGTTGTCAGTAAGGTACTCAGGGCCAGACATGCACTTCATGTCTTAAAAAAGAGACAAGTAAATGTCTCTGCCCTTGTGCCTAGAATGTACCCATTGTACCTGTGGATACAGTGCTGGCCCATTGCCTCTTGTTGGAATTAAGAGACCAGTCAACTCATTTGGTAAAGAACTACCTTTTAGCCCCAAATATATGTAGCTGTTGATTCTACTTAGTTGTTAAGACACAAAGTTGATTATATTTTCTGTGTTTGAAAATATTTCTATATTTCTTTTAAAGCCTTTTGTATCTTTATTTATGTGACTTTCTAACATGGAATAAAAAACACAGATTTGGATAGGTCTCTAGTGATTTTTGTCCTTTCTGCTCTTACTACTTTCTATTTCCAAGCCCTAAATTGTGAATTGCAGATCCATTTTAGAATACATTTTAGATTCAAAATCCTAATCGATGTGAGATTGTCTTTAATCAATGTAACATGCATTTTCATTTTGTATGTTTCAAAATAAAAAACATTCAAATACCATGAAACGAGGTAACTTGCCTGTGGAATTTGAATGCACAGATAACAAGTGAATTTGTGAAATTTCCTGGAGTTTGAGAGCTCCTGGAAATAAGAAGATAAGGGATTAAAAAATGTTGGTATGCTCTGAATTAGCCTTGGACCTACCTCTATGGCACTAGCCATCACAGTGCAGAACTTGGCAAAGGCTGCTGTGCTTTGGGATCTTTCTAGTGACTTTATTCCTTGGAGCTTCAGGATGCCTCAATAACAGGTATGGTTTATCTATAATTCCTACCATGTCACTGACTCCAAATATAATATTAGATCTAGGTTCTGGTGCAACTCACTGAAAATATTATGGCTGCTTACTACCTGACCATCCCTACCACTAAAATAAAAACCTGTAATCAAACCTCCCTATTGAAAGGCTGTAAGTTTCCTCTAGATGTTCTGCTAGATAATAGGCTCTAGGTATTCTCCAGAAAACTCCCCCTGAACAGTGCCACCTACCGCACACTATATAGCATCAACGCATGTCTATACCATTTAGCCAACAAGTACTCTTCCTTGTCCTAAGAGTATAATAGAGGAGGAAATGCCTAATCACTCTCCTTTAACTCCACTGGTTTATATCAAAACCCTATCCATTATCCTCTCTGGATTTTAGACCTTTGTATGTACTGGAATGTTTGGCTCCTTTCCCCTTCCTCCTCTTTCTGCCTTTTAAACTTTACTTTCACGTGGAAGCCTTCCCTGGCCAGCCCAGGCTAGCAAAGTGCCCCTGCTCTCCTCTCCTCAAACACCTCACAGGCATCCTAACATAAACTTAACAAAAGTTTACTGCAGTTGTTTAATTCATGATGTACTTTCCCATCTGGCTTGTAAACTCTATCAGTGCAGAAGGTGTACCTGGCCTGTTCTCCACAGTCATCCTCAAGACCCAGTTCAGAGAAAGTACTAGGATAGCATCAAATGAGTGGTGTCATCAAAATATTATGCATTGCCAAATAAACTTAACCTGGGACAGAAACTAGTTTTAACTGCCCATCAAAATGAAGGCTCTTTTTTGTGTGCCTTCATAAGGAAAAGAAAATGTGAACTCTAAAAGAAACTCTACAAAGCAAAGGAAAAGGAAGTGGAGAGTACATCTACATACAACAACAAATCATACTGTTAATGAGTCAGAAAGGGAGGGTCGATACCTCAAAAGAAGACCAACCTCCGACAATGAGATCATTCCGGCCTTGTCAGCAGTTCTACATTTAGCAGCTTTCAGCAATGAACTTACCTGTTTTCTGGAACTCCAGAGAGAAAAATAAAACAAATTTCCCAAGTTACTCTAGCTTGCAATTCAACAGAGAAGTGCAAGTTAGTGCTTGGTCTCTCTCTTTTTTTTTTTTTTTTTTTAGCTGTTTCTATTTTCCAAACACCCTCTGCCTCCAAGTCATACAAAACCCACACGTGTAACTGAGAAAGCATTTTAGAATGGCCAAGCAACTTTCCAACATAGAACATAGAACATGGCTGGGAATGCTTGCTGCCATGTGAGCTAGGGAGTGTGGGATGGTAGATGGAACAGACACTCAGCCAAGGTACAGGCATCTCCCAGTGCTTTACTGCCTTTTTTTTTTTTTTCTTTAAACCATGGGATGCTACTGCTGCCCCAGACAATGTCCTCTTAAGCAGTTAAAAAAAAAGTGATTGGAGCTACAAAGTTTTGCAGGTGGATGGTTAAGTCAGAATCTTTATTGTGAGTATGGGGCAGATTAAAAAGTGGAATGGACTGGTAGCCGTATATGATTTACAGTAAAGACACTATGTTAGGGATAATATCTAGGTGTTAAACGTACGTATGTGTTACAGAGATGCGGGAAGTGTTTTCTTTTACAATCAGCACAGCAATAAACAAAAGAGTGTAGTAAACTACGGCAGTGTTTGGCTCCCCAGGGCCCAATTAGGAAACTTGATAAGTGTCTTGTGAGGTCTCTCCCCCCGCTGGTTTGTGGTGGATATAAGCTGACAATTCTCAGTGGATCCCTAGTGAGTAGTCTGCCTACTCCCATCATACATCTGAGTATATATGAACACCTTAAATTGGAATTCCAAACTCATTGTGGCCTGCTGCGTTCTTACTTGGCAGGTGTGTTTCCTCACAGCAGTATACAAGGGGAGATGTGAGGTGGGGCTACTCACACTGATTTTTTTTCCTGTGTAGGTGCTTGTTCAATCTAATACCTACAAATAACTTGTGATGATGAAAGTACATCGTGAGGACAGTGGACTGTACAAGGGAACTTGTTACTGAGTTTAATTTGTGTTTTGCCTCTTCAGAAGTCAACGTTTCCTCCAGATAGACAGGATAATAGCTTTGTGGAGCTTGCAAGGCTGGTAACCAATGTTTAGAAGTGGATGCTGATACTATCAAAACTTTTTCTTTGGTTTTGTTTGAAGGATGTCATAGAGATCATGTATATGTAATGCAAGGTGAATATGGTGAAAGCTGCAGAGAAAAAGAATATTAAGAGATACGAGGGTACTTCAAAAGGTTCGTGGAAGAATGAAATTAAGAGATAATATGAATCTTTCCATGAACTTTTTTTTTTTTTTTTTTGTCGTTTTTTCGTGACCGGCACTCAGCCAGTGAGTGCACCGGTCAGTCCTATATAGGATCCGAACCCGCGGCGGGAGCGTCGCCGCGCTCCCAGCGCAGCACTCTACCAAGTGCACCACGGGCTCGGCCCTTTCCATGAACTTTTTGAAGACCCCTCAAACACATACCAGGAATAAGAATTTCACATCGAAAAGAAGGAGGAAGCCAAGGAACAGTCTAAAAGTAAGGTTTGTACTTTTTGAGGCTATTGTATGACATTTGTTAGAGGCTGGAATGGTACTGGTGATTTAATACTTGGAAGAATCGGTACTATTTTTTTCTTTTTGTTTTTTGTTTGTTGTTTGGTGGCTGGCTGGTACAGGGATTGAACCCTGGACCTTGGTGTTATCAGCAGCACTCTTTAACCAGCCGTGTTTTTTCTTTTTGACTGTAGGTAGTACCACTTCCTTTAAGGACTCTACCTCCATACAATGTCCCTGAACCCAGAATTAAGCTCCCCAAGATGGACCTTCCTCCTGGTTATACCCAGCAATGCTTCTCGCAGTAGACTGCTACACTCATGCTACGTGATATGTGACACAAACAGCAGGGCAAGCTCTGCTGGGGGGCGGGGGGCACTCTGAAGACCCGAGAAGCCCACACCTGCTTTTTCTGTCCATTCGAGATCCCGGTCTTCTCAGCCTTTGGGGCAGCATGCCAACGTTTTCCACTGCCAATCTCACTGAGCTCTTCTTAGGCAGTTTTATTCCTTTTAATTAAAAAGACAAGACTGCCAATTACTTAAACTTAATCCCCAAATGTAATTGTTACTTTGAAAGATTTTTTTTTCCATAGTGCTCATAGAAGAGCAATATTTCTATCAAATTAAAGTTTAGTGAAAGCTTGGATTTTTTTTCTTTTAAAAAGAAATACTCATTTTCAAATCCCTGCTGGCTCTAGAAATCTAAATAGCACAGCAAGGCATAAGCAGAGGGAGATTACCAGGAAAGGCCGACTGGAGTAGGCAGATCCTGACAAGGAAAACAGGAAAAGGCATTAAAAAAGAGTCATAGTATTAAAAACTCTCCTGCCTTTTAAATTGACACTGTAGGATTTCTAGCCATTTAGCTTGAAGCTAAATGTAAATTCTGAGAGAAATAACACTTCCAAGCCGCTGTTGGACATAAATAATCGTGTGAATAAGTTTCAGGTTTATGCTTGCTAGCAGATTTTAACAGGGAAAGAACAAGAACAGTTTAGGAATCAGAGCATAAGGAAGAGTAGAGAGGTGGGAAGAGACAAGACATAAAAATGGGAAGAAGACCTCACCTATTACAGTTGGTTCTAACTCTTTAAAATGACAAGTGAATTATTGATGTCACCCAAAATACTAGTGCAACTATCTCACTTGGTTCCCAGCCACTAAAGAAAATCAGGAGGAAGTCAGACTGTTGTTCTTAATGAAAGAGCGAGGGGATTAGGTATTAAGTTCAAGTGTTCTTTATTTTCATGTGTGTTAATCAGGGCCAATGGTCTTGCTGTAAATTTGTGTTGACGGGGCTACCTAAGTTCTATCAGTGGAATCAAGACCCTTGTTTCTGCCAGCTAGTGAGAAAGTAGAGATGTGTTTAAAAACTGAAACCCTTCCTAAGACTTGCTTTATACCTTTGACCAGAAAAAAGGGTTGGTTCTTTAGCTAGTGACTTTGAATTCATATGACACATGGTAATGTGCCTGGCAGACACCCACTGAAAATGTGAGTGTATGTCTGTGCCACATGATAGAGAATTGTCCAATTTTGCAGCTCCTCTTAAGTGTAATGTTATGATATTGGTGAAAAATAATTTAAAAAAATATTTTTTATTTGGCCTTGGGATGCTTCTATATTTAAACTTGTTAGCAGTGTGGACATTTCAGACATCCTTATAACTCATAATACATCAAACTATAATGAAGCCAAACTGAACTTATATCTAACTAATGTCCATGCAATAGGATTCAGGTACACCTCTAAATATCAGTGCTTTTAAGAATTATAAGAAATATGTGTATCTGAATATGATGATTATTATTATTTTTTTGACTGGTAAGAGGATTGCAACCCTTGGCACGGTGTGGTCTGCACCACGCTCAGCCAGTGAGCTCACCGGCCATCCCTATATAGGATCCAAATCCACGGCCTCGGCGCTACCAGAGCCACACTCTCGTGAGTGAGCCATGGGGCCGGCCCTGAATATGATTATTTTAAATTCAATATGCTTTCTCTCTGGGAACTTGAAGCTCTCTTTTGTATATTATTTAAAATACCACTTTGAGCTTGTAGGCATGAAAAATATAATTTCTTTCCCATTTCACAGTTGGAAAAACTGAATTATAGAGAACAATGCTAGTAATTATCCATGATTAACAGAGGTGTATATGTAAATCAGCCTGAATATGTGTGTGAAATTAGATGTGCCAATGCCAGATAGCTCTGCTCATGTTTTTTAAAGATGAATGCTTTCATATAAATCTGTGAGAGTTGGGCATACATCTCTCTGTGTGTTGAGCATATCTGAAAATCGACTTTGTAAAAATGTGTGGATATTAAAGTAACTAAATATTATGTATTAAAGGCATTATGATACATAAATAAACTAGATCAATGTTTAAAATTCATTGGATAGATGCATACTTAATGAATGTGAATGCATACATGATGGTTATTTATAATGTACTATAGATTTATGTATGGGTCTGGGTGCAACAAGAAAAAACTACTGGAATTTGTGTGTATTTTGATCATTAAAAAGTATGGAAGAGGGCTGGCCAGTTAGCTCAGCTGATTAGAGCATGGTGTTGTAACACCAAGGTCAAGGTTTCAGATCCCTGTATGGCCAGCCACCAAAAAAAAAAAAAAAAAAACACATTAAATACAAGAAGGTGTATGTTACTTTCTGAGGGTGTGAGAATTAATTGAATTAATACATGCAAAAGCCTTTCAAACTCTATTGGCACATGAGAAGCCCACCATGAATGTTAGCTATTATTATTATGATTACTACTATTATTAGGCAAGGAGAAACTACCGTTATATTAAGGAGCTGAAAAAAGCATTTTCTTATTGATACCCAAGATGGTGCTCTACAGAAAATAAATGAAACCGTAGGACTTTTCTAGTGATTTTTCACAGCATGGGCTATGCTCAGGACTTTTCTCCCATTTTTCCTTCCATCCCATTGGTGTCTAATTTCAAGAACCCATTCTCCATGTCCTGGAGATAGAATCTGGCTTTCAGGATGCCAGGCCCACCCAGTCTCCCTTCGGGAGGAAACATGCCAGGCTGACTTCAAATTTTTGCAAGCATGGTTTGTTTGTGGGTTGGATCTTAATTTTCTTAAAACTTTAACTTTGGGGGGTTTTGTTTTGTTTTCAGAGAAGGCTTTAGACAGCTGTATTAATCATGCAAACCCAGCCATGTGCAATGCGTTTTATCAATGATAAAACAGGGACTGAATGGCAAGCAGCTGTGAACAAACCCACTGCAATGCCTGAACCTGGAAGATAATCTCAACATTTCCCAAACCCACTTGCCACACGGGGTTAGTGAATGGAAAGGCTGTTCACTTGGGATAAATAATCAGATGGGAGGCAAACAAGTGAAACACATTCCAGGATTTGCTTTTGTTTTTGTTTTAAAGTGGCAGTGATCGGAAAAGCATGGGCTGATTGAGCCCAGAGAGTCCCAAGCTCGAGGGAATTCTTTGCTTGAGAGTTATAAAAACAAAACGATGGTGATTTGTCCTTGTCCTTTTCCCTTCTTTCACCTCGTTTTAATTTTCCGAGGCTGTTTTCCTCACCTCTTTCTGAACCTCCAGTCTTTCTCAATGTGAGGGCATCTCTGGGTGCACTTCCATTATGAAGAAGGGTGATGTGTAAGTAAGCTGGCAGGGAGAGGTGTTATCATTGCCCAGTATTCAGAGGACTCAGAAATGATTTGAGCCTAACAAAGTGAGAATAGTTCCCTCAGATATTTAGAGCTGACTCTTTCCTCATTTTACAATTCAGTGAATTTTCTGCAGCAATATAGTCAGGAGTATTTATGCAAATATATGCAATTTGGGACTCATTGAAGAATAAATAAACCTAAATTAAAATAATGGGAAAAAAACACCTATCAGAAACAGATCAAGAATGGAACACTGTATATATTTTAAACTAAAAAGCAGGGAAGCAAGCCGATTTCATTGTTTTGTTTTTGGCAGAGGGGAAAAGGACATTTGAAATTTTCTGATTGGCCACAGTCAATACAAATTACCCTTTGGTATAATTCCAGTATTATTGTTATCACTGCAGAAAAATCAAGCAATATGATGAAGGAAACTAGGGGAAATGCATTTGATTTATTGAGTCTTGTTTTTGTTTAATCACAGCTTGAAGGGGTTTAGGTCTGAATCCTGCTGTGACTCTGCTGTGCATCTCTAGCCGGTGTGATGAGCCAGGAGAGTGGGGATAGGAGGGGCGACCCTCCCATGAGAGATATTAACAATGACACAGCTGAAAGGAAACGTACCTTTCTGTTAGGCTGGAAACTAGGAGAGAACGTTCTTTTTTTTTTTTCTATCATGGGAGGACAGAAAAGGATCCTTGTGACATGCTCCTCCTTTCAAAACACCTTAAGGAAATTAATCGGTTCAAAATTCTTCAGTCCATTTAAATCAACCAACTGCTTAGACACATGTTAGCACTTTAGGGATGAAATTTGGGATTCCACATAGATAATGACAATATACAGTACTTAATTAAATGAAAGTGTCTTGCAGTACAGTTATGACTACAGTGAAGTGTGCTTTTTGTAGACATTTGGGTACTTAATTGGCACCAGAAAAAGGGTGAGGCATCCTATATTAATAGTATTTCTTTCCGTGGGAAACTGCATTTCACATGGGTTGCCCTCTTGATTGGAAAGAGGAGGAGAAAAATGATTTGATGCCTGAGAAGTAAAAGTGTCCGTAAAAAACTGGGAATTTAGGCGGGGATAGTCTTTCTAGAGCAACCTCTCACACCAGCTATCCCAAGTCTCAATGAACAGCTTTTCAATTTCCACTAGCAGAAGCCCAAAGTATTAGTAGTAAGATAAACTATATTCTCTAAAAACTATGGGATCTAAGAAAGCTAACTACAGTCTACCTACAATGTAAAATCAAACTAGGGTCATTCTCCAATCAGCAATTCAGTTTGCAGGAAATATAAAGTTCAAAAAACCCCAAGTGCTTCAGTCCTAGCCAGACTTGCAGTATCTGACAGCTGTCCATTGTGAACAGTGTCTGGCTTCACTTTGTTCAGTGCTACATATATCATAATCCATGGTCAGATAGATATTTGAGTTTGTGGCTGCAGAACTGCTCTCATAAAGGACACCCACAGTCACAGTGATATTGTACAAAGCCCATCTTGGATGGAGCGTGACCTCTTTGAAAATGTTATCCATTGGGGCAAATGTGTATGAGCTTGTTTTTCATATCAGGACATTTGCATGATGGCAACATGATAAAATGGTGTCAATCTCTGCAGCAACACTAGAAGATAAATGTCTTAAAATAATTGTGGAATGTCAGGAATTCTAAGTGGGATATTTTCCATGAACACTAAGTTTTGTGTCAAGACTAAAAAACAGGCACATTTTAACAGTCTTACTTTTAGTGGCTGGGATAAGAAATGGATTTCATAGTTTTAGGGAAGTTTTTTATCCAAGGGAGTTCTTATAAGCTTCTATACTAAAAATAGTTCAGACCCTTCTTAAAATTTAAGAATAACGCTTTCATTAAGCTGTCTAGTCAATCCTTGAAACCTTGCAATCCTCATTTCAAATATAATTAAAATAAGTTTGCATATATGTGAATGCATACATATGCAAAACTTTGCATTATTGACACTCTGAATATCTACATCCAATTTTGTTTTAATTTTTAGTTTGGACAAGTGTTAATGAAATAAGATCCACTTTCAAACTTATAAAACAGCAGTTTTCTACCTTTAATTCTGAGCACATTTCCTTTATAGTGTGTATGATAATCTTATTTAATTGAATTTATTTTTCCACACCATGCCCCACATGGCCTAGTTTCCATTTTTTCTCGGGTCTTTGAGTGCTATTTGCAAATCACTTTTCTGGAATTTAATTTCAATGGTAGGTTGCTTTCATTTCAAATTTTTTTGTATTGTTTTAATTTTATTTGCCAATTTGCCTTTAAATAGCCTTAAGCTAGAAAGTTGTGGCTGCAACTTGCATCTAAATGTAATGTAGGAGGCAACATTTAATTTAAGTGTGTACAAAGTTTTATGAAAAGGAATACAGAATAATTATCTGTTATTTTATTTGTGTTTTCTAAGATAGTTATGTGTCAAAGGAAAAGCCGAAGAATTGGCCATTATATTAAGAAAAAGCAATGTCCTTGTTGCACTCTGGTTGAGTTTAACCTTTGGCAGTATATAAGTTTATTTTTACAAGTAATATCAATGACTTCAGATTCAGATTGTATAAACCCCCAAATGTGAGGGTAGTCAGTTGGAGGATCTGTAGTTTTGTGGGCTAGAGGATTTAACTGGCTGTATTCCAAATTATGTGAGTTCATAGTTAACATGTAATAAGGCATTTTCTTTTCTTCAATCCATATTCGAGTTTAGCAATGTCTTCCCAGCTACTGACCAACTTGAAGTTAGTAGGTCAGGTGACAGACCTTTTATATACCTATCAACTGGTATGGGGCAACTAATTGACTAATTCTTGTGAAGGTTTAAAAATGATAACTTCTATTGTATGTGAATTTTGTGTATGTGTTTCTCCTTGTGCTTTGCACATTATAGATGATGGAGAATGACCCAGCAACAGAGCTACAGTGATAAAAATCATACTGACCTTGAATAGGGTGGGGGATTGTGGGTAAAACACGCTCTAAAGAGGAAAAAATAGTAAGCATCACGGAGAGATTAAATATATGGGTACATGTATCTTTCTCATGCTTAGCTTTCAATCATAAAACAGATGAATTTCCAAGCCTACAGGATCATATCTTTCATAAAACCTTTGTCCTTCCTGTTAACACTAAAGTATCAAAGAGAGCTATTAGTAACTTAAAAATACAAACCTTTTAAAAAAACTTAGCTAGAGTCTGGGGACAACATCAGATTGTAGCAACTGAAAATAGAGGATTCTACCCTGCACTGGGAGAAGCCACCACCAAGATTTTAGAACTTTTAGAGAGTTGGAGCCGAGGGTGTTTATAGCAGTGATCAAATTGAAGTAATGCATCTTGGTCCTGGTTTTCTTCTCTTTAGCTCACAGCAGATGGACCCATGATAGCTATAAACTTCTTTTCTCTCCCTAAGCCCTACAGCTCATATCAGCCTTAGCCAAGCATCTGGATAATTTACTTGGGGAAATACTAATGCAACTTTTCCCTCAGGGTTTTACTTCTGTATTACTGATACCATTGCAAGAGAAATGCCAATGTAATACGTTTTCTGACATGATATAATTTTACTTTTAGTCTATTCCTTGACCCCATCCTTTTGTTATAATGCAATCTCACTTGAAATTTGATCAACCAGTCAAATTTGTTTGATGACATATCCTATTGAGTAATAAGTACTTTTATTTTGAACACTGGGGTTGTGAGTCTCTTGCAGTTCCATACCTAAGCTACTGACCATAAGATACCCTCCACTTATCTCATTAAAAATCCAGGTTTAACTCTAAATCCTCCTCTAAAGCTCTTTCGGAAGGGTAGGATGGTATAGTAGGGATGAGATAGCTTATTTGCTACCCCCAAACACTAAAGTGTAACATAATTAGCACACCCTTTTCTACATTCCTCTTAGCAGCTTGGTTAAATAATGACCAATGAGGAATGAAAATCAACAAAAATCAGAACCATAAAGAGAAAAGCATACGTGCATATTTAAATTTGATCTACCTGCCTTCTTGTACCGTAAGCTTAGAAAGTGGATTTTATCTGGACTTTGGGCATTCAATACATCTGGACACCGAGAAAACCCAGTCCCCTTGCAGAGTGAGCTTTTCTTTAGCTTGGCTGAAAGTTGTAGCTTAAATGTGCAAGTTTCCTAGGTGCATTAAGATTGAGCAAGTCAATAATAGCCCAGTGAACAACTGTGTCTTAGTTACACAAGTGTCAAGTAGAAAAATGGTTTAAACCTCCACTGGTTATTTGGTATTAAGTTTCCAGCTTTGAAAATAAATAGCTAAACTGCTTTTAGCATTTAGATAGCAGTTGGAGATCACTGTCCCATAATATACCCTTTGTACTGTATTTTATTTTTATTATTACTATTATTACTCAGACTGTTTAAATGAGTCAGCTTAATATTTTCTCATCACACTGTTCACAGCTGGGTAAATGCACTCTGCCCTCATTTCCACATAACCATTTATATTGCTAAACCATCTCACATACCCTCCTTTCAGTGCTTTTTTGACTGTTTCTCAGCTTATTATTACCATCTTAGCTCCACCCTGTCATCATCATCTTAGGCCTATCACGTACCATTAGTTATTCTCATTCTCTTAATTCCATCCTATTGACTTATCTTTCCTTAGAAGCTTCCCTACCCTGGCTTTTCAGCCTTATCCTTCCACTATTCTTCTGCTGTTGCTTTATAGTTTATACCAGGGTTTGTGTGTCCCTGTAAAAGTATAAAGTGAAGTAAATACCATTTCAAATAAGAAAGAAATTTTCCAACTTTCAATTTTCAAAAGTAGGGGAGGGCAAGACCCTTGGTGTTATGTGCTACTTCTTTGGCTGCTAATACTTGAGGAGATCAACACAACTGAGCAAGTCACTGGGAGGTTTTAGGAACAAAACTCTAAGGCGGGCCCTAGTACTATATGCCGTGGCTTTTGGCAAGTCCCTTACCTCTAAGCTTTGGCTACTTATCTGGTAAATAGGTGGTGGTGGTGGAGTAGGTACTGGCTAATTCTGCTGGGACACCATGAGAACAACTAAGTGGGCATTACCACTTCACAGGAGAACCTTTTGAATTAAAGGAACCAGAGTAGCAAACACTGGCATTAAGGGTACAGGGTGTATACATTGAGGTAATTTATTAACTCAGATATGATCTTCTTTTTATTTTCCAGTGTTAAACAGGTCCGTGGTCTTTTTGGAAGTCATCATATTTGATGCATATTCTTGAAACAAAAGTCCAAGTGCCCACCTATTTCCTTCTGTATCCATAGAGAACCCTTTTAAGGAGTTTGCAGCTTGTCTTTCAAACTACATGTGGGTAGTGTTCCAATAACAGCTCAAATTGTTTTATTATGTGGCATCTAAAAGTAGCTGGTGAAGAGGCTGTACCAAGTCTTAACTAGCACCAAGTGGTGTATGTTGAAATACAAAGCTCCTAAAATAATAACTTAAAATGGTTTCTAAAGAAAAGAGGGGGGCCCTTATTATAAAGACTCCTTCTAGTAATAGGTTGCTTATCTAGTACTTGAAATTTAGTCAATTATAGGTTTACGACTTAATGATTTTTTAAAATTAAAAAGAAAATTTAAAACACCTCCTCCACACTGATGTGGCATGACCCAGTGTAGATTTTTTTGTATTTTTATTTTTTTGTACTCAATAGCCTCAAAATACCTTACTAATCCACACATTTCTCTAAAGTATAAAGTAATTGATCATAGGACTGTCCTTTATCATGTGGGAATATTACCCTCTTAGAGCCAAACACTGGCCACCAGGCTGGAATACTAGCTGAGAACCTCAACATGCCGCAGATAAGCCAACAGTCTAACTAACCTAGTGGGCCCAGGCTGGTTAATGGAAATGGAAGTGGGAGGGTGGCAGAAAGTGGATGGGAAAGAACACTAGTGTAACAGGGTTAGCCAGTGCAAAGGCCTCGTTAAGTGAAAAAAGGAGAAAGAAATTAGATGTCTGCTCACCGCCAAAGTACAAAATATGTCTTCTAACAGTTTTGACCACATACGCAAATGTAGATAATGTGTGGCCAAGAGCCTGGACTCTGAAAACAGACTACCTGAATTTAAATCTCAAGCTCAGCCTTAACCAGTTGCACTAGTTACTTAACTTCTCTGTACGATGGGGAAACATGAGTACCTAGTAGGGTTGCTGTGAGGATTAACTGAGATCACGTACGTGAAGCATTTAACACAGTGCATACTACAGAGTACACTGTAAGCACTCAGGTGATAAGTGATGACATTTAAATCATCACCCTTATTCTTCCTCCCTATCCATTGCTTTAAAACTAACTTAACATAAGCACGAAACAAGATAAAACTATCATCATTGTGGGTGCATTTCAGTCATCAGTGTGGAAACACAAAATCTGTTAGTTACATATGCAGACAATGGGACTTCTCTTGGCATCACCAGAAGGCCAAGTCTTCATCTGTGATGCATATTCTCCTGTGTGATGAAGAGTAGGAGCTCCAGCCCATAAACATTGTACCACTGGATTAATGCATTCAGAAAAATTATGTAAGGCAATGCTTAGCCAGGGATGAAGAATAAAATATAAAAGGCATTACCTGGATATATAGACTGAGGTAGAATGGATCTTTGACAAATAGAGTGCTAGAATGCGTGGTGAACAGGAAAAATGAGGAGTGAATGCTTCCACTAGTTTAGAGAAAAATTATGAATACAATGTATTCTTGCACTTTCATTCAAATATTGACCCCTTTGGAGATCAATATTTGAATAGAGGGTGGAGAAGTGTATGTAAGTATGTTGCAGAGGACAAGTGACCACAAATTGTCACCGAGTGACAAGTCAGCACATCCCTGCGACAGACACGCCTGAAAATGTGCCGACCCAGCGACAAAGATGAATCATCGTGAACTTCAGGGGCTCTGGCTCCGGATCTCTCCTGCTGCTGCCTCTGGCTGGCAGCAGTTCGCCAGCTGCCCTGTCTGCTCTGCACCGGCTTGGTCAGCAGCGCACCCCGCTGCCCACACGCCGCTTCCCCAGCAGCCGCCGCACGCCCTGCTCCCCTCCTGCATCTCTCCCCTCCTGACACTGCTCCATGGAAAAGTACCACCACCAGCACTTTCAGAGTCTCTGATTCTCAGTTTATGAAGAGTAATTTTGTAAGATTCTTCACATTTCTTAATTTTAGCAGGTTAGGTCCTTCAAATGGACTTTTGTGGTAGGGCAATGGCATTCATTATAGGCTTGAGATGACCTTTGATGACCACCAGCACTATCTCCAGCCAGCCCCGATCACTTTTTCTTTCCTGAAGTATTCTATCCTTCCACCCTCCTTCCTCTTCCTCTCTCTCAGTCTACAAGCAACAATTTATTTATTATTTAATATATATCATTAGCGCACTTCTTATTCTAGGTAAGAAAAGAAGAAAATATACTTTAATACAGATGTATAATTGCTCACTTTCTGTCACTAATCCAATTGTTCCCTTTTCTCTTTCTCCATCCCTATAAAACCTCGTTAAGTGTATGCTGTTCTACTTCAGCAGGTCACCTTAGATTTGTCAGAATCTCAAATTCATAGTTGAGGCTGGTTTGTCCCCCTACTTATGGAATCCCTAAAGTCCGAAATAAGTTAGGTAACTACGTTTCTCAATAAATATCTTCTCAAGTGTCTTGGGAATATCGATGTCTCTAGTTTAAGCAAAGAACACTGATGTTTGGTCTTTGGAGACAAGTAAACGGGATTTGAGTTTTGAGCTACATGCCAACGCGGCATCTGTGTAGCTGTGTCCTATCAGATTTAAGTCACGAGGGCTACAGGTGAGAAACTGGAGGCCAAATTTAGAGCAGTTGTGGTTGTTGTGTAGTATAAGTGGGTTGGATTCTGAGCAGTTTTTAAGGGACTTTAATACTATATTTCGAAATAACTCTCATTTAAATTGATTTTTTTTTTTTTTGGTTCCTTGAAGGTTCGTCTATACTGCATAAAACATGACAGAGACATCTTTCCTGGTCATAGTATTTCTAATTTTCCCACTGAACCTGTGCAGAAAAAAATCTTAGTGGTTTGTTATTTCAAAATAATGATAGTACATTCCTTGGACTTTTCCCTTTAGTCCAAATGAACTTTTTGGCTCAGTGCATGCTAACGTTTTTGTTTGTTTGTTTTACTTATTGTGATAAATGTGTCCCTATTTCAAATGCCATCATCTTCCTGTGATTCCATTCACCATCCTTCTGTTTCTTAGGGGGCATTTGCTTCCGTGGTCATAGCCACCCAGCCAACAAGGCAAGAGACCTGGCTGTAGCGTGCTGCTGAAGAGCAAGACTTCAAGGAGGGGTCTCCACCATTGCCAACAGCAGGAACTTTAAAATAACAGATCCCTCTTTAATCTACTTTCAGGATGATCTATAGTCTTGAGAAATGCTCCTCTTTCCCACCATCCCATTTCTGTTCCAAAAATATATCAGAAAAGTAATGTCCCCTGCTGTCCTTTGGAAACCTTTCTGCAACCATTTTTCCACCTTTAGATGTTATATTATGTCTTAATCATTCATTCCACCCTCCCTCTTGTGTTGTTAAAAATACGCTTTCTTTTTCCAGCCTCTGCCTTCTCCCAGCACCTTATCCATTTTCACTGAATATTTCTTCCTCAATCACTCTCATCGCCGCCGTTTTCTAACTGCTGTTCATTTCCAGGCTCTGACATCACCTCTGCTTCTTAAAGAGACCACCACCAAAGAGACTTATGTTCTCTGAATATTCTTTCAGTTGAACCAACCAGGGAAAAACAAAACTAAACAAAACAAACAAACAAAAAAATAAAACAAGGCAGATATCAAAAGTAAGATGGAGACTAGAGAAGTTACTCATTTGTAAATCTCTGTTATGCAGGGATTAAGAGCCCTGTGTTTTTGTTTCAGTGAGTATGTTCTTATTTTTGTGTAAGTTTAACTTTAAGAGATAAAGGAAGGATGTTTAAGTTCCAAGTGAGAATGCAGTTTAATTCTGTGGAGCTGGCCTTGCTTTGGCATACTTACTGAAAAGGACTAGGCTGGCATTGGTGACCCCCAGCTTGTTGGCAGCCACGCAGGTGTAATTGCCGTAGTGCTCCTCAGTGACGTTGGTCACTGTCAGAGAGGACTGGCCCTCCGTGCTCTTGATCTCAAGGCCATTGGCACTGTTGATCCTAAAAGTTCAAAAACAGAAGAGTGAAAAGGAACATGGATGAAGATTTTCACTTACTACTTCTTTCCCCATCCTTACATTGGGGGAAAAGGAGAGAAAGAAAGTAGTTACAATTTGTTGTTCCCTGCTCAATTCCTCATTTTAATCGCACAATCTATGCAATCCCATATTGTCAGCATCAATGTCCATCGACAGGGAAGACTCAGGAATGGATGAGTTCCATTGGGCTTGTGTTTCTGCTACAGATAAAAAAGACATGCAGGTGGAAAGTACCCACTGAACCATCTACTTCACTTTTTATATATAGCCTGAGTGCTTCTGGGCTTCAGCTTAAGAGTCACAGGGCCCAAAGCACTTGATAAAGAGATGAGGAAAAGGAAGCGTATAACAGTATAGGTCTGCATAATTACAGCTGGGCTTGGTTTCATCATTGGGGGCTTCTGGTGCCTCTAGGACCGCCTAGCAGAACAGTGGAGACATGGCACATTTGGCATTACCTGGTGTCATCCCGGTACCACTCAAAGTCAGGTGCAGGCACTGCTGAGGCCTCACATTTGAGTGAAGCTTGTCGCCCTGTGGTGGCTTCGTTGCTCTTGGATTCTGTGATAGTGGGAGGATCTGTAGAAAGGACAGGCACATGGGTTTACATGAGAGTCAGAGGTTGCTCCAGAATTTTCATTCGGGAAAGAATTAAGAAGGACAATCTGATTGGAGAGAGGCAGGAAAGGAATTGTCTTAAAGCTCCATTTACATGAATTACATGATCAGATGAATGGGATTGATCACTAGAAAATAAATAAAAATAAGAGAAGATTACTGAAAATATAGACTTGGTTTATCTAAACAAGACACTTAACAGGGTTTTATGGAAATAGAACCTAGGATTTCTTTTTCTCTTCTCCAATAGATCATCAATTATTCCAACCGTAGATTGTAATATTTTCAAAGTTTCTTTATTTTCATAATTTAAGCAATGATACTAAAGGACTTGAGATTTTAAATGTATAATTTGACCATTTTTATTTTTCTTCATCATCATTTTACTATTATTATAGTTTGGGATGGTTTTGAGGAGTCCAATGAAAATAATAGAAGGCTAAAATCCTCCTAAGCCAAGCTTAGCCTGATATTGTTGCAGGAATTTAGAAACAAACCAACAAACAAAATACTTATTAGGTGATTACTTTACCTTTTTTTCTTGTATGTGTTCCCTTATCACTATGACCCAGGTAATTTTCCTTTTATGTGTGGTGTGCAGTCTGCAGCCTATCCTGGAGCATAGAAGACTTCCTGGGGTCTCAGTCTTCTACTCTCTCGGGCAGTTGTTTACTTGATTTTTATGCCCAGGGATGGACATACAAAACTATAACAGGCTTGAAATGAGCTTAGAAACACGTCTGACATTCTAATTTGCAATGACTCTTTCAAGCTAACCTATGAGTGTGGAACAAGTGTTTACAGGTCCGCATGACTACAATAGGGTTGTAGACTCGAGCTCCTGGGCTTGATGCTGTAATTGTGCCTGTTATGAACCTTCAAGGAGAAAATGATTTTTCTGTCCAAAGGTCATTTGCCAAAAATGGCAACTCCGCTGTGTACCCATGGAAAAAAATAGAAACAATCTGTTTAGAGTTTGTAGAGAAAAAAGCTTATTTAGGGAAATCAGAAAAGGAAACTTTAGTGCACAAAATTCATTTAAACCCTTGCTCTTCAGTACCTAGGCCATCTTTCTTGTTTCTAAATTTTTCTCTTCATATTCTAAAACTATTTCCTGAGTTTTCTGCCTGTAGAAGACTCTCATTATCTGAGTTAAAAGGGATATACAAAAGCATCAGATTAGTTGGAAATTTTCCTCCCCCATTTTATTTTCCTATCAGCTTGGAAATCTTTAAGTCATTGTCAGAGAGAGGAGGAGTTAGAGAGCACATGTAGATAAACATTGTCAGTCCATATGCAAACAGGTGTGACAGAGAGAGGTTTTGTTGTTTTATTGGTTTTGTTCTTGTTGTTGTTGTTTTGCTTTAGACATCTGCTTATTTTTGTATAGGCTCAAAATGGGAAAATGATGTAGGGGAAAGAACCCTGAACTTTAAACTAGGAGTCTTGGAATTTAATTTCAGATTGACTGTGTGGACCTCCCATCACACTGTCTTTCTGGGCCTTTGTTTAATCACCTGTGAAATGAGGAAACCATACTTTAATGATCTATAGCATCCCTTCCAGCTATAAAATATCCCAATTCTAGCAAGAACTGCCCCTTCTTTCTGAATGAGCAGTTGGTATTATTATGACCCAACTGTATTTTCATGCCCTTAACTTGTTTAACTCTTAAATTGCTAACTTTCCAAATTAGAACTCATTCATCTACTCCATGGCTTAGGAGTCAGGATTAGCAGTCAGGAATAGGACTCCTGAGGTCTGATTTTGACTCTGCTCTTAACCGGAACTGTGGTCTGGGCAAGCATCTGTAACAGTCTGAACCTTTTCTTTCTCATCTTTTAAAAGAAGAAGCTAGTTTAAAATAATCACCCAAGGTTCCATTTAAAAGTTTTTCATGCTGTGATTGGTTATATAGAACATTAGAGAACAGCAGTTCAAAGGATAATGCACTAATTGGCAGTTGTCATATTTGTGGAGGAGGCATAAATAGAGATGGAGCATAGAATATAAGTGATAGGCTTAGAATTAAAGTTTGATAGACCTGAGCTCAAATCCAGGCTCTGTCCCTCATTGTCCTTCTTCATTAGAGAGTTTAGTACTTTGCCCACAGTCACAACACTTCAATTTCTTCCTCTATAAAATGTTGGAACTAGATTCAAGGAAGCCCATTTAAAGACTGATGAAGAATCCAGCGATGTCCTGCACTAGGTTTGTGATAGAGGGGCTCAAAAGGAGTGGACAGATACATGAAGCCTCAGGATTGACAAGACTAGCCATGGATTAGATGTGAAGGGTGAGGGAAAGAAGGAGTGTCAAAAAAGTGACAGCCAGGTTTCTGGCTTGGGCTTGGGCATCCGGGTGATGCCACCCACTGAGACAAGACGTATAAGAAGAGAGAGAGATGACCAGCAGTAAAACACTCAACAAATATTAATTTCCCATCCTCACCTCTTCTCACTGTATTATGTTCTTAAACTGCCAATGACTCCACAATATGTAGCACAGTGGCTCGTCGATGTTGGTTGGAGAGATTAATTTTGCTTGTGATTCTGTTGGTTTGTTGACTTTCACAATTTGAAAAATGAGTTTTAACCAGTGTTTGTGAGTTTCTGGAGCTGGATGGTTATAACTGACAAATTCTTAATGATGACTGTTGCTTTGCTAAACCAGCCCTAGACCTGGGCAAGACTCCACACATCCTACCATCACCCCTGGCACTCATAGCTTTGGCACCTCAATATAATATTGCCATGGTGGATGCTTTCTAGTCCCTCTACCACAGGACCAAGAATGCAGGCCCCAGTTGCACAGTTTTGCAGAGTTTTCTGCCTTATTCTGGTTATTTCCTTGTATATGGCAGGAGCCTATATAGTGTACCTACTGCTCTGGAATTACTAGAGAAAGGAATGATTTATCTAATTGAAAAATTTGGGAAGAATAAACTGGGCCTGTTTGGCTTATCTCTTTACCTTCTTGCTTTTGGGACCAAGCTCCTGGCAGGTAGCAAAGGTTCTCCTCTGTTTCTTTATGCTGGAATTCTTACTTGGGCTCACCCCTTCCCGCTCTCATGTGAGCAGAACTGCACCAACCCAGGGCTGCCGTGACTGGGGAGGTATGTTGGCCACACAGAGCTACTACCTCTAACCACCTTAATCTCTAACAATGGGGGCATTTGGTTCTCCCAGATTACTCTTTTACTTATTTCTCAATTTGTTTGAAACCTGAATGACTAAGCAGTACACTATTTATTAGCCCCACAGAGGTCCTAACATGGGAAAACTGGCAGCAAACTAAGGTTGGGAACTTTTAAGTGCATAATTTTGGGAAAAAATGACACTCGTTAATTACAAAGTCCAACTGCTTACTTCTCTCTTTGAAAACTTAGTAAGTTTCTTGTACCAGGGTAAATTTGTGAATACTGATAAATGTACAAAGTGCTCATTTGGAGAATTTAGGAACAAATTAGAATGTCAGATGTGTTCCTAATGTTTCTCAAATGACACCATGGGGAAGGTCTGTTCTTCCATGGCTTATTGGAATGAACATTTCAAAGTTCATTTGTAATGAATTCTGTATAGGCGAGGCTAAGAAAGATTATTACAAATCATACTGCAGTATGCTCAGCATAGTTAAAGTAATAGGTGCCCTTGCTCAAAATATGGTTATAATAAAAATGTGGCTTCATTTAAATTCTGCACCAAGAAGTCCACCATTATTCTTTACATGACTTTGGAAAAGCTGACAATTGTCAAAGGACCCTTCCAGTTTTTATTACTTCAAAATTTGGAGTTCTGAAAATATTAATAAGGCCTTTCTTCTTCTTATACCTCCAATAACAAGGCTCTTTCAATCAGAATAAAGAGGATAACAATGATAAAATATCATTCACTTAATTTTCCTAATATTGGGAATATATTAATAAAGGATAATTATAATATTAATAGTAATAAAATTCTGAATAAATGATTCAATTTATGGGCATTTACCACATGTTAGCACTGTACTAGGCTTTAGATTTTCTCTTTATCCAAATAATAAGCTCTAGGAAGTAAGCATTATTATGAATGAAAAGACCAGCCTACAGAGCATTAGTAACTTGTCCCAATTCACATAGCGAGTATTTGGTGGGATATGGATTTGAACCCAGGTCTCTCATGTTCTGAAACCCATGCTATGAACCTCTCTATGCTGGTACTTCTATACTAGTTCTTTTAAAGAGCAATGAATTCCTAATAAGAAAAAGTACCACTTAGGGTAGTAGGCTGCTAGCTTGAAAAGTAATTGCTACGTATTTTTGCTATTTACAGGGTACCAAAAAATGGCACGACATACAGTGACATAGTGGATATAAACCTGCACTGGAAGTCAGGATGTGGGCTCAATTTCTGCCTGCGCCATTTAGGCTGTCAGCACAGACATGTTGTCCTCCTGCAGCCCTTCACCTGTGGATATAGATGATGGCATCTGGGTACTGATTTCACAGTTTTGATATAAATATCAAATTTTTATTAGATAGTAGAGAGCATTTTTAACACCTAAAGTGATTACATTTATTATTTCGTATTGCTATTATTCACCTGGTGTCATGGAAGGAGAGAGGGCTTTGGAGTTAGACCTGGGTTAGAGTCCCAAGTCTACTACTCACAAACTCTGATTTTGTGGCAGAGAATGCTTACATTCTCTGAGTTTTGTTTTGTCTTCTCTGCATGGGGTCAGTTGTCTACCAAGGTTAGCGTGCAGTGGTGTAACAAGGTGGCAGAGGGTGCAGGCAATGATAAAGGCATTGTCTGCAGAGAATTTAGGAACCATAAGTTAAAGTTGTCTTTTTTTTTTTTTTTTAATTGCCTTGTACCAGCAATACTGAAGCAGGCATACTAAGCAATGTCTGTGATAAAGTAAATACTTCTCCTCTCTGGGGCAAACTGGGCCCAGTATACCTCCCTGCTTGCTTGGCCACTGTTAATATGATGATTACAGTGAATGTATTTGAAATCTCTAGGATGGTCTTGGTACTCTGAAGGCATCAGAAAATTATGGTTCTTGTCCGTATTGTAAAATTATAGTAGAAAATTATAGTACTCTGGATTCTTACTGAATACTTACTCTGATAATCTCATGATAGATTTATAAACATTAGAATGTGTCTTTACTGATACATTCCCAAGTGTAAGAATAGCTTAAATCTTGGCATGGAGACTCGATAGCTGTAGCTATGAATAGTTAGAGAAGGTGGCCAGTCTGGTTCCATGTTGTGTGGTTATTTTCCTAAAGTTTCCTCATTAGATGATTTTTGAATCAAAGCACTGAAGAGTTGAGTTAAAATACATGTATGTAATCTGTAGGCAACATGTGTTTCCAGTTTCAATTGTGTATTCTGGTAACCCCTGCCTCCCCTAAATAGATGGCAATCAAATGTAAGGGTAAGCTTACATTTAGAAATGGCAGCATTCTGTGTCCCCCACCATCTGTACTAGTTGGGTTGGTTAGCTCTGGACTCCAGGGTGGAGGCAGAGCTTAGTTCAGAGGGAGAGGAGTAGAGGAAAAAGAAGTTGTGAAGAGTGACTATGTGAACCTATCTGGAGACAGAGCTGAGAGAAGGCAGAAGGTGGGATCATTAGTCTGTCAATGGGGTAGGGGGCAGGTTTGAGAGCTGGGGGCAGTTTTGAGAAGAATTTCTCCAGGAATAGGAAAAAAGTTCAGTATAGGAAGAGTCCAAATAAAATTAATAGTTTGTATTGAATAAACATTTATTATGTGCTAGATGTTATCGTAGGTATACTGGGCACTAGAGTGAGACAAACTCATAAGTAGAAACTTTTAACACACTGTAAGAATGGAAATTGAGGAATTACATCTACAAGCTGCAATGGAAGGACAGACTGTCCCTAGAGCTGGTACCTGGAAGACATTAGCTATAATGTGGGTAGAATACAGGAAGCCAGAAGTCCTGCCTATTGTATGAATTTTACTAAGGTTATTTAATTGAAAATATTTTGAGCCAAATAATTTAGCTTTTTGGAGAAGGGTTATCTGAGAGAAGTAAAAAGGAGAGACTACACAATCCAGCTTGTGAGCTCAGCAGAAGAAACTGCTATGTCTCTTGTCTACTGCTCCAGCCTCTTGGAGTCCTGCAACAAACATTTGTTGGCAACCAAGTAAATGAATTAGCAGAGCCTTGATGAAAGAAAGTTAGCAGCACTGGGACTTTTTTATTTTTAAGTGGTACTCAGGGTCTGTTCACTACAATAATCTGTTCAGTCATTCTAATCCCCTGACATAATTCCAAAGCCTGTGTTTTGAAAAGAAAGAGAAATTAGTTTAAATAATGGGGCATTTTCATAGCAGGTAGGCTTAAATGAAGTGACAAAGGTGATCCTGGACATTTTTCTGTATGCAAGGGTTTTGCTAGGCTGACCTGGTTCCATAATTCAGTCTTGGATACTTCTTCCACTTAGTACAACTACATTTATGTAACATGAATTATTTGAACAGAATAAATGATACGATGACTAGTTTCAATATAATATAAACACAGCTTATGAAGTTTTAGTAAAAAGGTGATTCCACAGGAAATTGATAGTAGAATATTCTCGATTTGTGACCAATATTATTTGCAAGGTTTGGAGAAATGTTAAGAGCCCAGAGTGTGGCTATGAGTTTTCCACCTACTCATTCAGTAAACATTTACTGAGCAATTTTAATAAGGTTGGGCATGTGCTAGCTCCTGCTGGTGAGGACATACTGCATCTTTGACTAAACTCATTACAGCTTTCCATATAATTTGTTACATAATGTCTTTTTAGAATGTCCAGGTTCTGTCCAGTCTTCTGTGGTTCAGTCATAACTAGCAAAAGTGTACATTTTCATAAAAGTCTTTTCTTGAAAATTATCAGTATTTTCTTCTATTCTAAATTACACTTTGGGGACAGTCAAGAAGGAGCAATGTCAGACTAATTGCGCTAATAATAATAGGGCCCAGGCGGCTAGCTTTGATCTTGGGAACCATCTGCAATCCAGACCACTTTGATGTTTCACACAATGGAAGCATAAATATTTTCTATGTACTCCATGATTGGACTTTCAGAAATCTAATTAAGATGAAGGTCAATTAAGAGAAAATGAAGTCTTGACTGCAAAAGTCAGGGAAGAGATAGAAGATGATGGCGTGGTTATATGTACATAAAAGAAGCTAACTAACCTAATTATAAACTTCGATAAACACCCAGAGAAGTTGCCTTTCATGTGAAAAAAAGGTCCTAAAGCATTTTATAACATTGAGATTATTAATGTGTCTTTGAAACACGCCCAGTACTGGAAAAGAATAGTAATACTGGCATTTCAAAACTCTATTACTAAAAAATTCAGAGACAGCTAAGGAGAGAAGCACTTCAGAGCTCATCAAATGCAGTGCTTGCTTCTTGGAAATGAGCTCCAGAAGTGTCTACAGCAGAGTCACATCTACTGGCTTCTCCTAGGTGTGGCCTGAAGGAGACTTTGCTGCCTGTTTCAGAAGCTGCAAGGCTGGAGCAAGGCCACGGGTAACAGTGCATCCCAGCACAGGCTGGGGCACCTTGAGCAAGTCTCCTCAGCTCTCTAAGCCTCAATTTTCAAATTGTAAAGTAAGATTAATGATGCTTACCTTACAGGTTTACTGTGAAGAATAAATTACAAATGTAAACTCCTTAATTCGATGCTGTACATAGTAGATACAAAGAATTGGAAATTCCCTCCTCTCTTTTTCTCCTGAGAGCGAGGGCTTTAGAACCAAATGGACCTGAGTCTGAATCCCTTTTCTCACATTTGCTTTCTGTGTTGCTTTGAATAGGCAACTTTACCTCCTTCTGCTTCAGTTTCTCAAACTCTAAAAAAGTCTCAATTGTCTCTACCTTGCCAGGGTTATTGAGAATAGAGAGAATTTATATAGAATCACTGGCACGAACGTAACTGCATGGAGGACATAAGGTGACAGAAAGTAACTCATCATAGCTTAAAGCATACTTTCCAATATGGGTTATGATTTTTGTGCATATGTGTCTGTGTGCCTAACTGTATGTATGTGTATTATGTGTGCATACGTATGTTTGTAGGGTGTGTGTGTGTTAAATGCATTGAAGGGAAAAACTGTCAGGACATCCTTTTGTCTCTGTCACTAGCCATAATTGTGTGATGTGGGAACTTGAATTTAAATGATGTAGAAAGTCACTCCTAACCAAACAGGGTAAACGAATTCTCTTTATTCCTTTGCTGGGTGACACACATCATAAGGATCCTCCCCTCTCCCCCTTTTGAACTACATCTAAGGATCCTTTCATCTGAGAAGTTCAAAGAATGCCCACTTACCTATGCATCTTAGTAAAATCTTCCTTTCTAATGCTTATACTTTGGGAAAAATAGATAACCAAAATTAACTTACTAGGCATCCCTGTTAGCCCCCAGGGAGGCATGGTATCTGACCACAGTGGCTTGAATTTGTTCCCAAGGCCAATTAGTTAAACAGCTGAGGATAAAATATAATCTTGGGGTATTCCTCCTGATAAACAATACATTAAGTTAGAAACTCTAGTTAAAACAGATATGAATTGTTTTTTCCAAAGTAGTATGACCTCGGTCTCCACAAAGACCAGAATAGTTACTGCCAGAAAAGCTAATGCGGTCTGGTCATGTTTTCTTAATTCTGTAGTCTGAGTAAAAGACAGAGTGTATTGCTAAATGTATTATAGGTTGTATTTAGAGTTGGTAGAGTTGATTTATCAAATTCAAAGGCCAAGTCCTGCCCTTGGATATGTCCAATGTATAAATGTGCATCCCTGACCAGAACAGTGTCTGCTTGAAATGCAATGCTCTTTTTGCTAATGGAATCTTTAGAGCTTGCTGGAGGTGGTGTGCACACAGCACCTGCTGGCTCCTGCATACTCACAGTTCACAGTGACCTTGACTTGTTTGACATCCGCTGAGGAGACCTCATTGGCAGCTTTGCACTCATATTTGCCTGACTGCTCCCTGGTGATGCCGAGGATCTCCAGATATTCTTCTTCTCCTTCAAATTCTCTTCCTAAAAAACAGAAGTTTGCATGATTGTTCTCTAAAGTCTAAAATATACAGTAGATCACCTCATTTTTCTTTTTAAAAGCAATAAATCCACATGGCTTTTCAATAATTAGACAATGGGCTTTGCCTGAGATCAGACTCCACAGAAGCAAGACCCCAGGGCAAAAAGTCTTGTGAAAGTGATTAAGTAGGAGGTGTTCTCAGGAAAAACTGGTAGGGGAGTGGGAAAATGGGACCTGGGAGGGAAAGAAGCCAAGCAAGGGTGCAATGCCAAGCTAAGCCCCACAGACAGCGACTGCGGTTCAGTCTTTCGAGGAGCTCTAGGGACAGCGTGTGTCTCTCTCAAATTTGTTCTGATCATGAAGCAAGAAGTAGAAGTGCTTATGTCTTCACCCATCCATCATTGGTTAAAGGTTGGAGCAATGCAGGGGGAGAGGAGGTGCACATAAGTCATAAAGCGCTCGGAGGGGATATGGGTGAAGCACTGACATCACTGATTATGCCATGATGCAAAGCACCCTTTACACCAAAGTGGTATTTGATGATGTGGCTTCCTTTTGAGAAACCACCATCCTTCTCTAGACTATGTGGAATTCTGTTCTCAAGGATCGTGTGCTAAACGCTGTCTTGCAGCTATGGTTTCCTTGTTCTGCATCAAACATTGAGGCTTTCAGATCATGGACCAGATCCATGAGAATGTGCCGTGCTGCTGATGGTGTGTTTTGTGATAGACTGTGTCACCTGAGAGTAGGGAGGTAGGGAGCTAAATATCATTGGCTTCACAGTTGGCTTTAGGGATATGGAGGCCCTTTGTGGAAAGATCTATAAAGTTGGATGTGTCCATTTTAGTAAAAAAATCTCAAGTTGGGCAAGCTTATTTAAAAATTCTCCTCGTATGGAGTATAATTGATTGAATGACTTTCTTCCTGAAGAGATCAGTAGAGAACTAAGGGAGAGAGAGTGGAGGGGGAGAAAGAGGAAACGGGGAAAGAGAAGGTGAAGAGGAAAAGAGGTTGGGTAGCAGGGAGAGCTTAGCCAGAAAGGCCTACGGATTTGTTCTGTAGCTAAATCGAACCCTCCTCACTCCAGATTTCAAAAGTCCAGGGCTGCTTGGGTTAGGGTGGACAGTTGGGGAGGGTGTTAAGGAACACGGTCTTGCCACCATGATGGAATCTTGCTGCCGGTCATCCTACACTAAATGGTACCAATTAATAGCTCTGCTCAAATGCCACAAGCTGTTTTCCTTTTCTGGAAATTCCCTGATGGCCAAATCAACATAACAGCCAGCCAGCACAGAGAAGAATTCACGTCTAAATATGTCAGCTAAGCCTGTTAACTAGGCTTTCAATAGAACACAGGGCCTCTTTGATAACATTCTATAACACAACTGTCAGGAACACTCTAAGCTTCAAAACTTCTGTCAATTGTCAATGTCACGAGTTTTGAGGAAACTGCAATCCCAACAACAAAAAGCAACAGCAATATAAAATTATTTGGTCTTGAAGTTCTGTACATTATCTATCCATACTTCTACCGAAAATGTTTTTGAATTAGTCTATATTATACGGCTGGATATTATTTATAAAAGATTTTTTTTTCCTGTCTGTGTTTTCCACTTTTTCCTTCTCTACATTCAAGCAAGTAGTCAGATCTGATTTTACATGTTACAGAAGTGGAATGTAGTAGGGAAGAAAACCGAAATCTCAGAAAGAGTAACAGACCATTTTATTGGATTAGCTGAGGCAGGATTTGGGCTTGGAGGAAAAGAGAAAAAAGATCTTTCCTGCATACTTCCATCTATGGACTGAGAGTCATGCCAACTACTTGATGCTAAGAATCCTCTAGCTGGACATAAAAACCCTGAAGACTAATGTGGCAACTTTGACAATTTAGTTTTTTATTTAGCAAGCTAAAATAGGTGTAAGTAAGCTCATTCAAAATCTGGAGTGCAGGGTTGGAACAGGCAGTAAAATAGCATTATTGCTTTTGAGAATAATTGTAGATTGTAATGAGAAAAGAACTAGTGATAATTTCAGAATGTTTTAGGATTTCTTCCCTGCCCTCCCCCATACCCACAGGCCTTTTTCCCAGGTGGGTACAGAGTTGTCAGTAGAAGAAAGAGAGAACAATCATAGTCTTAGAGATAGTTGTCAATACTGAATTCTTTTTAATTCTCATCAAATGCCCATGGTGGGTCATGGATCCCTACCTTGCATTTTGAATTTCTAAAAGAAATAAACCAGTTACAGGAGAGGGAAAGATGATTTTGGAAGCACCAACTAAGGCCCTACCAGTTTGGAAAAATGGCACCTATGAGAGTAAATATTAGGATGAATAAGAGAAAATAAAGAAATATTTATTGGGTTTGGGGCCTGGAATTCTCACATGCCAAGCAGGTATTAATAATCTCATATTTTCCCTAGATAAATGGATAATAAAACAGATCCTCATCACATAAATATTCATTTTCATGTCTCTAGGAAGGATTTCCCCCAATGCTACCTTAGAATGAAGGGGGCATTTTCCCTTAAGTGCCCCCTGTGAGGCAGGGATCATTTTTGCTTGTGCTGTGGTAGTCTCTCCACTCTGGTGCTGCCTCCAGATCCAGCACACAGCGCGGTAGCCATCTCACTAGAGGGGCAGTCTCAAGGCGCAAACCAAGTGTGGGTAAGAGAAACCACACGGTTTTACTCATCCCATCAGCCAGACAAGAATTTAAAATATTGAAAAACACTTTGGGTCCTCTCTGATGTCACTCTTCCTTTGCTTACCCCTGGGATCTTCCACTTGAAACTCCTATACCCCTGTCACTTCTTGCTAGTCTTCTGCTCACACCCACAGGAGACGTTCCTACCTCACTTGAGAATTTCTCACTCATCCACTGTAATTTTTTTTTTATCCACAGTAATTTGATAGAAAATGGGAGCTTTTCTGTTGCTAGAAAGCCAAAACTCCAGATTGTAATCTCCTTGGGAACCATGTCTTACTCGTAATATCCCCATGAACTGCTACAGGGTTTGGCACAGATTAGTTACTCATTAAATGTTTGCTGAGTTCACCTGAGATAGACTGAATGCTTGTGTCCCTCCAAAATTCATATGTTGAAACTTAATCTCCATTGTGATGGTACTTGGAGGTGGGGATTTGGGGAAGTGATTAAATCATGAAGATGAAGCCCTTATGAATGAGATTAGTGCCCTAACAAAAGAGTGCCCAGAGAGCTCCTTTGCCTCCTTTGCCACGTGAGACCACAGCAAAAAGGCAGCTGTCTGTGAAACAGGAAGTGGGCCCTCACCAGACACTGAATTTGCTGTTACCTTGATCTTGTACTTTCCATAACTCTGAGAAATAAATTTCTGTTGTTTATAAGCCACCCAGTCTATGATATTTTTGTTATAGCAGCCTGGATGGACTGAGTTATAGCTGAACTGAATTAAGAAACACAAGCAGATGTAGAGTCACCTCAATACTACACATGGCTTAAGAGAGCAAAGCTAAGTACTGAAAGGTGGCTAAATATTTCTGTAAGACAAGCGGGTGTAAAAATTCACGTTCTTCTAACAATTCTGACAGTGGACCACTTTACTGGGGAAGAAAGGGGGTGATGAGTACTATTCTGTTAAAAGGCTGAACAGGGGCCTCTGGCCATGTCCTAAGGGTGCATCTGCTGTGTGGAGTTATTATTTCAGAAACTAGCCAAGCCCCCGTGCACACAGACATGACACTAGATACTATGCCTTTCCTTTCATCTCAGCAACTGCAGTTTCTTATTTCAAGGCATGGGATACACCACGTGAATCTTGAGTCACAAAATCCTAAAATGCACTCAGATTCTCCTGCTCCTTTCCCTTTGCCCCCGTGTCTGTCCCCATGGGGGCTCCCATTCTCCAGTTCTTTCAGTTCAGTCTGGCTGGCTGCTCTCATCCCAAGGGACCTGCCACCACCGCCTTTTACTCTCTCAACCTTAAGAAGACTCTCAGGCCAGAAATGGACACATAACCTGCTGTTTCAGTTCTTTGGTAGACTAGCTCTGTGGCTACAATTTGAGTCTTTTCTTGTTCCTATTATTTTCTGCCCTTGTATAAATGTTTACTTGAAATGCAAATTTCAATATTTTGGTATTTTAAACATCTCAACCAGTTTCCACAAGCTTGCTCACGTCCCCGAGTGTTATATTTATTCTGGGATCTAGTGTTTAGTTTAAATCTCCCTTTGCTTAATGTGCTTTTGTGTCTCCTGGCAATATTCAGCTACCAGGCTCAATAACTTCTCATCCTCCTCAGTGTATGCACCTTTCAAATTGTTGCACATAATTAGCATCTCCCCGCTTAGTCACTGTTTACTCAAGTTATACATATTAGTTCTTTTAATATTTCCTCATAAGTCAGAAAGAAGGGCCTAGAGCTAATGGCAAGAGGAAAGTGTTGTCTTCTGCGTTCCCCAATGCGGAGGCAAATCAGCCAGGAATAACTCCAATTAAAGTATGCCAGTGGCCGCCTTCTGGGTACAATGCCTTCAGAGTACTATACTTTGGTGAAACCTGTAGTTCACATTCAAAATGTTGATTTATCTAGATTTCCAAGGCTTCAATCAGGCATGATCAGGCATTTGTAAGCAAGCTGCCATTTGAAATTAAATACATTTCCGTGTTATTTCTCTCTCTCCCTCCCTCTTCCCACTTTTGGTCTCTCTCTCAATATCTTTCTCAATATCACAAAATCTCTCTCTCACTTTCTGCTCTCTCAATCTCTCTCTCTGTCTCTCTCTGATCTCTCTCTCTCTCTCTCTCTCTCACACACACACACACACACACACACACACAGCTATTTATTTACATATAAGCATTTGCTCTTAACTTTTAGGAAACAACGTACAAGTTCACTAACCCCCAAATGTTTGCTCACTAAACAGAACAGGCCTATTCTTGAAAATTCCTCAGCATATTATAACCAGTCCCTTATTTGAAATGTAAAAAAAAAAAAAAAAAATTAAAAAAGACTACTACCCTAATGGTCATTATGGTGTCTGCCTTTCTTTTCCTTTATTTGAGATACAGGAAATATAATTTAGGAAACCTGCTGAATTTGAGCGTTTCATGACTTTAAAAATGGGCTCTTACATGTTAGAGAAAAATCTGTTTTTTTTCACTGTTCTGAGAAGAGTCTTATAACATCTCAGTAGATCAATCTTTCACAGAAGAAAAGCTGTGTTTAAAATGGGGTTGAAATTACCTTTTCTCACCTCGATTGGAGTATTTACATGTAAGTGGCTATGAACACAAACATACATACAGTTTAATGAACAGCCAAGAACTGGCATTTGTCTTGCAGGGTATGTGTGTGTGTACATGTGCTTTGTGTGGGTCTGTGGTTGGAAAGCAGAGTGAGGCAGGTGAGCAAAGGCAAGCTATGCACTTCTACCCACAAAAATAAAAGAAAAAAGAGCCGCCAATCAATGATGCTATTTGAAGTTTCCTGTGCAAACTTCAAATGCTATAACAAGGTTCTGTTCTTGCAGTGCATTTCATGTTTTCTTTTTTTTTTTTTCCCTAAGGATATGCTCACCTATTCCTGTTTTTGCTTCCTTCCCTAATTTCTGCACATCACGTTCTACACAAAAATACTAAGAAAAGAAAGAGAGAAAGAAACACAAGAAGTCTAGAGAAGATGCCTGAGATAGGGTCCTGTTTATATTTACAGTCATGTCTTTCTCCAGATCCTTTGGAGTTTTTGTGTCTCAGCTTCACATTCCACCTGAGAGATCTCTAGTGTTTGGCACAGTTGCTGTCCAAAGGTTGAAACCGCTTCTCAGTCCCACTTTTCATCACCAGGGGGTCGGGGGTTGAGGAATGGTAAATGATCCAGGATTGAAAGAATGTGGGGTGGGGGGGAGTCAGACCCAATTGCCAGCAGCAACAATCAGAGGAGAACAAGGGGACACAGGGAAGAGCCATGTATTGAAGGGAATGGAGGAAAAGCTAAGAGATGAGATACAATGAGGATAATTTTTAAAAAAGAGTTAGAGGAATGGAAATGAAAGAAGAGAGCTCTCTAGAGAAAGAGGCATCTGACTATTAAGATATTTGAGCTGCATGGAAGGGAAGGGGTGGGTTACTATGCTATAGAAATGTTCCCTATATGAATAGTAAGACACAAGAGGGTGTGGATTATGCACATTGGCCCCTTGCCTTCTGCAGCCCCAAAGGGTGTAGTTAGTACCCAGAAACCAATGACAAGCACAATGCCAGGGAAGATTCACAACTGGCTTTGGCTCTATGAATGAGCGTGGGCCAAATGAAGAAGAACGCTCTGGCATTATTTTTTCTGGCACCCAGAGAGATCCAATTCATTACGATTTGCATTTTTGTTTTCACATTCAAAACATCATCTAGCTGACATAGTTTGAGCTCAGCATCCAACCTGAGGCTGCCATCCACACATCCTTTTCAGTCCTGGGCCATGGCATTCTTTTATTGTACTCATACTAAACCATGGCCCCCCACTTGATGTCAGCCTTTTAGAAACTCTCCTACCCTTCTAAAGACTATGCTTGAAGTCAGGATACCCTATATTTAGTTCTCTGGAGGGAATTGTATTGAGGATAGCTATGGTTACATTGTAAGGCTTTACCACTATAGGGCATACATCTGGTGTTGCTCATCACTGCCCTCCTAGTGTGCAGCACAATGTTGGAACCTATTGAAAGTTCAGGAAATACTGTAGAGTGACTGTTGAATGGGTTACTGTTTAATAAATACTTGCTAGGCACTATGCTGGGTGACTCAGATATCTTATTTAATTGACAATCCTGTTAAAATTGCTTACAGATGTGGAGCACATAGAAACACAGGTTTAGAACGGACAAGAAACTTGCCCAGGTTTATGTTAGTAAGGGACAGCTGAGGTTTGAAACAGGTACACAGACTTTTGAAGCCCCTGTTCCTAACTAGGCGTGTCTACTTTTATCATTAGAATGCTGGGATATGACAGAGTTGGCTCAATTCTTAGCTCTCAGAATCTGCTCTATTCTTCTGAGTATAGAACGAGAGGTTGAGAATGGAACACTTGGGGGAATTACCAAAGCAATACAGCTCAGTTATAGATAAAGAAGGTAAAAAGTCAGCTTTCATCTTTTACAAAGTTTTCCACTTCACCTAATTTCTTTAATGAGAGAATCAAATAAAGCAATACATGAGAAAAAAGTTGGTATTTAAAAATGTAGTCTCCTCTCATCTATGTTTAAAAGCTCCTCCTTTAGCAATGTAAACCCATCGGTGCACCAACATGCCAGCCACCAGCAAAAGAGCTACAGGAGCAGTGGAGAGTGAACTTATCACTATGACGGAAGACTTCCTGGGAGAAAGGAGTTTTCAGGAAGTTAAGAAACAGAAGTAGAGAGAATCAGAGATGGCAAGTTGCAAAAGGGTGTGGCAATCCGGTTAGCCCAATTAAAATAGAGGTTACTGAACAGGACAAATGAGGATCGTGATGTGAGAGGAGGATACACTCTGGGCTGTAAGGGGTGGTGTGTGGATTCTGGATTTGCTATATTAGGTACCTCAGCATCTCGTTTAAGCCTTCTAGCAACCACAGGGTACCAAGTACAATGGTGGTGTTTTACAGGCATTTGGTTTCCTTCCTTCCCTTCCTTCCTTTCTTTTTTTTTTTTTTTTTTTTTTAATTCCTGGGGTAAACATGGTATGTAAGCATGAAATCCCATGAAAATTCTATTTGTTTGAAGTCCTTTGTATACCAACACCCTTTACTCTTGGTGCCCATTTCTTGGCACCGAGAAGCCTTCCTGTGAAATTTTGTGAAAGTGGAGATGGGTTCTTCAAAGATACCAAAAATGATCATCAATCTTGTTTAAATGACAGTAGTTGCCTGGAGCCTGATGTTGAGATGGATTCCAAGGCAGTTTATGGGTCCAGTGAGAGAGAGTGGCAATGTCCCCTCTGAAGGCAGGAGAAGGAATGTGGACCAGATATTTAGACCCTCAACTGCCCTGGGATTTCCTGGAGCCCAGTTGGGTTTTCTCAGGAATGAAGAAGTGTATTCCAAATGCAGTGTGTGGGCTGGAAGCTAGTGGCTTCTTGAGTGTGCATGCAGTTGGTACAACTGGGGAAATTAGGAAAGAGTATCTATTTCGCAGCGAGATTACGCGTTCCATTCTTGATATGGCTGGTATCAGGTTTTCTTGGAACATTCTGTGGAGTTCATTCCATAGGCACCTAGAAATAAGGGTTTGGTAAAAGACTTGGGCCGAATATGGATTTCAATGTGTAATCTACACATCAGTGGTAATTCAAACCACTGGAGCAGGAACTGCAGAACATCTGTATGATGTCGTAAATTATATCATTATGTCATAAAGCAGCACTCACTGTCATTTATTACCCTCGGAATGTTCAGTAAGAAGAGGCAAAGAGGTAAAACTGAAAAAAAAAAAAAATACTTAGAAGAATTTTAGGGGGAATAAAATGAAAGAAAAAATTCCTGCAGGTGTTGATTGTTTTCCAGACTATTTCCTAAGGCTGGAGTGAGGCAAAGATTAGAGTTGCTGGACAGAGAGAGGGAACAACAATCAAGATCTTCCACCACTGTCATCAGAACTGTAGGGGTATTACCGGACCTGTCATTAGCAATTCTGCCACGGCTGAGGATTAAATACCAAGAGAGATGAGAGCAGCGGTTGCTGTTTTCAAGAGTCACATAAATCAATTGCATTTTGTAAGTGAATGTGTTAAACTCAGCAGGACAATTGCACTGTGGAAGGATTGCTGGGCAGAGAGTTGTGGCTGCTACATAAGCCTTTGAAAGGTAATTAAAACAAAGCAGACAATAAACACATTTGTCCCTCCACCCTTTCATTACAGGTCTTGATGTTACAGTGACCTCATTCGGACAGAACCCCAAATCCCAGCTCCACTTCTTCAGCTAGGCCAAGTGCTGAAGGAGCTGCTCAGTCTAATTTAGAGAACTGTTCTTGCTTTAAGTCAATACATAAGTTAAAAAGAGAAAAGTGGGAGTGAGGGGTGGGAGGAGGGCAGAAAAGGAAATGGCTTAAGTATGAACTAAAGCGATGTTCTTGGACTGTTTCCATTTAACAAAAGGTGGGCAGGGTCAACACAAATGATAGTAAAGCGTCTGGCAATTGGCTTCTTGATTTTAGACCAAAATGTGTAAGCTAGGAATGATTCCATCAGTATTTATTTTGGGTTGCAGGCTGCTGCTTAGCAGAACCCCTCGATTCTGGCCCCAGAGTTCTAGCCTTTCTGAGCAGCAGATGGATCTCAGTGTGGGTGGGGAGCACACATAGAGGGAACAGGAGAGAGCACATGCCTGCTCTTGAGAGCAGTCCCTCTCCCAGGCTGGGCCTACACACTCCTGGAAGGCTACGAGGCCAGTGGGCCAAAGCTTAATAGGAAAACAGCAGCGATTTGTCTCCACAGCTATTTATGTTTCAAATACTCGACAGGCTGTCAGTGCAAGTGAGGGTCACTGAATTTACTGCCTTTCGGATTACTGCTACAGTCTCTGACTTGACAAGTCACTTCATTTAAAAAGCACTGTATGAGGATGTTTCCTCCACTTCTTTTTAAATTAAAACAAAGGGAGAAGAAAAGGCCACCACAGAGGTTTAAATGGTTGAAATGAAGAAAGCTCACAAGACTGTCTTAGCCTGACGGGTGGACCTTAGAGGAAGGCCTGCACTTACCAGCTCCTTTCTAATTAAAATGGCAACAGAAGGAGAAGGGGGACCCTAAATTTCTTGGTTTGAGTGATATATTGACTGGATGATATTTTTATGGTATGGAGAGGGTACGTAATAATAAGAGTTTTTGTATCTGTTGAATTTCAATGTTTAAAGGACGTTCAAGTGGAGATTTCTTCTACACAATGGGATACAAATGAAGAATAAAACTACTTATTTTTTACACTTCATTTTTTTTACCTTTTATTTACTTTCTGAGGTCTTTAAAATGAGGAGATAGCAATGAGCAAAAAGAAATTAACCATCTAGGGGATGAAGGGGATAGAGTTGGGGTATCTCTGAATGCTGGGTCAGATTAACAATTTAAAATATAAATTTTTAGTATGAAAAGAACTTAAATACTTAAAAATATACATACAAGTGGATTGTGATCTGAAGAGTAGAACATAGTTCCTAGTATAATTATCAACAGTCATTGGACAATTATCTGTCACCACCATGTGCCAGCCAATAATTTAAACAGGAAGTATGTGAAATAGAGGAAGTAGAAGAAAGATATTGTTCCTAAATCTCATGGAACTTACATTCTCATCAAAGGTAAGTATAATCAAACAGTTCTGGAAGGACTTGACTTTATTTCGCATGAGTGGCATATGGCTTAAAGATTTCAGGGACAATATTTGAATTTGGTCTAATAATTTCTTTCTTCTTCTTCTTCTTTTTTTTTTTTGGTGGCTGGCCAGTTCTGGGCTCCGAACCCATGGCCTTTGCGTTATAAGGCTATAAGGCTGTGCTTTAACCAACTGAGCTAACTGGCCAACCCCTAGTAATTTCTATTAAAACCTATTTGTCAGGTTTTCCTCAATGATCTTAAATGCTACTGCTATTTACAACTAGGTCTGTCTCTTGATTTTTTTCCTGTTTCTTGATTCTTTTTGTCTATTCCTGTGCCAGTATCCCACTTATTTTAATTGCCATAACTTTATAATGTCTTTTAATTGCTGATATGAATAGTCATGTCTCAGAATTTTCCTGATTCGGGATCCACATATTTATTTCCAATGAACTGTAGAATTATTTTATAAATCAAACAAAAAGAAATATTTGGTATTTTAACTGTGTTTATATTGGATTTATACATTAATTTAGAAAGATACATCTTTATAATCTTGATGCTTTCTATCCAGGAATAAGTTATCACATTTAAGTCTTTTTTATTCACTCAGCAGGTTTTTTTCCTTCATAAGTCTTGAGAATGCTGTGTTAAGCTTATTCTTATACATTTTATATTTTCTTATTTCTAATTAATAAGGTCCCTTCTGCCATTATCTAACAGGTATTAATAATATTTAGAAAAACCGTAGTTATATGTTAACGTTGTAACTAGATACCTATTGAATTATTTTTTTCTCATTGTTGCTGAAATGGTGTTGGAACAACAGGCTATGCCATTTTGGAAAAAAACAAACCCTAACCTTCACCAAAACACACTAAGATGAATCAAAGTTTGCAAAATTAAAAATTAAACTATAAGAGTACTAAAAGAAATATCAAGGAAATAGTGTAATAATATTGAAGAGAATACCTTTCTAAGCAAGCCATGAACTACAGAAGCCATAAAAGAAAAACAGATTTATTAGTTTGACTACATAAAAAGTAAAAATTTCTCAACAGTGCAAAACCTTCATCAATAAAATTGATATACAAATGACAAGATATTTATGATATATATGACATAAAAGGGCCAAATCCCTTACAAAGTTGAATTCTCAAAGCCAGTATGATGATCTGACCATTTTGGGAAATGGTTTGGCAATATCTGCTAAAGCTGAAGACGTGCATATGATCCAGCAATCCACTGCTATGTACAGTGATGTTCACAGCAGCATTCAAAGCACCTACATTGTGAATAAGTAAATAAATCGTTGTACATTCATATAATGAAATTCCATACAGCAAAGAAAATCAATAAATGACAGCTATAAGTGGCAACATGGACAATCTCCCAAACACAATGTTGTGAAAACTAAAAAAAAATGCAATATTGATGCCATCATTTGAAAATTATAGACAGGCAAAAGTAATCTCTATTTTCCAGAAATGCTATATAGTTGGAAAAACTATAAAGCAAAGCAAGGAAATACTATCACAAAATATTTAGCATTTTTGTATGTAGTGTTTGTTAAGTTCTTATTATGTGTCATACTGTTTATATAAATTCACTTAAGAAAACTTAATTAATGTAATGGTATCTAGTCATAAAAATATGTTGGCTATAGAATATTGTGTATAGTATGCTCTTTGTGTTAGAAAAGTTATATATACACATAAGTGTATACATTCGTATATATACTTTTTAGCACATTTGTTTGTGTGTATACACACACAATGTCTACATGATGTTGTTAACAGACTTACTTCTGGGTTAAGGGATCAAGAGTGTCAGAAATGTGTGGTCAGGGAATTTAACTTCATTTTATGCCATCCTATATTGCTTGAATTTTTGACATAGATCATATATTACTTTTACAATGAGACTTTTAAAAATGGAATTGGACTTAATAATTTCAATACAGAGGAAAAACATTCCCACCCTTGTGGCTGTATCCTAAGGGCAAATTTCTCATAATGAAAAAGAAAATCTCTGAGATTTTTCTATTTCTTGCATAAAGAAAGAAGAATTAATAGGGAAATGAGACACTAGCTCCAAATGATGGGAGGAATAGTAGCAAGCAAGTTGATATATAAAACCAGAACAATTCTCTAATTAGATTGGTAATAAGGAGTCTTAACAACTGTACATGGGCATTATTTGTTTCAACCTATCTCCTGAACTGTCCAACTGTGGCTGTTAAAGAATTGCAACTGCCGGCCCAGCAGTTTTTAAAACTCTTGCTACATTTTTTGAAATTAAAAAAAAAAAAAAGGTAGCTATGAAGATCTATGTGTTTTCCTTTTGCTTTCACTTTAGAAATGTTATGTAAATATAGTGCCCAGATGTAGTGATCAGCTTATCTCAGGTTACTGTTAGCGTTTAATCCACCATTTCTCAAAATGTGATTCATGAACCACCTATATAAGAATCACACTGGGAGCTGCTTATACCTGCAGATCACTGGATCCTTTCACAGACTCACTGAATCAGAATCTCTGGGGGTGAGGCCCAGGAATCCATGAGTCTATAAAGCTCCCCAGGTGGTGCTCAGGTGGGAACAATAGGCTTCAACAACAGGCTTCAGGGATCAATCCAGTTTTTAGGTCAGGGGAGATTGAAGGAGAAAAGTTCTATTATTACAAAGAGAATCAACATTTTTCATTGAATTCAATTCTCATTCCTGAGCTCACAATTCATTCTCCATTTGTTGAGAACTCCTTTGTGTCACATGGGCTGTTTACATATGCTAGCTCATTTATCTATATAAGCTTATATTTTCTATTCTTTACAAATGAAGCAACTGAAATTTAGCAGAGCCGAAATGTCTGTGTGAGTCTAATGTTTTAATCTATTATACCATATTTTAGAAGTCTCAGCTCGGTTCCTGTGATGGATGCTTGTCTTGCCTACCAGTTCTAGACACTAGTTCCTGACAATAGCCAATGAGGACTGCCTCCCGGCCTGCCTAGAGCTCCAATCAAAGCCTGAGTCCCAGCTTTCAATCATCTGTTGCCCTTTACGTTCCTCTCCATCCCACAGTTCACTCTGTGCCGCCTGGTATGATCATTAGATTTTCATACTGTAAAAGTCACTGAGATTAGGTTATTCACACGCAAAGTTGGCCAAGAAAACACACGTCACCTTTCCTTGCTCCATTATGTGTGAATTTTGTCATAAAAGCACCTTCAATGGGTGGATAAGTTGTCAGGGAACTTGGAGAATGACAGATGGCAGCTGACCTTCTCAAGTGTTGGATAATCCTTTAAGAGTAAATTAATTCATAAACAGGTGAGAGAGCCTTAAAATTTCACTGGATCATGTTATGTAGGATTCCAAGCTGTCCCACCTCACCCTCCTGTAGTCTGGTTGCAGTTACACTGACATTACATGTGGCCAGCCTGAGGTGTAGTCGGGGAAGATGAAGAAAAGCAGGGGCTGCCTGCCTGGGGAGGTTTGACAGGTTGCCAGGCAGGATAAATTGCCTCAAAGATATTAGACTTCAAGGCTTAATTATTTTCCTATTAAGACTGCTTTTGCAATGCAAATATTAATACAAGTGGTTATAACTTTTATCAGCTAGTGTTTTAATTCTCAATTAACACCTAAGGGACTTCTCAGCCTGCAGGCAATCAGGATGGGTTCTGGGCAACTTGAAAGACTAGAAGAAGAGGACACTGCTAGGGGAAGAGAGCAGTCGCGAATCCAGATGTCACATTGCACACAAGTCTGGCTTTAGTGTATTTAAATGTTTGGAAACTAGGCAGTGAGTAGTAAACACTGAAACAGAAAATCATTCTCACTAATATGTAAGTCTTGATGTGAAATTAGTTGGAGATATGGATAAAAAGGTGTGGGACAGGTATAAAGCACACTAAAAGTATTCATGTGCATTTGAGGTAATGGTAGGTGGTCTTTTAAACTTGCTAATCCTTATCTTGATGAGGGCAACAATGACCCAGTTTTTCAGAAGATAATTGGGTAATTCTGAGCAGGAGGTCTTGGAATATCTTTAATAAATTGCTAGGCTTTCAAATCTTCTCAGCATTCCCTTCCTTGTGTACTAATCTAAAACACTGTCGGTGTTCAGAAGGCTAAACTTGATTATATCGATATCTCAATATATCATACACTGATGCAATTTTAATTTCCTAGTCTAAAAATCTTTGCAATTTCAAGGTGAAAAAAGTTAAGTTCCTCAAATCATCCCTTTTTGACAGATGGCTTCACCTAAAGGCAAACTTAGCAGCAGCTCTCAGGCAACACTGTCTGACCTGCTGTGTTGTGGGGCAGAGGAGACTACAAAAAGTGTGAGGGAGAAGTCCTGAAGAAACAAGAGGTAATAGAGTGGGGCACAGGAAGATCACAGAAAAAAATCAAGAATAAGAGCAGGAAATGCTACCAGAATTGCAATAGCCTAAAAAGTAAATTTACAGGTAGCTCCAGAAAAGACATCAGCTTTGTTGGCAGTCAGGTCAGACAGAGAGGTTTGTTTTGGTTGGTTGAGCCTGAAGTCTATTCGCTAAAAGTCTTCGTTTTGATATGACATGTTATAATCATGCTAAGAAGTGGTCACCTACATTCTACATATCTGAGCGAAAGTGGATAGATGAGCATATGATTTCAAGCGTGGCTGGGTACTGGAAAGCTTAAGATTCAAACAGGTGGACTGGTCATTCCTGAAAATATAGTGATAAGCTTTCATCCTCTGTATAGGGCTGGAGACCTAAAACACGTTTCTTTGCTTGTTTATTAATATATATATTTTAAAACAAATATCCCTGGTCGTGGTGTAGTTCCAGTTTGTCTAAGGGCTTTGGATTTAGGCTTGGGCAGATTATACGGCATTTTCTGCACACCAGGGATAATGAAAAAGTTTTGTCCCCATATTCAACTGTTACCTAATGGAGTGTCTACCTAGAGAACTGTTGAGTGCTATCACGGATAAGAGCTACCAGACACTGGCATGGGAAATGGGAGTGCTGCCTACGTAATAACTGCATGTGCTGTGGTGGGGCTAGTTTAACACTGGCTAGAGCATGGCTAGGTAAGATCAAAGTAATCAGACAGAGATGCAATTCCAAAGCAGTCAGATGCTTGACCTTCCTTCCCCTAATCCAAGCACTGGCCATTGAGAAATCCGTCCCTCTCTCCATGAAGCAGTCAAAGTAGAAATACCATAAAGTGATTCAGGGCTGAGAACTATTTGAAAGAAAACAGAAGTGCGTGTGTGTGTGTGTGTGTGCATGTGTGTGTGTGCGTGTGTGTGCGTGTGTGTGTGTGTGCGTGCGTGTGTGCGTGCGTGCGTGTGTGTGTGTGCGTGTAAAATATGTTGAGGACAGCTGGAGAAAGGTACATGGCTGAATTTGGATTAGCAGGAACATGGCATTATTCCCTAAACTGGCACAAATAAATTTTTCACTAAAGAATTGAGGATATATGGGTAAAGGGTCATGAAAATCAAGTACAATGTATTTTGAGAAGTAAAATTAAATTAAATTAAATTAAATTTTTAAAAAATAATAAAATAAAATAGCATCCTAAAAAAAAAGAGTTGAGGATATAAAGCTTGAGACACATATATTTAAAATAAGGTTTGGTTGAAGGAAAATTTTAAAGTAATTTCATGGGATTAATCAAAATCATACAGACTTAATCTTCCTTTCCTAGAAGACACTACTAACTTTTCCAAAATGCAATCCAGAACACAGATTCTCAACATTGCTCAAGTGGCAGATCCAAATACAAGAAGCAAAATACTTGATTATATAATTTTATGTTTATCCTATATTGGATTGTTAGATTTGAATTCAGAAAAATGGTGCAAACACCAAAACACTTAAGAATATTTTATGGAACTCCTTTAATCAACACAATTCTATTCAGTAATATTTTCCTCTTATAAATCAGGAAAAGCGTACCAATATTTTATTTTAGCAAAAAAAGGGCCAAGTTTAGTTTCTGGATCATCAGTGTTGCCTAGCACATAGTTTGAAAAACATTTAAATAGTTTCCAGAGGACAAATTAATGCAACTATGCTCAAGGGATAAGCTAAAATCAAGTAATTTAAAGGGATGGCAAGGAGTGTGGCTGTTGCATAAATCAACTGTCAATTGTCCAGACGTTGATAGCCATAAGGGGAAAAGCCAGATAAAGTCAGGAGATAGTTTGACATCACTTGGGTCCTTCATAAAGAGCCGAAAACCTCTATCTTGTGCAGAGAGAGAGAGAGAGAGACTGCATACAAATGCAGGATGACTCTCCCTTTGTAAACCTGTACTTAATGAGTACCAGCTCCTTCGAATAGAACGCATAATAGAGAATTTAATTTGACAACTATTATATGCCCAGCATTGTGTTGGGAAGATACAACAAAGCATAATAAGACAATACTAAAAAGTAAAGGAATGCAACTATTTAGAAAACTACCATTATATTGATAATAATTAATTAATAATAACTTAAATTGAAGCTTACTGTCAATATTCATTACTTTCAGATGCTCTATTTCCCTTCTTTTGGATATTATGAGCAGTTCCCAGACATAGTAGACACTCATTAAATGTTAATCTCTTTTTAGTCTCACTTTCTCTGTCTGCTACAATCATCTCCAAGAGTTTTTACCTTTTAGACTCTGAATAACCCTCTCTATATGGGTGAATTACTTGTAAAATGCAAGATTAGAGATTTAACACTTTTGTCTCTTCCGAGAAAAAATCTTGTATTGCTGGGCACAGACATCTATTAAAAAAATATACGTGTGTGTGTGTGTGTGTGTGTGTGTGTGTGTGTATTCACAAAATTATTCCCTGAGATTGTTGTTTATTCTTTTCTAAATTTGATTTAAGTTGGAACCAATAGAGTTTCAGAGCAGGGGTTGGCAATTGCCCGTGGGCCAAATTTGACCTGCTGCCTGATTTTGTACAGCTCACAGAGAAGAAGGGATTTTGCAGTTTTAAATGATTAAAAAAATCACAAGAGCAATATTTTGCGACACATGAAAATTATATGAAATTCAAATTTCATTATCCATAAATAAAGTTTTATTGGCATACAGCCATGCCCATGCATTTTCTTATTCTCTATGGCTGCTTTCAGGTACAATGGCACAGTTTAGTTGCAACAGAGACCATAGGGTCTACAAAACTTAAAATATTTACTACCTAGTCCCTTATAAAAAAGTTTGCTGACCCCTGGTATATAAAGGAACAAACTCTAACATGCAAGTCTGAAGAAATGTATTTTTCACTGGGCTGTTGTGTTTCCCATTTTTAAAATTGGGGGGTACAGTAGATGATGACAAAAGTATATTTCAGAAGTAACAGTCTATGTTCTAGGCTCTAGTCAATTATTTTCAAATGATTATGATACCTATCCCTATCAGTCCACTCACATTTTTAGGTCATCCTAAATATCTTTCTAAAGCCGTAACTCCCCAACTAGGAAAAATCACCTAGGGAACACTTTAAAAAGGAAGATTCATAGATCCATCTCCAGAAGTTCTAATCCAGTAGGTCTGGGGCCAGTCCCAAGAATCTGCATTTTAATGCTCCAGTGGTGATTCTGCTGCACGCACTCACTGCAGAAGCCTCAAAAAGGCGGCCTAATTCCCCGATTCCTTTGCCCTGGCCTCCACAAACTAGTTTTTAAAAGCTTTAAAAGCTCTGGTTGCTGGTATGAACTGAACTATTTTTGGTTGCATCCTGAGACTTTCTAAAGAAGAGATTGCTGCACTTACTGTGGAGTTGTTCCCAGGAGAAATGCAGTAAAAGTTAGAATCAGACTAACAGCCTTATACTTGTTTCTTTTTTAAAAACCTGAAAAGGCCCCAGGCATTTCTTTTGCCTGCTAGAGAGATGGTGATCACAAACCTGTAACGTGCACAGCATTTTGGGTTCCCACAGCAGAATAAAGCCATTATTTGAAATCACACACAAATGCTCAACAACAGGATGGAAGAGAAATAATACGTAAAAATCAGTCACAGAGCTTTCAAATTATGAAACTAGAAATTATATTTGTAATAGTTGAAAAGTGTTCCCTTCTGAGAGTACTATCATCCCCAATTCACAATAAACCTCTTTCTCATTTTATGCTTCCTGGGAATTCTTAACATTGATGGATCATAGGAGAAACAACATGACATTCTCATAAGGACTGGCAGACTGGCCACACAGTTTAGACCTTGAAACATAGAGATTTTCATTTCCCCCCTCCTTTTAAATTGTCCTCTTTGCCCTGGGTTAAGGCTCAAGTCTAAGATTAAGCCTGCCCAGCAGGCACAGAGAAAAAATGGCTATGGGGAATCAGAAGACAATCATCTTAAGAAAGAAGTAGCCCTGGGAAATCAACCCTACCATGGAAGGTTCCAAAGACCCTTGAAGATCTCAGGAAAAGCAGAGAGTCAAAGGAAAAAATATTAGCAGTACAGTGCTGAAGTAAAGAAGGGTACAAAAGTAAGACACCCCTGTTTAAATTATTCCATTGTAAAAAGAAGTCCACCCAAAGAAAACCAGTGTGTGTGTGTGTGTGTGTGTGTGTGTGTGTGTGTGTGTGTGTGTGTGTGTGTGTGTGTGTGTGTGTGAGAGAGAGAGAGAGAGAGAGAGAGAGAGAGAGAGAGAAATGTCTCCAATTTCCTACTCCTTTACATTTTTCTCTAACCTGAGGATGCCCCACTGCCTGACTTTCCTTGGGTACTGTTGAAACTCTGTAAGATTCTAGGAAAGATTAAACATTTATGTGAATGAGCAGAGCAGGAATAGCATCTGCATTACACAAGCTGGAAAAAGGATGGCACATACCATCAATCCTTTTGCCTGAGGATATAAAGTGATCACCAGCTGGACTCAGAAACATCCCTACACCATGTAGCAGGAGGCCTTGTGGGAAAGAAGAGAGAGTTACAAACTGTTTAGAACAAGTGTACAGCTTAGATAGTATAGATAAGAGGGTGCGGGTTCTAAGAGAATTAAAATGTTCACATCTAGTTGTCATTTACATCTCAGCATCTCCTTTTTTATGTTTTTTTCCCCTCTCTCCTTACATTTCTGTTGATTTACATACTCAATTATTTTTGATGCTCTGAAAATGAGTGAAGAATTAAATATAAATACAAAGATAAAAGGACCCACAAGAATGGGCGATGAAGTGATCAGATGCATAATTCTTGGTTAGGGGTGCATGTGTATGTGTGTGTATGCAAATGGAGAAGGTGAAGAATCAAGAGGATTTCTACTGTTAAACACGTTTTGTTGTCTCCACTCTCCCAAATTAAAGATATCTAAATCATGTGTCCTTCAGTGCTTGGAACAGCTTCAGGGGATTTCTCTATGTGCCACCCTGAGGTGTCACCTGGACCTTACTCTAGCTGGTGAAGAGTTAGCAAAGGCAAGAGGAAAAGCAGCAGTGGATTGAGAAGGGGAACTAGAGAGGGAAGGGCAGGACGGACTAGAAAGCAGAAGTCTGGAAAAGAGGAGAGGTGTGACTGCCAAGAGTTAAAATGGTGTGCAGAATGAAGGTAAGGAAAGGAAGAGGAAGGAACACAAGTATTTATTTAGTAAAAGCTATGTGCTAAGAACTTTCAGATAAATGATATTATTTAACCATTTTGAAAACTGTATAATATAAGTATATATATAATACTAGTATAAGTGGTGGAATCAGGATCTAATTCAGCTCTGCTTACCTCCAAAGTCCAGGCTTTTTAAACTAGAGCAGAAATTCTATTTCAGAAATAAGAAAAATAACTAGACTGAAAAGAAATCTCACGATAGAACAAGTCTGGAAAATAAAGGACAAAATGGAATATATTCTAAAACGTGAAATATCTGGTGACTAGGTTTAATAAAAATCTCTTTGTATAGCAAGAGATTCAGAAAATTTATTTTGACATTTTCATTTGCTTTTTCAGGTCATTCTACCTCATTTTACTATTTTTGTTTTGTTTTGTTTTTCAAAAAAATTAAGCCTGTATAGTATTGGAACTGAATTTAGGGAACCCGTGTTCATAGTTTGCCATTAACTTTGGTCACATCATTAAAAATCTCCAAAATTCACTTTCCTCATCTGTAAAATAGAGGTTGTAATGCTTGTCTTGATGACCTCATAAGATTGCTAAGACATTCAAAAGAGGTAATATGTGAAAATTATCAAGTACTACATATATGTAAGTAAATGCATGTAGTTAAATTTAACAGCTCTTTTGTCTCAGGCTGCTGGAGAGCCTCCAGCTTGCTTCCCTTTGTGACCTCTGCAGATCATCCCAGGATTCGATGTTCTACTTTCGAATCGGTCCATGAACATTCATGCCTGAAGGAGCTGACCACTGCCCATTTGCAGAATGCCAGAGCTCCCAGTGCTTAGAAATATTTTACACTCCGAGCTTCTGCCATCTTGTAGATTTATTTTTCCCTCTTGGAAACTTTCCATCATTTTTATTGTATATTTAATTCTAATCAAGCCTTGGATATTGCTTCTGAATGTTGCAAAACATCAATTTGTTTTGTTTGACATAATGGAGTTGGAGATTTTAGATTTCAGCCATAGATTCATGCTGTGCCTCTTCAGGAAGATAGTCCTCTCTCTGTCTGGGCTCCTGCTACTCAGCCTTCAAGAATCTGCCCAGATGCCGTGTCCTTTATGAAGTCTTTCTTAACATCTTCCCTTCTCCTGCCTCTTCTTCCTAACTCCTGCTTGTAACTATCCCTATTTCCAACCCCCTTCTTTCTGGTCTCCCTATACTCTCAAAGAATTTTGTTCATACAGTGATAATGCCAGGTTGTGGTGACATTATTAGTACACAGTTCTGTCTCCCCAAATACACTATGAGATTCACTCTGAGGTGCGTGCTCCAGGCCTGTTTATCTTTATATCCCCCCCATTCATTCTTTGACTTGTATATTTATTTATACATTCAACTAAATATATTGAGTGCTTATTACCTGCCAGACACTGTGCTGCGTGCTGAGTAAGAACACAATGGTGAATTAAACCAGTTCATTTCTATTTTCATTTTCATGAAGTTTCCATTTCAAACATATGTATGTGTGATTATTTGATTAAGTCTAAGTTATGATTCTGTTCAGTGCTAAGAAGGCAAGATATTTGATATGAAAGAGAGACTTGATCTGGTTAGAGAGGTTAAGAAAGATCACCTAAGAAAGAGCCCCTTAAGTTGAGATGTGAAGAGTATTTTGTTACCAAAAGTTTCCAGCACATGGTACATGCTTAAAAAATAAATAAAGAGCCTCCTCAAATGAAATAGATAAGTTTAATAAAAATAGCTATTATTTATTAAAGGCTTTCTGCACACATATTATATCTATCTATATTATCAGGTAATTCTCACAACCATATGAGAGAATATTGTTTCTTTTATTTCTTTTTATAACAACTTCACAAAGGATAGATTAGGAATTGGATGGTGAGTTAAAGGTAACACAAACTATCTGCTACTTCCAGTCCTAATCACAAACTATTCTAGAGATCCTCTCCCAAATATTTTTCTCAGAAGAGATGCTATCTTTCTTCTTTCCATCAGAAGAAGCAAGCCAAGTGACCTTACTCTAACATTTGAATTTATTTGTTCCAATTGTATTCTTTATCTTCACTTCCCAAAGAAGATTTTCTTCATACCCTCAGTCATTTCTGTACTGAAATATTTCATTGAGTGAGATATTAGAGTAGGGGGTTGATAAGTAGCTGCTGCATTTCATTTTAACAAATGCGATGGGTTATCAAAACCGCCGCTCTGTACCTGTATCTCTATAAATAGAAACCTATTACTAAAGGGTACAGAATATAATATTATCCCAGTATCACTACGTGCTATGCCTGTCACATAGTAGATACTCAATAAATGATAACTTCTTAATGATGAATCCCAAATGATTTTTCTTTGACAAGCTATTACTGTTGTGACTGAATGTTCATTTGAGGGGTCACTGCCAGGTTTAAAGATGGTGACCAAAGGACAAAGCAAAGCTCACTAGATTATGGAGACTGTCCTTGTTATTCTGACCTCATCAGCATCATTTCCAGGGTTCTTGAGCTCAACACCACACATGGCCTTATGACTGCATTAAGGAAAATCATAGTTTCTCTCTCCATGAACACATGCATGGAAGAGTGCAAATATGTTTATATTTGCAAGATGAGCTTTACACAACAGGGTTTTTCTACCTAAGTTTAGAAACAATTGTCCTGTTGATGTAAGAAGCAAAAGAGCAGGCTGATAGTATATTTATATATAGACAAAATCCTCCCCTAACTTCCACAAACAGGTGGTTGATATTTTTCTTTCACTTTAATTCTTAGAGCACTGAGGAATTTCTATCTGTTCCCAAATATAATGAGGAGATTTGTCTCTTTAGCTAATTTTTTATGCTAATCAGTCATATGGTTGTCTCCATTTTTTTTTAACACCCCTACTGATCCAGATCTTTTGCATGAATTATCTGCATGAGCTGTGTAGAGGATTTCAGACTCACTCAGCAATGCCTCAAGTTCCTCACTCATTTTTGCTAAAAGAAATCATTCTGATAAAGAAAGCTAATTATTTTTTAGGCAACAAATGTTACCCATAGTTTGTATAGGGCTCATTAACTTTACCTTGATGGAGGTTTAATTTCCATCAGATTTCCTACACATACTGACCAGTTATGCATTCAGACTCATCAACCACTACCTCTAAGAAATGAGTGTCTGTCGGTGGTGTTTGACTGTAAGGGAACCAAGAAAACAAGTACTTTCTGCGACAGACTGTGAAGTCACTGTCGATTTCTCTCTTACTCCTTTGCTCTGTTGATTTGCTTTCTGTTCAGATCCTGCCACAGGTTCATTTCCTGGATCAAGACTCTTCCATCACAACCATGTATGGTGACTTTACCCAGGTTTCTGTCATCATGATTTCACTCTTAAGATCTCTTCCTCTAGCATTTTCCAGTTTATCCTGTCCTTCTCATTTCAACCATTCCTCAGCAGATTTATTTGCCCTTCTTGCATTCAATTTTTTTTCTTCCTTTCTTCTTCTTCTCTCCATAGTGAGAAAAAACATGCTGGATTTCATAATGCCATGTAAGTCCCTGAGTTACAATTCTGAGAAGACATGGATAGTTCTCCATCATCAGGAGGACAATTTAAATATTTTTTCTTCTTATAGTTCTTTCTCATAAGAACTATATACACTCTCTCCCCTCCCTAACTCATCCCTTCCTTTTTGGAAGCTTTCCAGTAATAAAGCAGAAGGAGGCAGTCTGAGAAAGGTTAGGCAAACACAGCAATATTATTGGAATAAGTAACATATTGCTCATTAAACATTTAAAATCAACAGTTGCTCACTCGATCTGCCAATATTTTGAGAAATGCCAGTTTTACTGCTAGGTGCCACTTGGCTTGAGCTGCTTAATTCATGATTTGTGAACTGACATCCGGGATAACAAAACCATATTCCAGTTATAATTTGCCATCAAGAGAAAAGCTGAAATATCACAACACAAAGCTCCCTAACCGTTTCCTTCTCTTTCCTGCCTCCTTTCCTCTCTCCCACCCTCATGCCTCTGCCTTCATTCCAGAAACAAATGGATGTGTTAAAACAGTGAAATGTGTTTGTGGAAGATAAATAGTTTATCTTAAATATACTGTTGTAGTGTCAAACTGAGTCTCAAATACATGTACATATTTTATTCACAGACATAACATTTCAAAATGAGTAGAATTTTTTCTTTCTCAAACATTTATTCATGAATGCAATGCCTACAAAAAATAAAAACAGAATGATAATGTTGCTCAGATCTTATCAACATTATGTCCCAATCTCATCAAGAACATGAGCCCAGAGTGTAGTATTTGTTCCATAGAAGGCATCACTTCCCAACTGACAGAGGAGGGAAGTCTCCAGATTTTTAACACATTCATTCCCTTTCTGCCATTTTGAAGTTTTGTTTTATTTTTATCTTGCTACCACAAACTTGTGACATCCTGGCTAAGACTTCTGTTGTGTGGGTGTGCTCTGTGTGTCCTTTAGGAAGGGACTTCTTCAGTCAGTTGGAGCATTGGTAACTATGTCCCAAGGGCTGTGCTGCTTTGGGGAGGGGATGCAAAAAGAAGAAAATGTGGTGATTGTCCTCAGGCACGTTACAGGCCACTAGAGAGATAGCTAAGCAAACAAATGGTGACATGCAGCAGTAAGTGCTGTAACAGAGGCTTTTGGATCTTCCGCTGCAACTCAGGATTTTAAACGCGATAAAGAAGAATGTGTGCCATCAGGCCGATGAGCTCCATCTCTCTGAGCCACCCCAAGAGCACAACTGTTCTGCAGCATAAATGAGGTGTGTGGCTGCCAATGCTGATGGGCCAAAATGTCGATTCTCAGCACCCACAGAGTCATGGAGAGATCATCCAGACTTAGAAGGGGGAATCGCACGAGGAAGTGAAACTCTAAATAAGCGTGCTCTCAGAACAGCGATGTGCTCAGCGTGAGGCAGTCTAGACGGAAGGGGAGCAAGAGAAAGGTGATGGAGGGCACTTTATACCAAGCCTATCACCATTGGTCTTAGGATACAACCTTGAATTAAAAAAACACAATAATGAAGCATTTTTGCTCTGGTTATAAGGCGTGACAAACAAGGGAGAGGCAAAAGAATGCATCTGTTTCAGACATTGTTAACCAATAAAATGTTTACTTGGTACTTTGGGAACATGGTATTCTAATAGAATTGTAATAATAATAACAATAGCCTTGTAACACCAAGGTCAAGGGTTAGGTTCCCTGTAACAGCCCCTCCTCCCATAAATAACAATAACAATGGTGACACATTTCACCAATTCCAGAAGTAAATAAGAATTACTTAGGAATGGATCTACATGTGTGGTGGCTGAAAAGGATGTGGTGAATCCAGTTAGTTTTAGTGAATTTCAGGATCTACTTGAATAGTAGAGACTGAAGCTTCTGAAGCCTTAGCATTTGCACCATTTGCAAGGTGAATACATTACTCTAAATCTGCAATATCCATGTCTCGAGATTTTGAAGAAAGTTACATAACAACGAATTTATGATAGAGCCTGCATAATCACTCATGTGTTTGGGACCTCAAGTTCAGTCAAGTTTGTATCATTATTACCATTCCTTGGGCTTACAGAGGACAAATTTTACGATCCAAGAAGTACAAGTCCAGCCAAGCAGGTAAGTGGGTTCAGATTTATTGTGAAGATGCACTTATCTACCCTTTTTCTGTTGCCTACAACATAGATGTAAAAATGTGTTCATCTAACAAAATTAATGGAAATTGTCAATTTCAAATTACCCAAGTCATTGGATACTTGGAATGTCATAAATACACAAATGAAAGGTAAAGCTCAAACTTTATACTTGTAAAGAATTTCAAATTTCACCTCTATCACTGAAGCATGTGATAGTTACCATCAGGTGGAAAAACTGACCAATCTGGGTTTTATATGTTTAATTAGATCTTGTAAAAACTACTTTATATTCTTAATAATAAATAAAAAGCTGACATTAGAAGGAAGAAAGAGGGGATGTAGTCATTCATTCACTCACCCATTCAACAAACATCTCATTAGTGCCTATAATATGCTACACTAAGCATGGGTTCTACAGATGCAGGGCCAGTTTTCTTCCCTTCAGGGGCTCTCAGTTGAGTGGCAATTTTAAGACTAGATAGCAAGCCTGGAACAACTGGAAATTGGCTGATTAGCTAAGCCAATGTGCATATGACAAATCATGGCATCTTATTAAGAAAGAAGCCAAATTTTCAAAAAGGAAGCCTGGGTAAAAGTAAAAGTCATAGACTATTTGCCCTGGGTATCACACAGATCCAGCCTTTCTTTTCTGATCCTTCATAAAATACGTTTTTACAGAAACATCTGTATTACAGATAAAAACCCTTAATTTTACTTAAAAATGCTAGCATAAAACATAAGCTTTGTGACAGTATTAGTCCATTTCTGTTGCTTATAGCAAAATATATGGAACTAAGTAATTTGTAAGAAAATGAAATTTACTGCTTACAGTTTCAGAGGAAGAAGTCCAAAGTCCAGGGAACACATTTGGTGAAGGATTTCTTTGGTGGTGACTGCAGTGATGGCAGGGTATCACATTGCGAAAATAGTGGAGCACAGAGAGCAAGAGAATAACCTCTTCATTCATGCTCTTTTTAAAGCCCTCAGAATCATGCCCAGGACCACCATTTTTAATGCATTCATGATGGCATGGTCCTAGAATCTAATCACCTCCTTAAGACCCCACCTTTCAATAGTTACAGTGGGGATTAAGCCTCAATGAGGTTGGGGGGGCATCCAGTCTACAGCAGCGACTGTGTATGTAAATTCATTCCATTCCACATATTAAAAAAAGTTCAAATTAGGAATAAGCATTAATATCCACCAAAGAAAAACATAAAGAAAAATAAATTTAAAAGTTCTTATGGATTTGAACATGCTGATGACCACAGATACCCCAGGGATAACTCTAATGCTTAAGCCAACATAAACTGGGATAACTGAGCAGATATCAGTGATTTCTCTGGTGACCATTATTTTGTCACTAGTCTCTGGACAGGCTGATTGATCCAAGGGGAAAAAAGACTTAGGCTACACTAGTAAAACTCTCTCCTGGAAATGTGAAACTTGAATGGAGAGTTGCAGGAAATAAGATAAGTCTCATTAATGGCGTCATGTTATAAAGTCCCCAAACATCTCCCGCTCAAGAGTTGCCTTATATTGCCTTATTCAGGATATATTGCTCATTTTTTTCTTCACATCTATGATTTTCTCCTGTAAATTTCTAATATATTTTCTGTGTTGCCCTATAGTTAGGTCAGTTAGTTTCTGATGTTTAAAACCAAAGGACATTAACAGAGATAAATACTTGACAAACAACTTTTCCTCTTGAGGTGCTCTTGAAAATAACTTTCATATCTCAAGAGCCTCCTGTTTTAGTCTTTTGATAAAGGTCTGCACTGAAAATTCTGTTTACTTACCAAAACTTCTAAATCATTAGGAAAATCTAAAATCAGGGTAATAGGTAAAATTTACGTAATAATGTAGTAGCCAATGGAAAATATTTTTAATGAGTTAGAAAATCAAATTGGAAAATCATTATTACATTGAATCTTAAATGTTTGAAATCTACGGTATTAGACTAATGTAAATAGTGCTTTATGTGCCATTTCCAGTGAGATTCTATCATCCTTACACCCACATTATTAATGTCACATATGAACAAGTTACAATTTAGTAGTCTTATCACTTGCATTCATAAATGCTGCCACTATAGGTGGCTGGATGCCTTTGCTCAGGTAGAGTTGCACACATAACCATTACTCTTTGCCAGACTGGGCATTCTTGAAAACTTCTCCTACATCAGTAGATCAAGTTGTCACTGCTCAGCCTTCTACCACTTGAGGCCAAACTTGGGCCTATTTAGAAAGAGCAATCCATGCTTGGGTGTTACTTGTCTACCCTGAATTTTCAAAAATTCTTTGTGCAGAGGATTATAGAGCTATTCTGCATTGTTTTGGGACTTGCTTTAATGTACTCTGATAGTATTTTTTCTGCCTATCTTGTTACTCTTTTCACCCATCCAGGTGCTTATGAATCTCATTGCTTTACCCTGTCAATTAAGAGCAAACATCTTGATATAGTTTGGATACATTTGTACCCCCCAAAGCTCATGCTGAAATCTGATCCTCAATATGGCGGTGTTGGGAGGTGCTGGTGTGATGGGGACAGATCCTTCATGAATAGATTAATATGCCCTGAGGAAGGTGAGTGAGTGACTGAGTTCTTGCAGTATTAGTTCCCCATGAGAGAGCTGGTTGTTAAAGGAGTCTGGAACCTCCCCTCCCTTTTTCTCTAGCTTCCCCTCTTGTCATGTGATCTTTGCACCTGCCTGCTGTTTTGCCACTTTCCACCACAAGTAGAAACAGCCTGAGGCCCACACCAGACTCAGCTGTCCCAGAACTGTGAATCAAATCAAGCTGCTTTCTTTATAAATTAGCCAGTGTCAAGTGGTCTGTTATAGCAACATAAAAATGGACTAATACACATCCTTTTACTGCTTGATTGGTGTGTTCATGGACTTAGTAGTTGTTACATTCACTTGCCACTTAAATAAATGTTCTAAAATGACATTGATTAAGTCAGATAAAACAAGTGTAGTATGTTGAATGAGATTCATTGTCCTACAGAAAAATTGGAAAATATCACCCTTTCTATACAATGTGAACTTGGTTTAGAATCATATTGGGTCATACCCATCCCTTCACTGGCCTAATCAATATTTATTGAGTACCACAGTAGATGCCTTCAGTACCCAGTCCAGATTCCCTTTCCAGAGGGTGCACCTATCTCTCAGCTGTTCTGGGAACTGTGGTTAGCAGCTCACAACTATGGCCTTCTCTGGAGAATTGTTGGTGGATGGGAGCCAAGATATCCAGAAACCTCTGGCTGGTTATAATTTCCCTCCTCCCAAGTGACTGATAATTGACTAGTTCAATGTTTTAAAAGCCCAGCCCTTTTGTCACAAGGTGGGACAACTTTGTGGTGCTATTTACCATCCAGAGCCTCGCCATGCACCAGGACAAGGGAAGGGTTTACCTGTGGCAATATTATTTTTGTCCCTTTCCCTCCCCTCTCCCACTTCTCTCCCTCTCCTGCTTATAGGTTTTTCCTGGGGAACATTCCTCAATAAATCACATACATCTCAATCCCTGTCTCAGGCTCTGGACTAAGGAATCTGACCTAAGGCAATTACTTACTTTGTGCCAGGTACTAGACTAGGGCTAAAAACTTGAATAAGATGCTGTCCCTTCCCTCAAGGGCTCGAGGTTTCTTTCTTTTCTCCACGTACATTCTAGTGCAATAATTGCTGAATAATGAATAGTTTTCTTGATTCACAATTTTCCATGTCTCTGAATACATACATTCTTGAGACACCTTACTTTATTCAAGAGCCATTCTCCTTAAAAGTTCTGTAATAGAGTTCCTGTAAATAGAGTCTTATTTAAAATGGCATAAAGAAGTGTGCTATTAAAAGTATTATTGTTAATCCTTTCACTAATCAGAATAATCTATAAACATATCTATTTTGAAATATGAATTTCCACATATCACACTGATATAAAGAAGGCACCATTTTACTGTGTAATGTATTGATACCAAAGGAATTTACTGGCAGCTTCCCTTTTTTGCCTACCTCCATTTTTATTTTTGGATTCCCATGTTTTTATGGTTGTCACATTCCAGCCCTAGTGCTTCCATCCCACTGCTTTTACCTTATGCTGACCAAATCCAGCTCTTTTTCCTTGTTTCCTTGTGCTGGGCATGTGTAGACAGATGGCTATAAGTAAGAATTTGTGCAGAGAGAACGAACCCAATATACTAAATGAGAAAGAGGACTAGAGGCCAATTCCTATTACATCAAATTCCAAAGGATTATTTGTATTTTTTTCAGTTCCTAAAACTCTCATTAATTGCCACTGGAAACAAGCAGGCCCCTGGCGAGGGCTTGGGGTTATCAGGATTCAATAGAGAATTTTGTTATCCTGCAGTCTATTAGAACACATTTGGGTTAGAGAACAAAGAAGTGATTAAGGGGGTTGAGAAGTGTGAAGGCAAGGAGATGAGAGAATGAGTAGAAAGCTAAATAGAAGAAAAAGTGATTGGAGCAGAGAGTGAGAATCAGTAGTAAGGTATACAGAGGAGCCCTCTCACTGCACAATGTACATGTTTTAGGGTAAACCTGTGATAGAGAAGGTGCTCAGTTTCCTTGGGCTCAGGTTACAGGACACACCTCTGGGTTACAGGCCATTCCCCAAAGTTTCAGTCCCCTGCTGTTGGCCCTTTCCTAGAGGAAAGCTACTATTGCCGGTTAGACCTATTTTCAGCACTAACTTGGGAAAATGAGACCAGAAGGGACTGGCTTATGCAAATCCAGTGGCTGGGCATGTTCAGTAGAAAAGGGTTGTATAACCCTGGTGGTTGCCTGACATTCCACTAGAGGTGCTAGAGAGCACCGAATAGTCTTGACTATGCCTGGTGTATGGGGCAGGATTTGACCAATGAATCTGCTCCAGGAAGAGACCAACGAAGCACGTGCAAGACTAATGTTACATAGCTGGGAACTATCCCTTTAATTGAATATTCATTAGGTGCCAAAACTGTAAAAGCTGAATCCCAGCAGAAGGCAGGGTTGTTGCTCACTTTCCTGGAGGCAACCGCACCTCACTGGCTGAGGTGTGTATACTTTACTTTGTATCGAACTTACTTTCAGCAAGTGGCTGCCTACTCTCTTGAGCCACCCTGAACTTTGTACTGAACTTTAAGTATGTATTTTTTGCTTTTGTGTTAAACTTGGTGTGGGCCCTGCTCAGTCTCTGGAGCTATTCCTCACTGTCTCTGTGGAAACTGTATTTCTTATGTGTTATACTACACTTGTTCTCACTATCTAATGGGACTCTCCCTTGAATTCTTTCCTGTGGCGGAGTGAAGAACCCAGTAAGAGGACTGGGTGGGTTGAGGCCTATTATTGGGCCCCCAGACCCTACCTCCAACATCACCTGCACTTGGCCAGCAATGGTCCTCAGAGGGGTGAAACTATAGTCCTGGAGTGATTGTACTTTGGTTAAGCTGGGGCTGGAAAACACTCAGTAATTGGACTGAATGTGTGGATGCTCCCTGGGCTGGACAGGATGGGTATACTACTGGGCCTACCGTGTAGGTGGCATAGGCAATGTATACAGATGGTATATGCGTGGAAATTAGGTTTAAGGTGTAGTTGATTGGGTCCCCAAGCAAGCACTGAATTCGCATATGGGGCTCTGTAAAAATCCTGGATCTGAATCTAATGTGGGGTAGTAATCCTTACTGTTCTCTATTTCTTCATTATTATAGCTGATTTTTATACAAAGTAATGGTAGGGTATTATAACTTAGAAATAAAAAAAAAAGAGAACACTACAAAAGAAGAATGAGCTAGAGTTGGCACAAATCATTAAAGGCAAAAAAAAAAAGTACTTTTAAAACCTCATGGGGCATACGGTGGGAGAGAAAAGAACTGTGTGAATGGAATAAAAAGTAAATGAGGGACATGGTATTAACAATAAATCCAAATGACTGAGAGACAACTAATTTCTTAAATCTTTTCTTTAATAAGATAACATTTACTGTATATGATTAGGATATAATTAAGATTCTGCAAAAACAGCTTCCCAAAGCAAAGAGTGGAGTAACTGGAAAATTTGGACATTAGCAAATCAATGACTCTGGGAGTATGATGCCCACAATTGACTTGATAGTTGGGTGTCACAGTGATAGAATTTGATTTTTGCAAAGGTATGAAGAAAAGACAGAGCTCTATGTATATCTAAAAGATGTAGTAATAATGGGTGAATGGAACTAATCTTCATAATGGCTAGAGAAAATGATTTCAGAGGCTGACTTAAGCAGTTTTTAAAAGGAACAGATGTTCTTAGAGAACAATCTTAAACATCAAGATGACAGGTAAGCAATATTATCTCCAGAAGAACAAATGGCAGACGTCATTTCTGATAGCTTTTATAGTGGACAGAATTATAAGCAAGTCATAAAAGGCAACACAGGGCAACTCATATAGTTGAGTTTTAAACAATATAAAATAGACATTAAAGATTCTAATTCAATCCAAATTCAACCTTGAAATAAATGCTATTGGTTTGGCAATTAGTAAAGACTAGTCATGAATGATTAGAGATCTAGTTCTGGTGATCTCCTTAGTGGGTTTAATATAAGGTTAAACCCGCTTATAGTCATCTTCACTATATAGAAGATGACTATGGTGAGGTTGTAGATAGTGCTCGATTTAGAGATATTGCAATTGTCAGTGAACAGAAAGTAATGCAACAAATGCCAACACATTTACCAATATGAACAGAAAGTTCCTAAAATAAGATTGAGATTGGAAAAAATACCCGATTTAGCTGAGGGTAAAACAACCCAACAGACACATGTATTCACTAAGAAGGCGAACCTGGAAATCAACAACATCAAGAAAAGAAAAAGCATGAATGATTATATGAAACACAGGAATATTCTGTGTACAGAAAATGTAAACAAAAGACCTGTTCCTTTAGATATTGCATGTAAGGAAACACTCTTCAAAGGTCAGGCAATTGATTTTTAAAAAGAAATGTAATTTAATAGCTAGCATGTGCAAAATACTACTCAAGGCTCTCACAGAATATAGTACGATAGTCCCCCTTATCCACGGTTTCACTTTCTATGGTTTCAGTCACCTGCGGTTAACCACAATCCAAAAATCACTACTCCTGCTCTTTGGGGCCATTATTAAGTAAACTAAGTGTTACTTGGATGCAAGCACTGCAATACTAAAAGAGTCAATCTGGTAACAGAGATGGCTACTACGTAACTAACAGACAATCTGACAGGGTAGAATGCGATGATTCAAGATTTCATCACACTCAGAGTGGTGCACAACTTAAAACGTATGAATTGTTTATTTCTGGAATCTTCTATGTATAACACAATGTCTATGTCATTCACTTCACTCTGTCTCATCATGCAGGCATTTTATCATCTCATATTATCCCAAGAAGAAGGGTGAATACAGTAAAGAAAACATTTTTTTTGAGAGAGACCGCTTTCACACAACTTTTATTTCAGTATGGTTATAATTGTTCTGTTTTATTCTTAGTTACTGTAGTTTATCTCTTACTGTGCCTAATTTATAAATTAAACTTTATTATAGGCATGTATGTATAGGGAAAAATATAATACATAGAGAGTTTGGTATTATTTGCGGTTTCAAGCATCCACTGACAGTCTTGGAACTTACCCTCATGGATAAGGAGGGGCTACAGCAAAATTAACAAATGCGTCCCTATTTTCTATTGGTGGCTGGCAGATGAGGGGGTCCAAACCCTTGACGTTGGTGTTTTAACACCATGCTCTAACCAACCGAGCTAACCAGCCAACCTCCTAAATATGCAAAATTAAATGAGATATCTTTATGCTCCAAATATAAAAATTTAGAAAATTTACAGAATAGAAGGGCAAAAACTAATGAGAAGGAGAAGCTGCAAGAATGATGCAAACTCATTTAACAAGTACTTAAATTTAACACCTGCAATGTGCAATGCAATGGTGTTCTGGGGGGAAATGAAGCAGAATTAGCATTTGTCCATTCCTGTCCTTTAGTGTTTTATTCTTGTTTAGGAAAGAGATTTATATCTTGCCTTTTGTTCAAGAATTTTAAGAGTTGTAAGTGTGGAAAGGACAGTGAAGTAAGCAGAGATCCAAGGCTCATTATGAGATTAAGTGCTTGGGAGAGATGATCTCAATTCCCTTTTATATGTTACAATTCCATGGTTTTCAGTTCCGAAAAACAAACTAGAAAACTAGAGGGAAATTAGGTTATATTAAGTAAGGAAAGAGTAAGGATAAATTGAAGGAAGTAGGTTTAATATTAGCCATAGGATTGGGCAGCTGGTCAGAATCTAGGCTGGACTCATGCTGAGACCAGCAGAGGTCCATTTGGAAGGTAAACAACATGTTTTTGGAAGGACAACTATTTGCCACATAATGCATGATACTTCTTTATTTCATTTAGATACTTTTTATCAAGCAAGAAATTGAAAGCAACTTAGAAAAGAAAGGCATAAGTTAGAGCCAATAATCACATGCCATGGGACCTCAAAACAAGGTTGCCCTGTTATCCCAACAATTAGAAAGTAAGCACTTGTGTTCGTAAAGCACCCAATAAAGGGTAACTTTGGAGTTTTCATCTGCAACAGAGCTTTGTCTTTTCAGATATGGCTTTTAATGAAGAATTAGTTTAAATCTTTGCTAGAGATAAATTCTTTGACAGCACAAATTCTTTCTGTGGTTTGCAGAACCAGGAGCTCTGATGTCTGAGAGCAAGAGGAGAACCATGTCCCATCTCAAGATAAGACAGAGAATTTGCCCTTCCTTTGCCTTTTTACTCTACTTGGGCCCTCAATGCATTGGATCATGCTCACCCACACTGGTGAGGTCAGATCTTCTTTACTCAGTCTACTGATTCACATGCTAATCTCTTCTGGAAATACCCTCACAGATACAGCTATAAATAATGGTTACCAGCTAAATAGGCATCCCTTTGTCCAGTCAAATTGGCACATAAAATTAACCATCACACCAGATAAGTATCCTCATCCAAACGTTTATTCTCAATTTCTATATTTATCTTACTATAGATTGTTAACAGTTTACCAACCAGCACTGGACCAGTCCATGGACCACACTTTGAGTGGCAAAGATAAAAATGACGATGTGAACCATTTGAAATTAGAATAGCCAAAAATGGTTATTGAGTAGAAAGATGTCCAAGTAAATGAAAGTCCAAAATTCAACTCCACATTCTTCATTTTTTTTCCCCTCTGACTTAAATACTGGTAGTATTTTATTTCCGAGGGTTTCCCTAAACAAAATTGCTAATGCTACTTTCAGTTCTGACCTTTAGTGCTTCTAACTAATCTAGACCCAATCCCCTTGAGTGGTTGTCAAAAACAAAGTCGGAAAATGGAGCAGATTGAATAGGCTAAAGCTGCATTTCCACAAACCCACTTCACTTATGACCCGAGATGAAACAGAGCAGATGTTTCTAAGGACGTGCTACCATTTTTAGGTTAACAATGTATTATCTTTTCTTTTGTATATTGAAAATTGGAAACTACCTTCAGAAAATAAGCCAACGTTTTTTGTTCAAATGGTTGAATGTTTCATTGCTGCCTATGTGAACAGAGTTGAGCAATAATGTTCCCTTGGATAAATATGCTCGGCTTTAATTATTTTTTAAAAACCATTCGCCCATGACAGAGGCCTAATACAAAATGCCATGCCAGCATCAGCAATAATTAACATACAAGGCACTTTGTATGTACTTGATATTAGAACAACAGGTTTTCTTTGAACTGTCTTGACCTTAAAACATGGGGCAAAGGAATAGCCTATATAATCAGGAATGGCCTTCATAATAACCCAAATGATTTTTTATCAAGTTTTTGGCAAGTTCAATTAATTTTCAAGTCACTCTTAATAGGTTCTAATATTAAATAAATACTCTATGATAGGGCCAATTATGCTTACATGCAAACTATTCTCTTTTTCATCACATATATTGTTTGTATAATTTTATTATGTCTATATATTTATGCAAATATCAAAAATTATAAGAGCAGCTTGTGATTTTAAACTTAAAATATAAAACCAAAGGTGCATTTTATTTTAATAAGTACCAAAAAACAAAGTTCTGCATATTTTAAGACCATTTTACAGCTCTTGATAGAATGAAATACTGTAACATGTGTCTGCCTTTTAATGATTTGATTTAACTTAAAATGCTGCTCTTCTGATTTTGCATTAAGTTGAACAACTATATTAAACGAGTTCATGTAAAAAGATACATATTTTAAATATGTGTAACCCATTTCTCTAAACTGCAGTCAATTTTGGAGAGCAGCTATAGGATGTAGGTTATAAATGTGTCATGTTTTTCAGAGCTGCAGGCAGAAGCTGAGGCCACCCTGTCATTTAGTGAATTATCAATTCAGAAGGCATTTTGGTATCTATATACATCCACAATATTTTACGTGACAAGGAGCAGTGAGTAGAAAACAGGTAGGATTTAGAGCAGGTGACCTCAGGTAGGTGAATTATGTACTCTGCTTTGTGACTCACAAGATCTGCTTCACCTGGCTACAGTGAGCATAATCATGCTCAGAGACCACGAGAGTGAAGTGCTCACTGATATGTCGAAAGTAAAAAATACTTTATGATACATGTTTTTTTTCCATTGAATCTAAAATCTTAACCTATTTCATGGGCAGTAAGGGCGGCCACATCTCTGATGTCTCAAGGCTTCTCACTTTGCAAAAGGGAAAAACTTGAGGCCTCAAGGCCCCATGGATCAGAATTTTTCTGGTATTCTTTTTTCTGTACTCATCAAATGCCAAGGGGGTTGTGGTGAGATAAAAGAGACTGACTGCTCTTCATTACTGTTGAAAATTTTATCTGACATGAAGGGCCGTAAATCAGACTCATGGTTTGTAAGCTGACAGTATCAAACCCAGAGAAAATCATCATATCAGACGGGAAATTAGAATGATTACTATTAGGAAGTTTACTAAATTAAATAAAGTCTATACTTGTATATTTTGAATGGAATGTGTAAATATGAAATCCATAGTCATTCCTATTAAGAATCTAGTAATAAGTACCAAACAGTCATTGCTCTGCTTCCTCTGTGCTGTACCTTTAACACATGCAGCCCTCATGTACTGCAGCATACTGTATGGGCTCTTTCCAATCAACATGAGAAGAACATGTCTTGCCTTGGACACCTAGGCTCCAGCATGAACGTATGTGAAGCTGACCTGAATGCAAGTCACAGCCCAGAGACAAGCCCGCTCACCTGACTTGCAGCCTGCAGCATAGTCACACGGTTGAGCCTAGTTTAGATCAGCCAAGACACAGTTAACTTGCAAATCTGTGAATAGGAGAGTGAATGCTTATTTTTGAAAGCACAGGGTTTGGAGGTAGTTTGTGACACAACATTATTGTGGCAGGAGCTGACTCATACAAATATTACGCCTGAATTGCCAGAAGCTATCACAGGCTAAATAGTGGACTTTATTTTAGGAAAGTACAGTGACATTTATCTTGTCATTTGATTGGATTTAGATCAGGCATTGATAAACAAGAAAGCAAAGATTTGTCCTTCCATATTTTTACTCAAAATACATATATGTGTGTGAGGATGTATGTAAAGCTCTTTATATACTCAATTCTGTTGATTTAGAAAGCAGCATAAAAATCATTATTCCATTTTCTTCTCATAAACCATGAAATACCACAGCAAGACTAAAAAGAAGTAAAAACTCCTAAGTGCCTATGAATTATCTTGTCATTGACTTAACTGTAGTAAGAGCCCTTCTTAATACATTCCTGTTTATCTTCCTATAAGCACCCCAGGCCTTTTCTGCTGCTTCTAGTCCCATCTGTTTTAAAACCTAGCTTTTACTTAGACTACAATTGTTAATTACCTCTTTAACACCACTCTGCTACTCTACACAGCATCTGACCTCACATCATACTCAGTGTCTTCTGGTATAAATCATCCCTCCTGTTGTTCAGAGTTCCAAGTGTCCTCATTTTCTCTCTCAAATCAACATCTTCCAAAGACATTTGAAAAGAAAAGTGGGGGATATACTCAAACTGGCACTAATCTATTCCAGTGCATGGTCTACCTTTCTCTGAGAACCAGACTTCTACCCTTACTGCTTGCTCTCTTGACACTCACAACCCTTCTTTTGAGTGCTTTGGAAAAGTCACACAAAGAATGCATAGGCTGAATAGATTTCTGTTTCCCCACAGTCCCTTCTCCCTCTACTGCCCTGATCCTCAGTCAATTTGGAAGTACAGTAAGTGTAGAAAAGAGGAAAGTCAACTATGTGGCAAACTTGGGTGGCTGAGATTATTTAGAATGCGATTCTTGTCTATTCTGTCTGTAGCTAGAAGAAGTGAATTCCGAGGAATAAGAGACAGCTGCCCCCTACCAGCCTTCTGAGCCCAAAAGATCTTAGTCCCTGTCAGGGCTAGGCTCTTTCTCCCATCACACAGAGAGAACAGATAGGAAGAGCAACACAGTAAGACCCTGCCTTGTTCACATCCTCTTTGGAGACTCCTGGCTCCTGCGAATGTTCTCACTCCGCCTAGAGCCCTCTCACAGCAACAGATTCTCCACCTGGGGTGGAGCTTAGGGTCCTTCTCTTGCACTCTGGCTACAGCAGACTGCAATGGAAAGACCAAGCCTGCGGATCGGCAAAGTTCCTTGTGTTAAAAACTGGAATGCAGTTAACTGTCATTCTATTTAATGAAAATATTACTCTTTTGGACTTAAATGTAAAATGTGATGTTGAATATCCTTATAATCAAAATACACTAATGCCAGATGTTGTATTGGTGAATTTTCAGAGTCCTATGTATTCCTAGGGATGTGTGTGTGTGTGTGTGTGTGTGTGTGTGTGTGTGTGAGTGTGTATGTGTGTGTACAGGGGTTACCATAGAATGAAACTTGGACTCTGGTGTTCAAACCGGGGAAATGTTTACACAAGCCCTAAGAACTTAAGAGGGAGTTAAATAATGAAGTCTAGGGTAGATCCAAGTCCTGCCCAAAACAGATATTCCTAATATAAACAGATCCCTGGATTATGTGTCAGAGCACCTGGTTTTCAGGCCTGCTTTGGCCCCCCATTAGGTGTAACTTGTAAATGGAGAAGGTGGTATTGGAGTATCAATGGCCTTACCGAGTAAAACTTAGAGAGTGAAAACTGACAATGGACTTATAGGTTAATATTCTTTAATGCTATGTGATAATCCTGTAAGAATTATTTATTTCCTTACTCTATCTGAACTCTCTATAAACAATATGGCACTAGTAATTCTGTTTAGGCATCTCTGCCTAAGACATAGCTCTCAAAATTGAACATTTCAAAATAAATCTTGTCTGTGCTCCCATCATTGCTAAAACAATGTAAATCATAATAAAAGCATGTTATATTACATTTAAATGTAGTTACAGTAGAAGAGATATTTTTAGGCACTCCCTCAGAACTGGCAAGAACATACTCTTGTGCATCTCTTCCATTTGTTATTGTTTGCAGACACAGTGCGTACCTACACTTGTTTTATGTAAACAAATAAAAAACTCAATAAACAATATATCCCTGGGTACTCTGTAGTAGTCAACTTCAGTTTTAATGAGGTTTGGATTCAATACAATGATTTTGATTTCAATTTGGTTAAAATAAGATTCTACCTGAATTTCTAAATCTCAAAAACATCCATCGCTCTATATACAAGCTCAATACAGAAAATGTAAATGTACTCTCTCTGGGAAATTTTGCAAACAAGTCCCTAAACTTGTAGAGAGAGTACCGGAGTGTCAATAAGCTAAAATTATCAATGACCTAACAGATTAATAGTCATATAACTCTATGTGATAATTCAACAAGAACGATGTACTTTCCTCCTCTATCTAAGCCGTCTACAAAACAACATGGCCCTCGTAGTCCAGGTTAGGCACTTCTTCCAGACCACAAAAGTAGTTCAGGATGAGAATATTCTTCACTTTTCCAGTCAAAGGTAAAATGTCCTCTAAGTGAGTGGACGTTGAACCCATATTATGAGGGAAGTTTGCCTTCTAAGTTCTCTTGCTTCCTCTTTCTTCTCTACATTTCCAAAGTGCCTCTTCTCCTACTCTTTCCTTACCCAAATCTTCCCATCTCTCTTCTTTTTCCCAGAAAAACAAAACAAAACAAATAAAAATGAAACCTCGGTGAAAGGTGTGGCCAGTAAGCCTTTATGTACTCGTATGTAAATAACTGATGAAGCGCATATTCTGTCATCCTGGAGTTGCTTTCATATGGAGTTTCATACACCCAAGGTGTGAATAGCTACTGGTAAAAGCCTGAGCAGTCTCTGTTTATCCTGGAATGAAGACCTTCCTAGCTAGTGTGCTGGATCACACAGATACAACAGGTGTACAAAGAGAGTGAGCTCCTCGGCCCTTAGAGGACCCTCCAATTTACCCCTCATCATGAGCAGGCCAGTTCAGTATGCTGTAAAGATATCATTATTTTCCAAGTGTGCTTTGATGTGAAAAGGGCTTGTGGGAGGTTCAGCTGGGAAGAAGGTAGACATTTTGGATGGGGAAGGGATGTTTCCATTATGACACAAATTCTAGCACAGCTGTGCCCTCTGTATACTTTGTTCATCAAATCCTAGCTTAACCCTGATGATACTTCTAGTTGTGTGTGAAGGGAAAGCTGAGAACCAAAGGCAGATTTACTGGATACCTAATTGTCATGCCATGATGGCAGGAATAGCCTCAGTCTTCCTCCATTTATCCACACATGTTGCCATGAAACTTTGTGGGCCCCTCTCACTTATGACTCTGGCTCGGTGGTATGATGTGCTGTGACCATTGAGATGTTAGCAAGTGTGATGCAGAGGATTAAGTGGGCTCACACACTGGAGCTTCTGCTCATGCTCTCTGCTAGTGCTAAGAGAAGAAACAAGCCTGGGCTGGCCTAATGGAAGATGAAGGACGTGAGAGGAAGATCTGAGCCACCCCAAGTCATAGCAACCAAAATGAAACTTCCTAGATCACTTCACCTCATCCCTGCCTCCCAACATATGAGTGATCTCAGGCAAGATCAGCAGAGCCACCTGGCCAACTGCCCCTGACACATCAGAAAAATATGCTTGCTGTTGAATGCCAATGAGTTTTTGTTGTTGATTGGGAAGTGGCAGTATTTAAGCCACAGATAATGGGTAGTGTAATGAAGCTTAAGCTTCAGCATCCCTCCCTCGCTTGCCGAGGACCTTTCCAAACCTTTGGGAGAAGCCTTAGCTGTTTGTTCCATTTGATCAGATGTTTTGTAAAATTTGCATAACTATGCTATTTTAATCACAATAGGTAACTGTTGCCTCCTTCCACTCCTCCTCTCTTCCATCATACTTCTCCCAGGAGCAGGTGGCATTTTAGTTGCTTTAGTTATCTTGGGAATCCTGTTAAAGGAAAGTTGAGTTGGTGCTGCATATACTTAGGATAAGTGAGATAGGATTATTAGTTCATGGTTGATTCCTTGAATATTATTAGCATCCCAGTTGTAGGAATGTACTTACTTCCCACTGTGCTGTCTCTCTTACAAGGTTGTAATATGATACCAACATGCCTTATATCACCCCGTACCAGAATTATATGAGTAGTAGAAGACAAAATTTGAAATATACAAAGCCAGAAGCTAGTCAATGGAAAATTATTCCAAATATCAGAGCTGTAAAATTTAAGCAGAGTTGTTCAACCACTTGGGAAAGCTATTTGGCAGAATCTACTAAAGCAGGATATTTGCTTAATTTAGAATCCAGTAATCCCACTTCTAAAAACATCACCAACAAAAATGGGTTCATATGTTCACTAAATGACATGTACAAGAATGTTCTCAGCAGCACTATTTATAATAGCCCCAAAGTGGAAACCACCCAATGTCCATAAATAAAATAGATTTAAAAAATCGTGGTATACTCGCACATTGGAAAACTCTATAGCATAAAAATAATCTAAACTATGTGTGTATCTGATATGGGTTAAATGTGTCCTCCAAAAGTTCATGTATTGGAAACTTAATCCCCACTGTAACAGTGTTGAGGGTGGGAAATCTTATTATGGTAAACAAAAGGTGGGGCCTTTAAGAGGTGATTAGATTGTGAGGACTGGGCCCTCATGAATGGATTAATCCATTGTAGGTTTAATGGGTGGTAATAGGCGTGGTTCTGATGCCTTTAAATGGAGAGCAAATGAAGAGGTCATCTGTCTCTTGCTCAACCATTTGCCATGTGACACCCTGCATTGTTGAGGTGAGTCACCACCAAGGAAAGGGCCCTCACCAGAGGTGCTTCCTGGACTGTGGACTTTCCAACTTCCACAACTATAAAAAATACATTTTATTTCCTTATGCATTACCCATTTTCAGGCATTATGTTATAAGCAACAGAAAACAGACTAATACAATATCTCAAACACAAAATTGAGTGAAAGATGCCAGACACAAAAAGGAGTACTTTAGGTATAATTCCATTCATGAATAGCATAAAAGCAGGCAAATAGTGGCTACTTTTGTTGGCAGGTAGTGACTGGAAGAAGGCATGAGAGAGACTTCTAGAGTGTTCATAGTGTTCTATTTCTTGATCTGGATGCCAGTATTATGGATATACATTTGTGAAAGTTCATTGAGCCATAAGGTTATGACATAGACACTTTTCAGTATGTATATACTTCAATAAAGTATTTGAAAAATTGTGAACAGAGGGTTCAGCTATCATCAAAACGGAAAACTTTTCTTTCATGAACAAACTTGATGATTCACTGTATATAATTATGCGTATTATATACATCAATTATATATTTATACAATTACATATATAACTTTTTAAACTGTATGAAATGGCATTTATCAGCATTTCTCTTTTTAGGGCAGATGTCTCTCACAGTTCTACAAACATTGGTTATGGCATTATGTGAAGATGTATGTGAAATCTCACTGTGTTACTCAATCAAGAAATACTTAACACAAAGCATTAAAATCAACAATGATAAATAATTCTTAATTTGCCACTAGAATGAGAACATTGGCAACAAACTGGTTAATGAGTATTGTCAACTAAAAGAATATTTAAGAGTAGTCACTATACAAGAAAACTTAGAATGCCCTTAGGTCTTACAGCTCATAGATAAGAGAATTTCAGTAGAGGTTTTCTTTTTCCCAAAAGAACAGCAATCTTGAACATTTGCATTATATTACCAATAAGAACTGTGAAAATCAAAGGAACTTTTTAAACTATTAGTATTAAAACACAATTTATGATCAATTGTAGTTGAGAAAAAGTTGAGATGTCTTTTTATTTGCTCTATAGAAAATATTGCAAAACTGCAGTCTTATGAAGAAATCAAAATATATTCAGCCAAAAAAAAAAAGAGAGAGAGATAAAAGGATTAGCTGTATATCAGGCAGTTAATTTATAAAATGAGGATAATATTCTCCTGATTTTATATTTATGGCAGGTGCCAGTTTTTAAAAGTTATAATTTATTGCAACTTTTATTTTTACTCTAAATAAAAATTAACTTTTATACCTGATTTTTATCCTTTTGTACACAAGGTCTGTCAGCTTCTAGAAGTTTCTAGGCCCACAGAACATGGATGGCTGGGACTGAGCATGCATACTCCACAGCAGTGTGCCCCAACTGCAAGGCTGCCTCCTGGTGGGCAGGTTGTCTTCGCTTCAAATCCCCTTCCACCTTCTGAACCTTTCTATGCCACAGGTATGGCCTTTTTTTTTCTCCTTTCCTACCTTCACTTTCTCCATTTTCTCTTTCTTACTCTTAATTTAGACAGTCCCATTCTGCAGTATAATTTGAGTTAGAGAAATATTCATGGATAACTATTTATTGCCCCAGCCCTACCCCAAGAATTTAGACCATCTCTCTTCTAGTATATTGGACAAAGGTCTATGATGCACCTACCTTCATCCAAGGCAACATCATGTAATTCATCCAGTAGAGCCTCAACATTTCCCTCACCACCTGCAGTTCATTACCTCTGGCCACTGTCTATACCCTAAAACTTCCTTTTGCTTCCATTTTTATCCCTATTTACATGCAGCGCCTAAGGGCAAAGGTGAGAAGCTGGGAAATAAAGTATGTGCTAACCATATGTGAGGTTGTCCAAGACCCTCAATGCTCTCTGAGTGAAGGAATACCCCTGTGTCAAAACGAGAGTGAGAAGAGAGAACAAGCTCATTCTGAGCTCTTCACCTATGTGCCAGAATTGAGCGAGACAGAAACACAGTAAAGCAAGAAGTAAGAGGCTTCTGTGGCAGACCATCTAATTTAAAACTACCGTCTTCTGAGTTAGGACCACTAGCTCAGCACTCAGATTTAATTCACTGTTCATGAAAAATGAAAACCATTGATACATACTTTTTCTATGAGGTGTTTAGAAAAAAAGTCTCAAGCCACTGAAAGAAGGATTAATTTGCCTGTAATGAAACTGACACGCAGGAAAAATTTAAAATCAATCTTATGCTTAAAAGCAGAACAACACTGATGGTGCCTCCATATTTTCTCCCTCTTCCCACTGCTAGCTTGTTACCAGTGAATACACATTATGCATATTACCCACAAATCTCTCCTCTATTTAAATTAAAAAAAAGAAACACCATGTTTTTAATCAATCTATTTGCACTTGGCTGTCAAAACTCACAAAGGCACTTTGATTTCTTTTCATTATTTTCCAGAGAACCAAATGCAGATGAATAAAAGAGAGCATAAAAAGAAGGGCAAATTAAGGGTTAATACACCTTTCTAAATTCAGACAAATATATATATATATAAAGAGAGAACTGTGTTTTTATTTGTGCCCTGTAAAAAAATCTGTGCTATGCTTTCTTTCCATTGACAATTACCAGAATCATCAGGTATAAATTATAAATACAGGCTTTTGTCCTTTAACTATCAGATTGTTCTTTTATGGTTCTTTGTTCTGTTTCACAGCCCGCAGCTCTTGTCATCAGAGCAGTCCAATCTCTTGACTGAATTACGAGGTCTTATTGGCTGTGTAGGAACACTACTAAGGACTTCAGGGATGTTATCATTTTGGTATTGTTGGTCAAAGCTCTTCTACTGACAGTTCAGAGACCAAACACTCATCAAGGGACAAGACAGATTGAGTTAGATGACTCCTAGTGAATTTGGGGTACTGGGTGCAAAGGTCTCCACAGGGTAGCAGAGCCTCCACTGGTTACACAAACTGATCACTAGAACTTCCTGAATGTGGTTTCCAGATTTAGTGAATAAAAATACAGGATGCCCAGCTAAATTTGAATTTCAGATAAACAACAAATAATTTCTCAGTGTAATATCCCTTTCCTGGGCACACATCAAGAAGGCATATATTTCTTTGACTGGATCTATGGAATGTGAAAGGAGTAGGATGAGGAGGGATGCATGTATTTAATACATACAAAGAATATGTGATAAATTTGGAATTCCCTTTCATGTATTTATTCCTGGCATAGTATAAAATGTGTCTCTAAGACTATATTTATCCAGGACTCTTTGAAAATGATGTGTTCTGGAGAGCCAAATTTTTTGTTTGTTTTTTAATAGCTGAGGGGTTACCTCTTTAAGCAGTAAGACAGTTTATATTTTAGTTTCTTGGGATGGAAATCTTTCTTAAATGTGTTACACATATATTCTTGCCATTTCAAAAAGAAAACACTGCTATTAATTCAACTTCTTTCCTTGAAGAGCCAGGATCGTTATAACGAGCATCTACTATTGTAATACGCTGATAACTTTAAAATTCATTGCGGGATTTGTTGGACTATTTGCCCTTTCCCTACATGTCCTTATACTGCTGTAAGTTTTAAGATTTTTGCATCTGCTTTTGTGGTTTTTCTGTCTTCTCTCTGGTCAGGCTATTAGCTGTTATTCTTGCTCTTTTCTAATTTTTTAAAAATTCTTTACCCCTCGAATTTGTTTCTCCTTATCTCCTAAAATTTAAAAATAAGACAGCAAGGTACTAAATCCAGTTCTTAGGACTCTGTGGAAATGTAAAATAAAGAGCCCCATGTTAAGGTCCTAACAGGGTCTCCTATGAAGAAAATGCATTAGTAGCTAAAAATAATGGCCTTAAGCTGTCGGAATAGTTGCCATGTAGGTATTCTGCTGAAATTTACTGCTACCTAGTTCTAAGTAGGTGTAGTTATCAGGTGGCCAATCCCCAGGCAGATAAGTGAGATGTAATATACTTCCTTTGGATGTACACAGCAGTCCCTGAGATAAAAAATGATCATGAAAGCAGAAAAAGATGAGACCAGAAGCTACAAGGCAGGCGGTTTTGGATCCAGAAGACACACTGGCCATCCTGCACTGACTGTCAGAAACAGTGTAGAGAGAGACCATCTGGTCTGGCTCGTATGATCTTGTACCATTCATTTAATCACCTGGACTTTGGTTTTCTCGTTTGTAAAACAGTCTTGATGATCCACCTTTGGAGAGTGAGAAAAATTTCTGCTGCTTCTCATTTTTCTAAACTAGTCATATGTAATGCCACTTCCACTATTTGTCACATAGTCTGCACCTCATTAGGTTCCATGGGAAGGCTTTTTAATTTGATGAAACAGAGTTTCCATTTTTCATGGTTGTGATTTACAAGTGTAGAATTCCTATGTCTTGAATATGGGGTTTCTAAGTTTCACTGTTTACTTGGCACTTCTGTGCTCATGCATGGGGGAACCTCTTGCACTCCCTGGAAACATGTCCTGAGCAAGATGTGCCCTTCAGGGTTGGACCTCAATGTCTGCTTCTATTTCCACTCCTCGCTCCTGCCACTGGTGGATAAATGTAAACCTAGACATTAGATGTGCATGGTGGGATGAGGAGGGAAAGAGGCTCACTGGTGATTACAGGCCCAAGCTTCCCACTGGTGCCCCTTACCGGAGAAACCCTGGACCAGGTAAGGTTGAGCTATGGTGAGTGTGTGTGGAGGTAGGGGTTGGGGACGGGGGTGCGGTATTCTCAGATGCTTGCCCAGCTATTAATAAAGGTGATTATTTGTCCTTTCAATTGGCCAGTGTTGTTGTTGCATACGATTTTCTCTATAGCAAACATGGAGGAAAGAAGGCAGAGCAGCATGAATCTTACGAAGTCCCATCCAGAAATCTTACAACTCTTAGAGGATTAAGGTGACTACCTGATTTAAAAAAAGAAAAAAGGAAGAAAGAAAAAAGGGTTGACGCCCAATAGGCCCTCAGTTATTTAGTTATTTACCTACCTCTTTTCTCCATGAAGAGAAGAGGGGAGGAACTAAGTGGAGTGGGATGAAATAGTAAAAGTCGTAAATCACAGCGTTCTACCTAATAGGGAAGCTGGGAGGAATAACTAATGAGTGATTATAAAGCCTTTTGGAAAGATAAAGTCTATAGAAATGCAAAATAATAATATCAGGGAAGTAGAGATGCCAGCTGAATATAAAGAAGACAGCTTTTATTCCCATACAAATATCTTGGTCACCATCAGCAGCAGTGGAGAAGAAAACAGGAAGAAGGGTATGTGACAGTTTAATAGTGTTTTATTAAAAATAGAACATGTTTTAAGAGTGTCTGGACTTTCTTTAAAATGAAAAGATGAGCACTGACTCACTGCCTGCTAGAATAGATTCAGAAGCACCTCTGGCAAAAATCACTGGCGTTCCCACCTCCAATTTCTTATGTTAATTAACTGGGAGGGCAAATTTGGTGCGTGAGAGGAACAATGTCAGGGAGCTATGCCGGCAGGCACAGTGCCACCTTATGTGGGAGCAGTTTGTGAGCCCTGGCCAGCTGGCTTTTCATTCTGAATTCAAATCTCACTCCAGATACAAAATGCTAGTGCATCATCTCACTCCTGAGGATGTCCCAGGAGTTTAGATAAGCTCAAGGAACACCACCAGCTCATGGACTTACATTTAGGAACCTGGGAACTCTTGGCTCATTCTCTCTTTAGGGTTTAGTGTTTCACCAAATTTTGGATGATGACAAATGCTATGCAAAAAAGAATTTCTATGGCAAAACAAGTTTGAGAAACACTGGATTAAAAAACAACAACAACATTATTTTTCAACTGTAGGAGTTTCTAAAACCTTTAATATGTGCTGTGAATTAAACCTTTAATATGTGCTGTGAATTTCCAAAAGATAAAGGCAGTGTGTTGTCCAAATTTATTTGATCAAGGAATTGTTTTCTGAAATGTTTAGCAGGACAAGCCATAAGGCACACTTTGGGAAACACTGTTCTGGGGCCAACTAGAGTCTTCTTTTTGACTTAGGTTTCACAAGGATTTCCTAGAAAGAGCTGAATCCCCAGAAGAGCCAAGAAAGTAGACTTGAGGATTTAGTTGAAATCTGAACAAGCTATTTAGGTTGCATCTCAGACCACTTTAGTACCAATAAGTGATTTTCTAAATTTGTCCCAGGGTCTGCATGCAGATGCATACGTGCAGGCACCCAAAATAGATTTCTTTGAGCTTAAGAAGATACAATTAGATTGTGACTCATGTAGAGCTCAGCCAATGGTCCATCTTCCCTCACTGTGCCTAAATCAGGCAGATCTCACCTAGTACAAAGCTCAAAGACAGGGATGGGGAACATAGTGCTTCTTGGTTTGGAGGTTGTGGGGAGTCTGCAGTGGTGATCACCCCACTGAATAGCCATAAAGGAAGCTAGAGCAAAGCAAGGGAGGAACTACTGGGAGGTAAGTTCTCTTTGGCCACTCTGAGCAGACTTCAGGCGTGGGCTGCAGCAGCCAAAGGGCTGCCAGGCAATAGTCATTTGAAGCCAAGCATCAATGTGAACAGATATGGTGTCTCAGATGGCACCACAGTATACATATAGGCAAATCAGTTCAGTATCCAGAGCCCAAAGGAGAGAATTGTGCTGAAATTGTGGAAAAGAATAATGAAGCCTCATTTTAATATGTTAAACACACATATAGCCAAGGCGGCCAATCTGAAACAAAAGCAGATGTATTCAGGGTACAAAGAATAACATTTTTAGCTAGCTCGGCTTCCTTTTAAATGGTTTTTCTCAACAGTGAGAGTTTTCTGAGAAATGCATCTATATAGGTACAAAGCATGCGTCTCTGTGACAGCAGGAGTCCTTATTTGCATCAGATTTTCTTTTAACACCTGTTTGTTTTAGAGGTCACTGCTTTCCTAGGAAACACTCCAGAAAAGGAATTATATAAAGTATGCTTTACCTTGGAAAGAAGAGTTAGAGCAGAGCATTTACAGTTCCTATAAATCACCAAGTCTATTTTACTTGGTCAATAAGAGGAAGGTACTTTTTCAAAAAAAAAAAAAAATTGTTATGAGAGCTGTGATTACCCTTGTATGCATAACTGCCTGGTGCCTATTTTTAAGCCATGTGCTTGGTACATGAGCACTCAATAAAAGGTGTAGACTGAACTCTTTCAATAACTCAATACTACACATCCTCTAAATCTTACATGTCAAATTGCCATGAAATCTAAATGTGATGCTGTTTTACTCTGTTGATTAGAATGACTTTGTATCTAACTCTATACATAGTCCAAACATCAACTATGCACAGTCAGCAACAATCTAGATTCTTAAACATCCTGAAGGGGACATGGCATCTGGCTCCACTTTAAATTGTGCTTACTGTTAACAACAGAACTCCCTAAAAACGGCATCGGAGTCTATATTTATTCACATCTAATTTATGTGAGAGGAACAGACCCAGTTTCCCAACTGAAAGATGGTCTTCCTGATGACCATTAGGAATGGCCTGCTTTCTTAAGGCAGAAAGAAAATGAACGGCCTCTCTATATCACAGTCTTTTATGTCCTCACAGTGGTGCTCTAAGCATGATAAATAATGTGGACGTAGACTTATACTTAACCATTTACTCTTAGGGTATTTGTTTCCTTACCTGTCTTCCTAAATTCAACAGATCAGAGAATTTCAGCTTGTGGGTTGTGACCCTAGAGATGCTACTTTCTAAGCCCACATTCTACAGATGAAGAAACTGAGGCAGGACAAAAAGAGCTTTACCTAAGCTCAAATTGCTATTTGATATGAGAGCTAGTTTTCCCCACAAACTCTGACCCTAAGGCGTAAAGATCAGGGATTTGAGGGTCATCTACATGTGTTCGTGTTCTGTATCATGATAAGATAGCAGATATACAACCAAAAGAAGAGAGGTTTACTGCCCCATTTATTTGATTCCTGTCTCTTGTGTTCAGCATCAAGGAAAAAGCTGAAAGTGAAAGAAAAATCATGAACTGTAAAAAAATGTTTTCTTTTTTTAGGTGCCTTCCTGGGCCCTTGGCAATAACATAGTGGATTCTACATCAGGATATAAACAGCTGATTTGAGCTTATGGCTATAGATCCTGGAGTTTAAAATGTCTGGAGCAGTACAAACTATTTTCTTATTTATTTGGAAGAATACTTTGCTGAGGTTTTTACTTTCTCCCCTCTCAATTTTGACAAGATAAAAAAATTCCTATTTCTCCCACCCACACATGTTCTCTGCTCTAGTCATGAGTAGCAGGCTCCTCTGTACAAGCTTAATAAAGGAAGCTAAAGCAGCAAGAGCATGTGTATGACACATTCTCTGCTATTAGCTGCTCTGGACACACTTTGGAGGCTCTGCTGTGAGAAACATTCAGGGTCTGAGAGACTGGGCCTAACCTGTCAGTAATGGCAGCCAAGAGCAACTTACATAATCTTTGCCTTTTGCCAATTTAGCAGCAAAATACTAGACAGGGAGGCATATGAGGAGTTAATATGTATAATAATGTATTTTTATAGGTTTCAAAGTGTGTCGTTGGCTGCCTTCTCTTCCCACTTTACCTACTTTACTTGGGCTGCAATTACTCCCTTATCGTGGATGCCTCCCAAAATAGTGTTTCAAGGCCAGGTCTCTTTGCTGAGCTACAGATACCTATTTTCAATTGTCTCCTCTACCTATTCAACTGTCTTCTCTATGTATGACACCTGGATGTCATACCAGGATTTCAAAAGTGACATGTCAAAACCCAACTTTTCACCTCACTCCCACAAAGCCATGTATACCTCTGTATTTCTTATCTCAATGTACCACACCTAAATCTACTCAATAACCTAAGTCAAAATATTGTTAAATAATCCTAGATTTTCAATTGCCTTAATAGCCAAGATCCAGTTAATTGCCAAATAAAATCTTCTAAACATCATTCCAGTATATCCTATTCCTTTCTCCATTAGTATGGCCTTAATTCAATACGTTATCTCATAGAGACAACTAAATTTAATTCCTGGGCATATATAGAATATCATACCTTATAAGTTGAGAATACAAATTCTCTTAAACACTCATGGATTGTTTACAAAAATTGACCACATTCAGAAATAAAAAGCAAACCTCAATAAATAGAATTGGTATCTGTAGAGCACAATCGCTCGTCAAAGTGTAATTAAATTAGACATCAGTAACAAAATTTAACTAGGAAAAAGTTGTCTATTTAGAAACTTTAAATAAGCCAAGAGAAGAAGAAAAAATAATTATAAAATAAGAGTGACCAATAATAAAGAACTACAAATCAACTCTTATGGTTTTCAATTAAAGCAGTCAGTAGGTAATCACTAACATTAAGTATGCATGTTATAAAGAAATAAACATTGAAAAGTAATGAGGTTAGCATGCATTTTTAGGAGTTAGAAAAAGAACAACTCATAGAAATATGTAACGATATTATCATATGGATTATTATTTTATAATAAACCTGTTGAAAGTAAGAGGAAATGATAATAGAGATAAGAGCATACATTAATTGAAAAGAGAACAATAGGAAGCAAACAATCAAAAAATCAACAAACCTAAAAGTTTAGTCTTTAAAAAGATGAAAAATTATCTGTTAAGAGTGGTCAGAAAGAGAAAGACAGAAGGAACAAATAAATATTAGAAATAATAAAGTAGACATGACTATAGACGCTAGTCAAAAATTGGATGTCACTATAGATTAAGAAGATGAGGAGCTATTACAAATATTTTAGGAAATTTTTATTGGGAAATTAGAATGATTTATGTTAAGTACTTTAAAAAATCTAGGTGAAAATTTCCATACCTAAAACAATGTAACTTAGCAAAATTGATTCAAGAAGAGATATGCAATATTTATAATGTTATAGACGTTTAAGAATTGTATTTGGTGGATTCAAATCTTCCCACAAAGAAAACATCAGGTCCAGGTAAAATTGTAGGCAAGTTCTACCTAACATTGAAGAAAAATAGTAAAAAATACAATTCAAATTTATCATACTACTCCTGCATTTATAAAAATAGGAAGTACTTCACAATTCATTTTATCAGGCTGGTATCAGGCTAGTAAAACCTTACAATTTGCCTCCTAACCTGTGTCCTTGTCTCCTCTCTCACCTCTCCCAGATCCACCCTTCACTCTCTCTCAGTGTGATCTTTCTAAAATGCAAATCTGATCACACCAGTCCCTAAAGACCCTGTCTTAGTGGTTCCTCATTACCGTCAGGACAAAATGTCAGAATACATTCCTCTGGTATCCTGTCTCCTCATTCATCTCACCTCTTGCCTGCCTTTCCAGCCTCATCATTCACTACACCCACTGTGCTGTTGCTGCACTTTTCCAAAGATGCCTCTGCTTTTTCACTTACATGTTCTCTGACTTCACAATCATGTCTTTCAAAAGTAGATTTCGTTGGTGCCTCCTTCGGACCCCTAGAGAACTTTTGGTTGTCGTCTTCACAGCACCTATTCCCCCATATTGAACTCTGCTCACAGCAATAGTTTGTTTCTCTCATGATCACGTGAATTCCTTGAGGAAATTTATCTGTGGATCTTCGGGGCCCAGCACATGCCTGGCACATTGTGGGGTACATACTCTACTTCAGGCATATCATGGATGAAATGCTTTTGCCTGGTAATCTAATCATCAAGTAGAATCTTATTTCATGAGAAATTACATTCCAAATTACAAAGAACAGCCAAAATTGAGCTTTTGGGTTACAACCCATTTCCAGGTTGGGGTCCGTTTCTATTAGTTATGAAAAGTTGGGGATATAGGAGCCAATAAAAGCATCACCTTTCTCTCCTAGGCACTTCAAAAAACAGGAAACTCTCAGTTGCTCTAATATAAGATACCAATGATATTGGGAAGCATTCCTTAGTGCACAGACACATGGCATCCTACAAAAAAAAAAAATCAATGTTTTACCTTCTTCCCTGCTGAGTTTCATTTCACAATATAGAACTATCATTATAAGGCCCCCAAATATACCTGTTCAGTTTTTCATCTGTGAACAACATAACACTGATCTCAATTAAATTCCAAAATAGATACCCCAGAGTCCTCCCTAGAATTTTTAATATTTGACCTTTAATATAAATGGATCCTTTGCTATTGAGTCAGTAATACAAAATCAGGAAAAGTCTTCGAGAGTTATTAAAGCCACAGGCTGAACAACTGCATCAGGCATACTTGGGAACACGTGCTGTCGAAAATACAGGCTTACACGGAGAAGTCACTTATGAACCTGGCAGAAGATGCCAAGCTGTTCATTCCCCTCACCTGCATTGGCACCTGCAACTCCCAGAGAAAGAGTTGGCCCCCTCCTGGCTGCTCCTCAGGAGCATCTCCCATTCTTTGAGGATATTTTAATGAGGGAGGCCTTGGTAGTGTGAAATTACTGGTTTTTGCAGAATGCTGGGGAGGTGAAATGAGGTCAGGGAGCACCAGAATACCAAGATCATGAGGCTACAGCAGAACCTGAAATAGCAAACACGATTTTTGGCATTCAGTCTGTTCATCTGACCACCGGACCCTGGAAACAGGTGCTGGAACCCTATGGAAAGCAATTAGAGCTCCCATCCAGAGTATGAGCTTTTGCCAAAGTCAAAAGGAAGAAAGAGGTGATGAGGTTACCAGCTCAGGGAATTTTACTCTGAGGCCCTCTCCTTCAGTATCATGCCAGAAATGCATTCAGTGAGGGAATTCTGCCGTTTATAATGTGTCACTTTATCTTTGGGAAAGCAGAGCTAAGTGAAGTTACGGTTATGTGTACCATTTCATTTCTCCAAGACCAGCATTTACTAAGCGTGGTACTGAGATTACACTTGATTTCCCCTCAACTTTCTTTTTTGTTTTTACGTGTAAGTCTTGGGGAAAATAATATTCGTTTGGACAGCAAATGATTTAAATGAACTAGATCTTGTCTGGGTGTAGGTATTTCTACGAGACCAACTTTATTATTAGTTCTTATCACGGTTATTGCAACATTTAGCTATCTGCAGACTAGATTTCAAAGAACAGATGGGTCACAACTCTAATCTAAAAAGGGAGGCAGTACAGAAGAGCAGAAAGAGCACTGATTTTGGAATCCCATTTCTCTCATTGACTAGCTGCATATCCAGGAGCAAGTTACTCCAACCATCAAAGCTTTAATTTATTCATCTGTAAAGTAAAGCTAATAGCTTTGTTTGCTGAAGGCTTTAAATAAATTACTATGTATAAAGACTTTGGCACAGTTTTTGGCACACAGCAGGTGCCCATTGCATGTTAAGTCCTGTTTGTTATTTTATAGACATGCTTTTCTGAGAGAGCTTAGAGATAAGATGTGGTCCAATAACCGGGTATTACATACTAGACTGAATCAGAGCCAGCTAATTGTATCTTTGCTAGTTTGATTTCAGAGAATAAGCAACATAACTTTTTGGGCTTATTTGAATTTTTGGTCAGGTTCTGCATAGACAAACCCAAGTAAAGAGGTAAACAAAAATCCTAATAATTTAATGCTAGCACCATATCAGAATACATTGAGTGTTAAAAACAAATTCCTTTTCCATCAAAAACTGCATTGGCCAGTTGGCTTCCCAGCTCAGTGCTGTGATGTTAACTACTCCAGCACACCTGGTATTGTTTGCCACAGTCATCCTCTAGTCTATTGCTTGCTCCCAGCCTGTGCCCACTTAGATCTAGTTCCTGTCTAGTTTCTGACATCAGCTCTAGTTTTCCTTCCTAGTTTTGCTTATCCATTGGCAAGGTCTCAATGGAATGTTTGTGTCTCAACTCGTATGTTGAAACCTAATCCCCAAGTGGTGGTAGTAAGTAGTGAGATCTCTGGGAGGTGATTAGGTCATGTGGGCTCCACCCTCATGAATGATATTACTGCCTGGATAAAAGAGGCCCGAGGGAGCTTGTTTGCTCCTTTCCACCACATGAGGACACAGCAAGAAGGTGCCATCTATAAAGCAGAGAGCAAGCCCATGGCACACTCCAAATCTGGTGGCACCTTGATCTTTAGACTTCCCAGCTTTCAGAACTGGGGGAAATAAATTTCTGTTGTTTAAATTACCCAGTCTAAGATATTTTGCTTGTTTTTGCCCGAATACATTAAGACATCTATCTTCTGACCTTCTTGCTCTTTCTCAAGCTCACTGCAGACTACTTTCCCAGGCAGACCACCTGACCTCACATAAAAGAAAATTCACTCAGGAAAAGCAAAATAGCAAAAGGTAGCTCCCAAATAATTGAGAACTAGTTTGTGAGTATACTGTTAACTCAATAGAAAAGTTTCTCACTGAAGTGATTTATCTTTTAATGAAAGCAAAATCACAGATTTTTATGTGGAGCATCTCGCTGAAGAAATAGAAAGGTGTATGTACCAGCTAATGCTAGGTAAGACATGGAATCATTTTGGGGCTTCTCAAAGCCTTCTTATCCTGAAGATCACCATGACACTTACAGGGCAGTTTTCAAGCACACAAAGTCACCTTGTCTCGTGTCACAGCTGATTTCAACTGCCTGTAGATGGATCTTTAATGTTAAAAGAAGTCCAGTGACCTACACTTAACTCATGGGGAGATTTGAGCCCAACATATGAAATCCTGGTGTTTAACTGTAAGGGGAAGATAAGAAAGCTTTTTAATATTTTTTTTGGAAAAAGATTACCTAAATATCACTGAAAACCTAACTCCCAATATCCAACTGAACAATTTTAGTTTAACCCATACCTTACACAATTATATTGTAGCAAGCTTATTCAATTTGTAGACTTATCTCTTATCTTGCTGTTATCTTGCTAACATGAAATCTCTAGTATATCTACCTACCTGCAAGGCTCAGAACAAAACACTGCAGATGGACAGATTTGCAAAAGACCAGAACACAGGAACCTACTTTGGTATTTAACAAAGTAAAGGATGAGGTGGACTCCTGTTCAGATTCTCCAAAAGCCTGATTCTGAGGTTGCTTATAGCCTGACCTTTTTTCCCCATGATTTTTTAGATATGCAGCCTCTGATATTTATATAGAACTTATTTCTACTGTGATCAGAACACAAAAGAAGAATGTAGGAGGAAAAGTACAAGAGGTAGCATTATTCTTCTGATTGCTGTTCATATTATATCACTTTGAGTGCAAAAAAGCATTATTTTTGAGTCATCTTGGACATGAAATTTGCAGGAAATAAAGTATCTGTGTCAGGGTCTTCACAGTTTTCTTTCTGAAAACCTCTCCACTTATGGATTTTCCGTCTTCCTCTCCGACCTACCTAGATGATCAACCTTGGCCCCGGCACTGAATCCCTCCTGTCCTCGGGCAAGAGTGACGTACGGTGTTCTAGTTCACTCTTTAGGATTCTGAACCAAGTCATCCTTGCTGTGTGTCATCCATCCCATGAACTTGTACTTAAATTTAAATAACATAACTTTTGCCTTTTTCTCAAAGGCTCAACGTAGACCCTAATTCTGAAAATAACTGGATTCCTGTATTGTTGCTATATGAATACACCATCTTCCCTGCTCCATGGCCTGGTCAGGTTCAGTACCTGTCTAAGCCTCGGGAGTGGCCTTATCTAGACAGTCCTCTCCTCTCCTCATCCCTCCTTAGCCTTCATCTCCCTTTAGCCATTGCAGTGACACAGATTTCTGATGCCAATTGCCTTCTGGAATTCAAATGTTTTGGTTCTAGATTTCCGATTCTCTGCCTACCTACCCAGACACCACATCTCTACTCATTTCCCATCTCGGCTTCTCTGAGTCTGCACAATCCTGCAGGTGGCCTTTTCATGCTTGTCTTTGTCATGAGATGTTAAGTGTAAGAATCAGTTGAAAGATCTCCAAATGAATGTCACATGCTCAGGTGTTTATTTTTGTTCCCTTGGTGTAGTCTTTTGCTGAGCTTACATTAGTACCTGTCTTTTCTTCAACTGCAATATAAGATTCCTGTACCCCCGCCCCCAGCTCCCTTAATACATTTTGGTTTGGAAACTCCCATTCATAGGTGTTGGCTTAAGCTGTAGGTTTCTATTTCCTGTTTTGTTTTGTTTCTTTAAAAAAATCAAGAAATGCATCACTTTTTAGCATAGGCAGCATCAGTTCAGGAGTTTGAAGGCCTTCTGCTATTTGATTTTTGAGGGATGGTGCCACAAAGGTAAAGCTTAAAATATTCTAAATGGCCAAAGAGATATCATCTGGGTTCCAACAATTTTGGGTAGAATTTTGGGTAAGAGCCCAGTCAAGATAAATATACTTTAATGAAAAGTTTGCTTTATTAGCAAGGAAGTAACTTTGCTCTAGTCTCGCCCCTTCTACATAAGTTTACGGTGCTAGTGTTTCACTCTTCAAAAAATCAAATAATTTTATTTATCCTGTTTGCACATCCATGTTTATGTTAGTTAGTTTTTGTTTGTTAAGGCATATCTAAGTTGTTCATACAATGTGCTCATAGCAGCATTGTTTGTCTTAATAATAATACTTATCAGATTATAGACAGATGTTTTCCTCATTTGATCCTTATAGTAAACCAAGGAGAAAGGTAAGGAAACATTTTATTATTCCCAGTTTACAGTGGAGGAGGCAGAAGATCAGAGAATTTAATAAAATGTATAAAGTCCCATAGCTAGTAAGAAGCAGAATCCAGGTATTTCACTAAATCCTTTTTTCCACCAATCATTTCTTAAGGATTTTTACTCAAAAAAATCTGGGAAACAGAGTCAGGCAAATTCTTGGTGCTGGGGGTCTGGAATATAGTTTGAAAGGTCTGTTGCAAATGTGAAATTTCTTTGATGTTTTATGTTTTATTTAAAAAATCAGGCAAAATTTGCATTCCATCCATAATATATCAGTGCATGTTTTAATATAAACAGTGTTTCCAACTACTCTGCCTCCCATTTAATTTTTTTAATTAAACTTTTTTGAGATAATAAAAAAAGAGATTCACATGCAGCTTTTAGAAATAATACAGAGATCTCTGTGAACCCTCTAGTTTCTCTATAGCACAATATCAAAATCAGGATGTTGACATTAATATAGTTAAGATACAGAATTCCTACCATCACAAGGATCACACATGTTGTATTTTTGTAGCCACACCCCTTTCCTCCTGTCCCCACCCCCTCCTTAACCCTGGAAACCACGAATCTGTTCTTCATTTCTATACTTTTGCCCTTTCAAGAGGGTTACATAAATAGAATTATAGAGTATGTAACTTTTGGTATTGGCTGTTTTCATTCAGCACAAGTCACTGGAGAATCATCCAGGTTGGTGCATGTATCAATAACTCATTCCTTCTTATTGCTGAACAATATTTCATGAAATAGATGTATCATGGTTTATTCACCCATTGAAGGACATCTGGGTTGTTTCTAGTTTTCAGTTATTATGAATAAAGCTGCTATAAATACTTGTGTATGGGTTTTTGTGTAAACATAACTCTTTCATTTTTCTGGGATAAATGCCCAGGAATGCAATTGGTGGAGCATATGGTAGTTGTATGTTAAATTTTTTAAGAAAACACCAAACTTTCTTCCAGAGCAGCTACACTATTTTACTTTCCCATCAGCAATGTAGGAGTGATTCAGCCTCCCCACATCCTCGCCATCATTTGGTGTGGCGGTATTTTTTATTTTAGCCGTTTTGATAAGTGTGTAGCCATATCTCATTGTGGCTTTAATTTGCATTTCCCTAATGGCTAGTGATGTTGAACATCTTTTTAGGTGTTTATTTAACATCTATATATCTTCAGTGAAATGTGTACTCATTTTTTTTGTCTATTTTCTAATTTGAATAGTTTGCTCATTTACTGATGAGTATTGAGAGTCCTTTATACATTCTAGATACCAGTCCTGTGCCTAATATATAGTTTCTCCTACTCTGTAACATGTCTTTTCACCCTTTGCACAGGGTCTATTGCAAAGAAGAAGTTTTTAATTCTGATGAAGTCCAATTCATTGATTTTTATTTTTTTAATGTATCATGCTTTTGGTGACAAGTCTAAGAACTCTGCCTAGCCCTTGATCATAAAGATGTTTTTCTCTGAAAGTTTTATAGTTTTGCATTTTACATTTAAATCTACGATCCATTTTGAATTAATTTTTATATAACGTGTTTGACTTAGGTTGACATTCATTTTTTTCTTTTTTGCCAATGCATGTCCAACTACTACAAAACTTTCTGACACCACCCCGACTGGGAGTGGGAGGGGCTCCTTGTTGCGGCTGGGTAGGTGTGGAAGTCCAGACTTTCACACCTGGAGTGGAGGGTGGGGACTCTACTGGCCAGGAGATATGAAAATCTCCACTCTTTACTTGGCCTTTTCTGATAAAAGAAAAGATGTGATGCCTCATTAGCCACATAACTGTAGAAGTCTAGGTTCTGTTCTTGACCTTTCCTGTCATGGGTGGGGTTGTAGGCAGTTTTTTCTGTGGTATTTGACTGGAGTAGAGTGGTTATTGTCTAAAAGTTTTCTGTCTTCCTCTTCTGCCTATTTCTCGGTCCTTTGGCTACAGAAAACAGGTTTTGTCAGAGCTTCCTTTGGCCGTGTCCTTTGGCATTTCCAGGTTGCTGGGTTTTTCAACTCCAAGTCTGGGATATATAAGACAAAAAGAATACCCAGGGAACTTGTGACCAAGCCGTCCCTCACATCTTGAGGTCCCTAACAGTCTGTTCTTCTCTCCAACTTTTAGAGTCAGTTTGTTTCATATGTAATATGCAGGGTTTTTAGTTGTATTTTTCTGGAAAAATAGAGACAAACATTTCTGTTCCATTTTTCCCAGAAGAGGATTTCCCCCAATTTGATTTTTAAGTAAAACTTGATGGTCTAGAAAATCTGTCATGTTTATTATGGCAGGCAAACTGTATCATTTTAATATGCACTTCAAAGTCCATAGCACAAGGCTATAGGGAGGGCAGATGCTTCAATAAATTACAGAATTTTCATGTTGATGATTAACAAAAGAGAAAAAACTGATCTTCATCAGTTGTGTAATCAGCCCACATAATGACCCCTAGTGGAGAGAATATAACTGATACCATTTTTCCCTGCGTCTTGTTTCATATTTCTCTAGACTTACAGCAACTCATTTTCTAGTGTTTTCTCTCTATCCCACTCAACTGGTTGTTCTGCTGTCTCCAGCTTACCTGACTGTATGACAAAGCCACAGCCATTCTGAACTACAGGCTTCTGTCAGTCTACAAATATTTATTGAGTGCCCCCAGGGGTAGAGATTGTCTGGGTGCTTAGCAGGCTAGCAGCAGCCAGTGCCCTCATGGCCCTCAGCCTCCCCAGGGCAGGGACTGTCAGACAACTGAAGAGTGCTCAGGTGTTACAGGCTTTGAAAAAATGCCCTGGAAATGTCTTTCTTCAACAAAGTTCTTTTGAAGCTTGGTCTGAGTATTATCTTAAGAAAATAAAATCAATCAATCAATCAATCAATCAATCAATCAATCCCCCATTTCATTGATGCGGAATCTCTTTTTGACATGGAAATGGAAGAAAAAACAGAATAAGGCATCATTTATGTGGGCTCTGCCACAAAACATCAGTTTTTTTCATGAAGTTTTTCCTTAAAAACAGAAGTTAGGTCTTTTTCATGCATGTTTCCCCAGTGCCTAGCATGGTACCTGCCATACAGTAAGGGCCAAAATCCATTTATGTCATACTATTCCACAATCATGTGTTAAACTCTGTGTAGATCTTGAAATGAGAATGTCCAGGGAACCCAATTTTGCAAATCCAAAAGCAAAATTAAACATTGCAAAAAAAAAAAAAAAAGAAAGAAAGAAAGAAAAGAAAGAGAGACCAAAGATCATTAAAATCCATACATTTCATAAGATAATCATGTGACTCTGGCAGCTCTGTAGACACAGAGTGATTCCAAAAAATGAAGGCCCTCAAAGACATCGAAGATTCAGAGATTGATAAAGACTCTCTTTGTGACCAAACTTTAGTAAAGCTCCTCTGAGCCCTCTTGTGGATTAGGCCTTGACCTTGCTTCCATCCCAACCCTGATGTCTGATCCCCCTTGCCTGCCTTCAGCAACTATCTTGTTAGGTCAGTATGGAGAGAATCCCCCTATCTTTGATGTCTCCTCTGAGTAAATTTCCATCTATTGACCTCACTCCCTACTCCCTGCAAACTGGTCCTGGGCTATAAATCCCCACTTGCTATATTTGAAGTTGAGCTCATTTTCTTTCCCTGTCATGATAGTCTTGACGCCATTTTAACTAGTGTCAGAATAATTTTTTCTTTAGCAGAATCTAAATCTAGAGGATTAGAGAGGCAGCTTCTTTTCTCCTTTTCTCTATCATTACATTTCTTCCTTTTACCTCTTAAGAGTTAGAAAAACAAAGGAGATAAGCCTCTCCCTCACAGACAGGCAGAGCTGCTGATTGATACCCCAGATCTGTCCTGTACAGCTTCACACCACGTGAAACCTGACCATCGTGTCAGGAAGAACGGGACATTAGGACTCTTGGGCACACAGATTTTAGAGGCTTCTTCATTCTTCCTAACCTCTTAGGATTCTTCTGTACTTCTGGGAAGATGGAATTGGGAAGTATATTTTTACACTTGAAAGGCCTGTATCCTGAGTTAGACTCTAAATAGGGTGAGGGAATAATCACCTTGAAAGACAGGGGTAAGGAGGGTTGTGGAAGGTGGGAGCTGTTTACTTTTATTTCCCTGGAAGCAGAGGCAGTGAGAGGCTGGAGCCTTGCTGTGATATAGAAACTGTCTGCAAAGGATGTCCTCTGACCCTTTCCTTGCTGGTGTGCAAGTTCACCTGGAATTGGGGCACCTGGGATTTGCTTCACCCCTTCATTCCCTTTGGCCTTCTTCAGTTGTGACCGAACACTGGAGTAAAGTGTGACATTTCTGACGTGGCGGAGACAACTCCCATGCTGTTAAATAGGCTAACTCAGCTCACTTATATTGGGCAATGTCTTGTTGATGACTGAAGTGATAAATTTAGAAGTGGAGAAATGAGATGGGGTTTCTCCAGTGTCTGCTTGCCTGTTATAAAAGCTTTTGCTGACTACACAATTTTGCTGCTAGAAAAGACCTTTGAGATCAACTCGGTCAACTCCTCCCTTATTTCATAGATGGGTGGAAAGGATTTTAGAGAGGTGAAACAATATGACTTTGATCTCCCAGCTAAAAATTAATAGCTGGGGAGGATGGAGAATCTACATCTTCTTACTTCCAGCTTTTTCTTCTTCATCCCTATGCATAAAAGTCTTGAGTTCACTGACTGCAATTAGTCTTGGGAGGTGATCTGGGGATGGGAATACCTTGTTCTAGATACAACTCCCAGAATATTATGCTAACTCTGGTCCAGAAGGGAGGGTGGTCAACAAACAAGTCACCAGAAATGCCTTGTGAAGACCTCCCTGTTTCCAGTCATTCTCATTTGGTACAGCATGAGTGAAATTTTGTTAGATGAATAAACTATATTGGCAATTGGTAGACTATATTGGCAATTGGTAGACTATATTGGCAATTGGTAGACTATATTGGTAGACTATTAAAGCTTAAGATCTAATGCCAATCATCTGACAGAGAAGCAGATACAAGCAGACATAGGAGGCCATGGAGAGTACATGGTCCTGCCTTAAGGGAAATCTTCTACCTGCCTCTCTCTTCAAAGCCTACTGCTTAGTCAGCTGGGGTATGAACAGTAGGGGGATTCAGAATGAAAAAAACAAACAACCCCCCCCCCAAAAAAAAAACAGTGGAGAGCTGCAAGGAGCTCAGCAGCCAAGATATAAACAAACAGAAACAGATGTTTATGCAATGGGATATGAAAGTCAACACATCTGAAATATACCATAAACAAGCAGAAATTTAACTTTCTGAACAGGTATGTAAAATATCACCTCTTCACCTAAGTGTAAATTCCCATCTTCTCACAGATCTTGATTGTTCTGTACAGCTCAGATCAAGAGAATAAAGGACGAGTTATCTATAATATTGGTGTATCAAACTAAGGAAAATCTCTACGGTGTTTGTGGTGGTCTTTTTACCTTCTCTTACACTAATTTCATTCATTCCTTCATTCTTTCATTTTTTCATTCATTCCTTTTAAATCCAACTTTCCAGGTATTGTAGCCTATTTAAAAATATTTCTAAAGTAAGGAAAAAAAAAAAAAAACATACCTAAAATTGAGACTAATTGTAAGAAAAAAAATAAAGTAAGGAAATGCATGAATGTACTTGTATTTTTTTCTCATGACAACAACCTAAAGAAATAGATATTATTGTAATACTGCAGATGGAAAAACTAAAGCTATGAGATTTTAATCACTTGTCCAAGGTCAGGTATTATATCTAAGTCTGTTTATCAGTCATCAAAGCATTATACACATCACATGTATGCCTTTATATTTCTAGAGGCCTGGGGAGGAGAAGGTTAGAAAGTAGTAGGATAGAAAATAAGTGATAATATTGTCCTTATAAAGGGTAGTTTCATTTTTCTGTGAACGAGATCCCCAACATGTATATTATTAAAAAGTCTAAGTAAGAGACCAATAGTTCCACAAAATACCAAGTAGAACAAGGGCCTCTGCTGATGATTTCCTTAAACTTGCCTGGAGCTTGCAGTTGGGAAGAAGGAAATGCTTGCATCCCAAGGCACACAGTGACTTACTGCAGATGGTTTCAGATATTTCCTAGGTTGGGAAACTTAAGAGAAAAATGAAATATTAATATGAGGGCTGAATGAGAACATTAAAAAATGCTCAGTAGCCCTGGTCAATCCCTGGACACTTGCTTCCATACTTCTGACTTGCAACCAACCTTTCCTTTCTACCACTTTAGCTGATTGTTTATTACTTATCTTTGCTCCTTCTGAAATAAATATTGTTGCTGCCTTCTGAAATAAGAATGCTTCAATCCAGGGATCACAGAACTTTTGTATCAATAGGATCCATTTCTCGGTGATTTCATCTTTATTATTTTTCTAGAGGTAGCTCCCAAAGTATTGTGATTACTACCCCTTTTCCTTCCTGATACTTCTAAAACATATTTTCCTTTACTTTTTCTTGTTCTCAAAAACTACATAACCCATCTCTTTGTTTTGCGCCATTCCTAAAGGTCACTATATTTTTACATACTCTCTTACCCACTTATTCCATTTCTCCCCATTGCATCAAACACTCTTTTAAATTAATGAACATTTTTTTCAAGTTCAACATAACTACTCAATATCTGAAAGTTTGCTTCGGGGGAGATTAGCAGCCCCAGGAGGGAGACAGGTTAATTTGGTGTCTTTTGGATACTCAAAATGGAATGGAATTTTTTTCACTTTTCTCATTTTTACAACTTGCTTAAAAAAATTATAAAACACTTTATTTACTTTATTAACTATAGTACATTAACCTTGCAAATATGCTAATAACTAAAAATCTGCTGCCTCGGCAACTTCCCTGAATATAAAAATTATCTCTGTTCATCAGAAAGATTTTAATTACATATTATTACTTCCTAAAAGCACCTTCTGTTCCACATTGAAGCAGTCTTCAAAATGCAAGTACTCTTTGGTAAAAGCTGCATGAGAAGCAGAGCAGAACCCAGAGCAGGGGTCAGGTTCAACCGCACATTTCTATCTGCTGACCTCTCTGGCTCTCTGATCATTCAGGTCAGTGGTCATTGACCCTTAGCCGGGCACAAACAAGGAGTTTTATTCTTTGAGTGCCATTAAGAACCTGGATCTACTGGTGGGTTCTCACGTAAGGAGATTACTAGCAGATGTCTAGGATAAGATCACGCTATTTCAAGCAATGCAAAGGTTAGGGTTTATACTTCCTGGCTGAGGTGAAAACCAGCCAAATGAAATCAAATGCTCACAGACTTCTCCCAAAGCTGAGAAATGAATGATGTTATCTGGTATGATATTACATGGTCTTTTAACAAAACAAATCCAGATTCAATCATTTAAGCAATACTTTCTGAAATCAGGATAACCTCTTAGCACAGCTTGCTAAGTTTTGAGGTGGGGAGAGGGGCCTTTTTATTTTCTTTCTGGTAAAGACTTTTACCTACATCAATCTCCCACTGGCACGGCTGTGATGGAAGGTACAGGAAATGGCCCCACAGTCAGCTCAATTATTCAGGGCCTGACTGTGGCTTTGGCTGAGTGATGATGAACTGCACCTCTCAGCAGCTGCTTTGCTCAGAGTAAATCCCTAGATAGCTTTATTTTTAAATTAGGGACAAGATCCTAAAAGACAGCATTGTGTTCCTATTTCCATGATCCTTATAATTCAAAGAGATGGCGGTATTCGTAACTGCCCTGAAAGGAGTTTGGAATGAATTAAATTTGACCAGCTTAGATAATAGCAATCATTTATTTAGTGCTTTCTATGTGCCAGCCACTCTGCTAAACTCCGTATGTGCATCATCTCATTTAATCTCATGACAATCCACCAAGGTAGAGGTTCAATGATTGTTTGAGGTTGTAAAACTGGCAGAGGGAAAACTCAGACCTAATGGACTCAAGTCTCTAATCTTAACACTATCTACACTATCTCTGGGAATAGGTAAAGAGAGGTGAATTACCTATTCTAAGAGAGATGATGCTTCCCTACTTCCTGTACGATAGTCCACACGGCACTTGAAAAATTCTGCTTCCCTCCACCCTCCACCTTCACTGCATTGCTGGATGCCGGGTTGTCAATAGGACATTCTAAACTTAGCTTCCTGAAATCTAGAAATTAAATGCCAACATGATCCATTCAGAGTCATGTTTCCATACACCTGGGCTTGTTTTGCCCCAAGGGAAAAAGTTGCAGGTGACCTTTCTTTCTTGTGCTTGCTCGACTCATAAATACGCAGTCTATAGTTAAAGCAGCTCAAGCATACCAGCTGAGAGAGGATATCAGTGCTTCATAACAGGCCCAGAGTTCTGCCGGCCAACACTTTGTTTTTCACTGTAACTTCAGAGGGCTGGTTTGGGTTGATTGTATGTGTATACAAATATATGTGGTGTGTATGTATGAATGAATGTGAGTGATCTGCGATGTGAACAGTTGGCATTTCCTTTGCTTATTTATTTTTTATGAATCTGAAAGTGCTACAAAACAGGTGTTTGTTTTTTTTCCCCCAATCTCTTGATTTCTACAGAAACCCCAGGCTGCAAGAGGCAGACTGTGATACGGATTGAAATTAACAGAATCTCTTCAGTGGCCAAATCTGGGATTAAAAAATTGGGTGTGGTACAATCATTTATTCCTAAAAAAGGAAAATGTCTCTCTTTCAGATATATATATATATGTATACACATACATGTTTTTACATATATATATTTATTTATACATACATATATGTATATATATATACGCACACACATATGTATATATGTGAGAGTACTTCAAAGAGTTCATGGAAAAATTTAGTTAAAAGATAACGTAAGTCCTCCCATAAACTTTTTGAAGGAAGACCCTTGTGTGTGTGTATGAATAGGTTGTTTGCTTCAATCTAAAAATTCAATGATTCTTGAAAAATGCAAACTCCTCAGCAAGGTTTATGTGATATTTTATAACGTATCGCTTGTAAATTATTTGAAGGAAGGAGAATAGCACAGTGACCTAAAGCATGGGTCCTAGAGACTAACTTGGTTTAGATCCCAACTTCACCACTTGCTGGGTGTGAGACCTTATAAAATTTAGCCTAAGCCTCTGGTCCTTATCTGAAAATTAGAGATAATAATAGTTATTTGTAGGGCCATTGTAGGTTATTATTATTATTGTGATAAAAAAACCCATAACATAATATCTACCCTCAACAAATTTTAAGTGCACAGTGCAGTATTAACTATAGACATATTGTTGTATGGCAAATCTCTAGAACATTTTCATCCTGTGTGATCGAGACTCTATACCACTGGAGAACAACTCCCCATTTCCCCCTCCCCACTGCCTCTGGCAACCACATTTATACTTTTTGTTTCTGTGAATTTGACTACTTTAGATATACCTCATCTAAGTAGAATCAAGCAGTATTTGTTTTTCTGTGATTGGTTTATTTCACTTAGCATAGTGTCCTCAAGGTTCAATCATCTCGTAGCATATAAAAGAATTTCCTTCTTTTTCTATGACTGAATAATAGTCTATGTATATGCAACATTTTCTTTATATATTCATCTGACAATGGACATTTAGGCTGTTTTCATCTCCTGGCTATTATGAATAGTGCTGCAATTAACACGACAGTGCAGATAACCCTTTGAGATCCTGATTTCAATTATTTTGGATAAATACTGAGAAATGGGATTCTGGCATAATATGGCAGTTCTAGTTTTAATTTTTTGAGGAATCTTCATAGTGGCTACACCATTTTACATACCTAACAACAGTTTACAAAGGTTCCAATTTCTCCACATCCTCTCCAACACTTGTCATATTCTTCTTTTTTTTTTTTAATAACGACCATCCTAACAGGTGTGAAATATCTCATTGTGGCTTCGATTTTCATTTCCCTGGTGATTAGTGATGATGTTGAGCATTTTTCGTATACCTGTTAGCTATTTGTATATTTTCTTTAGAGAAATGTCTATTCAAGTCCTTTGTGCTTTTTTTTAAATCAAGTTTTATATTACTGAGTTTTTTTTTGTTTTTGTTCTTTCTATTGAATTTAATATTCTCAGATACTGAGTAGTTATGTTATTTATATTATTTAATATAAATAAGATTTGGTAAGATTTGTTTTGTGACCTAACATATGATCAATCCTGGATAATGTTCCATGTGCACTTGAAAAGAATGTGTAGTGTATTTTGCTGTTGTTGGGTGGAATGTTCTGTGTAGGTCTGTTGGGCCCATTTGAACTATAGCGTTATTCAAGCCCTCTGTTTCCTTATTGATCTTCTGTCTGGATGATCTATCCATTACTGTAAGTAGGGTTTTGAAATATCCTACTATTACTGTGTTGCGGACTATTTCTCTCTCCAGTTTTATCAATATTTGCTTTGTATATTTCGGTGCTCTGGTGTTGGGTGTATATATGTATTCATAATTGTTGTATCTTCCTGGTAAATTGACACTTTTACCACTATATAATGCACTTCTTTGTTTCTTTTAAGAGTTTTTTTTTTTAATTTAAAGTCTATCTTAACTGCTCTCTTTTAGTTACCATTTGCATGTAATATCTTTTTCCATGCTTCCACTTTCAGCCTATGTGTGTCCTTAAATCTAAACAAAGTCTCCAGTAGATAGCATATAGTTGGATTCTGTTTATTTATCCATACATCCATCTACTCTGTCTTTTGATTAGTGAGTTTGATCCATTAACTTTAAAAGTAATTATTGATAGGAAAGGATTATTGCCATTTTGTCAACTGTTTTCTGTTGCCTGTGCTTTTGGGGTCACATTCATGAAGTCTGAGAAGGAACTCTTATACACTGTTGGTGGGACTGCAAAATGGTGCAGCCTTTATGGTAAATGGTATGGAGGTTCCTCAAACAATTACGGATAGATCTACCATATGACCCAGCTATTTCACTGCTGGGAATATACCCAGAGGAATGGAATTCATCATGCTGAAGGGATACCTGTACTCCCATGTTTATTGCAGCACTATTTACAATAGCCAAGAGTTGGAACCAGCCCAAATGTCCATCATCAGATGAGTGGATAAAGAAACTGTGGCATATCTACACAATGGGATACTACTCTGCTATGAAAAGAATGAAATACTACCATTCACAACAACATGGATAGACTTAGAGAAAACTATACTAAGTGAAACAAATCAGGAACAGAAAGAGAAATACCACATGTTCTCACTTATTTGTGGGAGTTAAAAATAAATAAATAAATATACAAACAAATAAAGGTTGGGGAAGGAAGAAGACACAACAATCACAATAATTCCTTGAACTTTTTAAGACAAGTGAACAGATATGATGTAGTGGGGTGTGGGGGGGGGGAAGAGGGGAAAAGAAGAATGGGTAAAGGGGTATGAAAATCAACTACAATGTATATTGAAAAGTTAAAAAAAAAAAAACCTTTTTTCTCCTCTCTTTCCTCTTTTTCTAAAATTTCCATAATGCCTATACTGCTTGATAGTGTCCCATAAGTCTCTTAGGTTCTTTTCACTATTTTTCATTCTTTCTTCTTTTTGTTCCCCTGACTAGATCATTTAAAATGACCAGTCTTGGAATTCATAGATTCTTTCTTCTGCTTGATCAAGTCTGCTGTTAAACACCTCCAGTGGATTTTTCAATTCAGTTATTGTATTCTCTACCTCCAAAATTCCTATTTAGTTTTTACTATTTTCTATCTCTTTGTTGATATTCTCATTTTGATCATGAGTCATCTAATTGAGCTCACAGGACATCTTTATGATGAGTATTTTGAATGGTTTGTCAGGTAATTGATATACTTCCATTTCTTTGGAATTGATTTCTGGAGATTTATTTTGATCTTTTGTTTGGGCCATGTTTCTCTGTTTCTTTGTGTGTCCTCATAACTTTGTGTTGTGCTTCATGCACTTGAAAAAGGCAGCCACCTCTCCCGTTCTTTATAGGCTGGCTTTGCTAGGGAAAGATCCTCACCAGTCAGTTAAAATGAAGATTCAAGGGGCCTCTGAAATATTTTTGGAGGGAAGTGACATCTCTATGCTTATGAGTGCAATTTCTCACATAGAGAGTTATGTTGGGTTTCTTTTTCAGGAACTTGTCACCTGTTACTTTCTCTGGTGTCTATCTGTGGCATTGCGAGATCTCTGTTTCTATAGCAGCAAGTCATTGGCTCTCCTTTTTTCTCAGCAGCTACCAGATATCTAAAGTATGTTGACTCCCTATCAGCACTCTGAGACAGGCAAGACAGCTATCAGTCCCATGGGAAGCCCTCTGAAAAGCTTGAACACTGCATACACATTTCATTCCTCTCTCTCCCTCCCAAGGGAGAAGCCTCAATTTGTATCCTTTCTCCTGACCATGCTGAACTGCAGCAAGCTTTCTGCCTCACTTCTGTGTTCTCAGTGGGTCCCAAGATATTCAAACTATGCCATTTCCATATGCACTGCAGGTGAGATAAGACAGAAAACAGCCCTTTGGGCAGCTCTCCAAAAAGCTAGAGTGTTGGAAGTACACTCCACTCCTCTCTTTCCTCACTAGATGGAGAAGTTGTAAGCCAGTGTGTTCTCTCCTGGTGATAAGCTGTGTTGGCTTGAGGAAAAGGCTGATGCAGGTAAAGTGAAATTGCTCTTCTTATCCATTTCAGTGTGACTATTTTCAGCTTTGTGCTCACCTGGAGTACTGCAACTTCCTAACTAAATTCCAGAAATCTCATAAAGGTATTTAGGTCCAACTGTTGTTGTGAAATCAGTGTTTCTGTGGGGAACAAGGGCTGAGATTTCCTATTCTGTCACTTTGCTTAGGTTGCTCCTCTGTAAGTCTTCATCAAGATAATCTATGGGAGGTGCTTAGCATATTTTCTGATATATAGTGTATACTTAGTATATCCCCTTGGGAATTACTATTATCACAATTATCTTCCACTTTACTGAAAATTTATACCATTCCCTGAACACATCATGTTTCCATTTTTTAAACTGTCCCTTCTGCCTAAAATGGCTTTTCCTTTCCTTTCTGCCCAGTGAATTCCTACTTAGCTTTCTAAGGCAAGCCTCAATGTCATCTTCATTGTGAATTACCAGAGAAAAACTTTCCCTTCTAAAATGTTCATAGTACTTTCTTCATTTTTACATTAAAACATGTATAACATTTTTTTAAAAAGATAGGTTTTAGCATTATGTATCTCCAAACTTCTTCAGGAGAGGGGAACTACCTAAATTGATCTGTGTTTCTACTCATGACACCTGTCTTTTCTGTTTTATTGTCCAGCACTTAGCAAGGTAATCAGCATGAGGTGCTCATTAAGTGTTTACTGGTTGGATTATGTAGGGCAGCCATGCTACCTTAAATCTGAATCCCTAGGAATCTGATCCATATTCACATTAGCAAGAGATACTAAAGGTTTTTATTTGCTTGTTTGTTTTTTCCTAATCTGAGTTTTTTGGCCTTGACTGAACTTTTCAGCTGGAATTAAATGGTGAGCTTTTTGGCTCTGTTATCACCATCTGTGCAGACTTATTCTTATGACCTTAGGCCCCTTCCATGGCTGTGATCCAAATTTCTTTATTTGAATTAGAACTTTATCCATACTTATAGTTTCCATTTTCAACTTCTCTTCTGGTTCTCTAGTCTTTCTTCTACATGTACCTTTCATTAAATTTGACAATTGCCAATGGACCTGTTTTGCAGACCTCTAGGAGAACAGTGAATGCATAGGGTGACAGAGATTGTTGGATTGAAAGGGATGTTACAGATTGCACAAATTTTGCCTTCTTATTACCAGAGGAGCAAAGCAACTTTATAGTCACTTGGCCACTTAGGGACAGAGAAGACATTGCCTTATTGCGGTTTGGGTGGAAGACACTTTTAAAAGATTATTTCATTGTACATGACCTAGGCTAATAAGGTCGGAAAAAAAGGTGTTGTCCTGAAGAATTCTGTATTAAGTCTCTTATATGGGGGACACAATACCCTTTAAAAATACCTACATTAGAAATTATATTTCACTAAATGTTGTGTCAAATTGAGGTAAAACAGAAACCTTTTTGTTTTAGGCTTTGCAATTAAAATCCTTCTAAAATGTAGAATTCTACTTCTTCTCCCTTAGTATTATATTGCACTTAGACCCAGGCTAGGAAATCTCTTGCACTTCAGCAGATCCTTTTCTGACCTTTCTTCTGCCATGTTCCTTCTCATGAGACAAGGAATTCCTGGAGCCAATGAGACATGCCCTCCCACAGCCAGCACCTGATCCACAAACTTCTAGACCACACTGTAGATGTACGGGACCCTAAAACTCCCTGCCCAAGTGGCTCCTAGCCTGCTGCCAGGTTCTGCCTGGGCTTCTTCTCTGGTTCATTCTTTGGAAGGTGGGCAACATCCTGGGTGCGTGTATTTCTAGACCCAGAGGGTGGACAAGGGACAGCTGTTTGTGGACAATATGGATGCAGCTTGGACATATGGGCTAGGGTGTCCACACATGTATTCACAAAGCTCCTTGTGCTGTGGGACAAAGCCAAGTGTACAAATAGGAGAAGGTTTAGCAATGATCCAGGGTTCAGAATTCATCATCAATGCTACCACACTCCAGCACAGAATTCAAGTATCCCAAAATTCTAAATTCAAATCTGACTTCCCTGCCATTTTGAAGTAATTTGTAAGTTAGAACATAGAATTTCTTTTAGTTTGTTTTATAGCTTTTAAATATATAGATATTAGGTTTTGAGCCTCCCTTTGCACTTTTTTGCTCCAAGACTCACAAATGTTAGGGGAGGGTCTGCCTGCTTTGGTATGCATTAAGTGCTATGAAAAGGCTGTATTTGCTTTGATAATTGCTACTTGTATAACAATAAAAGTATTTAAGAATGATGGATCAGAGATATTGAAAAAGTTTTCGGAGTATAACTAATATGAACTGAACCTGAAACATACCTTTAAGGTCCTTTTTCATTAGACTGTCAGTAATTGGCTCATTTATTTAAAATTTCCCTTTTATTCTAAAAATGGAATGCCACTGATTGAGTGTTCCAGTTAATTGGGTCAATCAACATTTTTCTGAATAATATTATTTATGAATGGATGGAAGATATTGACATGCCTAATGCAGGAAACAGAAAGAAGATGGACTGAATCAATGGAATGGATTTTATAAGGCAAACCAGATGCGTTTAACCTTGCTATATAGGGAGAACTTTAGGTCCAAAGGACAAAACAGTGAAAGACAACTCAATAACATAAATGAGAATTATCGAAGATACAAAAAATAACAGAGAAGGATCACAGTACATCCTAGAGTATATTAAGAAGAAAAATTTGTCAGGGAGTATGCTGAACTGCTACATGAGATGTATGAGAAAATGTAAAAAACAGATACCTGAAGATGAGCAGATACTGCCTCTATGATCAGAAAGGGGAATTCTGTGTTAATCCTAGACATTGCATTTAAAAAAGAATGTAGGCACATCTAGATGACAGTGACTGGGATGGTAAAGGCTCTGATATATTTCTCACACAGAGGGATCAAGGGAACTCTCTGGAACAAATGCTATCCTTAAGTACTTGATGGACTGCCACATACAAGTGGGATTGAACTTCTTTGTAGTTTCAGAGGACATGTGGGCAAAGGACAGGAAATCACAGGGATATGGTTTTGGACCAACGAATATGTAAACAAGTTTCTAGCATTGAGAGCTCACTACAGAGTTCCCCGAGGACAGAAAAAATGTTTGCTGTGTTCACAGCTGGATCACTAGTGAAGTGGTTCTCAAACCGGGATGAACATCTGGTGACGCCTTTTGAAAAACAGGAATACTCAGTTTCCATCACCAGAGATTCAGATTTAGGAGATCTTGTGGTGGTGTGCTCCTCTGAAATTCTGAAATGTTCCATAGGAATGCTGATCTGCATCAGAGGTTGGGAACTACAGTCCTACTGTAAACTACAAGGCTTGGCACATGCCAAAGGTCTATCAGTTTCCTGACTCCAGACCTTGAATGTGCTATTCTCTCTGCCTAGAATGGTATTCTCCAAACTTCTGAAAGTTTTCCTACCTCTTTTCACTCAGATCTAAAATAGGCCCATTTCCCATTACTTTTTCTTGCCTTTCCTTTTTTCTCTTTTTTGTACTTGCTGCTTATCTGAAATTCTATTAGTTTTTCTGTTTATTGGCTTCTTTGTTACAGGTTCCATGAGGACAGTGACTTTGTCTTTTTCCCTGCTGCATATCCCGTGCTTAGGATAAAGTCTGAGAAATCATAAATGCCCCCAAACTGTTTTTTAAATTAATAAACAGATAGATGTATAAATGAATGCTCATTTATTGGTTGACTACTTGATTGACAGACTGAATGGTGGTCCCCTTTATGGGAAAGGTACTCAAGCTGGCTTGCTGACCACTTTTTTTGAGGATGCTTTAGGAGAAATCATGCATCCTATAGAGGATTAATCTCAAAAGTTTCTTCCCAGCCACAACGATTAGATGGGGATGGTGAAGAAGAAGATGAGGGAAGAGTTGGCATAAAAGGAACTAGAGAGCACTAGAGTAAAATGGCCTGCTGAGAAGCTGGCCATGGCGGCTGACTTGTTGAAATATTTACCACTCACTGAAACCACAGATGTGCATTGAGGAATGTGCCTGAGCCTTTGTGATCTGCTGCTGTCTGTGCCTCCCCCTCCTGCCTGCCTCCCATGCATAGCAGCTTGCTGCCTGGCCCTCCCCTCCCAGAAAATCCTTCTTCTTTCCCAGATAGAGGACCAGCCCCACCCCACCTAACCATGGTTATGTATTTCATTCTTCATGGGAAGGACTGTGCTCCTCCTCCCCTCAGCTCTCTGGCCTCTGCTCTGTCCTCCTCTGATACTCCTGCCCTTGCTCACTCTGCTTCAGCCACGTTGGACATCCTGCTCTTCTTTAAACCGAATAGGTGGGGGCCCACCTCAGGGCTTTGCGCTGGCTGTGCTGTCTGCATGGAGAGGTCTTCCTGCAGAAGGCCACTCGGCTCCTTCCCTTCCCTGCTTTGAGTCTTTGCTAAAATCTCAACCTCTCAGAACTGTTGACAACCCTATTTCAAACAGCAACCTTGCTCTTTCCACATACTCCTGAGACCCTTATCCTGCTCTACATTTTTCATTTTTTCATGTACTTGTTACTTGATAATAATATCCTTTCAAATTTTATTTATTGTGTCTGATTGATGATTATCTGCCTTCCCATAACACCTCCTGCAGCTAGAACGTTCATGAGGGCAGTGAAGTATCTTTGTTTTGTTTGAAATTGCATTCTCCATGTGTAGACAAGTGGCTAGCATATAGTACATACTCAGTAAATATTTGCTGAATTACAAAATGAATGGATGATATATCAAAATTAAATAAAACCAAGGAAAACATTTACTAAATAACTTGCATTCCAGTGGAAGAACTTGGGAATCTCTGGTTCTTTTGACTTCAGCTTCCACTTTGCATTCATATTTGCTTCTCTTCTTCAATGATTAATTTATTCAAAAAGCACTTATTTCAGACCACTATGCATAGAACACCTCACTGAGCTCTTGAAGGAGGCAAAAAGAAGACAATCCTAAGTAGCTAACAGTGCAGCTATGAAGAGAACACATTGATAAAAATGTTCCCTTCCCAAAGACTGTGTGTTATGATAAAGTCTTACATTGCATTTTCTTTGCTAAAATGTAAATGTGAGAAACTTAATAGCTTTAATTGCCTAATGAAAATCAGAGATTCGGGGGGGAAGAAGGGGTGCTGTTTTAAAATGTTAAGTGCATATTTTGAATCTCTAGAGATATTTTACAGGATTTGTTAAATTATATCCAAGTGAGATGACCCCCCCGCAGGAGAAGCAGAGACTCTCTCCGCAGAGAGTCCTGCAGAGAGCAAGGTGGGTGAGGGAGGGGTACGCAGGAGTGAGGTGAGAGGAAGAGAAGCATGGATCGGAAGAGTCAGGGAACTTGACCACATTGTGTAGGAATTATACTTGGCAACCAGGAATCCCGGGTCACAGGCCAATGAAAGGAGATGAAGAGAAAACAGGACTCTGAGGGAGTGTTAAGGCATTTTTATTTGCAATGTTAAGGTCAAAGAGAGGAACATAGAGGTAAGGATTTACAGGAGAGAAGACCAATGTCATGAATGTTAGGGTGTTAATGTACCTTCTTTTTCCTGTTTGACTTACGGTTTATTGGGCAGATTTTTGATATCTATGTTTGTGTACTATAGGAAGTTGAACAAAGCTAGTTAGATAACTGTTAGCTATAGTGATGTTCTGTAGAAATCTTGGCTGATTAATGTGGACCCTGAATATAACTAGATAGAGGAGCTGACACTACAGCCTACCAGGAAAACATCTTAATCTTCTATTGCACCAAATGGAGAAATAAATATAATCTATTAACTCAAGAATAAACAGTAGAAAGCAGGGCTGACTAGTCAAAACAAAACAAAACAAAACAAAAAACAAAACCCTAATCCAAAGAGCAAGGAGGAGAGGCATAGATACTTCAAGAGGCAGGAAAGGTCTGTAAGGATTGGTCAGAGCTACAATCTAGGAAAAGCTAAGAAGGTCACGTGGATCTGTATTTGTGACATTATTACATCAATCCTCAATCCTCAGATAGCTGGTATTTGAGCAAATTGTATATTCTGCACAGAATTGGAGTGGGTGAAAAAATGAAGAAATCCCCTCCTTTAGTTTCTTAGTAGTGGCTTTGAAGAGAAAAAACTCTGGATCTACTGAGCAGGCAGGTGAAAATACAGAGAACAGGAGACGTGGTATAGTTTATAAAAAGTCTTGGCAGAGAGTCAAAGAGTATTCTACAGAAGCTGGTCTATAAACCAATTGTATAACCTTAGATAAGTAAATTTCACCTGTTGAATAGGTCTATTATAAATTCCTTTCCTACTCAAAAACACTATGAAATTCCAAGTTTGTTTTATATATAAAAAAATAATATCACGAAAACAGAAAAGATCCCCTCCTGAGATACTTAGGGCTAGTTCTAATAAAAGTGGAAACTTCATGATAACTTCAATGGCCTGAGTGTTTACCTTCCACCCTGCACCCTTTAGTTCCTTGAAATTCTATCTTTTCTTTTAGTCTTTTGTAATTAAGCATAGTTTTATTCCAATGCTCATCTTAAAAATACCAGTATTCCCAGAAGGATAGTGCCAGATACATAATAGGTACACACACTAAATGTTTATTATCCAAGGCTATAAATTGACCATAGTTTTTTTTTTGTTTTTTTTTTGAGTGACACATAAGATAGGTCTTGTGAAGTATTGGGGCCTAGGTGTACAAAATTTAGAAGGGAGAATTTAGAAGGGGTACAGATTAGTTTCATGAGCAGTAGCTTGGGGTGGGACTCTACACCAGCTCATTCATTTTACAGTTGGGTCTGATGATGTAAAGAAAGACAGTGGTAGGCCTTTCTCTGCATGTTGAATTAAGAAAATAACCTCAATGAGTCAAAATTACAGATCTACTTTTGAGAATCAGAATGTAGCCTTTTAACCTGTGCCTCTAAAGCTAAAAGACAAGAATAAACACCTAATAAGCATGTATTATGGGCACAGCGTTGGGTGCTTTCACTTTTATTATCTGAACACCTCCTGTAGGAGGGATACTGGGATATTCAAGAGTAACAATATGGCTGTGATGTGGCTAATTTGCTACTAGGGAAAAGAGAAAATTTTTCTTTGCTAAGATAATCTTCTAATCAGAACATTCCTAGGGAGATCAGATTGGGAAACTCATTCTACAGTAAGTAAAAAAAAAAAAAGAGAGGTATATGAAGGAGGAAACCCCCCTCCAAACAGATGGGACTAGCATTCATTATCCGTACTTCTTAACTTTGGATCACTTAATAACCCACAGTCTGAGGGAACCAGGCACCTGTGTGAATCTTTAGGTTCAAATGGCTTTAAAGTGGAGCAAAGCATTTCGTTAGTGGCCTAGATGCTAACTTTTGCATTTTCCACCTTGAGAGACAAGAGGAGATTAGCAGTGACCTCCACCTCTATGTTCCTCCACCTAACACCCTGATACTGTGGGATTTTGCCTGGCTTGTTTTGCAGAGGTCATCTAGACCTCTGTATCTCTATACACAAGATGAGGATGTAAACCTGAAAATCTTAATGCATATTCTGTTTTTTTTCTATTAAATTTGATACAGACAACAAGACAAAAATGGTATAAATTGGTTGAAAAGAAATAGTACAAAATCAAAGCCAGTTCTAGATTCCTAATGAACACGTCTACTCTTGCAGGAAATGTGATAAGATCGTTGTTGACTGCAGATCATGAGTACACAGCTGGATGTTTATTCTAAATGTATCATGTCCAGTATCACTCTTGCAGCACCCGCTTCCTCCTTTCATCCGGGATTTCCCACCAGATGGGAAAAGAGCTCATTACTATCCAGGAGGGCAGAATTGATACTAACACCCACAGCAGCCGTTCAATTGATCCCTTCATTACTCTTCCTTCTGCCCAAACTCCCAGCAGCCTATGGTGAAAACCATGGCCATGGCAAGCTGCAAATCCCAGGGCCTCTTACTAACGCTTCACTTTTCATGGAGGTCATGACTAAGCCGAGCAAGATTTTCTTTGCCCGCCCCCAGCTGAGTGACCTGCTTTCTCAACAGCACAATTTCTCTAATGAGATTGTTTCACAAAGAGAAGAATAAAATCAAGTGTCAGGGGGTTGGATCAAAGTGGTTCTTATGCTCTGAGGCACAGGGTCAGACTGTCGGTACAAATGAGCCCTTGGACTAGAGAGGGTCCTGTTGAGAGCTCACCCCCACCCCACCATGTCTCTCCTTTCTCCTTGTCATGACCCACCTTTAAAATTGTGAAAAGGATCTTCCATGCAAATACTTGAATTGATTTCAATAATGATTCACGGAATATCTAACATGTAGCTATTCTTTCGAGCACTTAGGTCATCCTACAAACATTCCTGCATCAGTCATCCTGCACATATTAACTTATAACAATCCCATGAGGTAGACTATTATTACCCCAAGTTTATTGAAGAGGAAACTGAGGCTTAGAAATGTGGGGTAACTTGCTCCAAAACAGAATGCTGGTAAATAGTAGAATGGAAATTTTAACTCAGTTCTATCTGTCTCCAAAACTTATGAGCTCAAACCCTGTGATATAGCAAGTAATAGACGTGTGGCACTGAGCTGAGCAATGCAGAGGCTGCAAGATGAAACAGGCCATGTCATGGCCTGAAGCAGTTTACAGTGTCATTGTTGAGACAGACAGCAACTTAAATTACAGAAACACAATATAAGGAAAACTGTGAAATCATTGTACCATGAGAGGGGTTAAAAAAGGAATGCTGTAGGTAATACTAACATGGGAGTCAGATAATAATAATAATATAGCTATCACTTATTATGTTATTTTAAATCTGATAACAATTTATAAGAAAATATTATGATTGTTATAGATAATAAAACTGTCTTAACCTAAATCACTGAAGAAATGGGAGAAACAGGAATGGGAGGGACTGGGTCTTCTGACTACAGCACTCACACTCTTACCTATTAAAAGAAGGGCATGCATGAGACCAAATACATAAAATTCATCAAATGAAACAAACAAACAAAAAAAAAAAGAGAGAGAGAGAGAGAGAGGAAAGGACAGTTTCTGGAATGTTAAATAAAGTCTTGAAAAAGCCAGAACATAAGATAAGGGGTACTTTGATGAATAAAAATATGGAAGTATAACATTTTACGTGGTCATATGGTACAGCCAGACATGAGTTTTCTTTTTGTTTACTGAATAAGAATCCGTGTAGTAGTCCTCCAACCCACAGTCATTGTGTCAGACATTTGACAGTCTCTTTGGCTGTAACCCATTCGGGAAGTGGGAAAGGAGAGAAGAGGAGAAAGGGAGGTAGAAAATAGAGGAAGTAAAACTCACTTAATTGAGGCAGCTTTGTACCGTGCTAAATTTCAGATGGAAGAAAGGCTTGATTCTGAGGATGATGAATGAACTGGAGGCATAAGAGGCCCTGAGGGATGACTTCTCTGCTTCCTGAGGGAGTGGGGTGGGATAAAGGGCCTCTTGAGAAAGTCGAGTGGATTGAACCATAGACCATGGCAAACAGCAACGGTGCCTTTGTGGTCATCGGGGAAAGTAGACAGTGTGTGCGCTGTACTTCTCATGCTGCTGATTCCCGCAGAAGGGAAGTCCATCAGGCATGGGTGGCTCTGCTGTTTCTACTAAGTTATCTCCCTATCATCTTCTCTACTGCCCCTGGAAAATGATTACAAAAGTCCTACCTACGGAGATTGATTGGGTAGTTGCCACTTTGTTTCTTTCTGGTTTTGAGACATAGCTCTGCATCTAGTGTATTTGATATGAGAAAAGACTCCCATCACAGAGTGGCAGGATGAGGGGATATCTCTGGGGGAGTAGGAAAGGAAGAGACAGGATTTTTCACATCATGACAATTTTAAGAAGTAGCAAAATGTTTTAGTAACTGTAAAAGCTAGCAAGGTGTCATGACACTTCTTAGCTGTAAATAGCACTCTTTCAGAACCTGGAACGTAATAGAGGTGTCCTGCCAGTCTCCTTCCTTTCCTTCCCACCACACATGCTCTAATACCTGTCCCAAGCAAGCAATCCTGTTAGCTGTGACTTTGTGATCTGACCAAACATTCATTATTTTGATATTAAATTGGATTTGAACTTGGGTCTCAGTTCAATTCAGCCAATTTACATTTATTGAACACTTACAAAGCAAGGTCTTTAACCTTCTCTATAAGTCACATACAAACTTCTCTAAACAAGCAAACTGAGCTGGAGGTCTGAGAGAAGCACACTTAGTCACAACACTTCCAGTATCTTTTAGTGTTTTGCTACTTAAAATATCTCAAGTTTCCTTAAAGAATCAGTATTACTTGGTAACTGGGATAGCTAAGAGAGTAGATTTCATGTGGGTCTTTATTAGAGTTGGGAGAGTTGGTCCTGCCAAAGATTCTGTATGTCAAATTTAAGTTGTAAGTAAAGACTAGCATGGACAAAGATTTGGGTTGCTGCTATGGCACTTCAGAAATTTAGAACAAAATGAATCTTTGGTTTGAGTGCTTCATGCCTGTATTAATTTGGTGTGCTTTTTTTTTTTCTTACTATTTGTCAATCCGTTCTGAAAATGCAGAAAGAGTGAGATGTCATGGAAAGAGAATTCTGGATCAGCCTTATAATGGTTGTGGGACTCTGGAGTCATTAGTTAATCCTACCTGGCTTGCTTATTTTAGTAGTGTCTCTGTCATCTGTCACGTAACACCTGGCATATTGGATAATCAATTCTTCTTCCACTGGTCATTAAATGATGCCCTTTATATGTGTTATCAGAAAGTCATTACATGTAAAAATGCTCTGTTCCATCTATTCAAATGTGTTTTAAATATTTACTTTGTTCAAGATACTGAATTAATAGTATTACCACAACATTATTAGCAAAATAACAATATTTTCCCAATTGAGGTCAGTGTTTAGGCAAACAAGTGATATGTTTGACTGCCTCTTTGAAAGAGAATAGGAAGTGATGCTAGAAGGTCATTTTTGCTGTGACCTTTCATGGAATCAAGGACCTATTACTATTCCTCAGAGTTAAGGAGGAAAAATTAGATTTTAAGGTGATAAGGGAAAGCAACAATCTAAAAAACTAGGCTTTGGGAGCCCAGAGCGAATTTTTAAGCCAGGGAAGAAGTCATGTCCAAAGTTTATTTTTTTCAACTCATTTATTAAAATTTATTGGATTAAGATCCTATAATATTCTGGACACAGTTCTAGGTGACAGAAATTCATATTATGTATTTATATGTAACATGTAATGTACATGTATACATATAACAAAATATATAGCAGAGTTACCACACCAAAGTCAGCTAAATTGAGGGAATTCTGACTCCAGGAGGAAAGGTTGGGAAATGTGTAAACTAGATCTGAGGAAACTCAGACAGACTTTGATAAAGCAGCAATTAATAGTAGTTGCCATTTAGTTAAGTACATAAACTATATTCAATATTTCAATTAATTTAAATTTTTCTCCACACTGTATCACTTTCATATACTCATAAATTCTACTAAAGATGCCATTACAACAGCATTCATCCTTAATATTTTTTAGATCACAAAGTATAATTTAAACTGAAAACATGTGCTTTCTCTATCTACTTTGTATGTTTTGTATAAAATTTTTGAGGAGAACCTACCATTTTATCTACCAAAACATTTACAACGGCACCAAATGTCAGCTTCTGGAATTTCAGGCACAATGAATAACATATTCAATGAAATGGAATTTTATATGAATTGTAATTTTAAAAATTGAAAGATGGTGGCATAAAAATGTAATGTCTAACATTATGTACACATTTTAAAATACAGCGGTTGGTCTTTTAACCAGCCTTTATTTTATACATTCTGGCTTAACAAAAGTCTTAGTCCTCTGTTAAAAGGGATGCCCACAGCATGCTGAACAGTATTGGCTAATACTGTATGATGACTTCTTCCACTGTGAAGAGGTATGCTTACTATGGCATGGTTGTGTTTATTACCAAACCTCTTTCTCATGGCTGTACTATTAATCGCAATTAAGTAATTTAGTATTGTATAGACTGCTGAAATATATGTGTAAAAGAAAAGGTTTTAATTTAAACCTTTAATGAGTTTGGAAATACTCATTAAAGGGAAGCTGCTTAAAAAGTACTGTTGTATTAAATATGGGCAAGATAACTATAAAGGAAATGAAAGCAACTGAAAATATTGCATTTAGGTTACTTACACAGGTCTTTAGGTTTACATTGCACTCAAAAGAATACAAAATAGAAAACTGAAGATAATTTATTATGGGTGTGGTTTGTGAGAGAAAAATGGCACAGAACTCTAAGAGCAGATCCATACCCCCCAAAATTACCTTGATTCTAAGTCAAGAGATAGACTATGAATGTACATTCATTTGTGTACATGGAAATATTGAAATGTGTATAAAATGCATTTTTAAAATGATTTCCGTGTTTGAGCTGACTTTTCCAATAACCAACCATTTATATTTCCTTTTACATTCCTTCCATAATGAGTATTTCCCAAATGATTTAACAAAATGTCAAGTATCATATTTATTCGAGATAACATGTTGAATAAACTATAAACGGTGTTTAGGCTCTTATAACACGGAGGTGGCACTTTATTTAAACAAAATACTAATTCACTTTACTTTGGTATAATTAGTCAAGAATAACACAAGTTTTGAATTATAGAAGGTTTTAAGAAAAAGTTCCTTTACATCAAATTCAGGTGCAAAAGAAGATGCATAACACACACACATTTAATTGTCTAGATGCATATTAAATGTAGACATGTCAATATAGAAGTATTAGTAGTGAATTTCAGTATTTCAACAATTGCAGTCACATAAGGCTACTAAAACAAGAATTTGTACAAATCTCCATTCAAAGTGAAATGCAATTTTTGTTTATGTAAATATCTCCCTTAGGAGACATTGAATTTATCCATTTCAGCACCATGGCTAATTTTTCTTTGAATCCTTAGCAGCAGAACAGGAATTCGGTAAGCATTAATTTGTTATAAGAACACAGGTGTTGATAGTTTTTATTTCAGGTGCTGAGTCTATGACTTCTGAGATACATAGGAATGAAATAGCAATGGGAATGTTCTTTGACCTTAGAAACAGATATTGAATGTCACAAAATGACTTGATATTTATCACATGATCAGTTTATTATATAGGAAAAGAGATGTTCCACTAATGAAAATAAATTCAGCAATGAGATTTCAATGAAAGCTCAGCCTTAGTTTCTCCATCTTAAGAAGACAAAATAAAAAGTAAGGGGGAAATGTATACCTTAAGTAGAACAAAACAAGCAGGCATTAACGTTATCTCAGGATTCAGCATTGTGTTCCTTTCACTGCATCAGATTGCTTCCTGAAGGTAATGTTTTATTTCTTTTTAAAAGCTATTTTTGTTTGATATAATCCCACTTGTTTATATTTACTTTTGTTGCCTGTGCTTTTGGTGTCATAACTAAAAAATCATTGCCTAGACCAATGTCGAGGAGCTTTTTCCTTCTGTTTTCTTCTAGAAGTTTTATGGTTTCAGATATTACACTTAAGTCTTTAATTCATTTCCAGTTAATTTTTGTATGTGGTATAAGACAAGGGTCCACTTTCATTCTTTTACATGTGGATATTTTTTAATTTTCCCAACATCATTTATTGAAGAGACTTTCCTTTACTCACTGTGTATTATTGTTGCCCCTGCCAAAGATTAGTCATATATGAGCATAACTTTCAGTTATAGATGAACATATTCTGAGGATCTAAAGTACAGGTTGGGATGGATGTGTTAACTAATTTGAATGTGACACTCTTTACACAACATATATATATATTGAATCATGTTGTACATCATGAATATACACAATCTTTATCAATTATTTTTAAATACAAATTATTTTATTACATTTTCCCTATTAGTTGTGAAATAAATTGATATTTGCTCAATAAATTCAACTAAAGTGAATATATTACAAAGGAGAACCAATAATCTGGCTAGTTGATAAAGGAAGAAATAGTAGATATATGCTGTAAAAAGACAGAAATGGAAGAAAAACAAAGAAAGGAACATAAAGAAATAAATAGCTTTGCAAACAAATTTAGTGTCTTTTTTGAGTTTCATTATAAACTTTCAGCTTCAAGTGTTGTCTTTATTACTTTCTCTTTTATATTAGAACCTGGCTCCTTTATAAAAGTGCATTTCCCATCACCAAGGGTCATAATTCTATCAGCATTCGAAGGAGCAAAGTGTGTGTGCTTGTGAAAACTTTGTCATTGACAAAGCCAGACCATGATGACTGAGTTAGTTTCTCCTCTATAAGCTGATAATTACCTCACACTGTTACAGAAACAATTGTGGAGTGGAGAATATATATGTTGAGAGAGTACAACAGTCAAAAAAGAGTTCTCTTGTATACAAAATTTGAACTGCAATGTTTCTAGTTTTATTCATATCTTTTTTTTTGCTTCATTTTACCATAAACATGATGATTCCATCATCTCACAGTTTAGTAAGTACTAGAAACCCTTAATGTGCTAAAATTGTTAAAATGCATATTTTCAGGTCTCACCTCGAGAGATTCTGATTCAGTAGGTGTGTGGTAAAGTTAAGAATAAGTATGTTTAAGGTTCTCCAGTAAATTTTCATACAAGTGATCTGTAGTCCACATTTGGAAAACTGGACAAAGATCTATCTTGAATGTTTAGGCTTATGTTAAAGGTGAAAATAAAATGCTAGCACCCATTGCTTTAACAGACTGCTCATACACATTTGTCAACATTAGTGCTTTAACAGATCAATATTATAGTCTAGTGGAGGGAGATAAGCATACACTCAAATAAGAATAATACAATGCAATAAGAAAGGACTCAGTGAATTGCATGGATGAACAACATAAGTTAAGAAGAGCTCAGAAGAAGAAAAGTTCATTTTAAGTTATAAGGTTCAAGAGATAAATTCACTTGAAATGAAATTTGGAAGGTGAGCATTTATTGTGGGTGGGGGTAGGGAGGAGGCATTTCAGTAACAGAGAAAGATATGAAAAAACACCTGGAAGAAGAAGGAAGAAGTTTCCACACATGGTACAGCAGATGAGCTAATTACAGAGGAGCCCAAGTCAGAGAGTGCTGGGAAGAGAGTCCGGGGAAGTCCACTGGGCTAAGAATTATGGGTCTATTCTCACTGTTCCTCAGTTTGGCTCTGACTTCTCTTCAGAATATTTCACCTGGATTGGCTGTTCCTCTAGACCCACTGCACACACTTTTCTTGGGAGCTAGGGAGCTGGCAGTTCCTCCCCCATTCATGGAGAAGTCAGAATGAAACTCTATTCCCCCTAATTGAGGTGTCCACCTGCAAATAGAGAATACTTTGCATGCTGGTTTCCTGCTGATCTGCTCCTATTGCTAGATTGACCATTATCTCTGACAATCAGGTAAACCGTGAGCACATGACTGGCAGACTGTGTGCTCTTAACTCCCTGGGATCTTACTTGCTTAAGCCCATCCTGAAGAGATTTTCCTTAACTAACAGACATCTGCATGTCCTGATTAAGCTATTCTCACTTAAATGGGCACTTGCCCAAGAGATGCTACTTTACCTTCTCGGATCTAATCTGAAACTAAACTGCACTTATGGAGATTTAGAGATTCTTGCTCTTCATCTGCCCTGACCACTGCCTCCAGAGAGCATTTGGCAGGATCTGAGGTTGTGGGTAGCTCTTAGAAGATTCTACTTTGCCAAGAATGTCTGAACCAGTCCTCAGACAAGCCTTTGGGAAAATTCCCAACTGCCTTCAAAGTGTTTCTCTCTCTCCCTGAGGGAAAATACATCTCCTTGTAACAGGTTTATTTAGAAACAGGTTCCCAGAAGTTATCTTGGTGCCTCAAAATCCAGGGATTCCTTAAGAAGAAAATGATGCCTAACCAAATCCACAGATTTACAGTGTAGTATTAAAAACAATCATTAATATAGTTTTCCCACAGTACTTAATGAGGATGGTGGCTGGTGGTAATGACAAATTTCTGACTCCAGACTCTTGCCAGGGGCCCTCTGGGGAAGGAAGCTGTTCCTGGTTGAGGCATTTAGAATTTGTGCTAAACTCTTCTCAGAAGGAATGTCCTTGCTGGTGTTGCTGAGGAGTTGAAGGACTGAAGGTGAGGTATTAGCTCTCATTGAAAGTAAGAACATATCGACCCTAGGCAATTAAAGACAATTTCTCTGGATACATGCATCGTTATCAATAAAGTGACAGTTTTGCCTATTTGAAATTCAGCTTCACGTTTCATACTGAACCCTTGGGTGATTGTCAATTCAAAACTTTAAAAGGGACTTCATCAGCTAAGTATTCAGCTTCCTGCAACTCCATCCTCTTATTGTTTAATTCTTCCGATGGAAACAAAATATGGTGGATTCAGAAGTCCCTGAGGTCCCAGGTACCTTGATCTGCCAATCCTGAAATAATCTTAGCTGCAATTTATGGGGTACTTTACACTGTGGCAAATACTTTATAAAATTATCTTAGTTATTAATTGTAATTGCTCTTTGTGAGAGTTATCATTACCCACATTTTACAAATAAAAAAATTGAGTCCCAGAGAGTTGAGATACTGTTCAAGGTCGCATATCTTTTAAGTGGCAGAGCTGGAATCAGAACCCAAAACTCTAGCTCCAGAGCAAGAGCTCTTTAACCCTCATGGTCTAGCGCCTCTCTCCGGTCTGCTGGACCAAACCACGTTCCCTCTTGCTGTGCTTTTGTTCAGGTTATGCCACCTGATTAGCTCCCCTATGTGCCTTTCCCTTCCCCATATCTGCCTATCAAAACTCTATTGCTTCAAGGTTGATCTTAAATACCACTTTTTTCCATGAAGCCTATCCTAATTTTCCTTCCCTCTTCTCTACACCTCTCTAACCAGGTATGGGTTCCATTTTTGTGTACTCTCAGGACCTTTCTTATAACTCATATGGTTCTTATTTTGCCTTGTCTCCTTGACTATTGAAAGTAAACTCCCAAATTTTGTCTCACATATATCTCTGAAAGACCTAATCAAATATTTCCATATGGTGGGTGCTCAATAAATATCTATGAAATGTAGTTTGCTAAAAACATTCCTAGGATTAATCTGGGTCAGAGCTCTGACTTGTCTTAATTAGGTATTCACATATGGGGGCCTGAGATCAAGGGTCTCTGTCTCCCAAGTGGAGAACCGAGGGTTATGATATGAATTTCTGGTCTCTACAAGGCTTTTGATATTGTAAAGGCATGGGGAATGAGGCAGGAGGAAGTAAATTACCAAAGGTCACACAACTGTGACACTTCAAAGCACCAAACTGTGATTCAGATCACCTTCATACTAGTGCAATATTCTTTTTACTACATCATGCTGACACAAACAGAACATCCAGTGACATTTAAAATATCTTTCTATCAGTTTTTCTGGTTCTAGAGTCCAACAACTTTTCCCTTGAAATGTGACTGGAAACTTAAGATGAAATCAGACCTCAGCTTTAAGAAGTGAAAACATTCAACAGCATTCAAAAAGCAGTTTTAATTTAATAGAATCTACACTGTCATAGGAACTCTGTTCATGTAGACCCCTCTCAATTATTCACAGATGGGTCATCCAGAGCAAATTTTGCTTTTGAGTTCTTATTGACATTATTACCTACTCAATTCAGTTAAATCCTTTGTTAAATCAACTTTAGTGTGCTTTTCTTCTGAAGTTTTTAAATACTTTAAGAGTTTGAAGGCAAGACTATTTTAAAGTCAAACTCTTAAATAGAACATCCCCTGAAAACTCTGCTCTCATATTTAACACATTTTGATTGAACAGAGCATCACAGTCAATATAAAAATGCCATAAGGAGACTTCTCACTTTTAGGTATGACAAAGTAAATGGTATTATATTAACCTTCCTGCTGAGAAACATTATAAGAGCTGGGTTTTTAAAAAAAATCCACAATATTTCATAATAATCTCAATTTTATGTGGAATCTAAAAAAGTTGAACTCATAGGAGCAGAACGTAGAATGGTGATTATCAGGTATGTGGTGGGGGTAGATATGAGATTGGGGAGATCTAGGTCAAAGGATACGCAATTTCAATTAGAGAGAAGAACTAAACTCAGGAGATCTACTGTACAACACTGTGACTATAGTTAATAGCAATGTATCATATATTTGGAAATTGCTGAGAGTAGATTTCAAATGTTCTCACCATGAAACGTAAATATAGTCATGTATTGCTTAATGACAGGAATATGTTCTGAGAAATGTGTTGTTAGGCGATTTTGTCATTGTGTGAACATCATAGAGTGTACTTACCTGGATAGAACTACTGTACACCTAGACTATATGGTATGGCCTATACTCGGACTCCTAGGTTGAAAACCTATATGGCATGTTAGGGTACTGAATACTGTTGCAATTGTAACACAATGGTAAGTATTCGTGTCTTTAAACATGTGTAAACAGAAAAGGTACAGTAAAAGTAAAGTATAAAAGATAAAAATAATGGTACACCTGTGTAGGGCACTTACCGTGAATGGAGCTGGCGGGACTGGAAGTTGCTCTGGGTGAGTCAGTGAGTGAGTAGGGAGTGAATGTGAAGGCCTAGGACATTACCATATGCTACTGTACACTTTATAAACACTATAATCTTAGGCCACACTAAATTTATAAAAAAGTAAAATAATTGTGCTACAATGTTAGGGCAACTATATCACTAAGAGATAGAAATTTTTCAGCTCCATTTTATTTTTATGGGAGCACCATCATATATGATTGACAGAGCCATCATTATGTGGAGCATGACTGTATATGAAGTAGTGGATATGTTATTAGCTTGATTTAGCCATTCCACAATATGTAGTATATCAAAATGTCATGTTGCACACATAAGTAAATACAATTTATAAGATAAATGACACACAAAAAACGAATATATTGTGTAGTGATAAATATTATAACTATCTTGATTTGAGCATCACATATTGCACACAAGTGTTAATATTCAATGCTGTACTCCCAAAATTTGTACAATCAATTATGTTTCAATAAAAAAAGACTGGGCCAAGAGGGGTCCCCTAGGCACCTGGGCACAGAGGAGGGAAATATCTACAGAACCCCTGAGGTCTCACTCTTGAAGAGGGAGAGGGCCTTTGAAGGTCCTGAGCCACACTGGAAACTGGGCAAAGAGTTGCTGAAGAGGCAGCTGGTAACACTGCATCTAGGTTGGTTGAGGGCCTGAGCCAATGTGGACTGCGAGGAGGTGGACGGAGAAGGTCAGCCTGTGATCCAGGGCAAGATAAGGGCATGAGTAAATGCACACTGGACCTTGCATGAAAGGTTTGCCACTGAAAAAGTGTTCAAAAATTGATTTTTAATAAACCAAAACTTTAAGTATAATGATAATTTTTAAAGGAAACTCTTGTGATGTATGTACTCTGCATAATCTTTGAGCTGTAGTGTAACTTTAGATCTATGGATATTATAATTTCTTGAAGCAAGTCAAACAAGTCCACAAATAGAAAGGGCTACTTCTGGTGTTCTGGGAGGGTATATGTGATAAGTAGGCCTCCCAGACAGGAAAGGAAAACAAACAAACAAAAAACCACTCACTGAAAACACTTCACTGAAGCAGAATTCTGAAAGGGGATCCTCTTATTTAGTCCTGACGGGGATCAGAATCTTGACCATAACAATTATTTCAGATTTACCCAGATTAGTTATCTGCATAAATACCTGAAGATATTCTTTTAAAATATATTTTATTTTTAACTGACAAATAATAATTGCATATGTTTATGGGGAACAATGTGATGTTTTGATGTATGTATAATTGTTCGATGATTAAATCAAGATAATTAGCATAAAAGCAAAAACTAAATAAGTAAATAAATTTTTAAAACCCTGAAAACTCTTTTCATCAGAAAGCAACCAAGATAGCTGGGCTTGGGGGCCAAGATCCCAGAAGAAAGGGAAGCCATTGGGGTAAGCATGTGTTGATTCACAGTATGGGGCAAAGATAAAGCAGCAGTCCCTGAATTGGGAAGACGAAAACAAAACAAAAACAAAGAAAGAATGTAGTGCTACCAAAGCAGCCAGAGCATGAGAGGCCATGATCCAGGGATCTGAAAGAATTTTTTCCCAAAGGCATATGTCAATGTCCAGGATGTATATGTATGGGCAAGACACCAAGAAACCAGGCAGGGAATAGCTGCTAAAAGGCTAGAAAATCTAAACACAGACTTTGTGCCAATAAATCTGAAAACCTGGATGAAAATGTCTTCTTTGGAAAACAATTTACCAAAATTGGCATAAGAGGTGTCAGAAAAATCTAAATAGCCCAGTATCTATTTAAGAATTTTAATGTATAATTAAAATCTTCCTACACAGTAAACTGCAAGCCCTTCATTGGTGAATTATTGCAAACATTTAGGCAAGGAATAAAAATCTAAAAGAAAAACTCTTCCAGAGAATACAAAAAAGAGGGAATATTTCCAAAATCATTTTTTTGAGGTCATTATAATCTCAATAACAAAGCCTGACCAAAAAAAAAAAAAAAAGCCCAAGAAAGTGAAATAACAAGCCAATTTATCTTATAAATAGATTCTAAAATAAAATATTAGCATGTCAAATTCATATATGTAAAACTGTGTGCATATACATACACGCATGCATCAATTAGGGTATGAGTTTATGAAAAGATTCATATTATTTTTTAATTCTATTTTCCCACAAACTTTATGAAGTGCCCTCATATATACTTATGTATCATATATATAAAAGATAACATTTCAAACTGAGTTAGGTTTCTTCCTAAGAAACACAAGTTTGTTTAACATTTGAAAAAAATCAGTGTAACTCATCATATTAACAGAATGAAGAAGAAAAACTACATGATTTTTTTTATATATGCAGAAAAAGGATTTATTAAAAGTTAATGCTCATTCATGACAAAAACTCTTAGCAATTAGGAATAGAAAGAAATTTCCTCAATCTGATATAGGGGTTAATCAGACGTCTCCAGTAAGCATTATGTTTCATAATAAAACATTGAAAGTTTTCCTGTAGAAAGCAGAAATGAGACAAGGACATTGCTATCCCATCTAATAATATTACAATGAATCTCTTAGACAGAGCAATAAGGCAAGAAAAATAATGAAAGTCGTGAAAATTATAAAGGAAGAGCTGAAGCTGTCATTATCTGCAGATGGCATGATGGTGTACATAGAATGTACACATAACAGTGAATGAAAGATGTCAAAGATGACAGAGTTATGTACTGTGGGATCCCATTTATATTAAAAGAAATAAAAGGGGAAACCTCTCTTTGGTGAAAGTAATTATGATGGTGGTTACTTTGGGAGAAGTAATATTGAGCAGAAGTGAGGCTTCTGGGTTTCTAGTAATGTTTTATTTCTTGACATGTGATGGGGTAACACAAGTATATTTACTCTGTAGAAAGTCATCAAGGTTACAAAATTTTAAATCTCTTCTGTATGCACATTGTAATCTAATAAAAAAATTACAAAAAATAATTTTTTAAATAATTTCTGTATAACCAATGTTTAAAGCAGGCTTAGATTCAAATTGACAAGTTGGTAGTTAAATGTGATACAAGTTTATGAATGAACTGGCAGAGCAGGAGAGAGATAAACATGGAATGGGCCAGCTTCATAGGTAATACATTACTGGGTGTGTGTCTGTGCTGAATTAGGCACCTCCAAACAGGATGCTGGCTGATGGGAGGGCCACTTTCAGGGGTCTGTCCCAGGTCTTCACATTCGTGAGTGTTAAGAAGCAAGCTCAGAGAGAAAGTACATCTATGTATAGGTGAAACCTTTGATTGAGCTATGCAGAAAGGCGATGTTCATTTTACCCTAGCACATGAGTGTGAAATAAAGAAAATCTTCAGACTAGTCAAGTCCAGGAGCATTTTGATCTCTTCTAAATCAGTCTTATTAATAAAGATGCCCCAGATGAAATGATGTGAATTTCCAGATACACCTGTCCTCATATCTAACAAATCATATTACAAAGACAAGATTTTATCAGATGGTAAGATTTCATTCATTTGGTTTCCAGTTCATTTCCACCTCCCTTCCCTCCTGCTTATTCAAGAAGTCCTGGTGTTCTATGAGTTTCAATAAGCTTGCTTAGGGCCTATTCTCTTACGGTCAAGATTTGTGATGTGGAGAAGGTGACAGCAAAATATGTAGAAGCAACAAACACAAAATCAGTTTGAGATGTAAGAAAAAATATTGTAATAGTAAAAACCATTACTAAATGCTTATTGTATACTGTCTCTGTGTAAAATGCTTTATTATTTAATTTAACCTCGCCAAGACACTATGCAAAAGCCACCTTTAACCCCACATTACAAATGAGGAAAGTGAGGTTTAGAGAATTGAAGCAATTTGCCCAAAGTCGTAGAACTGGTTGGTAATTGGTAGAGCTGGGGTTTGAACTTCTTTCAGTCTGACTCAAAGCCTCCACTCTACCACTGCATCTCAACCACCCTCCAGCAGAGAGGGTCATGGGGCATGTCCTTTGTGCTTTCATCTCAGGTCCTCTTGTCCCATTGTGCCTATTTTTTCCTTATATGCACTTGTTTTGTTTTATTCTGGTTTTTTTTGCAGAAGTAGTGCAACCGCTTTGCTTATTGGGTTGATTGTCCATGGCAAATTCTCATTCTGAGCCATTTTCTACACGTCTGGTCATATATGAATGTATGAGTGTGTAGTGGAATCAGACCAATGTTAGCAAAACTGATTAGTGGGACAAATTTAATGTGATGAAACAAAATATAATCTCTCTCTATATATACATGTATGTATGATAAGCCAAATATAAATTTCTTTCGGATCAGCAATCTGGAGTTTTCTGCAATACTATCTGCAGTCATGCTTTCCCTTTCCCCAACTTTTTCTTCCTCAGGATATCAAAGCTCAGTGACCTACTGAGCGAAATGCTGGCAACTGGGAGAGGGGCAACCATAAACATGATGTAAAGAAAACTTGGAGATTAAAAGGAAAGGCATGAAGAAATCCTAATAAAATTGGAAGACCTTGAACTATGCAGAATTTTTTACCTTGGCCTGCAAGTCCCTGCAGAATCTGGCCTCAGCCTACCTCTCCAACATATACTTACATCAGGGACCCTTCTCCCACTATGCTTTGACCACATTGTCCTGATTACTACTTTTGTAGTCCTTTCCTGCTTTTCCCAAAGGGTGTTTGGTCCTCTTGATCCCTCTGTCCAGAATGTTCTTTGCCCAGTTCTTTCCATGGTTGGTTCATTCTTACCTTGCAAGTCTCAGGTCAATTATCTCCTTCTGTGAGTGGCCATTCCTGACCTCCCTGCTTAAAGCAAACAACCCCACACCCTTGACCACCTCTTACATCACCCCAGTTATTTTACTTCTTTTGTATCACATATAACAGTCTAAAAATATCTTGCGCATCTGCTTTTTAACAGTTTGTTTTCTGCTTTATCCCCCAATCCCTCTTCCTGATTCCCAGCTGGCATGTCATATCCATAAGCTATTTGATGAATATTTGTTGAAGGTTTATTATTTTTCTTTTCTTTTACTTTATTTTCTGAGCCTGCCTACTTGGAATTTCTGCAACTTTTCCCCATCCACTTCTGGCATCTGGGCTGCCATGGACAGCCAGCCTGGGAGCACAGTTTTACTGGAGACAGCTTACTTGGGTCTGCTGTTTGCTGAAGGGCAGTGCCCTACCTCCACTCCCCCACCCTTGGGCACTTATATACTTAGTTCTGTGATATGCTATTGAGAAGAAATCAACCTGCCTGCTCTTCCAGATAGACAAGTACAGGGATACTACCATGGGGAGCATGAAAAATCACATTCTGAATGTTCAGGGACTTTTTCAGCAAGAGGCTAGAGAAGTTGAAATGAACATGGCAAATGGAGAGAGAAAGAATACTTGGAAAATGCAAGAGTATGATACATTCCTCTTGGACACATCAGCTGCAGCACTGATAGAACACTCATCTGTACTAAAGCCAGGCTCTTTTAATGTTGGGGCCAAATATAGATCAGAATGAAAGGGCAATGTGTTTTTAACCAAACATATGGTTTTAAGATGCCTTGCAAAGAAAAGGCATTCTCTTTTCAGAGTCCAGCATTTATTAGATACTACCTTCATGATAGTCTTTGATCAAAGAGAAAGACACTAGCCCAGTCTTTTAAAAGAGCTCCAAAATTATTTCTTCCTCATGCACCAAATCCTGTTACCAGATTGGCTCCTGCTGATTTCTGACCCCATGGATCCACTTTCAATCCTTGGAAACTTGTGCCACCAGGCCTTCTGTACTTGACTTTGGCATCACCCTTCCCCCTGTTTGCTTCCTAACATTTTCGATATTTTATTTTGTAACTTGATACTAAACCTTGACCTCATGCTCAATCCTTGCATCTTGAGTAGGGTTTCTCTTGTTTCTTGCTTCTCTAGAATTACAATTTGTTCTACCCATGCTTTGGTTTATTCCTGATAGTCTCTTTACTAAAATATCCCAGCAGACCATGTTCACATCTTGTGAAAATAGTGGTGGTATCAGAATTCATCCATTCCTTTACAAATATTTTTTAAGCATCTACTGTATGCAAGAGGCTGTATTAAGTGCTAAGGGTACAACTATAAACAAAATCATCATGGTACTTGCTATCAGGAACTTACAGTTCGGTATAAGAGAGAAGTATTTAAACAAGCCATTGTATTAACTGCCTATGGGAAAAGAAGGAGGGTAGGTACTACTAACCCAGCAGGTAGCTGTGTGTGCGTGCGAGTGTGCATGTTATTGGATAAAACTTTCCAGAGGAAATGCTATCAAAGTTGAGATCTGGAGCATAAGTTGGAATTAGCCAGGTTCTTTTATTGACAACACAAAAGAAAGTGTCTCTCGTTGCTGCTATTATGGCACCCATACCTTGCCTGCTTGGTTGATAAGGAAGCTCAAGAGACTTTGGAGTTAGTCCAACACAGTCTCCAACATGAATGTTACTGGTTTTGAGAAGGTCAGTGGTCTCCTTTACTTAGCCTTTTGGGTAAGTGAAAAAAGTGAGGTCCTGTGAATAAACCCCCAAAGCCCTCAAAAGGCCAGCATTAGACATTTTTTCAAGAGTTTTTATAGAAAATTCAAAGCTACTGCCAAGGAAAAAATTCAAGCTACTGCCATATAATAGGCTCACCAGGGGTATGACCCAGTTCAAATGGAGGCTACCATGATCCACCTGCTTGCCCAATATTTCACCTGGAGACACACTACCCTTTAAGACAACCTTTAGGAAGAGGTTGTGACCTCTCTCAAGATCATTATCTCCATACATCAGTACTGGGAAATTTACAGTCTGACTGGAAGAGAAGACTTGGCAAAGCAATCGGGTGTCTGAGATCAGTGGATTGAGGCCTACACCTGCAAATACAGAGTTCTGCAATACAGATCTGATCTAGCAGGCCTCCCATCCAAGAATGAGTGACTGCATCATTTTGGCCAAATAATCCTAAAAGAGAGAAGCTTCTACTGTAGTCCAAAAAGTCGCTTCCCAATGACCTTAATGCCTACAGAGAAGAAATGTTCTAGCTTGACAGATTGACACAACTGAGAATCTGCCCCCATTAAACCCACTCTTTCTGCCCCGTGGACTTCAATTGACTCTTGACGTCCAGCTGGTTGCTTACCTCTATTCTTAGATCAGACTATTCTTTGGTAGAGGATACTCATGTTCTAAAGATATTCCCCAATATGGATTGAATTGTGTCCCCCAAAGTTTCATGTATGAGAAACTTAATCCTCACTGTAACAGTGTTAAGAGGGTGGGAAATCCTATTACGGTTATTGAAAGGTGGGGCCTTTAAGATGTGATTAGATTGTAAAGACTGTGCCCTAGTGAATGGATTAATCCATTGATGGTATAATGGTGGTCGTGGGTGTGGTTCTGATGGCTTTCAAAGGAGAACGAGTGAGGGGTTAGCTTTCTCTCTTGCTCGGCCATCTGCATTGTGATACCCTGCATCACTTTAGAATCACCACCAGGAAAAGGCCCTCAGCAATGGGACTTTGCATTTACCAGCTTCTGCACCTGTGAGAAATAAATTTCCTTTCTTTTTAAATTATACAGTTTCAGGGGTTTTTTTATAAGCAACAGAGACGGACTAATACATCTCCCATAACAGCTGAGACAAGTATACTTATGACCCAGAAAGTAATTCACTAAAGATTTGGATTTAGGTCCATGTTACTTCCATGATAGAAGAAGTCCAAAAGGCAACAAGGGAAAGAGAAAGTTGGGGACTTGTATAATTAAAACCTTTACAATTATTTAAGTGTTTCTCAATAGAAGATAACAGTATTTTTAACCCAGCACATTAAAAATGTTCAAGGGTTTTTTTGTTTGTTTGTTTGTTTTTTTAAATTTTATTATGTCGATATACATTGTGGCTGATTATTATTGCCCATCACCAAAACCTCCCTCCCTCCTCAAGGGTTTTTTGGATTTAAGATCTTCACCCCTTTTGCCCTAAATTCCCTTTATAGGCTTTTGAAGAAAAAGTCATTCCAACATTCTTCAGATGCCAGAGGCCTTCCGGAACTCAAAAGCCTAATTTTCTTCAGCCTTTTGGAAAGACCCTATTTAAAATGTACCCCCCAAAACCATTTATGGTTAAAATTAATACCTTAAACATCTACATTTGTCCAATTTTGTTTTAAGAGTACTTTGATGCTATTCTCACTCCTCTTTGTAAATATTTTATAGAAATTTAACTCAAATTAACTGAATAATTTATGTGGGGTAAGGATCCCCAGGATAGGCAAGAGAATCCTAGAATATTTATTTGAAGAATTCTAGTACCCCTAAGCAGTCAAAACTTATACCCATCAACCACAAAGCTCCACTGATGGTAGATACAGGAGTCCCTTCCATAACCTTCCATACATCCAGCCCCAAGGGCTACAACCACTTGTGCTGGAAAACAGAGCCTATTTCTTTAGGAAACTTTTATAAGCACTTTGTGGTCATAGAACAACCTAATAATCAGAGATGCTTTGTCAGTTCTATCCCTTGCCCCACACTGCATTCTGAGCACCCTGGGGCTCCATCACCAATATATCTCCTTTTTATTTTTCATCTCTTCTTTAGAATGACCTAAACCTAAATACGTCTTTGGCAGTTTGATGGGAACACACGACCTTTAAGGGGATGTTGGGGACAATAACTAATTCACCAGTTTTCTTGCTATTTTATGACAAGTATGTTACCACTGTGAATTCTGTGCCAGGACAAAGGAACTAGGAAATTTGTATTTTCCATGTCAGCCTCAAATGCCTGCATGGTATAATTTCAAAGAATGCAGTAATTCTCTTGCTTCTATCTCAGAGCCCTTGTAACATTCTTATAGTTCTAGTGCATATAACGAGACCATTTTTCTGAAAGACATGGTGACCCTCTTACCTAGAAGAGCTTTCAAAAACACGCTCTCTTAAACCATATGATTTCCGACTGTAACTGAATTATCACCTCCTTATAGAAGCTCTTTATGCCACCTCAACTGTTTGTCCAATGTTTTCAGGTGTGTCCTGCTCAGGTTTCCTAGGAGTATAGTAAGAGAGGGAGGAAGCTTCTCTGGTCCTTGAATAGGGAGGGACAGAACAAATTCTATTCTTGCTAGGAATATAGTAATAACCGGTTCTGAGCCTGTTATATATTTTTTGAGATGAACATAATCACAATTAATTTACTTATTCATACATACATACATATATATGTATACACACATACTTTGGCTCATTTTATGAAAGATTTGAGGTACTGCATAAATACATTGTTATGGGGCTGCAAAGTGATTTTCTTGATGTCTTTTTAATTATATAAGACTAATACAACTAACTTAAGGGGAAAAATTATCTGTGAGTATTGAGATGCCGAATTTTAACAAAAGTTATAAATATATATTTAATTTTCCAACTAGATTACAAATGACTAAAGAATACAGATAATTTCATGAAGGTTCTTTGACAGCCTCAGAACAGTGTTTTTAAAAGGCAGTCATTTAAAAGTTTCAAAGATGTTCGTGGAATTCTACGCCGAGATTATTAGTACTTCTCTGCAGGTTGCTCAGACTGTAAACGCTGCATGAGAAGTAGGGAGGAAACGGAGGTTGATGTGAGGTTGACACAACTTCCCTGAAGGTCGGCCAGCAAGCTAGGGGGAAGGATGGAATTAGAACTCACACCCCTCAATTTTCCAGGCTGTTGCTCAGCCCACTGAGCCCCACTGCCTCTGACTCAGTGTATTAATATAGACTGTGAAACACAGATTGCTTGAACATATGGCGGTGAGGATGAAAAGATAATATTCTGTGGCAGGATTTGTTTCTGCAGACGGGTGGCTGCAAAGGCTGGGTTTTTTTGCACAGGATTCAGCAAGTGAAGCGTTAAGTGCTTTTATTATTTTTGTCTCCAAATGATACAACTTTTCCCCTTGAATGAGATCAATTTCTGGGCATTCCTATTGTCAGGGGGAGCTGGTGGAAGTGAGGCCAGGAGGAGGGAAGGCCTCCCCGTAGGCTGTGGTGAGGGATAAATAAGACCCCTGCAGAGCACCCAGCGTTGTACCTGCAGGGGGGCTCATAGCTGCCAGTTTCCTCTCCTTCCTCAGCAAACCACGCTCTGTAGGGAGGACACAGCTTCTAGAATTGTCTTCTGATAGAGATGCTTCTATTCTCCTTAGCGGTAATCTACAATATCCTATGCTTCATATGGCCTGGTTATGTCTTTCATCACTATTCCTAATGCCACTAGAGGTCTAGTCCACAGGCTTTGTACAGTACACTGGGCAAGTTCTTGTGGATTTTAGCCCCAGACTCTTTCTTATGAGAAAGATAGCAACATAGGGGTTATAGGGAGGAAAAGGAAATCGGAACAGATGAGGCAGGGTTCAACACATTCAAGGCATGGAGTTTAAAAGTGTAAGGGCTTGAGGCGTGAGTTGGGGCTGTAGTTTTCAAACTGGTGGATACACCAAGAAGAAACAGAGGAGGCAGCATAAGCAGGGTTCAACACCCCTGTCCTCTACTTATATGCTGTACATCTGTGCTATATAATAGAGTATAACGTATGAGTTGGGTTGGAAAAGTAGAGGGTTTGTAACTTTGTAAAAGACTGTTTTAAAACTTTGATATAGGAAACGAGTTGTTCTATACAATAAAATGTAGTATTCAGAGCATGGGTATTGGCTTTAGGCAGAATATAACTCTGCATCTAACTAACTGTGTGACAAGCTACTTAGATGTGGAAACCCCCCTGCCTTGGTTTCCACATCTATAATGATAAGGTAATAATTGTGCCTACCTCATAATGAGGTTTGTAATGAGGCCTAAATGAAGTCATACATGGACTTACTTGGCATTGAGACTGGCAAGCAGTAAACACTCACTAAAAGGAAGTTGCTGTTATAATTTTGTCATTACTATTTCTTTTACTGTTGTTATTAGAATCCGACAAGTTGGATTCATTGCCTTATTCTAGTTTGGAATTTAGGTAGAATAGCAAAGAACCCTGGTGATCCAACTACGAATGATGGAACCCCCACTCAGACAGAGAGAGCATGAAACGTTCCAGTAGCAAAGGGAATAGAGAGAGTCCAGGGAGGTGATATCTTAGCTCTGGGCCATGCTGGCTCGCTGAACATGTCCCATGCCAAACTGAAGATTTCTGTCCCTTGCAGAGTGTTATGGGATGAATTGTATTCTCCAAATTCAATAGAAGTCCTAATTCCCAGTGCTGAAGAATGTGACTTTATTTGGGAATGAGGTCTTCAAAGAGGTAATCAAGTTAAATGAGGTCATTAGAGGGAGCCCTAATCCAACATGACTGGCCTGCTTCTAAGAGGAGGGGATTGGACCCAGAAGCTGCAGAAGGAAGACAGTGTGAATCCGGAGTGGATTCAATGTCCAGAGTTGTGAGAAAATGCATTTCTGTGGTTTAAGCCACACAGACTGTAGTATTTTGTCATGGGAGCAGTAGCAAACCTTGGAGATTATTTTAGTTTAATTCAGAAAGGTGGTTTTTCTGTACCAATCCAAATGTAGGGAACACACACTGGGGCCTAGTACTCTCCTAAAAGTCCAGTTGTACTCTTACTTTTCCCTAAGCATAGTGCTAATGGTCCATGTTGTGATCTTTTAGGCACCCCCCAAATCAGCATGTTAAGTTTTTCAGCCGACATCTTTCAGCCAGCTTTCATCTGGTGTTCCCCACCACCTATGTCCTTCCAGAGTAACTGTAACGGCACTGCTGGCACATGGTTGGCTTAGCTTTCCAGCTGCATCTTGGGGTCTAGCATACGCACAACCTAGAGGAAGGATTTAATGAATTATCAGTCCAGGTTTTTATCAGCCAATATAATGCCTGCCAAGATAATGCCTCTGGAATACCCTGAATTCAATTGTTAATAAGAGGCAAGCAAACAAAATTATTCATTTTTAGCACATGGAGAATTTTTTTTTTTAAATCCAGTGTACCCAAAATGAAACCGCTATCAAAGAAAGCTCCCCCATTAACTGTCAGTTCACAGCCACTTCAATCAGCTGGTTGTCTGAGCCTGTGGTAGCATCTCCCCAGCAGCTTCCCACACGCCAAACCTGACTGCTCTGTGCAAGCCACATTAAACCTGTCTGCCATCAATCCCAGGGTCTCCTTTGCAGCAGCAGCTTAACGAGGTGAGAGAGCTGGCATCACCAAGAGGCAAATGCTATTTTAGAGGGACTGAGAGAAGCTGAAAGACAGCGGTAGTGAAGAAAAGCTAGTTATAGGCCATTAAGCAACAGGGTTTTCTCATAAGATCTCATATTGTCATTTCTATGCAGATGTGTTTTCCAACCCCCTAAAGTCAGAACAGGCAGTGGAAGATGAGTTACAAAGCACCAAATCACAGCAGGCTGGCCACCCTCAAACAATTTTATCTTCTGGAGAAACTGGAGGACACTATGCCAATTTTCGTTTCTCTCCATGCAACTCAGAGATTGGAGATGGATCTCCTCCCAGGATGGGTTACAGCTTCAGATTTGGGGCTTCCTTTAGAACTCATAGTGAGACACGAAGAAAAGCACAAGTTGTTTTTGTTTCGTTTTGCTTTGTCTGTTTTTTGCCCTCTCAGGGAAGTCTGGCTTGAAGCATATTCACAGTGTATATCACCACTGGGTGGGTTAATCTAACTTTCTTCCCCCTGTTGCCAATGAAGGGGGGCCTCAGCCTTGGGGAATTCAACCAGAATGAGAAGCAACTCAGTAACTAAACCGAAAAACAGTTCCCCCAGACGGTTCCCTGAGCCAGCAACAAGAGTAGCACGGGAGGCAGCGCAGCCTTCTCCCTCCACCCTCTTCCGGAGGCCAGTTTCACGGATCGCTTAAAGACCACAGCAGTTCTGATCTGGTGGGGCTTCTGGGAATCGAAGCTGAACTTCCATTTGAAATGCCTCCCTCCTGCTGCTCTTAAATAACACTGACAACAATAATAGGCATTTCTACCAAGAGGGTCTTTCAGAACCTTTATTAAATCCTTTCAAATATACTCTCTTGCCTCTATCCAGCAAAGATAACATGCTTTGTGACAGGTGCCCAGAAGATGTCTGCATAGCTTTTGGCTACTGGAACTACCTGTTGTCTAAAATAACTACCTTATTTGTGTCCAGATCTGACAAATACCCAGCAAAGGTATTCACCTGCAAATTTCTTTGACCCCGTAAAGTGGTTTCCTATGTTTTTTTTAAAATCCCATAAATTAAGCAAAGAGACATTAATGATCAACTTGCCCAACCACACAGCTCAGCTGACATTTGAATTAGAATTCCAATCAAGTGTTTGAAATCCTGGGATGAGGAATTACAAAAGGTACTATCTCCTGAATACTGATTCTCCTGAACACTGTTTTTCCTTTGTGTGCTTTAGCTCTCTTTTTACTAGTTCCATTTAACCTACCCCTTTCCTGAAAGGCAATGAGTATAATAGTCGTTTGTATAGAACATGGCCAGTGTTGGAGGAGTAACATTTTCTTGATGTCTTTTATTATATAATTTAGGATAATTCTCTAATGACATATCACGGCATAGCAAAGATAGTTCTGACCTTGGAGTAAAAAGATCCAGATGTGAGTCCCAGCTTGATCAATGACTACCTTGTAAACTGTGATGCCTATCAATCTCAGAATCTATTTGCAAAATGGGAATAAAACTGTATGTCCTCAAGAGGGTTCTGAGTGAGTTAAACAGGATAATATACGTGAAAGGAATTTGCAAATGATAAATTGCTACATATACATTAGTTGTTTATTCATTTTTTAACTTTTAGGTTACTCCTTGGAAAATTGTGCCAGTGTGGGTAGAAAAGGGAAAGTGGCAAGAGCATAGTGATTTAATTAGATCCAAAGGACATTGCCTTCACGTGGGTAGTGGAGCCCCAAGCCCTTTGGATTTTAGCATATTGATATGTAGTAACTTAATATGCAAATGATAGGCCTCAGAGGGCACCCAGTCTCCACATGTGCCAATTAATCAAAGGAAACAGTATCATCCTCTAATTCCACTAATTAGTGGATCATCCATAAGCTACTAGGTTTCTGAGCTATGGAGATTTAATAAATTTGCAATAAATTATGAGTAATACATTAGCCAGGGACTAAATTACTACTGAGCAATAGAATGAGAGAAGGGCTCAGGTTATCTATATAAAGTTTTTTTTTCTTAATTTTCTTTTTTTATTTCTCATCCTAAAAAGTTCTGAACACCTTGGTTATGTGAGGCCACAGAATCCCCATGGTTCATTGTAACAAGGGGTCCAGAAATAATATATAGGTAAAACTATTAAATAACGTGATTGGAATTTTAACAAAGGTACCAGAGTTAATTCATCTAAATGGTTACTTGCTGCAAAACAGTCACTTGATGAATTCGTACACTTGGTCTAATAAAACTACCATGACTAAAAATTAGGGAATCCTTTGAGAATTGCCCTCACAAATTCATTTATTCTTTTGAATCTCCACAGAGGTTGCAAATTGTCCTCTGAGGGTAGATGTGAATTTGGAGGCCACTATAAGATGTTTGGATATAACCTGGTTATTAAGGCAGGTGATCAAGCAGGAAAATCATATTTGTGGTCACCTGAAGGACATATCCCTTCACCTGCCTGCTTGTGTGAGGGGATAGATGGTACTACAACAAAATTCTGACCGTTAGATTTGACTCCAGTATAGGACTGAATTTGATTGAAGACATATCTATTTTAAATCTGTTTAAGAGGCTTTTAACTTCACTCAGAGTACAGATGCAAGAGATGGAGGTCTTTGTTCATGCTCATCCTACGCCTAGAATGTTTTTTCCAGTTCAAACTCTATCCATTCTTTAATGTTGTTTTAAATGCCATCTCAATTACAAATGTTTTCTTGATATTTCTCCAACAGCAGCTTTTGCTTGTTTTTTAACTTTCATTGTACCCTATTTGAACTATTCATATGGTACTAATTACTGTTGTTTATTGTGTTTGGTTTTATGTAATTCTTATGGCTTCTTATAGATAGTAAGCTATTTTGGGGTAGGATTTGTGTCTGATTCATCTTTGAATCTCACATATCAACTAAAGTAGGCTTTGGACATTATAATTATTCAACTAGTATTAGTTGAATAAATGGAACAGTTCAGTTGTCATTATATAAATACAGCAACAACCATATATACAGAAGGACATCCAAGTAAGCACCTAATTTACTTACATAAAATATCACTCTCAATGGTGAAATGTTAACAAGCATTTCCTTTAAAATTAGAGCAGTACAAGAATGCCCTCTACCACCATTTCTATTCACTGTTATGCTAGAGGTCCCAGCCAGTATCACAAAGCAAGAAAAAAAAAAAAAAATGAAAGAAAGAAATTTAAGGACTAGAAGGAAAGAAATAAAATATTCATTATGCACACGTGATAAAATTGTCTATACAGAAACGTGATAACATCTATACTCTTTTGGAATTAAGAGTTTAGAAAATTGTAAGAATACAGAATGAAGAAAAATCAACTACATTTTCATACACAGCAAAAATTAAGCTTGACAAAGGATATTTCTAAAAAGATAAAATTAACAATAATAACAAACAGCAATACCACACATAGGAATAAATCCAACACATTATGTGCTGGACCTTTATGCATAAAAATCATAAAATATTATTGAAAACTATTAAAGAAGACCCCCACAAATAAAAAGTACAACATATTCATGAATAAGAATACTCAATATTAAAAAGATGTCAGTTCTCAAATTGATCGATAGTGTGACTTTTATTGTTGTTGACACCACCCAGAAAGTTTTTGTGTGTTTTTTCATTTTGTATAACTGATAAAGGGTTATTCAGAATGAATAGAAAATTCTTAAAATGAATAAGAATAAGACAACACAAAAATGGGAAAGATATGAACAGGCAGTTCAAAGAAAAAGAGATCCAAATGACTAATAAACATGAAAAGATGAAACTTTATTACTAGAGGCATACAAATTTTTAAGATGGCATAATATTTTATACTTATCATTTTGACAAAATTTAAAAAGTCTGAAAATTTCAAGTATGGCACGTAGAGAAACAAAAATTTTCTTAGTCTTTAAGTACATCTATAAATTAGTATAATCATTGTGCCAGAAGCTTCTAGTTGTTAACTGCCAATGTTTGTCTTTGTCTTCTTTTTTAGCAACACAAATTCTCTATTTTTCACTGGGTGCATGGCCAACTGAAATAAAGACTACTTTTCTCAGTTTCCCCTGAATCCAGATACAGCCATGTAAATTCTGTCCAGGGGATGCAGAGAAGTGCTGTGTGAATCTCTGAGGATGGGACTATGCACCTATTGTTTTTCATTCCTTCTTGCTAACCAAAATGTGGATATATTGGCTGGAGTTCTAGAAACCATTTGGGATGTTGAGATGACCTTGGGAATAAAAATTGTATATATGAGGTGACCTATATAATAGAACAAAACTGGGTCTCTAACATTGTGGACTGTCTTACTATCTCTGGACTGACCACTTCCTGACTATGTGAACCTGACATAGAAATGTATGGCTATCTTAGATTCTGGATGTTTTGTTACTTGTAATAGTCTAAACTAATCCTAAGCAATACAACCTCATTAGGAAAGATCTGACATTATCTCATTAAGTGGAAGATGTACATGTCCAGCAATTTATTCTGCTAGGTTTATGCCTAGAAGAATCTTATCTTTATTGTGCATCAGAAAGCATGTACACAAATGTTCATAATAACATTGTTCTAAAACCAAATGTTGGAAATAACCCAAAAGTCCACAGATGGAAGAATAGATAATTTCATTCTTGTGAACCTTCAATGAACTACTAACACGCAGCTAGGAATAAACTCAATCCCTGAAGAATTCATAGGCATAATATAATCCACAAGCATGTTGCTGAAAAAGAATTCAACAACAGGGACATCCTAAACAATGTATTACTTGGGGATATATGGAGTTTGGATGTGTTGTCCCCTCCAAAACTCATGTGGAAATTTGATCTCCAATGTGGCAGTGCTGGAAACTGATTGAGTCATGGGAGCGGATCCCTCATGAATGGATTAATGCTCTCCCTGGGGGAAGGGGGAGTAATGAGTGAGTTCTCGCTCTATTAGTTCCCACGATGAGGCTGCAATCAGGGAGGGACATGGCCAAAGATTCAAAGATATAGGTAGGGTTCTATTTCTCTTTGTTAGGTACTAAGTACAGGATATTCATTTTATTATTTGTACTTTTAGCTTATATGTATGTTTTAGATATTCTTTTGAGTTATATGAATATAATAGTAGTAGGGAGAGAGCAGGCAGGGCAAAGCAGTGCTTGGATTTTTGTGTATGTGTGTGAAGTAAATCTTTCTCTGGGGACACGAAGAGGTTTACACTGATCATAACATGTATGCTTAAGCACAATTGATATAGTAGAGCACTTTTCTCTCTGCTTTTAAATATGCAAGTGATAATCAAGAACTTGCAACACAAATGGACTTAAATGGATGAAGGTGACCACCCCTCCTGTCAAAAAGACTCTGAAACCTCATGTCTGTAATCATCACTATTACATCATTATTACTGTCCTTACCACCATCTTGATATCATTAGTTTGTATAAAGTGCCTTTATATTTCTGACATTTTACTAGGTGTTTTATATCATTATGTCAATTAATCCTCAACCATCCAGTGAGCTAGATGTTATTAATCCTTCATAAGATCTAGCAGAACTGAAGCTCAGCATGGTGAATGAACTCGCCTTGTCACAGCTAGGAAATGGCAGTGCCTGGGTTTAAATGCAAACCCATCTGTTTCTAAAATGTTACTTCTTAACCTCTGTACCATACTGATTTTTTACAGCCCTCATTTCAAATATGTCTATTTTTACTGTCACCTCTTCAGTTACAATAATGGGTACCATGGCTTCTCTGAAGCAATATTCATGGGGATGTTTTAAAAGAGTAAAAGAAAAGGAAGAATAGAATGAATATATGACTGATTACTGACAATACTTCTGAGAGGTTGGAAGATGAGACAAAGAGAAAAGATGCAGGACATTCTGAAAAATTGAGGGCGAAAGAATAGAAATGAAGGAAGACAAATTAAAACCAGGGAAATAGGCAGAGAGGGAAAAAAAGATCAGGAGAATGAATAGAATATAATAAGACCATCCTAAAGAAATTATTTTTTCTTTTCCCCAGAAGCCTCTTTCCTCACCTTGGAATAGGTGTTTCATCTTTTGAAATGAGTTGGATAAATAAGAAGAAAAGGTTGAAAAGTAATTTCAAGTCCACAGAGCAAACCCTAGGATAGATTGTTTTTCCCTTGCAAGACTTTCATCCAGAAAGCTTTAAGGTCCCATGGTTTTGGCAGTAATTATAGCAGTAATAATAATACTGCCTAGCTGGTGTTTCCCCTTTGGCAGCATGTCTGTATGAATCAGTTTGTCACAATAATATCTATAAGTTCACACACTAATTTGCATGAGTCTATTTGTTAGTCTACAAAAGTATGGGCTCTTTCATGACCTTGGACCTTAGTGTATTTGGGGCTGTCTGTCTTGCGCATCTGTGCTAATGAGGTACTTTTAGGTCAGAACTAAGAAGTTCTTGCTTTGACTTATGTATATTTGAATATATTAGCTGTGCATTTGAATGTATATATCACAGATATATGTAGAAATTTCGATGGGGTGTGAAAACTCAGATTGTTAGGGTGGGAACATGACACTTTGTACTTGCAAGAAAATTCTTTAAAAATAGGATATTTACCTACTTATTAAAAGAGATAATTTTGGTACTGCTGGTTAGCAGGTAGGGTGGGTGGAGAACTCTTCCTCCTCTGAATTCTGTGATGTGTTGTCATGAGTCCTAGTATCCGTATGTATTATGTATTATGTGGTTTTCACAGTAGTCACTGTGCATTATAATTCATTTAATCCTTCTTTTTATTTTAATGACATGTTATGGGAGTTGAGGATGGAAGAGAGGAAGGAGACCAACAGAGTAATGGGAACAGTTCATTCAGTCTCTCCAAGGCATGCAAGTCTAGAAAATCCAAGTGCCTATTGAGGACATTTGGAGCATGAGAATTAATCCTAGGGTGGACAGAAGTGCAAATGGGGCTGGAGGAGGGGTTGTGGAGCAATGATACAAAACAGGCTGCTTACGGTTTATTTTAAAAGTTCAAAATTGTGCTTGTACAATTGATGAGGAATATATTAAAATTAGATATGCCTGTACATGTTTTTGTTTGTTTTTGTAAAAATTTCATTATAAAAAAAGGTCAAAACCAAGACGACATGTTTATGTTACAATGGCAGGCAGAACTACTGTTAGAACCTCATAATAAAGCTTTTTAAAGGGACTTTATCTTATCTTCAAAAGCCCTCAAGAGAAACACTTTCTCTTGTTTTCACTCAAAAGACTCTTGCTTTTATATGAAAACTACTTCTTTTATTTCTAATGCACTGGTTGACCTAAAACTACTGAAGCTTTGAAACCATTCTTGGCTTTAAGTCTTGTCTTCCTAATTATTGTTATTTCATTGCTGCTGAACATCAATAATATGCTAGATATTATCTCGTTAGCTCTTCCTAAAAGTTAATAAAAAACATAAAGACTTCTGTACTCTTTTGGTGACTCAAACACTTATTAACTTAGCCATTCACTCTTGTTAAAGTGATTACCAATCTGGAAAGATTTCCTTTACCTACTATATATGCAATTAAAAAATTAAAATATCAATTAGATGGTAAACTGCTTAGGGGAAAGTTTCATAATATTTCACTTAATAGGTGCTTGATACATGTTTATTCAATGGAAGAATAAACAAATAAACTACTTGAATAGGTTTGGCAGAAATGTAGCTTCTGAAAAAATGGATTTCATTTCTATATTTTCTCCTTTGTATTTGGAAGTGCATTCAACTATCATTTGAAAAGGTACATTTTCGAGATATTTTTGTCTATACATAACAATATAAACTCTATAATGCTATACATCTATTACACAAAGACAAAGATGATAATTTTCAAAAATAAAAATTTCATTAGGTTTAGGACTCTAATAGAAAAGATTTAATAGGAGAACGTGTCTGAATTCTAGATAACTTCTCATTCTATTTACAAATTCCAAACATTCTATAAACAAACCTCAGTTGATAAAGGAGATTCAGAGAAGTACTAAAAGCAATGCTGACAACATCCAGCACTTCTAACGAAATAGTAGGTTAAAAGGAAAGCCAAAAATTGTGGAAACTAAATCAAACTACTAAGGGGACTGCAGAGATAAATCATCTAGCTCTAAAGGGAGAACTTAAGAAAAACAAAGCTAGAAATGACTAATAGAACAGTACACTTGAGGGAAAGGAGGAATTGGTAAAGGGACACAAAAATCACCTACATTTTATATTGATAAAATAAGTAAAAACAAACAAACAAAAAACCCAACCAAACAAGCAAAAGAGTACACTCACAAATGAGTGGATTTTACTGTAAATTATACTTCAGTAAACTAGATTAAGAAAAAGACATTTTTATTAGTGTCTAACATGTCGCTTTTAACTTTATTCCTTATTATTATGGCTTTAAAGAATTCTGCCTGAGGGGATGATGATAAAATAAAAAATATGTGGATTAAGGTTAGGAGCACTGACTTTGAGATCAGACAAATATGAAAAGCTACTACTTATACTACTTTATGCTGATTAACAAACCTTTACAAACACCAGCTTATTTGTTGGTAAAATTTAGAAAATAGTAGATATGTGATAGGGTTATTGTGAGAATTTGGCATGATAATGCATACAGCACACTTAACATATAGCCCGATACATTCTGAATTATATACTGTTTTCCTCTGGGACAATCAACAAATGCTTCACAGAGAAGGGGGAGAAGAAAAAACACAACTGGCAAAGAGGATAGAATGAGCAAAGAGATTGAGACAGGAGAGCGACAGGTTGCAGTCTGAATGCAGTACTGGATCTTTGAAAGGGAGAAATGGGAGACATGAATACGTCTAGAACTGTGGGATATCACCAGATGGTGGATGGTGTGAAATGTTATTTTAAGGAGTTTGGATCTTATTTAAAAAGCAACTAAACATTCTGTAGTAGAATGACATGATTTAAATTGTACTTTAGGAAGATTAATTTGGCAGCAATCTCTAAGGACGGATTAGAGATAAGAATGGCTCGATGTGGGAAGTCCATCTAGGAGAAGAATACCACACGTTACATAACAATGAGATCTTGAATTAGAATAGTGGTCATAATGAAAGGGATGATGCAGAAGGTATGGGTTCCGATTATGTTTTGTAGGTGTCATTGATAGGATTTGGCCTCGGAAGTGGAGGACAGGAAGGGGCAAGAGAGAGGAACATGTCAAAGTTATTTTGAATGTTTACAACCTGGGAATCTTCGAGTGCTGAGCCATTAGAGAGATTTTATTAGAAGACTGTGGGTTATGTTTATAGTACCATGCTTGAGATATAAACATGAGAGATATCCAAAGGGACTTTATGGCCAGTTGATTGTAAATACATGTCTGGAGCTAATGAAAGAGGTTGGAATACAGTTTAGCATTTTTCCAGTTACAGAAATGATTAAAGCAGAGGACTGAGGACAGAACTTTGGGAGATTCTTGCAATTAGAAGACAAAGAGAGGAAGCAAACGAGACAAGAGAATGATGTTTTCTGAGAAATCAACTTCAATAAATCTGAAAGGGCAGGAGCCTGATTAATGAAAGTTGAAGGAAGTGAGAGAGAGGGAAGGTTATGGTGTGGGGACAGTTAATAGAAATGACTTGTTCAAGAATAGACACTTTGCTCTCTTGGCTTCTGCACTTCTGTGCCCTCCCAGTTATCCTATTTTCTGACCACAGAGATTTCTAAACCACCAAACCACTGACTTTTTCTCAAGTCATTGTTCTAGGTAATCTTTCTGCAATATTCTACGTTATTAACATCTTGAAAGTTCTTAACAGATGCCTTCCGTGTAAATAAAACACAAATCTGTATTTCTAATCTCCATCTCTTCCTGAGTTCTAGCCTGTCATCTCTAAGCTTCTACACAGTCACCTTCACATGACTATCTACCTGAAATGCAAACTCAAAATGTCTCCTCTCTCCAAAGCAACTTCTCTCCTTGGTTTCATCATTTCACCATTCTCCCACAGTACAGGTTGAAACCTTACTTGGCACCGATTTTCCCCTCCCTTTCACATTAATCATTAGTAAGTTCCGCAGCTTCTGTCACCATGCTTAACACTCTTCTCCATTTTCTTTGACACCATTCTATGAGGCAATTAAAGCCTTCTCCAAACTGCATTCCTGTCTCTATTTTAATGTGTTCTATTTGTGGCTTCCAGATTAGTCTCTTTAAAGAGAATTTTGATCATGTCAAAAATTTTTTGTGACTTCTCACTGTCTACTTAAGTACAACTTTATAAGCCTTTCAATAAATAGTCTCCATAAAATGTCTCCAGTTTGTCAGGGGAAATAAACACTCCTTCATCTGAGTTCAAAACTGTTATGTACACAGGGATAAGATGAGGGGAGACAGAAAGAAGCAGAAGGAAGGAACTGTTTTAGTAACTGCAAAACTAAGTCAATTAATTTTATTGGAGACATAACATATAGATGACAATAAACTCAGTCTGAATCAAAAGTGGCTGAGCACAAACAACAAACAAGAAAGGTCATCACCACTGAAGGGACTTCTATTTGTTTGAAAAAGAAAGATTTCAGAAGGAATTAGAAAAAGATGATCTATAGGAGATGGATAGTACGGTATTATCCTATTTGTTCAAGATTCATAGTGAGTCTTCCATTCAGTATTAGATATTATCTTTTAGAAAAATCAGAGAACATTCCTGGAAGAGGGAACATAATGTTGATTGAAGGAAATAAAATTTATTTCATATTATAAAAAATATTATTAAAGGAATTAATGATGTTTGGCTTAAAGATGAGAAGATTTGGCATGACCTGAGACATCCTTTAAATATACAAAGAATGATCAGGAAGAAAAGTATTTTAACTTGTTCAGTATGGTTCAGACCAGCACATTAGGACCAGTGGGTGAAGAGAAGATAGATTTTTGCTCAATATAGAACAAAAGATTCTCATAGTCAGTGCTGTCAAAAGATAGATTATGTTACTTCAGAAAAGAGTAAGCTTTCTGTCAGCATAAGTTTTAAATTTATTCTGAGTAACCACTCAGAAAAATTATTACAGGGTTAATTCAAACATCAAGGGAAGATATTGAACCACACAATCTCTAGGGTGTCTTTCAAATCAAGGCATCTAGGATTCTACATTTCTAAAGCAGATTTAGCCCAGTCCCTTTAACTTTACCATAGGTTCCTGCCAGACAGGACTACTCACTAGCCCTTGTGTTTCCTCTATACGTTCCTAACTCAATTCCTTTGTTCAGGTCTTGTGCTTTTCCTGAAATGCTCCTTGACCCACATATTCCACCAGCTGGTATCGTACCTATTCTTGAAAATCCGACTTAAATGACTCCTCCTCACTAAATGTCTCCCAACTTAAATATCTTCTCTTTATTGTCCAAATTAGGTATGATATTTATTAAATGAAAGGGTGGCTGATTCTAGTCATGAAGGAAGGAAAAAAGGCCAAACTAAAATAGAAAAAAGACCACAGTTTTTATGGCTTTGAAGAGCCGAATGAATTAAATTCAACCTAGGTTATTTAAGAAATTGGTAGATGTTATGACAGACCCAATAGCTATTATTTTTGAGTAGTCGTGGAAGTGAAATCCCCAAGGACACAGCTCTGGCATTTGGAAGGAATTTTGAAGGGGCACAGCCTTTTTTCTTAAGGCAGGAAAGTTAAAGTTATTTCTTTGTCATAGCAGAGGCAGAAGCCATGCCCTCTATAAAAGAGAAAAGAACAATGTTGCTAATGCATGGATGTGTTTAATATTGGTTCCTAGTAAGAAGATAGGATGAACTGAAATAGTGGCTTAACATTTATTTACAAGGTGCTTTTATATACAATGTATCCTCTGATAGTCACAACAATGAGGCAAGGCAGACATTATAATCCCCATTTGCAGATAAGGAAACCCAGGATCAGTGAGGCTAAATGACTTGCTCTCCATCACCGAGATCTTTAACATTCTAAACCAGTAATCTTCCCACCATGTCAAAAACTATTTATCAGTAATTTACTATGAATTATTCAAAAACAATGGTAACAAGCAAGAAATTTTGTTCCTTCTATGATAGTTACAAATTACAAGGAGGAAATAAACACAGAAATTCAGCATCATTAACAGTATTTCTGCTAAGTAAACAAACTCTATCCTTTGGGGATCACTCTTCCTTTTTCTTTTCTGATCACTCTGTAAAGGAGTGGTCAGAAAAGAAAAAGGAAGACAGGGAAAAAAAGAAAAAAAATAGGGCAGGTGGTATCACCTTTTGGCCTAGCAGTGGCCTTGCTGATGGAGGATTGGGTTTCAAGATAGAAGTAGTTGTTGAGAGATTGAGTGCTACCATGATAAAAGGAGAATTATGATGATGCCAAGTGTTGGGGAAATAGAATAATTTAATCAGGTCGCCTCGCCTGCCCATCTGGTTGGGGAGGTACGGCTCACTCTTTGTAAATAAGTTGGTGGAGTGGAGTTAGTGTGGGTGGGGTTAGTGCACATGCATGGCACCTGGACTTGGCTGGTGTCTGCCTCAGGCGTCCACTGTACACGGCCATGCTCTCAAACCTACAGCTTTCAAGGACCTGTTTGCTGGTTACCTAGCTCATAGACCTGCGTGTGAGGGGTCTGTGGACCCAGCCTGGTGTGTGAAGGGTTTGTGATCCAATCTGGACAACAGGCTTGAGGGGTCTGTGAGCTCCAGACCCAGCCCTAACTCAACAATTGGCCCAGTTGGCAGGATTACAGGCAGGTAAAAGAGCTTGACACCAAGACCATTTGATTTTGCAGTTAGGAAGACACTGGTGACAGTCAAATTTAATTGGAAGCAAAGGAGGTGAGTAAGGAGATGAAGTCAACTGTTTTGAGAAATTTGGCAACAAGAGAATAAGAAATTTGCTTACTGGTTGAAACGGCAACACTGTAAAGTAGAAAAAAATTAACAAAAGTGAATTTTATGCATTTAAGGCAGAGGACTAAGCATATATAGAGAGATATTGAAAATAAATCAATACCCAAAGGCTGAAGAAGTGGAATATTTAAAAAATAGAAAAGGGGAAGAAGAGGAGAGAGGAAGGAAAGAAAATACTAGGTTGGTCCTATAGGCACTCCCGCATCAGTCCTAGCTGGTACTCGTAACTTGTTTTAGGAAAGAGAGTTTGAAGAAGAGAAAAGGGAAGCTGAATAGGCTGACGTCCAAGGGCTGTAGCTTATATGGCTGAAGGACATGAGAAGAAGCCAAGAATATTGTGGGATTTACAAGTCTGAAGAGAATAGGAAACGCTTGCCATATCCATTATGAAATGTATATGAAATGTTCAGAAAGAATTAGATACAAGTATTTCTTATCAGCAGTGAAGATTCAGTTGATATCAGCATGGCTTTGATAGTTCTATGATGTTCTTCAGAAGGCCTTTGGGCCCAGGAATATAAACAGAAATTAGATAGTGGCTATTATCCAGATTGAAGGCTTAGAACATGGTTTCTTGATATAACCTTGGAATGAGCTTCCAAGGGAGACTGATAAATCTCCATTCCCTAAAATCCCCAATAACAGCATAAACGACAAAATTCCTTTGAGTACTGTGATTCATGAATAATAATTTTGATCACCATACATTAGATTTCTCTCCTCTAAATAAAGGACAGAGATTATTCCTCCTAATCATTTTGCATCTTCCAGTGGTCTAAATACTCATCTTTGCATACAATAGGTGTTTAATAAATGTTTGCTAACTAGTTCTAAATGCAAATGGGCTTTGGAGAGATTGAAATACCGTTAGCGAGGCTTGTGATTTTTCTGCTCAAAGATGCCCTTTAATTAATAGCATATTTGTTTCACTATTTTCCTTACAGGGTTTATTAAGTTAAAAGCACATGCTCTTTGGCTCTAAAGTCAACTTGTATTTCAACTTCTAGTAAGATTTAGTACCTGCAATCCACAGTACTTTTTTTAAAGTTAAGCTTGCTGTACAAGGTACACTAGATTCCAGGAGTTATCCTAAAATTGGGAGAGCTTTCACATGTAGAAAAATAATCTTTTAAGCTTTCGGACTATCAGTCTTCTGCCAATTCATTTCTCTCTCAAGAAATGATCACTTCCTTTAAACTCTGAATTTGTTATCATTTAGAATTGTATAAAAATACTAAAAATATAGATTGTAATTTTTTTCTCCTATTAAATTTAGCTATTGAAATCTTCTCTTTATAATTTTGAAATTTTCCAGATTTCTCAGAACTTCTAAATAGATAATGTTTTGTAATTCCTCAATCTTTTTTTCTTTACAGAAGAAAAATAAGCCCTACAGTGATTTCTCAATTTGGAGTTTGCCTTTCTATTAGTATGGAAAGAAAATAGTCCTAATGTCTACTTTGAGACTGTAGATAGTAGGAAACATTTCTATATTGATTTTCACACATATTTACTTTGATTCTGGTTTTATAAAAACATAATGGGAAAATATTAAAATACAGCAAATTGGTTGACCCATTTTGGAACTTTTAGATACCTTAGATAATTACTGAGATATTTGGGTTATTATCTATATCAAGTCTTTTGAGGTTCATCCACCTCTATTTTCTATCTAAAGGAGATCTTGGTCCTGTGACTTCAGAAAGGACAAGCCCCAAGGTCCCAGCTGTGTTCTTCTTTTATTCCCTAATCTGAGTCATCTCACTTACCTCCTAAGGCCACATCTTTTTTGCTGTTCTCTGTTGCATGAAGTGGCCTTTATGCTTCAGAAAATTTAAAGGTCATTTTCCTTTCTTTGAAACTTCACTACGTTTTGTTACTTACAGTGTCAGTTTCAGTAAAAGAAAATAGAGAGGTGAATTGTTATTTCACTGTGATAACCAGCGCTTTGGCGACTACCTCCAAGTGTTGTTTTCAACCCTGGTCACAATGCCAGTGTTCCAGACTGAGTTACCTTCCCATTTAAACTCCAAAAACTATAACCCAACAATGGTATGGTATCCTGGTGTGAAAAAAATGTTGTTCCTCTAGAAATTGCTGCATCATGGAAAATACATTTAAAAGGAAGAAAGGAAGTAAGCTCAGAGATTAATCAGAGCGAAAATTAGGACGAGGCTAAAAGATCCCGCCTTCTAAAGCTGAGTTCTCGGGAAGATGTCAGGAAACTAATATCCACTACAGCCCTAGAGTAATATTCTTTCTTGGGCAAGTCATTAGATATTTTTGTAAAGTTGTGCGTTTTGCAATAAAAAGATAGCAACAGGCATTAAAAATTTCTTTTTGTTTGTGTGTTTTGAGCTTCTGTTTTTTCTGTTCTGTCGACAATATGATCTTATAATAAATCGTAACTTTTCTAAAGCTACAAAATGCATTTCCAACTCTGTTAACCCTGTAGTTATTTGTAGAATTGCACTCTGATCCATTATTTTATAATTATATTACATACTTGGATGCTGCCTTTCAACCATTTTCTGACATCAGCAGGTCACCAGTCACATGAAAGGAATACTGATTGGATGGTATCTACTTGCCCTGAATTCTGATTGGCTAGTTGCTCAGAAGCATGAAGGTCACTTGCAGAATTGTTTTGTGCTTTAATCAATATTGTCCCATGTTCTCTAGCAGACCTGATTTCTGAGAGCATTATTTAACAACAATGGCAACAAAAAACAACTGAATCTGTACATCAGAATTCTCACCAAGAGCTCTTGTTTCCTTCCAACCTCCACGACAGAATTCAAGCTATGAAAATTACATTATTCTTTTTATGGTACCTTCCTTTGAATGGTGTCACAAGAAAAACATAAGCCCTACAGTGCTTATCTAAATATCTAAGGAAACCCAATCTATATGTAACTAGGTGTCAAGCAATGAAGATGACAGTCACTAATAGTGGGAAAGGGTGAATCGGAGGTCCAAAGTCTTAATCTCTTATATGCGCTCAGTCAAACTTTTTTTTTATTGATCCCTGAAGAAGGGAGGAGCTGTAGAATAAAGATTAATCATTGCTATCAATCTACAGATTGAGAAGGAATAGAGTTGAGACATTCGAAGGCTTACATCAACTGTTATTGACGAATGAGAGGTAATAACACCTTTATGCAACTGATGGATGTGCCACGATGAACTTCACACAAAGAAGGAAACATTTATAAACAGAAAGTCAGGGATGAGAGGCAATGGCAGGAAATGCAGACAGTATGACTCCTGTTCAGCAGATATGTTCGCCAAGTTCTCTAACTTCTCGTTCAGTAACTGAGCTTCCAAATCATCTAGATGCCTATGATTAGAACACAGTGATTTTGAACTTCATCTCATAAGACAGAGATTCTTTCTTTCTTTCTTTTAAGTAAAAGGGGAAGAATCCTCCAAATTGCTCACAATTCTTCTGGTACAGAAATTAATGAAGCAGCTGAGAATTGAGAACCCAAGATGTTCGCAGTGTATCAATTCCCATTTTCTACACCCTTTAGTTTCTCCATTTTAAAAACTTGGTCCTATGTTCCTTTTTCCTCTTGACTGCACATTCTCTCTCTTTGCTCCTCCTTCCCCCTCTGAGCCTCCAACCCCTCCAGCCTCTCCAATCACCAACAGTGCTGATTGTATTCCTCCTCTTTCTGTTTTCATCTCCCTCATTGTCTCAGCCAAGGCTTTTCAGGTACCCGAGATTTTTTATTTTTATCTGCTTCCTCCTTTTCTGTTTATCTGCCTGTCACTGTCTTTGCTTGCCTCAGCCTCAACCCGGTAGGTGCATTGTTACTTTTCCCCGTCTTAACCAATCACTGCCCACAGAGATATTTTTTAAAATCCAGTCTAAAACAAAGTATGAAGAGCTTGCCAGGGAGGTCAGTTGAGATGCTATTTTAAAGTGATGCTATGAAAAACCAAACTTTTCCACAGCCCACTCCTTCCTTGCTGCTCCTGCCAACTCTAAAATACAACAAAAAACAAATCCAAAATAAAAACCTGGCTCTTTGAGATACCAAAAGGAAAATGGGGATGGGTTATCTGGGTTACGATAGGAAAATCCCGACATCTAAGGTGGTATTTAGCAGTATCAATAAAGAAATTAATTACAAAGTGCACTCTGTTTTTAGGTTTTGTTCTCTTCAGTGTTAAGGTTTCTGGTAATTATGCATTGAGTTGGCAAATATTTACAGAGAGGGCCACCTATAAGGAAGTTTTCCCAGGACAAATAGTTAACATTTAGTCAGAGAAGCAGCCATATAGAGGGAAGAGCAGAGCACATGAAGGGACAACACCTTGTTGAAACTGCAAATTATTAGGTTAGTTAGGTATGGCTGCTCACTTTGGGGCCTGCAAGAAGAGGGATGGGAAAGAGATATATCTCCAAAGATAGGTGAGAGCAGAACCACAGAGTGTTCTGTGTCAGCACAAAAGTGGTAATGTTGACATGAAGGCAATGGAAACTACTGACGGTGTTTAAACAGAAATGGCAGATGGCAAATTTGTGTTGTAGAACAATTATTTGACAGCAGTGTGGAAAATAAATTGGAGGAATGGTAGACAGAAGGTACAGAGACCAGATATGAGGCTCTTGCAGTATCCTAGACAAGACATGATAAGAAGTTAAAAAAAAAGAAGAGAAATAAAAACAGTTCAAGAGATATTTAAATCATAAGCTCTGAGACAAATTGGATATAGGGAGCAAGTAAATAGGAAAAGTCTGGGATAACATCCACACTTCCGGCTTGTGTAATGGGCCATTCACAATGAAAGAAAATTCAGGAGTAAAAAATGGATATGAATAGGAAACAGGATGAATTCACTTTTGTACATATTGAATTCAAGATTATTTTGGTAATTATAAATGAAGATTTCCATCAGAGAGTTGTATATATGGGCCTAAAACTGAGGGTAGGTCTGGGCTGGAAGTATGTTTAAATGAGATCATTCAAGGAGAACAGACACAATATAAAGAATCAGTAATTTTCACACATTTTATAATGGTTAATCATTTATTGAGGGTCTACTATAGGCACAAAGATATTAGGGAGTTTAGCTGTATGGTGAGAACAGAGTAGAAGAAATAATCCTTGTCAATTCATTCCTGTATTGACTCATGCATTCAACAAATATTTATTACATGAACTACTAAGAATATAGTAAGTTAGGAAGTAAGATTGATAAAGCCCCTATGGTAATGAAAAGTAATTTCTAGTGTAGCTTCTTTGAGAAGTATGCACTGTAGTGCAGGAGACATAATTCACTGTAAAGCATGCTGTAGTAAAGGTGTGCATACATTGCAATGCTAGCATTAGTAGAAGTGACCTAAGGTTTCCATACAGGTTTGCAGGGAAGGCATGTAATCTATGTAAAGTAATGGTCAGTACAGGACACAGAGCTATAAAAGTGCTTTTATATTCCATAAACAGTGAGGAGTCTTATGATTAGAGCTTGGAGTATATATGGGGAGTAGTTGGAAATAAAGCTGAAAATATAGATGAGAGTCAGATGTGAAGGGCCTTGTAAGCAACAGTAAGGATTAGATAAACATTGTCCCAAAGGCACCAGTGCCAAAGACCTTTCATTTGTACTGGGGTTGTCCTAGGGTGGTATGTGTGACCAATAGCATATGGCAGCAATGATGGCACGTCATTTCTAAGATCTGGTAATAAAAGACTCTGACTTCGGTATTGGGTGCTGTCTTGCTCACTCACTCTCTTTCACTTTTTTTGGATCTCACATGCCTGAGAAAGCCATATCATAAGCAGCCCAGTGGAAAAGCCCATGTGGTAAAAAACTGAAGACTCCTGCCACACATCCACAACCATGTAGATGAACTTGGAAGTAGAGTCTCATGACAGTTTGACTGTAATTCACGAGAGACTCAAATGGCAGAACTACCCTGATAAACTGCTCCTGGATCTCCAGCCCTCAGAGACCACAAGACAATAAATATTTGTTGTTTCAAGCTGCTAAGTTTTGGATCAATTTGTTACTGAGCAATATATAACTAATACAGCTGCCTTTGGAAGAGATGAGCAAAGGAAGGAATTGGCAAGTTTGTAAGTAGAAACAAAAGAAAATAGAGTCCAGAAATTTGGGGCTTTGGAGGGTTAGAAAAGCCAACTGCTTCCTGATCCCAAAGGGTAAGAGATGGGAGTTTAAATGACTTGGAATGACAAAAGGTTAATAGAACCTCTTAGCTGATTAAAGAAACTTAGGAAAAAGATCATATGTATTAAGGGTGGGGATCGAGGCAGCCACCATTAAGTTGGTTGGAGGGGGACTGTAGGGGTTAAAAGGCTAAAGAAACAAAACATCGTTGAGAACTGTATCTGAAAAGAACAATAAGCATGATGTCTAGCACGTGTTGCTGACTGTAAGCAACTAGATCTACTACAAAGATGTTGAGGGAACTATATATGCGAAAGCAAATTGATCACTACTGAGATATTGAGGAATATATATCTAAGATGTTGAGAGAAATATATCACCGATGAAATCATAACTCCAATGTAAAAACAAACAAAAAAACAACAGAATTTCTGGGGAAAACGTGTAAATTTTGAATTTGCATTTAGTTGAGAAATTGGCTGAAGTTTATTGTTAGATAGTTTTTAAAAACCTTAGGCCACCATGAGAAAAAGGTGAACTGAAAAATTTGTGCAGCCTCTAAGGACAGCATATTTCCAAATTCCCACTTTAAGAGTAATCAAGGAAATAGTGCATATGTATCCCAGGGGGCAGATCTAGGAGCCACTAAAAAAAGTGGAAAAGAACACAAAGTCAGAGGCTCAGTAACAATTATCTCTTACCACCAGGTTGGAGGAGAGGGCTTTTTGCACAGTGGAATTCTGGAATTGCTTTGGACAAATGATCAATATGTATCTCCCATTCATTCCTTTTCTCACTGAAAAAATTTATTGACATCGTTCTATCTCTGTTCTGTCGTTGTATATCAGGTGTACATGCAATGAGAGAGGGGTGAAGACAGACAACTAACACTATTAATTCCTTATTGTTCAGACCAGGAGGAGTAATATCTGGACCTTGCAGGGAAGGCTGTGCATTTTGGGTGAGGCTGTGGAATTGGAGGTGCATGCAGTTACTGGGTTTCTTCCCTTAGAGAGAAGGTGATGGTTCTCCATGTGAAAAAAGAGATATGTAGCTCTTTGGAGGCCAGAGGGCTGACTGCAGTGGAGAAATGTTTTGTATTTACCATATCTCATTTCACTTTCTTCTGAGTACAAACAAGACCACATTTTCTGAATCTCCCCTGTGGTTAGGTAGGGCCATAAGAATGAGTTCTGGCAGTGAATTGTGAATGGAGGTCAAGTGCGTTTCTTCTGGCTGAGGCAAGTACAAGCTAGTGCCTCTTCTGCCCTCTCCCTCTCTCCCTCTTCCCCTATCACAGCGACCTTGGAGGACATTTTTCAGATGGCAGAGCTATGAGGTGGAGAAGAATGACAGACATAGGACTGTAACGTGAAGGAGGGCTATGTTTTTGTGTTAAGCAATGTTCATTGAGGTTTCAGAGACTACAGTGGCAGCCAGGATTAATTATCCTGATTCATTTAAATTCCTTTCTCTTCTCTTCAACACCCTATAAAATAACAGGAAACACATCTACTAAATAAATGAAATTGTTTGGATCAACATCGTCACTGTTTAGAAAACATTTATCCGATATAATATAGATTTATGATGTTTTATTTATATTTTGGTTTCTTGGATAATTTGCAAATTCGTGTATATGGTATGATTATGAATCAGGACTTATTTTATCTGTATATGTAGTTCTGTACCGCACCCCTAAATAATACGTTTTGTATGGGACCTTTAATACAAGCTTATTTTGCAATCAGGAGAAAATGCTTGAATACAGAACTTCTTTCTATTTAAACAACTGCATGAAATGGCTTTCCTATTATTGCATATGTAAAAGTCTTCAAATTCTTTTAGTAGGCTAGAACTTTCACTTTTCTTCTGTTTTTCTGAATGTAAAGGCAATTAAAAAATCTATATGTATGTGATTCGTCTAAAGCCAAATATGTATTTTCTGTCTAATAATTCTCTAATTGATTGACTTTCTATTCCAGTAATGGCTTTATTATCCCTCTTCCCTGCAAATATGAGAAGATTCATCTCATTCAAAAGCTTTCTAACTACAAGGAAACCAGATAAAGGTAAACCACTACAATTGGTAATGTTTTTATTCTTTAATTTTAGTGATAACAAATCACATGAAAAATTTTACTACAAATGGCCCCAAATATTATGTAGGTAATTTATTTTCATTCTGAGCTATGATTTTTCTCTTAAAATGACAAAGTTAACTCTTTATACAGTGTAGAATTTGGTCCTACATGCACATGGACACAAAAAGCATACCTAAAAGAGTAGTATCGAGGCAACAAAGGTTGCTTCTGGAACAAAATTAAATAATGGCAAACAAGGCAGGGAATAGTGTCCAAAGGGTAAGGCATTCTTGAAAATAATTAATTGTGGATGGATATAGCATGATGGATGAACCCTTCAGACAGAGCATAATCCTGAAAATTAGAGAACTACAAATTTAGTCACATATTTACTTCTTTGTATACTTCTCTGATTAACTTCATTTTTATTAATGAAATAATACTTTTAATTATCAACATGGCTGATATTTCGTAAGCGTAGATTTGACAAGGGTTCTTGTAGTTGAGTTACAAAAAACGTGGTCCACATGTCCTTGCTTATTTTCATCGGCATCATCTATTTCATTTCTTTCCTATGTTTTTATGATGGTCTTAAAATGTATTTGAAAACAATTAAAAGCTCTTTCTTCCTTCAGGGTGTTTTGAGTCCCTTTCTTTTGCTATTTTCCCTTCTCACCAATAAAACCGTAGCATTTTTCTAAATAAGAGGAGCACAGTGATATCAAACACTGACAATTCATTTCATTGAGGGCATTCAATTTCCACACTACATGGAAATGAGAGTACAGTTCAAGTTATGTGGTAAATAGAACTGAAGAAAGTGAAAGAAATTCATAGGGAGAGAAGAAAAGAAAAAAAGAAAAAAAAAGGGAAAAGTAAATAGCTGATATTCTATGTACAATATAAACAGAGAAAATAAATGCCAACTATATTTCTGGTGATTTTCTGTTTCAATGAAACATCAACTACTGCAATTATAGTTCATATTGTACTTCACACCACATTCCTAGAAGGAATGCATTTCCAAGAAGATAATTAGATAATAATTGGTAATTAGATAAATATTAGTTTTCGATAAATAGGATGTTAGTTTGTACTAATGACAAAGCCTGACACTGCAGATGAGGCTTGGTAGTGGACACTACATTAGTATTATATCTGGTTGCTAACTTCCAAAAGGACAAGTCTTCTTGATTGAATTCTTTTTCCATGTCCTCTTTCTTCATCTGTCAATAATTGAAATGTATTCTATCAAGAAACTGAATTCATGTGATCTGTCTCCTACATAGTGCTAAAGAAAAAATGTTTCACTGTGTGCTAGACTTCCTTGGTGCCCCCTGGTATAGGTATATTCTTACTGTTTGTGATCCAGGCATATTCTACAAGGGTTTTTAGGGTGTGTATTTCCAGGAGAGAAACAGTGCCTTTGGCGATGTACTTAGTCTCCAGAGTTGTTTTCTTCAATTCTTTGATGAAGACAGTACCAGCTTATTTCGTAGTCCTCCTTTTTAGCCATTACCATTAGTTACAGCAAGTCAATCAAATGAGCACATCTAGGCTGAGGACTTGACATAGAGCAAGTTACAGTGACTCAGAATAAACTCAAAATCCTGTTAGAGGCACCTGATATTTAGCAAATGCTCAAAAAGAGCATTCCATGTAAATTCAGGGACATATGTAAACGGGGAGAAGTTGTTTAGGACTGACATTTAGGATCAGAGTTAAGATCTGGAGAAGTTTCTGAACTGAATGTGTTGAGATGATGCACAAAAGAGATTTGTATGAATATAAAGAGAACCCAGTTCTTAACAAGCTTCCACACAGCTGACAGTGGTTTTAAAAACATTCCTTTATCGATTCCTCCTTGAAATGTAATCCAGTCAGTGAGGTAAAAATCTCCCTGCACTTGAGTCTTATTTGTCATAATTATGCATCTTTAGGGTTTCATAATGACCAATTTAATCACTTTGCTGTTTGGAGGGCTATAACAGCCAATCATGATAATAGGTTTGGTATTTGGTAGGAACCATTTAACGCCCAAGAGCCCTTATTTTGAGCCTCTTGATGCTACTTCAATTTGACAGGCAGCTTCTGATTAGCACACGTTGCAAAACCTTTGGTAAAATGCTCATTTCTTTTAAATAAACTCTGTGACCTAGTAGTAGGAACCTTAGCTTGCATACAAGGTCGCGATGTAAGAGAAGTTTTCACCAAAATGCTTACTCTTTTCCTAGTCATCCATTATAACAGTCTGAACACACCAATCAGCTTCTACTTCCTTAGGAATTCCAAAGATAGCTTAGTCCTAATTGGCTGCTGTTAATGCACCAGAACTTCCCAAACTAGCTCTACTACTCTCATTGAGTGATATTGGGAAATCTTGGTCTATATCCACCTAAAACATACCATTTTCCTATCATTAGTTTTGTTGTTCAGTAACTTGTCACACTGTTATGATGAGAAATAACAAAAGATCTTAGAGCATTTGTTCTCAATCCTTAGTGAACATAAGGATGTTGGGGAGAGTATATTTTAAATGTAGATCCCTGGGGCTTAACCTTAGAGGCTCTTATTTATTATGTCTGGATGGCCCCAGGAAGCTTCATTTAACAAGCACTCCAGTGATTTTGATATAAGTAGCCCTGGATCACATTTTGAGAAACATTGTAGAAGGCCAATTACTGGTAGATTCGCTACTATAGATAAAAACATCTTAGCATTTTATCTTAATGCATTAATAAAATGGTTTTCCTTTTTTTTTTTTTTTTTTTGTCTGTCTACTCCTCCATTTCTTTTGAAGTAAATAATCACTTTTTAAAGTATTTTGTAAATGAATGTTAGAGTGCATTTATTTCCTTAGGAAAAAAAGAAGGTAAAAAATAAAGACCTTTTGTGTTTTTATAGCATGATTTTAAAAATGAACAGAGATTAGACTTTGGAAAGCTTTCCCAAGGTCATAAATCACAGTACAGCAGTTTGTGCATGAGACATGAGTTCAAATACCATCTATGGTACTTATTAGATTTTGGTTCTTAACTATCTAATCTTCAATATCCTCATCTGTAAGATAGTAATGTATACTTAATAGAACTCCATAAAATTAAATACAATTATATATTATACACACGCATACATGCACATAAGCATACACATATAAATGGCCTAGGAAAGTACTGGACCCAAAGAAATATTTTTTATTGTGAATTGACAATTTGTAACTGTATAAATTTATGGGGTACAAAGTGATGTTATGATTTATGAATACAATGTGGAATAGTTAATTTAAAGTAATCATACAATCGTTGAAATTATCAAGAGGCTAAAGAGAAATGTTAACATCTTCAAATACCTGTCTCTGTCTGGGGAAAAGAAAATGTGGCTTCTAGCTACTCTAATGTAGTTTTTTCTTACAGATAGAGCAAAAGTAGTAGTAAACCACAGAAGGAAAAAGTGCCATTTAAAGACAGGCAGGCTGTTACTCCGAAAGCAGTGCCATGGGATTGCTTTGCAGGTGGCTAATTGTGCTGAGGTCGGTTCATGCTCAGCAATACCATGGCAAGATCAGATCGCAGGAATGAGGCAATGCCATGCTCCAGGGTAAAGCAGATCATCTAGAAATCTACAACTGTCTTATTTTTCCCACCCATGTTTGCTCTTGAATATGCTATCAGATATTTTTCCCCCTGACAAGTATCCCAGCGTCTTGTTCTGAAATGGGGCAGTTAGACAGCACAGCTACAGGAAATAAGCTATTTTCTTTGCCTCCAGTATAGTTTAAGAAGAAAATGTGCAATACACACAATTTTGTGGCATCCTTTACAAAGTATCTTAGATGAAGAATAACACTTTGGGTTGTTCTTCCCAGATGAGATGTCCTCATCCACCAGCTTCCACTTTGTACCAGCATCAGCCTCATGGGACACAGATGGAGACCCAATCAGAATGGCAGCCTAAGCCCTTATTTGTAATGACTGCTGTAGTTAATAAGGGCCCGGGGGTGGGTGAGGGTGACATAGTGATGATTTCCACAATTGTAACTCTCCTCAGGGTCCAAAATCTTTATTACTGCTGTGGCTGCTGGTCTTCTTGCTTTATAGTTTTGAAGATACATGTTTGGGCTCCTACCAGTGAGTAGGACAATCACAATCACTCTCCCTCCTTTATTGTCATGATTAAACTCAGCATGCAAATTAAGTGATACCACTGAGTAGATTTGATCATTTGAAACCTATGAGTCAAATCTTAATAATGCAAATAAATATTAAAATGGGATTTATTTTACACATTTTTTAAATAAAAAACTTTTAAAAAATGCATTTATTTTGGGTATTGACAGCATTTCTTCCTTTGTGGAGAACTATGAGATCATGTTGACATAGGTCATAAAGATGACTTAAAGGGTAACAATAAAATTAATTGATGAAAAAGTAAACTTACAACAAAAACAACAAAGCTATCTTGAGATGGATAATTAAGAAGTTACCTTTATGTGGCTGCTTATGATTCTATCTGCTGCTCTCATTAATGTTTTTGAGATAACAGTGACCTCCCTCAGGTGGCTGGCTCTCTGCTTCTTCAGTTACAGGACTTTGAGGGACAGCCCTTTTTTCTGTTTCTCTTTCTCTCTCTACCTGGCTGTTACTGGATATATGGATGGTGGCCATTTTCCTTGTACTTGTTTTCAGGTTTTTAAAGCTTGATGTTGCATACAGACATCTGGCTTCAAAGCTACATATGTCTCAGTGTTTTACTGTATAAACTGAGAATAATTCTATATTTCCCCTATACACTACAAGTATATATGGTAATTATTATTTGTAAGTCAAATGTCTGCAAAGCATAGAGATTCTTGGGACAATGTGATAAATAAAATGCTTGAAAAACGAAACAAAAAGTAACCACCCAAAATGTTTCTAGTGGCAGTTTGAATATATGACACAAACCTGAGCTCAGCCCCACTGTAAAATCCATCAACATCTTCTTGATAGGCTTAAAAATGTTAGGGAAAATTCATCTTTTGTTTTTCATTCCAACTGCTATGTTACCTGTGGTGGTGGTATCATCTGATCTTTAGTGCATCTAGGAGGAAGAATTTAGTATTCCATAAAGAAATCAATTTCTCAAAATTTTTGATTATATTTCACAGGTTCTGATAATCTTATTAACATTTAATGATTATGTAAACTAAATTCACCTATTCCTCTTTTGAAATTTGTTTGTAGCTTGTCTCTTGAAAGTTTTCTAAGTCATGACACTTGATGCTAATTTGATTTTTTATATTTATGGTTGTTTCCCCTATGATCTTAAAGAACCACATTTCACTTTTCATTATAGACATGAATATATAATTTACTTTTTGCCGTGAAAATTATGACACTTTGGCAATGATGGGAAAAAATTGTTTTAATGTAAAAAACAAGGTATCTGTGTAAAATGTAAAATGATTACATTTCTCCCATCTCTTTATGTTCCTGATCCCTTTCCCTTCTTTATTGGCATGCAAATATTTTTATCCCTGATGAATGAATGAATGAATCAAGATGTAACTCTTGATTTATCTCAGTAAACACTTTATACCTGAAAAGAATGGTGCTGTTGGATCATATCAGAGTATACTCATAGAAAAAATACAGAGGTATCTTCTGGGTTTGAACTCTGTTTTGAGAGACTAAAAATTAGTGGTTCAATTGCTAGAGCTTCCATATGGTGGAAGGTGAGACAAAGGCACTTGGTTTTTTTTTCTCGCACCCCTGTGATTTGAACCTGGCCTTTGGAAATGACCATTGACAACTCAGCATTACAGCAGTGACAACAGCAATGAGAAGCGTGGCTTCTGGATGTCAATATGACATCAGCTCACTGGATCTTCTGTTCTTAATGGTGGCACATTCAGAAAAAAATCAGTTAGCTCAGGGCAAGATGGAGGAACCAGAATGGAATTTCATGAGCCTACCTCCTGGGGATTTGTGACGAGCGACTCTAAGAGGAGAAAAGTATTGTCTCACCATAGGCAAGATAGGAGCTCTAGTCATTATGATAAAAACAACCACTTCCCTCCAGAACAAAACTTCATTTTGGTAACCTTTTTAGAAAATTGGGTGATGTCAGTTATAAAATTATTTAATTATGAAAATATCAGGATCCTTTTGACCCTTTCATAAAGCTTATTTTCTCATTTTTTTCAGTCCTTGTCTGTAACTAATATATTGTGCTGTTGAATGATCATTATGTTTAACCAGTGAAATGTGCCTCATTTCAGCATGGAGTAAGTGATCCCTATATACTGGTAGTGGAATGTCTTGGGATTTCAATGGATATGAGAAACAATGTCAATACAGAGTCGTTAAAATTGAATTCTCCCTTTGAGAGGCTTGTTTTATACTAGAATTTAAAATTTAGTTTGGCTAGAGGTGACTCCACTTTTCCTTTAGCTTCAATCTGTGGTCCCAAAAGAAATTACAGTCAAGTTCAGCAATTATCTTTGCATCCTATGTGAACTGGGATCTGGTGAACAACAGGTATTTGCATGTGGAGATGCTGGGGTGATAACCTACTGGATAATGGCTTTCTCACCTTCCCTCCTGGAAACAGATGTACCAAGTTTGACACAGGTATGAGTAACAGTGTAGATGCCTGCGCATGGCATAATGCCCATATTTTCAGAGACAAGTGCAGCATTACTAGAAGCTTCCCTGAACATGTATACCTATCACCTTTGATCTTGCTGGTCTAAGCTTGTCAACTTTCCCCACATAGAATTCATTAAAAGACTTCTCCATAATTCTTTCAAAGAATAAGGAAAGAATCCTGTCCTGCCTCCAGGGCCATCCATTTTCTGTGTGATGCCACCATTACTCCTCTCAATAGCCAAGTAATTAAGGATGCACATGATCAATAGTCTTGCCTCTTCAGAGCCTTGTTATAGCTTTACCTAAACGTGCCTGTTCAGAGTGGAGGTCAATGCTGATCCCAGACAAGGGGCCTTTTATCTTTTGCTTAATTTAGTGCTCTTCCTCCTCCACAGTGTTCAGGATCTAGTTTACTGCTTGCACATGATAGAGGCTACTCAAGCAATATTTGTTGATGATGATGGTGATAATTATTTCATACCACAGATTACTAGCATCTTCTCTGATTAAGAAACACCAAACTCCTTAATCTTTAGGTTTATGTTTTTGTTGTTAGTGAATTAAAGAGCTATATACATTCCAGATGGTGTTCAGAAGATAGTTACTTTTAGGCTTTTTTCTTTAACCACTTATTTAACAAACAATGTTATACTAGGTTTATGGAGGTGGGGAGAAAATAAAACAGGAAGGTATATGTTTCAGTTCAGTTGACTATACATGCTAGTAATAGGACAGAAGTCCTATTCAATACAAAATTCAATACAAAATTGAGAAAAGCTCTAAATGTTACAGTAGATCCCCAATGACTTATCCCCCAAATCAAATTTTTCCAGAATATTAATGAACATTAATGGGGAAACCTGTATATTTTAAATTTTTCTGGGAAGCATCAGTGATTTGTCTCTGGGGACATATGAATAATCACCAGAGAATGCTTTGCTTGGGACGCAATGTATTAACAAACAGAACCCTAGAATGAACAAATACCTGGGATTAATTTACTATGATTACTGAACAACTGGTTAAAGGAATACTGTAGAATATATTTGAATTTAAGCAAAGAATTTGCCAAAACCTATTTTTGTAAGCAGCATGGAATATGTAGACTGGATTATGGCAAAGTAGATTCATAATCAGTTGAAAACTTTTCCCAAACAGTGCGGATTAAAGGATTGGTGTCAATTTGAGAGACCTAGTAAAGAACGTGATAATCAGATTTACTGATAATAACCAATTATAATAGCCAAACCACAGAATAGCAGTAATAATAATGATCACACATTGAACATTTTGAAATTTACTATGTTAGGAATAGTTAGATGGTACAATAGTATCCAAAGGGTGAGTTTTACTTCTGAACTGATATATGTTGATAATCCCCCCACCACCTTTTATTTCAAGGGGGTATCTTTAGGGAATTGGTGTTGTGTTTGGTCTGTTGTAACAAGAATTTCAAGATCATTGCTTTATTATAATACTTCAACAATATAACAAATCTGCTAAGATTGCATGTAACAGGAATAAATGTAAGGTCTTTCCCTTATGTTGAAAAACAAAAACAAACAAGCAAAACCCCCCAGAAACAATGACGTCAGTTCAAAATGGGAAATGCATGGCTCGTGAGCCCTGGATGTGAAATCCCTCACAAGTTGTGACTGACTGTGATCTCATAGCCACTGGTACGGCTGTGGGCAAGAGCTCAACAACTGTTTAAAGTCCTCATGAAACTCATTATTTGAGGTTAAACTTATATAGTTTTTGCTTATCCTTTATTCATTTCTCTCTTTATTACTATTTGCTCAGGAAAGGTCATTTCCTCCTCTCCCTTCAGGTTCCTTTCAGCTTTCAAGAAAAATAAACTAGGTCTATTCAACCGCAAGGTAAGAATGGATTGGGATGCTGGTCAGAGTCATGCTCCAGACCTTCCTGTCAATCTCCCACCCACAGACAGGATTCTTGGCCTTTTCACAGTAGGACAGAAGAGAAGTGAATCTGCTGGCAAGGTTCTTATACCAGCTGGGGAGTGAGCACATGAGTCACTCCCTGTGAGTCACAGGAGTTAGTTATTTGTTATCTAGCCCTGTGGAACTCACACTCCAGTGTGCATAGAAATCAGAAGGAATGCTTGTTAAAATGCAGGTTCCTGTATCCCACACCCAATATATTGTGTTTCAGTAAGCCTGGAGTGGAACTTTGAATTCTACATTTTTAAAAATATACCCACCCCCTTCCAAAAAAACATGAAAAGGGCTAGCTGGTTATCTCAGTTGGTTACAGGGCAGCGTTATAACACCAAGGTCATGGGTTCAGATCCCAGTACCTGCACCCAAATATATATATATATATACCCCCAAGTAGATTCAGTCATGTGTTCATTCATTTGCTAATTAATTCAACATATATCTGTGAGCAACAAATATGTCCTGGTTACCCTTTCAGGATATAGCAGTATCACTGAGGGAATAGCAGTGAATAAGATGGACAAAGTACATTCCACCATGGGAGTGTGGGTCTTACATTCTACTCTGGGGCTACAGATAAAAATCTCACAAATAAGCCAAAAATAAACTGTCCCACAGTGACAATGCTACAAGGAAATAAAACAGCACAATGGGGAATGAGTGATAGGCAATGTACAATCCAAGGTGATCAGGGATGGCTTTCCTTAGGATCCCATGTTTAAGCTGAGAGAGGTGGGATGTGTGTGTGTGTGTGCGCACACACACGCATGCACACGCATCTAATGGGTTGAGGCACAGAGGTTCAGCAAGTCCAAAGGCCTTGCGATAAGAAAGAACTTGGGAATCTTGAGTAATACAAAGCAGGACAGAGTGGCTAGAGTAAGGTTTCTCAAGAGCGGAACTATTGAAATTTTGGGCTAAATAATTCCTTGTGATGTGGTGCTTTTCTGTGCATTGTAAGATTTTAGCAGCATCTTTGGCCTTAATCCACTAGATGTTGGTTTTACCCTCCCAGTTGTGACAAGCAAAAATGTCTCCAGCCATTACCAAATATCTCCTGGGAGGCAAAATCACCCCTCACTGAGAGCCACTCAATTAGAGCACAGCAGGAGAGGAAGAATGACAGGAGAGGGGATGATAATGTAGAGAGGGGCTAAGTCATATAGGGCCATAATCATTTTGGATTTTATTCCAAGAGATTCTAGAAGTCAATGGAGGGTTTTAATTGGGGTTAGGGAAGTGATATGATCTGATTTATGTTTTTAAAAGGGCACTCTGATGGCTGCATGGGGAATACAGGGGTGTGGAAAGAGAAAGCTGGGATACCCGTTGGTGGATTGCTGAAGTAGTCCAGCAGAGAGATAACAGGATTAAAATAGTGTTTAGCAGTGAGGAAGGTGAGAACATGTTGAATTCAAGGTGGAATGGAAGGACTTTTGTTGGTCACTAGACCACATATAAGAAACAACATTCTTGACCATTGCTACTCAACATGTGTTCCATGCACCAGCAGCATTGTCCCCTGGGAGCTTGGATGCACCATCCCAGGCCCATCCGGAGGTGCTGAGTCAGAAACTGCACTTGTTACAATCCCCAGGTGAGTGTTATGCAAATAGAAGTTGGAAAAATTTAAGTCTAGGCTAAATTTCTTATTTTATTTGTAAGAAACTACATGCTTTGAGATGAAGGGTGATCTGTCCGAGGTTGCACAGATCATCAGGGGCAGTCAGAACTGCAACCCAGTTCTCCCACCTCCTGGTTTGGTTTCCTTTCCAGCAGTCTCCTTGGTAGGATAATATGTATCTCCTCTTCGAGGCCTTACTTAGAGAGCCAGAAATTGTGAGTTTGTCCCTTAATTCTCAGGAGACAAGAAAAAGGCACCCTTCAAAAAATAAAAGATTGAAATTTCTCCAGGAAGAAAGAATGAAAGACCCATGGTATCAATTTAAAGCAAAAAAGCATTTAAAAACCAATTACCAAGCTGTGTTGCTGCTGCTTATAGGGCTGGCATCTTTTCCCAGCTCAGAGTGTTAACACTGAAAATACAAAACAAATCCCATGAAAAGTGATGCCAGGATTGGGATGTGGGCAGTGATGATGAGGCTCTGACATCAGCCCCTGCTCAGGGAGCTGCTCAGCTGCGTGTGCAGGGACACAAATCTTCTGGATCACAAGCAGAAGGATTTGCAGCTTGATCAATGTTTTATTTCCCTCCATGTACAGAGAGATTTGGAAAACCGAATATCAGCCTGTTTTCTCTTTGTCTTTATCACCCCCTTCTTTGGCTGTCCCAGACTTGCTACTTTCCCCCAGGGACACGGACCATTTGTCAAATACTCTCTTCTCCTTAAAACTCAAGTGCACAGTAGTTACTGTCTTTTTTGGCAGCTCCTGCAGAGCTAATATGCTGTGCTCATCTGAATACATGAGTCCCACCGTATCATACATTTGAGAGCCTGGTTTGGAGGATGAGCTTGAGGAGAAAGAAGGATAGCAACGTGATTCAAATCGTCAAGGCCACCTTGCATTTGAAAAAATAGTGATCTCTATCTCTAAGCCTTGGAAGTGGAGGGCAGCCCTGTCTCCTTAGAAGCCTGGGAGTGATTTGGTGAACGATTTCTGCCAAGGGGTTTTTCTGATTTTCTGGAGTTTGGGTTTATAAAGGGCAGAGAAACCAGCTGCTGGATGAGCACAGTGGTTGGTGGCCAGGGAGACTGCCACAGGCGCGCACGGGAAGGAGGATAAAGCTGGATGCTTTTATAGGGCTGGATGCAAAACTGCTCCTCTCTGTAGGGAGCTGGCCCCTGAAGCACACAGCTTCTGTCATTGCACAGCTGTCAGCTGCCATTAGCAGGTTCCTCACAGGAATGTGTGGAGTTCCCCAGTGCTTCTCCCCAGCAACCGAAACCAGGCAGTGAGGCAGATGTGTGTGTGTGTGCCTGTGTGTGCTTGCACACATGCATGTGCACATTTGAGCATGCTATGAAGAGACATCAAAGAAAAAGGAAGAGAGATTAAATAATGGATTCTGAACTCAGATATTTACATAGGATGAAAGAGAGAGAAGACAACAGGATTTGAGCTAGATTTTCCCTTTTGGTGTCAGGGACTTTGGGCAAGTCATTTCATGTCTTTGGTCTTCATTTGCCTTCTCCACCAACTGAGAATAGCAACAATCTATGATTCATGGGATCCTTAGTATGTACCAGACCCTATGCTAAAGCACATTGTGGGTACCATCTCACTTAATCTTTACGACTATTCTTACTTTTTTTTTTTTTTTTTGGTGGATGAGAAAACTGAGACTTAAGAAGGTTAAGTAAATTTCCCCACAGCCCCCATAGAGGGGCTGATAGAGCCAGGGTTCCACTCCAGGCTGTGTGGTTCTGGAGTCATTAGGCACCTGCATGGTGTCTCCTCCAGTGCTGATGGCCACCCCATCAGTGCCTGTGTGGTCAACCAAAGCAACATGTGGGAAAGCACATTATAAGCACACTGAGTGCTGTGTCAATGTCAGCTACTGTGATTAAAGAACTCCACATTACCTTATTTATTCATTGAGTACTTGCTGTGGACCTGGTTCTATTCTACGAAGTATAGTTAGTATAATACATGGAGAAGGGGAGTGAGAAAAGAAGATATTGTCTCTTCCATCAAGTAACTTACATTTTACTGGGTGGTGGCAAGAAAAATAACATATCATATGGCAGGTTCACAACATGGAAGTCAAGGACACCCTGCATACTCATGAACTGAGACCAAAATAAAACAACTGCTTCCCTAAACCCTGTTCTAGCAGAGGCCACTGATGAGGAGTTCTTGTCAGCATTTTAAGAGCTGCACTTAATAGCAACCACGAGACCTCCTTTCATTTCTCATCCTATTTCTTTCTCCATGAAATTTCAAGGCAAATACCTGAAACAAGTAAATTTTAATTCTGAATCAGTTATGCAGTTTTCCCCAAGTTGTAATATAATAGACATAATCTAGACACTATATCATGGTAAATGATGGTTTATCTAGTGTTTATCACCTGGAAATATTACTACTAGTGGGTGCTTCTGTGCTTCAATGGTACAATGATAATTGATGCTCACAATGATTACCCTGAGGCAGTGCAAGTTCCTGAAGTGCTTTGTGGATCATTGAGAGAGAGGGAGAGGGATGGAGAGAGAGAGAGAGAGATAGAGAGAGAGAGAGAGAAAGAGAATCTTCCTTTGTCATACTTTTGCATTACATTTAATCATAACACACTTTTTTGAATATCAGTCACCAGTAACAGAACATGTGCTGGTATCATTGATCAGAGAACCTCAATTTCCCATTATTCTCTGTTATGCCAAAACAGGTAATTCTGTAGACCTGTATTCAGTGTCCTTTTTTATCCCTCCACAAGCCCAAGCCAATTTTACACAACTGAATGACTGGCAATGAACAACCCTGAGGGGTCACTCCTTGTACTAGTTACTTATTGTGCTGTAACAAATTGCCACAAATTTAGTGGCTTACAATAATATGATTATTATCCTACAGTTCTGGAGGTAAGAAATCCAAAATGGGTCTCACTGGGCTAATATTGAAGTGTGAGCAGAGCTGAGATCCTACTGGAGGCTTTGGGGGAGAATCTGTTTCCCTGCCTTTCCCATGTCTAGAAGCTGCTGCCTGCTGTCATCCTGGGCTTGGGGCCCCTTATTAGTCTGTTTCTGTTGCTTATTACAAAAATACTTGGAACTGGGTAATTTGTAAGAAAATGAAATTTATTGATTACAATTTTGGAGGCTGGGATGTCCAAAGTCCAGAGAACATGTTTGGTGAAGGCCTTGGTGGTGGTGACAGTGACTCAGGAGTCTCACATGGCAGAAAATGGTGGAGCAGAGAGAGCTCCTGGTGCACTCTCCTTTCTAAAGCTCTCAGAACCACACCCATGACCAACATTTTTAATCTATTTGCTGGGCATGGTCCTCAGAATCTAATCACCTCTTCAAGGCCCACCTTTCAATTACCATAATATTATTTCCCACCCTCAACAATTACAGTGGGGATTAAGCTTCTAATATTTGGACTTTGGGGGACACAATTCCATGAACCCATAGTAGGCTCCCTCCTTCCTCTTCACACCAGCAGTGGAGAATCTTCAAATCTCTCTCTCTCTCTCTGACTACAACCCCTGCTTCCGTCCTTACATCTCCTCGCTGCTCTGACCTTCCTGCTTCCCGCTGATAAAGGAAAGTGATTGTGATTACATTGGACCTATCCAAATAATCTTGAATAATCTCTTCATCTCAAGATCTTAATTTAATCATATCTGCAAAGTCCCTTTTGCCATGTAAAGTAACATATTCACAGGTTCTGGAAATTAGAATGAAGACATATTGGGGGTTCCATTATTCTGTCTATCACACTCTCCTTAATAACTTTTTCATCACAATGTTCTTTTTCTCTCTTTTCTCTTTGACTTTGAGTTTTTTGAAATGATATCCTATTTCCGGAGGTGTTGGCTAGGTTGATCCTGAAGTGAAAGTTATGGAATTCCGCGCTGTCAAGGGCATCAAGTCGACTCCAAAGCTTTTCTCATATTTGTCAGATTCTTGCCTTGCCCCTGGTCAAAGCCACCAGGAAAGGGGCAAACTGGGAATTTATGCCCCAAGGAGAGGAGTTGCTTAGACTATTTCTTAGAGCTTGACTCAAAGATTAGAAGAACTTGTACTTACAGCATAAAAGGAAAGAAAATGATGGAGAATATTTTCCTGGTGCCAGACAGTGGAGAAGACGAGAGGAGGTTAGGGAGGAAAAAGGCGGAGGCAGAAAGCCAGGCTGAAAGGAACTTTGGATGCCATCTGACAGGCCTTTTGAACATGCAGATCTGGCTGCCTTCTCTCCCAGCTGCCCCGACCACCCCTCCATCCCTCTGTACAGTGCGAGAGGAGTGGGAAAGCATGACTTGGAAAAACATCCCAGCACACCCGGAGAATAAGGGCAAGTCATGACTAAGGTTAGGAGAGAGACACTCGCCAAGGGGCAGAGGAGGTCACAGCTGTGTGGACACGATGTCCAGACAGGAGGAGAGTACACACAGATCGAGCCAGGCTGGTCTTCTGTTTCTCCGCTGCACACAAAGGTTCTCTCTGCTAACCTTTTGCCCTCAATTCACTTTGGCTGCTTGCTTCTCGATTGTATTGGATATTTCTCTTTCACCTCATAGTTGGGTGTTTCATAAGCCTTGCTATTTACAGAACCATTAGGGTTTAAATGGGACACCTGACAGATCTATTATAAGTAATGTTAGAAGGAATAAGATCCATCATTTTCATTGTGTTGAAGCCTGATTAAGACATAGAAAAATACCCCTGTAAGTAGAGCACTGGAGTGAAGGAAAGATGCAATGTGTCATTGTAACAGTGCTGGGTTTTTTGTTTTTTGGTTCTTTTTAAAGATACGGTCACCTGTGAATTGGTGCCTTTGCACTTAGGCCACACATTTTTTTATTCAGAAATTTTAACAGGACAACAGTAAAAGCAACTATCTTTATTGAGAGCTTAAGAAAATGGGTACTGTGGGAAATGCTTCATGAACATTATCTCTTTAATTCATACAACAGTAACGAGGAAGTCCAATTATCACCCCATTTTGTAGGCCATTATATGGCTACAGGAAGCCACTTTACCAAGGTCACAGAGTTAGCAGATTATATCTGAAACACAAACCCAGGTTAGCCTAATTCCTAATTTTATCCATTTAGCCACAACTTATATTTCCTCTTGAAGGACCTTTGACTTTATAGGTAAGCTTAGAGAATTATGCAGTATATAAAAATATCTTCTCAGATTATATAATAATAAAAGCAAGATCTAATTACATTTGATTTGCATAGGCAACAATTGGAGCTCCCCAAACTTTGCCTTTCAAAAGTCATTTGGTTTTGTTCCACTCAAATCTCATTATTCTCTAATATTTTTCTTTGCAAAGCAGATTATAGTGGGCTAAATAGTGGCCCTCAAAAACGTATGTTCAAGTTCTTATGCCCAGCACCGGTGAATGTAGCTTTATTTGGAAAAAGGGTCTTTGCAGAGCTGATTAATTTAAGGATCTTGAAATGATATCATCCCAGATTTAGGATGGACTCTAAATCCAAGGCTGTTACCCTAATAAGCAAAAGAAAATGGAGATTTGAGACACAGAGATGCAGAGACACAGGAGAGAAAGCCATGTGAAGACAGAGGAAGAGACTGGAGACATGATGCCACAAGCTAAGGAAAGACAGGCGCCACCAGAAGCTGGAAAAGGCAAGGAAGGATTTTCCCCTAGAGCCTTCAGAGGGACAGTGGCCCTGCTGACACCATGACTTTGGACTTCTGGCCTCCAGAACAGTAAGAGAATGCATTTCTGTTGTTTTAAGCCACTAAGCTTGTAATAATTTGTTGTGGCAGCCCTAGAAAACTAATACACAGAAATATTTTAATGATTCAGATATCAAGATAGTTTGACAAACATTACCGAGGAAAATTGTGATTCATAACTACAACTCGGTCTCAGGATTGCAGTGTTAATTTCTTACTGATGCAAACTGAGAAATCATAAGGTATTGTAATATTTATTATTAAAAAGTTCAACTGGCATTCAGGATTTCAATATAATGTTCAGCGGGGTCCTGAATAATTTCTTTTCCACTTAAATGAATGGAAACTCAGAGTCTCTATGCTTTGAGGGTGAAAAATAAGGCCAAGGCTAACAAATATTTTATCATAATTGGATATTCATCATGAAAGTAATACAAGAAAAATATTTGCATTAAAATTAGTGATAAAAATAAGTTCAAACAATATGAGCAAATGTGTATGTGTAGATATACATACACACACACACATATATATATATATATATGAGGGTCAAAAAGTTCATGGAAAGATTTGTACTATCTTTCAATTCTATTTTTCTTTTTCTGTTCTTTTTCGGGGGTGGGGTGGGGGCAGCTGGCTGGACAGGAATTGAACCCTGGACCTTGGTGTTATCAGCACTACACTCTAACCAACTGAGCTAACCAGCTAGTCCTTCAAGTCTATTTTTCCACCAACTTTTTGAAGCATCCTCTTTGTGTGTATGTATATGTATGTGTGTATGTATGTGTATATACATATACCGCTTATTGCATGGTTGATTGGTTTCTTATGAAAGGCCGACAGGGAGAAAAATTTGTATAGAACCCCTATTGGTATCTGATAGGTTTTGTTCTTCCCCAAGTCACACCAAGGAATACCCCTTGGCAATGTTCTCTGGTCCTGATTTGATTCGTGATTCATAAGTGATTGCCTGTGGAACCCTGGGCTTGGGTTGGGAGTGGGATCTGAAAATTCATGTAATTTCTCGTGGGCGATTGGCTAGTAGATCCGGAAAAAATTAGAAATTATCAGTGCAGAGAAACTTGGACATGACTGACAGAGAGTGAGCACCCCGTCATTGACAATAGTAGATGAAACTTGTGTGGTTATTCTTAATGGTGGTAGTAGTAGTAGTAGTAGTAGTAGTAGTAGTAATAGCAATGGTACTGGTGGTGATAGATACCATGGTGAGAAAAGACCTGAATAATTATTTTGGTTTGTCCAAATTTCATGAAACCCTCTCAGATGAGGATACTTTAACAAGTTTGTGAAAAAAATGGAATGAAAAGATACTACAAATCATTCCACGAATTTTTTATAGACCCCTTGTATAAGAAAGAGGCTCCAAAGAAAGAGAACTAGCATCTTAGTGTTTCTGTGAATATTAAGTATTGGTTTGCACCCAGAAAGGTACCAGTTCAGGCAGGAGAGATCAAAAGTGGCTTTTCTGGATCTGCTGTAACAACTCATGGCCTATCTCCCCATGAGACTTTATTTAGAATCAGGTCAGAAGCAAGATACAGTATTTACAGGCTGGCTGTGGCAGCAGCCCTTTATCCCTCCCCCAGCCACCAGTCATCCACCCTTACACAGCACGACAGAATAAGATTATGGGTTACCCCTGCTGCCAGACATTTCCTTGGCAGAACCACACCTTTGACAAGGAGCAGAACTGAGTGAATTCACATACATTCTCAAAGGCTTAGCAATATTGTGCACCAGCCTCAGCAGAGCCCCAGATCCACTGTGACACTCAGCAGCTGAGTCAGCCTGCTGTGGAGAGCTTAGAGTGCTTAAACGTTCCTGGGGGAATTATCTCCTCTAGCAACAATCAGTAACAGAACTGCGAGGTAGAAAGTTATAGCTACTCACACGTGCGTAGAAGAAAATAATCCAGTGTGATGTGTTTTGGGTCTCTTACTGGTTCTTTAGCATTATAGAGAAGATACCTAGGGTTGGCTCTGCTGACAGGACATTCAGACTTTGGGAGGGGAGCAGCAATATGGTGGTAGTGCCGTTCCCATTTGGCCTCTGTGTTATGGCTGCATATTCTGAGTTTAAGAAAGGATTTAACTCCAGGATGTATCCTGTCCTAAAGAAACATGACAACAGGGCCACTGAAAATCTGTGAACCCAGAACTCAAAGAAGGACAGAAGAGCCAGAAGTCCAGGTGATCAGCATCATGAGAGCAGATATTATATGCTATGAATTAAATTGTGTGTCCCCACTGTCCCTTCCAATTCTTATGCTGAAGCTGTAACCCCCAATGTAATGGTATGTGGAAATGGGGCCTTTGTAGGTAATTAGGTTTAGATGAGGCCATAAGAGTGGGGCCTTCATGGGGGGGATGAGTACTCTTTTAAGAAAGGGCACCAGGGAGTTTATTCCTGTCTGCATACACACAAAGAAGTCATGGGAGCACCCAGGGAGAAGTTGGCCATCTACAAGCTAGGAAGAGAGCCCTCCACAGAACTCATCCATGCTGGCACCCTGATCATGGATTTCGAACCTCCAGAAGTATAACAAAATAAATATCTGTTGTTTAAGCTCCCCAGTCTGTGGTATTTCATTATGACAGCCCCAGCTGACTCATACACTACAGAGACTTTATTTTTTAATAAATGAGCTTATTTAATTATTTTAAATAAGTGGGCTTACAGAAATCAATACATGTGCAATAAGCATAGTTGCCACAATTAATTATTTTAGTATAAAATAAAGGATGTCTGTCTTTGCTCTCCTCATGGAACAGTGGAAATCCATCTATCTTCTTCCAGATGACTCCAAAAGTAAGCTATCTAAATTCCAGTTACCCAAATAATCATCCACTACCTCCTTCTGTGTCCATACCAAGTGACCCTAAGCAATGGGCAGAAAGTCCTCAATACCATGTGTTTTCATTGGAATGACTTTTGTTCTAAAGTAAAATTCTGAAACGTATAATTTGTTGCAATTTGAAGCAATTTTCCCATGGGTTTTTGGGGGGAATAGGGTGGAATTTTTTTAAGAATATAAAATATCTCTTGGATTGCCCTATGAAGACTGACTTGATGTGACTATTTTCCCATCTTCCTTTCAAATCCGTCATTCCCTGATCTGGATCTGTATTCCACAGCCAAAACAGCATAAATTCTCAGTGACCAGGCCAAGGAAAAAAAAAAAAAAGAAGAAGAAAAAAGAAAAAAAGTAAAAAAAGACTGATGTCATTCAAAGACTGACATTTCAGTTTTTATTACTAGAATACCTTGAAGAATTAGATCTGATTTGCATTGATATTTGCCAACTGAATTATTAAAGGTTTTCTTTTTTTTTCTTTTTCTCTTCCTTTCATCAGATTTTAACACTTCAGACAAAGTCACAATTTAGCAGTGGAGTGACTTCACAGAGCCTTCTGGGCTTTTGAATTGTTGATCAACTTGAGCAAAATACTTGATTTGATTCATGAAATGCAGGTAGTTGACACACAAAGGAAACGGCAAGGCAGTTTTTTGGAAAGGAGTCTGTTTCTCAACAAAGTTTCTTAAGTGCCATGGGTACCATGGGTAATTTTACTGGCATATCTTTTGAGGGCAGTGTGGCCCTGTTTGAGTTACCTATTGAGGTTTTTCTGTTTTATTAAAATAAATTGCAGCCTCAGTGCACTGGGAGACTTGCAAATGAACATGCCAAGAGAATGATGAGGATTTCAGAAATGTGTGCACATTTTAAGTGATACGTTAGCCTCAACTGTCTTTAGAATGTAGATAGAAAAAGATAAAGTGGGGATTTCTATAGTTGTTACTTCTCAACTTCTTCATTTAAAGTGATAGAAATTCTAACTAAAGAGATGTGATAGTGCACTTACATATCAAATGGTTTTATACACACACATGCACACACACTATGTCACTAAAATAGTTCCTATTGATTTTGTTTTATCGCACAGAAAGAATCTCAAATGCTCCTATGCATGTGCTTAGTAGAAACGATACACAACCCTATCTCAGAAAGATGAGTTTTATTCAGTGCAGGGGTTCTCAGGTTTATTGTGCATCAGAATCATCTGGAGGGCTTGTTAAACTACATATTGTTGGGTCCCATGCCTAGAGTTTCTGATTCATGTGTCTAGCATGGGGGCTGATAACTTGCTTTTCTAGCAAGTTCCTAGTTGCTGCTGGTTTGGGTATTACATTCTTAGAACCATTGTTTTAGACTATCCAGAGACTCTGGTTTTATAATTTATTTGGTCAAGTGGAGTGCTCAGAGTGTTGAAGCTAGTTGTTTCTATCATCTGACCAAAATGACTACAGTAATTTAAGCCTATGTTTTGCTTTGTGGAATCTAAGACAATAACAACAAACGGCACCTAAATAATGCTTTATAGTTAATAAATCACTTTCACAAACACTATCTCATTGAGACAACATAGGAATCCATGTAGGTGAGCAAGCATTCTATTTACATTTTACAGATGAAAAGTTAAGAGTTTAAAGGACTCACCCAAACCCCTAAAAAAGTCAATTATGAAGAGCAAGGATTCCAACCCAGGCTTTCTGACTCCAAATTCTGTACTTCTTTTTACCAAACCACTCTTCCTCCCAATCCTTTACATTTGTGGAGAGCTTTGCTTTGCATTTTTCAAACTATTTTCATATTCATTATCTCATTTGATCCTTCCTCAGAGCAACAGCGTGAGGCAGGCAGGGCACATGTTATTGTCTACATTTTGCAGATAAAGCTATTATAAAGAGATGATGAGAAAAGTGGCTAGTCATTCAGACCGTATCTCTTCATACAGTAGCCTAAATTTTCCTGCAATATTTAGCAGCAGCATGTGATGTAGCAGTTAGAGCATTAGATGCTTTTCTTTCCAGTGATAAATATTCAATGGCACAGAATTGTAACCCCACCCCCACTCCCACATCATTTTTTTTCTTTTCATGGTAGGAATGCTTTTGGAATAAAGGGAGGTGGTGATGAAGTTTAGCATTACTCCTTGGTAGGAAAGGAGAGAAAGGTCCTTAAATTCTATACTTCAAATACTAAGGAAAACAGCTTTCTCAGCATTTGAAGACGTCACCTCTAGCCCAGGGCTTGTCAAAGTTTAATGTGTATACAAGCCGCCTGGGGATCTTGATGAGCTGTGGATTCTGATCCAACGGGTCTGTGGTGGGGCCCAATATTCTGTATTTGTATAAAGCTCCAAGATGATGCCAATTCTGATGATCTGGTTACAACCTTAATAGGCAAGGAATAATCCTAGTTCTCAAAACCATAATTATTTTTATGATTCTCTGAACCATCTTTCAATCTCTAGGTTGGAACAGAGAAATTAAAAATATAAAAAAAATATAAAACACAGTAACAATATTTGTTACTATGTCGAATACTATGTACATTGTGAGACATCCCTACATGTTCCTCTGTGTGAGACTACTTACACATCCCAGTATTTTCCAACCTATTTTATTCTCAAGATCTTGGATGATACTCAAGCTGTGGTGGACCAGCAGTGCTAACATTACCTGGGTGTTTGTTATAGCAGAATTTCAGGCCTCACCCCAGACTCACTGAATAAGAATTCACATTTTAATAAGATTCTCCAGATAATTTTCCAACACACTAACGTACAAGCACTTTTTTCAATCTTTTTGCCCTCTCGTGCTTACACAGGAGTCATTCTGCTCACCCGGCTGGTCATCTCACTCATGGGAGGTCTTAATTCTACAAAATCCTGTAGGTCATCAAAAGAGGTGATTTAAGCATGGAGTGAGTCAGGGCATCTTATTTTTAAAAATCTTGACCTATATTTTGGGTAATTCTGATGGTCAGCCACATTCGGAAATCGAGTAGACTGTCTAAAAGTGGCCACAAAAGTTATACCACAGGTGGCCACTTCCAGAAGAGATGCTTTACAGTGAAAAACTTACATTAAATAAACAAACAAACAAACTTACAGCTCTGAAATGGGGGTTCCATTTTCAGGTTGGCTCAGTCTGTGAACTGTTCTCTATGGCCAAAACCAAGGCAGGCCTGAACCCTGTCCCCTGCCACCCCCCTACCTCCACTATAGTACAAGTTCATCAGAGTGACAGTGCTGAGCGCTTTGCCATGCCACATATAAAGAAAAAAAAAAATGCTTTCTCAGAAATAGAAATCTGCAGTAGACATTTCAGTAGCTTAAGAAAAGAAAATGTCCTATATTTTAGAGATGTATTAATACAGTACAGCAAAACTATAGTTTATGAAGATTCTGTTCTTTAAATCTAAACTTCAGCAGGTTGTAACAAAGAGTCTGACATTTCTCTAGAATAAGTCATTCATTCATTCATCCAACAAATATTTATTGAGCACTCACTCTGTGCCAAGCACTATAATGGGAATTAAGGACATGCGGGTATCTGTTTTCATGAGGAAAATAGACAGTAAAACAGTAAACATGTTTAACACAATTACTGAGTGTGGTAACTGCTGAGAAGGAAAAGAACAATTGCTGATAATAAATGAGTGATAAGAGAATAGCAAAGAATCAGATATAAGAATGTGAAGATTTCAGAGCATTCTTTCTAGCCCAGTAGCTAATGATCTGAGTCAGATGGAAATGGAAAAGAATCTGAATAGGAGCTAAACAGAGAACCTCCCTGAAATTTCCAAAACTTTCTCAGCAAAAAATTAATGAAACTATTAGATAAACAGTTTTATTTCTATAATTCTATCATGGCATTTGTCATTTGCTTTCTATTCACTCATGCTTTAATTATTTATTAGTTAATATTTAGTTTAAACTTCATGATGTGAGTTGGCTTAGTTCCCAACAATGCTTCTATTTCTTATAAAGTCCTTAACTAACTCAATTATTTGATTGATTGATTGAGTACTTACAATATGCCACACAATGTCCTGAGAATATGCACATGAATAGATCATAGTTTCTGTATGTTTATAGATCTTACAAACTAGAGAGAGGACAGATGAGTCCATGATTAGAATGCAATTTTATTAATTCTATGATTTTGCTTCCTGGAGGAAGTGTCATCTTGAAGGTCTTGCAAGAAGAAGTTATACCAGCAAAATGATGGTAAGGGTGGGATAAGCAATCATATTTCTAGTAGAAAACCAGAAGGTGTGAAGGTCCAAAGGCAAATGAAGAAGACACATTCTTGAAATATAAACAGTATACTCTATCTGCTGCATAAAGTTGACTGGTTAGGGATTTACAGATAGAAGAATACACTGAGTAAGGACTTTAATACCATGCTTTTGAACTTCATTCCAAAGGCACTGGGAAATTGAGAAATTAAGCAGAAAAATTGACTTGTCCATTTTTATATTTAGAAATAGTGGCAAGGGGTTCAATTGGAAAACTGATACAATATAGGTGAGAGAAAACATTGGCTTATCTACATTGTGACAATGACAATGAGCAAAGGTAAATGGAATGGTAGTTATTAAGAAAAACAATCAATGAGATATGAAATGAATCATTGTTGGGGCAAAGGAAGAGAAAAAGGCCAGGACCACTCCCACATTTCTGGCTTGGATAATTTTTATGTCCTACCATGAACATCTCTTAGAACTTGTCCTCTGGCCCCTCTGCTTCTGTCCACCCTGGGTAAATGCCTTGATTCATGGAAACTGAGATTGCCCCCCTTGGCAAGGACTTAAATCAGACCTCAGCTGGCATCTCATGAGGGGATAAATCCTAGCTGACATCTGCAGTCAAGATTTTACAGTCAATTGTGGACAGTCCACAAGAACTGCACAACCTAACCTGACTCTTTCCTGAATAGGTAAGCCATACCAACCCAATGTAAGTCCTGTCATATCCTCTGCTTTAGTGATTTGTTTGTCTCCCACGTGAATCAACGTGAACTTATCTTAATGAATTTCATTGGGTAAATATCTGCTCATTTCCACAATTTTATGATCACTTTGATCTTCTCAATATGCTTGTCTAAGAAACTATAATTTACTATTTTCTTTTTGTTGTGTTTTTACTATGTAGAGCTCCTCTGTTACTGTTCAATGGCTCACTCCTGAACATTGCAGATGATTTTTATGTGTGATAGTATAATCATCTCCTGAAACCCCAGTCTTGGAAAAAAATAACAAGGGTTGTAATTTACCATTATTGGTTTTGTTAGCTACAGTTAATAAAATATTTGCTGTTACAAAGTTAGACTGGGAAAACTGTCTCTGAAGAGAAGGATGAACACATGAGTAAGCCATGCTAGAAAATCCGTCCCTAATGAGACACTGTTGTTTTTACATCTTTTTGAAAAAGGGACATTTTTAAAATTCCTTGGGTAAGATGGAATTAAAGTTTTAAATCAAATTATGATAACTATAGGCAGCTAATGTATAGATAACTAATAATTACATTAAATAATAACAATATTATCAATTATAGCCAACACTGTGCTAAGAACTTTGCCTACATATTCTAATTCTCATGATAACTTTTGATACAGATTCTATTTTCAAACCTGTTTTGAATATAAGGTCTATAAAAAATGATTACAATGTGTAAGGCTGAATATACTAATTATCCTGATTGGAACATCACATATTGCACACAGGTATTGATTGATATTCAACACTGTACCCCACAGATAAGTACAATCAATTATGTTGCAATAAAAAAAAAAAAATATATATATATATATATACATGAAAACTATTTGGAATAGTGGCAAAAAAATATTTGAAGTGGTGAGATGCTGAGAGATATGGACTCTGAATTTCTATTCTACTAGGACATGTGCAAACTTTCTCATTAAGCTATTGCCTCTTCCTCACTAAGGTTCTACAATATCCTGGAGCACCAAAATCCAAGCTAGTCCCCCAAGAACAACCTAGGCTGGTTTATTTCTCCTCAGGCAGAGTACTCTGGGGATCTGATGATGTATCTGGATGGGTAGGAGTGGGTGCAAGAGTGGTGTTAGGGCATTTGTCCAACACTTGCGGGAATAGCCAGCCTTTCAGGTTGTGGAGATCCCCTCCATGGCTTAAAGGTTGACAGTGTCAGTTATTGAGTATTGCCAGTATTTTCAAAATTTGGATTGGAGAGGGGAATAATCATGTGGTTAAATTCTGTAGTATTCATTTTCTAAATTAAACATTTGTTTTAATGATAAGGTTACTGAAAAAGAGTTTGTATTTACTAGATTAGGTTATCATGGAGTCATCTGTATTAAGAAAGTATATGTTTCTGACCTAAATGTAAGATATTTATATACATAAATAGCTGTCTATATACCTGCTACACTGGGAAATTATAAACCAGTATACAAATACGCTTGCGTACACACACACACACACAAACACACACACTGTCATATACTATAGTATACACAGTGGTATATACATTGGCATATTTAAAATCATTACACAAGTAAGGCATTTTTCCATTTTTTGGAAAGAGAAAACAGAAATATTACAAAGTAATAAAAAATAAAATGTGTATCTTAAAAATAAGATATAAATATTAACAGAAAAATAGCATAACAAAATACTAACATCATGGTTTCACATAATAAGATGTCTGCCTGGATTCTTAAATGCATTTTTTCCAGGCCATTTGTACACAAACTTTTCTATGTCTAGGATACTCTTCCTTCTTCTATTTTCTTAGCCAGCCAGGTCTTATTCATTCTTGAGGTCTCAGAATAATATCTCCTCAGGGGAGCTTTGCTGGCCTTGCAGATTTTCTATATGGCCCTGTTTTATGGTCTTATTGAATGCTATAACTTTCCTTTAAAATGCATCAATCTAATTAAGGAGTTATTCATGCAATTATTAGTTTAATGCTCTGCTTTCTTGTTAAAGTATAAGCTCCATTTGTGCAGGGACCATGTCTGTCTTGATCTTCATTGTGTCCTTTTAAATAGTGAGCACTCTATAAATAATTCTTGACAAATGAACAAATTGTGAGATGGAGATCAAGATTAATCTGAAATAAATCTGTATTGATGGATGACATATTTAAAAATCAATATACAAGTAAGAAGTAAGACACTGAAAAAAACATTTTTCTTTATCTGTTTTTTGCCTCTTTGTGAAAGGAAAATATGAATATTAAAAAATGAAAATACAAGAAATGAATGAAAGCAATCAATAGAAAAAGTTGAACCATTATTCTCTTTTAAATTGTTATTATATGGTCAATAGCCCTTACCTGCAAAACATACAGGTTTGATTCTTCTACATCCATATGCTACCAAGATCAATTCACAGAACCTTCTGGAAGCTCTAGAAAAGAACATCACTCCCCCCATGCCAATTCCTGAAACTTAAACTGTAGATCAAATATTGTCTGTGTTAAATATGAATTCATATTGATTCTAACATATTCACTTGGAAGACCAGATAACGGTTACTTGCAACATGTACTTCTGAAATTCGATTTAAAAAAATGAGTTCAGTTTAACATTACATATTTCTCCCAAATCCATGAGGTCAGAGTCTATGCTGGTCATATTGGGTGAGTTACACAACTAGAAGTAAGACAGATAGGGATTTCACATTAATGGAGTTCAAGAGTACCATCAGTTAAGGGTTCAGGCTGGAAAATGAATTGAAAGAGGGATCCCAGACCAAGTGATTAAAATCCAATATCCAATGAGAAAATGGGATTTCAGGGTCTTTGGAGCCCTGTTAGCTCCTCCCAGCACAATGTTTTCCCACTCACCTCACCAAAATATAAAATATTTCTTAAGTAAGAATTCTACACTCTGGTGATGTCAGATCTGGCTTCTGGCTGGACAAGAAAATTACACTATACCACTTGATTTGTTCTCAGCCTAAGGGGCTAAATCCTCATTGTAACCTTTTGGGTTTCTCAGGTATGGAAAGCTACTGAGGTTGTAAAAACCTTTGTAGAAAGGAAATGCATAGAAACTCTTTCTGTAAACCGAGCAATGCCGACGCCACGTGACACACACTTGAGAAAGGGACTTCCTCATAAATGTGAGAAGAAAGATTTATAAACAAAGTTCACTGAAGATGGGAGCAGCATTGCTCACAGAAGAGAGATCAAACACTCCATAGAAAATACATGTTACAGTGCAATTGCCCTCTGGGAGTCACAGGATTATGAAAGTCTAACTTAATTAAGGGAGAAAATAGGTCACATTTAATAACCACATATGTGACACATCATTTTGACTGTACAAAATAACTGAAGATGAGAGAAAAATTAAGAAATCAGAGATATAAGAAAAGCAGCCACAAAATTCATCAATCTCTTCTATTCCATCTAAGTCAGGTGTTTTTCCTTTTGCTTATATGACAAATTCACCAGTCTTCTAATTTTTCTCTTTAAAAACATCTTCAGTATGCTTGAAAAAAGAAACTTTGGGTGTCAAAAGAAAGAGAAACAAAGTGGCCTAATCAAAATTTTTTAAAAAGCAACAAAAGAACTGATTTAAGAGGTAATAAATATTCTTCTGTTTATGAAAATATACCGTGCATCTTTCCTTCCTTTCTCCCTCTCATGTCATCAAGTGACAGGTAATCAGATATTTGTGAACCCTGCATGGAATCTTCCCCCTTTCAGGGCTCTATGTCCCTGTGAGGTCGAGCTAATTACAGGTACATTTCCTCTGCAAGGCAGTCACACTCTGTACTTGTTGAAGGCACAATTAATAATTGAACAAAGCAAGCTGGATTTTTTTTTTGCTCACATGGCCACGGGTTGCAGGCAGCTTTGCTATCACCCAGGGAGCAGAGTCTCTTCTTTGGGCATCTCCAAGAAAGACTGCATTATTGGCTGAAAAGGATCACTCTTGTTTCCAAATTTTGAAGAAATAAAAAAAACTTACAAAAACAACAACAATCAAATCTTAGTTTCCTTTACAGAATAGTAAAGGTAAGTTCTCTTTCCTGTCACCAGAATATGATTTTTTTTTTTTTTTTTTTTTTGGTCGTTTTTTCGTGACCGGCACTCAGCCAGTGAGTGCACTGGTCATTCCTATATAGGATCCGAACCTGCGGCGGGAGCGTCGCCGCGCTCCCAGCGCAGCACTCTACTGAGTGCGCCACGGGCTCGGCCCACCAGAATATGATTTTGATCAGGTGGCTATTTAGGTTAGATGTGAAAAGAAATGAAAGAGTAGGCTTGGGAGTCAACACACTTTGTAGGGGAGAAGAGTATTCTGCCCTCGACTCTGCACATGCATCAGGGAGCTAATTTTGCATGTGCCATAATAGAATTTGATCCACAAAGAGATACTACATAGATGACTGTGGAGAGTAAAGTTCTTGCCCTTGAGATGTCTGAAGGATATTCCCAAAGTCCTATGGTGCCATGAACAACTGCAGCAGATCCTTGTCCTGTGTCGCAAGCCACAGTCTTGAGCAGAGTCTGTAAACTTTTTAATTTTTTTTTTTTTTGTGGAGTAGGGAAGTATACATGCAGTCAATCTTAAATGATTTGGTAAAAGATTTAAATAAAGTTCAAAAAACAGGAGGGCCTCAGAAGTTATTTACAGTGACGGTGTCGAGAAGGGGGAGGAAAGGATGCAGAAAACATTCCTGGGAAATGATTTTCTGATGTGTAATCAATTAGTATCAATAGCGGGAATCCATCATGAGCTCATGCAGCTTAGTTCATGCCTGTTGCTCATCACAGAACCAGATGCCAAGAACAGGACATTAGGTCACATTTCCTGACAGATTTCTTCACAAGGTGCTACATATTAGGAAACTAGTTAAAAACAAAACAAAACAAACAAATATACAATCATTTATGTAAATTTAATTCATATAAAACATTGCCCTAAGACACTCACGCAACAAACTGGCATACATCTTAGGTATAATATTAAGGCATTACTGCTTCTATATTTGTAGCCTCGGGGGGCAGGTGTTCTATTGAAAATGAAATAAGATGCGCACACACACACACACACACACACACACACACACATATTTAGTACTATGGCTGTAAACTTTATAGAGATGAACACGTTAGCTAAGACCATGAGGACCCTAAATAAGACCTGTGCTGCAATTCTTTTAGTGTTTTAGTAACCAGATGCATGCTTGTCCTTCTGATTCAATGGAATCTCAGGAGCATGAGTATATCTTAAACAGCATGTAGTATCCTGGAAACTGAACGGTTGCTTACCAGTTGGTGTAAGGTGTCTCCAGGTAATAACAGGTTCAGGACGGCCATTGGCCATGCAGACCAGGGTCACATTGCTGCCCTCATTCACAGTGACATCCGACGAAATGTTGGAGATCTTTGGTGGAACTGTAAAGACAAAAGCAAATTGAATGTGTAACTATGTCAGTAAGATCTGGATCGTAGCATTGGTTTCTGCAACTGGAAGTGGTGTATTTCAGCTTTCATAACTTAATTTGAATTTTTGTGTTAAGAAGTCAAGGTGCTTTTCAGACCCACGATTGTCATCTGCTCACCAACTCTGTAAGGAAATCCTAAGGCACTACTTCAAGATGAGACTACCTCCCACTCTGGCAATCGGAGTGCTGTAGGAAGCACACAGAGTAATACAATAAAAATATCTTAGCTCTTTTCTGTTTAGAATGGACCTTATTTAAATATTAGAGAGCACGCACCTTTGTACAAATTAATATTAAAATTTTTTATCATTAAGGGTTACTTAAATTTATTTTCTTATGTGTATAAAACGAATATCTCCAATCTCTCTTCCAAATGCCAGAAAAAGAAAAACAATGTTATTTAGTATAAAATTGCATTGTTGTGTTATTGAGATATGGTTGTACCTGGTTACTTATAATCTAGCCACATAAGGAAACAATGGGTTAATCACAACAGAAAGCCTCTACATACCATCTGGGCATGTGACAGGTTACATGATGTACTTTAGAACTTAAAAACTAAATTAATAAGGCCTATATCACTGACATGTAGACATTAAAAAATACTATTACTCCTAATACTATCAGTACTACTAACAATAATAGCTAGGTTTAATTGAACATTTACTATATATGAGACCTCATGTAGCATGCTTTATAAGTACCATTTCAATAACTACTTATAATAAAAAATGATATCCTATGAGGATTATATTTCTGAGTGGGAAATCGAGGCATAGAGGGGGCTAGGTGGAGGGCAGAAAATGAATTTGGATCCGGGCAGACTCCAGGGCCCGTGCTCTTAAGCACTGCTTGAATGAAATTTCATCTTCACAATCCAGGCTACCAGATGGCCAAATACGACAGAAATTACTTTTTGGTGATGTGAGAAATGAGTCCCCACGGGCAAGCTGTACTGCTGCCTGACTTCCTTCATTAGTGTTCAGGGTGGCAACATTAGATCCCACATTGGTAGGCTTAAGTGGGAAGTGAATTACTCACAAATATCATCACAGAGGTGATGCACTGATTACAAATAGCAGGGTTTATGGCTTGACTGTGATTTCCTTTTCCTTTTTTTTTTTTTTGCTCAATTGCTTATGCTGTCCCTGAGAAATATGTGTCTGGGAGTAGGAGGAGGACAGAGAGCATGAAAGAACTCAATAATAAAGGAATCATCTTTTCTCACTCTTCCTGCCCATTAGGTGCTCTGTGTAGTGATGGAGAAAACAGGAACATTTTCTGCTTGGAGAAGCAAATGCCTGACAGCCATATGATCCCTGCAAATCCTTGTTAGGAGACATTGATGGTGCTTGGACAACTGACCAGTACATTGTCACAAGGAGAAAATGGTAGGAGGACTTTTGAGAATGTAGCATTCTACTCACAATGATATCTTGTGGGGCTTCTGAGTAGGAACTGGTGATTCCAAATCAAACCCAATGGCAGAAGTAGACTGAAGTTGATTCCCATTATTTAGCAGTCTCTATTTTCAGAGTTTTTACTCCCCGTTTTAGCTATTGGGGTTAAGGATCATTTTATTGTAGTCACACATCAACTTGCAATAAGTTCTCCTAGACTTTTATGATGAAGACCTGAAAGGTCATACCCATTTTACGGGGAAGAACATGAGGTACAGAGAGGAATAATGGTTTGTCAAGGGTGTTCCCACCAAGAACCATGGCTGGGCTTAGAATGCAGAGCTCCTGAATATCCATCCAGTGTTTCTACTAATATACACAGTTTCTAATTCTCAGCTGAGTAAGCCAGTATTCTCAACATCTCCAAAACAACTGCAATAAAATATAAGTCAATGATGGTGTTCAAGACAAGATTTAGACATACTAGGTTTCTTTCTCAACAATCTAAATCCTGTAACAGTAAACTATATAACAATTTTAAGAGCCTAAATTACTCAAATTGTAGTTACCTCTGAACTGCAAGACAGGATACAGTGTAAAGAGAAGAAATATAGAAAAACAGATGTCTTCTAATAAAAAAAAGGGGGGGAGGACTCCATATCCCTAATATAAAAGCATGCAGATTTACAAAACAGAAAAGAATTCCATGACTAAGAGAATTATTCTCAGAAGATTATTACCTGTGATACAATGTATGCACATTGCCTCTTTTTTCTTATAAAAAGAATGTATACTAAGAACTTTGCATTTACATGACACATAAATTAAGCCATTTGTTCAATGTGACATAGACAGGTACTGATAACATTCAGAATAAAATCTACAATGATTGACTTTAGGGCTATGTTCTGGCTACCAAAACATACTGCCTCTCCTAATTAAGGAAATATACTCAGGTCCTGGATCTCAGGGACTAGAGATACAGAAAGTGTTTGTTTGACAGTTAGAAACGCAACCACGTGGTATCATTGAATCCCATTTGCCTCTGGATTACCTCCAATGGGTCTCACTCTATTATTTATTTTCTTACTTTATTTTATTTTGTACCAGCTTCTTCTCATAAGCACTTATATATGATGTAACCTTTTTGCTCTTGAAAGAAATACCTTTCCAAACCCCATGTTACCCTCTTATTAACTTTCAAACTCTCCAAATTTCTTGAAGGAATTACTCTACACCACATCTTCAGCTCTCACTCACATTTCAACCTTCAGTGCAATCTGGAATCTCCCCTTAACCTCCAAAGAAGCTGATCTCAGGAAGCTCACCAATGGCCATATAATTTCTAGGTTCATGGACCATTATTTTTGGTTTCTATTTTTCTCTGAAGTGTTTGACTCTGTTGATCATAACCTCCTTCTTCCAGTCCTTTCTTTTCTTGGTTTCTAGGACATATACTCAACTGCATTTCCACTTACCCTCTGGTCAGCCTTCCCAGTTTAACTTCTGGGTTCATCTTTTCCTGTTCCTTAAATATCTGTATTTAAGGGCTTGATCACTGTCCTCTTTCTTCATTTCAATCTACATATTCATTGAGTGATCTCATCTCCTTTCTAGCTTCAGAAGCTAAAGCCATGTTATCCATTCCTCCCAATATCTCCAGCCTAGATTTTTCTCATGACTGTTGCAACTACATTTCCAACTGATATTCTATATCCCCATCACATGCCTCATAAATGCCTAAGATTCAACATATTTGGAACTGAAGTCATCATCTTCCTTCCTACAAAACATTTGTGTTTTGTTACCTTAGTGAATGGTGTCATCATATAAAGAGCTGCCCAAGCAAAAATTCAAGGCATCTGCCTTGACTACTCTCTCTCCTTCACTGCCCCCACATAAAATTGATCCCCAAGTTCTGTGGCTTATGCCTTTTAAATATCTCTCAGATGCATTCGTTATTCCCAGTCCATACTCCCACCATGCCTTGTTTGACATTAACATTTCTTCTTTTTTTTTTCTGCCTGAATTACTGCAGGAGCATTAGAACTATTTCCTTTGCCTTAGCCTTCCTCTTTTCATACTCATCACCCTACATTCCCCACACTGCAATCAGATTTTTTTTTTTCTGAATTGTAAATGTGAGTGTAGTATTCCTTAATTAATCTCATTGCCCTCAAGATAAAATCCAGACTTCTTAATATGGTTTAACAGGTCATTTGTGATTGGCCCCTGCACATCCCTCCAGCCTCCTTTCCTACTCTCTTTGCATTGCATCATCCAGTCAGATGAAACAACTTTTGGTTACTAGAATATGCTCTCCTTGCTTACACCCTATATTTGACATTCTATTTTTTGTATATGGAATATTCTTCTTTCAGCTTCTCATGTGGTTGTCCTTTACCCCTTCAGGTTTCAGCTTGTCTCCTTACTCTTTTCCAGGTAGACTTTCCTGTCATCCCCCACCTCCACCTCCACTCGGCTCCCAACACCATACTGGGTGAAGTGCTCTGCTGTGTTCTCACCTTGTGTCCTGTATTTTTCCATCACAGCACCAAACCCTGACTGCTGGATTACTTACCCGTGCCTTTCACTAAACTGTAAGAGGCAGGAAGCAGGGCCTTTGTGTACTTGACCATTGAATCTTACAGAGTATGCTGCTTGGAACATGGTAAATGCTCAAAAAGTGTTTGAAAAAAATTACTTATGTTCCCTTGCCCCCAACTCATTACTTAGTTCAAGGAAGTATCTCGTTGACTTCTGTAAGAAAGAAGTAAGCTTTTATTGTGAGCCAGTAAAATCCAGCTTTTATTAGTATTTCTTTAGCTATCCCTCTAGTTATCTATTTCACTATCAATTTCTTGGACTCTTAATGAAAAAAATTAACCATAGAGCGGAGAAGTGTTTATGAAATTATTAGACCTGTACCTCTCGCCATCTACTCAACTCAAAATGGATTAAGGACTTTAATATAAACCCTGAAACTATAAAACTCGTAGAAGGAAACATAGGGAAAACACTTCAGGATGTAGGACTAGGCAAAGACTTTATGAATAAGACCTCAAAAGTACAGGCACCAAATAAATAAATAAATAAATGGGATTATATCAAACTAAAAAGCTTCTGGAACAAAGGAAACAATCAACAGAGTGAAAAGACAACCTACAGAATGAGAGAAAATATTTGCAAACTATGAATCCAACAAGGGATTAATACCCATAACATACAAGGAACTCAAACAATTTAACAATAAAAAAACAAATAATCTGATTAGAAAATGGGCAGATTGAATAGACGTTTCTCATAGGAAGACATAAATGGTTGATAGGTACATGAAAAAATGCTCGACATCACTAATCATCAGGAAAATGCAAATTAAAACCACATTGAGATGTCATCTCACCCCAGTTAAACTGGCTGTTATTAAAAAGACAGAATGATAAATGCTGGCAAGGATGCGGAGAAAGGGGAACTCTTCTACGCTGTTGGTAAGACTGTAAATTAGTGCAGGCTTTTTGGAAAACAGTATAAAGGTTTCTCAAATAACTAAAGATAGACCTACCATGTGATCCCATTACTGTGTGTATATGCAAAGGAATGGAAATCTTCATGTCAAAGGGATACCATTCTCATGTTTATTGTAGCTCTATTTACAATAGCCAAGATATGGAGCCAACCTAAATGTCCAACTTAAATGATGGACAAGTGGATAAAGAAAATGTGGTGTATATGCACAATGGAATACTACTCTGCCATTAAAAAAAAAAAAAGGAATGAAATTCTGCTATTTGCAGCAACATGGATGAACTTAAGAGAAAATTATATTAAGTGAAATAAGGCAGGCACAGAAAGAGAAACACTGCATGTTCTCATTCATAAGTGGAAGAAGAAAGAAAGAGAGAGAGAGGAGAGAGAGAGAGAAGAGAAAGAAAGAAAGAAAGACAAAGAAAGAAAGACAAAGAAAGAAAGAGCACAACAATACATTGAACTTTCAGGAGAGAATAGAACTGTGGTTATTAGAGGGGAGAAAGAGGGAGGGGGAGGAGGTTAGGGAGAAACTGGTTAATAGACACAAAGAATGAGTATGTTTTGTAATGATGAATATGACAACTGTCTTCATTTGATCATCACATATTGTAGACAAATACTGAGTCAACCCTGCACCCACAAATACGTATAATCAATTATGTTTCAATAAAAAAAAAAAGCCATGAAAAAACAAAACAAACAAAAAAAATATTTCAAGAACACAGGAAACAAGAACTTGGTATCTATTTTCCTCAGTTAATGACTTTATGAGTTTTAACTTCCTTGTTTCTTTTCTATGAGTCACAGATGAATGGATGGATAGGTGGATAGATAGGTAGATAGATAGAAAGAAAGAAAGATAGAGGTGAAGATAAAACTTTTTTAATCTAATGTAAACTAGTCCCTTTCTAGTTTCCTGTAGCAACTCATGGAATTTAAATGTAGATCATTACTGATAACATCAAGGTGGCAATTCTAAGATTTTATGCTATAACCTCATAAAATCTTTATAAAAATTCTGGGAAGTAAAATATATTACTAGAAGTAGTACCATTTTGCACATGTAGACACAGGGGACAAAATGGGTAAAACTCACATAGCTAATAAATAATAGAGCTAGGACCATAACCTAGTATTTGCATATTTCACAAAGTTTGCTTTTCCTCTAGATCACATTCATTCTGCAAAAGCGGTGCAAATAGTATTTTTTGCTTTATTTTAATTCTCAGTAGGGATGACTACCTAGGAAGCAGTGTTTAACATGATGATCTTATTTGCATCAGCAAATATAAGTTGTTTATTTTTCAAAATCACTGTAATATTGAATTATGCTCAATTCTTAGGTTATCATAGTATTCTAAATAGTGGTTTTCTTTTTTCTTTCTGGATGATCCCCTAACAATTCTTATTCACAGGATATTAGTGTGATTTATTATATTTTCCTACATATAATGCCATGAACCATTTATTTGGTTTTTAACCTATTCAGTTTCAGTGATCTCTACAATTTGTCTGGATTATTTTGTTTTTCTTACTGATTAATGAGAGCAACTTATACTATAAGAAATTGACCTTTTGTTGTCATATTGAAATTTCTTCAATTTATTCCTTGGCTCTTAATTTTGTTTATGATTATTTGTTTTGCTGAAGTTTACAATTTCTTTACTGTTCTATCAATTGCTCTTCTTTTGTGATTTCTTCCATTAATTTTGTTCATAGGTAGTCCTTCTCCAACATAAGGTTAGTTAAATACTTATCTCTATTTCTTCTTTTTCTTTTAATTGCTTGTTTCATTTTTTTATTGAACTCTTTAAATCATCTTGAATTTATTTGTAGTGTGAGAGATAATCAGGGTTTTCCTTCCACAGTTTTTAAGCCAATTTTCCCAATACCATTTACTGAATAATATAAAATGCATATACTATTTTGGTTTTCAAAATCACCCTATAAAGTGCTACCAACTTGACCAGTCCAGTATTTCTGGAAAGTGTAAACATAAAGCTTATTTACCATGCCAGGTGATTTTAACAAAATAGTTTTTAAAATATGTCATTAATCTTTTCGATACCATACTATTATAAGGGTTAATTTTATAATCAGAATTATTAAAAAGGTAACGTTATTTCATTGAAATACACATAAATTCTGTGTTAAAGAAATCTACATTTTTTTTCTATTCAGTACAAATTTAATGGTGGTTTTAAAGATAATGCTAAAACCTAAGTGCACCTAAATACATGGATTCCTTCAGCTGTGCAATGAACCCCCCTTAAGTAAGATTGTAACACAGGCAATCTGGCTCTATTGCCACATTTGTATGTTTCTCCTGACTCCTTTTGTAATTCTTTTACCCACCCTCTCTACCAGATATCTAGGGTCATCCCCAACTTTTTGGAACCCAGAGCTAACCGTACATGTATATACAGTTCTCTGGTTTCCAACTCATCCTTTCTTTTTGCACAAGGGTTCTTCAAAAAGTTCATGGAAAAATAAAATTGAGAGACAATGTAAATGTTTCCATGAACTTTTTGATATTCCCTCATCTAGGAGTAACATCTTTTATGTATTACAAAGAGTGTAAATGTAGGCAAAGACAGGGACGTAAGTAGAGGAGACATCTATTGTTTTACCTGCCCAGAATCTGTGCCTATTTCTTCTGGTAAGACACCCTGGTTTTCCTTTGGGGAAACCACCCACAGCCATTGGTTTGCTGAGACTATTCATCAAGTGACCATTTTCCCTTGGTCAAGAAGTGGGTGCATAACCTAAACTGGGCCATTACCTATGGAGCTTGGTTTTTATAAGGAATTACTTGAGAGGTTGAAATAGATTTGACCTGTGGTGGACTGTGTCATAAGCCCCATTCTACATTCCTCTCTGTAATCACACCAAGGGCCATGTCTATGCCCTCCTACAGTGGGTGGCACATGTTTTTCCATCCCTGTACCATGTTGCTTACTTTCATCAATAGGATGTCAGAATGTGGAACAAAAGCAGAGATTTGGAAAATGCTGGCATGATTGGACTCACTTGTTCTTGTGTCTCTGCAACTGCCATGAAAAAAACATGCTCAGCTGAGCCTGTCGGTCCCAAGAGAAGGAGGATGGGAGATGGCAGATAGGATTGCCAGGTAAGATACAGGGTACCCAGTTACATATGAATTTCAGACAAACAACAAATACTTTTTTTGTTTGTAAGTATCTTCCAAATATTGCATGGGACACACTTATACTAAAAATTATTTGTTGTTTACCTAATATCCAAATGTAACTGAGCATCCTATATTTTTATTTTGTAAATCTGGCAACCTCAGGATCAGAGTCACTTCTAGTGAAATCTAACCTAGATCAGCTGACTTACAGACTTGTAAGAAATGAAGAATAACTATTACTTAATGCCCCTGAATTTTGGAGTGGTTTGCTCAGTAGCAATAGTTAGTTGGTACACATCTGAAAGGACTGTTATTCTTACTAGTTTCTGCAACCTGGATCTGTAGAGGTGCATGACTTCGGTGCTTTCCAAGACGAGGTTTTCCTGCTTTTTCTTTGATTCTGTGAGTTATTCCATGTTCTTCCAGTGAACCACCTCCTTTTTACATCAGATTAGCCAGGCAATTTCTGTTCTTAAACCAAAGAATCTTGACTGTTACAAATCAGGAAGCAGTCATAAATGAGGAAAATTTGAAATTTTTGTCATCTCTGCCTAGCTACTCTTTTCCTAACCGACTTAGTTGCATGTTTAGTATTGATTCTTACCTATCAGTACACATAGCTTTAAAATAATCCTAGGTCTGCAAAACCATTTAATTCTGGCTGTGAATGTTTTAATGCCTTTATCTTCATCCTTGATCCCTAACTGAACAACTAACAGGAGGAAACTAATCAGTTACACAGTGGGAAAGAAAAGTGGTCAGTTGGCTCATTTCCCTAAACTGAAGTAATTAGCAATTATTATTTGTATTCAACCCAAAATGCCATTCCTAATGGTACAAATTAGCAACAAATTGATCTCATTAGTTATTGTTCATTCTAAGTTGGGGCAAATTGTATGTATCACTATGTGTGTGGTAATGGTGGGGTGTTAAAAAAATCACTACCAATTCCCTAATTTCTAACTTTTCTCTGGTACAGCTAGAGAAGCTTAAGCCCTGTCATTTGCATATGTAACAGGCTATGAAACAGTAAGGCATGACTATATAAGATTTGGGTTCAGAAATCTACATGAAGTTTCTTGAACAGCATGTGGCTTTAATAAGCACGATCCCAGGATTCAACAATAAGAATAAAAATACACAATATAACACATAAATGCCATCTTGTGAAACATCAAACATCCATCCAGCTTGGCATTTTGCTTCTGAAAATGCCACTAAAGCGTGTTTTGCTGCATGGTGTGGGAGTATCCAGTATGGATGACAGGATTGGAAAATATAGCACAGTGTACTAGATTGAGAGCCAGGGGATTTTGATCCTGACCTGCTACTAGCTCATAACGCAACAGAATATTCTAGGATCTTTGCTTTTGACATTGTAGGTGCTTAACCAATTTTGAGTGAATAAATAAGAAAATTAATGTCAAATTGCTTAAATTTCTCTGAGCCTCAGTTTCCTCATCTGGGAATCGAAGGTAATGTACAGGTTGATATTAGGCAATATTATAGGATTGATACTAGGGTTAAATAAAATAATGCATGTGAATATCTGTAAATTGTAAGAGGTTCTACAAATGTAGCTATTATTTATTACATGATAAAAATAGCTAATAAAGCAATGTCTTAACCTCTCTAAGATAACATGATAATTCATGCATTTCTGTGGCTAATGGCATTCTATTTATATTATTGCTAAAGGTGTAGGTAATTACTACAATTCATAATTAATCATTAGTATTGGCATTAACAATAAATCACCCCAATGATATGTATTGAGTTCTTATCTATTAATGGGCAGAGCTATGCCAATAAGTTCAGCCTTTTAGTCAATGAGTAGATATTTTACACCTATAATAAACAGTGACACAAAGATGCAAAAGTGTACAACCATAAGCTGAAATAAGTTTCACCGAAATGTTTAGAAACTTAACTAACTTTTGAGCTCCCAAGATAAAGCTCTCCAAATAAAATTTTGTTACTATTACATAATTTGTAATGTAAGTCTCAGTAAAAGATATGTCTTATTTAAATGAGTTGTCCTTGTAAGCAACAGATGTTGCCTGGTATTTTGTGGCTGTAATTTGAGTCTATGAAGTTTTAGACTTTGCAGTACAATAAACCAACTAGCAGTGATCCTTTCTTTTCTACTAGAGCTAGTTCCCACTCTTATTAGGGTCCATTAATCATCAGCCTCCAGTAGGTATTTGAATCACGTTCTACAGGAACATGACTCCATTTAGACATAAATTTCATGGCGAGTAGGGAAAACATGGAAACTACAGATTCTTTGAGTGTCAGGCGAAGGTGAGGGTAGAAAAAACTCATTTAAGTATCACTTACTCAAATTTTTCCACCAGGAGCATTTGTAAATGCTGTACTTCTGCATGCATTAAATGATGAACCAAATAAAGTAAGAGGGAAAATATGCTAACCAATTAGAAGAAAAGATAAAATGTATGTACAAAACAAAGCAATGCTAGATGCCACATGTGTGGTAATGTGGTTAAGTCAGGGAAACTGGAGTGGGGAAGCTCATAAAAATGGCATATTAAAGCGATGTTCAGTCTAGAAAAAGTCATCTTCTTTTAATTCTCTTTTAATCAGACAGCAGCAGTTTCTGAACTATATATGTAACTAAAAGTTAGTGCCTAAAGCCTCAATTTCCATATTCCTCTGAGATATAGCTGACATTTTACTGTTCTGGCCAACGGTGTAAGCTGGGTAAAACATACTCTTTTAGGCCTTCAAGCCCTACATTATCACATTCTCAAGTAGCCCTGTGAGTCCTTGCACTATCCCAGGAAGTCAGGTTTACAATAAAACTGTCCCTAGGGACTCATCCAAACAGTAGACACCATCAAAAAGGAGGGTTAATTTGGGTTAGCTTGCTCTAAATAACTCAAACACAGTAGCCATGGGACAAAGAAATGTTATGCAATTCACTTATATGCCACTCAGTGGCGAACATATTCTTATGGTGATAGATGTGTGGCATGGATATCTGCATATTAAGAGTCTCTAGTCTACCTAAAAAAGAAGGTATATTAAGTTGGAATTTTTCTATATTTATTAAATGTTCTGAATCACCCCACAATCTAAGTGAGTAGGCTGGTTTAGAAAGGGGACAAATTATCCAGGCACCAACGTGTGCATTCATAACCAGCTAAGGGTGTCCATTATTGCTGCTTCAGCAATAGGCATGCGCTGCGGGATGTAAAGAGGCTATTCCCGTGGATGGATCATTGCCTTGCTAAATAAGACCAGACAGAACCATACAGACTTTGCTCACTGAGGCTGCTGTTACTCAGCAAGTTAGCAGCCTCTCCAAAATCTCATGTTCCTATGCCCTTATTCCAGCTGTTTAGATATTTGTTTTTCCTAATCTGGGAAAGCATCTAGATGCAGATTTAACCAATAGATGGAAGGAATAAAACTCTTTACCCAGGCAAAATATATTTCTCATTTCTGGTATTGACAGAATACACTTTAGATACTGTCCAGGCAGAGCAGATGGTATTATTTGGCAGAAATAGGGGTATATAGCAGAGGGAAACTCAAATATATCAAGCTACCTTAAATAGGTGGCAAATGGCGTCTGGATGAATTCCAAGATCTGAGAAGTGGTGTCCTGAGACTTTATCAGAGAAAAAAGAAGTGTATCCTTTCCCCCTTTGTACTCTAAAAGTTATATTTTTCTATGTTAAATGGAGTTGTTTGGTATAATTCTTAGAGCAAATGAAAACGCAAATTTTATTCCAGGCATCAACTAAAACACCACTCCTTATTCTGGGAGAAGCCTGTGAGATTTAGTTTTAAACCTTGACATATCCTTAAAAGCTATAAAATACTTTGTGGGGAGTCAAAATATTTTTTTGTGTGTGTTCCATTAGTTTTCTTTTTTAAAAAAATTGAATATGAGGGAAAAATTGCCTATATATCATGGATAATTTTTTTTAGCAATTAAGAGAATATTACACTGTATACTGAACTATATACTGTAATTCAGTAAATTGCTCTTACATCAATAGCAGAAACTATTTTAGAGAGAAAGGACCTGTAGGTAAATAAAAAATAGAAGTACAAAGTGTTCAGAAACCAATCTCTTGTCTATTATGCTTAAGGATAATAAAAGTCAACAATGTTTACTGAGCACCTACGACATGTAAAGGCACTATACTAGGCATGGGCAGAGGCGAGGAGGGGATAAAACAATTACAATCATGACTTAGCCAGTTTTTATTCAGAAATGCCAATAGGAGATTATCATGAAAACAATAATAGTTACTGTAACATTTTCAAAATGGCTTACTGTTCATCTCATTTGAGATGGGGTACTTATAAGAACCCCTTAAACTTAATGATTTCATGCCCACATTATTAGCCTAAATTCTATCTTTTTTAGTTGCTTACGGCATATAGTGTTCTTTGCATGTAGGGAAGGAGGTAGATTCGAATAGAAATCACTAGAGTGAACTAAAGCATGCCTAGAATACAAAGAAAATAATAAAAGTTGTTTTCTGCAACTGCTCAAGGGCCCAGAAGACAGAATATTTAGACAAAAAATAGGACTGACAGGAAGTTTTTAGAATTTCTTTCTTTGCATTGTCCCTGTTCAAAGCTTACCATGAACTATTTCAAACAGAATGTGGAACATTTACATTATTTCCTCCTAAATGAATAGTTACCATTGTGAATTAATTAATACATTCATGCCAATTATAATTCTTTAAAAATTATACATAATGGAAGAAAACATAGTAGTTGTTACAAAGGTTAAAAAATAGCTAGAAGAGAGAGAATACTTTCTGCAGTTCTACATAGGTTTGAAAATTCCAGCGAGGTAAATAAAGTTGTGTAGGGTTTGGGTGGGGGGGAGGAAATCAGAAGCAAAACTTCAAATTGATGAATATGAATTAGATTTCTCCTTTTTATCTTTGCTTACTCTTCATTGGAGAGGCAAATGAACATTAAATAATAAAAGAAAAAGACACAAGCAAGTAGAAAAGTGAGAAGAAATAATAAAAGTAATAATAATAATAATGATATCTTAGGTGGCATAACGTTATAGTGTACAAAACACTGGTATATGCCTTGCCTTATTTGATCCATACCTTATCTCTGTATGATAGCTCATATAGGTATTATTACTACCACCTGTCACCCATACATTAGTTGGATACTGAGACACAGTGAGGTTCATTGTCTTGGCCAAAGTCTCCAGGCTAGAGAGTGAAAGTACGAAGTTCATAACCAGTTCTTCTGATTGTGTCAAGAAGATCCAAGGAAGGCCTTGATATTTCACAAGCTAAATTATCTACCACTGACATGTGAGATGCAGCCGTATTGGTCGAATTAAACAGCTGCCAAGATAAACAGTGATAAAGTCTGGGTAGGTGGGTAGTTGTGCTGAGCACAGAGGGAGAAAACACTGCTGATTGTGTAGCAGCTGTGGGAGTTTGGTTTACTGATGTTATTTTTTTCTGCATTATTCAGTTCCAATATTATACAGTTAAGAATCTGGCCTGGTTCTGAGGTAGTTTTTGGTGATAATATTTGTATCTGTAACTTGAAGAGCTTGAACAATTTTACAATGGAAGCCAAATCCATCTCTACAGTCCTGTTTACTGCCTCTATCACATTTTCCTCGCCCTGAATTTGACCAAGGTAAAATGGGATTTCTCTTCTCTCTCCCTCCTCTTTTTAAAACTTAAGGGGGGCATGATAGTGGTGGTGGTAAGAAATGTTCCAATTTCTGCTTCCACAAATGAATCCCAAACGGGATCAGTCTGTCATTAATCTTGAGCTAAATGTGAAGTTAGATGTGGAGGGGCCCCAATCCCACCTGTTTGTTTAGAGCCCTAGGCATGTCATGGAGAAAATGTCAAGGATTTCTTTTTTCTCGCTTCTGCACCCTGCTGTGATGTTTTATTCAAACCTCCATGTCCTAAGGAAACAAGAACTGCCTATCAAAATCTTCCCCACCTAGCTCCCAGTCTCACACATAAACATGCACAACACCTGTGTTTAGGAAGGCTGATCGACTCTCTCAAAAAACAGTGCCTTGGTAACTCGCTGTGGGCCAGTGCACTCTAGGGAATGATTTCTGAGGCAGCCAGGACCCTCGGCAACTGTGTTTGTATCCACCTTGCAGTACTGGTGCTTAGACAACACAATGTGTCTGCTGACCCTTCCTTCAACAAGCGATGGTTTTAATTACCTGAAACTCTGGATTCAGACTGGAAAAAAATTTGACTGCTGGGAAAATAGGGCTGGGTGCGGGAAAAAGAGAGGTGGATGCGACTGAGAACGGGTCAGATCAGCAGCTCTTCCATGAGGGCAGCGAGGGGGAAGAGGAATTCTCTTGCTTGGCTCAGCATCGACTCCATGTTGAGTGTGCCCTGGTGGCCACCAGGAATAGTAGCTTTTCCAGAGGGCCTGGGCTGGAACTCTATAGAAAATGCTCTGTGGTAACTGAGAATTAGAGGAGGAAAGGGAGCAGTGCTCACAGTCTCTGTCCATCACCTATGTCCTGTGTCACAGGCATGTGAGGCAGCTACAGAGCAGTAATTGGGAAGAGGTGGTCATGGTTGTCATGTAATTGGATGTGCGTTGCCACAGTCAGTCTTCTTGTGTACCCAAATTCAACCAACTTCAGACACTTGACATGATGACTTCTTTGTTCTCAAAAAGCCAGAGGCAGAGACACAGGCTGCAGCAGTGAGTAGGAGTCCTATATTTATCTGTTCCAAACAGCTCTACATGGACTGAGAACCAGACCTGCTGACCATCAGGAGTATTCTTGATTCTCAGACCACGTCTCTTTCTCTTCAATCCATGGGGAAAGGGTAACCACTCCCTCTGTCTGTCACTCTACCCACCCTCCCTCCAGACTTGGACAAGTCACTTAACCTCATCTGGAAAGTAATGCCTTCCGGAGAGACTTTGGCCATTGAGGGTTTTTGATTTCCATGAGTCAGACTTATTTATACCTGTCACACCACATGAAAGTACAGTGCCTGGCTTGAGGTGGCTTCTCATTAACTGTGTCATAAGCGAGCAAATGAGTAACTTACTGAGTCTTCAACACTATGAGTAAAATTACACGGAAACAACACTCAGGGCAGCTTGTGATTACTTTGCTCTTTTAGCCTTTTGCTAATGCTTTCTTCCATTAATTACACGGCCATCACATTTCTCCTGATGGTGGAATACCTACCCCACATGGTTCAACTCTGAACTTCAAATTGTTAGCTACTTGCCCTTCCTCTTAATGATTACAGGCTATATAAGAGAACATAATACCAGCCCTTTTCCATGTCATATGAATGAATGAATGCCCAGAGTAGCTACAGGTTAAATTTAAAAGAAAATCTCCAACATATCTGACATATATATATTCGCGCGCGCGTGTGTGTGTGTGTGTGTGTGTGTAGCGTTAGCAAAGAAATACAAAAGAATGTAAAATCTCTCTCCTGTTAACTTTTCGTGATGCTCCACAACACATTAGGTCTTGCCTTATGCTAGCCCCTCTGAAAGCTTTGGGAGTCAGATCAGGTTTTAGTGATAAGCCAGCTGGTGCCATCCATTTAAGGGAAAACAGCTATGTAAGTGAGCAAGATTCTAATCACTAAGTCTAATTACAAAGTAGAGTGAATTATTATAAATGTTTTTAAGAGTGTCTTAAAACACTGTAAAAAAGAAAATTATCAACCAAACAAATCCTCTGTGCTTGTAATTGATGACATTGTTTGGGATTAGGACAGTCAGGTGTGCGAATGTTATATGCTATGGCTATTCCTGACACTTGAATCCATCATTCACATATTAAAAGCTTTACAGTCTTCCTCTCTTATTTAATCAGATGCTAAACTGTTCAACTCAAAGTTCACCTTAATTTATAGATTCTAATGGGAGGGATAGGAACATTTCACTTAACACTAGACTGAAGGGAACTTCAAATTGCTCCACTAAAAAGGCAATAATTAGTCAAGAAAAGAAGTGGTAAAATGAAAGTTACCCTTTACATGGATGTACATATTTCCTGAATGCAGATGTATCCTTTTCTATTTAACATCCTTCATTAAAATATTTCAAATGCTGTGCATTCTCCAAATCAATGGAAACCCACAGACAAACACATTAACATTTAATCCTTGGCTTCCAAGCTAGCTGTCTGCCCAGACATTTCTTACATTAGTCCCATCTGTACTCTGTCCGGGCCTCATGGACCTCATCCTTTAGTCCATCTGCTTCCTGGAGGCGTGAATGTGTGTGCTCTTAACTTTCAATGAGCTTCGAATGCTATTCCCAGTTTATTGTCTATTACGTCCTTGAAAGTTGTGAAGAAGGCTGTTAGTGCTCACCAAGTATCTACGTGCTTCTCTACATTTCCCAACATTTTGGGGTAAATTTATAATCATATAACTGGGCTCTGGCCAAGAAAATGTTGGGAAAAGTCAGGTAAGCCACATGCATGCCTAGTCCTTAAAATAAGCTGGTGTTTTGCTCCAGCCCTTTCCTGCCTTGTCATGGCAACTGTGGTGGACATGTGATCCACCTGACCTGGAATGGACTTCATGAGCAAGAAATAAGCCAAGAGAGCCCAGCAATATCTGCTGGGGCAGCTAACATTAATTACTCTGACCCAAACATCATTAAGAAGAGCAAACTATTCAACTTTTATTTAGAAGTCCACTGAACTGAAAGTTGGAAACTGGATATGACATCCTGTCAAGGTTCTTTATGTTTTATGATTATCATCATTGAACAAAAATCCTTTTCTCTTCCATTCAATAGAGACTTTGACTGGCTGTTGCTAATGACTACACAATTAATCTTCTAGTCTATTCATTCATTTCTCTTTTACATTCTGACCAATTGCAGCTTCTTGCTCAATATTGGCCATCACCTGTAAGAGTTATAGGAATATCTCCTCTGCTCTGTGATACTGAAGCCACAGTTCAGAGTCAGAATTTATGTCTTTGCCTAAGTATTTTGTCTTTGTCATCTGTCAGAAGTTTCCTAACCGCACGACTACCCCTGATTAGAAGACACTGGCATTAAAAACCTGGAAGTGCCTGCTTCCAGACAGTTGATCTATAAGTCACATATCCTGAAAATTTGGCATTCTGAAGTTCAAATTTTATAATTTTACGTAAGATGCATAGTGTGAAAGTTAGCACTCTAAAATCTAGACAAAGACAGTGTAAAAGAATATTATTTGAAATAGCAAAATGACATTTCTCATCAAGAAAGTCACAACTACAGAGAAAATGAAACAGTACCAGATATTTCTAGAAATTGCCTGGGGAAATATTGAACTAAAAATGCTTATTTTGTAATCCAGGTACTATAACCAAGCCCTCTCTCCATTCACATATGATTGTTAGTAAATAGCACAGCTGCTGGAATAAATGAGTTCTGGGTTATATTTCTGGCTTTCCCTCTGTCTTGGTATCTTTTGTAACTTCAGGGTTTTTTTTTTTTTTTCTTCTCTCCCTAGCTAAAGGAGGAGGACAATGCCTCAGGGATTATTTAAGGAAACTACGTTATATAATCAACGTGAGGACTCAGAGACCTCTGTATTACTTTCCCTTACTGAAATACAAAATACATTTGACCAAAACAAACAAGATTTCTAACATGGCTTGAGTATGTCCTCAGTTTTCCCATAGTGAAACAGCTCTATATTTGGCATTTTGTAGGTTTTATTATTACACAATCACTTTTCCATAAGAAAAACATAAAGGAATTTCACTGAATATATTTCTAGTACAGGAGTTATTTTTAAGGAAGGCCAACCAGGGAGAATTTCAGGATAATTGTTAAGGGGACAAACTGAAAATAGGTGACTGAACAGAAAATAATATCTGACCCACATAAGTAAATAGAGTTACCTAACAGTAGCCCCATTCACTAAATGCAAGGCTTCAGGAGACCTAGATTTTGAGCCCTGTACTTCCTCTGTCTCTCTCGAGGGCTTCTGCATGCTACAAAATCTCTCCATACCTCAATATCTTTATCTCCAAAAAGATAAAAATAACATATGCCAATTTTCTAGATTCCAGAATAGATACAAGGGTTAACTAAATCATGTAGGGAAAGTATATTGGGTGTATACACTTAGAATATTTTCTTTTAGGTAATTTTTTTTCCAGAAAGCACAGAAAGAAGATAAAATTAAGTCAAGATTGTATGGTAACATGACTGACTTTTAGGTGGAGCTTGTGGGATATGTCCCATGACTGTGTAATTATACAAGGCCTAGCACATGTTATAACACTAATTAGGGACTTAGGGATTAACATTATAGTTTGTATATGTGCCAATAGTATATAACATAGTGGTATAAGCTTATTCTATTGAAAAGTGGGCTTTAGAAATCAACCAGGGGAGCTGCTCCTTGTGCTGGGCACCCATAGCCCTATGGTTAATGCTTCCCTATATCCAGGAACACACAAGGTCAAGGGCCTAGTGTCAAAGGTGTGAGTGTGATAAATGTTATGAGTAAAGGAATGACTCACAAATGTCTGAAGATACACGAGGGTGGGAGTCATCTTTCAATATGCATTTATAGGCTGTGATTTATTGGGTAGCTATGGGCTGAGAACTGGGCTTCAATCCTGGTTCCTCAACTTACTTGCTGTTTAATCTCCTGGAAATTGTTTAGTCTTTCATTGGCTCAGTTTTCTTATCTGCAGAATGGGAAAATTAAACTACATCATAGGATTTTGCAAGTATTAATGAGATAATGTATGTGAAATACTTAATGTGACTCCTGGAATATCGGAAGTACTTATAATAAGTGTTGCTGATCTCTGAACACGCTGGTACCATCTGATTGGAATGTCAGAGAGAGTGATTTAAAATATTTTTCTGGAACAAAAGAAGGAGAAAAATATGAGTGAATGACTCTGTGAAGGCCAGAAGAGTTCTCTCTGGAAATATACCTTTGGGAAGTAAAAGGTGACCAGCAACTTCTATTTACTTTAGTTTGTGACATCTCTTTAGAGTAGACTAGAGTATCTAAATAAGTAGATACTTATTTATTCAACAGTACAAGATCTTGAATGCTTTCTTCCTATTTCTAATTCCTTGCTCTCAGATAAATCAAAGCCTGGCTTTCCTCATCCTGAGATACATACTGCGATTGCTTAGCATTTCTGCTTTTTGTTGAAGGCTATTCATTTGGTAGGTTTAAAGAAAGACAGAGACGTGCCAGTCAGCAAGGCAAGGAAGGGTAGCACAATAGATATATTCTTCAAATGGTTGTCATTTTCTCCATATCATAAGACTGTACAGACTGAGATCTTCCCTTTATTGGGCAAGAGTTGCAGTTGACTGGGAAACCACAATTGAATAATTTCTTCTTTGTGCAATTAAAATACCAACCTTAAGTCAGCATTAGAATATTTTGCCTAACATTTACTTTAGGTTTTCATGAGGGGGGGATCCCCCCCCACAAAAACCTACATTGATGCAGTTCCAAGGTCTTTCATTTTTCCCTGCCAGTGTTTGAAATAGCCTATATTTAAATGTATAGAGGTATCTTCAGAGAACCACAGATACAGAGAATTAGAAATCTGTAACTGGAAGCATCTTTTAGGGTTGAAAAATGTAAGCTATTGTGAAAGCTCAACAATACATGTTGAAAAAATTAAATCTTTTGGAAATGATTGAACTGGATGTTTTCAAATAAGCAAATCTACATTTGTCATTCTGAATTCTTTTTATAGAAAGATGGTGTTTCTCCCTCCTCTTTACATAATTAAAAATAGTCACCTGATGATCATTCATTATCAAACATTTTCCCACATGGAAAAAAAAATGTTTTGGGGCTGTGACCTTGCTTACAAAATTTCATCCTTCAAAGGAATTCTTTCTCCAGAAGCTACTATTCAGTCTTTGAGAGGAGATTTAAAAGCATTACTTCACACCTAAGTAACGTGTTCACAGCACAGAGCGTCTCTCCCTTGGTGGCTAGGCTCCAGTGCCTGCATTTTATGCAGATGCCATGTACCACCTTGAACAGCTGGACAGTTTCCAGCAGCATTAGGGTTAGGAGGAAGAGCTGTTGCTCCTTAGAACTTTACTTCTCTTATGAATATTATTGTCTTAATTTATTTTAACTCACTGAGTGGGAGAGAAAGTGGGAATAAAATGCATACACAGAAGCCTCTATCTAACAGTGCTGCTGGTATGGATATCACAAAGAGAGGCAGAGGAAAACCTATGAGAGTTTGGAGCCTGCTGCTTGAGAGAGATAAAAGTAGAAACAGCAAATTGGCTGCAGTACGAATGGCAGGTGCATTTGTTCACTGGAGGCAAGTTGGCAATTTAGTTTTCAATGACCAGCTTGTCTGTAAGGTTCACCTTTCAAAGTCCTTCCTTTTGCCCTCAACTTACATCGCCAAAGCCCTATCTCTAGTCCCCATGCTCCAGGTAACAGCTATTCTTTACTCTGCTTCTTTTTAGAAAAAATGTCCTGGTCCCTCTCTCCACTTATTGGTAGTGATACCAAAAAGAAGAAAATGGAAAGATCAAGGATCTCCGTACTGGCCAGTCACCGCCCCTGCTCCTTCCCCCCGCCCCCCAAAAGAAAGCAAGAAAACGAAAATGAAAAGCTCCGTGCACAGTGGAGCAACATAAGCAAAGAGAAAGCATAGGGGTGTATAGATTGTGTCTAGATGATTTTGTTCTACCTGGGTAAACACAGCCGAGAGAGAGGAACTCTCAGGCAAAACTCTGTGATTCTGATCTCACTCCAGTATTTCTACAGATAGAAGCGAATTCGAAGTCTTCGTTCCTGCTGACAGGATGGGACTTAAGAGATGCAAGTCAGGGGAGAATTCAGAATGGAAAAGCTGATGAGAGTCATTTGTCTTCACTGAAAGGAGATTGAGGGAGGTGACAGTAGTTCAACTCCCTGCCTCAGATAAGCAAGGAGAAATGACTGTTATCTGGGTACAGCTCATCTGGCCAAAAAATTTTTAAAAATAAAAAATAAAAAACCCTTACTATATTCATTTCTCCTTTATATAAAAGCACACAAAATCTTGAAATGCACACGATCTCCATGCCAACCCTTACTTATTTTTGTACCCACCATTTTTATTGCATTGGTTGATTCTTCACCTGTGTATTTCCATCATTAATAACTTTGGTGGAATTATTTTAGCAATTCCACAAAAGACGATGATAACCCTCAGATCCAATAATAATAATACCCTTTTGAGAACCTTTGGTGGAAATAGAAATGATTATGGTAGAATCCCCTATGACAATTTCATGTTAGGGACTCTAAAGTGTTTAGAGTAAACTAGGTCACATGTTGTTAAGGCTTATTCTAACAGTCAAAATGACAAATTGATCCCTGGAAACAACCAAAAAAGGGTGTGTAACAAGTGATTTCTGAACAGCACAGTTGCTTTCCATTGAACATCAACTTATCAAATATTCTTGTCCAAGATTTAGCTGAAGATTTATGAAAGACCTCTGATCTCAAAATCATCTCTCTCCTGTTATGAAATCATAGGTCCCTGGGTTTAGGCAGGTGAGTATGATTTATACTTTAAAATTCAGTCCTTTTGCAAAGGAACAACTAACCTTTGAGATTCCCCTGAGATGGGGACTCTTCTGCCTGTTCCCACAGTGAAGAGAGAGAGGCAAAACTGAGGTGTTGCATTTCTAAAAGGATATTGAGTGTACCAGACCATAGATCAGAGGCGGTAGAAGCTAATGCGTGATACCAACCAGAACTTCTTGGTACTCTAAATAGATACAGCTCCTAAGATGTCATTTCATTCTAATTCAGCAAGAAGGAAGCAAAGTCACATATATGTTTTGGGTACCATAAAAATAAAAAATACTATACAAAGGTATACTTTTACTTTTAAATGGAATACCTCATTCTATATAGACACCTGGTTTAAAAACTTCTTGAATGTGGGGGCATTTTTTCTGTTGTTATTGTATCTGGATATGCTTAGGATTAATTTATGCTTGAAGTAAACTGTATTATTTACATACTTTTCATTGCTATAGACCTCAGCACACTGCTATGGTAGAACCAATATATGTACATATTATACAATTCAATTAGACTGAAGTTAATTGTACATTAAGTTTATGAGTAATGTTAGGTGATAAACAGACCTTCATCACCTGAAAATTTTATCTACCATTCTTAAGCATGTGTGACTCAAGTTTGGGATTACCTATTCTTGAGAGCTTATTTGGAGGTTCTAGCAGGGGAGCACAAGTACTTGTATACCTTTGACCGAAGAATGGTTCTCTCTATTATCAAGGAAGGTCGTCCTCTCCAACTGAGCACATGGCTACAAGGAAGGATGCACGTGGAGTGGTGAGGGAGGAAAGGGTGTGACAATGGGGTGACAGATATCACAGCCACATCACCTTCACATCCAGGATTACCTATTCTTATGTTTACACTTGAACATATAATAGTACCTAACATTTATTGAGCACTTACAAAGTGTTTTGCACACATTAATTTATTTAATTCTCTTTACTACTCTAGGAGATATATACCATTAATATTTCCATTTTATAGATGAGAAAATAGTTAGCCTGTGTTAGAACACTACATCTGCTGGTTTCTATCTGTCTTAAGACCCAGGGCACTTAACTCCTACTCTGTTTTCTCTATCAGCATCTGTCAGTCTCTTGATAAGCAGGTCTGAATCAATTAACCTGGCAGCCTGCTCTCTTTGTTCCTTACCACTCTATGTCTCTTCCAAACTTTCAAACTTGGTAGCAAAGGATGACCTTACAGAATGAGATGGATAATCCTTCAGTCAAAGTCAACAGCTATGTTTCTCACTAGAAACTCTAGAAGGGTAATTATACAATGCCTTTTTTCCCCTCAATCTGTCCTTGGTCTGTTTGGAAATTTTATGCCTTTCTATGTATCTTTCTAGTGCTGAGTTTCTCAACCTTAGCTCTACTGACATTTTGGGATGTATAATTCTTTGTTGTGGGAGTTGCCCTATATATTTACAGGATGTGAAGCAATATCCCTGGCCTCTACCGATTGGATGCTAGAAATATCCCCCCAGTTAGGACAACCAAAAATATCAAGACATTGCCGAATATCTCTGGAGGGAAAAACTGCACCTGTTTGAGACTCACTGCTCTAAAGACCTGTGTGGAATAAACTAAGGAAGGACATGCTGATCTGCCAGGCTACTGGTAATTGTGGACGGCATGACCCATCTTTCTCAAAGGCAATGGCAGTTCACACAATAGAGAGCTTGACCCTAAAATCTAATTACTCGTGTGTCTCTGGTGCAAGAGTAAAATTAACTATGGAATCAGGTTTTTAACAGCTGCAAAAAGCATATTAATTTCATTCCTTAAGATGTTGCTTCACTTAATTAAAAAGTAATAAAAGATGGTTTCAACTATTACCATTGTTTTTTACTTCTTAAACATTCATCTCTGGTTACTGAACTCTTTCTTAAAAAACAAAGCCATCAATCAATTAATTAAAAACCTTCGAATTCAGGTGCTTGTGGACAAGATTCTAAGACAAGCCTTCTGTTTACTTTTTCAACGTAGAATGTAAAACACAAGGATTCTGGCAGGATAATACATAATTATTAAAGTTCGTTTGATGTCAGTAGACGTGAAAAGGTTGTTTCTGAATCTCTGCTCTGCTTGAGGAAGGACTGATGGCACATCTACCTAACTCAGAGGAGGTGTCTCCTCAGCACAAGGCATCAACGTGGCATTTCCTTAGCCTGTAAACAGCGTAACAGTGTGAGATGCTATCCAACAAAACTTACGAGGAACACCCCTGTATTAGCTTGCTGGTATTTGAAGCAGACCGGCCAATACTCCTATCCTGTTGTGTGCAAATGGATCCGAATGACTGGAGGGAAAAATGGAAAAGATCCATCCTTAATGTCTTTGTATTTATGCTTTCAAAGTTTGTTCTGTTCTCCCTTACTGAGTCCTCTTTACCAACTTAAGGCAGAAGTAACATTATTCTTCTTTTAATTAAGGTGTTATGTAATAAGAATGTTTTAGATAGCTGGACAGGCAGAATGTACTCAGGGAAATGGCCAGGGTTGATTATCTGGCAGTGTGTTTTGTACCAAGAGAAATGCTGCTTTCCTTTCTGGATGGAAAGGAATACGAATAATAATATGTAAATTGATGTATCAAGATTTCTGACAGCTCAGTGTTATTTCCTTTTGCCCAAAGATTTCACCTCACCTTATTAACTATTCTAAAAACACTGCCCTTTTTTGTTGTTGTTGTTTGTGTAATTCTTACTTCCTGCCATTTAACACACAGAAAAAAGCATTAGTAACACTCTTGGTTTTAAATGAACCCTATTAATATTAGTCTCTGCAAGGAACTCTGGGATAATTTTGATAAATGTGGCCATGAAGCTGATCTGACAGAGCTGAGTGTGATGTTTGTGTGTTCATAGGAAACCACTTCATGCACAAAAAGGAGACAGACTGAAATGGGGAGTCTGGCAGCAGTCTCTACTTCTGGGCCACAGCTAGCAGCCTAAAGCAGAAATGTAATTGTACTTAAAAGGAAAAAACTAATACAACACATAACAAAACCAGTAATCATTATGAAGATAAAGTGAACCCCACTAAGTTTCTGATCAGGAGGTTGTTCACATCTCACAGTCCTCAGCTCTCACAGCCCCAGTTGGCCAGACCTAGAAGGCTGCACGGGAGGGTAATGAGAACAAAACCTGTGTCTGTAGGAGGAGAAGTGACATGGGGGGTCAGGCTGCACTGAGATGCTTCCATTTCTCTCTGCATCTCCCGATCACTGCTAGCAGTGGAAGTTGCCCCTGAAAGACTACATGCCTTGCCATGGTGATTACATTTCCAGAATGGAAAGAAAGAAAGAAGAATTTTTAAAAAAAGACAGTCTGCCATTTCTGAAAACTCTTCATAGTAAACGTCAGAAGTTTTTGAAAATAGCATCACCACGTCAATGGGTTGCCTAAAGTGGACCTCATGTGACTGGTAAGGGGATCACAACCCTTGGGATGGTGTCGCCGGCACCACACCGGCCAGTCCTATATAGGATCCGAACCGGTGGTGGGAGTGGCGCTGCGCTCCCAGGCCTGCACTCTCCCGAGTGCGCCACAGGGCCGCCCCGAGGTTGTTAGCTTTAAAATGGAATACATAAATAAGAGGTTTGGTATGGGAGGGTTATGAGCAGCATGAAGACAGTTATTCTAAATGTCCAAAGGATCTTCTGGCCTAGGCAAGAAGAAACTCCAAATATGAGCACATAAAATAAAAGAGAAAAAAAAAATTAACTTCTTTCTATAGCTGTCTCTAAATATACCCTTTTTTCTCTTTAGCATTCCTTCATTAATTTTTATTATGAGCATTGGTCCTATTTTGGGACCAGGTATCCATTTCTTCAACATAAAAGTATATAGAAGATCACAAAGAGTGTCTTTGAAGGAGATGTTGACAGGAAACAAGGACGGAGTGAAGGTAGCAGAGGTAGGGGTTGGAGGTTTGACAATCATTTTGGGAGGAGATGGCAAACCTAGAAGAAGATAATGATAGGGTTAAGAAAATTAGTGCAAAACCACAGGTACCTCAGAAAGATTTTTCTTGGGTGTCAAAAAAAAAAAAAAGTTGAGACTTCTTTATAAATTGGATGTTACTCAAGTGTTTTTGAGAAGCACAATGAAAAGTTTGATGATTATATGGCTATCATTTATTGAGCATGTGCTATATAACAGGACTTATTTTAAGAATGTTTCATTTAATTACCAGATTTCTCCTTGAGATGTAGATATTATTATATCTATTTTATACATAACCCAACTGAGGATCAAAGAGATGAACTGTTCAAGGTAAATGGCATAAGGCAAAAACCCAGGCTGAAGTTTAGGGCTCTCCAAGGTCTCACAGCCCACAGGGATGAAGTCCAGGTTTGGCTAACTTCAGAGTAGGAGCTCTCTAGTTCACTTGCTCATGCTCTTGACTACTTTGCCCTTGTATTAAGAGATGAGACATAAAAAATAAATAAATAAATACACACAAACACACACACACACACACACACACACACAAACGGCGGAGGTGAGGAGACACAACAATTGCAATTCCTTGAAGTTGATACAACAAGCGAACAGAAAGGACATTGTTGGGAGGGAAGGGGGAGAGGGAGGAGGGAGGGAGGTTTCGGTAATGGGCCACAATAATCAACCACATTGTATATCGACAAAATAAAATAAAATAAAATAAAATATTTAAAAAAAGAGATGGGACATAGAGAAATCCCTTTTCACGAGCTAAAGTAGGCATGTTGGCTACTCAAGCCATTCTCCATCCACACAATTGCCAATCTCTCTCTAAAGAGTCACACAAGGCAACATAATATTTTTTAGAAGTTAAAACATATAGTAAAGTTGTATTTCAAAGCTGACAAGACTTATCCTGGGCTACATTGCCTGTGGGATGATGCTGTCCTCCTGTTCTTAACTTGGTTACTGGGATCTGCACCTGGTAGAGGCATCTCCATCTGGTGGTCCAATCAGAACCCATTAAGCACTGAGGTAGACTGCCTGGAAGTGGAAAATATGGAGCAGGCAAGCTCAGCCTGGGCCACATGACTTCACCTTTGGAAAAAAGAAACAGGAAAAAAAACTACAGCCCACACAGCCTGCAGAGCAATTGTTCCTGCACAGAACTCTGTCCTAATTGATTTGGACACCACAGCTAATTTTCCCTCAGACATCTGTTAGCACACATTAGTGGATGTCGTTAGGTAAGAAGGCACAGATTAGATGGGGAGCAGAGCTCAAAGGCCCTGGTTTGGGAGGCTGGAGCAGACAGAGGAATGACAACAGATAGAGTTTGCCAGCACCCCAACAATGTCATACTTCTGCTGTGGCAACCCTGAAAGGAAATGGTAATGGCTAAGGAGTTGTGGCAGTTGTGTATGAAATAGTGTGATCCTTTTGTGCATTTGCCCAAATAATAAGTGTTTTCTGGATTTCTGAGGGCAGAACAGGATGCTCCAGGTATCAACAGAGCCAAAACACACATGAAATAAAGACAAACACTGTCAATGCCCCTTTCTCTCCTCTCCCCAAATCTCATTCATTCCTGTGTTTTAGACGTTGGTATGCAGTGACTATTCTAGGGACTCGCTCATACACAAGTTAGGCAGATGATAAAATGGCTGGTCAGTTCAGAGTTGTGAAATCATCTCCCATTGCAAAGGACAAAGAAATAAGTTCAGTTTTATCTATTCTTTCCTATGCAGCCATGCTCAGATACTTAACTGATGCTGAAATGCAGTTCCCATCCTTTGGGAAATGATTTTCAGTTGAGCAAGTCAGAAAAATCATCTGATGCCTTCAAGGAAATCCTACATGAGTTGGTCTATACTGATGACTCTTCTTTCAATGAATACATTTAAAAGATTATGATCCTCTTTCAGAAGCAGTACAATGTTATGCATGGCAAATAAGTTGGAGAAAGAAAAGGCTATGTCTCAGTCTAAAACAGAAAAATCCCACATACAGGCGAGTATTTCTATAGGTGACACAGATGTAATCTTTCCCTCATTTCTCCTAGCATCCTTCATAAAATATACTTCTAGTCATTTCACTCCCTTTGAAAATCCTAGTAGCTAGGTAAAGTTAAATATCCTTATCAGGGTGTTCAAAGCCCATCATGCTGGTTTCAACTGATTATTCTAGGTTCATCTCTTCAAATTCCTCTCCATGTCCCTTTTACTCCATTTAAAACAGACTACTTGCTATTTTCTGAACATCCCCACCACTTCTAGACCTATGCATCTCTTTCTTTTCTTCCTTTTGCCTCCCTAGAGAACTCTGGCTTGTTGTCCTGCCCCATATCTCCTCCTCAGTGAAATCTTTCACATTCTAGGAAAAGAGCCATTCCCTCTCTGTGTGCCAACTGGACTTCACTCACATTTCCATAGATGCTATTGAACATCATAATTTTTTGCTTGCATTTCTGCTCTTCCCTCCCTTCAGCTTCCCTCTGTGATATCCATGCACATTTAGTCCTTGATGGTAGGGCTATGTTTTTAGTCATCTTTAAATTTCCAAAATCTGACACAATGATTGGCATATAGTAGGGCCTTAATAAATATCTGTTGAAGGGATAAATTTATGAATAAACATTGCCATTGAATACAGTTGCCTCAGTAGCAAATGATGGTGTGATTTAATGGTAGAGAAGAGTATCAATAGTAGGACTCCTGAATGATATGCGTCGTTTACCTGGTAGAGGTGACAAACGTATACATCTTGAATAACTCTGTCATATGTGCTCATTCTTTTCATCAGATGGCAAAGAATCACCAAACATAATGTCCTGGAACATCACCAGTCTACCAAAGAAAGAATATTTTGTGCAGTACAGTTGTGAGGGCTAAGTTTTGGTAAATTATATTTGAGACCTTGAAAAATGATGAATTAATGTGGGGTGACAATAGGAAATGCTTAAAGTCCCCACAAAAGTACGTCTTTGAACAGTGTGACTTAACTATGGACTATGAATCAAGACCACCTGAAGAAACATAAAATAAACAGTCACATGACTTAAACTGTGGATAAAATGAACAAATATAAATCAACAACAGTCTTTCCTATGAGCTGCTCTCCCATCCACACTACCTTAATGGTAGGAAAGGAGAGAATCAAACTGAATTATGTAGTACAAACATTTATTTATTTTGTACTTAATATATACTAGAAACTATGCTATGCCCTTTCATGTTGTTTTAAACAATGCATTATCATCATCCTCATAATTAAAATTAGGAACTGAGGTTTAGTGAGCTGCTGTAAGTCACCCAAATAACAGAGCTAAGGTGCAGGACCAGAATGAAACCAGTGTTCTGGTTTCAAGGCCACAGATCCTTTCACCATGTAATAACTTTCTGTTTCTTTCCTTCAGTATGATGTGAAACAATCCATAATGTAAAGATACTGAAATTGAAAATAAAGGCCAAGGCACTACCAGAGTAGAAGAGGTGAAAGGCAGTGCAGGAATGGATGGGGTGAGGTTTGCTGCTGTAAAGCTTATGGGAGCTGATGCTACACAACTTGAGTTGAGCACAGAACCTCCTCTTGGTTCACTCTCAGACAACGATTGAGAGACAGGGAATACAGTGTCTGTGTTATAGAGGACTGAAATGCCCTATTGGAGCTTGAAGCCAAGGGTGTCCATCTGTCCTAGCTTTAATGGGATTGACCAGGTTCTGCTATCTCTGCTTTCTGCCAAACAGAATCAGAAGGCATCAGTGTTAGTAATTTAGGAGCACTTTTTGGCTACGTAAGTGGCTGTTAGTAGAATTTATGGACAGTGAAGCTTGATTCAGGGCCAGCCTGTAGCAAAACCAGGGAGCAGGCAGTTCATCTTCAGTAGGCTCTGCGTTCTTAAGTGTTTCATTCTTCCCAGTGACCAATAGTGGGAAAGAAAGTATTTGAAATATTCCAGTAATATATAGCAAGACTCTGGTGGCATCTGTCACCTGTCTCTTCCACTCTCACCCAACAAAAGGTATTTGCTTTTTAAACTCTGTCTTCAGCTCTGTGGTTGTAGGGTAGTCACACAGGAGTTTACAATAGGGTGGTTACCTTTGCTGACTACTCATAAAGTTGCTATTTTTCTCTTTTGTTGAATGGATATGAGGTCTCTAGTGGCCTCATGCATGACCCAACTCATATCTTTATGGATCAGTTAAATATTTTTTTATGAAGGATAGTCTAGATGCAGAAAAATCCATTTGTAATATGAATTAGCAGCCTTCAAAAATTAGATTAAAATACTTGTGTTTTACTTTATATTTCTATTGCATGTACATTTTAACCAACATCAATTGCTGAGTGAAAATAGACACAGCAAGGATGAACTAGGTACTAGATATTTTTTTTTACTTGAGAAAAGCCAAAGGTCCTGTTCATTTATTCTATTTAACAGACACTCTGCCTCTTTAAAGAAAAGTTAAAGGTTCCAGAAAGCCCCAAAATTATTCTTTTGCTGGATTTCTTCAATTTATACACTGCACCCCATCCCCAGATCCCCCCTGCTCTGTGCCCTGGGAAATGAATTCCTCTGACTTCCAATTGGGATCAATCAGTGAGGACCATTGCTGAAAGATCTGAAGGTGGTGGGGCAGTGATATCTGGAGATTTATTTCCTGCCTCCCATAGCACAGAATCTCAATGGGCTGGCTGTAATCTCCCACTGCAAGTCCCAGCCCTTGTCAGAAGGCTGTCTGCACACAGCTCTCTGTTTCTCCAGCTTCTAGTAATTTCTCCCTCTCATTGCCCTCTTCAGACCCAGAGGTGTTAGCAGATTCCTTATGAAAGTAACCTCAGGGCACTGCACTATCCCCTTGTGATTTCCTTACCCCCTGCTTCCTGCCCAAATATTAAAAAATATTCTCTATTAAACTCCTTTGAAACTACCCAATTTAAGTTTGCCATCTGTTTCCTGCAGGGACTCTGACTGATAGAGCTCTATAACTCAGATTTACCTTTATTCTGAAGCCTGAATATGGTCCTTGGGGAAATTAGAAAAAAAAAAAAAGCATCCACTAAGTCGCATGGTAAAAAATGGATGGTTTAGGCTTGAAAAGCACCCGGAAACCAGATGAATTTCCCATGCCAGATACTGACCATTATGATGTGGCTCACATTCACCCTCTAAAGCATGCTTCCTAGCCAAGGTTTTAATAGCAAAATAAAAGGTTTGGAGTCAGCTTTGCTCTCCCCGGGCCAAGGGCATATTTCCCAGTTACTTCTAAATGACTTCTTTCTTAAAAGATCCAAAATATGAGTTGCTATGAAATGCTGTCTTTTTTCCAACAACCATAAAATTCATTTGTATCAGCAGTGTGATCAATGACATCTTGTGAAAGATAAATTGTGCCTTATGAGGCCATATAACAGAGCACACTGGAGTCCACAATGCCAACAGTACTCCCAGCAACAATGTTAGAATTCTGGGAAAGTGTTAAATAATAAAAACTAGTACAAAGTATGTGAAATGATGATATAATGAAATCTTCCTCCATGTCTACCTCCAGCAGAAACCTGGGGGCAGTAGCAGAGAGGGATGTATTTGGGAGTCTCATTTTCCTCTCCAGAGGGACCAGAATCTGCATTTGTGAAAAAAAAAAAAAGAGCTCTGGTACCTTGCAAAGCTAACCGTTTTGAATCATCAAGCCTGGCCCAGGAGCAGCACGGTGAATGACGGTGACCTCCTCTGTCAGGTTTCAGCCTCCTATACATTTGGCACGCAAAACAGGGGTTTAAAATAGCTTTCCTGCAGGTTCCATGTGACTTGTCACTGGACCCAGACAACACAAAAGGGATGATTCGTGAGGCAAAAAAAGAGGATCTTCTCCTAAGATGACTTCCAAAAGCTGCTTCTTGCAGCACAAATCTCCCTTTGAAAGTGCAGAACTTGCTGGGAAAGGCAGTAGCATTCTCCCCTTCAAATGATTGAATTTTGCTTGGGAATCTTTTTTTTCTAAATTATTTATTTATTTACTTCTTTATTTTATGTTAAGGGGATCACCTTCCAGCTCCAACAATCTTTACTTTGGGGAGCTACCAAGAAATGAAAATTCAAAGAATAGTTCCCCAAAGCCATCACCCTAGTCTTTTTTCCCACTGGCCTTGGGCAGAGAGAATCAGCCCCCGTTTCACAGAAAGCAGGAAGTTTAGAGCAATGGCTCTTGACCAGCTCTGGCTGCCAGCAGTCACAGGGATGTCACTTCTAGTTTAGGTGCCCACACGGAAAGTGATGAAGGCCCCATTCATGTCAGGGCTGCCTGTTGGGAGGCACTGGCAGGTGCTGATCGTTGACATTGTGGAGGGGGCTCGGGAAGGGGGTGATTCAATTTTACTCTCCTGATGGAGTAAAATTGCTCCCTGGGGGAATGCAAGTGGAACAGCTGTCATACCACCACCAACTGCGTCAGAATTTCTTTACACCCTGTGTTATGCTTTTAATGTTGAGCAAAACAAGGATAAGTGCTAGGATGTGAAGTCAGAGAAAATAGAGGAAGGTAAGACTTACAAGAAGAAAATTGAGCAGTAGGGAGAGGAGCCATGAGCTGAAGACTTGCCACTCCAGGCTGGTTGTTCATCCAAGTACTTCAGCACTGGACAGCGGGTCAGCACTGAATGCGTCACAACGATCCCCCAATTGATAGACTGTGGACAAAATCGTCTGTGCTTAAGAGTCAGCAATGAGAAAAGAGAGGAAGAAGAAGGATGAAGAAAGAAGAAGAGAAGAGGATAAAGAACAGGAGAAAAAGGAGAAGGAGGGAGACATAGATAAGGGGTGGGTGATAAGCATCCCAATTAAAAATTTAAAGGAAAACAGTCAGGAGAAACATTATATGTGGCTTTTTATTTTCTTTTTATGCTATCAAACTTCTTAGGTTGTAGCTTTCAAAAAAAAGTATTAGCTTTAAATTAAGGAGACAATCATATAGAATTTACATTTTCTGTATAAATTTATTATAAGGATTTCTTCCTCCCTAAATGTTATAAAGGAAAATCCTGGCTGGCTTATGCCTCTAGGTCCCTGGTAGGTAGATGCTGTCCCAGTGAGGCCAAGAGGTTCAAAGCTAAAGGATGATGGGGCAACAAGACGAGATGTTCTTGTGTTTAACCTCCATTAAAAAGAAATTATTCACCCGCTAGCTACTAGTTCTCAGGCATTTGGCTCCAATTACCCAGGAAACATCTTTCAGAGAGGGCCTGCACTCATGTATTCTGGAAGCAAACAGGTCAGTTTAATGTTGTTGAAGGTGCTCATGTGCTCCCAAACCTATTTCACATTTCATTGCTTAGCTGGATGGGATCTGATTATACATGCTCAGGTCTCTAACCTGGTGCAGAGAATTGACCAGTTTTGAAGCAAAACTCAGTTTTATTAAAGGAAGCAAAGTGAGATGCAGAGTGAAAAGACTGGAAATAAAATCAAGGTAAAGCATCTCTAGTTACAATTCAGCCAGGCTCTGAGTGAGTGGAGAGGAAAGGAGGACGTTCCCTCTTAAGCTCAGTGGCATTGCCCATCATCTGTGGCTCACTGTCACCAAATGTAGAAAGTCTTAATTGCTCTTGAAATATTGATCTCCATATTGTACTTGAGAACTATATATTCCAGTCCTAGATCTGCAGCCCTGACTGCAAAGGTCAGCCTTTCAATTCAATTAGATCATGATTATTGAGCTGCTAGCTCAAGGCTCTTTGAGAAAGAATGGGAAATTTACTCATAATTCTTTCCTGCCCTCAGTGTTCTTACAATCCAGGGAGGGAGACAGGTTTATAGACAATCATAGCACAATGAAATGGATGACACTGTGGAGTAAAAACAACAAACTGAAAGAATTTTGAGGAAGAAGAGGTAATTTATGGATGTTAGAAAAGTGTCTTTGAGGACATACCATTATACAGGGCCTTAGGGACAAGTAGGGTGGACAGAAAAGAAAAGAAGAAATTCCAGGCTGAAGAACACCTGTGCAAAGGTTCAAAGGTGGTGACATTAAATGAGTTTTCAGAGATTGGCAAGTAGTTTGATATGACTAAAACATGGATAATGTAAGTAAAAGTAATGAGAGACATAGTTAGAATGTAAGATTATAGGAAGTTCATGGAAAGATGAATGTCAGGCTAAAGTGTTGCTTTATTCAGTAGGTAATGTGGAGTCACTCAAGTGTTTTGCATAGAAGGGTAACAGTCACTGGTGTGTTTTGAAAGATAGCTTGGATAATGGGGTGATGGGTGGATTGGAGATTTTATGTTAGAGGTAATTAGTAAATTTGCTTTTCTTTCAGTTCTGTACATTTAATGCTTCATTTTTGAATGTTGTATTAGTTTCCAACTGCTGCTATTAAAAAAGTAACACAAGCTTGGGGATGTAAGGCAGAACAAATGTATTATCTTACAGTTTTAGAGATCGGAAATCCAAAACGGGACTCACTGGGCTTAAAACAAGGTGTTGGCATGACTATTGTCCTCCTTGAGCTTCAGGGAAGAATCTGCTCTTTGTCTTTTCCATTTTCTAAAGGCTGCCTGCTTTCCTAAGCTCCAGGTACCCCTCCGTTCTGTAAATTAGCCAAGTAGCATCACCAGATCTCTCTGACACTGACACTGTTTTTGTCATCACATCTTCTCTGATTCTTTTAAGGACCTTGTGACTACATTGGGCTCACCTAGATAATCCAGGATAATCTCCTCATTTGAAAGTCCATAGTTTAATCACATCTGCAAGGTCCTTTTTGTCATGTAACATAGCATTTTCCTGTGCTCCAGGGATTAGGTTAGGAGCATCTTCAGCATGACTCTACCATAGGCATACTTAGGTCAGAGAATAAAGTGTGAAAGTAGAGGGTGGGGTGTGAAGCTCCAAGTGTAAACTCCTAAAGACCTGTCCTAGGTTACAGCCAACGAAACTGGGCCTATCCATAGCCTCTCATTGGTGAATCAAAACAGTCAAAGGCTTTCATCCAGTTAGGGCTCTGATTAGGACCTTATTGCCCCACCTACACAATCAAACTGTTTTGTATTACTTCTGGTCAACACTAAACAAAGATTTAAGAAGAATACAAAAGATTGCATGCACTTAATATCAAGGGAAAAGTACAAAAAATAATTTTTTCAAAAAATGGATTAAACACTTGGAAAACTGAGATTGCTTTCTTATCCTTAACTGAAAAATTAGCAACATATATTCTGACATTTATAGTCACTTTACTACCATGTGGTAATAGCCTATGGTGAGATCACAGAATAATAGTGCTCTATGTTTGGGGTACTCCATTCTAGTACAGTTTTATTCTTTCTTATTCTCTATTATACTTGCCATGCTCCAAGCACATGATAATATACTCTGAAGTCTGAGTATAGATGATATAAGAATGTATTACAATGAGTCTTGGCCTGGGATTCAGGCAAACACCATACTGTCCCCCAATTTGCTGTGCAGTTAAGACCAAACTAATAAACATTACCTCAGTTTTCCTGCATCCTACTCAGGGATTAAAAAATATTAGCTCTAGGTATGCCACAGAGGTGTTGTGGTATAAAAAGCGATCACATACCTGAAAGTCCTTTTAATAAAGTTCAACGCCGATGGAAGTCACTATCCATTCATTGACCGTGTGCTATTTGTCACACACAATGGTACAATGGGGATGCAGTGCCAATAATATGTGGCCTGAGGCCAAGAGTAAGAGAGAGTGACCTGGAAACAGGTACAGTGAGTTGTGATCATTGCTGTAAGACAAGTACATGAATTGTGTATACACTTACCCTCATTTGGTAGTTGAATGATTAGAGATGAACATGACGATTTGAGGAGTCTATTTAGAATGGTGTAGGCCCATTTGCTCTAGAAGTAAGACTTCAGGGGTAAGGTCCCTCTCCCCAGCCTGTGGATGACACTGCTGTATATCACACTCACAAAAATGAAAACTGCTACATTTGGCAATGCCTTTAGCTCATGGGTGACCTAATCGAGAGGACAAGGGCTCTTCAGAGCTCATTAAAGACCATGTTTTCCAGTCCCGGCTCACCCTGGGGCCTATTCCAGTATCAGTCATATTTGTAATTCTCTAAATGTGTGTGGAAGAGGTAAAGAGTGATTGGACAGAAGTGACAGTGAATTCCACGTTTCCTTTCTGAATCACTTATAAAGCAAATCTGCTTAGCCTTATATGTCAAGAGAGGATTTTTCCAGCTAAGGTTGCAAATTCCATGTAGGTTCTGAAATTCTGCCTATTCTTACATCACTATTTTCAGTGAGTTTGCAGTTGCAGGATAACTAACATTATAACTAATCAAAAGATGGAAAAGGGCTCATGCTTTTTCTTTTTTCATGCTTTTTTGATTCAACAGGACTACTGAGGCAACAGCTTCATTAAGCCTGAAGGCTTGGCTTTTATAAAATAATGTTTCTTATTCCATGATTATAAAGAAGGATACTGGTTCTCAGTCCTCACTGATATCAATTTCATTTATTTATTTTCATCTCGGGTGTATACCTGACACAAGAGAGAGTATAAACTAGGAGATGGAATTGCTTTGTAATGACAGTAGAATGTTCTGTATGTTAACACAAAGATAGTCTACTTGACTGAACTATAGTCACCAAGCCATTTCTTTCTCATATTAGGGACAGATCAAATTGGGTTATCCACATTCCTGTCCCTTTTCTTCCATGACCAAATACACACGTTGATCTAGTTTGGGTAAAGTAAAATCTGGTACCGAGCTACTCAGCTCATGTAGAAATAGGGCCCAAAACTAAAAATATGATTTAGACAGATGAAGTCGCCAAACTGACCTAGATATATCATAATTACATTTATTAATAGAAAACAGAAAGCACAACATATTATATAATGATAGTCACAAACAGACTTTCTGGGAGAAAGACTAGTTCTGATTAACTCGCTGAGCATAAAAATTATTTTCAATAACAAAATTATCTTCAAGTTCAGAGAGGCACCCATGTGAAATATGATTTCAGCACCCTTTGCGTCCACTTTCTGAATATTCCTTGCTTTGTCAATACCTCCTTCATCCCCCAGAGATCCTGAGTGCTCGCAACAAAAACCTTTCTCTTCTGTTATTGGAGGAAAGGTAAATAAGAAACAAATCCTCACTGAGACAGTGGGATCCTAGTTACAACATCCCCCGAGAAGTTTTTAGTCATTAATTTGTGGATTCACTAAGCAAATCTTTAGTGAATACCCACTATATACTGAGTGGTATGACAGACATGGCATTCGTAAAGTGAATGACAGGGAAATGGCCTGATGTGCAATATAAAGGAATGCACAGTAAAACTGAGCTTTAAAGAATAGTGGATGCAGCCTCCATGAAGTCGGCATACATCATTCACACTGAAGCCTGACCCCGTGTGTAGCAGCTGCTGTGACCTCTTCTGAGCAGCTTTTCCATGGAAAATCAAGATCCATTGATAGACTATTTTATTTGTGGTTGTTGCAGAACCATTGGTTCCTAGGGATCCTCACTCTGGATGTTGCTTTGCTTATTAAGGCACTTTTACCAATAAAGTAAAGATGAAACAGAAAAGAAACTCATATCAGCAAACCAGGTACTAGATCACAGGTGAAAGAACTTTGTATATAAAAGCCTATTTTTGCATTTTTAGCTATACATGTACATGTGATTTATCTTCATTTAGATTTGTCTTTTACTTTTAACTGCCTAGCATTATTTCTTTACAGAACTGTACTCACCTGGTGGGGATGTCTATCACAAAACTTGACATCCCCTGATATAGCACTGGTCACCTGACTTGAGCTAGCCAATCAGAGTACTGTGCCCCTTCGGAAGAGTGCTTGGTTAATGAGTGGGCATATGGCTGAAACAGGGCCAATTACAAACTGTCTCTCAATAACCTGAAATGGCTGAAGAAAGAGAAAGACAGAGGAGAGGGGAAAGATTGAGAGACTGACTCTATTTTCTTCTGAGGCTTCATATACATGTAGTCTGGAATTTCCAGGGCCACCTTTCCCATTGTATGTAGAAACTCTGATGGAGAATAAGGTTAACACAGAAGAAAGCATAGCCAAGAAGTACAGATAGGAATGGAATTCTTATGACATCATTTGAACTTCCCAATCTAGTCATGCCTGAAATTGAACCACCCTTGTGTTTTCCCACAACGTATTTTGACCTAAGTTTTTGCCATTGACTTTTCACTGCAAAAAATTAAAAGACTATGGGTTGTGGTTTGGATTTCCTCCACCTTGAAGTTTAGCACCATACAGAGTAGCTATACACACACACATGCATATATACACATGATATATACAAGTATACACACACACATGTACACATATACACATGTATATACATACACACATATAAGCTGAATTAAATAAAATAGAATTGATTTGGAAAAAAATACACTTTGGGGAAAAAGGCATATTGTGTATATGTAGTATACCTTTGCCTTACCTGTGTCCTGTATTAACACAGGGATTTGACAGTGAATGGAATTTACTCTAATGAACCGATGATGGGGTAGCATGGTCAGTGGGAAGAGCATTTTACTGGGAGTTAGCAGAGACAAAGTACACTGATTATCTACAATAAATATGTTTTACTTTTAAAAGCAGAAAAAGAATGAAGGTAGCTCTATTTTGTAAATGAAACAGGGAAGGTCTGGGGTCTAGCTTCAATTCTGCTGCAAGCTAGCTCTTTGGGTATAGGCAAGTTATTCTAACTTTTTAGTCCTCAGTTCCCTCCTTTGCAATATGAGGGGCTGGAGCACTGGCTTTTATACTAAACCCTGATGATGCCTATATGTTCTATGGGGCACCTTGAGGGGTGGAATATGAGATGGGGTAACAAAGGAGGGCTCCTCTCCCCTTCCACCCCTGCTCTCTAAACCAGAGTCACTCCCAATATATCTGTTTTATGGACTAAGCCTGCATGTCAGTTTTTAAGTGAAGGTTTTCTGATGTGTAAAATTAGAAAAAAAAAAAAAAAGGTATAAAAATATTAGTCTTGATCCCTAAGTCTTGGTTTTAGCACTCTTTGAAGTTAATCCCCAAATCAAATTTTCTACCAGAAATACAGTTAACTTCCTCATAGAAAATAACCATCTTCTGTAATTGCTTTTACTTAATCCAAGCCTGTTGGTCACATTTCAATATTCAGACACTTTACCTTGTGAAGTATGCTGCATGAAAGTTAAAAGAGAAAGTTTAGGAGTTCAATTTAGTGTTTTAGACACTCAGATTCAGAACACTTAAGGAGTAGAGAAAGCACAAACTCAATTTATGTCACTGTGACATAAAAGGTAAACTGAGACACATGATAAAGATGGCTAAAGATCAGTGATTTATGTGTTTCTAAGACACAAGTCTTCAGCTTCTTAGCCATTAGGAAAGGAACTAAACACAGATGAATAATGTTTATAAAGTAAGAGGATTTTGTTTGTTTGTTTTGTTTTCATCATTCCAGCACACATTGGTTCCATGCCTAGGCTGTGCTGGACACCAGCACAGATGCCTTGCTATAGAAAGGGCTATGCCACGTTCCCTATCTAGTTAAGAACAGACATGAGCTTAAACATAAACATAGCTTCAACACTGCATTCTATGTCAGAACAACAGAGTAATTCATTTAGAACCTGGCCAGCTGAAGTTTCCAATAATTTAGGTTTTACGCTAAAATCTTATTTTATTTCTTGGTGGATAAAAGAGGTAAATTACTTTTATTAGAGGATGTTTAGCATACTGCAGAGATAAGGTGTCAAAGCCTTTTGCTGTACCCAACTCTCTAGCCACTCACATTTTGAAACAGATTAAAGCAAGACAAATATAATTAGGAAAGGATGAGTGCCTTTAACTCTGCTTTATTTGGATCTTCCTTGGTATTTTGCTTACCAAATTGGAAGAGTTGTTCTAGAAGATTCCTAGCTCTTGAGAATTCTGAAAATGAAGTAATTACCACCTTTGTTCTACTTTTCTGAGCTACGTTCCTTCTTTCTCCAGCATTTCAACACCAAACACCATAGTTCACCTGGGGAAAGGTACAGCGTGTTTCCACCAGAGGAGTCGATGGGGTGAGTCCTTTTTACCAGGCAGAGCTGGTGTCTTCTAGGAGTTTTCATTGAAATCTGAGCTTAGACAACCTTAAGGTGTTGTACACAAAAGTAGCCAAATAGATGTAAATCAGGTCTTTTAATCAGTTGTCTGGATTTCCATGGGCTGACTTGGCTGCATTTCAGCATTAGATGTTGAAATCTCTCCCAAACCCTTTCTAATCAAATGCCCGATGCCCTAGCATGTAGGTGCTGTGTGAATCGTCAGAAGGGTAATAAGGAGCCCTCACTGGTCCAGTCGAGCATGCAGCACTCCTGCTGGAGGAATGGTTGACTTGCCAGGACCACTTGGAGTTTTCCCTGAGTAACCCAGCTACTGGCTGAGCACAGCCATTCTCTGATTTATGATACATAGCAATGCCTCCAGGAAGAAAATGCTGCCAATAACTACTTGCTATGGGAAACTGGAAAAATGTGAACACTTTCTTTGGGTTTTTCTTTGCCTCGCTTCTCTCTTTCCTTCCCTTTTTTCCCTTCCTTCCCTTCTGCTCTCTTTACCTGTCCTCCCTTCCTTACCCTCCCCCACCCCCACCTACATCTTCCAGCAATATATGTGTTTGCTAGCATGGTTTGAAGGTAGCCAAATAAAAGCTGACCGTGAATTCTTCTCCTTCCTTCCTCTCAAATCAAAGTACAAAGTTGGAAAAACACAAATACATGAAATCTTTAAAGAGGTAAAGCAAGGACTTGCTGAATTTGAATAGCTAAGAAAACCCAAGTGCTAATGAATAAGTAGTTTCAAAATATGAGAGATGGGATCTTAAAGAGAAGGGATTTCTTTTAAAAACACACACAAAACTTATTCATTCGTGTCACAAAATTTTAAGCCTATAATATCCAAGGTACTGGGCCATGAGAGATATCCAAATAAAAAATAAAATACCACAATGGGAAATAAAGAATAATAAATTTCTAACATTTAGAACTTTACTTTCTAATTGACAGGACTATATCAGGAGACATGAGACTACTCAGCCTCAAGTTGCCAGGGAAATGTAAATGAAAAAAACAGAGTAAGGGACTAGGAGACGGCCTGCACACTTAGCATGCTTAACATTTAATTTAGTAGCACTTATTATAATCTCACAAAACTTTTAAATATTAATTTCTATTTTTTAAATGAGCAAACAGAAGCTATTCTGCATTAAGTACCTAGCTAGTACTTAGCAGAGCCAGCATTTGAATTCAGGTCTCAAAGCCCATGCTCTTTCTGGTACATCACGTAGGAAAGAGAACCATGCATAACCACTTAATGGAATATGATTTTAAATGAAAATTATTTAACTAACCATGACAAACTTCTTAGGTACCTTTTCCTCGGGGGGGGGGGGGGGGAGCAGCCTGGCCTGGCCAGGCCTCAATTATCATCCACACACAGACTTGGTGCTTCTGTGATACAGCTCGATTCTATGCAATGAGAGGCAGGGGGTGGGGTGTGGTGGTGATGTTGGTGTGGTAAGTACAAGTTATTCATCTTCATCTCCTTCAGGTCTTTGCTCAAATGTCACCTTAGCAGGAGGATTTCTCTGTCACACTAATAAAAATTGCAAACAGTCCCCGCCCCCAAACTCCAATCCTCTTCCTTTCTTTTTTCTCCATAGTACTATCACCATCAGATATACTGTGTATTTTCTTATTTATCTTCTTTATTAGCTGTCTCTCTGTCTAAAGTCTAAGTTTCATGAGGGGACAGTTTTTGGTTTTGTTTTTTTTCCCCAGTCATTTATATTCACTCCTCTATCCCCAGAATCTAGAAGGCATATAGAAGATGTTAAACAAATATTTAACGAATGTATTAATCTTTACTAATTTTTAGGCAGTAGAAAGAGTTCGGGATATTATTCATATTTCCGTGGGCTACTTTATTTATTCTTCTTCAGAGACAGTGTGACTTATGTGTAATAAAGAAATTGACTCAAAATTCAGTACACCATTTTCTCCTAAGGAGGTAGGACTGGATCTGGGAATTGTGGCCAAGGGAGCTTCCAGTTTACTGTGTTGTTTGAACATTTTATAAGAAAAATCCATTCATGAATACTTATAAAATTCAAAACAAAGTACAAACAAGACAGTGAAATGGAATCAGCTTTGTTACCTTACTGCTACTTCTGTTTTCCCTAATGAAAATTGCATAGAATCTTGCAACATGCTTTGCTTGTGATTGGTGCTCAATTAATTAATGAATAAATGATTTTTTAAGAAATAAAGATACAACAATCATAATAATTCCTTGAACTTTCAAAAGGAGAGAATGGAACTGAGGCCACCAGAAGTGGGAAGGTGGGAGGGATTAGGGAGAAATTGGTAAAGAGCCACAAAAAATGTTTACATTATGTAATGACAAAATTTTAAAAATATGATTATTTTTTAGTCAATAGTAACAAAAGAGTAGTATGCTAAGCACAAAACTACATTATAGTTAAAAATATAACAGCAAGGAACATTGACATAAGGGATGTGTCAGGATATAACATACTAGTAATATTTTTACAAAGCCCTTCCCCCAAATTCAAATGACATTAATACAATCTCATTTATTCTCCAAAGGCCAAGATATAGGAAAATGCTTATATTACTTTTCCCTTTTAGAGGGCAATGAAATAATAATAATGATAATAATAGTAATAATAATAATAGCTAAGTCTTATTAAGTACATACATGAGGCACTATACAAATCATGTATAAGTGTGTGTGTATAAAGTTTGATCTCTAAAATAGTTCTAGATATTTTGATCTCAGGATTGTGTGTTTTACTAACTTTGGAAAATTCTTGATGATTGTCACTTCAAATATTTCTTCTGCCTCATTCTCAGCCTTTTTTCTATATGGGATTTTGCCATTTCATGGTTTCATAAAAATCCAGGATGTTTTGTTTCATGTTTTCAACTATTTATTTTCTGTGTGTGTAAATTTTAGATAATTTTCATTGATATGGTTTATTGTTCATTGATTCACTTCTCTTGTGTTCAGTGTGCTGATAAGGACATCAAATTAATTCTTTATCTTGATGTGCTTTCCATTTCTCTTTGGCTCTCTTTTTAAAGTAGTTTTATTCTCTCTGTTGAAATTTCTCAGCTTTTTTATGCATGTTGCTGAACTTTTCCACTAAAACTTTTAGCATATTTATCATAGTAATTGAACTCTTTTCTGATATTTCTAATATCTGGGTTATCTCTGGGTCTATTTCTATTTACTATGTTATCTCTTATTGATGCATTCTATTTTCTTGCTTGGTGTTATCCCATAATATTTTATTACATGCCAAAAATTGTGCATGACAGAACAATAGAGACTGAGATAATATATTTACACGTAGACAAAGGTCCATCTTGTTTACTTTTGGGCTGCTAATGTCAAATTGGATCAATCTTGTCTATCTGAATGTGGGCTTTGTTGTTTTAGATACCTACAGTACACCATCGATTATAAATTCCCCGAATGATAAACTGACATTGCATTAGACTTAATGTAACATCTAGAGTGCAAGAGGGCTTTTCTTAGTTCTCACGTTCTGCTCATACTTAGGCAGGACTTATGTTCTTTCTCCTTGGAGTGGGGGAATGGATCTCAGCTCTCCCACCTTTCCCTTAATTATAGATGGCCACAGATTTATACTGAGTATGAAATCAAAGTACAGTTTGCTCTTTCTTTTCTTTTTTTTTTCTTTTCTATTCTCTCTCTCTCTCTTTTTCTTCTTCAGACATAGACTGGCCCTGTGCCAATTATATAACTATAACACACAGTTATCTATGAGCTTTTCAGAAAATTTATTTTAAAAAATATATTCCTATTTCAATAATGTAATTGTTGTTCAAATTATTTCTAGAACTTCTTTTCGGAATTGACTCTAAGATCTTGCTACCTTGATACCAAGACAGCAAATATTTATTCACCAAGCCTGAGTCCAGATATTAGTAAAGTGTGTAATTAAACTGCATAACAGTGTTCAGTAAAGAAACAAAACAAATGTTCATAAGATAGCAAAAAAAAATATTGTTCATAAACATATCAGTAGATGGGAAATTTTTCTAAAAGGGTAAAAAGGCTACAACAATGGAAGGTGAGTATTCCATTCAAGTAGTGTGAACTATTTTTTTCAAAATATTTTAACACTTATCATTTACTTGTACATATTTGTGGGGTGCAGTGTGTTGTTTCAGCACATGCACATACTGCATTATGATTCACTTACAGTAGAGAGGACAGCTTTGTACCCTTTAGTCCTCCACTTCTCCTCCTCTCCTCCCCTCCCCTTCCCTGCATCTGGTAACCATTATTCTACTCTCTACTTCTATGGGAACAACTTTTGTTCTTTTTTATTTCAGATTCCACATGTGAGTGGTATCATGAGGTATTTATCTTTTTGTATCTGACCTACTTCACTTCACATGATGGTTTCCAGTTCCATCCATGTTGCTGCAAATGACAGGATATATTTTTAAACAGCTGAGTAGTAGTCCATTGTATATATACCCCACAGTGTTTTTATCCATGTAAACTGTTTTAAAGGATAAAACTTATTTGAATCTATAAACAATTCTTACATATTTTTATATAGTAGTTTTGTTATTTATATGACTCCTTGTGTCCATACATGTGTGCGTGCGCACGTGTGTGTACACATAACCTCCTTGGATTTACAGAGAAAGTTTTCTTGTCTAATTTAATCTAAAATTAAATCTGGACATCTGTTTATGATGTCCTGCTCTTCGGATTTGACAAACCTCATGAAGGATTTTACAACTAAGATTGCTGCACAGTTTCTAATACTCCTTCTGAATTAAACACAGTACAATACTTGTGGTAGTTCAGCTATTATGCTGTTGGAACACACTAAGGAAGCAAAATGTACAAAATCTAGCCTCAGCCTTTTTTATTAAATGAGAAAAAGAGACTTATTATCATCCATTGTCAAAGGCAACTCAATTCATATCGTGTTTCCAAAAGTATGGATCATTACTTCTACAGGAAAAATAAGTGTGTATCGTACTTTAAGAAAGCCCAACATTGCATTGAAAACATGAATGCAAAACAAATAAATTAGAGAACAATGTTACATTAAAGTTAAAAATAAATGTTTCACTTTGAAAGGTATTTACCAATAGAATTTTCAATACTAAAAACTATTCCAATGCATTTATACATATTCAAAATTGTTAACTCCTTGATCATGATGATGAGGTACAAAGATTATTAAGAATTATTGTCAAATAAAGATCAATTAGGACATAAAAAGTTTTAAAATAGTAATGCAGGTTTGCAAAAAGTTATTAATTTAAAAATAGACCTTCAATTAGGTACTGCAAAAAAGTAATAACTTTTTCTTAAAAGGCATGGTACCACATAAAAACAATTATGCTGCTTCTAACCCCCCTCCAAGCATCTGATTTTTACCCCTATACTTTGAAGCATCATTTAATAACTTTTGTTTGCTTGGCTTTTTGCTGTCTTTTTGGTCAAATTCTAGATAAATCTAATAAGTGAGTGGTAATGTAGAAGAGTGAATTAAGAGATTATAGTTCAGTTTTCTTCCCTTTTAGGGGTTTAGTCTCAAGAGAAAAGTGTTCTAATGAATATCAGTAGTTTTTTTTAAAGCAAACCTCATCAATAATTTGTAGAGGGATAACCTCCTTCTCTTCAATGTCATAAGCATTTGGAGTTTCCTATATAAGATAAATATGAAAACTTTAAAAAACACAGAAAATGAATTTGTACTTTTTTTTTACCATATGGACAGTCAGGCTGTCAAGTTATTGAAAATATTCTTCTTGGTGTTAAAAAGCAATAAAGCACAGCACAGATGTAGCTAACATGTTTTTAAAGTAGATAAAATAAAAATCATAATACCTAATTTAATTGAGTACCTATTACATGTCAGGCAAATGTGGTAAATATTTTATACTACATTTTCTCTGAATGTCTACATATGAACACACACTCACAACTCTAAGAGTGTTACTGTTACATCCTCTTTTTACAGAGAATGAAACTGAAGTGCAAAAGGTAATATAATTTGCACCAAATCACACAGCTAGTGAATGAGTTAGACTGGAATGTAATTCATGTAATCTGAACTCACAACCTATGGTCTTAAGACACAACCTCAAGGCTTGATTTGGAACTTTGGCAGATCTGTAGTCTAATGTTCTAAATGTCAAGTTCAGTGTGATACAAAATAATAATAATAATAATAATAATAATAATAATATTTTAAAAATTATTTACCATGTCTAAGCTGATTTTTTTTGGATTTACCTGATGCATAAGAATGGAATTCAGCAATAGCACTTTGTCAGATATCACTTAGAAGATGAGACTTCCAAAAAAGAAATGTTGCCTATAAACATGCAGAGAACATATAACTTGGAGTTTGTTACTGAGCCAGCAAAGGATTCTGTGAATAGCTGTTCACTCAGACTATATGAGCAGTATGCTGAAAGTGGGTACCACACTCAGCCAAATAAGAAAATGATTTTAAAACAATTATATTTATACATGATTTATGATATTTATAATCATTTATATTTATGATGATTTCATGAAGCAGTAATATTTCAAAGCCTATTATATTTTTGTTTTTTTACAACTATATATTGAGTTTTGTTTTCTATGTTTGGTTGATATTTGTGATAATTTTTGTTTGCTATAGCTGTTTAGACTCTCAAAATGCTTTTCCAATGACCCATACTGTGCTGGAGGGTTACACTCAGGATACACTCAGGATAAATTCAGGCCAGCCATGTGGATCACCCTCACTTTCAGCACTTTCAGCACAAAGTAGTTTCGTTATCAGAATCGAGGCATTCATCCACTCCATTTCTCAAGCTATTAAATTATAAAATAAGAACTGTAATGCCTAATACCACACATTTCACAGGTATGCAGAGAGCAAACCCAACAAATACTTTGTCTAAGAAACATCTCCAGATGGCTATTTCCCTACCAACTCAAATTAAATATGCCCAAGAGAACTGTCACTATCTTTTCTTCATATTCCTCTTCTATGCCCAAGAAAGCACCGTGTTAGAAAAACAAGCAAACAAATATACAAAAATGACTTCTGTTTATTTATTTTTTCTTTTCTTCTTCTCTTTTTTTTTATTGGAACACAGTCGATTGTACATTTCTGTTAAAAAGAAAATGTCTTCTGGAATCAGACAGACCTGAGTTTGAATTATGGCTCTGTCCCTACCAGTTGTGTAAATTTGGATGAGTTATTTACTCTTCTCTGTCTCCATTATCTCATCTATAATAGGGCTAGTAATATTTACTCTAGAAGGTTTGTGTGAGGTTTATAAATGATGAATGTGAGTGTCTGGTACACATAGTAGTATCTTAGTCCTTTCAGGCTGCCATGACTAAATATCATAGACTGGGTGACTTATAAACAACAGAAACTTATTTCCCACAGTTTTGGAGGCTGGGAAGTCCAAGGTTAAGGCACCTGCAGATCGGGTGTCTGGTGAGGACCCGCTTCCTGATTCATAGATGGGCGATTTTTTACTGTGCCCTTACATGGTAAAAGGGGGAAAGGATCTCCCTGGGACCTCTTTTATAAGGGTGCTAATCCCTTTCATGAGGGCAGAACCTAATCACTTCCCAAGGGCCCTCCACATACCATTACGCTGGGGATAAGGTTTCAACATAAGAATTTAGTGGGGAGACAAACATTCGGTCTCTAGGAAGCAGGTTCTTCAGAATGGGAGCTGTTGCCTTAGCCCTGTGCTCCACACCGCTGCAGTGGACCAAGCTTCAGAGAAACCAAGAAACCTTCTGTTCACTTTTACACTCTTACTGTTCTTCAGACAAAATTTGAATATTCCTGCCACATGTTATCGTCTTCCTCTGGTGAAAAGTTGTCTCATCCTCTTCACCCATTAGAATTCTAGTCTGGTTATTTTTTTTTCTGAATATACTATTTTCAGAAACTTCTGTGGAAAACACCCTATGTCTGGTTATCCTTTCCATCACTGAAGAACCCACCCATCATTTTTAGCAAGTTAACAATTTCAGTTTACTGTAACAAATTTAAAATCTCACATCAAATCAAGACTAAGATTTTTAGCAACTACCTCAAAATTCTTTATATAACAGCCCTGCTCTAATATATCTGCTTCTAATCACCTCTGCCCTCTCTGTTCCCAAGACCACTTCATTTTCATGTTTGTTTGTTTATCCAACTCCTGTTTCCTTTAAGCCACATTCTTCACATTCTGTTACCAAAAGCACTCCCTCCATTTTTTCCTGTTCAGTAAGTATTAGATATTTGATTTTTCAAACAACTGTGGAAACCCCATCTGTTCCAGGATCCCTGTAATATCACTATTTACAAAGAGAAGCCACAGCTAAGAAGTTTATATATCTGACTTAGCAGAGCAATTTTTACCTTCTTAAGTCTTCCCCAACTTAGGGTAAAACATCAGTAACTCTCTTCAATGTGCAAATCCCACAATTCCCACTTCAGGCTTCAGCTTGACTAAATACATTCCTTTAATGTCTTCTTTTCTATCTTTCTGTGATGCCTTAATATCTGAGCTTGTACCCTCCTAGACAGCATATAATGTGTCTGCCTCAAATGGTAGCCCATGCATAAAGAAGCTTCAAAAATACTACTGAAGTTGACAAAGAGGGAGATGAACAAAAATGTGGCATTACTGGCTGACCTGCAAAACACAAAAACCTAAAATTCTCATTTTACCCAAACCAATTTCACTATCCCATGCCCAGAGGCACTCAAGCAGCAAGGCTACACAGCTTAGACACACTGCTGTGAAATGTAGACCTCATACAGCAGCCGAGATATATAAATATGCAAATCATAGATGTATACAGAGACAACCTTCCAATAGAGAACACCAGCTGTCACAGGCAGCAAAATCACTCCGAGGACTTGGCACTGGCGAATTGGCAAATACCCCCTGGTTGTTGCTGCTCCATCAATCATGGGCTATTTGGCCGGGCAGCATTCTTGAACAGGTTTTCTCCTTTCTCCCCCTTTTAACTCAGCAGAACATTTTTTTTAAGGCGACGAAATAAGCTGCTGTAAAATGTGATCTGAGAATCTGCTACAGGGAGTTTATTGTTCATCTCTGGACATATACTTTACTGTGTCTTGCCATTGTTTTAATCTACACCCCTCTCCCCCAACAAAACAAAAGCATCGAGATAATGTTTTGTTTTTCTTTATTAAAGAACTATTATGAAAGATGCTGCTGAGATACAGGTGATGAGCAATGTGCAGAATTTAGTAGTTTGTTAATTTGTTTTTCAGAGACTGTTGAAAACTATCGACCCTCAAGTTATCACAAGAGATTATGCAATGGAAATGGAATGGGCAGGAGGATGAAAAGATAGGCTGCACACTACTGACAAACCTGGGGTACCCCGATGTCTATGGAAACTCCAATTTAATGAGGAAATGAGTAAGAAACTTACTTTTCAACAAGCAACAAAGAATGGATTACAACCATGGAGGCATTCTGAGAGAAGTGAATGTTATCGATTTTAAATAGCAGTATTATCCAGCAGGAGCAGATCAATGAAAGTTGCATAGTTTTTCAGATGCCTCAGGATATTAAAGAACAATCCCATTTCCCTCCTCCATAAACTATTCCATCCAGGAGAGTAATTTAAAGTGTGCCATAAATCATTATCTTCTCAGCAACCAATCAACAGTCAGGAAAGTTATATCTACCCCTCTCCTTCCTTGGAACAATCTGAAATGCTCTCATTTTTGCTAACTCGTAGGCCTGGTACAGCTCTTCTGACTGGATACTCTGTAGAAAATAATAAGTTTTCTTTCAGATTTAATATAGCAAATACTAGGAGAGAAAACTAATATATTTTCCTTAGAAAACTTAAAGTACTCAGTGATTATTAGTTGGGTGGTTTTCATTACACCCTTGCAAAAGAGTTGATAAGATTTACTGCTGTTTCAAAGACAGTGAACAGGATACAGATAACTATAAAGATTCGCTCCATCCATGCAAAAGTAGAATGATGAAGAATCACAACAAATAAACGCTAAGATTTTCATCAAATGTGTCAACATTTTTTATATGGTTCCACTCTCCCCTGTGGACCTGGATGTTATTGTTAGAAAGTAAGGCTGTTCATTAATTACCAAGTGTTTTCTGAACCTTCTGTTTTCTGACCTCTGTGTGGCTTCAAGGCACATTCAGTGCACTCTGGGAGCTTGTACTAGTAGAGTAGATAATATGTATAATAAAACAGCTATGTTCCAAAGTGGAATGCGATATGTTTTAAGAGAGACACAAATGTGCTTCTAGTGTTAAAGGAGGAAGAACATGCTTGTAGATAGTAAGATCAAGTAAGCCATGACAGAGAAACCACTTTACATGGTGTATGCTGGGTGACAATTTGAAAACTCCAATGGGTTCCCACTGGTATTCCTCTGCTTAAAATCTTCAATTGATATCTATCAAACTTAAAATATCCATGTGCCCTGAAAAAGAAAGCAAATCCAAACAAAACCCCCCAGATGTCTGCAAAGCTCTGGGTAGCTAGGCAGCCTCTTCTTGTTTCCCAGGCCTTCTTGCTCACCATGTTCCAGCTCCCTGGCCAAGGCCTTTGCACATGTCCTGGTTCTGCCTGGAATCCTCTTGCACACACTCCATGCTGAGCTAACTCTCACAATTTGGGGGAAGCGTTTGATTAACCAGAATATAGGGTATGCACAGAGGGAGAAGTAAGTTTGGAACAATACGTTGAGGAAAAATCTGTGTGAGTTAGACTGTTACTACTGTGAGCAGTCAAAAGATGTTGGGACAAGATATATCAATATCAGAGCTATTTTTCACAAGTATCAGTAAGTGACATTCAGGTCAGTTTAAAATACAGAAAGGTAGGGTAGTAGCAAGAGATACACGTTTTTTTGAAAAAAAAAAACCTGGGAAAGAGGTAATGATGGCCTAAATTAGAGAATGTAAGAAAGCATGATTTACAAAAATGTTATTCTGATATAAAAAGAAGAGAGATATATTATAGATTTTAGAAATAACCCTGCTTTCAGGATGCCACTATTATAAATAAGGAAAGCAGAAGGAAAAGGAAGAGATGATTTAGAAGAAATGATTAATTTTGACTTGAGCACAATAAACATGAAGTGGCTGATAAACAGAAAGAAATGCTTATAAGGCACTTCTGGCCTAGAATTCAGAAAAAATAAAAGGCAAGGCTGGCAATGGAGACTTGAATTCAAGCTATATAGATGGTACAGTTGAAGACGAGGTCGTCAATGGACAAAATCTGAAAAGGAGGGAGAAGCAAGGGCAGCTCTGACAAAACGTACAGAAATACGAAGCTTGCACAACTGAAGGAGACCAAGATGGCATAGTCTGAGAAATATTGGAATAGTGCATTATTTCAGGAAGAAAGGAAAAAGGAATGGAAAGAAAAAAGATAATCAATAACAGTGCGCCTAAATAGGGATCAAAGAGAATGACATGAGAAGACTGGCTCTTTAAAAGGGATGGAGCAGTGGGAGGTTGCGAGTAGGAAATAGGGAAAAGACTAGGGAAAGCTCTTTCAGGCGATGAGTTGAAAACCTGCTAGTGATGAATGGAGAGATTTACCCAAAGCATGAGGACTCAACCGAGGTTAGTGCGACTTTCTAGGGTACTCAATAAAATGGTATGATATCCCATTTCCTAGCAACATTTAACACCCTTTAGATCAGAATGAGAAAGAGAATTATCAGTCACTCATGGTTAGAGACTAGAAAGGTCAAAACAAGATGAGATTAATAAACTTGAATTTCAGGCGCCAGTAAGGGGGGGTCACTGAAATGTCAGACTAAGGGCTCCAACTTCCATAGACAGGCAAATGAAGCCAAGTATGGTTAAAGGAGCACCTATAATGTCCTGATTAGAGAGCTTTTTAAAAATTTAGAAATTTTATGCAGAAAATTGTTTTTTCTGCAATTTTACTTGAGTTGAGGAGATCAACAAGGTCCTTTCCACATAAAATCTCTGTCTTCCTTTTTCCTCCCCAAGCCTGTGGTGGTGTGTGTGGGATGTGTGTGTACACACACACATCTGCAGCATTATTTATATAATATCTCTTTTTAAAAGAATTTATCTTTGCATGGCATAATAACTTATAACTTAAGTCCTAATAACTTTAGAATAGATGCTTTTATGAGTTTGTTTTCACCATGAATAAAAAAAGACAGAAGAATATGAATACTTGGATAAGGGAATGATGGGGGGCTGAGGAAGGAAGAAATAAGCAGAATTGTGTGTGTGTGTGTGTGTGTGTGTGTGTGTGTGTGTGTGTGTGTGTGTGTGTGTGTGTGTGTGTGTGTGTGTGTGTGTGTGGCTTTGACATTGGTGTTAGCACCATGCTCTAACTAACTGAGCGAACTGGCCAGCCCAGAAAAAATAAATGAAAAGGAAAATAAAAGGGAAGAAGGCACCAAAGAAAATTTTACTCTCTGAAAATTTTTCTGAAAGTTTGTTCTTTCAATACTCATGAGTTTAACAATTTTTATTGAGCTATTCTCCAGATGACACACACACACACACACACACACACACACACAATTGGCAACTAAATAATATGAAATTTTAACTGTAAAGCCAATAGCCCAGAAGCACTGTAAAAATTATTTTGGTATATTTCATTCTATCATTATTTTCTGTGGATATATCAGTGCAAATGACATATCTGTGTATTGACCACAGTTTATAAAATTGAGGTTGTAGATTATACTGTTTTGTAAACTGCCAGTTCATTTAACCATATATTGCAAATATTTTTATCATTTAATAAAATGTTTTCTAAAACATGATAGTTAATGACTGCTTAGCTGTATAACTCAGAGTTTTTATGTGGAAGAAATAGAACACATCTCTGGATGTCTTGTGTAGAAAAGAAACTTACTGCAACTCACATCACTGGGAAGGCTGCAAAATGAGAATTACGCCAAAAAATCACATGAGGAGGGCATGACTGCTGGTGAATCTGAACATGAGATGCCATAGCTTTCAGTGCCACCAACATGGGCCTGGATCCAGGCCTTAATGAACCATCAGTGATACAACTACTCCCACATAAACTCACTGCTACAGATGCCACCAATTCCTGAATAGATTCTCTTTGGTTCTGAGTTTCTTGTATCAATAATATCTATTAACAATTTAAAGTCTGAGGCTGGTGCACTGGCATTTTAAGGCCTGGATCTCATGCCCAGCCCTAGTTTTGAGGATGTCTGGGTTTTATTTGAACTTTTACACTGGGTGGTAATGTCTGCATCCTGATAATATTGACATGGAAGAAAATTCTCAAACACAGGGAAGAAGTATGAATGCTACGCAGGTGCTATAATGTACATTATAATAATATTTCTTATGAAATTATTCCAATTTAACTTCTGGATTCTTTCTCTAAATATTTAGGGCATTTTCCATAATTTTCTTTAAAAATAATTCTGTGATGACCACTTTGTACTAAAATCTATGTTTGTATTTCAGATAATTTTCTTTCTACACATTCATGGAAGTGAAATTGCTAGGTCAAATGATACAAATATATTTTAAAACTATGATAGATATTCTCTATATTACCCTCGGGAAAGTTTCTACTAATTTACACTCTCAGCAGGGAGATATAAAAGTGTCAGTTTCCTACTGACTTACCAATTCTGGCTATCCTCATTTTGTTAACCCTTTCCCAGGATTACTAGCTCAAAGAATAACAATTGCTGCTGTATTACCTTGCGTTTTCTTGATTATTATTGAGGTTTTAATAGTTTTCCATATGTTTGCTACTTGTATGTGTCCTTTTATAAACTGGAAATTTATGTCCTTTGACTAATCTTAGTCATACTTTCTTTACTGATTTTTTTTTTTTTACTGTCTTTATTGATCTGTTGAAATTTATTCATACACCAATGGCATTAAAGCTTTATTTGCTGCCTATTTTGTTTTTAAATCACTTTATCACTTTTTAAAATTTTCCACATTTATATATACTTATATAATCAAATCTATTTATTTTTATTATGCTTTTTTCCATTTACTTATATGCTAAGAAAGACTTTCTCACTCTGTTGAGATATGTGTTTACTGATGTTCCTTCTAGCATTTTTTTTAACTTTTAAATCTTTAAGAGATGTGGTATTAGTTTTCACGAGTGGTTGCTCGGTAAAAATGTAACTTTATTTTTTCTTTAATTTATTCAAAACCATTTGTGAAATAATCATACTTTCTCCACAACTTTAAATGCATCTGTATCACATATGACATTATTTATATGTGGTAGTGTTTTGGGCCTTTCATTTAGTTTTACTGACTTAATCATTCTTAAATCAAAAATACACATTTCGATTATCTATCATTACAAAATATGTTAGTATCTAGCAGTAGAAGTCTTCCTCCCCCAAAAACATTTTTTAATTGACTGTTTCGGCCAACTTATTCTTCATAATTAATTTGATAAACTTAGTAAATTTCAATAAAAAATCCTCCAAAGTAATTTTTAAATATATAAAAAATTCCACTAACCTTGAGGAAAATTTTTATCTTTACATTTTTAACATTATTAGTGTTGCCATTCAAGAATTATTTCATTCTATTTTTTAAAAAGTACTTTTATTGTCTTGATTTCTGCATACAGGATCTCTACATTGCTTATTTAATTTATTCTCAAGACACTGGGCAGGCCCTAGGCTGGCAGAAAACCCAGCTAGTAGCCCCTGCCATGAAGCCTATGCAGAAAGTAGGACTCTTTGCCACTGTTGCTGGGCAGGCTCAAAGCAGGCAGAAAACCCAGCCAGCCACCCCCATTGTGCTGTGCTACCTGTGAAGAAGGCAGAACGCCACACTGCTTACACCGGGAGGCCTTATATAGATTCCACAGAGGTGGTTCACAATGGCCACCACCACAGCTTTTACTGATACAAGGACAGCTCACTGCCACGATAACATCCACAACCATTGTACAAGAGGTCCACCACATATATGACTTCCATGACACAAAGAGAGTCATTTGAGGAACCTGGAAAGAGAAGAAGAAATCTTTCTACTCAAAGTCCACTCCACAGTAATAGAAGAAGCAACTGATCTTCCAGATGACCAGAAATCAATGTAGACAGACTAGAAATATGAAAAAAACTGGAAAATATGAAACTACCAAAGGAATTTAGTAACTCTCAAGTATCAAACCCTACAGAACTGGAAACCCTTGAAATGACTGAAACGGAATTCCAAATAACTAACTTAAGGAAACTCAATGAGATAAGAGAGGAATTAGTTAGAAAACACAATAGAATGAGAAAAAAATATCCAGGATATGAAGGAGGAAATTACAAAGAGATTAATACCTTAAAAAAGAATGTAGCAGAACTCTTGGATCTAAAAGATGCATTCAATGAAATAAAAAACACAATTGAGAGCATAAGTAGCAAATTAGAGCAAGCAGAAGAAAAAAAATTCTGACCCTGAAGAACTGGAATAATCCAGGCAGACAAAAAAGAAAAAGAAGAAAAAAGAATTTTAAAAAATGAAGAAAGTTTATGAGAGTTAGCAGAAACATGAAGCACACAAACATCTGAATCATGGGTGTTACAGAAGGGGAGGAGAAACGTAATGGCATTGAAAATCTATTCAATGAAATAGTAACAGAAAACTTCCCAGATATGGGGAGAGACACAGACCAGTAGATCCAGGAAGCTCAAAGATCACCAAACATATTAAATCCAAAAAGATCCTCCCCAAGGCACATTATAGTCAAACTGGCAAAGCTCAAAGATAAAGAGAGAATTCTAAAAGCAGCAAGAGAAGAGCATCAAGTCACCTACAACGGATCCCCTATCAGAGTAACAGCAGACTTCAAAACTGAAACTCTATAGGCCAGAAAAAATGGGATGACATATTCAAAGTACTAAAAGAAAACAAAACAAACAAACAACCCCCCCCCCCCCAAAAAAAACCCTGCTAGCCAAGAATACTATACCCACCAAGGCTATCCTTCAGAAATGAGGGAGAAATGGTGTATTATACAGACAATCAAAAGCTGGGTGTGTTCATCACCACACAACCAGCCCTACACAAGAAAGAATAAAACCCATTGGTAAAACACAAATGCAAAAGACACAGAAAAAAGAAACTTAATCTTACTACCTCCAAAACAAACAAACAAACAAACAAAATAACCAACCCCACCCATTGAAGAAAAATAATAACAGGAAGAAAGGAAGAAAGAAACAAAACATATTGAAAACATATAAACAAAAAGTGATAAAATGCCAGGAATGAGACAATACTACTAATAACAACCCTAAAGGTAGATGGATTAAACTCCACACTCAAAAGACACAGACTGACAGATTGGATCAAAAAGTCAGACCCAACTACATGCTGTCTACAAGAGACTCACCTCAACTGTAAAGATGCACAAAGGGATGGAAAAAGATATACTGCACAGACTGAAACAAAAATATGCAGGAGTAGCTATTCTTTTATCAGATAAAATAGACTTTAAACCAAAAACTATAAAAAGAGACAAAGGAGGCCACTGCATAATGATAAATGGATCTATTCAGCAAGAAGACATAAGTTATAAATATGTATGTACCCAACAATCATAAATATATATTCAGATATATAAAGTAGACACCATTAGACCTAATATAAAAGTGGGGTACCTGAACACCCTCTTTCATCATTAAACAGATCATCCAGGCAACAAATCAATAGAGAAAGACAGGACTTAAACTACATTTTAGGTCTAAACTGGGCCTGGCAGATATCTACAGAACATTTCATCCAACAACAAGAGAATATACATTCTTCTCATCAGCACATGGAACATTCTCCAAGACAGACCACACACTAGGTCACAAATCAAGTTTCAATAACTTTAAAAATCATCTCAAGTACCTTTTCAGACCACAACAGATTGAAACTAGAAATTAATAAGTGAAACTCAGGACTATATACAAATACATGGAAATTAAACAACAGACTCCTGAATGACCACAGGGTCCATTAAATTAAATAGGAAATTAAACAGGAAATCAAAAAAATTCTAGAAATTAACAAAAATAAAGAGATGTCATGTCAAAACCTGTGGGATACTGCAAAAGCAGGACTAGAGGGAAGTTTATTGCAATAAATGATTACATCAGAAAAATAGAAAGATTTCAAGTAAACAAACTAACTGTACACCTCAAAGAACTAGAAAAACAGGAACAATCCAATTCTCAAGTTAGAAGATGGAAAGAAATAATCAAGATCATAACAGAACTAAATTATGTAGAGACCCAAAAACTGATACAAAAGATCAATGAAAGAAAAAGTTGGTATTTTGAGAAGATAAACAAAGTAGACAAACAATTATCTAGGTTGCCAAAAGAAGAGAGAAGACCTAAATTACAAAATCAGAATGAAAGAAGGAGACATTACAACTGATACCACAGAAATACAAAAAATCATTAGAGACTATTACAAACAACTATATGTCCACAAACTTGAAAACCTGGAGGAAAAGGATAAATTTCTGGAAACATACCAATTTTCAAGACTGAACCAAGAAGAAATAGGAAACCTGAACAGACCCATAACAAGCAACAAGATTGAAGCAGTAATCAACAGTCTCCCAACAACAACAACAAAATGCCCAGGACTGATGGCTTTACTGCTAAATTTTATCAAACTTTTAAAGAGGAATTAATACCAGTTCTCTTCAAACTGTTCCAAAAATTGAAACAGAGGCCACTCTCCCAAACTCATTGTATGAGGCCAGTATCACCTTGATACCAAAACCAGACAAAGACACAACAAAAAAAGAAAACTACAGGCCAATATCTCTGATGAACATAGATGCAAAAATCCTCAACAAAATATTTGCAATCACAATGCAGCAACAGATCTAAAAAATTATACACCATGATCAAGTGGGATTCCTCCCACAAATGCAAGGATGGTTCAACATATGCAAGTCAACAAACATGATACACCACATCAACAAAATCAAAGACAAAAACCATATGATTATCCCAATAGCTGCACAAAAAGAATTTGACAAAATTCAACACCCTTCATGATAAAGACTCTCAGCAAATTAGATATAGAGGGAAAGTTTCTCAACACGATAAAAGCCATTTATGACAAGCCCACTACAAATATCATCCTGAATGGGGGAAAACTGAAGGCTTTGCCTTTAAGAACAGGAACAAGAGAAGGATGACCACTGTCACCACTCCTATTTAACATAATACCAGAAGTACAAGCCATAGCAATCAAAGGAAAGAAATAGAGGGCATCCAGATCAGAAAAGATGAAATCAAACTGTCTCTGTTTGAGATGACATGATCCATATACAGAAAAACCTAAAGACTCTACCAAAAACTCTTAGAGCTGATTAATAGTTTCAGTAATGTTGCTAGACATAAAATCAATGCCCTCAAATCAGTTGCATTTATATTCTCCAATAACAAACTAACAGAAAGAGAAATCAAGAAAGTAAGCCTATTTACAATAGTCATCAAAAAAATAAAATACCTATCTAGGAATCTATTTAACCAAGGAAGTGAAAGGTCTCTACTATGAGAACTACAAATCACTATTGAAAGAAATTAAAGAAGACAAAAAGATGGAAAGACATTCCATGCTCTTGGATTGGGAGAATCAAAATTATGAAAATGTCTGTACTACCTAAAGCAATCTACAGATTCAATGCAATCCTCATCAAAATACCAATGACATTCTTCACAGAAGCAGAAAAAACAATCCTAATATTCATATGAAACAACAATAGATCTCAAATAGCCAAAGAAATCCTGAGGAAAAAAAAATAAATCTGGGGCATAACACTACCTGACTTGAAATTATACTACAAAGCTACAGTAACCAAAACAATGTGGTATTGGCATAAAAATAGACACTCAAGACAATGGAACAGAAAAGAGAACCAAGAAATCAACCCACAGACTTACAGCCAACTGATCTTTAACAAAGACACCAATAGCATACCTTGGGGAAAAGACTACCTCTTCAGTAAATGTTACTGGGAAAATTGTATATACATATGCAGAAGAATGAAACTAGATCCATACATCCTGCCATATACCAAAACCAACTCAAAATGGTGTTAAGACTTAAGTATAAGACCTAAAACTATAAAACTATTAATGGGAAGTATAGGCAAAACTCTTCAAGAAGTAGGATTGGGCAAAGACTTTATGAATAAGAGCCCAAAGGCACAAGCAAAAAGAGAAAAAATAAATAAACGGGATTATATCAAACCAAAAAGCAAAGCAAAGGAAACAATCAACAGAGTGAAAAGACAACTTACACAATGGCAGAAAATATTTGTAAACTATACATCTGACAAGGGCTTAATACACATAATATATATAACATACAAGGCACTCAAACAATTATACAACAACAAAACACAAAAACCCAATTAAAAATGGGAAAAGGAGATAAATAGACCTTTTTTGAATGAAGAAATACGAATGGTCAACAGGTACTTAAAAAGATGCTCAGTATCACTAATCATCAAGGAAATGTAAAGTAAAACCACATTGAGATATTATCTCACCGTAATAAGGCTGGCCGTAATCAAAAAGAGAATAACAAATGCTGTCAAGGATGTGGAGAGAAAGGAACTCTCCTACACTGTTAATGAGAATGTAAATTAGTACAACCACTATGGAAAACAGTGTGGAGGTTTCTCAAACCACTACAAATAGACCTACCATACAATCCAGCAATCCCACTTCTAGGTATATACCTAAAGGAATGGAAATCATCATGTCAAAGGGATACATGCACTCTCATGTTCATCACAGCTCTATTTACAATAGCCCAGATATGGAACTAACCTAAATGTTCATTGAGGAATGACTGGATAAGGAAAATGTGGTATATATACACTATGGAATACTACTCTGCCATAAGAAAGAACAAAATTCTACCATTTGCAGAAACATGGGTGAGTTTGGAGAAAATTACATTAAGTGAAATAAGCCAGGAACAATGGGAGAAATACCGCATGTGCTCACTCATAAGTGGGAGCTAAGAGAGAAATAAGTAAGGAAAGAAAGACCACAGTGTTGTATTGTACTTGCAGAGGGAGAGAGCATAACCAGGGTTGGGGGTCGGTGGGGAAGGTGGAGTGAGGTCAAGGAGAGGTTGGGTGGGAGCCACGGGGAATAACTGCAATTTGTGGTAACAGGCATGTGGATAGTATTGATCTAATCATCACATCTTGGGCACAGGTTGTAATGGTCAGCTTTGCACCCCATGAATATGTATAATCAATTAAAATAAATCATTCTCAAATGTTTTTATACTTTTGCAGCTTTGTGAATAGCTATTTTGAAGTATATTTATGTGTTTATAATAACTAAATATAAAAACTATTGATTTTATATATTTCTTCAGATAAACTGAACAACTTGTCAAACTGTTATTAGTGCTAATATTTTTCTCATTAACTTATAAGGGTTTTTCTAGTTAGTAGTCATATTAGCTTGAAATGCTGATAAGTTTATTTCCTCCTTTCCCATAATTAAACCTTTTCATTTTATTTTCTTGTCCCATTTAATTGACTAGAACTTACAGTTTAATGTTAAATAGTAACAATGATTGCTGGTATCTTTGCCTTACTCTTAACTTTAATTGTTGTTAAGGTTACCCATCTTCTCATCTTAAGAAAAATGTCCTGTATACTTAGCTCACTAAATTTATGAGTATTTTTAAAAATCAAGAATAGAAGATGAATTATATCATATGTATTTTGTTAGTTATTGGGATTATCTCATAATTTTTCTCTGTTGACTTTTAATGTAATATATTTTATTTATATATTTCTTCATAATGGTTTGTGCTTGAAAAACTCCTGATTATGCTATACTTAATATTCAATTTAATTTTGAATTTTATTCACTAGTTTTTAATCCCAATACTTGCCTTAAGTATTATTGTGTGTGTTTCACTTTTATTTTGAAATATTTTCAAATTTATAGAAAAATTGCAAGAACAATACAAACAACTGCCAAACACCCTTGACCCAAAGACTCCATTCAAACATTATCAATTGCCCCATCACATCTTTTCTAGCAAAAAAGGTCCAGTGTAGGATCACATATTACAACCAGCTGTCATATCTCTCAAGTCTTCTTCAATCATGGGCAGTTCCTCTGCCTCTCCAGAGTTTTATAACCTTGATATTTGTGAAGATTAGAAGCCAGTCTTTCTATAGAATGTCTTTCAAATTGGGTGTGCCCAATGTCTTCTTATGATTAGGTTCAGGTTTGGGAAGGAATATCACAGAAGTGATTCTGTGTTCTGCTCAATGCCTCTTACCTTTGGCACATGATACCTACTTGTCCCTTTATGGGTAATGTTATCTTTGATCACTTGATTAATATGGGGTCAGCTAGGTTTCTCTACTTTTATTTTTTCATTCTTTTTTCTTTTTTTTTTTTTTACTTAAATATTTTCTGGCTACCTTGACATTATGTAAAAATTTTATTCCTTACTTCCAAATCCATTGATATTTCTTGCCTGAATTGATTATTCCCGTGATGGTTGCCAAATGATAGTTTTCAAATTTCATTATTCCTTCTACATTTATTAGTCAGCATTCTATTATAAGAAAGAGCTTTATATTCTATTTAATAACTATTGTTTAATCTATATTGGTATTATAATATATTGCAATAATTTATTTTAATACCCAAATTATCCCAGATTTGACTAGTGGAAGTCCCTTTCAAGCTGGCTTCTGTGTACTTTTGGCATGCCTCATTATTCTTTGAGTACTTCTTTACTTTCTGCACAAAGATGCTCTACCCCAGCCCTGGAACCAGCTATTTCTCCAAGTAACCTTTGTTCCTTTTACTGGATAGTGATATGTTATTTTATTTTTATTACTTTTATTTTTGATAGGTAAGGGGATCACAACCCTCGGCACGGTGTGGTCTGCACCACGCTCAGCCAGTGAGTGCACCGTCCATCCCTATATAGGATCCAAACCCGCGGCCTCGGCGCTCCCAGCACTGCACTCTCCCGAGTGAGCCATGGGGCCGGCCCTGGACAGTGATATTTTAAAACCAACATCTGGAAGGTAGGAACCAAGTATATTCATTGCTACTGGGTTGTCAGTGCTGCAGAGCCTCTCTGTGGACAGGGCTAGGAAATATACACACACGTTTCTCTCTCTCTCTCTCTCTCTTCCTCCTTCCCTCCCTCCAACTTTTATTTATTGAATAAAGACTAATAACTCCAATTTAAATCTAACATAAAAGGATTCATTTTAGGTGCCCCACCTCTCCATATTTAGTATTGCCTCTTTTCAACAATAAGACAAACTGTTTATTATTATGTCCAAAATATTTATTTACTTGTTCAATTCTCTCGAATGCAGCCAAGGTCCTAACCCTTCTGGACTGCGTTCCTGCTCAAATGCCCTCTTGAGTGGGCCTGGGGTGGTCCAATGAGGGTATGCCAGTCAGAAATCCTTCTTGCATAGGCCTTGACACAGGTTTGGCTGCTTTCCCACTCTGCTCCATCCTACCTAATAGTTTTTTGACTAAAAAGAAAGGATAGGGCCTTATTGTGTTTTGTATACTCAATTTGTCATTCAGGCAGACCTAGGACTGGAAAAATTCTAGAAAAATTCTAGAGACAACCTATATCATCCAGGAGATTGTTGTCTAAAAATAAATGTTACCTATTTGTAGCAAACTGAAAACGATGAAGGTTGCTATATATCGGGGGGTGTGTGTGTGTGTGTGTGTGTGTGTGTGTATGCCATCCTTCTTGGCTTTTTAAATATGTAAATTCAAAAAGCTGCCTTTCATATTTTTGCGTACAATTTTTTAATGTAATATATAGAAAACATAAATACTACATATTATGATTTATAGTGGGTTATGGTACTACTTGAAAATATTTGAAAGGATAGATATCCTTATTTTAATGGTTAAGGTAAAATCTATGTGAAAAAACTAGTGGATATGTGAGTAGCCACACATGATATTACGTAAATGTAAGTAAAATTAACATTGTGCAAACTGGATGTAGTTACAATGTCTAGCAGATGCAGATCTAACATGGAATAAATCCCTACCTCCAAATCTTCCCAATGACCCTCAAGATTCTAACTATAAGGTATTAAAATCCTCATAGGTGCCATTATTCAAGATTTGAATATAGCTGAACATTCATGAATCTGTCTTCAAGTAGCTGTCTTCCTCGTATGAAATCTGGGTTTTTATACTGAGCCAACTCTGGTGCCACTGTTGATACTAAGATATCTTTGTCTTGCTTCCCTTATTTTTCTCTCATCTTCAAGAAAACAAATGCAATTTAGATTAGAATGTACGTAAATGTAAATGGTTTATTTAATTTAATTAAAACGGGGAATGCAGATATATACAAAGATCTTGGAGATACTAATTAATTATGGGGAGATATGATTGATTTAGATAAACCTGGTAGTCCTTCCATCAGGGGTAGTATCAAGTTAAAACTGCATGAAGTAATATTCCCATACAGTTTAGCTCAAAAGTTTCACTTCTTCCCTTTACACTATCTATTTGGGTGCTGATGTGGATGGATAGTGATGTCTCTCAAATCTGAACCTGACCTATTAATGGCTAATCAAGAGGCTATTGTCTGAAACATTAAGCTGAAGAGTAGGAAAATTAGTAGACTTAAGCATTTAAAACCAAAATGAGAATTCCAGTAAATCAAGATTCTTGATAATCAACAAAATTAACCCTAAAAGCAAATCTAACTAATGAGGATTTCAAATTCTTATTTTATTAGAATGCCTCAAAAATGAAAAGAGATACAAGCTAAATACAATTACAGTACACTGGGCAAAACTTACGTATGGAATTCATAGGCAATGTTCAATTGTTGAAAAAATAATAAGTACAACATGATGTTTATTAAGGAAAAAAGAAAAGAAGGATGGGAGGGAAGAGACAAAGAAGGAATTAACAAAAGAAGGAAAGAAGAGAGGGAGATTGAGAGAGAAACAAAGAATACCTTCTTGGAATTCTGGGCAATAGATTCTGGTTAGCATTAGAAATGTTAACAGGATTGTAACATGGGCTTCTAAAAATTTAAATCCTATAAACAATAAGTTCTATACTAATTAATAAAAAAATTAAGTTTGTGTTATCTAATATTGAAGTTTTCAATTTTTAATTTAAAAGGGTTTCTATAGATTTCACAATTGTAAGTCAGTATGGATACTTTAGGATTAATTAGGTACAGAAAATGTGGCCTTTTAAGTGTGGGGATTTGAAAAGAAAAGATCAAACATGTTGGGCTTAGGAGTCCCACTCTCATATATATTTTTTTCACTACTTTATTCTTTTAATTAAGTTAATTATGCAATAAATTTCCTGACAAGTAATAGTTTCCCACCGGCCATGTGTGTGATTTGAGTCACAGTGGTGAGAAAAATTTCTGGGATTCTGTTTAGTAGTATGGTAAAATTTAAGTGTTTACTTAGAATGCATTTCAAAACTTTAAAAAGACTTTGTTTTTGAGCACCTGGTTAGTATGGGAATTGGAACCCTTGATCTTGGTGTTATAACACCACCCTCTAACAAACTGAGCTAACTGGCCAGCCACCAGAATAGAATATTTTAGAAACAACATTAACTAAATTAGAATAACATGAAAAGAGAGCAAAAGATTCAACATGGAAATTACCATTCTAGTATAGTCATCAATTTAAGAATTATGCAATATGTAAATTGAAAATATGATAAAAGTTGTATAGTATGGTAAATGGGGTTTTTAAAAATAAGATTCACATTTTCAAATAATATTGTCATGTCAAGATTTCCTTTGTACTCATATACACATGGAGGTTGTTAATGGTCCAGTTAAAACAAATGCCCTGGTTTTTGGAGCTGCTATTCCCAGGGATCAAGCACATAAAATTAATGTTTACAATGAATGCACAGGTTTATTTTATTTTTAACTTTCATTATTACAAGGCTCTAGTACCTGCTCTGCAGAGTTGTAGATATAATTTGATTCAGTGTCCTACAGGAAAATGAGCAGGCAGGCATTAGTAAATCCCTTTCACTGATTGCTTTGATCTGTACAATAGTAGTTCTCGATTTTTTTGTGTGTGCATCTGAATCACCTGCAGAACATAACATATTGCAAGTTTGGCCCTATCCCCAGGGATTCTGATTTGATTATTTTGATGTGGTCCTCAGTAATCTGCATTTCGACAAATATCGTAAACCGAAATGTTTACTTTGCTGCAGGTAATACAAAGATAACATCCAGAGAAACATTGCTTTAACATATGAGACATGCATGTGCCTCCATATGCAGCATAATCAGAAAGACCAGGAAATCATAAGAAAGTAAACTTTGAAGAAGAAATAGGCATTATTAATAGAAAATATTCTTGTGCATTTTATTGAAGTTAAGGGTGATATTTTCTAAATCTTTGATCTTAGACTCTGAAAAACAGCTGGCAACAGGAACCAAAAAAATCTGTCTTTAGATATGGGTCCCTCCGTGTTTTAATTTTCGAACACATGTTTATATTTGGTAGTCTTGACTTCCTCAGTTGCAATATTTAATATCAAGTAATCACAAGTGATCCCAAAGGTCACTATTGATTTGTGTATTTGCTGATACAAAACTTTCGATGTGTACCTCATGAGAATAATGTGTGGAGTTATCAATTAGCTGAAAATTCAGTTTAGTGAACATATGCAGCATATTTATTTCAACAAAGGATATTTTATGTGTAATGACCATCATGAAATGATAAAAACTTACTTCCTCTGTGAAAAATAATCACCAAAATAAGAGAGAAAATATTGGAGAGGTTGAAAAGTCACTAACATAGTGGGAATATATATAAAATGAAAAATAGGCTTCCAGAGGAAATGGGATGTGGGAGAAAAGTGAGGGGTTAAAAATACTTACAAATTTATAAAGTTGAGATTTTGGAAGTCTAGAGCAGTATGCCTTTTTTTCTTTCTTTCTTTTTTTTTTTTTTCCAGCTTTGATACCTGAAAATGAACAGTTTGGGGAGAGAAGATTTTCTTTCCACAGGACTCAGCTAAGTAAGCAGCTCAGAGGGCCTAAGATGGGCCATGAACGTTAAGGTATTTGTAAGTCTATCTGTTCTTTGTCTCATGTCCAGCAATATTAATTTTAGGAGTATTTGGGGGTATAACACTAACTGAAATTGAATGAAATTAAGCAGGATTACTGCCCCATATGTTCACAAAGTACACAACTCTTTTAGAATGGAGGTTCTCATATTGTGAACCCTACACTAGCATCAGCGCCACCTGGGAACTTATTATAAATGCAGATTCTTAGGTTCTACCCAGATCTACTGAATCAGAAATTCTGGGGAGGTCCAATTAATCTAAAATATCTCAAACTTTCTATGTGTTCCTGATGCAAACTGCATTTTATACTTAAATATCCTAATAAATTTAGGTAAGAACTTGAAAGTGATGCTGGTCGGAGAAGCCCTCTAGAATTCTAAAGAAGTAAAATGAAAGACTGAATGCTAAGGAAAAGAACAGCTGAAAAAAATGGGCTAAAGGGACCCAAAATAAAAACTGAAAGAGCCCGCTGCAAAGGTAACAGGCAATGAGTGCAAGCAGCTGTTACACTATGGGCAGCATGCCAGGACACGAGTGAGCCTTCTGGAAATACTGGAGCAGCAGCAGCATCGTGGTACTTACCATCAATCATCATCATCATCATCATCTATTGGGGAGAACACATGATCTCCACACACAGGCTAAGAGTTTACATAGATTATTTAATTTAATCTCTACAACAAATTTAGGAACATTTCACATTTTAATTTTATCTCTATTTTACATATGACAAAACTGAGCCTTAGAGAAGTTAAGTGGTTTACCCCAAAGTTAATTTAGATAGCAAAAAAGGAAAGTGAGATTTGAATCAGGCAATGTGACTGCAGGGCCTACCTTAATAGCTATTCTTTAGTGATATCTCATAGCACCTTTGAGCTAAGAGTGGCCTCCCTAAATTGGGTAAGAAAAAAAATACAGTATTTATTTAATGAGTAATTAAGTTGGATTTTCAGAAAAGATGGAGGGTGATCAAGCAGGATAAGAACAATTCAAAGGCCCTTAAATTCTGAAGAAAGGTGCTGTGGAGTTGGGGAAGAGAGGTGTCAACCATACCTAGAAACAGAATCTTTGATGTGGTGACAACCATGTAGAGTTGAGGCACGCATCAGGAATCAGTGGGAACTGTAAATAGATGGAACCCCTGACAACCAGGATGCTGGATGTCCCAAGGGGAAGTGGTCCAGCCATCGAGTTCTAGAGAGCAAATGCCAACATGTATACCATTGTACAAAAATCGCCCTTGGTACTCAGGCTGCAGGAGGAGACAATCCTTTCTTCATCCTTCCTATAAGTACAGGCTTTGTTGTTCGTTTTCTCTTCCAAAGCAATGTGGTTAAGAAGAAAATATAGTAATATCTTGAATCAGACAAATATGGGTTTAAAACCATAATAAGAGGACAGGGAGCCTTGGGCAGGTTCCTTATTGTCTCTGAACTTTAAGCTTTTGCATATGCATAGTAAAGTGATTAACACCTACATAATAGTAATATTATTAGAGTTAAATGAGACAATGAATGAACAGTACTTGAAACTTGGTAGGTTCTTTTCCATCCCCTAATATTAAGTTTCACTTCACTTGCGCTGTTATGGCATGAAGGTGTACATGGTATAATCTAACCTAGTTTTAGCTTAATCCTTTTGGGATGATCACGTTTGTAGCCTAAAAGTACGCAGATGAATAAGAAAAAGAAAGGGAGAAAATGTAGTATTTGGTACTAAGAGCTCAGGCTTAAATATAAATTTTTAAACTAGTCCTTAAAGTCATATCAAAAGCATTCCATTCCAGCAAAAGCCTTTCAGATTTAAATATATGTATGTATTATATATATATATAATATATATATATATATTATATATATACTTATTTTTAATTGACGTATTGATTGCACCTATTTATGAAATAGAGAGTTATATTTCCATACATGTATACGTGTGTGATGATCAAATCAGGGTAATTAGCATATTCATCATTGTAAAAATTTATCATTTCTTTGTGATAAGAACATTTGAGCTCCTCTCTTCTAACATTAGAGAACATACAATAAATTATTGTTAATTATAGATGACTAGCACTTCTGTACTATTATTTTTCCTATCTAGCTGTAGTTTTTGTATCCATTTACCAACCTCTCCCTATCCCCCCTCTGCAATCCCCATTCTAGCCTCTACTGACCACAATTCTACTCTCTACCTCTAAAAGTTCAACTTTTTTTTTTCAGCTCTCACATATGAGTGACAGCATGCAGTATTTATCTTTCTGTGCCTGACTTATTTCACTGAACGTGAGTCTTCCAGGCTTATTAATATCACTGCAAATAGGATTTCATTCAGATTTGATTCCAGGTCTGCTTGGCACCCAACTACTCCCTGAACTCTCTGGTGTGACCTTGAGAAAGTAACCTAAATTTAGTGAATTTCTGTTTCCCCATCAAGAAACCAAGAAATGTAAAACTCAGATTTGTCCAATTTTATTCAGTATGGGACTAAAAATAACTTCTGCCTGTGCTCTCTAGGAGCTTTCTAGTGACGTTAAAGGCTGTAAAGGTACTAGAATTGTGTACAACTCATAATATAATTAAGTTTAATTTTTTTCAAGCATAATACATTATAAAGAAATATATGAATAAAATATATTACATCAAAAATCAAAAGAAAAATATATCACCAGATAATCTCAATAATTGGTCATTAGATGAAATCTATTCTAAGGGGCCTTAAGTAAACTAGTTATTTCCCCTCCCTCTGCCATTTGTTTTGAGGTGTGTGTGTGTGTGTGTGTGTGTGTGTGTGTGTGTGTGTGTGTGTATGAATGCATGTGTGCTTGTAAGTGCTTTGACGGAGCTGATAAATCAACCCATTGGTATATTTACATAGCTATAGTTAAGTTTATACATTTAAATGGATTCCCTGAGATCAAAACCCTGGTACCTCTTGTTATGGAAGGAAAGCATCCTATGCTTTGAGTGTTATTGGAACTTTTAAAGTCAGTAGACATGTCTTTTACAAGCAATAAAATGAAGCTGTCAGCCATTGCAAATGGACCAAGATAGAGGTCACATGACTAAAACATTCCTGCACCAGACAGTCTCTGATGTATTTTATTTGAGTTTCAATCTATTAATCAGAGGAGCTGGGAGAGCAATAATTTAAACGCTGCAATAATCAATTCCATAACACATTAATAGTAGCTACAGTGAAACTTTGCCACACCACTGACTGCATTGGAATCTTGACAGGAGCCCTAGGGCCATGCCTAATTTGCATTAAATTTACATAAAATTGTAAATCAAGACTATATGAGCACAGCCCTAATAGTTGTTAGTGCTTAGATCTTTCCTTATAGATGGAATGAAAGTGCTGGTGGTTTGACTTCACTTGCAATAAAACTGCAGCTGATCAGCTTTGTTCTCATTCTGCAATTATAGAAAAAGGGACCCATGAGAGCTATAGTTTGGGGGCATGTGTATGCCATTTAGGGTTTTCATCCCGTAAAACCATGACTCAGATGTGCCCGTGGAAACTCCAATGTAGAAGCAAATTGTCCCCAATGACTTTGCAGATCCTTGTCACTGGATTTGCTCACAAGTAACTTGTCATTAAGTGAAGATGCAAAGCACACATAAAGCTAGACAACTGAGAGGATATTAAGGCTTCTGGGAATTTGAATTTTTCCAAAAGACTTTTGCTATGATAAAAACAGATAATTAGTGATAATCTTCAGGGCAAGCACAGATAAAACCAAACTTTCTTAAATTCAGCAAACATCTGGTACCTGGTAGGATGATAAAGTGGACACTAGCTGGTTCTAAGCATTTGGTGTGTTCTTGTGTTCCTATTTAACTTTGTTCCAACAGCTGTGGCTTTTGCCATGTGTTTTCACACTCAGGGTTAGGAGAAAACATTCTCATCAAAAGTATTGGCTCATGGTGGCAAGGGTTCTCTTCCCTCCTACTACCCACCCATCCCACCCTTTTCTTACCTTGCACAATCAAGTAAACTTGGGAGGTCTTGGGCTCATGCTGTGTCTGAACTGAACAAGTGTAGGAACCTTCATCATAGACATCCACCTTCTGGATTCGGAGGCTGTATTCCAGAGAATGACGTTTCTCCAGCTCAACCCGGGGGTCCAGAGACCACTTGTCATGTCCAGCGAAAATGATGCCAGAACGGTTCAACCAGGCCACCTTTGAGTTCTTGTCTTCTACAACGCACCTGCCAGAACAGAGTAACAATGTTAGCACTTTTCCCACAACTGGATCTGCCGTCATTCTCCATGTGACTGGACTCCACAAGACCAATCTAGAAAAATAATTACATGCAGGATGAATCATTGCCATGCCATTTCTTGGAGTCCTAAGTACTTTCATTATTTACTTTAAGATCTAATTACCATCTGATGGAGTTTGGATGTATTGCCTTCCCAGAACTCATGTGGAAATTTGATCCCCCATGTGGCAGTGTTGGAAACTGATTGAGTCATAGGGGTGGATCACCCATTAATGGATTAATGCTCTCTCTGAGGGGGTGGGAATAGTGTGTGAGTTCTCACTCTATTAGTTCCCTCCAGGGCTCATTGTTTAAAAGACTCTGGCATCTCCCCTCTCTCTCTCTCTTGCTTCCCCTCACCATGTGATCTGCTTGTACCCACCGGCTGCCTGCCGCTTTCTGCCATGAGTAGAAGCAGCCTGAAGCCTGCACCAGATGCAGCTGTCCCAGAATCATAAGCCAAATAAACCTCTGTTCTTTATAAATTACCCAGTCTCAGATATTCTGTTATAGCAGCACAAAAATGGACTAATACACCATCCAATGGCTGGCGGGCATTATATTAGATTCACTCCAGCGATAAACAATCTGAGTATGAGTAATGCAGGAAGGTAAAGTTAAATGAGTACTGACTTTCCACTAGATAGCTTCCTCTTGTTTAGAAAAACACCATTCACACAGAACTCCATCCATGTAAGTAATTTTGAGAATTATGAATTAATATACTGTATTAATATACAATTAATATTGCGGCACTTTTACTTAGTCTTGAACTGTATTTATTCTTTCATTAGCATTTCTTATAAGTATTGTGTGATGGTAGTTATGCACCACTGCTGTAGGAGTTAGACTAGATTTCAGAGTTAACTTCTATCCCTTACGAGTTTGTAATGCCCACTCCCAGGAGTCAGAAGTACATGAACAGGTAAGTGGATAGGTGCTGTGTCAAGGAAATCAAAGCTAACATCATCTGGCATGAGTCTAATTTCAGCTACTGAGGTCAGCAGGTTATCTGGTAGCAAGATAGTTTGCCACCAGCATTTCTGGTCACATTAAACTAATGTAATCTTTCATGGGAGGTGAAAAAACCAACTTCATGTTTTATATTCCAAGGAAATAAAGAAAAAATGTTTACTTAAATGACTATTGTTTTAGAAATTTAAAAGGGTCTCTTTCTGAAACTTGAAAGAAAGGGTCAAAGAACATGGATTTGTGAAGAAAGGGTAAATTCTTCATGGTGAGTGCAATTTTCTCTTTCAATCCCAGCAAAAATCTGGCAATGGAAAAATTAAGCCAAAAAAACCCAAAACAAAACAACAAACAAACAAACAAACAAACAAACCCTTTCTGTACCCCTTTAGACAGGGAAATTTTCACAGCTGCAGAGCCAGGTCCTCAGCATTCTGGGGCATGAGGGGATGGACAGAAAGAGCCAGGAGCACAAAAACAGAACAATTAAAACACCACATTCCCATGTTTTCTAAACTGAGTCAAATCCAGGCTTTTCCTCAGGTCAGAACAGCCAGGCATGGAGATGCTGCATAGACCCATGCATAGACAGGAAAGTGACGCACGATCCACAGGCTGACCTCATACGCATACCGAGCAAAACTCCTCTCTCTCATAAAAAAGAGAAATGCTGAGTCCTTTTATATACCTCATCTATGGTGCAAAGACCTCCTTATCCTGTTATTTTTAGATGAATTGTATATTTTATTTAGAGTGAGAATCTGACTTAATAAGTTGGGTGCGAAAAATACACAGGTCTTACTTTTCTTCTTTACTTAATTTTTTTTAATATAAAGATAGTTAGCTTTAGGTATCATTTAGGATCTCCATTTCCCAGAATGTGTTTCTCTGCCATGCAAATACTATTGAAGTATTTGCATGGGAATAATTAAATGTGTGTCATAATGTAGTTCCTCTATCAGGAGCACAATGCTAACTTCATGGATGTTTGCTGCTTCTTTCCAGACTTGATTGTAATTTTCCTGTACTACTCTTTCGTACCATCGTCTCTCTGTCCTTGGTGTTCGTAGCACCTCTCAATTTAGAATCATTTATGAGTTAATTAATTTGCCGTTTGCTGTCTTATTCTAGACCATTAATGAAACTGTTGAATGTTGATTTATTATGTTTTTTTCCTACTGAGAAAGATGGAAATTTACCTGTGTAAATGTATTTCACATACTCTAGCTTGTTTCCCTTTGCACTTTTCTTATCTGCACAGCTTAACACAGCAATGACCAGATTTGCTATATCACAGAGTAATACTCTAAGTGCCTTTTAGCTCGGAATGTGGCCCTAATGAGTCCATTTTGGAAAAAAAATACTATAAAATATATTTTACATAAATACAGACTGTAAATTAAATAAAGACAGATTTTGCCTTATTCATTTGGATACTCCAAAAACTATTCTGGGATAAAATAGGCACTTGGTCAATGCTTAGCATGTGAACTAACAGGGCCACAAATGAAGACACTGGACATTGGCTACCTATATCCCATGCCCCCATCCCAAGCCCTATAGGATCCACAAATAAATTGGCTATATTTCCTTATCAGCACAAGGTAGAGTTTCCAAGTTGGGTCTTCAAGATCCTTTGAAACTTTAGCAGTTTTTATACATGAAAAAATTAAAATCACACAGATCATTATTCCAAATTATTTTCTGAGAAATGTTCAGATCTATCTTACCTAAAGAAGTAATTGGCTACTTCAGCAAAACAGCTAGACCCATAAAAATGCATATACCAAAACAATACTTTATGTGAAAATTTTGTTATGACAATCTACATAACATCTTATTTTTACTTTGGGTTTCATTCTTATTTATTCTTTAAATTTATCTTTTACTGACAAACAAGGAAAGGTATATCGGAATACACACAAGCTTTTGATTGACTCAGATGGTTAGTTAAATCCCAAGCATCAGAATGCAATACAGTGTTTTTAAAAAGGAAAGTACTTCTCCAGATCTTTAAGGATGCTTTTTATATAGTCATTAATTCCAAAGTAATGTATTAACTCTATAAACTCTAAAATAATCCTTCTACAATGTGACTAAAACTTTCCTAGTAAAAAATAAGCAAAGGAATAATGCAAATTTAGAACTAATTTATTTTAAATTTTAAAATCTTGATTTAAGGTAGAAAATATTTTTAGCCATAGAAAAGTACACATATAAAAAAGATGGTAAAAGCCAAAATAATGGTCTCAATTTGTAGAACTGTTTGTTTATTAAGTGAAAATAACCAGTCACACAAGGTAGTCACAGACCACCTGACTATATGGAAATGAAAAGCATCGACATAAATGCAGACCCAGGTTGCATCATTTACTGACTCAACAGTAAGCATCATGGGCTTGCATCTGGGAAGGATGTTGGTATAACCGTGAGTTAGTCAGACCTGTGGAGTGAATGGGAATTCTCAGCCCATGCCCTCATAATTTGACAAGAATGAGTTATTGTCTACCTAGAATGCTGCTTCTGTACTGGACAATTTAGTTCAAAATTGTATACCTGATGACTTTATCTCAAAAATCAGCCTCGGCTAAAGAAGGAAAAATGTGAAGAGATGTATTTTAAAAACCCATTAGTGTTATGTATTGTTTGATTTAACAGAATTTTGCCTTGAGGAGTTCATAATGTCACTCTAAAGAATGTGAACATTAGTGCCAGGAGGAAAGGGTCAGAGTATGTCCTTACACTTGTAGGTGGGATTTCTGGCAGGTAGCTGGGGGCTTGGGGATATAATACAGAGTGTCACCTCTCCAGGAAATCTTTTCTCATCAGTGTCCCATCCTTTGACTTGGCTCCTTCTTATGACTCATCACACTCCACATTGCATTAGAGTTATGTGCACGATTCTTTTCTCATGAGCTTATTAAAGACAGTGACTTTCTTATAATTCCCCTGTGGAGCCCTCACTGAGCCTAGCAGCATAAACACCATGTACACAGTAGAAACTCACTGAAATGCGACATAAGTAATCTAAATTTAGTTTAACAAATTGCTATTAGGCCAATTATCAAATATTTATTATCTAATAGGTACAGGACATATGAATAACTATTTTAATATTTCTTAAGAAATAATTAAAATTATCAGATACAAAGGGAAATTTAGAGAGAATTATTGAGTGTGGTTTAAAATGAAAGTGGAGAGAAAAAAATGTTTTCCTTGTTTCCACTATGAAGAAAGATCATCTCTGGAAACTAAATAATCTATAAAGCATGTAAAAAAAAAAAACTGAAAAAAATGTATAAAGCACTAAATAAATGTTTAATAGGTTAACCACTTTAATCATGAATTCTCAAATATCAGGTGATTTCCTCCTTTTTAACTATAAATCTATGACTTTTTTTTGAAAAAGTCAGCTTTTAAAAAAATAACAGGAAAGGCAAGCAAACAAATTTTTATCTTCCTGTTCAGTGTATTTGATTCCATAAAACTGTCACAAAAAATCAATGCACCCATAAAAACCTAAAGCATTGGATCACTACAAACACTTTATACCAAGTACATTATGCACACTTACACAAACAGGTACATTGACAATTCCACTAATACTAAACAAGGCTGGAGATTATGCTTCTAAAATGATAAATATAATTGGAGGCAGGAAAGAAATGCTAAATTTAGTTTGTACCAATAGATTAGTTAATAGCATACTTACTGACAGTGTGTCCATGATGTACGTGATACATATCTGCCAGATATTATGCCTATTCAATTGCTACTGGACCCAACTCTTCATACTTAAAAAGCATTGCTGGCTGCTAAAAACATACCAACTTTGCTTTCAAATTTATCCAGACTTAGCTTTATATAAATTTCACTATTTCTGAAGAGTATGATCTGGTATCTATTCATTGTTAACGAATATATACATTTTACTTAATTTCTCACCAGTTATCTATACTCATACTTTTTAATTGTAGGGTTGGGGGACAGTGTGAGTAAAGGGGTAGGAGAAAGTTATTTGTTTTTTAAGTTAGGAAAGAATATTTAGATGAGTGGGTCTCAGATGGAGTACTTTGTGCCCTTAGATGACATTGGCAATGTCTGGAGACATTTTTTGATTGTTGCAACTGGGGAGGAGGGTGTCATTACTGGCTTCTAGTGGGGAGAGGCCAGGGGTGCTGCTAAACATCTTACAATGCACAGGACACCCCCCACAACAAAGACATATTCCATCCAAAATGTCAACAAGGCCAAGGTTGAAAGCCCTGAGTTAGAACTTGGTCTTGTGGTTTAAATATCCGGAAGCACAGGGCAGCATCTACAGTGCAATGGTGTTTTTTCGTAAGCAAATGCTTCTTAGTTTACAGGCCCTGAACTGTCACCAACAAAGTCCCTGTACTGTTCATTATAAAAGTCAAGTTCATGACAAAGTCACTACAATGAGGCTTAGAAATGCTCTGGTTATAATTTAGTTAATGAACTATGCCCTTTTGTTTTATTTTAGTATAATAATTATACAATGATATAACCTTGAACACTGTTCACAATGAATGAAAGTGCCATAACTTGGTCATATCCTCATATAATGCTGGAGAAGTCACTCAACTTTAGTATTTTGGGTTTTTTCCCCTGTATAAAAGTGGGTCAGTAGCACCTAAGACAAGTAAGAAAGAATCAACTCAGTTGGGAAAAAATTTACTTTTTAAAATTATTAGCCTTTGTGTATAGGAAAACTTTTTAAAATTAAACTTTATTGTTTTTTCACATTTGTGCATTTCTCTCTTCTGTAAAGTGTGGAAAGATTCAGGATGTGGATGTGAAGAAAGTCTTCAAGAGTGTGTTGGCCCTTTATTTTGATGCTGTTTGCTTTCCAACTTCAGTCCTACAAATAAAACCCTTAGTGAATCAGCAAAACTATCATAGGATCATTTCACTCTAGAAGGAAAGATAGTTGGTCTGAGAAGTGATGCTATATATTTCCAGCATTGAAATATGGAATCAGGAAAAGTTCTAAGCGGAGGATAGAATAATGTATCATGAAAATATCCCAGATTCTCCTGAGTCAGGAATCCTTAATATAGCTTTGTAACATTATTTTAAGTATAAAGGATTTCAAGAACTATGCAAACACGTTAAAAAAATAAATACCAAGTTAGTAAAAACCAAATTTAAAGAATTTCAAATTATCAATCATTTTGGATCATCTCTGCTTCATTGCCATATTCTAAGATTAGACTCAGAAATAGAAAAGAACTGCAGGGATTCACTGCTGACTCTCAGGCGTGACTGTTAGACTTTGCATTGCATTGTAAGAAGCTTTAGCTGCCGAGATTTCTTGCTCCCATCTCTGGTTCTTTCCAGGCCTGACTTCTGGCTTGGCCCCCTCCTGGCTCTCCTGGCCTCACTCTCTTACTCTTGTGCATGTGTGTTCTCCTCATCTCGATCCCCTTGAAGCAGACGCTGATCTTAGTTGGATGATGGTTTTCTTTTCTAGATTCACACCACACTTTAGTCCAGTTAACACCATGACAGCATCTGCATGATGAGATCATTTATCCCCACCTGGGCTCCTTTGCATATATCCATGTACAAGTGTTTGCATACACATTTGTATGTGCACACATTCATGTACAAGTGCCTGCATGCACACATGTATATGCACAAACACAGAAGTAGTGAAGGATGTTCAGAGAAGAATGAGGACACAAAGAAGGTAGCAAACCCCAAGGAACCAGCTTCATATGAATCTATTACTGGTCACAGTGATTCAGGAATCTGCATACTGCTGGGTAAATCTGTTAAGGTAAAGGACATGCTGTTTAGTTCCTGAAGACATTGATTTTAGTTCTGGCCTGCAGTCTATTTACTATTAGAACACAGATAAGTTATTTAGCTTTTCTGTATTTTAGTTTCTTCATAAGTAAAATGGGGCTTATAATACCTGCTCCAGCTTCTTAGAACTACTCTTAGGGTAGTTCTATAAATCAAATGAAGTGATATACATGGAAACATTTCATAAGATGTAAAGCAATGTATATGCTTCTACTCATACTCTCTCAGGGTGGAGTATGGTAGATAAGAAGGAAACAGTCACATGAAATGGCTGACTATGAAGAGAAAACACTGATTTTTCTAAGTCACATTCAAAAAGTTTATCCCTTTATATTTCAGAGTGTGATGACACCCACTAAATATATATTATTACCCAGACTCTCTGATCAGTTATGTATTTCTCCAAGTTCTAAACTTGCATTAGTTATTTGCATGTGCTATACTGACAAAGCACCCTTTCTGTGATTGAGTTACCACTTTTAAAATGATTCATCTCCTGAAAGTGCAAAAAAGTCCACAATGGCAAATGGTAAAGCTGGGATAGACTGTGTCATTCCTGGAGCAATGAAAAAGGCCTCCCTAGAACTGCTTTTTGTCTGTTACTATCACTAGGGAGCCCCTGGTCCAGCCACAGATGATGCATTGTTAATATTCATATGCATGATACATGCATTGCTGTGTTTCATGTCTATCTTCCTGAAGAAGCAGCATCAATACACATCCATGCAGATGGCAGAGGCGAGGAGAAGGAGCAGGACCACCAAATTAAATGGTGAGTACATCTCAACAAACTGTCAATTCTAGGACAGTCTGTGCTCCTCTTGTTGTCACATCAACTGTGTCACCTCTACATTCACATATAAGAAATAAATGAAGAAAAAAAAAGATGATGGAAATTCTAAAAAGAAATCAAAATCCAGGCTGAGACCAGGAGAGAACTGATTTCTATCCCAGTCACAGTTGGAGTTAGGATCATTCCCAGGAACATTTACAAGTGGTTGGAAACAGCTCTGCTAGGATCTTTCTAAGAGTCTTGATCGCTTTAGAAAATAAATCATTACCTTCTTAATCACACCACAACTCAAGATTCTCCATTTTCTCATCAGTGGTGAAGTTGAAAAGTTATGAGTTCAGGAGCTGAGTAGCTTTAGGCAACTTACTTAGCAAAGGAAGGCAGTGTGGCAGGCGGCTACTGGTTCAGGGGAACCAGTTTCCAGATCTAATTTCTATCTCCATCACATACTTGTTCTGTGATTTGTGGGCATTTTCTTACCCTCTCTGAACCTGTGTTTCCTCTTCTGTAAAATAAAGATAATAAGTGTATCTACCTCACTGGGTAATAGTAATGTTTAAATGTTTTGTTTTGTTTTTAATATATAATGCAGCACCTGGTTCTAATGTATCCAATATTACTGAAGAGCTTCAGGGTTTTTCTTATGCAATGCAGGAATAATAACTACCTCTTCAGATAGTTTTGATTATTATATAGGCTAATATATTTAGAGAACCCAGTGAGCTTTCAAAGAGCCTCATAAATTTTTGTTCCCATGTCCTTTCATAATTTAAACCTTGAATATTCATTCTGTAGAAACTCTATTGTTGGGCTGAGTCCAGCAACCTCCAGATATTGTGGTTTAATATAATCTTTGCTAATTAATAGGCATCTCCAGTGAAACCCACTTTTAGGGGCTTGGGTTCTCTTGCCTTGATAACCCCTTAGTCCCCTGTGGTCAGCAATTGGCCCCTTACAGCCCATAAGATTTACACTGAAAGCAGAATGATGCAGCATGATTACAGTGCAGTGGTGCAAACTGAGGCTCTAATGCTATCTCTGGAACATTTCTAAAGGATTTTGGGGATACCTGTAATAGGCAAGTTAGGCCTTACATGCTTCATCACTTTCCATCAGATCCAGTTAGTTCCATAAAAGGCAGAGCCCACCCATGGCTCTCCCTCCAAGACAGACGGAATAGAAGACAACAGCGGGCCCATGCTGTGCTTTGTGATCTGCTGAGATCTGCTGGCAGAACTGGAGGTCCACCTGGATCGGATGAGCATACCCTGTGCTTTGTGGACCTGCAGGTTGAAAGAACAGGGCCTGTTTCTTCTTCTCAGTGAGGGAGTGACAATTACATTGTCACTGACATAGCCAGGATCTACAATCTTTTCTTCTCTTTCGAACTACACATTCTCCTCTTTCTTCCCCATACCGTTGAGAGAGGATGGGAAGCAGCTTTAAATCTTGCTTTTGTTTTGATTTTCCCTATGAATCTCTGTTCTCTGTGAAAAATCCCTCTCATTTAGAGGGAGGAAAAACTACCTTTAGTTGTACCTTTGAAAGAGTAAAATTAGCCTTGGAATCCTGGCTCAGAAAAACACCTTACTCACTATGCAATTAAAAACAATTCCACAGCTATTTGAAGAAAATATTGTTAACTTCTGAATTATTACAAAGTAAATATCGAAAGTATGCTAAGTTCTAGAAGGAAAAAATGTAGTCTCTACTATGTAGCATTTACTCTTTATCTCATTCCAGCAGTAAGGAGAAATAAAAGTGCTTCCAATAAATTATAATGCACTTAGGATGAGCATTCTGATGTATGAGGCACGGCTGTAAAGTTGGGAGTCTGTTTTCCGTAAGTCTCACTTGAAATCTCAGTCCCTTTATAGTCTTATTATATACAGCATTATACAAATGTTATCACCAAAGCAGAACCACAGTATAATATTACTCCTCATTACATTACATGCCTTTAGATATAATTTGGATCGAACAGTGCTCTCTAAGACATGACAATTAACAGATACAGCATGTGTGCTATAATTTTAACACACAGTAAGTATGTAAGTATGTAAGTATTTAAGTAAATAAATAAGTAATGAGACCGTCTATCAGGTCTACCATTAGAGAAGGGCTCTGCTGTCTAATTTGCTTTCACTGGTAGAGGTAGAGATAAAAGAGATAAAGATAAAGACAGGTAAATATAAAGAGCAAAAGAAGGCTTTATTTTTTAAATATGTTTTGTGGATACAAATGTGAAATAGGGGACTCCAGTAGCTGCAATGTGGGGGAGATATTATCCAACAGATCCATCATAGGTGAAGGAAATGTAGTGGTCCCCTCCCCCAGCCAACAAGAAGCCCATCGATCACCCATGAATGCATATAAATCACAAGGACACTTCTCACATGGAGAATTATAATTATAAGAAATTTTTTGACTTCCATGTTTGCTCTTTTACCACTCACTTTCCACCCCACCTCACCTCCTATATTTCCTATCTCCAGTTTTTTTCCTCAGAAGAGTGGTATGAGGAGGACTTCATCTTTGTGTGACCTATTTTTGTGATTTTTCTTGTTTCTCTCTTCGTCACATTTTTCCACATTTAAACCTTTTTCCGAAGGCCTATCTCTCTTGAACATATCAACAATCAGCTAGTGAATGGGAGTGGAAGCCAGGTGGTCAGAAAGAACTTTACAAGTTACTAAAAGAATGTGCATAAAAGCAAGAGCTGATGAGTTTGAAATGAAAGCCCATCTGGGAGAGCTCTTGTAATGAACTCATCTTATTCAAACTGGAGAATGATACCTGTGACTACAATCCCCAGCCTACTACAGCACTGACCCTGGTAGGGTGATGGAGGTGATGGGAGGTTACTGGATATGGGAGAAAAACAATGTCAAAGGCCACTACCCCTTGTACTACTATATTTACCTTGCAAGTTAACACTGAAATTTCCTAGCCAGTATGAGTTAAAGAGAGAGGTGCAGATGCTCCAAGGTGAAGTTCACACTGTGAGTTATAAGAACCCAGTGATTCCAAAGCACCATCTCTAACCTGAGAGCATTAGTATTCCACCTTCCCACCTCCTCTGTCTTTGGGCCACTTTAGCTTTGAGACTGTATTACAGAAAAGAATAAAGAATCAGAATAAAGAATCTTCCCTCACAACGACTCCCAAAATATGGCTGCTAAATGAAAAGACAGGCAGAAAGAAGCAAAGAGCTAAATCTAAGTGGAGATTAACAGGCATTGTTTTGAATTTGTGCCTCTGTTTCTTCCGGATTAATTATCACCATTTATGGTCAAGGCCTCTTGACATGGCACCAGGAATTCTGTTGAAATCTCAGTATGTGCTCAGGAACCTGACCTGACTAGCAGTAGGAATGATGTTGAGTAACTGATAACGTCCACTCCCCTCAAGGACAAGTTATCTTCGTCTGGCTCTATGAAGATCACTTTTAGAAGGTTGTTAGTGATTCACTAACGGACAAATCCAATGGACTTATTTTAAATATCTGTGCTATTCAATCTCCTCAAAGCTTTCAACACTATTTGCTGCCCGTTCTTCATTGTCTTGTCACCTCCTAACTCTCTCACCGTTTCTGGATTTCCATAACTGTCCCCTTTCTCCGCTCACCTTTTATGTGTTGTTATTTTCCTCTCTCCTGACCTCGTAGACTATTCCTAATACATTTCCTCAGTTTTGATGCTTTCATTACACTTCATCTGACTGGAATCTAAAACAGCACACTCAGACGCTCCATGTAGAAGCCGGAAGACACCTCACACTCAACATGTCCTGAGCTGAAACTCATCATCTTTCACTTTACTCTTCTTCTTCTAAAGTCCCAGTTTTCAGTTAATGGAACCATAATTCATCCATGAACCTTAGCGGGCAGCCACAGAATTATTCTTGTTTCCTTCTTCTCCTTCATTTCACTTGTGTGATCATATATCATTTTACATTTTTTTCCCTAAGATTGACCTCTATTCTCTCTCATCACTTCCACGATTGTTGAGCACCTTATCATCTGTTTCCAGCTCACTGCATAACCTTCAGCTGGTGTTCTGGCCTGCGATATTGTATCCCCTACCTACAGCCACTCCATCCATCTTTCTCAGTGAACAGAACTTACATGAAATTGATCATGTAATCCTCTTGTTTAAATGTTTGCAGTCTTTTTTTTTTTTTTTTTTTTACCTGTTAAAGTCCAAATAGATTAGTAAAACATTGACTTGCTCAACCTACCTTTCCTGACTGATCTCTTGACATTACTTTTTCTCTGCTATGAGCTTGATTCTTTATTCTGATTCTAATCTCACTTTTCCTAGCTCCAGTTTTCTTTTCATCTAAAATGTCTTTTGCATCTCTTTACATTTGGCAAGCTCTTGCTTACTATACAATATCCATCTGAGATGTGCCCTCCCTTGTGAATCATGAAGCATTCTCCAATTTTCCTGGTTGTTTCCCAGCTTATGCTAGCATTTTAATTCTTTGTTTTTCTGCCTTGCATCACAACTTTTTTTTTTTTTTCCAAGATGATTGGTAAGGGGATCTTAACCCATTGACTTGGTGTTGTCAGCACCACACTCTCCCAAGTGAGCCATGGGCTGGCCCTTGCATCACGATTTTGAGAGTAGGCCAAGACCATGTCTTCTCAACCTTTGCATCTTTATTGCCCGACAAAGTGCCTGACTCAAAAAATCTCTTGATAACTATTCAGTGAGTGCATAAATGTACCAAGAAGCTTCTACCTCTTATCTCATGTGCTTAGGGTTGTCTCCTTCCTAATATAATCTTGAAGGTGGATAAAACTTACTACTCCAAGCGGTTTTGAAAGTGAAGAAATTGTGATGGGACAAGACACTTTTTTTCTTGTCTAAATTAGGCATCTTATTTCCCTTTATTTGTTGCTACCATTTTCTCTACTGTTCTTTGCTGGGAAGAAATGATGACATCTTTTTTATGATACATCTGTGATATACTATAATACATGTGTAAAAGGAAAGTTTTACAAAAGAAAGATATATACTATAATACATATGTAAAAAGAAAGTTTTCCAAAAGAAAGATAAAATGTGCAGTGGATATTTTGTAACTCAAAGAATTTCTGAAAATATGTTGCAGAGTGAAAACATAAGATTTTTCAAATATACCAGTGCTCCTCCTCTAGTTTAGTAGACTTTAATATAAACCTTTATATTATCTTGCTGGTGTCTCTTGCCCATATTTAAAGATCATATTTAAGGATCCAAATGAATATTTTAAAATCCATATTCAGATATCAACTGAGGACTAACAACCTTGGACAACATAACCTACTTTCTATGAGTTTATAGAGGGTTTGTGACTAGGTCATAATCAGTTTTCTCACTGCTCATCTCTAGCGAAATAGGTTAATTTGGGCTCATAGAACTTTAAAACTTTTTCTTTTCCACTTCATTTCACTGTGAAATTAGCAATTATTTTTTCCTTCAAGAGAATGATATGATCAGAAGAAAATCAGGAGAGGTGATAAAGAGATACACCAAGTGGGATTTTCTCCACTGATTCTTTGTTTTCTAGGAGGCCACTGAAATTAAGGCATTTGTGAGTCTTCCAGTCAATAGGAGGCATTGCAGTTTTTAAGGTAAAATTGTTTCATTGTTTAGTGTTGGTAAATTTTGCCAAAGAAAATAAATGTAGGATCTAAATGCCAGTATCTGAATCTGCAATCAGGACTGGGCAAAACTTGCCAAAATTCAGAATAGGATTAATTTTATGTGTCAACTTGACTAGACTACCAGGTGCCTAGATATTTGGCTAGACATTAGCTTTGGGTATGTCTGTGAGGGTGTTTTTGGATGAGATTAACATTTGAGTTTTTAGATTAAGTAAAGCAGATTGCCCTCCCTGTTGTGGGTAGGCTTTATCCAATCCATTGAAGGTCTGAACAGAATAAAAGACTGAATAAGTAAGAATTCTCTCTCCCTCTTTCTGCCTGTCTTCAAGCTAGGGCATTGGTCTTCTCCTGACTTGAGACTAGGACTTGGACTGGAACTTAGACCTTTGGTTCTCCTGGTTCACAGGTCTTTAGACTAGAACTGCAGCAATACCATCAGCTCGCCTGGGTCTCCAGCTTGCTGACTAAAGACCTTGGGACTTCTCAGCTTCTATAATAATGTGATCCAATCTTTTATAGTAAATATGTATATGTTTATATAAAGATAACTATATCTATGTCTACATATATATATATATATATATTCTGTTTCTATGAAGAATCCAGAGTAATACAATAAGCATTAATAAATAATTTAGAGCTGAGCTTAATGATGTAGAGCTGAGCTTATCTCAGTTGAATGGATAACAATATATTATTGTCTCCTATGAATACATATGAAAAAACACAAAGTAAGTGTTTGTCTATACTCTTACTGAGCAACAATCACAACAGAAGATAGACCTCTGACTTCTGTGAACAAATGTATGGAGATTTCTCCCTACTGGCAAGCAAGCAACCAGTTCACCAGTGGACACCAGCTGGGTGTCCTCCAATTCAGTTTTGACACTATCTACCTGGAGGTAGTGCCAGATCTCACAGTTTGAGGGCTTAGTCCCCAAGACTGCCCCCCCGCCCCGCTTCTGATGCCAATTGTAAGCTACAGGTTGTTTCATCTTTGCTTCTGACTGAGTGGCTATAAATTGAGGTTCCTACAACTCCCTCCTTGGCTTCTATTAATTTTCTGAGAGCTCACAGAACTCATGGAAACACTTACATTTACTGGTTTATTTTGAGGATATTACAAAGGATACAGATGAAGTGATGCACAGGACGAGGTATGGGAGGGGCATGGAGCTTCCATACCCTTCCCAGGTGCACCACCCTCCAGGAACTTCCATGTGTTCAGCTATCGGGAAGCTCTTCAAACTCAGAACTCTTGGGTTTCTATGGAGTCTTCATTACATAGGCACGGTTGATTAAATCATTGGCCATTGGCAACTGACTTAACCTCCATCTCCTCTCCCCTCCCTGGAGATTGGGGGTGGGGCGTGGAACTGAAAGACCTGTTTTGGTCTTTTCTGCAATCAGGATTAGCCCCCATCCTGAAGCTACCTGGGTAGGGTCTACAGACATCAGTGAACTCATTAGCATATGAAAAGACAGAACTTTGGAGATTCTAAGCATTTTAGGATTTGTATGTCAGGAGACGGGGACAAAGACCAAATATATATTTTCATAGTATCACACTTACATCTTTCTCTTTCTTCCCAAAGAGAGAGATTTCCTAAAGTTCTTAATTTGTTACCATCAATCACAGTGTTTTCCAAAAGAACTCCACTAAAGGAAGTAACTACTTTAGCTCATCAATAAATGTTCTTATATTTAAACTTTATGGATCCTGTGTGTATAGCTCTAGTCAGAGGTGTATTATCTAGATTTCTTTTTGATATTAATCACTATATTTATTCTGTCTTGAGATTAGAATATAGTATAAATCATATGTTTTTGTTTATCTTTCCTATGTTGCTTCCCCTCATTTCATCTCTTTGCTATACTCTTTGCTTTGAGGACATGAGTCAGTGTAAGAAAATGGCTTATTTCTATCTTTCTCTTTTTGCTGTGATGCAATGTGAGTCTCCTAATCTTTATAAACATTCTCCTGTATGGATAAGAGCTTGTGCCATGTCACATAATGTTTCACTTTAAAATTACACCTCTGCTAGACTATAAAATTAAGGAAATCAAAGTCCCTAATTTCTCTGTTCTAAGTGCACAAAAATCCTCAGGATATTCAATAAAAAGTTCTCTAACAATAAAGGTAATTTCAAAAATACAATTTTCAGTGGATCACTCTGCCTCTGTATAGTACCTGAATCACATAATACTGAGACTGAGGGTAACAAAATAGGAACTTTAGGAAATCTGCCCTGACAGGCCAGAATAAGAGCAAAAAGTGTATTGTTCATTAAGTAGAATTCTTCCTCTAAGAAAGCCTAAGCTGATTTCTTTCCCAATCACTGAGTTCTGCACAGGGTCTCTGTTGCCCCCACAGAACTCAGCGTGAGCATTGTCCAGCAAGTCCAATCTCATCATTTCAAAACCTTTTGGCAGTTTTCACTTACTGATTTCTCCTAATCATCAGCTCTTAGCAGCAACAAAAAGGCAAGAGGAACATAAAGCAAGATCAAAAGATACACATTCAATGCAAAACAGCTCAGCTTATTAGCCTCAAGAAACAAAAAAGTGAGGAACATTCTCCATTGTGTGGTAAAGTATTTTTCTGGGAGGCTAATGTTGTCAACGCAAATCTGCCCAAGGCAATGTTAAAAAAAATCCAACAAGCCGACAACAAAAGCAAACCAGGCCTGCATCTTCCGTTTTTCCATGCAGTTCACCCAGTCTTTGTCCATCATGGAGGAAATCTAATAATATTTTACAAGGAATATTAGAAGAGATTAATAACTTTACATCACATATTAACACCTTCTGTTATATTTTTTGCCCCAATCCCCCATTTTTAGACATCATAGAAGAACAGATAGCAGAGTTTCACAGTACTGAGATATTGTAGAAAATAATAGGTTTATTGCAATGTGATCCTTTGCAAACCACCCACAAGTGAACTACTGTACATTTCTCTAAAATGAGAAAATGTAATTAACTCTGTTATATTATTCCACAATACTAAACGTGCTCACTCTACCCCTTTAGGGGGTGGCGCTGGTGTTTGACCATACCAAAATCTTTTAAAGAAAGACCTCATAGCCATACCATTCTTTCTCAATGTCAGATGAAAAGCTAGTAAGGATATATTATAAACCGGAATCATTCCTGACTCATCAAATGCACTTATACTTGCCATCCTCATATAAAATACAGCCATAGCAGGTGCATAGCACTAGAAGAAAACTGTTACCTGGGAACAAACCAGGGACTTTCATCGCAGATGCCTTTGTTATAAATAGGGCAGGAAATGTGCTTGACCATCAGCCAGGACTAGCCTAGAAACTATTCCCTAAAAGCCTTTTGAAAGTTTGACTGGAGTGTATGATAGTAAGCAAGATGAAGGCATTTATAGAGCTCTTGGCTATGGAAGAGATATTTTTCATCTTGATTAGAAAGGAAAATTTTTCCACACCTGGTGATACACAGTTCAGGATAAAGGAATAGGAATTGCCAGCCAAGCCTCTGAGACTCTGTTCCATCCACAGTAGAATCATGATGTGAGAGAACTAACTGCCACAAAGACCTCCCAGCTTCTCATTCAGTCTACTGACTGCCCAGCATGGTCACTGTCAATAGAAACAGCTCTGAAGTTGACTATAGGACAGTTGACTCTGGTCTGCTATACAGGCAAGCAGGCACTGTCATTGAGAAATGGTAGCACAGGTACTAAGTGTCTTTCTTTGATCAATAGGCAGTTTTATTTCCTCTGATTGGGGCCTAACAGAAAGTACTTCCTGATACTCAGGTGTTCATGAATTTCACTGAGACAGGAGTTAATTCTTCATTTTCATCAATGCCATTAGTGTTCAAAAGATTTATTTAAAATCAAAGTAAATGTTGATTTTGAACTGTCCCTATTTTGAAGCTTAGACCTATAATATCCTATACAAAAGGAGATTTTCACAGTGATACAGTTTATAATCTTAGCAGTCCTTTTCCTTTTCCTTCCTTCCCCCCTGTTTAACACCCATTTTTTGCCATAGGTTACAAAAAATTTGTTAGTATATTACTACACATATTTTCAAGTCTATCTGTTTCTTTTCTGTTTCATTTATTCTACTAATTTATCAATAATTTGGCTAATGGCATGCACTCCTTTTCATTACTCTCCTGATAAGAGTTTTCTAATGAAAGAGGTATATTGGCTGGCTTTTTAACAATGTGTTTTCAGCAAGGTTAAGGTGGTGCCTGTAATGGATGTTGGCACAAAACCATAGGGACTATTGCAACAAGTTGGCGGTATGTGAAAGCCAGGTTGCCTCTGCTAACCAGCACTGAATTTCCAGAGTCAAAGGTAGGGAGAACAAAAGAAGAGTTTTGATAACACAGGACAACTCCTCCTTCAGTACGTGAAAGATAATTACCCAGTGGGATTTACCTGGACAGAAGCCATGTGTTCTTGATGAGGACTGCTTTCTTGCAGGAATAAAACTTCCTAGCTGAATAACAAGACATAGTTTCACTCTAACCTGGAATGCTGAATAGCTGTGACAGAGAAATCGGAGTCCTACCAATGCTTTTAATGATGAAGTTCAATATCAGTGCAGGGAATTCCCTTAGAAATTGGATCCTGGAACTGCAAATTATAAAAACCAACCACTCTTTTAATGATAGAGAATATGCAATTTTGTGCACCTTAACAGAAGGACACGCATGTATAATGGAGGGCAGGATAGGAGAGAAGAACAAAATTCAGCCTGGCTACAACAGCCAGCTGGTACATCTATCCCTAGAACACAAAGGAAGGGTGTGGAGATGGGCAATGAGCTTCCAAATGACTATGACTAGAAAACTAATAAAAGATGTAGGAATTAGAATGGCTCACAATCTGAAAAAGAGTTATTCATTTGACAATCAAAAGTTACAATCTCTACTCAACCCTGTAGTATTTTCATAGATGGCTCTTTTGATGCATGGCTCATGCATATTTTAAAGCTTTTAGTAGCACAGGAACTAGCCTAGAAAGTTTGCAATTGAAAAGACTGGATCTGGTGGAATCTGAAAGTCAGGTTTTGAATCTCCTGGGAATTATCAGTAATCAGACAAGGAAGGGAGGAGAAAATTTGGTTTGAAAAGAGAACAATTAGGGAGTTAACTATTCTGTCTAGGGAAACTTCTCACAAATCCCTGGGTTAACCCACCCAACCAAAACCTACAGCTGCCTTGACTTTTGCCTTTGACATTTTAAATTTGAGTCTCAGTGTTACAGACATATCCCTAAAAATTCTGTGGGGGGGAGGGGAGGAAGAGAGAGAGAGAGAGAGAGGAGAGAGAGAGAGAGAGAGAGAGAGAAACTATTAGAGATTCGGATAAAAAGAGATTATATGAAAAGCCAAAGAAAATTCTCTAGTAGCTCTTTCTTCATCTCAAGCCATACCCTACCTTCCACTCTCCTTAAAACAACAAACTTGGAAGATCAGTAAATGATGCAGGGTACAGAAGTCTAGAAATTTAGAAATATTTTTACTCTACATTTTATAATTATAAAATAACATCTGCTCTGCATCAAAAATCAGAAAAGACACAAGGTATAGATATAATAAAAACTATCATGGTATTAGCCATGCTTATCTCTTGTGATTAATTTTTAAAGTTATACTCATGTTTCATTGGAATAATACTGAGTTTATAATTTATATGTTTATATCCTCACATAATGTGTATAAATTTGAACTCTCCTTTAAAAAATTTTTATATTAGATAAGTAGGTTATGTTAATCATGGGATAATATAATTTCCCTCTTACCTACTTACCAATAGCTCTTAAAGTTATTCCCATAAAAATAGAAATTCTGGGACAATTCATATTAATGCTTGTGTAGTATGTCATACATGAGGCTAGACTTTAATGTCTACTCATCGTGCTCAGTAAAATTAAACTTAGCTGGGGGAGTTGTTTTCCTAAGCCAGCAGTGAGTCGTCCTCTCTACCACTCTCAGGGTTTGTAAGTGATTCCCAGGCTGTCCCTAACCAATGCTTGGTTATGTTCTCAAGGTACATTAGTGTTTGGCAGGATTCAGAAGACGGTGTGATGTAATGGGCAAAACCAGACTGAGGAAGTTCAAAGCTCAGCTGTACAATATATCGGCTGAAATAATTTTGACACTTTATTTTACCCCTCTAAGTCTCAGTTTCTCCATTGGATTGTTTTTGGGCTTAAGAAATTGTTAGATGTAAAGACCTTAGAGTAGCGCCTGGCATACAGTAAGCAATCAATATTTGTTCCATATTATTGCTGATACTCCCATTATTGTTATTATTGCAATGAGGGAGGATGGGATGTGAGATTTTTTTTTCATTTTTCTGAAACAAGTAGGTCTGTAATTGCAATATACAAGGAACAATGAGGAGGGTCTCAAGGATGTTCACTCTGAGGAAAACAATGACTGAGATATAATTTACAGAGTTGAACTTCTGAATGGGAAAAAAGGATATACAGTTGTAGAAGACCACAATGAAAACGTTGAACTTTATCTAAGGCTTATGCTCTCAGAAAATAAAGATGGTCAGAAAATCCCCCACCCTTTTGTGTTCCAGGAAATGGCTAACCACAAAGGACTCAGTGCCCTCACATAATATAAGACCCACCTCCATTCTTCCTCATGACACCCGTAGATTCCCATGGCTCCCTGGCCTGATAGCACCCCAGGCTCCCATTCTTTCCTTTGAGGTCTTTCTCATTAATGAACATTCTTCTTATTGCAATAGCCTGAGTAATATCATTTCTGTAATTGTCTGGTGCCTTTTGTTTTTTACAAGGTGCATCACAAAGTTCTACGTGCTAGGTTACCCTTTGGAACCAAGAGCTAGGAGCAGGGCCCTGAACAATCCTGGGCAGTGCACGGGTTGGAAGGAAGAAGATAGAAAGGGAAGTTTTCATTCCTATTTGGGTATAGGTTGGTTCATTATATTATCCCTTATTTCATGAAATATATGCATTCCAGAAATGCATTTTTTTTTTTCTGGTGCCTTAGGGACTGTTCTTAGAAAACCAGAGATCCCGGAGTGTAATAAAAACCCTGAGATGTAATAAAAGACACTTAAGAAAACAGTAGTACCACTTTTCATACTCATGTATTTAAGAAAAATAGTAACTTTGCTTTTCCAAACACTAACAATAATATTCTTAACATTTATAATCTTGTGATACCCACCAAATAAATCACACAATGAAAATACTAAAAGTGAACACCTCAGGAGACTTCAGACTCTAATAGGTCTGCCTACACTTTGCCTTATTCCTCCATGTGAGTCATAAAGTTAGAAATTTTGCATTATTTGTCTATTCAGTTTAGTTATTCTGTCAGCAGGATTCAGAGTCCTCTATACTTTATTATGTTTTTCTTTTATTTTATGTCACTGGGTTAACAGTCAAGTATGACAGCTCTTAGTATGTAGGATAACTTGCAAATGTAGATGCTTTTCAATAGTATTTTATGAAGTGGAAAAATTGTTTTGCTATTATTCATTTCTTTATAATTGTTTGCAGGTTTTGTAGGTTTTTGTAAACACTTTATGTGGAACTTCTAGTCTAGCTCAGATTTTATGAAATGATAAAATGGAAATTGAACATGTCTTGCATTTGGAAAACTTACTTTTTCTGAAAAGAAGCCAATACATTTGTATTACTTTTAATACAAATTGATTGTGTACTAAAGCTAGAAGGGGTCCTAATAATAAATGGCAAAGGCCAATATTTGTCGAGCTCCTGTATTAGTCTGTTTCTGTTGCTTATAACAAAATACTTCAAAGTGGGTGCTTTGTAAGAAAACAAAATTTATTGCTTATGGTTTCAGAGGTTGGGAAATCCAAAGCCCAGGGAACACATCTGGTGAAGGCCTTGGTGGTGACAGTAATGCAGGGGTCTCACATGACAGAATGGCAGAGCAGAGAGAGAGAGAGACTCTCCCATGTTCTACTTTTAGAGCCCTCAGAACCATGCCCATGAACTAGGGCATAAGCCTCACAGTCTAATCACCTCTTCAAGGCCCCATCTTTCAATTATCATAATAGGTTTTCCCCACCCTCAGCAATTACAGAGGGGATTAAGCTTCAATGACTTTGTAGAGCCATTCAATCCACTGCAGCATGTATTTTGTGCCAGGCACTGCTCAAATATATTTTTAGTGTGTTATCACATTTAATTCTCACAACAACCTATGTAAGGTAGATTATATCCACTTTGCAGAAGAGGAAAGTGAATCACAGATAGGCCAATAACATTGCTCAAGGAATCTTAGTTAATAAATGGTAGCACGGAGAATGGAATCTAGTCATTTGAACAGTGTGCTCTCTACATCTGTGCAGGGCTATAATCCTGGGACCTTTCTTTGCCTTTGTCCTGGGCTCAGTCTCCTTTGTTTTCTAGTCCACATCTTTCTGTTTTTCTGTTTATTTAGTCAACTTTGGTAGAAAACATCCTCCAGTAACTTCTGGCTTGAGATGTTTGAGAGATAAGTTATTTTAAAAATTTTATGCCTATCAATTAAATGTGAGGGTAACAAAATTCAAATTTATTGAGTAGAGAAATCTAGATTGGAAATCATTTTTCTTCAGAACTTTGGAGATGTTTTCCCACTGAATTCTAAATCTCAGTGTTGCTATTGAGAAGTCCAAAATGATCTCTAGTCCTTTGGGTATGACTTGTTTTTCTGTTCTTTTTCCTACTTGAATATTTTTTGGTTCTTTATTCCAATTCTGAAATTTCATGCTGAAATGCCTTGGGGTGAGGCTACTTTCTTCCATTGTGCTTTTGACACTTTCAACCTGGAAACTCATATCCTTCAGATCAGGAAATATTTATTGAACTAGTATTTCACTGTTAATTTGCTCCATTCCTTTTTCTCTATCTTTTTGTTGTTGTTGTAATAACTACTATTTGGATGCTGCAGAGCAGTTGGAGGGGAGGTACAGAGGGGAAGGGGAAGAAAATAGGGTGGGAGAAGGAGGAAGGAAGAGGGATGTGGTTGAGGCCTGTGGCACCCCCCTCATTCCTGCAGGGGAGACCAGAGGGCTTCCAGTGGTGGCTTGGTCATAACTGGGCTGGGTGCAGTTGTCCAGGGGGGTGTGGCTGAAGCTCTTGCCCGCCACCAACCCATCTCGGGAGCACAGGGTCTTCTTGTGGCAGTTCGGTGGTCGTTGCTGGGCTGGTTGCAGGTGTTGAGGGGCATCGCTGGGGTCCCCAGCCTTTCCCAATCCCTAGCTTGGTAGCCCAGGGGACTTCTGGTCCATCTAAGTTTTATAGCTGTTTTTTAGTGTTGAGAAACCTTTACTAGTTAATAACAAACTTTGTCTCTGGTCTATGGGTATTTCATTTTCTCTTCTAGTTCTGTGTTGGATTATTTGCTGTGCCTACCACTTAAACTCTGCACTAGAACTAATTTGTTGTCCTTTGCTTACTTCTAAAATAGGGGAGCTTCCTGTGGGAACCAGCACTTGAGCCTTTGGTTGAGCTAAATTGCTGTTTTGCTGCTGATTTCCTGAGGAAGACTTTTGTGCAGCTCAGGTTTTAATGGTTGACTTTATAGGTGCTTCCAGGACTCATGAGATCCAGGACACCTGGATTGTGTGGAAAATCTAGGCTGGGCCTGAGTCTCTTCAGTGAACTGTACCCCCTGCAGTTCTATATTACTGACCAGTCTCCACTGAGTGGTCCTGTGCTGACTGGGGGTCAGATCAGCTGTCCTTGTTGTGCCCCACTGTTTCCCTGGTGGGCCTGTCTCCCCTATCACTGCCCTCCAAACACTTCCCATGGGATGCGCCGTGTACCAGTCCCTTGCAATTACTCACTGGCCTCTGAGTGGCTCCTTTTTTAGTTGTTGGGGCTCCTCACTGCTATGTGGGTCCACAGGAACCCTGTTAGTGGTCTTGCTGGCCTTGGTGGCGCTCTTCTCCCCTGCCGCCTCCAAGTAATTTTATCTGAAGGGCACAGCTGCAGCTTTTGCCAGCTCCTGCTCTGTGTGTGTTCAGCAGCTCCAGCCTTACACAGCTGAGGCTCAAAATGGTCAGAGTGGTCCTTTCTCACATTGTGGCTTCTCCCTCCTTCATGCACTCCATATGTCTCTCCTCTTCTTCCCCTGATTTCAAGCAGCCCCAGCTTGGCTGTTGTTGCTTTTTAATAGTTGTAAATTGGTTGATTTGTGGGAGAGAGTGACACTGGGGACCATCTATTCTGCCATCTTGATCAGACCCAATAACTATTATTTGGATGGTAGACCTTTTAGACTAGTCCTATAATGTAATCTGTTTTCTTCTATTTTCTATCATATCATCTTTTGCCTTCTTGTCCTGAGAGATTTTCTCAGCTTTTAATGTTAATACGCATATTGAGTTTTTCATTTCTACTATCATGTTTTTCATTTTCAAGACCTCTTATTTCATGGATGAAATATTTTCTCTTGTCTAAGAATATTAATAATATTTAAAAGTTTTCTGCAGCTCAAATCCACTCTCTTTTCTTCAAGTAGCCTTTATCTCTTTGTTTATTTTGGTTTTTCTCTTTTATGTTGGAGGCATTCTTCAGGTTTCTGGAAGTTTTCATGTTATTCATTTTTAAAATGGAAAAAAAAGTTATAAGTGTATTCTTGGAAGACTCACTCTAGGAGCCATGTCAGATGTTTGACTACTGTGAGGCCACCATGCTAAAGAGGCCAAGCAAAGGTACTGTGGTTAACAAGAAAGGGACATTAGCCAGAGAATGGCTTCTTTGGGGTAACTAAGACCAGGCAGGAAATTTTAGATAGCCATTAACTTGGGAACTGGTAATCATCAATTCCTGAGGTTAGCAGAGCTTAGTAGAGGAAATAAGAATCTGACCATATGGCTGAAACTGCCCAGAGATGAAACCATGCCCGAAAATATCCTTCTCAAAAGTTTATTTCTCTTTGTCTTCCATTACACCCTTTTATATTGACTTAATTTAGATGTTCCCCTATAATTAAGGATTGAAACTAAGTTTTCTTGTTTCTCTTACCTCCCTAAATCAACTGCAAACAGAGGAAATACAAAAGAAGGCAAAGCACCCTAGCTGATTATTAACTCATCTTCTTGCTTAAAGGAAAATTGCATCCACATCAGTTTTATGTTGTGGTGATCCTTGGACTGAAGTTACTGTCTTTGAGCTCTCCCCAGTAGATAAGGACTCCTGAAATAAGATCAAGGATTTGAAGCTGACCGGTCCACCAGCTGCAGACTCCATGATACCCAAGCACCCAGTCCATCATGGGACTCTGACATCTGGCTCAGACCCTCTGCTAATCCTGTGACAAGACTACCCCTTTTCCTGCAGGACAAAACACTTACCTCACCTTCCTGCTTCTTCCCCTTTACAAACCCCAGAACAGGCATGTTGCGAAAATATAATAATTTACTCAGGCCCCCTCACCTTAGGTCAGGTTGGGGGTGGTTCGGTGCATTCTTTGTAAGCAAGTTGTGTGTGGGTGGAGTTAGTGCGCATGTGTGGTGCTGTGATTGGCTGGTGTCTGCCTTGGGTGTCTACCACACACGGCCATGCTCACCAACCTACAGCTTCCAAGGACCTGTTTGCCAGTTACATAGCTCATACACGTGTGTGAGGGATCTGGGGACCCAGCCTGGTGTGTGAAGCGTTTGTGACCCAGTCTGGACAGCCTGGCTTGAGGGGTCTGTGAGCTCCAGACCCAGCCCTAGCTCAACAATTGTCCCAGTCAGCAGGATTACAGGCAGGTAAGAGAGCTCAACAAGGCATCAGAAGGTGGGATGACTTTAGCCTGGTCATCCCCCAGATGCTGGTTATCTGAATAAATCTTCCAATCCTTGCACCAACTTTTTGACTTTCTAGTCATTCGTTTAGTGTGAGAGGGCAAGCCGAGCCTGGCTGGTGGTAACACACTATTCTGGCTAAGTCCAGCCTTCCAGTCATCCTTGTTAAGATACCAGACAAGTGAGTGAAGCTCATCTTGACGCTATAAGGGATAATCAAAACATTAGACTTATATGGACTATCATAGAAAAATGATGTCTAAAATCCTGGTTAAAATAAATGCAACCTACATAATGATTTAAAAAATGATGATTGGAAATTCTGAGTGCGTGGGTGGGATTCTTTGACTGGAGGGTTCACTGCAGGTTGAACTGGCTGTGCTGTTTATTGGAGAAGCCCCTTGTGTCTTTTTTCCCCCTTTTCTTTCTTTATTATTTTAAAAATAAGCTTTATTTTTTAAAATAGTTGTAGATTTATATAAAAATTGCATTTGTTCTAACACAAATTCTGTATAAGTTCTGAATGCTTCTAACACAATAGAGAAAAACCAAAATAAACAGATAAAGGCAACTTAAGAAAAGAGAGTGGATTTGAGCAGGAGAAAACTTTTAAATATTATTAATATTCTTAGACAATAGAAGATATTCTTAGACAACAGAAGAAATAAGAGGTCTTGAAAATTAAAAACATGATTGTAATTCCCATAACTCCACATCAATTTCCCAGTAATATTAATATTTCACATTAGTACAGTATTGTACATTTGTCACAATTAATAGGCTAATATTGATACATTATTACTATAGTCCATACATTATTTATATTTCCTTACATCTTACCTAATGTCCTTTTTCTCTTTCAGGATCCCATCTGGGATACCACATTAGTCATCCTTAGGATATTCTTGGTTGTGACAGTTTCTCATCTTCCTTTGTTTTTAATGACAGTTAGAGTTTTGAGGAGCACTGGTCAGGTATTTTGTAGAATGTCCCTTTACTGGAATTTGTCTTGTTTTTCTTATGGTTAGACTGGGGTTATGGGTTTTAGGGAGGAAACCACAGAGTGCAATTTTTATTATCTCTATTAAGAAGGGTGCTTACTATGAACATGACTTGTCACTCTTGATGTTGACCTCAATCATTTGGCTGAGGTAGTGTTTGTCAAGTTTCTCCACTGTAAAGTTACTCTTTTTTCTTCTTCCTGTCCATATTGTACTCATTGGAAGGAAGTCCAAAGCAGCCCATACTTAGGAGAGGGAAGTTATGCTTCTCCTCCTCAAAGGTACAGTATCTACACAGATTATTTGGAATTCTTCTGCATGGGAGATTTGTTTCTTCTCATTTTTACTTATTTGTTCAATTGTTTATTTATATGAGTAGGGACTCATGGATATTTATTTTATCATGTCTTTTCTTTTTAATTTTTTTTTTTTGAGTTAGTTATATTCCTCAAGAAAGAGTCTCACAATATTCTGCAGAGAGGGTAAAATTTGATTGTCAATATTCTGGAGTCTTAGTGAAAAATTAGGGCTGCGGTTGGGTGGGGATAAGGTCTTAGCATTTCAAATGCAAATATCATGTGCCCCACCTTCAGTTATGTGGAGTGTCTACCAGTACAGCGAACCTGTTTTCCCTTCTCCAGAGAATGCAGCTAAATATTTTGCTTTGTTTACTCAGGGAGAGTCACCCAGGGACATGGGGAGAGGATGGGAGCTAAGGATTTAACTGACTCTCACACATCATTCAAACAATTTTTCTTATTTTATTTGTTCACCATCCCAACCCCAGTCTTCCCTCTACTTTCAGTGGTATATGGTGCTTTCAATTCCTGAACTGTTGGTAGATTTTGAGGGATAAATTGGTTTGGTTCTCAGCTTTCCCCGTTACTGATTTAGGCTTCAGCATTTTCACATTTGCTAAGTCAGTTTCACTCATCCATCTGCCTCACAGCTTCCAAAATTGTTTTTGCTGTGCTCTCCTCTCTTGTTCTCCCTATTCTTGTATATTTGTCTTTACAGAAAATAAATCCCTTTAAAGCAGGTTGAGTAGAGTTTGAGGGGGGAGCAAAATTGGATGTGTGTTTGATCCATCATCCTTTCACAGATTTGCTCAGGATTACAGAGTTAGCTCAATGAGTCCAGAGGCTCTGGCTTACTCATCTCTATATACCATCATCCACACACGTGCGTAATAAACAAGAGGAGGTACATACTGAGTCTAGTATAAATGAAAATAGGAAGCTGAGACAGGACTCTAATACTAATCGAGATCTGGGTTGATTTTTATTTTTTACATTACACTAAACTTCCACCATTCATCAATTGCAAATTTTGTATTTTCAAAATTTAAAATGGAACTTATCCATAAGATCATGTTGATCAGTACTTTTTTTTTTTTTTTTTTTTGGTGTTTTTTCGTGACCGGCACTCAGCCAGTGAGTGCACCGGTCAGTCCTATATAGGATCCGAACCCGCGGCGGGAGCGTCGCCACGCTGCCAGCGCAGCACTCTACCAAGTGCGCCACGGGCTCGGCCCATTGATCAGTACTTTTCAAAATTTTTATGTGCATACAAATACCCTGGATAACTCTTAAAATGCAGATTTTGATGAAGTAAGACTCTGCTGGTCTAAGGACCACAAATTTGTATAGCAAGCAAGTAGATCCTGAAATGTTTAGTAATGGATTTATAGTACTATTCTGGCATTATAAAATGCCATTTCATATTTTATTTCTATTGTAGAGGTAATATTTGCATAACAAATTTGTTAAAATCAGAGCTTGGATAGCCAAATGTTGAGTCATTTCAGGAGAAAGGATGGACAAGGGGCTCAGGTCTATGTAATTGAGTAAAGATGTAGGATGAAATATGAGAGTGCAACTAGGTTTTAAAAAGATGCATATATTCTGGTGGGATCTAGATTCTATTAGATAGCTCTAAGATTGCTTTCTGTGTAAACATGGGTGAGACTAGGACTATACATATATGTACTTATGTACAAGAGATACATACACACACATATATATAATCATACCTATACTGATTTAACTATATAACTATACCTAAACTGATTTAAGATGGTTTAATTATGTATGCAAATAATATTTATTAAAAGAGGCAAGGACGGGCCGAGCCCGTGGCACACTCGGTAGAGTGCTGCGCTGGGAGCACGGAGACGCTCCCGCCGCGGGTTCGGATCCTATATAAGAATGACCAGTGCACTCACTGGCTGAGTGCCGGTCACGAAAAAACGACAAAAAAAAAAAAAAAAAAAAAAAAAAAAAAAAAAAAAAAGAGGCAAGGAAATCAAGGCAAAGTGAAAAGTACCATAAGAAAGATGAAATAAAACAAATAGTGTGGTTTGGCATGATTTCTGCAGCCAATGACAGGGACATTATAAATATAGCTCTGGGTAGTCAGCACAGAAATGGATACACAATCATTCATATAAGTCATGAAGGCTAAAAAGACAATTTCTTTAGTTTACCTTTCCAAAGAGAAAGCCATGTAATGTTCCATATAATATTTCCAAAGACACCCTTAGAGTAATAGTCTTATAAGGCAACCCAGTTAACATACGTTTGTTCAAGTATTAATTTAGATGCTGATGATGCAGCAATGAAAAGGCACAAACTTTCTCAAGGAGCTTACAGTCACATGGAGAGACATACATAGCTCAGGAATTTCAAACAAGATGTGTTATAATGGAGGTACAAGATGTGTCAGTGGTTCAAAGCAGAAAGAAATCAATGAAGCCAGGGCAATGATGGGGTGGGGGGTGGGCATGGACTGGTTTATGGAGTAAGAAATAAAACCATGGCTGAACAAATATTACATTTTGCCAGAACTGTAAGAGTACAAGATCTTTGCATTGTGGTCACTAGAAGAAAAAGAGAAAAAGAGATGGAGGGAGAGAGGGAGGGAGAAAGGAAGGAAGGACAAAGAATAATTAGAGAGTTCTGACATTACATGAGTAATTCATTGTCTCCAGAAGACTGAAGTTCAGGAGTGGAGGATGGGACTCAAAGACAATACAGGAGCCCAGTTATTCTTTATTTGCAGCAGAAGTCAGAGAAGCATGCTTCTGGGGTGCCAATGTGAGGACAGCCCCAAAAGCAATGGTCACAGATGGCTGTTGCCAGGTTCTGGAGGAGTTTAGTGAGCTAGATGAGTAGTCCTTACCCTGCTTTTGGTTCCCAGGTAACTTTGAAAATATAACTAAGGCTATTTACCTTCTGCTTAGAAAAGCTCTAAATAGGGCTGGCTGGTTAGCTCAGCTGGTTGGAGGTGTGGTGCTGATAACACCAAGGTGCAGGGTTCAATCCCCCAAGGTGCGGGGTTCAATCCCTGTGCCAGCCAGCTGCCAAATAAAAAAAAGCTCCAAATAGACAAATATGCCAAGTTTGGGTTTGGCTTCAGGGATTTAAAGGCTATCACAGACCTTTTCAAGCTTTCTGTAAACCCTGAGTCAAACAAACAAACTAAATCAATGGAAGCATCACGCTGGAGCCATTTAAATATTCTTGCTAGCTCCCTTTACTTTATTTCTATGCTCGTCAAGTGACCTTCTGATTATAGAATGTCAACGATGTCAGGTGGACGCAGTCAGTGAAACCCATTACGGGAACCAGAGGTTAAGAACACTCAGGCAAGGGGCAATGTGATGGCCTAGAGTCAAGAAGGTCACAATATCTTCAGTTTTTTCATCCCAATCATGTTTCATTTGTGTGTACTTTTCTCATTACTTGAATTTACTGGCTTTCGTAGACCTTTTCACCCAATAATAGTTGCTTACTATAAAACCTTAAGCTAAAAACTGAAATACTGCTTTCTTGCTTAGCACTGAGACCTCAGTGAGCAAAAGATAAGCATATTATCAATGTGCAAATATTGGGCCAAGCAACAAGTTTGCAATTTTTCTGACCTTTCCAGAAAACACAACCACAGACCTCACAGACCATGAAAATTTGTTCATTCCTGAGTCAGCTCCTAGTGGGGGCTGACTAAAGTTAGCTGTTGTTTTAATCCACACTCCTTTTTCTAAACTTTCATATAGGTCTTAAAAATAAGTTACAAACTTCTTCTACAATTAGAATAATAACTGGGAACTTCTGGTTGGCAAAGTAGGTGTCGTTCTCTACCAAGTTTTCTAGAAGCTAAAAATTGTACCTCATATTTATTGAGATCTCAGGTGGCAGGAAGCATTCCTCTTTATGCCATACAAATACTAACTCAAGGAAATGTCCTACCAGCAAGTCTATGAGGTAGATACTATTATTATGTTTGTTTTAGAGACAACAAAATTGAAACATAGTTAAGCAATTCACCTAAAGTCACAGAGCTAGGACATGGTTGAACTAAGTCAAAACTCGGCAGATTGGCTCTAGTGGCTGCACTGTCTGTTGGTAATTTCACTATACTCCCTCTCTGAGGCTATCACTGCAAAAATAAAAATCAAGGCATCAAAACATGGCAGACAAGATAATTGTGGAAACAATATGGACAGGCTGATAAAATAATATTACTTGCATTCAATGAAATTCTATCCTATTATTAAAATGTAGGTTGTAGAAATGAATTTTATGAGCTGGTAAAATATTCACAATATATTGGTGAATGAATAAAACAAATACAGTGTATAATAAAACTCACTTATACATTCACATACACACAGAAATACACACAAACAAATAAAGGATATACATTAAAATGTTAATGATGGTGTTTAAATAGGTAACTTTCATTTATTTTCTCAAGAATGCTCTTCTCCTGATCTTTACACAGCTGATTCTCATTTGCTTTCTAGTGCTCAGTTTAAATGTCACCTTATCAAGGGGGTCTTTCTAGACCCTCTGTCTAAAGTAGACACCTAGTCACTTTTTCTATATTCCTGTATAATACTTATCACACTTCAATATTTACAATTATTATTTGTCAGTACTTTTTATACATTGTTTGCTTTTTCTGTTATCTTCTCTACAAGTAATCTCAATGAGTGTGAAGACTATGTCCCTTTTATTCACTTCTATAGTCCCATGACAGAAAATTGTGTGGGTACTCTGTAAATATTTACTGAATGGATGATAAATAAATAAATATCAAAAATTTAACACATATTTAGAACATGTCATTTTATCACAACAAATTTTAACCCTAAATTAAACCAAAGGAGGCTCATGGATTTTTCTCCCCATATTTCATTCTCACATTCACTCATATTATCATGTATAACGGTGTATGCTGGGTACAACTCTGGGCTAAGAGCTGTTGTATCCATGGGAGACATGGAGGAGATGCTCCCTGCCCAAAGAAGTTTATGTCCAGTGGATCTGAAACACTTTTAGACAAATAACCATGTAGTAATAAAGGGCACACAAGAGGTAATACAAGCTATACACACCCAGAGGAAAGACTAACTTTTCCTGAGTTACTTTCTAATCGATAGCTCATTTGCTTTTAAAAATTATCAAAAAAAATGAAGAATGGGTAAAGGGTCATGAAAAACAACTACAATGTATATTGAGAAGTTAAAATTAAAAAATAAAATAAAATAAAATAACCACCTATAGCAAAAAAAAAAAAAAAATTACAAAAACTTATTTTCTCACCTATTACTGGTAAAACCAGAAACAGGAAAACAGCGGCAAATTAAGTTTTGAACAGGTCTTCTCTGTACACTAATAAATGAATAAAACCAAAGGTAGAGTGAGCTGCCTTCTCATTTGGATACAAGTGATATGTGTGGTAACAGGAACTTCAGGGAACTGGTCAGTAACACCTCTTCCAGTCATGAGCCACAGCCAAAACTTTTTTCCTTGGAGATATAGTTAATCCTCTGTGAATATTCTGAACTTAACTTATGCTTTTGACAATGCAAAAAATGGCAAGGAAAGTCTAGGTGTTTCAACTTTAATGACATTCCAGCAATAGGCAAAGCTATGCCACATGGGAAATGTTATGATGTAAAAGAAACTTGGCAGATGAAAACAATTATTAATTGACTATGGAACCTGAAGGACAAAAGTTATTTTGCTTTAATTTTGCTGTGGTTTGAATGTCCCCCCAAGCTCATGTTGGAACTCAGTCTCCAATATAGTGGTGGAAAGTGGGGCCTTTAAGAGGTGATTAGATCAAGAGGATTGATTCATTCACATAGTAATGGGTTGATGGTTCAATGGGTTGTAATGGGTGTGGTTCTGATGGCTTTAAAAAGATAGCAAGTGAGAAGGTCAGCTCTCTTGCTCAGACCATTCTTACCATGTGACACCCTACGTCACTGTAGAGAGCCACCATCAAGAAGAAGACACTCACCAGATGTGTTCACTGGACCCTGGACTTCCCAGCCTCCAAACTAAGAAATAAATTTAATTTCTTTATAAATTACCCAGTTTCAGTATTCTGTTACAAGCAACAGAAACATAGTAATACAAATTGCTAACCTCTCTAATTTACCTCTTTAAAACCATTGTAAATTAAAAGTATTCTCTCAGATTACACTTTTATTTTAAATGAGTAAGTGTACTCCTTTTTAAAATTTTAAATGAATAAGTGCACCCATAATACTAGGTCTGACCTGGCTAAACCTTAAAAGGAAAAAAAAAAAATTACAATCTGCTTTAAGACTTTGTTAACATTGTAGATATTAGTTACATTTACACAACCCATCTTTGGAGTACATCAAATGTGCCTTGGCTTTGATTCTGTGCAATAGTCCCAGAAAGGTAGAGATGACTTAATTCATTGGGTCAGATAATATAAGCTATGATTTGAAGAAAAGGCCTGTCCACTAAGGAACTATAGGAATACAACTCTGGAACAAGGGACCCGACACGTTCCTCACTACCAAGATATGATCTGGAGAAAAAGATCGATTCACTGAGAAACTATAAGAATATAACTTTGGGGCAAGGACTTTCTTACATCTAACATGTTCAGCCCACTAGGCATAAGCAACAAATATGAAATGTTTTTCATATGTAGGATGGAAGGTGATCTTCTCATCTAGAACAATGGAACCACTCAGCACTGTCCACTGATATGCAAAGATGAGAAGTGCCTGAGCCACTTGGATGAAGAAAGGCCATCAAAAGTTGTAAGTCTTTATCCACTGAAACTCACTCAGTTTGAATAGAAGACCTACCACTCCCATCCTCAGAGACTCGAAGAAAGCATTGCTTCTTGCTCATAAAAATCATTTGTGGGTTCTGAGGCCTTCTGAGGTGCTCTGGAGTTATGCCACAGTATTACATTCTTATCTTAGACTGATCCAGACTGATGGTCTTTGGGAAATTATGCAGTGTGTGGTCTTTGTCTCAAACCATGCAAAGTTTATTTGCATTAAATCATTTGGGAAAAACCAAATCTAAATATATATCCTTAGCATTTAAGCATTTTAAATTCTTTAAAATGTAAATAACTTTGAAAACATTTTAGAGACTGATTTTACCACCAATCATATTTATACAAGTAAATTACAGTTGGGAACATGTTTCTGGCCTGGAGAGATTTGAAAACACAAAATGAAAATGCAAAAATGTGGAAAAAAATAAATATTCTCAATTAAACTTTAAAACTGCAGAATATGTGGAGTTAAGACCAGTTAAAGAAATGAAGCTGTTTATAGTAGTCACAGACTGTTGTAGACACGGGCATAGTTTTACATACACTCAAAGAAAAAAACCACAATTGGGCTTATAAATACTTAGCGGCTTTATAAAAATATTCATTTTACACATGTATAGGGTTATTGTTTTCACTTTAACACTCTAACCCCTGATCTTGCACAGCAAAGAACTGACTGGCTTTTGCTGATTTTGGGTGGACAAATCAGATAGCAGTGTCTGGGAGGATGCTGAGATTTGGGGTTTTGAAGGGAGACAGTTTAGTACCCTGCAACACTTCGTAGTCCTTCATTTCCCAGGGACCTCTGGCTTGGCCTGATGTGCTCCTGTCGTGTGTGGTATCCTAGCCCCTGTTGTCTCTCTCCCACTTGAAAGCTGAGAATGGCTTCTGTTATAGGGAGCAAGACAATGACAAACTCATTTCCATATCCAAAGCCAGCTCTGAAATGTCATAGTATAATGAAGTTTTAACAAGAATAAGATTTCATCTGTTCTGTGCTTATTTTTTCCTAACAATAATCAAGAAAGACCATCTTTAAAATATTTTATTTGCTTTCACTTTTTCTACTTCTTTTTCTTTCATAGTTGTTAATAAATATTAGCAGGCTTTTTTCTGCTACTACTTTTCCTTTTTTCTTCAGTGTGTTCCTTTACTTTTCCTTGGCATGTATGTTCATTTCTTATGATCCTTCTTTCCTGGAAGGGTTTTCATGCAGTGTCAGTCTCCTTCATTTATTCTCTTCACTACCTTATCTCTCCTCTCCATTTTCCCAACACCCTCTCAGTGCTTTCTCTTGACTTCCCTAAAGTTTACTGTCCTAAGCTCAACAGGAATTTGTTTTCTGTAGATTCTATTTATTTTCCGCCCTATTTCAGCTGGAAAAACAAAGAAATGGAAAGGCATCTTGAACACTAGTTTCCAGAAGTTTTGTTCTTAAATCACCTTCAATTCACTACTCATAATGGGACTTACAAATTAGGGCACTACAGGGGGACTTCCAGGAAAATGGTGGCCTAGAGGTGCCCAGGGTGCATTCCTCCCATAGAAGAGTGAAACAGGCCCACTGCCACCACCACCACAGGTGCCAGAGTCATTGCCTGGTCCCAGAATCATTGCCCATTGCAGAGCAGCTCCCCACAGAAGAGCAGTCCTGCAAGTGGCATGATGCTGCAGCCACAGACTCCACAGACACAAGGGAGGTGGCTGCAACCAGCACCACCATTGCTGCTGCTGTGAGTTAACCCTGCTGCTGCCAAGGACACTGAAGATGCCAGGAGGCAGTTGTAGCCACCCAGTGCTGTTGTCACGGCAAGTTAATGTCACTGCCACTTTGGACACCATAGCTGTGCAGACTGCCACTGTGGACACCACAGCCAAGTGGGCAGCCATTGCTGTAGTTGTTGCCACCACTGGCATTACAGGCAGCTACAATCATTGGGCGAGCAATCTACCGCTGCTGTAGCCACTGCTATTGCATGGGCAGCCTTCCAAAGCCACCTGAATAACCACTGCCATCACAAGGGTGGCCTGCTACCACAGCAGCAGCCACAGAAGCCACTGCTTCTGTGCAGGTGGACCACAACCACTTGACTGAATTGACACAAGGAGGGTCACCAGAAGAGTCCAGGGAAGGAGAGTAATAGAAGAAGCAACTGCTCTACTAGATGACCAGACATAAACATAGAAATACTAAAAATATGAAAAATCAAGAAAATATGAGTCCACCAAGTGAATACAATAACTCTCAAGAACCAGACCCCATAGAGCAGGAAACATTTAAAATGACTAGAAAGGAATTCTGAGTAAAAATCTTAAGGAAACTCAATGATATACAAGAAGACACAATTAGATGACACAGTGAACTGAGCAAAACTATCCAGGATATGAAGGAGGAAATTTACAAAGATATTAATACTTTAAAAAAGAATGTAGCAGAAGTCATGGAACTGAAGGAGTCATTCAATGAAATAAAAAACACAACTGAGAGCTTAAGCAGCAGGCAAGAGCAAGCAGAAGAAATAATTTATGATTTCAAAGACAGTCTCTTCAAAATAACTCAGGCAGATAAAAAAAATAATTTTAAAAAATGAAGAAAATCTAAGGCAGATAGCAGACAACCTTAAGTGCACAAACATCTGAATCAGGGGTATTCCTGAAGGGGAGGAGAAAGGAGAAAGGAAAATGCATTGAGAACATATTCAATGAAATAATAGCAAAAATTTTCCAGGTATAGGGAGAGATATAGTCTTTCAGACTCAGGAGGCTCAAAGATCCCCAATAGATCCAATCCAAACAGGTCCTCTCTGAGACACAGTATACTCAAACTGACAAAACTCAAAGACAAAGAGAGAATCATAACACTAAGAGAAAAATGTCAAATCACCTATAAGGGAGTCCCCACCAGACTAGCAGCAGACTTCTCAACAGAAACTCTACAGGCCAGAAGAGAATTGGGCAATATATTCAAAATACTAAAAGAAAAAAACTGCCAGCCAAGAACACTATACCCAGCAAGGCCATCCTTCAGAAATGAAGGAGAAATAGTATATTTCCTAGACAATCAAAAACTACAAGCATTCACTCACACATGATAAGCTCTACAAGAAATCTTCAAGGGAGTACTGCATCTGGAATCCAAACAAGGATAATCACTTCCATGAATACACAAAAAAAGAACAAAACAAACTGGTAGAACAAAAATGCAAATGAGAAAGAGAAAGAAACAGTATCTTACCACCTCCAAAAACCAACAAACACTGAAGACAAACAATAAAAGGGAAAGAAAGAAACAAAAGATATTATACATCCAAATAAATATCAGTAAAATGGCAGAAGTAAGATAATACCTTTCAGTAACAACCCTAAAGGTAAATGAGTTAAATTCCCCACTCAAAAGATACAGACTGGCTGATTGAATTAAAAAACTAGACCCAACTATATGCTATCTACAAGAGACTCATCTCACCTGTAAAGACACACACAAACTAAGAGTGAAGGGATGGAAAAAAATATACCATGCAAGTGGAAATAAAAAATGAGCAGGAGTAGCTATTCCTATCTTGGATAAAACAGACTTTAGACCAAAAACTATAAAAAGAGACAAAGTATGCCACTATATAATGATAAAGAGATCTATCCAGCAAAAAGACATAGCAATCATAAATATATAGGCACCCAATGTCAGAGCAACTAGATATATAAAGCAAAAGCTATTAGACCTAAGGAAAGAGATAGACTCAAATACGATAATAAGTGGGGACCTAGAAACCCCTCTCTCAACATTGAACAGATCATCTAGGCAACAAATCAGCAGAGAAAAACAGGATCCAAACCACACTTTAGACCAGTAGGACTTGGCAGATATCTATAGAACATTTCATCCAACAACTAGAGAATATACATTCGTCTCATCAGCACATGAAACATTCTCCAGGAAAGACCACATGTTAGGTCACAAATCAAGCCTCAACCAAAAAAAAAAAAAAAAAAAGTGAAATCACTTCAAGTATCTTCTCTGACCACAACAGATTAAAATTAGAAATCCATGACAAGCAAAAGTCCGCAAACTATACAAACACATGGTAATTAAAAAAACATGCTCCTGAATGTCATATGGATCCAAGAAGAAATAAAACAAGAAACCAAAAAATTTTTCAGAACTAATGAAAATAAAGACACATCATACCAAAACCTGTGGGATGCTGCAAAAGCAGTTCTAAGAGGGAAGTTTATTGCAATAAACACTTACATCAAAAGAATAAAAGGAATTCAAGTAAACAACCTAATGCAACACCTCAAAGAACTAGAAAAGCAAGAACAATCCCAAAATTAGTAGATGGAAATAAATAATTAAGATTAGAGCAGAACTAAATGAAATAAAAACCCCCCAAACAACACAAAAGGTCAATGAAACAAAAAGTTGGTTTTTGGAGAAACTAAACAAAGTAGACAAAGCATTAGCAAAGTTAACTGAAAAAAGAAGCGAGAAGACCCAGGAAGAACCAAGTAACAAAAAATCAGCAACAAAAAGGAGACATTACAACTGATACCACAGAAATACAAATAATCATTAGAGACTATTATAAACAACTATACACCAATAAATTTGAAAACATGGAGGAAATCGATAAGTTTCTGGACATGTGCAAACTACAAAGACTGAACCAAGAAGAAACAGAAAACCCAAACTGACTAGTAACAAGCAATGAGATTGAAGAAGTAATTAGCAGTCTCCCAACAAAGAAAAGCCCAGGACTGGATGGCTTTGCTGCTGAATTCTACCAAATGTTTAAAGAGGAATTAATACCAATTCTCTCAAACTATTCCAAAAAATTGAAACAGAGGCCATTCTTGAAGACTCATTTATGAGGCCAGCATTACTGTGATACCAAAACTAAACAAAGATACAACAGAAAAAGACAAAATTATAGGCCAATATCTTTGATGAACATAGATGCAAAAATCCTCAACAAAGTATTAGCAAATAGAATATAGCAACACATAAAAAAACAAACAAACAAAAAAACCCTACCCCAAACCCCATCATAATCAAGTGAGATTCATCCCAGGGATACAAGATGGTTCAACATACATGAGCTAATAAGTGTGATACACCATATCAACAAAATCAATGATAAAAACCATGATTATCTTAATAGATGCAGAGAAAGCATTTGACAAAATTCAACATCACTTCATGATAAATACTCTCAGCAAATTAGGTGTAGAAAGAAAGTATCTCAACACAATAAAAACCATATGCAACAAACCTGCCATCAATATTATCCTAAAAACATGAACAAGACAAGGATGTCCACTCTCACCACTGCTATTTAATGTTGTATTGGAAGTACTAGCCAGAGCAGTGAGGCAAGAGAAAGAAATAAAGTGCATCCAGATTGGAAAAGACAAAGTCAAATTTTCCCCATTTGTAAATGACATGATCCTATATAAAGAAAAGCCTACAGACTCTATAAAAAAAAACCTACCCAAAGTGATTTAAAGATTCAATGCAATCCCCATAAAAATATCAATGACATTCCTCACAGAAATAGAAAAAACAATCCTAACATTCATATGAACCAACAAAAGATCCCAAATAGCCAAAGCATTCCTGAGCAAAAATAATAAAGCCAGTGGTATAACACTCCCTGACTTTGAACAAAGCCATAGTAACCCAAACAGCATGGTACTGGCATAAAAACAGACACTAGGACCAAAGGAACAGAATAAAGAACCCAGAAATCAACCCACAAACCTACAACCAACTGATCTCTGAAAAAGGCACCAAGAACATACACTGGGGAAAAGACTATCTCTTCAATAAGTGGTGCTGGGAAAACTGGACAGCCATATGTAGAAGAATGAAACTAGACCTGTACCTCTTGCCATATACCAAAATAAACACAAAATGGATTAAAGACTTAAATATAAGACCTAAAACTATAAAACTGCTAAAAGAAAACATAGGGGAAACACTTCAGGAAGTAGGACTGGGCAAAGAATTTATGATGAACCTCAAAGCACAGGCAACAAAAGGAAAAATAAACAAATGGGATTATATCAAACTAAAAAGCTTCTGCACAGCAAAAGAAACAGTTAACAGCAAAAAGAGGACCTACAGAATGGGAGAAATATTTGCAACCTATGCATCTGACAAAGGATTAATATCCAGAATACATAAATAACTTAAACAGTAGTTTAAAACAACAACAACAACTAAAAAAACAAAACTCAATTAAAAAAATTGGGCAAAGGAGCTGAACAGTCATTTCTCAAAGTAAGATATACAAATAGCCAATAGACACATGAACAAATGCTCAACATCACTCAGCATCAGGGGAATGCAAATCAAAACTACATTAAGATATTATCTCACCCCTGTTAGGCTGGCTATTACCAAAAAGACAGAGAATAACAAATGCTGACAAGATACAGAGAAAGGGGAACTCTTCTATACTGTTGGTGGGACTGTAAATTGGTGCAGCCATTACAGAAAACAATATAGAAGTTCCTCAGAAAACTACAGATAGAACTACCATCCGATCCAGCAAATCCACTGCTTGAGTATATACCCAACGTAATAGAAATCATCATATTGAAGGGATATCTGCACTCCCATGCTTACTGAGGCTCTTTTGACAATAGCCAAGAGTTGGAATCAACCTACATGTCCATCGTTGGATGACTGCATAAGGAAAATGTAGTATATTTACACAATGGAATACTACTTTGCCATAAAAATGAATGAAATACCATCATTGGCAGTAACCTGGATGAACTTAGAGAACACCATGTTAAGTGAAATTAGCCAGGCACAGAAAGAGAAATACCTCATGTCCTCACTTGTAAGTGGGAGCTAAACAATAAACAAATAATTTTTTTAAAAAGAAAGAAAGATACAATCACAATAATACATTGAACTTTCAAAAGGAAAGAACAGAACTGAGGTTAGCAGAGGTGGGAAAAGTAGAGGGGTAGGGGGAGTCACCGTGGAATTGGTAAAGGGCCACAAAAAATGATTACATTGTGTATTGTTGAGTATACTAATTATCCTGATTTGAACATCACATATTGCACACAGGTACTGATATTGAAGTCTGTACCCTACAGGTATGACCAATCAACTATGTTACAATAAATTTTTTTTTCAAGTTAAACAAAATAAAGTAAACTTGGGCAGTTCAATAAATAAACACAGAAATAATTAAACATCAAACAAAAAATCCCCACAACATGACAGAGTATACCTGATAGTTATTTCTTCTGGAAACAATGAGTACTGGAAATGATTTATAATTAGCAGACAAAATAGAAAAAAACAGTAAGGATTAAGGAATTAGGATCTGTGGTCATGCCAGGGATCATCGCTCCTAAATATTCCTTCACACACTAAGAAATATATAGTTATGGGAAAAAATGTAGATATGAAAATCTTGACTCTGAGTGTTTACTTCCATGCTGCAGCATTATATATCCATATGCAGATAGGATTCCCCTGCAGCCCTCAAGGATAAGGAGAGAGGTCTTTTTGTGTGTGTATTGGGTGAGGCGGGGGTGGGGTGGGGGGGAGATTGGCATAAACGTAACTTTGGACTTTGAATGTATTGACTCAAAGATTCTAAGCTTTTTTCTACATGAAAAAGAAAAATCATGACAAAAATAAGGACGTCCAAACATAGGGCTAACACATCCGGACTTCAGATTGAATTTTCTGTTTGGCAGTATGTAAACTCAACCTGAATCTCAGCCACATCAATATGAGTCATGATCCATCCTAGCTGCCATAGTGTAGCTGGTGAGATTTGAGGGTATACAGAAGCAGAAAGGCCAGAAGAGAAGCATCTCTTAAGAGCACTGTCAATGGGACATGCCCAAAGGATATCAATCCCCCTGCCAAATTTCTTGTGGAAACAGTGGGGCTGGTTCAAGACATAATAAACGATAGAAAATAGGACAAGGAGATATGTCCTTCATTTATGTTTGTTAAGGACCTAAGTCCAGAGTAAAAGAACTATGCAGGGTACTTCTAGATATGAATAGAATTTGGGTCTATCCCTTGAGGGGTTAAGAATTCAGTTGAGGCAATAAATATAACTACTTGCACATGATATTTGGTTCCTAACTCTTTCTTTCTCTGGGATATTTAAGGCATTTTGTGAAATATAAATTTAGCTACAATGAGAATTGCTAGTTTAGATCTTATTTATTTCTGTAAAATTCTCAGATGCCTCGATTGGTCTACTGTGATTTATTTACAGGAAATAATACAAATGATACAGTAGATATTTCCAGGATTTGCTATAAATTTTCTACTAATAAAAAGCAAAATGAACAGGGTTTTATTATTTAATTTACCATATGAGAGTTTACTTAATCTATATATCAAAGAAATCTGGTTTATGTGCTGAATTATGTAGTGGCTTATCTGATTATTTAAAAAATTTTCTGTGGATATTGATGATTACATTCGGTGACACTTATGTGTCTTGGTCAACAGATGTGAATATACTCTTCCCATCCCTTTTACATCTATAAACCCCACCTTAGTCAAATAATGGGATTCAACCAATGTTATTTCTTTGATGCAGTAAAGACATTATGAGCAAAGTAAAAGAATGCCCAACAGGTAGGAGAAAAGCCAGAAAAAGAAGAGAAACACATGCTCAAATTAATACTACCAGAGTACATTTGCAAGTTTTAAATCATTTTCAGGAGATGTGTAAATTCACAGGTATAAAAATACTCACATTTAAAGACAACTGTTGAGACAGAAAGTTCCTTTTAAATACACCTTCTCTCAAAGTGGAAATTAGTGTCTCTAGAAAGGCTGAAAGCTGAGTGGGCAAATGTTTTCTTTTCACTGCTTGTGGATGTTTCTTGTATAGACGTTGGCTCATGAGGCAAATAGTGGTAAAATCCTCTGGCATTCCTTTCTTTATAATGAAGATATATTTTAAAAATAAGACATTTCTATTTTATATATTTTTAATATCATTAGGAGAGTTAATTTAGTTTTAGGCAACATACATTTCCCCTAAAACCACTATTTTTAAAGATCAACTTCATCCATCACACTGCTTAGCATCTCTGATAGAAGTTTTCAAATTGTCACTGTCAATTATTCATCAGGTTCCACCAGTCTTAGTTTATCTTCATCATCACAGCTGGGTCAATTGAGGTAATCCAGGCCCTTGGAGTATTGCTACTGTCTTGTTTCTGTTTTGAATTTGAATCTCTGGTATGATTGGCTATAATTTTCAAATTTTAACATTCACTCATTCATTCAATTAACATTTATGAAATAGTTTCTATGTCTCAGGAAATGTCCTAAGTCCAGTAGATACTGTGGGTAAAGACAGAATTGTTGCCTGCTGTAGTTTGGATATGTCTGCCCCTCCAAAATTCATGTTGAAATTAGATTCCTAATGTGGCAGTATTGAGAGGTGGGGCCTAGTGGGAGGTGTGTGGGTCATGGAGGCGGATTCCTCACGTACAGATGAATGCCCTCCCTGGGGAGTGAGTGAACTCTTGCAGGAATGGATTAGTGCCAGACAGAGAGGGTTGAAAAAAAAAGACTGATACGTTCTTTCTCTCTCTCTCTCTTCTTCTCTCACCACGTGATCTCTTTGCACACTCCAGCTTTCACTTATTTTTCCACCATAAGTGAGAACAACCTGAGGCCCTTCCTGGATGCAGTTGCCAGTCACGGACTTCTCAGCCTATGGAATCATGATCCGAATAAACCTCTCTTCTGTGTACATTACCCAGTCTCAGGCACTCATATTCTGTTCTAGCAAAATGAAAACAGCCTAATATATTACCCTAGCAAGATCATAGCATAGGAGAGAAGAGTCATTGATCGAACAACTATGACGTTCAATCCTTTTTATCGACATCTCTTCATCTATTTCTCTCAAGAAAATAATGAAGATGTTCAGAGAACTTAGCCAATTTCACACAGATGGATAGAAGTAGTAGTGGGATTCAAACACTTGAGTTTCTGAATACAAAAGCCATACTTTTCTGTCACTAAATGATGTTCCTGGAAGTGGGTAGAGCAGTTTCTCTCCCCTTTATGCTAAGTGAACACATGCGCATTCCCATCATGTTTATGGGTGAGAGGTTAACTGGATTTGTTCATGCTATTCACCCTCAAGACAAATGCTCATGGCCTTGGCTCCCATCATTGCATCATGGCACATATCACGTGATATAATGAACAAAATTTAGGAAACAGCTGTGCTGCCACCCATTTGGATTACACATTGAGACACCACTTCAGTATTTCAAGGAACAAAAAGCATTTGTCACCATTATCACTATATTTGAGGTCTGTCCCATCACTAAAATTGCATGAAATTCTTCCCACAGTTTGATAAGCAAACTTAGAGATAAGATCCAGACAATGTACTTCTTCAACTAAGATTAAGAAGAATAAGAACACAAAGCAGAAAAAGAGGGAGAATTTTAATTCTCATTTTCTTGTGACCTCTGAAAAGAAAAAGAAAATTAAAACAACATGACACTAATATTTTTGTTCAATGCTGTTCATAAGTAACCTGAGTTAATTAAAAACCTTTCGGCAATGTGATCACATTCCTGAGGGTTCATCAAAAATAAACATTCACGCTACGGAAAAATATATAATAATAAATAGATCGGATTTGGTGGGTTCATTCATGTTCACAGTATGGCAAGAGTGTGTAAAACACTATGTTTATATTACATCCATGTTACCCCTTGAAAAACTTAACAAAATGTGAATTCACAGGACCTTGATATTTGGCAATAAGGAGTATTGATACAAATTTATTTGGAAATACAGAGGAGTGTCACATAATAGGCTAGGTACACAATATAATTAGAAATACTGAACTTTCTTTTGCATACATAACAGATTGTGGCAGAGCTCTGGGTAAATCATGAATGTAAGAGTGGTACTGCACAGTACTTCATAGAACATCCTCAGGCCAAAAAAAGACAAATAGGAGAGGTTCTGATTAAATATTTGCTCAGAAAATGCCCTCTGATAATATAATGCCAATGTCCTACCTTGGGTAAACAGCATCCTCCTCTCCCAAGGTAGGTAGGTCTCTGCTATATTAGATTTTCTTTACAACAAGGAACTCTGGCCACAAAACACACAGCAGTTATGTGAAGAGTACAGCCCAGCTTGTCTCAAAACACTGTCAGCGTAACATTTGGCAAGGACCCAGTAGAAAAGCACTTTCCCTAGAGGAAACCAATACCCCTTTCCCTAAACTCCTGCTAGCAAGATATGCTGTTAATGAAGCAAGCCCTGCTTCTAGTGGCCATAGCACAAATTACTTCATTTGGCTTGGTCACCAGAAGGATGAATGCCAGGTGGGGATGTGCACACATGAGCATATGCAGTGTTTCCATGGAAATGCTACTTGTTCTGCCTGAATGGCCTTGGGGATGTATCCAGCCCTGCACGGAAGTGCCATTTCTTTCTGGAGGTCAGCCCAGTGAAAAGTAAAGCCTTAAGAGACGCACTGGACTCTGGATTCTATGTGTGCATCTGGAGAGTGATTAGAGGAACCAGGTTATCAATCTCACTTTCAATATTCACTGTATTCTGAACACAACTCCAGAAACAGCAGCCCAATATTCTTTTATTGCAGAGTCCAAACATAAAGATGACAAGCTTTCCCAAGCATGTCAGGTAACACTATCAGTAGTTTCAAGGACAATATTTTAAGGAGACAAATATTCAGGGCAATTGTGCTGTAAACCATGCTTTCTAGCTCATTTCATGGCTGCCCTAGCTAGCTGACTTTCTCTTTTCCTTTATACATCTGCCACTGCCCTCCTTCACCCCCTCACTGCCTGTCTCCCTTCTTTGCAAATTGTCTGTTTATGTCTCCTGGAATCCTTTGGAAGGTCATCTGACTGATTAAGAGTCCTACAAACTGGTGGGTGATTCAGTGTGCAAAGGCCAAGGTTATAAGCATAGGAATAGAAAGCTTGTGTTGATTAAATCTCAACTGTACATGTACAAATATAGGTAGCAAAAGTTCTTACATGAGATGACTTGTCCTTTCAAACATAGCAGTTATCAAAAACCTGATTGGAAAAAAAATAATAAGCATTCAATCCAAAAACATGGAGTACAAATATTGCCTTTTTAAAGATAAGGCCTCAGAGCTGCCATGAGAGATACTTGTAATTTTTCTCTGTATCCTTGAGTGAGTGTGTTGAAAATATAATTTGAACAGGGTCATCTTTTTAATGATAATGATGGAACAAAAAATAATTTATTCTCATTCTTTCTTTTTATTCTCAGTGTCCCGCTTTTTAAGCATTTTGTTAGCATTTAATAAAGTGTAGGAAGTATAGTTTGTAATATAAAGTATAGTTACAGATTCTTCCATATAAATAAAAAAAAGAATCACATACCCTGAAATTCTAAACATATATCTAGGTAAAGATCATGCCCATGTAGGTACTTCCCTTCTTCCTTCCCTCTTTTCCCTCTCTTCCCTCTTTAAATTCTACTTCTTTTACTCAGTTTGCTCTAATGAATATATGCTGTTCTTTAGACACTCAAGATTCATTCACTTTATTTTAGGTAGCAGCTACTTAAGGATCCATACTTCATCACTCAGGCTTCGTAGTGTGGCTGAGATTCACTTGCTGACTACAGGAGTGAAAACCAGTGCTAAGCCAAGCAGTGCTTCTGTTATGGGTTCAAGGACAGGCATGTGACCCAATCAGAGTCAGTAAAATGGAATGAGACGGTATGAGATTTTCTTGACTTCTGGGAAAGAGATACTTGCTGTTCCCCAAGAGATTTAAAGCCCAGAGGATGCGAGGGCTAGAGCTGCTGTAGCCATCTTATGACCACGAGAAGGGGGTCTATCTGGGAATAAAATCAATAGGGAAGCAAGTGAAGCGAGTTATGAAGAAAACGGTCAACCTGCACTTGTAGATAGCCCTTCCACCTTGTTTTTCACTTATGTGAACCAATAAACTCCCTCATTGCTTAAGCCAGTTTAAGTGAGGTTTTCTGTGTTTTGTAACCAAAAAAGTCCTTAATGATAAACCCACCCTGCAAACAGTGCCAAACAGAGAGACGAGACTGAGTCCTATACCAGTAGACCCCCACATTTTCAAGTCCAAGAACTCCTTTGAATAACTGCTGCTCATACATTGAGAACCACTGTTCTAATCCTTTGTAGCTCGATAACACATTACCTATACAACTACCCAATGAAGAAAATAGTCCAATGGCTCCAAATTGTCCCTCGGGGCCTTGAAAGACAAGCATCTTAAACCTGGTAGCACATAATTCATATAGGGCAGGGCAATCAGCAGCCATGATAAGCCTCACCTTCACCATTTGGCAGTAAGGACTGGGATGAAGAGGATGCAAAAGGTCAGGTTACCTTCATCTTACTGTTCCACATCTGATGATTTGTAATAAGACATGATTTTTCATTTTTACCTCATGAAAATTTAAGGGGAGGAGGACTCAGACGATATTCTCTTTCATTTTGTTTCTCTACAAATGTCCCCTTTTTATTCTCTCATTTCATCCTTTAGTTCTCATCCCTTATAATAGTTTAGTACTTTTATTTCTGTTTAACTGAAAGAACTAAGAAAAAAAAATTAATAATTAATGCCTTGGTATGATTCAGTGAATAATTTCATAGTTTATGTTGGCCTTTGGATATATATATATTTAGTATATATACATACTAAAATTCACTTGCTTGAATTACCCTGTAATATTCACCTAAGCAAACCTCCAACTCTTCTTATCTCCTCCACCCACTGCATGTTGTTACAAATGTAGTATAGAGGAGGGTTTGACAGAATAGAATGAGATCTTGACCAGAAATGGTTTCTCAGATCACTAAACCAAAATTTGCAACATAGACAAGCTTCTTCTCTGTATTTGAATGAGGCACAGAGGCACAGACATTTTTATAACAGGATGCCTTAGAATGAAGATTGAGATTAGCACTTGCCTTCTTATCCAGTCAGCTGGGGTGGTGCAGAAGATGAAGGCAAATTCTGCCTCAGTCGCACAGCCTGTGAAACTTGAGTAGTTGGCTTAAACTCAGTTGGCTTTAAAACTCAAACCACATTTAAATTGAGAAAATAATACCTACCTAAATAATTAATTTAACACATATTTTTGAGTTCATGGTTAGATATTATTCCAGGTGTCCATGATACACTTTGATTAAAATAGTCAAAATCCTATTTTTATAAAGTTTATATTTCACTTAATAGCACTGTTGAATGAACTAAATGATATAATTTAAACAAATCCAGAGCATAGTACCTGGTAGACAGTAAAATTCAATACATAGTATCCAAAGTGAGCTCTCTTTTCTGATTAGGGCATTCCCACCTCTTTCTTATGTTACAAATTCTTCCAGTCTCTTAGAGGTTTATGAAAAAGCTGGTTAGGAGGATTAGACTTTGGAATGAGCCAGATGATGACCCACATAAGACAGAACATTATCTTGAATAAAAGACTGGGGCTGATTTGGGTTGATTTGGTCCAAGTTGAATAAGAGAGGAGTTGACATTGCTTTAAAAAATAAACATTTTATTGAATAAACGATTTTCAATCCATACTGAGTCTTCTTTTTTTAAATTCCCTTTACGAAATTCATCAGCATATCCTGCAACCAAAATATATTTCATGCTCATCCATTTTCTTCATCTGCACTGCTACTGCTCACTTCTATAATCCTAGGGTAAGCTACCACCACCTCTTTCCTTTCAGCAGTCAGAAATATTAAAAAGAAAAAAAAAAAAATCAGGTTATACCATCCCTGTCCTCCCCAGCTCTAAAAACCTTCCATGGCTATCCAGTACACTCAGAACAAAATTCAAATTCTCACTCTGATGTACAAAGCCTTTACATGATCTGGCCTCTCACAAACTTTCAGACCTCATACTCTGCCGATCCATCCCCTGCTCACTCCTTCAGGCAGCCCGGCTCTCCTTATCAGGCTTGTCTCTGCCTCACAGATTTTGCACTTGCAGTCCCTTTTGCTTAATGTGTTCACCTACCTCCTCCCTCAATATTTGCGTTGCTTGCTCTTTCCAAGTTCAAATCACATCATTGCAGCGAGGCCTGTGCTCACCACGTGGCCTCTTCCCATCCCCCACCCACCCTTTCATATCACCCTGTCATAGTTTCTTTATAACAACACGTGTCCATCTTCCCCTCTAGATCATAAGACCCATAAGCAGAGAACTTGCTGTCCTGTTCTGCCCTGTGTCCCCAGTGTTTAGCTACAGGAGGTACTCAATAAATATTTGCTTAGTCACTGTATAAGATCTATGAAATTAATAATTCCCTAGGAATGCACATTGATATTTCTTTCTAAAATTTTGCTGGGCTCTCAATAATTGTATAAAATGTTATTGATGGCCTGTTTATGGTGTGTTAGGCACTACAGGAATATAGAAAGCACTCAACATATCTGACTAACATGAATTTTCCATTTGGTCTTTATAACCACTTTGAGGGGTGGCATTATTATGTTCATAACCATTTATACCTTAATGAACTAAAACTTAAAGAAAGTAAATTTATTAATTAAGAACTCACAGCTTATAAATGGCAGAGCTAGGGTTCAAATCTAACTCTGTCAGACACTAAAATCAGTACTCTTAATCTTACAAACATTACCATTAATGTATTTTTTTATGTTAGCCCTAGATACCAAACTAGAATTAAAAACCTGTCAAAACTAATAATGTTAATAGAGAGCATTTACTGAGGGCTTACTAGGCACAAAACATTCTGTTAGTTCTCACAACAGTACTATAATATAGGTCCCTTGTTTTTCAGATAAAAAAAAAAGTCAACTCAAATAGGTCAGATGGAATTTAAACCCAATCTTGTCTGACCCCAGAGACTGAACCATTAACTACCATGGGACAGCATTTCCCTGTGCCAGTGAAAGAGAGTATAACTTGCCAAGTCACAGATGACAGGAACCACTAGTCTGGGCCTCTGCTACAAGCTGGGTGCAGCCCTAGTGCTTGGCCAATACATTCATCTCAGTCAAATGACAGATGCATTGTGTCTCTAACTATGGAAACTAGGAATCACTCTGCTGGCTGACCACCAACTCTCTGTCAAGTAGGGGAAAACAACCAGAAGCCTAAACTTTCATTATTACATTAGTGGAGCCTCCTTCATTTATTTTGTAAGCAATAAACTGTGCTCATCCGTTGTTTCAATTAGGAAGTTTCAATTGAGATTGAAGATAATGCATCCCATAATTTCTCACCCTTCCCTGTTCCACAGGCACAAGCAAACTGATTCCAGGGTGAAATTTGCACTCTCCTGATTGATGAGGCTAATAAAGTGCCTTTATTGTGATATAAATAGCCTTAAAAATGGCCTAGAGAGTCAATATCCATGCTTGACGGCCTCACACAAGCAAGGTCCTTGTCTTAAGTAGCACTAAAGCTTAATGAATTATGTTTTTGAAAAAGTTTGTCATTGAATTTGGATATTGATTTGTGAGGCTACAAGGTGGCAAGACCCATACTAGTGACACAGATAGAGCAAACTATTTAAAACCACCCATTTCCTTCACATGCCTAATATATCAATAATTTAATACTCTGATGGATCATGCAGCTTTGGCAAAGGATTGGAACATGTGGAGAACAAATCACACAGGCATCATTCAAGCAGACCAGTGACTATTTCCATCCCCACACTTTGCTTGCAGAAGAGTCCAGCAGACACTTCCTAAAGGAAGTGCTTTCAAACCCCACCTCTCAGTTACACAGGTATACATGCGCGCACACACACGCTCTCACGCACTCACATCCAAAGGGGTCAGTCCAGGTATAATAGGAGAGCAAGATGTTATAATTCCAATGAATTTGAAGTCCATAGACTAAACCGTAATGGTTGAATTAAATTTATTAATTTCTTTGTGTATTGGGAATATCATAAACAAAAGGTTATGGCCCTTATAAACACATCTATCCCACATCTTTGTTTCTTTTAAACTTCTGCCCTTCTAGTTTCAAAAGTTACTGTAAAGATCTTACTTTGCTTTTCCTATTTTCTACTTATTTTCCCATTCTAGGAAGTATCATCTCTTTTTGTCTACTTTTTACTGTTTTCTCAATCTTTATCCAAGTGTGTGCATGTGACTGTCCTGTGCATATGCATGTGTCTCTACACTTGCAGAAACAGGATCAGAAGATGATATATAAAGAAAGGTAAGGGTGTTATGTCAAATTTGCTCATTCAGTCAATACACCACCAAAAAATGGATTTATTTAGCGCATTATATTAGTTTCCTTGATGCTGCCATAACAAATTACCACAAACTTAGTGGCTTGAAATAACAGAAATTTCTTTTCTTAAATATCTGGAGGTCAGAAATCCAAAATCAAGATGTTGGCAAGGCTCTGAAGGTTCTAGGGGAGAACCTTTCCTTGCATCTTTCAACTTCTGGTAGCTGCTGGCAGTCCTTGGTGTTGCTTGTTTTACAGACACATCACCCCAATCTCTGCTTTGTTCTTCACTCAGCCTTCTTCCCAGTGTCTCTGCCTTTTTCTGTCTCTTATAGGGGTACTTGTTACTGTGTTTGTATTAGGCCCCCCCTAATCCAGGATGATCTCATCTTGAGATCCCTACCTAATTACATCAGCAAAGGCCCCTGTTCCAAATAAGATTACATTTTGAGGATCTGGATGAACATCTTTTGGAGGAGGGCAGATGACCATTTAACTCACTACCTCCCTTTGCAAACTTTCAATGTAATTAAATATAGTGAGTGTTTTCTTTTTTTTTTTTTTTTAACAAGTAATAAACATTTCATTAGACAAATAAGTCTATGCAAAGACTAACCAAAAGTATACAAATTTGGCTAATTACATGGAAATCAAGAAACTACCTACACAAGTTACTTTTCCCTTTATTCTTCCAAGTAAGTTACATATAATATAATTCCTTTGAGAAATAGTCATAGTCTTCCATAATGAGGGGGGGAAAAAAAAAGCAAGATTTAAACTATTTTTTTAATGGCTTCCTCAGCTAATCTCTTTATTCTCAAATTATTGACTGATTTTCAGTATAGTTTAAGTCAGGACAGATATATCCTGAATAATTATAAAATAAAGCATTATATAGTCCGTAGATGAGATCATTGTGCTTTGTGTTAGAGAAGATCAGGCTGATATTAACCTAGAAAATGATGGCTTTATCAAAGTATAATGAGTACCCACAAAAGCAGGGAGGGTATGTTTTTGCCTATTGGCAATGAATACAAACAGATCCTCTCTGCCTTTTTCAATTAAGCGTCCCATAGGAATCAACAGAAAAGTAAGAAATACATTCATAGGGCAGGAACTTAGGAAAACAAAGCCTGACCATCCTAATAAAGGAATAGGGTATACACGAATATAGAGAAGCAGTGATTTTCACATACAAAGCACTTGGGGATCTTGTTAAAAAGCAGATTCTAATGCTGTAGGTCAGTGGTATATCCTGAGTTTCTGTATTTCCAACAAGCTCTCTAGTAATGAATAAGGACCATACTTTGAGTAGCAAAGTAGTAGAGGATCAAATTATTCCAACAGGACTGGCAAATACTAATTATGCTGCACAGGCTAAAGATTTTAGCTTTTAGTCATTTCACAGACATTCGTTGAGCTCCTCTTCTATGCCAGTCATTGTGGTAAATTCAAAGATAAATAAAACCTAATTCATGTACTTAAGAATTTGTCTTTCAGTCATTTGTGGATTTTTGTTTTCCCGTTACAGCATGTGGCATCAACCTTTTGTTTCAAATAATATTAGGAAATAGAAATGCAATAAGTTATAAGTAGGCAAAATGTTAATCTACTTTTAGAAATTTTCTAAAAATTGATGCAATTGGTCTGTATTCTAAAAGATACAATCTCTCAGCACTAAGGAGAGTGTCTCTCTTAGGGACTGTTGTCAAACAGATGCCACACATTGCAACTCTCACTTGGGTTATAGGAACAACAATCAGATTGGTGCTGTGGGTTCCAGCCTGGAAATCTCAGCAGACGCAATGATGAGTAGGAATCACTCCCAAAGAGAGGATAAAACCCTCCCAGAAGAGCACATTTAATGTATAGCAAAATCTATAGGTTCTTAAATTTGACTTAATCTAATTCCATGCATTGCCAAAGATGTGCTAGAGAATAATGGCTCTAGATGCTGAAGTCTTAACATAAGCAATTGCCTCTTTTTTAAATTTTGGCTTGGGTTAAGATCGGGGAGGTCATTGGCAGGTGGCAGCCAAGGTAATTTGTTTATGGTTGTTTTTGAGAAAATTTCTTCTCTTTTCTATTTTTATTTTTTTAACTGATACACAATAATTATAATATCGAGTCATTTTGAATGAGACTCCACTAGAGACTATTCTGATCATGATAGTGATCCAGATGTTTGCATTCTTGAATAAAAATATACATTGAGTGTTATATACTATATACATCAGGCTACTTCAAAAAGTTTGTGGAAAACAGAATTAAAAGATAATACAAGTCTTTCCATGAACTTTGTGAAGTACCCTTGTATATAGTATACAATATGAGGAGGGTCTTGCTAGAAAATTTGCCCTACGAGGAATCTATTCATTCTTCCTCTGCTATGGAAGGTAACAGTGAGTTATTGATCTTCTTCAGGCCTGAAGACTCAAAGAAAGTTGTAGTGTCATGACTTTTACCCACTAATTCTCACAAAAGAGCAACTATTATGCACCATGGCAAGGATAGCCCTGATTTTGAAAGAATGTTCACATTTAAATTTATTTCCATCAGAAGCATTCAAAACCACAAAAATTCAGTTGTGACATTAGGCACACATCTTCACCAATGGACTGCCGGTTCTGAGGCCAACCTGGAGTCTGTCATCATGACATCAATGAAGATGGTAAATGACTATTTTTATTGCCATAACCGCATCTCACAGCATAAGGTAAAGACTAAGTTCTGTCTTCAAATTTTAACCGTCTCTTTTAACCCCCAAAGCAGACACGGTGGTCTGAAATGTTTAAATTTGCTATCTTCATTGATCAAGTGAGCTAGTTAATTGCTAAGTAGGTGCTGCAGGATTTGATGCACAGCTGTATTGCTTACATCACTCATCATCAATCTAAGGGCCTTTATTTTCCTCCTTAACGGCATACTTAGATCAATACATTCCAGCACATATGGGACCTATCTTTAGACAAATAACATCTCTCACGGTTCCTGCATTGGGGGAATAGGAAAGATGCACAAGAGACAACAAACTGCTTTTTGTTCTCCTGTTAGCCTGGCTTTCTATGAATCACTTCAGTATAGAGAGGGGAGTATTGTCCCTGAAGACAGAGTTTTCTATGGGGTTACAGTGTCTTGCTGTAGTTCTTATAGAATTTATGCCCTACTTTTCACAAACCAGTGAAGGGGCACAGTAGCAGAAAGATGGTCTTATCAGTCCAAAATGTTACTAAAATTCCTTCAAGTTTCTGCAAGTTACAAATGCACGTGATGAAAGACAGGAGGAGAGACCCAAATGCTCCTGAACACTAGGTTGAACTTAGAATGAGAAACGAACTTAGGTCCTAGAGTGTTAAAGTCTTAAGGCATGATGGAAAAGGTTTGCATGTTTCTGACTCTGAGCTGCACTCAGTAAATTAAGATGTGCTGTTTAATTTCTTAGAGGTTGGTTCATTTCTCCTGTAGACATGAACAATGAAAAAACTTGAGGAAAAGCCAATTGCAATAACTCTAATGTACCACCAGGTGACAGTGTTTCTAAAATTAATCCTTGATTCTAGAGCAACCAGAGTTGTTTTTGTTTGAGGCCACATTTTAAGACAGGTGAATGAGTAATCACATGATTAGTTTTTAAACAGTACATCAAACCATTAACTGAATTTCTTTTCATGATTACAATTATTTAACTGTGATAACATCACACACCCAAGTGACAGTGGTGGAAGGTTGATCTTGTTCTGAACTGGCCAGAAGGAATGCATCATTTAAGAAAAGTGGTTAAGCAGTTTGAAAGGCTGAGATTCAGCAATTTCTCAGAAGCTCTGGATCAGCTGGACTGAATTACAGAAGGAAGAAAATATAATTTATATTTTTATAAGATGGCAGCAAAACACAACATTGAGATTTTAAGGCAATAGTTAGTGATCAATTCATAGCAAAATCAACATTCATGAAATTTTGTCCAGAAGATGTATCTGCACAAGGGTGTATATTGACTAATACAGATTAAATAAGAATTTGAAATGAAACTATAAAGAGACAATGTTTAAAACTAACCCAAATGAAGTGAGAAATTTAGGTTACTGGAAAAGGAAAGTAGGAGGAAAAGGAGAGGGAGAAGAAAAAATGATCAGTGGTTTTCTCCACAGACTTGGGTTTGATAACTAAAAAGGTTGTGCCTTGGCCTGAATGGAGGAATCATAAAAATAAAATCCACAGGAGCTAGCTTAAGCAATAAGACATTCCTCTAGCTACAGGGAAAATGCCATTGCCCATAGGGTTAAAGCTGATGACTTAAGTTCTGTTCATTTCCGCTAAAAATGTCTCATCTGCATTGACTGCCAAGGAGACTGAACAATTTTTTATAGTTTATTTGAAACTATATATTTTTTTAATATGAAAATTTAATTACAGTAAGTGGCAGAACTGAGATATACATCCAGGGCTCTCCCCATTACACCCCATCTAACTGTGGTCTACAACTTCTATTTGGGGGCAGGTTGAAGAGAGAGGCATAGAAGGGGGTGGGGAGAAGGGTGAGAAGAAATGGAGGGAGGGATGCTTCAGAAAGGTGTTCATTAGCAAAGAAAGATAAAAATGTAATTATAGCTGGAAAAAGAAGTAGGGTATCTCAGCCTTCTACTTCACCTCCTCTCCCTCTCCTGCATTTCCATCATACCCTGCTACTTGCATTACTTCTGCCTCCCCCAAGTCCCAAGTTAAATTACAAAACATATCAGGAAAAGCCTTAGGTCCTAGCTCTTAGGGCCTCCTTAATACTGCTGAACACCTGTAGCAATAGAGCCATGGCACCTGGGAGTCCTCATGTAGTCATGTGGGTCATCCTAGTCCACATGTCATAAAAAGGGATTCTAAAGTTCTAAGAAACTACCCTATGTTTATGTCAGTTTCCCCAGGAAATGGTCTCTGAGGCTCCAAAATTTGTTTGTAAAAGCTCTGGATCTGGAATGGCTTTTCAAAGTTGCATCGCCCTTATACCCTCTATCAACGAGTCACAGGATGTGGGCTGTCCTCAGGGAGCAGGTATAACTCAGGCAAGTGGCCATCTTCAGTTGAAGGTAATTACCAGAGAGGGAAACAGCCATCAATATTCACAGCAGCTGGGGAATGAGCTCCTGGTCCTGCCATGGAGATCTGGGCAGAGCACCACAGCACCGCTACTACCACCTGGATTCCCTCGGTGAGGCAAATCGCCCTCACTAATATAGTGGCAGGTGAATTGCTTAGGATTGAATTAATTCTTTGTCATTTAAACACTCACAGCATGAATACTAATGACTGTAGGAAATTAGCGCATTTATTTTAGACATTTAAAAGTTGTTAATCTCAGAGTGTGGCCAGAGATTTGTTTTATATTTGCCTATGGCAAATCATAAATTAGCACATGATGAGTGAAACTGTTTTCCAGAAATGGTTTACTTAGGCAAACCCAGAAAGTAGATATAACTTTTAGGTTCATAAAATTAAACCTAAAAGGACATCTTGGTCTATGTTTCTCATGTTTTTGTCCCCTCTGTCACATTCTTACTAAATGATCATCCAGCCTGTGCATGTATACCTCCAAGGACAAGAAGTCATCATCTCCAGCAATAAGTCATTCCATGTTCTGACATATCCAACTTAGCTCAACATAAAGAGAGACTATTCATCTGTATATAATTTTCATACATTGATCTTAGTTCTCTTTGGGGGGACCACAAAACACATACTTCATTCTTCTGTATGTTATCCCTTCAGATAGTTAAAGACAGCTCATGACTTCTCTAACATGGTTTAGTCCCCGCATCATCTTAGTCACCTCCTTAGAATATATTCCAGTTTTACAATGACCCTGTTAAAGCATGATATTTACAATAGAATAAAAGCACCAGGTTCCATCTGAAAAACAACAAATTCAGATGTTACTCTTTCATTAAGGCAGCTTACAGGTGACATCAGCCCTTTGGGCTGCTATATGAGGATGGGTGAACCACATTCTTTTCATAGAATTTGAGTTCTCCATCCTAACCTTCTGCTGTTGTTTCAGGATGGGATTCACCTGGCTAGCTGACTTTTTAATTTTCTCTCACAGTTTAACATTATATAATTATAATCTATGTAATTATGGCTTGTCCAACATTATATGTCATTTAAGCATGGGTACCAAATAGCACTGGTAGTGCCTCTATGGGTTTTTTGTCCCCCCCCCCCTCAGTAAATTGTAAATTCCTTACAGGCATAATTCCTATTGACCACACTAAATACAAAGGTTAAAAAAATGATAAATCAATTAATTTCTCATTTGTTCTTGAATCATTTTTGTCACTTATTTTTTTTTCTAACAATGTACATTTTATTTCAGTTTTCAAATGTGTTGGTAAAAAGTTGTTTATTTGATCTCTGATGTTTTAAAATTTCTCTAATATTTTAATTATAACCCTTTTTTACTTATCAGTGATTTTCATGCATTGTCTTTTTTACTTGATCGACCACTGCATAGGTTTTCTATTTTGTTAGCCTTTTCAAAAGAATTATCTTTTGAATTTGTTAATCTTTTTATTTCCTTAGTATTTGTTTCATAAATTTGTTGCCTTGTCCTTTATTTCCTTCCATTTTCTTTGAATTAACTTTGTTCCTCTACTTCTTTCTACCTTTTATAACTTAATACTTAGCTCGTCAATTTTCAATCTTATTTTTTTTAAGTATGTTTATTTATAATATATGCCAAAATTTCCTTCTAAAATCACTTTAGCTACATCTTAAAAAAATTGGTATGTAGTGTTTTCATGAAGTTCTAAATATTCTGGACTTCCCATTGTGAATTCTGCTCTGATGCATTATTTATTTAGAAGTGTGTTTGCTAGCTTCTAATCATATCAAATTTGGAAGTGGAATACTCATACATTGTTATCAGAAGTACATTTGAGACTTATTAGGTGGTCAGTTTTAAAAATAAACCATTCAGGATTGAAAGAATATATATTTTCCAATTGTTCTCTGCATGGCTCTATACATGCTCATACTTGTCATTAACTATGTTGTTCAAATTCTCTATATCATTACATGTTTTTTGGTCTTTTTCATCTACAAGTTTTAAGAGAGGGTATATTGAATTTCCTACTATATTTGTATTTGTCAATAATTTTAGTAACTTGGTCAAATTTATCTGGATATAACTTAAAATTTTTATTTGGCTACATACCAGTTTCAGGTTTATTATATTCTATTGACAAAAATCTATTTTATCATGTATCACTATTACTACATTATGTTCTTTATTTTAATTTTCTTGGTTTTTTTGTTTTTTTCCATTGTTTTGTTTTCAACATTTCTATGTTCTAGGTGTATCAATGGTTTAAAAAATTATATTTATATCTATATCTATACATACACACACAAATACACATGCCCAGCTGAAAAATTATGTTTAATAATAGTGTAGTTGAGTATGGAATTACAGAAAAATGATCATTTTCTTTCATCACGTTGAAGGTTTATCTTCTGATCTATACTGTTGCTGATGAATTAATATTCTTTTTAGGTATTCTGTCTAATTTTGTTTGGATGCTTTTAAGATTCTCTTTTTCTTTGTTCTTTAGTTTCACTATAAAATGGCTTAGTGCAAATTTACTTTTGTATATTCTGCTTGGAACTCTTGCTTCTTAAATCTGAAGAACTTCTTGTCCGTTATCCTTTTAAATATTTTTTTTCTTCCTTGTTTTATCTATTCTCTTTTTTTGAAACTCCTTTTAGACTTATTTGGAATTCTCATTTTGTATTAGTCAGGCTTCTCCAGAAAACCAAAACCAATGGGAGATTTTATAAATAAATGAAGAGAGAGAGAGAGAGAGAAAGAGAGAGAGAGAGAGAGAGACTTTAAGAAATTGTCCCACACCAGTGTGGGGCCTGGTAAGTCTGAAACTTGCAGGGCAGGCCAGCACTCTAGAAAGTCCAGCAGGAACTGATGTTGCGGTTATAAATCCAAAGGCAGCCCAAAAGCAGAATTCCTTTATATTTGGGGGGCTTCAGTGTTTCTCTCATGGCCTCGAGTGAGTGGATGATGCCCAACCATATTATAGAGGATCATCTGTTTTATTCAGAAGTCTACTGCTTTGAATATGAATCATGTCTAAAACATACCTTCACTGCAACATCTGGACTGGTGTTTAACCAGGCAATTGGACATTATAGCCTAGCCATGTTGACTCCATAAAATTAACCATCGCGCATTCTATATTTTATAGTATAGAAATATTAATCCTCAATTAGATTTTAATATTTACTATCTCTTTGTTTTGATTTGCTACATTCTAGGTGATACAATTTCCAGTTCATTAATTCTACCCTCAACTGTGTCTAATCTGTAGTTCAATCCATGCACCAATTTTTTAAATTGTAGCGGCTATAATTTTTATCTCAAGAAATTGTAATTGTTATTTTTTCAAATAAACATCTTTGTATTATGATTTCTATTCTTCCTTTTACATCATTATAATCAATTAAAATATTTATAATTTTTTGATTGCTACATTACCTCTTTCTTATTATGAATTATTTAATTTGGTGAGATCTTGAGTTCAATTTTTCATAGCAAACTTTTTTTTTTTTCCACTCAGGCTTGGCTAGGTGGCAAGCTTTAGTGTTGCTTTTAGGGATGGTTAACAGACACTTCATAGACCCCTTTTCATAGAGATCAGACTGTTTTAAGTCCCAGCATTATTCAGTAGTGACTTTTCCTGTAAAGACTAACTTCACATGGGTACCCTATAGACCATACACCTCTTTTCAGATATGAGTATTTCTAGTCATGTCATGGCATCAGCTCAAGTTACCTTGAGGCTGTGAGTGTCCTCTTTATTTCTCTGACCTGAAAATTTGCATTTCTTTCTTTTGATTCATCTATTCATTAATCTTAAAATTTGGTTGTAACTGAACTATTTGTATGGGCAAAATAGGTGAGTCATGTCTTAGCAGCTGCTATTATTTACAAAAGCAAAAAGGGTGATAAATTTTAGTTGACAAAAAGCCCAATATCGGTCAATAATATTTGTTGACCCTTTTTAAACAAATTGCCTCCTTGAGAGAAGAGAAAAAGTCTTATTTTTCTTTCTGTCATCAATACTAGCACATCAATTGGAACAGTAAGTACGTGCTGCATGAATGAATGGTAATAATAACAAAAGAGAAAATGCTGACATGACAGTATATATTTCACAGGAAAATACAGTCTGACAAAGGTAATAAAGGTGGTTCTCAGACCCCTAAAGAGTTGTCAAATGTAAGATGTATTAGGACTTTCTGTGTGGTCAAGTGAGCAGAATCATATCCATTTGGTCAAAGGTATAGGCAAGTCAATTTGGGCCTTAAAAAGACATTTCTCACAATTTTTACTATATAAAAATGGAATGGTCAGCTCCTGTTGAAACGCTACTTATTAGAAGTTTTGTTGGTCATATGAATCACAAAAGCATTTGAGCAAGATGACTTTTATGGATCCGACCAAACTGGAGATTCTAAGTTTTCATGGTTAAGAAGGGTCAAGTTTGATCATTATCTTCCTTAATTTTAATACAACTTAAGGTTCCCTTTATTTATTTTTATTATTAATTAATTAATTAATTAACATTTTGGCAGCTGGCCAGTACAGGGATCTGAACTCTTGACCCTGGCATTAACACCATGCTCTGTTGAAATTGCAGTCAACTTGACAGCTAATGTTTTTGTACACATACCTAAATGCTAAACTTGATGTATGTCCTTACTGTCTTCTTTTCTGAGGTTTGTACCATTATTCTACATTCCTGGAAACTTAAAATTCCAAGTCTGCTATTCAGTGTGTTATATGCTCACCCACATTTCTGTTGCATACCCCAATCTCTGTGTTTTATATTCTCATATAATCCATTGATAGAAACATTAGTCTTAATAAAATGCCTTAAGACATTTCCTCCTGGTGAACTCAGCTTTATTAAAATTCTATCATTTTTCTCTATTCTGTCACCAATGGTGACAGGCTAGGGCTCACTGACCTTCAAACCCGTTGTACAAACTTGGCTGCAGACCCCTTTTTGGGCTGGGTCACAGACCCTTCAAACCCACTCCATGTAGAGTGGGTCACAGACCCCTTGTGTGCTACGCAGACTGGGTCACAGACCCCTTATATGCAGGTCATGAGCTAGGTAATTGGAAAAAGATCCAGGGAGCCATGGGCTCAGCTCCAGTCCCCTCAGCAGCAGCAGTCGTAGCCCCCTGATGGCCTCCTGGGGGGGCTGGTGTCCCCAGTGGCACTGTGGGTCAGAGCTGTTTGTCCTTTATACTTGTCAGATAACGCAGGAACACCTGGGTGCTCACGCATATTTACATCAGACAACAACCAAGGAACACCTGGGCGCATGTGTGCAACTAACATATTTACGTTAAACAGACTAGGTCATGCTCAGCAAGATTCTGAACATCTGAGGGAGCCTGACCATCTGTTTTCATTTACCTTACAAATGGTATCAGGTATCATGGCATATATTCTCCAATATTTTGCTAACATTCATCTATGCTACATATATACCATTCATCTAATCAATAGTCTTGTAAGTTGGTCGGAAAATCACAAGTGCAGTCCTACATAATTTTTTGTGAGTCTGTCTTAGCTCATAGTGATCACCACCTTCTTTTCTCACAACCAAATTAGCAAATTTTTCAAGAGTTGGTAAGAAGTCTTATATTAAATGGTTTGGGCATCCATCTCATTAGTCTTTAAAAAATCACAGCCTACTTTTCCAATCTTTAGTCTTCTGGTCCATTATCCCTGATTTTTCAAAAATCCCAAATGAGTCATTGATATTTATCAGCAGGCACTGGAGCATATTTCACCTGGCCAAGGTCAGGTGAACTCAAGTTAGTCAGGTGCTCTATTTCTATGTACTTTGAGCTTCGTCTTTTTCTTCTTTACCCAGACGACAATTTCAAAACAGGAAAAAAGTGTTTTATTATTTTTCCTTTTTTTTGTCTAAGCCTAATTCTTCTTTATTCTTTCACTTAATTTGAATAAAACTAATATATAAATTTTTTGTCCTTAGTAATTTTTTTCAGAGTTCACCTAATTCTAGTTCCAAACACTATTCAGAAGGTTTATGCCATTTTTCAATATGTTTTCCTTCATCATTTCTAATCCTTGGTATTTTTTTTTTTAATAAAAATGTATGCTTCTTCCATTCATGAAGAATGGGGCCTAGTTTGCATTTGTACTCTCAGAGCTTGGTTAAAAAAACACAACAACAACAAAGAACAGGGAATTGAGTTTGATTTATTTACACAAATCAATCACTTAGCTAATGTCCTTTTTAGATGTTATTGGGAGTTACTCGGCAGACTTGGATTAATGCTTAAATAATATCACACAGGTGATTCCTGCTCACCTTCTCTGGATTATGATGACTAGTGAAGAGCTCAAGTTAGTAGAGTGACCAGTGATGCAAGAAATTTACATGTTCTCCTGTATTTTAAAGAAACACCCCACGTGTTGCTACAACGTAAAAGACCTTGATCATATTACCTTTATAGTCATACCCAATTCCAAATAAAAAGAGTTGTTTGGGGCACAAACCAGTGATCAAGAAGTAGATATTGAGCCCTTAATAAGTTCAAGGCTGTTTCAAGCCCTGTGTGAAATTCGTGATTACAGAAGCCCTAGTGAGTTAATGACACCAGAAACTTTGATAAGCCATCAACATCTTTGTTCCATGTAACCTCAAAGACTAAATTTACTTGCCTTTTAAAATGCATCTGTCAGAATAATCTAACTTGAGATTGGTAATCAGAGAGGAGTCTATTCCAGATTCAGAATAAATGAATAACAATATTGGACAATAGTCCCTGCTACATTTCCAAAGAATGTCAGTAGTTTGCATGCAGCAAACTGCTGATTTTGGACAACAGCACCTACTCTCTGCTATCTGCAATCACGGAAGTCAAGAGAAAATGGCACAGTCTATGAAAAGACTAGTTATAATAGGAGGCCTACTGCTATGCTGGGGTACACCCCAGAGCAAATGATTGAATAAGATCATCTATTCAGCCCTTAATGAGCTGTTGTTAGTGCTCCGTTCAACCTTCCACTAGTCACCAATTATGTTTACAGTTAGCAGTTTGAGTACATATTTATTTCTCTAGAGAGTGGGTTCATGTGCAGAATTGTGGTGAACAGATCACAGTATGGCCCTCATGCCCTCAATATACAGACTCCAGGAGACTCTGAGGTATAGTTAGATTTTCACTAGAAGAAAGGGGCAAGAAAAGGGAAAGGGAAAACAGTAAAGAGAAAGGGGCTGGAAAGCAGGGTAGGGTAGGAGTGGAGAGTGTGTACTGCCTTTGCTGTCCCTAACAGGAAATTACAACAAATCCAGAGGCTTGTCCTGTGACTAAAGAAGCATTTGTTCCCGACCATTAAACCTGGCTTGCTCACCAGAAGGATTTTACAGTCCCTTTGACCATGCTGAAAATTTGAGGATGGAGATAATCCCTTTCACTCCTGTTTTTGTTGGTCTGCAAAACTGTTTGAGAGATTGAACCTTGGGCATTTGTCAGCGAGGTCTAATGCACGTTTTGCTCTCTTTCAATCAGTATTCAGCAGATTTCAGATCTATAAAAATACTACTTAGTCGTTGCCTATTTTCTGATCTATGGGGGCTGGGCAGCTCAGCGTTATCTGAGAGGTGCCAGCTGTTGCTATTACAAACAGCTTTCAGTGGTTCATTTATCTGCATATGGTACTGTTATGCAGCAAGATCTCAGGGAAGGAGACCTTGTTGTAATGGTGATGCACTTCTTTTTTGATGGAGCTCTTGAATAAATATTCTTTTTTTTTTTTAAAGGCTTTCTGAGTGACTGAAAGCATTTCTTATACACACACTCACTTCAGTAGCTGAGAGAGATATGAAAACCCCTTGCATGTCCACACCCCTACTGAAAATATATATATTGTTGAAACAGCAAATATCTTTCTAACTATGGCATTCAATATTACTCAGGGTATGTAAGTAAAAAGCAATAATTGCATTCATTAATCTGACTGCAATTAACATGTATAATCAAGGTGACATAAAATGTTGAACTAAATATACAAAACTCATTCAAAAGTATGTGGACTTCATTAAAGCCATTTAGTGTGCTTTAATTCATAAAGTACACTCTTCTGACCTCATGAGTATGTTAGAATTTCACACTCTTGCTTTTCCCAGTAGGGGCCTGAGTTTAGTCATCACTTTCATTTTAACTAACACAAGAAATTAAGGCCTAAAGTTTAAGTCAACAAATTATTTTTGTTTTAATTCTTAAAGTATAAATAGATCTCTAATTCATAAAATACCTAATATTCTCCCCTATGGTGGAATCTACCTATTGTTTGATAACTGACTGTAACCTCTGTACCTGTTGATTTAAACACCCTTACATATTTGATTTAAAGAAACTTTTAAAAGCCTCCTAATAGGGAGTTACTTTTTAGCATGACTATTGCTATAGGTCAAATGTGTCCCCCAAAAGTTCATGTATTGGAAACTTAATCTCTATTGTAATAGTGTTACAAGGGTGGGAAATCCAATTATAGTATTTGAAAGGTGAGGCCTTTAAGAGGTGATTGGATCTTGAGGATGGTGTCCTGGTGAATGGACTGATAAATTCATGGAGTAATGGGCATAGTTCTGATGGCTTTAAAGGGAGAGCAAGTGAGAAGTTTAGCTTTCTCTTGCTCAGCTCATTCTTGCCATGTGACACCCTGCTGGCCAAGGGACCCCGCAGAGAGTTTCCACTAAGAAGGCCCTTACCAAATGTGCCCCCTGGACTGTGGACTTCCCAGCCTCCGAACTGTAAGAAATAAATTTTATTTCCATATAAATTTCCTAGTTTTAGCTATCCTGTTATAAGCAACAGAAATGAACTAATACAACTATTGTGGCATTTTTATTATGAATGTATGCTTTAGATGAAATAATTAAAATATTCAGTACATGGTAGCAGTAAGAAAAGTAAAAATGGTGTTTCTATTATCAATAACAAAAAAAGACTGGCTAAAGAAAAGTTAGAGATGAAGAAAAAGGGTTGAAGACTGAATGGGGCTAAGGGCCAAGAAAAGGAATTTGATAATAAATAATTCATAGTAATAGAAGTCAGAATTATCAAGGATGAAACAAGACATATAGCTATCTACCTAAACAGCTGGAAATGCCCTAAGAAAAAGGATAAGAAGTTTTAATTTGACCCACAAGTGTTAGAAGCAAGTTTTAAAATGTTTAAAAAAAAATGAGGGTGTCATGGTATAATAAAAACCACAAATCTGGAGAGAAGAGAAAACCTGCTGAATAGGTAAAAATCTAAATTGTAAAATAAACAAAAGTAATTTTGCTACTTTAGCATATGTAAAGTAAACTATTTTTGGCTAATAAAGTGTTTCTAGATAGTTTCTCACTGTGTCTGCTTTAAGGACTGGATGAGTCATTCCACAGAATCTCAAATGAAGGAAGGGACATAGCCACTGACTACTTCCATCCTTAACTAGTGATAAACATTCTTCTATAAAGAATGGCTTGCCACAGCTCATCTTAAACTCTATTATTTTAAAATCCTTCCTTACATTAAGCAACTGTAGATCCCAAGGATACAGAGCTGAAATTCAAAGTAAATGGTATCAAGAATCTTACAATTTAATGAGGAAGACGGAAAAGTAATAGTAGAATTTACAAATGCTGCATTAGATGGTGAGAGAAATATGCCCAAGGTATTGGTGGGTTACAAAAGGGGGGCATTTCCTTATCTCCGTCTGAGTAGTAGTGGAGAGGACCCAGTAAGAAGGAACTTCCTGGGGATGGTAACATGTGAGCTGAGTTTTTAAGGATGTGTAGGGGTTAACACAGCACAAAAAGCAGGAGTAGGTATTTCAAGCAAAGGAAAAAATATATTGCATTCAGAAGCCTAGAGACTTGAGGGAAATTGTTGTGGTTAAGGGCCATAGATAATTCAATATACGTCTAAATAGGTAAGCCAGCTCTCTCCTTTTCTTCTTTAAATACTTCTTTTCTTTAATACAAAAATATTTATTATGCCTCCTCTGTGCATTAGTTCAGTCTCTTCCCCCAACTTGCTTACCTTACACTTGGGGTTGGGGAAGGGTGAGGGAGGGGCAGGGAAATCTGACTGTGCTATTGAACCCCCTGTGGATACCCCAGGCACTTGACCAACTCTCCCATAAAGGAGCAGGTACCTCAACTCTCTGTCACTTGTTCATTGTAGTATAATCCAGAGAACTTCCTTCGCCTCACCACTCCCCAAACTCAGCTGGCCTCTTGCTTCTAGATACGTGGAGGGGGTTGAACAGGTGCATGCTCCTTTTCTAAGTGAGGCACCCAAAAGTGACACCAGACTCTACCCACAATCAGACCAGCAGTTGGTTTGGGAACAAAAGAATAAGAATTCACTTATATTTCTATGCAATGGGTTTTTTTTGATTGATTTGTTTTTTTCCTTTTTAGTTTATCATACCTCTCTGGACTTGACCTCAGACCTACCTAACTTATCTCTCACCTCCAGTTTAAGCATATTCTTCAACTTTATTCTTCCTCACCAGGTTCGTTTAATTCCTGTCCTTGATCAGATCTGACAAACTCTTCAGGCAAAAGTTATTTTTAATTTTATAATGTTTTAAAATTTCTAAATGCCAAGACATTTGTGGGCTTATTCTCATTCTCTAGACTTGCAATGTGCTATTACTAATAGGGCATACTTATTGGTCCGGACTCACTATGTGCCAGGCACCCTGGTAGGTGCTTTACATGTATAAATTCATTAATGCCTAATAATCACCCTATAACTTATCTGCATATGGTACCCACAGTCTAAGATGTAAACATTAATTTTAAAAGCAAGAAATGTGCAGAAGGTCACAGCTAGTAAATGGTGGAGCTGATGTGTCCATCTATCCAGGCAATCTGGCTTCAGAGCCTGCCCTCTTATGCATGACACTACACTGCCTCAATCACTTTGCTATATTATGCCTCAGTTGTACTAAACTACACTTGCATAATTTAGAAAGGCTATTGATCGGGTCTCCACTTAGGTCCTTTATTGTAACAATTAATTGATCAACAAATATTGAATGAGAAACATCTATGTGACAGGCTCACTGTTTTAGGCATCCAGACACAATAATAGAAATCATATGGTTGGTGGTCTTATGTAGATTTAAATCTAATGGTAGTAATTAAAATGATAGAAGATCATGTGAGTTGGAACCTGTAGGCAATCCAGAGATCAAGTCCCACATATTCATTTAACAAAACAGGAAAATAAAACCCCAAATAAAATTTGTTGTAAAATGTATATGAACTACTTATCTAAAGTTATAAACATATCACTAGAAAAGTGAAGACTAAACCCCAGTCTCTGTATTCCATTCCACTGGTCTCATTACTTAAATACTATGAAGAACATAAGCAATGTCTTTATATAAATAAGTATGGTCTTAGCTCTACAAATAAATTAATTAATTAATATTTAGAAGTAGATTATAAATGAATTTGCCAAAATATTATCAGTGTTTACTTTTCCATGATATTATGGACAATTTTTTTAAACTATCTTTTATACTTTAAAAAGGATCTATATTAAGGTTATATTAGTAGTCAGAAAAAATGTTGAAACTGAAAAAAGAATTCTTTCTTAAAACAAACAAGTAAACAAACAACTTAATGATTAGACCACTCTATGCACTGCTGCAATTCCCTGGAGTCTGATTTCATGCTCTGCTTAAGTTCCTCCAAAGCTGAAGCCCCTGTTATCTTTTGGTGCACCCCAGACCATCTGAGAGCTGCAAAGGGATTTCTCAGACTGTACCTATCTGATTTAGCTAATGACTCAACCTGACTGTAGGAAAATGATAGTGATTCCATATTTAGGAATTCAGCTCTACAGGGTTTCTCTTGAATAATGGCTCTAAATTATGCCACATGCTACGGAGAGCTTGCTTTTTCATAAGAAAGGATGACTTATCAAACTGTGCTATCTGTTTAGTAAATTGACTAGGCAAAAGAACTCAGCAAGGATGAAAATAGCTGTGATGCTGGAGAGACCACACACATCTCCCAATAATGATTCTACTGATTAAGGAGAAAGAATAAGATCAACCTGGAACCCCCAAATTGTCCCATTTTCTTAACACTACAGTCCATTTCCCAAATTCAGTGCAGCAGTGTATATAATTTTTTGGGTTTTTTGTATAGAATGATGATTGTACATACAATTAATAGTGGATTTAATTCAGAACAATAAGAACTTTTATAGGATGGGAACCATAATGTGTTTACAAATTCATAGAAAACTATGGGTGTGCTGTCATATTATTTAAAGGAGAATTAACATTGGGTCAATTAGATTTTTTATCTCACCTTTTCTTTGGGCTGAGAACTAGTTACAGAGACCAAAGGGCACATGCCCTCGAAACCTCTTAATTCAATCTTATGAAATTTCTTTAAAAATAGTTTTAACTCATTGGTTTTAACAAAAACCTGGCCTAAATTATCCACAAACTCATTCGTTACCTTGGCTAATGAGATTTAGTAGATTTGCTATGTAAATAAGAGAAAAAAAAACAAGATAAAGTTTGTATAAAATTGTTGTAAAAACTTTGATTTTAGAGCATCAAAACCAATCAAACAACTAGAGCTCTAGTGAACTAAGCATTCTAAATCTGTGTTCACTTAGTAAAAAAAAAATGGACACATCTCCCAAAATAACTCATATGAAATAACCTGTAAAAATGACCTGTAACATGAGCAGCCTAAGGGTTTTCTTGAGCCTACATACCTCATAAAGTGGTTGTGAAGATTAACAGAGTCATTGCAAGTAAGCCACTTACCTGCTGTTTGATTATATATTTTCAGACAATAAAGCAATATGCCAAAAGAAATGTGATTCAGAGTGATAACGATGATGATTACTGTCAGGATAATTATCAATCACAAATATATATTGGCCTACCTTGAGAAACTACAAGACAAAGATTCAATTATGCTTGTTATGTTACTTGGTATATTATGTACCTTGACTAATTTAGAAAGACATTTTTAATAACAAAGCTTAGAACACAAAGGATATGCTCATAAACTTTATCTTAAGTAACCCATTCACTGGCAAAATCAGTTGACTGTAGTTTAATATGTGCTCTTAAAATTCATTCTTCACAATTAGTTAAAATGATCTTTTCAAAACTCATATGGAATCTTCTCACCCACTGATTAAACAGTTCATAGCTGCCAACTGGCCTTAGGTTAATGACATAAGACTTTACCGGGTTCCACAAAGCCCTGCCTGGTCTGGAACCTAAGCTCTTCTTCAGTCTCACCTAATGGCGTCCTCTGCCTCCCCTCCATACTCACCGGGCTCCTTCAGCTCCTTAAACCTACTTTGCTCCCTCCTTCTTCAAGGCCTCACACCTGTCTTTCCTCCATCCCTCCTCATTCTACTTAGTTTATCAACATCTTCAAAGAGGTCTCCAAAGTAGGGTGTGTGCACCCTTTGAGGAATGCAAGACAGTCTTTTGGGGACTAGGAAGAAAAAAAAATAGAGCTTTCATTTCTACTTACTTTTTTCCTAAACTTAAAAGTAAGTAATGTTCTAAAAACATTAAAATATCCATCATTAGGAGTACATTACAGGCAATTAATACGCAAATGTATGCATATTTGGAGAATATTGCGCAAAAAGTGTTTGTAGTCCACTCTATCAGAGCTCAACTCACCTGTCACTTTTCCATGAATGCTTTACTTTATCAATCAGACTAAGGCAAAAACTTGTCCTGTAGACCCTCATAGTACCATACACTTCTGTGAAACATTATGGTAGGCATAACTTTACATTTATTTCTGAGACTATTTAGGCAAGGTTTGTTCCCATTCAGTAGATTCTCTCATGAGGACAGGCACTGAGGTCTATTCTTGATCACATTTTTCCTTCATAATACCTAGCATGTTGCCTGACTTGATAGATATTTGATGACTGTAGAGATATATACATGTGTGTGTATTTGAAACACATATACATACACACACATATACATATATAAATTAGCCAAGATCAAAGCTCTCCAAATAGAGAACTGCATTTTTTTCTCCTCTACTTGTAGCCCATTCTCCATTTCTCTAGCACCTTTTTCATTGATTTCAGTCGACTATCTTTATGTCATATGTTTACTTGCTACAGACTTGTCAGGACAAAGCTCAAATATCAGCTGGGTCCATGACGCCCACAGTAATTGCAAAACTGTTTGCTGTAAAACAGATTAAGAGGCCCTACTCAGCAAGCTGTGAGCCAAGCTCTTCCCTGGTGGCTTCAGGAGCATGTGGCAGGGCTCTGTAATGTGATGGATAACATATGAAGTACACAGGGCTGCCCATATGCTGCAGCAATTTTCCTGTATAGGACATGCTCTTTGGACTTAATAATGGTGATTTAGGACACTGGTGAAAATTCCAGTTTTCTTTAGGCCTCACTCAGAGTCCCCAGGCAAGGGGGTGGCAAACCTATAATCTCACATTGCAGGGAAGAAAATGAAAGCAAGGAAAAGAGACCTCCAGGACTGTCTTGTATTACAACTGATCAAATTAGTTTGTACTACCTGTCACAGAAAGGAGCAGATGTCACTGCTGAAATCCTGAAAGTTGAGGAAAAGAATGCAGAAGGTCACATAAAACGCTTCCAATTTGGGGTGGGGTCAGAGGAAGGAATGCTGATTATCCCTATTTCCCTATTTGAACACTTATAGGTACATAAGGAAGTGTGATGGGATGAGGATATTACTACTAAATATTATGAAATAAGTCAGGCCTCACTGATAGTGAAAAAATGGTTCAGAGTGCTACATCTTAAGACAATACAAGCAAACTAGAAACTTTTTGGAAGAGAGAGACTAGTATGAAGAGAAGATACAACAAAATAGCTAACAGAATGTTTACCAAAAAAAAAAAAAGCAAGTCAGGCTCTGGAGGAATGTGATCAGTGTCTCAAGTGGAAAAATGTGTGTGAAAGGATTTCAGATGGAGAATTAGACGTTCACCGGGACCTGTGAACTGATGCTTCAAAGATACATTCAACTGCATATAAAGAAGGATATTCTTAGGACCCTATGATGACTGGACACGCAGCCTTCGGAAGGAGGTGAAATGTGGCCACAGAAGGGGATCAACCATAGACCAGATTAGTGGTTTCCAAATTTTCTGGATTACCAGAATCACCTGGGGAATTTTGTGACCATGCCCAAACTTAAGACACAAGGTGATTCTAATGACTAGGCAAGCTGTGAAACCCCAGGGCTAGATGCTAATTCTGTGGTGGTATAAACATACAGCAAGCAGGAAGGGGAAGATGATTTCTTTTTTCCCCATTTTTAAGTGTTTCTTTTAATTTTTTTTTTTCTTAAGAGTTCCTTCATCCTTGAAATTGAGTCTACCTGTCTTTATAACTTACAGTGAGAGTAATAATCAAAGAACTGACCAAAGGAAGAGGAGCATCACTGAAATTCTGGAGAGCTTCATGATTTATGAGGTTTTCAGCGGAAATCTTAGTTTTCTCTGGTGCTTCTATGGTCAAGACTTTATTCTCTGGTTATGTTTGCTAATGCCACAGTCATTGGCAATAAGGAGAGAAAGTTTCTTGCTAGTCATTTCAACCAAACCATTTAGTAATTACTCTCCTGATGGCAAGTACTTTATGACCCCAATAACATGTGGGGAAAACATATCTCAAAGAAAAAAAATAAAAACAGACAAAATAACAAAATAGAAATAAGCAAGAGAAGAACTATTTTGAATAAAATATACTTGGCAACATTTTGGGGACTTGTACATGAATATGTAATGGATGTGAGAACATACTCTATGAAGCTCTCTCAAACTTCACTGCACATCAAAAACATTTGAGAAGTTTGTTAACATGCTTATTTTAAGGCCACATCCCAGAAATTCTGATTTTGTAGGTCTGGAATAAAGTCAGAAATCGGTTTTTAATAGGCAGAAAGAGCAATTCCACAAGCTAAATTTAGAGAAATCATACTTTCCAGTGCTCTCCAACAGAACTCTTTGCAATGGTGGAAATGCTCTACAGCGCATATGTAGTGTCCAATAAGGTTGTCCCTAGCCAAACATGGCTACTGAGTACTTGAAAAGGAGCTAGTGCAAGTGAGAAACTGAATTTTTTTTCAGTTAGTTTTAATTATTTTAAATTTAGTTACATGTGGCTGTCATATTAGAGAGTTCAGCTTTATAATATACTTTGTTTTGGGATGAAGAACATGCAGAGTTGTTTTATTTTTTACATTGTACCCACCACAGTGAGGAAGCAAGAGATACTATGCATATTTACATCAGAATAGCACAAAATAATATTTTCTGCTGAATATTTCTCTCTAATCCATGAGTCCATACAACAGAATGGTTTTACATTAGTATTCAGAATTATCGCAGTAAATACTTCTATTCCTGTCCCAATCTGTAAATATTGAGTAATGCTGTGGTCATAAGGTGAACTAAATGGTCCATCTGTGGTTAACTCGATTTATTTGTAGTTATAATGACTGAAAACTGAACAGTAGACTCACCATTAGATCATGTGGCAATCTTACCAGTTATCTTCATGACCATTCTGCCTGTGGCTGATCAGGTCCGGTGCATAAGCCTGGGCTAGGTATTAGAAATGGCTACACCATGGGCTACAAGAGCTCCCCAAATCTATCAGCCTTTCTGTCCTAAGCAAACACTAGGAATGCTGACTACCAGGAGAGCCACAACAGGAGAAATTGTGATTCCAAACTGTCTCATGGGTAGGTAGGCTCAGTACCAAGAAATACTCTAAATCAAAGAGCATCAGCATGTAGTACCATGCACCCAAAAGAGATGGCACAGCAGTTCCCCTTCAAAAAGTAGTTTAATTCTTATGTCAGGCTTAGCAGGGATGTGAAGCCTTATCTCTATTGTACCTGTTGTGAGAAATATTTTGACAGAAAAGCTATAAAATACACACACACTCACAAACACATACACACAGACTAAACAGAGACTGGCAGGCAAGGGTGGGGAATAGTAGATTTGGATGAAGGAATGAGAGTGCCTAATCATGTCAAAATAACTCACCCCCAAGCAGAAAAGAAAATGAAAGGGAAGTAGGGCAGAAAAGAAAGAACATTAATGGACTGGCTGCCTCGTTTGCCCCTAGAGACAAAGGTTCTTTCTGCACATTCACATTAGCATATGAAAATGAATTCAAGTGGCAGTCTATAATAAATTATTTCTCTTCTAACTAAAATCTTAGAGAATTATTTTTAGGAACTCTGTGATTAGCAGTACACGTCTTGTGCATAGTTTGGTATTGATGATATTGCATGACCTGGTACAGCGTGCTGAAGTTGCCTGGTTCCTGGGAGAACCTCCCCTGGAAAATTGGTCCTGGCCAGAAAACAGGGAGAGGCATGGATTCTCAAGCCAACACCTCTCGATCTTTCTCTGATGATGTTAAAATATAGTGAGGGCTCAGTTAGTTCATAAATTTATTCTTTAAGACTAATCTTGTATTAAAAGTTGGTAAATCATTCCCTATTATAGTGTTTCATAAAGTTGTCCTCTACATGGCATGTCTCAATTTACAAACTTTTGCAGGTTCAACTTTTTGTTTGTCACAATTTTATAGATGCAAAAATAGAAGCTCCTATTTCTAGTCATATGATAAGGTGGTGATAGATTTGGGATTATAATCTTGGCTTTTCTAATGCCTAATCCTAGGCACTTTTTACAGTGTCACACTACTCTGTAGCTTAATACCATGTTTCTAAAGAATTTCGCCGGGCTGGCCAGTTAACACAGTTGGATAGAGCATGGTGCTGATAACACTGCCTATCTAAAGAATTTAGCAAGAGAGGTTTACTGATTTCATTCAAAAAATAAATAAAAATATTGGCATTGCCTGGTTTGCATGTGTTACTTTGCACACATAACTCTGTCATCCTATCTATAGAGGTGCATATATGTGTGTGAGTGTGTGTGTGTATACATGTGAGGGGTCTTCAAAAAATTCATGGAAATATTTGTATTATCTTTTAATGCCATTTTCCATGAACTTTTTGAAGTACACTTGTGTGAGTTAGTGTGTGTGAGTGTGTGAGTGTGTGTGTGTGTGTACTTTGCACCCCAAGGCTATAATTTTGCTGGATGCCCCAGCCTTGGTAAATCTCTGTGACCTACAGTTCTGGAAGAAATTCTAGGCTTTGTTCTCCTCAAGGAGCTCCCTGGACAGGATCAATTATGGCTGCTATGGCTTGGACGTCAGCCTACATGTTCCCCTATCCCTGGACCTGTTGCTCACTGGCTCCACTAGGGACATAGGTGACTGGACATTTCTGGTTCTGTGGAAAAGGGAACAAGCTTGGGGGCGAGAAACAACAACAAAATGGAAAGTAAAGGAAAAGGAAGAGGAAGGCCACACATACACACTTTACAGTTTTTAAAATGCTTTCATATTTGGAAAAAAGAATCACATGTGCATCCCTGGGTGTTTCTGAGTTATTGCAACAGTTCATAGCTGAGGTTCAAGTTTGCTAGAAAAGGTTTCTAAGTATCACTGACTTTTGTTTTGTATTTTAATATTGTGCCTGCTAAATTCTCAGCTTGAGCTGAGTCCTTCAAATCAAGAATATGCCAAATATTTGTACAAATGCTGGATAACGGTGCTTTTAAACCCAACCATGCACTGTGGTTTGTAAATCCCGGTCCTATTTACTGACTCAAAATGCAGTTAACAAGAGGCATCTGGTTTCCACAGTCAGGTTATATAACACCCACCAATGCCCTATTAGGATAGAGTAACAAACAGAGTCTGCTTAAAACCTTTAAAATTCTAGCCCATTCTCCTTCCCTTTCATTCCTGACTCTATCCTGTAAGAGTTGTGTGAAATACTAAATAGAATGAGTGAGGGCAAATAAAGGTTTTGAGGTGTAGATCTGGGTGTGGAGATTTTTTTTTTTTTTTTTAAGTAATCTTGTCTCATTTGAAACCAACATGGGGTCACTAATTTGACTAATACATGTGAAGTGCCTTTATGTTTAAGATCGTCTCATCACTTCAACTACTTTTGAAGGTATAAGCATGAACATGACGCATTCTCTACTTTCCAGGGTCGCTTAACTTAGTGAGGGTGATAACCAGGGAACTGTGGCAGTGCCAAGTACATGATGTTAGGGGAGCAGAAAGGAACTGTCTCTAACTAGTACTGAGGTATCAGGGAAGGCCTCCTGTAGGAAGAGAACTAATCCTGTCTATTACTTACAAGCTAGATGACCTTTATCAGGCTATCTGCCTCTCTGAGCCTTGTAATTTTTTAAAAGGCCCCATGTAGCTCTAAGATTCCAGGGATATTAGATGTAAACATTCCCCGAATCTACCCTCCCTACAATGATCATTCAGTGCTTTGTCCAGGCATAAAGTTGGCATGTCTGATCAGGGAATGGTCCTAGGTTGAAATTCTTCACATCCAATATGGAAGCCAGGTCCAGCATCCTTCACATTCTGGCTGGGGGCAGGGGCTGGTCCCAGATGCACGGGCCTGGCTTGCCTGAAGCCACTGCTGACCTCTCCCCAGCAGTGCCCAGCTCCACACTGCAGTCATGACCCATCATTGCGGCTTTCTCCTCTTGTGTTAAATCAATAGTTTATGACATGTACAAGGGAAAGCTGTAAATTTAATTTTGTCCCCTGCAGTGAGATTCCTATCTTGTTTGTGAGCAACATAATGAATGTGTTTGCCCTCCAGACCCCCCACCCAGTGAAGCAATAGGAGGATAAAGAAAGAGAAAATAACAAGGCACAATTAAGTAGACGGATTAAAACTAGGTTAATCAGAAGCTCAGTTAAAGACAGGCAGATGCCTTTTGTATATATGTTTCAGACATTCACTAAAGAGGAGATAATAATTAAGGAAAATTTGGGCTCTATCTGTGCCTTGGAAATTAAGGTTGGTTTAGATAGGTTGTTTTTAATTATGAGGGAAATGTGACCAGAGCAAGCTGGTCTTAATGGGCTGACTCTTCTCTACCACACGGACCTCATCTGCTGTCACTCACCTCCCTTGACTTGATTCTGCAAACATGCCAAGTTCCTTATCACCAGGGGCCTGCACTGCTGATCCCTGGAATGTCTTCCTCTGGCCCTATGCATGATTAACTTCTGCTCATCTCTGAGTTCTCAGCTCCCTTTGCACCTTGCCCAGGCTCTCCCCATCCCTTTGGCCCTGTTACATAATCTTTAGAGCCCTTCATCATCTGAAAACATCTTGTGCGTATATATGCTTTTCCTTGTTTTCTGTTTCTCCCAATAGAAGGTAAGTTCGATACAAGAAACTCAAACAACTTAACAGCAAAAAAACAAGTAACCCAGTTAAAAAATGGGCAAAGGAAAAAAAAAATAGAAAAAAAATAAAATGGGCAAAGGAGCTGAATAGGCATTTCTCAAAGGAAGATATACGAATGGCTAACAGAAAACATATGAACGCTCAGCATCACTTAGCATCTGGGAAATGCAAATCAAAACCACTTTGAGATACCACCTCACTCCAGTTACGATGGCTAATATCCAAAAGACTGAGAATGATAAATGCTGGCAAAGATGCAGAGAAAAAGGAATCTTCCTACAGTGTTGGTGGGACTGCAAGATGGTGCAGCCTTTATGGAAAATGGTATGGAGGTTCCTCAAACAATTAGACAGATCTATCATATGATCCAGCTACTCCACTGCTGGGTATATATCCACAGGAATGCAAATCATCATGTCAAAGGGATACCTGTACTTCCATGTTTATTGCAGCACTATTTATAATAGCCAAGAGTTGGAACAAGCCTAAATGCCCATCATCGGATGAGTGGATAAGAAAACTGTGGTATATGTACACAATGGAATTCTACTCTGCTATAAAAAAAAAATGAAATACTACCATTTGCAGCAACATGGATGGACTTAGACAAAACTATATTAAGTGAAATAAGCCAGGCACAGAAAGAGAAATACTGCATGTTCTCTCTTATTTGTGGGAGCTAATAAAAATAAATAAATATATAAACAAATAAAGGGGGGGGGTGAAGAAGACACAACAATCACAATAATTCCATGAACATGTTAAGAGAAGTGAATAGATAATGATGTTAATGGGGGGTGGGGTAGAGGGAGGGAAGGAAAGGAAGAATTGGTAAAGGGACATGAAAATCAACTACATTGTATATTGATAAATTAAATTAAAAAAAGAAAAAATGTGTAGCAAGTATCTCATGGATATAATAGCAGCACCTGCCTCATAGCATTGGTCTACAGAGTAAATGAAATGTGATAATATGTGTAATACATGTGGCACAGTGTTTAAAATATAGTAAAAAGAAGAAAAAAATAGGTAAGTTCGGAAGGGGCAGGGAACCTATTTTATTTAGTACCAGTGACTACCATTGTACCTATCACATGTCAATGCTCAGTGAATGAATGAATGATATATTGAGGTAGTAGTAAATACTCAGGGGGAAAAAAACCTTTTAGCAATCTTCTGCTATTAGAACAATACCCCAATTTATTTCATCACAGCTGCCCTCAATATAGCACTTGCTACATGCCAGACACTATTCTAAGTGCTTTGCATACTAAATATTCAATCTTTACAAAAAATTCAGGAGGCAGATACTGTTATCATTTCTATATCCTATATGTGGAAACTGAGCCACAGAGACCCTCAGTGACTTTTGTATTCTTAAAGTTACAAGTGGCAGAACCAAAATTTGTACCCAAACAGTCTAGTTCCTAAATCTATGCTCTTAGGAGCTGTTCTGTACTGGCTCTCAATTCATAACATTTGCATAAGCAACTACAGGCACTCAGCACAAATAAAACAAGAACATCATATGGTGGTGTGTGTGTGTCTCTGTATGTATGTATGCATTTTTTCTAATTGCATTGGACCACGGGTTCCCAGAACACATAGTCATTGAACCAGAAAAAAATCTTGTATAGACTTATTCAGATTCCATCTGCAGAGTTCTGTGACCTGAAGTCACATCATCAGATGTATTCAGCTTAGAACTTAAGCAATTTATGCAGTTGTATTACACATGAATGAAGGCATATTTCTTCATAACATCCTGGGCTGGGAGGCTGTTACACAAATTTTCTCAAAAAACATAGAGAGAAAGACGCATATGTGTGCAAACACTATGAAGGTGAATTGAAATGAGAAAGGCTCCAGAATCTTTATGAAGAGTGTACAGCCTTTGCACCTGGTCCACATGTTTCTCTGTTCATCCATCCACCTATTGAATATCTGCTATGGGCCTATCACCGTGTGAGTGATGTAAGTAGAGGATGTAAGCAATGACCAAGGCAGACATTGCCCCTGGCCCCATGGAGATACAGTCTGGCATGTACTGTTCTCAATACTCCCTGACACTCTTCCCTACACACAGAGGCATTACATAAGTCCAATTCATAAACAGGGCAGGGAAAAATCCATGTGAGAGTGTGAAGACCAAAGGTAGAGCAGGAACAGGGGCACAGGTATCAGGAGGAGAAGCCTGGGCAATAGACGAAGAGACCATTAAGAGAAAAGGAGAAAGTGTGAAGCCAAGAGATGAAAGCAAGTGTCCTGTAGAAGGGTAGAATGAAAGAATGACAGCTTTGCTCCAACATACTAAGCAGTTTGAGCCAACATTCCTTGTATAAGTAGTACCATTCATGTTAAAGTATTTTCAAAAAGTATTTCAAGATATATTGGTGGAAATAAACGAGTTGTCCAAATGGTTGCTTTCCTAAGAAATGCAAAGAATTCCACCAGCCCATCATCACTGTGTTTGTTTTGGGAAGATACCCTGAGAGATTTTATTTCTCTACCGACCACTGGATCTGTCAGGTGTAAGAGATGATATCCCTGGAGGAGAGCTCTCTTTGTGCCACGGTGGGAGGCAGAAAGAAGGCTGCATTTCCCAAAAATCAAAGGACATTCATTTACATTTGAAACAAGAGAGAAAAAACACCGTCATATTGTCAGTTTTGTTCCAATCAATCCACCCCTCACTATGACTGCCAAGTTGTCCTTTGATAGAAATTCATCCCAAAGATGGGATATAAAATTTTAAATACATTATTTTGATGTTTACCTCCAAGAATACCCCCCAAAAGTCTTGTGGAGGAAGGTGTTTTCTTCTGCTTTTCCTCTGCATTTTCCCTGAGCATTTAATTTACTGAGTCCTGACACAGATTGATTGGAATACCCTTGGCTATGCAATATGTGTTTGCCTCCATGGTGTGAGCTGACAGGGTACAGGACAGCCTCAGTGGCCTGAACATCTCCCCCACTGATGCCTAAAATTCCACTATTAGTGATTAATGCTTAGGGGAAATCTAAGAGCCATTATGGATTAGATAATGTATTTTTAGATAACAGTTTCTTAATTTGATTACCAAAAAGCACAGTATGATTCATTATGTATTCTAAACACTAAATCTTACTCTTCTGTCTTACTGTTGCCCTTTTTGAAAATGGAAATTATTTTGGATGGGACAGAGATATAAGCCTTTAAAACTAATTTGTTGATCAAATAGCTTTACTCTATACACTTGAAAGTTAGGATAAGGCATATGAGAAAAAAAGAAAAGGCAAGGAACACCCAAACTGAAATTGCTTTCCCCCTAAACTGTCTTTAGTGAACCTAGCAGTGGAACAGTTATTCTTGAAGACCCACTTTTATTTTTGATCAAACAGACAGGCTTAGGCAAGGGCTGAGCACATGGGCTAAGGTATTTGCCATAGGTGAAGCTTCCGGAGCCTGTTTCCCTGCCTGCCTCCCATCATGATGGATGCGGCATGAACAGCACACAGCCCTCATGAGTGTACTCAGGGGTCTGGAGCCCAGCAATGCCAGCAGAGCAATCCCCATTCCTCACAGAAGCAGTTATCTCCATCTACGAGGAAGGCCCTCCAAAAATTAAATTCATTTTTATAACCTTCTTCATTTTAAAAGCGCATCCCACAAAGACAACTCTATTTCTTTAAACCTGTTCCATTCGTGTAGAATCAGAAGACTCATTGACGTTTTCAGCTGAAAAGATTTTAAAAATCTAATTTCTTCTTCTTCCCACTCATGCTGTTGATTACTGACTGTGGGTCTTGTGAAACCAGACTCATCCATTTTTAATTCCTACTATCAAGTATACTTTTAAAACAAATGGGCATGAGTGTAAGTAAAGCTTGTGCCTCTTGTTCCAGGCTGTAAACACCAATGGCAGGCACTGACAATTTTCTCGCCAAAGCCCACAGCTACTGATAATTAATGGACTTGAACCTCATCTATGAGAAATCATACGGCCAGCTCTCTTGATACTCATTTATCCATTTATTGTATTTGTCTGTGTGCTTTACCATAGTGTTTGGATTTTTAAGACACAAAAATTTTTCAAGTTCTATTTCTGTAAGTCAATGTAATAAAAGCATGTATATTGACTAGACATAACTAAATAAAATTCAAGTTATATATATTTTTTACCCACCTAAAAAGCAAAAAAAAAAAAAAAAAAAACCCAAAAAGTAACAAAAAAATCAAAATGCTAGCTATCGATTGCCTTGACTTGTATTATAAACCAATCAGAGGAGTCCAGTATTTTTGACCTGCACAATGAGGACATTTATTATCTCACATAATAAGAGGTGCTTAGGTTGGGCAGGCTGGAGGGTGGCGTGTCTTATAATTAGCTTTGCTTCTTTGTGGTTCCTGGCTCTTCCCTCCTCTCTGTGTTGGTGCAATCTTCAGACACAAGGAAATTCTCTGAGAAATCCCCAACAGATTTTTTTTTTTCCCTCATATCTCATGGACCAGGTTTGGGTTGTGTGCAGGTTAGCCTAGTGTTTAAGAGCATGGGAAATGGAATAAGATGGCTCATCTCAGCTCCAGCATTGCACCTCATAGCTGCTTAGCTCTGTGCAGTTACTCTATTTCTCTGCAGTTCAGATTTCTTATCTATAAAATGAAGGTCATAATACTACCTTCCTCATTGGATTGTTGTGATGATTATATGGGTTAATTCAAATCAGGTGCTTAAAACAGTACCTGGCACATAGTAAACATTTAATAAGTGTTTGACATCTTTAATTTTAAACCAATCACTGAGAAGGCAAATAGTACTACTATTAGTGGTTTAGATTAGTCAGAATATATTAGCTAGAGATAAGATCATATTTCATTGAATCATGTAGGAGGATGAAAACCTTGTGACAAAACTGAGTTATAGTAAGTAGGCAACCAAATCTGATCATTACACTCAAAATATTATTACTCTTACTACTGCTGCTATTATTTTAATAGTATCACTACATTACGTTTCTCTACAAATAAAATCAATTGACTGAACTGTAGGTGAGCTTTAAATAATGGTTTTATTTTTTGTCTATTAATCTGAGCTGGGAACATATTTTGGTCAACAAATATTTAGAAAAAATTTGCACAATCCATGATGTCACTGAAGTAGGATTTCATTTTAGCCTTAAGTCATCTCTGAGCCCAAAGGATCCAGGACTTCTGGACCCTTTGTCTTCTGAGGAACCATGCTGCATGAAGCCCCAGTCAAGTGAGATTCCAATAAAAGGGAACTATGAGAGTATATGAGAGTATATGAGTATAGGAGCAGGTGGAGAAGAGAGGACCAACTCCTAGAGAGGAGGGAAAGCAATCAGTTATGAATCTGCATCTCTTTGGAGTTCAACACAGTGACTACTGTGATTCTTCAAGAAATGACTGATGGATAAAGGGAAGAATGAGTGGGCATGCATTGATCCTTCAGGAGGTGAGCATCCATTCATTCAAAACTTTTTATTTACATATAATAAAATTAATTCTTTGGGTGTGCTGTTCTATTAGTTTTGACCAATACATACAGTCATGTAACCAGCAACATAATAAAGGCAGAAAAGTTTTATCACACCTTCCCCCAAATGTATGTAATAAATAGCAATTCAGCTTCTTCATTATGTCACCTAGTGGGCAGGTGTCTAGGCATAGGTTAGTGACTAAAGAAGATATACCTCTGACTATGCAGCAGTTTCAGCTGGTTGTTTATATGCTCACAATCTTCCATAATTTAACAGCAAAAGGGTTAAAAACATAGTAGGGAGATTGGTGAGAAGTAAAACTGGATATTTAACAATTTTATAATTTTAAGACTTTTCTTTCAAATTTTATTTGAAAGTTCTTAAGTTCTTTTAACCTAATTATCAGTGTCTGTGACTTCTACTAGAGGTAAGAATACCCACAGGAACTGAATACAAATATCTGGAATTTGTAACTGGGGCTTTCCAAACAACTGATATATATATATATATATATATATATTGCTTTAGCTTGTGATAGAGAATAGAAAATGCACTGAGGATAAAGGCAACTTCAAACCTAGATTTACGAGCATTTGAAAAGTCCCAAGGAAGATGGCAGCAATACTGTTGAGAGGATCTGGGATAGAAACGTAAGCACCGAGATGTTCTTAATTATTCTCTCAAGAAGGCTTGCTTCCAGAATCATTAGTGTTATTGATGTTGTGTGTCATGATTCAAGCTTTGCTCAATAACCTAAAAATAAGAATTAGTTTACTTATATTGGCATTGCTGAGTGAAGTGTTTCTTCCTCCTCTTAACATGACAGGAAACAGAACAAAGTCTCCACACCTACAAGGCTTACTGGGAAACAGGGAGAGAAATGATTAAAAGGAGAGAAAAGAGTCTACCGTCTCAAATAAAACACAAAGAATCAAACAAATTGTAAATAGTGCTATTCACTAAATTCTCAAAAGTCCTCAAATCTACTTATTTCAACATGCATGAATTTTATGTAACCTAAAAGAGTCCAGTTAGTGTTCTTGCTATGTTAAACGTTCTTTAATATTATAGGTACCTTGGTCCACACTGTAGTCTTAGCACAAAAATAGAGCTGGGGACAGAACTGGCATTTAATAAATAAACGATTATTTGGGTAATCCCACTATAAGTTTTTAAATTGCTTCTTCCAAACCTCAGTACCACAGAATGTGATATATGCTATGGCTTTTACAGTCCATCGATTAAACGCCTGAAAACTGATCAACTTGCAGATAACAAAGATCAAGTAAAACAACACTAATAGTAATTCAAGAATTTAAAGTCTGTGCCAAATGCCCACTAATAATTCAGGAGTTAAAAGATGTGTAAATTATTTGCTATCATTTTCTGTTACCACTTTCTTTATAGCAGGGATAGGACTTTTTAAACTTAAATATGAGAAACACACATGCACATGGAAGCACATCCATACACTAGATTTCTACAATGTGTATAATACATTTTGGAATCAAATATTTTGAAACCTCAGAAATTTGGATCAGTGTATTATAGAAGAATTCCAAAAGCAAGCATTTGAACTGAAGGTAAAGATAGAGTTTATTTTACAGTTGAAGTTATGCCTGCTATAGCAGATGAAATAGAGAAAGAGGGGAAAACATTTTGTTTTTGTTAACAATTGGGGAAGCAATCTTCAGTTTTTCTTGCTTTCCTCCTCTTCTTCCATCTCTCCTTGTTCTGAAGATGCATTTCACAGTTACATTGTTATTGGACAATCTATTTTCTACCCCCTTTGAAAAAGTATCCAGCACTTTGATTAAACAGTTTTTGGTCCTCACATTCCCATACTTTTCAACTCTGACAGTTTAATTTCCAGACTCAGAACTTTTCCAAATCAGAAAATGCCAGATCTGTGCATTGTCACAGGTGAAAATCAAAGCAGTCTCATTTATTTCTAAAGGCTGCTTAGCTGCCTTTGGACATTTTTAATATTATGACTTAAAAGATTATTTCTTATAGCTTATGGCTACAATATGAGCTACCATTGCAATTAGTTCTTATAAACTTCCCAAGACAAAAATAACAACCAACCCCGTTATGACTATCGATAATGACCCCTTGCATTTATATGGTATCTTTTATTTGAGGTGATTCCTGACAATTCTACAAGCCATATTCTTGGGTATGACTTTACCTGTCTTTGGGATGCAGCCACCTTAGGGTACAAAGTAATAGCTGTTTAACATAGCACTGGCCCACAAAACACCACAGTAAGACTATTATTCTCTCTTCAGATCTCCAAAGAGATATTATAATAACAATCATAATAGTTAAGTCTTTTATTGTGCTCATTCTTTTGCCCTACTCATAGACCAGAGTCAGTGAAGAAAACATGATTACTCTACTAAAAAGCACCCAAAGAATTAGTCTATAAAACTATCGGTCATCAAATCAGTCATATCTCACATTCACCCCCTCTCCAACTCTACAAACATGATAACGAGAAACTTGTTACGTCATTAGGGGATTTGGGGGACCATCCTTCAGATGACCTTCTTATCTTTATGCTCCTCCTGTACATATAGCTAAATGTGTCTAAAAAACAATATTCCCTCAACCCAAATCCTATACAGTGGCTCCCTGCTGTTTATCATATCATAAAGAAGCTCTACCAATTTTCTTTCAAAATCGCCCATCATCTTGCCCATTGACCACTCTCTCTTTTATCCTTGTTTTTGAACTTGTCTGTGTGTGTTGTCCTTTGCTTGAACCTATTTCCTATCACTTGACCTTATTCTTTTGTATCTCACCTTTCTGCATTGGTTTTTGCCAATCTCTCCACTGTTCACCTCCTCAAATGGCCCCTCCATTTAATATAAGGACAAGTCTAAACTTCACAACTTCTTCCTTAATAAATACATTCACCATTGGAATTGTTTGTTAACCTACATGGTGAGCCTTTCCTCACAGTATGTCATACTAGTCTTCAGACAACTGAGATTATTTATTGTTCTCTAGTTATTTTTTAGGTTTGCCCACTTAGACTATTCTTTGCAAGGCCGAGGGCATTGCCTGCTTATTTCAGCACTGCGTCCAGATCAGCGCTGGGAAGCTAGGAAGTACTCAATAAATGTTGATTAAATGACTGTATGAGAGGTATATGCCCAAGGAAAATAAAGAGAAAATAAGGTCTGTGGCAGCACATATGCATACCCACATAGAATCCCACATACACACATCTTAGAATCATTCCCTTTTTTTTTCTGGAAAAAAAAAAGAGAGAGAGACTGGGTCAAAGTGGTTGTCATATTGGTACAAGCAGACACATTTGCAGGATGGCTCATGATAAAGGCATTTCTCTGTTACGAAGCAGAGCCAAGTTTCCTGGTACTTTCAGTAAAATGCAGAGACAACACTGTGCTAATGGTTATAGTAAATCCAATGAAAACTCACATTGAAGGATGTGAAAGCCTAACACCTAAAGACAAACTATTTTTCTGTTTATAAAATTGCACCCTTGAGCAATAACATAGGATCATAAAAATTAAGAGGTAGAAGAAGCTTTGGAGGTTACCCAATTTAACCCTTTACTTGGTGCATACATACATCCCTGATATAATAGCCCTGGTAAGAATAGTCTTCCACCTCGATAAAGCTTGATATAAGTCTCAAAAATACCTGCAATAGTTCAATCATTATCCTCACCCGTAGAGCCAGAAGTGCAGAAATATAACAGGCATTTTCAGACATTTTCTTGAGTACCCTATATGTGCAAAGAATCATACTAGAAACAGTAGGGAATGGAAAAATTCACAGATGAATAAGAAATACTCTTTACCCTCAGAAAAGGTAGGAAGGTATTAGTCTGCAGAAAAAACATAAAGAGAAAAATAAAAGGAAAATGTTAAGTAATGGTGCTAGTATAGAAGTAGCCATTCCATGTTTAAAATTGGAACACAATGCACCATTGACAAAGACTTGCATATTGAAAAATGATTAGATTCATTTTGTCATCTTGCCCAGCCTCAACCACTGCCATGATCTTATTTTTCAAAGTAATAAAATGATGAATCAACTAGCTAAACAAACAAATAACTAATCAATCAACCAAACAACCAAAGGTTCTTCATTTAGTATAAGAAATCATGAATAGCAAAATACAATCCCCACTACATAATAAGGTACATGATGTTGGGAACCATGTCTAAATTTTGTTTGTTATGTTAACTATAACTAGCAACATATCCAATATCTCACATATACAGGAACTGAGTAGAATAAATCATAGGAAGAATAAATCTTGAGGCTTTCTTTTAAGGGGAAGTGCGTGTGATGGATCATACCAATAGAAACAGAAAACAGTAACATCCTGTTTCTATAAGTTATTTTCAGGTGGGATGGGCACTGAGCAATACGAGAAATAGGTGTTAAAAAGCTTCCAGTATTCGAAGGATTGTTGAAGGTTAGTATTAGGTTTCCGTATCTTTGAATTTATCTGCTAAAACAGTTGATTTCAAAAATAAAAAGTAAATAAAACAGTTGATTTCACCTTTTTTTCAAGCTTTGGAAATTTTGTTGTTAAGAATATTGTTTTCCCAAGTAAAATATTACTTGGAAACCAAGTTACATAAAAGGTAAAAGTAAAGCTGGCAAAGTTGCAGGTTTTCTCATAGAAAACATCTTCTGAAGCCTCTTGTGAATTCTACAAATCTTTGGGACACAGTTTAAAAGCCAGTGCCCTGAAAGATTCAATAATTGCATTACAGTTATAAGGTGCCTTGTTTGTGGACTTGTGTTGCGACTTTGTACGTCACTGATTATAGGAAGGAGCAAGGCTGACATTTCTGAATTGTAGTATGTCCCAGAGATTTAGGATAAGGAAAGTCTGGATCCCAAACTTTATAAGTGACAAGTGAAATTAGTCCAAATAAAGGGGGGAAGACACCTCATTGTGACGGAAGTTAATAGGAATCCATGTACTACGGAGGACATGAATATGTGACATAAGAAATCTCCCACAAGGCAAGCCTGATATAGGCCTCTTGAGATTCAATATATCTAAAATAGGTCTGGGAATCTTAACAATATAGACAATAGGGTGTTGTATGCATTTTATAATGCAATATGCAACAATGTGAAAAAGACCAGGAGAGAACATAAATAAATAAATTAATGAATTAATAAAAAAAACCTGTTCCTTCAGAATTATCCACAGATGAGAAGTATACTAGATCTTGTGGCAGGTTTTTGTACAAATTCATCTCACAGGGATAAAAAAGGGAGGGTGTATTTCTGTCAGGTTTTTCTTATTGCTTAGATGAGATTGCTTTCAAAATCACTGAAAGCAGTCACCCATTCATTCAGTGAGTATTTATTGAGCACCTAGAATGTGAAAAATCACATTCTAGTCATTATGGGGATGCAGCAATCAATAAAATGTTGCCTCTGATTTGTGGAAGCTCACAATCCAGATGGAGAGGCTCATGCTTCTATAACACAGCTGCCAGGATATGTAGCAGATAGTGCTAAGTTCTATCAGAGATACTGGCCATCCTTAAAGGTGAAGAGAGGAGTTTAGATTTTAAATGAGAAAAGGGGAAAACACTGAAATCAGGATAAGTACATAATGCCCACCTTTAAGGGCAATCATTCTGGCAGTCCTGTGTGTACATGTGTGTGTGTATGCATGCGTGTGTGCACGTGTGCTCACACATGCTTGCACATGCACACACATGCATGCAAAAGGGAAGAGATTTAAAGCAGTCTGGTCAGTTAGAAGGCAATGATAAATGCAGGCCCTATTATCTAAACCAGGGCAGTGGTAGAAAGAGTAGAAAGGATAAGATAGACTAGAGGAATTATAATATGCATGCTAAGAAGGAATAGGCCAGGTTAAGACATGTGTGTAACAGATATCTGCTTCTCTAAAGAAGACTAGCAATGAAAAAGAAATATTACTCTTGTCACTTGGGAGCCCAAGACAAATCAAATCCATTTCTCATTCGGATCTCTATCCTAGTCTTCAAAAAATAGATAATAGCAAAAATAAAATAAAATAAAATAAATTTAAAAATTAAACAAATAAAGGGTATTAAGGGGCATTTTTAGATAAAACTGCAAGTTCTATCTTGATAAAACCTCCTACCTGAAACCTCTTTAAGTGAAATCTGGTCTCACTGGCTTTTCTTTTCACTCTCCTTCTCCCATAGCAGTCTCAGTCCTTGGGATTTTATCAGATTGGGTTTTAATTACTTTATGTTTCATAAGAAGATTCTACATCCCAGAGCCTCTGAAAGAGTCTCAGCTACCCAACTTTCACTGCTTAAAAAAAATAAAATGCCTCTCTTTGTAGAAATCTTTCACCTTCTTGGTTAGATTTATTCCTAGGTTTTTTCTTTCTTTCTTTTTTTTTTTTTTTTTTTTGACTATTGTAAATGGGCTTATTTCTTGATTTCCTTTTCTTCTAGTTTGCTGTTGGAGTATAAAAACACTACAGATTTTTGTATATTGATTTTGTATCTTGTCCATTGATGGATGACTGGATAAGGAAAATGTGATGTAAATACACAATGGAGTACTACTCAGCCATAAAAAAATGAAATTCTGTCATTTGCAGCAACATGGATAAGCCTGGAGAAAATTATCTTATGAGAAACAACCCAGGTCCAGAAAGATAAATACTGAATGTTTTCATTCATAAGTGGGGACTGGATCCATAAACAAACAAATCAACAATAAAGAGAGAGAGAGAGAAAGAAAGAAACAACAATCACAATAATACATTGAACTTTTAGAAGGAGAGAAAAGAACTGTGGTTACTACAGGTGGAAAAGGGAAGGGGAGGGGGGATGGGGGGTTAACAAGAAATTGATTAATGAATACAAAGAATGATTACATATTGTAATGATGAGTAAGCTAACTATCCTGATCTAACCATCACACATTGTACACAACTATTGAAAATCAACTCTGTACCCCACATATATGTATAATAAATTATATGAAAAAACCTTTTTTAAAAACATGCCTCTTTACAGCAGTGGCCTTCTCTTACTTCCTGCAGAAAGACCCTGTGATTATGCCAATTTAAATTTCTCCAAGAGTGTGATCAAACAGGGCAAAACCAAGAACTTACAGACCAAGTCTTCTTCCTGCCTGCTTGTGCTGCTCCTTTCTGCTACCTCAGACCCCACAAACCACAAAAACCATTGCAGATGTCTCCTGTAAACAGCTTCACCTACCATCACTTTCTCAAATAATTCCTCTGCTTAGCAAGTAAGTGCACTGGTACGATCATTGGAGTGCATAACTTCTGTACTCCAGCCCCTCACGTTGGAAAACAGTGTCTATGCTTGATACCTGAGCACTAGAAGATGAATTTGGGTAGATGAAAGTGGTTAGAGAGAAAATAATTGATTAGGTGAGCAGGCTGACAGTTCCCAGGGATGTCAGAAGAAAATGTCATAAAATTATACTTAAACAATTGCTGCTAGAAAGAAACATTTTGACATCCTAGTCTATTTATTTATTTAGTAAAATGAAATGCTTACACTTGGCCAAAGAAGTAGTATTTTCTCTAAGCACTTCCACCATATTTACAGTAGCATAATAACAGTGTGGGCTCAGATCTGAAGAAGTTTGTTCATTTCCATCCAATCATTTTTTAAAATGACAAATATTTTGAAGATTATATCCACACACCTAGTCCCCAGGACATCAGAAGTGACATGTACTACAGACATATGCCAGGTGCCATGCTTTGTGTTAGGGGTATGTCTGTGAGTTAGATGGATATGACTCCTGCTCTTATGGAAATTAGAGCTCACCTGGGGCAACAGTAGCTATTCTTATATCAGATAAAATAGACTTTAAAGCAAAAACCATAAAAAGAGATAAAGAAGGCCACTATATAATGATAAAAGGATATATCCATCAAAAAAACATAACAATCATAAATATATATGCACCCAATGTCAGAGCAGCCAGATTTACACAGCAAATACTATTAGATGAAAAGAAAGAGATAGACGCTAACACTGTAATAGTGGGGGAACTGAACACCCCACTCTAATCATTGGACAGATCATCTAGGCAAAAAATCAATAAACACAAGATCTAAACAATACTTTAGACCAATTGGACTTGGCAGATATCTACAGAACATTCCATCCAACAACCTCAGAATATTCATTCTTCTCATCAGCACATGGAATATTCTCCAAGACAGACCACATGTTAGGTCACAAATCAAGTCTCAACAAATTCAAAATAATTGGAATTATTCCATGTAGTTTTTCCAATCACAATGGATTAAAATTAGAAATCAATAATAAACGAAACTCAGGAAACTATACAAACACATGGAAATTAAACAACGTTCTACTTAATGACATATGGGTCCAAGAAGAAATTAAACAGGAAATCAAAAAATTTCTTGAAACTAATGAAAATAATGACACATCATACCAAAACCTGTGGGATACTGCAAAAGCAGTATTAAGGGGGGAAATTTATCACATTAAATGCTTACTTCAGAAGAATGGAAAGATGGCAAATAAACAACCTAACAATTCACCTTAAAGATCGAGATAAACAAGAACAATCCAAACCTAAAGTTAGTAGACAGAAAGAAATAATTAAGATCAGAGCAGAATTAAATAAAATAGAAACCTGAAAAACAATATAAAATATCAATGAAACAAAAAGTTGTTTTTTTTAAAAGATAAATAAAATTGACAAACCTATAGCAAGATTAACAAAGAAGAGAGAAGACCCAAATAACAAAAATTAGAAATGAAAAAGATGATTTTATAACTGACACCTCAGAAATACAAGGAATCATTAGAGATTACTATAAATAACTATATGCCAACAAATTTGAAAATCTGGAGGAAACAGATAAATTTCTGGATGCATACAAACTACCAAAACTGAGCCAAGAAGATATAGAAAATCTGAACAGACCAATAACAATAAAAGAGATTGAAGCTGTTATCAGAAGGCTCCCAACAAAGAAAAGCCCAGGACCGGATGGGTTCAAAGTGGATTTCTACCAAACCTTCAAAGAGGAACTGATACCAATTCTCTACAAACTGTTCCAAAAGATTGAAATGGAGGCCATTATCCCAAACTCATTCTATGAGGCAAACATCACCCCAATACCAAAACCAGACAAAGATGCAGCAAAAAAAGAAAATTACTGATGAATATAGATGCAAAAATCCTCAATAAAATACTAGCTAACAGAATACAGCAACACATACAAAAAATTATACACCAGGATCAAGTGGGATTCATCCCAGGGATGCAAGGTTGGTTCAGCGTATGCAAATCAATGAATGTGATACATTGCATCAATAAAAGCAAAGACAAAAACAATATGATCATCTCTATAGATGCTGAAAAGGCATTTGACAAAATTCAACGTTCTTTCATGATAAAGACTCTCTATAAGTTAGGCATACACAGAAAATATCTCAACAGAATTAAAACCATATGTGATAAGCCCCCTACCAACATCATCCTGAATGGGAAAAGCTTTCAGCTTTTCCCTTAAGAACAGAATCTAGACAAGGATGTCCACTCTCAACACTCCTATTCAACATAGTGTTGGAAGTACTAGCCAGAGCAATCAGAGAAGAGAAGGAAATAAAGGGCATACAGATTGGAAAGGATGAAGCCAAGCTGTCCCTGTTTGTGGATGATATGATCCTATATATTGAACATCCTAAAGCCTCTATAAAAAAATTCCTAGAGTTGATAAATGATTTCAGCAAAGTTGTAGGATACAAAATCAACACTTAAAAATCAGTAGCATTTCTATTCTCCAACAATGAACATGCAGAAAAAGAAATCAAGAAAGCTAGTCCATTTACAATAGCTACCAAAAAAATAAAATACTTAGGAATAAAGCTTACCAAGGATGTGAAAAATCTCTACAAAGAGAACTTCAAACCACCATTGAGAGAAAGGACACAAGAAGATGGAAAGATATCCCCCACTCTTGGATCAGAAGAATCAACATTGTGAAAATGTCCATATTACCCAAAGTGATCTACAAACTCAATGCAGTCCCCATCAAAATTCCAATGATATTTTTCTCTGAGATGGAAAAAGCTATCCAGATAAAAAGCTATTTATATGGAACAACAAAAGACCACACATAGCCAAAGCAATCCTGAGCAAAACAATACAGCTGGAGGCATAACACTACCTGACTTTAAACTAAATTACAAAGCCATAATAACCCAAAAAGCATGGTACTGGCATAAAAACAGACACACAGATCAATGGAATAGAATACAGAACACAGAAATCAATCCATAAACCTACAGCCATCTGATTTTTGACAAAGGCAGCAAATCTACATACTGGGAAAGAGACTGCCTTTACAACAAGTGGTGCTGGGAAAATTGGATACTCATATGTAGGAGAATGAAACTAGACCTGTACATTTCACCACATACCAAAATGAACTAAAATGTATTAAAGAATTAAATATCCATCCTGAAACAATGAAACTCCTTAAAGAAAATATAGGGGAAACACTCCAGGAAGTAGGAGTGGGTACAGACTTCATAAATAGGACCCAAAAAGCACAGGGAACTATAGGAAAAATAAACAAATGGGATTATATCAAACTAAAAATCTTCTGCACAGCAAAGGAAACAATCAACAGATTGAAAAGACAACCAACAGAGTGGGAGAAAATATTTCCAAAATATGCATTTGACAAAGGATTAATATCCAGAATATACAAGGAACTCAAACAACTTTATAGCAAAAAACCAAATAACTCAATTAAAAAATGGGCAAAGGAGCCAAATAGGCATTTCTCAAAGGAAGATATACAAATGGCCAACAGACACATGAAAAAGTGCTCAGCCTCACTCAGCATCTGGGAAATGCAAATCAAGACCACTGTGAGATACCATCTCACTCCAGTTAGGATGGCTAAAATCCAAAAGACTGAGAATGATAGGTGCTCAAGAGGTTGTGGAGAAAAAGGAATTCTCATACACTGTTGGTGGTACTGCAAAATGGTGCAGCCTTTATGGAAAATAGTATGGAGGTTCTTCAAACAATTACAGATAGATCTACCATATGACCCAGCTATTCCACTGTTGAGAATATACCCAGAGGAAAGGAAATCATCATGCTGAAGGGATACCTGTACTCTAATGTTTATTGCAGCTCTATTTACAATAGCCTAGAATTGGAACCAGGCAAATGCCCATCATCTGATGACTGGATAAAGAAACTCTGGTATATCTATACAATGGGATACTACTCTGCTGTAAAAAAGAATGAAACTCTACTACTTGCAACAACATGGATGGACTTAGAGAAAATTATATTAAATGAAACAAGTCAGGCCCAGAAAGAGAAATACCACCATGTTCTTACTTATTTGTGGGAGTTAAAAGTAAATAAATAAATAAACACACAAACAAATCAAGGGTGCAAGGGGGAAGAAGACAGAATAACCAAAAAAATTCCTTGAACTATTTAAGTCAAGTGAACAGATATGATGTGTGTGTGTGGGCGGGGTGGGGGGGAGTGGAGAGGAATGGGTAAAGGGGCATGAAAATCAGCTACAATGTATATTGAGAAGTAAAATTTAAAAAATAAAAAAACAAATAACTGTTCAGATGAACATATGATTGCCACTATAAAGGAAAGACAGGCAAAATACAAGATGTTATGAGAATGCATTACCTGAATGTGGGGATATGAATATATGAAAATTTACATCTCTTATCCCAGATGCTTTGCATTATCATTTTTCTTTTAAAAGCTAAAACATTATAAATGATGTTAAACTAGGTAAATACCTGTTATGGTTAAGAAAAAAGCTTTCTATTGCAAAGATTTCTGGGAGGGTGAAGAACATGGACAGTATATATATATTTTTAATTCTTTTTTAAAAAGTACTCTATATTACTTTTTATTTTAACATTTACTTGTACATATTTGTGGGGTATAGTGTGTAATATATGCATATGCTACACAATGATTCACTTAGGATGTATAACATAGTTGTATACCTGTTAGTCCATCACTCCTCCTCCCACTCCCCTCCTCTCCCTGCCCCTGGTAACCATTATTCTACTCTCTACTTCTATGGGAACTACTTTTTTCTTTCTTTTTTAGATTCCACATATGAGTGATATCATGCAGTATTTCTCTTTCTGTGCCTGACTTACTTCACTTAACATGATCATTTCTGGTTCCATCTATGTTGCTGCAAGTGAAAGGATATAAATTCTGTTCATAGCTGAATAGTATTCCATTGTGTATATATATACCACAGGTTTTTTTATCCATTCATCAGTTGATGAGCATTTAGTTTGATTCCATCTCTTCGCTGTTGTGAATAGTGTTGTGATAAACATGGGAGTGCAGGTATCTTTTTGACACATTGATTTCATTTCCTTTGGGAATATACCCAGTAGTGGGATAGTAATGTAGATCTATTTGAAGTTCTCTGAGGAATCTCCATACTGTTTTCCACAATGACCATATCAATTCATATTCCCATGAACAATGTAGGAAGTTTCCCTTTTCTCTGCACCCTGGTCAGCATTCATATTCTGTCTTGTTAATATTAGTCATTCCAACTGCGGTGCGATGATATTTCATTGCAGTTTTAGTTTGCATTTCCTTGATGATTAGTGATGTTGAACATGTTTTCATGTGCTTGTTGACCATTTGTGTGTCTTCTTTTGAGAAACATCTCTTAAGGTCCTTTGCCCATTTTGTAATTGGGTTATTTTTTTGCTGTTGAGTTATTCGAGTTCCTTATATATTCTGGATATTAGTGCATTGTCTGATGTGGAGTTTGTAAACACTTTCTCCCACTCTGTAGGTTGTCTCTTCATTTTGATGATAGTGTCCCTTGCTGTGCAGAAGCTTTTCAGTTTGAGGTTGTTCCATTTGTGTATTTTTCCTTTAGCTGCCTGCACCTTTGTAGTCTCTTTCAAAAAATGCTGAGCACTCCCATTTCATGTAGATTTCCACCTGTGTTTTCTTCTAATAGTTTCCTAGTTTGGGGTCTTAAATTTAGGTCTTTAATCCATTTTGGATGGATTTTTGTGTATGGTGAGAGATAGGGGTCTAATTTCAATCTTCTGCATGTAAATATCCAGTTTTTCCAGTGCCATGTGTTGAAGAGGCTGCCCTTTCCCCACTGTGTATTCTTGGCACCTTTGTCAAAAATCAGTTGGCTCTGCATGCATAGGTTTGTTTCTTGGCATTTAGCATTGCACTGTCATTTGTCTATTTTCATGCCAGTACCATGTTGTTTTGGTTATTATAGCTTTATGGTATATTTTGAAGTCAGGAAGTGTGATGCCTCTAACTTTGTTCTTCTTGTTCAAGATTGCTTTAGCTATATGGGGTCTTTCATGGTTCAATACAAATTTTAAGATTGTTTTTTTTTCTATATCTGTGAAGAATGCCATTGGTATTTTGATAGGGATTGCACTAAATGTGTAGATTGCTTTGGGTAGTATGGACATTTTAATGATGTTAATTCTTCCAATCCAAGAACATGGGATATCTTTCCATTTTTGTGTGTCCTGTTCAATTTTTTTCACCAATGCTTTATAGTTTTCATTATAGAGGTCTTTCACCTCTTTGGTTAAATTTATTCCTAGGTATTTCATTTTTGGTAGTTACTGTGAATGGAATTACTTTCTTGATTTCTTCTTTAGCTATTTCATTATTGGCATATAAGAAGGCTATTGATTTTTGTGTGTTTACTTTGTATCCTGCCACTCTAATGAATACATCTTATTAGTTCTAGTAATTTTTTTGTGGGGTCTTGGTTTTTCTATGTATATAATCATGCCATCTGCAAATAGGAATAGTTTGACTTCCTCCTTTCCAATTTGGATGCCCTTTATTGCTTTCTCTTGTCTCACCGCACTGTCTAGAACTTCCAGTACTGTGCTGAATAAGGGTGGGGAAAGTGGGCACCCTTGTCTTGTTCCAGATCTTAGAGGAAAAGCCTCCAATTTTTGTCCATTCTGTAGGAAATTAGCTGTGGTTTGTCATATGGTCCCTTTATTGTGTGGAGGTTCATTCCTTCTAGACCTATCTTGCTGAGTGTTTTTTATCAGGAAGGGTGTTGGATTTTATCAAATGCTTTTTCTGTGTCTATTGAAATGATCTTTTACCCCCCTTCATTTTGCTGATGTGATGTATCACATTTATTGATTTGTGTATGTGGAACCATACTTGAATCCCTGGGATGAATCCCACTTGATCATGGTGAATGATCTTTTTAATGTGTTGTTGGATTCTGTTTGCTAGCATGTTACTGAGGATCTTTGCATCATGTTAATTATGAATATTGCTCTGTAGTTCTTTTCCAGTTTTGGTACGAGGTAATGTTGGCCTTGAAAAATGACTTTGGAATTATCCCCTCTACTTCAATTTTCTGGAAGAATTTGAGAAGAATTGGTATTAGTTCTTTAAAAGTTTTGTAGAATTCAGCAGTGAAGCCATTTAGTCCTAGGGTTTTATTTGCTGGGTGACTTTTTATTACTGTTTCAATCTCATTACTTGTTATTGGTCTTTTTATGTTTTCTGGTTCTCCAAGATTCAACCTTGGTAAGTTGTAGGTGCCCAGGAGTATATGTATTTCATCTAGGTTTTCCAGTTCACATACAGTTATTCACAGCAGTCTCTTATGATCCTTTGTATTTCTGTAGCATCAGTTGTAATGTCTCCTTTTTCATTTCTCATTTTATTTGAGTCTTCTCTGTTTTTTCTTCATTACTCTAGCTAGAGGTTTATTGACTTTATCTTTTCAAAAAACCAACTCTTTGTTTCACTGATCTTTTATGTATTTTTTAAATCCCTATTTCATTTATTTCTACTCTGATCTTTGTTATTTCTCTCCTTATACTGATTTTGGGTTTGGCTTGTTCTTATTTTTCCATCTCCTTGAAGTGTAATGTTAAGTTGTTTATTTGAAGTTTCTTCTTTTTTGATGTAGGCATTTATTGCTATAAACTTCTCTCTTACAACTGCTTTTGCTTTTACCTATACCATGGGTTCTGGTATGTTGTGTTTTCACTTTCATTGTCTCCAGGAATTTTTAAATTTTATTTTTGATTTCTTTTTTGACCTATTCATTGTTTAGGAGAATGATGTTTAATTTCCATGTGTTTTTACAGTTTCTAGTGTCCTTTTTGTTGTTGATTTCTAATTTTATTCCATTGTGTTTGGACAAGGTAGTTGATATGATTTCATTTTTTAAAAAAATTTGTTGAGACTTGTTTTGTGACCTACCATATGATCTATTCTAGAAAATGTTACATGTGTTTCTGAAAAGAATGTATATTCTGCATATGTTGGATGAAATGTTCTATATATGTTTGTTAGATCCAATCAACCTGCCATACCGATCAATTAATGTTCTTTGATTAATTTTCTGTCTGGATGATCTGTCCTTTTCTGAAGGTAGGGTATTAAAGTCCCCAACTATTACTGTGTTGGAGTCTCTTTCTCCCATTAGGTCTAACAGTAATTGCTTTATATAACTGAGTGCTCTGGAATTGGGCGCAAATATATTTAGAATTCTTATATCTTCTTGTCAAATTGATCCTCTTATTATTAAATAATGACCAATCTTATCTTTTTTTTTTACTTTCCTTGGCTTGAAGTCTATTTTATCTGACATAAGTATAGCTACTCCTGCTGTTTTTTGGTTTCCACTTGCATGAATTATCTTTTTTCATCCCTTCATTTTCAGACGGTGTGTGTTTTTATAGGTGAAGCGAGTTTCTTGTAGACAGTAGATTGTTGGTTCTTGTTTTATAATTTATTGAGCCACTCTGTATCTTTTAATTGGGGCAATTAATCCATTTACATTTAGAGTTATCATAGATATATAGGGACTTGTTACTGCCATTTTGTTCCTTTTTTTTCTGGTTGTCTTGTTGATCTCTTTTTCTTTTTTTCCAATCTCACTGTCTTTCTTTGTGATTGATTGGTTTTCTCTAGCAGTGTATTTTGATTTCTTGCTATTTATTTTTAATATGTCTCATAAGATTTCATGTTATGGTTAACATGAGGCTTACAAAATACATGTTATAGTTATAACAGATTATTTTAGACTAATAACTTAACTTTGATATATAAAAAGAAAGACAACTCTACTCTTTGGCATCATTCCCCCCACTTTTTGACAATTTGTTGTTTCATGCCATATCTTTTAATATTGTCCTTCTCTTATATGGTTGTTGTATTTGTTGGTGTCTTGTTAGGTTTGTCCTTTGGTCTTCTTAGGAAGGATGTAATTTGTTTATTCACCACCTGTACAACATCGGAGTATTCTAAGGTTTTCTATGGACCTACTTCACTAATGAGTTATGTACCTTCAAATGCTTTCTTGACACTCCTTAGCATCATCTGCTTTCAGATTGAAGAACTCTCTTGCAATGCAGGCTTAGTGTGAGTGAATTCCCTTAGCTTTTGTTTGTCTGGGAAAGATTTTATTTCTCCTTCATGTTTGAAGGTTAGTCTTGCTGTACACAGAATTCTCGGCTGACAGTCTTTTTCCTTCAGCACCCTGAATATACCATCCCACTGTCTTCTGATCTGTAGGATTTCTACTGAGAAATATGCTGATAGAATATTGGGGCTCCATTGAATGTTATGTGTTTCTTATTTCTTGTTTCTTTCAGTATTTTCTCTTTGACTTTGGTTTCTGTTAATTTGATTATGGTGAGCCTTGTGGTGTTCCTCCTTGGATTGAATTTGATTTGCAACCTCTGAGCTTCCTGTACCTGGATTTTGTCATCTTTCTCCATACCTGGGAAATTTTCAGCCATTATTTTCCTGAATGAGCTTTCTACATCTCTTCCTTATTCCTCTCCTTCAGATATGCCAATAATGTGGAGGTTATTTAACTTGAGAGAGTCCTATATTTGCCATATTTCTGTTTCATTTTGTCTTCCACTTTTTTATTTTTGCTTCTTTGATTTTATAATTTCATATGTTCTATCTTCGAGCTCACTGATTCTTTCCTCTGTTTAATCAAGTCTGCTGTTGGAGCTTTCTATTGAGGTTTTTGGTTCAGATAATGTATTCCTTATTTCTACAACTTCTATTTTTTTTAATTGATTCAATTCCCTTGTCAAGTTTCTCATTCTACTCCTGGATTGTTTTCCAGATATCATTTAATTTTCTATCTGTATTTCCTTGTGACTTTTTGAACACACTTAAGAGGGTTATTCTGAATGCTCTGTCAAACATTTTATAAATCGGCTGTTTCTCTAGGTCTATTGGTGGGGCTTCATTTGTTTCCTATGGTGGTGTCATATTTCTCTGTTTTTTCTTGATCTGTTTGTCTTTATGTTGATGCCTAGGCATTTGAGGAAACTGCTACCTCTTCTAGGTTTTATGGATGTTCCTTGGTGGTGTTAGACATTTACTGGTTAATATCAGAGCTTTTCCGCTGGTCTGTAGTTTTGATTAATTCCAAAATGGGTGAAACTTTCTACGAGGACCAGGGCTTGAGCACTATGGCTGTGCTAAATTGTTGCTTTGCTGCTGATTCTCTGGGGAAGGCTATTTGTGCAGGCTGGATTTTAATCGTTGGATTTTAATCATGTTTGGGAGTTGTGGGGTCAGATACTCCTGACTTGTATGGAAATTCTGGCTTGGGACTGAGTCTTTCCAGCAAACTGCACCCCCAGAAGTTCTATCACCCTGACCAGTCTCCACTGAGTGGGATTGTGCCAAAGGGAAGGCAGATCAGTTACTCACTCTGCACCCCAATGTACTCCCATCAGGCCAGCCTCTCCCCCTACACTCCAAACACTTCCCATGGGATGGTCCATGAGTGAGTCCCTCCAGATGATTCACCATCCTCTGTGAGGTTCCTTTCATCAGTTGGCTATGGTCCCTGGCTCTTTTGTGGGTCCATGGGAAATCTGTCAGTTGTCTCCTTGGCCTGAGGGTTGGTATGTTGTGCTTTGAGGCCCTCTTCTCTCCAGCACACTGCAGGCAACTTCATGCAAGGGGCTCAGCTGCAGCTTTTACTGTCTCCTGCTCCATTTGTGCTACAGCTTCTTACTGCCACTCACAGGGCTGGGATTTGAAATGGCTGGAGTAGTTTCTTCTTCCTTTCATTGCAGCTTTGCCCAATTTCACAAACTCTCCTGGTCCCTTTTACTCTTCACACAAGCTCCAGTAGTAGCAGGTTGGTAGTCTTTGCTTTTTAATAGTTGTAAATTTGTTGACTGTAGGGGACAGTGATGCTGGGGACTGTCTATTCTGTCATGTTCATGATGTTATGATGGGCAATGTAATTTGAGACAGTGTTTGCTATTAGAGAAGGGAGAGGGCCACATAAATCCTCTTATGATCTAATAAGTTGCTCATCATCATGGTTGAAGAAGTGGAGAAGAAGCAAATACGAGTTATGACTGCATTTGATTACCAATAGTTTTATGACCTAATTATTTGTGTACATATAGAAGTCATCATGTTTTCTCTACTGAATCTTACCTCTGTTCTATAAGTAGGGCAAAGCAACGAGCATAAAGAAAGACATAGCTATTATAATTGCTATTATAAAATTACTCTAAGGATTTGAAGAGAGAATAATAGTCTCAATATGGTGTTTTGTGGGCTAGTGCTATATTAAATAGCTACTACTTTTTACCCCCAAAATGGTTTCATCTTTAATGGATGAAGTGATTCCACGGACATGATTTGTAGAATACTGGGAGATCTGCTCAAATAAAAGACAACAAATGGGTGTTGTTAAAAACCAGCCAAGAACAGTCAAAAATAATTTTCATAGTGTTTTGTACTCCAAATAATTCTTTTAACTATTAGTCTGACATTTATGTAGAAATTTCCTAGTTGCTGACTTTATTCACTTATGACTTTTCTTTGAAAATTAGAACACTGTCCAATAATTCAAACACCCCTGCTAGAATCATTATGCTTAAGCTTCTTCGATCTTCTTTTACTAGAATTGTGCTAATGTAGTAACAAAGGGTAGACTTCCAGCCCAAAGTGAAAGCTGTTATTTAATACATAATTACTAAGTTATCGGCCCCACCTGGCGTGCTGATGACAAGTTTTTGAACTGACATAATGATTTTTTAAAAAATATTTAGTTCCAAATCAACACAGAAAGTTTATGTTTGTAATGACTTAAAACATCCAAAATGCATCTCAGTTCCCTAAACATGCACATCATTCATAGTATCAGAAACCCTTGCAAATGTTGCATAATGATGACATCAGTATAACTGATGCAAAGTAAAAACATTAACATAGTCCTAAATACTTGGCATTTAAAAGCCCCCTTATTTTCACAAAGTGCTTTCAGACAAATTACTTTCATTACTCATCACAATATCCTAAGGCAGATAGCCATTATTGCCCAAACACCAGACTCTCATCTTCTGGTGAGAAACAACTGCAACCAAGACTGTGATTTCCAAACTGTCCATACATCTGATTTCTGTAGGAGGAAGAGGTATAAAAATTTAGATTTACAGATCTTTCCACAGACTTTTCAAATGAAAATCTCTTTGTATGGGACCCAGGAATCTGTATTTTCATAAGGTTCTCCTAGATAACTGTATTTCAGTCTATGCAATAATTGCATTTAGAAATCATTGTTGTGGAACAGTCATGCAAGAAAATTTAAAGATGAAAAGATACAAGTTTTATTAAAAATGAATAGAACATGTCATGTTTCAGCTCCAACAGGAATTGCTAGCCTGATCTGTGCAGGTAGGCCCCAAATGTGTTACGTTTGAAAAGTTCTTTTAAATCAAAGAAACTGGAAGTCATTCTCCCATGGAAATAACTTGATAGATGCTGGTTCACCCCAGGAACATTCATGAGACTTTTGTAGCCAATAATGCGGCCAAATATCAGTGCCAGGAGGTACTATACCAGTTATTCCTATATTTCTTTTCATTGGGTCTGTATATTAGTCAAATATATCAGTCCAATATATGTAGAATATATTTTCTACAGAAAAATAGATACCACATTCTAGAAATTAAATACCTCAATTATTCATTCATTAAAACATTCAATTTTCTTTATATATATATGTTTGACTTCATATGTATTAGGCAGGAACCAGGGATTCAAAACAGAAATGAACAAAACAGAAATAGTACAGCTCTGAAACTTACAGTCCAATGGAAGAATCTGCCAATTAAAACAAGCAATTATAGTATCATAAGTGCTATGACAGGATGCTATGGAAATGCCTATGGATGGCACCCGATCCTTTCAGGGTAGGTGTTTATATTGTGTGGAGAGGGAGTATGGGAAAAGTTAGAGAAGGTAAGATGAGTGTCTAAAGAAAATCTTTCCTAATTTCATTTCTAAACAGAAAGGGATAAAAAGAGTCACTTGGATTTTTGTTGTTGTTTGTTTGTCTTTTTAGTAGAGATGACTGAGACCCATACCAGATATTAAATGTGAGTTTTGGGAGGGGGCTTGAGCATGGTGATATATATTTTTATATTTTTTAATAATAAAATATATTTCTTGAGTTTTTATTTTATACTAGGCACTGTGCTATGCGTTGGTAATACAGAGAGATAAGGCTTAGACCTTGCCATCACAATGACTATTGTATATTTACTGAGAGAAATCTGTAGACAAAGAGCATGTAGTAGAGTCAGAGCATAAATCTAACTATTGGGCTCTGCATGTTTACAACTGCATAAAATATAACCCCTCTTTTGATTGATACATTTCTTGTTTCCAAACTTGGCTGCATGAATGGATATTACATTGAGGTAGACGCTATTTGTTTTGATATATATTGAAGTAGGGGATTATCTGTATGTGACCTCTAGGAATGGAATAGTTGAAGTAGTGATGGTAAAACTAAACTTGTAGATGATTCCCTCTTTAAGAAGACTCTCTGAATTTAGTACTGAAGAAATAAACTAAGGTTGCCTCCCACACTTCCAGCATGGCTATGCACACCTTTGGCAGTGTCAGCAAGAGTCAATCAATTCATCATGATTGCATGCTTATTGCATGGAAGGCACAGCATAGAATGTTACAAGATATGGACAGGCGAGATATTGACCTTGAAGAGATTTTTAATTTTTGGAAACAGAGGAGACTATCAGATGGGAATTAAACACATACACAGGTGTTAGGGCGATGTAATGGGTTAGTGAGAGCATATGGGCTCTGGAAAAGAGATAGAGTCAGGTCTGTATATCATTCCCAACTTTCTGGTTGGGTGATTTTGAACAAGTTACTTTACATGTTAGAGCATAAGTTCCCTTAAGCTCTAAAATGGTAGTAAATGATAGTGTTCACCTCAAAAGATAGAGTTCCTTGTATACTGTTATCATTCAAATAATAAATGACAGTTGCTGATTTTAGTATTAATACTGGGACCACCATTACATTTCTGATCAGAAGATCTAGAAAGGATTATAACAGGCAAAGAGTAGATGGAAAAGCATTCCTGATAATAAGAATAGCAAGAAGAAAAATGAAGGGATATCAAAATCTAGGACATGTTTGGGGGAGAACAAGTAGGACACATCTGGGTGAGAAAGAAAATGGGCATATGAGCAGGAGAAAAGTAGTAGGACACTGAGCTGATTGAATGTCAGTAACGGAGGCTCTTAAATGCCATGTTAATAAGCATGAGAGCCGTTCTGTAAGCAATAAAGCTGTTGAGCAGAAGGGAAAACATTATCAGAAGTGCTGTAGAATGCCAATATTGGTAGAAGTACAAAGGCTGAACTTGAGACAGCAGACAGTAGAATCTGGGAAACCCATTATTAGACTGGGTCTCATAAAAGATTAGAAGGCTTTGAAATCATTATGATCATCATAATTATCATCATCATCACCATGTCTACAACGAAATTTATCAATCATTACATGTATCAGTTAATTCAAACTTTACCACAACCCTATGATTGTGGATTATTAAAAAATAATACTATTATTATTTCCAGTTTGCAGATGAGAAAACTGAGGCACAAAGAGGTTAAGTAACTTAACAGATCTTAGTAACTGGAAGGACAAGGGTATGAATCTTGGCAGTCACTCTTGATCACTATGTTGCAATGAATATCAGAGGAAAATGGAGTAATAAAGTGTAGTTTCAAGACAGAATCGATATGACTAGGTAACTGAATGAAGTACGGAAACTTGGAAGAAAGGAGAGTCAAAAATAACCCAGACATTTTGGGTGTGTCTTTTAAAAATGTGAAATTTGTGGCAATGGAGTATATTTTTTAGCAGGGGCACTGTTTTATTTTTTAGCAGGGGATTGTGTTGTGCGTACCTGCAGGTGCATCCATGTAGATGTAAAGGAGTAGCATTTGGAATCATTAGAAGACTGAAGAGAGACAGATATGTGTGTGTGTGTTTGGCTGGGTAGGTGAAAGACAGAGAAAGAGAGAATTATGAACTATGAATATACCAAGCCAAAAATAATCTTGTAGAACTGTAGCCATTCACATTGCCTGAAAAACCACCTTCTAATCACGTAACCTTACAATTGACCATTAATCTATCTATCTATCTATCTATCTATCTATCTATCTATCGTCTATCTATGTCTATCATCTAATCATCTATCTCTATTGTGACAAATATATATCTCAATATCACATACGAGGCTACTTCAAAAGGTGCAGGGAAAAATAGAATGGGAAGATAATACAAATCTTTCCATGAACTTCTCGAAATACCCTTGAAAAAAATCATATTTATTAACTTATGGAAAAATCCACAATGTCTTTTCATGTTTTGGTAGAATTTCCTGTTACTGAACAGCTAGGGAGATGTCCAAAATTATTGGCAAAGTTTGTACTCGTAACATAGTTTAAAAGCTGGAGATTAGAGAAGGGGCTTCCAGAGTGCAGGATGATATATGTAAAACATTCCCATTTGTTAATAGAGTCCTTATCACCTTCTCTAAATAGTATTTTTGAAGCTTCATTTTGTTGGTCATCTGGTCCATTAATAATTTTCCTGCTCTTTTAGAGATTCAAAAGGGAAATCCTGAGTAGAAAATGTTATACATTTGACAGAAGTGTTAAAAAATCAAATGTGAGAGAGAGTATAATATTTAACCTCACACTACAGTTTGAACATTCACATTTTCCCACTTACCACTAAAAATCCATTTGACTCTAGCATCCTTGAATGCATATAAATTCTTTATTATGCTATTCAGGTATTTAGCATCTACCACCTCTAGATTAAAAAGTTCTACAAATTTAAAATCTACTATGAAAAGTGGAACTTTATTTGCCCTAAAAATTACCTTTTTAAAAAATTTCCAGAGATGTCCCATAATGCTTATATATCATGCTCTATTAACAAGTGGTGTTTTCACCAAGGACTTCCTTCATTGCTTTATCTCAACTCAGCTTTCCTTTATTCAAAATAAATAGTATCATTCTTTCCAGGCTATCCTGGGATGGGCTCCCATGCCTCTGTTTCTTTAAGTTACTTGTTCTCTACTTTCTGTAGCTATATTTTTGTCACCAGCAGTTCAGAAGAACAAGAGCAGGGCTATACTGTATTTAGTTTTGAATTCCTATCTGATAATGTCCAAATTTGTATAACTTTACTGATATCAAACACAGGTGATGTATTAATCTGATTCTGTTGCTTATAATGAAATACCTGGACTCGCATAATTTATAAGAAAACAAAATTTATTGCCTACAGTTCAGAGGCTTGCAAGTCTGAAGTCCAGGGAACACATCTGGTGAGGGTCTTCCTTGGCAGTAAAGCAAGGGGTGTCATGTGGCAGAAAATGGCAGAGCAGGGAGAGAGAGACTCTCATGAGCTCTCCTTTTAAAGCCCTCATAACCACGCTCCTGACCACCATTATGAATCCATTCACTAAGGCATGATCCTACAATCTAATCACCTCTTCAAGGCCCCACCTTTCAATTACTATAATAAGATTTAGTAGTTCAACAGTTACAGTGGGGTTTTAAGGTTGAATGGGGTGGCAGGGGGCATCCAATCTACAGCAGATGATATCAACCGGAAACAATACATAATGGCTTCCAGATCCCCTTTAATACTTTTGTTGGCCCCTTACATTTGCCCATATTAGGTCTCATCTGTCCCTTCACTGACCAATCATAGCTTCTCTTTGAGAGCTTCTTTCAGTTTATTCCCTCTGAGCCAGCATTTCATGACCCAGGAAAGGCTAGCAACACTGGGAGATTTTACTAACAGTTCCCACTTTCAGATTTTTCACAAAAAGTATAATGTGTATACATTTGTATTGAGTCAACCTTTTCTGTTATCATTATGTTTTATTTCCTATTTTTAAGATCCTGGTCCACAGTAAAAGGTCAGAATATTTTCTGTTTCAATTTTCAAAAGTTTTTTTTTTTTAATTATTTTAAAATGTGGTAAATTTAGAGAAGTCCTAGAAGTTTTGTTAGGAATTATTTCCATTACAGAAGTTGTGCTGCCTTTCTCTCAACAAAAGAAAATTTGTAAACATTTATGGGATCTTCTCTTCCTGATGCATGCCACCAGTAACATCAGTACTGATGTGACAGAGCCAGTTATTTTGCCACTATTCACCTAATTACTCTGAATGGAACCTTGTTGCTGACCTATTTCATAAATAAAGGAAGCTTGTATTTCAGTCAACCTCTCTGATTTTCCTTTTTTCTCTTAAGCTCATTATTCGTTGACTGACCAACCATCAAATGGTTCTTTAAATTCACTAAAGGATTCTGTCCCTTGAAGTACAGCCCTAGCTGAGCTTCAGATACATTTGTTTCCTAACAGTCTCAGCAACCTAGTTGAAAGACAATTTTGGAATTATACTTTGAGTACCTTTCATAGGATCCTACTAGGTTTAGGGGCATTTCAGACTTCTTGCTTGCTTAGTGCTTGCTTTGGTTGGTTGATTTTTCCAGTTCTTCTTAACTGTTTCTCTCTTCCCCAGAGATTTTTTTTCTCCTTACAACAAGAGATTCTTTGACTTTGCTGGTTATTTAGACAGTTTTGTTTTACTGTCACCAATCCTTGGAATGTTGGATCCTCAGTATACATTTATCCTGAATTTCTAAGAGAGTATTTTAAATGTTTCCAGATTCCTTGTGGTTTTTTTAACTTTGCAGATTTTCTTTTTTCTTTTCTTTTTTTTTTTTTTTAATTCCCACATTTTGGCACAGTTTCCTTTCCTGGAGTTTAATAGCTAGGTGATAGATTTTTTTTTCTCTTCCTTTAGAGTATCGTGACTTTTTGGAAAAAAAAAAAAAAAACATATTTAAACATATCTTCAGCATCATTTCTTGTTCAAATCTAAAAATCATCTCCAGACATTTCCTTTTCATTTGAGTTCTAAACACCTGTTGTAGAATGTAGTCACTTATCCTATCTGGAAATCTTAACATTTCTTACTTTTTTACCACTTGCGTATTTAAATACTCCATATATGACCAGCTCCCATGTCTTAGTATTACTACTTGCCCTTCTTTAACAAATGCTTTGTGTTCCTCCATATTTTAAGGCCTGGCTCATTGTTTTGGAGAGACAGTCTATAGTATATCACTATGGCCACATTTTATTATTTAAGTGAGTATTTCCACACATTAAATTCTATTATACAAGGTACTTCGAAAGGTTCATGGCAAGATTCGTATTATCTTTTAACGCTATTTTTCTACGAACTTTTTGAAGTGCCCCCCGTATAGTGTTTCCTTTGTACTGTAAGGTTTTTACTCTATTTTTATTTATACCTTCCATACAATGTTTCAGATCATACAGTTTCAGATCTCTCTTATGCATCCTTTTTATAGATTCTGTAAGGTACATATGTTAAACTCTCTTGGTTACCTTTCCTCTTTAACATCACCTAGTTTTAAAAACAGCTATCTCAATCAATGTTTAACAGATGTTGAATATGGTGCAGTGCTTAACATTCTAATTATCTATTGTCATTGTTTAGCAGTAAATTAATGTTCAGGCTTCTTTATTCACTGTCGTGGCATAAGAGCTCTCTATGAGACAACTACTTCTCAAGGCCTTTCCTAGAGAGCCCTTTCCACACTCAGTGTTACTACTTACTGCTGAAAATGGAGGTGCTGGGGTGAAGGGTGGGAAGGAGGAAAAAGAAGTGGAAAAATCTCTGTAGTTTCTCCTTTAAAGAAAAGTAACGATTTTCTCCTAGAAGGAAATCAAAGGCTGCATGAAATGTCTACCCCTTTAAAAAATGTAAGCTGATTTTTTTTAATGCCAGGCACTTTTATCCTTGTAGCTTAAAGGCAAAAAATGAATGAAATGTGGAAAATGAAGGACATGTGACAGCATCAAAGAAGCAAAGCAAAGCCAGGGAGTGTGTGTCTGCCTATGTCAGGCCAGGGTGGGCCTTTTTAGGCAGACCATTAAGGCAATCTGGCTGCCAGACAAGTCTTTATGAAAGGGCAGAAAAGATGCATAAAGTCTTTTTGATGTTTTAAAGGAACCTCTCCTTTATACCGCCCCCTCCCATTTTTCCTCCCTCATCTTTTCTCGACCAATGCCATCCCACTTGCAAGGCAAATCGCAACCATCTATAAAAGTGTTTTATGTTTTAGAGCATTTGGATATTGCCTTGATCTCTATCTTGACAAGTACTGGAGCATTTTTAGTTTCTGTTGGGAGAAAATCGTGAATTGCTGGGTAAAATGGGTAGAAATCTCTAGGACATATTGAGAAGCAGTGGCTAATCAGAGTGCAATTAATCAAGTCCTATTTACCTCATCAAGATAAGGATTATTTCTGGAATAGACTTAATTACATCACGCTAGCACCATTAGGACATCATGACAAATCCCTTCATTTTATAAATAGGAAACCAAGCTTGAAGGACTCACAATTAGTCCAATGAAATTGTAGGACTGCAATCGATTTCTCCATACTCTAGCTTCTTACCACATATAATCTCTCTCTTTACTTAAAGAAGACCTAAATTACCATTAACACATGTTCCTTTCCTTCCTTAGTATTTGCCTCCATCCCTCTGATCTGAAAAAATTATTCGACCAGCAGGATTTGCATCAGCTGCATATACCTCTCAGTGTATTCAAGCCTGTGGCTTTGAACATAGCTGGGTCAGCATGGAAGAAAGACCCTGTTACCCTTGAGAATATTTCTGGTGGGGAAGGCTGAGTAGAGGGAATCTAAGGGTTGTAAGGAATAATGATCATGTACCCTGGGACGATAAAAGTCATTACAGAGGGTATATCATGCCCTTACCCTGACCTCTCTGAATTTCATAGTTCATATAAATTAAATGTCTTCGAACCTCTTATCCTCCAGGTTGATATCAACTCCTCAGCCCATTTCACACTCTTTCCATATTGCACTTGGTATGTAGGGAGTACCATGTTAGTTAAGCTGAAAATCCTGGCAGAGTGCAATGCAAAAGTGGACTGACTTAAGGGGGAAAACCAAAAACCTCCTGGATTCAAGCCTTAACTGCCAATATCCATCCGTGTAGCTTTGAGCAAATTATAGATGGGAAACCTAGCACAGAAAGAGGAAGAAAAAATGAACATATTAGATTTTATGACTTTTAAAGAGCTTTTCAGTATTTCTCAACCAGAATAAAAAAGGAAGAAAGAAAGAAAGAAAGAAAGAAAGAAAGAAAGAAAGAAAGAAAGAAAGAAAGAAAGAAAGAAAGAAAGAAAGAAAGAAAGAAAGAAAGAAAGAAAGAGAAAGAAAGAAAGAAAGAAAGGGGGAAAAAAAGAGCAGCCTTTGCTTCCTTCTTGGCCTGGTCTCTACTTCCCACTCTTCTTTCTCAGTTACAGTGATCTTCCTATTCCTCAAAATGTCAGCAGTGAATTTTTTCAAAGTATCAAGAACTCAGTGAACATGAAACCTTTGTATTCTTCCTATTCTCCTCTCTCTGAAGAGAAAAACTCTTCTTCCATGGTGATTACGTGGTGAGTTATTACACTGTAAAACTTCCCTCTGACTCACTCAGCACTTTTCTTTTCCCAGCACACAGCTTCCCCACATACCCGTACCAAAGGTACATCGCACCCAGAATTGTTGTACGTAATTACAGAAGGCATATTACCTTCATACACATTTTTCTATTCAAATCATCACAACACATAAAAACAACAGACTCAAAAAATTTGTTGGTGTTCCTCATTGATGTCAAACATCACACCTGCATGTCCCTAAACGTCCTTGCTATGCTGAACACTTAGTAGTGGGAGCTCTTTGCCTCATTTTGTGATCCTGCTTAAATACATGGAAGAGCAGACTTGGGAAACTCATTGCCTCGGAAGGGCCTCCTGTCAGGTTCCTGCCTTTTCCTGGTAGGCTCTCCAGGAACAGTTAAGTTTGAGACTATCATAGGCAATTGATTAGGAGTATAATATGATATCCTACAACATCTATAGGAATGTTTGCTATTTGCATGTTTCTTGGGAAAGCTCCATGGGAGCCACTGATCTGTTAAGCCTCAAGGCTTCTTTCTTGGTCAAAGGCCCTGGGGATTTCAGCTGCTTCTAACTGGCAGCTGCCAAAACTCACTCCATCCCCTTGACTTTCTAGTCTCCCTCCAGCCTGTTTGTGGAGTAAAGCACAGTCTCTTTATGGGCTTTCAACTTCTTGCTGGCCTGAAAAATGCACACAGGCTTCTTTTAATCTAACCTAAGGATATACTGGAAACCATTTCTGAATGAACAGGGAATAAGAAAAATAGAAAAATGTGGTAATTCATCCATTCAGTCAACATATACTAATTGAGCTTCTACTATATTCCACACAGGGAGAAATCAAGAGTAAGTGAGAAATAATACTTTCCTCTAAGAGATTCCCAGACAAAACTCATATATATTCATCAGATTCTATGATTGAAAGATGAAGGAGAAATAGGGAAGGCACAGTGGAAAGGACAATTAATTCCTCTTATTATTTTTAAAGTTTAAAATATTCCAGAATTTACAAAGTCTTTGCAGTCTTCATCCCATGGCTTTTGATTAATCATATATTTTATTCATTAATTCAACAATTATTTCTGAGCCCCAGCTACATGTCAGCTTTATTCTAGGTACTAGAGATACAATAACAAAGACCAATTAATTTCCTCGTTTATATTCTAGTGGGGGAAACAGATAATGAACAAGTAAACATATAGTTTCAGGCTGTGATAAATGCTATAAAGAAAAAGTAGATAATAATCAATGGCCAGTGATGGTCTCTTTGAGGAGGTGAAATTTCAGTGGCTGTCTGAATAAAGTAAGGTAGAGAGAGCTAGGTAACAGTCTAAATGAAGAATTTTCCTGCTATTAGGAGTGACAATAGCAAAATTTCTGAGATGAGAGCGATGTTGGCATTTTTCAGATCCTGAAGAAACCTTGTATAGATACATCAGAGCCTCTCAATTGGTCATACTAGAAGTGTGTACACCTTGGAAATTGGCAATTATTACAAATCAGGGATTCTCCTGGGTCTAGTGATATTTAGGAAATACAGTGTCTGGGTAATGCCATGTATCCACAGAAAAAGCCTACTGATCAGACTTCCAGAATCAAAATCACCTTGGTTCTAGAGAAATCATTCAATAGAGATGGACAGTCACAGTCCCTTAGCCTGTAACCACAATGCCTGGAAACTTCTAAAGCTGCTTGGGTCCAGGGTAGAAGGAACAAATAGAGAATGTCCTCTGAGGCATTTTTAATCCCAGTTTTCTTTTACTTTTTTGTCTTATGGGATGGCATCAGATACACCACATGTAAATGATGAGTACAAGAGACATGGGCCTGTACAAGATAGGTGACACAAGCTGCACAGAGAGATAAATAATTATTTGATAGTTTAAAATTTCTAAGAAGCCTTCCTATTTCTAACAAGCAATGTGAGTTTCAAAAACCAGACACCTAGATTTAGTCATTCCACAATGTATACATACTTCAAATGTTGTATACAGTAAATACGTACAATTTTTCTGTCAATGTAAGAAAAATTAATAAAATAAGATTAAAAAACAAAACCAAACACCAGACACAGGATGAGCCTCAGGTGCAGTAGTGGAAACACACACACACACACACACACACACACACACACACACACACACACACACACACACACACACGCACATTATGAAATCCTCATAAGTCTGCTGGACAAAATTCCCACTTCCACTCCAAATTCCTGGACTGTGCAATTGTTGCACAAGAGACAGAAACAGCTACATGTGATACTTAATTAAGCATCTATATTTCCAGTGAGTGACAGATTTACCTTCTTTTTCCCTCTTTTTGTTTAGAGGCAGCCCAGAGATAAAACTTTCAAGTTATGAGTAATTATACCCCGCTGAGAAAAGTGATAGAGTGCTACACTCAGAAGGACTTATCAAGCCCTGAAAATGTGGAGTCAACACTTAAGACTTTTTTTTTATTATTATTTCCCCCAACATTAACAGTTTCCCAGCTAGTTCCCAGAGGGAGATAAACAAACAGTGTGTACCTGCATTTTAATGGGAATAAACAGAATGGCTCCATCACTTTTTCCCTTCACTGGCTTCGTGTTTCCAAACCACTAGAACACAATGAAAAGTGTATGTGGCATAGACAGTGGAAAGCTACAAGGACTACAATGTTTTCTATTAATAGGGGTGGAGTTTGGAATAAATGAGATCATAACAATTTGTTAACAGGACTTCTTAGAGCCTCAGAATACTCTTTGAGATGGTGCTAGGGAATGGAGAACAACCTTTACATGCTTTCTGAGGTTCATACTAAGTCAGACACCCTCCTATCTTGGGTACTTTCAGTGGAGAAAGACACAAGAACAAAGAATTACTGGCCTTCCTAAAGTCAGTGTCCAGCCCAGCTTCAATACAGGCTGCTTTGCAACATTGTCTAAGGCTGGAGCAGGATGGCTGAGTTTGTGGAGCAATAACAAATTTATTTTTCTAAGACTAATGGTATTATCTCGGCTCAATGGATACTTAAAACATTAGTTCTCAAACTTTAGTCTGTGTGAGGATTAGCTGCATTGCTTGTTAAAAATGCAAATTCCTAGCTTCTATTCACAGAGACTGTTTTGATTAGTTTGGAATGGGAATCAGGAATCTGCATTTTAATAAGCAAGTAGCCTAGGAGATGGTGATGAAGTGGTCCAAGGGGCACACATTGAGAAATGCAGTCCTGAGGGATCTACAAACGGGTTTTAGGAAGTCTGTAAATGGCTGATATTGAAGAGAACACTCATTCTGTGAGTTCTCATGACTGTACATTTTTCTTGGGATTCCCAAATGGGTCTGCAGTCCAAGGCAGGTGGATAACCTTGAGGGTGGCTGGCTGGCTAGCTCAGTTGGTTGGAGCATGGCATTGTAACACCAAGGTCAAGGGTTCAGATTCTGGTACTGGCCAGCCACCCAAAACAAAAAAGCAAGCAAACAAACAAAAAACCTTGAGGGGGACAAGATGATGTGGGGCAGCTAAGAATTCTACTCAACTTTTGGATCTTAGCCAGCCTTACTGAGTCATCAGGCAGCTCAGCAGCTCAGCTCAGGAAATAGAAATCAATCCCTGCTCATCTGGTTTCCTGGTTTAGCTCCTCTAGCTTGATGTGGTTTTCTGTACTGTCCCATTGTCCCAATATTCCTGCATGGTATTCCCTCAATTAGCCAGTGACTTATTTTGGGGTCATCAAAAGGCCTCTAAAGCCATGGTTTCTATACTATGGAAGTTTTTTTATGATGAATGAATGATAAATGTTAAAAATGTCCAAATAACCATCCCTGAATCCTGTTCATCCATATCCTAATTATTGAGTTTAAAGATCAGATTTAACTCCTGTATCACTTAGATAAAGATTATTAACTATATGTGTGATCTCTAGTAAATTATTTAATAGCCACAGGCCTCAGCTTCTCCATTGGCATATCAGGGACACAAATATCTGTCTAAATTTTTGAATTACTAAGAGGAAAAAAATGAGATAACAGACATGTACTACCCCCAAAAATAGGTTGATATATTCTACTACAACCAAGTATTATTTTTGTAACTAAAATATTAGCATGACATGTGTCTTGATAGATTGCTAAATCCATGAGAACAGATGTCATTGTACTAGATATTAACACAATAATTTGTGAGCCAAACAAAGGCTTACAACACAGGCTTTCTACCTGTTCCTGTCAGTGAGAGGGGGCTTGACAACTTCCTCTTGCTGTAGTGGTGACACAGGAGTAAACATAAAAATTGGAAGGAAATGGAACAAAAGCAGGTCTGTGAGGAAAAATCAGGCACCTGCTACTTCTTCTTCTTTCATCACTTGCCTCTCCACCCAGCCATCTTCACGGGCTTTTGCACTTCATCACACCCTAAATTTCTCCACCATCTCCTGTACATCTTTGTCCCCTTCCTTTCCTTTCCTTTCCCTCTGTCTGGATCTCTGTCTTTTCCAGTTCAACTCTTCTTCCCTTTATCTCCCAATATGCTGGGGGAATGGGATTAGAGAGAATGAGTAGGAAGATGCGAAGCCACGTGAAAGTATTATCAATAACTGATGCTTGAAAAGATAGAAAAATTAAAGAAAACAATTAGGCAGATGAATCAGCAAATCTAGGCAAATGGATAGAGGTTTCACCCCACTCCACATCATTTCTGCTACAACCTTGTTAATGGTTAGAGCTGCGCTACTCTCTCCTGGTTTCCAGTGGTTTTTCTGATGAAGTAATTAACATATTGGAAGAGATGAACTCTAAGGACCTTTTCAGCTCTGTAAGGCTGGCTGATAAGCAGGTGAGCTGTCCAAGCCAAAGACCAAATTTCTAGTCTAATTTCCTTTGCCCGGTAAATGTAATTGGATTACACTGGTACTAGAGGTGCTTCGACTGCCATTTAATTAGGTAACTTTTGTAGTGATATGCCAACCACTGCACTGTCATAGAACAATCCCGTAGTTGATGAATAGTTTCTTGTGCAATTAAAATTGAGGATGAGGGTGATGTTAATATTCTTTATTTTTATAATGCTTTTTTGCTCTTAAAGCACTTTCACATCAATGAACTCACCAAGTCCTCACTAAAATCATGAGCTAAAGACACTATTTCCACATGTTACAGATTAGAATGCTGAGCTTGCAATTCTTTGGTTTGTTCAAAGTTAAAGGGGGACAGTAAGGCAGTCTTCTATCTCCCAAAAAGAAGGTGGATCAATTCCTGATTGTCTCAATTTGTCCTCTGTTGTTGAGGCAACTGAAGGATTTAAACTCAGGCAGGTTCTTCCTCAAGTTTCCATCTGTGGAGGTATTTGTCACGAGAGATATGACCCACAAAGCTTGGAATCATTAATTCCATGTAGAGAAAGAGTTCATAAAAATATTTGTTTTTGGAAAAGTAGGGAATTGTTTGCCTTTGTAATGTGATGATTTCCCAGATTCAAATGAAATGTCCCACCGCATCTGGAAGACTTGGTGAAGCTTGTAAAAAGAGGTATATTTACATACAGACAAGAAAATAATGCTTACTATAAGTCAAACCCTGTGCTAGATAATGGCTGATCCAAATTTACAGGAATAGGCCTCATTTAGGGATTGGAACTCAAATTCATTTTAAAAACAAAAGTTGGAGAAGACCACCAAAATGTGGGAAAATACATTTAAAACCTCTTCTGTCCATACCAACTGACTAAATAAGATATTATGGTGAAATGAAGAATACAAAACCAAGAAAGCAAAACATTAAGACTCTACCAAAAGAACAAAATTATAACTATAAGAGTCTATTGGAATTGAGTTAAATGCCACGCTATCACCAGCTCTACAGTCTTCTCTTTGCCGACCCTGGCTCATACATGCAACCACTCTCTTAGCAGTGCACAGTGTTTGCTAAGTCTTGCAGAGTTTCAGACAGAAAACTGAAAATCTTTTGTAACTGCAGTCAAGGAGCAATTGGAACTGGCCATCCTAAAGCTTACCAGTTAAAGCAACATCCCTCCTGCAGGAGAGAAATGAGTCAGAATAAAAACACATCACATTAGGAAGAGATGGCGGAAGTAATAGATGTAAGAGGTGAACTGGTGATGGCTGTTAGGAGACGGATACAAGATCTTTCTGCCAAAATTAGGACATAGCAGGCCAAAGGTAGCCAAATGCATATAGCTGGCATGTGAGACCTGAGAGAGAAATACAGAAGTCTAGGAAAACAGTGGAAGAGACGTGCAGAGAAAAGCAGTCTTCTTTTTCAGCTTCTCCTGTGGATCTCACGTACCACACTCCCAAGTAATCACACTGCAGTGCTGATGTAGGGTGTTCTTAGATGATCCCTGCTACTTCTATCCTCCCCACTTTCTGCCTTATGCTCAATGAAATCATTGTTCAAGATTCAGGTCTGGTATGATACAAAAAGGGGTTTATAAAGATTATCAGAGACAATTGAAGTTGTTGGCATTAAAGTAGATTTGAGGGAATCATTAAAATAGATTTGGGCAAATATGCACCTCCATGCTGGTCCTTGGACTACTACTCTAGGAATCATTCCTCATTCTCCCCCTTCTCTTCTGAATCACTGTGGAGCTGACTGGCACGGGCTGCATTTCCCAGGCTCCCCAGTCAACTGGGTTCATTCAGTGAGAAGCACTGACAGAGAATCAAGGTGGGGTCAGGGGAGAAGCCAATCTACTTCGCTGCCTTTTTTCTTCCTTGTTCACTGTCTTTGGCAGTGGCTCTATCTCCTCTGGAGATCAGTCCCTTGGTTCCAGTAACCCTGGTCCCTCCCCTTGTCTCCCCAGTTGATACTAATCACTGGGTTGCCTCAATGTTCTCTGATTCGCTTCTCAAAATTCCATCACTTGTGTAACAAATTTTTTGAATTTTAATTTCTTTTATTTAAAAACTTTGAGTGAGTTTTGATTTCTTGGTTGTGTCTTCACTGATACAACCATCTTTTTTTCAGGCTTTCTATTATTAAAACCTATTTTAATATTTCTGGGAAAATATTTTTGTCATATTTGTTTGAATCGATTTAACACAAATATAATTGAATTAAACAGCCAATATATACAATTCATCTATGTCTTAAACAACTTTGTTAAATTTTCTCCTAAATTAGAATGACAATAAATCAACATCAGCATGTCAAGAATATGAACAAGGAGCAAAATAAATGAACAGAAAGAAATTTGAAATAGTATACTATGTAATGGTACTTACTTATTTTTGGTTAAGATGAAAGACCAAAAATAAATAGATTTAAAAAAAAAATTATTCCAGGAGAAAGGTCTTTTACAAAAAAAGTGAGACAATATTTAAAAGAAGGTCCTTCCATAAAGCAGTGTTTCTCAAAGTATCGTTCAAAGATCAATTATGTCAAAATCACTCAGGCTGCTTATTAACAATATTAGGTTTTTCCTAGTCCCTACCCTATATCTGCTGAACTAGAATCTTTGTTATGTTCGATCCAATAATCTATTTTAAAAACAAACACAGTGATTTTTATGTGCATTAGGTTTTGAAAGCCACTGCCTTAGAAAGAAAAATGGAATAATATTGGTCATTAGAAATGATTGAGCCAGTAACAGTTTCATAGTTGGAACAAAGCCCACATTTCAGAAATGTAAGCACTTTTTTGCATGATAGTTATAGCCATAATGATCGGTTCCGTTCACCCTATCTTCTCATTGGCCTTTGCTGTGCTAAATTTTGATATTATTTTTGACTAAGAATACTAGTAATACTAAAAAAGACAGATTTTAATCCTTGGTTATAAAGTGATCCCTTCTCCCAATTCGTGGGTTTTTTTGTTTGTTTGTTTGTTTGTTTGTTTTCTGCAGTTTCATTTACGCAAGGTCAACCATTACCCAAAACCATTAAGTGGAAAATTCCAGAAATAAACAATTCATAAGTTTTAAATTGCACACCATTCTGAGTAGTGTGATGAAATTTTGTGTGGTCCTGTTCATCCCCTGTGTCCAGCATGCTGTAGAGTCTACCTGCCCATTAGTCACTTATGAGTGTTCTTCAAAAAGTTCATGGAAGGATTCATATTATCTTTTAATTCCATTTCTCTATGAAATTTTTAAAATACCCTTGTAGTGTGTGTCTCCAGACATGACCTGTTGTGCACGAGGAATGGAGACAGTAAAGCAGCAGAAACAGGGAGAGCCCCTGGCTGCTACAACTATGGGACCTAGGGGTGGATGGTGTAACGTGCTTTAGAGATGATGTAGTAAACGTATGTTGCATTTGTCTGAAGGCAAAAGGCTTGGAGGGTGCCACTTAAACCCAATGGCCAGCTGGGTGCTGTGTAAACCCGAGAAAAGAGTGCCGCATGCAGATTGTCAGATGACCTGAGGATGGGTGCCCCTGCAGAATTTCAATTATGTTTTCACCTGGTGAAAAGGTAGAAAAGTTAGTCTCCATTACTACATGCCTGTCTTGGTGGCAGTGGTTACAGGAGAGCCACAGATATGCACGGGGGCAGGGCAGCCACTCCTTGATGGACAGGGTGAATGCAGCTGTTTGAACTGTAGGCGAATGCTACAAAACTGCCAGAGACTGAGTGAGTAGCCAGTGTAAGCCAAGTTGATTGAAGTAATTCAAAAGCCAGAATGTAAAAGGAAAGCAGAGCACAAAGATTTGGAAAATTTGCAGCCTGGCCACGTGGTAGAGAAGTGGAGAGCTAAAGAAAAATGCAAGGGGGAAGCAGATAAACTGTTTGCTAAAGATATCTTGGCAGTGAGGCAGCTAGATGCTAAGAACCAGGACAGTGGGAAAAAAACCCTAAAGGCATTTGAGAAGTCTGGATAGGTGCCCCACCCATCACAGGCCCTGAGGGCATTTGAGAAGTCTGGGAGAGAGCCCTTCCCATCTTAGGAGAACTGAGTTGTCCTGGAGGACAGACCTGGGGTGCAGCTACCATCTGCAAACTGCTCCCTGCATCCCAGCCACTCTGGCTGGAGCAATCCTGCCTCAGCACCTTCGAAGAGCAAAAGCCGAAAACCTTGGTGGCATTCACGTTGTGTTAAGTTTGCAGGCCAGCAGTATGTGAGAGCAGTGGAGGCATGGCAGCCTCCACCCAGACTTCGGAAGATGTATGGAAAAGTTGGGGGACTCAGGCGGAGACCTGTTGCAGGGATGGAGCTGCTGCAGAGGTCATCTAAGGAGCAATGTGGAGCAGAAAAGTGGGGTCAGAGCCCCGACAGAGAACCCTCACTGAGGGAATGTCTGGACTGCCACCAGGAGCCCAGAACTGTGGGGCTGCTGGCAGTGTGCTAAGCCAGCTGGGAAAAGCTGCAGGCACCAGGGCAGCTCAATGGGCTGCACCTGGTGGAGCTTTAGGAGCTAGGTTGCCCAACACTTTAGGGGTCCAGATGCCCCAGTGTGCTTAACGTTTGCCCTGTTTGGGTTTTGGATTTGTTTGGGGCCTGTTTTTCCTTTCTATTCCTCCCTTCTGGAATGGGAATGTGTACCCAATGTCTGTCCCACTGTAACTTGGAAGTAGATAAACTCGCTTTTGACTCTTTACAGGTTCACAGCTGAAAGGAGTTTTGCCTTTAGTCTCAGATGAGACTTTGGACTTTTGAGTTGGTGCTGCAACAAGCTAAAGACTTTTGGGACTGGGATAGAATGTGTAATATGTGAATGTAAGGGTTGTCTATCCTCCCTAAGGGAACATCACGGAAGATTCTGAACATGTAGATTGTATGGCGAGGGACCCTGAAGGGGAGGATTGTTGGGAAAATAGAATAATTTAATCCGGCCCCCTTGCCTACCCATCCAGTTTGGGGTGGTGCAGCATTCTTTGTAAGCAAGTTGTGTGTCGGGGGGGGGGGGTGTGGAGTTAGTGCCCATGCACAGCACCGCCATCTTGGCTGTTGTCTGCCTCGGGTAGCCGCCGCTCTGAACAGCCATGCTTTCTAACCTACGGCTTCCAAGTACCTGTTTGCTGGTTACCTAGCTCATAGACCTGTGTGTAAGGGGTCTGGTGACCCAGTCTGGCATGTGAGGGGTCTGGTGACCCAGTCTGGCATGTAAGGGGTCTGGTGATCCAGCCTGGCGTGTGAGGGGTCTGGGGACCTAGCCTGGTGTGTGAAGGGTTTGTGACCAAGTCTGTGAATGGGCTTGAGGGGTCTGTGAGCTCCAGAACCAGCCCTAGCTCGACAGTTGGCCCAGTTGGCAGGATTATGGGCAAGTAAAAGAGCTCCACAACTGGTGTAGTTGTGTAGCTTTACAATTGGCGACATCGGCAGGATGCCGACATTTGCCATAGTGCCACAGTAGCCTTCTCCATTATCAGATCAACTGTTGTGGTATCACAGTGCTTGCTCTTATGTTACTTAATAAGAGCAAGACTAATGATACTGGCACATTGTTATAACTGTTCTATTTTATTGTTGTTGTTAATCTCTTACTGTGACTAACTTATAAATTGAACTTTATCATAAGTTTGTATATACAAATGCTCAACTTGTGATGGAGTTACATCTCAATAAACCCATCAAACAGTCAAAAAATCATAAGTCAAACCATCAAAAGTTGGGGACTGTGTAGAAAAAAACAGTATATAAATATACAGCGTTCCATACTATCTGCAGTTTCAGGCATCCTCTGGAGGTCTTAGAATGCATCCCCCTTGCATAAGGGGGACTACTGTAGTGGTGTTAGGTTTCATCTTATTATAGCAACTAGAATAATTCCTGCCTCTAGGAAGTCCACTGTAAATATTTTATTGACATATTAATTATCTTATTCATCTCTTTATCCACAGTACTTAATACAGTGTCCAACTATGAATATATATTTGTTGACAACAATTGAATTGAGGAGAATTCCACTAAATTCATTCATTTCATGCAAATTTACCAGTGATCAGATGGAAACATTTGAAAATTTTGTTTCAAATAAATCATAATAGTAATAGTATTAATTTTTTTCTCCCCAATAGACTGCCTAAGCTGTAATGTTCATTTTCCTAGGGTTTTTAATTGAGCTATTTGTAGGCAGGATAAAATTTTATTTTTCCATGAAGAGAGTAGGAAGGGGGAGGGCAGAGACAGAATTTAGGGGGAAAAAAAAGGTATCAGGAATTTTTTCCCTTCTAGAAATCTGCCTTATCATGTGTAGTCAAAGTATAAAGCTACTGCCTACCTCGAGTAAAATTTTAAAGGCAGGGAAGTGTATTTTCTTTTACAGTCTCACCTTGCTTCCCCTTCTTTCGTTTGTGGTTCTTTCCAGGAGCTCTTTTGTTCAGATTACGCTCTATCCAGGTACTCCCTCATTCAATATCTCACACCTTTCTTGGGCTCCCACAACTTTTTTGGCCAGATCCATATGTCTGCAGATTAAGTCTTGAGAGCATCCCATTGCCTGGGTTTTTCATAGGCCTTGTCTCTCAATCTGTTATTCTCTTCACCTTGGGGCCAAGCTGTCTGTACCTCCCGAAAGGTCCATTAAACTGAAAGGGTAGCTAGAGGACATTCAAAGTTTTCCTTCCAAATAACAAGTGCTTTTTAGCAGCAGTCTCTGATAAAATGGGGTCTTCTGTCCAGCCCTAAAGCAAAAGCATTTCCCACCCCCCCACACACACGCACGCATGCACGCACACACAAACATGCACGCACGCACACACATGCACACGCACACGCACACGCACACACACACACACACATACACACACACACTATCTGGCTTCCATCACTCACCCCCTGCTGCTACCCTTGTGTCTATTTGTCCTGTCCTTCTAGAACGGGTTTGGGAAAGAGGCAAAGGAACTGCATGAATGCAGACTTTAGGCATGGAATTTATAACTTTGTCCTTGTCACTCCTCCTCCAAACATCTCACCTCCAAAACTCACGTAGAGCCAGCTGCTTCAAGATGCAGACAACATCATTTTTTTAAAACTACAGTGCCAGGCAATCATGGTTTACAAACTAGTTTGAAGTATACAAGCTCACCTTACTCAGCTAGATCGGATAAGTTACAACTCTACAGACTCAGCATATTAAGTAAAAAACTGCTTAAAGCACTGTGCCAACTCTTCAAAGTTTTCCCTCTTTCACTTTCTAGGCAGAGCAGCAGATTTTGTAACCAAACTGTTTGGACTGTTCTCTTCCTGTCGTTATCATTTTAATTCCTTTATTCTAATATCAAGCCATCTATTTTAGATTATTCTTAATAATGAGACCCTATGGTTCTTCAGAACACTGGGAAACTGAGAGTTAAGGTATCCATATTTTCATTCTACAGATGTGTTTCTGGGCATCTAGTGAACACCTACCTTTACAAGACCCAGTCCTTGTTCCCAATGATATACAGCATAGTGTGCAAATACATGTATGGCCAGCTTTATTATATGATACATGCTATTATTCATATAGATATAGATACATAGATATATATGGCATTTAAACTGGGACATGGAATAAAAGTCAAATTTCAAGAGAGAGAAGCAGGGCAGGTTATTGTACAAGAAAGAACACTCTGAGAAACAACATGGAGATACAGACCAAAATGGCTTATTCAGGTAAGCAGAAGCCCTCCGGTGAGGGTGAAGTATGAGGTAGGAATAAAAGAATGAAGAAAGAAGAGGTTGAAAGGTAAGGGTGGGAATGAAATGGTAACAATGCATGGACTTGCTTTTGTGAGCATTTCTGTGAGACTAAATACAGGGAAATCAGATGGGAAGTTGCTACTGTTCATAATGACAAATGGTGAAGACCACAGCTTTAGGGGAAAAAAAGAGAAAATAAATTTAACGATCCTTTGGGTGTCTGAATCTCCAGAAGTTGGTGACTAATGTTTGTATAGGTTAAGGGAGAAGAGTGAGATATGAAAATGCTTTCATAGTTTCAAGTGTTGGTGACTGAATGAAAAAGTTCATTATTAACTGAGATTGAGTACTCCAACAAAAAAGATTTCTGGGTGGGAGTGATGTTTAGGAATGGTATTTAGAGAAGGAAACTTTGAGAAATTTCAATTAGGATGTTTGAAATCTTGGTGGAAATTTCTATTAGAAAATCAGAACTCATTAGAAAAATTAGTGTTGAAATGTTTGCTTGTGAATCATGAGTATTTCTTCAGGGTAAAAGCTACAGGAAATCTGTAGCTGGGTAGGAAGAAGGCTGAGGAGGAAAGTCTGGGCAACACCTACTTGTAAGAAATACATGGTTAATTTATTCTCAAAACTTTAAAACTCAGCTCAGTTGTCACTTCTTCCAGGATGCCTTCCCTGATGCACCGTCCCACCAGTTATATGTTCTTTCTCTTTGCCTCCTGTTATACCCATTCGCAAGAGCATTTTATTTAACCCAATGTATTATGTTAATTCATTTGCATTTATTTTATCCCCAATAAGGTTTTATTAAAACTGGGACTGCGTATTTTTAAATTTTGGGGTCCCAAGACACATCACAATTCTTAGCACAGAGTAGAAGTATAATGCAGATCTACTAGAATAAATGAATGAATGAGTGAGTAAAGGGATGGATAAATAGAATGAAGAACAGTGAGACAGAGAATTATTAGACAGATGGGTAGGATGGAAGCAGAAAAAAGGTAAGACAAAGTTTCAAGAAAGTTAACTATGAAAATCTCTAAAGAAGTCAAGAAGAGCAAGATCAGAAGAAGGACTCTTTTAGATTAGGCAAAATATTTAATTAGAGACTATTTTTTTTAAAAAAGAAAATCATTTCAGGGGACATGAGTCAGAATTTGATTCTTTGATGAATTTATGGAAGGGAGGAGGTGGTTGCAGTAACCATTGACTATACTCAGATAAGTTTAGAAAGTTAAGGAAAGGTAAGTGAATAGATAGAACGGAGCTTATATTTTCTCAAGAGTAGAGCTTGAGTATGTTTGGCCAATGATAAAAATTTGCATGTGAGGGTAAACTAAAAAGATATGTAAAAAGAACTAGGAATAAAGGATATGGTAATAGAACAGGCAAGAATGAGAAGAGAGACACCTTGTATTTTTACTGTCACTCACAGTCTCACTTTCTGCATCACACACACGTACACACACACACACACACACACACACACACACACACACACACACTCTGCTACATGCATAGCAAGTATTTCCTAACCATTTGTTGATCAACTAATAAGAGTGAGCAGTTAACACTAAATGCCAAAGACAGGGCACCATTTTCTACCAATACTCTGACATTTGAGGAAGTTTCAACCACACTACTGGGAAAAGGGGAATAATATATGGCAGGCTGGAGAGGGGGTTTTCAGCCACATGCTTAAATTGAGGACAGCAGCACTGGGGTATTGGTCCTCAAGTATAGAAATGTGGAATGTACCATTTTTAGTTAAGAGCCTGATGCATTCTATCTGGTTTCCTAATGACAGTGAATTTTTCAGAGGAAGGTAATTGTGACATTCTCATCTACTGTGCAATTCAGTTTGTTGAGGACAAAGTCCAGCTTCCTGACATTTTATCTCTCTAGCTTTGAGACAGTCAGCTCATGAACCCAAAAAGGAGACACATGGCCCCAGTGGCTTCAAATATTATTTGTCACAAAATCACCCAGGCCCCTTTAAAATCCTAATAGAGAATTTGGTTCAACGGCCTTCTGCAGCTGTGAATTCAACGGGTTAAAGCTAAATCTTGTGAAAAGTGTTCATTTGTTCTAAACTTACCACCCACTAATGCTGTGGAGTGACCCTTTGTTTTCCTATGAACAACCGAGGAAAACAAGAGAAAACAACAGGCCAGCTCAGGTAAGCCTGGCGCCGCAGTGTTTTCTCTTTTCTTGTTCCCTTCTATTTGTAGGTAAATAAGCATCCACGCTCCTGTCTGCAAAATTCAGCCCAAGCTCCCACCACCTTGTCAAACCCTTCAAGGGAAACATTATTGCCTTAATTGCTTAAGCCCGATTTGCATAATATGGAATTCTGACAGCCAGACAAACAGGGATGCAAAAAGGAGATTAACAAGGGAGGTGTACGCTTAGCCAACCCTGTGCAGTTTGGAAACGAGAGCAGAGAAGAATTCATCGGCTGGGTGGGTTTGCTGTTTCCTCTGCTCTCTGCCCTCCTCTGCCCCTCCTTCTCTTCAGGTTTGTTTGTTTTTCATTTGCATGCATTGGATTCTAGCATGTGCCCAGACTGTTAATTGCCAGTCTTAGCAGAGGACTTCAGGCTCTGGTAAAACTCAGGCAGCACCAGCCAGTACAGATTTAAAAACAGCCTTGCCTCTTTACACCAAGCTCATCCAAACATTCAAAATGTTAACACTTCTCAGGAAGGCAGGGATGGTATCTTACTCATCTTTGTTCCCTTCATGTCTTTTCATAGAACGTTGATTTTTCTGTGGAACATTCATGGATAGTCAACGTGGCTCTGTGACTCCCATCAGGGCCCTCCTGTGCATGGCCGCCAGAATGTCCCCACAGCCAGGGAACAAGTCTGTCTGCACCATTCTTTCTAGGAGTACTTTGGGCTCCCTGTCACCTACACGTTAAACCCTTGAAAATAGCCTCTAATCTAGATCCAGTCACTCTGCATTATTTCTGTAAAAGAAAAATGTTCCACCTCTTAAGGCACTTGCCCAGAACATATAGAAACTGAATGCTGTGTTTCACAGCTCCTCATCTAGCCAGCTGAAGCTGTTAAAGTACCTTGGACTGTGAGTGACCCCTTTCCCTCCAATACCCACACCTGGGCTGGACCTAACCGAAGACTCTTTCCTGACCAATGAAAAGTAGAACTTATTTTAACCAGTTGTGGAGAGACCAATGGACTCACTCTGTTCTATTGAGAGAGCTAGCTTTTCAGCTTAATTAGTGTAAACACCACAAATGTTTTCCATTCCATTATTTAGAAAACTCTGGTATTTCCCCCTCAGCAGACTAGTTAGTGGTGTTGCCTGACAAGTTAATAAACTCTCCTCCTTCCCTGAGGTCTTTGATTTATTCTTCTACCTTGTGATTCTGTGTTTCCCTGGACTCCATCTCTTTACTACCTATCAATCCAGCCAGGACCGCCCTTGTTGCACCCATCCACACCCTTTCTTTGGCTCATTTCTACACATACTCAATACTAGTTTCAATAACTCCTGCTTCAGAAAGCATTTTCTACTCCCCAATGAACTCCCCTTGGATGCTGCTATTTTTGTTTTCGGGCTTTGAAGTCCTCACTTCTTTGTAAGATAAACACTGAAGCCCCCAATCATTCTAGGAAGGCACCAGTAAAAATACCCGAGGAGACACATACAAACGTAGAAGAATGAAACTAGACCCATACCTTTCACCATATGCCAAAATCAACCCAAAATGGATTAAAGAATTAAATATACATCCTGAAACTATAAAACTCATAAAAGAAAACATAGGGGAAACAGTTCAGGAATTACAACTGGGCAAGGACTTTATGAATATAACTCCAAAAGCACAGGGAACAAAAGGAAAAATAAACAAATGGGATTATATCAAACTAAAAAGCTTCTGCACAGCAAAAGAAACAATTAACAGAGTGAAAAGACAATCAAAAGAGTGGAAGAAAATATGTGCAAGCTATGCATCTGACAAAGGATTAATATCCAGAATATATAAGGAACTTGAACAACTTAACAGTAAAAAAAACAAGTAACCTGATTAAAAAATGGGCAAAGGAGTTGAATAGGCATTTCTCAAAGGAAGGTATATGAATGGCCAACAGACACATGAAAAAATGCTCAGCATCACTCAGAATCTGGGAGATGCAAATCAAAACCACATTGAGATATCACTCCAGGTAGACTGGGTACTATCAAAAAGACAGAGAATAACAAATGCTGGCAAGGATGAGGAGAGCAGGGAACCTTCCCACACTGTTGGTAGGACTGTAAAATGGTGCAGCCGTTATGGAAAATAGTATGGAGGATCCTCAAACAGCTACAGAGAGAACTGCCATAGAATCCAGCAATCCCACTGCTGATTATATGCCCATAGGAATGGAAATCATCATGTCAAAGGGACACCTGTACTTTCATGTTTATTGCAGCTCTATTTATAATAGCCAAAAGTTGGAATCAACCTAAATGCCCATCATTAGATGAGTGGATAAGGAAAGTGTAGTATATTTATACAATGGAATACTACTTTGCCATAAAAAGAAAAAAATGAAATACTGCCATTCACAGCAACATGGATGATTTTAGAGAAAATTATGTTAAGTGAAATAAGCCAGGCACAGAAAGAGATATACTGCATGTCCTCACTCATATATGGGAGCTAATAAAAAGTAAAGAAATAATGAAAGAGAAAAAGAAAAAGATACAATAATCACAATAATGCATTGAACTTTTTAAGAGAACAGAACTAAAGTTGCTGGAGTGGGAGAGGGGGAGAAGGAAGAGGAAAGGGAGGAATTGGTGAAGGGCCACAAAAATCAATTACATTGTATAATGATGAACCTACTAATTATCCTGATTAGGAAGTCATATGTTGCAAATAATAATAAGAATAATAAATTTAAAAAAAGAAATATGTTTTTTGTTTGTTGCTAAAGTTTATAAGCACAATTGATTTTTGTGTATTGATTCTGTATCCAGCCAATTTCCTAAACTATTTTATGGGTTCTAATAATGTATAATTCGTCCAGTTTTACATAGAGAATCATATTTTCTGTAAAAAAGGAGAGCTTTATTTCTTGATTTCCAGTCATTTTGTCTCTCTTATTTATCTTTTTTGTCTTGCTGCACTGGCTATGAAGCTTTTAGTAGGATGTTGTTATAGAGATCATCTTTCTCTCATTCCTTATATTCATTTCACCATCAAGTATTTTGCTATTTTTTTCAGGAGATTTCCTTTATGAGGTAAGGAAGTTTCCTTTAATACTAATTTACAAAATGTTTTTATTATGCATAGATATAAAATTTTATCAAATGTCTTTTCTCAATTTTTTTTATATAAACACCCTCCCAAATTTTTCCTTTATTTTTAGAAGTATGTGTTTTTTTTAACTTTTATTTCATTCCTATGCATATAGTTTTCCAATATTTTGAATATGAGTGATTATTTAAACCAGTGAATTTCAAACTGACGTGTCTTTTGTGTACACTGTCATTTCAGTGTGTGTATGCTTATATGTGGAGAGAGTGTAAAGGACTTTGATATTGTGGAACTAAGAAGAGTTAAGGTGGAGTTCAAAGAAAAGTAAACAGTGATCAATGAGTTGGTTGGTATTTGTCTTTAGTCTACAGTCTCAAATTGAACAAATATATTTGGGGATTTTAATTTTTTAACTGTTTAATAGTAAATTCTTAGAAATAAATAATATGCATTTGGCTTTGGTGTCCCATATTTTATTTATGATGATGGTAATTATATTGATGATGATGCTTTGGAAACATAAATATGGTAGTATAGAACAAAAGTAGAGATAACTTCTAATAGTGGATGACTGAATTGAAAGTCAAAGATAGGTGATCAAAAAGTAATAAACACAAAGGAAATTAAACCAGTCTGTCGAAGAGCTATCTGTACTGTCACGTTCATTACAGCATTGTTCACAATAGCCAAGATATCGAATCGACTCAAGTGTCCATGAATGGACGAACAGTTGAAGAAAGCGTGGCTCACATTTTCTTTATCTATTTATGTTTCTTTATCTATACCATGTTTTCTTTATATATATGAATATATATAAATACAGAATACCATTCAGCCTTAAAAAAGAATAAAATACTATCATTGGCAGCAACATGGATGAACCTGTGGGACATTATGTTAAATGAAATAAGCCGGGCACAGACAAATACCACATGATCTCACTTGCATGTGGAATCTAAAATTATCAAACTCATAGAAGCAGAGAGTAAAATGGGTGGTTACCAGGGGTTGTGGGCAGGGAGGATTGGGGAGATGTTAAAAGGATACAAATTTTCAGGTAGACAGGAGTAAGTTCAAAAGATCTATTGTACAATATGGTGACTACAGTTAATAATAACGTATACTTAAAAATTGCTAAGAAAGTAGATTTTAAGTGTTCTCACAAAAAATAAGTGTGTAAGGTTATACATATGTTAATTAATTTGATTTAGCCATTCGACAATATATGCATATTTCGAAGCATCACATTGTACACCATAAATATATACAATTTTTATTTGCCAATTAAAATTTAAAGTTAAAAAAGCAACAACCAAGCTTGTATTAAGCTAGACTGAATCTATTCTGCCAAACCAAAAATATGAGAAAACCAAGGGATTTCAGGGTTTTTATTGTAAATACTGAGAATCTAAAAAGAGTATAAGATGCGTTGATCCAATATTCACAGCATAAATATGGTAATAGGCAGCAATGTTCTGATTTTATGTGTGTATGATTGAGCTCTTATTAGATGTCCCATATTGGCCTTTGAACTTTAAAGAATTAGCCAATTTTGCAGAACAATGAAAAGTAATTTGGGGTCAGAATGTGTCAAAGGAAGAGACCCATATTACTTCTTGTTTAATGAGGGCTATACCATCTTCAGCCCTAATCTTCAGATATAAACATAATATAAATGGGTAGCAAAGAGATGACAGCAGAAGGCATTGGTTTCATATGAGTTAAAGCTTATGTCAGTGTTCTGATTCTGCTTCCTTATATGTCATAGAAGAGAGAATTGGGTTCTTATTGTGATAAAGACTATGAAAAGAATGCTAAAGAAGAAGGTTTTTACCCAATCCGGCGACACAGAATTTTATTGCTTGACAGAGTTTGTTGAGCAGCCATGAGGCAATTCACAGTCTAGTACTTCTGGAAAATAATGAACCATGTGTGCTGTGATATCAAGTAAACGGAGTTGGAATTGAGAGAAAGCTTGTGATCAGCCAATTGGAAAGATGCACAAAGTTCAGTTCTAGGTGCAAAATGATTCAGAAGTGATGAGAAGGAGTTACCTTCTGGACAAATTTTAAAGATGTAAAGGTGAAGGGTTTTTTTTTCTTTTTCATTTATGGCAATACCATAATATTTCCTGATAAAGATCAGAATAAAAGGGAAAAAGCCAATTTTAAATAGAATAAAAAAGGAAATAATTGAAAAATGAGTCTATACTTAGCATATTCACTTTGCAATTTCACTTTTACCATTTACCCTGTTAAGGCAGAGATTTAGAGACTTTTGTTTAGAGACAAAATAGAACTTCAAAGAAACTACAGAAATGAGCTTCAAAGACACCATTCTGAGTATACTAGATACTACAAATGTTTATTTAAGCATTTAATGACTGTCTAACTAATGTTGAAAGCTTATAAAAATCATTGAAACAGGTTTTGGAGTAGCAAGTTTATGTAAGTGCTAGTTCCTTGTAGCATTTTTCCCTCTATATACGCAGGGTGAGTGTAACCCTATATGCATATATTGGGGTGAGGGGAAGCAGGTTGCAGGGAACCTGATTTATTTGTCTCTTTAGGTACCAAATTCTGTTGCTTTACTGCAGTAAAGGTGTAATCTGTGTAAATACGTGAAGATTTTAAGTCTCGTCAGTGAGAAGTTCCTGCACCACGAAAATTTGCAAAGGATTACTTTGTAACTTGTGTTCTTTTAAACTATATATAAAAATCCTGACGTATCACTATCCATTACCAATTCTCCTGTTAGAAGATTTGTGGATAAATACCCAAAAGTGCGATTACTGCATCATATGGTAGTTCTATTTTTAATTTTTGTGGAGGCTCCATACTGTTTTCCATCGAAGCTTTATCATTTTTAGTTGAAATCAGGATCTTGAAGAGATGTTAGCACTCCTGTGTTCATTGCAGCACTATTCACAATAGCAAGATCTGGAAGTAAACTAAATGTCTGTTTATTCTAAGTGGATAAAGAAAATATAGTATATACATACAATGGAACATTATTCAGCCTTAAAAAAGGAGATTCTGCAAAATGAGGCATCACTAATAGACTTGAGGACATTATGTTAAGCGAAATAGCCAGTAACAACAGAAAGACAATTACTTCATGATTCCACTTATGCCTCATATACCCCTTTTATGAGGTATCTGAAATAATCAAATTTATAGAATCAGAGAGTAAAATGGTGGTTGCCAGGGGCTGAGAATAAGAAGAAATGGGGAAAATGGGGAGTTACTAATCAATGGGCATAAATTTCAGTTAAGCAAGATGAATAAGCTCTAGAGAGAAATCTGTTGTACAACATTGCACCTATGGTGAAGAATAAATGTATTGTACATTTAAAAATTTGTTAAAAGGAGAGATCTTATGTTGTATTCTTACTACAATAAACTAATTTTAAAAAAGAAAAGATTTGTGGGACATTTAAAAGCATAAAGTCTTCAAAGTGAAAAAAGAGAATGTTAAAATTATTGATAGATCAGGGTCTACAAATTTCAGATGTATAAATTCAACCCTAATTTATTAATGGAAGTTAATGGGATATTATGATTCAAAATATATAAAGTTGTTTGCTTTCTAAAAAGCTTATTCTCTCAGCTAATGTGTAAATTAAGCTTTGCTCTATAGGTCAGGTCCTGTTCAAAGAAGTGATCATATTACAAAATGCCCTATAACTTAACTTCGGCCCAGAATAAAAGTGAATTGCTGATCTCTCAATGAGAAAATGTTCCTCTGCTGAAAAGCCAGGAATGGCACAAGGCCCTGCGTTTTCTATTTAGAATGTAAGCTCTTGTTTAAAGAGTAAGCATGTGCCTTTAAAAATATATGAAGGAGCTAGCAGGGGAGAAGCACAACAGAGTCATCCCTAAGCAGTAAAAAGAGTAATGAAAAGAGGAGAAATATTGAATCTCAACAGACTGCGACTAAATATTTTTTAAAGTTTCAGAAGGGCTAGAAGGTAATAAAATAAGCAGACTCTCTAAAAAATACTAACAGGACATTAAAGTGATCCTCTGGGTCATCTTTATTTATTTGTTCATCTGTTAATTCAATAAATACTTACTAAAAACTCAGCATGTATAGGCAGCAATTTAATTTAGAGAATTATAATTATTATCTATAATTAATTAATTATAATTAATAATATAGGACACTGTACTGGATACACTGGGGATAGGTGGACCAAGAATAGGGGACATTGTCTCTGTCCTCAATAAGCTTACAAAATTTACTGTCATGAAAAGGGAAATAATAAATAAGGGAACAAATAAAAGAATGCATTGCTGAGGGGTTGTTCTGGCCAACTGTGTGATGCTCTCTGATACCTGTTCTCCCTTCTGACTATAATGGAGTCTGGGCCGGTCCTTGGTCTCTCAGGGAAGATGCCATTCCCCAGTCTTCCTTGCACCTGGGTGTAAACATGAGACCAATTTCTAGCTAATTCAGTGTGAGTGCAAGTGCTGTGTGCCACGACCAAGCTTGTTCTTTAAAGTAGGAAGCTCTCTCTGCCTTGACCTTTCTCACAGCCTGCTGTTGTAAGAAGGTAAGAAGAGAAACAATGCCTGGTTCCCCAAGGTGGAAGCCACTTACTGAAGATGTAAATCCACCTTCATCAAGACCGCCTACTTCTGAACAGTTGTCTGAGACACAAATGAACTTCTACTGCATTTCAGTCACTGTTTTTTTGTTTTGCACACTTTCCTGGTATACGAGGGTACTTCAAAAAGTTTGTGGAAAAATGGAATTAAATGATAATACAAATCTTTCCATGAACTTTTTAAGTACACTCATATTTGTTACTGCCTCAGCCTGAACCCTAATTCAGCTGCCAAGCGGTCAAAGAGGTGAGTTTAATTAGAGCAGACTGTTTGAGTTGACTTTGAGGAAGGTGATGGGCATGACTTGTCCAGGGGTGGGTACATATGCACAATGGCACCCTCATCAGGGTAAAGCATGGTGGAAAGGGTAACTGAATTGATTAAAGCAAAAGGGCTTCACTAAAGTGGTAACAAGACTCAAATGATTGTAGAATCACAGCCATTCAGCACTGAAAAAGATTCCAGAGGTCATGTGGTATATTTCCCCTTCTTATACATGAATGTAGCCTACAAAATTTGGAATAAGTGACCATGCAACAGCTGCTTGAACAGGAAAGTTGCTACCTCATAAAGGTGCACATACCTTTTTATATAACGCTAAACATTAGAAAATTCTTTCTTAAATGAATATGAAATCCACCTATCCAAGATCTCCAAGTGGTGACACACAAAAAAGTTTAACCTTCCTACTATGTGACATGCCTTTAAAACTTAGTTTGTCATGTCTTCCTTTAGCCTTTTTATTTTTGAATAAATTTCCTCTGGGTTTTTTCCTTGTCCCTCACCTTCCATGACTTCCAGGCCCATTGCCATCTGGATCACTCCATAATGGATCTTCTTCAGTTTGTTGATGTTCTAGATGTGCACAGAATTGAACACGCTACTCTAGGTACGCTCTGATGAGGACGAAGAAGAAAAGTGACATTCACTGTCCTTGTTACGAGCACTGTACATCTTGTAATAGAGCAAAGGATCAAATTAGTTTATTTATTTTTTCTGGCAGCACTGCTCCAACATCTAAAACCAAATACTCATATCTTCTATGAGATGGTATGGGCATAGGAGAATCTAGAAGCAAGAAAAGAGAAAAAAATACTTTTGTGGTAATATAATACATGAAGTTGAGAGGAAGGGAGAGATACAAGAAACTGTTTATGAAAAAATTAGCAGGCACACTAATGAATTGGATGTGAATAGTTTAAAAAAAGCAACTTCACTGAAAGAACGAACTATGAGTTTAAAACAGGAGATTTAGGAAGAAGTGTTAGAGAGAAGGTATTAGAAAGAGGTGGAAATATAGTTCTGTTGAAATATGCACAGCTAGTTTCTACTTTATTTGATGGGAAAAAGAGAGAAATAAACTACTTTGGAAATAGATCGTGTTCAGAAGCAAAGTGGGCCAGGAAGGGGGATGCTTGTTCTTATGCACTGTTCAGAACCATGATGGGAGAACAGATGGCTTGATGGTTACGATAAGCACTTAAAGTGAGGCTGTTCTTATCCTAAGCTCATTCCAAACACCCAACTTTTTTGAATCTGCAATATGACATTGGAAATATCACAATCAGGAAGCTTTCAGATGAGGTTTCTGGCACTCCCTAAAGCAGTTGTATTCTCCAAAGACTGTTTTAATTAAGACTCAGGGGAGGTGTTCTCACTGCTCGTAGCTGTTGTGGTCTGAGCCCACACCTTCACCAAACAGATAAATTCATGCAGGTGATTGAGCCAAAACACTTTAATATCAAGTCCTAAGGATATAAAGCTGTTTTCATCACCAAGCCTGTTGAGCTCAAGGAATTGTGCTTGAAAAAGCAAGAGCTAACCTTCCACAAGTAAAGAAACTGGAGGATGCATTCACGTTATAGAGGAGTGAGTAATTAATTACAGAAAATTCAAATATATCTGGCCTCAAATTCTGGCTCTAACATGGCTGACTTTGGGCAAGTTATTTAATTCTCCGAGCTCTAGTTTTATGATCTGTTCACAAATACATGCATTCTTGCATTTATGTCTTCCAAATTAAGTGGCTACTATGTTCCGTGCAGATATTAAGACATCGTCCCTGCTGCAAGGAGTTTATAGCCTAGTGGGAAGAAGCACATTGATTGCAGTTTTCTCTTCACATATTTTAAAGTACTGCCATGGGCTAAGCGCTGTTCGCATACTTTACATAGCATTTGCTTTGTAAATTTCACACAAAAGTTCTATAAAGATATTAGTACCTTCAATTACCATGAGAAAACTGATGATTAGAAAACTTAATTTGCCCAGGTGAGTGTTTGAAAACAAGTATTTCTAATACTGGCACTTTCGTTCCCAACCTCTGTGCCACTTTGATTACAATTTCCAGGATAGGGGATGCAGAGGGAACCATGGGGACCCCTGAGATTGCACCCACCTCAGGTCATAACCCAGGGAGTCATTCACCGGGTTTCAGGGAGGTTTTTATGCCCACTGTGGTTCAGGTGAAAGGACAGCACATTTTAAAACTTGGTGCAAATATCTAGTCTTCAACTCTTTCAACCTGTGATGTTGCTACTGAGCAGTCTGACAACGCAAGAGAGAATAGGGACTGTGGGTGATGATCCTAGTACTCAGGAGTGGGAGGCAAGTGAGGGAAATTGAAGAGGTAGGAAGAGGAGGAATGAGGATCCTTCCTTTCATGTAGTCATCTTCTAAGAACAGTAGGGTCTATTAGATATTGGACAAGGCAGACTAATAGACTGCATTTAGGAGAAAGAAGATGAAAACTAATGATGCATTCAATCCCAGAAGGAAAGAACATGGACCAAAAGTCAACATACTACTTGTGGATACCACCTATGGAGTGCAATAGATCAGAACTGGCTTTATCTGATGAGATCTGTTTTAGAAAGTGCAGAAATAGTAAACTTTTCCTGATTATTTTTTACCAGAACAGATTTACAATTTTGCCATTTAACATAAAAAACTTCTTGCCACCACTGAACCTCCCTATCCCCTTTCCACCTGCCAACAGTGTTGATATAGATTTGCCATATTCAGTTCCCAGTGCACAGCACAGCGGTCTTCTCTGTGCCCTGCAGTACTGTGTGGAGTTCACTGATAACCTCCCACAACCAGGCGCTTCTCTACTACATGGGCTGCATCTCCCTTCTGCTTTCATTTTTAATACTGTGTAATCAGTCCTCAGCTTTTTAACTTGTTATGAATGGGTTCAAATATTCTGTTAGTTGCAATTTATGCTTTTGCCTTTGAGTCCTAGTATTAAAAGAACTATATACATTTTTAAAAAATGTTTATTGTGGTAAGAACACTTAACATGAGATCTACCCTTTTAATAATTTTTAAGTGTACAATATATATTGTTGACTATAGGTACAATGTTGTACAACAAATCTCTAGAGCTTATTCATTTTGCTTGACTGAAACTTAATGCCTGTTGATCAGAAACTTCCCAGTTCTCGTTTTCCCCAGAGTCTGGCAACCACCATTCCATTCTTTGATTCTATGAATTTGATTATTTTAGATGTAAATGATACTTCTAAAAGGAACAAAGAACCAAAGGAACAGTGACAAGTGACAGAGGGAGCTGAGGTTGGAACAGAAGTGAAAAGTGGGAAAATGTATAATAGATGATAATTTATCAGTCATTGAAAAGGAGAGTATTGGGTCTTAGTGACATTTTGTGTTGCCAAGCATTAGAGAAGGTCCACAATTTGAGATAGCAATTTCTTATTCTTGTCAGGTATCAGGGTTCGTTGTATTATGGAGCAGCCATTATGGATCCTCGAGCATCATGTCTTTAGGAGTTTCAAGATTTGTATTTATCAAACTGAAACCAAGGAATGAGGTAAGGGATTTAGGGGCCACTTATCTACTGCCGTAACCAAGTGTGGTGGATAGGAAAACAATTCTGATGTGGTCAGAATAAGCAGTCGTTCTGTAGTCAAAAGAGCATTAAGTGGGATTTGGGAAGCATGGTTCCAGTCCTGGCTCTGAGAATAAGAAAAAGGGAAATGATAAAAATAATCCCAACATTTATTTAAAATACACATACTATTTGCATATACTACTTCATTTTATCTTAAAACTGGTCTATACAAAATATGTGATTAATCCAATTTTATAAACAAGAAAATTGAGACTTTGCAAGTTAACTCTTGCCCATTTTGACACATCTAATGAACTGGTGGAAGCAGGTGTTAGACCAAGAACCTCAGGATTCCAAATTACAACCCTCTACACTCCCCACTTCACTTCCTAACTAGCTGGGGAAGTCATTCAACCATTCCACCTGTCTGAGCCTCCAAGTGTTTGTCTGTAAAATGAGACAGCTTGTCTAGATCGGTAATTTCCAAATGAAACCAGGAGTGGGCTCTGGGAGGAAGTTTAACATCTTCCTCAGCTCTGTTGCTCTTTCTTCTCACCTTTCAGTTTTCCTCCATTTTTGAATATCACTTAAATGTCTGTGGTTTTTCTATAAAAATTCTCTTTCCAAAATATACAAACTGTACAAAGGGTAAAATACTTCTCTTTAGTGTAATAGATGCAATGCAAAGCAAGCAAGCTAAAGGAACTGTTAGCCCAGATTCATTTCATTTTTAAGTATTTTACAGATAAGGAGAGGTTGAGGCTAAAAAGTATTCTTACAAATTGGTGACACTGTAAAAGTGTATGACCCTTTGGATAAATAATAGAAATCAGAAAGGCATTCCTAGTAATACTAGCCAAGGAAGGAAGAAAATCATTGTATTCATTCCTTCATCAAATATGTACTGGGCACTTACATTATATCAGGAACTGTTTTGACTGGTCAAAAATTAACTGCTAATTTATCTATAGTAATCTGTAATTGGTTCAGTCTAAATGTCCAAAACCAGGAGATTGATCTTATCTGGCTTATCTGTTCAATCAAATATTATGAGGCCACTTACAATTAAAATAAATAAGAATATGGGAACTACTAAAAATATTTAAGCTATCACTTTAAGTAGAAGAACAGACTATAAAATGGTTTGCATGCTAGTGTCTCAACCATATAAAATGCATGTTTATATAGACAGATTTGAAGGAAATATGAAAAAGTGAAACAACAGTTTTTATTTAAGTGGTAATACTGTGGATGATTATTATTTTGAGAATAGTATTTAATGTTAACACTATAGTCCATTTATTCAATAATAAAGAGGGCCAAGTTCCCTAATGACACATTGATTGAATGGGACAGTATTTACCTATATGAGAGATTCGTGGTGATTCTAGTCTCACAGTATTTCTGCCTAAGGTCTGATCTTTTGTGTATACAAACTGCACAGAAAATTGTATAACCCTTTGGAAACTGCTGATACTTTCACAGCTCTAATTCTTCCTCTAGGGGAATATTCTAAAGTGTCTCCATTGATGATTAAATAAATTTTCATTTTCAAACTTTTCCCCTCAGTCTCTTTCTAATGAACTTTCTTTTTTAAAGAAATCCTCCCTGAAGTTCCATGCTGTAGAACTACCTGTGGGTATGATTCCCCATGTGAGTATGTCAAATTTAATTAGATTGTGCTCTCTGTTACTTAATGACTCAACTAGGCTTACAAGTCCAAGATCATAACCTCCCTACCAGGCTGCCGAGTTAGCTATTTCAAGGAACAACTCTTCATGTTATCCAGCCATAATTATTTTACACCATGCCCAGAAAATAATAAAAATAGTAATGCTCACTTAATTAGACCCTTCACTCAAGGATCCTCAAGCATTTTACAAGATTTTTTCACTTGGTCGCATAACACATCCAAGAAACAGGTGAGTAATATTAAAAATCATACTTGTAAGAACTTTAAAAAATGAGGCATAGACTCATCCTCGGTTTTTTCCTTTTATTTTTATAATAACTTTTCAACTCCCTGGCAGATTCCAGTGGAATCTGATGGAGTAATACAGAATCCAGACTAGGTAACAAAAACATTTAGTTTTCTAAAAAGGGCAAACAGATAAAGGACATATATTTTTCTATATCTAAAAATGTTCCTTTGCTTCTGAATATTGTCACAGCCTGCCCACTTCATCATTGATCACATTAGTCTATAAAGTACCTATAAATATGTAACTAATGAAGTAACACATGACAAAATTTTTGAGACCTGAGAAGAAGACCTGTCAACCTTATACAAATGAAAAGGTAAAATGGAACAGCTGCTCTTATATACCTGCATGAGAGCCACAGTCCTGAGCTCATTCATCTTTAAGCAACACTTGTGTCATGTTGCTCTGTGATGGATCTGCCAGCCCTGGAGTATCTTCCCAGTGTCTCTCTGTCTATTTTGTCCACCACTATATGCCCAGCAACAAGGACAGGAAGGCTTACCTATAGTAAGTGCTTAATATTAATACATAATTGTTAAATGAATGAATCTACAGTACTTTTGATTTACTGGTCAGTACAAATTTACCCATTATAATGTAAATATTTTGCCCAAGGAATGGGCTTTGATAGTCATTTGAACAAACCTGCTGCAAAAGGGCATTTTGGGGGACAATTGGGGGATATTGGAATTGGAACATATAGTATATTCAATAGTGGCCCCCGGAAGGATAGGTCCAGGTCTTAACTCCCAGTACCTGTGAATGTGACCTTATTTGGAAATAGATGTAATTACTAATCTCAAGATGAAGTCATCCTGGATTTAGGGTGTTTCCTAAATCCAATGACTGGTAAACACAGACAAAGAGACCACACAGAGACACAGTTGAGAAAGCCACTTGAAGACAGAGGCTGAGACTGGAACTATACTGCCACAACCCGAGGTACTCCAGGGAGCTACCAGAAGCTGGAAGCAGAAAGAAAGAATTCCCCAGAGAATTCAGAGGGAGCATGTCATTTCCACACCTTGATTTCTCACTTCGACCTCCAAAGCTATTGTTTTAAACCACCCAGTGTGTGGTAATTTGTTATGACAGCCCTAGGAAACTAAACAGATCTTATAATAGATGGTATTAATGAATAAAGGAAGTATTTCTATCTGTGTTAGATTTGATAATGGTATTGAAGCTATGTTAGAAAAAACCGCAAACTTTTTTTAATTCAAAATTTCATTACTTAAGGGTGAAATATCATAATATCTTTTTTTTATTATTTTTTTAAATTTTATTTTGTCGATATACATTGTGGTTGATTATTGTTGCCCCTTACCAAAACCTCCCTCCCTCCTCCCTCTCCTCCCTACCCCCCAACAATGTCCTTTCTGTTTGCTTGTCGTATCAACTTCAAGTAATTGTGGTTGTCATATCTTCTCCGCCCCCCCCCCCCCCGGTTTGTGTGTGTGTGTGTGTGTGTGTGTGTCTGAATTTATATATTAATTTTTAGCTCCCACCAATAAGTGAGAGCATGTGGTATTTCTCTTTCTGTGCCTGATTCATTTCACTTAATATAATTCTCTCAAGGTCCATCCATGTTGTTGCAAATGGCAGTATTTCATTCATTTTTATAGCAGAGTAGCATTCCATTGTGTAGATGTACCACATTTTCCGTATCCACTCATCCGATGATGGACATTTGGGCTGGTTCCAACTCTTGGCTATTGTAAAGTGTGCTGCAATGAACATTGGGGAACAGGTATACCTTCAACTTGATGATTTCCACTCCTCTGGGTATATTCCCAGCAGTGGGATAGCTGGGTCATATGGTAGATATATCGGCAATTGTTTGAGGAACCTCCATACCATTTTCCATAGAGGCTGCACCATTTTGCAGTCCCACCAACAATGTATGAGAGTTCCTTTTTCTCCGCAACCTTGCCAGCATTTATCGTTCAGAGTCTTTTGGATTTTAGCCATCCTAACTGGGCTTAGATGGTATCTCAGTGTGGTTTTGATTTGCATTTCCCGGATGCTGAGTGATGTTGAGCATTTTTTCATATGTCTGTTGGCCATTTGTATATCTTCCTTAGAGAAATGCCTACTTAGCTCTTTTGACCATTTTTTAATTGGGTTGCTAGTTTTCTTCTTGTAAAGTTGTTTGAGTTCCTTATATATTCTGGATATTAATCCTTTGTCAGATGTATATTTTGCAAATATTTTCTCCCACTCTGTTGGTTGTCTTTTAACTCTGCTAATTGTTTCTTTTGCTGGCAGAAGCTTTTTAATTTGATATAATCCCATTTGTTTATTTTTCCTTTGGTTGCCTGTGCTTTTGGGGTCGTATCCATGAAGTCTGTGTCCAGTCCTATTTCCTGAAGTGTTTCTCCTATGTTTTCTTTAAGAAGTTTTATTGTTTCAGGGTGTGTATTTAAATCCTTAATCCATTTTGAGTTGATTTTAGTATATGGTGAGAGGTATGGTTCTAGTTTCATTCTCTTGCATATGGGTATCCAGTTATCCCAGCACCATTTGCTGAAGAGGCAGTCCATTCCCCAGTGAATAGGCTTGGTGCCTTTGTCAAAGATCAGATGGCAGTAAGTATGTGGGCTGACTTCTGGATTCTCTATTCTATTCCATTGATCAGTGTGTCTGTTTTTATGCCAGTACCATACTGTTTTGGTTATTATAGCTTTGTAGTATAGCTTAAAGTCGGGTAGTGTTATGCCTCCAGCTTTTTTTTTTTTTTTTTTTTGCTCAGCATTGCTTTGGCCACGTGTGGTCTTTTATTGTTCCATATAAATGTCTGGATAATTCTTTCCATTTCTGAGAAAAATGTCTTTGGAATTTTGATGGGGATTGCTTTGAATTTGTATATCACTTTGGGTAGTATGGACATTTTCACTATGTTGATTCTTCCAATCCAAGAGCATGGGATATCTTTCCATCTTCTTGTATCCTCTCTAATTTCTCTCAGCAGTGCTTTGTAGTTCTCATTATAGAGATTTTTCACCTCCTTGGTTAACTCAATTCCTAAGTATTTTATTTTTTTGGTGGCTATTGTAAATGGGCAGGCTTTCTTGATTTCTCGTTCTGCATGTTCACTATTGGGGAAAAGAAAGGCTACTGATTTTTGCGTGTTGATTTTGTATCCTGCTACTGTGCTGAAATCATTTATCAATTCCAAGAGTTTTTTTGTAGAGGTTTTAGGCTGTTCGATACATAGGATCATGTCATCTGCAAACAGGGACATTTTGACTTCATCTTTTCCAATCTGGATGCCCTTTATTTCCTTCTCTTCTCTGATTTCTCTGGCTAGTACTTCCAACACTATGTTGAATAGGAGTGGTGAGAGTGGGCATCCTTGTCTAGTTCCTGTTCTTAAAGGAAAAGCTTTCAACTTTTCCCCATTCAGGATGATATTGGCAGTGGGTTTGTCATTTAATTATGTTGAGATACTTTCCCTCTATACCTATCTTATAGAGGGTCTTTGTCATGAATGAGTGCTGAATTTTATCAAATGCTTTTTCAGCATCTATAGAGATGATCATATGATCCTTGTGTTTGACTTTATTAATATGGTGTATCACATTTATTGATTTGCGTATGTTGAACCAACCTTGCATCCCTGGGATGAATCCCACTTGATCGTGATGAATAATTTTTCGTATGTGTTGCTGTATTCTGTTTGCTAGTATTTTAGTGAAGATTTTTGCATCTATATTCATCAAGGATATCGGCCTGTAGTTTTCTTTTTTGGTTATATCTTTACCTGGTTTTGGTATCAGGATGATGTATGCTTCATAGAATGAGTTTGGGAGATTTGCGTCTGTTTCAATCTTTTGGAATACTTTGTAATGAATTGGTGTCAATTCCTCTTTGAATGTTTGGTAAAATTCTGCTGTGAATCCATCTGGTCCTGGGCTTTTCTTTGTTGGGAGCCTTCTGATAACAGCTTCAATCTCCTTTATTGTTATTGGTCTGTTCAAATTTTCTATATCTTCATGGTTCAGTTTTGGGAGCTTGTGTGTGTCCAGAAATTTATCCATTTCCTCCAGATTTTCAAATTTGTTGGCGTATAGTTGTTTATAGTAGTCTCAAATGATTCCTTGTATTTCAGATGAGTCAGTTGTAATATCGCCTTTTTCATTTCTAATTTTTGTTATTTCAATCTTCTCTCTTCTTTTTTATTGTTAGCCATGGCAATGGTTTGTCAATTTTATTTATCTTTTCAAAAAACCAACTTTTTGATTCATTGATCTTTTGTATTGTTTTTTGGGTTTCAATTTCATTAAGTTCTGCTCTGATCTTAATGATTTCTTTCCATCAGCTAACTTTAGGTTTGGATTGTTCTTGTTTTTCTAGTTCTTTAAGGTGAAGTGTTAGGTTGTTCACTTGCCATCTTTCCATTCTTCTGAGGTGAGCATTTAATGCAATAAATTTCCCCCTTAATATTGCTTTTGCAGTATCCCACAGGTTTTGGTATGATGTATCATTGTTTTCATTAGTTTCAATAAATTTTTTGATTTCCTGCTTGATTTCTTCTTGGACCCATATGTCATTAAGTAGAATGCTGTTTAATTTCCATGTGTTTGTATAGTTTCCAGAGTTTCGTTTGTTATTAATTTCTAGTTTTAATCCATTGTGGTCTGAGAAAATACATGGGATAATTACAATTTTTTTGAATTTATTGAGACTTGTTTTGTGACCTAATATGTGATCTATCCTGGAGAATGATCCATTTGCTGATGAGAAGAATGAATATTCTGAGGTTGTTGAATGGAATGTTCTGTAGATATCTGCCAAGTCCAATTGGTCTAGAGTATTGTTTAGATCTTGTGTTTCTCTACTGATTCTTTGCCTAGATGATCTTTCCAATATTGACAGTGGGGTTTTCAGGTCCCCTGCTATTATGGTATTAGTTTCTATTTCCTTCTTTAGGTCTAATAGAGTTTGTTTTATAAATCTGGCTGCTCCAACATTGGGTGCGTACATATTTATGATTGTTATGTCTTCTTGATGGATCAGTCCTTTTATCATTACGTAGTGTCCCTCATTGTTTCTTTTTATGGTTTTTAGTTTAAAGTCTATTTTGTCAGGTATAAGAATAGCCACTCCAGCTCGTTTTTCTTTTCTGTTTGCATGGTAAATCTTTTTCCATCCTTTCATTCTTAGTCTATGTGAATCTTTATGGGTGAGGTGGGTCTCTTGTAGGCAGCATATAGTTGGCCCCTCCTTTTTAATCCAGTCAGCCCGTCTGTGTCTTTTGAATGGGGAATTTAAGCCTTTTACATTAAGAGTTGTTATTGAAAGGTGTTGATTTACTCCTAGCATTTTATTGGTTGTTTGGTTGTCTTAGGTTTCTTTTGTTCCTTGCTTTCTGATTTATGGTTTGGTTTCTGTGTTTGTTGGTTTCTTAGGTTGTAGATAGCATTTTCGTTTGTTTGTTTTCTCTTCATGAATGCCATTTCGATTATACAAGTGAGTTTTAATTTTTCTTGGGTTTTTATGGCAGTGGTATTTATTTTTCAGGAACCAAACCCAGTACTCCCTTGAGGATTTCTTGTAAGGGTGGTCGTGTGGTAGTAAACGCCCGCAGTTTTTGTTTGTCTGAGAAATATACCATTTGCCCTTCATTTTGGAAGGATAGACTTGCAGGGTAGAGTATTCTTGGCTGGCAATCTTTGTCTTTTAGTATTTTGAATATATCATCCCATTCCTTTCTAGCTTTTAGGGTTTGTGATGAAAAGTCTGATGTTAGCCTGATTGGGGCTCCCTTATAGTTGATTTGACGCTTCTCTCTTGCAGCTTTTAAGATTCTCTCTTTGTCTCTGAATTTTGCCAATTTGACTATAACATGTCTTGGAGAAGGCCTTTTTGGGTTGAATACATTTGGAGATCGTTGAGCTTCCTGGATCTGAAGAGCTGTGATTTTTCCTATACCTGGGAAGTTTTCTGCCACTATTTTGTTGAATATGTTTTCAATGGAATCTCCATTTTCCTCTCCTTCTGGAATACCCATGACTTGGATATTTGAGCAGTTAAGGTTGTCTGATAGCTCTCTCAGATTTTCTTCAATGTCTTTGATTCTTTTTTTTTTTTTTGTCTGCTTGTGTTATTTCATACAGCTCACCTTCAAGTTCAGAGGTTCTCTCTTCAACTTCGACAAGCCTGCTGGTTAAACTCTCCATTGTGTTTTTTATTTCGCTGAATAACTTCTTCAGTTCAGCAAGTTCTGCTACATTTTTTTTCAGGACATTGATTTCCTTGTACATTTCCTCTTTCAGGTCCTGTATACCTTTCCTCATTTCATCATGATGTCTAGCTGAGTTTTCTTGTATCTCATTCAGTTTCCTTAGAATTATCACTCGAAATTCCTTGTCACTCATTTCAAGGGCTTCTTGTTCTATAGGATCTAGAGTTTGAGATTTATTAACTTTTGGTGGTGTACTTTCTTGATTTTTTGTATTTCTGGTATCTACTTTTTGATGTTTATTCATTGTGGCAGGGGGTTTCACAGTCCACTGGTTTGAGACTACTGATGAACTAAGATGTTGCTATGGTTGCCAATTTGGTATGGCTACCTCTGTGACTGCTCAGTTGGCCTCTAGTGCCTTGTGTGTGTGGTTGCTTTGGGTCTTGGGCCTCTCCGGGGAGCCACCTTTCTGGTCAGCTTGTACTCTGCTGGGCTGCTGGATCATGGGGCGGTACCGCAGGGTGTGTGGTCTCTGCTGAGCTTCCACTTCCCATGCAGGACTTCTCCCTGTTCCGTGCGCTCTGGCCCAGGCTGTTGGATCACGCAGTGGCGACCCCACAGGGTGTGTGGTTTCTGTCGAGTCTCTGCCTCCCTAGCTGGATGTCTCCCCGCTCTGTGTGCACTGGGCTTGGCTGGGACGTGTCTTCTGCAACCCTCATCTATCAGCTGGGCCTTCAAGACCCTGCTCGGCACCGCCTCACCCAGGAAGTCTACCAGGTTTCTGCTAGGCGCAGACGACCGGTCGCTCTGGGTGCCTTTGTAGCACTGTGTAGATCTTTCTCGGGACTTATCACCTTCCTCCTGGTATCGCAGTTATTTGTGTACTTGTCTTATCTCCCACACCAGAGCGTGAGCTCCTCGGGGGTGGAGCCCACAGCACACGGTTCACCTTTGAGTCCCCCCGGCGCGGACTGAGTCCGGTGCCCACCCACAGTCAGCTCTCCAGCAGGTTCAAGTGAACTCGGGAACTCTCTGACCACACTATTCCTAACCAGAAATTGGTTAGATGTTTTTCTGAACTGGTGGCCGCAGAGATGGTATCTGCCTCCCAGTAACAGGAAGTTTACCGGTGGCCGGAGCCCAGGTTGCGGTGGAGTGACAGTTGGCCCAGCCTGTACTTCCTTGCCCTCCCGACGCTGGCTGGGGGCGCCCCACACCACCAGCCCCGCCAGAGAACCGCGGAGGGAGTGGGAGGGGAGGCCGGCCCGCAGGCCCCAGGAAGCCCTGCGCCGGGGCAAGCAAGTGGGAAGGCTCAGTGAGGAGCCAAGCCGGGCAAGGAGGACAGGCTTGGCCAAGCCAGGCCGGAGCTGCCACCACCTGAGAAAATGGAGGCAGCCCCTGGGCCGGTGAGTGGCCCGGTGGGGCAGGCGGAAGCCGGGCGGGCATCCGCCTCTCGAGCAGTGCCAGGCCGGGGGTCACTCATGGGGCTGTGCCGGGTCGGACGACCTTCTCTCTGCCTCTGTGTCATCGCCGTCCCCGTTCTCAGCCGCCACCAACTCAGGTTGCTCACTCGGTCCCGCGGCGTGGCTCAGGCACTCCCAGGAATCTTCTTTTATGCCGGCCTGAAACCTCGAATCCTGAATAGGGCAGCTGGCCGCCTTCAGCACAGGCCCAGCCTCTGGGATCCTGGCAGCATCAACAGCAGCCCCGGCGCCGTGTTCCCTGTTTAGAGACTCGCTTTTGCAGCTAAGAAACAGTTCTTTTCCTGCTCCATACTTCAAAGCTGTTGCCTGTAAGTGAGGCAGCCTCTCCTGCCGGGGGCAAAGTGGCGGTCATCCCCCATGACCAGCCACCAGCAGCGGTCCTCCCTTAAGAGACGGCAAGAGGAAGGTCCACAAGTTTCCCGGCTGCCTGAGGCCCAGTGGCCGCCTTTTCCACCTCAGCTACTCTGCGCCAACAGCCGCAGCCACCGCCATCTTAGGATCTCAAGGCCCCATCTTTCCACAATATCTTTAATTAACTTTGAAATACATCATCAGAAATACAGATTAAATGGCAAAATGATAAAACTGTTAAACCTAAGAATTGAATATTTGGGTATTTAGTATATTATTCTCTCTATTCTTTTCTGTGTATTTAACAAAAACTAAATAAAATACTGAAAATAAACGTCTCCATAAGCTTTCTTATATTATGATGTTTGGTTCGTTAACTAAAATAACAATCAGTTCTTTAACCAGACACTTCATTTTACAAATCATCTTTCAATGTCTAAAATAAAAGCTCTAAACCTCATAATTTTCCTTTCTATGCCTTGTGACTGGTTTCTTTAATCTTGTCACAACTGTTCTCTGTGTATATTTCTGTCTGGTTTTCAAAATCCAATTGAAAGCTCTTGGCAGTATTTCCTCAAATCCTCCTTTTTCTTAGGTCAAACTTACTGATTCAACCAGTGAAATATCAATAGGTTTTTCTCAACCTCTATCTCTAATTCTCCCCTAGAACTTGGTAAGCTGCTGTACAGAAGAGCAACCAGGAATCCCCTACCCCCAGCCACACCCCAACTCCACTCTCCTGAGTTCCTGGCACCGGGCTTTGTCTTTCTCATGCTTTATGGTCAAGTCCTCTCCTAGAATGATAGTTTGTCTCCTCCACTTCTGAAAATAGTTTATGGACTATCTCAGGGGGACAAGATCAAAATTTGACAAATTGCCATTTATGTTACTTCTACTAGAAGGTGATCTCGACAAATAGAATTATCTTTCTGACACACCTTGGTTCCCTCTCATCCCATTGCTGATCTCTGCTAGAGGGATAGAGCCTTCCATTTGCTTTATTTTATCACCAGAAGCTGCTCTCATTATTGTCTGTCAGTGACATCATCCTCTGGCCTATAGAACTTATCTGTTGATCACTGGAATGTCACTCAAGGCCCCAGGATCATAAGCGTTCCTCCTGTCTAGAGTCAGTGACATTTAGTATTGGCTCTTCTTCATCCTTTTATGGCCCGCATCCTTGTAGAATTATATATTAAAGAGTTTAATCCCTTCAAAGGTTATTCTCTCTTTTTGTGTGTATAATGGAGACATGTCACAGATGGGCTTCCTAAAGTGCATGGCTGGCACTTTATAACAGAAAGACTACCTCTTCCAACCTCTCCTGCCGTGGACTTGGAGGGACCAGGCTTCATGAATCCCCTTTCACCAGCCCCCCGAACCACCACTGAGTTACCTTTTGCAGCCTTTCCTCCCTTCTCCCTTCACTCTAACAAATTGAAAGTCGGCAATTTTTTTTTTTTTTCAGAAATACGCTATCAATGTTTTATCCTGATTATGTCTATCACTATTGCTCAAGGAATCAAAGAGGTTCTTCTTGAAGGCAAGCTTGGTTTTGCCACTGTTACAAGTTCCTTCAAAATCAATCCCCTTCCTGAGTAAAACATCTAACTCACAAAGTCGTTTGTTTAAAATTCATAAAATGACTTTGTTACATTATGCAAATTTTCATGTAAAATCTAGGCATATGCTTATAAATTGCACCTATGTAGTTTCTCTGTACTGCTCTTCACATAGGTACAGGCTTCTCATCTTTCCGATCTCAATTTAATCACTGTTGGAGCGATCTTACCTGACCACCCAGTCTCAGGAAACTCGCGCAGCTGTAGTCTCATCATAGCACTAATCAAAATATGTAGTTATATAGTATTTACAGCTTAACAGTTACTTCCCTCACTTGGACCCAAGCCATTTTCTATGTCCATCTTCTTCATCTCTATATACTAGCACAGCACCAGATACATATCAGGTGGTTAATATTTGTTAAACAAATCAGTAGCATACCTCCAAAGTCCAGCTTTTCTCTGTCGAACTGCTATCTGATATTTTTGAGTTCAATCTATTTTTTCTCTCAGAATGGAATATTCCCTACTCTTCTCTGTTTTTCTTTTTCCTCTCCTTTCCTCTTATTCCTCCCATTATCATCATGCTCCTTTTTCCTCTTTCTTTTCTCTCTCCTCTGCCACTGTATTGATAGAATTTATGGATGACAGCTCACAAACGGAAGAGATATCCCTATTTGGTGTCTAGCAAGCAATGAGTAGCTTTGTAAAATGATTCACATTTTAAAGGGTCATAACTTTCAACCACATAGTTTTGCCTAGTATCACAATAGCTATAATTTTTAAAGTCTTACTAAAATTCAGTCAGACTGATATTTATCCAAACAACACTGAAGAGAAAATATTCTACATCAACTAATTCCTATTAATCATAGATGGGGCTGTAGCTATTTAAATGCAGTGATATATGTTTGTACATAGTGAGCACAAGCTGGGTTTTCTTTTTTTTGAAAAGGTAGCTTAAGGAATGCCAACATAAGTAATGTGAAAGGTTAGTAGATGCTGCCTTCTAAAGGGAGAGAGAACATCATTCCTGTTGGTTTCTGTAAGCCTAGTTTTTAGAAAATTCTCCTTATTGTATGTGGTCCATAGGTTTTCTTATGATCATCAAAACTGTTCTTATACATTACAGCTGCAACATATTAGAAAAGACACCTCTTTATAAAGTCTCCTGTGATAGTACTTGATGATAAATCAATGTTGTCAAGGCTAAACAATACATTAATTGTTCTTAAAGGATATGCCAGTGTGGAAAAGACACCTCCAAACGTACAATGCTATCATTAGTATCACTAGAATAGTTACACGTCTGGCTCTGGAATCTGACAGACAAAGGTTTGAGCTCAGGTTTCATTCCTACCAATCATGTCACCTTGGACAAAGCACTTCATTCTCTGTGTCTCAATCTCCTTATATATAAAATAAGAGTACTAATAGTGTATACCTGATATGGTGATTAAAAGGGCCTGAAAATTGATTCATCCAGTACAGTAGTAAGTTTATATAGTAAGTACTCCATAAACAATAGGTGTCACCAGTACTGTGATTCTCATCAGTATTGCTATGTTATTCTTGTGGTGGGGTGGTAGTCACTTTGTTCATATTAAATGTGAAAAGAGTTTGGCAAAATAAGACAGGCCAATTCTAAGTACTGTTGTGGAAAACATGTTAAATAAATCACATGTGGCTACCATGAGAAAACTAGCCTGGACTCTTAAAGGGAGATTAGCATTCATCTCCTCTTTACTCATGAAGCAAGCTGGAGGCATTAGGGAAAGCAGGTGGTATATACTGAATCTCTCACCCAGTACTTCCTGCAGGCTTCTTCAGATGATAACTTGAGGAACCACTTGGGAAATATCAGCTCCATCACATTGCTCTAGGGATCAGTGAACTCACTTGAATTAAAAAGGTAGTAAAAATATGAGAAATTTAAATTCAAATAAATGTCACATTTAAAAAATGGAATAAGTTCAGCAACTAATTTTCCCTACTTACTTTCATTCTTGTTTGTAAGATTTTTCATGGGAATTTCAAAAAACAGAAGACACCAGAACTTCTTTTGAAAGTATTACTTTGGGGAGAATTATAGTCTTATTCTACCAAACTAGGATATTCAGAGAAAACTGAACAGAAACACTTGCCTTTCTCTCACAGTCCTCAAATAAGAATATAAGATTCATTTACTTATTTAAGAAAAACAAAAGGAAAACTAAAGGTCATAATATACTCCTTGAGTAGTTACAAATAAAATCTTATTTCAGATCAATGTGACAACTGTAGAGCTAAAATAGTTGGAAATCCCTTTTTATTTCAAATTTTGATAGGCTAGTGATACATTTGTTATTGTGTATCACTAAGTTGAACTCCTGAAGATGAATAACTACAGACAATTGCCAATATATAAAAAATACATTCCAAAATTTATTTCTTATTTATTTGTTTTTCTCTATGGTGTCTTTTTTTTTTTTATTTCTTTTAGAAATTTTCTTAGAGTTTCTGTCTCTTGGTACATTATTCATGTTTCTTGCATGTTGCCCGTGCTTTTTCCACTGGAGCCCTTAGCATATTATGCCAAAGTTTAATTTGTAATTCAGTCATTTGGAATTGGCAACACATTTTTTCCATAGAAACACTTTTATAATTTTTGTTAAGTTCACAGGTAAGATCACAAGTGCTACTTTTACATAAAATCACCATGGAATATTTTACACTTACAGAAGGAAATTAATTAATACAAACTCTTTAAATAATAAAAATAAAACTCTAAAATGGAATGGAAAGTGTTATTTTACATTTGTATTTCACACATTTGAAAAAAAGAAAGCCAAACTCAAAAGGGATCAGAGGTATGATGTCTTTGGTAGAGTTTCTGAAGATTTAAGGGCACTTTAAAAACCTTTGGAAGTTATTAGGCCAGATTCCCTTTTTCCCTAAATAATTTCAGATTGTGCAGGTGATACAGGTTTGTTTCCAAAAGCACATTGAAATATTTTCAGTTATTGACTCAGAAATGTAATAGAGAGAGAGAAAGAGAGGGTAAGTGAATTACAAGGAGATGGGGGTCTGTGCTGGGGAAGGAAGATTGAAAACAAGCATGTAGAAATAGTTGGGCATAAGAAAGTGTCTGGGAGGAAATTAGGGAGCTGTATGCAGAGAAAGATAGAGGTGCAGAATTGTATAGAATCCTTTGGCAGAAGAATAAGGAAGTGTTGATGCAGAAAGAAGGGTCCCCTTGTTCAATGAGCTGTCCATAAAGTGTCAGGGGTATTTCCTCTTGACATTTTGGTTGCCAAACAGAGAATGCACACAAGTTGTAAAAAAGCAGAGGCATGAGCCGTAGAAGTCTCTGTTGCGATGTACTTATAGAGCTGCTCAGCTTGTGGGTGGAACACGTTTTCTTGTCTCAGTCAGATTAATATGAAAACCATCTGATCTCAGAAACACACAACATTGGCCAGGCTATACTAGCCATGTGTTAGGTACTGGGCTTTAGCTTTTCAACACGTCGTGAGACTGCTTCTTAATAAGCACAGCAAAAGCTAAATGGATAGTAAAAACAATGTGACATGCTGTAGTGCTATGCTATTGTGGCTGTTTGAAATATTCATGTATTCCAAAACTTGTTTGATTTCTTGGTTCCCCTCTGACAGTAGACCCTGCAAGAAGTCCAAAGAGACTCGCTATGAATAACCTTTTCCCTGTAACGCAATAATGCTGTCCCTAGTCCGTAGGCTATGTCACCTTCAATTAAACAGTGGCTCAATCAGTGTGAAGACAGCTTTCATATTGTTACCCCAGAAAGGTTTCTCCTTTGTGACCAAGACTTTTCCAGCTGTTAAAATGTTCACCAATTGCTGCCTCAGCTCCTTGGAACCCACTCGGCTTTTGTGTGCAGATGCATTTACTGTACTAGTAATTAATGCCGTTAGCTTTGTAATTAAAAAAAAAAATTTTTTTTTTTTGCCTTTATACTCAGGGTGATAATGCTTCAAGTAAAAATTAATTAAAATGAGATGAATTGCCTTTGGTTAAACGAATCGGAAAGAGAAAGGGAGGGGTAAAAAGAGGAGGATCCTGAAGAAAGGTTTGTAGCCTTATTAATGCAGCAAACTGAGGAGGCTGGGCTTTAAATTTTCTCCTGACTCTTTTTCCTTTGCGTTAGAATCTGAGTTAATGGAGTCAAAAATTATCAGTTGATGAGGGAATACCAACTACAAAAAAAGCTACACTTTTCCTCCATTTGGCTATGGGTCACTATGAAGACCACAAACAAGAATGCCCATGTTTGTTTAAGTCCCCCTTTCAATTTTTGCGTACCAAGCTGCTTGAAGTAATGGGCTGTGAAATTGGCTTTTATATTATTATTAATTAGATATGATGCCTGATTTTTTTTTTCAACACTTGATGCAGTGAAAAGGTCTGGTTCTTTATACAGGATGAAGTCCTGACAAATTCAATCATTAGTTATAACAGAGCTTCAGTGAGAAAATGTGACTCCTTCCTATCCTAAAGCATAGGCCTGATGTGAGCCAAATTCATCTTCGGCTGTCCTGATTTTTCTGAATTCAGTGTCCAATTTTTATCTGAGAAGCACAGATTCTTTTAAATTAGAGTAATATGCTAGTGTCCTAAATAACATAAAGGAACAGCAATCAATTAATCAATAAACATGCACTTAATGAGATCCTAGTATATACCTTTGGACTATGTCAGGCACTTCAGGAGGAACAGAAACAGTGAAAAACATAACCCTTGTCTTCAAAGGATTGATATACTCACTAGAAACGCAAAAGTAACTTGCATAAACCACTTAGAAGCGGGCAATTAAGGGCTGAAGGTTCTGGCACTTTGAGTTCTGTTAAAGAGAAGGGACACTGTGGACTGGAGGCATCAGTAATGACTTCACGGAGAGAATGAACCAAAGGAAAGGTGCAGAAAAAAGGACACAGTTAAGGAGAAAAGAATTTTCATCGCAGTCAGAACATATAATCTTTATTTATCTCAGTCACCAGTTAAAGGAGGAGGGTACTGTCAGCAGGTAAGTAACCGTGGAATTTCTCTAGCACTCTGAGGTTTCTTTTGCATGCTAACAATACCCGGAAGACTCCTTTCGTTCTGTTTGGTGTTCTATACATTTTCACACCTTGGAAATTCTATCTTGTTAAGCCTTGTAACTCTGATATGTCTCCATTACATTTTCAACCAGAAACATATTCCCACAGCTTATAAATGGGAATCATTATATGCTTCATCATTCAAAGTTAGGGTTCTGGTCTTGCTTCATGTGTGAACTAAGCAAATTTAGAGAAATACACATTAAACCAACAGCTCTCTGCATGGCTTGTGAAGACAGTACAAGAAGAAAGGCTGAGGAGCTTCAAATAATCTCTAGAAGTACTAAAAATAGTCCTCCAAATTCCACAGCCCTCCCATGCCTGGGTCCATTTCCCTAGCTTCACCAGGTAATAGCTTTCCAAGAAAACAGTAGTAAGTGTGATCATGTGACTTATTTCTTCTCCTTCTGTTCTCCATCCCCAAAATTGTAAAATTAGATTCCTTAGATTTAAGGACTAAGTTGATATTCTCTTAGTAAAACCATCTGTATTTGTACAAGGCGAATTTGTAGAAGTCTCTTCAACCTAAGATGTTCAGAGAAAAATGTTCACTTGGTCCATTCCATATCTAGATAGAAGCCTGCTAATGGTCTGTTGAGCCCTATAGAGCCTGCCCAGATGCTTTATAAAGGTCTTGGCTTGGCTGTGTAGCAACTGCAATTTCCAAGTGAGGAAAATCAATCCTAGCTCCATCCACTTCAGTCTGAGAGAGAGTTTGAGGAGCATTTTCTTTCCTTTTCTTTCTTTTCTTTTTTTCTTTTAAGCAGCAGGTTAGATTTGCTGGTGGAGGCAAGGGAGATTCTAGTCTAAGATGAGCACAGGTCTTAAACACTGAGAAAGAGCTATTTGGTTAAATGAACATAGCTGGGCTTTGATGGATGTCAGTGGGCATCTAAGCAGCTGCTGAACTACTCCAACTAGAGAGAGGTCCCTACCAATTGGAAGCATCCTACTGCCACTTCAGTAAGAAATAAGCAAGCAAGGGATGTTTATTTAACGCCTCCCCACCCCCACTGCCTTTATGATTTGTATCCATGTACTGTCAAGTTTTGTAGCACTGATAAAGCTAAAGTACACAGTTGATTCTTTATCTAGCTGTCTTTCATTATTCCTTGGAACCTTATAGAAAAGCAAACTGACATTTAGAATATCTGAGAGCAAGCAAGAAAAATGTGGTCACATATTAATTAAGAAATAAAGAACTAGATTATACTTATGATATAATAAGAGATAGCCTTGAAGTAGTGAAGTAGATGGGGGACGGGGGGGCGGGCAGGGCAGGGAGCAGGGAATAGGCCAGAATAGCAAATTACCAGTTTAAGGTGAATTACTGATATCCTGTGACCTCTATAAGTTCGACATTGCAGTTCAATTTTTAATGGTCACATGGTTTACTTGATTCTCCTCTCCTTGTTCCAGAAGGCATAACAACATGCTCTGTGAGCAGCAAAAAATTCTCCTGCTGACTGGTTTGTAGACTCTCCACTTGAAATGCTGGACTTACAATCTGGTTCAAGCAAGAACTGCTGACTGGCAGCTGGCACCTGCACAGCCACTGGCTCAAATCCTTTAAAGCTTGGCTCTTAGAAACAAATACAGCGATATCAGGGATCTTGGAGCTGGTGCACAGGACACAGCTTGTCTTTATGCATACTCTTCCTATGATAGTTCAGTCTTTTCCTGTTGTATATGTCGAATAGGGGCTTTTCTTAGGTTTTTACAGTTTTGATCACAGAAACTACAAACTGGAAAATACAGGTTCATTCATTTTTCATTTTAACTTCTCTTGGGATATGAATATTAGGAGAAAGAAGAATAAAAAAGGCATACATAGAGAATAATTCATGAAATGACCAAATGTTGCTTGATAGATAAGAAAGTGAAACTTGGCAAAATAGAAACATGGTGAAGAACATTGAAGCCAGCTTAGAGACTTCATTCATTCATTTACTCATCTATTTATTTATTTATTGACATAAGAAATCCTATTAGTCACCAAAGAAAAATTATTCTTGTTTAAAATTCAATCATAAAATTAGCCTCAGAGCTGACTGCATTAGTCCTGATAGAGTAGTTTCACTAGCAAAGAAAGAAATTTTATTCTAAAGGTGTTAACTGAAAGATAACAAAAACAAGTCCTCTTTTGAAAAATGAAATTTATCTTTTCTTACCCATTTGAATATTTAATTCTCTACTCTTGAGTTGAGGGCATGAGTACCTGAATTTTTTGATATTGCAAATGGAAACAGCTATTTTTTTATAGATCATTTTTCCCTTATTTACAATTCTGAAGTGAAATGTGCATCCCAGAATTATGGTGTATGGAACATGTGGGTTCTTTGGGAAATAAGTTTGGAATATTTTAGATAATAATATGCTTTTTAGAAATTTATAGCCCATATAAAGATACTAAAGGCCCTGAGAAGTCCTATAAGAAAGACTTTAAATCAGTACCCACCAAACTTTTTGACCATGAACATGTATTTTTTAATGTACCACAATTATATTTCTGCAGAACAAATATTCTAAGAGACATACTTTGGGACATGCCATTATAGTGTATAGAAAATAAACTGACAGTCAAATAGGTCAACATTCAAAAATCTTGTTTTCCTTCTAAAATGTGTCCTTACTAACTTTAAAAATCACAATGCATAATATGCATGAGTGTGCAGAAAGGGAGAATTGGAAAGAGAAAGAGAGGAAGAGAGAGAGAGACTATACTCTAAGCCTTAAATAATTTAATTTCCAAACCTTTGTGTCTTTATATGTAATAGTGAAAATAACAGTACAGATCAATAAAAGAGAATAAAATGAATTTTAAATATAAACTATGTGTTATTCAACTTTTTAGGTGCATTATATGTTATTTCATAAAATTACCAGAAGTATTCTTGCAAAAAGCATGTTGTTCTCTGAAGAGATCATAGTAAATCCAAGATAAGTATGGCCTTAGTCTACAGAGAAAATAGTATACATCCACAATTCCTGTGACTTCTATATTTGTCTTTACATTTGGATTAAATAAGATTGAAGGATAAATCTTGCCTGTATATTTTAATCCAGATACAGTGATGGGATTTAGACTAAAATAAGATGAGTCTTACTTTCCAAATTTTAGATCTCACTTCTAAGCACCACTCTTTCATATGTGTGTGAACATATGTGAAAATACCAGCAGGGACATAGTAGGTGCTCCTTAAATATATTTGGTGCCTTTTATTATTAAAATTGATAGTGTATCTGAACACTGCTTGTGTTTCTCCACTCTTCTTGATTATCATCAAAAAGCAAAGGATACAACACAATGGAGCCTAATGCCCTGGTAACCAGAAAAAAAGAAACTTTCTCTGTGGTGAAACATTTTTTTTCCATTTTATTTCTCTCTGAAATATAGTTTTATTGTTCTAGAGAAATATTTTGCTTAGAACTGGATTTCTTGAATGTTGTTCATTTATTATTTTAAATGGGCTATGAATTTTGTTTAAAACACAAGCAAAAATGACCCACCTTATACACATGAGAGGACTGGGCAAAGAATTCATCTCCAGTCCAGCATTGTGTAGTACAGAGGTTCAACTATATTGTTTACAATTTCTATGTTTTGAGATGCGTACTAATTCTAAAAGAAAAGAATACCGAATGCTAAAAGAAACAATTCCGTGCTCCATATCTCCACCCCTGACCTTCGTCTTGACTCCCACTCACTGCTGGTGCCCACCTTGATTTCACTTCTGAAATGCTCAGTCACCATAACATTGAGTCATGGCTTTTTTAGATGCCCAGGCAATAGGAGGGGTACGATAAAAAGTATCCCCCAGGATCATAAGAGGATAGCAAATGAGAGATTATAATTGAAGAAGCTACTGTATGCTACTTAATGCCTATTTAACAACTTTTGGGCCACACATTGCCTTTAATGTTGTAGTATTTGGAAAAGGTCCATTGTTTAAATTTCTAGTTCTTTATCTTGAAACACATGAATAAAACACAATATATACATTCAACAACTATTCAACAAATGTTCTTTAGAGCTAGACTTTGAGCATGTTACTCCACCTCTACAGGCCTTGGATTCTTTGTCTGTAAAACGAAAGAGTTGTATGAGATGATTTACAAGGTAATGCCCTACTTAAAAATGCTCTGCTTCCACAACTTAAACATTATATATACATACACGTGTGTGTGTGTATTTATTTATTTATTTTTTATTTGTTTTGTCAGATATAACATTTGAAATAAGCCATTTCAAAGTCTGGGTGAGAAAATTGAAGATACTGGGATGACTTTCTGATGGTGATGTTGAAAACATTCCTATATGAGTCTAGTTGGATACAAGGCCTAGCCCTATTTTATTACATTAATAAAATCCACTCTCCACTATTCTTCACAAAGTCTAAGGGAAAACAAATGTGATCCACACATCAGTATTAGTAACAACATATATAGATCCTAGAAGTACTATGTTCCTTTTGTCTCACAACCCTTTGTTCAGTGTGCTGGAAAGTAAGGGCAACATTCAAATCAGTAGCAATTTCATAATTTTTTATTTATTTTTTCTCTCTTGTTTAACCTTTATCATGACAATGCTAATGATTGTTGACAGCTGAACAAAGCAGGAGAGAAAAGGTAAGCAAGAAGCACAGCGCCAAAATATGAACCTTGTGCATGTCTTCTGACACAATAATATCTACATCCACCCCCTTCATTTTTACCACCATTTATTGCATACTTACACTAGTGTTGAGTCATCACCACAAACCTTAGAGATATTGTTGGCCTTATTTTATATATGAAAAAGCTGAAATTTGGAGATGACAATAAGTGACCAGAGGTCAAATATATCACTGGCTTGGACTCAAACACAGACCATTCAACTCTGAAGCCCATTTTCAACACACTAAACCAAGCTTTCGTGTATGTTTTAGAATTGATGGAGGGATAGAGTATCAGGGGGGCAGACATCCAAGGGCTAGCACATAATTATCTCAGGCAGGGTTCTTTAGCCTTGGCACTATTAACATTTTGGGATAAATTATTCTTTGTTATGAAGGACAGTCCTGTACACTGTAGGATATTTAACAGCATCCGTGGCTTCTATTCACTGGATGAGCATAGCATCTATCCCTTTCCCCCTACCTAGTTGTGATAACCCAAAATGTCTCTAGTCATTGCCAAATATTTCCTGGAAGCAAAACCACCCCACATTGAGAACTTCTTTTCTGGAGCAATGATACATTCACTCTTAGCACGTGAGTAACCAGTCCCCACTAGGGTTCCCATATTTATCGCCAGGCCTTGCGGGGTTTGTAGCTTCCTAGTTCTCTCCTACCAAGTAATTGGCTCCCTCAAAGGTTCACCAAATAACGTTTTGGCCTTCACTAAGCTAACCAAGAATTTTTGGTCATTTCATCATCATTTTGATCCTGCCTGACATTTTTGAAAAATGGCTGAGATTCCAGAAAAGGAGCATAAAATAGCTGTAATTTTGAAAACAGTTTTCTGATCTTTTTAATATTCCTGCGTAATTGTGATCCACTTAAATATCCATCTTGCCTTCTGGAGGAAGTTACTCATTTATGGGACTGTGGCTAGGCGGACAGCATTTTCTAAGTCCACCTATCTGGAGCATTTGCCCCTGGCCTACAACTTGGGTGCAATATATCCAGGAAGGAAGGGCATGAAGAAGATGAAGAAGCTACTTGTCTAACACCTTTATACAAAACATATTTAATCATGGTAATAACAGCCCTTTCCTCACATGGTCATGTCAGTTTTCTAACCTCTCTTCCACATGTCCAATAACATCAGCCCATGAGATTCCTGTCTACCTGCTCCTCCTCTAGAATTAGCTAAGGAAAGACACACCTGATATCAAGCCATTTCATAGTTATTGGTATTTTCTGACTTCAGCAGGAAATATGCTCAACATAAAAGTGAAATGATAACATGATTATCTTTTTTTTTTAAAGTTGCAATATTAAACCACTCTACCTGCAGTCTAAGAAACAGACTGGGTTTTACGCTTTTATTTTTCCTCTCACCCCATGCACCATCAACCCTATATCCTATAGCCATAACCCCACTGACAAGGTTTTGATGATTCACAAGGTGGAAGTGAATTCAGCTTAGTTCTCTCCATGTGGCAAAACACAGCAATGCTTTTAGAAACTATGGGTAGTAGACATGCATTTGTGTCATGTCACCTGCGACAGTTTAAGTCTAGAATAAAGGGAATCTATTCTACCTTTTCTTCTGTGAGGGTTGCTGACCTAACCCCAGGACGGTGAAATATATACAGTCCTCTATGAAGAGAGTAAAGTAGATTACTTGGTGTCTCAATCAGTGTGCTGGGGAATGGTCAAATAGGAACACACACACACACACACACACACACACACACACAGCCATATGTCTCTGTCTTGATAAAGTTCACTTACTAAGCTATAGAAGACTGAAGGGACTTCTTGGCTCACGAAGCTTTGGAATTACAATTTGCGTTTTAAAATCCTAGAATATACTATCCAGAACATATGTTTAGGAAAAAAAAGGTTTGTTGAAATCAAAAAGATCTGTTGAAAGGCAGGAAAACTACCTCTTAAATTCCTGATTAAACATAAGACAAGGTACTATATTAGGGATATGTTGTTTGATTCAGTAAATAAACTAACATGCTTTACTGTAAATTAGAAATGATTTAAAATTTTGAATGGTTGAAGCATAGAAAATGTATCAATTTGCAAAAAAAAAAAGGGGGGGGGGAGGAACCAAAGAGTTAAACAATAGTAAAAAATACTGACCTCCCCACTCAAAGTGGTGGACTAGAAGGAATATAACAGTTATCTGAATCATACATTTTAGATTTAGAATAATTTTTAAAACCTAATTCTTATTTCACCCAAATGTAGAATTATTTAACAGGCTTCACAACTAATGGTCATCTAATCTCTGCTTGACCTCTCTCAGGGATAAAGAGCTCACTATTTAAAAAATCCAACATTGTTCTGTTGGACACATATACTTTGTGCTATGTTATCGTGATATTACTCTGGTATCTTTCTATTTCACCATTCCATATATCTCATGCTTAGTGGCCCTTGCTCTCCTCTCTAGGGAAGATTTAATCAGTTAGATTACATTCCACATTTCCTTGTACATAAACAAGTTTGTAATCTATAAACTCTGCCATTCAGGTTCCCCTTCATTGGGCATAATCTAGCTGTCACTGCTCTCTTCCATGTTTTTTCCTTTTTTGTTATCATAGTGTATGCACGCTCAGTTATATACAAACAACTTAGCATCATTCTGTAAGAATTCTTCGAGATCATATAAAATCTTCATACACACTGAGTATTCTTAAGTTATACAATTGACGGTTATTATAAGAATATAATAATGACCAGTTCTGAGAACAGGTAAAACAATTTTATAGAAACAAGTATACTTTAACCTTTCATTTGCAACCTACATAATGTGAATCCTTGACTGGATCATGAATGCATGATTTCTCATGCATGCTTTGTATAAGATATATGGAAGCAAGGTCTCCTGGAGCTTCCATAAGACAGTTGACTTTAGTGAGAAAACGATATCATTGAACCCGGACCTGCTGATTTGTGGCTATGAAAACAAAACCTTGGCAGATGGCTCAAAGTTTAAATGGTCAGAGGTTTATTCCAAACTAGCAAAATTCAAAAAAGACTTATAAGTAAGTAAAAATGCTATATTATTAATGTACATTGAGATATATGTCTGCCAGGCAAACCAAAACATTTGTACTTGTTCTGGTAGGTACAATCTCTCCCCTGGAGAAAACACTACAGAAGAAGAAAAATGGAAATTAAAAGTTCACTCACTGAGCATGAGATCAGAGTATCAAAGAGAAAAATAATCCATATATCTAGAGACACCAATTACAGAAGGTGCATCACGTATTCCCAACTGCATGTCCATGGCCTCTTAGACTTTAAGGTATCTGTGAAACCCAAGTTATTGTTAGAAAAGAAAAATTATTTTTATATGCAAATACTTATTTTTCAGGAATGAGAGGGCAATAGCTTCATTAGATTCTCAAGAGGGTCCATAAAAATAATTAATTTTTAGTATTAAATAATATGCCATGCCAAGTGAACAGGAAACCTCACGTCATCTTTATAAAATTTCATTTCCCTAAACAACCTGCAGACACACACACTCTTTTCTCTTTTTGCTCCCTTTGTTTCAAGTTTCATGCAGACCACCCTTTCTGTTAATACATTCTATATGAAAAAAGAATTATTAGCATATACTTTTCTTTATGTTAAAATCTGCCCATAAAAACAAATAAAATTATGACACAAATCACACCATTCTGGGCCTGATTGTTTCCCAAGTTTTCTAGCCATGTAGTTAATGACCATTTCTGAGAGTAGGGTACACTTACATTCAGAAAATGTCATCCACCGAATATCCCCATGTTCTAGGGGCATCATGGAGAAGCTTCCAACAATGTGCTTTCACCATTTAATGCTATTAGAGAAGGAACATTTCCAAGGGCATGTCTGCTGATATTGCAAAGAACAGCAGATTTGAAATTCATCACCTTTGATCTTTACATATCACTTTTGGTAACTTGCAATCCTGGAAATGTGACACAACTACCATAAAAGTAGGGCTTTCTCTTTAGACCCAACTTAACCACATGGGTGTGTCTTCCATTCCTCTCTCAAATATTCACATGCACATTCCCTCCCATGTGTTATTTTGCTCAGTAGCTTCTATCTCTATGGAATACAGAAGCAGAAAATGACCAAAAGAATGAAGAGTAAAATAAAACAAATTGCCAAGGAAAAATATCCAAAAACCCATCACAGAGAGAAGGGAAAAATCGAGGTCTCCGCAGATGAGTGCTTTTAATTAGGAAGAGGGCTGAACGGCAAAGCGTTTATGCTAATAAGCAGCCTCTTTTAATCAGCTTATTAAAAAGAAACATTTTTAACAGCCAAAATAGTTTCAAAAATGGTAATTATTAGAAAAGCATTAGCAGGTGGATGGTGGGGGAAGGAAAGAATGGTCATGAACTAAAATCAAAAGGCTTTCTGGATCCTCCAGGCAGGCCCAGTTACCCCCAAGAAGTGGGGCAGTGTCCACGTGGGTATGTTTTGTATCAGCTTCACTTCTCTTCTTCTATAAAAGACTCTCTTCTCTTTTCCAGGTCCCCTGCTTGCCCACTATTCCTTCTTTCTTTGCGATTTTTTTTTCCCCTGCCACCCCTTAATCATTTCTAACGTGTTTTTCCAAATTCTTTTTCTATTCCTGCTTTTTTGTTCTGAGGCTTTGGTTCCACTTTCTTTTTCCTAATAAATATGCTTTCCTTGTGTACTGATCTTTGCAACCAAAACACGTTCAACCTATCTAACTCGAATTTTAACACGAAAAGAAATCTATTAAGATTGGCTTCTAAGAAATATTTTCAGCACTTTCACTCTGCCCTGCATCGTAAATAGAAAAAAGCCTCCAAATGGTTAATAAATTCTATTACAATATGGATTAAAATATCAAGATCCTTTACTCAGAAGTAAACTCCTGATTTTACCGAATTAGTCAAGGTCTAATCAGGAAAATATAATCCTCTATGAGTCTTTAAAAGAGAATGAAATTAATGTAGGGACTTGATAAACAGATAATGGAAGAGGATGAGAAGTCAATCAGGGGACGCCAAGGCAACAAAGTAGAAAAAGAAAATAAAATTCGGAATTTATCCCCATTCTCTAGTCGTAGAGACAAACAGATAAGATGGTATTGCTTGAACCCAGGGGCAAAAGTTGGAACGATGCAGGCCTGCCTTGGGCATCTGGAGCCATAGAAGAGATTCAGCAGCCGCCCAAGATACCAACTGAGGCAGAGGAAAGAGAAAGAAATACTATAGCTGTTTCCTTCCTCCTGCCCTCTAATTCCCAACATGCCTTTCACTGGCTGAGCCCAGCAAGAGGCCAGCTTAACAGAGGAGCCTGGGAACCAAAGCCTGTGCAGGTCAACCTCCTGCCACAAAGAGAAGAAGCGTAAGGATTGGATGAGAGGACCAAACACCCAGGGGGCCAGCACGTCCTAGCTATGTAACATTGTGTGGTGCTACGGCTAATGTTGGAATCCTGCCGACGTCGCCAATTGTAAAGCCAGGCTAATGTCAGTTGTCGGGCTCTTTTACCTGCCCATAATCCTGCACTGACTAGGCCAATTGTCAAGCTTAGGCTGGGTCTGAAGCTCACAGACCCCTCAAGCCCGTTCACAGACTGGGTCACCAGACCCTCCACATGCAGGTCTATGAGCTAGGTAACCGGCAACAGGTCCTTGGATGCCACAGGTTGGAAAAGCACGGTTGCCTGCATGGTGGCCGCCCGAGGCAGTAAACTCCAGCCAAGGTGGCGGTGCTGCGTAGGTGCACTAACTCCACCCACACACAACCTGTCCACAAAGAATGCTGCACCACCCCCAACCTGTCCCATGCAAGGGGGGCTGATTAAATTATTCTATTTTCCCAATACATTGGGAGGAAGTGGATTATTCTATTTTTTTTTTTTTTTTTTTTTTTCATTTCACATCTCCCTTTCAATGCCTGGGTCAAAATAGAATTCAAATATCTACAAGAGATCCAAAATCTGAAATATTTGGAAATTTCGAAGTTCTCAAAGTCTTAACTACTCAATGGATGTTTTAGCTTTAACTGACTACCCTGAAACAGTATCCCTTTATCTCCATACAATTTGAAGTCAGGGCTAAGAAAGGGTATGTGTTCAGCTACCATCTTTATTCACAAATCATATTTATTACTGACCTAAATGTCTATATACATGGCAAGGGGATATAGAGAAGTAAATGAAGATACCATTTCTAACAACTATACTTTATTTAAAAGCCAGACTTAATCTATGAAAAATTATTTTAAGATTCACAATGATAAAACCTGTATTTCTAGAATGTAAACTTGGAGTGTGGTAGAAAAAGCAGAACAAGGTAGTCTAATTTCAATAGAATGCTCTACATTGCTTGGAAAATCTTTTATTTCTTCCCTAAATTCTCTTGGGCACTAGTCCCTGTGGTAGACTTTCTAAATTTACCACTCTGCTTTAGAATCCACATCCCAGTAACTTTCAAATAAAGGCCACTAGGGGAGAGATCTCCCTTAACTTCTCTTCCACCTTCTTTAACACATATGTTTACATATCTTTGCCTGTTCCCTAGGAAGCACTCTGTTCTTTCTCTTTGGAGTGCTATGCTACCTTGGGTCCCATCCTCTCCCAATTCCTCTGGCAACTGATTATATAAGTTAGATTCTTTATTTGAAATATTCTATTTTATCTCTTTTCCAACCACTTCAATTTCCCTTTATTATCTTGTTATTCCACATTTATGTCCATTGACCTAATCCCTCATCATATAGCCAGATATATTTCCAACTGCCTACTAGGCAAATCCATATCCTCCCACCTAACAAGTCCTCAGTGAAGTCATTATCTTCTCTTCCAAACATTCTCCACTTCCTTTATCCATACCAATTTAAATTTCAAAATGGGAACTCATCTCGATGCCTGGAGTATTCTTTCTCCTAATCTTTGTGTGGCTGGATCTTTGTTATCATTCTCCTCTTTGCGTCAGTGAGACTTACCTAAATATCTGTCCAGTGGCTCTCACACAGCATCCTGCGTTAATGTTCTGGAAAGTATTATCATCATCTGAAATTGTTATTCATTTGTTTAGTTAAGTATTTTCTCTTCTCTCCCCATTAGAAAATAAACTCCCCCAAAATGAGGACTTAGTCTTATTTATCACTGACACATAATAGGTGTTTAATAAACATTTTTGGTTGAATGAATAAATGATGACCTCATTCCATTAGCTATCCAGTCAGTAACTAAACTTTGTTGATTTAATCTCTGAAATATACTTCCCTGCCTTTCTTTTAGTTGAGATTGTTAGCATCTCTTTTCCTATGCTATTTCAAATGGTCTGAGCCTCCAGCCTCTCTCCAGATAAACACCCTCTATATTACCATCAAATCATAGCTATTACATTACGAGCTGAAATATGTCCCTCCAAAACTCATATGTCAAAAGCCTAACCCACAGTACCTCAAAATTTGATTATATTTGGAGATAGTGCCTTTAAAGAAGCATTAAGTTAAAATTAGGTCATTAGGGTGGGCCCTAATTAAATATGACTGATGTTCTTATAAGAAGAGGAGATTAGGACACAGACATAGAGGTAAGACCATGTGAAGATGCAGGGAGAATGTGCAAATCTACAAATCAAGGAAAGAGACCTCAGAAGAAATCAATCCTACCCACACCTTGATCTTTGACTTGTAGCCTCCAGAACTGTGACAAAATAAATTTCTGTTGTTTAAACCACCCAGTCTGTGCTACTTTGCTATGGCTATCTTAGCAAACAAATACATATCACAAAATAAATAATCTTATCATTATACTTAATTTTGTACATACAAATCCTTGTTGATTTCTTGTTGCCTAAAAGGTGAATTTAAATGTCTTAGACAAGAATACAAAGCCATGCAAAATTTCTCACTTTTCCCCAAACATGTCAAACCTTTTCATGACCCTGAGTTTTTGTGTACACTGTTCCCTCTGCATAAAGCATTTTTTCTTTCTTCAATGGAGAAATTATAACAATTCCCCTAAAACCAAACCCAATATAACTTTTTTTGTGACATCTTTCCCATATCTTCTTAGCAAAATTTGTATGCCTCCTGCTGCACCATCAATTCCTGTAGGGCAGGGAACATATCCTATCCATCACTTTATTTCTATAGCCTACCACCTGCCTAGAACAGAATTTCTGAATGAATGAAAAAATGGATTAGCTAATTCAGGCACTTGAGAGATAATAGCCATTTTCTTAGGATTTGTCCCATTTTCTCAACAGAAATCAAAACTGCAAAACTGAGGTGTATAAGTATGATTCTAAGGGAAAAAAGAAGGGAGAAAGAAAACAAAAATGGAATGTAATTCAGAAATAATATGCTTACTGAATCCTGTGGCCATTTTTATATTCTTTCTCCTTTTACTCCATGATTCTTTAAAGTTAAAAATAAATAAATAAATAAAGCACAAAAAAAGGCCAAAAGCTTCACTAGTTTTCATGGAGCAAATCAAAGAACATCAGAATTAGAAGAAATCTCAGCAAACATCCAGTCCAAACTCTCCACTTCCCAATAAGAAAAACCGTGAGTCAAATAGATTTGACTTGCTTAGAATCACCTAGTTAATGAGTAGTAGAACTTTAATTCAAGTTTCCTAAACAAAGGACAATGCTCTCTTTATCACATCTGGGAACTAGCAAAGGTCTGAAAGAATTTAATATACATGCTTGTTTTTCTTACCACCATTTTTCTTTCTATTTTTTCAAACATTCTCTACATGTCTAAATGCAATTTTCAAATATATCACTGCCCAAGTACATTTCTGGGAATATACAGGAACATAAATATATATTTTTAAAAATCTTCATGTATAAACTTTTTCTTGGTTCAAAATGTCAGGAGTGCACCCATTTTGTATGACCACAACAGGAGCTTAAACAGCACTTAAATGCATGTAATTTAATATCTCCATAACTTTTCTGCAGAACTACCTTATTCTCATTGTTATGTTTTGATGTGAGTGACTATAGCAGGCAAATGCCAGTATTCACAGCCCTAGTCCTAGTTTGTCTGAGAAAACGATGCAGAGCGTGCAGTGCCATCTGCTCCTGTAGTGATGCCATCCTTCCATTTTTCAGCACCGTGATAAACAACCAACTGCGCGTCATTCTCTGAGCTCCACAAGCACCTCAGGGCAAGAGAGGAGGGGATGTGGTCCCCCTATATCACATCCAAAGTGATGCATATGACAGGGTGGGGGAGGGGAGAGGCAATAAATGAACACTTGGACCAATGATGAACGGGAGGGCAGCCCTAGAAATTTAAAACACCCACAGGACAGAAAGATTTTCTCATGCTTTACAAATGTCCTGGTAGTGGTGGTGACAGGGCAGAAGAGAGGTGGAGTTGGGGTGGGGGATAATGGTCATTTCAGAACATTTTGAAATCAGCAAGGCTTATATCAGCTTTTGTATTCCCAATTTGTTTGTGACTGTGGTTATATTCCCACTAATAAAGAAATGGTCAGGAAATGGATATGTAATTAGAAAACAAGCTGGTAAAATTACGTAGAACAGCGTGGTATTAATTCATGCAAGGCTTACATCCGATTTTCAGTTAGACATAGAAGTGAGGTCATGGAACTCAGATATTGACAAAATAATGGGAAAGTTGAGAATTATGTTTGAGAGTGACTCTTATCTAATATTCAAATTGCTTCTGCTAATATCCTTACCTCTGCATTGAGCTGGCTTCTGCTTGTCCACAGTGACAGGAAACTCACTGCCTTATTTTATCAGACCAGAGCCTTTCTATATGTTCTGAATGTTAATATATCAAGAGGTATTTTGCTGATTTGAGAACAAAAATCCTACAAATATGACATCAAAAATAAAATTATGAAGATATTTAGAGATATTTTTGAAGAAATTGTGGGAACAAAGTAGATAAGATTTTAAAAAGGAAGACTTTGGGGCCAGCCCTGTGGCTCACTCGGGAGAGTGAGGCGCTGATAGCGCCAAGGCCGTGGGTTCGGATCCTAGGTAGGGATGGCTGGTGCGCTCACTGGCTGAGCATGGTGCGGACCACACCGTGCCGAGGGTTGCAATCCCCTTACCGGTCAAAAAAAAAAAAAAAAAAAAGAAAGACTTTGGAGACTAGGGTAAATTTTGAATCCAGGGGGAATTATCAAACTGAATTTTGGCCTGGAACTAAGTAAGACTTTAGTAACTAAAGTTTATCTCTAGTCCTTAATTATTTAAAGCACATGTGAATTATGTAAACTTACAGCGAAAATAAAAGCCTGACCAATGAGGACCTTCATCAGGACAAATTGACCCATCTGAGAAAGTTTAATGTGATTTGTTCTCTTTTTCTCAAATTATAGTGAAATATTATGTGCACCTAGAGACCTACAGAACATGGTGGGGTTTGGGTCCACACAGTATGGCACAGAAATCACAGGAGAATGGTGACATTGAGGATGTGTTTTCAAGGACATATTTGGTAAAGGTGATACTATTAGTCTTCTGGGTGGTGGTAGTTGCCAAACTGTGCCAGGTATAATGTGCTACATCCTGGAGATACAAAGATGAAACAGATAAATGTCCTGCCTCTAGAAGCTCACAGATTAGAGAGAAAGATTTATATTCATGGAACTAATTCACTTGAGAGAAGGGAAGAGTGTCTTCCCTCTGGGAAAAGTTAGAGATAGCTTCAGAAAGGAAATAGGATTTTAGCCTTCAGGGCCTTGAATAGTTAGAAAAGGAGAAGAAGGCATTTCGTGCAGCTGTGACATCTGGACAAGAACTATGGGGCAGAGTAAACCTTTTGGTCTATATCTTCCAGTTTGTAAATGTTAGCTGGATCTTGTCAAAAAGTCAGGCAAGGAGACAGGACTGTGTCCTACATCATGGTTGACTTGCTCAGTTTCCAGCCCAGCCACTCTGGATCATTTTGGCCTCGAATCCTACCCTGTTCTGCCCATGCATGCCTCATCAGGTTTCCTTAAGCAAGAAGCCAGGCCAAAGATGCTTATGTATATATGTAGGCATGAGCACACCCATATGTCCCTGTGGACTTATGTGTGGAAGGCTAGCATTTGGTCTTCAGGCCCGTTCAGTCCCCAACAAGTCTTTAAAATGGAGTAAACTTTAACACTTTTGATCCTGAGAGAGTCAGGGGATGTATTGATTTAAGGTGTGCCCAGAATAATATCCTCTGATTTCACAATTAACAACTCCCTTAGTCCCTTTAGCTAATGTTCTTTTTTTTTTGCCTTGGTGCCAAAAGATGAGGAAAGTTTTCTGCCCAATCTTGGGAGTCATTAGTTCTCAGAGCTTCTGAAAACTAGTAGAATAACCTTTTATGTCTAGTCTTCTGGGCACTGTATACTCAGGAGAGTACTAGAAAATCAGTATTTTCAGCAATATCAGTAACAGACCCCTTTAGATCATACTTAGCCATAGTTATGGGCCAATACTATTCTGGAACATACGTTTATTATTATTATCATCATAGTTATTACCAATGACAATATCACACTGTCAAAACCCCCACCACTAAAATGCTAATTTAAAATTTACAAAGTGCTTCCAAGTACATCATCTCATTTAATTCTCACACAAGTCCTGGGATGGGCATTATTATAAATTCTATTTTATAAACAAAGGACCTGAGATCCAGAGAAAGAACTGACTTGCCCAGAATCAACCAGCTATTTGACAACAGTGCACAGAAAAATTGTGTTCATCTTCTAAATGTTTATTTGCCTTTTAATGTCCCAGAATGATGAGTTGTGCCATATAGAATCAGATTCAATAAAGTGAATAACAGAGTGCTTGTCAACAAAACCCATGCTGTGTTTCCTCCCTAACCTTAGTTTAAATAGAGATAATCATTGTGTTGTCATCTTCCCTTTTAGTACTTGTTTCAAGTGAGGTAATGTCTTCTTTGCTGCCTGAGACACAATGTCAAATCCAGAGTGCCAGGAGTTTCTGGGACTTTCTATATACTCTAAAAGAATGCATTCTATTATTGAGTATGCACCTGATAACACTTTCCTTATTAAAGAATTGCTTCCTTTATCCTGAATTCCACTTATTTTCAATTCATCCCTGTACAAAATATCCAAAAAAGAACCATTTCTGTGTAGAAATTAAACATAAATGATTTGCAACAGTGGAGCAGCTATTTTCTACCTCCTCCTTTGGATGCTTAAAGTTGTGATAAAAAAAGCAAAAAAAAGGAAAGAAAAGCAGGCAATTAAAAAAAAAAAGAGGAAAAGTACACTCATTGCTGTCCATGTGCCTTCCTTTATCTTAGAGGTGAGATAAAATGATCAAGCAGAGAATGGATGACCAGCTCATTCTTTAGCTGGGATCCACTGAAGGGGCAGAAATTTACCTGTTCATGTGCCTACCTGCATCTCATTTCCATGAGTTCAGTCCCCTCCTTGCTAATAAGGCATGTTGCCCCCTTGCTAAGCTATGTGACCTTCAGCAACAGTTGTTCTTTATACAAAACATTTCCCTGCCATTTATGTACATTAGCTAACAATAAACTATTGGAATAAATTATTATTAATTTAAGGTAGAAACAGCTGACTTGGGCATCGATTTAATGTATATCTCTACTGAAATCCTCATTTAAATTTTATAAATTCTACAATCTGGAATTGCTAATTCAGCCATAAAGTTTGGTGTTGGTTTTTCAAGGAGGCCATGGTTAGTACCAAAGGTAGAGATGGACAAGATGTAGCAAACACCTCAATACCAAGAAAACCTTCCTAACAGGAGTCAGTCATGGGGGCCAAAGCCACCCAACAAATGTTTTACTCATAAGGTTAATTACACTCAAAGCAAGTAAGTTCATTAGTGAAAGAGAGGTCATGAATACAGATCTAGGCAGGTGAGATGAGAGAGTGCAGTTCTGGGTGGGTCATTCCTTTTATATCAGCACTGTAGAGGGCAGCTCCTTTAAAGGAACTGAAAGAGGTAGGGCACAACGTTCAAGCAAGAGCAGACAACTGACCCCTTCTTCACGAGGGATTCCTGCAAGGAGTGGGAGCTTAGGCTAAATGACATCTAAGAACAACCCCAGTGCCTAGATTCTGTGAAAGATTTGAATTTGTGAAAGTTTTAATTTCATCTTATGGGGTCCTTGCCTTTTTTTAGACATACCAAAATTCAATATTTATCACTTAAGTCATGTTGCACCTTTTTTTTTTTTTTTTGTATTTTAATTTGTTTATTCACATAATAAACCTAGGAGAGAAAACAAATGTTATTTCTATTTTCCAGATTAGGAAACTGAGGTACAGAGCATGTTATACCTTTAAATTTAAATGGATGGTAAATAGCATTATTTGTTAAGCTTTAAGTCCTCAAAGCTGAAAAACTCATTCTGCTTCTCATACATTTGACCAATAGTGACAAATCACCAGCTGTAGGCAGCCCAAGCGGCCAATGTTTATTAAATGTCTCACTCAACCCCAAACCTCATGAATTGTTTAACATACAAGAGAGACAAAAAGCCAGTATTTCTTCTTGTGTCAGCTCTCATTAGGAGCGTCTCTGCTCCTCTAGCTGCTGGCTAGGAACAACATTAACATTCATTGTTCTTAAACACATGGGGGCTTTGGGGTTTTCTGTATACACAGCCAATCATGTGCCAAGTGTCTACAAATACACACCCAGTCTACAAGCACAAAGAGGCAAATGCGAGGGCCACACTGATGGTACACGCTTCGAAGGGCAGGGCAGCTGCCAGAGTATTCTGCCACTGCTGGGGACAATTCAAATATGCTAGAGAAAAAAATCCAATAATCTGACACTAAGAAGAAAACCTCGTGAAATCAATTGTATAGACAGAGTGAGACTTTTCAAGCTATCTACTTAAAGTCAGTCATAAGGGAATTGGCTTTTGGTAGCCAGTGACCTGCAAAACAGATGCTTATCCAACCTTCGAAGTACCTAAAAAATGTCATCATTGTTTTCTTTTTTTTTTTTTTTCTTTTCTCTTGCTGCCTCCCTCAATAGTTTATGGAAAAAAATCAAAAGCCACACGATCAGGGTAGTAGGTGGTTCATTTGGAAAATCTCTACAGACTCATAATCTTATGAGTTCCTGTGATTCTAAGTGACTAAATATTTTTAATACATAACTTGGATCTTCTCAGAGAAGAAAATACTTTAGCTTTATGAATGTGAATAACTCAAAGAAAACTTTACTGCTATAAATGTCTATGTAACAGATATTCTACCATTCTGTAAATAGTGTGATTTCAGCCAGCCCACAAATGTCACCATGAACTTAACCTTAAGGGATTTTTTTTTTTTTTGTGCTTTGCAGTAACTTCCAATAAGGCTTATTCCATGACAGCCGATGAAAAGGATTAGGGGTAGACTAGAGTGAATTGGAGGCATAAGTCTTCATCAACAAAGAGAGAGGCCTGTTTGGTCTACAGTGCCCTGATCATCCTAAGAAAGAGACCTTAAATATTGAATTAGTCTATCTCTTTCTAGAATTCTTCATTCAATATGATCTTAAGCTACACTAGCTGTCCCAAAGCTGTTCTAGTCTTGGAGAATGATCAGAGCTCTGGAGCACAGCACATGGCTCCACCTTTCCCCCCTTTTCCTTCCTAAAGGGAGAGCTAGGGATCTTGTTGATACTTTACTATTACAAAGGAGTCTAAGAAATGGATACGTTTCAAAAATTGAGTAAAGACAGAAATAAAACGCCCTTCACCGTTTGCACATACCAACACACCATATAATGTGGTTTGCAGTAATCAGCTGTCACCCATGAAAATACAGAAAATGGGAAGTGGTATTTCCATTAGTGACATCCAATCCCCAAACAAAGAATTTCTTTGGTGGTTGTAAATATCAGCTAAAACTCCCTGGAGAAACACATATTTCTAGAACATCACACATATGTGATAAATATAGCATGTTTTTATTACTGTTATTTGTCTTTTATCTTTCACATATCTTTGCAGATGACGATTCACAGCCACTCAAAGTAAGACTGCAGAGGCAAGGGAAAAGAGCACTAGATAATGGTAAGTGTAATAATCCTTAATAATTCTCTCTTACTTATTCACATAGCTGAAGCTGGTTTGCAACAGGACCTACACAGATTCCTTTTGCTGCTATAGAAATTTCTCATTTGTTGTTTTATGTTGAAAGTCAACAGCTGCAGTATTTCAGTAAACTCAGAAGTTTTAAAGTAGGAAGAGATAAATAAATAAAACTAGCAAAGTTTGAAATTTAAGAATGGAGGACGACGACAGAGAAACAGAGTGGAGCGGTATGATTCCAGCTACCGTAAGAGTCAGGATGACAGTGCTCCTTTCTCGAAAGGGCCCAGGGAGGTCTTTCTCATTCCCCAACAGCCATAACATTCTATGGGGTGCACATGCATTTTCAGACCACCAAGTTCTTCCCAATTCAAATACCATGTGCTTCTTCACATTCCTTCCCTTCCCTACAGTTCCACTATGGTCCTCCACCCTGTGCAGTTCAGTAGCAGTGACTACACATCCTTCAAGGGGGATTTTTAATATGATAACCTATGCAGTAATTTATCCTTTAATATGCCATGAATAAACATGAAATACTCCCTAAGGACAGAGACCATGATATATTGCTTGGTATCCCAAATCTTTGTAACATCCAACACAGAAAAGAAAGTAAAAAAATTATACTGATAGTAAATACTTCTGCATCCATTTTAAAATGCAGCAGTCTTTCCATAAATCAGAGCTGTATTTAATAGTTCATGTATTCATTTGTGCAACATATAGATTTATATAGAATTTTGCTTACCGCTGCCTACTTGCTTTTCAGAAAAGAACAATAACAATATGGCCAGAGCAAGAATGGGAAGTGAATAGACTAATAAAGTGAGAGAGAGACAGAGAGAGAGAGAAAGGAGGGGGACGAGCAGGAGGAAGCCAAGGAGGAGCTCCGTGCCATGGTAAAGACAGCTGTTAGGGTGGTTTCCTCCATTTCTGCCTCTCATGGGTAAACAAGACCACTTCCCTCTATTAACATCTTCCCCTTTCAGTAAAATTTTACCATAGTTCTGCTGCGAATCCAGCTTTAAGCAAATGCCATTGACTTCATCAGAACTAGAAAAAGCCACCTTCCACCTGTGGCTTGATTCAGACCTCTGACTACAATTTGTTGAATGGTTTGACTTCTTAGTTTCAACTTTTTGAAAGAAACTCCAATGGTGGGCACAATTTCCAAAGAAATTTTCCAGAATCCCAAATTGCTCCATAATGTGTTTTTCCACAAACCTCCCTTGACAAAAACTTACAATTTGTCTGAGAATATTCACTTTTGCACCAAACTTTGTGCGGTCTTTCAGACCTCCCCTTTCCATTTTTTTGGAGTGGATTTCGGTTAGGAAATTTACTTCTATGCTTCTTCAGATCAGAAGGGCGCTCTTTACTAATTACTGAGGTTGGACATCGGAAAAGCATGTTCCTCTTTTGCTCTTTGATCTTAATGCATCTTTCTTTACACAGCACTTCTGCATGAGACATGAAACTGCATTTTCTCCACACTTCTATTCCATTTCCAAGAACAGGTTGTGGGGACCTGTACAGGCCTAGCCTAACTTGTGGGGAGCTAAAGAGGGCCTTGAAAAGGGTCTCTCTTGTATGTCCTACAAGAATGTAAGGAGATCTGGAATAATGGTGTCCTTGCTAAGGGTCATGCACAGGTCAGTGTATGCGTGCTTCTTGCCTAGAAATACACCTTGAGATTAGATCTGGTATTTGCCATAAACGTCATGTTCCTCAGATGTTTATGAGCCATTGACGTGAGAGCAGGGAACAAAGAAATACCAAGGCCACCTGTATTGTTTTTGAAAAAGCTTGTTTGTTACATTCCTTCACGTAGACCTCAGCTAGAAGGATATAAATAAGATTGTGACCAGAATAAACTTGCTAGTGAGCAGCATCCCTGCTCTTAGCCCCCTCGATCCCCGCTTTTCTCTGTCTTTATTTCCCAGCGGTCTTCTACTTTCAGGTTACCTTTGTTCTCGTCGGAGCCGGCCTCCGACAAGTGGCGCCCGAACAGGGACCTGAAAATACTGAGGACTGCCCGAGCCACAGGAGAGGTGAGTGCGCGCAATTGTTTTTAATTCGTGGTTTCGGTATTGTTGTTACAATCGAGGGTTATCAACAATGGGGCAATCTAACAGTTCTGAGTTGTTTATTCAAGTGTTACATAGTTCTCTTAGTTTGAGAGGTGTTAAAGTTGAAATTAAGCAGTTGTCTAAATTTATTGCCTTTATAAAGCAAGTTTGTCCTTGGTTTCCTGAGTCCGGCACAATTAATATTGAAACTTGGAGGAAAGTTGGTGAACGTATTCAGGGACATTATCAAGCTCATGGGCCAGAGGCTGTTCCAATTGATGCCTTTGCGTTATGGTCTCTGATTAAAGATTGTTTAGTTACTGAAAGTGAGGCAGACAGATGGAAGCGTGCTGCACGGGGCTCCATTAGACGCTCCCACTCCTCTTTTGATCTGGCCCCTCCAGCGTGTCCATTACCTCCGTTGCCTAAAAAGCCCCCTCCTTTACCAGATGGAGGGCCGCCAGGGTATGAGGAGCCCATGCAGCCTTCTGCTCCTCTACTCCCTGACATGTCGGAGGACCCCTCTAAGGAAGCCTTACATAAAATATGCCAGACTCAAACCTATCAAGAATTTTTAGAAGCTTTAGATGATGTTCCCCTTCAGGAGCCAGTGCTTACTGATCTAGAAGCTTCGGCTCCTAAGGGTGAGGAACAACTTTCTCCTCGGGAATGGGAAGATCTTGAAGAACAGGCTGCCCGTTACCATCATGATAAGGGAATTTTTGCTGCCATGGAAGGAGGAAGTACTATCAATTTTTTTAAAGATTTACGACAAGAGATTCAAGCAATTGCTGAGTGTGTTAAGGGACTACAAAAAGAGCCAACCGAAACTGAAAGATCCGAGCCTCGTTTATTAACTAGAATTCCATTAGTGGCTCCGGCTCTAGATAGTCAAGGGAATGAGATCCGTACCCTCAGAACTTCCCCAGGACATGGCTAATAGCCCTACTTTATGTCAAAAATTTGTTACAATGGCCTTAGAGCCTATTCGCCAAAAATTTCCTGAAATTTATATGATCCATTATATGGATGACATTTTATTGGCTCATAGTTCTCATTATCACTTAATGACTGTATTTGGAAAATTAAATCAAGCTTTGGCCAAATTTGGATTAATTATTGCTACAAATAAAGTTCAACAACATGAACCTTTTACTTATTTAGGATTCACCCTTTACCCAAAGGAATTTAAACCACAAAAGATTCAAATACGTCAAGATCATTTAAAGACCCTAAATGACTTCCAAAAACTTTTAGGTGATATTAATTGGATTCGACCTTCTTTACAAATTACTACCCATCAATTACTACTCCCCATACCCCTACTGGGGTCTTATATCAAAATGGAATCCTATATTGGATCCATGGTCAAATGACCCCCTCACATGCCCTCGCCTCATACTTCTCATTAGTGGCTCTTCGAATTCGCCAAGGGCGTAAAACCAGTATTTTGTATCTTGGAGCGGAACCTCATTCTATCACCATTCCTTATACTGCAGAACAATTGACTTGGCTTCTTAATACCACTGAAGATTTTCCGCTAGCCCTTGCAAATTATCCTGGCCAAATTTGTCACCACTTGCCTCCTGATAAATTAATTCAGTTTATACAAAATACTCCTTTTATAATCCCCAAGATTGTTCGATCTCAACCTTTAACCGATGCCCTTATGGTATTTACTGATGGCTCCTCTAACGGCTTGGCTGCTGCTGTTATTGGTGATCAGTGTCATACTTGGCCTACTACTTTCACCTCGGCCCAACAAACAGAATTATATGCTGTCCTTAAAGTTTTTACAATGTGCTCTGATCCTTTCAACTTATATTCTGACAGCCAATATGTGGTACAAGCTCTTCAATTCCTTGAATGTGTTCCCATGATTAAAAGGAGAAATGATACAATTTTTACTCTCTTTGCACAAATTCAAGATCTTTTGCACCAAAGACATCATGGGTGCTATATAGGACACCTTCGTGGACATTCTAATTTACCTGGACCTCTTAGTGCAGGAAATCACACTGCTGACCTCCTCACCCGTCACTCTTACGCTTTCCTTACTGCTGTTGAAGAGGCACAGCAATCCCATCTGTTACACCATCAGTCGGCGCGAGCTCTTCGTTTACAATTTAAACTCTCCCGAGAAGCAGCCCGCGCTATTGTCAGAAATTGTGCACGATGTTCTGCCCTCTTGCCGGCCCCCCATTATGGGGTAAACCCCCGAGGTCTTCGTCCTAATGATTTGTGGCAAATGGATGTTACCCACATACCTGAATTTGGTAAACTTAAATATGTTCATGTCACCATTGATACTTACTCCCATTTTCTTTGGGCTATCTCCCCATTCCCTCCTTGCCCATGCTATTTATATTTTAAATTTTTTGCAAATCGATGCAGAAGGACGCTCTGCAGCAGAAAAGTTTTGGAATCCAAAAGTCACTTCTCATCTTTTAGTTACATGGAGGGATCCTCTTACTGGGACCCTCCATGGGCCTGATCCAGTACTAATGTGGGGGAGAGGTTATGTTTGTGTTTTTCCTACAGACGCTGATAGCTCTCGTTGGCTGCCGGAGAGGTGTGTCCATCATGCCCAAAAGTCGGGTGGCTCGACTGCGAAGAATGAGCCTGGCCAAAAGATCATCACACTGCATTCCCTGGCGCATCTCTGTTCTATATTCTGGATCATCTTCTTCCCCTTTGTGATTCAAACTGCTGATTTTGTTAATGAATTATCCTATAATGTTAGTCATGCTTTGGCTACCCAAGAGGATTGGGATAAAAAAATTGAACAACGCGTCAATACATTATATGATGTGGTGCAAATTATAGGAGAGGAGGTAGTCAGTCTTGAGACGCGAGTTTCCTTGCGTTGTCATAGTTCTTTCCAATACATTTGTGTAACCCCCTATAAATATAATTCCACTGTGTATAATTGGACCCAAATCCAACATCATTTAAATGGTATTTGACATGATACTAATACTTCATTAGATCTGCGAAAGCTGCATCTAGAAATTAAGGCGATGCTTGATATTCCTGGACTCGATATCGATATCGCTAAAGAAGCTCAACACTTTATTCAAAACCTTAAAATGCAGTTTCCAACCTTACAACAGTTAAGCACTCATTTGATCTATTTAGGAATATTGGCTCTTGGTGTAATCCTTGTATCTCTTGCTCTCATCACTGGCTGTAAAATTGTCTTGACTCATTTCACGAAATTATTTGTTGCTGTTAAAAAATTACAATTATACCAAAAAAAAGGACAAAGATTATATGCATTTTTAAAATAAAGAAGGGGGAATTGTGGGGACCTGTACAGGCCTAGCCTAACTTGTGGGGAGCTAAAGAGGGCCTTGAAAAGGGTCTCTCTTGTATGTCCTACAAGAATGTAAGGAGATCTGGAATAATGGTGTCCTTGCTAAGGGTCATGCACAGGTCAGTGTATGCGTGCTTCTTGCCTAGAAATACACCTTGAGATTAGATCTGGTATTTGCCATAAACGTCATGTTCCTCAGATGTTTATGAGCCATTGACGTGAGAGCAGGGAACAAAGAAATACCAAGGCCACCTGTATTGTTTTTGAAAAAGCTTGTTTGTTACATTCCTTCACGTAGACCTCAGCTAGAAGGATATAAATAAGATTGTGACCAGAATAAACTTGCTAGTGAGCAGCATCCCTGCTCTTAGCCCCCTCGATCCCCGCTTTTCTCTGTCTTTATTTCCCAGCGGTCTTCTACTTTCAGGTTACCTTTGTTCTCGTCGGAGCCGGCCTCCGACACAGGTCAGTTCTAGATTTTTGTAGGCAAGGTCCTTCTCTTCTCAATCCACCCACTATCACCAGTGGCAATGTTTGTTTTAATAACATGCTTATGTACTGACATGACAATTACTGAACTAGAAAAGAACTGAGCAACTGAGTGCATACAAACCAAAGAGGAAGGCCTAAGAGTGTAACTATATTTTAGTAATTAAGTCACAAAAAGAAATATTGGCCAGAGAGATGCAAAAGCATGCAAAAGAGAAAAAGAGCATGATACTGTAAACATAAATTTATTGACGAGTTTGGTTAGAGCAAACACAGTGCAAGAGTCCACAAGCTAGTACAGTTTGATTAGGTGCCAGAAGTCTCTTTCAAGAGCCATTTTGAAACACGTATATTTATAGACAAAGAGAACCATAAAAATTGCATATGGTCTTCTGACCGCTTGAGCACTTAACTTTAACTAGACAAGTGAAGTGGAAGCCAATTTAATCTTTTTTCTTCCCATTTTTTAATACTTCGGTGGTACAACATTACACTTTCTGCTACAATTTGCTCTTCTTAGTTAAATCCCTGAAGGCCACACACTGAGATTCTTAGGACTGGATGCTGGATGGAGATAAGAAGAGGGGTTGAGCTTCCATGACAATTAGACAAGAAGTCCCTCTAGGAATTCAAATCAGCTTGAGCTTTAGGGGGAAAAAATGTATGCTTCCAAGAAAAAAAAAAATCGTATTGCTAACATAACCTACAGGCGAAACCACACTCAAATAGGAGCTGCTGCTATTTGAGAGGTTTGTGTGTTTATTTAATTTCTTTTTAGGTGACACATTGAGTCATAATGGAAATAGTCAGACACCAATGGGTTGTTTATATTCGACCATTTTCCTTCTTTCTGGGTTTGTCTTTTCCTTGCTGTTCCTTCCTTGTTTATCCGATCTAATGCAATAAAATGCGTAATTAATTTCTAAACGCTTCCATTGAGCGGTGCAATTTGTCAAGTCAAATTGTTAATAGAATTAAGCTTTTTATCAGCGATTAGCAAAAGAAGGTAAAAAAAATTAATTACGGAATTGTATGCCTCCCTGGTTCAAAGCCAGGTTTTGGATTAAATGTTCGATAAAACTTTCCTGACATGTTATAAAACATTTAGCAAAAGCTGCTTCCCCCTAGAGTATTTAAAACCTGTCTCTGGGCAAAACCAACCAGTAAGGCAAAAGCATTTAGGCAGACCTCTGTGCACACCAGCATGAAAGGATGCAACATCACTGAGGAAAACACTGGTTGTCCTTACCTTGCTCGGAGAAGGGACAGGCTGTGACCTTGCAGGTGTTTTTCATCTTTAATTTTTGATAGTCTGACTTGCAGCTTGAGTAAAGTTGAAGAACTGGTTGGAGGAGGTAATCAAATGGTGCACTGATAACATGATTAATACATAGTACGCCTTTACCTGTAATTACATATGACCCACCCATAAAGTTGTATGTAAAGGGTAGAAAGTAAAGAGTTGAAAGGCCACTCAAAATACCTGATCCTGTCTAAATTTCTAATATTATTTATCTATTTCTCCTGTGCCCTGTACTCAGTTTTCTTTCTCTCTTCTATGTCTCCTTGTCACCTCACTTTTCTATAAAGTGGAATAATTCAAACCATTCCATCCCATTGCTTTCTCCATAACACATGCGTAGGACAGAGAGAAAGGATGAATCTGACTGGTCAGACCCCTGACATTCATGGAGTCACTTTTCTATTGTTGCTCAGTAGCAAGAAACAAGCCCTATATTACATTTTTTCAACTGCTGTACTCAAGAGCAGCAAGTACTTCTTACTTGTTTTTCACATCTGGGGTTGCTGTGCTTTGTGCTGTCTGCTTCCAAAACCCAAGCACTTCTGGCAAGGCTCAGGGCGTAGTTTCCATGGGAAGGTTTATGCTCTGCAAATTAGACTGTGTGGGTCCCAAGTTCTAAATTTAGGATGGGAGGTCAGAGGTTGCCCTTCAGCCTCTAATCCAAGTCATGTTCTCTAATCTCTCTTTCAGCAGAGAGCCAAGCATTAAAACTACAGGGAACTTTCACAGACTAATAAAATCGGTACACATTTACAAATGGAGAATACCCAATCTATGTACGTACGCTCCATCCCTCAGAACCGGGGAGGTGAAGGAGTAAATAATAGACCCCAAACACACACTATATAAAGGATTCTTTTTTTAAAAAAAATTATGTATCTTTACTCTTTTCTTCTGTTTTTCTTAGTCCTCTTTCTTTACTTTCTTTTCTGTCTTTTCTGCTTTCCAACATTGTTTGGATAATTTTCTTGAGTAGTCATTGCAGGGTTCAACTTGTAAGAAGCATTCAAAGAGTTGTACAGTATGACAGTTTTTTGTAACAAATTTGGACAATAGGAAACAATGGTGTTATTGCACTTTCCTAAATAAAATTGTAGATTTGTTCTAAATATTTGCTGCTCATTATAAAATAAACAACGATAGCAAAACATAATATAAATCCACTTAGCTGTCTGGCTGAGAATTGTAATGAGCAATGTAATTTTTCTTTTGTTTGGATTGAAACTTCATGATCTCCAAGGAATTTTTTATCTTGCTTTTCCCTGTAACCTCATTTTCTAAAGAATTTCTGATGCATAGTTAGTTAGGTAATCCATAGATATTAGTTAAATCAGTGAATGGTTAAGTAAATGTTATTCTTTGTGCATTTTTTTTCTTGTTTTATATCCTCTATTGAAATTATTTTTTAAAAAGTATTCTTTTCTTCCTCAGTAAACATAGAAGCATACTTTAATTTTCCTTAATGACTCAGAATTTTGCAGTGCCTAATTAAGTATGAGTAATATTAATTAGCAGTATAAAATTAATAACCTGACCATTATCAGGTAAAACTGGAGGAATTAAAACTGATCTTCATCGACCCTAACATGCCACCCTTACTTGCTTTGGACTGATTCTTTGATTCCAGCTTGTTTTCTTGTCCTTTACTTAATTCTCTAAAAGATGAAGAATGTGCAATCCTATGGTCTCCTGAACTAAATTTAATATAGTTGCCTTTCTCCAAAATTAATGAGTGAATCTAAGGATGAATCTGTCTTCTCTCAAATTGTTTTCCAACACTCATTATAATCTTTTTTTAACCATTTGTATCAGTCTCCTTTGAATTTTCAGTAGCTTTCAAAATATATGAACACACCAACAATTTTTTTAAATGTGAAAGCCTCTTGCCACTTTTTTTTAATTGAGTAAGAATCTTCTCTATTTTAAAAATTAATAATAGGCTAGTATATTTGAAAATTATAATCTTTAAAGTACTAAATGAGTGTCAAGGATCATTTTTTTCAAGCTTCTTTTTTTAAATTAAATTTTAACAACTCTAGAAGAAAACAACATTTAAAAAAATCTTGTTTTATAATTGTGTGCTATAATTAGATGATGGAACTTTCTTTTAAAGGAATGTATTATATTCTAAGTAACAAGCCAGATCCAAAGTTTGATTCAATAAAGCAATAATGACCAATAGGGAAATTGTAAGAAAATATCCCATGTTATCTCTGCTTCCTGAAATCGAACACAACAATTGCCTAACAGTACAATAGAGCTGTTATTTTCAAGTGAGCATATGCTTCTAAAATGATCTCTTATAGCATCTGTAATAATGCAAGGAGACCACTCAACAGGAAAAAGAGAAAAGGAGAGTGATGTCCATACATAATCTTAGCAAAAGGTTTACGTGTAACACTCTTGAAAACTATTAGAAAGATATTTTCCATCAATAAAAATCCTGCATTTTTTTTAAAGAAACCCCACACATAAATGCAGTCATTCTGTCCTTATTTCACCAAGTCTGTAGATATCAGAATTTGGCTCAACCCTACACAAGGATTGTGATTTTTTACTAAAACATATCAGTTTATTGGTGCTGTAACACTGTTCAGCATATTCAGTAACATGGACAACAGAAATTCTGCAAAATTGTTCAGTTGCTCTTCGGTCAGCTGATAATTTTCACAGCACCCATTTATCTATCTACTAATATGTTAAACTTAAAATATCAAACTACGTTACATGCTTCAATAAATTGTATTTACTCAAAAAATACTTTATAGCTTATTCATGAGACACTGGATCATAGACACCAGTTAAAAACACTCGTATAAAATATGGTTTCTGTGTTCTAATATTACTATATAGGTATAAGACAGTATTCGATAACTATTTTGTTCTCAAATAGTGAAGGATTTAGACTGGTTCATTTTTAGTCTCAACAGTCTATAAGATAAACTAAAACTGAAAAATTTCACCAAGGTTTATTCTTATGTTCATTGCTTCTTACAATTACATGGGTGTGTGTTCCCATTTTAAGTCTTATAGCTACCACTTTGACAGATCACTTCTCTGTAGTAATCAACTGGAGGCCAACATAACAATGGTGCATGGAACTAGTTTTAAATTAGAAAGCGCTATGTGAGTGTGTAGCTGCAGTGCTGGCCGTGTTAGCACGTAGTGATGTGCTAGAGGTGCTTGCAACGTTATTTCTCTCCTATTGGTTGAGTGTGCAGGTGACTGGAAAATACTTTTGGTAACAAATACTCAAAAAAGAGTGCCTGGGTTTCCTCCTTTTTAGCTTCCTGCCCTCAAAACAACTAGCTTTATTTCCTGTAGCATTATTACTATTTGTTCCCTCCTCTTTTTTCTCGTCATACTTCATCTCAAAATACTTCTGTTCCCATGCTATATATCTTTAGTGTTCTCTTCTCTCTTCTTTTTAGTCTTTGTTCTCAGTCTTCCACCTGCAATTTCCCAAGTATGGGTCGTTACTTGAGAAGTTACATTTCAAAGACTCTCACATATAGGATCAAATGTCCAGTTTCTGTCCACAAAGATGGTCTTAGGTGGTTTCTTTCTCAACTGAAAGAAACGCTAAAATTTGCTCCTATTAATCCTTTCTGTGAGAATCTTTCTTTACATTTGTATAGCACATTTAATTTTCCAAATGGCTTAAACAAGTAAACTTTATCTCATTTGATATTTACTGAGACCCCCTAGAGGTAGGTAGGACTCCAATCTCTAGGAGTCTCCCTCCTCTCCAGTCATAAACAGATTTTATCTTAAAGTTTAATTGAGCACATGACTTTATATATGCATATTTATTTATTTTCAAATAATATTCATGAATTGCTATGCCAATATAATATAAACTCTTCTAATATAAATGTAAAATCTATAAAAGTAAAAATAAAAATGAGTGAGACAAAAATATAGAGTTTCTATAATTTCTTCAAGATCTCAGTGCATAGTCTTGGGACCCTCTTTGAGACCACTGAGTAATCCAGGCCATTTGCAACTGCATTTGGACACCTACCAGGAATGGTGATCACCTGGGGATTCTGAGAGGGTGGGGTAGAATAGGACTTTTTGATTGTTACAACATAATTTTTACGTTTGTAACTCTGGTCTTTTTTTCTCTGGCCTGAGCTGGAACTACAAATGTGAGGCTTAGAGAGATAAAAGCCAATTTGTGTTTATCTGTGCCTTGGGGAGCGAAAAGGAGAACCTGAACCCAAGGCCCAAAGTCCAAGGCATAATTTTCCCGCAGGAGATTTGGCCTCCACTGAAGTGCTTCTCCTTGAGTGTTTGTTGATGGGACAGAGGTGGATGCAGAGATATAGCATCACCCGGGGAAGAATGTAGCTGATTAACATTCAGGGCATATAAAACAGTTTGTGCACAATTAATTTTCTAAAGCATATTCCAAAGCTCTCAAATTATATTTTGTGAAGTGTTATTCTATCCTATTACCCTCAGCCACATACACCTTGCTATCACAGTATGGTAAATTATTCCTTTGCCTCCTTAGTGTTTACAACTTTCTGATATAGCACTTGTAGATAGTGATCGTGCATATTCCTTCCTAGTTATCAAAGTGAAACTAGAGCTATTTTATTCTTCTAATCTTTCTTCATGTGTCCTAAAGTTCTTTAATCATTTTTGTTGTTGGTTTCTTATTTCATTTACAGTTATCAGCATCTTTCTGATCCCGGGGCACTCAGACCTAGAAGGCGGATGCCAGACAGCGGCTCACCTTACCGTATAAATAGGAGCTATAGGCTACGGCTTTTCTGTTCTGTGACAGCATGCGTCTATTTATGAGGCCTGTGCTCTTATGCATTTTAATACAAATCTTATCTTAGCATCACACTGAATTGTCAGCATGCCCCCTGGCTATTTAGAAAGCTGTCATCTGATGCTCCCTTCTTCACAGCACCTTTCCGCATTAGCCCAGTCTTTCTCCTAGCTTTCATTCTGTTTTCCCAGGTTTGCTTTGCTCAAAGTTATTTGTGTTTTACATCATTTCCTGTTTAGAAAACAATTATTTATCTAGGAAATTAGCAGGGTTCCACATCCAATCTTTCTGAAGACTAAGTTCTTCAGATAATTTCTAACCAACTGTGGGTAGACTCACAGAATGTGGTTGATATTGGAAATCTTTCCAAAATGCTCTAACATGGGCTGTTCTCTCTGTCACTTGAATGTATTGTTATTCTCCATCTGTGTGTGTGTGGGTGTGTATGTGTGTATCTGTATATATATATATATATATATATATATATATATATACACACACCAGTTGAGCAGATATTTTAATTCTTTATGTGGCTGACCTATATAACACAAGAATAATTTAAGATTGTAATACATATTAAATCACTTCTCTGATGAGCCTGATGGATCCCCTTCTTTACCATTTTCTTAACATTTTTTTGGACCCAAATTCAGGTAGAAATACTCACATTTTATTTGCCTTTTAACCTAAATGCAAGGGTTATTGTGCTAACAGAAAAGACATTCCAGCCTCTCTTCCATTTTCTGTGCAAACAGGATCAATATTTACCACCTGTTGCTGCTGTTGACTTGGTGATACCAAATCTGAAATTTGATTTTAAATATTAGGGAAGTAGAAATCATAAAACCGTAGATCCTAGATTGTGGTGTGTAAAGATTTAGGTCTTCTTGGGGTAGTAGGGCTTCCAGATTTTAGGGGATATGTGGTACAAATGCTGATAAATTTCTTCTTCAACTCCATATTGCAGTCTTGTTTCCACTCATAAATGAGCCTTTTTATATTGATGTTTTGTCCACTTCTGACTGTACAAGATGTTCTAGCCCTGTCCAGGATTCTAGGCTTTTGGGCTGGAGGCAAGTGACTCTCTATACACTCCAGTGTTCTCTGTGGGCACCAGACAGATGGCAGACACTTTTTGGTGTATGCAAAATGGAGTTCTAAAACTTGTTTAGACTACTGTCTCAGGAAAGCTACCATTGCGCAGAAAAGATTGCAGAATATTTCAGGTAAGTCATTCAGCACATCTTGCTAGGGGAGCAGGAAAAGAGTTCAAGGGGATACCATGTACTTAAGGGGATAGAGAGGAGGGAAATGGCATTTACCAGAGAAACGTGAAATCATCAAAATCAAAGCAAGGCACATAACTTGCAATTTTCTGTATTTAGAATGCTTTTTTAGGTTCCTCATGAGGCAGGTGAAGGGATTGAGAACTTCATATGCATTCATAGAAACTGGTCTTGTGAGTACCCAGTGAGGAGAAGGGCCAATGATCTTGTTTTGTAGACTCTTAAAGCAAAGCTTTCTTTAGTGAGAGATTCTGTGGGTTGGGCTCTGACACTCTACCTTCCTCACAGGAGAAGCCTGTCTGCTCTCTAATTGTCAAAGGGAAGCTAACAATGTAGGAGAGGGAAACAATATTAGAAGAGGACCACTTGCTTAATTTATAAATGACAAAGACAACAAAGAATGTGGTCAGGACAAAAAATAGGAAGCTGATCATAATGAACTACTCTCCCAATTGCAGAAACTGATTAAGTTACCATAAAAAAAAGGCTGCCTATTTTTATAGTCACATGTATTTGGTAAGAAACTGTATATTGAGCAGTATCCTTAAATAATATTTTCAGCTACACTTCTATGATGCACATATCAAGATTATACCAACTTTTGTATTGTTTCTCTGTTGGAGATTTTCTTTTCTTTTTTCTTGGTGGCCGGCCGGTATGGGGATCTGAACCCGAGACCTTGTGGTTACTAGGCTGTGCTCTAACCAACTGAGCTAACCAGCCAGCCCAACTTTATGTGTCATAGTAATTTCTTTTTCTTCCTTTTTTATTTTTTATTTTTTGGCAGCTGGCCTGCATGGGAACCCAAACTCTTAACTTGCTGTTATCAGCACTATGCTCCCCAAGTGAGCTAAGTAAGACCAGCCCATGTTTTTTTAATGTAATTTTTTCTGAGCGGGGAGGGCTGGCCAGTACAGGGATCTGAACCCTTGACCTTGGTGTTATAATACCATGCTCAAACCAGCTGAGCTAACCAGCTAGCCCTGCTTCTCATTAAGTCAATGATTTTATGTTTTTAAGTACAGATCTAAAAATATGACCTCGCATTTGTAAGATAAGGCTCAATCCAAGCAATTAATGATTAGTAATAGTACTAATACTAATCTTCATAGAAAAATATACTGTCTTTGTTGCATCCTTTGAATTCTAACGAAATATGGCAGCACAACTTTGAGGCCACAGTTTTTGCTAAAAGTCGCAGGGAGTCATCTGCGGTTTCTTGATTCAGAGGGGAAAGGAGTATACACTCAGCCGATTGCAAGAATGAGAACCAAGTGCAGAGGAAAGCACAGATCATTTTCGAGAGGCTGAAAATGATGGGGTGCTGCTACCAGGCAGGATGGAACAAGTCTGCATTTCAGTCTGCATTTGGCAGTTACCACCTGCTTGCCCCATTGAAGGTTTAAAAAAAGTATCACCTCTCAATATTATGTTGACTGTTAGTTCGGCAAAAACCCAGCTAGATGTATAGATCATCAAATTAAAGTGGAAGATGCTAAGTATATTCTGCTACCTCCCTGGTCTCTTCCTCTGTGTCTCAGAGAACCCTAAAGATTCACTTTTCTGGAATAAGGAGATAAGAAGGCTTTCCCTCTGTTCTTCCAGATTACATTCTTAATGTAGACCTTATTTTGCTCCACATTAGAGAGTCGTCTGGAATTGATCACCCACCAAAAATTGGCAAAGAAGTGGCCTTGTAATGTTTCTCATATGCTAGAAGGAGGTGGCTTCCAAGAACCCAAGTCATGCTCTAGTACAGCCCAATCAACTGCTCCACAGCTCAGCCTCTGAGGCCAGACTCTGGGAGCTCACAGGAGCTAAAGCGGATTGTTTAGTGTTTCTGCTTTGCTCTCAATGTCGATAAAACAAGAAAGGGAAGGGATGGTGAGTTAGAGAAGAAGAGATGGCAGTGACAGGCAGATGTTAAACTCACAGCCCTACTCCATTTTTTTTTTAATAAAACAAAAGTGTTTTATTTCCCGGTTAGGGAGCACAATTCTATAAGATAAAATACCAACTTCAAGATAAAAACTGAAAAGGAACACGTTTATTTACAAACAACTTTCCATGTGAATGTACAGATATTCTTCTTTCCAAATAACTGAAAAAAAAAATGATAATAATAATAATGCATTAGACTTTCCCTGAAAGGAAAGTGGAAATTTAAGATTTTTTCAATAGTTTAGGTAATTAGATCATGGAAATGCAGAACACAAACCACATACAGCAGAGATCCTCAAAGTTTTGTAGATTTTTCATCTAATGGTCAGTACTTTATTATTATTATTATTATTATTATTTATTACAGTCATATTATTATTACAAATTGCCATTTTTCTTTATGCCCTTTACCCATCCTATCCCTCCCCAAACCACCCCCGCCTCAACCCCATCTCCTCTAGTATTGTGAAAGTTCAAGGAATTGTTTAGGTCTTTTCTCTCTCTCTCTCTCTCTCTCTCTCTCTCTCTCTCCCCCCCCCCCCCCCTCAGCACCTAGATATAAGTGAGAACATGTGGTATTTCTCTTTCTTTGTCTGGCTTATTTCACTTAACACAATTTTCTCCAGACTCATCCATGTTGCTGCAAATGGCAGAATCTCATTCTTCTTTGTGTCTAACTACTCCATTTTCAATCCATCCATTTTCCAGGTCCCTATTTTAGAGTTACCCATTTCATTGGCAATATTCCTAGTGATTTGACACTTGTTTTTTAATGTATATATGCAATGTGTGTATTGTTACTTCTCTGTTTACTGATTTTTCAGTTGAAGAATGTTGGTTTGAGAGTAGTCTCCCATTTTAAATAAACTTAAAATGTTGCATGTATTTTGCTAAAAATCAACTTAGGCATGTCTGACAAAACATACTGTTTCCTTTACACTCATACAACACTTCTCACACCAAACGTGTCATTTTTTTTCCTCATCAAATAATTGTCCAACCCTCTGGACAGCAGCTGGGTGTCATAATTCAACGTAATTCTGATACTGTCTACCTGGAGCCAGCAACAGATCCCACAAGCAATGGCACAGTCCCACAAGACTGCCTTCAGTTCAAATGCCAATTGCAAGTCTGGGCCTCCCATACTTCTAACCAGCTAAAAATCAGGAGTTCCCATGACCCCCTCCTCAGGTTGGATAATTTACTATAATGGCTCACAGAACTCAGAGAAACACTTTACATATGTTTACTAATTTACTACACAAGATATAAATCAGAGACAGCCAGACGGAAGAGACACATAGGGCGAGGTGTGGGCTGGGAGGCGCGCCGCCCTCCCAGCGCATGGAAAGCTCATCAAATCTGGCAGTTCGAGAGTTTTTATCCAGCCTAATCTCCAGCAGCCCCCACCCGCTTCCCTGAGGTCAGGTGGGGCTGAAAGTTCCAACCTTCTACTCACCTGGTCTTTCTCTTCAGCAGCCCCATCCTGAGGCTATCTAGAGGTGGTCCTAACTCACCTGATTAACATAAACTCTAGTGTGCCTCAAAGGGACATGTTATGAACAACAAAATATACTCATATCACTCACATAATTCCAAGGGCTTTAGGAGCTCTGTGCCAGGAACAGGGACAAATATCAAATGTATTTCTTATTACTCCACAACGTGACATAGTGTATGCTTGAGAACACCAGAGCTGTTGATTCACTCTCCCTGAGAAACAGTCACTTACAGAAAGGCTAAAGTTCATGTTGGAATTTTTTATTTAAAGGGAAATTTGTCACTTGTTGGAGGCAGGCATGGTGTCTGAGAGATTACAAGTCTGCGTTAATATTAAGGCTCAATGTGGGACTGCATTTGGTGCTTTATATCATAATGGGTTTACATCTGTCCTTTTAACAATGTAGTTAACTTTTCAAATCCACATGTAGAAGGCTCACAGCCTGCCATCTGCTTTCCCACCAGAAGAAACCCAATAGTATGTACTCTGCCAGAAAGAACATGGGTTTAGTTTATATGTCCTGCTGCTCTGGCCATCACAATCTAAATACTTGTAACAGGGTGATGAAGTTCTTGAGAGGGGAAACTTCTCCCCACAATGCCTTGCCTCACACTAATGGTGTGACAACTGTCCGGAGAGGTGGCACATCACCCTTCCCATAAGTGAGAGAGAGGATTGATTTCACAGTGCAGCTACCTTGGTCAATCTCTGGAGCTCATGTTTCAACAGACACATTTCAGGAAGCCTGTATATGAGCCTGTAGATGAGACCCCATCGGGGTTCCTGAGTTAATTGATGTTGGCAGTTTTCTCCTTCCAATCTTCTTGACCTGGACTAGCCCTACAACATAAGTTGTGCTCTTATCTCAAAATAAAAACAGAATGACAAAAGACATTCTTTGTTTCTTATTCATATGTTTTTACCTTTGGTTTAAATTTTAAGAGTTTATTTTCCTTCAAATATCTACCAGCAAGAATAGGGAGAGGGAGGTTTTGTCTCTCGATTTTTTGTGCAACGTTAGGGAAGTATTCTATTTTCTCCCCTTGAGAGAGTTTGCTGACTATTTTGTCCCCAGGGTCACAATTACTTAAAACTCTATACTTAGCCTGAACACCCCCTTCTGTCGCTAGCCACCTCTTCCCACCCTTTTTTCTTCACACAAGGGGAAACTGCAGAGAAATACTACTTAATTATCACACCACGTACTAATTAAAAGCAGGATGCTTGTATATGGTATGCTAATGAGCTATTAGGCATCTAGCATGCTTTAGTGGCAAGACTTGGGTTCCTATTCTACCCTTCACCTGGCTATGAGTTTCCAGTTGACAGTTAATGATGATGAGATGGGAATTTATTATGCTGCTTGTGAGCCAAGAACTTTGAGAGAGGCTAGAAAGGTCAAGCAATGGAATCACTCAGAAGAAGCAACACCTCAGCTGAAACCAAGAGAAAAAAATATATATATGAGTGTTTTATTCACAGGAAACCAAGGAGTGTATGTAGAGCATATGGCAGAAGGCATTCAATAAATAGAGTATTTTCATTATTATTTCTGGTGGGTCCAGTGATGGGAGATGAGCATATTAAAAGTGAACTATTGATCAGGTACTTGTACATATGCCACCTCTCCAGATTTGAGTGTATTAATTTAGAAGGCCCCAAAGGCAGACTGAAAACATTGGCATTTCATTCGGAGACAGGGTCAGGGTCATGCAGAAAAGCATTTAGAGAAGAAAGAAAGATATTACAGGGAGAAAGGAAAATGGTGAGAGTAAGTACATATAATAATCACTTTTGTCTGACTTTGAGAAATAGATTACAAACAGTAAACAGGAATGTTAGCAAGAGGCTAGAGAATAGCAACACTAATGCTAATAGTGATAGCCAACACTAACCCTAACAGTAATGATAACTAACACTTTCCTATGTGGCAGGCACCTGCCAAGTAATTTGCACTTTACATAGGTTATCGCACCAGGTCTTTATGACATTCCATCTTAGACGGCACTATGATAAGATCAACTCTTAGCAGAATTCTGAAACAAAGTGTCTCTAACTACTGTCTCTAAGTAGGGATTCAAAACTAAGAATTGGTGAAATAGAACAGGAAGAGCAAACTCCCACTGTGTACGCTGAGCTGGAATGAAAAGCACGTGTCGTATCTTCTGATATTGGTGCCCTCCGCATCCGGAATATGATAGGTGCTCATTAAAGAGGAAATATATAACAATGGAATGTTAGCAATGTTAGTAAACTTCCAGGAGTTCCATACCTTTTTGTTACAAATAGAAATGGAGGCCAAAGAACAAGAAATGGCTTTCACAAGTTGATGCTATGCACTTTGGATTTGCCACTTGACTTCCAGTAAGGGATGCATTTTGAAGCAGTAGAATCAGCACAGCAAGGAATTTTATGTTGCTGCCCCTGCAATGCAGTTGCACAGTGTTTCCTGATGTACTTCTGCTGGTATTTACCTTAAGTCAGGGAGAGCTACAGAAGAGAAGCAGCAGCCAGAATTTATAGGAAAGTCCCTTGCTTGCCAAGGGAGGAAGACACTATGCAGGCCCTATCTCTGCCCCCCTGGGAATCCCAGAGCTAAGTTGGCAAAGATACTGTCACTAGAGCATCTCTGACCTTAATGAACTGCTCATTAGGTTAGGAAACTCTGTTTTACTGCTGTCATGTGCTTTTTAATAATAAAAATGTAATCTCCATCTGTGGCAGGGACTGACAGCATTGTCCCCAATATTTACTCTTCCCTTCTTCCTCTATAAGAGAATATCTGTATGATGGGGGAGGCAACATGCCCAGCTAAAGACCTCCAGTTTGCAGCCTCCCATGCAGATGGAATGAGTAATGAAATATACGTAAGAGTCAACAGACAGACTCCAGGGAGGTTCTGTGAAGGAGGGATGGAAATGTAATGGCCCAAGCTCCAAAAACTACCTTGAACCATGAGGTTGGAAGCCACACACTAAAAGTGGCAAGTTAAACAATAAGCAAGAAAGATACAGTTTCGGCCCTGGATATCTCTTCTGGACTATTTTACATTAAAGAAAAATAAAAGCCACTGTTTAAGCCACTTTGAGCTCTCTTTAATATGCAGCTAAATCTAACCCTAACTAAAACTTCCTTTTTTCCAGCTGCTTCTTACTTCTCCTAGACTAATGAGGAGGGTTATTTCAAAATATTTTTCTGGTAGGTAAGACATCCCTTCTTACTCTTGTTGATAAAGGGGAGTTTTTTGATGAGCAGAATGGTCATGTCAGCTACAAATGCAAAGCTCCCTCTTGCCTAGCCAACCAAAATTCCTTCTTTTCCTTGCTAGAATTCAAAGATTAGGCATAAATCCATATCTTATTCTTCATGTAAGGCATGGTTTAGTTTTTTGTTTAGTTTTTTTTTTTTCTTTTCTTTCTCAGCCTTATCTGGAGGTTGGGGGAGGTGGAAAACAACCAGCTTCTTTTCATGCTACTATTGCAGATAGACTCCTGGAGGTTCATACCACTTCTGGGACATCAGAAAGAATCTTGGCTTTTTGGAAAATCTAGCAAGCATAGAATCTCTCCTTTTTTGGTTAGACCTCAATATTTTTTGTGTTTCAGGATTTTTAAAGTTCTTTCACTTCCTTTCTTCTTTTCTTTTCTATTCTCTTTCTTTCATTTCTGTTTCTTCTGGTCTTTACTCATAATTTTAGAAATTGTTGCTCATATAAAGGAATAGTCCTCTCTTCAAGGATGAAAGACATGGTTGGTAAGAAGGCAGAAATTTTCATGGAGAGTAGAAATGGAACTAACTTTACTTGGCATTTGAACTGTAGGTAAAATGGCAGTCCAACCAAATGGAAGGGTCTATGTAATCTAAGATAACTCAGTGGACCCAGTAGACATGCTGTCCCTGTTAGTATACCACATTAACAGGGACAGCATGGCTAATGGGCCAACTGAGTCATTATTTCCCTGGCAGGGCCCTGTCATGGGGTGGCCCCGACAGCTCAGAAAGGTGCTACACAGAGAGGCAGTCCACCCATTACTTTCTCATCATCCCCACATTGCTCCCCTCTCACATACCAAGCATCAGGTGCTTTGATGCATTTCTCAGTTATGCCTTCAAGGTAAAATGATGAAAGGATAAGTGCAAGATTTTAATAACAAGTGACTTTGAATTTCAGCATGGCTATGTGCTGGCCCTGTGATAATAAACAAGACATGACATGTCTGCAAAACCATTTCTTCATCTATATAATGCTAATAGCAATCTCCTATTAAATGTTAAATGAGATATGCAACACACATGGAATATACTTTGTTCATACTTACAACCTTCCTTTCCTATGAAAGCATTTAAGAGTATACTCACAGTTGGATCTCTGAAGCCCTACACACTGCCTGGCACAGAATGCTCAATAAATATTTGCTAAAGTTTAAATACTGCACACTGGTCTAATGAAAGAATGACACTAACCCTAATAATTGCTGTGAGTCCTGGCTGAATTTCATTTCTGTGATTCTGTAGTCAAGTTAACATTGAGCTTGTTCCATTGTGCATCAACCCTACCCATAAGGTCACCATATAATTTCTCATCCAAACCAGGAAACTTTTGAAAGTGGAGAGGGGCATTACTGATAATTACTACAGGAAAATTTGTATGAGCTTGGACTGTCCTGAGCAAATGTGGACATACATGTCATCACCTCACTGAAAAGCACATGGTTCTTTTCTTGATCAATTGGTCAGAATTGCAAATACATTTGTGTTTGTGAAAATACACACAGGTTCAATTCTTTCATTGTTTAAGCCAAGGAAACTGCCCAAACATTGCACAAGTATACCTTAGATTTTTCAGTGGATGGTTCCAGAGCAACTGTGTTTATTGAATTTTTAATAAATGAATGTACATATACATTTCCATGGGGAGACTCTATTTTAAGTATCTCTCAGGCTAAAACATTTTTAAAGTGACAAAGTCTTCTAAAATTAGAATAATCAACTCCACCTCCCATCTCCAACCCTGTTACCCAATTTACTTGCTTTACAGATCAAAATAAATTTTGTTTTGTTTTATGTTGTGTTTCCAAAGAAAGTTCATCCTTAGGCTAGACTTTTATATGAAATATGTCCTAATACTATGTCATTGGTCAATTAGTCTACGTTTTAGTTACATAAAACCTTTCCTGTAATGGAAATTGTCACCTTAAGGGGTGATAGATGGAAATAGTAGAGCACTTGTCACTGAGCAAAGTGAAAGGTCAGTTTCCCCCCAACTCAGCACTCCATTTCTCTGGATGACCACAGAATTAACATCCTTCTGCCCAATACAACTCAAGCAGGGTTGTCTGGAATTAAGGTTGCAGGGTTAGATGAACCCCGAACCTTCTTTACTATGTTTGAGATCCAGATTGTGATTGTCTTAGCATTTGAGTTTACAGAATGACTTTGGTAATACCGTAGAAGGGTCTTACGTTATCAGCAGGAGCCTTAGCCCTTCTGCCACCAACAAGGACTAATCATGAAATGAAACATCAGTTAAGCTGGTCTCAATTAGGTCCAAGATAATGCATTCCTGGAAGCACCAGGGAACTGTAATTGCTGGACCTCATACAACTGTGACTTGCTGAGAGGACCTTAATCTTTAACATATATTGGAAGGTTCAGGAAATCTTTCAGCTGTGACTTTTATGAGGACTCTGTTTATCCTGCTCAAGCTGCAAATACAGAATGTCATCTTTTAGAAGATGTTAAGTGTAAACCCAGTCCTTTCACATCCAGCTCAACATCCCACTTGAACATATATATGTAATAAGTGGAAAAAATACTATAGCTTATAAAGTCAGGAAAATGTAAAGTGCCGTATAGGCTGTGTTAGTCACTACCTCTGAGACCTTGACAAAGCCTGCTTACCTCTCTAGATTTCAATTACTTTATATGTAAAATTAGAGTACTAGACCAGATGTACTATAGATTTCCTTTATAACTAAATTTCAAGGAGTGATTCCTTGAACCTTAAATAGAAATATATAATGACATAAGTCCATATTAGAAAATGTTGTGGTATGGTTCTACTCTAAATAGTCCATGGCCAAGAGGGAAATTAACCCAAGACTTAAGCCAATAAAAACAGATAAAATTCAGCTTTTCTGATATATGACATAGCTTATTTTTAGTATACAAACATAAGGTATTAGGCTGTTACTACCATAATTTTTTTTCAGTTTAATTTTTTTCTCTAATATATAATTAAATGTACTCCTCATCTTTCAGAAGAAGAATCAGATTTGGAGGGATTAAATATCTTTCTTAAGATTGCTAAAACTTAAAATAACTCAGATCTGTTTACCCTCAATTAGTTTGTCTCAGATTTTAGATTTCTTCAGGTGGAAAATAACAGCTAAACTGGATTATGTTAGTAAACAGTTGGGGTCAGATGCTCTGGGAATACTGAACAAGAACATTCTACTTTACTAACAGGAGGAAACACGTGGAAACCTTTTTCTTTAAGCAACCAATCTTACACCATAGAAGTACAATCCACTTTGTGGACAGAGCATAAAATGCAACTCACGGAGCAACAATGCGCCAAGTTGTAACTAGTGTAAAAGAGAAGCCGGACTTTCATTACTATTCTGTGGGAAGAGTAATACAGTGATATGCAGACTCATTCATGGGCTCCTTTCTGCTATAGAGAAGAACAGCTAGAAACTATGGATGGAAGTAAAAAAGTAAAATGGAGTATTTTCCTATGTATTCTATCTGAATTGAATATGGGAAAAAATATGGGCTGGTATGCAATTGTGAAAAGAAATAAATAAAAAAACAGTGATAAAATGGAGATTGGATTTTAGAAAAGCAAGTGGAATGAAACAGGGTATGGATGTAAAGACGGAAGGAAGGTTGGAATTAAGGTTGCAGGGTTAGATGGACCCCGAACCTTCTTTACTATACTCGAGATCCAGATTGTGATTGTCTTAGCATTTGAGTTTACAGAATGACTTTGGTAATACCATAGATGGGACTTATATTATCAGCAGGAGCCTTAGCCCTTCTGCAACCAACAAGAACTAATCATGAAATGAAACATTGGTTAAGCTGGTCTCAATTAGGTCCAAGATAATGCATTCCTGGAAGCACCAGAGATTTTCTATCTTAATTTTCTATCTTTGTCTTTGGAAATATTGACTATCTATTTATGCATATGTCTCACTAAATTACAGTCCCACAAACAAATAAATATGTATATAGAAAAAAAAAAAAAAAAGAACAGGAGCCATACATGTGTGAATAAAACACTCCTGCCCAGTAATCCATTTGTGTATGGACAGAGACTTATCCTGAGTTCCATTTTATTATGGAACTGAGACCACTAATTTAGTATGTGAAGAAAGAAAATAATACTTGAAATCAAAAAACTATAACCCAAAGACTTTGAGCTTTGAGATGGTGCTGTGGATAGATTGAATTGTGTCCTCCAAAGTTCAAATATTTGAAGCTTCATTCCCACTGTAACTGTTGAGAGTGGGTAATTCTATTACGCTAATTGAAAGGTTGGTCCTTGAAGAGATGATTAGATTGTAGGACCATGCCATAGTGAATGCATTAAAAAAAAAAATTGTGGCCAGGGGTGTGGTTCCTAGGGCTTTAAAAGGATAGCATATGAAGAGGTTAATCTCTCTCTGCTCCACCATTTTCTACAATGTGAGACCCCTGGGTCACTGTCACCATTATCAAAGCCTTCCCCAGCTGTGTTCCCTGGACTTTGGACTGCCCAGCTTCTGAAACTGTAAGTAATAAATTTTGTTTTCTCACAAATTACCCAGTTCTAGGTATTTTGTTATAAGCTACAGAAATAAACTAATACAGTCGGCATTCTTTCACTCAGCAAGATAAGTCCCATTTGTTTAACAGAAAGTCCATCTGGAATAATCTTTTTTTGTGTGACCGGTAAGGGGATCGTAACCTTTGGCTTGGTGTCATCCACACCGCGCTCAGCCAGTGAGCAAACCGGCCATCCCTATATAGGATCCGAACCCACGGCCGCTGCGCTCCCAGTGCTGCACTCTTCCATCTGGAATAATCTTAAAGCACTCATGGAATGATCATTTCCTAGTTAATCCTTCAATAATATAAAAGACATATAGAAGTTCAACAGGACTCCTCAAGTTTGCCATATTATGCCCACCGGTTAATGGGAAGATATAATTTCTTGATGAAGAATTAACCTAATTTGCCTTGACTCTGTATTTTTGAAGCAATGGCCTTGAGTTGCACTGGTATTTTACGTTGCTTTTGGTCATGGTGTTTTCTTGCCTTTATTTTGTGTTTATTTAAAGACAATAGGAATAACTATTCATCTCCTGGGTAATCCATTATATTCTGAGTGATTTGGGGGTGAACAGATTCAGGACACACAACGTCATCTGTATGTGCAAGAAATCTGTCCTAAATAATTGGTAGAAAAGTCTATTGACATGATTTTAAAAACTGAAATTTTGGTTTGCCATTTGATTTAAATGTCTTAGCTATAATAAACTAATTTTTTGTTGTTTAATTTTCTACTCTTTCATGGAAAATGCACTTTGGGTATAAATAACCTTTCAGAATCAAGTAAATTATTTCTAGGGCTTTATGACCTGCTAATATGCTCCCTTGGGTTTCCCAAGTCCTTCTGGTGTTATTAGATGCTGTCATTCATTGTTTGAACACTACTTAGAATTGCTCACTGTTCCCCAAAAGGTCATCAACACATTTAATAATTTCAGAAAGAGTTAAGCAGAAGACGTTATCTGTATATCAAATGTGAGTTCATGTGTGAACTGCTACACCAGCCAAACTACTGTCCCTATCAATCCTATCTCCACCTCACCTTATCCTTGACTAACACAGCATTGGATAAGAAGTCCCATGATTTCCCATTCTCTTCCTGGATTCCAAATTGGTTTGCTACTTAACCTCCAACCAGCCACAGACACTCTACCTAGCTGTTTTTTTCTTCTATCAAGTGGGGAAAACCTACCTCCATCTTAATAGATAAGGAAACAGAGAGAAGTAGAGTATTCATATAAGATGCACTTAAAAAGAGATAATGGGCACTCATCTATAAAACAGAAAATATTAACCTCCAGAATACTTGTGGGCTTGTAGTTTTAGTCCAAGAAAGAAAAAAAGAAATTAATTGCTGCTCTCTTGAAGTGATATATTTCAGAATGTAAAATTATGAGCTTATTTTGAACTTCCCTCTCAGAGTTTCCCTACTTAGCTCCTGTGCTAAAATTTGGAAGACATGTAGTTTGTATTCGTATGTGATTAAAAGTAATTGGTATTCTATTGTGTAGTTTGTACTTGTGGTTTGTATTATTATCTTGCTACTTCAGTTACTAGGAATTAGATAATGGAAGAATAAATAAATGACAGAAGCTCTCCAAAGCTGTGAATACAACAAAAAAAGTTCATGAAACTGTTGCTTTTCTATGTCTTAAATGCTACCTGACCGAAGCCAATACCACTTTATTATTTGTTTACTCTTTATTCATTATTTATGCCTTTTTAAGCATAAAATATGGGTTCACATGAAGTAAATTTCCTCAAACCATGTGCTATAATTTCAGTAATTCATTTAAAACACACTTATTGAGCCCTTACTGGGTGTTAAACTAATAGATTTTCCTCATCTCTCAAGCTACTTAAAACTATGAATAAATACAGTAAAAATAACTTCAAGGAAAAGATGTAATTTATTTGCATGTTGTAGTTTTTTTCCTCAATATTAACAAATTAAATTGTGCAAAATTTAGTTAATTCATCAGGTACTGACATAGTCATATAGAAAACAAAAGTGTATATTTTTATAATTGATGGATATAACATCAAGTAGAAACAGACAAGAAAGTGTAGCCCAGAGCACAAACTTTTCTTTTCAAACTGCTTAAAACATTTGTTGGCTGTCTTATAAACATGAACACAGAGAAATTTTTGTTTTCCCTCTTTTTCTCCTTAAAATAATATCTGAAAAATAGTCTATGCTTAACAACCTCGGTCATTTCTACAGGAAAAAATCCAGTGTTTGTGTGTGTTTATGTGTGTGTTGTGGGGTCTCCAATTTAAAAGAAAATTTATTTATCTAATTAGTTATTAAACATGACAGCAATAGAAAAAATATCACACAGCAGGGCATTACATTTTCTTTTTTTATGCCTCATGCTTTAGGATTGATAGACTGATGCAGAAAAATAGTCGAGGCATAACAATAGTCTTCCCAGACGTTAGGAGGTGAGATTGTGGGTACAAACTAAAAATCTTCTTCTCAAGAGGACTAAATCATCACTGGCAATAATGAAGTTGTTAACTCCCTCTTTCTCCTCCCCTATGTTTCCATCTCTTACTCCTATCTAAATTCTCCTAAATTGGGACTTATTCACCATTTAATTTAATTTCCATAATAGACAAACTTGTGGAGCTATAATTAGTGGCAGGATCATTCTATACTTAATTGAATAAAACCAAATCAAGGAATGATTTCCATAGGTGAAAGTATGAAAACATAAAACTCTTGCGTTATACCAATATGTAAGTATGAATGAAGAAATTGAAAACAACCTTGAAGAGCAACAGATTTTAAGGGCAACCAGACTTAAAATGGGCTATGTTTTAATACTGGAGCTAAATGAGTTGATGGTTTCAAGAGGATTTCTGTGAATGTCCTTAAGAAAACATTTCTTTATATACTAACTGCTAGTTTAAGACTTTATCTTGAGAGAGCATGGTGCAAAGAGAGAATGATCAATAACTAACAAATGTCTAGATTGAAAAGAAAAGAAAACAAATGCATCCACCTGCTTCCTTTAATTTAAGGTTGGGTGTGTCTCTCAAAACCCTTTACATTCAGAATTAAAAATGATCCATTTCATGCTTAATTGGCCAACATATGAATTTCAAGATTACTTTAAGAGTTTGTGTAGACTGAAAATAAACATAGTTCAGAAATGTAGGAAGTCTTATGAATAACAGATATGCAAGGTATTACTAAGAGAACAGTGTCTTTGTGGTAGAAATTTAAGCTTAAAGATTGAAGTCTGTACATCAAAAGAATAGAAAGATTTAAAAAAAAACACCTAATGCTACATCTCAAAGACCTAGAAAAAGAACAACCTCATCCCCAAATTAGTAGACATAAAGAAGTAATTGAGATCAGAGTGGAACTAAATGAAATAGAAACCCAAAAAACAATACAAAAGAAAAAAATCAATGAAACAAAATGCTGGTTTTTCAAGAAGATAAACAAAATAGACAAACTATTAGTTAGGCTAACTGAAAGAAGAGAGAGAAGAGCCAAATAACAAAAATTAAAAATGAAAAAAGAGACATTACAACCAATACCACAGAAATACAAAGCATCATTACAGACTATTATAAACAACTATATGCCAACAAATTTGAAAACCTGGAGGAAAAGCATAAATTTCTGCACACATACAAATTACCAAGATTGAACCAAAAAGAAACAGAAAATCAGAATAGATGGATACCAAGCAATAAGATTGAAGTAGTAATTATGAGTCTCCCAACAAAGAAAAGCCCAGGACCAGATGTCTTTACTGCTAAATTCTACTATACTTTTAAGAGGAGTTAATACCAATTCTTTTCAAACTATTCCAAAAAATTGAAACAGAAGCCATTCTCCCAAACCCTATGAGGCCATTCTGTGAGGCCAGCACCACTCTGATACCAAAACCTGATAAAAATACAACAAAAAAAGAAAACTGTAGGCCAATATCACTGAAGAACATAGACATAAAAATCCTCAATAAAATATTAGCAAATAGAATGTAGCAACACATAAAAAAAACGTATTTCATGATGCAGTAGGATTCATCCCTGGGATGCAATGATGGTTCAATTCAACATATGCAAGTCAATAAATGTGATACACCACATCAACAAAATCAAGGACAAAAAATATATGATTATCTTAATAGATGTAGAAAAAGCATTTGACAAAATTCAACATCCCTTCATGATAAAGACTATCAGCAAATTAGGTACAGAAGGAAAGTATCTCAACACAATAAAAGCCATACATAATAAACCCACTGTCAATGTCATCCTGTATGGGAAAAAGACAAGAATTTCCACTCTTACCACTCCTGTTTAACATCCTATCAGAAGTACTAGCCAGAGCAATCATGCAAGAGAAAGAAAAAAAAGGCATCCAGATTAGAAAAGAAGTCAAATTATCCCTGTTTGCAGATGATATGACCCTATATGTAGAAAAGCCTAAAGACTCTACAAAAAAACTGTAAGAATTAAAAAATAATTTCAGTAAAGTTGCAGGATACAAGATAAGCATGCAAAAATCAGCAGCATTTTATACTCCAATAATGAACTAGCAAAAAAAAAAAAAAAAAAAAAAAAGCTGGCCCATTTACAATTGTTGCCAAAAAATAAAATACCTAGGAATATAGTTAACCAAGGAGGTGAAAGACCTCTATAATGAGAACTACAAATCACTGTTGAAAGAAATTAAAGATGAAACAAAATGATGGTAAGACACTCCATGCTCTTAGACTGGAAGAATTAACATTATAAAAATGTCCTTACTACCCAGAGCAATATACAGATGCAATGCAATTCTCATCAAAATACCAATGACATTCTCCACGGAAATAGAAAAAGCAATCCTAACATTCATATAAAACAACAAAACACCCCAAATAGCCAAAGCAATCCTCAGCAAAAAAAAAATAAAGCCAGAGGCACAAAACTACCTAACTTCATATTATAGTACAAGCTACAGTAACCAAAACAGCATAGTACAGGCATAAAAACAGACACTTGGAGCAATAAAATAGAATAGAAAACCCAGAAATCAACCCACAGACTTACAGCCAACTGACCCTTTGACAGAGGTATCAAGAACAAACCTTGGGGAAAAAACTGCATCTTCAATAAATGCTGCTGGGAAAACTGGACATCCACATATAGAAGAATGAAACTAGCCCCATACTTCTTGCCATATACCAAAATCAACTCAAAACGGATTAAAGACTTAAATATAAGACATGAAACTATAAAACTACTAAAAGAAAACATAGGGGAAACACTTCAGGAAGTAGGACTGGGCAAAGACTTAATGAATATGACCCCCAAAGCACAGGCAATAAAAGGAAAAATAAACAAATGGGATTATATAAAACTAAAATGCTTCTGCACAGCAAAAGAAACAATTAATAGAACAAAAAGACAACCTACAAAGTGGGAGAAAACATTTCACAACTACGCATTTGACAAAGGATTGATATCCAGAATATAAAAGGAACTCAAACAGCTTAACAGTAAAAAAAAAACAAGTAACTTGATTAAAAAATGGGCAAAGGAGCTAAACATGCATTTCTCAAAGGAAGATATATGAATGGCCAACAGACACATGAAAAAATGCTCAACATCACTCAGCATCCAGGAAATGAAAATCAAAACTGCATTGAGCTGGATGTCATCTCATTCCAGTTAGACTGGCTATTATCAAAAAGACAGAGAATAACAAATGCTGGCAAGATTAAGGAGAAAGGGGAAACCTCCTACACTGTTGGTGGGACTGTAAAATGCTGCAGCCATTATGGAAAACAGTATTGAGATTCCTCAAACAACTATAGACGGAACTGTCATATGACCCAGCAATCCCACTGCTGGGTATATACCAAAAGGAATGGAAATCATCATGACAAAGGGACACCTGTACTCCCGTGTTTATTGCAGCTCTATTTACAATTGCCAAGGGTTAGAACCAACATAAATGCCCATTATTGGATAACTGGATAAGGAAAATGTCGTATATTTACACAATGGAATACTACTTTGCCATCAAAAAGAATGACATACTGCCATTTGCAGCAACGTGGATAAACGTAGAGAAAATCACGTTAAGTGAAATAAGCCAGGCACAGAAAGAGAAATACCTCATGTCCTCATTCATAAGTGGGAGCTAAAAAATAGACAGATGAATAAAAAAGAAAGAAAAAAAGAAAGATACAGTAACCACAATAATATGTTGAACTTTCAAAAGGAGAGATCAGAATGGAGGTTACCAGAGGCGGGAAAGGAAGAGGTAGAGGGAGGTGAGGGAAGAATTGGTAAAAGGCCATGAAAAATGATTACATTGTATAATGTTGAATATACTAATTTTCCTGATTTGAGCATCACATATTGAACACAGGCATGGATATTCAACTCTGACCCCACAAAAATGTACAATCAACTATGTTATAAAAAAAAAAAAAAAAGATTGAAATCTGTAAAGAAACCCTGTAAGAAACACAAGAGTCCAACCACATGGAGCTGGCCCAGTAGAATTCTTATTGTGAGCATCCTGGACAACACGCTGAGAGAGGGAGCCGGAGCAAGTGTTCATTATTGAACAGACTGACAAAAAATGGTTGCCGAGCTGGGGCTCTGGAATGAACAGGACTCCAGTGCACTCATGCTTGTTGACAGTCATGATTGTGGCAGATCTCATCTACCTACAAGTTAATACACATACAGCAGAAGATATAGAGTAAACGAATTGAGAGCAAAGGCAGGAGTGGTAGTAGGGCTTGCAGTTTTGGACATTTAGCCTACACATCAATGAATACTTGAGGAATCATCAAACAACATGTAACAGAACATGGCCTCTCATGGAAGAGGTCAAACAATATTGAACCTATAAGCAGAAATCAATTATAATGTTCCAGTAGGGGGTTTCATATGGCCAGCATGGGCTGATATTATCTGATTATTATCAGCCAATACTTCTTGATTCAGATAACATACTGACTTTTCCAAGTATGTAGCACCACTCTAGGTACAAGAATTTCCAGGGCTATTTTGTCCTGACACTTGTTCAACATCTGCTTTTAATATAACAATTCATTTTCTCTTGTTTTTATACATCTGCCAAAGAGTGTAACCACAGTCTGCCTACCCATCTAAATATGTCAGAGCTGTAACAGTCACCTGATATAAAGGTTGCAGCTGTCCATTGGACAAATATATCAATTGTTCTGAACGTCATGATAAACTCAGTCTATTCTTCTTATTATTATACAAAAGAAGAAAATCATGTTGCTTAATATAAGAAGTTGTCCTACATTTTGGATGCCTGCATGATATTGGTACTATGATGTGTGATGTACAAGATGTCGCTGCAAAGTTTAATAATCACTGTAGCCCTATTTAACATTATTCATCTGTATGAAATATTATGCTGACAAAAGTGCATATTTAGGAAAGGGGCTAAAAGCAATAATTCTATAATAAAAGTGAAGTGTATTAAAGATGGAAAGCACTATTACCACAGGTAAAATCCTTTGAGAGTTCTGAACGTTTCTCTTATTTATAATTTAGTCCCAGCAGGACAATCCTTCTGTGTGCTGATTATCAGAGCAATTCTAGCTTTGGGGAGCAAAAAAAAAGAAAAGTCACAAACACACCCAGAAGCTGAAATAAGCTTTTCCTTTTGTGTGATTTAAGAGCTATTGTCACTCTGTGGAACTCTGAAAATTATTCCATTTGAAAATAATTCAGTTCCTAGATTATATATTGTCTAGGTTTCCTCTTCCTGCTCTTTACTACTAAGGACATTTAAATGAAACTATTAGCTGATTTTTTTTTTTCTGCTTATTCTCCACCTGAAGTTATTATCCTCAATTCATGATATCATAGTCATCTGCAAAACAACCAAACAGGAACATGAATTCAGTTGGGGGAAATAAACAAGAGGAATAGAGAGATTTATAAAGCAGTAAGAGCTAGGAAGAGAGGGGTCTCTGGGGAGACATGGGGCACACTTATGGCTATTTTCACCTCTAAACTGCAGATTTAACTTTATCTAGGTTTGAAGTAACTGAGAGTCACTTCTATTGTGACATAATCATGGCCATAGACAAAGAAAAGAATCCCTTCTCTGTTGCATAAATACCTACCAAAATAGCTTCTTTGATGATAAAGTTATCCATATTTGATTTGAATCGAGTTAAAACCCAACACCTAACACCAGGTCTAGCATATGGCTGTGGCTCAACACATTTTTGTTGAATAGATATTTGATAGATACATCTTTGTTAAGTGAATTGGAAAGGATATCTCTCAAACTGAATGTTTTGTTAATACTTTTGTATTAACTCAACTGTCTCAAAGAAGATGGGTGGCTTTTCCAGCCTAAAGTCACCTGCTCCAGCAACAGCCACAGAAACCTCTACTCTGCTAGTGGCCTGGCAGAATGTATGTGAGACTTCATTCTACAAGATTGTCAGCAGTTTTCGTATCTGGTTTTTGCTTTTGCTCTAGGACAGGTTTCATGAAGGTTCTTTTTGCTATTGCATGCCACTTGAATAAAATTTGGACATGAATCACAGGAATACATTTATTAATTTTTTTATCCCGTATCTTAAAATTGTATCAAATTTTATTTCCTAGGAAAGAAAGTACAGAGGGAATCCTGAGGGAGTGAGAGAGCGTTCTGCCTTGCTCTAAAACAATTCATGTCACCCCTTAATAAATCACCGGTCACAAGGAGTCTCCCTTCCAGAAGAGAAAGTAGAATCACACAAGAGCACTGCCTCAAGCAGAATGGTCTCCTCTCTAAGAGGCCTGGTTTCCAACTAATTCTTTCCAAAATGATGGCATACCCTAATATCAGCTTTCTTGACTGCACAGAATGCATATTTCTCTCCTCATGTAAATATCACATCTTTAATTTAACTATAGTTTCTGACTAAAACCAGACATAGAAAAACTGGGAGCCTGTTACTAACTGCATCTGTGTTGTGAACGATTCTCTGTGCTGATTTTTGCTTGTGCTAGTCTCAAATTTTGGAAAGCGATATAAATTTTTATATTTTTTAAAAGAATTATGTGCTTGCCTAGAGAAATGATATTCTTGGTTATTATATTTTATTGCTTGTAATTATTGTAGAAATATTATTTTCAATAATACTGTTGTATAGATTGCTGACTGCTGAGTATATATTATCTGTATTGAATTTTGGAAATCTGTTTTTATATAGTACATGAAAATTTTATTTAAAATGGTAAGCATTTTCCCAAAATTCCAAAACTTAATAATTAGTAGAGTCTGCTGTAAAATGATTTTTGTATATACTTTAATAGATTAGCTGCACTTACCCATTTTTCCAATGCCACTTGTTCTAGTTAATGTCAGGAATACATTCCAAACATTTGCCATTATTTAAGGCCAGTCCTGGTTAGAAAATAATCATTTAGAAATATGACTTTGGGCCAAATATGAAGCCTGTAATACAGGCATTCACCCAGGATTTTTTTATACTTAAAGAATTAAAAACTGGTGGCTTCAATTACTGATGATCCCTATAAACTTTTTGCTTTAGCATAACTTAACACAAAACAGAATCTGATCAGAAACATTCACACCATAGAAGACAAAAGAACAGAAAGTGATAATAGTATTAAATCAGCACATAACTTCTTATCCTTCACACGTTTCATTTAAATCATATCAGTTCCCACTATGACAACTAAGGAAAGTGTGACAGATGTTTTCACTTTAGAGATGAAGACATGAGCCTTTAAGAACTGACGTACTTCAGCACGACATGATCCATGAGTGGACCTGATGGGACCTGAACCCTGGATCCCGAGTCTTGGTCCTCTGCTTTTTTCCCTCATATTAAACTGAGAAAGAGGGGCATTTCAAGGACTCGGTGATGGGAACTTTCAATTAATTTATATGCGCCACATTGTTCTCCTTTCCTAAAGTAACTTGGCTGTGGGTCAGGATTCAATAGACTGAAAAGAGACCCAGCACTGGCATTCATTTCCATGGTGCTGGCCAGAAAGCTTTTTTAAAACGCTATGCCAGTGGATGATACTTAAGGCCTGCAGGTTCTCAACAAACTTGTACAGACTTGGAAATCAACATCTTTTGAGACTGTGGGGTACTAATAAGAGAGGGCTACTGACAGCATTTGCTAGGTGCCTGGCTATTGTCTAGTGGCTTCTCTTTCTTTCCAATAGTCTTACTTCACCCTTTTGTGATTCTCAGTTTGTTCCCCCTTACCTAGTGGAAGTGATCGCTCAGACAAATTTAAGGACTGGATTGAGAATGGCATGCTGCCGCTTGTGAAGAGCCCAGGAAGCTGTGATGATTATTTTCTGACAAAATACCCATCTAATGAGTAAAAGAAATGATTCCATCTTCAACAAACTGGAAGACATTAAACATACAAATGAAAAAGAAGGGAAGGGATGGGAAATGCAGATGGTAGAAGAGAGATGAAAGAAAAACCAGCAGTTATAAGTTTTGAAATGATATATGCCCAAGATCTGTGGGATTCCTGAAACAAGGGGATACAAGAAGTATAGAAGTCGGACCGAGGATATTTGCTGGAAGAGAATTTTGAGAAGGTTTGAAAAGGGAAAAAAAGAAGGACATTAAAGATGAATAGAAACGGAGTGGAATGGAGGCAGGAAAGGACCAGTAATATCTTCTTTGAAACTCTTACAATCTATTTTTCAATTTCCATTGTTATGTGGGCTGACATCTTGCTGTTTTCAAAGAGAAGTGCTTATTAGGATAGCTGATGAGATAGTTCATTTCCTTAGTATTCATGACCATTATCCATTGTGTAATTAGATGAGAAAGAATGACAGCTATCATAACTGATGAATGCAACTGGAGGAGTCACACTTTATCTGTACAATTGTCAGATTCAGACACGGCAGTTAGAGTGCACATTAAATAACTATCTGAAAAAACAAGGATAACAACACTACCTTATAGGATTCTTGTGAGGACTAAACGTGAATACAGAATCTTTCTGTAAAATATAAGATGCTATACAATTATTTCTCTCAGCATAGATGCAAATCTAAGGGCCTCTCTTTTCATTTTGAGTAGATGCTCTGTTAAATCAAAAGCCACTAGTCACATCTTTTGAGAGAAAGGTGATTTCATTTAGAGTATCAGAGCAATCTGGAACATACTGTCCACCCGCTCCTCCCTCCCCCCAATCCTGCATTTAACTTTGAATTTTCTGTGACTATCTGGGTATTTCCCCACATTTTCTATGACATGTTTTAGTATTAAGCAATGCATGTTAGTTTTGCTTATGTCTTCAGAGGTACCAATCTGAAATGAAAACATGCATCTTCACATTAACAATCTTAATTAACCTTCTGACACTGCCAATAAAAAGGTTCACTGTTGTTACTGAAAGGGATGCTATTCAAGTGATTATGCATGTACTGCTGCTTTGTTTATCTTCTATAAGAAAATCAAGATGCTCTTTAAAAACATCTTCACTCTTTACTAACAGTGAGGATAATTTTGATAAACTTCCAAGTTCAGGAAATACACTGGGTTCATGCTGTGCAAAACTTAATTGAAATGGTGACGGTGTGGTGTGATGTTACTAGAAACAGAGGATGAGATGTAGAGGGGAGGGGTTAGGAGTGATGGTCACAGCCAGTTGCCTCTGGTTTCCCCCTCCTCCAATTCTATGGCAAAAATATCATGTGATCACCCAAAATATATCTTAGAGAATCAGCCCCTGGGCTTCACTACAGCAGAAATAGAGTTATATTTTGTATGTCCCTATATATATATATATATATATACACACACACACAGAGATGTATATATATATATCTCTCTCTGGATGGCTCTAGTCTCTGAAACTTACATTTTCTGATGTGGATTTTAACTATATACTAAGCAGACAACACCAGAACGATAACAACAAAAGTGCTCTAGAATATAACTAAGCCAAGAATATTGTGATACATCTTTTTGTCAAACAGAAGATTGTCCATTAATTCAAGATTCCCAGTGATATTCCTGTGAAGAATATATTGGAGGCATATAGGCCATTTTACAGTTGACATTGAAAGCTAAACTGAAACAAATCTCTTCCTTCTAGCATGAAAACCTGAGGCAAACTCAGGGAAATGTTTGGTTCGGTCTCCTTTTCAATGCCTTACTCTCTCCTGCTGCCTTTGTCCCAACAAGCTCCTCATTGCCCTCACCTTGCTTTTGACTACCCATGGCCCCACCAATATTCCACAACTATTTTCCCTTCCTTGACAGCTGGCCACCTCTGGATGAATCTCTCTGCTCTCTCTCCCATGAATGGAATGTAGTACTATTTGCTGCAGAAGTCACAGCAGCAGTAGCAGTAGCCGTCATTGCAACTTGCATATGATGAATACTTCAAAGATTGTATTGACCTTAAATCTTCATCATCTCATTTAATCAATATGACAAATCTGTAGGGAGAATATTTCTGGCCGTATCTTACAAATAAGTAAGTTAAAATTCAGAGAAGTTATATCTTGTACTACAGGAAATAAAATCCTACAGGTGTTGAGTGGGGCGATGGAAATGGTAAAAGCTCAGGTTTTCTCACTCTAACTCAAAGCAAATGCTCTTTTATGCTGAACTTTCAAAGAACTTACAAGTTATTGGTAGAAGTTAAGGTATAGGAAGACAGTTATTAAAAGGCATAAATGTCTTCTGAGACATTAAATCATGCCACAGAGGCGAACTGCCTATGAATAAAGCCATGCAGTCATTCCTAAGGTTTTTCTATCCAAGTAGAATGGGCAAAATAAAACAAACATTTCCCAAGTATACATTTTGGTAAAACTTAAAGCCCATGTTAGAACATATACAAGACTCTGCATTAAATGAAACAATCCAAAAGATAATTTCCTAGGTGATTTTAACTAATATACAGCTTGCCACATGTTCTATAAGACATTGAGAATGTTATAATGAAAGGTTTGGTGAAGAGAGACATAAAATCTCAAAGGGACAATTAAAAATAAAATGTTCATGGTAAAAAAATTTAAGTGGGTTTGAAGACTTTTAAACCTTTTACTAAACAAACAAACAAACGGATAAGTCAATGGTTTGAAAGCTAAAGAATACGGAAAGACAAACTCTTTGGAATAAGCTGGACTCACAAGAAATAATGAGGATGATTCTCCAATCACCTCAAGAAAGGCTTTAATAAGCCTCTCAGAGAGCTTTATAGGCAGGTAGGGGTTACAGTGGACCTGTATCTGACTTCAATCGGAGCATTCAGAAGGGGAAGAGAAGAACTAAAGTCGGAGCTAAGACAAGGTGACTATATGGTCTTCACTCTGCAGGATCCCTGAGGAGTTTGGGGTATTTTCTGTGTACTAGATACATGTTCCACATGGCAGAGAGCCAGGATGAAGTCCTCTTAGGTCCTTTTCAATCTGCAGAGAAAGCAGTACTGAGCAAAACCCAACTGAAGTCTTTAGAACTTAATGACTACAACTTGAGAAGAAGCCAGTAATCATCAAGAGAGGGGGCATATTCACTGCAGTCAAAAGAACTTCAGATGAGTACTTTCCAGATATGGAAGAGGTCTCCTAAGAACCCTTGAAGATTTCCATTAGTTAGCTTAAACTTTCTCCAGGATTAGAGAGTATAAAACTGTCTTATGATAGAACCAATGAGGAAAAATGTTTCCTGTTCTCTTCACCCTTTCCTCCTTCCTAAAGCCCCATTCTCCCCCAAAAAATTTTAAAAAGGGAAAAAAAGATACCAAAAAAAAAAAAAGTTATTGAATGGTAAGGATGGGAGAGAGAAACGAGAAAAGAAGCTGGTAGCCACTTACGCATGACTGCAGGAGCCCTTAGCATGAGAGAGAAGAAACCTTCGCAGAAAGAGAAAACTGTTGCCCAACTAATAGGGCTTAACAGTTTACTTTTCAATCAAGTCTGTGCTTTGTTCTTAGTGACCTTAGTGCTTTGTATTATCTAAGAGTGACCAGAAATTTCCTGGTCAGGGGCAGGGAAAAACTATCCCAGTGAATACATTTTAAAGAGATTCTGGGAATCAAAAAGTAAAAGTGGCTTATACTGAAAGCCATCAGCCTTGTTTTCTCAAGGGCCAGATGGAGGCTGTGATGTGCCTAATGGAAAGCGGTGCTTTCCTCCTCAGTCCTCCCTAGTTTTCATTTTTCTTCTCATTAGGATGGTCCCAACTTACTCAAGATTTTATATATACATATATACAAATAAAATGTATATTTATACCCCCCCCCCACACACATACACACACGTTTGTGATTTTATATGTGGTCAGAAAGAGGTTAGAAGAACAGGACAAGTATGTGGAAGACATTTTCATTATTTGTTCCTTCCAAAAATGAAGATTGAAAAGGTGATTAAAAGGCTGATTTCAGAGCCTCACCAGTTAAAGTTCTATTGTTTTAATTCCCGAAATTGCTTCTCTGTTGTGATGTTTCCTCCTGTGGAATAACTTACTACCTGGTCCTCTAATTCAGATTTCTATGCCAAAAAAAAAAAAAATGGTGCTTTTTAAAAAATGTATTGATCTCACACATCTATCAATACAGAATCAGTATAGTTTTGAGATTCTTTTATCTTCTTAAATTGTCTCTAGGAGATAATGTATACATTCTTTAGGCCCTAAAATGATCTCAGAAGGCATGCAATTTGCTAACAGTGCATTTACATGATTCTGGTCCAACAAATTAAAATCAAATTTTATCTTCTCCAAGGCTACTACATCACAGAAGCTGTAGACCATTTCTGACAAATCCAGCCTTTCTGCTTTCTTCCCACTGGGTGAAATCTTTATATTCTACTCTTGAATCCAGGACAGGGCACTGACCCTTTGGTACTGAAGGAAGGATAGCCCCCACATTTAATCCCCTGGTGGCCATCACTCTACTGTTCATAAGACAGTCCATCAGCAGGTCACTTCTATCTCATGAACTCCCAATTCAAAGAACCCAAAGGACATTTCCAAACTTGAGAAATGATCAATTTCATCTAAAATTCAAATACTTGATTTCTAAAATGATCAAGTCCATCCAGAATTCCAAAATACCTAGTTATTTGTTCATCAGTGTAATTCAAAGAAATGAAAAATATGATACAATTATGAAAATACAATAAACTGTGACATGTTTATATCCCAAGAATTCTTCAGATTGTACTAAAGTAGCTTTGATTAATAGATGGCTAAATGATTGTGCTATTTTCCAAGACAAATACCAGGAGGAACAAAGAAAGCAAAAGTCCTGATCTTGACGTCAGCAATGAAATCAGTGATTTCTGAGTGGAGCTGGTTTGAAGCTTGAACATTGGGGTTGGCTCAGCCCCAAATTGGCTGAGTGGTCTGGAGAACTCCCTTCAACTTCCTCATCCCCAGTTGCTCAGGTGATTTTTCATAATGTACATTATCTCATGTTACTCTTCTGCAGTGGCTTCCCATCACACGTGGAATAAAATCCCAACTCCTGATTGGTCTGTGGCTCCACACCTATCTCAGGAACCTTACCTCCCATCAACGTCTGCCTCCCTCTTCCTCTTCTAGACACATTGCCAGCCTGCCAATGCTCAGGCAGCACAAGCCTCTGTAACTGCCATTTCTTCTCTCTGGAATGCCTTGCCCCCAGACTTTTCCATGGTTAATTTCCTCTTCTTTCAGTACTCTGCTCTACTGTAGCTACTCCTGGAAAATTTGTATTTTTTTAATAGGATACATTTTCCAAAACATCCCTCATCCCTTAAACCCTTACATTGTTTCAGTTTTCCTCCTAGAATCTACATAAAAATTAGGTGATGGTATTTATTGGTATCTCTCACTAGAATGTAGAAGTCATGGAATTAGTAACTTTGCTTGACACTATGGTATTCTCTTTGTCTAGAATCAGGCCAGGTGCATAGGAAGAGCTCATTAGAAGTCAATGGAAAAAAAAAAAAAAAAGGAAAAAAAAAAAAAAAGAAGTCAATGGAAAGCAAAAATGAATGTCCTCTCTTTTCTACCATTTCCCACCCAATGACACACAACTATTAGCTGTAAAATCCTTAAAAGAGAAAGACGTGTGCATTCATGTGAGTTTATCAACAGGAATCTGGGTGATAGGGAGGCTATTTGCCACTCCAGAGTATTCTGTTGGGGAAAAGGGCTGGAAGGGGTAGATTTATTTCAAAGAGAAAAGGAAAGCAGGCTTCATCTCTAGGGCTTACAAAAAGGAGGGCAAAGACTGTGGGGAGCCAGTCTAGGTCTGAGACATGACCCACAGGGCTTAACTATAGAAAGCTTCCTGTGGTTCACAGCAGTCCTAGCCTAACTTTGAAATTCCAAGAGGAGAAGAGGGGCATTTGAGGCAATGTCCTTTTCATGTCCTAGGAAACTGGGGAGTTTTGCAATGCATATGGAATATACTCTGCAGCCCTGGCAGACATCCTGCCTTGGGAATGACTTTCCTACTTAAGCCAAAGACCTTGAAATGGAGACCTCATGTGTAAATATGTGCAAATGTTGAACTAAATTTATCCCATAAAATTTTTAGGAAACAACCTTGCCATGGATACAAGCTGTTGAATATATTATCTGCTGGGGTTAACAGGGTTTCCTTCTGCAGAAATAAATAAATTAAGAGGAAGCACTGAAGGGTTGACTACTCCAGATTTGTCTTTAATAACATTCCATTAAAAATGACGGAAAGGCACAGCTCTCACAGTAATTCAGGCTCAGAGTGATGCTGTTCACTCCCAGGCTCATGTCCTCAGATGAGGCTTCTGCAGTTTTAATCACTTCTCTTCCTTGAACTCATCCTTCTCCAGCTTTTTTCTTTCTTTCATTTTTTGGTCTGTTTTTCCATCTATCTAACTATGGCTCATTTACCTTGATTAGAAGAGAAATTGGTATCACATTTTTCAATGAGAACTAGTGATTTTTAAACTATTTAGATCAAAAGTTACACAAATCATCTGTACCATGCAAAAACATGGATTTGGAATAAAAAATCATATTATGTTTAGCATCTAGCTAGTTTTTATGTTAAATACTAATATTAGAGACTTTTCTCAGTTCTGCATTTTCTACCTTGATAGGATACCATGTCTATTATTTTTGTCAAAAACCAAAAAGTAAATAGTGCCCAAAAGTTTATGAAAAGACAGGGCCATCACCAGCGGCGACTTCCTCTTTCCTTCTTATCTATGCCCATCGAGAGATAAGGCAGAACATTCCTCTCCAGTCAATCATTGTTTGACTTGTAATAGCCACTTAAAGATATAAGAGTTGAATAACATTTGTAATGTTTTCTTAGATGTTTGTGTGTAATTTGTTTTTAAATAGGCTAACTTTTTATGACTCGATGACGTGCGTGCATGTGCGCATGTGTATCTGTATGTATATATATATATATATATATAGAGAGAGAGAGAGAGAGAGAGAGGAGAGTAGCATGTCCCATGCAGAGAGTCATAACATCATGTTTGCAGATAACATGTTGGTGTGGTACTGCTTGCATTATGGAGGTGAGTTCAGAACTGCTTCACACTCCTCTGTGATTTTCTCACCTACAGCTCTCACAGCCTGACCCTGTAATATGAGAAGATGCACTTCTAAGCACAAAGCCTTAATTTACAATCCACATAAATCCCTCTGTCAAAGTGGGGTGAGGGCATAATAATCAGGCTGTCTCGTACAGTGAAATGAGCTTGTGTGCACTGGCGAAGAGCAGCTGCCTGTAAAATGCTTATTCCTTTTTGTGTGGATTTTATCCAGCTCTATCATTTACTCCAGCTTGATGAATTTAACATTTTCCAAAGAAAAAAAGGTAAAGACTTAAAATATTAAAAATTTTGAAAGTAAAATTTACTAGAAAAATAAACCTGAAAAAATGAATGTAAGAAAGGGACGACATTTTAAAATATTTCTTTCTTATCAGATAAAAAAAGACAGAAACCAAAAGTAATGGCCATTTAACTTTACCATTCTCATCACCTGCGTATCCCGAAGTCCCACCTCCAGTCTGATCATTTCATGCTCCAGTCACTAATCCCACAGCACAGATTTCTCTGCCTGCTCTTACAGAACTCTTAGTTTGCACTCAACCAAAAGTGTTAATGGGCAGCCTCCCTGGCTACAAACACTGCACAAGCCTCAGACTTTATGTAATTGCAAACCAGTTGGCTTAGACTCAGGAAGTGTGATATTTCCTCTCCATTTCTAATAACATTGACCTTGAAAGAGAACAGACTGTGCTGCCTCCCCAGGAAAGAGACTGGAGAAAATTGTGTGGGATACTATGACTGTTTAAAAAAAGGCAGGTATGTTTCTTTTCTTTATTTTAGAGTGAAAGAGGTCCTGGTGGGCCTATGGTCTTGGTGTCTTTGGTGTTTTTTTCTATATGAGGTGGAGGAAATGGGAAAGGAATGTGAAAAAATGCAAAAGCATGTGGGAGGTGACACACATGCTCTCTTTGGAGTGGATGCATCATCCTGGTCTTCCTGCCCTTTCAAATCTTCTGCTTCTTCCATTTTCCTCTCTGCATGGAGTCCTCAAAGACAGATGAAAGGAGGCATCTTTAATTGTGGGCAACACAGAACAGTTGTTGGAAGATGGCAGAACTGCCATTGAGCCTGTGCCCTCACTCCACCATGGCCAGTACGGGCTACAGAGTAAAATGCGTGTTCATTGTCTCACACGTGGATGCTGTTGCATGGTTGATTCTTCACTGGGGAACTGGTAGAGTAAAGGTTGGTGAAACTTTTAAATCTTTAAACTTTAAAAAGCAGATTGGAAACTTCACTCCATTATGTTGTTCTTTCCTTCACAAGGTCTGAAGGTTTCCTGTAATGAGGCCCTAAAAATACTGAGCATTTCAATTTGCCAGCTTCCCCAAACATGCAGTAGCTAATTTTTTTCCAAGCCACTCTGATCTCTTGGGTCTTCAGCACATACTATTTATTTTCCTGGGATAGGCAGTGAAAAATTTCTTTCACTCCTAAACTACCAGGTGGAATATTTTTCATAAGAGGACCTCGAATAATAGCTGCACTCTTCCATTAACCATCCTCATACTGAAGACATGTCAAGACCAAGAAGAGACAAAGAAACAGCACACCAATTCATTTGAAAATAAATGAAGTGAAGTTCAATTTTGTACAATCATTTAAACCATTTCATACACAGTAAAGACAGAACTATGCTTTCCCAGTCTTAAATCCCGTGGGTTTATTAGGTTGGCTAGGAACGATTTACTTTAAAATACAATGCACACTTAGAGATAGAAGCTAAACTCATAGAACCATGAATTTTGTTTATTTATCTGTTTTACAAAATTCCATGAGTAAACTATACTATCTACCCTAAGTGAATCATTGTGCAGTATATGCATGTATTGAAACAACACACTGTACCCCACAAATACGTAAAAGTAAATATTAAAAGTTTTAAAATTAAGAATAAATTTAAATAAAATAAAATTCCATGAGACAATCAGTAGAATCTATAGCAATCAGTAAAGGCCTAACACAAAATAGAATACACCAATTTATAAGAGAGAGGAGCAAATCAAGACTGGTAATCGCTGAGATATGAATAAACAGTTCTCAAAAATTGAGGGTAGGGGCTTTCATTGTCAAACGTTTTAAAACTACTGCACATTTTACCATTTCTTAAGGTATTCACAACATACCATTAACATACAAAAGTCTCTGAAAAGTCCTGTTTTCAGAAAACCTGTTTAATTTGGTTAACTTGTTTAAACAACAATTCCTACCTGCATTTAACTTAGAAGAGATTTTTTTTTTTTTTTTTTTTTTTTACAGAACAACAGAATACTCATTAAGACTTATAGGATGCTCTAGTTTGTCATAACACACTTAGGGAAATGCTCAGTTAGTCAAGAGCCTAATGATGCAGCAAAGATTGCGGAAGACCCATTGACTTCGTGATCAATTTCCCCTACCTTTATACTCTGTTTCTTTTATGCATGTTGCTTCTAAACTGCAGGTCCAGAAAAATCTTCTATTTGGGTTTTTTGAAGTCAAAGTGGCTCAATGATATGATCCTATAGGTGAAATACATCATCTGATAGTCACTTGGTGACCCTTTCTAACGGAAATCTTAACCTACTGTCTCTAACCAAAATCTCACAAGTTCTTAATGATCAAAATGGCGATATTAAAAATTAACGCAATATACTTATCAGTTTGCTACAAAGAAGAGAGATTCACACAGGCTACCTTAAGAAAAGAGAATTTACTGTGAAGACGTGTAGCCTGAAGCTAAACCTGGATTAAAAAGCTATCACAGTACAAGGCAGCTGCATGAATTAGTTACTGTCTCATCTCTCTCTACTCGGACTTCTTCTATCTTCTCTTTTTATTACCTGCTGGTCTAACCTGTTATATTTCCTAAGACAGAAACCAGAAAGAGTTACTCTGATTGATGAGCAAATCATCAATTACCCTTTTGTGTAGGGCTTTTTGTATCAATTGATCTCATGGACTCTAGAATGGCACCCTTTGGGTTGGGTATACAACTCCGTCTTTTAGTCAAAAAGACCTCTGTTTAAGCAGCCTATGGGGAGTTCCACAAGAAAAGATTTTAGTTCATAAGAGACTCTGGATGTTGCAGGTTCTTTAGTTGGCATGTCACTGCCCCTTGCTACTTTGACATGGGGGAAATACTAAATTTCACTGCCTCTGCAGTACCACATTCAAGAATAAGTGGAGATTAAAAATTGGAATCTACAAGTTGAAAATTTCCTCCCATCTTCCCTAAGATATATGCAAAATAATCTGGACATAAAAATACTTTCCTATTTGTTCTATATTCCCTTATATTCTCCCTCATATAGTAATTTCTATTTTCTGCTATTGCATTAATCTAGTTAACAATGGTTAGGACAAGCCACCGTTCTCTTAAAAACTTTTCAGTATCTCTTCTTGCATACAGGATCCCATTCAACCTCTGAAATTTCACTGAAGACTATCATGTCCTGACTCTGAACTATGTCCCTAAATTTATGTGCCCCTTCTGTCCAACAGGAGACGGACGGTCAGTCTTTGCACTGGTTGCTAAGGACATTGGCCAAATTCTCATGTTTATTTCTTTTCTCAGGTCATTCTTTCTGCTGGGCATGTTCCTTTTTGTCTACTCACTTATTTACTAATCTAACCTACTTACTCTTTTGTACATACATCTAATCTAACGTACTGACTCATCTGTACATACATGCTACAAATTATGTCTGTTCCTTACTAATTAGGTGAATTGGAAACAGAATTGAAAAGAAAACAATGACAGCTTAGATTTTCTGGAAGCAGAACTAGGTCTTTGAGGACTCTGCCTCTGCCATATGTTTTGGCCATATGGACAGACTACATTGAATTTGACCAAAAGCACTGGCCTAGGAGTCATGCGATCTGGGCTCTAATCCCAGATATGCTACTAACAAAGTATTTAACCTTGGGCAAGACACTTAACCTCTTTGGGTTTCATTATCTTTATCTACAAAATAAGTGTTTTGGCCTAAATGATATCTGGAGTGTTTTCAATTACTCACATTCTATGGTGCCATGATAGATATTTCATTATGAGTTGGCTTCAACTGGTTTGCTACAACTAACATTAGGTTGGAAAATAACCTGAATTAGAATTTGGGGATACAAATCTATCCAAAGACTTACTCAGATATATAAGTAAGCTTTGGAGGTTTCTTTCTTTCTCGTGAAGTGGACACATCCATTTGCAGACTCACACTTCAGAAGTTGAATTAATCTAGAGTTTTCTTGGGAAAAATAGTCCTTGACTCCCACATGAGAGTGCCTGGCAGAGCTCCCATTGTCAAAGAGCAATCTGCCAGGAAACGACTCTTTGTATTTTTGCTCTTTCTCTTCTTATTCTCTTCTCATCCCTACACATTTCCCAGGCTTTAAGGTCACCACTCAGCAATCTTTGTCAAAGTGAATTCTGTAACAGGAACTCTAGTGAAGGCAAAAAAAAAAAGATAATTAAATCTCTAGAAAGGCACATAGTTTGTCACCTTTTGAAACATACCCTTTCTGGAAACACCATCCATGTTAAATGGCACCACTTACAAAAGATGTACAGAAGAAGGCATTTTCTCTCCTGACCCGCAGAGCAGTAAGTTAATTTAAAATTTATCTTTGATAATCTTCCCTACTTCTTTTATTTATTTTATTTCTGCAGTTTAGATGGAATGTACATTTTATAATTAAATACAAGCAGGAAATAATATCACACTGACAAAGCTCCTAATCTCCCCAAGATATTAATAGTCAGCACATCAAGTCAACTCATCTTTAATCCTGGATCTTGCTATGCAAAGAAGCATATAAAGCAGCATATAAGAATGAAAAGATGATGTCAACCATAACTCCTCAAATGGTGATTACAGGACACAAACTGTGTGTATGGGATGTAAATAGATTGTTAATATGGATAAAGGATATTGTGTGAATGTGTGTTGCCGGCCTCTGAGGGTAAGTGAGAAAAAAATCCTACCAGGAAACAGGAAATCAGGTTTCTGTTCTTACCTCAGCCATTATTTAACTGCAAGATCTTGGGCAAATTCACCCAGTGCATTTCCCAGAGTTGTCCTAAGAAATCAATATGACAAGAGGACTGTTTGAGTTTACAATCTGTAGCATGCTTTACAGATGCAAGACTTTGTTCATAGACCTTTTACTCAACCTCAGTGTATCTTGGTCTAGCCTCCTGACTCTGATCCACAGTGTAAAATTTAACACCAAAAAATGCCTTCACAAATGATCTTGTTCCCCATCTTCATTTTCCAGGAAACATAACTGAAGCTCACAAGGTTAAATGGTTTCCTCACGTAGTTTCTCTGCTGTCCCGAAAGTGTTCATTCACAACATAGTGAACCTAAGGGCAAGTAAGGGTAGAGCTCAGAGTAATATTAATGTGCAATAACCCAAAGGCTATCACATTAACCTTTTTCAGTCCATATTCTATGGAACGGTTACCTCTTAAACCCTCTTGTGTCAACATTAACAAAAAAAAGCAGAAACTATTTCTTTCTCCATTTATTTTCTTTCTTTGTTACGAATGAATACCAGCCCAGAGGTCTTCATTTGTAACACCCTCACCTTCTTATATGCATCATTGTTTTCTTCAAAGACTGCTCATTTTACATCTTTTTGCTTTTTTCCCTGTGAGTCTAGAACACTTCTTCTAGATGTCCACTGCTACTGGCTCTGCCACCAAGGTCATTTCTCTCTCAAAGGACTTAATACTCAGTACCATCTCTAGATTGTAATCACATCAGGGAACTTTATGAAGGATGTAGCTAATATTCAAGTATAGATACCCCTTCATTTTAAATTCTAATGGAAGTCATCAGTAGTCTTAAAGAATTTCCACCAATCTGAAAACTTTGCAAACTGTGGAGTGCCATCCAAATATAGTATAATAATGCTTTACTTTCTATTCCTATTAAAAGACAGTTTTTAAAGTGGGAAGTAAGCTAGAGGGACAGGCAGGAATTCAAATGTTTTTAACTTACAAGAAAGATAGAGATTAAGAAATATTGTTTATGGTTCATGGAACAAAACAATGGGGGTTTAAATTTGGTTACAAATAGTTCATACGGTGGTGATTACTAAGAGAATTGAGAATTGATTTATAATCACATTAAGTTGGGAAAATTAGCATATGGTTTGAAATGAGCAAAAATTGTTATCAATTATAACATGAAATCAATAGGTAGTATCTAAAGTTAATACATCTGTTAACATCAGTATAAGCATTATAGTGAGATATATGGAGCTAATCAGCATGATAATTTAAATTCAAACTGTTAAAAATGGCAAGTAGGATTCTGAGGGGAGGGTAAGGCCAGGATTGTTCTATACTTTAATGTTTTTAGTTATGTGCATGTGTTATTTTGAATGCACACAAACACACTAGAAAACACACCTTTTCTCCTTCCAGGTGACCTACAACATAAAGCCAGGGTTATACACAATGTCTTCAGTATATGTTGGTTGGTTACTTCATTGATTGTTTAATTATTTAGCCTAAAGGTTGAATGAATAAGTAATTGAATACATCATAGAATGAACAATAATGATGATGATGACTATGTTGGGAAAACAGAATAATTTAATCAGGTCCTCTCACCTTAGAGACAGTTGGGGGTGGTGCGGCACAGTTTTTGTAAGCAAATTATGTGTGTGGGGGTGTAGTTAGTGTGCATATGCAGCACCACGGCTTGTTTGGCGACTGCCTCGGGCATCTGTCCACTAGGCCATGCTCTCCAACCTACTGCTTCCAGGGACCTGTTTGCTGGTTACCTAGCTCACAGACCTGCCTGTGAGGGGTCTGGGGACCCAGCCTGGCATGTGAAAGGTTTGTGACCCAGTCTTGACAACAGGCTTGAGGGGGTCTCTGTGCTTAAGACCCAGCCCTAGCTCAACAATTGGCCCAGTCAGCAGGATTATGGGCAGGTAAAAGAGCTCAACAGATTATCATTACCTTGAGTCTATACCTTCTGCACACACATCTACTAACACCAGAGCATAAGGACCCATACCCCTGGTATGTACCTGAGGAACAATCGCTTGACATTGAACACTGGCTACAATCAGTCCATACAATAGATTTTTCATATGAAGATGATCAACTATTAATGGCTGAATTTAATAAAATAGGCCAGGAGGACAATGTTTGGGGAATAATATTTCAATGCAGTTTCAGGTTCTGATTTGACTATAATTATTTCACAGGTTGATTGCTGAGTCTTACTACAGTTTACTAAAGCATTTGAATATTCTAGGATTCAGAAATAAGGAGTACAACAAATAACCACTTCTGTTTCAGAAAAGTCATTTTATATGAAATGAATAAAAGCATATGAAAATCAATCTGAAGTAAAAATAAAATCTTTTAACAGACTCATAACAAAGAGTAAGAATTATTTTTCGGTTACCATAGTGGCAGTGATTTGTAAACATTATTCATAGAGATTTCAGCCTTATAGTAATCAGTGTTCCCTATTGTGTTTCAAGGTATTAAAAGTAACACACAACAGTAGAAGCTTAGATTGCCGTTTAAACTTAAATATTAAGAAATGTTATGGATCAAAGGTTAATTTATGTGTTCTGTGGATAATATCTGATGTGGGGTATTATAAGGACAGGCATTTCACCATTAACATCAAATAACATAGGTAACCTGCACTTAACTTTCAAGCCTGAAGTGACTGGGCATGGGGGTAGTGAGGGAGGGTAACAGAAGTTGTAACACTTTAATCTATCACCAATAGAACTTACAGCATTTATATTGACTACAGGCCAGTTACAGGAGTTATAACAGTTGCATAGTTCTTCCTGCAATCTTTTCCAAAGCTTAATTATAACTCATTGACAAGAGAACAGGAAATAAAAAACTAACAGAGCCACTTTTATCTCCTGACCTTAGTTATAAGAATGCCCCTGTGTGGAACACAAAAGACTGATGGGATACTTGTGGGAAGAGGATAACAAAATAGGACATGAAAATCAGACCTTTATAGTTGAGGGAAAAAGAAAAAGTGGCCAGAATTGACATACAGCATTTGTCCTGCTCTTGGGGAATCATACATCTGGTCAACATTAAAGTAATTTTTAATTCTGAATAAAAGTAATGCTGAAAGGAGCCTTGTTTTCTTGGTTCCTATTTTCCTCCTGGAAGAACTTTCAGTACAGTAATACCTTGTCCTTCTGACTCTCTGAGATTGAGTTATTTCTCAATCTGGTGAAATCCATGGATCAATATTTCCTGACTGGATGGAGCTAATATATTTAAAAGTTGCAAGCTACAGGAATTTATTTTTTTCTCCATCTTAAAATGCATAAAGCTACGATTCTAGGTAAGTGTGGATATTCTATAGAGTTGAACTTTATATTATGTAGCTCATCCCAAAATCTAGACACCAGAAATGAAGTAAGTTGGAAGGAGACAGAGACAACAGGAAGTGTTAGTATGTTCTTTTAGCCAAAGCTCTATAGCTTCATTCTCCAGCTGGCATTATTAGTAATAAGGAAATGACCATCTTACCATATCAGAGGAAATACCTGTCTTCTACCTTATTTCCTAATTGGATTAGAAATTAGAAGGGCATCAAAGTGGGATTTTGTGTTGACCTTCCAAACCACAATAAGGAAGGTTCTATGAGTATTTTGCTACATAAATAGATGCATAAATGAGAAATCATGTGAGAAAACATGATATAGTCCCAAAGCCTGAGAGCTCAGATTAACAAGGAGACTAGAGTATTATTTGTGCTTTTAAAATAGCACATTAAGAAACCTATGTACTTGCTTATATAAATTTGGATAGGACATTAAGATCTAATTTAGAATAAAGCACCCATTCCAGTGTCTGTGTGTGCTGGATGAACTGAAACATTCTGGCCACATAATGCAATGAGTATGAATATGGTCATCACAGCCAAATCACATGTGGACAACCAAATCAACTGCCAAAGAGCCCAAAATGAACAGATATTGCAGCTTCTCTCTATTACCTTAGCTAATTCCCCACTAGACTTTGAAACTTTGAATGTAAAGAAGACTTTCTTCTCAGATGTATTGGACAAGACAAAACTGCTATGTTTTATGGTTTATTTAAACCCTAAAGGCTTTACTTTACTGTAAAAATGTCCTACAAACAACCTGCACTAAGAGGGATTTGATAAGAGCAGTCCAGAATTATATTGCTTGACTATCTTGGAGTTTGCTTTGTCCAGGCAAGGCAGTGTCCAGAGAGTTCTTCAGGTGTCAGGTGCATATGAGAATAAAGATTTGTTTTCAAGAAATCGATAAATATCTAAGGAAGTTTTATTCCCACAGGTCATACATTAGACCCAGAACTGTGGGGGATTCAAAGAAGTTGAAAACACAGTCCTATAGCTGTGGAAGCCCTGAGGATCTATAACCATGAAAGAACCTGGAAAAATAGTCCAAACTCCTTATTTTACAGATAAGAAAACAGTTTTAGAGAAAGTAAGTGACACGTTCCAGATCACAATTTCAGGAACAGACCTGAACTGAAAATGACATGTCCTAAATGCCCTCATAAGATTCTTCCTCTCATATCTCTTGACTCTCTTTGTGGAGGTAAAAAGTAAAAAGATGCCAAGATTCTGAGCACCACATAGGATATCTCTACCAATTTTCTGCAAAATCTGTAAACAGAACAAAATGTGGGGACTGGACTTCCTGTGGATCCTAGGGAAGAAACCAAATCCCATATTTGAATTGAGAACAGGTGAAAGAGAGATGAGATATAAAGATATAAGATGTAGAGGCAAAAAAAAAAAAACCCCAAACCAAACAAAAATGTATAATGACTGTAAGTCCATAGGAGTTCTTAACAATCTTCTAGCAAAAGTCATTAAAATCTTGGGGACACCATTGAACTTCTCCAGGATTGGATACCACTGGGATAGTCAAAGCAATTTACTCTAGGTAACAAATGGTAGTGAGACCCCTGCCTGACATCAGAGATACGATGCAATATTCTGTCTGCTACAAAAAATACTGCATGATAATTAAAAACAATAACATCAACAACAACGAAACTCTATTTGATACATGGAGACATGTTAATCCTTTAGGAACAAAACGGAAATTTTTCTTGTACAGGTGATTATATACAATATGATATTTTCTACTGATTTACCTAAAATCTAAGTGCTAAGTTTGGGGTTGATCAGATACCATACTACATTCCAATTCCTTTAACTTATTCTTTTCAGCCTTTTCCTGCAAATATCTTTCTGTATAGATTGAGAGAAAAGACAAAACAAAACACAGGAACACAGGATTATTTTCAGACACACTAAGCTAATTGATAAAAGCCGACTAATTTCTCTGTACACTGGTTTCTTTTTATATAAGAATAAAATAGCTGACAAATATGTTTTTCAGAAGTAACTATTTGTCCTGTGAGCTCACGGGAGGTGAGGTAAAGCACAGCATTGCAGTTTTGCTCATGTTTTCTAATTTTGTCTTCATTATTTTTCTTCAGTGATACCCCATTGACCACCACCTTCTCTCCTCTTCCAGAATCTACTAATTCTGTAGTCATAATAGATGTCTTGCTTCCTGGCTCTATCTCCTTTATCTTCCTTATGTGTGACATCTCTGGCAGCAAAATAATCTTCCAAAAGGCATGCTTCTTCGACAATTCTTCACCGTATGTTCTATTTCTCTTTATCATCCATCTAGGTATCTGTCTATAAACCCATCTAGCTATCCATTGTGCTTTTGTTGCAGACACAGATACCTAAAATATAATACAACAATTGACTTACTATCTCTTGGAAGCTAAAGAAACCTTCTGTCTGATTTTTCTCTTCTGGTTTCCACAGAAATCCCTGCAGAGCCATGGACAGAAGGAAGAGACCCTCCTTCTGTTCCCCTCCCTTGTTTCTGCCCAAAATCATGCCCAGTTTTAGCAAATGAATCATGGACTTAAAACCAGCAGCTTTATATCTCCTGGCTCCAACATGTCTGAATATGTTTGAGAAATGTGTATGTTCAGAAGTGAAAAAAACTGGGAGTTAGAAAGCTTTTCTCTGATTTCTAGAGTTTGCTGGAGAAAAGGAGGGGGAGGGGAGTGCACAGAGACACAAAGAATTTGGGAGAGTATTGTTCAATAGACAACAAGTGTTGATGTGCTCTCTCCTCAGTCTGTAAAGATGTGATCATCAATCTGTGGCACTGGGAGAAAAATATCTCCAGAAAATTATTTTCTTACCTATCAATTACAGTGTGTTATATGTCTTGAGAACTAATTTCAAGGCACAGTTTCACTTAATTTTCTATTATTCAGGTTGGGGATGGAAATAATTTTCACATCGGGCTTAATTAAGCACTTAGAATTTTTGAATCCACAGGAGCTTGTCTAGAGATATTGGTTTATTTCCTGGTATATTTAGAGTTTCCTCTCTTGTGCCAGGTTCTTGTAGCAAGCAAGCAGAAAAAGACACAATCTGTCTTTGTAGAAGTTTTCAAAATCGAGCAATGTTTACCCCAACATATTGATATCTGCCAATCATTTAGGGGCTTTTGCAGAAAGAAGTATGGGGAGTCGGGAGAGAATGGAATCGAAACCTTTTTTTAAAAGTTTTAATTTTAAATAGCATTGGTGACAGTGTAATGCAACCTTAGGCAAATGACTTAGAGCACAGAGTCTTACACAGAGACTGCAGGTTGCCTTCTGTCTATACCTTCCAAATATTTTCCCTTTCAATATCCCTAGGGAATGACCATCCACAAGACTCTGAACTGGGGGATTGGGAGAAGTAGAAACGCAATAACTGAATTCTTCTAAAACATCAGCTATGGGTGGGAGAAGGATTACTATTGACATGCTAAAAGGTCGCTGATGTATAATCTGTGACAGATACAGCCTACAGGAGATAGCATGTCACATACTAGAAATGGAATTGATGGAGAGCAAATTCTTACCAAATATTATAAAAACACTGTCAAAGGACTCTGCAGAACCATAGGACCATGGTCATTCTTTCAATATCCACTGGTTGCAAAAGAGCATAGTGACAAAAAGTTGCTATAAATTCAAAAATATTTTAAATGAATTTGAATTTTATTCATCATAACATGTACTGACACTGGAAAATAATGACAATACATATATGAGTTGGGCTTGCTCTTTATTCTACATATAGATTTTCCTGGGTTTGTACATGGTTTTGAGACTCTGCAATATTTCCCTGGCTCTCCAGGTATCAGACCCACTAGACCACTGTACCAGACCAAAGTTGGACCCAGCCTAAAGGACAGAGATTCAGAGATCCTCAACTGTGGCTAGTGCATGAGGCATGCAGAGTTATGTGCAGCCTATGACTCACAAGAGAAACAAATAGTCTGTGGAGAAGCCCAGTCCTCCTCTGAGAAGGCGCAGAGAGACAGGCCCTTAGCATATCTCAGGAACCAAAAGCCACGGGGAAAACCACAGCTTGCTGCAACTACAGTCACAAGTTAAAGAAGCACTGAGCCTGACAGCTCGGGAAAATGACCCACTTCTTGCTGACTCAGACAAAAAGGCTTCACTTAGGCCTAGGGAAAGTGTCTCTAATAAGGCCATCCGTTAACCATGTCGCCTGAGTCCTTCTCAGCAATTCCTCATTCCCTCCCTTTCCACCTCCCACCCTGAAGCCAGCCATTAAGGCAGCAGGGGCTGAGGAAAATGAAGCTGTTGGGCTCAGTAAATATTACTGAGCTCCATGAGGAAACGCAGTCCCATTATTCAGACTCCTGTGTCCAAGGCACATTTTGATCACATCCATTTAGCAGCGAGGTGAGAGAAGGAAGCAGGTTGGCTGTGCAGCAGCACTCAGCCCTCCCTGCCCTGCTCAGGCAACGTCATCACAGAGAGCAAAAGAAAGAGCTCAGCCACAGTTGTCCAGAGTTTAACCTCGAGCACACAGCACATGAGAAACCACATAGTGAGAAAGCTCAGTGGTCTTAGAATGTAACCTCTGCTCTCTCATCTACTTGATTTGTAACATACAGAGTCACTTACACTTTTAGCAATGATCAATCATGTCTAAAATGGAGTTAAAATTCTCCTTTTGATCATATAAGTTTGTGCATAATAGTCATAAGATAAAAGAAGATGCTCATTTTGGAGAAATGACTTACTCTTTCAGGTCATCTGTGTCTGTCTTAACAGAAAACAAAAAATAAAAATAAATAAAATAAATAATATATTTTAATACCTGGTTATTCACCTAATGTCTGAGAAACTTATTGCACTCTAAAATGATAAAAGTTATCATATTGAGTACATTTTTTCATCCAATTTAGGGAACTGAGATGACATCTTTAATATTTGGAAATTAAAGGAAAAACCTTGATATCACCTATAACCAGAATTATTTCAGTTTAAATATGTCTATTGAGATGAAAATCCAAGATTAGAAATATGCAATAAAAAGCTACATCCATATGCCTAAGACCTAAAGTACTTCATCAGGGCTGAAAGATAGACCATCAAATTACTTATAGGCCGCAGCTAAAATATGACCCTCTGACAGCCAAACTGATTGTTGATGACAACTGACACTGAACTCAGGGAAAAGATGAACTCAATCCTCTGTAGCTGAGGTCCAAAAAATGAACAGAAACAAGTAGAATAAAATCAACAACGGACACTGAGAATACACACTTCTAATCCAGTGAAGCAGGCCGGGGGAGATGGTAGAAGACTGCGGCAGTACCATTTTTGAACGTTCATTTACCCTAGAAAGAGGTATATTGTCCACTAAATTCCAGAACTATCCCTTTTTTTCAAAACAGTTTCTTGAGAAAGCTGTCCACCCTGAAAGGAGTGGGAGGTATTTTCAATAACGGTCTGAGATTTATGCATTTCATTGTGAGTCACTGGAGATATAACTGGGCCCCATTCCTCATACATATATTCATAAAAAAAAAAGCATTTCTGCCAAACCCTGAAATTAAGGCTTCAGAAGGTGAATGAAAAACATCAGAATAAAAGTATAAAATTATGATTTTAGAAATTATACAAATAGATAGCAAGCAAGATATTTCCTTGACACAAATCTAACTGGCAATTTGATCTTAATTGGTGGTTTTTCCCTCCTCCCCAGTGAATGGCCATCCTTCAGAAAAATGGTAGATTGCAGCTGTATGGACATGGTGAAAATTCACCCACATTTCCGTCACTCAGAAAACCTCTGCTGGACAGGGATAGGTAGATACTCTAGATCAGGTCTCTTCTTTGTAACAGACACCGCTCAAGGGCTCCAAATACTAAATCAATAGTCATTTACTGTAGAGACCATGGCAATCTCTCAAGAAGGAGGAAGGTGTTCTGAAATGAAGGCATGGATAATTGTTATCCAATAATGCAACAGAAAAGGTCCACCTGTTATGGTAATCACCAGTGGCATTCTAAATAATGTGTTCGGTTTATTTATTGCAGCACATTTTCAGAAAATGTTGCTTTCCAAATAAGCATGCTTAGGGTAGCCCCAGGCAGAATTGTAGATAAGCAACTTTTTAAAAACATTTTTCCCCATGACTCTCTAACCCTCTGTAAATATGCTCATTTTTACCTGCTCCTTCTACTCTCTAGTTCTCAGACTTTTTCTTAGTTCCTAAAATAATTTTTTTTTCCTAAAATAATTTTTCCAACAATTATTTATAACAGCAATCACCCTATAAACTCCTCACCCAATCACCTCCATTCTAATAACTTTCTGAAACAGGAAAGACAGCATATCAATGCTTAATACAGTGCCTCACACATAGAAGGTACTCTATAACTTTTTGTAGGCTGATGAATAAATACCTCTCACTAAAAATATGAATAGGATTTGATTTAGTCTAAATAATTATGGTGTTTTACTGTACCTGCTTTGCTAAAACATATTAGCCATTTAAACTTACAGGTCTGTTTTCTTTTTAAACTATTCTTATAATAATGCCTTTTGTGCATGGAGCACAGTAGGAGATCAATAACTAGTGGCGGAATAAAAAGAATATCTGGATGATTGATGGACAGCTGATATCACTGTAGGGTAAAAGCTGACATTATAGTAGCAAGGATCTCCCAACATTCCCATTAGGATATACAAGATGGGTAGGTCTAGACTACAAGTTAGTGGTACATGTTTCTTGCCAGCCTATCAAATAAATGTGCACTTTCTTTAAATCAGAAAACCCAGAATTCTAAACTATTTTGACATTTGCTATCAATGATTCTAAGTTTTAAATGACATGTATCTTGGGTATGTTTTTGCTTTTGTTTTTCATGAACTTTGGAATTAAAGTGAGCCTGTGAACACTGAAAAATGAAACAACTAGAGGGACCTACTCAATCTCACCCAAATGCCTGGCTTCATCTCGAAAGAGGGTAAATAGTAACAGAAATGTCAAGTTGTCTTTGACTTGAATTAAGCAAACTACCATAGAAGATATTTGGGAGAAATAAAGATTTTGAGAAAATTGCCATATGTCATTAAAGTTTAGAAAAGATGTGCATCATTTTGCTTATTTCAAATTCCAAACATTAAAGAAGCAGAGTTTAAAAGTATTGGCTAACCTGGCACCAAAGAATAGAATATGTGGGTATGAATTCACAAATTTTGGCATGTAGGCACAATATAAGTAATTACAAATGGATTTTTTTTTTTTTTTTGGTTTGTAATTCAGTGTCCCTTATGTCTGAGATGGAAACAAATAAAACTAGAAAAAAAAATGCTATTTTTACTTTCCTTGAATTTGAAGAGCACTGAATTATTCCACACTGGTAAAAACTGTGTCAACAGATATTCAGCAACATCTCAGTGATTCAGGGCATCTTCATGATCTGAACATGGCCCAGAGTAAGTGCTTGTGAAGTGTACAGAGAGGTTAATCAAAAATGCTACAGTCACTAACCCTGCGAGCAAATAATCTGTACGTGCAGATTGGTATAGGCATACTCAGAGCACAACAGATTTAACAACTGGATGCACAGAACAATCTTTTACATGGTGTGTGATATTTGGGTTGTTATCCCTTATATCATTGTGAAAAGCAAGTGTGAACTGATGGAAGTGTTAAAACAGCCAAAGAAATTTCAGGGATGGCATCACTTACATGACAGAGCTGGGGTAATACCTATGAAGGAGTGCGATAAGGAGTCAGAGCAGATATAAAACCTCCCAAGAATAATTATAAAGAGGTCATAAATGATTTTTACCTTACCCAATGTGACATGGTTAATAATATGTGTAACCTTTCGTTGGCTGTGCCAGCTGACTTGATCTGCATATCTGGTAGGATATTCTATGCAGTTCAACAAAGATATGGAGTTACTGCTAGATGCCACATCTTGAAGACTAAAGGACCAATAAGAAACAACCTCTGCCCTTAAAAAAGCAAGAGTTAATTGGGGTTAAGGGGTGGAGGGAGCAGACAGGTAAAAGATTTCATCCAATATACTTATAATCATAGAAAGTCACAAGATGCAGCAGTATTTAGAGGAACGAATATGTCATTATGTGGGGCTTGGGGTTGAAAAGGAAGTTCACAATCAGGAAGGCTTCTGTTAGTAAGTAAAAGCCAGATGGGCTTTCAGAAATGAAGATGAAGATGTTCCAGTCAAAGAAAACTGCAGGGACAATGCTATGTAACAACATGGTGTATGGGTAAACAAGTGAGCCAGATCTGCCAAAGTTTCAAGTTGAGGGGTGAGTGTAAGGGTGAGGGTGGGGAGCTGTGGGACAGGAAACTGAGCAGGGAGGCATGGGCCCACATGACACGCATGTATCCATCTGAAGTGAAGACACATCAAAGGCTTGTAAGCAGGTGACTGTACATTTTAGAAAGATTTCTCCCGCATCAGTTAGCAGAAATGAATTTTGGTGTGAGTCTGGGACATGCAGAACATCAGGGATCCTATCATAATAGCCATGGTGAATGCTGATGAGGACCTAAAAACTAAGGCGATGGTGTTGATGGTACTGAAAGTGGATACACATGCGATGCTGAAGTACCATGGGAAGAAGTGGATGTCACTTCTAGGATGTCACTGGTGAGGAACATGGAGAATGGAAAGAGCAAAGTGACACTTTTCTGCTTTTGAATGATTCCTTCATGAAAGAGGGGTAGGAAAGTTACAAGATGAGTTACAAAATCCAGGATGAAGAGGGAGAGAAGTCAAAGTACTCTACTTAAGGGGGTTTTAGGACTTCAAGATGGTACCAGATATCTAGTGCTAATCTGATGTAATAGATATGCCTTTTAAAGAAAGATCACAGAAAGGGTGGCTTCCTTTGTTTAAGGACATTGCTCCAATGTCCTTCCCTATTCCTATGTAGGACCAAAGAATTACAGATGGTGATGCAGCCTATACTATAGTCCCCTCATAATATATTCCATTTATAGTTCATAGCATTCACTGCAAAACAGACCGATTTCATTTCAGGACAAGCACATTTTAGACAAATGGGTCAATAAAAAGGAACAGAAAAGAGGTGATACCAAGAGGACAGCCATAAACCTTGCATGGTTCTAAAATCTAGGATCACAGCATTGTATGCTTTACTCTATCCCAGCTCATTTCATCCTGAATAAAGAAGTTCTGGGAACCCCCAAAGTCTGGGCCAAGATGCCCTTGAATCAAAAAGAATCTGGCAAACACAAATTACCACCTCTAGTCTCATTTCCCATTTACATTGTAATTCGTCATCTCTTTCAGGTTAAAATAAATTATGGGCCAGCTCACAAGGAGGAAAAATAGAGAAATAGAGAGATAGAGAGAGAGAGAAATAACATTGATATGAAAGTGAAAACATCAAAATGCAATGAAAACAAAAGCTTCCTAATTTCTCAAAAAATTATTCATCACAATTCTGTATATATTTTCAAAGTGCTCTCATAAATATGCACATTTCTAAGCTTCCATATGAGGCTATTAACTCCTTCAGAATAAAGTTTATTATTTATTTATTTACTCATTCATTCATTTGTTCATTTATTCAACAAACATTTATTGAAAGCCTATTACGTGCCAGGAACTGCGCTAGACCCTCAATAAACAACGTATGTGAAAGCAGGTACAATCCTTGTCCTCAAAAGAGTCTAACGTGTGTCGGGGGAAGAGGCTGGGAGGAAAGGGGAAGAAAAGGGATAAATGAAAGGATTATCCTTATATAGAAGGTAGCACACCCTTCCTACCCCCCATTGTAACAGGAGTTGGGGGAAATGAAAGTGTAGTCTGATAGTCAGATAGATTTTAAAGTCAGGAAGTGGAAAATGTTTCTGTAAAATTCTGCAAGGGAAAGTCATTTACTGAAAGAGTTGGGGAGGGCAGGGTCAGAATCTTTTATTCATGTCTGTATTCTTGGCAACAGGTAACACAATTCTTAGCACATATTTAGTGCTCCTGAAATGTTGATTACATAGATGGTTTTTAATGAGAAGGAAGGAATGATGACTAGAACAAAGGATTTTGTTGCACTTGTACTTAGAGGGCCTGGTGCTGGTAAAAAGTTAATGAGAGCTTCAGAAGTGTTAGATTTGTAATCTGGGAGTCAAATTTGTAATCTAGGGCTTAGTGGTAGAAATGTCCTGAAAATTTTGCTGCTCAGACTTCATAGCTGCAGGAAAAAGAGTTGAGTTTGAAAAGAGAACTAGAAAACAAAAGTCGTAATACACGATAATAGGATCACTGTTTTCTGCACATCTCTTGTTCTATTTTCTGAAAGCAGGCACATTTTGAGTGAAAACAGGTTTTATGTCCCAGCAATAAAGAGGTATAACTATAAAAATATATGTCATATCAGCAGGCATGTCTCTAAATAGAATGTTTTACCAAGTTTCCCAAGAGGTGTTTGAGGCCCTTTAAATTATAGGGTATATGAGCTTCCCTGCAGGGCAGCCTCTGAACTACAACTCATTGTCAATCTAAAGCAGGAGTGGGAATGAACCTTTCTACAACGAAGGGTGTGTGTTCTTTGCTCAGCATATCTAGGTTTCTCACTTAAAATGGATGCCATCACCAAGCAAGAAAATAGATGTACAATCAGTATGGTCAAGTGAAGCATGAGCATTTTAATTGCATTCATTTAGGGGAAAAAAAAATTCATATCTTAACCTAAACCTTCACATTTTTCTCTGCCAAGTTTGACTTAGGGCAAAGCAATCAAAAACTGCCAGCACTCACTAGCGGTTCATAAGTAGAGCAATGTAATAAGTAATTCAGAAGAACAGATAATCCAAAGATCACCTCTATTTGGGTTTATAATAACATTTTCAGCTGATTTACTTTCTTAATTATATTTTTGTTAGTTAATATTAAAACTAATTTTCAATCCTTCGGGATACTGAGTAGTAGAGGCCTAGAAATATCCGGACCTTCATAAGGCACCAACCTGGGTTGATCAATAGGCTGGGGATAATTCCCAAAGCGAATAATCCAAAACAGAGTATGTTTAGTATTTGCTCTCATGCTTGGTTACAGAACCAAGGAAATATCACAGGACTTTCTCCTTTAGATTGGTCCTGTGAAGGAAGTCCTGATTCACAAAAACATTCATGCACTGTTATTCTAAATAGTAAAAACTTGGAGACAATTTGATGTCCAATGATAAAAGACTAGTTAAAAAAATTATAATACATCAATAAAATGGGTTTTTGTACTATTCAAATAGAACGTATAGAGAATTTTAATGATGTGGGAAACGGCTTACGATATACCATAAAAAGAAAAAAAAATCAGGTTATAAAATTAACTATACAGTAATATCACCACTGAGTGGTTCAGAACACAACTGCTGGAATCTGACTCTGTACATTTGAATCCTGTTTGTGTTAGTTATGAGATATTTGACCTAGAGTAAACTTTTCTGAGCCTCGGGTTCTCTACATGTAAAATTCACACCAAACAGTGCCTATCTCATAGTGCTATTATGAGAATGAAGAGACATTTAATGTATTCATAAAATGCCTGGAACTTAGAAAAGCACAATAAATGTTACTAATTTTATTTGTTTTAAATCAACATAACTTTGCTCATGCTGTTTCTTCTACCTAGATACCCTTTGTCCCCTTTTAAAATGTACCTAATAGCTCCTACTTTTCTTCAAAGGTCCAGTTCACTTGTCACCTATAAAGATTTTTCTCATGACCACCTCCCACTAGACAAAATTAATCACCTCTTCCTTTTTGTTGTTACAGCATTTTCTTATAGACTCTTTCCTAGCACCTATACCATAATATGTTAATTAATGTGTATCTCTTTCCCCGTAAGAATGTGGACCTTCAAGAACAGGGAGTATGTCTTGTTCCTCTCTATCCTCACAGCCTAGCAAGTGTAGCATACAGTAAGTGCTCAATCCACATTAGATTAATGAACAAATGAAGCAAGCTAAATTCTATGAGTGAAACATCTAGAAAGGAAAGATGAAACACTGTCTTTCCTTGTAACTTTCAAAGGCTCAGGTGTACTTCTCTGGCCTTGAGGAAGAATACTTTCAGTCTGTATTTTATGACTCCAAATCCTCAAAATTTCTATTTTCTTTTTATTGTTGCCTTTCCTAAAACATAGTACTCATCCTGATAGCAGAAGTAGGGTGGCATAAAAGAAAAAAAAAATACATGAATTTAGGAGAAAAAAGCCCAGGTTCCACTGCTGACACCACTATGACCTTGAACAAGAAACTTAACCTTTTTGAACATGTAAAATGGGGATGAAAACACTATTTCACAGGGTTATTTGAAGTATCAAATTAGAGAATTCATTGGAGAGCATTTCGGAAAAGCAATATACAAATAAATACAAGATATCATCACTAGTTCTTTTGCTGAAGCTTTGCTCATTTAGAAGCTCACATTTAATAACAAACATTTTACACATTTCAGTAGCCTGTACAATTCTTTGACAAGATTAAGGACAACCATTCTGTATTTGCCTTTACCTCATTTTACAGAGAAGTTGTTGGAAAGATGGAAAGGTTTAAAATTGTTAAATAGAGCTCCTATGGAGCACTCTGAAATGTGGAATGCAATTCACATTAATATGTAAACATACAAGCAATCTTTGTTCTATTTATAAAGCATCAATTAGCAATTACATTGAAATACCCACATAATTCTGATTTCATTGACAGTGTCCTTCTACCATTTCACAGACAAACTGAGGCACAACTAGGTTAAGTATGTTATTGCAGATTACCAGGTATAATCTGGTAAAAGAATTGGGAATGACTTTGTAACCCAGAGCCACCAAACAACTTGCTGTGATAACAGAAATGTTTGATAATCTGCAGTGGTTACGTAGTAACCATTAGCCGTGTATGTCTTTTTAGCACTTGAAATGTGGTTGTGAGACTGAAGAGCTTAATTTTTAATTTAATTTCATTTTAATTAATTTAACTTTAAATCACTACATTTGGCTAGTGACTACTTACTATATTAAACAGTGCCATCTAACTACTCACTGCATTTAGCACCAGGATCCCCCTTCCACATACGATCCAACTATAACTTTGTTTTTCCTCCTTAGTCAAATTAATACTTTAAAAAATGATCATTTATGATTTTATAATGTGAAAGAAGACTCCCACGCAGACTTTCTGCGTGGCCAGTGTCTTTTCTCCTTGGGAAGAACATATGATCAGAGGTTGGTTTAGGGGGCATAGAAACAGAACAAGGAAGGTGACTGGATAATTCACATTTAATGGCATCTGGTTGCAATGACTTGGCCAAAGGGATGAACTGGTGCTACTGCTAGAATATCTGGTCCACCAGCCAAGACTTTCCTTGTATATTGCTCTGGCAGGCTTTGCTGCCCTTGCTCTGGTGGCTCTCTTTTCCCTGGTCAACCCCTCTTCTGATTGGCATGTGCATCTTCCTCCTTTTCTTCAAACTCACAGCTGGCAGAGAGAAAAGTTTGTCTCATCTCTTTGGATTTCCTTCCCCATAACTCTCAGTTCAATGTACACACATCCCATTTTATCAGCTAGAGAAATGCTAGGAAGTCACAGAAGGGAAAGAATATTTATTTTAACCCTTCTGATAAGGAAAGAACTCAACCTGTCTGGAGGAACAGCCGTTCCTTCTTTTCCTTCAGACGTACCGTCAAGAGCATCTTAAGGTCAGACTGTAAATCATGTAAAGTATCTTTATCTTTGCAAGGCAGTTTTTCGCCTATATTATAATCAAGGACAAGGGAAGTCACAAAATTCTGGCAATGCAAGACTTTGCAACAGCAGGTGGGCGTAAAACTTTTCGGTACTGAAACTGGCTACTGAAAGTGCTCCTGCAGCACTAATCTATGTTCTGGGAGGGACTCATTCTCAGTCAAGATGAGGTCCTTGGCTTCTCAATTTGGTATATGGGTGATTGTGGCATTCATTAAAATGACGAGCTGACAGAGTGAGACACTGGCAACCTTTACCCACTATCAGCTGTCCAGTCCTGAAATGCTCTGGACAATTTAGATCCTCTAGGTTTTCTGTATATATAGCTTTTCAAATGCAAGCCTCAAGTCTGCCCAGCAAGATTTCCAGTTACTCCAGAGCTCTTCTTCAGAAGTGTGGTCCCATATTTACTGAATTATGAGGAAGTTTTCCAATTAAAGAAAAATACCTCAGGACATTGAGTAGCTAATGGACAATGGCCAAAGATCCTAAATTCATGAATTTTCACAATATTGAGGTCACTTAGTCCAACTCCCTCATTACATACATGGGGAGATTTAGATCCAGAGAGGTGAAGTGATTTAACCAAGAATATAAAAATGGTGTCTAAGCAAAATGTTGACAGTTATAACTTAAAATGATTATGATGACAATGGTGATAATAATGACAATAAGTTGTTTTTCTTTTCATGGATATGGTAACTAGCTTTCTAGAATGAGTTACCTGAAAGCTTAGAATGTCAAATTATTGAGTTTCTTGTTGCAGTTTGGAAATCTGTATTTTTGATAAATTCCCCAAGAGATTCTGGTGCATCATTTGAGAATCATTGTTCAGAATACTTATTAGTGTTTGCAGAGAATTAAAGTGATTTATATGTTTGGCTTTTCATCCACTGGATTTTACAGTCGAGGACAAGGTTTAACTTTTCTTCCTTTCCTTCTTTCTTTCTTTCTTTCCTTCCTTTTCTCTCTCTCTCTCTCTCTCTCTCTCTCTCTCTCTCTCTCTCTCTCTCTCTCTCTCTCTCTCTCTCTCATATTGTTTAGGTTTCATCCCTATTCTTTGCACAGTCATCTGTAGAAGGGTTTAGAACAAAATAGCTAGGCACATTTTAGTTTGAATTCTGGCCCTGCCACTACTAGCTGCATGGCCTGGAGCAAACTGCAAAACTTCTGTGAGCCTTATTGCTCATAAAATTGTATATACTTCAAAGGGTTGTTGTAATATAGAAATAAGGCGATCTACCAATAAGGCAGCCCAAAACACTATGAGACCAGTAGTTGCAGTGGTAGAGACAGCAGTATTAGTGACAACAGTAGCAGAGATAGTAATAGTAGCCCTTGCTCAATAAACACCTTTGATTTAACTAAGGAAGACACTAAAACAATTTGTTAAGCAATCTATTGTAATAATCTAGAAGAAATAAGGCCCTGAGCAACAATGAATGTCTACATGAGGAAAAAATGGTGCCAAGTCAATTTTCATCTCAGATAGAGTGGCAAGCCATGCAGAAAAGAGGTAAGCAATAGACACAATCTATCAATTAATAATGTTTTGATCCAGTTCTGTATTAGTCCATTTCTGTTGCTTATAACAAAATACCTGAAACTGGGTGATTTATCAAGAAAATAATATTTATTGCTTACAGTTTCTGAGGCTAGGAAGTCCAAAGTTCAGGGAACACAGCTGGTGAAGGTCTTGGTGGTGGCAACAGTGACCGCAGGGTATCACAATGTGAAAATGGTGGAGCAGAGACAGCAGAGAGAGAGAGACAGAGAGAGAAAGAGGGAGAGAGAAAGACAGACTCCCTTCTTTTGAAGCACTCAGAACCATGCCCCTGACCACCATTTTTAATCCATTCGCTACTGCAAGGTCCTAAAATACCTCTTCAAGACTCCACCTTTCAATTACCATAATAGGATTTCCCACCCTCTTAACAGTCACAGTGGGGACCAAGTTTCTAATACATAAAACTTGGGGGACACAATTCAAGCTTCAGTGAGCTTTGGGGGACATAATTCAATCCAGTACAAGTTCTATTTGGCATTCTTATCAATAAGCTAGAAAAAGATAGTATAGAATAATCAGAAAAACCTTTTGCTTCACCCTAAAACTGTCTGTACATCCACATTTTCCTCTCTTCATCCTAAAGGGAAAAAAAAGCCACTACTGTTGATCATAAAGGACGTGTTTATGTGGAGGTTGGGTGCAGATGGCAGTGAAGCAGGTGAATCAGGCAAAATAGTCTCCTTAGAAGTGTTGGCTCAGCAGCCCTGATTGTCTCTGGACTTCTCTTTGACCTCTCTAGCGACTATCACATGCAATCTGAGTGAAAATGAGCTAAGATGCAGTCTGGGCACCCTTGTCAGAGTCAGCCACTGTGCTGACTGTTGGGGCTATAGTCACCTCCTTCTCTTTTCTCCTTTTCCACTCTGAGTTCTTCACTTTCCCCCTTTTCCTTGCGTTTTTAAAAAACTTAACACATTTAATTTTTCCTTTTCTATGTTTCTCCTCCATTATCTATGCCTTTAACCTATTCACAATGCTCTCGAGCTTTTCTTAGGTTCACTGAGTACACAGGGCTTAGCAGCTATTGCTCCTCCTCTCAAGAAGGCATGTGGGCAGCTGGACTCATACATGCACCAGAGGATGCCTCTCCGGAAACTAAAGTCTTTTGGAGATGTAAAGGAAGCTATGACAATCCAGCAATAAAAGAATAGTAAGGTTTTTATTCAAACAATTTTTAAAAATTCCAATTATGTGTCTGTGCAGGTGCATGTGTGTGTGTATGTCTTGGTCTGTAGACATACATCTTACTCACAGAATGCACACATTCCACTCATGACATTGCTCTCCAAGAAAATTTTTGTCTAGAATGTCATTTCTCACCTTATTTTAATGTTTGTGGTATTAGTCAATATTAAGGACTTGGTAACAAACATACACATCCTGAGCTCTTCGGAAGAAAAACATGTTCTGGTGAGGACTCCACAGTAAAAAAAAAAACACCTTCATGGGTATTTTTTTTTTTTTCTGACAGAGTCAGATGCAGTCCTAACCACCTGCTTTCCTCAACCCATGGAAGCCTGGTCATGGGGACAACATATTACTCCATGACTTTCTAACTTGTCCTTCAATTAATCACTATAGCTTTGTAACTCTCAGCAGTACTCTGCTGCAGTCACATGAAACAAAATGTGCCCTTCTGCTGATGAAACTTTGCTGTCTGGAGATATTTTAGCCTGCTGTCTGGATAATTACATGTGTAGCTCACATTAGCAATACAGAATGACTTGAGACGGGTGCACCCAGCACAGCCATATGGGGCCATGTGATGTTCCCTTGCCATCATCGGTCACTGAAGTGGCAGCTGCAATAACCCTCACCCTGTTCTGCCCTCTCAGTAATCATCTGGTGCTGCCCATGTTTTTCGTCTTTCAAGTGAGGGCAAGCACCTTCTGGCCCATAGGGGACTGGGCACAGACTGAAACAGAATGTCATGTGCCTTAGAAAAGTCAAGGTTGGTTCACAGGCCTCTTAGGGCAAAGAAGGGTAAAAAAAAGAAAAGAAAACTAGCATTTATGAAAAACTTAGACTGGACCGGGTCTTGAGCTAAGCAAGACACTCAACATTCACAAGTGTCGTATTACTTAATTTGCACAGTAACCCAGTAAAGGAGGTTTCACAGTTGCTATTTTACAGGTAAATAAATAAATAAATAAATAAATAAATAAATAAGGTGCAGAGAAATTAGGGTAATTGCTTAAGGTCACTTAGCTAGTTTGTAGCTGACTTAGGGGTAGAGATCAGGTTTCCTACTTTCTGATCCAAAGTACAAGTCAATGTATTTAAGAGCTCGGGCTCTGGAATTAGATCAAGTTCAAATCCTGGCTGAAACAACTACTAATTACACAGCTGGCTATCTTCTGTGTACATCAGTTTCCCATGTGTAAAATGGGATTCATAATAGTACCAACTTCACAGAATTATGAATGTGAATAAATTATCCATATAAAATCCTAAGCACAGTGCCTGGAACATGGTAAAGATTTCAAAAAACTTCCATTCTGCAAAATGTGAAATCAGTCAGCCTTAATAAAAGGAAAACAAAATTCACAATGGTGTCTGAGGAAACTGGCTGTGGCAGAATATAGATATGGGTTTAACTGGTAAAGACAGATAAGGTAAGTTCCAGGAGCCATTTTTTACTCAGAGCTTCCTTGCATGGTTCTGGAAGCCCTTTGGGGTTGCTGTACTGAGTGCTTAGCTGGACCATTAGTACTGCTGTTTTTAGAGCTGTCCATGTTTATATAAAACTGAACTTATCCAAAAATACCATATAGGAAGCCCAAGAATGAATAATTTTTCTCTTAAAAAAGGAAGACCCTTACAATTCCCATAATCAGAAAGCAATTTCAATTTGTTTGTTTGTTTGTTTAATCTAATAAACAATGAAGATATTTAAGCAATATAAAGTGGATAAAAACATCATTGGCCCTTAAATAGAATGAACCTCAATTTCAAACTAGAATGTCCCTTGAGTTTGGTATATCACCACAATTATCCAGTTTTCTCCTCAATACTGCACTACAAGGATTATTAGCCACCAGCTAAAATGAATGACTTTCAATCTCACTAAACACGCTTCCAGCCTTTCTAGCCTCATATTTTACTCATTCCACTCCCTCCATCTGTACTGATCTTACCTGTACCCTAATTCCTATCTATCAAATTCTACCTACCAAGCCTCCACGATTCACTCAGAGGCCTACTCCTTCCTGAAGACTATTTAAGGGATCAAAAATTTTCCCAGATGTAAGAGGCTCTGTCTCATCTACATCATCTTTATCCAAAGTCCTCTGATTTTGTACTCATTCTAGATATCCTCTTAATTGAGACCTGCCGCATGCAGCACAATTTCTTAAAAAGAGAGGGAAGGGAAATCCATGTATCTGTGTTGGAAACAGGGACAGAATCAAATAAAAGAAAATAGCTGTTAAACACTTCAGTCAGTCAATTTAGTATCTGTTATATGACAAGCACCATAGACAGTTCTCCACTGGTTACAGGAAAAATAAAATACAGCAGCTCTGTCTTAAGGAATTTATGCTTTAAGAAATAAGACATATACAGAGAGAATAGTTATTTACAAATATAAATATAAAATAGCATCTAACATTTTACTGAGTGTTTGCTATGTTTCAAGGACTGTTCTAAGTGATAAAGTGTTATCTTTATCTATCATCCATCTACCTCCTATCCATCTTCTCATTTGATCCTCTCAATAACAATAGGAGGTGAATACTATTATTATCTCCATTTTACTGAGAAGAAAATAGAAGCGTGGTGCCATCACTCAATTGATAAGTGATGGAACACTGACTCTAGAATTCATGTCCCGGATGTGCTGTCTTTGGTATACGACATAGCTAAATTTTGGAATTCCAACTACATGTTCAGAAACTAATGGCATTCAGAAGGGAAAAAAGTCAGTGCATTCAAATAAGAATCCAAGCCTTAAGAAAGAGGGAGATTAAACAAAAAGTACAGTTTGAACATTAGAGGAGAGCAAATATGATATCTGAGATAGAAGAAAAAAATTTCAACAAAGTCACAGAGGTGAGAAGAGCTATGATTTCTGTTAAGGGACCTGTGAGAAATAAGGACCAAGAGATGAAAAAGGACATTAGATGCAGGGCCTTGACCGCATGTTGAAGTGTTGAGATGTGATATCTCAAATAATTGGGAACTATCATAGGTTCTAGTGAAGTAGCAGGATGCTTAATTACAGTTACTGATCATTAGGAATTACAGTCAGTGGGATTTTACATTGTATCACAGAGCCCTGTGTTCTCTATAAGGTTCTATTCTTGGTATGCTTTTTAGGTTGTTTTAGGAATTATTTATTATTCCTCAAAGTGCCTTCCATGCCTAGCAAAGTGCCTGGCAAATGAGCCTAAATGGTTGCTGAATGGATGGAAATACAAAATTAAAGTTGGAAAAAAATAGGATAGGGCAGTGTAGAAAGGCAAGGAAAATAAGTTTGCTTAAAAATGAGTTGGTAAGTATAGGAGTTAATGCCAAAATGAAGTAGAAGCTGATGAAAGCTGAGAAGAGGTCATTCAATTTGGCCAGAGGGATGTTTGGGTGATTTTCAAGAGTACAATTCTAGTGATATGAAGAGAGCCCAGTGTAGTCTGCATGATATTAAGGGTGAAACTGAAGGCAGTAGATATAGTCCATGATTTTTATTTTTAATTAGTAGCAGGAAAAGAGGTTTGTAAGTGAGCAATTGGATCAAGAATCCATTTATTTTAAGAGGCCAGAAGTATCCTCATTTAACCTGTTGTTGCAAGTGTCTTCTGTAAGATCTGTAATAAAACACTCACCCCTATTTCTGATCACGGTAAAGTGCGTGCAGTCCGTTAAGTCCCTTGGATAACCTACCTTAATCAAAACTTGGGGTTTTAGTGATAGATTTATGAACCAGGACACTGAGAAATTAAATTATGCATCTAAAGATTTCATGGCAAGTCATGGATAGATGTAGAAGCTAGTGCTCCATTTGGTTTCCACACCAGGAGAAGAAAGGGGCTGGGTACAACCATCCCTGAGGTTTTTCCTCCCTCGGTGTCTGTCTGCTCACTACTGTTCTTTACCCAGCAAGCCTCTAGCATCTCCCAAGCCAACTGCCAGACTGACCTTTACAAATGAGCCTCAGTTGTCTATTTACCTCCAAGAGACGATTCTATCATTCCACGATTATAATTTTAACTCATTTAAAATTACAAGAAAATTTACAAAAGTAATTAAACATAATGCAGTTCACATTCAATGTACACATCTAACTAACACCAACACGCACATAAAGGCAAATTTATGAAAACAAAAATCGATGCACTATATTATATTTGGATACTCTAAGAAAGTCTACTTTAAATATTTTCTCTGAAAGGAGAGCATTTTGGATGATAAAGATAATTAAATGCTGTAAGAGTAGTGATCCGTTTGACAGAGTATTAAAATTATGAACGATTTCCAATAGAAACATGAACTCCCAACCTTTATTCTACGAGGCTGACACTGTATCCCCGAGAAGCAGGAGTGGAGGATGGGGAAACTAAAAGGAGTAGAAGGCCAAGTTCCAGAGGATCAACATTTTACATCCTAAGCTAGTTATAGTTCCTTTGCTGAAAAAAGTAGTGTTGTATAAACCAGGTGATGAGAGGTGGGGAAAAGGGAGTTTGGGAAATAATGCAGACAGTAATTTGTAAACTGAATTCATGGATGATAGACCATTTTTCTTTAAACAGTGGTATTCATTTAATGCCACAGGAATACACTTGTTTTACAGAAAAGTCATATGCAAATTAGACTTTATTTACTATGCTTCCTTTCCTATATAAAAAAGTGAACAGATTAAAGAATGAGTTTTTCCTGCAGTTTGGGTGTACATATTCCTAGTTGCAAGCAGTATTTTTTCAGCCATGCTGGAATGATTAGTTTCATTGTCAGGTATCACTCCAGATTCCCCACTCAGTAGTATCTTGTATGGAGATGGTTGTGGGATTTCTTTTTCTATTCTATACCTTAAATCAGCACCATCTCCATTCATACTGCATATGGAAATCCAACCATACCAGTGTGGGTAGCACTTGGAGGGGCTTTTATCCACCTCGTCAGTTCATGAAACACAAATGTTAATAAATAAAAAAAAAAAATCAAAAAATCAATTTTCTCATTTAAATAAATATATTGAAAAGGATATTAGCTGGAGAGTGTGTACATGAGAAAGAAAAGGGATATGTGTTAAATTCCTCATCTCCCTCTGGATCTGCACCCCTCTAAAGGTCAGCTCACTAGCCTCAGGTTTAATTCCCTTTCTTGCTGCTACTGTTCAGAGGTAAATGCTTGCTTTTTATTAAAAATCAAAAGCACAGGCGCTTGTAATCCTCTAGACTCAAAGTTGTTTTTTTTTTTCTTAATAAAAATGGAAAGTTTAGCTCAAAGCAATAGCAGCTAAAATTAGAGTGAAATCAGCAGCTGCTCCCCAGGGAAGATGGAAAACCAAACGGTTTGTTTTTCCTTTGACTACAATTTATGCTTCCCTTCTTTAAATTTGGAAGACTTTCCAAACATTTGCATATGTCGGCAAAACAATATGTTATGTGTGTAACCCTCCAACCCCTACTCCCCCTAAATGATGTCAGACACCATCCTTTCAGGTAAATGCACAAGAAAACTGCTACTGCATTTCTAGTGTCACAGCCCTTGGAAATAATGGCAGTAATTCATTAGTGAGACATTAACCTGTACCACCAGTTAAACCTTCCTGCATTTCTCCCTTTGTACAGTTGTCAGTACACATAACAACTGGCACACATCAGAAGCATTGGATTATCTTAGGGTTCTGTGCCATAAAGCTGGTTGTACTGCTCACCAATCATGGTCAGAATGGGTCAGGAACTAAATATTGAGACAAAGTTTAAATGTTATTTATTCTCATTTTCACCTGCTTCTTTTCACCCCATTTTCTGCTTTATTCATTCACTGTCATTTTGGCTTACTTAATGATAATATCCAATTTTTTTCTCCTCACCATTTATACCCCAAACCCCACCCTTATCATAGTGGCAGCACCAGTGCACTAAGTGGCACATCATAAGCAAGCAGTGATTCTCAGCATTTTTTCCTTTATCCGCCTTCAGCTTTCTCTTCCTGCCTTTGGGATCATTGTGAACGCTTGTGAGTGTTTGTCTTCCTATATGCTTTCATGCAAGAACATCCTGCCCCAAACCTGCCCCCTACCCCTTTTAAGGACCTCTTTGTGAAGGTGACTTTGAATAGAAGACATTAAAAAAGAAAATCCTTCTCTCTATTTATATGAGCAGAGCAGGTTTGGTCACTGTGACTACATAAACAATAGTCATGAACATTATTGGAGATTCACCTTTACTGGGTGCTTTCTATCTTCCAAGTACCATGTTAGGGGCCTTCCAGGCTCTTTCTTAACGAACCTCACAACATCTAGGAAGAAGGTACTATTGTTTTACCACTGCGGAAACTGAGCTGAGAGGAATTGATTGTCCAAGATCATGTAGCTAGTAAGTGATAGAACCTGGTTTCAAGTTTAAGTACTTTGATTTTCATTCTTTTCTATAAGTGCTAATGTTTCAGAACTCCTCTCTGATACACACACTCACACACAACACACAACACACACACTCATTCTTAGGATCAGGAGAGAAGAACAAATAGCTTTCAGACCTCTCTTCCTCATCTAAACTCAATCAATTGGGTATAGTAAGGGCTTGTGGTGAGAGAGGGTTCAGATTTTTGAGTCTGATCCCAATTATTTTTAATGTACTTCTCTGCTCTGAAGCCTGAGTCATACTTAACAGTTGTTCCCCCAAATGTATTCATTTTATATGTGGTTGAGTGATGTTCAATTACAGTGTGAAATAATGGCACTAGAAAATAATTTGAGGAAGACAAATGATGAATACCATACTAGCTCAAAAAAAGACATGGTATTTATGGGATAATAAAAGAGATCTGTAGTTACATTATCCACTGAAGCAAAACTATGTTGTAAGGGTCATCAACCTGTATGTTTCATAACATAAACTGATCAACAGAAAGGGTCAGAAAAATACTTCCCTTGGGCATACAGCTTGGGATAATTAGACACATTTGAGGGATTTTACACCTTTCTCAGTAGCATTCTATACCAGACAGTCTGAGAACTGATATACTCTTCGCCACTTCTGGTATAGTAATTTTATGATCCAATATAAAAATAAATTTTATTATATTGTATTATTGAAGTGGCTATAACCACTCCATTGAGTTGTTATATGGAAATAAGACTCCTTATTCAACCAGGGTCATCCAGAGGCCCAATAAGGGGCATCCAGACATTTTTTTTTGTTAAAATATGTTGGGGTTCTGTAAGCAGCCTATGGTATTTTTTTAATAAAAGAAATATTAGTGGTAGATGGACTCTTAGAACACAAGTCGCATGCAAACACCACCTCTGTCTTAGCACTACTTGATTATGTTTATTTTATATTATACTTGGAGACATACTGTTTACCCAGAAGATTTAGGCCTTAAATATTTGGGCAAGTTTTTGAAATTGTCTAACATTTCTTTTCATAAAAGGTAACTTTAAAAGATTTATTATAGGTAAACCAAGCTTAAACTCAAAACTCACTTCAGGGAATATGCTAACTACTTATTGGATCATATTTTTCCTATCTAAATCTTTCCATCTTTTAATCTTTATTTCTTTCAACCTTCTTTTTTTCCTTCCTGTCTCCCGTCATCCCTCCCTTTCTCTCTCTGCTCCCCTACATTACTTCTTTCTGTCTTCTATTTCTTCTCTCACTATTCTGCAAACTATATTAAGCTAGCTAAGAGCATGGGATTCATATTTTCCGAGACAATACTAGAATCAAATGTACTAGTTGTGTGGGAACAACAGCACAGAATATCTAAAATTGAGAAGGTGCCGAGGAAAATTGGCTTAGTTACCATACAGGCTTTAATCTGATACTTTGGTCACAAAGTAGGTTTATCGCAAAGAACAGAGGTTCTTTTGTAAGGATATGCTTTCTAGTGAATTTCTTATTTTAAATTAAGTAAGAGCAGGAATTAGAACAAGGTTACAGGAAGGGCAAGATTTAATTAATATCTTTCATAAATATGATTTAGCGTCTCTCCACAAAATTCCATCTCTGAATATCCATTTCCCTTTCTAGTTCCAACTAGACTGTGAATTCTTTCCCATTACTTTGCACACCTTTCTCAACTTCATAGCTTCTGATTAATCACAGCTTCTGTTTTCTCTCATCTCGAGTGTCTATGACTATTAATTCATGGGTTCTCTGCATGACTCAGCTTCAATTTCCTTTGCTAACTAAGGCATTTTGTAATAATACCCCATTCAAAGTCCAGGGTAAATCTCTTTAGCTTGATTTATCATTTTAAATTGGCTATACCCTAGGCCAGTTTATACACAAGTTTCCTTGTTAGCAGATGCTTACTCCAGTATGGTAAGGTTGAGGGGAGAGTAGTTTGAGCAGGAGGAGTCAGGAGGGCAAAAGCTTAATCAGAGAGTTCTTCAACAGAGGCTGTAAGAGGTGAGTTGGGCAATTTCCCTCAGAGCAGTCTGTGCTCACTGCAGGCCCCATGGTGAAAACGTTTAATTGAAATGCTACAAACCACCTAGAAAGAGAAAGCAATACTTTTCCACCACCGTATTTCTGTTTATCTGATTTGCGTATTTCTGTACCTAGATGAATTCTCTTTCTCCTTGGTAATTTTTCTTATTTCTACCATCAGTAAAGGATAAAGCTGTTTATGTCACATTCAGTGTTTCCTGGAAATGCAGAATGTTTTTCCACCTAAGGTCTAATTCTGCCATCTCCTCTAGTTTGGAGGTAACTCTCCCAATAGGTCATATGGACTCAATTGCAGACTCTGATTGTGGCTGTCAGAAATTTTTAGTACATATACTGTCCTTCTTTGAGCATAGAGACCACTCAGCTGCCTTGTTCATGGCATTCTTTCTGCTTCAGCAGGCTCCTTACTTATTGCTCATTAAGATGTAAGAACTGAAGACCCCAAATGATCTTGAACCCTTCCTCTCAGGCTTAAATTCCAATTGTTCAAATAGTCATTGAATGGCCTTTGTGTTGAGACACTGTTTCTTTTCACAAAACACTAATGCATTTGGACCCAAAAAAAAAAATATATATATATATATATATATATATATTTATCTCCATTGAAGTGACTTGATCCTTGTCAAGACCAGGAGAACCCAACTCCTGCAAGTGACATTTCGTGAAAGTGTTTTAATATTGTTTGATTAATTTTTGTGCATGTTTGTCTTGTTGGAAATTTCTATCGGAAAATAAATATAATTGATAATGCTTCTTTCCTAAGTTCTTTATGAATAAAAGGGACAATTTTCTTTATAAAAATAGTGTAAGAGTATTCATCCCAGAGGCAATAACAAATTTGAGGATGTCGCGATATCTGATGCAGTCCTCACATTCTTCAGTTCTCTATATGTCACTGAGTATAAAACACAATGATATAATACTATTTCTCACCTCCCTATCCATGTCACATCATGGTGCTTAGTGTTCATTCACTCATCCACTTAGCAAGCACTTATTGAATGCCTGCTCTTAGGAGTCAGGAGTTGTAGATACGATGGTTAACAAAGATACACAAAGACACGGTTCCCACTTCTGATGTGTGCAGACATCTATATAGTATGTAGTCAATAAAAGTTTTCACTAATAGTAAAGAAATGGTATATTCTCTCTGAACTCTTAGACACCTGAACCACAGAAAACAAAGCTTTGGTTTCACCTGGATGCTCTTCTCTTGGCTTCCTTGAATGCATCTTTTTGCTACAAGTCATGCTGGGTGCCCATAGCCTCTGTGTGAATAGCATTTTCCCATGAGCTGAGAGGAATTATTTTTCTCTTCTGCAGCTTGTCTTCTGTAAGCAGGCCAACAACAACCAGTGTGCCTTGGCATTATCTATAACATTTAAGATTTTACAGTCAATTACATTCCCTCCTAACTACCTCTGTTCCTTTCCATAGGCTGTAAGGTTTGAGAAATTATTTTTAGCCCTTACAGGATTAGACTGAGCCTCTCAGCCTCTCATATGCCTTCTATTGTCCTTCTTTATAGTCTTTCATTCTAGCAAAGTGTTGATAGACATACCTGCTGACATTGTCCAAGAGGGTATCTATAAAATTTTATTTTCTGTTTCTTGGCTATCTCTAGAAGAACTCACCCATGCTCACTCTGTTGCCAAATAATCCAGCTGTTTTAAATACTATCTCTCACACAAGAAATCACTACTTCATTCTTGTAGCTACCCTCTGCTCTAATCCAGTCTCATCTTAGTCATATCCTCTTATGCCATTGTCTTACTGGTGTTCCTGATTATGAAGCAAATGACAGTGTAAGCAAGGTGAGTCACATGTTCACTTAAAAGCCAACATCCTTGATTTCAGTGAGGGCAGAAATCTCTCAAACCTGGAGACAAATCAAGATTTTATTTCCAAAAGTAGGTAGAATTCCCAAAGCTGAAAATATATTTTATATATAACAGGAACAAACAGAAGATCTCACCATCACATTTTCACTTCCTTAACCTCATCTCTCATATTTTCCTTCTTTCTCTGTGCTATATGCTCTCTGAATTGACAGCAGATATGTTCTCTTCACCTACATTTCACATGCAGAGTTTTAGAGTTTAAGTGATGTCATTTGCCTCTGAGCTAAAGATGTCAAAGAACTGCGTACAGAGATATTTTGAACTCTGTGATCAAAGTATTATCTGGGCAGCATCACAGCAGAGTACCACCTCTGTTTTGATGATGAAGAATCTCTGCTTTCCCTTTACCAACCAAAGAGAGGCTTAGGACCCCAAACCCTCAAAAGAAATAGAGCAAAGAGAGCACTGTATACCCCCAAACATTCATTTCCACAGCTCCCTTCTGTCCATTTTCATTGATGATAAAAGGCTGAGTAATTGAGAAGTGGGCCATTTTATAGCAACCACATTTGGACATTTGGACATTTCTCAGCAAAATCTTTCTTTCCAACTTAACTATTAAGTAATGACTGATCTCAATTTAATCAATCAAATCATCCAGGTAGACATTTCAGTGCAGTCATTAATATAGGTTCTCAGCATTAGACTGACCATGTTTCAGTGGAGTGGTTTTTACGTTAAAGGCATGGTCTTTTATACTCTCGAGCAGTGAAAAAGAAAACCAAGGCTACTTTTATCAGGATTTGATCCTTATTCTCAATTAGAATTAAACTAAAAATAATCTAATTTTTTCCTGGGTCTGTTCTGCCTCCCTTTATAACTGCTTAAGGGTGAAAGAAATCACACTGCTTTAACATTTTACTGAATCCTAATCTCTTGGAACAGGTTGAACAGAACCATTCTCTAGTTGTTCTCTTCTCTGAGTCTCTCTCAACTCCCATGTTTTTGGACCCTCTGTTCCAAAACAATGCTAGAATAAATACAATGCATCAACAGGGAATGGCTGAAGAAGCAGAAGCAGCATTCAACTTGATATTAGAAAGGCTGGATTTCAGTCCCCATTTAACTTTTGCTGAGCCATGTGACTTTTCACAGTTGACATCACTTTTCTCAATTCTTCATCTGCAAAATGAGGAGCTTTATTATGATCTCACAGCACTGATGTGAGGAACACGTATGTGAAAACATTGACAACTATCAGGTACTGAAAGAATCTTTATCATTAATATTAGCCATCAAGATTTTCCAGCATGCCTTGTCACCTTGCTTTTACACTTATGTGCTTTCTAAAGCTTTCTGTGCTCAGGCTTTTAACTGTTCAGTGGGCTAGGTGTCATTAAAATCAAGCAGCAGAAAGCAGGAGTTTCAGGTACATGTTGAATCTGAAGCTACTGTGGTACATGTTAGTAAGAAAGGAAACTAGAACAGTGGAGACTGTGGCTGAAAGAAGTGTTTGGCCTCCAAGCTTCCAGTTATGTTTTTCTTAGATCTGTTCACATCTGCTACACCAGTGTGTTTCACACTTTAAGATGCAAATGAATCACCTGGGGATCTTGTTAAAAATCTAGATATTGATGCAGTGATTCTGGTGTGAGTGCTGCATTTCCAACAAGTTCCAGCAGAGGCCAGTGCTGAGGGCTGTGGATATCAATTAGAGTAACAAGGACCTACATGCTACTACATGTCCTGTTGCCCGGCATTCCCACCACCTCTCCTACCCATGTTCCTGCATTTTACCTTCCAGTAAGACCAGATTGCTCATAGTTACCAGAGATACTCTACTGGTTTTTGTTTGGTTTCGTTTGGTTTCTCTGTACCTTAGTTCATCCTAGTATCTATATGTGGAATGTTCTTCTTACCTTTTCCTTTAGACTCCACCAAAAATAATCTTCTCCAGGATTCTATCCTCTAAACCTCTAATCTTGGTGCCCTGTCCTCTGTTCTGTAATACTTTCATATCAAGGTTTAAGCTGATATGGCCATTTCTTCCCACCAAACCTTGAAGCTATCAAGGACAAAAATTCCATTTAATTGTTCTCTATATCCCCATCTCCTAGCACTCTTGAAGGCATACTAAAGTTCTTTGCAAATATTTATTCTACTAAGTAATGCATAAAGAGCACACTGAATTTTAGATCCATCCCTGACTGAAAAGTTGAGTATCAGACAGGATATCAGTCCCTAATAACAGATCATTATGCTTTTCACTAAAATATAATACACAGTTGGCAAAAGGGTGTGATTGTGAGAGAGGTTAAAGAAAAACAGAAAATTACTCTTTAAAAAAGCTTTAACAGGTGTAGTGGATTAGGGGGGGAGTCTACATGATATTCCATGAGAACATCAGTGGGCCATTTTTGCATCTGTACTATTTGTGCTGAAACATCACAAATGGTCAGAATTCCTCCTGATTGGTGGTTGTGTGATCGAGCTCCATCAGGTTCTAAGTTCTGATCCTTATTCCTGGGGCACTGATTCTGTTATCTCTCTTCTGCTTGCATTTTCCTTTACAGTACTTTGCTATGTTCTTTTTGATGCTCATTAATTGAAAACCCAAGTGTTTGGGCCTGCTCTCCTACCCTTGTCCTCCTCTCCCAAATCTGGATAGAAGGAAGGGTGGTAATTCACTATGCAAAGAAAGTGATCTTCCCCCATAATCACTTGGGCACAAAAGAGATGCCAGGCCAAAAATACTTCCCTTCATCACCTTTCTTCTCTTCCCATTATGGATTACAGCTATGCCACTCTTCTCTGGACCATAGAGATCTCTCTTGCAAACCTGATGCTGATAGTAGAAAGTTGAGTTCACAATTTTTCACTGACTTAATTTAATAGGCATAAGATTGAGAAGGAGAGGTGTAGAAATGCAAGTGTGTTACTGCAATCTCTAAATAGCATATTCTATCCCCAACATACAAAAGAAACTCATATTTGAGATTAACATTATGGGTAATATATTTTGGCATTATATGCCTAATATGCCTCTATGATCATTAATTATTAGAACTGTCATGTAAAATGGAATCATTTGTTAACATTTAATATACTGAACAAGCAGGAATCAGTAGTAATAAATGAAGGTGGTTAGAAGCTAATAAGAAAAGCTGAAAAGTGATACGGACATCATCATTACTGCCTTGTCAACAAAGAAGGCCCATCTGTACACTGACATACCAAAGTAAAATAGAAAAGAAATCTATTATACATGACCAATGCTCTGAAAGAAAGCTAATTATCATTCATCAAAGATGAGCAATTTTTATTTAATTAAGGTTTTTCTTTTAATGATTAATGTATATTTTCTATATGGTTATTATAAAAAATTAATAGCATATTACTCTTATTATTTAATATTGAAATATATCTTCATGACTGGACATATAGGACTATAGCTTGATGTATGTTGAAATAAAAGCAAAATAAGTTTGAACTTCAAGATCTTTATAGTGCAGAATTTCACTGTCATCTAGAGGATATCATAATTATTAACAATGCAAAATGTTATCCAATTCAGAATAATGCAGGTTAAGGTACTTCTCGTTTACTGAAATGTATGAATTATAGGGTAGCTTTTAATAAGAATAGGCTATTGCATATAGGTAGAGTTTAATACATGTTATAAACTTACCTATTTAAATAATAATTGGAACATGTATTGAGATTTAATAAGCTCTGTGCTAAGCACTGAATGTACATTTTCCAATTTGGTTCTTACAATAGCCCAGTGAATTTGATTCATCCTTGATCCCCATTTTAGGGCTAGAAAAACTAAAGCAGAGAATTGCTCAAGGCATTTCGTCTATAAGAGATGATATCTACATGTGACATCTCTTAAAATTCAGTTAGAATTTTTCTATGAAAATTGTTAAACCAAAGAAATCTCACATTGTTTGTTTCTGGCTTGAAGAAAGACTTTGAAACTAAAATAGACCCCTTATTAATAATAAGACTAAAATTATTAGCAGGAAAAACATTCCTTAATAAATATGAAATTTGCATTTTTGTTTTTTCACTAAAAAAGTGAGTGCTTTAGCCAAGTCTAAAATTTGGTGATGATATTTATATGCAAATTCTTAGCTACTGAAAAATTACAAATGAAGTGGGGTCCAAATTTTCAAGATTCAACAGTAGTTCTGCTGTGTTCATATATTTTCCAAATATTATGAAGGAGGACTATACGATTTAATGGTAAAGACTGTATTAGAATAATTATACCATTTGACTACACTTCAAATGTTAGATGGAAGTATATCTAAATTATGGCTTTCTGAGCACTTCCACTTCGTTTTCAGCAATTGTTTGGTGATGGGGGATTAATCTGTGTCACAGAGAAAAAATGAGCAAAAAGAAACTGGTTAAATGATATGAAAGAATGCTTTCTAAAAATAATTATTACGCCTACTTACATTGAGTTAAATGAAATTTCAGTGTTTCACATCCCTAACACATATCTGTTGACACATACCTGTTGCTGAATAATTACTACTTTCCATGTCTCTTTTCTACATGTGCCTCCAAAGAACTTTAGTCAAAAGGGCAATTAATGCACATGATCATTTATAGTGTTCAGTTATTAAAACACATTTCACAAGAGAAGATTCTAGGAAGATGGTAGAATAGAAAGCACCAGGAATCTGTCTCCTCACCTAGATGACAATTGCACTAGCATAATCTATATGATGTAAATATTTTGGAACACTAGAGTCTATTGAAGACCTGTAACTTCCAGGAGAAGGCTTGTTCTTCACTTCCAGGAGAAGTGAAGTGAAGTTAATTTTGATCAATTTCAGCCCTCAGCACAGTAACAGCTACCCATCCAGCACTGCCAACCCTGTGGCAGGCAGCTGTGCAGGCATTCCTGGAGAAGCTTGTGCATAGCTTGTGTGAGCCAAGGTATACAGAAAAGACCCTGTGCTACAAATCTGGGGAATTTGCGAACTGACCTCTGATTGATGCTTCTGATCACAGAGTTGCAGACAAAAAAGCAGGTGGCCATTGCTGTTGCACCTGCCTCCACTGTTGTAAGCCCCACCTCCAGTGACTGAAAAGACTTCCAGGAGTCTCAAAAGGCCAGCATGCCTTTTTCCTCCTCCTGTTGTTTTTCTCTTTTACCCCTTTTGGGATCTAGAAATTAAAAACTACAACATTAAAAAACAAATGCATATACAAGAAAAAATAGAAAATGACCACACATGTTCAGGGAAAAGTACAGGCTCAGAAAAGAGATGAAAGGACCTTAAATTTATGCCTTAGGCTAATCCTTGGCACAGAAACAGCCTACAACGATTAAAAAAATAATAAAAACAATAACCAAAACAACAAACCCTGGGGAAGGGGGAGAATCTGATGTACTGAATTACCAAATTATTAAGTTCAAATGCCCAATTTTCAACAACAAAAAGACCACAAGGCATACAAAGAAAGAAGAACATATGGCACACTGAAAAACAAACAAACAAACAAGCAGACAGACACTATTCCTGAAAAAGATCTGATGGCAGATCTACTAGACAAAGACTTTAAAACAATGGTGTTAAAGGTGCTCAAATAACTAAAGGAAGATGTGGAGAAAGTCAAGAAAATGACATATGAACAAAGTGAAAATTTCAATAAAATTATAGAAAACCTTAAAAATAAGTAAAAAGAAATGTTGAAGCTGAAAAGTGCAGTAAGTGAAATAAAAATATTCACTAGAAAGATTCAGAAATAGATTTGGGCATTCAGAAAAAGGAAGCAGTGAACTTAAGGATTGAACAGTGAAAATTATGAGGCCTGAAGAACAAAAAGAAGAAAAAATTTAAAAGGATAACAGAGTTTAAGTGACCTTTGGGACACCACTGTGTAGATCAATATAAACATTATGGGAGTTCCAGATGAAGAATAGAGAGAGAAAGGAACAGAGAAAACACAGTCATGCATTGCTTAATGATGGGGGTACATTCTGAGAAACATGTCATCAACTGATTTCATTGTTGTGTGACCATCACAGAGTACACTTACACAAACCTAGATGGTATAAACTACTACTAGACTGTATGGTATAGTCTATTGCTCCTAGGCTATAAACTTGTTCAGTACGTTATTGTACTGAATCCTGTAGGCAATTGCAACATGATCGTAAGCACTTGTATACCTAAAAATATCTAAACATCAAAAAGTTACAGTAAAAATACAACAGCACAGTAGGTATATTTACAGCAGCATCACCCCACACACATGAGTGATGCATTGCTCTACTATATTATGAAGGGTACAATGTCACTGGGCAATAGGAGTTTTTTTAGCTCCATTATAATCTTATGGGACCATTATTGTATGGGTCTATTTTTGACCAAAATGTTATGTGGCACATAACTGTATTTGAAAAAATATAGGCCAAAAACTCCCCAAATTTGATTTAAAACAGGAATATAAACACCCAAGAAGCTCAACAAACTCCAAGTAAGACGAACTCAAACAGACCTACAATGAGAAATATTATAATCAAACTTAGAAAATACCAAGACAAAAACAATCTTGAAAACAGCAAGGAAGAAGCAATCCATCATCAATGGGAACCTCAATAAGATTATTAGCAGATTTCTCATCAGCAACTTTGGAGGTGAGATGCTGGTGGTCCAAAGAAATTAAGACATTCCCAGATAAACAAGATCTGAGAGACTTCATTACTACTAGACCTGCCCTGGAAGAAATGCTCAAGGGAACCCTGCAAGGTGAAATAAAAGTACAGTAATTCAAGGCCTTTAGAAAAAATAAAGATTTCAATACAGGCAAATACATGTGAGATTATAAAAGCTAGTTTTATTATAACATATTGTAACTCCACTTTTTTTTTACATGATTTAAGAGTCTAATACATTTTTTAAAATTACTAGTCTAAATTCTATTGCTATCACAACCTTGTTTATAACTCCACATTTTATTTTATACATAATTTGAGACTAATGAATGCATTTTTAAAAAGTAGTAGTTTATGTTTTGGGGACAACAATGTGTAAAGATAAAATTTTGTTACACTAAAACTGAAAGAGGTTGGGTACAGCTGTAAAGGAATAGAGGTTTTGTATGTTACTGAAGTTAAACTAGCATAAATTAAAATTAGAGTGCTATAACTTTAGAATGTTAAATATAATCCCCATGGTAACCACAAAGACTATATCTACAGAATAGACACACAAAAATGAGAAAGCAATTTAAACATTTTTCTACATTTTCTCAGAAAAGCAACTAAACACACATAAAAAGAGTAATGTGGGACATGAGGAAACAAAAAGCCATGAGGCATATAGAAAATAAGTAGCAAAATGATAGAAGTAAGTTTGTCCTTATCCGAAATTATTTTAAATGTAAATGGATTAATAAAAAGGCAATAAAATGGCAGAAATTAACAGAATGTATAAAAATACATGATCCAACTATATGCTGTCTATAAGAGACTTGCTTTAGATTCAAAGGCACAAATAGGTTAAAAGTGAAAAAATGAAAAAAGATATTCCATGCAAACAGTAACCAAGTAAGAGCAGGAGTGGCTATACTAATGTCAAAAACAAAATAATCTTAAAATCAAAAAAATTTAGAAGAGACAACCAAGGACTTTATATTTTAATCAAATATTTAATACAGTGGGAAGACAATTATAAACAGTTACACACTTAACAATACACCTTTAAAATATATAAAGCAAAACTGACAGAATTGATGGGAGAAATAGAGAGTTCTACAATAATAGTTAGAGAATGAAATACTCCACTCTTAATAATAGACAGAATAAGCAGACAGAAATAAGTAAGCAAGTATAGGACTTAATGTGATAAAACAACTGAATACAGGACACTGTATTCAACAACACATACATATTCTTATCAAGTGAACTGGCATATTTTCCAGGATCAACCTATGTTAGGCCACAAATTAAGTCTCAATAAATTTAAGATAGGTATTATATAAAGTATATTCTCTAAATCACAAGGGGATGAAGTATGAAATCAATAAAAAAACTAAAAATGAAAAATTCACAAATTTGTGGATACTAAATGACACACAAATAACCAGTGAATAAAGGAAGACATCACAAGGGCAATTAGAAAATATTTGGAGACAAATGAAAACAAAAACACACATATCAAAACATGAGACATAGTGAAACTAGTGCTTAAAGGGAAAATTACAGTATAAACACATATTAAAAAACTAGACAGATCTCAAATCAACAACCAAATTTTACAACTTAAACTACAAAAAGAACAAAACTAAAAGGAAATAATAAAAAGTAGAGCTGAGATAAACAAAACTGAAAATAGAAAATCAATAACAACAACAAAAAAACCCCCCAAAAGTTGGTTCTTTAAAAAGATCAACAAAATTGACAAACCTTAAACTACAATGACTAAGAAAAAAGAGAGAAATCTCAAATTACTAAAATTAGAAATGAAAGTGGGTAAATTACTTTCAATTCTAGAGAATTAAAAAAATTATACATATATAGGACAGTACTATAAACAGCTGTGCCCCAACAAATTGGATAACCTAGGTGAAATGAACAAATTCTTAGAAACACAAAACCTAACAAGACTAAATCAGAGATAAATAGAAAATCTGAATAGACCTATAAGTAATAAGGAGATTCAATCAGTAATCAAAAATCTCCCAAAAAAGAAAAGCCCTTGACCTGATGTGTTTATTTATTAATTCTACCAAATACTTAGAGAAGAACTAACACCAATCCTTCTCAAAAATGTCCCAAAAAATTAAGAGGAAGGAATGTCCCTAACACATTCTCTGAGGCCAGCATTACTCTGATATCAAAACCAGACAAAGATACTACAAAAACAAAAGCAAACATACAAACAAACAACAGAAAACTAAACCAATATCCCTTATAAACCCTGATGCAAATATTCTCAGCAAAATACCCAAAAGCAGAATGTTGAAAGGATTTTGAAATTTATTCCTAGAAAGGAAGGATGATTTAACACATGAAAATCAATCATCGTAATACACCACATTAACAGAATAAAAGGGAAAAAAGAAAAAGATCATCTCAATTGGTACAAAAGTGGAATTTGACAAAATTCAACACCCTTTTATGATTAAAAACATTCAACAAACTGGGAACTACTTCAGTATAAGAAAAGTCAAATATGAAAACCCCACAGCAAACATCATAATCAATGGAGAAAAACTGAAAGCTTTTCCTATAAGATTAGGAACAGGCAAGGATGCTGCCCACTTCCACCACTTCTATTCAATACAGTACTTGAAGTTGTAGTCTGAGCAATTAGGCAGGAAAAACGAATAAAATGCATCCAAATTGAAAAGACAGAAGTAAAATTATGTCTGTTTGCAAACTATAAATTTTATATGTTGAAAACCCTAAAGATTACACACACACACACACACACACACACACACACACACACACAAAACTGTTAGAACTAATTAACAAATTCAGAAAAATAGCAGGATACAAAGTCAACACACAAAATTAGTTGGACCTCTGTACACTAACAATGAACAATCTGAAGATGAAATGACAAAAACAGTGCCATTTACAATGGCATCAAAAAAATTAAATACTTAGGAATTAACCAAGAAGATGAAAAAACTGTACAATAAAAACTATAAATCATTGCTGAAAGAATTTAAAGAGGACATAAATAAATGGAAAGAGACATTAATGTTCATGGATTGGAAGACTTATTATTGTTAAGATGTCAACACTACCCAAAGCAATATACAGAATCAATGCTATCTATCTCTATCAAAATCCCAATGATGTTTTTGCACAAATTTAAAAAAAATCCTAACATTTATATGGAATATCAAGGGACCTCAAATAGCCAAAACAAACTTGAAAAAAATGAACAAAGTTGGAGAGCTCACAATTTCTGATTTCAAAACTTACTGCAAAACTACAAGAATCAAAATAGTGTGCTACTGGCATAAAGACAGTAATACATACCAATGAAATAAAATAGAGAGCTCAGAAATAAATTTTTTCCATATACAGAACCTCCTTGATTTACAATGGGGTTATTTCCTGATAAACAAATCATGAGTTCAAAATCTCTTAAGTTTATCCATTTCCTTCAGATTTTTAAATTTGTTGGCATATAGATGTTTATAGTAGTCTATAATGATTACTCATATTTCTGAGGTGTCAGTTGTAATATCACCTTTTTCATTTCTAAGTTTTGTTATTTGGGTCTTCTCTCTTCTTTCCTTATTTAGTCTTCCTAGAGGTTTGTTGATTTTATTAATCTTTTCAAAGAACCAACTTTTTGTTTCATTGATCTTTTGTATTGTTTTTCATGTTTCTATTTCATTTAGTTTGGCTCTGATCTTAATTATTTCTTTCTGTCTACTAATTTTAGGTTTGGATTGTTCTTGTTTTTCTAGGTCTTTAAGGTAAAGTGTTAGGTTATTATTTACCATTTTTCCATTCTTCTGATGTAAGCATATAATGCAATAAATTTCCCCCTTAAAACTGCTTTTGCAGTATTCCACAGGTTTTGGCATGATGTGTCATTATTTTCACTAATTTCAAGAAATTTTTTGATTTCCTGTTTAAGCTGGGGGCATAACACTACCTGACTTTAAACTATATTATAAAGTGATAATAACCAAAGCAGCATGGTACTGGCATAAAAACTGACACACAGATCAATGGAACAGAAAAGAGAACCCAGAAATTAACCCATATGCCTACAACCATCTGATCTTTAGCAAAGGCAGCAAGTCTACATACTGGGGAAGAGACTGCCTTTTCAACAAATGTTGCTGAGAAAACTGGACAATCATGCAGGAGAATGAAATTAGACCCATATCTTTCATCATATACCAAAATCACCTCAAAATGGATTAAAGAATTGAATATACACCCCGATACAATAAAATTCCTTAAATAAAACATAGGGGAAAAACTCCAGGAAATAGAAGTGGGTACAGAATTCATGACTAAGACCCAACAAGCACAGGCAACTATAGGAAAAATAAACAAATGGGATTATATCAAGCTAAAAAGCTTCTGCACAGCAAAAGAAACAATCAGCAGAGTAAAAAAAAAAAACAACCAACAGAGTGGGAGAAAATATTTGCTAAATATACATCTGACAAAGGATTAATATCCAGAATATACAGGAACTCAAACAACTTTACAACATAAAAACAAATAACCCAATTTAAAAATGGGCAAAGGAGCTGAACAGACATTTCTCAAAGGAAGATATATTAATAGCCAACAGACACATGAAATAGTGCTGAATATCACTCAACATCCAGGAAATGCAAACCAAAACCACACTGAGATACCATCTCACTCCAGTTAGGATGGCTAATATCCAAAAGACTGAGAATGATAAGTGCTGGATAGGTGGTGGAGATAAAGGAACTCTTTTCCACTCTTGGTGGTGCTGCAAAATGGTGCAGCCTTTATGGAAAATGAGATGGAGTTTCCTCAAACAAGTACAGAGAGATCTACCATATGACCCAGTGATCCCACTGCTGGGAATATACCCAGAAGAATGGAAATCATCATGCCGAAGGGATACCTTTACTCCAATGTTTACTGCAGCTCTATATACAATAGCCAAGAGCTGGAACAAGCCAATGTCCATCATCTGATGAGAGGATAAGGAAACTGTGGTACATCTACACAATGGAATACTACTCCTCTATAAAAAAGAATGAAATACTACCATTTGCAACAACATGGATGGACTTAGGCAAAATTATATTAAGTGAAACAAGTCAGGCACAGAAAGAGAAATACCACATGTTCTCACTTATTTGTGGGAGCTAAAAATCAATTAATAAATAAACACACAAACAAATAAAGGGTGGGGTGAAGAAAACAGAATAATCACAAAAATTCCTTGAACTGTTTAAGCCAAGTGCAGAGATATGATGTGTGTGGGGGGTGGGAGGAGGGGGTAGAGAGGAACGGGTAAAGGGGCATGAAAATCAAGTACAATGTATTTTGAGAAGTAAAATAAAATTAAATTAAATTTTTAAAAATGAAAATTCCAAAAAAATAAAATAAAATAAAAAATAAAGGTTGAATAAATTTGGGTATGCTGGAATTAAAAAAAGAAAAAAAAAAGACAATGGAAACAAATGTTTAGTTGTAAAAAAAAAAAAAGAAAATATCTTAAGTTGAAAATGAATTCAATACACCTACCAAATGTCATAGTTTAGCCTAGCCTACCATAAACGGGCTCAGAACACTTACATTAGCTTACAGTTGGACATTCTATTTTATAATACAGTGTTAAATATCTCATCTAATTTGTTGAATCTTGTACTGAAAGTGAAAAACAGAATGATTGTATGGGTACTCAAAGTACAGTTTCTACTGAATGTTTATGGCTTTTAAATTGTCATATAGACAAAAAAATCATGTCCAACCATCCTAACTTGAGGACCATCTTCATGGGCAAATGACTTTTCAAAAGGGTGCCAAGACACGTGGTGGTGAAAGAACAATCTCTTCAATAAGAAAACTGTATATCCACGTGCAAAAGAATGAAGGTGGGCCCCTACACACTATATATAAAAATTAACTCAAAATGGATAAAAGACCTAAATATAAAACCTAAAATTATAAAAATCTTAGAAAAAAACATAAGGCAAAAACTTCATGACATTGAATCTGGCAATGATTTCTTAGAAATGACACCAAAGGCACAGGCAACAAAATAATAGACAAAAAGGACTAGTTGGACTTTATAAAAATTAAACAATTTTGTGCATCAAAGGACACTACTAACAGAGTAAAAAAGCAGCCCAACGAATGATAGAAAATATTTGTAAATTATATCTGATAAAGAATTAACACAGAATATAAAAGGAACACCTAAAACACAAAAACAACTCAATTCAAAAACAGGCAAAGAACTTGAATAAACATTTTTCCTAAGAAGATATACAAATAGCCAATAAGCACATGAAAAGATGCTCAACCATCACTAATCATGAGAGAAAAGGAAATTAAACCTACAATGAAATGCGACCTCACACCTATTAGGATGCCTACCATCCAAAAAAACAAAAAACAAATCCCCACAAAACAAGTGTTAGTGAGATGTGGAGAAAGTGAAACACTTGTGTACTGTTTGTAGGAATGCAAAATGGTACAGCTGCTGTGGAAAATAGTATGATGGTTCCTGAAAAAAATTAAAAATAGAATTACTATATGATCCAGCAATTCTACTTGAAAATACATACTCAAAAGAATTGAAAGCAGGGTCTCAAAGAGACATTTATACCCCCAAGTTCATAGCAGCATTATTCACAACAGCTAAAATGTGGAAGCAACACTAGTTTACATTGATGGATGAATGGATAAATGAAATGTGATATATACATACAATGGAATATAATTTTGCCTTAAAAAGCAAGGAAATTCAGACATATGCTACAACATCGATGAACCTTGAAGCCATTATGCTAGGTGAAATAAGCCAATTACAAAATGACAAATACTGTATGATTATACTTAAATGAGATACTTTAGATGAGTCAAAATCATAGACAGAGAGTAAATGATGATTGCCATAAGGTAGGGGGAGGAGAAAATGGGGAGGTTTATTGGGTATAGAGTTTCAGTTTTATAAAATGTAAGATTAGAGATATAAATGGTGGTGATCATCACACGACATTATGATGTATTTGATACATTAAACTATATGTTTACAATGGGTAAAATGGTTTTATGTTATGTGCATTTTAACACAACAAAAAATATTGAAAAAAAATCACACAGTTAGTTTGATATGTGTTGGGACTCTACATTGATTAGAATGTTCCACAGCCTCTACTGTCTCTTCCTGTGCTAAGGAAATTTAACAGTCATTTGGACAAGCAATTTCACTGGGTTGAAATATAGCATATAATCTCTACCTTTTATTTAAAAATCAAAGAGATATTTTTACTGTATCTTGCAGTCTAGGTAACTCTGTCCTTTAGAATGCTTGCTATCCTAATGACTAATTAATATCAAAGAAGACTCTAACTACCTCATAAAGGTCAACCACTTAACACCATCAAACTTTAAAAGATTCTCCTTGTGCCCTTGGGTCCCTTTGAGTAGCAAGGACAGAGAAAGGGTGTGTGTATGTTAATAGAGACCTTTAGGAACACCCTTCCCAGCTCCCCCGACACCAGCAACAGCAGGATCAAGATGAATGCGTCTTTAACTTGAGTGTGCATCACAGTCACTGAGCAACTTGTTACAAACTCTGATTCCACCATCCCACCCCCAGAGTTGCTGATTTAGTAGATGTAAGGTGTATTACAGATATCTTCATTTTTCATAAAATTCTTAAAGTATTCTGATGCATACTGTCTAAGAATTACACTTTCAAAGAAATAGCTAGCTGGACCCAGTCTGAAATCACCCGAGAGGAAAGAAGGGAAGAGAAAATGTTACCTATTTGCTTCTTGCACTCCACACCTTGCCCCAGTCCTACACATAATATAACCTGATTTTCATCGGTTTTCGCTTGTTTTATCTACTTTTTCCAAAGACTCTCAACTTTATGGAGGATTTGTGAAAATGATTCTCACTGATCATCACCTCTTATCATCCTTCAGACATAGTTATGAGGACATGGCTGAGGTTTAAGACGACTGTGGTACAGTGAGCTTAGGAAGCTGAGTTTGACTATCCTATCGTGTGGATAAATGTAGGGTTCACATCACAGGCTCTCTATTGAATTGCAGGACAAACTCCTTAGCAACCTGTTCCTTGCTCAAGATAACTACTAAGTGCCCTTCCAGTCTCAGAGCTACAAAAAACTCTTCCTGTAAGTACTCTGTCTTCAAATATCTTCATTCTCCCGAGCTGGCCCTTTGAAGACTCTTCTTTCCCATTTCATGTGTGGACACCAGATGTCTACACATATAATCATGACTGTGTGCAAAATACATGATAATCTCAAAACAGGAAACTAGGCAGATAAGATAGAGGCATTCTCCCTTTTTTATTTTCAATTTAAGTAGTGTTCAAATTTCCACAGAAGGGACTGGTTATAGATTTTTATCAGTGTTCCTTCTGAGGTGTGGGTCACCCTTCTCAGGTTCTAAATCTCAGAAGAATGCTGAAGGAAGCTGACAAGACGCTTTGAAGATGTTTTCATTGGAGAGGAGCTTCTGTAGTGGCACCCCAAAGTGGCACTTCTGTGAACACACTAATCTGTAAATATGCAGATTGAATCACTGGGTGCTACTAGCCCAACCATTCACAGTAGAGTGATTACAAAGACAGCTTTAAGCAGGTACACCCCCTACTGTGATAGCTTCAGCAGAGACTTTGCTCAAAGTCCTGTCATCCATTCCTGATGAGATGGGGAATGAAGTTCTCAGGATTTCTCTTGCAAATGCAGAGGTGATATTTCCTAAAGCTTCAAGTGCCTTTCCTAGGCAGACAAAAAAAAAAAAAAAAATGTGAGAATGACTGACAAGTTGCTTTAATGGCGGAGGCCAGAGAGTTTACCAGATAGGTATTTGAGAACACTGCAATCTGAGGAGAGCAGTTTAAGTAAAAGTCGGTGCTTAGGTCAGGCCAGCTGTGTAAAAATCACCAGCACTTGGTAAAACTACATATTTTCATGCTCCCCTTCTACAGATTCTGTTCCAGTAAATTTGTCATGCTCCCCTGTGATGATGTCTTGTAGCCATGGTTGAGAACCACAGTAAAAAAAACCAAAACCAAAATAAAGAGAGTTCTTCAAGAACATACTTCGAGACTTGAAAACGATTAGCAGCATTAAATGACCATTATAGCCACTAATAAGGTGTTTTGTATTACTGAATTATAACGGTTTACAACACATCTGAAAATTTCTTGACACTTTCCATGGAGAATAAGAGTCTACATCCCCTCGTCTTGAACCTGGGCTAAACTCAGGGAATGATCGAATAACAAAATACAGAGGAAGTGACGCTATACAATTTCTAAGGCTGGGTCATAAAAGGCAATTGAGCTTCTACCTGATTCTCTTAAGACACTTGCCTTCAGAGCTTTGAGCCAGCAGGTGAGCTGTCTGAGGTTTGCCATGCTTTACAAGAAGACGTCACTGTTTTGGCTTACTGCCCCAGCTGAGGACCCAGCCAACAGCCAGAATCAACTGCCAAATATCTAAGTAAAAATGTGTCCAGATATTACTAGTTCCTAACCACTGAGTCACTCCAAGCCATTGAGTCACCCCCAGCCTTGAGTCTTCCCAGATGAATTCCCAGATACTGTAGAGCAGAAACAAGCTGTCCTCACTGGGTTCTGCCCAAATTCTTGGTCCCCAGAGTCTGGACCATAATAATATGGTTATTTTACAGCTCCAAATTGTGGGGTAGAAAATGCAGCATGGCCACAAGGCTTTCAAGGCATTGGGACACAGCAAAGGTTATAAAATCTGATATTCCTGGCTTTGTAACTCAATTATCCTTGTCATTCAATTAAAGCCTGTGTGACTTTAGGTATTTAGTACTTTTGCTTTCAAAAAACCAGTTTTCTGGGCCGAGCCCGTGGCGCACTCAGGAGAGTGTGGCGCTGGGAGCGCCGCGACGCTCCCGCCGCGGGTTCAGATCCCATATAGGAATGGCCAGTGCACTCACTGGCTGAGTGCCCGTCACGAAAAAGACAAAAAAAAAAAAAAAAAAACAGTTTTCTAATATGCAAAATATAGAGAAAAGTATATCTCTCAAGATTGTGGTAAAAATTAAGAGATGCAATGGGAGAGCATGTGCCTGGCACAGTGCCTGTAACAGTGAGAATTTAATAATTATTGCTACTTTCTTTGTTATTGTTGTCACTGAAACTGTTCTAACTAGATATCCAAAGGTCTCTAGATATCTCAGTGGAGATCAAAGCTACCCCTTATGATTGAGAAAAATCAACAGAATGTATCCAGATCATGTCAAACAAACTTCATGTTGGGAAAGAGGACTACAGAATCTGTCCTTCCCCAAATATTACACAGAAGAGACACTTTATTGAAATATTTATTCCAGCTCAGTGAACCCAACGTTTCACTATATAAGAACTCTTTTTTAAATATTAAAAATAATCACTGGACACTCATATGATAGTAGGTAGTATTTATGTTAGAAAAAAAATTATATTTTATTACTAACCATAGCTTCTATAAACATATAAAAATATCAGGGTATATCTGCCACACAGCCTGCAAACACAGATCCAGGGCTCTATTAGAATAAACACCTTTGCTGCTCAGTAAACTTCAGAACCTAGGAAGTCTTAAGACAAGACAGTTTCCCTTTCTAATTCCCCATGTCTAGATTCTCTAAAAGTGATACCATACAATCACACTCAATTAGGCACATTCTTTGTAAATTTCTCTGTCTCTCTCAACTTAACAGAAGAAAAAATATTTCTGATGAGCTCTATATGCATCATCATCTGTCCTCCTGTAAAAAGAGAAGTAAATGTAATTACTCGAATGGCATATCAAGGAAAGAGAAGCTGAATGATCTTTTCAGGGATCCAGATGGCCTCCAAGTAACTAAGATAATGACATTTAAACATTTTCAACAATGATTTTTGTTTTAACAACTCCAAGTCATGCGTAGGTAAAATGAAGTCTCTACAAAAATATGTAAATATTAGCAAACTGTCAAAACCTCCATTGAGAAAATAATTCAAATTAACTTCAATAATTCAAAGTGGAAAGGAGTAAAAAGAACGGTCTTGTTATGTATGAAAATTGTATTAAAAATGTTTTTTCTTGTTGGGGTAGTGCTAGCTCTGGTCCTGTTAAGTATCATTAAAAATGACCTGGAAGAAGGGCTATTTTCATTATTTTAATGATCTCCTGGCTATGAAAACAGTGAAATCAGCTCATTAATGAAATCTGAAGGTGATAAGTGAAGATGTATGGCAGGCACAACTGAAGCTCCTAAGATGTCATATAAATGGACCCAGAGAGGGTAGTGATACGAGTCAAAAATAGCAAAATGAGATTCAGCTTAGACAAATGAAAACCAATACATCTTGATCAAAATAATTCAATGAACAGGAGAAAACTGGAGAGTGGTAAGGCTGAAAGGAAACCTGGAGCTGATAATGGAGGACAAATTAATATCAGTGTGAAATGTGATATAGCTGCAAAAGGAACTGATGGTATTTTGAACTGAATACAATGATTCATTATGTTGGGGCAGAGCAAAAATATAGAGAAATGACTTCCACCCTCCCTGACTCTGCCTAGGCTAAAGTACAGCATCAGGTCCCTTGACACTCGAAATGTGTTGAGAAATTGGACTGAGTATGGAGAATAGCACTGAAATGATGAAAGAAATGGAATGCTATATTTATGGGAAAGGATTAAAGGAGGTAAATTCGTATTGGGTAGACAAGCAATAACAAACAGGGCTAAGGAAGCAGTAAGTCAATATTTGAAAGGTATAATTTTCCTCAGAAGAAAGGGCTATATAAATGTAAAATAATAGCAATAGTATTAAAACACCAGGGAAAGTGTCTAAGAGGAGATGGAGTGGACTTCCCATCTGGCTAGTGCTTTTGATAACTTCCTGACATCAACCATACTAACAATAGTCCTCTAATTGGCATATTGTCCTTGGAAAGTACTGGACAGACCCTCTTCTTAATCTCAAGGTAGAGACACTTGAGCAGTTGGGAGTTGTTACTGGGAACAATTAAATTTTGTACACAGTGATTTTAGTGCCTTTCTTAATACTGGTCTCCATTACCCCACTCTTAAATCTAAATTTAATTTCCTCATTCCTGTTTTCAGAATCCACATCAAATCTTTCTTTTGATTATTCATCTCTAGGAACTGTCTTTTTTAAGTAAACTAATAGAGGAAAGAAAATGGAAGCTCTGAACCAATTTATACTAAATGCTAGTATGTGAGATAACAGTTCAATACATTTCTCAAATATATGCATAAAGAACAATGTCTTTTTCTCCATAAAGAGGTCTCTGCTCAGTAGATGAGGAACATGTTTTGATATGGATCATCCCTGTGCCCTTCAAATCACATTCCCTGTGCTTTCAGGTGGAAAATATCTATATCTAGAAGTGCCTCCTGCACATTTTAGAGCTGCTAAAATAGCTGTAGCATGGTCTTAGAGATTGAATGGGCTCAATTTAATAGATGTTTTGGGTTTTACATTCAAACCCTAAACATCAAGAGCATGTGACATTCTTTATGACATATGAAGCTGTGTGAGGGAAATTTTCATGCAGTTACAACAAGCCAAGACATGCTCTATTGGAAGCATGGATGCAGGAGAAATATAACTTAGTTCCTCTCTGGCTCTAACATTCTATGACTCTATAATTTTGTCACTATAGGATCATTTTCATGATTCAAGAGTCAATATTGATGAATTTTTTCCAAAGTGAAATTGTAAGAAAGAAAGTGAAAGAGAGATGAAAAGTTGTTTCACTATGTGTTAAGTATTTACAACACCAGGGAGATAGAATTTAGGAACAAAGTGAGTGATGAAGTACGAAGAGTTACCAAACAAAAGGAAAAAAATCTTGAAAAAATAAATAAATCATTCATCACTGATCCCTGGAGTGGAAGGGAGGAAAATGTGAAATTCCTGCACCTCTTTGCGCTATATTTGAAAAGATAGGATACCTTGCTCCAGGGAAACTTAAGAGTCAGACTCTGCTGAAGAGCAAACCCAGTGAAACATGGGTCACTACAAAGCCCCTAAGTTATAGAAAGGACAGGTTTGTGACCCTGAAAGTAGGCAATCCAAACAAAGCAAAAGCCCACCCTAGATTCGCCACTGACTGGCCTGAAGGAATTGGGAGAAATGTAAAAGCAATAATCACCAGGATCCACCTGTTATTTATATTCCAACAGTAAAGAAAATCGCTTCTCAGGTTTCAGGTAATTTCCTAATACAAGTGCTTTAGTGGAAACAAGATAGTCACCTGAGGCCGCCAGTTTAGCCCAACATGGTCAGTAAAAGGCATCATACCGTGTATAAAATGGCCTGTGCTGCTGGCCACAGGCAGTCTTTATGATAGATTCAGGTCACTCAGGGTTTACTGATATAGCATGGCTCTCTGTGTTGATTATTAGTGGCCAAGCATAAGAACTATTTTAGCCATGTCTCATAAATTTCTTCAGTTTCAAAGAAGCCTGGCCTGGGTCAACACAACATAAGCTAAAGACAGAATGCAGGTCATTCTGAACTGCATAGCTATTCAGAGTGATCCAGCCTGCACAGTCCAGTTTTGTTTCAGCCATATACAGATAGGGATTCTTCAGCCACCTAATTTCAAATAAACCTGGTAATTTGTAGTTTTCAAATTACAGCATCACTGTATAGACCTATGAGAGTACTATTTATTATTCACAAGCAATAGAGAAGGTAGACAATATGTGAAAATCTCCTTGCCACAATTTTAATGTAATAGTCATGGAAAAAGCAACTTTACAAGAAATACAGAGTGATAAGTTCACCATGTAGGTACATAAAGCAAGCAAACAAAAAATTAACTGGCTCCTATGATAGCATGTGAGTAGCGGCACCACTGTTCCTCATTCAGTGCCAAGTACCTCTGCCATATGGGCTGTCTACAAGTTCTAGTTCATGTGTGTGCTGAACTTAAGCTTTAAAAGTTCAGCTCAGCTGTGATTATATAGATATAGACAGGAGATATGTATAAAAATTTGACCAAAAAAAAAAATTGTAAAAGGAAAGACAACCAAGAAATTCCCTAGTCATTTATGACTTGTAGGGTAAGATAGGTCCAAAAGCCAAGCAGAATGGCTGAGTGATAGCCACAGACGAGTTGCGGCAGGGATGGGGGAGGCTTATTATACCCTAACTCTACACATACTTGCAGAGAGATTGCAGAAATCCTTCATCAGAGAAGATTTTATTATACCCACAATGCTACCTTAACCATATCATATTTACTAAAGAAATCTCCTGCCTCCAGCCTCTTCCACTCCACCTCTCCTAATTGTCATATCTGAAAAGCACCTAATGCAAATATCAAAAAACCCACCCCAACTCTAATGCTCATGCAAGCTTTACAACAACCATTTTAGACATAAAATGTGTCAGGGGCTTCCTATGCATATTTAATCCCCACAACAATCCTAAAAGCTTAAATGTTATTACCCTAATGATAAAAGAAGAGGAAACTGTGAGTATAAACATTTATACACTCAGGTTCAAAGCCAAGTCTGGCTAACTCCAAAGTTTCCAGCAAGAAGCAACTCTTTTTTATTGCTTTCATTAAGGAAAGTAGCTTTCCTCAAGTTCATTTAGACCCCACTCTCTTATATCTATATCATCCACTGTAAGCATTCCTTAAAATTTGCTTTATTTTTGGCTATAAGCAAATAGATGTAAGCCCTGTCTGTTTGTGTGTGTGTATACATATTACGTATTTTATTTAATTACTTTTTATTGAAACATATTGATTATACATATTTGTGGGGTACAGAGTTATGTTTCAATACATGTATACAATATCTGATGATCAAATCAGGGTAATTAGCATATTCATCATTACAAAACTTAATCATTTCTCTGTGATGAGGACATACCACCTCCTCTCTTCTAGCCATTTGATAACATGCAGTAAATTATTGTTAATAATAGATGCCTAGCTCAACTGTACATCAATAAAACTTATTTTTCCTATCTAGCTGTTTTCTGTCCATTAATATTACATATTTTATTTAATAAATATTTATTGAACACATAATTCTGCACTATATACTGTGTCAAATATTGTGGATAAAATGATAAGCATGGTCTCTGTTGTCAGGAAGATTACTGTCTATCTGTATGCTCTCCCTGATGCGGCAAGTTTTTTTTTTAAACCAAATAGCAGCCGATCTTTGAAAAAATGGAGGAGATTTGATTCTTACTAATTTATGAAATGAAATGTGTGGCTATGTAAGGGATCAACTGTTTGTGAGATATCAACCTTCCATGCTACTGTTTTCATCATCATTACTACTATAGTTATAAAGCAATTTAAATATGTAAAAACAGAGAAATTAAAATTCTGCAGGGCTGTTAACCCTCAGAGCAGGGGTCACCTGGAGAAATGAGAATTAGATACCCACCTTAAGATTCAGGATTCAGAGTATGTCAATCTTCTCTTTTTTTTTTTTGGTAAAAGAACAGAGAAATAACTATCTTATTTGCATGACAATCATTGAATTGGATGTCTCTAGTGAATTCCAAAACTGGAAACTGGATGAATACTTAGTTACAGTCAATAATAAAACAGTGCTCACAATTTCACTAATTTCCATAATTTAATTTTTAGATTTTTATTTTTCCCCAATTTTTAAATACTGTTATTTTTTAGAACTTCTGGTTTGTTTTGTTTTTGGTTTTGTTTTTGTTTTTTTACTGATCTAAGAGAGAAAAAAAATGTTTTGTTAATATCTAACCCAGGACAACCATCAAGTGATTGTTAAAATTAGTGTCAACTGCTGATTTAGCTACAGAGCCTAGATAAGCTGGAGCACCTACTTGACGAAAACAAAAACAAAAACAAAAACAAAAAACAAGAAACAAAATGAAACAAACAAAAACCCAGAGAGGCAGAAAACAGAATTAGGGATAGTACTTGCTGAATAAATAAACAAGGTGTGCAGTTTTTCTAAAGGAAGAATGCACTTTGAAATGAGATAGAGGAAGAAATCTGGAAGGTTTCTATTCATTAAAAAGTCTGGGTATAAATTGCTAAAATTAACATACATCTTAAAAGAGTTAGACTCTGGAACCTCCAGTCAAAACTTATAAAAAACAACCTTTCAATAGCAAATAACCATATCTCCACAGTTAAGCGTTTGAAGGACATGGTTGCTAACTTGCATTGTTAGATGTTTCAGTTAATGAGATTTTTGAATTTTATGTACACATTTATGCCCAATGAAGTTTTTTTCCCTTAAGTTCACAGTACAAGATTTATCTTCTAAGCTTTAGTTTTATCATATTAGAGAGAATTCTAATAATTATCTATAGTTTACCAGAGTGTCTACGGGCCTTTGGAACTAATTCCTATTATTATTTTCTTTATTATTAATTATCATTAAGAATCATAGAATTTTAGAGATGAAATGATTCTTAGAGATCATTGTTTAACACCTTTATTTTGCAAAGGACGATACTGAGAACCAGAGGGGCTGTATGTGTTACCACATGTCATTTAATATTTCAGGCAAGACTGCGAATTCATCCATTTAACAAATATTCATTCAGTACCTGCTATGTGTCAGTTTTGGTTCTACACATATCCTGGAACAGTGGTCTTCTGACCTATCCTCAAGTGTCTTCTCTTTCCGAACATCTATAAGTCCATATGTTCATTTACACACCAGAGTAATATTAAATAATACAACTCATTCCTCTACCCCTAAAATCAGGTTCAGGATTTGGTAAATAAACTAACAAAAATAATTAATTTATGTGGAATTTTTAAAAGTATACAAGTGATGCTCTTAATTTATGGTAAAACAATAATACAGAAAACCAACTTGCCACAAAGTAAGGAAAACTGAGTATTGCTAAAAAAAGATACAGAGCAAGTACATTTTCATCCTGCTTACTGCTGCACTTTGAGCATTAAAGTGCCAATAATTTTATACTTACCAAGTAAAACAAAGTCATAACAATAACAGTCCTTCCTTCTATCTACTCTTCATGAAATGAGCTTTGATGTTGAGGGTCAGTCTCTTGTGTATACAAAACTTGCCACTTCTTCCTTATCCTAACCCTTAACTTGAAGAAGTATTTTCATAGTTGGTAGGTCAGTCAAATAATTGCTTCAGAAAACAAATATTGGTTGACTTCAGACTTGCAGGCAAATTAATTTAGGTCTTGTTTAACATGATCAGGCAGTAACTTAATGTGTGTATAAAGAATTGATACTAACTGTGGTTGAAGGACATGATCACTTATATCAGAAGAGCTTTCTTGTTCTTTCTTCCTTTTACTAATTCAGTCTCTCTCTCTCTCTCTCTCTCTTTCCCCACCCCTTTTCCTGTTAAAATGTTCTGGTATATTTATTTTTATGGATTGCAAGAGTTTGTATTTTAGAAATAGTTTATGCATTGGATTTTAAGAGGCAGAAATTACAGGCAATGAGACAGTTAAAAAAGGGCAGACACAGAAAGAGCCATGAGAACAGGATCATCACTCCATGGCTCATCCACACTAGAATCCAAGAAACTCACTGGAGACTTCAGGTCATGTTTTACTTCTGTTTATACTCTTAACAATCGGAAGTAGAAATATTGTATTTTGGAGATGAAAGAATATGGCGGTGTAAAATATATCAAATGAGAGGAGAAAAGAGGGACAAGAAAAGACAGATATAAAGAAATGAGACCTGCCTGCTTAGCAGCCCCACCCGCTACCCAGAAACAGCTGGATGGGCCCCTCACTGCAGGCCTGCTGAATGGCCCCTACCTATTGCCCAGAAGCAGCTGGATGGGTCACTTCACTGCAAACCTGCCTAGAGGCCCTACACACCACCCAGAAACAGCTGGAGAGGGGCCCCTCACTACTGGCCTGACTAGTGACCCCCTCACCACCCATAAGCAACAAGATAGGCCCTCTCACCACAAGCCTGTCTAGAGGCCCTGCCCACTGCCCAAAAGCAGCTGGATGAGCCCTCTCACTGCAGGATTACCTAACGATTCTGGCCAATACCCAGAAGCAACTGGACAGGCTCCCTCATTGTAGGCCTGCCTACTGGTCCCACCCATACCACCCAGAAACCACCAGATGGGCCCCCTCACTGCAGGCCTGCCCAGTGGTCCTGCCCCAACAACTGGAAAGCATCTGGTCAAGGCCTGTTTCAGGCCTGCTTATCAGGCTTACCAAAAGTTTAAGAAGCAGCTGCATGGGACACCTTGTTATGAGCCTTCCTAGTGACCTCATCCACTTCCTCAGAAGTGACTCGCCAACTCTGCTGTTGGCAGTCCAGCTTCTGAACCATAAAGGGAAGCACAATCTCACATCAGGCCCCAAGAAGTGGCACAACACAAGGGCCACTGGCAGACTCACACTCAGCTAGCTGAGCCAAAGTGCACCCATAGCCCTGGCTTAGAGAAACAGCTCAGCTGTCATGCTCCTGGAAGATCTGACCCTGAAACTGTGAGCCATCACACACACACACATCTGACTGAAAAACAGCTTGGCTGACATGACCTTGGTCGCCCAGCCCTGGTCAGAGAAGCAGTTTGGTGACCCTACCACTGGCAAATCAATCCCCAAAACCCTGGCATGCCAAACACCCACCCCCCTACCCTGAGAATCAATCTGGCAACTGCATCCCTAGTGGGCCAGCTCCTGAGAAGACTGATGCACAGGATCCACATGCACATGTCCAGCCTTTGAGCCAACCCAGCGATACCTCCTCTGGCAAAGATGTGACACCACTGCCACACACCTCCATAAAATGTGTCACTGAGTCACTCACAGACATAGCAAAATTGGATTACAGCTGAAGAAACTATACAGAATCCACAAATTCATCCATTTGGAACAAAGCAATTACTCTCTACCCAATCAACACCCCAGGATGCATCTGCAGGTGAAAGTATTTTCCCATGTGAACCACTCTATAAAACTCAAAAACATGATTATTCCACCAAATGCACAGATATCAATGCAGAGAAACAAGACACAAAAAAACAAGGAATGTGACACCACCAAAAACAAAAACAAATACAAAATAATGCTGTAATAACTGATGCCAAAGAAATTGCTGACTTCCTGGAAAAGGAATTCAAATTAACTTCCTTAAGGAAACTCACTGAGAAACAAGAGAATACAAACAGTTCAATGAAATCAAAGCAACAATTCATGATCTGAATGAGAAATTCAACTAAGAGATAGATATTATTTAAAAAATCAAGCAGATATCTTAGAATTGAAGACTTTATTGAATGAAACAAAAATACATCTGACAGTATCAACAACAAACTAGATGAAGTCGTATAAAGAATTTCTGATGTTGAAGATAGCAGTTTTGAAATAACACAGGAAAACAAAGAATGAACAAAGCTTATAAGATCTATAGGATATTATTAAGCAAACAAATATTCAAGTTATGGACATTCCAGAAGGAAAAGAAAACAAACCAACCAAATATTGGAAACCCATTTAAGGAAATAATAGCTGAAAACTTCCCTAGTCTTGGGAAAGTGCAAACTTCCCAATCCAGGAGCTCAAAGGTGCCCAAATAGATTCTGCCCAAATAGGCCATCGCCCGGACACACTGTAGTCAAATTTACAAAAGTGAAATATAAAGAGGTAATTCCAAAAACAGAAAGAGAAAAATGTCAAGTCACTTATAAGGGAATATCCATTAAACTCTCAGCAGATTTCTCAGTAGGAATCCTACAGGACAGGAGAAAATGTAATGATATATTCAAAGTACTGAAGAAAAAAATGCTAGCCAAAAATATTATGCCTGGAAAATCTATCCTTCAGAAATGAAGGAAAAATAAAATATTTCTCAGACAAGCAAAAATTAAGGGAATTCATCACCACCAGACTGGCCTTATAAGAAATGTTTAGGAGAGTCCTACATCTTTTTGTACATCTAGAAGAGAAAGAACAATAACAATCATCATGAAAATACTTGAAAATATAAAACTTACTGGTAGAGTGGATACGCAAATTAGAAAGAGAAAGGAATCAAACCTCATCAATACACAAAACCATCAAAATTCAAGGATAAACATTAAGAGAAGTAAGGAATGAAGGATACAAAAAAGAATTGGGAAAAAAACAGCAACATGACAGGAATAAGACCTCACATGTAAATAATAACCATCCGTATAAATGGATTAAATATGCCAATTAAAAGAAATAGACTGGCTGAATGGATTTAACAAAAAATGACCCATCCATATGCTGCCTACAAGAAACACACCTTACCTACAAAGGTACACATGGACTGCAAGTAAAGGGATGAAAAACACTACTCCATGCAAATGGAAAACAAAAGTGAGCAGGAGAGGCCATACTCATAGCAAATAAAACACACTCTAAATCAAAAGAAGTCACTATATGATAATAAAGGGATCAATACAACAAGAGGATATAAAAATTATAAATATATATGCAACACTGGAGCACCCAGATATATAAGGCAAATAACCTATGGAATACTATAAAAGCAGTATTAAGAGGGAAGTTTATTGCAATAAATGCTTACATCAGAAGAATGGAAAGATGGAAAATAGACAACCTAACACTTTACCTCAAAGAACTAGAAAAACAAGAACAACCCAACCCCAAAGTTAGTAGACAGAAAGAAATAATTAAGATCAGAGCAGAAGTGAATGAAATACAACCCCCAAAAAACAATACAAAAGATCAATGAAACAAAAATTTGGACTTTTGAGAAGATAAACAAAATAGACAAGCCATTAGCTAGGCTAACTACAAAAAAAGGAAGGCACAAATAACAAAAAATTAGAAATAAAAATGAGACATTACAAATGATACCAAGGAAATACAAAAAATCATTAGAGACTGTTATAAACAACTGTATGCCAACAAATTTGAAAACCTATAGGAAATGACCAAATTTCTGAACACACACACAAACTACCAAGAGTGAACCAAGAAGACATAGAAAACCTGAACAGACCAATAACAATCAAAGAGATTGAAGCTGTAATCAGCAGTCTCCCAACAGGAAAACCCAAGGACCGCATGGCTTCACTGCCAAATTCTACCATACTTTAAGGAAGAATTAATAGCAATTCTCTAAAATTTACTCCAGAAATTTGAGACAGAGGCCATTCTCCCAAACTCATTCTATGAGGCAAACATCATCCTGATACCAAACTCAAACAAAGACATAACAAAAAAACAAACAAACAAACAAAAAAAACTTAAAAAAAAAAAAAACTACAGGGCAATATCTGATGAATATAGAAGCAAAAATCCTCAATAAGACATTAATAAAAAGAATACAGCAATACATCCGTAAAATTATACACCATGATCAAGTGGGATTCATCCCAGGGATGTAAGAATGGTTCAATATATGCAAGTCAATAAATGTGATACATCACATCAATAAAATCAAAGTCAAAAACCATATAATTACCTCAATAGATGCTGAAAAAGCATTTGACAAAATTCAACAGCCTTTCATGAAAAAAACTCTCAACAAATTAAGTATAGAAGAAAATTTATCTCAGCACAATTCAAGCCATATATGACAAACCCAATGCCAATATCATCCTGAACAGGAACAAGGCAAGTATGACCACTATTGCCACTCTTATTCAACATAATATTGTAAGTACTAGCCAGAGCAATCAGGGAAGAGAAAGAAAGGGCATCCAGACTGAAAAAGATGAAGTCAAACTATCCCGGTTTGCAGATGACATGATCCTATGAATAGAACAGCCAATGACACTACAAAATAAAAAAAAACTCTTAGAGTTGATAAACAATTTCAGCAAAGCTGCAGGATAAAATCAACATGCAAAAATCAGTAGCATTTTTATACTCCAACAAAGAACTAGCAGAAAAAGAAATCAAGAAAGCTGGCCCATTTACAATAGTCACCAAAAAAATAAAATAACTAGGAATAAAGTTAACTGAGGATGTGAAAGATCTCTATAATGAGCACTACAAATCACAGTTGAGACAAATGAAACTATAAAACTCCTAAAAGAAAACATAGGGGAAATACTTCAGAAAGTAGGGCTGGACAGAGTCTTTATGAATACGACCTCAAAAGCACAGGCAACAAAAGGAAAAATATACAATTGGGATTATATCAAACTAAAAAGTTTCTGGACAGCAAAAGAAGCAATTAATGGAGCAAAAAGACAACTAATACAGTGGGAGAAAATATTTGCAAAACATGCATCTGACAAAGGATTAACATCCAGAATACACAAGGAATTCAAACAACTTAACAGCAAAAATCCAAGTAACCCAATTAAAAAATGGGCAAAGGAACTGAATAGGCATTTCTCAAAGGAAGATATAAGAATGACCATCAGATACAGGAAAAAATGCTCAATATCACTCAGCATCTGGGAAATGCAAATCAAAACCACACTGAGATATCATCTCACTTCTGTTAGGCTGGCTAATATAAAAAAGACAGAATAACAAATTCTGGTGAGGATGTGGAGAAACACGAACCCTTTACACTGTTGGTGGGACTGTAAAATCATGCAGCCATTATGGAAAATGGTATGGAGGTTCCTCAAACAACTACGGATAGGACTGCCATATGACCCACCTATCCCACAGCTGGGTATATACCCAAAGGAATGGAAATCATCATGTGTAAGAGATACCTGTATCACCATGTTAATTCCAGCTGCATTTCAAACAGCCAAGAGTTGGAATCAGCCTAAATGCCTATCATCTGACAAATGGATAAGGAAAATGTGCTATACACACAATGGAATACTTATCTGATATAAAAAAAAATGGAATTCTGCCATTCACAGCAACATGGATAAATTTAGAGAAAATTATGTTAAGTGAAATTAGCCAGCCACAGAAAGATAAATACTGCATATTCTCAATTACATGTGGGAGCTAATAAAAATAAACAATCAAATAAACAAACAAATAAATACAGGACTAAAAAAAGACACAACAGTCACAATAATTCTTTGAATTTATTAAGAGAAATGAACAGAACTTTGGTTGCCAGGGGTGGGAAAAGGAGAGAGGGAAGGGTGAAGGGAGGAACTGGTAAAGGGCCATGAAGATCAATTACATTGCATAATGACAAGTAAAAATAAAATAAAATGAAATGAAATAAAATAAAATAAAATAAATAGTATAAGAAAATACAAAAATGAGGGGGGAAGCAAATATTTTCAAATCCAATGGGAGAGACAGACACCAACACAATAATAGTTAGGAACTTTTAATACCCCACTCTCAGCATTGGGCAGATCATCAAGACAGAAAATCAACAAGGAGACATCAGATTTTAACAGCACCATAGACCAGATGGACTTAACAGACATATACAGAGCATTTCATCCAACAGATGCAGAATACACATTCTTTTCAACAGAACATGGAACATTTTCCAAGATTAAACATATGTGAAGATACAAAGTAAGTCTCAACAAGTTAAAAGAAATAAAATCATATCAAGTATTTTTTTCTGACCATTATAGAATAAAACTAGAAATCAATAACAAGAGGAACTTGTGAAATTCTACAAACTACATGGAAATTAAACAACATGCTCTTGCATAAGCAACATGTCAAAGAAGAGATTAAGAAGAAAACCCAAAAATTTCTTGAAACTAATGAAGATAAAAACACAACATACCAAAATCTATGGGACACAGCCAAGGCAGTATTATGAGGAAAGTTTATAGCAATAAATGCCTACATCAAAAAATAGAAACATTTCAAATAAGCAGCCTAACAATGCACTTCATGGAACTGGAAAAGCAGGAACAAACTAAACCCAAAATAAGTAGATGAAAAGAAATAATAAAAATCAGAGCAGAAATAATTGAAATTGAGACTAAAAACGCAATGCAAAAGATTAGTCAAAGAAAAGTTGGTTCCTTGAAAAGGTAAACAAAATTGACTAACCATTACGCAGACTAAGAAAAAAGAGAGAACAGACAAATAAATAAAATCTGGAGGTGACCAGTTAGCTCAGTTCACTAGAAAACAGCTTTGTAACACCAAATAAATAATATCTGATATGAAAATAGAGACTTTGCAACTGATAGCACCAAAATATAAAGGATCATCAGCGACTATTATGACCAACTACATGCTAATAAATATGAAACCCTAGAGGAAATGGATAAATTCTTGGTCACATATGTTGTACCAAGACTGAACCAAGAATAAATAGAAAACCTAAATAGACCAATAAGAAGTAACGTGATTGAAACAGTAATAAAAAGTTTCCTACCAAAGAAAAGCCCAGGACCAGATGGCTTTACTGCTGAGTTCTACCAAACATTTCAAGAAGAATTAATACGAATGCTTCTTAAACTATGTCCAAAAATTGAACTGCATGGAATTCTTCTAAACTCATACTATGAAGCCAGCATCATCCTGATACCAAAACCAAACAAGGACACAACAAAAAAGAAAACTACAGGCCAATATCCCTAATGAACACAGATGCAAAAATCCTCAATAAAATATTAGCAAACTGAATCTAATAGCACATCAAAAAGATCATACACCATGATGTAGTGGGATTTATCCCATGGATGCAAGGATGGCTCAACATATACTAACCAATTAACATAATACATCACATCAACAGAATGAAAGAAAAAAAATATGATCACCTAAATAGATGCAGAAAAAGCATTTGATAAAATTCAAATCCCTTTAATATAAAGACTCAACAAATTAAGTATAGAAGGGAAGTATTTTAATAAAATAAAGACAGTATATGACAAACCCAAAGCAAACATCATACTAATGGAGAAAAGATGAAAACTTTCCCCCTAAGAACTGGAACAAGTCAAGGATTCCCACTCCCACCACTTCTATTCAACATATTACTGGAAGTCCTAGCCAGATTAATTATGCAAACAAAGGAAATAAAGGGCATCCAAATTGGAAAAGGGGAAGTCAAGTTGACATGGTTTTATACAGAGAGATACCTAAAGATTACCAAAGAACTTTTAGAATGACAAACAAATTCAGTAAAGTTGAAGGATATAACATCAACATACAGAAATCAGTAGCATTTTTATACACCAACAATGAACTAGTAGGAAAAAAAATTAAGAAATCTATCTCATTTACAACAGCAACGAACAAACAAAAAATACCTGGGAATAAATTTACCCAAGGAGGTGAAAGATCTCTCCAAAGAAAATTGTAAAACATTGATTAAAGAAATTAAAGACACACACATGAAAATGGAAAGATATTCCATGCTTATAGATTGGAAGAATCAATATTGTCAAAATGACCATACTACCCTAAGCAATCTACAGATTCAGTGCAATCCCCATCATACTACCAATGACATATGTTGTAGTACATTTTGTGTTGCTATAACAAAATACCTGAGACTGGGTAATTTATAAAGAGCAGAGGTATATTTGTTTACAATTCTGAGACAGTTGCATCTGGCGCAGGCCTTTGGCTACTTCTACTCATGGTGAAAAATGGCAGCCCAACTCGCAGGTACAAGCAGATCACATGGCAAGAGGGGGGGGGGAGGGAGAGGGAGAGAGAGAGAGAGAGAGAGAGTGAGAGAGAGAGAGAGAGGAGGCAACAGTATATTTTAAACAACCAGCTCTCATGGAAACAGCAAGAACTCACTCACTACTCCCACACCCCAGGGAGTGCATTAATCCATTGATGAGGGATTTGCCCCCTTGACTCAAATAGCTCCCAACACTGCCCCGTTAGGGATCAGATTTCCACATGAGTTTTGGAGGGACAACACATCCCAATTCTATTAACAACACATCCAAACTCTATCAACATACTTCACAGAAATAGAAAAAAAATTCAAAAATTTATGTGGAAAATTAAGAAACTCAGAATAGCCAAAGTAATCCTGAGCAAAAAGAACAAAGTGGAGGTATCACATTCCCTAACTTCAAAATATACTACAAAGTGGTAGTAATCAAAACATTCTGGTACTGGCACAAAAACAGACACATAGACCAATGGAACATAATAGAGAATTGAGAAATAAATCCATGCACCTACAGCCAACTGATATTTGACAAAGGAGCCAAGAACATACGTTGAGAAAAGGACAGTCTCTTTAATAAATGGTGTTGAGAAAATTGGAGAGCCGTTCTTGAAGAATGAAACCAGACCTATATCTCTCACCATATACCCAAATCAACTCAAAATGGATTAAAGACTTAAAGGTAAGACCTAAAACTATAAAACTTCTAGAAGAAAACATAGGGGAAGCACTTCAGGACATAGGTCTGGGCAAAGACTATGAATAATACTTCAGTAGCACAGGGAACAAAAGCAAAACTTAACAATAGGATACATCAAACTAAAAAGCTTCTGCACAGCAAAGGAAACAATCAACACAGTGCAAAGACAACCTGAAGAATGGGAGAAAGTATCTGCAAAGTATGTGTCAAACAGGGGATTAATATAAAAAATATACAGAGAACTCAAACAACTCAATAGTGAAAAAATAAATAGCCTGATTAAAATATGGGCAAAGGAACTGAATAGACAATTTTTGGAAGAAGACATACAAGTGGCCAACAGGCATATGTAAAAATGCTCAGCATCACTAATCATCAGAGAAATGCAAATCAAAACCACAATGAGATATCATCTCACCCCAGTTAGAATGGCTATTATCAAAAAGACACAAAATAAATGCTGGCAAAGATGCAGAGAAAGGGGGAGCTCTTATACATTGTTGGAATGTAAATTAGTACACCATTATGGAAAACAATATGGATATTTCTCAAACAACTACAGATAGAATTACCTGTACAGATGATCCAGCCATCCCACTACTGGGTATATATCCAAAGGAATGGAAATCAACAAGTCAAAGAGACACTTGCACAACCATGTTTGTCATGGCTCTATTCACAATAGCCAAGAGTTGGAACCAACCTAAATGGAAGTCCACAGATGACTGGATAAACAAAATGTGGTATATATACACAAAGGGATACTACTTAGCCATAAAAAGAACTAAATCTGCCATTTGCAGTTACAAGTATGAGCTTGGAGAAAATTATGTTGAGTAAAATAAGCCAGACAGAGGGAGAAATACTACATGTTCTCACTCACACGTGGAAGCTAAAAAAGTTGATCCCATAGAAGTAGAGAGTAGAATAGTGGTTATTAGAGGCTGCTAAGGGAAAGGAGGAGGTGCAGAGAGGGTAATCAGTGAATACAAAATACGAGAGAGATAGGAAGAATGGGATCTAGGTTTCTATAGTATTACAGTGAGACTACAGTTAACAACAAATTATTATGTATCTTTGAATAGCTAGTCAAGATGATGTTGAATGTTCCTAACCCAAAGAAGTGACAAATGTTTGATGCAGTGTATGTAATTAGCACCCTGATATGATCATTGCACGCAGCATGAATGTACCCCAATATCATATTGAACTTCATAAATATATACAATTATCATGGGTCAATTAAGGAAAATAAATTTAAAAGAGAGGGAAAAAGAGCAAAACAGAGAGAGTAGAATAGTGGTTACCGGAAGTAGGGAAGGCAGGGGTGTGGGGGGTGGGCGGGCAGGAAAAGGTTGGTAGATTGGTATAAAGTTACAAAGTGACAGATAGGAAGAATAACTTCTGGTGCTCTAGGGTCTTAATAGCTAATAATACTGTATTGTATATTTCAAGATAGCTAGAAAAGACACTCCTGAATGTTATAACTATGAAGATATGATAAAATTTAAGTGATAGATATGCTAAATTTTCTGATTAGATCTTTATACAATATATGCATGTATTAAAACAACAAACTATACCTCATAAACATGTACAATGAACAAAAATAAACAAAAAAAAGAAATGAATAAGATGGAAAATACTGTTGTCCATCACTTATCTAATAATTTTTTTTATAAGTGAACCATGAGGCATTAATGTGGCAGAAGTGAAAAAGAAAAGTCAAGGATATGTAGAGTGATCATACATCTCAGCTTGCCTGGAAAGGTCCCAGTGTACATATGGTAACCCAGCATAATCATTGGTAGCAATCTTTCTACTCTCAAAGTTTCACAGTTTGAAGAGTAAACTGCATGGTCACCGTAACGACAGAAATTACTGATGATAGGCTGGCAATACTATGAGTCAATAATTTTTTTTCTTCTTTATCATTCGTAACCCATTGTCTGTAATATAGACCCCTTTGCTAAAGGATCATATTCTCTTCATGCCTCATTACAATGAATTCGATTCCAGTCAGAATAAACTCAGCCACAGTTGCATGCTTGGAAACCTCTTGTACAGGAGACTAAGCAAATTCCTAACCCAGCAGCAAAATTCCAAAAGACCAAGTATACTTGGTGTTATGATCCCATTGCCAGGCATTCACCTTCTTTTCTCTTTAACAAGACACCTGACAGTCAAGGTTTGGTTCATCCTATCCTCTGTAAAGGAGAGAACGGTGACAGAAAAAGCACCATTGCTAGGAAAGGTATTCCTTTACCCCTGTACTCTTAATAGAAACTAGAGGTACATGACTGCATAACCACTAGCAATTAGGCTTCATTCCCATTTTACTGAAGACATTTAAGACAAGCATTTTCTATGGGTAGAACAGTACAAACACACTAGTATTAACTCCTAACCACAGGATCCATCCTCACTAGAAGCTGTATTCAAAACAGCTTTTCTTTTAACACATTACTTCTGCAAAATTTTTAAAATAAATAAAATGACATAAAAATCATCAACAATTTCCTGAAGAGGATAAAGGGAAACAGAAGCTTTTATTTATTGCTGGTGACAGTATGAACTCAAAAATCTTTTTAGAAATTAATTGGCAGTAGCTATTACACTTAAAACATGTATTACCTTTGACAAGCTGATTTTACTTTTATAATCAGTATACTGGTTAAGAAGGCAGTCTCTGGATGCAGACTGCTGGGCTTTGAACACTGGCTAAGCCTCTTAGCAGATGTCTGACTTTGGGCAAGTTACTTCAACTCCCTGTGCCTCAGTTCACTCTACTGTATCCTACTAAATGGATATAATAACTACACCAACTGAACAGGACTGTTGGGAAAATTAAATGAGTTAATGGAGGTAAACTGCTTAGAAAAGTTCTGGGGTAAAAACAGGTAAAAACAATCAATAACTTAGCTATTATTATTGTTTTAAAAATAAAAGCACCAACACACAAGGATAATATTGAAAGTGTATTAAATTATTTCTTAATGAAAAAAAAAGAAGAAAACAACTAGTTGTCCACAATATTAGAATGGTTAAATATAATGTGGAATCCAAGCTGTAGAATATTATATACCTAAAAATTTTTTAAATGTCTTGGATATGTATCTATTGTCTTTACTGAGTTGTTTAGCATGAAAAGCAAGGTATAGACTTATTTACTCACTACCATACAACTTTTTAAAATAAAACAAAATACCCCCAAAGAAACCATTTATATATATAAATTTATACCTATACATATATATAACACTCATTTATGTTCATTCTACAAATAACTGTGTACTTACTGCCAGACACTGTTACAGCATTGATTTATAGCAGTAAACAAAACAGACACAAATACTGGCCCTCATGGAACTTATATTCTTGAGGATAGGGACTCACACACAGAGAAACAAATAAGCAAAATATGTACCATATATGATGATAATAAGTGCGATAGAAAAAAATAATAAAGCAGTGTAGTCACACATATAGAATTCCTGATGAGGCGATGGTGGCTGTGGGAATCTCAATGTTAAGTAGCATGATAAAAAAGGTCTGTCTGGGGGGAAAAAAAGATGACATTTGAGCAGAATTCTAAAGAGCTGAAGAGGTGAAATATACATTTTCTGATTATGTGCATGTGTTTGTTTATTTTATATGAACATGAAGGAAAATACAAAAGAGAATATACCAAGCTTTTAAATGTATTAAATTTAATTACTTTGGGGGGGGCTTAAGATTGTGGGGAGAGGCTAAACTAGGGTATTAATGTCTTCTTTACACATTTTTTTATTGGTACAAATGTTACTTTTGACACGAAAATAGTTGATTAAGAAAATAAGAGCAAACAAGTAAAAAAGGAAATGGAGGATGGAAACTGGCCAAAAAATCAGATTACTTAATTTCCTGTCACAGCACATAGTTAAGTGCTAAATAAAGACCAGATGAACTGAAATTTGAATATGTCCTTTTACCATTCAAGTACTCTCCTGGGGTAGGCGTATGAGGCAACTGAGGCCTACAGGGGTTAAAATGTTGGTTAAGGACACACAAATACTAATTGCTGACACTATGTACTCTATACCAATTTATGCCTAGGAAATTTACCTCTAAAACATATTCAGTGCCTTTTGTAAAAAAGTTTCATCTTGCAGCCCGGAGGGCTGATGCCTGAGAGTGTATTGAAAGAGCCTGCGTAAAGGAAGGAGGAATTTGGAAGTTTGGGTTTGGAGAAGGAGGATAAAAGAAAGTGCTGCATACGTGACCGTGAAGGCAGCGCACCTACTGTATCCTACCTACAATACAATTGATTTGCTTGAGTTTTGCCTTTGTTTTTTCCTATACCCTACCTTCCAGTGGAGGTGCTGTTAAACAGGAAAATGATCAAAAGCTAGACATCTGAAGGGAGAAGAAACAGAATGAGGACACCTCAGCAGCATCAGTTTCTGAATAATGGAGAGGTGGCTTCAGCACCTGACAGCGGAATTGCAGACAGGTTGGCTGAGGCTATGTTGGGAAGGGCTTCTAAAGAATTTTCCAGTCAGCAGCATATTCACATACGCTCCCTTCCATCCTTAGCTCTTGCGTTACGTGTAATTATGTCCGTTCTCATCAGCCTGGACTAAACAGACTCTTTTCAATAATTACAAGAATACTCCACTGGAAACTACAGAATGGATAGCAGTGATGAACTAACTAAATAAAAGCATGGCCCCAGGAGCTGTTGTCTGTTTGCCTGGATTACTGCTGAAACGTGAGAGACGTTTTTGCTGTCCAGTGTCATTCCCTTCCAATTGGCTTCTCTGGCTCACACATACGTTGAGTAAATACATTTGGAGCTCTTGAAATGTTCAAGGAAGTTCAAGGAAATGTTCAACCAGAAGACCAACAAAGGCCTATCTCTTTTCTTCTCAAATACAAACTAGCTCCCTAATTAAATATACCATTATCAGCAACATGTGAATGTCTCATCCTCTGTCAGGTAACAGAGTGGAGAAAATATCAACAAGGATGTTAGAGAGAATTTTAGCTGACCCTTCAGACACTGTAACATGATTCTTCATCAGACCTGCAATTCAGTTAAAAGGTTAATGAGGCTTCACCGTATATACATGCAGGAAGAGGAAGCAGTTACGAACCCCTAGTATTTAAGCAGAAAATTCCACTTGTCTTTAAAGCACTCCCTGACTTCTCCTATATTTCCACCATTAGTGTAAATAGTCAACATACAGGGATCTGTTAAAATCTACACATCACTACTAATATCTGCTTAACATTAATGTGGGGCTAGTTTATCGTGGTAGTTAGCAGAGAACAGGATTCTAGGTGTGTACTATGAAAGAGCTGGGTTGAGGAAGGAGAAGGTGACACAGATCTGGAGCATGGGGACTTGCCAGTCAACAGGGACTTGCCCAGGAGGCAGGGACCTGAAATGGAGGGAGGCAGGGACCGGAAATGGAGGGCAGTGCAAAGAGACCCCGAAGGGCTGCAAGAGAAGCCACAAGTAAAGATAGAAGAAGAGTTGGGAAAAGGCAAACCAACCTTGTTTACATTACAGTACCAGCTGGAGATAGCACTGAGACTAATGGCAGGTCATTAAATAAACCTCCTTTGAAGTTTTGTGCTTTAATATGGAAATATTCTCTGTTAGATAAAGATACAGTAATAGTTCCTTTACCTAGTCTCTCCAGAGAATGTGGTGTGCCCCAGAGTAAAACATTCAAATAACTGTAAGTTATCTCTTTAATCTCTGAAACATGCTTTCATTTTAACAGTTTTTCTTGTAACTAATTATAAAATGTATCAATCACTTTCTTTAATTCACATGTACTCCACTTCAACAAGCAGCAGTTGATTTACTGCACTGCATAATAACGACTTTCTCTTAGTGTTATGTACATAGCATTATTTGTCCCAGTGTGGAAGGTCTCGAACACTGCCCTAAGTTTATAGATGTTTAGTTTCTTCCCTTTGTCATTAGTTGCCTGTACACACAGATGCTTACTTCTTTTTATAGGATTTGGAACTTTATACCCCATCTGGTTGAGATCCCAAATAAAATTCACCTTCTTGTATAACTTAGTCATCTGGACTCCGTCCCTTCAGAGTTTTCTCTCTATGTTCTTGTGTTCAAAGACATCCTGGATGATAGTGATTAGCTACAGTCTGACCTCTGGTTAATCCGGACGTTATACTTAAGCAAAAACATAGGGATCATGAGACAGAGAAGTGGCTGCAGGCAAACCAAGAGGAAGTGAGGGTTAGTAATGCTGCCTGCCTAGGAACATGACTAAGTTATAGAAAGGATTGCATTCCATAACAGGGAAAATTTAGACAAAGACAAATTATATTCCTTTACTCTTTTAATGAATTACTCAAAATGATCAATTAACTCTGGCTACTATTGCCCACAAGAGTTACAGTTTGAACCATATAATTATGGCACTTGATATTTAATTAGCACTTTATTATAAACTATCCTGATATTGTTATTTAATTGCTTCATGTGCTTGAGTTTTATTTTCTTAACAGGACTGTATACTCCTTGAGAGTAAAGATCCTATCTTCCTTTCTAATTTGGGTTAGTCCACATCTCCCCAGATAATCCAGTGCACACAGAGGACACTCCATAATTCTTTACTGGATTGATTTGTTATACAAAAATCTTTACAATTAAAAGAAAATTAGGGTAGTATAAATCTCCTTCTTCCACTATCTAGCCCAGTGACAGTACAAAATATGTGGGAAGAGAGGAGGCAAACCATAGAAGTGTGTCTATAGGGATATTATCTAATAAAAATTACATGGTTCATTTTATATTCCACAGTTTGATATAGTGAAATGCATTGATTATATAAATTTCCACTGAAGTTTAAACACATGAGCATATTCACACAAATACTGGATTATACATTATTGAGTCCTCTTTGGGAAATAGTTCAATCTACTAACTTAATGATTCTATTAAGAGAAGTTCATGAAAATCATTATAGGAGAGCTTCTAAGACTTTTTACCTGCATATCCATTAATGTTTTTAAAAATTTTATCCTGAACTTGACAGCTAGAGTATCACTAATAGAGTTTCACTGAAAAGAGGATTATCAGGATCAGCTAGAACCCTTCCCACACTTCGCTTTTCACCCTTGAAACTAGAGCCGCTTAATGCCAACATTTACCTTTAATCATGATCAGGGAATATTTAAAGAGCTGTAGGCTAAAAGAAGAGTGATCTTGCTTTACCCTCATACCCACATACTGAAAATAAGCAATTGATCTGTCCTTTCCCGTGTTCCAGCCATACAACCCTGATTCTTTCCAGGACTATCCCTGAATCAAAATCCAAAGCAGGCACTGCCAAGATCAGACGTTTCTAAGCAAATTCCAGATCTTGTTGGTGCTGCCTTCCTTTCTGCCTGTACTCCCATTTATAATCACCTTCTTAGAAACATCTTGACCACAAGGAGTTCTAGCCATTCCAGCCTTGAATATTTTCATCACCATCTGAGCCATGACTCTTGAAATTACCAAAAATTTGCTGTGAGTTAGTCTTGGTTGAATTTGCAGAATCATAGCTCCAGTAGCTTTCCCTTGGAAATGAGGAAGCTTAAATATTTCCTTGTACTTAGAATTACTCAATCATAAGATTTTAGAGCTCAGAGGGACTGAAGAGATTCTTCAAGTTTAAAGCTGACTTGGGCATTGAATGTAAATGACATGTTTCATGGTAGATTGCCTTAGAATCCGCCAGAGGAAAGGCCAAACATATATCTACTGCTCGTGCAATCTCAAAGGAAAGTAATAGAACCCACATAGACAGTAGGGTATCATCAATAGTTTTTTTAATTCCAGAAGGAAATATGGAGAAAGTCATCAAAGACTTTAAGTTTACAGAAAAAGCTGTGTGTGTGTGTGTGTGTGTGTGTGTGTGCGCGCGCGCACACGTGCACATGTGTCATATTTTCTTGAGGAAGAAGGGATTCAGAAGACTGGGTAAATGAACACAATGCTTATGTCTGAATGGCATGACTGATTCCCCAGCATTTCACTATAGATGCTGCTTGTTTCTTATATAATAATACACAATCGGGTTGATATTGACTCAAATAAGTAGCTAATTCTATCATCTATTGATTCCATAAAATAAAATCCCCTACATAAAAATAACTTGGTCTTTGGCACATGTATTTGTTTTCTACATTTTTATATGCATAAATATTCCAAATGTTAAGATTTGAGTAATGTCAGCAATAAGGGGAAACAACAAGCAACCTTATACAGTCTGCATTGCATTTTCTTTTAGGATTTTGTTTTTTTTTAATAAGAATTCCTCCTGATTTATAATTACTACATACAAATATCTTATTTTAATTTTTTTTCATAGGAAGTTCGTTTCTTAAAACTATAGACCTAATCAAGACCTAGGCCCTTATTGTACCTTATAGCAATATAATTAAATTGCCAAACAAAACCAATAGGTCTGACTATCCCAATATTACTTTTTAGAATCAAAGTTGAGAACTATAATTTTATAATAAGAGAAAAGCAGAGTTCACTCATTTAATTACTATCTATATCATTAAATGGAAAAATTGATTATGTTTTATTAAAGAGTAATTATTTTCAATCTTTGTCCTGAAAAGTAAATTACCAGAATTTTCTTTGACAAATATGAGTCTTTTGTGAAATTGCTGAAGAATTTATGGAGTCAAAGTCTTTTCAAATTCAAAAAAAGACACTGCACATTCTGGTGAGATTAACCCAAATACTGACAATAAATGACACCTGTAAGTTTAAAAATTAGTTAGAGAAGATAATCCAAAACCATGAAAGTGATAACTAAATCATTCTGAGAAGACTGGATCCAGGAGATTTCAGACTATATAATTTAACTAGTACATTACAAGACAATAGAAAGAAATGTTCATATACAAAGTACATTCCTCAAAAAGATGGTCCAGTATGCAAAATGAAAGTTTTGTTTTAAGACAGATTTTATGTATATGCTGCATAGGTTTTAGCTGAGGTTTATAGCCATTGGGCACAATTATCTTGTTCCAAAGCTAACATAAATATATACTAAATAAACCTTGAAAACAGAATCTAAAAAGAATTTATATCAGTTTGCTCTTCATTGAAAACTATGGAAAATTTCCACTGTGGCTAACATAAGTAAATAAGGGGACTGACTGGTTTCACAAGATAAGACATAGAACAAAAAATAAATAAATAAAAAAGAAAAGAGTTGAACACCCAGGCTTTAGGAAAATAAAGCACCAGGAAGCTTCAGAGAGCTTGGAGGCAGGAACTCATGGAGAGTTTTCTCAGGTTTCTTCCTTAGGATGCATGAGTTCCAATAATTACTTCCCATCATGGCATGAGAGTGCTCCGTATTCAAACTGCTGAGAAAGAGGTGTTCGGTCTAGTCACCCTAATCACGAGTAGAGGTTGACAGTCTGAATACTATCAGGTAGAATGTGGGAGTAGTAGTTCCCCAAGGAATACATTGACTGCTTTTGCAGGAATGAGGGAAAGGGATTCTGGCAGGCCAAAACACTAGACCCCCCCCCCCCCACACACACACACTTAGAAATGCAACATGAGAATTTACCCTTCATTTTCCTCTCAATGTAGGCATTTGCTGGACTTCAGTAGTTAGCTAATGTGTGAGGATATTTGAATATGGGAGAGTTGAATGACAACAGTCTAGCTGCATTGGAAACAAAGCTCTAACCTCAACTGCAAGGGCACACAAGAGGGAAGCCTAAAACCCTCCCCACACTTAAGAGGAAGAAAAGCATTGTTATGCCAAGTTACATCTGACAGGAGAATAAAAAGCAAATGAAACCCATTACATATACTCATTGCTAGTTTCAATAATAAATTCACCAGTTGGTATGCTTTTTTAACTTTCACATGAGTGATGTATTAGATAAAAGACATTTTTTATCTTTATGCACACCTGCTTCTACACAAAAATGTTGACTGAATCAAAGTCCCTACTATGAAATGCAAAATATGAGACATTCAAACATTATATCTTACTGACAGATGATACTGGTTTTAATAAAATTTTAAAAATAGTAATATATACAAATAAAAACCTAGGAATTGGTAATGGAACAAATATAAGTTTGAATAATGTACTTGGTAATTATTCCTCTCCACCAAAAAGCATTATTGGAATAATGTATAATGTAAATAAATAAATAATTATTTCCAGTTATAAACTTTTGAATTGCATTTTAAATCTGCCTATCTGCCTTTGATATCTTCGCCAGGTATAAAATCTCTGGGTTATTTTTGTAATACTAAACTTAAGGAAGGAAAATCTAATTTCCACAAAAGAAAGTTTGGTTTGGTTGAGGTTTCTAAATGTGGTTACTATGAAATATCATATTTCAAATTATATATCAACTTTTTGAGAACAGAAGACTGTGATATTAAGCTGATATTCAAATTAAGCTGTCTTCTAAGCTGAGGTACATTTATACTATGTGTATAACATATTTTAATTAATTAGTTAATCAATCCATCAATCAACATGAACAGATTATTTTCCCTTGAATAAGCAGGCACTGAAAAAATAGAATATTTTGTGTGATACATACTCAAGAAATGTCCAAACAGGATCAAGATGATGAAGCTTTTCAAATGGTGAGGATAATAAATGCTTAGACATGGCCTCTCTTCAACATAGTACTGTGAATTCACTCTGTATTAGGCCAATCATAGTCATCTTGGCAAAACAGATAGGTGTCAGAAGTCTACCTGGCTCCAATATGTATATGTTGCATAGCCTGTGCCCTTATGCAGTTTTTTAGGCAACATGACTCATGTTATCCTGGACAATAAACTGCACTGTTAATTGTGTGAACTTTTTCTGTTTTCCTAGTGCAAAGAGAGACTGGATTGCCTGAGGCCAGTATCTGACTTCTATCAAAAGCACTATCTTTTAAATACTCATTAACTTTTTTCATGAAGGTCAAGACCAATACTGATAGGTAGTAAGAATTAGTGTATTTTTCCACCCACAGATACAGTCTTTGACACTGATTACTAGACTATTTAGCACTGTTTATGTCTTTAAATGGCCATCCCTATTTGTCTGCATGTAGAACTATCACTCAGGATCCTCACCACACATATTTTTATGTAAATGAATGAAAGGTCTCAAAGAGCATGGGGGAAAGCTTCAAAGCCTCAAAAAAGTCCTTGTATATGAGCATAAAGGAGATATGGAGAAAGAACCCGAGAAGCAATGCATTTATTGACTTACTGATTCAGAAAGTCATTTACTGAGTAGTTACTTTGTGATAGGGGCTGGCAATTCACAAACGGTAGGTAAAGTCTATGCTTTTAAAGGGTCATCTTCTCCACTTTGCTTCAGTAATGGTGGCCAATATTAGGGAATAATTTTAGGTACAATAGCCAAAGTCCTATTTATTTTGCCATTTAACAATCTTTTCTGAATCTTCCTTATCGATCACACACACACACACACACACACACACACACACACACACACACACCTCAACCCCACCGTATCTTCCTGAGCTACTTTCTAGTTGTCTGTAATGCCAAGCTTTTCACAAAATATGGGTGGTAGGGAAGGGTGGCTTTATTTGATTTTACAGACTTGGTTTGAGAGAGTTGGCATATACAATAACTGAAACATTTACTCCTATGCATTACCTAAAAACTTCCAATTGGCATATTAGACTTGACTAAACAGATTAACAATGTGTTCAATAGCAATTGATCAGACTAATGCTAAGGTAACTGGATCCTTTTATTAGAAAAGTCAAAGTTATGGACATGGCCTAATAAGATCCTATATTACTTGAATATATGCATATGAGTCCTTAAACTAGAAAAATCACAAACACCAGCATCTTCAAAATAGTGTCATTGTTTTATTTTTTGAGCTGGGTCATGGAGTGTGAATGAGAAGGCTAAATAGTTAATGAACTGTAGGAAGAGAAATCAGGCAGCCACCAATTACAAAGATGGTAAGATTCAAATAAATTGTACATAAATCTTATGTTTATGTATACCTTTTATTTCCTCACTTCCTCCTGAATGTACTTCTTTCCTCACCTGTGTTTCTTCATCTCTTTAAAGGGTATGTCACCTTCTCCTTACATTTATTCTTTTTCTTTCCTTTTCTTTTATTTCACATGAAATTCACTGCTTACAAACAAGAGTAATTATTCACTGCTTCTCTTATTTTCTTCTCCCCACATATTTCTTTCAGGTGTAATGACTGGGACTATGTGCCATCCCAAAATGTGCAGTTCTCTGACACAAATGAGCATTCTCTTAACCTAAGGATATGAGTGGCAGGTGGATGAGTGGGAGCAAAATTGCTTCTGGTAAATGTGGGTGGGTGAAAAATGTTAGCTGCCTGATAAGTTTTTTAAAAATGCTGTAATAATATTTCTCATTTAATTAATAGTGTGAGAAGAGCACTGGTAAATGCTCAGAGGGATGTCCATAGAGTTCCTTTGCAGCTGTGCACAGAGGAGGTGGAAAACATTCCTTGACAGGTGAAAATTAGGCTAACATGCAATGAATTGGGACCAAAAGTAACCTTGCACTCATAACTCCAAAAGAGGCAATTCCCAAAAGTGAGGCAGGTGTCAGGTTGACCTTTCTGTTAGCTCCAAAAAACACTTTTGTTAATATCTATGTAGTCTATTTGTATCTCTGAAGACACATGATTTTTTTCAAATACAGAAGGAGTTTGAAAAGTGGTTAATAAATCTCCATTACTGATAGTGACTGTCTAGATTCTACAAAAAGTAAAGGACTAACTGAAGAAACAAAGAATTTAAATTTATTTAGTAAAATATTCACCAAGCTATATGAATAGTATTTGTTTGGAAAAACCTGGCTCTGAATCTACTTTATAAGCAACCTCTAAAAGATGACTGGTTTGAACAAACCACTCTAGTCAAATAGGGTTCCCAAAGGAAAAACAATGCTTACAGTAATATTGGTCTTTTTTTAATGGGTTTTACTGTCTATGAGTGTGAGATAATGAGAGAATAATTAGTGACTGAATGCTGTATTAAGAAAGGCTATAATAGAGGTCATATATATGGGTGCATATATATATATATATATATATATATATATGATTTAACACACACACACACACACAAAAAAAAAAAACCAAAGGTTGGTTGTAAGTCTTCCCTATTTATTCAAAACAGGAAGCATTTTAAAAGATGAAACATAAATTCATACTCAATAAATTAAAATTTTACCTCATTGGAAGAGAAAGCTTAGTTTTGATACGTAGCAATAACATTAACAAACATTGTAGAAAAAGTATGAGGTAATTTGTGCTATTAAAGTACACAGCTAGGTTTCAAAGACAATTCAAGAACAATGTTTAAACTTAATTAGCCTAAAAGTTTCAAATAAGAAGTACTTTTGTTAAGTGTATTAAAGGAAATTCACAACTTTTCTATAAAGATAAGGAAGAAAGCAAGAAAAAAAAAGAAGATCCTGTGTAATGAAGGGGTTGTAAGGAATAACAATAAATAAGACATAGCTTCTGCCTACAAAGACCTTACAACCTACTGGGTGAAGCAGACAGATGCAGCAAATATAATAAAAGGCTGAATGTGATACACAGAGCAGTCAGGGGAAAATGTTATTTACAGTGCTGGCTACAGTTTGAGCCACAATGATAGAAGTATTCATTCCAAGGAGAGCATTGCTCTTACCTTCCAGAAAACATCTTTATATAACTCTTTTGTCTGTGCCCCTCTTCCCACCCTGGAAGATCAATCAAAGAGAAGTGAAACCAATAGTTATAAAGGACAAAAATATGGGCTTGCCCTCTAGCAGCTCTAGAATGAAAAAGTTAAGGGAGGGGCACAGGGATTTGGAGAAAAGAAGTGTCAGTTGAGAAACATAAAGGTAGAAGAAACAGAGGACTTAGGGGAAATATAATGTTATAGATGGAAACATGCCTCTCCTACAAAACCCATACATTAAAATACTTAAGTTAAAATGAGGCCATTAGTGTGGGACCTTAATTCAACATGGTGACCTTATATGATAGGAAGAGACACCAGGGGTTGCATGCACAGAGGACAGCAACATGAAAAGGCAACAAGAAGACAGGCATCTGCAAGTCAATGAGGGAGATCTCAAAAGAAAACAATCCTGCTGGCACCTTCATTTTGGACTTCCAGCATCCCCAGACAATAAATTTCTATTTTTAAGTTAGCCAGTTTGGGGTATTTTGTTATGGCAGTCCTAGCAGACTGATTCTTAGAACCAGTGATGTCAGAATTTAAAAAAGAATATTAAAATGGACAAAATATAATTTGAATTCATTTTATTAGTGCTATATTCTGTTCCTTTATTATCATCAAGCCTTTAAAAAACTATATTCACATAATTCTGGAGTTTTACTCTTTATAAATACATAATTGAGAATTCAACAAAAACAAGAATTTAATATAAATGTTACCAGAATTATGAAAAGATTCTGGGAAGATGGTGGATAAAGAAGCATCAGAAATCTGTCCCCCCAGGGCTTCTGGTCAAGATGGTAGAATAGACAGTCCCCAGCATCACTCTCTCCCATGAATCAACCAACTAACAACTCTCAAAAAGCAATGACAGCCAAGCTGGAGCCTCTAGACCTCAGGGGAAGAGGAGAAGAGACCTACGGAGTACATGAAGGCAGAAGAAGCCTCAATGAGAGAAAGAAAGAACCGCTCCAACCGTTTCAAGCCCCAGACATTTCAAGGCTGGCCCTGGTGAGCACACAGAGCAGGAGCTGGCAAAAGCTGCAGCTGTGCCCTTTGAATGAAGTTGCTTGGAGGTGGCAGAGGAGAAGAGGGCCTTGGTGACCACTAGGACAGCAAGACCACTAATAGGGGTTCCTGTGGACCCACACAGGAGCGAGGGGCCACAACAACTGAAAAAAAGGGAGCCACTCAGAGGCCAGTGAGTCATCGCAAGGGACTGGTGCAGGGCCCGTCCCGTGGGAAGTGTTTGGAGCATGGGTGATGCGGGAAACAGTCCCACCAGGAAAACACTGGACACAGCAAGGACAGCTGATCTACCCCCCAATCAGTGTAGGACCAGAGTGGAGACTGGTCAGAAATTCAGAACTGCAGGGGTGCAGTATTCTGGAAAGACTCAGACCCAGACCAGAGTTTCTACACAACCCTGGTGTACTGGGTCTCATGAGACCCAGAAGTACCTATACCTATAAAGTCAACCATTAAAACCTGAGCTGCACAAAAAACCTTCCCCAGGGAATCAGCAGCAAAGCAACAAATTAGCTCAACCACAGAGCTCAAGTGCTAGTCCCCACGGGAATTTCCCCCATTTTAAAAGTAAGCAAAGGACAACATTTAAGTTCCAGTGCAGAGTTTAAATGGTGGGAACAACAAATAATCCAACACAGAACTGAAAGAAAAAAACAAAATACCCACAGACCAAAGTTTGCTATTAACTAGTAAAGTTCTCACATCACCAAAGTACACTTATGAAACCTAGAAGACCAGAAGTCCCTGGCTTGGTAGGGGGAGTGTGGAGGGCTGGAAGCCTCAGCCATGTCCCCCCAGATCCACAACCAGTCTCAAGAGTGGGGGGCTGAAGACCTCGGTCAAGCCCCCAGACACCCACAACCAGCCCAGCAAGACCACCAGGCCACCACAAGAAGTGCCCCGGGCTCCTGAGCTGGGGTTGTGGGGGGCAAGGGCTTCAGCCACACCCACCAGACATCTGCACCCAGCCCAGCAATGATGAAGCCACTGCTGGTCTCCCCTGCAGGAATGAGGTGGGTGCCACAGGACTCAACCCCGCCCCTCCTCCTTCCTCCTTCTCCCACACTATTTCCTTCCCCTTTCCCCTCTCCCCCTCTCCTCCAACTGCTCTGCAACAACATCATAAAATGTAAAATGAAATAATACTAATAAGTAAACTTAGAAAGAAAAGAAGAAAGAAATCTGTCTCCCCACTGAGATAACAATTGCACTGGCAGAATCTGTATGCTTAATTATTTTGGAACTCTGGTGTCTATCGGAGGCTTGAAACTTCCAGGGATGTTTCCACACAAAAAATGTTAGAACAATGAACAAATTTAGCAAAGTAGCAGGACGCAAAGTCAGTTGCATTTCTATACACTAACAATGAACAGTCTGAAAACAAAATTATGAAAACAGTTCAATTTACAACAGCCTCCAAAAGAATAAAATACCAAAGACTTAGCTTAATCAATGAGGGGAAAGACATGTGAAATGAAAACTATAAAAGACATTGCTGAAAGAAACTAAAGAAGACATAAAAAAATGGAAAAACATCCTTGTTTATCGATTGAAAGACAATATTATTAAGATGTCAATACTACCCAAAGCAATCTATAGAGTCAACGCAATCCCTATCAAAATCCCAATGACATATATGGCAGAAATAAACGAACCTATTCTAAACTTCATATGGAATATCAAGGGACCCCCAAATAGCCAAAACAATCTTCAAAAAGAAAAACAAAGCTAGAGAATTCGCACTTCACTGTACTGAAAACTACAGTGTGGTACCGGCATAAAGACAGACATATAGAACAATGGAATAGAATAGAGAGCCCAGAAATAAAACTTCACATATATGGTCAAGTTATTTTGACAAGGGTGCCAAGACCAATGGGGAAAGGAAGCTCTCTTCAACAAATGGTGCTAGGAAAACTGTATATCTTCATACAAAAGAATGAAGTTAGACCCTTACTTCACAATATATATATATATAACAATTAACTCCAAATGGGTAACAGACCTAAAACTGTAAAACTCTTACATGAAAACACAGAGCAAAAGCTTCATGACATTGGATGTGGTGATGATTTCTTGGAAATGACACCAAAGGCACAGGCAAAAACAGAATAGACAAAAAAGACAAGTAGGGCTTTATGAAAATTAAACAATTTTGTGCATCAAAAGACACTATCACCAGAGTAAGAAAACAACCTAAAGAATGGCAGAAAATATTTGCAAATCATATCTGATAAAGAATATAGACAGAACACCTAAAATCCAACACGAAAGGAAACAACTTGATTCAAAAATGGGCAAAGGACTTGAATAAATATTTCTCCAAAGAGATATACAAATGGCAAATAAGCACATGAAAAGATGCCCAACATCACTTTTCATTAGGGAAAAGGAAATCAAAACCACCTCACACCCATTAGAATGGCTGCTATTGGGGAAAAAAAGAAAAAAAAAAACCAACAGAAAATAACAAGTGTTGGAGAGGATGTAGAGAAATTGAAGTTCTTGTGTACTGTTGGTGGGAATGCAAAATGGTACAGCTGCTGTGAAAAAAAATAGTATGGCAGTTCCTCAAAAAATTAAAAATAGAATTGCCATATGATTCAGAAATTTGATTTCTAGGTATGTACTCCAAAAATTGAAACATAGTCTCAAAGAGATATTTGTAAACCCATGTTCATAGCAGCATTACTCAGAAAGGCTAAAACATGAAAGCAACCCAAATGTCCATCAACAGATGAATGGATAAGCACAATATGGTATACACATACAACGGAATGTTATTCAGCCTTAGAAAGGAAAGCGATTCTGACACATGCTACAACATGGATTAACCTTGAGGATGTTATGCTGAGGGAAATAAGCCAATCATAAAAAAGAAAAGATCATATGATTGTACTTATTTGAGATACTTAGAGTAGTCAAAATCATAGAGACAGAAGGTAGTAAGGTGGTAGCCAGGGGCTGTAGGGATGGAGGAAAGGGAGTTATTATTTAATGGGTATAGAATTTAATTTTGAAAGAAAGAGGAACTATGAGGATGAACTGTGGTGACAGCTGCACAATATCAATGCACTTAATACTACTGAAGTGTACATTTAAAAATGGTTAAGATAGTAAATTTTATAGTATGTGAATTTTACCATGGAAATAAAGACCGGAAAAAAGTTACAAGAAATATATAAACTCTCCAACTCTTCCCATTCCTACCCCAAATAACCCCTTATATACTTTCAGAAATGTTGAAGACGACTCTGAATGTCTTCCATTATATGGAATTGGGGCTGAAAAATTTTTTTTGATATTGAAGGAAAAGAGATTCCAATGGTCTGGGGAAATTGGGAAGATCTGGATTATTACATTCTAAGGTGAGATTCTATAATAAATATTAAGGTTTCATGGAACAGTTGAATTTTAATTGGTTTCTCAAATATCAAGACAATGTAGAAGAACATTGAGTAGACCGACATGATCAAAGACAGTATCTGCAAACCTCTTAAGAACCCCAGAGTCTGATGACACAAAGAGAGTAAGGATTCTCACATTTTACTATAGAGACCTCTTTAGGGTCCTCTATTTAGTGTCCAGTTCAATGTTCCATTATTAATATCTTATATGAAAGAAAATGTCATCTATATAGTGTTCAAATTATATGGTCAGCAGTAAAGAGACTGGACTATGGAATTCATTCACAATCACTTATGGGAAAAAAAATGTGATTTATACCTTGCAGGACACTGAAGATTTCTTTATTCTTAGGATAGCAGTGGTTTAGTAGCAATTTTCAATAAAATCACATTCAGTTGTTATTCACTAAGATACTGTTCTTGTACTGCATTTAAGAGAGGCATTCGATTTTCATGAAAGCTTTGGGGAAATCGGTAGGCATTTGCTATTGCATGGGTCTAATGACACTTAACACTTAGAACCTCTCTTCTATGAGTTTTAATAAGATTGACAAGTATTATTACAACATGCGCTGTTTACTAAAGATGATTTGAGGTACTAATAGGTTAAATGTCTGACCCAGGTAACCAAGAAAGTCAACCATAGAGATGAAAACCAAAGTTTGGTTATCTACACCTTATCAATGAGTACTAGATTTTTGGTTGTATTTTGCTTTTCTATATCAGAATTGTAGAGAATTTCAACAAAAACAAAAACACACAACAGAGGATGATCAGCAAACCCTTATGGTCAGCACTCACTTCTTATTTTTCAAAGCCACTATATTTAACACTTCATTACCCGATGTATTTTTGGTGCCACCCAAACCAGCCTACAAATTTTTTGACAGTCTCCACAACTGATTCTAGACTTGAGGACTGGAATGTCTCAAATTGAGCTTTCCTAGGATCCCAGAGCTTGAATTGTTACCAATAGAAGTTCTGAGAATGAGAAAGTGGTGATGAATATACTCTAGGTAAGTAAACAATGCATCAGTCAATATTCCAGATGTCTCTCCTGCCAATTCCATAGCTCCTTTATTCCATCTCTTGCATTGGGCCCAGCCACAAAAAAGAGTTCATTCTATTTAGTAAATGAGTCATCTGATTCACAGAGTTGATATCATGAGGAATGAACGAGTAAATATATGTGATAAGTGCTTTGAAATGCGTGTTATAATTTTCCAATGCACACTACTTTGTCTTCTTTGTCTATCATGTCTATTATAATTATCATAATATTATTACTGAGAAAAAAAAGAGATGCTATTTCAACCACTGTTGGGGAAAAAGAAACTCTAAACTGGGTTCCATGCCATGCTGAACATTTTGGGCTGCTGTTTGTGGTTGGGACAGTATTTGAAAAAAAAAAAAAAAAAACCAAATAAAACCTTTCAACATTAAAAAACAATTTTTTCAGGTTTTTTTTTTTTAATGCATTCATCAAATTCAGGAAATTTATAAAACACCTACAAATAGTAAAAATAAAACCCTCAGTACCAACCTCTCATGCCAAACACTGCTAAAATTTAGTATTTTTTTCTACAAGAATTTTTTTCTATTCATGAGTTTAATTTGCTTTTATACTGCATATATCATAGTATACATAAAAGTTTGCATCCTTCCTTTTTTCTCTTCATTTTTTAACAAAAGCTTTTTTTTGTTATTTATCATGACAGTAGCGTTTTAATGGTAGATCTCATTTGTGATATCCCTAAGGCATTGTCTTAACTTTCATAGTTGAAGATCACAAAACCATCCTGAAATTAAGTGTTGAAAAGAAACTGAACATAATAAATAAATTTACATTGAGTAATTGTAGATTGTTACTTTAGATTAAAATCCCAACATACATTTCCATGCACTAACATCTTATATTGTATAAAAATATTCAAAATGTAGACTTTCATGTGAACTGCTTATCATCTTTGACTAATTTCTTTGCAGGATAATAATGATTGTGTGTATTTTACCATGTATATAATTAACTTTTTATAATTTTTATTTGACTTCAACAATACACCAAGTTCATTAATATTCAGAGAAGTCTGCTACTAGTATAGCAGAATTGACTCTTCAGAACTTTAAAATAATGAGTTAGAATAATACCTGCCAACAAACTTCTGGAACACAATCTGTGTGTTACTTGGAGAGGTGCTGCAATTAAATGTTGTGTGTCTTATCAATTCCTTATAAGAAATGCTCTTTGAATTCTGATAAATACAACCACAATAAGGCAAAACATCCACTGGATGGATTAATTTTAAACACCAATGATAAGGTATTCTTGCATCTAATTACCTATTTCCCAAGTAGAAAAAGTTTGTGTCTCTTATTTTGGATAAAATATGTGATGAAAAAGAGGTTCCTTCTTATTGCAATAGCAAAATATTTTCTTTTCACAGGCCATGCCAATGCTTAACCTGATGTTTCAAAAACAAAAGACAAAAACATACAAACAACACCTCTTACATCAGGGAATTGTAGTGGGATTGAGGTTTATCTTTGAAACCCCACAAGCACTTTGAGAAAGCCATAGTTTAACTTTTGCTATTCTTTGGGTTCATCCAAAGAAATAACATTTCTCTACTACTAGTGTCGGTCTGTCTTTAAGCATATTTCTTAGTGCAGTGTTTTACACTTAACTAACAAGAACAGTATTTTGATTTATGTATCTGGATGTCTCCATGTTAGGTAGTTTTTACTAATGCCAAAACAAAACTTAAAGGAAGCTGAAGAAGAACACATTTCAAAGACACTCCTGTAAGGTTAATTAGAACCTATAAATATTTATATAATCAGTATATAATCAGTCACTTAATGCTAAGTTAATCTTTCTATAACTTTTTTTTTTGGTCAGATCAGTTCTTTGTTCAATAACCTCTCTACAGATTTTAAATAAAACCTAACTCTTGGCAGCTCTGTATTTTAAGACAGCCAAGAACAGCATTTGTCTTATCTATTTGTACTACTATTAAGACAATTTCAACCATTTTAATTTTTATTCCCTTCTTTCTTCATTCAACCCGTTCAACTACTATTTCCCCTACCAGACACAACCACACGTTATATTTACTGGCCAATAGCTTCTGTTTGTTTCAAAGTCACAGCATATTTACATCTTTAATTTTCTTGCTTTTTGCGAGTTCTAATATTAAAATCCCATAGAGACCATCATATTTCATAAAGTATATGTATGTTTATTACACACACACACACACACACACACACAATACTGGGAGTTAGATTAGAAAAACACCGTTGGTCCCTTTTAACCAATAAGGAGAAAGAGAGTGCATTTGACTCAAAAATAACCAGTTAATTGAAAGCCAGAATTATAGCCAAGAACACTGAGAGCTCCATCCCCAGGCATCAGCACCGCCCTTCCACCTCCGTCTCCAGAAAGCAAAGCCATGGCCTGGCCCCTGTACCTGATTGGGGGGCTGAATTTAGAGTGACTGTCTCAAAATTTCTATGTCTACCTCGAGAGCTTAAAGCCAGCCAGAGCTGTTTCTCCCCTTCACAGTTCTCTATAAGCCTCTACTCCATGTTGGGTTGACAAGTTGTCCACAGGAGCTCCAAAGCTAATGACTATGGAGACAACCTGGGGTTCCATGGCCAAGCATAATTCCAGGTGGATGGCCAGGTTAGTGGATTGCTCCTGGTGGTTGGTGTGTGTGTGTGGTATTTTTTTCAAGGGATCACATGAGATGGTGCTCACACACTAATTTGGGGTGACTTTTGAACTTCATATAGACAGAGGCCTTTGCAAAAAATACTTGCCCAAAACCCGCTCACCCTAGGGGTGGCCTTCCTTTGGTGGGTATAAAGAGGCTTGAGACACAACCTTCCTCTCTCGAAAGGTTTTACAGGCTAGTGTAGACAATCATATAACATTGTACATTTGTAGTATATTTTAGGATTCATAAAGGACTATCCCATATATCATCTCATTTGATCTTCACAAGAACTTAAGAAATTAATAAATTTAAAATTGGATGCTGAGAATTTGTAGACTTACGAAATGGATACTGTGCCTTATGTCATGGGACTTATAATCTAGTGGCAATGACAAAAATTAAACTAATTACATAAATAAATAATTATTGGTTACAATTTTGAAAATAGCAGTAAGGTTGACATGAGAATCCTCTTACTCCTCTCCCTCTCCCAGTTAAGGGACCACCTCACCTAGCCTATAGGGTAGATATGTCTATAAGATAAATAGTATCAATTTCATTTTACAAGTAACTTAATTAAACTTCACAAAGTTAAATTGAACTTGGTCAAGGCCACAAAGTGGGTAAGTGGCAGAAGTAACATGTTTCCTAGGACTTATGCTTGATCTCTTCTTTTTTTTAGTAGTAATTACTCAGAATAACAACAACAAAAAAGTGAGTCCTACCATAATAGAAACAAGCTCATTCTTACTGAGAAGAGCATTTGTGTGTTTGCAGGCATTCTGAATGCTGTTGTCACTTAAGGTAGATTTTAAAGACATAACAGTTACTATCAGTGAACAACGTAATTGTATTATTAAATATAAATGTTATTGCTACAGTAATTGTAAATAAACAAAGTTGATCATTTTTAATTGATCAAACCAAGCACATATTCTCACATGTTCTCATTGTCATGCTGAGATTTAAAAACAGGCCTCAGGGATAGAAAGTGATTGGGTAGCCAAAGTAGTCTCTCTGAGAAAGTGAAAATGACAAGAGGGACTGAGACTCTCAGAGATTCAGCGATGGACATTTCAACAAGAATACAGTTAGTTTGGGGCTGAGCCCGTGGCGCACTCGGGAGAGTGCGGCGCTGGGAGCGCGGCGACCCTCCCGCCCGCGGGTTCAGATCCTATATAGGAATGGCCGGTGCACTCACTGGCTGAGTACCGGTCACGAAAAAGACAAAAAAAAAAAAAAAAAAAAGAATACAGTTAGTTTGAGCCATGGAGAATGTTTATCATTGGAAATTAGGAAAGGGCCAGATGATGTGTGGCCATTATAGGCTGGGGCAGAAATTTGAATTTTGTTTTAAAGGTTATATAGGAAGACTTTGAAGAGTTATAAGCAGGGAAGTGAAATGATTTGACTTACATTTTGAAAAGATGGTTCAGATCAAAGTCCATCAGGATCAAGTGGGCATATGAAATGGAAATAACAGCTAGGCCAACTAAAAATAACATAACAATCCTTAATAGAAAGTCAGAGGGTACAGAAGGAAAAAAAAAATCTATATCTATATGACCTGTGGTAGAAACCAAAAGAATCAGCATAATCAAAAAGATCTGTGGTTAGCAGGAAACCAGGGATTAAGAGAAATATTTTAACAAGCAAGGAAAATAGTCATACATGGATAACCTAATGCAATGTTGTAACAGAAGACACCCACTTGCAGGCAAATGTGGGACTGAAAGTTGGAAACTTAGTCATTGTCATAAACCCTGGGTCTCACCCAGATTTCTTCTGTGTTCAGAATCTCTGATTCGGCAATCTGTAATCACTGGCTTTCCTATGTTCAAAACTCCATAGTCTTAGAGGCTTTTTAGGGCACTACCATATACTTTGTGTAATACTTGGCTGAAACAACAACTTTAGAATCAGGAAGACCAGGGTTTGCTACCTCTTTCAGGTCACATGAATGAACAACTGATTCGATCTCAGTAATCCATGGTCTTCTCATTGGTAAAACAGGGTTATTAATAGCACATACCTCCTAGGATTGCTGTGGGTAGTAAAAAATATAATCCATATAAAGTTCTGAGTACAGTATTTGGACCACATGAAGTTACCATTAGCTATTTTATTATTATAATTAGTTATTTGAAAGATTAGAATTATAAAAATCAGTGACTATTAAAATTAAAGTTTCTACATGTTGGTTGGCATATAATTTAATTTATAGCTCATTAACAGGTATTATCTGTTTAAGATCAATTACATAGTTATATGATTATGCCCTATATTTTCTTTACCTATGTGCTTTTCCCTATCTTTATTTTCTTTATTAATTTGATGAATAAGGTTAAGTTTCACCATCTCTGTCCATCTTTGTCTCCCCCCAACACCCCTCCTCTCTTTATTGGTGCTCTTCTGAGGCAACCAATTTTAACAGCCTGAGTTTGTTTGTTCTCATATTTCTCCATGTTTATGCAAACATGTACAGATATATCATGGGGGTTGTACTTACAAAGTGGGGTTCACACTATATAAACAACTTTGTGACTTAGTGCATTCTGGAAATTCTTACACATCAGTAGATTCCCACATAATTCATTCTTGTTAATAACTGCAAAATATTTCATAATATAAATATACCATATCTTCAAGAATTTTATTGGTAGATATTTTGACTGATTATAGCTTTTTTATGTTTGTTTTGTTTTTGATATTACAGCTATTGTTATAGTAAAGAAAAGGTGGGCTTATATTCTCATGACTGATAGGACTAATTCATCAAAAATCAGAATCCTAAATTAAAGGCTGCTTCCTACATTATATTCTTTGTTGTATAGGAGTATAATATATGTACATTGAACTGTATTCTGACAAAATGTATTTAGGTTTTCAATCGTTGTTATCATTCACATGGAAAGGGTGTTTGACTTATTAAAAGAGATATTTACTCCCTTGTTGTTTGTTTGTTACTCCATTTTCATTTTATCAGACCTAAGTCAGTAAAAAATTTAGATTTAATTTAGATTTAATAAATTGGTGGGTGGGTTCTGTCCTAGAAAGCATTTCTACTTGCCTCTCTCAACTTAGAATTCTCTGTTGCAGATATATGAGTTCTATGGATCACTGTGATTTCCCAATGAAACAGATATTAAGTACATGATATCTAGAACTGTATATGTGCATGTACACATATGCATTTATGTTCATTATAATGTGTGTGAAAGATCATGCAGATTGGTTGCCTCCTGGCTAACATTTTTTATCAATGGTTGTAGTGTAGGGAATAAAGTGAATTCATAGTTTTACTTGCCCAAAATTAAGAGAATGTCAGTATTATAAAGGGCACACTCTCTTTTATGTCTCACAACAATTTTTTTTTCCAGAAGTCATCATTTAAGTTATATTGTGAAGGACAAGAAAAAAACAATTCACTCAGGAAACTTTAAGTTTTAGCATTACTTTTCTGAAACCCATCTGTTGAATAAGCTGGAGACAGACCAGACAACAACCTGTACCTTCAGCCCTGATGAAATTGACAAAATTTTGAAATTTGCTATTCAGGATTTCATGTTGCTTATTGAAGAGTTTACTCCTCTCAAGAAATGAGCCTTTTTTTTTTTTTTTTTTTGTCTTTTTCGTGACTGGCACTCAGCCAGTGAGGGCACCGGCCAGTCCTATATAGGATCTGAACCTGCGGCGGGAGCATCACTGCACTCCCAGCACCGCACTCTCCCGAGTGTGCCATGGGCTCGGCCCGAGCCTTTTTTTCAATGGTTATCAATTTGATTAGCATAGAGACCACCTCTTAGATGTGGATTTAATGCACCTGCATATGTTAATGTTGTCAGGTATGAGTATCTGCATGTGGACATCAATTTTCTAGTTGGCCTAAGTGTCTTAGGACCATACAATATGAACAACACTCTAAGGGAGGGGTTGGCAAATTATGGCTCAGGGGACAAATCTGGCCCATGACCTGTCTTTATATAGCCTTCGAGATAAAAATTGTTTTTCATATTTGTAAAGGGTTCTCCCTCCCCAAAAAAAGAATATTCCACAGAGAATCTCTGTGGCCTACAAAGTCTAAAATATTTACTATCTGGCCCTTCACAGAAAAAGCTTGCTGACCCCTGCTCTAAGGTCATGTTTAAATATTTTTGATAGTAATTTATTTTTTAATTGGCATGTACTGATTATACACATTTATGGGGAACAGAATTATATTTTAATAGTGTATGAGGATCAAATTCAGGGTAATTAGAAAATTCATCATCACAAAAATTTATCATTTCTTTGTGATGAGAGCATTTGAGCACTTCTAGCCATTTGAGAACATACAATAAATTATTGTTAATTATAGATGACTGGCACTACTGCAGACCACTAGAACTTATTTTTCCTATCTAGCTGTGATATTATATTCATTTGCCATTTCTCCCTATCCTCCCCTTCCAAGCCTCTAGTAACCACAATTCTACTCTGTACTTCTATATAAGCTCAACTGTTTTTTTTTAGCTACCATATATTAGTGAGAACATATGGTATTTATCTTTCTGCACCTGACTTATTTCACTTCATGTAATGTCTTCCACGCTCATCCATGTTGATGCAAATGACAGGATTTTATTCTTTCATATGGCTGAATAATATTCCATGTGTCCATATACCACATTTTCTTTATCCATTCATCTGTTGATGGATTCCTAGGTTGATTCCATATCTTGGCAATTGTAAATAGTGCTGCATTGTTTAAATATATTTTTTAAAATCTTTAAAAATCCCCAAGTTTGTTATTGGTTACAGATTTTTTCTATTCTGGGAGTAAAAGGTGTACCCTTTCTCAATTTGACTTTCAAGTGAAAAAGGGCAAAGTGCCTTACTACATTGAGTTGCATTTGGTAAAAACAGTAAACACACACAAGAAAAAAGAAGAGTCTTAAGGGAAGGATTGCTTGAAAAAAGAAAATGTGTATTGCGAATTCACTCTGTCCATAAATGTTAATCTCCCTTTGCCTTCTTCTCATCAGCAAACAGGGAATAATTATCTTCTGCCCCAGCTATCTCACAGAGATTTTGTAAACTGAGATGAGAAGGGGTCTGAGCTCTTCTCTAGGTGTTATACTGATCCAAGGCATTGCTATGGTAATTTATTATTTAAGAGATTATAAATGAGAAATTCTTCCGCTAGAATAACTATTCTAGGAGAAAGTTTAGAGGCAGCAGTGTTACCTTGGAAGTATGTTTTCCCCTCCTGCTCCGAAATCTCTATAGCAGGTGTGCTCCATTTCCTGTGCCATCGTCTAACAGTAAGCACCTTGTTTGCTTGTCGCCTTGTTTTCTGTATGTCCCATGGCTCCAAAATAAGTTGCCAAGGTGATAGGAAACTTGAGGAAAAAATGGTGCTATGGACACAAACAGCAGACAGGCAAGGGAAATGTAGAATCCTATTGTTTTAAAGGAAGAAGAATATTATGTCTGATCTGGTTTCTTTATTCTTACAAGGATACAGACAGAGATAAAATGACTTGCCCTTACAGTAGAACCAGGACTAGATACCAGCACTCTTGACTTCAGTATTCTTATCATTATTTTCGGCAATACAGAGGAAATAGAAAACCGAGCTTGGAAACAAGAAAATGAAAGGAAAATGTGGTTTCTAAGTACATATTTTAAAGTATAGAGAAAAATGACATAGAGGATCTACATGTGAGGAGAAATAGGAAGACACAAAGCGGGAGACAAACTGGCAACACATGTTCTTGTCTACCCACGCCAGGATTATCCCAGTGAACCTGCGCCAAATTGCCATGACAGTAATTAGCTCTAGGACTCTGACAGATCATTATGAGAACATTAGCAGGGCATTAGTGAGAATTACCCATTTTTCACACATTGATTAGATGCCATAGTTGTCTCATTAGTGTATTGGTGTCTAATAGCTGCACTCTAACTAGCACTTTCCTCCTTCAGCTGAGATCTAAAACTGCTAACCTCAGACCAAGCCATATGATGGAACTTTGTTAAACTAAATCAGTACAAATCCATTTCACTTGTTTAGGAAGAAACTCATTAAATCAAACCAGAGAAGTATTTGGTCCCTCTGTGTTCATCAATGCACAGTAATCTACCATTTTCCTCTGATTAAAATGGCAGGTCAGGCAATTTAGAAAAGAGAAAAGACCACAGAAGTATCCTCCAGACTTTCTTCAGTTACTTCCTAGCCAACTGCTACCTGTCAACTCAAGATGAGCTTACCTCCCACATTATTAACATTATTCTGAAGAATATTAGTAAATTTTACCCATCTCAGTCATCAATTGCCTTGGCTTATGGAATCTCTAGATGAGTTTTTCTCCAAAGCCTGTCCATTAGAATCACCTAGAATGATTTCAAAGACACACTGACACATGGCCCACATACCAGCCCAACTGAATGATAAATTCTGAAATTGGGACCCAGGCATCTGTGTTGGTTAATTAGTCTTAAGCTCACAGGGTGAGTCTGAGTGGAGATTGAGAGCTACTGCATTCTCAAACATACATTTAGGACAATTAACCAAGGGTACCGAGTGAGGTGGGATATATAAAGTGATAAAGTTAACAAATCAGTTGGATTATTCCCAATATTGATGACAGATGGTGCATTGTTCTCAGTGCATGTGATTCCTAAGCAGAGAAAAGGTAACTTTGAGGGGGTGTTCTGTGATTTTTCTTTTCCTTTTCTTGCATATCACCACCTGTCCACCCACACAGAAAACACATTTAATTTTGAATCAGATATTTTAGAAGGTACAGTTCTCTCACACTATTTTATGACTGATTATGTTTTTCCAATCTAAAGAAGTCTAGCATGCATACCCAGAGCAAAGCTCTACCCTCCCTTTCCTTCCTTTCACTTTTTAAAGCTGTATGTCAAATCAACACCATCTGGAATGAGCGAAATGAATTACTGAGGTGCTGGGCAAAGAGGAGTCACCAAGGCTGGTTGGATTATAGGACAAGCATGTGTGCATGTAAGTCACTGAGCTTCACTCAGTCATGGGGTCAGAATCTAGCACCTTCTATTTCCACAGGAAACTCAAGAAAAAGGAACAACAAAAGAAAAAAATAAAAAAACAAGAAAGGGAGTGAAGGGGAAATACCATGCTTACATGATTCTCTCCCTAAGAGTCTAAAAAGGAAAAATGAAATTAGGGAGAATTGAAATTAGTTGTACAACGTTGGCAAAGATATTTCCCATCTTCTAGATTCAGTTTCCACATCTGTCACATGAGAAAGCTGATTAAAATCCTTTTACTCCTCAGTGAGCTTTAAAGTGTTGTGATTCTATGAGACAACTTCTTTGAACACAAAAAGCAAGGTGCACATAGGCTGACTTCAGCAATGTAAGATAGCTCCTTGCCACTCGAGGATTTACTTTTTATCATTCCACTATTAAAGAGCAGTCCTAAATGTGCAAAGACTATGGTAAATTGTGACTTTACTAGGGCCAAGTTGAATCTCAGGTCCAAAGAGGCTGTTGTGCAGGGAACTGTCAGCCTGTCCAGCCTCTGCATCAGCGTGATGTTCCCATTCTCTATCATCTTTGCAAATTTAAGGATTTACAGACGTCTCAGGATATATCTCTCATGATTAAGAGACCTTTCTAAGTCTTTCTGCATTTTGTAAGAATGTCTTTCCTTAATATGATTCCCTATATATTTTTAAATATCTACCCTGTCTAGTTATCACTTATATCTAGAAAGTGAATGGAGCAAGTAATTTAAACGATAATGAATCCCCAGGGTTTTGTTTGGGGTAGTGTTTTATTTAAGCAAAGGAAGGTTAGCCTTGGTAGTTATGTGTATATGGAAATTTTTGAAATGTGAATAAAAGAAATAAGCAAGGAAGAATTATTATTGATATTAATGCTAGTACTATTACTACAAATAGCCATTTGCTGAGTATTTACCATGGGCCAAAAACTGTGCTAATTACCTTACATGTATGATCTTATTTAATCCTCAAAAGGACTTTGGAAAATTCTTACTATTATTAACCTAGTTTTGTAGATGAAGAAACTACATTGAAAGAGGGCCAAGACTGGATGTTTAGTTAAGCAGTAAAGGCAAGTTTGTAACCCATATCTGTTTGAATACCCTAATGCTCCTACTACGTGCTAACTGCCAATAACACTGTAGTTAGTATGGCACGGTTGTTAAGATGATGGGACCTGAAGTCAAAGGAGTATCTGAGAAGCTCTTTTCTCTCTAATAGATTCAGCTACAGTTCATTTTCCAGAAGTTCAGTTCTGATAAAAGAAAATCTTTATGCCTTTATATCTCTTACCTCCTAAATGCTACTATCTCAAGCAGACATTCAAGGTGCCCCACCATATGGTCATACCCTATGTTGCCAGTCTTATTGCCCATAACCCTCTACAGAATTCCCAGCACAATTAGATGGTACACATTCTTTTTCATTTATTAAAAAATGCCATTTTCCATCATGGAGCCTCCAGTTAATGTAATCAGGGAAGTCTTAAAGGAAGAAGTGACATTTAAACTGGATCCTATTCATCCTTCAGATGACTAGAATTTTGACAGGTTGGAACTTCGGAGGAGGAGTGGTGAGCATCTGAGAAGATCTGTGTGGTCAAATAAAGCCATGGGCCAATTACGGAAGAACAAGAGCATATTTAGGATACAATGTTTATCTGATACATAGAGTACAGAAGAAAAATAATGTCAATTATTTTTATTAAGGAAGCTTGGGATCACACAATGGAGAACATGGTCGCCAGGCTAAGGAGTATTGGATTTACACTGCAAGTGTTTATAATTAGTGAAGGTTTTTAACAATGTAGCACTGACCAAAGTAGCATTTAGGCAGGAAAACTAATCAGGAAATGACATGGAGGATGGATGGGTAGGTAAAAAGCTGGAGACAGAATGACTATTTACAGAACTCAGGAGAGGTTCTAGGAATAAAGGACAGGAAGTGGCTGAGGCAGGTGACGTTATATTTAAGGAATCATCACAATTAGATAACTAGATACTTAAGGTCAGGTAGAGAAGAGTTGTAGAACGCCTAATACAGAGAAGTGCTCAGTAATGTTGACTGAATGGGTAAGGAGTCTAAGCATTCAAGAACCACAGTTCAATGGTTCTACACATAAAATACAGAAGTTAAAATAAGGAATCAGTTTTTATTTTATTTTATTTTTTACCCCCATGAAAAAGATGGTAAGTTAGGTTTTAGATGTGAGCATCAAAATGAGAAGGCCAAGAACATTGAGATTTCCCAGTAAAAATATAAAAATAACACAGAAACTGAGATTGAATAACTGACACATATATAGACATAGATGTAGATATAGAAAGAGACAGAGATTTGATATGATTGAAAATATTATCTACTTTCATAATTTGCACTAAAAAGAAAATGTAAAGTTAGAAGACCAGAGGGACACACCCACAGTTGCACAGGTGGTGGGAGGGGAGAGGGAGAACAGCACCGTGGCCGAGGAGGGACTAGTTACGGTGATGAGAGAGCGGCAGTGGAACAGACACCGCACAAGCATGAAGAAAAAAACTGAAGCCACTTGACCAAGAAGTTAAAAAGTCACTAGGAAGATGCATACATTGACCCTATTTTTCAAGATTGCAAGAAAACTTTTGGTCAATTCACCTGAATGTAAAAGTGAAGAGACAGATATTGGAGTGTTTTTTGTTTTTTTTTTCATTTAGCTTTTGATTCTTAATTACTCTTGTCATTGTACAACTGGACAATTTACACTGACAGCTGCAACTATCACTCAAAGGCACATTACTCTGCAATTGGCTGGATCTAACTAAAGTACTTTTCTACTTTCATAAATCTTTTTTAAAGTAAAAATAAAGGCTCTGGAGACACACAAAATTCTTTTACTAGATGCCAACAGTAATCTCTGGAGAAAAGGAGGCAGAAAGATTATATACATGTACTCTTTACCTTTCTTCCAAAGTGGTTGCCCAACAATTTGGGAAGAATTTTAATTTTCAGCTTTGCTGTCTTTTCTCTTTCTCTGCTCTTGATCTCCAATAATCAAAGTAAAGAGACTGAAACATCCAAAATTTTCCTTTGAAGATGATGCCAAAGTAATCTGGCAAAAGACTACTATAACTCTTTTCACCAACCAAAATGTACATTGGGACCACAGTTCCGAACGTTCCGAGCACAAGCACATTAGAAGGTAAATCAAGGCTGACAGCAGGCATTTTTTTTTTTTTTAAGATGAGCCCAACACACAATACAGTGAGTTGAAAAAAATAGGAGGCCAGGACAGAGAAAGAGGAGACACATTCACAAATCTCCAGTAAAGGGCTGCTAAGCAAATGCAAAAGGAACCAGTCAGGGGACACAAGTTCTAACTGCAGATGTTACATTTGTGTCTTGGAGAGATGGAAAAGAAGGTTTTAGCAGCCAGACAGGATGCTGAAACTTCTCTTCTGACCTTGGGCCAAGACAATCTGCTTTTTAACTGGAGGCAACTGTAATCCATTCTGTGAACAGATGGCATGAAGGAAAAAATGCAAACACAGACTCTCTGGTATCTCTTCCAAAAGCTAGCCAACTTCCGGCTGTGGTAGGTTAGGCAAGGGATGGTAAAGGTGCTAATCAGTGTGACAGACTTGTGTTAGGAGGAGAAAAGACACCTCCAAACAGGCTGATAGGCAGAGAGGGCCTGCTTTGGCTACAGTGATGATGGACAAATCTGTATTGTAATCACTTTTGTATCAGTTATACCACTTAACTCTCTTGGATCATCCATTATTTCCCCCTCTAAAACAGATCTGTGTATTGTGCAAATTCTACATTCTTTTTCCCTCTGATGATACCAAAACACTTTTCTTATTATTTGTTTCTCACTTCTTTACATTGGACTACTTGAAAACCAGAAACTACATTGCTAAATTTGGTCACATGACTTACTAATAATGCATGGCAGGGTCAAAGGAAAAGACTTAGCAAGAGGAAACCCTTCCTTCAACATAAATCAGGGGGAAGACAAACACACAATAGTGAATACCATGAAATGTCCACTGGTGGATAGTGTTAGCTTTGAACATGATATTAACATACCTTCTGTGTTGGTGTTCTCTACTGACTTCTCAACCTAGAAAGTGCTGATTGTCAATACAACTATTACTGATTCTACAAAAATTTTATTTAAAACACTACAAAAGAAATTTTAGGCACAAAATCAACTCAAATTACTAAGAAAAGAGTGTGGAGGTTTTGGCCCAAAGAGCAAGCAATCCTATAACAGATTATTACTGTTACATCCTGTCTAACTAAACAAAAGGTAACAGTTTTAGCTAGAGCATTATTTAAAATAAACAGACCAAATATCCACTGGTTGTTTATGCTACAGATAGAGATTTCCACATTGGGCAGGAGCTTGGACTTTACTTCAAAAAGACTCTCCAAGTAAAAAATTCAATCTATTTTCTACATGTAAATTATTTTTATGTACACTTAGTTATATTCAGCAACATTCACTGATACCATGTGCTGAACATGGTTTAAGGTCTCTAGGTTTTAAAAGATAAAAACATAAACACACAACCAAAGTAAGCAGCCATACAAACTAAAAATTGCAATCCCAGGGAATATGTTTTGTTAGAGACTAAAGGTTCCATAATTTCATGATGAAATAAGTGTCAATTCTTCCCAGTTGAGTTAGAGAAGACTTCACATAGAAGACAAAGCTTGAACAGGACCTTCAAGGATGGAGCAACACTCTTTAGGGCAATCAAAGTAAAGAGGTTAGTTTAGGATAGTCCAGAGAGAGAAAGCTATGTATGAAGGAGGGAAACATGTCATGTGCATGTGAGATCATGGAAGCAGTTCTGTAGAGTTGGAAGGGAGTGGGGAGGGAAATGGAAGAAAAAGCAAGGGCCATGCTGTGAGGTAACAACAGAATCTGTATACTGTAGGTAAAAGAGAGACTCTGAAATGCCACACCTTCTGTGGTAGCTCATGTCAGGGGTCTGCTCACATCCCCTCCAATCCCCAACCATTTTCAGGCACATTGTCTCCCAGTAAGGCTCACTCAGAACAGTAAGCTCTTTATCACTTGGCTGTCCTCAGGCTGCTAGTTTGTTTTTCTTAACTCTTAAAGTGCCTATGCCATATACTGTCCTTACAACTCCTCTGTGGGATTGAGCTGAAGTTATCCACAATGGGATTTTACACAATATTGCACAGTCACTTGGAATTCTTCCTGTTTAATATCCATTTTCCTACTACTCTATTCATTTTTCCTGGAAATAATTCCTGATAAAACACTTTGACAGAATTCTTCATTTCAAGGTCTACTTTTTGGGGAGTCCAATCTAAGGTATCCTTTTAACTAGTGAGGCTGTAAAGATAAAGTTTTATTGATAAACTAAATATAAAGCCATGATCAAATGAGAAATCTGTTTCTAATTAGCTTTTGGTGTATTGCAAGTTTGGTGCCATTAAGCAAAAATGAGATTATACACTGATTCATTTGTGTGCAAAAGGAAGGAAGTGTGGCTCTCGCTGTTTCACTTGCACTGGAGTACTGCTTTATGAACGTGTCCTGGGTTGGAACAGACTATGTTATGGCTGGAGGACTAGTGAATCTGGTTCTCTAACTCCAGTGCTTATAGCACCATCTATGTATATACAGCACCTGAATGCAATGTGTTTTTTTTTTTTCCTTTCCATATTTCTCTCTTTATTAGGGAAAGTTTATTTTAACCCCACATATGTCAGGTTAGAGGACAATCAATGGACATCCTTGTCAAACATTCAGATTTTGTGTACATCAGCAGTATCTTACTAGTACCAACCCAAATTCTATCTTATGCGTATTTCACTGTACGCTAGAAATGTCTCAAATTTCTCAAAGATGAAAAAGCAATTATTTAGTTGTTCATTTTTAATTCTTGATTAATTTTTTTAATGAAACATAATTGATTAAACATACTTATATGGTACAGAGTTGACTATCAGTACTTGTACCAATTTGTGATGACCCAGAGCATGTTCGTCATTAATTATTCTTTGTGTCTGTTACCCAATTTCTACCTAACCCCTCTTCCCCTCCCCCTTTCCCACCTCTAGTAACCACAGATCTGTTCTCCTGCAAGTTAAACATATTACTGTGGTCTGCCTTCCTTCCCTCCCTCCTTCTTCCTTCTTTCCTTCTTTCTCTCCTTCCTTCTCTCCTTCCTTCCTTCTCTCCTTCCTTCCTTCCTTCCTTCCTTCCTTCCTTCCTTCCTTCCTTCCTTCCTTCCTTCTTTCCTTCCTTCCTTCCTCCCTCCCTCCCTCCCTCCCTCCCTCCCATGTATGAGTGAAGACAATGTGGTATTTCTCTTTCTGTGCCTGGCTTATTGCACCTAACAAATTTTTCTCCAAGCTCATTCATGTTTCTGTGAATGGCAGAATTTCATTTTTGATATAGATACCTAACACTATCCATGATTATGATAATAACATTGAGAATAACATTCATATAGGCTATTGATGGACCTAAATCCCGCCCTAATGGTTCCTCTGCTACTCCCGGCCTAGGACCAGCAATTCTGTCACTATATCTTGAGCCAAAAGAAAGTTTTAGTAACTTCTCTCCTGAAAACTGACACCTTGCTTCCCCTACCCTCCCATCTGCACACACACAGTGCTTCTGTGTAATAGATGCCAGCCTGCGTAATTTTGACTCATTAAAGCATGATTCAAACTGCCCCTCATTATGCTCAATTTCTAATTATCGGGACTGGACAATTCTAAACAGAAAGAAAAAACACTGAGATCTCTGATGCTTGACAATGAGTGACTTTTTATTCTCGTCTTGACTCTTTCTCCCAACTCTTCACCCATTCCACCTTCCTCCATTTATTGTAATAATGTTTTTCATTCCAAATCCATTGCATGAGGACACGATCTCTGAGCAAGTTTTAATATGTAAACTCTCACTCCTCATCCTTTCCTTGATATTAGCTTTTATAAGCTCTGTGGCTGACAACATATACTTGCATCTGTATTGACTGACAGTGACTTAACACAGAGATCTCAACTCACTTATTCCCAAACACTTTGTTGAGCACTATGCACCAGATTCCTACCAGGTAGTCCATCTCTGTCCTTTGTTCTCAATCTACAGTTCCCTTCCTCTTTGTAATCACTATTCCCCTCTATTTTGCATTACTTCTGTCATTCTGTTCTTTTTTTTTTCTGTTTCCCCTCACTACCTACCTTGTTCACATGTAGTGACTTATACATTCATTTCCTTTCCTGAAAAATAAAATAAGAACTTCAAAGAGGCATGAATGATCTCTCCTGTTTTAATAATTAAAGACGAATCCACCACAAAGCTTGCTCTGCCATTCTCAGTGTACATGTTAGATCAGAAATGGCATTTGTAGCCCCAAAAGAAACATATCAGAGTAGTTCCCACCCTGAAATAAAGGGCACACAGCCAGCTCTTCCCTGGAACCAGCATGTTACCAATGGGTTGGTTTCAAAGAAAATGTAGCTGGAATATAGGAAGGGAGGATTTGATAGTGTTTGATAATTCATAATTTAACAGCAAAAGGAAAGGCAGCTTATTATTAAATGCAAATAAAACGAAATGAAGTCCGGCTGTCTGGGTACAGATAGAAATTACACAAAGCCTATAAGCCACTCTGGAGATCTTAACTACTAGACAGAACAGAGCTCTGGGAGCTGCCAGCAAGCACAAATCCCTTCTTTGAAGAGACTTGCACCCCGTATTATCTCCAGAGAAAGACTCAGATTATACATTCTACTTGGAAAACCAAGGTGCAACTAGAAACAGGGCAAGTACAGCCACTTTATGGAAGGGGAACATGGTTTGATTTCTAAAGTATTTCAAGCTCTCCAGTTCCTATTGTTACTTTCCCCTTCTGTAAGATGGCTTTTACTGGCCAGAGGAAAATTGCCTATTTTCTTACATGGATGACAGACAGCCTGCCTACAGCAAAAACATATATACTTCCCTGGACTATCCAAATTCATAATATTACTATGACTGCTTTATAATGGTCACAAGTATGAATTTAAGAACATGTTAATAATTTTATATCAATAGTATTTCTATATCTTTGTTATGTCTACTTACATTTTAAAACAGTGGAAGTATTTCAAAAGCTAAGGAATCAGATATTTTTTCCCTTATGAATTAGTTTCCAGGGCTCTAATGGACAATATTTTGGAGGAAGTACTAAAGCCAGATTTAAAAAACTGAATATATTCAATGTACCCACCAGATTCATTTACTGAAAACAATGTATTAATAAATATGTTATTCACTAACTCAAAAATCTCTGGTGATGCCTTTTACCAGATCAGGTTCCTATTACTTCTTATGCAACTCTATCCTCTAAAATCTAATTTGAGACTTCCATATGTACATTTTTAGACAGGTGGAAAGATCTCATCTATGTTTCAAGAGTTTTATGTTGTTTTCACTTTCCACTCTGGCCCAGGATTCCTCTCTCCTTTGTAACTACTGAAATTCAACCCACGCTTCAAGGACACTTCAAACCCTATCTTCTCTATGGACCCTTCTCTGAATGTGCATCTCCCTTCTCTGAGATGTTAGGGCATGCATTTTCTTCAGCACTCATACTGGCACTCAACTACTTTGTAAAAATACTACATTTACTGATTTTCATAGCTTGTTAATTACTTTCACATGTTTATTATGTCCTGCTAATACATTTCTAATAATCTAATAATAATATTCTAATAATCTAATAATACTTGTCCAGCTAATACATTTCTAAAAAGCAGAGATGGTATTTTAGAGCTACTTTCTATTTTCTGTAGGATCTAACATCATATTCATCACATACCCATCCCAGACATCTCCCTTTGACTCTAGACTTGTTTATCCATTGGTCTACTCAACATCTCCCCTTGGGAGTCTAACAGGTATATTAAACTTCTTACATCCAAAGCATAACTCTCAATCTTTTCCCATCAAAATCTGCTCACTGCTTTCTCTATCTCAATTTTTGGAATCTCCATCCTTCCATTCATCTTTCTGTCATACTCCATGTCTCGTCCATCATGAAACAATCTCATTTCTATCATCAAAACAAATCTAAAATATGATCACGTCTTCTACTTCCACTGCTCACTTTTATCCAAGCCACTATCAATACAATACTATTACAACATCCTCCTAATTGGTCTCCTTACTTCTACCCTACACCCTTCCAACTATTCTCAACATAGGACCCAAGTGGTCCTTTGAAAACAAGTCAGATCATGACACTCCCCATTTTAAGTAAGTGTAAAAGTCTTAACAGTGACCTATTAAGCCCTAAAAGCCTGGCATTCCAATTATCTCTTTGACCTCATCTCCTTCTCTTTCCACCACTCACTTCTCCAGCTACATTGGCCTCCTTGCTATTCCTTAAAGTCTCCAGGAAAGTTCCTGCCTCAGGTCCTTTTCACTTGCTGTTTCTTCAACCTGGAGTGCTTTTCCCTCTTTTTAAAATGCACTCTCCCCCCCCAAACTAATCTTTGGCAATTATCCTTCTTTCCACTTAATTTTTGTCCTCCATGGAACTCATCATGCTGAAGTGTTTACTTATTTATTTCTATTATTACCTGTCTCCCTATAGCAGAATGTAAGCTTCTTGAGGACAGGAATTTCTGTGTGTTTTGTTCACTGCTCTAGTGTCCAGTGCTAGAGTATTACCAAGTGAGAAATGGATGCTCAATATTTATTTTGATGAATGCACAAATAAATAAGCAAGCAATATATTCTTACTAAAGTTCTTGTTAAGCGAATACAGTAGAAAATAAATGAAAATTGCTCTGAAAAAAATCTCAGAGTGGCATCACTCAGAGAAAGCACATTTCTTTTGTGGAGTGGATAGTTGTATGTGTCCCACATGGCTAGAAGTTGCAGGCTCCAGGCCAAACTCAGCCACTGGTTACCTATATAACCCCGGGAAGACCTGAAATTCTTGCCTTGGGCACACATCTGTAAATTAGTTATGATGCCTGCCTTCCGCTTGAGTGCTTTATACATTGTTTTGTAAATTTCTCTCATGCTGTCTTCCGTGTGAATATTTAACTTCTAAAATAGAGTTGAATATCTCTTTTACATAGCATTCTGTATCCAGTTGTAGACTTATGATGCAGGATTGATGTATAAGATGATCTCTACCATCCCGATATTTACACTCTGATGAAAAATAAGAAGTGTGAACCATAATTTAAAACACAGAACAAAGATATAATTAGACTTTATAATATTACATTATAATTCTGATCTCCACAATTATGTTCTCAATATGTAACACTGCCTAGTTCATAGCATCTGCTCAATAAACGTTTACTGAGCAAAAATATAGTAAAGAATAAAAGTGTATAATTTACTGTTGAGAGTGAGTGTTCATTGAGGGGAGAAATTAGGAGAGGGAAAATTCTATGAGATGTTCGTATATGATCAGAGACATTCCCTCTCTTACTTCTATATCCCCAGGCCTTAGAAGAGTGTCTGTCTGGCTCAGTAGGTATTCAAACACTTTATGAATCAATAAATAATTGTAATAAAGTTGACTCATTATCTGATAAATGACCATGAAGGATCGAGCGTTTTAGGGATTTTTGTTTGTTTAAATTAAAAAAGAAAAAGATGGTCCTTGGACTATGTAGTCCCTAAACTACATGAGAAAAATCACCCAAAAACTAAATGTGTTTGGAGAAATATTAGAAAAGTATGTTTAAGGGGCAGTGAAGAATATTTGGTATTTGGTGAAAGCATAAAATAGGTCATTAATTTAGAAGATAAATGTCTTAAATATAATCTCAGCATGAAGGGACCATTTGTGTATAAAGGACCTACATGTACCAGCCTCTGCACTACAAGCTAAAGATGAATCAGACATTGCTGTTCTCAAAAAGTTGGCAGTGAGGCAGAAACATAACAAAATGAATGAATCCCACAGACAGTGTTGAGAATAAAAGGGTTACCTAACCAAGAGAACTGGTGGGTCAGTGAAGGCATCCCAGACTGAGATAAGGACCAAAGGGAACACTGGATAGGTTGGAGAAGGTCTGGAAGAACTGTGAAAGAAAAAATCGTACATTGGAAAACACAGAAGTTCAGTGTGATTAAATTTCAAATGGAATGGAAAGTAAGAAGAAGGCAGAGGTGGAAGGAGAAGGTAGGCAGAAAATGATTTAAAACGAGACTAGAGAAGTAAATAAGGAGGGGAAAAATTACAAAGGACTTGTTTGCCTTTGGAAGAATTTTTTATTTTATTCTAAGGACAATGGGGAGCAATTGAAGCATTATAAGAAAAGCAATGATATAATTAGAGTAGAATCAGCATTTAGATAGCTCTACCTTCAAAGTGCAGAATAGATTACAAAGGCAACACAGAGCATTGAAGCCATGTAGCAGCTCTTTCAAAGATGCAAGCAGGAAATAATGTGGGCTTCAGTATGGGTAGTGATGATGGGAAAGGAAAACAAGAAGAGAGATGTTAAGTGAAATTGGCAGGAACACACTATAGGAAATATTAGAAAAGAGAGAAAAAGTTATGTTACAAAGTGGTTAGGATCAAACATGGAGGGGTAGTCCTAGAAATGCTCAATCCAGAACAAGTTCAGTTGAGGACTGATGAGAGCACAGAGGCATTGCCAGTAAGCAGGGGTGGGGGCAACTAGTGATAAGCAGTACTGTGCCTGGGTCTTCCTTCTGACTCTGCTGGTTGAAGTCATATGCTCTGTGGAGTCCTGGAGAGAAAGAATTCCTTTTGATTCACAAGTTTGTATTCCATTCAGCAAAAGCTACTGACCAGCAGTCCAGAACCTATGTGATTTACAAGCTCTGACATCTCATTGCACACCTACAAGCATACACACATCCAAACTCTGTCTTGGGCTTGCTTACATAAAAAGCATTGGCAAGGTACAGCAAGAGACTTTGTATTTAGAGTTCTGAGTATGTGAGCTTGCTAGGTAGAAGTGAAGAAAGAAAATAGAAGAGCAATGAAAAGCTGAAAAATTAAAGTAAAAGAATTGAATTCAGGCTTAAATAATTTTTCTATGCTTCAATCCTTCTGAACTACTCAGGAAAATCTGTGGACTAAAGATTAATACTTTCTCCAAATTTCAAAAGAATACCAAAATGTCTTTGCTTTTCTCATATATTCCAGAAGAATCTAGCTGGCTAATTTAACTTGTTCTTACCTTGTGTTATTGAGGTATAGTCTTCTGGTGAGAAAGTTTTCCTTTTCTCTAACAGTCTTAGTATACCAGATAGGTAGATGAGTCAACTTTGGCATTGCCATTAAGCATCCAAAATGCCCTCTATGGCTGGCTTGCCTACATCAGCACCTCTTCCAGCCACTTCTGATCTGTTCTTTTCAGGCATCACTCCTTTTTTCTGAGCGCTTATTTTTTTTCATATTCTACTTTTGACTCCTTCTTTAGTAATGTATTAACTTTTCCTTATATCTCTGCAATGGTCACCTGTGCATATGTACTAAATGCTGTGGGATGGATCCACGAGCAAAGAGAGTCCCAACTCTTTACCTTGACCTTTAGAAAGGAAGTACCTAAGTACAGATCCCACAAGAGAAGACCCACCAATGATAGTGATGTTGTTCTGCTTTAGCTTTGTGTTTTCCCGGGTGAACCCTGGCCTTTAGGACATCTGTGACATGAGCAAGATAAGGGCTTACAATAAATTATTGGTCATTTATTATCCCTCTGTACTTTACCACATGCTGAATATCTCAGAACTTCCATATAAAATTCAGCAAAGATTGATTAGAAAAAAGTTTGTTGCTCAGGCTGTACTCTACATCTGGAGTGATTTCTTTATATCACCCTACATCCTCCCTTGCTGACTTTATCATCCTTTTTAATCCTTCAAGACTCATGTACAGTCTTGTTTTTCAAGTCATACCTAACTAGCTCCTTTGTGCAAAATTAAGATTCTCTTCCTCAGTTCCCACAGCAGCTCATACAGTAATTAGTTCACTATTCATGAACAATATGCTAAGTTAAGGCTCCGTATTTTCTGTCATATAATATCATCAAATGTACACACATAGAGATATGTACACATTTGTTAAATTGTGCAAGTCTGTTCACTATGTATATTGTAATCTTCTTGAGATCAGAGGTTTGGTCTTACTATTTTTGTGTCTTCACTGCCTTGTAGTATACCTGACACACTGTAGGTAGTTCATAATTTTTTTAATGAAAAGAATGAAACCACTTGCTATTCCATGAAAAATCTTATTTCATACTTCCATTGCCAAATATAGCAACCCAAAATAGAAAATTCAACCGCTGTCATTTTTCAATAATACACTTCACTGTTCATTGTGGAAAACATTTGGTGAGTCATATCCTAAACATACTATAAAACAGCTGATATGATGCTATTTTAAAGTGATAATTATGTATTTTATTTGTGATTTCACGTGTTAGGGTTAAAGACCAAATTTAGGCTAATATATCTAAACAGCAAATAGACATTAGCACAGCCATTCATTATGGTACCATTTGCAAGTCTATTACGATGAATAATCACTTTTCATTTAAGAAAGATCTTGACTCTTCCTGAGAACTGTCATCACTCGAAACTGCTGACTGAGGATAGGCCTGGCTGGGAAAACAAAATGCATACACATTACTTATACCACTCTAATTTAAAAACAGCCTATTTCAGTATCTCAAAGGCTAGTAGTAAGGAAATTAAAAAAAAAAAAAAAATACAAACAAAACACCCCTAAGATCTTGCTTAAACAAAAAAGTAATTTTAGTTTCTTATAAAAATACAAACATAATCATGACTATACATTAGTTTGCTAATACTTAGGTCATTATTTATTGGCATTAAACCAAGTTAACGCCATGTGTGAGTAAATATGTACATATATATATTACATATATATACATATACACTTATGCACATGTACATACACACATATACAATCACATCATCAAACATATGCATGTATGAATTATATATATAACGGACTAACTTGATTTATTCCCATTATGCACTATGACTGTCTTCAGTTTTAAAAGATAAATCTATATTTAATACTAAATGGTTATGAAACCCCATCTTATGCTGATTGTGCTTCTCTTTTCAGCATTTCTTATATACACCTTGCACTCTGTTATGACATAGTGGACATATGGACATATGAGTGTTTTACCTGTGCAGTAAGTACATTTTTACCCTTTCTCTAGTGAAAACCAGTCTTGCCTTTGGGGACTCCTCCTTTCTAATCCACCTGTGTTTCAAGTGGAAGCTGCCAATCACCTTACCCTAAGTCTCTGGCCACAAGTGTCAGTGTATGACCCAAATATGACCCATCACTGGATCCTATTCCTCTGATCACAGTGGTTAGAGAGGGCATGAAACCTAAACCAAATCAATCAGTCTTTTCCAAGGTAGGGTGATAAAATTATTTATTTTTCCAAAGTGGGCTTTTTAGAGTAAAATAGAGTGTTATTAATAATTATGCTGGAACTGGCTTACAGTGTCTTAGACAATAAACAGAGACTAATGTTAATCCTCTTTCCAGAGATTTTTCTAGGTAGTTTTGGCATGAAAAGTTTCCTTTCCTTTATGGTTATAGCTCTATAATTATGGGTGTGAACTCAGCACTGCCAGCAACCCTGTAATCCTCTGATGTGTGGAAAAAGTCAATGAGCAGCACAGAAGAAAGTAGTCAGAAAAGAGAAAAGGTGGAAATAAAAGATGGAGAGAGAGAAAATAGCAGACAGTGCACATGAGTTAGAAAAGCTCAGGTTCCATTGCATCCTGAGGCTGTTTTCAACCTTAAAGACAATTGTTTTTTTCTGAAGGTAGTAAGAGTTGGGCTTCGGTTGCCTGTAGAACCCTTAAAAAAAAGAGGTATTACAAAACATTTAGTTCAATTCCCTCATTTTAAACATAAGGAGGCTGAGTTCCACAAAGTTTAAAAGGCTTATCCAAGATTCCAAAAATATTTACAAGTAGGTGAATAACTCAGGCCTTTATCATTCCTTCCATTTATCTTTATATCATAAAAAATTCTTCCATATTATTCTAGATTATGATTTTGCTCTTTCATATCATGTTCATACTCATCATTCTAGGGAAAATCTGTGTCTTAAAGAAAACATCTTGGGCCGAGCCCGTGGCGCGCTCGGGAGAGCGCAGCGCTGGGAGCACAGCGACGCTCCCGCCGCGGGTTCGGATCCTACTCACTGGCTGAGTGCTGTCATGAAAAAGACAAAAAAAAAAAAAAAAAAAAAAAAAAAAAAGAAAACATCTTGATACATTTCCTATATATCTTACCCAATAAAAATTTAGCAAATGCTTCTAGAATTAATAACAGATAAATGAATGAAACTCAATACTTCATGGTCTGCCTCTAATGAGTTTCCTTTATAATGAGAAAAATTGATCAAAAACCAATAATTACTATACCTATACAATAACGGGTACATTTTTATCACAGAACATTTAATGTTTCCAAATACCTATACCTCTATAAGTATTAACCACACAAATATTTGAAAACTATCATGAGACTCACCAGTCTCCACAGAGGTAATGATGCTCATTTGTGATATGAAAAACATTTTATCTAAAAGCTAGCAACTTAGGAAAGTTCAGAGTCTTAAAACATCTAATAAAATGGAATCTTCATGAGGATAGACACCAATTCCATTCCAATCACTGCTTTCAGGAAAGGCAGAAATAAGAACTGGAGAATTACCCTTGAATAATTAGTAACTATGGGGGTAACCAAGGGAGTTAATCTGAGAAGTGAAAATAAAAATTTTTTTAAAAAGTCTAAACCTAGAACAATCAGGGCAGTCACTCAGAGCCAGTGGGCAGTGGGGGTAAGGGTGGGAGGTGGTACAAAACCCGAAGAGTTGGAGACAAAGAACAATGTATTTCTATTTTCATAAAAATCACTATAAATGCATTTAGACACCTAGATAGGCATCTTAGCTTTGCTTTTGCATTTTCTGCTTATTGAACACTAAAATATCCACACTCTGATGACAGATTAATTTAGAAGATATTTATTTACTTTCAAAGGCTACTCTTAAAAAAAAAGAAAAGAAAAACCCTCAGCACAAATCTAATCAATCTACAACCAAGTCCACATTAATAACATTTACCTAAAAGTCTAATTGAAACAATTGTGTGCTCACAAAATTTATGTGTTAAAATACATACGGGTTTATTATTTTACATATTTTCTCAAGATTGATGCAGTGAATGTCACTCACACATGATGGATTAACCACATGAAAAGTTGCAAAATGTAAGTTTGGCTTAGAATCTTTTACATTTTAAAATATGAGATTTAAAGAATAAGTGTTTTCCCCCAAAATTTTTAATTCACAGTTAAAGAAATAAAGAAATGATGGTAAAAGACTTCACCATTCAAAATGTTACTGTGGACTTTTAATAGCAAGAATGAGTATGAATATTCCATCTGCTCCATGATTATATTGATTGAAAGTTTTAGATTCAGCTGTAAATACAAAATCGAGTTTGTGTCGTATGATCTAGTGGTGAAAGCCGGAATTCTCTCTATTTTTAACATCTCAAAAAATTAATTTCTTCCTGTTTTGAGGGATTTCTAACAAAGTAAAAATATGTCTAATTAGTATCAGATGTAATTGGCTTGAATAGATAGTCACTGTAAACTCCTTGAAGCAGTTGCTAGTTCCTTGCTAGTTCTTTGCACAGTACCTTACAAGGAATGCATGCACAGTCAACATATGTGAAATTAATAGATGAATGAATGGATGAGTGGATAGATGGATGGGTGGGTAGATGGATGGCTGGATGAATGTAAATAAGTTGTTTAAAGAAAACATGCTGTAATTACGATGATGATGATGGCAACTACAGATCACAAAAAATATAGTATAATTTAGTTTAATAAAATAGATTTTTTTTTCTTCTCATTAGACTATCTCAGACAGATCACATGATTCCAAGTACAGGAACAAAATTGTGTTTATTGTAATTAATATCGAAAACCACTCTCAGAATTTACAGGAGAAATACAGGTCATACTTTTTTCCCTAGAAATTTTCTTTTTCTTGTCTTCTATGTAGGTATTCAAACTTATGACAATCCTGTTTCTCTTCCTCTAAATGTCTCACTTCTCTAGTACCTGAGGTCAGTATAACTCAGGACTTTAGATATGTTAACACTGCATGAAACACAGATTTATTGAGAAGAGGTGAATCAATGGAAAATGGGAATAAAAAGGGTCCCAAATCATTGAATTCAGAAGCCAAGAGTGTTTATTCAAATTGGACTATCAATAAGAGAGGTAGTCCAAAAGTAATGGATTTGTTTCCTAGAAAAAGGCAGCTTGAAAAGACTCAAAGAACAAGTATACATCAGTGGTACTGACCAAAGTATTTCTGCGAGTTGGAGACCAGAGTAATTTACCACTCTGAACAACAGGGTTGTCTGGGTTGCAGTTTGGGGGTGTCACATATCCTATCATATTACACTATCAAAATTGCAGGAATTGTGAATGGTATACCATTATCTTCTAGACAGAAAAGCTACTTAATTATTTGTATGGGGAACAGGAGCCACTTACTTATCTTCCCGATAAGGACAGAAGACAGGTGGGGAATGTCTGGGAGACAGACAGTGGTGCAGACTCCTCTGTCTGGGTTGCAAAAATGTCACTCTTTGAGATGTTCTGTTTGAATGACATGCTGAGAGTTACAGAGACATCAGCAATACGAAATGTTTCCAATATGATAAATAGTTGAAGAGGGAGTGTTGCACCTTGACTTTAAATGAACAAGTAAACAACATGCAAAACTCCATGCAAATGAGCACTTTTTGTGATCAACAGGAGCACTAAGTACAAAATAAGAGGAGAATTTTTTAAATGAGTCTTATAAATATTTAGATCTATAAGGCTCATTAGAGGTGATATAGATTAATCCTTTTTTTTTTTTTTTTTTTTTTGGTGCAGATATTGAATCCCCAGATGTTGAAACCTGCCCAAGATCACGTAGTTAGTTAATAACAAAGGAGAAGTAGAATCCACCTTTCTGATCTGTTGGGAATGATACATGAATCTTAACGGGGAGAACAAGAAAGAACTGCGTGAAGTTGTATAAACCAGAAACACATAAAATTTGAATTTACTCATTGGTGTGTGAGTGCAGAAAATTATCTGGACCCTCAGGCAAAATCTTTATGAGATTTCTAGATTTTCTCTACATTCATTTGGCTGCAAACCAAGTGATATAATTTTCTCATGGCAGATTTCTACCCTTTTTCATACTCTCTTTTAGCTCTGGCTAAAATCTATAACTGTACATCTGTCAAAAAAAAAACACCAAAATGTCAACAAACAACATGGTATCCAAAATCTTTTTTCTATATTGAATAACCACTTATTTGAGGATCAGGGGACTCTGGGGATATATTTCAATGAAGCAGTACAGGCCACAAACACCACCACAGAGTAAATTAACATACAAAAAAAATCATACTATAGGTATAGGTTAAAGTTTATAATATAAAGCATAGCCTGGAATCAATAAGTGGCATCAAAGAGTTTAAATATTTGGAAGCATGGTTGTTTTTCAAGAGGAATGATATTATTATGGCTCCTTTCTTGGTGATTTCCCTCTTGATTGTCTCTCTGAGCTTCCTTTTTTTACTCTGCCCATCATACATTTGCTTCTGGCTTTTCCCATTTTTAACTGATATTTAAATCAAATAATTCCAGTTTAACCTTTCAATTCTCTTTGTATCTTCTTCTGATTCTTTGATTAGTAATTCAGTAGAAAATGCTCACTCTTGCAATAAAGAGGAAAAAAAGCAAATTTGGAAAAGGGCTCACAGTTCTTCTTGAAAAGCCTACCTCCTCCTTTACTCCTTTCACTCTGCACCCCCATTATAAAAAGCAAAAATGACAGCAAATGGGCCATTTTTGACAGAACTTAGGTGGAACAAAATAAGGAGAGAAACAGGGATCCTGAGAGTGAAGATAAGCGAAGCGGGCAGTACAAAAGGTAAGTATAAAGAAAAGGAAGATGAACCCCAGGAAGAGGGAAAAAGGGGAAATGCAAAGGAAGAAATTCCGACGAGGAAAGGAATGTAGAAAATAAAAAGTGATGTCTCTTTTTTAGTAATTCTTGATCCACCTGTCTTTGATTCTCAAGGCATCTGCTGTGAAATTATGAAGAAAATTTAACTATCTGCCTTCATTCAATGAATTTTTTTAAATTTAAATTTCACTTTCTTTAAGAAGACTGATAAAAAATAGCCAAGCATATCTGTCTGTGAAGGGAGTACACAGTACATTCTCATCAGTTCATCATCCATTAGTATCCCTCTCTGTATTCATCTTCCATCTCCTTGTCTATACCAACATATTATTTATGTATATGTCTTTTCAGTCATGCATCCATCAAACACCTATGTGAAGTGGAAGCAGAGGGAAGCCTAAAAGACTGTTTTGAATAAAGCACAAATTATAAAAAGAAGCGTGAAGGTAATTAAAAAAGAAGTCAGATTTAAATGACCTCAGTCAACAGCAACTGATGACCTTTGGTTGACTTTCAGTACTGATTATTGGAAATCTTAAATAATATTGATTCCCAATAGTAGCAAGCCTTTGAGAAACTCCTATGCTACCTTCCCCCTTCTCCCCCACAATAAGGATACAACAAGATTATATTCCCTATCTCCAGGCCTTTGCAATAGATACTTATGTTAGGAGAAAAGTTTAAATATAGCCGAAAGATTTGCACAAAAGCAAATGCTGACTATGGAGGCAAACTTGGGCTTGTTCCGTTTAAGATAATATTGTTTACTGTTCATGTAGCACTATTCATGACTGTGGTGCATGATTTGCATGCCTGATTTACCCTGTCATGTAAAATGATGAATTTGCACACTAAGGTCTATAAATTGAGCATGACAAGAACAATCCAGAGGCCAGCCCAGCTTCCCACGTGGCCACTGATGGTATTTGTTCTTAACTCTAGGCCTAACTACCACTGCCAGGGGAACCCATTTTAGTGACAGTCTGCCAATCTAGAAGCTCCTATGAATGCAGATTCTATTTCATTCTATTTTATATAATATTAAAATATACTATTATATGAACCATGGTGGACAAGAAGGTACAGCAGAGCCTGCCGTAAATTTATTAAGAAGTTGCCTTTGAGGGGGCCATCACTCAAACTTCTTGGCATAATATTTTCTATAAAATAATTGGAAACAAAACATGGAGTCTGAGAAATATTTTCCTGGAAGAAAAAAAAAAACATACCAAATACTATTAATGTATTCCTTCTTTACGCATACCTGTGTCATTTAAATTTTGCAGAGTATATATTGCTTATAATTGGAAAATGCAATTTATTTAAAAAGTTACAGTTGTAAAGGGGTGAACATTACTGTAAATAAATAAATGGATAGATGAGACATCTATCAATTTTATGTTTGTTCAACAAGTTCAGAAAGAATGTTTTCTTCCTTTGGAGAAATTCACTAAAATAGAAAATTTATTTGAAATTGAGAAATCTACAGTGTTTAACATCTGAACATGAAATCTGAATGGAGAAGGCTATTTAGCATCCTTCCACTTTTGGCATTTTATGTGGGGAGGAAGCAGTGGGTATTAAATCAAATTTTCCTGCTTAGCAACTTCATCACACCTGAATGACTGGTACAAACTTTGCATTTATGTTCAAAACATTGAGAAACATCCAATCTTGACCATGGACATAGTAAAAATAGGCTTATAACCCTTGTAGCCACCATGCATGATAGATATTTCCCCCATTTTATGAGCTCAAAGAGGTTACAGATATTTCATGTCTCCCAGCTAGTTTAGTGGAGTATATCTGACTCCAAAGTCAATGGTCTTTTCTGTCACACCAAGAGCATAATAACTACATAAAAGCACAACTGGCCGTTTGAAAACCAGTTAGCTTACTGATTCTCAGATACACAACAACCATTCACCATAAATCCTTCTTTGCTTTAGTTATACAGAGTCTTTTTCATGGAGAACTCCTCATTAAGTACGTGGTCCACTGCCTACCCAGATGGGCTGTTGTAGTTAGGAGACATGTGCTCTATTCTTAAGACTGCTGCTGAGTCATTGTGCAGAAATGGAAAAAGTGATTTGCCCTTCTTCTACATTGGTTTCCCCATCTGTCACCAGAGATTATATTGCGTCCTAGTTACCTGCGAGGGATGTTGGGAGCTCTAACGAGCTATCCTGTGCAAAGCTCTTCAAGCTTCTTGAAGGAGAGATGCTTTTAAGTACAAAGTGTTAGGTTTTATCATTGACATTGTTATGAGACACAGTAAAAGCTTAACCACCAGCTGTTTGTTTAAGCATTTTCCCTCTGGATCCCTCAGGCACAATGTCAGTCAGGTGTGGACAAAGCATGGTTTTCAGGCCAAATTCGGCACAGAGGCGCTTCAGGATGACCACGGTTGTCTTCCTCTTCACCGCTGAGGGACGTCTCTGGGAGATGAAACACCTCTTTATGTAAAGTCTTTTTCTGATCAGCTACGAAGCTGCTTTGCATGCTGGGATCTATAGTTTTCACACATCACACCTCCCTCTCCAAGACAAAAGTCAAAGTAGTCTGCTCCACTTTATACCTACAGGAAACCGGCCTCATGACCTGTGGAAGCAAGGACGAGTGGTGGAATCATCCCCCTCCATTCTGTCCTCTAAAATAGCACTAATAAAGACTAGAAGGATGAGCAATAGATCCATTGTAACGCTGATGACACTGGCTGGCTCTGAGGCACTTCTCCTGCCATCGTTTAATTACTCCATATTAATGTGTAAATACAGACAGACACAACCAAAGATGAGGTAAGCAGAGAAGGAGCTGCGCTTATTTAGTTAATAATTAATTACTAGGAATTTTCAACAGTGGGACATTAACCACTTGCCCTTTTAAATGGTAATAAATAGCAGACATATGTCTAATTAAGGAGCTGTAAATGCTTTGGAGTTGCTGAATGGAAGGAGAAAGATGCTTATTTACAGAGCTATACTGAAGGGAAGAGAGAATTATTGGCACGTTTAAAGCCTGCTCTCCTGGTAGGTGTCTGCTCAAATTTCTAACCCTGTCTCCTCTGCCAGGGCATTTCTTACTGATGCTCATGCCAGGGTGAAGAGGACTCAGATTTCTTAAGCAGTATCTTTCCAGAAAACTCCCTTAGTGGACCTCAGACAAATCTCACTTTCCCATCCTTTCTGAGTTTTCATCATCAGGATACAATTTTCACCATATTAAGACAATTTCTATTGCTTTTGTTAAATCTCTAAATAGCACCTAAATCATAACGGTACTTAGCACTCTTAATAGACACTTATACAGCATAGGAAGAACAACTTTTTAAGACTCTTGGCTCTTGGCTCACACCAATAGAGGTTTAGTTAAACACTGAAACGCAAAGAGAAGCTCAAAAAAGTGGGTTTTGAACAAAGACCTCCATTGCTATGTTCTTCTAATGACTGAGGAAGTTGAAGGACACTGCAGAGCAGAAGGATTGGCATTAGTGGAAGCTCTTTGAATCTTCCTCCCTCACCTGCTGAAATCTGCCTCTAAATGTAACTTCCAGTTTGTAAAATCTTTATAGGATTACTGTATTAGTCAGTTTTTCTGATCTTGGCACAAGCTTCCTTTGCTTCCTTCTACTTCCAGCTTCTGTTTTGAAACACCACTTTAACTGCTTTTCTTACCAAAACTTCTCAAAGCAAAATTCTGGTTACAGAAAAATGACAGATGATCAGATAAGTGCACAATGGTTGTCATTCAGTCCATCCCAGGAATTTTGTGCCAACCCCCTATCCAGGTCACCTCTTCTCTCTTCACTCCCCACACCCAAGACTGGTAACTTGCCAGGAGCAATAGAGTTGTCTCTAGCCTTCTCTTCTCTGGTCTAACTTGTGCTTCCAAAGCATGAGCAGCAAATATTATATAATGACTTTTTCAGTTTATCACAGGGCCTTCCTTCTTGCAGTGATTGCCCCTCCCCTATTGCAGCTCTATCCCTCCAAGCATTAGGTGGCTGTCAGTAGGGTTATATTACTGAGACCATTATTATCACTAAGTCTACTCCCCTGAAGCTATTGTTCATACATGATTATACTACCCAGTAGCCAGAACAGAAATGAAAACATAAAAAACTAACAGGGAGGCAAGGCGATAGATTAGATTAAGTTAAAAAGATCCACTCTCTGGGAAGAGTCACAGAGGGTTCTCCTGGCTCTGCCTGTCCAGAATTCCCTGAGGACATACATATTGCAGACTCCCACATCAAGGGCATTGCAAATACTTGCTTTGCTGAAAACTGGCTCTACATCTCTGGCAACTCACTTAAACTCTCTTCCTCCTTTATAGAAAATGTTTTGAGAAACCAAGGACCTAGCTAAATGAGAAACAGGTTTTTAATGAGAACATAAGCCATCTATCAAGCAAGAATTAAACATGTGCTGACAGAAAGTGCCTAGTTTAGAAGCATCTTCATAAATCACTAATTACACTGCAATTTGGGTTTGGGTCAAAAGAAGCAGTCACATCAACAATCTAGGGAAAAACTAATCCCCAAATTAAAAAAAGAATGCATATGGGATTTTATCAAGTCATTATTTAACACTACTATAGTTTGATGGCTTTCTAAACCTACGAATCAAACAGAAAACGAGAGTCCTTTATTTTTCCTTACATAAAGCAACAAACCTGGTTATAAATCTGAGTGCAACATTTAATATAGTATTGGTGAGAAAGTAGAAATTTACTCCTTGAAGTAAACACTAATTTTTCCCCCATTTTCCGCATAGGAAAATTAAAGAAGATGAACACTCAGGGGTGTTCACCATCAGCATTTGACTACAACAGTGATTCTCAAAATGTGGTCCCCCAGACAAACCCCATCAACTTCACCTGGGAACTTGTTAGTATGTAAATTATTGGGCTCCACCCAGCAATTCTCCAGATGATTCTTATGAAAGCTAAGAATCATTGGTCTCTAATGATGTCAGTAACCCTCTGGCTATTCCCATTAAAACCACCAGTTCCTAAAAACAACAACAAAAACCCTCAAGTTAATTATGCACTTTTGGGAAAAAGCATAATTTTGGTGGAGATCATATAATATTAGAAATGCAAAATATCATATTTCTGTATTTCACAAAATAAATAAATAAACTCGGTTTTTCCAAAAAATAAATGACTTACTTGGAAATCCTTAAAAGTACTTAAATCATTAATAAAATATTATTAAAACCCAAAGAAACACTTCCTCATTTATTGATCACCACCTTTATGTTAGGCACCATCCTAGTCTTTACAGACACTCCTTGGTTTACAATGGGGTTACATCCCAATATACGCATCATAAGTTAAAAAGATTGGAAGCCAAAAATGCATTCAATACACCTAACCTACCAAACATCATAGCTTAGCCTAACCTACCTTGAACAGGCTCAGAATACTCACACTAGCCTACAGTTGGGAAAAACCATCTAACACAAAGCCTATTTTATAATAAAGTGTTGAATATCTCATGTAATTTATTGAGTACTGTACTGAATGTAAAAAACAGAATGGTTGTATGGTTACTTGAAGTATAGTATCTACTGAATAAGTATGGCTTTCACACCATCCTAAAGTCAAAAAATCCTAAGTCCAACTGTCATGAGTGAGGACTGTCTATAACCCTTAAAATATTTATACAAGATATTCAAATGCTCTCCCCATATGTTTTTGTCCCCTCTTAATTGCTTGCCATGAAAGATAGAGAGTTTTAATAATATATGAGATATTCTGATTGTTCAGAGCCTAGACATTCACTGAACCAAATGGTTCAGTCACCATGAACAAGGTCACTATACTTTAAATTGGATCAGCACCAATATCCTGCACTTTTCATCCCCTGGTCCCTGTATCCATGTAGCAAGCAGAGAGAGGCCACTCTGCACCAAAGGGTGCAAATTATCCACAGAAAAAAATCTCAGACATCAATTAGTTCAGGGTTTCCTGGGTACAATAAACACAGAGAAAAAGTCAAGAGAAAAAGTGTCCAGTGACAGAGGCAAAGGCCTCCCTAGCAAACTGGTGGCTCCACAGAGTATGAGGAAAGGACAAAGAAGCTGAAAACAGTCACTTGCTACTCTCACAGAAAATTAAAAAGAAAAAAAAGAAATAGAAAACTGCTCTTAGAAATCAGTTATTTTTGTTCTTTTATGCTGCATGCATGTCTCTAATAGTTAATCAATTCTAATGAGGTGGAAAAGGAAGGAGGTAGGGAAGGGAGCTGGTAGAAAACATTCAATTGAAGGAATAGACATTATTCGTTTTAAAGAGACCTTCTTTCATCTTAAGCGAACTGTTGTACACTGCCACATCATCACACCAAATTTCATTTTGGGGAATTTATATTTTTAGGGGAGTAAATTTTATACCTCATCTGGGGATCATTATCCCTGGTAGACACAGGCATAGTGAGAGCAGAAAAGATAGAAGTCTTCACTATGGGGGAAAAAAAGCCATCTGAATCTCTACCTTTCCCTAAAATAACCCCTATTCCTTCAGTAGCAGGTTTCTTTAAATGCCCTACCCTACAGTGCAGTGGATTTCAATAACGCATCCATCCTCCATGGTTTACTGCACAATTCCTTCAACATATCACAATTCTGTCCAGCCTGTGTCTTCCAGTTTGTTCATTCGCTCATTCATTCAACCATTAATTCATTCATTCTTCGTCAGACATGTATAGAAAATATAGTTCTGACCTCAAAGATCTTACATCTCACCAATCTGAAGCAGACAGAGCAATCATCCCACCTTGGGTTTCTCTCATCATCTCAGTGGGAATTATATTTCAGCTAAAATTCATCTAACTCATAAGAAAGCCTGACTGGAATATTTTGTGCCACAAGGAGTTGGGGTCTGGGAGGAATCAAACTAGTGTTGTTGGATCTTTTTTATTGTCTCACAGAACTTCTACTCTGCGTTCTACTATGGTCACCCATGAAAGTCGTCAGAATCAAAATGGAGTCACTTTTGTTCAGAAAAAAAAATCTGAAAAATAGAGCTGGGGAAGGCCATGAAGGGAGGGTTCTCATTCATAAATTCCTGATAACAAGAACTATCACAAATGACTCTGCAAAACCAACAAACTTGCACAGAGGCCATCACAACCTTATGCAAAATATACTTCTGCAAGAATTTCTGCCCAGCAACTGTCTGTCTAACTTCAGACTGGCCCCACCCTTGTTATTGATCACTATAGCCAAGGATAATTATCTCACAATAATTAAGTAATCCTCTGAATTTTTCTTTTAAAAACCTGTCTTCCTTTACTTCCCCGAATGCTCACATAATTAACTATGGCATGCATATTCCCATTACAATGCCCAGTCCCAAATAAATATTTTCTTTTTGAGAGCCTCTCTCTGTGTGTAATTTAGGTTGACACACCATGCTCAACTCTTTACATATGCACTGCTATTTACTTCCCACAGTTTTGTAAGCAGTAGTGACCAAGTGGTCACAATTGCCCACTTCTTACCTTCTACTTTGTCTTGACCAAACTTTATTCAGGCTTCTTTCTTTCCTGTTGGACCCTTAACTGCTTGCCCCCAAGCCTGAGCAAGTACTAAAAAAGTGGAACGTGTCCCCTTATCAGTTTCTCCTGGCAGTCAGCTGACATGTCAGACCCCACTGGTCATTTTGCCTTGCTTGTTCAGCTTCCTCTCCAAAGATTCTGCTTATCTCTGCTTGCCCCTCCTTTATACTATAAAAGCAAAACTTTTTTCTGATTGATTCGGAGATGACTGCAGATTTCTGAGATCAGAGCATTCTCCTTATTGCAGTAGTCTTTTGTTCTAATTAAAACCTCTTCCTATCTAAGTCCAGGTTTGTTTTTATTTGACAATAGTTATTATTATGACCATTTTACAGATGAAGAAAGTGAGGTTCATAGAGGTGGCTTGAGGTCATATGAGGTCACAAGTGGTAGAGTAGGGATTTGTAGATAGGTTTGTCCCCAAAATGGTTTCTGGACAAGGTAAAGGTAATTATTTCCTGCTTCCCAATATTCCACAAATTTCTAGTCCAAAACGACAAAGTTCAGAGGACAGAGTTAAATCTGCTATAATACAGATCTGTTGACAATCAGGCTTGAGACCAAGAGATAGGTTCCTTGATGCTTTTCGATATGCACAAAAAGTGGTTGGATGTAGGGGGGACTGTTGTCTTTGGTACTGTGGCCAGAAGAGTTATCCAGATTGTCTTGATTTTCTTGTTTGATCTTGGAAAAAGAGCTGACATGTCCTCAAGTTAGGTGTATAGATGATTACTGCAGACTGGCGTGGTGCAGGCATCTGAAACTTCCTACAGGTAAAGCATAAATTCAAAGCATCATAATAAATAATAATAATGCTTTACCCTTCGTGCTGCATTGTAATGCTGCTGATATTGAATTAACATAGGCCCTTGCAGAGAATGCAAATAAAAGACTCTGGAATATGTGCATATCAACTGGGCTTTGGGCAAAGGATGAAGTGAGAAGCTGTCAGGGGGAAGACAGACAGGTGGTATAGTTGGGGATGGGGGTGAAAGGAGCAGGGCTAGAGCAAATGTACTCTGCAAATGTTATAAACTTCAAAATAAAGTGTTTATTCCAATTCAAACATTTTCCTTAAAGTGATGACATTCATAAAGGCTTCACTGTATATTCTTACAATTCTAACATTAACATAGAAATCATACATAAATTCAAAGATGCAGAGTTATTATTCATATGAGTTTTATTTCCATAGATTAAAACTTTATTCTGCAAAACCAAGGTAGTGTGGGAAATGGTTCTGGACCATTTGCCTTCAGTCAGCATTACTGAAGTAAATGATTCAACAAGCACTAATTGAGCACTTCTATGTGCCTGTTAAGCACCCTACCTGGTGGGGGCCTACATGCGTTTTGACCCAGGACTGGAAAAGGAGTAAGGCATTTTTACTCACAGTTGTAGTAACACATAAATGCAAAATACAGGGTTTGAAGAACACACTATAATTAGAGCTGGAATAAATTGAAAAGCCAGATCACCAGTTTGAGAAACTACAATTGGAAAGAGCATGAAGTAAAGAAGCAAAATGGAGATAAGAACACAATGGAGTTAGTAAGTCTGGTTAGTCAGCTGGAATACAGCTGACATACTATCTCAAATATGCCACCTTCTTTCTGCACATACCGACCTCTGGAATGCTCCTTTCCTTGCACTTTTGGTAAATACCTAGCCATCCTTCAAGGCCCTGGACAAACCCAATGTCTTACATGAAAGCTCCCCTGGTATCCTCCTGCTTCTGTAGTACATGGCACTTGGTTATGGGGCTATGGAGCTTATCACACTGCTGTTTGTGATTTATCTACCTTATGGCTCCCTTGGCTAAGTAGAAGGCATGTCCCTAAGGACAGAGACATTTTTTTTCCCCTCTTTGTGGTCTCAACATTTAGCAAGTGTATTAATGATAAATAATATATATTCTTAAATAGAATAGAAGAAGGAGAGAAGAAAGAATGAAGAGAGAAAAGGCAAGAAGGAAGGAAAAACGGGAAGGGGTGGAGAGAGAAAGGCAAAAAGAATGAAGGGAGAGAAGAAGGCAGGGAGGAAAAGTGAAAGAATGAAGAAATCTCTGTTTTCTACCCTCACATTTGAATATGTCTTGCAATTTATTTGCTTTACTCTATTTGCTTTTTAAAATTCTATTTAATCTCTCATATTTTACCCACCATAAAAATGTACATCCTTCAATTCTTGAAAGTCAGGAGGCAAAAACATACATGTGTGTGTATGCTCATGCTCGTGTGTGTGTGTGTGTGTGTGTGTGTGTGTATGTGTGTGTGTTGGCTCAACAAAAACTCAGAGGAAAGACATTTTTATTCTGAACACCTAAACACCATACAGTAAGACCAGAAGCTGGCCTTTCACCACAGTGGATTTCAAAGCAGAGGTAGGCACGCTGGGTTTTAATTTCCTCCTCCTCAAAAGGAAGGGATTCTATTGCACACTTAACAGTGTTCTTCTGGGCCAGCCCCAGCCCCGTGGAATCCCATTTGAGATGGAGCCAAGGGGCTGTGCTATCCACGCTGGCGATGGCTACACCAGAGTGATAGCAGAGATTAATCAATACAAGACAGCATCTGTCAGGATATTGAGTTTGGCTCTTGTTATCAGCTGCCTGCACTTCAGGGGCTGTGTAATATTCAATTTGATTATCTCTCACCTGCAAAGAGTAAGTTTCTCCCTTTGCTTAAAAATCACTGGTACTAGCTGAAGAGGAATCGATCGGCTGGAGAAAATGCTGACAAGAAAAACGCAAATCAGAAATAGGACAAGGCGATGAGAAAGAATGGGAAAGAGAGTTTGGCTTACATCCTGGCCTTTTTTTTTTTTTTTTTAACCAACTGTCTTTGCTTCCTGTTCCTCTAAGGGAATGAGCCTCTTTGTTTCACTTGTCAGTCTTGATTATGGTAAATAAATGATGACAAGAGGGCAGCACAACTCTTCTATGTTTCTTTGAGATTCCATTAGTAAAAACAGTTTTGCTCTGTCTGTAAATATCAGTTCCCAGGCCCTGCAGGCCTTGAAGATTTCCTGCTGGAGGGGACATAGAAGGCTCCTGCACCACTTTTGTACATTGGAGAGAAAATTTTTACATTCTAGAGAGATAGGAATGACAAGTATGAGACTAAATACAGTGGCTTTAATATCCTAAACTCCCTTGAGTTATTACTGATGCAATCTTGAAAAGTCGTGCCACATTTAAAGCATTTGTTTCGCAAATATGTATTTATTCTCTCTTTCCCTTTTACTGATATCTGCATTTTCACTTGGCCATTTTCCTGTGCAACCACAGTGGAGCCAATGCATTTCTATGCCATTTATGTTTATTTTAAAGTACAACTCTTTCTTCCACTACACTGTAAAACTTCCCAATCTAACCTTTAGAATTGATCTCACTCATGAAACTTGGTTACCTATCTTAGGCTTCTATAAGAAAAGGTTCATGAGATATGTAAATGTCATCTCAAATTTAGCACTCAGTAGGTTTAAAAACCGAGTTCATCAACTTTCCCTTACAAAAACATTCACTTTTCCTTTTTTTCCTTTTCTTTTTTTCTGGCAGCTGGTTGCTATGGGATCTGAACTCTTGACTTTGATGTCCCCCTTTTCTTAATTCTCTGTTATTTTCAAGCTTGAAACTTCAGTGATATCTTTGACTCCTCAACTCACCCTTGTCATATTAAGCCAACTAACCACAAATTCTTTTTGATTATTTCTTCAAAATATTTCTTGTGCCATTTTTGGTGGTGCCACTCATTATTCTAGCTTATCCTTTCATGTCATCAAACACATACCACCACAATAAGCTTCTAGAGGATGTCCTTACTGCCAGCCTTTGCTCACCTTCAAACTATCCCACAGGCCATCACTATATCAATGTGAGTTATCAAATCATTTTTCTCCTTGCCTGATAAGGTCAAAATTAAATTTGGACAACTAAACCTGGTATTCAAGGCAGCTCACAAATAATCTTTGTCTACATTTCCAGATATATCTACCTTGATTCTCTTAGCAATCTTTGCACGTCAGGAAAAGAGTCACCATTTCCTAAAGTCAGCTTGAGGGTTCCCAGATGCACCCCTTTGCTCAAACTCACACACATGCTATGCTTCATCCAGATCAGTTCACTCCTAATTCCCTAAATTCTTCATATACCTTTATGTGTCTCTACCTTTGCACATGCTTTTTCCTCTTCCTGAAAAACCTATCCTTCTAACCATCATGGGTAAACTCTTACTTGAATGTTAAAGACTCATTATTGATGTCACCTTTTTTAGAAGTGTTTTCCCTTGTCTCCCATTCTCAGTAGGTAACTCATGTTTATTTTCCAAAAGCACGCTATGTTTTCTTCCACTTTGCATTATACCTGTTGATAAATGAATGGGTAAATGAAACTATTCTATGTGTACATCCCTATCTTTCTATTCTTGCCACATCTGTATAGAATAATTCTCATCCTCTTTCAAACTCTTCATTTGCTTCATATCTTTCAAGCCTTTTCTGACCATCCCAGTTAAACATGATTTTTCTTTTTTTGAATTCCCAAAATGTTTATTCAGTAAAACATTTACTGCTTTTATTTGGAAGTTACAGTAATTAAATTATTTCTTGTGTTTCTAGAAGGTTTGGAAATAGGTGGTTGAGATTTTAAATAATATTGTTTTAGAATTGTTTAATTTTATTTTTTAGAAAATAGGTGCTCTGGTAACCCAAGGGAGAAGGAAAGTAAGAGCAGAGTGGGTAAATATTCATGGTGTGAAGACAAGGAAAATCTAAAAAACACTTACTTGGGGGTAAAGCAGTAATCTTAAAAGAAAAAATCCAGAACAGTCATCAACAGGAGCAAGGCAGACTAATAGAAACCCAGATGTATAAGTTAACAGAGTAGAGACAAAAAATATCAAGGCAATATAAGCCAATTTGCACCATAACAGGCATTGTAAGTCGCTTACTGTCCAACATGCAGATGGATAGTTAGTACTCATCTACTTGTATTGGCCATTTAAAAAATTGGAGCAAAGCATTTTGGACACACAATCAAACAAGTAGTAATATATTTATCATAATGCCTTTATAAAAATAACTCATATGTCAGCTTCTTTTGGCTTAGAAATTCTAATTTGCTTCACTTTACTCTTATAACATTTAAAAGTGACACTGTACCATTCTTGCTGAATGCTAAGGCACATATATCATTCTCACATTAAAAGCTTTTTGAGAGTAGAAAAGGACTTCATATCTATCCAAGCTTAGCACAGAGCTATCTATCCAAAGTTGATACTAAATGAGAAGACCATATCTTGTATATCTTTGAGAAATGCAGGCAGTAACAGGAATGGAGTACTATAAATTTCAGGCATCCAATGGCAATGACTAATCTAAGGACAAACTAATAGATCTCAGTTTTTATGGACCACTATTCTCTCCTGAAATAGAGCAGTTTAAAAATAAGTAAATCGGCAAAGATGCCAAACAATTCTACAGGGAAAGTACAGTCTTTTCAACAAATGGTACTGGACTAATTGGATATACATGTTAAAAAAATACAAATTTAAAACCTACTTTATATCATGCACAGAAATTAATAAAAAATGGATCATAGGCCAAAATGTAAGAGCTAAAACTACAAAAATTTTAGAAAAATAAAACTTAAGAGTAAATCTTTATAACTTTGGTCTAGGCAAAAAAAAAAAAAAAAAAAAATCTTAGATACAATACCACAAGCACAATTGGTAAAAGAAAAGCTTGATAAATTGAACTTCATCAAAATTAAAAACTTTAGCACTTAGAAAAGATAAGCCATATACTGGGAAATAAACGACTTGTGTGCAGAATACATAAATAATTTTCACAATTCATTAGTAAGAAACAACATTCTAATAAAAATGAGTCAAAACATTTGAATAACATGTTACCAAAAAAGATACACAAATTGCTGATCAATGCAAGAAAAGATGCTCAACATTAAGTATTAGGTAAGTGTGAGTTAAATCCACAATGAGATATCACTATACACCTGCTTGAATGGCTGTACCAAAAAGACAGCAATAAGTGTTGAGAAGGAGATGGAGAAACTGGAACTGATGGTGGGAACACTGCTGTTTGTGAGTATATTAACATTTATAAAGCAAATGTATTTCACAGGGCCTAGTTTCCAAAGTCCTCTAGTTTCAAGTATAACCTAACTTTTTAAAATTACATACAGAAATTTTAAGCTGGAAAAAGACAGGAAACTTTCCCCAGGCTAAAGTCTCTGATGTAGATAAAGAATTGTAATACAGCAAAATTTCGGGCTCAAGAACAGACTTCCTTGGAGCAGGTTAACCTAAAGTTACTTTATTGTTATGTAAAAATACTGAGGAAACTGCTGTAGGAAAAGACAGTATTTGCTAAAACAAGCTTTTGTTGGTGGATCAACTTAACCTTTTGCAAATTGTACTACAGAATGTCTCTTGGCTATTTCACTGATATTACCAGCCTCTATTGTTAAACTATACTTAGCCATAACTCCACCTATGTTCCCTTTCTGTAACTTTCTGGGCTGGAGAATAAATACTGAGAAAGAACCCTGGCCTGGTGTTAATTTCCCGAGAAGAAATGCCTCTCTCTTGAGGGTTCTGGGAAATCAACCCCTTTGGGGTTTCTCACTGCTCACAAGAAATGGGCTTTGAGTAATCCTTTGCGTCTCCATCACCCAGGGGAAGAGAGGTGACAAAAGAGAGTGCAACAGCTGTTGGGAATGAAAAATGCTGTAACTGTTTTTCCAAACACTAAGGCAGTTTTGAAAAAATTAAAAATAAATATACAGTACAAATCCAGCATTCCAAGTATCTACAGAAGAGAAATGAAAATGTATGTTCACACAAAGAATTGACCACAAGTGTCCATAGCAACATTGTTCATAATATACCCCAAATGGATATAATACTTATTTTTATTAAATGGTGAATGGTTAAACATAATATAGCACAGCTACACAATGCAATACTAGTCAGTAAAAACATAGAAACAAACTGCTAATACATGCTACAATATGGATGAAACTCAAATACATTATGCTATGTGAAAGCAGCCAGATGCAAAAGACCACATATTATGAGATTCCATTTATTTGAAATGTCTTGGAAATTCAAATATGTAGAAACTCAAAGTAGGCAGGTGGTTGCCCAAAGTTTCAGGTGGAAATGGGGATTGATTAAAAATAGGCATGAAGGATATTTTGGGAATGATGAAATGTTCTAAAACTAGATAGTTATGGTAGTCGCATGACTGTACATTTATTAATAATCATTGAAATTACTATTTTACATAGGTGAATTTTATGATCTATGTTATATTCCTCATTAAAATTGCTAAAAATGAATAAATAGTGCTTATAATCTTGCCTAAGCAGCTTTTCAGTCCCAGCTGCAATACCATCCCTTCAGAGAGTCCTTAGTTGGATACTTTATCCAAAGTATCTGCTTCATACTTTATGTACTGTTTATTTCCAATTTTAGCACTTACCACAACCTTATTTACATACTGGCATACTAGTTCATTGTCTTTCTCCTCAATTGGAATGTAAGCCCATGAAGGTAATGACTTTATTTCTCTCATTTACCATTTTATTCCTACAACTTAGCACAGTGCCTGGCACAAAGACATGTTTAACAACCATTTGTCAAACATATGAATAAATAAATGAATAAGTGAACAGATAAATGGCTGAATAAATGGCTAAGCCATATTTGCTAAGCAAATTAGTTTCACATATCTTTAGGAGACAGAACACAATTTTCCATTTTGAGAGGAGGGAAAAACCGTAAGAGAAGAGAAGTGGTGTTTCCTCATGATCAGGAAAGTGGAATCCCTTCCCCAGATCAGGCACTGAGACTTCTACTCCCAAAGAGAACATGCTGCCAGAACTGAGTACAGCCAACTTCCACCTCTCTTTTTCTTTAACTATCCCATTAACAAAGTTGTTTTCTCTAGGGTCTAGATCCAATTAAGAGCCAGGGCAGGAGAGAAGAGAACATTGAGAGAGCAAAGTTAAAGACATTTGTGCACATTCCTCTGGGAGATAGAGAAAGCTTCATTGGCATTCCTCCCCCTCCTCCTCTAAAGCCCTCCGTTCCCCCACCTCCTAAACTGCTTTGCAGAAAGTATCAGGACAAAGAAGCACCCAGCATTCAGCTCAGGAACAGAAAATGAATACACTTGGAATACTCCATGGTCCCAGGCTGAATACAAAGCAGTGATTCAACAGGGAAGCTACAGCCTCAATGAGAACAAGACCACATCTTAACGTTCTCAACCTCTTTCCCTCTCCTGGGTTGTTTCCCACAATTGCAGTTTAAATGTGATAGTAAGTGAAAGAAGAAAAGGGAAGAGGGAACGGACTGATAAACAATATTGCACAAAGAAAAGAAGAATATAACAAAATCAAAAAGAAAAGATCAGTTTTTTAAAAAATGTAAGACAAGAATGAACTAGGACCTAAAACATAGAAAGGGAATAGAGAGAGAAAAATAAGTAATGCACTTTATTGGTTAGTTCAGAACGAACCAGGGAGTGTGTTTCACTCATGTCCTGTGGCCCTTTGACTTCAATTATTTTGTCAAAAACTCCGAGCTTCATTTCCAGTGTAGATGGTAGGAATAATGGGCATGTCTTCCTTTCCTTCCTCACTAGGTTCTGCTGAGGACTAATTAGGCAACGTATATGACATGTCTTTAGAACTTTAGAGTGCTAGATCAACAGAAGGCTTTTTAAAAGTGGCTGTACATGGCTGGTGCTGAATAAACATTAAATCACACTCAAGTTCTGAGGCTGAGCAAGGGAAAGCAGTTTACAGTTCATTGGGGAAAGATTTAAATTTCATTCCAGCATTGCTAAGCTAGTGACAAAACACTGCTAATTTTCCATAGTCCTACCTTTTCCAGGGGGCAATTATCTGTGAGGGAAAAAATCAGATAAAGCTCTTACTAATGAAAGCTAAATGTTTTATAATCAAATAAGGGTCATAGGTTGACACAGAGTATAGCAGTACATGGGTAAAAAGTGGAATTCAGATAGGTATGGGACAGAAATTATGAAGGATAGAGTCTCAGTTTTGCACAGGACAACAGAGGAAATAGCATGAATTGAATATCATGTTATTTACCCAATAAAATCTACAGATCTAGTAAGTCAAATGCCCTAGTAAGCATCTTGGAAAGCCAGGCTTTCCGTCCTTATGATTGATGGAGCTCTGTATGCAGAAAATAAGGCTGGGTGCCAGGTTAATACTCTACATATTAAGAAAACTTTGGGGAGTGTGCCATTTTATTATAATTTCATTTCTTATGCATGCAGACTTCCATTTTTCTTTCCTTTCAACTAGATTAAATACTGTAAATCACAGCATTATTGATAGAAAGGAGGTATCTGCATTACGCTTGAAAATGCTATCCACAAGAGGCCGATTTCACTCATGAAGAAAAGAGAGTGGAGTTTGCCAAGCCAAATAAATTGCCTACTGTGGGCAGACTGGCATTTAGACCCAGTGGTGACTCTAGATGTCTAAGTCATAAAGCTTTTGCCAAGTTGATGGAGTTTGGATTTGTTGTCCCCTCCAAAACTCATGTGGAAATTTGATCTCCAATGTGGCAGTGTTGCAAATTGATTGAGTCATGGGGACCGATCCCTCATGAATGGGTTAATGCTCTCCCTGGGGGAGGGGGGATTGATGAGTCAGTTCTCGCTCTATTAGTTCCCGTGAGAGCTCGTTGCTTAAAAGACCCTGGCACCTTCTCTCTCTCTCTTGCTTCCTCTCGCCATGTGATCTGCTTGTACCCGCCGGTTACCTGCCACTTTCCGCCACGAGTAGAAGCAGCCTGAGGCCCGTGCCAGATGCAGCTGTCCCAGAATCGTAAGCCAAATAAACCTCTCTTCTTTATAAATTACCCAGTCTCAGGTAATTCTGTTATAGCAACACAAAATGGACTAAAACACAAGTCATCAACTCTGGGAATGCAATTATCACCCAAAATCAGTATGAAAGTAATTTCAAAAGAATTGCTCACCTTTGATATTTTATTGACCCTACAGGTTCTCACCATCCCATATTTACTTATGACAAGGGAAAAATAGATATCCTATAGTCACCCCTTACCTTTGGCCATATATGAGCTATCGAATGGGGCACAGCGACAAATATATAAGCTTCATTCTGTATCTACAATTAAAAGAAATAATTGAGCATCTGCTATCTATCAGCCCTGGACCAGGCAATATGCAGGATATAGCAGACAAGGCTTAGTGGAAATAGCACCAAATAGGACTCTCTGCTAATAACACATTGTTTGATCATAGGAAAGTCATTTATTTTCCCTGGAGTTTAATTTCCTCTTCTTTAAAATGCAGAGAAAGTGATATACTTGCTAAATATATCAATACAAGTATTGATTGAGAGGTTACTCAGACCAAGGTACTCATGTGATCTCCAACCTTCCTTAATTCTATGATTTAGGGAACTTGCAATCTAGATAACAACACAGAGCTAAAATGCAGAAAACTATTAACAAACGTGAAAGCACCAAATTGTTTGAAACTGCCTAGAAGTCCATAAATAAATAAATAAATCAGAGAGGAAAATAATAAATTAAGGATGGAATAATAAATGGTTTCTTAGAGGAGGGTAGGCTTAAGGTGAGTAAAATTTATTTAAAAATAAATCATGCATGCTGAAGGAAAACAAAACATTAATATACACAAATGAAAGATAGGGATGGAGTATCAAAATATTCCTAACAAAAAGAGAGGATAAGCATTAGAGAGAGATACTCTAAGTCCTGATGGTGCTTTGAAATTAGGCTGATGCGACATAGACTGGAGGCCAATTCTAGTTTACTGAGCAAGGGAAAAAAAACTCATGAAAAGCTACGTTTGAAGAAGAATGCAAACAGTGGTGAAATCTAACAGGCTAGACTATAAGTTCCATTGAACTCACTATGCATTGCCAGCACCCAATGCAGTGCCTAACAAAAAGTAAGAGCTCAACACATGAAAACACTGAAGTAAGTAATACAGCCAGGCACTGATAAGGATTTGGAATAGAGTGATGGCAGTGAGAATAAAGAAGTCCCATTACTTAGAGACAGCTCATTAAATTTCCCAAGTATAGAGAAAAATAAAAGCAAAATAATAATAATAAAACCCTAACAGCACTGCAGCACAACTGGGAAACCCAGTCTCAAATGCAAATACATCTTTTGTGACTACCTGTGTCTTCTCCCTTTGTCCTGAACCCTGGAGCCATCATCTCACCATATTTCCTAACTTTGCACCAACACAGTGCTGTCAGTGGCACAGTAAGGTTGTATCTCATGGTAAAGAATTATGTGCCAAAGTAGTCTACAGTATGGCAGGTGTAATTATTATTATCAATCTGCCTAGAGGTAAAGAAGTGTGTCAAGAAGCTTGAAAACAAAGCGCTTCTGGGGATTTTCTAGGAGCACACAATCTGAAATCGGTTTACTCTGTTTATTGTGCCCTTACTTCTTTATTGAAATGCCTGCCTTCCTTTCCATTCACTCTGTCCACATTCAAGTTTCACTGAAACCCGTAAGACTCAGCTTTCTCATTAAAAATGTCCATAGTAACACATCAGCCCAAAGCAATTTGTGAATAGCCATGTGAACCACAATTAAGATCACACTGCTTTCATTGTTACTTAATTTTCCATTTGTACAAGTTCCCTGGGAGACTAGAACAAGTGTGGATCCAGATTTTTGTGCAGCCTGAAATTTATGCAATATAATGTCTTTCTAGAAAAAAAAATAACAAAATGGTAAATAAATATTAGAGATAGAGATAAAGCTTCAGAATGGCCCATGCAAGTAAGAAGCCACAAAACTCAAGCTTCCCTGTAAATAACTTCCCCTTTATGTTGAACGTGTATTTAATTTCCACAGAGTGTGCAGCACAGGGTAATGCATACTAACCACCCATGTTGCAATCTTTCCCTTGGCAATTTCATCTAAACTCATAGTCTAAACTAACCCCTAAGAGGAAAACTACTGGTGCTCACATGTAACTCAGAGCTTTTTCTGAACACTAGGTCCTCAGAGTCACTCCTCTATGGGCTACTCTTCCTGAATACTTGATGACCTCTCAAACTCAATTTAGCCAACTAAATTAATCTTACCTAGAAAATATATTTCATTCCATACATCCTTTTGTATCTGTTCCCTGTCTTTCACATGCCTATATTTCCATTCATATTCTACCTTATTTCCTTAGGATTCTCCCTCTCTCTACCATCTTACCAACCTTCTCATGTCCATTTCCTACCTACATTTTAATTTGATTTATCATTACCTGGTGCAGAATGGTCTGCAAACTTTTTGATTGACAAGATTTGAGGGTCACATATTTCACATAGGTACTGTATTCAACCCCACAGATACGTACAATCAATTACGTTTCAATTAAAAATAAATTAATTAATTAAAAACTTTTTTAAAAAGAAAAAGAAGATCTTTTATCATCAAACTAATTTTCTTACTTCTTTGCAACTGAGGAAATGTTTAGTTTAAAAAAAAAACTTACTAGAAATTCAGAAAAATTGTAATGCCTTTTTAATTATAATAGAAACTATACAGATTTGAAAAACAGTAATTCAATTATGTTTGAGATATGTAATGTCTACGCACAGCGCTTAGGGTCTATATGGAAGTTTGGAACCTTTGCAATAATCCTAGAGCTTTCCAAAAGCCTATGCCTTGGGAACTGATTGCCTAAACCTTTTCTCTTGGGAATAAAACTGAATGAAACTGAATCTTTCTTTTCAAGGAATTAAGTGTGACGTATTTAAAGACTTTGTTAGATAATTCATAGGATCCTCTGTTATTATCTTTTAACAAGCCCCATTTTTATTTTAATATAAACAGATTTTCCACTGGGAAATTGTGACATTCTTGGGAATATTTTCAGCTTTACACACAGACAGCTCACTTAGAAATGAGGGTATTTGAGTTTTCCTGAAATACTGACACCCAACCCTTCCGTAATCTACTTGTCCCTAACCTGTCTCTACCCTTTTACTCTTCTTTTAAATCCCCACTTTTGTTTAAACTTTCTTAGTTCTTTCAAAACTAATGCCCAAAATGCCATGTTATACATTTGAGAGTCACCTGGTTCCACAGATAAAGCTCTGCATCAGTGCTTCTTTCAACGTAAATACAGCTAAGGCAATAATGAGGTAATGAGCTAAGTATCTGTCAGCTCAACAGGAAAGAGACTAGTTTCATATTCTGATAATTGCTGTTTATAAATTTTAACACTTGCACTTTTACGTAAATTAAAGTCACTACAAAAAGAGATAAAATAAGGAAACATGCAGATGAAAAATAAGAAAGCAAAAATGCTTGTATTGGTAACCTAGATATATTGTGTTTACCTAGATACATTGTGTATTAGTCCATTTCTGTTGCTTATAACAAAATACCTGCAACTGGGTGATCTATAAAGAAAATAAAATTGATTGCTTACAGTTTCTGACGCTGGGAAGTCCAAAGTCCATTTGGTGGTGGCAACAGTGACCCAGGGATCTCACATTGCAAGATGCTGGAAGCAGAGAGAACAGAGAGAAAGACTCTCCTCTTCTCACATCACCTCCATGTGGGTGGCCCACCACAGCCACTACAATAACCATGGCTGGAGTGCACTGACAGAAGGAGAGTCACCAGCAGAGATTAAAAAAAGAGGATGTCTCTCTCCACAAAGCCCATTTGAGAGTGACAGAAGAAGCAACTGCTCTATGATAATATTGGGGGACCTGAACACACCTCTCAGCACTGGACAGATCATCTAGGCAACAAATCAATAGAGTAACCATTATTCTTTCAGAAGGAGAGAAGAAATCTAGGGTAATTAGAGGGGGAGGGGGAGAGGAAGAGGTGGATGAGGAGAGATTGGACAAGGGGCATAAAGAATAATTATGATTTGTAACAATATATATGTTAGTAATATTGATTTGATCAACATACCTCAATGTTGAACCCCCAAAATATGTATAACCAATTTTAATTCAATAAATAAAATAAATTAAAATTTAAAAAAGAAGATAAATTGAAAAAAATAAAAACAAAAAAATAAAATAAAGCCCTTAGAACCACACCCCGACCACCATTCAGTACTGCACGATCCTACAATTCAAACAACCTCTCTTCAAGGTTCTCCCTTCCAATTACCATAATAGGATTTCCCACCCTCTTTAACAGTCACAGTGGGAGCTAAATTTCTAATACATAAAACTTGGGGGACACAATTCAAACTTCAATGAGTTTGGGGGGGGACATAATTCAATCGACTACACACAGATAAATATCATTTGTTGGTTGACCTCATATCTAGTGGTGGTAGAGGTTATTTGAATTGTAAGAACAGAAAATCAAAATTTCAATTTCTTTTGCTTCATCATTTCTGGAGTGGGCACTTGATATGAAAAGTCAGGAGTAAAACAAACAAAACATGCCTCAATTTGGAACTAGTAGATTTACCCACAGGCAAATAAAGTCTATGGCAACTGCTGCCCATCTCCCATTCTACTGGAGACCATCTCTGATGATACTGTGGGAATCAGCAGAGGGAAAGATTACATTGAATAGTTGGGGAGGTGACTTAGCTCGATGAGTGCTCAGGGGGAGCCAGGATTCGAGAGGTTCAAGGCCTGAGATATGTAAGTCTAAGAGCCAATATGAAGCATGGATGTGGAGGTGACATCATGTTTCACTCTTAGGGAGAGTAGACAATTCAAGCCATATTGACAAGAAGTTGACATAAGGTTAAGGTTGGAGGGTTAACATAAGAAATCCTGTTTTCATAATTTTCAAAGTCAGATGATGGCAAGTTGTTTAGTTAGAGATGTCAAACAGTGGAATGGAGAACAGCAGGGTTGGCTTCAGGAAAAATTGTCTTACCACATGTGTAATAGTAATAATAATGGATGCAATTAGAAAATGTAAGACATGAGGTCACCATTTGGCCTGATGAATCTTATCTGTTTCTGCAGTGGTGGCTGACTATAAAAATAACTTTCAGAGACCAGATTTGTCTTGATATTGCTCTGCATAGAAAGATGAAAGGCCTAAATAGATCTTTGGTTTTAATGAAATACAGTCCCTCTCTCTTAACATGTTTGCAAATTCTCCAGTGGGAAAAAAATAGTAGGGGCATGAATATTAAAACTCACTGAAAACTATTAGAGAAAACCTTTCTGAATTAAATTCTTCATAAGCAATCAGTATTAGTGGAATGCCAACAAAAATAAAAAATAAACGCACACAAAATAAACTAGAGTAGAAATTCAGAATATTAGAGAATGACAGAATATATGTGCTAGCAGAGATCTGAGAAATCACCCATTTCAACCTTCTATTAGATAAAGGTGGGGTTTTTAGGGTTTTTTAAAAAATAATATTTCCCCATAGTAGTCACCCAGCCTCTGCTTAAATACTACAGTGACTGGAAATTTATTTCCTTACAAAGAAACCCATTCCATTTGGCAGAAGAGAAACTGACATTTATAAAATAAATACACCTATACCCAAAGATGTACATAAATACAATTATAGATCCTTCTTATTCATTCTTATAATGACCTTCTGTAGTGAGAGGGTAAACACCATTATCATTTTCATTTTATAAATAGAAAACCAGAGTCCCAGCAGAGATCAGAGATTTGTCCATGTAAAACAAAGCTGGCAACTGGTAGAGGTGGTACTTGGAGCTAAGTCTTCCAGCTCAGAAGCTGTGTTACTTCCATTATGCCCAGTTGAATGGTCATTTTTTTAAGTCATTTGAACTGATTTGCTTATTTAATTAAATTATGTTCTATTTAAATTATAAACTACCCTAACTTCTTTCCTTTCCTTTCTATGTCTTTCTTTTCCTTTACTTTTTTATTTCCTTTCCTTTCCTTTTTCTTTTTTTTTTTTTGAATGAGATGTAGTATAATCACACATACAAATAAGTAACATTTTATTTTATAAAGAGCTACTATTTGCCTCCCTATAGTTTTCATCCATATTTACTTTGTAATTCTGTCAACAAACACCTTATGTATTCCCTAAGCTTTGGTTCATACACATGGTTGAAAGTTTGCTTCCAATGTTTTTATCAAAATATGGAACATGGCCAAAGATTGAGAGAATCCTCTACCACTATCAATTAGCATTTCATTAGCATGATTGTTCAACTGAGAAAAAAACCAGCTCATTTTAGGCCCATAATCTGATCGTAAGTCTATCAGAAGAAATTTGTCAAAATACAGATACTCAGAGTGACTGGCATCCCTGACCCTCCAGTCTGAAATTTTATTTGCTCTTTTTAAGAAAACCTGTTTACCATGTTATAATTTGTTCAGAGGGAACCCATGTTGGCTTCAAGCAATCATAGCTTCCTTTTCAAAATCTGTTTAGAACTACATTGCAGTACTTAGGCTTTTGTTGTTTTTGTTGTTGTTGATTTAATATTATTTTTCCCTTTTATTTATACCTAGGACAAAATTGTATATCACCAGTATTGTGAAACTGTTGCTTTTCTACAGGTTTTCAAATGTCTGTGATAGTGTTTTAATAATTACACCCTCCAGTTATTTTAGAGCCCTGACATAATGCAGATGGGCCTTACAGCTGAACTTTTTTATATCATTCTAATCATTTCTTCACATGCCTTGGACTTTAAAAAAGGTTATGAAAGCATAATTTTGATAATTTTACTTGCCAAACAAATGGAAATTTAATTAAAGTTCTTATTCTATTTCAGTGGACAGTCTCTCATCATCAGCAAGCACACTTGTTAACAGATTACTAGATCTCTTGGTGACTTAGGATGAAAGAAAATAGAAATTTAGTCTGGAGTTGAGATCACAAACACAAAAATTAAATTTACATTTAAAAAATATAATTATTTCTCCTTTAGCTAAGGCAGCATTAATTGCTGTCCTATAATAATAAATAGAAAAAAATGTATAAGATTTTATTTTACTCTTTAGGAACTATATGGTAGCCAAGATTTAATAAAAACAACAAACTTTAAGTCTGACTTCTACAAAATAATGTTAGCAGTTTGCATAATAATTAATTAAAAATAAGACATACTAATCAAAATAAATAAAGACATCCATTGTGTGATGCTTCTTATATATTGTATCTGGTCACATCCTTGATGACCTGAAAAATTTGGTTTTCTGCAATAAACTTCCCCATCATTGGTGCATCAAATTAATTAGGTTCCTATTAAAGTGTGCTATGACCCAAGTTCACAATAATATTCACATGCATATTTTGTGTACGTAAATTTTATGTGCATATAAAAAATACATTTATGCTTTTACTTTCTTACACATAATTATAAATGTATGAAGAAATAAATTAAAAATAAAATTAAGATCGTGTGTTCAAACATATCTAAGCAATATAGATTAAGTATATCCATGACACAAATTGTTTACACCTCATAGATTCTGTACAAATACAAAACCTTATTTTTAGAAGAACTAGAGTTTAAGCTGTGTTTTATTTTTATGCAAGGATTAAGGCATTAATGTAAAAATATTTTTCGTTTCCTTCCTATACCATAACATTTATAAGATAATTTAGTAGTTTATCAGTTTTCCTAATTTGAGTATATCATTATCCCATTTACAACATCACACATTTCCTCTTCTGATTAATTCAACTCGCTTTAAAAACAGACCAATATTTTTATTTAAGAGACAAATAGGAAGTATACCCATTTTGGAGTTTGAACAATGGAGTCTAATTCCCAACTTTACACAGTTAATGGTTTTCACAGAACTAAAGCCTAAATCCCTTGATGGTCAATCTATAGGTTTATCTAATCTAGTAATATCTGGTTGACTTCATGTAGTTCATTATTGTGGTGAGGATCAATTCATCACATTAAAGCCAAAAGATAGACACAAGAACAGAGATCAGAAAGAGAGTCAAAGAAAAATCCACTCATCTGTTAAGTTAATGATTTAGCAATATAAAATGCTGATCTTAAGTTATGCTCACATGATTACATCATGAACATGCATAAGGTGACAGCAATCTTTGGTTACCTCAAGACAAAGATCAGCCAAAAACTGGCAACCATATGTGGCTCAAATCTCATAAAACAAACAGCCCTGATATACATAAGCTAGACGGAGATGTGACTGAAGACATAAAAATCAGAAGTCAGGAAACCAATTATCTTTCCTAACCAATGTTTTCACATGTAGATACTTGCTATGCATGATTTAGTATTAGACTACATTGCTTTCAATTTTACCTTTTGTTCCTAGTAGGGTAGTGTGGCAAATAGTAGCATAACTAAACTACAAATTTAGAAAGGATATAATTAACTTTAGAAAAGACATAGAGATTCACATAGAAATGCATCATCAAGAAATTACAATAGAATAAATAGTATGGCATTATTGTATTGGAAGCCGGGTTCCATTTTTCCTCTGAGTTATAGGCTTTTCCTCTGACATTGTAGAGATAACACCCTTGTAAATTATCGTAAGATATACAGAAGAGAATCTGGGATTATTACAAAGTCCACTGTACATTCAAGTTTTAATTTCTCCAGTACTGAGTAATAAGTATAAACTGCAAAATCCAGGCAGGCATCATTATTCAGTATGAGTAATTACTTTTAGTCAAATGAGTGTGAGTGATATGCACCTTGCCTCATTTCACAAGAAAGTAAAACAGATGGAGGTGAATATACCTGTTGCACAGAATCCTACTGCCTTCAATAACTCCCAGATCCTCAGCTTAATCCCTGAAGTTCACAGCCACCACTAGAGGTAAAAAGCCTTTGCAGCCCCCAGAAGGTATATTCCTTCTTCCCTTAGTGCTACCTAGGATGGTGAGCTCTTCATAGACACCAGATATATTTCACCTTGGGACTGTAGAGTGACTCCTAGTTCTGTCAGAGCTGAGTACAGTCAGAGAAAGAAGTACGCTTTGTCTGGGTCTCTATGTCTCTAACTCTGCAGCTTTGGGATCTCCCCAAAATACTCACATTTGCCTTTCTCATTTTCTGGAAAGTTGTGCTTGAAAAGAGTAGCTGAAAAGTTGAAGGTATTTTAAACCAAACCTTTTTGTCAATCCTACCAATAATCAGAGAATGATTTATCTCTGATTTTACTACTATACCCTCTTCAACCCCATGTCCAACAATTACTTCTGGTGGTTGACTACCACCAAAATATCGTCCTTCAGCCCTGTCTCTTTCTAATTTGTTTCCTCTTTTATAAATCAACTTACAGTCTGCTTAATTAATAGTATGACCATTCCTCTCTCTTCAATTCAGTAGGCAAATATTTATTTGAGCACCTACAGGTACTAAACTCAATTGCGGGATGAAAAGGAAAAGTGGATGAGATACCTGTCTTTGAGCCAAGGTACAAGCGAACAAAATGTTTTTAAAACTGTAGTGAATGCTATACTCAAGATATGCAGAGGAGGCTATCAGCAATAAAAAACAAAGTACTTAACCCAACCTGGGAGAAGTAGGGAAGATTTCCTGAATGAGACAGCACCAAAACTGAGCCTTGAGCCTTGAAGGAGGAGGAAAGATATAACCTAGTAAGGAAGTATGGTAAGGAAGTGGGGGTTAAGGGGTGTATTAGTCCATTTCTGTTGCTTTTAACAAAATACCTGAAACTGGGTAATATATAAAAAACAAAATTTATTTCTTACAGGGTGTAGGCTGGGAAGTCCACTGTCCAGGGGATGCATCTGGTGAGGACTTTCTTCTTGGTGGTGACTATCCACAGCAACATAGGTTGTCACAAGAGAAATTGGGTGAGCAAGAGAGCTAAACCTCTCACTTGCTCTATTTGTGAAGCCATCAGAACCACGCCCAGGATAACTCATTAGTTCATGAACTGATGAATCCATTCATGAGAGCATAATCCTCACAATCTAATAACCTCTCAAAAGCCCCATCTTTCAAATACTATAATCAAATTTCCCATCCTGTTCACACTGTTACAATAGAGATGAATTTCCAATACACAAACTTTTGGAGAACACATTTGACCCATAGCATTCTGTCCCTGACCCCCAAAGTTCATGTCCTTCTCACATGTAAATACATTCTTTCCATCCCCAAAGTCTTAACTTGTTTCGCTCAAAGGTACAAAGTCTCATGTGTGAAATCAAACAAGTTATCTACTTCCAAAACACAATGGTGGGACAAGCATAGGGCACATATTCCCATTCAAGATGGGAGAAATAGGCCTAAAAATGAGGTAACAGGTCCTATGCATGTCTGAAAACCAGCAAGGCAGGTATTAAACCTTAAAGCTAGAGAATAATCTTTCTTGACTCTATGTTCTACATCCTCTGCACACTGGTGCAGGAGTTGGGCCCTGAAGTCCTCAGGCAGCCTCACCCCGAGAAATTTAACTGAGGTAGAAGGCCCCTGAATTTTCATTATATTTATCTCTGATCCTCCAACATGCAAATATCTTACCAATACATCCAGAATAGTTGCTACTTCATGCTTACTAGATCCCATCAGCATAATGTCATCAATGTAATGGAGCAGTATAAGGTGTTGTGGAAGGGAAAGGGGATCAAGATCCATGGGAACTAAATTGTAAAAGGGCTGGAGAACTGATATGCTCCTGAGGTAGGACAGTGAAGGGTACTGGTAGTCTTGCCAGCTGAAAGCAAATTACTCCTGGTGGGCCTCCTGAGCCTTCACAATTGTGTGAGCCAACTGCCCTAATAAATACTCTGTATATTTATATACATATCCTATCAGTTCTGTTTCTCTGAAAATCCCTGACTAATACAGATTTTGGTACCAGGAGTGGGGTGCTGCTGATACAAGTCCCAGAACCAAAATGTGAGTTCAGATACTCACAGACAGGGGAGAAGAGTGTATCCTAGCCCCTGGGGAAATAGAGTGCAAGATTCACCTTTTCCTCCATTTTTGTTCTCTTGGGAACTCCAGTGGATTTGATGGTGCCTGCCCACCTTGAGGGTGGGTCTTTACTACACAGTCCACTCAGTCTCACATGCTATTTAAAAATAATGCTTTACCAGATTTCTATGTACTCCTTAATAGAGTCAAGTTGATACCTAAAATTAATCATCACAAATGGGGAGGAGGGAGCACATCCTGAACAAAGGTAAGAATCAGCACAGTGGGTAGACACACACTCTCATGCTCATGAGCAGAGACTGTAAGTGGCTCTGCATTGGTGATGGCAGTGAGGTAGCAGGTCACAGAGAGTTATTCAAACTAAGGAGCTATAGACGATGAGGAGCCTCTGAAGGATTCAGTGACATTTTTAAACTGATACTGGAAAACAGCAGGCCTAGGATAGTCACATGAGCTCAGGGCCATGATCCTGCCAACCATGTGGAGTATGGAAGTTCTAAGTGGACTGAAGATATAAACTTGGAAACTTACCTAAGACAGGAAGAAGCAAGTAGAATCGGTTCTTAGTTCATTTCAGACCTTGTCTCCACCTTTCCCCACAGAGCTGAACCAGGTTTTATGATCCTGAACTTAGACAGTAAGAGTTTAAAAAGGTGGAGCTCAGTGATCTGAGATTCACCTTCAAGTCACCACTGGGTTACCACAGCTATGATACAGAGCTTCAGTTCTAGGGACCAGATCCCCCTTTTTTCCTCCTTAACCAAGATACCTGACTTGCTAACATGCCTGGGGTCTAAGTCCTTCATTTCTGTGGCCTCTACCTGTCCAAGTCAGCCCTTGTCCCAAGGACTCTGTTCCTTTTCTGAGTGACTGAGTCTTCACTATCAGCTGACAGACCTCCCTGTGACCCCAGCCTGCCTCCCTGTGAGGCTCACTAGAGGTTGCTGACTTGTTATTTTCCCCTTAACTGTGCTTTGCCCTTATCTTGGTAAACCCTATTGGTCCTCCTGGCTCCACCTCTATAGTGGATTGAATTATGTCCCCTCAAAACTCACTGGAACTTGAATCATGTTCCCCAAGTTTTATGTATTAGAAATTTGGTTCCTCCCACTGTGACTGTAAAGAGGGTGGGGAATATTACTATGGTAATTGAAAGGTGGAGTCTTGAGAGGTGATTGGATTGTAGGACCATGCTGTAGGTAGTAAAGGGATTAAAAATGGTGGTCAGGGGCGTGGTTCTGAGGGCCTTAAAACAAAAGAGTGAATGAGGAGGTTAGTCTCTCTCTGCTCTCTCTGCTTCCACCGTCTTGCAATGTGAGACCCCTGGGTCACTGTCGCCATCACCAGATGGACTTTGTACTTCCCACCCTCAGAAACCATAAGCAATACATTTTGTTTTTCTTTATAAATCACCCAGCTTTAGGTATTTTGTTATAAGCAACAGAAACAGACTAATACAATCTCTCATCTGCTAAAAAAGTTGCACAAGACCTCATTCTGCATGCCACACCAGAACCACCCCTCCATCCCCCCAACCCTGGCACCTGCAGTAGGGCTTATCACACTCCATCTCCACCATCCAGGAGTCAGGTCTAGATCTATGTATAGTTCTTCCCAGTTTACCACCATTGGCCCCACTGTTAGCCCAAAGTAATTTCATATAAATTAGAAAAAAAAAATCTAGATTTTAAGTAACAAATCTACAATGACTATAATGTATAGAGCACTCTTCCCCTCCCCATCCCCAAGGCTGTTCACAGGATAGCCTACCAACTGAAAGCAGAGACTTGGAACACAGTCTCACTGCAGTTATCCTAAACAGGGTCCCTCTAAGAGGGTCATGTAGTAGGAAACTTAACCAGGCAGAGGGTCATATTAACAATAAGAAGATAGTAGGGTTAGGAACACAACTGAAGTAACTGAGGGAAAGGGCTTGAATTCAGATAAGTGTGAGTAACAGGAAGAGGTACCAGAAGCAAGAAGGAAAGGAATTTTAAAGAAAGGGAGGGGGCCACCGAGGACAGGGGATCCATGCACAGGACCTGCCAAACACAGGCATGGCTTTGGGAATATGATAAACTGGAGGTTGCAAGCAAGGGAAAGAAAACATATTTGGTTTAAACAGATAGTGGGTATGTGAAGTATGGGGTATTTTCTAAAAAAGTCCTCCTTGACCAGCCCTAGACAGATGATCTTTCTAAAAAGGTAAATGCAGATTTGATTTTCAGGAATGAGAGAGAAAAGAGAGGAAGGAGAGAGGAGAGAAGGAAAAGAGAGAGAGGGAGAGATATTTTTATCATAATGGAGCATAATAAAAACTAGCATATGATAAAATAACTAAGAAGATAATCTCAGTGGTACTCTGGAATCAAGAGACATGAGTTCTAGTTCTCAACTGGTAACTCAGGTCTTTGGACAACCAACCAAATTTATGTTTTGTCTTTGATATCACTTTAAAATGAGAAGGGGGACTGCCTTATCTCCAAGGCCTTTCCTACACTAAATTTCTATGAGTTTATCCTACGATAATGAGCAAAATCTGAAGCAAAGTGTTTTATTTTGTGAAGGTTAATCACACATTAATTTGAGATTAAGTTTTGATTATAAGTGACTACAAAGACATGTTCAATTGCCTGCACTCCTGATTAAAAAAAAAAAATCACCACCACCAAAAAAAAGCTCAACTATATTCTAAGATACTTGTGACTATAAAGGAATTGAAATGAAGTAATGAAAACATCTTAGAAGGCTGGCCAGTTAGTTTAGTTGGTTAGAGCAGAGCCTTGTAACATAAAGGTCATGGTTCGAATCCCTGTACCAGTTAGCCAACAAAGAAATAAGTAAAAAACCTTACAGCAAATGACCAGCATGACTATAAAAATAAGAGGCTCATTTTACAAATTTTCTAAAAGTTAGTTCCTGCTGTAAATATGACAATATTCTTTTCAAGAGATTACAGTTTACACTATTTTATAGTTTACAAAACACTTTGATATGTATTATCTTATTTGATTATAAAAATAGCTTGTGTAGTAGGCCAAGTAACTGTCAGTTATCCTCATTTAATACATTAGAATATTTCATACTATTTAGATCTTGGTCTTCTGACTACTTGTTGAGTATTCTGAACTTACATGATGCAAAGACTTGTTTGTAAGTTTCAACTAAAGACTTATCACTATGTAAAGTAGAGGTGAATTGTACAAACACCATTATTTTGCAAATTGTGTATCTACATATATGGCAAATAAATGCACAGAATTAAGCTTCTTTGAATAAGTTAACACTGAAGACATTTTCCTTGTTTAAATATTCTTTCTCTCTTAGAGATAGCATTTAAAAATTTTTTTAAAACTCTAGAAGTATTTTTGTCTTGCCTAATCTAAGTTAGAGAAGGAACATGGGACAAAAAGCTTTTAAAAAATCAAACCTTAATGCTATTTCAATAGATATTACATAAACTGGATCCATATTAAAATAAAGTCATCCCATTTTCTATGATACTGTAGTGATGTAATTTGTGATAAAGAAATGGATCTATGGTGATCTCTTTCCTGTCTCCCAGATGAATTTGTACATCTTTGGGTATTGACATATTTCTCAAACCATACAACATAATTAATTTTTTACCGCATATCTATTAAGTTCTGCCTGGAAAATGGCTTGTAAAACAGAATGCTTACTAAGGCAAAGGTTCTCAACTCTGTGTATGTGTCAGAATCATTAAAACATAAAACAAAAATGAACAACCTATGCTCAGGCCCCACTTCTGATTTAAACGAATTAAATCAGAATTTCAGACAGTAGGAAATATGTGGCTTCAGTATTTTTAGAAGCCCCCAGTTGATGATAACGTGCAGCCATAGCTGTGAACTGCCTAAAGCAGTACTTCTGCAACTTGCATGTGCTTGCGAATCTCCTGGAGATCTTGTTAAAATGGAGATTCTGATTGAGTTCATCTGGGATAGGCTCTTCGATATTGGTTTTTAACATGGGACTGTGTGATACTTAAGATGCCCATCTGTGAACCACAGTTGTAGTAGCAAGAGTTAATGTTTTTCAAAGTGTGGCCTACACCGGCAGCATCATTGAGTACCTGTTAGAAATGCAAATTCTGAGATCCTACTAGAGATCTTCTGAATCAGAAACTCTGAAGGCAGAGGCCAAGCAATCTGTTTTAACAACCCCTCTGAGTAATTTAGATACACATGAGTCTGAGAAACACTGGTGATAGAGTTTGGATGTGTTGTTCCCATCAAAACTCATGTGGAAATCTGATCTCCAGTGTGGCAGTGTTGGGAGTTGTTTGAGTCATGGGGGCAGATCCCTCATGAATGGATTAATGCTCTACCTGGGGGTGGGGGCTTGAGTGAGATCTTGCTCTATTAGTTCCTATTAGTTCCTGCAAGAGCTGGTGGTTTAAAAGACCCTGGCACCTCCTCTCTCTCTCTCTTGCTTCCTCTTGCCATGTGATCTGCTTGTACCCGCCGGCTGCCTGCCACTTTCCACCATGAGTAGGAGCAGCCTGAGGCCCGCACCAGATGCAGCTGTCCCAGAATCATAAGCCAAATAAACCCCTGTTCTTTGTAAATTACCCAGTCTCAGGTATTCTGTTATAGCAACAGAAAACGGATTAAGACAACTGGCGTTAAAAAAAAAAAAAAAAAAAAAAAAAAAGTTCCCTAAGGTCTAAACTGCCTTCATGTGGTTGGAAAATGAATGATACTTTACGCTTAACGCAGAAATTTACAGTTCCACAAACTTTCCTACATTACTTCTGTGAGCTTCTTAAAACAACCCTGTAGAGTTACTGAAATAGATAGCTACAGCATTTTGTAAATGAAACTGAAACTTAAAATATTTAAGGGATTTGCTCAAAGTCATAGCATGCGAGGATAGATCCAAATTTAAAGCTCAGGCCTTCTGAGTCTTACAAATTAACAGGCAGGACATTCAAAGATGAACGGGACAAAAGACTATATAACCCATAACGGATAGCCTGTAGGAACGGTATCTTCAAGACTTAGGTGATGACAGGGAGGAGGACCAGCACATTCCGGGAACTTCCTACCAGGTGAGTCACAGACATGTGTATTTGGAGCTCTCAGAAACCACAGCAAAATGCACTAATCCTTTTTGGCCTGAGTTTGCTATTATGTGGAATCAGCTCTGAGAAACACAAATGTTTAACCTTCACCAACTGACTTAGTGGATGAGTCAGTCACCTTTCCTTCTCTCTACAATTCTACAGATAATTCTTTCAAAGTCAAGTTACATAAAACAGAAGAATCACCTTTATTATGAATTGGATGTGTGTGTATAAATACTTCTGTGTCCCATACTTGCAGAAACACAAATGGACTTGTCTCGTGAGATTTGCCTGCTGTGTTGCTCAGGCCGCAAATAACAGCAATGATACAACTTACAGGTGCATAAAGTAATGTATATAATATGTAATAATATATAATATGCCATATCCCTAGCAACCTATGTATGCTATAATCCACTGTTTACCAAATATACTTGATAAAGGATTTTATAGGCAACGGATGATCTTTAAAGTATCAACAAATGATTATTTCAGTGATTTAACTACAGAGAAAGAAAACTTCATAATTGTCACAAACTCACCCGTGGACCCATGCCCACAAAGTTTGTTTTCAAATAGTGAATTGTAAGTGGTAGTAAATCATAGATTGTGTCAAGAGTTTGAGTGTTGACACTTTCTTAGTCAATATAGACATTCCTGATGCCTTATAGAAAATAAACCATTTTTTCCCTTAAAATTTGCATAAAATCTTTACATTTCACTGTCAAATAATCACATCTTTTTTCTGTTGTTTCTTCTTTTTCCCCTTAGTGTAGAAACAAACTGAGACGTAAAGACCTAGAATTTGAAAAAACTAAAAATTAACTATCCTTCATTTAGATACTAGGTTTCCTTGGAAATACCTAATACTTACTAGGTACCTTCACATTTGAATGCGAAAAATATAATGAAAAAAGTATTATAATATTCTGCAAGCATCAAATTGGGTCAGAATTATGAAATAAAATTTTAATACTTCAAATTTAGAGTATTTAAAATTAAACTAGTGTGAAGCACCTACATTTTATTATATGTGCATTTACGCTATATGTCCGATATGCATGTATACGTAATTTTTACAATTACCTTATGAACAGATACATGATAATATAATGCATTATGCAACTAACATGGTTCGTTGGGATAAACTATTTGGTAATTATCTTCCCAAAATTATGCTGTGGATATTGAAAATATGTTCAGTGGCACTATTAAAAATGAAATATTAAAGGTTGGTTTAGAACACTACCTATATTCACTTTCCTTTGACTTATCAAGAGAGCTACATAGTCTCAATCTGCCAAGAGTAAGCAGGAGGCAAATCTCTATGGGTACCTGTTTGCAAGGGTAGGGGATTGGAAGAACCAGGGCTAGAAACTCATCCAGTAATTGATGAACTCCTACACTTGTGGAGGGTGGTAGTGAGGCAGGTGGGCTCTGTTTAGAGAAACACCTGAGCCTGCATCATGAGTAAAGTCCTGTGGATAAATGTGTCTCATACTTTCCTGTGCATACCAACAAAAATGCAGATTCTAGTTCATTCAATCTAGGCAGGAGCCCTTGGTGCTACTGCTACCATCATAGGTCAGTGGATCACACTTTGATTCTTTGTCCTTGGGATGGAAGTTGCTGTTGTGGTTTTCTTTAGCTCTTTCTACAAGTCCTCATAGAGATCTGGAATTTCCTCTGGGAAACAACCAGTTAAAATTTAAATACATGAGGCTAACTCTCTTTCCCTCTAGTTTTATCACCATAATTCTATAGGCTTTTTTCCCCCAAAAAAGTAGAAATTACAGAGCAAGACCCCAAGACTAATGTACACTCTCCTATCATGATGCACAATTATACAAAACTGAGCATTTTTTCCCAAAAGAAACACTTGTTTTATGGAAGTAAGACAGCGAAGGTAAGTGTTTTGGGGAAAGACAGCCAAAATCCTGTCACTCGACCACCAGAATTACAAACCTCCCTTGTCTCCTGTTTCCATTTCTGATTATTTGGGGCCACAGACTCACTGAGAAAGGATTTTTTTCTCTCCCTGCCATTTCACTTTCTCAGGGCCAAACATCTAACTGTGGCTTCCAATGAATCAAGTTCTCCTTCCTCTCCTCCCCTGGAAGCTCATGCTCCCAGTAAAATGTCACAAATAAAGTGGAAGCACGACTTTCCCAGGCTGGACTTGTAAACAGAAAGCAAGAGCACCATTCTTCACCAGGAAACTGACCCACAAAGCTTACTGGATTCAGTTAAAGAGACTGAGAAGAAGGTCACCTAAGAAAACAATGGGAACTCTCTCCACAGTTAATTCTGATAGAGCTCCACCAACCCCAAAATAAAGCCTCATCCAAAAGAAAGGAAATAAAAGAGAGGGCATGTTAGGTGAGGTCCAGGGAAGCAATGGACTCTCATAGGTGATTTATTTACATGCTCTGTGTATTTTCTCTTTCCTGCGTTATGACTGGTTCTATATTTATTCTCTTTTCTCACTACGTCTAGTTCCACCTTGTAATGTCAACTGAAGTACAATGCTTTAAAAACTCCATTTCTTTTGAGTTATAGACATACAGAAGCACATATATATCATATGTAGATATTTATGCAATGAGACCACCTCTCAAAGACATAGACCTCTATGCATACTGTATATGAAACTATAAGAGTACCTTTATTCTTTTGAATTAACATCTACATGCATATCTAACTCTTCGATAACTGTAGATTAAGATACATGTGATGCTGATTTAGAAAGACCTTACAAAGTTCACAGATATTTAAATTAAAAACATATAACCAGTGTATTCAATTTTCTCATTTTCAATATTGTAATCAGTGAAATGAATATTTGTAGGGATAGCATACATTTATATAGAGTGCTTCATTAGTAAAGGGTTAATGATATCAGGAGTGTGAATGTTTGTAGTTGAGATGGCATGCTCATGTGTTTGCAAAAAACGTTTTCTGCATCATGTCCAAATCCCTTTGCAAACAGATAAATTACTCTATAAATCTTATTACTCCATGTGGATAAATCACACATGCAGGTTTACGAGGCTGGAGAACTAGTAAGGAAAATCTGCTTTGGATAGTAGGATCTTTGGGATTCATAATCACCCAGTGCTCAGGAAATGAAGAAACAAGTACTTACACATTAGCATTTTCATACGTTTTAAAATCCTAAGCAACATATGCAAACACACAGAAAACATACACAACACACAACACACACACACACTTTCTCTCTAACAAGGCTGGAGATCCCAAAGCAGACCACTCTCTGACAGCCAACCAAATTTATTTCTGAGAAAAGGAAAGAAAACTTTGCTGCTGTAGGCAGCTCTGCTACAGAACTGCTCCCTGATGCCCTAGGGTTTGTGCACTATCAGCTCCTTGCACACAGATTAGAGGTTTATTTTCTATAGTATACTGGGGGGTTTTTTTGTTTGCTTCTTTTTTATTGCCACAACAAATAATATTAGCTAGATAGACAGAGCGACACTGGGCCACTTTATTTGGAAGAAATGAGATTTTAAAAGATCTCCAAGGAGAGCATTTTCTTCCTTTCTTTTTTTCTTTTTCTCCTTCTTTTTTTCTTTTTTTTTTTTTTAATATCTGCCAGAAATTCAAGGAAAGGTAGAAAAAAGGACAAGGGGGTATGTACAGTGGGAGGAAAGGGAGAAAAGAGAAAAGAAATACAGGAAAAGATGCTTGGAGCTTTCAGAAATAGAATTATGGCTAGGTGCCACTCGAGTCTCTCTAGCTCACTGTCCCTTACAGGGGTCAAACTCCCAAGGACTTGGGACTCTTCCTTTCCAAATTTTAATCCCAAATTTTATTTTAGAGTTTGGCAGAAATGCAGAAAGATAAGACTTTTAAGTCAATAATCAATTTGACATATCCATTTTACACCAGGTTAATTCTTTCCCAACCTCTGTGCTTCACACTCCTGTTCTTAAATACCAGCAATTTGGCAAGTTCCTTTTTTATTGTTTTCCTTCTCTTCATTCTTGTGTTGATTTCTGTCCACGTTCCAGAAAAGGCTCAGTAACCAACCAAAGTTCTAAGATTGATTTATCACCCTAGATGTCAATTAAAAGATCCTTACAGAAAGTCTCCCATCAGTACCACCGCGAGGGCAGAGTGAGAGTGAGAATCTTGATGAAGACACACACACACACACACACACACACACACACACGCACACGCACACGCACATGCACACGCACGCGGAGCAAGGAGAATGCAGCACTGTGTATGTACCACTCTCTCAGAACCATAAATCAACAACCCTTCTTTCCGAATGAAGAAATCCCACAAAACTCAGAAGTGCAAAGCATCAGTAATTACAATAGCAAGACCGCTGCCCAAATGTCACTAACGCCATAGGTGAAGTTAGGCTTCCTTGATAAGAGAAACAAGGTCCTAAGAACCAGACATTTCAGCAGCCGCTGGTCCTTGACAGGGACCAGAATTCCCTTGAATGTTGCTGGCAGCTACGTCCGCCAGTCAGTAAAAGGGACACACACGCCTGCAGCATCGGAAGCTGGAGTTCAAGATCAAGTACAAACATACACACACACACACACAGACACACACCCCGACGCGCGCAGCAGAAAAGTTGCCCGAAAGCCCTACCTGAGGATGGCCGTGTCCCCCTGCCTCACGGTGATGTTGTCCGTGCCTCGGTTAAAATCCACGCTGCGAACGGGCAGTCCTGTGGGAAGAAGGCAGAGCAGTCTCAGTAGGACCAGCGGCAACTGTTTGCGGTCGGGCTGAACTCTGCCGACCATGGTGGCCACGGGCGCGGCGGTCCGCGGGGCCGCCGGGAGGGCTGCACGCACGAGGCTTCCCCGCGCCGCGCGCGCGGCTCCGGCTCTTCCAGGTCGCGGTCCTGGCCACTCTGCCTGGCTCTCGCCCTCGCTCAGCCTCTTTTCCCTCTAAGACTTCACAAAGCCCTCATAAAACCCAAGCCGAGTGGGGGAAAGTCAAAGGAACACAATTTCAAAAGAGAGGACAGATATATAAAACCCTCCAGAAAAGAGGAAGAGACGGCTGCCGAAGGAAGGGCTGCTTCTGCGGTCTCTGTGCGGCTGGCTGCTCCTCCGCCAGGGTGCGAGCGCACTTCCTTCACTCTCTAACCCACTTTCCCGGGCGGGCGGGCGGGCGAGGGAGCCGGCACCGAGCCTGCCGCGAGTGTAAAGAAACAACCACCCGCAGCAGCGGCGGCGGCGGCGGCACCCGGAGCCTCCTCTCTCCCCCCTCCCTTTCCTGTTCCTCCCTCCAGTCCCTCGCGCTCCCGGCTCAGCTCCCTCCCCCACCCTGCTGGTTTTCAACAGCCCCTCCGCGTCATCTTCCTCCCTCCCCTCGGCGTGGCCCCTCGCTCTGCACAACTGCCCCCTTCAGCAGCAGCCAGCCTCAATGAAAGCCTGATGCGCCTTTAGGTTGTCAGGACAACAGCTCCATCTGAGGCCTGCCTGATTTCCTTAAGAAGAGGGAATGGAGCTTTGGGGTACTGTTCAAGGGAGGGAAGGAGAGGGACTTGAGCTATAAAAGAACAGGAGAAAGAGTCCAGGAAAGGACAGGGAACGGGTGAGGAAAGAAGGAATAGGAGATGGGAAGAAGAGATGCAAATCTTCACAAATGGAGGGAGGGAAACGCAGAAGGGATAGAAAAGCATGGGGGAGGGGGCGGGGGGAGAGAGTCCTGAAAGATGGGATAAAGAATGTAACACAGAGAATAAACTTGACCATGGAGTCTAAGAATAAAAGCCAAAGTAAACATTCCTGGCAACTGGCTTTACATACTCACATCTTGTCCATTCTTTCCTCTCTCTAGCACTTTCAGGATTAACAAGGTTTATTTTCTCTCCTTCCTTCACTCCCTCCCCCTCTTGGAACCCCCTTCTGAAGGATGGATTGGAGACAATGCTGGTATTGAGTGGTCTGGGGTGTGAATGCTTGGCTTGTCTTTTCCAAGTGCCAGACTCAGCAGCTGATCTCTGATCCCTAAATCAACCTCACTCTCCAGGGAACCCTCACTCAGTCCCACACATGAGTAACAGCATTAAGGATAATTGTAAAGAAATGGGCTTTATTTAATGACCATTAAACAACATCGCTGTTGCTACTGTCATTCGCCTCTCAAAGCGTTCATATGCAAGGAAGGAGATTTGTGCATCAGAAAGCTTGTCATTTACAGGGAGACACTAAGGCTGCATACAGCACACCAGCAAATGGCGGACTGGTTACCATCATTTGTCACTCCTGCTCCATGAACCAAACAAGAGAGAGCCCCAAAGTTAGACATCTCCCTCAGTACTGATGCTGAGGATGAAAGATGGGCTTGGACCAGCCAAGGACTTCTTTTCCTCTTTCTAAATTTTGTTTGAATGGCTATAAGATTCACATGGTGCGAAACACAAATGGTACAAAATGCTATACAGTATAATTGTAGTTAACTTCCTATTCCTGACTTTAGGTACCTATTTCTTCTGTCAGGAGGATACAAAGATTTCCAGTTTCTTATACATCTTTCTGTAAATATTCCATACATATACAAGTAAATACACGCACAACACAAAGATATTATACTCACCCTCTCATTTAAACAAATGTTTAGCAAAGGATATTTGCAAAAAAAAAAAAAAAGAAGGAATATGTTTAGGAATTCTTATCAAACCCCACCAGAGCACAAGCCCTAAGGAAATACTACTTACTGTGCTAACATCTGCCTTGCTCCCAGAATATTCAAAGGATTTCTATGTTGCACTTTATCATTTGAAAATGTAGATGAACTCTTAAAGATTATGTGAGGAAAGGAAAGAAGACCTTTTGTTTTTAAAGAAAGACTTTGAGGGATTGGAATCTGAACTGTCACAAATTCAAGAATGATGAAATTCAATTAATTTTGTTTGTAGTGTGCATTCATTTCATGTAAATCAAGGTGTCCTATGTCAGGGCTCATAAGCAGTCCCCAGTTTATAAGCCAGCGAGGTTCCAATACTAAGTTGTAATTCAGCTGTTCAAAACTTTGGGGCCTATTTTGCCACAGAAAAAAATAGTTAGATCAAGTGCTCACTTGAACTACAAAACCCATAATCCTGTGATTTCCAGTATCAATGAGAAAATGAACTTCAAATTCCAAAAGGAGATGCAAAGATTACATAACTCTGCCAGGATTTCAGGGAAAACAACATCCCCCCTACCCCTACACCGTCAATAGACTTGAGCATCCCTGTCAGTCTCCTCTAAATTCTTAGGGATAAAAGGTTAGCCTAGACATCGCATATCATCTTTGGTTGGGTGGTATTTCTCCAACGTCAGGAGGAAGGAAAGAAAGATACAAAGAACTGGGAGCTACTAGAATCATCTATTTCCATGCATGGGGCGAGATGGACAACATGACCCCTCTAGGATCCTAGATACTCTGAGGGGAAGAATTAGACATAATAGGAGTTTAGGTATCCTTTTGTGTTCGTGGACTAAATTTTGTGTGAAGAAAAAAAGAGGTTTTTCTAGGACAAAGAGAAAGTATGGGGCGGGGCAGGGAGTAGCATATTATTTGCAGAAGATGCTTATACATGGTTATACCTATACCAGTAACCACAAGCTACTGGTAGAACTTGTCTGGTGGTGCTAGGAGGAAATATAACATTTTAATACACTGAGGTACAAAATAATTCACAGCAAAGTAATAGGAATGTGGAAGTTGTAGTAAATCAATTGGATTTGTAGTTTGTCTCTACAATCACTCTAAGAAAAGGATATATTAGGTTAATCAGAATTCTAATCAGAATTATAATAGACATGCCTAACCTACCTAACAAGATAAAATCATAAGTTTATATATTATAAGAAAAAAATCATATAATGCAGTAAAAGGATTTTTAAAATATATTCATTAAATTAAGTCCATTTCTTGGCAACTTGTATTAAATAAACTGAATTGACTTAATATGGGCACTGAAAGTAAAACACAATTTTTTTTAAAAGAGACGACGTTAAAAAATTCTCTAGACTGTTTAGTAATTCTGTCTAATTCAATTAGACTGGATTTCTGAACAATTTCAAAGTCACAAAGTTTATTATATAGGTTAATTATTTAATATTTATTATTTATATCCAGGTAGCACTTCAAGTACAACTCTCTAACTTAATCCTTGGCCCAGAGGGAGTAATCTATAATTGATGAATGTAAGAATGGAGGAATGATTAAATGGCCAAACCTGCTCACATGGCTCACCTCACCATTTACAAAATAATGAACCTATTTGTGGGTGCACCACCCACTTCTGTTTCAATGTTATGCTCCCTCAGAGTCCTTCTTTTCACTGCCTCATGAAGTCCTTTGCATTTTCTTTCCTTACGATCTTTCGCTTTCCTATAAATCCAATAGTCAATACATATCAGATACATATAAATAATACATATCAGATAGGGTATCTCACACCCTAAAATCTACCTCAATATTACCTTCTCTGCTTGCTTTCCTAAGAAATGTAGAGAAGAAAAGAAATAGACGAGTTTCTGAATTTTACACAAGCTATTTTTCTGTTAACCACTATATACATTCTTCCAACAGAGCTGGCAAAAATGAACATACTTTTGGGTTATTTGTGAGGCAAGTATGGCTGTTAGCCATGTGAAACAGCCATCATCACCCAAGTAAAATGATCTTAACTACTACTTTAAAATAACATAGTGCCTTTCTAAAAGAGGCTTTAGAAGATTCTGGCACTCTCCAGGGACAAATGCTGCAGGAAAAACAAAAACTGGCTAACGTCTGAGTACCCTAAGAAGCATGAAAGGTTTATTCTTCTGTTTAGCTTTGTAAGGTAATAGGCTCACATGAAATTCAGATGCAGGCTGTAATGTACAACTAATTTAGCTACGTTGCTTGCATTTTATGCTAAACATGTCTATAATATTATTAATATACCACTCTACATTTCTGCAGTCGTAAGGTCTTAATCATCATAACGGCATGCCTGTACTTTACTTTCATAAGTGGAATTAGCATTTCCATATGAACTAGAAATGCGCAATTGTTAATACTTCTTTTTAGGATCCCTGGTATGACATTTTCAATGATTTCATCATAATTTAGCCATATTCAAGTATCCCAGTTTATGTTCATAGCATGGCACTCTCCTCTGAATACAGTAACTTCATTTTCACATCTCATTGCCTAACAAAATCAGTCGGCATCAAGACAGTTAAATATTGTCCAAATCCTTACTATAGACTCCCCAGTGATGTAAAAGACTCAATCCATACCAAAATTACTCTACTCTTTGGTTTGCTTTTAGTGCATGCCTTTGTGGTGCATTGTTATTATATTGGTCTTCAGTTTCTAACTAAGTGTCCTTTGCTCACTCATTCTATTTTGGTTGGCATCAATGCTTGGATCTGTCCCAGTTTTCATGAGGTCTTTTAAATTCTTGAGCTACTACTCGTGTCCTCACTCTTTGCATCATCTCCTGATTACCCATAAACATACATGTATGTGCATTTATTGTTACATATGCACATGACAGACTTACACTCATATGCCTTATTATTTCAGAATTGTACTCACTAGTCCTTTGACCCTCCTCTTTCCTAGGTTGTCCACTCTGCCACCATGTACAAGGAGGTGGCAATGGCCAAGTAATGCTGCATCTGCATTGCTTCTGCTCTTTTTGATCTAAAACAGCATTGCAACATCCAGAAATATGGCAGTAGCAGCATCTTCACCATAGCAAGATGTTACAGGCAATTCTACCCTCTATTTGTGGTTGTCATAGTGACTTGGATTCCTAAAAATGAGGAAGAGTGGAGGCAGGTGTGCAATTCTATACTCTAACATGCCTAGTAGGTTTATGATTCATTCATTTGCTGAATGTACTCTTATTGATAGGGTAGTGAATCAAGACAGACCAAGACTCAGCTCTCATAGAACTTATATCCTAGATACAGAAATAGACACTAAACAAGTAAATATGTATTGAGATTATTTCACAAAATAAATGCTACGGAGAAAAAAATATGTGTGATAAAGAGTAAATGGCCTGGAGGTATGGTAATTGGAACATAAAGAAAAATGATCAAGCAAAACCTCTTTGAAAAGGTAACATTTAAACTAAATCCTAAAATCTAAGGAGGCAGTCATGCAAATATTAGCACGAATACCTTTCCAGGTAAAAGAAATGGCATATGCAATGGTAGTGAGGTAGAAATGGGTATGTCATACACCAGGAACTAAAACAAGAACAATAAATCCAGAATGTAGTTTGTGTGTATGTTGTACAGGGTAATTGGACAAAGCAGATAAAATCGGAAGTTGAGGAGAGGTCATAGTGAAGAGATTCCAAGGTAAGAAATTTAGTTTTTATTTGAGCTTATTGAATGTTCTGTACAATGTTTTAAACAAGGGGTTGATATGATCTAATTTAAATTTTAGAAATATTGCTCTGAATTACATATGGCGATGAGATTGTAGAAGGACAATTGTGGAAGCAAAGAGACAAATAGGAGATTGGCTTGACTAGACTTGCTCATGATGGGAAGACCCTCCCCAGTAGACTGTGTTCTATCACAAGTGATTGATATTTTCCATATGCCAGCATTCATCCTCACTGTACTAGTTCAATTCTGGTAAACCCTTGTAGGAAACCACCACTCATCAAATAAGAATAGACAGAATGCCAAGAAGATTGTCATTAATACCAGCTAGTCAGAAAAAAAAGATGGGTTCTAGTTGCTGCTTTCTTCAAGTATAAACTTTGCTTACCCTTAATATGGTTATTATATGTTAATTAAATATTAGTATAACAAGAAAATATTTTGTTAGAAATCAAAAAGGGCACAACAAGATGAGCAGATGCTATTTAATCATTAAACTTTGCAAAAATATTTTTTTACATATCTCTATATATTTACCAGGAAAAGCTATCCTGCTAAATCTAAATGGAATGCCTAGTTAAATATCTTGAGGCTACAAGTCACGTAAATAACACTAATAAGTCATCTCCAGAGTTCACTGACAATATTGAGCTGCAGGGCAAGTCTAGTGTTAGGCCATTATATTATTCAAAGAGTCCCAGGAGTTTGCCTACTTAAAAGTATCTTCCTTTCTTATCTGGCCTGTAATTCACATTCTCAGCCTTCTCTGCTTTTAGTAACTAATGTAGGCGCATTGCCTACTTCAGAAGAAAAGGATTCAGACCTGCCTCATCAATCATATGTGTTGCCGTGTATGAGAAAATATATTAAAATAATCAATATTTTTTGAGACGTACCATATAACAGGCACTGTGTTAAGCTCTGAGGAAACAATGATGTACAAAAATGACACCCTGCCCTTGTGCAAGTCTAATGAAGGAATGGCATTAAAAGCCCCTCTTAGAGAGGGACTGAATACCATCTTTGTACAATTCTAAGGCAGGTCTTTCAAGCATGCTCTTCAGTATAGAGCAGGACCACAATTAATCAACACATATGCCCAATCTTTGCTTTAGTGCTGATCAGTAGTGCAAAATAATGAAATTCAGTGTCCTTATCCTCCAGAACCCAGGAATTCAAACCAAGATGAAACAGTAAGGTGAACACACATGAAGCAGAGAATAAAATGGACCAGCTAGTAATCTAGGACTTAATTGTCAGGGAGCACAATCAGAATGCAATGGGAGTTCAGAAAAGGTAATCCAGAAGAGGCTTTGTGGAGAAAATAGTATTTTAGGTGATCCTTGGTAGATGTGTAAGAGGAGAATGGAAGAAGGTAAGATCTTATACAAAGGATCACCATAAGAACAAGCCTAAAAGAAAGAATGAACTACAGGAAAATTTACCTAACTAGCAGAGAGGGAGGAGAGAGAGAAGGCAGGATGGAGAAGCTGCCTAATGAAGGATCCTGAATGCCTGAATGAAGAGTCACACTTCATTTCATAGTTAGAAGCTACTTTAGATTTTACAAGAGAGGAAATACTGACATCTTAGGGAGATTATTTTTGCAATGGGAAATTAGGAAGTAGAATGAAGATGAAGTACAGAAACAACTTAGAAGACTAATAAAGTTGATAAAATGTTGAAAGACAAACCTTATGGATTATACACACTGTTGCTTCCTAATAAAGATGAGGAACGAAGCCCTTTCCTCAGAGATTTTCCATAAGTGGGGAAGTCAAGTTATAGGGAATGGTGTGGGCATAGAGATGGGGAAAAGTTAAAATGAAAGATGACTCTATTTTTGTAAGTTGGGTTCACTGGGGCTTGACAGTCAAGTTCATGACTTTGGCCTTTATTTCGTATGCAATAGAAAGCCATTAAAAGCTTGGAACTAGAAAGTGACATAATCAGACCTATGTTTTAAGAGGATCACTAACTGGCAATGGAGTGGAAGACAGATTGGGGCAAGTCAAAGTCAGAGAAGACCAGTTATAAAGTTTTTAAAATAACAAGCAAGAGATGATAAAAGCAGACTGCAGGGCAATGACAATGTGAAGAGAAAAACTTTTAGAGGAATTTCACAAGAAGACTGATGGGACGTCTCAATTAATTGAATATAGAAGTTGAGAAAATAGGAGGGCAAAGGAGTCATCTATTTTTTTTTTTTTTTTTTTTGCTTAAAGTCTAGGCTGCTAAAATGGGAAAGTAGAGTTTAAAAAAAAAAGTGTTTCAGCAAGAATTTGGAAAATCTACTTTTAGAATCCTGGATTAGTTCCTAAGTTGGTACTCAAATAGCCTGTACTTCCAGATGGACATGCTCAGGAAGTTGTCAAAGGAATATGACATTCTTCACAGAAGGGCTGTCTTTGAGTTCTGTAAATTAAATAAACTAAGCCCAGAAGTTCAGATTCTTTTCTCTCAATTTTTCCTTGTGTTTTTTCTTTTTCTTTCTCTCATGTATTTTTGCAACTTTAGTACATATATATAGCATGTGACCAAGTGACCTATTTGCCAATAATGAACCTCATTTTGATTTTTAAAAACATATGTCCACAAAGCAATTAATTGAGTCTGTTTCAAGAAGAAATATAATCTGAACTTGTCTCCCTCTGCTGGTTGCACATTGAGGTATCACTGGTGTTTTTTAACCATAGTAATAGTTGAAGTAGAAGTATCCAATAATAATTTGGTTTGTACACGTATGGGGCTTTGCAGTTCACAATGCATAGTGACATGCATAATTTCATATATCTTCATTGCAACTCTGTGAGATAAACAGTGAAAGTGTTATCACCCCACTTGTCAGAATATTACTTTGAGACTCCAAGAAGCAAGCTCTCATATGAAATTAGAGGAAAATCAGGAAATATATGTAATTAAAAGAACTGTATAATGTTAAAGACAGAAAAGGCCCAGAAAATCTTCTTTCTCAATCCCTCCATTTTACAGCCGAGTCATGGAAACTTAAGAGTTTAAGCAGTTATTTAGGAACACTAACATTAGTATTCAGAGATCATAACTCTCAAAACAGTGCTCTTTCTAGAGTACCATGCACCTGCCTGATCATGTCAGCATGTTAATCCTTTACAGCATAGCTGAAGCATTTATACAGGTAGACTGGGTTGTAGATTAGAAATGCCTGTTTCTCTGAGGCTAGATCTCCATTGCATCAGAACAACTCACATCTATGTTAAACTCATAAGCAAGAAAAAAACAAAATAAAAGGAACATACATCAATTAGACAAATAGATAATAAGGCAATCTCCAATCACTTGTTTCAATAGACTAGTGATCTGTCCAACCTTGGGCTTTATAACCATAGGCAAGGCTTCATGTAATTTTCAGGGATGCCAGGTTATTACAGACTGTCTGCAGAAGTGCTGGAGTGAAATTGCTCATCACCCCACTCCCAGGGTCCTATGTGTCCTCCAGAAACAGTCTACTACAGGTCTTTGGCTATTCACCCAGAATCCTACTCTCCAAAGTAATCCTCATTCATCATGGATATTCTCATTTTCTCTTGGCAGGGAAATAAAAGATGATTAAAATAATTTATACTTGTGTGTGAGTGTCTGATAAATTCCAGCCTCTGAAGAGATACAAATATTTACAAGGGCAGTTTCCTAAACTCAGTAAATTTCTAACAGGTTAAATATGTAGAGAATATATTTTCGAATTAGAGAACACTTTAGTAACTCTTCTTTCTTCCTGGCAGGAGATAAAGACTTTTGGGTCAACAACTGTAAAAGTACTTTAAAAAAATCTAAAATTAAAATAATAAAAAAAAGGAATCTACATGATTTTAACACATTAAGTCATAATGTCTACTCACATAGGAGAGAACTTAGCTTAGACCACCAACTCAACATACTGTGACTATTAAAAAGTTTTTATACAGATCTTATGTATCAGTCAGAAATACAGAAAGAAATTAATAATAACAGTAAAATTTTATGTAATATGTGTATACAAATATAGACAATGTGGACAATTCACAGATATAGACACTTTCCAATACACTTGGTAAATATTTCTGATACCCATATCTAACAACAATTTGTCAGTTAAAATTTTCACACAGCTTCTTTTTTCAGTAACAAGATTAGAGTCTTCTTTCTTCTATGGCATTCTCCTTTTCCATTTCAAGAAAGCATGACGGAGTATTAATCTGAAGATAGAATCAGTCTAGGACTGATCACTTGTGATGTTTGGAAGCAAGGGAATGAGCTGATATAAGGAATGATCGCTCTTTCAGAAGAATTAGGTTATAGGTAGATCTTTGCTCTAGGAAATATCTACCTTGGAGATAAGGACTAAACAGTTTGGGGAGATAGGACGGTAGGTAAAAGGATAAGCAGGTGAGAAAATTTGGATTGTGACCAGGAAGGAATGTGACCCATCATAGGCAGTGAAAGAGGAAGATATAAGGCAGTGAAGGGAAACCTGTAACAGGATCAATTATTTATTGAGATAGAACAGAGAGCATTATCATTCATCAGCTGATGTGAAAAAATCTAATTTTGGTACCTGTTTTAAAACATATTGTGACTGGGTAATGATTTTTCTTGGAACAAAAGTGACTACCTTTCTGTTAAGGAGCAATACTCAATGATCATCATGACTCGTTTCCACTCCTACCAATCTGGGTTACATTACTTTTGTGATATTATTAGCAGCAATACCTGATTATTTAATCAAATAACAAGAATTGATTGATCACATACAATGTAAGTGGGTACTCTGAAAGATCTGTGGGAACCATTCTCTATAGTCTCTGTGATAAGATTCCTCTGTAATAAAATTTCAGCCTTGTTAGGAAAAGAAGATAAACATATAGACTGCTAAATGATTTTAAAATGGCACAATTAAGTCTGAACTTTTGAAAAAGTGCTCTAAATGCCCAGAAATTCAAACATGCAGAGATGACTTCAACCTTCTATGTTGCAGTTAGGGTACTAGGCACTGAAGTCACAAAGAAGCACAGGGCAAGATCCCTGCACTCAAAGAGTGAACAGACTAGAGAGAGATGCAAACAAATAATTGGACAATGACAGTATAGTACTAGTTGCACAAATACCTGGATGGTACTGTGTTGACTTAAGGGAGATCATACAACCCAGCCTGGAAGGAAGTTTTTCTGGAAAAGATGGTAACTGAGCTGTGTCCCAAAAGAGAATTCATCTGAGAAGGTGGGACTTAGGCATGGTCTCCTTAAGGATCTAGGGGTAGACAGCTAGAAAAGAGAAACAAGTCAGGCACAGAAAGAGAAATACCACATGTTCTCACTTATTGGTGGGAGCTAAAAATTAATATATAAATTCACACACACACACACACACACACACACAAAAACAAACGGGGTGGGGGAGAAGATATAACAACCACAACTACTTGAAGTTGATATGACAAGCAAACAGAAAGGACATTGTTGGGGGAGGGGGGAGGCAGAAGGGAAGGAGGGAGGTTTTGGTGATGGGGAGCAATAATCAGCCACAATGTATATCTACAAAATAAAATAAAATAAAATAAAATAAAATAAAATAAAATAAAATAAAAAAGAAATTTTAAGAGGGCCAACAACAGAGATGAATGCCTGGAGTTAGGAGCCAACACCATGAAGCAAGGCAAGGGGGCAAGGAAGAAAGTGCCCTGACCAGAGAAGAGGGTCCCTGCTGGGGAATAGCAGGAAACTCATTTAGATATGGAGGATGGAAGTGATGATAAAAGGTCTTAGAAGACAGGAAGGAAAAAACTAAACCTAATGCATTTGTAAACAAAAGTGTTTGGTTTTTTTCCTTAGACAATGCCTTTTGAAAGTGGCATTCCATGTAGCTGCTGTACGAAATGGAGGGCCGAGCTAGAATATTGTCTCAGTAATTCAGGAATGAGAGGTAATGACCAGACAGTGAGGGTGGAGAAGAAGGATCAATGTACAAGATATTATAAAGGAACAGTCAAAAAGAATTGTTGATTAACTGAGTGTATGAAATGGACAACAGGAAAGTATCTAAGATGAGTTCCACGAATCCCCACCTGGGTTTCTGGAGAATAAGATCATCATTGATAGAGTTCAAGGAGTTGAGAAAGCGGAGTGGAGTACTGGGGTTGTGGTGGGGTGGGGTGAAGAACTAATCCCTCGTAAGTATCAGGCTGCCATTTGGTTAGCAGCTTTTATGAGTGGAGTTTGCCTGTTAATGAGTTTGGCTGCATTAGCTCAATCAGTATGAATTTCCCAGATGTACATAATTAAGAAAGGAAAGATTGCAACAAGAAGCCATATGATCCTTTCAGTGCTGATGCTTATATTTGTTAGTGTTCATAAATGAAATAGCATTAATTATTCTCTAATGTCCATGCTCTAAAAATGTGGTACACACTTTGGAACATACCTAAAATATACAAATACCTGGGCTTAAATGGACCTTGCACACTGAAGTTTGATTGTTATCAATTTCTGTTTAATATAACCCTAGAATTCATTTTCTAGGTTTCACTAGATCTCATACTGAAACTCTTAGGGAGTCCAAAATATTCTGGGCTATGCTCACTGACTTTGATTGTTAACTATTATCCTCTGCCCTTGAACTTCTTATACTTTTCTTTATTCTAATCTATTTCTAACTGGTGCCAGACCATTTTTTTTTAGAAAAATATTCTGCACATTTCAAAATGCATTTTGAATATCAAATAAAGTTATAAAATAGTTTTTCTTTAAATTAATAATGAACTTTATGTTGAGAAGGTTAGATTTAAGTTTAAATATTAAAGAAGAAATGTACAGAATATAGTTATAAATGTGGAGCTGGGCTTTAAGAAAGGATCCTGTAGTGGAATACAGATTTGGGAGTCATCAGGGTAAAGGTGAGAGTTGAAACGCAGGTGTGTGTGTTTGTGTGTGTGTGTGTGTGTGTGTGTGTGTGTGTGTGTGTGTGTGTGTGTGTGTTTGAGAGACTGAGAGAAGAAAAAGAAGACCAGAGTCTAAGAACTGTACGCAGGTGTGTGTGTTTGTGTGTGTGTGTGTGTGTGTGTGTGTGTGTGTGTGTTTGAGAGACTGAGAGAAGAAAAAGAAGACCAGAGTCTAAGAACTGTACGCAGGTGTGTGTGTTTGTGTGTGTGTGTGTGTGTGTGTGTGTGTGTTTGAGAGACTGAGAGAAGAAAAAGAAGACCAGAGTCTAATAACTGTACCTGGGGTAGGAATTGCTATTTTGGAGCTAGAAATAAGGAAGAAGCAAGAAAAGTCGCTCCTGGAAAGTAGCAGAACCATAGTGCATCTCCTTTCATCTGTGGAGCACAAAGAGCTTTCCATTCATTCGTCTTTACTTGACATCTTATAGCACTCCAGAGAGCTCTTTGGAAGAAAGATGTTATAAACGTCAGGTATTAAGATAATAAACATAAAAACAATGATATATACTCAAGCTCTTAAAATAGAAGGAGGGTGTTGCCTGTATTCATCACTAAGTGTTTTAGATCAATATCAAAGGATGATGGGAACCCAGAGTAGCTTCAAGGCCTGGGGCATTCCTGTGAGTGCTGTGATACCCCAAGGGGAAGGGTGGTTTCCTCTCCAAATGTGCCCCTCTTTCTCAGCCGGGTTCCATTAGGCTTGCCACTAACTCGACAGATGGTTGCTATGTGAATACTGGGATTTCCATGTTCCCAAGAGAAATTCTTAGATCACAGGCCTTCATTTCATCATCATCATTATTACCAAAGTGGCAGATTATGGCGTCTTCTAAAGAGGGTGGCTTAAATACATGTTTGATTTTTTTTTCTAGTAACCAGCTAAAATGGAATCTATTCCCTAAAGTGCCATTTACTATCGTATATAAATGCCATTTATAATAGTTACTCCAATTTGCAAATATGGTATGAGATTCTGATATTATCCAAGCATTTAACAAATTTTAAAAAATTGCTTTGGGTAACCAGCACCAAATTATCATTTTTCCCAAGAGACATTGTAAATTCAGTTTGAGAAGATAGGGTACATTACACCCTCCCACACACAAAAAGACCAATATGTAAATATATGCCCACCACATATATACCAGCAACTGGACAGTTGGTGACTTATTGGCTACTTAGTTATTTGTCTAAAAACTCATTATTAATTTAACCAAAGCCTAACTATATAATTGGTAGAGTTTAAATTTCAAGCTTGCTTCTTAGCTGTGTTCATGTTGTTTCTAGAGGGGGCAAATGAGGGACCAGAAAACTGAGGATTGAAACCTTGACCCAAGTCTTAGAGAGATGTTTGCAGAAGGAAGGATAATGTGTCTGGGACTATCTTTAGAATTATACCTAGTTTCTGAGCTTCAGCTTTCATATTTGACAAATGAAAATCCTACAGATATTCAGATATGAGCAGAAGATTTGGTACATTCCTACTGTATTTCCAGCCTTTCAATTCTTTCCGTCACCTGGAACTTGGTGCTGTGTACTTCGCTGATTCTTTATCATCTCCGCTTGCCTAGGCAGAGCCAGACAGACTGTTATAATGTACCATATGTTAATGTCCTGACTCTCAGCAGTGCCTTTTCTTATCTGAAATTTTGAAAAAAAATAGTCCTTAATATTTATAGAAATATGTCAAATTTATATTGAAAGATTTGTTATAAAACAGCAAAGAAATTTAAAGCAAAACCACATTTAATTTGCAATTATTTTTCCTATTGATGATAGTTTAAAATGTTTTCCCTTATATGAAATAAAAAATAGGGTAGTTTAAATCACTCCTCATCAACTATCCTTGTATCCCCCCAAATCATGGGTTTTTACATCAAACAGGTTTAACCGTATCTCCCAATTATTTCATTGGCTCCATTTTACAAATGGAATAACCAATACCCTAACACTTTAAAGGCCTTGTTCAAGGTCACATAATAGATCATGTCACACAACAGAACTCTGATTGAAATATGCTGACAGCAAGGCAAAGGAGAACATACATGACCGTGTGCTTGTGTGTGCGTGTGTGTGTCCCTTTGCTTAGTCTGTTTCCTTGTGTAGAATCCTACTAACTCTCTCCCTCATTCCCTTCCTCCAACTTTTCTTTATGCAGCAAATTCTTACTCTTTAATCAAGATTTAGTGCAAATACCATCTCTTCCTGCCTTCCTGCTCTGTATCAGGTAGTGCCCCTTTCTTTATCCTCCAAGAAATCACTTGAGTCATTTTGGCAGCACAGTTGTCAAGCACATCAGAGTTCTTTACAAATATATCTGTCTACTTCATTGAAACAAATTATGAACTATTATCACTGCTTCACAAACTCCTTAAGAGTAAGAACCCTAGCCTATTTGCCTTTAAATGCATGGCGCCTAAAACAGTGCTTGATGATGGTATTTCAGAGGGTTTGTAGAAAAAGTTCTATTTAATTTAGATAAATTGAGAAAAAAATCTTACTCTTAGTAATTACTTTAACTAAGAAGCATACCTTTACTGTAGACGTAATATCGTACTTCATTTTAATTCCTCTGGAATATTTAGAAAATATAAAGACCTAACGAATACCCTTGGTATGATTTTAGGGGTGGGCCAACTATTGTTTTTCAGAAGCAACACTGGCACCAACATTTACCATTGACTTTATTTTGAAAAAATAGTACCTATAACTTCTCATGATCTACAGAAATCTTTTGTCTTCTCCCTCTGTAAAGATAGTATTTTGCATCAATTTATAACTATTTTGTTAAAGTCATCAGAGACAACCTGGAATTTCAGGACTCATCTTAAGTGGCTTAAGTGATAGTTCAGTTAATGATCTGTTCAGTAGACTGAAGATTTGCTATTGGGGAATATCTGAAAGATCATATCTATTCCTATATGATTAAATATACATTATTTAGAAAAGACTAAACTTTTGGAATGTGTGAATGAGACCTTTGAGGACAAGACAAGGTCAGGACACCATCTAGTTCAACTGTTTCTCAGATAACAGATAGTGAAAGATCATTTAACCTAAGCTGCATGTCCAGACCTCTCCATCAGGCTGAAAGGTGACAGATTTTGATGAGTGGGGAAGTTAGGGGGGTTACTCACTGTGGTATTGTGAAAATATATATTTGGTCTTCATCCCCATCTCCTGACATACAACTCCTAAAATCTTAGAATCTCTAAAGTATTAAGAGTCTTTTCGTACGCTAATAATGGAGGGTAAAACACTACACTGTGTGTTTTTCCCATACCAAGGCACTCACAAAATAGTGTGTGTCCTGTTTTAGCACATATATTTCTGTGTTTGCCCCCAATTGCTGTTTCCACTTTGTTTTCTCCCAGTACCCTACACTTCTGATGCATATTCAATCTAGTTTCTGTTCCTAAAATTTCCCTTCTATGCACCCCTTTATCTTTTTTTTTTTAGACTATCTCTTTTTTTCCCCCATTCTCCTCATCCTATAACCTATATCACACACTGGACCATTAAAAAAGGGAGTTACATGTTTAAAAATTATCTAATAAGTGCACTGAAAACATTTTTTTGTGCTTTTTGTTGTTGTTATTATTCTTAATTTCTCATTCAGCTTTTAGTTACCAAGCACTCTTGATTAGGACTGTCTGAAGATGAAAGAGTAAATGAATCCTGAATATTTACTTCTGTCAAAAGAAACAGAAAAGGAGCCAGAGACCATGCTAAATGTTAGGAGAAAAATTTGAAGAAGACAAAGTTCTTGTCCTCAAGAACATCATACTGCAGTGAGTAAGGCAGACATGCACACACAAATTGCTTCTGACTTGTGTGATGTAAGATTGAATTTAAAATTTTTGTTTGTAAGTCATTGGCTCCTAGAAATTCAAGAATCTCTACTCTGCATTTTGATATATTTAAGAAAGACAAATAATGGAATATTAAATAGGAATACTTCGTGTAGGAACGTAAGGCAATCTTTACAGTCCCTTATTAAAACTGGCATAGACTTTGAAGACTTGAGACTTTAGTGAGACGGAGATTTGGAGAGGTTCTAAAACAGAGCCCCATAAATGATTAAAGCAGTTAGAAAAATTAGCAGATGCCCATCAGTTTGCAGGCAAGCAAATATTGCTGCCGGATCAAATGAGATTCTGTCTAGAGGAGTTGGGAAAATAGTTCTGTAAAGATAATGATTTTAAATCATGAATGTCAACCAGAGCTTCATTTTCTTGACAATGCCTTAACCTGCGCCATGAAGCTCAATCCTTTTCCATCCCCCTTCCAGAAGTTCCCACTGTCTTCTTCCCTAACACCATCTCAGCAGAGGCAGGATGGAATCAGTGGTCTTATTGCCATTTCTTCATTTTCTGGACTCAGTGGCCCAGCCACAGGTTCTGGCCTCCCATAAGGTCCTCTCCCCTCTCTGCTATATCCTCCCAGCAGTGCCCTTGACAGCCAGTCTTAAAATCCAGCTTATCAGGGGAGACACAAATAATCAACCAATAACTAGATGCTTTGAACCTTCTACATGACTAAGATTTCTCACTATATCGTATATATAGCAATATAGGGATATTACTATAATATTATGCTACAATATTACTATAACATAGTATATAGGAATAGTACTATAATAATATATATACAACACACACACACACACACACACACACACACACACATACATACTATTTATATATTATAGATATATAAAACTTCTAGGTGCCAGATACTTGGTCAGATGCTAGGGATAGAAGGAGGGATCAGATACACCCATGCTCTCATAGTTTACAACAGGGAATATCTTTCATACTAACACATTAGCACACTACAAATTTGAGATGCTGGGACAGACATTTGCAGGAGGAAGAGCAAAGGCATAAAGGTGGGACTGATTAAGTGTTCTCAAAGTTTCTGAACACAGGAAATAATTCCAAGAAAAGCTTTACAGTAATAGAGATGTGGAGCTATAAATAATTTTTAAAATTGAGTAGAGGAAGTGGAAAGGAAGTTATACATTGTTCTAGTCAATCAGTACAGTAAGCAGTGCAGTATGTCTAGAGTAAGGGTATTAGTAGGAGAGGCAGTCTAGGGAGATACACAGAAGTCAGATCACAGAGGGCTTGTACTGACTTTTACTAGCACCCAGATAGGAAGAGAGTGATAATGTTAGGGAGACAACACATATAATCATATGAGCCACATTTCCTTTGCAGATGCACACAGATCTACCCCCCCCACACCCCTCATTCATTTTCTTTCTAAATTAATGAGGCATAGTATTATTATTCATCCATATCAAATACTCATTTCAGGGTCTGGCTTAGTTCTGGCCATAGGAAGGACTTGAAATAATAAAAAATAAAATTAAAATGCTTCCTTCTCTTTTCTCTCCCAAACTATAAGCCTAGTACATACTCCTTGCTTCTCATGAACCTCTTCATACAACACACACAAACACAATTGCACAAACTTTTTAGGAAGATTTAAGAAAGGCAATAAAAGACACCCCTCCCTCCCAAAAAGAGGGTGCAGGGGGCAGAAAAAAATAAAAGTGAGGTCTTCGCATGTTTGGAAAAAGAGCTAAAAATATCAGAATGCCACTTCCTCGTACTCTTTTTGCCCCTTCAGATATTAGCCACAAAATGAACTGACTTTCCAACATTATCAGGCATACCAAGCGAGATTTCAGTCAAATGTCTGATTTATAATCCTTAGTGAGGAACATCTGATCTGAAAATCAACAAAAGTGCATGTTATAGAAACTTGAAGCATTTATCTTAATAAACATTTAAAAGTTTAGAACATTTAAAATCCTTTTTTTTTTTTTTTTTTTTGTCGTTTTTTCGTGACCGGCACTCAGCCAGTGAGTGCACCGGTCATTCCTATATAGGATCCAAACCCGCGGCGGGAGCGTCGCCGCACTCCCAGTGCAGCACTCTACCGAGTGCGCCACGGGCTCGGCCCCTCATTTAAAATCCTTTTGAGATTCCTTAACATCAAGTTTTATGAGCTTGTTACCCCATCAGCAATATACAGATGAGAGCATTCAGAAGACTATGGGATAAATGTGTTCTTGCACCCCATGCTGCGTTTCTGCATTTACTCTCTCAACTCCGTAGCCCATTCAGCATTACATGTACAGGTCACTGGGAGAACTCAAACTGGGAAACTGAAATTACAGGCTGAAATAAAAAGTGAAAATATTCAGGATTTCCCAAAAGCTTTAAAGTCCCAAACATTAGTAATTCTATTCTGAAATGCAGGAAAGAGTTGTGTGAACTTTTTTGTAAAAGCATTGTTGAGTAGCTTTTTGCTTAAAAGTTTGGTAGAGATTGATGACTTCATTGGGAAAGCAGGTGGATCCTGTCTCCAGAAACCTTCTTTTCCTTTTGGTTGCAAAAGATTGAAAAGAGTGAATTGACCTGGTCAGAAGTCTGTCCAGCTGCCTCTCTTCAGGAGTGAGCCACTATGTTCAATATTACTCACCAGAAATTTCACCAAATTATTGTGCAAAAGGAGAAAGAATGAAACAAAATAGCCTGTGAGAATGATAACTGGCTGAGACTCTCTGCTGGGGTATATTGGGGTGTTTAGCCCATCTGGTTTGCAAACTTGATCAGCCTGCAGTGGATATCAATGAACATGGAGAGTCCAAATTGTTTTCATGGAGTGTTTTCATGGCTCCTCTTCCTACCCTACTTACATAAGAATATACTGGAATAGTATTGATTTGTGGGACATCACTTCCCAATCAACTCTTCTCTTTTTTATGGTAACTATTGTTGCTAGATGTTTGTTTTGGATCAGTTAGTCAACAGTAAGCTTAGTCAAAAATAAGCTACTTTTTCCATCTGAGTCATTCTTTAGCCTGCATTTTTATTCCCTTCTCAAGGGAATTCAGACTTCGCAAGGAGTGGTTGAATCTCAGAAGCAAGAATGATACTGTTAAAAAGACCCCTAGATGTCATCCAGTTCCCTAGTTTTCAAATGAAGATTTTCCAAATTCTTAGATTTTTAAATAGGTGATGCAAGGCCACAGTGTGAAGTGGGACTGTGGAGAATGCTGAGAAAGCTTTCAACCGAAGAAAGAAGACTTTAAGCTGCTTTTGTACACCGAGGTTCCAGTTTTAATTTCATTTGATAAAAGATCTTTTTGTTAGTGGGTGAAAAATTCATGTCTGAGAGAGATTCAATAAAGATTCAGGTCACTCAGGTAGCAACAGAGCCAGGATTGGAACAAAGTTTCCAGAGTCTTCATCAATTCAGCATCCTCCCTGCCACTCTACACTCCTCTCTTCTAATTCCTCTTTCCACCCTGTTGGCATCTACTTATTCTCTATTTTAAATTTTCCCATTTTCCTTTCTTCTTTCAGCACTTTTTAGTTATCTCTAGAGCAGTCTTGTTTTAGTTTCTCTATGTATTTTATTGAATATCCTTTTCTTATCAATTCTGAGAATGTTAGTCCACTGGCAAAAGATAGGAGGGGTCATTATTACCATTATTAATATTATCATCTTTCACTTTGACAAGAATTTATTTAGAGACATTCAGCTTTCATAGATTTTATGCATTAATTATATTGGTATAAACTCATACATTTTTATGAGATACACAGAAGGAGATACAAAAACTAAGGCCCTGAAATGAGAAATGACTTGCTCAATGGCACAAAGTTATTTAGAAGCATATTTGTTCTTTCCCATATTTGGTCTTTCCACTTGAATACTCCAAATGAAGAGAAGGTTTGGGATAGAGGAGCATTTAAATTCCTGCCTGCATAGATTAGTCTGTCTACTTTCCCTTGACATTTCAAATGACTAGGTTCCTTATTAAATCAGTTATGCATACACTTACAAATTACTTGTTCACCTTGACAACCTCACTACCAACCTGGTGGAGCAAGACCAAAGGGCCATACATTCCTCCATAAACTTTTTTTTCACAAGCCACATGGTCGATTACCATTTCATTATCAATGTCAATACCTAGAGATTCTTTGCAACCTTTAAATTTTGACAAGGTCTTAAACACAATCGGTTCTCTTCTGACCTCTCATCAGTTTTACATTTCCTCTTCCACTGAATTTTTGTTCACATAGTCACTTTGCTCATCCCAGAATATCTCACTGGGTGGACAATCCTGTGTAATATACTACCCAAGTCCTTGAGCTTATCTCTGCCCCTTTGTGAACATTCTAAACCCCTATCTGAATCTTCAGATTAACAAGCATAGGAGATTGTAAGAAGAACTGGGTAGGAGCTAAGTATGAAGTAGGTACTCTCCAGAGAAAATAAAAATGGCAGGGGGAAGACACATTCCCAAGCACAGGCATATGCATAACTCCAAGAGAACATGTGCGTGTATGTGTGTATGTGTGTGTATGCACAGAACATGTGCATGTGTGGGTGTGCACAAAATCTCATGCAGCCTTTGAACCCCCATTTCCTCCATAATGTAATGGATGGAGAGACTACTTAATAGCCCAAGGAAGAGGGAGCAATATACCCCAATCACTGGCGCAGTTTTAATCAAAATCTAAAGATTTTCAAAGAACCTCATCCATTTTCTCTATCCTCTAGTTAAGGTGAGGCACATAAATTGTAGTGATACTAATAAATCCTGAATCAGCTGCTTTTGGTCTGAAGCTAATGCTCTTTGCCCCATAGTAGGCAGATTGAAAGGTTAAAGGTATCAATTTGACTACCTGTTGAAAGGCAAAGAACTTCTTTGTGGTATCAGCAATTTAATTTTCTATTGAAAATTAGTGTCGTTAGAAGCCATGGCAAAATGATTGCATTCACGTTCCTCTGTTGCTTGATTTGGTCACTGCATCCACTAAAGCCCTGTATTCTTTGAGTTGCCATCTCATACCTGATGAGCTTCCCTATATCTAGTGTGGAAAACCAGCTGAAGGCAGAAGGTAGCTTTCTTTCCCTGGTATAAGAAGAGTTTTGGGTCACGGGCGGTTGCCTTCTCACTGTGCTTTTAAAAGAAGAGAGAAAATGCCTTCAGTTTGCTGAGAGCAAAAATATGTTCTTTTTCATCTGAAACGATTTCTTGCATCTCACTAAATATTACTGAGCATCCCACAAGTACCTTATCATCTTATCTATTTGCAACAGCAAACTGAATGCATTAGAAAACCTCTTCAAACTGGTGGAGCCTAGCAGCCCAGGAAGCTTCGGGGAATAAAATATCTGACAGCAGGTGGCCTGGGTAGACCAGCTGTGTGGCAGTACATAGGAACTGCCACTTAACAAGTTAGGGCAGCCTGCTCCATAGCTCACAGGAAGTTGGACACAATTGTATTCCCTTTAGACAGCATGGGCTTCAGGGGGAAAAGCAGGCATTTTATCATGTGCTATGCCTCCTTTTTCATGTGACTTCAGGTTAGATGTACAACAGTTTCATGTGCAGGAGTAAAAACGTCACTTGCAGGAGATACTGGACCGTTGACCCAGAGTCTGTATGTCAGTAGTCTTGTTCCCCTTTGGGATGTGATCAGTTACCATGGTAACCAGCAGCCAAGGCTTATTAGTGCTTGTTAGTGTTTAAAAGATGATTTATAAGCATATAAATAATTGGTGGCTCGTTAACAGGTGGGGCTCCTGAACTCAGCTGCCTTTGGCAATTATCTACAGGATTCAAGAGCTACGCTCCTGTCCTCTGCAGCTGCTTGCCTGCTTGTCTGGCTCAGGAAGCATCAACCTTGAAAACAAGGTACAGAGGAAACAATCCATTAGTGGGGTGGGTGGAGCAGATCAGCAGACTGATGGTGGTCGTTCACCTAGCAGAGTGCACAGGGACAGATGGGAGGGAGTACAGGTTGCTTATTTTCAATTTTTTCTGTAGAAAATGTACTTACCGTACCCCCCAAACCCTTGTTTCTTGGCAAATTCATTAGGAATGAAGCCAGACTTACATATAAGTGGTTGTTTATACTGGAAGAGCCCCTTGTCTAAAAATACCTCCCTGAACCAGCAGTCACAAAACCTGAAAGTATGTGAGGATAGATGTGTTACATTATTTTCACCTCTGTGTGTGTGTATATGTGTAGGAGGCCGGTGGAGGGAGAGGGAGAGAGAGAGAGAGAAAGTGAAGTGAGTTCTTTGGGTGTGTTGGGGAGAAATAAGATTGAAAGAGAAATAGAGTGGCTCAACACACCCAGTAGCAGTGAACACTAACCTCGCTGTTGATCATATTTTTAATAACTGGAGAGACCCAGGATACTCTGAAGGAGACAGAGCTATGAGTTTTGAGGATTGCAAGAGTTTGTGGATTGGAGCTACAATACTGTCAGATCGCAATTTTGACTGGCCGGACCCAACTTAGATGATTCTGGGGTTGGGTTTTGTCTTGTTTTGTTTTGTTTTTTAATTTTTGAAGCTCTTTTTCAATATCTGATATCTTTCTACAGTTTTAGAGTATTGAATTATTAAGAGAATTCATTCATTGAAGAATGCTACGTATTGATCTCTCTCATCTGTAAGTGGTACTATATAGTGATTATTGTTATCATTTTGGCTTTAGGTACACCAGAAGAAAAGAGAAAAAACAGGAAGGTAAATGGAAGATATTACAATGTTACTAAGAAGTAGGGACAGACTTGAAGAGGGAAAGACTGTAGAGACAATGACTAAGAAGAGGGAAAAACTAGAGGCTAAAAAGATGTTCTGTCTGGTTTCTGAGGCTTAATTTTCTCAGTTGTAGAGAATCTCAGGATCCTATATCTAGGCAAAGGATGACATAAAAGAGAGGTGAGTGTATCAGCTATGCATTGTCCCGTAGAGCATTCCATTAACTCTGGGACATGTACAGATCAGCAATGATGACGCATGCTTCTGAGCCAGAGGGGCTGATTACCCCTTCAATTATTTTAGCTTATGTAACAGCGTAGTTTCTCCTCTATTCAATTCAGTGCCTAATTCCACTGATGAAGCACCTAACTCACTAACAACTTGAAAGTGTTATTCAGGTTGATTAAACACTACTCTATTTATGGAAATACCTTTTGTTTTAATAATTGGTAGTGGTTTTTAATTCCACCCTCTACAAAGTGGGGGGTAATTATCTTGATCCTTTCTCTGTCTTGCTGAGACTTTTGAACACATTCTATGCTTTTTGAAGAAAAACTATTCCAAATAAAAATAAAGAACACTCATATAATTCTTACTATGTTCCAGTCATCATTCTAAGTGCTGTACATATGATAACTAATTTAATCCTCACAAAAATTTTTTAAATTAAGGATAATTATTCTGTTTTACATGTAAGGAAACAGAAATGTTAAAACAAAACAAAACAAAACAAAACTTGCTCTGGGCTATAGCAAGGAGCAAATTAGACCTGGAATTTGAAAACAACGCAGTAGAAACTGCACCTTTGTTTCCCTTCATTCCATCAACAGATATTTCTGAGTGATGGTTTCTCTTTCAATTATAAAGTGGAAAGTTATGAGAGAGTGGAACTCTCACCATAACAAACACAATAAATCAAGTGAGGTACAAAATCAGTTTTCCTGAACCCATCAGAAAAAAGCGACAATGCAAAGAAACTTTAAAAACTTTAAATAAACTAAACTCCAGTGACAAACACTTCATGGGAGAAAAAATGTACAAGGCTGCTCTCCTCTCAGGATGGTTGGCAAGGAAAGGAAAACTTCCCCACAGACAGGGATAAGGAGAAATCAACCAAATCTTTAACAAAATTTTAAGGACTGAGTTTGAGCTGCTAAGAAAGATTGGTATTGTGAGCCCCACCTGCTGCAGAGTAAACCTACATTCACCTTCCAACTTTATTGCCTGAGTCCTCACTGAGTGCTCAGGGACAGTTTTCCAAAGGCTTGAAAGCAGGAGAGGAGAGGTCACAGAAATCATTTTCAACTCAGGATTTCAGCTTCCAAGGGCTGGGGACAGACAGGAGTTCTGAGAACAAATGTTTTGAAAAATTTGGGGAGGACAGATGCCTTTCTAGGCATAGAAAGCCTGGGGAAGGACTGTAGGAGAGCAAAGAGAACTCCCTAGCAACCCAAAGAGCTGGAAGCTAGGCTGCAAAAGCATAGAGAGATCTTCATGTTTAAAAAAACCCTAGCACTTGGGCAGAGAAGCATAAAGATCTATGAATCTCACTAGTGTTCAGACTCCAAGGCCACCAGAGGTCATTTCTAACTCCACTCTCAAAACATTTAAAGCTTGTGGTCAAACTAAAGTTGTAACAAAGCCCAAACACATATCAACTGCAGATTAGATTTATTTATCTCTCCACTCTAGATCTTTCTGAAAATACATCTCATTTACTTCCATTTCTACTATTTTCATATGCATAATGTCTATGTAGTCCCATAAAAATTTCTAACACACAAAGAAACAAGAAAATGAAACTCATGCCCAAGAGAGAATATATGAAGAAAAGCAGACCACAGATGGCCCAGTCAAGGATTTAAAATACTTAAAATAAAATAAAAAGTCTAAAGGATCTAGTAGAGAAGGTAGGCAATAGAAGTAAGTAGATGGGGAATTTTAATAGAGCATTAATACTATATTAAATAAAAATCTAATAAAAATTATAGGAAAACATGCAATAACATACATAAAGAGTTCATTAGATTTACTTAATAGCAGACTAGAACTTAAAAATGAAAAGAAAAAGTATCCTTGAAGACAAATAAATAGAAAGCATTCAGTCTGAAAAACAAAAAGTATAGGAAAAAAAATAGAAAAAAGTTTCTGAGATCTGTGGGACAACATCAATGCCACCATGATTATGGGAAAAAATAAAAAGACAAAGAATAGGGTAGAAAAATATATTTAAAGAAATGTAGCAGAGAATGATTCAAAAGGACAGAAAAGTGAACAGATATGAAGAGGCGGAAGAGGAATGGGTAAAGAGACACGAAAATCAACTACAATGTATATTGAGAAGTTAAAATTAAAAAATACAAAAAATTAAAAATTAAAAAAAAAGATTGAAAGACATTAACGCATATATCTAAGATATTCAATGTACCCCATGCAGGGTATTGCAAAGCAAAATACACCTAGGCACTTCATAGTCAAATTGCTAAATACCAACATTGCTAAATACCAAATATCAACTTAAGAGTATTCTTTCTTTCTATCTATCTATCTGTCTGTCTATCTATCTATCTATCTATCTATCTATCTATCTATCTATCTATCTTAAAACATTAGGAAAATAATGTCATTTTCAGAGAGACGTAAACTGAGGGAATTTTCCTCCTGGGGCTCTGCACTACAAAACATGCTAAAAGAAGTTCTTCAGGCTGAAGAGATTTCAAAAGATACCAAGTTGAACCTCAGATCTGCAAGAATTAATGAAAGACACAAAAATGGGCAAATGGGTAAATGCAAAGGACTTTTCGATTTATATCTATATTTATATGTATCTATCGATACCTTTGAAATATTATATAAACTTAAAAATAATAATATATTGAATGTACTGAGGGAATTTCAGCATATATAGAACTAAAATATTAGAAATAAAGTACACAAAACTTAAGAAGAGGAGAAAATTATACTGTCTACAAAAAAACATACACATCATTGTGAGAAGTTTTCTTACAAATATCAGGAAGAAGGCAAGCGTGTTCCTTCTCACCAATGTTTTTCAACATCATACTGGAAGTCCTAGCTAATGCAATAAGACAAGAAAAAGAAATAAAACATCTACAGAATGGGAAAAAAGAAATGAAACTGTCTTTGTTCACAAATGACATGATTTTCTATATAGAAAGTCCAAAAGAATCAACAAAAAAACTCTAGGAACTAATATGCAATTATAGCAAGGTTGCAGGGTACAAGATTAATGCATAATAGTCAACCTCTTTCCTAAATACCAGCAAAGAACACACAAAATTTGAAATTAAAAACCACTTATCATTTACATTAGTACTCCACAAATAAAATACTTGGGTATAAATCTAACAAAATATTTACAAGATCTATATGAGGAAAACTATAAAAGTTTAATGAAAGATATCAAAGAAGAACAAAATAAATGAAGAAATATTCCATGTCCATGGATAGGAAGACTCAATATTGTCAAGATGTCAGTTCTTCCCAAATTGATCTATAGATTCAACACAATTTCCACAAAAATTCCAAAAAGTTATATTGTGGATATTGATAGACTGATTCAAAAGTGTATATAGAGAGGCAAAAGAACCCAGAAACCCAACTCAATATTGAAGGAGAAAAATATTAGAGGACTGACACTACCTGGCTCAAGACTTATCATAAAGCTAACATAATTAAGACAAAGTGTTATTGGAGAATGGTTAAACAAATAGATCAATGGAACAGAATAGAGAGCCTAGACATATACCCACATAAATATAGTCAATTGACCTTTGATTAAAAAACAAAGCCAATTCAATGGATCGAATTTACTCTTTTTAACAAAGTATTAAAACAACGGGACATTGATTATGAAAAAAAAATCTAGACACAGACTTTACACCCTTTAAAAAAACTAACTCAAAATGGATCATATCAGAGCTGGCCCATGGCTCACTTGGGAAAGTGTGGTGCTGATAACACCAAGGCCATGGGTTCAGATCCCTATATAGGGATGGCCGGTTAGCTCACTTGGGAGAGTGGTGGGGACAACACCAAGACAAGGGTTAAGATCCCCTTACCAGTCATCTATAAAACAAACAAACAAACAAACAAACAAACAAACAAAAAATGATCATAGACCTTAAACTAAAACACATAACTATGAAACTCTTGGAAAATAATGTTGGTGAACCTCTAGGTAATCTTGGATTCAGATATCTTTTTTTTATAAGCATGGAGTTTATTGAGCCAATGGAATGCAGCCAGGGAATGCGTAGGTCAGGTCACCCTGAAAAATGCACTCCAAAGGGGAGCAGCAGAGTTCAGCATTTTATAATCACAGGAAGGGGGAGAATCAAACAAGAGAGGGAAGAAGACAGCCCCCTAATCATTACATCAGTTTTTCTATTGGCTAGTACATGTATAGATTTTGGACTGTTACTAGTTTGTATCCTACATGTAGAAATCTAGAGTAAGGGCAATAACATGAATACATTTTAAAATCATTATGAAGAGTGAAACAACCAATGAAAGATATATTTGCTCATTTATTTTATTTATATGACTCCCAAGAATAGGTAAAACTAGTCTATGGTGATAGAAATGAAAAAGTGGTCACCTCTGTGGGTGGGCAGAATCAAGGGGAGATTGACCATAATGGGGTATAAAGAAATTTTCTGTGGTGGTGTAAATGACACTACTTAGAAAAATGATAAGCATGCCATACACTGTGAAAAATTTTCATTATACGTATATCTGACAAAGGACTCATATACAGAATATTTGCTTTCTGTACATATCTGCACGCATGATGTATGCATTTATGCATACATAAAATTCATCAAACCAAATACTTAAGAACTGTGCATGTTATTGTTTTTACCTCAATTAGGAAAATATACATATTGAGCACCTACCCAGTGCCAGATTCTGTGTAACCAACTGGAGATACAGTGATGAACAAGATTTTGCTCTCATAAAATTAGAATACCCCAAAAATGGCCTTTTCTAGGCTTTTCAAGGACTTAGACCTCAATTATATCCTTCTCTGTGTCAACAACATAATTAACTCATTTTTTTTCTCAGTGCCAAATATAAAAAGCAGAAGTCCTGAGTTTTATTCACATTCTGTCCTTGAGTAGGCATTGTAAACTAGAGTAACACATTTCTCCTTAATAATCTTATTTGCAAAATAAGGATATCAGTCCATTATCCTTTTAAGTCCTACATATTTACTGGTTTTTATTCTTATTACGTATAACTAGGATAATAGCATCTACTTACTATGAAGCAGTAAACAGGGGAACACTATTCATTATGGAAGGAAACAGCCCCAATTTCTTTGGCCTAATGACACCTGTTGTTAGATTCAGCAACATGGGGAAGAGAAAGAGACTAGAGCCAGGTGCCATTTCAGCCAAGCAGCTTTGTTCTACCAACGTGGAGGGGAGACTGCATCAGATCAGTTCTCACCCCTGTATAGACTAAAAAGGTTTTTATAAGGTTTGAATTAGAGGAAGGGCGTTGGGTGGTCACTTTTTTTTTTTTTTTTTTTTGTCGATTTTTCGTGACCGGCACTCAGCCAGTGAGTGCACCGGTCAGTCCTATATAGGATCCGGACCCACGGCGGGAGCGTCGCCACGCTGCCAGCGCAGCACTCTACCAAGTGCGCCACGGGCTCGGCCCTGGGTGGTCACTTTTGCGGAAGAATCTGTTTTGCACAAATTCCAGTTTTACTCAAAAGCAAGGGGGTAAGGGGTGGAAAGTCGATTAACATGAGATAGGGAGGGGCAAGGGGGAAGAAGGTGGAAAGCTGATTAACATGGTTGTGCTGATGCTGGTCATGAAGCCTAATACCTGTTATCACTTGATATTCTTTGGTGCTCCCACTGATTCATTTCTTGTGAGATAAGCCAAGAGTTTCACAGGGTTATAAGATATTGAAGAAACTGAGGTCTGACTAGTCTTGCCTTTATTTAAAATCTAATTGCCTTTTTATATGCCTTTTTCAACTATGTTAATTTGGAGACAGAGTGATTAACCCAGAAACCAGATCTTCAAATCAAAAAGCCCCAGTTGTAGAAAGACCTTTTAAAATTTTCCAGGTGTAGAAAGTTTTTTTGTTTTTAAGTGAATTAGTTAAGAGTCAGAGATGGAAAGGGAATCTAAAATCAGTATGTTCATAAAACATTCTCTCTTGTAAACATTTAGAGAACACGCAAGAGTAAATTGCTTTTTATGAGGTCTGCAGAGTAACATAATACATCATTTGCTTTTGTTATGGTTTTTGAATTTCGCATTTCTCCAAAATTGCTTAAACTCTTTTTGGTTAGTGAAAGTAAACACAAACCCAATATTACCAAACCTTTACACAAAGACTCCTTCCTGCACCTCATGCTGTTCACTTTCTATTGGAATCTGTAATCCCTTCTTCTCACCCATCCTTTGTATCCATCCAATGTCTTTCATTTTTTTCTAGGCAGTCTTCAACTTACTTCTGTCAATCCTTTCCTCTATCAGCCTATACCCATAACTCCTTTTGTGTTATTCTTAAAACTTCTTTCCAATATCATTAACTCAGACTCATTCAGCAAAAGCTTATTGAAGCTTTTATAGAATCCAAGGATACAGTGCTGAAGAATTTCCTTGCCCTCCTAGAGTTCATAGTCTAAGATACATAAAAAAGAATTACAAGTGTAGTCGTTCTACTTTATTCAGTCTTTTTGTAATCTTTACGTTTGTCATACAAATGTGTGCTTACATTTGCTTTACAGTGGCCTTTGTATTCAAAGTATCAAAACACACCTATCTTCTTTCAACTACCAGCTACCACTACAGTCTTCTGACTGATGTGATGTTTCTTGCTTAATAAATACTTTCTTAGCATTCTAAAAATATATTTGCTCAGGATCTCCCTGTCTTACTAGCAAAAGGAAAACAACCAGTGAGAAAGAAAGAACAGGTGTTGTCACTGTTCTGTTCCTTTTATGGTCTCTTCTTACAACTTTTTCCCTTTCATTCATTCATGTGTTCATTTTTATTCACGTGATCACTTATTAATTTACTCATTCATTCATTTGCAAATAGGTATTTAGTGCTTACTGTGAGCCAGGGAGTATGCTGAATTAGTAACACCTAGTCCTTGTCTTGAAGGAGCTCAGAATCAAAAACACTATCTCAAAACTGTTTTGCCACAACAAACATAACTGCCTTTGCCATTCAAAAAAATGCATTTCCCCACTCTGTTTAGATTTTGAAAAAAATAGATAAAACACATCTAAAGATAAAAAAGTAGTTTTTTTAGTGGTGAGCTATTCTATTTGATAGTATTTGATGTGTCTGTGTGGGTGTGTGTGTGTGTATGAGAGAGAAGAGGAGAGCGTATATGTGTATGTACATATATGCGTATGTACCTCATACTTCTGTTAGTACTATATTTCTACAGGGGCATTTTCAAACTATCTTTAATATAAACTGCATTCTAAAATAGCCTGTAAAATACACAGAAAATGATACTTATAAAATCATTTTTAACACAATATAGTGTGAAATTTTTGAAGCACAAATTTAAAATATCTTTGCTGCATCCTCCAAAAAAACAAAATACAAATGTTACACACACACACACACACACACACACACACACACACACACACACACACACACACACACACACACACACACACATACACACACACACACACATTCAATTTAGAAGAAGGTGGCGATATTTTTGGTTCATTTAATTCATAAAATAAATTATTTTTTTGTTACAAATAATAACAGCTATTCCTTAAGGAGTATTTTATTATGTTTGAACCTTTTTTAAGGTAATAATTAATTTGATCAACAATATTCTTAGAGCTAGTTATAAGGATTATCTACATTTTACACATGAGAAATCTAAGAAAAATAGAGGTTAAAGAATTTGATTTATTGAGTCCTGAGCACAAAATACCACACAAGAAAATAATTTTAAAAAATTTAACTGAAAAGACACAAAGTCTGCCCCCCCTAAAAACCCTTTAATAATTGACTTTTCAAAAATGGATAGTGGTAAAAAGTTATGGAAAACTGTTTAAAGGACATGATTTTTTCCTGACTGAAACAAGCATACCTTTGGGAAATATTTATCTCCCTGTCTTCATCTTCCTCTTGGCATTTTACCAGTTCTAAATTTCTCCTTATTTTCTTCCTTCCCTTTTGCAATTGAAAAGTTTTAAATGACTGCTGAAGGGTCCCTCTGTATTCTACAAGAAACATTCTAATACAGCCTTCTACACTTTAAACAGCCCCCTTGTCTCTTGGGAGAAATACAAAACAATGTCTTCATTTTGAAACACAAAAGGGATCAGTTATTTACTTTTCTGTAATTAATAAGTCTTCCAATCTTTTCATTACTAAAATGTTTTAAAATTATTACAATGCTTTTTGGAAAAGCCCCTTGCTATCTCATTTTGCATTCCTCTGGGAAGTCTGTCCTGTGTCATCCCATGGGAATTCCCTCTGTCCTTTGTCATTTTTCCATGGTGTCCTATCTACTTATGCTATGCCCTGATTTCTCCTAATCTTCTTCATACACCCATTATTTTTCAATATTATTACCCTGGTTTCTTTTGACACAAAGGCTTAAAAGCCACTACCTGTTTCTGTCTGTTTTGCCAACTTTTCACATCCCTGTCATGGTGACACCTTAAATCTGACAGCAAATGTCAAAATCTCCCTTAACTGCATTATAAACCAACTTCAACTATTATTTAATAAAGGATTGGGCAACTCTGAATAAAACAATTGGTGCCCATAGGATAAATGATATTTATGGGGTCTGAATCCAAGATACTAGTCATCTCAAAGCATAGCCTTGACTTTGCATAGCATGTTTACAAGTTAATTAGTTCCTTCTTTGTATTTTACCGACAATTTTAGTGACTGCCTACAGACGAAAGGGGCATAGGCTTGGGTCAGCTCTCCTGATACTTTAAGTATTTTCTGTAGTTACATAGCAAATGATGGAGCTGGGATATAAAATAGAAAAGGTTAGAACTTGAAAAGTAGTTAAAAGTCTATATGTCATCCTCATTCTCTACCAATTACCTACAAACTTTTGACTTTTACTTTGGAGGCAAAGCTCTCATCCCCTCTTTATTTTTTACTCCTTTGGCATTTAAAAATATTCTCTCCTTTATAATTACTAGTAAATGTTGAATGATTTTTCTTTTGAAATAGGGATCACAGCAAATTTGTACAACTTAGTTATAAACTCAAAATAATCTTTTAAAATGTTTTCTGAACCTTGGTTCAAAAATTGGTTTTTCTCTTCTTAACCTTTAAAAATGGTTTGAATGCAAAAGGACAAAGAAATTCTTAAACACAGTCACAATGACATCTGCCAAAAGCTAAAAATATCACCTTGTTTTAACAGGCCAAATATGTAGCTACTATGAAGTTGTAATGTTATTGTGAATGTCCTATGATGGGGTTACATGGGTAAAGTCATATGTTTGTAGAATACATGGTAACTCAAAGAGACACCGATAAGCTATATTTTGCATTTTTACTCCGGATGTAGGAAGGAAAGATTTAATCCATCTAATTTGATCATATACTGTCTTAATGACATTTGGAATGATGTAATAAGATTTTTACTGGTTCTACTTCTACTATTCAGCCATACTTCATCCTACATGATTAGGTTGTGCCTTTGCAGACATAGCCATAGTGTCCAAGGAGTCAGGTTTACGATTAAAATGCAAACGAAAAAAAAGTTGAATTTTGCAAAATACCTCTCTCCAGACAATTGTGAATACAAATTCAATTTATGCACCTTGTTGGGCAGTAATCTGTGAAGCAGTGACTTGAAAGGGAACTAGACTTGGCTTACCCTAGGATCTGTTCTGTTTTCATCTCCCACATTCCTGCGGTGATTCAGAGGTAACCAGATGTTGCATAAAGTAACAAAGTGATTGCTAAGCAAATCAGAGAGGACCATGATAGAGCACTGGATAAGCAATGCAGCAGTGTTTTGAGTTGAAATGTGTCCCTCCAAAATTCATACTATAACACCCTAACCTCCAGTGCCTCAGATGTGGCCTTATTTGTTAATAATGTCATTGCTAATGTAATGGTTAAATTAAGATAAGATCATTAGGGTGAACCCCAATCCAATGTGACTGATATACTCAAAAAAATGAAAATTTGGGTAGATTAGCTCCATGTGAAGATGAAGGCAGTGATCAAGGTGATGCATCTATAGGCCATGAAATGCGGAAGATTGTCAGCAAATCACCCAAAGCTAGGGGAGAGTCATGGAACAGATTCTTCCAAGGACCCTCAGAAGAAACAAAATCTGCTAACACCTTGATCTCAGACTGCTAACCTCTAGAACTGAAAGACAGTGCATTTCTGTTGGTTCAGCCACTTAATTTGTGGTACTTTTTAACAGTAGCCCTAGCAAACCGATATAGGCAGCCAACGTGGGAAGATGACAGAAGTTGATCGTTGTAGACAACTGGTGCAAGTACAGTTATCAGGGAAGAAGGATAGCAGGTACAGGCCAGGCAAATATCAGGTGCCCTAGCAGAGACCCAGCCAGGATGACTGGCCTTTCTTCACTGTGGCCTGGGGAAGGTTAGATCTCCTTCACTCAGGAGTTAAGAAGGTGGGGAAAAAGCATTGGGAAGCTTAAGTTGTGTGGAGAAATAGGAAGAGAAGAAGGCAAAAGCACAGGGTTCCTATGGCAGAGGAAAGGCCAAAAGGACAGCAAAGTAGACTCTAACTCCAGGGTCTCAAATTGACCATGAAGTTGTATTTTGTTATGTAGGCAGGGGGGACAATTGGCACACATCAGCAAGGAATTAAATACTGAACAAAGAAGTATCTAAGAAGGTTTCTCTAGCAGTGTGTGCAAAGCACATAGAAGTTTGGAGAGATTAGGTGCAGAAACTGTGTGACTTTGAGCTCATTACTTAACTCCTGCTCTTTTGTCTATAAAACTGAGCCAAGCATATAATAATTTCATTGGATTTTCTGCAATGAGGCAATCCATGAACAGTACCTGATGTCAAAGGCTGAGTCAGATACGCACACAACTATAATTCGTCTATTCCTTCAAATTAATTGTGGACATTAACATTTCTCTTTGCTCCTTCCTGACTGTAAGCTCCTTGAAGGCAGTACCTGTAACTCGGGCTTTATATTATTCCAAGCAACACTCACCCAAATGAGACAGGGTAGGGCTATGCCTGTGAACAAAACCAACTCCATTTTCCCTGCAGATGATGTTTTGTTACTCTTCCACTTCTCAATCATGAGACCCCCCAGGGCACATGTTTACCCCATGGCCCTGATAAAAGTGGTTGAAAGAGACCAGTGAGGCCTATAATAAAATAAACTGAGATAAAAGGGGAAGAGATATTTACTGAGTTGCAAACCCCCTTCCTCAAGGCTTGTTAAAATATAACTGTTAGCTTTATTTAAAACATATTATTATCTACCCATTCTTTCTTTTCCTTTAACTGTAAAAATTAAGTTAATGGATTAACCTTAAGATCCCTTTAGGAGTTACAAGCAAGATGCTCCTGGAACTGACCTTCCTTGAGACCATAATAAATATACCAGAAATCATCGAAGCAAGATGCCAACATCAATTGAGGAACGGTTTGCAACTTCCCCAAGGCAGCTAGCCTGACTCCTGCATGTGCATAAAGCTTCAAGGTGACTGCTACAATGACCCTCCTGGGGTAGAATGAATGACACCACCACCTTGGTTCTACTTAGCAGGCACAAGGACCAAAGCCCTAACTGAGCATGAGTCCATGTCGCAACCAGGAAGAACAGAATGGACCACCTCCAGAGATGCAGAATGATGATGCTGGCCTGCACCCCTTCCCCTCTTGCCTGAACAGCTCCCCTTGGGGAGCTAGCTTCCCTATAGTTATCTCCCTTATGCATAAGTCTATCTCCTCTTTTTAATAAAGCATTTCTTGCTTTACTGCTGGGTTCATTGTTCATATCTATGACTTTGAGACCCAAGAGCTTAATTTAGTAACACAAGTACTATGTACAGTGAAGACATAGCTATTTGAGGTATGGGTAAATTATTAACAATATAAAAGATAGTGGGTGCATTCTGATTTCCCTTTGCCATTCCCCAACCTCCACTTCTGTCACCCTCTCAACCTAAATCTGAGCTCAAGTCTAAATCCATCACAAGAGAGTCAAAACTTTTTTATAAAATTGGGCCTGAATTGTTCTAATGAGGTCTTGCTTTTCTTCATTTTCTAGGGTAAAAATAAAGCGCCAAATGACATGAATCAGAGGGCAGATAACACCTCTTTAATATCTCTCCACATGCTGACCTATTTCAATACTGTGTACTTTGCAGGGATGAGAAGCTATGCAAAGTCTGGAAGAAGAAAAATACCTGAGAGGCTGCCTCCTCCTGGGAATGTTTCAGCTTTTCAAGATTCTAGGTCATCCCTCTCCCTGATATTTGGAGTTCATCCCCACTGAGAGAGCAATCTGTTCATAGAGCCCTTTTACTTTTTCCTAAACAGTTATTGTTTATCCACAGTCTAATAGAAACCACACTTAAAAATAAAGCCTTGTAGGAAGTTTTTCTTTTTAAATTTTATCAAGGATAAAGAGTAAGGTATATTAATTTAAGTTAATTTGATTAATTTTGAGTTAAATAATTGAGCCACCTTCTAAGGAAGGCATCATTTAACTGTTTACAAATGACCAAATGAAGTTATTGTTGAATGAAATTCATCAGGAATGGGTAAGTTGGTTTAGGAACTAAGAGATGTCCCAGGTTGTGGAGAGACGGACCATAAAATATTACTGGCCTCTGATGGCTTTGTAGCTTCTTGTAACAAAGACAGCTGCTCCCTTATATAACTGGACAGGAACTTCATCGTGAATTGCCATCACACCTCAGCCAACTTTCTCTTGGTAAGCACAACGAGAAATAGATACAGAAAAATATGAACTGAGACTCATTAGGATTGGATGCATGTTCCTTTTGCAGATATGACAGAGTATGTCTTCATGTGAGATGACTAATTAATGATGGATGTGGTTTTTGGAGGCCAAAACCCTTTCCCTAAGTTAGCTTGCCTTGCAGGCATTTCAAGTCATAATCCTAAGCAAGTTTTTTTTTTTTTTTTTTTTAATATGTATTTTTATATAAGCATAAACATAAATTTATATTTAACTGTCTTAAGTTATATTTAAATGCAAATATCACTTGATATAAACAATTCACATGTACATCTTACAGATGATAGATTTTTGAAAAGAATGGTGCAGAATTCACTTTAAAAATGAAAGACTTTTCTAGTATCTGCACCTATATTCAAACATCATTTTTAGGTTTTCAGTGATTTTTTTTTTTTTTTTTTTTAAATTTTATTTTGTCGATATACATTGTAGCTGATTAATGCTCCCCATCACCAAAACCTCCCTCCCTTCTCCCTCCCCCCCTCCCCCCAACAATGTCCTTTCTGTTTGTTTGTTGTATCAACTTCAAATAATTGTGGTTGTTATATCTTCTTCCTCCCCGCCCCCCGGTTTGTGTGTGTATGTGTGTGTGTGAATTTATATATTAATTTTTAGCTCCCTCCAATAAGTGAGAACATGTGGTATTTCTCTTTCTGTGCCTGACTTGTTTCACTTAATATAATTCTCTCAAGGTCCATCCATGTTGTTGCAAATGGCAGTATTTCATTTGTTTTTATAGCTGAGTAGTATTCCATTGTGTAGATGTACCACATTTTCCGTATCCACTCATCTGATGATGGGCATTTGGGCTGGTTCCAACTCTTGGCTATTGTAAAGAGTGCTGCGATGAACATTGGGGAACAGGTATACCTTCGACTTGATGATTTCCATTCCTCTGGGTATATTCCCAACAGTGGGATGGCTGGGTCGTATGGTAGATCTATTTGCAATTGTTTAAGGAACCTCCATACCATTTTCCATAGAGGCTGCACCATTTTGCAGTCCCACCAACAATGTATGAGAGTTCCTTTTTCTCCACAGCCTCGCCAGCATTTATCGTTCATAGTCTTTTGGATTTTAGCCATCCTAACTGGGGTTAGATGGTATCTCAATGTGGTTTTGATTTGCATTTCCCGGATGCTGAGTGATGTTGAGCATTTTTTCATATGTCTGTTGGCCATTTGTATATCTTCCTTAGAGAAATGCCTACTTAGCTCTTTTGCCCATTTTTTAATTGGGTTGCTTGTTTTCTTCTTGTAAAGTTGTTTGAGTTCCTTATATATTCTGGATATTAATCCTTTGTCAGATGTATATTTTGCAAATATTTTCTCCCACTCTGTTGGTTGTCTTTTAACTCTTTTAATTGTTTCTTTTGCTGTGCAGAAGCTTTTTAGTTTGATATAATCCCATTTGTTTATTTTTCCTTTGGTTGCCCGTGCTTTTGGGGTCGTATTCATGAAGTCTGTGCCCAGTCCTATTTCCTGAAGTGTTTCCCCTATGTTTTCTTTAAGAAGTTTTATTGTCTCAGGGTGTATATTTAAATCCTTAATCCATTTTGAGTTGATTTTAGTATACGGTGAGAGGTATGGATCTAGTTTCATTCTCCTGCATATCGATATCCAGTTATCCCAGCACCACTTGCTGAAGAGGCAGTCCCTTCCCCAGTGAATAGGTTTGGTGCCTTTGTCAAAGATCAGATGGCAGTAAGTGTGTGGGTTGATTTCTGGCTTCTCTATTCTATTTCATTGGTCAGTTTGTCTGTTTTTATGCCAGTACCATACTGTTTTGGTTATTATAGCTTTGTAGTATAGCTTAAAGTCAGGTAGTGTTATGCCTCCAGCTTTATTTTTTTTGCTGAGCATTGCTTTGGCTATTCGTGGTCTTTTATTGTTCCATATAAATGTCTGAATAGTTTTTTCCATTTCTGAGAAAAATGTCTTTGGAATTTTGATGGGGATTGCATTGAATTTGTATATCACTTTGGGTAGAATGGACATTTTCACTATGTTGATTCTTCCAATCCAAGAGCATGGAATGTCTTTCCATCTTCTTGTATCCTCTCTAATTTCTCTCAGCAGTGGTTTGTAGTTCTCATTATAGAGATTTTTCACCTCCTTGGTTAACTCAAGTTTTTATGGTTCACCATCTTCAGCAAAGGCACAGTTTCCTAAAACAAGGGACTATGCTCTCCAAGCTGTGGCCTTGGTTAAAACTACTATCCAGGAGAAATCTGCACAATTTCAGAAGTTGGAAGAATGAAGCAGCTTTATAATTTGGCCTCAATACTACTCATAAAGTCTCTTCCTCTACTTATGTTTCTTTCTCAATTACTCTTTAATTAGGGTGTGGGGATGTGTGCTGTGTCTTTGTATACCAGTGTCTTTATATCTAGGTGTGTATGTTTGAGGATGTATATGTGGTGTGTACGCACCTATACTTATGAATAATATCATAGCATTATATCAATACATTATATTGATATAATTATATTATATTAGCATTATATCAAAAATATCAAGCAGAAAGGAATCCCTGCTTTTTTTCCTAAACCCTGATGTGACAAAAGGCCATCCTTGGTAGCTATCTGCATCTGCCATTTTTTCCCTCATTTTTAATGTCTGTCTTTTCACCCTGTTTTGCCCCATCACACGGTCATATCAAAGACATTAATTTAAAAATTGAGATTAGAGGTAACCCTACTTGTTGCATTTTTTAAACATTTTAAACAGCATTCTGGGCATTTTGTTGTTGTTATTTTTGATGGGGAAGGTTGAGTTCTTTTAAAACAAGGGAGATTTGACTTCAGTGCAGTTGACAAAACATGTATCCATCAGTATGTGCAAATGAATGAATGTGAAAGCCAGTTTGCAACCTGACTGCAGTTGTTGTGGTCATCTGTGTGTTGTTCCCAGTACCATGCACAATGCTGGAAAAATAGCGAGGGTGAAATCAGTGTTCAACTGAATCCCAAGCTTTACAGATAAGCTTGCAGATTTTTTCACTAGCATTGAAAACCTAACTTCTGGAAAGATCAGATTGCTCAGGGAAGATGAGAGATAGCAGCTTGATTAGACTGGAAAATGTGTTGCTTCACCAGACCCTATACCACTTATATCCACAAAGACCTTGAGGAGAACGTGCCTGGCAGTGGGTGAATGCTAAAGCATACGCACTGTAGTAGGGCTCTCAAGATGTGAAAGAGACTGGTATAGCACATTTCGGTTGAATGATATCAAGGGACTCAGGACAGAAAATATCTTGCAAAAAAGAGTGGAGAAAAAAATTAAAAAATAAGAGAAAATGGCATGTGCTTGAAAAGGGTGTGATAGTGGCAAAACAGCATATGGAAGATTTATCCCACACATTCAGGTCTAAGCCTTGCTTAAGGTAGTTGGGTTCCAGAAGTCTTTTCTGGTCTACTGGCTACTTGGAGAAGAAAAGCTGAATTTAAAATTAGAGGCCACCTTCTAAATTTAAGGTTTCTCACAGTCTTTACTCTGACTTTTTCCACTAGTTTTCTTCTGTCTATTCTTGATGACTTTTCAAATAATTTTAAGAAGGTAAGGAGACGAAGAAAGGAAATTAAGGTTAAATATAGTTTTAAAAAACAAGTTTGAAGTATGAGAAGGTAGAAGCTATGTTTGCTTTAATAAAGTTTTGCATTATGTGTTTTTGATTCTGTTTGCCACATTTCACATGTCTCAAATGACACAGGTAATTGTACAATTACAGTATTTCACGGACAAAGCTTATCGTCAGCCTCAGTTTATTTGTTCAGTAAGTTGTGTGTGCATTTGTGAGTATGTGTCTTCTCTTTCCCAAAGAGATTGGGGAAGGGGTCAGGAAGATAAGAAAACTTTTAATTGGTGCATTCAGCCAAGCAGTTCAGCAACAGAACATTAATTTTTATTTAATAATGTGATTTTAATTGAATACTTTGCTGGTGCTGCACTAAATTGGGTCTGTTATTTAAAATTACATTAAGAAATATCACCCCCCTTCTACAACTAATGCCACCCACACTCCCAAACAACATGTCATCCATTTGGGAATAAGCAGGATTTAAATTACTATTCCTTGATGGATTCTTCAGCAAAATGAGATAATTATCAATAGACTAGCAAGTTATTGTTTTAGAGTAAACAAAAATACAATTGCACTATAACTTTTCTTTCATACACTGTGGCAGAGATCTCTCACTATCCACTGAATTTTATTTATACTTTCTCCTTCAGTAATAGGCTTGTAGCCAGGCACCTCCCCTTATGGCTAGGTGTGTTTATAAGACTATGTCATGTCAATAGATTTGAGCAAATGTGTTGTGGATCATTTCAGACCAAGGCTATTATGAAATGTGGTATATCTCCCCCATGAGTGTTTTTTATTCTTTCTCTGGCTGGATATTATGAAATGGCTCTATAGGATGGTGAAACTAGATGGAAGAAACTGGGTTTCTTCAATGACTCCTTTAAGTAGAATGCTTCTTCTGACCTAAATACCTATACCCAGGCATGGAATAAGTGATTGTGTTAAACTATCAAAAATTGGGTATCTGCTATTGTAGTCTAACATGCTCTCTCTATTAAAAATCCCTCTCTAGTTGGGTTATATTTTGTAATAAGTTTAAAAAGCAGAGAATACCCATTGGCAGGTTGTCTCTTTCTTCGGATACCTCCAAGAAGGCCCAACTTTAACTTAAAGAACGCATAGTAGCAGCCAAACATTATGGTAGTGATTGGAAGTCCCAAGACTTTGAAAATCAGAATCTTTTCATGCTCATAATGACTTTTTAAAAGTGCCAAATATTTTATTTGAAGAAGAAAATGCTGAAGCAAACAATGTAATACAGTTCAGTAAATAGATTAATCAATGGATGAATGAGTGAGTGAGTAGAAGAATGGACAGATGGAGAAAAGTAGGGAAAGTCCAGGATCTAGGTAAGGATGTAAGAGGACCAGCTCTCTTCCCAACTTGGAAGTACAAAGGATGCAACGATGGTACATCTTTCCATGGGAAAATCAAGAAGAATATGGAATTTAACATTTAAATTAAGAATATGGAATTTAGTATCAGACAGACGAAAACAGGCATTTATTGAATAAGCAAAACGTCATGCGCATAAAAAAAAAAAATAATAAACAAATAAAAAAAAAACATGTCATGCACTGTGCTACATATTTTCACATACAAACTTTCATAGACATGGTTTTATGAAAACCGTGTGAGGGAAAAACCCCTATCAATTTTCACAGTGAGAGAGATGACTGAAGCTCAGTTTCAACATCCCTGGGTTGTATTGCAAGTATATGGCTGAGCCAGAATTAGACTTAAGTATTTCTGATTTTAGGGCTTAGGTTGACCTGAGTTTACTACCTATTACCTGGAAAATTGGAAGGTAATTCTCTGAACTTATCTCATCTATAAAATGAAAATAATAATGTATGTTTATATTCATTGTTAAAATTCAAAGAGATTATTGTTAATTCATTGAGTAAAATTTACAATAATTTAGCAACATCAGATCTCCTACATTTCATATCAGAATATTTTGGATTAGGTAATACTATTTGGATTTCAGGAGAGAGAGAGGGAGTAGAAAGTAGGAAAAACATAAGTCTGCACTCCAGGCACTTGGCTTTGCTGGGTTTCTAGAATTCAATTCTTATACTACCTCCAGGTTATGGTTTTTTGCATTTTCTTTCCAGGTCTGGACTTTCTATGTCCTTCAAACTCATCTTTTTATCAAAATGTATTTCTGTTATTTGTTATTACTTGTGGCCATTTTGAAACTCAGGTAAGTCAGGTAATTTAACAAATTAAGTCATAATAATTGAGTAATGTTGTGTTACTATTCAATGCTTTTCTAGAGGCAGTGCCTTAAGCCTAAGGTTATTATTAAGGGGATATTTCAGGTAGTACAGGAGGTCTGTGGGGAGCATGCTTTTGGAGGATAATACTGGCTTAGATTAATAAGTGTAGTTATTATATATCTAGCATCTAACATGTACCAGGTCTTGTACTAAGTATTTTATAAGCATTATTTTCTTTAACGGAAACAATAAACCCGTAGAGGAAGAAACCGAAGAGGTCAAATATTTTGTTAATCGCAGTGGTGGCTTTTTAATACAATCTGTGTGTCTTTCAAAATCATGCTTATAACCACCATTTATTATTGTATATTCTGTGGGTGAGCTATTTAAGATTTATTTTCTAAGTGCTGGGACAAGAAATAGGCTTTTTAAACACTTTGAGTGTAGGGAAATGTTAGTTATGGGCAAAAAGGGGGGCAGGGGACTTGGCTACAAAACCTTAAATCCAATGAACAAACCATGAATAGTAATAAAGAGTTGGTGCTAAAATATTTGCATGCTAAGGACTTCTGTAAAATTCAATAAGATGACCAAAGAAACTACAACAGAAAATGCTATTGTTGATTCTTTAATGTAACTAAAGATTTAGTAAATCTTCAAAATGCAGGTGCCAAAATGTAAGAGCAAATACTATGTTCTGAAGGAACGCCACCTTGTGGTTACTTATTGTTAAACAGAAAGAGATAACACTGGCTTCTGCCTCCTCAGAAAGCCAAAGTCAGAGGACTGTACTTTTCAAGCATCAGCATGAGCACACTGTTTGCAGCAGGAAGCACATGTGAGTCAATTTTTGAAAGTTAAAAATTAAACAACTGGTATATTTTTATTTGATTTGCACAAAATGTGTGTTGTGGCCTCTCATAAGTGTGGAATGGAAATATGAGGGTACTTCAAATAGTACCTGGAAAGATTTGTATTATCTTTTAATTTTACTTTTCCATGAACTTTTTGAAATACCTTCATATAATATTGAGATTAAAGTAGAAAATAAAAGAAGTCCCTGAAAGGGTAAGACAAAAGACTGTAATCCTCTGGGTTAGAAATGACAAATAAAAAATATAACTTTTCATATTTCTAAGGATGCTTTGATGGCCAAGGAGGGAAGGTTTTGGCTACTGAAGACAGGAAACAACATTTTAAAACTTTCAGGAATAATAATGCCTTTTTATTATTGGTTCAATTTCATACTATGACATCTTCCGTCTCCCTCTGCAAAAGTAGCCAATATTTAAATTATCCTGTAAGCATATTAGAGTTTGGTTAATAATTCCATAATTCTCCTTTATGAGCTTTCTCTTCTAAAAACTTTTGACTCTCATTTCTCTAGGACCTGGAGTTTAGGTATAGAGTAATTTTCATACTGTATATCTATAGTGATGGAATGCTGGACCATCATACCACTAAAGATAATTAAAGGCAGATATAGCAAAGAGAACCAGGAGAAGTAACCTGGTAATCTGAGCCTAAAAAGACCTAATGATTAATTGGATCAAAAAATGTCAATCATTTCTGCTTCGCAAATTAACAAGGACATAAAGGCAATTCACATAGGACACAAAAACACTGTGGTTAGAAAAATAATAAAGCAATAATGTAAGTACATAGTGATACTGCCTATGAGACTGTAAACACCTTGAGGGAAGGCACTACACATTAGTTATGTATCTGGCCTTAGTATTTGGTTCATAAGAGTCAATAAGTCAAATTCCTGTATTAAATAAGAACTTGGTAATGGGGAAGGGCAAATGTAGGAAGATGATGTGAGGGGGATTTACCCTCAAGAAAGGGAGTTGATCCATCATGAAGACCATGGGGCTCTTACAGACAAAGCAGAGGTAAATACCCCTGGCTACTCCACAGAGGAGGCCAGTTCCACCAGCAGGTTAGTTTGTATTTTGGAAAGTAAATCAAATGGAAAGAGCAATGAGTCAGGAAATTAGATAGAGTTTCCAAGTATAGAAAACCATGGGAGATCAGATATTTTGTGTTAGAGAAACAAAGATCAATAAGGCCAAGGCCAGACAAACAGCACAAACTTAACCTGGTGTGTAAGGGAAACCCTAGAATCTCTGCCTGTAAATAAAAATGTGAAATAGAATATGAGAGCTCTTGAAGATCAAAATCCTTGTTATCAAACCAAGTGAACATGGGATAGCTGTTTGTTTCAGTTAAGTGTGCATTCTTACACATGAAATTCTCTTATATTTGAGGTGGGGGAGATTAACAAATTAAGCCAAGTAAAGCTAAGTCCATTTTCAGCTAAATCATTCGGATCTCAAATTTTTGTTCTTTAAACCCACTCATTGATCATATGTTTTGTTTTTATTTAAATTTATTTTTCTATTCAAGTAAAGCCTGACTTTATTTTAGTTAAATGCCAGGAAAACTTAATTTTTTCCTACACATTATTTAGGATATGTACGAGGATCATTGAGCCTGTAAAAGTCAGATTTGGTTGTATCCATGGGAAGGAAGGGACACTGAATCCAAGTAGAGAGTGCCCAAAGAATGAAGAAAATGAGATATCTGAACATCTCTATAACCTACTGAAAACAACTTGGAGTCACCCAAAAAATGAGTAAAGAGTTAATGGGTGGAGGGTGCAAGCACTAAAGTAAGACATTACCAAGAGCAAGACCCTGGGAAAAAGATATAATCCCATTTCTTGACAGCTAAAACCCAAATACCATGGACTGACACTTTCTCTATGCATTAAAATATGCTGCAAAAGAGCAGACTGTGTTTAAGATGGAGCAAAGAGGGGAGGAATATGGTTCTAATATGAAAAGATTCATTAGGACTATGAAGTTGGTGACAGTAGAGAAACTTCAACAGTCCCATTTTTATTAAAGTACTAATGTATGGCAAACAATCAAGGCTGATTCAGAAGCTGCTTAATGAAGCCTAACACTTCTGTAGCAAACAAATACAGATCTAAACACTTTCAGTCATCACTTATTTAAATCGATAATTAAATCAACACCATTATAATATGAGATAGATATTAAACATTAACTAAACAGTTAATTATAGAACACAAATACTTTATTTTCCTCAAAAATAATAGAAATATTGTAGATTGATTATCTCTAAAACAGTAAGAACTTAAAAAAATTTAATAGTATGTGCAAATTCATTAGAGTCCAAAATGTGTGTACATGTATGAATATACACACATTGGCAATATTAAATTCCACAAATACTTCATTGAGTTTCAAACATTATATAGAAAAGTTAGAAAATTTTAAAATTAGAAAAATGAATATCTCTTTGCACAAAAATGTTTTTTAGCACAGTAATAAACTCCTACCATTCTTGGATAATTTTTTCTTATTTCATGGGCTCTTTTGACATATTTTCCCTACTTCTCCTCACACTTGCTAGCACATTTAAATACAAATAAAATGAATAAAATTTGGCTTTTTAGTCATTTGCTTGATCCAACACATTTTTTAGTATCTTTCTCTTCTCCTATAGTCTCTCCGTTGTGCTAACATGATCTTTTTTGTTTTTCTTATTAGATCTTATTAACCCAGTTCAAGTGTCATCTCCTCCATGAATCCCTTGGATCCCTACAGCTAAAGTTAATTTCTCTCTCTTTTAGGTTTTTTGAAATTGTTGATTATAACATTTGAATAATGTCTCTTGCATGCTACTTTGTACCACAATTCTTAATGCATTTGTCTTATTTCTTCACTGGATTACAAGCTTTTTGAGAGTAGTAACTTTCTCATATTCCACTTTTGCAAATTACATGTAAGAGATAATAAACCTGTACTGAATGAATGAATGGATCTTTGTAATCTTCAATGATGGCTAATACATAGTATCTAACACATGGTAGTTTTTAAGTATTTAAGGGAAAGTTGAAGGTGAATTGAGTCGGAAACACTCCAGAGAAGAAAATCTCTGTTCATGTCCCTATTGTAGAATTCAAAACTATGGGAGATGCCATAAAGTAAATGCTTCCATAGGGTGGTTAAAACTGTAGTATATAAACATGCCATCTATTTGTCGTATTGCCTAGTGATTTTAACTTGGTATATCCATGAAATTAATGCTGTATGACCAATATGACAGTGCAATGAGATATGTAACCAGACTGGTGACTAAACAGGAATTTATCTGTCTGGTTTTTAGTGGATATTTATTACATTGTCAAATGTATTTTACATTTTCATCATTTATATTACATTTTTCTTGTCCATAATAGGTTTTCACTACAATGGTATATATACTCTTCTATATGAAGGCAAATGTAAGATTGCTCAAGTTCTCTAACTTTGTATCATTAAAGATCAGAAAAGTCCATGACTTTTTCTTACAGTGAAAAAGGCCAGACCATCACAGCAGTGGGAAAGGAGATGAGTGAGTGTCCAGAACATTTACGAAGTACTCATAATAACTCTTCTAATTTTTTTGGTTTTCATCTACTGAGAAAGGCTTAACCTCCTATAGGATTTCCATGCTGCATTAGTCAGCTCTCAGCATTCATCCTTATTGAGCAGTGAACTTGTTGGAGAGTGAGAAATAATTTATATATAAACTTTAGGACCTCAAGACGCTTATAATTCTCTGTATGGGACATTTCTAAGTAATTCTCCCTAATTACTGCTTCCTCATTTACTATATATCAGGTTCAGCAAGACCTCTTTAACGTAGGTGACTGTTCTCCACCTACCTACATTGTTCTTTAGCTTATTATTAGCGCTTATTATTATTATCCAGTGACAGGTCCAATTGAAACTAGCTTGATATTAACAGTGATTAATATTACTGGAGCAGCCAATATTGCACTTTGTTTCTAGGTCTCTTTTCAATAGAGAAAGTATGTTAAAAATAGTTATTAAAAGTCAAAGCTCCAGAGACCAATTAAGAGAAAAATGTCTCTGAAGTCCAAGAGAACTGCAGGATAATTTGCTCACACACCTGGATTGTTATGTTTTTATCTCTGCTCCTCAAATGGAATTAAGTATGCAAAGGACACACATCGCTGTATTGGGGAAGACCAAGTGTGACATGGAAAAAAAAGTGGCTGTGAATTGAAGAGAGGACTAAAATGGGAGATGATAACACATGGTAATAGCAGTGAAATCTTGAATGCTGTCCTATTGAAGTGTTCTGCTAAGGATTAAAAATAGGGAGAGTTTTCAGGAAAAGTGAAGAGACCAATGGATTAAAAACTAATCAAGAAAAATGTTTTTTCTTGTTATGGATAGTTCTCTCTCTCTCTCTCTCTCTCTCTCTCTCACACACACACACACACACACGCACACACACACGCACACACACATTCAACCAGAAATAGCTTGTTTAAATGCCATAGCTGGAAAGAACAACTACAGGCGAATGATATATTCTCATGGAAATGAAGATAAAATACACATTATTATATATATATTTTACAAGCTTACTCTTCATCATAATACTGGATTAATGAAAGAATTCTTTTCTACATATATGATGACATTTGAAATTTTGATTAAGATTTCAGATTTCTATTTGTGAAATATCAAAAAAAAGTATCTTTTGACCAGGGTATCCAACCAGAAAATACTGGTGGACATATGGAAGCTCCTTTCCCATTGAATCATAGCTTAAGCCAGGGGTCAGGAACATTTATTGTAAAGGTTCAGATGAGAAATATTTTCAACTTTGCCGTCAAGTCCCAGCTATTCAACTCTGCTGTGGGAGCATACAAGTAGCCATGGATAAAATGTGAATGAATGAACATAACTGTGTTCTAAAAAAAAAACAAAAAAACTTTATTTACAAAAGCAGGTGACCAACCAGATTTGGCCTGTGAGCTACTATTTGCCTTTCTCTGCTGTAAGCACATAATTAATATTGGAGGAGATTTTGACAATATTAACACACATTATTTAATTTTCTGCATAAAAAGAAATGAATGCTCTGCAAATGAATCCTCTACTTTTTAGTACAATGAATAAACTAACTTATTTCAGAAACATTTATCTTACAAAAAATGTGTTATGATATTTGGTTTTAGTGCTCATCTAAAAGAAAGCACTTTAAGTGACACATTATGATAAAATTGTTAGCTAACTTGGAAAAAACTTAGCAAGGAAAGCAATCATAAATACTATTTACAGGAGATATTTAAACGTTTTGCTGCTTCTTAACTTTCTATGAATTAAGGATACAATTATTTCATAAAATTCAACAAACTAAGAAACTAAAAAGTATGCATTTCTGACATAATATGCTTTCCTAGTCATCAAAAATTATATAAGACCAAAGACTGAGATTCCAAATAATGGCAGGTTGTTTGGTTAACTAGTCTGTAAAAAGTAAATTCGAAAAAATTTAAATCTAAAACTTAAAATCTGGTGGAAGACAAGTCTTGTATCTTCAATGGACATACGGAATGAACATATCACAGAATTCTAGAGTTGGAAGTATGCTTAGTTAAGGAAGCTAAGACACCTTGTCTAGAGGTCACTCTTTACTACTAGCTTCATTAAGATTTATTTTTATTATGTACTGTGGAGATGGTCCCACTTCTGCCACAAGTACCTCCTAGGAACTTGGGAGCATTGAGGCAGGATGTCGGCTTGATGCTATGTGAAGGAACTTGCACCATTTGCCCATAAGGAACCATGGGCATGGCCTATACTAGTACACTTTGTGAGCTAGTGATGAAGCTTTTCAGTATTTTATGACCGAATGATTGACTAAATGTCAGGTCCTCTGTTGGGCACTTCATTTCAACCTTGACTGCAAGGATATGTAAATGGAAAAAAATTGGTTATAACTTTTTCTTAATCTAGGATCAGGAAACTTTCTGTTTGTTACAAGTTAAAGTAAATACCATTTTTTTCAGTACAAAGGAAAATACATCTCATGTCCTCTTGTGGTTATTGTAAATTCTCACATACTGTTGGTAATCATGAAATTATAGATATAACTTTATTAAACTTAGCTTAAGTGACTTTTTCAACTACCTTGCAAAATTCTTAACTTGTTTTCAAAATGTCTACTGTAATAGGCAATATATCTTAAAACAGTTGATAGAAAAATTCAACTTATCAGTCCTACCAAACTTGCTTTATTTTGTTCTTCCACATAAAAGTTAAAAACGTTAAATATGGAAAAAAGCAAAACTTGGTAACTTTTCAACTGCATTTGTACTTGCCCTTCATTTTCCCTCACTTTTAATACTTTTGCACTTCATAGTCATTTATATTTGATTTATGTTTCTCCTAATGGAGGAAGAACCTTTAGATTTAAGCTAGGGTGGAGGAATAGAATTGTGATTGATTGGAGATCAGGGAGGGCGAGTATAGGATGCAATCTCTGCTATTAATGGGTAGTGTCACCTAAACTGCCTGGCCCTGGATTCTGTTATCTAAAACAAGGCCTCCTGATGACTTCTAGGGAGGCTTATACCTCAGAGTTACGTAAAATCCTTTTGATATTAGAATCCCTGAGGCATCACATTGAGTAAAGATGCTGAAGAAATTCTAAAGTAATCTGTCTGTCTTTGTCTGTCTGTCTTTCTCTCCTTCTCTTTCTTTCTCTCTCATGAACACACACACACACACACACACACACACACACACACACACACACACACACACACACACACACACACACACAGACATATGGGTCTTAGCGTAGAATCTGCAGGAATTCAGTTGCCCCACATCTATAGATCCTGTCCCAAAAGACATGCCAAATTTGTTGGATTCCCAAACCTATCTACAAGTCACACAGGATAGATATATGATAGATAGGTAGGTAGATGGGTAAATAGAAGATAGATAGGTAGATTGATAGTAAACTGATAGAAAACTAGGAAGGTAGAAGAGACTGGTGAAACCTTTTGGGTACTAGTTTGCTTCTACCCATGATATTGCACGATTTGCATATTGCATGATTTGCTTCTACCCATGATATTGCACGATTTGCATATTGCATGATTTGCTTCTACCCATGATATAGCAGTCTCTTCATGGTGACTCTCCTGTTATTCCAAGAGGCTCTGATGCTTCAAATTTTATAGTTCAGGGCTTAGTCAAGAGGGGCTATATTAAGCTAGAAAGTTAATTTATTATCAAGATTATTAATGGCTGTACTCTATGCCCAGAATTCTTTCTGGCTATGCTATATGTACATAGAGAAGAAGATAAAGGCCAATCTGTTTTGTCAGTTAGTGTCAATGGTTCTTGGACAAACACAGAACCTCTTGGTACAAATTCTGTGAGGCTGATCTTGTCAATCAGATAATAGGATGATATACCAAGAAAACTGAATAAAAATGAGAATTGGAAAGAGGTGCAACAAACATAATAAATCTTTGTTATCTGTTCTTTGTAAGTTCTTAGGAAAACATGAGTGCAATAAGTAATGGGGCAGAAAAACCTTATTAGAGATTTTGGCAAAAAGAATCTTCTTTAAAAGAAGAGGACCACAGTGTTAGCATAGCTCTTACTTCTTAAGGAATGTAAATGTAAGTAAACAATGGGAGTGAGCAACAATGCGAGGATGCCTTAGTGCCTGTATGTTTTGCAACCCAGTTTCACAATTTTGAAGTAGATTTGCAGTATCTGATATCCTGGAAGACAAGACTTGTTTAACTATTTGCATTTGTCTCAAGTAATGACTTTCTCAATCATATAGATCTTTCTTTGAGAAGCTACACTTTTATGAATCAGAATCAAATAGAGCAGTACTGCTCTCATCAGTGATGCATTGTGAGATATTCTACTATAGTTTGTATGCTTCTGAGTGTACTTCCACAGTTTTAATCAGTAGCTTTTGCATAGTTTGGATCCTAAGTACCTTAGAAATTGTAACTTTATTTTCCTTTTACACTGTAACAGACAAACACACATACAAAATGACTACAGCTAATTATGTCTGGATTTAGAAGATCAGGGAGCAGGTAATTTCCCATAGAGAGCTCTATCCTCCCCACCTGCTATGATAAAGAGATAGCTGTTTGATTTTTGTGACATGAAACAAGATCTATGTGTTTAACATGGTTTATTCTGTTGTGTATTTTCTTTGTTGTGTTTTTTTCTTATTCTTATTCTTTATACCTGCATCTTTTTAATGTTTGCTCAGTCATCTGGAAAATACAGTAAAAAGGGGAAAAAGATTCTGCTACACCAAAGGCAAATGAGGTTAAGCTGCCCAAGGAAAAAATAAAGTCATGTACTAGATGAGAACTTGGAAGATATTAACTTAGAATACCCACTTCCCTTCAATCCTAATTGTATCTAAAGCACTTCCCTGCCAATACTCGTGATTGTAAAAGCCTAGTAGAAAAGAAATGGAGCCCAATCACCTCTTCAAATATTTAACACTTTTAGAAAATGATAATGTATTTCAGCATGGTAACAACCTTTGTTGTTAGGACAGTTTTCCTTATGCTGAACTCAATTCTGACAGCCTATTTTCTCCCCCATATTTTTTTTTAACAAAACCAAGGAATGGTTAGAATTAATACTTTGTGCTATATGTGATTTTTATAGTGTCTTCTTCTCTACAGGAGCATAGAAGAAAAGTCATAGACTTGTTTCTCCCTGTCAAACACATGAAGGAAGGCATTTACTACCCTATGAGGGAGAAGATGCTGTGAACCCTGAGGTTTCTTGACTCTACCAAAGTCAGGACTCATCTCCTCAAAAGGAGGCCGAACATCCAAGGGCTGTGTTTCTTAAACATACCATGAATGACAGGCTGCATGATGAAGGGCTACCTCAGATCTGATTTTGGACCCAGTAGTCTCCATGGCTGTAATATCTCAAGAAGAGCTGAGATTTTTAGCTCTTAACAATTCTTGCAACTCAAATGCAGGGAAAAAAACGTAAAACCTTGCAGAGGTAGAACTTCCAAGGAAGTAAATTAGTAGAATAATCCATTAATTGGGTCAGACATTGAAAAGTGATCATTAATTCCAATGCCTGACCTTTGAGGAGAAAATATGTTATTGGATTGATTGTGTCTTGGTTCTCAAAATACAGAAGTTATATTTTATTTCTCTATAACAAATAGTTTTGTTATAGTTCTAATTGTTTCATATTAATTACATTTCATCATTCTTTGTGTGCTAATTACCCCATTTAGAGAGTTGCACCACTTCTCTTCTCTATCTATACTTAATTCCTAGTAAGTCTCATCCAGTCCCTTAAATGCTACCCTTATGCTAATGGATTCCAAATGTATATCTCCACACAACACCTCTTCACATACAGTCTTATAGTCGCCTGACATCTCTACATGGGTGTCTAACAGGCATCTCAAAAGTGACATGTCCCAAAAAGAACTGTACATTTAAGCTCCTGCCACCACTGATCCTGATCCTTCTTTGGTCTTTCCCATTTCAATAAATAAGATTTCCATTATTCTAGCTACTCAGGTGAAAAACCATGGAGTGATTCTAGGCTCATCTCTTTCTCCTACACCCTTCATTCAACCCGTTCACAGATCATGTTGTCTTTTCCCTCAAAATATATCCCAAAACTGACCACTTCTCACAACTGCCATAGCTTCAAACATGGCCCAAGCCATTATCCTATTTGTCTAGACTAGTACAATAATCCCAACTAACATTTCTCCTTTCACACTGGGTTCCCTAGCCCAGAATGTTTTCTCCACCCAACAACTAGAATAATCCTTTACAAATATGCCAGGCCTTGCCACTCTGCTTAAAACTACTCACCGGCTTTTAATTTCAGATGAAGTCCCACATTATCCACCTCATGCTACCTCTCTGATCTCATCTCCTATTAATTCTATTTTACTTTATCCCAGACACACTGGCTCATTGCTTGTCTTTGCCTTCTACCTCAAGATATACTTACTCATTATTTTTCTGTCCCTGGAAAACTCTTCCCCCAAGTATCTTGAATGGCTTGATTCTAAACTTTCTTCAGGTTTCCACTCAAATGACATCAGGAAGCCCTTCCTTGAACACCCTATTTTATATATGCTGCCCCTTCACCCTCTGTTTCCCCTATCCCAGTTTATTTGTACTTGTAACAATTTTTACTATCTGACTCATTTAAAACTCCACAAACTCTCCATAGGTGGTGGCTGTTTTTGTTGTTGTTGTTTGTTTGCTATTGTATCCAAGAGCCTAGAACAATGTTTACATCAGCAAAACTGGTAGTTTGTCAGATAAACTCAGCATTGCCTCTGAAATGGAAATGGCTATTTTGAAGATTGTAATAATGAGCAAGTATCCTCAAAATCACTAGCTACTTTTCTCCACACCAAGAAATTCAAGTAACAAGTGAATTCCATATACTAAACTTGTAATTCTGAACTTGAAGATATTTGGAGAAGGATTATTAAAGGTGGCCAGAATTCTCCACTGTATTGATTAACTAAATAATTCATTTATTCATGTCTTCACTCATTTGACAAATATTTGCTTGGCTATGGAGAAACACAAAGTTGATTCAGGATTTGTCCTCAGGGAGCTTATTCATTTAATGGAAAGACAGTGATTTACAATAATCTGGTTGTTCTTCACAATAGCTACTCATTTTCTAGGTAGTCCTAACAAATTTAGTGCTCCACAAATAGGAAAACCCAGTACATTTCATGATGAAGTAATAGTAAAAATAAAACTCTCAACTAGATTGGAATTCAAGAGTACCCGAGAACTCAAACCTTAATGTGCTCCTTACTTGGACTCCTAGGATGACAGTCCTTGAAATTGTTTAGAATTTTTATTTGCCATTTACTAATTAAGACCTGAGAATCTTGTCAAATACATAACAGAAAACATTACTGTTGACTACATTTTTTCTTTTTCTTTTTTTTTTTTTTCTGTGTTCTTTTTGTGACCGGTACTCAGCCAGGGAGTTCACCGGCCATTCCTATACAGGATCCGAACCTGCAGTGGGAGCATCGCCATGCTCCCAGCGCTGCGCTCTCCCAAGTGCGCCACGGGCTCGGCCCTTGACTACATTTTTTCTAAATCATCCATTTATATAATTTTTTAAATTGGGAGGTATAATTACTACAAAATCACCTTTAAGAAGAACTTCCAAATCCAGCAATAATCAATGCCATATCTGTAATTTGTTATTGCCCTATAAGATATAAATACCAAAATTATGTTACTGAGTAATAATTTAATTGTGTAAATGTGGGAATTTATATTTAAAAATTAGAGATCAAAACATAATCTTAATTAAATCTCACAGAAGTAGGCAAAATAAATTTGAATTATAAAAATAAAATAAAGATGTATAGATTGCTTTAAAAATGGAAATAATATCTAATAAATATTGAAGTGAACCATTTAGAGAGATGAGAACACTGAAACACACTAAATGGTGATTAAGACAAGATAAATATTTATTAAATGTGACTGTGACTTATTAAGCTGTGCTGGACTAAACAAATGTAATTCAATATCTGAATCATATCTCATTCTGATACAGCCTTCATTAAATCTGAAGTCTCATCTTTGAAGGGATAGCATACATTCCCTTCAGTTTTTAATTTCTTTGAAATATCAGTTTGATTTTTGAGAAGGCTCTGAAAGTCAGACTGAAGTCTCTTGATTATCAATGAAGTTGTCTGTGCTGACAGTACTGGCTGGAGAAGACATCACAGGAACGTCAACCTCTGTAAGGACAGGGTTCCAAGGACCTAGAATACTGCATGGCACGTGGTAAGGCCTAAATAAATATTTATATTTACATTGATATTTATAAATGAAGTACCTCTTTATTTATTCATCTCTAAAACAATGTGATTTAACCATAGAAGTTTTTAAAAATGAGATCTAAGTCTCACCATTACACATTAATAGGCATTCTCTGAAAAAATAGTTTCTATTTTTGGCCAAAGATGTTTCGGAAATGGGGGGTTAAACAGAATTTGCAAGAATTGCTTACTGAAGAAATTTGCAGGACTTTTATATGTAAATATGTATTGTAAATATTTGAGAAAGGAAAGGCACAAGTAGTAGTTGTCAAACTTTTTTCTATTAATTATCTGTGAAAATTAAAATACATAAATTAATACGTTTTTCCCCAGCCAGTGACTTAGGAAAATGGTCTCTACTCTGCTAATTGTTCAGTATCACTCCATTTTAAAACACTAAAACACTAATCATATTCTTCCTCACCTCCTCTGCAGCTTTTGGATTTCATAGCAAAGGAAAACTTCTATTGTTACTGCTCTGTTCTTGCAAACATGGGCAAATAAAAGTTGAGATTTGAAACAATTTTTGAAATAAACTTAATGCAAAACCTCATGAAAAGAAATGTACTTGCTGGATCATATTCAGTAAGCATGGTCTGGATATCTGTCCTTGACCCTTAGTTTCCTTACCCTCCTAGAAATTAGGTCAGAACTCAGAAATAAGCCAGCATTGAGAAAAACGCAGACCTTCTCACAATTAGGAAGCTATTCTTGAATTGCTAGTGACATCTAGAAAATCCATTCATAAGACACTAAACAAGTATGTACAGATATTATTTTTTGACTTAATTGATATGTAAGGTTTTCTTGAATATCTGACTTTGATGCCAAGGCCCAAACCATTTCTGATCCAATATCCTCCCTCGGGTTCCTAGGAAATCTCTCCTTTGGTAATGTTAGAAATTCTGGAAGTGTTGGAAACCAACATCTTTTTCTCCCCAGAATCAGCTACTGTAGAGTTGTAGATACTTCTTGCTCTTCCCTTATTTTGTAATGAACTATATCCATCAGCCAGGTATGTGGCTACCTGAGTTTTGGGGCCCTTTGGAGACTGTTGGTTCTGGAATCAGTTCACCTGAGTAAAAAGTCCAGTTCTACCATTTACTCTCTGACATGGGGCAATTGAATTAATCACTCTGCCTCAATTCCCTCATTTGTAAAGGAAGAACAATTATAGCTCTTATCTCAAAATTATTGTGAGGATTAAACATAAAAGGGGGTTAATAGAGAGTTTAGCACAAAATGAGTTTTCAGTGAATGTTTATTATTAATAAAATCCTCTACAATAGTCCTCCTACTTTCCAACATTGGGCTTACCTCCACCACCAGAGACCTATATTGTTTTAATCTACTCTTTTCTAAGACCCAGAATGATATTGTCTTACCTAAATTAGAGGCAACTGTTGTTTCTCCATTAACATTTACCTATATATAAACAAGCCTACCATATATAAACAAACCGACAGCTTTGATTCCTATCAAAGATAGCACATATTCAAATGTGCAAAAAGGAGAATTGCTGGAGAAGGGAGAGCAAAGAGTAGTAGGTGTTGTTTAAAGCTGAATTTTCTATACTGGCAGTTTGCACTGATTAGTCACCACTTAATTATTCAGCAAAATATTTCAAGTCTATAAACCCAAGTTTTTGCTATATCTCTATGACACACCCAATCTGCAGCAGTATAAGTTGATTCTTTTTTTTTTTTTTTTTTGTCTTGCCATATTAGCAAGTGATAGCCAAACAACTAATCACAGATGGACTACTGTGCTCTGAACAAGCTGTCAAAGAAGCTAAAATAACTAGACCAACTATGGCACAATCTGCTTATTTGCAGTTGTCTAAGCTTGGCCTGAATCTCTTACTTCACTCAATTCATTGTTAACTCTCACTTTCCTGGAATTCTGTTTTCCTCTTTTAATTAAATATTTAGGGAATGGCAGAAGAAATAGGAGTAGGAAAAAAGTTAAGCACAGTTACTTTTTAAAATTGTATAAGGGATGCTCAGGAGACATGACAACTAGTTGTGTCCAAGGGCAGCAAACACACAGTAGACTAGCACTGCCCATCAGACTCATGATCAAACACTTCTAGCTACATTAATGAAGTATCTGGCTTAAGTATTTGATGTGTCAGCATATTATCCTTCCCTTTATTATGTCTTTTCCTTCACCACGAGAAAACAAAGGAAAGGCTGCTTATCTCTACAGGGATCATGCATGACAAATTTTATTCTAAAAGGTAAATTTACAAGGGAAACGTTGACACTAAATGTGTGTGTGGGGGACTTAGAAAGTGAACAGCTTGTCAGCAAAAACTGTAACCAGTAGCTAATGAACAACAGCCTTCCAATGAGGAGAACCAAAGTGACAAAAGCAGATTACAATTGGCCTACAAATGGAATGCTAGTCAGGTGATCAATGATAGAATAATTCTAATCCTAATTTATGAAGAATCCAGAATAAACAGGTGGGAGCTTTGCTTTCAGCTTTCTGCAGCTGGACTGAATGATGTTCTTTGTCCTTCCTCAAGTACTTTTCCAAATCAAAAGCCACCATGACCACAGGCAACAGAGACATTGCTTGATCAATGACATCAAAGGTGTTTAGCACATCACATCGTCAGGTGCCCATTTTATGAGTATGCATGGAATTTCATGTTGATTTACATGTCTATCATACTTTGGCTTTTCCCAGAAGCACACTCTGAGACCAGGATTAGAGTAAAAGTAGTTTATTTGGGAAAGGCAAGAAACACTAGCAAAGAAGGGACAGGTGATGCAAAGAGTGGAAGAAAGATGAAAAACTACTAGAGTGAGCTACTGAAACTTAATCCTACAGAGAAATTTAGGGAAATGATGGAAAACACGTACCTTAGAATGGTCACTCCCATGTGTTTGGGGAGCAGGTATATTTGTATAGCAACTGTTGCAAGTGTTTGGTTGAGGCTGCTCTGGGTGATAAGTTGTCAGCATTTCTGTCTTTTTTCTCAAGTTCTTGGGAAAGAATCTTAAGCGCAGACGAAGGTATAGTCAGTCAGCTGAATGCTGTCTAGAGCACACTAAAAGGTTTAGGCACGATGGCAGCACACTGACCGAATCTACTAGAGTGTTGCTGGTTGGTTGTTTTGTTTTGTTCTGATTTGTTTTGGTACCTATAAAGTACAGAGTAAATAAAAGGCCTATATCTAACAAATATACAAGACCATATCCCATGTGTTTTTGTGTACTAATCCAATGTTCCGGTTTTGTACCTATTATTCCCTTGCCCCATTTTTTAGATATACAGTCATATGTCGCTTAATGACAGAGATACATTCTGAAAAATGTCTTAGGTGATTCTGTCATTGTGCAAACATCGTGGAGTGTAGTCACACAAACCTAGATGGTGCAGCCTACTACAAAAACATAGGCTATTTGGTATAGCCACCATTGTATATATGGTCATCATTGACTGAAACATCTTTATGTGGCACATGATTGTATTTATTTTCTACTTGTTTTCATTTATGTAAGTTTCCCCATATCATCTTTAGAATGATACTGGGTATAAACCAGCAAAGAGGCTCAGTGAATAATTCGACAATTATATATTAAACACTTACTATGTGTCAGGCATCCTTGTTGGCAATGAAGATAAAGTGATTGGCAAAATGCATATACTACTTAACTTTACTGAGATAACAGTTTAGTTAGAGTCTCCCCAAAGAGTCTATTGGAGGTAACATTTAATTAAATAAGATCTACAAAGGATCTGCATAATTTTCCCAATGTCTTCCAAAACGGATAATCCTAAATGTCGCATTACTTTTATTTCCTACTTAATAGTTTTAACCACTTAATATACAAAGTTATATTGAGATTTTAAATATGAAGAATAAATCAGATATCTGCAGTTCATTCAGACTCACTCTTGGGAGTGCTGGCTAACTGTGTCTTTAGTTGTAGAGTTTTAATGTTGCTTTTGAATTTATTTAAAATGTATGAGAACCTACTTTGTGTCAGGCATTAAGTTACACTCTGAGGATGGAGTGTATAAAAGATCAACAGATGACTCCTTCCCTCAAGGAGCTTACAAACTAGCTGAGAGAATGACTATCAAAGGGACAATAAATAAGAATAGTTCCAGAGATAGTATATGTGGTAAAATGCTCTGTGACATACATTGTTATTTCTGTAGCATCAGATATTATTTCTGTCACCCCCAAATTTTGGTAGGCAATATTTCAAAAGCTGAAATATTTACTACCTTCACTGTGGTTCAACTGGGCTAGCTATGACTGTTCAAAATGATATCGTCTTCTGACAATAATAATTGATAACCTCCTTTCACCATTTGTCTGGCTGGTACAAATATAACAACTTGTCCCTGCCCCGTTTGCACAAAAATGGATTCAAAACAGCCACAAGCATCGCAGCCTCACCACAAATCATCCTCCCTAACGAGTCTCTGACGTGGCCCTCAGATGTAGAAAGATTGGGTAAAGCTGTTTGTTACATTCAGCCAAAAGTACATTATAACCTTCATTTAAAGAATCTAAGTCAGAGTCCATGACTGATAAAGACAGGAACTCAAAACCATAGCACAGCATGTAAATGAGAAAGAACTCACTACTCTACCAGTGTTATTTCTGAGTATCTAGGAAGGGACCATGACTTTCCCACAAAATTAAGGTTTTCTGCATTTCAAGAAGTAAAATACATTCTGAATTTGATATATTCCGAAGTAGATAATGGGACCGGCTTCTAGGCACACTGTCAGGAATTATTTGGCTAATTATTGGATATGTTCATTGGGCAGAACATTTTACCCTGAGTTCATCACATTTATTTAACATTTGGGGCTCTTGGATAAAAATTAATAAAAAGATCATAACATTTTTATAACCTAAAGTGGAAATGGTTTCTTTCCATTAAAATCTCAAAATGAGTAAATAAATACTAGTTTTCAAAACACACAAAGGAGTTTGGGTAAGGAAAGAGAAACTAAGATCTAGATTTGCTCATCCATCAGTTTAGCCAAATCAAAAAATCTGTCTGTGAGGATTGTACTAAATGATTCCTAAGACCTCTTCCAACTGTAATATATTATTTATTGATGATTTTTAGTACAAAGATACAAAATAAAATCAAGACTAAGTATATTCACATAAAAAATGGCAGATAGTTTTTTTCAAGTACGGTAGAAAGTCCATATCAAACCTGAATTAGAAAAGTGAAGGCTGAGTGCGAAGAAATCTTAGCAGTTCAGCTTTCTGAAGGACCCAATTATGAATTAGTTTAATTCAAGGAAATAGCCTTTCATAGATATAAAAATTAAAGGAATGAATAAAAAAAAGTGTGCCAAAATCTGCGGGGTATTTATATACATAGCATTTTATTTGATCCTCATAAATGGTAATTTGTTATTCTCATTTGCAAGTGATAAAATCAAGGCTCAGAGAGGTTAGGTAATTTACCCAATATCTCAGACTAGTGAGTCGTAAAACTGAGCTTTGTCAATGGTACTCATGGTTTCACTATGGTGGTATAATACCCCTACTGCTCATCTCTCCCACTCACTGCAGCTAAAAACTTTTAACAGAACAAAACAAAACACCCTACCCCCATATTTGATAAAAACAGGCAGAATGTGAAGGGGAAATAAACCTTAGAGAGGCATCTTGCATGCAGATGAGGTTTTTGTTCCTTTTTTAGAAATTATTATTTTTTTATTTTTTGAAAATTTATGGACAACTAATACTGTAATAAAGCACCTGCTATCCTCTGGCCACAGAAACCATAGAATGGAAGCTGAGCCATGGAGAGTAAGGAGGAAATCCTGGAAGGATTAGAACAGGAGGAGAACCTTCAAAGACTGTACAGGAACCCATTCTAGTCTTAGCCTAGATCATGGCCCACATGTGTGGACTAACATGAAACAGCACAAAGTCTAGGAGAACTGAGCTGAGATATAAATGACATCACACTGAATGTGAGACGAAATTTATAGTCCTAACCTAACCAGATAGATCACTATGAAAATAAAAACATCAATATTCTACAAAGGGTTATAACAAGACCCAGAGTCTGTACAACATCACATTAAAAGTTACTCAGCATACAAATAGCCAGAAAAGTATGACCTAATATCAAAAGACATGACATCAGGGCCGACCCCGTGGCTCACTCGGGAGAGTGCGGCACTGCACTGGGAGCGCAGCGGCACTCCCCGCCGCGGGTTGGGATCCCATATACGGATGGCTGGTACGCTCACAGGCTGAGCGCGGTGCAGGCGACACCAAGCCAAGGGTTGCGATCACTTACCAGTCACAAAAAAAGAAAAAAATAAATTAAAAATAAATTAAATAAAATTTATAAAAAGACATGACATCAGAGTTGAGAGTTAATGAACTTGAAAATAGAGCAATAGAAATGATTTAATATAAAAATAGAGAGAAATAAAATAAAAAAAATTTAAAAAGATTTAAGTTTCAGTGGGGCATAATCCAAAGGTCAAAAATATAACTGGAATCCCAGTAAGAGAGGGGAAAAGCATTGGGGTAAAAAACACATTTTAATTAATAATGACCCAAGACTTCCCAACTTTGTAAAAGCCATAAATTTGTAGATTCAGTAAGCTCAGTTTACCCCATCTAAGATAAATCAAAGAAAACTACATTTAGGCACATTGCAGTCAAACTGATGAAAATCAAAGCTAAATAAGAACATCCTAAAAGTAAACAGAGACCACTGACATATTTTACAGGGGGACAATATTTCCAATAAGCACAAATTTCATTTGAGAAATGATGGTGGCCAGAAGACAGTGGAAAAACATCTATAATATAATGAAAGAATTAAAGAATTTTTAAAAAGTCAACTTAGACTTCTTCGTTAAATGAAAATATCTTTTGGGAATGAAGGTGAAGTAAACATATTTTATACAAAGAAACAGCAAAACAATTTGATGCTAACAGACCTGCTGTATGACAAATGATAAAGGAAATTTTTCAAACTGAAGGAAAATAATGCAGGAGCAACTTGCAACTTCAGGAACTAATGAAGAGCATCAGAAATTATAAATATATGGATAGATAGAAAACACTATTTTCCTTTCATGTTCTTTAAAATATATATGATTGCTTGTCACAAATATTGTAAGATTGTCTGTGCCCTTTCTAATTTATATAGATGCACATCATATAAATAAATGCACAGCCATATAATAAAAGACAGCAGGGAGGAGGGATGGGACATTTATCCTCTACAGTGGTAAAATTTTTACATTTTACAAGTCTAAGTACATTGATATATATATATATACATATATATATATGTATATATATATATGTATATATATCTGAGGGGACTTCAAAAAATTTATGGAAGGATTTATATTATCTTTTAACTCAATTTTTCACAAACTTTTGAAGTACATACATGCACGCATATATGCATACATATATGTACACACACACAAGAACATACATATATGTGTATATGAAAAGAAACTGTCCACCAGTAGTGAATATAAATAATAAAAAGATATAGCCAAAAGACAATAGTTAAATAATAATGCAATGGAAAATATATTCAAATCATCCAAAGAAAGTTGTAAAGAGGAAAGGGGAGAAGAAAAAGAGAGGAGAGAGACTAAACAGAAAAACCGAAAACATAATAAAATAGCAGGGCTAAATCTAACAATATCAGTAATTATCTTAAATGTTAATGATTTAAATGCTTCTGTTTAAAAGTATAGATTAGCAGTGAATAAAATCTCAAAAACCAACTAGATATTGCCTATAAGTGACACACTTTAACTATAAAAACAGGTTAAAGAAATGGTTGAAAAGTATATACCATATAAATAATAAGTAAAATAGGCTGAAATGGTAATATTTATAACAAAATATAATGAGTAAATTTATAAAAGATCTAAATAGCACTATCAACCACCTTTATCCTAGTGACCAGTGTATATAACAACTTTGGAAAATTTTCAAGTTTACTTGGTACATAAATTAAGATAGACAATATGCTGGATCATAAAACAAATCTCAATACATTTAAAAGAATCAAAAACATACCAAGAATATTCTGTGAGCACATTGGAATTAAATTGGAAATCAATAAGATATCTAAGAAATTCCAATTATCTAAATTATAATACCATGGGTCAGAGAAGAAATCATAAGGTAACTTGTAAATACAAGTATATTAAACTTAATGGTAACAAAAACACAACACATAACAATTTGTGAAAGTCAGCTAAAGCAGTACTTAGAGAGAAATTTATAACTTTAAATAAGTATTTTAGAAAAAAGAGATTACTGGGGCTTCTGGTCAAGATGGTGGAATAGATGGTCCCCAGTGTCACGCTTGCCCACAAATCAACCAATTTACAAGTATGAAAAAGCAACAACAGCCAAGCCGGGGCTGCTAGAGCTCAGAGGAAGAAGAGGAGAGACTTATGGAGTGCATGAAGGTGGGAGAAGCCATGATGATAGAAAGAAAAAAACGCTCCAATCATTTCGTGCCATGACCACTTTTAGGCTGGAGCTGCTGAGCACACAGAGCAGGAGCCGACAAAAGTCACAGCTGTGCCCTTTGGATGGAGTTGCTTGGAAGTGTCAGGGGAGATGAGGGCCTTGGTGGCCTTCAGGCCAGCAAGAACACTAATAGGGTTCCCGTGGACCCACATAGGAGTGAGGAGCTACAACACCTAAAAAAAAAGGAGCCACTCAGAGGCAGGTGAGTTATTGCAAGGGACTGGCACATAGAAAGTCTTTGCAGCATGGGTGGTGGGGGAATCGGGCCCACTGGGGGAACACTGGGGCACAGAAAGGACAGCTGATCTGCTCCCCAATCAGCATAGGACCACTCAGAGGAGACTGCTCAGGAATATAGAATTGCATGGGCTGCAGTTTGCTGAAAAGACAGTCCCAGAATTTCTACACAACCCAGGTGCACTGGGTCTCTGGAGAGACAGAAGTACCTATAAAGTCAACCATTATAACCTGAGCTGCACAAAAAGCCTTCCCTAGAGAAGCAGCAGCAAAGCAGCAATTTAGCTCAACCACACAGCTCAAGTACTGATGCTGACAGGAAATTTCCTCACTTTAGAAGTAAGCAAAGGACAAAAGATTAGTTCCTGACCAGGCACACTGCCAGCACGTTGGGGGCTACCCAGAGTCCTGAGGTCTGCAGCCAGGGACTGGACCCCCTCCCACAACCAGGCACACTGCCAGTGGCAAGGAGCATGCCAAAAACATCATCTCCCTGTGGGTGGCCCACCACAGCCACCACAATAACCATGGCTGCCAAGAAAATGTCTAGACAACACAACCGCCACACAGATGGTTTGTCAGCCAATGGAGTGCATTGACACAAGGAGAGTCACCAGCAGAGACCAAAGGAAAGAAGAGGATGTCTCTTTCCACAAAGCCCATTCCAGAGTGACAGTAGAAGCATCTGTTCTATGATAATACTGGGGGACTTGAACACACCTCTCAGCATTGGACATATCATCTAGGCAACAAAACAACAGAGTAATGATTATTCTTTCAGAAGGAGAGAAGAAATCTAGGGCAATTAGATGGGAGGGGGAGGGAGAGGAGATGGGGAGAGACTGGACAAGGGTCATAAAGAATAAGTATGATTTGTAACAATATATATGCTAGTAATATTGATTTGATCAACATATCTCAATGTTGAACCCCAAAATATGTATAATCAATTGTGATTCAATATAAATTTTTTAAAAAAGAAAAGAAAAAAAAAAATGAGAATGACTTAAAATAAATGACCTACGCATCCATAGTAAGAAGTTGAAAAAAGCAGATTGAATTAGCCCAAGGTGAGTAGAAAAAACAAAGGAAATAATTGTAAAAATTAAGAACAGAAGTCAGTATAAAAGAAAACAGATAAAAAAAAAAGCTTTCAAAACCTGGAAGTTTATTCTTTTAAAATGATCATCAAACTTGACATGTTCCTAAGCTGGAATAATCAAGAAAAAATAGAGAGAACACAAATCACCAATATCAGCAATAAAAAGAGGTTATCAACAAAAATCCTAAAATTGTAAAAAGGATAGTAAAAAATAGTAATAACTATTAACAACAAATTCAATAACTTAGATGAAATGACAAATGAATTGAAAAATACAATTTGCCAAAATCAACACAAAAAGAAACAGAAAATGTGACTAGCCCTAGAGTTATTTTTTTTTTAAAAGTTGTTATTAAAAATTTTTCCTAAAAGAAAACTTCACGTCCAACTAGTATAACTAGTGAAGTCTATCAAACATCCAAGGGAAAAAAAAATATTAGTCTTATACACAATTTTTCAGAAAATAGCGATGAAATAAAATCTCCATAGAACACTGTCAACTTGTTTTATGAGGCCATCAATAGCCTAATACCAAAACCTGACAAAGACATAATGAACGAAGAATTTATAGGTCGGTATCACTCATAAATACAGACATAAAAATATTAATAGAATATTAGCAAATTGAATTCAAGTATGTATACAAAAGATAACATATCATGAATAAATGAGGTTTATTTGAGGAACACAAGGTTAGGGTAATAGTTGAAAAATAAATCAATGCAATTCACTGTTATAACAGTATAAAGGAAAAAAAAAATCATTTCAGTTAAGTGCCAAAATTTTTTTTACAAAATTCAATTCCTACTTATGTAAAAAGTCCTAGTAAACCAAGAGAAAGTTGAAGACTGGGTTTTGTTTTGTTTAAAAGGCATAAGTAGTGGGGGGCGGGGAGAAGTAATGCTGTCTATTTACATATGATATGATTGTATAGAAAATCCTTAGAAAATATTGAAACAATTTCTAGAACAAATAGATGAATTTAGCAGAATCACAGGTTTCAAGGATAATGAAAAAAATCAATTGCATTCACAAATTAGGGACAGAAAAAGGGAAAATAATTTGCCTTTAAGATTCCATTTATAATAGCTCCCCCCCCAAAAAAAACTTAGAAATAAATATACAAAAAGTGTCTTACCTTTTCTCTACACAGAAAACTACAAAAAATTTCTTGAAGATATTAAAGAAGATCCAAATAATGGACATATATATTATGTTAATTAATTAAAAAGTCAATATTTTTGATGGCAGTTTTCCCCAGATTTACCTCTAGGGTCAACATAATCCTAATAAAAATAAATATATAATATATAAATATATAATAAATAAATAAATATATAATATATATATATTTATATATATTTATTTATTTTTTTCAGAAACTGACAAGTCAATTCTCCAATATGTATGGAAATGCAATGGCTCTAGAATAGCCAAAGAAATTTTTGAAAAGGAGAACCATGTTGAAGTACCCTACCTCATTTCAGAAATAATTATAAAGTTAGTAATAATCCAAAAGCACAGCTAACAAAAGCAAAAATAAGTGGAATGACATCAAGCTAAAAAGTTTCTGCACAGGAAAGGAAACAAATAAACAAAAGAAATGGCAACTTACAGAAGGGGGGAAATACTTGTAAACCATACATCCAAGAAGGAGTTAATATCCAATATATATAAGAAACTTATACAATTCATAACAAATGACTCTATTAAAAAATGAGCAAAGGACTGAAGTAGACATATTTCCAAAGAAGACATACAAATGGCCAACAGATATCTAAAACGACGCTCAACATCACTAATCATCAGGGAAATGCAAATCAAAACCACAATGAGACATACTCCAACACTGGATAGCTATTATCAAAAAATCAAAAGATAGCAAGTGTTGTCAGGGATGCGGAAAAAAGTAAACCCTTTCACATGGTTGGTAGGAATGCAAATTGGTACAGTCATTATGGAAAACAGTATAGAGGTTCCTCAAAAAATGAAAAATAGAGCTATTATATGATCCAGCAATCTCACTTCTGAGTATATATCAAAGGAAATAAAATCACTACCTTGAAGAGATATCTGCACTTCCACATACATTGCAGCATTATTCACAATGGCCAAGATATGGAAACAACTTAAGTGTCTGTTGACAGATGAATGGATAAAGAAAATGTAACACATACTCATACACACACATATATACAAGAATACTTCAAAACGTTCCTGGAAAAATAAAATTAAATGATAGTAGGAATCTTTCCATGAAATCCTTGAAGTATGCACATATATACACACATACAATAGAATATTATTCAGCCTTAAAAAAGAAGAGCATCCTGCCATTTGCAACACGAATGAACCTGGACGACAGTATGCTAAGTGAAATAAGTTAGACACAGAAAGTAAAATACTACATGATCTCTTTATATGTTGAATTTTAAAACAAGTTGAATTCATGGTAAGAAAGAATAGAATGGTGGCTACCAGGGGCTGAAGGTGGGAGAAAAGGGGAGATATTGGTCAAGGGTACACACCTTCAGTGATAAGATGAATAAATATTGGAGACCCAATGTACAGCATGGTGACTATCATTATTAATAATGTATTGTTACTTGAAATTACTTAGAGAGTAGGTTTCAAGTGGCCCACCACACACATAAACACACACACTCAGGTAATTATGTGAGGTGATGGCTATGTTAATTAGTTGGTTGTAGTAATTATCTCACAGTGTCTACATATATTAAAACATCACATTGTACACCCTATATATATATATGGTTTTTATTTGTCAAGCATACCTCAGTAAAGCTGGAGAAAAGGTTAATAGTAATCAAGACAGTTTGATATTTACAGAAAGATAGACATATATCAATGGAATAGAATAGGCAGTCCAGAAATGGACCCACAAAATACGATCAACTGATTTTCCACAAAGATGCCAAAGCAATTCAATAGAGAAAGAAACCATCTTTTCAACAAATGATGATGAATAACTGGATATTTACATGAAAAAAACAATTAGCCCTTACTTTGCACTATATACAAAAATTAACTTGAAATTTATCATAAACCTATATATAAAACCTAAAACCTTTTAACTTTTAGATGAAAACATTGTGATAAACTTTGTGATCTTGGGAAAAGTATCTTAGAACACAAAAAGCATGAAACATAAAGTTAAAAATTGCTAACCTGGACTTTATCACAATTAGAAACTGAGTTAACTCTTCAAAAGTTTCCATTAAGAACAAGAAAATGCAAGCCCCAGACTGGGAGAAAATGTTTGCAGCACATATATCAAAAAAACTTATTGTAAAATGTATAAAAAATTCTTAGAACTCAATAAGAAGATGAAGAACATAATAAAAAATCAGCAAAAGATTTGAACGGTTTCACAAAGAAGACATACTCATGGTCATTAAGTACATAAGAATTTGTTTGATATGATTAGTCATCAGAGAAATGCAAATTAAAACCACAATGAGATAGCACTGCACATCTATTAGATTGGCCAGAATACAGAGCAGCTGGAATTCTCATGCAGTGCCGTTGGAAATGTAAAATGCCATAACCATTTTGAAAAATGGTTTGGCAGTTTCTTAAACAGTTAAATGTGTACCTCCCATATGATCCAGACATTCCACCTTCAGGCATTTTACCCAGGAGAAATAAAAACATGTGTCTGCATAAAGCTCTGTACATTAATGTTCATGGCAGATTTATTTGTGATGGCTTAAAACTGGAAACAATCCAACTGTACATCAATAGTTGAATGAATAAACAGATTATAGCATATCCATATAGGCACTACACAGCAATAAAAAGATACAAGTTATTGATACATTCGAAAACATGGATGTGTCTTAAAATAGTGATGCTGAGTAGAAAAAGCCAGATAAAAAAGAATACATGTTGGACGAGTTCATTGAGATGAAATTATAAAAAATACAAATTAATTTATAGTAACAAAGGGCAGATCAGTGGTTGCCTAAGGAGGGGGGTGGAGGGAGGAAGACATTACAAAGGAACGGGAGGAAGTGTTAGTTATCTTGATTGTGGTGATGGTTTCCTGGGTATAGACACATATCAAAATCTAACAAATTGTCCACTTTAAATATGTATAATTTATCACAACCAATTATACCTCAATAAAGTTGTTCATGTGAATCCAGAATCAATATTCTTTCTATATTCCATATACTTTTGCTGAAGTTAAAATATACTCTTACCACATTCTGAATAACTTCCATGCTCTCAAGAAATAACTTCTGCAGAAGCCCACCCAAATGTAGTATTATTTCCACTTTTAGAAATTAAATATGTACTTTATAAACATTTTAAAAAATGCAAGCCAAATTTAAGTTTCCAAGCAAGTGATTCTTTATAGCTAGTCTATTAAAGAGAGTGATAATAACAATATGTATCTCTTTGCACTAATTCTTCAAACTTATTTTGACTGCCTTGGCCACCCATCATCTCATAAACAGACATTGTTGAATACTCTCTTTCATGATTTAGCTAGAAATATGAAGTGGCACCCACCTCTACTTCCTTCAGCTTCTGGGCTACAGAACTCAAAACCTTAAGTGGCTTTTCTGCTACTGCTGAATTTTACTTTGTTCTTATAGGAGATATTTTTCTGCTTATCCTCTGATCCCTCAAGAGCCAGGTAAGAGCATCAGTCAGACACAAACATAGAAAGAGGATAGAGAAATATGAAGACATTCAGAAAAATATTTAGAGAGAACTGGGAAATGCCAAAGAACTCTAAATCCTAGGTATTTTTGACCTGCGCTTTTTAGGTTTTATGGTGTTTTCTTGAGAACACATTGGAGGCCCTCACAGTTATTACCCATGTGTTTTTGCCAGAACTAGTTGCTTTAAAGGCTTCTCTAGGCCTGGGCTGTTGCTCTTTTTCTTTTCTTTTTTGTACTCTGTGGTTTTTTCATAAATATATATCTATTTTTATAATTATAAAATATATGTACATGTATAAAAAATTAAGATGATATAGAAATGTATAATGTGGAAATTTGATATTCCATATAATTTCACTTATAATTATCTGGTACATACCTCTTCATTCTTTTCCTATGCAATTTTCTGTTCTTGTAAAACATTGCACACACAGATACAGTCTAAATCTTATTTAGTTGTTACAGAAAGAAGTAATACTATACCTCCTGTTCTTAGTTTGCTTCTTCTTACCTAACAATATGTTTTGAAGATTTATTTGTGTCTGGACATAGACCTATCTTATTCTTCATAACAGTGATTTAGCAGTCTATTATATGTTTCTTCCAAAATTTATCTAATTAATTCCTTTGTTTTTAGAGTTTAAAAAAAAGTAAATTTTATTTCTAATTATATTCCTAATGGGTAAATTCTTTCTTGATTTGCTCATTATATATTTACTGTTTTAAAATGGATTGTGGAGGAGATTACCTACAGTTTTTTTATTATTATTATTATTGGAACATAGCTGATTGTACATATCTGTGGGGTACAGCGTTGAATACAATATCTGTGTGCAATATGTGATGCTCAAATTAGGAGAATTAGTATATTCAATATTATGTAATATAATCGATTTTGGGGGCCCTTTACCAATTCCTCCCTTATCCCCCTCCCTTTCCCTTTTCCCCACCTCTGGTAACCTCAGTTCTGTTCTCTTCTTTTGAAAGTTTGGCATATTATTGTGATTGTCATACGTTTTGTTTTTATGTATTTGTTTATTTTATTTTTTAGCTCCCACTTATAAGTGAGGACATGCAGTATTTCTCTTTCTTGTGCCTGGCTTATTTCACTTAACATAATTTTCTCTAAGTTCATCTGGGTTGCCTTATTAATTGGTATTATTTACAATATTTTTGGGTATTGTGATGAATGCTAGAATGAATATTTTATATATATGTATGGATGTGTATATATGTAATATGTACATATATATATAATATATAATATTATATATATACACATAAACACACTTCATACAAGCACACAAAGATATGTGTATATGTGTGCATATTGTTTTATAAAAATAGAAAATTACACATGTATACATACACATGTACATATATATCTTTGTGTACTTGTATGACTGTGTTCACATGTTTTATAATATAAATTGCTAAGACAAAAAACACATTTCATATTTTAATAAGCAAGAATATTTTAATTGCTTTCAAAAATGGTTGTACCAATTTACATGTCCACCCACAGTAAAAGAAAGTGCCCGTCACTGTCTGGTTGTTTAGATGTATTTTGAACAACTGAATAACGCTAGGCTACTACTGTCCTTTGTGGCTTTTACACAAAGTTTAAAGTAAAGCAAACTCGTGCTCGGTTTGGCAGCACATATACCAAAATTGGAACAATACAGAGAAGATTAGCATGGCCCTGTGCAAGGATGACATGCAAATTCATGAAGCGTTCCATATTTTTCTCATGAATATTCATAATAAAAAATAAATTAAATAAAATAAAAATAAAGAAAAAAGCAGACTCTTCAGATATAATGTCTGGAGTTGCATACTTGAGTCCCACAACCTCCACAGGTGGTTATGCTAATGTTCAAAGGATAACACACATGGCTGAGATGTAAGTGGATCTCCCCTGCACAATCAGTTCTAGAATACCAAATTACCTTTTTTTCTTGCTTCTTTTTTTTAAATGTCTATTTCAGCTCCAAATATACAGAAGAACCACCAAATTCCATATTTCACATAAAAATACATGAAACCGTTAAATCTTACCTTAAACTTTTAGCCTTCCACTTTTTGACACACACAAAAGGATTCAAATAGTATTATTTCATAAGCTTCTCTGCTGGACAAAGATGTCTTTGCTGATGAAGCGGTAATGCTTTGCCAGCCCATATTCCATTGTCTTCAGAAGTTATTCTGAATGGTACCCACTGCCATTATGTGAATAAGTCATGCATGATCCCAGGGCATATTATCAGCCCCTTGTGGAACATTTTTACCAATGATGAAATGTTATTGTTGTCAGTGTCAGACATTCGGTCTTTATCAGTCTCTCTCATGACAGCCCTCGTTATTCAGGCAGACTTGGGACAACTTCAAGGTGAGAACTTTCAGTACAAGGTCAAGTGGACCAAATTTTGTTCCTATCCACTGCTCAACCATTTCCTTTCCCTTTCATCATGCCTCACAGACCAACCCCTATGTCTCGAGGACTGCAGTGGGAGAAGTGCAATGAGACCTCATTCTGCAGGGACCCTAGAACCATCTAAAGAATAGAAATTTACACTTTCTCACTTTTGTCTTCCCTAGAGACTTTAATTATTATGTCCTTAATTGTTGACACATACCGTTATCCACAAAATGCTCAGGAAGGCAGTGTTGTGCATTAAAAACACTCGTGGGCTTTAAAACCAGAAAAATATATTTTTTCAGATATCAACTATAAAAACTTTGGCCAGCTACTTGAGATCTCTGGGCCAGAATTCTTATGTCTAAAATGTATCAAATCCTACCTTCCCTGAAAATCTGTTCTGAGATTTGAATATGATAATGTATATACAAATACTTTGCTCATTATCTAGATCATTATAGGAGTCCAACAGATGTTCATTTCTTGCTTCCACTACATTATTATAGTTATTTGTGACTAGTAATGCCTCAACAACATCTTCATGATAATTTTGATCCTCAAATGAAAAAAGTATAATCTTTTCTTAGGTATATCATGTACTTTTCTAAAACCTGAGGCCTAAATATCACAGCTAAGACCCCAGGGTAATTGCTCCTTTTTCCTGTATCTCCATTTTTTCCTCCTACCTAATTCTGACTCACTGCTCTTTATGGATTACTCAATAGCTGTGCTGAGAGGTGCTGCAGGGTTTAGAGGACTGGCTGGAAAATACACATGAGCATGCCAGAATGCCAGCTCTTCACATTTAAACTGGCAGATTGTACATATATTATGTGTAATTATGCAAGTATTAGAATGATGGTGGAGCCCTTCAATCTCAAGGACAGTATGGGATTGGATGGGAGCAGATCCTCCATGGCAACAGATACTTTGTGGGAAAACCCAGGACCCAGAAAAATATTTATTTCCTCTCATAGTGTGTGTGTTCCACCATTTTCTACTCTTAATCATCAAAATTAAACACATACATCATAAAGCTGGCAGTATTCAGAACTGTATTCTCTGTAAGAAGCTTCTGATCAATGAACAGATGCATAAGGCAATATTAGAGAAAGTATTTAAGGTTAACACTAGGCAAATATAGTTAATTGAAATGTATTTTAAGAGCATACTAACCATGAGGGGAAAGATTTATCAATAGTATCTGAAAGCATTCATTGTTAATGATTGCTCAAGATTAGGCTATATAATATTAATATCATGCCTACTAAGTGTGGGCAGCGTGTTTAGCATTTCACTTGTATTATGTCATTTAGTTCTTACAGCAGTCCTTTGAAGTAGCTCCTGTTACCATTTATGAAGGGAAAATGAGAAAACTGTCTGGTGGAAATTGAATGATTATCCACTATCACCCAGCTAAGAGCCAGAGTTCTGAATCCATATCTATCTGATTGTGATTTTTTTTTTATTTTGCTAAAGTAAATGTAAATTTATGACTACATTAATGTTGTAACAGTTTATCTGAGAAGGTAAAGCAGATGGTTTTCACTGAGAAAATTCAAGAAATTCTGTCACTCAGGCAATTCATTCACTCCTGAAATTTTTTTGAGTGTCTACAGTAAACGAAAGACCCTAATAGGCATCTCCGAATTAGGGTCAGAAGGAAAATCTAGGATGTATAACCACAAACACCTAAAAGAAAGCAAAATCAGAACATTATTTATGTTTGGGTATTTTTGGTTTTGCCATGTGTTTTTCATGGAAAAAAACCAACAACAAAAAATACCAAAAAGTTAAAAAAAAAAGACATGACTTATGGCAAATATTATAACTATTACATGATGATTACTTTTTAAATGGAGCCATTAGAAATTTACCATGTAGAAACATTGCTTTGGAACTCAACAATATAGCAACAAAGGAAGAAATAATGTTAAGTGACTCACTTCTCCCCTAGTAGAAAAAAAAAAAAACTCCTCTAACATTACTCAAAGACATCTGTATAAAGGCTATACTCTCCACTCCACCACAAGAAATGAGTTGAGAGCCAGGGTCACTAAATGTCAGGCTCTGAAGCCAGACTCTCTGAGTTTGAATTCTGGCTCTACTGTTAACTGATTATGAGGCCGTAAACAAGTTATTTAACCTCTCTGGGCCTCAGTGAGGGTTATTGAGAGGATTAAATGATTTAATACATTTAAGGCACTTAGGAAGCATTAAATAATGGACACATAGAAACAACACAATGGATTCTAGCTATTAATATTGGTTTTTTAAATATTTTTTATCCCTAGGGGTCATATTACTACTTTGTATTAAATTACCCCTTTTAGTTCTAATTAGAGAGAGGGAAAGAGAGACAGAGAAAGACATGTCCCAAACATAGGCTCTATTAAAGGGTATAGTTACTGAATAAGTAAAACCTACTAAAGGAATGAGCTCATTAATTCAGTAGGGTTTTCAAAATAAGGTAAATAATATGATTAATGAAAAATCAGTAACAATTATTTCTACAGATTTTTAAAACATCTCATAATAATTGTTAGTTAACTGAAATTGTTAAACAATGACAATAACAAAATATGGACTAAGGATGAAAGAAGGCAGGTGTGGTTGCTATGGTCTGAATGTCCCCCTAAATTCATGTGTTGAAACCTAATCACCACTGTGGTGGTATTACAAGGTGGGGATGTTGGGGGAGTGTTTAAGTCATGAAGGCTTTCCCCCTCAGCAATGAATTAGTGCCTTATAAAAGGGCTGGAGTAAACTAGCTTAGGCCTTTTTTACCCTTTCACCTTCCACCATATGAGGACACAGCAAAAAGGGCCTCACCAGAAACTGAATGCTGGTACCTTGATCTTGACTTCCCAGCCTCTAGAACAGTGAGAAATAAATTTTTATTTTTTATAAATTACTTACTCTGTAGTATTTTGCTATTGCAGCACAAACTAAGATAGTAGGTAAAGTTAGAAAACAAACCAGTCAATACACATTTGAGTGAAAAAATACAGAGGACTTACCCATTTATCTTTGTTGAGTCTTGTTTTAACTACTTTTATTAAGTTCTGGAAGATGAGGTAAACAATGAAATTTCAGGTGTATAGGTTACTTTGTTCTTCAATGTATGTTAAAATGCAGGACTTTCTCAAAGGTTCTGTCAATTTCACACACACATACACACAGACACAGTAGCTGATAAATGACTCTTATTCGACCATGTGCAATACCTTTAGTTAAAAATCTTCAGAAGGACAGTGTGGGCCTTTCTTTAACTGTAGGCCTAATAGGGACAATCTAGAAAGGGATATTAGAGCCTGTCCTGATTAATCCTTGAAAAACCAGAACTATTGTTTCTTTCCTACAGCATAAAAAGATTAGAAGCAGGAGACTAGTCTTTATCAGGAAGGAGATAGGAAATAAAATCCAGATCATAAATTTACTTAATAAAACCACAGTTGGTTTTTTTCCCTACTTAAAATGGCTGCCTTATTTTGTCATTTTTTTTTCCCCAAGAAATAAAATACAGACCCAGGTGGTTAAAATTGCCAAGGAATGGAAGTGGCTAGTGATGTGCATAAAGCGTGATGGAAAAACAAACTCTAAGAGTTCTTCACACTGCTCAGATGAGGTTTCTGAGGGCTATGAGCCCTAATAATGAAAGTTACAGATCAGATGAAAGAACTCTTACCTACAAAATTCCAATACGATAAAATAGGGGATCCTTTCTGAGGCTTGAAATAGTTTGTCCTTAAACAAGCTAAAGGAAATGCTGTCTTATAAAGGTAATAGTAAACATTCCAACTTATTACCCTGGAAGACACATGGACAACAGTTTACATAAAGTTGTGAGTGACAGATTCGTAAGGTGTTTTTAAGAGGGAATTACAGATATTTAGAATACATCCCTCACACTTTGAAGCAGTCATAACTAAAGACAATAGTTATATTCTTCTACCTAAACATATCTCTTTTATCTTTTATTTTTTAACTACAATTCAAAATTAGCACTGTGACAGTAGTAGTTTTATCCATGACAGTATTCCTTACATTGCATTCCTTGCTTGTTCACTCACTGCACCAACCCATTTAAAATACTTTCTATACATAAACTTCCATGCAAAACACAGAGATGCCAACACGAATTGGACAGATATCCATCCTGTAGAACCACATATTTTAGTGAAGGAGAGAAACAGAAAAACAAGTTACAAAGTGGTATTGATACAGAAGGATGATAAATGTCATTTAGAAATATTAAAAATGTATTTTGTTTATTTTATGAGTTTTGAAGTAGAATAAATGTCCACCAGCATAATGTATAGTCAAACTAGGGTTAATAAGGCAAAACATGAAAAAAAAAGCCTTTAAGAATGTCTGTGGATGAGTGGTGAGCAAAGATTTTGCCAGTATTATTACTCAGCATGAAAAAGGGAATAAAATAACTCAGAGTTATTTTGTGAGGTCTCAGTGGAGAGCCTATTTTAAGGCTGTAATTGAATTCAGATGTAAATTACTAGACTATATTTTAATTACAGGAGTAAATGGCATCCATTTTCATAACCAATAAGTAGAAAGCAGATGAATGATATAGTACTACATTTGCATACTATAAGTCCAGACTACAATATCTCCCTATTAAAAAATATATATATAAACCAAGGGAACTATGAAAAACTGAACACTCTAAAGATGGTTCACAGAATTTTTTCTTCAGCATCTTTACTACTCTCTTTTGGTCATTATGGCGTTTTCATCAATGTCAGTTCAAACTTGTTCAAATTTATTCAAACTTCCATCCAAACATATATTCTCTTCTACTAAGTCTTCATGTCTCAAAAAAAAATAATAATAATAAAAGAGTGTGCTTGATAAATCTGAGGCCAGAAAAAACAAACCTTTCTTCCAAAATATTTTGATGACTTACTCCTTTGATATAAGACACCAGAATTCACAAGACCAAATCCATGACTTTGAAGAGGAATGAAAAGACTGAGGAAATTTAAGAAGGCCCAAATTTTATTCAGGCAACTTTATCATTTAAAATATGATGGCTTTATATAAGATGCTTACCATTTTAGTCCAACAAGCCTAAACAATGAATCTCAGTTCCTATTGTCCCACTGCACCACTTCTGGTTTGAAATAAAAAAGCAGGTTCCATCTATTTTAATATATCTTTCCAACAAATGACATTCATGTTTGAGTCAATAATGAAGGTATTTACTACATTTAAAAAATATTAGGCAATATGTTAAGAGGTAGATATTTTCATTGTCATATCTATTAGTTGAGCAGAAGCTGAAAATGGATTAAGTGCCACTGACAATATAATTGGTATCAAGAGAAGCCCTCTAATTATTGGGACTGCAATCACCCAGTGAAGATTGCTTTGATGGAAGCATCACTGGGAGAGTTTGATAGGGTTTGCTACATCAAATGATGATGCAAACTGTAGCATCATTTCCTTGTCGGCAGCAGTATTAAATAAAAGATTACATCTGGGAGAGCAGAGTACACTGGTTATCTGTCAAAATCAACTGATTTGTAAACTATTAGAATAAATTAGTGAAAAATTTGCATCATGGCTTGTGTTGCTTGCTAAGTCAGTATGTAATATATGCAATTAAATATACTTAGAAAGTAAAGTGGAATCAAAAATTTTTGGATTTACATATTACGTAAAAGTAGAATTTAAAATTTTCAGATTAACATATTTATATATTAATTTATATTATCATACTGATTATTAAATAACATTAATCACACCACTACATATATGCATAGAAAAGGTGAGAAACTATACACCAAAATGTTAAGACTGGTTATGTCTTGGTGTTGAAATAGATACAGATTCTGTGTATACATCAAGGAACATGTATTATCAGTGGTAACAGCAAAATTTATATAAGGTATATTTTCAAAATATAGCTTCTGTCTAGCCTATCCGTTTTTTTTTTTTTTTTCCAGTAGCAGAAAACTTAGATTCATGCTTTAATGTTAATTTAAACTTATTCTTAAATAGCTCTCAGGCCAGATGATAACTTTTCCTGAAGTGTCTGTAAACAGGTTCCTCAGCCCACTATATTGACCACCATCATTAATCTCATATTGGCCTGACATCTTGGTCTCACCTGCAATTCTAACACAAACAATTGAGCTGACTTTTCCCGAATACTCTTAATTGTCCTGTTTACTCCCTTTCCTTACCAATCTTTATTTCCCCCAAACCACCCACCCATACACCCCAATTAAGAAAACAAGGAAAATTTTAAAAAGATTTTATTTTAAGGATGCTTCTCACCTTGGTGAGCAGAATATTCTGCTATGTGATAGGCTGTGGAAGGACAAGGTTGCCGCTTTTGAAAGAGGGTCTTTTCAGAAGATTGCCATGAAAGGGGTGACCTTGAATTCTGTTTCATGACTGTTTGGTAGGATGTTCTCCTTTTTTTTCCGATTAGAATCATAAGATACTCAAATTGTCTGAATTGTCACCCCTATTTTCCCCAGGAAATTTTGATCTGACCTGAGAGGACAGGAGAATCAAAGTTATATCTCATCTCTCTACCCCAACTTGTGGAGTCTGGGGTTCTCCTCTTCATTTCTCTAAAGGTCTCTGCTTATTCCCAGTGGGGAAATCTTGAAATATCAACTGGTTTGGGATGCAACAAGAGAGCAGGTAATGAAAATTACTGACACACACAAAGCACTCACTATGTGCCAGGCACTGCTTCAAGTACTACGTAGTCTTTTACCCATTTAATCCTCACAACAAAGCCATGACGTGGCTCCTATCACTATTCCCACTTGGGTAACTTGCTTCAGGCCACATACTAGTACATGGCATGACTGGGATTCAACCCCAAGTAGTCTAGTCCCAGTCTTTAACCACTAAGCTATATTGAAGTGGGCCTGGGGAGGGGTCCGGTTCATACAGCAGAACTTAGATGCAACCTGAATCCACTGGGTAGTACTTTCATTGAGGGATTGGTCCCAGAAGCCTCCAAATAAGGGAATTACAATAAATCACAGCATTAACTCTCAGTTCATTGCTGTTTTCTGTGAACCAAAGTCTTACTCTCTTTTATCAATATTGAGAAATTCCTTAAGAATTCAGCAACGAAACTTTCCCTCACCTTTTCAGCATCTCTAAAATGGTGATATTAATAAAAACTTCCTTAGAGCTTTATAAAAATTTACTAAGATCTTAAATATAAAAAAAATATATAGCTTGGTGGCTGACATAAAATAGGTGTTTGTAAATGGCTATTTGTCAAACACAGCACAACTGAGTGTGATGATGGCACAAAGTGAGGTATCTAGGAGCTATAGAATGTGAAATACGGTGCTGGCCCTTAAGAAATTCACAGTCTCACAAATCTGAAGAAAGTCAGGCAAGGAACTAACCTTCTAAAACCTGGAGAAATAATTGTCAAATCGAATTAGAACTACAGAGCAGCTAACCTGAGCTCAGGCTACTAACCACACCCCCATATTATCTGTCTCTTCTGTATTGTTTATAGCCAAAGATTACATTATCCTATCGATTCTTCTTAGGTTACCATGACATTGAAGTGCCATTTTCAGTCTTCTCACATTGGCAGGTATCCCAACACACAGTTTTTAGAGCTTATACCTCTCTTATTAGTCTAGAGCCAATTTCAGATGAATTTCTTATGCCCAACAAACTGAATACATGTTAATTATGCTTAATTCACACTTATATAGAGAGACTCTCATAAAATTATCTACATATAATGATGATTATTATTAACAGCAATTATAAGTATTACATTCTTACAATTCCAAATGGTTTATATTTGTAAGTTCATTCACTTTACATATATCAGTGTAAATATATACGGATGGACATATTTTCTATTTCTTAGTTATCTTTTATTGTAAACCTTTTACAGATTCTTAATTTGTTTTTCTTCCCTTCAAGTGTGTTGCACATATCTGATGCTAGAATATTGAGTGAAAAAAAATCTTAATATGATTGATGATAAATAATTCCTGGTACCAGCAACTCAAGTTTGAAGAAAAAACCCCACTGTATCATTTGGGTTTTTATCAAATAAGGAATTTTGCTAGAGAATTAGGTGCTCATGTCATTGCTTCCAATGAAAATTTGCTTGCTTTCTCCAGGGCTTTTCTGTGAATTTTGCAGAATAGGGGGTTCCTACTTATTCCCCTTTGTAAAAGATGCTGTACTGATAGAGTTCCATGATGAATTTTCCCACTTCTAAGTTTCGAGTGATTTCTAACACTGTGATATGGAAAAGAAGAAAGCAAGTGAGGAGGAATTTTGAAAAAAGGTTATGGAAATAGCTGGGAGTCTTCCTGTGGAGCCATCCCAGAACTAGAGTTTTGAATAATGCATGTTCAATAAATCTAAGTGTCCCACTATGCCACATTTTAGAACAGGGAGAGAAAATAATAGCTACTGTCCACACTTATCACCAATAATAAATTGCAGGGCTCCTGTGTGTGGCAGCGATTAATGCAAAATGCAACCCAAAACACATAACTAAATAAATAGATAGTTTGACTTTCTTGGGGTTATCTTTCTTCCTCCTTCTTTCTCTCTCTTCTCTCTAAATAGAAAATACATTAAAAAAAAATCTCTGGAACACCTACCTTTTTCTCTCTGAGACAGACAAATAGGTTCTTTTTTCCCAGGCAAGGGCAGGTGAGTGTAAGTGTTTGAGTGTGTGTGTGTGTGTGTGTGTGAGATGGAGAGAGAGAGAGAGAGAGAGAGAGAGAGAGAGAGAGAGAGAGAGAGAGAGAGAGAGAGAGAGACGGAGACAGAGAACTCACTGGCAGGGAGTTGTGGTACTGCAGAATTCACTTTCGCTAATGGGGTATAAAGTGAGAGTGGCAATTGGCAGAGTCACTGCAGAGCTTCGGGAGTCAAACTCAGGAGCACAAGCAACTTTGTAGAGTATTTTAATTTGCAGAGGAACGTCATCTTTGAAAGCTTTCAGTTAGATCATAAAATATTTTAGGTAAAAAACAACCTCCAAAACCTTCAGAAATTAAAAACACATCGAAACTTACATCAAAATTAAATATGGGTCATGCATCTAAACAATGAAAACACTTTTAGAAGGTTAGAGTATTAAATTCCATCAGTGAGAATTGTTATCAATTTTTGTAGGACCCTCTGAATGCTGCTATGCCCCAGATGAATCCATCATTTATTGAGACCCTTCAATTTGCAGGCATTCTACCCCACAGTTTGTATGTTAGCTTATTTAATCCTCTCATCACCAGCCCTGTGATGGATATTCATATTATCTCTATTGTTCAAAGGAGGAAACAGGCTCAGAAAAGCTAAGTATTTTCTTTAAAGGCACACATCTGGGTAGTAGAGCTGGGGTTTGCATTTCTGCTCTGTTAAATACCAGGACATGCTCTTTCTAGTCTGCCATATATAGGGTTGTCACATAAAATACAGGACAGCCAGTTAAACTTGAATTTCAGATGAACAACAAGTAATTTTTAGCATAAGTTATGCCCCCAATATTGCATGAAGTATACTTACTTATGCCCCCCAAAATATCATTATTTATCTAAAATTAAAATTTAACTGGACATCCTCTATTTTTATTTGCTAAGCCTGGCAGCCCTTGCCATACATCTTTTCTGGATCCAGCTATCTATCTTTGAGAGGGAATAATGCAGTGAAAGGGAAAAGCCATTCTTCATGGAAGAGGGCAGGGTGAAATGAGGCATTTCTCCCACTCAGCACTGGCACATTCCTGTAAAGTGCTTTGTGATCTTCTGATGATTATCAGCGTTTGCAGGATAATGTCTGCCCGCAGATGAGGTGAGTAGCCTCATCAAGGGCAGCAAAAGTTGTGGAGGTTACACCATTAATTGGGGGACAACTGAACTGACAGAGTAACTGGATCTCAAACCTGACACTCAGTGGAAAGAACTGGATGGTCTCTAAACTCCAACATTTTCTGATCTTCTCTACTGTACATATAATCAGTCAAGGAAGAAACCTGTACCCAAAGATTTGCTTGTTTCCTGCTTATCCTGCTTCTTCAGGGTATAGATGATTGTTTCAGCTCTCTATCCATGGGAAAAAAAAAAAAAAGAATCATCCCTTTCCTTCTGGAACTGTATTTCCAACATCAACACTCCTGAGTATTTGAGTGCAACTTGGCTACATGACAGAGACCACAGTACTGCCCCTGCCGACTGCTCCTGCCCCAGTGCCATTGCTCATCTTGGCCCACTATGGCCCGCATGGCCCATTTGTCCCAGTTTCCTTCTCCTCTCTGAATTCCACCAGTCCGAACCTATTTGTCTTCTGCCTCACTTGCCTAGCCTTCAGCTGTTTTGCTCTCTGCTATGGAACTGATAAAAGTAATGTGAGATAATGTGTTAATGACCATCAAAGGCATTATCCCTTCCAGAGAGCATGTGCTGCCTTAAATGCTGTAACACCAAGGCATAAGTAGGCTGATAGAGGAAATATTTCACATCATGTAGAGTTTTCTTACCACCTCTGTATTGCATCAAATTCATGATGCTCTACCCCACCTCATCACATGCAATTGATCAACTAGAGTATCTATTTCCTCACTCCATCACACTGGCCAATTTATTTAAGTGTGGTATATTAGGAAAACCAAATTTTTTCACTCATTTTTAATTGAAGTGTAGTTGATTGAATGGAAGTAGCCATATCTATTGCACAGAAGCCTTGTTTAGTAAAATGAGAAATCATTAACAAAAATGACTGCCAGGAAAGTCAATCCATGACTCTTTTCACTCTCTCCTTGACCCCACTCTTACATATTTTAAAAGAATAAACTCAGGTTTATTGCTCTATAAACCTTTCCTTATCTCTAACAACTTCCCTCATTTATATCCCCATTGTACCCCATATGTTTTTTCATCACAGCACTATGATTAAAATTACAAACTAGGGGGCTAAATTGCCTAGGTGCAAATCCTGACTCTATCATTTAATAGCTGTGTCACTTTGGAAAAGTTAGTTTAATCTCTCTGTGTGCTTTTTATCTGTGAAATGGAATAATATTGCTGTCTTCCTCATAGGGCCACTCTGAGGATTAAATGAATATATGTAAGGACAGGGCTCAGCACACAGCAAGCATGGCATATGAGGGATCTTCTAAAAGTTCATGAAGTAATTTGTATTACATTTTGCTGTGGATTTGATATCCCCACAAAACTTAATCCCCACTGTGACAGTCTAAAGAGTGTGGGAAATCCTATGGAAATCGAAAGGTGGGGCCTTGAAGAGGCAATTAGATAGTAGGGCCAGGCCATAGTGAAGGGATTAATAATGGGGGTTGGGGTGTAGTTCTGAGCTTTAAAAGGACAGCACATGAGAGTCTCTCTTTGTCTCTGCTCTGCCATTTTCTGCAATGTGAGACCCTTGCATTGCTGTAAAGCATCCATCGAAGAGTCACCTCACTACATGTGTTCCCTGGACTATGGACTTCCCAGCCTCTAAAACTGTAAGGAATAAATTTTGCTTTCTTTATAAATTACCCAGTTCCAGATATTTTGCTATAAGTGACAGAAAAGGACTAATACAGAAAATTGGTAGCAGACAAATGGAGTGTTGTTTATGACAAATACTTGAAAATGTGCAAATGGCTTTGGAACTGGCTGTTGGGCAAAGGTTGGAAGAGTGTTTGGAGGTCTGAGAAGACAAGAAAACCAAGAGAAAGTGTGGAATTTTTTTGAGACTGGTTAAATAGTGGTGAGGAGAATACTGATAGAAATATGGACTGTAAGGACCATTCTAAGGAGGTCTCAGGTGTGAAAGAGAAGGGACTTGCTGGAAACTGGGGCAAAGATAACCATTGCTATGAACTGGCAAGGAACCTGGCTGCATTCTGTTCATGCCCAAAAGTATTATGGAATGTGGAACTTAAAGGTGCTGACACAGGTATTTGGCAGAAGATATTTCTAAGCAGCAAAACATTCAGGAAGCTGCATGGATACTTGTATCAGCCTATGCTGAGTTATGGTGGCAAGGGCATAACATAAAACCAGAATTTAAAAGGGAAGCAGAGCATAAAGATTTAGAAAATTTGCAGTCTGGCCATGTGGTAGAGAAACAGAGAGCATGCAATGGTGCAGTCCAATGACGATTTGCTAAGGAGGTTAAATGAAAAGGATTATCAAGAGAAGGGAAAAAAGATCTTGGAGGCTGTATTAGTCTGTTTCTGTTGCTTATAACAAAATACATAGAACTGGGTATTTTATAAAGACAATGAAATTTATTGCTTACAGTTTCAGAGGCTAGGAAGTGCAAAGTCCAGGGAACACATCTGCTAAAGACTTTCTTTGGTGGTGACTTCAGTGATGGCAGGGTATCACATTGCAAAAATGGTGGGGCAGAGAGAGCAAGAAGCCATTCCTCGCCCATTCTCCTTTTAAAGCCCTCAGAACCAAGCTGCTGACCACCAGTATTAATCCATTCACTACAGCATGGTCCTACAATCTAATCATCTTTTCAAGGCCCCACCTTTCAATCACCATAATAGGATTTCCCACCCTCTTTTACACTGTCACAGTGGGGACTAAGTTTTGGAGGGACCTTCTTCCCAAAGCAGAGGCATTTCAGAGATCTTGGAGGCTGCATCTCCCATTATATGCTCAGAGGCCTAGAGGAACTGAATGGTCTTGGGGAATGAGCCCGAGACACCCTCCACAGGCTCACTGCTCAGGGACAACTTGGTATGCTGGTCCCTGCACCAGCACCCCAGCTGTTTTGGCTGCTCCAGCTATGGCTAAATTGGCCTCAGGTGTGGCTGGACCTGCAGCTTTGTAAGGTACAAGCCAGAAGCTTTGCCGGCATCCCCAGGTTTTGGGTCTGCAGGCTCACAGAATGTGGAGGCTTGGGAGCCTTTACCCTGATTTCAAAGGATGTTTGGAAAAGGCTGGGGGCCCAGGAAGAGATCTGTCACAGGGGTGAAGTCACCACAGACAGCCTTCACAAGAGCAATGCTGAGAGGAAGTGTGGGGTTAGAGTTGCAGCAGAAAAACCCCATCAACACTATGCCTTGTGGTGCCGTGGGAGCGGGACTGCCATTGAGACCCCACGATTGTGGAGCTCAGCCTGCAAGAGTTAAAGCATGGCTGGAGACCAGGGAAGTCATGGAAGTGGAACTGATTAAGGACTTGGAGACCCAACAAATACCAGTGTGCAGAAGATGTTAAACATAGTCAAGGTAAGAGATTCGCCAGCTTTGAGATTTAATGCCCACCTTCATGGATTTTGGACTTTTGGGGATCTGTTACACCTTTCTTTTGGCCCATTTCTCCCTTTCTGAGTGAAAATATGTACACTCTGCTTACCCCACCACTGTATCTTGGCAGTAGATAATTTGTTTTGATTTTGCACATGGGAATTTGAACTTTGGACTTTTGAGTTGAAACAAGTCAATATTTGGTGGATGAAATGAATGTATTTGTATGTGAAAAGGACTTGAGTTTTGGGAACCAGTGGCAAAATGCTGTGGATTGATGCCCCCCCCCCAAAAAAAATCTTAGTGCCTACTGTGACAGCATAAAAAGTGTGGGAAATCCTATTATGGTTATTGAAATGTAGAGCCTTGAAGAGGTGATGAGATCGCAGGACCTTACCATAGTGAATAGATTAATAATGGTGGTCAGGCACGTGGTTCTGAGGGCTTCAAAAAGAGGGCATGTGAGAGTCTCTCTCTCTCTCTGCTCTGCCATTTTCTGCCATGTGAGACCCCTGCATTGCTGTAAAGCCACCACCAAAGAGTTACCTCACCACATGTGTTCCCCGGATTGTGGACTTCCCAGCCTCTGAAACTGTAAGCAATAAATTTCATTTTCTTTATAAGTTACCCAGTACCAAGTGTTTTGTTATAAGCAACAGAAAAGGACTACTATACCTTTTAATTCCATTTTTCCAAGAACTTTTTTTTTTATGCTTCCAAGAACTTTTTGAAGTACTGTCATATGTAGGGTCCAAGGGAAATCTTCCTTGTCACCACTGAAACTTCACGAAAAAAAATCACTGACAAATTCAGATAAATATGAAGAAAGGGCATAACAAATTTGATCTTAAAATGCATTGCTCCAGGGAATTGCAGAATGATTGTCCAATACCCCAATGGGGTACAGATGCTTATGTGCCCCTCTTCATAGGGAAGGGGAAATGGGGGTGTAGGAGTAAATAATTTTGAGGGGACTCAATGGGCCTGGAGAACATGCAATGGCCTGGGACAAAGTCTGTTTGGCTCACAGAGCACAGAATGACTGGTAAATGATTCTCTTCAAAATACTTAATGGGACCAAAATAGAAGACAATGGTCAGGGACAAACATCCATCCAGGTGGGTTGACAGACTTCAGTCTTTCTTTCTGTGATATGAGTTAAGTTAATTAAAACTCAGGGAAAGGATCAGAAGTAATTGTTGTCTTCTTGGCAGGTTCAGACTTCAGTTTGATACGGGAAGAGCTTCATCCTGTGCTTTGCAGAGTGACAGAGGATTGAGGGACAGGAGGGGAGAGGAGGTCCGAGACCTGGAGGCCACTCTTTTATTCCAGCACGTCAAAGCACCATACGTCTGGGGTAAGAGCCTTCGAATCCCAAAACGTGCATACTTACTGTGCATACTTACTGTTGTTACTTATTTCATATGTGTGTGTGTGCACATCTACCTTCCAAGACTATGAGCTTCTGGAGGACAGAAAATGTGTGTTATTTATGTGTGTGTTTGTAGTATTCAGTGCCCTGATCACAGTAGGCACCCAATAGATAATTGTGGAAATGATACACACCCACAGACAGCTCTATAAACAAAGGTGAAAATCACCTTGAGTCCCTGCTCTGAGGTTAGAAATGTCAAGTAACTGTCAACAGAACTCATAAAAGTGTATTTTTTTTTTCTGTGAAAGTGTTCAGGGTCTACAGAAGAACCACATTTTTCCTCCAAACTCTAAGACTGGAAGATGGTTGTTTGGCTGATTGATTTGCTTATTTATCTATGTTTATGTAGTGTCTGGTCTGAAATGGCTGATCTTGATTGTGAGCCATTTTGCTTCTATATAGAAAATCCTTTTCTAATCAAGAATTGTTTTTCTTTGTTATTATCATTCATTCTCAGTCAAACCCTCACCTATTCAAAGAAAAACATTTTCTTTCTTTTTTTTTTTTGTCTTTTTCATGACCGTCACTCAGCCAGTGAGTGAGTGAGTGCACCGGCCATTCCTATATAGGATCTGAACCCATGGCGGGAGTGTCACCGCGCTCCCAGCGCCGCACTCTCCCGAGTGTGCCACGGGCTCGGCCCCAAAGAAAAACATTTTGAACCACCTGTATGCACGTGTGTATATATGTAGGTGTAAATATAGATGCTTGAATCTTTTATTAAAAAGCGTTTTTTTTTACTGTAAATATTGAGGAGAAAATGACTCAGAGAAAGGCTTATTTATATATAAAATCCCAAAACGAAGTCCCAAGAATACCTACCTGAAGTATAATTAAAAAGTAGGTCACATCTGTTTTCCCTGCTCTCTTGCAGCCACGCTTTGTACCATGGGCACCCAATGGCTTCATGGTTTCCTTCTCTTTCCCTGACTCTTTTGCCTGTCAGCTAAGTCAGCATCCACAGAAGCAGTCCAAGATCATTATCTTTTTTGCTCACTCTTTGGGACCTTCTTTTTATCAGAAATCTAATCCACTATTATGAACTATGTGCTTATGTTTATATTTATGTGTTCATGGCTGGCACTAATTTAGCCTTCTTAGATAAGGAACACACTGAAGTTTACATAACATCCTATCACATGTCTATCACAAAATGTCAATAGAACTTCACCTTGAGGTGGGATGAAAAGGAAGGGTAAGAAAAGAGATAAAAGACTTCTTAAGTTTCCTTAAATTTCAGCAAATCACTTTAAATTCAACAAATATATTTGTGTTGTATGATGGGAATACAAAGATGGGTCACAGCTCTCCAGGAGTTGGGCACCTAGTGGGAGGCTACAGTCTTGACCTGGTCTACTCAGGAAGTCATTACACTCTAACCCAGAGAGGATGACACCATATAGATATCTATAGCCCAAGAATTCATACTCATAACTAAGCATTCTACTGTACCCATTACTCTCAATATTGGGGGTGGGGTGTAGGGCAGAGGGCAAGGAGAAATGTTGGGCAAGATGCTTACAATGGGAAATCATAGAGTATTTCTTTTGAAGAAATACTCTAGATCAAGTGTGATCTAACTTCATGGTCAGAAAATGGAATGAAATATAGTTTAACTCTACCTTCCATGGTCAGAAAATGGAATGAAATATAGTTCGGGTACTTATATAACACCTCTAGGAAGGCACCCTATGGATTTATGATAAAGATCTAATTTGCCTGACCAGTCTGGTATTGCCATTCACACCCATCGGAGCCTGTCCTGACCCCAGGACACCCCTCTTTGTAGGACTAAGTGATACACACTGTCACGTTGGTCACCACTATGAAGAAAGATTTTGATCTCTTCTAAAACACAAGCTAAACATTATACTGCCCTTTTTTTTTTTTTTTTTTTACTGTGACTAAAAATGAAGAACTAATTCACTCTTTGGGGTTTTTGTAGGCTTGGGGATTTTGGTGAAATGAAATGCAGGAAATAACAAGTCTCTCTTATTATTAGAGGGTAGTAATACTTTATTTACTCCCCCAAACAAACAAACAAACAGCAGGGGGTGAGCAAACACATAAATTTTCAAAACCTAACAATGAGAAAGGAATAAAAAGAGAAAAAAATTCAATATAAAAGGGAAACCAAATAACTGAGCCTGTTGGCATATTTCTCAGTGAGCTGACTGTAGATAATTATGCTGGGTCCTGAACACATTTTATACTCCTGATTTAATCTCAGTCCAAGCAAACACTTTTATTTATCATGATTACAGGAACCTAGTATTCCTTATCCCTTCCCTTGGGAAGCACAGGAGAAAAATTCCAATAGTCTTTTTAATACTCAGATGCTTTGAGCCATTTCCAGGTAAGGGAGCAAACAATCCAGGAGTTAGCAATGGGATTTTCATCTTTTCAGCAAGAACCCATTCTTCTTTTTTGGTTCATGTACTCTAATCAGAGACACCACTCAATAGTGCATAGTGTGTGGAGAAGGGGACAGAAGATGGAAGGAGTATGAATGTGGGCACTTTAAAAAAAAAAATTTTGCCCAAGAGAAATATAAAGTCATTTGTCAGACCAGCAATTTTGCACTGTCATATGCTATTACTGCCAAGAAACATGCACACAGACACACATATGCACACAGACACGTGAAATACTCCATAGTGATGCATGTAAAGTACAAGAAGAGGCTGAGCGACTGTGGCTAATCACAAGCATCTGCCAGCATGACATTTGCACTTATACAAGCACATTTCTAGCATTACATTAATATAGCAAGAGTGAAGAGGGTGGTAGAAACTTAGAAGCAAGATAGAGCAAGAGAGAGAGAAACAGAAAAAGAGAGACTTGAAAATTTATGCTGTGCATACATGTATATGTGTCTATAGTCTTCAAAAGTTTCTAGTACAAACCGTACTTGTGAGCAGGGCGGTTTTTGGTGCCAACTGTCCTGGGGAAATATTTGCCCCTATTTTTCATTTACAAGATGTAGACCTATGTAGATGCCATCAGTGCTACTAGTAATATAAGATTAGTAGGTAATCTACGTGACACATTTGTTGCTCTACTAAAAATCTTTATTTTTTTATATTTACTCAGAAAAGTCTCCTCTGATGTCCTAATATTTTCACTCTAAATAGGGTAGTGAAAGGTGGAGAGATGTGTCACTTGTGGGCTACATACTACTATCTATAGTCATCAGAAAATTTAATTAGCCTTTACATAAACAGTCCAATTTATTAAACAGTAGTGGGAAATTAGCAAAGTTAATCAGAATCCAGAGCTCTTAAATATTATCCTTTATTAATTCCTTCAATTAAAAAAAAATGTTATGTAGAGAATTTGTTTTTTTAGAAAAAGCCTCTAGTGGTGGGAGAGATGACTTGCACCTGATGACAGGCAGTGTTTACACTTCTAAGTTCCTTATTTTTTATGTTTGAGAATAAATCCAAAATTAGACAACAGTTCCAGTCCTGGATATCATTTGTGGCCTCTTTTCTGGACAAGTGAGATGCACTTGCAGAACTATCATCCTGTACATTAGTGAAAATGAGATCATTCAGGGCAGAAACAAGGAGGGAGTGGGCAGTAGTGCACTGCTTTGGTCAATAGTCCCTGGAACTGGCCCACTCTGGGGCCTCATCCTCTTATGTAATGTGACTTTCTTTCTTGATCATCAGATTATACCCTGAAATAAAGTCTGTAAACTCTAAATACAGGCTTAAAACTTTTATAATGCTCTATAGCTGGCAATAGAGCTTCATACAGAGTAGCTAAAATTTTTTTTTAATTCAATAATTTGAATTTAGGCACAACTGCTATGTGTTTTAAGAGGATTATTGAGTTTTTTATTTAGGGTTCTTTGAACTTCAGAGCCTTGTGCAATGGTTTTTAGTATATTCATAGATATGTGTGACCACCACCTCAGTCAATTTTAGAACATTCATCACCACACAAAAAAATACCATACATTTCAACTACACCATGTCCCCTTTTCCTGCCTTCAGCTCTTGATCAAGGACTAATCTACTTTGTGTCTCTATAGATATAGTGGATTGAATTATCCTCCCTCCCCCCCAATTCACTGAATCTTGAATTGTGTCCTCCAAATTTTATGTATTAGAAACTTAGTCCCCACCGTGACTGTTGAGAGGGTGGGAAACCCTATTATGGTAATTGGAAGGTGGAGCCTTGAAGAGGTGATTGGATTGTAGGACTGTGCAGTAGCAAATGGATTAAAAATGGTGGTCAGGGTGGTTCTGAGGGCATTAAAAGAAGAGGAGAGTGTGTCTTTTTCTCTCTTGCTCTCTCTCCTCTGCCATTTTTGCAATGTGATACCCTGCTGTCACTGAAGTCACCACCAAGACCCTCACCAGATGTGTTCCCTGGACTTTGGACTTCCTAGCCTCAGAAACTGTAAGCAATACATTTTGTTTTCTTTATTTTGTTTTCAAAATACACCTGGTTCCATGTATTTTGTTATAAGTAATAGAAATGTACTAATACAATACATTTGCCTATCCTGGATATTCCATATGAATGGAATAAAAAAAAATGTCTTTGGGGACTGGCTTCTTTCACTTAGGATGATGTTTTCAAGGTTCATCCATGATGTGACATGTATGAATCAGTACTTTATTTCTTTTTGTGGTCAAATAATATTCCATTATACGCATTTACTACGTTTTGTTTATCTGTTCATCCATTGATGGATATTTGAGTTTTTCCACCTTTTTAAAATTGTACATAATGCTTCTATAAATATTTATGTACAAGTTTTTGTTTTAGTATATGTTTTCAGTTATTTTGAGTATTTACCTAAGAGTGGAATTATTAACTCATGTGTAATTTTATAACTTTCTGAAGAATCATCAAACTGGTTTCTGCATTGGCTGTATCATTGTACATTTTTCATCATAAGCTCCATTTTGATTCTAGAAAATTAGGCTTTATTCATATTAATGCATGCAGATAAAAATGATGGCTTTTCCCCTTTCCCATCCAGGCATGGTGTCTTCTTTGGCCGGGTCAAATTTTATATTTACATTTAATGGTTAACTTATGGGTTTGGGAACTCAGGGGAAGGTTTAGGTCTTGCAGGCTATGTAATGGAATGAAATGGAAAATAGACCTAGAGTAGTAATGAATGGGGCATAAAGTGATCATACCAAAGTAATTTACCACTGCTATACCTTGAAATGGTCCAGAAATTGAATTTAAAAAAATGAAATGGTAGAAAACATTGCTTATAGGGATATGGTGGTGGGGAGCTTAAACAGAGTATCATGATTTACTAAACAATATTAACTTACAACAAGTGAAAAGAACAGGTATGAACCGATGTCAGTTTCTGTTACAAATGGCAAAAATGTCTACCCACAAGTGCTGATTCATGCATTGATTTGAATGTTTAACACCTAAACAATGAATATAGTGTATTAGGACTTCTTGTATTACTGGAAATCAGAGTATTTCAATATTAATTTTTTTCATCCATCTATGTATGCATCTACATTGCCCCTATCTCACCCCTGGCATTTTGCTAGGTGATTTGGGAATGTAAGAGAAATAAAAATGCTGAGGAGTGTTTAGTTTAGATGGTACTCAGGGGATATTCTTACCTAATAATCCAAGAGAGAAAATAATTAACTGACAGAATGAATGATAAAGGCATGAGTTATGGGATTCCTCTGTGAAATTCTGGTAGAGCAGTTGTATTAGTCTATTTTTGTTGCTTATAACAAAATACCTGAAACTGGGGGATTTACAAAGACAATGGAATTTATTGCTTACAGATTTTGACACTGAGAAGTCCAAAGTCCATCTGGTGGTGGTGACAGTGACCCAGGGGTCTCACATTGCAAGATGGTGGAAGCAGAGAGAGCAGAGCTGGAGCAGGAGACAGACTCTCCTCTTTTAAAGCTCTCAGAACCATGCCCTGACCTCCATTTCTAATCCATTCACTACTGCATGGTCCTACCACCCAAGCGTCTCTTCAAGGCTCCACCTTCCAATTACCATAATAGTATTTCCCACCATTTTAACAGTCACAGTGGGAGCTAAGTTTCTAATAAATAAAACTTGGAGGACACAATTCAAGCTTCAATGAGTTTTGGGAGTAAATAATTCAATCCACTGCAGCAGTCTTCATGGAAGACAAAGAAAAGGCAGAGGGGCTTATGTTTAATTTTATAGGTGAAGGGAGAAGGACAGGGGATCCAGACCCTGGCATACCAGGAGCAGAGTTCAAAAAGGCAGGGGGTAAGGATGGAGTGTTACTGTCCTTAACACTCTCTCCAGAAAGAAGGATTGATGGAAAATAACCTAATGAAAGATTAGAAAAACAGGTTGCAGTCAGATAACTTTGGGCCTTAAATGTCAGGTTAAAACATTCTACGAAAAGAAGGGATCTCCTAAAATGTTTTAAGAGAGGGTGAATTATCATCAAAATAGTGTTTTAGAAATGTCATTGAACTGTGGGGAACAAGATAGACTGAAAGCCACATAGACAAGAAGGAGACAGGTGCTTGGAGGCCATGGCAGTGATTCAGGACTCTGGTAGTGAGCACCTGCTTTATGGAGATAGAAGTGAAAAGGATGGAATAGGCAGAGAAATAGCAGTAGTTAATTGATGGATTAGATAAAGTAGGTGGAAAAAAGGTAAAGTTAAAATCACTCAAATTTCAATAATTATTAATAAGAGCAGTATTTTGCTCATTTTGAAATTGCTGCAGACGAGGAGAAAATTGATCGCAAATCACCAGAGACAAAACTACAAAAGTGTTTCACGAACTAATGATATAAAAAATGTATTTTAAAAAGCATCTCTCTGCTATTTATATCTGAAATGTATAAGCTCAAAAACCCAAAGGAGAAAGAATAGGGTGCAAATACATTCCAGATTAAATTTTCATACAAAAAAGCTGATTTTCTCTTTAAATCCTGAACACATAAAACACGTGTATATTTCCCTAAGACAGAAGGCAAATAATGGCTTTAATGTCCTGAAATTCTCAGACAAATCACATAACATTTCTCCATAGTTCTGCTTAGAATACTGTCAACATTCCTCAAAAATTCTTTGGGGTGGATTTTTTTTTTTTCCTTTTCAAATCTTTTTTTATATTTTTTTCAGAAAATATTAAGACACTTCTAAGAAACTGAAAATTTTCCAGAGTGGTAAAAGAATTTCTTAGACCATTCTGCCTTTACACATTGGCAGTGAGATTTAGTGAAGTATAAAAGCCCTGTGCTCAAATCCACTCCAGTTGCAAAGATAATGAAAGGATTGTGGATAAGAAGAAAGAGTCAGCACCAGTTTTAAAAAATTAACATTTAAATTTTTAAAAAATTAGTTTTTTGAGGAACATTCACCACCTTCCCTATGTTCTTACATATATGCTTCCTATGTATTTAGCCACATTCATTTTTTGATATGCCAAGAGAAAGGGTGATAGGTGGATTTCAAGAAGAGAGAAAGAGCAGAATTTAGAGATGTTTTCGAAAGCCACCCAGTGGGGAATGGAATTTTAGTCAGTGCCCAGCTAAAGATGAAACAGGTACAATCTCAGCTTCATTGGAATTCCTGACAGGGGATGAAATGATGCACTTTTCTCTTTAACAGCACCCCAGGAGAATATTTTATTTGCCCCTCCCATAAAGGATAGTAATGCCTTACATTGATACATTGAATATTCCTGCTACAGAATCAATGAATCCTTACCACTGGCATAGTAGTAGTGATCACTTGAATAATTTGAATTAAGTTTTATAATCCAAGTGTCACTTAATGGTTTGAATGTAATTATAAAATATCAAAGTTTCATTCTTTTTTTTTTGTTCTGACTTCAAATTAATAAAGAATGTAAAATCTGCTCCCTCAATGAGTAAAGTCAAATTTTCTAATTTATGTACTTTGAATATTGAAGGGATTAAATATTTTTACTACTTTCTATACTTTTTATTTAAAAATAAACTTTAATAAATTTAGAAACTAACACTGAATAGTGTCGCCAACCAAGCTTTTGCTCTAAGCTCATGTCAAATTTATCTGCTAAATTAACTTCTATTTAGTATTAACCTACCTTTCTTTCCCATTCTGTCAGACACCTCTAAAGTAATTTGAAAAATTCACATTCTTTTACAGAATATGCAATTGCAAAGTTTTTTCTTAAAGAGTGTTTTAGCTCTGTTATGAAAATCTAAAATTGCATGGTATATGCCTGTTGTTGCTTCAGGACCATGGACAGAGATGTGAAGTGGCATTCCTGGGTGTTCTGGATGGTGAGAATCACAGAAATATTTCCACTCTGGTGAGGATTTGGCATAGTACCAAAATGAGGCAAGTAGGGCTCCTGATTTTTCCTTGTTCCTAAATTCTCTGCAACCAAATAAGTAAATACTGTATGAAACCCTCAAAAAGAGCCAGGCCATGTAAGAACTCTGTTATTTGTTTTGGTTCATAAAGGGAATACAAACACACAATAAGTATGAACTCAGAGGAATTTATTAAGATTTTTATGTACTTCTTTCTGGATTGGAAAGTGCAGTTCATGTTGAATCTAATGGGCCACCCAAGTCCCACAATGAAAGAACCTCTCCTTCTACAATGCCATCTATCATGAAGGTAGTCTATCTTCAGGATGGCCTTTCGCATGGGGCATCTCTGGAAGATTAATTCCAGCTCAAAGATATCCGATACTTTCAGCCATTTGGGAGCTTTCAAGATCACTCTAGATATTGCTAGATATTGGGGAAAGCTGGAACCTTACCCTTAATAAGTTCTTGTGGAAGAATTTATTTTTTTACTTCCGTGAAATGGAAATTGTCTCTGGTGAGCTTTAAAGTGAGGTAGCATCAGTCTTAAGAAAATGAGAATGAAAAATATAGGCACAAGTTCTGTTTCAGAATTTCAACAGTGATTGTCATATATAATTAAGGTTATGTAGAAAAGGACAGATGAGAAAAACTTAGTGTTTATTTCTTTTTTAAATCATTGAACTGCTTTGGATTCTTTCAACATGGGCACTGTATTAACATAAATAAAAGGTATTACTGCATTATTGCTTTTAAAGGTGGTTTTAATATTTTTATGTCATTGAGAAATTTTAGTTAGAAATCTTGGCTTATTCTATTTATAAGTGATTGAGGAAGGGATAAGTGCAAATTAAGTATTAATTTACTAGAACTATTTTTTCTATTTTTCTTCCTCATCCTTACTTATTTCTTTTCTTTTTGTCTTCTGCCAAGTGAAAGGGCTCTCTGTTTCAGTGCCAAGAGGAGCCTAGTGATGATTAATTGATTGGACTGTCAAACTGAGACAGTATGTGTATGATCAGGTGAATAGCAGGAGGGGCTCAGGCCATTCCTTTAATTGGGGAAGCCTTGTCTGGAGGTCCTTTGTAATAAAGGATAGCAGGGTTGAATGAAGGAGAATAGAGAAATCACTACAAAAATGAATGTGCCCACAAAGAAGTTCATTATCAAGGAATGTTTTAAGCTTCCCAAATATGGCCTAATTCTTCTCTATGTGGCCATAAATTTCCTATACCTTTTGAGGGTGACTTTTTAGCTTTTATTAGGAAATTTATAATGTTTCAGCAGCCACTCTGACACTGCCCATTGAATCTTCTCTCTGCTTCAGCTTACCTGTAACTTTGGAAGAGTTATTAAATTGGCTTTATCATGATTTTTCTGAAAATGGAAATGAAACCTGTTACAGAGGAACACTATGAAGAAACACACAACTAACAAACAATCTGTTGTAAAAATAATATAGTATACAGTCATACTAAGCAGAGACTCTATAAGATTTTATTATCACATTAGTTGGAGGAAGAGCTTCATAACAGATATAGACTATTGTGGTCAATCTGGTCTCCACAATACATCAGGCTTGGAGTTGTTCAACTTTCTTGTTCTAATAAACATTTAAAATGATAGAAGATACAAAGACTTTGCTCTGTTTTAGTTGGGTTTCCAATCCCTTGAACTTATTGATTATAAGATTGTTTATAAAATCATGTTACAATATTGAATTTTCTTCCCTTAAAATAGCCTTGTTATTGAAAGTTGAAATGCCAGTTCTTTTTCTACTGACATGCTGAAACTCTTGGCCTTTTCCGAAGCCCCATTTTATTTCTTCACTTTTTAGGGGCCAGGATAGGGAAAGGGAAAAATGCAAATAAATCTTATGTCTAATATTTTCTAAAACTATGGTCATGATTCAGCAGTCTTAACAACTTTAAGAGGGGCATTCAGTGCTGGGTATCTTGGGAGAGGTTTCAAACATTTAATTATATTTGGAACTAAGTCTAGTTGCATGTGTCTGTGTTCATAGAGCATTGTGTTCATCATGGTTATACAACGAGAAGAGTGATGTTGCTTGAATGTAAACTTTTCTTTTAAAATATTGAGGAGCCATGAACCTAAAACCTTATCAAATACTTAATCACTGAAAATTCAAAACAGAAGACATCCACTTCTTGTAATTAATTTTATTAAAAAGATAGTTCATCATTATTTTATTGCACCTTTAACTCACTGTATCAAATTTATTGTTTCTGTAATCAAGAAACTGCCTTTTTAAAAGTACAAATGATACATGATGATAAATTGGTATACAGTGAGAAAACAAAGGAGTTCTATAAGTCTGTGAATGTCAAGTAAGAACATTTCTATGAGCACCTCTGTGTGAGTATTTTTTAACAAAGTTCTATGGATGTAGTCCTCAAGAATGTTGCAAAGTTAAACTACTAAAATAATGCTTATATTATTACACTGCTTCCACTAATGAACCTGGATTTTATGTATTCTAGTGATGATGGTAGTTAACATTTATTTAGCAGTTACTTACCCTAAGCATTTAAGCTGGAGATATTTAAGCTTCATAGCAGCCCTCAGCAGTAGATTTTATTTTCCACAGAAGGAAACTGAGGTTAAGAAAAGATACTTTAATTTCCTCAAGCCACGTCATAAGTAGCTGAACTAGATTTAGAAACCAAATCCATCTGATCCTAAAGCTCATTCTGTACCACCGCCCCTACCCCCATTCCCCAGACGTTCTTCCTGTTCTGCTCTCTATGACTTGTATCTTTAAGCCATTATTTTTCTGTAAGCAGACACGTTTGAAGATTTTTCTGATTCAAGCCATTCCAAGTCTTTGCATAGGTAGTAGAATTTACTAAAGAGTTCTGCATGTCCGTTCCAGGAGGCATGCTTCATTTTAAGGAACTTTGCTTTATAAGTTTTCATTTTCTTTTCTAATTTGTTAGAGTTTTTCTTATCAATACTGAATATATGCTCTTGGTACTGTATTTGATTCCCCATTCAATAACTCTACAACATTTTTATAAATGGCCTGAAAAATTTATAAAATCAATAAACAAACAAAAACAAAACAAAAACTATGGACAGTTAATGTGTACTAGAAACTAGGCTGGAGACTTGGGGTAGAGAACTTATTAAAGGCCAGTTCATAAGTAACTAAGCCGAAAGAAAACAGGCACATAAACAAATCAATTATAACTCTGACAATAAATACAAAGGTAGAAACATGGGTAAGTTGGAGAAGTAGCTTTGAGAACTGATTTATTTTTGAGGGGCAGAATAGAGGTGGAGGAACAAAGAATTAGAAAATGACACTTGAGTCGAGTTTTGAAATATGAGTAAGAATTTTCCTGTTAGGTGAAGTGGAGGCTTAAGATGGTTATGGGAGGAGGAGGGGATTCTGGGCTGAGGGCAAATATATCATGTGTGATCCAGCGATTCCGGGCATAAATTCGAATTATAATTTCACAAGGATAACTCTAAAAAACACCTCACTCCAAAGCCATCATCCCCAAAATGCCACTGTCGCTTTATACACATCCTTCCTGTCAAGAGCTCAGAATACTGCAGTGGCAATTTAAACACTACTTACACTTATTTAACTGTACTATACATTTTTTGTTATTTTTACAGACTATCATTCCTGGATCTGTTTATATTAACAGGATTGATCACTAATATCATCCTACAGAAAAATGGGCAAGAGGTACTGTTAATGCCAATATTTATAGTATTTATTCATAGGAAAATCCCCAAATAAAGTCTGATTATCTTATCCATCAAAGGTTAAAACAAAGTTGAAAACTGCCCCACTGGACTATAATGCTTGAGGACAAAGTGTAATAGCAAATACATTTTAGGAGTTATTGTACATGAGGGTTTTTTTTTTTCCCCCTAATAAATGTTTATGTGCATTAATTCAATTTCATCTTCACATCTCTTTGAGCTGGGCATTGCTGTGATTTCCATATTACCAATGCAGGAACTGAGGCACAGAAAGATTTGGTAACTCAGCCAAGTCACCAGCTTAAAGGAGCAGAGTTCAGACTCAGACTCAAACAGCTTGGCTCCAGAGTCCATGCACCTAACTGCTGACCGGGTTAGGTTGTTCACTGAGCAGAGAAGATAGCCTTGCTTTCCTTAAGGTTATTCAGCAAATTATTACTTAGTACCTACTACTTTTTCAGCTAAACTTTTTCAGTGTTGTGTACTATAAAGACACAGACCTAGAAGTCAGTGTTCCTGCCTTAAATGAGCTTATAACTTTTCTTTAAAGATAATGTTAAATGCAATTGGAAAGTACAGCAAGATTAATGACTGAAGCAGTGGCAAAAAAAGTGCTAAGCCTTTCTGGTAATAATAGAAATATCACAAAATAATAATTAGTTATATCATTGCTATTTTAGTATTTCAATACAATTTTGATTATCTAGTGGGTGCAGAGCTCTATAAAAGTTAAAAATCTACAATCTCAGAATTTTAAAATTCTAGCTAGAGAGATTTTTCACACCTATATAAAAGGCAACAGTGACACAAAGAATATATCAATATGGAAGTGAGAGAGGAGTTAGTTGAGAAACATTCATCTACACCTATTACGTACATAATTTTACACCAGGCATAGCAAAATGCAAAACATTTTGTAAACAAGGTCAGTGATAAGCATTAGTTTGTAACTGGACAGGAAACACACACACAAACACACACATACACATATGCAGAAAACCTTGAGTAAGAGTGCCAGGTAACAGCAACAATTAAAAGCTGGCTGCCAGCAATGTTGATACAGAAAATAAAATGATGCAAAGTAGAATACTCATAAACATCTATGACAATTCCTAAAAACACTCCAGGAAGGTGAGAGGTTTGAGTCATTCATAAGGAAATGAAGCCTATGCATTGGCAGAGCATTGGCCCAACAATCTGTGCCAAGTGCTCCAAAACACCTCGAAAGACACGAGTCAATGGTGTGAGAGGTTGCAAGGCAACTGAAGTTGGCTGGAATATAGATATGCCAAGAGTTAGGGTGACAAGTGGTGCTACTGTGAAAGAATGGTGTGGGCAGATGACAGCCTTGAATTCTGGGCTTGAAGCTAAAATGTGACTCTTTAGGCATTAGGGACTGGTTGGTAGGTTGGGGTAGTAGGGAAAAGAAAAGATTGTCTGGAAGCTGTATGAAGGATGAACTGTATGTAGGAGAGATTGAAGGGAGGTCAACAGCTCAAAGTGAATGGATACCTAGGCTGAGGTAGAAGCTGTGGGATTTAGACACAGAGCCGGAGTAGAGAAAGATAGAGAGAGAACTGAAGCAAGGATTAAGAAAAGAAGCAAAGGTTAAGATTAAAAGTGATTAAGACAAGCCCAAATTTGCCATTTGAAATAACTTTTTGTAGAATAAATGTTAAAGGACCAACAGAAAAGACAGTCACTACAAAAGGAAGTGAAGGAGGGTTTGAACAAGAAGGAAAAAGATTGAAGAAGAGGAGGGTTAGGTGTAAAAGGGAAAGAAGGATTGTGATCATGTGTGTGTGCTGTGATTAATCTAAAAGAATTGTAACACCCATGATAAGTAATGTCAGTTAATCAATTCTACAAAATTTTCTTTAATCTTTCAACTACTGCAGTAATAGTGGCTCAATATTTATTGTACACCCACAGTACACTGGGACATCTCTTTCTCATTGCTGGTAGTATTATAGGATGCATGTTGTACAGGTAGAACCAGCAGGTGTTAATAATTGGGTTTTATGAAACAAGAAAATATTTTTCCTATGCATATCTCCCCCCGTAATATCAAGAACATGAATATTTTTTCATAGGTATTGCAGAGACTTTTTTGAAATATGTGTTGCCTACACTTAACATTTCTCATGAATATTTCTAATATTCATTCACAATGCATACAGTGTTAACTACAGCCTAACAAATGCACAGGTGGGCATGAACATACTGTTTGTAAATTGTAGCCTTTGTAGGATGCCTGCATTTTTTAAGGCCCTGTAGCATCGAATGTGAAGCAAGGCCCACTCTGCTCTATCTGTTTCTTCACAATGCATCTGAGGAAAATAGAAAATGATAGTCTCCCAAATCTGCACATTGGTGAATACAAACTCAGCCACACAGTGACATCTTTCTCCTTAAACATAATGATGCAGGCTGTCTCCATTGCTTAAGAAAGCCAGAGCTCACACTGGAAGGTGTCAAAAAACACTGTATTATCCCACTTTGCCCAGAGCTGCCTTGACAATACCTTTCCTTCCGTAAGAATGGATTATAGGCAGGGTGGTAATCAGCCAAGAAGCTAGTAAGAATAGGTTCTTTTAAGAGCAGGGTGTAAACCTGTGAACATCATAAAAAGAGTTTACCACCACACTGACTAAGGGAACAATTAGCTCCCTGCTGCCTTAAACTAACCAGGAACAGTATGGCCCTTTGCTACAGGTTGGTGAAGGGCAGCAGGCAGTTAATTGGTCCTTTGATAGAAGCCCACGGAGTAACAACTATGTGGAGCTCTGAGGATCTCTGGGGAAAGGTGCCATAGGAATGTGTAGACACAAACCAACATGGGAAAAAGTGAGAGACAAACAGATGGAAAATGGAAGGAAGAAAGGCATGAGAGGAACTAGAGGTTGCTTTAGGCAGGCAACAGAAGGAGAATGCAAGAAGAGTCAAAGCAGAATAGGAGAGACACCAAATGGAATTCAAAGAGTTTAGTTCAACAAATTCAACACAGTTCAATTCAGCAGGACTTCTCTGAGATGTCTACCAAATGTGCAAAATTACAGCAAACGATGACCCCAGGTGAGCACTAAAGAGGCCTCCTAAGGGTCCCACAACAGCAAATATTCTATTATTCTTCTGGCTGTTTCACCTGCTCACCCAGTTAACTCAGCAGACTCACTGGCTAACACTGAGATTCTAATGAGAAGCAGAACTCTAGGGAGAGCCTAGATTAAGAAGAGCCAATGTTGCCACGCAAGTCAAGTGCATAGAGAGTGTTGTGAAAGGAAGAAAACCCAGGTGGGGAAAGAGCCACAATCTAAAAACTCTTTTTCTTCTTCAGATTTGTCTGTCTATAGGAGACCAGTAGATTTCTTTGTTTCTCCAACTGGGAGTATGGCTGCTGCCACCAGGTTGACCTCCAGGGCATTATGTTCTTCTTTATAATACTTGTACCCTTAGGATGACAGCTATTTATTGAAACCTTACCACATATCACCTACTGTGCTGAATGCCAAAACTATGCGATCTCCTTTCTCACAACAATCCTACAAGGAAGATAGTGTTATTATCTTCATTTTTCAGAGGTTGGCGCTGAGAGTTTAGAGAAGTTAAGTAAATTTCTGAAGTCCAGGTAAACAGGAGGTTGCAGCCCTGACAATCAAGCCCAGATTGGTGGACACCAAAGTTAAAATTTGTTTCACTCATTTACTATTACTGTTTACTTTTCAGTAATAAAAGGTGGGAATTTCACTAAGCGGCACACTCTTTAAAGAAATTATAAAAATGGATAAATAGATTGATTTACCAAGCAGAGAGTTGATATAACAGAGTGTGGACTGAGATCATCAACTTGTCTGAATAAGGATACTAGGTTCATAGATTCTCGGGGCTTTTCCTCATTCAGTTTCAACTAGTTCTATTTTTCTGCAATATATTCACTACTTAGGCACACAGGCTGTGTTCTCACTCTCCAACAAAATTCTGCTGCTGCTTAATGCAGTTTTAAACTCCTAGCTATGCCCGAGTGGGGAATCCCTCTGAGCTTGTGCACCAGAGGTCCTAGACACTGACATTTTCTTGTTTCTAAATTCTACTCTTTCGCTAGGACTTTCTATCAATTTTATATTTTCTATCTAAAGGGGGCCCTGGGGTCCCAGCTCAATTGCATAACAAATATGATTGGCATCTCTAGAGAATAGTACTGCCTTTTTAAAATATTGGGTTATAGACAGCTTCTTTCAAGGACTGTAACTTTGAAATACACCAAGAATCTAACCACCTTTCATCAACTTCACTGCTAGCACCCTACCCTACTAATCAAAGCCACCATTGTCTCTTGTATGGGCAATTTCAGCAGCTTCCTATCTCATTGCTCTGCTTCCACCATCTCTCCCCTATTGTCTATTTTCCACAGAGTAGAGAGCAGCTAAAATGATTCTTAGACATTCTAAGTTGAATCGTGTCCTCCTTCTGCTCAAACCTTCTACTGGCTTTCCTTCTCACTCAGAGTAAAATCTAAATTTCTTACCATGTCCTAAAAGGCCCTACAGTGTCTGCCCCTTGCCTACTCCCTTCCAGCCACACCAGTCTGTTTGTTACTCCTCCTGAGCATTCAAAGTATGCTTCCACCTCAGAAACTCGGTACCCACTTGTTCTGCTGTTTGAAATGCTCTTTCTCCAAAAGTCCCACATCTCCCCCGCACCATTCCCTCGAGTCTCTGCTTAAACATCACATCATCTGCAAAACCTTCCTGATGACCCACTGTATACTTTTTTTCTTTTCCTTTTAACACCTTTGAGAATTGGATGCATCTCATAATTGACCACATCTTACAATCATCATTGGAAGCTTCGAAGCTTTTCTTCCTTCTAATTGATAGATAAATATAGTTGAATATTTGCAACTGTTGATGTCTTTGGCTTGATGAAATATAGTGATATAGTTCTACCTGCTCTTTTCCACATCATCACTTACTATGTCCCATTTAATTTTTTCTTCATGTCACATTGTGGTTTGAGTGGTAATAAATTATGACACCCCAAAATATGCCTCTTGGACATATGAATTATTTTTAAATAAAGGCCACTGAGAATCAGCAGACTAAGGAAAAGGTCTAAAACAGAGCACAAGTTTTCCCAATGAAAAGAAAATTTACATTTATAAAGGAAATTAGCATTTGTAAAGATATCTCCCTCTCCTGTAACAGAAAAAGAAGGACTGGACTCTTATCAGTGAAGAAAATTTAAATCTGCATAACAAAGCTTACTAACAAAACTCTTGTTTACCACACTTTACCTGGTCACCTTCCCACGACTTGACCACCTGCCCGGAAGACCAGACCCCTTTTCCTTTGTTTTAATTTAAGATGATATATACACACATGTTCTAACTATCCCATTACAAATGGGTGTCTCGTTTGTTACTTAAGAAAATTCCCACCTTTAATTACTGAAAAGTAAGCAGTAATAGTAAATGACTGAAACAAATTTTAACTTTGGTGTCCACATACCTGAGCTTGAATGTCAATATTGCAACCTCCCATTTACCTGGATTTCAGAAATTTACTTAACTTCTCTAAACTCTCAGAGTCAATCTCCGAAAAATGAGGCTAATAATATTACGTTACTTTTTGGCCAGTCTTATTTAAAGGGCCCCAGATGGAGAATCTAAAATGGATAGGAGAGATTTTTTTTTTCTCCCCTCTCCTACAGGTATACTATATATTTATTAGCTTAATTGTTTATTTTCTTCTTCAACTAGAGTGTAAGCCCCAGGAGAGGAGGAAATTTGTCTTTTGGGTCACTCCTATGTGCAGAACTGTGCTTGGCATATATTAGACACTCCATAAAATACTTGCTAAGTGAGTAAATGAAAGATTCTCTCTGATACTGCACTCAGATATGAGCCCTGCCATCCTACCTCCTAAAGGGATAATTAATAGAGAGACACAAGCCATTGTCCTGTAGACAGTAACCAGGGAATACAGTCTCTCCTGAAAACACATCCATAAAATTGGGAAACCATCTAGTGAAACAGCCTAGGCATATTTTAAAATAATAAAATCTTAAAATACCTCTACAGGTACTATCAAGGATGTAGAGTAGGATCTATAATGAACTCTGGAGCAGTGGGCATCAACCCATAGCTTGCTTAAGATTCAACTAAGGATCTCATTAGAGCAACTGAATCAGATTCTAGAAGTGGGACTGGGTGTCTGAATTTTGAGCATATGTGCTGAACGAATCTGATACAAGTGGCAAACAGGTCGGTAGGAGATTTTCCTCTGAGTGAGAAGGAAAGCCAGTGGAGGCTTTGAGGAGAGGAAGGACACGATTTGGTTTAGAAGGTCTAAGAGTCACTCTGGCTGCTCTCCACTCTGTGGAAAATAGACAATAGGGGAGAGATGGTAGAGGCAGAGCAACAAAATGAGACAAAAAAAAAAAAGGGAAAAAACAAATATTGAAAATCTTAGTAACACTGTTGGCTGGTAAACCTTGACTAGACAAAGGGCTCTGTCAGGTCATGGCAAATGGTCTTTAAATAACCATTTCTAAGATAATTTGTTCAAAATTCTAAGGAATGACTCAATTTTAGTAACTAATCTCCATTTTCAGAGCGTTCCTGAAGATTTCCTGATTTTACTCAGAACAGCAGCCACAACAGGGAGCAATTCTTTCTGTGTGTGTGTGTGACCACCCACTGGGAGAGCTGCTAAAACCCTGAAGCTGCCCAAGTACAGCCATTAGCAGAAAGTCAAGCCTATGCACAGATTTCCAAAAGGTGTGAACTGCTTTACACTATTTATATTTCATGGAGTTTTAAGAGGTTTTTGTAGTAAGTCTCTGTAAATAAATGATTTACTAGTATAGCCACTGATCCATGAGATCATTCTCTTTGTTTTTGTAATTCAGTGAAAACTTTAAAATTCTACGAGTGGGGGCCCCCGGGAGCAGCTCCCAATTTGTTCAAACAAAGAAATCTACAGCAAATTCTATGAACTCATCTGCTCACAGTCTCCAAAATTTGATGTTCCTCTATGGACATGGGCTTTCAACACTTTATGGATGACAGACTTGCCTGTGGAAATGCGGCGGCTTTGAGTGGCACATGTCCCTGTGAGTGTATCTGCCTCACTAAGGTTATATTTTCTGTCTTCTAACAATAGCCAGAACAACTTTAAGGAAAATTGGGTTGAAAGAAATAGTCTGAGACTGAAGCTTTCTGTGTCAAACACCCTGGGGCCAATCTACACAGCTGGGAGTGAATGGGCTTGGAATATGAGAACTGACAGACCCATGGGAACAAGACTGCTTTTGAGTGTCACAGCCATCTTTATATATTTTGTCTTGGTTTCAGAGACCCTTGAGTAGAAACTACCCCCACTCAAAATAATGTGCTCATGATGATTCTAGAAGACACTCTTCGTTTGTCTTTGGAAATAAAAACAAAAACCATGCTCCTCTCTTTCAACTGAGTCCTAGCTTTCTGGCATTTGCACTTGAAAGTTTTCCAACACCTTTGAAGTGAGGACTTTAGATTTTTCTGGCTACTTAGAGTACATGGTTCAATAGACCTCAACGTTCCTAGGACGGTTGATCTTTTTCTCTCCTCTTGGTCACAGGAAAATCTCCTATGTTACAGCTCAGTAGCCTGTCAGATAGACACTACTCCAGTAAGCCCTTTCCTCCTTTTCACCAACTGCTTGGGAATCTGGTCAGACCTAGAGGAAGGCTTCCGTCATCTCTTGTCTGTCATATGGCAGACAGGAGGGACATTGGAAACGACTACTTTTAAAAATAAATATCTCTGCATATTTATTAAACCTTTTTTTCAGGGAAAATGAAAATCATTTGAAACAGAGTTACAAGTGAATCAACTAGCCATCCCCCAAAATGCAGCTAAGTGAAGCAGTTGGGTTTCCATGCTATGTAAAGCAAGACAAGACAATGTTGCTTGACTCCCAACTAGGAAAAAAGCCTTTTAAATTAACAGATCATCTCTGTATGTTATACAACTCATTTACTCCTTCATGCAAGATGGACATTAAATTTCTTCAAGTTGATATAATTCTCATCCTGGATGGTCAACACTCTTCTGAGCAAACAGGCCCCGCCATTCCTCATGGGAAATACCTACTAGTGTATTAAATGGTCTGTAAGAGATTATAGAGTGGGATCTTTAATGATCTGTAGAGCACTGGGCATCAAACTACAGTGTACTTAAAATTCGGGTAAGGATCTTGTGAGAGCAACTGACTCAGATTCTCAAAGTGAGGCTGGGAGTCTGAATTTTGATCATGCGTGGTGGATGAATCTGATGCAAGTGGCACTTAGTCCAGACCCTGAGGAGGCCTGGCTCACACAGCTGAGAAGTTCATAGAAGAACCACACTGACTTAAAGACACTTTCCCTCTTAGGCTTATCATGTTATCTGATATAAAATCATTTTTTTTATTGAGGTATTAGAGAGCTATTAGGTACTATCTGTTAAAATGTGAGTGTATTAACCAGAAAAAATATATATATATATTTGGTATATCAGGGACTATTAACATACTGCATGAGAAAACACTTTGTGAGGCTTAAACCAGGAACAGAACTCTGAGGGATTAGAATAGGAAAGAATTAATGGAAGGGGTCAAAAGCATCTGGAATGAGAGTCATTGTAACAGCAGCTCAGGCTGACTATGGAACAGCAGATCCGTGAGGAGGCAGGAGGAGCAGCACTCCTAGATATGACTAGAATTAATATCGTAAGCATACCTAGCTACTATTACCTTCCAGTTTACAAAGTGTTTTCATGTACATTTTTAAAAGTTTTATGCTCATGGCCACCTTGTAAATAAATTAGGAGTATCAGAAGTAGAGTGTAATGATTCGCAAAAATGTCTCTAGAGTCAGATTTTCCTGGGTTTAAATCCCTGTTTCACCACTTCCTATTTTTTGTGAGCTCAGACAAAATTTAGCCTCTCTAGGTGTTAGTGCTCTCGTCTGTGTAGTAGGAACGATGAGAATGCCTAGAATATTTAGCTATCACAGGGTCTGACAATGCCAGTTCAAATGTAAACGTAAAAAAAAAAAATTGCATTTAAAAAGGAAACTAAGACTCAGAAAATTAAGTGACTGGCTCATTACGTCCAGTGATTAAGTTTAGAAGGACTGAAATCTAGTGTTTCTGACTCGTAATCCCATATTTCAACTCTTTCCTTGTTACTATATCTCTTCAAAAGGACAAGTAATGATCAAAACATGAAGATCTCATTTAATTTATAGTTATTTTAACCGGTATATTTATAATGTATACTTTGCTTATTGTGACAAAGGCCTCTGTGAAACTGGACTAGCATATTATCTTTTATGAATACTTCTTTTATAGATATTGTAAAACTGGAATAAATTCTGACTCACAGAGCTTGCAAAAAACCCAGGTCTATGGAACTATTCAACTGTAGTTTAAAAAAAAGTTTTTTTTTTTTTTTTAAAAAAAAAGTTTTAAATGTATTTTATTATGTATGTACTTATTTCTTTTAATTGACACATTGTAATTGTACATTTTTAAGGGGTACAAGTTGATGTTTGACACCTATGTATATTGTATAATGATTGTGTCAGGGTAGTTAGTCAGGGTAGTCATCACCTCAAGCATTTATCATTTCTCTGTTGTGAGAACATTCAAAAGCTTCTCTTCTAGCTATTATATAATATACAATTCTTTATTGTTAACCATAGTGCCAGCTGCTGTTTTAAATACAAGATTTCAAGGTAATCCTTAAGTATTACTAGACTCAATGAAGTCTCTGGAGACATCCTAAAGAGGTCAAATTAGAATTTATTCTGAGCAGAAAACAAAACCCTATACCTGTAGGATTTAGATCTGTGCTACAACTTCCCTGTTGGCACCAGAATCCCTGGCTTTCTGCTTCCTGGGACTTCCACAGAGAAGAGTCCCTTGGAATACAACAGGTACCACTGTAAGCACGGCATTGTTCTACCAGTAGCACCACCAACTTCCCTTTGGAGAGAACAATGAGAAAGCCTACCCCGTGAGGCTGTAACAAAATCCAACAAAATGGCCACAGAATATTTAGTCATCACAGTATAGACAAAGCTACACTGACACTGGGAGCCAATCAGGCGATGCCCTGAAGCATGAGTAAAGGACTCCCTGATTTATAGCCTCTTGACTGACCTTCCAGTGTTGAATGTGTCATAGTGTAATTGTGCGGTGTTGAATGTATTACAGCTCTCCGAAAAGCTTGCTGAATACCCTCTCAAATTTTTTCTGTGATGCATACATAGACTATGTATGTATATATGTTATTATTTCAGAAAACAATGACTATATTATCTGTTTATGCCAAGTCAGAATGTATAGACTCTATAGTAATTTGTGACTGAGAACACTATAGACGAGTACCCTCCCATCCCCTCACCACCAGCCCCACAATAATCATGCAAACCATGAAGCTTTTTAATGCATTGGCCAGTGACAACTACTGTCTTTTCCATGGAGAATAAACTATAATAGAGATAAATCACCCCTAGCCACTCCCGTGTAAGTAAAATGTACCAAAGGTGTGATCACCATAATGCTTTTGATCTAAGTGTTAAATAGCAACAGTTATAAAGCATAGCGTGAGATTTTCCTTCTCTCACTTTCTTAAGTATTGACTCCAAATTACCCAGTTAGGACTTGGAGCGTGTGCTCTGCATTATGTATGGAGGAGAAATATTGACAGTAGTGCACTTTAAAGTCCACCGCATGCTCTGAGGTTAAAACTAGAGAGTATCTGTGATCAATCCCCACAGAGCTGTTAAAAAGCCAATGTGTACAAGATTCTGGTCTCTAGATGAGCCCCATACCATGCTTATTAAGTAACAAAAAAAAAAAAAAAAAAAAAAAAAAAATACAAACACTAGGCTAATGTCTATCAAGTGACCAGGTGCAAAGGGAACCTGATCTGGAAAGGATTTTAACCTCTGGTCTGCAGTATCCCTTCCATTTTTGTCCTATGGCTTTTTTAGTTAAAAGCTTTTACAGATAAGCACTGATAGTCATCTTTTTTCAACGAAGTAGATAGTTGTGTTTTTTCTTAGGCTTTGTTTTATAGCAACAGTTCAGGATTTCCATTTATCTCACGTTATTTATACATAAGTCTACACCCCATAGTGCTCATGGTTAAATAGTTAGGGGTAGAGAAGCAGTGGTCTGAGATTAAATTTTAGGCCCCCAAGCAAAGTAAAACTGCAAAGGATCCACTGCCCTCCATTGTGTAGTTCTGGGGATAAACATAGAACTGTTTCCTGCCTTGAACTAGAAGACATTGCAAAATTTCACCACAAAACATAGATTGTGAGTACTAAACTTAGGATCATTGAATTTTTTTCTGCAACAGTAACTTCAGCTCTCATTATTTCTATCAAAAGTAATTCCAACCTCCAGCTACATAGTTCTGCTCACTCCTGCTGAGCATTTCTCTGGTGTTACCACTGTGCTGGGCTCTGAGTTCAAATCGCTATGGAAAGTGTTCTCCTATCAGATATCTTAGAGCATGGTGCTAATAAGGTCAGAGACTGTCGCAGGTATGACTTGTAGTAACAATGATCAGATCACTTAAAGAGCCAGGCATGACAAGTTTAGCAGGCCCACATTCCATATCCCACAGACAATATAGCCAGGCCATAGCCAAGCTACTTTCTGGTTTGGCTTGCTGTATGATGACATTTTGGCTGTGTTCTAAAAACCTTTTAAAGGATAGCCCAGTTTCTGGAATTCATTGTACTTTCATATATGTGTATTTGACAGTACATAATTTCATGTGAGAGAATCCCAACTCAAAATAGCTTAAGGGAAAAAAAAATTCTTGGCATTAAAAGCCCAAAGATAGATCTAGTATGAACTATAGCTGGGTGCAGCTTCTCAAATGATTATGTCTCCCCCTCTCTCTCTCTCTCTCTCCCTACCACATCTTTCAGCTTTCTTTTCGTCTCCATTGGCTTCATTCTCAGGCACATTTTTTTCTTTCTCAGAAAGATTATTACACGCAGCTACAGGAAGTGTTTTCACCCCATGGCTTTCATAAATTGCCCGGCTGGGACTCTGAGTCATCAGGCTGGGTCACATGACCAAGCCTGAACCAATCACTGTGGCTGGAGTGGGGGTAAGTTGTTCTAATTGGCTAGTCCTGAGTCAGATGCCTACTCCAGGGCCTATCTGTGGAAGCAGGGTTATGAGAGAATGGGATGTGATGATTTCTCAAAGAAAGAAATGGTTGACAGGCAAACAGTCACATTCCCCTTTACTGGCCATGGTCAATCAGTTTATTTGGATCTCAAAGGGAAGCTGTGCTTTGTATAGGTTGTCTCTTATGTATGTTAGTGTACAATCTCCATTTTTCTTCTTGTACATTGAAGTAGTCTGCTTGTTTTCATGTTATGGTGCATGGATGTTACTACAGAGGTCTTCTGTCTATAGATACCCCCGGTGAAATGTCTCAAGGGTTTATAATTCTGTTCCTATCCTTCTTGAGCTCAAAGGATTTCCTTATGTTGGGTGAAATAAGCAAAGCACAGAGGGATAAATACCGCACGTACTCATTCATAAGTGGGAGCTAACAGAGAAAGAAGGAAGGAAAGAAAGTCCACAGAGGTGCATTGGACTTGCAGAGGGAGAGAACATACCTTGGGAACAAAGTGGAGTTGGGGGAAATAGGGAGAGGGAGGGAGGTTGGGGATAATTGGGTGGGGGACACAGGTACAATCGCAATTTGTGGTAATAGGCATGCTGCCAGTGTGGATCTGACCTTCGTATCTTGGGCATGAGGGGTGACAATCAGCTCTGTATCTCATGAATGTTCATAACCAATTAAAAAAAAAAAAAAAAGATTTCCAAGCACAAGGGGATGTGTGTGTTTTGGTGTTGTCCTCGAAGCTTCTTGTGGCTTGCAGTACAGTGCTATAAGTGCTGGTATACTAATGAGTCTATTGTGGCAGTGCTCCACTATACTAATTATGAGGACAAAGCAGGCTGGACATCAACAGTGCTGGAGGAAAACCCAACAAGCAGCCTTGGTGAGTTTCTTGGGACAACCCAACTTGAGCAAGAGCTGTAGTTTTCTAGATATATTGAAGGTCTCTGAACTTTTAAAAGTGAATTAGTAGAGTGGATTTGTCCTTCCATTTTTCTGCAAATGGAATTTATGAAAAAAATCACATACTATACTGTACCCAAAACCATTCCATTATCCTGTGGGTTTCTGACTGATGATGTCCTACAGAAAAGTCTTTAAGTATGCTAACCAGAATTTCCCCAATATTCAGTACCCAACTTGATTTCAACCAAATTAATACACTAAACCAAGACAATCAGATATTGCTTTGGTGTTGGTGATTAAAATAAAAAATGCAAAGTTTTCTAATATTAAATGCCTTCATCTTCTGGAAAGTTTTGACATTTTTTCCTATTTATGAATCAAGTTGCTAAGAGACAGTCCAATTTCCATAGAGATAAACACCTAAATGTTTTAAGACAGGTAGGGCTATCCATACCTATGCTCCTTACCAAGAATTCTAAAAGTGCACATATCATAGCCGAAATTCTTTGTAATCCCAAAGCTCAAGCTACATTTAGTGTTACTCCCACTATTCTATACCTATGCTCAAGAAGACTGATGAGGAAGAAAACTAAAGAAATACATTCCAGGCCTTTGCTAAGATAGATACATTGTTTTTCCTGTTACAAAGTTCCCTCTACATACTGTTTTTTCCTCTAGTTGTCCTTTCCTTTGCATGCTAGCTATTCCTCAAAATCATCTTTCAACTCATGTACATAGGGCAGAATTCTTATTTTGCAGGCATTATATAATGACCACATAGATGCTATTGCATTTGCCTTTATGGGCACAGACAGAAATTGTGAAACTGATGGGTAAATGCTGTGAAATATGAAGGGCATCACTTTATCATCATCATCAAATGAGCAGAAAGATTTATGCACACAATTTAGTATATATCTTTCTCTCTAAACCTGTAAGAAGCCCCATACTGGTTCTTCTCTTATTTACAAATGCAACTAAGATCACCTGCCTACATGGGAGTCACAGTTGCTAATTTGCAGTACTTTCACTATTTATAATTCACCGAGATACAATACTAATTAGCTACTATTAGTAAACTTAGATGTGTGCATAAGTCAATGCCTTGCTGATCTAGTTCTTTCTATTTGCTGATTTCAACAGTTACAGATACATTGGAAAAGAACCAAAGAACATGGTTTGGATGGCTTCTGTTCCAAGAAGCTAAATGTTCCTTGATTAGAGTAACTAATGAGAAAAGCCAGTTTAACCCCAAATGCAGTCATCCTGTTTGAGAACTTGTGTATTTGGGTAAATAGTAATGGTTCCCACACCTGTGTCTGTCTATGCCACTGGATGTTGGTAGTTGAAGTCTCAACGCAACAAAAATATTGGTGCCTGATTAGGGTAAATAACTCAATTTTAAATTATTTCATTTTTAGTTTTTTGGCAGATATTTTTAATCAACGGCCTAATTTTCTCTTCTTCCTCCTTTCTTGCTAAAAAGCGCAAATTAGATTTAGAGCAGCCAATGTGCTTAGGTAAATACTTAACTTTTTTAGTCCCCTTTGCAACAACAGGTGCCCACAGTATTTCATTCTAACCAGTGCGGTGCAAGTGAATATCTGCTGCTGTTCTCCAGGAAAGTTTTTGATTTGCTAACGAAAGAGGATAATTGTAGCTCATACCCTGCTCTTTGTGTCTTGAAAGGAACCCAATGCTGGGAGTTGAGGCCACTATCCTACAACCATAAAGGAAAGCCCAGGAATATTTCACACACATTAGACCCGACGGCAAGGAGATACAGAAGCAAGAGCTGCAGCCTCCTACATCTAACCTTCCTGATTTATAAGAAAAATAAACCCTTATTTAAAAAATCACTAAAAAATGGGCACAGTAGTCCCTCCTTATCCATGGGGGGTATGTTCTAAGACCTCCAGTGGGTGCCTGAAACTGCAGATAGTATCCAACTGCATATATACTATGTTTTTTCCTATACATACCTATGATAAAGTTTAATTTATAAATTAGACACAATAAGATATTAACAACAATAACTAATAATAAAATAGGATAATTATAACATTATGCCATCATCACTACTCTTGCACTTTGAAGCCATTTTTAAGTAAAATAAGGGTTACTTGAACACAAGCCCTGCAATATCACGACAGTCCATCTTATCACTGAGAGGACTACTAAGTGACTACAAGTGGGTGGCACATACATCATGGACATGCTGGAAAAAAGGATAATTCATCATGTCCTGAGTGGGATGGATTAGGACAGCTTGTGACTACATCATGCTGCTCTGAGTGGCATGCAATTAAAAACTTATGAATTGTTTATTTCTGAAATTTTCTATTTAATATTTTCATACTGAAGTTGATCACAAGTAACTGAAACCTTGGAAAGTGAAACTGCAGATTTCACTTTCTAGGGAGAACTATTGTATTCTATTATTTTGAACTGACACATGAACTTGACTTTCTCCCATAAAGTTCAAAAGCGCTACTCAAGTATGTAACCACCAGGTGAAAAGGTTCAACATCAGTCATGATAACCACAAGCCTCTGAATTCCATTCAACTTAAGCTCATTACAATTAAATGAACATTCAAGTTATAGTTTTCAAATATATACTGCATACATCTGGATTTTTTTTTTTTTTTAATACTTGCAAGCTATAACCAACCTCTCTTTCTGAGTAAAGCAAAGTAAGGGTTGGAGAGGATGAATGTTTTAAAGGACACAGCTAATAAATAGTTAAATAAAGACTAGAGGTTGAATTTAATGATTCCTACTAGTCTTTCTCCATGATACATTGTACTTGGGTCAAAGAAGAATGACAAAGAGAATGTAGTCCAGACTGCAACACCAGAAGTAGAAAATTTTGCCTACTCCAAAACTGTAAGTGATGTAAGTTTCACGTAAGACAGGCTGAATTAAAAGGTTGGATTTAAGTAGGAGTGAAGGGTGTGTGTGTGTGTGTGTGTGTGTGTGTGTGTGTGTGTGTGTGTGTGTGTGTGTAAATGGTGGGGGGAAAGCTTCTTAAATTAGAGTTCTGGGATGTCACCACAAGTCTTGGTGGCTTTATGCTCTTAATTTCCTCAGTGTGACCTCTTCTATGTGTGAACCCCCTGCTCATTGGAGCACTACCAAAAAAGCTATGGACTCTCTGTCTCATTTATAACTTGAGCTGAAAATATGCTCCCTATTTTTGTATATTCTCTATGTCATATCTCAGTTTCTTTTCTTTTTGGCTATTATTTGTTACTGGGGAAGTTAACTATATTATTGAATTATGGAAAGCAGTTTGGAGAGCCAGTTTATATAAATGTGAAAAATAAATCAAGCTCAGGTATAGCAAATTATGTTAGAATTTTCTAGCATTTGCAACCAAAATGGTCGACAGATATTAGAGAGTATTTGTTGTGAGCAGCAGTTAGATGCTGTAAACTAAGTACATTTGTAATACCCAGAGGGTTTTTAAAATCATGATTTCTGATTTATAAAACCCATGCTTACTCCAGAAATGGGATGGTTTGAGAACATTTAGTATGATGTTTCAACCCAATGGCTCGTCCAAAAACAAATCATTAGAGGCCATGTCATTTATGGCCATTTTCTTATTTTTAGTGTGTTCATTTCACTTACAGGCAGGTTTGGTGACCCTCAGCTGCACATAATTTGGAGAAAACCACCCATCCTAAACTTGTCCATCTTCTCACATGCTATAATGCCAGAAATGTCATCATTAGCTATTTTGGTCAAGAAAGTTTCTCTGGAGAAAGACTGTTCTTATAACTTGGCACAGCCTTCCTTCCTTACAGTGTCTTGAGCAGTGCAGGTCCCAAGTAGTAGGTGAAAGCCTAAACTAGAGGAATGTGAGCACGGAAATGTAGAAACCAAAGATCAACCTCAGACTTCACCTATTTTACAGTTTTGCTTAAAGTTAACTCCAGCTAGGAAAAAACACAAAGGCAGCTCATTGAGCCATTCCAGTCCTGTATCCTGCCTGAGGCAAAGATACAGTTCTTCCCTTTGCAAGTCAGTGACCTTTGTGTGTCTGGCATTAACCTGAAGGCATAACAAGGCTGTCAAAGACGGTGTCACTCTTGTAAAGTCACATTCCTTGAAGAAAAGGGAGAAAGCCTGAAGGTTGGGTGAGGGGAATGAAGATGACGCAGCTGAAATACACGGGAAAATATGTCCACGGCAGGCATTCTCTTATCAATCTAGTGACTGCCACTTCTGGTCCTCTTGGCCTTATTCTTACACCGAGAGAAGGAGCACTAGCCAAGTCCCAGTTCAAATGCTTAATCACTCACGGGATTTATTATGAGTATCAGATATACTACACAGAAACACATTAACCATGTATTTCTGCTACTGATGTCATCCCAACTCTGCATGCCGTCTGATGTGAGCAGGAGATTCTTCTTCCATTCCTGTGTAAAGCATTTATGTAGTAGTGTACCTGCTGAAGAGGGGACGTGTTGCTACCCAGAACTGGCTGCATGCCAGAGAAATAAGTCTAATAGTGTTGGAAAAACTCAAGATTAAAGATTATTTTGTGCTTATGCAGTGCCTCTGTGGCTAAATGTGCTTATCTGCCAGGGCCCCCAGAAGTCAGCCCCCTTAACAATCAGCTGCCTGCTCAAGTCACGTGAATTCGGAGAAACCGAAACTTAAAGAGCCCGCCTAACCTACATATAAAAAGCCTTGTAAGATTCAGGGTGGAGTCCCAGGATTTCAGAAGTGGGTCCCTCTAGGGTAATAAACTTTCTGACCCCCCCCCCCCCGCCCCGTGTCTGGAGCTTCCTTGCACATTTGTTCCATAATGACAGAATATACCAGATCACAGGCATCACTTAATGAGTAGTGTGTGAATCTAATTTGGAACACAATTTGGCTATGAATCTTGAACATGATTTCTCCAATAGAATGAAAGGTATTAATTAAGGACATTTTAATTAATATACAAAGTGGACAAACCATGTTATGGTCCATGTATGAAACATTGGTTTGTAGATTATTTACAAAACATGTCAACCCTAAAGTGAATCCCCTTCTCACTTAGTTGGCCTCTAGGCTATTATTTCTGCCTTACCTGTCTCCTTCCTTCTAATAAATTCCTCTTCTTTAGGTGTAGGGATTTATTTTAAAATCATCTTTGACTACTTAAAGCTGCATGAAGTTGTGCAAGTAATGCAGCCTCACAAAATTATTGGAAGCATCAAATGGCATCATGTATGTGAAGGTGTTTTGTAAAATTTAAGCATTATGCAAATGGAAGTGGTTATTACTGTTAACTTCTGTAACCATGTGGAGTGATCATAGGTAATAGGCATTGTTCTAACTGCTTTGCGTATTTTATCGCATTTGATATAATTCTCATAACAATCCCGTCAGGTGAATACTATTATGATTCTAGTTACATAGATGAGCAAAATGAAACTTGGGGAGGTTGAGTAAGCTGGCCAGTGTTATGCACTGAATGAGAAAGTTAAAACCTCATGCCAAACTGATATAATATAATTAAAAACCAAATAAGTATAGATGGAGTATTATCTATATAATACTTTGCTATATATTTATTTGCGTATTATCTATATAATACGTTGCTCTTCAGGATTATCATTATCACTGCTTCCTTCCAAAAGCAAGGCAAATAAAATTTCATTTAAATAAACTCTTTCTACCCTAAAGAAGCTTCAGGAACAGCCCATTCTGATTAAGATATGGCAGTGGATCTGTCTTCTGGTCTCTATGTAAAATTAGTGTCTACCAGCTACACCCCTTGGGTGTGAGGGCAGGGTGGACTGTTGAAAGGCCATCTAGAGCTGGAAATGGTGATACAACACATGTGGAGCTTCAACTACAGCTCACCCCTCCCTGCAAATATCCTACAGTTCCTCAGTCAGTGGCTCTAGAGGTTTTAGCTAAAGGGCCAAGCGAAAATTCAAATTGTCCTAAGGCTTACCAGCTCAGCTATTCTCTTAGACCAGTAACTCACATTGCCTCATCCTTGTTATACAACTACCTCTCCTCTTCCAACGTATCTGCTTGTCAAAGATGCAAAATAAACATGACATTGCAAATGACCAATTCCCCATCTGGACCTGCCATGTCCATACCCACTGGCCCCGCCCACCTATCTGACATCACCCCCACACTCTCCCTCTCTGCTGCCTGCCCTCAGCACCCTGACCCTCTTTCTGTTCTTCAAATGCACCAATCTTTTTCTGGCTTTTGGACCTTTTTGTCTATGTTTACACTGTCTCCATGGCAGCCCCTTATCACCCATATCTCAATCCAGATGATACATTCTCTGTTCTCTGAGAAGCCTTCCTTGAATACCCAATCTGACCACTGCCTCCACTCCCCCATGTCACTTTCTTACACATCCCTTTATTTCTGGTATTTTTCTTCATAGAATTTATTACTACCTAAAACTACTGTATTCATTGTCTGTTTGCCAGTATATTATCTGTCTTTTCCTATGGAATATAAGCTTCTGGAAAGCAGTGTTTCATTGGCCACTATATCCCCTATACCTACATTCTAGCTAAAACAGTACCTCACCTTTTAGTACTCAGTATATATTAGTAAAATGGAATGACAAACTGGCTCAACTTCTAGCACTGAAACAGCAACAATTTCCCTGAACTACTGCAGTATGAGATTGGCTGTGTTTAATATTATGTTACACCGAGGGAAGTTAAGTGGGAAATTGTACTAAACTCTGTCTCTCAGTTATTTTTGCCTACAGAAAGCCCAGAGCCTAGGCTTTGTCATTCACTTCGTAGCAGTATGCTGCATTAAGAGGAGATTAGCTCTTGAGCACCATCAGTAAGCATCCCCAAATCACTCTAATAAATCTCAATGTAAAAATTCTGGGCCACAAAATGTGAAATAGAAATTTGCAGCATAACCTACAGGGGAAAAATTTTTAAGGACTACAGCATTAAAGACCTTTTAAAATAACCATGCTTCATAACTTTAGAAATAGAAGCCTTGAAGTTATTCCAAGATCACAGCATTCTTGTTCTATCTAGTAACTGTTGAGGAAGAAAGAACAGACCTTAGGGACAGATTCAAAGATTCGGTCTTAAATATGAAGGAGGAAAGGCATTGGTCAAGATAACATGAGTCTCAAGAAATGCTCAAAATGTTTGAGAAGAAATGAGTCAAGCAACTGAATCAGGCCAAAGAAATCAGGCAATCAAAACATGAATGTGAACACACACAGAGTCACACCCAAGAAGTCACAGGTACTCCAGTAGACGCTGTAGGATATTCTGTCCAAAGTGACTTGAGGTGGATGCGTAATAATAATAATTCCAATTGCTTCTTTTTAATTATTATTTTATCTTATAACTTCAAAAGGATTTTTCAAAGCAAAACTTCTGTCAAACAGGGTAAAAGAAACATTTTCTGAAGAGGAGGCTTTGCCAGATCTGTGAATAGTGCACATAATATATCTGGGCATCAGTTAATTCTTTTGAAAGACAGGGCTTGTGATTCCTGTCCCTTATCTACTTCAGAAAGACCACGAGATAGTAAATGAATAAAGTCCCTAACATTGTCTTAGCTGCTGGTGGCATCACAAATGTGAGGCAATATGTAATTTGGCTGGCCACGATTGTAAATCCTTATTGCCTGTGTGAGATGTAAAGTGAGTTCCCATTACATTGGAGGCCCCTTGGAAACCCAGAGAGCCATCTGGTTGCCTACCTTGAGTGAAAAATTGGATTTGGAGCTGAAAGGGAAACGGCCCCTGGAGAACGGGTTGACCTGGGAATCTGCCCGAGCCTGGAGGGCTTTGAGCTCTTGGGCTCTCCTGAGGCCCCCACTGGATTGTAACAACACGAGGGAAGCAAATGCGGAAGCGCACTCATTGCCCTCCCCCGCCCCCTGTGGGATCCCTGCGAGGAGAAAGATGGACTGGAGATAGGACCCTCAAAAGGCTGCTGAGCTAACGTGAAAAACAAAGATTTTAAAAGGGTTCATCTTAACAGGAATCTTTAAAATAATGAAAGAGAAACCCCTTGTCCATCTTGCCATAAGCCAAGAATTTAGGTACTCATTCTTGGAAATGTAGCCTTTTATTTTCCTGGGGTGCTCTCTTCAATAGTAAATAATTCATAAAAATGCTTTTAAATTCTTTTTAAATTTAATTTTTTTAAATTGTAACTTACATAAAGGTCGCTAAATTACTATGGAGGGTTTCTGCATACCCTTTCCCAGGTTCACCAATTTGTACTACTTGCCACCTTTGTTCTATTTCTCATTAAATGATATACTTTAATGTTTAATGTTAATGTTAATATTATATGTATACATATACATTTATATATACATATAGACACATACATACACACACACACACACACACTTCAAATTTAGAAAATTTAACATTGATACAATGCTTGTCTAGTCTACAACCTAAGTTTCAATTCGTCAAATGCCCAGTTATGCCCTTCATAGTGTTTGTTTCCTTCTGGTATAAGGTCCCATCAGTTCATGGTCATTCATTACATTAATAGTCACATGTGATGTTTTCTCTTAATTCCATTCAGGTAATATATGCCTGTTGGAATATGACATAAGTGATGCGTACTTCTTAGGGTGTTGTACCTGAAGGTACCTTACCTATCTGCCACTCATTGGTGATATTAATTTGGATTGCAAGGTCAAAGTGTTCTCCAGTTTCTCTCCTGTACAGTAACTCTTTTCCCCCTTTACAACTCATAAGCAATTTGTGCAGAAGCAGTTTGGGATCATGAAAATATTCTGTTTCTCACCAAACCTTTTCTTCTAGATTTAGTATCCGTTAATGAGTCTCGATTGAAAATTTGTTCTGTGATGGTTGCAAAATAGTGTTTGTTCAAATCCACTATTCTTTCCACATTTATCATTTATTTCCACATTTATAATTTATTTTACTGTTAGGAAGAGCCTTTCTGTTTCTCTCATTTATTTGTTTACCAATTGTTTATCAGTGTGTATTCATTGACTCCTACTTTATTCACTGTGTGATAATCCATTATATTCCTTAATTGTTGATGCTCAAATTGGCCTAGATGCATGCAATGGGAGGCCCTTCAAGCTGGCTCCTGTCTCTTTTTAACTCTTGTTAACCTATCTCCTCCTTTTTTTTTCTATTTCTTTTCTTTTTGCTTTTTGAGTACTTCCTAGACAGCAAGATGATAACTTCCCTGTCCCAGTGCTATAATCAGTCATATCTTCACTTGGCCCTGGTTCCTTTTAGTAGGTAATGACATTTAGAAACCAACACCTGGGCTTAAAGTACGCTCATTATTCCTGAGATGTCATTGCATCTTTCCATTTCAGTGGACACAGAAAATATATGTTCTTATTGATATCTGCAATTCCAATCTAACCCCATAGGACTATTATTTGCCCTCTCTATTCCATATTCCCTTTTATCACAGTGAAAACCCTGCTCTGCAACAACATCACCACATTTATATAAATTGCTCAGTCCTACAATGTACACAAAGTACTTTCAGAATTATTACACCAATACCACTAACAAAAACAAACAAAAACTAAATAACTTGAATAGTTTAAGATGTATTTGCAGTATTACCTCTCTATTGAGGGTATACAGTCAAGATACTGTGTTCAAATTATAGTTGTCGGCACTTGTTATGAACTAAATGTCTGTGGCTCCCCAAATTTGCATGTTGAAGCTCTAATCCTCAATGTGATGGCATTAAAAGGTGGTGGCTTTGGGAACTAATTAGGTTTAGATAAGATTATGAAGGTGGAGTCTTCATGATAGGATTAGTGGCCTTATAAGAAGAGACCAGAGAGCTTGCTCTCTCCCTGTCTCTCTCCCTGCCATCTGAGGACACAGTAAGAAGATGGCTATCTGCAAGCCAGCAAGACGGCCCTCACCAGGAACAAAATTGGCTGGCACCTTGATTTCAAACTTTAAAGACATCAGAACTGTGAGAAATAAATGTCTATTGTTTAAGCCATCCCGTTTATAAAATTTTGTTAAAGCAGCCCAAGCTAAGACAACACTTAGAGAAGATCGACCATTCTCAAGTCATAGTTCCCCAAACAACTCATCTTTCGACTAAAAGTGTGCTTACAGTGATCATATTGTCCAAACCCAAAACACAGAAAAAATAAACTTGCAATGAAGTAAAATATTTGAAACAATAACTGCCCTGAAAAATGTAAGACAATTAGTAGCTTTTGATATGTCACAGAAAATATAAAGGCAAACTTTAAGGGCTGACCCCATGGCTCACTCGGGAGAGTGTGGCGCTGGGAGCACAGCGGCGCTCCTGCCACGGGTTCGGATCCTATATAGGGATAGCCAGTGCACTCACTGGCTGAGCGTGGTGCAGACGACACCAAGCCAAGGGTTGCGATCCCCTTACCAGTCACAAAAAACAAAAAAAAAAAACCACTTTAATATGTGACCCTTTCTTGCTATGTTTTCCAAAACTATTTGTTATTGCCACTTCTTCCTATCTTCCATCCCCCTTACAAATGCACACAGTAAATCATACTTGAAATAAATGAAATGAAGGAAGGAAAAAAACTGATGAATTTTTTTAAAGGTAAATTACATCTTGATGATTACATAGTAATATTAAAATATTTGGATTCCCAAAGTCCAAATTGTACAAAAAGTTATGCTCAGAGAAGTGTCACATTCTTCCCTACCACTTATATTCTGTTCTCCCTGCCAATGCCTTGTAGATATGAACAATTCATTTGGTTGTTTAGTTTATATCTACTGGATTTATTTTGTAAAAATAAGGAGATGCATATATGTTTTCTTATTTCTCCTTTTCCTTACACAAAATTTAGCATGTGATATTTATGCTTTTATAGCAAAGTACTTGTGAATTAGATAAAAGATATTCTACTATGATAAAAAGATTTTTAAGATTACCTATTGCCTGCATTAGTTTGATAAAGACACAAAATGAAATAAGTTCTAAATGACCTATTCTTTAATTCTGAAGTCTTCTATTCAGTTATTCCACTCTAGTATATTTGTAGATTCTTTTCTTGATAATCAAATAAGAAGGCTCTATGTTACATTTTAGTCTCATCTTCAACAGTACTTGCTCAAATCTTATTAGTTTTATTGAAATGATATTCTTCTCTAATTCCGCACACCACCCCTTTTTAAAACCTACATCCAAACCATACAGTCCTGGGTTGTTCCTCTTTAGTCCCTAAGTAGAAAGCCCCCCTACCTTCTATGGAATTTTTTCTCCACTTGTCACCCCTTTCTCTTTACTAACATATTTTTCCTGATTATTTTGCTTCTACCTTCACTAGGAGGAGACCATAATATGCCAATTAAGTTTCCAGGTCTAAAATCAATCACCCTACCACTGACCTACAGATTTTGTATTTTCCAGAGTATTTTGCTGTTACAGCCACTAAGAAGTAGATTTCATATTTTAGTAATCACTTTGAGTAGTAGGAAAAAAATTTTGGACAGAGAGCCAGTAGATATTTCCTGAGATCCAGTTCTTTCCTGTAACTTGTTCAGATTCCTTAAACCAAATCAACAATCTGGACTGGAAACATATGTGTAGTAAGGAATTTGGTCTCATTTAAAGGGAGATCCAGCAGTTCTCCTTGCTCCTGGGAGGCAACCTTGAAACTTTAAAAATTTCCCTAGTGATAGGTGTGTCTTTGTTACTGGTGGTGGGCCCCTTAACCAGATTGATAGTGTATGCTAACAAGGTGACTCATGGTGGGTCCTTAGATAGTTTATACTAATGAGATGACTCAGGATGAAGGTTGACTATGCCAGAAAGATCAAGCCTGTGATTAAAAGGCTTGAGCTCAGGGTGTGGGGGTGGGAGGCTGGAGATTGTGTTCAACTACATAGGCAATAAGTTAATTAACTGTGCCTATGTAGCGAAACACCAATAAAAACTCTGGAAACCAAAGCTCAGGTGGACTTCTCTAGTTGGCAATATTCTGTGCGTATTGCCACACATCAATGGTAAATGTCCCTGAGAACAATGTAAGCTTTGCATTTTGAAGCCTCTCAAATTCTTCCCTATGCATATTTTCCTTTGGATGGTTCTAGGTTATATTATTTTCTACAATAAAGCTACAATAATAAATATAGCGTTTTCCAGAGTGATGTGTCATTCTCATAATTTATCAAACTTGACGTTGGCCATGGGAATCCCTGAACTTATAGCCAGCTGGTCTGAAGGGAGGGTGAGCCTGACACCCATGAATTTATAGCTGGTGTCTTCATTGAGGGCAGTATAGTTGGGACTATCCCCTCAGATTGTGCAGTTTGCCTAACTCCTGGCAATGTGTAAAAAAGAAATTAAAATATGATCATTAGAGCCCTTACAGTGCTTAAATTTTAATTTCATGATTCCATGATGATTTTCATTTAGATTTTCATTTTTCCAATTTCTTGATTCATTTGGAATCTGAAGAAAGCAACCTATTGGAATATATACATACATATATTTGCAAATAAAGTCAGCAGGATGCCCATAGAGCACACTCTTGCTTATGAGATGGAAACGCCCTCCCCAAAATGTGGCAAAGATAAAAGAGATAAAAGAGACTTTGCTTCAAAATTGTGTTGCTGGTTTATGAATGAACTAGAGTGATAAAACACATGCCTTTCAAGCAGGCAATTCCCTTAAAGTGTATGTCTATTAAATGACATCACCATTGCTCCTCCAAGATTATGGGTCTTTAATTATTCTTATCATAAAAGGAAGGGTCCGTTTTCTGTCTAGTTATGACCTGTCTGTGTTAAACACAGTATGCCCAAGACCATACTCTGTTCTGCATAATTACTTCACAGTTAAAAGTTAGTTGATGAAAACAGAGAGATCTGCTTTTTCTCCAAGCAATCCAAAACCTGAAAATTAGATGTCAACATTCACTCAGACCCAGTTCTGTTTGCTGCAGTGAAGCAATTACTAAATGAAAAAAAAAAAAATTAATTCAATATATTTTTTTATTCACTGCCTCATACCTTTTAAAAACTAGTTCATCATCCGGGCAGAGAAATGAAGCACAAAGTGAGAAAATGCACTAGATTGTGGGTGATAGCTTTACTAAAAAGTGTCCCTTGCTAACACCAGCTCTCCCCCTTTTGGCCCCTGCCCCAAAGCAGGGCTTGCTTAGATGCTGCTGGGTGGGCTCCATCAGATGGGGCACATGTCAGACTTTCTAGGACAGTAGCTGCCTAGAGAGGGTGAGTAAAAGGAGTGGCAGAATGTGGAAGAACCATTATTGGATTTTGAGGAAAAACTCCTCAAAACCATTTTTTTTTTTTTAACAAGGCCATAATTACAGCAAGGTTCATGCAAATTAATTCTAATTGCTATTTTTTTTCAGGTTAATGATAGTTTCTAAGAATGAGGAATGAAGAAGAAAAATGACCAGCTAGCATACAACTTTATTCTATAGCATTTATTGAATACTTACTATGTTCCAGGCACTTTATTTTAGGAACAACTGATAAAATCACATAGTCATGTTACTACCTAGAGGCTATGTTAACAGCTTATGAACTATTAAATGCATAAGCACTCCACAAGTGAACAGGCCTGGGCTGAGGCAAAAGCCCCTTGTCCCCATTGAAAAACCAGTTGACCCTCAAAATTCACATTATAATTTTCAGGATAGAGAAATTTGGTGCAATTTTCAGTCTCAGGAATTAACAAAAAATTCACCATTTTGGTGTCATAGAGGATCTCTCTCACATCAACTTTCTCGCATGAGATGTTCTAGGTATGTGTGGACGTAGTGAAAAAGCATAAGAAATATTTCTCTACGCCCACAACTTATTTAAAAAACAAAGTATTCCCAGGCTACCCAGAAGAAACAATACAGATGAAAAAGACAAACAATAGTTTTCCTGGATAGTTCTGAAAGCATAGACTTGGAGGAAGAGACAAAAGTATGTCTTATTCACCATTTATGCCCAGGGCCAAATAAAGTGGCTGGCATGCATTAGGAGCTCAGTGATCACTTGTGGAATGAATGCATGAATGGGTAAAGGAGATTTGGAGTATTTTAGAGGAACAACAATAAAAGAAAAGAAAAGAAAAAAAACCTCTCTTACCTAACATTAAGCTATGATGTGTCTCTTTCCGTAGTAGTTGCATAAGGAGCTACCTCCCATGAATCTCATTATGTTAAGGAGAATTTACAGGCACTAATAAATTCAATGCATCTTATCGTAGGCCTTAGGAGGAAGATATGAGGACACTCACTTATAAAAGTGTCTTTATGTAGATTGACAAGGCTGACTGAGAGGTTTGTTATATTCCCAGAGCACTCGTCCAAGGTGAGAATGTATCTTTAATGACTTTTACCTTGGAAAAGTTATTTCCTATTTCTAGGCTCCATTTTTCTTATTTTCAAAATGAGAGCATCAATGCCAATAATATTTAGGGTGCATTTAAGAACTCCAATTCTATGATTTTTAAAACTTGAGAGGAAATTATAGGTGCAAATAGAATTTTCATGTAAATTTATAGATTATTGTTTTGGAAGACATTTTTGAATGCAGATATTCAGAGTGAAGATTACTCTGTGTGTGTGTTTAAAAAATATCAAGCAGCAGCTTTCAAAACCAAAAATACGGATTTCTGGAAAGGATACAGTGCATCTCACAGAACTGGGAAGAAAGTCTGGCAGAAGGCCTCTAGACATGACTGAAGGAGCTTTGCACTGAAATCTAAAGAGGATGAAGAAAACTGCTCACACAGCATCAGATACAATAGAAAATTACAGAACTGACAGATAAAGGAGAAAAGAAGGCGGGAGGGGAAACTTTTTACTATGATTCTCTAAAAGTAAAAAGTGACAAAATACTTATGACTTAAGTTAATACGAATCTATGAACAAAGAGTAAAAAATAAAAAGTGATCTTGGGTTTTTAACAAGGATTTAAATAGATCTTAGTTTTCAAGGAATAAGACCTGTGGCAAGAATATGGAAATGCAAGAGAAAATTTCTGATCTGATACCAGAAACATAGTGGAAAGTATTTTAGTCAAAACAATTAAATTAAAACAATTAATTAAGAGAATTAATCAAGGTGATATTACTATACGTGTATTGTCTTCTATGGTGAATATTACATTGTATTGTAGTCCAGTACAGTTTTCTCCAGTAGATTACAAGATTCGTTAGGGCTGAAAATTGTTTCTCAGGACTTACTAGAGTTGCTAGAACATAGTAACTCAATCTCTGTAGAATTAATGCTAAGTCAGTAATAGCTACTTATCAACATCTTAAATAAGAACACAGACCATAGACAAATACTGTATGATTCCACTTACATGAGATATCAAAAGTAATCAAACTATAGAAACAAAAAGTAGAATGGTGGTTGCCAGGGGTTGGGGAGGAAGGGAAATGGGAGTTATTGCTCAGTTGTTGGACATAGACTTTCAGTTTTGTAAGATGAAGAAGTTGTGCAGATCTGTTGTACAGCAGTATGAATATACTTAACACTACTGGACTATACACTTACAGATGGTTAATTGCAATGATGGATATGCTAATTACCCTGATTTGATCATCATGCATTATATACTGTATTGAAATATAACTCTGTATCCCATAAACATATGTACAATTATTACATGCCAATTAAAAAATAATAAAAGATGGTTAAGATACTAAATTACGTTACATGTTTTTACCACAATTATTTTTTTAATTATTAAAAAAACCCCACAGAACATAATCTATTATACAGCTACTTGGCTAAAGATATCTTAGACTGTTAAGGATCCAGCTGGATTTAGAAGCTGAGGAGGAAATTATTTACTCAGCATATCCATACACTTTCTTATTACTATCATTGGGGAGGAAATGTTTAAAGAATGGCTAGCATTTGGCTGGCCGTGATGTCAAATGCATCCTGGAAACATAACTCCAGAGTCTCCCTGCTCAGGGACTCCTGCCATTTGACCCCTTCTGAGGAGGTATGGACAATCTCCATGAATAATGCTCTTCTCATCCTTAACTCCTGGGGCCTCCATAGCCATGAAGGGCAGTATGTCCATTTATAATTCCCTTGTGACAGTCGGACTCCCATGTGTGAAACAAGCTGAAACTCAATTAAAGAGGATGTGGCGCCTGCAATCTTTCATTAAGTCCTCTGGCAGCAAACATGGCTGTAGACATTTCTTTTCTGCTCCCTGAGAAGCACCTCCTGGGTTTTAATTCTGAATGAAGAAAAATGTAGGGGCTTCTTCAGGAGACTGTCCTGAAAAATAACTTCTTGGATTGAAATTTATAGAATGTCAATAAGCAACCTCATGCTCTTGCAGAAAGACGAAGAGGAATGGATTTGATTGCATTTCCTATCAATACTGTGAAGGAGAAGGAGGGGCTGAGGGAGGTGAGAAGTTTGACAGTAATAGTTTTCAGCAGCTATGACAAGCCAAGAAACTTCATCCGTTTGTCGCACTTTTCCCTATCTGCTGATTTTAAATGCAAGCCCCTTACTTCAAGCCTGACTGACTTCTCTCTTGATTCAGAGTAATTGGGATCCTCAGAGACTTCCCAAAAGGAAGCGTTGGCTGGTTTTATCATCTCCGGGTGTTAAAACTAGATAGTGGTATGGCTTATGTTCAGTATTTTTGTGTATCACATCGGAGACTGAGAGTGTTGGGCTGCTGAAACCTACAAACCCCACAATGAGTAAAAAGTCACATTACTAGCTTCTCCTTTTCTACGTAGATCATCACCCATTTCAATTATATTGTGTAATAGAAACCATGATACAGACTGATTTCTTAGAGTTCAAAACAATCTTGAAATATTCCCAACTTCTCGAAACCGTGCTATATGCATACATGTGTTGATATACAAAAGCATTAAGTACACATTGCAATCACATTGATTACTACTTGTCATCATTACAGATGGGCCTGGAGGAGTCTAGGATTTTAATGAGCCAGTATGGATTTCATGTTCTACTTTTGGTCTGAGAGACAGCAGCAGCTCCTTTCAGAGAAGATTGATTCCAACAACACTGAAATTTTAAGGTCAGCTTGTTTTCCGTTGGATGGGACTCTATCTTATTAAACAGACAAAGCACAAGAACCCAGATCTTTAGGGTAAAGTAGAAGGAAGGAAAGAACAATTTTCTAAGGAATCTGATTTATTAGAGAGTTAGCATAGGTAATTTAGAGCTATTTCATCGACACCTTTCAATATCCAGCTGCTTCAGCTCTTCTCTTACATTGCCTATATAAAATATCAGAAGAAATATTACTTATAATGTCCTCCATTTTCCAGAACATATTTTCTTTGAACTTAGCAGAATGCTTTTCTTTTCCCTTCACCTGTCTGATTACATATTTCAACAGTAATATTAACATGGATATCACATTGTATATATTTGATGGAAAAAAATTTGTAGACGTAAAAAATTATCATTTTTGTGTTTAGCTAGTAACACTAAAAGTCAAGACCCTTTGCACTGCCAGACTACTGTGATTGCACTCTCTCACCACTCCTTCCTTGTTATTTGTAAGTAGTTTAGTAGAAATGGTGAATATGACCTCTTCCCTGACAGTGTTACTATAAGCCTGGAACTTAGAAATGTTTCAGAGTCAAGGAGTGAATCCGTAATAAATGAAACCCTTAGGTTACTGGTCATGTGAACACATGAACCCAGAATTATGTATCTTTTCCATAAGAAATGAGTGTACAGATGAGATGGTATACATTTTCATTTTTCAGGAGTCTGGAGAATTTAACTTTGACCAGAAGCCAGCAATCCCCAAGCCATGTGCGCAGCCACGGCCCTACCACACTCTAATTTGGGGAAGAGCTTTGTATTCGTGGTGCAATTATCACAGCAATCGATCCATCAAGAGGCTGTTCTTTTCCTTTTGGGGAATAAGAAAGGATAGAGAAGCTTCTGAGTGAATGCAAAAGCAGCTAAGACTTGAAAATAGAAAATCTGTATCAGTCAGATTTGTCTTGTAGCTTTTGGCCAAAGTTTACATACTTTTGTATTTTATTTCCATCTGGCTTTCCTAATCACCATGTGTTCTGATTTTTGCCTTTCCTGCCAAGTCTATTTGTCTCTCTCTCTCCTTTTCTTTATTCTCTGACTAAAATGAACTCTTCTTACCTTTTCTTCACTCTTCCTTTCATTTTCTAAGCACCATTTTAATTAAGGCAGAAAGATATAGAAATATCATATATCTTAGAAAAACTATGGAAAGAACAGATGCAAAAGAAAAGCCCTCAATACACAAGCATTCTTGTCAATAACTTTCAGAGAATGGCAGGAAAAAAAAATGACTTAAAGAAACAGATTATTTTATTTCCTCCTTCACCTTTGATTCAAAATATGAGACAGGATGTTCTATTTAATAGTAGATTTTTTTCTTCCAACTGGTCAGACAACTTTTAGAATACAGTTTGTAATAAAAGCTCAGCAGAAGAATTTGAGGAGAGGGGTAGTGAAGAGATTAGGGTAGCATAAATATTTATTTATTGTCTCTAACCATAGAAAGAAAGAGGATATGTGTCTGTCTGGGCGTGTGCGTGTGCACGCACGTACGTATGGCATATTCGCGCTCATAGCTGAGACATACTGAGAGATGGATAGAACTGACAGCTGTAAAAAAATTCCCCAGTAAGTGTTGAATTGCTACCATCAATATGTCTGTGTTCTCTGATCCTAAAACAATTTCCGAACTATGTTGTAGGGATAATTCTTTTTGCATTACTTCCTTCTTCCCCTCACTGCCCACAGAGACCCCACTTCAGCTTGTAACTCAAATCCAACCTTTCCCAGCCATGCTAAAAACTCTGCAGAGTTCTGAACTTTGCATTAAAATTTGCCTTTCCACTGTTTCATGTATGAAGTTCCTGTTTTCTAAGGCAAGCTTGTCCAATAAATTAAGCTAGATTATAAAGTGCAAAACATTGCAAGAAAATAAGATAGCTCTTGATGGATTGCTTTAATAGACAATGTAGTTTTCACCACCTGCCCATATCATCACCACAATTTCAGATGAGAGATTTTATAATCTATCCTCAGCAGCAGCAACCCTGAAAGTAAGTTGTGTTGAACACAGTGAATGTACAAATAGGCCAAGAATGTGTCGTGGCTTGCTTGGAAGTGCCATATTACCAATTTGCATATTTTACAAGTTATCACTGAGATTTGATAATTTGTCCAAGTAATGTGCTTAAAAATATAAAAGTTTAATGGGTTCATAGTCCATTGCACTTTCTGACATTGCCTGTTGACACATCCTAGTATATTTTAATGCTTTTTCACACTCGACATGGCACTACTGTACAGTAATTAAGTTCCCATAAATACATTCAGTAACAATTGCCATTTAAACTGATTAACCATCGATTCGTTCATATCAATTCAATGACAACCCAGCCTCTCAAATTAAATAAGCCAACAAGATTATGACAGTCTCAACTTACACCATTTAGTTTCCAGTAGAAGAATAAGAACATACTAGGACAATGTGTTAGGCATTGATCAGTGTATATTCATTTTTAATTACTACTGAGTTTTATACAATGTGTGGACTTCGGTTTTCTTACATTAATAGGATGAAAAATCAGGATTCACATAAAAAGCACTCAATTTACAAAATGTCCCTAGGAATACAGAAATAAATAGTACAATAAACCTAAAGGCATATCACACAGATTTACTTCATCTCAGGATATTTATATTTAATAAGCAGATCAGGTGAGTTTATGTTCTTTTACATGTACATAACTCTTAGGATAAAAAACATAAAGGTGATTATTCTGCCTGAAAGCATTCCCTAATAGCATCCTTCCACTATTCTAAATTCCCCTGAACATGTTGCTGTCTCTTAAACTTCTAGGTGTCCTATGGGTGATATCCAAACTACATACTTTGGCATTTGGAGAACCACATACTGTGTTTTACACCTTGTCATCTACTTCTCCCAACATGAGCTCTCTTTGAGAGGATCTAGTCTCCTTTTTCCAAACAAAAATGTTTCAGAATCTCTTCATGACTCTCTCTCTAGTCACTGATTCCTTTGCCTTATCTTTCCATAAAATAAATATTTGGGATTTGCCAATGGCTTTGTTTCTTTTCCACCTGTTCTTTCCCCACATTACAGAACAAATCATTCAGAGATGATTCCCTTTCACCCTAAGCTGCTGCAAATAGGCACACACAATTGATGCGGCACAACACGAGGGAACCCTCTTCACAGTGACCACGAGCTACACAGTGACCCCTGGACAGCTGTCTGCTTCCACCGCCTCGTAACTCATAATCAACAAATGGCTGAGCAAACACTACACACACATCCAACATTAGAAAGTAACAGTTTTGGCATCATTTTAAAAAGGAGAAAATAAGCGCAAAATGAATGAAGAAAATGTTGACTCTACACATTGTGCCAAGGTCAGAGAATTTTCTTATCTTCAGTCTTTAAATGTCCATTTACTTTGTTTCAAATGGTGCAACGGTGAGTCTGGTTGATCAGCCAAAACACAGACAGTTTAGTGGTTAGATCTTCCCCCTGATTCGGGGGAAGGGTCCAGCAACTGGGAGTTTGGCCTTGGTCATACCCCACTGCAATTATTACTGTCATTTCTCTTATCTTTCTAGACTGCTCTGAAGCACTGCTGACAACCCCATGCCAACCTCTCTTGTTTGTTATTGTTGTCTCTATGAAAAAACACAATTTAATTTCTCTCTTCTTCAAATGCTTCTGATAAAAAGTCAGTAAATTGTTTTGAAACCCCTTCCTAGTTTTGGCCTCCCTGACATTGTATGATGCTACCCTTCCCACCCCCACCCCCAATTCTTTGACCACCCTTTCCTCTGCTCTTTGTTTATCCTTTTCTGTTTTCTTTCCTCTTTTTGTTCCTCTAATGATAATCCCTCAAGGTTTCTCGACTCTTTCTCAGATAATTCATCCAATTATTACATTTTCTGATCATCACTTTGTGGAAGATGCACCAGAATATCTATTTATTCATATATACCCGGCCCTTTCTCAAGCTTTGCACCCGTATCTGAACATGATTCATGGGAAATGCTGCCATCCATTCAAATGTAAGATGTCCAAAGAAAACCTTACCCCAGAGTGAATTCTTCCTTTTCTCTCTATATCTGTTAATATATTACTAGTCCCCCTCTTACCAAGGATTAAAACCTTAATGCTATCTTTTTTTACTTCCTTCTACTTATCTCTCCTGACATTCATTCATCAGTAACCAAGCCATGCTAATAATCCATTCTAAATTACTTCTGACATCTGGCACTTTTTAAAACAATCAATCCATTACCACAGTGCATATTCTTATTACCTCACATCTGGATTCAGAGTAGGATACAGGAACCACTTAGTGAGCACCTGCTAGGTGCCAGACATTACTAGCTGCTCTCACAAACATTGAGTTTTTCTCTCAATTCTTTTTCTTCCAAACTATCCTCAACCCAACTTTTAGATTCACATTCATAAAATATTAATTTAGCCATCTCTTCTTTTCTCTGGCAAAATCCCTCCAGTAGCTCATTCAAGGGCACCCAGCGATAGTTCTCCACTACTTTTCAATGTTAACTTACTCCACTGAAGCAACGTCTTTGCTTACTGCTTTATATACTAAGGCAAATTGAAAAAAAAAAAAATGGCCACAGCTTGTGTTCTATCCTCACAGGAATGTTACCACGCAATGTGAATCTCTAGCTCCTTTAATCAAGATATGGAGTTTATTTTTCCACATTGTCTTGTGACTAGCTTTGGCCAATGGGATAAGAGCAAACATAACTCAAGCTGGGATAGAAAAATGGTTTTGCATTAGGACTTGACCACTTTTTGCTGGACTTGGAACCTCAAGAATACTATGTTAAGGAGCCCAAGTTAGCACAATGGAGGAGTGTATCAGATGACAGCAGAAACCCATCGGACACGTGCATGAGGCTGCTCAGAATTACCACCTTCCGACTACCCACTGCCCACACATACACGAGAAAGCAACAGAGTCAGCCATCCACCCAGCCATCCATAAAACTATGAACTAAATAAATTAGTTATTTTAAACCATCAAATTTTGGCATGGTTTGTTATGTAGCGAGAGCTAATTGATACCTATGGTTTAGTTGCCTTCTTTTTAGTTTTTTTTTCTGAAATACTGTTTCCACAATGTTCTCTTTCTCTTTTGTGAGTTCTTATGACATTCTGACTATACCAGTAGTTCTAGGAAATCCTGCTATTTTCTCACACAATGCCACCAGTGCCTCTTTCATGGGAACAACTAGTCTACACCACTTACCAGGAACTTAATCATATACTATCTTGTTGTTAATGTCTATTTTCTTCAAATAGGTAATAAATTTGATCTATCTCCTTAGGATTTTAGTATCTTTTCAGAATTTATCAGCAATCCATGGCCAAAGTAGGCTTTCAAGAAATATTGGTTGATTGAATGGAAGATCTTTCCACAATTAAAAAAATATTAAACTATTTTAGTTCAAAAGTAGGTTGATAGTTTATATTACTGGAAAGATGCATATTCAACTCGGTGGTACATTGAGCTGAATTCTCTTCTCTACCCTCTTCCTGTGCTCATCTAAGAAATCTCACTTAAGAACCTCTGCCCAGAGAGATATACAAGAGCAAAACAGGGGAAAGAATAAGACCCCAGCTTGCCCTGGATATATTTTTTTCTAATCCTTCATAGTTAGTAGTAAGATGAAAGTGGTTTATCTTATTTATCTTTGAGCTTTATGTCAAATGTACATTGTGATATGCATAGGGTACACAATGAAGCTGAGATTTTTCTATTGCAAGACCATTAAGTTAGAAATTTCTCCTTTTATTTTCTGGAGTGCCTACAGCATTTTTACTTCAATGCTGCATTAAAGTAATTTTGCATTTAATATGGAATAAAGGCAAAGTTGTCTCACAATGCTCTAAGCACAGGTACGTGGGCAAACAGTTGTCTACAGATTACAGCTTGGAAACAGATTCAAAAGTAAGCTAAGAAAGGCAAAACAACTCAATTTGGAATATGAATCAGCCTTTGAATTGGCATGCTCCAGTGAGGATGGTGTATTTTCTTTCCTGCTTCAGAGATGGTGCCCCAATACAAATTCTGCTTCCAAGATATCAGCGGTGTTTTCTTCCAATCTGGTGAGATTTTGAAGCTCTCAGAATAGAATTCTTTTTTTAAAAGATAGCATAGTATATGCATTTTCCACCAACCCACTGTTAAAGGTAAATGTTTACATATAACTATCATCTCCAGGCATTATATCTCCTGTCCACCTATCAACTTTCATACCTTAAAATTCTTGTCTGTGAGAGTCCAGAAATAGGAAACTTTAACTGCAACATCTGAATAAAAACGTTTTAGTCTTTTCATGATTATTCATGATGGCTGTATGTTCGGCTTGTTTTTCCCTTTCATGTTTAATAGGCTTTATCCACACATTCCTCAGGACAAAGAAGATGAATGATAACACAGCTTTCCTTGTTCTTTCATTTTGATTGAACTCAGGCTATGAATAATAGTTCTGTGAAATTTCCTTTTTGCTTTGAAAGCTACAATCCTCTCTGATAAGCAGTGGAAATAAATTACAAGTTAAGTAGGTGTGAGGTGGGCAGAGAGGAAGAAGCATCAGAGAAGTTGGGGCTGAAACAAACGAAAGGAGTTAGGCTCTTTCCCTTTTCTAAATCTCAAGGCTAAAGACACTGTTTTGCTCACTCAATCCCACACTCTACTTTTTTATCAATTAAAAACTTACTGTGCCCCAAACTTGAAGCGACAAGATGTTGCTTCAATACGTGAATAGATAAAATTGTGGTATATCCATACAAGAAAATATTATTTGGTGATAAAAAGAAATGAGTGGTCAAGCCATGAGAAGACATAGATGAATCTTAAATACGTATTTTTTTTTTTTTTTTGGACCGGTAAGGGGATCGCAACCCTTGGCACGGTGTGGTCTGCACCACGCTCAGCCAGTGAGGGCACCGGCCATCCCTATATACGTATATATAGGATCCGAACCCACGGCCTCCTCGGCGCTACCAGCGCTGCACTCTCCCGAGTGAGCCATAGGGCCGGCCCTTAAATACATATTTTTCAGTGAAAGACGCCTGTCTGAAAGGCTACTTATTGTATGATTCCAATTACATGACATTCTGACACAGGCAAAACTACAGAGACATTAAAAAGATCAGTGATTGCTAGGGATTTGGGTGTGTGTGAATAGGCCAAGCATGGGTATTTTTAGGGTGGTCAAACTATTCTGTCTTTACTGTAATGATGAATATATGTCGCTATAAATATGTTAAAACTCATAGAAATTTATAATACAAAAAGTAAACCTTAATGTGTGCATATTAAAACAAAAAATAATTTATTAGGTCAGGAATACCAGGATGGATAGAATGTGAAACAAACAAACAAACAAACAAACAAAAAACCTCAAAAAACACAAAGTGTATTATAACCTCACTGTATGAAACAACCTCACTGAAGAGGCTGGGGAGAAAAAGTGATGATCTAAGTAACTTTGAAAGTTGATAAAGGTGCTTCTCCTGTGGGTACAGGTTAGCAATTCTCAAACTACTGTACATGTATGGTGGAATCGAAATAAAGTAAATGGATGACAGACAATGATGCCAGGTTACTTATGGTTAGAATGGGAGTTTACAGATAAATGAGAGCAGGTGGCTAGGATAATCCATGTAGTAATGGATTAGAGTTGAATGCATATATAAATATTTATTGGTGTGCATATATATATATATATATATATATATATATATATTAGTAGACACATGTATATTTCCTTGCTTTGTGAGTTGAGAAGGTTAGAAATAGTAGCACTCTAATAATAACAGATACATCTAACACCGAGATCTTGGTTTCTGATACCATTCTTCAATAAAGAGAACCAAGGCTTCTTGAATAAATGGCTAATCCTAGGACTGGAGCAGGAAATACTCAAGGTGCACCTGGAGCATCTTATAGAGCTAGAAATTGAGGAAGTGCTAAACACACACACACATGCACAAAACAATGGAGGGATTATGTCAAAGGGGCACAGTAGCCAAATGAAAGAGCTCCCAAAGGCCAAAGCTGGAACAATTTGAGCAACAAAATAAAGTAGTGTTGGATTATAACCTGAAGTAAAAAGTAAATATCCATGAGTCTACACTGATATAAGTGAGTAAATGAATAAATAAATGAGAAAGAAAAGGCTGTAATGGCTTGTCTTACGTATCAACTTTGTTAGGCTATAGTGCCCAGTTATTAAACACTAATGTAGATGTTGCCATGAAGGTATTTTGTAGATGTATTTCACATCTACAATTAGTTGACTTTAAGTAAAGGAGATTATTCTTGATAATCTGGTAGCCTCATTCAGTCTGTTGAAGGGCCTTAAGCAAAAAACAGGTTTCCTGGAAAAAGAAATTTTACCTCTGTACTCTCTGAGCTGCAGCATTATCTCTTGACTGAGAGTTTTCAGCATGCCTGCCAACCCTACACATATTTTAGAGTTGCCAGCCTCTATGACCATGAAAGCCACATCTATCCATCTATCAATTTAAATATATCCTACAGTTCTGCCTCTCTGGTAGAACACTAAATCTCCCATACAGAACAATTGCAAATAATATTTAGACACTCCACTCTCAAGGAGGTAGAGACTAACTCCTCATTTTTGAACAGTGGGCAGTACATTGTGACTTCATTCAAAAAGTGCAATATGGGAAGGGGAGAAAAAAGAGTAACTTTGTAGTGAGAAAACCTGACAAGTACTACCTTAGCCAAGGTCAACATCAACATTGAAAAGTCATGTTGATAATATGTGCCCTTGATATGATGAAAATGACCCTTTACCTCTATGGTTCTCCTCTTAAAAAAGCATCACCTCAGTCTAAGCACCAGAAAAACATCAGACAAATCCCAGTTGAGGGACATTCCACAAAATACTGACCAGTACTTCTCAAAACTATCAAAGTCATCAAAAACAAGAAAAATCTGAGAAACTGTCACAACCAAGAGGAGCCTAAGGAGATATGACAGTGTAATGTATTGTGAATGGGATCCTAGAACAGAAAAAGAACATTAGGTAAAAACTAAGGAAATATAAACAAATATATGGACTTTAGTCAACAATAGTATATCAATATTGGTTTATTAATTGTAACAAATTATCATATTAATGTAAGATATTAATGATATCAGAAACTTGGTGGGAGGTGAATGGGAACTTACTTTGCTGTCTTTGCGATTTTTCTGTAAATTTAAAACTGTTCTAAAAAATAAAGTTAATTAAAAATATTGTATACTTAATTATGTACTGCTCTCAAATGACAAAAGAATAATCTAGAAATGTACAACGTATTAAAAAGGACACAGTAGAGCAGAGGAGTTTATTGAGCATCTAACATTCACATTTCCCTATATTAGGTGCTTTAGAGACGATATCTGATTTAATCTTGTATATAATTATGTCCATTTTACAAATGAGGAAAATGAGTCTCAATTAAATTGTATAATTTCCTGAAGGCCACATTATCATCCTGAGACCAAAAATCTGTATGACTCAAAGCCCATGCCCCTTGTGCTGCAGAGTACTCACCTGAATAGATGGGATAGGTATGCAGACAGTGGAATTTAAGACACCTGGCATTAAGTGGCATGAGTAGACCAAAAATTTAGTGCTGTTAATGTTCAAGGAGGCTGATATCTATCAGCCGATCAGGTGAGGCACCATGGTGGAAGGGGCTTTTGAGCTGGAAAGAGATGACTAAGATTTTCATAGGTGGGAGGTGGAAGAAGGGAGATTCATCTCATGAAGTAGAAGGAGTAAAGGCATGTAGCTGAAGCCACATGAAATAGGGTCTGGGAATTAGAGTTGATCTAGTCTGGACAGAGGGTAGTGTTTTTTCTATGAGAATATTGGAAGAAAACCAGTGAAAGAAAGTGCTTTTTTTCCTTCATTGTCTCTCATCCCCAAAATCCAGACTGAACCTTGGCAAAACATTACAACGTTACTCCCTGATTCCTCAGTGAACATAGTTTATGAAAGACCTGGTAGAAGTGCTAATAATACACACACAAACACACACAGGCAAAATAAAACCTGCATACGTTAAATTTTCACCCATAAGAAGAAAAGTGGAAGTGGTTATTTTTTGAACCTCATTATTGCCAGGCTTATACCAGGTTCTTTCAAATTCATCTAGCAATACCATCCTCTAAGCAGGCACTATTTTAGGCAATGAGAATCCAATGACATAGTCTCTTCTTTTTCTCATCGCATTATGATTATTTGTTTACAAGTCTGTCTTCCTGCTAGATTATGAATTCTTAATGAGCATGCAAAAGATCACCAAGGGAGGCAGCTTCCTTCTCTGACACTTGAAAAACCACCCTCTTCTATTGTTTAGACATAAAATAATCAAGCTAAAAAATTCACCATCTTACAAAGGAGTAAAATTCTTTTTCTTTGCTGCCTTAAAAGAAAATCTTTCAGTTTTGGACTAATTATCAGTACAGACAAATTATTCCTGCGGCTAAGTTTTCTTGGACTAAGAAACAAAACAGTTGGATTTGAAGATTTTGGACAAGCAAAGGGAGTACGTGTTAAACTTGCATTTCATCTCTTTGAAAATCACAGGGAATCTGTATACTTTTTTATTTACTGAAAAAATATTATGATCCATTTACCATGTATCAGGCACTTTGCCTTATGCTATTGTCCCATTAATGGAAAAACTCCTGGTCTGCCTGTAGGGAGAATACAATCCATGGGGAAACAGACATATGAATAAACAAATATAGTGCAATCAATCATTCAATCAACTTTTTATGAAGCATCTCATGTGTGCTTAGGCAATGGTAATACATTGGCTAACAAAACCAACAAAATCTTTTCTTATAGAGGTTATAGTCTAGTAGGGAAAGAAAACACACACATACACACACACACACAATCATGCATTGCTTAACGATAGGGATACGTTCTGAGAAATGAGTCCTCAGGCAATTTTGTCATTATGCAAACATCATAGAGTATATTTACACAAACCTATATTGTATAGCCTACTACACATATAGGCTATATGGTATAGCTTATTGTTCCAACCACTGTCACATATGTGGTTCATTGTCATATGTCATTATGTGGTGCCCAACTACATTTGTAGTCAGATAATGACATTTTACATGTCTTGAATTTTAATTTCTTGCATTCTTTTATATGTATGTGTGTGTGTGTGTGTGTGTGTATAACAAGTAACGGTATTAAACTCTATACAAGGGTTTCACAACTTCAACACTATTGACATTCTGAGGGGAATTATTTCTTGTGCATGGTAGGATGTTTAGTAGCATCCCTGGCCTCTACTCATACCAGCTGCCAGTAACACACATCTACCCCGATCCCCTGCAGTGGTAACAGTCAAAAATGGTTTCAACATTGCCAAATGCTCGTGGAAGGAATGCTGTCTTAGGTTGAGAGCTATAGCTCTATAATTTATAGTGTTGAGAAATGATTCCCCTTAACTGCTTTTTCACTGCAGCACTTAACACGACACCACTCACTATAAAATTGACTTATTATTTTTTTTTTACCAAATATTAAAGTAGAAGGAATGTTTATTAGGGAAGAGTCTTTGTATTTATACTTTTTATTTCCCAGTATGTAAATCAGTGTTTATTGCTAAGTGTACTAAATGTTTGTGTACCTTCAAAATTCATACGTTGAAATCCTCACCCTGAAAGTGATATCAGGAGGTAGGGCCTGTGGGAGGTAATTAATTTATGAGGGCAGAACCCTCATGAATGGCATTAGTGCCCTCACAAAAGATATGAGAAACTTTGCTTTTTCTCTCTCTGCTCTCCGCCATGTGAGGATATGATGAGAAGATGGATATCTGCAAACCAGGAAGCAAGCCCTCACCAGACACCAGATTTGCTGAAACCATGATCTTAGACTTCTCAGGCTCCAGAACTGTGAGAAATTAGTTTCTGTTTTTTATAAGCCACCCAATCTATGGTATTTTGTAACAGCAGCCTGAACTAAGACATGTATATAATAAGCTCTTGATAAACACTTGTTGAGTAAATATTATTTCAATATACATAATTCTTTCAAACCTTTAAATAAGTCATGAAGTCTAAAAAAAATTGAATAGCCAAGGAAAAATGTATAAGTGAAAATATATGTAACTATGTAAATGTGATATTAAAAACAGGACAGCTAAAGTCTTCCAAAAGTTTGTGACTCTGGTAGTGGTCACAGACTTAGAGGTGAGAATCAGCATGACTGAAAGTTTGGAGAAGCTAAACTCATGCACATTTAGAACTATTCTAGTTGGAGAAACACTTTACTTCATCCTACCCTTGCATGCGACTACTTTCAATGTTATTGAAAGACCTGTTAATTGTATCCTAATGAATGAAATAATAGTAAGGTGTGCGGAGCTATGGAAAGAAGGTGTTTTATTTTTTAATCCATCCAAGTTTTATTCATGTTCATAACATGATGATATAATAATGCTAATTTTAGCAAAATAAAATATTTTTGATCTGAATGGAAAGTATATTTAAATCTACTTGAGTTTTAATTTATAAATAATTATGCATTATTTAAATTCTTCAAATTAAATTATGACTATTTGAGTGTAAATAATCCACCTTTTTTTAAAAAAGAATTTAACAGGAAATGGGCTCCTTTCACCTCAATTGTTCATCATAATGGGCAAAATAATTGGGGAAAGCAAAGACAAAGATTAAAATAAGGGAAAAATTCTTAAGGAGATGATAGGTATCAAAGATATGAAACTGGGATTTGAGAAAGAAGGTAAAGGTAAAAACGTTTTATAAAAAATGCTGTGGGGGCCGACCCCGTGGCGCACTTGGGAGAGTGCGGTGCTGGGAGCGCAGCAGTGCTCCTGCCCGCGGGTTCGGATCCTATATAAGGATGGCCGGTGCACTGCTCACTGGCTGAGCGCAGTGCGGCCGGTCACAAAAAGACAAAAAAAAAAAAAAAAAAAAAAAAAAAGCTGTGAAATCACCTAAACAAAAGTTATTCTTTCCTATCTTTCTAGTTCATTCAATGGCCAAAAATAAGAGTTAGCCCAGAAGTTGTAAGGATTGAATTAGAAACTCTGCAGATATAGTAGGAGGCAGGAGGTAATCACTGAAACACACTATTTTGAACAGTTTAAAATTAGAAGGAAGCTTACCAAAAAGAGAGGTGGGTGACCTGCCAAGTGTTACACTAACACAGTTCTATCTATAGCTGTCTTTGATTCTAAAGTCAAAAAGCATATAGAAGAAAAGTCTATGTCTACTAGCTTCTGAAGTCAGAATTGTTATTGGAAATTACTGTGCATTGTAAGATCTGAATATATGAGACTTACCACTCCTCATTACATATTTCATCATGCAATCTAGGTCACAACAACGTGCTGATTCTCATCTCTAAGTTTGAAATTTGTAAAGTCATGTCTTACGTCGTATGCAGGTCATTAAATGTCCTCAGTTTTAAAAGAGAATAATTATGGTAACTTACATCCAAATACACAGGTAAATTTAACTTTATATATGCAGAGATAGAGAGAGAGAGAGAGAGAGAGAGGAAACTGATGGTGTAGAAAAGCCACAGATACAAAGACGTCTAACATTAATTACTGCCTTCCTTGAAGGCACTCAGAACCCAACACTGTTCTGACCTTACTTGCATTATCTCATTTGAAAACTACAGTAGTAAACCTAAAGCTATCCCTGGGATCCTGGCCATGAAAGTTTATTATAGGTAAGACCATCTTTCCTAGAGTTCCCCTCTATATTTTTTATAACTAATCTTCTTTAGCTAGAGTAAAGATTTGATCTTTAATACCAAATTATTTTCGTTGTAAACTGCAATAATTAAAAAAGTTTTAGTACATGTATTAAAAGCACCTCAAAAAATGCAGTTGGTGCCACCTTCTAATATGGCATAATTATCCTAAAAAGTTCACATTTTTTAACGGTCTTTATCCCTAGGAATAGTACTACTCTGGAATAAATGAAAAAAGCATGACCCAATCTGAAAGAGAAAAAAAAAAGAATGGAGAAAGATTTTAAACATGAACTTCTGACCTCATGGGCTTCTTGAGCTTAGATGCCGTTAATCAAAGGATAGAGCCTTAGGAAAATTAGCCAGGAAAGACATCAACAAGTACAAGGAGAAAATGTGTTTGGGCAATGGGGAAATTAAATGATACCAAGTGGGGAGAGGGGGCTGGTTCAGGAGAGAGGAGTGGTCATGAAAGTCAGGGCAATAATGGTCTGACTGTGTTGAAAGCAGTGAGTTTCAAGATACTGAAAAAGGTAAGAAAACTCTGAGGGCAAAAGTAGAATGTGATTGAAACCAAAAAGTGTAAGCCACTTACATATAATTGCCCTGGGATTTCAAAAATTCCCTTACTGTTTTCAGAGTGGTCAAGTCAGAATCATAAAACCATTGCAATGTGCTGTCATTCACGCTTTAAAGATAAATTGCTAAATAGAGATCTTCTCTTCTGTGGTTATCCTACAATTAGGCACCATAAAATAAATAGACTATTCTCTAGTCTTCACTCTTCCTACTTCAAGTCAGTAAATTACAAAGTCTTGTGGTTTAGCCAGTGCCTAGATATACAGTGACACTCAATAAATCCCTGCCATCTGACATCTAGTTATGGCAAAAGTTTCATAATAGAGGAAAATTATTCTTACTAACATAATTTAAAATGCTTCCTTTTTTCAGGTGGGTAGAACATATTAAGAAAAATCACTTGAGTTGAAAGCGTGCAAAGATTATTCCAATTACGGAAGTATTCAGTATTAGCAGAGAACTCAAAGATCTCACAAGTCAGTCCCGCTCTATTTGGCTCTATCATTGTAAAGAGTTCTATGTATATTCTTAGAGACAGAACGAAAAGATTATCTGTCATGTAGGATACAAATCATACCTACTCAGGAATGCTGTCTTAATAGTAAATCAGTAGAAATTACTGCCTAGAAGATATTATTTACTTTCAGCAAGCTATCAATTGCAGATGAGAACATATTTATCTTATTAATATGTACAGTAGAAGTGTAATTCACCTTACTGAAGTGTTTATGTCCTGCCCTAGACAACATGGATATCCTCACCACTCCCTTTCTGCTTGAAACACCACTTTGGTGTCTTCTTTACTCTCCTGGCCACCAACCCCATCAATGCCCTGTGCTCATCAGCTCTGAGTTTGCCTTTCCACATTTAGGCCTGCCTCCAAGTCTAACACCCTGGTCTATTTGAACCTAAATACATACCTCCTAATCTATTTTTTACAGGTCAATTCACTAAAATTTATGTCTCCTTTCTCCTTTGGTAGGAAGGAAGTCACAGGTTACAATAAATAGTTTCATATTAATCTGTTGAGAATCTGTCACAGAGGCTAGTGACATTTTGATCAGGAGACACTTCCTTAACTGAAAGGTGGAATTACGGGTATCTGTAGCAAGCTAGTGCAGGAAACTTTTGGTTGCAGAGCTTTTTGAAAGAATATGGTCTTTCTCAAAGAGGGTACCTAGAGAGCTGGAGGTGTATTTCAAAGGGAATGAGAGTCCAGTTCTAAATATGGGGTACAAAATGTTTTTAAAAGAGTAGTGAAGGTAGTGGTAGTTCTCTTTGAATGTGAAGTTGTATTCTATATCCATTTTGAAACTCAATGGTCATTAGCAATTTAACCATTTTTCCCCTGAAATATTGGGCTTCTCCCGATGTCTGTATTAGCTAACATATTACTACTGAATTAGTCAAAATACTTTTTGGAGTTTCTTCACAGACGCACACATCCCAAAAAAGTTATTGCTGTAAAGTATGTGTATATGATATAAAAAGAGTAGAGAATTTACTGTAATTCTACTTTATCTTACATCTGGCATCCCTGGCTATTAATTTTTATTCATTCATTTATTTTTTCATTCAATGGACACTGAGATCTCATTATATGTCCAAAATGGAGATTTGTGCAGAATATGGAGGTTTTTTCTACTAGAGCTATTTTAAAAACCAAAGTTTCATTAAGGGGTGAATGTCTGCATAAGGCTAGTCATAGAATCCCATGAGAGACAAGCTAATAAATAATTGCAAATAAAGAGATCTTTTTAGAGTATAGCAAGATTATATATATTTTTAAATTATATAAATAAAATGGAGCAAGGAAATATCATTGAAAATGAAAAAAAGAAAAAAAGAAAAAACCACCTGATGGCTAATTTTGTGTCAACTTCATTGAGCTAAGGGATGCTCAGATAGCTGGTAAAATGTGTTTTGGGGTGTGTCTGTGAGGGTGTTTCCAGAAGAGATTGGCATTTGAATTGATAGACTGAATAATGCAGATGACCCTCATCAATGTGGGTGGGCATCATTCAATCCATTGGAGACCCAAATAGATTGGAGGAAGGGTGATTTTCTCTTTCTGAGCCTCTCTGTTCTGCCTGGACTAGGACTTAGATCATTAGCTTCCCTGGTTCTCAGGCCTTCGGGTTTGGACTGCAAGTACATCATTGGCTTTCTTGGGCCTCCAGCTTGCAGACAGCAGATCATGGGACTTCTCAGCCTGTATGATTGCATGAAGCAATCCCTCATAATAAATATCTTTCTATGTATCTCTCTCTATCTATATACCATTATTCTGTTTCTCTGAAAAATCTTGACTAATACAGGACAACATTTACTTCCTAAAATAATATTTGGGTTAGAGTTTTACTCCAAAATCCAGGTGTAAATTAGGGGAGGATAGATTTTTGCCATGATTGATAATGAAATTTCTAAATAATCTACAAACATGAACATCCAACAATATTTTACTCACTCTGGGCTGTCTCGAATACCTTGTTTGTGCTTTGCATGCTTTGAGGCATCCTGTTCAACACAATGGCTATATGTGCTATCAAGACTTATATACAGATACAAAAATATTTCTTTTGGCTTTAGGGAAGAGAATGAAAGAGAGCCTGAAGGTGGGTAATAGAATAGTCAGGGTAAATTGGCAGCCAGTCAGATAAATACAGGGAATTTTAGAAGAGAAGAAGATAAAGAATGATTTCTCAAGTGTAAGTTAAGTCCAAGCTGAAAGTGAAGCAAGAAGACCAATAGGACTTATATGCAATGACAGGTGACAAGTGATCACCATAACAATTTTCCTGGAATTGAGTCCTGCTAATCTCTCCTTTAAGTGTAACACTGCTCTGGCTCTTGTAATGCTCTTTGAAATGATCTGAGCATAAGCACAAGCAACTGCATTTTCAAGAAGGCTTTTTCTTATGTCGTTAAACAACCAAAACAACTTGGTTAATCACGATTACTATTTGGAAAGCGGAATGTTTATACTTTCATTGCCATTTTTATTTATGACTAAACAAATGAATTAAGTGTGGATAGATTTGTTTGTGTGGTGGGGGTTGGGGAGGTGGTCTCCAAAATAAAACTGCAATCTACCTTATCTCTGACTCAGAAAAATGTACCTCTTGAGAGAAAAATCTATTTTGTTACAGATTTTATAAATGCCTTAAAACAACAACAAAGATAAGAATTTAATGCTCACTCTATTCTTCCTCACTTTGAAGTCTCTTCCAGAGTCAAGAGAAAAACAGTGAATGAATATTTAATCAAATCATTCTGAACAAATGCTTCTCTCATAGCCAGAGTCTCAGGACTCAGTTGCCATGTTGCCCACCTTACTCTATCACCCTACACGTTATGGCAGGTTGGATATACGTCACTGTGGTCACATTTCCTGACTTTCTCTCATTCCTTTACTCTTCATTATTAAGCAATCAGTTTTAGTCATGCAAGAGTCAGCTCAAATAATACCTGCCATGTGAAGCCTTCTTCAACACCCCCTCCCTAGTCAGAATCACTTCCTCCCTCCTGTGAATTTCCCTAATACTTTGTTTATACTTCTCTGCTTTCCATCCCTAACCCTTCTCACCCTAGATTCCTTTCCACTCCTAGAAGTGGGAGGTTAGATATCATACAATATTCTATTATTCTTTCCCAAAGAACCTAGAAAAGAGAGGGAGGAACTGAAAGAAGAAGAAAGGGCTAAAAAGAAGCAAATCTCAGTAACAGCTGAGGTGTGTTAAGGGCTCATCCACACCAAAATATCCTAGCATTTTGCATCTTCATCTCATACCATCACTTGCTAGCTATGTGCCAAGCACCTTACATATACTATTTGATGTAACATTAAATTCTTAAATTTTGCTATTAATTATATTAGTCCATTTCTGTTGCTCATAACAAAATACATGAAACTGGGTAATTTATAAAGAATATTAAATTTATTGCTTACAGTTTCAGAGGCTGGGAAGTCCAAAGTCCAGGGAACACTGCTGGTGAAGGTCTTGGTCGTGGTGACAGTGATGGCCGGGTACCATCACATTGCAAAAGTGATGGAGCAGAGAGAGACTAACCTCCTCATTCACTCTGCTTTCAAAGCCCTCCAAACCATACCCATGACCACCATTATTAATCCAATCACTACTGTATGGTCCTACAATCTAATCACCTCTTTAAGGCCCCCACCTTTCAGTGGCCCTAATAGGATTTCCCACCCCCAACAGTTACAGTGGGGATTAAGTTTTAGGGGGACATTTAACCCAAGGCATTCTTCTCCTGGCCCTCCCAAACTCATGTCCTTTTCACATACAAATACATTCATTTCATTCCCAAAGTCTTAACTTGTTTTAACTCAAAAGTCCAAAGTCTCAAAGTCCCATCTGTGAATTCAAAACAAGTTATCTACTTCCAAGACACAATGGTTGGACAAGCATAGGGCACGTATTCCCATTTGAAAAGGGAGAAATAGGCCAAAAGAAAGTAGCAACAGGTCCCAAAAAAGTCCAAAATCCAGCAGGGCAGGCATCAAATTTCAAAGCTGGTGAATCATGTACCTTGACTCCAGCTCCTATGGCTTTCCTGATCGCAGGCCATACTTCAGCTCTCCCAGGCTGGGGTTACATGCTGGTAGCGCCACAACTCTGGGGTCTCCATGGTGGTGCTGCTCTCCCAGCTCCAGTAGGCATGATGTTGTTGGGGTTTCTCTGCTGCAACTCTGATCCCATGTTTCCATGTAGCATTGCTCTAGCAAATGCTTTATGGGGTGACTCCACCCCATGACAGATCTCTTCCTGGGTCCCCAGACTTTTTCATACATCCTTTGAAATTGGGATGGAGGCTCCTAAGCCTTCCCAGCTCTGGCATTCTGTAAACCTGCACACTTCACACCATATGGTTGCCACCAAGGCTTCTGGATTGTGTTTTCCAAAGCTGCAGATAAAGCCACACCTGGGGCCAATTTAGCCACAGATTGAGCAGCTGAAGCAGCTGGGGTGCTGGTGTGGGGAGCAGCATCCTGAGGTGGCCCTGGTCAGCGAACCTGTGGAGGGCGCCTTGGGCCTGTTCCCCAAGACCATTCTGTCTATTTAGGCCTTTGGGCCTCAAATGGAAGGGTTGGTCCCAGAGGCTTCTGCAATACTTTGAGGGCCTTTTTCTCCCTCCTCGATAATTCCTTTCTTTTGTGCTAATCTTCTTAGCACCATTGCATTTTTCTTTTGAAAATGCTCTCTGCTTCTCTACCATATGGCCAGGCTATTAGTTTTCCAAATCTTTACACTCTTCTTTCCTTTTAAATTCTGGCTTTACCTTGTGCCTTTTCTGCCATAACTCAGCATAGGCTGTTGTAAGTAGCCATGAAGCTTCCTGAGTGCTTTGTTGCTTAGAAATTTCTTCCACCAAATACTCTTGTTCACAGCTCTTGAGTTCCAACTTCCACAAAGTCCTAGGGCATAGACAAAATGTAGCCAAGTTCCTTGCCAGTTCAAAGCAAGAGTGATCTTTGCCCCAGCTTCCGAAAAGTCCCTTCTTACTTCTATCTGAGACCTCCTTAGAATGGTCTTTACAGTCCATGTTTCCATTAGTATTCTGGTCACCACCATTTAACCCATCTCTAAAACATTCCAAATTTTCTCTGTTTTTTTTTAATCTTCTAAACTTTCACTAGCATCTAGCTTTTTTCTAGCCTGTTCCTCCAAATTCCTCCAGCCTCTCCTCAACACCCAATTCCAAAGCCATTTCCACATTTTCAAGTATTTGCTATAAGCAACACCCCACTTCTCTGGTACCAGTTTTCTGTATTTGTCCGTTTCTGCTACTTATAACCAAATACATGAAACTGGGTGATTTATAAAAACTTTAAATTTATTGCTTACAGTTTTAGAGGCTGGGAAGTCCAAAGTCCAGAGAACACAGATGGTGAACATCTTGATGGTAGCAATAGGGAAGGCAGGGTATTGCCACATTGCAAAAATGGTGGAGCAGAGAGAGACTAACCTCCTCATTCACTCTCCTTTTAAAGCCCTCCAAACCATACCCATAACCACCACTGTTAATCCATTTACTACTACAGCATGGTCCTACAATCTAATCACCTCTTCAAGGCCCCACCTTTCAATTACCCTGATAGGATTTCTCACTCTTAACAGTTACAGTGGGGATTAAGTTTTGGGGGGACATTCAATCCAAGACATTAATATCTTCATATTATGGACAATGAAAGGAAGACTCAGAAAGGTTAAATAACCTGTCCACGCTCACCCAAACAGCAAGTTATAAAAGGGACATGAAGTCACATTGGACTGATTCCAAAGCCCATTATCCAAACAGCCATGTAACACTATAACTTGTAAAGATTTGAGAAATTTGGCAGATGTAATTTGACTTGTAATAGTACACTCTTAGGATAGATGATGACAGTAGCAGGTAGGATAAACTGCTTCACCTGGAGACCAGAGAGAGGAACTGCAGCGATGAGAAAAATTAGAGATGTTGCACAGGCAGTGACAAGATGGAGAGTTATTCACAAGTGTGGTAATAGATAATAACCCTGGGCTTATGGAGTATGACTCAGAGTTCATTCTGGTACAAAGCTGAGTTCCAAAGCAAATGTGATTTCATTTTCTCTGTACCCAAATCAGAACACTGATTAACTCTGGATACAAGCCTTCTCTCACGTGGACCAGCAGCTATAAGGCAGTACCAGAATCTCCAGGTCCAGCTTGAGAGATTCCCTTGGGTGTCACAAAGTCAAAAGAAAAGCCCCAGGTGAGAGTCACTGGGATGATGTCTCCTTATAGCTACTCTATGAATCTTGCATTAGCCTGTCCAAGCCGAAATCCCATCATCCACAGAGAGTGCTTGTTCCAAGATGACTAGAGGGTCATGCACAATGGTCCACTTTCTAAATGGACGTCAGCTCCCTCCCAGGAGACAGCATCAGAAATAGAGCTGTCAATCACAGAGGAGCCTCCTTCTAGGGTGGAAGATGCCAGCCCTTGAAGTGAGGTAAAGCATTTCTGTTTGAAGGAAAGTTAGTTAGGATGTCTTTTGTGTGTGATGCTCCAATTTAAGAGTTTCTAATAATGCAGACTCCTGCCTTTATTAAAATAATGGTTCACACTTCCCTAGGAAAGTAATTACATCACATAACAACTACAACAAAACAACAAATGAAACAAGAGTAACAACAGCAACGAAAACTAACACTTATTGAGCAGTTATGACAGACCAGGAACTCTTTTATGTGTTTTACTTCAATTAATTCATGCAATACAGATGACCATATAGAGTGTGGATATGTAAGTACAGATATATACCATGCATAGCTCAAATTCACCTTAATCCTCACTTGTCACCTATGTCCAAATTGTTCAATTATCAGACAGAAATGAGAAAATCTGAACCCAGGAGTCTACAGTTTCCAGATTTTGAAATATTTATGCCTATAATTACATGACAAAACCTAGTGTGGAAAGGGAGCAAAACTCTTAGCATTTTCCTAATGATGGATTAGGGTAGAAATTAATTCAATTTAGAGAATGGTAATCCACACATATAATTTGAGACCGTAATATCCAAGATCGTCTTTTAACCAAAAGTAAATTTTAAGAAAAATTGTTGTTGGCAGAGAGATACTACAATACAATCATTACTTTTGCTGGGAGGTACCTGAGAGGATTTTAAAATTAAGAAAAGGAATTCTAACAAATGGGTATGAATAGGAACTAAATTGCTACAATTACTTGACGAGCAAGAAGACTGTTCTGGAAATTAAATGAAATATTTTATTGGCCTCTCATCCATTCACCAACTGATTCCTCTTTTACATAACATTCCTCACTTCCCAAGGAGCCATGCAAAAACATTGATTCACATTCAGGTAGACAAACATGTCCCTTGGATTCAGACACGAAGGGTCCAATGTTCTAGAATATGGCTCAGGGGGAAATGAGGCAACACTTGCTTGTTGTGTTGGTAAGGCCTCTTTGTAACCCCCATAAAAAGGACCAATGGCAGTCTTCTAATTTCCCTGTTTGTACACTGTAGAACATATTGCATTTTTTACTCTTACCCTCCATATATTTACTCTGATATCTCCTGATGTCAAGTCTACTTATCTCATGCCTACGAAAGTCTTAATCAAATTCTTTCCATCTATTACCTATTTTAAGATCAGCCTCATTCATTACACACACTTACTAGTCCATGTATACCTACTTGCAGTTTGGCTTCTGAGGTACCTCTACCTCAATAGTTTTTAAGGGGAGAATATGATAAGGTAATGCTGAGATGAAGTTAGACTGTTAGCTCTGTGTATAGATGGTGTGTCTTGCTGCTTCACCAAAACTCTAAATACTGACACTTAGTGATAAGAAGGCAGTGCAAGAAATATATTGGCACATGTTTGCATAACATACAAGAGACTCTACTTGGTCCTCACAGCAAGATCTTAAATGAGAAAAATGTTTGTTTGCCTTATTTTGTGTGTGTGTATGTATGTGTATGGTATATATGCAGAACTATGACATATGCGTGTACACATACATATCTATACATAAAATATATATGTGTATCCCTATGTTTTTAAACTTACAAAACTGAATCTGTTTGGTGGATATCTAAAAATTGACAAAAAGAGCAAAAATAATTTCACTGATTACAATCCCTGGTTTTAAAGAATGACTACCATTAAAAAAAGTAAATAAATAAATTTTGACTTGGAAAGTTGTCACCACTCTAAAAGAAAGATGCCATCATTCAGTGATATTTTGGGGTGTTATATATTATTTGGAGGAAAAGAGATTTTCAGTGTCTGAATTCACAATGGCAGCCTGTCTTTCTACATGTATAATAATTCAAGAAGTGTAGGATATCAAATGAGTTCAAGGACTAGGGGACTGAGTTGACAGCTGTCATTTCCAGTTGTTTCTACCAGAACCCTATCTAAATCCCCAAATGCAGCTTAGCTTTTCCACATTCTAGTTTTTAATTTGTAAATAGGGATTTAAAGTGTTTAACCTCTTTGGAGCATAGTTAACAATTTCCACTGACATTAGACAACAGTAATTAGTATTTGTAAAGAGATTTGAGATTCTGGATGGAAGCAGTTATAAAAGTGCAGTAAAGCAGTGTTTCTGTATACCGTGAGTCAACCTTAAAAAACAAAAAACAAAAAACAAAAAAACAGAGGTAGAATAACCTAAGAGGAATCAAAGAAACATAGGTACATAAAGCTTTCACCTCAATAATAAAAATAATATTTTTTCCTGGTTTAAGAGCAGAGTTCACTTTAGCAAATATAAAAAAAAATGTTGAATATATTAAGTCAAAATTTTTATAGATAGATACATGTGGGCTTTTTCTTTTTCTTCCCTGAAAGATGGGATTAGGCTGAGCAGTGGTAGCTGTCAGAAGCACAAACTCCCTGCCTCCCAGAATGGGTACATGTAATTAAAAGCTTAGCTCACCTTATCCTTCCAGTTTCCCAGGCGAGAAGTCAAAGCCTGCATTTAATTGCATATATATGTGTGTATGTTTCTAAAACCAAAGCTCAGAAGGGAGCCAAGACTTGGGAAGTACAAGGGCAATGACAGACAGATATTTGACGTAGAATCAAAAACAAAGGAAAACAGAAAAAAGGGGATGATGAGACAACAGAAATGAAGCCCTTAGTTCCCTTTTGGTTTGTTACCAGGTGGAAAAAGGAGTACTTGCTGTTTGGTATTTCTACGTTGATAAGCAGCATAAACAAACCAATCCAAGTATGCTGTGTTTGCCGGAAGATTTGCCACAAGCACATTCTATTTTTTTGGTTGACATCCTTAATCAGAGTTCTGTCAGAGCTGGGATTAGAATGTGGCAGAATCATTCTGCTGAGAGAAAGCCAGCACCAAGCGTGCCCCGTGGGTGCCATCTGGGCTATGGAAGTATGGCTGGGTGGATTGTTGGAGGATGGTCATTCAGGGATGAAGACCCCAACCAACCTACAGGGAAAGCAAGATATGGATCGAAAGATGTCAGGGCCAGGGCCCAGGCCGAAGTGTTTTTATAAGCAGAGGAAGGACAGCAAGAAATAGAGTTTCCACAAGCAGCTAATAAAAAGGGCCTAAGAGGTAGGGCGCAGTAGTAATGATCTGGGGAGTCTGGAAATTACATGGAGAAAATCCAGTTTCTGAGAGAACTGGATATGGAGCCTGTCATACTCATTGGGAAATGTGGAATTTTTTGACTGGATACAGGGACATCATAAAATCAGCAGCAAATTGGACTCAGTGATGATCCCTGTGCTGGGTTAGGGATGAAAACCAAAGCCAGACTATTATAAATCAAAAGAGGAGTGAAGAATTGTCTGGACTCACAATGCCTCCCCCTCCCCACCAGTAGGTTCTTAGTAAACTACTGCTTGATAAGGATAAATGAATTCCCATTGCACAAGTGGAGCAACTGAGTCCCAAATAGAAGAAGAGACCTGCCAAAGTTGAAATGTTAGAACAAGCATAGTCACAACTAGAATCTGGCTCCCTCTCAAGGCTAAAACACTTAGTGCCACACTCTGTGACTACCCTTGGACAGTGGTATGGAGATCTCCTAGGGCTGAGGTCACTGGGAGTCACAAGCCCAGGCCGGCTTTTATGAACTGATGCTCAAAGCATACAAAAGACAAAGCAATCACACAAGTATCTAGATAATTGTGAAAAACGTTTTGGTTATTACTATTTGTAGGGTGGGGGGGTTACTATGTTGTTAATTTAGAAAAGATGCTGTTCTAGAGCCTAAACTACTGAAATAGCATAGAGTTTTAAAAACACTAGTAACTAGCAGCCACTGAGATGGAATGTGCTTGTGGAGACCAGAGCTACAGAGCAAGAGTACTCATGGTGTACTGGAGAAAGTGAACAGTCCAAATCGGCCTCCCAAGTTGAATATTTTAATTTCCTATTTTGCCTCTCAGAGTTCATATGATACTTAGAGGTCTGGCCTGATTGACCTTTAGTAAAATTGCTGAAGTAAGTAACCTATTTCCCTTCTCAGGATGTCAGCCCTTTCCCAAACATCCATCCTGCTCAGGATGCAGCAACTTATTCCTCTAAGGTATTTGCTGGGGTCCTTCCCGCCTGCCTGTCTTCCTTCCAAACACTGTGTGCTTCACATGTCACAGTCATTTAATAGGTAAGGAAATTAATCTGCAATTGAGAAAATTGAGGCATAGACAGAATGAGTGAACAAAAACGAGGAGAAGCAATATGGTAGTTTTATTGCTCCTCACATGGCAAGACGAAGGTACGGCCATATTTAGCTTAGTCCTTGAATTATGGAGCACTAAAAGGGGAGCCTACATTCCAAGCCCCACTGAACTGCTGGTTTATTTATTATTTCTTTTGAGGGCATAGGAGATGAACAAACTTTCATTGGGTTTAAAATGGGGAAATTGAGGATAACTGCCCTACTAAATTACCAAATGACACAGAGGCATTAATTTCTTTACAGTACCACAGTTTGGACTGCAGAGCATCCTTGTAAAATGCCCTAACCTGAAAATGTCACTTATCCCTTGTGAAATTTTTACATGGTTTTACAGAAAATCAGTTCTTTCTTTTAATATCAATTCTCATCTTAAGTACTGCATCAAATCCCAGTTTTATAGATCATCTCAAGTTCTTTTTTCAGAAAATCATCTTTGTGATTCTGTTGTCTCTCATTTTCTCTCATCCTCTGCTAAGAACTAGGAGATCTTGTCTTTAAGCAGTTCTCTCAATTCTCTCTAGTATATTCTCTGCTGCAAATGCACACACCATCCCTCTACTTCTAGGGAACATGAGACCACAGGTCTATTGATTTATAGCTGTTTAGCCAAAGTATCCTAGCAACTGTTTTAAGATAGAGTTTTTCAAGTTATAGAACCTCTTAGAAGACAAAGTAATATAGAACTTTAAATTCTTTCTTTCACCAAACAAAAAGAAAACATCAAACATTAGAAAGGGGTTGAGGGAAATGGAAAACAAAAGTAGGGATGGAAGGTCTTCCCCCACCTAAGCTCTGTATGTGTTGATCTCGTTTTGTTTTGTGTGTATTATGATGGCTGTGTTATATAGAAACAGCTATTTTTCTGGTATCTGTGTAGAACAAGGGCATTAACTGATAGTGAGTTCACAGAAGAAACTGTAAACTGTTGAGAGGGGCCTAAAGTTAGGTAATAATAAGTATTGGCCTCTTGATCTATACTTTAGAGAGTCTAGGTATATAAGGATGCAATGTTGGGTGTTGGCTACAAAAATGAAGAAGGATTTAAGAAAAAAAAATACTTTGAAGCAATCAACAATAACTCAAGAAAGTGGGATATAGTTTTTCAAATCAGATTTACCTCCAGCAGAGTTTCTAAGATTGATACGTGTGGTTCATGTATGGGCTCTAGAGAGTCCATGAATTTTATTAGTTAATATACAAAACTTTTTGTAGGAGTGTTTATGTGTAGTTTAAATCAGTAAGAGAATCCATGATTTACATTTGTTCTCAAGTGTCTAACAGCACAACCACATGACATGCATCCTCTGCTGATTTCCCTTTGACAGTGTGTTGCTGACATATACCAGATTTGTCTCAGCTATTGCTATAGGTATTCACTGAATAGTTATTTATCTTAGCTATGAACAAGGTATTAAAAGAGAAATCAAGTCTTGTGGGCATTATTAGTAAAAAATAAATAAATAAATAAATAAAAATACGAGGGAGGTGGCCATCAGGGGCAGAATAGTCTTGCTTGGTTTAGCCCCTCTTTCCCAATAATAAAGTGTATTACCAGAGCCAGCCTTCGAAATTTGAGTGTTACTTTTATCAAAAAAGGTGGCTTTTCCTAATAAGGGGGTGAGAGGATTTCCATACACAACGACATTCAAAGAACTAGATGCAAATGATATGCAAATGAAAGCCCAATTGGCACCTGCTATTTTCTTTTTGCAGAGGCCTCAGGTTTTTTAAAAATAATGGATCTAAACTATAAATATACTAAAATATCATCCTCGCTTCCATAAAAAGATAATAAAAAAAAGCCACTGGAAGCAGCACTTTTGGGACCATCAAGGAAGTGCACATACTAGCTTGCTTTAATTTACTCAGTTGCGAAACTGGATATTATACCTGCCTTACCTACCTCACCAGACAGTTATAAGGTCAAATGGTTCAATGATTATGAAACCATTTTACAAGCACAAAAGGTGTTTGGTTACTACCTAGTGTGTGTGTGTGTGTGTGTGTGTGTGTGTGTGTGTGTGTGTGTGTGTGTGTGTGTGTGTATCATTGACTAGATCCATTAAGCATTCCCCCAATGGAAAGAAAAAAATGACTCAAACATTTGAAAGGGCAATCTGGCAAAATGAATCATAATTCTAAATATGTACAGTTGTCCCTTGGTATCTGCAGGGGATTGGTTCCAGGACCTCCCTGGATACCAAAATTCATAGGTATTCAAGTTCTTTTTATTATACAACATAATATTTGCATATAATCTATACAAATTCTCCCACATACTTTGAATCATCTCTAGATTACTTATAATACCTATACAATGTAAATACTATGTGAACAGTTGTTATAGTGTATTTTTATTTGTATTATTTGTAGTGTTATATTGATATATTCTTAATTGTTTTTTTCCTGAATATTTTCAATCTGAGGTTGGTTGAATCTGTGGATGCAAACCTGTGAATACAAAGGGCTCACTGTTTTCTCTTAGATGCAACAAATCAGTCACTAAGAATATAATCCAAAATTATACATTAAAGTATAATCAGATTAATATCATGGCTGTATTTTTATGAAGGTCCATGGGTGTTGTTTACAAGAACAAAAAATGGGAAACAACCACATTGCTCATTAATAAGGAAATGGTGAAACAAATTATGATATTAACATGTGCAATGGTCTGAATGTTTGTATCCCTCAAAATTTATATGCTGAAATCCTAACCTCCAAGGTAATGGTATTAGCAAGTGGGGCTTTTAAGAGGTTATTAGGTCATGAGGGGTGTGTGTGTGGGGGGGGCAAGTCCTAATGAGTGGGATTAGTGTCTTCATAAAAGGAGGCCAGAGAGAGATCCCTCATCCCTTTTACCATGTGAGGAACACAGCAAGAAGGCGCTGTCTGAGAACCAGAAAGCAAACTCTCACCAGACACCTTGATATTGAACATCCCAGTCTCCAGAACTGTCAGAAATTAATTTCTGCTATTTATAAACTACCCAGTTAATGGGATTTTGTTATAGCAGCTTGAATGTACTAAGGCAATATACAATAGAATTCTGTGCAGCCATTAAAAATGATTATGTAGTTCTATCTTTACTGACATCAAAATCTCTTCATAATATATTGTTTATTGAAAAAAGAGTAAAATATTTTTTTATCATGTGATCCAATTTTCTACTATACTAGCAAAAAATACTAAAAATGTATATATTCTAAAATATCAAGAGTGGATAGAATTCTTTTAAGAGATTATTTTACCTTTTTTTTTTTTGCACCTAATTCATATTGGTATGTGTGTATATTGCTTTAACGATCAGAAAAAGTGAATAAAGCTATTTTATTTTGAATGAGAAAGTTTTCAGCTCCTAAAGGTTCAAACAGCTCCCACCAACAACTGCCAAGATTCAACAGTGCCAGCACAAGTAAGCACAAAATCTATGGTTTTATGTGGGCTGAGAAGAACCAGCCAAAAACTAACTTTTTATCAAAAAGTGTGCTGTTCAGATCCCTATACTGGCTCACTGTCAAAAAAAAAAAAAAAAAAAAAAAAGAATAGCTTGCTGTGTTTTCTAGAAATGCTAACATTGAAACAAAAACTAAATTTGGTTAAATTATTGACTGCTTAATAGCTTCCCTAGCAGTAGTTGAATTTATCAGATTAGCAACAGAAGGGTAGGGGCCTGAACTACTAGATAGTTTACAAGGAGGATTTTCACAGGAAACAGGAGAAAGGAAGGGCTAAGCAGGATGCCCCAGCAGGGTATATTGGATATAGCCTACTGTCCCTTGGGGAAGTCAACGATTAACCAATATAATTAGAGAAGCAGGACTGCCAGATGAAGCTGATCAGATCAGTGCAGGGGCAAATGTTACCTGCTTCACAGCTTTACCTGATGCCTGTGGGATTATCAATGGGATTAAAGCAACATCTCCCACAATCTATGAAGTTTCCAAAGGCCAAGTCAACAGTTTTCCTTCTTTCTTCCCTTTCTCTTCTCTAACTATTCACTTTCCCTGTTCTCAAGCAAATTCGCTTTATACCTTTACATCAAAGGAAAGAAAGACTGTTCGCTGGAAAGACTGGAGAGCCATGTATTAGCAAGTTTCTCTTACTTCGAACTTGAATTCCAATTCATACCATATCAATGTAGAGAGTGCGGAGTGGGGAAAGAAGTTACATGTTTTCAGTCCTGAAAATGCGCTGGCCTTTTTAATGTAAATTACTTTTATTTAAAGTTCACAGTTACCCTAAGCAGTAGCTTATTATTACTATTTTTTTCGATGCTAAAACCAATACATAATGAAGATAAGTAACTTACTCAAGATCACCTGGCTCCTATATGGCATAACCAGTTTCTGATCTTAGGTCTACATGAAAAAGCCAAAGAGCTTTCATTCATTATTTCAGTAATCCTTATCAAATGTCTACTGTATGCCAATCACTATGCTCGGTGCAGGGGCTATATAGCCATGGTTTTTGTCTTCAAGAACCTCACAGACTAGTAGAAAAGTCAGTGAGGCGAGAGCTATGAAATATTTGGAGCAGTATTTTAACCAGTTTCTTTACACGAATTTTCTATAATAATTGAGGAGTAATAGTATTTATTTTGTTATCGGTTCTTTATTTTACAAACATTCCTACTCAGAAAAGTCACAGATCTGTGAGATCACAAATCTGGCCTTGGGAGGGAGGCCCTGAATTATGACCTTCTATCTTCAGCTCTATTCCTAAGTAACATACCTGTCCTTTCCATTTCTGTGAAAAATTACTTGATTTCTGTGAGTAATATACAAATTAGTAAATGCATGAAAACCCAGATTATTTGAAAAGTTTTACTTAACATATGCAAATTCTGTTGTGCCAATTTGTTTTTTAAGGTAAATGTTGATAAACATTATATTAATATGCACTTATGTAAATTTACAACTTGATCTAAGAAAGCTGGTTTGAAACACATGGCACTTAAAAAATTTAATTAGGACAAATTTTGAAATCCAAGGAACATGTTTTAACTGAGGAAGTAAGCATATTAACTGGCAATTAGAAATACATATATGATATTCATGCAGGGTCATGGCAATATGGATCGTGCTCACTATACTAAATTATAGATTAGTTGGAAGATATTCTCAAAGCAAATCTGTGTCATATTTAGCTACCTTTTCCATATAATGCCTAGCTTTTTGTTTATTTATTTTCTCATTTTTTACCTGCTATCCTAACATCCCTGAAGAGAAGATGTGAGATTTTCAAAGGAGAGTACACCCATTCCCATGTCTGTATAAATGAACAACTAAACAGGGAAGAAGAATAAGAAAATACAAGCCTGGAGGTACTTATCATTTTCTCTTTTGCAAGGTCCAATGTACAGAGATGAAATATAAATGAAGATGGGGATCTGGGGAGCACCCTCCCCTCCTGAATACGCGGCTGCCCTGCACATCTGCCTGCACGTTGGCCAAGGGTCCCTACTGTGAAAGCTCAGGACTGAATATTAATGGCACTCAAACCCAAGTCCTTTTCCTTTTCTTTTCCTTCAAATCGTGAATTCATCACCACCTCAGGCCGACTCAGGACCCAACAGTAGCTGCACAATATATCCAAGGTAAAAATTAATACAGGAAAAAGATGCCTTTGAATGCTTAAGTCAACAATGTTGCCCACACAGACGGACTGTTAAAAATTGCACTTAGAAATATTATTCACTATTTCATATCCCCCCTGCATGTAGTGCCTGCCGGAAAGTAAGCTGCTGATTTTCACTTTGACTTCTTACCATTCACCAAGGGCAGCGTGGAGCCTGCTACACGAATCAACACAGACCCAGAAAGCACTAGAAAGGGCAGGAGAGCTTTTCATTGCTCTAAGACAAATTCTTTACTTTTTAACCAAACTGCTAGTGTGATGTCTTTAACTGCTCAGTGTCAGTACATTGTCAAAATGACTGCTGCCACTTGATATCTTTTTAATTTGCAGTTTTCTAGCACTATTTGGGAATTGGAATGCCCTTTAAAATTATGCAGCCACTTTCCCATAACAAACTAGTTTTTATTTCATGCAAGGAGTGTGCAGAGTGTATGCAGGGGAAACATATAGTTTGGTCCTTACAGGCTAGGGAGGAACGTCCTGCAGGATAGCGTTTTAATCACCACCCTCCAATTCAGGATTCCATCAGGCTTGTGACTTTCCAAGTTCTAACCATCTATTAGGCTGCACAACTTTTACAAAGGCAGAAAGGAAAGAGGGGTACATGCTGCAAAATGATTTATTGGAATTGTAACGCTAGGACAGCACAACCCCCCCCCATAAATATTCTTCTTAATGTTTTACTTTATATGACAGCCTTCAGGTGATATATTGTCTGACAATTTACAAGATGGCTATATAAACACTTTTTTTTTGCTGCAGCCTAATATATGATGAAGTCTGCAGGCTAGTATATGGAGCCAGGGTGTGTGCTAGTATGCACAGTCCAGATAATAGAGATCCCTATACCTAAAGAAATCTATCTTTACCTTGTACAGTGGGTTTCTTCTTAGCATTGAAAAAGAAAAAAAAATGTAAAGGCAAAAGGAGAAAACAGTCAATGGTACTATATGGCTTGTGTCTTCATTCTTATTCAACTAACCTGAGTATCTCCGATTTTCTGCATACACAGAACTCACATTAGAATCTCTTTCCTCCTCTTTATGTGTCCCTATACCATAGCCAAAGTTTTGATAGTGGTTTTTAAACTAGATGTTTAAAATTAGACAGATGTTTAATTTTTCTTGGTAAGGCAGCTATCAAAGATAATAAAAGTATAATAACCTTGCAGAAAGACTCCTAGGGACCACTGAAATGAGATACTATATTATAACACAAACAAGTATTTCTTATTCTGCTTCTGAAAGATGGTCAGAATCTGATACTTTGTATGATTTCACTCTGAGCTGTGCTGAGCCATGCTGAGCTGTGCTGTGCCCTGCAGCAGAGTAGAGGAGAGGTGGAAGCTGTCTGGAAAAAAGGACATCAAGGTTAGGAGAAATAATCCTAGGGTAGATGTGATAATCCCAGGGGGGAGGATCTAAAGTTCAGATCACTAGATCTTGAGTAATACAGCAAATCCCCTAGACTTGGGCCAGGTTTCCATTTAAAGGAAGAGCAAAACAGAGATTGTTTGGGTACATGGTGTTACATGAGGGAACTGAACCAGGCTGTGAGAATGTTCCACTGAGGTTTAAGCAGGGCAGCAGCAGTGAGTGACCATTCAGGAAACAGGGATCTATATCCTGGAGGAAGAGATCTTCAGGAGCTAGAAGAAGGGTCAGACTCTAGACAATTGGGCTTGGGGTTGGGGTTTGTTGCAAGAGGCCCAGGAGGGCAGGCAGCTCAGCAGAATAAAATGAAAATGCAGAGAAAAGCGGGGGAGGGTGGTTAGGAAAGAAAGCTCAGCTCGGTGCTGATGCGGTCCTTGGGAGAAAAGGGACACCTGACATAGGGCTACAGACAAATTTTCTTATTCCTGCTGGTGGAGAATTAGTTTCTAATATACCACCAGGCCTGAATCTTAATGATTCAGGAATTAGGCAAAGCTGAGCAATCTGTTGGGAGCTCTTCAGTAGCCACAGCTGGGAGTACAGTGGCAGGAACTGACAAAGAAGTCCATACATAGCGGGGATCTTTTTTATTTTAGGAAATTTAAAACAAATGGGAGAATCCATTTAAAGGGACACATTTGAGGCTTCAAGAATACACAAAGCTTAACTATTTAGAGGAAGAGAATCTGTGCAGGGTGATTTTTCATTGGTTGCAAATATATAAGCCATATGTGTCAGAATTATTTTGTAGGGTATGGCATGCATCCAGTTTGGTTTGATCACACTATTAAGGAAAATGTGTTGTAGGGGAAGTCTTAGGCCAGGTCTCAATTCTACTTTTAGTATCAGAAGAAATGCAACATTATGAGTACTTGCTCACTAGTAAAATAAGAACTTAGGGAGAGGAGAGTGTAAAAGTTCTAACCTGATCATCTGTAAGGTCCCTTCCAACTCTAACATTCTATAATTCCATGACATTTCTTTACGTAGCATATTGACACTACTAGGGAATATATCTCTAAGCTAAAGCAGATAATTATCGGCACAAAGACTATTCAGAGAGGAAATTCTTTGATGTTATATTTGCAGCCTGGGTGTTGTTAGATACCAAATCTAATACCAATTCTGTATTAATCGTACTCATTGAATCGGGATCTTTTCCGGAAAAGCAGAAGTCAGACAGCCTGGGCGAGGGCAACTGACCCTGATATGGCATGCTTCCTAACCTCACCGAGGCTGTTCCAATTAGCACTGCATTATTTTTTGTTTGTGAAAATGTGCTCAATTTCCTAAAGGTCTTTGAAGAGAAACAAGATGACTTTTCCTGCACAAGAACCGGCAAACACTAAGTAGGTATTGCTGATTTTATTTATTAGATTAATTAAATATAATTTAAGAAATTATTGAGGGCCCTATACCTACTTTGGTAGATGTTCTTATTTTATGTGATTTCAATTCAGTAACCATTGAGTGAGAAAAGGGGACTGAAAGTGAAGAGAAAATAGTATTTGCTCTCATGGGACTTACCATCTATATCTGTACTGTTCAAGAGAGCAGTCACTAGCCAAATGTGGCTACTGAGCACTTGAAATGTGGCTGGTCTATATTTAGATATCATATAAGTGTAAAACCTTTTCTCACCTTTGGGCCTTAACACCTGTCTTCCATCTGCATGGAACCTTATTCCCTCTTCCTTACTCTTCATCCTGATGTGTGGCGAATTCTTATTCCAGCTTTGTCATAGATGTCACTTTTTTTTTTTTTTAGAATTCTTCCATGGCTCAAGACTGGGCCAACTTGCCTTTTAATGTGTCCCCATAGATCCTTGTATTTCTTCCATTATGGCACTCTTTATACTTTACTGTACTTCTCTTCCTGGGTTTTAAAATTCTTGAAGGCAAGAGGCTCCTATTGCTATACTGTTCACCATTGTATTTTCAGAAACTAATATGTGCCTAAGAGATGAGGGTTCTGCAATAAGTCTGTTGTTCATGGAAAGAAGAAAGGAACGTCAGGAGGACAGAATCAATGGTTTTCTGGCAGAGGTGGCATTTGAGCTGGATGTTGAAAATGATAAAATTTTTACCAGTTGAGCAGATGCTATTTTAGACAGTGAAAATAACAAAAGCAATTGGCGAAACACTGAGAAGGACACAGGAAACACTTTATAGGCCTGTTTAGAAGCAGATCAAGCATATATGAAAGGAATAATATAATATTGGAAAGAAATGTTGTTATGAGAGACCTTGAATGGCAGGCTAAATTGGTACTTTATTTTTAAATTAATTTTGGCCCATGGGAAATCATAAAATTTAAGAGAGGGAATGACATGACTTGTGATGTTTATGAAATAATCTAAGTAGCAGTATTACGTAGAATGAGCAAAAGTGAAGATCTGGATGTTTTACTATTACTAAAATCTAAAATCTCTCACTATACTTTAAATATCTGGGATGATGAAAAGTAGAACAAAAAGAAGTAATGAAGAGAAATAAGAAGGCTTAGTATCTACATAAGGGAAAGCAAGTAGAAACAACTGAAATCAAGCCCAAATAGGCTTTGAATATAAGCAACAATTATCTGCAAATGCAAATGGTCACTAGGAACTTTATAAGCCTGCTAAAGTGTACATTTGGCCACATATGTCTGTGAAAGCAAACACCAAGTTTGGCTCATACATGTCTCCCGAAGTTGAATCAGCAGAGGGAGAAAGATTTTTTTTTTAAATTTATTTTTTATTTTTTATTTAGGACAAGAGAGGTAAGTCTGGAAAGGGCAAGCTAAATATTATTTACATTGAGGCATTTGGACAGTAGATTGATGAATTCTCAGAAAAGGGAAAGTGTTGGTCTTTCCCCCTTGAAGAATCAAGGGAAAGATGAAATGATTGTAGACAGTACATCTTCAATGCCATTTTCTATATATCTTCATGAAAATCAAACCATTATGTAGGATTGTATATAGGAATTACTGGTTTGAATAAGAAGAGCATAAATGGGAAAGGCAAAAACTGTCAAAGGTCATCCAAAAATTTAACTTTTCTCAACGAAAAGTTGGACTGCCCTTTTCCAAAAAACATGCATTGCATGTGATTCAAAAGCCTTACTCCCCTTCTTACCATTAAGAAGCCATCTCCTTATTTTGATGAGGTAAAGGAGGTTCAGGCTACTGAATGGAGCAAGGAAGAGAGAAAACCCTACCATATGCTGAATTATGTTGTGTTTAATTTCAAATTAGCCATCTCAAAATACATATGACAGAGACATCTCCAGGAGGGCATTTTGCTGTAAGGTAATGTAGTGAGAGATCTGGGGCACAGAGGACACAGCAGCCACCCATAGTGCCTGTGTTCTAGTGCTCTTTCTGTTTCTGCTACACAGGTTTTCTCACCAAGGCTGAGTTAAGTAGTATAGCTGAGCCTCTATTTTCTCATTTAAAACAATAACATTCATGTAACTGCATAATGCCTAAGATTCATCTAGATCTAACACTGTTGTATAATAAAACTTATGTCTAGCCTTTTATTTGGGTTTCTGGAACATAGATTCTAAAATTCCTTGACTTTCCTGAGTGATAGAAGTATCTTTGTTATTTATGAGCCCTTTGGCTCACACCTGAGTTTACCCTAATGAGATTCATGGTAGGCCCCCTACATGACTTCAGGATGGAGCCTGGTCACCAGAAAAATGAACTGCATGATGAGAGGGCTGGGATGTTGGGCTAGTCTGACTTCTAGGGAAGAGGAGGAGGTTGGGGATTGAGTTTAATCAAACAGGTCTACATAATGAAACCCTAATATAAACTCTGGACACTGAGACCCAGTGGAGCTTCCTGACTGGTGAACACACTGATGTGCCAGGAGGGTGATGTGTGCTGATTCCACAAGGAGAGGGAATGGAAGCTGTGACTTTTAGATCCTCCCAAACATTGCCCTATGTGTCTCTTCATTTGGCTGGTCCTGATTTGCATCCTTTACAATAAAACTCTCATTATAAGCATAGTACTTTTCTGTGTTCTGTGTATTTTTATAGCAAATTATCAAGCCTATAAGGGGATCCTGGGAACCACCATATTTGTAGCTAGTTAGTCAGAAGTGCAAGTGACCTGGGGACTCCCAATGGGCATCTGGTGCCTGAAATAAAGGCGATTCTGTTGGGGACCATGGCCTTAAACCTATGAAGTCTGACACTAACTCTGAATGTTTAGTGCCAGAATTAAGTTGCAGTATACTGGTTGCTGTCAGAATGAACATTAGTTTCTTATGCAAGGTGAGAGATAATCAACACCAAAGAGGTGTGTGGGGGGGGTATTCTTTCATTTAACTTTCAGCCCATAGGCTTGAAGAGAGGCATGATTGACACAGACTGGTAAATCCTAACAAAGTTTGGGTCAAAAATATATCTACTTGTGAACCTGGTGGTTTTTTCTGATGTCAAGTGAATTTTAGGGAAAAAAGAGTACTACAGCAGCTTTGTAAGTCTGTTGCCCTTAGAGTCCTCAAAGTGATTATCCATTGTTAGTATAAACATTAGAAATACATTGAGTAGATTCTGAGTCCTAGATTGTTCAGTATAGCATCTCACTTGCATCTTGCAAAGAAGCTAAGATCTGTAACATGAAACTGTACTTGTTACCTGATGACTGCTTCCATTTTCTCTCTCATATAAAACCTGCTGAATCATATTCCAAATTCACAAGGCCTCATTCTCATTCTTCCCACAGAGTTTGGGTGGTGGAAAGGGGAGTGGAAGGGGGAGGCAGGGGTGGACATGGTTTTAGGTTCCTGGTCTCATGCTACCTACCTCTCAAAAGGCTCACGGATCAAACAGTAGTGAGTGATGAGAGACAAAAAAGCACCATCATGTCTCTCTCTCACTAAAGGCGTTTAGACTTTCAACATGATGAATTCTCTTTGATAAAAGAATAAAGAGATGTGTTGTCTCTAGAGGAACCTGCTAAGGTTCCCATGGTCTTCACAATAGGCAAAGTGCCAGCTCTCCGTATCTCCTGTCTCCTCCTTATTTTGTCTCTTCCATGTGGCTAAAATGAAAGACACAGATGTCCAATTCTGCTCAAATATTTTCTTTTAAACTACAGAGATAGACTGCAACCTCTCTTCATTTGACGTATTGAACAATTTCTAGAAAAGAAATCACAAAGACAGTAGCATCAAAAGCTGCTGCATAATGAGGCCACGAGGTATGAATGGGATGTGTAGACCTTTAAACATCATCAGAAGTGTCACTGCCGTAGTTATTCAGCCGTTTGCCTAAAAGAGCACACACCACACCCTTCAGCTATACCATGCTTTTCCTTCCTTTTTTTCTTTCTCTTTCTCTAAAGTTTTAATGAAATGCATAATCTTTAAATGATATCAGGAACTTGAAAAAATATAATCCTAGGTCAGTTAGTGTTAGCTTTTCTAGTGAAATAATGAGTTCCTGTGCTTCCCTACTTCTGGATCCATCAGGGATTGCATGTGGCTCCAGTGCTTCACAAGGATATGACTTTTATTTCAGGGGCTGAAGTGTTCTTGGGATTTCAGTGAGTGCCACTTTAAGACCAGCATCCTGAAAATTGGAATTTAGAATATGAGTAGTCTGGCTGCCTTTCATTCAACAAGTATAGCTATTGTTTGGAAAATTTTACCCATTCCAGTTTTCGAGTTCTTTCTTCGGCCCCTTTTTGTGCAGAAAGGCACACTCCTGGATACATGCAGACAAATTCACACATCATATCCAGCCAAGGTCTGCAGTAAACTACATTCACACTCTACTCCTTTACCCATTAAGTTTCAAAACATTCATAGCATCTTTGAAGTCACAGTTCCTAGATTCTCATTTATGCCAGAAAACCCCAATTCCTGGTCTGTATACATATTAAAACTTATGATCGCATCAGTTTATCGGGTGACAAATTAAATTAGCTGTGACTCTAAATATGTCAGAGTAGTATATGACGGTAATTCAAAGTGCAGATTTAAATTCTGTAGAGTGGCCACAGTGTCCCTCTGTGTGACAGAAGTTATCTGCATGCTCCCTCCAGTCTCTGCAAAATATTTGTGCATCTTATTCTGATAGCATCCATACGGATGATTGGAAGTCATTAAAATAGACCTGACAAATGTTTTTTTGTTTTCAGCTATGCTTAGATGCAACCTCATGTACGGACATTGGCCACACTTTAGTGTCTGCCTTGGGCATATCTATCCACTTTCTTGTTGGTGACAATTGTACATAATTTAAAATCAAACAAATCCAGTCAGTCCTGCATACCTGACTTTCTAGTCAGTGATCTTGGATACGTTAGTGTCAGGTACATCCTATCACCACGTCTTAGTTTCTCTATGTGTGAAAATAAAGATAACAATGCTTACTTCGGAGAATTATTATACGAATTAAATAAAAACTTATATTTTAAAAGCCCAGTATAAAAGTTGGCCTATAACAAGTGCTCAAAACATGTGAGATTATTTTCCATACAGAAAAGACACAAAGCCTAATGCATCATCTGAATAAGGAAGGGACAATTTAGAATCTTTGAACCAAGGTCAGGAATGTTTTCTTTCCAGGGTGGAGAACTGGTATGCAGGTGTGTGTGAACTTTCTTTTGATCTTCAACTCCTCATCCAAGAAGTTATTAGCTGCTCCCTAGATAGTCACGCAAAAGAGAAAAGGTGGAAAAGAAAGGGAATAAACTGCCCCTTCCTCCTCTACTACACTGTCATTTTGATTTAAATATCATCATTTGCATATTTTTTATATGAACTGAGAAAGGCCAACTTCTCTCACCTAATCACCAGGAAGCAGCAGGCAGCAGCCTTGGAAACTTTTATCAATATGCCAATTTTTATTTTAGTTTATAATTTTGAAAGTGAGAGTAAAGTGATAGAGACCATATCCTTTCAAAGTTTTTTTTTTAAAAAAAACATATTAAAAAGCTCTCTCTTCTTTTTATTTATTTATTTATTTTTTTGACACTGAGTAGGAGGAGGAACAACATGGAAATGAAGTGGAGAAAAATAAAATGAGAAGTAATCAGGACCTAGAGAAAGAAAAAGTAACAATACCAGCCACCTCCACCTCTTTCTCCATATACACAAACTATTATAACATAAGGTTAGATGAAGGGAAAATGACAAAAAGGGGTGGGAGGATTAGATCTGGAAAGACAGAACAATATCAATAGTCCTATTACTTTAGTTAATATCATCATTGTGTAAAATGTTTGCTAAACTTGAGTGCTTATAAAGGCTTACAATTTGCCTTTCAGAGCAAAAATTTCCAATATGAATAATAATAATAACAGTAATACATTTCCTTTAATTTAAAACATAACATAGGCTAATATTTATTTGAAGGCAGAATTTAAAGTAGGTACCTAGAAATTTAATGGGATTAGATAGGCATGTGTTGATACCCGTGTGCTCTGTCACCTATAAATAGCCAGTAAAATAGGCATTTCTGATCATAATGTCCACTTCCTCTACAGTTTCTCCATATGTATTCAGAGTGACTACACAGAATTTTCTTTTTTCTTATTTTCTTTTGTCCTTCCTTCTTTACTTCTGGTGGGGAAGGTGTCTTTGGTAAGACGGAAAAAAGGACCAGGCACATTTTCGTCATAGTCACTCATCAAAGTAATAGTATATGAGTCGCCCAATATTAACAAGAGAAAGATGCACTTGTCCTGTAGATGAACTGCTCTGAAGATCTGATCTCTCAGAAACATCTGTCAAAGACGCACAATAAAGATTTGCCACCCCCTTCCAGAACAATCTCATGACCTCAAAGACCTTGAGGTGCAATTTCTTGGAAAGAGCCAGCACCTATCGGCAGAGATGGAGATAAAAACAGATAACTAAGGAAAACATGAAGTGTGAATAGGGAAGGAGGCCCTAGAAGGGACTGTACATGCTTTTTGTCTCAGTGGAAAAAGTGAAGAAAAAAAAAAGAACGAAAGAAAGATTTTTCAATACCCTTGGGTCTCTCTACTAAATCCAGTGGCACTCTTTGCTCTTATCTGCTTCATGTCTTCATGTTTCCATGGCAGTGCCCTTTCTGTCTGCTCTTCCTTAATCTATGCATCCTCTGCTTCCTGTACTTATCCTTTAAATATTGCTGTTTCTCAAAGCATGGTCCTGTTTCTTCCTCTTTTCTCACTCTTAGAAACTTCACAGAACAGTTCTTTCTAGTCCCATTGCATCAGCTACCAGATATATGCAGATGACACACACGCGCGCGCTCATACACACACACACACACACACACGCACATGCACACACACGCACGCACGCACACACATCCCAGATGTCTCCTGAGCTCCAGGCATGAGTATCCAACTGCCTCATTAAATGCATGCGCACAGGCTGTTTTGAAAATGAGTACATCCAAAGCTAAAATCCTCTCCCCCAACAAATTTACTTCTACTTATCACCGTCCTAATAATTGCTCAACTCTGATATTTAGTTGTATAGTCGTATCCTTGACTGCAATCACTCTGTCACCCCCTAAATCCAGCCAATAATAGAATCCCATGGAATCTAGCTAATAAATCTCTCAAATCTGCCACTTTTCTCCATTGTTACTGTCACCACTGTTATTCAAGGCAACATTATTTTCTTCTAGAGCACTATAGAATCCTCCTAATTGATCTCCTTATTGCTGGTGTTTTCTCCTCAAACCCATTTTCTCCTTTGCAGTCAGAGCAGTATTTCAAAATCACACAATTTTACATGGCACTTCTCTTTATAATTCTTCAATAGCTTTTCATTTATTTCTAATGTAGTCCAATCTCTCCTGCTACCCAAACGCACCCACACTCACATACACACACTACTGGCCTGTTTACTTCTCCAGCCCCATCTCTAGCTTCTCTCTCACTCATAACATACTTAAGCAGGAATACATGCACTCCATATCCTCAAAAACACCATGTATTATCTCTGTTTTGCTCAAACTCTTCCCTCAGCTTCTGGATATGAGCGTAGCACTCAAAAAGATGAGATTAAGAGACAAACCAGGCTCTGCCACTTGCTAAGTAAGTGGCATCTAGAAATGTACTGAAACTTTCTGAACCTCAGTTTCCTCATTGTTTACTCAGCATGATTAGTTTCTATCTTAATATTATCTATTTTATGACATTAAATTATAGATTAATTATTTACCATTACAACTGCAAATTAATATTGTGAGCTTCAATTTCTATACCTGTAAGTAAAATGATACAGAGTACTTGAAGGTTCAACACATAACATATGTAGAAGTGTTTTATAAATTTATGTCTTATTACTATAATTAACTTTTACTATTAAATATATGTAATATACAACAATTATCTATTATTAATTTCTTTATTTTATATCAAATAATACTGGTATGCACCTAATAAGTAGTCATGAATAGATTTGTGAATTAAAGAGAAATATACGACAGTCATCTGTCAGTATTCATAGGGGATTGATTCCAGGACCCCCACAGATGCTAAAATTTCACAAATGCTCCAGTCCCTTATATAAAATGGCATAGTATTTGCATATACCCAATATACATACTCCTGTATACTTTAAATAATCTCTAGATAACTTATAATTCCTAATACAATGTAAATACTATGTAAGTAGTCGCTATCCTGTATTTTTAAATTTATATTTTTTATTGTTGTATTGTTATTTTATTATTATTTTTTGTCAAATATTTTTGATCTACAGTTGGTTGAATCCCAGATGCAGAACCCATGGATACATAGGGCTGACAGTACTTGTAAATGTCCTATGGCCAAAAAATGCCAGAAACACTATACTAGAAAAAAGTTGGGTTTTATCAACTCATAGCAACAAAAGAATGAAACCATGAGAAAGTGTGTGGTGGGTCAGTAAGAGGGTATTAGAAAGGACTTATAAAACCTGGGGTTGTGTTAGGTACTTTTCAGGAAGATTTAAATAAATGGTTTCCTTAGAATTCAGTGCTGTCAGGAAGCATTTGATTTGTTTCATCAAATGGTCTTTTATTGCCTCATTAAAAGTATTCATGAAAACACATATTGTACTGTGTTTTTATCTTGATTCACATAGAGTCGCAGTGATACAGAGAGGCACAGAGAGTGAAATCACCTCTTTAAACAATAATATAACAGGTAGGAACACACCTTTTAAAATCATTGACTTAAAATAATTTTGTTTTGTTTTCTGATAAAAGCAATATTAATTACAATTACTTGGAAAAGTGACATACTACAGAAGTCTGGTTGAAGATGGCAGGGTAGAGACCATTAGCTGCTCTACATAAAGCCAAGTAAAAGCTGTAAGACAAATGAAAAGTGGAGAAGGAAACCCATCCCCTATAAAACAAGCAATCAGACACAATTTCAACTCAAAATTTATGAATAATATTTCACAGATGCAGGTTTGAGACTCGTTATGGTTCAAACGTTTTTGTTTCCTCCAAAATTCATGTGTTCAAACTTAAGAGCCAAGGTGATGGTATTAACAGGTGGAGCCTTTAAGAGGCGATTAGGTCACAAGGGCTCCTCCCTTATGAATGAGATTAGGTACCCTTATAAAAGGGCTTGATGAAGGGAGTTCATCCCTCTTTGCCCTCCCGCCTTCTGCCATGTATGGATACAGCATTCCTTTCCTCCAAAGACAGATGCCATCTTAGAAGCAGAGAGCAGCCCGCACCAGACAACTGAATCTATCTGCTGGCACCTTAATCATGAACTTCCTAGCCTCCACAACTATGAGAAAATAAATTTCTGCTCTTCATAACTGTCCAGTCTGTGATATTCTGATATAGAAACATGAATGGATGAAGATAGGATCAAACCAAGAAAAGTTTACTATAGCTGACCCAGATTTCTACAGACTCCATATGAGATACAGAGTTCTTCAGAGCAGATGGCATAACACTGAAAATAAAACAGCAATCCTTCACCTGGAATCCCTCACCCATGGGCTGCAGGACCATCTCTGAGTCCCTTTCTTTGGGGATGAGGAAAGCAAAAAGATGATAGACACCAGTCAGGTGGTTCACAAGTGCCACCTCTTCAAGAGGCAGGTAAGATGAGTTTCAGGGCAGAAAGTGAAGAGACAAAAGATGGGGCAGGGGCAGCTAAAAGCAGGTGTGTAAATGCTAAACCACCACACCGAATGCCTATGCATTGTGAAGCTTAATTAGGAGTTACGTGCATCTCCTGCTGATCAAAAAGGCAGAACCTAAATGAAACAAGATGTGCCACAGTGAGAGTATTTGGTGAATTTGATGAGAAAATGTTCTGTGACAGCACACCTGATTTGAAGATTTTTTTTTCCTACCTCATTTTTCCCACTCTACTAATTTTAAGAAAATATCTACTTTATAAAATAATTATGAAAACATTATGAATCAAATCTAAGGAATATAAAGAAAACCGTGCTCAAAAAATATGTAATAAAATTCTTATGTTCTTTAAAAATAATAAAAAATATATGGATTAATTATTCAACTCAAGAAATTAGAGCAGCAAAATACAATTAAGGGAAGCACAAGGAATGTATTAATAAAGATAAATGCCAAAATTAATAAATTAAAAGCTACAAAACAAATCCAAAGACTGATTTTGGGGGGAAGAAATAAAATTACTGAGCTAGTACTATTTAACAAATCCATTAAAATATGAAAAAATACAAAAACTCAAAATTAAAAATGGAGACCGATTTACAGATATATAAGACACTGAAAATTGTACAAGAAGTATAATAAGAGACTCTTTTACTTAAATCTATATTGATGCTTCCAAAACTTAGATGAAATGCAAAATTGACCGAGAACAGAAGCTGTAACTTAAAAAAATGATATACGGTACCATCAGAAAGAGGATAAAAGGGGAACCCACAGACAGGGAAAGATATTTGTAATACATTTATAATAAAAGTCAGGAATGATAATAAAAATATATAAAGAACTCTTAAAACCAATATGAAAAAACAGTCTAATAGAAAATTTGGCCAAATGATTTAATAGAACTTCACGTGAAAGGCTAGCCAAATGGCCACTACGTATATGAAAGGGTGTTTAATTTCATTAGTCATGCCAGACATACAAATTAAAACCACAATACATAGCAATATATACTCAACAGAATGGCTAAAATTAAAAAGACAGAAATTATCAAAGATTAGTAAGGAACTGGAGCAACTGAAGTTTTCATATCCTGCTAGTTGGAATATAAATTTGTATATCCAATTGGAAAACTGTTTTTCAGTATCCACTATGCCTACATAAGTACATTAGATGGTTCAGCAATTCTACTTCTAGGTACATACTTCACAAAAATGCATTCACAGTTTAAAGAAAGACATGTACTAGAATATGAGGAACAGAATTATTCTTAACAGCCTCTGACTGAAAACAACTCAAAATGTTTATCAACATTAGAATGGGCCCCGCCCAGTGCAGCCAGCCCAGGAGAGCTGCTGGGAGCTCCCTGGGAGCCTCAGGAGAGGCTGTAGGCTGCCTCATTTACAGGCAACAGCTTTGAAGTATGGAGCAGGAAAAGAACTGCTTCTTAGCTGCAAAAGCGAGTCTCTAAACAGGGAACATGGTGCCGGGGCTGCTGTTGACGCTGCCAGGATCCTGGGGGCCGGGGCTGCGCTGAAGGTGGCCAGCTGCCCTATTCAGGATTCGAGGTTTCAGGCCGGCATAAAAGAAGATTCCTGGAAGTGCCGGAGCCGCGCCGCGGGACCGAGTGAGCAGCCTGAGGCGGCGGCGGCCGAGAACGGGGACGGCAATGACACAGAGGCAGAGAGGGAGCCGTCTGACCTGGCACAGCCCCGTGAGTGACCCCCGGCCTGGCCCTGCTCGAGGGGCAGACACCCGCCCGGCTTCTTCCTGCCCCACCGGGCCACTCACCGGCCCGGGGCTGCCTCCATTTTCTCAGTTGGTGGCAGCTCCGGCCCGGCTAGGCCAAGCCTGTCCTCCTCACCCGGCTCGGCTCCTCACTGAGCCTTCCCACTTGCTCGCCCCGGCGCGGGACTTCCCGGGGTGTGTGGGCCAGCCTCCCCTCCCACTCCCTCCGTGGTTCTCTGGTGGGGCTGGTGGCATGGGGCGCCCCCGGCCAGCATCGGGAGGGCAAGGAAGTACGGGCTAGGCCAACTGTCACTCTACCGCACCCTGGGCTCTGGCCCCCGGTAAAATTCCTGTTACCGGGAGGCAGATACCATCTCTGCGGCCACCAGTTTGGAAAAACGCCTAACCGATTTCTGGTTAGGAATAGTGTGGTCGGAGAGTACACAAGTACACTTGAACCTGCTGGAGAACTGAATGCGGGTGGGCACCGGACATGGTCCGTGCCGGGGGGATTCAAAGGTGAACCGTGTTCTGCGGGCTCCTCCCCCGAGGAGCTCACGGTCTGGTGTGGGAGATAAGACAAGTACACAAATAACCACGATACCAGGAGGAAGGTGATAAGTCCCGAGAAAGATCTACACAGTGCTACAAAGTCACCCAGAGTGAACGGTCGTCTGCCCCTAGGAGAAACACGGTAGACTTCCTGGGCGAGGTGGTGCCTAGCAGGGTCTTGAAGGCCCAGCTGATAGATGAGGGTTGTTGAAGACACGTACCAGCCAAGCCCAGTGTGCACAGAATGGGGAGATGTCCGGCTAGGGAGGCGGAGACTTGACAGAAACCACACACCCTGTGGGGTCGCCACTGCCTGATCCAACAGCCTGGGCCAGAGCGCATGGAACAGGGAGAAGTCCTGCACGGGAAGTGGAAGCTCAGCAGAGACCACACATCCTGCGGTACCGCCCTGTGATCCTTCAGCCCAGCAGAGTCCAAGCTGACCAGAGAGGTGGCTCCCCGGAGAGGCCCACGACCTGAGGCAATCACACACACAAGGCACTAGAGGCCAACTGAGCAGTCACGGAGGTAGCCATACCAAATTGGCAACCACAGCAACATCCTAGTTAGTCAATAGTCTCAAACTGGTGGACTGTGAAATCCCCTGCCACAATGAATTAACACCAAAAAAAAGATACCAGAAATACAAAAAATCAAGAAAGTACACCACCAAAAGTTAATAAATCTCAAACTCTAGATCCTATAGAACAAGAAGCCCTTGAAATAACTGACAAGGAATTTCGAGTGATAATTCTAAGGAAACTGAATGAGATACCAGAAAACTCAGCTAGACATCATGATGAAATGAGGAAAAGTATACAGGACCTGAAAGAGGAAATGTACAAGGAAATCAATGTCCTGAAAAAAAATGTAGCAGAACTTGCTGAACTGAAGAATTTATTCAGCGAAATAAAAAACACAATGGAAAGTTTAACCAGCAGGCTTGTCGAAGTTGAAGAGAGAACCTCTGAACTTGAAGATGGGCTGTTTGAAATAACACAAGCAAAAAAAAAAAAAAAGAAAAAAGAAAAAAGAATCAAAGACATTGAAGAAAATCTGAGAGAGATATCAGACAACCTTAAGTGCTCAAATATCCGAGTCATGGGTATTCCAGAAGGGGAGGAAAATGGAGATTCCATTGAAAACATATTCAACAAAATAGTGGCAGAAAACTTCCCATGTATAGGAAAAGTCACAGATCTTCAGATCCAGGAAGCTCAACGATCTCCAAACATACTCAACCAAAAAAGGCCTTCTCCAAGACATGTTATAGTCAGATTGGCAAAACTCAGAGACAAAGAGAGAATCTTAAAAGCTGCAAGAGAGAAGCGTCAAATCACCTATAAGGGAGCCCCAATCAGGCTAACATCAGACTTTTCATCACAAACCCTAAAAGCTGGAAAGGAATGAGATGATATTTTCAAAATACTAAAAGACAAATATTGCCAGCCAAGAATACTCTACCCTGCAAGGCTATCCTTCCGAAATGAAGGGCAGATAGTATATTTCTCAGACAAACAAAAACTGCGGGAGTTCACTACCACACGACCACCCTTACAAGAAATCCTCAAGGGAGTACTGGATGTGGTTCCTGAAAAATAACTACCACTGCCATAAAAACCCAAGAAAAATCAAAACCTACTAGTGTAATAAAAATGTCATTCATGAAGAGAAAACAAACAAACAAAAATGCTATCTACAACCTAAGGAACCAACAAACACAGAAAACAAACAGTAAATCAGAAAGCAAGGAACAAAAGACACCTAAGACAACCAAACAACCAATAAAATGCTAGGAATAAATCAACACCTTTCAATAACAACTCTTAATAATGTAAAAGGCTTAAATTCCCCAATCAAAAGACACAGACTGGCTGACTGGATTAAAAAGGAGGACCCAACTGTATGCTTCCTACAAGAGACCCACCTCACCCATAAAGATTCACATAGACTAAGAGTGAAAGTATGGAAAAAGATTTACCATGCAAAAAGAAAAGAAAAACAAGCTGGAGTAGCTATTCTTATACCTGACAAAATAGACTTTAAACTAAAGACCATAAAAAGAGACAATGAGGGACACTACTTAATGATAAAAGGACTGATGGATCAAGAAGACATAACAATCATAAATATGTATGCACCCAATGTTGGAGCAGCCAGATTTATAAAACAAACTCTATTAGAACTAAAGAAGGCAATAGACACTAATACCATAATAGCAGGAGACCTGAACACCCCACTGTCAATATTAGACAGATCATCTAGGCAAAGAATCAGTAGAGAAACACAAGACCTAAACAATACTCTAGACCAATTGGAATTGGCAGATATCTACAGAACATTCCATTCAACAACCTCAGAATATTCATTCTTCTCATCAGCACATGGATCATTCTCCAGGTTAGATCACATATTAGGTCACAAATCAAGTCTCAGTTAATTCAAAAAAATTGGAATTATCCCATGTATTTTCTCAGACCACAATGGATTAAAACTAGAAATTAATAACAAATGAAACTCTGTAAACTATACAAACACTTGGAAATTAAACAGCATTCTACTTAATGACATATGGGTCCAAGAAGAAATAAAGCAGGAAATCAAAAAATTTATTGAAACTAATGAAAATAATGATACATCATACCAATACCTGTGGGATACTGCAAAAGCAGTATTAAGGGGGAAATTTAGTGCATTAAATGCTCACCTCAGAAGAATGGAAAGATGGCAAGTGAACAACCTAACACTTCACCTTAAAGAACTAGAAAAACAAGAACAATCCAAACTAAAGTTAGCAGACGGAAAGAAATCATTAAGATCAGAGAAGAACTGAATGAAATTGAAAACCAAAAAACAATTCAAAAGATCAATGAATCAAAAAGTTGGTTTTTTGAAAAGATAAATAAAATTGACAAACCATTAGCATGTCTAACAAAAAAAAGAAGAGAGCAGACTCAAATAACAAACATTAGAAATGAAAAAGGCGATATTACAACTGATTCATCTGAAATACAAGGAATCATTTGAGACTACTATAAACAACTATATGCCAACAAATTTGAAAATCTGGAGGAAATGGATAAATTTCTGGACACACACAAGCTCCCAAAACTGAACCATGAAGACATACAAAATTTGAACAGACCAATAACAATAAAGGAGATTGAAGCTGTTATCAGAAGGCTCCCAACAAAGAAAAGCCCAGGACCAGATGGATTCACAGCAGAATTTTACCAAACATTCAAAGAGGAATTGACACCGATTCTTTACAAACTATTCCAAAAGATTGAAACAGACATAAATCTCCCAAACTCATTCTATGAAGCAAACATCATCCTGATACCAAAACCAGGTAAAGATATAACCAAAAAAGAAAACTACAGGCCGATATCCTTGATGAATAGAGATGCAAAAATCCTCACTATAATGCTAGCAAACAGAATATAGCAACACATACGTAAAATTATTCATCACGATCAAGTGGGATTCATCCCAGGGATGCAAGGTTGGTTCAACATACGCAAATCAATAAATGTGATACACCGTGTTAATAAAGTCAAACACAAGGACCATATGATCATCTCTATAGAAGCTGAAAAAGCATTTGATAAAATTCAGCACTCATTCATGACAAAGACCCTCTGTAAGTTAGGTATAGAGGGAAAATATCTCAACATAATTAAAGCCATATATGACAAACCCACTGCCAATATCATCCTGAATGGGGAAAAGCTGAAAGCTTTTCCTTTAAGAACAGGAACTAGACAAGGATGCCGACTCTCACCACTCCTATTCAACATAGTGTTGGAAGTACTAGCCAGAGCAATCAGAGAAGAGAAGGAAATAAAGGGAATCCAGGTTGGAAAAGATGAAGTCAAACTGTCCCTGTTTGCAGATGACTTGATCCTATATATCGAACAGCCTAAACCTCTACAAAAAAACTCTTAGAATTGATATATGATTTCAGCACAGTAGCAGGATACAAAATCAACACACAAAAATCAGTAGCATTTCTTTTCTCCAATAGTGAACATGCAGAACAAGATATCAAGAAAGCCTGCCCATTTACAATAGCCACCAAAAATTAAAATACTTAGGAATTGAGTTAACCAAGGATGTGAAAAATCTCTATCATGAGAACTACAAAGCACTGCTGAGAGAAATTAGAGAGGATACAAGAAGATGGAAAGATGTCCCATGCTCTTGGATTGGAAGAATCAACATAGTGAAAATGTCCATACTACCCAAAGTGATATACAAATTCAATGCAATCCCCATCAAAATTCCAAAGACATTTTTCTCAGAAATGGAAAGAACTATGCAGACATTTATATGGAATAATAAAAGACCACGCGTAGCCAAAGCAATGCTGAGCAAAAAAAATAAAGCTGGAGGCATAACAATACCTGACTTTAAGCTATACTACAAAGCTATAATAACCAAAACAGTATGGTACTGGCATAAAAACAGACACACTGACCAATGGAATAGAATAGAGAATCCAGAAATCAACCCACACACTTACTGCCATCTGGTCTTTGACAAAGGCACCAAGCCTATTCACTGGGAAAGGGACTGCCTCTTCAGCAAATGGTGCTGGGATAACTGGATATCCATATGCAGGAGAATGAAACTAGATCCATACCTCTCACCATATACTAAAATCAACTCAAAATGGATTAAGGATTTAAATGTACACCCTGAAACAATAAAACTTCTTAAAGAAAACATAGGAGAAACACTTCAGGAAATAGGACTGGACACAGACTTCATGAATACGACCCCAAAAGCACGGGCAACCAAAAGAAAAATAAACAAATGGGATTATATCAAACTAAAAAGCTTCTGCACAGCAAAAGAAACAATTAACAGAGTTAAAAGACAACCAACAGAGTGGGAGAAAATATTTGCAAAATATACATCTGACAAAGGATTAATATCCAGAATATGTAAGGAACTCAAACAACTTTACAAGAAAAAAACAAGCAACCCAATTAAAAAATGGGCAAAAAAGCTAAGTAGGCATTTCTCTAAGGAAGATATACAAATGGCCAACAGACATATGAAAAAATGCTCAACATCACTCAGCATCTGGGAAATGCAAATCAAAACCACACTGAGATACCATCTAACCCCAGTTAGGATGGCTAAAATCCAAGACTCTGAACGATAAATGCTGGGGAGGTTGTGGAGAAAAAGGAACTCTCATACATTGTTGGTGGGACTGCAAAATGGTGCAGCCTCTATGGAAAATGGTATGGAGGTTCCTCAAACAATTGTAGATAGATCTACCATATGACCCAGCTATCCCACTGCTGGGAATATACCCAGAGGAGTGGAAATCATCAAGTTGAAGGTCTACCTGTTCCCCAGTGTTCATTGCAGCACACTTCACAATAGCTAAGAGTTGGAAACAGCCCAAATGTCCATCATCGGATGAGTGGATACGGAAAATGTGGTATATCTCCACAATGGAATACTACTCAGTATAAAAACGAATGAAATACTGCCATTTGCAACAACATGGATGGACCTTGAGAGAATTATATTAAGTGAAATGAATCAGGCACAGAAAGAGAAATACCACATGTTCTCACTTATTGGTGGGAGCTAAAAATTAATATATAAATTCACACACACACACACACACACACACACACACACACACACACACACACACACACACAAAACGGGGGTGGGGTGGGGTGGGAGAAGATATACCAACCACAATTACTTGAAGTTGATAGGACAAGCAAACAGAAAGGACATTGTTGCGGGGGAGGGAGGAGAGGGAGGAGGGAGGGAGGTTTTGGTAAGGGGCAACAATAATCAACCACAATGTATATTGACAAAATAAAATTAAAATAAATAAATAAATAAAAATAAATAAATAAAAATAAACAAAAAAATAAAAAAATAAAAAAAAAATAAAAAGTAAAAAAAAAAAAAAGAATAATTAACTGGATAAATAGCATTGTACCTTTAAGGATTTAAAAATTCAGCCAGAGCCATCCATTTTTCTAAATAAATAAATGAAATTGGTCAGTAGCTAAAGTTAGATTTCACCTAGACTTATGGACAATGAAAACTAGTCATCTTTTACCGAGGAATGCATAATCTTAATCCCTCCTGTTTTGGATCCGGATTTAAACATGAGACTAGATAGATTTAAGGAAAAAGAGAGTATATTCATCCTCAGATTAGCAATTTTGCTCGAAAAAACAAATACGTTTGTTGTTGACCAGTTGCCTCACTCACAAACCATATCAGAACGGAGAAAGCGTTGCCTTTTTTTTCTATGTGTCAAAATGTTGTTCTGGTCTCTTTGGTTCCTGAAATGGCCCTAGGATGACACTTTCATTCTCCTGACGTCACATGAGTCATACTTTGCATCAGATCAGGGAGAGGGCTGTATCGAGTGCTTTGTTTCTGTGATCAACTTGCCTCCTTTCATTTAAAGGTGCGTTAAACATGGTTTGTAAGAACATACAAGTCACATAGGTTTTCCTTTTAAAGTTTTCCATTTGATAGAATAGGGCAACCATATCATAGCTACATTGCTATTTGTATTGAATCTACTGTTTCAGACAGATATTGCCTGCAAAACTGCTACTAGCTATAAAATGAATAAAATATCAATGCTGAGTTATAACATGCATACCAGATGTAACCATGCTTTTCTGGAAACTATGCCCATCGACAGGAGCTATGTGAGAAATTGGACCTGAGCTCTTTCAGCCTCATAAACAGGACTTTAATTAGCACAATGGTAAATACTGCAGCAACTAGCAAACAGAGTAAGCATTCTGTGGTCTAATTTATACAATTTTTCTGACATTCTCTGGTAGGGAATGACAAACCACATTGTTGATACCAGGGATTCATGAAAGCAATAATAACATTAACAAAACTCTACTTACAAAATAATCTTATTACACCTCAATCTTAATTATCCCTGCAAATGATGAACAGAAATAGCATGGATAAATGCAATTTATAGTTACTCATCTAAGGTAAACTTTTAGTTTTAGATTCCTTGACCACCTTTTTTCTATACTAAAACCTGAAATATAAAATGTAATAGACTGGTGTGTCTAGACTTTAGTGTCACTCCCTCTGCCCACGCTTTCTGGGATATACTAGGCTTTTGCACATTCAGGAATAAGCCCATTTTGAACCAGGTATAACAGGTTGGTTTTATTGACACTTACCTATGTTAGGCTCTTTCAAGTCTCAAAGAACAAAAAGGTACACAGATTTCTTCAGGTAATATGAGTTTTGGGTCAGGATTCACATAGAGAGGTCAAGAAGCACTGAAAACAGTCTCAGCAGTTACTAGTATATCACCACCTTGTGGAGAACTGGAACTCAGGATGAACTCAAGCTGCTCTAGTGGCCCAACAATAATTCCACTAATAAATTATTCCCTCAACTCAGTTTCACTCTCTCCTTGTAATTCATTCTCTACTTGTGTTTCTACTATTGAGTGGGACTCGGGCTACCTCTTGGCTTCTGTTTACTCAGTTACTTCTGCGTCATGTCTCCTGTTTATTGCGAACTCTTTATGTCTTTTCCTCTGTGCTACTATGTCTTCTGAGTCTATTATTTGTATTCAAGTTTCTCAAGGAAAAGGATCATTGTCCATGAGATAATCATGGTCCAGCACAGAGCACCTAGAATGAATAGATGTCTAATTCTAGGACACACCTCACAGGCCATGTAGGCCATTGCAGGGTTGTGTGCCTTTGGGTTAGGGGTTCTTCAACCACAGCAAATGTTTTGGGGTAACAAGGTCCAAAGATGGTGAAATATGCATTAGCCTTGAGCATCTTTGGTTATGTAGAAGCCATTTATTTCACTTATGAGCATTGAATTGTGAGTAGACACTTCCGGGAAATTAATGTGTGATATGGAGGAATGATAATAACTAAGTGGAAGAAAATCAGGAACAAGTGGCTTGGGAAAAGTTGATAAAAGTAATACTTGGCACTCTTTTAATGTTTTGTTTGAAACTGACAATAATATAATTTTCTAGGAAGAATTATTTTTTAACTCTTGAATAAACTGTGGTATTAAATTGTCAAAAAAAACCCACATTAGAATGGATAAATATATTGTGGTATTCTCACAATTCACAGAGTAGAATACTATACAGCAATGAGAATAAATAAAAGTGCCAAAATAAATCAATTTCTCACCTATAATGTTGAGAGAAAAAAACTTAGATTCCAAGAGTGTTTAGTATATCATTCCATTGGTATGAAGTGCAAAATAGGCAAAACTAACGTATGGTCATACAAGTAAGAATTGAGGTTACCCTTAGGAGTTGGGTAGCAACTTGTATGGGCAACAGAGGACTTCACCACATGAATTTTGAGGGAACATAATTCAATCCATAAGAAAATCTGTTTCCAATTCATTGAGGTATATACCTAGGAGTGGAATTACTGGCAATGTAGTAACTCTATTTTAACTTTTTGAGGAATGCAAACTGTTTTTCATAAGGGAGACACCATTTTACATTCCCACCAGCAATGTATGAAGACTCCAGTTTTCCACATCTTCACCAATGCTTCTTATTTTCTATTTTAGTTTTATTTTTAAATTACAGCTGTCCTAGTGGGTATGAAGTGGTATCTTACGTGGCTTGGATTTGCATTTCCCTAATGACTAATGATGTTAAATATCCTTTCATGTGTTTATTGGACATTTATATAACTTCTTTGGAAAAATGTGGATTGAATTCTTTGCCCATTTTTATTTAATTGGGTGGTTTGTCTTTTTGTTGTTGAGTTATAAGAGTTGGATACTTGTTAATATTACATTTTATACATGCATATATCTTACAAACACATACCTAATAAACATACACACATATAGAAATTTCTCCTTTCTTAATTAAAAGCCACTATCATGTTTAGGGTGAAACATTTAGATGTATTTCCATTAAAGTCAGTACTAGGTACAGGATATACAGTATTACAGATAATGTTCTGAAGGTAATGATAACTACAAATAGAAAAGAAAAAGAAATAAGATGTGTGTTAATAGTAAAGTGAAAGCAACACTGTCATTATTTAGAGATGTTATGTTTATGTGCCTGAAAATACTGAGAAAAATTACCAAAAATCATTAGCCCAGTAAGAGAAGCATGGCAGGAGCCTGAGTGCAAAGTTAACATATAAAAACCAACACCTTTTCTATGTACAAGCAAATGACAGTATGAATATAAATATCCCAACTACAGCAGCACTATGTTGCAGAAAAGAGTACAGTAGAATTATACTTGAAAAGAGTGATCTTTCTTTTTTTTGGAAGCTGGCTGGCTGGCGTGGGGAGACAAACCCTTGACCTTGGTGTTACAATGCCACGCTCTAACCAACAGAGTGTGACTGTAAGTTAGTGCAGCCATTATGTAAAACAGTATGTAGGATCCTTAAACAACTACAAATAGAACTACCATATGATCTAGCAATCTCACTACTGGGTATATACCCAGAGGAATGGAAATCATAACGTCGAAGGGATACTTGAACTGACATGTTTATTGCAGCTCAGTTTACAATAGCCAAAATATGGAACCAGCTAAATATCCATTTATGGATGACTGGATAAGAAAAATGGTATATATACACAATGGAATACTACTCAGCCATAAAAAGGAATGAAGTTCTGCCATTTGCAGCAACATGTACGAGCCTGGAGAAAATTGTGTTAAGTGAAACAACCCAGGCACAGAAAGAGAAATACTGTATGTCCTCACTCGTAAGTGGGAGCTGAATTAATAAATAAATAATAAAGAATAAATAATAAAGAGAGAGAGAGAGAGAGGGACAGAAAGACACAATGATCACAATAATACATTGAACTTTTAGAAGGAGAGAACAGAACTATTGTTACCAGAGATGGAAAGAAGGAGGAAGAGGGAGAGAGGGACAGAGGTTAATGAGAAATTAATGAGAAATTGGTTAATGGACACAAAGAATGATTACATATTGTAATGATGAATAAGCTATTCTAATTTGACTATCACACATTGTACACAACTATTGATAGTCAACTTTGTACTGTACAAATATGTATAATCAATTATGCTTCAATAAAAAATTGGAAAAAAACAGTAAAATTAAAAGAATTATACTTGAAAAGCCATTAACCAACTCTGAGGCTCAGCTTCCCAATTAATAAAATGGGTATAACAATCTCCATTTTTTCCTACTTCAAAGAGTAATGGTAAGGATCAGATGAAGAGCTTGCTTGGCAAAGTACAGAGGACTATGCAAACATGCCAGCAATAGCACTTATATGACATGGAGTGGCTGTGTCCCCCAATGCTAATTTCACTGGACAAATTCACATGAATTTGAGATTTTTTAAAGTTTTCAGAAACTCCCAATTAAAGTCATTTTGAACTTTGATTTGCTTGCCCCATCAATTAATGTTTTCTTTCCAGGTGGTTGTGCAGTCATCCAAAAGAAATAAAGGTAGGATGTAACAGCTAAGGCAAGATTTAAAATAACGTGCAATTACAGCAGTTCTTACAAAAGAAGGAAAATGCAGCATAGAAGCAACCTAAGAGTATTGACTATTACATGTATTTTAAAAAGGTAAGAATGTCTTAGAAGAAACAGCATGGTTGCAGTTATGAATTTTTAGGTTAGGCTTAATTACACCAAGTTTGCATGTTTAACTTAAGGCATTATCTTCTTCTTAGGCATTATCTTCTCTTCTCTAAGGCTAGTACTGTAAAATGGGAGGTATATAATGATACTTATCATTAAGTCACTTGAAATAGGACTTCCCATGAGTGTACTTGATTCTAGCTATGGACTAGAATCACTCAAGAATCTATTTTAAAATATCAGTGCTCAGGCTCCATCCCCAGGGATGTCCGTTTACCTGGTCTAGGCTGGAACTGGGGTACTGGTCTTTTTTAAAGTATTGCAGGTGATTGATTCTAAGGTATAGCCAAGAATTTGAGTCATGTAATCAATGGACCTAAATGAAATACCCTCTTCACGACTTATATAATTAATTTCCCTTCTATATCAAGTCTAATTATTTTTTCACTTGAAGAAAACTATAAAATACTGGACTTTTATACTATCTTTTGACTAAGTGACTTAAATGTCTTTGGTTTTATATCTTTCAAAACATGAGTTATCTAAGTCTCATAGAATGCTGATGAAGTAAGTAATGGAGAGGACCCACTCACCCCTCAGATGGGCTCCAGCAGATGTTTAATAGCAGCGACAGAAACACCACCCAGAAAGAGAGTAGAATGACTGTCTTCAAAAGACATCATTGGAGGGAATTTAGAGAAGCAGACAATAATTAACTTGCATTTGGATTTGGCCACGGGGCCATGAGTTAAGACCTGAAAATTAGGTGCCTAAAATAGATCTTTAATATTGGCAAACCATCTGGATCTTGACTTTATGTATTATCCAAAGATCATTACACTCTTAGAAGAAAAAATATCTCTGTAAATGAAGGGAGTATTCTTCACATATGGTACAGCCTCAAGTGTACTACTTATGCTGGATAAACAATAAGAATACACATCCATGCAGAGAACAGTTCAGCCATGGCACTGGTTGCTGGGAAATCAGATATTCTCCAGTCTTCTCCTAACCAACTTCAGAAGAATTTTAATTTAATGTAATCACAAACCAAGACCAAAGTCATCACATGCATGGACACACACACACACACACACACACACACCCCTCCCTTTGCTTTTTTCAAAAAACAAACAAAACCAAAATTTGAAGTTCACTTAAGAAAATACTACTCATTGTAAGCTTTAAAAAAACTTCTTCATGAAATAAATTATGAAAGAAAGAAAGAATAAATTTTTAGGAGAATCTTTACCTCTTTCTTCCCTGTATTTCTCAGTGGCTGGAGCTTGATGCTTTTCGAGGGTAAAGACTTAGAGTCTATAGTCACAAATCTGCATTAACTGTTGCATTAAAATGAGGCACACTTTCCCTCTGCTAGCACAGCCTTCCCTGCCACGTAGTAGTTAGAACATGAATCTCTATTTTTCCTTATCAACAAAGGCAGCCCTGCTCAGGATCTTAAGTGGCTTTCAGTTAGCAATCCACCTCAGAACTTGCTGTCATTTCAGGGTCACTGAGACATAGGCACCCAGTAGAGCTAGGAAAGCTCAAGGAATCCTTATCACCTAAAACTGTGCCTCAGTATGTGCTCCAGATCCCAGTTGCCTCTGACCCAGGGTTCCCTCTAGTGAGTATGTCAGCTTTATGGTCATCTTAGGCATGCCAGTCTGCAAGGGGAGGGCAGAGTATGACGACACCTCCAGGACTCACCCCTGTCACTTGATGAGACTGTGTCATGGTTTCACAAACAGACTCCTTGCCTACTATTTGTTCAGCTTTGCCATTTTGGCCCCAGAGTAGTAACGACCCTGAATATTGTCCCATTGAGATCCCACAGGAATCATAATCCTGGAAAGTTATAAAGTGGATAGTAGTCAGATTCTCTAGATTATAAGCAACAAAAATTTACTTTGATATACTTTAGGGGAAAAAAGACTTTACAGCAAGTATATTGAGTGGTTTTTATAAATAAGGCTCAGGAAAAGCAGAAATCCAGGCATCATGAGGATCTGATTTGCAGAAATTTTCAAGAGATCTCATTAGGGCCCCCCCCATCCGAACCATTGACCTCCAGCCAGTTTTTGCCTTTGGGTCAGATTGCCCATGGACACCAGAAAGTGACACCTCTGAGCAGTTTCATCTTAACCTTTCCACAACACCAAGTTGTTACAGATATCATATTATTTTATACATGAATGGAATTTTCCCAGATCATCTGACTAGTTGGTTCCAGAACTACACTCAGAAGCACATATCTGTAGTCGAGATTTTATGCTCTTTGTCTTCCCATATTGCTTTATGGCTTAAGAGAAAATTGCTGGAAAGACACTGAAGTGAATATTGTAGTGCTGTTTTCTCCTTCCAGGAGAGTTTGCTGTGGAATATTGAGAATGCTAGGGTAGGGTTTAGAAGAATAAGGGGAAATTTCTGGCTTTCTTGAGAGACACTATTGGATATAACAAAGCATGGTCTTTGGAATCCTATAATCTCCAGATGAATTTTGGCTTTTTCCCCCTATTACATGCATGACCTTGGGCAATCTCCTTGCATCTACATTATAGAAATAGAAATGCCTACTTACAGAGTCTTTGAAAAAATTAAATGTGATGATTTAAATAAATGTAGCAGAGTGAACCTGTGACTTTAATAGAATAGAGAAAGAAAGAAAAATGGAAAATACTAGATACTTGTTAAAGAAGAATAGAAATAGAGAAAAATCAGATGAAAATAGAGTAAATGCACTGAGAGAATATATGTCACAAAACCAAAGGCTGCTGCAGGGGAAAGATGGTGTACAACAGAGATAATCAACAGGTCTGTTAGGGTTTGACCGTAATGCCATCTTTTGTCTGGCCTCCTCAGAGGGAGAAGATGAAGATCCCTAACTTAGAGACCATTTCAAGAATCAAGATTGTTGATGGGGGATTCAGCACCTTGATTATTCAACAAGGAGGAGATGAGATTCCATGCTACACCAGAGATGGAAAATCACCTTAACAAGCATGGACAGCCCCTGATGGACTATAAAATTCTTTTGGTGGCTGTGATAATTCAAAAAGCCAGGTGGTACATCAGTAACAAGGGATGACATAAATTTTAATTCATGAGGCTCATCAGTGTCCTGGTCAGAGAGGGATAAACTCTCTACTCTCTGGCTCAGTAATCCAATCTAGGGGAAGAGAAAACATTTTGAAGTGATTCTCAGTACTAGAGAACACTTTTTAAAAATTAATTACTATAGGAGTGTGCATATGTGTGCACGTGTATATGCAATTGCTGCCTATATTCTTGAAGGGGTGGTGTGGGTGGAAAACATCAGTAAATTTTTGAATTATATATAAGCTCACAGCTCTCATCCTCAAGGCAAATGTTTCTTTACTGAAAGTCTGATGGCTTTATTACTGCCTTCAGTAGAAGTAGGGCTGACCAGACTTTCTGGCCTGCAGGGAAAAGAAGACTTGCTTATGTAATACAAACATGACTCTATAATGAAAATGCATTTTCCTTTACTAACATACTCTTGAAAGTAATTATCTTTTTTAAGAAGATACATAAAATGTGGCAGGCACAATTCATGGGTTTGCTGTTTGCTAAGTATTCTCCACAGTAGACACAGTCCATGCTGTTACATACATAACAGACATTCCTATGTAAAATATTGTGCACCTACACACATGCACTCTGTATCTGAGCACCTCACACATTGTCTAAATTCAGCAGCTGCTGAATAAAGACTTAAAGAATGTCTAGTCTACTTTTTAAATGTGGCTTATACCTTCTCTTTACTCCTGTCTCTTTGTCTCCCTCTCTCCTCATATATCATACATGCATGGATACATATGGCAGTGGGGTAGAAAAGAGTACAAATACATATACATACATACATATATTATATACATACATATATATATATATGAGGATACTTCAAAAGGTTCATGAAAATATTTGAATTATCTTTTCATTCTATTTTTCCATGAACTTTTTAAAGTATCCTCTATCTTTTCATGAACTTTTTGAAGTATCCTCATATATATATAAACATACACAGTCATGCACCGCATAACAACTTTTTGGTCAATGACGGACTGCATATGCGACAGTGGTTCCCTAAGATTATACTGGAGCTGAAAAATTCCCATTGCTTATGACGTCATAGCCATCACAATGTCTTAGTGCAATGCATTACTCACATGTTTATGGTGATACCGGTGTAAACAAACCTACTACAAAATATGTTGAGGAAGAGTGCCTAGCTCATCCCCAGGGGGATCCTCCCGAAGGTAGCCCAGGTATTCAATACAGAAAGTCAAGCATTTGACACATCAGATCTGGGCCCAAGTAAAAGAGTTGTTGTCTGCTTTAGAATTCTTGCATTTTTAAATGATTCCCACCCATCCTCATAGGAAAATAATAGTTAATAACAGTTAACACTCATTGAGTGCCAGGCACAATCCCTTCCTGGAATTTAATTTTTCTAAGTTTGTGGGGGTGGTATTATTCAAATCTCAATCTAACAGATGAGGAATGTGAGGCACAGAGAGACTTAGTAACATAACTAGAGGGCCCATACTCATGCAATTAGTGGCCAGTGTAGATAATAGAAAAATTCATTGCTGTTGGCTTTCATAACACTTTTGTACAATGACAAAGACACCTAATGTCATGGCTGGCTAGTTAGCTCAGTTGTTTAGAGCATGGTGCTGACAACTCCAAGGTCCAGGGTTTGATCCCACACTGTCTAGCCACCAAAAAAAAAAAAAAAAAAAAAAAAGGAAAAAAAAAAGAAAGAAAGAAAGAAAGAAAAAGAAATTACCTAAGGATGTATTTCTCCGAATGTATCTCCATCATTAAACAACACATGATTATATTTATTTTCTCTCCATATAGCATATATACAAGGGTACCTATGCTCTATCTGTATTTAATATATATTGTCTCTCTCTATATATGCTTATACCCTTCTCTACTCCATGCCATCTCCTTAGCATAGCCATTGTCATCTCTGCCGTGCACAACTGTGATGGTATTTAACCATCAGGCCTTCATCTTAACTGCCATCCAAACTGGCCCTCACACTTACCACTAGAGCTATCTTTCTTAAGCACAAAACCACAAAAAATAATATCACCATTTATTTCATCTCTGATTCATCCCTGTACCCTCATTCCTTGGTCCATTTCCTCTTACCTGGCTCTACTTTTCATCCCAGCACTTGCCAGCACCTAATGATGTTTGTTTGTGTGTTTGTTTTTGTTTTGGTTCCTTGCTTATTGTCATTCTCTCCTTCAGATAACATGAGCTCAGTGAACGAAAGGAGTCAGATGTTCTCACTTCTGTATCATTAGTGCTTGAAACAGGGCTGGGCACTAGGAGTGCAATGCATATTTTTTTGAAAAATAAATGAATCCCTATATTACCTATGTAGAGCAAGCACAGTGCCTGGCGTGGAGCAAGCCATCAAAAAAAGTTTGTTGAATAGATGAATAAACACATGAATGTATTAAAACTGAAAATATGTTCAAGAGAAGTTAAAGCTAGTATTTGGGTCCCTAAATCTCCTCTTTGTATTCTTACTTCTCTTAACATTCAGACTTAAGATTTTACAGTTAATGATAAAATCAAGTCTGCATGAATTTTCAGGTTGAGCAAGATGCAGTAGTGATGAATGCAGGTGGGCAGGGCAGGTGGCCTCTTCGGCCTACTTAAGCCCATCCTGGCTACAGCATGTCTTTACTCCCCACCCTCCTAAGAAACTGGCATGAATCAGAAATTAATAAATTGGCATTATTCTGCTTATATGTGCAATCAATTAACACTCTGCCTACTCTTTCATTTCTTTCTGGGCTTTCTCCAAGAGCTCTAAATCTATCAGACAGTAGGGAACAACTGTGAGACTATTATCCAAATGATTAAAATGAGAACAAAAAGCTTCCAAAAACAAAAATAAAATATTCACAAGATCTCCCTCCACCTTTTAGTTCAAGATATGTATATTTCCAGAGCATATTTACAAGAAATCTGCTGACACACATATGAGTATAAGAGTATACATTCTAGGTGGACAGCAGAAGATGGACATGGACATAAAACAAAATTTTAAAAAGTAAACATATAGTATATTAAATTGATTTAAGTGCTATGAAGTCAAATAAAGCAGGGAAAGGAGGTAGGGAGTGCTGAATGAAGGGTGGAACAATCTTAAATCAAGTGCCTAGAAAAACCTTACTAAGCAAGTGTTTTCTAAGTAAGGGAGGCAAAGAGGTGAAAGAGGAAGTTGAGTGGATATCTGGAGAAGAGGCTTAGATACCACGTGCTATCTTCGATTCCATCAGTGCACTTAAAAGGCACATCTGTTCTTGCTATGTTATTTATGGCAGGGTTTTTTAAAATTTAAATTTAAAAAAAAATTTTTTTTTTGATGGAGAGGCAAAATGATCTATCTAAAGAGCTTAAGTTGTATTTTGGTAGTTCACCTTCTCTTCTCAAAGTTATAATTTCTCCTTTTCTTTCTGTACAATTCACTTTTCTTATTTTATTTCTATTACTCCTTATTTGTACATAATAATAAAATTAAAACCTTTGAATAGGTCTATCATAGGATTGTTTCCACTGTGTAATGACCGAGGCATTTGTTGCATGATTATTGGAAAACTATGGTTTTGTAGCACAATTGACAGTGCTCAAACTGCGCAGGATATAGAATCAGGTGGCAAGTCTAAACATTAGCTACTCTTTCTTGCTTCAAAGCTTACCCAGTTCCTTTTCTTAATCTTTTCAAAGGAAATACACGGGCAGAATTTGGGGTTAGTTATTAGCTTTGGACAACTTGCTCAGGCTTAGATACTCCCATGTAGGACCCTTTCAATAATCAACTTGATACTGACCAGGCCATACCAAATCATTTGCAAAGAGAAGGTCTGATATGGGTGAGCTGCAAAGAAAACCCAAGACCCATAGAATGAGAGACTGAGTTGGAAGGGAATGTAGGTGATCTCTAATGTGAAAATTTAGCCTGTGACACAGACATGGATAGTGAGACACTAGCATGGCCTGCCACATTACATCAGAAAGGAAAGTAAAAGTATGGGCATTACAAAAAAGGGAGAACAATATGGTAAGAGGTTGAGTGAAATAGGCTATAATGGAAAAAGTCATGGAAGTTGATGATGTCAATATGGTGTAGTTAAAATATATTTCATTTAGAAAGAATTGAAAGGAATGGCCTTCTGAAAGAAAAAGGCAATACAATGTTGTTCAAGAATATTTTATTTACAATGTCATTGTTAACCTCAACGTGTGTGTCATCCTAACCTCAGTGTCACTCCTCCTCTCTTACCTCTTTTCCTTCTCCAAGAACTACTTCTCCACCATCCTCTTTTTTTGCAAACACCATTGCCATCCACCCAGCTGCCCAAAGCAAGAAACAATAGTCACCGTTGACTCTGCCCTTTCCCTTGCATTGCATGTTCCCACCAACCCTACTCTAGATAAGGCAGTCATTTCCTGGATTTTGAAATATTTCTTACTCATCTTTCTGCTTCTAGTTTTACACTATTCCTCAACACTGATCTCTTTTCCATAATGTCGACAGAGTCACCTTTCTGAAACCCAAATCAGATCATATTCTGCTAATTCTTAAAACTCTTAAACAGTTACCTGTGGATTTCAGATTAGAACCCAAATTTCCAGTGTGGTACACCAGACTTTTCATGACCGTCCCCTCACTGTCTCTTAAAAATCAACCTTTTTTTTTTTGCCACTCCCATTCCATACTGTGAACACTCCATTCCTGGTAAACATTCCCATTTCTCAGAATTGCCACCCCCTAACCCAGGGTCCTTGCTTTGGCTAACTCCTCTCCCCTTTAAAGCTCAGCTCGAGAATCATCTCTTCTGAGAAGTATTTTGTCATTCCCAAGGCTAGGTAAAGTGACTGTCCTATGTTGTTCCACAATACTTTTTTATATATCTTTCCTTAAGGAAGGGAATTTCAATATTTATTTCTATATCTCCAGGCCCTGGGACAGTTCTGGGATATAGCTAACATAAATTAATGTTTGTTGAATGAATAAATAAATGTATGGTAGGCAACTGAGTTACAAAAAATAAATAAAATGGGTGACTACCTTCAAAGAGCTAACATTTCATTATACTTGGTTGTGGATTTCTCTAACAGTTTATACAATGATTTAAGTCCCTTGAGTAAAGATGCTTTTGAGTTATGATTAGAACATCCCTAACACTTCATTTGTACTTAAATTTTAAAAAGCTTGTTTATTTCTGAGTTGGATTTGAACTTCATTTGACACCATATTACCAAATTCAAACCATCCAACCCTCCTTTCAATTAAGTGAAAAGAGCAATGACTTACAGGAACGGTGAATGTATTAAAAATGTCACAATTGCTTTATTTATAGAGCAACATAAAAATGTAATTCAGGTACTTAAAAATTGACACAGACTAAGCAGAGAAGATGAGCCAGAGGGTATTGCTTAGTGATCTAAAACTCAACTCTGTAATATCTTGAACCTCAGCTTCAAATCCAGCCTGGGTCAAGACAACCTGTCATTCTCCAGAGACTGAACACTGCCTATCTCCTAGTTCACTGTGTGTTTTTCATATTGCTTGAGGACTCCATGTACTTTAAAAACCTCATGGAATTTTCTTATAAATCATAATGCTACCTCTAATAAGCTTAGCCAAATTCAAAGAACTCCTTGATATATAACTGTCATCTCTGGATAATGCCCTTGGGTTGTTAGCCATTCTATAAAAATCAAATTCAGTCAACAATTCAGAACTTGAGTTTGCCAGAAAGTTATCTCATGCCACTCACCCAGTATCCAACAATAAAATCAGTGTCTAAGTACTATTAACTGATTTTAACTGAGTAACAATCTGTTGCTTAAAACCAGTGAGAAACATGTCTTTGACTTTTCCAGTATACAGGGGAAGTTACTTGATAACATTCTTTTTTCTATGTTTCTAACTTCATTTCTGCACCATCCACAAGTGACAATAAAAACAGAATAGAGAAAGACATCTGCATAACTTTGAAAATGTATGATTGATAAGGCATTATCTTGTCACTTGTAGACAACTGAATGACAAGTATTTATGCTATAAGGAGGTTTCTAGTTATAGAGAAATCAAATTTAGTCTGATAAGGGACTTTCAAGATTCCTAACACCATTCCCTTCAGGGCAAGATGCTTAGTGCTGATATTTCAGAACCCATCTTATTATATTCTGAATCCAGTTATTAAGTGGGAAAAGAAAAGGCATTTGTCTCTCAGTCTACCAACAGCCACATACACACATTTAGAGAAGTTACTGAGAGTGTAGAGTGGGGCTGAAGCATAGGGACAGGGAGGGCAATCAGGTCTCAAGGGAATAGAAGCAGAAAAATTAAACAGTCCTTTGACTGAGTCACAAGTGTTCATCAGCCAAGGTAGTCAAGGTGTGCTACAGCCTTGAAGAAACTTTTAGCCATGTACAAACAAAACTGTATTTAAAGCTAAGCCAAACAACACATGACCTTAAAGGAGAGATGGATACTCTTAAATGTCGGCAATATCAATGGGCAAATTGAATTTCAGCCCATGTGGGTTCTTGGAATCAATCTGGCCCAGTTTTCCTGAAGCTTTTCAAAGGAATAACAAACCAATAACTCTTTGGAAAATCACAACCATCTAAAACCAAAGACATTCACATACTTCTCTCGTGTGTTCCAAGCGATTTCTGAAGGTACTTATGAATAGTAGGGAGCTTGTGTCACATGCCATGGCATAAAGACTGAAGTGAGCTTGCAGAAATAAAACCTTTTGACCGTCCAGGACGTTTTTAGGTGGGAGGCAGCTAAGTCAAATCACATTGCCTGACTTGGGCACCATAACATATGAATTCAAGCTAAGGTTCATTCTCAGAAAAAATGTTTTAGAAAAAACACAAGGGCAATATAAAGTTTAGGGAGCATGGTAGAAGGCCTTGGCTTGTAGATGGATCAGAAAGAGTTGTACGTGTGAGTGCAGGTGTGTACATGTGCTCTCTGTGGGCATGTGCATCGGCCTACATACTTACCTGTACAACTCAGGTTGTGTTTTTGTTTTTGCTTTTTGTTTTTAAGGATATTTATTTGTGCCAGTCATCTCTTCCTTGATAGGTGACTTTCCATCTTCTTTTCAATGGAACAGGCCTGGCATATTTGCAATATCCAAGAAATGGCCTGATCTGAGTGTAGCAGGCAGCACAAGGGCTGCCAGAAATATCCACATCCTAATCCTTGGAACCTGTGAATATACTACTTTACATGACAACAGAGATTTTGTGGGTGTGACTGATTGAAGATGGGGAGATTGTCCTAGATTATCCTGTATTACGTTGGTGATGAAGAGTCAGAGGAGATGTGACGGTAGTAGTAGAGATCAGACTGCTATGGGGCCACAGGCCAATGACAGCAGGCATTCCACTAGAAGTGGGAAAAGTCAAGGGAAGAGATACTCTAGAGCCTCCAGATAAAACACACTTCTGCTGACAAGTTTAGACTTCTGACCAGATACGTAAGATTATAAATTTGTATTGTCTGAAGCCACCAAGATTGTGGTAATTTGTTACATCAGCAACAGGAAATTAATACACTAGTCAAGCCTGTTCTTGGATATTCTTCCACAGGAATATCACATTTTGACCATTCGTTTTCTTCTGTTCATTCATTTGTTCATTTGCTCCTTCATTCTCTCATTTGCCTTGTGTTTAGCATGTGTTATATTCTACTCACTCTTTGAGGAGCTGGAGAGACAAATATCTTTATCCTGTCTTTAATGAGCTTACAATTGAAAGGGAGTGGATATGATAGTGTAGGAATAAGCATAGAAGGGTGCCCAGTCTACAGGATGGAACCCAAGGGAGAGGAACGTCAGTTATGCTTAGAGAGATGTTTGTAAGAAATTTTCTTAAAGCAAAATTGAAAGGTGTTTTTTTTTAAAAAAAAAAATTTATTTAAGATTTTATTTTATTTTATTTGTTATCATTATTATTAGCATGGGAGACCCATGATAGATTTGAACTTTTTTGTGTGTGGGATACAGTGTAATATTTCAACACATGCATGTACAGATATATAGTTTTAAACCCATTAGTCCAAAAAGGTGTTTTTTTTGGTTGTCATGTGGAGAAAGCAAGGGGAGGAAGGGCATTCTAAGAAGGGGAGTAGTATGAGAAAAACTCCAGATGCTGAAACAGCTGGACCTGTTCTGGTGAGAGCTCAGGATATAAGTATCTATGCTTATAGAGACAAAAGTGGATGCTTAAGTCTAGAATATAGGGTCTGGACTTTATCTTGTGAATGACAGAGAAAATTAATAAAAGCATTGTCAGCTTTAGATTTATGTCTTAAGAAGATGGTTAGTTGAAAAGTCAGAGTCAGGGAGATGAGTCAAAAAGCTAAAAGGGTATTGCAAAAAACCAAGCCAAAAATAATGCAGGCCAAACTAAAGAAGCAGCATAAGAGATGGAGAAAAGGATATAGAAACAAAATATATTTAAGAAGGTAGAATCAACTGGACCTGATGATTAATTGGATATAATGGGAAAAGAAAGGGAGGAGTTTAGGAAGAAATCTGAGTCTGAGCCCTGAGTAGATATTGTGCCGCTCTCCAGAAGACCCCTCTGTAGGAGAGAACCAGCTTGACGAGCATAGACAATGACTTAATCTATCTAGGTCATTCTCTGTTTTATGTATGCTTTGAGATTCTCTGTAAGTATTTCATGAAATAATATGTATGTTGTATAGAGAAGAGGGATCATATTTTCTGTATTTTTAGCATTTCCCTTTCCTAAGACAATGCTGGGCATGTGATAAATTCCTGTTAGATTGAAAAGAATATTGTTCTCAGCAGGAAAGATGTGCGTTTTGATTCCAATTCAGATGTGGTGCTTGGGGTTCAAAATTACCCTGAAGGTCAATCAACATAGCTCTAGGCAAAGGCATATCTCTTAGAAACAGATTAAAGAACCACTGATGTTCGAATTTTTCTTCTAACATGATGCATTGTCTTCAATATTAGGGAAAAGAAACAAGTCTTCTTGCATTCTGTTTCTTTGATTTTAGCCATAACAGCTGAACAGGGTAGAATTTCAATAACTTTATTGATAATCTAAGAAACAGAACAAGTATTTTTGAGAATCTACTGTGTTCGTGGGGTTTCCTTGCCACAGATATACAGGCATTTTTTTATTCCTTTAAAAAACCAACTCAAATTTCTGCAAGGTTGACCAAATCCTCTGCTGTAGAATTAATGACTAAAAGTTAAAAATACTGAACTAGGAACACCACACAGCTAATTTAGTCACAGTGGCAGACATGACAGAATGAAAGAAATTTTAATTCCTCCAGAGCTGATTCTAGTCAGCAAAAATGAATTTTTATTTTGATTTGAATCATACATTTTCCTAATTCACCAGTTAATGTATTTTATTTTGGCTCTGTAGTCAACCATAGAGAAAAAGCATAATGAGTTTTTCCTATTCTATTATCAAGTGGAAGTAAGACTTTCAACAAGCAAACCCCTGTAACTGAATGCTGTGAATAATACACTAGAAGGACCTCCACACCACAGCGACATGGTCAGAGGCCAAAGCAGGTTTGAGTCTTAATCATATGGTAATATGCAGAACAAACCTGGCACTGTGGCTCTTCACCAGAAGAACAGCTGGTGAGCATTTTCTGGATGCTTTCATTGTGTTTTCTTGGTATAAAGCAGTTAACAAAAAACAGCAGGTCAGGTTGCATGGGTTCATTATTAACCCATGGTAACTGGCATAGAAAAGGTGGTATTTCCTGGTGAAGAACGCATCAGCATGTACCATTGCAAAGGCTTAATCTTGTAACCAGGGTCAGTAATTGCTTCTCTATTCCTTGAGCATGAAGAACTCAGACAGTAAATGCTTTATTGTTCTGACAACATAGAGCAAATTTCAGCATTTTGAAAATAAAATGAGAACTATTAATCCTGATGTGTGTTCCTCTCAAACCCAAGGAAATGAAAAAACATTGATCTAATTTCTACTTTTCAATGATAAAATTATATGTTAACCACAGAGTACCCCACAGCATGCACAGCCAGCACCTCCAGAGATAGTTAGGCTGACATCAGAATTGTGCTTTACTGGCTAAATATGGATCCCCTCTATGGTGTTAAGCAATTTATTATAAACAGGCAGGCTTGATCCAGCAGCCAAGAAATCACATCAGAATCCTCAGTGAGGAAGTGCTGAAATAAAGGGCCAGGTAGAGGCAAAGGGGCCAGAGAGAAAGTCAGAAAGGAAGAGTAAGTACCAATTGCCTTTAGAGGTGCTTGAGGATCTTGTCAAATTCAGATTCTCATTCAGCAGATCTGGGGTGGGGTTGAAGATTCTATATTTCTAACAAGCCTCCAGGAGATGCTATTTGTCCCGGGAAACAAGAGTACCAAGAGTGCTAAGACTACTAAGAATAGCACTTTACTGTGTATAAGAGAGCTCTAATCTCCGAAACGATACCTGCATTGCATGTGTACTCTCTGGTTTTCCTTCATATTCTCTTCTATGGGATATAGTTTTGTTTCTCTCGAATGTCACTTCATTTGTTGTTTTCAGTCCCTATATTATGTCTGCTATGTTATATACTGACCTGGTTTTTGGACAAAGTATAAGCTTTCTACCTTGAAAGCATCCACTTATTTATCCACTATGTCCTGGTTAGACTATGAAGCAGGCATTCTGTTTTTTTGCCACTGTCTTTTTAAAAAAGACTCCTGCATAATAACCTACAGTAGAATTTCCTATCTACCCTTGAAAAAGAACAGAGAAAAGGACAGAACTCTGGAAAATTCAAGCTAGTGAAAGAAGAAAACAAATTTCCAGATTGCCAGTGTCTGAGGAAGACAGTACTGTGATTATTAAAAATAATTTTAAAACTTTTGAGAAACAGTCTGTATGCTTCAGTTCTCTCCTGTGAAAGACTGGATCGGACCAGAAGGTCTGCCGTGGGTGGGGGATTCAAGTCTGTCTCTGCTGCTGTCTAAATATTTCTTCAGCCGAGGAAGAAACATTTCCTCTAAATCTTATGTATAAACGCCTAGGAAGACAGGGAAAAAAAATGAGTAGAGTGAGGGCAGGAAAGAGAAGAGGCCCTTCAACATCTGCTTCCTCCTTTAACATGTGCTCCTCCTACTGGAAGAAAAACAGCCAGGCCAGCTCTTTGCCTTTGAACCATCTCTGCCAGAAAACAAAACAAAACCAAGTCAAAAAAAAAAAAAAAAAAGAGTAAAGGAATTAAAAATTTAAAAACATCATATTGCACAGAAGGCTACATACTATAACACAATGGCATTTAGCCCACCCAGATTTGTGAAGTGGTGACCTAAACATTTGACTTTAGTTTCAAAAATCTTATTTACTCATGTATAAATATTGCCATGGCTGACATGGCTAGTCCACATTTACAAAACAGAGAGTGTGATATGTATTCCAAAGGGTGTCAGTCGTCATTCACTTTGACAAGGGCAACACTGGCAGGTGTAGTTTTGCCACTGTCTGCTTCATGGTCTGCATCTATGAAATGGGAATCTTAACAGTAACAACACCCAGAGTTTTCATGTAGGAATTAAGATGATGGGGTTTATGAACAACAAGTAAAGTACTGTCACCATCATTGTTACAACTACCACCCATCCATCCTTTTTGCTATATAAACAGATATAAAATCTGTTGAATAGGATAAATCTTTTATTTTTACTCAATCAAAATTTTACCAATCAATAATATTTATTAAGTATGTGAATACTTAATAAATACCAATACTGAATTAGGTGCTCAAAGAGAAACAAGACAAGTATAAGACAGAATCCCCATCTTCATGTGGCCAACAAGCATGTTAGACTGAATAAACTAATATATTTGAAGTGATTTATGAAATAATTCCAGAATAGCCCTAGACAAGTGTATAATTAAATATTAAATAACACCCAGTCAGGTATAAGTGCTAAAATAAATCAGCAAAGGAAAAGATCAATATAGGCTGAAATGAAAAGACAATTATTTGCAAAGAGCATATTATCAGGAATCAGAGTATCTAGAAGTTCCACATAACGGGAGGCCTGGGCCTGGTTTTTCACCTGTGAAATGGGAATGACAATAATAAATAACCTCATTGGGTTATTTCAAGAGTCAGATGAAATGTGAAAAAAAAAAAAAAAAAAAATCTTACCCTGTAAAGCGATATATGGTTTCTGTTTTATTATTATTGATAATTAGCAAAATTTTATGAAATGAGGGAGATTTATACTGTTCTTAAAAGAAGTATTGAGTAGAGAAAAGGAACAGTTATTTAGGGAGAGGAACAGTATAAGAAAAAGCAGAGGTGGAAATAAGTGTTGGGTACCAGAAAGACAAAGATCTGGGGAGGAGGACTATAAAACCACAGACAGTTGACTATATTTTTAAAGAAAAATAAAGCAATACATTTTACTTAAATGCATGAGTGCAGCAGCAGTCTCTTCAGTACTCGCTCATGCCTTTGCTGTTTTCCTGCGTTCATATTATCAGGCCCTCTCACCCGACCTCCCTAGTTCTCAGTCTTCCACAAGCTGACAGAAAGCAAAGCAGCACAAAATAAAACAAGGGAGAAGAAAGGCAGAGAACGGTGGGAGGGACAAGGAGGGGAGATTGCCTGACTCTTTTAGGGCTTTGATAGGAGGGAAACAGAGGAGGGGCGCCGGGGAAGACGAGATTAGAAAATGTATTAAATCCTCACCTCGCCTCAGGTGTGGCGTTTCTGTAAATTACTAGGCTTTCTCCTGAGCCAGAGAACACACTCTAACCCATGGCCACGAGCAAGGGGAGCTGGATAATAAGGATCTTAGAGGACGGCAATTCTGCAGATGTAAAAGGTACAAAGCCAAAAGAAGAAATGAGAGAAAATATAGGAATGAAATAAGAGAGCAGCACGATCCAGAGAAAGATAAAAGAAAGGGCAAGAGAAAATGGTTCATTTGTAGAATACAATAGGTTAATCTCTAAAACACTGTCCCAGGTTTCAAAGACTTCAAGGGGGGTTTTAAAAGAAAACAAGACTTCCAGGTATCTGACGGATTATACAACATGCAAAGCTGATTTGAGAAGCACAAATAATATCTACGATTTGTTAAACTCCTGCTATGTGTCGGGCATTCTGTTGGAGCTTTCCGTTCATTAAATCTGCAAGTGTTTGCTACTGTCATCCACAGAATGTGGACTTCTCAGGAAGCCTGAATTCCCTGAAATTCCCTCCTCGTCCTCCTTATCAAACCTCACTTTTGCTGCAAGCTGAAAGCAATTGAAAGCTTGTCCTTGATTTTTACTATTACGATACAAGGACGTCAAGTATAATACCACATTTGAGAAATAATTTATCCCGAGTTAGCAAACAGCTAGCTGAAAGGAGGTGATTATTGATGAAGGGGAGGGGAGGGGACAGAGAAAGGAAATGGTGGGGAATAGGCAGCATTCGAGTAATTCAGGAAGCAGAGTTCTGAAAGAAAAGATGGGTAACTGCAGGCACTGCTTTCTGTTTCCTAGCGTCTCTTCCATCCCTTTGCCTGGGGCAGGTGCCTGTGACAAGGCTGGTATGGAGTTAGGGGGGGAGTGATTTTAGAATTAATAGCAAGTATGTACATATTTTATATATAAATAAATATATATATAAATAAACATAAATATATACATATAAATAAACATATATATAGCTGAGGAGGGGTAGAACCTTGCCCTTGTGTCAATTCAGAATATTTCCAGTGTTATGAAAGAGCGGGGCAGTCAGATAACACAGTAAAACTCATTTAAACACACACACACACTCCTCGAGAACCTGACTTTGTTGAGCTACAAGGGTGTTACAGGTTGTCTAGTCCAACCTCACTCCATTTTACAAGTGAGGAATCCAAGGCCCAGAGAGATCAAGTGACTTGCCCAACCCACGCGACGCAGCCAGTTAGTAGCAGTCCTGAAACAGATGTCCCCTTCGTCACCCCACGGTGCTATCTTAGTGAGGTGTCACCACCATCTAATAGCTCCACATAACACTAGAGAAAGTATAACATGGATTGAAACGAAACAGGACTCAGGCAAGTAATTTCACATGCACGTGACTAATGGAATACGATGAATCTCACCATGCAGTGGCAGAATATGAGCTTCCTACTCAAACAGGAGCAAAACATGCAGAAGCCAAAACTGTACCCAAATTGTGTGTTATTTTGCCAATTTTCTTTTACTTATTTTCTGTATAACTGGATTGTGTGTTATAAGAATTAAACAAAATAACATATATAAGAGGCCCAGCTAAGTTTAGATTCTCATTCTTTCCCCCAATTACCAACAGATTATTCTCTTTGGGGGAAAAACAAGCTATTCTCTTCATAGTCTTCCTGAATGTCTTCAAGGTCTCTTCACAACAGCCTAATTCTCTTTAAACTCTTTTCTCTTTCTCAGAGATGATGATCAAAAGAAGATGTAAGATTTTTTCCTTGATTAATCACTCTCTCCACTTCTAATGTGTAGGAGCTTAGAAGAATGGAAATCTTACTCTGCCTTACAATTTTTATATGAGGAAAAAAAGACAAAGCGAAATGTCTGTGATATTGCTCCAAGAGTCATAAAAAAAAATTCGGATATACAAGTAATGCAGGGGCTGCTTTTGTATTTTACAAAGAATAGATGTGTGTGTTATCATGGGAAAGCATACAGTTGGAGGTTTGTGTGCACTTGTCCTTACTGTTTTATATAACCTACTTCCTTCCAACCGGGCACGTAGGAAAAAATGTTTCCAATTGTGGTCAGTTCTTAAAAAATTCACAAAGTCCTATTCTTGGCAATTTATATGCTTTTTTTTTTTTTTTTTTTTTTTAAATCTCAATCAATACTGAATCTTGCGAGCAAAAGTTCTCCTGATTTTAGGACTTGGTTTTGGAATAGGGTAGAATATGAAAAATAAAAATTATTGAGCATATCTTCTGTGTTAGAAACAATTGTAGATATTCATTTAGTCCTTACAACTAACTATCTTGTGCTCTGTAAGGCAGAGTGTTTTCTAGCTCTCCACTGGCTCCAAGAACAATGTCTGGCATACAGTAGGGGTTTAATATGCATTTGTTGAATGAACAAATGAACAGCCCCCAAGGGGGGTAGCACTATCTTCATTGTACTGATAAGGAAGCTGAGGTTCACAATGATTACAGTTCCTGGTGACAGTCTTCAATAGTTGGCAGAACCAGAATGTAAATCAGAGCTGTCTACCTTCACTACAAGGGCTCTCTTCTCTCTTCTATGTTGCCTTCGTGAATAGAGCAATAGATTAAAATCAGCTCATAGAGTCTCATGGTTGAACAGGTATAGAGGCGAAGCACTCTATAGAAATGAAAACTATGGGCCGACCCCCTGGCTCACTCAGGAGAGTGCGGCGCTGAGAGCGCTGAGGCCACAGGTTCGGATCCTATATAGGGATGGCCAGTGTGCTCACTGGCTGAGCATGGTGCGGATGACACCAGGCCAAGGGTTGCGATCCCCTTACCGGTCACAAACAAACAAAAAAAAAGAAATGAAAACTACGTCAATTTGATTCTCTCTATTCCGTGACATGATCATCCTCCCTGCCCACTGACCAACTTAAGACGTGCTGAAAAATGATAAAGGTAAGTCTTACAGCCTCTGATCATAAAAGGCCAATGCCAATTCCAGGTATTGAGATAATCTGTAATTATCAAGGGCAGCACCATCTCTGGGCCAGATATTCTGTGTGCCAGCCCTTGCAATAGACTTGTAGTATGACTGTGGGCCAGTCATTCTACATTACTTCTCAGTTTCTTCATCTGTAAATGTTGGAATGTGGGAGAAGTTAAATGTTAGTAAGAATGTTTTTCCATCTATGATGCCTTCTCCCTTAACCACACCTGGCAATTCACATCTTAAGAACCGAGAAAATATAAATTTTGCCTGTTTTTCCTCTTCTTAAGGAATACCACTCCATTGTAAAATTTATAATTAATCCATGTTCACATATTTGTCTGTAGAGTCTATTCAAGGAAATAAAGTGGGAAAAGAATGGAATATACTTTGTCCTTGCCTTGGCACATGAGCACTTAAAATTGTTTTCGGTGGTGTTTATTATCCAATAAATATGACTTTCTACATCTTTACTCCTTGTTTATTATTATAATTATTTTGATCAGGTGAATTTTTACAGTTTTACTCCTTGTTTTTTATTTCCACTTTATGGTCCGAAAAATGCAAATTTGTTATGGATGCCTGACAAATTTGAATTGTGGTCACTGCTGCTGGACAGGTTTAGTCAGGAATTAGAACATTTAATTGATTTTCTATGACTTAGAATTACAGATTTTGATCAGGGTCTACAAGGAAGAGGCAGATAATGTTAATAAGTGAAGTGGGCCAGGAATAAAACAATGTGGTGATGACAATTAGCTATCATGGCTTCTATGTTGGGAGAGTAATAAGGACTGGTAGAGACTGTGGTTGAATGAAGACCATAGGCCCTGCCAAAAAGAGGCAGTCCCTACTCAGATTAGCCAAATTTTGCCATGTAGAATTTTAGGTCTAGTTAATCTAGATCTCATATGTTTTTAAGAAAAGCTAGAAATCTGGATTTTTGTGTCAAATACACCAGTTTTTAATGTTGGCTCAATTTCTAAAAATAAACAAAAACTGTACAGGCTAAATAAAATATGTCTGTGGGCTGAATTTGGCTAGGGGATTACTAGTTTGAGAACTCTCATTTAGAAAGATCTATCTGAGAATTAGTGTTTCCTTTTTGAGCAAGCAGAATGTACATCTATGTGTGTATGTTTCTATGTATGTTAGTTAGCAATTAACTACTAAACAAAAAAAAAAAGAAGCATATTGATGAATTAATCTGTGACCTCGTGGGAATCACAAATGGAGTTCCCATGGCACCCTAGATTGTTCTGTTAGACCAAAGGTACCAAAGTCCATCCTGAGCAGATTTCAGATTATTCCAGATTATTCCAGATTGAAAATTTACAGATATATCTTGCTAGAGGTAGGTAGGAATAAGGTAAGATGAACTCTTATACATAGAGGATGAAATGTCCTGACATGTAGGTGGAGATATGCTTGGAAGTGAATTAACAAGAAAGGTCTCTCATAATGTTGAAGAGATCAAGCAACAAGAGAGCTGGTTATGAATGAGGCTGCACCTGCAGATCATGCCCAAGCAGTCTCCAACTTCTTGAGCACTTTTCTCTCAAACAATGAACATTTTATTTTGCATACAAATAAAATTTCTTCCTACACATTTCTAATTTTAAAAGTTTCCCAACATTTCCGTGGTATAGTATACATACTCCTATAAGATTTTTGAGTATTATTTCCACAAGGAGAAAATGAAAGAAGACCTACCCTACATTCTCTCCCTCTCTGTGGAGGTCATTTTGAGGGTCACAACTTTACAGAAAGAGGTATGCCATCCATAGCCCCCCAGAAACGCCCATAACAAGTATGTAGTGGACCACAGCAAAGCAAAGAATGACAGAGGAAACTACCATGTAGAAGAGACAGTCAAAATGAAGATGCAGGAGAGGAGGTGGGACAAACACCTCCTAATCCCAAATATTTAAGGGGAAGTGACTGGGAAAGTGATGGTAGCCATGCATGTGGGTTACAACCATACAATGAGATAACAGAGTGTCAGCTGGGGCTAGAATAATTTTCTGTCCATATTTCTCAACTAAAATTTAAAAACTTCCAAATATGAAATCTAATATGAAAGAATATTCTCAATGTAAGTACACTTCTCATTCAATGCAAGTTATATTCCCATTCTCGACTCTGAAACTCAGCAAAACTGACATGTTTGCAGAATTGAATATTTTCTAAACTAATATTTTTTTTTAGGAGTGAACCTTGAAGTGAAGATGAAAGAAATGTAAGGAGACGTGATTACTTTAACATGCAATGAAAAACAGTAAGAAGTTATTGTGCTTTTCTAGATAGTACCCCCTTCATTATTATCCTACAGTATTATCCTCTTGGATATTCCCAACTACCCTGGGAGTTAGAAGAGAATGTTTCCTAAGGTCACATGGTTGGATGAGCTAAAGCCCAAATCTTCATTCCTATGAATCCAATTATGGAACTTTGTTAATTATGCCTATAAATCTGGACTTTACTTTCCCATTTTCAAAATCTGCATTTTAAGATAAAGGTAGCAAACGGAAGATATGAATTCATAATTAAACCTAGCGCTCTAACTAGGCCTATAACTAAGAATCACCGTTTGTGTAAGTGTGGGTAGTATATAGACCGACACAATCTCAGAAACGTTCTTGGTATTCTAAGAAGTAAAGACATGGACGTGTACTTATTTTCTCTGGCAGCTTTAATACTTGAAAACCCACAATGCATTGTAGTCACTGTCTCCCTCTTCCTCCTCCTTATAGTACAAAGTAACAGATGGGCTATCTCGACTGAACATGTCAGCACTTTATCGACCAAGCTTCTGCCACATTCCATAATAGCAATATGTGAATTATGATTCCTCTCAGGGACTAAAAGGATATGATTATTATTCAGGAAAACCTGGTTAGTTTGTTTTTTTCATTTGCCCATTTCAAATGTTATCCCATTTTTAAGATACTTGTAGTTTTCTCATTCTGCAATGTAGTCCCATATAAGAAGTATTTCCTTTCTGACTCATAATTCAATGTTCAGACTATTAGACCATACCACCTGCTAGAGGGTGACTTGCATCTCACTAAAGATAGCTGCCATTATTAATGATCAAGCACAGTTCAATGAGTACAGTAAAACTTTAAACATAAGCATAAAGCAAAACGCAAAAGATAAATTAGGGCTGTGATGAAACTCAGCTTCAATAAAGCATCTGGCTGAAATATCTATATTCAGCTTCAGTCTAATACACTAGAAAATCCTGGCTTCTGAATATTAACTCTGGGCAGCCTACATAACAAATATTCATACTATAATCTCTCATTCATCCTGCAAGTACACCTAAATCTTAAAACCTAAATCTAAATTTTAAAAGATAAGCTAAAAACCTTTAATAGAAACTTTACATAGATATAAATTTACAGAATTTATCTCTTTTGTGGGGGCACATTTTATGAATCAAGTATTGTCTGCATTAGCATGGTACAAGGAGTGTGTTAAATGTTTTAAATTACTTGCTCCAAATTCCCCTTCTGTTTTCATATTGAGTAAAATAACTAAAGGCATTTTTTAGGATTAATATTGCTCATAGTTTACCATTATTTCCCCAAATGTGAGAAAGGGTCTGATTTGTGGCATTATGCTACTGTGTTTCTTTATCTTATTAAATGATGCCATTTTCTGCCTTTCTCACCCAAATAGCATCTGCTAGCCACAAAAAAGTAGAAACACATCTTTTAATTAAATGCTTATTTTATTTTCCCTAGGGACAATGAATTATAGAATGACTTTCTCAAGATTGACTGTTTCCTTTCCCTTTATCTCAGCCCCCAGTATATATCCACCATGTACTCTGAAGTAACAACCATCCCATCTGGCTGGGGAGTGAGGGACGCGGCTCCTTAATCACACTGTACACTCCGTTCTTGGCACCTCCATACCAGAAAGATATCAGCAAATTGGATAGAATTCAGAGAACAGCAAGAAAAATGATTAAAGAGAGGGAGGCAGTGACTTATGAGGAAAGATGAAAAGGACTAAATCTGTATAGCTTGGCAAAGCAACAACCGAGGTGGTGGATGATAACTGTAAGTGTTTGAAGAATATAAACACCAAGAGAAGAGATGAAACTTTTAAGAATGGTCTGGGGAATAAGGAAAGCAAGGGGAAAGAACTGAAGAAAGGGAAGAGGGGTGCTATGTGGAGGTGTTTGCTCGTCAATTGTAGATTCTGATAAATAACAAAATGAGGTCTAAAGACAAGTGGTTGTATCTATGCCTTTAGGTTACAATCAGAGCTGACCTGCATTGAGAAAATGGCAAGTGAGAGATGCACTAATATCTGTTTGCATGTACACATATAATATTTAAGCTGTCTTTTTCAGTTTACTAAGTGCTTGACATGGGTTATTTCATCAAATTATCAAAATGACCTTATGCCATTATTACTTTATTTTAAACAAGAAAAAGCTGAAGCTTTACTCTGCAAAATTATGGAGGTAAACAAGAAAAACACAAGGAAAACATCTCTCACCCTGAGTTTATAATCCCTTTGTGTATAGCACACTTTATATCCCAGAATTTTAATACAATTTAGACTGTACTGACAATATGAATGAAGAATTTAAGGTGATGTTTTAAACAATAGTCTGTCCTCATTCTACCTGTTCTACTGTTCTTTTAAAAAGTAGAATAGATATGAAACGCTACCAGGGCAAAATTCTACAGATGACCCAGTGTGGAAATGATTCCTTCTTCAGCTCTTTGGCTACTATTCTCACTTGGGTGATGGTTCCAGCCTGCATTCACTTTCTAACTCTGTTAACAGCAGCCCTCAGATCATTCACTGACACAAGGTGCTGAGATCCACTTAATATGATACCCCACCCCTTGCAAAGATACTTATTGTATAACCTGAATCAGATTCTTAATAGGTGGGGCCCAAATGTGCCAAGAGATGTCATTTGTGCTTTGTTGCCAGATTTAAGACTCCTAAATCCTCTCAACCACTTACCACATGCTAGGTATCTAATGGATAGCTGCATGGAGAATAAACCAGGTGTGAATACTATTGTTTCTAACTAGAGCTTGGGCCCAAACCCACAGATGGTTTCTAACCCTGATGAAATGGCCTGGAACACATATGAGCTATGAAGACATCCCTTTTGCATGGATAACAGGCTGGGCTATATATATTCTCTGTTTCATGCTTCCTTTTCTCTGATCCATACAGTGACTTCCTATCAGCTTTCTCTAAATTATTGCTGGGGAAAAAAAGGAGGACACATCTCTTACCCACCAGGAAACCCCAAAGTACCTATTACAATAGCAGCCAGAGGGAAAAAGTAAGAAAAAAAAAAAACAATTCAAAAGTAAAAAAAAAAAAAAAAAAAGTGAGAACAAAAGATCTTCCCCAAATCAGGAGAATCTTCTGTGTTGAATCAAGAGTTCATGTAAATTTTGCTCCTCGCCCTGGCATTTGTGGACCTTTGCACAAAATGTGTGGCCTTGATCTAGAAAATATAGCAGGAGATGATTTTGATTTTGGTGTGACAGCTGTTTTGAAATACTATCACTAAAATAGTGAGTCCACTTAGAGCCAACTCTGCATTTTAGTTCTCAGATAACTTCAGGGTTTTGAGTGTATAGGTTCTAGAACACTACATCTCAAACTTGAACATATATATGAATCACTAGGGGATCTTGTTAAAGTGCAGGTTTTGATACGGTAAGTTTGGGGTAGGGCTTGAGATGCTGAATTTCTAATAAACTCCCAGACAATATTGATGCTGCTGGACCATGAACTACATTTCCAATAGCAAGACCTATACTGCATTTTCATTTCAGTTGTATGACATAGCCTTGAAAAATGGCTACAAACTAGCCACTTACCTTTTTCAAGATTTAATTTTTTTCAGGGAAGTTTTAGGTTCAAAATAAAATTGAGAAGAAGGCACAGAGATTTTTCACATACCATTCTCCCCACACATGCATGGCCTCCCCCATTATCAAAGTGCCCCACCAGACTGGTACATTTATTACAATTGATGAACCTACTTGGACACATTACAATCATCCAAAGTCCACAGTTTACATTAGGGTTCACTCCTGGTGGTGTGAATTCTAAGGGTTTGGAAAAATGTATCATGATGTGTATACATTACTACAGTACGGTACAGAGTATTTTCACTGCCCTCTGTGCTCTGCCTATTCATCCATCCCCACAACCCAACAACCACTGATCTTTTTATGGTCTCCATCATTTGCCTTTCCCAGAATGTCAGTAGTTGGAATCATAGAGTGTGTAGTTTCCTTAGATTGGCTTTTTTCACTTGGTAATATGCATTTAAGATTTTCATGGCTTGGATGGACCTCGAGAGAATTATATTAAGTGAAACAAGTCAGGCACAGAAAGAGAAATACCACATGTTCTCACTTATTGGTGGGAGCTAAAAATTAATATATAAATTCACACACACACACAAAACCGGGGGGGGGGGGGAAGAAGATATAACAACCACAATTCTTTGAAGTTGATACGACAAGCAAACAGAAAGGACATTGTTGGGGGGGGGAGGGAGAAGGGAGGGAGGTTTTGGTGATGGGGAGCAATAATCAGCCACACTGTATATCGAGAAAATAAAATTAAAAAAAAAAAAAAAAAAAAAAGATTTTCATGGCTTGCTAGCTCATCTCTTTTTCGTGCTGGATAATATGCCACTGTCTGGATTACCACAGTTCATTTATCCATTCACCGCGGAAGAACATTTTGGTTGCTATGAAGTTTTGTCAGTTATGAATAAAGCTGCTATACACATCTGTGTGCAGGTTTTTATGTGGACATCACTTTTCCATTCCTTTGGGTAGATATCAAGGAGTATAACTGATGAATTACATGGTAAGAGTAATTTAGTTTTGTAAGAAACTGCCAAACTGTCTTCCAAAATGGCTGACCCAGTCTGCATCTCCACCAGCAGCGAATGAAGATTCCTGCTGGTCCACATTCTTGTCAGAATTTGTTGTTGTCAGTGTTCTGGATTTTGGTCATTCCAGTAGATGTGTAGTGGTCCCTCATTGCTGTTTTAACGTGCATTTCTTTGAGGACATATTATGTGGATCATATTGTCATATGCTTATTTATCATCTGCAGATCTTTTTTAGTGAGGTGTCTGTTTAGGTCTTTGGCCCATTTTTTAATCAGGGTTTTTTTTCACACTGTTAAGTTTTAAGTGTTCTTCGTATATTTTGGATAACAGTCCTTTATCAAATACATATTTTGCAAATATTTTTTCCCACAAATATGGCTTGTTTCTCATTCTCTTGAGCCAGATAGTTTTCAGGGAAAATTTACATTTGATTTAAATTCTCTATTTTATATAGCATTAAGAGAATGCATTTAGGGAGCAAAGTATACATATACATTTGTAGATTTATTTACATCGAGATTTTATAACATTTTCCTTTGTTTAATTCAAGTTCATTTTTTTTGTGTGTGTAAGTCTATACCCTTACAATAATCCTATTTTGAAAAAGGGCCCAGTAAAGAAATGGCCAGAAGGGTCAATTTGCCATGACCTGTAGTGGCAAAGGTCTTAAATCTAGACCATTAATGCTTTTACTGAGTGGAGTTAATATAGAGTTGCTTTATTTATTTCTGATGAAAGCACTGATTTCTAAGATATAAACTTACATTAACATTTGTTTCTAAAAAAAAAAAAAAAGTTAGAAAGAAAAAAAAAAAAGCCTTAAAGTGTCTCAGTGGCTCTGGCCTGTCTTGACCTCTGAGAGATACTTTTTGCAAGATTTTTCAGTTTGGGCCCCAAAAGTTGTCTTTCTTCTTCTTTGTGGAGGCCAAAATGCAAACCAGGATGAAGAAACCATTAGTGACTGTTTGGGGAAATGGAGGAGAGACTGTGCGGACTCCCGAATCACCAAGGAAACATGAGGCTTATTTCTCTGTGAAGCTAAACTTCAAAAAACAAGCAAAGAGATACAAAGGGAAAAGTGTGACTGCTCTGACAGCAAAAACAAGCAAATATCTCCAGAGGGGATTAATCCCTCTGCTTCAAAGTAACCAAAACAAAGAGAGCTGAGCCAGCTTCCCTGGGAACAACACCTGTCCCTCAGACAAAGATGAGCTAATCAAAGAGCAACAGTGCCTATGCGCACCCTCAGGAGCCTGGACAGCTAACACCAAATAACACATTGTCACCGGAAAGATTTAACTCTTCAAATCCAGTTCCCTCTTATGGAGTCATGGGGTCAGAAGGGACCTTAGCAATCATCCGCTTCCAGGCCAAACCTCCACTGACTGTCAGTGTGTCCTTAACATCCATCCTACCAGCCTGTCTTCCAGGCTCTGTTCTAGCAACAGCTTTAATTCTCTGACAGCTTTAATTGCTGGAAAATACTTCCTTAAATTTGAGCCCAAATTTAAGTCTAATTTATGAAGATAGTTATGGCCTTTGGGGAATAAGTCTAATTTTACTTCCACATGGGAAACTTTTAAATAAAAGGATGATTATTGTATCTCCATGAAATATCCCTTCTTCTCCCACTTTCATCATCTCCTCTGGTGGTGTACAGATGTTTTTACCATCCAATTATCATCTAGTTTTCAATGGCTCTCTTAAAATATATTAGCTATGACTAAACACAAGACTCTGGATGTAATCTAATCAGTGACGAATACGTCTGGATTTTTACCTTCGACAATCTGGAGGCTCTATTTCTATTAAATCAGTCTGCTTTTTTGTTATACATTGTGCCAACAATCAATGTTTACTTTACAGAAATTGCAGTTATGTTTCCCCAACCCGTCTTGTGCAATGGATGTTTTAATCTAAGTGTGGGGCTTCACATTTATTTCCATGAATTTCCAGCATGTTGGTTTCAGCTCACTGTTTAGACTGACAGTCTTGAATTTTTATTTTGTTATTCGCTATCCCTCACAAATTAGGCTTTTGGAAATTTTATAAGCAGGCCATCTACTTTGTTATCCAAGTCATTGCTGAAAATGCCAAATAGAACAGGGCAAAAAACAAATATAAATGTGGCTTGAAAGAGACTTTCAGTATATTTCATCAGCAAAATACAGATTTACTTAAATGCCTGATCTTCTCTTTTTTTTTTTTTTTCACTGTTCTATTTACAGGCCCTAAGCAAGGCTCTTATATATTTGGGAGAACACACCAGACCTAAAAGAACCCTTAGTAGGACTATTGGTTTCTCATTCATCTTTCCAGTTTCCTCCTTCCTAGAGATAAGATAACACTCAGGACTCAAGAAAACACTCAAGTAAGATAAGACTCAAGCCTAAGTGGGACTTGCTCTAAACCCCATCATCTGAAGGACTGCACTATACTGCTTCCTAGGACTTAGAGGATTCCATCAGACAATCAAGGTCATATTAGAGAGTTAAGTGACTCACACTTTGGGAATGTAAAAAATAATTTAAAACCAGCTACTGCAGTGAGAAACACTCTTCCTGGATGGACTTATAGATACATTCCTTACCTAAATTGAAAATAAAATAAAATAAAATTTAGAAAGTTGGTAATGTTACTTCAAGGGACAATGTGGTATTGCAGTAAATCAGCAGTTTAGTGTTTCAATCTGCCCACAGACTTAGATTTTGTTGAAAGCGAAATGCTCAGCATGGTAACTAATCAGCACACTCTATCCAAACATCCCCTGCCTTTATTTTCAGTTGCTTGTTACTTCAATTTACACCGATTTATCCTCCCTCACAACTCAACCCACAACTTTCTCATTGCCTGACCTGAGGCATGGATAGCAATTTTCAGTGTAATCAGCCAGAGGATGTAATCAGTGCAATTAACAGATGGATTGGGAATACTACATGAAGCCTAAATTAAAATCCCACTAAAATTACTGTACTGTATCTGTAAATACTCACACTAAACAAATATTCTTGAGATAAGTTTCTAGCAGTAGGATGATAATTTTAATGTAACACTTCTGAAGTTCAGCTCCTATAACCATCCCCAATACACTGATTCAGTATAGTTATTGATCACCTACAGTAAGCCCATTCTTACGATGAAACAAAAGTAGAATAGGATGTAGCATCTTTCCTCGAGGAAGACTGTGTTGAAGAAATAAGCTCTAAAGTCATGCAAAGATTCTGAAAACAGTAAAAAATAGTGCTAGGCTAAAACTGAAAATAAAAAGAATATTAGATTGGGAAGCAGATGAGCTGAGTTTTATGTTTGGCTCTGCTAGTAATCTGTCTTGAAAAGGAAAGAAGGAAGGAAGAAAGAAAGAAGGAAAGAAAGTGAGAAGTCTCCTCTCACCTACCATCTCCCTCGGCTCCTTCACAGTTTTTCTGTTCTTCTTCGTAGCTTAACTTCCTTACCTTTTAATCACTTTTTTGCTCACTCCAATCTGTTTTCCAATTTTGCATTCTACCAAGATGGTTTTTCACGAATGATTTCCATTTTGCCTCATCTTATTCTCCAATAGACAGCACTCCACACAGATTCTACTCCCCTTCCTCAAACACACTCTTTTCCTGACCTCCAGGATAACACTCCCCTCTGGTTTCTCCCCAACCCATCAGTCGCTTCTTCTCAGACTCCCTTGCTAATTCCTCTCCACCAGACCTATAAATACCGAAGTATTTAAGTATTACTTCCAAGCCCATCTTCTCTAGGAACAACTACTACCCATTGATCCCATCCAGATATGTCTTTAAATGACATCTCCATGATGAATATTCCCAACTGTATCTCCAGTCCAGATTTATTCTGTGAGCTCTGAACTGTTTATGTATATCTATACTAGATTTTTACCAGAAATATATCACATTTAATGTGTTTTCATTTAAATTCTTGATTTCTCACTCTCTCCCTGAAAATAGAAGATAGCTGTAGAGAGAAATGGAGAAATTAAGGGAACAGCAGTTGAAATGAGATGAAATATAATGTACTGGGAGTAAGGAAATGACAAAGTCAAAGGATTTTAACTGGTTGTGGTTAAAAAATGGGATCTTGAAGTTTAGTGTAAGAATATGTAAGAAATGAACATTTTTAGAGATGACAAAGTTGAATCCATTATGAAGATTGATAATTAAGGTAAAGTTGAGTTGAAACTTGTTGGTGTCAAAGAGAGCAAAGTATTATGAAATCAATGTTGTGCTGGTCAGCCACATGGAACCCAAAGTCACACAGAATGATGGCAAGATTTGGGGTGCAGCAGTGGAAAAGAAACAAGCTAGAAGGATAGAGATCAGGGATGGGAGAAAAAAGAAAGCGTCAGAGCTGAAAAAATGTTTTTGCTTTGTTTTGTTTTTGTTTGTTCGCTTTTATGAGATCAGAAGAATATTGGTCTAGAATAAGTAATGTTCATCAGAGATAATCTGAATACATTAACAAAATGATCGTTCTCTACTTCTTGAAGGGTTTATTGGGTAAGCATTATCCTTGGGATTGAATCAGTCTTCAACTGAGGTAAATGGTGGAGAAAAGGAGTCGAGGAGGTATGAGAGCTACATTATCATTGGCCAGACATTCCAGAACACATAGAAGAAAAAGTTGAGATAGTGAAATAGATTAGGTGAGAGAAATTAGATCATCAGAATAGATATGAAAGTAGTGAGAGAGCAGATGGCATGAGAACTTGACTGTCAGTGATTAAAGATGACAAAGATGCATGACAAAGAGTATTAAATTCACATAATGTTTACAAGTGGAACTTTATTCTTATTGTCTCTTATGATGTAGGTATAGACCCTTCCAATGGTTGTATGACTGAGGCATTCTGACCTCAGCAATGAAAATCATGTTGTTAACCTATGTTCTTGTTTAACTTTATGAAGCATTTTAAGAAATAAACACTTGGTGTAGATAAATCTGGGAGGTTCCATTTTCAGCCTATTTTTCTTAGCGGACAAGATGCCTCCTGTGTTGTCTGTGAGTATTACCCAGACTCATGGAAACTGTAGCTGGAAAAGACATGCATAGTGCGGGTGACACTTGATCCATTATTTGTAATCTGGAGTATCATTCAGTTGATTTGCTAAACACATGCCAATGCTCCAAGATATCTTCCTTTTTATCCCCAAATGATTTCCCTTTAAATAATCAGCATAAAAGCACAGTTGAGCATTTCTGAGTACAGCAGTTGATTTGGAACATGTAAAATACCCTTTCAGCTGAAAATTAAGGATTTATTCTAGAATGTAATTTTTATGAAGATTAAATTGACTTAATGCTTCTAGGTTTATCCGGTGAAGTTAATTCCCTCTAGAATGGGATAAATGAGATGAAACATTCTTATACAAAGTAGTGGTAGCTTCTGAGATTTCTTTTAATTCCTAGATGCCATCACTTAAAGTTCTTCAGCAACTCACAGCCCTAAACAACCAGATTGAGGTCTAAATTCAGTTCTCCAGCACCCATCTCCCCATCCCCCTGATTTCTCAGTCCTTTGCCAGTGCTATATGACTCCCTGCTCTCCAAGATCATCAGGAGATTGAGCTGACTTTTGACTGTTAGCCTCGTCTTTAACGATCTATAACACTGCCCACTTGTTTTGCCTTTTTTGAATATTGTGTAAATGAAACAGGTTTTATGCATAATATTGATAATTTAGTTATAATTGTGCTAAAAAATACAAGTATAGAAATGTGAGAACATTCTAACCAAATTTCATTACAGAAAGTGCCCAATACTGATAGATCTCGAACATAACCAGGGCCATTTTAGGCAAGGCCAAGCACAAAATGGCCACCAACCCCTCACCCCTTCCCTTTATGAGAAGCCTCGTGACTTCTGTGGAATAGAAACCCTTTTGCTTCCACATGGGTGCAATGCCCCTCCCTCACAATGCCCCTCCTTGACTGTTTCATCCAGCCCCTGGCACCTTACAGCTCATATAAGCTCTCCCTCCCCAATGATGGTTGCTGCTCTCCATTTTGAGTGCAGCCCAGCAGATTCTTTTCCTTTAATAAAGCTTGATTGGTACCTGGTGTTTTGGCTCACTTTCTTTCATTTTGGTGCTGAAGCCTGGGAAAGGGTCCTGGCCAGCACCTTTGGATGATCCCCTCTCTGGGGTTGATTGGCCCCCCAGTCCCCCTTCCTGGACCTGCTGAACCAGGTACCTCCAGGATGCTCTCCTTTTGCTGTTTCAGACCAACACATCCAACACTGGCCTCAATTCAGGGTGAGTCAGTGCGTCTGTCCTACTTCTATGGGTTCCCCCAACTATTTTCTACAACTAGTCTCTACTTGCTATGAAGCCCAGGTGCCTGGCCGAGGGAACCCCTCTCATGCCCCCCAGCTATTAGAGTATGCTCCTCTAGCCAGTCGGTGGCTCCTCTCTCAAAAAGAATGTGCACACCAATGAGAATGCTCCTTGATGTTACCCTTCTTCTACTGGGACTGATTACCTCCCTTCTCTCCCTCTAATTGGGATGCTCACAATACAAATATCCATGCTCTATGCCTCTGGGCTGTCTCCTGGCCAACCTCTTGGCCTCCAGGGAGATATTAAGTGCAAACGCCTCATTTTCTACTGCAATCAGGTTTGGCTTTACTATAAAGTAGACAATGGATCCCAGTGGCCAGAAAATGGCACTTTCAATTTGGGTACTCTCAGAGACCTAGACAACTTTTGTCACCAAAGCAGCAAAGCCTGAGAGATTCCTTATGTTCAAGCCCTCTTCTATCTCCAATCCCATCTTTCTCTCTGTCAAAACTGTCCTATGTCTCAAATTCTCCTAGCTCATGCTGACCTCCCCTTCTGGACTTGGATCAATCTTTTGATACATCAGACCACTTTGATCCAACCACCTCCTTATGCTCCAGATCCTCCACCAGCCCCTTTACCTTTTCCCACTCTTCATCCTCAGCCACCCAACCCTTCTCCTTCTTCCCCTTCATCAGGTGACAACCCTGCCCTAACTCCGGCTCCTTTATACCCTCTCCTTGGTAGGGATGAAGGGAATTGTCTGGGTCCATATCTCCTTTTCTCTTCCTGATCTCTCCCAAATCAAAAAATGACTGGGATCTTTCCAGTCTGACCTGGACACATATCATAAGGAATTCAGATATCTCATCCAGTCTTATGATCTGACCCGGTATGATATTTTCATGATTCTTACTTCCACCTTGTCCCCTGAGGATAGGGAGCAGGTCTGGATAACAGCCCAACAACAGGCAGACAAGGTACATGCCCAAAATAATAGGCGGCCTGTGGGAGCCATTGCCATCCTTGCACAGACCCAAATTGGGACTACCAGGCTGGCCACAGGGACTGGGATCTCTGGGATAATATGATCACACACCTACTTCATGGCCTCCAAAAGGCTACTTGCAAGTCAGTTAATTATGCCAAATTTAGAGAAATAACACAGAGATCCACTGAAAATCCCAGCAAGTTTCTAACCCATCTCTCTGAGGCTTTACATAAATACACATGCATAAACCCAAACTCCCCTGCAGGCATGGCCCTCTTTCACTCTCATTTCATTACCCAATCAGCCCCTGATATTTGGGGGGGGAAAAAAAAACTCGAGTATGTTCCAAATATGACCCAACAAGATCTCCTCAATGCTGCTTTCAGGGTTTTTAACAATAGAGAGGAGGAGGAGAAGAAAGATCATTACAAAAGAGATCAGGCCAAATACCATCTCCTGGCTAATGCTATCAAAGGATCACACACTCCAAAGCCGGCTGCCTCTAAGGGCAAGCCACCCGGGAACTGCTTCAAATGTGGGCAACCGGGCCACTGGGTATGAGTCTGTCCTAACCCCAGGCCTCCTCCTGGGCCCTGTCCTCACTGAAAACAGCCAGGTCACTGGGGGTTGACTGTTCCACTCACCAGAAGGGGAGTGGCCCAGTCCCAAACCCACAATCATTGGCTTCACAGCCATCCTTACTGGAACTTCTTGGATTTGCCCAAGAGGAGGACTGACAATGCCCAGGACCCACAGCCCCAAAGGAGATCGCCGCACATGAGCCCAGGGTAACTGGTTCCTTGTAGCAGGTAAGCTGATCTCTTTTGTCATCAATACAGGGGCCACTTAGTCTACCCTTACTGAATATGCAGGACCAACAACCCTAACCTTTACCACAATAGTAGGGGTCATGGGATCAGAATACCACCCACAGATCACTCAACCCTTTTCCTGAACCCTACTTCACACCCAATTAATGCATAAATTTTTAATAATGCCTCAATGCCCAGCCCCTTTACTGGGATGGAACATCCTTTCCCAATTCAAAGCTACACTTACCCTAAACACTTTAACTCCGGCTACAATACTCCTGTACAGGCCACCCCAGACCTGGCCCCTGAGGCTTCCATCTTCCTCTTCCCCTCAGACAACATTAATCCCATAGTATAGAACACTTCTCCTCCCTCTGTTGCTATGCACCATTCCCCTATCCTTGTTAAGCTGCAGAACCCCTCTTTGTTCACTAATGTCCCACAATACCCCATCACTAACAAACACCTAATAGGCTTAAAACCCATCATACACAAACTTTTCTTTTCATCTCTTATGGCCTACCCACTTACCTTTTAATACACCAATCCTTCTGGTTATAAAGGCTAATGGCTCATACCATTTAGCTTAAGACCTCAGGGCCATTAATGCTGCCATTTTACCCATAACCCCAATCATTTCTAACCCCTATTCTCTTCTCTCTATAATCCCAACAACAACCCATTTCTTCTCTGTACTTGACCTCAAAGATGCCTTTTTTTTCTATCCCCTTATACGCTTCCTGTCAAAACCTGTTCGCCAGCACTTGGACTGATCCTGATATGTGTCGTTCCCAACAACCCACCTGGACAGTACTACCTCAGGGGTTTTGGGATAGCCCCCACTTCTTTGGCCAGGCTTTAGCTCAAGACTTAACTGAACTTCCTCCAACCTTTAGCACTTTAATACAATATGTGGATGACCTCCTCCTTTGTAGCCCCTCCTATGAGGATTCACAGGGCCACACTGTTGCTCTCCTTAATCTCCTGGCCTCTAGGGGATATCAAGTGTCCCCAGCAAGGCCCAAATTTCTTCTCCTTCGGTCACCTATTTGGGAGTCCACCTCACCCCCAACACCAGAAAAATAATGGTGGATCACAAGAGTTTAATTTCTGAACTCCCTACTCCTACCATGAAGGGTGAAATCCTTTATTTCTTAGGGCTTGCAGGGCATCTCTGCCTATGGATTCCTAACTTTGGTGTGCTAGCAAAACCACTTTATGAGGTAGCCAAAGGGGATCCTGCCATCCCCTCAGATCTCACAAAGCCCATTCATTCTCCCTTCCAGTGATTAAAAGCTGCTCTCCTCGCAGCCCCAGCTCTATCCCTCCCAAACCTGTCTCATCCTTTTATCCTATACGTCACTGAAACCCAAGGATTGGTGGTTGGGGTTTGGGGACAAGAGGCAGGAGATATCTTCTCCCCTGTTGCATACCTTTCCAAACAACTGGACACCACAGCTTGAGGATGGGCTCCCTGTTTACAGGCCTTGGCAGCAGCTGTGTTTTTAGCACAAAAAAGCTCTAAGCTAACTTTTGGACAACAAACAGTCATTTGTTCCCCCCATCATCTTCAAGACCTTCTCAGCCATAGGCCATGTCAATTCTCTCCCCTTCCTGCCTACAACTTATCCACCTTACCTTCATTGAAAATTCCCAGTTCTCTTTTTCTGCCTGGAACTTCTGGGAGCTGTGGCTGCCGGGACCCTTCTCTAGAGACTCTGGAGTTACATTCTTTGTCCTTGAAGGTTGGTCCGAGGGTGCAGGTGAGACTCCTGCATTGCTGTAAATCCACCACCAAAGAAGACCCTCAACAGATGTGTTCCCTGGACTTTGGACTTCCAAAAGCCTCTGAAACTTTTGACCGTCTTCTTGTACTTTTGAAGACTTTGGATTTTTGGAGGGCAGGGAGAGCATTGCCACTCTCTGCTCGTTTTTCTGCTGGGTGCTGACTCTTTCTGTATTTTTATGAGTATATAGTGATACTCAAAATAGGAAGTGTTTCTTCTGGAGCCCAGCTGAGTGTGTGCCAATCAGAGAGGTGCTCAGATGGAGAAATGGAAGATCCACAGAGACCACACGCCCTGCAGTGCCAGTGCATGACCCAGCAGGTAGGCCTCATTGACACCACCTGACTGCATCTCCAGCCCGGCTGAGTGCATGCCAATCAGAGAGGTGCCCAGCCAGAGAAGTGGAAGATCCATGGAGACCACATGCTCTGCAGTGCCAGCACACGACCCAGCAGGTAGGCCTTGCCGCCACCACCCAACTCCATCCCCAGCCTGGCCAAGTACATGCTGACTCAAGAGGCACCTCCCCAGAGAGGCCCAAGACCCAAGGTGACCACGCACCCAAGGCACTAGTAGGCAACTGAGCAGACACTGAGGCAGCCATACCAAATAGGCAGCACCAGCAGCATCCTAGCCAGACAATAGTGTCAAACCAGTGGACCATGAAATAACCCACCACAATGACTAAACATCAAAGGAAAGATATCAGAAATATAAAAAAATCAAGAAAGTACACCGCCAAAGGGTAATAACTCTCAAGCTCTAGATACTATATAACAAGAAGCCCTTGAAATGTCTGACAAGGAATTTTGAATGATAATTCTAAGGAAACTAAATGAGATACAAGAAAACTCAGCTAGCCAACAAGATGAAATGAGGCAAAGTAAACAGGACTGGAAAGAAGAAATGTACAAGGAAATCAATGCCCTGAAAAAGAATGTAGCAGAGCTGGCTGAGCTGAAGAATTCATTCAACAAAATAAAAAACACAATAGAGAGTTCAACCAGCAGGCTGGCAGAAGCAGAAGGGAGAACTTCTGACCTTGAAGATGGGCAGACAAAAAAAAAAAAAGAAAGAAAGAAAGAAGGAAAGAAAAAAGAATTAAAAACATTGAAGAAAATCTAAGGAGATATCAGACAACCTTAAGCACTCAAATATCCAAATCATGGGTATTCCAGAAGGGGAGGAAAAAGATTACATTGAAAACATATTCAACAAAATAGTGGCAGAAAACTTCCCAGGTATAGGAAAAGACAGATCTTCAGCTTCAGGAAGCTCAAAGATCCCCAAACATATTCAACCCAAAAAGATCTTCTCCAAGACATGTTATAGTCAAATTGGCAAAATCAAAGACAAAGAGAGAATCTTAAAACCTGCAAGAGAGAAGTGTCAAATCACATATAAGGGAGCCTCAATCAGACTAACATCAGACTTTTAATCACAAACCCTAAAAGCTAGAAAGGAATGGGATGATATATTCTAAATACTAAAAGACAGAGATTGCCAGCCAAGGATACTCTACCCTGCAAGGCTATCCTTCCAAAATGAAGGGCAAATAGTATATTTCTCAGACAAACAAAAACTGCAGGAGTTCACTACCACATGACCACCCTTACAAGACATTCTCAAGGGAGCACTGGGTTTGGTAATTGAAAAATAACTACCACTGTCATAAAAACTAAAGAAAAACCAAAACCCACCAGTAAAATAAAAATGGCAACAATGAAGAGAGAAAAAAAAGTTTATCTACAACCCAAGGAACCAAAAATACAGAAAACAAAGAGTAAATCAGAAAGAAAAGAACAAAAGACACCTAAGACAACCAAACAACAATTAATAAAATGCTAGGAGTACATCAACACTTTTCAATAACAACTTTTAATGTAAAAGGATTAAATTCCCCAATCAAAAGACACGGACTGGCTGACTGGATTAAAAAGGAGGACCCAACTATGTGCTGCCTTCAAGAGACCCACCTCACCTATAAAGACTCACATAGACTAAGACTGAAAGGACGGAAAAAGATTTACCATGCAAACAGAAATGAAAAACAAGCTAGAGTAGCTATTCTTATATCTGATAAAATAGACTTTAAACTAAAAACCATAAAAAGAGATAAAGAGGGCCACTACATAATGATAAAAGGATTCATCCATCAAGAAGACATAACAGTCATAAATATATATGCACCCAATGTTGGAGCAGCCAGATTTATAAAGCAAACTCTATTAAACCTAAAGAAGGCAATAGACACTAATACCATAATAGCAGGGGACCTGAAAACCCCACTGTCAATATTGGACAGATCATCTAGGCAAAGAATCAGCAGAGAAACACAAGATCTAAAAAACACTCTAGACCAATTCGACTTGGCAGATACCTACAGAACATTCTATCCAACAACCTCAGAATATTCATTCTCCTAATCAGCACATGGATCATTCTCCAGGATAGATCACATGTTAGGTCACAAATCAAGCCTCAACAAATTCAAAAAAATTTGAATTATCCTATGTATTTTTTCAGACTACAATGGATTACAATTAGAAATCAATAATAAATGAGATTCTGGAAACTATACAAACACTTGGAAATTAAACAGTATTCTACTTAATGACATATGGGTCCAAGAAGAAATCAAACAGGAAATCAAAAAATTTATTGAAACCAAAGAAAACAATGATACATCATACCAAAACCTGTGGGATACTGCAAAAGCAGTACTAAGGTGGAAATTTATTGCATTGAATGCTTACTTCAGATAAATGGAAAGATGGCAAGTGAACAACCTAATACTTCACCATAAAGAACTAGAAAAACAAGAACGATCCAAACCCAAAGTCAGCAGACAGAAAGAAATCATTAAGATCAGAGCAGAACATAATAAAATTGAAACCCAAAAAACAATACAAAAGATCAATGAATCAAAAAGTTGGTTTTTTGAAAAGATAGATAAAATTGACAAACGATTAGCATGGCTAACTAAAAAAAGGGGAGAGAAGATCCAAATAACAAAAATTAGAAATGAAAAAGGTGATATTACAACTGATATATCTGAAATACAATGAATCATTTGAGACTGCTATAAACAACTATATGCCAACGAATTAAAAACCCCCTAACACCACTTCCCAATAGGCAGAACTCATTGCCCTCACCTGTGTTCTCACTCTGGCAAGTAACAAACGAGTCAGTATATACACTGACTATAAGTATGCTTACCACATCCTACACTTCTGCATGGCCATATGGAAGGACAGAGGATACATGACCACTCAGAGAGGGCTCATAAAAACAGACATCTTATCAAGATACTTCTTGGGGCTGCACAGCTCCCAAAGGAGGTTGGGGTTATACACTGCAGAGGACACCAAACCTCCAATGACCCCATAGCCCAGGGAAACAAACCGGCAGATCTAACTGCAAAACAGGCTGCTCAATCACCAGGCCCCCACTCTTACTCTCCCACTCAGGTCCTTCTCATGGCTCCTACACCCTTACCCCAATACACACCTCACCAAGCTGTCCATGGAACCTTACTTCCCTTGGATCCAACTTCTTCCTCTAGCACTCAATCGCTTGCAAGTTGCTCCCTGCAAACCCACTGGCCTCAGCCTCTTTGAACTTATGTGTGGTAGACCCTTCACTCTCACACCTCTCCCTTCCAGCTCATCACCTTTAGGCCAGTATCTCCCTATTCTTTCGCTCATTAGGGATGTCCTTTGGGAACAGGCCAACCTTCTATTACCTCATCCTTTCCCCACCACCCCCTTAGACTTTAAACTGAGCCCAGGACAGCAAGTGTATATTAAAACCCAAATCCCAAAGCCCCTATCACCATGTTGGGAAGGTCCTTATACAATACTTCTCACCACCCCCACAGCAGTTAAACTACTAGGAAAGGCCCCTTGGTATTACTTATCCTTGGTAAAACTAGCACCTGAGACTTTACCCAAAGAATCTGTTAACACCAAGCCAGAGGGGGTCCCTCTGCTCAACCCCCAACCCAACATCTCCTTACACTTCATCCATTTTAGGACCTACAAAACTAAAAATCTCCAAAACCTCTGCCAGGACCTCCACTCTTACCCCAAAACCTCTGCCAGGACCTCCACTCTTACCCTAATCCCAGAGGAAGGATGATCTTTCCCCCAGTGATTATCCTCTCACTCTTGCAGGCCCGCTTCATGTCCTTCACACAGGAACTGCTCCAAGACTGGTCCTGACCCACCACCTCCAGAAGACATCCTTAAGTGGGTGACTGAATTAGCCTGGAAGGGCACCCTCTGCGATTACAACCCTGACGAGGTTACCGTCTACTCCTTTTTCTTACTAGGCACCTTTTCAACCTCTCAGCCCCTGAACACTTGCCTTTTCTCTTCCTCTTGCTTCTTTTCCTAACAGAGACATATGTCACACCCTGTTTGCAATGTGTAACCAAGGTCTTGGTGGGTGGAAGGACACTTTCCAACCTTCTGGGTCAGCCACCCAGAATCTTCAGGGGAACCCTACAGGATACATTCACATCTCTGACATACATTCCCACAACACACTATGACCAGACAACTGTGACATCATGTTCTTATGGGGGTAAAAACTACTGGGTGGCTCTTTCCAAAGGGGATTCTGCTGGAGTTCAGTGCCCCCCCAACAAAACATTTCTGCTTCACCCAAAGCACTCACCTAGGCTATAGCGATGGGGGAGGACTTCAGGACAACACACGTCGGACCCCTAACCATGATAGGCCTTGTCCTTCTTCTTGGTCTCTGCCCCTTTTGGTGTTTCTCTAATATCTTACAGGAACGTATGCAGGCTTTCACCAACCAAAACATTGCTGAATTGTTCCTGGGAGGAGGCTATCAGCCCCTGAGAACCATCAACCCTTCCCCAGAAGAATACAACCTCCCCACAGGAAACCAATACCCTGACACCTAATTGTTTTATTTTTCTGCATATCTTTGCCCATCTCCAGCAGGAGGTAGCTTCAGAAGAATGAGACCTTCACCCCTTTTCCTTTCTCCCTATACTTATAAGGTGGGAATGATGGATCTTGGATGTGACCAGCTCCATCTTGAACATAACCAGGGCCATTTTAGGCAAGGCCAAGCACAAAATGGCCGCCAACCCCTCCCCGCTTCCCTTTACGAGAAGCCTCGTGACTTCTGCGAAATAGAAACCCTTTTGCTTCTGCATTGGTGCAATGCCCCTCCCTCACAATGCCCCTCCTTGACTGCTTCAGCCAGCCTTTGGCACCCTACAGCCCATATAAGCTCTCTCACCCCAACGATGGTTGCTGCTCTCCATTTTGAGCACAGCCCAGCAGATTCTTTTCCTTTAATAAAGCTTGATTGGTACCCAGTGTTTTGGCTCACTTTCTTTCAAATACCTGTTTTGTTTTCTTGCAATGGAATTTTTTTAAAACTGAAAACTGATCCAGTATGCTAGGAGAAAAAGCATATTATATTAGGATACGGGTTAGGCTGTTATAACAAAGAAATTTTTAAAAATAGTGATATGAACAACAGAGAATTGTATTTCTTTCTCACATAAAAGTCAAGGTTGATGATTTGGGTATGGTATGGGGGTTTGAAGGTGCTGGGTCTTGCCAGTTCACCATCCTCAACATATGGCTTCCATGTCATGGCCCAAGATGTTTATTAGGTCCTACTGTCATGAACATATTTCAACCAGAAGGAAGGATGAAGGAGATGGGACGGGCATGTCTCTTCCTCTTAAGAAACATCCTAAAACTTGAACACACCTTCCTGCTTACATTCTGCTAGCTGGAACTCAGTCACTGGGCCATACCTTTCTGCAAGAGAAGTTCAAAAATATATTTTTTATCTGGGCAGCCATGTTCTCAGTGCAAAGCTCTATTACTGAGAAAGTAAGGGAGAATAGAGATTGATAAAGAACTAGCAGTTAATGCTACACATATCCACTTTTTGCTCTAAAAAAGAATGGCTGGATATTTTCTGTACATATTAAAAAATATATTACCATGTAACAGATATAAGTGTATACTTTGTACAGATAATATAATCGATAATTATTTATTTTATGTGTTTGTTTAATGTCTATCACTTTCACTAGACTCTAAGGATCAAGAGGGTAGGGCTCATGTCTGTTTCAATAACCATTTTATAACCCTCTTTCTATCACAAATAATTATTTGTTGAATAAATGAATACATGAAAGACTCTGCATTTAATAGTGTTACTAGCTTCTTTACCAGGATTCATGGACTTCTAAAGATGACAGTTATTAAAAGGAATCAAAACAGTGAAGTTAGTAATGTAAGAAAGTTTTTACCTCCAAAGCCTATAGATAACTAAAAGTTCCAAGCCCATAGTACACTCGGGAAAGCCTGATTCAGTAAGTCACAAGGAAGCTTGTGACTTTGTGTGGTCCCACATATGTATGTGAAGCTTGGATCCTGTATCCTGTTCCTACTGCACACTTGCTTCTACCAATTTCTTTTTTAAATCCCGTGTGCCCATGTGCTCACCCCTGAGAATGGAAATACATCTGTGTATATATGTGTAAGTTGCAATGTGTTATGAGTGCCAATTCTCCTTCCAGGCAGAAAACAAGCCAACAGTTTTGTGTACATTGCAATTCTTAACACAGTCGAGCACCTATGCTTAGAGTGAGTGGGGTTATCTTTTGTAATAATTTTGTCATAATTTTCCAAGAAATATAGCAAGTATTCACTGCATGGGTGAGAAAATCGATATGAGAATGCTACCTAGTGTGTTTGGAAGACAGGAAATATCGAAACTGGCCTACTACCTGCAATTGGCCAGGGTCAGACGAAGCCCATTTATTTACAGGGGGTGCCATATGTGTTCATCAGCCACTTCAGAGTGATGGGATGTGGAGAGGTGAGGCAGCAGGACTTCAGGGAGCCACAGAGATCAGTGTTTCAACTACTATTTCCTTGGCTTAGATATTTTCCTACCCCACTTCAACGGCTATGACCTGAGTATATTTTCCAGTCCCTAGCATCCTTTTGGTCCCTCCTGTGAGAGCCCAGGTAATATGGCGTAAGCGTTGCACATCCACAGTCACAGCTGGCAGCTTGGTTTCTGGACCCATAATCACACCAATCAGCGCTTCCTACACAAAACCTTTTCAACAACCCTAGAGGCAAAGGCCCCAGTTGATGCCACCAGATTTCTCTTTCAATTCAAGTCTTACAATTAGGCAGCTTTGTGTTTTTTTCACACTTATGCATTATGATGGTTATTTAGGCTGTACACAATAGTCTCCAAGAATACGCTTCCCCAATCCATGCCTTCCTCCTACTCAGCAATGTTGCTAAAAAATGCAGAGACATTCAATGAAGGTCACAAGCAATCCTGGTCGTTAAGGCAACAAGCAACAGTTTCTTTTCCTCCAGCACTCTACCCCAAGATAGCACAATGTAAAAACCCCCATGGAGCCGCATACCCTACACTGCCTTCAAAGTCTGGCACTCATCCTCAAACACAAAAAATCTCAGCATTTTGCTCAGGTAGCTGTGCCTTCACAGAAACTGTGTGGTCAAATCCACCAATAGCAAGACACGTACCCACAAACCTCACCCACCTTTATATTTTAAAAAAGAGTCTCACTAAAAGAAAGTGGTCATTTCTGTTGTAACTGTGAAAATAGAAGTTTTATTACAGCACCTGGCAGCAATACAATAAATAGGTAAGAACATTTTAGACACAACTAAAAGCTATGATCATCTTTTTCTTCCCCATAGAAAGCAGTTCTCAAAAACACCAAAGACCCAGAAGCCAAAGTAAAAATAAAAACACAAAATTGAGCATTACATTATAAATCACTCATTCTTGAGGGATGAATAGCATTTAAAGATTTAACACAGGAAGTATCATGACATCTGCATTTCAACTCTGTGGGGGTATGTCAGAGGGGACAGTAGAAGGATTTCTATTTATTTTGCACTTCAATTAAGAAACAAGGGTTTTTGTTTGTTTGTTTGTTTGTTTGTTTGCAATAAGGTGGAAATACAGATAAAAAGGCATGACAAAGGTTGCTAGGGATCTTTAGGTAAAAGGAAACGAACAAACAAAAGGCATTACTAGGATATTAAATAATGCAGACAATCAACATTTTGCAGAATATTGGAGGATGCAAGTGTACATAAAAATTAACAGAAAATAATTCTACTTAAAGTGAATTTTAGCATTTGAAGACACAATGGCTAATAATTTTCTCTGTATTACTGAAAAGGACACCCACAAATAGAATCAGTCTATTCCAATATACAAAGACAGGGGTCAAGAGTGCTGGGCACACAGGAGGGTATCAGAATTTTCTACATTGGACCAGAATATTCTCTTAGAAATGCTAACAAAAAGTCTTCCTGTTTACTTTGGTAAACCACTGCCTAATTGGTTTATTGTTCACACAATCCAGCATTGAATATGCAGTCCATATAAGATTGGCTCAGAACCTATCCTATCATGTGTAGAAAGTTCCATTGATGTTCTCCAAGATTCCCGTGAATCCTCAGACCTTTCATTCTCATAATAAGATTGCTCTCACTCCTACGTTTTGCTCTCTCAGTCTCCTACTCATCTTCCTTTGACTTTTTCTTCCTCTCTGCCTCATATAGACTTAAACATGGAATATAAACCCTTTGCCATGACACCCCAGACATCACTTTTACAAGATTGTAAGGCACTAGATCCAGAGGTAGCTATTGAGATGAGAGAAGATGTCACTTTGCTCCGCATTACAGTGTATAACTTAACTTTTCATAAAAGGCTTCTCAGTAATTAATACCACATTTAACTTCTCATTTGTCAATTTCTGTTCTAAAGTTACCTGACCTACTGTGAGGCTGAATTCCTAAGCCTGCCTTTCAAATTCCCTCCCCATATTCCCATTTCATGCTTAGTAAAAAGTAGAATAGGAAAGAGGCAGTGATTACAGAGTATTGCTTGTGTCTGTCTAGGTGGCCACATGTGGTGCCAGCACAGTCCTCTGATTTTCATTGTCAACTACACTTGTTGAAGACTGGAAGATCTGACAGGCACTGAGGTGGGAATCTTCCCTGTCAGGCTGCACACCAACACTGGCAGGACAAATTGTCTTTCTGCACACTTGATCTGTCCTGTCTTGGAAATTTGGCATTAGGAATTAAGAGTATCTCTGAACTTTGAAAGCAACTCTTACCCTTTCTTCTGAAGTAGATAATAAAAGACCAATCCTGACTGTGCTTGTGTGCACTATTAGGGACTCAGAAATTAAATAAATTATCTTTAAATCCTTCTGACAGAGTTGATCCTCTCAAGAGTTTAGTGAGTAGGTAGAGGTAATGTAAAGGGCCTCTAAGAATATGGAAATCGGTTTACCCACTGACAGTGAAATTAGCAATAAGCAACACTGACTGGAGGAGATTAGTCATCCATAGAAGTGCCAAAGAGATTTTATAAAATGTGAAGCTAAGCAGATTTAGAAATACCCAAATTTAAGCAAGATGACTTGGGCAAAAGCTTACAGAAGTAGGACTGGAAAATGAAAGCTGAAACCCAATCATTTTATTTTAACTAGTCTGAAGAAAGAGGAGCATGGTTTGTATAGGATCATAAAGGAAGCCAAGGGGCCGGGAAATGATGTCAGTGTATCTTCAGCACAATCCACGATAGAGGGTGCCTTGATGAGCAAACATTAATCTGCAGTTGGCACATCTATGTCTACTGATGGAATGGAGTACAGATTACACCATTATGTCTTGATGTATTCACCACCAAGAAAAGCTACTTAAATTGCGTTGCTTTTGCTCCATGCTCACCAAGCAACCTTCTGATTAAAATAACTGGATCCTCATGTAGATTTTCAAAGAGGGGAGAGAATGCAGTGGCAAGCTGTTGTAAATTTTTAGTCAGCCTGAAACTTTTATTAACTTCTCTATGCCTTGGTGTCCACATCTGTGAAGTGGAGTTAATAACTGTGTGTGAGAATTAAATAAGTTAATATATGTAAAATATTTAGAGTAGTGCTAGAAATACACTCCAATTCTAATTACATGTAAAATCTTATCATTGTCCTTGAAAATTATTATTCTGTCAAGAATAATTATTAGAGTGGTATTAGAGTTAGAGAGGTATGAGTTAGTCATCCCTCAGCTTTATCATCTTTGAATACAGTGGCAAAGCCAAAGATGTAGGAATTTGAGGACTTAAAGTAGTAAACTTTGCAATTTATATCCACTTTGTGAACCCCAAGCCAAGTAGTCTTCAGCCTCCTTTTTACTTTGAAGTTTGGAACTTGAAGGATGCCATTTTATACTTGTTTGCCATCTACATCCCTACAAAAGAGTCTGGAGTGTGGATTTTTTTTGTAAAAAAAGTAAAGGGGGTGCATTTCTTCTACAACCAGGCTTGGTACTCTAAGCATGCATGACTTATACTAAATGATTTTGCATTTCAAATGAGATTAAAATTAGTCAGTGGGGAGGGGCAGAACCTACACAGTCAGCAAACTTTTTCCATACAGGGCCAGACTGTAAATATTTTCAGTTTTCAAGCCATATAATTTTCATCACCACTACTCAACACTACAGTTGTAGTGTGAAAGCAGCTGTAGACAACATGTGAACTAATGAGCTTGGGCATGTTTCAATAAAACTTTATTTAAAAAAGCAGGTTGAGATATGTTTTTGGTCCATGGACTATAGTTTGTTGACCCATGCTATTGATGAAAAGTCACTGAAGAGATATTATTAACCAAACACAAAGAAAACTGAAATGGAAATAAGTTAGATGAAGAGCACACTTGATGACCCAAGTAGGAACTGCAGATACCCTCCTCCACCCAACAGAAGGTAGGAGCATGCCCAGGGACCCAGGCAGAAGTCATGGACAGATCCCCCTCCACCCAACTGACAGAAGGCAGGAGCATGCCACCAACACTGCTTCTGTGCAGGTGGTCCACCATAGCCGCTGCCACAGCCACTGCTGCCACAAAGGCAGCTTGCTGCCATAGTAGCAGCCATGGCCACCATGCAGGTAGTCTACAACTTAACCACATTGACACAAGGAGAGTCACCAGCAGAACCTGGGTAAAGATGAGGAAGTCTTTCTCCTCAAAGCCCACTCCAGAGTAATAGAAGAAGCAACTGCTCTACCAGATGAATAGACATCAACATAGAGACGCTAGAAACACAACAAAGAAAGAAAAGGTGATGCCACCAAAGGAATATAGTAATTCTTATGTACAAGATGCCACAGAGAAGAAGTCTCTTGTATAGGCCAAAAGGGAATTCTGAGCAACAATGTTAAGGAAATTCAATGAGATAGGAGAAGACTCACTGACTGAGACAGCACAATAAAATGAGAAAAAATATCCAGGACATGAAGGAGGACATTTATGAAGAGTTTAATACCTTAAAAAAGAATGTAGCAGAACTCCTAGAACTGAAGGATTCATTCAACAAAATAAAACACAACCGAGGCTTAAGCAGCAGGCAGTAGGTTAGAGCAAGCAGAAGAAAGAATTTTTGTCCTCAAAAATGGTTTTTTTGAAATAACCCAGGTAGCCAAAAAAAAAAAAAAAAAAAAAAAGGAAAAAATTATTTAAAAAATGAAGAAAATCTAAAAGAGCTAGCAGACAACTTTAAGTGCATAAATATCCAAATCATGGTTGTTCCAGAAGGGGAGGAGAAAGGAAAAGGCACTGAAACCCTATTCAATGAAATAATAACAGAAAACTTTCTGGGTATTGGGAGAGACACATACATTCAGATCCAGGAGGTTCAAAGCTCCTCAAACAGATTAAATCCAAAAAGATCCTCTATGAGACACATTGTAGTCAAACTGGCAAAGCTCAAAGACAAAGAGAGAATACTAAAACCAGCAAGAGAAAAGTGTCAGGTCACCTATAAGGGAGACCCTATCATACTAACAGCAGATTCTCAACAGAAACTCTACAGGTCAGAGGAAAATGAGATGATACATTCAAAATACTAAAACAAAAAACTGCCAGCCAAGAATACTGTACCCGACAAGGCTATCCTTCAGAAATGAGGTAGAAATAGTGTATTTCCCAAACAAAGATAGAAGTTCACCACCATATGACAAGTCCTGTAAGAAATCCTCAAGGGAGTCCTGAATCTGGATCTGAAAAATAATAATCACTACCATGAATACACAAGAAAGAACAAAACCCACTGGTAAAATAAAAATGCAAATGAGAAATAGAAAGAAACTGAATCTTACCACCTCAAAAAATCAACAAACATCAAAGACAAACAATAAAAGGGGAAGTAAGGAATAAAACATATTTAAAACATCCAAACAAAAATTAATAAAATGCCAGGAGTAAGATATCTTTCAATACTAACCCTATATGTAAATGGATTAATTTCCCCACTCACTAGACACAGACTGACTGAATGGATTAAAAATCTAGACCCAACTATATGCTGTCTTCAGGAGACTCATCTCATCTGTAAAGACACACACAGACTAATATGAAGGGTTGGGAAAAGATATACCACACAAATGGAAAACAGGCAGGAGTAGCTATTTTTATATTGGATAAAATAGACTATAAACTAAAAACCATAAAAAGAGACAAAAAAGGTCATTATATAATGATAAAGGGATCTTTCCAGCAGGAAGACATAATGTTAATAAATATATATATGCACCCAATACCAGAGCACCCAGATATATAAAGCAAACACTATTACATCTAAAGAAAGAGATAGACCACAATGCGACAATAGATGGTGACCTGAACTCTCTCAGCACTGGAGAGGTAATCTAGGTAACAAATCAACAGAGAAACACAGGCTTTCAGGCACACTTTATAACAATTGTACCTAGCAGATATGTACAGAACATTTAATCCAACAACCACAGAACGTTCTTTGTTCTCATCAGCACATGGAACATTTTTCAGGATAGACCACATATTTTGTCACAAGTCAAGTCTCAATAAATTTTTAAAAATTGAATTGTTTCAACTACTTTTTCAGACCACAAAGGATTAAAAGTAGAAATCAATAACAACGAAACTCTGGAAACTATACAAATACATGGAAATTAAACAACATGCTCCTGAACAACCCACAGGTCCAAGAAGAAATTAAACAGGAAATCAAAAAATTTCTTAAAACTAATGAAAGTAAACACATATCATACTAAAACCTGTAGCATACCACAAAAGCAGTACTAAGAGGGAAATTTATTGCAATCAATGCTTATGTTAAAAGAATAGAAAGATCTCAAATAAACAACTTAATGGTACACCTCAAAGAACTAGAAAAACAAGAACAAAATAATACCCATATTAGTGATGGAGAGAAATAATTAAGATGAGAGCAGAACTAAACAAAATAGAAACCAAAATAATGATACAAAAGATCAATGAAACAAAAGTCAGTTTTTCAAGAAGATAAACAAAATAGACAAACCATTAGCTAGGATAACAAAAAAAGAGAGAGTAGATCCAAATAAGAAAAATCAGAAATAAAAAAGGAGACATTATAACTGATTCCACAGAAATACAAAGAATCATTAGAGACTATTATAAACAACTGTATACCAACAAATATGAAAACCTGGAGGATATTGGTAAATTTCTGGACCCACACAAACTACCAAGACTGAACCAAGAAGACAAAGAAAAACTGAACACACCAATTAACAAGCAACAAGATTGAAGCAGTAATCAGTAGTCTACCAACAAAGAAAAGCCCAGGACTGATGGCTTTACTGCTGAACTCTACCAAACATTTACAGAGGAATTAATACTAATTCTCTTCAAACTATTCCAAAAAATTGAAACAGAGGCCATTCTCTCAAACTCATTCTATAAGGCCAGCATAACCCTGATATCAAAACCAGATGAGATATAACAACAACAAAAAACCACAGGCCAATATCTCTGATGAACACATATACAAAATCCTCAATAAAACATTACAAATAGAATACAGCAACATATCAAAATTATATACCTCGATCAAGTGGGATTCATCCCAAGGATGCAAGGATGGTTCAACATACACAAGTAAATAAATATGATACACCACGTCAACAAAATTAAGGACCAAACCATATGATTATCTCAATAGATGCAGAAAAAGTATTTGACAGAATTAAACATCGCTTTCTGATGAAGACTCTCAGCATATTAGGTATAGAAAGATACTATCACAAAACAATAAAAGCCATGTATATATATAAAATCCACCAATAAAACCCATGACCAATATTATCTGGAATTACTAGCCAGAGCAATCAGGCAAGAGAGAGAAATAAAAGGCATCCAAATTAGAAAAGATAAATTCAAACTGTCCCAGTTTACAGATGACATTAACCTATATATAGAAAAAAAACCTAAAGACTCTAGAAAAAACTCTCAGACCTGATAAATGATTTCAGTAATGTTACAGGATAAAAAATCAACATGCAAAAATTAATAGCATTTTTATACTCGAATAATTAATTAGCAGAACAAGAAATCAAGAATTCAATCTCATTTACAATAGTCATTTAAAAAAATACCTAGGAATCAATTTTACCAAGGAGGTGAAAAATCTCAATAATGTGAACTAAAAGTCATTGCTGAAAGAAATTAAAGAGGACACAAAAAGACGGAAAGACATTCCATGCTCTTGGACTGGAAGAATAAACATTATGGAAATGTCCATACTATCCAAAGCTATCTATAGATTCAATGTGATCTCCATCAAATAGCAGTGACATTCTTCACAGAAATAGAAAAATCAAACCTAAAATTTATATGGAACGGCAAAAGACTGCAAATAGCCAAAGCAATCCTGAGGGGGGAAAAAAAGTATGGTACTGACATAAAAACAGACATTTGAAACAATGGAATAGAATAAAGAATCTTGAAATCAACCCATAAACTTACAGCCAACTGGTCGTCAACAAAGGCAACATGAACATATATTGGAGAAAAGACAGCCTCTTCAATAAATGCTGCTGGGAAAACTGAACATCCATATGTAGAAAAATGAAACTAGAACAATACATCTTACCATATATCAAAATCTACTCAAAATGGATTAAAGACTTAAATATAAGACCTGAAACTATAAAATTCCTGAAAGGAAACAGAGGAAACACTTCAGGAAGTAGGACTGGGCAAAGACTTTATTGATAAGACCCCAAAAGCACATTTCAACAAAGGACAAATAAACAAATAGAATTATATCAAACTAAGAAGGTTCTGTGCAGCAAATGGAACAATTAACAAAGTAAAAAGATAACCTACAGAATGGAGGAAAATATTCACAAACTATGCATCTGACAAGAGATTAATATCCAGAATATACAAGGAACTCAAACAAACTAACAGTAAAAAAAAACAAGTAACCTGATTAAAAAATGGGCAAAAGAACTGAATAGGTATGTCTCAAAGGAAGATATACGAATGGCCAACAGACACATGAAAAAATGCTCCCACTAAGCATTAGGGAAATGCAAATCAAAGGCACATTGAGATATCATCTCATTCCAGTTTCACTAGCCATTATCAAAAAGACAGAGAATAACAAATGCTGACAAGGATGCAGAGAAAGGGAAACAACCCTCCTACATCATTAGTGGGACTGAAAATTAGTGTAGCCATTATGGAAAACAGTATGGATGTTCCTGAAACAACTATAGATGTTATCCAGCAATCCCTCTGCTGGGTGTATACCCAAAGGAATGGAAATTATCATGTCAGAGGAATACCTGCATTCCCATATTTATAGCAGTTCTATTTGCAATAGTTAAGAGTTGGAGCCAACTTAAATGTCCACTGACAGACAACTGGATAAGGAAGATGTGGTATATATACACAATGGAGTACTATTCTGACATAAAAAAGAATGAAATTCTGCCATTTGCAGCAACATGGATGAACTTAGAGAAAATCATGTTAAGTGAAATAAGCCAGGCACAGAAAGACAAATTTAGCAGGTCCTCATCCATAAGTGGGAGATAAAAAAATAAAGTAAAAAAAAAAAAAAAAAAAAAAAAAAGGAAGAGAAATGCAACAATCACAATAATTCTGTGAACTTTTAAATGAAGAGAATGCAACTGAGGCCACCAGAGGAAGGAAAGCGGAAGAAGGGGTAGTGAGAAATTGGTAATAGGCTACAAAATAAGATTACATTATATAATGTTGGATATACCAATTATCCTGATTTGATCATCACGTATTGTACATAGGTATTGATATTCAATGCTGTACCCCACAGATACGTACAATCAATTATGTTTCAATTAAAAAAATAAAAATTAAAAATAAATAAAAAACATTAAAAAAATTGAAAGGATTTAGAATTTTGTTCAAACAAAGTGTGATATCTATATCCATATGTATCTACCTGCCTACTTACCAACAAATTAGGAAAATGTAAATACTGACTGAACATTTGATGTTAAGGAATTATTGTTAGTTTTCAAAGTGACAATGGTATTATGGTTATGTTATGTTTTAAAATATCCCTATCTTTTATAGGTATGTGCTGAAATATTTTCAGTTGAAATGATTTGATGTCTGGATGTCTGAGATTTATTTCAAAATTATTGGAGGAGAGATGGGATGGGAATATAGATAAAACAAAATTACTCATGAATTGACAATAGCTGAGATTTGTTGATGAATACACAGTGTTCATTATACATTCTATCTACTTTTGTATATCTTTGAAATTTTTATACTAAAATGCTTTTTGAAGTATAAAAATACATAATGTACATAATATAGAATCTCTCTCTCTTACACACACACACACTGAGATGCAGGCTGATAGCTCAAAGAAAAGAGACAAAAACAAAATTCAGGACTGAGCTAAAGGAACAGAGTATATGACATAGGATGTTCTGTGTTGACTTCACAATTATTTCTTAAATGATATAAAATTATTGTTTACTGAGAGGTGCAATGGAACACAATTCTGCTAAAAGATGGAGATTCTGATTGTAGACCTATTCGATGGGGTGTCACCTTCCAATGTAGGGCAGAAAGAGTCAACAGAAGACAGGAACGAGGGACATAATTTCCGCACAGAGACCTTCAGCGTTGGGATCTAGCCCATGAAAGGAAAAAATAACAATGAAGGTTGGGTGTGGGTTTGATTCCATCATACCTCACATTGAATTACGCTTTACAGAGCAGTCTTCCTCATGCTTTTGTCTCACTCAGGAATGTTTTCATTTACCCGCCAAACTTCCCCTCATCAATTTAAGCCTAGTCCAAATATCATCCCTAGACAGAGTTTGTACTCCCACGTGCTCTGACTTTATCATGCGTACTTGGTTGTATCATAATTGATCTGTTTTCTACTCTATTATCTCCCCCCAACTATGCTCAGAATCCTTTAAAACAGACAGCATCTTCTCAATGTCTCGAGCAGCCTACACAGAACCTAGCTCACTATCCATCATCCAAAAATGTCATGAATAGCTACATGTTCATTAGCAAAAGAGAAGAAGAAATAGGCACTGTTGATCCTGTACATATCCACAGGGTCACAACTGGTCTCCAACAGGGTACATTAGATTTTTCCCTTTCACCCTGTAAAATTATATCTACTTCGACACAGTCCAAAAACACCTCTACTATTAAGTCTTTCCCAATCATCTTTTACATCTCCTTCTGCGATATCCCCTCGGAGTGTGTGTGTGTGTGTGTGTGTGTGTGTGTGTGTGTTTGTTTATGCGTACCTGCATACGTGTATTGTATGGAAACTGTAACATAGCAATTTTAGGACACTGCTAGATAAGATATGTTTCTTGCCCTCACTGAACTCTGATCTTTGGAGCACAGGCTGTGCCTAATGTATCATAAGTAGTATCAATTCTCAGTAAATTTGTTTGAGTGAGTGAATGAATGAGTTGTGTTGCTTTATTTGTACACCTCAAACTTCAAATTGATGTCAAGAGTTTCTCAGCAGAACTTTTAATCAATTTATCAAGTATATTTTCTAGGTCTTACCTGACCTGAAATAAGTCCCTAAGAAGTTTCTCTTCAGTTTTATGATATTTTCAATCTACTTGCTTTGTCAGTTAATTTTTTGCTCTCTTGCTATCTCAATAATAGTAGTTCCAATGTCTCTTTTCAAATTTCCCATATTTCCTAACTCTCTGCTTTTCTAATAACAAAATTCCTTTTTGAATTCTTTCTCCCTCTGTTTTCACCCCCTCAGCATACCTCTGTACTCTGCCTTGGATAAAGCCAGTCCATTGTGATCAAGTAAACATATATTCATGTTCCTTATTAGTACACTTGCCAAAAGCAGACTTACAAGAGCAAATTTATTTGAAAAAAGAATGTTTTCATTTTCCTAGTGCTGATGAAAGTTTTATTTTTTATTTAAATTTGTTTTTAACTTTTCTTTCTAGTGCTTCCACCTCCACAGTTTACCTTCCTTTTTTCTATCAGTTATTTTTTTGTTCCAGAATTTCTGCAACATTCTTATATCAAATTTACTCTCAAGCCTTTTAAAATATTAGTTACTTTTCAGTTTAGGAATTCTACCTCTTTAAGCCAGGGAGGAAGATTCCTAATGTCTGGAGTTCAATTCTGTAGTTCTTATTGAACCTAAGGACAATGCTTTTTACATTATTAAAAAGTGGCAGGGGGCGGGGGCAGTGAAGAAGAAGACAGAAAGAAGACACAGGCAATTGATAGAACCAAATGTAAAAAGTCACAGTGCCAGTAAACTACTTGATAGCCTGGACTGTAAAATATCAATGAGTTGTTCATTCCCTGATCTGCTCTGTCATAGCACAGAACAGTGCAGCTTGGGTTCAAACTACTATGCAATAAAATTTGGGAGCTTGAAGACACTCTTGCTCAGTTGCACAAGTGAGAGCCGTGCATAAAGCTTTGGCAAGGAAGAATATGACTTCTGAAATTAAATGCAGTTGAGATGCAATATACTATTAAAGTTAATAATATATCTTAAACCAGGGCTCATTTTAGACTATAAAGGGAAGCTTCTGTAGCACAGTCTTTAGAGGCAGAAACTTAGAAGCCAAGCTATCCTGGTTGAGAAGTCAGCTCTGCCACTTAGTAGCTATGAGCCAGTTACTTAAAGCTTTATGCTCAGTTTTCTCATCTTTTAAAGGGGTAATGATAGGTATTTCATGGAGTTATTGTGGAGATGACTGAATGGATATAAGTAAAACACTTAGAATAGTGCCTGCCTCATAGTAAATTTGTTCAATAAATGTTCCTATATAATATAAATGTCTGTGGATCCACACATTTCGATCATGTGAAAACAGGGGATTGGATAGCTTATTGCCTAAGGTGGCTTCCATGTGAGCTGCTGCAATTAGTAATTGTTACTTACAGATCTTGTGATCAAATTATTCCTTCTAAGGCAAAACTTTGCATAATCTACCGTAATTCGGTCGCATAATGTTTACTCCCTAGCCAGAGGTTGTTCTCAAATTATTCTCATATTGGCTTAGAATAATCTGATTTGACCTTTATTTTCTGTTGCCAGGATGATTAAACTAAAGTATTTGGCAGCCAAAAATGCAAGAGCTCAGACCAGCAGTCCTGGACTAATCCTTGTCATTCACAGCCTTAGGGCAGATCTGTACCCTGCTCAAGGAACACCTTGGTAGGCACTTGGCCCAATTCCTTGAATGCTCTGTGACTATGATCTTAAAGTTCTCACTCAGGAGGACAGAAGCTGAATGTGCCCATTAAAGCTCACTCACTCCAAACAAATTCTTGGCAAGATGAGTTCATTTCCCATTTAACCCCCCGAAGTGTGTGCAAGTTAGGGCTCTGAACATCATAGCTGTTAAAACATGGCTCTTTAACTATTAAAACCTGGCTGGAATATTCCTAAATGTTTCCAAAGCAAGCATAAAGCCATGGTAGCTCAAGAAAAAAGTGGGATTAGAGAAGTTTTTGTAAAATATGAGGAAAATAAAATACTAGCAACTTTGTAGTTTGATACTTTAGGGAAAGCATTTGAAAAACATGCACACCTGTGAACTCTGAAGCATTCCATACCACACATAATGTTTGATTAATCACCAAAGTGATTATGCTAAGTGGCATCCACAGTAATTTAAACAGATATATAAATGGTTTGTAATTACAGGATATTGGGCTCTATAATTCATTGCTTAGCAAAGAGGTATTAGTTGTATAATTACTGTATCTTTGTGAGATATTTGCTGTGCATTTATGGTGTAGTTTATCCTGAGCTTGCAGGCTACTGACTGGCTTTGATACCCTCATGTCCAAACTTGAGAAGTCTTTAATAAAGGGTAAAGCCACAATCACCTTGGCAGATGAAGCACTCTATAATACTTGGAAAGGCCAAGAATGTAGAGAGATTTATGATAACAATATTCAAAAGCAAATAAAGTTAATGCTTGATTTTTCCACATCATTGAAGGGTAGCATTGGCATGGCTAATAATATAGCTCAAGAACTATCTGCAGTGTAACTCCAGTCATGGCCCACAATGGACTCATTTTGTGGACTCCAGGAGGGTATATCTAATACAGCTTAGTAGCAAGACAGTATAGTATGCTCAATGTACACTGGAAAAACACATATATACCCCCCACGTAGATAATAATGCAGAGTTAAGTTGTAAGTGAAAAGCTGAAAGGGAAAAAGGAAACTTGTTTTCAAAAATATTTTTCCTATACCACATAAATATAATGAATAAATTTTGTCATGACTGTGAAGCTGAATTCGATGTCATTGTGTCCAATTGTCCATTTCCACTAAGTAGAGAGTGAAAAATAAGTGCTATGTGGGGGGGGGGGGGAGAGAGAGAGAGAGAGAGAGAGAGAGAGAGAGAGAGAGAGAGAAATAACTAACAAAAGGAAATTCAGATTAAATATAAGGACAGTTTTGTTCTGCTTTAAAATAATGAAAAACAATAACTGGGATCCATACACAAATACTACAGTTTGAAAGAAATATACAGGAAAGTAAGAGATTTACAACGGATGTTAAATGGAAATTTTGAGATTTCTGGACTTCCATAATAATGACAGTCCTATAGATAAAGAACATAAATGGGTAGAAGAGTTCAGAGCTTCAGGTAGTACAGTTGGCATGAAGCAACTTGGGACTATCTGGTACTATTCTTGCTGGGGATAAAGACAATGAGCAGCTAATTTCTTCGATATATAAGAATGAATGAGACATTCAAAATCATGCACATACTCAAAGGATGTGCACTGGTTGTATCAAGTACTTTGAGGGAATTATGACCCCAAATTAAATAATAATAGATATCTAGAAATTAGTAAGAGAGGATTGCAGTTAATAGGAATAAATAACTTAATGAATGCATTAAGGCAAGAAAGACAAAGATTTCAGGACATTTCTCAATGACATCAGGATATTTCTCAAAAATATTGAGAAATTCAATTTGCCTGGTTATGGTAGGACATATCTAGGCATATAAATGCCATAGTGGGTATTCAGAGTCTTATTGTTTTAGTTAGATGCATGCAAAAACACTTCAAATAGATAGAAAATGTTAGCACTTTCCTAGAGCTGTACGGGAATTAATCACAAAAGACCAAAATTTTTGTCTGTCTTTGTTACCAGGAGGAAAAGATTAAACGATGTCTGCATAATTATTAATAAATTCAAAAGTCTAAAATGAGCAAGTTTTATGATTAAAAAGTTACACAAAAGCCATTAAGATGATGGAGACGATATGCTTCACACGTTCCTAGGCATCTCTTTTATGATCTCTTCATCCCCGTCTATATAGTGTACAGAGTCCAGCTCAAACATGAAGGGCTATAAGTAGAGTTGTTTTGAAACTGAGAGTATGAACTTAACGACATAATCCAAATTTACCTTAAGATGTGTACAGGTAGAAGACACATATTTAGATATACAGATAGAAACCACATGCTAGAATGATTTTATAAAACACTTCAACTTCAAATATGCTTTCTCATTGTTTAAGTAAACTTCTGTATTTCTGATAATTTCTATTATCCCAGCAATTAATCCATATTTTATACATAAAGTACAAAAATGTTTTTCAGATGACATTTTAAATGTAAAATATCACAAAATATATTTTGTAACTACATAAAAAATTTTGAATGCTTTTTAAGTTCAAAAGAAATTTGAAAATTTACACCATCATTTTTTCTTTCTCTCTTTTATTTTCAACCTTACCTTACCCATGACTATAGTAGCTCATGCCTGTCTCTGTCTTTAAATGCCATACCTCTCAGGAGGCCCTTTTTAAAATTGCAAATCTTTCTTTGATTGTCACCCCTGCACCCTGTGTCCCCTCTTTCATGCTCTATTTATTAGTTAATATTCTTTGCATTTTACCTATTTATTTATTGTCTGGCTGCCACTGCAAAAATGCAAGTTCTACAAGGGGCCTAAAGTATTTTGTATTTTGCTTACTTCTAAATCCTCAGCATCTGGGAGACTCTATGGCATATAATGGGCTTCCATTAAGTATCTGTTTAATAAATGGATCCACTCCCATAATTTTAATTGCCATTTTTATTTGATTTGTGAATTCTTTTCCTAGCCTAGATCTCTTTGCTATGTTTAAAATCCATATATTCAACTGTCTACTTGAATCACCCCAGCACATCTCAAACTCAGCATACTCAAGACTGAATTCATTATCTTGCCTCCTAAAATAGCCACATCATGCCCCCTACCTCCTATAATCTCTTGTATAGTGAATATCAGCATCCACCCAGACACCAGGTAAAAAAATCTTAGAGATCTGACACAAATCTTGTAGCTAGATCCTTACCTGCTCTTGCCTCCTTCTTTCTCTAACCCCTCTTAGTGCCCTCTGAGGTACCCCTGTCCAGAAGCATACAACAGCCTCTTAATTGGTCTCTGTCTGTATTGCACACTTCCAAGAATTCAGATCTGGTCATGTCACTCTCTCTCAGAATCGTTCACTGGAGGTCATGACTATAAACTAATAAGTATAATAAAGACACCCTGCCATGATTTAGCCTCTACACATCTCCACAGCCTATTTTTTCTATGCATTTTTAGCTCAACATCAATGTAACTTCTCTTCCAATTAAAAGGTTGCTTTATTTATCAATGCCGCTACTCATGTTCCTCCTTCAACAAAGAAAGCTGTTCTTCAACTTTCAAACTCTAACTTGTTTAAGATTTAGCTTAAGCTCTGCCTCTTCTAATAGTTATGTTTTCCTTTGCCCAGATAGACTTCACAACTCTTTCATTTATACTTTGTCCTGTATATACTCTATCACAGCACTATACATTAATTGTACTAGTTTATATATATATCTACCCTGTGTTATTGGATCATGATATCTTAGATGACAGGGATCATATCTAACTTATCTTTGCAATTTCAGAGGCCCTCATAGTGGGGGGACACAAACAACTAAATAAATAAATGAATAAAGAACTATGAGTTTATGTAGAAGTATAAAACAGTGAGAATGTGAAAGGAACTTAACTATTTAGAATATGAAACAAGGACAATATAGAGTCATTTTGAGTTCAGGAACAAGGAAGTAACAAAACAAAATAACTTTTTTAGAACATTTGAATCTAATATCAGCTTTAAGGTGCTCTGGTGGAGAGATGGCAAGGGCTAACGATTAGGAAAGAACCTAGAAATTAGATAGGGAAAAAAAATACTGTCCCAGGCCACCAGTCTGAATTGGTTGCTCTCATTGTATCTTGCATGTCATTGTACTAATAATGCCTGAAGACTATTGCTCACCTCTCTTAACTCTCCCACCAGACCGTAATCTTCCAAGGGCATGGCTGTATATCACTGTCACCAAGATGCAAATATTTGCCACAGTGTCTGACAAATGGCAGATACACAAAGTTTTGCATAAATGCATAACAGCCCACATTAGGGTAATGGCAGTGGGAAGGAAAATAAGGAGATGGTGTGAAATTACAGAGGAAGATTTTCTGCCGAGGTGGCTTAGTCTCGCCTCTTGGTGTTTGAGGCATGGGCTCAGTGCTCATTCATTACACACTATCTCCTCATTTCATCAGGATGTCTTCCTTTTTTTCGCCCTTGATTGCTAAATCTCTTCTTCAGTGCTTGGCTGGCTTTTTGGTAAATAAGCATTCAATAAATTCTGACTGAACTATATTCTAAGGCTAGGCTTTTGACAGCCACTCTTCCTGCTAATCAATCCAAAATGTGTTCTTAAATTCTATACTTTTTTTCTTGCCATATTCATATTCCTCTAAAATGCTTTCCTCTGCTCATGTCAAACCCATTTACTTACACCCGCTTTGCTATCAGCATCCGCTACTACATATTCCCACCCATACACTCCCAATGCCCTTGTGCTCAAGTTGTGAATAAATACCCAGACTCTTTCATGTCCTTCTCTACTCAGCCTCCTCTAAATAAAATAAATAAATAAATAAATAAATACTTTTTTAGGGGGGAAAAAGTGTAATTTATCTTGAAAATGTGGGTCTTACATCTATGATCACTGGATCCCTACCTAAGTGACTTTAGGTAGATACTATCTTTTATTTGAGGCTATCTAACTGTCATGACCTGGTCAGAAAGCAAAGGCTCAAATATTGAATCATGTGGGCCTTGACCATGTCAGAGTCTGTGGCTGTTGCGTGTTTGCTCTAGTATAGTGAAAGGCATCAAATTAGGCCTATATATCTATGCACACATATTTATGCATACACTTAAGCATATATAGTTGTTTTAAAGTGATTTTTTGGTTGTTATTAGTGAAAGTGATATATAGCTATTGGAAAAAAAATCAAACTATACAGATAAAGTATAATGAGAAAAATAAATATTACCCGAAATTCCATCATCCAGAGATAATCATTGTCAGCCTTTAATGGACATCTTTCCACATATTTCTTTTTCAAGTTTTATACAAATGTAACCACATATTTTTCCACTAATTGGGTTATGACATATATCATGTATTCAGGCTTTGAAATTTGTATTTTTTTAATTTAACAACATATTATAGAACTCTTTTCATGATACATTGTAAATATATCTAAGTCATAATTATTAAATACTGCTTAGCATGTTATTATGTCAATGTTTAGCTAACCAGTGTTTAATACCTTAATATTTTCTTAGTTTCCCACCATTTTTTTTTTAACATTACACTCTAAGCTATATTTGTTTTTGCACATATATTTTGGTGCCATTGTCTGACAAGATGCTTTGGAAAAATTCCATGAAGCAGAACTTCCAATCCAATGATCAATAAGATTTTTAGATTCTAAGTGCCTGGCTATTTTAATAATTTCCTTTTCCTCCAGTCTCTGATGGCAAGAGACTAAGCCCAGGCATCCCTGTGAACTACCATATAGTACCAAAGAACTGATCTAGAATAATACGTTTAAAAACTGGAATGTGACTTTCATCGTGACTAGTACAGCTTATTATGGATTTTTTTTTGCATTTTATTTACATGGACTGAAGAGAGATTAGAAGGATTGAAAAGCATGTCCTTAAGTAATTTAATACAAACAGGGCTGGTTGTGTCTGTCTTTCTTAATCAAATAAGCACATTAGGGTAGAAAATGGGCTGTGAATATTAATGACAGCAAACTTCAGGGAGAGTCCTTCCAAACACTGCTTTCAAACAGAAAAACTGTTAACTGTGGTGCTAAACTTAATCAGTCTTGCTTGATGGTTTTTAGGGCCAACTAGGAAGCAGCAAACTGAAAGAGCTGGCACTGAGCGTGAATCTTCAATTAAAGAATACAGAACTGGGCCTTGCACATAGTATGTCCCCAAGTTATGCACAGATGCAATTATTGTAACTTTTCTGATAGACCTCTTGCATCATATACAGACCCTCAAGGCTGAAGACAGTGAAATTTTCAATAGTTCAAGAGGATTTTAAATGGCTAATAAAAAATAAAATAAAAAGAAGAAGAAAATAAAAGCACCACTGAAACTTAAATTCTCAAGTACACAAATGCCAGGAATTTTACATTTCTGCTGCCCATGGTGACTGTAATCCAGCCACATGGTGCATTTAGAATAATTTAGAGTTAAGTGTGTATTGGATAGAATGAAATGTTACATATGCTCCAGAGGAGAAGAGTTACGGTTGCTGTGGGAAACAGAACTCTGAATTTCCTGATTTTTGTGTTGTGAGATCTCAGCCATCAGGTTGCATTAGCATCATTTTCTACATTTAATAATAGATCGCTTCATTGTCGCTTTCAAGAGAGAAAGGCTTCCTCCTCTTCCCCTAATACATTTAAATTGATAGGATTTATTTTAAATTGAATTAACCAGAAAACACAGGCTCTTTATCAAATATAAGTGACAAGTAATAAGCCCATATTTTGCCTTCAATTAAACAATTTAATCAAAATAGTAGTTAAAGGGTTCTTAATTTTTAAAATGTGAAATATATATTAAGTGGGTTGACAGACATAACACCTATAAATTACCTTATCCAAAAGAAATTTGGGGCATATTATTTTTAAAAATCTCCCACACAAAAGCTTTTCTCCTGATGGCTGTCCATAATCCCAGACTACAGTAATAAGCAGGCATTGCTTGTTCTCTGTATAAAGGAGTCTGCTACGGCTGAGACTGCAGTTCTAACCATTGCATCTTCTTCCTTATCCTCAAAATGGTTTTTCTAAGTTGAGGAAGCAGGGCTCACAAAGGTTAAGTAAATCACTCCCAGCCAAAGTAAAAGCTGAGATTGATCTCAGGTCTGTTAGACCCTGTCCTGCCTTCCTGTACATGGCCAGACTCAAGTATCTATATCCACTAAGAAGAGAAGATAGTAATGATAATAAGCACTTTCATCATCCTCACACTCAGCAGCCTTCATACCACTGACAATGTGAATTGGCAGCATTATCTCTATGCAAGAAGGTAGGAACTGTGGGGGCTTGATATCTAGCTTGCAGTTGAGTTGGATTGAAGAAGAACCAGTCTATTTTGCACTGTGACAATGGAGCGGCACAGCATGAGTGCAGCTTGAGCCACAGAGTGCTCACTATGTGCCAGGTGCCTTTCCAAGCACTGCACAATATTAAAATGTCTAATTCTCATGACAACACTGTGATGCAGTTGCAATTATTCTGACTTTACAGATTAGAACGCTGAAGCACAGAGAGGTTATGTAACATGCCTAAGTCTTCACAGCTATTAAATGTCAGAACCAGGATGTGACCCCAGGCTGCTTGACTTCAGAGTTGGTGCTCTTAACCATGAGGGAAGAAGACAAGAGAGTTGGGAGGTACAAAGAGAAGACTGTACATGGACCAGTGCATGCCTTTTCTCTGCTTGTCTTAGCCCACTCATATATACCTACCCACAAAGAAATTTTGTGTCTCCTCAAAATAACATAAGATCTTGAAAACAAACAAACAAACAAAAGAAAGGCACAAGCTAATTCTGACCACCATCCTCACCTATAAAGATCAGTTTTTAAAATATCACTTTTTAAGTCCTTCTGTTGATGGTGATTCCACCAGTTACTCCCAAGCCAGTTTTAGATTCACCTGTTTTCATAGTCTCGGTGTAACTGCCCACCTATTTCTCTCACAGAGACCTCGACTATATGTTCTCCTACTCTGCCTTCTTAGAGTTTGTGACCACCTTGTCACCATCTCTTTGGGACAGCCCATTACATGCCTTACTAGGAGTATTTAATTGTGTATCAGCCTTCTCCTCTGCAAGTTTAAATGCCCCATGGATTTTCAGCTTCCTCAGTGAGACTTATTGTGCAGAGACATTCCTGGTATTAGACAACGATAAATCAAGCAATTTACTCTAATTCACATTGTCATCTCAGCACTAAGGAAGAAGTTATTATTTTCGCCCTTAAATATAATTTGTCAAGTCCTGGAAAGGGGAAAGGGAAAGATAAGGCTTCATTTATAAAAAAAAAAAAAAATTCTTAATGACTCTGAAAATTCTAGAAAACAGTTTCTATCCCCTTCCTCCCACCCTTCCAAAATTTCCAGTTCATCACTTGAATTAACCTCCAAAGCACTGAAGCCATCAGATAGCCGAGGCACTATCTGGTCCATCAGCAGAGCCCAGCTACTCCCAGGAGGCAGCGTCGAGCAGTGAGCGCAGGGCCTCAGCTGTGTGAGCTTTGATAAGCTGAGCCAGAGCCTCATGCACACACCAAAAGCAATTAAAACTGAAAAGGGCTTCTCTGCCCCCATTCCTCTTTATTCTTCCTCCAAAGTTGAATAAAAATGATTTGAGAAATTATTCTTTTCAGAGCTAACCACTTGAGAAAAAAAAAAAGACAAAGAGTGAGAGAGCGAGAGAGAGAGAGAAGGAAAGAAAAAAATAGGGGAGAGGGGAGTCGCTCCTGAGAACTCATTATTAGCATGAATTCCCAGCACTCCAGCAATCATTTCAGATCCACACAAGAGGAAGGCACTGGAAGAAAAGGACAGAAGGGAGTTTATCTCAAGGTATGTAGGAAAGAGGGAAACATTCTCCATAGGTGTAGAGCCTGGTAAGCATTGGAGGCCCTGTTAGATCTCTAGTGTCTTTGAAAGGCAGACCTCCAACCCTAAGAGTTAACTCAACCTCGAATGGAATGAATAAGCATCTGTATTCTCCACTAAGGCAAGGAGTGTGCCCTGAAGTCTGGCTAGGGACCTTCACAGCAAGTTAGAACTGCAGGTAGCAAGTCAAATAACCAAGATCCCCCTGTGAGTAAAAGGGAAGAGTGATCTAGAGAGTTTAACAGGGACTCTGAGGAGGGCTGCAGACTGCCAGACAAAAATGTCAAAGAAACCCCAAAACAAACAAACAACCCCCCCCCCAAAAGAGAAAAATCGAAAAGAAGAAAAAACCCAAGAACTTAAGACAAAAATAAAGGCACACATGTAGGGGTCCCTCAATAAATACATGTGGCACAAAAGAATAGCTTTCTTGTAAAAATTTGCATTTAGGAAAGTTAGACTTTCTTGATAAAATTTGAATTTAGGAAAGTTAGATTTGTGCAGTCTCTAGTGTACAAAGATGATGCAGATATGCCTTGGATCCCAAAACTACTGAAGATATCGGAACAACCACTAAAAGCATCAGCCATATTTGAGGAAATGAAAAAATAAGAATTAAAACTCCCTTACCTCTGAAAGGGAAGAAAATGTCTGCCTTCTAATCTTAACTCAGTGAGCAGGAGGACAGGTGGATTACTAACAACAAGAATTGTTTAGTCAGCCAGGAATTTTTATTCATTAAATATCTGATATAAAAGCAAATGACAATCATCATTTGACAATTATGACACATGACATTATGACATTGTGTCATAAAAGGAATCATTTCCCCCAAACATTTCTCCTTTCCTGTCCTCAACCACACTTCAGCCATAATCCCATCATTCCTCCATACTTGAGGCAAATAAAAAATTGGAATTATGTTGCTTTCTTTGGCCCAATGGGACTGGGACACCTTGTGAAATAGTGAAAAGAAGGCATGCCTCATATATACAAGTTTAAAGGGTGAGGGCAGCATGCTCAAGGGGAACAAAGTCAGGGAATGTAGACAAAGAGCAAGAGAGAAACAAGAAACATTAGTAACAGAATGCAACAGGTAGGTCAATGCAGAGAGGAATGGAAATACATAATCAAAGATTCTTTTCCTGTACAACAGAAAGTAATTTATTCTAAATCTCCAAGTTAAGTATGTATCTGATGCCTCTTTGAGGGTATCATTCTCCCTAGCTCCTTACCATGTGCATTTAACCAATCACATGCTTCAGTGCCCTCTGCCACCTAAATATTTGCACTACCAGGGTCAACAGAGGGAGCAGTTCAGTTTAGCATGGACTGAGTGCCAAGCGACTTGCTAGGCATTCAAGTTACAGATAAGGATACAACATAGTAGCTTGCTTGAGGAACCTTTAGCCTAATTGAAAAACTGGATGTCTAAGTTAGAAATTTCAACCTACCTGGTATGGTGGAAACTCGCATGGATGGCATCTAACCCAGACCAGAACGAAGGTAGGACAGTAAAATAGAAAAGGCTCCTTAGGGGATATAAAGTTCTAAACGTTTGAGATGAAGAAGAGCACAAAGGGTATTTCATACCACCTACACAGAAGAAGTAAAAGTTCTTACGGATGCAATAAAATACAACACAGTACAAGTTACTCGATATTATAGAGTGTGAAGTTTCAGGGAGTGCAGGGAAGTAAGTGGGGGCTAGGTTACAGGGCAGTGTCTCTGCCCTTGCAGACAGACTTGACTTGCACACTTCACTTTCACTCTTCATTCCACTGCCATGAGTTTAGCCAAAAGGTCAGATATAGCTTTAAGGGAGGCTGGGAAGTGCCGTCTGTAGTTAAGTGGCCAATGATCCAGAAATAAGACAGACATTAAGAGAAAAAGTGGCTGTCTATGGCATGTTTTATCCTATTGACAATAAATAGCTATTAAAGTATTTGAAACAGAAAAATTTCATAACTATATTTAAAGCCCAGAAAAAGTGTTCTTGTAGAAATACAGATAATGTATTATGCAGTAAAATGGAATCAGGGAAATGATCTAGCAAAGTGACTGAGGTGATGATAGAACTCTGGTCAACCTGGCAGATGGTGGCCTGGAGTTGAAATTAAGTTAATTTAGTGAAAAAAGCAGCCATCTTTTGTATGCCTTGCTGACTAAAATTTACCCTTGCCATACAAGTATCCATCATCTCAAATTCTTTTGGCCAAACTAAACTCACATGGCATTATCAAAGTGGGTTCCAAGCAAAAGAATAGCTTGGCAAAGACCTAGGCAAAAATGGAAAGAATGGTGGCCATCCCCAAACTGAAGATTTTACAGCCTGCTATAGGTAGATATTGGAGAAAAAGGAGACAGGGTTGGTAGGCAGATTGCAGATTTTTCAGCCTCTCTTAGACTATGCTAAGGATTTGGAACTTTATCAGGTAATGCACAACCATTGCAGCAAAGTAAATAGGGAAGCTGCAACATCAATGTTTGTTGTTGAAAGATCACATGGATGCAGGACAGGAATTGGGTTGGAGGTGAGAGGGGCAAAACTGGAAGAAGGGAGACTGCTTACAAGGCTACTGCAGTAATCCAGGAATGGAAGGATGATGACTGAAACTAGAGTACCCAGGATAAAAATATCTGATAGAAGTCCACAAACTGAAATATGGGAAGAATTATAGGTCCTGTAAGTAATTTATAGTAAAGGCAGAAAGGTAGACAAAAGTTTACAGAAGAAAGCAGATGTCCTACACTGACTCAGGAGCCAGCAGGAGGAAGATGATCAGAGCACTGCACAAAAAAAAGGAGTCAAGAAGGGTTGAGCCAAGGGACTGTTTTAAAGACAGATTCTGACAAGCCATCCATCAGTCCCGCTGCTAACAGGTGATAAAAATTGAACCACAAAACAGTCCCAGAGTGTCAATGAATTGAGGCATTGGGGGATTTTACTCACCCTAAATCAGAAATCACTTGCAGTGCCTAAATTTTAACAGATTATCTTCTCCTTCCACTTGTCTACCACACACACACTTTTTCACTATAGCATATTTGCTGCTATTATGACTGATTTACTCATTCAATCATTCATTAATTTATATGTTCATTTTCACTATTCATAAAGCTCCTTTAGGTAGTTTAAGATACTGTAGAGGAAACAAAATTAAAAAAAAAAAAAGAGAGATACAGGATCTCGTTTCAATGATCATTGAGCTTAAAATCATAAAATTCCAATCTGGAACCTTAGAGATGATCACATTCAACTCTCTAAACCATTTATGATATTCTACCACACTCTTCAGCTATATGGTGAACCAGCTTCTGAATAAGTCCTGTGGCAATGGATTTTCTATTACTAGATAGCTTATTAGTAGTTATTTATATCTAGAAGCAAAATCTAGTTTCTAAATTTTGTCAGGTAAACTAGTATTTTTGTCATTTAGAACCCCCAAATAAATTCTACTTCTCATTGTACAACACTTCAAGAGTTTGAAAATTTTCTATTCCCACCCCCATCCCAACCCCCAATTCTAATTTTTAGGTTAATCAACACTTATTTCAGTATCTCTTCATATGTCATAAATTTCAGACATCCCACCACCCTGTGTACTTTTAACCATGTGCATCCATCTCTTTAATTTTCAACACTGGATCAATGCAAGCATGTCCTAGCTAATCTCCCTCCTTCTAGTTTTGCCTCTCTTGAATCCAACCTAATTCCTATTCTGCATCAAGGTGGTCTTTCAATAGCAAACATGTTGATGATGTAAGTTCTCTAAATATGATATTACTTTTGTCAGATTACATTTATCAATGTCTCCTTTAAATTATATAAAGAGAACTGAATGAAGAACTGCAGTCATGATCAGGGTAGCTGGAATAGCCATTCTTTTGCCTTCATTGCTCAAGAAATTTTATTTCTAGGACTTCCATTTGCCAGGCAGTATGGCAAACTAGAAACTTTGATAGAACTGCTTACTACAATACCATACACTCTAGATAAATTATAAGGATATTTTTTAAACTGTAAGCTAAATATCTAACTCAACATTTTAGAAAAATAACATCAGATAAAACAAAAAATAATAGAAAGAAAACAATTAAAATATACAGTAGATAAATTAATAAAATAGGAGTTAATTATAAGATTAAAAACAATAAAGGCAAAGTGTATTACTGTGAAAAGGCCAAAAAATAGACAAAACTCTGTCAGAACTGATAAAAAGGAGATAAAATAGACACACAAAGATTAACATTATAATAACAAAAGTATGTAAACAACTTTATGCCGATAATTTTGAAAATTTCAGAAAATTAGACACAATGTATACAAATAGAACACATGAAAACTGATTCAGGAAGAACTAGAGAGCCTAAACAGTCCTATAAACAATGATTAAAAAACAGAATAAGCAGTTGAACGTCTTCCTACAAAGAAAATATTTAGCTTAGCTAATTTAATAGAAGGGTCTATCAAACTTTCAAGAGAGAGGTCATTTTCATTTTAACCTTATAAAACTTTTTATAGTGAAGAGAACTAGAAGAAACTTGCCAAATTTTATGAAGCTAGGATAACTTTGAAACCAAACTAAGCAAGGATCATATTAGAAAGAAAAAGTATAAATAAAACTCAATTATAAATTCAAAACAAAAAAAATCCAAAACAAAACATCAATACATAAATTCAGAAATATGTGAAAAAAATAATACACCAGAACTCAATTGATTTTATCTCAGGAAAGACAGGGTATTACATTATTAGAAAAAACTACAATTTAATTTACTATATTTATAGATTAAAAAACAACAAGTATATGATTATCTCAATAAACACAGGAACAACATTATCATAAAAAGAAACACTCTGTAACCAAAAAAATTTAGCAAGTTAGGAACAGAAAGAAACTTCCTAAACTTGGTCAAAGATGTTTACCTGAAGAAGCTGTCATCCAGTGGACAGTTGGATACGAAGAACTGGGGTTTGTGAGAGAGAACAAAGCTGGGGTTTATTAACTTTAAGTCATCAGGACAAAACCACTTTTCAACTGTACAAGAATAAGTGTACTTACACCTAAATTTACATTGATTTTAATGTCAATTAGAATCACTACATGTTATTTACACCTCTTACTTTTTTAGAGCCCCGCTCCCCCTTTTTTCCCCCCTAAACTTCTCTAGCTCTTAGAAGACAAAAGCCAGGGAAGGTCATATCTTGAGGGCAACTTCTGATTGACTCATGCCACAGTCGTACCGTGAGACAGGAGGACCTGTAACCAGGTTACTTGCTTCAAAGAAGAAATGAAAGGGTGAGAAAATACTGGGAGAAAAACAAAAATGATAGCTCACAAAATTGGCCACATTAAGGATTGGAGTTATGTACTTTCAGCAATGAGGAGCAAATAAAAGTTGTTTGTTATTTATTTATTTATTTTTAACAGAAGTCATATTATTATATGTGCTGCCAAAGCGAGCACAGAAGTCATATTATTGAAGTGAGATTTTAGGAAAACTAAATTAAAGAAATGGAGGAGGTAAAAATCAGTGGTTAGGAGACTAGTATATCACAATATACAGGTGAACAGAAACACAAACAAGCATTTTCTAACTCTTGTCCTACATTGTGGGTATTTTTATCTCCAGTCCTTCATGCATTTGTAGCTTTTGTCAGATTACTAAAACTAATGGGTAAAGTGAACTTATCCCAATTGGTTGGTCAATCGTATGCAAGTGCAATTAGGTTATATTAATGGAGAAGGCATATGCATTGCTTGGAATGGGAATGTCAGTTACAGGGCAGCAATAGTAAAGACATTTAAGAGAAATTTCTACAAGTAAAAATTTAGTAATACATCTAGAATAACAAACCTTAGCCTCTGACTTTAAAAAAAAAAAATTTCCATTTTTCTGTAAAGTTTTTAAAACAACTATATATATTAAAAGTCTCCTTGCTTACCACAAAGCTCAAATAATTATTTTATCCTTTAGTGATTTTTAAAATATACAATTGGTCTTGTTAAAAAAAATAAATTTAGACACATTAAAATTTTAACAAATTTATTTGAGCATTCAGTGATTCATGAATTGGGCGGCACCAGACTGCGAGTGGTTCAACACTATACTGGCAGAGGGTGAGGTGGGGAGGAAACTTTTATAAGGTGTTTGCAGAAGCAAGCCAAAGAAAATATATTTGATTGGTTAAAGTGGAAAGTCCCTAGTTAGAGGTTAGTTGGCAGTTTCTGATTAGTTAAACTTAAGTTTTACTTACTATTTACACTGGGCTTTGGTTTGCTTATTTAGGAACCCAAGATGCTGGAGTCTCTTAGCTTAATGGCTTCCCAATTAAAAATAATAATAATAATAATAACAGACTTAATATGGGAAATGAAATAGAAAAGAGAGAGCAAAAGTGGTAACTTGTGTAATTGTCTACACTTATTAGTGTCTTTCAAGTTTGCGTATGACAGCCTTGGAATGAGGTCCCACATATACAAAATGAAAATAGCCATCTTTCAAACTCCCCCATCTGATGATGGCACGTCCAAATTATCTAGGTTGAAAATCTTGTACTTCTGTGAAATCTTCTCTTTCTTATGTGCACCTTATTTAATGTCAACAGATCCTTCCAGGTCTTCCCTCTTGTTTCCCTGATTTGCCCAATTTTTCCCTATTACCACAGCTTTCCCATGTTTCATAATTTATACCTGGATTCCTGCAGTCACTTCCTGTTTTGTTTTCCCTTGGGTCGCTCTCCACCCTATCCACAGATGACAGGCAGTCGATTAAAATACATTGTTCTACTTACTTTTCCAAAAAATGATCTGCATGCTTTCCTATGGACTCGGCTTCATAGCCTTCCAGCAAATGATTCCTTCTTACCTATCCAACATCCTCAAAAGAATCCTTCCATTCCAGAAAATAAAATCCAGTCTGCTTGATGCTTTTGGCTTGTCAGCTCACACATCTGTGCCTTCTCCCTTCATAACAACACCTTCTGTACTTTCTGCCAATATATTTTTATCTTTCTTCAACATTTATCTTCCAGGAGACTTTTCTAACTCATTCTGTGTCGATACTCTTTATTCTACGACCCCTGTGTGTGTGTGTGGGGGGGCTACGTGTGTCTACACATAGCATTATTCAATGTTGCATTATAATTTCTCTCTAGTTGCTTCATTCAAGTCATCATAAATATTTTTTTCTTATTTAACATTTTTAGTAGAAGTTTTATTCAATAAAAACTTAAAGCTAAGGATGGATAGTTGATACAATAGATGGAAGATTCATGATTGAATATAATTTCAACAGATGAAAAAATAGCAAGGTGTTTTGTTTTGTTTTGTTTATTTTAACATTTATTTGCACATATTTATGGGGTAGAGTATGTTGTTACCATACCTGTAAACACCGAACAATGATTCACTTAGGATAGATAGCATAGTTTCATACCCTTTAGTCCGCCGCTTTAAAGTAATACAGTCACAATCCTGGAGATGAGAGTGTAAATTCTTATTAAGGGCCATAATTTTCTCTACCAAAAACATCTCTGAAGACACATCTCCCACATTTACACAAAAGATGAGAACTGAAAAAAAAAATATTAGGGACCACCTGGTCCAATCTCTATTTTCCAGGTGAGGAAAATTGAGGTCCAGTTAGTAATAGGCCTGCCAAGGTCACATGCTGTTCGTGACAACACCAGTGCTATTTCTGCTACTTCCCAAGCATAGTACTTGCGAAAGCCTTGCTTTTAAGAGATGTAATTAATTGGAGTAAATGGAAGTGCTACAACTGGGAATTTTTTTCAGCTCTAACCTTTTATGAAAAGGTGGCAGATGTGTCTTTAGTGATGTTTTTGGTGTGAAAAATTATGGCCCCCAATAAGATTTTACACTCTAATCTCCAGGATTGTGACTGTATTACTTTACACACCAAAAGGGACTTTGAAAATGTAATTAACATTACTAATAAATTGACCTTAAAATAGGGAGATTATCTTGGATTCTCTAGTTGGGCCCAATTTAATCACATGAATCTTTAAGAGCAAAAAAGAAGTGAGACAGGTTGGAAGATGAGAAGGACTCAACCCACCTTTGCTAACCTGTAGATGGAAAGGGACACATGGAAAACATAAGAAGGAAATGAGCTCTTTCCAGCTAGTGACCTTGGAACAGGTCCACCAGCCCCAGATGAGAACCACAACCCAGCAGATACATTGATTATAGTATGGTAAGACTCTGAGCAGAGAATCCAACCATGCTGTGCTGAATTTTCTTACCTACAAAACTGTGACATAATAAATTCATGTTGTCTTAAGCTGCTAAATTTGTTTCAGCAGCATTGGAAAAAATAATACACTCTCTAAGAATAGAAGAATGCATTTCTTGTTTTTGTATTATATTTTAACCAACATAGAGTAATCTTGAAATGTCCACAGAACAGCTAGATGTGCAAAACTGAAGCTCATAAGAGAGAGAGAGAGAGAGAGAGCAAAGCTGAAGATAGTGACTTTAAGTCATCTGGGCAAAAGTGACGTTGACTCTACAGGAATGGATGCACTTACCAAAGCATTTGAGTAAAGATAGCAGACTAGAAGTGAAGCGACTTATGAATAAATCTCTAGGAATGTCCACAAGACAAGACAGTTATGGTAAAAGAGTACAAATGGTAAGATATTAGGATATGAACAGAAAAGTGTGTATTTTGGGTAACAAAAGTAGAGAAGATTTAGAAAGAAGAGGCGGTCAAGCCAGATGGCTTCCATTGTTTTAGTAAAGCAGGAAGCAAGGTTAGTTAAAAGTGGTGCCTATTGGGACATTGAGAAGAAAGCTGTGCAGTAGTCTTTGCAGTGAGGATGCTAGAACATTTATTAGAGACAATTAGGGGTGCCTCTTTGGCAGTGAGGCCAGAATAATTTTGTCATGAGCTAAGTGTATAATAGTACTTGCATCTTCTTCCAGGATATACAGTACTGTGTCTCGGAACCAAGAGTTTCATGTGACAGGTGATTGTGCTCCAAGCTTGGGCATTGGTACATTGTATACAGCAGAAGATCAATGAAGAAACATTAAACTTAACAAGGGCTAGAACAAAGACTAGATTTTGGAGAGCTCTTATTACAGTAAGGAGCAGCCTGAATACCTGGTTGAAGTTAGGAGAATTCAATCAATTGACATCCCAGCAAGAGGAGTGAAATGGCTTCATGGTGCTAGGTGACAAACAGCCTGACTTTCTTACTGTAGCACTTTTCTACATACATCATCATATTCAATCTTGTCAACTTTAAAATAGGAACTACTTATGCTCATTTTCCAAATACAGAAATAGAAATTCAAAAGCTTATATGGCTTATTCAAAATCACATAACGGGTCAGAAGCGTAACTTGGGTTTGAAAGCTTTGCATCTTCCTGTAAGTGAAGTGTCTGGAAGGTGCCACAGGAGGGACCAGAACCTCTGATTACAAAGCTTGTTCCCTTCCTACCTCATCCCACCACTTCTCAAAACTATGCTCTTAGTCATTTTCAAGTTCTTTAATAAGCATCTTTATATGCATTTCTCATTTTATTCTCATGGCAAAACTGTGTGGTGAAGATTTTTATTCTCATTATGCAGATAAGCAAACTGAGGCTTAGAGAATGTAAGAGATCTAACCCAGGTAACACAGTTAGTCAAAGAGAGTTCAACACTCTTATACTAGCATTAATCCTACCACCAGCATTCTTTTAAAAAATAAATTCCAAACCGACAATCTTACTCTCTTTTCCTCTCAATCGTTTTAGACTCTTTCTGTCTCAGCTTATGTACATAAAATCCCAGCATCAGCATGTCTGTTTCTCACTTTGCACCACCAGAAGCAAGATGAACGACACGGTCCTCATTAGCTTCCCACCTGAGCCCAGAAGTCTTCAGATCCAGCTACTGCTCCCTCTTAGACAGAGATCATCCTCTCCTTTGGAATGAGAAGTGGGATTTGGGTAAACACGTCCTTGCACTGTTTCAGATCATACGGAACTGATACAGTACAATGGGGATACTTTCAGAAGACTGACACTGTGTGTAAAAATGCTGACTAAGTTAACTTAGTGTGAAATGGCAGAATGCCTTGGAGAGCATAAAGCAGTTAGAAAATGAAAAGGAGAAGAAATAATAGATGCCTGAGAGGAGAAAAGAAAATGGAAGAGAGAAAAATGTGCAGGACAGGAATGAAGAGAAAACAGAAAGAAAATTCAGAGGAAAAAAATGGAAGCTTGTAATAAGGGAATAGATTCTATGAGAATAATAAAATAAACAATAATACTAATGAATAGCTTTAAATACATGCTAAAGAAAAGATGCACTCTCTTGCCTTGTCCCTCTCCCCACCTCTCTCTCCATTCTCCACTTTCACTGATCACAGGATTTGTTAGAAAAAATGCATCTAAAAACAACAAACTAAGGTTTGCTCTTTCCACCTGACCTTGAGGTATGTCTTTATTCCCAAATTTCCACAGACTGTGGATGCAACGACATAAGGAAGCATATTTACTATTTCTTTTTATTCCTTTTCCTGATCTATTCCACCCTCTCCTTTGGAAACGAGAAGAGGGGAGGAGGAGACCCATTGAAGGTTAGTGGGTATCATTAGTCACCATATTAATAAGGCCAGAAGATGCCACAGCATAGCCTGGGGGAATAAAATGCTTCAATAATGGCCAGGACAACACTGGCTATTTCTAGCTTTTGAAAAATACAGTGAATCAGAGATAACATCTAACACTCCACTGGATTTCAGTAACTTTAATTTAAGTAATAAGCAAAGAATTTCATGCATTTTTCTTTGCATCAGCAGTAAACTGCTTTCAAATCAATTCTTCTCCCAAATACACTTGAAGATAATTTGTTTCCCTGGACTTCTCAGGGCTCCTTCAAATACAGGATTTTGCATCAGCCATAGTAAGACAGTCAATTGTGGGATGGAATCTCCCTCTACTGGACATTTGGTTAGTTGCAGCAGATGTGAATTCTAGCCTACTTTTGAGTTGCTAATTCGAGACTAATGTATGATAATGGCTCATGAAGTGAGTACCAAGGATAACGCTTAATTCACACTCACACACACACATTACACACACACACACACACACACACTACACACACACACACACACACACACTACACACACACACACACACTACACACACACACACACACACACACACACACACCAGTCTTCTCTGAAAGTCTAGAATACAGTTCTACATTATGAATAATATAGCATGTATTCTCTATTTTCTTTGGGCTTGCTCACTGTAGATATATCGGAATTTTTTTTCTTATTTCTGTCACTAGACAAAAGTTTAAGAGTTGGATTTTCATATCATAGTGACCTAAGTACAAGTTACAATTCTCCACTTAATTGATTGAAAGCATGATTTTTTTCACTTATTGTTTATATTACCTTGGGTAAGTTAACTTCTCAGAACCTTGGATTCTTGATCTTGGGAAAGTAAAGAAAATAATAGCCTTTTCTAGGCTTGTTGTAAGAATTAAAAGAGAATGTATATGTCAATTACACAATTTTTTTTCTGGCACAGGAGAACATTATTCTCTAAGTAGTTAATAAATGTTAATTTCCTTTTCATTTCCTGACTTCTCCTTGTGACCAGGTTAATGGATTTAATTAGAAATACAAGGGTACTTCGAAAGCTCATGGGAATATTGAATTAAAAGATAATACAAATCTTTCCATGAACTTTTTGAAGACCCATCCTTTGTGACTCACAGTAACTAAAACAGTAAGATTTGAACTTATTTTAATTTTAACAAATTCTACCAAAATGAACAAATATCTTTCTGTTATCTTCTCTGACCAGGCAATATGCTAGGCACACAGGCTAAAAAATGACTGAGACAACATTCAGTCCGGGAACACATGGAGAAGAGAAAGGTCTGTGTCTCATCTGTGTCTTGGTTCCTACTCTAAGTTATCCCTGCTATTTCTCGTTGTAATTGCTCAATTGACGTTTATTGAAAGAATCTTCAGTCATTTGTCTTATTCTCCACCTTCTTCTTGTGAAATACAAAGTGCACGTACTTGCAGTTCAGGACAGTCTGCCATTAAGCACAGATTTGTTTTTCTGCTCCACATCCATCTTTTTCCACTCCCTTTTCTCAACTCTTTGAATACTTTTAAGAGTGCTGCTTTCCCACTTTTTACCTTTTATGCTGGGAGCTTCACATGAAAGATGAAGCAAATACCTTGCTTCATGTGATCTATATTCTCTATTGTCCATGTTTCTTCCTTTTGAATTATCTTATTCTACAACAAAGACCATTCACTGTATACAAACACAGAGAACTAAATATGTGAGACTCACTCAAACCTAGAAAACACAGTTGATTCTCTTAAACTGCCTTGAACAAATAGCAACAAAAACAACTAAATCCATGAGGAAGAAACCAGAAATCTCTGGATGAGTGTGTTGTCACCTGGACTCAGGAGTTTGTAACGTCTGCAGTAATCAAAAGCATGGCATAAAAGCCTGATGCTCATTTCATTCCTGGTAGCTTTAAGTTATAGTATAAACTGCCCCTTAAAATGCACTCTCTATCAATATGCTGTAAAAACAAAACAAAACAGCCACAAAATCTAAATAGAATGCAGACTCTGTCATACATCAGAAGAATAACTTTATCCACAAAGGACTTTACCAAACCAAATAGACTTTTCTTTTCCTTCTTAGAGATTCAAACATGATAATCTACACCATAGCTCTCCAGTAGGAGGCAAAGTATGTAATAGCCATTAATTTAAAAAATCTCAGAGCCATTTTTACAATACAGTTCATCTCACTTGAATTGAATTTTCTCCCTTGCTAACTTTAATCTCTCTAGAAAGTCCATCTTAAATGCTGTCTTGCAGATTGGACTGCAAACTTCATGAAGGCAGGGATGGTATTAGATTTGACCCCTAAGGCATCCCTAGTATTTATTGTTATGCCTAACACTGCAGACACAGATCTGTATTTGTTGAATTCAGCTGAATTAAACTGAGCATCTTTCCTTAAAATATTTTTAATACAAAATATAATTATGTAGTTATGTTAATAGCAAGTGTCTGAAATAAATCAGTGGAAGCCCCTAGAGCTTCAAGATAATTTGAATCAATAAAAGTTACTAAGGTTTGATTTAAAAATGATGGTGGCGGGGGGTAGGGGTGAAATCCACTATTGTAATGATTTTCTGCCATTCTCCCCCTAATGTCTTTCTCTCTCCTTGCAGCTCTTTGAGTTTTTATACTTGTTTCTCTTAGTAACATGTAGTAACTAAAAGAGAACAATTGAGTCAGACATCCTCTGCCACAGTTAGAATTCCAGTGCAGACACGCTTTATATATGGATCCCGATAAAGAGGGAAACAATTCAAGCCCACAGTCACTCTTAATATCCATCTAAGTCTTCACCTTGCTGCACTTCTATAGATTGACTATGTGTCTGTTCTGATGTATCTACCTAGTAACCTTGCTTGGCTGGAAACTATTACATTTTCTGGCATCTCAGAACTACACAGATGTCACAAAGTATATTTTCTTTTTCCTCCTCACCCAAACAAGAATAAGATTTGGGACCAGGAGAACAAGGGAAGGGGCCAGGCACCCCTACAAGAATATCTGCCATAAGAAATTGTGAACAAATTCAGAGATCTGGGCAGGATGGGGGACATTGATGACATAGCAAAGTCAGGAGCCTAAAGTTAGTCTAATAGCCATGCTGAAACCCAAGTTTAGTACTAACTAGTCAGGGTGTAATGGCATCCTCATGGTAATGAATTTGGAAATATCTGTTCTTAGGCCAGTGAGCAAATGCTGGAGTACAGAGAACAGAATTAAGAGAATAGCATCTCACATTCATTTTTAGCAAACTGATATTTTATTTGTCTTTCCATTGATATGCTACTTTTTCTTCTGTGGGTTTCTACCCTCCCCCTTGATATGATTTCTTTATTTCATGTTTGTCTTTCTCCTCTCTCTCTCTCTCTCTTGGGTGGAGGTGAGGGTGGTATCTGTGTCCATGTCTGTGTCTGTGTGTGCCTGTGTTTTGTGGGGGAGAAATTTGTTTTTGATTTCCGCAGTATATTCTCTATCATGTAGAAGATCCAAATGCACGTGAGAGGCACCATTATTGGTTGGTCCGTTAACTATAAAAAAATCCACCAGACTCATAGCTGAATATTATGAAAAAAAGAAGGAAAATGGTAGATTTGCACTGAAGAGAAAAACGTACTCCCTTTGTTCCCTATGAAAGCCATAGTTACTTACCCCTCAGAATTGCACACTTTTTCTAGCCCTCTGCCTGCCATGAAATCTTCAATTGCCCAGACAGTCTGAGCATTGAAACTCATGCAGCATGTCATATAAACCAACTGGAAATATGAATCTGGAGCCCAGAAGAGAGCTGAAGAGGAAAATGCACCATCTTGGCCTATAGAGGGTCCATAAAACCAGAGGAATGGGTGAGATGGCCTGATAAAACAACATAATATGAAAGGAAAGAGAACCCTGAATTGAGGCCTGAAGAACTCCAATATTTAAAAGTTGAAAAACAAAAAAGAAACCAGCAAAAGAAACTGAAGAGAAGACAGAAAGAGGATAATAAAATCATGAAAAGGTTGTGTTGTGGAAAATAGTAAGTAAAATATCGCAATAAGAAAGGTAAAAGCATCTGTGCTGAAGGCTGCTTAAAGGTAAAATAAAATGAGGATCAAAAGTGTTTGATCATTTGGCAACATGTTGGTCACTGGTGAATTTGGCAAGAAGCATGTCAATGGAATGGTGCTAGGTAAAAGCCAGGTGGAGAGAGATGAGTAATGGAAAAGAGAAAATATTTCATAATTCAAGTTAATAATAGTAAAAAAGAGCATTTTAATGATGCATGAGAAGTGAGAGAGTTGGGGAAAGCATTGGCAAAAAAGGCAAAAAAGAGGTAGGACTATGGCTTGAGTGCACGGCAGTATCGAGAGTGTGTGTTTGCTTGCCATGTTAGTTTTTTTTTAAAATGCTGATGACGAGGATACAGTAAACAGAGAATAAATGAAGATGTAAGCAATCGTGCTTGTGTCTATGTGTGTAATAACTGATGGAACTATCTCTCTCATAAAGAGGAGGGGGTTATGATTCAGAAAATGTGGAGAGATGCCCCTTTGGTAAGAGAAGAGATGCTTCCTCTATAGTAACTAGAGGGGAGAGAAATCATACAATTGCAGGTGAAGGCAGATTTGTAGACTGGGTCATGGAAAGGCAGACAAAGAGAGCTGTCCCATTTTGCTAGCTTGGATTTTCCTTATGGAGAAAGCTGTTTGCTAGAGCACTATATTTTCCCATGAAAGCATATGCCAATACCTTCAATATATGTTTCAGTGCCCTATGAATAAGCAAAATAAATCTATTGGAAATTTTATGTGACTGGGATGTATGTAATCTCAGATTTTTGGTTTTAGCTTGTTATCAAAAGATGTATCATCAGAAAGGGAGGTATTATAAATGCAAGGAACTGCTTAGCAGCTACACTGTAAGAAAGTTTTCTGGCTTTTTCAGAATATTTATTTTTGAGCTGAGTTTTCACAGCACTATGTCAGAGGCCCTTTTGGTGGTATTCTCAAATGCTATTCTAGTAGGTGCCAATTAACTACACTGCCCCTTGGTTTAAGCAAAATAATAGCACACTGTGTGTGCTAATGTGCATGTATTTGTGTTTTAAAGATGTGCTGATATGCCAGCAAACCAAATTTTAGTGCCTGGAAAATGTAATCATAACATAATAATGTCTGTTCATAAGTATATTAATGGATGGACAAATACCTATTTTTTCAGGTTTATTCAATTTTTTTAAACCTGTGATTATCATCAATTTACTTGAAAAGAACAGTCATATAGATCAACAGACAGACAGACAGACAGACAGAACACATAAGCTTGGAGTAAACACTTTTTCTAAACCATTTTCATAAAAATGACCAATGTACTGAAAGGTGCTCTTTCACATCCGATCTACAACATCCAAGCAAACAAGACAGAGGAGGGAGTAGAAGCCCCTTTCTGTGCACTAGAGATTTATAGATAATAACAACATTTTCATGTTGCTGATGAAGGACAATTGCTGGCCCAAAGAATGAAAAAGAAGGATTTTTTTTTTGTTTCAAAAATATCTATTGAAAGAAAGATGCCTTGGACTGTGAGTTAGTATGTCACTCTCAAGAAAGGCTGTCCTGTATACTACCCAGGATGCACTGCAGCTGGTCTGTCTTTATTGAGCAAATATGGAAACAGGTGACTGGCCAAAAAGTTAGCGGACAGGAGAAATATTTTCAGGAAATAAAGTAGTAGGTCAGAACTTCAGATCAGTTCTGAGACAAACAGTATCAACGTTTATATCTATAGACAAGTAGATTCAGATCCTAGACACTGTCATTTTTAGATGATGAAAATGAGCTTAATAAATTATCTGCAAAAATGCAATTAAGAGATTTTTCATAACATTTATACTGGAAACAAAGTAGAATTTGCATGTGCACTGACAAAAGAATGGATAAGTAGATTGTGGAATATCTACCCAATGGAATATTATGCATTGATGAAGCATAAACAAATATAATGCTGAGTGAAAAGAGAAAGTCTCAGAGAACTACCTATATTTAATACTGATTTATAAAGCTTAGACAGAAGTAATACAAAGTAACTTATTATTCTTATATATATATAAAACATAACTATTTTATTAAAAAGCAAGTGAATAGTAAATAAAAAATTCAGAATAATGGTTACCTCTAAATAGAGAAGAGAGGATGAGATAGGAAAGGAGCATATAGTAGATACAAACTTGTGCAATATCCCAGTCCTGAGGCTGGATATTCACTATAAAATTTTGCTTTTAAATATATATGATGCACACACACACTATATGTGTATGTAAACATGTTTTATTATTTAAACAAAAATAAAGTGAAATAAAACTAAAGTCTCAGCATTAAGAGGTGTTACTTTCACAAAATATGAAAACAAGTTATATTTAAAACAGTATAGTCACAATTCTCAACAACTGTGGATTTATTGTATAGGAAGCAATCAATAAGCACATAACATCTATAAGGTGGTATTGATGCCCCATCGTGTATTTTGTTATCACTGAGTTGGCTTTTTTTCTTAAATTTCTGCAGTATGCCATATACAACACATAGTACTACTACTGATACCAAAGAAATGAACATTACATTGATTTTTCTAATTAAGGATCAGACAATGTAGACTTTGAGACAGAATGTTCCTATCAATTTCTATTATAAGCCATTGGATGCAGGAATATTTCATACTTCAGATTAAGCCATAATAGTGTTTTGAGACTGTTAACTTTCTTTATTGTTTAATAAAACACACAGAATTTTGGTTCCTCACATGTGAAAAGTTACAGACATGTAGACTACATCCCAATAATCTAAATTAAAAGTTAAGATAAACCAGACTCTGTTACTATGTAGTGTCTCAGAAATTCCAGCAACTGCTAATTATTCCAAGGGATGCTGACTAAATACGCATTTTTTAATGCTGCCTCATCTCCACCACCCAAAGACTCTGTCTCTAACATTTTATGAATTGCTGCTCAAATTCTTCTGGAATAGTCGTGATAATTACCACTGCTTCTGTAGAGTTACAAATCTACTACATCGATTTCAGGCAAAAGGTACATGTCTCAAAGATCATTTCTCTTCTATGTAAAGCCCTGATACGATTATAAAAGAAGACTGGATTTCCTATGTGGGGAGTTAGGCACCCAGGAACCTACCTCAACTCTTTCAGGCTTTTAAAAAGTGCAATATCTCTGTTAAAAATATGGGGGATCTCATCCCCTTGAGAATATATTTATCTCATTAGAAATACCCATACCCACATGTACCAAATATGTTTCACTTTTGAGGGCTTATGTATTCCTGAAGCTCATTCTCAGACTAAAGATCTGTGGACTTATATTTTTGTGGATTTTATGCTGTGCCCACATTTTCTTTGAATCAACATGAATAATGAGGGTGAGATTTAGACTGAGTGTTTGTCATCACTTGTTTGAATTACCACAGCCATCTTCTATCTGGTTTCTCTGCCTGTAGTCCCATCAACCTCTGTCCTCTACACTACTACAGTAACGATGTCACTAAAACAAAGATGTAATCATTTAACACACCTACCCACTACTCCTTCCTGGAAAAATTTCAAAAGCTCCTTATCAATGTTAAGAAAAAAATTCCTTTGCAAAGCATCTAACACCCTTGATGATCTAGCCCCCTCCTACATTCTGAGCCTCATCTTTTACTATGCCCTCCAGACTCTATCCTATGCATTTTTCCATGCAATCTCATACTCTGAGCCTCCACATGTTTGTTTCCTCTATCTGGAATATCATCCCATGACTTTATTCTCACTTGAATAATTATTATTTGTCCACTTTTTCTAAGACCCAGAGTGGGTTTCATCTGTTTCGGGAAGCCTTATTTAGTCCTCCCACGGTAGAAAAAACAGTGCTTGCATGGAATAACTGAATGTAAAAATTAGCTGTCAGGAGCAATGTAGTTTAGAGGAAGAAGAACTGAACTGGTTGTCTGAAGATTTTTTCTGGTTTAGAATCTGTTGCTAATTCAGATGAGAATGTAATTCCCTTGAGAGTGTAATTTTCTTTCTGAGTTTTCCTTTCCTTTATGAACATATGAGATAGTTGGATTAAATGCTCTCAAAGATCCCTTTCGCTCTGAATTTCAATTTGTATAAAGCTTTGTGCTTAGTTTCTCCTCCTATCCAGGATGCACATTTTTAGTGTGTTCTATGATCAGAAGAGAGAAAAAGGGAGAAGAAAGGATGGATGTATATGTACTCAACCTGAAGATACCCAGTAATGTCTGCTGGTGACAGTGATGATAAACTTTCTTTTCAATTACTTTCTCTTTCTGTGATGCACAAATAAAAATAAATTTTATTACACTGTTTTGGTCATTTTATAAGTTAGAAGGAAGTAAACAGAGGAGGGAAATCTTGCTTACCAGCTTGCATTCCTCAATTCCTTTTTTAAACAACTATTCAGATTCTAAAATGGTATTTCTGACAGCAAATGGACTATAAAAAGCATATTCCTACCATAAAGCTTAAGAATGAGGACAAAGACCTTGTCTGTTTTGTTATCTGCCGTTTCTCCTGTTCCAGACACCTACCGATTGCTCAGTGAATACTTATTGAAAGAATTATCTCTGCCGTTCTATTCAAATGTATCAAGGAGATCACAGTTCAGTGGGATAAATAATGCAAAAGAATTTATTTAATTTGATCTTCAATATTTCAAAATCTATGTTTGAAAGTGGGATGAATGGAGAGTTGATAAAGAAAGAATTTATTATGCATTACTTATTTGCTCTTAATGAGTTTCAGAATGCAAGTTTTAAAACAATCAAGGAAAAAAATTCAATCATTATTTTTAGAAGTACCTATTTACTTATAAGTGATCAGTATGTTGATTACATTTGATTTTAAATATTCACTGAGACAATCATCATAAAGAATTGCCTTATAACAATCTTTAAAACCTGTTTTTGCATAAGATACTAGTATATTTTTCTTTTAGCAAAGTATCTAGTTGAAACTCTTGATTTGTGTAAAAGATAAATTAAAGTATGGGTGTTTGTTTAGAAGCCCATTTTTTCCTAAAAATATATTTTTTCAGCTTACCAACCGAAATAGCTATTTCAGATGTACAAGAGAGATCTTGATAGAATATAAGGATGACTGAGTCACTGTCTCTAGCCTCAAACAGCATACAATCTAGTAAAATAAATGGGAGATATGTTCAAGACTAAAATGTACCATATGTATGGCATGGCAAACAACTCTTTGAGATTAGAAGGCTAGATGAGGGGAGCATGGGATCTCTTTCCTGGAATAGTATTAAAAGAAATTATCACAAAAGAAGTGCAATGTAGCTTGTACTTATAAAATAGATACAGTTGTAATAAGTGAAAGGGAAGAGAAAGGCCTTTCTGGTAGTGAGAACTGCATGGGAAAGCATAGAACCTGGCTGGCACAGAGCATGCATGAGGAACAAACTCACATACTCAGTGGAATCACAGAGTAGGAGCTTTAGCAACAAAGGCCAGAGCCAGATCCTAAAACATGCTGAAAGCCAGATTAAGTCTATTGACTTGCATTTAGTTCTCAGTGAGCATCCAGTGAGAACAGACAATAGAATGGAGAGACCAGAGCAGGAAATTGAGTTAATATGCAGTTATGTAAGTCAGTTAAGAATCAGGACAGAATTATGGTGATGGTAGTGTGAATGGAAGAATGATAATGGCAGAAAATCTGAAAAAGAATCAGTGTAGTTTAGAGATATGTTTGGAAAAGGATGCAAGAGAGAAAGAGTAGTGAAAAATGAACCCAAGTTACTGAGAAAATGATGCTGTTCCAGAGAGTAAAGACAAGATAGGAGAAGTGGATTAACTATGAAGATGATAAAGCTATTTTGTTTTCATTTTTAAAAGTATTTTTTGTTAAAATACTGATTTCAGGTAACAGAGGGCAATCAAAAAATATGGCTAGCTGGAGTCAAGTTTGAGTCTAGAGCTCAGGAATGAGGTCTGAGCTGATTACTTTGATTCTTTGAAGATTTCTGACAATGTGCTTGTCATCACAGCCTCAGGACCAATTATGCAATGCAACATAAGCATTTGTCTTTCTAGAGAAACATCTCTAACTGGTGACCTAGCCACACTTACATGTACCACTGCATTTCTCCCTTTGGTCACCAGAGCTTTGCCTAAGTTACTTGAAAGCACTGTAAGCACAAATTAATGCATAATAACTCAGCACTTTGAATTAAGGTAAAAGTGCAATATTGGAAAAGTAAAATTGTGAATGATTTTACCTTTTTTTTTTTCATAATTGATAGATTACTCGATGTGAGTAACTGGGACTCTAAATGTTTGGCTGCTTTTAATGGCAGTCTAGTTACACCCAGTTAGACCACAAATAAAGTGCCCATGGTTCCTTTTTTCAAAGCATCCTGTAGTCACAGGCAGAGACCTGGTTATTGCCTCTGCTATTTCACCTTCCAAGCTCTCTTGGAAGTAATGCTGCTCTTCTCCTCAGTGGAAGGGGTCGACTTGGTTTCCTGTGGTCTCTCAGAGTGCAGAGACTGCCCCTACCCTCCTTATTCATCATTAGTGTGCTCAGTAACCTTTCTGAGTAGTGAAAAATGATTTCCTTTCTTTCTATTGAGTCTGAGGATGTCAGAACAAGACATCAAAATGCTTATTACCATCTTTGGATTTAGAAAGTACTAAATCAGTTTAATGCTGATCTTCTCCTAAAAAAGCAGACAGGTGAATTAGAGAGACAAATGAAAAATAGGTATGAGTCATTCACTTATTCTTTCCAAAGATTTTTATCGCGAGCTTGCAATATGCCTATTAAGAACTTAACCTTTGTTGACTCCATTTAGCTAGCAGTCTGGAAAATGCCAGTGATAAGTAGTGTTCCTTGTGGGGCTCCGCATGTATTCTTTTTCTCTTCCTTGATAATTCCAGAAATACCATGGAAAGGGTAATATTATCTACAGTAATGAGTGTGCCTTGGGAAATTGCTAAACTTTAGAATTCACAAGAATGCACATCTTTATATCTCAAAATAGATTCTCTTGTTTGCTATGCTCAAGCTCAGGGAATCCCCAAATGCAACCACTTCTGTGGCCACCTGAGGGCGAGATTGCCCTGCTTTTGCACATACTTGTACATACATCCCACTTAATGACTTTGGAAAAGAGGAACAACCAAGTCACCTGCAGAGAGGGTGTGCTCGCCTAAGGAGGCAGGGGAGAGTGGGCAGGCAAATCTAAACCTGCAACACAGAGAACCCCCCAAGTTTTATGAGTTATGAAAAAAAATGACATTTCATGTATAAATCTCAAGAGCTGTTGTGTGATGAAGTATATTAGATTTATAGAACAAACAGGTGACTTCTTGATTTTGTTAATGTGTGTGGGTGGGTTTAATGTGTCTTTTTTTTTTTGTAATTTTTAATACCCAGTTATCTTCCCCAATTCCATGTCAATTAAAAAAAATAAATAAAAGGCTTACTTTGAGTTTCTTAGCCTGTTAGTACATTGATAGGGACTGTAGAGATTTTGTGATTAATTTTTCACTGTAGTTTAGGTACAAAATCATGTGAAAGGAAAATTATAGTTTTCTGGGAGTACATATTTTTTCTCACTTTGAATGTATACCCTGACCATTCATAATTCAAACTAGCAACTTTCAGATGTTACTAAATAACTTTGAATGTCAGATACCTAAAATATTTATTTTCTGGACTCCTTTCCTATAGGAGAGTCAAAGGTCATTTGCAGGATGTCAGTATTTACCTAGCATACCTATGCTTTTTCCCACTCTCAGATTCAACTCCAGACTGCACTCTGGAGGATCTTGGGCTTCATAAAAATCACCTCTGCTACTGAAAAGTATGCATTTCTGCAGAGTGCTGCATCTTCTTCATTTTATTCTTTTTGAAAGTCTATGGTATATCCATTGAGTCATTAGTGTACATATGGCCAGATCATAATCTTTCTCACAAGACATTTATCTGCTAAATCTACTTTGTAAATCTCCAGATAAGTCCTTTCACTAAGGTAGACATGGATCCTAGGACCCTCTCTTAACTGAGGAATGCAACATGACACAAGAAAGTTCCACAAGTCTCAAAGTCCAGGCAGGCGAAAGGCCCATAAAGAGACCAATTTATTAAAATCATAGACCAGAAGTGAGATTATAGACAATTTGACATCTACTCTATTGCCACACAAGTCTTGTTATAGCACAGATTAATTCATTTCACTTTTCTCTCCATTATATAGACTAAAACCCATCTTCCTTGGCTTGATAGGGACAACCTTCCTTGAACTGATCCCAGCCAGCTCTTCCAACCTTCCTCCTGCTGCCCCTTAAACTCCAGTCAAAATGAACCAAGGGGGTTCCACACATACATTCACATTCCTCTACCCTGACCCTTAGGCAGGTCTCTCTCTAGAATTCAACTGGAATGAAGGGTGACCAAGTTTAGTAACAGCAGAACCTTTCCCCATCTCCACATGTCTGTAGGTGCCCTTGCTGACCCAACCTAAATATGACTTCTCCTGTAAAGGCTCCCACAATGTTCTTTTTAAACAGTCCATACCCTTTCTCAACATGCATAGCATCTAGCCTCTCTTATGACACTTAATTCTTTCTACCTCAAAATTTAGTTCTTTGTCACACATTTCTACCCTCCACAAACTGATCAACAATAGCATCCATATGTGATACATCTTTTTTATCCTATAAAATACTTAGTATAATGCCCAGCACACATACGCATTCAATAAATGTTTACTGAAAGAATTAACAAATGAATGAATTAATTCACAGTTTCTACTAAATCAAAATTCTTTTCTTTTTTTCTTTTTTCTTCTTCTTCTTTTTTTGTTGTTGTTGTTGTGACTGGTAAGGGGATCGCAACCCTTGGCTTGGTGCCCCCCACACCGCGCTCAGCCAGTGAGCGCACCGGCCATCCCTATATAGGATCCGAACCCGCGGCCTCGGTGCTCCCAGCGCCGCTGCGCTCCCAGTGCCGCACTCACCTGAGTGAGCCACGGGGTCGGCCCCAAAATTATTTTCTAGAGAGGTATCTAATACACCTAATGTATTCAAGAATTCTCTTTTATACAGAATTAACTATAAGTCAACCTTCTAAGGTCAGAAGTTAGTACTTTTTTTGAAAAGCTGTTGCTTAGTCCAATGGGTAATTGTTTGTGTGGCTTCTTTGGAAGGAGAAGGTACAAAACATGGTAAAAAGCCTAAGTACCTTCTCTAGAAACCCTCAACCTTCTTGAAAAAATTATGGAGAACTTTTATGAAATACTGCTAGGTGCCCAAAAATGCTAACAGTACTGCAGTCTCCAACCATGGAAATACTAATAGTTAACTACTTGAAATTGCCTTTCTCCAGGCCCTGTGCTTGATTTTGATGGATTCCAGTGCATGGAATTCCTGGATTTCTAGTGAAGTACAGAGATAGAACTCCAAGGAAGAAAACTAAGCCTCTATAAAATTAACCATATATATACTTTACACTATTTTATATACATATATGACACTAGTATTATATCACACCCTATATATTTATATTAAATATTTATAATGAAGATAAGTTTCATCTTTGCAGTAGGATCTGCAAGTGAAAACACTCCAATTTTACAATGAGAAAAATGTAAAAGGCAAATTTTAGTTTTGCAATAGAGTTGAGAAATTTTAAAAAAATAATATTTTTTTTCAAGTATGCTTTAGTAATTTACAAGAGGAATTGAATAGGTATTTATTCTCACCATTTTTTATTAGTCAAAAATATAGCTTTTTGAGATTCTGTACAAACTCCTAAACAGATAAATATCTAAGCACCTTAAATGCAAATAACTTGTTTTGTCCATTCAATAGCTGTTTGGACACTATGATGGATAAGGCAGATATGCAAGATATGGCCACAGCCCTCCTTATGTAGATGAAAAGACAATTTTAAACGGAAACAAATGAATTCAGATTTACTTGAGTATATAATTAAAAATTAAATAAATGTGTATTTGAAAGAGGGAGATCCAGTGATGAAATTAAAATTTTTTTAAAATATAGATTGGATTTTACTTGAGTCAAAATGGATCAGAGTAGGTAAAGGTAGGTTAAAAATAGGATATTTATGAAATAAGGTCAACTAAAGAAAAATCGGGTAGAAAATAGCATAATTATTGGATTGTAGGGAAACTGGCATACAGTTAACATTTATCGAGCATTTACAATGGACTAGGCATTGTACAAAGCATCTGCATAAACAGGTTGTATTAGGGAGAGTGCTTCTTAAAGTATGGTCCCTGGGCCAGCTTAGAAACTTGCTGCAAATGCAAATTCTTGGATCTCACTTCATATTTACTGAATCAGCAATTCTGGGGTTGAGACCCAGGAATCTGTATTTTAACAAGACTACCAGATAATTGTGATGCTCCCTAAGGTTTGAGAACTGCTATATTAGAGGGAAGGAGGAAAAAACCCTGACCAGGTGGTGCAAGACCTAGAATTCCAAGTGGTAGAATTGCATTAGATGCATTAGAAAGAGAAAGTCATAGGCAAATTTTAATAAGACCGGTGGTATCAAGAAAATGATGTTTGTTTAGTTTTGGTCACTCAGAAGAAATATTAACAGAGGCTAAATGTCTGAAAAGAATTATTATGTTGATGTCTGAAATCTTTATAAAAGTTTCCTTAAGCCATACAGCTCTGAAAAACAGGGGAAAAGGTATAATGAAACAACTCTGTCTTTTGAAAAAAATGTCACTCTTAAAGAAGCTTCAATAAGATACATATAGAAATTTTCCTCTCTGACTGTGTTCTCTTTGCCTTTTCTAGAGCCTAATTTTCAGCAAAGTGAAATATCCTACACAGTCCTAAAAATATTGGGTAGAACTTTTGGCTTATCAAGTATGCTTGATTTTTTTTTTTATATTAACTTGAGCTACTAATATGAGGTGAAAGAAGTTAATTTATACTTTCTGGATTTTACATGATTTTATTTAAAAATTAGATGAGAATAAAAACAAAAATTTAACAGCTATTACAGATAGAATTCCCCTTTTTATTGTATGTTACATATAATATGTATATAGCTTACAAAGGCTTATAAAGTATTCTGCACTTTAAAATGCTCTGAAGAAGGATGAGGCTTTAAACTCAGCTCAGGTGCCAGGAGTACTGGGGCTTGGAAGGGTACCTCTCTAAAGAGCTGCAAATGTTGTGGTGGTTATTAGTTATTTCAGGTAGAAGGAAAAGCAGGATTTAAGATAGCAATAGGCAAAGTCTAAAATGCAATGTCAAGCAAGATTTTAGACAGTTAAGTAATAAACAAGAAATTTTAAAACTAAAAGCTGAATGTTACAAGAAGTGACTGTTCCACCAGATGCCCAGACATCAATGTAGGTAAACAAGAAACATAAAAACAAAACAACAACAGCAAGAAAACAACAGAACATGACACCCCCAAAGGAATACAATAATTCTCTGGTACCAGACCCCAAAGTAAAGGAAACCTATGAAATTACTTAAAAGAAATTCCATATTATAATCTTAAGGAAATTCAATGAGATGTAAGCAAATACAGATAGTCAATACACCAAAATGAGAAAAACAATTTAGGATCTGAACGAGAAATTCACAAAAGAGAGAGATATGATAAAAAGAAACAAGCAGAAATCTTGGAACTGAAGAATTCATTCAACAAAATAAAGAAATACAACAGGGAGCTTAGGCAACAGGCTAGATCAAACAGAAGAAAAATTTTCTGAATTGGAGACAGTCTTTTCAAAATAAGCCAGTTGGACAAAAGAAAGAAGGAAAATAATTTTAAAAAATGAAGTGACAACTTTAAGTGTATAAAATTTGTATAATGAGTGTTTGGGAATGAGAAAAAATGGAAAACTCATCAAAAACCTATTTAATGAAATAATAGTTAAAAACCTCCCAAGTATTGGGGGAGATATGAACTTCCAGTTCCAAGTTGCTCAAAGATCCTCAAACAGATTTCACCTCAAAAGGTCCTATCTCAGACACATTGTAATTGAATTGCCCAAAGTCAAAGACAAAGAGAATTCTAAAAACAACAAGAAAAAGTATTACATCACCTATAAGGGAATCCCCATCAGACTAACAGTAAATTTCCCAGCAGAAACTTTACATAACAGGAGAGAATGGGGTGATATATTCAAAACGCTGAAAGAAAAAAACTGTCATCCAAGAGTAATCTACCCAGAAAAGCTATACTTCAGAAATGAAGGAGAAATAGTGACTTTCTCAAACAAAAACTGAAAACTCACCACCACAAGACCAGCACTACAAGAAATCCTTAAGGGAGTCCTACATCTGGAAACAAAAGAATGATAGCTACCATCATGATAACATGCAAAAGAATAAAACTCACCTGTAGAGCTGACATGCAAATGAGAAAGAGAAATTATACCTTATTGGTCCAAATAACCAGCAAGCAGCAAAGACAAACAAGAAAAGAGAGAGAAAAGAAGAAAAGATATATATAACACCCATAAGAAATTAATGAAATGTAAGGTGTAAAGTAACACCTTTCAATCACAACCTTGAATGTAAATGAATTAAACCCCATTTAAAAGATAGACTGTGCAGTGTGTGTGTGTACTGCCATTTGCAACAACATGGATGGACCTAGAGAGAATTATATTAAGTCAAACAAGTCAGGTACAGAAAGAGAAATATCACATGTTCTCACTTGTTTGTCGGAGCTAAAAATAAATAAATAAATACACAAATAACCTGGGCGCGGGGAGGGAAGAAGACACAACAATTACAATTCCTTGAAGTTGATATGATGAGCGAACAGAAAGGATGTTGTTGGGATGGAGGGGGGAGCAGGAGGAGGGAGGGAGGTTTCGGTAATGGGCCACAATAATCAACCACATTGTATATTGACAAAATAAAATTTAACTAACTAACTAAATAAATAAATAAATAGACTAACTAAATGGATTAAAAAACTAGATGCAACTGTATGCTGCCTATAAGAAACTCACTTATCTGTAAAGACACACATAGACTAATAATGAAGGGATGGAAAAAGGTATTCCATGCAAATTGAAACCAAAAATGAGCAGGAGTAGCAATACTTATATAAGATAAAATAGACTGTATAGCAAATAGTATAGCCAGAAAGTAGCAAAAGAGACAAATAAAGGTATATATAATGATAAAGGGATCAATTCAGTGAGAAGATATAACAATTGTAAATATATATGCACCCAACATCAAAGCATCCAGACATATAAAGCAAATATTTTTGGATCTAAAGGGAGAGAAAGACCCCAGTAAGATAATAGTTGGAGATTTCAACACTTCTCTCTAAGCATTGGACAGATCATCTACACAGTCAGCAAAGAAACAAACTTTTAATTTAAACTACACTATAGACCAAATGGATTTGACAGACAGTTACAGAACATTTTATATAACAACTACAGAATATATATTCTTCTAATCAGCACATGGATCATTCTCTAGGATAGACAACATGTTAGGCCACAAATCAAGTATCAAAAAATTTAAAAAAATTAAAATCAGATCAAGTATTTTTTCAGACAACAGCTAAATAAAATTAGAAACCAATAACAAGCAGAACTTTGGAAACTGAACAAAATCATGGAAATTAAACAACATGCTACTGAACAACCAATGGGTCAAAGAAGAAATTAAGCAGGAAATGAAAAATTTTTTTGAAAGAAATGAAAATAGAGGCATATCAGGCCAAAATTTATGGGATATTGCAAAAGCAGTACTAAGAGGAAAATTTATTGCAATAAATGTTCACAGCAATAAGTAGAAAGATTTCAAATAAACAACCTAATGTTTCATCTCAAGGAACTAGAAAAGTAAGAGCAAAATAACCCCCAAATTTATAGGTGAAAAGAAAGAAATGTTAAAGATTAGAGCAGAACAAAATGAAATGGAGAAATAAAATGATACAAAAGATTGACAAAAGAAAAAGTTGGTGTTTTTAGAAGATAAACAAAATTGACTAACCATTAGCTAGACTAAGAAAAAAAAAAAAAAGAGAAGATCCAAATAACAAAAATCAGAAATGAAAAAAGAGACATTATAACTGATACCACAGAAATACAATGCGTCATTAGAGATTATTATGAACAAGTATATGCCAACAAATTTGAAACTCTGGAGGAAATGGATAAATTTCTGGACACATAAAACCTACCAGCACTGAAGCAAGAAGGAATAGAAAACCTGAAAAGAACAATAACAAATAATGAGATTGAATCAGTTTTCAACAGTCTCCCAACAAAAGAAGCCTAGGACCAGATGGCTGTACTGCTGAATTCTACCAAACTTTTACATAAAAATTAATTACTAACTCTTTTCAAACTACTCCAGCAAATCAAAGCACAGGGTATTCCCCCAAATTCATTCCACGTGGGCAGCATCACCCTGATACCAAAATCAGGCAAAGACACAACTAAAGAAGAAAACTATAGTTCAATATCCTTGATAAATATAGATACAAAAATTCTCAACAAAATACTGGCAAACAAAATCCAACAGCACTTCAAAAAGATTTCACACCATGATCAAGCAGGGTTCATCCCTGGGATGCAAGGATAGTTCAACATACATAAATCAATAAATGTAATATACCACATCAATAAAATGAAGGGCAAAAACCATATGATCATCTCAACAGATGCAGAAAAAGCATGTGATAAAATTCACCATCTTTTCACAATAAAAACTCTCAAATTATGTATAGAAGGAAAGTATCTCCACAAAATAAAGGCCATATAACATCAAAGCTAACATCATCTGGAATGTGTAAAAGTTGAAACTTTTATTTTAAAAACAGAGATATGACAAGGATGCCCACTCTCACCACCACTACATATCATAGAACTTGAAGTTCTAGACAGAGGAATTAGGCAAAAGAAAAAAGTAAACAGCATCAATACTGGAAGAGAGGAAATCAAATTGTCCCTGTTTTCAGATAACATGATCTTATACATAGAAAAATGTAAAGACTCCACAAGAAAACTCTTAGAACAGATAAGCAAATTCAGTAAAGTTGCAGGACAGAATATCAATAAACAAAAATCAATAGCATTTCTATAGATGAAGAACAAACTAGCAGAAAAAAAATTAAAGCAATCTCATTTACAATAGGTAACATAAAATAAAAATTGGAATATTTTTAACTGAGGAGGCAAAAGATCTCTACAATAAAATCTACAAAACACTAATGAGAGAAATTAAAGAGGACACAAAAACCTAAAAGACATTCCATGTTTACGGGTTAGAAGAATCAATATTGTCAAAAATGACCATACTATACAAAGTGATCTACAGATTCAATGCAATTCCTATCGAAATATCAATGACATTCTTCATGGAAAAAAAAAAGCCAATCCTAACATCGATATGGAGCCACGGAAGACCCCAAATAGCAAAAGAAATCCTGAGGAAAAAGAATGAAGCTGGAGGCATTACACTACCTGAACTCAAAATATACTACAAAGCTATAATAATCAAAACATCATGATACTGGCATAAAAACAGACACATGGACCAATGGAACAGAATAAAGAACCCAGAAATCAACCCATGTACTTAGAGCCAACTGATCTTCAGCAAAGGCACCAAGAGCATCCACTGGGGAAAGAACAGCCTCTTCAGTAAATTGCACTGGGAAAACTGGACATCCATGTGTAGAAGACTGAAACAAGAGCCATACATCTTGTCATATACCAAAATCTACTCAAAATATATCAAAGACTTAAATATAAGACCTGAAACTATAAAACTTCAAGAAGAAAACACAGGGGAAACGGTTCAGGACATAGGACTGAGCAAAGATTTTATGAATAAGACTTCAAAAGCCCAGGCAGTAAAAGAAAAAAATAATTTAATAAACAAATGAGATTATATCAAACTAAAAAGCTTCTGCACAGCAAAGGAAACAATCAATAGAGTGAAAAGACAACCTGCAGAATGAGAGATAATATTTGCAAACTATGCACCTGACAAGAGATTAATATCCAGAGTATACAAGGAATTCAAACAACTCAATAGTAGAAAACAAATAATTTGGTTTAAAAATAGGCAAAGGAATGAATAGACATTTCTTGCAAGAAGATGCACAAATGACCAACATGTATATGAAAAAATGATCAACATCACTAAGCACCAGGGAAATGCAAATCAAAACCACATTGGGAAATTATCTCACCCCAGTTGGATTGGCTATTATCAAAAAGACAGAAAATAGCAAATGCTATTGAGGATGCCAGAAAGGGGAACTGTTCTACATTGTTGGTGGGACCGTAAATTAGTATAGCCATTATGGAAAACAGTATGGAGTTTTCTCAAACAACTGCAGATAGAACTACCATGTGGTCCAGCAGTCCCACTACTGGATATATATCCAAGGGAAAAAAAAACCATCATGAAGAAGTGATACCTGCACTCCCATGTTCATCACAGCTCTGTTCACAATAGCCAAGATTTGGAACCAGACTAAACGTCTGTTGACAAATTACTGGACAAAGAAAATGTAGTACATATACTGAATAGAATATTACTCAGTCATAAAAAGGAAAGAAATTCTGCTCTATGCAGCAGCATGGGTGAGCTTGGAGGAAATTATGTTAAGTGAAATAAGCTGGGCACAGAAAGAGAAATACCGCATGTTCTCACTCATCTGTGGAAGCTGAAATAATAACAATAATAATAACAACAATAATATGTTGAGCTTTTAGGAGAGAGTAAAACTTTGGTTACCGGAGGCAGGAAAGGGGAAGGGGAGGGGGGACAGTGAGATAAATTGGTTAATGGACACAAAATTACAGCTAGATAGGAAAAACAAGTTCTATGGTGTACAGGAGTACTAGGCATCTATAATTAACAATAGTTTATTGCATGTTCTCAAATGGCTAAAAAAGAGCAGCTTAAATGTTCTCACCACAAAGAAATGATAAGTTTTTGCAATGATGAATTTGCTAACTACCCTAATTTGATCACTCCACATTGTATACATGTATTGAAATATAACTTTGTACCCCATAAATATGTACAATCAATATATTTCAATTAAATTAAAACCAAACCAAAACAAAAACATAAATAAATAAAATAAAATGACCTCCAAGCATAGTGCTAAAATGCTGTCTAGTGTTCCTAAATGCACGAAGGCTGTGCTTGTGCTCCAAGGAGAAAATATGCTTGTTAAATACGTTTCATTCAGGCATGACTTACAGTGCCATTGGTGTGAATTTAATGGTAATAAATCCACAATATATATTTAATAAGGTGTCTTTAAACAGAAGCACACATAAAACAAGGTTATGTGTTATAGTTTTGTCAGATGACAAAAATGTGACCAGAGGCTTTCAGGAACCTAACATTATATCTACCCTAGGAGCAATGACCCCATATTCTTAATTCAGTGTATATAGTGACTTATGGAACATAGTCATTAAGGATTGACCTTTTGCTTTTATGACTGGGATGGTCAGGGAAGTCCAAATTACGATTTCAAATATATACCTCCGTATATAATTAACATCGTAAAGCCTTAATCAAACATTGGTAAGAAGGAACCTCTGGGGTTTTCTGATTAGAAAAGAAACACATCTTTGATTTGTTACTGCCTGTAAGGTAAAAATAAACCTTATTATCTTAAGAATTTACCACTCACAGGCCAGTGGGGACCTTTGCTTGGTATCACAGTTAATATCAGAAGTGTACCTTTAAATGTTTTCTGGTGTGCACCAAGAAACATCTTGTAGGCTGTTTTTTGTACATAAGAAATTTGGAGGTAAGTAAGCGTAGTCCCGAACTGGGTAAGTGCAATAGCCAGAGACAAAATCAGCCTGATTATGCATCAAACATACAGAAAGTTCCCCTGAGTTTTGTCCTGATCAGCATTTGAGCAAAATAGAGCCTGGTGAACATGAAGAGAAGGGTCCAGTCCCAAATCCTACAGCTGATGTGCTACCTACAATTTTAAGGTTTCTTTAAGCAGACCAAAGCAAGTGGATTGAAAAGCTTGAGGGCCACAACAAAAAGAAAAATAAACAAAACAAAACAAAAAAATCTAAAACTTGTCTGTGACACAGGTCAATCTCTCATCCATGACAAGTAAACAACTGTAAAAGGTAATTTTATCATTCTTCCTGTCTTACTTTCTTGTCTCCAGGCAAATATATTTCAAGTGACTGACAGTATTAAAATCCAAATCATTTCCCAGTAATACTTCTGTCTCCAGACTTTCAAGAATTTTTAATGTCCCTAGAACTGGAAATTAGTGAGACAAGTCTCTCTATGTGTGCATAGTGTGTGTGTGAGCCCATCTGAGCCTCTCTGTGTCTGTCTCTCTCCCTTTGTCATGCACACGTGTGCGTACACACACACTCACATTTCACATCATCTTTGCAATCAGAACTGCAGACCAGCATGATGACATTAAAAACCTGTCTCAGTTAATAATGTGATTTAGAGCATTGTGTGAAACACTCCTGCCTTTTCTGCTTTCCTTATGAAAAGAAACTTGCAGAATAAATTAAGTTGTAAAATCGGAGGGTTCCCTCATACTAGGAGAGTAAAGGATGGTGGGAAGAGGGAGGCAGGGTTCATGATGTCCCTGAGTCTTTGTCCTCCATTCTGCATAAAGATGCTGAGACAAAGGTCCATGGGGCTCATTCCGTCTACTGACCATCCAATGTTAGGGGGATTAGAAGGGTGACATGGATAAGTATACAAGGCTTTTGGCATTTATCTAGTCTGCCAGGTCATTTTGCGTTGGACTGAAACTGTTAGAGTGAAAATAGGCTTTTTGAAATGATTAAAGAGGGTGATTTTCGACTAAAAAAGCTTCTTCTCACTGCATTGCTAACCTATGTTGTCTATCCTACTCACACCTGAAATGCCGCTGCAGTTTTACAGGGCAGAGAGTTAAACTACCAGTATGTAGAAAGACAAGAGGAGAAATTCCTGTCTTCATAAGAGGCAGTGACACAGTGAGAATTCCAGTGTCTAAGGAACAGCTGCTGCTCTCTGAGACACAGAAAGGGAGCCATATAAACTGATAGAATGCTGCAGCTCAGGGAGTAATTTGGCCCCGCAGGAGGTAGAAGTACCACCCTCATTGGAAAAATTGATAACAAGAAAGGCATCCCCATGGTGGCTCACAGGGAGTGAGGCCTTTGAGGTGTCCCAGAAAAAAAGGAAGAATCAGCTCATTAGACGGAGTTTGGGGAGAGACAAAGCCCTGCTAGAACCACCGTGGAAGTCCCTGGGTCCCTGGAAAGGAAGGCAGGCTACCTCTTGGAGCCACCCTGGCTTATTAATAGGGATGTGTCCTATCACAGGACTTGGCCTCCTATGTCTGCTTCAGAATTTAGGCCATTGTTTTTCAAGCAGTAGCGAGATTAGGATTTGAAGACAGGGAGTGGTGAAAAGTGTTCTTGAGACAGGTTTTCTTCCTTTCTTTTGTTAATCTTGGAAACTTTCGACAATGACAAAAGAACAAAGGAAATGACAGAAATGGGGTTTCCTTTTACTCCACAAACTACCTCTCTTTTTTCAGGATACTAGACCTATTGAGGGGGGACTTTTAAGAATACATTACTGATATTCACAAAATTACAGTTCTGTCTTTACAGGAAAAGTGCTACAACAGAAAAGCACCAAGAAGCCAATATTTGAGAATAATTTTTAAATTATATTTTACTTTCAAGGAATCTCCAATTTCATACCATGAAATTTTACAGCCTGTGTAGTTTAAATCTGAATCCTTATAGACACTGAAAGCTTATAAACGCACACGTCCACATAGGTGGTTTCCTGTGTGCTTTACATTGTAGTTAAGACACATAAATTTAATACTTAAGGAGCTTATAGACTATGATCAGTATGATTTATATAGTAAATAGATTTTTCCCATAAAAAGTAAATACATAAAAATATACATTTTTTTTTTTTACATTAATGATGTCCATCATGACAGGTGTTGGGGCCTATTTGTAAAACAAAAATGCAGTAATAAGTATTGTCCCTTAACTAGTCAGAATTGATTTCATGGACTATGCCTAACTTACAGTGTGTTTTAAAATAAAAATAAATCAAGTGAAAAGCAAAGAATTTCCGGGTCTAGGGGAGTGAGTAAAGAAAGAAAGGAGGTGTGAGTGACTACGAATATTAAAGGACATGTGTTAAGTGGCAGACAGGAGGACCAATGAAGAGAAATGGTTGGACAGTACAGGCTCCTGTTGGAGGTTCTGAAGGTGAAGACAAGGAAATACCTTTTAATACATTAGGCACTGGAAATTAAGAGTGACTTTTTTATTCAACAAGTTGTCATGCTCTATGATCGAAGTGGTAAATAAAAAAGAAAATTTTGACTACAGTGATTGAAACAAGAGAACGTTTAGATGTTAGATGTCATACATGGATATAAACAAAGACATTGTCTCGATCTACAAGGGACTTTCATCTAGCCTGGAGGATTCATTTTACAGATGAAGATATTGGGCTTAGCTGAATATATGGCTAGTGTGAGGTCACAAAGCTAGCTAAAGGCAGAGGCAAGACTAGAACCCACATTTCATGATTTACAGACCTGGGCTTTCTTCTCTTCAAAAGGCTACCAAATGGTTTAGAACTACAGAACTCTTTCTATGAAAAAAAAAGGTTACATAAAAATCCAACATGCAATACAGATCATACCTTGCTTTGATTTTAAGGTGAAAGGAGTCTAAGGGGCAAGTGAAGTCCCCCCTCTACCCCCATTACCTCTTTCAGGGGCCCTCAGAAGGCTCCCCAAGCCCCTAAGACAATTGAAAACCTCTACAATATAAGACCTTTCTCCATCTTCTGTCCAAATGAAGAATAAGCCAGAATAGCTAAGTAACAATAGCTTCTAAAAAATATACAGCTTTTGAGAAAATAGAACTGTGTTAACAATAAAATAACACTGTATCTTCTTTAGAAAAAAGAAATGTGCAAAATTTATCTTTTATTTTTATTCTTCAAATTGTCAATTGTTTTTTTGTATTCAATCATTCATTTATTCTGCTGATTGAACAAACATATATGTAGTACTTATTATATGCCAGACCTTGGACCAGGTACTTGGGAAACAAAGTCAAATAAGAGGCAGTCTTGCCATGAAGAATGATGGAACGTGACTACATGAAACATGACTACATGGAACACAGCTGCAATGCAGGCTGCAAAGGCTAAAGGGCAGAAGAGGGTGTGACAGTAGCATTGAGGAAAGAAATGCACGTCCTGGAAATTTTTCTGGAGAAGGTGATGCTTAGATAAGGATTTGAAGCACGTAAGGACAAATTAACTGATCAAAGGAGAGGTCACATTCAAGAGTGTCAGGATAGCAAGTGCGAAGATGTGGAGGTTAGGATGACCCAGTGCATTTGGGGACCTTATGCATGGTGGTGAGTATTGGAGCCCATGTGATGACCTGGAATATAATAGGTAACTTCACTAAATTAATTCATTAATGATATGAGGTTAAACAATTAAGTTTCAGAGTGTCTTGACTTAGTTTTCTTCCTATATAAGAGGAATAATAACTGCACTTATTTCCCAATTGTTCTGAGAGACTGTTGGCCAGATTCCTCTTTTATATAACTTCCCTCTGGTAATGAGAAATGCAAATTAAAACTACAAGGTGATGCTTTTTTTTATTATTTATTAATTGGCAAAAATCAAGTTTATGTGGACAAGGAAGTGAGTACATTGCTGGTATAAATATAAATTATACAACCTCTGTAAAAGGTAACCTGACAATATTTTTCTGATTTGTGAAATGGTACAAACTCTTTGACTGAGCAATTTCTGTTGTGAATTATCCCATAGAAACCTTCAGATATGTGAGCAATGAACACATGTTTAGCTTGTTACATTGGTAAAATCTTAATATTGTTGAGTACAGTTTTGGATTGAAACTAAAAAGACTCTAGAACACCATTTGATTGATTTTGTCTCTTGGTGTTCTGAATCTTACAACTCACTCCTTATGTTAAAGGATGAAAATTAGTCTTAGCACCAAAGCAAAGGAATGGTGAGTGTTCAATGAGAGAATTTGTGTGAAAATGCTTAGCATGGTGTCTACCACGTAGGTGGGGCTCAATAAAGGATACTATTGTTAGCTATTAGATATTAGCTAAAGCTGTTAGGAGCCACTTAGTGATTTTAAGCTGGAAGTGATTTATTAATATCTGGGTTTAGAATAATCACTTGGGCAGCACTAAAAGAACAAGGTGGATAAGGCCATGCAGGTGGTAAGGAAATTAGTTGGAAGGCTATTAAAATTGTCTAGATAAGAAACTAAAGGGCCTGAACTAAAGCAATGGGGACTGAGAGAAGGCAACAGATTGAAAGATGTTAACGATACAAGTTCTTGGGCCGATTCCGTGGCGCACTTGGGAGAGTGCGGCGCTGGGAGCGCAGTAGCGCTCCCGCCGCGGGTTCGGATCCTATATAGGGATGGCCGGTGCGGCCGGTGCGCTTACTGGCTGAGCGCGGTGTGGCCGGTCACAAAAAAGACCAAAACAACAACAACAAAAAAGATACAAATTGTTCAACATATGGATGTAATTGGATGGAAGTGAAAGTAAATATGAGATATACTTATATGTCCTATAAAACTTTTATAGGTAAAACATGGGGAATGTTGAATACAATTGAATCAAGTCAATGTAGGAACATCATGAGCACATTTTTTTGCCTAGACAGGGATTTTAATTAGACCTCTACTCAGACTCTTTCTAGTAGCCATGAAACATACGTGTGCATGTGGTCACACATGCATGCACTCACTCACCCACTCATGGAATGTACTCTCCTCAGAGCTAGGAATATCCTGTTATCAAAGTGCCTCAGGGTCAGGATCCTTGCCAAGACATGGCATCTTCTCTCCACTTGCATCAGCAGTGGCAGGGAGCTCTCTGCCTCTGAGGAGCAATGCAATTGTGAAGTCATCCATCAGGCCTAAATCCGTAAGCTCAGTGATTCAGAAAGGTGTGTCCTGCTGATATCACCATAGACTCTTATGCAATACTTTTTATTTTGAGCCAGCTGTACCCGAGTGTATTTCCAATGACGGACATCAGTTACATCTATTCATAGTGAAGGAAACAATTCTATAACATTTGAAAAATATAAAATGTGACTTTTAACAGAGTAATCCAACCTACCCACCCCCAAAACCATCCCAGATAGTCAGAAAACTGTATTGATGATTTTATGAGGAAAAAATGAGACTAATTCATACTTATTTCTATTCCCAATCATGATTTTAAAGATACTCTCAGAAAATGTTGACTTGATTGCTTTCTACCTCTTAAATTTCCATATGCCTCCTCAAGCAATTTTTCCAGTCTTTAACCAGCTCCAGATAGAGTATGTGTGACAAGAAGGCAATGCCAATCTCCTACCCAACCCACCCTGGGGACACTTAAATAAGCTTTTAACTCATAAACATTTCCATTTAGAATGAAAAACCTTCCCAAGCTAAGTCATGTCAGGAAAAGTATGGCTCACAGAAAAGTAGAAGCTGTTACCAGACCAGACCCCAAGAGGGCAATGCACCCTGGGGTGCTTAATAGATACTTGCCAGTTGACTGGCTGCTGGCCAGTTTCCAGTGCCGAGGGGCTGCTGTCATTTCTGTTCACATAAGCAAGAGGAAAAAACACACTATCTAGAACTCTGAGCAGCAGGGCTGGCCTCCAAGGCATGTGGAACAGCCACTCATCTCTGCAATCTGATGACAGGAGTGCTGTTCAAAAGGCTACTGCTCCCAAATAATACATCCCATCAGCATGTCCCTGAGATGGTTCACCAATAGAAATTTCTATTTGTTAGGTTAAGGATCTCGGCTCTAGGAGTCTTCTGCCACAATGCAAAAGCCCTGCGGGAGGCTCATTTTAGGCTGCAAATACTCCCTAGTATTTGCTTATCAGGTTGCTTTTCTAATGTGACTACTGCTTAGCTAAAGTGAGACACTGAAGGCATAAATTTAATGCTGGAGGTGGGTAAAAGAGGAAGCCTGCACTATGGGCTGTTGGCCAGAAAGTGCAAACCAGTTTGAGAACCCAGAAGAAACAAAAAACATACTGTCCCAAGAACTGTCTCATGATTTTGCTTTGGCAGCATAGTTCTGTAAAACGTACCTATTAGCAAACATATCTAGCATACCAATGTTTATATTAAATAGGAGACTTAATTGCTTCATTATTTTTCCTAGTTTAGTAGGGCAGCATTTTTATTTTCTAGATTAAGGTGTTGTGGTGGGAGAAATTAAGTACTTAGGGGTTTTTTTTTTGTTTGTTTTTAATAATCTAATGTCATATAACTTATAGTGTTTACAAAAATAGACATAGAGAAAATCAACATTTATACTCCTCTCCTCCAACTCTATCCCTGATACTTATATACAAGTGTTTTCTGGAAAAAAGAAAAAAAAAATTAAAGTTTCCTTTAAGGGAAAGGAAGTCAGGGAGTCCATGCAGCTAGAGAAAACTAGGTGACAGGCAACCAGTCATGCACTGATTTTGTCCTGGTGAAGGTGGGGCCTACTCAGTTACAGGCAGGCCATGAAATGATTACAGTGGTCTTAGATATTTTCTCCCTCACCATGTGCAGCTATCGGGAACTTCCTTTTCACATAATTAATTGAAGATCAGGCTTTCAGTCATGTATTAGTCCATTTCTGTTGCTTTTAACAAATACTTGGAACTGGGTGATTTATAAGAACACAAAATTTATTGCTTACAGTTTCTGAGGCTGGAAACTCCAAAGTCCATCTGGTGGTGGCAACAGTGACCCAGGGGTCTCACATTGCAAGATGGTGGAAGCAAAGAGAGAGAGAGAGAGAGAGAGAGACTCTCCTCTCTCTTCTTTCAAAGCCCTCAGAACCACACCTCTGACCACCATTTTTGATCCATTCACTACTGCACGGTCCTACAATCCAATCACCTCTTCAAGACACCACCTTTCAGTTACCATAATAGGATTTCCCACCCTCTTAACAGTCACAGTGGGGGCCAAGTTTCTAATACATAAAACTTGGGGGACAGAATTCAAGTTTCCGGGAGTTTTGGGGGGACATAATCCAATCCACTACAAGTCATGAATGCCATTTGCCTTGGCTACCATACTAGTCTAGTCAACCAACCTTTTGTGTCTGGAAACAGCAATAGACTCTTCATGATATTTGTGTTTTCTCCTTCTCTCCTTCAATCAGCCTAAGTGATCTCTTAAATATGTGAAGCAGGTCCTGCCATTCTCTGGCTTAAAACCCTTCAGGGTTTCCCTACAGCTCTTAGAATAAGATCCCATCTCTCTACTGTGGCTGCAGTGGCCTGCCTGAGCCAGCTTTCCTGGAATCTCTGAATTTCAGTAAGAGTCTCTGGCCACTCTCCCCTTGCCCACAGCACTCCAGACATTTTGGTCTCCCTGCATTTCTCAAACACACCAAGCCCGCTTCTTCTTTAGAGCCTGCTTGTTCCTCTAGGCTATAAGACCCTCTTCCTTCTTTTCTCATGGCCAATTTCTCATCCACAATTAGGTCTCATCTCAGAACTAAAGTTGACTCTTTTTAAGTTGTTTGCACCGTCCCCACCCTTATTCTATATCAAGTCACCCTAGTTCTTTCATTCAAACTTTTATCAAAATTGTAAGTAAATATTCATCTACCTGTTTTTTGTTTAGTTTGTATCTCTTTAACCTAGACTGTAGCTCCTTGAGGGCATGGATTCTTGTCTAATACAATTCTGCTTAGACAGTGTCTAGTACAATTCTGGCACATCTTAATTATTTATTAGTTATTTAGCAAGTGAATAAATCAACTCTGGTTTTCTAAACAGATATTATTCATATTTGCTGTATTCATGTTTGGTCAGGATACAAAGCGTTAAGGAAACCTAGCACAGCATAGTGCACTGTGCTTGGTTTTCTTAACTCTTTGTATCCCTGACATAATTAGTATGTAAAGGATATCTATGTATCCTTGAGATGTTTAGTTTGTAAAGGATACTCTTTGTATCCTTGACATATTTAGTCTTCTCAGACTGAGCAAAGATGCTTAGATCATGTTTCCCAAATTTTGTACATTATAGTCAATTTAAAACAGATCCTTATTAGCTTAGACCCCATACCGGAGTACAGTAATTTATATTCTGCTCCTTTGTTGTAAGTTTTGATTTATGACCATTTTAGATATAGGTAAAAGGAATTAAGAAAACAGAAGATATTTTGTGAGAAAATACAAAATCACATTTCCTTACCAGTCAGCAGTTCATAGATGCCTTTAAAGTGTATTGTTTTCTAAATTTCCTTGTTTAGAAAGAACAAAAGACACAAGTTGATGTTGAATTTTCTAAATGAATCTGATGTAATTTTTAAATACGTGCATAAATACCCCCCAATATTTTGTGATTCGATGGTTATATATTTTTGTGTATAAAAATACATTTCATGTATCAGATTTGTATAAAGTGGAGAATAACTGCAACAAAAACCAAAGTAAGACCTGGAATTTAATTGAAGCGTGTTTGGCCTTGGCTCTTTATCCTGCCACTTGACAGTTGCACGGTCCTGAGCAAGTACATTTTTAATATCTGTGCTGAGCTTCAGGTTTCTGATCTGTAAAAGGTGAAAGTTGCCTCACAGAGTTATCAGGAAGCTTAGATATATGATAATGTAGACACCCAGACCGATAGCTGATGTACTGTGTGTGCTTAATAAAGGCTAATTCAATGTAAGTCTAAATCTCTTACCACTTTCCAGGAGTTTTTAATTGGTCCCTCTGTTAAAAATCACCTCCGTCTCTCAGTAAATTCAGCCATGTGTTTGGATTCCTTTGAGCCTCTATAATCTTAATTGGATAGTTCAGCCCATGGTTTATTACAAAAGCCTGGATTCTACAATCAAATTACAGATCAAACAACAATTACAAGAAAAACAATTAATGGCTGGCAATGGTTTTGATTATGTAACTGCAGTCTTGCTAGCTTTGCTTTTCCTGACATTAGATTTTCCCATCTGAAATGTCTGCAAGTGCCTAGATTGTTCTGACTCGTTCCCCTTCCTTATTAAATTGATCCACTGATCCACTGTGGATATTCACCAGTGAGATTCTTTCATAATGTATTTAATCTACCTGATGAGTGGGAGGGGCAGAAGAACTCTGTTACCCCTGTTGGGTGTTGTTAAATAAAAAGAGAACTTCAACAGTGTGCTGTGTCACTTGAGAGCATACATTCTCAACAAGGGCCATATCACCCTCCAGGCAGTGGAAAAAACTTACATACTACAATGATCTGTGGTCTCCTAAAGGACTCCAGTGCATAAGAAGGTATGCAGTATACAATTTTTATCAAAATGTCATGGGAGAAGAGAGCAATTAGAAACAAAAATGTTTAAAAAAGCTTTTGGTCTGATAATATTTTTAAAAGGTTGAGAAACACTGTCTTAGAGGAAAATCCAATTTGAGATTCTCTTTTCCTTAAAGACTATGAGTGCAAAGCATAGCGACTTACAGAGAGTGGAAAGATATCGAAGACCTATCGTTTGGCTGTAGTTGGCTTTTTGAGTAGCTGCAAGAGCAGTCATTGGAGTCAGGTTGACCTGCATTTGGATCTGCCAATGCCTACCTGTCTAACCTTATGGACAAGCTAGTTTAATGTCTCTGTGAAATGGGACTAATGATATTGACTTTTCAGGGTTTAGGGAGGGATTAGACGTAACAGTGCCTGGTGTCTAGCATATATGTTAGGCATTCAGTAAATGGTTGCCATTGTTACTTTCATGACTGTGGGGTCCAGGGGTGATGAGTTGGCTGGGAGCCAGCAGCTCAGAGTCCTGTAGGGGGAGCAGTGCTAGGCAATGACGCAAGGGAAAAGGTGCTTAGGAACCTGGGTCTGCTTTGCCTCCTTGATCTTTTCCTTTGTGATTAATCTTAGCATAATTCTATAGCTTTAGGCCATGGAATTACTTGTTACTCAGAAATAATTATGTTTTACCATTCTTTCCTCTGGGCCTATAACCTTGCCACTGTGCTACTTTCATAATTGTGGTGTTGCTGTATATTGCATGAGGAAACTATTTGAAGAGCTCATTCCTACCCAAGGCTGCAGCAAAACAGTATTTCAGCCAGAAAAAAGCCATCGCAGTAAATGAGGGGGCTGCTGCTAGCAACTCCCGAGTAGTCACCTGAGGATTGGAGCAGTGCAGATCTCCCAGACTTTTTCCACAGAATGATTTATATAGGACACACACAGAATAGCAAAGAGATGTATTTCATACTTAAAAGGTTCATTCCTGATTTGATTTGTTTTTTAAGTTGTGGAGATTCAGTGGAGGACAAGAGAGACCAAGAGAGGAATTACGGGACTCTTGCTCTTCAAAGAGAAAAGTAGGGAGAGAGAAAGAAATGCATGCAAAGTATTATTTGATGTTTCTGTAAATTTACCTGTTTAATTTTCTCACTATCCTCCCCCAATACTGCATCCCTTCTGCATGTGTTTCCTGCCCAGGCACTGAGTATCCTTTCTTTCCATTGTTTTTTCTCTCCAAAGGGTGTTTGTTTTCACAAGTATAAATTCCAGATGGGTGAAAGTTGAGGGAGATGGGAACAGGAACATCAGGAAAAATGAATTTTTTATATTTAGCAAAAAGAAGATACTTCACAATTATAGCCAAATACAATTTTTTTAAAAAATGAAGTCTCAATTAATGATGAGTACAAATTTCCCGCAGAAAGAGGTGTGCCCAAATACTTTTGCTGAATTTCAGGATATATTGTCCAATCTACTTAAAAATGATAACAGACTTAAATAAATAGAACACACTGCTACAGTCACCACTAATATTTTATTTATGTGTTTACTTCCTTGTGTTGGAACTAATGGCACTACTGGATAGTTTGATTGTAGAAAGAGTGCTTTTTTCCCCTAAAAGGCCAGAGGTTGGGATATGGATTTTCACAGAAAGACGGCAGTAACCTCACATCTCTACAGAATCTTTCAACCTTTGGTTGTCAAATATTTTTCTCAACAAGTGCATTTATGCCTCCATGAATCCAGATAAAGACAGTAGGGTATGCAGTCATACTTTCTTAAAGTGGGGTAGAAAAAAGAATTCCTTACCTAATTGATGCTGCTGGAGACATTCATTGTGGAAGTCTAATAGAATTTTCTGGCTTGGATTTAAGCCAAGATATTGGAGCACTTTAATTTTCTTACCATAAGTCTTAGAAAAAAGACCACTGGGAGGAAGAAGACAGAGTGAAGTTTGACATCATATTTGAAAGCTCACTGTCAAGTATACTTTAAAAAAGGTTCTTTTAAAAATTTTATTTTCACTACTAGTAAAACCAAGATGCCAAAAAATAATTTTTTATCTACTGCCCTTTATGTCCTTTATTAGTTAGCATGCACCATCCTGCAGTTCTCCTTAGAGGAAAGCTAATGCAGCATTCTACAGCCAGCTTTTCTGTCTGGGCACCAGGATGTCAGTGGGGGGGCCTATGGAAACAGCCTCGAGGCCACTGTCAGGTACATCTCAAATTCAGAAGCCCCTACAGGATCATCTGAGCTGTTTTCTTATGGATTTCTTCAAGGGTACCTCTATCCTCCAAACTAATGCATGCTCCAGTATAACCTGTGATAGAAGGAATGCATGCCACTCAGATGGTAGTTTCTGAAGTCTTCGTAGACTGAAGCTCTCTCTCTCTGTCTCTCTCTCTCTCATTTTCTCTCTTGCATGTGCATGCACACGCATGCTTTCTGTCTCTCATCCCATCTATTGAATTCTCATTGCAAATACTCTCATTGGCCTAATAAATTTAGACTTCTATTTTTTTCTTAGTACATTTTTTATTGATTATGAGATACAGAGCTGATTGTCATCACTCATGCCCAAGATGTGATGGCCAGATCCATACTGGCAGCATGCCCATTACTACAAATCACAGTTATACCCTGTGTCTCCCATCCAATCATTCCCCACCTCCTTCCCCATCCCTCTTTCCCCCACTCCGCTTTCTATTCCTAGGTATGCTCTCTCCCTCTATAAGTCCAACCCACCACTGTGGTCTTTATTTCCTTGTTACTTTCTCTCTTAGCTCCCACTTATGAGTGAGAACATGTGGTATTTATCCCTCTATGCTTTGCTTATTTCACTCACCATAAGTTTCTCCAAGCTCATCCATGTTGTTGCAAATGGGAGAATTTCATTCTTTTTTATGGCAGAGTATTATTCTATGGTGTATATATACCACAGTTTCCTTATCCAATCATCCATTGATGGACATTTAGGTTGGTTCCATGTCTTGGCTATTGTAAACAGAGCTGCAGTGAACATGGGAGTGCAGGTATCCCTTTGACATGATTTCCATTCCTCTGGGTATATACCCAGAGTGGGATTGCTGGATTGTATGGAAGATCTATCTGTAGTTGTTTGAGAAACCTCTATACTGTTTTCCATAGTGGCTGTGCTAATTTACAGTCCCTACAACAGTGTAGGTGTATTCCCTTCTCTCCACAACCTTGTCAGCATTTGTTATTCTCCGTCGTTTTGATTATAGCCAGTCTAACTGGGGTAAGGTGATATCTCAATGTGGTTTTAATTTGCATTTCCCTGAGGACCAGTGATGTTGAGCATTTTTTCATGTACCTGTTGGTCATTTGTATGTCTTCCTTTCAAAAATGTCTATTCAGCTCCTTTGCCCATTTTTTAATTGGGTTATTTTTTTTTTAATTTATTTTCTTTTTTACTGTGTAATTGCTTGAGTTCCTTGTATATTATGGATATTAATCCCTTGGAAAAAAACAAACTTTTTGTTTGGGAGCTTCATGATGATAGGCTTACAGATGCTCTAGGGTTATTATTGATGTACAAATCAGCCTCACACACTTACACACCACCTTTCTTTAGCCAATCCTGGGTCTGATTTCTACTTATAGTATTTTACAGCATGAGGCCTTGGGCAATCATTTTATCTTACTTACTCTTATTTTTTTCTTTTATAAAATGATAATCTTGAGACTACCTCCCTCCTAGGTTTGTGAGAATTAAATGAGATAATGTATGTTATATGTTTAACACAGGTCTGGTGCATAGTATATTTCATTATTATTATTTATAAATTATTCTTACTCAGCATAAACTTTTAGACTCAATTTTTCTTGTTCCTACAATGCTTTCTTGAATACGATTCTAAGTAACTTTAAGCAACTTTTGGAACTACCTAGGACCCATGTACCAATGTTCCTGAAGTAACAGTCATTTAAAATGTACCATGACCACTGTTCTAGAAACACTTAGGGCAATTAGATGCTTTGAATTATGTGTGAGGCATCAACTTAACTAGGCTGTTTCTCCTCCACTATAGTTCTTCCACATGCCGGCTCCCTTTTCAGAGTGGGAAATGTTACCATTCCTCTCATATCCCAGTTATACTTCTTAGAATAATCATCTGCTCACTTGCCATTGACTCTGAGTGGTTCACTGAGTTATTATCAAGGTCCTGCCATATTCCTTCCCACACTGCTTCACTTCATCTCTCCTTCTCTAGCCCCACTGCGATGGCCTTAGTCCTGCTCATAAGAGGAGTGATTTAAAGATTACAGAGTGCTTTTGTATACCTTGCTGCTTCGTTGAGTCATCCCCTTTTGCACAGAGATGAAGATGGATTATATCCATCCCAATCAGGAACTGGAAATGAAGTGACTCAACCTCAGCTTAAACAGAAAGCAAATAGAAGAAGGAGGCTTTAACCAGCTTCTACTCACACCCATCAGGTGCTAGAGCATTATGGCTTTTGAAGTTGCCTTAAGCTAAAAACTTATCCAGACCACCTCTTATCACAGCTGAATTCCAAACTCCTTGTCAAGAGATCTGAGAACTTTAAAGGTTACCTCTCAATAGCTCTATAACCACAATTTTTGCCACTGCCTCAGGTATACACATTGCTTTAAGTCACAGCAAACTGTTTGCTTTGGACACACCCATGGATTTGTATATACTGCTGTCTAGCAAGACAGACCCCTTTTCCTAAATCTACCTCATGAGTTCACTCTTTGGTACTCTATTCAGGTGTCTCCACGTCAGGAAATCTTTCAGCAGTCCTCAGATACAGTCAAGATCCCTTCTTCTCTGTCTTTGAAACACCTGACTTATTACAGCTTGTTGTCCTATTGCTTATATGTCTCCCATGAAAGGCTGGGAGTTACTAGAAGTGTTTCATAATTTTTCTTTACGTTATTTATATGGTATTCAGTGTTTGTTAACTAAAAGAATGAAAGATGGAATGGGACAAGAAATGAACCCCTCCTTTCAGGATTCCCTGATGCTTCCATTCTCTTGGTGTTGCTTTCTCCACAAATCATCCTGACTTGTACTACATTTGTTACTTGCCCAAACACATAGAAACCAAGCTAATGAGTTTCTACAACAACTAGCCCACCTGTCTTACTGCTTAGAGGGAGGGGAAGACAATCGGACAGGATGAACACTGGAAACACAGGGCTGAGAAGGACCTTCAGATGGATTAAGCTCAACCTTCTACTTCCCATCAGCATAGTTAGGCAGGAAGAAAGTTTCAGCCTCTCTCAGCCTTGTAAGCAGCACTCACACCTTCTTAAAGTCTTTTGTCTTACTGCCTTGGGAAAATGTGAAGAAGGGCAAATTCAATGCCTCCACTAGCTGATGGCATTTATCCCATTTTTAAGAAAGCCAATAAAGTATTCATTGGACTAAATGGAAAAATAAAGTGTGCATTAAGCTTGAGAATGAAAAAAATTGGCTGAACTGAACCAAACTGAATGGCAACTGATCTCTCTCCTTGTGATGTATATCTGAAGCTTAAAAAAATTGCAGCTCTACAAACACTCTGCTTGGCTATTAAACACTTGCGGCATTTTTCTCTTTCCTCTCATTATGGCAGTAAATTTAGCAACGTGGGAGTCCATTCTCAGCCTTACGGAATTGGCTTCCTGCTACCATCCTGGTCACAGCCACCCCAATTAGTCACCAGCTGAATGGCTACGCAACCACAGATTTAGATTAAAAAGCAGTTTTCATCTCAAGAGTAATTCATAGCAAGAACTGTTCCTCCCCTCACCCCATGATCTTTCAGAATGCCATTGCTGCACAGAGAATAACACAGGATGGTACCTGCTTTGGCATTCTTCTTATTCTGGATGCCAGGGCAAAATTTGGAGAAGGGTAAGATCAGGAGTAGAGTGGCAATGTTCTTTCTAACTTTAAATCTCACTCTAGGTTTTCAACCAGTGCATATGGGCATTGCAATGATGTGTTTTGTGGATGCAGCAGGAATTGTGTACACATGGAGAAAACAGAAAATAACTTCTGAGAAGGAGGCCTAGTCCTTAAAAGTGTTTTTTAAATGGTACTCACCACAAAAATAGAAACATGAATGACTATACATGATGCAAAATGCAGGGACATGGTGGCAGAAAAACAGGATTTGAATTCCGCCTTCCCAACCTCCTAAATATGTGACCATGAGAAAGTCACTTAACTTCTGTGATGCTCAATATTTTTTCCTTTATAAAATGAAGACAATTGCATCACTCCTGCTTTCCTCATAGGGCTATTATGAGGATTAAGTAAGAATCTGAATAAAAATAGGACATTTAAACTGTAAAGAGCTGTGCAAGCATCAACAATTTTCATGATCCTTCAGTACAATGCCTCACCACCTACTACTACTTGGACTGTCAGAACTAGAGAAGACTTCAGAGACTGTCTAGCCACCACACACACACCCAGGGCATGGTCCTTCCTCTAACATAGATGAGCAATGGATATCATCCTCCGTATAGGCCCTGCCAGTGATGGGTAATTCACCACTTGTGAAACAGCACTTCCATTATTAGACACCTTTCCATATTTTTATACTTCTTATGAACCAGAAAAAAACTCTACTCAGCAGTTTACAAATACAATCTATGTCCTCTAAACAATTCTAATAGAGTGTATCATTTACACTCTTTTACATATGAGCAAACTGAAGTCTGGAGACTTGAAATCATTCACACAAGTTTGTACATTAGTGAGCGTTTCGAGATGACCTGGGTAAGCTTTCTAGATTGTGACAAGCTCAAAAAACAGAAGCAATGCTATATCTGTAATGAGATATTATGAGGAGTGTTTAATTGTTTTTTTCTTCTCTCTTTCTCTTGTGGTGTGACCTTAGGAAAGTGTGCTGGTGTTTCTCTTCTTCCCCTTATAAACTGAGAAAAACAATACTTTCTAGGAACCATAGAGGGATGCCTGAACAAATTAGTGAGTTAATATTTGTAAAGAGCATTGTGACTCTTTAATGAAAGCATTTTGTAACTGAAAACCTAGCATTCTGTTACCTGAGTGGGAAGGCAGATAGCTCAATAGTAACAATATAGCCCGGTTGTAAGTTTGGTTTTAATAATAGCATTGTATTGGTTTAGCAGAGAACAGAGCACCCACAGGAAAAAAAAAATCAAAGCAATTAGTTAACACAGATCTCAGGAAAACTGAAAAAATAGCACAGGATGCTCTCTGTGATTTGTATTGTTCATATGCTCTGTTGATGCCAAAATCATAGATGGCTTTTTAGATCTGTCAATATCTCGAGTTGTATACTAACTGGGGAGTTGGTAGAGGAACACATGTAAACACATGTGTTGCTTGACCTTTCAGTAACAGAGCAAACCAAATGCTTCTATCCTATTCTGGCTCCCCTGCTTTCTGCTGGCCTTTGAAGATGTCATGAGGTCAGCCCATTATAGTCATATAGCAGTAGGCTAAAAAAAAGTATGGATAACTGGGACATGATCTATATTCAAGAACTAGGCTTACATTTCATGTCAAACTGAGATTAGACTGTCTTCTAGCTTTTAACATCCCTAGGTGGAAAGAAGTCATTGTATCACTTCCTTTCTGCCTGCAATAGCCTTGAAATCAGAATTCTTGTCTGACTATTTCAACAGTGGCAAAAAATATGTTAAAAGGGATTGTCCCATACGTAGTTCACTATGATCCCTGATATTTTTCTGTCCAATTATCCCTAAAATTGAGTGTAGAAAACTCATCTTAAGGCTGTGAGTTTCCTGATTCAGAAAAATTTACTACTGAGATATCTGGATAAAACATCACCACAGTAATTCAGGCTTAATATCCAGGTCTGACTCCCCTCTTCTAACTTCTCCTTGATATTTCCACAATACCCAAGGCATGACAAGCATGGTAACAGTAGTAAAAAAGGATCAAGTAAGGGTACTATAAGGAATAATTATAATAATGAGGTTTGAGAAAAAGGGAAAAGGGAGATAGTTAAGTAAGGCTATGTAAAATATGGAAAACACCTTGTCTTCCTGTGCCTTTTTAATTTTATGCCTCTTTCTCCATATTATTTAGAATCCTGTATGCTAAGAATTAGATGAAAAATAAAATAGAACAAAATCAGAAATAAAGTAAAAAATTTTAAAAAGCACTAGAATGTAACATGTTCTTTCAACTTAAAATTAAGAAGCTTGTTAAGCATCTATTGCATGACCAGCAAATAGTAGAAACTATAAGCATCTAGATTTACAGAAACAAGCATGATGCTACAAATTAATTATTTAAAAGGGAGATAGGAAAGGATTATTTTCCTTAATTTGTAATGTTTTATTTATAAAAGTAATTAGAAGTAAATACGACGCTGTTAACACTTGTTAATTCCACACGGCGGTGGGAATTTGTCATATAAACTTGGGAATATGTGACACTAACTGTAGATTCAGAACTAGGGCTCAAGTGGAAATTACATGAAATGCTAATTTTTGAGGTATCATTCTATTCCCTGTTATCCTAATTTTTCTACCAAAGTGGTACATGCTAGTGTATAATTCCTAGAATTTTCAAGCCAATGAAATGGCTGTTTATAATTACAAGTCATACAATTTTGCCTACCCTTGAATTTTCCTCAAAACCCACATACGATTGGCAACTAATTCTGATGCTTTATTTACATCAATCTTTCTGAGAATTTAGCACTTCTTGATCTAGTATCTCTGACATATTTTTTTCTAATGGGCAATCCCCATTAGAAAGTAGAAGAGTGGAAATCCTTCTCAGTAGGACCTACAACAAAGGACCAAGTTTTCTCCTTTTAATTCATGTATTTTTTCCTTTGTCACGTTATATTCAAAGTTTCCACATAAGAGCATATTACAAGGTATGGCTCAACAAAGTTTTGGGCAAATAAGAATAGAATAAGCAATCCTATGAAAATATTTCTGTGTTTGAAATAAAGAGAACAGAATCTATCTCGCCTTGCCCACTACTTTGCTGGATGACTATGGACAAGCCACTTCCTCTCTTTAGACTGTAGTTTAATCATCATTTCTAATGAGGAAATAGGACTAAAGCCTTGCTAGAATTTTGGCATCTTTGAAATTATCTGACTTCCATAATACTCAAACTGTAGTTAGTTGAACAGTTGAAGATAAAGCTTAGTTTCTAAAACAAGTAATAGCCTCAGAAAACCTTGTTTCCAAAGGCTTCATCTGTGGCCTATGAACCAAAAAAAACCCCAAAACCCAAAAACCAAAAACAAATTGACTTGTTCAACTTAACTATATTGCCAATTTTTTTGAGGTCAGAAGTCATTCTCTATTAATTTTCTACCTCCCCCATCAGAGCCTAATCCAGATTTTTCACATACTAGGTATTCATTTTTTTTTAAATGATAAACCTTAACATTAACTTATCCCTCTAAAGTTCATAGAACATTTTCATTTACAATGTTATATTTAATCCTGCAACAACCCTACAAAGTAGACAATACGTTACATGTTTTATATTTGAGGAAACTTAGGTTTCCAAAAGCAATGACCTGATTGAAATTCCACAGCTGATTAATGGCATTTCTGGTGTTTGTGTCTAGATTTTAATTTTTATTGAATGGAAGGATGGATGCATGAATCAATGGATTAACTGATGGATAAACAGATGGATAAAGCAAGACATTCTGTTAGGACTAAAATTTTTCTACTACTATTCAAAGGCAATTTTCTGTAATTTGAAGGAAAGAAGACACAGAAGGCTCAGATAATTTACAACATCTATCACTTGAGAAGAGTGCAGCCTTGAAACTATTAGCTTGGAGATGAAGCTAAATAAACTAAAGGAAGTAATGCAGATCATCAAATTTATAAACATGATCTTCTTATTATTATAGTTTTCCAATGGCTTAACAGACATTAGCAAGAACACTAGCATCTAAAATTAAATAATTTGATGCAAATGATCCTTAAAAGAAACTAGTCCTTCACTTGGCCTCTAAGGTGCATTGTGTACCTTAGAATAATAAATATATTATTTATTTTTATTATTATATTTATATCTAAGAATAATAAATATATCCATCCTGATATTAGTTTGCCTTTTTAAATACTAGTGTGTACTATAATACAATTTGAAAAAAAAAATTGAGTCTATTATTACTTGTTTTAAATTTGAATTTCTCTACTGTTATTTTTCCAAAATACTTAGAAATATCAAGTTTACCCAGGTCTTTTCAATCTTTACTAAATGCTTTCAAAATGTATCCATCAAGTACATGTTCCATAATCAGAGACCCCCAAAGAAAACACAGCATTTAAGGCAAAAATAATTTTTGAAGTAAAGTTAGACTGCAAATGGTTGTTATTTAGCAAAAACAATAATACCTATTGTCAGCAGTGCAGTATCTACATTGTTGCATTGGCATCGGTAAATGATGTCTTTCATCCAAAATGAATTATAAGTATTGGATATGTCATGTCAAAAATGCCTCTTGTTCATCTTTCAATCAATTTACATGTGCCATGGAGCCCACTGCAGACTATACATTTTCCAAAACCTATGTTAGCTCGTGGTGGGTACAAGAGTATAAGATATTGAACAATACTTCAAAGAGTGACTTTTTGGAGGAAAACACAGAGAATCAGGACAAACAGAGGTTCATTTTGACCATTCTCTACCTGTTTTTCAATGTGTCAGTTCTACGGTCCAGGACCTAATGATCACTCACCTTTTCAGTAATAAATTGAAAACTTCCTCCTCATTCCATGAATCTCCAGTAACTCTGTATTGCAACCATTTTCCGTTCATCTGACCTCTCCTCCTTCTTCATAATGAAGTTTGAGGTCAGCCATTTCAAGCTTTCTTGAATACATTTCACAGTGCTTGCTCTTGTTTTTTCTCCATTATTATTCTAAGATCCCCCACAGTCACAGTCTGTTCTAATCAATCTCAGACCTTTACAGCTCCCTGGGTATATTATCATACCCTTCTTCTCATATTCTTTTTCTACCCAGAAGGCCATTTTCCATCCTAACTCTAACAATCCTTCAGGTATAACTGAGGTTTACCATTCTCTGTATTTTAAGAAAAGTATGGCAAATTATCCCCCTCAACACACACACACTCTCTCTCTCTCTCTCTCTCTCACACCCACACCCACACCCACACACACACACACACACACACACACACACACACATGACTGTTTTCCTCAAATCATTTCCCCCCTCTTAAACTCCTATTGGAATTGATGTCAATAACACATTGATTGAAACATTTTTTTCTTTAGTTGCTTAAAGCACATTAGCATTTTATTTCTCCAATCAGGTTGGCATTTTCAGTGCAGAATAAAAGAAAAAGAGCATTACTGGGTGTGCTTGAAAAGGTGCAAGGCAGATATGGAAATATTATAGGTGAAGTTGTAACTTGTGATGAAAAGATCTAGGAAAGTTGGGTCAGATATGCTGGCACTTGTCTGATGGTTTAATTTCTTTTTAACATGTGGAATTGTTATCAACTGAATTTATACAGACACTCCAAATCCTAAGCCTAACCTATAGAATCAGTACAAGTATAGTCAGGAAAATGAAATCCATGCCAGGTAGTTCAATAGAGGGAATTTAACCCAGGGAAGAACTTGCAGTGATTTTGGAAGAGCTGAAAACTAAACAGGGGATGATGAAGTAAACCAGGGATTAGCAACAGCAGAAAGATACTGCCATCTCTAGAATCTAAGGGAGGAGATGTTTTTGCCATGGCTTGGGAGGCAGGCCACTCAAGGGGAACTGAAATTATAGAGGCTTCCCTGTGGAATCTCAGACCATGGAAGAGATGCAGAAGCAGAGAAAAAGACGGAGAGAAATAGCCTGGCTCATTCGTTCTCACTGCCAACTTCCCACCAGTGACTCCTCTTGGTTGAGCCTAGCAAGAAATCAATTGACAATGGAACTGGAAAGCAGTTTGTAGAGTCAGCAACCTGTGATACAGAGCAGAGCAGGGGAAGCACAGGGAATGAATTTGAGACCAAACAACGTAGTGATTTATATATCTATACCTGTATCCATCTATCTACCTATCTATCGATTTGCTATAAATACATATATAGGCACACACTAGACTCTTTAAAATATAGTTGGCATACAGTTTGCAAAGGGCTGTAACACATCATAAATTGCAGAACTTTGGTGAATGTTTTATGTGTGTATGCTTAATTCTTTATAACCCAGAAAGGGTTTTATAGCTATTTTCCTTGAGCAGATAAATCCCGAGTTTGAAATACCTTCATCAAACTCTATTTCTACACGTTACTTAATTAGAAGCTCTGAATACAGGTTGAGGTCTATGCCGATTATTTCCTACAATGCTCCCGACACCCACTCGCACAGCCATCTCACGTGCAATGACACTTAGTATTCTTCTATGCTAGCCTTTATTCGTATTACATTCTACTATTTCACTTCTCACTCTTCCTTCAAGCAAATTCTGCTTCAAGAATGTTCTTCCCTCACTCTCCAAAGTAAGGGGAAGGGCAACTAAACTTTGTTAAATGCAACCACTGTAGGTACTTTACCTCTGGTTTAGTATTTGATTTTGTGTACCCTGAACTATAAATGAAAGGGATTGTATAATTTTTGACATATTCCAAGTTTTCTGGCACAAAGACTAATAACAATGTTATTTAGAAAAATAACAGCACTTCTGATAAAATTGTCTATAAAATGCATGAACCTTTACTGAACTGCATTATTCAATATTTTGCTATTATGTACTGGAACATAGAAACAGTATTGAAAACATTTCCATTAGAGTTCTTGTTTCCTCTGGAGATGCTTGTTCTCAAGGGAAAACGCACACCTCATCTTCCCTCATTGCATCCCTGCTTGCTGATCAGCCTCTCCTTTTCATTCAAGTGTTGCCTACCACACCGCTCATCCAGGAGTACTGTCAAGGTTTGGGTCATTAAACTGCAATAGATGACAATAAAAAAGGCACTTGAGACAAATGAAAGCAGCAATATCTGTTATTACCAAATGCACTTTTCAGTTATCATTGCAGAATGAAATACTAAAACAGCTGACTGACACAGGACTGTTTGTTAGCAAAAGCATTATAAGTATGAATTAGAGGCATCAGAAGAGAATTAAAGATGATAAGTCTGATCTCTTTAGTAAAATATGATTTCTGGTCAAAATAACAAATATGCAAGAATAAAACACTGAGCTATAGGCAAACGTATGCTGCATCAGGTACAGCACTGAACAATTCTCCAGCTTCAGCTTCCTTCTTTGAAAATGACTCCAGGCAAAATTCTACATAAAATGAAATTACATATATGTATATATGTATACACAAACACACACTGAATGTGCACACACACACACATTTAATAACTTAAATCAGGAACATGGTATATACTATGAATTTCATTTATTAGCTAGTTCTAAGGAATATTTATAATACCTATTCAATTACATTAAATGTTAAAGAAAGACCCTCTAGTATATCTGAACAAAAGCTGTTTTTCAAATACTTCAGCATTTAAAGATGAAAATAGCAAGCACTTCTATAGCTTTTATGAACCAGATGTGTTTTTAAACTATTCAACTGTGTTAACTCTTCTATCTTAAAAAAGAAAAAAAAATTCTGAATTTTTCATCTCCATTTTATAGATAAGGAAACTGAAGCAGAAAGATAGTAAGAAATTTGTTCAAAGTTACAGTGCTGGGTAGCAGTGAAACAAATTCAATCATAGGCAGAGAAATTTCAGAGTTTCTGCTCTTCACCACTGCTGCCTTGAGTTAGATATTTACACGGTCCAAGCGTTTTGTAATAGGGCACATGGTCAAATAGTTTGTGGAGATGAGGAGGAATGTGTCAGGTATAGTTTGGTAGAATAAGAAGTAAAGACATTGAAAAGACATCTTAAGACAATAACACAATATTTATTTAAGGCAAATCATATACTAAGAACTTAGCTAAAAACTGGATATACTAATATGAATTAATTTTCCATTGAATCTATAATCCCCTATTCAATGAACTCACAAACCAATGGAGGAACTGAGATTCTAGTGGGTACACTTAACTCATTGTTAAATGTGTGTCGGTAGACTCCATGACAGGTGCACTCTTAAATTAAAAAGAGGAGAATCCCATGAAATCAAAATTTTTACATCTTCTTAAGACCATATACATCAAAAATACCTAATTATTACTGGAGAATTAAGAATTATTTAATCTAATGTTGTGGTTTATAGATCATTACACCTCTTAACAATCCCTTTTTATAACTTATTGGGTTCTCTTATTTCCCAGTTCAAAATATTATTTTTCTCACTCACTCACAATACCTTGCTTGTGCTTTGTTTATAAGTATGTATGTATTCTACATTATGTGATATTCATATCGTATATAGACCTCGCTTATCTTCAGCACTCTATTAAGGAGTACTTGAGAACATCTTTATTTACTTCATCCATTTATTCTCAATACTATTTATAAATATATAAAATAAATAGATGTTTATTCAATAATCATTTAATTGGATATTCCTGATAAAAAGGATGGTTGAAAGTTAGGTTTATTTTTAAGTGTAATTTCACCAGTACTATGTAAGGAGAAATAATAATTATATTTGTTTTCTTTAAACTACCTGTAATAATGTTGATTATTGACAGTTTCAAGTATTCTATCTTGTATGTGTGTATGTATGAATATGTTTATGTATATATATATAGAAATGTGTTTCATTATCTCAAGGCATCTAATGTTTAGGAATTATCTAACTTTTATGGTTTTAAATTTCCCACTCAAGACTGCATTATTACAGAGTTTTGCATTTGTTTATAAAATTAGATGCAAAAATTTGCAAATGTATCATTACGACTGAGATTATAATTACACTGGAGTCAGAAAATTCTCCCACAGCAATCATAATTCTTTTTTTGAACATATCAATGAAAAAAATATATTTTTAAAATTTGTTCTCCTGTGGTATTAAAAGCCTAAACAAAAAGGAAACTTGATGTAGTATTTGAGAACAAGAAAATAAAGTGCAAAATGTAAACATGGAAAAATTTTACTATCTTAAATAATTAAAAACCTTTAAAAAACCACAACAAATTACATAGTTGACAAAAAATCCATTTGAATATAAAATATCTTCAAGTTTTAATAATGTAAGGTGTTCATAACTGAGGATATAATTTCTAAGATATATAATTTGGGTCTTGCCTGGGACCCTCTAGTTATAGAATTGCTATAGCAATACTACTCAAGAAAATTAATGTTTATAATTAGACCAAAGCTTAAATAGCATAAATCCCACTGCAGCTATTTATTTTCAAACTATTAAGGATCTGTGGCTATTCTCAGGACTCAGTGATTTAACGTTTGTATATCCTCTATTTCAAGCACACCATTTTGGCAACTTGAATTGTCTGGTTAACTCCATTTAAAATTCTGATTTGATTGGATCCAGTCTCAATAAACATATATACACATATGCACAGACACAAACACACACACACATACACGAACACACACTCCTCATAACAAAATGTATTTGAAAGTTCTATGAAAGAAAACTGTAGTAAGTGCTTTGGCTTGTTTAGGGTATGACATATCAGAACAGTGACTTATTAAAAATCTCCAATGAAGGAAAAAAACCCTTACAAATTGTAAATCTCCAACGTTTATTTGTTATGATTTTCTCTAATATTTCACTAATAGCCACAGTTTTATAACTTGATAGTTATTCAAGTAAATATTTTCTATCTACCTACCTACCTACCTACCTACCTACCTACCTACCTACCTACCTACCTATCTACCTACCTATCTGTCTGTCTGTCATCTATTGATACATCATTGAATCTTATGTTTATGAGAACAGAGTGAAATAATAAACATAGGCTACCAAAGAGGCTAAAGAATTTTTTTAAAAATTAAAAAAACCAAAAAAAATTCTGAAGCATGTTACTCACATTTGTGCCAAACAGTGATAATTTAAAGAATTCCTGATCAACCAACATTCCTTTAAGTCATTATTCTGGTAAGTGAAAATCACAATAAAATAACTTCATGACTTTGGTGTAGAGAAATCAATTATATTGCTCTATTGTAAAACTTGAATTCCACCATTTTTCATGGTTCAGTGACAGGAGAAGGAGCGTCATTTGGTTTTTGAAACCTCATCAAGATCTGTCAGTCAACCCAGAGTGAGAAACTCATAAGAAACTTGATACTAAACATAAATATGCAAACAAATGTCCTTGCAACAGTCTGCAAATGACCATTTGGCTTATATATGGATATTATCAGGCATATAGACTTTTAAGTAAATGAAAGCTTTGAACTGTGTGTCATTAAATATCTAGTTAATATAAATTAGAGAAAGAAAATCAGTTACCCATGGATGTAGAGTAGAGAAGCCATGGTAGTTTGCATCATATACATGACTTTTCCAGGACAATAGTTTTTTAAAAAATATCAGGAATGGCAACTTACCTAAGGAGAGAATAAGAAAAAAAATAGGTTACTATAAGAGAATTTTAAAAACATCTTAAGGGAAACATGATATGCTGACAGGCAGAATCAGGTCTATATAATTAGAAAAATTACCTAAGTCACCTAAGTGTTCCCACTATAATTTTCTGTGACTTACACCTCTTTAAAAGCTCTTTGTTCTCTTATCCCTGGCCTGCTTTCTCTTATCCACCCCTATTTTCATAGGCATATCCTTCTCAGGCTGGTTTTATTGCACTAAGACTCTACTGTCCCTTAAAAAAAATAGGCAATTTCATCCAAAAATAAAGAATTAGAAAATTCAGACTAGATTCCAGACTTTTTTTCACCGTTCACTACAAGGCTACCTTTGATCAAGACAAACAATCTGTAAACTGAAGGTGGTTAAATAATTGAACTTAAATCTGGTTCTAGCTGTAGAATTCTAAATTTCTGAGAGAAGGCCACTAAGGTGACCAAAAGAAATAATTGTGAAATAAAATTTTAGTTTTAGGGGCTCTCATTTGGGATATAATTTTGGCGGGATGGGTCCTTCCCATGCCACTGGCTTTATTGTATTTCCTGCCTAAGAATCGCTATTTTGTACTTGGGCAAAACTGATTTGGCAGCCAAAGCTCTGGGCTTATCATCAGCTTATAGAATTTTATAAGATTGGATTCACACAAATGCAATAACATCTGTGAAAGATAGAAGAGTGGGCTTGGAAATAAAAGATGGAAGTGTGGGAGTGAACTGAGATGACTTGGTAAAATGAATCTAGTTGCCCCAAGATCATTCCAAAACTTCTAGGTTTAAAGGCCAATACTGCTCAGTGCATTTGTTATATGGAATACCCATCAGCACATATAGGAAATGTGTGTGTCCACAATGACACATGAGCAGGCAAACCATGGTATGGGGAGCAGGGGAAGAATTGGCTCTCCCAGGCAGGTGCTGTAGTGTTTGTAAATGACCTGCTGCAACCTTCTCTTCCTTGGAAACCAGCTTGGAAAATTCTCTAGGTGCACAACCTGAATGTTTCTCCTGCTGGAAGCTGAAGTGTTCATTTTATGCATTGACTAATTTATGAGTTTAGTGAGAAATTCTTTGTAAAATAAATTTTAGAAAGGAGAGAGAACCTGAAAATGAATTCCCTCTGCACAACATGTGTGTATGGTCCCATTAGCAGTTGCACAGTGGGCAATCGATTAGGGAGGGAAAAATGGCTTTTTTTATGGTAATGGATTTTGAGCCTCCTGGTGATAATTTATTTACTAGAAATTTTGCAGAGCTGGCTAGCACAGTGATGGAAATCCTCTGAACATGTTCATTTAAAAAAGAAAAAAGTGGTTTGGCTTATTTTTGATAAATATTGTTATTAAATCATTGGAAACATATTGATAAAATATGCCTAAAGGCTACAGTCCTGTAATTTATATTACAAATTATATTGCTATTGACAAATGGCAATTTAATCCTGCAATTAATTTTAACAATTTGAATATTTCTGTTGCATTTTTAAAGAAAAACCTTGACAGACATTCAGTAATATTGTGCTAGGCTATTCAGCAGTGCTGGCTTTTTTTTTTTTTAAAAAAAGCAATCCCATTTCCTTTATATTTCTTTGTATAGAATTGTACTATTCATCTATGGACCAAAGTATAAAACCAGGGTCTTTTTCTCTTGACTTATAATGCTTACAGAATCCTTAGATAAAAGAAATTTTCCTACCTCAAATATCCTTGGTATAGGAAGAGAGAATGACAGCTTGGACAGTTTATAGAATGTGAACTTCAGAATCAGAATGACTCACATTTCTTATTTCACTTATATCATGTATATGTCATGGGGTAAATAGTTTCTTCACTGAACCTCTTCATTTATAATATGGAAAAAACATCAACCTTGAAAAGGGTTTGGAAAAAAATGAGGTAACACACATGTGCCATGTGCCTGCTCTTATACTTCATATCCATGCATTGTTCTACTTTCCCTTTCAACCAATGAGATATTCTAGGTGCTGGCATCTTTTTCCATTTTCTGGAGGAACTTATCTTTCACTCTACTCAGAATGGAGGAGTGTGGTGCTCATTAGCAGGAGCAATCTAACATCCAGCTTTTTATATTCATATGTGTAATCTACTCTCTAGTTTGGAAAGCATATAAATAATGGGCAATGGAAAAAAAGATATTATGAATATTTATTCATAAGTGTTCTCTTCTGGTTGATCTCATTAATATCTGGCTATGAAACTATTATAGCAATAGAGCTTAGGGGTGTTTGTAAAAGGACACTAAAGGCTCCTGACTCCAGATATCTAGATATTTCATGCAAATGAAGATATAAGCCATTCAAAAATAGCATAAGAAACAAAAAGGAATAATATATATATTATTTTATATATAATATTAGAGATATAAAACAACTATTACCATACATGCACCTAACCATATAGCCTCAAAATATTTACATCAACAATTGACTGAACTAAGAGGAGAAATACATAAAACTACTAATTTGGAAATTTAAGCCCAGAAACCCAAAGAATAAGCAGACAAAAAAAAAAAAAAAAAAAAAAGGAGAAAAAATGTGTAATATTTTAAAAACATGATTTAATTACCTTATATTAATAGACAAATATATCTTATAACTGATGGATACACATTCTTTATAAGAACATATGGAACACTCATGAAAATTGATTACAAACTAAACTACAAAGAAAGCATAAATAAATTTCAAAGATTTATCATTTTGGATTATATTCTTTCTCTGGCAAAAATAAAATAGAATCAGAAATTATTGATAAAAGGAGATCTAAAATACCACGGTTTGTCTGGACATAACCAAAAAAAAACTTATTTCTAAACAACTGTTTGGCTAACAAAGAAATCTTAAGAGAAACTAGAAAATATATATGGGGCATTTAAAACAGTATATTTAAAAATGTGTGGGGCACAGATAAATTGTTACATAGAATGGAATTTGCAGGTTTAAATGTTTTTACCTGAAAACAAAATATATTGAATAACAAATGAGCTTAATATTAGAACAGAAGAATTTGGTAAGTCCAAATATAACAGCAAAGAAAATGATAAGAATAAGATTATAAATTATTTAAATAAAAAGAATATAACTAATAAAAACAACAAGCTGGTTTTCTGAGAAAATTAATAAGATAGATAAACTTTTTAAGAGGAGGCAAAACAAAACAAAAACAAATACACAAAGAAAATTACATCAATGGAAAATGATAAGTGAGAAAGAGACACAACAAATAACAAGAAAAATAACAAAATATTTATAAAGAACTATTATATTATCATTGATTTCCAAGTCTAACAAAAAGTAAAAGTATCAAGAAAAATCAAAAATATCTAAATTGGAGAAAGAAAAAATAGAAAACTTAAATAGATAAATTACTATATAAAATAAAAATCAAAGATTTTCTTCCCATAAAAAGGTGTAGGCCAAGGTGATTTTACAGAAGAATTCTAATAAAATTTCAAAGAGTAGAGAATTCATAAATTTTATTTTAAAAAATGAAAAATGGTAACTTGGCTTATTCAAATTTTAAGAATCAAATATAAAAAGAATAAGAAATGGAATTATAGGCCCATTTCAGTTTTGAACATAGATAAGACAAGTTTAAATAAACTATTAGCTACTCAAATCCATGAGTATATTAAAAATATGCATTCTGATCAGGAAGTATTTGTTCCCTAAATTAAGGATGGTTTAACCTTAGAAAATGCAGCAGTGTAATAAAACACATTAATAGACAATGGTAAAAAAAACAAAAATCACACAATCGTCTCTATATATGAAGAAAACTTATTTGCAAATGTGAAACATCTACTTGCAATTAAAACTTAGAATACTGGATATAGAGAAGAACATCCTTAGTATGAAGATGATTGTGTTCCCCAAACTTACAGAATCTTTATTCTGAATACAGAAACTTAGAAACATACTAAGATTATAAGTCCTTCACAAAGTTAATTTTAAAATTATCTTAAAAAACAAAATAATAATTGAATAAATAAATACATATATTAAATAATAATAAATAAATAAATAAATATATTAAACTCAAAATAGCATAAATTCATATTATAAAGATATTATATTTCTCCAGTTTGGATCTATAAATTAAACAAAATTCTAACACGATATTTTGCACAGTCTACCAAACATTCACACAAACACACCCACACACATAGTAAATAGTAAAAAATAAATCAAAAGGCCAATTTTTCACAGAAAAAAAGAGGGACAATCTTCCATTCCAAGCTCTAAAAAGACAATAATACTTCATTTATGAAGAAACAGAGAGAGAGACACATCTGGAACAAAAAAGAAAGTCCATAAGTATGGGAATATTGATCTGTTATAAAGGTGGACTACATATCAATGGGAAAAGGAATCATTTTTGGTACATCGTATTGAGAAAATTGGTTCACAATTATGCAGAACAACAAACCCAAATCCCTATTTTAATACCATGTTGATAGTGGACTCAAAATGAATTAAAGTCTTAAATATAAAAGGTAAAAATATAAAGCTAAAAGGAAGTAAATGGAGGGAAATATCTATGTGTTTTCATGATGAAGAAAGGCTTCCTAAATAAGATCCTAAAAGCAAACAATGAATGAGTATGTTTTGTAATGATGAATATGCCAATTACTCTGATTCAATCAACATATATTGTACACAAACACTGATAGTCAACTCTGTACCCCAGAAATATGTATAATCAATTATGTTTTAATAAAAACATAAAAAATAAAAAAAAAAATTTCCTTTTTCTGTAGAATAAATAAATAATAAAAGCAAACAATGAGATTAAAAATTTGTGGGTTTTGAGTACAACAAAAATAATTAAGAAAAACCCTTTTATTTAACAAAGATTACCATTGGCACAGTTAAAAGATGAGATTTGGACAAGACAGTTGTTCTTTGTAAAATGGACATGTAATTAATATTTTGGTTATCCGAGGAAGTCTTTAAAATCAACGAGAAGAAAGCCAAGAAGCTCATAAGAGAAATGGATGCTGGATATAAATACATAGTTAAAAGGGATGAACCCTAAGTTGTTAAAAAGCATGTAAAGGTGCATTCAAACTCTAACATTGTATTGGATTTAATCATATCCCTCCAAAGTTTAATGTGTTGGAGTCTGAATCCCAACTATGGTTGTTAAGAGGGTGGGAAATCTTATCTTGGTAATTGAAAAGTGGAGCCTTGAAGAGGTGATTAGATTGTAGGACCGTGCTATAGTGAAAGGATTAATAATGATGATCAGGGTGTGGTTCTGAAGGTTTTAAAAGGAGAGCATGTGAGAGTTTCTCTCTGCTCCGTCATTTTCTGCCATGTAAGACCCCTGCATTGCCATAAAGCTGCTACCAAAGAAAACCCTCCCAGATGTGTTCTCTGGACTTTGGTCTTTCCAGCCTCTGAAACTGTAAGCAATAAATTTTGTTTTCTGACAAATCACCTGGTTCCAGGTATTTTGTTATATGCAACAGAAATAGACTAATATAATCACAATTAAAAAATTAAAACTAAAACTTTGAGTCATCAATTAACACTCTTAAGATTAAAAAATAATTAAATTTGGATAACTCCAAGTGTTAGACAGGATGTTAAAAAATAGGAAATCTCAAGCATTGCTTGTGGGAGTATAAACTAGTACAACATAGCGGACAGCAATGTGGCAGTACTTAGTCCAATTATTTAAAATGCAGCCTCTGACAGAGCAACTCCTGGACATATACGTATGGAGACTTTCACATATGTAGTAGGGGATCTGTACAAGAATGATTCTCTCAGTACTGTTCATGGTAGCACTAAGTTAAAGCCAATCTATATATGCCCATTATTATGAGAACAGATAAGTAAAATATAGTGGAGTTATCGTGTGTGATACTATGTAGTTAGTAGAAGAAATATATTAGATATACATACGTGGGAATGAATACACCCTAAAAACTATACTCAGAGTAAAAATAAGAAACAGAGACTTTCTAATACAGTATCATTTATATAACATGACTCACAAACAAAAACCAACATTATTTATTATGCAAAGACAGACACACACTTAAGAATACATATCTAACATATTAGCATGGGTGATTATGTCTGGATAGAAATAGGGAAATAAATGAGGAAACAAATAAGAGAGAGACCATGCACAGACTGAAGGTGGGCCATGACATGAGAAATATGATTAACTAAACATTCTGCTCCTATGGTTGAAGAAGAAAGGAAATGATAGGAGGGAGAGAGAAAAGGAGGAAGGGAGGGTGAAATAAAAGAAAGAAATTGAAGAAATATATGAAAATTATGTAAAAAGAACTCAAATATGATTAGACAGTGTATTTTGTATACACTGTGCTATTTAAAGAGAAAGCCCAGGCTTGGCCCAACAAAGCAAGACCTCAAACTGGTGTTACCAGGCTCAGATGAGAGGGTCCTTGGGTTTCTGGAATCAGGGATGACCTATCTCTGACTCACCAGGGACTCAGTGTGTGGTGTAGATTATACCTTCCATGTATTGGGGCTTCAGAGCCATCCTCAAGCTTAGTGAGTCCCTTGAGCCAGCGACACAGCCATGTCTCTTCACTGCTCCATGGGAGGCAGTTGTCAAGAACAATCCTGGAACTACTAAGCCTGAACGGCCTTCTAAGTTCATCTATTTTAATGATTCCCAATCCCGTCTCTGCCTCAGAATTATCGTTTTCTTCTTCTTTTTTTATTATGCATATTCATGAGATACAAAGCTAATTGTCACCTGAGGAGAGTTTTAAAACTACGCATGTAAAAACCCTACATCAGCTCTATTGACAAAGACTCTTCAGGCATAGAAACTGTGAATCTGTCTTTTGGTAAGCTTTTCCAGTGATTCTAATGTGGCCTGACTGGCACAATGGTCCTGAATAACTGAAGTTATACAATAATAGGGGAGTTAGCAAGAGCTAACTGTCAACAGGAGACCTGGCCTTTGGTTCCCAGTTTTTTTTTGTTTTTGTTTTTGTTTTTGAAAGGAGGGTACAGGCTTATGTTCTCCTTGCTTAATAAGCTTTTCTCAAGCCATTTCATGATTAGGTTGCCAGTAATAGAACTTCACTTAAACTGCTGTTTCTCTATATAACTGAGGTTATCTGAGGCAAGTGAGAGAGTTTTGGGAGATCATTGTCAAGTTCCAACCCATGGTGTGTTAATTACAAGTATAACAAACAGCCATTAGGATGAGGAGTAAGCAGTCCTTTGGGGGTATCCAGATATGAATAAATAGGTGGTAGTAGGTCTGTTCCTTCTTGTCATGAGCTTGCTACTGACATTTTGTCTGGTATGGGTTTCATTTCCTTTAAAACACATCAATAATAGACTTTGAATATTTAAAATGCACATGAAAAATGGAACTATATTGACAGATTTACTCAAATTGTATGCAAATGTAATGCATATTTAATGCAAATATACATGTGGTTCTCTTAACTATTTCTTATGCTTCACCGTTCCCCTCAGTAAAATGCTAATGGCTCATCTGTCCCTCTTTATTCTGTACAGCAATTAATTGTTAATATAACTTGTGGGTATCACACAATGGTTGGGATAGAGGAAAGGAAAGAAAAGGTCTCTGACCTTGAGAATGATACAATGTTAGTTGGGGAAAGAATACATGCCCCCAAATCACTCAGATATGCTCATGTTCCTGAATTACCTGTCTTCCTTAATGGCACCACTTACAGACCTCTGACAGCCCGTAAGAAACTCTGAGTGTTATTTCAGACTCCTTTCTTACCTCATGTCCATGTGCATTAAGTCCTCAAGAACCAGTTTTCCTTTGAAGCCACCCTCTTCTCCCTATTCCAAGACTTCAATCTTACTTCAGCCCAGTAGGGAATAATGGGCTAACTGGAAGAGCACCTCACTGGTTTCCTTGCCCCCACCCTTAACCCATGCTCTGTTCTACTGCCTGAATGATCTTTCTGAAACTAACAGCCAAGTCATACGTTGAGTTCTTCAGTGACTTTCCAAATAATACCTCAAATCCTTCACAAAGAATCTAAGCCTGTCATAATTTGTTACCTGACTAATTGGCTCTTCTGTCACTTTTAAATTTGTATCCTGTGCTCAGGCTGTAAGCAAATATTCGCAATCCGTTTATGCACCAACCAGATGCTACTAATGCCAATTCTTCCACCCAAATGGCTTCCTCTGTACCCACTCCCTTCCTCTCATTCACTTGGTGGACTCCTACTCATTCTCCAGGAGCCAGCTTAACATCTTGCCACACAAATTCCCTAAGCTGAGATAGGAGACACTTCTATATATTTCCAAAGAGTTCTATGACTATCCAATATCATTTTAATTATGTTACAATGTTGATGAAAAGGAAATCATATGTAACTCTAAGAATATGTACCTTTGTATGTATGACCTTTATTTTAGTAACAAGTCGCAGCCAACTTCTACATCTATCCAGGATAATATGAGGAACTAGTTTAGGTCACACATGTACCCCAAACCTCAGACTAACGAGCTCTTGCTAACTCCCTTATTAGTCTATAACTTCAGTTATTCAGGACCATGAGGCAAGAGAGTGTATAGTTTTACATTCATTTCTAAGTCCCAATCCATGAAGGGCAATTCAATTCAAACTAACACCACTTCTATCACCATATCATCATCATCACCACCACCACCACCACCGTCTTCATTCTTGAAGATCTTTACCAGAGAGAGCCAGTGCTACTGATACAGTGTGTTCTATACCTTGGGTGAGCTGGGAGCTGAGTCAGGAGCAGGGTGTAGATATTTATTTCCTTTGTCTCCAATTAGACTATACTGTTCTTGACAGCATAGGCTAGGGCTGTTTTTGTTTGTTTGTTTGTTTGTTTTTTCTTTTTTGCTTCCCAGAACCTAGCAGATAGTCTGGCACATACTAGGCATGCAGTGGATGTTTGATGCATGCATGAATGAATAAATGAATGTATGAGACTGAATAAAATACAAGCAACTAAAGAGTAGTTCCAAAGCTCCATTTATAAAGGACTTTTTTTCCTAGGCTTATGGGATTAGACTGCTGAGAGAATTGATTACAGGGGAAGGATCGCTGTGGTATAAGATAATTAAGGAAAGACTTCTTAGAATTGGTGAGATTTGAGCTGGATATTACAAAAATATAGAAACTAAACAGGCAGAGAAAATTTTAAAAATCATTTCAAACAAAGTATGTGGTTGGAGACAGTGTTGTGAAGCACTAGGCCAGACTGACTATCACAGGGACTGCACAGAATCATGAGAAACTGTAAGTACCTTGACTGGTGGGTTGAGATTTACTTTGACATAAAAACAGGGAGCCCTTGTAAGAAACTGGTGTAATGATGTCAGTGTTTGAAGACTTGATGCATAAAAATCATATTTCATTTATTTCTGATATCAGAGGAGAATGAAGTGCGCCGAATCCATTGCACAAGCAGAGAATTATGCCCTCAGTTCATCACAATTGAGAATTCTACATAGTAGGATCCCTTTACCAACTAAAATGTGGGCATTATGGGCACGTTACAATTGTTTAACATACAACAAGAGCAACTCTGTACAATAAGGAAGAGTAGAAACTGATGATCTGCTAATAAATTGAATCTGCAAGGAAATATAGAAAGGTGAAATATAATTTCCCAAAGGGAATTGGTAAGGAGCCTAACAATTCAAAGTTAAGTGTCATGGAATCTTATATGGCCACAAATGATTACCTTGATTTTACATTTCACTTGACGTAAATATACCTTAAGTTACTCACTAATGCTGTATTTGAGCTCTAGTTCAGAAATAATTCATGAAAAAAAATCATTGTTTATTGAATTGCTTTAACATCTCATGGAAAAATGTTTTGTTAAATAAAGTGATGGCCTTCTAAAGTATCAATATTAAGCAAGATGTGAACTGACATACAATTGATAATAAGGATTATGCTTTATTTTTCTTGGTATCATTAGTTCCTGGCACTTACCAAGCATAGAATGAACTTTTGCTGAATAAATGAATGAATGAATTGGCTGTAAAAAGACAATTGAGATTCCAACAGACCACTGGAGGAATTTAAAGCTTAATATTGGCTGAACTACGGACCATCAGCTCAGGTATAAAAACATCTGAAGTAAACCTAACCATGAAATATGAAGAGTCTTTTTAGGTGCAATTAACTATAACTATAAAGAATGTTGACTGATGTATTAGCCATCAGACCATGTATAAAGAATTTTGGAATAAATTTGTCCATGACATATGAATGGTTGCCTTAAATTTAATTATCTTTAATTATAAAGAATAAGTCAAATAGTCTAGAAGGAACACAAACAAGGAAAATAAAATTTCTTCTGCAATTAGAATATTGATAATTATCAAGATCATGATAATTCAAAGACAAGCTACAATTTCTTCTACTTTCTCACGGAAAAACCTGCTAACTGCCCATGAGAAACATCTACTGCATATCTATCTGTAGCTTGCAATTTAGATCAAGCCTTTGCAGAAAATGAAAGCAACATAAAATATGCAGAAAACATCCATATCCCTTCAGGCTTAGGATGAGTTGAGCATCTCTGAAAATATTATGCAAATGCAGGAATGTTTTCTGTGGTACAGGCCATTTAGCTGAGGCTTTCAACACCTGGAGATTCTGGAGAAAGTCAATGAAGGAATAGTTGAATCAGATTTATTTTCACTATGTGCCAAGTAAGGGTATAGATAATTATACCAATGACATTTTCTCCTGTCCCTCCCCACTGGCTGCTCAGATGTTCAATTTTAGTTATGAACTAAATGTTTACATTGTTCTGAATGTTATAACAGACCCTCCACTGAAGAACACGTTGGGCTGGGATATAGCTAATCCATTAAACTCAGTTGTTTCCACAATCAATCCTGGTCACTATAGCCCAATTCATCATTTTATGAAATGTATTGATTGGTAAGATTAGGTAGACATCATTCTTTTTGTAGAAATAGGCAGAGCCACAGGCTTTCTATTGGTCTATGCAATCTCTGAATATAATAATCTACCCAGAGGAAATGTTTTTCGGCCTTTTTAACCAGACTGTCTAATTGTCAACTGGGCTTACTTAAAGTGTGCAGATACCTCATTCCACAAGATAACCATGATCTTGCAGGGGACATTTAAATCTCTTTTAAATCAAGGCGGATTAAAATGTTTCCCATCTTACTATATCACTGCTCCTTTGGTGCAAGAAAATTAGCACTGATATTCCTATCATTGGAGAGAGGGAGCTAGTGACTTGTTTTTCCTATATCCGTTATTAATCAGGTGCTGGGAGAAAAAAATCACAACACTGAGTGTCCCAAATCTTCTATGGCATCTATAATGTACCCATCGCTGTAGTCCAATTTAAATACTTATAAGAACTAATTAGTAGATTCTTGGCTGAGGCACTACTGTACAAATTTAGAATCCTAAATTTGAAGCATTACAGATTGGTTTTTATTATGCAAGGAAAAACTGTTTTATGACAATAGTGGCATATGCCTTTATTTGTCCCTAAGGTGAAACTGTTCTCAAATCAGAATTAATATAGATCCCCAAATTATCTCTATAGGAATATCTTTGTTTGTAAGATCTAAGAAGATATCACTTCACTTTGAGAAACTTTGCTTGACTCCATTAGTATGTAATGGCTTTCCTTACACACTTTCCTTATACAGTTAAAACACACTTATGCTCTTCTAAAAAGGAATATAATAATCAAGTTTTCTTTTCTTTTTTTTTTTCCCCTCTGCCCTGGATAAAATTCCTTCTAGGGAAACAAATTTATTATAAATTGCAATTACTTTATCATGTTGTTTTAGTTTTTTAAAAGACTTACTCTAAATTGCATCTAGTAAAGATTAAATACAATTAATCATTTGTCTCCAAGAATTATATACTTGAAACTAGAATTTGCTGAAAAGCATCACATCATTTTTTACTTGTGCCACAGAAGGTAATTGTGTAATTAGTAACTGGTTTACAGAGGCATGTTTTTCACATGCTGATAACCCAGGTCTAAATTGCCCTTTCCATCCAGAATCCCAAGGCACTTTATAAATAATCGTATTTAAGTCGCTACTCACACCTGCTCACACCCACACATAAACTGCAAATGGGGTATATTTAAAGAGGCCATTTAATACTAGGATAACTATTGCAAAGAATTCGCTACTGGAGTGAAATGCAGCAGTTTTAACAGATGCTCAAGAACAATAGATACTAGTTGAGTTAAAGAAACAGTATCATCTCCAATTAAAACTACAGGAAAGATTTAGTAGGAAAGAATGTAATTACTCATTTGGACTTTGCCCAAGATACCAGAGCTAATACCCTTCTGACTGGGAAAACTTTTTCTAAGATTTTAAGAACTCATCCATATTAGACTTGCATTTTAATATCTTAACTAAAGCAGAGTTTTCAGAGAATAAAAGACAGATTGAAATGGTCCCCATCTCCACATCAGTTCTAATTATGGTGTAATCTGTGCCCCAGTAAAAAACACACATATGCTTCCAGAGGTTAAGAATGGGACGAATCAGAAAGACCAGACTATCAGTAGTGCATTGAAAGATGGGACAAGAAAAGGTGCCCAGGATTAGTGGATTGACCCACAGGATGAAGCTTTCAGGGAAATAATAGAACTTTAATTAAATTAATCAAATGTTCTTTTGTTTTCTAGTCCTTCACTGTATTCCCACTTCAAGTATCACAGTAAAGATGTTCTGATAATAAGTCACTACTAAAACAATAATGGCATACCTGGAAAGGACCTTAGGAATTACTCGTGGTTTGCTGAAGGAGAAACTAAGACGCAGAGAACGGAGGAAGCTACCCAAGGTCACACAGCAGTAGATAATTCTGTGATGTACTCAAACATTGCTATTTGGAAAATTACATGATATGATCGAGGTCCTTGCACTCTTGAGATAATTCTACCCTTTGTCAAATGTCCATAATTGTTTAGCCCTGCAGGGCAGAAGCCAGGGAGATTCATGTGTATGTGTTTATGTGGTTTAAGAGTTGTCACCTTCTGCCTTATTATTTGTAGGATCAAAACCACTCTTATACCCTCGACTAGCAGATGGTGGGCAGAACATGAAAGCACAAAGTGACACAAGGAATAAATTGGAGAGAAACATTCATAATAACTATGATTAGAAGAATTGAACACCGCCCGTAGGAAAATGCATGCCTGCCAAATCCAATTCCACTTTCACTTCCACCTCCCTTTCTACCTCCTCTGTAACACCCAAGGACCTTAAACACTGACTTGGAATTAAAATGGATTGTTTGCAGCTGCTCACACGCAGGCTTATTCTGCAGCCCCGCCCAGTGTTTACATGTGGTTTCCCTTCCCAGCCTCAGCTCTTGCCAGGGAAGGCCATTTGAGAAACAACAGGACTCAAAACCTAACAGAATGCATTTTATGAGTCAGCTTGATCCTTATCCGTGGGCTGAGAGTTCTTAGTGTTAAGCCATTAGCCCCTTTGCCTAGTTTTAAAAGGAACATGCTATCTTGGGTTATCCCCCTAACAGCTGTAACTGTGGGACTCAGGCCTTTTTGCTTCTTTGATTTAGTTTCTGTCAAGTTCCCGTTTTCTTCTGCTCATCTTCTATAAATTCTGTGATGGCTGAGTAGAATTTTAGAACTGAATATGGATCAAGTACTGCATCATATCTGAGTGTAGCTGCTACTAGCGCTTTTCAAAACCCTGTTTTTAAGCATGTGGGAATGAAATCGTTCTCGAATCTAGCCAAGTGCAGCCAATGGCAGAGTCAATAAGATGAGGTTTGGAAAAGGGCACGCACATGGGCGCTGAGGTGCCTCAGCGAATGGATGCTGCCCTAAGCCCGGGAGAAAGTGCGTGTCTCAGTGTAGAAGAGCTCCATTTGTCCCAAGAATAAGATCCACATCAGCCTAACTGGCACTTTGCTTAGGAAAATTCACCAGCAGGTGAGAGTGTAATTAATATATCTCTGCTTGAAAGTTAAAAAATCACTTTGCCTCCAGCTGGATTAAAACAAAGTATTAGTTAAATAAATTTTGTGCCTTACTGTGGAATGGAATGCAGACAAGAATGCTGATACAGTTACAAATATAGAGAGCATAGTAAATGCTCCACTTAGAAATTGGCTCGATATTCCCTAAACGTGCTATGTAAAACAGGAGAAAAGCATGCCAAGTGTTGGGGGGTTTTTTTGTTTTTTTTCTCCATCTAAATTGTGGAGATAATAGCCACCTATTTATATGCTAATAAAGTCCTGATTTGATTACTGTTACTTTGCCTCATTCTTTCCAGAATGGTAATCATTTCGTTTTGGGATCAACTATAGCGCTTGGTAGAGGTGGACAAAGAGCAATGTTTTGTTTCTCCCCTTCGGAGTCAGCACTTTGCAGGACTTATTTGTCATTCATTCTTTTACTGTAATTGGATTCTAATTTGAATGGCTTAACCAGGCTTTGCCCTAACCTAACTATCTTGTTTCAAGGCTTTAAGTAATTTTCCAACAAGATTTGAGCCCATAGACCTAAGAAAATATATCCTGGACTCTCCAGCATTAGGTTTTCTGATTTTTTTTTTTTTTTTTAAAGTCAACTTCACTAAGGTAACATGGGTAAAATATTAATCATTTAATCTGTGAATATTAACCAAGCACATCTCATGGGAAAGCACAGTACTGAGTATGGAAGGGCATACCAAGAACTAAAATATGCAATTCAGTGTCATCCTGCAGAGGCCAGACTAGAGCCACCCCTGTCTCCATGGCCCCTCGTGCATGCTTCTCGCATAGGCATGGCCCTCATCGCACTGCACTGTCATTGTCTTTCTTTCTGGCTGGAATATGATGCCTTGATGAGATCTTGATATCTTTCATTTCTGTATCTGTAGAATTTGCCATATGCTTGCCACATTGGGGAAGTACCTAAATGAAAATGTGAGTGGATAAACGTGGGTGGAAGTTAGCAGCAATGATCTTCAGAGCTCCCTTTACTACCAGACGTTCAGTAAAGGTAGGATTATGTAGTTAGGCCTCTTTTCTGAAGAGGATTGTGAGGATATGAGGAGAATGATTCTTTGGTATAGGAGACACAGTATAGATAAAATTCATTCAAAATATTTACTAAGCCCCATCTACCCCAGGCATTGGGCCTGGTGCAGCGAAATGCAAGGCTGTGCAAGGTAGAGTCAAATGCCTACCTAGGCGTTTATAGTCTAATGGAGAAGACATACAATAATGGTCAAATCTGCCTCTGCCACGGAAACATGTAGGGTTGTAGTAGTGGTGTGTTGGAGTCTCCTCTTACCTGAAATGGCTCCTGAAATCCATTTGTCATAAATCTTCAGATACTTTGCAAGCTAGTTGTTAAATCATTAGTTGCTTGAAATTGGCCATGGTAGGAAGGAAATCGGCAAACACTATAAATCCTTGACTTTTTTTTTTTTTTTTTCAACCAGGGAGAGACAGAGTACCAGCACATCACCGGTTGTAGTAATAGGTATGCCTAACACTACTTTACCTCCCTTTCTCATCCCTATATGACTTTCTCCTTTAGGAGGTGATGAAATAAAACTGAAGCATATTTATAAGATACTATATTTTTTAAAGTTTTATATTTTAAATTTGAAAAATGCATGATTAGAACTTGTAATTTTTTTATAAAACAAACAAAATGCTTTATTCTTTTTTTACATATGCTTCACCCTAATACAGATAAAATTAAAACTAATTATGTTTAGCCCAAGCATAATGCCTTACGTGTAATAGCACTCCATAAGTATATATTGACTTGAATTGAATCACACAGAATTGAAACAAATAAAATTGAATTGAATTACATTGAATTGAAATGAAGACTGGGCTAATTTAGAATCTGTAATAATGCAAAATACTTTTTGTATTGAATTAAAACTACCTTTAGTGCTAAAAATATAATTACTTCTTGTGTGAAAAAAATCATTCATGTTTATTGTTTATGAAGCTCTACAGGATTGTTGTGAATGGTATAGTTTTGGGGGAGGGAATTGGCCATATATTGATAACCTGTGCCAATTTATATCTTAGATTGCAACATTTATAATGTTAGAAAGCAATAACTGAAATTCTAAATGATTCTTCAGTCTAGACTTAATACTTAGTTGAACCTTACCTTGCTGCATTTTATCTGCAGTTCTTAATTTATATGCATTATCAAAATCTCTAATTAATTATTCCACATTTTGGAGTCAATTTTACTGGATATTGCCATCTTCACTACATGGATGATCCTGTAAAACTTCCTACCATAGTGTGGTAGGTAAGAACAAAGATCATTGGGTCTGAAAGTCTTGGGCTTGAATTCTAGCTAATATAGTTTCATCAAATTACTTATCTTTTCTAAGTCAAATTCTTTATCAGTTAAATAAGTATAAGGTAGTATCTACATCATAGAGATGTGTGTTGATGACATGAGATGATGGATATAGGACTTTAATACAGTGGCATGCACATATACAGATAAAACGCTATAAATGATAGTGACTAAAACACATGACAATCAATAAAGAAGAGTAACATTTGAAGTCCAAGCATCTTTCAAGATCTACAAGATAGCTGCTGAAAGAGCAAAGGAATTAGAAGGCACTGGTGGGTGTACTCTAAAAACTTAGAACTAGACGAGAAAAAAATTGATATAGTGTTTCTTAGTATAAGGGGAGAAAAATATAATAACTGATATTTATTGGACATTTACCATGTGCCAGACACTTTTTTAGTGCTTCACATGCATTAACTCATGTATGCTTTAAAACAGCACTCTGAGGTAGATATACTTGCTCATATTCTCATTTACAATTATGAAACTGGGCTAGAGAGAAGGTCTTTTCCAGGTCCAATAAGGAAATTGATAGAGCAAAGGTTTGAATCTTCAGCTTAGGCAATAACTATAACATATTTATGTGTTATATTCTAAACATATATATATGTATATCGTAAGAGTATATTATGTATATATACACACATTACATAAAAAATAATGCATATATTTAACATATATACTTAAACAACACATAGTGTTTACTTACAGTCTCAGTTCTAGCCTTTTTCAGAAAAATATTAATTTACTTAATATTTATAATAATCCTATGATATAGGCACTATTACTCTCCTCATTTTATGACTGAGATAAGTATAACTGAGGCATAGATAGGTTAAATAAGTTGTCTGAAGTCAAACAGCTAGTAAATGGCAGAGTTGGACTCAAACCCTGGTAGCCTGGCTCTAGAATCAACTAACTACATGGCTGCTCTAACCTTAAAAGAGATTTCAACAGTCCAGTTCTATCAGCAAGCTCATCTCTATTGTGGAAATAACTATGAAGTTTACTCAACAAACTTTCAGGAGATGCTTCCCAGGGACAAAGTCATTCTGCTGTGTAAAAACCTCCTGTACTTTTTCTAACCTGGTTATGATTTCTTTCTCCATATTGCTTTCCATATAGAGAAATATACCTTAGTATTTGAGTATTTCAATTCTTATGACACAACTATATTTCTCAAAGAAAATTAGTAAACTGGCACTTTGCATTTATAAATCATTTTCTTGGGAGTCCAATTAATGTGAATCATCTTCTGGGGAATCAGGTTTCTGAATGTGCTGAACTCTGACCATACTATAAAGAGTGGTAAATTCCCTAAAATAAAACTAACCTATGAGGCCTTTATGAACCATCCCAAACCTTTTCCCATGTTACATTGCTCCTTTAGATCTCCATTAGCTATAAAAATGCAAATCCCTTTTCTTATTTGTATTGTAACTGTGAGGAGAAGATTTAAAGAGAAAGTTTTTTTTTTCTAATTTATTTTTTTAGAAAAAGCTAACCTTCAGTTTGTTAGGTTTCATTAATTCTTTGTGGATAGCTGAAACTATCAGTTCAGAACATGTTTCTTGGATGGTTGATTTTTAATTGTGTCCAGTGTATCTAGACATAGAGACTTAATCTCTCTAGTTCTAAGTATTTTTTTTGAAGCCAATAAAACCTCTCACTAAACTCTAGAATCATTCTCTCCTTCTGTGTCCCCAACTTTAAAACTCTCCCTCTCCATCTGCTGAATTCAATAATGACTGTAGCGCCAAGCAGCAGGTAGAACCAATATGCTGGCTCAAAAGTGAATCTTGAAAATGAATCTGGCATCCCTGCTGCAGAATCATCTGTGTTTGCTCATCTGCCCCCATTAATCTCCAGGGAACAGGAGTGAGAAACACTACAAGGAACAAAGTGAAGGGGGGGGGATTTTTCTAATTAATTGAAAACAATAATAGCATAAAAGTCATTAGCCTTTTGCGTGCATAAGGACAGCATTGCAAAACAAGAATATGAAAATGTCACAGCCATAGCTCCCTTCCAAACACAAGCTGGGTGGGAGAGTGTACAAATGTGCACATATACACCGACACCCACAACATGTTCCTCAAAATTCTAACACAAAAACTTACTATCAAGGACACAAATTCCATGTGTCAGATTACTGACTATAGTGTATGGAAATAGAGGGTGCAGCACATAGAAATGAAAAGTCAAGAGATCATTTGTATCTTATAGTACTGAAATTTCATGTTTCTACTAAAAAATAACTTCTCTTAGAACAATTTGAAACATCATCTTTTATTCCTGAAATACCTGAATCACTCATTAATTAGAAACTCAGTTTGTGTCAGCACATTCATGCTGTCTTTTCCAGCTGTTTGACTTTTTAAAGCCCTAAATTGTTCTTCTGGTCTTGTAGTTGAATAAAGAAATTGCTTCTGAACACCCTCAGGAGCACAAATAAAGCATGTATATTCTCTTCCCTCCTTTCTGACTGCAGCCCATTTTCACACACTGTGTGTGTTTTCAAAAAGAACCTTATTGCTGTAAGTTCTTCAAGTGAAAGATCAGTAGATTGAAAACAAAACAGGAAATAACCCGAGGAGAAAGGGAAATTCTTCTGCTCTTTCCTATACAATTTTCCTTGAATTTAGCCATTATTCAGAAAATCACGGGCTTAAATACTTCTTACTGGTCACTCAAATCTTAGAAAGCTTTATTGTCATTTTTTCCCCTGTTCCTGCCTTATAACTCTGGCTCCCTCCTGCCAACCTCACACATCACTCCCACTTACCATCTCATGTATTTACATTTCCTCTCCCAATTCACCTTCCTCTTGCACATGGGCAATGACTTGGGTTGCCATGGACTCTCCAGACTTCCCATTTTAAGCTAATTTCCTTTGTTTTCCTACAGATGTATTCAGCTCCCTTCCCTTTCTCACCTCCAAACTTCATTTCAATGATATTAATATATTTTATGTCCAGTCCTTTCATTCCTCTTATCACACTTTTTCTGTTCTTGTTTTTTTTTAAATGCCACTAATAGCACTTCCTATATCAACAGGTGATAATGTGCTTTGGATTTACATCTGAGTTACATTTAAACCATTATCTACATAAAATGAAGGAATATTTAAAATTTGCTATTTGGCTTGTACACTCCAAGAGGGCAAAGGGTAGAGCCAGTATAATTAGTCCACATAACAGAAAGCACTATATCTATGCTTTTAAGAGTAGCTTTTGGTCACTACGATCATGAGTGGGTAAAGAAAAATAGGGTGGGAGACTGAAGGGGAGAGGTTGGCTCAATGACAATTGGGTCATCTTCCCCCTCTTTTCCTTTCCTTTCTCTTTCCTCCCCTTTTCTTTTTTCTCCCTTAATTTCTTTTCGTCTTTCTCCTTTCTGTGATAGGGATAGTTTTTCTTTCTTTCTTTGATCTCTATCCATGTTTTTAACTTGTTTCTACAGTCTCTCACTTCTTATCACCTCTCTTCATTTCTCTCTTCTTCAGGAAAGCTCAGGAAGTGGTTGCCATATCATTTGGTGAAGGAGCAATGGCATTAAAAAATATAGATTTCCTTTATATGCTCATGCTTGAAGATAGCTCCCTTTTAAAAATTTGGTAACTAAATTGATATTCCTTTTGGTAAATACTTGGGAACACAATATTGAAAAATAAAAATTTAGAAGATGAATGTGTGCATTTTTTGTGGTAAATAAATTTTAACTGCTGCTTATATTATTAACATCACAACTTACCCTAAATGTTAAATTGTTGATAAAATGCTGCCTGATAAAATTATTCTCAGTCCTGATTTTATATTTCATTATATTTATGATTGGAAGAACAGAGTACCAAAGGAGAGGAAAAACATAAAGTGGATAAAGTCAATAGATCTTTTCAGAATTGTTTTCTGCTATATGAATTATTTCCATACTAAACTGGGTTGTGGGTTTTTCTTTCCCCTTTTTCAATCTAGATACGGTATAATCCAGAGAGTAAAAGTTCTGGAAACAAAGAAACCTAAGTTAAAGTTCCAGCTCTGCCACTTAATAGCTCTACTTCTTTGCACAAGAAATCACAGCCCCTATACTTCAGTTTCCCTATCTATATTTGGGAATAATCACATATATTTTAGTGGTTAGAATAACACAAATAAAATCCCTGACGTTTGTAACTACTTAGCTAATATTAGTTGTAGTTCCTATTTGAAGGTATTTAGTTAGCTTCTGTGTTGTAATAATATTTTTTATGTGAGTCACAATAAGCACATAACCACATTTTAACAGTGAGATATGTAAAACCATGTGTCTAAATTCTACACATGGAAAGAAAGTATTGTCAATTTAGAATCTCCTTTAATAATCCCACTTCCTATAGCCCTCCTAGAGCATATGTTAATTTGCATACAATGACTAAAGTTATTGCTTTAGTATCACTTTGCTGATTTCCCATAACAAGCCTGGAAATTGTATTTTAATTGTTGCTTCCTACCTACAGAGGTTAAAGTTATATGTTACAGAAATGCAGAAAACAGTTGGTATTGCTATATTTCTGATGTGTTATACTATTTTTCTAAAACTGGGCTATAAATCAAATGGGCTGAAAAATACCAAATTATTAAAATCATATGGAATATTGTCCATGTCTATAACATAAGTTAGAAATCAACAGGGTGACAACTAGAAAATCCTTATATGTGGGATGTTCATTAATGCATTTCTAAATAACCTATGATGCCAACAAAATTACAATGCAATTTAGAGAACATTTTGAACTGAATCATAATGAAAGTATGATATATCAAAACTTGTGAAATATAACTAAAGTTCTGCTTAGAGAGAAATGTATAAACGTAAGCTCACTTATTACAAACAGAAAAATTAAATACTAATGATGTACCCATCTCAAAAATAAATTTAAAAAGAATAGCAAATTAATCTTAAAGGAACAGGAAGAAAATAAAAAAGAACCAAAAGTTTTAAAAAAGAAAAAAAAATAGAATATTTTAAAAATTCTAAAAGAAAAATTTAAAAACATATGTAATAGAGAGGTCAGCAAATCCAAAATTTGTTTCTTTGAAAAGACTAATGATATTTATATAACCCTAGCAAAGCTTTTCAAGGAAAAAAAGAATACACAAATTACCAACATCAAATGTTAGAGTAACAACATTACAGATCACACAGACATTAAAAAGATAATTATATTATAAACAATTTTACTCCAATAATTTGATTTTACATGAACAAATGTATAATTCCTAGGAAAACATAACATAAAAAAATTATACTAGAGCACACCAGCTGCCCAGATCTTGGTTTCTAATACCAATTCCCCAGTTAAATAAACCAAAATTCCTTGGAGAAATAGCTGATTTTTGGACAGGGCATAAAACATACAAGTTAAATCTGGAGCATGTTGTGGTGCCAGAAAATAAGAAAGAATTCAGAATACAAACAAATAAACAGAAAATAAAAATCCCACAGTGATATTGGTATGTCAAAAGGATACTATATGCAACTAAAAGTGTTCCCAATGATCAAAGCTGGCACAATTTGAGCAACAAATAAATAAATAATTTTTCTGTTATAGCCCAAAAGTATAAAATAAGTATCCATGAGTATATACTGATATAAATAAATGATTGAATAAGTAAATAAACGGGGACGAATAGATACATATCTTGTACAGAAGAATTCCAACTTATATAAATATTGTGCCCTTCAGGAGTATAACTCCATGCTCCTTAAGTATGGGATGTGCATAGTGACATTTTTCAAAAAGTACTGTATGGAAATAGAGAGAAAAAGAGTAACTTTACCATGTAGGGACTAGAGAAACACTGCCTCATATCACAAGATCAAGGTAAACAGCAACAGCGATGTCATATTTATAGTATGTACCTTTCATATGATGTAATAAGAATGACACTTGACTTCTGTGGTCTTCCTCCCCAGAACAAATTATCCTAGTCTAATCATGCAGAAAACTTTAGACAAATCCTACTTGAAGAATATTCTATAAAATATCTTATCCATAATCTTCAAAACTGTTAAGGTCATTAAAAAAAAAAAAAGTTCAAGAAAATATCACAATGAAGAGGCGCTTAAGGAGACATGACCACTAGATGTCATGTGATATCCTGGATGGAGTCCTGAAACAGAAAAAGGACATTAGGAAAAAACCGAGGAAATCTTAATAAAGTATGGGACTTTGGCTAATAAAAAAACTTTTCCTGGAGAGAAGGAAAAAGAAAAAAGACAACTGTAGAAAACAATGGTAGAATAATACAATAAATAATTAAACAAGAAATCAAATATGTTTGTTTTGTGAAAGAACAGAAAGTATTTTCTATCGATCCATCTCACTTATGGAGGAAAACTCAGCTATGGACAGCCTTGCAAAGGAAGCACATGGTTGAGAATCTTAGAAAAGTTGAATACACTTTGTTGCTCTGGATAAATACTAAATATCACATCTAAAAAAAAATGGTTTGTAAAACAGAAAATAGACTTTTATCTTTTATTCTGTATGTATTATGTGCATTTTTTCCTTTTATCTTTGGACTGCTATAATGATTTAAAAAGTAAAATTTCTAAAAAAGTACACAAAAAATTAGGAAAATCTGTATAGTTCTACACGTTTAATGTGCTAATGCTGAAAACTTCACATACACTTATAATTATATTTTTTCTATATAGAAATAAACAACAAAAGCCTTTCATGAAAAGAAACTCTATGTCCCAGTGTCTTTACTGATAAAAAAAAAAAAATACAGAAAATTTCCAACTTGTTTTGTAAAGCTGGAATAATTCAAATAACATATTCCCTACGCATACACATAATTATATATAAAAGTTTACATATAGGTTGTATATATGTAATTATACATGTAAGCAAACATATTTTTATATATTGCTTTTTATATATGAAGTTAATCATAAAAGTTTATATATAGCTTTCTCTATATAAAAATTATATATATATATATATGTATGTATATAAAGCTGGCAGAACTGATATCTGGCAAGGCTATTCCAAGAAAGAAAAATTATAAGCCAATTTTTCTCATAAACATCGATGCTAATAAAAAAACCAAACAGTATCCAGCAACATATAAAAAAATAGATTACAACCAAATTGCATTTATTATGGGGATGTGATGTTGGTTTAATATTTGAGAACTGATCATTGTAATTCTCCATATTAACAATAGGAGGAAGAACACATAATCATGTCAATAGAGAAAGAGAAAGCATGTGATAAAATCCTAACTCATTCATTATTAAAAACAAACAAATGACACTTCCTAAACTGGGAACTAAAGGGAAGTTACTTACTATGATAGAGTATTTACATAAAAACTTAGAATAATTACTATACTTTATAATGAAATATTGACCCCTTTATCTCAAGTTTGGGAACAAGAAAGGATACTAACTATCACCATTTCTATTGAACATTGGAACAAATGTCCTAGCCCTAGTAAAGGCTGAAAAATAATAAACTTAAAAAAAGAGAGTTAGAAAGAAAGAAAGAAAAGCATCGTGATATTCAGAGAATGTAATTGTGTATGAAGAAAATCCAAAAGCATATTGAGATAAATATTACTTCAAATACATGAATTTAGCAAAGTCATTGTGCATATAGTCTACACACACACACACACACACACACACACACACACACAAATACAATACATAAAAAATAAAACAAAAAATAAAATGCCCTTTAAAAAAGAAAAAAAGAAAACACTTAATATTTAGGAGTACTTAAACCATACAACATTAAGAGAGAAACATTGAAAGAAACTAAAAAATACCACCCAAAAGGAGAAATTAACCTTGTTAATGTGTTGGAAGCCTCGATATTGTCAAGGTATAAATTTTCCCAAATTGATCCTTATGTTCAATGCAACCACAGTAAAACTAATAGCAGGTGTGTGTGTGTGTGTGTGTGTGTGTGTGTGTGTGTGTGTGTAAACTGAAAAGCACGTTTAAAAATTCATATGGAAATGCAAAGGCCCCAAAATAGCCAAGAACTATAATATCTTGGAAACAAAACAAACAAACAAAAAAAACAACATCAAAGAGCCTATGCAATTATATATACAGACTTATAAAGACAGTAATTAAGACATGGTATTGTGCAAAGAAAGATAAATAGACTAATGGAAAAAAATAAATAATCCAGAAACTGACCCAAACATAAATGGAGACAAGATCAGCTTTTCAGTGAAGGGTGTTGTTGGGTCAATTAAATATGTACAAGCAATAAAAATGAATCTTGACTCTTACACCATATAAAAAAATAATTTCAATTGGATTGTGGATTAAAAAATAAAATAATACATTAAAGCTTCTAAAACTTAAAGAAAAATAACTTCTTGGCCTTGGGGCAGGAAAGCATTTATTAATTAGAACCACTGAAGACACAAATCATGAAGAGAAAGATTGAAAATTGGACTTCTGTTTATTAAAAGCCACCACTAAGAAAATAAAAAGGCAAGCTACGAAGTGGGAGAATTTATGTAACTGATGAAGGACACTGTTGCTATTACTGTGTAACAAATTATCCCATCATTTAAAAACAAAATAACAACTATTTTAATTTGCTCATGTATTTTGGTTGGTCAAAAATTTAGAAATGACATGGTGGGAATGTCTTGATCCCCAGTATGTGGGACCTCAGCTGGGAAGACTCAAAGGCAAAGAGTGACAAGATTTCTGCGGGCTGCAGTCATCTGGAGATTGCTTCACTCACATGTCTGTGATGTGACCCTGCCATGCTCACAGATGTCCGCCATGACATGCTCAGGGCAGGAGAACTTCCCACATTGTGGCTCAGGACATTGGCACAAATATTCCAGAAAACCAAGTGGAAGCTGTATCACTGTTTATAATTTAGCCTCAGAAGTCACATGGTTTACTTTCACCGTGCTTCATTCATTCGTCATAGCAATTACAAACTCTCCCAGAACAAAGAGGAGAAGACAAAGTCCTCACCTCAATATAGATCATTTTTGCCATCATTTCTTTAAGCCATCACAGACTCATATATAGAATATATAAAATTCTTATTGTATCTCATTGTAACAAAGACAGACACTCCAATAAAAATAAAATAGCCCAAAGTCTTGAAATTATGAGAGTAAATTAGTGTTATACTTTGGATGAACTCTGTTAACCTACCTCTATATTCAGAGACTATTGAAAAGATATTGGACAATAATTTTAAAAAGTGTTAATGGAGGAGAATGTTAAGTGAGCTGGATCTTAAGAATGGATAGAATTTGGAGAGGTGGGAAAAGGGGAATAACTTAATGTCTAACCTTTCCTCCCAGGTAAGGATAGGCCTTTGCAGCTAAGACCAGTGCTTGGGAATTAAGGTTTGGCAAGTGTTGATAACAGCAGAGGATATCTATTGGGTCATCTACCCAGTCTTCATGATTTTGCCTTTCTGGAAAAAGCTTCATTTTCTGGGAAATGCCCCATATATATTGTTATAACTGAAGCAGCCATGTCCATATAACATGACTCTCCCTACTATAAATAATAGATTAAAATTAGGCACACCATTTAACCTGGGACAACCATCTGTTCCTCTAGTTGGAGCAACTGGCTATTTTGGTTCCATATATCATCTTTCTTTGTCCAGTTGACCAGACTGAGAACCAGGACACTCACAAGCTATTGTCAGCCATATTTTTCACTCTGTCGACTCAGAAGCAGAGAAAATAAGCCCGTGGAGACAAGGAATAATGAAATAGATGCACATAATGGAGCAAAAATGAAGGACATGGAAAGAAAACCGAGAGCCACCAAATCCCTTAGTCCACCTTTTTCTTCAGCACAGAATATTTTCCTGCTTTGTGAAACACTGTTGTATACTTATAAAACATTCTCATTTGTCTTTCACTGGTTTCTGAACCTATAAACTAAACAAATTTAACTAATGCAAGAACAAAGGATAACTGAACATTTAGTCCTAGGTGACCTCAGGTTCAATAGGAAAGTGATAGTCTGAAGCATATCAATAGCTGACATTTATTGAGGACTTACTGTATATGTCAAGTGTTACTTTGTTTAGTCCTCCCAATGATCATATATATATAACTAATAGCCATACTAGAGATGGTAAATCTGAAGCTTAATTAATGTACTTAATTTCACATTGGAAAAACAGAAGAGCTGAATTTTTAACCTAGGTTAGGCTAAAGCCTTTGTTTTTGGCTAGCATGCTCTATTACCTTCAAATCCAAGAGACTAAATAATAAGCAAGACCTAGATTTGAAATGAAAGGCAGGGCAAGATGTGGCCTGGAGAGATTCTTGTACTCAAACATGCGATTCAGAACAAAGCTGTGAAAAAACCTTGGGGCAAGAGAAACTATTAAACAAACCAAACCTAAGTATATCTTTTAGATCACTGCTTTCAATGTTATGTTTAGGCAGGGTGAAAACCTACCCTGCGTGTTATCACTTTCATTGGGGAAAATAATGATGTATCAGTGTACAGATTTTTAAAATTTTGTATGCACTTGACTTGGACATAAGTGTATTGTGGATTCATATTTTAACTGCAATCCATATATGTCTGAGTCTAATAATTCAATCATTGTAAGCCAACATTTTTGATGATATTAATATGCATCACTATACACTGTAGGGTTAGTAAATCCACTCACAACAAGCTAAATTAAACATGATGCAGCTAAATTAACACTTCTTTAGAAATTAAATCAAAAATTTCTGCAATTGAAAATGAAGACCATGAGAAAATAACATTGATGTTATAACAGCTATCACCTACCACCAAATACTTCTGTAATATTTTGAGAATTCTAACCCTCTTTTTTATGTAAACTAGGAGCTTTACAATGTTGACACACGTTGCATAGAAGGTAGCATTCTTAATAAAATAATACACAAGTTTCCCCAGAAAACTATAGTAATGTTCTCAATTTTGTTTAGAGATACAAATTATAGTCATTCTGAACCACTCAATGGTTTTGTAGTGATTTTAGTAAGTTGAAAATTAAGGAAATAAGTGTCTCTAGAGTTGGGCATCGTTCATCAAAAAGAAACAAAGAAAGGACTAGCACTTTGGAGATAATACATAGGTTATCAGATACTTGTAAGTAAATCTTGGTCTGAAATGGAAGAACTGCTATTTCACACATAAAAATCACCACAAGTAAGGCACAGAGTAGAAACAGAAATGAAGATGGCCTAACTAAATTAGACACTGTGTGTTGGAAATGAGTGGAGATTAAATTATTCAGGTAAAAGGGGATGGATTGTGAAAGACTGAGCTATAGGCAGAGGGGCTTTGATTGGACACATTGGGCTTTGAAAATCATGGAAAGTTCTTAATCAGAAAAATGATAGGTTGTGTGTTAAGGAAACTTGTGGGGCAAGCAGAGTGCAGATTACATGGAAGCTGGACATGGTAAAGGCATGGAGACCATGTAGAAGGCCTTCACAGTGACTGGACACTGTGTGCAAAAGTCTTAGAGCACAGTGATCCACAGGGCTGGATAGAGACGTTCTAATCTGAAAAACTTGATAGAAATAAATTAGGGAAAAGAAAACTGAAAGCCTCAAAATTTGGCAGAGAGGGAGTGTGGTGATTCTGTTCATGTACACAAAATAGGAAAATAATTACAAATAGAATCCTGCTTCCTGCAAAAACATTAAATTTGTGGTAACTATGGAAATTTAAATAAATATACATTTTAAGCTACTGGAATGAGTGAGTGAGGACTGGGGTAGGAGGTCAAGGCTGAGGATGTAGATTAGAGAATTAGATAACAGTAGAAATGTCAATTGAATCCTTGAAGTGTAGTTAAATATATCCATAGACTGAATATGTAGAGGCAAAATGAAATTTGAGCACATAGATTTAGGGAACCTGATTGTTAGCAAGTAGAAGAAAAAAGGAGGCCCTTAAAATAAAAAGCAGAAAGGAAGAGCCAGAGCTTGGAAGAGTAGGGAGAAAGGATACAAGTGCAGAAGCCAAAAGAGTAAAGCATTTCAAAAGAGAGGTGGATGGTCTCTGATGCCAAAAGTGAGAGTTCAGAGGAGGAAAACAAAGCTTGGGAAAAGCCAGTGCACAGGCAGGAAGGACATTTCCAATGTCTTGTAAGTGAAAACATTTGAGCAAATTGTGGAAACGAGATTGATCACAGGGGTTTCAGAAAATAAGTAGGTAAGGAATAGAAGCAGAGGTACAGGTGGAAGGTTCAAGGGATGGGAAGCAAAAAGAGAGACATTCTAAGCAGGAGTTAGAAAGATGCATTAGCAATACCAAGCAAATACTGTGTTAAGAAAGGTTATCCTCTAAACAACTGGTGCTTAAGTAGAAGGAAGTACTTTGTTAATTATGCTGTGCAATGTCCTGTTTTGTCAAGAAGGGTTTCAATAAAACAATTGATGAGCAGCATCTTGACATTTTCGAGTTTGTCAACTAATGCTTTTTCTTTAAGGCTAAATAAAAATATTAACTGCTGGAGGAGATATTCCTCCATGACATATTTTGTAAAATGTTCTCTTATTAACAGCTTCATTAATTCATGCATCCAACCATCCTACAGAATCTGTCTCATTTTTTGTCATTCCGAATGAGGGCATCTGTTAATTTCTGCCATCACTGAACCATTTTACATGGTACTAAATGGATTTCATCTTACTGGTTTTAACCAATTTCTCATCATGTTACAGTGCCCTTAGACTTGTTATATCTTTAAATTATGCTTTTCATATTCCTTTACTTGAATCTATAAGTTGTTAATGACAATATTCATTAATATTATATGAAGAGCTGTCTTTAGGGATTCAATACATATCCCTCCAGAGTGACAGTAGCCTATTAATACTTCCTAGAAGGGTTGTGTTCACTTATTTTTCAGTGGTACAACTTAAATGGCTGTCACTTCTTTCCAATCAGCATTTTTACTTTCCTTCTGTTAATTCTGTTAGACCTGCAGCTCATTTATTCATTAGGTTTACATTATTGCACAGGGAAAAATGAACTTATTTGGCCTGATTTGTTTGCCTCAAACATATTTGGCTTCACTGTGATAACAGATGGGTATAAAAATACGTGCATGTATACACTTTGCCTCTCTTCTTGGCGAGTGAATTAGTCCACAGCATTTTCTGTAGCCTGTCTCACATTTAATGTCACAAGAGGGATTCATCTTTTGGCAATGAACATTAGTAGCTTGAAGAAAGGGGGTCATAAATCCCATTTTCATTATTTATTAAAATCATACCAGGTCAGGGTGTAATTTTCTTCCTTCCTTCCTTTCTTTCTTTTTTTTTTTTTTTTTTGATACACTGTAATTTATTCAGTGACCTTGGACCATATTCCTTTGCTAACCTGAAAGCCTGAATCAGTGTACTAATGTTTTCTGCAACTTCACACAATTTCCTCTAATAAAAGGCGTTAAAAAACTCAGCTTTTAGCTGAATAGTCATTGATGGAACAAACAATGTTGGTGAATTTTAATGAGAAAAGCAGAGGCCAGTGAAAAGTTATTGAAAATGAAACAAAATCAATGAGTCACACATAAAAATAAAAATATTTTTTATCTTTTAGGAACTCACTATCTCTCGACAATATCATTCTGGTACAACCTTGTTTAATATCTTTAGTCTCTCAAGGAGTTTCAATCATCTGTTATCTGATGATAACTAATTCCTAACAAACACACACACAAAAAGTACATAGAATATATGAAGTGGAAATGTAGAAAATATATAAAGGTTAAAACTATAGTTTTAGATAGTAATTTTAGTCTTTTTCTAAATAAAAGTTTAATCATTGCTAATATCTTATTGTGTTTTTTTTTCCTAAACTCATCATTTATTGACGGACAGTAAAATAGTTTGAAAAGCTAAAGACAAAAGGCAGTCACTTTAGTGGCTGAGAGTGATGGTTGCATAATGGCTCCAAACTGTAGCCAATGTGGTTCATCTTCTGGTACAGGCTTAATACCCAAACACGTTCTAACATAGTTAGCTCTGATTCAATTCAAAGTTTAATCACCTGCTGTCAATCCCCTGCCTTGTTGTATGTCAATTTCATCTATTTGGCAAAGCTCCAAACCCAGATTAATTCTTCAGCCTGTTTTCCTTTCTAATCCCAAGCAACCGATCCCTGATGGAGAAAATCATACATATATATATTATATATTCATGATAAAAATAAGCCAACAATCTAGAATTAGATATCTGTATAGCTATGTATATGCATGTCAAAACTATGAGCTATGTTTTTTAAGCTATATAGGTCAAACCATTTGAAAATAGTGAAATTAGTTTAGTAGTTAAGTCAGGCATTTTCATTTTTTAGCAAAATATAAGAGAATAGACAATAAAAATCAGACTGCTTTGCTTGTAGTAAATAAAAACTATTGTTTCCTAAGGCATGCTTCAGTTTGAGTGTGTGTCATGTGCTATACTGTAAAATTAAATTTTTACTGTGGTTCATGGTCAAAATAGTTCACTGTTTTAGAACAATACAGGCGGAGATGTGGAGAAATAGAATGCTTAGGTACAGGTGGAAATGTAACAAGGATTAGCCACTTTGGAAGAAATTACAGTTTCTTATACAGTTAAAGTTACCCTTATTATATTATCCAACAATTTCACTTCTAAGTATTTACATGAGATAAATGAAAACATATGACCACAAAAATATTTGTACTTGAATGTTCATAGGTGCTTTATTAATAATAGCCAAAATACTGGAAATTATCCAAATAGTCATCAACTGATGAATTGATAAACAATTTGTAATACATCCATACAATATAATGCTTTTACTTATACGTGCAACAACAATCCATAAAGCTGAAAAATACAATATGTTGTATTATTCCACTTACATGAAATTCTAGAAAAGTCAGAAATCACAGTGACAGAAAGATTAGTGTTTGCCAAGAACTGGGGATGAGGGAATTGTTCTAATTGCAAAGTGTCACAAGGCAACTCTTAGGTTAACGGAAATGTTCTATATTATGATTATGGTTGACAATACACAACTGTATATATTTTCTAATATTCATCAAAATGTACAGTTAAAATTAATAAATATTAGTGTGTATGAAGTATCGCTCAATAAAACTGAGTTTAAAAACACCTAAGAAAGAATGCTTTTTATAGATCTTTTTAGATGGCTGAAATGGTCAAAAATATATTCCTTGATAACTACAGATTGCTAGATTTCTTAATTCTTAATATTAAATATCAGTAACGTACAGTAACTTTTTGATACAATTTATAAATTTCCTCTACTTAAGTTTAATTCATCTTCCATTTATGAAAATATAGGCATATTGCATTAGATTAAATCTTGACCATATGTGGTAAATGGAGATGATTTTAACTTTTCCTATACAGTATTTGTTTTTTTTTTCTCAAAGCAAGAAAAACATCATTTTCCATTCTTTTTGAAGTGATATTTTGTGGCCTTTTTTTCTTGTGTGAAAAAGTTTTACTAGACAATATAGACAATTTAAAAATTAGTCTGCTAGATAGAAAACATTATTGAATAGTTTTTCTATGACAATGGGTTCAAAGGGTGATTTTCTGGTTATTGATCTTCTCCAGAAAGAATTTCTTTGTAATTATTTCCCCCTTTTCCCACTGAAAATTGCTTCAACCTTTTCCTTAGAGAGTTCCTTTGAGTCTATCGGTCTTTCACCCACTCCTCTTCCCATGACAGCTGACTCCACTACAGTCTGCATAGCTGACTAAGCAATAACCATCCTTTAACAGCAGAGACTCTCCAGGGGAAGATCAGATTGTACTGCAAGCTGCACATCCAAATAAGTAGGTAAAACTGAGCAACATCTGCCCCTTGAACAGAAAATTTCCTTGAAAACCAATTAATTAAGACTCATAATTATAGACGCCTTGGCAAAAATCTGGGTATAATAAAATTAAACATCTTAACTATCTAATGATTTTTATGTCATCAAATTAAGTATAAAAATATACATGTGTATCTTTTAGCTTTCCTTTCTTTGATGTTACTGTGGAATCCCATAGGCACAGACTGCAATGTTGACTGGAATTATATGAAAGTTCATACACTACGGGGTTTCATCTGTCAGTCATAAGTGGTAGAGAGTTTTGATATTTTAATATGTAACTTGTTTTCTCCATTAACGTCTTTGTAGAAAATCTTCAATGTCTATAAGAACATATGTATGTACGAAATGGTGAATAGAAATTTTATGTTTCTTTTAATTGCTTATATTAGCCTTAAAACACCAGATGACCTAAAGTTGTTGAGTTATGATACTGGTAATAAATGCTGTGTTGGGACATGGGTCCCCCTCTAATGATGGGTAAGTCATCCTGGCATACGCTTTCTGTAAACATGCTTAAATCTGTCTAGATGCCATGTTCTTTATATACAATAGGATCACTTCCTTTGTGGGAGTTATGTTCTAATGTAGCCACCCAAATTCTCATAGATTCAAAATTAATTTATCCATAAAGTAGATACATGGTTGGGAAAATACAATCCAGTATTCTCTTCCTTACAGAAGGAAATAATGAAAGTCTGGACAGATATCTAAGCATTTAAACTATTTATACCAGTAAGATATCATTATATCCCTAAGAGTTAATGGTAGAGAGACTCCTGAAGGGTTTACTGCATATTCTTTTAAAATTATGCTTCCCTAACTTTAACACATTTTAATAGGTAAATTTGTTGCCATGATAGAAAAATGGAACACGAAGTTCTATTTTACAAGAAGTTAGATTCTACAGTCCGGCAATTTGAAAAAAAACTGTATGTGTGATTCTGCTCCATTGTTTTTCTCTTTTTTCAGCTTCATTAAGATACAATTGACAAATAAAAATTGTCTGTATTCATGGTGTACAAAACAATGTTTTGATGCATATATACATTGTGAGATGATTAAATCAAGCTAGTTAACATATCCATCACCTCACATACTCATCATTTTTTCTTATGGTGACAACATTTAAGATTAACTCTCTTAGCAATTTTCAAGTATATAATGCATTTCTCTTTAATTATATGAAAGGGAATGTAGTTTGTATATGAAGGAAAACATCAAAGGATTTATATCATATGTACTTTCATTCATAAGTGAAGTCTTGATCAGGCTAATCTAAAGATGAATAAGTCCAGTAGACGGTGATTTTTGCTACAGAATCAAGACTCTAATACAGAATCAAAAGATTTCAAAAACTTACTCAGAACTACAAACCAGAACCAACACTTTATCAATAATCATAGTTAAAATAATCATAAAGTACCTCTGGTATAGTACGTTCTATTGCAAGATAGTAAACATAAGAAACCAATTTGAATACTTACAGATTTTCTGAAATCTTGAGATTCAGATTTTATAAGAAACCCCATTTGTGGGTTGTAAGAAAGTAGGTCTAATAATGCAGAAAAATGTGCCTGAGTAAAGCCAGCAGATGCCAATGGACAGTGTAATAAATGCAGGGTTATGAAATGTTGCAATGGTGGGCATATCACTTTTTAGTTTCATCTGTCTAAGGAGCCCCAACGTTTGGATACACACATGGCCGGTCCATTCAATCATGGTGGCTTTAAACCTTATCCAGGGTGCTGAATATTTTAAACTGATCCCATGCTAGCTTTGTAGGGGATGGTGGAAAGAACTTCTTTGTCTGCTGGAGTACTAAAGCTCTCAAGGGTGTATCTAAATATGCTGCGTGACAAGCACTGACAGACAGACTTATGGTAGAAGTACTATTTCACCACCCATTTCCCGATTCATGTTATTTTCCTGCTTCCTTCCCTCATATCTTTCAAAATCTTCCTAAAATTCCTCAATATCAACGATATTCAGAAATATTTTTTAAAAGCACATGGCTTACAAATATTCTCACACATGTACATATACCCTAAGTATTTTTTTTTGGTATAATACTGTAAGTTATTGTTTGTGTGTAAATACATTAACGTAAGTTAATTATCAAAAATGGAAACATGTCTTTAACAGATTTTGAACATGAAACATTTTCACCTGGCTTATTTTCTTAATATATTAAAAAGTTAAATTCTGTAAAGTCACATTTCTACACCTGTCATCCATCCAACCTTTTCTCAGCTCCCACCACATATAGGCATCCACTATTATTAGTTTCTTGGGTATCCTGCCAGAGTTCACCTGGGGAAATATAAGTACATTTGAATGTATTCATATACCATCATTTAACAAAAACATAAAACATCATTCTATTCCCAGCTGTTTCCATTGTCCTGTGCATCTTGCTTTTTTTTCTTAACAATTGATCTTTTCATATCAGTTCCTAAGCAGCAACTTTATTTATTCTATCTGCATAGAATATGGTTGTCAATTGTTATTACAAATCATATTACATCATCTCATATGTGTGCACCAAAATTTGTAGAATGAATGTTTAAAAATAGAATTACTGACTCAACAAACATATACATTTTTAAATTGACAAATATTTCTAAATTCCTCTCACAGGGGTTATGTAAGTTGGCACTTCCTCCAACAACATATATGCGAACAGTGCCTTTGCTTGACCACTCCCACAGTATCATAACACGGTAGAGAGGAAAGAGTACGAGGTTTGGCTTTAACTGATTCTGACATTTATAAACTCTATGTTGGGCAAATCATTTCTTTAAATCATAGTTTTCTCAACCATAAAATAAAGATGTGATAATTACCTTGCAAGATTATTATGATAATTAAATAAATTATTATGTAAAGCACTGAGTGCATTATCTTCCACATAGTTACTGAAAAATAAATAGAAACAATTGCTATATTCCCTAATTTTCAAACTATGATGTATATTATAATTTTTCTCTTAATTCAAGAGCTAGGTTTACAAGGTTTTTTTTTTTTTTTTTTTTGGGGGGGGGGTGGCTGGCATGGGGAACTGAACCCTCTACCTTGGTGTTATAATGCTGTGCTCTAACCAACTGAGCTAACCAGCCAGCACATTTGCAAGGTTTTTAATTCTCATTAGCTATGACAGTCATTATATATGATTATATATAATTATGAATAATAATTATCAATTATGTTGATGAATTAATATCAATAACTGTCATGTACTATTAATATTAATAAATATATAAATGTAAAAATAACAACAATACATGTTAATACTTATCATTTATAATAGTAGTATTTTGAAGCTAGAAAGCAGGGAGAGCAGTGGTCAGTCACTCAGCAGGTGAGACAAAGCTGAAATTGCTGCTGACAATGGGAAAAGAGTGGAAGAAGTTGATTTGCTCTACAGAACTCTAGAAAGGACCTTTCTGACAGATCAAGACAGAAAGTAAAATCCAAGGGGAGTATCTGGATCAACAGTGAATGGCCACATACCAAAATAGTGCAAACACTGAATACTGCATTAACACATCAAATATCGAGCTAACCCCAAATTTCTTATACCTGTATTGAAAGTAGGGAATGTGTGTGATTTGAGTCATTGTAGATAGTAGCAGATCAACAAATAATATGAAATACTGAAAAAATAAATAATGGTATAAACACATCATATAGAAGTATGGAAATAGTTAAAATTTACACAGTTAAGCATATCGAAAGTGGTTGACTCTGGGGAGTGTAAATGGTGGGAGTTTGGGGAGAAGAGAGGATAATATTTTTTGTCATTAGGCTTGAAGTATTGAGAGAATTTTCAAATTATATGTATTAGTCATTTTGAAGAAAAAATAAATTGAAATAAAGAGGAAAGGATTGAAGGCAATAAAGCTACATTGAGAGAGAGAATGATGCACCTTCCCTTTAAGTAAGATTAGAGGTACACCCAGCCTTTTGTAGGAGAAATTGTTAGTACATGCTGTCTGTTTAAGATACTCAACTTGGGCTGAAAGTAACATTGATTAATTTCTTGCTTGTGTTTATACAGATGCTAATTTTTGTATTTAACCAATTGGCTTCCAGGATACTACTTCTCTACCCATCCTCCAACCCCAACATAAAAATGACTCACCAAAACATTTTCTTAAATGTCTTAGAAGAAGAGTAGGGAAGAAAGACTTGAAAAATATTGGGATATAAAGTCTAAGAAACAATTTCCTCACAGGTCACTCCTTCTCACAGACAGAGGCAGACTCACATACTACACACCACCAACCTCTGCACTCTGCCTTCCATCTCCAAACAACTGGGACCTCACAATTGATTTGAAACCACAGTGCAGTCCAGTGCAATATCAGGTCACCTTTCTGAAGTCAAATTTGCTTAGTATTTGAGAAAATGTTTGTATTTAATATAGTCAACTATGGCCATATAGAGCCCCAGAAGGCAGCTATAATCAATACAACAACATTATACATTCTTGACCTTTAAAATGTGTTCCCATCTCTTCTTCCAAGGGGCATATCCTTTCCTAAACTTTTTCCTTGGCTTTTTGAACACTCACTTGAAAGAAATTGTAAATTGATATTAAGCAGCATCCAAGGAACTCTTTTCTATTTTCTAAATAATAAAAATAAGTCACATGTTTAAATTAGAAAGTAGCTAAGTAATGACTTAAAGTGTTGCATTTTGAGTGATATAGAATCTTATATATAGATAGACCTCAGTACCTGGTCATGTTCACACAGATATTTAGTAGTAACATCAGACATGGGATTTAGGTTGGGGTACTTATTGTTATATTGGATGCCTATCAAGAGAGAATTTTTAGCTTGAAGTCAATCTGTCCTAAGGAAAACAACAAGTAGAATATATGTCACCCATCATTTCAGACTGTTTCCTAAAAGGAATATTCTCTTTAATTTTTTTTTTTCACTTTTGAGGAAGAGTTACCTTGATTCAACATTCTTTACCTTCCTAAATGCTACTGTTTTATTTCTTGAATAGTTTCTCTTCTTTTCTTTATTTCTACATGACTTAATCTCTGTTTCTCTAATTACCTTATTCTGCGGTTGAACTTTCTCCTTTCTCTACTTTTCTATTTTCAACAATTCTAAAATTTCTAAAAGAGTTTTTTTTCTTTTTTTCCCTATCCCTTCTCCCACTTATATTTCTTTTCTTGTAGATGATTTTTCTCTAAAAAATTTAATAGGTACCCTTTGATTTCCATTCCTAGTTTGTATTTTATTTACATTATTGGCATTAATTTTAAAACAAATAAGTTTTGAATCCTCTAGAATTCTAATATAAGTAGTTTATTGGTGATGGTGACAATCATAAAGATAATAACAGGTAGTAGTAATGATAGTGATAGTGGTTGGCAGTAGTAGTATGAGTAGTAGAAATAGTAGTGGTTAAGTAGCAGCAGCAGCCCCAGCAGGAGCAAATATTGTATACAGAATACTGAGCATACTTCATGCATTCAGTCAGGCATTTTTTACACCATCTCCTAAACATCCATTTTATTAGGTTGAATCACATGTTAAGTTGTGAATATTTAACCACTTCTGAACTACAAATGGAATTTTTTACACAAATGATAAAAATGAGTCTTGAAGAGATTAAATAACTTATCCAACATTACCTGGAAAAGTAAGTGGCAATATTCAGACCTCGGTATATCTGACTGAAAAATTCATGTTCTCGGAATGATGTCATCAAATGGTGGAATAGATGATTGCCAGCATCACACCTTCCCACAAGAAATAAATTTACAAGTATTAAAAAGCAAAGACTGCCAACCTGGAACCTCAAGAGCTAAGGGAAGAGGAAGAGAGACCTGCAGAGCTCTTGAAGGCGTGAGAGGCAATGCTGAGAACATAGTAATGGCACCTTTTGTTCTGAGTCAGCCTGGAGTAGAGGTGGGGAATAGCTGTTATATATGGGTCAAAGCAAAAAAAAAAAAAAAAAAAAAAGCTGAAGGTGTGCCATCCATGTAAACCTGCTTGGAGTCTGCACTGCAGGGAGGAGAAGGGCTTCAGACCATGCCATACCAGCCCACGGGCCATAATCGCCACTGGAAGGATTCACCTGGGCTGCAACTGACTGTAGAAAAGAGCTTCCCAGAGGCCAGTGAGTTATCACGATGGACACAAACACGGCCTGCCCCATGGAAATGGTTGGAGAACAGGAGAAAGGCTGGCAGGGGAACACTGGGGTGCAGTGTGGACAGCTGGTCTCAGTGGAAATCAGTCAGGGAACAGAACTGCAGAAGGCTCAATCTTCAGGAAAGACTCTGTCCAGGGCTGAAATCCATCCCCCAGAGAATAAGCAACAAATAGTAGTCTCCTCAAATACCTAGGCATCAACATAAAGATACAAAGGTCAAGAAAAAACATAGAAATATGTCACCACCAAATGAAACAAACAAAGCACCTGCAACGGATGCAGAAGAAAAACATATCTATGAAATGTCTGAAAGAGAATTCAGAATAACCCTCTAAAGGATATTCAGGGAGTCACAAGAAAATACAGATACAAGATTAAATAATATCTGGAAGATAATTCAGAAGCAGAATGAGAAACTTGATAAAGGAATATAATCAATAAAAAAATAGAAATTCTAGAAATAAAAAATACATTATCTGAATTGAAAAACTAGATAAAAAACTCCAACAGCAGACCTGATCAAACAGAGGAAAGAATCAGTGAGCTTGAAGATAAAACATACGAAATTATCCAATTCAGAGGAGCAAAAAGAAAAAAAAAAGAATAAGAAGAAATGAAACAGAAACACAGCAAATAAGGGACTCCTTCAAGCAAAATAACCTGTGCATAATTTGCTTACCCAAAGGAGAGAAAAAAGAAAAAATGTAGAAAGCATATTCAAGAAAAAAAAAAAAAAAAGGCTGAAATTTTCCCAAGTATGGAGAAAGATGACAGCATCCAGGTATAGGAAACTCAGAGGTCATCAGTCAAATTTAGTCCAAGGAGGAACACCCCAAGGCACATCATAATCAAATTATCAAAAACAAAAGACAAAGAAAGAATACTGAAAGCAGCAAGAGAAAAGAAACATAACATTTGATGGAGCCCCAATATGTCTTTCAGTGTATTTCTCAGTAGAAACCCTACAAGCCAGAAGAGAATAGGATAATATATTCAGAGTGTTGAAGAAAAAAGACTGTCAGCCAAGATTCTGTATCTGGCAAAAATAACCTTCAAATATGAGGGAAAAATAAAATCTTTCCCAGGCAAACAAAAGCTAAGGGAATTCATCAACACTAGACCTGCCTTACAAGAAATCCTAAAGGAAGTTCTTCCATCTGAAAGAAGATGATGCTAAAGAACAGCAAGAAAACATTTGAAGGTACATAACTAATTATTAAAGTAAGCTCATAGACAATGTTAATACTCAATGTCATAAGGGTGGTGAATAAACCACTTACATCCTTAGTATAAAGGCTGAAGGAGAAACCTAACAAGACACAATATGTATCACAACCATATAAGAGAAAGGCACTAATAAAAGGTGTATTTTAAAACAACAAATTGTCAGAAAGTGGGGGGGAGGGGAGAGGGAGAATGATGCCATAGTGTAGATTTGGCTTTGGTTTATGCTTTTTTTCTTGGATATCAAACAAAGTTAAGTTATTATTAGTGTAAAACAATTTGTTTTAACTATAAATTGGATTTTGTAAGCCTCATGGTGACCATAACACAAAACTTAGAACGGACATACTAAAAATAAATAGCAAGGAAGAAAAATGTAAAGCTAGAGAAAACCGCTCAACCACAAAGGAAGATAGTAAGACCAGAAAAAGGGGAAAAAAAGCATCCACAAAATAATCAGAAAAAAAAATAGCAAAATGGCAGTAACAAGTCCCTATATATCAACAATAACCCTACATGTAAATGGATTAAGTGCCAGAAGACAGACTTCATGAATACGACCCCAAAAGCACGGGCAACCAAAGGAAAAATAAACAAATGGGATTATATCAAACTAAAAAGCTTCTGCACAGCAAAAGAAACAATTAACAGAGTTAAAAGACAACCAACAGAGTGGGAGAAAATATTTGCAAAATATACATCTGACAAAGGATTAATATCCAGAATATATAAGGAACTCAAACAACTTTACAAGAAGAAAACAAGCAACCCAATTAAAAAATGGGCAAAAGAGCTAAGTAGGCATTTCTCTAAGGAAGATATACAAATGGCCAACAGACATATGAAAAAATGCTCAACATCACTCAGCATCCGGGAAATGCAAATCAAAACCACACTGAGATACCATCTAACCCCAGTTAGGATGGCTAAAATCCAAAAGACTCTGAACGATAAATGCTAGCGAGGTTGCAGAGAAAAAGGAACTCTCATATATTGTTGGTGGGACTGCAAAATGGTGCAGCCTCTATGGAAAATGGTATGGAGGTTCCTCAAACAATTGCAGATAGATCTACCATACGACCCAGCTATCCCACTGTTGGGAATATACCCAGAGGAATGGAAATCATCAAGTCGAAGGTATACTTGTTCCCCAATGTTCATCGCAGCACTCTTTACAATAGCCAAGAGTTGGAACCAGCCCAAATGCCCATCATCAGATGAGTGGATACGGAAAATGTGGTACATCTACACAATGGAATACTACTCAGCTATAAAAACGAATGAAATACTGCCATTTGCAACAACATGGATGGACCTTGAGAGAATTATATTAAGTGAAACAAGTCAGGCACAGAAAGAGAAATACCACATGTTCTCACTTATTGGTGGGAGCTAAAAATTAATATATAAATTCACACACACACACACACACACACACACACACACAAACTGGGGGGGGGGGAAGAAGATATAACAACCACAACTACTTGAAGTTGATACGACAAGCAAACAGAAAGGACATTGTTGGGGGGGAGAGGGGGAGGGAGAAGGGAGGGAGGTTTTGGTGATGGGGAGCAATAATCAGCCACAATGTATATCGACAAAATAAAACTTAAAAAAAAAAAAAAAAAAAAAATGGACCAAAGACCTAAATTTACAACCAAAACTATGAAACTACTAGAAGAAAACATGGGGGAAACATTACGTGAAATGGCAGTGGGTAGTGCTTTTTTGAGAGAGATTACAAAGGCACAGGCAACTAAAGGAAAAATATGTAAATGGAACTACATCAAACTAAAAAGCTTCTGCAAAGCAAGAGACACTGTCAACAAAGTGAAGAGACAACTTACAATCAACAAAGTGAAGAGACACCTTATAGAATGGGAAAAAGTGTCTGCAAACTATACATCAGACAAGGGGCTAATGTCCAGAATATATGGGAACTTAAATGATTCAACAGCGAAAAAACAAATAACCCAGTTAAAAAATGGACAAAGGATGTGAGCAGACATTTCTCAAAAGAAGACTTACAAATGGCCAACAAGCTCATGAAACAATGCTCAAAATCACTAATTATCAGAGAAATGGAAATTAAAAACACAATAAGATATCATTTCACTCTAGTCAGAATGGCTATTACCAACAAGACAATAAAAAGCAAATGTTGGCGAGGATGTGGAATAAAGGAACTCTTAAACATTGCTCGTGGGAGTGTAAATTGGTACAGTCACTGTAGAAAATAGTACAGAGGTTCCTCAGAGAACTAAAAGTAGGTCTACCTTATCATCCAGCTATCTTGATACTGTGTATATACTCAAAGGAAATAAAATCAATATATCAAAAAGACACCTATACTAGCATGTTCATTGTGGCACTGTTCACAATAACCAAGAAATAGAATCACCCTAAATGCCCATCAAGGGATGAATGAATTAAAAAAAAACTGTGGTATATATACACAATGGAATACTATTCAGCTATTTTTTAAAAAATAAAATCTTATCATTTGCAGCAACATGGATGGAACTGGAAACCTTCATGTTAAGTAAAATAAGTCAGGCACAGAAAGACAAATACAACATGATATCACTCACATGTATGATTGGAAAAAAAAAAGTGGTTCTCATAGAAGTAGAGAGTAGAATAATGGCTACCAGATGTGGCATGGGGTGGGACAGGGAGGGGGAGAAGTGGTGGTCTAAGGGGTACAAAAGTATGCTATCTACCCTAAGTGAATCATTGTGCTGTATATGCATGCATTGAAACAACACACTGTACCCCACATATATGTAAAAGTAAATGTTAAAATATTTTGAATAAAAATAAAAAAATAAAAATTCATGAAATTATTCTATATCATAAATTCATGTTTTATAAGCTGTTCTTACTAAGATTTTCCATTCGTAAGAGTGAAAGTCATGTCTTACTTTCTTCCAATGTTCCTTCAAGATCCCAATATTCCATGAGACTTTTCCTAGTACATCATATATTCAAGGAGGGTTTAGTGAAATTAAAAGAATGGTAAATCTATGTAATACATTTTTAGATGCTTCAGGAAGCCTGTTGAACACCTTGATAATAAGCAGTAACAAAATTGGACTAAATCAGATGGCTGGGAGACTGAATTGCTCTATAATATCCACTCTGTTGGAATTTGATGCTGTTAACATTCAATTAGTTGTTCCCTGCATCTCAAAGAAGGTGAGTGGAGAGTGTTAATGATGTGGTAGTAAATGTTTACAGTCTATTCTTTACCATTTGCTCCGATAGGTAAGCATTGCCAAATAAGATAATCCACTCTCTTTAAGATATTATTGGTTTCATTTCTTAAATTAAATCTTTTTTGTTTACTTTCTTATTTTGTTATTAGAGATGAAGTCAGATGTTTGGGGATTTTCACAGAGAAGAAACAGTTCCCAAGAGGGCAGTCCAGTGCAAGTAAAATAAAAGAGATGAGGTCCATCTGTTCACAGCAAAGCGTCCAGAATTAAGCTCACTTCCCCAGCTGTTAAAGGCAAATCAGCCCCAGAGACAGGTACAGGCAATGCAATAGCAATTACTTTGCTTTGCTGTGCTTTTGCGAAGGGATGGCAATATGCTGGACAAATATTGATCACTTATGGTATACATCATAGCAGTATCCAGAGATAAGCATGATATCCCCTGTCTATTTCACACATGAGAAAACTAACACAATGTAGTTACCAAGATCTACAGCAATCAAGGAGAGAATTTGCGAAGAGCTTCTGGTCATAAAATAACATTGCATCATGGACTCAGCCCTTTATTAGTTATGTATATTAAATTTGCTTTCAATATACTGTATTTAGCATGAGATGGAAGAGGAAAAGAGCCAACCAACAGGGAGCAGAAAGCCTTCCAATCTGATGACATTTTCTTAAAAATAAAAAAGAGTTGCAATAGGCAAATTTGAAAAAAATTATGCAAACACAAAAAACAATTTTCTTAGCTTCTTATTTTCAGCCTTGCCCCTGTTATTTTAGTACTGAGGTAGAAAGCAGCTCCTTTCTTTACTCACTGCTTTTGTTTTTGTTTTTGGCTTTTTTTGGCAGCTGGCCTATAAGGGGATCCTAACCTTCGACCTTGGTGTTACAAGACTGTGTTCTAACCAACTGAACTAAATGGCCAGACCCCCTACTTTTGTTTTGAGTTGAATACTAATGTCAAGGTGTACTGATGTAAAGAAGAGAATCTACTGTTGTAAAAATCAGCATGTGGCCTTAAATATCTACTTTTTGATCACCAGAAAAAAACATGCAGATAGTGAAGTTCCATCTTTAAGTCAATCTAGTCCTAGGGCCTCAGTTTATAGGTGGTAGAATAGAGGTCAGAAAAATTATGTGACTTGCTCATTAGTGTACAAGCTACATGAGGGCAGAACATTACCCACGCATATCCCCAGTTATTGGAAATCAACCTAAAGAATTATTTAAAGCCATGTATCTGAAAAGGATACAGGGACACAAAAATATACCATTAAGCCCAGTCCTGCTTCTGACAGAGGCACAAAGGATACTCTCTTCAAATCATAGAAGTCCTAACCTTGAAGCCATCAACCTCAGAAGACTATGTTCTTTTCTTAAGCGACTACAGACAAATCAGCATATTTTAAACCTAATTAAATTTTTCACTTCTCCACCTGTTGAGGTCAACAAGTGTTTATCGTTGTTTTCCTAGAACAAGAAATTATGTGAACAAAGATGAATAACCAGCTCTTACTGAAGAATAACTTGCCTTTAATCTCAAGGAATTCACATAGCTATCTGGAAGACAGATTGTTATAATAGAGTGAAAAATGGGGGTTGGAAAGAGGGCAATAACCTATCTTGAAGAGATGGAGCAGATTGGAAAAGACACAGAACAGCCTTTCCTTTGTCTTAAATTTACCTTTTATAAAGTTCAGGAAGTTGGTTCTGATACTGGATAGTTTAGACCTGTCCATGTTCTCCCTAGCTAAAGCGCTCACTATTTACTAGGCCAAAATTATCTTCTCCTACTCAATTTTCCTAGTCTTTTTAATCAATTCTCCCATCTCTGAGGATGTTGACTCTGGGGAAGCAGAGCTGTCCTTTCAGAGTGCTTGCCCATTCTCTGACTGGGCCTTGAGAGGATAGGTTAAAGCCCTCCCTATAAGAGAGAGAGCTGCATGACCTTTACAAGAAGGATGACGGAAAAGTCTTTCCCTTACATGGTTTCAGAGTGACCTTAACAGCACCCTTAATAAGTTGAAAGATTTTTCTAAACATATTGACCAGGAGGCTAAGATGTTTGTGTAAGACATATAATTATGAAGAAATTTGGCTATATTGTAACCCGTCTTTTGACTACCTGATTGTTTCCCTTCGCTGAAATCTCAGATTAAACCTCACAGGAAGGATTGCGACACAGCATGTATTGAAAATACAGTTCCAGTATTTTAGATGTGCTCTAGAGAAGAAGGGCGAAGAATAGAATGGCAAATTCCATAAATCTTCCATTCAGAGATTTAAATATAGAATGCACTATGATTGATATTCTATCTAGTCTAAAGACTTTTAGTCCCAAATTCCAGTGCCTTTTACCAAAAGGAAGCAATTCACAAGATGTTCAATGAGTTCTCGAAATGCCTGCAACTCTGTCACAAAGCCCCATCTGCAGAAAGGTCACCTACTACAGGCATCATGCATAAATCTGCTTTTGTTACTGGTTTAAGTTTGAATATTTGAAAGCATCTCTTTTAAAGAAATAAAAGAAACCCCCTGTTGCTTGAGATTTCATCTATAATAGACTAAATGCTGCAAAATATTGCTCCTCAGGATATTCTCTTATTGGCTTTTCTTTGGAAAAAAAATTACTGGCAAATCAGTTGTGGAATTTGTATATGTGTGGATTACCACACGAGAGCTTAATGTGTACCGGGTACTGAGTAAAGCACTTTATATGCTTTTTCTTATTTAATCATTTAAAAAATATTATGAGGTAAAGTTTTATCATCTTCACTTTACAGATAAGAAAACCAAAGCTTAGGGAATGTTAAGCAGCTTGTTCCTGGTCATATATTCAGTGGTGGAGAAATAATTTAAACCAAGTAATTTGATTCTAAAGACAGTGCTTGTAATTTCCTCTGTCATAAAAATAAGGTGAAAATTTTTCCCTTTTCTGGAAATATTGTCATGAATGTATGATCATGAATGATTGAAGGGACCTAGAGATTATTTTAAGCAATGTTTTCATTTTACAGTGACAAAATAAACTGCTTTTGAATGTCTCTTTTTATTTCTATTGACATAACAAATTATATGACTAGGAAGTTCACGGTTTATTTTAATAAATATTGTTTAAATATGTTTGCTTTGAAAAAAATTTAAATATGTAAAAAATATAATAGCTTTTTACAAAAACATTTATTTATATTGCTCTGTGGCCACTTTCAAGCTTTACGAATAATAAATAATGTACACAATCGAGATGATTATATCATCATAGTGGGTATTACTTTTCTCACAGGATACAGTTTTCCATGTATCTTGACGATCTTCACATTCATCATTATAATGGCTATGTAGTATTCCATCAAACTGATGTACCATAGAACTAATTCAATATTTTTATAAAACATCTGACTTTATTGACTAAATGCAAACTAAGTTTGTATGAGCACGTATTAGAAATTGCTAGACATATTTCCAATGAAAAAAAATCATTCCAGAAATAGGCAGATTGTTATCTATGTTCCACAAACTAGATTTGAGAGAAATCCCTTAATGAAATGCATAGAGCCTTATTTATTCTGATTTGAAATTTTGAGGTCTGCAATAGCAATTCTATATCTGTCATCTGCAATACAGATTATTGTTATTATGATTGTATATGAAGATTTGTGGATGCACCCTTCACTATATGAATATATCATAGAGATAAAGTAGGGCTCTGCCATCCCCAATGCTTATGAACTAAAAAAAAAAATGAGTAAAGTACAGATAATTGTGAACATTGAACAGAGATTAATTATAGTAGATGAAGACTTCATAGAAAGTGTAGTGTTTGGAGAGTGATTTTAAATTAGAAAGGAAAGATTTTAGATAAAGAATAAATTTATGGTGATGGCATCTCTAGGTTTATTTTTAACCGACTGATGGACTTTTGACTGAGTGCTTCTTTCAAGCACATGATTTAAGTTCTGCAATTCTCTATTATCTGAGATGAGTTTATCTGCTTGGTGTGAACAATTTAACTCTTAGAGGACTAGCCTTTCTGTTTATTTATCCACAACTGGACTTGTTTCTAACTTTCCTGCAATATTAGCACCTGTGGATGCTGAAGTTAACTTTTGTTTAATGTATGTATCAGGAGCTATTAATCCTCCATAGCAGAGGTTTCAGTTTCCACTTGCTGAAATTCAAAAGGTCAGGGGAATGAGGGGAAGAGCGATGACACTGTAGCTACTGAGACTGAGTAATAATGAAGTGTTCCATAAAGAAATTAATGTTTGATCCAAGTACTGAAGGATAATTAGGATATGGAAAAGCCATAAAAGGGACAGGGCATCTCACACAGAGAAGCAGGAAGGCATGAAACATCATGGCCTTATACAAGGGGTTCATAATCTCTGGAAACATAGATAAATATACATATAAATGTTTATAAATGAATTATTGATATTACATTAAAATCCATGGCACGTTTTAACACATCACGTGATATATTCAATGTGATATCCCTTAATAATGGTGCATAGTTCAATGGGTTATACAACATTGCAATGAACGCAGTGCATACATGCAGCATTTCCATCAATCCTTGCCCATGCATCTGTGATGCACTGCTTTAGATGAATTGTACCTCTTGTTTTCACTGAACAACATACCTCATAAAAAGAAAGCCAGGGTGTTAAGAATAAATATAAATAATAAAGAATAGTATTAAATATGTTTCTAAACTTTATGGCAATGCTGTAAGATCTACTAGAAGTTAAGTTCAGCATAAGAGGGCAGAATGTACACTCAAGAGAGAAGGAAAAAGTGAAAAAAAGGAAGAAAGAAAGGAAGGAAAAAAGGAAAGAATGAATGGAGGGAAGGAGGGAGGAAGGGACCATATTATTAAGGGTCTAGCCTCCCATCAAGACCTCTCTGGCCTTGTTTCTGTTAGTGAAGTAGAATGAAGAATCACTAAAAGGTTCTAAGCAACATGAGTTACGCGATACAATTAACAATATAGAAAGATCACTGCAGTGTTAGAGTAGAAGAAGGGTTGGCATGGTTGTGAGGAATAACAATGGTAGGGAGATGAAGGGATTTGAAATAGCACAGGCAAGAGACGATAACAAGTTAAATATAAAGGTTTGGTGTATTATGGAATGGACAGGAAGGAACAGATTTGAGAATGATTTGGGGGCTCAGAGAAATCCACTTATTAATGTGGAGGGGGAGAGAAGGGCACAGTGAAGACTGAGTTATCATTCCTTTGGTTTAAAGAGTGGTATCATTAATTGAGACAGGAGAATTGGGAAGGCAGATTTAGAGGAGGAGATAATATGGTAGATTAATCTTAAAAGTGGCCACAATTCTTTCCCCTTTCTGTATCCACATATTTTGCAATATTACTTTGATGTGTACTACTTTTCTACTCCTTGGATCTGGGCTGCCTTTGTGATTTGCTCTAGCCAGCAAAATGTGGCAGAAGTGACACTGTGCCAGTTCCTAGCTGAGGCTTCGGGAGTCCTTGTTAACTTCTGCATATTCTCTGTCTCTCTCCCACCACTCCCTCCTCCTTTTCTTCCCTTCTCTTTCCCTCTCTGTCAGTCTGTTTGTATGTTTCTCTGTCTATCTGTCTCAGAACTCTTTCAATGCCATGTGCACAGGCTCAGACTACTGGCCTGCTGGAGGGATATAAAGACCTGTATTTGGAGAGAGACCCCAGTCATTCCAGCCATCGTAGCTGTCTTAGTTCCTTTTTGTTGCTATAACAAATGACTACAAATTTAGTGGCTTAAAACAATAAAAGATTTATTCTCTTACAGTTCTGAAGGTCAGAAAGTCAAAATCAGATTCACTAAACTAAAATCAAGGTGTCAGCAGGTCTGGTTCTTTCTGTATGCTCTGAGGGGAGACTCCATTTCCTTGCTTTTTCCAGCTTCTATTGTCACTTATATTCCTTATCTTGGCCCCTTCCTTACTCTGTCTCCAAAGTTTATCACTCCAGTCTCTGCTTCTGTTGTTATATAGCTTTTCCTCTTCTGTGGTGGTAACTGCTCTGTCTCCCTCTTAAAAGGACAGTTGTGATTATATCACTGGGCCCACCTGGAAAATCCAGGATAATCTCCCCATCTCTAAACCTTTAACTTTATCACAGCTGCAAAGTCCCCTTTGCGTTACAAGGTATATATTCACAGGTTTCAGGAGCTAGGTAGTGGCTATCCTGGGGGATGGGAGAGGGTATTATTCAGTCTACCATACCAGCCAAGGTCAGTCTAGACCAGTCAGCCCCCAGCCACCTGCCAGATGACTTCAGTCGCATGAGTGAGATCGGTTGAGTCCAGCCCAGATCTGTACTGCCCAGTTGAGCCCAGGCTAAATTACCAACCAAAAGGATATTTAGCTAGAAAATAATTTTTGTTCTGAGCTACTAAGTTTTGGAGTGGTTTGTTGTGCAGCAAAAACTTACTGCTATAGGTAAAAAAAATTACTTTTCAAAATTTCTGTTTTGACCAGGCAAGCAATGCAGCCAGCCAAGATGCCCAGGGGTACTGAAGTAGGGTCGAGGGCATAGGCCATGCCACACTCACATCCAGGCAAACAATGCAGCCAGCTGAGATGCCTGAAGATCCTGAGTTGGGAGCAGAGGGCCAGCCACACCCACATGCACAACCAGATCTTAGAATGTACTTATTAGCCATGTTGTGTCTTTGGGGGGTGTGACTTATCTGCTCACTTTCCTCCATCAAATTCCTGCTTATATTTTCCTAGTTTATTTTTAAGTGTTCTTTTTGCAATTAAAAAAATTAAATTTAATTTAAAAAATTCTGTTTGAGAAAACTGTAGGGGCATCTAGGTAGCAAAATTGGCAGGCAAAATTATAGATTTTGACTTCAGCTAAAAATTCCAGGTCAAATAGTTGAACTTTGAACTAATAAACAAAATGCATGAATTTGATTCCTGGAATATGAGTGTGCATTAGTAGCACTATGCTTACCACCACATGGTATGTCAAGGGCATAGGACTTTGAGATTCTCTTATTACTCAGCACTTTATACTTTCTCTGTCATGAAAAGGTAAGTTTGATACTTTCTGAAGAATACATTCCTTTAAGGTAAAGTTTCTAGTTTCAGCTACTCTCTTTCAACTCGGAGCCCTACCTGTAGGAGTTGTGAAAAATCAGTGAGACACAGCACATAAGGAACTTATAAAAGGCTAGGCATAGAGTAAAATCCCAGTAAGTGGTAACTGTTATTATTATCATCTCTTCACGGGACTGTACACAGCTGAGGGTTCATCCTCACCAGGGAAGCTGCAGGCTACTTCTCCTGTGTAAGCTTTCAATGTGTCAGGTGTACAATCCCATAATAGCATTACATTCTTTGACTTTCTAAAACCAACAGACAGTCTTTTTGTTTCGTATTTGCTGTGGGAGCTTCCTTGTGTTGTGCTAATTTGGCAAAGAATAGAAAAGTTGAAAAATAAATGAACTAGGCTTCTAGTCTTAGATCTGCTGCAAAAGAGCTTTGTAATTTTAAACAAGTCAACCTCTCTTTGCCTCACTTTCCATGGGTCGCAACATATGTTTGTTCTCCTTCACACAGCAGTTGTAAGGATCAAGTGAATCAATTAACCAATCACGCAGAATGAATTGAGCATGAATGATGGCTTTAGAAATATTCTGGTTATTCTGAAAACTTATACGTAAGTTGTTGCCAGACCTATGTTCAAGAGCTACACCCTGTTCATGCGCACACAATGCATTTCTGTTCCTGGACTACTAATAATGCCCTAGGAAAAATAAAATATATCTTATACATTCTATGGGCATAGTTCAAAGTAGCCTGCAATAAATGTAGGCACTATTTTAAGATTTGCATTTAATTTTGAAAATTCATGCAGAAGTATGACAGATACAGCACATATATAACTTTTCCTTCTCCAAATTTACAAAAATTTGTACAAAGAGGTTAAAGAAAAAAAAAATCCTCTCAACCCTCAAAGTCAAAGAGAACAGGAGCAAAAAATAATTGCAGTTAAAACAAAAAAAACTTTGGAAGCTGGAAGCAGGTAAACAATTCCTAACTGATTTTGCAAATGAATAAAGAGTAAGAATCTTCAAGATGGAGGCCAAGAAAAAGTTGATTCCCACCACAGAACTCAGGAAAGCTTCTAGAAATACAGGCAACAGATGTTTCTGAAGATTCAATGGGGATAAAGATGTTGGAGTGAGCAGGACTGAAACTATGTTGGGACCTAAAACTGCCTGGGCTGCAGAGGAGGGAGGATTTTTAAAAAGACAGTTTTTTTCTCTCCACTCTTTCTCCTATCCGCTGACTTTCTTATCTTGCTTGCTAAGTAGGAAAACAAGGCTGAGAAGCTAATTAGTACTTTGCAAAACTAACAGTTCTTTCTTTGAGACTTGTAGAGTGATCAAGGCCAAACGACTGAAGTTGACCTTGGGCCCCAGCAAAGTACACTGGCGCAAATCAAAATCTTGCAGGGTCCTGAGATAACAGTGAAGATGAGAACAGAAACCAGATGACTTCGCGAGACCTTGTACCTGACCCATAGACACGGACCCCTCATAACTCACGTCTCCTCTCCTGCTTTCACCTCCCACATTCCATTCTCTCAACCCTTCCTTTAAAAACCCTTCAGTAACTCTAAATCTTTGAGATGGGATAACCTACCGTCTCCTTCAGCTGAATATGTCTCTTTTCTAACACTAACCATTTGACTTCTGTGTTGTTTTTTGTGTTTATTTCTGTTTCTTTCCTTCTCAAGGGGGCAGGCAGCTGAACCTGAGTTTGTTTACAAAGATTGTTTGAAAGTTGGCATGTGGTTAGATCCCAGGATAGGCTCCTGCACAGCATGACAATTACACCCTCCCCTCCCAATCTTTCACACACATAAATAGATACTACCAGAAAAAGACAAGGCACTTATTTTCTGGAGAAGTTAAACAGCTGGGATTCCTTTAGAATAGTGGGTTTCTAGCGGGTTCAATGTTGTCTCCCAGGAGACATTTGGCAACAGCCACTGGAGACATTTTTGGTTGTCCAACTTGGGGTGAGGTGCTACTGGCAACTAGTGGGTAGAAGTAAGGGAGGGATTCTGCTAACATCCCACAATACAAAGAACAGTCCCCACCACGAAGGATTTATCTGACCATAGACATCAATCATGCAGATGTTAAGAAACCCTGTTCTACAATATCAGAAAAAGCTGAGTGTAGGGTCAAATACTAAAATCAGAATTAAGTGAATGTCTACCAACTGAACTGTGAGATCTACATCTTGAATCACGACATCTCCTTCTTTTCTTTACTCACCTGACTCTATCTCTGAGAAACCTGATAATTTGCCTTATAATCTCCAGGGAAAAGATCAGAAGTTTCTTTCCTAGGATATATCAGTGTCTTAGAGAAAAGACTTGTGGATTCCAACAGCAGGGAGGTAGGGAGTCTCTCTCCAGTTGACCACCCCACTGTAAAGCCTTCCATGCCAAGCAGTCTCCAGTCAGAACTGTAGAATTGTGATAACTTGTTCTTAAATATGAGTGGACAGCAAAAAATCAGCAGATATGGAAGAAGGCTTATAACAGAAAAGACGTTGACCAAAATGGAGACCCCTTCCAAAAAAAAAAAAAAAAGGAATGTCAATATCCATAAGTAATATGAAGGAAATTTCCCAGAGGGATTAATTAAAAGACAGTGAGGTTTCGATACTGCCTGAAATCTTCACCAGAGCTTACTCTGCTGGATTGGCAGCTACTGGTTTCTTATTTTTCTACATGAATATTATTTATATTATATTTACTTATATTTCATATTATTCCCCCCCAAATGTTATGGAAATAATTCAGAAAAATATTTTGTACAAATAATTACAAAAGTATGCACACAATGTAGATGGGCTTCAAATGCACAGAAGGGAAATGAATACAAAGGAAGATTAAAATACTGTGTCAACGGACACTCAACTGGGAAGTTACAGTTTAACTTCAGGTCTACGTTAGACTTTCCTTAAGTTTTTCAAAACTTTGTTAGAAATGAATAAAAAGGGCAGCAATATATATCATCCTTGTTTATGAAGACGCTGTAACCTGGAATTTCCTCTCTATTCTGTCTTCTTATATTTACTTAGAAAAATATCAGAAAACCCTATTTCCATAATTTTTTGATAGGGATAGGACTGAATAACATAAACTTCCCTATGGTATTTAAAATGGGATTCACTTTTCAGTGATTCCACTCTCATGCCACTTTTCACTACGACTCTAACATACAGCAAGCTACACCTGTACCAAGACAGTGTCCTTAAGCTAGTGTTGGACACAGTTCTTACGAAACTCTCGTAAAGGGGTTATGATACATACATATCTCCATTTGTCTGATTCGTTTATTAGAGGAAGGCCATTTACCACTAACCTTAGGCATTCTCAAGGAGCCAATCACTTTGAAGAAGACTGTGCTGTGAAGGACTGGTTTTATTAATAATGAACTTGAGCTTTGTACTTCAATAATACTTTTCATCTAAGAGTCCTGAAATGCTTTGCAATTTAAATGAATTAAGCCCCACAACACCCTTTGAGCTAGAGAATACTTGTTTTGAAATAAAAAATCTAAGTAAAAGAGATAGGAGTCAGTTTTAAGTTTAAAAGTGAAATCAGAACCCTCCTTTTCTGCCTTGTGTCTCACTCTTCACACTCCTTCTCCCCCTCCTTTGCTCCTCCCTCCTGTTGCCTCTCTGATATTTTTCTTTTCCTACCCATTAATATTATCATATTCTCAGACCTCCATCCAAACATAATGGGGGTCTTTCTGTACAAATCTAAACAAGTCACTGAATGAATGCGGAAGTGGAATTCAGGGGATGGGCCCACTTTTCCTCGTGGCTTCACTTACTGCTTTGGGGAAGGTTACAATGTCATCCTTCCCTTCTGCGTGGCTTCTCTGCTCACATCGCCATTTGCTGGGAGAGAAAGCAGTCTCCCATTAAGAGTTCTGGCTTCCTTTCTCTGCACTGTCTCCTGTTTGGAAATGAAGTTCCCATCTCAGTGATCCCTCCCATCCTCAGTGATGGGGGAATAATGTTGTCTGGGAATAACCAAATCCAATGTCAGATCTCTGTAGTCATCCTATTCTGGCTCTTAAGCCTTAGGGCTCAGGGGAAGACACAACGACTAGTTAACAATACCTTGAGATCAGGATACCATTGCTTTTAGAAAAAAGAACTCCACCCACTTTATTCTTAGTGGAGAAAATTCTGTCTGCAGCTCAGGTATAGGCAAACTATAGCAAGCCAAATCTGGTTAAGGCCTCGCCATGGTTAATTTTATGTACCAAATTAGGTGGTGTTTTTGGATGAAATTTGCATTTGAATCAGTGAACTCTGAGGCAAGCAGTTCGCCCTCCCTAAAGTGGCTGGGCCTCATGTATTGTTCTGAATAGAAGAAAAGGCTGACCTCCCTTGAGAACCAGGAAAATTCTGGAGCAGACAACTTTGGGCTTGAACTACAGCATCAGCTCCTTCCTGGGTCTCCAGCCTGCTAGTCTACTCTGCTGATTTTGGACTTGCCAGACTCCATAAATGCATGAGCCAATCTTTTAAAAATCTCTTTACATACACACACACACACACACACACACACACACACACACACACACACACACACACACACACACACACACACACACACACACACACACACACACACACACACACACACACACACACACACACACACACCCTATTAGTTTTGTTTGTCTGGAGAACCCTAACTAATACAGGCCTGTTTTTGAAAACAGAGTTTTATTGGAATACAGCCATGTCCATGAATATATGTATGGTCTATAATTGCTTTGCTTTCTTCCTAGGATGGCAGAGTGGTTGCAACAGAGACACTGAATGACACACAAAGCTAAAAAAAATATTTACCATATGGCCTGTTACAGAAAAAGTTAGCCAACTTCCACGGTAGCTGATTCCTTCTCTCTCTTCCCACTAAGAAAATATTGGATGATTGGAAGCCTCCCCTGCTGCCCTGGGCTGCAAGCTGTCCATTATTCACTTTGCCTCAGTACCCTGGGCATGCCTTCCTCTATTTGAATGTTCAGGCTATAAGTGTGTCCAGCTCTGTCTTTTGCTCATGAGGATGAGCTCTTTGAGCTCAAGGACTGTCTTACTGTGTTATTCACTTTTGTTTGGAATTCTGTTCATGTAGAATCCAATAAATATCTTTTGAGGAAACAAAAGACTGAAATAATGCAGCTGACATTTACTGATTGAGCCCCTGTGTTACGCCTGTCTCTTTGTTGAACTACTTACATATATTACCTCATTAAATTCAAACAATAGCTCCATAATTATCCCCTTTTTGCACATGTAAAAACTTAGATTCTGGGAGAATTGTGACTTGTCCATGGTTATTCAGTCAGTAAAGTGCAGAGCTGGGATCTGAGCCCTGACAATCTGACTCCTGAGCCCACACTCTGATTTACTAATCTCCTTCCCAAATGAAGAAAGTTGTAGCTGAGAAGCTATGGGTCCACCTTAGACTTCATCACATTTTTTTTCCATAATATTCAAAAAGCTATTATTTTACCAAAATATATTTTTAAAAGTCAGAGTAACCTGATAAGTCCTACTAATATTTTATTAAAAAGAGGCCACCTATTAGTTTTCACCCTGATAAAAACTATAGTAAAACATTTTTTAAAGGAATCCAAAACCACATAAGCTTTGGTGCTGTTGCTAAGATCCTTTTTTTTTTTTTTTTTTATTATGCAGTGTGGCTTCTGTGCCCTGTGCTCTGATGACTGCCTGTGTCTCTCAGGCATAGCTGATGATCACAGGTACCTCATGAATGGAAAAGACCCAGCACAATAAAAATTATCACAAGCCTCATTTATTTTCTTTCTGCTTTATGATACCATGGTGCTACAAACAAAGAACAAGAAGAATTATTTATTTTTTGGTTCAGGTAGTTTCAAGTTGCATTCATCTGATTTCAGCACATTAGAAAAATCTTCTGATCACCTGAGTCATCAGACACAGAAAAAGGCATTTACCACACCATGTGAGCTTGCTTATGGTCCTGAAATTTCTGGGGATGCTCTTACAGTAATGAGGAATTACTAGATTACATAAAAGCACTTACACTGATACATGTAAGGATTATAAAATAGAATGCTTTCTTCTATGTGATCGCTGGTCTGCCACTGTTATGATGGCGACAGAAGGGGTTGTGAGGAGAGGCAGTCGGTAGATGATTGGGGGAATGTATGCAACCTCCTTGAAGCCTAGGGAATGCTATCCTTAATGACAATTCCCAGTCATTTGTAGGGCTGGCTCTTAAAAAGCCAGTAGCAGCAACAGGGTGATTTCCAAGATCTATGGCAGAAATAGCAGTAACAATAACTTCTGCTGAGCATTCTAGGAAGTCCGTTTGATAGTCTTTCAACATATATAACCTCTATTCTAAGAAGAAGGGAACTAGTTCAAGGAAATTCATTCATTCATTATATAGATGAGAAACTGAGGCTCAATGACTGAATGATTATTCTAAGGTCACGCAGCTAACAAATGGAGGAAATGAGATACAAATTCATCCTTTCCGTATCCTTAGCTTGTACTCATTTCACTAATCACAATACTTCAGAAAGGACAGAATTGTCAAGTTATGTTTCCTGGAAACATAAGACACCATAGGATTGACAAATGAATATTTTTGATGATGATCTCCTCTTTATGGTTAGGGGCTTTGGGAAAAAAGAAAAATAAACCTGTATTCTCCTCTGTAGAGCCAAAATATTCCAAAAAGCAAAGGTTGCTGTAAAACCAAAGAATCAAGGACTTAGCTTCGAACTTTTTCTTCTGGTGCCAGTTTATACCTCTGATAAGTAGATATTGTTTTCTGCCTTGAGAGTCTAAAGAAAGAATCAAAGGTATCCAATTTAGCTGTATAATTGTGAACATCTATGGAGGAAACAGAAAAAACATGGAATTGTAGCCAGAAAAGTACATAGTCCTAATTCCTTTACTTACTATGTACGTCTGGAAATGCTAAACTTTCTGGTCCTTTATCGTAAAATGAAAATGCAAATAATAACACTGGCTCACAAGACAGTTAATGAATGGGATGTGATAGCAAACTCAATAGCTATAAAGTGTAATACAAATGTTAGTTATTGCTATTTTAATTTCAAGACCAATTTTACTGTATTAATATAACATTCATCTTATGGCTAGGTATGAAAGTGTCAAGGAGACTGTAGAAAGAGGGAGTTGACAGAGAAAACATTGCTGGAGAGGAATATAAAATTCTAACTCATTTCATTAAAAACTTAATAAAATTAATTTGTTTTTCCATAAAACAGATCAATGTAGCAAATTTAAAATTTTACCGAGAAAATATCACTAACTTTCTGCATCAGATACAATGCCATGAATGTTCAGCATTGCTTTAGTCTTTTGAAAAAGTAAATTATTTATGGAATGCTCTTTAGGCAGAGATGATTATCATTAATGTTTTTATACCTGAGTTTTTTTCTTCTTTCAAAAGTGATACGTATTCTTTAAGGCATATTTTAAGAAAATACCTCCAATGTAAATAAAATTTTAACATTCTTTTCTAGGGTATTTTCATGGAAAATTCTAAAAAGATGAAAAAGGTATTCCCCAAGAAGCAAAGCTTTCTCTAGTAAAAGCTTTAGTTTAAGCCTTGAGAAACTGTTGCTTTCTGGTTAATTTTTAGAAAGAGCTAAAGGACACATTCATTTGGGGACTGAGCATATGTTTCAATATTTGGGGTCTTTGTCTCAGAATGTCTCAGGCTGGGCTTTGATCTGTTAGTACTTAGATTCAGAGTATTTTAGAATTTTAACATCTACTAATCAAGGGATTTGGAGGCCACATTGTTCTTTCTTCCACCTGACCAGTGGTTGATCAGTCTGTGCTTGAACTGCAAGTAGGGCAGTGGTCCATACCTGTGTCTATTCATGCATATTAAAATCATCATTTCACATGCAACTAACATTAACATGAGGCTATAGGGAATACAAAAAGAGGACAGAATACAGTCTTTGGCTATTATAGTATAGAAGGGAACAGGTCTTGCTTTCTTCTTCTACTTTTATGTGGGTAATTAAAGCCACTCAGTCAAAAACTTCCTTCACTTTCCTGTGATTTGAAGACCATACTAATGAACTATTATTCTTTTTTAATTCAGTGTACACTTAACCTTACCCTAAATTGCCTATTACCTGCCAAAAACCCTTGCATTATCTCAATTAGGTGCACCTTTCATAAGGACTCATTTTATCTGAATAACTACAAAAGTCTTCTGTACCTTCTTCTACTATATTTCCAGAAAATTTTAACATGTATATGGTGGGTCCTGCAGTGATGTCATGTCATGATTTCTCACACTCTCACTGATTTACACTCATTATCATAAGCATTTAGGAATCTAAATAAATAAATAAATCTGCTTCCTTCCTCACCTGCCACCTCTCTCACTACAATTTCTCATCCTCTGTTCTTCCCAGCTAGAAAGTGTTTGTTTCCTACTGTTTATTTCATGGTTAGTGATGTCTGCCGTCTCCTTTCCACCACCCTGAAAGTTCTTGCCTTTCCACACTTATGTGGAACTCAGTTATCCATCCTCAAACTACACCTCTCCTCAACATGGACATCTTCACCATCAATGCTGAAGAACAACTACCTCTCAGGAAAGGAGTTCCAGGTTGGCCCCAGAGGGAGGGCCTCTGGCTCTTTTGTTAGTTCTATACTTCATATCTGTTAAATCCGACTTCATGTCCGTCATCTTTTTTTTTTTTTTTTGGTCCTACATCTGAGCCTCACTTTCTTTCTTTCTTTCTATTAATATTATTATAGTTTTTTACATTTCATAATGTTGCAGAGCAGTCAGGAGGGAGAGGGAGAGGGGAAAGGGGAAGGGAATGGGATAGAAGAAGGAGGAAGGAGGAGGGGCAGGATGGAGGCTTCTGTCACCCCCCTCATTCCCACAGGGGAGACCAGAGGGCTTCTAGCAGTGGCTTGGTCAGTGCCGGGCTGGGTGCAGATGTCAGAGGGTTGTGGCAAAAGCCCTCACCTCCACCACCCCAGCTCAGGAACCCAGGGCCCTTCTTGCTGCAGCTTGGTGGTTATTGCTGGTCTTATTGGGGGTGTTGGGGGGAGGAGTGGCTGAGGCCCTTGGCCCTCCACCACCCCAGCTTGGGAGAGTCCAGGGCACTTCCTGGCGTGGCTTGGTGGTTGTCGCTGGGGTGGTTGCATGTGTTGGAGCGGCATGGCCGAGGCCCTTGGGCCCCACCCTCAGGACTGGTTGCAGGTGTCAGGGGGCATGACTGAGGCCCCTGGCCCTCCCCCCTTTCTGGCTTGGTAGCCCAGGGGACTTCTGGTCCTTCTAGGTGTTACAGGTGCTCTTTGATGAAATGAGACTTTTGCTAATTAGTATCAAACTTTGTCTCCGGTTGTGGGTACTTTGTTTTTTCTTTCAGTTCTGTGTTGGATTATTTGCTGTTCCCACCACTTAAACTCTGCACTGGAACTAATTTGTTGTCCTTTGCTTACTTCTAGAGTGGGGGATCTTCCTGTGGGGACCAGTACTTGAGCTGTGTGGTTGAGCTCACTAAAATAGAGATGTTCTGCTTTTTTAGGTCCTAGTGAGCTCTCACTGTTGTCTGGGCCTTCACACATGCTATCTCTCCCCTCAACCTCCCAAACCTAACCCTCTTTGAATGGCATACTGTTTTGGGTCTCAGCTTGGATATTGCATCCTGAGAAAAGCTTTTCCTGATCTTCCAATCTAAGGTAGTCACTGGTCCCTATCACCAATTTTCTTTCATAGCATAATCTTCGTTTCTTTCCTAACACATGAAAATGTACACTTATATTTTATTTGTTTGTTTACTGTTTATCTCATGCTAGATAGTAAATTACATGAGAACAGGCACTATGTGTATATTTTGTTCACTTCTGTGTGCCTAGCTTTTAGCATGCTATACAGCACATGTTTTAGTTTTCCAGGGTTTCCATAACAAAGTATTACCAGAAAAAAAGTAAATAAATAAAGTGGTTCTCATAGAAGTAGAGGGTAGAATAATGGTTACCAGAGGCTGGAGGGAAGGGAGGGGTGGGGAGGAGGAGAAGTGGTGGACTAATGGGTATTAAACTACACTTTGTACCCTAAGTGAATCATTGTGCAGAATATGCATATACTGAAGTAACACACTGTACACCACAAATATGTACAAGTAAATATTAAAATACTTTGAATAATAAAAAAAGAAAAACAAAGTATTACAAACTGGGTGGCTGAAACAACAGAAATTGAATGTATAGTCTGGAGGCTAGGAATCCGAGGTCAAGGCACTGGCAGGATCAGTTCCTTCTGAGGTGTGAGGACGAATCTGTCCTGTGTCTCCCCTTGGCTTTGATGGTTTTCTGTCAATCGGGCTTACCTTGGCTTGTTGGAGCAACATGCTGATCTCTGCCTTCATCGTCACATGCTGCTCACCTTGTGTGCATCTGCATGTGCAAGTTTTCCCTTCTTATAAGGATACCCAGTCATATTTGATTAGAGCCCAGCCTAATGAACTCATCTTAAGTTAGCTAATCACATCTGCAATGACCCTATTTCCAAATACGATCACATACTGAAGTACTGGGGATTAAGACTTCAACATATGAATTTTGGGGTAACACAATTCAACTTATAACAGCACATGAATGTGTGTCATGAATACCACCTGAAGTAGGAAGTGGTAAAAGCAGTATTTGAACCCGTGTTCATCAAACATGAAGTTTGACTTTTAACCCTGACACAATGCTTTTCTCTTCTACTGATCTACTTCTGGGGCATCAATTCTCAAATATTATCCATGTCAAAGGTAATATAAATACAGTCCTGAAACCATAATATCTGTACCTAGAATCAAAGATTTCATCTAAGTAAGTCCACAGCCCTTATTTTCTCTGGATTCATTAGTCACAGTCATTGTGAAAAAAATGATAATGATAATAATAGTAATAATGTAGTACCTTACCTTATTTCTAAAGCTGCTGAGAGTTATCAACTAGGAGTATTATTTCACAGTGCTCTTAATTATAGGAAGACTAACATACAGTCTTTAAGATGCCTGGCCCTGCTTCTGAGCCTGAGAGGAGACTGCATTGTAGACTGATCTCTGCCAGATTTGGAGAGCTAACCAATTTGCACATGTATTTGCTTTATGCTAATACAATTTTGTTTTAGAGTTCCTTTAATTACAAAGTTTTAGCCATCCAGGTGCAAGTATCGTAAACGTCTCACATAACCAAGTTTCATTAGAAAATAAAGTGTGGCAAAATCTTACATGCTACTATCTGTTGGGGAATGTAATCTCAGAAAAGCAAAAATAAAGGGAAAAGGAGAAAGAGAAGGAAGGAAAAAGAACAAATATTAGGAAGTTGGCCATATAAACTACCTTTAGAAAGGTCGTTAAGAGAAGATTACATTGCAGAAGAGTCTCTCTGGGAGGAGATGGAAAGATGAATTTATATGTAGGATCTCTCTTTACCCCCTCTCTCCCTTCTAGCACAGCTCACCCTATGGGGCATTAACATCTCTGCACTTCTGGATTGTGTCACCTGGTCTATCCAAATAGCTGCCTCTGTAGATCCAGTCTAACCAGTGAGTTGTGCACTCTGCCAATACCACATGGAGCTCATCACTATGATGGTGAGGGTAGCAGCTGTAGAGGCCCGGGTCGACAACTAAGAGAAAAGTTTGAGCTGCTGCATATCAAGAATTGTAAAGGGTCTGAGATTTTAGTCCACTTGCTAGCTAGTAAATTAGTCTGCCTCAGTTTCATGGATGCTGGCAGAAGACATGAGACTCCAGGGCAAGAGAGGAAAAACTTCCTTATTGACAGTAATAGCATTAAGCAGAGTATGAGCATTTGTGCATTTCCCTGAGCATTGATTCTCACGGGGTGATTCAAAGAGGGCCAGGTTACATTTGAATACATAGTAGGTTGCATTTTAGAGAATAACTGGAAGCCTAGGGAACTCAAATCTTCTATCATGGGCAGTAAGACTTCCTGATCTTTGCCCTGGAGAGAGACATTATCTTTATTGGACTGGATGCTAATCAAACTTGCTTTTTGCTCTGGAGAAAGATACTATCACTATCTCTGCAACAAAGGTCATCAGTACTTTTGCACACACCACTCCCAGAAATGTGTGAGACCCATGGATAATAGTCTTCCAATGCTGCTCCAACCAGAAAGCAAGGAAAATGTGTATTCGAAACAGTTTATAATCTGAGTCTGATATATTTTCCTATTTTCAGAGATTTACCTTTTGCAAATGTCATGGCAACGGAATAAAACATTTTAAAAAAATAATCTTTTACACTCGGTTTCCTTTTGCCTTTTCTTAAGTAATTGTAGATTGGCTGATACATTTTCTGGAGTTTCAATATTCAGTGTGACTATGAGAATATCTTGCTTAGTTACTGTTTTTTCTTAGCTCAATTTTTCTATTAGTGTATTTAGGTAATCAGAGCTATAGAAATTCTGAGATAAATACTACCTTCATTCTACAGCTCTAGAGACTGTGCCATCTGCATTTAAAAAGTGCTATATATGCATATTTTATAGAGGATAAGGTTGATGTGAGAAACATAACTAAACTGCAGAAAACAGCATAAATATCTATAATTTCATTCGTAACGAAGAATTTGAAAGCACCCTCATTCCATTTCATAGATTAGGAAAAGGAAGCTCAGAAGCATTAAGAGGCCTAAATAAAGAAAAAGCCCACTATTAACCCCTGATGTTTAAATTATACCCAATTTTGTGTTCTATGTTCACAGCTTCCCTCTTTAAGAGAGTATAACAAATTAATATGAAAAAAAGGCAACCTAAAAGGGACAGTATAAGTCCTCTTCTTTATAATGTTTCAAAATAAACCCTTATGTCTGGATGGGGTGAGAATTAACTCTTGGTTTTAGCATCACATACAAAATAATCTTTGAAGCCTTTCTCTGTGAATTCTGTATTGTCTTTAGGTCCTCATCATTCTAAATGGTTCATTGGAGTAATTCAATATGAAACGCTCTACATCCTGGTGTGATTTGCACCAGCATGCCTTCTTGATGGTGTCTGTTGTAAATTTCCAGCTCCATCTAGCAATCTTTTTTCATAACAGATACATACTGCACTGAATGGAGCTGAACTATAAACATTTTATTGCTTGAGCATTTCAAAGGCACTGAGACATGCGGTTTAGAATTCTAAGAATATTGGGGATGGAGGGTGTGTTTTTTCCCCCTAAAATCCATAATGCTACAAATCTCTTTACAAATTTGAAACTGTAATGTTAATCAATGGATTTCCCCCTCACAATTAAAAAATCTACTTCTGAAATTAATAAATCATCAGATTCAATCAACATAAAAAAAATCCAAGTTGTTTCATAAAGGGTTAAATATACATAGCATTGTTCAGAAAGCAACTTGCTTTAATATCAGACTGAAATCATGGAATACATTTATCTGAAGAAGTGTAAATCATACAGGTACAGAATCGCCATGAAAAAAGGTAGAGACCCCTGACCCATATCTTAACTTGTGTCACTCTGTCAGTACCTTCCTAAATCCCCAAACTTCTTTCTTTCCTTTGTGGTCACCTTGGATACTGCAATTCATGACCTTTCCATTCATCTTTCCTCTGGCTGACAATGGAAAGAAAGGAGATGAATGATTTTAATTCTTACTGCTGCACTGCCCAATGCAACTCTGCTGCCAGCTGGTCTTGTTGCAGCTCTGGTTACAGGAGGTTGGGTTTGTGTGAAATTTTCACATGGAGATTACAGGGATGGCAGGAAGGCCAATATGGAAGAAAACAGCTTCTCGTGGAGTAAGATTAAGGTAGCACAACAGGGCAATAAGCATGGGACATCCAGTTCTACTTCTGAGTGTGCCACAGCTACAAGGAGATGAATGGGTTGACCCTTGCCCAAGACAGAAGCCTCATTAGATGTTATTTTTAAAAGTCAGAACGAATATACAGGAGCACATTAAAAAGAAGAAAACAATGTGTTAAATAGTGTGCAATGGCCTGATGTAAAAGATTGTTCTGAACTTGATTTTGTTAATTGCTTTTTCAAGCTATAGGAGAGTCAAGTGCTGAGCTAGTTCAGTGGGAAACCACAAAAACACTATCCCCCTGAGGACAGGTAAATGATCCAAGGACAGTCATAGGAGGAGAAAGAAAACTAAAGGTCAGTGTAGGAAAGATCAACAGACAGGTGACTCGACTTACCTGAATTTTATCCCTGACTAGACTCTTAAAATGAGAATTTGCCAGGTCTTTGGAATAGAGTTGGTTCTCCCTCATAGTTGCCTGAGACAAACAGCCACACATTACTACAAGCAGGAGATAAGAATGTTAGGTGATGGAAGTAATAGGTTGTTTACCCTGGTGGAAGTGTAGAAAGGAGAAAAGCAAGAAAAGGAAAAAGGCAGCTACCCAGGAAGGAAAAGTCAGACAATGATAAATTGAGAATTTGGTGTAGGGCTGCTACTGGTAAAACACAACAGAAATCAGGACCTGGGCACTTTTGGATGTATAAAAATTTCCCTAAAGCAAACATTTAAAGACTTCTGAGCATCAAACTGTCATGGCAGAGGGCGACAGGGAGAAACAGTGTTCTCAAACCCAGCTCAAAGTGAGGTGTAAGATCTGGTTTTTGAAAAGTCTTTGCAAGACACCTAGATGCACAAGGGGCGCATTTCTGTGATCTCTGCAAAATACTGAGAACAGCACTGTCAGCTTGGAGTTCAGAACCCCACGGCCCCTTTAGACAAGTTTAATAGTAAGAGAACATGAATACCTGTCTATCTTCCATTCATGCATTGTGAAGCATGCAAGACACTGTGTTCAAACCCCAAAAGTGCACATCAAAACAAAACAACAACAACAAAAACAGGTCTTGACCAAGAGATGCTAGTTCTAGGCTATAAAGTTAGAGAGCTTTCTGTGATACATTCAGCCAAGAAAGAGAAGAGCCGAGAAAATGAAAGAGAAAAGATAAAAAGATCCTGAAAATATTCTTCTCCCTTCAATGACTCAAATATTTTCATTTTCCTTTCCTCTACCTGCTTATACCATTTTTTCTCCTGCCCTGTCCTTCCATTTTTCTACATCCTCTCTGCCCCACCACTCCCACCCTTGCCAGCTATTCCATTCTTTGGTGATTTGTTGCTGCCTCCTGCAGAGGTCCAGCTGCACGTTTGCCCTGTCTTCTGCAGGCTCCCTTCCTGCCTCCCTTTTCTTCTCTCCATCTCTGAAGTGGAACGTACGTGTATGCACAGCATACACACAAACACACAGCTGTCCTGACTTTTCTCTGGCGCTTCCAGTGATGGACACTCCAAACATGTAACATGGCATGCTAAGATGTTGATGGAAAAACGAGAAGCTCCTCACTTGCAATGCTAATGAATCATAAACAAGCTCGTTTCAAGGTAGGAATTCTGGCACTGATACCTGGAGAAGAAATTGGGATTCTCTTGTTAGAAAGCAAAGATACCCTTCAGATGCTAGGTGGCAGTGTTAACTCACTAACAGGCATGCACCTGAGACTTGCCAAGTCACACATATAATTTGGTTTGAGTGAGACACACATAAAAGTGGAGAACTCATAGAAATGGGATGAAGCCAGAAAAATAAGTTGCTGTGACTGTCCATGAAGGAGTTCATAAACATGGGAAGCTGGGAGTCATTTCTTTAAAAGGATGCAGCCGAAGACAGCTGATATTTTAAGAGTCTGCCTTGTGCTTTCAGCATCAAGATTTCAAAGCAATACTGTCTTTTTAAACTGTGACATTGGTACAGAGATACCCCACATGTTCATTATTTTTTTCTGCTCCACCTGAGTTTTCCTTCTGAATAAATGTGTTCAGTATTCATGGCAACTAGAAAAAAATCTTAATACCAAGCATTGCTCTGATCATGAAGAGATCTCGTGGGCAGGGTGTCTTTCTCTTTCTCCATGTGGTCACTGCCATGACAGTTCCTCCACTACCAAACTGCCCTAGAGAGAATCCTCAGGAACATTGTTTACTCCTTTTCTTTTACCTATCAATCAGTCACCTGAACTTGCAGATTTGCTCATATACATGTTACTCAACAAGTCACCTGGACTTGTGGATTTGCTCCTGTACATATTACTCCCATCCAGACTCTCCTTGTAGTGCCATTGTTCCTTGTTTAACTCAATTCCTTATTTTGCCGGTTTGGAGGATTTTGGTAGACCGTTAATTGAACACCTTCTGTCTTGTGTTTTCCACCGCGATATACCACCCACAGAAATGCACAGTGATCTTCCTAAATACATATCTGAGCATGTAACTCTCTTCCCTATGAAACTGGGATGGATATGACTCATCTATAGGATAGAGTGCATACACCTTAAGGGGATTTGTAAGACCCTTTATGTCCTGGCCTCATTTGTCTTCACTTTTTTCTTTTCCCAATACTTCCACCTAGAGTACATTGTGTACTCGAGCCACACCTAATCCCTCAGGTTTCTCTTCATATATCAAATTATATCACATCTCCAAGCCTTTCACATGCTGTTCTCTTTGCCAGGAATAGTCTCCCTTCTTTTATCCATCAGATAAACACCTATTCATCAATCACCTATTCATTGTGCAAAACCCCAGGGCAAATGTTACCTCTCTGAAGGTGCTGTTTCAGCTTGCCAGGCGCAGTTAACTGCTTTGTCCTCTGTGCTTGCATTTATAGATAGGAACACAGATATAAATATAGACACACATCTTTATGTAAAGCATCTCCCATAGTTTATTGTAACTATCTCTTTACATGTGTGGCTCCTTCAATAAACTATGAACGTCTCAAAAGCAAAGTTGCTGACTTAGTCGTGTGTGTATCTCCTAAGATTACTCGAGAAGGACTGTACTATATCAGTATTTTAATAAAAGATTAGAGAATGAGTGGAAGATGGACTGTTTTCCAATATGTTTCTGCTCAAAGAAGCATCTGATTATTAGGTTGCTGAAAGAATTTTAATGAAAAAATGTAATGAGTGACATTTTTGAGCATCAGCATAGTACACATTGGAGGACCAACTACTTTAACTCTAGAAAATTTGTCCTTTTGAAGACCTTTTCTCCAGAACACATTTATCCTAGTGCATTAACATAAAAATCTGGTTATTTTAAATAAATGATTTTGTCATTTTGATAATTCATTTTTTCATACAGTCATAAATTTTCTTTTTATATTTTCCAAGTATTCTGACAAATCTTTCCTTTATAAGATACAGAAAGCCATTTCAAAGTTAAGCAAAAATGGAATTTGTTGGCTCATATTAATGCAAAGAATATTAGGATAACCCCCAGAATCTATGCTTTCATTCACTTAAAAAAAATAAATATTTTTGGGCACTTACTGTCAATTGATCATACAACAATCAACAATACAGATAAAAAGCTGCTGATAACTTGAATCTAGACCAGTGGTTCTTAATGAGAGTGGGTATAATTTTGCCCCTAAGGCAGCAATTGTTAATGTCCAGAGACATTTTTTTGTTATCACAACTGTTTCTACTGGCATCTAGTGAGCAGCATAAGAGACATTGCAAATGTTATGGTATGGAAAACCAGCACAACACAGACTCATGCAGCTAAAAATGTTAATAGTGCCTAGATTGAGAACTTTATGTTAGACAATAAATAATATATAAATATAATATATGTGTATTTACATACATACACACCAGAAGTTCAGACATGCTATTATGTATGTAAGGTAGGATCGAGAGAGGAGGAAGAGTGACTTTTCATTCATATCCACAGATATGTATGAAATGAGGAGGAGAGTCCTGAGGCAGTCCAGAGGTGGACTGTGTCATGTGGAAGGAGCAGCAAGTACCATCGCCATAAAGCAGGAACAGGTTTGGCATGTTTGAGAAGTAGGACATAGGTCTTGATGGTTGGAGCAGAGGAAATGAGAGGAAGAACATAGCAGATAAAGTCAAATATGGAGCTGAAATAAAAATCATGAAGGATATCCTGAGCTGTGGTAAGGATTTTAGCTTTTACTCTGAGCAAGATAGAAAACTATTGAACAGTTTTGAACAGAGATGCAACATGATCTGACTTAATTTTGAAAGATCACTCTGACTGCTATATGGAGAAATGACTACTGAGAATGACAAAGAGAAAAATAGGAGTTTGATTATTGCGACAGTCCAGGTAACAGAAGGTGGTGATTTGCACCAGGATGGTAACAGCAGAGTGGTAGAATGGGGTTGGATTCTGAATATATTTTGAGGTAGAGAATATAAGATTTGCTGGTGATTAGCATGTCATAGGTGTGAAAGAAAGAGAGGAATAAAATTTTTTCAGAGGTTTTGGAGCAACTGAAAGAATGAAGTCACCATTTACTGAAATGGAAAGACTGAGGAAGAGTGAGAAGATAAGGAGCTCAGAAAGTCCAAGAGTGACACAGAATTGTCAGTTGTACAAACAATCCTAGAATTCAGGGAAGAGTTGACAGCTGATGATATACATTTTGAAGTATCCACTCCACAAATATGGGCTAGATAAGATCACCAAGGAAGTGAGTATAGATAACTAAGAGAGAAGTCTTATCTCTAGGACTCCCCAACATTTCGAGAGTCTGGAAAACTGAAGAACAACCAGCAAAAGAGAGTGAAAGGATCACTGAGTAAGGTAAGTGGAAAACCAAAAGAGGTAAGCACAGAGTGCTTCCTCAGAGGCCAAGAAAGATGTTCAAAAGAGAAGTAATGGTGAAGCGTGTCAAGTGCCTTGATGGGTCAAGATAACAATGACTGAGAATTTCCTGCTGGAGATGACTGTGACCGGCACAAGGGCCATGCCAGCAAAGACACAGAAACAAAAGCCTGAATGAAATCTTTCAAGGGAGATAATATGTTGTTTAAAAAAATAATGTGATAAAGCTGTTAATAATTAAAAGTGAAAGAAATGATATATACAAAATTTAATATAGTACTTATCTTTTCTATAGGGAAGGCAATGGAATTGGATAGAAAGAAACTCAGAGGCACGTGAAACAGAATTGGTAATATTATAATTCTTAAGTTGGATGATTATGCTTCATATTAATGTAAAATGTGTTACATATAGTTTTCTGAATGAACCAGAGATAGCAAAACTGAAACTTAAAAAGAGGAAAAGGGATGCATAGAATTGGAGTCAGTAGTCATAGACTACTCTTTTGAGAAGTTGGTAGAGAAATGGGCTAGTAGTTCAAAGTGCTATAAAGTTTTTTTTTGCCTTGCTTTTAAGATGAAAGATATTATTACCTATGCTAGTGGGAATGTCTCTAGCCAGTGGAAATGTAGAGGGGGGAAACTGGTGAAGCACAACACAGACAGCCGATGGATTGAGGGCTTCTTGTATGGAATCCTGATCCTGTGCTGTCAAAACTCACACTGCCTAACTCTCATCTCTGTTTGTCCCCGTTGGGCTTTATGCCATAGCAGATGACTTTCTCCAAGATGGCAATCATCAGCTACAAATTTACACCCTCCCAAAGTTGTAAACCCAGTTTAAACAGATAAATTTCTTCTCTCGACATCTGTGTATCAATTCCAGAAGGAATTCTGACCAGTCCCACTTCGGCAGTATTCGCTGATTGGCTATACCTAAGTTGCATGTCTACACTTGTGGCTTGGCAATGGCATCAATGAACAAAACATACCATGTGCTAGGCAGCCAGATATAATAAATTAACCCGGTCCCCTACAGTCATGAATGATTTCTAAAACCAGGGGGAAAAATCCCACAACTTATGAAAATATTACACTGTAATAATAGACGTAGCTGGAAAAAGTGAGCAAGGAATTAGGGTCTCTTCTTGACCCAACATAGCATCTTCCACTATCCAATGTGTGTAAGCCGTTTTGTTTTGTTTTGTTTTGCACCTCACTAAGGAGAGTAGACAGTTGATATAGCAATTCTTTCTTCATTGGAAACGGGTTAACATAAGAATATACCACAGATGAAGGCATGCTTTTCAATGAAATTTTCGAAGTGTAATGGGAGAGATATTTTAGAATCGGAACACTAAAGAGAATGGCATAGATGCTTTGAGAGAATCCAGAATCCAGATTATTATTTTGAGCCAAGTGGAAATGTGCCAAATGATTTCAATGGCTCTGTGTATCTTCAAAAGATGCCTTCATTGAGAAAGGCAAAGATGTATATATACATACATACATATGTACATATATACATATACACATGTGTATATATGTAAGTAATGAAATAATTTTACCTAGCAGAATTCAAATGGCATTAAAAAATTTCAAATCAGAAATAATGCTAGGTAAAAGATTTTCTTTTGAAGCAGTTCAGATCTAAGCATCTTAGGAAGTTCTCTGAGAGCCCAACGGTATCCTTTATTTCAGATTGCAGACCGACTAGGTTTAAGATTAACGTAGATTTATGAAGTTGACACAGGGAATGTGACTGATTCTCTTTTATAAGCCTTACCTGTAGGGCTCAGAGTCCACTTTCCAAATTCTAGCAGAGTCTTGTGTGAATTGTTTGTGTAGTCACAGGAACACCCACATGATTACTATGCTAGCTTTGCAACAGTCAGAGACTGCCTGAAAATATTTCCTGGCCCTTCCTCTTTTCCTCTCTCTTCTGGCACACACTCTTTACCTCTGCTTTTTCTGCTTTCTCCTACCCCTTTTCCTCCCAACCCCACTTTCTCCATTAGTGCATTCTACCACATTAGATCTTGTCAAAACTTTAGGGAGTTGCAGTACAGCAAAGAGCACTAATGGTGTAAGTGGAAACACGCCCACAGTAACTCAAAGAAGAAAGGGAAGCCCAACCACACGTGGAGATGGAAATGGTTTAGTAAACTAAAACTATAACCAAGTTTGGGCTGCAAAGAATGTGATATTCCCCACATATAATTTTGAATTGCAAATAGAAATCACTAGATTTATTCCAAGATCTACAAATTGGACCAATGATGTTAACAGTATAAACAGAAAATGAATACAATTGTAAGATAAAACAGTCAAATGCTTTCTGTTCCTAAAACTTTTACAGCCTGGTAGGTACACACACACAGTAGTTAATCTCCAAAAGTGAGCTGATGGGCCTGCATTTGGCATTGTATACAATTATTACAGAACCTTCTTTTAGTTTTCCTCAGCCCTTCATGTGGTTCTGGTCTGTGAACACCTTCATTAAATGCCAAAGGCTTTAAGCTAATAAATCTTGTTCCCATCCATTGCAAAATACTTCTGTTATTTTTCCAACAACACTGCTTTTATAATAACACCAAACTACGAGATGTTGGGTGAGGGGGAGAAGAAACAAAATAAGAAAAAGTCACAAATTTTAAGCCATATGTGGGTTTTTTTATTGTTATTTTTGAAGTGTGTTTAGCACAGAGACAAATTGTACATTTATTGCAAGTCGCTGGGACCTAACGAGCTCCTAATGTGTCCCATACTTCAAGGTTTTTCAGAACAGGCCAGTAACTTAGCAACCACAGCTAAACCTTGACAGGAATAATCATTATTTGTGTTGCAGCTTCAGGCTTCCCCACTGTACACTTTTTTTCTTTTTTCCTTCCTGTTGTTTTTTTAAAAGGACCCCAGAACAAGGAAGAACTGCGAAGTCTGGGAAAGGATAATTTTCCTCCTGTTGCTTTAGGTCATAAATGGCATGACTGGAGCAAAGGCCTGGTGTTAAGAGTTACTTCCCCTGAGACGTGAAGGAAAGTAATGGGAGAAGGCTAGATGTGGTCATTGCAGGTGAATGCCAGGATGTGTCTGATACGTGTTCAAAACCAATAAATGTTGCATTTATAAATTTAACATTTGCAGTTTTGCCGGTTCACAAATCAACATGAAATCCTTTGGTGTAGAAAACGTTTTAATATTGCTGAGGCATAAATTTGTGATGTAAAACTGATCAACAGTAGCACTTTGCACGGTTAGCTGACTGCACAGCATCTTAGTGCAGTCTGCCTTGGGTGTTTTCTAGTGAAATATTAAAAAAGGAATCATTTCATTATGAGTAAATGGTCTCCTTCTCCCCACTTCCTCAAGAAAACAAAACAAAATAAAATAAAAACTTCTCATGAAGGTGAGGGATGAAAAGGTGAAATTACTTAACACAGTATTGGTGTCCAACCAGAAAATGAAATTTTTATTGGATAAACCATAACAAGTGTAGGGTTTCATAAAGAATTCTGCAGGTATTGCTCATGAACTTCAAGGGTCTACCAGAATTTTTCATGGTTTCTGCAGAACTGAAGAAGTTAAGCCACTGGTAGGAAGCTCTAACAGATTATTATGATCAGGGAGATTGTAACAATGGTGAGAAGGCATACTAAACCCAACCCATGGGCTTATCCATGGCCCACACAAGTGCTAGTCAATGAAGCTCTCAGAACAGAAGGGATAATGTTCTATTATCACAAGTCTCTCTTTCACTGGATTTTGTCAGGCCAAGAAACTGAAAGGAACATTTCTTAGTTTACATTTATTATGAGAAGTTTAATACAGTATCATGGGAATTTAGAATCACTGAGCTCTAAACCTTACTCTGCTACTAACTATCCATGAGACTATGGGTTATGGTTAACCACTCTAGACCTAGGACCTCCCTTAAGTTTTTGTCAGTCCAGATATTCCCTTTCATCCTAACACTCTATGAACTTCTCGAAAAGGCAGAGTGAACGGGTAGGATAATTCAAAACAGTGTGAATAGTTCTGAATGAAATAAGACAAAGATGAATGCTATTTCATCTTTGAAATAGCATTTTTCATCTTTTATTTCTTTCCTTTTTTTCTGAAAAAGGAATAACTATATTTGTTTTCAGCATAAGTACTTGCTTGTGGGACCTTGCTAGTTAATGCATTCTAAGTTCTCTATTAATAATTTAAAGAATAGTTACTTTGTAAATTTGATTAATAAAAATTGATCCTGTAGATTCTCATGAAACGTAAGTTTTGGTGAATGCTAGCATCTGATTTTTGTATGTATATATATCTAGCTTATCACTTAAGTGTCATGTATAATTATTTATTTGAGCAATGGTTATAGATAGCTGATAAGAGAGACATTCATCTCTTTCTGGACATAATGTATATTTGTATGTGGTAGGACTAATGGATGGAAGGTGAACTCAGCTCAGTGGGAGGGAGAGGACAGTTAAAGAACAAGAAAGAGTCTAGAAGAATCTTAGAATTAATTGCAAGAGGAGAATATACACCTTAAATAAAACACGAGAGAGAAGTTGGATGCAGTGAGAAAATACAGACTGCAAGATGACTGGTGAAAGGGACCTGGACCTTTGTACAACTTAAAAATTATGCATTGGTATACAGACTGAGGGATTTCAGCCAGAACTGACCTGTGATTTGAACAAAGCTTTACTGTATCTTGTCCATACTCCACTTAATTGGCTAAGGTCACATTGTTTATATCCTTGCTAAGATGTCTTTTTGCACAACTTTGGGGAGCAAACATTGTCATTGTAGTCATTTTAGTCTATGTAAATGGCTGTGCACTGCATGAGTCTGAAGGGATGCATTCATATAGACCGTGCTCTGACTGGTGACCCCTGGAATATTCAAAGTGAAAAACTAATAGACTTACTCTCTTTGGGCAAATATTTCTATCTCAGCATAAGTTATGGTTTGAATGTCTTCCCCAAAGTTCACATGTTGGAAACTTAATCTCCAATACAACAGTGTTGAGAGGTAGGACCATTAAGAGGTGATTAGGTCATGAGGGCTCTGCCCTTATGAATGATTAATGTCATTATTGCTGGAGTGGGTTTATTATAAAAGCAAGTTCGATCCTCCCTTTTTCCACACACGCACGCGCTCTCTCTCTCTCTCTCTCCCTCCGTCACCCCCCCTCCCTCTTTCACACTTTCTCTCTAGAGCATATGCTGTCACGACCTTCTGCCTTTACCATGGGATGATGCAGCAAAAAGGCCCTTGCCAGATGCATGCCCCTTGACCGTGGACTTCCCAGCCTTCAGAACTGTTAGAAATAAATCTCTGTTCTTAATAAAATACTCAGTCTCAGGTATTCTGTATAGCAGCACAAAACAAACTATAAGACAATGTTTAAATGAACTGTCGCCACCATTTACTACAAGAAGGTGTTGGAAAGTTGGGTGCACATATCCGATGGTGGAAAGCGAGTGCGGAGATTCATATTCCTAAAGCCATGGACGATAGAAGGATTGCTATCTATGAGGCTAGTGGAGAGACAGAGAGAGGAAGTTGGAACGAAGACTGGAGTTTATTTTAATGTACCCAGTTTTAGCCCATGAAAAGATCTGTTTAGAGTTCCATAACTAAGATAATTAATGTTCTCCAATTTAGAATATTGTGGCCTAGTGGGCTAAGAGAACACAAAAAAGGTAGAAAATATACTTTCATCTTTCTTTCTTTTCCTTTGTCCAGGGCAAGTTTTGAGAAAACAGAAATATACTTTTCTCTCTTCTTATTTATTAAAAAATACAACAAAAATGCTGAGAGGAAATTGCTATGATTTTTTATGAGGTGACATAAATATGTTTATCCTTTAGCTTTAAAGAGATTTTCTTTGGTTACCACCTCTAAGTTATGAGAGGAAGAGGGGACAGTTTCAGATGTGATCCTCTAAGGACACTGCTCAAATCGTATCCATTTAAGAAGGAAAAATACCCCCCAAATAAAAAATTAAATGTTGTTTACATGTAGTTTGTTTATAGTGACTCCTATTTTATATTAATACTTTTGATCATCATTAGTTTCAGAGTAGATATGTTTAAGGAAATCAGTTGGTAATTCAAAATAAGAAAAAATAATTCTGTTTTCACTGACTGCAAGAGAAAATTTAAAATATGCATAGAAAAAAAAGAAAAAAAAATAGGAGCACTAATTCACCATAAAGAGGAGTTAAATACAGTGGCTTGACCAGGAATATCATTTATGGTACTGTAATGACAATGCATTGCTGGGCTTTCAGAAACTTGCTGTTTCCCTCTCACTGTAATCACCTCAGTTGAACCAATTCAGTTCAATTCAATTTGACAAGTGCATGTGAAGCACTTCATGGAGAAATGGGAAGAAAACTGGACTTTGATTCAGAATTCCTGGATTCAGTCAGGGCTCTGCTATTTACCTGCTATTTGACTTTTACTAAGTAAATTTACTCTTTTTGGGTCATGGTTTTATAATGTGTAAAATGGAAGTCTGAGTAGTAAGGCCCTTTCCAGTGTGAAGACATGAATTTGAGTGAACACTTAACTGGGATTGCAGAGAAATGCACAGGATACAGAACCCAACAGTCTCTGTCACTTAGATGGTAGCATGACCTAGCCTGCCTGCCATTGCTCACATGCTCTCAGATCCACTTCTTGCTCTTTTTCTGCCCTGTTCCACAGCACATTTCCTGAGACCCTTGCTTCTGGCTTCCTGGAGCTAACGCTAATGAGAGGCAATGGCTCACAGAAGGTTGGAGGACAGGGGTAGGAGAAAAGCCAGAGTCATTCTTTTTATCTTGCTCTGCTTTGTGTTCAGGACAGCAGCTCCAGATCCTGTCCGACAACCTGTCCTCCATGATCCTGACTGACATAGAACAGGTAAGAGGAACTTCCAGCTGCCATCAGGAATTCTGGCTCTGGGCTCCATCCTGCCATCTACTACCCTGGTCTCTCCAGCTCAGGAATAGTATCATGTCTTTCCTGTGTTCCTCTCTAGGCAGCTTCACCATCTTCTGTTTGACCTTTCAGCTCTTCTATTCCCAGTATAACCATTTCCCTCCGTTCAAAACACCAGAGTGGTTTCTGTTTTCTGACTGGATCCCGAAAGTTACCTAATGAAAAGACCATGGCTTTGTAGAAAGAAAAAAAAAAAAAAATGACGAGCTTGGATTCCACATCTTCCCATTAATTAGCTAAGTGATTGTGGGGATGAGTTAATTCATCTCTTTAACTGAAATTATTAGAATAATAATACTTACATTGCAAGATGTTTCTAAGGATTAAATGAAAAAACACATGTGAAATTGTGCCTGACACATGTTAAGTGTCCAATAAATGTTAATTTCTTTCCTTTTATTCTCATGGACTACTCTGGAACAAATGCACTCTTAAGATAATTATTAAAAAATACAAAACTATAAACAATATACAAGGACACAAGGAAGTACTAAGCAGAACAAAATCACATTCTTTAAGTGCCCCACAGCCCTAACCTAAGTCTCTGAATCTTTCCTCTGCTAATGAACTTCCATTATTAGTCTGCTGGGGCTGCCATAACAAAATACCAAAAACTGGGTGGCTTAAACAGCACAAGTTTATCTTCTTACAGTTCTAGAGACTAAAAGTCCAAGGTGCCAGCTGATTCAGTTTCTGATGAGTACCCTTTCCCTGGCTTGTAAATGGCCTCTTGCTATGTCCTCACCTGGTCTTTCCTGGGTGTGTGTACACAGAGAGAGAGAGAGAGAGAGAGAGAGAGCAAGCACATGGGTGAACACTCTGGTGTCTCTTCTTATAAGGACGCTAATCATATTGGATCCAGGACTCACCCTCATGAGCTCACTTAACCTTAATTACTTTCTTAAAGGCTCCATCTCCAAACATAGCGACACTGAAGTTAGGGCTTCCAGACATGAATTTGGAGGGAACAAAAACATTCTGTACACTTTTATGGTGTAAGAAACCGAGGCACCCTTTCCTATTTAAAATAACCAATAGATCTAGTTTGCAATATCATTTTGCCAATATTCTTCAAACTCAATTTTTCACACATTTTAAAAAATTTTTAGATTCCATAAAACCAATGTGTTCTACTTCATAAATCTTAAATGTTTAAGTATATATCTAATAATGTAACTTCTCTGTAGTCTATGGACTCATTTTTATGTTAGAGCTGCATTTAAATGTGGAAAAGGAAGAGCCTTGACTCTTTCCGAAAGCCTAGCAACTCAAAAGAGATTGAATTTGGGAACAAGTTAAACTTCCTGCTTTGCAACAACATAGAGATGACTCAATGAAACTATCTTCCCTTTTAAAAGGGTATCTTAGTTTCAAAGAAAATTGTACTTCCCTTTGGACATGAAACTTAATTTGGCTATAGTTCATGCAGTTACTGAAATAGAGTATTCTGGTATAAATGAGTAGGTTTAAAAATCAGCCACATAAAACAAGTACTGACATCTAGCAGAACTTGGAACATTTAGAGCAAGTCACTTAGTCACAGAAAGCTCAGGTCCACGTACCTGAAAAAGGAGGAAAACAGAACAATCTAATTTTTTAGGATATTATTATTATTATTATTATTATTAAATTTGTAAAATACTTTCAAAATCTATTGTCTTTATAATAAAATATAAATAACTGACATTTTTATTAACCTGACTCATTATTTCATTTCTAATCTGTGAAATATTAAAAGTTCATGGAAAAACTTTTACTATATTTTAATTCTATTTTTCCATAAACTTTTTGAAGTACCATTCTAGTCAACATAACTCCATCCAATTGTAAATGCTGACATTATATGACATAATATCTTCCATAGTCCGAGTCTCCTATAAGTTTCAAAAAGAACATTGAGCAGTATTGACACAAATGACTTTTTATATTTACACAGAGGCTGTAAAATTCTTGGTCAAATTTCTGGTGGATACTTAAAGAAAGAGCATAAGTAATTCCCATATCTGATAATCTAAGATATGACATAGTGGTTAGCCAGGAATAATAGGTTTCTCAGATATTTATTCAAAGTTTTGTATTGGATTTCTGTAGGTAGTTTTTCTGTCAAAAACATAAGGAGCCTGGTCATTGAATCTCATTTCAAAAACTCAGTGGGAAATAGCTTTCTTATGCCAAGTAACATCTGAAAGGCATCATAGGATTCTTGAAACTAGTCTACTCCAAATGTTATACTCATTTGTCACTATCCCATTTCCAGCAGAAAACTCAAAAAGATTGAACTGGTACTCAAAAAGTGCACCTTACAAAATGTATCAGAGCCTTAGGAAGTGCTATCAACTTTGAACAAGTAAATCTATTTCTATGAATCCCAGCCAAAGGACCTATAGATTAAGATCTGTGTATAAAGATGTTCATTACCACCTTACCCAATGATAAAAAATATTAGAAAAATGAAAATGTTCTACAGAAGGGAATTGTTTAATTAGGGTATATCCATTTGGTTTAGCGCATTTGGGCAGCTATAATGAAGTACCGTAAACTGGGTGCCTTATAAACAACAGAAATTGATTTCTCATCGTTCTGGAAGTTGGAAGTCTGAGATCAGGGTGCCAGCATGGTTGGGTTCTGGAGAGGACCCTCTTCTAGGTTGTGGACTGCTATCTTCTCATTGTATCCTCCCATGGCAGGATGTGCGATGCAGCTCTCTAGGCACCACTAATCCCGTTCATAAGGACTTCACCCTTACGACCCAATTGCCTCCCACAGAGGCACACTCACTTCCTCATACTATCACACAAGGGGTTAGGATTTCAACACATGTATTTTGGGGGACACAAACACGTGGTTTGGTGCACCATTCAATAGTAATTTTATTTATATTTAAAAATTAAATCATGAGGTAATTAAAATTATATTTAACAAAAATAACAGAAGGGTAGGTGTTCTCACTTCTTTTAAAGGAACTTCTACTTTATTTTTTTCTCATTTTACTCCTTTTTCAACTGTAGCTAAGAGATCACACAGATGTTTTCAAAATCCATATGCAACTAACCAAAATCATGAAACGACAACCTCATATCTACTGCATTTGCCACATGATAATTGTGTGCCTCATAAGGAAATGGATGCAAATATCCTTCCCTGGATACTGCCAGTCTGTCCTTCCTCCAATGCTCCCACCTTTCCTCACAAATGTTGATGTGATGTGGTGTCCACACTTTTAGATTAAAGTGATATTAAAAATATTTGCTTAACTTAGGCATCTTGTTCTCTCGCCTTTAAGATACCAGAAGTGGCTACCTCAGGTTAGGACTACACACCGAAAGGCAGGGTGTATAATGGTTAAATACATTTGACCCAGCTTCATGGTGACGTTCAACCCTCAACTCTGTCATCTGCTTACCAGGAAAGATATTTAACTTCTCTGCCCAGTTTTCTATTCTGAAAACTAAGTTTACCATGACAATTAAATGAATATGTCACTTAGAGCAATGTCTGGCACATAACATCCAATAAATATTAGCTATTACTGTTATTTTTATTATCTGAAAGAGTACTGGACCATCTATCAATATTGAGGACTAATACTTCATTGCATTTTTGATAAGCAAGATAATTTAATGAATCAAGGAACGTATTTTGTAAGTAAAAGAAAAATTTTTAAATGTTTGGCACAACTGCTTTTTTAAAAAAGGTGTTTAGAGATTTAATTTGATCAAGTTGTACAGCCAATTCTTAACAAATAGGAAATAATGACCTGGAATCCTGGCATCTTATAACTTGCTTTTTCTACCAGGAGACACTAGACTGTCATGATGAGAATATAGCTCCTGCAAAGGCTCTAAATTTCACTGGAGTGGAAGAGTGGGACAGTATTATGTGTTTTAGCAGCAGATGACGCAAAACTGAGAGAAAATTCTCTGCATATCACTACAAAATTTGAGGTGAATGAGACAATCTCCCGTTTTATTTAAAACTGTTGTCAGATTCAACAAACGGAGTTGCTAGTCTAAGTGCAATGGACACCTGTTTCTCATTGAGAGAATATTGTAAACATCAGATGTGAATTAAAATGTTTCACATATTTCAAATATGGTGTAATTCATAAAACTGTTTACATGTTGCAATAAAGTAAAATCTTAGCTTGGCAATTTTGATTTGTTATTTAACAAACATCTCTGAGTAAATTTGGTTTGAAGGTATAGCTCTACTCTTATTCCCTAATTATTCCTTAATTTGACTTCACACTGAAATGACACTCAGTTTTTGCTTTGGATCTGGTTATCAGAATTTTTTCTAGCAGTGTGCAGATAATTTATACAATATCAGGGTCTGACGTTTTAGTGCAAAATCAAAATTCTAAACCTTAAATCATGAGGACACTATGGGTTTGATTATTCTTAATGTTTTTGAAGTCTTGAAATAGTTTAGGGAATTTTATTATGCATTTCAAACTGCATATTTAATATTTCCAACCATGAAATTGTAATAGAGAGTTTATTCCCAAACTTGCAAATGAAACCCAGGAAGGTTCAGAAAGGGCAGCACTCTGGAGGATAGTGTTTGAATTTGAAATGACATTGTTAAGTTGAAGAGGTAATCAGAAATCAAAAAAATGAATCTTTACAGGGACCAGTGGAAGTCACGTTGAGAAAAAGAAAAGAGGGGGGCACGGTTGCTGATACAGTAGTTCTGTAGGAAAGTGCCCTGTACTCAATTTAGCAGACCATAATATAGGTATAAATTAGGTCACGTACTAATTAGGCCTACTTTTTTTCTTTTTATTTTGTTTTATCCCTTAACTATACTATTAGAATACATAAATCATTGCCTACTAGGCTAACAGGGTCCTCTTTTTTCTTTAGCCCGTCTCTTCTTTACTCTCCTAGTCCTCCTTCTTCTATCTTTGTCTTATTCAAATTTTTTAGGTCTTTCTGCTGCCAGTGGAGGTTACCTGGTGGGTCCTGATCCTCATAACAAAAGTGATAAATAAAGAATGAAAGTAATCCTGAACTACAGCCAGAAATAAGCTGGGAGTAAGTATACTTCAAGTGTTGAGAATCTTCTCAGTTCCCTGAGGCTCAGATAAATAGAAGCTGAGCACATTTTACCATGATTGTTGGCCCCTCCACAACCTTAGCAGAGGACCTGGATGTGCAAAAAGAGAGGCACTTTCATCAGTTTCTGGTGATAAAAGATGCAACCAGGTTTATCCGAGACCCTGAACAAGGCTCGGCGTAGCCTGGGTAACCACAGAAGACAGAGAGAGATAAGAATTAAATTAAGAAACAAACAGTGCTCAAAAATTGTTGTCTCGTTTTACACATTCCCAGCACATATGACATGAAAGTTACTGCACATCCTCAATATCATTTTATACTGTTTTTTGTTTTAATCTTAACCATTCTAGTAGGTGAAAATATGGTGTCTCACGAGGGTTCCGGTTTGGATTCTTTGCTGGGTTTTCAGTTTGCATTTCCAGGATGAGGAATGAGGTCAAGCAACTACTCACATGTTTACAGGCCATTTACACGTACCTTACTTTGTAAAGTGTCTGCTCAATACTTAGGCTCATTTTTAATTAGATTGTTTATCTTTTTATCATTGATTTTTAGGAGTGCTTCCTATATTCTTAATTCAATTTATTTGTCAGATAAGCATTTGAATATTTTCTTCCAGGCTGTGGCTTGCCTATTCATTTACTTAATGATGTCTCTTGATAAGGAGATGTTTTTAATTTTGATGATTTTCAATTTATCAGGTTTTTATTTCCTATTATGGTTAGTACTTTAGGGGTTCAATTAAGAAATATTCACTTACCCCAGGGTTACCAATTTATTCTCATATTTTCTTCAAGAGCTTTATGTTTCTAGGTTTCATGTTAAAATGTGTGATCATTTCAAATTAATTTTACAGTACAGAATAGGCAGAAATAGAAGTCATTTTTTCTCCACGTGGGTATCTGGAACCATTTGTTAAAAACTTTTTCTTTCTTTCTCCCATTTAATCAACACGGTGGCTTTGTCAAGAATTAACTGACCAAACTCAATATTAACATGACAGTTCTTCCCAAACTGATTTATTAATTCAACATAATCCCAATCAAAATTCTAGCAAGATTTTTTTGATAAAAATGGACAAGTTGATTTTAAAATCTATATGGAATGCAAAGGATCAAGAATAACAAAATCAATTACAAATAAAAAAAGAAGAGCAAAGTTAGAAATTTACCTGATTTTAAAACTTACTAGAAAACCATAGTAATCAAGATAGTTTGGATATTTGAAGAAAGATAGACATAGATTAAAGGAACAGAAGAGAGAGTCCAGAAATAGACAAAGACATATGTGAATTGATTTTTGACAAAGGTGTCGAAAGAATTCAATGAGAAAAGGAAAGATTTTTTAAGAAATGAATACATATATGGAAAATGTTTAGTCTACACATCTCATACCATACACAAAAATTAAATTGGATTATGGACTTAAATGTAAAACTCAAAACCATAAAACTCCTAGGATAAATTTTTTGTGATTGTGTGGTAAGCAAAGTTTTTTAGAACACAATAGCATAAGTCCAGTTGAGAAATTGGACTTCATCAAAATTTAAAGCTTCTGCTCTCCAAAGACACCACTAAATTAACAAAAAGGCAAGCCACAGACTGGTAGAATATATTCACAACACATGTGTCAAAGATCCTGTATCTATAATATGTAAGAACTTTTTTAGAACTCAATTATAAGAAGAGAGAAAACCCATAAGACATTGGGTAAAAGATTTGAAAATATACAAGTGACGAATATGTACATGAAATGATGTTGAACATCATTAGCAACTGAGGAAATGAAAATTAAAAACACAGGAAATATCACTGTATGCCCATTAGGATAGCTAAAATTAAATAAAAACAACAATCATCATTACTATTAAATATTCTAGCTGTTCTTAGTATTGGTGGGGATATGAAGCAACTGCAATTCTCATATGGTCTTTTTTTTTTTTTTTTTTAATTTTATTTTGTCGATATACATTGTAGCTGATTAATGCTCCCAATCACCAAAACCTCCCTCCCTTCTCCCTCCCCCCCTCCCCCCCAACCATGTCCTTTCTGTTTGTTTGTTGTATCAACTTCAAATAATTGTGGTTGTTATATCTTCTTCCCCCCCCCCCGGTTTGTGTGTGTATGCGTGTATGTGTGTGTGTGAATTTATATATTAATTTTTAGCTCCCTCCAATAAGTGAGAACATGTGGTATTTCTCTTTCTGTGCCTGACTTGTTTCACTTAATATAATTCTCTCGAGGTCCATCCATGTTGTTGCAAATGGCAGTATTTCATTCGTTTTTATAGCTGAGTAGTATTCCATTGTGTAGATGTACCACATTTTCCGTATCCACTCATCTGATGATGGGCATTTGGGCTGGTTCCAACTCTTGGCTATTGTAAAGAGTGCTGCGATGAACATTGGGGAACAGGTATACCTTCGACTTGATGATTTCCATTCCTCTGGGTATATTCCCAACAGTGGGATGGCTGGGTCGTATGGTAGATCTATTTGCAATTGTTTAAGGAACCTCCATACCATTTGCCATAGAGGCTGCACCATTTTGCAGTCCCACCAACAATGTATGAGAGTTCCTTTTTCTCCGCAGCCTCGCCAGCATTTATCGTTCATAGTCTTTTGGATTTTAGCCATCCTAACTGGGGTTAGATGGTATCTCAATGTGGTTTTGATTTGCATTTCCCGGATGCTGAGTGATGTTGAGCATTTTTTCATATGTCTGTTGGCCATTTGGATATCTTCCTTAGAGAAATGCCTACTTAGCTCTTTTGCCCATTTTTTAATTGGGTTGCTTGTTTTCTTCTTGTAAAGTTGTTTGAGTTCCTTATATATTCTGGATATTAATCCTTTGTCAGATGTATATTTTGCAAATATTTTCTCCCACTCTGTTGGTTGTCTTTTAACTCTTTTCATTGTTTCTTTTGCTGCGCAGAAGCTTTTTAGTTTGATATAATCCCATTTGTTTATTTTTCCTTTGGTTGCCCGTGCTTTTGGGGTCATATTCATGAAGTCTGAGCCCAGTCCCATTTCCTGAAGTGTTTCCCCTATGTTTTCTTTAAGAAGTTTTATTGTCTCAGGGTGTATATTTAAATCCTTAATCCATTTTGAGTTGATTTTAGTATACGGTGAGAGGTATGGATCTAGTTTCATTCTCCTGCATATGGATATCCAGTTATCCCAGCACCACTTGCTGAAGAGGCAGTCCCTTCCCCAGTGAATAGGCTTGGTGCCTTTGTCAAAGATCAGATGGCAGTAAGTGTGTGGGTTGATTTCTGGATTCTCTATTCTATTCCATTGGTCAGTGTGTCTGTTTTTATGCCAGTACCATACTGTTTTGGTTATTATAGCTTTGTAGTATAGCTTAAAGTCAGGTAGTGTTATGCCTCCAGCTTTATTTTTTTTGCTGAGCATTGCTTTGGCTATTCGTGGTCTTTTATTGTTCCATATAAATGTCTGAATAGTTTTTTCCATTTCTGAGAAAAATGTCTTTGGAATTTTGATGGGGATTGCATTGAATTTGTATATCACTTTGGGTAGTATGGACATTTTCACTATGTTGATTCTTCCAATCCAAGAGCATGGAATATCTTTCCATCTTCTTGTATCCTCTCTAATTTCTCTCAGCAGTGGTTTGTAGTTCTCATTATAGAGATTTTTCACCTCCTTGGTTAACTCTATTCCTAAGTATTTTATTTTTTTGGTGGCTATTGTAAATGGGCAGGCTTTCTTGATTTCTCCTTCTGCATGTTCACTATTGGAGAAAAGAAATGCTACTGATTTTTGTGTGTTGATTTTGTATCCTGCTACTGTGCTGAAATCATTTATCAATTCCAACAGTTTTTTTGTAGAGGTTTTAGGCTGTTCGATATATAGGATCATGTCATCTGCAAACAGGGACAGTTTGACTTCATCTTTTCCAATCTGGATGCCCTTTATTTCCTTCTCTTCTCTGATTGCTCTGGCTAGTACTTCCAACACTATGTTGAATAGGAGTGGTGAGAGTGGGCATCCTTGTCTAGTGCCTGTTCTTAAAGGAAAAGCTTTCAGCTTTTCCCCATTCAGGATGATACTGGCAGTGGGTTTGGCATATATGGCTTTAATTATGTTGAGATACTTTCCCTCTATACCTAACTTATAGAGGGTCTTTGTCATGAATGAGTGCTGAACTTTATCAAATGCTTTTTCAGCATCTATAGAGATGATCATATGGTCCTTGTGTTTGAGTTTATTAATATGGTGTACAACATTTATTGATTTGCGTATGTTGAACCAACCTTGCATCCCTGGGATGAATCCCACTTGATCGTGATGAATAATTTTTCGTATGTGTTGCTGTATTCTGTTTGCTAGTATTTTAGTGAGGATTTTTGCATCTATATTCATCAAGGATATCGGCCTGTAGTTTTCTTTTTTGGTTATATCTTTACCTGGTTTTGGTATCAGGATGATGTTTGCTTCATAGAATGAGTTTGGGAGATTTGCGTCCGTTTCAATCTTTTGGAATAGTTTGTAAAGAATCGGTGTCAATTCCTCTTTGAATGTTTGGTAAAATTCTGCTGTGAATCCATCTGGTCCTGGGCTTTTCTTTGTTGGGAGCCTTCTGATAACAGCTTCAATCTCCTTTATTGTTATTGGTCTGTTCAAATTTTCTACGTCTTCACGGTTCAGTTTTGGGAGCTTGTGTGTGTCCAGAAATTTATCCATTTCCTCCAGATTTTCAAATTTGTTGGCGTATAGTTGTTTATAGTAGTCTCGAATGATTCCTTGTATTTCAGATGAATCAGTTGTAATATCGCCTTTTTCATTTCTAATTTTTGTTATTTGAGTCTTCTCTCTTCTTTTTTTTGTTAGCCATGCTAATGGTTTGTCAATTTTATTTATCTTTTCAAAAAACCAACTTTTTGATTCGTTGATCTTTTGAATTGTTTTTTGGTTTTCAATTTCATTCAGTTCTGCTCTGATCTTAATGATTTCTTTCCGTCTGCTAACTTTAGGATTGGATTGTTCTTGTTTTTCTAGTTCTTTAAGGTGAAGTGTTAGGTTGTTTACTTGCCATCTTTCCATTCTTCTGAAGTGAGCATTTAATGCAATAAATTTTCCCCTCAATACTGCTTTTGCAGTATCCCACAGGTTTTGGTATGATGTATCATTGTTTTCATTAGTTTCAATAAACTTTTTGATTTCCTGCTTGATTTCTTCTTGGACCCATATGTCATTAAGTAGAATGCTGTTTAATTTCCATGTGTTTGTATAGTTTCCAGAGTTTCGTTTGTTATTAATTTCTAGTTTTAATCCATTGTGGTCTGAGAAGATACATGGGATAATTCCAATTTTTTTGAATTTATTGAGACTTGATTTGTGACCTAATATGTGATCTATCCTGGAGAATGATCCATGTGCTGATGAGAAGAATGAATATTCTGAGGTTGTTGGGTGGAATGTTCTGTAGATATCTGCCAATTCCAATTGGTCTAGAGTCTTGTTTAGATCTTGTGTTTCTCTGCTGATTCTTTGCCTAGATGATCTGTCTAATATTGACAGTGGAGTGTTCAGGTCCCCTGCTATTATGGTATTAGTGTCTATTTCCTTCTTTAGGTCTAATAGAGTTTGTTTTATAAATCTGGCTGCTCCAACATTGGGTGCGTACATATTTATGATTGTTATGTCTTCTTGATGGATCAGTCCTTTTATCATTAAGTAGTGTCCCTCATTGTCTCTTTTTATGGTTTTTAGTTTAAAGTCTATTTTGTCAGATATAAGAATAGCCACTCCAGCTCGTTTTTCTTTTCTGTTTGCATGGTAAATCTTTTTCCATCCTTTCACTCTTAGTCTGTGTGAATCTTTATGGGTGAGGTGGGTCTCTTGTAGGCAGCAGATAGTTGGGTCCTGCTTTTTGATCCAGTCAGCCAGTCTGTGTCTTTTAATTGGGGAATTTAAGCCTTTAACATTAAGAGTTGTTATTGAAAGGTGTTGATTTATTCCTAGCATTTTATTGGTTGTTTGGTTGTCTTAGGTGTCTTTTGTTCCTTGCTTTCTGATTTACTGTTTGGTTTCTTTGTTTGTTGGTTCCTTAGGTTGTAGATAGTGTTTTTGTTAGCTTGTTTTCTCTTCATGAATGCCATTTTTATTGTACTAGCGGGTTTAGATTTTTCTTAGGTTTTTATGGCAGTGGTAGTTATTTTTCAGGAACCAAACCCAGTACTCCCTTGAGGATTTCTTGTAAGGGTGGTCTTGTGGTAGTGAACTCCCGCAGTTTTTGTTTGTCTGAGAAATATACTATTTGCCCCTCATTTCGGAAGGATAGCCTTGCAGGGTAGAGTATTCTTGGCTGGCAATCTTTGTCTTTTAGTATTTTGAAAATATCATCCCATTCCTTTCTAGCTTTTAGGGTTTGTGATGAGAAGTCTGATGTTAACCTGATTGGGGCTCCCTTATAGGTGATTTGACGCTTCTCTCTTGCAGCTTTTAAGATTCTCTCTTTGTCTCTGAGTTTTGCCAATTTGACTATGACATGTCTTGGAGAAGGCCTTTTTGGGTTGAATACGTTTGGAGATCGTTGAGCTTCCTGGATCTGAAGATCTGTGATTTTTCCTATACCTGGGAAGTTTTCTGCCACTATTTGGTTGAATATGTTTTCAATGGAATCTCCATTTTCCTCCCCTTCTGGAATACCCATGACTCGGATATTTGAGCGCTTGAGGTTGTCTGATATCTCTCTCAGATTTTCTTCCATGTCCTTGATTCTTTTTTCTTTCTTTTTGTCTGCTTGTGTTATTTCAAACAGCCCATCTTCAAGTTCAGAGGTTCTCTCTTCAACTTCGACAAGCCTGCTGGTTAAACTCTCCGTTGTGTTTTTTATTTCGCTGAATAACTTCTTCAGTTCAGCAAGTTCTGCTACATTTTTTTTCAGGACATTGATTTCCTTGTATATTTCCTCTTTCAGATCCTGTATACTTTTCCTCATTTCATCATGATGTCTAGCTGAGTTTTCTTGTATCTCATTCAGTTTCCTTAGAATTATCACTCGAAATTCCTTGTCAGTTATTTCAAGGGCTTCTTGTTCTATAGGATCTAGAGTATGAGATTTATTAACTTTTGGTGGCGTACTTTCTTGATTTTTTGTACTTCTGGTGTCTTTTTTTTGGTGTTTATTCATTGTGGCAGGGGGTTTCACAGTCCACCGGTTTGAGACTAATGACTAACTAGGATGTTGCTGTGGTTGCCAATTTGGTATGGCTCCCGCCGTGACTGCTCAGTTGGCCTCTAGTGTCTTGTGTGTGTGGTTGCCTCGGGTCTTGGGCTTCTCCGGGGATCCACCTTTCTGGTCAGCTTGTACTCTGCTGGGCTGGTGGATCACGTACCACAGGGTGTGTGATCTCTGTTGAGCTTTCACTTTCTGTACAGGACTTCTCCCCGTTCCGTGTGTTCTGGCCCAGGCTGTTAGATCGTGCAGTGGCGACCCCACCGGGTGTATGGTTTCTGTCGAGTCTCCGCCTCCCTGGCCGCACGTCTCCCCCCTCTGTGCACACTGTGCTGGGCTGGGGCGTGTCTTCTGCACCCGTCGTCTATCAGCTGGGCCTTCAAGACCCTGCTCAGCACCGCCTCGCCCAGGAAGTCTACCAGGTTTCTGCTAGGCACAGACGACCGGTCTCTCTGGGTGCCTTTGTAGCACTGTGTAGATCTTTCTCGGGTCTTGTTCACCTTTGTATCCCCCCGGTATAAACCGAGTCTAGTGCCCGCCTGCAGCCTGGTCTCCGGCAGGTTCAAGCGGACCTGGGAACTCTCCTACCACACTATTCCCAACCAGAAATTCGTTAGGCTTTTTTCCAAACTGGTGGTCACAGAGATGGTATCTGCCTCCCAGTAACAGGAAGTTTACCGGGGCCAGAGTCCAGGGTGTGGTGGAGTGACAGTCGGCCCGCCCGTACTTGCTAGCCCTCCCAACACTGGTCGGGACGCCCCACACCCCCAGCCCTGCCAGAGAACCGCGGAGGGAGTGGGAGAGGAGGCCGGCCGCAGGGTCCGGAAAGCCCCGTGCCAGGCCAAGCAAATGGGCTCAGTGATGGCCGAGCAGGGCGGAGCTGCCCGCACCTGGGAAAATGGAGGCAGCACCGTGGCAGTGAGTGGCCTGGTGGTGCAGGCGAGAGCCGCGTGGGCATCCACCCCCCGAACAGAGCTGTGCCAGGGATCACTCACAGTGCTGTGCCAGGTCGGGCGCTCGCTCTGTCTCTGGTTTGTTGCCTTCCGTGTTCTCGGCGCTGCCGCCTCGGGCTGTTCAGTCGCGGCGCCGCTCGGGCGCTCCCAGGAATCTTCTTTAATGCCGGCCTGAAACCTCGAATCCTGAATAGGGCAGCTGGCCGCCTTCAGTGCGGCCCCAGCCTCCGGGATCCTGGCTGCATCCACAGCAGCCCTGGCGCCGTGTCCCCTGTTTCAAGACTCGCTTTTGCAGCTAAGAATCAGTTCTTTTCCTGCTCCACACTTCAAAGCTGTTGCCTGTAAATGAGGCAGCCTCTCCTGCCGGGGGCAAAGTGGCGTTGAGCCCCCACGACCGGCCAGCAGCAGCAGTCCTCCCTTAAGAGATGGCCAGAGGAAGGTCCACAAGTTTCCCGGCTGCCTGAGGCCCAGTGGCCACCTTTTCCACCTCAGCTACTCCGCGCCAGCCACCGCAGCCGCCGCCATCTTGAAACTCTCTCATATGGTCTTAATGGGACTGCTATACCATTGTGAAAAAAGTTTTGAAAATCTTTGGAAAAAGTTTGGTAGTTTCATAAATACTTCCATATGTGCCTAACATACATCTCGATCATTTCACAACTAGGTATCTATCCAACAGAAAAGAAAATGAATGTCCACACAAAACTTTTATACAAATATCCATTGAAGCTTTATTTCTAATAGCCCAAAACTGGGAAAACCCGAAATAGACATCAACAGGTGAATAGATAGATAAATATCCCATTGTATGGCTATGTAGTGGAATACTAATCAGCCATAAAAAGGAAGAAGTTATTGATGTACCCAACAACATGAACTATTCTCAAAATCATCATACTAAGTACAAAAGGTCAGGCAAAATAAAGTACATACTGTGTATAATTCCAATTATATTAAAGTCTAGAAAATGTAAACTAATCTATAATACAGACACAGATCAGCGGTTCCCAGGGATGGGGGTATTCAGATATGAATGGATTACAGATTGGCACAGGATACTCTTGAAAAGTGATGGAAATGTTTATCTTGATTGTGGTTATGGTTTCAAGGGTGTATGCATACGCCCAAACTGGCCAGATTACATACTTTAAATATGTGCAGTGTAGTTAGTATACATTAATTATACCTCAATTAAGGTGAAACATCAATTCACTGTGGGTCTGAAAGTTTCACACCTAAGGAGATATCCAAGAGAAGTGAAAACATATGTCTCACTGTCCATTCTCCCACTCTCATCACCCCCTTCTTCACCCTAATCTTCATTTTACTATAAAAGAAAAAGCACAAAACACATGCAAAATTCAGTCTTTTCTCTGAACATTTCCCATTTGCAAAGCCAGAATATGTACACACCTATAGGATCACTGACCACTGCGTAGTGTGAGTGGCCTATTGATGCCCCACCATGCCCAGGAAATAGACCGGAATGATGTATTGGAACTAAATTCTGAAACTCAGATTGTAACCCAGTACTTCCTCTTATGGTACTAAAGGAAATAACTTTTTAAATAAAAAGGAAAAATTTACTTTGTGCACCAGATTTTGGTACATATACATTTATTCTCCATTTTCTGTCTGTGTTTGGCCCACAATGAATTTACCATTGTTTCTAGAATCTCCCAAACTCATTATCACATAAGGACTTTTGCAGTAGTTCCTTCATATACCCTCAGTCTCAGCTGAATTGCCACATCTTCTGAGACCATTCTGACCACCCAATTTAAAATAACTCTGATCTGTCCATCACTTTCTTTCACATCTACTCTATTTATCTTCTTCTAAGCACTTACCATTATTTTTTTCCACTTTGTTATCTATGTTTATGTGCACCACTATCTCAAAGTAGAATACAAGTTCAGTAAGTTCAGGGATCTTGTCTATCTGATTTATTGTTATATCCACAGTGACTCAAGCAGGAATTAATACATAGTAGGTATTCAATATGTATCTGTGGCTTAAATAATTTTTATAAGTTGATAAAAATATGTATTATGTCATGCCTTTATACCATTATACAACAGCAACAGCAATACAAATGATACAAATATTTTTTAAAACATTCTGTGCTGAGGGCAGGCCCATGGCTCACTTGGGAGAGTGTGGTGCTGACAACACCAAGTCAAGGGTTAAGATCCTCTTACTGGTCATCGTTAAAAAAAGAAAACAACAACAACAACAACAAAAACATTCTGTGTTAAGATGTATGATTGAAATTGGAAATGGCAGTATGATATAAATCATGAGGATTCCAAAAATGAGCAATAATGATAATATGAAAATAACATTAGCAATATTAATATACTATGTTCCTAAGTGACTTAATGGCAGTCTTTGGATCAATACCTTATTAATCTTCATAATACCCACAGGAACTCTTAAGAAGGAGTAGCTGCACAAAGATATTAAATAATTTGGACAAAAGCATTCAGCATTTCTATGACAACACTCAAGCCTCCTAAACAAAAATAAATTACTCATTCATTCATTCTTTGAATGAATATTTACTGAAAACCTATTTTGTGTCAGGTATAATGCTGGGCACTGTCATGAGCAAATCAGTCAAGAATCTTGTCTTCATAAGATATTTTAAAAATCACATTCTGTTCATATCTACCTCCAAATTTAAAGGAGAAAAGCACACCAAGGCTTGTGAAGCTTTTCAACAACAAAAAAATTTTTATAGATAGTTAGATTAATAGCTGAAGGCATCCAAGCGTCATCCTTTCAAGTCAACCATTAGACTCTGATATTGGCAATGGCACTACTGATCACTCACACACGATTTTCTACAAAAGAGACATTTACTTACAACTTCTGAACTAAGTAACCTGTATAAAAATATTATATTCCATTTTGCTTTACCTACTTTCATTCCTGATCTTTCTCTAGAGAAAGTTTTCAAATCTTTGACTTAAACTCTCTTTGATGTGAAAAAGAATTTTTCTCTTTAAAAAAAAAACAAATTTAAAGTCACAGAAATCTATTGTTTCAGCTTTTAATTGAACATGTTAAGAAGGGAAGTGGATCAACCCTCCCAGGGAATCCTGTATGTCCTGGTTCTAGTGACTGACTCAGCTGTGATTTGACATTCCAGGTTATTGGGATATAATCTTCACTGGAGAAATCCCAAACTGCCTGACAAAACCTAAAGTATTTGACCTTTCCAGGCTTACCTCTTTCATTATTTAAAATGAAAAGAGAAAAAGAAAAATGAACTATATAAAAATTTGCTTATCAGACTCCATCTTCAGCAGTGCCTTATATCCTTTTGAAATGTGAGCACAGAATTGTTAACTTTAAGATGAGATTGGTCCAAATTGAAAGGCCATCTCATATTTCAGAGAGCCATTCTTGTTATGAGCCTCTGGTAGTAGACTGGAACCCTGAAGTCTCTATATATGTAAACATACATGCATGTATGTTACTGCTGTGGGCAGGAGAGGAGTACATATTAACATTTCTATACTTCAACCTCTTCCTAAGGGAAGAAATAAATTATACCACTTCTGAAGAAAACTGAAAGACAGAACAAAATTGGTAACATGAGACTTTAAGAAATAAGAAGCCTAACATGTTATATCTGGCAGATTTTGCGATTCTGGGAAGATACAATAATGCTAGGTAGACTAAATCCACCCATATTATATAAGCATGTATTATATATGTACATACATAATAAATATGAGATATATTTTATACTACATATATTATATAATTAATATTTATACTATACGGGTAATTTAATTGCATGTGATAATATAAATAAAAAATATAAAAATACATATTTTATATATTATAGAGATAGAGGTAAAGATGTGATAATAAAACAAAGATCTAATAATTAACTGACAAATTAAATTCTCTTTTCCTTGTATTTGTGTTTATTTAGATAAATGGGAAGAAGCATAAAATCAGCATACTAGAAATTACAATAATAACTTTTATTTGAAATATACTAAAGTATATTTACTATAATTTTGACTTTTAGTATATCACCAGAATGGGAAGGTTATTCTCTGAGGGTGCGATCATTTTTCCATTAAGCATTCTCTGTACAAAATGATTTTGGAGAATATATACAATTGACCAGCTAGGCACAGAGCACCATTTTTTGAACAATAATATCAGTATTAAGCCCTGTGTTTTAACCTGCTTTTTTTTTTGTCTAGAATTCATGAGGCCTCTCTAGCCTTGAAATCACAATTGCTGTGAAGGAGAATCGGGGTAAAAGGCAGAGGAGATTGAGGAGGGTCTGGAAGTGGAATGGCAGCCCCAATGGGCTTAGTGGGTCTGGAGGGCAGAGCATCAAGTCAATAATATTGCAAAAAAACCCAACAATTGGAAACAATATAAATATTTTACATTTGTGAAGAGTTGAATGACTTATACAGCCAAAAAGCTGATTGATATTTAAACAAATGGAAAAATATTTGGTATGGTAAGTGAAAATTATACAATAGATAGTAATATTCACCCTGTTGTGTATAAAAATATATCTATGTGTAAAATGTAGACTTTTTTTTCAATTTTATTTATTTTTGTGGGGTACAGTGGGTTGTTTCAATAATGCATATCTTGCTCAATGATTCACTTAGGGTAGATAGCATAGTTTTGTCCCTAGTAGTTCACCCTTTATCTTCCCCCCACCCCTACCCCTCCCAGCCTTTGGTAACCATTATTCTATTCTCTACTTTTTTTTTAATATACAAAGATTAATATCCTTATGCAAAAACAACTGTTAAAAATGAATTACAAAAATCTAAGCTGAAATTTGGTGAAGGACATGAACAGATAAGACTCACACCCAAAGAAATACACTTGGTTAATAAGTACATCCTAGGATTTGGTTGTGGGCAGGGGTGGGGCTCTCAGGATCCCGAGTGTCCGGCTGGCTCTGTTGCTGGCCTGGATGTATGGTGGTGGCAGGGGCGGGCCTAGGGCTCACGCCCCCATCTCCCAGAACCCCCCAGGAGAAAAAATCTTTTCATTGATTAAATGATTAATTTATTAATTTTTATAGCTCAATTGTTATTTAACTGCCATTTCAATAAAAGTAATAAAAGACTCCACATCGGCAGAAGATATTTACTAGATAGATTAGAAACTGGCAATCAGATGACAGTTTCTCTTTACATTTCCACACAATGTGAAATTGTATATTCTTTATCTTCCCAGCTACACACTTTCTTTTGTGTTTTTTATACTTTGTTAAAAACAGAGTGATAATGATCAAGAATGTTTTTACTATAAAATTTAAGATATTAAAGTGCCTTAAAAATGAAAATACCTCACATACTAACAGCAATATTAGTAGGAGAAGAAAAAGATTCTCTCCTTTGCAGAATGTTAGATAATGCCTGAGCATTGGAAAAAAGAAGTGCTATTTTCCCCTGTGGCTGCTAAACTAAGTGAAACAAACTTCTTGCTTATAACAGTTAATTAGACATACCTGGTACTGTATACTGATGAATCTCTATTCAGTCCCTTGGTTCCTAGCAAATAAAAAATCCATTTCCCTAGGCTGACCCATTAATTGAAGTCATTCTTTTGGTTTTGTTTTGCTTTTTTAAAAACATATGCAATTTTGTCACTGTAAATTTTAATTTCCCAAATGGCAAAACATTTTGGAATATCTCTAAGGCTCTTGGAACTCAGGCTCAGCCACAAAGGTATTGGTGATGTGGCTACGCTTCCCTCTGAAGTTTATCAAGTCCCTTCTAATTAGCCTTTTGCCACATGACATCCAACCAATTTCAAGAGATTTAGGGTTGTTAATCCCCTATCAGTAATTGCATTATTAAGATGATTGAGTTTGGAGACTGAAGATAAATAAGGTAGACATTACAAGTCACTCTTTGCGTTATGTTTAATATAGATGAATTTGGGCTATTTGGTGGACTATGCCAGAGTTAGAGTTGAGCCTTTTAGACTTTGTTAGGCAACTTTGTTATATCTCTACTTCTCCATAAATCACTTCTTCATTTTCTCCATATGCAAAACAGAGATAGAAAACACCTTGTGGTAGCAACTTCCTCCTAGAAATATTTGCTGAGTAATTAGTTAAAGAAGGCATTCTGCTTTGCTGGGCAAAGGTAAAACACCAATGCAGGTGAACTCACACATCCTGTCATCAAGTCTGATTATTTTCCTACATCCTTTGTCTACTTTTTAAACTCAGAGATTTTATAATTCCTTATATTAATCATTTGCAATTGATTGCTACAATTTATGAACTATTTATCATATTTATTTTCAATGGCAAAGTATACATTAAGTACTAATCTCTTTTCCATACAAAACTGAAAATATGACACAATAACAAAGCCTTTGTATGTTCAAAGAGTTTTTGAGATAGAAATTGATTATTTTTCTTTCTCACTAGTATCGAGCCTTGTCTTGCCAAGGCCCAAATTATTCAGTGTTTTTTCAGTTCTGCTGAAACTAAACCAATATCTGAGCTGGGAACACCTTCCTTTGTTCCTATAAAACCTAAAATAAACAAGTTCCTGTGGTCCCTAGAAAGTCAGTTACATTGCTCTGATTTTATTCCTTCAAAGGAATTTGAAATAGCTCTGGCTTTTTAAAATTCTCAATATTTATTCTTATTCCTTAGAAAAATAGTAAACAAGCCACTTTATTGGGAAAGCAAAATAGCGCATTCACTGTAGAGTTATTGAAGTGATATATGATATATTTCCCATTTATTAGTTTAATTTTGTTGTCAGTTCTCCTATTGGAACATTATATTTCCCATGGGTTCACATGAGATTTTACTATCATTTTTTAAGCTTCTTTATTACTAGGTATTTCTTTCCTATCAGTTATTTATTTAAAGTTTTCACCATACCCATTTGATCTGAATAAATTGGTTGGCTATGTGATATCTCTTTATAACCAAGCTCAGCTTTTGATGCTGTATTTCTATCACATTTTTATATAATATCAAAGAAATCTGTAATTTAGAAAATGACCTTGATTTGCTTTTTTTGATCTTTTGAAGCTGGATAAAGTGGAAGGTAAAAAGAGGGACAATTGCATGTAATTTGCCCCTGATAGCAACTATCCTTCTTCAAAGAAATCCTGAAATAAGGATTTTTTTGTAAAAAATAAGGTATAAGCCTACTTCCCAATTAACTTAAAAACTATAATTTCTGAATCACTGGATTTTACCACTTTTTGTGCAATTCAGAGATAGGGAAAGCCAGAAGTTGCGCTTCCTGTGTTAGGTACCTGAAGAATTTCTAAGTTTGGATTGAGTCTTTCCTACATTTCTAGCAACCTGCTTCACTGTGATGGTAGGTCACATTATTTATTGCTCACTCATATTTGATAACCTTCCCTACAATGGCCCCTCCTTGTGGGAAGATTATACATTCCCATTTTGTTGAAATAAGACATGGCAACATTATTTGGTTTCCCCATCTAATGGCAATGTTCCAGACAGAAGCCATTACATCGTCTGGAATACTGAGATTAAAGTGACATGGAACAAAAGCCAACCCATGTTACACATGTTGAGTGAGTTAAAATAATACTTTATCTCAATAAAAGAAATCAGGAGTTGGGGGATTATTTGTTTCTGTGGCATAATCTGGTTTCTCATAACTGATACAATTATTAATGTTGGGATACTTAGAGGAACCAGGCTAAAGAGAAGCCACTCTTCCTATAAGTAAACAAACAGTAAGTGACACTACAGGAAATGTACAAGAAACGAGAACTTTAATTCAGTTGACCTAGGTCAGGCATGGGGGAAAGGGACTTGTCCAATGGGCTAGACAGACCCATAACAATGTTAGAATATTTGCATGCTGCTAAGAATCAAAGCAAACTCAAAGGAAATGATACCTGTGTAGAAAATCTTGAGGCATTGCATGTCAAGGTTTGGGCGAGATGGGAATAACGAATTTATGAATTGTGTTTAAGACAGTGACTCTACAAGGAGAATCTATATAGCACTTAAGGAGGGAAAAACGTTTACATCTGAGGAAGCAATGCCAAAGTCTGAAGGGTGGAGAAGGGGTAATGAGACAATGAATATTTGATCAATAGGTAAGGATGATCGGGGATATGGAGAGAATTGGATTTCAATATGGCTGAGAGTAAGGGATTCGGTACTAATGACTGTGACTTCTAAGAGGGTTAACCGAGCCTAGAAGGTGCTATCGGTGCAGTACTGAAAATTTTAAGAGTTGCATTGGTGTGAACTGGGTTCCCTATTTTCTACACCTCAAGAGCTCTGCTGTCCTAGTAACTAAAGTTTCCCCAGGCTGGATGCCTAAAGACACATCTGTATCTTAATTGCATGCTGCATAGCTGACATTTATATTATATATCATATACAAGGATACTTCATAAAGTTCATGGAAAGATTTGTATTATCAATGTTAATTCTATTTTTCCACAAACATTTTGAAGTACGCTTGTAAATTATATTATGCCCACTGCTTACAATGTGCCCCCGGGATCAAACATCTCTCTGCCTTAACCAGAAATGCTACTTTTAGTATCTGCAAGTTTATGCTGTGAAATTTTCAATTAAGCACATGGAAATAGAACATAAGACTATGTATGACTCTTTAACTAAAAATCATAACAACAGAAAAACCCAGGGAGTGAACCCTGGCCACTTCGGTTCTAAATATCTCATTTAATTCTCACAGCAATCAATTTAAAAAGGTGCTATTATTGTAATACTCATTTTGCAAATGACAGAACTGAAGCTCCAAGAGGCAAAGTAACTTATCTGAGACTATATAGCTAAAAATGGTGGGAACAGGTCTTCAATACAAATGTTCTAGCTTCAGGGCCTATGCTTTTTAACCAATAGCTAAACTGCAGTCCATGTTACAGTTTAAATCTATTTAGTTATGGATTTCCTTGTGATTCAACAAAAATTATGGTCAAAATGGGAAAATACACTTCAGACATTTCTCATAGAGTCTCAGTGATATTAAGATTATCCTTTCACACATTAGGCCATCAGAGATGTGGCCTGATTGTGTAATGAAAGAATCCCTTTCTTTCATTCTGGGCAAAGAATCACTGCCCAGTGTTCAAAATAAGCAAATGTATTATCTTAAATTTAATTAAAGTTATATAGGATTTTTAAAGATATATCTCTATAAAAGGAGTCAAGACCAGAGAGGATCACCTGGATAATTTGGGGGAGAAATGTGTTTCTTTTTCCCTAATTTATCCAGTTAGCTGACAGCAGTTCAGGTGCTATCCCTGAATAATTTGAGAAAATGCACCCATTCGTGGCTTTCTATGGGCTGATGAAACCAGATTCTATTTGATCCTCACATCATTATTCAATGGTGGTGCACATGGTGGGTCAGCAGTCCATGGCACTCTGAGGAGTAGGGGTGAGTGGCTGGCCCATTACCACTGATAAGCCTTTTACCAACGACAGCTCACACTTGGAGAGAACAAGACTCCAACTGGCTACAAAGTGGATTTTGGAGAAAAACTCTTTACTCTCCAAAATCTAGCTCAAAGACCAGAGAGTTATCCTGAGGGGGCTACAGTGAAGTTCACCTAATTATCAATTACACTGTATCTTCCTTCCTCCTCTCTCTAAATTAATCTCTTAAATTCATCTTTATAAATAATGACAGCTTAAATATTTTTGATCAGAAATACAATCGACCATAGAATTTTAAGAGACAGGGGTAAAAGATAAACTGTTCTAGAGAACGCCTCTTTATGAAAAATTATCTCCAATGTGTAATCCGTGAGTCTAGAGATTACCAGGAAGAGAAAATGAAAGATATTATGGCAGAGAGGTCTGTCTACAATCACGCCCTGCAGGGAGGCTCCATTATCTCACAAACCATACATGAGCTTCAAAATCCAAACCATAGCTTTAAAAAAAAAAAAAAGAATAACAAGTAAATGTACAAAACAGGCAGACTGGTGGGGAGAAAAGGAAGAGAAAGGACTTTATCTTTCCCCAACCTGATGCTAGTTCTTTGTGATGGCATGGAGAGCTGTGTGTGATTCTCAAAACCAAAGAATAGCATTATCGTTTTTAACAAGAGTAAAGCCCCTCTCTTCGACCTTCTTAAGGTTTTTGGAGAAGTAGAATTATATAAACCCCAAAATAATTCCTGTGACCCTTATGTGTGCTAAATTTTCACAGCATATGCTAATCAATACTGCAAAGTGTTGAGAGTGAATGGGTTTTCTGGGATTGGGAATAGGATTCAGACCTTTCTCAAGATTCTGGAGAAATACATTTTCCCCTCTCAAAAATCATTACTCCTGTGACACCTTTCAGATACTGAATCACCCTATCCAGGAGAAAGGACCTGGTCAGACCACTAGGTGGTCCTATTACAGGCATAAATCCTTACAGCACCCTGCCAGGAGAGGGACCCAGGCCAGCCCTCTGCTGACTGATTAGTTCATGAGATGAAAAGCTATCACTGAAAGTATCTGCTGACCCCCACAGTCTCTACAAAGTTTCAGAGGCCTTCAGAACTTCTGTGGGGTTCAGGGATAAACTGAAGGCAGCCTCCTAGCCCCAGGAAATTAAAAAAAAAAAAAAAAAAAAAAAACATCTGGCTGCTGCTCCATAACTAAAGAAAAATCTCTTAACCCAGACCACAGAGCATCATTACCAGCCTGTAGCAACTTATACACATCCCAGCGGGAAGGTTTTCACAATACAGAACCACAGACTGCTGAAGATTTGCATTGTGGCTACTGAACACCTGACACTGCAAGTTGGCATTCCCTACAAGTATATGCAGTGGGACATTCTGTGTGGATTTTGAGAATCCAAGATCATAAATACAGTACAGGCGCCAAAAACTTCAAGGGATCCTAGGTAGAATTGGGAGCAGGGACACTTTAGGTTTGATTTCTTTTTCAGGCTCTGCACTAAAGGTAATTGTAATACATACTGGCAGGCTGAAATATGATTTGGACACACACACAGAAAACAGCCAGCTCTTTAATGTATGTGTGCAATATCTTCTATAGCCCTCTTATAGACATCTGAAATTGCTTCCACTACATCTCTGGCTGTTAAAAAGAAGAGTCGGAGAAAGCCTTTGGGCTATCTAGACCATATTACTATCGGATCCTTCTCAATTTACCATCTCTAGAGAGCATATCTGTGTGTGGAGTATTATTAGGACTTCTGAGAAAAACTTGAAAAGCAACAATTGCCCAAATCAGAAAGCAGATTTTGTTGCACGCACAAGCCATGCCAACATTCAGTCAAAAACAAAGGGACTTAGAGATGGCTAAGTAACATCGTTGGAAATACTTGTTAAAATGAATTGAAAGATGAGTGATTCAGTGGTGATTGCTTTTTTGGGGGTGGGTGAGGGAATGTGACTGATATTTGGAACTTATTTTGTTTAGTTTTTTGGGGGGGGGGAAACATAATTGTACATATATGTGAAGTAAAACATTGAATGTCAATACCTGTGTGAAATATGTGATGCTCAAATCAGGATAATTACTATATTTACCATTACACAAGGTAATCAGTTTTTGTGGCTCTTTACCAATTTCTGACTAAACCCCCCTCCCTCTCCCCCTTTCCTTTCTCTGTCGGCCTCAGTTATCTTCATTGCTTTTGAAAGTTCAATGAATTATTATTGCTGTTGTATCTTTCTTTTTATTTATTTATTTGTTTTTTGTTTGTTTGTTTGTTTTTAGCTCCCACTTATGAGTGAAGACATGTGGTGTTTCTCTTTTTGTGCCTGGCTTATTTGACTTAATAATTTTCTCTGAGATCATCCATGTTGCTGCAAATGGGAGAATTTCATTCTTTTCTATGGCAGGGCAGTATTCCATTGTGTGTACATACCACATTTCCTTATCCAGTTACCTGCAGATGCACATTTAGGTTGGTTCCAATTCTTAGCTATTGTAAATAGAGCTGTGATAAACATAGGAAGGAGCGCAAGTATCCATTTGACATGACGATTTCCATTCCTTGGGGCATACAATCAGCATTTGGATTGCTGGATCATCTGGCAGTTCTACTGCCTGTAGTTGTTTGAGTAAACTCAATACTGTTTTCCATAATGGCTGCACAAATTTACAGTCCAAAGAACAGTGTAGCAGGGTTCCTCTTTCTCTGCATCCTTGCCAGCATCTGTTACTTTCTGTCTTTTTAAAAAGTACACCAAGATGAATATATTTGGAGTGATCACACTTCTAGCTGCCTGACTTTGGGCAGATCTCTCTCTTTGCTGAGACTCACTGTCCTTGTCTTTATGCAAAATGAGACTAATCATAATATTTGCCCAACACATTGCACAGAGGTACTAAGAGACTTGAACAAGATGTTGTAAAACCTTTTGTGAACTGTAAAATGGCATGCACCCATTAGCAAATCTATTTGGTGTTAATTTACTTGTGAACCTATGTACATTTGTCTTCCCTAAAAATGGAAGTTCTTAGAAGAGAGATTGCCATTTTAGGCCATCTGTGATGAACTGCAATTCAGGATAGCTGCCCAAAAGGAAGGTACCAAGTGATTTATGACCTTTTGAGTAACAATGTGGTTATCCTCAGTGACAAACTCGGAGTTTGTCAAACAGCACTTGCTCTAACAAAATAAAGTACTCCCAAATTTTCCCATTTGCTTTCCTCATGGTCTTTGTAGAATCATACAATTCATGCCCTGTAAGTTGTTCAGTGTATTCCTATTATTTTACAACACAGTAGGGGATTATACACGGCTATATAAAGTAGATAAAGTAGAGGAGCCGAGCGTCACATGACTGAAGACAACACAAATATGCTTATCTTTTTCTGTTATGCTGGGGCTGTTGCAGCTTCATTACAGAATTCCAACGAATGTTTGAGTCTCCACTTCAATGCCACCTCCTCCCTTGGGCCAAACAAGAATTGATCTTGCCTTTTTCTGAATTTCCTTGTCACTTGTTTCCAATTCTCTCACGGCACTATACTCAATCTAATATTTTATGTCTTTAGGAGCTGTGACTCTGATGTACTCTTCTGTCTCTTGTCTGCACTATGCTGCCATTGGTTTAACACACAGTAGTTGCTCAATAATTATTGATTGATTGAGTGAATATGTAAACAAAAATATCAATGCATGTGTGCTTCGTTTTTACTGGTACACAGGGCACCAAGAGTTACTAGATGTTAGGAGATAAGTAAGTGATGAAAACCCCACTTTAGGCTGGCTCTTTGCAGGGTTGCCTCAGCCAGCTCTCATTAAAGTTTCAGGCCCTGGGGGCAGTGAGCAGCGAATCCCCCATTGCATCAAACTTCCAAGCTCTGAATATGTGTGTATTGAAGAGAAGAGAAGGTTAACATGGTTCACGTGTATCATGAATTTCTGCCCCACAAAGCTCTTGGTAACATTGAAAAGCCAAATATTTAGGGATCTGACATTCTCATTCACTGGTAACATGATTTTGAGCTACTTTCCCCTTTTCTTTTTCTCTTGCATTTAGCCCTAGCTCCATAAATCCTTCCTTTATGTTGTGATGTGGCTGCTGCCTTTGTTAGAGAGAATCTTTTGCTTTGATTAATTATTGAGCTCTCAGTGCTGAGGGTTCTCCACCCTCTGGTTCTCATTACCAAGGTCTTGCAGCCTGCCTGCTCTGCTGGTCCTGATGATAAGCTTGATGAATGCTCCATCCTGAGAAGGTTCCATGTGCTCACAGCCAGCTGTTTTTCTAGTGTGCTTTTGGGTGAATGCAGCTGGGACAGGATTTTGTACATATTTACTGGAAGCAGAAGCAATAAAACATTAGCGTGCCTGTGTGTGTGTCTGTGTGTGGGGAATAGAAGGAGGCCTGGTTTACATACCCAGACTACACCAAAGCAACAGCAGGCAGCCAGTCATGCTGGAGCTGATATTTTCTTCAGTAGTTTTTTCTCAACCTTTTTTCCCCTACTCTAATTATATGTGCCAAACTTCTAATCATTTTGCCTTTGGAAGACAGGGCCACTTTTATTTACTTATTTTTCTGCATGCTGCTTGTCATCAACTGCTTGTGTCCACCTACGTGTTCTTCAGGATTCCCTCGGGCTTTCCAGCCATGCTCTGCTCAGCCCCTTCCCTGGGACTCTATGAAGTAAAATTCACTTGCACGGTTTTAAAGTCACATCACATGATTCTTCGTCTTCTTTATAGACAGTTCCATCATCCTCTCTTATTTCCCCCAACTCTGGCAGAGAACTTCCACATGCTGAGAAAGATCTGTTTCAGGAGAGGATGGAGAGAATTTGGTGAGGCAATGACAAGCAGGACAATTACAACAGGCACTGCAGGGTCACTTTTCTGCTTCATTAAACTGGAAGCCGATGGGCTCAGGGAGGGTCTTTTCTGGCATATTTATGAAAAACCTGAACATATCAGGCACCGACAATGTCACTTTATCCTAGTCAGTCAGCTATTTGGTTAAAAGTTCTCCTTGGTTTTGTTTCTGAACATGAATTTCCTAATCCCTCTTATCTTACCTGGACTTTGCCATCCTCTTTAGAAATCCTGCTGAATATGAGAACAGATCACAGACAGCCACTGCAGCAAAGTGTGCTCAGTGACATGCTCCCTCCCTGGAACAGGGCTTCTGTAGAACTGACACCTATGAACTATTGGAAAATTGAATTGAGGTTTGGGGTTCCACTACCAATGAATTACATAGGCTGCAGAGAGGTCTGTTTACTTCTCTCAGTATTTATAAAACAAGAATAATTAGTTTCCCCTGTCCTCCCTCACAAGGATACCATGAAATTAACGACCTAATATCTTCAATTTGCCTTGCCCCTATGGCATAAAAGTAGGAACAGAGTGCAAAGAATAACTGGGACCATTTAATTTTGGAAACCTAACTTTTTAATTTTAATTTTTTTTTTTTTTGTCTTTTGACAATGAAAAACTAGTTCATTCTCCTGACATGGAATAGAGTATTTCTGTATGCCATGGTCTGATTCATGCCAGAGACTATTTCAGTGAGAAGAAATTAACCACAAACTCTTGTTCACACATGAACAGTTATTCCTGCTCCTCATATTCATCTTCCATTTTATCATGCTGCTATTGAAAAGACTGGAGAATTGCATTCCACTAGGCTGTCTAAACATACACCTTTTTCTCTCCATTGTCCTCAAAACCCATTTATGCAGAGGGCACAGGTGACAAGGGCAGGCCTGGTAAGTGGGGTGGGGGTCACATGCTCATTAGATCCAGTGGTAGCAGTGGGGGAGTCACAGGTGTACAGAACAGGTGCATAGTCATACCTACAGTCAGACAGCATCCGATAGAACTATGTGAACTGGCAGCCAAAAGGGCCAAGACTTATTCTGGGCAGCTTATAGATGCGCCATATCATGGATTAGGTGGCACCGAGCCTACTGGCGATGGTTCTGGCACTTATCTTTTCAGATTTAAAGGCTATGATGCTGAAATTCACAAAAGAACAACCGCAATAATTATGAAAATGATGCATTTTTTTAATGAAAAAAAAACTAAAAAAAAATTTAATATGTGTATCTTAGCTATGTGTCATTTGGGTCATGTGGTACAGATGATTACACTTCACCAATAATTGAAAGTATGAAGAGGAATGGATGAATTTTTTTTGTCAAGAATGCTGGGAGGGGTTACTAATAAACAAAAGCAAAATTGACAAAAGGTGGACATTTGGTTAGAAATGGCAGCCATCTTCCTGATTGGGAATATCAGAGAAATGCTCATGGAACAATTATCAAACAGCACTGACATCAGAATGAAAATGAGAGCTTTTTAGAAATTAACTAAATTGCAAATTAACTATATTAAATTAGTAAACAACTGTCATTCCCTTTGTTACTGTATCTCATTAATGCCTGTTATTTTGTTATTTTGTTTTTCATGCCTTTTAATGAGTTCCATGGAATCTAATCTATGACCAATGGGCCTAAGAAATGTCATACATTTTTTCCCAATTAAATAAGCACAATTAAAAGGCTGTGTGAGCACTGCCTTTGTCAGAGACTGAATCTCTTTCCTCATAGTTGGCAGGCAGATTTATGGTTTGGAGAAGTAGTGTGCGTCAAGTGGTCAAGCAGCTCCTAAAGATTTCTCACCAGATTTCCATACATTCATTTCATAAGGAAGCAATGAGCCTGCTTGGATTTAGACAATTTCTTACTCCCAGCACAACATGTTCACATCAGTTTCCCTTGTTCCCCAAGGTCCACGGGGGCGATGCAGAACCATCTCAGGCAGGTGCCATTGCACTCAGGTCTGTGCCACAGTCTAGAAACACCGAGTTTAGGAGTTTAAGAGTTTAGGAAACTCCTAATTTTAGAAGGAGCTGCTAGCAAACCAGACCTTCATCCCCTCTGAAGAAAAAGATTAGGTTTTTTTAATCCTGGAAATTAAGCAAATCTCCAGAAAATGTCTATCTGGCTCTCTATCTTTGGACAGTAATTCTAGGTTGTTTATAATGCAAACATCTTTCCAGTGGTTCAGAAGACACACAGAAATGCCAGAATTATGTACAATTATCTCCCAGCACTTTGGCTTAGTGGAATGTACTTCAGCGGCAGAGAGACCTGGGTTCAAATATCAACTATTTATTTCAGGATCTTTGGCAATTTACATAAGCTTTCAACACTAAGCACTTCATCAGTAAATATATGAATTTCTTTATTGTTGCCCAACAACTCTCTAAAGGCTGCAATAAAGAATTTAGCACAATGTCTAGGATATACTAGATGATCACTAAATTTAATTACCTGCCTTCCTTGATCTCTCAAACTCATTCAGCTTCTGAGATGACTCATCAAATGTACATTTTATGTTGCTTTAGGTAACAGAGGTGGGTTACCAAACAACATCTGAATTAAACAAAACATGCTTTACATATGCAATATGTTTTCCCTGGAAAACAGACAATTATTCATTAGCTTCCTGGGCTTGGGTAAGCCATTTGGCCTATTTGGGTTTCAATTTCTTCATTTTAACATAAGATAATTACACTATGATCTTTAATTGCTCTTTTAAATTTGAAATTCTGTTTGTTTTGTAAATATATCTATCAGGTGCAAAGTAATGCTTTTTAATTTAATTTGTAGGTATCACAATTTTCTTGAACTGTGAATTGATTGTTTAAAAATATTGCAGTGTTTTTTAAATTTTCTACCCACAGCACAATACAAACATTCTAACAAACAATTTATTTTACCCACACTTGTTTACAAATCAGTCATAAATATATATATTTAGGATACCTCTCTCCTTCCCATAAGATATCCTCAGTATGTACATATTTATTGCAATATTAAAGAGGTTTCACAAAAGTAATAATCTTCAAAGATTCATATGAATGGAAGGACAAAGCAATGAATACAATCCAACGCGACACAATCCAAATAACTGATGTTTGGCATAGGATTTGTTTATATACTTGCATTTGCATACAGGTGTCCTTTGTGTCCTGGGATTGCATTTCAAACAAAAAAATGAAGCCATATTAAAAGCCAGTCCAGAAAACAGGATGGTTTTGCTGCCCAACACAGACTTGCATGGCATTTCACTTTGTGTGTGTGTGACCGGTAAGGGGATCATAACCCTTGGCTTGGTGTCATCCGCACTGCACTCAGCCAGCGAGTGCACCGGCCATCCCTATATAGGATCCGAACCGGCGGCCTCGGCGCTTCCAGCGCTGCACTCTCTTGAGTGAGCCATGGGTTCAGCCTGCATTTCACACTTGAGAATGGGCCATACATCTTACTGTGATTTGTTCTGACAAATTCAACCTGCTCATTTCCCCTCAGGACTGTGGTAGTACTTTAATATACAGGTTTAGGAATTGGTTATCTATTATTGTAAATTTGCATATAATTATTAACCTATGTTGTATCCACCACAAAGTTGGATACTACGTAAGGCTTATCCACAGAAAACAGATTAAAAGTAAACCAAGTCTCAAGGCAGATTTGTTAGAGAAGGAGAACAAAGAGATTAAAGTAGGTGTTAAAAGAAGACCAACGTTTTCTGGCCTTCTGACCTACTGGGAATCAAGAAGATGCAAGGGTACTTCAAAAAGTTCATGGAAAGATTTGTATTATCTTTTATTTCTACTATTCCACAAGCTCTTTGATGTACCCTCTATATGTGTATCAGATTGCCAGGAGAAAACTTTAGCATTGGCTGAAGTAGAAAGTAGTTAGGACTGGGGACACACAAACACGTCAAGAAATAGCAATGATCTGAACCATAAAAAAATGTGCTAGAGAGTCAAGCATAAATTCAAAAAATATGGTCTCCATGTGATCTGCTTGTACCCGCCAGCTGCCTGCCACTTTCCACTATGAGTAGAAGCAGCCTGAGGCCTGTGCCACATGCAGCTGTCCCAGAATCTCTTATTTTAGGACTTCCAATCAAGATGGCAGAAAAGAAGGCTCTCAGTGTCACTCTCTCCCACAAATCAACCAATTTACAACCATAAAAAAACAACAACAGCCAAGCTAGGGCCAGTAGAGCTCAGGGTAAGAGGAGGAGAGACCTACAGAGTGCATGAAGGTGGGAGAAGGCACTGATGAGAAAGAAAAAACTGTTCCGACCGACCCTGACTGTTTCTAGGCTAGAGCTGCTGAGTGCATGGAGCAGGAGCTGGCAAAAGCTGCAGCTGTGCCCTTCAGATGGAGTTGCTTGGAGGCAGCAAGAGAGAAGAGGGATTTGGTGGACCCCAGGCCAGCAAGACCACTAAAAGGGTTTCTGTGGACCTACACAGGAGTGAGGAGCCAAAACAACTGAAAAAAGAAGCCACCCAGAGGCCTGTGAGTCATCACAAGGGACCAGAGCATGGCCTGTTCCATGGGAAGTATTTGGAGCATGGGCGGTGGGGGAGATGGGCCCACTGGGAGAGCATTGGGGCACAGCAAGGACAGCTGATCTGCCCCTCAATCAGCACAGGACCACTCAGAGGAGACTGGTCAGGAATATAGAATTGCATGGGTGCACATTGATGAAAAGACTCAGGCCCAGACCAGAGTTTCTACGCCACCCAAGTGTAGTGGATTTTACTGGAAGTACCTATAAAGCCTACCATTAAAACCTGAGCTACACAAAAAGCCTTCCCTAGTGAATCACCAAAGCAGCAATTTAACTCAACCACAGAGCTCAAGTACTGGTCTCCACAGGAAGTTCCCCTATTTTAGAAGTAAGCAAAGGACAACAAATTAGTTCCAGCACAGAGTTTAAGTGCAAACAGCAAATAATCCAACACAGAACTGAATGAGAAAACAAAGTATCCATAACTGGAGACAAAGTTTGGTAATAACTGGTAGAGGTCTCATTTCACCAAAGAACATCTATACCACCTTGAAGGACCAGAAGTCCCCTGGGCTACCAAGCCAGAAAGGGGGAGGGGCGGGGGCCTCAGCAATGGCCCCCAACACCCACAACCAGTCCCAACGGTGGGGGCTGAGGGCCTCAGCCACTCCACCCCCAGCATGAGCAACCATCCAAGTGACAACCACCGAACCGCCATAGTAAGCACCCCAGGCTCTCCTGAGCCAGGGAGGTGGGGGACCAAGGGCCTCAGCCATGTCTCCCCCCGCTGACAACCACAGCCAGGCCTGTGATGACCACTGAGCTGCCGCAGGAAGCACCCCAGGGTCTCTTGAGCCAGGGCAGCGAGGGGCTTTGGGCCTTCGCCATGCCCTCCCAACATGTCTAGCCAGCCCAGCAATGACCACCAAGCAGTAAGTGCCCCGGGCTATCCTGAGCAGGGGCAGTGAGGGCCCAAGGGCCTCAGACACACATTCCTGACATGTGCAACCAACCCAGCAAGAAGGGCCCAGTTCCATAGCTGGGGTCATGGGGACTGAGAGCTTTTGCCACACCCCCTGCCATCTGCACCCAGCCCGGCAGTGACCAAGCCACCACTGGAAGCCCCCAGTCTCCCCTGTGGGAATGGGAGGGGATGCCAGAAACCTCAATCCTGCCCCTCCTGCTTCCTCCTACTTCCATCACATTTCCTTCCCCTTTCTCCTCTCCCCCTCCCTCCCATCTGCTCTGCAACAATATCCTAGAAAGTAAAAGAATAATATTAATAAAAAAATAATAAATAAATAAAAATAAAGTCTTATTTAAAAAAAAATCAACAAATATGTATTGAACTCCTATTACATGCAAAATACTATTCCACCTATGTCTCTCCTAAAACAAGATCACAGAGCTCAGAGCCAGGACCCTGGCTCAGTTTGATATGACATCTAGCTTATAGTGAACTTCAATGCCATGTATTGAACTAATCCACACACTGTTGTACTTTTGTACCTGTGCCTTCATATCTTATTACCAACAGAAAAAAATTGTTCTAGCCATGAATACCAGCTTGAAAATGTGTCAAGGACACATGAAGTTTTGACAGCAAGGATGTTTTAAATCCTTGTTACATACAAATATTTTAATCAAGATTGTATTAACATTGTTGACTTTTTGTGGAGACAGTATTTTCTGAACAAAACTCTGTCTACCAGTTTCATTCTTTGATCAATATTCTATATGATACTTTTAAAACATTTTCATCTTTTTTTATTTTCATTTTCACTTTGCTAAAATTGTCTTTGTTGTGATCAATGCTTTTTCTGTTTAAATTGTACAATAAATAATTGAAAGATAAAGGTCTTTTGTTCATATTGAATTTCATCAATTATAGCTTGTGCATTTTATATGTGAGGTTTTTGTGCTTGTGTGTGTATTTATTAATTCTACCAAATCCAATTTTGGGGTCCATTTTTGCAGACCTAAATTTTTTCAAGAATATTTTATTTTTCCATCAATTTTTTAGTCAATGACAGATGTTATTGTGTGGAGTTTTAGCTGCTCTCAGTTATATTTTGTTCCATTTGTTTCCACTATATCTAATTTTTCTTGGGTCAATTTTTGCAGTTTTTGGTGTTCCTGTGAGATATTATTTGAGTCAATTTTCAACTTCAACAAACTTTACTATGTGCAATTTTAGTTTACATAATTTCTATAAGTCTAATTTTTCCTGGGTTAGTTGTTGCACTTTTCAGATTTACCAGCAAGTGTTTCATATATAACAGGGAAAGGATCAAGGTACACTGTGGAATCATATTATCCTCAAGGTCAAAGCAATGGGGTCAACACTTTCTCTTCCAGTTGATGACATGGGTAGTAAATTGAATGAAAGTAGAAATTTAAAAAGTGATCTATTATATCCCAGTCTAATAACACAGGGTAAGATATATTTGAGGATAAAGACACTTCCCAGTCCCAGGCCGAGCCCCTGAAATTTTGGTCTACTGAAGGGTAACATATTCAGCAATTCCTAATTCATCTGTAACTTCACAGTGGTTGTTCAGATCTGGCCAGTTAGGAATTGAACCCATTTTTCAAAAACTCAACTAAACTATCTCTCCCTTGTCATCACCAAAATTTTGGGTGATTCATACTATATTATAATACCAGGGTCCCCAGAGAAAGATTGAGATTTAAGAGCTAAAAACTAAAGAATATAATACACTTCTAATTAAAGATGGCATGTTGAACAAAAATTCACCTTTGCTTCTTTCTAAAACATCACTAAACTGCCAAAGAGGGGAAAAAAGATATTTTAAAGGCATAAAAGATAAAAAAGAAACGGGAGTCACTGAGTATAAGAAAACTTTGGAAACTATAAAGTACAACAGCTAGTGGTAATTGACATAAACAGGTGAGAAAGCCAAATTCTAAATTTAAAGAGTGGAAAGCTGAGACATCAAAATATGCCCTGTAGAAACTGCTGCCCCCTTCAAGAACTCAGGTATTTGTAGCACCTGGGATCACTGGAAGTGAGGTAAAAGTAAAGCTGAAATAGGAGGATGTTTTAAAAAGTGTTTAAGTAGCTAGACCTTCTAATTGTCTCCCTAATTATGTTTAGGCAGAGGCTGGTGGTGTGTGGTATGTGAGTCTGCCTCTGTCTGTGAGAAGGAGTGAGCTGTGAGAAAATTGTTTCTTAGACTTTATATCCCAATATTTTCCAAGTCTTTCTTCCCTACTCTTCTTCTAAGACATTTAAGAAGATTTTATGGTGAATCATTTTTATGTTGGGGTTGGAGGATGGGTAGTATCCTGGAAGCCAAATGGTTAAATACAAAAATTAGCATCTGTATAAACACAACCAAGAAATTAATCAATGTTACTTTTAGCCCAAGTTGAGTATCTTAAACAGACAGCATGTCTCTATACCTCCCAAGAAACAACTGGTAGTTTATTCTCTAGAAAGGACAAAGCAGAGGGTCTACACTGGAAAAATGCAGTCCTGCCATAAGTTCTTCCTATTTTTCTGTGAGATGTAAAAAAGACTGTGCATAATGTTATATCATGTACGTTCTTTTAAATGATTCTGTGAGGATGCCAGGCACGGACACATGTTGTGCTAGCTGCAGGTATGGTCAAGTGAGCTTGCACAGACATGTTGGCACAAAGCACAGCTGACAACAGTGAACATATATAGCCATGCATCTTGTTGTACCCATCCTTCACTCTGAAAGATGCCATTCATTTTAGATACAAATCGACAACCAACCCACACAGACCTGCTGTTGCTGTTATACTAGCACTGTAAATTATTTACTGCATTTTGGTGAATTTGTCATAGAAATGAAGTTGGAGGGGGGAAATGCATACAGAAACAAATATTCCCATATGCTAGGAAGCTACTGTTACACTTTTGTCCTTCATCCTCAAACACAATCTGCACCAGGTTAAGAGCTATGCAATGAGGCATGAAAGCAAATACTGAACCCACTTCTAACACACAATTTGTCATCTGCTCAGCCCAAAGATTTCAGAAGGCAGTGTTCATTCAATTTAGCTCAGGGTACAACTGACAATCTGAAAGTTTTCTGAATCTACCATCTTCTAGAAACCTACTAAGCTAGCCATAATTTGCTCACACCTGTCTTTCACAAATTCACCACAGCATGTACAATGTAACCTAATGGGCTTTAACTTTGTCCCCAGACACTCTTATTTATTGTCACTAACTGGTACAATACCTTCAGGTCAATATCTGTGACAGTCCAATCTGATTTTAAATCTAGGTAGAACATCCAATCTCTCCTTTCCTCTCCTTCTTTTTCAGAAGCAGGATAAATTACTGATATTAGCAATAATAGCAAACAGAAATCTCGATAGCAAAGGTAGACTTTGGTTGCAATGAGAAGCAGATTTAATCTCTGTATATGAGTACCCTCATTATGAAACCCAGCCTCTCTGTGTGCTAACTGGCACCAACACTTGCAGATTCCAGTTCCCCAGTAGGATTCTCTCCTGGGTCTTCAGGATTATTGGTACCCTTCCTTCTATTAACTGACTTTTGGAAGTGTAGTACAGGCATAATATCACCAACACTTATTTCTATCAACAGTCATGTCCTATTGTCAGAAAGTAAATGTCACCTGGTGGCAAAGAGGACAAATTGCATGTGGCCTTGTAGAACACGTTACATTCCGATCCCATATCCACCACCTACTAGATAGATCTTAAACAAGATACTTGGTTTCCCAAAGCCTCAGTTTGTTCAACTGGAAAATGAGAAAGGGTAATATTGACCTCATGGAGTAGTGTGAAGAGTAAATAAGACCACAGACATATGTAAAATCTCAGAAGAAACTGGTCCAGAAACACATAGTAGGTGCTATGACCTAATACTTACTGTTGGTAGAGAGCAGCTTTGCTGTTAGATCCTTTTAGGTTGAGCTATCATTGCAAAATTACTCTGTCTTGCAGGGAAGTACAGAAATATTCAGGGTCTCAAGACTTTTCTCCTTGAACTTGGAAAAAAACAACAATATAATATATTCAAAAGACTTGTCCATGTTCTTCCTAATTCATTGGACAGAGAAACTGGGCTCCCTTGGGATATTGGCTTTCACTGGCCATGTTGTCACATAGACCATTTTATCTTGCCAGTTTTAGACAGACATTTCTCCTTTAAGCATGGCCTCTCATCAGAAGCTGTGCCAAGCTGGTGGCAAATCCCTGGCAGAAAGTGTCTCTCTAGATCCGTTTTCATCTTTCAGTGTCAAGTTCATTTTAAGACTCAACCTTTGGAGACTATTCTGTGGGCTACTTGCCACCTCCTCTTTACAGAGGTGTTTTTTTGTTTTTTTTTTAAATGTAAAATTCTTTTCATGTCCTCCTAGAGATACGACAGCTTTGAAGTTGACCCAAGACAGAGCCAGAGATTCAATGTGATACAAACTTCTCTTTTTCCATTGCTACCCTTGAGCTTTGACAAAAGAAACAAAAGAGAATAAGGGCATGGCAAGGATAAAAGAGGACCTCCCATTAAGGAGTCAGAAATTGATTTTTTTTGTGTGTCTTGGAAAGCCATATGAAACATGAGGGCAGAGAGATTACTGCCTCCCTTTAATAGTAAGATGTTGCCCTGGGAACTATATCACAGAGGGCAGAACTGGTAAATTGAGCAGATTGCTGCATTAAACCATGGATACAAAAGTGAAACACACCTTTCTAGGTGAACATATGCAGGAATTCATAAGTTTGACTAGAGAAATGGACATAGAATATTTAAATATTTTTTTAAACGAGAGGAGGTTTTAAAAAGAGATATTTCTAGGGCCAAATGAGATAATTACAGAGAAATTCACCACTGGCTAGACCATCTATGGATAGTGGTTAACAGATAATATAAGAGAACAATCAGACATGAACTTGTTCAGGATACCCAAGACTGAAATTGTCCAAAGTGTGAAGCAGAGGGCATTCATTCACTGAGATTTAAGTTAATGGCCAAAAGAAATGACTAGATAGATTCCTACATATTTCCCCCTTACATTCAAAGCAAAATCAAAGCTAAATTTTTTTAGAACACAAAATTCATACATTGGGACAAGAAGCCCTTTAAGAAAATGAATTCAATATTAGACATATAAAATTACTAAGGTTCTTCCTAGGGGCTAGGAAGGAGCTCATGAAAATGAGGGGTTTTTGCTTCATTAGCCTGACAATGAGTCCACCTCTGGTTAAAAGTTACTGGTGATGACTATGTTTTGCTGTTTGAGTGAGTTCTTTGGGCACCATCCCTGTAATATCTTACTATAACTTTCTTGATTGAATTGGGGGTAGGCAAAGAACAAAACTGTCAAACCTGGTTAGTAGATCAGCAATAGAAAGTTTTTTTTTTTTTTTTTTTTTTTTTTTGTCTTTTCTGTGACCAGCACTCAGCCAGTGAGTGGACCGGCCATCCCTATATAGGATCCAAACCCGCGGCGGGAGCGTCGCTGCGCTCCCAGCACCGCACTCTCCCGAGTGCGCCACGGGCTCAGCCCAGCAATAGAAAGTTTGATATGAAAAGGATATTTCAATTTAAATTAGTTCTCTAATTTATTTTGCTATGTTAGATGACATATTTAAAAAGTATTTTTTATTATAAAAATAGCATAATCAGTAAAAAATAAATCTGAAGAATAAAGGCATACAACAAACATTCACCAGAATCATACTATTGTATTTCCTTCCAGTCTTTTTCAAAGGCCTGAGTGTGTGTGTGTGTGTGTGTGCATGCATGTGTGTGTGTGTAACCCAAATTATCCAAATTATATTCACAACACAGTTGTCCTATCAGAAGTCACCTTATACTTATAGAAGATTAGGTGATTGACTATTGACTTTTCCCTTATTTTTCTCTTTCTCTCATTATATACATATGTGTTCATTTATTTTCTGTGGCCTGGAAGGGACTTCATTCTATAATTAAGCTCAATGTTAAAGTCTTTGGTTTTCATACAGAAATAGTACAGTTTTAGAATTTTGGACATCAAATTGCTGTAGAAGGAAGAACTATATTTAGTTGTGAATGCTGACAATCATGCTGTAAATTATCTCCCCAAGACTGGATTGCTACAGAAGCAAAACTTTCCCTAAAGCCCAGGAAACCCCTGACTAGATGATTGGACAACTTCTGGAATAGGGTCTTGATCTATAATTCCCACCCTGTCATTTATCATCTCTCATTTAGAGGGATCAGGGAGAGGAACTGACTTTTACATTAAAAAAAAAAAAATAGTTTTAACGTACCCAAACAAATACTCTAGAAGCAGTAAAAGCTTTTTTGGGTGACTGCCATAATATGTTTCAGAGATAATATGCAGGGTTTTTTGTTTTTTGTTTTTTATATTTGTATGGGGAAAGCAAAAGACTACAGATTATCTTTTTGCAGCATACAAATTCTATTGGCATTAAAAAAGTTGTTTTTAAAGTCCAAGTGCCTCAGAGAGGTATTATTTTTCAGAAGCAGAATGGTGTGGTGAAGAGAGCACGCACCACATGTAAAGGATCGTGGATTCCTATTCCAATTCTCTACCGTTCGGCCTCTGCTTTCTTGTTCTTATATCACATTGAAGATTCCTTGCAGCTTTAACTTTCTGTGACTCTTTTATTGTTTATTTTGACACTCATTTCTTGATAGTTTTGAAGTGTTATCTTGGCAACCACTAGCTTCCCTTTGTCCGGAGTCAACACTCCTGAATTCAGCATCTCTCATTCAACTCAGCTGACGGTGTACTTCAAGCGCAGCAGAGAACCCCCATATCCCATCTTCTTTCCACAGCCAAGCCAGTGAAACATTTCTGCAGGAGTTATTCTCTGCTCCACCAAAATATTAGGCATTGATGATGGCAATACAGACATGAGTTAAAGTCAACAGTCATTAATTCAACACTTTCTTTTTTGGCACCTATGACATGCCAGGAACACGTACGCAGTAGAGATGCAACAGTGAACAGCACAGGTAGGTTTCTCTTCTCAAATCACTTATTGAGAGATGGAGACTTTGATAAAATCATATAAATAGATGGAAAAATGCAACAATGACAAGTGCCACCAAAGATAAGTATATGGTGTTCTGACAATCTAGAAATATTATTTGACCTGTTTAGGGAGGAGGTCAAAGGGGCCTTTCCAATAAATTGATGCTTAACCCAAGATCTAAAGGGTGTCTTAGAGTAAAGAGCAAAAAAATGAAGGAAAGGAGGATAGGTAGAAGGCATATCACATGCAAATGCCCTGGGACAGAAGCAAGAAAAACGAGTCCATGAAACTAAGGAAGCTGAAGGTGGCTGGATCTCAGAAAGCAAAGAAGAGCCTGGTAGGAAATGAGGTTGGAGACATTGGTAGGATCTAACTACATAAGACACTTTTGTCCCATTTAAGCAGTTTCATCTTTATTCTAAGAGCAAAAGAAAATCATGGATGGGACCTCAGTACATGATTAAATTTACTTATCAATCACATTTCACTTCAGAAAGAAAAGAGATGAAGTAAATTTGTCTAGAGTTAGACTGGGGAAAATTAAACAGTGATGTAACAGCTTTATTGTTATTCTGGATTCTGCTATGGACTGATAAACTAACTTTCCTTGAATATCTGTAGAACATATTATGGGATTAGCCAGGACAGAACCAGGGGGACAATAGAAAGTTATTTTTCTCTTGTTTGTTTCTGCATTATTTACGTTACTAAAATATATTTAGACATCTGAAGGACAGTCTAAGGTCCCACAGGATTCTCAGAGAGCAGACTTGAAGCTTTGCCAGATGAGAGGCAACACAGCTGCATGTTCTCCAGGAGAAATTCTTTGATGAATGTGCCAGGTATTGCCAATATGCCCAACAGAGGGGCCTGAAAACCCTCAAATTTTTCTGGTCATTCTTCCTGAGCCCTTGTGATAGTTCCATATTTTCTACCATTTTTCAGTGAAATGTACACATATTCTTTATTCCTGAGAAAATACATAATTTCCATGAAAGATGCCCATTCCTGATAAATAGCCCCTCACAACCACATAAACATCATTCAAAACATGATTCCCCATCATACTGAGCACCAGCAAGTCCCTGACCGTTCCAGCTTAATATGCCCCACTGTCCTTGCTTATGCATTATCACTGGCCCTCACTTTTTTCTTATCCTGCCACTGTGGTGATTCCAGTTGAGTGCAAGAAGGAACGGCTGGGTGGGACATAGATTGATACTTATCTCTTCAGTCTTCCCAATCCCTGTTTCCAAAGGTAACATCAAAAGAAACTTTTCATTAAGTAAAATTACAACATCATTAGGTTACAGATAAAAGTCACCAAACCAAGAGCTCTGGTTCTGGTTAGTGGATGAAATACAGGTTTAAGTTACATCAGACTCCTAATAAATATCCAAAAGGAATTCCACTCCCCTTGTTCTGTGACTAAGCCAATTTGTTGACGTGTCAAGGTTGACAATGCTGACCTTGATAGTAGGAGAACAGGAACAAGGACAGGAGGTAAGATTGGGGAAGAGCAAGTGGGGCAGGGGGAAGGTAGATTGTTGGCTTTTGACCCCTATAAAGCTATGTAACCTGTTCAATGACAAGAGTTTAAGTTAATCCTTTGTGTACCCCACAAGAACAGATACCTCCACTCTAGGTGAAATCGTTCCCTGATAAAACTAAGTCTGGTAATGAATAAGGGCATCAGGCAATTATTTGAATAGCTTCAGAAGGCTACAGTGATTGTTATCTCCATTAAAATATATGAACAACTGACAACAAAAATAGGGAAAATGAATGAGGATTTGATTACTCTGTGCAGAGATATATTATTTACCCCTTGGGAAAAAAGGAGTTAGAATACAGGGGAGCATATGAGTACAAAAGGCAATGTCTTGCTGATGCAACTAGAGGTTTGCATGTTTATTTCTATGTTCCTCTAAATAAGGCAAATGGATTTTATTGGTTTACAGATAGCTGAAACATTACATCCACCATCTTTTTTGTCTTATTACTCATTACTCTCTTTGAGATTTTATTAAAATGAGAATGGAATGCTTAGTGACTGTGATCATTAGCTTGCAGAGGCTGGCTTATAAAACAGATTGTTAGTGCCATAAACACAGGCCTAGGAATCTATCTTCCAGTCCCTGATGTGGCATGTCAATTCTCAGGGAATGGCTTATCCTAAATAGGGTTTGCAATTATTCATAAATATATAATGACAGTGATCCTTAAGCAAACTTAATCCAAATCACTCAATCCTGCACTAACAATAATTGTACACCCAGTAAAAAGCAGTGAGAGGCAACTGCTCTACACTTTTTTAGTGTTAGCCATTATTCAAATACTGTGCCACTAACCCTACACAGCTAAAAGGCTCCAGAATTTGGAAGAACTAATTCACTGCTGTAAAGTTTTTAAATTTTCAAGGTTAAATAAGAAGATAAAGCAATGATATCAGATAAGGAGAATGAATAATAAAAAGGAAAACATGTTAGATGTTAGATTAACAATATAGTTTTCTCTCAAATTTATACAGATTATTAGAAAACTAAGAAATAAAAATACTAAAACTATACTTCATTTAGTTACTCCATGGAACTAAAAATAGATAAATGGAAATTCATATCTTATTCCAGGATAAGGATTCAATATTTTAATCATTCTCTATAAAATTATAGCATTTTATAGCATTTCTATAGCATTTCTCTATAAAGTTAGCAGAATCTCAAAGTACCTAAATGATCCCAAGTTTCTTATGAAAAATAGCATGTAGAAAAGTCAGAATAGCTAAGAAAAAAAATAATGAAAGAAAACTGGCATTACTAAATATTAAGGAATATTAAGCTACAATATTTTAAATAGTTTGTACTGGCCTAGATTATTAGAAGAGCAATAGAAAAGAGAAATCTTATATAGAGACAAATACATAAGGGGATTTAATATATAAAAAAAGTGAATAAAAGAAAAATTATTTAGCAAATGTTGTTGGAACAACTGGCTAAAGGTTAAAAATAACTGTTGGATCCCTTTCTTATTTGTTACATCAAAATAAGATTCCAGTAGAACAAAGAATTAGTAAACATATAAGCACAAAAAAAAAAAAAAAAAAGAAAGAGATCATATAAGAATAAACGGAAATGCACCATTTTTTTCCTTGAATACCTGAAGTAGAAAATTAAAACCAAGGAATGATAAAAAATGTTGATAAATTTGTATAAAAATTTAAAACTCCTGCCACTTCCTAAATTGTCATGAACAAAGTTAAAAAAGAAATGATAACTGGGAAAACTATTTCTAGGCCATATGATATTCTAAGCATTAATGCATTCAATATTAAAATCAATAGATAAAAATTTTAAATTATTTAATAGGAAAATGAGAAAACATGAACAAATAATTCACAAAAGCACAAAACAACAAATGTTCAATTAACAAAAGAAAAATTTGTAAACTCACTCATAACAAAGAAATTTAACATAAATTGACCATTTTTTACACATCAAAATTGTGAAAATTTAAAACTTTAATATTAGCTGACATTGAATGGTAATGCATTGAAACACTAGAGATTTAAATTGATGCACTTTTTACAGTCTTTCGCAATATCTATAAAAATGTAAAATTTATGTACCCTTTGACCCATTAATTCTACTTCTAAGATTTTATCCTACAGATATTCACCAATTTTTCAAAATATGTGTATAAAGCAGCTCGTTGCAGCATTCTTTGTAATAGGAAAACAAAACAAAACAAAACAGAGAAAATCATATAACAAAAGCAAAAACCCTAGAAACAACCTAAATCTATAAAAAGAAACTGACTTAAAAAATCACTACACAGTGACTAAAATTAATGAAGTCAGTCTGTTTATAATGTGTACTTGATGTCTTAGTGGCACTGTTGTATGAAAAAAATCAAATTGTGTAACTGTATATAGTTCAATCCATTTCTGTTTTTTTTTATTTAAAAAGATAATAAATTACATATGAACTTACATAGACAAAGAAAAGTTAAACAACACTTCTTTTAGCTCATATAACATCCCTGATACTTAATGTATGGTAGCCTCCAGTTGCTTCCAATTTACAACCTACACTTTAAGGCCAACCAGGAATTCCCATTCCCATCTACCCAAATCTAAATTATCCAGCTTCAAGGACACCCTGTTGAAGTCTGTTAACTCTCCCAAGTATTTGCCTTTTTTAACATTCCTGGGGACAAATGAGAACACAGTACAAGCAAGTAAACTGAATGAATTATTTATATCAGAAAATATGCGTGTTACAGATTAATGGCTGATATATAATGGCAAAGATGTATAAACTACAGTCTATAAATAACTGCAGTTTTAAGTACCCAGATAAATGGGTAAAAAAATAAAATCTATCAATTCCATCAACATATTACTCCTGCTGAGTCTTTCCATATAGCTAAATTCCTAAAAGTCAATCATATTGAAAGCTGGAAGATTCCAAGTGGAAAAGTACTTTCAAGCAACATGTGCTGGCATATATTTCTCCAGTTTTACAAGTAAGAAAAATTCTTATAAGAAAGAATGTCCAAAAGAAGACATTTTTGAATTTGAAGGGATTTTGGATAAAGATGCAGAGAAGTCAGTCCATCCTTCTATGTCCTAGGTCACTGCAAATGAGGAAAGAAGAATAAAGGGGATTTGAACTGTCCTAAACAAGATGTTTATTATTTTCATTTCTGTGCAGTGTCTATGCCATTTTCCTATCTGACCTTCCCAGGCAGCAAAATTCTCCATAAACTTGTAGGTTCTGGAATGCACAGGTTCTGAAATTTGCCAATTTACTATGTACTTATTTGGACAAGTTACTTAACCCTTCAAACTATAAAATCTACCATAATTTTCTCATCTATAAGAGTAACTTAAAGTCTGTTTCTTAGGGTTGTTGAAATGGTGAAACCACATGAAGAATTTTAAGTGCTTAGCATGGTGCCTGGCACATAGTAAGTACTTAGAAAATATTATTCGCGTAGTCTTCCTTTCTAATCATCTGTTTAAAAATTGAGAGGTTTGTCTGATTTCTTTTATTTCTGCATCTAGCACTTAAATAAATTAATTCTGAAACATGACGATTGCCATGAACTTTGAAGACTCTATGTCTCCATGTGCTGTTAGGTGTCTGTCAGTCCTGCCTGTCTCCCATAACATTGTAAATAATTACAGGGTATAGGCTGCACACACACTTCTCCTGGTTTTCTCTTACCAGTGTCTAGTACATGCACACACAACAGATGCCCAACGAGTGTTGTTGCCTTAGCTCTCTGACATCTGGAGAGATGCAACACTTCCAGGTTGTAATATTTACTACCTGCATCATACGAATGAGTAACTAGTTAACCAACCATTGAAGGAATAAAATAACAGGCTGATTAGAACTTATAGTAACAGTTCCTGTGGGTCGATTTCTGCATTCACCTTCTCAGTGTGTTTAGCTATTTCTCTCGAAGAGACAGTCTGTGGCTACATGTCATAACTCCCTTTCGGTATATGGGCTGCTGTACAAATGGATACAATCAGCAAGGGAGGAGCAGCTTACTTTCTCAAGCTTGGTAACTACCACACCAGGAGATGAGTCATCTTTACCAGGAGATATATAACAAAACAATCATAGAATATTTGCAAAATAAATAAAAATATCATTAATGGGATGGCAAAAAAATTATCCTGTATAGGGCAACAAAAAATCACTGAATTAGAGCCATACTTAATTTCATTTATACTCAGTTAACCCCAGTTCATAAAACAGACACAGAACTGAGCAGAGCAAGCACCCTTTTTTGGTAAGACTGGACATGCATTTGAAGTGGCCTGTTCAGAGGTGGTCTGATGGAGACCCCACTTAGGCACCCTTTGGCACTACCACTGTCATTTTCAATCTCTAGAGAAGCTGGGATGGATGCAACTAACTTTCACAAGGAAATCTCATAGCTGTTATTATAAACAATCAAAGTAGCCACAGGTAATCTATGGTTGTGTTGGGTTAAGTCCTTCAATGTGCAACTAAGTTTACTCATCTATAAAATAAAGAAGTTGGACAAAATCAATTCTGGTATCCTACAGTTCTTTTATTATAAAAATTTCATCAATGCCTAAAACCTGGCAAAATCTTATGAAACTAAATTCTCATTCTGGATACGCTGTTTCCAGCAAAAAGAAGATGCAGCAAAGTTAATGTAGAGAGGAAGACAGTACACAGGCAGCGTGGGAAATTATAGTGCAGTGGGGAAGAGCCCTGGCTTTGTAGGCATAGGTCTGGGCTCAACACCTGGCTCTGCCATCCAGCTGTAGGACCTTGGCAAGTCCCTCCACCTCACAAAGTCTCAGTTCCATCATCTGTAAAATGGAGACAGTAGTCCCTATCTCATGGGTTGTTAGGTCCAGGATGTTGTACGTATTAAATGTTAGTTGTTATTGTTAAAGAGCTAATAGAAATAAATGCAAAAGCAATTGAAGAAGAAATAAATTCCTATTTTATGGACCACGGAAGACCTCTCTGGATCATTATCATATTTACATATTTTATCCAGGTATAACTAGTGCACATTTATATTGTACTCCTAATATGGCAATGTTCATTTAATATTTAGTAATTAGCAGCAAGGTTATTGCAGTAACATTCCTCTAGAAGGATCTTTCTTTTCTGTATTTCTGAACAGATAAAATAAATGAATGCAATGTGTGTCTAGTTAAAAACTCTTATCGCCTCTCACATCAGACACTGGTTTGATTTCTCCTTTTAACTGCAGTGAGGTCACACTCCTGTGTTTGTGACATAGCAGCAGGTTGCCATGGAGATGATAGCTTTATCAGCAACTCAGCCTTGCAATGACTTCACAGCAAGGTTACCAAGAAGCAGATGGGCTGTGAAGGAGACAAACCCCCTTGTCTAAACACAAATCACATTGATAATTAATTAACTGAAGCAGCAGGGGAAATTATGAATATGTGTGAAAGGTAAAAGGAGTTCTACTTAATACAGATTTGATAGTTCTATTTCTCTTGCTAGAGAAAAACCATATTCCTCCTGCCCTTGAAGGTTGTGCAGTATTTTGAATAAATATGGTACTAACTGGTTTGAATGTTCCAGGGTTCACTTCCTAGACGCTTTGGTTTCTTGGTTAAAGGAGCAAAGTAAGTAGAATAGCAAGTATTTTGAGCAGCTTTGAGTGAAGTCTCAACACTTCTTTTATTCCTGTATTAATTGTGATCCAGTTTCTGTAGTTATAAGCTAAATTCCACGTGTTATTCAGTTGATAGGATATGGGGAGGTGTGCAGATACCTTCCCATGTCCCTAAAATCACACCATGTATCTTTATTTTGGCTCTGTCTGGCATTCAAGAATCTTCAACTGCAGGATCATAGAGCTAGTTACAGAAATGACTTTGCAGACTGCCCATTCCCAGGGTTTCTGAACACCTAGGTTCTTGAGATATTTTTAATAATCAGCCCATATTCATAGCAAAATTAATACTTGGCAATGAAAATGTAGGAATCCATAATCTAGTTCAAAACTTTACAAAAAATGAAATAATAATGATGATGTTTATGAAGTACTTGCACTGTTTCAGGCACTGAGCTAATATCATTCAATTCCAACCCCTCCACCCCCCCTCACCTCCCAAAAAACTTAAACAGGATTATTATTTTCCTAATTGTACCGGTAAAAAAGGCATTAGCAAGCCTTAGAAACTTTAAACATCTTGCACAGCTATTTGGTATGAAGAGGTTATGTGATTTTTGTGATGCCATGACAATCCAAATTATTCTAATTTTCTAACTATTTGACATACATCCCTACTGTTTTATGTTTTTTTGCCACTTTGTTTTAGAACTGTCTTGTTAAGGAGAAATGAATATATTACTCATACTTTTCTTTCATATCTAGAGCCCACTTGCTAGGTAAAATGTTTTATGAAAACACTTTTTACCTTTGTTAAGTAAAGACAATTGGACATAGCTCTCCTGATACGGCAGCTGCCCCCTTCCCCACCTCCTCTGAAACACAGCCTCTGTCTCTGCCTTCTTTGTAGACAGTATCTAGAGGGAGATGACGTATAATTACTTGTCTGATGGGGTTTTAAATTATGTGAATAACTATCTCCAAGAAGTGTAGAGCCATCCACTCTTTCCTCAGTCCACATATGATAAGAACTTTGGAAAGTGAATTTTGAGATGGTTTAAAATGAATGACCTAGAGATCGAATGATTTATGTCCACTATCTCATTTTCCCAGAGAAAATGACTAATTTCCCAAGCCTGCAAACAAAGAAAATGAAATAAAGAATAAATTTTAAAGATGAAGCTAAAAACACTCCAGAATCAAAAAGGATATGTTCGGTCTGAGCCAGCTGTCCCATCTTTAACTCTTCCGTCTGTTGGTGCACATTAGAAAAAGGAGGATAAAAACCCAAACTACAGCCAGCCTATTAGCTAGGTAATTTGATTTTCATGTATTTTTGAGCTGGTGAGGCACGCTTGCTTCTCTCTGTGAGTAAGCATTGAGGCTGGCAATTAACCCTGTTCCCTTTAGCAATCAAATTTGTTTGCTGGAAACTCACTCAATGCCACCTCAGATCGGGCACTATGCTAATGACCTGTGCTGAACTTGACTAATGTGGAAGTCCAAAAGGTGGAAATATTTTCTCTCAAAATACCTTTATGTATAACTAATTGGACAGTGCAATAAAACAAGATGGTTAGAGAGATTATTGAAATGATATTCAAGAACTTTTCTATTTTTTTAGTTCTTTTTTTATATTTTATTTTGTTTTCAGTTTTATTGAGGTATAATCAAGCGGTTTTCTTAATATAAGACACAAAAAAGTGGGAAAACAGAAACTTAGAGAAAGATAATAGACAACATGTGAAATATTACAAAGATTATTTTAGTTATAAAGAAAAACACCTGCATCTTCCTTAAAGATGTAAACGCAGATTTGGAGGAGTGGGATTCTAGAATGTCTCCTGAGGAGCACCTCCTAAGGTCCCTCTCACAGCTGTCATTCAGTTGATAACAACCCCTTGTTTGTGTTTATGTTGAGATACACGATATTTTAGTGGCTGCAACCAAAGGAGACACAGAGGGCGCCAGTGGATATGAATTCACCGTGCCCTGTCCTGGATCCTGCTGGTCATCTTCACTGAGTCCTTGTTCTCCTAGTTCTCACTGGGGATGGGAAAATAAGGGGAGGGGACAATCAGCTAGCAAGAAGCTTTGCAGTCTGGACTGATTTATTTACCTTACATCCAAGAATGTTCTTGAAATCTCCCTATCCCATAATCTTTTTTTTTTCTCCCCCCCCCCCCCGACAATCTTATGTCAGGATTTTGGGATGTCAAAAAGTCTTCGAAGAGATGGATAGCAAGCAACTTGAGGTTTTCCTCCTCTCTCAGAAACGGAACAATAAAGTGTTAATGTTACTATGTTCTTGCTATTTCCTCAGGAGCATAAGAATCCTCTTTCTCTACTATTTCTTTGATGGCTGTGATCATTAATAAAGCACCAGTATTAAAGGAATAAGTATCTTTTTCTTTAAATCACACCTTCTCCACTTTATCCTAACACACATTCTATCTCACTCTTATCAGATCAAGACACAGATTAAATCCTATTATATTATATAGGGTAAAATCTCCATATATATATAATTATATAGGTAAAATCTCCTTATATATACATATTATTATTATTATTTTATATATATCAAACAATAATAATAATTCCCAATTAATCATCTTTTGTAAATAATACAAAATACTGTTAAATTTATAACTAAAATTAAAATTAATAACTAAAAACTTAAATAGGACACAATGTTTATCAATTTTATATATAACAAACATTTATTTATCATCCTTTATGTGCCAAGCACCATGCTGGGTTCTGGGAGTCCAAAGATAAATGTCAGATGAAGCTCTTGCTCTCAATGTAGTTAACTAAAACAGAATTTTTCTGTAAAAACGCATTTGCAATAGGAACTCATTTCATCAGCATGGTTACTCTCTTTTATCATGGCTATCAAAATGACCTCTTTTAAGCAAAGCACATGGAATTCTCCTTTGAACTATTTCCTTCTGCATAACCCCCTTTACAATTAACCTTTGACTCTATCTCTCCATTAACTTTTTAAAACCATCCATATTTCTTCATTCTTTTTCCTCTGAGTTTTCTTCCCTGTATAATCTTCACTAGGAACAATATAACTACCACTCTTGAATTTCTGGAATGTAATGCTGTGTCCCTTATCCTTCCCTCTTGTTACTCAGAGTGACAGTTAAAATCTAAGTGGCAGAAGTTTTCTTCCTCTTTGCCATTTCTCCATTTGTTCATAGTTCTTTTGTGTGCCAGGCAAAGAAGTAAGCATTTTCAGATGATATAAAAATAAAAGTATAGAAGAGAACACACCAACCACTGTCAAATTTCCTGTAAGAGTTGTTCTGAGCATTGCTTCTTAATATCATAGAGAAAACATATATCCTGGGGAAAAGGAGAAATTGGTAAAGGGACATGTAAATCAACTACATTGTATATTGATAAATTAAAAAATTAAATTAAAAAAAAAGACAAAATATACATCCTGAGATCTTTGACCAATGTGACTTTTCAGGTATGTGGGTTTATGAAACCTCAAGTTTTAGAGCTTTAATCCACTTTTCACCAACACTTTTAGTTACTGAACTGTTAGGGATCTGAATTATTCTCTGTCTCTGGCCACATGTGTGAGGCAAGAGAAGAGGGGGCTGGTACCCTAGCTCACCATGGTCCCCTCCTGTTGTGAAGCATCTACATTTGGCCATGTAGCTGCCCTCTTACTCTACTTCTAGTGCAGGCCAGGAAAGAGAGAGAGGACGGTCATGCTGCTATTTAGTTATTGTTTAGAAGGGGCAAAGTAAGAGAGACAAGCAGGCTGATTTAAAGCCCTTCTCCTCCAAGTGTGGTCCACTGACCAGCAGCGTCTCCATCACGTAGCCATTTGCTAGAAATGCAGTGTCAAGCTCCATTCGGATGTACAGAATTAGAACCTGCATTTTAGCAAGATCCCCAGTGACTCATATACAAGCTGAAGTTTGAGAAGCACTGGCCTAGAAGATGCCTCCTTTCATCTACAAAATACAAGGAAAGCCAGTGGCTCGCAAATTGAAGTAAAGAAACTGCTTTGGAGACAAATAGAGAGAAAAGGGTAGAGGGCCAGGTGTGTGGGGAGTGGTGCTGTGTGTGTGTGTGTGTGTGTGTGTGTGTGTGTGTGTGAGAGAGAGAGAGAGAGAGAGAGAGAGAGAGAGAGAGACAGAGAGAGAGAGATGAGATGAAAAGACCTGCCCACTATCCACACACCCACACAAACACCTATGCCTAAAATTGTTCAACCCACGGTGGATCTCAGCCACTAGGAATTGATGGCTAGGCATATCTCATGTCTGTATCCTACCTGAGATGCTCACACAATTCCTAAGTAGCAGGAAAATAACCTTAACTTTCATCCTTAATCCAAGCCCTAGGTTTGCTGGAGGCAGTCTTCTTGATATTTCCCTCACTGGCCAAGGGTTAGGAAGCTCACTAGAAGAAATTTTCATGATTATTTGAAGCATGAATCCAGGAGGGATATTTTTCTTAAAGTAGCACACCCCTCTTGATCATTTGGGCATTCTTCTTATTACATCATCAAACACAGAATTGTTGATTCTAAGGGTTAGAAAGAAACATGGAGGACAAGTCCAATTTGTTACCCAATGCTGGAATGCCTGCCATAATTTGGCTAGTCATTGCCCAGCTTATGCTTGATAAAATAAATGAAAGAAAACTCAAAATCCATGTTCATATGTCATTGAGCATTCACTGACATTGCAGCTACCTTGCATATTATCTGAGAAGGGAACATTCCACTGATGACACGGGTCATTCTCTTTTGTCTGGCATGCTTCTCTTAAAGACAGTTAAGCTTCAGAGAAGCAAGGCAGGGAGAAAAGAAATCCTTTCATAAATCCTTTTGCCTAAGTGAAAGAATATATAGTAGTCATAAAAATGGTAATTAGAGCAGCATGAGAGAGACACATTTCTCATAATAACAATAAAATACCGCCCAAGACTTACCATTCCAAAGAAAATCTTTGCTATTATTGTTGTTGTTGTTGTTGTTGTTGTATTACTGCTAGTAATAATCATAGGTTACTTGCTAAGAGACTGGCCTTCAGTGTAACTAAGTAAGCATACTTAGAAAGGGCTCCCCTGAAGGCATTTCTTCAATTAATAAAGGAAACTGACAGATCTTCCTGCAGCCTATTGCCAGGTACCAATTGATTGCCTCCTGTTGATAACTGTTTAACTTGCTTTCCCGTACTAATCATGTGGTGCAAATTGCTGGCCTCTGCCACTCAGTGACAAAGCAGATGGCGTTTCAGTGGGCACAGCGGTGCTGTCCACCAACCCCATTTTTCGCCCTGGGCCTTTTCCATCTTCGCGCCCTGCCCATCCGGCCTTCCTCCTGCCTGTTACCCAGACACAGATCTGGGGCTGTGTGTTTCTCTGGGAAGATGTCGGAGGGCACTTTGGCAATGGAAGAGTAAATTGGTCAGACTCTAAAGCCGCAGCTGAAGGAGGAAAGACACATCCCTTGGCCATGTCTCATGACTTCTCTCCATGCTTAAAGAAAACTCATAAGCTCACAGCATGAATTACCATGACCTCATTATAAACACAGAATTAAGGTCATAGAAGGCCTAATTTGGTAACTAAGTGATTTAAAAAAAAAAATTGAAGTCCCATGAGCCTTGGAAGTTGTACCAGGGGGAGGGAGAATGGACAGTAAATATGATGAAAACACATTTGTGGAGGAAAACATTGATATGTACATGTTGCAGCTCATTACTAGGCATATCAGGGAACACTTGGGCACAGTCATATTTGGAGACGGAGGCATAGTTCTCCAATCCTGCCTTGTTACTCACAGCTCCTCTGTCTTGCCTTTGGGAATGCTGAGTGTTCTGGCTTCTTGCATAGCCTTCATTTTTCTGCCTCACCAGATGAAAGGCCCACAGGGAATCCAGCAGGAAGAGGTATGTATGCATGGTAGCTGCAATCATGTATGTTCCCAAGTGTACCTGGTGCTATTGCACCTGTACACATTTAGGCTCAGTATTCTGCCATTTGGTGGAACACCCTTCATGCTCCAAACCACCAGGGATCATTACAGACACCCCTCTTCGAGCTTTCTATTCCTAACCGGAGCACATAAAGACTGCTCCCTCCTAGAACACTGCTTCTTCCACTTTGCACCTGTTGCTTAGTCAGGTAAAAGCAGACCCTTCAGTCCTTCACACAAGATCCTCCACGCTGTAACCTAAACATGGTTTTCTGTTCCATCTCCTACCGCTGCGCCAGACTAATCCTATGGTTATGTCCTACTGAACCTCACATTTCCCTCCCCTCTGTGCCTTGTCTTTGCATTTTCTTCTATCAGGAATTCCTTTCCTATAGAGCTCAATAATCAAACCATTTCTTTCTTAAAAATGTTACAGGATATGATATGTCTCTTAAGCCCTATATCACATATTATTTGCATATTTGCATACATATTTAATTCTTTGGAGAGATTAAAAAAACATTTGAGGATAAATACTCCCAAGACTCTCTGCTAAGCCCCCGAAGATTTTTTTTTTCCTCATGGAACTAATAATTTGCTTCATTATTAGTTCAATTATGGTGATAACAACCATCTGTGAGGACATTTTCTAAGAGGTTTACATAGGAAACTTTGTGGCAATCTGAAATGGGAAAACCTTTTTCAGCTTGGACTTTAAACAGGAAGTAACTTCCCACTGCAATAAGTTTAAAGTTCTCAGTCATGGCAAGGGAGTATGAGGAATGCTGATCTTATCAGTAGGAAATAAGCCAGCAAAGAGAATAGATACAGGACAAAACACTCACCTTAGGAGCATGGAGAGATGCCATGCTGCAACTAGTAAAGGAGATAGTATTGGAGAAAAACAAGACCTGAAGAAGAATTTTGTTAAAAAAGATTTGGGATCTTAAATATCGTAGTTTGAGAAAGTACTTCTGAACCACAGCTCAATACAAAGCTAATACTGATTACCTAAATGAGATGAATTAAAAGGAATGTTTGTGGAACTGAAGAGTACATACTTTAAAATGATACTCAGCTACTAAAACACAATTTGTCTTTAGAGTGTCTGCTTGGTGCCTGACATTGATATTGGGACCAAGCAACCATATTCTGTAGTGGAGGGAATTCTTTAGGGGGAAAGGAGAAAATAAAAATAAATAAAAATTCTACAATCCTGCAAAAAACAAAACAGGCAATCACCATCAAAATCAGAAACAAAAAACCATAATCATCTGAAGACTACACAGAAGATTGGTAAAATGTTTTCCTAGTTCCAATGGGGGGGGGGGGGAAATCACTGCCACGACCCTAGTTAAACTACCACGTTTTCTTCCTGGGATTAATGGAATGGTCACTAATGAGTTTCCCAAGTCCAGCCTTGGTCCCTATGAGCATGTCCTCCGCACAGCCGGAACACTTTTTCTGAATGAAAAACCGGCTCATGTCATCAGCAGCCCCTACGCCCCATTGCACTCCCTCATGCAGCTAACTTTCTCATTCACTCCTGAGGACTTACTAGGACTTTACTAGGCACTATGGTACAGAAATAACTCAGGAGTAGCTCCATCCCTACACTCAAGGAGCTTATTTATACTGTAATTAGGGATCAAATTCAGTTCCTTGCTGTGGTCCACCAGGCTTGTGCAACCCGGAATGCACTTCTCTCTCCAGTCTCCTGCACCACTTTGCCTTGGCTTCCACCCACCATTCTTACTGTCACTGAGACACTCATGCACAGTCACGCACTGAGAAGAGAAGTGAGGTTAACAGAGGTGGGAAAAGGGGAGGTGGGCAGGGAGTGAGGCAGGAATTGTTACAGGGCCATGAAGAACGACTACATTGCATATTGTTGAATATACTAATTATCCTGATTTAAACATCACATATTGCACACAGGTATTGATATTCAACTCTGTACCCTACAGATATATACAGTCAACTATGTTACAATAAAACAATTTAAAAAGTACATACTCATGCATTTCTGTACAAGCACTCTCCACATTCTCTTTTGTCTCCCTTTTTCATGTGATGGTTTCTTGTGCTGAAATACCTTTCTCCTTCCATCTTCCCCTAAATTCCCCTAGCTGACTGCTACTACTTACCAGTATTCCCTTTATCACTCTGCTTTCTCTTTGAGTGTCTGTTTCCTCCACCAGACCAATAGCTCTCTTAAAGAGGCCTGATGTTATTCTTTGGTAGATAACTCTAGTACTCAGTGCAGTAACTGGTTTCTATTAGTACCCAATCATCATCAGTTGGGTGAACTAATTACAGCTTGACCGTGTGTTGCTGCTTTCTCCTACACCAAGAGGAGTAGTTTCCACATTGTGCCTTTGGGCAGGGACTTCGGTTCATGCCTACTTCCAGCTTGCTGAATACCAGACATTCAATAAATACTTTCTCAATGAATAAACAGAAAGGATAAATCCAATCAAATAAAACAATATTAAAACTATGCCCACACAAATACAAGGGTGATCAGAACTGAAACTCGACATTAAGTATCTTTATGCCAAAATAGAAATCTGAAACTTTCTCACAGGAGATTAGTTATCTTAAGAAAGAGATGATTAATTTTCTAACCCTTTTTTGTATATTCCAGTTTCTCTTTCCGTCACGTGGAACAGTAAAGGCACTGGAGTTGAAATTGCGAGACCCTTTTCACGTTTACATCTGAATTATGAAACGCCACATCTACTAGCCTCAGCCAGAAGCAAGCAGCATTAATATTAATGTTTAGAAGGACCTGCAGTACAGCAGCGGGATGATTTAAAGAGAAGCATAATCAGGGACTGCATCTTAGTAAATAAATTCAAGGTCCAATTTGTTTAGTCTTTCACCCACATTTTTTAAGGGAAATTAATATTCTTTTTAAAAAGCAAATCAATACAGACTCTGAACTGCTGACTTTGTAGATTTAAAATGGAAATGTTTCTCTCTTTTCTAGCAGCCTCCTGGCTGATCCCCCCATTTCCAGCCTCTCTATTCCATTCTAACAGACAGACATGCAGGGATGCCCTCAAAATATCACTCATGAGGCAATAATTTGCCCAAGTTCTTGTTGCTGTGTGGCCAGTACCACATGGCTATTGTGGGGACACAGATCACAGAAGGGCCCATCTTTGTCTTCAGGGGGTTTATAAACCAGATGGGGAGAGGAGGCTCTTTTAGATAAGGCATCCAAAGAACAGTAACAACAAATGTACTCTGAATTACTGCGGGAAAAACCATTTTCAACATTGAGTTTCTACCCTTGTGCATCTCCCATGATCCTCCTGACTTCCCTCCTCCCATAAAGAGCACTAGACACTTTATATGTATTATCTCACTTAATCCTCACGATGACTCTTGGAGGTTTATAACATTATGGACATTCTACAGATGAAGGAGCTGAGATGTAGTAACATGAAATGATCGATGCAAGATCCTATGTCTGAGAAGCGGTAAAACTCGTATTCAGAGCTCAGTTCTTCCTAATTGTAGCCTCTGTTCTTTCTGCCAGGCTATCTCCCCATCAGCAATCACCCACTGTCTTTAGCAATGCTCTGCCATCTCTCATGATTTCCTAACATCTCTATTCTGCTGAGACCAAGTTGATGTACTTGGCATCTCTGTAACACATTTTGCTAAGGAATGTTTTCACATCTCGACTTGCTCACCCATCACCACAAAAAACTTAGAAGGTGTCTGCAGAGCACATAGGTTCAAAGTGCAGTATCTGAAAGCAAGCAGGCTTACATCCCAATTCTAGCTTCACCCCTTTACAGATGTCTAATCTTGACAGGTCACCTTCCCCATCTGCATGTCCTTATCAGTAAAATGGGAAAATAACAGTAGGATCCACAAATGTCATTACCTTTGGTCACTAATGCTAGTTATTATATTTTCACCTGTAATTGAAGAATGGCCATCTAGATATACGAGTTCAGATATTGGACTGGAAAAAGCCATTTGAGAGTAGAAATATTAAATGGCATATGGCCTTGCCCATTAGAAGATAAAGTAATAATAAATTAATTGTATAGATAGAATGAAATTTATATGTATATATAATACAATCCTCTGGTCTTACAGATGGGGAAATCGAAGCTCAAAAAAGGTAGAATAATTTGCCCAAGTTTGCAGATCTATTGGATGGTCTTTTCTAAAAGACGACGTTGTTGCCTTTGCCTGATAGTTTCTTACAGGGCTAACTCACTTTTATAAACATTCTTCCATACTACAGTCACAAAAAGTAGACTCCAAAGAGCCCCTAATCACTCATGTGCCCCATTTTTAGCCATCTCTCCAATGGCAAAAATACTGGTACCTTGCAAAGCCCAACTAAGCCTTCTTAGCTGAGATGGGATTTACTCTGGTTTTAAATTATTTCAAAGATAATAATTTGAAATGCAGTTTTTTCCTATGAAATAAATATTTTAACCATGAGTGAAAAATCTAGTTCAACTCATTTCAATAAATATTTGAGTGCCAATTTTGGTTCTGGCAGCACATGCTAGATGTTGGTGATAATAAGGTGGGACAAACAGCATGGTCTCTGCTCTCAGGCTATCAGAACTTCATTTTAAAAGTTTCACATCTCATCTTGGGAATTCTCTTTTATTTAGAAGGTTAGGTAGAAAAGACCAAAAAAATTTTAGTGCTTTAGTCTAATTATAGGTAGAATAAAGAATGAGGTAAGACATCAGTAATATAAGTTTTCCATGTTTCTAGAAGCTTCTTTTGCATTATCATTTAATAAACTTAAGCCTTTCTTATCTCTGTCATTTTTTTTCTCAAATAAAATCCTTGCATTTACTATTAACCAAGGTTGTGAGACTATCTGTCAGCTTCTACAGCCTATAGGAAACCTAAGTTCACTAAACATACATGCACACTCTCTAAAGAATATCATTTATTTATATCTCAGAATATGTTTTATACAATAAGATACTACAATATTTGTAAAATTTAGAATCCAGTATTAGGTTTTGATATTCTTTAGTGTAGGTAACATAATAATATAATCATCACCATTACTATTTTTTTAGACCATATGTATCTCATGCTAAAAACTGCATATGCATTTTCATGTGTAATCTTACACATAAATAGAAATTATTATGCCCATTTCACAGATGAGGCAGCAGAGGCATGGGCTATATAAATTTTCCCAAAGTCATGCATACATGGTAAAACTGGAATTTGAACCCAGGTCTGCCTGATCAGATCTCATGTACCTTTCTAGTCCCTAGGAGCTTTTTTGTACAAAGTATGTGTTCAAGAATTTTTTTAACTGCTGAAGTCTGAAATAATAGAAAAGCAACAAAAATTCTATATTGCAAAATAAACCTCTGGAAAAGCTTAGCAACTAGACTTTGAAAGAGCTGTCAAAACAGAGTCCCTTGTGATTAGGCCTATATAGGTTTGGAAAGACCCTGAAGCAGCTTTTCAGAAACTGCACCAAACATGCAGCAGTGAATTCTGAAGGGGTTTAGAACATCTTTTTATTGCTACAAAAAGGAAATAGAATTTTTAGTCATAATTCATTGAATAAAGCAATCCAAGTTTTTTCTCTACTGAGATTTTAGGGGGGAAAAAAAGAATAATAAAGGTGTCACAGGTGCCCCCTGTATAAAACTTCCAGACTTTGACCAAAAATGAAATGTCATTGTTTTGTAAGAGGCAATGGAATACCAATGCTGAAGACTCCATGTACAACTCTCCCAAGCCTATTCACGCTTTTGGAAGACATCTGACTCACAATTTTAGTACTCCCTTCTTCACCTACCTCAACACACACACGCTCACACACATGCACCACTTCAACTTGAATATTTATAAGAGCTGTATAAAGGAATTCACTGTTGTTCCTATAACATTTGTCTTCAAATTGTGTCCCACAGACCAGTAGTATCGGTATCAGCTCAGGGAGCTTGTTAGAAATGCAGATGCTCAGGTCCTACCCCAAAAGTACTGAATCAGAATCCACATTTTAACACAAGCCCCCAATAATTCACATGGACAGTCTAGTTTGGGGAGCACTTGACTATGGGGCACTGACAGAGGTTCTCCCTACAGGTGCTAAAGCAGGTAGTAATAAGCTACTAACAGGAACATCTGCAAACATTTCCTGCACTTGTTGATTTCACTGCTGCTCTGTAGTGCAGCTGGATGTGAGGCTGAACTAGGGCCCCACACCTGTCTTTCATGCACAGTGGTGATGCCAGGGCCCAGCAGACCTTAGGTATTCAGTGACGGTTGGTTCACTTACAATGCTCAAGTCCTCATTATCTCATCATTAAAACACACCCATTCCATTCTTTAAGATGCTCACCACCTCTAGGAAGGAAATTCTGATTCACCCTCCCATTGTAAACACTTTTTGCCATATACATCTAAGCACTCTAGTCAAGCTGTAGTTCTACAGTATGCTCATATAGTTTCAACTGTTTTGTATTTATCTCCTCAACTTAATTAGACTTTTTAAAGTCAGAGACCTTATAATCTGCCCTTATTTAATGCCTAAAAGGGAGAGGGGAGGCTGGAGAAAAATAGGTATTAGAAAGGAATTTAGAATCATCTCTACCTTGGCCTTCATGTTTGTGTTGTGTTTTTATGTGTTTCTCCTGAAGAAAGACTAGCCTTGGATTTACCCTAATTACATGAGGATTCCTAACCCTTGTTCCTGATGGAAAATCAAACTGTGGGAGCTGGAGTCATGTTTGAAAATGGAAAAGAAGCAAACCTCTGCTCCACTGTGAGTGGAAGCTGGTCCAGCAGATTTGCAATCAGTCCTCAAATCAGGGCTGGAGCATGGTTTGTGAACACCACCACAGCTGTGCAAATCTTGGGGTGGAGAGGGGGGACCAGCGCTTTGTGTTTGCCTCCTGCGGCTTCTGTTTCAGTTAGGTCCCCATGCTATGAGCTTCACTTCACAATGCCAACGGCAGAGATAAGACATTCAAAATGGAATTTGCTCAGAACCACAGCATTTCTCCTCATTTTTAGGTCACAACTGAAATTGGGTTTTAATGTGAAATTTGCCTTGGGCTCAGCAGATGGTTCCCAAACATCACAAGCAACAGTTTGCCTTCTGTACATCGAAGTGGTTATAACTAAGTATAAAATTGCAAGGGGACTAATGTGTCCAAATTTGCCCTTCCTTTCTGTCTACCGTTCTTCCCTATTTTTATATTGATATCATTTGGTGGTGTAACACACATCTTGTTGTATTTAGCTCATGCCAATCATACATGTTTAGGATGACAAGTGAGTGTGGTTGGAAGAGAAAAGGGAAACATCTATGGCAGACTTAGTAGGCTCATATCATATGTTGATTTTTTTCTTTCTCTAAAAATAAATGCATTTTAAAATTTGGGGTAAAAAGGTAAGGAAATTTTATAGTGAATTTATTTACTTGAATGCTGTCCCTGACAATTCTTATCTTTAAATCATCCTGCAGCTGCACTCTCAACCTTTCCAGACATCAATATTAATGTTCACAGCTTCTGGCAGTAGCTGGTGGAGATGGCATTTCATAATTCAGGTGTAAAAATTAAAAGCCAAGTGCTAAAGGGGGTGCACAGTAGCAGAATACATCCAACCAGTTTTGATTGAAAGCCCTTTAGAAAGTCAGCCTTTCCCAGACCTCCCTTAGCAAGGAGATGCAATGTAAACAGTTAAATAATGGTGGCCCGAAAATGTACTCTTGTTCCTTACCTGAAGAAGAAAGAATTATGAGGGGTGTAGGATGGTTCCAGAAATATCCCATTTCAAAGTTGTCCTAAATGAGGGAAACTTTGAGGATCTTTATCAGATCATTAATCAGTACACAAAAGGAAAGTGCCCTAGCAAAGCCCACCAGAAAACAAAGATTGACCAACAGATGCATGAGATTAGATGATGCTCCCTAGTCTGCAGGAAGTCGACATCAGCAGGTACCTGAGCAATTTGCCTCTTATTGCTGTTGATAGAGAACTCCATGGAGAAAGCTCCCAAGATCCCACTCACTAGTCACCTGCTCCATGGTCTTATTTCTGCTTTTGTTAAAAATTTATTCCTTGATATTTTATATTATAGGGAACTTAGAGTCTCAATGCTCTGCAGATAGAAAAACTAGCTCACCATTATTTTCTTCATAATATTCCTTCCTTCCTTCAAAAACAAGAAGGTCCCCACACTTAAAAGATGCAGAAACTTGGGGAGAGTATACGAATGATGTTAACTAATTAGAAGTTAAAATAAATGTTTATTAAATGAAAATAATTTAAAAAGACACTTTACCACAAATTTAACATTAAAAGTCCATCCAATGGTAGAAGGAAAACCAAGTTCACTGTTATGACGTGTCTTACTAGAGCTATCCCTTCCCACCAGCTATCTGATATTATTTTATAGTTGGAACAAATAAAACTATAAGAAAACAGAAAAATGGTTATTCTCCTATCAGCTCCACTATCTCGCCCAGTACTTTTTGTTTGTTGTTTTTGTTTCGCGTTTTGGCTTGTTGGGTCTTTTTGCTTTGGTTTTGGGGTTTGTTTTGTTTTTATTTTAATACTTTTCTTTCTCTAGTTTTCAATTAGCAATAATCGCGCCTCGGATAAACCTCATTGGCTACGATACTGCCACTGCGCAAAGCTTTCTTTCTCTAGTAAAGAAGAAAAAGTGGCCACTTGTCAATTCTAGCCGAGGTCCTATGTCTTGGCTAGTTCTTTACATGATTTAACATGATCAACTTCAAAAACACAGCTGCTTTCTAAAGAAAGTCCCAGCCAATACCTACATCCAAACATTCATTAGAGAATGGATTGTGTGAGGAATTTCATAGTAACTTACAAACCTCTATTTTAAATGAGGTCTCTTTTCCTAACATGAATATGGCAGGTGTTTCCACTATGTTTTTCTTATTATTCCCGTAACAGGTAAGTGCCTCTTGCTTGCTATTAACTCTACTCTGGTAATTTCTGTCCTAATCATTGCTAAAGAGATTTTTTTTTCCTAAAGAACCAAAGCATGCATTGCTTATTAAAAGAGTTCATTTTTTCTTTGTCTTCTGTTTTTGTTCTTTTATAAAACATGTTGCAAATGTAGTTTTTTTCCCCATGACTCCAAGGTCTTAAACATCTTGTTTGTTAGGTCCTATTAGGGACAGCACATAGACTAATTTTCATAAGTTGCAATAATTTCAAAGCATAAAAAAAATATTTAAAAGAAAAACAAAACGATGAAAGCAGACTGTCCATTAGCCTGCTGCAAGTCTGTACAGGGACTGCCATTATATTTTACGTTCTTCATATTTCACAAGGCATGTCTCATAGTTAAAAGATGACTTTCTAACCTGTCTTTTCATCCTCTAATGAATGAGAAGCCAGGGACCCAGGAAGCTTACAATTGCTGCAAGCAGTGTTTGTGCTAACCAAAGTAAGGCAAGAAGGACAAGTCAGTGAAGCACCACAAATATTTGTGTGGCTCAGAGGAGCAAAGTGATGTCCCTGGTTGGGAGGAGGTCTGTAAAACAACATGGACAAAAGACTACAAAGCTTAGGAAAATGAATCGAGGGTGAGTAGGTGAAAGGAGAGACATGGAAGTTTGAGTTCAAATTAGATTTAGACTTTATGTGAAGATAGCTCAATATGTCCACAGAGGTAAAGCCCTTTTATTCCTTTGGCAAAGGATGATAAAATAACTCCAGACTTCAAACACCCTGCAAAATGCTTCTACTGCATCTTGGATTCTGGCCTCCCTCCACCACTTACCCTGTCCTAACTGAAGTAGCTTCACAGTCCCGGGCCCCACAACAGATTGCTCACCACCCACGTAGCCTTCCATATGTGAAGGCAGAGGACAGAAATGTTGGTGATTCTTGCAGGAGTGGAGAGGAGGAAAAAATAACAAGGCCATGCTTACTGGGATTATCTTACACACTTGTACAGTTTCTCTGTCCTTTATTTGATGGTTTTGTGAGTGTGATACTTTTAAATAATGTGAGAGGCACCATTCTGGTTATTTGATTAGCTCAATAAACTTTATCCTGATTTTACAGTATTAAGTATCAGCATGGAATCTGAAAGGCAGTATCTAGTTTCATTTGGCTCCAGCGGGCATATTTTCCTTCCACAATGAGGTAAGGCTGTGAGCATGGACTAGTCTCCTGAGATTACTTGTTTAAATAATGTCCCCCACCTTTCCATGCAAGGCATCAAAGAGCACGACAGACAGCTGCCACTTTGGGGACCCCTGCAGTATGGCTGCCATTTTTCTTCAGTTTGCACAGCCCTCTTTCCCTCCGCTTCCCGAAGGGGCACTGCACTGCCATCACAGTCCTGCTGCAACAGTAGTTAAAGGTGTGCTGTGTTTCAGTGAAATTTTGGGCATTTTCATTCATCCGTGGAATCATCGGGGAGACTGGCGAAAACATGGCATAGATTTCTTGCCTGTGAAAGAGTAAATGGAAGTGGATTCCTGTGATATAGCTGAGTTTTCAAAATAACTCATAGTCCATAAAGAAATGCATCAGAATTTGCACTAAAACTCAGTGGAAACAGTTTGGGTTCTAGTAAAAGAATGTGTAATGTCATATAGAGAAAAAGTAAGCAATTGATTTACCAAGATCTAGGTCTTTCCCCATGATCAGGGTATTGTAGAATAAGGGTTTTTTTGTGTGTGTGATAAACCACTAGATGTGCTTTCGCTGTTGTTTGGCATAATTGTAATTCCAAGCGTGGTTCATGTCAAAATAGAAGACTGTGAATTCTTTAAAAATTAACCACTAATTTGAAGCAAGGAGGCTGTTGAGCATAGATTTCTAGAGCTGGGAAGACTTGACCTCAAATCCCAGCCTCAACATTTACAAACTTGAAGACTTTGGACTAGTTACTTGACCTCTCTTAATTCCAGTTTTCTCTTCTGTAAATGGAAGTAATCATTGTGATTTCTGTCAAGGTTATTGAGAGGATCAAGTGATATATTCTCTAATAAACCACTTCATGGTTCTTTGATATTTAGCAATTGCTCAATAAATAGTAGCTAAAATTAGCTAGTGGATGTTTCATATTTTCTAATACTTATCTGAAATTCCTAAAAGCTGTAGCTAAAAATCTGCCTTAAACCCTACCACTTTACTTCAGTATTAAACAAATAATGAAAGTCCAGAAAACCATGTCAATTATAATTCTCTTATAAAGATATTTGCTCAATTTTGAACTTTATTTTTGGTGGGTTTTGCCCTAGAACAATGAGTCCAGCCTCAACCATCTATGCAACAAATCTGCACTGAGAACTTCCTGTGTGCAATAAACCACTATGATCCCTCTCCTGTGTGTTAACCCATGCTGAGTATGAGACACATTACATACAAAATAGAATCCACATCCACAAAATGTCCATATTCACTATACTAAACCTGTCTGGGAGCTGTCATCTCACTTTGATTGCTAGGATCGCCAAGAAATAAAACGTGTATATTTTCATAAAATAAATGACCTTGGAAATATCAAGTATTTCTGCTGATAAAATATGCATACATTATATGAGTTAAATAATGAAAGTTATGTTAGAGCAAATCCTACACATCACTCTCCAACTTTGCACTGTAGTTAGAAAAACTCTGCAAAAAGATGGAATCATTAAAACAGTAGTTTTTATATTGGGCTTTCCAGGGCACTACGATTTCAACAAAGGTGACTTGGAAATTTGAGTTAAGCATGGTGGGATCTGAGCCCCTCATCCTTACTTAGTCCAAAGCAGTTCCTCCTCTTTTATGTGTTTTATGTAGTAGGTTCTAATTAAACTTTCTCTTTAAAAAGGAGCTTTGCTACTGAAAGACCAAAAAATAGTTTGAAAACCACAACATTAAGAAAATTTAATCCAGCAACTTTTTTTCTTTAATTTTTTCAGAGTTTACTTGCCACACAAAATTTACAATGGCTTAAAGTTTCAACATTGTGTCAAAGACTCCTCTGAAGTTAACGCTAAAGTCTATTCACTCTACAGCACACTCTTTGACTCCTTCTTCTGCCCCAGGAAACTTCTTATTTATATATTTTGGGCAAGGGCAAGGAATCGGCCATCATACAGAGGCATGCACTGTGCCTTAAAACAGATCCACTAACCACATTAGTGTGTGTGTGTGTGCATGTGCATGTGTGTTAACACGATTGGAGGAGAGAGGGTGAAATCCAGATATAAAGCAGTACCCATAGTTTTAAAAGTTTAGGGGTTTTTTTGCTTTAATTTTCTTTTAGCATAATTTGATCTTTATAATTACTTTTCAAAATAGCAATTTTCCCAGATGCTGTTGTGAAGATACAGCCACAAGCTCTGCCTCATTACCTCTCTCTGCTTCGTTCACTTATTCATTCATTCAATAAAATTTGCTGAGTTCCCACCATGTTCCAGAGACTGTAGAATGGTGATGCAAATAAGCTTTTGATAGTCCAAACAAGGTATGATAGGCACATACTTACAGGGAGACAGGATATAAAAATGGAATGAGCACAGGCTTTGGGGTCAGACTGGCCATTATGCAAGTCCCATTGCAGTGGTTATAAATTATGGGAACTTGAGTAAGTGACTCACTCTTACTGAGTCTCAGTTTCCTCCTAATACCTTCCTCATATAGTTCTGATGATCAGATGTGGAAATATGTTTAGGAACTAGCCCATTACCAAGCACAAAATAATTACTCTATAACTGGTAAGGACTATTTTTCCTTTGAAAGGTAGCTTGAGGCCATGAACTATAACTACATCTCTGCACCAAGCCCTTGAGGAAGCACCCAGGTGGCAATGCATTTGGAAGCCACACATTTGGAAAGAAACCCAAAGCAGTCTCCAGTGCTCTCAACTTCTTAGAAAAAATTGCACTCTCTCCAAGCATTTACTAAATTAATAAAACTCTAACTTGGTTTAGAAACATACTTAGTACAAGTCAGCCTTTATTATGGAAGCAAGTGCCATGTGAACCCAGGTGTAAAACAGAGAGGGTTACAAAATGCTCTACAAACATGCTTTCTAAAAGTGATAATATGAAAGATTAACCTAAATTGATACTTCTGCCAGCACAGGAGCAATTCCCTGGGAGTGACTTAGGAGGTTTGGGCCATCATCAGCAGAATAACAGCTAACACACTAAAGCAATAATGTCTAAATGGTACCCTGAGTTATTAATGTAATTTCTAAAAGAGCCTAGCTCATTATGAGAATGTGGCTATCAAACAAGGGAAATTTGGCTCCATAATGCTCTGCACATACTACATATTTTTATGCTTGTGGTTTAAACAGCTGTGAATGCATTTGGCTGAGTATTTTGTCTTGTCTGATGTGTTAGTTTTCTATTGCTGCTATAACAAATTACCACAAACTCAGTGGCTTAAAATAACACACATTTATTATCTTATAGTTCTGTAGGTCAGAAGTGTAACATGGATCTTACCGGGCTGAAATTTTGGTGCTGACAGGACTGTGTTCCTTTCTGGAAAAGCTAGGGGAGAATCTGTTTACTTGCCTTTTCTAACTTCTAGATGCTGTCCTCATTCCTTAGCTCCTGCCCCTTGCTGCACCTTCAAGGCCAGCAATGTCTCTTATCTCTGATCCTTTCTTCCTTCATCACATTTCTCTCTGAACACAGTCAGGAAAGGTTTTCTGCTTTTAGGGACATGTAATTGAATTTGGCCCACCTGGATAATGCAGGATAATATCTTCATCTCAAGGTTTTGAACCGTAACCATATCTGCAAAGTTCTTCTTGCCATCAAAGGTAATATATTCACAGATTCTAGAGTTTAGGAAATGGACATCTTTAGCAAGTCATTATTCTGCCTATCACATATGGAATTGGGTGGATTGGCTGTGACAGATAGTATTAAAAGACTTATGGCTGCAGGCCTTCTGAATGTCCCATGTTATACAGCCCTTTAGGAAGCTGTGAACTTTTCAGAATGCTCTCCTGCTCTGCATATCTTCCATCTGTAAACTAAACCATCTCTAAAGTAAACCATTGGACCGTTTGATCAGTGGATACTCTTCTAGCTTCAAAGGCTAGAGTTCCCTACGTCTATATCAACTAAACATCACATACCTGCTCCTTAACAAATTTGGATGATTCCGATTTCAAGATAATTTAAAGACTCACAAAGGGCAAAAGAGGAAAAGGACAGAGAAAGTACTACGTAGATCACATACATTACTCAGTCTCACGTTCTCTGCACTGGTAGTTTCCACATGCAGTATTGTGGTGCTCCTGATTGACACACTGAAATGAGTCTAGAGGACAGTAATCAGGATTTCATTACTGTCCCCCCAATTTGGGAAATGGTGAGGGAACAACAAAAGTCTACTTGAGAGAAAAGACATTGGAGAATGTAATGGGGAGGGGGTATTGTAACTGTCTTTAAATACTTGTCCTTTATTAAAGAAAAGTGAATCTTATTCTATGTAGCTCTAGAGAGCCAAGGCTGGATCAGTGGGTGAAAGGCCCAGGAAGTTTCAATATGAGAAGAAACTTTCTGACAGTAATACCTGGTGCGAAATGGAAGCAGCTGTTTGTGGGACAGTTAAAACTGCATCATGAGACCATGCGACAGTGGGTTAGAGACACTGGAGAAACAATTTTTCCATTGGTAGGAGCTTTATATGGTGGTCTTAAAGATCCCCCTCCACCACTAAACATCTAGAAATTTTATAAATCTGATTACTATGTAGATATTATTTTCATTTCTAATATAAAAAAGAAGATAATTATGCAGAATGTTTGATTTACCTTATACCTAAGGGATAATTTCTACTAAGCAAGTGTAGACAGATTTGAAGAGACACAAAGTTTTCGAATCCATTAAAGAAAGAGTTGGCATTGCATCATTTTTAGAAGGAGGTAGACTGGAGCCATGGCTTCTAAACTGTATCAGTGAAGTCCCAGGGACCTCCTGAGAGCATCAGGAGTTGTTGGGTATGAGAGGATATGAAAAAGAAAGAGGAGAAAGAGTCGGGATAAGGAGGAAGCATTCCCTACATCCTGCTTTCAACCGCAGAAGCTCCGCTTCAGGGCTCATACTCATCTAAAGGAATAATCGGACATAATAATCAGACACAAAAGTAGAGGATTTGAAATGAAGCAAATGTAAAACCTTTTCTCCCATAGTTCAGAGTTTTATTCACTAGATTGGCAGTTTTTTCAACTTATGTAAATTTCTACACATCTGCACATCTTGACATTCCACCACTGGGTACCACTTTGTGGCATGGCCTGATGGAGATGGAACACATGTACTTTTAACATTGAAATCCGGACTATACTGTATTTCAAGAAACTGCATAGACATGCCTTGTGGGACCCTCAGGCTTCATGCAACTTAGATAAAAACCTGCTGCTTCAGAATATACTGCCTTTAGCTAAATTCATTTGAATAATTCCTAAGCAAACGGTAACCAAAAACAACAAACTTTTGCAACTTTTTACAATAAAAACTTCACAAAAGATAAATGACAAACTGGGGGATACTTGCAACTTATCACAGAACATAATGCCTTTAATAAATAAAGGACTCAAGGACATTGATAAGAAAAAGGCTTACAACCCAACAGAAAAATGAGCAAATGCCACATGTACAAATAATTAATAAAAAAAGAAATACAAATCACATTTAAATATATACAAAGATGCCAAACCTCACTTTTTAATAAACCTATCAAATTAGCAAAATCCAAAAGAATTTTGGCGAGTTTGTGAAAATAGACATTCTCATATATTCTTAAATGCTCTTCCATTGAGAACTATTTGGTAATATCTATTAAAAATACAAATGAATACTTTTTGACACAGCAATCTTAATTTAGAGGATTTATCCTACAGAAATACATGCATTTACAAAAAAATGTGAGGTTATTCAGCACACCATTGCTTATAATAACACAAGACTGTAAAAATCTAAATAGACTTGCTAAAAAAGTTATGCAAATTCACATGGTGAAAAAACATGCAGTTGTAAAAATGAATGCAGTAGTTTTACATGTACTTATATGAGATCTCTAGAAAATCTTTTAGGTAAAAAAAGTGGGATGCAAATCATTACGCAGAATATTCTACTTTTATATAAAATACATCAATGGATACTCATATTCATCTTTGTTTTTACATGCATCAAAGAAACTTGAAAGTATACACATCCATACAAATAAATAGAAATTCTTATTTATGATTGGGTAGAGGAAGCTGGGCAGTTGAAGGCAGGAATGGAGAGGACGTTATTTTATTGTACTACACTCCTAACCACATGAATGAATTTACCTTTTAAAAAATAAAATTTTAAAAATAATTAATTTGCCAACTTCTGACAAGCTGAGGAGATTCAACTCAACTACAATTGAACCTTGAATAACATGGGTTTGAAATGTGTGGGTGCAATTATAGGTGAATTTTTTTCAACCAACCATGGATTTCATTATCTGTATTTAGTTTTTTAAGCTGTCTGTTTCTTAAAAAAAAAAAAAAAAAGTTTAAAGCCAATGAAAACAATAAGATTATATTACATATTAAAAATAATCACACTATAAATACATGTAGGTGAATGGGAATTTAAGTACATCAGTCTCCCCAGTTAATGTGGATAAACTGAGTAATTATTACATCTAATTCTGAACTTTCAGGCAACCACAGAAAAAAGGGGAAAAAATCAATGTATGTAATGCTTATTCTCTGATAAAACATAGCCTATCATATTTTCCATAATATACTAAAATTTCCATAACCTACTAGATTTTCAATAGATGGAAACATAATTTTTATAAAATTTTAAGAAAATATTTTCTTATCCTTGAAATATTAGCATGTAGTAATTTCAGCAATCATTCTACAGATTTTGCACAAGCACAATTCATATTAAATAAATATTAGCTCTTGGTATTTTCTAAAATGGTCATAGGGCTATCTTAGGTAGCCAAAATAGCTAATACTTATTTAATTCTTACTATGAGACAAGGAGTGCTAAGTATGTTTTCTAAATTGTATTTTGCACAGCAACCTGATGAGCCAGACACTAATATTCCCTGTATGCAAATGAGAAGACTGAGGATTAAAAGTTAGGTAACTTGACCAAGTGTACACAGCTATCAAGTGAAGGAGATGGAAGCTGACCTGACAGACTCCAGAAGCAGTGCTCCTGCCCATGACACTACACTGCCATTCCTCACCTAGCAGTAAATACCGGGGGAGTACATTTGTGGGGTAATTCAAGAAAGTCTGGATTAGAGGAAACAGAGGTCAAGGTGGGAAACTTTCTCATGAGTCAGCATAGGCTTAGAATATGTATTTTAACACTTTCTAATATTACGATGTAGCTGGTGCAAAGTCCAATGTTAGGAATGGTTGCCTTAGACTTTCTTTCATGAACATGATATCAGTCAACTGGAGCCCTGAAAGGAACCAGATAACAGTCACTTCAAGGACATATTGTCACCAGAGCCTGGAGTGCTGCTATTCTCTGTTGCTGAGGAAAGAAAAATCCATATGCTCTGGCTACCACACTCTCAGGTGGCATGGTCAACATTCTATTTTTAAAAGTTGCGAAGGTTGACTTCATTCAGCTGGAGGGCCATCTCAACAACTGTTTCCCTTCATAGACCTAGCACTGTGATAGATTTGTATGGAATAGCAAAGACACAGTGTTTGCCCTTGGGAAGATATAGAGTTGTCAACTTGGCCAGATGAGATTTACATGCTTTGAAACAATTAAAGAACTACAACAGACAGTGCATAATCAAGAGGCAGGTGGTGCATAAGAGCTCAGTCTTAAGAAATCAGAGAAGGAACGTGATGAACCATAGCAAGAAGAAGACTTAGTATTAATTAATGGGTCTTGAGTTAGCCCTGAAGGTCAGTGGAGGAAGAAAGGGGCCGTGTTTAGGGGGTAAAATAAGAATCTGAGAAAAGAAGGAGAGAAAATAATGGTATTCTCAGAGAGCAGTTAAGAAGCAAGAGAGTGTTCATATTAATTTGTTTACATATGCATTATTTTATTCAGGTTTTGATAACCTACCTTGTGTGTATACTCTGCTAAGCATGCAGAATACAAAGAAGTTTAAGATAGGATCCCTATCCTTGTTGTCTGAAGATAAAGTGTTTACCTTCAGTTGGGATAGGATTTGTTTATACTTAGAGTTAAGAGTGGCATTTATGTTAGAAAGAACAATGGGAGCTGAGGCAGTAAATTTCACAGTGTGGATGAGGAATGGTGAGCATGGGTGGAAATGTAAAAGAGTCTGATGAAAGAAACTTGGGACATGAGACTGAAAAATTATTTTGTTCCAGGTGGTGGAGAGTCACATATACCATAACTTGGACATTATCATGCATATTGAGAAACATAAGGAGGGCAAAGGACAGATGGTGAATGTCAGTTGAAGTAATTTGAAAATAATCCTTTGGAGTATGGAGATAACAACAACAACAACAAAAAACAGTATAAAAGCAATATTTTAAAGGATTAAACTGGATTGTCTAAGTACAAGAAACAAAATAAGGGATGAAGTGAGGTTGGGGAAGATGTCTAGGAGGTATTCAGGGGAGCCAGAACTAATGTTGTGGCTAGTGGTCTAAAGTTAAAAGGACTGAGAAGAGATGCCTTTGAGATAAATAATCTACAGGATTTGTAAGTGATTGGATATAGATTATGAAGGATCGTATTGACTTAAATACATTCCCAGGTCTTCAACTTTATATGATGGACAAAAATAAGGAAGTTAAGAGAAAGAGTCATTCTAGAGGTAAAATAGTGAGTCCAATCTTATACATCAAGGACACATGCACATAGGATGAGATTCCATCTTAAGAGTTAATATTTGTCTTTATCTGTAATTAATTGCATTATGGAATCTTTCACATTTCACGCTTGCATTGAGTTTTCCACTTTCTAAATCTCATGTTTCACCAGGCTACAATTTAATCTGAAAAGAGAGAGTGATATTGAGAGTGAAAATCTTTATTATTTTTTAAAGCTATGAATTATAATCAAATTTCAGTCAAATCCAGAAGGGAGGCTTAAATGGGTCACTGGAAAGAAACTGCAGAAGTGGTCACAGCTAGAAGCATTTCTCAGGAAAGAATAAAGACTTGGTGGATGGTCCAACAGTTTGTACAAGGTGTGATATAAGAAGCAGCACATGTTAACATTTATAGCGAATGGGAATGTGATTCTTGATAACAAGGCCAGGTGACTGCTAACAAATCCAGGTGAGAAAAGTGAACATAAACTATGGATTAAACTCAGATTACCTATTGGATTTTACGCTTGCTTCAGAAGAACTAGATGGAAAGTCCTAAGTGGTTCAAAGGCAAAATCAGGAATTATAGACACTTTGAGATTACCTAGCAAAATAAAGGCTGGTATCATAGTGAATTCCATATGTTCTGAAGGCTAGAAAGAAAGCACTGTGGGTCAGAAAACTCTGTTCTCTCGTCTTGCTAAACCAGGACCCACAGGAACTGCTGGAAGTGAAAGTAGAAAGTGAAAACAAATGGAAGAATAGCATTGATTTTCTGAGTTAATGGAAAATATTCAAAGTCCTCGTGGGTCTTGAGAATCATTTCAGCTCTAACACCGAGGCCAACACAAAAGGACTTATACTACAGCTAAAGTCTACATAGCTTGGCCACACAGAAGCTTCAGTGCAGATAGAAGCTGGACCTGCTGTGCCAGCCAGTCTGGGGATAGACCTCAAGACTTAAAAAAAAAGTTATTCCCCAGAAATGTCTGTTTCTTTATGTTTATTTTACTCAGGGCTTTGTTTTGTTTTCCTTCTACTTTTCTAATAAACTTCCCCTTGAAAATTTTCCACCCTGTGATTAGAAAGCTGGAGGGCACAGGCGAGGTGGTGGCAGCTGCCATCTCAGCTGGATGACATTCCTTCCCCTCCTCCTTTCTTAGCAGCTGATGAGGCTGAGGCTAAAACAGACAGAGAGGTGAAATCCCTGGAGGAGAGACAAGACAGCTGTGATCACCGGTTCCTTCTTGCCTGGGGTGTTCTCTCCCTGTAAGACTACAGAACCTTTTAAAAAATATGTATATATATTTATAAATATTTTATATGTCTATATATATTTATTTATATATACATACTTTTAAAAGGTTCGGTAGTCTTACAGTGAGAGAACATATTTGTATATATACATATTTTTAAAATATATTGTTTATGCATATTATTACAAATATGCAAAAGTAGTGCAGTCATCAGTGGATATTGTGCAGTTTCTTAGTCTTTAACAGAAAACAATTATTGCTTTTGAATTTCAGTGTACAAATAAGCTGCACCTAAAACAGTTTAAGATATTACATATAAACTACATATGAGATGATAATGTTAGAATAATATGTTCTAACAGTACACTTTGCCTACAGCAAATTGCATTCCCACCTATTTACTTCTGATTTTATATTGTGCTGAGAAGGAACAAGCCTCCCTGGGTACTCTACAGCCCAAAGTATAAAACATGCAGAAAAAACGCTGGAAATCGTACTCGATTTCCTTCCTTCACCTGTTGTGCAGTGTCAGTATGTGCCTTCATCCAAATCAAAAGTAGCTAGATTTCAGTGTGAGTGCAGGGATTACAGGTAGTGATTTCCATGTGCTGGTTGGATTGGATTACACTCTCTTCAGCTGAGCTAACTCCCCACTGATCTCAATAGGAGTGTTTCTGGGGAGAAGGTGGTAGAATTAAGCAGAATAGTTTATAAAAGTACTCGGACTGCGTTTTTGTTCTTGTTTTTAAAATCAAATAGATTCATGTTCTATTCTGTACCACTGTGAGTCTTCCATGTGCTAAACTCGCATTGACTTTGGAGGGAATGCGGAACGTGGAAAAGACAGGGAAAATCTGGAGCAAGTTGAGGATCTAGCCAATATCATCATGCATGAAAGAGCAAAGGCTAATGGCTTTTTCTATTTTTTTTTTAATGAGCAGTCTAATGCATATCTTGACTATGTGCTCCACTGAGAAATTGAATATTAAGAAATCAATCTTGTAGCTTTATGCTGAGGTTTATAGAATGGGACTGAGCCAAGCTGATATTGCCAGATTTATTTTACATATAACCTTTTTAATCCTACAAATATGAAATGCAACATTGAAAGTATTCAATATTCAAGAAGGACTTTCTATTGCTTAGAGAAATAGTCAATAAACATCATTTTCTTTCTAAGCCAAGATAATATTATTAAAGCCCCTTGAGACTTAGACTGTCCACACAACCTTTTGGCACAGATTCTTAGAATAATCATAAAGTACCTGCTAATGAAAATTAGACTATATATCAATACAGTCAGTAAAAATGCCATGTCATTTTGTATGTCATTCCCTTGCTGGAGGAGGGACATGATTTTTGGGATGGTATAAAACAGTAAAGGGGTTCAAGGAAGAATATAAGGACATATCATCTGAAAATAAAATCAGTGTCTTTGTTGGTAGTCAATAAAGGAAACAGGATTTTATGATACCATATATATCCTTCTCAAGAGGGAACATTAAAAAAATACCAAAGGGCTTGAGAATTATGAAGGATAGCTCTGCTTTTTGGAAAACTGTGTAGAGTTCCATAAAAGGTATAACTAATAAATAAACAAGACCCTTCTCTGGGAATTTCAAATCTAATGGAAGAGCTGGGCAAATTCAAGTGAAATCACACACCACACAAATATATCCTTGGCTTTCAGGATATGGGGATATAATTAGAGCTAAAAGTCCAACCAGACATATACAGTGAAATTGTTACAATTACTGAAGAAGCTGTCATTAATTGGGAAGGTCTTATGAAGGCTGTGTGTTCTGGACAGAGTTTTGAATGGAAGAACCGTAGCCCACAGTAAAGAGAACATGTCAGATGAGAGGAATTGGACATATCAAAGGTCAACGTCAGAGTCATAAGTTTAGATCTGGAGGCCAGCTAAGACATGGAAGATAAAAAAGAAAAGAGGTAAGAAGAAGGAGACATTAGTAGAGGACCTGCCTTGAAGCTCAATTAGGCTAATAAATTACTAAGAATAGATACTTCAAATACTTGTGGGATAAATTACTATTAAATACATATTATATTCTATTATAGTAATAAAAATAGTTCCCCTTTACTGGGTCCATGCCATTTCCAGGGCATATGTAAATTATCATACATATATTATCTCTTTAGACCCTTGGAACACTTTGAGATAGCATTATCCTTATTTACAGGGGAGCAAACTACATTCAGGGAAATTAAGTAACTTTCCCATGGCCTTTTGACTTGATAAAAGAGGCAATTAAAGAATGCGATGCCATTACTAGAGAGTGACAACATTACAATGACTTTAGAGGAAGACACTCTGTTGTTACACTTAAACTAGATCAGAGGAGAACAAGAGGCTTGGGAAAAGAATCTTCTAATAGCTCAGACATGAAGTGAGTGTTGTAAACTGTACCAGAGAAGGGGTGATCTGAGAAATTGCAAGGCAAAACTTAGCAGAGGCATCGAACTACTAGTCTCAACACAGTTAAAGTTTATAAACTGGTCCACAACCCACCATGCAGAATATGTTTGTTCTAAGAACTTTATAGCCATAATGGCTCAAAGAATAGCTTCAGAAGTCAGCTCACCTGGTCTTCAGTTTTGACTCTTGCCAGTGAAAACTTTGAGATCTTTGGCAAGTTATTGAGCTTCTCTTATCTTTAGTTTTCTTATTGTAAAATAAAGTAGTTGTTACCATTAATAGCTCTCACCCCATGGTACTGCTGTAAAAATTAAATTAGATCTTGCATGTAAAATGCATAAGACAGGCCCAATTAAGAAAATATGTGTTTGATAAATGTCAACTATTATTGGCATACTATAACCTCAAATTCTCTACTCCTTTCTATATTTCAATGCCTGGGAAAACATGCATTCATTCCTCCCTCTGTAAATTTAGTGACTCTCAAAAGTTTTTGTAACTCACAATAAAAAATATTCTTACATCACGATTATGTGTGCCTGCATGTACACGCACACACACATGCATGCAGACACACACGCATTATAAGAAAATATTAATGCCATGAATGTTGATGTTCTATTCTATTCCATTCTCTTCTATTTCTTTCTCTTTTAAAATACTGGTTGTGACTCACTAAATTGATTTTATGACTCACTGATGGGTGTTAATCGACATTTTGAAAAAGACTTCTAAGTTTCTCCTTGGGGAATCAGAACTATTACAGAGTTTTGAATCTGTATCTAATGGATTTGTTTTTACTGTATCACACATAGGCATTATGCTATTGGACAATTATGAGGGGCATTATAAAAATTAGCCATGTAATAAGATAAACATTGGCAATTATGTGGAGAAAAGGGGGACACTGTTGGAGGAATGTAAATCAATACAACCACTATCGATTTTGGTTTGGAAAACAATATTGTGGTCCTCGAAAAATTAAAAATAGAACTATCATATAATCTAGTAATCCCGCTTCTGGGTATACATACAAAGGTAATAAAATCACTATCCTGAAGAGATACTGCACTTCCATATTAATTTCAGCATTATTCACAATAATCAAGATATTAAAACAATCTGTCTGTTGAAGATGAATGGATAAAGAAAATGTGGTGTACACATACACAATGAAATACTATTTTGCCATAAAAAAGAAGGAAATCCTGCCAGTTGTGACAACATGAGTGAACCTGGAGAACATTACACTAAGTGGAATAAGCTGGGCAGTGAAAGACAAACACTGCATGATATCACTTTAACATGTGTTGAACGTTTGTCCCCTCCTATGCTCATGTGAAAGATTGATCCCCAATGTGGCAGTGTCGAAAGGCGAGTCCTTTAAGAGGTGATTGGATCATAAAAACTATGCTCTCATAAATGGTTTAACTCATTCATGGAGTAATGGGTTAATGATTTAATGGGCTATCATGGGTGTGAACTGGTGGCCTTATAAGGAGACCAAGTGAGCATGTTAATAAGCACTCTTCTCTCCTCCTCACCATGGGACTCTGTAGAGTCCCCACCAAGAAGGCCCCCACCAGATGTTCCCCCTGGACCTGGGACTTTCCAGGCTTTAAAAATCATAAGAAATAGATTTCATTTCTTTATAAATTACTCCAATTTCAGGTATTCTGATATCAGTGGCAGAAAACAGACTAATACAAACTTATATGTAGAATCTTAAAAAAAAAAAAAAAAGCAAATTTATAAAAACATAGAGTAGAATGGTGAATGATGATTGCCAGGTGCTGGGGGTGGTGGAAATGGGAAGATGTTGGTCAACAAGTCAAAGGGTACAAACTTTCAGGTATAAAATGACTAAGGTCTGATGATGTAATGTATAGTACAGGACAGTGACTATAGTTAATAATACTGTATTATATACTTCAAATTCACTAAGAGAGTGGGTTTAGAGTTCTTGCAGAAAAGATAAATAAAAGGTAACTATGAGTTGATGGATGTCTTGGATATGTTAATTAACTTGATTGTGGTAATCATTTTGCAATGCACACATGTATCAAATCATCACATTGTGTACTTTAAATATATACAATTTTGTGAATTATATCTCAATAACGTTAAAAAATAAAAAATAATCAGCCTTGTGAAATTTAGAATTGTTAGCATTTTAGGGATTTTTTTTTTGAGGGTGTGGTATAAAATCTCACATAATGCTTCATTTATGAGAGCCCTTGAATGTCTCTCAGGCTGCAGTTGAGGAATAAATAGACTTACCTGTGTTTTTGTTTTTGTTGTTTTTTTAAAAATAGAAAATGTGGACCATTCAAAGCATTGAAATCCAAAACATCTAGCCTTCCTAAGAGAGAATAAGGCCTTGTGGTGGTAATTTTGTATATTGGCCTTACCACTACTGTTATCTTAGTATCTTTTCATAATTTTCTATATTTATCTGTCATGGCTCCAATTCCTTTTCTTGGTATCTAAGGCATTTTATTTAGTTATTTTTTGCTATAATTTTTGAAGAGATGGTATAGTTGCATGATTCTAAATTTAATAGGTTCAAAAGCAAGTCTAATAAAAAGTCTCCCTCTCACTAGGCATGTAGTAGATTCAATTATGTCCCCCCAAAACTCACTGAAGCTTGAATCGTGTCCCCCAAGTTTTATGTATTAGAAACTTGGTCCCCATTGTGACTGTTAAGAGGGTGGGGAACCCTATTATAGTAATTGAAAGGTGGGGACTTGAAGAGGTGATCGGATTGTAGGACCTTGCAGAATGGATGAATAATGGTGGTCAGGGGCATGGTTCTGAGGGCTTTAAAAGAATAGAAGAGTCTGTCTTTCTCTCTCTCTCTTTCTCTCTGCTTCCACCATCTTGCAATGTGAGACCCCTGGATTACTGGTGGACTTTGAACTTTCCAGCTTCAGAAACTATAAGCAATAAATTTCATTTTCCTTATAAATCACCCAGTTTCAAGTATTTTGTTATAAGCAACAGAAACAGGTTAATGCAAGGTAATAAGAAGGAAAGTCTGTCTCTCGCCCCTGTCCTGCAGCCATCCAGGTCTACTCTCTTGAATCAACCAATACAATCAGTTTCTTGTGTATCCTTCCAGAGATATACAACATCTCAGGTTACATAAAAGTAAACTCATATACAAAAAAATTACTTATGATCTACCTATCTAAATAGCTAGCTATTGTCTCTTCCCCTCCCTTTTTCTTTCAAAAGTTTTAATATATGATTCTGTGTTCACTTAATCTATGTTGAAGATTATTCCATGTCACTATATGCCTTCTTCAATATTTTCCATCGCTGAATGATACTCCTCCATGGATGAAAATTATTTTTTAACCAACCCCCTACTGTTGCACATTTAAGTTATTTTTAATATTTATAATTACAAACAATGCCAATTTTGAACAATACCACAATAAATACACTTATCCATACATCATTTAGCTCATGTATAAAGATATTCTTAGGACAGATTCCTAGAAGTGAAATTTATGGCTGAAGGATGTGTGCATTTGTGATTTTGATAAATATTGCCTAATTGCCCTCCGTGGAGGTTAACCAATTTGTGCTGCCAATAGCAACCAAGGATGGTATTAAACATGTTTCTGTAAGCCATCTCAAATTCTCTTTTAAAAATGATGTGTAACAGATATTTGATTAGGTCAGTTCTTAAAACAGAAAATAAATTTGATTTTAGGCACAGTAAGATTTAAAAATTAGTGAAGCTTCCCAGTGATCATGTCTTATGGGAAAAGGAAGATATAAGCCAAAGGGAAGATTTGGGAAATACTAACATGAAATCATAGTTTCAACTTAGAATGGATAAGTTCACTGGAAGGATGGATCGACAGACGGACAGATGAAGACAACAGGTATAGATAAATAGATGATAGATAGACAGACAGAGAGATGATAGGTAGGTAGATAGATAGACAGACAGACAGATATGGTTCAGAGTGGATTCAGCAGAAATTTCCCAGTTAGTAGTGAAGGAAAGCACGTCAGCAAAAGAAATGTAAAAGGAAGTATTAAAATATAACAAAGAGAGGAGAATATATGTACACCAGGTTAAGAAAAGCATCAAGAAGGAGAAAAATCTAATGAAAGGAAAATCTGTAGTGTCCAAGAATACAGAAGGAATGTCTGGGTGTAGCCAGGGTAACAATATTAGTGATGCGTGCAAATGTGCCTCCGTGCAATGAGAAGGACTGGAGGCAGGTCTCAGCGAACCACATGGCTAGGTTTTCTGTGGATGCTGACTGCAAATGCTAAGTTGATGTTCTAGGAATGTGTTACATGATTAAAAATATTAAAAAGATAAAAAAAGGTCTTTTCTGAAATAGAGAGAACTATGCAACCAAACTACATTTTCTACATAATTAGAGTATAATTTTCACAGAACAGAGGAAGGGTATTATACGTAAAGGCAAAGATTTCAAGTGCTTTAGCTTTCATAAATGTGCAATACAATTAACCCAAACTTCCTTAAACATATGATATTAATGCAGCTAAATTGTTTATGGAATGTGCCAGTTTCAAATATGAATAGGTATTAAATAGTATGTAGAATTTATAAATACCAACCTTCAATTAGCACAGTTAGAAAAGCTATTCTTCAGAAGAGGGAATATCTTTCTACTACTTCACATCTAATGTGCAGTATTGACCAATCCACATTAAAATATTTACCAAAATAGAGAAAGATGTGAAAGGAGTTACAATCACTACAGTGCTTTCTTACTAATATTTTAAAATATTTTTTGTATAATTTCAGAGGGAAAAAATGGTGTGGAAGAAGAATAGTTCTAACGGAAATAAGAGATTAATTGTAGAGAAATAAAGAGTAGATAAAGTAACAAGGAGGAAAGAGAATTCTTTGAAATGGGAAGCAGAGGACATGTGATAAATCGCTAAGTAATAAAAGACAGACAAGACCAGCACTTGATGTCTAGAAAACTTATTGTGCAATAAAGACCCTGAAACTGGTCTCAGCCTAGTAGTACCTAATGAAGAACTGCCACTGCTAGAGGCTTCTGCAGTAGCAGAGGGTGCAGGTAAGATAAATGAGAGGTGACATACATAATCAAAGTATCATAGAAAATGGAACACTTGTTAGAGATTGCCTTGTCCAAAGCTCTCATTTTACAGATGGGAAAACTGAAATCCAGAGAAGAAAATGATTTGCTGTTATCATTAGCCTATCTTGTGGGAAAATTGAGGCTAAAAGCCAGGACCGAAGACTCCTAATCCAGAGTAGAGATCCAGTAGCTATCACTGTCCTTAACCTCATGTAATTTTACCACTTTCCCAATGACCTTCCTGAAGCCTCTTCAAATTTGATAACCTCTCAGTCACAAATTTAATGGCTCACATGCCTATGCAACCTAAAGTAAGAACTGGAAAGAACCTGAGGACTCATAGAGGAAGTCCCCCATTTATCACACAGAAAAGAAAACTGAGGCTCAGGAAGTTGCTATTTGTCTATACTCAGCTGGGTGATGGTAAAATTAACAAAATTCTTTCCTCCAGATCGTTATCCAATTGTCCTAACTTATTTCCTGAAGCTGATATACACGGACACACACACACACACACACACACGCACACACACGCACACACACACGCACACACACACATATAACACGCACACATTCATTTTGATATTTAATCATACACCACCTGACATTTTTACTTATTTGTTCTTCTCTATTACCTTATAAACTCCCAGATGGCAGGAACCATATCTTATATAGATTTTCATCTTCTGCTCCTATCAAGATCTCAGGCTTCCTGTCACTATATAAGAGTGTACCTAAAGATCTACAAACAGGTGACTGTCTATCTCAATCCTTACTTGGGCAAAGTTCTAAATGAAAAATTACGTTTCAAATGTCCCTCAAGATACTCAGCTATAGAGTGCTAATGCAATTTCTTCGTTGAGAAGGCTCATTGAGCAATTAGATGCTCACTTTGAAAGTGATTTGATAAGTTGTTTTTATACTAATTCATGATCTCCTTTTCCATCACTCTTTTTCTTTCATTTACTGTCAGTTTAAGCTAGCCCAAGAGAAGCGACTTTTACTATTTGCAGCTTCTCTGTTGTTTAGTCAAATGGTAAGTGGAATCAAGGTTGGCTGCTCTGCACTGCATTTAAGCAGGGATTCTTAGAGGGTGGAAATGTCAGCCTACCTGTTGAGAGCTATTCCAGAGCCAGCTGGAGCTGCCTTAAACACTCTTAATTACCATTTTATGTTTTAAATATCTCAGCCAATGTGGTCTCTTAAAAAAAAAAAAGTTAAATAAATAAGTCCTGGTAAACAAAAAAGGAAACCCAGTAGAATGCAATTTTTCTCCAGACTTCACCTGGTAGATGAAGTATAGGCAAAACTTCCCTTCGTGTTTTCTTTCAAACATCATAGTTAACTGCTCAAATTCACAAATCACCTTTTTCAGTGATTCCTTCTTTTGAGGACTGAATATCACAGTAGTAGCTCAGCCATCAACTAACTGCCAATGGAATTGCCAAGAGAGACATTTATCTGGGTGGGGCACTAATTATTTGGAAATCACCCTGAAATAAAAACCCATACTTCCAGGTGTTGCCAATTACTTTATCAAGGAATTAAGCTTATTTTAGGAGAGTGACAAATGTAATGTCAGGCTGCACACAACTTTCCCATTAGCCTCTAACTTCCAGCTTTTCCACCCGAGTTTTCTTGTCTTCGACCACACCCCTGTAACTCACTCTGTTTTGTTCAGCTTTGGTACCCCTGCAGTCAATGGAGTTACAAACATGGCTGCCAATGGAATGCAATTGACCTAGGAACATTGTCTATTTGCATGATAGAAATGCTCCCATTGGACACAATACAAAAACACCCAAGAAGAGGCTTTAGGCATACTTTGATATTTCTTTAACCTTCAGTTTATGTCAGCGATCTTGATAATATCAGTGTAATCATAATACAGTATCACAGGAATTCAGTTAGAGACTATAAAAATTATGCATATATTTGTATTAGATGACTTTTCACTAGAATTTCCTATTCTTTATTATATGATTAAACAGAATTAATTTAAAGCCAAAGCTTCTTTATATTGCATTTCTAACAAAAAGTCCCTATAATAACAACATCATGGAAACTCCACTTCTTTAGGCTGCTGCCTAGGACCAGTGGGAGGGTTGGAGATGCTAACTGTTATTAAACATATATTGTGCTTTATTCAGGGAAAGACATTTGCTATTCTCATCACACTCCTTAGGAAAACCTGTAAGAAATGAGTTTTAAATGAAATTTATATCAGGCATGATTTTTAAGGAAATGTAATTTTCAGAGGAGGTGGAGGAGGAATTGTTGTTGTTGTGTGTGTATATGTTTCACAAATATACCAAATATCCATCCCAAAGAATATTTCCCTTCAAAGTATGTATTTTGGGAGATCACAGTGTCTTTTCTTGCTCATTTATGGAACTCTTTTTCTTTCTTTATTTTTTTTTTTGTTTTTGAGTGAGTATTTAAATTTATAGTCATGAAATGATGTCCCCCATCCCCCCCCGCCAAATAAATAAGTTTATGGTCAATGAAGAAAAGCAGTTTTATTGAGGCTTTGTCAAGCCTTATTTCGGATGAAAAATAAAACAAATAGCTTAATTTGCCACAGCTGATTATAAATTGTTTTTAACTGTTCTCAAAAATGAACTCCCCTTTTAAAAGACAGATTTACCGCTTTTGATGATATTCAATACAATGGACACTGAGCTTTGATGGCATGACTCAAGAGGCCCATATCAATTGTTTGAGCTATGCAAGTATCATCAAAATATGGATAGCTTCAAAACACGACTACTTCAGAAAGAATAGTACTTGTTAGAATAAACAAATTCTGTTTTGTAAAGAAGAAAAACACCTCAACCATTCTATCTTATATTCTCACTGTGCATACAGGTGCGAAAAAGAACATTATCATTCATTTATTAATTTATTTATTGTCTAGTAAATATTTTTGAGCATGAACTATGTGTGCAGCATTATGGTAAATACCTGACATACAACCGTGATAAAACAAACATAGGACCATTCTCACAGAACTTACAGAGAGCAAATAATTACAACAATGACTGCACAAATATAAACTATTACAAAATTTTGGAGTAAAAATACAGTGTGCTGCAAAAGCAAAATGGAGGGGAACCTAGTTGAAGGGTCAGAGGTGATGCCCTAAAAAGATAAAACCTAAGCTGAGATCCAGCCATGTTATTAACTACCTGGGTACATTATCCCATTTTATTTTCACCTCAGCTTTAAAAACTGTATATTACTACCCCTATTTTTTAAAATAGTTGAATAGTTTATTTTATTTTATTGATTATTCATATTCATGGAGCACAGAGCTGATGGTCAGCACCAGTGCCCAAGATGTGATCATCAGATCAATACTCTCAGCATGCCTACCACCACAAATCACAGTTGTTCCCTGTGTCCTCCATCCAACCTCTCCCAACCCCTCTCTCTCCCCCACCCTCACCAACAACCCTAAATGCTCTCTCTGCAAGTTCAACACACCACTGTGGTCTTTCTTTCCTTCTTTCTCTTAGCTCCCACTTATGAGTGAGGACATGTGATATTTTTCCCACTGTGCGTGGCTTATCTCACTTAACATAATTTTCTCCAAACTCATCCATGTTGCTGCAGATGGCAAAATTTCATTCCTTTTTATAGTTGAGTAGTATTCTGTTGTATATGTATATACCACATTGTCCTTATCCAGTCATCCATCAATGGACATTTAAGTTGGCTCCATAACCTGGCTATCCCCATTTTATAGATGACAAAAATGAGACTTAAGAAGATTATGTAGTTTGTCCAAATCCACACTGCTTACACAAGGCATAATTAATATTTCAATGCATGTCTATCAGATTCTTAAACCTGTGCTTTGTCTACCACACCACATTGACTCCACCAATGCCTAGATTCTGGAAAATCATGTCGCACTTATTTGCCAAACCTTTAGGGCTCCTAAGTTTGTTAAATATTACTCAGTTTACATTACCTGATAAAGACTATTTGTGCAGAGGGAATTTTGAAGACAATTCAATACCAATCAACATTATTTTGGATGAATACAAATTGGTAAATTGATCCATATCTTTTTTTTTTCCTTACAGAAATCAGTTTCCATAAAAAATATAGATTCTTTAGGCGTAATAAGCAACAATCAGGGACAGCGTAGATTCTGTCAATCAAACAGATTTTGAACAGATACTCTGGCCAATATTGCTTCATCCCTCCCATTCAGAGACTGCTATTGAAGAAAGAACTTTTTAAGCTAGCCGTAGCAACGCCATTTTGCAAGGCACAAAACATTACCCTGGTTAAAAGTCCCTAGCATAGGAAAAGTACAGCCTGAGGTTGAGACCAGATAACGAACAGGATATCTGTGGTTATGCACCTGGGCCCCGGCCCGAGGCAAAGGGCGGATAGTTCCCAGAAATAGACAAGTCAGTTAAAGTTTCAAGAGTGCCCCTCAGCTGTTTCAAGGACTCCCAACAGTTTCCAGGGTGCCCCTCAGCTGTTTCAAGGACTCCCAACAGTTTCCAGGGTGCCCCTCAGCTGTTTCAAGGACTCCCAACAGTTTCCAGGGTGCCCCTCAGCTGTTTCAAGGACTCCCACATAACCGAAGCTCACCCGCGCTTATTTGAACTGACCAATTAAACTCGCTTCTCGCTTCTGTACCCGCGCTTTTTGCTATAAAAAGGACCCAGGAGCTCCACTCGGCGCGCCAGTCTTCCAAAAGACTGTGTCGCCCGGGTACCCGTGTGTTCAAATAAACCTCTTGCTGTTTGCATCCGTCTTCGTGGTCTCGCTGTTCCTTGGGAGGGTCTCCCTGAACTGACTGACTACCGACTTTGGGAGTCTTTCATTTGGGGGCTCGTCCGGGATCGGAGACCCCCACCCAGGGACCACCGACCCACCAACGGGAGGTAAGCTGGCCAGCAGTCGTTCTGTGTCTCGTTTCTGTGTCTCGTTTCTGTGTCTAATCCTGTGACTCTGACTGTCTTTCTGAGTGCGCGCATTTTGGTTTCAGTTTGTTCCGGGTTAGTCGCTCTGGGAGCGAAGTGCGGGTAGCGAACAGACGTGTTCGGGGGCTCGCCACCCGGCAATCCTGGGAGACGTCCCAGGATCAGGGGAGGACCAGGGACGCCTGGTGGACCCCTTGGCAGAGGATTATTGTGTTTTGGTCTCACCGCGTCTCGGGAGGCGCGCTCTGCCATCGGACTCTTTTTTCTATTTCTACGGCACTCGGTCTCGTCGCCGTTTCTGGTTTCTTTTTGTCTTAGTTGTGATAGGTCTTTGCGTCGTCGTTCCCCTATTGGAAATTTTCGAGATGGGGCAAGGTGCCCTTACGCCTCTCTCCCTTACTCTAGATCATTGGAAAGATGTCAAAGCCAGGGCTCACAATCTGTCCATGGAGATCAAAAAAGGAAAATGGCAGACTTTCTGTTCGTCTGAGTGGCCCACATTCGGCGTAGGTTGGCCGCCAGAGGGAACCTTTGACCTTTCTGTCATTTTTGCAGTTAAAAAGATTGTTTTCCAGGAGATCGGAGGACACCCGGACCAGGTTGCATATGTCGTGGTATGGCAAGACCTCGCCCAGAATCCCCCTCCCTGGGTGCCACCCTCCAGCAAAGTCGCTGTTGTTTCGGGATCAGAAAATACTCAAAGGCCACCTACAAGGAAGCCTTCCGCCCCTCCCCAACCCCCCGTCCTCCCGACACCAGATGACCTATTTTCCCTCTCTGAACCCCCACCTTACCCGGCGGCTCCGCTGCCCCCTCTGGCCCCTCAACCAAACAGATCGGCACCAGGACGAGCACCCAGTGACCCCAACCCTGAGGGACCGGCTGCGGGGACTAGGAGCCGCCAACCTCGCAGTCCGAGAGGCGACTCGGGTCCTGACTCCACCGTAGCTTTGCCCCTCCGAGCCATAGGGCCCCCAGCCGAGCCAAATGGCTTGGTCCCTTTGCAGTATTGGCCTTTTTCCTCAGCAGATCTTTACAATTGGAAGTCTAACCATCCTTCTTTTTCTGAAAAACCAGCAGGACTCACGGGACTTCTTGAGTCCCTTATGTTCTCTCACCAGCCCACTTGGGACGATTGCCAACAGCTACTCCAGATCCTCTTCACCACTGAAGAGCGAGAAAGGATTCTTCTGGAGGCCCGCAAGAACGTTCTCGGGGATAACGGGGCCCCTACACAACTCGAGAACCTCATTAATGAGGCTTTCCCCCTCAATCGACCTCAATGGGATTACAACACGGCCGAAGGTAGGGAGCGTCTTCTGGTCTACCGCCGGACTCTAGTGGCAGGTCTCAAAGGGGCAGCCCGGCGCCCCACCAATTTGGCCAAGGTAAGAGAGGTCTTGCAGGGACCGGCAGAACCCCCTTCGGTTTTCTTAGAACGCCTAATGGAGGCCTATAGAAGGTACACTCCGTTTGAACCCTCTTCTGAGGGGCAGCAGGCTGCGGTCACAATGGCCTTCATCGGCCAGTCAGCCCCAGACATTAAAAAAAGGTTACAAAGACTAGAGGGGCTCCAAGACCTTTCCTTACAAGACTTAGTAAAGGAGGCAGAAAAGGTGTACCACAAGAGAGAAACAGAAGAAGAAAGACAGGAAAGAGAAAAAAAAGAGACAGAAGAGAGAGAGAGGCGGCGTGATAAACGCCAAAAAAAAAAAAAAACTTGACTAGGATTTTGGCCGCAGTGGTAGGTGAAAGAGGGTCTAGAGATAGGCAGACAGGGAACCTGAGCAACCGGGCAAAGAAAACACCTAGGGATGGAAGACCCCCTCTAGACAAAGACCAATGCGCGTACTGTAAAGAGAAGGGTCACTGGGCAAGAGAATGTCCCCGGAAAAAGAATATCAGAGAAGCCAAGGTTCTATCCCTAGATGACTAGGGGAGTCGGGGTTCGGACCCCCTCCCCGAACCTAGGGTAACACTGACTGTGGAGGGGACCCCCATCGAGTTTCTGGTCGATACCGGGGCTGAACATTCGGTACTGACCCAACCCATGGGGAAGGTAGGGTCCAGGCGGACAGTCGTAGTAGGAGCGACCGGCAGCAAAGTCTACCCCTGGACCACACAGAGACTTTTAAGGGTCGGACATAAGCAAGTGACCCATTCCTTTTTGGTCATACCTGAGTGCCCTACTCCTCTGTTGGGCCGGGACATCCTGACCAAACTAAAAGCTCAAATCCAGTTTTCTACAGAGGGCCCACAAGTAACATGGGGAGATCACTCTACCATGTGCCTGGTCCTAAACCTAGAAGAAGAATACCGGCTACATGAAAAGCCAGTTCCCTCCTCTATCGACCCGTCCTGGCTCCAGCTTTTTCCCACTGTATGGGCAGAAAGGGCAGGCATGGGGCTAGCCAATCAAGTCCCACCAGTGGTAGTAGAGCTGAAATCGGGTGCCTCACCGGTGGCCGTCCGACAGTATCCAATGACTAAAGAAGCCCGGGAAGGCATCAGACCCCACATCCAAAGGTTCTTAGACCTAGGGGTCTTAGTGCCCTGCCAATCGCCCTGGAACACCCCTCTGCTACCAGTAAAAAAGCCAGGGACCAATGACTATCGGCCAGTCCAAGACTTGAGAGAAATTAACAAAAGGGTGCAAGACATTCATCCCACGGTCCCAAATCCATACAGCCTCCTGAGTTCCCTTCCGCCTAGTCACACTTGGTACTCAGTCCTGGATCTCAAGGATGCCTTTTTTTTGCCTCAGACTACACCCCAACAGCCAGCCACTGTTCGCGTTCGAGTGGAGAGACCCAGAAAAAGGTAACACAGGTCAGCTGACCTGGACACGGCTGCCACAGGGGTTCAAAAATTCTCCCACTCTCTTCGACGAGGCCCTCCACCGAGATTTAGCTCCTTTTAGGGCTCTCAACCCCCAGGTCATATTACTCCAATATGTGGACGACCTCCTAGTGGCAGCTCCCACATATGAAGGCTGCAAAAGAGGGACACAAAAGCTCTTGCAGGAACTGAGTAAGTTGGGGTACCGGGTATCAGCTAAAAAGGCCCAGTTATGCCAGAAAGAGGTCACCTATTTGGGGTACCTGCTCAAAGGGGGAAAAAGATGGCTGACCCCGGCCCGGAAAGCTACAGTTATGAAGATCCCTACTCCCACAACCCCCAGGCAGGTCCGCGAATTTCTGGGTACTGCCGGATTCTGCAGGCTCTGGATTCCTGGGTTTGCTTCCCTGGCTGCACCCTTGTACCCCCTGACAAGGGAAAACATTCCTTTTACCTGGACTGAGGAGCATCAAAAGGCTTTTGACCACATAAAAAAAAGCCTTGCTGTCTGCCCCCGCCTTGGCTCTCCCAGACCTCACCAAATCATTTACTCTGTACGTAGATGAAAGAGCCGGTGTAGCCCGAGGAGTGCTTACTCAGACCCTAGGACCATGGCGACGGCCAGTAGCTTATCTATCAAAAAAACTGGATCCAGTGGCCAGTGGGTGGCCAACCTGCCTAAAAGCGGTTGCTGCAGTGGCACTCCTCCTCAAAGACGCTGATAAGTTAACCTTGGGGCAAAATGTGACTGTGATTGCTTCCCACAGCCTCGAAAGTATCGTGCGGCAGCCCCCCAATCGGTGGATGACCAATGCCAGAATGACTCATTACCAGAGTTTGCTGCTAAACGAAAGAATATCTTTCGCGCCCCCTGCTGTCCTGAACCCAGCTACCCTACTACCAGTCGAGTCAGAATCCACCCCAGTACACCAATGCTCAGAAATCCTTGCTGAAGAAGCTGGGACTCGACGGGACCTGAAGGACCAGCCATTGCCCGGAGTGCCTGCCTGGTATACAGACGGTAGCAGCTTCATTGCGGAAGGTAAGAAGAAAGCAGGGGCCGCCATCGTAGATGGCAAACGGACGGTATGGGCAAGCAGCCTGCCAGAAGGGACATCAGCCCAGAAGGCCGAGCTAATAGCCTTGACGCAGGCATTACGCCTAGCCGAAGGAAAAAACATCAACATCTACACGGACAGCAGGTATGCTTTTGCCACTGCTCACATTCATGGGGCAATATATAAACAGAGGGGACTGCTCACTTCTGCTGGAAAAGACATTAAAAATAAACAAGAAATTCTGGCTCTGCTAGAGGCCATTCACCTCCCTAAGCAGGTCGCCATTATCCACTGCCCAGGCCACCAGAGAGGAAATAACCCTGTGGCGGCCGGGAACCGGAGGGCCGACGAGGCTGCAAAACAAGCCGCCCTGTCGGTCAAGGTGCTAACAAAAACTACAAAGCTTCAAGAGCCAATCGAGCCTGCTCAAGCTAGGACCAAGCCAAGAGAGCTCACTCCTGACCAGGGAAAAGAATTCATTCAGCGGTTACATCAGCTAACACACTTAGGACCAGAAAAGCTCCTTCAACTGGCAAGCCGCACCAGCCTCTCCATCCCGAACCTCCGGTCCACTGTTCAAGAAGTCGCCAATCGGTGTCCAGCTTGCGCCATGACTAATGCGGCTACCACCTACCGAGAGACCGGAAAAAGACAACGGGGAGATCGACCCGGCGTATACTGGGAAGTAGACTTTACAGAGGTAAAGCCTGGCCGGTATAGAAACAAGTATCTGCTAGTATTTGTAGATACTTTCTCTGGATGGGTAGAAGCTTTTCCTACCAAAACGGAAACGGCCCTGACTGTATGTAAAAAGATACTAGAAGAAATCCTGCCCCGTTTCGGGATCCCTAAGGTGATCGGGTCAGATAATGGCCCAGCCTTTGTTGCTCAGGTAAGCCAGGGACTAGCCACACAACTGGGGATAAATTGGAAATTACATTGTGCGTATAGGCCCCAGAGCTCAGGTCAAGTAGAGAGAATGAATAGAACCATCAAAGAGACCTTAACTAAATTGGCCTTAGAGACCGGTGGAAAAGACTGGGTGGCCCTCCTTCCCTTAGCGCTGTTCAGAGCCAGGAATACCCCTGGCCAGTACGGTCTAACTCCCTATGAAATCCTCTACGGGGGACCCCCCCCCATACTTGAGTTGGGAGAAACACTGGGTCCCGATGATAATTTTCTCCCTGTCTTATTTACCCATTTAAAGGCTCTAGAAGTTGTGAAGACCCAGATTTGGGACCAGATCAAAGAGGCATATCAGCCCGGTACCATAGCTGTCCCCCACCCGTTCCAGGTCGGAGACCGAGTGCTGGTCAGACGCCATCGACCCAGCAACCTTGAGCCTCGGTGGAAAGGCCCGTATCTGGTATTGCTGACCACCCCGACCGCAGTAAAAGTTGATGGCATCGCTGCCTGGGTCCATGCTTCCCATCTCAAGCCTGCACCACCCCCGGCACCAAACGAGACCTGGGAGCTGGAAAGGACTGATCATCCTCTTAAGCTGCGTATTCGGCGGCGGAAAAATGAGTCCACCGGGTAAGAACCCTCACCGGCCTGTGACCCTCACCTGGAAGGTACTGTCCCAAACTGGAGACGTTGTCTGGGTCAAACAGGCTGCCCAGCCTCCTTGGACTTGGTGGCCCGATCTTAAACCTGATGTATGTGCCCTGGCGGCGGGTATTGAAACCTGGGATATCCCGGGATCCAGTGTATCGGCCTCCAAGGCCCAGATCAGACCCCCTGACTCAGACTATACAAAAGCTTATAATCAGATCACCTGGGGGGTCCCAGGGTGCAGCTATCCCCGAGCTAGAAACAGGCTTGCCGCTTCCCCCTTCTACGTGTGCCCCCGGGATGGCCGGACCCTTTCAGAAGCTAGAAGGTGCGGAGGGCTGGAATCCCTATATTGCAAAGAATGGGGTTGTGAAACCACGGGGACAGTCTACTGGGGACCTAGTTCCTCATGGGACCTCATAACTGTAGAACGTAACGATAGCAGTAAAAACTGTGACAACACCGGCTGGTGTAACCCCCTTAAAATAAAATTCACAGAGAAAGGAAAAAATTCCAGAGATTGGGCACAAGGAAGAACCTGGGGACTAAGGTTCTATTTGACGGGAAACGATCCAGGTGTACTGTTCACCATTCGCCTAGATATCACCAATATGCCAACTGTGGCAGTGGGCCCCGACCCCGTCCTTGCAGAACAGGGACCTCCTAGCAACAAGCTGTTCCCAATGACTAGCAGGCAACCCCCCGCGGCACAAAGGAGCACTGCTACACAGAGCCTCCTATCACCAGGCACTCTACCCCCCACCACGGGTGACAGGCTCTTTGGTCTTGTACAGGGGGCCTTCCTAGCTCTAAATGCCACCAACCCGAACGCCACAGAGCATTGCTGGCTCTGTCTGGCCATAAGCCCCCCCTACTATGAAGGAATAGCCTTTTTGGGAGAGGCCAATTATACCAGCGCCGAGAGTTGCCGTTGGGGGACCCAGGGAAAGCTTACTCTCACAGAGGTCACAGGACAAGGGTTATGTATAGGAACAATACCTTCTACCCATCAACATCTTTGCAACCAGACCCTATCCATCAATTCCTCCGGGGACCATCAGTACCTTCTCCCCTCCAACCATAGCTGGTGGGCTTGCAGCACCGGTCTCACCCCTTGCGTTTCCCTCTCAGTTTTTAATCAGTCTAAGGATTTCTGTGTCCAGGTTCAGCTGATTCCTCGCATCTATTACCATCCTGAAGAAACTTTGTTGCAGGCCTATGACAACCCTCATCCCAGGTTTAAGAGAGAACCTCTCACACTTACCCTAGCTGTCCTACTGGGAATTGTGGCAGGTATAGGTACCGGCTCGGCTGCTCTGATTAAAGGACCTATAGACCTCCAGCGGGGCCTAACCGAGCTCCAGACTGCCATGGACACTGACCTCCGGGCCCTCCAGGATTCAGTCAGCAAGTTAGAGGACTCATTGACTTCTCTATCTGAGGTAGTACTCCAAAATAGGCGAGGCCTTGACTTACTGTTTTTAAGAGAGGGAGGCCTCTGCGCGGCCCTCAGAGAGGAGTGCTGTTTTTATGTAGACCATTCAGGTGTGATACGAGACACCATGGCCAAACTCAAACAAAGACTAGATAAAAGACAGTTAGAGCGCCAAAAAGATCAAAACTGGTTTGAAGGTTGGTTCAATAGCTCCCCTTGGTTCACTACCCTACTATCAACCATCGCCGGGCCCCTAGTACTCCTTCTTCTGTTGCTCATTCTGGGGCCCTGTGTCATCAACAGGTTAGTCCAATTCATCAATGATAAGATGAGTACAATTAAGGTCCTGGTTCTTAGACAAAAATATCAGACTATAGATAATGAAAATAACTTTTAACTCCGCTCTAAGATTAGAGCTATCCACAAAAGAAATGGGGGAATGAAGAAAGAACTTTTTAAGCTAGCCGTAGCAACGCCATTTTGCAAGGCACAAAACATTACCCTGGTTAAAAGTCCCTAGCATAGGAAAAGTACAGCCTGAGGTTGAGACCAGATAACGAACAGGATATCTGTGGTTATGCACCTGGGCCCCGGCCCGAGGCAAAGGGCGGATAGTTCCCAGAAATAGACAAGTCAGTTAAAGTTTCAAGAGTGCCCCTCAGCTGTTTCAAGGACTCCCAACAGTTTCCAGGGTGCCCCTCAGCTGTTTCAAGGACTCCCAACAGTTTCCAGGGTGCCCCTCAGCTGTTTCAAGGACTCCCAACAGTTTCCAGGGTGCCCCTCAGCTGTTTCAAGGACTCCCACATAACCGAAGCTCACCCGCGCTTATTTGAACTGACCAATTAAACTCGCTTCTCGCTTCTGTACCCGCGCTTTTTGCTATAAAAAGGACCCAGGAGCTCCACTCGGCGCGCCAGTCTTCCAAAAGACTGTGTCGCCCGGGTACCCGTGTGTTCAAATAAACCTCTTGCTGTTTGCATCCGTCTTCGTGGTCTCGCTGTTCCTTGGGAGGGTCTCCCTGAACTGACTGACTACCGACTTTGGGAGTCTTTCACTATCATCATTTGGCCCAGAAAAATCTGGCACTCTTTATCTGGTAAATTTGTGTTCTAACAATCCAGGGAGTTTCAGTAAAACATATATACACTTAGCACAGTCACTTCAATTTTACAAATATTTATTGGGCACCTGCTATATTAGCAAAGCATTGTGCTAAGCTGAGTCCTTTCCTCCAGGAATGAACCTACCTACCATCTAGTGGGATGGTACGAGAACAACTTGATAATTAAAAAAAATAACTGAAGGTGGAGGAGTGATTTAAGTGCCATCAGAACCAAATGCCAGAAGAATTGAATGAAGTAACATCTGGTTTATGAAAGAAGGGGCATTTATGAAAGGTGGGGCATCCACCCAGGGAGGGTGGGTTGGGAGAAGGAAGAGACACCATAAAAGGATAATAGCATGTACAAACAATTGGCTATGGAGAAATTTTTGGCCCACTTGGACAAAGAGCAGTTGCACCTGACTGAAATATATGGTATATGAGAAAAAGAAGTTTGAAATAAGGCTTAGAAGGTAAGTTGTGGGGATGGGATTAGAAACAGTGTGAAGTTGCTATCTCAAGGTAGCTGGGAGCCTTAAGGATTTTGAGGAAGAGATTAGTACAGTTAGACAGGCGCTTTAAGAAGATAAATGAAGTGAAACTATGTAGAATTACTTGGATTGGAGGGAGAAGAAACAGCAAGTAAAGACTGGAGATTATAAAATAGCAACAATGTGAATGAAAGGACTATGACAATAAGAGGTTTATGAATCTAGACAATGTATGGCTGTTTCTATATAGTTTAATGGTCTGTACCATTATTACACTATAGTGCTAACTACAAAACATTTGCATTTACTTTTATTTATTAAGAAGAAAGAACAAATGATTGAAAATGGCTTGTGCCAATTGTCAGTGAGAAACCAGAAATTTTTATACACTGATTGTGATGGTACATATTGTTAAAACCATATTAAAAACTGTTTAACATTAATAAAGCTGAAGGTACCACACCTTATGGCCCAACAATGCCACTTCTTGGTATGTCCCAAATAAATGCATATGTAAAATGAAAATACATGTATAAGAATGTTTATAGCATTTATAATAGTCCCAATGCTGTGTTGCTTCCATACAACAAAATTGTCCATAAGTAGAGGAATGAATAAATAAGTCGTGGTATAGTCCACAGGGGAATAACAAACAGCAATGAAAATGAATGAACTGCTACTATCCACAATGATGCAGATGAATCTCATAAATATAATACTGAGCAAAGGAAAATAGACACAAAAAAGACACAATATGATTCCATATATACAAAGTTCAAAAACAGGTCAAACTAATTTATTGTATAAGAAGTCAGAGTAGATAATGAATCAGTAATAATTGTGAGGGGCAAAAGAGTGCTCCTTAAGTTCTAGTCAAGTACTTTTTCTTGGTCTAAGTGGTGATTACATGGGTATGCTCTTTTTGTAAAAATTCACCAAGGTGTCTACTCATGATTTGTACATGTGGGGAAGATAGGATAATTTAGTCAGGCTCCATTGGCTTAGGTCTGGTTTGGGGGTTGTGCAGCACATTTCTCTGTAAATAAGTTTGTGGGGGTGGAGTTAGTGTGCATGTGCACCAATGTATCTTTCGTTTTTTTGGGGGGGGACCGGTAAGTGATCGCAACCCTCAGCACAGTGTTGTCTGCACCATGCTCAGCCAGTGAGAACACCAGCCATCCCTATATAGGATCCAAACCGGTGGCCTCAGGCGCTACTAGTGCCTCACTCTCCTGAGTGAGCCACAGGGCCGGCCCACAGATGTATCTTTTTAGTTTGCTGCTATTGTGTGTTCTGCAGTTTGTGAAGCAGGCTGGCCGACAGAGCTTGCATCTAACAATAGAGCATGTTTACTCTGCTGGCAGCTGCTCAGTTTCAGTTTCTCTTTGGACTTTGCCAGTAGCAGTTGAGTTTCAGAGTTTCTCTGTGGACTGCTTAGCTCATAGTGTTGTATGTGCGGAATAAAGACTATTCCTTCTTCAGCCAAAGCTCCAAGAACATTTTTGTCCAGTTACCTAGCTCGTAGACCTGCATGTGAAGGGTTTGTGAATGGGCTCGAGGGGTCTGTGAGCACCAGAGACCCAGCCCTAGATCTACAGTACATTACCCTGTAAGTGTGCAGTACGTTAATAAAAAGTTTAAGTTTCAAACATTAATTGGGAAATAGAACTGTGATAGAAAGGTAAAGACATTGCAGACATGAACTGGAAGTGAAGCCATCAAGATGTTTAGTCATTTTAAGATTCCATACTTTGTTGAAAACAGCACAGTGAGGTCAAACACCTGGCACTTCAGCCTTACAAGAATTAGAAATCACCCTGAAAGATGAATAGTACAGATAAGAAATGTAGAATTACATTCTACCCTTGCACACACCCCTTTACTTAAGGGGTAAATTTGTAACATAGCATGCATACCCTACATTGGATTAGCTTTCCTGACTATCTTGGCAATTATTTGTTTATGTGTGTGTTTCTCTACTATGTGTGGTGTGGTGAGGGGAGGGTTGGGCTCCCAAAAAAGGACCAGGAAACTGATGGATTGATGGTAAACATTCTAAACATTTGCTTTGTAAACTATGTGCTGTCATGTTACAGCATCATCATTTTTATTTCAGATAAATGTAATGGTCATTAACGTGTGTATGCTCATTAGTAAAACAAACTGCATATTCCTTGCTTAATGGTTGATTATTCAAAGCTATAAGCCCTAACTAAAGTACAGTTGGCCTTGTTTTATATGTCAATTATAAGTGTAGTAAAAAGATAATGATCAATGGGTACTTTAGTAAATAAAGACGAAAGAAATCAAATTTAAAATTTTAATAAAACTTGACAGGCATATGAGCAGTTTGAATCACAATGGAAATATATAATCTTGGAGATTTAAATTAATATATTGAGTCTTTTTTTTTTCTTTTGCCCCAGCTCTGATTTGTCATTTCCAGGCTATTTGGAATCAATGCTAATAAACTGTTACACCTGAGTTTGGTTTTTGGTGGACAGGAGTTGAGGAATGAGTCTTAATAGCTGCCATTTCAGTACATCAGTATCAGAATATTCAGCAGAAACTAAAGACTTAGAATCATAAAAAGGAATTAAGCACCCTCTTTTTACAATGGATACCTTCTTCAAAGGCACTGAGGGTACAAACTTGCAGTGAGTTTTCACTCCAAGGAGCAATGACCTACCTACGTTGTGGATAGAAGGTGCCTTTCTTGTGGGTTGGCTGCTAACTTATTTTCCCTATATTGAATCCACTTTCACTATTTAAATGCAAAAATCTGTTAATACAACAGGCTTGACATCGAGGGTATGATTAAAGTGCTATGGCACTAATCTATCTTTTCTGGAACGGAAAGGCAATTTCTGCTGAATCAGAAAGGTCTCTCACTACATATAACTAGCCAGCTCATGACGTTTTCAATTCAAGACAATGTTAATTCAGTGCAGACAGCTACACTAATAGAGGGGAGTAATGGCATAGGCAAATCCAAATTGATAGAACATACTGATACACTTAGAATTTTGGTGTATTTTGATGATGTGCTAACTTATCTACACACACACACACACACACACACACACACACACACACACACACACACACACACACACACACACACACACACACACACACACACACACACACACACAACCATGGGGAAAGGACCTAACTTATAAAAGCTGAAACAAAGAGGATCCTTTCCGCAATCAAATTCTTGCCAATGTTTGAATCCCTGCTGTATAGCTCTTCTATCTGATGCAGAAAACCTACCCAAGTTGTGCTAGCCTTCCTCATTTTCACCTTTCCAATTCTAGGGGAATTAATTGATTACTTTGTTTTAAAAGGCTGCCTGCAGGGCTGTAGACAACCTGGGTAAATGAAAATGAGCATGAGAGTAAATTATGTCTGTACATGATATTATATCTTACTTAATTATGTTAATAGAGACTCTAAAATAATTATGAGATCACTGTTCCTATTTATGCCATTCTATTTGTATAAAACTCACTTTCCTCTTTTAGGGCTGCATGGTATCTGAGCACTCTGAACTCTAATTTTTTTTCTGGGTTCTTCTTTTTGACTGTTTCATTGGCCTGGTGGTAGGCAACAGAAAATACGTAAAGTAAAGGGGGTACTGGTGAAGGAAATATTTATTTGAATGTCAGGACTTTTTTTTTTTTTTTTTGTAATATCAGATGTCTGTATTAGTTCTGTTGTGATTATTACTGAAGTTCAAAAGATGGGAATAACTTTTTTCCCTGGCCCTTTTGCTGAAATTACATAAAGGGGGAAATAATTATATAGAAGAAGATGGCCCTAAACAGTTAAATCTGAATTTTTCTATTTTCCATTTCAGTCTGCAAATGTTTTTCTACCACATCTTTAAAATCATGCTGAAATTAATTTGACCTCTTTCTAAACTCCAGCTATTAACTTAAAATGTGGTATCCTGTGCCCTTAAAGCTTTAAACTTTAGCAAGAGGGAGAGATATGGGGAGAGAGGGAAATTGTATTTATTAGTTGAGAGTGTGCTGTGTTCCAGACACTACATCAGGTACTTTCTATGTCTGGTTCATTTAATTCTCAAAATAATTTTATAGGAAAAGAATACTTTTTGCTGAAACTCAGAAAAGTTAAATAATGTGCCCAATTTTATATTGTTAATAGGTAGCGAAGTTAGAATTGTAACCTGGCTGTGTGATCACAAGCCCATGGATGTGCATAACTGTAAATTATTGTTTAATTTTTTATTTGTGCTGCCTTTTATGCTGTCATGAAAATAATAAAATTTACCTTCAGATAAGATCAATATTTTATTTTAAAATCTTGGAAAACACAATTATCTCAGCAGGATACTAATAGCAGAATGTAGCATAATTTCCAATACAAACTACCCCAAATAAGTGGCTTTATCTCTGAGTTGATACAATGTCTTTGTCCTAGTCCATTTTGTGCTTCTATAAACAGCTTTGAGCCTATGAAATTAAACAATCTTCTTCCAAAATACTATTGTGGGATAGGCATAAGATAGATATTCCCACTCTAAAAGGAGAAACAGAAAAGAAGAAAGGAGTAATAGGTCCCAAGTAAGTCCAAAAGCCAATAGAGTGAGCAAGATTAAATCTTGACTCTAGAATAATCTTTGACTCCATATTCCACCTTCTGGACACACTGAGAAAGGGGTTGGGCTCCCAAGGTCTTGGGAAGCCCTGTCCTTGTGGCTTTTCTGGGCTCATCCACAGAGCAGCTGTCATAGTTCAGGGAGCAGATGCTTGAGGTAGTTTTAGGGCAGTGAATGCTGAGGTTCCGATGACATGCTAGGCCTCTCTATTGACATATTTCCTTTCCCTGGGCCTTGGTACTCTTAGTCTGTGATGAGAGAGGCAGCACTGGTAATCTCCAAAGTGCCTTCTTGGTTATTCTCCCATTGTCATGATGAATAGCCTCTGGCTTCTTTCTGTTAATACAAAACTCCTTATCAAATGCTCACTTGAACATACCCTAAGTTTTTTCTCCTAAAAATTATTTTATTCTCTCCAACACAGCCAGACTGAGAATCCTTCAAATCCCTAAGTTCTGTTTCCCTTTTGATTATAAATTCCATTTTTAAATCCTTTCTTTCTTTTTGCATTTTACTATATGCAGTTAAAAGAAGCTACGTGTTATCCTAAATGCTTTGCTGCTAATAAATATCTTCTGCCAGATATCCAAGTTCATCACCCTTAAGTTCTGCCTTCCATAAAGCCTTCAGGCATGGACACAGTTCTTCCAAGTTCTTTGCAACTTTATAACAAGGATGGCTTTTACTCCTGTTTCCAATAAAACATTACTCATTTCTTTCTGAGATCTCATCAGAATTGCTTTTACCATCCATATTTCTACTGACATTCTTATCTTGACCACCTAAGTAATCTCTAAGAAGTTTCAGACTTTCCCTACAGCTCTTCTCTTCTTATGAGCCCTCATCAGAATTGCTATTAACAATTCTACTGTGTTCATGGTGACACACACTTTTTTTAGATACTCCTCCAAACTCTTCCAGCCTCTGCCCATTGTCCAGTTCCAAAGCTGCTTCCACATTTTCAGGTATTTGTTATAGCAACAGTCCCAGTTCTTGGTACCAATTTTCTGTCATAGTCTGTTTTGTGTTGCTGTAATAGAACACCTGAGGCTGGGTAACTTATAAAGAAAAAAAATTATTCCTCAAATTTCTAAAGGCTGAGAAATCCAAGATCATGGTGCCAGTATCTTGTGAGGGTCCTCATGCTGTATCATCCCATGACAGAAGGTGAGAGGGTGAGAGAGAAAGAGGAAGCCAAACTCATATAAGGAACTTTATAAGGAACTCACTCCCACAATAACATTAATTCGTTCATGAGGGCAGAGGTCTCATGGCCTAATTGCCTTTCATTAGGCCCTATCTCCTGACACTGTTGCAGTTGGGATTAAGTTTTTAACACATGCTTTTTGATTGACACATTCAAACCATAGAAGTTTCTAAGACTGTGTACAGAAGAGAAAAAGTTACAATTTGATCATACAAAAATCAGTAAAAGTGTTAGTCCTGGGACAGAAGATCAATTGTATGCATTTGTGAGTTCTATTTGTCCATGACTCCAGGAATTCTACTGCAATTTCATTCTACTTTCAGTGCTTCCCTTCTCTCTGCTCTGAAGGAGTCCATGTGAAACTAGACTGTCTAAAGTTGATGTGGAACTGACTCTAGCCTAGAGAGTTCAAACTTTTAGTTGAACTAAGAACCTAGAAGGGCAGATGATGATGATTATTATTTCTTTTTTATCTAAACCACTTATGACTTCTAAATTAGAATGGCAAGATTTCAGATATACTATTTTCTGCTTATAGTCAAGTCAGTTAATACTGTAATTTACAGAGTTAATGGTACCATTTGTCCCTTCTGATCTCATCCTACTTGCAAAGACAGAAGTTTAAAAGGGGTTGCATAAACTCTGTTTCGACTGGGGGGAAAAGGGTTGTGATTATAAATAATGTACTTTGCAAAATAAATAATGCACTTTGGAGAATAAATAATGCACTTTGCAGAATATAAATCAGCATCCTTAGATATTGAATCTGAAGACATTTTGGCAACCTTGATGGGGTTACCATTAATATGTGACTCTAAAGAGCATGACTTAATGCTATATTTTATATCACATTGTACATAATTGCAGAAGTGAGTTTTCACATTGCTAAAGTAGTATCAAAATATAATCTGCTCACTGATTATTGGGATACATGCACAAATAGAATTGCTAGCAAACTGCATATAATTTTAATCAAAACAATTTCGACAAGGAAAGTTTTCACCTTTGAGCTGCCAAAATCTAACATTACCCTAATCATCATCTATCCTTTGTAGTTTTCTTCTCTTTTAAAATCGGCCTTTGTTTGCCAGTCTAATCACCGAAATCACAAATTGCAATTTCAAGAAGACACACAGAGATAATATAAACTTTGACCCCGAGCATTTCTTCTTGTAGAACTCCAAAAAGCATTTTCAAGTCTTACAAATTCTCTTTGCCAGCAATGATTAGAAGCCCAGTGGCTGACACAGTAATTGCTCCATAATCATATCTGCAATACCCGACCTGGTTTATGCATACAATCTATATTCTAATAGCAGTCAACAGGTCACAAGTTAATAAAAATACCATTAACGTCCCCCTGTGACTAAGGAAGAGAGATATTCATCTTACTAGGCTGTGGTGGGCCAATATAATTTCCTTGGCTGTTAGTGTAATTAACTGTGCTGGCCTGTGGAGTTCCCCGGAGGACAGTGCTGGCACAGGATGACCTTGAAGTATGCTCTTGGTGATACCATGCCCTCTGGTACTGGGAAGGGTTTGGGTCAGCTCTGAGTCAGATTCCCAGGATGATACCTGCTTATGCTTAAGTATTTGCATAGTTTCTATTTTCCCAGGTTCAGGTGCATATAAACAGAGCAACTGGCTATAGTTGTAAAGGTAACTGTTTTTCTTTGAGATCTCCAGCCTTCCTTTTTGCCCCTTATTCCAAACCTAAGACTGTCAACTTTGTTTTCCTATAAATACAATGTGCTTCCTTCTTTTCAAAGTTTTCTCTTAACCTAATCAAAACACCAAAGCACTGATAACATCTGAACTTCGACCAATACTCCATCACATTAAAATTTAAATCTTCTTAAGTGTTTGGATTTTGATTTCTAAACCTACTTTTAAAATAATTAATAGAAAATATTTTCAAGGTGAAAAACATTAAAAGGTGAAAAATAATGACTCAGGATCTGAAGAAAAATGAGGAGTACTGCCACTTATCTCTGAGATGATATAATACCTCCTACTAATTCTTAGAGTAAATTTGCTTTACTTATGTCTGGTGTTGTAGATGGGGACTGAAGAGTTGGAACATGTATTTTTCCTTTCTCCACTCGATCATAGCTTTACCATTTCAATATGGGGATCTCATTGGTTACTTTCAGTTTCCTAATTATGCAAAAATGGAAGGAATAAGATTATAAACACATCTGTAGGTTACATTTGGTTTTATTTATCTTAATATTTTGCCACATCACTTCTGATCTTTTTCTTTGAAGATACAAAATGTTACAGATACAGATCACATTTCTTTTTCTCCATCCTGAGGAGTAACCACCATCTTAAAGTATTACTACTGGAAAAATACTTTTACTGGTAAACAGTTTGTAGTTGATTTCTGTTGATTAAACTAACCAGTTTGTGGTACTTTGTTACGGCAGCCCTAGCTGAATAATCTAACCCCCTTCAAGTCATCCAGCAACTCGTTTTCATTTTTTTTCTCTATGATACATGTTGCTCTAGTTTACTTATTTTCACAGTTGCACGCAATTCCACTGCATGCATATGTCACATCCATCTACCCACTTCCTCTCCCATAAACACTTCGGTCAGTCAAAATTTTCTGCTAAAATAAGCACTGTCAAATGGAACATGATCTACATGGTTCCTTGTGCACACTTGAGAGTGTATCTCTACCTATATAGCTATATCTAAAAATAAATTTTTCTGTTTTAGAAGATGAAGGACACACTAGTTTAACATGTGGTCATATTGTCAAATTGCTATCCATGTGACTGTAAACAAAAACTCTCCTCTTTGCAATTTATTGTTTCTGCTTATTTACATTCTCATTAACACTTGGTATTGTTAGACTTTCGCTTTTCCAATCTATGGGGGAAATGGTAACTATCTCAATATTTGTATTTCTCCAATTACGATTAAGTTTGTGCATCTTTTCATGTTTATTAAACATTTAAGCTTCCTGTTCCCCAAATCATGACATTTATTCATTTTTGAACTAGATTTATTTACCTCTTTCTTACTTATTTGTATGATTTGTTTATATACTCTGTGCAATTGATCTTTTGTAGTTATGCACAATTGCAAAAATCTTCTCAAAGCCTATGGCTTGTATTTTAATTTTGCATATGGTATTTCTAATTTAAGGTAGTAAAATGTATCAAAAATTGTATTTATATTGACAAAGGCACCAAGCCTACTCACTGGGGAAGGGACTGCCTCTTCAGCAAGTGGTGCTGGGATAACTGGATATCGATATGCAGGAGAATGAAACTAGATCCATACCTCTCACCATTTACTAAAATCAACTCAAAATGGATTAAGGATTTAAATATACACCCTGAGACAATAAAACTTCTTAAAGAAAACATAGGAGAAACACTTCAGGAAATAGGACTGGGCACAGACTTCATGAATACGACCCCAAAAGCACGGGCAACCAAAGGAAAAATAAACAAATGGGATTATATCAAACTAAAAAGCTTCTGCACAGCAAAAGAAACAATTAAAAGAGTTAAAAGACAACCAACAGAGTGGGAGAAAATATTTGCAAAATATACATCTGACAAAGGATTAATATTCAGAATATATAAGGAACTCAAACAACTCTACAAGAAGAAAACAAGCAACCCAATTAAAAAATGGGCAAAAGAGCTAAGTAGGCATTTCTCTAAGGAAGATATCCAAATGGCCAACAGACATATGAAAAAATGCTCAACATCACTCAGCATCCGGGAAATGCAAATCAAAACCACATTGAGATACCATCTAACCCCAGTTAGGATGGCTAAAATCCAAAAGACTATGAACGATAAATGCTGGCGAGGCTGCGGAGAAAAAGGAACTCTCATACATTGTTGGTGGGACTGCAAAATGGTGCAGCCTCTATGGAAAATGGTATGGAGGTTCCTTAAACAATTGCAAATAGATCTACCATACGACCCAGCCATCCCACTGTTGGGAATATACCCAGAGGAATGGAAATCATCAAGTCGAAGGTATACCTGTTCCCCAATGTTCATCGCAGCACTCTTTACAATAGCCAAGAGTTGGAACCAGCCCAAATGCCCATCATCAGATGAGTGGATACGGAAAATGTGGTACATCTACACAATGGAATACTACTCAGCTATAAAAACGAATGAAATACTGCCATTTGCAACAACATGGATGGACCTTGAGAGAATTATATTAAGTGAAACAAGTCAGGCACAGAAAGAGAAATACCACATGTTCTCACTTATTGGAGGGAGCTAAAAATTAATATATAAATTCACACACACACATACACACACACACACACACAAACCGGGGGGGGGGGGGGAAGAAGATATAACAACCACAATTATTTGAAGTTGATACAACAAGGAAACAGAAAGGACATTGTTGGGGGGGAGGGGGGAGGGAGAAGGGAGGGAGGTTTTGGTGATGGGGAGCAATAATCAGCTACAATGTATATCGACAAAATAAAATTTTTTAAAAAAAATTGTATTTATAGCTTGGAATTTTTGTGTCTTGTTTCAAAAATATTTTTTTATTTCAGGATAAAAATATGTATTTTTTTTATAAAAGTTTTAAAATATTGCCTTTCAGATTTTGTCTTTAATTATTTGGAATTCATTTTACTATGTGATGTAATAAAGAAATCTAATTTTACCATCTTCTACGTAGCCAATTGTTTCTACACCATTTGTTGAAAACCACTGTATTACTTTTCTTGTTAAAAATATAACCTCATATGCTTAATTTCCAAATATGGTCTATGTGTCTAAAGATGCAAATCTAGTCACCTATGTGACTATCACTGAGCCACTGCCACACCGTCATAAAAAACTATAGCTTTATAGTAAGTTTTGACATTTCAAAGAACAAGCTTCCTTCCCCCAAAATGCCATCTTATTCTTTCTCAAAATTACATCACATATTCTTGAACCTTTGCACTTTTATTTATTTTTTTTCTCTCATATTTATTGAGGTATAATTGGCAAATAAAAATTGTATAAATTTAAGGTATACAATGTGATGTTTTGATGTACATATACACTGTGAAATGATTACCTACTACTGTCAGGCTAATTAACATATCCATTACCTCACATAGTTGGGGGGGTAAGCCACTCAAGATCTACTCTCAGTAAAGTTTAAGTAAATTTTAAATACAATGCAGTATTATTAACTATAGTCACCATGCTGTACATTAGATTTCCAGAATTTATTCCTCCTGAGTTACTAAAACTTTATACCCTTTGACCCACATCTCCCCATTTGCCCACTCCCCAGCACCCTGCAACCAACAGTATACTCTCTGCTTTTATGAGTTCAGCACAGAAAGACCAATACTGCACAATGTCATTCAAATGTGGAATAGTAAAAGTAGACCTTTGCACTTTTAAATATATTTTCAAAATAGTTTATCAAATTTTGTAAAAATCTTGTTGACATTTGGTACTGTATTGAGCCTAATTTACTGTATTTACATTATTCAGATGTTCTTTAATGGATAGATACACATATAGATTTACATTTATTTATGCACTCTGCATGCCTTTTTGCAAATATTTAAATTATTTTTTCCATTGGGGCTTTACACATTCTTTGTTTGATTTTTTCCCCATGTAACTTATATTTCCTACTGCTATTATAAATATTGTCTTAAAAAATAATTGCATTTTCTGTCTGTGTCTGTACAGGAATGTTGCTGATTTTTTTATATTGATCTTTCTACCTAGTAAACTTACTAAACCTTCTTACTGATTCTATTTTTTTCTATGTAGGCACATGCATCATCGTTGCTGATGTTGTTAATTAACCTTCCAATCCTTATAGTTTATATTTCTTTTCTTGCCTTACTGCACTGGCTAACCTCCAGAATAATGCTGAATAGAACTGTGAAAGTATGCATTATTGTTCACTTCAAGGTTTTAAAGGGTGTCTAAGGTTTCAGTGCGATTTTTGTTGTAGGTTTCAGGTGAAGACACTCCATTAGGAGTTGACACTTCTGTGTCCTCTAAAGCATGTGGCTTTAGATGAACGAGTGTCCTCATGCAATAGTGAGCTCCCATCTTTTTCAGCCTTCTTTAGCAAGCCCAGGAGCCCTACCCTGTGCCAAAATGTGACTCCAACTCTGATTCCCTACTTCAGGTGAGGTACATTTACACTCTATTCTCCAAAAGAAACTAAACTTCCCCTGTATCAGCCTGCTTCAGACTGGACCTGGAGTCTAGTAGGCCAGCAGCATGGCTTCAATCTGTTTTGCTTTCTAGTTTTTCCCTCCAGAGATATTTGTTTAATTTTTAAGTGCAGCTACGATATTTAATCGTCTCACATCATAGTTGCCTAACATCATTACATTTGGGGAGTAAATGGTAACATAAAGGCACAAACTTACAAATCTATCTTGGGAGGTGCTCCCATCCTGCCACCCCCACTCACACCCTGCTAGGAGCAAGGAAGTGATAGGCTCTCATGCTCTTATTCACAGCTGCTCAAATCCAAGTTTGAATTAGCTCAAGCCTCCAAAATCCACGTTGCCTAATATTGGAGGACAGGATGAAAAGCTGCTTCTCAAGGACCCTGGTCCACATGTGTCAGTGTGACTGAAGGAACAGAAGAAAGATAAAGGATTTTTAAAAGTAGGATGTGAGTGGACTTCAAGGAGGATAGTTGACTTAAGCCAAGAAGTGTAGTGTGGAGAGGAGAGACAAAGGTCTGTAAATCCCAAACGTTTAGAATATCATTTAGTCCCATAGTCATTTAACGTATGATCAATTCCAGATAAAATAGGGAAATTTTCAACACTGATGTTGGCTTCAGAATGACAGATAAATAGTGGGAAAAAAAATTTGGTTTTGTAGAACAATTCTCTGTATTGAGAATTTGGGTCATATTAAGCATGTTACAGAATTTATTTGATTATAACAGCAGACAATCTTTTTTGTATATTCAAGTCATGATATACTGTTTATGTGCAAAAGTCATCTAGTGTAGTGAAGAGGGAGAAAAGTCTAAAGGGAACCTTGACCAGAGACAAACATCGAATTTTGAGCATGACTTTTATGCTTTTACAGGTTAGCTCTGAAAATTTAAATACAAATCTATAGCAAATAAGTAAACACTGAAGCCTTGGACCCAGTTTCTTTAATTAATTGCTGCATGATGATGAGGGAGATTAGAGCAAGGGGATTCTGACTGGAAAAATGTGACCCATATTTCCTATCAATTACACTAATAAGTTGTGCAAAAAAATGGAGATACTTGGGAAAAGAGACACCTATTTCCTTATTTCAGACTAAATCTTTGAGACTTCAGTATGTGTGGTTTTGTTTATGTTACCTGGTCTGTATAAGAAGAGGGGAAATTGGACTAGAAGCTAGAAGCCACTGGTTAATTCAATGCCATTCCTCTATAATGCCAGGCTATGAAGCAGGATTCCTGCCAACAAATATTTCTTTCAGTAGTTTCATCGTCTTACCAATTGAACATTAGAGAAATGATATTTCTATCAAATTTCCCTTAATTCTCAAAAGATTTTCTTATTTCCTTAAACATTACTCCTATACATGTCCCCTTTGAATACACCCCAACAACCACTACCACTGCCACAAAAACTCTCGATAATATAACAGCTGTTCAACTGTTAAAGAAGAAACACAAGTTCAAGAGCATTTTCCTGAGTGGCTCCATTCCAGGACTGAGGTGTTTTAGAGCCAATATTTTGCAGCGCGGTAGTACACTAAAGTACTTCTGGAGCATCAGGGAGCTGCGAGCCAGCAAAACGCCTGCAGTATACACCACATCCATTCCCTTTGAGCCATGCAGTTTAATTCCCGGAGCCTGCTATTTGGGTAATGTCAGAACACCAGGGAAACGACTGAAAAGTTGTAATAGGTTAAAAAAAAAAGTATACATGTGTGCATTGGGCATGGGCAGAATGGGTGGTTTTACTTAGAAATGTGTCCATTTTCAGTAATTTCCTGGTTTGGTTGATAATAAAGTGCTATGAATATATAAAAATACATGCAGTAACACATAAAAAAAATACACAAAGTAACACATAGCAGATAGTATAGAAACCATCGCCATGTACTTCCCAGATAACCCTTTAGGACCAAGGCACTCACTGTCTCAGGTGACTGGAGTCTTGGCTGCTGATGGCCCATAGCTGGGTTGCTCTCCAGTAACTGCGATTAGCTAATGGAAGATGCTTCACCCAAGATTCTACTCCTTTCCTGAGGGCTACCTGCATCCAATAATTGGTCAATGTGAGGATACAAAGGCCTGGTCCCCTTGCATCAGGTGGGACAAGGCAGTCATCCTACCTTCAGAGATCCCCATAGTATTGACTGAAGGCTCTGTTGTAACTCTGTTGCTGTTTAACTTCTGCCTCTGCCTGGTCCTGTGTCTCTATCTCTCAAGGGTGCTTCCCCAAACCTCCATTAGTGATTTCTGTCTCAGAGTATCTTTCTCAAGATACCTGACCAAAAGCTGTCAATACCAGAAGTGATCCCAGGGAAGACTTTAGAACAGGATCTTGGAGCTTCACTGGCTTGCCGGCAATGTGAGGGGAGGGGGCAGGGGGAGTGTCTTAGGGACTGAGCCCTCAACCTGTAGGATATGTTGCTATCTCCAGGTAGACAGTGTCAGAACTGAATTGGAGGATCCCCCTGGTGTACACTGCAGAATCTGTTGCTTGCTTGCTGTTGAGGTGAAATTCCCACACATTTGGTCACAAATGTCAGTCTTCTGTGTTGATGATTGTTGGGAAAATAGAATAGTTTAATCAGGCCCCCTCATCTTGGGTCCAGTTGGGTGTGGTGCAGCACATTCTTTGTAAACAAATTGTGTGTGGGTGGAGTTAGTGCACATGTATGCCAATGTATCTTTTTAGTTTTGTTGCTATTGTATGCGAGAGAGTGTGTGGAGCAGCAGCCCTGAACTGCTGGCCTGCAGAGAGCTTGTGTCTAAAAAAAGAGCATGTTTACTTTGCTGGCAGCTGCTCAGTTTTTCTTTGGACTTTGCTGGTAGCAGTTGCATTTTTGAGTTTCTTTTTGGACTGCCTAGCTCCTAGATGTGTGTGTGCAGAAATAAAGACTACTCTTTCTTCAACCAAGGCTCCAAGGACCTTTCTTCTGGTTACTTAGTTCGTAGACCTGCTTGTGAAGGGTTTGTGACCCAGTCTGGACAACGGGTGTAAGGGGTCTGTGAGTTCCAGATGCAGCCCTAGCTCTACAATTGGCATAGTTGTTGCAGGATTACAAGCAGGTAAAAGAGCCTAACAATGATTGTTGCTGAGTAAGGGTATAGGGAAAACTCTTCAGTGTGTGTTTTTTCCAATCAAGCTCTGTAGCAGATCTAGGCCGTAGTGCTTGCCCTTGTCACTTGAACTATATGACCCATCAGACCTTACGGCATTAGAAGTATCTCTCATGAAAAAAGACTTGAAGCTGATGGTAAGCTCAATAGGAGAAGCATAATATAGATACCTATGGTTCTAGTATCTGAGTTTGTGGGTTGAGGGGAGTGTCTTTCATAACCAGCTGAGAGGAAGAAAACGACTCACAGACAATACATCTGGGTTTGTGTGTGCAAGCTGAAGATGGACTGCAGCTGCATTGAAGTCCCATTCAGTGGGGGACTGAAAAGATAGGGTTGAAGCAAAGTTCCTTCAGTGGGCCAGGATTTGAGTGGTACATTTGATGACATATTTTGTGTGAAAATAGAACTGTCCTGAGGTAAAAAAATATATATATTGGAACTCAAAGGAAGCAGTGAATATCTTAGCTGGTTGTCTGAGGGCCTGCAAGGAGAACGATTAAAAGATACAGTTCAAGGTCATCTGGAGAAGTATGTGCATAGAATTCTAGAAGTCCACAAGTGTGAAGAAATTTGAATCACATATTAACAGCTATCAAGTTGGAGGCACTAATGAAACTGAGTGGAGGGATGGAGCCAGTCTCTTGACATCAGCCACCCTCTGTCAACAGCCAACCCAAGTGCTGGCACAGTACACACATGAATGGATTAACCATGGTGGCAGGAATGAAAGCTATGCAAGATGCCAATACCACGGGTTCCCACTACTCACATCTGACCTAGTTACTGCTTCTGCCAAGTGTCCAAACTACCAGCCAGAGAGACCAATGCTGAGTTGCATATGGCACCATCCTTCAAGAAAAGCAACAAGTCACTTAGTGGAAATTGGTTATAGGGGGCCCTTACTATCCTATGCTTCAACTGGGACATGGCTGAAGTGCCATTCCAGGGCCGGCCCGTGGCTCACTCGGGAGAGTGCGGTGCTGAAGTGCCATTCCAACATCCATATTACCTGTAGAATGATCCCTTTGCCCATTCCTGCTTCCCCCACCCTCATAGGTGGTGTTCTGATAGTGCTGCCCAATAAATCTCCTACAAGAAACTTTCTGTCTCAAAGTCTGTTTCCCGGGTAATCCAACCTGAGGCAGATAGCAAGGTCTGGGACTTCCCCATGGATCTAAAGTAATTACGTTCAGAAGAGAACACAAATTAATATCAATGGTCATTTTTTCCACATCTGCGAATTCAGAAAAATGGTATTATTTCTTACTTGAAATAAGAATTTTCTTTTTGCTCAAGGGTGAGTCAGCAGCATTAATTTGGAGAAAGAAATTATTTTATTCAGACTCTATTAAAGTTACTTATTGTTTTCCTGTCCTTACCTAGAAAGTCACAAAATTAGGTCTTAGAATGGACCCCACAAATACATACAGTCTACCAGAAGGCTTCAAGCAAGTAATACTGCCTCCTTTTACAGTACAAATGGAAGTTCTGAGAGGTTAGTTGCCTTACTTAAGCTGCAGAGAGATCAGAAAATATATCTAGCAGTACTTGGTATAGTGCTTCTTTCTGTTAATATGCCACACTTCTAAGTCTTTGAAACCTATTAAAATCTATGTAAAATAAATTATTTTAATGGGGAGATTTCATCTATTTCTAAAAAGCTATTTACCAAAACTATTGTGTGCATTTCTTGGAATTTGATTATACAATGCTCATATTTCCACATGAAAAGAGGAGAGTTGTATCTTGGCTAATTTTTGTTGAACAGAGAAACGGAAGAATTTGTCTTTGAGAACAGCTAAAATGGAACTATTTAGAAAATAGAACACTCCATCTGATCCCAAATTTCCATAGAAAATAAGGGTCTTTCAGAGTCAAGAAGCTCTCCTACTTAGATTTCAAAAGAAAAGATTTCTGATATTAACGTTATTTTAACATACTAACCTCCACCATTAGGAAAATATTCTTAAAATCAACCCATCTTTTCAGTTGAAGTTTATGCTCCTTTTAATATTGTCTATTCTTAGCAGCATCAGAAATAAATCTGAGATGCTACCACTATGTTCTTTGAACTACAGTTAAGAAAAGGAAATTCTATGTGACTTATTTATAACTGAATTATCCACCAACTACAAGTTGTACATCTTTATATTCCAAAGATCTAACTAGATTAAGGAAACACAATATATATAGCTGATAAATAACCCAGCTAGGATCCACTTTCAGAGTCCATCACATTCAGGCTTTATCATAAAGTGAGAAAAATGTGTAATACATATAAATGTGCAGAGTATACAATCACAGCTTAGCATGAAAAAGAGTGAAGAAAGAATAAAAAGTAAGAAAAAAACTGGCCAAAAAAATTTTTTAGAAAAAGGAAATGACATAATGAGAAAAATGGAATTAACTTTGGAATTAACTTTGTTTAATGGCAGAAACAAAGAAACTAAATTTCAAAATAAAAAACAAAATGCTGTAACATTTCAAGAGCAATGATCTATCTGCCTTTTGTAGAATGAGGGTGATTTTTTTAATAGTTTGTTTGATTAATTATGAAAACACCAAAGGAACAGATATACTCTGACATTCATGAAGTGGGCCAGTGTGTTTGTACCACAAAGAAAAAGACTTGGAGTGAGAGGAATCAGCTCAGAGCACTGGCTCTATTCCTGTCCACTGGTTGGCATGAGAAAACTCACTTAGCTTCTCTCTGCATTGACAGTTTAAAGCATCTGCACAGCAAAATAAATAATTAACAGAGTGAAAAGACAACCTACAGAGTGGAAGAAAATATTTGCAAACTATGCATCTGACAAAGAATTAGTATACAGAATATACAAGGAACTCAAACAACTTAACAGTAAAAAACAAAAAACCTCATTTTACAAAATGGGAAAAGGAGCTGAATAGGCATTTCTCAAAGGAAGATTAAATAAATGCCCATCAGACACGTGAAATATGCTCAATATCACTCAGCATCAGGGAAATGCAAATCAAAACCACATTTAGATATGTCATCCCAGTTAGACTGGCTAATATAAAAAAGACAGAGGATAACAAATGCTGGAAAAGATGCACAAAAAGGGGAACCTTTCTACACTGTTGGTGGGACTGAAAATTGATGCAGCCATTATGGAAAACAGCATGGAGTTTCCTCAACTACAGGTAGAAATGCCACACGATACAGCAATTCCACTGCTGGGTATTCACTTAAAGGAATGGAAATCATCATGTTTAAGGGATACCTGCACTCCCATGTTTATCACAGCTCTGTTTACAATAGCCAACCTAAATGTCCATCATTGGATGACTAGATAAGGAAAATGTGGTATATTTGCACAGTGGAATACTACTCTTCCATAAAAAAAGAATGAAATACTGCCACTCACAGCAACATGAATGAACTTAGAGAAAACACATGAAGTGAAATAAGCCAGGCATAGAAAGATAAATACTGCATGTCCTTACTCATAAGTAGGAGTTAAAAATAAAGAAATAAAAAAGAAGACAAAGAAACACACAACAATCCCAATAATACGTTGAACTTTCAAAAGGAGAGAACAGAATTCAGGTTACCAGAGGTGGGAAAGGGAGAAGTGGGGGGGTAAGGGAGAAAATGGTAAAGGGCCATGATTACATTGAAAAATGATTACATTGTATAACATTGAATATACTAATTATCTGGATTTGAGCATCACATATTATACACACAGATATGTACAATCAACTATACTACAAAAAAAAAAAAAAGAAAAGAAAACAGAAAGCCATGGAGAAAATTGTTTGCAGTCCTTCCAGTCCAACAATTCTACATCAATTCTTGTGTTTCTAGGCTTGCTACTTTAGGAGATATAAAATATTTAGTACTATTTTTTGAGCACAGACTCTACTAATAACTTTTTCCATTACTTAAAACTTTATACTTTCACGAATTGTTTTCATCTCCCTTTATCTCCTTTGACACCCACAATGAGTAAGGTGTGAGGTAGGTAGCGCTATCTCTATTTTATAAATGAGGGGTTGTGTATTGGGAGAAATTAAGTGATTTGCCTGAGATTACACAAGATTGAAGGGCAGGCAGTACTCCAGGCTGGATCTCTTCACTCCCAGGCTGCTTCACTATCCAAGCCATCCAGCATCACAAACAAAGACCTTTTTTGAAAGGAGATCTCCCCTTTGATCTAGTAAGTACTCATTGACCCCAAATTATTTCAGAATTCTTCCGACTGTGCAGTGAAGGACTTGAAGAGATGGGAATGCTGAAAGCCCAAATCTACCCATATGCATATGTAAATAGTACCATCTGGGTGAATTTTCTTACTTACACAGTTTCACATTTTTATTATTTTTAAAAATTTAGGTTAGATTTAGAAAAGTTGGAAAAATTACAAAAATCACTATTTTTTAAAGCATTGTTCTGCCTAATGTTTACTTTCTGAAAGATTGAGGTATCTTTTGCAGTTCTTAATTCTCACCAACCCCCACTCTCAAAGGAGGTTCTATGGTTCAAAAAGGTTAGGGAATGCTGCCCTTAATTAATTAATGATAACCTTAAATAAAGCTGACGTTAATCAGGGTATCTTCAGTACAAGACATTTTGGAGCCTTTAATATGTTACTTGCATTGTGAATTTCCTAAGGGAGGAGATATTCATCATCTCTCAGACTGATTTGAGAATTAACTTTTTTTTTTAAAGGACGTCTAATTTTTTGTCAAACTTCTGTAGAAAACAGTTTGAGGTTTTGTCTTCTCAAAGCTAGAAAACACTTTAGAAATGATTTATTTGAACTTCTACGTGTTATAGATAAGTAAAATGAAACCCAGAGAGGTCAAGTAAGTTGCTCAAAGTCACACAGTTAGTGATATAGCTCATGACTACAACCAAGACTTTCTGAGTCTTACTACAGTGTAATTTTTGTTTCATGTACTACCTTTCTGTAAATGAATATGAATTGGAACTGTGGAAAGAGTTTTGCCACCTGATACATATTTGGCACAAAGTCAACTAGCATTGATTTAAATAATGTATAGTAAAATGTGGTTCCATACCTAAGGTATTTATTTACTAGCATATGTTTTACCATAACGTCAGCATATTTTTAATCACTGTTGATTTTCTGAATTCATCAGGGTAAATGAACTTTATAAAACAATTCGATGTTTTGTTTTCTTTGACAAATGTTAGAATCTTTATAAAACTAGAAGACATGTTTTAATGGAGAAGGGAAAATAATCATATCAATTGAGTGCCTACAGTGTGCCCAGCACTTCACCTGCAATGCCTTTATTTGGTTCTCAAGATAACTTAAAAAGAATGTATTAGTTCTGTTTCCAATAGCAGATGAAAATAAAGCTCAGAATGTCTGTTGGGAAAATGGAACAATTTGGTCAGGCTCCCCTAGCCTTGGAGCCAGTTCAGGGTGGTTCCTTAAACATTGTGTGGATGGAGTGAGTGTGGTCCCACGCACCGCGCCGCTTTGGCTGGTGTTTACTGCCTCCGAGGCCTGCCCTGCGTGGCCATGTTTTTTCCAGACCTACAGCTTCCAACGACCATGTGGCCAGTTGCCTAGCTTATAGACCTACGTGAAGAGGTCTGCTGACCCAGCCTGGCATGGAAGGGTCTGGTGACCCAGCCTGGAGTTTGAAGGGTTTGCGACCCAGTCTGTGAATGGGCTTGATGGGTCTGGGAGCTCCAGACCCAGCCCCAGCTCAACCATCGGCCCAGTCGTTGCAGGATTATTGGCAGGTAAAAGAGCCACGACAACTAGCGTGGTTGTCTAGCTTTACAATTGGCATCACGAACAGGATTAAGAGCTAGACAATTGGTGCTGTGAGCAGGATACGCAACATCAGTCTTAGCCTTAGCTTTGCAGGAGCCCTTGCCCTAGCCAGACAATGTCAATTAAGATGTCCTAGGGCACATGGCCAATTAGCAGAGAAGTCAAGACTTTTAATAGAGTTCTGTCTGGACAATTATTTAATTCTTTAAGGCTTCATTTTCCTTTTTATAAGAAGGGAATAATATCCAATTACATCAAATATAATAAATATTAAAATATTTGATGTACCATAAAGTACTTCTGTACATACAAATTACTGTTACTAGTCTCTATTCTCAGTGAAGAACAAAGATATGTTAATATTTTTCTTAATTTTTAAGTCTGCCAATGACATACACTTGAAGACAAATATATTCATCAGAGAAAAGTAGTAAGAAAGCTAGTAAATTATTCTTTTGTTGTTTTTGTTCTAAAGGTTCCACATTATTTTAAAAGTTGCACTGCAGGCCTTCATCATATTTGTTGATGAAGCACATGTGAAACTGAACATCTTTAATGAGAAATGCAAGATTTATGGAATTCAAACTTGCTTTGGGAAATAAAAACACAATTTTATTTATTAATGGTCACTAATGGCCTATAATCAAGGCAGCAACTGCTAGGCAAATAAATAATTAGCTGGTTTGTTTGAAGTGTAAGCAGAGGATAATCTAGCAATTTGTTCACTTTTCCTATTTGCTGGGCCCTTTACCTTTCAACTTCATAATAGAAAAGCTGGATACAAACAGAATGTGTTTATATTAAGTTATATTTCAAATAGCCTAGGTGAGTTTATGGTTATCTTCTAATTTAACTTTGATTTCTGGCTACACTTTTATTCTGTATTTCGACAAAGTAGACATTAACCGATTAAAATACAGTAACTCCTCACTTATCCAGAAGGTCCAGCTTGTCAGAAGTCCCTGATAAAGGCCTCAGAGAAGCTAGAAATATCTACCCCAAAGCCCTGCATTAAGGCTCTTATGGATTCATATGGAACTTTACCAGCTTTTAAAATATGCAGTTCTTTTAAAGCTTAGTTATCTGGCTTCCCAGGCTCTGGTATACTAGTGGAAGCAAACCAGAAAAGGTGTGAAACTGCCTGAGGCAGGTAAAGTACGAGTCGAGGTGATGTCTGGCAGCCTTTGACCACACTGCCAGAAAACACGTTTGTCATAATCATCCTGGATCTCAGGGGAAGGCGATGATATTAATGATGCTTGGAACTTTTTCATTGCTACGCATTTTAGAACATTTGCTCTCAAATGTGTTTAAGTTTAGGTAAAATTGAGTAATATATGTGATTGTGTGTGTGTGTGTGTAATTGTCAATGCCCTCTTACAGTAGGAGGCACTATTTAAGAAAGGTGTTAGTAAAGGAGAAAGAAATCACTAGGAAGAGAAAAATGAGTCATCTATTTTGAGAAGAGGGAACAACACCATAATCCAGAGTTTTAGTGACTTAAAAGAGGGGTGAATGGTGAGTTTCCTGGTATGGCTAGGGTACAGAGTCTAAGAAGGTGGCCAGAAGCCTGGCTTCATCTCTTCCTTTTAAGTCTAATTATTGTTAAAGTCTCCTTCTGCCTCACAGACTATATGACTCCACCTTGGGGTGTCAGTCAGTTTTGTATACATCGCTGTGATGACAAGGGTGGTATGGTTTGATTAGGAGAATAAAGGAATAGAGTATGGCATGCATAGGTATGCAGGAAGATGAAAAGAAAAAGTCATCAATCTATGATGAAAACTCACCATGAGGCATGTATTGCCCTATATATTTATGTCTCATATAATTTTCACAACAGTTGTAAATCACCGCCACTGTTTTTATTCTCATCTCAGGTGAGAAAACTGAGATTCAGAGATTCTAAATGTCTTACTCATAGACAATTCATACAGCCATTTAGTGCTAAGGTCTAATTTCATACTCAGATATGCATGGGTCCTTATCTGTGTGTTTTTTACCATGCTATATCACTAGCTTGGGGGAATGCTCTCTGCAGAAGGAAAAGGAATTCACAAAAGTCAACTATGGCTTCTAAGAATAAACTTTACTTACTGCAAAATAATAATGCTTTGACTCTCTGAATATATTTATATAAACAAACAAACAAAGATTGAGCACAAATTTTGTGCCAGTGATAATAATGGCACACTAATTGAGCAGCTGCTGTATGGTAAGCAACTAATAGAGTTTGGATGTGTTGTTCCCCCAAAACTCATGTGGAAATTTGATCTCCAATGTGGCAGTGTTGGGAGCTGTTTGAGTCATGGGGGCAGATCCCTCATGAATGGATTAATGCTCTCCCTGGGGGGTGTGGGTAGTGAGTGAGATCTCACTCTATTAGTTCCCACTAGAGCTGGTTGTTTAAAAGACGCTGGCACCTCCTCTCTCTCTCTCTTGCTTCCTCTCGCCATGTGATCTGCTTGTACCCGCCGGCTGCCTGCCACTTTCCACCATAAGTAGAAGCAGCCTGAAGCCCACGCCAGATGCAGCTGTCCCAGAATCGTAAGCCAAATAAACCTCTGTTCTTTATAAACTACCCAGTCTCAGGTATTATGTTATAGCAACTCAAAACGGACTAATATGGCAACATATCCTGTTAGTTAAGAATGACTATTCTCAGGCCGAGCCAGTGGCGCACTCAGTAGAGTGCGGCACTGGGAGCGCGGCGACGCTCCCGCCGCGGGTTCGGATCCTATATAGGAACAACCGGTGCACTCACTGGCTGAGTGCCCGTCACGAAAAATGACAAAAAAAGAAAAAAAAAAAAAAAAAAAAAAGAATGACTATTCTCACATTAAAAATGAGGTCACTGTGGCCAAAAGTGTATAAATAATTTGTTTCTCATGACATAATTCTAAATGGTGGAGGTGAATGAACTTTCTTCCACTTTGTTAGGGTGCTTCTCTCATAGCCCACAAAGGATTAAGTTTGGTGGAAGAAAAGAAGTTGCGTGGGTCTAGAAAATGAGTATTTGACATTAGTAGTAAACAGTAGATTTCTCTTCACTGCATATAATCAGCTGTATGTGTATAAATCTGTCATTGGAAATAGAACACATAATGCTTCATGTTATTTCTACAACTGTATAATTAGCTATAATAAGGCAGTAACTTTAAAAGTCTCTACTGCACACAAACTTCTGCTATTGTTCTAATTTTTATGACTTGGAGCTGCCAGCTTTCTACTTTACCCAAACCAAATGAGACACTGGGGCAGCTTACAACCTATTCAAGATTATTAGCAATGAAAAAAAAAATCTAACTACCACAAAATCTGCTCAAACTTTTCAAATGATGTGATTGAGGAAAAGACTGTAATAGCTATTTAGAGACTGGTCCTAGACTGTTACTTTGTATGAGTCATTCACATAATCAGTTTGTTCCCCTCGTATGTTACAATAATAGTTCTAGCATTTTCCATTTTACTGGTCTGAAAAGAACTGTAGACTAAGATCAAAAGACCTGGGTTTGAGGCTTGCTGCTTCTTAATTGTGAGACATCGATCAAGTCAAACCCTTTGAATCTCAGTTTTCTTATCTATAAAGTTTTGATACCTGGCTAGCCCTACTTAATAGGATTGTGTTCAAGATCAAAATGAAATAATAAAATGAAAGTGCACTAAACTCTATAAAATGCAGTAAGCCATAAAAAAATCCACACAAATGTCTCACACATTGTACACATATTAAATATTTATGTAATACCAGATAAGAGGCTAGTATTGAATAAAGTTTAAGCATATAGCCCCTGAGTCAGACTACCTGGATTCAAAAAACTAACTCCATAACTTATTAGGTGAATAAATTTGGAGAAATTATTTCAACACTTTGTGCCTCTGTTTTTTCATGTATAAAATAGGGAAAGTAGTCTCTCGGGCTATTTTAAGGATTAAATAAGACATTCCATGAAAAGTGCATGTCACTATGTTCAGCACATGTAAATATGCTATTAAATAGCAAAAGTTAGTAATAGTATTCTTTTCCTGAGGTTCAAGTGAATGCAGTAAAAGGAAGGGAGAGATTTAGGAAGTAAATCTCAGTAGAGATTCAGTAGAATCCCCTACCTTTTGAAAGCTTATGAGTCTATGGGGGGGGGGAGTAATTAGTTTATATGGACACAGTTTGAATCAAGGGCTTCTGTTCTATCCCTATTATTTCTGAAAATATAAGGAAATTGGACACTGCCAGGGAGATTATCTAAGAATATAGCTAGCAACTTCTCTTATTTTTCACCTCTTTCCCATTGGAGGAACACAAAAGGAATACTGAAAGTAAAGGGCAATAGGAAAAGCAAGAGGTTTAAAAAAATAGGGTAGGAAATGCTAGTCATTGTATAGATTTTATTTATGACATGCAGTGTAACCGGACAATTAAACACATGCAGATGATGTTCTTCTCTCTACCTGGAGCATTCTTTTCTCCTTTCTCTACCTAAGGAACTCAGAATTCCTTCCAGTAGGCATTCCTATGCACTTCTATTGCTGCATTCTGTCTAACACTAAAACTGTTTAGCTGTTGGTTCCCCTTACCAAAGTGTAAGCTCCTCAAGGACAAGGGCCATACTCATCTTTATATCCTCGGGACAGTGTCTACTTCAAACTTAATTGTTTTCTTCTTGATTATGTTAATACATCTTAAACTTTAAATCACTTTTGAAAGAAGTTCAAAATCTAGTCTACAATTTTCTTGACATATTACTCATAACATTTTTTAGATAATTTTAATGACATAAAATAAACATCTGCTAATCTTCAGAGTTAAATGTATATTCATTTTATAGATATACTCCACAAAAGCTCCCTATCATTGACTTAGATTTATAACACAACTTAAAAGAATCAGCTTCTGTTGGCTGACTTTCAGTATGTCCCTCTGATAGAATGTCCATGTCTTTTCTAATTGTTCCCTTTTAACAATTGCCCTGAAGCTAAGTTCCTTAAGGCATACAACTGGAGTTATTTATTAACTAATTATATTCATTGCTCAGAATTGGCTGCTCTTAATAAAAACAAAAAGGATGTATACTCCCTTGGTACAATTACATTAAACTGTAAAACAGCTGTCTCTGTTTTTCTACTTTGTTTACCTGACTCTTTGGTTCAACTAGGAAGATTTTCAATTATAATAGGAAAAACTTCCACCTCCTAAACTTCCTTCTCCAGGGATTTGTGTAGGCTCAAAGACTATATAGACTGCTTGGGAACTTTTGCAAGATGATTGGCAATTTGACAATTTGTAACCATATAGACTTCTTATTTATGCCCCACACATAAGAAATCATAAACAACAACTACAAAGTTATACACCAAAACTGAACAGTTATAAAACATTTTTTTCCTGTAAAGTTACTGGGACTGAATTTCACAAGGAAAAAAAAAAAGAAAATCACTTCCATGGCCATTGTGTTTTGCTAATATCCATTTATAGACTAGAATTTCATTTTAAAAAATGTATACATGTTTCAGCCTGAACCCTCAAATGGCATAAAATTAAGAATGAAAGTGTTGCTTTCCTCCTTTACATCTATATATTCCACATGTGAAATAATGACACACACTCAGTAGTTTACATATGCAATATTCTTGTATGTGTAATGCTTATGTGAGCATGTATTTCTGGATATAGAATGAAAAGCATTTAAAATTAAAAAGGAAATTTATCATACACTCAACTGAAATGAACAATTCAAAGGAAAGAAGAGAGGTAGCAAGAATCCAGAATTCAGGAAAGAGGGAGAAAATAGAAAATACAAGATAAAGTATAGGATTATTTTCATCCTTGATTGGGTAGGAATAATGGCAGAGCTAGGTGCATCTACCTCCCCTCAACCAAAGAATTATGGGTGCCTCTGGATCTATTTAAATATTTGTGCATTCATACTCCTGTGAACATTTAAGTAGCCATTAATGGCTATACAAAATAGGAGACACATTCCCTCACTAAAAAATACAATAGTGATTTCATTAAACTTGTCATTATTGAAAATTTTATTGTAGGAAATCTACCAGCCAATCACCTTCAAAACCATTCAATTTGCTCATGTCCATCTACAATGAAAGGCTTGCTGCACAGTTGTGTTTAAGACTGTGTAATGACTTTAAATCTAGGACACAGACTCTTTTTGCATGTCCAATCGATTTGTTAGGAATCTGATCCTGTGCTAATAGGGCTGTGTGCATTAAAATTCATTATTTGAAAATTGTATCTGAACTGGATGCCGCATACAGCCTTAAAACTATATCAACTTGGTTCTGCCTTTATTTTACTTTCTAGAAAAAGTTATTTTTTCTTTGAGAAGTAGACTACTGTTTTCAGAGCATAAATTGAAGACTAGAAAATGTTCATATGCCAGTGCTGTAAATTCCTAAATTAGTATGTGTTGATTGCAAAGTTGCCAGATTCAAATACATGAAGTATATTGTCACAACTTCTAAGAAAGTTCATGTGGGCTCAGAACAATGCATTCTTACTAATTTTAGAATTACAACTATATGCAGTGAGCTCTAATAGCAATTGTACTTTCAATGCAAGAAGTGCTTAAAATAAAACTCAGCCGAATCATAGAAATAAATGAAGAAGTACACCAGGAATTTTGAGTAACAAAAGAAAAGCAAGATCATGCAGTTCTCTAGAATACATACTAAGTTAAACAAACCTTTTTTCTTAATTTTTCTCTATTAGCAAACTCGTCGAACTCTTGAAGTCTGAACTAATTTGTGTCACCTGTGATTTTCTTGGGTTTGTAAGCTTATGCTATAATTACACAGTCTTTATTTTAGATGTCATGGTAATAATCAATATGTGACTGCAGCATTCCAAACTCTGCATACAATCATGTTACTCTGCCTTGTTCTCATAGTACACTGGTACAGTATTAAAACTCTGTCAACCAGTATTTGGCATGAAGCTGTTCAAATCATAACAGTGAATGAAGCATTAAAATGTCACGACATGATTAGCATACCTCACAAAACAAGTACTATAATTGTCACATCCTGATTATCCAGCTAGTGAAGAAGGCAAAATACTGTATAGAAATACTGATAATAAAACTCCCATCTGACCCAGTTCAGTCAAATCCACTTCCACTTGACCTTCAAAGGAAGGCCTCCTATAAAGGGGTAACCTTTCTTTCCTGTTCTGTGAAAGAGGCATGAAATGTGGTTATCAGCTATGTGACTAAGTGGTAACTGTGGTTATCAGTTAAATGACTAAAGGTTGAACTACCAGACAATCAAGCAAAAGAAGCCAGTAAGGAATCCTAAACTGTAAAGTCTTTGAAGGCAGGAGCTGTGTTTTACTAACTTATCTTTCTGACCTTGAAGCACAGACTTGTTTGTGTAGGTCAATTTTTCTGGAATTGAATTAGTTGATTAGATTATGTAACAGATCACCCTCCTCAGAAGTTTCTCAAATCAACCAAAGCCACAACACTGGCATGCCCAGTCTTTCAATCATATTAGGAAAAGGCAGGATTATTGTTTACTATACCCTTTGAACTTCCAGAATCCTTTGGAAAATAAGACAGGGTATAAATGAATGCCTAATTAAGTACAATTAGGAAGTTAAATATGCCTCTTCACGTTATTATCTGATTTCTTTTCAGAGTTCTAGGTTATCAAAAAATACTTGTCTTTTTGTAATGGATAGAAACATAGACACTATGTGACTCTCCCAGACCGAGAAAATGAGAGAAAAATCTTGAGCCATCTTTAGACTACAAATAAGGGTTAGGAAATGCAAAGAGATTTCAAATTGAGAAAAAACTCCAGATGAGCTGAATGTTTCAACTCTTTTTTCTGCACCCAAGGATTTTCCCCATGATTCTTTCTTCCTTCCTTCAGTTCACACAGTCTTCTAGATTGGCCAGGCTGTAGGGACAATCGTGAGGAAGAAAGATCCCTAGGACTCATTCACTGATGCTTCTGTCAGCTCAGGGCTATGTAAGTTACCAGGAACTCTTAACACAGGGGAGTCTAGTGCACAAGAGGGGCACGTGTGTACGCAGGAGAGCTTGCTGCACTCTGTTCCCACCACACCACTGAAGGAGCTACTTGCATAGCTATAGTTCATGTTACACATGAAGAAAATAATTTGCTAAATTATACATTCTCTGGTACTGAATAAAATTTAAAACAGTGTAAATACTCTGTAACAGCTTCTGTCACAGCCCCATAGGGCAATAACCAACTGACATAACATCTAGGGACATTTTTCTACTTACTTTTTTCCCATCTATTTGTTTATATATATTGTTTTTTATCTAAACATTAAACATTTTCCCATGGAGAAAGATGTGACACTCTTTTCGTAGAAAGAAAATAGGTAAATAAATGAAAAGAACTGGAAAATAATCACTTCATAGTTTCTCAAATTTGAATGATGGTTTAGGCCTTTGAGTTTCTGCATATATTTCATGTATAAAAAAATAAGAATACTTTTCAAATTCTTCAGCTATGATGCTGTTCAATATCTGCTATGTCTTGCCTCCTCCTAAAATGTTGAACTCTTGAGAGCAGGGTCCATTTCTGATTAGGTTTGAATTACCATTACTTTTTTATCAACATTTGGTAAATACACTTTTGACAGTAGGGGACTTACATTTCATTTATGTTATGATCAGCATGTATAAACTTGACCACGTATTAGGATATTAAAAATTACTAAGCATTGTATTACTAACTCTGCAGGAAGCTATGACATATTATAATGTTTCTTAAGAAACCAGCTATAAATACTTACTCAGCAAATGAGTGACTCATTTTAGATAGAAAAAGAAAGGTTATTTTAAAACAAAATTTTAGTGGGAATTCCCAAGTACTAACAACTCATTGAAACTGATTTCACTTTTGAAACTAGAAAGAATGACTTAATTGGGGGGGCTATAAATTGAGTCTTTGAAAAAATTGGGTGCATTTAGCAAATTATGTTTCTAAAATCTACTGCAATAATATATTCTCATGAACCTCTTACTTAATATTTAGGTCTATCCACTTCCCTTGCTTCTGTCCTCATGGGAAGTGTTTGCAGATCTTATACTGTAAACTGGAATTGTATATAAACTGAAATTTTGTAAATAAATTTTTTGTAGGTCACTAATTTTCAAAAAGCTAGTTTGGTAAACTAGATTTTATAATCATTAAAATCTGTAGTACGTTTCAACTGGCTTGTCAGTTAGACTAGAAGTCTACAGGCCACAAATATATTTTAAACAGATAACTCTGCTATAAACATGAAAAGTAGGGCACTTCATATTCGAGAGGAAGAGAGTTATAAAAAAAACAGTTACAAATATATATATATTTACAGATATAGTATATGTGTTTACATACTCATATTTCTTGTACTATATAACCTAAATTGTATGACTGCTATTGTAGAATCCATTTAGAATGACATTTCAATTTTAAGCAATATAATGAGCTTTCTGCTGATGGTGGGCTTCAGAAGCTCTGGATTAGGATATGAGTGACTCTCAAATGCAGATACACAAAACAATTCACACAGACCTTGAGGTTTAAGCCCTATCATGTTATAAAGAAATAAACAGGTATAACCACCTAAGAGCAAACAATAGCCTTGCTGGCCATGTGAGACACTTCCATGCATATGGAACAGCTGAAATATTACCATTTCAAGGATCCCTGTCTTCCTTTTTCTTCTAAGAGAACTGCCACCTGTGCATTTTCTGCAGAACACTTCAGAAGATATCTTTTCACTTACCTGAAAGAAAGAACAAAGACAACAAAAAAAGATTTAAACATGATTTCATAGTGAATTTGTTTTTGCAATCTTAATTAAAGAAAAATAACAAACTTGCATTACATAATAGACATATTTCTAAAATGTTGTATATACACTGAAGTTTTATAAATCAAACTCTGCTTTCCTCTTGTGACATTACAGCTTTAGATTATTTTTGAAAATCTGATAGTTCATTGGCCATCATCCCTGATAAAATCATTTACATGTCTTGCATAGATCAGATTTTTCTGTACTACACATGGTCATCTTATCAGGAGCAAGGACTCAATCTAATGCAGAAGAAGGTGAAAACTACCTGGTCTCTTCATATATTTAATCATTAAGTCAGTCTTTTATGTTTTCATTTATTTGACAAATACATTTGACCCTTACTGTGTGTTAGCCTCTTTGCTAGGCCTGAAGGTTCAACTGTGATCAAGACATATGCTCTGACCTTAAAGATCCCACATTGCCTCTAATCATTCTCACAGGTAAGCTATATATCTGTCAAATAGGAAACTCCTTGGGCATGCTCAAAAGTCTAACACACAAAAAAACTTTACCTTTCTTTGGCCCTCAGTTTTATGCTCAGTTGGCACCACTAGTGCAAAGACATGTTTTCTAGCCAGAGGCAACATGGTCCAGGGAAACTCAGGGACATAGTGGTAAATCTCATTTGAGCAGGCTGCCAAGTCATAAGGAGGGAACTTCACTGTCTAGATAATAGATGCCCACACCCAGCTCCTAGCAGTCCAGCATCAGCACTGCTGCAGATGGCACATTCTTGCAGCACCTTTCAGTGGTGCATTGAGACATTTGAAAGATGCTCGGCTTAACTGAACTTTGACTCCTCTCCTCCCCACCCCCCACCCCCCCATGAGAACTCTCATCTCTTGCCATCGTTGATCTCCAATTACCATCGAGGCATCATGCCTTTTATGCTGCAAACCAAATGATCTGAACAAGACAGTCCTAGTCCCCAGAGAAAAAAAATCACTTTCTGCTTCTGATGAAAGCTATATTGGTTTCCTTGGGGATTCACACCCTGGCATTTCTTATCTGCCATTGAATGTTGCTAGTTTGTATTCTATCTCGGCATCCACAGTACGCATTGGAAACTCTTGGCTTTCATCCCACCCAATCTGGGAACACGGGTTGAGTTCCTTTCAGTGGGTATGTGACAAATGAAGCTGTTATCAACATACAATAGAAGTTACTAGAGCTATCACAGAGGGTTGTAACATGAGCAAAACTGCATTATAGCCCTTCATGTAACTGCTGTTTTGGTGGTGGCTGAGCCAATGCACTCTAGTAAATGAAAACGTTTAGGTGGGAATTGGTTAGTGAGGCGACCGCTAGGATGATTGCCTTCAGAAAGGCAGTGAGGACAGAAAAGGCAACTTTCCAGCATCCATAGAGTTTACCCGGTTTGGGTTGAAGGTATGTATCTTCTTCAATTAGGTGTTTCAAAGTGTTTGTTTCACTTGTTTGATTTTGAGTTAGTTAATAGTTTTAAAAAATGCAAGTTCCTAAAAGTAAGATCTGTTTATAACTCCCCTAGTTATTAAGTGGATATGAGTATGTCTTAAGAGAACTCTAAAAATCTATGGAAATACAAAGTGCTTTTTCATCACTGCTACACTTGGCCCTCTGTTACCAAGAGACAATGGTGACCCTCAACAAATCCCTACATGAAACAGGTGAGCACATCTAAACCTTCATATGAGTATTAAAACAGGATCATATTGTATTACATATTGCTACACTCAGACTCATGAGGAAGAAAAATGTAATGCTATATACTTGTGTGCCTACCCGTGATTTTGAATGCTGACTTTTCTTAGTCAAAAACCTGGAGATTTGGGGCTGGCCATTTAGCTCATTTGGTTAGAGTATGGTGTCATAATAGCAAGGTCAATGTTTTGATCCCCATACTGGCCAACTGCCAAATATATATCTGGCGATTAATTAAAGCAATCAGTCAAATTCTGTGATACCCAAGTGTGACCCACCAAAACTATATATCTTAGCCAAAATATTAATCATCTGATGGGTGGTAAGCTAGAGGGTAGTGTATTTTAATTTAGTTTGGAAAGGGACCATAATGGAGCTAAAAAAAAATAATAGTAATAAAGCTGATGACTACTTTCACATTTGCAAGGCTTCAAATTCTTCCGGGGCCAGTTATTGCTTTTAAAATGGCAGGTGGGGGCTGCTGAAAGTGGTTTTTGGTGGAGTTAGAAGGACAGGCAATCTGAAATTCTGGAGAAAGTGTTGTGGAGTGATTGAATGAGTATTTTCTGGAGTCAGAATGCCTGGGTTTTAAGCCTGCTCTGAATCTTACCAGCTTGGGAAGTTACTTAAACTATATCAACCTTAATTTTTTCATCTGCACTATGGTAATAATACCTATACCTACATCATGATAGAGGGTACTAAAGACGGTACTAAATAGAGAGTACCCCCTATGGAGGGTACTAAATATACAAAAGTTTTACTCTGTGTCTGGGCACAGAATAGGCTGATTGAACTTCTCTTGCGCAATAGCTTAGGAAAGTCACTGAGGAAGGGAGGTGACACTGAGAGGTGAGAATGACAAGCATGCATTACAGTCGTGTGGTCTTTACAGCTTCCTGAATGTTGCCTAGGCATGCTCTCGATGGGTCCCTACGGTGAGGTTGGAAAAGGGGTGTGATGAAGACATGGAGGAGACTATAGGTAGGAGTTCATGTAGATTCATGTACAATCTCTCAGCTCACAGGACCAGGGCAGCATTCTGGGTCTTCATATCCCTGGTGAAGATCAGCGAAACTTTGATACTTTGGCCAGGAAATAAACTGTGCAACTTTTCCCCCCGCCCCAAGGTTTGTCACCAGAGTGGAATGATGAAGTTTTAATGTGTTACAGGACCTGGATTATTTTCAATGAAAAGAGAAGGAAGTGTTAGGAGATAAAGGTCAGCCTTTGTCTCTAGTGCCCAGGGCAGGACTACAAACGGAGGCCTACATGAAATATATCTAGATATTTGAACATTGTAAATCAAGATAACAAACTGATAATAAAATATATTCTATCCCCACCTTGACAGTATATTTTCATAATGACTTGTAAGGCCAACTAAAAGTGTAGAATTCTAAGACCACTTGGAGTTCTGAAGCAGAACATGTCACAGGGAGAGTGAGCTCCAACCTTGACCTTGGACCCATGAGCTTCTTCCTGTTTTTTCCCACCCCTGTCTCACTCGGCACTGTGAGGAGACTCACATCCATGTGGACTGGACATCTCCAGGCTACACATCTAAGCTTTGTCTACATCCCATGCAAACAAATACCCTTTGGCCACACTTTGGAAGAACAGGGAAGAGTTCATTACAGATCCAAGAAGTAGGCCCAGGACTCCTTGGGCAAGGGATTTTGGACTCATCTGAAGCAGAATCATAGTATAAAATTGGGGGAGCAGGGCGTAGGCCCTGGGTGGGTATATCTTTTTGACCCCACCAGGATTCCTCATCCCTTGAGGAGGGATACAACTGGTGGAGAGGATGTTCTAAAGCATAAGACTCACAGAGGGATTCGTGTTAGTTGGGGTTAGAGTCATTACGGTTCCGTGGAGTCTTGGTAACATTTACAATGGAGAAGAAAATAAGATTTTCTAAAAATAACCAAGGTCATTATTGCCTCCCAAGTGTATATTGAACATCAACCTTAAGAAACTCACTTCTGCACACTCTAATTGCATCCCTCCTGCCTTTCTCATTGTTGCCATTGTTTTGGTTTTTTGCCCCCTTCTGACGTTGTGATTCTCTCTCAGTTTTCAATAGAAATTTTGCCACATGGAGAGCATAATGAGACAGCTGCTTAACAGTTGCAGCTAAACAACAAAGCAATTTAAACCAAAAAGTCTCCTCCAAGAAACCTTGGGAATATGAAAAAGAATATATCCAAATTGGAAATTGGCCAGTATTGAAGCTAACCCGACATTTTCTGAAAAGTGTCATGGGATCCTCAACCATTACCCATGATCAAGCCTTAGGTTTTAAGTCTCCTCTGAAGGAGGTTGCTACAAGAACCCAAGACCACAGGAGAAGAAGCAAACAGCTTAGTGCTGATTTGTGAATATATCCTTGAAAGGGTGGTTTTCATAGGAGAGCTCTCACTGGAAGTTCCACATAAATCAAAATCATAAATAAATAATTTTATGTAAGTACTAAATGGACCTGGCATCCCTAAGATAGTCTAATCAAAGCTTCAGGTATTTTGATATCAGATTTGTTTTGATTTTCTTCAGTCTCCATTTTTTTACTTCATGATAATGAAACAAAAGCCTTTCTAAAAACAGATAAAATGAGTCACTACTACCTAGGGCAAACGCTATTCACATTTCCAAAAAGTCATCTTTCGAACCTAACGTAATCAAAACAATGGCAGGAAAATTCTAAACTCTTGTTAAGCAATCATGAATTATGTATGGAAAGAGTCCATTGCTTCTGAGTAGATGTAACTCTTAGCCCTGCTACAGGAGAGGGGAGGACTGAAGTTTTTGATCTGTTCAGGCTGTTGAGGAATAATTGCAGATATTCATTAAAGGAAGCCTCTTATGGAAATGTTGCTAAAAGGCAGAATTTAGTCTGGCCTATATTATCTATCTGAATAGACTATATTGCCTATGTGTATATTGTGAGCCTGAGTGGTAATATATATATATATGTGTGCATATATGTGCGCGTGTTTGTGTGTGTGTATATATATAGTATAGTATAGCATAGCAAGGCTACTCTCAGCCAGTGTCCACATTGGCAAATTAAGAATGATTTGTGTAGCTGATACTATAAGAATAGATAAATGTTATTTGAATATTTAAATACTATGAGACTATAAGTATAAGGCTAGTCTTATACTGACATATACTTTATAATTTAAGAAATATATGACTTATTTGATCTACAAGACAACTTTGTGCAATATTGCGTGTAGAAAACATTCTCATGCCTCACCACCTGTTTCCTACAGTTTTCCTTTATTCTACCTATAACCTACAAATCGAGAATGACTTCCATTGACATAGGAGGAACTAGACAGAGCCAGGATTTCAGTCTTGGATCTGTGCTTTTTCCACTAGACCACACTTTCTCTAATAACAATCTGTGGAATTTACATGTAGAGGCAAACATTTTGCATGGTCTAAATTACATTTCTTTGCCAAGGAACTTCTCACTTTTTCTTCCAAAATTAAAAGATAGGGAAGAAGCATTTGCTTGTCCAGTTATGAAAACAAACTAGTCTCAGGAAACTTTCCCTTCCTTTCATTTCACCTTCCACATTATCTTCACTTTCACTTTCTTTTCCAAGTTCTTCTAATTGACTTAATGAAACTATTCCTTCATTCCAGTTCTCTAATATTAATTATATATGTATTTATTTATTTTTACTCATTAGGTCCCTCAAAGGGTCAAAGGACAAACTCCTTATCTTTGACTGCTGCCTTATATATATTTCTATTTTGGGTTCTTTAGTGCTCAGGAACAAATCAATATAAGCACAAAGTTAGTGTCAAAGTTATCAACTGTATTAACAATGGCATTTAGAAAGCCTTTTGTCAAGTTTTTGCCTGTATATCACACCTTACTAACATACGTTGTATCAATATTTATTTAATTTTATTATTCTTTTAAAATTTTATCATCTTCTCTCAACAAAGTTAACACCAAACTATTCAGCCTTTTTAGTCCTCACCCCCTTAGTGGCAATTAAATTGGCTTCTATTCTTTTCCTGTCACCACTGAAAACACTTCTACAGGTGAAGGTAAAAGAAATTTAAGAACTTTTCTGAGGTTATACAGCTAGTAAAAGACTGAGCCCCGCATTAATTCAGTTGCCTGATGGGAAAGACCAGCTTCTCTGCCTCTTTGCAATCCTGTCTCTAGGAAACATCCCTCCTCCTTGCCATCTGCCTTTTACATTTCTTCTTCACTCCATCTATAAACCACAAATGGGGAAAAGGCAATGGAGCATAAAGCAGCGGAAGGAGAAGGGATTTATGAATATTTTTTTCAATATTAGAGCAATTGGTATGTGCGTAATAGACTGAAGGCAATTCATGTGCTGGTCCCTGGTGTTGTTCGCCAGCAATTTTGATTTTGCACATGGCACAGATCGGGCCCTGTGATCAAGGTCTTTTCTCATATATTCATGTATCTATTATCTAGGAACTGTCCCAAGTTTAATTTTTCTGCAATGCTATTCTGATCACACTGAGATTTTGCAGGTAACTAGCCTGCTTCGTCTGTGCCACCCGAGAGCCGAAGGTGCTGTGAGAGTTGCTCCTTTAACTGCTACACCATCTCCATAGCTACTGTTTCTCTCTCTCCATCTCTGGCTCCCCCATACTACCTCCCTTCTCTTTCTAGCAAGGAGGGAGGAGTAAATTGCATTATATTCCTTGGCTCCATAAACTATGTCAAGATTCTGTGGAAACAATATTCAATATGGTAATTTTTCCTCTCTTTTTCTTAATCCATTACATTCTCTAACTCGGTTGCACCGACCTTTGAAAGAAAGCAATGACAAAGGCATCTGGGTAATATCATTATGCTAATTTGTTGGTGCTAATCTGTAGAAATCGAAAAGTAGCTATTAGAATGGGGATCTCTGTAAAGGAAAACACGGCAAACCTTCCCCTCAGTCCCCGCTGCGCCTACAGTCCACTTCAGCTGAGTTCTTTGTTGACTGGAGAAGACCCGTGATCTTATACTGATGCCAGCCCTGCACCTCTTTCACCTTAAGAAGTAATTGGCAGCATTGGAGGACTTGCTCTTCTGAACTCTGCCCAGAATACAGAGGAAAGAGAACTCTAGTAGAGAACTGGGTGCATGTCTGGGAAGGGTGCTCACAAGATGATTTGAGTACAATTATTGGGATCATGCTTTGCAAAATGGGAAAGGAGGTGGTGCTTCTCTAACCCTAATACAGTAGGGATCGGTAGAGTGGTCTAAGTTTAATATAACAACAAAAACAAAAAGAAAGCTAGGTAATAATGCCACCATCTTCATCTCTCTTACCCAGTTCCCCCGCTGCTAGGCTCTCCTGTGTATGCTTTTGTTGATATCACCAGAGATGGTTCACCTACTCCCGTGGGCCCACCAATGCTCTTAGTGTGGGATCCTCTAAGAACTATAGAATCACAAGCAGGAAGGGACCATGGAAAGCATCAAATCTGTCTCTACAGGATCTGTCCTGGCCCCTGGCATTGTCCAAAATAAAAGAAGGACGAGCAGGCCATGGAGAGCAGCTCTCACGGTCTCACTGCTGGTGGAGCTGATGGTGCTGCTCATGAGAGGAAGAGCTACGGGGAGACGCAGATGCCAAAGACCCTTGTGTGGCCCTTAAACTTGCTTTAACTCACTGCATTGTTGAAAAGGGTATGGAAGAATTTTTTTTTGTTTTTTTTTTTAAAGATGACCGGTAAGGGGATCTTAACCCTTGACTTTGTGTTGTCAGCACCACGCTCCCCCAAGTGAGCTAACCAGCCATCCCTATGTAGGGATCCAAACCCGTGGCCTTGGTGTTATCAGCACCGCACTCTCGGAAGTGAGCCATGGGCCAGCCTGAAAGAAAGTATTTTGAATAATTTCACATCCAGAGTAATGTTCATACTGAATCATTTATTTTAGAAATGACAATCTCATGTATTCTAATTAGGATTAGGTATAAATATATAACCCTAATCTATCTCAAATTCAGACAGATAGCCCAATGCAAAATTTGTCTAATAATTAAAAAAATAATAAAGGTAAACTATGCTTAATGATGTTTTATTTTGACATAACCTCTCGATTTTTCTGGAGATAGAAATTTGTTTTATTCATCTACATTCTCCCACATACATTCTGGCAAAATCATTGCTTTATGACAGCAGAAATGCATTAATTACCTAAATGTTGCTTAACACTGTAGCACTAGAGTACTTTATACAACATGGAAGGACAGAAGAGGTTTTATACATTGTCAATTCATGTGTGACATTAGTAGGTTGAGAGTAGCAGGAGGCAAAAGTAGCTGAGGGTTTGGTGCTGTGTTTCAGAACATCTGTATTTATTTTTTTACACTGCAAGTCACTGTGGGAATTTTATTCCATGGTGAGTTGTTGTTGTTATTGTTGCTGTTTTTTTTTTTTTTTTTTTAACATTTCTGAATCTAGAGACAGTTTGCTGTAACTATATTATTCAGCATAAAATAGTTAAGAGTCGGAAAAAGGATTATCAGTGTGCTAGGAGTAGAAACTAATAGAAAGCTGGGTTTATGTGGGTTTTTTGTAAAGAAAGCTGGCATGAAACCAGAGAAGAGTACAGATGTCAGCTATCAAATACAGTGCAGGATATAAGAGGAAAACCCACCTCTGGGACCATCCAGGACAATCCAGATTGACAGGTCACAACCAGGCTGGATGGTGCTGTCCCTTCCTTTATGGCTGCCAGCACCACTGCTCCAGTCGAGACTCTTCCTCTCTCTTGGGATGGATGGCTCCGTCATCCATGCTTCCTAATTGCATCCAGTCTACCCCTCTGTCATCCAGCCCCCACAGGCTTTATACTTTCTCCTACAATATCAATCTGATAATGCCAGTTTCCCGCTCAGAAACACGTATATGGTCACCAACTCCGTCACAAGAAATGCAAACTTATTCACGTGGTGTTCAAGGCCTTGCACAGTTAGGCCCCACCCCTCCTGCCAGCCTTTTCCTGGAGCTCTCCAGCCACGCAGTTCTCATTAGTCATGGAAGACCACTGTAATGCTCCATTAACTTTCCATCCTCCACCTCTCTCTTCACAGTGTTTCCTCTACCCATAATCCTCTATCATCCCTTTTTCTGGCCTGTGGAAACCTTGCCCATTCTACAGATTTTCCTTCAAATGTTCTTGATCCTATCAAGTTGCCCCTAGTGCCTCTCTCCTGACCAGTTTCCACCACAGGCAAAGGATGTGTTCCCCACCCACAGGCCCACAGTACCTCCTTTGTAATAACCCATCAAGGCCCACTCTGCCCAGTCAGGTCCTTCCTTGTGGAGGAGCCTGTCTTCACTACTAGATGGTGAGGTCCTTGAGGGTAGAGCCCCTTAACTGAATTATTTCAGATGTTCTGGTTCCCAAAATAGTGCCGTCCACCTGCCAGGTGCTGAATTAGTATTTGTAGACTCAAAGATTTCATTTAATTCCACTCACAGAAACAATCAGGGGCTCCATTCTATCCATTCAGCAGCAATCCATGGGTAGCAATATGGATCGCTTTAACCAATGTGTTATACTACATCTGTTTGGCACTTTATAATTCCCCAAGTACCACGATAGAATACAAGACAGAAAGAAACACTGAAATGTCAGTGCCCAGAAGGCAGAGCTTTGAGGACACTGAAAGCCGCTTGGGGATGTCTTCTGTTGTCTTCCAGCAGGAACACTAACAGTAGGCTTTGGTAAGGAAGAGAAAAGCTAAAACATCTCTAATTTCCCCATTCCTAAAGCTTCTCTTGCTTGGCAGACACTCTAGATGTGTGGGAAGGCCTTTGGGACCTCTCTCTCCACAGCTGCCAGGTAGCTGCTTTCGCAGTGTACGACAACATGGCTCTTGCTGTCAGACTCCCTCCACCTGCTCCTCCCGAAGGTTTACATAAGGATGGACTGACATTCCATGTATACACAGCAAAGGTCCTACATGAGACCAAGGAGGTTTAATAAGTGAGCACATTCGGCCTAGTCTCTTTGAGGAAAAAAGCCCATAAAGGTATTAACAAGGGGAATTGATGTTATGTTTGTAGACAATCATAAAGCATCTCTAAAAACAATCCCACAATCACATGTGCCTTTTCATTCTCCACCTTGAGTACTGCACCTCTTCTGACCGCGGCTTAACTTTCACTCTGGCCTTCGCAGCTGACTGCAATAACAGTGGATTCAGAAGAACAAGCGAAGGAAGCAGAGAGGGGATTAAAAATCTTGCTCTTCTACGCACAGTGTTTTGAGTTTAAGCCTTCCCCTGAACTGCTTAGGCAACGAGAATCTGCTTCCATGCAGCTAGGGGGAGCCCGAACACAGTTGAACGCTCTCTAATAAACTGAATTCATTTAAGTTTTCTGTCCCTGCAGCTTGGAGCTTGTCTTTTAAAAGTATCCCCTTTCATTGGCCTGGGGAAGAGGCCAGTTGTCTCTGATTGGAGGTTGGAAACGTATACGCAGCAGAATCCCCCAGATACTTTCTAGAGGGTTATGTGGTGTTTGAGTCTGCCTGTTGGGACCCTGTTTCCTGCGGTTGCATATAGCCACAGCAAGAGTAACTAGAAAGATCATTTCGTAGCTACAAAAGTTAGAAAATTTAAGATGGGGATACTTTGCAACTGGCTTGTTTTCTCTATCTAAACCACCTCTTCTATTTTTAATTTGATGGTTTCTGTGATAGCTTGCCCACCCCCCCCCCCCCCAGTTTGGGATCGTAATTGCTCTTATACCAAAAAAGTGTGTGTGTGTGTGTGTGTGTGTGTGTGTGTGTGTGTTTTCTTTTGGCTTTCAAATGCAATATTTAGACAGGAGTGAGTTTATAACATGGAAATGAACAACAATAACCCTAAGATAGGTAGGCTAGAAGTTTGTTTCTAATTTACCAACAGGCAGTTAGTGTACTTGTTTTTTGGAAGTCTACCCACCCTTTTAGAAATAACAAATAATTTGTTTAGGTTCCCCAAGCAGATAAATAAAAAAATTTCCTTAATATGGCACAATATACTTGACCCTAACCTCAGAAGCAAAAGAATATAGTGAAGTCATTTTATTAACTGTGTGAATTTCAGCAAGCTATTAACTTGACTGGTCATAGTTCCTTACTTTAAAGATAATCATATGTACTCCTCTGGGTTATTTTTAGGTCTAAATGAAAAGTTGGTTGTAAGGTGCTTTGCACATTGCTTGGCACACATAAATGCCTGATACTTTTCACTATCCAGGGTGTGACACAGTGCTTGGGGTAAAATAAGTAGTCAAAAGACATTTGTTGAAAAAAATAAAAAAGAATGAACAAATGAAGAAAAGAAGAAAAGAAAGAAATTGCCTCTCCCTTTCTTATTCCTTGATATAATGAGGACATCTTCAGTTCTATTCCATTTAGGCAGCTCCAAGACCCAGCAAGGGTGAGGGCTGGATGGAAGTGACAGGGTTATTACGCAAGGGGGGAGGGTCAGTGGTTAGGTTTTAGGGTAGAATAAGGAATAGAAATACTAGCATTGAGTGTCCTAAATTATGGAAGAAGGAAAGAGGCTCAGATTAGGGATATAGGGATAGCAACCTCGAAAGGGGGGAAACACCAACATGAAGGGCTCTAGGAGGCTGCAGGGGAGAGAAAAGCAAATGTGTAATCAGAAAAAAGACAGGAATTCTGGAAATGCAGAGAAAGGACTGATAACATGGGTTTGGGAGGAGGGATATACTGAGCTGAGGTCTGAAGTGGTGTGATGGGGCAGCAATAGGATGAGATACGTCAAGGTAGCAAGCCAGGGCTAAGAGAAAAAGGGGTAGAGGAAGAAAAACCCTATGTGGTCAGCCCTAAGAACCGTTCAATTTCACAAACAGGATGACTTGTAAGTCAGAAACTAGAGCCTGGCCATGTTTGCACCAGTGGTCCAGGAGGGGTGACAATACTCCTGATGGCCAGAAAATCTCAGTTCCTGGGGTGAGGGGAGTCAGTGACATCTATTCAGGCAGGAAAAGTTAAAAAAGACAGCAGGTCAGGGACAAAGCCAAGCACAGGCTACACCACAGGCAATTGCAGCTCAAAGGCAGAATATCAGTTAGAGGATGATGGTGCCATTAACAAAGGTCAGTGGGACAGGCAGCTCAGCCACCAAACAGGAATAACATCTTGTTTTCAACTAGAAGGGCATCTCTGGGCCCACCCGGTTCACTCCCTCTCTTGGATCTTGAAGATCAGGCCTACTGTTTCTGGCCTGGCTCTCAGAGCTGGAAGGGTCCTTTACACCATTGTAGCTGTACTCAGTAAAGTGTCTAGGAACAGGTTTAGTCTCATTTTGGGGGATCATATTCTCCCTTGGTTCTGTGAATAAGGCTCCTTGGAGTCTTTCACCCCCCTTTGTCTATTTCCAGAGATGCATATTCCTCTGGAGTAGGAATTAGATTTTAGCATGAAGCCTGTTCCTAGCCTTGGTGGTATCCAGTGTCAGCCTCTGTGAATGGGCAGGAAGGCTCTGTGGCTAGACCCACCTATTGCAGAGGAAAAGTACTCCCTTAAATAGGGATATTTGCCCAGTGAGCATTTCCCAGGTAGTGAGAGCTTGCATTTCTGACCATCTTAAATGTAGTTCTAATAATTTAACAGAATATGTAGAAAAATACTACTAGCACTTCTGCACTTAAAATTATAGAAGATAATTGAACATTCTTCATATAACACACACAGAAAGCTTTCTGGATCGAGTTCACATGTATTTATAAGTAAAGTCTGTTTTATCATGAGTTTATGGCATTGCATGTTTTCATAAAGGTGATATGTGTACTGGTGCCTAGAATAGCACCTGCATGAAGGAGCTGTTGAATGCTCATATTTTACATATATGTGGCTAAGTTTGTCATTCTGAAACAAAATGGAGGCAAATAAATTTTATAAACACTTTCACTGTTTATGATTTTAAAAGAGCTAAATGAAAATTACTGAGATATGCAATTTTTCCGAGAGGTTCCTATCTCCAGAATTACATTATGTAATTCTGAAGCTTTTTCTGAGATATACAAATATTCAGTTCACTGAACCTTTCACCATGTGTCAGTTTTTCTATTTATAAAATGAAAATTACTACTCAAACTCACAAAGATGCTGATAGAACTAATAAAATGACAAGAACAGAAGAAAAAATGCTCACATGACTATATGTGTGTGAGTGATTATATATTTAATATATAATTACAAATATACATTTACTTTATATAATTAATATGTAGATTTTTCTTTGACTTATCACAGGTATAAAATGGGTTTGTACATGGAAACGGGACTTACTAACCTAGGTTTTAATTCAACAACTCATTGACTGTGTGACATATGTTAAACCACTAACCCTTTTTGAATCTCAGTCTCCATGAAGCTCTGATGTGAAAATTCATATGAAAATATTGTGTAAATAGCAAAGCATTTATGAATGTATGTTTTGCTGGAACCTAAATAGATGCAGAAACACAAATACATACAGTTTAAAGACATCAAGCCACAGGGGGATTCTTTGTAGCATACAAATGCCTAAATTTAGATTCCAAAGATTAGAACATAGAGGTATTCAAAGTAAATTGCATAGGGCCTTATGTAGTAAATAAGAACTGTATGTTAGAAAAATGTTAAGCATTTCCTCCTTTCACCCATAGAACAATCAAGGGCTTAAGTACTTTTAAATACAGAAAGAAAGAAAAAAAAAAGAAACAGAGAGAGAATGAAAAGAAAACCTACCAATAAAGCATGCTATGAAGCATATTTTTAAATTAATACATTTCCTAGGAGACTTTCAGGGTCATCTTAACAAAAACTAACTAGAGCCAGCAGTGTGGATGACATTTGGTATGGGCTGGAGACATCAGTGTTTTGCTTTTTATTTCCTTCCTAAAGCAAGTAGAGTTTGTCCGACTCTGCAATTCTGACTCTGCCCCATGCCCATTACCTTCCTGTAATCTACTAGCATCTCTTCCTCCTCTCCTCTTCCCCCCTTTGACATCTTCCTCCCCTTTGGCTCTAGTTCTTTCTACTACCATTGCGAATGATAAAAACGTATGACTGGTATACGTGCAGCAAGGGCTTATAATTACTAAAGTAATGTACCCATTTGAGTCATGTAGAGCTGCTCCAAGAATCTTAATAATCCTAAGAGACTTGAAGAAGTTAAGAGCTTTGTTCAAGTGACACAGCTGGTGATAGAACCAGGACTGAAATTCAGACCTGGTTGCCTTCATCAACTACATACCTCTTTCCCAAAAAGCTGAAAGAAGAGGTCTAGGAGCGTGGGGTTTGAAGTGGGTCAGGAAGATATGAAGGGGACAACCAAGGAAGTGTTAGGTAGCAACAACTCCTTTCTCACCTTAAGTGTTTTTCTGGGATTCAACTCAGGCCAGTACAAAGACAATAGCAACCCAGCAAAGAACTCATTAGGCTGATAGACAGGCTACTGAGAAAACGCTGAGAGCTACTTCACAGAAGGAGGAGTCAGTATCAAAAGTTTGCTTCTGACTAGACTGAGCCATGATGCACAACTGGAACCAGGGTGGAAGGAATGAGCGCCCCCAACCCACCCCCCATGCTTCAAAGCTGCAGCAGGCATACCCTTTGTCCATATGGTGACACTGACCCCAGAACTAGATTTTTATTCAGTATTAGCTTGCTGTGTTCAGAAAACCTCTTTACCACTCAGTAGTATGTTTCTCTGACATTCATATGAAGAAATATAATCCGTGCCCTGGTCACTAATAGTGGATGTTGTTGTAGTCTTACATGTCCTACCTGTAAGACATCTTTCCCCTTTCCTTCTTCCTTCCTTCCTTGCTTCCTTCCTTTCCTTCCTTCTTTAAATATTTATTGAGCTTCTTCTGGAGGCACTGTGGTAGGCACTGGTGAAGATGTTCTTCTAGGCCAATGGGCCTTGAATTTCTACTGCTCTCCTGAATTAATTCTTTTACACACAATTTAAAAATGAGTCCTTCTGGTCAAATGCTAGAATCAGGTTCTCTGTCCTCATTGTCTCAGGAAAGTATCACCTATCTACCCTTTTAGATAAAAGCTCTTCCTACAAGTTAAACAAGCATGTGTATGCAGTAAAAGTTTTGTTATTAACCTGGACTTCAATCATTAAGGAACTTAAAGATGAGTTGGCTGGCCAGTGGCTCACTTTGGAGAATGTGAAGCTGATAACACCAAGGTCAAGGGTTCTGATTGTCATACCAGCCAGCTGCACCCCCAAGAAATAAATAAAAATGGACTTTATTTATTCTGGCATCTCCCTGAAACTGTAAGTAAGATTTTGTTTCCAGGTGTATAGATGCATTTTTTTTCTCTCTCTGGAAGTAGACCTATAGTTTTTATCAGATTTTTGAAGGGGTCTATAACCTAAAAATAATTAAGAACCACTGAGCTATTTGAAGGTAATGGTGATAAAATATCTAAAATTTGTTCTTCATATAGGTGTTAACTCTAGAGCTCTTTCTCATTCATCATTTGATTTCATGATGATCACAACTGTGTTGGACACAAATGAAGACTATTATTATCACTGAACATATCTTGATGAAACATTTTAAAGTGGGGCCTGTCTCAACATGAAATATAAAAAATTTGGATTACTCCAAAAAGGAGACTGGTATAAGATTTAATTTACAAGGAGCATGAGTTTTCAACTTCAATTTACATGTTATAAACCATGTTCAGTGTAAAGTATTTTGATGCACTTTCACAGCATTAAAGCACATCTTTATGGGACTGCTTGGTAGTAGGGAAAAGAAAGTGTTTCAAATAATCCTCTTTTCTACACTTCTACACAGAGGCAGGAGATTTATAGGTTATTTTTGCCTTGTCAATGCACCAGGGGGATAAGAAGCCACCAGGTTTATAATCTGGGAGAATTAACTGTCCCCAACCTAGAAGGAAACACTGGGGGTCAAATTCTCTCCTGGAATCTGATATGTACTTGAACCTACCAACCTCCTCATCCTCTTACCATAGGGAGATCAAACCTGCTCAGCACTCCCCAAAAAATCAAAAAGGGGTGTTCAGATCTCTAAGTTCTTCAAATTCTGTAAATAAAAATTAAACCCTTTATCAAATCATTTTTACATTTGAAATGAATTTTTAGGTAGAAATACTAGGTTCATGATTCTAGAAACTAGATTTTGATGGAAATGGGCATTGGAAATACTAGCCTTGCTATATTGGTGGTATATTGAAGAAACAAACTAAGAATAGCTTATAGAAGGAAAAAAAGAAAAAACAAAAAAACCCCTTCCATATCAGTCTATTCATACATTCATTCACCCAACAAAAATTTACGTAGCCCACTCTATGTATCCACGTGTAATGAAACCCACATTCACACAAAAACGTTTACTCTGATGTTTATAGTTGCTTTACTTATAATGGCCCCAAACTGGAAGCACCTCAAATGTCCTCTGCTGGGGAATGGATAAATAAATTGTAGTACATCCAAAAGATGCGATATTACTCAGTAATACAAGTGAGCAAAGTACTGAGAGATGCTACAATATGAATAGATCTCAAATGCATTACGCTAATTGAAGAAACCAGACTCAAAGGTCCCATATTGTACTGTTCTACTTATGCAACACTCTGGCAAAGGCAAACTATAGGGACAGAAAACAGGCTAGTGATTATCAGGAGTAAAGGGTCGGGAGGGCTTAACTAAGAACGATTAGCACAGGTGTATCTGTGTGTGTATAGGGTGATGGATCTATTCTGTATCTTGATTGCAGTGGTGTTACACTACTCTGTTTACAAAATGCATAGAACTCTATACAAAAAGGAGTGAAATTTATTGCATATGTATTGAAAAATAGATTTGAAAAATGAAGGCAATAAAATATTCTAAGTTCTAAAGCAATTTTATTTGGTATCTCTTATTCTTGGACACTGAAAAGTTCCGAGATGAAAAAAGCAAATGAAATGAAATCAAAATACAAATATCCTTTTCTTGACCTTAAACATCACAATCTAGTCAGTAAGACAAGCTTGCAGGAGGAAATATAAGAAGCTTTGGTAACTATAGTAGAGGGTATGCACAATATAAAGTGTGAGGAAGACCTATTATCACTGAAATAGATATCCCCTTCCTGGTCACTTTTGCCTGAAATATATTCTCATAGTTGCAACTTTTGCTACTAAAACAAAACCAGCTCCCCAGAAGTGAATGCAGCTTCACCCCAGGATTCCTATGGCTGCCGTTGGTGGCTCTCCATCCTGAAGTTCATGAGGGGCTGGGGGGCTCAGTAGCCCCTCATGCCTCTTCTATGCCATCTCCTGAACTGCTGTTATTCAGCAGAAGGAAGCCTTTACCCCGCCATCCTCCACTTTATCCCCACAGCTGTACTGATTCCACAATGGAGAAGACATTCTCCTCCACCGAGCTTGTGAGTTTGGGGGTGTCAATGAGATATCAGGTAGTGAACAGCTTCTGGGGACCTGGAAGGGGCAAGGTTTATTTCTTCATCTATGATGGATACATAGAGTTGATAGTTTAAAAAATAGCTAAACGGCACTTCTTGTGGGATTTTTTTTCCTTTTCCATTTTCTCCATCCCCTGGGAGCCAACTGAGCAGCTCCCTCCCTGCCTTATCTCTCCAACTACAGTAATGAGCTCCAGGGGGACCTCGCTACTGCTTTGAAGTAACACGTTTCTCTGAATACACTTTGAAATTTCTCTTGGTACATTGTTTGTTTCTTGTTTGCTCTGTCTCCTTGTGGGGTGGGGAGGGGGTCTGACAGCTGTTGGGAGGAGGGAAGGTCCAGCAGGACAGCTCTGGAATGTGTAAATTGAACAACAACAAAAACACAAACAAAACAAAATAAGAAAGGAGGAAGAGAAAAAAGCCCTTCCAACCCACTGCCTGAGCAGGAATGTAAGCCCTTGGGCTGGAGTCACTGAAGCATCCTGCAGGCAGAGGATGACAGCCAAGGACAAAGGCAGCTGGAAGACCTGAAAGCTGTCACAGAGTAAGTATGTGGCTTGCTGGAGACAGGATCTTCTGGGGAGAGCAGAGACAAGCTCAGGGGAGGGGCAGAAAAGAAGAGAGACAGAGGTACTCCGCCCTTTACTCCAATCCTCTGGATTTTAAGTGCACCAAGATCCCACATCTGAAATAGTTTAGGATTCCTGCACACCAAGCGGGAGGAATACACAACACATCTATTTTGATCTTTACACTTTCTAGGTAGGAAGACCTAAAGAACATTTTAGAGGTTCAGGGGATGGAAGGGAGATTAGATTTAGCATTTAGGACATGAAGAAAGTTATAAAACGAAGAGAGAAACCTGGTCTAGACCCTTGACACTCTCACTCAGAATTAAATTTTAGTCTACAGAGAATTAATCAGCCACTATTTCCAACTGACTAGACTGCAACTTGACAGTGCAGTAGTGGGAATGTAAGAAAACCAGGCTGCACCAGCCCTAGAAACGGGAAGAGGGCAGTCCCTTCCCGAGAAGTCCCATGTGGAGTGGATAACAAGACTGACAAAATCAATCCAGTGTTACCGGGCTTTATTTTCACAGAAATACTTGTCTTAGAAGACCACTAGATTTGGAAATGTGGGCCAGAGGTCAAAGCCCCCAGGGGAAATTATGAGCTCCAGTAGAAGAGCAGAGGTGAGTGAGACTTTCTCAGGGAAAGGGCGCCCGGAGCTTCCAGTGAGCACTTGCTTCCCCTTTTCTGGGCTTCTTCTGAACATTGCCTGTGGTTCTGTAATCACACCTCAAACTCATATCTGAACGTGGACTCCTAATTCCTTAACTCTTACCCTTGCCCTACGCTTTTATTAAAATTACAGAATCATCTTTGACTCCTCTGACTTCTCTTTCTTGCCCTCCTGGCCCAGTCAGTCTCCAGATTTGTTTGTTTTTCTTTTATGAGATATTTTACCTTAGTCCTTACTTTTTTTTTGCCAGGTGTCAACTTCAAGTCCCTACCAACACCTATCTAAACTCCTTCAGCACCCCTTAAAAGTCTTCCACCGGCTTTCTCCTACTGTTCCCCCTTCCTCTAAACGTCAGCTCAGTTTTCTCAAATCACTGCTTTAGTGTCTAATCACAGGTCAGAAACCCTTAACAATGCTCTGTCTCTGTGAAATAAAGGCAGCAGTCCTTAATTCTCAATTTGGAATTAAAAGCAGATGGCAATTACTAACCTACCTCTCAGAGTAAGTCGTACTTAAACCACTAAGACAGCGTCCCTGCTTCCAGGGCTTCTCAAACCATTAACCCCATTTTTTCTTTCCTCCTTTTTGTGGGACCCAAAGCATCAAAAACAGGTGTTCTCACTTTCTTTCCTTCATTAAGTATTCAGTAGGCCTGATGTGTATACCATTTGTAGTTCAAGAATCCTTCGCTCTAAAATAAACTAAGTTTAATTTAAACAAGTGTGAATACTGACAATCTGGAGAATTAACTGAGGCCATTGACCCCTTCCCCAAAAGCCAACCCTGGAGATGCCACAGGAATGAGGAGGAGGCTTGAAACCCCTCGGAGAGAGAAGTTGTGAAGGATCTCTATGTGTGAAAGAGTTCCTTGGGCTAGTGGTGGGCTGGGACTCTTGGGGCGCATTTTCAGTTGTGCTCTTTTTCCTCCCCCTCCATAAGTGTCTGCATGTGCTTTCAGAGTCTTGCTACTTCCCTGTACTGCTAGGCGACTACATACTTGTTGGGTTAGGCACATTGCTAGGTAATTGTATTGTTAAAGCAATTCATAACTAAAGCCAAAATGTTTCATTATTTTAGTTATACTGTTTCCATTTGTATTGTCAGGGGTAAGGCTCAGACCCTTCAAACCCTATTGTACAGACTGGGTCACCAGACCCCTCACATGCCAGGCTGGGTCATAGACGCCTCACATGCAGGTACACAAGCTAGGTAATTGGAAAGGTCCTGGGAGCCATTGGCAGACGACATGGGCTCAGTTCTCAGCAGTAGCAACAGAAGCAGCAGTGGTGGTGGCCTCTTGGGGCATCCCAGGGGCACTGGCAGCAACAACTTGCAGCAAAGGCCTCCAGCAGCAGTAGTGGCCTCCCTGTGGCCCCCCCCCAGGGGCATCCCAGGGGTGGGGGGGGCCCATGGATCAGAGTCACTCATGCTTTATACTTAAGTCCATAACTCAGGACACCTGGGTGCCCATATGCAATTACATTAGACAATAAACAAGGAACACCTGGGCACACGTGCCTATTTACATCAAATGCTTGGCAAGATTCTGAACATCTGAGGGACCCTGCCCATTTTTTTATATTTTCCCTACTATCCACTCTTCCTGGTTCCCTCGCTGTACAATCTACTCATTCAGAATCTTCCACAATGTTCCCTTAGGGAGGATAAATGGCCCTTGCATTCACATAACCTATTCCATCCCCACAGTCCCAAAGTCTTTAGCTTGTTCCAGCACCAACTCAAAAGTCCAAAGTCTCATCTGAGACTAAAAGCAAAACTCCTTTCAGCTGTGTACCTGTAAAAATCAAAAACAGGTTTATCTACTTCCAAGATACAGTGAGACAGACACTGGGTACACATTCCCATTCCAAAAGGGAGGAATAGAAAAGAAAACCAGGACCCAAACAAATCCAAAATCCAACAGGGCAAACATTAAGCACACTGGGGCATCTGGGCCCCCAAAGCATTGGGCAGCCTCGCTCCTACAGCTCCACCAGGTACAGCCCATTGAGCTGCCCTGGTGCCTGTGGCTTTTCCAGGCCGACACTGCACACTGCCAGCAACCCCACAGTTCTGGGCTCTTGGTAGCAGTCTCGCCGTCCTGGCTCCACTAGACATTTCCTCAGTGGGGGTTCTCTGTGAGGGCTCCAACCCCACTTTTCTGCTCCACATTGCTCTGCAGATGACCTCCACAGTGGTTCCACCCTTGTAGCAAGTCTCTGCCTGAGTCCCCCTGCTTTTTCATACACCTTCTGAAATCTGGGTGGAAGTTGCCACACTTCCACTGCTCTCATGTTCTGCTGGCCTGCAAAATTAGCACAACGTGAATGCCAACAAAGTTTCTGGCTTGTTTTCTCCAGAGCTCCTGCACAAGCCACACTTGGGGCCACCTGAGGCAGAGCTGCTCCAGCCAGAGCAACTGGAATGAGGGGAGCAGTTTCCTAAGGGCAGTGATGCCTCAGGTCTGCCCTCCTGAAAAATCCAGCTCTCCCAGGCCTCAGGTCCTATGATGGGAAGGGCACTCCTCCAAACTTCTGAAATTCCCTCAGGGCCCTTCTCCCACTGTCTTGGCTATTACCATCTAGCTGTCCCCTCCCAGGCTCCTGAATTACTTGAATCACCTCAGCTTACACCCACCATTCACTCACAGTCTCAGGCAGTTCTCCAGTGTTTGTCCACACAATTTGAACAGCTGAATTTGCCCAGTCAATCAAGGAGTGGTTGTCCTGCCCCTGTGCATATCTGTAGCTATCCTGTAACCACTACCACAGAGACAAGCATGTGATATGGAGACTAACTTTTCCACCTTTTCACCAGCTGAAAACATACTTGAAATTCTGCATGGGAACCCATCCTCAGGTCATCTGCCCATCTGCATGTAGCATTCTTTTCTTGGGTTTATATGGCATCCATTGAGCCATCTGCTTTCTTGAGTTTATACGGCACCCGGTGAGCCATTGGGTTTAAGTGGCACCCTCCGAGCCTTCTCAGGTTTAAGTGTCACCCAGTGAGCCATTTGCCTTTGGACAAATGTGACATGCATTTACTACATTGTCTCCAGAGCACCTCACACCATCCACCCCTAGGTCCCATAGCTGCAGCAGCCAGGGGCTCTCTCTTTTTCTGCTGCTTTACTGTTTCCCCAAGCCAACCAATTCAACCTGGGTATATGGGACATAGGCAGTGAATTGGGTCACTTGTGGATTGCCTACCAATCCACCCAGTCCCATAGGCTGCTCGTGCATCACTTTCTGATGAGCAGCAGGTCGTTCCAGGAGACACACGGTCTCCCGCAACTCACCATCGGGTTCATCATCGTCTCCTGTTGCTGTACTTCAGCCTCCAGGGCATGTATCCATGCTTCCAACCTGTCTGCTTTCTGCTGCAAATATTGAAACTGTGACATGTCATGGGGTTTCTGGTCCATGTTGGCTCACAGTACAGCAAGCAACAGCCAGACCCCAGTCAACAGGAAAGCAGCCACTGGGCACCACATACTCAAGGGTAGCCACATTTCCTCCCCCTCTCAAGGGGCTTATGGCTTCTTTACCTGCTTATCATCCTACCCATGATATCAATTGCTGGGCTCGTTTACCTGCCCAGAATCCTGCCACAACTATGCCAGTTGTAGGGTTACAGAAATAGCTATGCTAATTGTCTGGCTGGGGTAATTATATTGTTAAGGCAATTCATAACTAAAGCCAAAACATTTCATTATTTTAGTTATACTAAGTTTCCATTTGTATTGTCAGGACGAGGGATCAGACCCTTCAAATCCATTCTACAGACCCATTGTCACCAGACCCCTCATGCCAGGTGGGGTCACCAAACCCCTCACAGGCCAGGCTGGGTCATAGACCCCCTCACATGCAGGTCCACAAGCTAGGTAATTGGGAAAGGTCCTGGGAGCCATTGGCATACAACATGAGCTCAGTCCTCAGCAGTAGCAGCAACAGCTTACAGCAGCAGTAGCAGCACAAGTAGCAGCGGCAGTGGCCTCTTGGGCTATCCTGGGGGCACTAACAGCAACAGCTTGCAGCAACAGCCTCCAGCAGCAGTAGTGGCCTCCCTGTGGCCAGATACTCCCAGGGGTATCTGGGGGGCAGGGGGCTCTGTGGATCACAGTCACTTGTCCTTTATACTTAAATCCATAACCCTGGACAACCTGGGTGTACATGCACAATAGCCAGGGAACACCTGAGCACACATGCATATTTACATCAAATGCTTGGCAAGATTCTGAACATCTGAGGGGCCCTGACCATTTTCCTATATTTTCCCAACATTCCCCATCAGAAGTGGAGTCTGTTTCCCCTCTCTTTGAACATTAGCAGGTATGTTACTTTTCTAACCGGCAGAGTATAGCTTCTAAATAGCCATGGGACATGCTATGTGTGAGGAAAATGGAGACAGACTGGTCAGGCTCCCTCTTCTTATATCTGTCTGAGCATAGCTCGGCATGTCTGTTGTAAATATGTTAACTGCGCATGTACACGCAGGTGTTCCTTGGCTATCTGACTCTAGTCCACTGAGGAGCTGATCTCATGTCAGAGTAAAGCCTGTCAACCTTGCCAACAGCTCCCAGGATCTTTTTCCAACTACCTAGCTTGCAACCTGCATATGAAGGGTCTGTGACCCAGCCTGATACCATGCTAGGTCTTTCTCTATCTCTGGGAAGGCCACTATCATGCTGGAAGTCAAAACCAGATGATATAGGAAGATGACATGGAGAGACCAGTGCAGAGGCCCACAGGGAAAAGAAGAAAGGCCTTAGCTGAAAGCTGGCATCAACTGTCAGATACACAAATAAATGAGCCTTCAGCTGATTTCAGCCCCTAATCTTTCGTTCTTCCAGCATGCAAGGACAAGCATCCCACTATAATCCTGTCTGAATTTCTGACCCACAGAATCTGTGAGAATAAAAATTATTTATTTTTCACAAGTAAGCTAATTGGTTATATAGCTAGTAAATGAAATAGTTACCAAACTTGGCACAAAAATTAGAAAATTGAGTTGATCAAAAATAACTAAAAAACTTGAAATAGCAACCACAGGCATCTTGCTACCCCCAGGCAAGTGCCACAGCCAGAGAATTTTATAGAAAAAATTTTGAAACATGAGATAATTCTTGTTTTATACAAATTGTTCAATAAAATAGAAAAAAAATGATTCTAAAGATTCTAAAACTAGATAAGGACAGTATAAACATTAACAGTTTTACTTATGAGTATAAATGAGAAAATCCTAAATGAGAATTATCAAATCAAATCCAAGAGGGACTGCTAAGAAAATAAATTTACCAAGCAATGTTTATCCTGAGAGCAGAGGGTTCTTTAACATCAGAAAATCTATAAGGCCCTACAGTAATGTCCTAAAGAGAAAAGAAAGAGTTATATATTTTTCCTCAGTAAATGTAGAAAAAAGAACTTGATAAAGTTTAATATATATTTATGAGTATAAACAAAACCAAACAAGTAATCCCCAAATCTCTCCATACTTGGAATAGTAAAATACTTCTGGAATTTAATAAAGATTATATTCCAAATCTATAGTATATATCCTACTAAAAGAAAGATCTTTGTATACCCTCCCTTATAGATCTGGAAAAAAGACAAAGATGCCCATTACTCCTATTCCTGTTCAGTTCAGTACTAGAGGTTGTAGCCAATACAATAATACATGAAAAACAAATGAGAGATATAAGAATTAAAAGAACTAGCACAAAGGCATAATTATTTGCAAATGGTGTATGATCATTTACATAGAAAAATCAACATATTTGTCATATAAACCATTAGAACTCAAAAGAAACTTTCTGAAATATTGATGAGCAGGATCAACTTTCACAAACCAATAGCATTTATCTATACCAGCAATATTCAACTTGAAGATATGGTAGAATAAGGTAGAAAGTATCTAGAAATTATCTTGGTCAAAAATGCACAAAGTCTCCACACAGAAAAATTTTTAAACTCTGTTGTAAGTCATAAACTTAGATTTAAATAAATGGTGTTTGATACCTTGTTCATGAATGGGATAACACTGTAAAAATGTGTATTACCTGTAGACTATTCTAGAAAATAAATGTAATACTCAGTAAAACTACCAGCAGGATCAGCAAAATGTTTTTAAAGAAATTCAACAAATTTGTTCAAAAATATACACAAAATACTAAAATCATAGACTACTAAATTCATTTTCAGAAAGTAGCCAGAGAAAGTGTGATAATCATGAAGATACATTATAATGCTACAGTAATAAAACACAACATGAAACTGCCAAAGAAATAAATATACTAAATGAGATGGAATAAAGAGCTTATAAAGGGTTCTATGTGTATATAGGAACTACAGACATAATAAAATAGTAATGCAAATCTATAAAGGAATAATTATGTAAAAGGTATTTGGGGGGAAATAGGTTCATTATATGGAGAACAATAAAGTTGAACCCCCTATCTTATACAATGTACAAAGGTGTATTCCAGATTGAAAACCCATATGTAGAAAATAAAACAATAACGCTAATATAAGAAACTAAGACAATACATTTGTTACCTCAGAGGTGGGTATATAATTTTTAAATAAGACTCAGAAAGCACAAACTATAAAGCAAATAATAAAATAATTGCAAGTTTTGACTACATTGGAAATTAAATATTTATGTTTGCTGCGGGTTACTATTTCTATTGAAAGTTGACACATTTGAGAGATAGATCCGACTTTTAAAATCTTAAAAGGATTACTATACAGAGCATGCAAGAAATTCCAGAAAATGTGCTAGACAAAGGCAAAAAAAACTCAATAGAAAATGAGCAGATAATTTCCAAATAAGGTTTATAGAAGTAAAACACTATATACAGGGAGAATACAATTAATCAGAAAAATACAAATTAAAACTACCTTGAGATACCAATTTATATCCACTTGATTGGCAAAAATAAATAAAAGTTAGATAATAACAAGTGTTGTCAATAATATAAGAAAATGGGAAGTTTACTGGTAGGAATCAGCCAAACTAAAGGGCGATCTGGCAGGACCTAGTACAATTGTGTGTGTGTTTGACCCAGGAAATTTCATTCCCACTACGGGATATATACTGTAGCACAGCAGTCTTCATAATGGGGTACTTGTACCTCTGAGGGCACACAAAAACTGTCCAAGGAGGTATGCAAGCACAAATAGTTCTAGGTGAATCAATTTTCTGATCCTCAAACTTCTTATAGTCTTAAGTTAGCGGTTTGGTTTTCTTCTTTCTCACTATTTCTTTCATTATTGCTCTTCTGTCATTTTAAGAAGAAAGGCCTACCACTTAACCTATCCAGAGTTTTATTATAGGACATTGCTCCAGGACTCAAAAACTTGAATCAATGGTTCAGACATAGGGGCCATGTGAAATCTGCAGGGTGATATGTGACATCAGAAGCAGAAACAGGATATTTTTGGTCAATGATATGTGACATCAGAAGCAGAAACAGGCTATTTTTGGTCAATGTTGGGATATTCTGAAAATTCAAATATATCAAAGAGTGTGGTAAAGGAGTGAAGACATAGTACATAGTTCTTTTTATGGCCTTATTTCTTCTACCCTTGACTACTGTCAAACAATGCATGGACTCTGAGGAAGAGTCCCACGGCATAGCACAGCTAAGAAAGGTGATGGTACATTATCTCATCAAGGTAAAACAGTCCTCAGAGACAGACTGCGCCTTATCTATCTGCTTTAGAATTATAGTGTTCAAACCTACTAAGAACCATACTGAACAATCTTCATCTGTTACAAAGTTTCTCTTTCACTGCTCTGTCTTGGAAAGGCCTAGGGGAATACTTTCATTCACCTCTCTCTGTCACAGTTGTGTATTTTGCATGATTTTAAGAAAAATAAGGAAAAAATTTCTATCTTCACTTCTGACAGGCTAACATTAGATCTTTAAGAAATAAAATAAAAAAAACTTTGAAGACTTGTCTTAGAGAAACCCTTTCCAGATGCATGATCTTCCTTCCCCAGAGTGACTCAGCATCTCAAAACGGAGATTAAAACAAACAAACAAAATAAAACTTACATGGGAAGATGTTTTATATTTTTTGAGTGTTTGTTTAGATTTTTAGGAGAAAGATTTTTATTAGTTCTGTGATGTTTTATAGGATACTAAAGCATTTAAGACTTAGACACATATGATTAAAGAAATAAAAAAAAAATTATGTACAAATTTTTGTTGCAGAGAGTTATGATAGGATGATCAACAGCATACTTTCAAACATAAAAACATTGAATTTTGTGAGCAAAGTGGAATGGGAATAAAGGTTCAGAAGAAAAAGGGACAATGTAAAATCCTTGACAGTTAATGAAGGTTTTGTTTAGAGTATTCATAATGATGAATATCAAAACCCTATGGGGTATATAGATTGTTGCCTCTAAATACCACTGTGATTAGACTAACAAAACAAAGTAAAACAAAAAAAAACTGGTCTCTCGGTAAAATGGCTGATTTCAGGTCTGGAGCAGGGCATTTATAAGGTACAGTTTGCCATGCCTGAAAGAAAGGTAATATTAAAGACTACTAGGGTCATATCAAAAGAAGACAAAAGCCAACATAAAGAGATTTCCATGGCCAAAATGGAAAAATCTGAGCATCAAAAAGAACAGTGACTACAATAGATTAAAACACACATATAAGTCCAGAAGTTCACAATGATTAAAAAAAAAAAAAAAAAAAAATCTTCATTCGTAACCTTTCAAGGTTGCTAGGGCAACACGTCATTATTCTGAAAACTGATTAAGGGAAAAGATCAAGTATTTGTCTTGCCTTTCCCATAGAGCTATTTTTCAAAGAAACCAATAGTTGATGAGGAAAAGGTCTCCTTTTAGGAAACCATGGAAAATAAATGCAAGAAGAATGAGGGAACTAGAAAGTCACTGTTTTATAATCTTAATGGAATATTGGATATGATCATAGCTGCTAAAACTCTTTGACTGATCAAGAATTTTAAACTGATGGATCAGGGTGACAGCACCTAAACACACAGATAAATCTTAATATCACCAATAGTAGGTCAACCTGCCATTATGTGCCCCCCGATGTGATAACAGTAGAAAATATAAACCATCACCCATGAAGTATTCTTGCAAACAAAACAATCCAAAACAATCCTTAATTTACCAATCTGCTAGATCTAACTTTCAGCTTACAGGAAATATAGGGAGGGAAAAAAAAGCATGTTGACACCATGAAGACACAATTTTGTGAAAACACAATCATACCTAGAATGTGGGAACTTCTATAAGACAAAAGAAGCAGTTTCTTCAATAAATAAATGGCATGGAAAATACAAAAAACAATGGAAATGTTATAGATTAAAAGACACTCAAAAGGAATCAACAGAATGCTATATGTGAACATTTTCTGGATTCTACTTTAAATAAACCAACAGAAAAAGTTTTTTAAACAAGCAGAGAAAATTGAGCACACATTGAGCATTAGAAGCTATGAAGGGATTATTGAAATTGTGCTGGTTATGACATACTGGTATTGTAGGTTTTGCTGTCAGATATACATCTTAAAATATTTGTAAATGAAGTGATGTGATATCTGGGATTTGCTATGAAATACTCCAACAAATAGAAAAAAAAATGGGATATACAAGCAGCAAGAGTGACAGGATATTGATTTTGCTTAAATTAGGTAATAAATACATGAAGGTTCATTATACCACTCTGTGTGCATATTTGAAAATTTTCATTATAAAATGTTTTTAAATAAAAAAACCCTTGTATTCAGATCCACTAAATGCATTTACAAAGTAATACAACATATTTATTTAAAAATATTTACAAATGTTGGAAATCACACTCTTTAACAGCTATTTAAATTTATAATGAAGCTGGTTTTGAAGTGAAATTAACAATGTGCAAGGAAATACATCATTTAAAAAACTCTTTTTAGGCGTACATGAGCATAAGACTTGTCCTAGAGGAATTCTTTCCAGATGATTCTCCATTACTACTGAGTTGGTTACTCAGCATCTCAAGGTAGAGATTATTTTTTGTTTTTTGGGGTTTTTTTTATCCACTCTCTTAACCTCTCTTACATCCTAAGGCTAGTCATGTGACCCAATATTGACCTGAGAAATGAAGTGCTAATTTTACTGAGGCATTCTGAGAAATATTAAATATTCTCTTGATGCCAAGACTCCTACCCACTTTGTTACTTACATATATAAAGACATGGTGCTAGGAACTTCTGCAGCCACTATGTGAAAAGGGAAGAGACATCATCTGAGGATGACAGAAGAAGTTGGAGCTGTGCTCTGCAGAACGGGCACTAAGACAGTATTTGGGATCAACATCTGTGAAAGGAAATTGGAGGCAGCAGATCTGTGCAGAGGAAGAATCCAAACTCCAATTCAGGCCCAACAAAGCCTCAGCAAAATGCGGTGAGCTTTTGAGTGAAGGATTTCCAATCAGAGTGTCCTGTGTGTGCCATACCTTTAAACACCAGCGTCAGCCTAGCTCAGTCACCAGAAGCAAGCTGCCCTGAGAAGAGTGTGCCCATAGGCAAGGGGCTCCCCACAGCTGACCCTGAAGGAGCTCCCAGCTAGAGGCCGTCTGCTGAATGCACGCCTCACACTGGGTTACAAGTTCTTCCTTGAAGGGGAATCTCTGCAGCGCCACCATTTCTACCATAGAGCCTGAGTTCTTGACGCACTGTTGAGCCTCTTAACAAATTCTGTGACAACTATTTCTGTCATTAACCAGGAAGAAAGGTGGGGTAAGGGTAGAAATAATTTAAGGTAGAGGGTGGCAGACTTACCCTGTCTGCAGCTTACCCTAAAGGATGGGTGTGGTAGACATGAGAGTAAAAGGTGAACAAGGCTCAAATCCCAAAGGACCCTCTATTACTTGCCAAACGGTTAAAATCATAGCCTAAAATGTTAAGGTCAATGCTGACCTATGGAAGAGCTTTAAGCTGGAGAGTGAGATCAGATTTTCACTTGTGATAATCACTTTGCCTACTATGGATTTGAATGATCCAAGCTTGAGACAGAATAAGCAAGAGGTATGGTAGAATACATCGAACAGTGATACCAAGCATGGAAACTGGTAAATGTAGCTTGCACCATGTGTTTATTTTACGCAGTAGCTGACCAAGGATGCAGACACAATATGATAACATTTGCAGAAGAAAATTACTGTGAGTTGGTGGTGAGCCTGGAATATAGCACTTGAAAAAGAAAAGTTAGGTCAGTGAGTTAGCCTGGAATATAGCACTTGAAAAAGAAAAGTTAGGTCAGTGAGTTATGGATCAACTGATAATCAGGGTGATTTCTGTTTACTGGAAATCATTTTCCAAAATTCCAGAAAAGTTGTATGTGAAGATAAATGCATCCATGCATTTGGGAAATTTTTAGTAAGGACGTGAAATGTGTGTTGACTTAAGCCTGAGTTTAAAACCACCTTTGTTGTTTGCAAGGTGCTTACTCTGGCAAAACTTGCTTACTTCTCTTATTCTTTGTACCTACCTCATAAACTTACTGGAGGTTTAAATGAGAAAAACTGATGTGAAGTGCCTGATAAGTCCCAAGCAAATGGTAGCTGCTCTTATTACCTGTGTCAACAGGACAGATGAAAGTAAAACTTTTGAAAATATAAACAAATTGGCTCTATATGAGGAAGAAGCTTACAAACATTTAAAGCAAAAAAAAGAAAAGAAAGAAAAGACTTAGAACTAGCAATGAATACACAAATATCCCACTATTCATAAGAAAGGGTTACTCTAAAATTCATAAATCAGAATTAAGTACACTGAAACCATTCAGATATGTTCTAAGAAATAATTTATGCATATAATTGCCATATAAATGTAATATATTAATAATATCATTCAATTGTGTCCAATTAAATTCTATTATCACTTTATTTTCACACCAGACTCTTGTTTGCTTTCATGACAAACATGCATTCTAGAAAACTTGTTTGCTAAGGACAATTTAAATTTAAAGTAAAGCTATTTATTTACAAACTTCAGGCTGTGTACAAAATTGCTAAGATAGTATAGTAATATACTGGGCTTTGAATAGAAAAAATAAGTCCCCGATACAATTAGTGGAGCATACCTTGGTATTATTTTCAAAAAAAAAAAAAAAAAAAAAAAAAAAAATGAGCCATGCATTCTTTTCACTCTCTTTTTTTTATGTCAACCTAGAGCAAGGGGTCCAGGAATGTGCCTCCTGGTTTTATATATTGTCTATACTACTGTATATTGATTAATATTTTAGACCAGTGTACAGAAAAATAGATGACATAAGATAGGAGGGGAAAACTATTATGCAGAATTCAAACAGATTTTGACAGCCCGGAAAATGGGTTCAAATTAGTGAGATGTGGTTAAGTATGGATTTATGTAAAATCCTGCATTAAGGTTCAAGACTATGGGACAGAGAAGACTTTATTTAATATATATTTTTTATGGAAAAAATGGCTGATTTTGATGACTACATGACAAAAGATAATAATACTGTATTACTGCTAAAAAACACTTATCTTCTTGAAATACATCGATATAGTAATTTACTAAGTCCACCAAACATATAGTCTATTATGTCCACAGCGTTGGGACAAACTCTGTGAGAAGTTCAAAGGCTGTTTGGGAGGACATAAAGTTTACTAGATCAATAAATAGACTGGTTCCATTGCATCTTTCATATAATTATGGAAAGTATGCTGATGGTTGTGGGATGGCAACAGATAAAACACAGTCACTACCTATAGAGTTTGTAATTTATTTTAGTCTGTTCAAACTGCTATAACAAAAAGTTTTAGACTGGGTAATTTATAAACAACAGAAATGTATTGCTCACAGTTATGGAGACTGGGAAGTCCAAGATCAAGACACATGCAGATTTGGTGTCTGATGTGGGCTTATTCTCTGCTTCATGGATGGCACCTGCTATGTGTCCTCACATTGTAAAAGGAGTGAACAAGCTCTCTCAGGCCTTTTTTATAAGGGCTCTAATCTCATTCTTCAGGGCTTCACTTTCACTGTCTAATCAACTCCCAGAGGCCCACCTCTTAATACAACTGCATTAGAGATTAGGTTTCAAAATATGAATTGGTGAGTTGGAGGGGGAAGGGAGAGAACACAAACATTCAGACTGTAGCAACCTCCACAAGCTTATGGTGTAGTTACTATTTATTAACTCCAAATGCTATTAAAACAGTCTCTGTTATATTTTGGTCCAGAGATCCTCTGATAGCAGAGTTTTGCTGAAAAACTTAAGACAAAAGATTGTTTTTTACTCAGGACATCAAATAGACTTCCTGGGGAAGATGTTATTTAATTTGATGGACACATTTTTTTTTTTTTTAATAGGAGAGATTAAATAAAGTGGGAGAGAATGGTAAAGAGAAATCCCAGGTAACAGATAAGTGTGAATAAAGCACAGAAGTGAGGAAATGCAAGATGCATTAGGAAAACATACAGAAAGTAGGCTGGAAATTGATCACGAAGGGCTGGAATGTCACACTGAGAACTTTGGGCTTTATTCTGTAAACAGACAGAAGCTCTTTTCAGCAACAGAATGATTCCTCCTCCCCACAAATGTAAAATAAACAAAGAAGAAAAAATGGCATTTAACTGATCACCATCTCACAGATAATAAATTAGATCCATCCTTCCTGCAGGAGTCTGGGCTAGGCAAAAGTTTGCAAGTAAGCACTGGAGTTTGAAGATGTAAAAATTGTTTGACCTTTAAGCTGTTTCACCTTTGAATAACTCCTGGGCTCCTGGCAGTATGACAGCTGAATTCAGCCTTATGCCAAGCCAAGAATGCCCTTATCAATGTACTCAATACCCCAAACCGCAGTTACCATCCATATTTTTGTTTGTTTATTGTACAATGTTTATGTAACTATGCCAGAACTTATACCTCAGTGTGAGTGTTTCACTTTGTGGGTACTATCTTGTGCTTTACTTGTGATGCTGTTGTCAAAACCTTCAGGAAATGGCTTTCAAACCCAGGTCCTAACACAGATCAGAAAGGCAGTTTTCTTATTTTACCAGTATACTTTGTTATTGAGGACAGATGGAATTAAAGTCGAAATTACCCACACTATTCACCCTACTCAGTTCCAAAATGACTTTTGACTATTTGGAAAAATAACATACATACCCAAAGTATAGAGATTTACTATCTGCATAGGAATAATAGCCACCATTATTCAGCTCTTAATATGTTCTGGGAACTGCAGTAAGTAATACAGGTGTGTGATCTATTACGTGTCTTAAGCCATGAGTTAACTTTGATGTAGTTAGGTTAAGGATCAATAAAAAGGTCACACAGTTAGACATAATTAAGTGGGAGGAAAACAGTCTGCAGTATTTAAAATTAATATTTATGTAGCATGGTGGTTAGAGTTAGTGATACAAGTGAAAGTGTCTGGGTTTAGAATCTGGCTTCAACACTTGCAGTCTAATCTTGGGTTGTTTATTTGTAACCTTCCTTGCTTTTCTCATCTTTAAAATTATGGTAAGATGCATACTATATACACTGTGCTTAGCACAGTAGTTGGTGCTGGCTGTTGGCTGGTTGGTCTATAGAGCTTCAGCCAGGAAAGTTTGTCTCTGTCCCACACGGCCACCCATCTTTCAGTCGGCCAGCCTAGGCTTCTTCACATGGCAGTCTCAGGAAAGAATTCCAAGATGAAAACAACAAAAGCTAAAAGGCCTCCTGATGCCTAGGCTCACTCCCACAACATCATTCTACCACATTCTCTTGGTCAAAGCTTCTCACGTGTTCTGCTCAGATTCAAGAGATAGAGTAATAGCCTCTGCTTCCTGATGTGAAGAGTAGCAGTTATGTGGTTAAGGGACATGCATATATGGTGAAAGCAATGGGCAATTCTTTTTTTTTTTTTTTCAATCTACTACCGTAATGTTAGAAAGCTGGGACCTTAGGGTAGAGAGGAGCTACTTCTGAGAGTTTTAAGTGAGGAATAACCAGATGATCAAATTTGCTTTAAGATTATTCTGTCTAAAGTGTGGAGAATAGATGAGAGAGAAATGAGTAGGTACAGAGAACCCAGTTGGGGTACAATTACAGTGACCCAGGTGATAGATGATGGTGCCCTGAAATAGGTAGTGACAATGGGACAAATGGAAATGGACAAAAAGAGAAGCTCTAATAAGATACCAAATCAAGGGCTTTTGGAAGAATATGGCTTATTAACTTGCTCTCTTTCACATCACTAGAGTTAAGGAAACTACAGCCAAACTAAATAAAGCCAAACTACTGCAAGCCATGAGTTTAAAAGAAAAGAAACACAAAAGAAACAAAGTTTGCTGAAAATAGAAAGATTCAGCTACTGGTGACATTTATTATTGTTCAAGTGTCCAGTGATCCAGTGGAATGGTGGAAAATCTATTAAGAATTACTTGATGGCATCCTTTTGCAATGCCACTTTCAATAGACTTTAATTTACATTTTATAAATTATGCAATATTTTATAAAGTAAGTGAAATCTTTTAGTATTCCAAAGGGCAACACTGTATTTGTGGCAGCTTAGAGTTTTGAACATATAATTTCACATTCCCTCATTAAGTAATAGGCTTTCCAAAAGGTAAGACCTGCAGAAATGTTGAAATGAGTTATTCCATCTCCTTGTCAATTTTTTTAAGAAGTAATTTCCACATTAAGTACTGTTCACGTATAAACCATAATGGAGATGTCTGATATTCTTGCAGTAAATGCCTAAAGTAAGTTAACATTTAATCAGGAATGTTTGTTTAATCCTTCTAGAGATATTAAAGGTAAACATTCAGATAGCAATTGGAATGGACTCTCTCTATTTGTAAGAAGTGTGTACTTTAAGCCTGGGGAAGGGTAAAGGGTCCCTTGTAAATACCTCATTAAAACACACTGAGACTTAGGAGGTGGTACTTTTCCAAAGGAGATCTACACAGGCCCTTTGGGATTTATATAGGCCTGATATGGGCCACTCTAGTTGAACAATAGCATTTAATTACTCAAACGGCAGCTGACCACTTTGCAGTAACATTGAAGTCATTGTTTTGAAGCAGTGAGGACATTGTGGTGGATCACATTAGCACAGGCAAGATTCTTTACATAACTGGCGCGTCAGAATGCCAGGTGCTAAGTGGAAGGTGTACTCCCATGAGTGCTGATCAGTTCTTCTGCAACATATGTAGACCAGGGACTTGCAGCCTTGTTACTATGATATTGCAGTGCACTTCCAGTGAACTCCAGAGATGCCTGGATGGTCTTATTCACAATATATTTCAGTTCACTTAATATGTACCCTACAGCTTTTTAAAAAAATGATATGAAGTTTAATAAATAAAATAGTACAGTGCTGTGTCTTTTAAAACTTTACTCTTCATTGGGTAGGTACATTGTTAGATACTGAGGGTGGGAGTAGAGAGGGTTATTAATTACATGTAGAAATTATATTTATCCTTAATTGCATTTTGTGTGCATTGAGAATGGAGAGAGAGATGTGACATTGGTATGTGGCTTGATGAGGTGCTGGTCCATAGAAACTTGTGCCCCATTATAATGATTGGAAGTGAGAAGAGACTTCATGAATGAGATGAGCAGAGATATTAGAAGAAATCTGTTTAGAAGAAGTTATTAAAAGTCATTGTTAAAAAGAAGAGCTCTTCCCTGATCTCCCAGGCAGTAATGAGGCAGATGCCATGAGCCTTGGACCCACCCCCTTTTTCCTTCTCCCACCCTATTTCCTTCCCCGTTCCCCTCTCCCCCTCCCCTCCAACTGTTCTGCAACAACATCATAGAATGTAAAAAGTAATAAAGAAATAAATTTTTAAAATTAATAAATAAATTTAAAACCATGGCTTAGGTTAGTCATGACAAGGGATATTGTGAGAAAAAACAGCTAAATAGAACAGAAGAGGAAAAGTGAGAAGATGTCAAGGTAATGGCTAAAGACAAAAGCAAAGTTCTTCAAGGCAACTTTGCGAGGGCTGATAGGATTTTGGGGGGGCTTATGTTTCGGTGGGTCACTGAAGCACCAGGGTTGAACAACATTCCTGAGGCCAACCAGACAGAACCCCTTCACAACGAACAAGCTACAGGGCAAAAGGGTGATCTTACGCTTTGTTTTTTCCTTTACCCCAAATATTATGAAGAGGCCATTGGACCTTAAAGCCACTGGACACATGCCTGATTCCCCTCTTGATGTAATGGTCTTTGCACAGTGTTCAAAGACAGGGACTTTTAAGGATTAAGGAGCGGTCAAAGAACAGACAACATGGGAATAATTTTAAAAGTGGTGGTGGTGGGAAGCGAGGAGCAAAAGCCATTCTGATGTTAGCTCATCTTCTAATTTATGCTCTTCTCTCCTTTCAAATATTCCAGGCTTTCAGCTTTGTCCCAGACTTTTTCTACAGCTTCAAAAAGCAGCTTATGAAAAAAAAAAAAAAAGTCTTCTTCCTAAGGAGCCATCATCCTCCCTCCTCTGCCATCAGGATGTGGTCTGAACCTCTCATAAAAGAGAAGTCACAGCTAATGAGAAAGTGGAAGACGGCAGGGATGAAGCGGGAATCACAGTGGCAGAAAAACAGAAAAGGACATTTCTTTGCTTAATAAATATTTATTGCAAGTGTCTGCCAATTACCTTTTAAAGATTTTTACACACGTCCTGTGTCTTTCCTCTTTTTCATGTCACAGTTTATTTGAGTTGTGAAAAGTGTACATGTCAGGTAAATGTTGATTTACATGCAAATTGCCCTTGCTAACCTTGACTTTAAGTGAAAAAAAGATTTAGAAATTTATTAGTTTCCTCATTAATTCCTGCTTTTTACAAAATGTAAATATTCAATATCAGTTGTAACTAGAAAACAGTTTGTTGGGCTTTGTTTAGCTCCTTTCACCCCTCGCTGTGCCTTCCAGAAATCTGTGTTGACTGAAGTCAAGAAGAATGCCTTTTTTGGCCTGTTTTTCACCATCTCTTCTCTGTTTACAATGGGACACTGAAAGGATAAACCCCTAGTCCAAATTCACATGTTTGAATTTGGAGGAGTCCCATTATATGACCCTAAGAGAGTACTTAACACAAGGCTAAGATGGGACAGGAAGAAGAGAAAGAAAGTAGGGGGGGGGGGGGAAGGTCTGCTCACAAAACTGATGATTTCAAAAATCCATGGTTAGGAAACTGCAGTACTTTATTTCCAGTTTTACTTCCATTGGAAAATTTTAAGTTCCCACTCTAATGTGTGGAATACCATAACCTAGACCACAGTTTGGGAATATTTGCTAAGATTATGTAAGAAAATTTTAACCAACAAAATATTTTGTATTCATTTAAGATTTTCAACATCAGAAGGAAAATATCACTAATTGGATAGATGAGCACTTAGCTTTTCCAGAAAGTTCTGGGCTGTGATTTCTGCCCCAACTCCTTCAAACCCCCCTTCCCAATCCACATCCTTTCTAAAATTTCCCTTAGTGCTGCAGGTAAGAACCAGGCAGTTTAGCTGATATGATATTGGCTTGAAAACAGAAGTAATCCTTTCTGGCTAGAGAGCACAGGGGAAGGAATCTGTAAGGGGATGCCATGTAAGAGATGCTGAATCGCCCAGAGCTCAGGAACAAAAGAATAATTACCAGTGTTGTTTAACACTGTGAAAATACAGTTATATATTTACAGCAATGCTTATGGGTTAGCTAAAAAGTAATGAAAGTATTTTGGAGTTGAGAAGGATTGCAGACCGTTGCCTGTCCTCATTTTATAGGACAGCCACACAGCTGCAAACAAGTGCTAAGAAATGCCAAACACTTATCTTTTGACAGATTTATCATAAACCTAATAAAACATAAGCTTCCAAGCTCTTCCCTTGCACGTACCCCAATGAGAGCTGGGAGTTGTGTGGTGTTGTAAAATGAATGAGAAGGGGAAAGGAGCCCCAGTTGCAAACAGGAGGTATTTCTCAAGGAGCTTTTTGGAGAAAAAGCCAGAAGAGATTTCAGAAACAATAGACAAGGATCTCTAAGCCTGAGGTAATTGGTAGTTATTTGATTTCTAATTTAAAGTAATTATTCCCTTTCCTAAATCATTTCATACGTTTAATTTGGTGTTTTTGAGAGCTCCAATTTTCTAAACTTCAAGACCTACAAAATCTGGATTATTCCTGCATAGATTATAAGAGTTAATTCTCATTTATGAGTTTAAACTGATTTAAGATGTATCACTTTTGATGATTGCTTAACATGTTTTAGGTTTATCCATTTCAATGAAAAAACTTTATTTGTTAAGATGCAAAAATACATGATTACAGGGGTAAAAAAAGATTGGAGCTTACAATATGATTATGTTTCCTTACCACCACCTGGTGGCAGTATCCCTAAAATACAGAGTGTAAATAAATGGTTTCCAGTTTCAAGTGCTAAAACAATGTTTACAAAAGGGAGTGGTGAGGGGAGCCCTTACACATGTAAGATTGTATCAAATTATGTTTTACTTATTTATTTTGTGATGGCCCTTTATTAAATCAGTCATGAATTCGATGGAATAAAATCCTGGTTTTTTGTTGTTTTTATTTTACTTTTCAGATAATACATCTGGCCTTTCATTCATTTCTATCTGGATGCCATTAACAGTAATTACAATAAATCCTGGGCAATGAGAAATATTATACTTGATGCTAATCTGTTCTCACAACTTCGGAGGGGTGGGTGGGAGGCAGGGATGTCCTTTGTTCCTAATAAACACTCTTCAATGCCTCATGCTTTTAAAGAAAACAGGAAAAATTATAAAATATTATCATTGATTCTATCATCACTGAGATTATAAGGATTTCCTTATCAATTGAAAAATCTAGTACATTATAACTTGGATATATTTTAAAATATGCTAATCCTAGTCATTATAATAAATTAGGAATTAAAATTTTGGAGGAAAAATATCATTGCAGGCCCTTGTCGGTGTGCTGGTGATTTCTGTCTTCTGTTTTGTAGCAGGCTGGACACATTTGTGAAGATTTTACATAGATCCACGGGATTTTCTTGTGCAGGAAAGAAACTCACAGACTCTTGTGTACTAAACAGACTGTTGGCAATATCTAAACAGCTGTTGGCTGTATGATACATATTTGGCTAAAAACAAACCCATCTGTATTTAATGCATTATTGCCAAAGTGTAGTAACATGCTGTTTCCAGCCTGAAAACACTGGTACCCTCAAGTGAGATGATCGAATTGAAAATCTCACAACATGGCTCGTGCACTTCCTAGCCATGTAAGCAGAAAAACTGAGTGTAACCGTGGATGGAAGAATCTGCTTCCAGAGGCTTCAGTTTGGGACGAAAGGAGAATAGCAGTGGATAGATCCAGCCTAGATAATCTCATCCCTTAATAACTTCTTTAACTATTTTATCTCACCTTTCAAAAGAATTCCTTAGTGTCTATTGCCTCTTTATAAATGTATTTATATATAATCTTTGTTTTCACTGATTAAAATTAATATATATTTACTACAAGAAAAAGTGTAAAGTACAAAGAAAAAAAAGAATAAAAAAGTCACCCTTTACCCTACCACACAGTTCACTTAGATGTGCCACTTCTGGGTAAAGTTATTATTTAATGACCCATTGATTAACATGACTGAATCAATCCATTTACTAAGATCATTGTACATGCATAACAAGTGAGAAATAAGAGAGGTCAGGCAACTCACTAAGTTTACTTATCTCTTAAGTGCTCAATCAAGGATTTAAACCCAGATTTGCCTTTTTCAGAGCTGGGGCTTTTGCTACTGCAGCACACCACCTGGCATTAGGAAAGTACCATTCAAGAAATACTTCCCCAGAAGTCAATGAAATATAGACAAACTATTTTGATGATGATTTAAGATGTAGTTGAGATTTTAAAAACTAGATTATATAATTTTTATCACTGGAAGCAACAGCTTCGCTGGTCATGAGTGAAATATTCACAAATGTACTAAAATATATCTGCAAACAATTAGATATGGGATTTCTTAATCTCTATAATTTTTTAAAAAATGTGTTAGCTACTGAACTTTTTAAGTTAATTAGTGTAATGGAATTTTCCTCTAAATACCAGCACTTATTTTATTTGACAAAATACTGAACAATTTGGGAAGATTCTTGTAGTTTTTCGTGATTTGAATAATGCATAGCTTTTTCTCATTATAGGCAAATGTTCAAATCAACCTCAAAGAAATCTTCACCTGGAAAGCTCTAAATAAATGAGCATTTTTCTCTGCCTACCACGAGCACTGGCTTCTGTAGTAAATAGTCAACAGCTGGAGTGGTAACAAGGAAATCTCAGTGCAACTAATGAGAGCCCTATATTTCACAGCTCAGAGGCTGCAAAATATTTTTTCTCTCTCTCTCTCTCTAAAAAAAAATAAGATATTTACAAAAATCTCATTTCTTTGAGTATAACTCAACGAACTGTTGTTTTAAAGGAATAAACTGTATACTAGTAATCAAATTCATAGAACTAGAAGATGTAAATGAAGATAATTTATAAAGTGATTGGTTTTGTAATAGGCAATGTCCCAATCCCTTCCAAACAACCAAAATGTTTCTCAGGTATGATTGAATCTAACAATGAATATTTTTTTTTTTTTTTTTTTTTTGGTCTTTTTCGTGACTGGTACTCAGCCAGTGAGTGCACTGGCCATTACCTATATAGGATCCGAACCCGCGGCGGGAGTGTTGCCACGCTCCCAGCGCTGCACTCTCCCGAGTGTGCCACAGGCTCGGCCCTAACAATGAATATTTTTTAAAACATTACTTTTTCCTACTTCACAAATGGAAGAAAGGATGGCAACATTATCTATGGAAATGTTCAACTAAATGCTGCTAAACTGCTTGATATGGAGAATATATTAGTCCCAATACACTACAGCATCCTCAAATATATATTTTTAAACATGTTGACAAAATGCCACTTCTCCAGGAAGCCGTTCTAAATAATTCAAATTACTCTGCAAAAATGTTTGCTGAGACTTTTGTTTAATTCAAATTTCTCTCCTATACCCAACCTGTGTTTGGTTTTGCTCAAAAATGTTTAGAAGAAATAGTTCAGGCATCTCAGATATACTGCTATTGTAAAATTCTAGGACAATTGGAGAGACTTGGGCCAGACACAAGGTCATAATATTCATGTACTAGAGAATAATTTGAATACTCACAAGAAAAGAGAGACAGGAAGAAACAGAGTGGGAAATAAAGGAGGAACTTGAGTGAGACAGAAAGTGAGTTGAGAGGGGGAGTTGAAATACCAAACATTTAGAAAGGTAGAAAAAGCACAAGGGCAGAATAAGGTATGAGTGTAGAAGCTACATTTCTCAAACTGACTTAGTCCTCAAAGCAATCATGTAAAAGAGGAATTATTGACCTTCATGGTATAGTGTTGTGGCAAGATGGACAATGAATGTGAGTCAGACCGAGTGCTTATTATTTGGATGACCTTGACAATTGATGTTAGAAAGTTTGCTTCAAAGGTAAAATGAGAATTTTTGAGCCTTCAAATATATGAACTAGCGTATGCAACAGTATCTAAAACACTCTATGTCTTTTAGATAAGCAGATATTTGATTAGTGATCATTTTGGCTTTACAGATTAAAGTTGGCTTCAGAAAGGTTCAAGGGAACTCAGCTTGGAAACCCATTTGCGTTTTTTTTGGCTTTCAAATGTGTGTAAGGCACCCAGCACAGCCCTAGCCTATTGCAGGTTCTCACTAAACGGTTGCTGTCATCATTATTGTGCACTTTGCTCCCACGTTTGCCAAGGTCTCATTTCTTCTCACCAATCAGGAGTCACTTTGTCATTGTCTGATGAGATCTAAAAAAATATTGCTATGAAAATTCATTCTTTGATACGACATAAAGAGTTTAATTTGCAAAAACCAAGGTGGTCCATAAATACCTCCTGTTGGGTTTTCAAAGGTATATTAATATGGTATTTGAGAGACTGAGAGGTATCGTCCAGCTAGTAACTAAGACAAACTAAGTAGACATGATAACAGGTCTGAAACAGTATTGCCCAACAGAAATGTAATGGGAGCCACCTAAGTAAGTTAAAATGTTCTAGTAGCCACATTTTAAAAAAGAAACAAAATTAATTTAATAATTTATTTTGTTTAAGCAAATATATTCAAAACTATTATTATTTCCATAAGTAATCAATACATCAATGATCTTTTTTGAGATTGTAATTTTATTTTGTACTTAGCCTTCAAAATCTGGTATGTATTTTACACTTACAGTACATCTCCATTTTGACTAGTTCCATTCGAAGGCTCAATAGCCACATGTCGTGGTGAGTGACCAGACTAGCGATCAGTGCAAGTATGGAAGAACTTAAAGAAAACAACAATATAAGAAACCTATGTAGACACGAAACCCCATCCACCCCTCAAATAAGCAAAGTAGTGTAGCAAACCTTCTGAACTTAAAACCTCTTCTTCATCAATTGTTTATTCTAGCCTGGGGTGTTTTGTAGCTTCAACTGTAGTGAGAAGCAATAAAAGTCACAAGGTGTAAACTTGCTTCTTCTTCCTCTCTTCCTCAAAATGTCTCTATACCCACACCCTCTTCACGACTTCTAAATAGCCAAAGGTTCTTACAATTCTCTCTCTCTTCATTTTTCTTTCAGAGGAAGAATTGTTTCCCTTCATCCCAAGATGTAAAGCATCGGCTACTCTGCTTCTTTCATGGCCTCATTCCGTCTCTTTTTTGTGTAGCTTCAGACTCACTTTCCACCACTTGAAGGTGAAGTGCACTTGACCTCCCTCTGTGCTTGGTCTCCCTTAAGCAAACAAGGGCTGTACACACAGACAGACCCCAAGAAACAAAGTTTAAAGCAAACCTATTTTCGACTCAGTTATTACTTGATGACTATCCTTGTCTCATTCTTTTGAGAATCTCAGACAAACAACTGACTCTTCGTGACTCCATGTAGTCATTACTCATCACTCACTGTTTCTTAATTCCTGAATACTGGCTCACATCCACTGATTCCCCTGAAACGGTGTTCCCCAAGGTTAGTCAATTGTCTCATCACACAAACAAATAGATTGGTGATGATGGTTAAGCAACTCTGCAAATACTCACACACTAAAAACCATTGAGTGGTGTACTTTGAATGGGTGAATTGTATGGGATGTAAATTATATCCCAATAAAGCTGATTTATAAATATATGTGCACACGTACATACATAAACACATACACACACATGTACATGTATGTGTGTGCATATATTGCATATATATTTAGAGAAAGACAGAGATAGAGAGATCAAACATTCTTGCAAAAACAGGGATTTTCTTACCCATTTCCCCTTCACCCAGCTGCTCCTTTCAGCATGTCCTTCATCCCTATACTCCTGTCTTGGCTTCTATTTTGCTACTATCCTAGTCCTCCTATTTCTCTGATTGTTTCTGCCGCATCTCTGTCACTGGCTGTTATTCATTCTTATCTCCACTGAACTTGGAGATTTCAGCAAAGATCTGTACATTTTTCCTCTTCCATACTCTCTCAGTTACCCATTCCCTCTTATCACTTCAGCTATCACTTCTCTTTTGAGGAGATCTATGTATCTATCCCCTACCATGATCTCACTCCTAGAATTAAAACTTGATCCTCTTCTCACAGTCTTTGCCTGGACATCCCTATTCAAAGATAAGTTTGGCCTCTGTCTACAAGGTAAGTATTTTAAATTGCTTGTTTCTCTTTAAATTTCTCAGGGAAATCTAATTACGTAACTAAGATTTGGGTGGGTAGAGAACTGTTGGCATTTTAGCCTCAGAACAGAGAAGAGGTAGGCTTTTGGGAGGGTAAAACACAATAGTCTAGGCATGAAATGGTGTATGAAGCCATATTACTGAGCCTGTCAAGCTATGTGATTTTCCGTCTTTCTTAGCACAGTTCATACTCTCTACTTCCTTGCCTGTAATTCATTCCTTATCCCACTAAAATCTCGTTTCCATTCCCACCACTTCTCTAAAACTACCTTGGCAAAGTTCATTAAGATGACCTCATTGCAAATCCCCTGGATAATTTAGTCCTCCTCTTATAAGAAAGCTTTCAATACTCATACTTCTTGTAGAAATACATTTCTCCTTTTGAAACAAACACATCGGGTTATTGCCCTACCTTTTATTCTACCGTACTTTTCTTCACTGGTTTCTCTTCTACTCTCTACATTAAAGCTGGCGATGAATCTTTCTTTGACCTTTTTTCTAATCTATATACTTTCTAGTGGGGCAGCCCTTCTTTAACTCCCATTTTCACAGTGAGGTATCTCTTTTCTGTTTTGAGCACTGATCCCCTCTTGACCACTGAATTCAACCACCAGCTAGATATAGTCATGAGGCTGTTCAACAGGCGATTCAAACCCAAGTGTCCATAAGTGAGTTCTTTACCTACCACTCATTCCCAGCCAACTTCTCCATCCTCTGGGTGTCCAAATAATATTTGTGAAATAAATAAAAGAGAGAAATGAAGGGGGAAAATTGCAAGATGAAAGGTCAGGAAAGTAGAAATTATGAATTCAGCGAGTACAATAGTGACATCTATCGAACAGTTCTCCAATAGTTATTCATAGTCATAAAGAACTGCAGTTTAAAGAATTGTTTAAATTCATATTTAGGGAGGCTCCTGATTGCCATTACCCTTTGTGTGCCCCTCAAATTGGGTTAATCTTTAAAGAATATCATTGTAACTTCTCTGCCGAATCTACCCTAATCAGTGTTCCAAGTGTACGATCTAGTCCCCAGGAATAACTAAGACATCTTCAGGGACTTAAGCCTTGTTCTTGATAGAAAGACCACAAAGATTCAGGGCCAGACTTATAGCAGTTATTTTAATATCAAACACATTCAGAGCACTAACAATGTGTGTGGCATTTTCTAAGTACTCTACCATGCATTAAATCATGGATTTTTATAACCTACTACTCCACAACATAGATACTGTTATCTTAATTCCCTTTCCTTTCTGATAGCTGAGGCACAGGGAAGCTAAAAGAACATGCCCATGGTCACACAGGTAGGAAAAACTGGATTTAAAGTCAGGTGCCTCAAGCTGGATTTAAAGTCAGGTGGTCTGGCTCTAGAACCTAGGCCTTTAACTACTAGAATACATTATTTCTCTGGTGGGTGAATAAGTAAATGCACATTTAGTGTGATTTCATGGATACCAGGAAGACTCAGTTCCCTTGAGTTGGCCCTCCCATCATCTATTTGCTGATGCCTAAAATTCCAGGTCATAGCTTAATCCCTTTAGTGAAACACAGTGATCTCTATTCAAATGCAAATTAAACTTTATCTGTCCTTTATACCTTGGTACAAATTGATTTAGCAAGACATTTTGTGACAGCAGATTTTGACAGTGGGAATGACCAAGAGGACACTAAGACTCAGATTATAAAGTAGGAGCACTCTGATAAGAGGCAAACAAGTAAAAGGAATGCAGACTGAAATTGCAAATGGCATCTCAGCCTTGACTGGATTGGCTACATGGATTTAGGAGAAGTTTCACTGTGTGTGTGTGTGTGTGTGTGTGTGTGTGTGTGTGTGTGTGTGTGTGTGTGTGTGTTCTGGGGAAAGTGGGAGGGAGGTCAGAACAGAGACTTTTTTTGTCTTTCTTTGGTGTGCTGGAGGTTTTAATATATCCAAGAAGAAGGTCAAAACTTGCTATAGAAGGTCTAAATTTGCTACAGAAAAGAAAAAGTATACAGGTTCGAACCTAAGGAACATAATTTTTAGGGGGTTGTGGAATTGTTACAAGGTAATCTTTGAATTTGTATGTTCACCAAATATTGCCTTTAGAATAAATAAACAGTAAATCCCACTCATATGCATATTACTATTTCTCAAACTTTATATTAGATTCAAAATTACAAATTTATTTAAAAATAAATCATGGTATTTTTGCCTTTCTAGACCTTCTTAAACAATTCAGAGCAGGAATGCATGAAGAGGCTACATTTTTTTTAACCTCATACTTGCATTATAAATCACTGGTATAGAGAAGGAAGTCTGGAATCAGGTTGAACAAGCCTAATATTCTTCTTTGTGCCTTATTAACTAATGTAAATGAGGATGCTGAACTCAGGATAGTATCTTTTCACCAATGTCAATTCTGGAGTGAATAGATAGAGATTGAGTCTAGGAAGTAGAAAGAATGCATTTCTGGATCAGCACCCTGATGGTGCACAAAGATCCAGGTGGATATGTGTGTGCACTGTTGTGCTTTACTGCTACATATAGCAATACAACATTTTCTTGCATTCTTTTACCTTTGCTTCTTTAATACAGCAATTAAAACACTTGTAGCACCTAACAAATCAAGCCGTGTTTTTCTAACAATTATCATATCTAGATAGAGTAACAAGATCAGTGAAGTCGTGTTCATTGAAATACCCATTGGGCCACAGACATCAGCTGCATTTGGGATCAAATCAGGCTATTAAACCACAGGCCAGAGCATCTGTGATTTGCATGAGTAATTAGAAATGATTAATAGAATTCCTTGCTTAATTAAGCTTATCTCATAAGGGCACCTCTTGAAAACTCATAAGCTTGACAATTCATAATCACCCTGGATATGTTGGGTATAATATGTTTCTGGCTCCAATGAAGAATTTTTTGACTATTTAAAATAAATTTGATTTAATGGCCCAACCAACATGTGTATTAGATATCTTGGAAATTTAAAAATGCTATAGAACAATGTAGAAACTACAAAATGATATTTCAGGCAACACTATAACTGAGAATGGAATGTGGATTGTTTCCGTGAGCCTAGCCACTAAGATGTGTAATTTTTTAATGTAAGCATAGCAACATTTAAAAACAATACTCCCGTACCAGCCAGCCACAATAAATAGACAGACGGACAGATAGATAGATAGATAGATAGATAGATAGATAGATAGATAGATAGATAGATAGATAGATAGATAGATAGAATACTCAGTCAAATGTTTGCTTAGTTTTTGGTTTAATAATTAAGATGAAGAATGAGAAATAACATGTTAAGCATCTGCTGGGTACAAAGCCACAGAGTGACTGCTGCCACAAATACAAAAGAGAATGAAGACTAATTTTAAACATAAAGGGTGTATAACAAAGTGAGAAAAATAAAATATTTTTTAAAAAAACAAATATGCCAAATACCTTAGCTGTGCTTTTTGAAGTCAGGGAAGATGAGTTTAGAGCAAAAGTTTAAGAGGTAAACAAAGCACTGAAAGACCTGGAGTCTACCTTAAACTCTCTTGTTAATTCCTGGGAAGCATAACATCTCACCAATATTATTCATATTCACTGGTCTGATTCTCTGTTGTCTTTCAGAGCAAACTCCCCTTAATTCTACTGTCTTATGGAGCAGTTCTTTCTCCTCCTTGTTCCCCTCTTTCTTTCAGTTGATTTCTCCATCTGTTTTTAATTACCTTCCCTATTTCCTATCAAGATACATGCCTCAGCATGACCCAATAAACAGATATTTTTGGAGGTACCAAGAATTTTTAAGGTGCAAATGCATGCTTAATTTTTAGTATGTAAAACAGTTGTTAAAAAAAAATTAAAAATATTTAAAAAAATACTTCCCATAGAGTATTTTTAGTAAGTGCATTTGGTAGGATCTACAGAGAGCTGAAGAGAGTGGACTTAAAGAATTGGAGGGATGGGCATTGGGAGCCAGTAGAGTCTTCTGAAATAGGCAATGAGATTATTACCCACGAAATTGTTTGCTTATGTGTTTAGTAGAAGGTTTGATCGCATACTCCAATCCAGATATATTATTCTGTACTTGTACAGGTAATTGAGTTCTAGAAAAGTTTCTTTCAGCAAACAAGAACTCATTGTTCCAGGAAGTGGAAGTCTGAAGTTTAAAAGTAACTTTAAGAAAGCCAGTCTGTGCTATTAAGAGATAGAATTCAAATGCTTAGCAAAGGTAAACACGTTTGTCACATGTAAGGTATCAGATTTTACTGCCTTTTAAGAAAGGCATGCTACTTAAGAAGTTATTTTTATACAAAGAAAATAGAACAAAAAAGTCAGTAAACAGTGGCTAAGGTGAGGAATTTATTCAGATCCACGGTTTATACCATCAATCGAAACAGCTAATGTGCCAAGCATTGTCATTCAAATGGGTCTGAAGTGTGTTTTAAAGAGGAAATGCCTATATTGGATACAATTAATCCATTTTTCTCATGAATGGTGCAAGGTTATAGCTTCCTTTTCTCCTTTATCTGCTCAAATATGATTTTAATAATGCTCTTAAACTCCACATAACATAAATAAGCAAGTGCTATGGCTTGAATGCCCCATCCAAAACTCATGTTAAATTAAAAACAAACAAAAAACTCATGCTAAAAATGTAATTGCCATTGCAACAGTATTAAGAGGTGGGACGCTTAAGAAGTGATCAGGTCTTGAGGGCTCCCAGTGAATGGATTGCCGTCGTTATCACAGGAATGGGTTATAGTGCGAGTATGGCTCCTTTTCTCTCTGTCTCTCATGTGAGCTTCTTCACCATATGATGCCTTCTGCCATGTTATGACACAGCAAGAAGGCCCTCACCAGATGTGACCCCTCAGTCTTGGACTTTCCAGCATCCGGAACTGTGAACTAAATCAATCTCTTTTCTTTATATAAATTACCCAGTCTGTAGTATTCTGTTGTAGCAACAGAAAATGGACTAAGACAGGAAGCCTAACGTAAAACTTTTTACGTGAAGGTGTGTAAGAACAAAGTCCCTAATCTCAAGAAGTTTTAAAATTCTATTTGAGAGGATAAAATAGAACAAATAAAAATTAGAACAGGAGGGAGAATGTGATAATTACTGCGAGAAGACATTTAGTCTAAAAACTGTGATGTTCTTGTGCATTTTGCTACAGGACATATATTGTGGTGTTGCAATAAATATTAACCTCTATTAAAGAACTGTGCCTTTCTAAACTTAACATGTATGCTACAGATCACTAATGAGCTTTTAATACTGTCCAAAGCCTCTGAATGTGGCGTTTTGGTTAAAACCTCTTGAGGACTAAGTCCTTTTCAGTTTTAGATCTCTTACCATGCTACTATGTAATAGGGACTCAATATACACTTGCCCAGGGGACTTGAGAAAGTTGAATCTAGTTGAAGGAACTGTTGTTTAGAGCTAGCCATTTCTCAACTCAGCATGGGCATGTTGTTGACTGTCTGCATGCTCATTGATGTAGGAAAAGAAAAATGAAATCACAGGGCTCAAATGTTGAGGATCTCACTATGGAAGGGTAGAGGGCTTATGTACAGGAGAAATGACATGGACTGCTATTCACTATTCCAAAGACACTTGCTCAGTGAGCCAAGGGAGAGCTAGTCTAGATCCTTAGGTGGTACAATGCAAGGAGCATCAATCTGTCTTATGATCTTGGGTCTGCCATTAATTAGTGGTGTGATCTGGATAAAATCCTCAACCTTTGTAAACTCCAGCATTCTCATCCTTAAAATAAAATGGAGCAGGATTTGAATTAGATGATTCCTAAGATATTACATTTCCCAAATTCTATGACAACATCTTCCAAAATATGTTCTGTAATAACTTGGTAAATATCCTATGAGAATGTATACCAAGACAAAAAAAGTTCACTGAACACTTGAATAAAAAGGAATTTTTTTCAATGACAGCACTTTTAATGATTTTAGTATGCTAATCTATATTTTGTGACTCTCCAATAGCATCTTATCAAGCTTATTTGACTATGAAACTTTTTATTTTTATGTAAAAACTATTAACAACTAAAGGCATGGTCATCTTCCAAAGAATAGAATTTGGGAAATGCAAGTTTACGATGCTGAACATTCCTTGGTAGAACATAGGCAGAACGCATCACAGCAACTAATATGCCAGCTAATTCATACATCCTTATCAAATGCCTCCTATGTGAAAAGCTTTCAAATATTGTCTATCTGAATCATCAGAACAAATCGGTGATGTCGATGGTATTATCTCATATAATGGGTGAAGAAATTGAGGTCTGAGGGATTACATGATTTACCCAATGTCACAAAATTAAGGAGTGAAACTGAAATTATAACCTAGTATTTTGAGTCTACAGTGCTTTTTGCCTTGCCTCACAACCTGTCACAACCACCAAAGCCTGTCTTTTACCTTTTTACCTCAGATTACTTCCGCAGCGTATTCTGAGGTGGCTTTCTCTGGATGTGGTACCATGCACAGGGGTCAGTGCCCATTGGCCATTCAAAAGAGAACAACAACTACCATTCATGAACAACACGGTGGGGGCCACAGCCCTATAATATTTAATAGTTCAAACACTCAGGTGGACACCTGGGGGAAAGGTATTCCTGTAATTACTTCTGGTGATTCTGTACACATCATATTCTAAGAAAGAAGGAAAAAATAAATACTATGTATTTTCCCCACCTTGAGAAGTTTATTCTCTAAAGAGGCAATTTTATTATATTTATTTGTTTTAAATTTGTAAAATTCATGTCTTTTTCAATTATTCACTTTCTATGAACTTACACTCTCAGAGCAGGCTGAATTGTTTATCTTCACAACTGTTCTTGAAGAAGAATCTCATTCTTATTTTATAGGGAGGGAATTGATACATTGTGAAACTAAAGACTCATGATATCTTGACAACTTAGTGGTAGCCCAGGATTCAAAGACAAGTATCTTGATTCTCTTGTTTCTTAGCCTATTGCATACCACTCTGAAACTCAGCTGTTCTGTCTCTCCAGCTTCTGGGTGGAAAGTAGGATGGGCCTTGGTGAGCACAGGTTTTCTCATAGATTAAAAAGCATTGGAATTGAAGAGGACAGAAAAAAGGAAAAATAATCAGCCTTAGCTGGGTAAAGAACTTTTGACAAACTTACAGGGGATGTACCCTGAATCAAACATATACTGAATATATTGTCTTATAGTTACCAAGAAATCCAATCAAAAAACAAAGGAATTCCAATACTGATTTTTTCCAAACTGAGGTTCTATTCACAAATAAATAATTTTGAAAGATGGCATTTAATAACTGCATTTTTTCAAAATAAGAAATTAACACATTTTCAAATTTGTAACCAAACCATAAATGCTAACATTTTGACTGCAGCAAATGCTGTCACCAAACATCAAGCAGTTGGCCTTAACTGGCTACATTATATTTTCTACCTCAATCAGTGTATTCTTTCTCCCAACAGTCCCATAACAAGAGTATGATCGAGGTGATTAGAGTAGCGAAGGAAGAAAACAACTAATAGAGGATTCAGGAAACATTCTGTGCCTTACTTTCCCCATTTCCAAACTAGGGATAATTACTCTTATTCATTCATTAGTTGCAATCTAGATAAACAAGCATCTCTAATACATTGCAATTAAATGGGATCTATTCCAGGTCAGGAAGTTTTTAAAGAAGCTTGTGATTTTTACTTGTCTCTGAATTTTCTAGAACTAACTGCTATGGTTATATGTCCCCTACAAAACTGATGTTGAAATTTAACTGCCAGTGTAATGGTATTGGGAGGTAGGCCCTTTAGAGGTGATCATGTCACAAAGGCTCTACCTTCATGAATGGATTCATACTGTTATCACGGAAGTTCGGCCCCCTTTTTCTCTCTGTCTTGTGTACGTGCTTCCTCACCATATGATGCATTCCACTATGTTATGACACAACAAGAAGACCCTCACCAGATGTGTCCCCTCCATCTTGGACTTCCCATCCTCTAGAACTGTGGGCCAAATAAATCTCTTTTCTTTATAAATTATCCAGTGTATGGTATTCTGTTATAGCAGCAGAAAATGGACTAAGACACTGATCCTTGCTGAAAGTACAGTGAAAGAAATGCTAATCCTAGAAAAGAGATCAGATGACTTTATGGGATCACTGACCGTAAGTCCATTCAAGCACTGCGCAGTAGTTCTGTCTTACCCAGAGTTACCCAGACAGAATATATCACACTTGATGGAGAAATGGACTCAAATCCAAAGTCTGGAGTCCTACTGTGAACTCCATCACAGTAGCTGTGTGGCTTGGGCAACTGACTAAACTTTTCTAAGCTTGACTCCCCATCTGTGGCCCTGGCGGTTGCCCTGTCTGCTTCACAAGGTTGCAAAATGGATAAAATAAAATAATGTATAAGAAAGTTTTGGAAAGTGCAAAATGCTATAGAAACAGACACATGGAGTACCTAGTTTGTGGGGTATTTGACCCCATGTCTATCTATGTAAAATTTACCTTCTCCATGGTGACATCTGAGACTTTTTTATTTATAGAAAGGCTGAATAGAATAAGACTTATTCCATGGACTGGTGACAGGCTGCACACATGCATGCCTGCAAAAGATTTTCGTAGCTATTGCTGTGTGATACCTTCATAGCTTCCTCAGCAGAATTACCAGACTCCGTACTGTTGTAAACAGTTTTGTGCCATTCACCCTGTAGCTGTCATCCTCCATCTTTAGTGTGTGGGTGAGATCAACCCAATCATCTACATGGTAAAAGCATGGAAGAAAGTGAAGTGAGAAGCAGGAGAGACTTAACAGCAGACACGTCACCAATATTGTGGTGTGGTGCCATTAGCTGAAAGATAAATTCATGTAACAAATTTTCTGGTGCCAGGGTGGCTGGAGCAGCACCGATGATCATCAGGGAAATGGAAAAGATTTACGTGGAGTAAGAACTTAAACACTATGCACCAATCTTTATACAGATGCTCCAACTGGGTGACGTCTGGATAAACTCCTTGTAAATTGAAAATATTGTTGTCAAAAATGTATTAAATACACCCATCCTCTGAACATCATAGCTTATCCTAGTCTACCTAAAACATGCTCAGAACACTTACATTAGCCTACAGTTGGGCAAAATTATCTAACACAAAATCTATTTTATAATAAGCTGTTAAATTTCTTATATAATTTATTAAGTATGCTACTAAAAATGAAAAACAGAATGCTTGCGTTGGTACTTGAAGTACATTTTCTCCTCAATACATATTACTTTCACACCATAGTACACTCAAATAATCATGTTGACCCATTGTAAACGGGGGGCCATCTGTGTACCCTAACAAACCTGAGCTTCCTCATGTCCCTTTCAACACGAGGCTGGAGTCAAAGACTATTTAAGAAACACTGAAAAAACATTTCAACAATTATTAAAATATTTCAGGTGGTGCCAGGAGAACCCAAAAGCCCTCCATAAAGTCCTTTTCAGAATAGGAAGTCCCACCCAGCTTGCCAAAGTCCTCCAAGTATCTTCTCAAAATAATCAAGAAGGAAATTCGGGTTCTAAAAAATTTACGAAGAATCGTGATTTTTAATGATCTCCTGTCCCACATCTTCCTCCATATCCCAACTCCTGTCCTGCTGATCTATTTTACTGATTCATCTCTCTCATCCTAATATTCTGGTCCCTCTTCTAGAGCACTTCAAGTCCTAATTTTTAAATCAATCTATTATTTCTTGGCTCTTTTAAAATCTGATGTTCAGCCCACTTCCTCAACTAGAAAACCAACAAACACAGTAAAACTAAACGATACTCAGACATCCCATAGGTTGTTGTCTCAGCAAGTTTCTTTCAATTATAGAAAGTTGGCTGGTGGGAGAGGAGAGGAAGCTGTGAATATACTCATAATATTCAATTTATAGCTACATATGAGCAGGTGGGTTAAAGACTGATAATAGAAGACAGAGCCTTATGGAAATATATTCAAATTTATAGACCTACAGATTTGAAATACACTGAACACCAATGGGTTTCCACAATAAGGGGTTTATGTTAGAGATGAGGAGACTCAGGCCCAATGAGGAAATTGGGGGTTCACAGAGCTTGATAGTGACAGAACAGAGACAGGTGTACTACGGTTCTTGCTTCCCAAATTGCTGATTTTTCCTCTATGTGTCAATAATAAGCTGACCAAAATAAGCACACACATGCAGGCACTCACTAGTGTACAAGTTATAGGATATTGTTGATTTTTAAAGTTATTAGACATTTTGTATGGTTGGAATAATTCATACTAAAGACAGTTAATTCTTGCTCATACTCTGGAGGCCATATGCTTTTTTGGCTTAACTTTTATATGATCCTGACTTCTGTAAACTATGACACCAAAGACTGGCGCATGTAATTAAAAATAATATACATAATTAATACAATTTTTATTTCATGATTAAAAATATTTTCCCTTCAGTTTATTTTTAATAACATTTTATATATTTATGCTTTTACTTTTCTCCGTATTTCCTCTGCAACTGAAGTTCTGGTTTCTCATTAATTGGGTCAGTAAGCAATCACTAATAAGAATAAACAAAAACCCTCATTAAAAATCCTCTTTCTTCATGAATTTTTATTTTTTTGTTTATTTTATTGAAACATAATTGATTGTATGTATCTGTGGGGTACAGAATCAAATATCAATATCTGTGTACAATATATGATGCTTTAATCAGGATAATTACTATACTTATTATTATGCAATGTATTCATTTTTTTGTGGTTCATTACCAATTTCTTGCTAAATCCTTCTCCTGGTCCCCCTTTCCCTCCTCTGGTGGTCTCAATTCTGTTCTCTCCTTTTGAAATTTCAATGAATTATTGTGATTGTTGTATCTTCCTTCCTTCCTTCCCTCCTTCCTTCCTTCCTTCCTTTCTTTTCTTAGCTCACACTTATGAGTGAGAACATGTGGTATTTCTCTTTCTGTGCCTGGCTTATTCCGCTTAACATGACTTTCTCCAAGTTTATCCATGTTGCTGCGAATGGCAGAGCAGTATTCCATTGTGTATATATACCACATTTTCCTTATCCAGTCATCCATCAATGGACATTTAGGTTGGTTCCAACTCCTGGCTTTCGTTAAGTAGAGCTGTGATAAACATGGTAGTGCAGATATTCCTTCAACATGATGCTTTCTATTCCTTTAGGTATATACCCAGCAGTGAGATTGCTAAATTGTATGGCAGTTCTATCTGTAGTTGTCTGAGAAACCTCCATACTGTTCTCCATAATGGTTGCACTGGACAGTCAGACCAATTGAACAAAATATAGAACACAGAAATCAACATGTATACTTACAGCCAACTGATCTTTGACAAAGGCAACAAAAGCACACCTTGATGAAAGACTGCCTTTTCAATAAATGGTGCTGGGAAAACTGGACATCCATATGTAGAAGAATGAAACTAGACCTGTACCTCTCACCATATACCAAAATCATCTCAAAATGGATTAGAGACTGAAACATAAGACCTGAAACTATAAAACTACTAAAAGAAAACATAGGGGAAACACTGTAGGAAGTAGGACTGGGCAAAGACTTTATGTATAAGGCCCCCAAAGCACAGGAAATAAAATTAAAAATAAATAAATGGGATTATATCAAACCAAAAAGCTTCCACACAGCAAAAAAAATAATTAACAGAGCAAGAAAGACACCTACATAATGGGAGAAAATATTTGCAAGCTATGCCTCTGACAAGGGATTAATATCCAGATTATACAAGGTTCTCAAACAATTTAACAATAAAAAAACAAATACCCAATTAAAAAATGGGCAAAGGAACTAAATAGGCATTTCTCAAAGGAAGATATACAAATAGCCAACAGATACATGAAAATATGCTCAACACCACTAAACATCAGGGAGATGCAAATCAAAACCACATTGAGGTATCTTCTCATGCCAGTTGACTGTCCATTATCAAAAAGACAGAAAAGCAAATACTGGTGAAGATGTGGAGGAAGGAGAACCCTCCCACACTGTTCATGAATTTTTAGAACCCGAGTTTCTCTTAATTTGAGCACTACATATAAAAGCATGTCATGGAATGTACTTTCTTGTTCTCTGACTGAAAGTGACATCAACTTGTCCCTGGGTCAAGGTTCCTACTCTGGTTCATTCCAATTAGTCAGCAGCACAATCCCTAGATGCTCTGCCTCAGTGATTTCTGGGAATCAGGACAGAAAACAGCTGGGGTCTTATGCAAACTGGAGCAAGACACCGAATTATTGTTTAGTGGTAATTTTTCTCCTCACCTTACTCTCTATGTCCAGCTGCTAAGAGCCCATTTGGAGTTTTTGCAGGATAAGATAATTGAGAACTAGTTTTCCTCCAAAATATGCTGATCAGTCACATTCACAAAGAAGATGGTATTTTCCCAGACCAAAGAAGAGAGTTTTTAAATAATTTATCTGTCAAGAGGCTGAGAGAGCAATGTGCTGATTTTCAGAAACCAATAGGGCTAAGAAGATGCAAGCGGGAAGGAGTAGGAGAAAAAAATAAAAAGAGATCTTGGTTTTTCAGATACTTGTGAGAGGCTCAACCTAGTGTTGCATCTGGCATATAGAAAGTTTTCAATAATTGCTTGAAAAATGAAATAATGCCACCTGCAGGTTCTAAAGCAGGGGAACAGAAAGGGCACAGACTGATGTTTCAGGGCTAAGAATGTAGCTCACTGTCCTGAAGAGAATTCAAGAGAGAGCTGAAGGTACATAATTACTTAGTGACAAACTCAGAATCCATGCTCTTTCCCTTAAACTGCATTACTGCCAAGGCACTCATAGTTCACCTAGTTCACCTACCTAGTTCACTTAGCTCATGGAATTCAAAAAGAACAATGTATTTGATGTTGCTTCCTTGATCTAATGGGCAACTGGTGCTTGGGAACCAATGTGAGCAGGGAATCAGGAGCTCCCATCCAGGGAGCTCCCAGGGCTTCTGTCCTGGCTCAACATCTAACCACCTGGGTAAATCACTTCATTCCCCGAGTTCTTCAATTCCTGATCTATGAGAGGAGTGAGTTTCATTAAATGGATTCTTAGGATCCTTAGGCCTTAAAATTCTCTTCTGCATCTGCCATGGGAAGTTTGTGAAAGAGTAGGAGTGCCAAAGATCGTGCTAAACTCTTTTACAGGCTTCATATTACTTAATCCTTATATCATCCCTATAAATTATGTATTACTGCCATCCCCTTTTTTAAAAATAAGAAACCCAAAGCATATCATGGTTTAGAATATGTTCAAGGTCACCCAGCTAGTAAACGGCAAAGCGGAGAATCTAACTCAGAGCATATTTATTGTTGCAAATTTTATAGGCAGATTAATGGGAAGCCACCTCAGTTTCATCCTGAAAACAACAATAAAAGGATGATCACTTTAGATTGCATCCTGGTGCTTAAAATACAACTGTGACATGAATTGTCATGAAATGATTATTTTCTCCATTGTTTCAGATATAGGTAAGTGGGAACTGCAGTCAAACCTGAGAAAAATATCCATAGGGTTTTAAAATCATCATCATGTATGTAATATAATGGTACTAAAACTCCATTAACCCTTGCTTTTGCTTCAATCAACAAAACTTTATGGAGGCATCACATGTGCACGGAATGCTGAATGGAGAACTCTAGTTAACTTATCTTAAAATCCTTGTAGTATGTGCAGGGAAAAATACATATAGTTCGTGTCCATGAAAATTAAAGATAATTAAGGAAGGATTTTTACATGCCTAAAATGAGACTGAGAGTAATGAAAGTATACATCCTCTTGTAAATATATATATATATATACACACACACACGTATATATACATATCAGAATTTATATACATATATATATATATATATTTTTTTTCCCATTTATTTTTAAGGTCCAAAAGAATGACTGGATCTTGGGTGATAAAATGTGAGGGTCAGTAAACACATAATTTTTTTTTCATGTGCTAATCCTGGGGAAATTAATTTCATGCTGTCCAAGTAGAAGATGAGAAGGTCATTTCTACATTGGACCATATATTGTCTAGTCATTTTTCTGCATATAAACACAGACACTCAAAATTTTAATTACATTTTACTGGTTAGGGCTAATTAATTTCACTCAGTGTATACTCATAGTTATTACAGCTCTAGATACATTCAAACACATACACACATACACACACATAGACATTTACACATACACATATACATTTGCACATGTGTGTATCTCTATCATCTATCCATCTGTCACATGGATTTCCCACAGCAATAAGGTGACTGTAAACGAGAGAGACTGACACAAGTTGTTCATGTCTTACAATCATGGAAACATTATTTGGACCTCAGACTCCCAACAAGTGAGTGATATGTCTGTCAGATATAGAATTAATCAAAACCATTAATGAACATGCACTGTGTGCTTAGTGCTCTGATAGTCATTATCATGAAATGTACATCTCTATACAGTATTCTGAAGCCTTCCCCTTAGACTAGAGAAGCATTAGCAAATTGGGTGAAATGTTTGAAGAAATGCCGCCCAGCACCATACTCTCTGCAAGGATTTTGGGGTCTCTCTCAACAGTAACAGTGTCCTTTTCATTTTTGGCAAACAGCAAAAATATATTTAATCTTTGACTTCCTTTTGAGAGTAGAAACCACTGCTGTTCTGAATCTGGGCTTTCACAGTGAGGAAAATATGACTCCACATGGACTGAGGGACTGAAAAAGATAGTTACTTTATAGACACAAGACGGTACAGGTCGTCACATTGCTTTGAGGAGTTACATCCAGTTACTTGGTCTTCCTAAAAATCTTAAAGAGACTCAGGCCATGTCAGGGTCAATCACTTCCAGGGAACTTGATTTGTGTATTTGGCTGCTGTAGTCATTTTCGTTCAGTTTTTTCTTTCATTATGTTTTCTTGATTGCAGCAACATTTCTTATTATAACCCAGTATTGAGGCTTCTTTTTTGAAGGTGCTAATGAATTGATCCTCATTTGAATATATATTTTAGGACCAGGTAGATAAGCAGTAGCTCTATGCAGAGTACTGTGTTTACTACTGTCGTTCGCTCTTCTCACCCCAACACATAGCCATCAAGGGGGAAAAGGGCATTTTCATAATTTTCTTATGAATTATCAGACATTTGGCCATTGTAATACCACATATAGATGAGTAATAACAGAAAACAAGTCATTTTTAGATTGAGGAGGAAAACCTAAAATTTATTCTAACAGTGGGTTTGAAACGGTTAAATAGTACCACCTCATGTATTGCTGAAAGGGTATCTTTGATGCTATTACTTTCATCTTAGACTTCACCAAAGTAGTGGCTCTCTTCAGTAAAGAGAATGGAATAAGATCCATCCTTTTGCTATTATTAACACAAGTCAAGGAGAAAGCATTAGGGCCAAGGAACTAGAAAAATAAAAGCATTCCTGTTGTTAAAATAAAACAGACTATACAGTCTAACACTGCAGGAAGCAGTCCAGGGTTCAAATCTTGGTTCCATTAAATTCTGTTCCCAGGAAAACTACTTATACTCTTTAAACTCGAGAATTATTGTAAAGATTGAATTTTACATAAAATTATGTAAAATGCAAACAAAGTAGGTGATAGTAAGTGCTCAATATATGTTAATTTTCTTCCCTTTACATTTGCCACATTTGGGAGTAAAGAAAAGCTAAAATTCCGGTAGAGAATTTTTTTTTTTTTTGGTGGCTGGCCAGTATAGGGTTCTAAAACCCTGATCTGGGTGCTATCAGCCCCCTGCTCTAATCAACAGAACTAACTGGCCAGCACTCTTGGTAGACTTTTGTAAATGAAAACACAAGGACCATCTACAAATAATAACGATACAGAATGTCACTTACAATAAAATATGGTCTAGAACTCAGTAGAAATAAGACAATACAAAAGTTATGATAAGTGGGTCTTCTGTTATGGATTGTCACCAGGGTCTTAGGGAGGAGAAAATGAAGATTGGTATTTCCCCAGGGTAAGTGGCTGTGAGTCAGTATAGCACAATGGTTAAGAGCATAGGCTGGAGAGCCCGATTGCCCAGGTTTGCATCCAAGCCCTATGAAGTATTAGCTGTGTGATATTGAACAAGTTCTTTCACTTATTTGTGCCCCAGTATAAAGTGGAAATAATGTTAGTGGAAACTCAAAGTGTAGTTTTGAGGTTTACATAATAAGTTAATATACAAGGCAACTTGAAAAGTTCATGGAAAAATAAGTACCATTTAAAGATTTTTTAAGATTACAAAACAAAAAACAGTCAGAAGGAAACAAAGCAGGCCTGTAAGGTGGACAACTAATGGTTTTCCAATGAAACTCTCACAAAATTGCCCTTGTTTGACAAGAGGATGGGGCAGGAGCATTGTTGTGGTGGAGAAGGACTTTCAGGTAAAGTTTTCCTGGGCATTTTTCTGCTAAAGCTTTGGCTAACTCTCTCAGAACACTCTCATAATAAGAAAATGTCATTGTTCTTTGGCCCTCCAGAAAGTCAACAAGCAAATTCCTTGAGCATTCCAAAAAACTGTTGCCATGACCTTTGCTCTTAACTGGTCCACTTAGCTTTGACTGGACCACTTCCACCTCTTGGTAGCCATTGTTTTGATTGTGCTTTGTCTTCAGGATTGTATTGGTAAAGCCATGTTGTATCTCCAGTTACAATTTTGAATAAATACTTCAGGATCTTGATCCCACTTGTTTAAAATTTCCATTGAAAACTCTGTTCTTGTCTGCAGCTCATCTGGGCCCAATAGTTTTGGAACTCATCAAGTGGAAAGTCTGCTCAGCTGTAATTTTTTAGTCAGTGTGTGTAAACTGAACCAACTGAGATGTCCAGGGTGTTGACTATTGTTTCTACTGTTAATCGTTGGTCCTCTTTAATTAAGGTACAACAAGATTAATTTTTTCCTCACAAATTGATGTGGATTGTCTGCTGCTGTGGGCTTCACCTTCATACTATCTTGTTCCTTCTTAAAATGAGTTACTCATTTGTAAACTGCAAATTTTTTGGGGATGCCATAAACTTTTCATAAAGCGTTAATGATTTCACCATTCTTCCACCCAAACTCCATCATAATATTGATGTTTTTTCTTGCTTCCATTTCAGCAACATTCATGTTGCTCTGATAGAGGCTCTTTTCAAACTGATTTCTTGTCCTTCTTAGTGCCTCAAACTAGATTCTGTTCAGACATGTTATTTTGGTGCAGAATAGGTTTTTAAAATTTTTTTTATATTTATTTTTGTGAGGTACAGTGTGTTGTTTCAATACATGCATGTACTGCAAAATGAATCACTAAGGGTAGATTGCATAGTTTTGTTATGTGCTAGTCCACCCCTTCTCCACTCTCCTACCCGCCCCCCCCCACCCCTTACCAGCCTCTGGTAACCATTATTCTACTCTCTATTTCTGTGAGAACCACTTTTTTTTTTTTTTTAGATTTTGCTTATGAGTAAGATCATGCCATATTTGTCTTTCTATGCCTGGCTTACTTCACTTAATAGTTCCGTCTATGTTGATGCAAATTATAGAATATTATTTCTTTTTATAGCTGAATAGTATTCCATTGTATGTATATAACACAGTATTTTTTTTTTTTTTTATCAGTTCATCTGTTGATGGGCATTTAGGTTGATTCCATCTCTTGGCTATTGTGAATAGCATTGTGATGAACCTGGGAGTGCAGGTGTTTTTCTGATATATTTATTTCACTTTCTTTGGGTGTATACTCAGTAGTGGGACAGCTGGATCATAAGGTAGATCTCTATTTAGTTCTCTGAGGAAACTCCAAACTGTGTTCCACAATGATTGTATCAATTTATATTTCCACCAAAAATGTAGGAGGGTTCCCTTTTCTCTGCATCTTCACCAGCTACTTAGCTATTATTTTCTGTCTTGCTGATAATAACCATTCTAACTGGGGTGAAACGAAATCTCATTGTAATTTTAATTTTTATTTCCCTGACGATTATTGATTTTGAGCACTTTTTCATGCGCTTGTTGGCCATTTGTATGTCTTCTTTTGAGAAAAGTCTATACAGATTCTTCACCCATTTTTTAATTGGGTTATTTGTTTTTATTGATGTTGAGTGGTTTGAGTTTCTTATATATTCTTGATATTAGTCCCTTGTGTGACATGTAGGTTGCAAACATTTTCTGCCATTCTGCAGGCTGTCTCTTCACTTTGTTGACAGTGTCTCTTGCTGTGCAGAAGCTTTTTAGTTTGATGTAGTCCCACTTTTGTATTTTTGCTTTATTTTCCTGTGCCTTTGTGGTCTTATTCAAAAAAATGCTGCCTACTCCCATTTCATGTAGCATTTCTCCTATGTTTTCTTCTAGTAGTTTCATAGTTTTCTCTTATGTTTTCTTCTAGTAGTTTCAGGTCTAAAAGTTAGGTTTTTAATACATTTTGAGTTGATTTTTGTGTATGGTGAGAGATAGGGGTCTAGTTTCAATCTTCTGCATGTGGATATACAGTTTTCCCAGAACCATTTATTGAAAATGCTGTCCTTCCCCACTGTATATACTTGACACCTTTGTTAAAAATCAAATGGCTGTAAATGCATGGTTTTGTTTCTGGGCTCTCTATTTTGTTCCATTGGTCTATTTGTCTATTTTTATGTCAGTACCATGCTGCTTTGGTTACTATAGGTTTGTAGAATATTTTGAAATCAGGAAGTGTGATGCCTCCAACTTTGTTCTTTTTATTCAAGATTGTTTTAGCTATACAGGGTCTTTTGCGGTTCCATACAAACTTAGTTCAGTTTGGGAGCATGGTCTTATAACATAGTTTCTTTATAATATCCATTTTCCATGAACTTTCTGAAGACTCCTTGTATGTAAAGTGCTTAGAAGCATACTTGGGATATAGTAATCACCATTCAACATCCTTAGCTTTTGTGTGTCTGTGTGTAATATGTGTTTATGTGTTTGTGTGTGTTTGGTCAAGCTGGTATAACAAATTACATAGCTATCATTTCAGAATAGCTTTCAGTCATTTCTAAATAAATCAATTTGCCTTTTTAATAAAGCCCATAGACTCTTGCTGGTATTTCTAAACAGAGGGACCTGGGCTGAGTTGACTACAACTGACTAATTCAAAAGAGATATGATGGCCAGAATTGGCAAAACAAACAAAACAAATTGTCCCTTAAAGTGGAGTTTCTCAGAGCATGGTACTTAGGGCACTTGTGTCAGAATCACCTGGGGTGCTTGTTTAAAATGAAGATCCTCAGATCCTATTCCTAAGGTTACCATATACTTGATTGTTCAAACCTGGACATTTTGAGAGTGAAAAGGATTGCTATATATAGTCATGCCAGGCTAACAGGCATAAACTGTATTGTGCCAGGAAAAAGAGAATAGGGTGCCCCTACCATTCTCAGACCTATAGCACTTTTGGGATTGAGTCCCAGAAATTTTCATTTCTTTTAAGCTTCCAAGATGATTCTTTTGCAGTGTAAAGTTTGAGAAAGGCTGTTTTAAAATGTGTTGTATTAACCAGACTTAATTAATACAGACTTTGTGAACTTTATATCATACTTCCATTTCCTGAGGATATTTCTTTGTGACAGAGAAGAAAAAAAGGGGGGGGGGGAGAAAGAGACTGTGTATTGGCCATCTACTCCTGTTAAACGCCCCATCCTCCCCTTGGCATGACATTTTCTGCTGTAGTTTATAAAAGAGGTTTACACATCTTTGCTCTTGAAATTGAGTGGACCCCTGATGATATGGCAAAACCTCATTCCCCTAGCTATAAACCTCGCACTTTACTACCACAAACTACCTAAGAGACTGATGTGGGAAGAAAGGAGGCAGTGATTAGCTAACTACCCTTAACAACAGGACAACAACAATCAACAGGATTCAACCCATCATGCTGGCATCCCTGCTTACAGCACTCACTACCAGACGTATAAGCCTCCCAGGTACCCATCAGCGTGTGAATGCAGTCTCACAAAGCTCTGTACATCCCTAGTCTGACCTAAAGTCCTGTCCCCTTTTAGCTCTCTCACAAAACCCTTCATCATGCTCTTCTCATACTTGCCTGACTGAGACCTAAATGTTCCTTGAGATCACAGATGCCTCTGTAGTCCTGTAAAGGGAGGGTTTGTTTCTTCACTCCCATGTCCTATGCCCCTTCCTGAAAACATGAACTGGAGGAGAGGAAGTTTGCTTCATGCTCTTCATTACCTCAGTAGACCACTTCTCTTTTCTTCCCCTTCAGTAACTCCAAGCCTTTGAAGCCTGCTACCAAATCACACTTTGTACTACTGCTTCTTGTTGGAATCATCTACTGACCTCCTGGTCATCCCTTCTTTCCTTAAAAATATCCAGAAACTGCTCCCTGTCTTTGAATGGGCTTCAATTATTATTCTGTTCATCATACACGTAGGTATTTCAGCACACTGGACGACTAATTTCTCGTTATTATTTCCAGTGATGCTTTCCCCAGCCTCAGCCAACTACTCTCACAGTATTCACTATCCATTGTTATCATCAACTCCACAGTCATGATTTTAATCAATTTTGTCTCTGTTTCCACTTCCTATTCTTTAAAGTCACTCATTGTAGTTCCCCAGCTGCTCTAATGATTTGGCCCCAGTGAAACTGCTAATCTATTAATCACCAAGTCTTCATTTTCTTCTTTCCTCCTCTTTCTGTTTTTATTTCTTTTTGTACCTAGCTTAAACGTCATGATTCATCACTACAAACAATCCTTTGCAAACATCACTAACTCAAACAGTTTTCTCCAACATGTTAAATCCCTGCTTGGTAAACCCAAACTTTCTCTTACTCCACCACTGTATGTGAGCAGCTTAAATCAGTGGGAAAAAGCACCACACTGATTACTGGACCTACTCTAAATTTGGACAATACTTTTAAAGGAGGACTTCAGTACTGCCAGCAAGTTTACAGTACCTCCCAAATAAGTTCATTCTTTCATTTTTAAGAGGACTGTTTCATACTTTTTCCTGTCTTCTTAAATACTCAATAAGACCTAGCCCACTTCATTATTAACTGATGACCTCAATATTTATTTAATTGAGAAAATAGAGGCATTCTGAATGAAATAACCTCACTTGTCTTCCTTCAAATCTGCCAACCTGCCTGAATTTGGATCAATATATGCTGCCTTTCCCCCTGTTAAAATTGATGAAATGTCACTGCTCTATCTAAGGCCAACTCCTGCACTTGTGCACTGGAGGACTTTTCCTTTCACCTATTTATGGATTTCACTTTGCATTAGTCCGCTCTCTCTCTCCTACATCATCAGCTTTCTCCTCTGCAGCAGCATTTTTTTTTTATCAGCATATTCACATGTAGTAATATCTTCCATGATATAAAAGTTAAATTGTCCCTTGACTCGGTGTTCCTCTAACCCCTGCCCCATTTCTCTGTTTCTCTTTTCAACAGATCACTCCCAAAGAGTTATTTCTATCTGATGCCTAAACTACATAACTTGCCATTCTCTCCTCAATATATTTCAACCAAGACTTTGTCATAATCATTTTGGGGAAACCACTCTTGTTAAATTAACAATGACTTCCACCTTGTTCGATTCAATGGTCAATTTTCTGTGCCTATCTTATTCTACCTCTCAGCAACATTTGACACAACAGAAATACTATTTTCACTTGGCTCCCACGATACCAATTCTCTAGTTTACTTCCTATTTCAGTGGCAGATTTTTTTTGGTCTTCTTTGCTAGAGTCTGTTCCTGACCCCTAAATTTTGAGATGCTCCAAAATTTAAACCTTATCCATTTTCTCAACTTTTCTTACTCTCTTTCCTAGATAATTTTGTCCAGACCCAAGGTTTTCAAAAACAACTATATACATACTGAAACTTATGGGTGTTTATTGATTAAATGATCCGATGTCTCGGGTTTGCTCCGAAATAATATGAAAGAGAAAAAAAGTGGTAGAGGGATGCATGAAACAAGATTGACTATGGGTTGATAATTATTAAGGCCACATAATAGGAAGTGTAGGTTCTTTACAGTATCCTGTCTCATATATTTTTGAGAGTTTTCCATAGTAATATATTCTTTAAAACATCACCCTGAATGTTTTTCTCTAGCTCCAGTATCTTCAAGTTCTAAACACCTACACTCAGTTTCCTATTCAACACCTCCTCTTGTGTTCCTGAGGGTCACAAGAATTAACATAGCCAAAATAGAACTCTTGATGTCCCTTTGCCTTTAATCTACTTCTCCCTTGTGTCCCATCTTACAATCACATTACCATACCACATTGGCTTAGGGCCCAAACTCATGAGCCATTATTGATTTCTCTTTATTGTCTCACAAATAACAGCCTATTTATCAACAAGTCTTGTTGGTTTACCTTTCAAAATATATGGGATTTGATTACTTCTCACCTTCTCTGGAGTTATCACTTTCATTGAAGCTGCTACTTTTCATCTAAACTACTTTAGAACCTCACTAACTCATCTTGTTTTATCCATTCTTGCCCCAAAGAGTCTACGCTCATACATTACTGCAGCAATCTTTTAAGTCAGTTTATGCCACTATCTTGATCACCCCTTCAAAGTTCTTTCCCATTTTTAAAAACAGCCAGAGTCCATGTGGTCTGTCTTCTCTCCAAACTCATTGGCTGCAAATGATCTTCTTGCTTACCCAGTCTTGCTAAAATGGGATCCTATGGTCCTCAAATAGGTCAGGCTTGTTCTTACCTCAAGGTGTTTGCACATGGCAATTCTCTCATCTAGAATGTTCTTCCCACAGATCTTTAAATGACTTATTCCTTTATTTCCTCCTCTGTGTGTGTCGACTCATTAAGAGGATTCCCTGACAAAACTGTTATCTTTCAGAATCATTTCTTCTGCCTTTTTTTTCTTCCTAGCACTGATTATTCCATAAAAATATATTCAACGTTTATTAATTTACTTCTTAATTTTTTATTTCCCCACCTATGATGTAAGTCCATGAGGGGCATCTTTTACTATTAGATTTACAAAAGACTAGAGTCTGCTAAATATGAATAGGCAAAAAACACATAAATGAAATAAATGAATGCTGGACTCTGCTGTGTCTTTCACATAAAACTGATATGTATGTGCATGTGAAGTAGGAATCTGCTCTCATGAAAACCAGCTTTCTGTGTGTACCCTTCCTATTGCAGTTTTGAGTACATTTAATTCAATAGGGATGAGCACCCCCACAAAGGCAGTCCAGAACCCCTGTGGGATATTTGGTTTCAGGTTGAGCTGTGAGTTCTCCAGGTGAAATCATCCTAGGCTCAGTAGTCCCCTGACAATTCCCTTTAGCTACAGACCATCCAATCTCTTAATTCCCAAATTACAAAGCTTGCAGATTCCCACGGGGGAGACCAATGAGCCAATAGACTACCTTTTTAGTAATTCAGTATTAACGAAACTTTACTTTGAGTGGTATTTTAAGAGTATAAATCTCTACTTCTCTGTACAGCCTCTTTTTATAAATGACTTGCAACCCCAGGCAACTTGTGGACACTAGATTTAATCAGTCCTCAGATGGAGTTCTCTTTTTAGCCAAGGGTATAGTAAAGTTCAATGGCAATTTGACACTCCTAAACAGCTTGTGAGTTTCACTTACGTAATTCTGAGCTTCTTTTGCTCCAGTCTTCCTGACTATAAAAGTGAAAACTTATTTCTAATTTTCTTCCTAATAGGTGGTTTTTACCCCAGTTTGTGAGGTTAGCATCATATATGATTAGGCCAAGAGAAAGTTCTTAGTATGATATGAGGACTTCGTGCACTTGAAATAATGCACTCATTTCCAGAGAATGTCAAGAAGATCAGTGTTCTCAGTGTGTGTTTACAAAAACTTTCACTGGAGTCCAGAGTTGCTGACTCTTGATTTGAGTGTAATTCACCCAGTAAAGAATTGGAATAAGAAAAGATATGCTTTTATTCCTACTATGTACGGGGGGCGGGGGGGGGGAGTTCAAAAGTTACTTTCCTACTGCAGTGTCAGAATCCAATGAATTTATCTGCACATCTTTTCTTCTCCCTTTCTTTTCTTTTACTCCCACTGGCCTGAATTGTATCTGTGCTTATTTGATACACTAATGAAGTAGTTTATGGAACCCAACCATCTGTGACTTTTTCTTCCTCAAATACAGAAAACCATAATTCATATACATAAATTCATAATCCATGTGTGCTCCTTATAACTCTATTAAGATAGTGAATTCTCTAGTGCAATTAAACTATGAGGTAAAGAGATGATTGCAATTTCAGACTGTATCATAAATACTCAGGCTCTTATAGCTAGCTATACACCTGATGAGGAATTGGTCTGATTTGTATTTTGAAACACTTTCAAATAAAACTAAAGGAAGAGCATAAAGCCACAAACCCTTTCCCCTTGCTTATCCAAAATCAGAAATATGGAAGAGTTTTATATATTTAAAAATATTCCTTGCTATCTAAAACAAAGAGACTGAATAGATTCAGGTACATTTGTATCCCTTGCTACATGAACTTTCTATTTGAATTCTCATTATCCAAATTCAGGAACTGTATAGATTTGGATAGTTAAAGATACTTGCACTTTAAAACTGTGGCTTTGTCACCTTTTGAAATGAGCGTATATTATGAGAGTAAGGGAGAAAGAACTATTTATGTTTTATAGCATGTGTAGTAAACACAAATGCAAAGTTCTACAGAGAAGTAGCAAAGTCATTTAGGGTATTGCTGACCTTAATGATTAAGTTGCTCTATGCATTCGTCACCAGTGTTGCCAGACCTCTTGGCAAGTTTGTTATGATCATTACACACAGACAGCCCTGATCATCCAGTCATCAGAGATCAGTGTGAAGAATACAGTACAGCATATTGTCCTTATCCCCCAGGACTGTGTCAGAGCCCCTCTGAAAGTGAACTGAAATTGATTGGGTCAGTTTACAACGCTTGAATTGCACAACAGAAAAGAGCACTGAGTAGCATAGTTCAATAGCAATTAAAATATCTCAAATGGTCATAGGGATCCTTTATTTATTCCTAAGACTTCTGTCCCAGTCTTGGTACTTATATGAGGTCAAGATGAATACAAAATGCCTTGGAACTGGAAGCAATGATATTTTTTATAGGACTTATTATGGCATCTTTCACAGACCAGATATTCAAATATTATTGAATAACAATGATTTGATTTATAAATGTTTATTTTAAATTCTCTTCTGCATCATGAGGCAGGAAAACCCACATTTTAGGCAAAAGCAAGCCTGTGTGAAGACAGGCTTAGAAGAGAACTTGTATCTAGGAAGCAGACATCTACTAGAAACTTAGAACTATGGAAAACAAACATTGGTGTTAGTCTGAACAGTAAAAGGTCTGCCTGTCACTTATGTGTGAGCATTTGGACACTTTTAGGCTTAGAACTATACCACATACACATTAATTTTCTCTCAACGTCTATTGTTGTCAGAGATTTTGTGTTGGGGGTATTTAGAATATAAAAGAAACAGTTTCTCAAAGGCTAAAAATCATGAATCTGCCAGAAGTTTTTGACGTTGGAATTTGCCAAGGGCCCGAACTTAGATCTTTCAGATAGTCTGTCAATAAGATGGAAAGTGTGAAAACCTTGTTAGTCAACTGGTACAATTTATCTTAAGGTGAATGAGTATCCGGATTTAGAGATTGGAACCCTATGACAGGAGAGAGAATGACCCTTAAGCAACTAGAAGAGGATGCACTTGCTACAGTTACCTGTATTTTTATTTTTAAATATTTTTATGAGGTGTGATTTATACATAGTGAAATGTACAGATCCATATTCTTAATGTTCAACCTTTTTTTATTCCGGTAAATATAAAATGGTATCTTATGAATTTAATTTTAATTTTACTGATGACAAATGGTGAAAATTGCTTCCTTATGAACATATTAGCCATTTGTATGTCTTTCCTTATGAAGTGCTATTCAAATCTTTTGCTCTTTTATTTGGTTGTTTATTTCTGTATTATTTCATCACCATAATTCTTTAGATATTATCGATAGTAGTCCTTTGTTAGACATATGTACACAAACATTTACTCCCAGTCTGTGACCTGCCTATTTATTTTCTTAAATGTGTTACTTGATAAGCAGAAGTTTTAAATTTTGATGAAGTCCAAATTATCCACATTTTATGGTTAGTGCTTTCTCTGTCTTATGTAAGAAATCTCTGCATATCCCAAGGTTTCATGATATTCTCCTATGTTTTCTTCTAAGAAGCTTTATGTTTTGGGTGTTTATGTTCAGGGTCGTGATCACTCATGAATTATTTTTTGTATGTGTTGTGAGTTTGGAATAGAGTTCATTTTTTTCACATTTGGTTTCCAGTTGTTTTAGGATCACTTCATTGAAAAGAATTTCATTTTCCCATTGATGGCTATAATATTTGTCTTAACTTGGGCTGTGATAACAAAATACCTTTGGCTGGGTAATTTATAAATATTAAAACCTTATTTCTCATAGGTCTGGAGCCTGGGAAGTCCAAGAACAAGGTGCCAAGTGCCTGCACATTCAGTGTCTGGTGAGGCTTGATCTTTGCTTCCAAGATGGTGACTTGTTGCTATGTCCTCACATGGTAGAAGGGACAAAATGGCCAACTCGTCTTCTTCAACCCTTTTATAATGACACTAATTCCATTTGTAAAGGTGGAGCCCTCATCACCTATTCACCTCCTAAAGGCCCCACCTGTTAATACTATTGCATTGGGGATTAAGTTTCAACATGAATTTTGAAGGGACACAAATATTCAAACCATAGTAGTATTTAATTATAAAATGAGTTAACCTATACTACCTTTAGTAACGTAAGAAATGCACTCTAAATGAAATGGTTCTAGGCAGACAGTATTCTATCTCTGATAAATACAATAAACACTGGGAAAGTAATTATTTGTCTTTTGAAGTATCTGCTTAAATAGCTTAGGATTCACCTCAAATACTCCTACCTTCTCTTAACACATTCATAACACATTCACGACAGACTCATGCTGCCAGGGCCCTACTTATGGATGTGTGTGGTGCCCTTCACAAGAGCAGCTGGCCAAGAAGGAGCAATGGGAGCTAGAATTCCCTCTGTGCTCCTGCTTGCCAAGCTTGTCTTCCTTGGGGGACAGGTGAGAAAAGAGTTGCAAGTGCACCCGAAAGGGTCCCTTTTGTCCTGTCCACACACAGGAGGCACTCTTTGGAATTCATTGAGAGGAAATACTTTAAGGTTCACCTAGAGGTTACACCTTCTCTAAGTTGTATAAAGCAGCTTTTTTTTTTTTTTTTTTTTTGGCTGGCCACACCGCGCTCAGCCAGTGAGTGCACTGGCCATCCTTATATAGGATCCGAACCCACGGCGGGAGCGCTACCACGCTCCCAGCGCTGCACTCTCCTGAGTGCGCCACGGAATCAGCCCCTATAAAGCAGCTTTTTGTGCTAGCATAGTCTCTGTACTGCTTCTAACCATTCCTGAACCTGCAGTGTTCAGTCACTCATACCTCCAATAGTAACAAGTTTCTTCAGATTAAAACTATGGAGATACAGTAGGGTCCCTGTATGGTTTAACCATTCAGGGTTTTTTATTTTGTATTTTTGTTTTTTTGGTTATTTCCTTGTGACTATTTGTTGCCTGATCACCTTCCTTTGTAAAATAAACATAAACATTCAGTACAGTCTCTTCCCTGACTAATGACCCTGAGAATTCCAACTAATTACAATATTTATCACAAATATTGAAATGGTTTTGTAATATCCTATTATGTCAGTAGATTTTAATATGAACAATAAATGTTCATTGGGCACCTAAACCATTCTACTGTGCTTTTAGAGAACCAGCTTCTCCTTTCTCTGTATCCGCATTCTTCCTCCTTTCTTAGTTCCAGATTCTCTCTCTTGCCATCCTCTCCATGCTCTCAGCCATCATAACACACAAATGGATGCAGACTCCAACAGGCTAGATTGGCACAGTGCTTACAAGACTTTCAAGAATCTGCTTAAATATCTGTTTATTTCTACAGGGACCCCAGTAAACTTTCCACTCATATACCTCACTTTAGAATTAAAAAAGAGGTTATAAGTTTAAAGATTTGCCCGAATTTAGACAGATATTTAGGAGCAGAGCTGTGTCTAGAACCTCTGTGTCTCTAAACTAGACTTGGAAACAACCTGCAGGCTTCATAGTTCCAAACTCCTTTTATGTTAAACAAAAACTCTTGTTCTTTTCCTTAAGGTAAACAAAAGAATATGTGTGGGTTGGGCATGAATGGGAGAGATTGGAAAAGAGAAGATATTTGAACAAAGAGGAGAAGGTATGAAATAGTCACCTCAATGAGTGGAATTAGAAACGTATGGCACTATTGTTGGGTTATACTGAAGGCCCATTTGAAATTTTTGGTCATAAAATTAAAGTAGAGTTAACTGGTATAGTGTTGTGATTTTTACCACACCAAATTCAGCTGCTTGGATGGATATGCAAAAAGATCAGCTTTTTGCATTTAATTAGAGTATGGGTTTAATTCCACAAGTAAGAAAGAGGAAGAGAGGGGCCAGAGATGTGAGAATATAGGCAAGGAAATAATTATACTGAAGAAAAATGGTGTTTAAATTGTAAGGAGTCAATGGAAGACACGAGAAACTGTTGCTCAGTGAAAAAGAATTGATCCTGATGGTGCCAAAGAATTGTTGGAGTGTACGTATTAGAGTAAATTAGCTGTAAGTGTAAGAGAGAGGGATTATTGCGGTAAAGGTTTTAATGGTTATGTTCTCGGTATGTTTACATTTTGTACAGTAGTACAGGTAGAACAACAAAGAGTGAGCCAGTTACGAGAGTCAGGAGAATGGAAGGTTGTTCTGTGATGGAAATGAACAGTGATGGCAAATGATGTAGTCTGCCGAGTAGCTGCAGAAGAGCTAAGGATTTTGAAAGAGGAGGGAAGAAAAGTTGTCTGAAAGAGGCAGTGAGGAGCAAGTACCATAAGTCAACTTTGAGAGCCTTAGCGTATTAGGTGGTATATGAAGGAAAAGGTGGTCACCATTTAAGACAGATTTAACAGTATCTAGATCCTCAAGTGACAGTCAGGTTTGTATTAAAGTAAAGAGGTAGAAGGGGAGTTCAGAGACATCAAGAATTTTAATGGTGATATTCTGAGAATTCCAGGGAGAACAGCAGGCTCATGTGGGAGCGAGTGAGAAGCTGAGTCAAATAAGGGGATGGGCAGATTCATATGTGGAAATGGATTAGTAGACAGAAGAAAATTCCAGAAGTGTTGAGCATAGGGGCATGGAGTTGTCAGTTCTCTTTGTCTCTTGGGAGAAGTTGGGTGTTAAATGTGAACACACATACACACAATAAAAGTGTAAATTTTATTCCAACTAAAACAAAATCAAACTATTTGCAGTTTCATGAGCTGGAGGGGGGTGTAATCATAATTTTCCAAAATGTGTTAATATATTCATTTGCTTTTGTGTCCCTTATTATTTATTTTCATCTTAGAAAAGGATAAGATAATAAAAAAGGAGATGGTTGGAATGAAAGTCATTGTGTAACTTATTCCGAAATCCAGAGATACAGCTGCAAGGAGGGCTGTCAAAATCATTTAAGCTTTTTTCCAAATGTGGTGCTATGTCTTTCTTGGATACAGTCACATCCATGAGAATGAAAAAAAGGATGTGCATAGTAACAACAACATAGCAGGAATACTGCATTTTCAAATGTAGGAAGCATCATGAAAACTAAAACAAAGTGCTTCTCATTTCCTCTAGGGATTCCTGTTATATAATTTCCATTTTAAATGAAGCAAAAATACTTCCAATAACCGGAGAAACACTTAAAAATTAAGAAACACTTGTTCTAGTTAATGTGTCTGAATAGTACCAAGAAAAAAAATCTCCCCCAGGAGGTCATTATTATTCAAAAATTACTCTAATTAGGTCATGAATACATTAGGTCTTATTCAGTGCCAACAAGAGAAAAAATAGAATTGGAAATGTGACACACATAACACTCCCAATGTGTTAGGGAGGTTTTATTCCAAAATGCCATTAAAAGATGAAAAGGTCACCCTGTAGGGAAGTAATTGGTACAGTACTCTCGCAACTGATTAAAGAAAAGGGGCTTTTATTCAGGCATTTTTTTTCTTTGAAAAGGGGTCTTTCTAGATAGAAAGTTTGTGTGTGTGGGTGTGGGTGTGTGTGTGAGTGTGTGTGTGTGTGTAATTGTGATTGGAGGACGTTTGGCTGTTTTAAAACAATCAAATAGGAGAAGTGAAAAGCAGGAGCTCTTGACGTATCAAAATAGACACACTTGTAGACTGAGTACAAATTGCTCAGAACACATTAAGAAAATATTAAAAGGTATAGGCATTTCCTTATGTGATTTGTTTTTCATTAATTATTCGATCTCTGTGGTTTCTTAGAATATATGCTGTATAGACAAGTTCTGCATTTAGCTAGAAAAAAGTATAAAATTTTAATGAGTTGGTAATGCCCAAAGTAAGAGGCTAGAAAGTTGAAAGTCCTTATTTTTACTTTTCCTTTTTTAAAAGAAACTTAAGAGACTCTGATAATGAAACCCCTCATGTAGTTTGATGTTTGAATTTGTGAATCTACAGTAAGCTATATTAAACTACATACACACAGCTGAACTAGGGAAAGCATCCACAGGGTTTATACATGCATCTGTTCCCTGTTGAAAGCATGTAAAATGGGGCCATTGCTTTATCAGTTGTAGAATGACTTCTATTTTTCCTGTATAATCTTATATTGTAAATGCAGCTTTCCATAATGGTAGGTTGCAATATTCATAATCAAAATTGCTTTTTTAAAAATCTGCTAAAATCCTTAGCATATGCACAAGATTTCCATCTCAATGACATGATGCCTGTCCTAGTCCATTAGTGTTGGTATAATAAAATACCTGAGACTTTGTAATTTATAAAGATCAGAAATTTATTTCTTACATTTCCAGAGACTGGGAAGTCCAAGGTCAAGGCACTCGCATCTGGTATCTTGCTAAGGGCTTCTTGCTGTGTTCTCACATGGCAGAAGGCAGAAGGACAGGGTGGGGATAAACTCTGTGTCCTCACATGACAGAAGAGCAGAAGAGGCAAACCCACTTCCACAAGCCCTGTTGATAATGGCATTAATCCACTCATAAGGATGGGACCCTCAAGACCTAAACACTTCTCAAAAGGCCACACCTCATAAAACTATTGCAATGGAGATTAAGATTTTAACACGTAAATTTTGGGGAACATATTTGGACTATAGCAAGGCCTAAACATGACACCTGAAAATTCATTTTTTTCCCTCTATTCTTAGCTTCTAAATATTTCATGGCTTAGTGTCCTTTAATAATTCTATGAAAGAATTGTACAGAAGACCAGGTATATTAGATGCCTAAGTGATTTTACTCTGTTTCCTGATGGTGCTGGAATTAATTCATGTCCTCATTCTTTCATTTAGCCAGTAATTCATTCAACAATGTATTTTTTAGTTGTAACTTTTTATTGTGACAAAATATCAGACTTATAAATGATACACACAGACACACACACACACATTCATGCTGAACCATTTGAAAGTAGATTGTAGGTATTACACCATTTTACCCATAAATGCTTTAGTGTGAATTTCCTAAAACTAAGAACATTCTTCTATACAATCACAGTATAATTATCAAAATCAGAAAAGTAACATTACTATAATAACATCATCTAATTTATAAACTTTATTTGGATTTTGCCAATTATTGCAACAACTTCATCTTGAAAACCTGAGGTTCTGTTACATCTAAGAATAAAAGACTTCTGAGAAAATGAAAGGTTACAGAAAGTTTGCTTATGAGGATACATTTTGTTTTAGTGGATAGAAATATTCAGTTCCTTTTAATTCAATAAATAGGTATTATGAGTCAACTTTTTGTATAGGATAAATAATAGCTCCCATTTGTGGAGTGCTTATAATGGGTGAGGTGCTGCAATAATGTGAACTCTCTAATTTCATTCTCACAACAATCTTATAAGGTAGATATTATTTTATTGAGGAAGAAACAAGGGCTCAAGGAGATCAAGCAGCTTGTCTGGTCACAGAGCAAGTAAGTGGCAGACCTGGAAATTGTTGTCCAAATTCTTCTGACTCCAAAACCTAGACTCATTCATTATACCATATTCCTCATAACATGGAATAACAGACACTGATGATGAATGTCCTATTTTCCTGAAAGTTATAATCTTACTAAGAGAAACACACAAAAACATACAAATTCAGAATGTTAGAGTAAGAAGTTTGTTTTTATTTAAAGGTGTAACCCGATTGCTACCCTGCCCCTGGTGCTTCAGTTCCTCTACCCTTCACCTGTTTGCTTCATATCACTTATCATTTAACTCACTATATAACATATATATTTACTATGCTAATATTGTGTCTCTCCCCATAGGAATGTAACTGCAACAGAACAGCCAATTCTATTTTTTTTTCATTGTTGAGTCCCCAGCACATGGAAAAGTATCATAAAGTTGCCATTAGTAAACTATTTGTTGAATAAATGATTGAATTTCTTCAACTTCTTAATTTTACAGATGAGGAAAGTGAAGTGTAGAGAGATTGAGTTGCTCAAGGTCAGAGTAATTTACTGACATGAAATGTCGTTGAGTTGAATGTAAATAGGAGTCACAATGATTGACATAATTATTGAGTCCCATGGAGCATAGAGGAGGAAGAAATCAGGACTGTGGGAGTGCAGTGGGAGAGGGGACCTTCACAGTGGAGGGAAGAGCCAGAGCGGACCATAAATAATAGGTGAAAAACCTTTCCTGAACAAAGACATCGGGAGGAAAATTAACAGGGCAAATTAACTGAGCATACTAGATGACTACATATAAAGGAAGGATCATTATGGGAAATGATGACTGGTCAGGCTTGGAAGAAATAATGCTGCAAGATTATAGGAGATTTTTATTTCATGTAGAGCAGTTTGCATTCCTATGCGCAAGGTGAGTTGGATATTTTCTGGCAGTAAAACAGTTAAATCATCAGTGACATAAAGGTTAACCCTGTGTCCACTCTAAGCAAAAGTGCTAGTCAGCAAGAATTAAACAGTGGTTTTCCAGGGTTAATCTATATATAATTTCTCATATTTTAAGTTAGTCTCTGGTTTTCATGAATTTGATACATCATTGCTCAGGGACTAATTGAACAGATCACACCTTCAATTGATTCAATAATTTTAATAAACAGACATAAAGAAAATATTTTAGCTGAATAAAATAGTAAATAATAGAAAAGACAGATGCTGAACAGAATATTCATAGGACAAAAAGGAGAAGATGTGTATTGTTAACATTTGGCAGAAGACTAATGAAATGAGAATCTGACCATTCGGATGTCTCCTTTCTGATTTCAATATGTACAAATCTATCTTAGATTTAGAGTAGTGCATATTCTAAAGCAGACATCATCTCATTGAGATGTCTAATGCAGACACCATGCTGATTAAAACTGTCTGCTTTGACACAGGTAAAGGGGGATCTGAAAGTAAATTATGATTTATCTTCTCTAAAACAAAACAGAACAAAACTTCTAGTTATTTTTTTATCACAGTGTTTATAAAGTTTCCTTTTTATAACTCTCTTTGATTTGTTAAAGATTATTATCTTCATTTTACAGATGAGAGAACTGACGCTCTGAGGGGTTAAGTGACTGTACCAGGTCACCCAGTGAATATATAAACCAAGATTTGTACTTAGATCCCTTGGCTTCTGTATTTCTATCATGTCCATTATATCATGCTCCAAGTCCTCAAATCAGTTTTCTTTCCCTGCTTGTCTCTGTGACAAAAGTAAAGAATATACTTCCTTATTTGCTATTTAGTCACCCAGTTATTGAGACTAATTATTGCAGAGCATTCTGGATTCCTAGTCACTAAAGCTACTGCTTTGTCTGCTAATATTTGTGGGACACTTTTTGATAGCATTATCAAGTTGGAGAAGGATAAGATTTGCCATTCTTGCTGCTGGCTCATATCTCCCTCCTTTATTTGCTGCTTAAAAAGTTATTATTATTATTATTATTATTATTGTTATTGTTGTTGCTGTTGTTGTTGTTGTGATAGCCACTGCTAAATTAATACATGTGGCTCAAACAACAAGCCAGAAGGTTGTAAAAGAAGAAAAATAAAAATCCTCCTCTTTCCTACTCTGATCTCCATTTCCATTTCCAGAATGAAACTCCTGCTCTCAGGTTTTTTGTTTTTGTTTTTTTGGCTGCTGTTCTTGTTTTTTAGTGTGTGTATTTTCTTCTAATATTTTTATACAAATGGAATCATAGCTACTTAATTCACTTCTCAATATATCTTAACAACCTTTTATATTTGTATATATAGAATTTCTTATTGCAGTGCATGAATATAACAAATTAACCAGTCCTTATTTATACATATTTAGGTTATTTCCAATTTTCTTGCTATTAAATACTGTTTTGAAAGATGGTCATTGCACACATATCTTTGTGCAGATGTGCAAGGGAATCTATAAAAGAAAAATCTTAGGAGAGAACTGATGGTTCAACAAGTATGTAGACTTAATAATTTGCTAAATATTGCCAAATTTTTCATCAAAAATGTACATCAATTAACTACATTCCCATTACAGGAATATGTTAGTATACACTTCCCTATGCCCCCCCCCCCCCCATCAATTCTGGATGTTACAGGAAGTTTTACTTTTGTCAATCTTACTAATATGCAATTGTTGTTTAAATTTGCATTTCTTTGATTATAAGTGAGAGTGACCAACTATTCATTTATACAATCATCCCTCATTACTTGTGGGAGATTGTTTCCAGGACCCCTGTGGATACCAAAATCCACAGATGCTTAAATCCCTTATATAAAAGGGATGGCATGAGGGAAGGTACTTCAAAAAGTTCATGGAAAGAGAATTAAAAGATAAAATGAATCTTTCCACAAACTTTTTGAAGTACCCTTGTATTTGCATATAACCTACACATATCCTTATGTATACTTTAAACCATCTCTAGATTACTTATAATACCTAAAACAATGGCTGTACCTCACTTCTTCATGTGAATCCACTTCAGTACTCAGTGAGTGACGAATTCAAGTATTGCTTTTTGGAACTTCTTGAAATTTCCCTTCCGCAGCCCTCAGAATGTGTCTGATTTTCAGTTGATTGAATTCATGGATGTACAACTCACAGATCCTGTTCACGCCTTTTACCTATTTGTTGTTTTTGTACATTTTTTATTCAGTTGTAAAAGCTCCTTGTATATTATAGAAATTAGCTCTTTGTCTACCTTATCTTCTCTAAGGTCATTTATCTCTTCCTTATTCCATAGTTTATCATTTATCTTTTGTCTTTTGACTTTTTTTTTGGCTATACAGATATTTAATATTTTTATGTCCCAAACATATCACTTTTTAAAAGTTATAATGACTTTTTTAAATGAATTCCTTCTTAGTTAGAGCATCATCAGTTCAACATTAAAGAAAAAATATTTTATTAAATATTTTTGGCCTTTTAGGGCTGTATAAACCTTTGATTCATCTGGAATTTATTATGAAACAAGGAGTGAAGTATGACTCCAGATATATATTTTTCAATTGCTAGTCGGTTAACACAACACTAGTTACTGGATCCAGTTTTGCCTTCACCTTTAAGATACAAATTTTCATATAAATGTTAGTCTATTTATGACCTCTCTATTCTCTTCCATTATTTGGCCTATTTTCAGTTTTAAAATATATTTTACTATCTGAAAAACTTCCTGCTTTCCCAAATTATTTTAGAAATTTTCTGTATATTTTAATGTTACTATTTCTATAAAAGCTTTAGTTAGTATTATTTTTTCAAGCTCTCCCAAAGTCTTGTTGATACTTTAGGATTAAAATTATACTTTATTTTAGGCATAATTCTTATTTTTATAAAGTTTACTCTTCCTATTTTATGTATTTATTTTTTTGAATCTTCCTATTTTAAAGCAGCGTATGCATTTCCATCTTCGTTTATCCAAGACTTTTTTGTTTCTCAGTGGATTTTTAACACTTTCTTTTTACTGGACCTACACATTGCTTATTAAACATGCTCTAAGATATTATATCTTTCTGACTGGTTGAGTGAATTGAATTTTTCTTCATTAACTTTCTATTTGTTTCTAATTGCAATATATCTTAATATTGTAGTCAATATTAATAGTAAGATTTACTTATTATTTCTACTAGCTTTTAGTTGACTTATATGGGTGACAATCATATAATGTACAAATATAATAATATTTCTCCTTTTCCAATTTTTATATTAGATATTTCATTCTTTTGTAAAATTTCATTATCTATAATATCCTAAATAATGTTTAATAAAAACAATAATGGTAATATTTCCTTTTCAGGACAGTAATAAAAGTGCCTTTAGTGTTTTACCATTAATCATGGCCCTGAATTTGAGTTTATAAAATATATTTATATTATATCAGAGAAGTCTCCATCTTTTCAACTCATGCAAAAGTATTCTAAATTGTGTTTGTTTGAAATAGATGTTGGATTTATTTTCCAACTGTCCCTTAAACCTCAATCAAGATGAATATATTTTTCCTTGCTAACTTATGCATGAGCTAAAATATTTTAACTAATTTCTTATTACGGAACCATACTTGCATTTCTGAAGTAGACCTCACTTGGTCATAGTGTAACATTATACTCATGTACTCCTGAATTCATTTTGGTAATATTTTCTTTGTGTTAGTTGTATCAATATTCTTCACATAAAAAATGAAGTTTTCTTTCTTTCTTTTTTTGGTTTTGGCAGATGGGCTGTGAGGGGATCTTGACCTTGACCTTGGTGTTACCAGCACCACGATCTAACCAAGTGAGTTAACTGACCAGCCTCTTTTTTTTTCTCTTTTTTAAATGAGTGTTTTGAAGTTTTATTTTTTTAAAGAAAAAAGGCGGCTTCCTTCTTATTTATAGTATTTCAGGTGTCTTCCTTAAAGATTTGAAAGAAAGCATCAAAGAAAATTTTGGGGCTTGCCTCTTTCTTGATAGTTGGATGATTGATAATTTCTCAATGTCTCTCTTTGGTAAGTAATTTATCTGATTAGATATTATATAAATTCTTATTTAAATTTAGATATTTCAATCCCCCCAAAATCATTTATTTCATTTAAATTTTCAAAGTAGTTTGAATGAAGTTTTCCAAAAACTATTTATTTATTGTTCTTTTCTTTTTTCTTGGGGGCGATTTGATCTGTTCTCATTTTTAATTCTGTATATTGTGACTTCTCCTTTCTTTATTATGCCAATCCCTTTTCTTTGTCTTTTTTTTTTTTAAAAAAGCATTTGAATTTGTTTATGGTTAATAATATTTTTTAAATTTTAATTTCTTTTGATATATTTGTTGCCCTTTTTATATCTTTTCAATCACATACTTCTCAAGAATATTGTTTAATCATGTAATGGTTTTAGGCTATGTATTTTCCTCCAAACACATTTTTAATGTACATCACAAAAGTGTTAACACAATCACTATTTTCTAGGTATTCTCTACTTCTACTTTTGTTTTTATTTTAGACATGTGTTGTTTAAAATATACATTTCACTCATTTTGTTGAAGTTCCATGTCATTGGGTATAATGGTTTCTATTTTTGCTAATGATTTATAGCATAATTATAATTTTGTCAAAAAATAATCTGCATTTTTTTACTTTGGTTTCAAATTTATTGAGTTTTTTTTTTAAGCTAACAGATGCTCAATTTTTGTAAATGTTCCATAGTTGACTAAAAATAGATTATATTCTCTGTTATACCTAATAGAGCAAATACCTAAAACAGCAAATATGTTAATCATGTTATTCAAATTCTCTAGGGCCTTATTATAATTATGATTTCTTAGAAGTAAACTCTACAAACTCTGATTAAAATCAATGCTGGGGACAGGAATGTGACTTAAGAGAAAAAGATAACATGGCAGATAATGCTGAATTTTTAAAAATGGGGACAACTTAAACATGTCTTCAAATTCTATGTCTTCTGAAATATGACCTAACAGTCTGTCATATGTGTGTATTCAGAGATCTGAGGGGTACATTTTGAATTAGCATGTTTGTCAAGCTCCTGGATGCTTTCTCCAGGACAAACTCAGAAATAGTCTTCTCAGGAAGCATCTACAGGTTGGTAATCAGTAAGCCTCAGTGCAAAGAAGAAAGAACCAGGTCAGCCACTTCACCTGAGGACCTTGATGCTCTCTGATAGAGGCAGGGCTCGCTATGCATGGTCCATTTTGTCCTAGTTTTCCTGGGGACAATTTGATCATTACAATCTTATCAAATAACCTATTACTCTAAACTTCTAAAGTGTGACCTTGCTTTCAAATCCCCATGAAGAAAAAAATCATTCAAATACGGGTTTAACATTTTCCCCCTAATATTTATTTTATTTTTATTTTTATTTTTATTTGGTAGAACACAGTTAACTTGGATAAAATAGATCAAATAAGTGGAGATTTAAACACGGAGCTTTGTTAAAGTACTATGACTTACTGTAATGGAAAACTACCCTCTAGAGGTATGAATAGAAACATGATGATCACACAGATAGCTCATTTCCACCAACGAAAGCTTAGCTTTCTCTCTGGGTCTTTTTGTGTGTATGTGTGCCTCAAATCTTTTCAGAAACTGCCAGCATGCTCTTCCTTTGATACAGGATTACAAAGGATAACTGAGAAATATGACATGGATCCTGAAATGACAGATGTCTGGAATGAACCAAACATCAAGGAGGGTAGAGAGCCATTTATTTTTGCTGTAAAACAAAGACATTTTCTCCTTTGATGAAGGCTCAATTCTAGGTATTTTGTTTCAATTTAAAAAATTCTATTATTATAGCCAGAAGAGGTGCCAATGACTTAGATGACTGATTTCTTCAAAACATCATTGAAACAAATTAGAAACACACTCATTTAGGCCTAGCTATATTTCCCCATCTCCTCCTGCACATATTGAATAAGACTCCTGTGATGCCTTTGCTAGAACATAATATATCATAAACAGGAACTTTGGGAATGTTGTTGAGAGCAGTTTCTCAATATGCAGTTCTCAGCCATCTGTATTTGAACCATCTGTATTGGATACCACATCTGTATTAAATCAGAATTTCTGGAGCAATTGGCTCAAGAAGCAGTATAAGTTAAGTATCCCTTATCTAAAATACTTGGGACCAGAAGTGTTTCAAATTTTGGATTTATTCAGATTTTGGAATATTTGTATATATATAATGAAATATCTTGGGAATGGGACCCAAATCTGTACACAAAATTCATTTATGTTTTATATATAAATTATACACATAGCCTGAAGGTAATTTTATACAATATTTTTAATAATTTTGGCATGAATCACAGTTTGTCATGTGTGGGATTTTTCACTTGTGGCATCATGTAGGCACTCAAAAAGTTTCAGATTTTGGAGCATTTGCATTTAAGATTTTGGATTTTTGGATAAGGGATGCTCAACCTGTGTTTTCAACAAACCACTTAGGGATTAGGAAGCATATGGGAATTTCACAGGCTTCAGAGATTATCTTATCAAATATCCTGATTTATACGCAACGATACTATTACATACAAGGTTAGCCAATGTGTTTTAAAGAAAGTACTAGAATGGCTTCATCCCTCGTACGTATGTTAACATGATGGTAACTGGTAGCCACAAACCTAAAATGATGAACTGCATTTCAGGAAATTGTGCTATACTTTTCTGTTCCTTGAGACATGAAAGAAATTAACTCACTCTATCCATGAGCTTCTGTTTTCTACTCTTCAGCAGCTTCTCAGGTTGTTTTCTTCATCATCTCACCAGTGTGTGCTTGAACAATGCAAATTTTGCAAAAGTTTTATGTAATACTTAATTGAAATTAATAAGATTTGAAAGTGAAACAGGAACAGAATATTTTTAAAAGCCAAATAAGGGAGTTTAAAAAAAAAATTATTTGGGTTTATGTGTCCCACTCTTCCAAATAGTTACTAGAACTAAAAACTTTGACATAAAATCAAAGTCTAGTGTTTTAACCAATACCAGAATTTATATATCTATGAGAGAATAATCATAGCCATAATGTATTTGTAGTAACTCCTATCAAGAGGTCAAATCTATTCCAAATCCTTTAACTTTGGACTAGACTGTGACTTTCTTTGAACAAAAGGATATGCTAATGTGAAAGCACATGAGATCCATACTCTAGGTCTCAAGAGACCTTGCAGATTCTTCCTTTGCCCTCTTTAAACACTGCCCTGAGAACAGCATGCAAGGAAGCTGGTCTGGCCTAGTGGAGGATGGAAGTCCCTGAGGAGGAGAATAGAGAATCCTTTCTTCAGAAGCAACTGCCAGTCATGTGTATGAATCTATGGTGTACGTTTCAGTCTAGAGGATTCTCCTCTTCATGCAACCACATAAGTGAGTCTGGGTGAAACAAGAAAAAGAGAAACACCTGACCATCTCACAGAATTGTGAGAAATAATAAATTGTTGTTTAGGCCACTTAATCCTGGGATGATTTGTTATGCAGCAAAAAATAACTGACACAACATCCAAGAAATGTTTTCCTTCACAGAAACTTCCATGTAGGAATTGTCTTTGCATTCTATTTAGAAGCCACACCCACTGAATTCCTACTCCTCACCCCAAGTTCATATGTCGAAGTTCTAACCCCAGTACCTCAGCATGTAACTGTATTGGGAGACAGGGTCTCTAAAATAGCAGTTAAGTTAAAATGAGGTCATTAGGGTGAGTCTTAATCCAATATGACTGGTGTCCTTGTAAGAAAAGGGAATTTTGACACAGACATGTATAGAGGGAAGACGATTGGAAAACACAGCCATATGGCCATCTACAAGCAAAGGAGAGAGGCCTGGGACAGAGCTTTCTCTCACAGGTTGGAAGAAACCAACCCTGCTGACTGACACCTCGATCTCAGGCTTTCAGACTCCAGAATTGTGAGAAAATATATTTCTGTTGTTTAAGCCACTCAGACTGTGGTATTTTTACAGTAGCCCTAGCACATGAACAGACCCACCTGTTCCCCCTACCCCGATACACACACACATGCAGCCTTTGTTTCTCCTTTAAGAATATCAAAAAATGCTAAAGTAAAAATGGTTTTGCTGAATGTGCATATCACCTTTTTCATAGACTTGGCTTACTCTCAAAGAATACAGATCTGCTTTGCTTAACATAATCACAATAACATCCAAGAGTCTCTAGAAGCAATTTTCAGAAGAGCTCCCTAAATATTTTGAACAATGACAATATAATTAGAAAATATATCACTTCCTTTGGTTAGTATATTGAAGAGAAAAATCCAATTTTTTTTTTCCCCTAACAAAGGTCATTGATCTTTCGTAGTCACATTTTTTTTTTTTTAGCACATTTCACCTCGCTCCTCATCTGTATGGTACACGTTTTTGGGGTAGCTCTAGTCTATGTAAATGTCTACATTAACCAGAGCAATAACATGGTCTTGGAGTTAAACAAATCCTCTGTGACAGCAATGTCTCAGATACGTTTTATGAGTTCTATTTAATCTAAAACAGCTTTGCCTTTGTAAACAGATACCCTTTTCCACCCCAAGCGTTATTAGTAGGAAGAAACTTTAAAAATGAGGAAGACAATGAAAAAAAAATGAGTTTTATTGTCTGAATTGATGGGAAAATGAAGGGTGCTAGTTAGATAAAAATCCTAATAAAAGGATTAATCCTGCATTCTCAGGTGGTTTCCAACTCGTTGCTTCCCTTGCTGTTTCTCCCAGATGCATAAGAAGCAGATGGAGTTAGGGCTATGTATTTAATAGCTGCTGTTTGTGAAAAAAGTAAGGATACAATTCCCTGCTACTTCTTTCCCCAATTAAATTTCAGATAAATTACTCTTTTATTTTAATATAAATCTACAGTGATGACAGTTACTATATAAAGATTTATGTCAGAGAAACAAAAAAGGTGATTTTTTTTTCCATGCTTCCAGCTGGTAGAATACTAGTTAACCCAACCCAGTTTATACCCCCATTCCCTTGACTATGTGTGGCTTATCTGTAAGAATCATAGCTCCTTCTTTCTAAGACAATGGCCTGCAAGGCTCCAAGAGTACTAGCTATGGGAGAAATTATAACAGTAATTGTTTGGCCTACTCAGCCAAACACAAATCAACAAGTCTTTCTCGAAGTTAGAAGTGTCTTTCCGTAAATGTCCAGGTTAATATCTAATTGTCTCTACATGGTAGAAAATGGCAAGGTTGTCATGACAACTGGGTGGAAAGTTTAGCTATAATAATGTTTTCTTTTAAAAGAACGAAGCAATTTCAAGCTTTTTAATGCTATCTGGAATTATAAAAATTGCTTTATACCCGCATTTTTAGATTGCAGGAGGTGATTGATCATTTTTCAAAACCTGGCTCACACATCCCCTCAACGCTATTTTTAAATCAGTGCTTTGTTTTTTTTTTCTTTTCTTTTCTCTTCACTTTTTTGGGGTGAGTAGGAGAATTTTACACTCATGAATGAAGCAAATGGTCCTCTTGTTCATTAGTTCACTGAACCTGTAGCACTTGAATAAAATAAATATCTAACTACAGTTCATTTGATTGGTATATTGTAAAACTATCTTAGAAATAAATCTCTGGTTGCTAAATGAAGAGAAACAGTACTTTTGCTTTTCAACTTTGCAAGATTGAAAATGAGATTTATATCTCATGATTTCCAAATGGATGCACACTAACAAGACAGAGTAGCTCTGATCTGCAGAAGGGAACACACAGTTTTCTCTCTCTTTAGTCCCCCTCCCCCCACCCCACCTCTCTTTTTTGGTAGCATTATTTTTCTTACTGTTTTTTCACGAACTCCCTTTATTACTGTTTCTCACAATTGTATAACTATTTCTAGAGTATTGCCTTTTGTCATTGTTGTTGTCTACTCTGGACACATAATGGCTGAGTGCTTCAAATAGACCAACTGATATTTCTTTAACCTTAGTGGAGCTCAGGAACAGCCAAAGGGACGACGTCATATTCAGGTTAGCTATTTCTGGGGATACTGGACTCAAAGTGAGGGGGAAATTTTGTGAAAATTTGTCACAGATTTTGATATTCCTGTATTTATCTTTTGTATTTCAAGACTTAGTAGGGAAAGGTTCAGTGAGTGAGTGAAATAAAACCGGGAGCCAGGATCTAAAACCAGACCACCACAGAGGCCATGCATGTGCCGGGCAGGGGCTGGGACCCTCAACAGCAGAGGAGGGGAGGGAGAGTATGTATAAACACAGAGTTTTCTCAGTAGGAATTTCTAGATAGTGCACATATCAGTGGAAGAATCAGTATGAGGAGGTCCACGATGGAGTAACAGGGGCATCTCAGCCAATTCAGTGGCTGAAAAGGTTGATAAGATTTCAAGGAAATAAAATAGGGAGAAACAAAGTACGAGAAAAGCTAGATTCAAGGATCTATCCACCACACTAAGATTTGGAGGCAGTGTTCCCCACCCCCTTGGATAAGAACTAATAAGATCATGTCAAAGCCCAAGTTCTAAAATGACTGCATTCTCTGGTGCTTATGTCTATTCAGTCGCTTGAAACCAGAAACACAGAAAACGTCCTGACTTCCCCATTTTTCCATACCTTGCATATTTGATCCCTTAGCAAATCCTGTTTGTTCTACCTCCAGTGCCAATCTTCAGTCTGTCAGCCTTTGCAACCCACTGTCTTAGCTGACTACAACTCACAGCAGCAACTCCCATTCCACACCTTGTCCTCGCCTACCCATCCTCCACACGACAGTCAGGTATTATTTTAAAAACACAATTAAGGTCATTTAATTCCCATATTTAAATACCTTCAGTGGCTTCCCATTGCACGTAGAATACAGACCAAACTCCGTCATATGGTCTACAAAGCTCCCCATGACATTTTCCCTTTATAAATCTCCAAATTTATTCTTCACCACTTCCCTCTTGTTCACTATGCTGCTCACCACTCTCCCCTCATTCGTGTTCTACAAACTGGAATGTTGCTGAGCCAGCAGATGGGGCCGAGAAATCCAGTCTTGCCAAATCAGAGAACTGCGTAGGGTGGGAATACAGCAGAGCCAGTCTCCACTTTAATGTACTTTTATTCCTCCTCCCCCTGTCACTCCAGTTTTGACTTTGTAATTATTCTGCCAATATTATAGAAGTATATAAGCCTGTGAGTGACTTGGATACAGGGAAAGGATCTTAGAGTTGGAAATCTGTGTAGAGAAAAGAAATGATCCAAACTAGAACCTCATAGTCTCTACTGAATCTGCTAGAATCGTGCCAGTATGAGTCACTAACCACAGTAATGTGAAAGCCTCTCACTCAGAATGAGCGCATCCACGATGAAGAAACTGGAGATTAAGGCAAAGAATACAAGGACCAGAGGAATCAGCAAACAAAAGCAAACATCTCTTCACCCCAACTTGGGGCTGATGACAAAAGCCAGGAGAGCCCCTTTCCCTGCAGGCACCATTTCTTTGAAGAAATTGAAGTATACGGCAGAGCAATTAGAAGAAGCACATGAAGAGCATTGCCAAGTGCCCCCTCACTACCTTAATCAAAATATTTCCCTTTTACGAAGAGCTCATTTAGAGGAGATGTAATGAGCTGGTGTCACCTCGATTCTCCAGGGTTAGAGCCGTGTCACGTGAGCCCGCCAGTGCTTTGTGCTCCAGTTTCAGCCTCCCCTTTCCTCATCGCCTAGAGTAGACAAGGCTGTCACTTAGAAGATGAAATATATTTGCAAATTAATTAACTTTGTCCAGCAACTGGAGAATTAGGTTTCTGTTAAGGGTTCTGTCTGAGTGATGGATTCTCAAGATATTGAAGGAATTAAATACCACGTTTTTTTCCTTTTTACTTTCAGATCACACGACTATCATTGTTCCACTCCTTTCATCTATCTTCCATTTATTACCACATTTCACCTCTAAAGCCAGTGGAATTTGCTTTGGTACATGATGACTCTTGTGAGAATTTTTAGTCTCTGTAAACTCCTTATCAATTCATTACGAAACCAGGAAGCCAATAAACATTAGGTCGAAGAAGAGTAGGAGGCAGCAGTATTAGAACAGCATTTTGTAAGAATTTTCTTTCCTTGACTGGCTCTTTGTTCTAATTTTGAAATGCGCAAGGAGGAGGCCAGCAGACTACACAATGGAGACAAAAGTTTACAGAATCATGGATAACTAATGTAAACCCATTAAGGGATTTCTGCAATTCAAAACCTCAGGTAGGGAGAAAGCATTTCGGATTCTCTCCTGACCAGTAGAAAAGCACAAATATATAAATATATACTAATGTTGGATGTGTTTATTTTTGTTCACTTTTAATTTAAAATGATATATACACAACACTGTTTTAATGATACTGGCATGTACAATCTTAGAGAGTATTGCCTGACTGAAAAGAAAGAAAGTATTTCAAGGACATATTTGTTTAGATCGTGGTTAAAATGAGGTCCTGAAACATCATGTTTTTCTCCCTTTCTTTGTTAAACAAACATCACGTAGTCAATATGCCAAAGAATCATAAATGTCTATTATCTTTAATTCTTAATAATTTATTCCTGGCAAACGAACAAGTAAGCACAAAATATAATCACTGGGAAGCAATATTCTAAATATGAATGTGACTCATTTGTGAACATGCAACACACGACTGTCAGACATCCAAAGTAAAAAAGAGGAACGGATCATTAAAATCAATTTTTGTGTGTGTTCATTTTAATTTAATTTTTTTTAGGAGCAGAATGAAAGAGATGTAAAGAAAGCATCATGGACTCAAACAACCTGCTAAGTAGAATTGAAGTAGAAATTGAAATTGAGCTCCTTGAAGATCAACAGTACATCTTGGTGTGAACCTCAGTGAATAAAAGTTCTTCTTTTTTTCTATTCTTATAAAGTCTTTCTTAAACTTAAGGGATATCCAGTAGTTGAATCATTAAGATCAACTTCTTGGTATTATGTTAATCAATTATTTCAGAAGAATGTTTAAACCAAATAGTACCAAGTGCTATCTACCTCTTCTTCATGATTCCTCTGAACAGAACTTAAGTAAATCTTGCAGCCTCTCCTGAGCTGGATAAAATGAGGCTACTCTAAGAAAAATATAGCTTTAAAAGTCCGGAGAATGGGTATTTAGAGCAACATTTCTCTGTGTGTATGTGCAGAAATGCCTTGATTGCAGTAGGAGTGATGCCCTACGGAAAATGCCTCCTCTGAAATGAACTTTGACACCCTATTTGGGTGTCAAACATGTACTACCATTAATTTTTTTAAATCAGTTCTTAGTATTTTATTTTTATGGTACTTCGATTTAGCAAAAAGAATACTTTGCCTCATGCAAAGCTATCTGAATTTTACTAGCTTGGTATTTCAAAAATTTCCCTTACAAAATGAGTGCATATCGTTTTGCTAAAGAGTCCATTCTACTTCAGCACTCCCATAGTGGCAAGTAAGTAATGATTTTAAATCATTATAATCTATGACAGGATGTAAATATAATGATTTGTATAAATGCAAGAGTTTGTAAATATACTTCTCTATGTGCTCCCGTGCTGGTAAGCAGATTTCTCCTCTTGCTTCCCATCTACCATTAGCTAAGCCATGAGATTTAGTGTCCTTGGGAAGTGGGAAGATAAAATTGAGAAATTGGGAGAAGTTTTTATTGGTTTTTTTATTTGTTTGATTTTGTTTTTGTTTTTTTTACAGAGATGAAAAGGAAATGAGAGATGGTCCCCTTAAGCTAATAGATTGGAAGGAGGAGGACAAGGAAAGGTGGAGAAGTGGCTTCTGACTCCCATGTGCTGGAAAGGTTGGGGAAAAATCTAGACTCAGTATAGCTTTTGCCCCTTTTTCTCACTTATTTATTTGGAAAGAGAGAGCTGTGCTGGGAGGGCCTAGTACAATTCAGGCAGGATGAGGAATGCTCTAGGGGAGAAAATGGACTAGAGAGATGATCCCGAGGCAGAGCTATTGTCTCCCCACTCTTGTAGATGGCATGCAAGGGGTACAGACACTTCTGTGAGTTTCATTGAATTGACATGGGGGTGCTGAGAGGGCAGATACATTACCAGAGGCTCAGGGTTGGAATGAAGAGACAGCTTGCTAGAAGCAAGTTTCAGTGGTCACCATCAGTATATCACCCCCAAAGACCACTCAGGACCAGAGTACTTCACTTCTATGGCCAGCCATCCAAAACCCAGACCAGATGAGCCATTCACTACAAAAATGAACCTTATTATTGACATTCATGTCCCATTCCAAGATTGGGCCATTCACTGCAAAAATGAACCCCACTGTTGACATTCAGGCCCCATTCAAAGATTTCCATCTACTTCCGTTCTATAAGCTCGTATAGAATATTTCCTCTCTACTCCTTTGGAGCCAGATGCCATGTTAAGCAGCACAGGAGAAAGTGGGGTAAATGTGAAAGATAGCATTTATATAAAAGACACCTAGATATACAAAACAGACCATCTAGACTACTGGAGTTAGTTGATAAAAAGAGAAAAAACAGATAGTTAATGGTTTAAAAAAGACCTCCCCACTCCACCCTCACAGCCTTGGTCTGCTGAGCAAGTGGAAGTCTAGGAGAAACAGAGCAATTGTAGAAAGTTAATGCCATTACTTGTTGCCATCTGAGTGATAGTGTGCACATTTCCAAGCCAACTCCACACAGTTGTACTACTGTATAAAAACAAACTATCCTCTCAACTAATACTTTTGTCTTGGAGTTCCCCCAGCAGAGACCTCTTCCGTGCATGTGGAGAGCAGCCTGTCAGTATTCCTTCATCACAGTTCCCCAAAGCACCAGCTGCTGCGTCTTGATCAGATATCAATAAGCAGAGCCTCCTTATTCTCCCTCCTCTTCTTTTCAAGATGACAGCAAGGGTAAGAGCCACCAGCAGACATTGGATTCAGAATCCAAAGTATCTTTTTCCCCCCTAAAAATTAACAATCTCCTAGGAACCACATCATTTTCTCACATGAGCTGTTATCAATCTTTCCTCTGCCTCTTCTTTTTCCTGGTCTTGATTTTTGTTTCTTCTACCCTCCCCCCAACTCAAAGTATAAACTTTAATGATGAAATTTCATGCTCAGCCAACTTCTTATGGCCACTTAAGAAGCATCAGTGATGTTATATACCTGCTCTCGGGAGCACTGCCGCCCGTTTCTTACTTCAGTGTGGGTGGCTGAGGGTAAAGAGTAGTCAAGCACTAAGCAGCAGGTCCTCTCCACCCTGGGTACTTTATCAAGTGCATAACATCCTATCCCTGTACACAAATAAAAGATAGTGCCTTCCATGCTTACATTTTGGAGCCTACAGCTTAAAACTCCCCTATGTTTTCATACATTCATTCATTCAATCTAAACTCATAATCTTGATTTGTTGTTTAATTAGTATTTCATTCCGCTCTATTCATTTCTTAAAAATGACTCAATTTCAACATGCTGACATTTTTGGCACAAGTGTTTCCTTCTCTGCATCTTTTCTTACAATATCTCTTATATCCAAAACGTAAGATATCTCTGTCTCTCTGTGATATTTTTATTTTATTTTTTAAATTTTTTTAAAGATGACCAGTAAGGGGATCCTAACCCTTGACTTGGTGTTAGCACCACGCTCACCCAGTGAGCCAACCGGCCATCCCTATATGGGATCTGAACCTGTGGCCCCGGTGCTATCAGCACCACACTCTCCTGAGTGAGCCACGGGCCGGCCCTCTGTGATATTTTTTGTGGCCCTGGTGCTATCAGCACCACACTCTCCTGAGTGAGCCACGGGCGGGCCCTCTGTGATATTTTTAAACATTAGCATATCTCTTTTTATTTTCAACTTAGTCATTGAAAATAGTGTATGCAATAAATAAGTATGATGCGTAAACAAGTATGTCCCACACTCTAGTAGCATTTAACTACAAAAAACCAATTTTACATCACAAATTCAAACACTTGCATTTTAAATTTCTTTTGCCTAGATTAAGTTCATTTATCACTCCTTGGGAGTTGCATTGTGAAGATATGCTAATTGCATTATGCTGCTAGTGTCATAATAGTTTTAAAAGTAAAGAGATTGAAATTATAATTCACTAATGGCTGCATGATCTTGAATAAGTCACTCAACTTTTTGGAGGCTAGTTTCCTCTGGAAAATTGACAAAGTATGTTTTCACCAACAACTTCCTTATGGGACTGTTGAGAGGGTTAAATGAAAAAGGATTTAAACTCTTGAAACAACAACAAAAACAACAAAATATGGTAAAATAGGGTTTTTTAATCCTTTTGATCATTTCATCCTTAAAGCAAGAAACCACAAAGAGATTTACAAACTTCAAAATAAAAGGCAATTATTTCCTCTGAGTCATATCAAACCATGAACGTATTTTCCAGACTTCTATTTTTGCCCATGACCAGACCTGGCATCATCACAATCAGGAGGCCTAGATTATATATCACTATCAGAAAAAAAATAATTCAAGATATCACATGAAGTTATAAATTAAGCCTATTTTATATACTTTATGTTTTGTGTGATATCTCTCACAAGCTTCTCCTCTCTCTCTCTCTCTCTCAATCTCTCTCTGTCTTTTCCTTGCTGTCTTGTATCTCCTGATATAGGAGAAAACTAACTAGTAAAACAAATATGATCAATCAATTTGGAATTAAGCAGCCCCTGCTACATGCTTTGCTTTATAAGCCACAGAAGCAGCATAAAGTAAGGTCTCTATTTTTAATGAATCTACACTGAATTAAAATTGTAAAGCGACACAATCTTAGGCATGTTAGTGTTGTTTAAATGACCCATCTAAACTTGAACTTGAGTTCCCTCTAGAATGGGACCCCCAATCCATTTTTCAGCCAACTCTTAAATACTTCCTATGACACAGGGATATTATTACTTCATAAACCTGACTATTTTCCCTTTTGACCTGGTCCGAATGAAAGTTTTCTGTACATTAATTGTCCCAGGAGCATTAACTCTGTGACCATTAGCTCTAGTATTTTTAATTCCACACTTTGTGTATGCTATGAACTGAATGTTTGTGTCCCTCCCAAACTCACATGTTGAAGGCTAAATCCCCAATGTGACAGTATTTGGAGGTAGGGCCTTTGGGAAGTAATTAGGTCATGAATGGGATTAGCACCTTCATGAGGGATGAAGAGACCAGAGCTCTGTCTCTCTCCACCCTGTGAGGATACATGGAGAAAACAGCCAACTGCAAACCAAGAAGAGGGCCTACACCAGAACCCATCCATGCTGGCACCCTGCTCTTGAGCTTCCCGTTTCGAGACTGTGGAAAGTAAACGTTTGTTTTTTAAGCTACCAAATCTATGGTATTTTGTTATAGCAGCCTGAACTGAATAAAACAAGGGCTTTACATTTAAGTGCTTTATTGCAAAACTGATGTGTGAATGCATTAATTGTTCAGAGTCAGGAATGGGGAAGCTGGGACTTTAGCAGGTGGGGAAGCTTGATGATCAATGCAGGTCTTGGAAGAATGCCTGGGATTTAAATAATTAAAAGGAGAAAAAGCATAATCGGATTCAGAGAAGAACACAGCAAAGGCTCAAAGACAGAAATGAGGGTGAGAACCTCAAAGATTTCCTCTCTCAGGACTACTTGCTCTTTGAAATAAGCTAACTACAGAGACCGACACTTCCATTAAGAATGAGGACCAGATCTAAGAATGGTAAAGACATCGATACTTCTGCAAAACTTCATTTGGCACACACCCTCATCCTGAAAAAGAGAGTGTGGGGGGACATTCCACATTTTTGAAAGTCCAGAAATGCTTAGGAGAGAAATGTTCTGCTTTAGAGAGTAATTTCATATAATGCCACCCACTGAGATTTGTAGCAGCCTGGTATTTTTGCACACCAGGGGACAATTAGGTTGTGTATCTGTGCCTATGATCTTGATAAACTTAGACAGCTAATGAGTCACAGGTGTGGTTGTGGTGGGCTAGGAAATCCAGATTTTCAGAGCTCCTGAGAGCCAAGGTGGAGGAAGTTACATCTTCTAAAACAGTTCTCATCCAATGAGCACTGCTAGAACCCCACATTTTAGTGAGTTTTCAGTAGCTGTGACCAGCAGCTCTGTGCCCAAGAAACTTAGAAAGCATTCACAGTGCCCATCCAGGGAAATGTATGCAATTTTTAATTCAGAGTAAAACAAAATGCGTACTGATTCATAGGCAAGCAGAGTGTCTCGAAAAAAGTCAAAGATAAGAATTACATTCTTATTTTAACCCATATTCTGTCTTCCAAAGCACTCTTGAATTATCTTCGCAATATTTCCAATCATCGCAGAAAAGGCTTTCGAATGAAATATTTTCCCCCCTCGACCGTGAAATTTGTGCCTTCTAAAGATATACAAAAAGTGTATTAGGTTCAGAAGACTATGAAAAGCTAATCTTTTCACCCCATGTATCCTCTACTTCTAAAACAAGAGATGAGAAGTTAAAGTCCACAGGTTGACAGCTTGGAAAACTCAATGCAAAAATTACATACAATGGTTTATTGCACAAAGAAGATTTGAGAAAATAAATCTTTCTGGATGTGATAAATGCACCACCATTCTCTATAACTTTACTAGCCCCAATATTTTGGCTGTGAAATTGATCAATATCTCCTACAATAAAGAGCTTCGAATTCTCTATTTGGTAAATTTTAATACACAATAGAATGGAAAGATTTATATATTAGAACTCAAAACATGAAATATTTTTATTTGCTTGTATGTTTTTGTTTTTCTTAGTATTTTTTTCTGTTGGCACTAAAATATGTAAATATTATCACAGCATTTAGTAGTAAAAGAATATACCAACAACAGTTGGTATCTCAAGTTATTCAGGATTCTGTCTTGATTCCATACATGGGGTTCAGTTTTTGACTGTGTCATTAGTAGGTGTAAAAGTGGCGGTGTGTAGGAAAGGAGAGGACATTTGATCAGGGGTCAAATGACTAGTTTTCTAAGTCACCATTAATTGAGTGCTTACTATGTACCAAGCACTGCATAGTTTAAAAACATTGTCTCATTTAAACCTCAAGGTAACTCTAAAAGGTAGATACTAATATTGTTCCCTTTTACAAAAGAGGAAACCAAGGCTACAGTGATTAAAACAGAACTTGTCTGAGGTCATCCAGCAATGGAGAGTTGGAGCCAGATTTCAATTCCAGGCAGTCAGACCCCAGAGACCATAATTTTACCTCCTTAATCATCACTGAGTTTTGTCATTTGCTTACTACAGGCCCCTGTTAGTGATCCTTCCCGTGCCTCCATTTCCTTATCCGTAAAATGCGGATAATAATAACAGCCCTGCTCAATCCATAAAATCACAGTGAAAAGTAAATGGCACTGTGCAGATGAAAGTATTTTGTCAACAATAAGAGAATAAAGGAGTTTTAACACTGTTGTGGTTATTGTTATTATTACACTAAAGGAAAACTAGGAGGCTGTGCAAGCTGTTAGTCAGTTTTCCTGTGATCAGTTCTTAACACAGAACAATTTTCTAAGGTTTCTCTCAAAGTCTGTGGGTCTGTGGTATTTCCCACTCCGAAGCAGCGAGCTGTGGACATGGAGTGATTACTAGGCTATCTCTTTCTGTTGCCTGCCAATGTCTGAAACATCACAAGGGAGCTTAAGGTAAATCTCAGGAAGGCTTAAGGCAAATAGAGGAGTGGCCTCTAAGACAAATAACAGAGCTGGCATCTAGCTGGGACCGCAGGGATCTATTAGCTGTGAAAATACTAAAGTATCCCTGCACCATTTCACCAATATCTGCTGCCTGAGCCCCATCCCCACTCCTCGGCTTTAGTCACTTAACCATTCCTTTTTAACACTGTGATTGAAAAAACCCTGGGACTTGCCTCAGATGTACTGAAGACAGGACAGGGCTCAAAGTCAGACCTGAATTTAGATTTTCTTCCCACTTAGTTGTGTGATCTCTGGTAAGAAACTGCGACTCACTGAGCTACAGAGCTTCAGTTGTCCCTCCACCCATGTGACATGGGATCGATTCCACACACCTAACTGCATGGGAAGTGAATGGAGACAAGATGTGCAAAGAGCTCTCAGTGCTGTCTTGTCCTCAATGAATAATGGTGCTTTATTGGCACTTTGGAGCTTATAAAGCATAAACTTGTGGGATCTTTATTACAATGGTGTGGAAAATTATCAGGGAAGCAATTGAAATTCACAACTTAAAGAGAGAAATCTAATATTGCACACAGGTATTGATATTCAACTCTGTATTGCACAGACATGTACAATCAATTACAAAACAATAAAAAATAATTTGAAAAATAAAGATAAATAAAATAAAGAGAGAACTCCAAGACTCAGATGTTTAAAGTGACTAATCCAAGATTATGCAGCAATAAGCAGGAGTGCCAGGACTGGAGTAACGGTCTCCTGATGCCTGCTTTATTGCTCTTTAAAGTCAACAGAACTTTAAACTCACAGTGCAAAGAAAGTGGTAGGGTTACACTTTCCTGGGACAGCAATCGCACCTTCCACAACCTTTCACCTTGCTACATACATGCACACGTGATATATGTGGTTGGAAGAGCACAGGATGCAAAAGCAACAAACAGGGTTGGAGGTTGCACTCTGTTCGCTACTACTGTGCGATCCTGGGTAACTGCATCTCTTCTTTGGGTCTTTATTTTTTTCATCTGCTTATTTTTTTCATTTGTAAACTCTGAACAACCACTAGCATGTCTTTGATGTCACTATCATCACACCATATGGCACAGAATACATTCCTCCAAAGACACACGTTTCTGCTTTATTGGGCATTCAGTTTCATAATAAAGATGTAGGCCTTTTGCGACCTGTCACTTTCATTTCTGGTTCAGATGGACAAGATTAAAAGACACAATGAGTTGCTTTGATCTTCCTAAAAATAATTACTTTGAAAATATTATTATGCACTTTTAATACTGGAAGTTCAAATGTGATCTAGAGGAGACTCTGAGATTGCAAATATGCAACCTGTTATATGAGAGACACATGCCAGTTGGGTTATTCATCATAAATTTTTATGTTGTGTTGCTGTAGCTGCTGAACAGCTGCTGTGCTTTATCTAGGTGGCTGCATTCCAAGGATGAGCAAAGAGGCTCCTAAGTATGCTAAATGTGCTGTACAGTAATTGCTGATTCAGTGTGTTTGAATCCACTGGGATCAGAGGCATTACAAAGACAGACATTAGGGAAGCAGGTTACCACAAGCAAATGCTCTGATTTTTGAGAATAAAAAGGAGCAGTTGCTTTCTAATTTCACCAGAATTGAATTTTCATCTTAGCAAAGCACTGTGCTGTGTGGTGAGGAGGCAAATAAAATAAACGCTAGTTCCTGTCCTGACATAACGTTTATTTTAGTGGAGAAGACAGAAATGCATGAACATAATTTCTCCACAGGTCCTGGATCTGAGTGACCAAAGTGTCACAAAATCATATTTTAATATGAGTGACTTTGAGCACAGCCCCTTAGTGTATTCACCTGGTTATATGGAAATCATTATACCTTTGCAGCATACACTGTCACTGCCTCACCCATAAGCTCTTTAGCCGAACTCAACAACCATCAGTGGCTCCCGAAGACAGTGTCCTGACATCAACCACCTGTGTTCTCTGCCTGCCTTTTTTGGCCATATGAATGTTTTTCCTGCATGTGGAGCAGAATGATAGTGCAGAGAATTTAATGCTTCCCGGAGAACCCTCAACCAAGGAAAAATGTGAGTCTGTGGATAAATACTTCATTTTCCTTGCCTCTTGGAGGGATAATTCTAGAATATATTCTATATAGTCTGTCAGAGGGGGCCCAGCAAGTTTGGCCCACCATTGTTCACAGTGGTCAGATGTTTATTAATGAATCCTTTATTAATAATTTACACCTAAATACTTTTCTCAAGGTCTGATTTGGGAGGAACCTACACTAAGACTTCTTTAATATCCTGAGTATAGATTTCGTTTGTTTTGAGAATTTAAGCCAAAGTATGTAAAGTCCACCAGTGCTCAATAACATACCATTCTACATTTTTTTCATGTTTCATCTCTGCACGTGTATCATACACATACCAGAACCAGACAGACAATGAGTGTTGTGACCCAGTTTATGCTGCTCCTTTAACACCAGTGCCTTCCTGTGTGCCACAAAATCATGGCACATGCACTAAAAGTGAACCCTCTAGTGCTCTAGAATTGTTCAGGGCCTGCGGATTTAACCCCGTCACCTTATCTCACTTTGTTTTCTGCCTACCAAACTGTACCTGGCCTCCTTGTGTCCTAGCCTCTCACTAGAACTCCTAATTACAGATTTTTCTTTTGGCACTGACCTTTGGTTTATAATTCCCCTCCTCTGCTAAAATATCAATTTGCCCTTCAGATGATTTCTAGCTCTGGCCATGATGGGAAACACTCCCGCCCAAACCAGCGCTGTCTCTAAATCTCTATGCAGGAAATGCTTCAAAGGTCATTGCTATACTATGTGACCCAGGCCCTTGCAACTGGGTAGGAGTGTTTTGCTCAATATTTGCTGGTTATAATGTAAGGGAAAATTATTTCCAGGTAATTGATATGTATGCTGTGGGAAAAATATAGGCAAGCATGTGATTCATAGAGAATTAGAGAATTTCTAAAACCTGTTTGTGAGGGTGCTTTCTTTTAAAAAGTCACCAAATGAGGGAGATATTAGTCAGAGTTAGCCACATGGGACAGGACATCCTGGTGGATGACAGAATCAGGAAAGCAGGGACTAAGAGATCAGATAGGCATAATAAGAGAGAGCAGGCCTCTATCAGGGTAGGGGGGAGAAAATAATGAGGTCCAGGTTAAAGAATAGGTAGCTATCAGAAATGATGGAAAGAAGGAAATAAAGTATCCTGAGGACTGTGATACACAGTGATACGCGATACAAGCCACTATGGTCCACAATATACTTTTTTATTGAATCCTCAAAAAACCCTTATTATCCTTATTATAGGTACTAGAATCTCCACTTTTCAGATGGGGGAAGAAACTCAAATTAAATTACTCATCTGTGTTCAGATAAAAAGTGACAGTCAGGATCTACATAACTATTTGGCTCTATAGTCAGGTCTCTTTTCCAAATATTGCACTTCAATCTAAGAAAAGAACTCAAAAGCCAGTCAAAAAGATTAGCCAGGTCAAAGTCTCTGCAATCAGAGGCACATATCCCTCTTCTGACAGAAGTGGGCTAACACAAGAGGTTAGGGAACCTGGAACCCACAAATGCAAAACAGCAGGCAGATGCTTCTGAAGAAATGCCTGTTGGTTTTGACAGATGGAGAGGAGGAAAAAAAAAAAGAAAGAAAAGGAAAAAAGACTAAGTCCCCTGAATTGAGAAGACTCAAGATTGTGCCGCATACCCTTTCCTCTGCCCCACTCTACTTGCCACCCAAGACATCGGACCTAAAATTAATATTACTTACAGCATTTCAAAAAATGAAGTTAAAGAGGTTACATGCAGTGAAATCCTCACATGCACGTGTGACAATGAGCTCTGGTGGTGAGGAAGTGCTGAGGCGACAGGGCTAGCATTCAAAAAGACTCCTGTGAGTCGGGTAAGTGGGCATGAAAGTGGCATATCAGCAAATGAGCTTCATTTAGGGAGAGTAAAGGTAACGCAATACGTTTGGGGGGAAATAATCCAAACTACAAGATTATGGGCTCCAAGTGAGACCTATGAGAGCGTTATTCACTAAAGGCAATGGCTGACAAAGCAGCCAGAGCCAAAGGACTCATGAAATACTGTGCTTCATCAAAGAGTTTTTCATAAACAGAATTACCCACCTTTGCATTGGAAACAAAGCAAAATGAAACAAAGCAAAACAAAACATGGTGAGACAGCAGGAGAGTGCATCGTGCATTTGCTCATAACTCTCCAGGATACAGGATGGAGCTGGACAAGATCCAGACTAATTAGCATGGTCAGGATGGAGGGGCTTCCCCCGAACGGGAGGAGGTAAAGAATTGTCTACTTGATAGGATGGCAGCTGCACAAAGAGGTGAGGAATTCATACTCTTTCCCTTAATTTATATTTGAATGATAACTGGAAGTGAATTTTTAACATCTGAAAATTTCACTACATCTGTAAGTGTTTAGAATTTAGAGTACTGCCCAGGACACCATGCTGCCTGTGAAGTCCATTCTGTATCCCATATTCATGTATTTATTCCTAGATCAAACAATGAATGTGTGGATACAGAATGAAAGCCAGAATCTCACAGGATGTGAGGTACCCTGGGCAGCCCTCAACACCTAATCAGTGCCTGACACATAATCAGCAGTGGTGTCAAGATTAAGTGTTGGGAAACAGAGATACACAGGCTCTTCCCTCAAAAGGCTCTCTGTATTTAAGGAGTAAAGCAAGGAAACTTATAATTATAATATGGTGTAATGATTGGCATTAATTGAAGGCTATCCCAAAGTTGTGATGCTTGGTGGGATATAAGTCCTGAATTAGCTGGGGGGAGGGTATAATAAAATGTAGTTTTCATTACATGACCTTATATATGCTTTCCTTTTCATGTTTCCTTTTCAATTGCACGCAGTCATTATTATAATAGTCAAGTCACTATTCACTATTTTAATTATTCCCCTTAGATATGGAATAATAAAAATAGTGAATAGTAGACTCAAGCAGCATTAAAACTTAGCATTTAGCAGGCCAAAACACTTTTTTTCAATGCTATTAATATGGTGATTCTTTATTCATGTTGACCCCACATGTATAAATTCGTATTTTGCATGCTCTTCCTTTCCTGGTAAATGCTTATCATAATATATGGCATTTATTTTTTAAATTCATAGCACATGTTTTCTCAGAGCTTATAATACTAGAGTTTCTTGGGCTTCTGTGTGCTTAATTTCTCAACTTTGGCCTTGCATCAACATGAGATGTAAATTTCATAGCATATTGCTTTTTTATATTCTCTTCATCACCATGGACCTAATCACGCTTTGTTAACTATAGTGAATGTACTAGATGGAACGTAATTTCTTTAAGCAGCAGTGATAATCATCCTAGAAACTATATCTCAACAACAGATTTAAAAATCTTTCATAGGAAAGATGAATTAATGAGATCTTTTGAGGAAAGTTCCAAGACTGATCTAGCAAGCTTATCTTGAAATGCATATGTTACACCAAAATGCCTATTTTAGAAAAGTTCAATAAAGTCTCCATAAAGTTACTATTCATTGAATTGTACAGGTTAGCATTTCATTAAATTATAAACAAATGTAGTTAAAATGATACATGGGATATATACACACCCACTTCTAATCTTATAATTTCTGATTTATTTTTATGTCAACAAATTAGAAAATAAAGGTGTTTAAAAATCATCTCTATCAAATTAGTAACATTACGAAAACATTTCTGGGGAGATTTTGACAATTATTTTTGAGGAGAATTTGGATCACAATATAATTTAGATAAAATAATTCAGATATATATTTTGTTGTTCTCTTTTTACTATAAATTTCTCTGTAGCAGGTAAAGATATTAGACATCCAGTTGTTTTCCTCCTGGGTTTGAAAACAGAATTTCTCTCTTTTTTATTTTTGAGTAGTCATCTTATCTGCACTAGCAGCTTCACCTTGCACCCTAATATATTCAAGTCAAACTTGCCTTTAAAATGCATGAGCCAGCCCTCACTCGTGCTGAATTTTTCATCCTTTGATTTCTCCTAAGATTGTTACTTCACAATGTCAAAAAGCCTGAAAGGTTTAGCTTGAATGTCCAAACTCAAAGGCACCAGTGCTAAGTTTGATCCTGAAACCACAAAATCAAAACCCTTCCCATTTTAGCTTCTCGGTGTGCCTGTTGCCTTACAACAATAGAAGTAGCAATTAATAGAACATGGCTTTATCCTTTCCTAGCCAATTTTTAAAAGTTCGACTATGAAATGACTACAAAAATAATAACTGGGATGCATTTTATACTCATACACATTCAAATGTTATGTTTACGAAGACACTTTCTCTCAAATGATTGCTGTTTCTCAGTCTCCTTGGGTGGCCCAACAATATTTCCACTGAGTACAAAGCATTTTGGAGCTTCCTTTTGGGAATTGTCTTCAGAACCTTATGAACAAGCAAGGACATCAACATTACTCGATTGTCAAAGGACATGATCTCTTGATTTGCTCTCTTTTCTCTTTCTGGGCTTCTTTCTAGCTATTTTTTTTCTCTCTCCTGCCCAAACTAAGGGAAGTATGAGGATCCTCAATGAAGTGCTGAATTGGTGCTACCTGGAAGCAGAAAATAAATGGGAATGGAAATTTTACCCAGTACAAACCACCCAAATCAAATATTTCTCCAAAGTAGGAAGGAAATAGTTCGGTTCATGTATATAAAAATAATTGCCTGATTTTAATGAGAGAAATGAGATAAGCCTAAATCTAGTATATATTCCAAAACTGATAAACTATTTGAATGCTTGAAAAAACTAATTTAAATCTTGTGCTTGTTTGACATGCCTCATAGAATATACTTTGTGAGTGTAATTTTTTGACCTTTTTTCAAAGCCAACATCAAAACACACACACACAAAATATGTATTTCAAATATTCAAATAGATAACTTGCTTTGTCTCCTTTTTAATTTTATAATTAATCCACATGACGTAATTAGTTGAGAAAAAACATGAAAGAAAAACAAACAGAAGTGATATTGTTATGGGAATACCACAGATGGGGAATATGGTTGATGTTTTCTAATAGAGATTATAGAACTAGCACAAAGACAAATAAAGTAATAAGAGAAACCGCAATGACCTGTACTCTGCTGAAAATGTTATTGTACCAAAAATGGAGCATCACCTGATAAACTCTTGACAAGACTTGATGAAGGTAGAATAAGAACAAGTGTGGAAAGTGCCCTCATGCATTTGGTCCTGATGCCCACTGGACATCTTTATATGTTAATAAAGTCGTTCTTAGAACAGACAGGAGACTACTCCATCTGCTCATTGAATTCACAAAAGAGGTGTATGATGATTTCAATTGTGACCAACAAGCAACTAGATGGGGCTGGAAGAAGTAATGGGAACCTTGAAAGAAAATGCCATTGTGATTTATGTAATAGAAGGAGAAAGGGATACAGGGCAGTTTTTAATTTAATTTATTTTAATTTAATTTTAATCTTATCTCATTACAAAAAGAATCTGTGGTGATTTACAAAGATGCAGGCAGAGCTAATAAGGGTAAGTATGAACCCAAAATGAAGTTAATACCAAAATATGCATGGCATGAAGTCCTATACTGTTTACTTTTTAATTAGAGCCACAAATTTGGATCTTAACTTTCATTAGGAAGAAAGCAGGATCAGTTACAAGACTCACAGGAAAATCATAACTCATCCAGATACATAGTACAGGAGTAGCTTATAGGGAAGACGTGGAAATATAACAACAGTCTCAACATACTAAGAAATAAGTGAAACAATGAATTTTACAGGCATTCTTCTTGTCTTGTGATGTCCATTATAGGACCTGATATTATATCAAAATAAAATTCACTTAAAGAGATACTTTTTAGTTTGATCCATTATGAAATGATTGTTTCTCTTTGCTAACCATTTAAAACCACCTAGGACAAAGAGTTTGAATTTATACTCATAAAAAGTACCTGAGGGGAAGCTTGTTTCTGTTCCTGCATGTGTATGGGCTGTATAGGGTGTAACAAGTAGGAAAGCTGAGAGTAGTGTTGGCATTCTGTGAAAACTGAGGAACCTAACAAGGCAGCACCCTGATTAACTGCTCCCATGTCTCTGTCAGAGGTAAGTAAAGCTATACTCACACACAGGCTAAGTTTCCCAAGAAAGTAATTGTGTATAGAATATCCCATCCATCCAAAATCAGAATTGTTTAAAATATCTGGAGCTAAACAAGATGAAAAATTGAAAAAAATTATGTTTGAATCACTATTTTCAGAAAAAAAGGATATGATTAAGTTAATGCAATTGCGCAGGAAACTAGTTTGTATTTAAAAGTTGTGCAATAAAAGATAAAAAGAGAGATATATAAAGATAGATATTACACGTGCTGTGAACATGTGAACATAGTTTAAGAATGTTTAACTCCAGAATGAGCCTCAGTTCATAAAATATCCTAAAATCAATATGAAAAAGTGGTTATATTTGTAAGGTTTATTCAGATAGGGAAGATAGTGTCCCAGCAACACATGAAGGTGGGCAGCCAGGATTTTCGACTCCTGTGTTTCATCTATCTTCTCTAGCAAAAAACTAAATCTTCCCAGTAGAAGGGGTAGGATAAACATTGTAAAAACGAATTAAGGTTCTGCCAGATGAAGTGGTAGTAAATTATTACCTGGGCAATTTAAATGTCTTTAAATTTCCAGATCCAGAAAGATTTTATTGCAAGAATATAAAAGAATGGATACTAAATCATAGAGATTAAAGTGGGACAAAAATTTCAATGTTAAGAAATTAGAAAAATTATAGGTTGGTGGAATGAATGTTGATTTCTAGCAAAATTCTAGAATGAACTGGAAGATAGATTAGTTATGACAGCTTATAAAAAAGAGTCTATTCCTAGTTATGAAACTAAATTTATTTCTGTTTCCCACAAAGCAGCCACTCAGAAGTCTTTAGAACTTATTTATCTTTATTTCAGACAAGCATATAAAAAAGTATATGGGGAATTTAAAGAGATTATAGTCTGGATACTAGTTCACTGTAACTGATTGGCTCATAGATGCCAGATTAAGTGAAACGTTTAACACCACTCTCCCCGCAAAAAGTTACATTGCTCAATGATGAAAAGTAGACTGAAGATGTGTTTCCTAGTATGTGCCATAGAATACCTACGTCTATATTCATATCTCTATCTATCTATCTATCTATCTATCTATCTATCTATCTATCTATCTATCTATCTATATCTTTATTCCTAGCTATGAGCATATCATCTATGTCCATGTCTATGTCTTTGTTTATATCGCTCAATGGCTTGAATGTAAACAGAGAAATAAAGCTTTTGAAATTTACCGAACTAGAATGGATGACAGAATTAGAATTCAGTAATCCTAAAATATAAAATCATTAATTTTTAAAATTTATTCATCAAAAACATACATTGGAACTCTCAATCTGAAAGCCTATTATGTAACACTCACAGTTATAAGCACGTGATACAAAGATAAAAAAGCCAGTCCTTGACATGCTCAGAGTGTAGAGAGACAGATGAGCACGAAATCAGGTAACATCACAAATGGCAAAAGTGACATCACAGGCAAGAGAAAAGGTGCTGTGGGAACCCAGAGGAGGGAGTGCCTGTCTCTGCCTGGGGTGGAGGGGAAGATGTGCGGAATGTCATCACTGAGGAAGTAAGTCTCAAGCCGAGTGGTGTTAAGAAAACCAGGAAAAGAGAGCTGAGGTGAAGAAAGCTTCCACAGAAAAGGCCAAGTAGTCACCGTTGAAAACAGCCTCAAAAAATGCCAATAATTTATATTGCTCAAGATTTTTTTGAACATCCTATTTCAACATTCTTTATAGAAATATTGTGCCTAGATTAAAGGAGAGAAGAAGAAAAGCTCTTGAAGCACTTTTGACGCTTTCTGACCCTAATTCTGCATAGACGGTAGCTAGGTGCAGCACATGATTATAATGAGTTTTACACCTTCCAACAGAGAGAAAATCTTTCATAGCTGAATGTACCTTCTCACCTTCCTAGTTCCACAAGAGTGCATTTGTTTCATAATAAAGACTCATTCACAAAAAATGTTTTCTATTATGCAGGTCTTTTAAAAATGTCTTAGTGAAACAACGCAAATATAAAATGTTTTCTTTTGCTTTTAAATCCTTTTTCTCTCTTTTGCCTAGAATCTTCCTTTTTTGCTTTATTTTGTGGGAACCCAGTTGTCATTAGGGAAGGAAAATGTTCCTCCAAAAATAAGTTAAGTTATCTTCACAATTTTGCAGTAAATAAGTCTGAGTTGATGGAAAAGTATATTTTACAGAACTATATTTTGCTTTTCACTAAGTTAAAAAAATGAGTTTTAAACAACTAGGAAAGAAGACTAAAATTATAGAGAGACAGATAAATTATAGTGCCTGAATGATCATACACACACACACACACCCTCTAGAAACACAAATTCAGTAGTCAATAATCTGGTCACACAGCTAAACACAGGCTGTTTTTCAGGAAGATCTTTCAGAGACATGGCTATTCAGATGAGAGGAGTCTCCATACTTATTTTTTAAAACTGTCTTATTTTTCTCTCAAAGCTTTCTGGTTTTTCTTGGCAAGCAGAGCATCCCACGTTGCCTGCGGGATATATTGTTTGATGCAGTAGCAACAGTCAAGATGCATCTATACTTCAAGGGAAATGGCCAGGATGTTGGGGGTGCTGTGACAATTCAGCATATAGCAATCATTTACTTGGGGAGAATAATCTATTGTCTTGTAAATTAAACTGTTAAATTAGTTCACATATACCTGTTTGGATACAAACAGTCCAGATTGTTTAAACAAACTTCACTTCATTTGTTTAACTGCATTTCATGTGTGTGACTAGAAAATGGAATCCAAAGCATCAATATCTACAAGGATTGTGTAGAACACAAGCAAGTTAGGATCTTATGAAGCCTAAGTAAATAGCTGTGGGTGATTAAATATTTATATAAATATCTAATATTTACCATTAGACTTTAAAAATTTTTTTTCAATGAAATTTAAAATAGATAAAAATTATGCAGATAATAAAATAAAGGTATCAGAGTAATGGAATGACTATTCTTAGGCCGTTTATGATGTATATTAAAATTAATCTTACTGAATGATACAATGCATGACAACAACTGTAGTGTAGGCTGCTAGCAACATTGTCATATTTATGCTAGGCTTAAAATAAACTGGTGGAAATACAAAGTTGATGGAAAATGACTTGCAGCTATGATTGGAGATTACATTGATCCACATTCCTATGGTTTTGAAGCTACCAGCTTAAAGGAGATAGGAGATAGGAGCTGGTGTGAATTTTTTGTTTGGTCGACAGAAGAGCTGGATGAGGTTTTCCATGGACTCAGGAGTTGGAGCAGAGTGAATCCAACTTATTAGTACATAAACCCCAGGGAATGTCTGGGAAGTCTAAGCTATAATTTATCTGCTTGAACTGGAAAGGGTAATGCAATGATGCCTTGGGTGTTTTATGGTTGCTGCAGCCAGGAGAGTAGTTACCAACAGCTGTCTGACAGCTTTAGCAATTATTTCACCCAGATAGACCAGTCCTACTTATTCAGCCCTGTTCTGTAAGTATACCCACACACTTGATACTTAATTAGGAAGGTACACATAATATTTATATAGTGTATTTTCTTATTTATGTATAAACTATATTTATATGCTATATGCATGCATAATAAATAATTTAAAAGCCAACAGATATCTAGACAACCGGTGTCTGGTACTTCACTAGGTGCTGGGGATATAGAAGTTTACAGGATACTAACTGGAGTATCAGGGATTCTAACTTAATGATACCTACAATTTAGAGAGAAAAGGAGACATCAAACAAGTGCTCATAAACACCATGAAAAGTGGAATGGGTCCTTGGGGGCACAGAAAAGTAATTCATTCAAGTCTGGGACACCTACAGAGATGACATGTTTGCTAAGTCCTAATCACTGAGTTAGCTGGGTTGAGAGGACAGTGTCAGGCAGAGGAAGCAGTAGACCCCAAGACGAGAGGACACAAACCTTTAAAAGAACAGAAAGAATTCTAGAATACCTGGAAGCAAGAGAACAAGGGTAAGGCTGGCAAGAGAGACGGTGTAAGGTCATGGAGGCCATATTAAGGATGCCGAGATTTATCTAAGGGCAATAAGTCAATGAAAGATTTTAAGCAGAGAAAAAAGTTGCAGAGGCTTTATGGTTATCATTTCATTAAATCCTCACAACAACACTGTACTTATGGAACAGATACCACCGCACTCTACAAATGTGAATGCTGAAAATCACAGAGATGAAACCAAATGCCCAAGATCACACAGCCACATACTGCCATAGGCAGGTTTTGGTCTCTAATCTTTGATTTTAATCTCAGTGCTCTTCTACAGCCTCAGCAACTGTAAGCAATAAATTTTGTTTTCTTGACAAATCACCCAGTTTCAGGTATTTTGTTATCAGCAACAGAAACAGACTAATACAAGCACCAAGAATCATATTTCCAAATAATCATAAAGCTGGCAGGATGCTGTCATTGTCAGGACCCTCAAGGTAGGAAACATCCTCATGACATTTGGCATTAGAGAAAAAACTATGGAATGGAAAAAGGAGAGCCCAGAGGCCCCCTGTTAGTCCCATAATTTTCCTGTAATTAGTGCTAGCACTTGAGGAGATCAAGGAAAAGAGCACTTGAAGAGACAAATTCTCTGCCTTCCCATTGATAAAATGGGAGAAGTGCCTTGATGAATTCTAAGGCTTTTTCCAGTACTAAAATACAACAATACCTGTAAGGGACAGGTCACAAGCAACTGTGGCATCATGAACCTCAGGCAGCTGCCAGAAACTAATGACCGAGGAAGCATCACTGCCTGGGGATAGGGACACAACTATGTGCACATGTGGATAAGAGGCCAAGAGCAGAAGACCCCAGGCAGAAGAGAGCTGCATAGTTACCAGAAAAAGCTGGTAACATGGCAGGGGTGCATCCCAAAAGATCTCAGATGGGCACTTATGTACCAGTTTTCTGGTCTCCTGACCACCAGTTAAAGGCAAGAACTTTCTCTTGAACTACAACAATAAGATATTATAGTTAGGACCCATCCATTTCATTCCCCTTCCATTTCAAACTGACAACCACCTCCATGTGATGGGAGGTTAACTACCCGGTGCCTCAGTGTTCCTCACGAATAAAGTGGGGATGGTGCGGTCATCTAATTAGTATTTGTGGTTATGGAAGAATGGAGGAAATGAACTTGAACAGTATGAAATACAATGAGTATTATGGTAATCTTTTTTAAGGTGACCCTACTCTCAATTAACTGTATTGTTCTCACAGAATGTAAAAGGAGAAAGCTGTTTTCCCTTTTATGCTTGGCTTGGGGGTAGAAGACTTCTACAAAAACAAAACAAAACAAAAAAACTCAAAGGATAGATATCAAGGAGGAATTTACTGTTCATGATCTATGCCACCTGCAAGATGAGGCAACAAGTAAAAACTACAGAGGAGGAAGGAGGATGTTATAGAGAGCTTTTCTTTCATTTCCTTCTCCTGCTAGCTGAATTCCATTCTATTAATGCATATTTAATATGAATATCTCTTCAGAGTTTTCTATGAAAACAGTGGGAGAAGTAACATTTTTCAGCATAGTCCAGTGCAATTGTTCAATTGTAGAAACTGGAGGCTGGAAGCCAGGGTTCAGCTTGTGACCCTGCATTTCCTGGTTGTGTGACCTTGGGCATGTAGATTAACTTCTGTGTGCCTGAGCTTTCTGATCGATAAGAGGAAATAATAATAGCTTTACTTCCCAGCGTTGTCATTAGGACTTAAGGAAACACATAAGTCCTTTACGTAAAGGACTTAGAGCAGTATCTAGCACATAGTAAATGCAATAAATATTGGCTGCTATTATTATTATCACCTTCTTTCATTCCTTCCACATTTTTATTCTCTGCTCTGTTTCTTTTCCCCCGACTAATATCATCAAATTGCCCAAAAGAGAACTAGAGTTGGTGAGGGGAAAAAAGAGAACACTTTGCTGTCTTATGATGTATTTCTCTTAATCATAGCTTTTATGTTAATTGTAAAAATTATTGACACTTATACAGATTTTAGAGGCAAAACAACAGAACAAAGTCAACCTGTGCATGAGCTCACATGTTCACACCCACCCCAGTGGAGCAAAAGCGAAAACTAATGGTGCTAGAAGAGAAAAGAGCAAGACATTATCCTCAAATATCATTTAGGGAATTGAAGAATAATACAGTTTAATAATAATATTTTACATGAACAAATTTCTCATTTTTTTGAGAAGAGCGTAATGTGCTTAATTTGGCTTTCATTTATATTAATCATTTCTTATCTCTATTAAAGCACTTATCACATTGTATTGCAATTTATCTATTTATACGTCTCTCTCTTTCCTAATAGACCATGAAATCCTTGAAGACAGCGGCTCAGTATTATTCATATTTCTGGCCTCAAGTCTAATACAGTGGCCTGGAAAATCACAGATGCTCAATTAGTATGTGGTGAATAAACAAATAAATGAATAAACTCCTGTATCATATTGTTGGCTTAATTAATTTTCTGTTATATATGGTTCAAGGTATATATGCTTTAAGCAAGCCTTAAAGTAAAAAAAAAGAAAACAAAAAAACCCCCAAAATTTGTAATTTAAGCAGTAAATTTTGCAGTAACCTACAAAACAGTGCAATTTGAAAGGAGTCAGGTCACAGATTGTTTAACTAGTAAACTTCTTGGTAGTCAAAATTTTGGTGTTAGAAAGTGTTTGTGGAAAACTGGCCATGTCATTCAGAGATAATATCCCTCCCTCCATGGGACAGTTCAGATGGAAACAACAGGAATTTCACTCCTGCTCTTGTCTCACCTTAGAGGCATGCCCCATCTGCAGTTCTTTTTCTGTTGGGTCAGTCTTGCTCTCTCCGTATCAGGGACCCTGGGCCAGGGAAAGTATTATCAAAAAAGCTCCAGTCTCAGAAATGGTGCTTTTGATCCAGAATTTCTGCCTGTATTTTGACCCCTTTCTACCTTGACCCTCAGGGTCTGTTTTTATTTCTTTTACTTAGCATCTCTACATCTACAACCCTGTCCTGTGTTTCATCTTCCAGAGAATGGCCTGGCCTCTCTTTGCTTTACACCTGGACTTACATCGCAGGTTATAAGATCACACGATAGTTACATTGGATAAGAAATACCCCATGTTCTCACTTATAACAGGGTGCTAAGAAAGAAAGAAAAAGAAAGAAAAGACCTAAACAATTCCTTGAACTTTCAGAATACTAGAGATGGGTGTGACATGGTGGGGGTTGAGGGGTGGTGGGGTGGGGAGGGATAGGATGAGTAAAGGGCATAAAGAAAAATCATGATTTGTAATAATAATATGCTTATATAAATAATATTTTAAAAAAAGAACTTTAGAGTCAGACAGATCAGGAACATGAGGACTAGAGAAGTGTAGTGACTTACCCTAAGGTGACTCGGTAAATCAGTGTCAGTGTCAGAGCTAGAGCTAAACTCCCTTGTCTCTGTGTCCTGTCCCTTCCCAGTACATCACGAAGACCTGGTTAACCTGTCTATACAAATCCCAATACTGTAGACCCCACTTCCTCACCTGTCTTACAGGGCAGGTCCTGCCTGATTTCCTGCCATGATTCCAGGCTAGTTAGAACTTTCATATCAGCCCCGCTCCTCTGATTTTCCTTAACAGCTGGGCCTGCTCTTTTCCATCTTTCTTAGCTACCCTATTGAAGACTTGGCACTGAGAAAACCTGTGTGGTTACTGCATACGGCCTTAAGATACTATGTAGCCCCTGCAGGCTTCAGGTAAAAAAATCGGACAATGTATAACTAGCAAGTGCAGTCTTTCAACAAATGTTTGAGTGCCAACTATAGACCAAGCTCTGACTTAATTTATCTAAAGATATTTCCCACGGGACTTTATAACCTCAATCAGAAAATCTCTTTTTGTATATTTACTTAAATAGCTTGCCTGCTTTGAAGATTTCATATTTCAAATCTCGACTTCTGTCAATTATTTATGTAATTCATGTTTTATCTTAACCTACTATTTACCTATAGCTATGGTTTTCAAACTACGTATTGTGACATATTAGAGGGTTATAAAATCAATTTAGTGAATTTTAATAATTTTAAAAAGTGGAATAGAAAAGAAAGAAAAAATATAATATATTATGCATAGAAGGGTAAACATTGCTTTGTAAAACTTTTAAATATATATAACATATATGTGTTTATGTATGTATAGATGAAAGCTTGTATTTAGCTACTAAGTAGAATGAATTTTTTATTGTATGTTATGATCAAAATCACTTGAAAGCCACTGATACAGAATGTATTTAATTTACTTTAATGAGAGGCTGTAATGTTGGCATGTTATTTTTCTTAAAAATAGTTCAGAGATTTTCATCCTCAACTTTTAAAATCAAATGTGTTTTCAGAAACAGGGGGAGTAAAAAAGAGCTCGCAATCTCTTCTTCAGCTCTAAGTTTCACAAAATGTGTATAATCAAATTTCTAATGCTATTCCAGTGAACTGAAAGTCCAAATCCATTTTTAAAGATTTGATTTATATGCAACTTTTCAGAACACTTGGTACCATATAAGACAAGATGTGTGTATTCTCTTGCCTGCTTCAGTTAACATCCACAGATCAGTAAATTCCTAGCTTTCTTTGTTGGTTTTCTTTGTATATTGTTCTGCTACTCTTTTACTACATTAAAATCTTAAAATATTTGACTAGTGCCTCTGGAGCATAGAATGACTGTGGACGTGTGCTTGAGATACTCTTATCTCCTTTGAGGAAGGTGGGAGCAAAAGAGATGAAGAGAAAAATTACTGTGTAAATCATTTATGCATCTGGAAGTTAAATTAGTAAAGGAAAGAAAAAAGAGTACAGAATGTTCCTAGACTGAGAATTTTAAAATCAGAAAACAAAGTGTGTTTCAGTTATCTAGAATGTTTGCAAGGTTTCTGATGTTTTGTTTCCTCATATTTGAAGGAAAAATAGACATACAAAATATACAGATAAAAACAATGAACAGGAATGACCTTTTTGGAAGATTAGAGATGAAAAGGGATGCAGACATAATTAAAAGTCTGAGAAAAGGAGATGGTTGTAAATCCAGACATTTCCATCACACTCAAGTCTGATTTATGGACTATTATAGCTGCTTCTTCCTCCCCACCCCCATTTGATTATGTTTGTTTATTCGAAGTCTCAGTGACAAATGTCTTTTTACCAGTTGTTAAAACTTCATAAACCAGAAAATGGATAAACCCCAGATTGCTGTCAGAGGACACTACCCCCAGGTGGGCAGCTCCTTACAAAGGTCTTCAGCCCAGTACTCTCAGCAGTCAGAGTCTGAGCTGATTATAAACTAAGGGTGGCGGGAGGGGGGACCATTGTGTTGTCCTGCCACCAAGAACAATAAACAAAGAGTCATAGAATTCAGAGAGGTAAAATACCTTAAACATTGTCTAATTTCCTTATTTGGTCAATAAGGACTTTGTGACTTAAAAAAATGAAAGGACCTGTTCAAATTTACACAAGTTCCAATGGCAAAACCAACTCTACTCATTGCTAGGCTAGTTCTACAAACCCCTAACACCCCAGATTTGCTTAAACACTGTAACACTCACCATGCACCTAATAATTTTAAATGGAAATTTGAATGCATTATTTGAATGAGCCAAAACCCGAGATCTGTTCCCCATAATCATTATAACTGAGAGGACAGTTTACAGAAGAAACTTACATTTTAATGTCCAGCCAAGCCCAATGTTACAATCATTAATTTTGTCATTTTGATTAGTGATGTTAATTCACTTGTCCAGGGTCAACACAAAAATTAAGTGGTGGAGTTTGGGACTCCAGTATATTTGATTCCAAAGGCCATTCCTTAAATTCTATGCTGTTCTGCCAAGGTGACATTAGCAGCAGCAGAGTTGAGAAATACAGCACAGATACAAGCATAATCTACCTCCTAACACTTGTCTCATGATGTTCTAGAGGAAGACATGGTTGCATAATGAGAGACAATGCGTTTGTGAATTAAAGTTCATCAAAAGTGATTTTAACTGTGGTGCCACATGCCAGAGTTCACATGTCAGAGTTGTACACAACAGGCAACCCTCAAGTTGTGTAGCACTGGAAATGTGTTGGATTTTTCTGTATGAAGACTTCATGATATTTACTATAGCCACAAACTCAAGACCAATTTCAGTGCGTTGGCTATAGTTACAAACCTAGGTAACATTTAGGAAGTGCCTCCTTGATTATGAATGGGACCTTTCTCTGTTTCACTCATCTTATGAAAAAAGGCACTTTTTCTTAAAGTTCTCCTGCTCTTATTCATCTTCCTCCAATGTCCTCTTGAATCCCAATAGCAGATATTTCTTCAAATTATTTCAGTTTAAAACATTGTCTATTTACTTCTAACACTATCTCTTATCCTTTTCTAAAACAAAACATAACAAAATAAGACAGTTGAAAGAGGAAACAAAATAAACCTCACAGTAAGAAATGGTGTTACCCTTCATTACTCTTATTAGGACATTACTCTTATTCTCTTATCAAGGCTACTGTCCTTTGGCCACAGAGCAGGGGCCCTTTATTCCAGCAAGCAGGCTATATTGTCAATTATTATTTCTGGCCCTTCTAGTTCCCATCTCCAAGTCAGTGAGATGAAAGTGTTCCACTTAAACAAATATCAGAGTGGCACCATCACCATGGCAACCAGAAACAAGCTTTTTAAGATAAAAAACCAAGAGAATGGGGAAAGAGAGGTGTTATTATTTAGTTTATATTAAATAAAATACCTGCAAGTTTAATAGTTGAAAATAGCCTAGAATATTAAGAAGAGTTTACAGAATGGCCTCTCTCAACCCCAGCCTCATACTTTATGTGTTTTCTATTATTTTGAGCAAAATCAAAATCATCTAGTGGAAGAATTCAGCTTTCTTTCATGAGGATTACCAAATGATAACAATTATTTCAAGCCATTTATTATTAAATGTTTTATAGAGTTCATTTGGTAAATAAATAGACATATGCCCTATATCTTTAGAAAGGAGAAATTGATAATAAGAGCATAAGACTCTCAGCCATGTTCCTAAAAATCCAATTCTCAGTCTTATGTAGATCAAACACCAGTCCAGGTGTGGATATCAATAACTTTGTTTGAGAATGGAGAAAGGGATTTAAATTTGCCAGGAGAGTTGTCTTTGAGAGCACATTTCAGATGTTAGTAGGCATTAAGCTTGAACGTTATAGTGACTGGATTTCAACCCCTTTAAAGTTGTTTTTAAACCAACCCAATTGCACATTTGTATATTCCATATGCTTGCAAACTCCACCTTTTTCTATCCTTCAAAATTAGTATAAAATAATATACTACAGAGACCAAATGCATTTCTAACATACATTAACACTTAAATATATAAGTATTTAATGGTGGTGTCAGCACATTTCTTGAAATCATGAGGCTGCAAGAGTTTCATTGTTTAGTCCTGTGATATAGATATCTATAAAAAAGCTCAATCTTTATTTTGATCATAATGTCATTATTTTTATCATCCTAGAGAAATTAAAGCTAAAACTAGAAGCACTAGTGAGAAAATTACTGACTTTTACTTTTCCTTTAAAATACAATTGTGCAACTACCTCTGTGTGAGACAAAGACCCTGCTGTCTTAGTGACAGAAAAGGGGGCACAAAATGAGGGGGCCATTTCCTCTCATTTGTTCTTTGAGATTCTCCAGATACTGTTTTCTGTTGCTATGAAGATTTCTAAATGAGAGATCCCAAGACAGACTTAACAGAAATCGTCTCTAACCTGCTGATTTTGGGAGAATAGTCTTGGCCCAAACAAAGACAGAAAAAGAAATTGGCTAGTGATTCAACATTCCTCATGTTTTATTTTGTCTGTGAAGAAGACTTGTAATTTTCAAATAAAGTTTTCAATTTAAACACACCTCACCAGGAAGTGTAAAGCACATTCTTCTAAGGACCTTAACTAGATAATGTGGCACTTTCTACAGAATCTTCAGTCCTGTACACACTGTCCAGGATGCAAATGTAACTAGAAGAAAGCAGCAATAAATGCTAGTAAATTCTTTCCTGGTCATAATTAGGCCCAGGGCCTTTGCTGTCATGAAAACTTCCACGCCTCAGCCTGTGGTTGCACCTTTGCACTTGCCATCACAAAATGGCACAAGGAAAGTGTAAGGAGTGTTGTTGGTTCTATGAAAAAAGCAATGGACAAGAAGTTAGGAAGCTCAGCATCTCGTTCCCATTTTCCCGTGCTTTTCTCTGTGAGTGTAGAAGAGTGGTATCTTGCAAAGCAAAGGGAATGTTGGGGCCATCGGGAATTTGAGAGATCACTTATCTCAGGGTTTTTCTCTATGTTATTTATTTAATTTATTTTTAGAACAAGAATTACACAGGGTATCAATTCTAGAAAATTACTCTGGAAAAAGTTCTGGAGAAAATAATTTGGGGGCATGCTAGGTGACCCAAAGTTAAACCAGATCTTTACTGTGGGAATTCTCTGAGTCTTTACTATGATAATTAAGTTGTGACTTTCCAGGAGGGAATTAAATATGCCATTGGCCCCAACTATGTTTGCTACATAATTTTTTTTTAATTAAAAAGTATGAAAGACCATGTTTCTAAGAACACATTTTGAGAAGGCTGATCCCACTCAAACGTTTTACCTTATCAAGAAGGAGACGAAGGCATCGAAGGCTTAAATGATTTCCTCATGGTCCCATAGTCACAAAGACATGACTAAAACCCCATTTCCCTGACCTCCATTAAGGATTCTGTCTACTATACTGTGCCATCCTTCTAAACTTTGCCAAGCTCCACTTTCTACAACTGTGAAATGGGAAAATCAAATTTTTTTCTAGCTTCATGGCAGGGATACTCTGAGATACAAATGAGAAAAAGTATGTGAAAAACTCCCAAGAATTAGTTGGCCTAGTACATATACATGGTTTTAGAAGTGGTGACCATTATACGTTTGGAAAATTATTCGGTTATAAGTCACTTATTCTGGAAGCTCCACTCATCCTTTATAACAACAAGTTGTGTTGCCTTCAACACTGCATGGTTTACACTGAAAGGGTCTCTAGAGTACTCAGGAGTCCATGGAGAAGCATCAGGAGGTCCAGGGCCCTTCTGAAATTGTATTTTTAATTCTCTGCTGATATATGTTTCCCAGATTGTGAGGGACACAGTGAATTTTTTTTCAGTTTTACGGAAATTGTAACTAAATAGAAATCAAAGCTGAGAACAAAAGGCTCTGAGGGCCCCAATTCTGAGTCTAGCCATCTGCTGTAAAACCTGCTGAGAAGTCCTACTTCAGTCGAACCAGCATTACTGTCCCTTCTTCTCCCCATCGGAAAGAAGTCTAAAGTTAAACATAAACCTATCCTGTGATCCATGCACTCTTCTAGATATTTACCCAAGAGAGAAAGATCAGATACATCCACATAAATACTTGTACATGAATGTACATACTAACTTTATTTGTAATAGCCCTGAACTGTAAATAAACCAAATATCTACCAATAGATGAATGGATGAGAAATATGTGGTAGACCCATATAGTAGCATAGTACTTAGCATTAAAAAGGAGTGGACTCTTGTTACATGAAACAACGTGGATGGATCTTGAAGTAGTTATACTGAGTCAAAGAAGCCAGACAAAAAAGACTACAGACTGTACAGTTCCATTTATATAAAATTCTATAAATTTTGGTTAATCTCTATGACAGAAAGCAGATCAGTAGTTGTCTGGAGACAGGAGGAAAGAGAGGGAGGAAGAGGGAAAAATTATAAAAAGGCATGAGGAAACATGGAGGTGATAGAGATGTTTATTAACTTTATTTCGCTATGGTTTCACTGGTTTCACAAGTATCTACATGTCAAAACCAATCAAATTATACTCTTTAAATATGTGCAGTTTATTATATGCCAATTATATTTCAATAAAACTGTTTATGAAGGAAAAAAAGTCTAAAAGGACTAAGTTTCCCTTGTCAAATCTGGACAGTCCCCTGGGGGAAATAATAGTACATTTTTTTTAATTATAAAATTTGAACATTCCCCCTCTTCCCCATGACAGACTGCCCACGTGATTTCCAGTGATGGATACACAGTTGTGCCTTTCGGGAAATCTCCAGAGTGAAGAGAACCCCTTTTTTCCCTTCCCTGTTCTAGAGGGCACAGTGTCTATACAGCACAATTGTTGATTCTCTGTTTTTAAATGATACCTCTTTGAATTACTGCAGTGTGTGTATAAAGGCAGCTCTCTTAGCAATTAGTTCTCTGGTGTGCTCCCCGCTCTAACCTTTCTTCCTGTGAAATTTCACTTTTGCTCAAATGCTTTAGAGCTGCTTCGTCCAGGAATAGATTTTCCAGGAGCATGCAAACATAAAAGAGCTTCTAGTGCTCAAAGGATTGACTCACAGATATGTTTTCTTGTTAATTGACACAGTTACTGAGCATCATCAGATTTTAGAAATTCAGTTGAAAGTGTCTGTTTTCCACAGTCATATGGTTTTCTTAGTGTGGGAGCACTAACAAGATAGAAATTTTGCATTCGTAAACCCAGAACACGTTGGTATTCATATTATTTGTGGTGTGGTTTTAAATGGAATGCATCCTTTTAATAAGGCAATTTTAAACTAATCCATAAGAATACATTGTATCACTGTTCATATTCTGCTGGACAGAATAGACCAAAGCACACGGAAGAGAAACACTAACACTCACAAAACCTAGTGAAGGAAAACAGTTTGGGAAGAAACAGCAAAGTCCAGAAAGCCAAGGGAAGTGGAAAGAGCAATGGATTAGGGGGCTGAAGAGCCGAATTTGCGATTTAGGCTTGCCATTAATTAGCTGTGAGGCCTTGGGCGAGTTAGTTGTCTTCTTTGGGACACACATTCTCATCTGTTGAATAAGAGGTTTTAATAAATATTGACAAATTCTATCTCTCCATTAAGGATTAGTACCTTCCTCATGGCATAAAATGGGACAATGTGAAATATCACACTACCCTTAAATTCAGGTTTCTTTTAGTTATACCACTGTAGAAACTGTAAATTGTTTTCTTGCATTATGTAGAGCAACAAAAAATGTCTTTTCTAACATATTTCTAGAGTAAGGTACTTATACCATTTGGTGCTGTGCGGTAGCAGCTTTCTACACAAATGTGTGTGTCTGTTTAATATATATATATTCACAAATATAAATGTCTTGTCGTAAATGCTCTGGCAATCCCAAGTGTACTATCTATTTCTGCCCATTTGCTATAGTTGAGGGAATTTAAGACAAGTGTCAGACTGCACTGACATGACAAATGGAGTTTACTTTAGGAATAGTAAAATAAACATGAGAAACCCTATTAAACAACAGCTCAGCAGATACTTTAATTAGATAATTTCAGGTTTGAAATAATAACACCCTGGTAATTGGAGAACACTGGATGAAAGTTCAATGCCTAGAGCTTAGAATTAAAATTTTTTATTTGGTATGTGGTGTTTGTATGTGCTTGTGCTGCACAGAATCTAAAATATTTATAAAATCTAGTCTGTTTTTATTCCTGTAAACCATTAGAAATTAAAAACTTCTTTATTTCCAGTGCCATATTAATACACACACACACACACACACACACACACACACACACACACACACACACACAAACAGTCATAGGCCATTAGTGATACAGATTTTTTTTCTTTTTTCAAGGGAATTTTAAAAACTTTTTTCTGAATACAATGAGTAACATAAAATGAGGGAAAATGCTAGAAAAGTGATCATAGTTTGTCCTTAAGTGACAACCAGGAAATATTTACCTCAATGGTTTTATAATAGTCCTTGGGCATACAGAGGTGATAAAAGAATTTTAGTGGACTTTCTCACAATGATCATTTCTTCCTAAGACTCTCTACGGTATGAGTCATCAGACTTTTCAGAATTCATCCTTCCTTCCTTCCTTTTTTCCTTCCTTCATTTCTTCCCTTCTTCCTTCCTTTTTTTCTATTGTTATCTTATCACTAGGAAATCTTTAAAACTTTCAATTTTACATGATTGTTTTCCAGAACTTCACATATAAGAATCTGCTGTACGAAGGAATCGAAACGATGCCCAAATTTCTCCCGCAGGTGGTCTGCGTGCTTCTCTTGCCCCCTGGTTTCTTCTTGGCATTGCTACTGATTAAGCCTGTATTCAGGGCCTTGGAAATTCCAGTTTTTGTTTATTGTTCAAACAAACCCCTTTTAATAGCAATGCATGTAAAAAAAAGACTTTCGAATTTAATTTATTCCTGTATAATAAGGCTGCTAAGAAAAGAACAAGGTGAAAGCCACACTCCTTTGTTTTAGAAGAAGCAGAGTCTTTAAGACCCTGGCTGGCTCTCTGCTCTCCCCTGCAGCCTCCCCTCTCCGACAGAGGTCTAATACTCCATACTAGACATCTTACAGTTCCTGTCAATTGCCTCTCACCTCTGTGTCTTTGAATACGTATATCGACTGTTAGAAATTCCATTGTCCTTTCCTTTTCCTTCTCCTCTTCCAGCTAGTTCTAACTTGTCCCCGAAGACCTGATTCAGGGCTTCTCTTCTGGAAAGTCAAAGTCTTACCCCACAACCCACCACCAGCTCCAGCCAGAAGATGTGTGTGTCTTGCTCTTTGCTGTCATCTCGTACACATGAAAATCGTTTCACTTGTCTCTTTGAATTGCAGTTATCTCTGTGAATATCTGCATCTCCCAAACAGACAGTGATCCACTTTAGAGCTGGCATGGTTTGTTCACTCTCTCATCCCCAGAGCTAGCCACATACCTGCTGGCCCTTAGTAAGCGCCCAGTCAGTTTTGGATGAATAAACAAATGAATGAATGACCCACCTGATGAATTTAGGGTTTTAATCTGGAGAACTCTAATAGGCACATGAGAGGGGCCAAGATATTCTGAAGTACTGTCATGGACATAATATCCAATCTTTATTAGCTATTATTGCTTAATAAGTGCTATCCTATGTTTCAAGTCCTTCATATGTATCAGGTCATACAATCCTGGAAAAAACCCCGTAAAGTGGTACTATCTCTATTCTCATTTTGCACATGAAAATCTGAGGCACAGAGAAATTAGGTAGGCTGAATAACTTTGGACAGAAAAGGGTAGAGCCTTTCAAACCAGAGACTCTGACCCCAGAGCCTACACTCTTAACTATCTAGACAGCAACTAGAAGAAAAAAGACTATCTCCAGTGTCTGTGCACTAAGCTGACATACATTTTGAACTCAATCATTGTCTCTATGATGATTTGTTCTTAGTGACATGAAATCTCATTAAATGGCAATGGCTTTTGCCTCAACAGAAAAAAATATCTTTTTAACAATTAGAGCTATCCAACACATTGGAATGGACTAGCTCTGAAGCCACTCCTTTGTAAGAATGTGTCAGAAAAGGTTGAGCTACCACTTAGAGGGGGATGTTAGAACTGGAATTCATGCATATGAGAAGAATTAGGTGCTGGTAAGTTGTCAGCTTTAATGCAGCGTAGTTATGCTCTGGCCAGGCATATAGTGAGATACAGTGAATACAGTACAGAACTTGTCCAAATGACTTCACTGAGCTCTTTTCAAGAACCAAGACATCATTCAGGTCCAGATCAACAATTTTCTAATAGTAGACTTGGACACAAGGTTCTGTGGAAAGCACATTAGATAAAAGGATAGAAGACATATCTGCCGTTCACTAGTCAAAGGACTTTAACTAACATTTAATCTTTATGAGCCTCAGTTTCTTCAGCCCTAGGATGGGCATAATAATAACTTCCCTACTTCCAACATGTGGGCAGCAAACAAGATTTTTGAAAGTGGGAAAATGTGCTATAAGTATAAATTGTCTTGAAGGAGATATAAAAGATATGTAAAGTTATGAGAAAAGCATCAAATCATATCAGGTAGCTATACACTTATTCTGCCTATAATGAATACCAGTTATGGGTAAAAACCCCTTATAAATTTTTCAGCATGATTAAGATATCTTTGTAAATAAATGTCCCACTCTCATGGCCCGAATATATTAGATTATCTCATATGAATGATACCTCTTCCTGGATGATATTTTCTGTGTTTTGACCCTTATACCAAAATCACAGGACTTAATGCAGCCCTGATTATTTAAAATTTTTAATTGGGAGGTCAGAGACACATTAAAATTTTTAAGGTTGGCAGTGTGAGAATCATTCTTTTTCTGTTTTCTGAACATTAATACAATGCTCAGTACAACATCAGCTGAGCATGTCCCATAATAGCATTTGTTTTGATAACAATAATGACAGGAACATTTGTATGTGCAGCTTTGGACTATGGTTTCATCTCAAGGGCAGGTAACCTTAGTCAAGGGAAGAAATTGGTCAAAAAAAAAAAAAGTGTGTGTGGGGGAGATTACATACCAATGAGACACATTGTTAAATGATTTTAGGTGCAATTTAAGAGAAAGTAGCTCTCAGAATAAATAGGAAAGAGTAAAGGAAAAAGTAAAAGAAAAGAAAAATAATGTGAAGGAGCAAAATGAGATGATGGGGAAACTCAATGAGAGAAAAATAAAAGAATGAGAAAAAGGAGGAAAAGAATTCACAAAGAGTTGAAGAAAAGAACAAGTCCTCAGTATCTGTTTTGCTGAACAGTGGAAGGGGTTCCCTGAACACCACTGCTCTCCCAATTTCCGGAGATGGATTAGCAAATTAATATAAACTGAGCATAAATTTGCTGACTGTAGTGGCAGGGAGTCACCTTGGACCTCATCAGCATTGCTAAACATCCCTCGTAACCTTTCCATTATCACTGAGGGTCTGCTCAGCACCAGACCCAACTGCTCCAATAATTTCAATTACTTTCCCTGACAAATTTTATGTTTCATGTATTTTAGTGGCCTGATAATTATGATTTCTCTCATTTCTCGCTATCGAGCTTAATGGGTTCCAGCATGAGTGTGCAGTTTCAGAAATGAAGTTCCACTTGAATTCACAAGTTATTATCTACTTTCATTAATGGAATTGGAAAAGAGAGAGTGGAAAAGAGATAAAGAATGAGGAAGAAGGAAGAGATGAGTGAGCAGGAGGCGGGAAGAAAAAGAGAAAACCAAAGGGCAGGATTGAAAAATAAAAATCAGTCAAATGGGGGTGGGGAAGCAGACTAAGTATAAATAGAAAGTGGAAAGGAAAGTTTGTGGGTAACCTTTCTTTTAAAAAAAAATACGTAAAGCACTGAATAGGTTATTTCCATTAAAAGACATATGACTGAAGAAGCAGCATAGTGTGTTGGAAAATTCTCAGGTTTTGCAGCTAGGCCACACTGGATTTGAATAACCTTCTTTACTTACTAGTTGTGTGATAATAGGCATGTACTTGACCTCACTGAGATTCATCTCTATATGAGTAATAACACTCACTCTACAGGACTAATTTCCTCTCCTCTTCTCGGTTTCTCTTCCATGCATGTGTGTATATGTGAACAAACTTTATGGAATAACAATTTTGTACAAGAAATTGTGCTGGTGCAGGGAGATGGGCTCCCTTAGAGGTTGCAGAGCTGGAGGCAGAGACGTACGTACAGTTCAGTTTGCCTGGGAATTGACTCAACTTTCTTTCCACATGAGGGTGTGACCTTACTCCCACTGTCTGGCGTAAGAAATAAGAGTGTGCAATTTTGAAAGCACTCCCATTAATGGAAGCCCTAGTAAAGATTATTCGCACCAGTTTTGCATGATTATCATGGAAGGTCCAAAGAGAAAAAAATCATGATGCAAAACATCCAGGAGCTCAGATTCACAGAAACTGTGTGAAATCAATGTCACCAGCAGCTTTGTGTCACCTGCCAGGGTACAGCCATGCTGCAGCAGGCTCCAATTCCTCCTGCTCTGCAATTTTGGGCCAAATAATTAAAAACTTAACCTAACCTTACTGTGGGGTTGTGCATGTCATCTCTTACAACCAACCTTTAATCCATCTGAAAAGATGGAGTTGGGAAAAGTAATGCATAGAAAGATGAAGAAGGAATAACTCTTGCTTTCAAGAAGCTAACAATCTAACAAAGATTTAAGATAAACATACAGATAAGTGTACTAGGAAATCAGTATGATAAATGCTGTAAGAATGGCACATAGCATCAGACAGGTTTAAAGAAGGAAAATGTTATAACTATTTCTAAAGTTTCTCTTTTAATAAAGGCCCAAGTCATAAGTCAAAGGAATGAATCTCTAGTCTTAGCATTTCAGGCATCAATGGGTTACTTGGGATAATAAAAGGATTACAGAATCCTTCCTTATGTCTCTGAAAATATATCACATAGATAGCAAAAACTGAGCCCTGTACTGCAGGCATTTAAGGTGATAAAATGATGAAGATTTAGAAAGAAGAAATACCCAAAGAAACATAGGAATTAAAAACTTAAAAGGTAACGAAAAGCAGCAGTCATGCAAAAATAATAATAATAACCACACATGAAAATAGCTGACCCAATGAGTCATTTAAAAATGCCTTTAGCCTGTATTCTGCAACTGAAAGGGTATCAATTTTCTCAAATGATCCTAATAGGACTTCTGAAAGATAGCTCATTTTCTTCAGTTTAGTTAAAATGAAGTAAAAATGGTTTCCCTATTTAATGTGGACTGAACAAAAATAACTTATAAATTGGACAATGTTCTCCTCACTCACCAAGTACAATTCTGCAAAGGCAACTAAAGATAACTAGAAATTTCCTAAGATGATCTATGCTTTTTCATGAATATATTAAGGAAGACCATTCTCTGGGAGGAATTTGATCAGTTTACCAATTGATTGACCCAACCAACTTTTAAAATAGCCCCTTTTAACCTTTGTATTTCAGTGGTGCACTCCACTCCAGAGGCATAAGAAAGTAATGTTCTAACTTTGAGTCATTAACGCCAGTTTTCTTTTAAGCAACATGCAATTGGTTTCGAGGCTGGAGTAGGAGGAAGAATTTAACTCCCTTGGTGCTGAAGTAAACTCTGTAGTTGAAAGGCAGGCTGCCTTCAAATGTAGTCCCTATCAGCCTTGGCTTTCAGAAAAAGCACACACTCATTTCAAAACTGGTGCATATCTATCCTACCCCAGGCATTTTGAGCTGTACATGGAATACAAGGACAAGTGAGGAAATCCTGCCCCCTGAAGCCCCCATGCTCTATTTGGATCGACAAACACACAAGGAAATATTACAGCCTTCTAAGAGAGGTAAGAACAAAATGCTGGGGTGGCTGGCGAGGAAGAGAGGGGGCAGCTCATTGTGTATCAGGAGCAAGTCGCAAGCTTCGTGAACAGGTCACATTTCAACTGGGCCTGGAGGAAGTCCAGGAATGTGCCCTGCAGTGAAGGGAAGGAAAAAAATTCACATGTCAAGAAGATTCTACACAAACTGCTGTTCTCAAGGTTGCTTAAATATTCAGGCAAATACTGTTTGTCTTACAACCTACTTATTGACTGTTCCCAAGTTGCTACTTGACTGAGACAGTGTTTGTGGCCCATAGAAGGCTTTAGCAGTAGTTAAAAAAAAAAATCAAACCAGTGACAGCTCTAGGGACTCTCACGGCTGAGACCAGTTGAATTTGGTTTCTCTGGGTCACAAGACTATTTTAGGATCACATTTAGACCCAACTTAAGAAATTTGACATTGTTGAACTTCTAGTCTCATTATCTTTTATAATGGCCTACTTTGCCTAAGTTAATCATGACAAAGAAGCATTTGAATGTTAGTACACAGATGGTAAAGAGAAAGGACCTAAGGGAACCTAGACTTCTCCTGCTCAGAATTCATCAGCCCACTGCATCTATTGAGGCTGTGGCCCCAAACCCAATTAGCACCCATGAATCCAGAATTTCAGAGGCAGCTCTAAGGTCTCCTTGGCCCATTTTAGCTGCTTAAGAGCCTTAGTTTCTATCATGTCTACTTTCCTCATCCAAAGGTCAGCTGAAATAATAATACATACAGAAATTTTGAAAAGTAGAATGAATATTCCATTTGAAGTCAAAGATTCCATAGCTTGCTAAAATGACTCCTAACGTACTTTGAAGAATAAAACCTTTCTCTTCTCTCCAGAGCTTTTTTCCTACTTTCTGGAAGTTATGCTGTGTTTCCTGAACTACAGCCATGTTAATTTTGTGAAGCTCAACTTATTCATATCTCTGAATATGAGGAATATAAAGAATCCCCATGCTGGCCGTAAGTATTTGTCTTTTCTTTTTTTTTTTAAAGACCATGGGACCAGTTGCCTCTGTGATTAAATATAATTTCTGAAATAAAATATGGGCTAAAAGTTATCTTTTAACCTTTAAAATTAAATCTTTAATGTTTTTTATATCCTGATATTAGGCTCAATATTTTATAGATATTTTTAATAAGCATCTGTTAAAAGGAAGACTCACCTTAAAACTCTAAAGGAAATAGGAGTGATAAAGTTGAAACACGAAGGGTGTAGAGGATGTTTTATAAAAGGTTGGTAGAATTTACAAGTCCCCAGCATCTGCTCTCACCCCTGGCCCCAGTCCCAGTAGTCCCAGTATATTGATTAGCAGTATGATTTGTTATATGAAAGAATATTTGGAGCACTCATTAAAGACTCATTATACGTCAGGCACTTTACATAATTTAAGTCTAATTTTCACAAACACATATTTATTATTGAGAAAACAGATTCAGAGCTCAAATGACTTGCCTTGGGTTATAGATTGAAGTTAATGCACAGCAAGGATTTTATCCTTGTATATCTAAACCCAAAACCAAGTCTTTCCCTTTTTCTGCCAATTTCCTATTTACATGACTTCTAAAGGCCAGAAGAGCTCAAAGTCCAGCTCTTTCTCCCAGTTTTGTAGCTACAGTCAAGTTGCTTAACCATTTTTTTAATACACAATTAAAATCTAAATTCTCCAGAAATATTAAGATGCCTTTTCTATCCTCTTGCTTTAAGAGATCTTAGTACAGGACTGAAGAAGAAACATCTGCCTGATAGTTGGTCAAGTTGTAAAGAGGAGCTTTGAGTTGAGTGAAGAGGATTCTGTTGCAGGAGAAGGTTGGAACATGGAATTAGAGTCAGAGATTTCTCTATTAAATTTCTGTCCAAGAGAAATACGATTCAGGCCACAAATGTGAGCCACAAGTGTAATTAAAAATGGTCCAGTAGCCATGTTTAAGAGTAAAAATAAACAGGTGAAATTAATTTAAATAATACATGTTCTGTAATCCAATGGTTCTAAAGGAATAACATTTATTAAATATATTTTTTGTTTTTATTTCTTTCATAAATTTAGACAACAATATACATATTGTTTCATTGCTTGCCTTTTCTTCACATACTAATATATCTTGAAGTTGTTTTCATATTATTACATACACAAGGGGACTTCAAAAAGTTCATGAAAAAATTTGTATTATCTTTTTTTTTCCTGGATAATCAATGATAATCAATTATGTTTTAAGTGTAAAAAATGGATGTAAAATTTTAACATATAATTTGATAATTTGATGTAAAATAACATTCTTTTTTCATACAAAATCTTTAAAAGTCTGGTGTGTGTGTGTTTTACATTCATAGGACATCTTTATTTAGAAGAGCCACATTTCTTTTTTTATTGAAAGGTAATTGATTATATATATTCATGGGGTACAGAATTGAATACCAATACATGTATACAATATGCAGTGATCAAATCAGGATAATTAGTATACTCATGTTTACAAAATGTAATCAATCTTTGTGACCCTTAACTAGTTTCTAGCTAACCCCCCTCCCTCTCTCCCTTCCCACCTCTAATAACCACAGTTCTGTTCTCTTTTTCTTTGGTTCAATGCTTATTGTGATTGTTTCTTTCTTTCTTTCTTTCCTTCTTTCTTTTCTTTCCTTCCTTCTTTCTTTCCTTCTCTTTCTTTCTTTCTTTCTTTCTTTCTTTCTTTCTTTCTTTCTTTCTTTCTTTCTTTCTTTCTTTCTTTCTTTCTTTCTTTCTTTCTTTCTTTCTTTCTTTCTTTCTTTCTTTCTTTCTTTCTTTCTTTTCACTCCCACTTATGAGTGAGAACATGTGGTATTTCTCTTTCTGTGCCTAGCTTATTTCACTTATAATTTTCTGTAAGTTCATCCATGTTTCCGCAGATGGCAGAATTTCAATTTTTTTTTAATGGCAGAGTAGTATTACATTGAGTATATATACTGCCTTTTCTTACCCAATTATCTGTTGATGGATTCCAACTCTTAGTGGAAGAGCCACATTTCAAGTGCTCAATGGCAAAGTGTGGCTAGAGATTATGGTACCGGACAGCATAGCCCTCGTAGGTTAAGATGAATGTTCTTTAAGTATAAGAATTTGAATATTGATAATTGGAGGAGGATAAAAACTCCATCACTGAGAGTGAGGAATTGTGTGGAAAGGAATGAAGAGGGCAAAGAAACAAACACGTAGAGCAGGCATTTCACATCAGTAATGCTGACTCAGCAGAAAATTACAGTTCTCCCCATTATATGGATGCGAAAGCTGGAGGTAAGAAAAATTCAGTAACTTGCCTAAATTTCTACCTTCTGCTATTGTATCAATCAGAGACTGTCCAAATCAACACTTTGTATTTATGTTCTTCTCATTGCATGTAGTAAAAATAAATAAATAAATAAATAAATAAATAAATAACCTGCCAGCTGCCCTGAGTCTACATTGCTGTAATGAGGCAGACACAGAGGAGATATACAAAGGGGCAAGGTGGAAGGAGGATAGAAAGCTTGAAAAGGACTGTGTTTCAAAGGCTGTAGCTACAACTCTTACGCCCTGAAGGTGTTAATGAAGGCAGGGAGCCACGCCCCAGGCAGCTGTTGTACTACATAGTTGTTATTCTAGAGACATTTACCTGCTGCTTTCTTGGTGCTGTTTCAGACCAAAAGCAAAGGATTGGGTTTGACATGTCATTAGAGAACATAGGTGGAAGAAACTGAAGAAACTCCTGAAAATGAGTTTGATGAACAATGAGAGGAGTTTGTCCAGTGGCTTGCTCAGGACATGCAGACAATATGATAGATTCTTATCTGACTGCACAATTTCAGTATGTCTCCTGCCTTGCATTTTTAAATGCAAAATAATTATATTTCCAACTGTATATGTGAAATGCAGATAATCTACTTTTTGTAGATATAGATTGTAAAGTAACCTGCATATGCCATGGTGCTGAGAAGATTTTTATCACGTTGTTCCTATAAAGTCAACTTGGAAAAATAGAAAAGGGGCATCAGGTAGCTCTAATAAGCCTTACTTTCATGAAAACTGTCTAATGAAGAAAGTCAAGTTATTTTCAGCTAAGGATCATTGCTGAGAGGAAAGAAAAGCCAAATGAGCTGAAGAGTAATAAGACCCTCTTTAAAAATGGAATCATAATGAATTCTCATTTCTATTTGGATAAGTATATATTTTACTCTTAATTACCTAACTTATAGGATTGTGAGAGAGTAAAAGAGTATATTCATTCATTCAAAAAATACTTCCACAATTTTTTTTTAGCATCTACTCTGTGCCAAATTCTGTTCTAGACTCTGGTTATACAGTAGTGTAAGGGAGGGGAAAATATCTTTTCCTCTTCATGTCTTAGGTTCATGGCTGAGACCACTATAACAAAAGGCACAAGAGAAAAGCATACAAATTTGTTTAATATATGTTTTACATGACACAGGAGTCTTCACAAGGAAATGAGGATCCAAAGAAATGAGTAAACCTGGGTACTTCTACGCCAGGTTGGATGAAGAGTAGACACTTTGGAGAAACACAATAGGGCAAAAAGGGTATGATCGAATGGTAATAAGCTGGAAGAAACTGAGCTGAGCAAAGCCTGCTCGTTCCAATTCTCTGTGACTGTTTTCAGAGATAAGAATGTTCCTTTCCTCTGGGTACCTGGAGGGCAACTTTCACATGAGGGTCTTGTGATCTGCTTCAGGGGAAGGCCAGAAAATACTTCCTAAGTTTTATGACCTCCTTCTGGGGAGAAGGGTAGGGGAAGGTAAGAGGGGCCTTCCTGCTATGCTGCTTCTCAGTTTCCTTCAGCTTAAAATATGTAATATGCTAAGGTGTCATATTTGGGAGTAGCATGTCCTTAACCCCATCAGCGGTACGGCACAAGCTACAAGCTAAACCCTCAGCTCATTTTCTGTTCATGGAAAGTGGGAATGCCATTCTCTGTGATCTTTCCACTACTATGGAGACTTTGGAAGCTACATTTAAGGTGGGGTAAGCACATGGTTTGATGGAGGCAGAATCACCACTTAGAGGAGAACAATAGGAATATTGGTTTTAGACTTGAGGTGAGCTAGAGATAAGCGTCTATGTGACAGCAGCTAGTGCTGCCTTAACTAATGTAAGCAGAAACAGCAGACTTGCTCTATGCCCTCTTAGTCTTACATTCTAATAGGACACAGATGATAAATAAGCCACACAAATACAGACATTTGGTTTATATATGAAAATGTTAAGTCTAGATATAGAAGGGGCCCACATAATTGTTTTAGGTGCATGCTAAAAGATTGAAATGTGATGATACAAAAATAATTTACAACTTTAGAATAATGTGTCTCTTTCTCTCTCCATCCTGTCTCCCCTCCCCTGTGCAATTTATACACATACATCTGTTACCTAGTATAGTCTATTTTCTGAAACAGGGTGGACTCCAAATTATATGTAGTAAACAAAATCACATCATCTTAAAAATTTCAGTACAGTATTCTCTTTACTGCATGATAATCCACTTGCAAAAAGATGTGAATGCATCTTTTTCTGAGCAATAATGAAACATTGGTTGGCTTTTTAACTTTTTCCCATGAGCAAGAATAGAAATGCTGCATACATAGCCTTGTGGTAGAGCAGCAGAAAGAAGAGTGAAGTAGTAATTAAAGAGGTCTGTAATCTAGTCCTAATTACTTGGCATTAGTAAAGATAAATACTTCTAGGGCCTTAGTCTCCTCATCTACAAAATTGGAGGTTTGGGCTAATTGGCCCATAAGATTCCTCCCATCTCTTCCATTTCCACTTTCCAACTTCTGAACCTAAATCTTTTCGGGGAGGGGGGGAGGTCAGGGAGATAGGAAATGGTAAAAGCATGTCTCAAATGCAGTGCTCGGGAGACATTCTGTATGGTTTGCAGGTTCACATGATGGAACTCAGTATGCGAATTCTGAATCTTTGACTCTCAGAGACCTGACACATTTTCTAGAAAAAGGAGCCTAAAGAGACATTGGAAAATTCTAGGTGATGCAGCAATTCTACTAGAATTATCCAAAAATACTGCCCATGACTTTTGCTTCATTTGACCTCTGTACTTTTGAAGCAGATGAGTATACATACGTGTGTGTGTGTGTGTGTGTGTGTGTGTGTGTGAGAGAGAGAGAGAGAGAGAGAGAGAGAGAGAGAGAGAGAGAGAGAGAGAGATTCTGATCCTCCAAAGCTCTGAGCCTCCTTTTAAAGCTTGACGCTCACAAAATAAGAACTCTATTGTTTTTAACAATTGGGTCTCTCTCCCCAGCTTCCTACCCCCTGCCCAGATTCTCTCTTCTCGGTGTTCCGTCTCAGACCCCTCTCTGCTGTCTGGCTCCTGCTGCTGTGCATTGTGATTTAAGATACTCTATGCTTTTCTTTCCTTACCATGGTGCCTTTGATTCAGATACAGACAGATACATTATTGATCAGATTTCGGCTGCTGCTCTTAGCTTGCTAGAGCTGCACTAGTAACTAATAAGCTAGTAAGAGGAGAACAGTGAACAGAGCTTGCCTCCTTTTAAAAAGCAAGTGGATGATAACTCCACGGCCTCCATTTTGGAACCTTTCAGAAATGCTACCTGCTTTCCTGCTAGAATCCCGTTGCTTATTTGGTCAGGCAGCTTCAGTGTGCAGAGGCTGGGTGGTCCACACGCGGTGGCGAGGGCCTGCTCAGATGTCTTGTAGTGCATGAGTGTGTGGGCTCTTTGCTAAATGTTTCATGTAAACCTGAAGTAGCCATCTTGAGCCAGATTCTTTATAATTCTATTTAATATTTGCCACCAACCTATGACGTAGTTATATTATCTTTGCATTCCAGATGAGGATATTTACGTTGAGAAAACTCATGTGCCTAACACTAGATAAGTTTGTCACCTCTCCTTGTTGAAATAAATCAAATTAACATCTTGAGTAAAGATCACAGCAGAGCCATAATGGAAATTCAGGTGTTCAGACTCTGAACCTATTACCTTCTCTTGATACTAGAGGCTGCTATGCTGGGAATCCTCCCCTGCTACTCACTCTTAAAACCTTTTCTGTGTCCTCAGAGCCAGACTGAAAGAGCTACAATAAAGGATTTGTATTGTCTTACCTAAAGTTTCTCCCTTTTTTGACATTCAAATGCCCTATTCCGGAATCTTCCCTTCATTGGGGAAGTCCAGGATGAACATGTAGTGGGTGCTGCCTCTAAAGAGAATGATCACTACACTTATGGCAGGAATTTTGCATTCAGTAGTTCAAAGGACCCCAGGCAGACTACAGACTGTGACAAAAGTTGTACAGATTGGATACATCACAAATTTACCAAGTCAAGAATTCCAGATAAAGTATTTCAGCTTTCATCTACAGATCATGAAATTGGTGGGGATCCACAGTACCCTCGTAAATGGCCCACTGTTACCAGAATAAACAGTGCAAAAAGATGTCCATGTTGGAAAAAAGGTATAATAAAGATGCTTGGATTAGAAAAAGCACATACGCCTCAAGTTTGCAAGAATATCCTTCAGTGAATGCAAAACTAAAAGTGGTTAAACATTTGATGAGAATCAAGCGCCTGACGTTGCCACAAGGACTTCCAGCAGAAGAGGACATGTTCAACATGTGCCTCAAGAGCACTGGGGAATTAGTGGTGTGGTGGCATCTGAAGCCTGTGGAGCAAGAGGGAATTGAGTCCTAACGCCAGAGCAGCTTCAGATTAAAAAGTGCAAATTGTCTTCATTTAAAGATGGTGAGAAAGTGTTTTCATTAAAATATATTTTCAATACCAGTCCAAAAAACACAAAAAAACAAATGCCCTATTTCAAAATATTTCTCAAATTTTTGAGTGCTCATACTCTTTAACCCAATAACTCCACTATTATAGTTATGCTTACAAAAATGAATGTGTGTGTGTGTGTGTGTGTGTGTGTGTGGACATACACGTACAAACATGATTATTCTAACTTGTTATAGCAAAACCTGGAAAAAACCCAGGTAGTGCTTAAATAAGTTATTGTACATCCATAGAATTGAACACTATACAGCTATTTAAAAAATGAGGTAGACATATGTATGACGATTTTGAAAAATCTCTAGGTTATGTTTTTAAGAGAAAAACATTTTCATAGTCTGAACTCTTTTGTCAAAATTGTCTATTATCTATCTATCATCTATCTACCTACTTATCCATCCATTCATCCATCTAGCTTACCTATGCTGGTTTACTTATAAAAATTTTATATTTTGCTGAGAGTGTAGATAAAATCTGTTAAAAGCAACATCCACTGGGCAGTGTGGCCACTGAAAGGGGAAACTTAACATTTTATGGTTTAACTCTTTGCTCTTTGTGCTTTTTGAATTTCTAACTCTGTGCAGATATTGCTTTCATTTGTAAAAGGATGTCATGTCAACATAAGTTTGTGGACTCTACTGTTATGGAGAATGTCTCTTTATTTATTTCTATATTTCAAAATCTGCCTCGTCCCCTTTTTAAAAAACGCCCTAATATTAAGCCTTAACAGTTATATATAAATATGGTGGCAGTGACTTTCCTGAAAATGAGTTTCAAAAAATGAACAGAGAGAATCATGGGGTTATAAGCCCTTAATGGTGGGTGGAAACACAGAGGAGCAAAAGACAGTACTGTGAAGGCAGAGAGGAGCGATGCTACACAGTTTGCTTCTCCACATTGCATGGTGGCAATGAGGGGGAGGTCTGCACTGGTAGTTAGGAAAATTGGATTCCAGCCCTGCTCTGCCATTTACTACCTCCTGCTCATGCCACTTAACCTCTCCTAACCTCAATGTCTTCATTTATAAAATAAGGGAATTGTGTTGGATGATTTCTGAGGTGCCTTCTAGCTCAGAAATCTATAAAATTCTATGAAACATCATCCTTTCTCTCACCACATAATTGGCAGGAGGTGGTAATGTAATAAGATCCGGAACATAATTCATCTTTCAATGTACATTCTCACTGTCCTGCAGATAGAAGAAGTTGATAGGTCCTGTTTTTCTCCCTCTTCTTATCCTGATTTATAAAAGTGAGGGTGAACTCGCTATATGAACACCAGGGAACCTTTTATATGCTGGGAAAATCTAAGCTGGCCCAGAAATGTCCATCTGACTTCTAGTCAGAGCCAGCAAGGTGGGCATAGTGCATAAAACATCGGGTAGAAAGAGTAATCAGATTTTTTTTTTTTATTCCAGAAAATAACAGATCATTTGGCATTTGGAATTTTGTAGTACATAGGTGATACTTTCTCTTTTATCTAACTTAGCCTACTCATCTTTTTAAAAACATTTCAGCTCCTCTAATGATTTTCTATTCCAGACCTACAGAAAAAAAAAAAAGCCTGACCTGATCCCAGCCATTCCAACAGACTGGTAAGTACTGCCATCCTTTAAAGCTTTTGGTTTGGGTTTATGGAAAGAGACAAAGCTATGAATCTGGATGATCCCTGTTTAATAGTGAGACCTAGGAAGGCCAATGATATTTGAGAAATGCTCCTTGAGCACCTGCCACATATTAGGCAGTGTTAATCACTAAATATTCAAAGATCAAGACCCTACCTTGAAGAAGATAGGAGTCTCAAGGTGAAGAATCAACATGTTTGTTACAAGAGTACAACTACAACTCACATCAAGAGGATGGGTCAGAGCTGTGTAAGAACAGAGGAGGGGCCAGTTAGCCTGAAGAAAAGTCCTTCAAGCTGGCCTTAAAGGCAAGAAACCAACATCTAGGACCTTCCTTTGCTAACAGTTTCTGCCTTTACTGTAGCAAGGAAAATATCCCTATCCTTCCCCACACTGCAGCCCCCAAAGTGTACATGTGTGTGGAGAGCAAGCAAGTCATCTGAAAATCAAGGATGAAGAAGGACCCAGGAATAGCAGAGCTGGTCTGAGAAGGTGGAAGGATAATGGGCTGGTGAGCAAGCCTGGGGAAGAATGGACCCTGGTGGGACCCAACAGGGAGGCAGAACAGGGTAGGGGCAGGTGAGACACTGGGATGAGCTGTGCCTCTGAGATCTTGCAGGTTTTTATTCCAAAATGGTCTTGTTTACCTTATCTCTTCAGAGATTGGGTTTCATTGGACATCCCTTAGTAACTGCTGCCAGAAATGTACCTCCTTTTTTATATGGTCCTTCCTCACCTACAAGCTGTCACGGACATGGCAAGCTTTGTTTTGAAGCCTTGGCTAAGTGGAACAACACCAGTAAAGTGTGGACACCCTGCTAGGGTGAAGATGAATGGAAACACAGCTGGGAAAAATTTCACAGCCAGGTGAGAATAGATGGAGTAAGAAAAGAAAATATTTCTATCGTGGAGTGATTTACACTAGGTTTAGACTGACTCGTGGCCAAGTGCAGGAATCAGCTGGAAGTCACATGTGAAAGTGTAAATACTGTATTCCTTTTCTTCAAGTAATGTGTAAAGTTTAAATCAAATCAGCAAATAATGATATTATTGTTCCCCAAATGTTTTTATTCCTTAATTGATTTACTTTTCTTCCATCAGAGTAAAAGTCAGAATTGCCAGAGTCTCAGGGTCAGAAAAGGATATGATTTTAATGGTTGGCCATTGACTGTTTTCTGTTGGGTAATAAATTAAGGGGCTTCACCTCTTTCCAAATCCCAAAGCGTCTCCCACAGCCTGTAATTTCTGAGGCCAGAGTTGTTCTTGAGTATAAGGATGGTGAGTTTCCATGAAGGTTCTATTCAAATGTTAATTAATATTCCAATACCTGAAGCAATTAACATGTGTGTTCTGCCAGGCACTTTGTGAAGTCAGTACATAGAAAGAATAATTTTGCTTTGTGATTGTAAAGGAAAAATTAGAGTAAAAGAAAATACTCCATTTTGATGCCTTAGAAGATGTCAAAAAAGAAGAGGCATTAATGACAGCTACTGTCTGTTTAATTATTTTAAGTATTTATGGGCAGGGTGGCAGGATGTCTAAGAAACATTTGCTAAGCCATTAGTGATTCCAAATTATAGTTAGAATATCTGAAATCTTGCAAAATGGGGTTTTGTATTTTCAGTGACAGAGAACTAACTATATTCTCTGTCTTTTTTAGGTTCTCAACATATGTAGTTAGATTTATTGGTTGAGCTGCAGAATGCCCTGATTCTATATAATTGTATTGCATATTATTACATGGCTTATCTTTACACAGAATTAAGGATTTTAGATATATTATTTCATCTATCCTGCAGATCACAAAGTGGAATATTCAAGGTTTTTATTTAAGGCCTTTCATTGGGTTGTGATGATAATGCTAAAGCTATGTGTGTGTGTGTGTGTGTGTGTATACATATACGTATGTGTGTATATATATGTATATGTATATATGTGTATGTGTATATGTATATGTATATATGTGTATATGTATATACATATACATATGTATGTATATGTATACGTATATGGATATACATATATATTTAAAACTCTGAGCTCCCGATTCTCAGTCCAATGTTTCCTATAGATTCCACTGTTTCTTAAACACCTAAGTGAAGAATTTTAAAGAACACTTTATCAGAGAAATAACAATCCATAGAGAAAGCAAAGCTTTCAAAACTCTCTGATTGGCAAATCTGTGCCTTCTCCCTGGCTTTCTCTCAGCCCCTGAAGCTTTCACATTAAGAGGCCGTGTGACTTCATGTGGAATGTATAATCAGTAGCTTGACAGGCAACTAAGGCCACCTGAGAACACAAGGGAACATGATCATGCATATGTCCCAAAAGCAATTCTGAATATTAAGATAAATTAATAAATAAATGAGAACTGTAGATAATAAAACCTTATGCTATTGCATCTGTCTTTAATAATTAATCTGATACTTAATCAATGAACAAATATTTATTTTGAAAAATATTTCACAAGATGCTGTGGAAGGTAGAGACAATGAAATGGCCCCTGCTCGCAAGCTGCTTATAATTCTACCTTAATGAGGCACATTCTTGTCTCTGGTCCACTGAAATGTAGAAGAGCTATTTTTACCTTATCGCAGAATCCTTGGGTATTTTTGTTTGAGATGAGATGTGATTTATATTGTTTTGACTATGGCCAAATGTGTGTTCCTTTTTAGTATAAATATTAAAATATATAAAAAGATAATTGATGTGAGCTGCCTATTCTGAAACAAGTCCAGACATATTGATACACGTCGACGCTGAGGAGGTGCCAGAATGTTCCCACTCTACATATGGCACTGACCTGAGGGAGGTGATTTGCCTCACCATTCAGGGCACTTTTATCAGATGATTCTGGATGGGTTTTCAAAGAAAATAAAGGACATGGAGAGGAGTGAAGTTGGAGTTCCATTTTCTCTCAAATATGCTAGTGTTCTTAGCAAGACAAAGGTTGCTCCCTTAAAGAGGGGAGTTTGAGACCAGTGATCACCATGTAGGAGAAGATCAGAGATCCGAGACCATTATCAGGGTTATTTGTGTACATCACCTCAACAGATTCATCCTTATCTAATTGCTAAACTGGTCTTGATAACATGTTGTTCTTGGAATGACATGGTAGATATGCTAAATTTAAAAATAAACAAACAAAACAGAAGGTAAATGACTTTTCATAATTCTTGGCAACCCTCAGGGTGCTTGGTATTGATCAGTTATCATTTCATATCTTCCTGGGTTTAGAAACGCCCATCACTGATGCTCAGTCATTATATAATTCTCTATAAAACTGTTGAAAATAAAGACATTGCATTAAAAGTCGTTATTTTGCACAAAATGAATTAATATCTGCACTTCCAGCTTGCCAGCTTTAGCCTCTAATAGAAAGATATTAATGCTATACTTCATTTTATGTAATATATTTCTGAAAATTATGAAAAAATATTTTTTGGATGAATCAAATCATGTAAAAATGCACTGTGAAAGTTGTCTGTTAAAATGGTTCTAATTCAACAAATTTTACTAAGAATCACTTCTATTGCTGGCATTGAACTAGGTGCTGTGGATATACAGAAAGATATAACTTGGTTCCTGTCATCAAAACTCTTAGAGTATATATAACAGAAAGATGCATGGATGCAAAATGTCAATATCATGTGCTAAGGGCAAAGACAGAGAAAGCCTAGGGTAGAGTGAGAAAACAAAGAGCAAACGTGCTCACCTGTGGACATCAGTAATAGTTTGTGGGAAAAAAGGAAGGGCTGACCTGAGTCTTGAAGGAAGAACAAAGATTCTCAAAGAATTCTGTGGTCCAATAGACAGTCCTTATTTTAACCGTATTTTTTGTGTAAACTTGGCCAAGACACAGCCTTAATTCTCTCCCACTCCTTTATTGGAGAATAGAGAATTAGAAGTGAACTAAGCACGTGGTTTGTTAATATCAGTTCCATGTCGATGATCTATGCATTCTTTGATTCTTATGACTTTTTTTTTTAATATAGCAAATGTTCTTAACACAAAGCACCCCTGCCTTAGGTTCGTATTGTAAATATTATCAATATATTTATTTAATCTGAAAATGTGACAAATAAACATTAGTGGTGCAGGCAACAAGTCTTACACAGTAAGTCTAAACCAATCTGGGAGAAAGGAGCAGTGCATTTGTTTCCAGTCCTATACTAATGAAAAGGGTTATAAAATGGGGAGAGGATGACCTCCTGGAGAGAAAAAAGCTGAATAATCACAATACATCAAATTCTGCCTTCTGAGAAGTGTCTGTGACTACATGTCTATTATCTTGTTGTCTCAATCTTCACTCTCAAATGTCTCTCTTTTAATTAGCATATTAGTGAAGAAAGAGTATTGAATAGATTTACATTTATTTTCCTCTAGCTTCTTTTTTTTTTTTTTTGAGGGGTTGGAAGTGGAGGCAGAGATTGATGAGAGACTTATGTAGACTCAAAGTCATAAGACTGAAAAGGCCTTTATTTGGCTATGCAAATAATCATATTGTGAAAGAGCATATCCTTTGGGTCTGGGGCAGGAGATCATGCCCCAGCTCCATCTACATTGTGCAATCAAGGACAAGGCTTTCTAAGTCTTCCCACACATCCTCAGTTTCCCTATATGTAAAACATAATGATCTAGATGCATTAAAGTAGACTTTCCCTATCTTTATTTTGTTTAGAGTGTTGAGTTGTTAAAACATCATGCTACTGGTTTATTAGAGAATAATAGACAGGAGAGAAAAAATACATCACAAATCCTTTAATTAGAATTATACTGACTGTCCATATGAGCAGGAAAACCATGTGCTAATTAACTGTTCTAGGTGATAGTTGCCTTACCCAAGATTTGGTAGTATCAAAATAAAAGGCAAGAACCCTTCACAACGAGAGCAATAAGTAAGGGAGCCTTGATAAATGTATTGCTATCTACCCAAGCCCAGACAAAGATATGTAATTAATTAGCCTTTGGGCTGTCTCTGAATGTTTGTCTTTGTTTTTTTTTTCCTTTTCCCCTTAACTGTTGCATAGCATATGAAGAATCTTAATTTGCACATGCTAATGCACCTTCATAAAGACCTCATTTAGAAAAGCTCTTTAAAATGTTGAAGCAGCCTTAACTATAATGCTTTATAATGCTTCCGACTTTAAAAACAAATTGTATAAATAGGACTTTTTTTTTCCTGAACCTGTCAAACTTTCATTTCAAAAGTTATTGATGATTTTTAAACAGATTTTTTAGTAAGGAGGTTAAAGTTTACAAACTCTTATCAGTTATCTAACTCAGACTAACAACAGCTGAGATGCTTGATCCATTTCTAATGTAGAGTGCATATCTGATGTCTTCAATGCTGAAAGGCTTATTAGTACATATGAAAAAGAGAAATACATATTTCCTCTTTTCTAAATCCATGATTTAAAATGATCCGATACATAATGAAAAAGGGTTAATTATATTTTAACAAGTGTATAGATTTTCTGACTAAACAATAAATCTTCTATGATGTGGATAAACCAGTCCCTGCTTCTCAGCATGGAATTGACCCTGGACAAGTAGTACAGAGAAGGCAAGGGTCCAGGGATTTGCTGCCCTGAACAAGCCTCCAAACTCTTGCTTATTCAGGCACAGGTGGCTTCTTTAATTATGTATTTATTTTTTTACCCAGAGCACAACTACATTCCCAATCACTGAGATCTATTTTTTTTTTTTTTTTTTCCTGACAAGGTTGTATGCTGAGGGAAAAAGAATGGTCTTTGGAATCAGAGAAACCTGGGTTCAAATCCCAGTTTCCTTGTTTTGATTTGGGGTACCAGTAAAAATGAAAACATAAGTCTATCAGAGTACAAATATACTACATAAAACATACATGTGTGTATGTATATATACACATGCATACACATACATGTATATATGTGTATACTCATACATATGTGTGTCTGTGTGTGTGTATATATATGCATATAAAACTTTATGTGTGTATATAGACAACCTTGCAAGTGATCTCTCTCTCTCTCTCTCTCTCTCTCTCTCTAACAAGGTGATCACTAGCAAGGTTGTCAGTTTAAAAATTGATCTCATTTGTAAAAGTAACTGGTGCAAAGCCTAAAATAATGGATACTTTTCTCTTAGTATTTTTTATCTAAATTCCTCATCTTATTCCTAAAACCTAATCGATTACTCAGTCCTGCTGCTGACTCTCCCTTTGAAATGGCTTTTGTGTTTCTCTTATTTTTCATGTTCATCGCCACTAGTTCAGCTCAAATTTTCATATTATACTTGTGTTATTCTTTTAACAGCAATAACAGCTACTGTTCCCTTTCCAAAGTACTTTCATCCTGTTACTTCTCTATTCCAAATATTCAGAAGTTCCCCAGTGCTGACAAGATACAGTCCACAGCTTTCAAAAACTGGTAAAGCCTGGCCTTAACCTATCTTGTCAATAATTCTCCACTAGCCCTTATCATAAAATTCCCACCCAAAAAGCTACTGGCAACCTGAAAGCAGCAACAAAAGGGAATGGGAGAGGGGAGCACAAAGAATGAGAAAAGAAAAAAAAAAAAGAAGGGAAAGAGGAGACAGAGGGCAAAGCATCTAGTGAGAAGTGGCCAGTTTTTCCCAAATACTGTATCAGGAACTATTCTGGGCACCAGGTTGAACCTCTGAGATTCATATACTGCCATACCTAGCTATGCATTTTAGTCCATAGCCACCCCTCAGACACAGCTCAGAATTCACTCCAGATATAGATTCAGCTAATAAGTGACAAGTGAATACTAAATGCCCAAGCATTGTGCTACATGCTATGTTATAACATTAATCCTCTTTATAATCCAGTGGAACTGGTGATATGATTCCCATTTTATGGATTAGATGACTGAGGCTCAGAGAGAGCTTTCAGAAGTAGAACATCACACTTTATATCTCTTCCTCTATTTCCCTATAATACTAACATTCATTCATTCTTTATTCATTTATTGATTCATTTGCTCACAGAGTGCTTATCATGTTCCAGGCATTCTTCTAGGTGTGTGGCCAGCTGTGTGGCAGCTGTTCAATAGACAGTTTCTGCCTTCAACTGTTAAGGCTGCATGGTCCCTATTCTGATCATTTTGGATAGCCAGCCTTTCTCACTCCAGACCTGGAGCATCCCCTCTTGAGCTGAGGTTATTGCCCTGTTCTCCTTATCAGAGACAACAAACTGGATCTCCTCCTAACTGTATTTTCAGCATCTTGGTTCAGGTAAGCGTTCCACAAATTATTTATATGTACTTACATTAATATTAATATAAGGCCTATGTGCTAAGCAATAAACCAGCTTTCAAGAAGCTTGCTACCATGTCCATGCAGCTATCACACTGCAGGGCAACACTGAGGCTAGAGCCCATCACCATAGTTTAAGGTTTTCAGTTTTCCACACCAATGTTATCTCTTTCAATCTAAATAACTGAGAGTTTGATAAGAGGGAGAAGGAGAAAAGGAATGAGCAAAGGCTGTTGTCATTCTGGGCTTTTTATTAAATGATACTTTGAAAAACCCTTGCCTTTTACAGGTACTTTTACCAAGAGTTGTGATGCAGGGTGAGAACAAATGGAACTCTTGACATAAGGGCTGCCACACCCAGAGTTGGGGCTTTCCTGGGAAAGAGGTGGGGATGGGCTGGAGGCTGTGTGGGAAAGCTCCAGGCAGCTGGGAGAGCTATGAAATGGGAGAGGGAAGGAAAGAACTGCACCCATAGGCTCAAACCCAGAACAGTCTTCCAAACGGCCCCACTCTGCTGACTCCCAGCACAGAGATGAGAGTCACAGCCCCTTCTTGTCTCCTTCCTGTGGAAACATAGACTCAGGTTCCATGAACACCTCCATCAGTGATTCTGGGCCTGTGCCCTGCCTTGCCCTGAGTCTATGTTTGACTTGCCCTGAGAATCCATCCATCTTTCTCGCAGGACACAGGCCCCTGAGATTCCAATGGGAGCGAGCTAATGATCTTTTCCCCCTGGGCAGCCACCTTTCTTTCAGAGTACGATTATTTTAGGTTACTTTTGTGGACACAGGTTCAGAGCTTAGTTCTAAATCAGATTTTACCATGAATTATTTGCACTGCCACAATGAGAACATTTCATCCAAAATCAACATTCCAGAGTAACTATTAAAGAGAAGTAAGATAGGGACAAAGAGTGGAACCGTACTCTGCATTTCCTCCTCAGAGTCCCAACTCTGACTGTGGCTACCCATTGCACTAAGGGTTCCATTAGGTCCTCACACTCTATAAGGTCTCCTGTTTCCATAGGTCCTCCTTTAAAAAAATGTTAATATTTTCAGTCTGGCTAAACAAATGGCATGACATCAATACACAGGACACATTTTGAAGAACATATCAAAAATTCTATGCATTTTTTGACTAGTTACCTTTTTAGCATTTTCCTACTCAAGAAAATGGTTTGTAACACAAAGAAGTGAAAATGGCATTATTACAGGAATTACCTTGAATCTGTTCTAATTTATGAAAAAAAAAATTGCAAGCTTTTATACTTTAACATTAGACCACATTATTTGCAGACACCTTGACAACATTCACTAGAGGTTAGCATGAATGAGCAATTTATAGCATCCTACTGCTTAGGAGGCTACTTTGTATGTTTGTTACTAAATTTTCAGAAAGCTCTTATCCCAGTTTTACTTATTCTCACACTGAGCAAGCAACTGTTTTCATTTTTGTTGCTTTGTGACACTTTGATTCTATAGAATAGCAGAAATGTAGAGGTGGGAAAGTCTACTTAATCTGAACAATACCAAGATTTCTATTGCTTTCTGCCAGCCAGAACACCAGGTGAGAAAAACTGGGGACAGCAAAGTGATGACAAAAAGAAGCACTTAAGCGACGTTTGATAAGCATGTGCTAATGAACCAGCTTCCCACTTCTTCCACCAGAATAGTATTGGATTTTAAGTGCTTGGGAAAGAGTGAGTTTGAGATCTGCTCATAACTTTAAACAAGTTCATGTGTGACTTTTAGGTGTTTGGGGGAAAATCAAGCACAGTACTTCCATGGTTTTTAAATCCTAATTGGGCTCTCCTAGTTTGAAAATATTGGTTGCTGAGACAGTTGAAGGCAATGGATAATGGGCAGTCTAGGATTATCTCTGAATTTACAGAATTTGCTCTCAAGCCTCTCTGTCAATACAAGAAATTAAGGATTTAGCATAATCATGTCAAACAACCCGTGGTTCTTCTGCTCACTCCTTGGCATTGTCTTGCATGTATTATGTATGGTACTCATCGAATATTAGAAGTTGACAATGTTAACTATGGGGAAAATAATGATGGGAAGTAAAACTTAAAATAGACTATGGCCTTACAAAATTAGAAGCTTAATGAGAAATGATTTCTCCCTCATTAAAATTTTTCCTGTCTCTACTGAACCAATTTTTGTGCCTCCTACTGTTACGCCCATTTGATCCTTCAACTAAGCTTTAAGGAAGAAGTTCCACCTTTGATTAAGGAGGCCCAATTATTTTATTAATGAAATGACTAATTATGTTAAAACCTATATAACATACCTGTATTATTTTTTCCCTGAAATTAGATGGGGTTGACATAGCTCTTCCCAGAAGGAAAGGAGTTGCAGCTACCTTTAACTAGCCAGGTAAACCCTATCCAAAATTAGAGATTTATAATTCTGCACCAATTGAGGGTTCATTTTTAACACAGTATAAAGATCTCTGTTTAAAAAATTTATTATAATGTGCTTGATCAGTATTTAAGCTATGGAACTCTGCTTCGTTTTTGCTTTGAAAACCAGCTCACACTTGGAAAAGATTTATTCAACAGAGCCTCCTCAAATAATAACAAATAGGTGAGGTTAACAAATATCAGTAATCACCGTAAGAGTGATAACCACTGTCTGATCTGGTGCAAAGTTGACACATAATGCAAGTGAGATAGGAACCAGCCACTTTTCACTTTTTAGGAATCTTGCCTGTTTTGTCTTGAAATCGAGACATTATGGTAGTGAAGAGCTTGAATCTGGAATCAAATAGCCTGAGTTCAAATTCTGTTTCTTCATCTGTCAATTGAAACTACTAATCTTACCAACCTTGTAAAGATGGCATTAGGATTAAAAGAGATAATATATGTTAAACATTGAATACATCTAACACTGGGTAAATTAACAATAGAAGTTATTTATTTCAAAGTTGTTTCTATTTAAGGGACAGATGTTCTTGGACATTGGAGATATTTTGTCTCTTTTTTCTGTTTTGCTCTTGCTTTCAAGTAACATCATTTTTATTCTGTTCTTTAGTTATGTGCTTTCAGCATTTTAAAAATATGATCTATTCTTGAGGGTCAGAGCTGAAATTAACAAACAGTTTAAACACTGATATCAGTTAAGACATGGTTAAGAATGATAGGAGACAGCTAGGACAGGTGTCTGAGAGCCCAAGTTTGAGGTGGCCTGGGTGAGTAAGAATGGATAGTGAGGGGTTATGAAATGGCTCTGGCTGTCTTAGAACTAATTATAGGGCAGGATCTTCCTAAAAGAAGAACCTAGGGAATGTATGCATAGAAATGCATATGTATACATGAACCCATTTAGACTTTATCACTGTCATCTCAGGTGCTTTACTTAGCAAATGAGCTCTGCAATATTCCCCCTGAAATTGCTTGCTCTGGGGTGCTTAATAAATGGTTGGCCGTTTAATGACCCGAGGCAGAGCCAAGGAAGGTTAACACACTGACAAAATGGGCATTAACTGTGATAACAACTGTTTTCATGGGGGATTATTGCTATTATAAACCTTATTCAACATCATAATACTAGCAATAATTTTTCTTTTTCTCCCATTTTAAAATTAAGTCATGCTCAAAGATGTACATGACACAGAAGTTATCTGAAAAGTCAAAGTGTTAGACCTTTAAAGGCCTTTTCATAATTCTCTGTTGTTGCAAAGAAATACTCAGATGCATAATCCCATGTTTGAGTAGATTATATCACTCAAATTAGATGAAGAATATTTAGGAAGACAAATAGCAATTTATTAGATACTATTGTGACAAAGACTCACACCTATATCTCCCAAGCCCTATAAACTTCATTTTGACGGGACTGGATGTCCACGGTTAGAGCAGCTCTCGGGCTAGGACAGCAAAAGATGGGGCATTTTTATATGGAAAATCTCTGTTCAATTGCACATTGCCTGGTTAGGAAAGAAACAACCTGAAAGACTCATCTAATCTGGGCTCATTAGCACCGAATGTGGATAATTTATCACAGTGGCATATGGAAGATAAAGTGTCTGCTTAGTAATATTCATTTGTAGAGCCCAGGGCAAGAACAGCTGAGCAGGAGAGCACACTGTCTGAAGGGAATTGGGGGGATTAGGATAACGGGACTCCTTAATGGAGGTATACTGCTAGAAAGGACAAACCCTGGATGAGGGGCAATTGGAGGTGACTGCCCCTGAGTTGTGGATGACATATCCAAAAAGAGGGGAGGGGCAAAGTCAACCATCTTACATCCTAATTCTGCCTAGATCAGGACAGATAAATAAACATAGAGTAGACTTGCTGAGTAAATATCTGCAACTCTGTCCCAGCATAGCAGGTTTGTGAACGAGTCCATTGGCTGGAAGAGGCAGCTTTGCTGACTCTACTCATAGGTGGTACTTTTCCTTCCTCCACTTGAGCCAGATGAGATTTGGCTTCCTTATCAATTCTCTCTCCCTGTGTATTCTACACATTTCTTAGATTCATTTTCTTATTTTTGGCTTCCATTTCCACTGTTGATTCTTCCCCTTCCTGAGTTTTGGATTATCTTCTTTGGCCATTCCCTTTGCCTCTTTCTTAGAAACTGCTTTCACTCTCTTCACACACACTCAGATGCATTCCCTTCTAGAACACAAAAATAAACTGCAGGATTTCTTTTCCTGTTGGACTATTCTGCACCCAATCATTTTTCTATGCCAGCTGGCAGCAGCTCTGATAACTGAAAGCAATGCTCCATCACTAGCCACCAACTTTGGAAGACAGCCAAGAAGCTTTTCTTTAACTCCATTTTTTCTCTCTGCTTGCACCTTTAGCTCAACTTTAATCCTCTAGTTTCAACTCTCCAGCAGCAAGTTCCTTATGTACTCGAACATATGCGGATTAAATTTAAGCCTTTTGCATGTTATCCTGTTTTGGGGTCAAAGACAGAATGGCATTTACTTATATTTACTGAGTTTTTATTGGATTTATATATACAAAGACACATATCATTAGGAAACAGTGACATTTTAGAATATCTCTGATAGATGGTCAGGCAGTCTTTCCTTGATCACTTCAATTGAAAACAACTTCACTACCTTGTAAGACAGCAAGCATCATTCTATTTGTAGTTTGACTTATGAGAACATTCTCCCCTATAATTAGATATCACCCGTGGACACTAGTACTACTATGTAATGGAAGGCTAATATCTTTTCTCTTTAGTATAACATCAACAATTTTAAAAGATCTATCCTCCCCGAATCTTCTCTAAACTAAATACTTCCATTCTCTTCAATATGCATCATAAGGGAGATTCTTCACAATTCTGACCGCAGTCTTCTGAATCAGCCCCATTTGTCACTCTCCTGACTCTGCTATGGTGTTCAGAACTGAACTCAGAGTTCCAGATGTGGTCTAAGACATAAAGTATATAGTGCTTATTCGTAAGACCAATTAAAAAAATAAAACCCACTAGCATATTTCTGGGACTCATTACACCCTCAAGTTAGTCTAAATTGGAAATCAACAAAATTAAGAGGAAATAAAATCCTTTTACTTTAAAATTCAAGGCATCTATAAAGGTTAAAACACTTTTATTCTAAGTCATAGACGTTATTTTTATATCATAACAGTTTTAGATTTACAGAGAAATTGAGCAGGAAGAGCAGAAGGTCCTCATACCTCCATAACTGCCCCTCCCCCCACACACTCAGTTTCTCCTATTATTAACACATTCCATTAGTGTGGGATATTTGTTACAATTATGAATCAATGTTTATATATTATTATCAACTCAGTTTTACATTAGGCTTCCCTGTTTGTGTTGTACAGTTCTATGGGTTTTGCCAAATGCATAAAGTCAGGTATTCACCACTACAGTGTCCTATAACATTGTTTCACTACCTTCAAAATCCTCTGTGCTCCAGCTATTCATCTCTCCTTCCCTCCCTCCTCTCCTGAAACCCTGGCAACCACTCATATTTCTTCCCATTACCTCAACATTTATCATTTATTTGTGTTGGGAACATTAAATCTTCTCTTCTAGCTAATTGAAAGTATACAATAAATTGTTGTTAATTATAGTCACCCTACAGTGCTATAGAACACTATATCTTATTCCTCCTATCTTGCTGTTTTTAAAGTTAATCAGAGTTATACCTACCACCTGTTTCCTACACACAACCCAAATCTGTTAGAATGGGTGCACTGTATGCCTATCATTTCATCTGAAACAAAACAACCCAACCATCCCCAGGTGGTACTGTCAGGATCCTTATTTTACAGTGGTCAGAACTTTGGTCTGACTCATTATGGCCATTCATGCTACAGTGACTTTGAATCTGACAGGACAGATCAGACCAAGCCCCTTCAGTATATCTTGGTTCTCAAAGACTATGGACTTCAGGCATATACAAAGTGATGCTGTACTGCCAGCTTAACCTATTACAAGATGGAAATAGAAGGTACACAGTCCTCTTTACCAAATACCACAGTAAAAGCTCACTGGGCTTTGGAGCAGCCAGTAAGTTATTCTATTTTGATATTCCACTTGATATGCTCATGAATATTAACTCCTGCTATCTGACCAACTGCAAGGAAATGGATATTTGATTGGGTCTGAGAGGCTCAGAGACCACCACAACAGCAAGGGCTTTCCATTATTTTGTGAAACATTGCTCCTTTGATCTCTTGCAGCATCTTTTAAATGGTTATGTGTTTGGGCTTACAATTCATTGTGTGTAAGTTCATAGTTGAGACAAGAAGACATCTCTTTAGAGAAAAGACTTTATCAAATCTAAAAAAGGTGCTACAAATCTCCCCAGGCCTCATGTGGTAGGATTATCTCATGTTAACTCTGTCCAGCTCCAAGAGAGAGCCATGCCAGGGCACAACCCAGGGTCTGGGTATGTTTGAATCTGGGAATTAGAGATGATGAATCAGCCTATACCAATACTTTAAATCAACATCAGGTCCATCTGAATACTGCCTTTAAAGAAGTCAATTTTTTTTTATTATTATTTTGCTATGAGATAGGTTGCCAAACAAAGGTAAATCAGTGACAGACAAATTACTATGCACATCACTGCCTTTTGAAGTGAGCTGGCTGTGGCTGGCATTTATTTGTACAATATCCAGAGTGGAAAATCATTTACATACTGGTACGCTTCTCAGACCTCTGCACACTTATACTCATATTCTGTTGTGCTGGGCTGCAGGCTGTTCTAGTTACTGTTTCACTGTTTTCTGAGGGGTTCCTGCATTAGAGTTTTCTGTGCCTCTGACCCAAATGCCTTCTCCTTCTTCCTAATTTCTAAACACAGTTTCCTATCTGCCTTATTTCTCTGTTTAGCTATTAGGTGACAAGTAAGATTCATCTTTCATGTCAATAGCAGTTGATTAGTAGTAGCTGACTAGAACACTGTTTTGAAAAAGATTATGAGGCCATGTCTGGGCTCACTGTGATGGATTGAAAATGCCTGCAGTGGGTACACGACGGTGAGGTGGTAGCATGTGTGCCATTCTTTGATAATTTCTCATGCAATATGCTAAGACAGATGGACAAGAAATGCATAGTCTGACATGTTTGTGTGCAAGAGTCATTTTATACCTATAGGTTGTCTGGATAATAAACCCATCATCAATAATAGTTAATACAGCTGCTATTTACTGAGCAAGAACAAGGTGCCAGACACTGTACTTGGTGTCATACCTGCATTATCTCAAGTCTTTCCATCAACTCTACAAAGTAGGTATTGCTATATACATTTTACAGATGAGAAAATGGAGCTCAACAGACTTGAACAGCTTTTCCAAAGCCAAGTAAATAAATGAGTGGCAGAAACAGAAGTTACTCTCTGGCTCATTCTGCACCAAAATGTAGCAATGGCAACAGAAATCCCAGGCAACAAGGGCTCCACTGCATCTCTAAAGGAGATTCTCTACTATGTAAGTGACAAGGGGGAGCCAAGTGAAGGGACTGAGTTCAAGAGCAAAATAAGATCTCAGATCCAAATACTCGAGGCTCATCTATAAAATTTTATATTAAAGTTAATTTAATAATAATATAAAAATATTGGGTCATAATTGTAACAAATGTACCATACTAATGTAACATGTCAGTAATAGGAGAAACTGTGTAGGTGTGTGTGGTGAGGGTATGGGAACTATCTGTGTTTTCTGGTCAATTTCTCTGTAAAACTAAAACTGCTATAAAAATAAAGAAAAAAAACTTTATATTAATCTTAAATTAAAACATTCTCAAGAGTTAGAATTATAATTATGACTTGTGACCCAGGATGATATGAGCCAAACTAGGCATCATTTCCTTCTAGTTTTATACTATGATTTCAGAAAGTACAAATATTTGTTCCTATCATCTTTGCCACCAGATGGTAAACTTCATGAAGCCAAGGGACCCTATTTTCAATTGTTTTCCCATCTTGCCACAATTAAGACCAAGAACTATTCCTTAAAAATCCCCACACAAATGTTCATTACCTAAGACAGCATTCACCTAAAATATTTAAATACCAACCAACCAACAAACAAAAACAAACAAATAAAAAGAAAACTAGATGGGATGTTTATTCTTCTTAATTCTTAATAGAAACATGGAGAATAGAGTAGACAATTTATAACCAAGATGACAAAGAAAAGAGCTAGTTTCAAAATCCTGATTCTATACTATTAAAGGGTTCATTTGTGCTGATAAGTCCCTATCCCAATGATAAAGAAAAGAGCATTAAGTGCTAGAAGATAGTATTTAAATGCATGGTCTAGTAACATTAAGATGTAGTAGAGAAAGACTCAACTGCAAGAGCCAGAACATTATTCTAGTTAGTATTCACTAGACGGACACAGAAAATAACTGCATGCTAAGAGTTAAGTAATTCAAGTAGAAATAGCAACACTATCCTACAAGTTGTGGGGACAGTGTAATGCTGCATCATCTCATTTTAGTAGCTGAAGTAATTATTTATGTTAAATAACCACAAAGTGATTATTGCCAACATAATGATTAAGGTTTATGGTGCAATGTAGAAGGCCAAACTTGTTATATAAATGGTAAACCTCAATAATTCAGTTTTTTAATAACAGTTTGAGATTTAATCAACGCAGAGTAATTGCATTAAATCTGAATTAAGTTCACATCGGAGACATGATAATATCAAGCACAGCATCTCATTCCTTTTTCTAATATTTAGAACAGATCCCGTGGTCTCATGAATCAATGAAGTTCAGTTCAAGTACACTGCAAAAGCAGTTTTCTGCTAGAGACCATGGGTAGTATATCCTCATCAACCTTGACATATGGAGCTTACCAATAAGGCAGAAACATATCTTGGGAATTTACTAAAATAATAAATTTTCTCCATAATTTTTATTCAAAATAAATTAAAATTTCTTTTAGCATTCCCAGGTATTATTTTCTTATCCTAGGCCAATGCAGCTCAAATTTTAGCACTAAAGGATACCCATGACACAGAAAAATACACTGTTTCCCGCAGGGATCTGGGTGCACAACCCACCAAAACTTTAACTATTCTCTAAAAATCTGGTATTTTATCTTTAAAATTATTGCAAATTCTGAATTCTCCTACAGGATACATATGACTTTGTTCTTATACCAAGTATAACATTTAAATTAGGCAATGTCAGAGAAAACAATTTTGCAGTGTTTATCCTTGACTAGTGCAAGCCTCCATTTTGAGAGTCCCAGCTTCAGATACTTCATTTAAGTAAAAATATGAGCAAATAAATATTTGCACTCTAGGCCAGAAATAAACTCACTTTCTTAGCTTTTCTGAATTACCAAGAGTATTATTTGAAAGGTCAATTGATCTTGAGGTTTCCAAAAAAGGTTAAAATGTTACCTTAGCAGTTTAGATATTTTTATGAATGGATCATACAAATACTGAATAAAAGCTTGCTTGAACTTATTCACATTTTCAGTTTTTATCCTTTTGAAGTGCCAGCGAGTCCAGACATTTACCCTTTATACTCTAAATGGTATCCCTAAATAAAAGAAAAATTCGTGGGATGTTTCACACACAAGAAAAGGACTTCATGATCAACTATGGCTGGGAAATTAAGCATGCCACATGTTTCTTGTAGATTTAAAAATAAATACTAGAATATTGGAGTCTCTGAGAAATCCTATAGCATCCCAAATAATTCTTAATTCTTATTGTCACAAATTAGTTATTAACGTAACTAGTACTCCATGGAACACACTTTGTGAAAAAATATACTTATTTATTTTACATGGTTATATTACAATTTGTCTTGAGTATGCCTTTCCAAACTGGGGGGGGGGGAATATATATATATATATATATATATATATATATATATATATATATATATATATATATATATATATATATATATATATATATGGTGTCTTTTTTCATTTGGCTGTTTCTCAACTCTTCTGTTAAATTTAGGAGTGCTAAATTTCCCTAGCTCAATAGTGTATTTTGTGTTTTGGCTTTGGCAACAGATCTGCATAGAATCATTTTTGTTTGGTTTCTTATAACCTTCTCAATGATGCCCATCCTCTTTCTGTTCTAGCTATAGAAGCACACTGGGTTCATATTATATTCTTATGTATAACTAGTCCTGAGTTCCTCCTGCATCAAATAGTGAGGGTCAGAACTCATCATTTCATCAAATATTTTGGATTCGTTTTTCTTTAAATTATTCATCTTAAGTTGACAACTTTGGTGCCGAGCAGCTGCTTTTCGGTTCATACAATGATATTTTTCAAACTTTCATGAAATCATATTAATCATCTTGGAAATTTCATTCACTCTTTATAACAACTTATTTGGAGATTCTGCATTTGTTCCTATCAAGTTATTGAATCCAGTAGTAACCCTGTTATTTTTCTCTCCCAAAGATTTATGTATTAATATTTACCCCTTATTTCCTGTCTTTCATCTTGCTCCTATCCAACATTAAACAGTAAAATAGCAAATAAAATTTGGTTAACCTGATATACTTTACAGAGATCTTTAAAGCACATTATGTTAGTATGATTCTGACACTGAATACTGAAAGAGCTGCAGGGAAGGAGGATGAGAGCCTGCATAGCCCATTGGGGAAATTACACTGGAAAGGAATAGAAACTCACAGAGAAAATTCAAATAAAACAAACTGGAACATGAAATGGGAACCTGAGGGAGATGGAGTGGAAGATAGCAGAGGGCAATGATACATTTCAAAACAAATAGACTAAAAGAAAGCATATGAAAAAAAAAAAATCATAGTGAGAGTGAATGGAATGGAGAGAACCCAGGGGAGATGATTGTTAACTCTCAAATGTAACAAAGAAGGGAAAAGTGAAATGCAATCTAGCAGTCTGGGGAATGCTGAAAGGAGGGGGGAAATTGCAACATGAGAAGTCTAATTTCACAATCTTAGCAACAGTTTCATTAATTTCATATATATTCTGTGTAATAAAAATAACTCAACAACTGGAGATGAATACATAGTTATAAAGAAAAATAAATTCTCTGGAAATTATTTGCCTAATTCAGATTTTTTTTTTTTATAAAGCTATTTTATTGGGTGTGTAGGTATAGCAGAAGGGACACTCCAACTCAACGATGTGAGACTTAGGAGACTCATGTTTTTAAAATAGATACTTTTAGGGGGCAATGGTAATGTCAGTGGTGTGTGTTATGCTTTTCGAGTACCTAACATATAACACAAATTCAGCAAATATTCAATATTGGAGAAAATGATGATAAAGACCTTGGTTCTCCTGTAATGTGTTCTGTAACCAAGTCAATCTGCCTCATGGTTTTGTTTCAAAGATTTACAACACACTTAGAATTTCTTGCAAGATGAAAAATGCCATAATATAGGGCATAATGGGAAAGAAAGGCGTGAGTTGCATAAGGACTGAGATCTGAAAACTACCTGAGGAGCGATGGGCGGCGGGGGTGGGGGCGGAGATTTCTAGAGGGCAGAGGAAGGAGGCAAATCCAGCAGGATAAAGAACAGCCAGGAGGAGCACAGTACCTGGAAAGAACGGTAAAGAGGCAGGAGGCAGCGTGTTGCTCAGAAAACAAAGATGAGAATACTAACAATAGCAGTAGTGACATTTCTCCTTTCTACCCTGCGCAAAACACTATACTAAGTAGTTTATGCACATGTTCTTATTTAATCTTTTCCACATCATCCTGTGATTAAACATAATTTAGGTAGGTGTTATTATTCCCATTTTGCAGATAAAGAATTTGAAGGTCAGAGAAATTAAGTAAATTCCTCACAATCACACAGCTACTAAGTAGATTCAAATCTATTTCTGCCTAATTAAAATCCCCTCTCCCCCATCATTTAATCTATACCATGCAGTTTCAGTGTGAAGCTCTTCCATAGTTCCAAAGGGATGGGGGTATGGAAACTGTAGTGCAGAAATAATTCTTATTGACAAAAACAAGAGAGAATTGCTAGATTTACACATCTTCACAGTGTAGTTGCAATAGGTTGAGAGGCTCAGCTTTGGAATTAGATAAACCTTGCTCAATGTATGATCTTGAAGGAGTCTTCAACTTTTAAAGCCTCTGTTTCCACAGCTGCAGAATGGGAATAATAATAATTATGGGCATAATATTACACCTGCAGAATTGGGACAGTTCTGACAGCAAATATGCATGGAATGCTCACACAGTGCCTGACATCTAATAAATAGTCACTAAAAAACATTTAACTGTTGCCTGTATTGATGGTGCTGCTGTTACTAATGTTACCACATCTAAGTTTTCTGTACCACCCTAAACTTTTTTCCCTCATTATGCTTATACCTTAGAGCTCATCTAAGGAAAGAACAAATTTGGAGCAAGAGGGGCTAGTGTTTCGTAGGGGTAGAATACAAAGCTGGTCAGTCACAAATTCCAAAAGAGAACCTCTAAATGTTGGAGTGCCCAGGGCTTAGCCACAGAAAACTTTCCATCTTCCTGGGTGATCTCATCCAGTCTTGTGGCTTTAATATGCTGATGACTTCTAAATTTGAATCTTCAGCCTAGACCTTTCTCCTGGAATCCAATCACATATATCCAATTCCTTATATATCTGCCCTTTGATAACTGATAAGCATCTCAAACTCAACATGTCTAAAATTAAGCTCCTTGTCTTCTTCAAACCTTCTCTTCTCTCATTCCTCCGCATTCAACTTGATGGTAAATCCATCCTTCTCGTTGCAGATGTCAAACCCCTTGCTATCTTCACTGACTTCTCTCTTTCTCCTAGTCCACATTCATTCTGCCCTGAGATCCTGTTGAATCTGCTTTAAAAGACCTCCACAATGTGATCACTTCGCACCACAACCATTGCTACCACCTTGGTCTGGGTCTTCACGTGTGCTAGTCTTGAACATCACAATAAGTCTCCGAACTGAGCTCCCTGATTCCTTCTTGCCTTTTACTGTGTATTCTTCTCCTACCAACCAGGGTGGTCATCTAAACATTTAAGCTAGATCTTGCCACTTTTCCACCCTACGGTTCCAATGGTTTGTCATCTCACTGAGAGAAAAAGCTAAAGTCCATGTGAAGAAAGGCCTCTAGGAGACTTTCCCATCTGTATGGCTGTTTCTTTTCTGCCCTTGTCACCCCTCGTGTGAGCTGCAGTGGCCACACCAGCCTCCTTATGCATCTTCACATATATAAGGCTAATTCTTTAGAACTTGCTATTTTACCTCCAAAACATCTAGATGACTTATTTTCTAACTTATTGTAAGTATTTTACTCAGCTGTTACCTGTTCAGAGAAGTGCCTAAGATATCAGCCATGGTGTCTAAAAATTACCCTATACCTGATTATTTCTATGTGTTCCCTTTCTTTATGTTTTTCTTTTTTTAGCCTCATCATTTCTAACATAATATAGTTTATTCTTTGTCTTATTTATTATCTTTCTTTAAAATGTAATCTCTTTGAGGGCTCACTTTTCTCTGCTTCCATTTCTACTTTCCCTTTTTGTATCTGGAACAGTGTGTGTTCCAACAATAAACAAGTGAAATAATAAATCTTGGCTCCAAGCCTTCTTTATCACTCTATTCTATTCTTTTCATGTTTAATATTTATACCATTGTCTGCATATCTGTCCTTAAAAAGAGGTTTGACATGTGTACATCTGTACATGTGTATATTAAATTATGAGGTCTTCATGACTGGGATTTGTATAACTGTCTGTCTCATATGCATAGTTGAAGAATAGTTCTGAATGTAGATAAGTACTTAATAAAATGTTTATAATTGATTTTGGTGAATTAACTGCAAGCAAACTTCTTGATTGTGTAATATATGTTCCCATTCTCTCCATAGAAAAATGAATAGGGTAAAAACCATAAACACATTCTCCCATTAGTCACTATGAATAAACCTTCACATTTGCCTTCATTTTTCTTCCAGCTCCTCTCTTGTTCCATTTGCTTTTTTGTTATGAAACTAGTATTTATGGCCGAGGCAGGGCTGAGTAAGATGCAGTGATTATGGCTGATTTTATCACAGCTGTATTACTTAGCTGCAAGGTGAAGCACTGTGGTAAAATGGATCATGAATCCCTGAAATTGACTATTTGTCACCTTTATAATCCTGATGGAGAGACAGGTCAGATCAGGTCTGACAACTTCCCATGCAAACGAGAGCACCAAAGCAATGTTCCTGACTCAATTTGTCTGGAAAAGTAACTATTGAACAATAAGATAAAAGTGAAAAGAAAGCCACAAGTGAGAAGATTGGGAACATTGCATAGTTTTATCCCAATGCATGGACTGGATACAAATCCCCCAGCAGTAAAAGTATGTGGATATTTCAGGTATTTAAGACACATGCATTTAGAACTGCCTCAGCTAATATTATTGATTAATTCCTACAATTGCAATTCTTGACCTAGACTCAGAACTTTTGTAAAATTTTTGAGTTGAATATATCTTTGATGTTTCTAGCTCAACATCCCCTGACACATAAGTGAAAGCTTGATAAATATTTGTTAAATAAATGCATGACTGAATAAATCAACAGACTGATATTTAACAATCATCTGGTCTTGGCTTTATCCTTATAGTGATTAGGAACTCACGACTTCATAAGAAAACCCATTCCATTATTGAAGAGTTTAATTTTTAGTATATTTTTTCCTTATAATGAATCAAACTTTTCTTCATTGTAACTTCCATTAGGAATCATCATAGCTAGAAGTCAAAACTATTGATTTGATTATTTTTTCACCACTATACACTGGTTTATAGAATTTCACACTATGGAATTATTTGGTAGATTTTAAATTCTTTCTTTCTGCACTTGATAGGATACATCTTTCAAGGATTTGAAAGAAATACTGCTATGATAACTAGGGGTCTTATACCTGCTGATGAGAATGGGCCCTAGTGAGGAAGGGCTTCTCCAAACCACCTAATATTAGAAATTTTGTGTGTTCTTCAGCTGTATGGTACTGTATTCTTCCTCTTCTTTCAGCTAAGATGTTTGGGATGTACTACATTTTTACTTTAATGTTCTCAAGGAATTAAGTTCAGCACTGAGTGGCAGGTATGCATTTCAACATGGGATAGACAATGAACAGTCTCTATCAAAGAGCTTTAATCACTGCATCCAAATTTCTGAGTAGTTAAGCCTTTGTCTTGGAATTTTACAGAGATTAATCCTCATAGTCCGAGCTGTGTTTGTACTTATCTGTTATTCCAAGTACAAGATACTCCTCTGATGAAAGTGCATAGGCTTTTTGAGCCAATAAAATGCTGTAGGGCTCAGTCATCATATGTGTGATGTACTCAAGTCTGGCTATGTCTCTTCATCGTAAAGATATAGAACTCCATTATGTGATCGGACCACCAATTACTTAAAACATAATTTATTCACATAATGATGCAACAATAAACCCTGTTACCCCAAAGTTACTTTTCATTCCTCTTTCTTCCTCATGAGAAGAGAATTTAGTCGTGTTCTCCATTGTGTGTATGTGTGAGCACGTAAAATTAGCTGTCTTTGCAATTCATTTGTTCCTTGCTAATGAAATCTCTGCGTCGCTAACAAAGCAGAAAATAAAAAAGGTAAATAGCACTCCCCAGAAACAATTTGTTTCTTGTTACATGCATTCTTGTTAAACACCATCTGAGGGACTTCTTGCAGAGCAAGGAAGAGGAAAAGGCTGCAAACACAATTAGCTGAGTGAAAAAGAACTAATAATTACAATCACGATGTGGTCAAATGGATATTGAGACAGACATGCCTGTGGGCCAGGAAGGAAATGGAATATTTCTGTCATGAGCATTCACAGTAAAGATGATCTATGAGGGCACGCATAGGAGCTTATTGCCAGAAAAGCCTATATACTGATTTCAGTAAAGGTCATGGGGCGGCTGTCGCTCCTGAACCTCATAGCTAAGGGCCTCAAGGTCAAGCCAATTTGTGCATAACAATCAGTAGAAAAAAATAATTGTTTTAAAAATTTTGATGAAAGATCTTTTTACTGAACATCTACTATGTGCAAGCAATGCACTAAAATGCTAATGACAATATTTTAAAATAACAATGCACGGAAAAATGAATTAGATAAAGTGTTATAATAGGTATGATTAAGAACATTAAATTTCTCAAACATTAATTGAGAACTGATGACAATTCACCATGTTTGGCCGAAGACAATTAATAAACTTTCTTGGAAGTAATTGGAGCCAAACAATATTACTTCAAACACTGTAGAAGGGTAAAGGGACATTACGGACACACAACTGTTATGCCATGATTTCCCTAGAATGGAATTTTTTATTTTTAACATTTATTTGTATATATTCGTGGGGTACAGTATGTCTTTTCAATACACGCATATACTGCACAATTAGGGTAGATAGCATAGTTTTGTACCCTTGAGTCTACCACTTCTCCTCTCGCTGTCACTCCTACCTGGCATCCGGTAACCATTATTCTGCTCTCTACTTCTATGACAATGACGTTTTTTTCTTTTTCTAGATTCCACATGTGAGTGTTATCATGCAGTATTTGTCGTTTTGTGCCTGACTTACTTCACTAAACACGATGGTTTCCAGTTCTATGCATGTTGCTGCAAATGATATCATTTTTCAATAGCCGAGTAGAATTCCATTGTGTAAATATACCATAATGTTTTTATCCATTCATCCATTGATGGACATTTGGGTTGATTCCACCCCTTGGAAATTGTAAATAGTGCTTCAATGAACATGGGAGCTCAGATATCTTTCTGATATATTAATTTCAGTTCCTTTGGGTATATACCAGTCATAAGATAGCTAGGTTGCAGGGTATATTTTAAGTTCTCCAAAGAAGCTCTATACTGTTTTCCACAGTGGCTGTACCAATTTACACTCTCACCAGCAATGTAGAACAGTTTCTTTTTCTCCACGTCCTCGACAGCATTTGTTATTTTTTGTCTTGCTGATTATATCCATGCTGATTGGAGTGAGATGATATCTCCTTGTGGTTTTAATTTGCATTTCCCTCATGATTAGCGTTATTGAGAATTTTTTCATGTGCTCATTGACCATTTGTATGTCTTCTTTTGAGAAATGTCTGTTCAGATCCTTTGTCCATATTTAGTTGTGTTATTTGTTTTTTTGCTGGTTAGTCATTTAAGTTCTTTATACTTTCTCCCATTCTGTAGGATGTCTCTTCACTTTGTTGACTCCTGCTGTGCAGAAGTTTTTAAGTTTGATATAGTCCCATCTATGTATTTTTGCTTTAGTTTCCTGTGTCTTTGTGGTTTTGTTCAAAAAGGCATTGCCCACTCCCACTTTGTGTAGCATTTTGCCTGTGTTTTCTTCTAGTAGTTTCACAGTTTCAGATCTCAAATTTAGGTCTTTGATGCATTTTGAATTGCTTTTTGCGTATAATGAGAGATAGAGGTCTAGTTTCAGTCTTCTGTATGTGGATATCCAATTTTCTCTGCACTACTTGTTGAAGAGGTTGTCCTCTCCCCATTGCATATTTTTGGCACCTTTTCGAAAATCAGTTGGCTATAAGTGCATGGATTTATTTCTGGGCTTTCTATTCTATTTCATTAGTCAATTTGTCTATTTTTATGCCAGCACCATGCTGTTTTGGATGCTATAACTTTATAGTATATTTTGAAGTCAGGAAGTGTGATGCCTCCAACTTTGTTCTTTTTGTTCAAGATTGCTTTTGGTCTACAGGGTGCCTTGGGTTGAATAACCCCCAAAAACTTAATCCCCAGTGTAACTGTTGAGGGTGGGAAATCCTATTATGGTAATTGAAAGATGGGACCTTGAAAAGGTGATTAGATTGTAGGACCAAGCTATAGTGAATGGATTAATAATGGTGGTCAGGGGTGTGGTTCTGAAGACTTTAAAAAGAGAGTGAATGAGGAGCTATCTCTCTTTCTCTCTCTGCTTTGCTATTTTCTGCCATGTGAGACCCCTGGGTCACTGTTACCACCACCAAGGCCTTCACCAAATGTGTTCACTGGACTTTGGATTTCCCAGCCTCCAAAACTATAAGCAATATATTTCTTTTTCTTATAAATTACCCAGTGTATTTTGTTATAAGCAACAGAAATGGGCTAATATGTGGGGTCTTTGTGGTTCCATACAAATTTTGAGATCATTTTCTCTATTTCTGTGAAGAATGTCATTGGTATTTTGATAGGGATTATATTGAATGTGTAGATTGCTTTGGGTAATATGCACATTTTGATGATGTCAATTCTTCCAACCCAAGAACAGGGATATCTTTCCATTTATTTGTGTCCTCTTCAATATTTGTCATCAATGTTTTATAGTTTTCTTTGTAGAGATCTTTCACCTCCTTGGTTAAATTTACTCCTAGGTATTTCTTTTTTTTCTTTCTTTCTTTTTTTTTTTTTTTTTTTTTGAGAATGGGATTACTTTCTTGATTTCTTTGTCAGCTATTTTTTTGTTGGCATATAGAAAAGCTATTGATTTTTGCAGGTTGAGTTTGTATCCTGCCACTTTACTGAATTAATTTATTAGTTCCATTTAATAGTTTTTTGGTGGAGTCTGTAGGGTTTTCTATGATAGGATCACATCATCTGCAAAGAAAGATAGTTTCGCTTCCTTTTAATGGCTGGAAGTAGGAGACTGACGTTCTGTTAAGTGTGAGCTGTATTATGGCACCATATTTTTAAAAACTAGAGTGATTCGCATCCTTCTGATCCCATGTTTGGAACCATGACAGAGTTTATTATTTTGTAAATCACAGTGTGGAGATCAGTGGTATTGAAATGCTTTTATTTTGTCTAAGGGTGCAGGAGACCTCCTTAGCACGAGCTTGTTGCCAGAAGATGTTTGCAGTTCTACCAGGATTCAGAAAAGATTATTCTTCATCTTGTTTCTATTTTACTATGAATTCCTGTAATTGGAATTCATCCAATTAAGGTTGTGTTCTCCTTCATAGAAGTGTCTGATAACTAAAAGCAGTTTAATAAATATTGGTTAACTGAATTCATTTGAATTAAAATTGCAGTGTTCCTCACATCCCTAAATCATACCATTTTCCATTTCATTTTTTAAATGTATGCTTTATGGGAATCTGTGAAGTGGATATTTCAGTTTTTGCTGAGGCTGAATAGGCTGAACATAGAACAATGGTTTTTAAATCTCCTAGACAATAGAAGAACTAGGAATGTACACTAGTATTAAATTCTGAGCAGGCATCTTCAAGAACAATTTTCTTGAGCATTCTGTTCCTGAAGTACTCTCACCTCAAACCTCCTTCCACATCTCTTCTTCCAGGATCTACCTGCTATTTCTATGATAGAGCCCACTAGGAAACCTGAACAAAGCAACAGTGATATCCATGCTGTCTTAAAGTTCCATAACGCACACAATGAATACCTTGCTAAACACCTACCTCTACATCATCCTGGCAGATAAAGGCTGAAAATCTTTAAAATAAAAAGCTGTGTTTCTTGGGCTCCTTTTATTTGAATCAACAATCACATGAAGACTTATGAGGCTTTGAAGGGAACCGAGAAACGTTAAAGGGTTAAGGCACAGATATCCATATTTTTGGTAATGTGATTCTAGCAGAGAAAGTAGGGGTTTGGAGCCAATAACTCTAGTGGCAGCCTCCTGATATTACTTCTTCCTGATCAAAGAAGAATGGGGATAGTTCTGGAGCTAGCAGCTATGAAAACAGCTTCCTGATTGGGTGGGTAGCATCCTGATTCAGCAGCTTTCTAGAATCTAGACCATGGCAAAGACAGCAGCTCATTTGGTGGCCTGGATCCATGGGGTGGTTTTAGAAATTGTTTTTAGGAGTTCAGCACGGAATTTGTTTCTTCAGTTTCCCAATGATTCTGAATTATCTATTTTCTAATAAATTCTTTACTGCTTAAAAAGGTAGTCTGGATTCTATTGTACGTAAGAATATTCATCAAACAACATATAGTCTATTTTTCTCTATCTGCCTAGGTGGGGGAGCACTGTATCCTCTCAAGTATGTCTTTGGGGATATCTGTGAATGTTTAAGTAATATAATAATTCCTGCAATATTCTTTCTTGTCTCCTAGTCTCTTCTTTGATAACATTTTTTGCTTTTTTAGAGAATTATGATGGACTATTAATCTATGTATAGACTCAACATGGATATATGTATATATATAACAAAAGTATAATTATTACTGTAATAGTTATTTTTGAAATTTCAGAAATGTAAGGCTGATTTAGAGGAGCTGCCTTGACCTCTGTTGAGATTCATCATTGGGAAAATAATATCATACACAGAGCAGTAACAATTCATGGAAGTTAGTCTTTTAAAATTGGTCAGTGGTGAATCCAAACGAGAATATCGTGGATTATTCACTTATCTGAAGTGAATTCTGATAATCTTTTAAGAAATTCTCTAATGATAGAGCATCTAGTATCTACACACCAGGTTCCAGACAATTGATGGTTTTCTAAAATTTAAGGCAGATTTTTAGTAACTTTAACTTCTGTTCACACTGCTCAATTTATTTAATATTTGTTAAACTCTGTGATTTATTCTTTCTTCAGGGTTATGCTCGTAGAGTTTCATGAATTCAATTTGCGCATTTAAGCTTAGCATAGCATTTGTGGAAAGGGCTTAAAAAATATCACCATACTGAGATTTCTACCCTTTCCAGGTTGATATTCAACCTGATATTTGTAGAGGTCTTTTGCCTCCTTGGTTAAATTTACTCCTAAGTATTTTGTTTTTTTTTTCAATTTATTTAATATTTGTTAAATATTTGTTAATATTTTGATATGGTTTCCTCTTTTCCATACACTAACAGAGTACTGACATTTTTGATTATGGCAATCAATATTTGGGAAAAAAAGTCCCCAACATAGAGCCTGATGCCACTGCCTTATTATACTTAAAAACACCATAAAATGTTAAACAGTCTCTTACTTCAGGAGGAAAGAAATCTGTTAGGAGAATTATACTTCCTAAGTAGTTTTTTTTTCCTGGTTTTTCAAACCATCGCAACATGCTTAGACATGCTCTCTACTAACACTATCAGTGAGGATGAGCATACATGAGAAGTGCTCTTACTCTATTTCATAAAAGACTTTTTGACAATGATTGGAACCTTTGATATTTATGTCCCACGGTGATGTTTCACTTACTGCAAATTATTTGGCTATATCCAACTTGGCAAGACAATCTCATTGAACATAAAACAAAACTTCAGGAATTAACGGTGTTAACAAGAACTTAATATATAATATTGCTCATTAAATATTATCTGAATAATTAAGTGTTGAGCTTCATAATTACAAAGGCAAAGTCTTGTTAAATATTTTTTTTGTTTAACCAGGTGAGGCTATGATCCATACACAGAAAAATCAATTTTGTCCATCTCTATAGCAGAAAATCAACTTGATTTATTGTTAACTGTACTTTCTGAGAAACATTCTAATGCTTCACTCCTTGACAGCAGCCTATGGAATATCTGAAATCAGATAAACACCCTCTTTCATCCTAATTATATTCTCCCATACAACCCCTTGATATTTTTATAAGATTTTCATGTCCAAACTTAATTCTTTAAGTAGGTTTGTTTCCTACAAGATATTGGGCTCTGAACATCTATTACATTTGATTCATTTTGCTGAATGTTTTCGGTCATTTTAGTCAAACTTATTACATTAGTTAAAGTGAGGGCTAATTTATTCTTTTTAAAAAGGGGCCTAAACAGTGGCTTAAAAAACCCAAGTCTGTTAATTGCTCACATTATAGTCCGAAAGTAAGTGTTCCAGGATGGTGGCAGCTTTTTCTTTAATCATTCAAAAATTCAAGTTTCTTCCATTTTGTTACTTTGCCCTGAGCATCCTATCCTTGTCTACCTGGCTGACATGTGTTGTGGGCATCTCCATGTTTGTGCTTGTGAGAAGAGAGTGGGGAGAACCTGGAGGAGCACATGACCAATGTCCCAAGGCCCAGACCAAGAGGTGGCAGCACTTATCGTCCCCATGCGTATTCCATGAGCAATGCTTTATCACTGAAAGGAAACATGGGGAATAATAGGCTCCAAATGAGTCGTCGTGTTTCCAGCTATAGGTCTGTGCCTAGGGAGGAAGGAGAACATGATTTAGTGGACAACTAGGACTCTCTGCTGCACTCGCCAAGTTTGCCAGCTCAGTTGACTGAGTCAAGATGGTTCAACTCAATTAAGGGGAAGATAATTCTTTCTAACTATTCATGATTCAGACTTGGATTTGATCATCAGCATTTCCCCCACAAGTGTGGTCTCCTGAGAGATACTTAAAGACACCCTTTCAACCATCTTATTGACTTATTAAGAATCTGAATAATCTTTATTTTACTGACCAAGTTTGGATAATAAAGTTAAGGGACAGAGTTAGGGAATTAGTACTTTTTCTCTTACCTCCCTTCAACTCATATTGGCTCCAGAAATGAGGAGGCTTGAAGTAAAAAAGGATATCTTTCAGAGTAAACACATCAAAAGTCCGGATAGCCTATGTCATAATCAACATTGATCTTTTGGCCCACCTACCACTTTATAAAAGTTATGAAGGATGTGCTTTATGACTCTCTTATTACAGCATTGCAAAATTTTTAATAACAAAGCAACCATAACAATGCTATTAAATATAAATAATTCGCTCAGTCCCTATTTAACTCGCTATGGCCGCCTAACTTCACATAAAAAGATCAGGCTTCAGAGGGGAAACAAGGCATTAACAGGTGTTGCAGGATCACAAAGGTGACTTCCCATTAGCCACATGGTAAATGTTCTGGAAACAGCAGCAGGAATGGTGTTACTCACAAAGCCACTTGCACATCAAGTCGTGATGTTAAATGAAGTTATTATTTTGGTTAAATAAATTCCAAGCCACTATTATAAACATATTAATTAAGGTTGATAGTGTAATGAAGCAGATTTACTTTTAACTTCACACATGCTATAGAAGTGGAACCTGGGACAATTTAGCTCTAAGAAAAGTCTCAGGTTGAAGCTTTGAACATTAAAGGACATTGCAGCTGAAATGGAAATGTATTTTCTGTCTGGACAATGGCAATGTCCAGATTCAGAATTAGCAAACTTCTGCCCAAATAATTTAGCACAATGATTTAGAGAGCAGGGGTTTTGAAATGAGGCTGATTTATTTCTGATTAGAGGCTCTGCTACTTACCTCTGACCTTGAGCACCATTACACAGCATCTTTAAACCTTAGTGTCAACATCTGCAAAATGAAGGTATTAATTGTTGCTTCCTTATACACTTGTTGTGAGAATTAAATTAGAACTCCTAGGTTAAGCAATCTGTATGGTGTCTGGAACAGTAAAAGACTCAATAAATGTTAACACTCATCATTATTATTATCCTCAAAATGTTTATATTGCCTACCCATTCATACTGCTAATTGAGCATTATCTTTGATACAAGAAGAATTGTACTATGTTGTATAAAATTGACAAGGACAATCAACATATTTTCCAAGGGGAAACACTCACATTTTAACCATTGGATTCTGGAATGAAAATGCATGCTGTCTTTGAGAAGGGAGATTAAAACAAAGGACAAAAATGGAGACACATAGGTGAGAATATGTATTTGAGTAACAAACTGATGATTCCACAGACTAGTAGAGGGGATATCCTAGATTTCAGTGAGTAGTTTTTCACTTCTAAATTTGAGCTGAGGAAATGAATTTAAACTGCAACCGAATCTTAAATATGGAGAAGAATTTTTTATACATATCAGCAGGTATAATTGAAAGGGGGAAGAAAGTTTGGATCATTATGTGTTTAACATGTTTGAAGAAACTGTCATTGTGAAACGCCTTCGAGAACTGACCTCCCTGCAAACTTAAATGAATAAATAAAAGTCATTGAGACTGTTAAAATATATATATATTTCGCCCCTGGGTTTGCTATAAAAGGATCTCAGGGGTTATTACCATCTTATCAAATATTCCATTAAGACTAACAGCCCTAAAAGAGAATTGTCATTTGCCAAAATTTCCTCTGAGCTCTAGGAATCCTTTTTGTCAGTGTCATGCCTGGACCAGGATTCAATACAGAGAAGAATGAAGTCAGAACCTGGTTAATATATAATTAGCAATAAAAGTAGTTGGGCATTTGAATAATACATCACATGGTCAGATGAGAAGAATACCAAAAAAATCGAGAGAACATGGACTAACCATAAATCAGGTACAAGTAGTGAGAAGGGAATTGGATGGTAAGTAGAAAAGAGATGCAGAATAGTAACAGTGCCTTCCAATTGTAGCTACTCTTTCCTTACAGTTAGTTACCCCTTGCTAATACTTACAGCATCTGTGAGAGAAGCCTGGAACAAGTATCCAAATCCTCATTTTGGAAATAAAAAGCATTAGACAGGATGGTAAAGTGACTTGCATAAGTGTTTCTCTAATGAGTTGGGAGCTCAGCTAGGATTACTCTCGATCCTGTGCATGCTCTAGTCATTAAGACACACTGCTTCTGGGCAGTCCTGAGGGAAACACAAATACACTCCCCATGTACATTCACCCTCACGTTCTTCCTTACTGTGTAATAGTGAGGTGATAGTAAAGCTTAGAGGTGCCTGTTCACTGCATCTCCATGTACTCTTGAGGTCCTATTGCCACCACAAAATTAGTGTTGCTCTAAATCTTTGCTGGTGTGGTCTGAGAGTCAGCAGCATCCATATTATTGGGTTTCTTAGAAATGTAGAATATTGGACTTCACCCTAGACTTACTGAATCAGAATCAGCATTTTAGCAAGATTCCCAGGTGATTTCTATGTTTTAAATCACTCAGCCAGTCTTCCTTTGGGTGTAATATTTAAAATGCCTCAGTTCATGGTTTCTCATTTTAGTTTATTTTTACTAACATTGTCACCCGGCACAGAAGAATATATATTTTATTTTTTTTCTTTTTCTGACCTGCTGAGGGTGAGTGAATAATCATCATTTAGGCTGTCATAAGTGAGTTTCACAATAGTTTTCCAACCAATGCTTTGAAATGTCTGACTTAATGTTATTTCTCTTTCTGCTCCACTGCAATTCATATCTTCAAGCTTCCTCCAGCAGCAGAGAACTGGAAGAACCAGGTTGAGTGGGAGAACACACCAGAACTGCCTGTACATACTCTGCACCCAGAAATGACAGCAAACTTTCCAAGTCTTGTCCTTTCAACAAGGAAAGCAAACTGCAATTAAGCTTTCCTGACCAGGTAGTAGGTGAGACTCCACCTTAAAACGTGCATGGATGGAATAGATGGGGAAGTGACCTGGCTTGAGCATTTTGCACTTCCTTCAATGAAGACGATGAGCACATGCTACTGTCTCTGAAAAGTCTAGAAAAGATGAGTAGTCTGGAGAGTAGGTCACAGTACTATGAAAATGTTAGTAAGAAAAGGCCATTTTGAAAATTCTAACGATGCAAATATAAGTTAGATAAGTTTTACTTTTAAATGACTCTACTTTCAAGGAGTTTCATATCAAATTCAAAACAAAAACATAAGATTTCATACATGAAAAGCACAGTAGGCATCACAAGAGAAGCACAAATGAGGTGCAAGAGAAGTACAACTATGATGCATGTTTGAATAGACCCTCTACAAATCATTCCATAAGTTCTCCTCTACATCTATCTGTCCAATTCTAGGTCCTCATCCTGGATTCAACAAGTAATGTTCTCTCAGCTTGAGGACAAAAGAGAAACCCTAATTTGTAATTAAGTTTGTTAAAAAAAATTATTGAGCAATTGGTATGAATGGGCTAGTGCTTCCATAAATAGATGGTGCAGGGAAAAAAAAAATCAGTGCTGAAATTAGATAGAAAGTTATATAATAATCTACTGAAAGACATGATAGTGCACGTATTCAATACAATGCCTCACTATTGATGGGGAAAAAAAGTGATCAGCTAGAGAAAGGGATTATTTAGGGAAGTGTTCTTTATGATTGCTATTAAGTTTATTTGAACTCTTACTGTGGTAGGAACAATAACAACCTTTCAAAGATGTTCATATAATAATAACTAGAACCTATGAATGTTACTTTACATGACAAAAAATAATTTGCATATGATTGAGTTAAGGATCTTGAGATAGAGAGACTGTCCTGGATTATCAGGGTGAGGCCACTGTAATCACAAGCATCTTTAAAACAGGAAGAAAGAGGCAGAAGGGGTAGATGCCACATGAAGAGGTCGCCTCTGCTATCACTGGCTGCCAAGATGGAGGAGTGGGCCATAAGTCAGAAGAGGCAAGGAAACAGATTCTGGTCTTAAGCTTCCAGGAAGAAATGCAGTCCTGCCAGCATCTTAATTTTAGACTAGTGTGATTTGCCTCAGACTTCTGACATAACTGTCCAATAATAAATTGTGTTGTTTTAAACTCCTAAATTAATGATAATTTGTTATAGCAGCAATAGAAAACTAATAAACTTTCTTAGTTTATTGTACCAGCAAAGAGCGGGCTCCTTAACACTTCCTAAGACCTAAATCTCTAGGTTTCCATAAAAAAAGTGATTGCAAATTTGTTGATACATATTTCTTCTGTTTTTACTAAGTGGTATCAAGACTTGTTTTTAAAACACACAAAAATGACATTTACTTAACAGAATTTATAAATTTACATCTGTTGATCTATGACTAGAATCCATACAAGCCATCGAAACAATGTTGTCATAGTTGAATAAAAATGATGATGGTAGAAAATTTTTGAGTAAAAAAATGACATAAATTACTCTACTACTGTAAAATGACTTTCTAGTCATATGGGACTCCCATGTGGTTATATGGCTCTTTGAAATTATACCTTGCTCTGGTAGCCCATGGTCAACTAGTTCACACCATGGCAGATACAACCTTGTTTGGATTGATTTGAGTTAAATGTAAAATTGTCTTAGAGAGTGATGAGTCCTGTGGTTCCCATGAGAGATCTGTAGAACTCAGAGGTTGGGATGGGTGGAGGATGACATGCAGAAGTCTCTGTAGTACTCCAGAGAGGACTTCAGGCAGGAACCAGCTGGGGGCTGGAGGAAATCTCTCAAGGAGACACCAGATTGAAGCAATTCTTCAAATTTCTTGAGCTAAATCTAGGCTGGTCTATACTCAGAGAAAGAGTGACTGAATCCAAGACACAGAATTTTATGACAAATCTATTTCACTTTGCTCATTACATACCAAGCACTGTGCTACCTTCAAACTACCAGTGCCTGCGAGTAAATCTACAGACAGAGAATCATCAAATTATTTGCCACAACACAAATACTCCAAATGTATTTCAGGCAATTTTTTGATATGAAAGTAAATTGCCTTTGAGCTAAACCCTAGCAATATCTGATCCTAGCACATTTTGTGTGAAGTTTCTAGAAAGCTCAAGAGTTGTGCTCTGACAAAGCTGAACTGTTTGATTAGGGATTCCATCGATGATTTCAAATACCATTTTTCTTAATAAAAAAAAACTGCAAGGAAAAGACATATTAGAGCTGAGAGGTGAAATTCCATGTGAGAGGGAAATTTATTAAATGTCTTAAATGGCAACAAAATAGTCTTCAATTTTTATTTAAACAACCTTTAGTTTTATAGCATATTTACCAGCAACTAGTATATTTACAGCAGATTTTTTGACTGACGGTAAAAGAAAAACATTTCTCCAGTGATGAATTAAAAAAATGCTTACTTTCTTTATACTAGAAATACTTAATAACAAAAATGATTCAAATTAGAGAATGTCTGTTTTATCGAGAATGCCTGTAGTTCTCCATAGAGAAAACAACATGTCCCTGAACAACATTCTTGGAAGTCAAAATTCAGAATGTATTGATTCATTTCATAGTAGTAAGGTAATTTCTGTCATCTTTTTTTATTTATGAAATTCCATTACTGGAGTCAACAGCAATTTATAAACTGGGGTAAAAAGGGCTTGTAGAGACTGGCCTTGACCAAGGAGAGGACAGAAAAAGTTTTCATTGAAAAGGCAGAGCACGTTCTTCATTAAATATCATTAAATACAACTTTGCTAATTTTTACATTCAATTTTTCCCTTTTCTTAGAATCATTTTTAGTAAGTAATTGGTTGGTACAGATGGAAAAAAATGTTCAAAATATATATAAATATAGACAATTTTATCAAGAATAGTTTTTGAAATATTAACACAACTTCAAAGATGTGTTTGGAATCAAATGACACTGTTCTCTTTGGAGAGGTGACGTGTGTGTGTGTGTGTGTGTGTGTGTGTGTGTGTGTGTGTGCCCGCGCGCGCAAAATAGCAATACTGTAAGTCTTATACCCCTATTGCCCTCTAAAGATTTCTTAATTGCTCTGATTTGCTGTGTAGTTCTGCCTCATTTATGTCTTAGTTTATTCTGCCTCCTCTTCAGTATTAATAATGAATATTTACTGAATGAGTACTATATACATTGCATGATTCTTGTACTAGTATGATCAAAGGGCCCACTTCTAGATAATGAATTTAATAACAGGGAAAATGCTATGCCAGTTCCATGGCCCATTCAGTTCTGCAACTTATTTTTTAAAAAGCACCAAAATGCATGTGAGAGCAGGTCTCCTAAGCCCCATGATTTCAAAGTAGATCAAAACTACAAACAACGTTATAGCTCTGAAAGATGGAAATTTTTTAATCTAGGTAGTGTGGCATTTGAGAACATTGACTTTGAAATCAGTCAGAACTGGAATTCAATTCTAAGTCCACCATGAACTAATAACAAAGTGACCTCAGGCCAGACCATACATTTCTCGTGTGTAAAATGGGTTTATTAATACTTCTATCATCTGCTTACCAGTGGAACTCAATAAGAGAACACAAGTTGATTGCCCATCACAGTGCTTGAAACTTGGTAGATATGTAATAAATATTAGTTTTCTTCCTCCTCTCCATGCCTTTCTCTTAGGAAGTATTGTCATTGACTAAATATTTCTATAAACTTTCTTCTTCCTAAGTAAAATAGGACTAATTTTTGCTTGTATTAAAAAACATATAAATATTAACAATAATTTCTAATTTTAGTATGAGACTTTATAGAAAATACATGAACAATTTTTTTGTGATTTTGATTTATCCTATCTTTCAATGTTGTATTTCTAAACTAAAGAATAATAACTATTTTAGACAACATATGCTCTTCATTTAAGCTCAGATGAATTTTCTTTATTTTCCTTGATCATTTTTATTGGATTTTTCAAACAATTCTCTTCGGCTTGTAATTTTCTTTGCTATATCGTATATATCTTGAAGGGTAGAGACATGAACTACATGAGAAATTTAAGGTATAACCTCCACATTTAATAGAAGTTAAGGAAAGTCATATTTTTCTTGAAAATGCCTACTACTCTGTTAACCTGCTTTACCAGTGGGAAATTGAATTTATGTCTTCCATGTAGTTTCCAGCCTTTGCTTCAATGCCTATTGTTGAGATTTACCACCATAACAATAGATCTGAACTCTGCTCTTTCTTCTTGTACTCTAATTGTCTACTACTTAGTCAAATTCATACTTATGAGTTTCTGTTTTTTTCCCTTTTCACTTTGTACTGTGGAATCTCTGATCTACTGGAAACAAATACCTTTATCTTCAACCTTTGCCTGAAACATTTCTTCTATATGTGCATTAGGTTTTGCATTAATGACATTTACCATCAGGGTTGTTTTCTCATCAGAATTCATTAAGGAGGATTAGTAAGCTGATGAGAGCACATTGAAAACAAATGGTAGTGGTGCAGCAGAAATAGAAGAATCTGCTGGTAGTGGTCTTTGTAATAGTGATATGGGATGATGTGAATAGTAAAGAGGAGCATGAGAAATGGGTAAAGGACTGAACTGGGAATAAAATACCCGTAGTTCAATTATCGAGGGGGAAGACAATCCAAAGCTAGGACTAAAATTTTAATGAAAGAAGAAAAATGGGAGTTTTATTACTAAATGTAAAGTACATTAAAAAAAATTAAAAAACTAAGTTAATCCTCACAACTCTCTGAGCTATGCTATTCCCACTTTGTAGATGAAGAAAATGGAAAGCAGAAAAACTAAGCAACACATTCAACATAACACAAACAGCAAGTGGCCAAACTTCAGTGTGAACTAAGAGTGTTAGGCATTGAAGAAAGAATCAGCAGTCTCTAGCAAATCCCATGGAACATGCACTTGCTATCTCCACTGGCTTTAATTGTGATACTTGGCTAATGGCGATCCTCAGTGCTAGCATACCTTCAAGTTATTGTGCTCTTTCAGAGACTAGCTTTTTAAACTGACCTGTGAGGCTCCTCCAAGACGATCTATTTAATAAAACTCTCTTCAGTAGTATCTATTCCTTTTACCACAAACTCACATGGTCAGGGGGACTTGGTGGTCAGTATGTCTTACTCCTTGCTTTTTACCACCAAAACCAACCATTGGCCTGACTAATACTAATATCAGCTCTTCTGAAATTAACCACATTCACTTGTACTAACACAGTGCCATGAAAACTAGCTGCTTAGATTTCCTGCTGTGGAAAGTAGAGTTGACTGACAACCCTAGCTGCTGTAACCTGAATCTGCCTCCATATTTATACCAAGGTCATACTTACCCACTGTCAGTCAAAGGCTGAGCATGGTGATATATTAATGCAGGTCCAATCCTGCTACATGCATGGCTCCCCAGATGGGTGACTTTGGACTAAGTGCTAACCCATCAGTCTGGCCAAAACTTTCTTAGAACAGCGAAATATTCTGAAACTTTTTCTATCCAATTTTCTTCCTTTTTCCTCTTTTATCACAGGTGTAAGACCTGTGATTTGAAGGCTTTTCCTGCCTTTTTTGGCTCCCTCCCTTGGATAAATATGTTTTTTTTTTTTTTTTAAATTTTATTTTGTCGATATACATTGTAGCTGATTAATGCTCCCCATCACCAAAACCTCCCTCCCTTCTCCCTCCTCCCCTCCCCCCCAACAATGTCCTTTCTGTTTGCTTGTTGTATCAACTTCAAATAATTGTGGTTGTTATATCTTCTTCCCTCCCCCCCCCCGATTTGTGTGTGTGTGTGTGTATGTGTGTGTGTGAATTTATATATTAATGTTTAGCTCCCTCCAATAAGTGAGAACATGTGGTATTTCTCTTTCTGTGCCTGACTTGTTTCACTTAATATAATTCTCTCAAGGTCCATCCATGTTGTTGCAAATGGCAGTATTTCATTCGTTTTTATAGCTGAGTAGTATTCCATTGTGTAGATGTACCACATTTTCCGTATCCACTCATCTGATGATGGACATTTGGGCTGGTTCCAACTCTTGGCTATTGTAAAGAGTGCTGCGATGAACATTGGGGAACAGGTATACCTTCGACTTGATGATTTCCATTCCTCTGGGTATATTCCCAACAGTGGGATGGCTGGGTCGTATGGTAGATCTATTTGCAATTGTTTAAGGAACCTCCATACCATTTTCCATAGAGGCTGCACCATTTTGCAGTCCCACCAACAATGTATGAGAGTTCCTTTTTCTCCGCAGCCTCGCCAGCATTTATCGTTCATAGTCTTTTGGATTTTAGCCATCCTAACTGGGGTTAGATGGTATCTCAATGTGGTTTTGATTTGCATTTCCCAGATGCTGAGTGATGTTGAGCATTTTTTCATATGTCTGTTGGCCATTTGGATATCTTCCTTAGAGAAATGCCTACTTAGCTCTTTTGCCCATTTTTTAATTGGGTTGCTTGTTTTCTTCTTGTAAAGTTGTTTGAGTTCCTTATATATTCTGGATATTAATCCTTTGTCAGATGTATATTTTGCAAATATTTTCTCCCACTCTGTTGGTTGTCTTTTAACTCTTTTAATTGTTTCTTTTGCTGTGCAGAAGCTTTTTAGTTTGATATAATCCCATTTGTTTATTTTTCCTTTGGTTGCCCGTGCTGTTGGGGTCGTATTCATGAAGTCTGTGCCCAGTCCTATTTCCTGAAGTGTTTCCCCTATGTTTTCTTTAAGAAGTTTTATTGTCTCAGGGTGTATATTTAAATCCTTAATCCATTTTGAGTTGATTTTAGTATACGGTGAGAGGTATGGATCTAGTTTCATTCTCCTGCATATCGATATCCAGTTATCCCAACACGACTTGCTGAAGAGGCAGTCCCTTCCCCAGTGAATAGGCTTGGTGCCTTTGTCAAAGATCAGATGGCAGTAAGTGTGTGGGTTGATTTCTGGATTCTCTATTCTATTCCATTGGTCAGTGTGTCTGTTTTTATGCCAGTACCATACTGTTTTGGTTATTATAGCTTTGTAGTATAGCTTAAAGTCAGGTAGTGTTATGCCTCCAGCTTTATTTTTTTTGCTGAGCATTGCTTTGGCTATTCGTGGTCTTTTATTGTTCCATATAAATGTCTGAATAGTTTTTTCCATTTCTGAGAAAAATGTCTTTGGAATTTTGATGGGGATTGCATTGAATTTGTATATCACTTTGGGTAGTATGGACATTTTCACTATGTTGATTCTTCCAATCCAAGAGCATGGAATATCTTTCCATCTTCTTGTATCCTCTCTAATTTCTCTCAGCAGTGGTTTGTAGTTCTCATTATAGAGATTTTTCACCTCCTTGGTTAACTCAATTCCTAAGTATTTTATTTTTTTGGTGGCTATTGTAAATGGGCAGGCTTTCTTGATTTCTCCTTCTGCATGTTCACTATTGGAGAAAAGAAATGCTACTGATTTTTGTGTGTTGATTTTGTATCCTGCTACTGTGCTGAAATCATTTATCAATTCCAACAGTTTTTTTGTAGAGGTTTTAGGCTGTTCGATATATAGGATCATGTCATCTGCAAACAGGGACAGTTTGACTTCATCTTTTCCAATCTGGATGCCCTTTATTTCCTTCTCTTCTCTGATTGCTCTGGCTAGTACTTCCAACACTATGTTGAATAGGAGTGGTGAGAGTGGGCATCCTTGTCTAGTGCCTGTTCTTAAAGGAAAAGCTTTCAGCTTTTCCCCATTCAGGATGATATTGGCAGTGGGTTTGGCATATATGGCTTTAATTATGTTGAGATACTTTCCCTCTATACCTAACTTATAGAGGGTCTTTGTCATGAATGAGTGCTGAACTTTATCAAATGCTTTTTCAGCATCTATAGAGATGATCATATGGTCCTTGTGTTTGAGTTTATTAATATGGTGTATCACATTTATTGATTTGCGTATGTTGAACCAACCTTGCATCCCTGGGATGAATCCCACTTGATCGTGATGAATAATTTTTCGTATGTGTTGCTGTATTCTGTTTGCTAGTATTTTAGTGAGGATTTTTGCATCTATATTCATCAAGGATATCGGCCTGTAGTTTTCTTTTTTGGTTATATCTTTACCTGGTTTTGGTATCAGGATGATGTTTGCTTCATAGAATGAGTTTGGGAGATTTGCGTCCGTTTCAATCTTTTGGAATAGTTTGTAAAGAATCGGTGTCAATTCCTCTTTGAATGTTTGGTAAAATTCTGCTGTGAATCCATCTGGTCCTGGGCTTTTCTTTGTTGGGAGCCTTCTGATAACAGCTTCAATCTCCTTTATTGTTATTGGTCTGTTCAAATTTTCTACGTCTTCACGGTTCAGTTTTGGGAGCTTGTGTGTGTCCAGAAATTTATCCATTTCCTCCAGATTTTCAAATTTGTTGGCGTATAGTTGTTTATAGTAGTCTCGAATGATTCCTTGTATTTCAGATGAATCAGTTGTAATCTCGCCTTTTTCATTTCTAATTTTTGTTATTTGAGTCTTCTCTCTTCTTTTTTTTGTTAGCCATGCTAATGGTTTGTCAATTTTATTTATCTTTTCAAAAAACCAACTTTTTGATTCATTGATCTTTTGAATTGTTTTTTGGTTTTCAATTTCATTCAGTTCTGCTCTGATCTTAATGATTTCTTTCCGTCTGCTAACTTTAGGATTGGATTGTTCTTGTTTTTCTAGTTCTTTAAGGTGAAGTGTTAGGTTGTTCACTTGCCATCTTTCCATTCTTCTGAAGTGAGCATTTAATGCAATAAATTTTCCCCTCAATACTGCTTTTGCAGTATCCCACAGGTTTTGGTATGATGTATCATTGTTTTCATTAGTTTCAATAAACTTTTTGATTTCCTGCTTGATTTCTTCTTGGACCCATATGTCATTAAGTAGAATGCTGTTTAATTTCCATGTGTTTGTATAGTTTCCAGAGTTTTGTTTGTTATTAATTTCTAGTTTTAATCCATTGTGGTCTGAGAAGATACATGGGATAATTCCAATTTTTTTGAATTTATTGAGACTTGATTTGTGACCTAATATGTGATCTATCCTGGAGAATGATCCATGTGCTGATGAGAAGAATGAATATTCTGAGGTTGTTGGGTGGAATGTTCTGTAGATATCTGCCAATTCCAATTGGTCTAGAGTCTTGTTTAGATCTTGTGTTTCTCTACTGATTCTTTGCCTAGATGATCTGTCTAATATTGACAGTGGAGTGTTCAGGTCCCCTGCTATTATGGTATTAGTGTCTATTTCCTTCTTTAGGTCTAATAGAGTTTGTTTTATAAATCTGGCTGCTCCAACATTGGGTGCGTACATATTTATGATTGTTATGTCTTCTTGATGGATCAGTCCTTTTATCATTAAGTAGTGTCCCTCATTGTCTCTTTTTATGGTTTTTAGTTTAAAGTCTATTTTGTCAGATATAAGAATAGCCACTCCAGCTCGTTTTTCTTTTCTGTTTGCATGGTAAATCTTTTTCCATCCTTTCACTCTTAGTCTGTGTGAATCTTTATGGGTGAGGTGGGTCTCTTGTAGGCAGCAGATAGTTGGGTCCTGCTTTTTGATCCAGTCAGCCAGTCTGTGTCTTTTAATTGGGGAATTTAAGCCTTTAACATTAAGAGTTGTTATTGAAAGGTGTTGATTTATTCCTAGCATTTTATTGGTTGTTTGGTTGTCTTAGGTGTCTTTTGTTCCTTGCTTTCTGATTTACTGTTTGGTTTCTTTGTTTGTTGGTTCCTTAGGTTGTAGATAGTGTTTTTGTTAGCTTGTTTTCTCTTCATGAATGCCATTTTTATTGTACTAGCGGGTTTAGATTTTTCTTAGGTTTTTATGGCAGTGGTAGTTATTTTTCAGGAACCAAACCCAGTACTCCCTTGAGGATTTCTTGTAAGGGTGGTCTTGTGGTAGTGAACTCCCGCAGTTTTTGTTTGTCTGAGAAATATACTATTTGCCCCTCATTTCGGAAGGATAGCCTTGCAGGGTAGAGTATTCTTGGCTGGCAATCTTTGTCTTTTAGTATTTTGAAAATATCATCCCATTCCTTTCTAGCTTTTAGGGTTTGTGATGAGAAGTCTGATGTTAACCTGATTGGGGCTCCCTTATAGGTGATTTGACGCTTCTCTCTTGCAGCTTTTAAGATTCTCTCTTTGTCTGTGAGTTTTGCCAATTTGACTATGACATGTCTTGGAGAAGGCCTTTTTGGGTTGAATACGTTTGGAGATCGTTGAGCTTCCTGGATCTGAAGATCTGTGATTTTTCCTATACCTGGGAAGTTTTCTGCCACTATTTGGTTGAATATGTTTTCAATGGAATCTCCATTTTCCTCCCCTTCTGGAATACCCATGACTCGGATATTTGAGCGCTTGAGGTTGTCTGATATCTCTCTCAGATTTTCTTCCATGTCCTTGATTCTTTTTTCTTTCTTTTTGTCTGCTTGTGTTATTTCAAACAGCCCATCTTCAAGTTCAGAGGTTCTCTCTTCAACTTCGACAAGCCTGCTGGTTAAACTCTCCGTTGTGTTTTTTATTTCGCTGAATAACTTCTTCAGTTCAGCAAGTTCTGCTACATTTTTTTTCAGGACATTGATTTCCTTGTATATTTCCTCTTTCAGATCCTGTATACTTTTCCTCATTTCATCATGATGTCTAGCTGAGTTTTCTTGTATCTCATTCAGTTTCCTTAGAATTATCACTCGAAATTCCTTGTCAGTCATTTCAAGGGCTTCTTGTTCTATAGGATCTAGAGTATGAGATTTATTAACTTTTGGTGGTGTACTTTCTTGATTTTTTGTATTTCTGGTGTCTTTTTTTTGGTGTTTATTCATTGTGGCAGGGGGTTTCACAGTCCACTGGTTTGAGACTAATGACTAACTAGGATGTTGCTGTGGTTGCCAATTTGGTATGGCTCCCGCCGTGACTGCTCAGTTGGCCTCTAGTGTCTTGTGTGTGTGGTTGCCTCGGGTCTTGGGCTTCTCCGGGGATCCACCTTTCTGGTCAGCTTGGACTCTGCTGGGCTGGTGGATCACGTACCACAGGGTGTGTGATCTCTGTTGAGCTTTCACTTCCTGTACAGGACTTCTCCCCCGTTCCGTGTGCTCTGGCCCAGGCTGTTAGATCGTGCAGTGGCGACCCCACCGGGTGTGTGGTTTCTGTCGAGTCTCCGCCTCCCTGGCCGCACGTCTCCCCCCTCTGTGCACACTGTGCTGGGCTGGGGTGTGTCTTCTGCACCCCTCGTCTATCAGCTGGGCCTTCAAGACCCTGCTCAGCACCGCCTCGCCCAGGAAGTCTACCAGGTTTCTGCTAGGCACAGACGACCGGTCTCTCTGGGTGCCTTTGTAGCACTGTGTAGATCTTTCTCGGGTCTTGTTCACCTTTGTATCCCCCCGGTATAAACCGAGTCTAGTGCCCGCCTGCAGCCTGCTCTCCGGCAGGTTCAAGCGGACCTGGGAACTCTCCTACCACACTATTCCCAACCAGAAATTCGTTAGGCTTTTTTCCAAACTGGTGGTCGCAGAGATGTTATCTGCCTCCCAGTAACAGGAAGTTTACCGGGGCCGGAGTCCAGGGTGTGGTGGAGTGACAGTCGGCCCGCCCGTACTTTCTAGCCCTCCCAACACTGGTCGGGATGCCCCACACCCCCAGCCCCGCCAGAGAACCGCGGAGGGAGTGGGAGAGGAGGCCGGCCCGCAGGGTCCGGAAAGCCCGGCGCCAGGCCAAGCAAATGGGCTCAGTGATGGCCGAGCAGGGCGGAGCTGCCCGCACCTGGGAAAATGGAGGCAGCACCGGGGCAGTGAGTGGCCTGGTGGTGCAGGTGGTTGCCGCGTGGGCATCCACTCCCCTAACAGAGCTGTGCCAGGGATCACTCACAGTGCTGTGCCAGGTCGGGCGCTCGCTCTCTCTCTGGTTTGTTGCCTTCCGTGTTCTCGGCGCTGCCGCCTCGGGCTGTTCAGTCGCGGCGCCGCTCGGGCGCTCCCAGGAATCTTCTTTAATGCCGGCCTGAAACCTCGAATCCTGAATAGGGCAGCTGGCTGCCTTCAGTGCGGCCCCAGCCTCCGGGATCCTGGCTGCATCCACAGCAGCCCTGGCGCCGTGTTCCCTGTTTCAAGACTCGCTTTTGCAGCTAAGAATCAGTTCTTTTCCTGCTCCACACTTCAAAGCTGTTGCCTGTAAATGAGGCAGCCTCACCTGCCGGGGGCAAAGTGGCGTTGAGCCCCCACGACCGGCCAGCAGCAGCAGTCCTCCCTTAAGAGATGGCCAGAGGAAGGTCCACAAGTTTCCTGGCTGCCTGAGGCCCAGTGGCCGCCTTTTCCACCTCAGCTACTCCGGGCCAGCCGCCGCAGCCGCCGCCATCTTGAAACTCTGGATAAATATGTTTAAAAGATGTTTTCCCATTATATCTCCTTCACATCTAAAGACCCAAACTCATGCAACTACCCAAATTTCTTCTTGTCCCTCACAGTATGCCACATTTCTGATGGCTCTTACAATAGACTCATGCATAATTTTTACATTTTCACTGACATTCTATTGCTTTCTGTCACCTTCACTTCAAATTTTCTCAAATCTTCTATCATAAAATAGTCTCTCCACCCTGATACATGTATGGGAGTATTCTCCCTCTACTTCTAATCATCACTGAACTTCTTGAAATAATAGCTTAAACTTCTATTTACATTCCTATTAACAATCACTGTTATCTGGCTTCTATGCTAACTGCTTTTTTGAACTAATATTTTCCCCAAATCCAATAGGTATTTTCTCCATTCCTATGTTCTTCAAGTTTTATGAAGCATGTGATATGATGGATCCCTCTCAGCTGTAATTCCTTTGGTTCCTTGGCTTTTGTAGAGTTCTAGTTTACTGGTTTTTCTACCAAATCTGACTAAACTTTCTATGAGTTCATTTCTTTCCTTGGAACTCAAAATGTAAATATCCCCAAGACACTAATTATCAAGGAAGGTATGAGAAAAAAAGAGGTCAATCTTATATATACACATGGCTTTAATTATCACCCATCATAGACGACTCCCAAATCACAATCTCTGGCTTTCATTTCTCCCTGGATTGCTGATCAATAATATTTCAATTTTCCTGTTGAATATCTGGGGTTCCTTAAGCCCCTCAAACTCATTTTATCTTATTTTATTTATTTATTTATTTATTTGTCTTTTTCATGACCGGCACTCAGCCAGTGAGTGCACCAGCCATTCCTATATAGGATCCGAACCCGCGGCGGGAGCGTCGCTGCGCTCCTAGCGCCGCACTCTCCCGAGTGCGCCACGGGGTTGACCCTCAAACTCATTTTATATCAAACCAAACTTTCTTCTTTCCTAAACTCATTCCTACTCCTGAATTCACTATTTTTTTTTCTTTTTAATGGCGCCATCTTCTCACTCAAATTCCCATTTGAACCTTTACTTAATTTGTGACTGTTCTCCTGACGTCTGCCATCCATCACAACTCCCTTCCTTCACCTAATCCAGTTAGATTCCAAGAGCCATTGTCCCATAATAACTTAAAACTATCTAGGCTTCTTTCCATTTCCACTGCTGCTTCCTAAGCTCAGTTCTTCATTATCACTCAATTAAACATTGTAACAGCTTTTTGTGGCTTTACTTTATTTTCTCCCATATGCAAACTTATTTACCCCCTAATAACTGTAAAATTGTACTGAAAAACTGTTCTGATCATGATGTTTTCTTGCTTGACTGCTTTCATAGCCAGTAGAAGTTAATCCAGTAACCTCAACATACTGAGGTGTTGTCATCTATTTTGACATGTGTCAAATGTAATTTGCCACTATTAATAATTAAAATACTGATGTTTGAAAATAACTTACATTAGAAAGTTAGAACAGATTCATGACTATTCCTTTTGGAAAAATTGTTCTTATTCACTTACATGATGACATGATTTCTTGAGGAGTAACAGTTATTTGCATGTAATTTTTGCCATGACAGCATCCTGCATGCTGAAATGCTATCTATCACGTGGTGTTGAGGAAGAAAAAGGTTGAGAACTCTTAGTCTTCCGGATTAAGCCCAAATTCCCTAACTTGATATTTCATAGTTCTTCACAATTTAGCCCCAATCTTTTTCTCTTCTTTCTCTTATATATGTATTCCTTTTGTTAACAAGGATACAGCAATAACCACACACACACTCACCAAAAAAAAAAAAAAAAAACATAAACAGAAATTTCTTATTCCTCACAAATATCATTAATGCCTGCTCTTTCAGCTCTACCTCAGTCCATGTTGTTCTCTGTGCCTAGAAAGGCCTGGTGCTTTATTATGCAAACGAGAGGCCTAAAGTTCAGGCATAAATGTCATCACATTTACGAAAATTTGAATCCTCTTCCAGGAAGCTGGGAGAAAATGTTTTGCACTCTGAAATCTAATAAAATTTTACCTAATCCTCTGGTGGAGTAGGTAATATCTTTTGCTTAATCTTCTAGTGTTAAAAGTAATATTTTAATCAACTACTAGAAAATAAGCACCTTGAAAGAAGAAACTGTTTATATCCCTCACATTGCTTGGCACATGACTGATGTTCAAAGAAATATTTATTAAGTAAACAGACTTTGTTAATCCTTTGTGAAGTTTATTCACTAGTTTGATAAGACCCTAGCAAACCTAGCGATTTCTTTATATAACACCCCATCTGACTCAATTTACTCAAGTGTTAAGTCAAACTACTCTTAGCACTTTTTTTCCTGTAAGTACCAGTGTTACCATTTCTCTATTCGAGGAGAAGAAAATTTATCTCTAAATTTACTTTTATATTTCTCAGCTAATTTCATCTTTCCCTCAATCCTCTGGAATTGGGATATACTTTTTCAAAATCCAAATGAAACCTTAATTACAGCATATCCAATATTCTTGTACTTAGAAATTACCTCAAGAAAACTAGTTGATTTTTTTCTTAAACTATATTTACCCTTCATAGAATATGATTGCAGAATCTAGAGCCAAGACTTCTGATTTCCAGCTCAAAATTAATCTTGTTTTTCTAGTGTACCCACAGCCTGTATAGGACGTAAGGTCAGTTCAACATGGGTGGGGCTGAACTGATGCAGAGTTGGAAAGGTGCTTATAAAAAGAAAAACAATTTCAAAATTGAATCATAATCATGTAAAATCTGCGATTGCAGAGAGAAGAAGGGAAAAAGAGAGGATGCCTAATTTATTCCTGTTCCCAGGGACAGGAATATACCTAACCTTTTCTCAAACAAAAAATACTTCCCTTGGTCCTCTGAGAACCAAGCATCTCTAGCTATGCCATGGTTTCACGTTTTTCCAAACATTTTATTTTTCTGTGCTGATTAGAAACAGGAAAAATTTTTCAACAAGCTATTTTTGACAGAAGAGGTATGCTGAACTCAGAATTGCCTAAGTTATAATCTTGAGTTTGCCATAGAATTTTTGATAATTTCATATACTTAGCTTTTTAGAATCTACGGTTATAAGCATTTTTCCCCACACCAAAGGAACTTGATTTTCTAAGACTGAAGTTGGGAATTTTGAAGAAAAGAGGGAGATACAAAAGTGTTCCCCTTTATAAAAAGAGGGAAAGAAGTCAGAGGCAGATGCAAAATGGATATATCAAGCAAGGGTTTGGTGTGCACCATTGCTTTCTCCTGCTCCTTGAAGACTACAAGTTTGGAGAAGAGAAGGTATTTGCTGAGAGAGAGGAAATGCTTAAGTTAACTAAAAGCAACTTTTGATTACTTCTCCAAAAGGGAGATGGGCAACTAAAACCTTCCAAATTTCTCTTCAACTTCAGCAAGATGTGTTTGTTTGATAGAAAACATTTGGTATTTAGGATACCATGGGGACTACATTCCTAAAACTGCTGATCTGCAATGGATGTAAAAGAATTTGTCACAAACATTATGGTTTTCTGCATTGGTGTGCTTTCATAAATCTTTTCTTATTGCAGACTTCATGGACAAATGCCATAGAAAAGACTGAAGGACTTTTTCAGTCTCACAATGAAGTTTGTTTCTCAGAGGCAGAGACAATCAGCAGAACTTTCAAGGAGAGAGTTCAGTCTCTGTGCCAAATCTCCCTAGATCATAAAAATAATATGAAAGAAAGAACTGTGCCGTTAAATACCGTGCACACATACACACGCTCTTTCTCTGTCTCTGTCTTTTGCTCTTTCACACACACACACACACACACACACACACACACACACACACACACACACACTTATACTGCCCTGTCCTTTGTCAATCAGATCAATATTTCAGACACAAATGAGGTGAGCTCAGGGGAAGAGAGGTTCATACTGAGGTGTGAAAACATTCCAGGAAGAAAAAGACAGATACATTTAACAGTACAAATACACCCAGTAAATCACAGTGAGCTTAGTGGGGTGACTATTCTTCCTTCTGGCAGCTTTGTAATTACTCTCCCAACATGACAACAACTTTCTTTGGAAAGATACCCTTTATATGCAAGACAATTATAGCACTGGGTATCACTGTTGGCCAAAGCCCAAACTATGTATGTCACAATCCATTAGTTAGGAGATGTATCTGAGCAGCTGAAGCTTATTAAACCCAAGTGCCACTTTTCCCAATCACTTTTCTCAAGGTTTCTCAAGGGCAGTCATTGACTATTTCCAATAGTCCATCAATTCAGTCTGCAAATAATTCTCTCCAGTTCCAGACTTTATGAATTATTAACCTGATCTATGGCATCTAGTAATTCTCATTTCAACTCTCCAAAAACAATCTTCTAATTATTTGTTATAGCTCACAATTAGAGATCTTCAGAAGACACTATAACCAGTAAAGAACATTGTTTCACTTTACCCAGTGAGAATCCGATTTGTCTGGATTTGTGTTTGAGCATTTTAGAATATATTTTAGGAAGTTAAAGATAGATAGAATATTGATACTAAAAGTACAAAAGACATTCTTGCTTTTCTATGTGCCCGAGAGCTCCTTTCTCTAAAATATCTGTCGTGTTTACACCTGCCCATTTCATATTTACATATGTAATGACTCATCCTCTAAGTAGTTACATCCTCCAAGTAGTTCACTTATAAAAGCATCATTTTCCCAATTAGTTTGTAAGGGAAGAGGCTATGTCTTGAATGCTGTCTTTTTGCCAGCATTGGTGTATTGAAGTGAGCTTGTACAAGCTTGTGAGAGCCAGTTTTTGAAATTTTCAGGAAATTCTGACAGCCATTATGAAAAATTAAAATATGTACAATTAAAATTAAATAAATTATATTAAAAGAAAAGGTAATAAATACTCAAAACTCATTACCCTTTACTGTTTTTTACTATTATCTGTGGTCTTGAAGTTATTTACATCTATTACATTTTTATGTTGCAAATACCATACAATGGTGTGCTGCTGTGCATCTTTTCACAACCTCGTGTTCCGTGACTTCACATTCAATGTCTTCATGTTAATAGATTGAAATTAATAATGGTGGGAATAGTTATACCACAGAAATCAGCAAATATTAGAAATCAGCGTTCTCTCCTTTCCCCCAGAGAGCTGGTAGTCAAACACTTACCAGTACACCACTGATCACTGTTAAAATCACCTAAGCCATTTAAGCTTCAGAATTGTCTTCCAGAAAGTAAAAAAGGAAACCACAATAATAGACAAATCAATCTTTGTCTCACTAATCCATTCTTACAAAGCTCTTCCTTGTTATAGCCATATCCTATACTGAATAACTTTCCTAAGGTTATCCCAGATCACAGGTGATTGCACCAAGTTTGGGCCCCAATTATTATAGATGGAATTTGGCTTGTTTGACTCCTTTCTCCACAGGATGGAAACCAGAAAAGTAAGTGACTGAGACAAAAGCTAAACCATGAGTTGGCCACGAGGTCAATTCAGAGACAAGGTTACTGTGGTCTGAAAGTATCTACAATGGTCTTAGGGAAGAATTCTTCTGGCCTGTACACACCATGATAAGTTACAAGAGGATACAAAGATTTCTTTAACTTTGCTTTCTGAATTCTTTGCACCTTATTTTGTGCAAAGGATGAGGCTATAAGCCAAGGTGCAATGAAAAGAAATCTGACTAAATCATGAGCTTCCTCTGTGAGAGCTTCAAATAAGTTCACATCTTAATAACTATTGCTAACATTTATTGAATACTTGCTGTATGCTGAGAACTACATTAAGTACTATACATATTATTTCATTTGACTGTAACAACCTTATAAAGAAGGAGTAATCATTATCCCACTTGGCAGATGAAAAAATGGAAACTTAGGGAACTTAAGTAACTTGCTTGTTCCCATAGCTAGCTAGTGGTAAAACTAAGTAAATCTGATTCTAGAACCTCTACTCTTAATTAGGGCATAAAACTGAAACCCACTTCAGTGAAATATTTAGGCCCCAAATAGCAACTAATGGTCACAGGCTTAGAAACTTCATCAGCATTAGTGAGAACAAGGAAAATGCTGTCTTAGTGGTATCTTTAGTTTTCTGATACCCAAGTGGCCACCACATTTCCAATGATTGGGAAACTGACAAAAGACTCAGAAAGATTTCAAAAAAATCACATGAATGTTCATTCAGTAGACCTGAAGATTCGTTATTAGAAAGATGGCATCCAGGACAAAGAGAGTTTCCCAGTCTTCTTTGGCTGATCATCATACGTTTGATTCTAAGTAGCAAATGAAACATTGATCAACTGAGTTAACAGGGGTGGGGTGGGGATGGGGATTTAGGAAAGTGAAGCGAATGGAGCCCTTGATAAATGAAAAACAAAAATGAGCATATTTAGCCTGGAGAAGGAGAGAGTTAGGAAATACATCAGAAGTGTGTATAAAAACATCATTAACTGTCATATAAAAGAGATATTAGACTATTGACTAAGGAACAGAATTCAAATTGGAAAATTTAGAGAAAGGAATAATTCATTTTAAAGAAAGTTATAATGATTAGAGCTCTTAAAAGATAAAGTGACCTGCCTGATGCATTAGCGAGTTTCCTGTATCACTGGAGGTGTTCAAAGAGGGCTGAGAAATCCTGGTATGAGAGACTCAGGACAGTCTTTGAGGTCATTTCAAACTTTGATATTTCCCTGGTTCTAGGTAGAAAGAGAAAGAGTTGGGATTGTCACACTTAATTACTCCCAGCTCCATATCATTAATCACATAAAATCTGTTTTCCAGAAACAGGCTCTTTTTGTGTAGCTTCTTTTCAAAGACCAACCCTGAACATGTAGCATGTTCACAAAAAACGTTAGGCAGTTGCAGGCAATGTGGTAGGAAAGGAGATCCAATTGAAAAGAAAAAGAGAACAGAGAAGAGAGATACATGTTACTTTCTCAGAAAGACTTTCAAAGGCAATGGAATATTAGCTCCAGAAAACATATCCTGAGGAGTGAGAATGTGATGTATTACAAATAGAAAAGTTAGCAAAAGGTAAAAATAGAATGTGATTGTTCTCACCACATACCTTTAAAATGTTGTTATCAATAAAAGACTTATTTGCCTTATGGTATTTCCTTGGCAACTTCGTAATTATCAGTTTTAGCGTCTCATTGTCCCGGTTAATAAGTGTACTCTTCTAGGCACAGGTGTAAGCCATTATTTTAAGCCAAAAATATAGCAACAACTAATTTGACCATGTAATGAGAATCCTTCTGGTGAGGCTGATGTTTATCTGCTGAAAACCAAACATTCACGCATGAGGTATATTAGACGGTAGTTAAGACGTTAGGCTCTGTGATTAGACGGCCTGCATTTGAATGCTAACTTGAACTGACCCTAGGGAAGTTACTTAACTTCTTTTTATCTTGTTTATATCTGTAATAGGTATGAAAATTGTACTTCTGTCTTAGGTTTGTTGTAAAGAACAAATTAAGCAATATATATAAAATTAAGCATTTAGGACAGTGCATGGGCATAATAGACATTCAGTAAGTGATAATAATAATTGCTATTGTTATCATCATTGGCTTTAAACAAGCAATTCAAATTTCCACTGATCAGACTAAATTGAATGATTTCTTTCAGTGTTATATACATACAACTTAAGAATACCTCAAACCTCTTTATTAGGCATAGATTGATTTATATATGAACAATAATAGCAATGTTATTGACATTAATTCATTTTAAACATTGTTAATACTAGGTGGAAGGAGAGAAATTGTGGTTACGTTAGACGTATTGAAAATTCCCATGAAAAATTCCCATCACAAATGATTGCTCCTGTTCAATGCACATCACTTTGATGGGAAGTGTAATTGTGCTTCCCAGTACCTGTATGTTAGCTATTTGAAGAATATTAGAGTGAAGTTAAAAATAATGTGACATTTTATCTTCTTGAGTCCTCTGTATCAGCTGACTAGCAAGGCTGAAATTTAATGACAAATGATGATAAATGATTTGGAATGATTAGAAAAGTTAAAGGAAAGTATTCTTAGAGAATAAAAGCATGTGTCTGTGTCTAGACTTACATATTCTCATTGCTTGACAGTTTTGGATTCTAGAACAGTTTTGTACTCTAGACCTCTGCTAACATTTTCAATGGGTTTAAGCTGTGCTGTCCAGGATAGTAGCCCCTAGCCTCTGTGGCTGTTTAATTTAAACTGATTAAATTTCAATAACATTCTAATTCCATTCCTTGGTTGTTTCAAGTGCTTAAAAGCCACATGTGGCTAGTGGCCATTGTACTGAACGGTACAGACATAGAACGATTTATCAGCACAGAGAGTTAAAATGGACAGTACTGGAAGAGGGTAGGAATGGGAGAGGGTTTTAGGGAAGGAAATATCTCTCAGAATAGGGAAAATAATGTGGCCGGACAGAATGCTATGGTTGTTCTTTAAATATTGGAGATGGAGGAATAATTGATAACAAGTTAAGCATCGTTTTCGTTATGTGGACAAAGGGACTCCTGTGCAAAGGCTATTAAGTTGCCATGATAATGTGCTTCTTCCCATCTGCAGTGAGTCAGCTGTAAGGTCTCAGTGTGAATGAGGCAAACCACCGGGGACTGTTGTGATTAGAGAGAAATTCACTTCAGCAGGAAGCTGGGCATCCAAAATGCCAAGATTAAAGAAAACAACAGACAAAAAATAAAAGTCTCCTACAATTTCGGCCAACAGACCTAATCACAAATTCTTTTCAAATGCGTTTCACTAAAAGAGATCTCCAGCAGCAATAAGCTGCAAGCACATCTCTTGCTACCACCCTCCTGTCAAGCCACGGATGAATATTCATATCCGGTTATTTTAATCATTTTTTTCTTGATGTTCCATAATTCTACATAATTTATTTTCCATTCTCGGGGTTTAAAAAAAAAGTATATATTTTTTTCTCACTGTCAAGTCCAAAACTTTTTCTTTTTCTTTTCTGGCCCTGAGACAAAACAGGACACAGGATGATACAGAAAGGTGACTGTGCTGGCATGTGTTACCATTGAAAATCAATGCCCGTGTCCTTGGCCCGTTCTGTGGAATGTAATGGTCTGGAACACTAAGCTCTGAAACAAGGCATGAGGTACCTGAGGGAATCTAGGGGGTCAGGATGTCAGGTTACAGCAAGTCCATGTGGCGTCTAAGATGCCAAGTGTGAGGAAAGTTTCCAGGGCAGATGCACTCTCTGAGCTGAGCTCAAGAAAGTGCTACCAGCAGCGAGTTTTGAGTCCAAGGTAAATCTACCAATCTATCCTCATTATGGTGGGAAGGGCAGGCTGCAGGGGAAAAGGAGACCAAGATGAACAGAGAGCGGGATAAAGACAGATACACCCATGCACACTAACATACTCAAATACACATAGATAGACAGAGACAGACATACAGACAAATTGAGAGAGGTCTCAACAGAGAGAAAACAAAATAATTCCTGACTTAATTCTTGTTTATTTTCTTTCTGAATCCTCAGTAAATACCTATCCAATAGAGACTTTTCAGTTTGTTCAACATTATGTTTACTCTAAATAAGACCTGGAAAATTTTGCATAATGTGCAAAATATAAAACCAAAGAAAAAAGGGTGATAATTTTAAAAAATATATCTATTTAGCTTTACTGAAGAATTGATACAATTGGGAAGATAGTAGTAAACACCAGCACAGAAATCACTAGTCTGTCTCTGAAAGCTGTTTTTGTCCCATTCCAGAAACACAAGCTCTCCATTTTAGTTATGCTCTGACAAGCTGTTTGCAAAAATGTAAAGCTCCCCAGAAGCTAAACCGAGAGCAATTTCAGGACCTGGCTCTTGCCTCACTTAACTGTTGTTATAAAATTACCTAAAATCAAATGAAGCAATGCAACATTTACTGGTCTTTTCTAAGCATGAATTAATTACTCTCAAATTAACGTGCTTGCCTTTCCTTTCATTGGTTGTTAGTTTCCACCTTTCTTTTTTTGGGGGGGGGGGTTGTTTTATGTTCTTCTGACGGTACAATTAGAGAATTCTGGAGCATTATGCAAAAATTGAGCTCAGTCAAGGTTATATAAATTACTACTGTTTGCCTGGAGGTATTAAAATATCTGGACAGGATAAGACATTGAAAAAGATGTGGATCTGGGTGTAGAGTAAGAGATGTTCCAGTTTGGAGCAAAGTACTATCTATTGCATACTTTTAGGTGTCAGGATACTGTGAGACAATTCTAGGATGTCTGGAATTGGTTTTGGGGGCCCAGACCCTTTCAACCTTAAGAATCTCTTCTGTGCTTCTCTGAAGTTTAATACATGCCATTATTAACTAAATATTATAATCTTTGAATTCCACTGGAAATAATACATTGCACTGTGTTAGAACAAAGATTCAGATACAACCTATCTGAAACATCCAGCTTCACAGTGCTGCAATATTTGCATTTAATAGAAATCATTTTAAAATCATTTTAGTAAGTGGAATCCATTTTCCTCCATGAACTGTTAATACTGAATTCTTAATAGCTTCCCCAGGGTTTTGTGTCTTGCTATGCAGCCTTTCGTGATTTCATCATTGTTAAGGCACAGTAAACAATCACAGTTTATGCTCATAAGCATAAAACTCTCAAACTATTACTCACCCTAGTTTTTATATTCTTACAGATAGAAAACTTATTTTCCATGCAATTTGACTATGAGACAATACTAAATTGGTTTATAAGCCTGGCACGTATTGGTATAAACATTCCTAAAATGCTTTAATTTTTCAATATCAGCATTTTGAAGGCTTATAGAGACAATTATACTTCCAACTTTTTCCACTTTTTAAATAAGACACTAACCGTTCTTTTCTTTCGTTGGAGCTAGTCTTCGTTTTTGTTTCTAGTTCCTATCCTTTGTTGATAAAAAGACCATGACAATTTGACCCTCTTACAAGTAACAACTCTAAATCCATCTTCAGAGTCTTGAATTTCCAGTTTTGGTTCAAAACCTTTCAAAAATATATTATAGATCTACATTTAAACCTGGTACAAATATGACAAAGGCAACAAATAAATTAAAACTACACTATATAAACCCATTGTTTTTTTCCCAGTTGTAAAATGTATGCTTCCTGTAAACAAACAAACAAAAAATCAATGAATATATATGGAAAATAAAATTAATATATTTTTTGGTCTTTTTAGATATACATCTCTAATAGAGTGGTAACTCTTCCTCTGCTTATTTTTTATGCAATTATTTAAGTATTTAAAAGCCAATATCTTAAAAATTGTAGAACGCTATTGTATATAAAATTTAATATGATGCTTTTTATTTAAATTGCTATTATATCATAAGTACTCTCTTGCTTTATTTTCTGCTCTTTCTAAGCATTACTCTGCTTTATTGTGCCACAATTTGTCCAAGCATATTGCTCTTGGTCATAACCTTTTTTAAAAAAATGAATAAAAGATAACCTTTTTCTTAAAACTACTAAACTTCTGATTGTTTCATTAGAATACAATTTTCAAAGAGAATTAGAAGTTTAAAGGGTATCACACTCAAATGTAATTACTTGTTTAATTGAAATTACCCTAAGCATACAAAATAACATGGAATTTGTATCCTGAAATTCGATTCATTTTCTTTTTAGTCACATCTCATAGCTTTCTTAATACAAATAGTTTATATTTTTGTTTTTCTTAATTGGATTTTATTCCTTTTATAATCCTTAATAGGTTTATAGGAAATCTATTAGTTTCTGTATGTTCATTTGATATTTAGTAACTTATCGACATCTCTTCTTGGGTCTTTTGTTATTTAGTACCTAAAGGCACATTGTTACACTTTTACTGCAAAAATATTATATAAATTAAATTTTTATTTTGCTCTGATGTAGAATTTTCTTTTTTAAATTTCTTTTATTTCTAACTACTCCTTTTTATAGTGTCTTGTTTCAATTCTCTTGTGCTTTTCCAGATGTATTTTCTCAAATGTATTTTACTTTCAATAGATACACATGATACAGTTCTTGCCATGATCTTAATGGTTATGCCTCTATTGCTTCTTTGTTAAATATGAAATAGGCTGGGTAGGCTGATATTTTCAGATGTTTATTCTTTATTGAGAATATCTTTCTTTTACTAATAAATTTTTAAAAAATTCATCATTATACATGTAAAATTTTAATCAAATTACTTTTGGCATCTATGAAGATGATCATAATTTTTTTGCTTTATGTACTGGTATTTTTTATTATTTGAGTTGATTCTTTCACGTTAAACCATATTTATATTCCTGAATTAAATATTTTTTTTCTCGTTTTTCTTTTTTTAAATTTTTTATTCATGAATTAAATCTTACTTGTTATATTGTTATGGTATATTTTTTATGCATTGTTGAATCTATTTGATAATATCTGATTTTTTCTCTTCTACATGTATGTGTACATATGTGTATACACATATGTGATTTTAGTGTATTAGATATGTGATTTAATTTTTTTTTAAATAATTTTTTTAATTGATTAATATTCATAGGACACAGGGCTGACTGTCAGCACCTGATCAGATCAATATTATCAGCATGCCCACCATTGTGTGCTGGATTTTTATATCTATTTCGTTCAGACTTTGTTATCTGAGTTTAGTATCTTTGAAGTGAGAAGTTTCATGTGTTCTTGTTTTTCCATATGAAAATTTTAAAGTTGGTAAGCATCTGATCTGATCTGTTAGAATTCACCTGTAAAGTTATCTGGATCTAGAGTTATTTAGGGATCTAATTTTTTTTAACAAAATACTAGCTTCTCCTAAAGTTATTGGTTGGTTAATTGATTAATTCAATTGATATTTTTTGAAATTAATCTACATGCCACGGATTGTGCTAAATGGAAAATCAGAAAGTAAGGTACTTGGGTTCCGTCTTATCACAGAATGTGAAAACTAGTGAAAGAGCCAAACATTAAATAAGTAATGTTAAGAATAACTCAAGGTTTTATCCCTTGGGACTTTGTAGACAATTTTTTAAAAAAAATCCCATGGATTTAAAAAATAACATAGTCTCATTATTACACACACACACACACACACTTCAAAAAGTGGAAAAATAGAATTAAAAGATAACCATAAACTTTTTGAAGTACCTTGTAAATATTCATACACATTCTGGTGGCGGGGAGTCACAAACCTCTCTTTAGAATATGATGGAAGAACCATTTTTCCAGAAAAGTTTACAGTTGCATATACAAATAATAATTTGCATATAGCTCAAAGATTTTTCAGAACTTACAAAGCCCATCCATAAATTCTGTTAAGCAATATTGTTTTATACCTTTATTTTGTTTTTGTCTCTTTCATCCAAAAATACTCAAAAACATTTAATTTACATATATTTTTTCTCATATTTTGTCTTTATTTGGGCTGCTGTAACAAAATACCATAGACTGGTAGTTTATGAACAACAAAAATTTATTTCTCATGGTTCTGGAGGCTGGTAAGCCCAATCAAGATGCCAGCAGATTTAGCATTTGGTGAGGGCCCATTTCTGAGTTACAGACGGTGCCTCCTGGCTGTGTCCTCACATGTTGAGGTGAACTAGCTAGCTCTCTGAGGTTTCTTTTACAAGGGCACAAATTCCAATAACTAAGGCTCTTCCCTTATTATCTAATCACCTCCTCTCTTAGTTCGTTATCTGTCACTTAGAATACCTGAAGCTTGGTAAAGTATTTAAAAAATAATTTTATTTTATACAGTTTTAAAGGCTGGGAAGACCAAGGTCTAAGGAGCAAATCTGCTGAGGAGGGCAAGCAGTGCAGGGTATCACATGGAGAAGGAGGTAATAGCGAGTTAACATGTTCACTTGCTCTTTTTACAAAGCCTCTAGTGCCACTTTTATGATAACCCATTGATCCAATAACCTCCTAATCCATGAATAGATTAATCCTTTTATGAGGGCAGAGCCCTAACGATCTAATCACCTCCCAAAGGCCCCACCTTTCAAATACCATGATCACATTTCCCACCCTTTTAACACTGTTGCAATGAGATCAAACTATGAATTTAGAAAGGATATTCAAACTATAGCATCTCCCAAAGTCCCAGGCCTTTTTTGGTGTCTGTCTCAGGCAGACACCACTCTGCACAGCCATGCTTTCCAACCTACGGCTTCCAAGGACCTGTTTGCCAGTTTCCTAGCTCATAGACCTGTGTGTAAGAGGGTCTGGTGACCCAGCCTGGTATTTGAGGGGTCTGGTGACCCAGCCTGGTATATGAAGGGTTTGTGACCCAGTCTGTGAATGGGCTTGAGGGGTCTGTGAGCTCCAGACCCAGCCCTAGCTCAACAATTGGCCCAGTCAGCAGGGTTACAGGCAGGTAAAAGAGCTCCACAATTGGTAACGTTGGCAGGATTCCAACATTTCCCGTAGCATGGCAGTATAATGCTAATATTTAATGATCTCTGATTTCTTTCTCTTTTGATTTGTCAGATAAAAACAGAATATCTTTCACTTTAATTCTTTTTTAAAAGATGTATTTCTTGGTTGAATTATTTTTATCAACTCAACCAGTGAGAATTTCAGATAATAATAATACTCAATTCAGAGTTCTCAAAGGATTAAGGGAAATAAAGCATTTAAAGTATGTGGGATAGCATATAGCATAGTTCCAGGCACATTTTAAGAAGTGATAAATATTTAATATTATTATCACTGTCATTATTAATTTTTGTTTAATATAGGAGTTGAAACTGTTTACAGTGATTCTCATAATAGATCTATACTATTATTTCTCTCATCTTGTTTTGAGTAATTTTTTCTGATTCTTTCTACATTTTCTATATCTTGTTATACAATACTTCCATGCATGTAACTTGCTGCTCTCTTTTTTGGTGATATACTGTTGCATGTTTTGTTTTTATTTCTACTTTGTGGTTATCTTTACAACTTCCAAAACTAATCTTCTAAAATGTAAAATATTACAAACATATGGAAAACTACAGAAAGTAGTATAACCAACAACAGACACCAGTTTTGCAGTCAGATTTAACAGATGTTAACATTTTGCTCTACTTGTTTTAGATTTTTCTCTTAAAAAACAAATCATTATAGACAGAGCCAAAGCCCAACTCTACACTCTCGATAGAGCATTGCTATCCTGAAGTTGGTGGATATTAGTCATATGTATGTTTTTATACTTTCAACTACAGAAATCCATATTTCTCTAATTTCAAGGTAATACTTAAACTGTATTCTTGAGTCACCATAATTTACTTTATTATAAAATTAGGAGTTTAGCATCTTTACACTGTACTACTCTATTTCTTGTTCTTGTTATAACTCCAAATTTTACATATATAATATCAGTTTTATTAAATTATGATTTTTTATCCCTTCTCTTTTAATTCAATAATTATTTAAAGTATTTGACTTCAGTTTTATATTTTAATTTATTATAATTATCAGCTCTGTTTTTTAAAATGGTTTTAATGTTCCCTACCAATCTATTTTACGTGTGATTTCCCTATGATGGACTTCTTAATTTTGTTTCATTTTTTGATCAGTTGGAACACATTTTAAAGTAATTTAAAAATGGTTTATGGATAATTTTCTAGGTCATTGAATATCTGAGAAAAACTTTAAAAATCCTTCACAAGAGAAAATATCTGTGAGGGAATGAACATATCTTAACATGTTATTCCCTGTATATATGTGGTGGACATGGTTTCATTGTCCATTGGCTTTTAGAATTACAGAAAAGGCAATCAGCAACTAGCATTCCTGCTATTTGGCCATTTCTACAATTTATTTTTTCTCAGCTTTGTAACTCATTTTCAGTATATTTTTAGACAAGAATATCTTTTTTTTTTTTTTTTGATTCTTCTGTATTATGGCAATCCCTTTTTGATCTGTTTTCTCACATGATCTTTAAGCTTAACAAAGTTTATTTCAATTATGTCTGTAATCATTGCTGCCGGTCAAAGTCTTCAGTTTCTTCCTGATGAACACGTGTAGTTACTAGCCCAGGAATGAGAGAACTCTCTGCCTTCTTTATCTCTTGGGTTCTCTCACACATTTTTCTTTTGTTATTCATTCATATTTCTGTTTCTTACATTTTGTATGTACATGATATGAGAGTTTCTCAGGTTTGTCTGCCTTATCATTAATTTGACTTTTTGTTGACTAGTTATTTCAAATTATCCAGTTCAGATTTTAATTTGATTTTTACAGGTTTCTTTGCAATCAGTCCTCAAGTCCGTCATCAGTTTTTGTCAGCTATTCTACTGTCTTTTCATCTCAAGCCATTCTCTTCTTATTTCTTTTCTTTTTCCATAAAGACGATGTGCTCTTATGTACTATAGAAAGAACAAAGAATTTTCTAAAGTTTACTCTGTTACCAATCATTAATGGTTATTAGCGGCCTGTTGTCCTTCTGTCTCAAGTTAATGTACTTTCCCACATTGTATTATTTTCTAGGCTGTCTTTTTTTCTGTCTTTCTGTTCAGTCAACCTTGGACAGAGGGCACATTGATTCAGGTTTAGTGTTTATTAACAGATATGGTGTGTACATTGTCTTTGTCCTTACTCTCTGACACTTGGGTGCTGGTCAAATATATGGAGATTTAACGGTAGATAACAAATTGATATGCACAACTTTTAGCCTAATTCCTGGTGTCTTTTAACCTTTTGTTCTGTGTAGCTCCACTGGATTAAAACTGGATAGTGTCTTATCTCAAGGGCTTGATTGTCTGACACAAAGAACAGATGAAGTATATGGCAAAACAAGATTCTCTAGAAAGAGGCTGATATAAAGTGATAGGAGAAAAGGTGAGCACTTGCTTGCCCTAATCAGCACCTGTTTAGTTATAGGAACTATTTAGTTGTTAGATTATTACAAACACTTCTGTTTCCAATCCGGGGGCACAAAAATGAAAAGCTTTTTTTTTTTTCTCTCTCTCTATTCAGGTTCAGGTGAGTAGTTGTCTTCTGTATTTGTTTCATCACTTAAGGGGTCTTTCGGTCCAATTTTGTCAGTCTTATAGTTTTAGAAGACTATGAGAAGATTGATGGAGAGCTCCACTTTTGGATGGCAGCATGGTGTTTCAGTTAGCATTTGCCTCAGCTTTGAGTCAAAGAGCCATGAGCAGAATACAAGCTTGTTTCCCTGTCAATAAGAGTCTGGAGGTACTCTAGGCTGACATGGCAGCTTTGATCCCCAAGCTTCCAGGGTCCAGGCTCCTTCTACCTTATTAATCTTCTGTGGTTTCCATTCTCAAGGTCACATCATAGTCCACTACAGCCGCCATCACCCAATGCACACTTATTCTACTCAACAGGAAGGAGGAAGAGCTGAAAAGAATGGGCAAAGGGCAAAGGACATTCACAAGCTGCCTTTTAAGGGAGGTTCCAAGAAGTTCCCATGACCTTTCTGCTTACATTTTACTGACTAGAATTAGTTACAGAGCTATGAATACCTTGAAGGAGAGCTGAGCTGGGAAATAAAGTTTTATTGTGGACAATCATGCACATACCTAAAAATAAAGGCTTTTAACACTAAAGAATAAAGACAAGAGAGGGTTGAAGACAGCTAGCAGAGTCTGCCACACTTGTGGCTTTTCACCTTCCAGGCATATTGCCACAACATTCGAGCAGATAATCAGGAGAGGTTAAATCAGAGGTTGGTAACCAGATATCACTTTAAACTAAAATAGAAACTCATTTTAATCTTTTAGATATGTCAAACAGTCCTGTTTTATCTTTTAATAACTTTATGTTAGAAGATGTTCATACAATTCCACACCTAAAGATTTTAATTAGGAAAGTTTCTAATATCACACCTGTCGGGTGGCACTGAGATCACGATTTCTCTATGAGAAAAACACTTGTGCACCCTCAAGAGAAGTATCTATTTTTTCATCGTTCTGAGGGTGTTTTTACTATGTCTGAAACAATTCTTCAAATCAGCAATATTTGCAAGTTTTGTGGTTTTTGACATTTTCAAGAGGTCCAGTCAGAAACAGTGGTAAGTGGAAGTAGAATAGATTACAGGTGAGATGTGATCACGGAGTGTTGGGAATGGCCCCCGTGCTTCTAATCTGTTTTCATCTCTATAACCATAATTCCACCTGACAATCTCCGTCCAGCAAGTTTACTTCATGCAACCTTATATATGAAACTGTCTTCCTGAGAAAAGGCAGTTTTAATTGTTATAAACTTGTTCTTTGTTCATATCACCTTTTATCTTTAATTAATTTCTTTATTACTAATAAAGAAGACACACTCAACTTCAAGACAAAATTTCCATTGTGAGAACCTCAAGAGTAATTCTTCCAACAGATGTCTCCACTGTCTAATCATGAAATGTGCCCCACCTGATAGGCTCATCTTTTTTTTTTTTAACCTCTGTTCTGTCTTTGCTGTTCCTTGACTGTGCTGATGATTCGTCTCACTGATTCCTCAGCTCACTCCGTACAGTGGGCATGTAAATTTTCTTCAGTTCATTGCCTCTCATCTCCTCGATCGTAGCCAATTCACCTTTTGGAGTCAGCTCCATACTTGTTCTCTTATTTATTTTTCCCTCTTCACTTGCCTAAAGCTTTCAAATACTTCCTCCAAACCCATCTTCTTAAAACAAAGAGGCATGGTAAGTATTATGGTAGGAGTATTGTTATGGCCTGAATGAAAATTCTTATGTTGAAACCCTAACCCTCAGTATGGCTGTATTTGAGGATGGGGCCTCTGAAGAAGTAATTAAGGTTAAATAAAGTGAGAAGGGTTGGGCCCTAATCCGATGGGATTAGTATCCTTATAAGAAGAGACACCAGAGAGCTCCCCCTCCTCACATACACAGACAATGAGGAAAGGCCATGTGAGGACCTAGCAAGAAGGCAGAAGTCTATAAGCCAGGAAGAGATCTCTCAACAAAGAATGAGTACGTTTTGTAATGACGAATATGCTAGCGATCCTGAGTTGATCATCACATATTGTACACAAGTATTGATAGTCACCTCTGTATAATCAATTACGTGTCAACAACAACAACAAAGAAAGTGAGCATGATGATCAGGTCTGCTAGCTTTCAGAACTGTAAGAAAATAAATTTCTGTTATTTAAACTACTCAGTTTATGTTATTTTGTTATGGTGGACTAAGGAGACTAATACAGTTTAATGGAGGTCCTGAGGAGAAAGTCACTAAAACAGACCATGAGTAGAGGAAGATAAAAGGGAAGGCTTGGAAACCTCAGCTTGATGGGAAGTGACACCATAGGGCATAAATATTAACAACAGCTCAGGTGCTCTACACTTATTCTTTGCCCCCGTCCAGGAGAGACTGGGCACCGGGCTGCCCTTCACCACCTCTGGTTGGACTCAAGTGACTACTGGAAATGTCTGCCCCCTTGCCTTGACAATGTGAGGCTTTGTTATTATTCACTCACCATTTCCTCAATTTTGACTTCAAGATAGAGATCAGGAATGGGACAGAGAATAAGAGGACTTGGTGTCAGGCTCTAGATGAACAGGATTGAAAGTCAAGACTGTAATAAGAAGATGGGAATAATGTGAGTTATTTCACTATAGGACCAGAGTTTAGTGCATGTGTAAAGTTTCTGAAGCATTTCTGAATATAAACGTGCACAGAAAAATGACTAGAAGGAAATCTTCTAACAGGTTAACTGGGATAAACTAAGGATGGCCAGCTGAAGGGTTGTTTTCTAGCCACATTTTCTAGAGTGTTTCTTGTATTATTTTATAGTCAGAACAAAAGCAAACAGGAACATGACATGTACTTATTTAATATTTTAATATTATGGGCTAATACCTCTTCATTTCAAGCTACATGAGTTTACTTTCTTGCCCGCATCTTTGCATTTTTTGACATTGTAAGCTCATGTGTCTTGAATACCACACACACTTTTGCGACTGATTATCGGCAAGGCAATCTAAGTTTGAGTAAGTTTTTCATACATTCATTTAATCATACACATTATTTCACCAACTCTTTCCTGCTTCTGCCACATTACTGAGCAAATTTGTTAAAATGGAAATCTCTGCTTTTCTAAGAACACATCCTGTTTTGAATCAAGGATGATTTGCATTCTTAACACAGCAGGAGTTTGTGAAAATTTCTATGCATCAATATCTTAAAAAGATCTCCATCTCCACAGGCAGATGTAGAATGCTGAATATTTAGCATTTGCTATTACAGAGAGGCTTGCTACTTATATTTGTGATGTAAATAGTTGCTTGTTAGTGTGCACCCTGCCACTCAACTGACTTAGTTATATCATGGTTGGAATTGTCTTGGCAGTAACCTGGTTATTTTTTCAAAGAAGAAATATATGAATATCAAACCAGCATGTGGTAATCAAATAGAAACCCTGAAATCTATTTCTGCCCAAGCCCTCAGCACCATGAGCTCCCAACCTCAGGAAGCACAGTGCAGGAAAAGCTCAAGTACTTCAAGTGCCCTTAAATAATAAGCAGTTTAGCCTTTTTCCAAATGGTGACCAGCATGGAAAGTTTGGTGGCCACCCTAATTGTTACTACCCCCACAAAATACAAAACATGAAACAAAACTGGCAACTACTGATAATGAAGCTCTGCTGTCAAAAACAAAACTGCAAGCAACAGATTGAAGGCATAACCGTGCAAAGATGTATCTCCAGAGGGATAATTAAAATACACATGCACACCCAGAGAAAAATGGATGATTTTCTTTCTCCCTCCACCCGCAATCCTCTTGTTTTTTCAACAAATAATAAGCCAGGAGAATGTGATTGTATGCTAGAGTGCCTCTAAAAGTGGCAATTAATAAGGATGCTGTTTTGACTGTCTAAGATTTCCTTCCTGCTAAAAGTTTAAATATAGCGTTCCATTTGCCTCCACATTCTGTCTGCTTTGGGGAAGAGTTCTTGGTCCTTTCGACTTCTCTGACTCCAGACGTTCACAGGGGACCTTTTCATAAATGGAAAGATTTGTCTCTGTGTGTACTTGTCTTCGTGGGTAGAGAAAGAGACCTGTAACTCTGTGTGTCAGTGTGAGCTTTCGTTGCAGATGTGTGCCCTGTGCATTTGTTGGGGTTCTGTTCAATCCTTCATCTTGCAGGGGTATGTGTGTGTGAAAGAGGGGGAAGGAGACTGCAAATCATCATCTTCCAATGTCTCGCTTTTGTTACAATTTGTTAGGATATGCCTCTAAATAGAGAGTCTCGGTGTCATCTCTACAAAGAGAAGCTTGTAACTTTATCAAGAATAAAATCCCCAAACACCAGTATTTCTGTTTCTCTCAGTTATGTTATATTCAGATCCTGGGATTCTGATTGCTGACAATAAGAACACCATCCAGATATCTTTATTCTCTGAGTAAGAGCTGCAGGGGAATGCAGACAGTGACAATGGTGGAAAAGTGGAAGGGTGGGTGAGGGCTCGGCATTCCCATAGGGAGGTAGGGAATATTTTAAAGACTTCTACCATGTGATGCTGTTCATTATTCAGATCACTCTAGAGAAGTCTGAAGACTGCATCAATCCTGAAGACTGCATCAATCTAAATGTGAGCTTTTTTATAAATAGATGTATTCATTCAATAAATATTTATTGGACACTCACAATGTGCAAAGCATTCTGGGGGATACAAAATGCATAACATAGTCTTTTCTCTCAAGCAGCTTGTGATTGCATAGATGAGGATTTAATTATATATATATATATATATATATACACATATATATATATATATGCATGCAAATAACTATATTATTTTATTCAGGACTCTTTCAGTTGAAAATGACAGAATCCAAACTCAAAGTTACTTAAACAGAAAATAAATTATTGGTTCAAGTAACTGGAAAGTCTGTGAGTAGTTCTTCAGGCATAGCAATTCAGGAATTCATCTGATTTCTCTCTCTCTCTCTCTCTCTCTCTCTTCTTTCCCTCTTTTTCTTTCCACCCTCTTGCCCCCCTCAATTTATTAGATTTTGGATCCTTAGGACCAGTCACTATGGGGAGAGATAACATGATTGCACCAGTACTGGTCATATAACCTTAGTACTTGAAATTGTGCCTAGAGTTCAACAAGTGTTTATTAAACATTTGCTAAATAAAGAAAATGTTTTCAATAGGTTGGAATGATATAAAAATGGACTACAATGATTTTTGCAAACAGATAACACATGAATTTTAGCAAACCCAATGACAAAACAAACAAAAATCCTTTATCTAAAAAACACCTCTCTGCAGTTCTCAATCATAACAGAAGAGGGGAAAGGATAAGATATCAGAGACAGAAAAATTGGAAAACATGGGAATACAAGCATATGAAGAACTACAGTGCCTGACAGTAGTGCCGTGTTGGGTAGAGAGACAAATGAAGACAGAGCAAGCTCACAAACTGTGAGGCTGGGAAAATGGTCAAGGGAGTAGTAGCTATGGGAAACAATCAGAGCAGATTGAATAGGAGTGAGAAAGTAGGAGAAGTTAAAGTGATTGTGAGCCCTAAGGGGAGAGGAGTCTGCGGCAGGTCTCAAAGTGTGGCTGTGTTGCTAGGCAACTGAAGGGGGAGAAAAAATGCAGGTCACTGGAGTTGAGGGCACTGCTGCACTAAGAGGTCAATGTTCATGATGAGTCTTGAACTTGCAACTATAAAGTCAAAGCCACCTCCAGTGGTGAGGGAATTGGAGTGAAGGAGGACAGAGTCATCCACGGAGGTGAGCCATCTCTGGACTGTGTGCTTTGTTCCCTGCCATTTGTAAACTGTACTAACGGGACCATCCATGTTAGCCCTGGCCAGAGACAGGCCACCAGGCTCTTAGCTAGACAGAAGATGTGGAAAGGGTGATCAAGCCTTGCCTTGTGGACTGGGAGGCTGTGGGTGAGTAGGTGGCTTTATAGGGGTATTGCTTTGTGCTTTGAGCCTCAAGTCCCTTTTAAATACCCGATGTCAGGATACCTTTTCCCCACATTCCCAGAGCCAGTCCTATGAGGTGCTCCAATGCTGGGGACAATTTCTCCAATTACGATATCCTGAGAAAAGTTTGTTCCTAGTTTAAATATCTAATAACCTACACAATGGCACCTTCCCTTACTCCCACCACTTTCTAAATATTTACATTTTTAATTTGCATCATAGATTTTATTAATATATGATTTTTTACTTTTACTTTATCAATATACAATGTAGTTGATTTTTGTGTCCCTTTACCAATTTCTCCTTTCCCCCTTCCTTTCCCCCTCCCCACATCAATATCATATCTGTTCACTTGTCTTAGCAAGTTCAAGGAATTGTGATTACTGAGTCTTCTTCTCCCCCCTCCATTTATTTGTTTGTATATTTATTTATTTATTTGTGTTTAGCTCCCACGAATAAGTGAAAATATGAAGTATTTCTCTTTCTATGCCTGGCTTATTTCACTTAATATAATTTTCTGTAAGTCCATCCATGTAGCTGCTAATGGTAGTATTTATTTATTTATTTATTTTTTCTAGCCAAGTAGTATTCCTCTGTGTAGATGTACCACATTTTCTTTATCCACTAATTTGATGATGGACATGTGGGCTGGTTCTAACTCTTGGCTATTGTAAATAGCACTGCAATAAACATGGGAGTGCAGGTATCGCTATGACATGATGATTTCCATTCCTCTGAGTATATTCCCAGCAGTGGAATAGCTGGGTCATATGGTAGATCTATCTGTAACTGTTTGAGCTCAGAACCTCTACACCATTTTCCATAAAGACCACACCATTTTGATTAATTAGTTCATTCTCTTTAATCAAATAGCTATTTTGTGTCTAGCCCCTCCCATTAGAATGAAAGCTTCATGTGGGTACAAGTCTTGTCCAGTTTGTTAAGTTTTATGTTCCCAGTTCCCTGATGTGTGTTTTAGAAGTAGAAGTTGAATACATGTCTACACACACACACACTTTTCTGTTAATCTTATGGTACAAAAGGATCAAAAATAAAGTTGGTACAATACTAAATGGATAAAACATTCCTTCTTCTCTTGCCAAGTTATTTGCCTTAGTGGTATTTAAAGGATAAAAAACCCCACAAAACAGTAAGGAAGAGAATTGTGTGGTTTATCCCATTGTCTTATCACACCTGTAATTATTATTATTTTTTTAGTATATCTTAGTCTTTTGCCTAAAGGAAATATAGTTCTCTTTCTCTCTCTCTCTCTCTCTTTTGCCCCACCCAACCCCACATACGCACACTCATATATCACATATTTATCATTCACAGTCACATATCACACATTCATTCCTCAACCTTTTCCAGATCTATGATTTCCATGTGAGTATTCTAATTCACCCTCTCTTATGCATACTTTCTCTGATTTGTATCACTAATGGGAATAATGAAATTTCTAGATTCAGTACTGTTCTTTCTGTATCTTCATAATCATCATCACATTATTAAAATAATGAAAGAAAAATGCTCAGCTGCTTGGAGTGCAGTACTAAAGAGGTCAAGGTAGTTGTTTCAATCTTTGGGGAGGCCAGCTGGTATTTCACAGCAGGAAGAAAAAAACAGTTTCGTGGCTAAGGATTGCACCTTCCACCTCAAGGGGTCATCTTACAAAGGCATATCATTGGTTACAAGGAGACTGGGATGAGAGAAAGAGAATGAGTTTAAGAAAATCCACAATTGACGTAGGATTATGTCCACTCTCATAACTAAACAAGTTATTTGGGGCCTATTGTCAAGAAGTCGAGCTTAACCAGCAAGCAGAATTAAACTTAATAAGTGGCTAGTGAATATATTTTAGGAATATAAGAAAAAATCAGAAAGAAGTAGTCATAGGTGAGGATAAACATTATATAATAGATGCCATTTTGGAATAGCAATATCAGGAGCTATGCTGAACTCTTTAATACTATTAGTTTACTTAAGGGCCACCTCATACAGATGTACAGGTTGTGTACTGCACAACTTTAGAGGAAGGCTTTCACTTATACTATGATGTGATGGGCCACATAGAGGGATTGACTCTTTAACCTTTATATCGGTTATATAACATAAGCACTACAATCTCCCCTACCCCTTTACAAATGAGAAAACTAAGACTAATAGTGGATAAGTAAATTGCCCAAGTTGCATAGTTAACAACTGGTGGGGAAAGTATTCAGAGCTATCCCGTTTAAGTTAGAGAAATCTTTAGAATCTGAAAAAGAAAATATCTATTCAATTTGGCAGAATAATATAATAAAACCTAGGAGAAACCCTCTGGGACCAAAAAAGGAAGTATCTTCACTAACTTCAGGAAAATAGAGTACAGGGTAGGGTCACAGGGGATGTCCTAAAGATTCAAGAATAAGAGGCAGGCTGAAAAAGCATTGGATCTCACCAGTAATACTAATCCAATGCTATTGCATATCTTTGTCATAAACTATTCTTGTTAGGGGAACACTTTAGTGAGGAAAAGGTGTAAGGACTCATCTGTAGTTTATTTTCCAGGCCTAGGATTATTTCACCCACTACTCAGGATAGGGGAGATAAATAGGATATTCTTGTGTTTCCTATATTGTTTCTCCATTGTGGAGGTGTATGGGGGTTGCTATTAAAATGTGGGTTACTGAGCCCTACCTTAGGTTCCTCTATCCCAAATTTCCCAGAAGATTCTGAAGCATATTGAGATCTGGGAAACCCTGCTCTAGAAGACAGGCGAAGTGATACGATGTAATTAACTCCCAAAGCCCACAGATAGGCAGAAGGTTTTGGAATGGATGAAGAGAGAAACGCAAAAGGGAAAATTAGAGACATCGGATTCAGTCATGAACACTAAGTCTCCTTCTTGAACATTCATTCTCCTTTTAGATGGATGACAGCTAGATCACCATTAGGCTTGTCACCCCAGTATACAACCCACTTTGGGAGAGAAGTGGCAACATCTGCGTGGTGGAATTAGGAACTCGAAGTCAGGGTAACCCAGAGTCAAATCCCTGTTCTGCCACTTACCAGCCGGGCAAGCCCAGGCAAATAGCACACTTTCTCCAGCATCAGTTTCCTTACTCATAATGCGGTGATAGAAATTCTCTCTTGCTAATTATGATAATAAAATGATACAATTTATGCAAAGTGCCTGGTATAATGTCAGTTTGCCATGCTGATAATTATGGTTGTGGTTATTGCCATTGTTGTTAGAAGGCCGGGGGAAGGCCATTATACCTAAGGAGAAAATCCATAGTTGTTTTCAGATTGGGCAAAGAAAGCAGTCAAAATGGCCCCCTCCTTGTTAAACACTATGTTAAATTACTCATCCTCAAGTTTGAAACAAATTTGGCTTTGGTTATATCTTAATAGTACTATTTAAAGGGATTATTGTAAACAAAAAGAAATATTTAAGAAATGCAATGACAGGAAGGGAAAGACAAAGGAGCCTTCAGTGCTACTGTGTAGCTTAGATCTTACTGTGCAGTCTCTGGGTGGGGAGCAGTAAGAAACAGCCTTTAAAGAGAAGAGAGAGCCTCCCCAGAATCACTAAGGAGAGGGGGACACGAGAGCTGAACCATTTTTAGTTTGCTTCATTTTCAGGCTACAGTCAAAGGAGAAAGACATCAGCAAATATTTGCATAAGGATGATATTATGGAAACATGGCTGAGAGTCAATGACTTTTATTTCAAGAGATATTTTCATCCTGATTTTTAAGACAGGGATGAAAGCATCTGGCATAAGCTTCAGGAAAGATATAATCTTTTAGTTAACTTTCAGGAAAAAATAAATAGCAACAAGTCAAAGAAAGTGCTGGTTAGATTTGGCAAAAATTGCCACTTAGAGGAGTATGATTGAGAGAGGCGGCTTGCATGCAGGAGCGTACATTGCCACTAATTCAGGAAACCTGGGAAGTGGCAGTGTGCTGGGTAATTGGACATTACGCTTTCCCAAGTGTTTCCATCATTATGCAGCACATGTAGATTACCAATTTTCAGATAAATGAAATGCATGTGGAATCTTAAAATATTCAGAGATTGTCTGGTCTACCACTTTCAATTTATAGATAAGAATGAAATCATGTGTGTGAAGTCACAGCTAATTAGTAACGTAGCCAAGATCAGAATTCCTCATCTTTAGGTCAATCTTTATTTCCACTACCCATGTGGTTGTGTAACTCTTAACATTCTAGAATATATTTTTGGTGATTGAGAATTTTACATGCCTTGGAGGACATCATTACTGGTATCAGTTCTCTCTGGACCAGGCTGAAGCATAGAAGTAACAGACATAAGGTATTTCACTGAATCTCTGCCCACCCAATACAGTACCCCAAAACAATTTTAAACAAACTGTTGATAGTTTCTTGTTGATTTACACAGTTCTCATAAACTGTCACCAGGCAAAATGTTCAAAAGAAAGTGACTGGGCACTCTAGCACAATAGTCATAGCAGTAATCTTCCTACTAGTCCGATTTTACTCACTAATAGAAAACAAAACAGCTCAAACACCAGCACTGTGCTTGGGCACTATCACTGCTTGGGCCATCTGTGCTTTAACACAAAACGACATCAAAAAAATTATTGCATTTTCCACCTTGACGGAGTTTGGATGTGTTGTCCCCTCCAAAACTCATGTGGAAATTTGATCCTGAATGTGGCAGTGCTGGAAACTGATTGAGTCATGGGGGCAGATCCCTCATGAATGGATTAATGCTCTCCCTGGGGGAGGGGGAGTAATGAGTGAGTTCTCGCTCTGTTAGTTCCCGCGAGAGCTTGTTGTTTATAGGACCCCCTAGCACCTCCTCTCTCTCTCTCTTGCTTCCTCTCTCCATGTGATCTGCTTGTACCTGCCGGCTCCCTGCCACTTTCCACCATGAATAGAAGCAGCCTGAGACCCGTGCCAGATGCAGCTGTCCCAGAATCGTAAGCCAAATAAACCTCTGTTCTTTATAGATTCCCCAATCTCAGGTATTTCTGTTACAGCAACACAAAACTGACTAAAACACACCTCAAGTTAACTAGGCTTAATAATAGTGACAGCCGGCATCAACCAGCCACATCTGGCATTCCTTCATATCTGCACACACGCATTTTTCAAAGCTGTGCTATTTATATGCTCTGGCTCCATCATTCACAACCTAAACAATGAACAAGATATCCGAAAAATAGGAGGCCTGCACAAAACCATGCCCTTTACATCAGCCTCCTTAGCCATCGGGAGCCTTGCGCTCACGGGCATACCATTCCTAACAGGCTTCTACTCCAAAGACCTAATCAGCGAAACCGCAAATACGACGTATACCAACGCCTGAGCCCCAGTAATCACCCTCATTGCCACCACCCTCACAGCCGCCTACAGCACTCCAGTGATCTTCCTTGCACTGCTAGGACAACCCGGCTTCCCAGCCCCAGTAAGCATCTACGAAAACAACCCCAGCCTAACCAATTCAATCAAACGCCTAGCAATAGGCAGCATTTTCACTGGCTTCATCATCTCTAACAATATCACCCCCATAAACTCCCCTTAAATAACCATACCGCCCTCCTCCTAACCATCCTGGGCTCCACCGAGGCACCAGAACTGAGCCTAGACTCGTTAAACTTAAATTTTAAACTTCCCTCACATGCACACAAATTCTCCGCCCTCCTGGTATTCTTCCCAACCATTATACACCACTGACGCCCTACCTTCACCTAACTGTAAGTCAAAACTTAGCCTCCCTAACATTAGATCTAACCTGACTAGAAAAAACGATTCCAAAAAACATCATTCAAGTACTGGCCGTGACAACCATTTCCAACCAAAAAGGCCTAATCAAACTCTACTTCCTCTCTCTCCTCATTTGTGGGTGTTGGACAAAGTAGAGCTGAGACAAAAATTTAGAAATAAAATAGTTGCCTAAGAAAACATTTTATTAAAAGAAAGGTCAGGGCATGTATTAGAAGCAAGTGGCCACAGGCTGAAATTTTGGTATTGCAAGGCTCAGCTAGTACAGGTTGACCTTATACCACATTGAAATATTGGAAGGCACAAGTACAACATGATTTTCTACAGATAAATTTTGGGAAGAATCCTCATTTGTTAAAGTCCCCACCTTTAAACTCACAAAATTTGTAATCTATCCAGCTTGAAGTCAGGACTGCTGTGGAAATATAATTTGGGCATGCCCTATCGTATTTGAAGATATAAAGTTGAAAGCTACTTTGATGTTCACATGTGCTTATGTTTAATCCTGCTAATAAACTTATATTAGTCTCTAAAACGTAGAGGTAGAATTAAGGGTTGAGACAATCTACAATAGATTTCTAGAACAGGTTCCTCAAACTCTAATGTGCATACAAATCAAATGGGGACCATGTTAAAATGTAGGTTCAGATTCATTGGGTGGGTGGGAATAGCTATTCACTTTTCTAAACCTCTCCAGGAGGTGCTGACTGTACTGGTCCAAGGGCCACATTTTATTAATAAGGCTTTAGAAGGGTGGGAGGAGCAGGAAAGCTCTATTACTGAGAGACACCAAGTCCCTTGCTCTGTTTTTGATCTATTTCTAATGAGAGATGCAAATAACTACTATAAATTAAAGTGAAGAGACTTTAAGGCTTGCGGTTCAAAGCCAATGTATTTTGGTACTAAAAAGAATGTGTGTGTGTGTGCGTGTGCGTGTGTGTGTGTGTGTGTGTGTGTCTCTGTGTGTGTGTGTGTGTGTGTGTGTGTGTGTGTGTGTGTGTTTCAGGATTACTCCCAGTCCTGTTCTCTCCACTTATCCTCCACACTGTAGCCAGAGTAATCTTTTCAAAACTAGAAATCATTATTTCCCTTCCTTGTTAAAATCTTTCAATAGCTCCTTTTGTTGGACAAGCAATGTGCAAACTGTTAGAATAGATTGCATGGTTCTGCTGGATCTGCTGCTACCTCATATCTTCTTACTGTCCTCCTCACTATCTAAGCTCTGAACACACTGAATATCTATTAGTTCTTCAAATACAGTATTTTTCTCCGTCCTAGATTTCACATTACTGTTCCTTCTTCCTGAAACACTCTTTCTCTTCTCCCACCACAATTCTCTTCTTCACCCGCCTATTCCTTTTTCTCCCTCTGGGAAAGCCTTCCTGGATGCCCAGAGTTAAGTGGATCTTATAGCACCTTGGTTTTACCCTATCATAACCTGCCATATTGCCTTAGTCAGTTTACCTGAAAGTCTCTCCCACTGTGCTGCGATCTCTTTGAAAACAGAGACAATGTCCTTTTTGCCCACTATTTTATTCTCTTTTCCTGGCTTGACCCTCTTTAGGCAAAGAGTTAATAACTGCTGAATAAATAAGGAGCAAGCAACAGTTAAAATCCCTGGATGGGAGAGAGGGTGAGGGATGGTGTAAGGCACTGTCCAGAGAAAGGAGAAAATATTAGGTGGGGTAACCTAATGGGATTTGGGTAAGCAGAAGTATTTTTTTCTTGAAGAGAAGGCCCAAGATCATGAAATATATTGGGCAACTGGAATTGGGAAGGAAATGCAGAAATGAAATTTCAAAGGAATGATGAAGGAAAGTGTAGACGACAAAAATCCAGACCTAATTATGGTTTTCCTGGGGCTATTTAGATAAAGTAACATACCATGCAGACACAAAACCTGCAGTGGTAATAGAGGGAAGGTGGAGGTGAGAAGAAACTGGAATAAACCATCTTCCCCAAATCCTTGTAGAAGCAGAGGATCACCACGCTGGGAGGCATGAGCCTGCTGACAGTGTGGATTTAGGAGTCATTTAATTGCTTAAATCTTTAAGACTTGAGAACCAGCTTGTAATAGTTTCCAGATCAAAAATAACATCTTGTGAGACCCATGTGACCATTAAGGGCATATTTGTGAAATATTGTATGTCCAGAATAGAATAAGCAGGAAGAGAAGAGGAGAGAAGAGAAGAGAAGAAGAGAAGAGAAGAGAAGAGAAGAGAAGAGAAGAAGAGAAGAGAAGAGAAGAGAAGAGAAGAGAAGTGAAGAGAAGAAGAGAAGAGAAGAGAAGAGAAGAGAAGAGAAGAGAAGAGAAGAGAAGAGAAGAGAAGAGAAGAGGAGATTCGAAAGGCTCCTAAAATAATACTTGCCTTGGGCCTTGAGCAGAGAGGATAATTATTTATATACACAAGTCAGTAAAATGCGTGTTAGGTTGGGATGGTGACACTTCTGACACTTGAATTGATCTTGGTTTCTTAGGATAACCCCTCATGTTTTCTAATGTTCTAATAAGGAATTATACCCTTTTGTCAAATAAAAGATTACTCCTTGGGACAGGATACTCAGGATACTTGTGTCGAAAAGAAGCCTGTGGAGATGAACATCAATTCCAGCCTTCCACTCACCCTATATACTACCTTCGACCTCTGAGGCAGTCAGGGGAAACTCAAGGCTTTTGAATCCATTCTCACAATCTAATCTCTTCCAGCTATTAGGCCAGGGGTTTGTCCTCTCAAACGTTTGCTGACTTACCCCGCAGACTGCTTAGTGATTCTTGAAAGTTAAAATTCAGTTTTGACTCCAAATAAAATTTCTCAGTATATATACACACACATATGCATACATATGTATATATGTATATTTTATGTGTGTATGTACACATATACATATATATGTGAGTATGAGTGTATGTGTGCATATATACATGTATAGCATATTATGCAATATAATATACACTCATGCATCACTCAGCGATGGAGATATATTCTGAGAAATGTGTTGTTAGGCAATTTTGTTGTGGGAACATCAGCTTTTACTCACACAAACCTAGGCTATATAGTATAGCCTGTTGCTCCTAGGCTACAAACCTGTATAGAATGTTACTGTACTGAATACTGTAAGCAGTTGTAACAAAGTGATAAGTATTTGTGTATCTGAACATATCTACACATAGAATAGGTACAATAAAAATAAAGTATTATAATTTCATGGGACTACTGATGTATACACAGTCCATTATGGAGTGCATGACTGTATATGTCATATAGTATGTCAGGTATATATGAATAGTTGAACTATTTATTGTAAGATATAAACAAATATGAAGATTCAATAAATATCAGGATTTAGACAAACAAAAGTCAATAAAAGTAAATTTTTTCCATTTTAATTTTGCTTGTTATCAATCCCCTCCTAAAAGAATTTTGTGTTTCTGACTTACTGGGTCTTTTTGAGCCAATGACCTTGCCAGGAAGTGATCAATATTGATTAATAATGTACCTGGCCTTCAGAAATATGCCCCCAGAAGAGATTTCTAATAAGCTGCTCAACCTTAATAGAGTACAGAATAGACACTTCCTAAGTATTTGTTCAAAGACCTACTGAATGAATGAGTGTTGGCTTTTTTTTTTTTTTTAGTATTTATCATGCAAGCAATTATAGGGTTTGGGTTATAGAGAAAATTGCTGTGGATCTGTAATGAGAAGTCCTGGTTTGAGGGCCAGCTCCAGGCAATTTCGTGTTTGATGCTAGGCCCATGTTCATTTTTTGTAAAGTGGGGTTGGGTAGCAAGCAACTCCTTAAAAACTGTGTACTGCTATAGATTAATGTCAATGACTGTCTTTGGTAATACTAGTCTCCTTTTGATCCCTAAAGCACATTTTCCCTAGGACTTCCAAATAGAGGAGCAGACCTATTCTAGATTACTTTCTTTCTGTTTAGTTTCTTTGTTAAATCCATTCCATCTGAATATAGTAGGTGTGGTTTTATCCCGTCCCAGTTTTCTCACCAGTCAGGAATGTTTGTCTTATTTACAAGTTACTCTCTCATTGTTAACTTTCCAATGATAATTTCAATAACATTGAAAGGATTAAATTAAATATTTCTGCTTTTTAGTAAAAATTACACCTTTCCTAGACTTTGTTATTCCCAGAAACAGATTTTTTTTTTTTTTTTTTTTTTTTTTAACAAGACCAGCTTTTAAAAGAACTGTATCTTAATCAACTATTTGACTTGGGAATATCAGCTGACATTCCTGTTGACTGGTTGCATGCCTAGCCTTTCCCACTCAGAACAACAGGAGATAATCTCTGTCAAAGTGATGTAATGATGAGCAGCACCATGTATTGCATATTTCATCCTGCCAAGATGCATTTCGTAAATTGTACTTGCAACACAGGACCTAGGAACTAACTGCAGAATAAGATAGAACAGGGTTAATTAAGTGGCAGCATAACATTATTGCCTTTTTTAAAAAAGTTTTTCTTTACTGACTAGCTGTATCCGGATTCTACTTAAGCAGAAGGATGGTAACCTAAATCTCTGATTAATTTAGAGAGAAGAGTATAGGAAGCAGCATTTGTTAAATTCTTACTCTATGCCATATTATAAATTTATTTTCTCTTCATAACCACCCTTGGAAGTAGGTATTATGATTTCCATTTTATAAACCTAAATTCTAAAGCTCAGTCAACTTAATAACCTGCCCAAAGTTATGCAACATGAAAGCAGTGTAGTTGGGATTTGAATCCAGGTGCGATAGCCACAAATCACAACCTCTTTCTCTAATACCATTTAGTTTCCCAGGAGATAAGAAGATAATTTGAAAAAGACAGAGAATTTTAAAATTCACACAGAGCATATGTATGCATAGATTAAATTTAGATCTAATAAAGAATGCTAGATTTAGAATAAATTTCATGTGTAATAGGACACATCATCTGACCCAAGTCAGAAAATTATTCAGTTATTAAATCTGTATTTTTTGCAAATCCTTCACATGACAGGTAAAGTACTATTTGATTTTCAATTGTAACAAAGACACAATCTATCTATAACATTCCTGGCAGTGATCATCCGGGTTTAAATATTCCCAGGTCCAAGCATCAGCCAGTAAAACTGTGAAGATGAAAGCTAGACATTATATCTCCAAGATCTTGTTTAAATCTAAAACCCAGAAAAATAAATAAATAAAACTGAAGCATTAATTCTTTATTCTAGTTTAAGTCTTGAAAAATGACTGGCATGCTCTTTAGTTCATTATATTTTCTGAATTTGATGAACACTTCCATTTTTTCTTTTACAAAAATGGAGCAGACATCAAGAACTAGAAGTCAACCTCATGAGACTGTGACTTAGTGCCCTTCCTATCTCATCTTCTCACCCAACACAGGCAACGGGGGGCTTACATATGAGACAGAAAACAACCAGAGTAGCTAGTCTCCGAGTAAATCATAGAATCACTCTAAGCTTTGATTTCTTCAGTTACAAAATGTGAATCATGTGTACTGCTCCCTTGATGAAAATACAGATTCACCCTTAGAATTAGAAACAGGCTGCAGTTCCGCAGCCCAGCCCTCCCAGGGATGGACCAGTATCAGTGCACGTGTATTCTCAACAACCAAACTCAGTGGGAATACAAAATTGTGAAACTGTTAGACGGGTTCCTGCTTCAGATCTTTTCCCTAGACAAATGTCAGCATTATTACATGGATGTGCTGTGTGATTTTCAACTCTGAAATAAAGATAATATATGAACACTATTTTGTGGAGAATTTATTGACTAGATAGATAGATGATTGATAGATAAGTAGATACACTGAAAATTATAATAGAGCAAGTAGGTATATTTTAATTACTGTGAGAGATTTCACGAATTCTGATTCGTACGAATGATATATATGGACATTTTGATTTAAATGCCTGGAAAGGTAGCTAGACCCCTCTTTTTGAAAGCTGTTTTTGGCCACGGAAATGCTTTGCAGGGTGATGTATCACTTAATGCTGCAGGAATGCTCTGTATACAGTACCATGAAATATCAGATACCACTGAGTAAGAAGGCACAGGGTATACAGTACAGTGCTTCTGATTTAGTCCCATTTGTCAAAAAATAACAACCACTGTATTTTTAATGAGTACTTATATTTGCCAGGAACTTTGCATACATTTTCTCAATTTTTTTTTTAAACACTTCCAAGGTGGGCTTATATCCCCTATTTCTCAGATTAGGAGACTGAGTTTCCTGGAGGTTAGGAAACATGTGCATATGAATGAAGAGTACTGGTAGATGCATATATGTCTGTGTTGTGGTTGAAGTTTGATGCGTCTTTCCTGACTCAGAGAACACAGGTTGCAGGTTTCCTCCAGGACAGTTGATAGGATAGTAATTTGTGCACTTCTGCTTAATAAGGACAGAGCAGGGATCCTGACCAGAGTGAGCTTGACTCCAACTCTTAAGCTTCTTCATTATTCTGTTTTATGAAATAGCCGCCCCTTCACTGCCCATTTACCAGCATGTACTTCTCTGTTCTTCACACATTCTAGGTTAATCGTTGGTTTAGTTGTGTACTCCAATTTTCTTAATGATGTCACCCCATGTTTGTTAGCCTACCAGTGGAGACTGTCTGGGAGGAAATGTACATCCTGTGTTTTTTTGATTCAGGACAGATTTGTCAAACTTCAGCCAGAAAACAAACATATACACATATACCGACATTCTTTTATCTGCATTTATATACTACCCTTAAGTTACTGCACTTAAGCATTAAAAAATACCTTCTGTACTTTACTGACAAGAAGATGCCATTGATTGTAAGATACACCATTATTTTATGAGTCACCAAGAAAGGAAAACATAGAGCCAATTAAATTACAATATAATGCTTTTTGATCATCAACTCTAAGATACAATTTAATTGCAAATATTAATTTGTGAATAAAGTGTGTGCCTTAGAATTGATGAAATGTGGTATGTGTCATGCAGCTCTCGTAGCATGCTATATCGGCTAAGTATTCTTTAACATGGATGTAATTTACATACGCAACTTACTTACTCATCTAACTGTTTTACAATTCCAGTCCGTGTGTGTGCACAGGCAGGCCAGATCTGCAGTTGATCATAGTCTTTGGAACCACCCTGTCAGGGATCAAGATGTGCCTCCCACACTTACTGGTTACATGTCCTTGGAAAATTACTTAAATATTTGGTGTATCATATTCCTTTTTGCTAAAATATGGATAATGATAAAATCTAACTTATAAGGTTAACTGTGAGGATTGACCAAAACTGTGCCTGGCACAAATTAGTGTCTAATATGTATTTACTATTAATATAGTTGTTATTATAATTGCAGAGTACATGGAGATGTACTTCAACATGGAAACCTTTACAAGTGGGCAGCTGTTCCAGACATCAAGAATGCATGCACAGCCCCCAATCATACCACTTATGTAACTTGCCGTGCAAGCCACATCCTTCCAAGTCATGTATCCCCAGAGGACATATACAGCTATGCACAGAGAACCTGCTGTTTCTTAAGTATTTCCACTTTCCATAAATTTACAATTAGTATTAATCCTGATCTTGAAAATAAGCTGTGAACCAAAGCAAATCTCCTTAAAAAGAGATTTTCATTAATGAGGAGATTTGCTGTAAGTTTCTCGCAGCCTACCTTCCTTACTTGGCTTTTGTGAGATTTTGCAAAGCATCTTTCCCTGGTGAAGTCCTTACTATGACTGCTGATACATGGTTGAGAGCACTTCTGTACCTAATTAGTGCAGAAATACAAGTAAAGGCAGAGCCTCATTCACCCCCTCGTTCATTTTCTCTCCATTCCCTTACTGTGTGTGGTGTTGAGTACTGATACAGCATCTATACAAAGCCAGTGTCTAACAAACATACCTGCTTAAGTCTTTGGCCACCTTCCATCCCCCTTCATACTCACCTCAAACATCAACATGTATGTTTGGTCACCTCAAGCATTCATGTAAGATCAAGCACATTTACAGGTCCCCAAACATGCACATTTCTATATTTTACACTCTTCCTCCCCTAGTCATTCTCTTTGGTCATACCTGCTTGACCTGTGTTTCTCAGAAAAATGGGTACATTTACCCATGGCTCTAGCAAAGTATTTCCCTTTCCTTTTTCCATAGGTACTGCAGTTCTTTTAGACATTAAGTAAACATCAATGTATGCAGCACTCTGTTTCCAAATATGTCTCAGATGGGCTAATGCAATTTTAGTATGGAGGAAAAACCAAAGTCACCTATAAAGGCACACTCTCATCCATTACTCTTGTTCATCTCCTCTCTGTTAACTCATTCTTACGTAAAAAGAGAACAGGGAGAGACAGCATGGTATAGTAGAGGTAAGTGTAATATATCTGTCTTTGTGTAATCCAACCCCATTTTTTTCACACAGAAACAGGTAACAGATGTAAATCATAAACTATGGGATTGTCTAACTATAAGTCTGCATTCTATCCCAACCAATACTTCTTGTAAAAAATATCCTTCTTCATAAGAGCCCTAATTACCCTGGAAAATGAGAAGATAATCTTATTTATTTAGCATTTTCCATGATAGCCTAAAGAGAGAGCCAATTAGTAAGGCAAGTAGTAGTGCTAGAAGAGCTGATGATGTAGATGGTCACAGACCTATATCAATATTTAAGTCCTCCCCAGTTGAGTGGTCATAGTAGCTTATTATCCATACCAAAATGGGAAATTAGAGTGTCTGTCACTCATTGATAACTACCAAAGGAAACTAGGCACTCTGCTTTGTCAGTGTTTTTTGTGCTCTGACAACTTCTAATTTAGCTTTTTAAATATTCGTCTACCTTTTCCTTTATATTTAGAAACTTCTGACCTGAGTTTTCCCACCTATCAATCCAGACAGCATGCTACATGTTCTGAATTCTACTAAATAATCTATGATCTCAGTTCAAAAAATCTTATGGATTAAACAAGCAACCACCAGACAAGCACCAGGTACACAGAAATGATTTCAGTTCCCAACCGACAAAAGAAATAATATACACTCTCTATTGGTCTTTTTTTTCTCATTTATTTCTCCTTTTTGCCCTTGAAATTTTTCTTCCTCATGTCATGTTGAAAATGTCAAATCATAGCCACTTAAGGTAGCACTGACTTAAGACAAAGGTCACTGAGGACTGTGGCACTGGTTCTGGTTTACCATGCACAAAACTTGCAGCCCTTATAGTTTGGTCACTGAGGCAAAGATCTCCCCATCCCAAGGAATAGTTATTTTCCTTTCTCTCCTGCCCAGGAATTTTCCCTTCCAGGGACTTTGAGATTAAGGAAATAGCCGGGCTTCCCATTAATTCTTTCTAATTTTAAAAATAACAGAATTATCTGGGATCTCCCATTCTATAGTCAATCTTACCACTAATGACCCATTTTGTGTATTTAATCTATTTCCATTTATTAAGTTTTGAACTTTTAAAGTGGGATATGTAGATGCAGCAAGGTAAATAGAAAACCATGGCAGGGTCCTGAGATACCCTGCAGTTTGCCTGTTACTAGTCACAGCTCACATGCCACCTACGTTAGGTCATTAGGAGTTGAATATCATAAACCAGAAGGAAACATCACACATGTGCCCAGAGGCAGATATTTCCAAAAATACTTTATTGCTTTCTTTAAAAAAAACAAAAAACAAAAAAACCCTGAATGGAAGAAACACTCCTGTCCTATTTATTTATTTATTTTGAAAAAAATACGTTAACCATGGGGCATTACACATAACTCAAAAAACAGTCCAGTGCAAAGAAGTTTGAAGGGGGTTGCTATGGGCTTTCCCACCATTCCTGCAGCAGAGCATATCCTTCTTAAAATTAATGCATGAAAAAAATAAACAACAACAACAACAAAACAAGCCATGAGGATTCACAGGCAAGGCATGAAAGTAGTGAGATGGGAATAAGAAATGCTGAGCAACCCAGCAAGACCATTATCTATTTGATTATTAAGTTTGCCAGTATAGTAGATTGATCTGGAAATAACAGAACGTTTATGAAGCATGAAGCGTTGTCTAAACTTTCAATTAAAATGAAATAAAACAAAATGCAGGATGTGTGTACATTGTAGGAAATCTCATTAGGGCCCTAGTCATCACAGTCAGGCCCACGTGACTTCGTTACCTCGTGCCGTCGCTGCGGCTCACTGCACACTGGCTCAGCACAGGCGTCGAGGGTAAGTGATGCAGCTCTTCACAAACATGGGATTTGTTTTCTAGGGTGTAACATATCACAGTGACCTTTTAAGACAAATGGAAGCACTGTGACCCCAACTGTATAGAAGAAGAAAATGAAGTACATCAACAAGATTTCCATAGGAACCATTGTACAAATTCATAATAGAACGTAAAGCTCAGGAAACAATGTTAACACCCTGAAACATTTGCTAATTCTGTGCCCGCATTTCTGTGGCTTCTTTTTGTTCAGGGTTTGAACTCAGGGAATGAAAATGAAAAAAAAAAAAAAAAAGAGCATTAATTGAGAGAGAAGGGGCAGAGAGTGAGTCAGGAAATGGAACAGACCATGACGTGTGTTCTAATAGCTTGACGCCAGGCAGCACTGAGCAGAGCACTATGGAGCATGGACACTGGGAGATGGCATGTGAGCCTCACCCTTCTCTTAAGAGCCAGACAGAGGAGAGGGGAGCAGAGGCAGCTCAATTTCTGAGGTCTAGGAACAGTTTTTCATTAAAAGAGCCCATATGAAAGTAGCCTGCAAGCAGTCAAGACCAAAAACAGCAGCCAAAGACAGCCTTATGATGATTTCCTGTTCTTAGTTTTAAAGATTTTGCATGTATTTTTTTTCGATTAGTAAAATTTCAATAAGATAAATAACAGGACTACTCAACTCTGGTGTCCATTCACTAGTGTCTGTCTTAAAAGCACATCTACTTTTCCCAGTTCTCAGGAAACATGAACTGCATTGGAATCATCTGTAAGCTGAAATCCTGTTACACTTGAAGAAATTCCAATTATAGACAATTTTCTACACTCCCCGAAAGGCCATTGGAAACCCACACCCAAGAGAAAAAAACTACATATCGATAGTGCATATTTATAACCTGAAATGGCTCCACAGGAAAGGCAAGGCCAGATACAGAATAAAGCCTCATATTTTCCATGTTTTTCTATTTCTAGTATTAGGGCAAGCTTTCTTCTATCATCTAAATAAAGCAATGGCTCAAGAGTGGAGTTTTAAAAATAATAAACTCTTCATCCATGAGGTCAAAATGGAAGTCCTCTTCCTCCTTCTGGATGTCACTCTTCCCATCTCCTTCATGAACCACAATGGAGGTTAGTTGGAACAGCACTGGGTTAGGAGTCACCTGGAAATGAAGAACTGTGTTCCAGTCCTAGCTCAGCCAGTGAGTAGCTGTATGATCCTGGGCACACCATTTGGCTTCGATTAAGACTTGGTGATATATTAAGGTCCTCCAGTCTCTAGAAGATCATGTTATGGAAGTAGGCAGCTCTAATACGTGGTTCGGGTGCTACCACTTAGTGTTTAAACTTGGGCAAGTTGCTTAGTCACTCTCTGCCTCAATTTCCTCAAAAGCATACCTCATAGGAGTTTGTAGGGATTAAATGATAAATGCTTCTGAAGAGCTTAAAAGGCACCTGGCATATAGTAAGCACTCAATGACTTTTTGCTGTTATTGCTATGATGATGCTTCATCATCTCCAATAGTAGTAATTTCCTGAGTGCCTGATGGGTGTCTTTAGCCAGCCACTTTACTAACAGACTGATTGGCTAAGTAATGATTTGGAACAATCAGCACTGGAGGCAGGTTCAGGAAGGAGAGTCTGGCTGATTGCTGTTATGTTATTTTTCTTTCTTTTATGACCCGTAACCAGTACTTACTGGAGCAATATATATTCACAAATGCAGTCCCAGTGAGTTGGAAGGAAAGTTGCTATTTAAGGGCTGCTCACAGTGTCTAGATTGGCATTTTGTGGTTGCTACAAACAAATTGTTAGAGAAGGGTCAATTTAACTAATGTGGTCTACTTCAGTAGAATTATGCCAGATACTGGGGGTAGGCAGGGCCAAAAATAATACACAAATAAAAAGGTAATATTTTTATCTTGGAAGTGCTTAAGATTTAACCAAGTATAAAAAAGGCACCCACAACTGAAAAATGATGTCTTACTAAAACAGTTTATTATCTGTGCATACAATGTTATTGAGCCAATCATATTCCAACTAAATTTGGCTTATATATAAGCCAATCATATATGACATTACTGAGCCAATCATACATCTGAGGGAATATTCTAGGAAGTGGAGTTTCAGTTAAGTATAGATTTTTTCAGGTAGTCTTCTTGCTAATATAGATGTATGCAAGTAGTTGAAGGAAGCTTGGAATTTGTAGAGTCGGTAGAAGGGATGGAGATTTACAAGAGAATAGAAAGGAGTAAAGAAAATACACGTTTCAGAGGTAGCGTTTGTAGCACCTAGAGAGGGTGATGTGGAAAAGGTCTTTATTGGGTAAGAGGCAGGGAGGCATAGCGTGTTATGTAAGAGGGAACTCATGGGTTGCACATTTCAAAGGTTCAGTTTCAATCCATAAAGGTATAAATGAGACATGATAGAGTTTTGTACAAGAAAGAAATATACTGAAATAAGTGGAGTATCCAATTGAACCATATGAAATTGCCGATATTTGACCTTTTTACTGAAGAAAATGGCAATTTCATATAGTTCAATCTGATACCTGAAAATCAATCTGTCAGGTGGATAAGAGGCAGGGAGATTAGGTAAAATCTCATGGGCTTTGATAAAGGTGGATATTTTGGACAAGGAGAAAGGAGTGAATTTTACTAACATATTCTTGCTTTTGCTTTTGTTGAGTTTTCTTAACTTTTCTTTTCTTTTTTTTGTTTTTGGACATATACTTGGGAAAGCAAAGTGTTTGTTTTGTCATATCCTTTTGGGTCCAATTATGATGATTCTGATCTCTTTTACCTGATTGACTTGTAGACCCTCTACAGAACATCCCAAGGACCCTTCTTAGAGCGGCAGCAGAGATGAGTTTAGTTTCCTACTCTAGGATGGTTATGCCGAATTTGATAGATGAGGTGAAAAATGCATAGATAAGCACAGCTACTGTGGATGAACATCCAGTTTGTCAAAGGTCTTCACTGGATTTGGAAAAATTCTGTAGGTCTAAGAAAACCAAACTTTCTAGGGATATTATTGGTTTTGAACATATTAGGAAGAGAAAATGTTGGTTCTTATTTAAGAGAGCTTATGGAGCCTCACCCTTGGAATAATAGAATTTATGAATTAAACAAGGATGCATGTGTAATTAATAAAATAAGGATATATAACCACTCAAATGTTTCCAACTTCCAAAAATGATTTGGGGTTCTTTTTAGGGGGGATTAAGGAAAACTGAATTTCTTTGAACCATTCAAAACCACTTCCAATGCTGTAGTATAATTGTATAATATACAGCTTGGCAAAGTTAGGTCATCAACTGATGTCTATCAGGAAAAGTGGAATAATTATAAAGTTATACCAAAAAATAATACCATCCATGTTTGCAGAGTTGGTATGACAGAATATTTATGATTTAATGTTTTTACTTTTCAGTTATATATTGTACTTTACGTTAAAGATTTGCTGAAAGTCATTAATCTAATGATATATTCATCATTAAAAGTAGAGGTAGTTTTAGGGTATCCTTAAGACTACCATGGAGATTTAGGATGTGGCTGGAAAACAAACCTCTCATCCCACCCCCAAACCAGAAGCCACCAGCAAAATCTGCTCTGGCCTCCATCCTTACCATCTATTCAGGTTTGATTTTCTAATTCAAGGTTCAAGGTATGTTTGGAGAGGGGATGGGGCAAAAGTTGGGTGGGGATAGGACAGAAATTAGATACCTAACGTGTCTCTAGCTCCCTTCTTGTAACCTTTAGAACCATGGTGGGAGCAGAAGGTGGGAATCCACTTGATCTCTTATCTCTTTTGGCCTATAGAACTTACTTCCTTTCCTCCCATGGAAGGTGTAGACTTCCTGTATTTATTCAAGACAGTAACTCTGAAGGAAACACAATAGTGCCTGTTGGGTGCCAGAACAAATACCCATAACAATCTACCTGCTAAACAAGTAGGTGGGAAAAAAGAAACATGCTATGGTGTGTGTGTGTGTGTGTGTGTGTATTGCTCACATGCATGTGTATTGATGTTTCCTCTTTATCTGCTCATTATAACAGGTTTCCTATCTTTCCCCCGACCCAGTCTTAATTTATAGAAAAGAGAAAGAGAATGAATGTGAAATGGAGTGACTTTTCTTTCTAATAATAAGTTTCCCCAACAGTCAGACCTATGGGCTTCCTAGCCCAAAGTGAATTTCAAAGCTCTGCCTGGCCCTTATGATGTGATTGGGAGGATACATGCCAAGCTCTCCTTTTTGCTGACACATTAAACCCTGAGTGGTCCTTCACAGGCTGGGTGAAATGGATTTAGCCTTGGCCCAGAGCCACTTAGCAGTTTAGGAATGTGGGCAGGTGCATTTGTAGCCAGAAGCATGAAGAACAATACAACTGCACTTTTTGCTTCCTATTTGCCTCACACATCTTAGCATCAGACTATTGTTTACTAAATGGGTCACATTTACTAGTTATTTCACCAGCATAATTAGAAGCTCCTAGAAGTCAGAGCCCTACCAGACATTTTGTTGTGTCCTTCACAGTGCGTTGCACAGAGAGTAAATAAACATCGAAGTTCCACAAAAATAAAATAATAGGAAAAGATAAAAAATGTGAAGAAGATGCAGGCAATTAGAGGAAAAGGACAGTGTGTGACATAAGGTAGAGAAAGGCAGTCTGGAGGCATGTACCAGGAAGAAGACAGACATGACAGAGTGCTTGGGATTGGTGGCCAGTGTGGAACAGTGTCTAGTTAGAGATGCTTTACTTTCATTCTTTGTACTTTTTTTCCCTGTCCATCTCCTTGTCCACCTCCCTTTCTCTCTTTCTCTATGTATAAAAGAGAGCTTAACAGCGGACCTCAGCTCAGCAGGATGGCCACACTGCAGATTACTGAGTGGAGAACGCTGGAGAGCCCAAATTCATTCACCAGCGGGGAAGATGTCTGCAATCCTGATGGAGACTAGAGGGCAGCAGCGCTGCACAGCACAGAATGCAGCTCCGGCCGCGGCCGCCCATCTCTACCTGTGGTTGACTTAATACACCTCTCTCTCCTGTGTTAACCACGCTAATATTTTGTCTTTCACTGAGGCCCTTGAGGATGGTGAAAAGAGTACAGAAATGCATCCTGAATTATTAAAGTAACTAGTAAGATCATTTAGCCCCTTTTTCCCCAACGCCAAGAAAGGATGGCATTTTTCCTTCCAACACTTTTAAATCATTGTTTATTGAATAGAAACATCCTTCCTCCCCTCAATCTTTTCCAAAGAGAAACATGGAACCCAGGTCTATAAAATATCCTATCCCCACATATGACAGATTTCTTAAGAATCAGAAGACACTGGTCTCTCCACAGTACAAAAAAAAAACGCATTGGGAATTATGTAGTTCAGGCAATAAATAGTGAAGCTGGGGCAAGGCCATCAATTCTCAGCAGAGATGATTCAGATCAATCTGACTTCCCGTCTCCTTTCCGTTAAATCCTACTTTCTGTATTTATTCACCTTCCACCTGACTGTTGCCTGTGGGGTCCCTTTACCTTCTTTTAGTATTTTCTTTCCTTTTTTTACGTTCTCTAATTCACTCTTGTCCACTCTTCTATTTTATTGCTCTCCCTCATTCTCTGTCTCTTTCTATCTGCTTCTCCGAAGATTTATGCAGCTTGACTTCATTAGCTCACTGTTCCATCACGGGAAAACGGTACTAAGAGCCAGGGCAAAGGGGAGGGGCTCCGTCTTACCCTGTGAGTGGGTTAACCCGTTGTGTGGCGTATGAAGAGCTCAGTCTTTCCTTATTCCTGAATAGTACTCTAACAGCTCCATTACTTCTGCGAGCAGGGAGATGCTGTTTGCTTTCAAAGCAGCAGGGCCTGGCTAAAAGCTTACCAATCCTATAAAAGTCTCTTCTCAATTACGCTGGCCCTCACCCTCTCTCTGACCACCCCATGCTTGTGAGGTCTGTGACGCAGGAGTTAATGGTACTTATTGGAATAATACCTCTCCATCAGACTGCTTCCAATCTGCTTGGATTTGGGTGCCCTGCTAATGACAGGGGTGAAGAGGTGTCAGGATATCAGGGTTGCCCTGTCTTAGACATGATGCATTCTCATAAGCGAGACCTCAGCTGAGAAGGTGTGTAAGGCAGTCTTTCCATTGTAAGAATCACATTTACCTTTTAGTATTATTTTGAATTTTACAATAGCTGAGAACCTGAAAAGAGATACATTGCTTTTCTAGGTCTTCTGAGAAAAGACACATCGACCATTCAGATTCCTCCAAACATGTTAACTTTATTTTTCTTCCTCTTACTCTTCTTGTCTCTGTCACTACCGTTATTCTGTCTGTCACCTTTGGTCTCTTTCCTTCTTTCCTTTTCTTTTCTTTCTCTCGTAATGCTGTTATTAACTCAAAGTGCTGAAATTGATTTTCTAGTAAATTGTAAAAGAGTTTCTATGGATGAGCTAACATTGCACCAATCTTTAACCGCTTTATGCCAAACCTGTTGTGAAACTCGTTATTAACACAGAAAGAGCCATTTCTTACACATTTTATTGGGAATGCCTACTCTTCAGGAGGCTATAGGGTCTGTTTTCAGTGGCCTGAGAGTAGTCCTGCAAAGGATGCTGTGGGGAGCTAGACTGATAAACCTAAGCAGTTGTGACAAACTCATTAGTCTCCAGAAAGGTGAGACTGGCTTCGAGTTATGGATGGACAACAAGCAGTTGGCAGCAGGTGCGGAAGCAATGAAGAGATACCAGGTAGAAGACTGTTACTGAAATAAATGACTCTAGAGAAAGGACACGGGAAAATGGATGAGAAGGAGAGTGGAGAGAAGAATAGCTGAATCCCAAACAAGGGCAGGCCTCGAGTTATCCCACTGGGATCTGCCGATCTGACATTGTGCACTCCCTGACGCTTCGTTCTGCACCCTGGACAGCCCCCTTCCCACTGGTCTACCTGCGCATTCACTCCCATGCACAACACGCAAATCCCCTATTGGGTGAATGATGCCACTTTTTCACTTGGAACTTATTTGAAGTCCTTTTTCATTAACTTTATTTAATTAAATCTACAGGGTGACCCATTCTTATCACAGAATGTGCACCTCCCCCCAATTTATCAGCAGGCCCCCATTTTAATCCCTGATCCAGGCTTTATTCATATCTGAGTGGTAATGACATCAGCTTCCCTGGCCAAGGACACATTAAACATGCTCTGCAAAATACACAGAGAGAGCTGCTTAACAAATACTATGGAAATAAAGTTCCACCATATTTCCACAGAAATTCAGGTCCTCACCACCCAACCAAACCTAATGCCCAGTCTCCGTTTCTCTCTCATTCTCTCTCTTTGCAGGGCACAGGTCACTCCACAATTGATTTTCTCTCAGACCTTTTATTATCTTCCATAATTATCTCCTCTTTTCCCTCCAACATCTTCTCCATCCTTCTCTGCATGACCAACGGTGAAGGCAGAGAGTGGAGACTGACTCAGATCTCCTGGGGGGCAGATGGCAGTGCCACTCTGGAGACAGGACAGGAGCGGGAGCCCTCTTGGAGTGGATTAGGATCCACGTGAGGGGGTGAGAATATTCATTCTGGAGCTGTGGGTTTCTGCACTAACAGATGGGTGCAGACCATAGAGAAGGAAAGAATGAAGTAGAATCTAGGTTTCTTTGTGTGATTTTTCTCACTCAATTCTAGACAAGGGTCTTGAACCTGAGTACTTTTCTTCCTTCTCATTTTCCTTTCTTATTTTTTTTATTTTATGCCCCAATTTTCTCTTTGTATCTATTTTATTAAGCAAATAGGTGAATCTAAACAATAAAACCTAAAATCCAAAATGGGTGCTTTTTATGTTCTCTTTTATCACTCTCTCTTTTTTCACTCTCTCTCTCTCCCTGAATAAAATACTAGGTGGTTTTATACTTGCTAGGAACTCATTGACTTATTCTAAGTAACTACATGAGAAAAGAATCAACAAAGATTTATAAAGAATGATGTACTTGGAAGTAGGTGAAGACAGTTTTACAGTAATTGGGTACCAAAGTTGGCAGATATTGAAAACAGCAACAACAACAACAACTGAAGGGTAATTATATATTAAGATTGCGAGGAAACTAGAAACCACCATAGAACTAGGGCAAAAGAGTATTTCTTGTTTGGGTTTTCTTTTCTTTTTTTTTCCTGTCCTCTTTTTGACTTGATGCCTAGATCTGTTTGTTTAGAAAATGTGATTTTGAGGAAGGAGACAAGAATTTAGAATCAACTTTTAGTTCAATTCCCTGTTCTCCCACATAGTAAGCAGATCATTTTAGATAAACAAATAAATACCTCTTAGAATTTGTTTTCTCATTTGTAAAATGAATGTAGTCATAACATACTTTTAAAGATGTTATTATAGTAACTAGTAACTTAAGGATCATTTCTATGATCCCCTGCATTTCCTACTAAAATATTTCCAGTGGAACATCAGCTTGGTAAGATGATAACATGTATACTTGAATGACTTACCAGCATTTTATATTAATCCATTCTCAGAGAAGCTTCTTTTTTCTCCATATATGGCTTGACCCACGAATTTACTCTTGCTACTGGTAATAAAAGAGTCCCCTTGCATCTAGGGAAACTGATTTTGGGCCTTTGTACCAAAAATAAAAGATGAATTTCTATGATAGGGGCTTATCCTGAGATACTTTTTCTGGAAACTTCCTTAACAATTTTGCTCTTGTCTTTTTCCTTTAATGAAAATTGAGTCAGCCAATCAGAAATTTCATTTGCTCTCAAGACCTGCCTCTGTCCACTTCAGTTTTCTATTCCTTGCTTGTGTTGTCCAATGCAACATTTGGAACCAATAAATCTTGACCTGTTTTGTGTCTCAAACAATGATGAAAACTGAGCCACTGCTATGGGTTAAATGTTCCAATACATAAAAAGACTCATATATTGGAAACTTGACCCCCATTGTAACAGTGTTAAGGGGGTGGAAATCCAATTATGGTATTTGAAAGGTGGGGCCTTTAAGAAGGGATTAGATTCTGAGGACTGTGCCCTGGTGAATGGACTAATCTATTCCTGTAGTGATGGGTGTGGTACTGATGGGTGTGGTACTGATGGCTTTGTAAGGAAAGCGAGGAAGAAATTTAGTTGTCTTGCTCAGCTCATTCTTGCCATGTGATACCATGAGTCACTATAGAAAAAGGCCCTTACCAGATGCTTTCCCTGGACCACAGACTTCCCAGCCTCCAAAACTGTAAGAGATAAATTTCATTTCTTTGTAATTTACTCAGTTTCAGGTATTATATTATAAGCAACAAAAATGAACTAATACAGCCACATAAAGAAAATTCAGGTTTTCTCTGTCAGGAGGAGGGCTTCCAATTTGCCGGATCCTAGTAGAGCACACTTCAAGGAGGCCTTTCTTGCTACTTTTCAGAGAACTGGAAAATCCTGGGGCAGTTTCTGAGAGCTGATGGCAGATTTAACACTTCATACATGTTACATTGCTGAATGGACTGGGACATTAGGGAACACACCACATACTTACTAAATTAGTTATTTATAATTTTGTTAATATTAAATAAGTCCCCTATTCTCTTTTGAGAGAGAAATGGTTTGAGTCATTACTTTCAGGTATCTACATAGTGTGGCTCGGATTTCATTTCTTGGCAACCAAAAACAAGGGAAGAAGCTTAAGGAGAAACTTTTTACTCACAAATAGTAAAAAGTTGGGTCAGTATATGCTCTTACTAACAGGACTGAAATCAAGATAGCCTGCAATTACTGTGCATGCATAATTCTCATTAACCAAATATTATTATGTTCTATTAAGATATGTTAAAACCATTGAATCTCTAAGGATTAAATGAAACTTTAGGAGTTTAGGGGACACATCTCACCTGAAATATCTCAAGCAATCTTTACTATTCTGGAAAAAATATAAAATAAAACAATAGAGCACCTAAGATAGGTTGTGGAGGGCCTTGCTAAGGGATAATTTCAAAGCTTCAGTAAAACAGGACTATGCAGAAAGAAGCCCAGAAGAGTGTTTAGGGGTAGCAACTGGAAAAATGGAACATTTTCTGTATTAAAAATAATACTAGTTTGGTTTTCTACTTAAGAGGGAGTGAGCAGAGAATAAAATTAAAGTGTAGGAAAAAGAAGAGAAGCAAAGTGAAGAGAAGAGGAAGCAGAGATAAAAATAGAAAGACTGAGGAACAAATTGGGAAGCTGGATCTTATATTCACACAAATAACCAAGGAAATGTTTAGCGACAAAGGTGTCTAATGTTCTATTTAAGGTTTTGGTGGGGTTATTTTTGTATATTCAGATGTAAATTTTACTTCCTCCAAAGTTAGGAAACAAAGATTGTGTGTTCGTTTTTTCTTGTTTACTTGTATATGTATTTTCTTTTAATTTGGAGAAGATGAAGAGTAAATTCTGGTCTGCTCCCCATGTGGGTTAACACAGTGTGGGACAAAAATACCTGCTGCTGGACAGTGAGCTGGACTACAGATCAAATGAATTACATGGAGGCAGAAGATTGGAATTAAATGTGGCTGCAAAATCATGAGCTCTCAGGTATTTACAAATATTTGGGAAGGTCAATTGACAGTCCATTGGGATGAGATTTCTAGACAACTTTTAAGGATTTTTAAAGATTTTTAGACAATATTTTAAGGAACAGAACAACACCAGTTAATATCTGGAGAACAAAACCATGAAGGTGTCAAGATATGCAATAGAGATCTCTTGGTCAATAGGAAACACCCTCCATATAAAGACTGGTAGTTAAGAAGAAAAGAATTCAGACAAGCTGCCAGCTGACCTGGGCCATCACCTTGGGGTTTAAGTTTGGGCATCTTGTAACATCCTGATTAATGTTTAAAATAAAGCAGGGCCTATTAGTAAGATCTCTATCTCAAAGAGCAGAAACCTGTACTTTACAAGCAGAACCATTTTCATGTCTCAGTAGTCCTTGTTCCTTTGTTGTCCTTGTAATTAGTGAAAGCTATTAGAAACTGAAAAACTAGCTTATTTGTGTCAAGTGTAATCAAGAAAAGGGGATGACATCATGCTTGGGCCAGAACTGTCAAAGTGGAGCGCAAACCCAAACCCAGATGGATGGTGAAAGCCAGAGGAATGGGGGGGGGGGGGGGGGTGGAAGGAGGGGGAAGTGTAGGAAGAAAGAAAAAGAGGGTGTAGGTAGAAGGGGGTTGGGATGGAAGAGAACAGGAAAAAGTAGGAGCTGAAGGAGAAGGAAACAGAAAAGAAGAAGGAAGGGAAGAGGAGGAGGAGGAAGAGGGTATGGGGAGCTAGGTGAAAAGAGAGGGAAAGAAAGACTCAGTGTGCATGTGTTGGGGGAGGTGCAGGGGATTAGTGAGAAGAGAATTAGGGACCATGTGGAGATGGACCTATGTCCTTAAATCCACAAAATGATTGCAGAGTACCAGAGTGGCATTATCTCCATTTTCAGAAAAGAAAGAAACTAACATTTGCTAATATCACTGCATATGAAAGAACATTTTAGACTATGAATGGTAAATCTACCTGAAATTCACAAACTACTCCTGTCCCACTCCTGTCCTGTTTAATTTCTTCAAATCTTAGAGTAGAACTCCACTCCTACCCTTTGTACCATACCATATGTACTAGATTTAGAGAAGTGACCAAATGCCAAGCCCTAGACATTTTTAAAAAATCTTTTAAAATATATTTTAAAAATATCTACTTTTAATACAAATTAGAATTTCCAAATAGCAAAGATCTTTCACGACCTTTCTAGTATTCATCCCCAGGATGAAGTAGAACTTTCATAAACCTTCCCAAACTCTTACCCCCAAATCATAGCACTTAAGGATGACTTCATGTTTAAAAACTTCACAGCATGGTTTGGGGCAAATTCCTATGGCACTTGTTTTTTCAATTGTTATTTATTTTTGGTCAAATAATTAGCATTGTGGAAATTGTTGTGAATTGTTGGTTAACACTTATTCTTAGAATTTTGACTGCTTATAAAACAACTAGCTATATTAATGCTGATAAAACAAAACGTTAAAAATCAAGATAGAACCAAAAGTAACCAGTTGGAAAACTGCTTATGGGAAGAAATGTGCTAAAAGATAATATTAAGGTTTTACTTTAAGGCAATAATGAAGTGAGGAATAAAAGAAGTATATCAAGGGAAACTTGACATCACAGCTGTGTGGCTGGATTTCTCCCACACTTGCAGAGATTTTCTTATTCAATTGACAGGAAAGAATGCAAAGTATATGAATATATTGAGGTGGGGAAGGGGATACCACAGTACTTCCAATATTTATGGTCCTCAAAGGTCTTAATCTCATCCTGACCACAGAATCTGTATAAATTATGTAAAGCCAAATATTACCTTTTTAAAACCTATGAAAAGAGCTTACAGTTTCATAATGTATATTGTAGATCCCCATTATAGTGCTGGTTAAATCAGCACAAGGATGGCATCCACATTATAATGACAAAGAAACCCCATGTCTTAAGATGCATATGTGGAATATGATTTGACATGCCTGAAAACTAAATCTTTGACACATCAAAGTAGTTGGTGAATTTCAAGTAGATTCACCATTTATATTCTAAAATCTTCTTTCAAATGCAGTGATATCAGCAAATTATTTGTTTGTTTCTTTTCTGAAAATGGAGATAATGTCACTTTGGTACTCTGCAATTATTTTGTGGATTTAAGAACATTGATCTATCTCCAAATACATGTTCTCACCCTCCCCAGGGACCATGAGTCTGAGGTTTCAATAGTCAGCTATCCGAGAACAGCAAACCTGCAGGTCAGCTTTTCAACTCAATGTACTTAGGATCCATAGGCATTGATCTTTTCACACATCAAATTGGTAACAAGTTTTTATATATGCCATCTCAGTTATCAAGATATACTTACATAGCTCCTGATATCAAGAATACAATTAATTCTCTTTGGAAGCAATCATAAAAAAGAAAAATATGTTTATCTGGAAAAGGCATTGTGCTTTCCTCCTGCCTACTCTCTATTCCTAAACACTGGGGTACAGCCAGTTAACTTAAAGTTCTCACCAAATCTTCTTTCAAAATTGGAGACTTGAGGTTGTTAAAACTGCTTTACTTTGAACTTCACATGCTGCTTGCTGGATTTAGGAGAGGCAAGAGCCTCGTTATTGAAAGTACTTAGGAAGTTCCTGCTAATTAAGACCTGTTCACTTGAACCAAGCAAGTGGCTACACACCTCATAAGAATGAATTTTCTTCCTGATCTTCCCTGTCTTTTTACGCCTTAGTTTAGGTGAGTTGAAGATGACATTTGGCTGGCAACTTATTTGGGGATTATTTTATGCTCCACAAGGAAAGGAAACTAAAAACAGAGAAGATACAATATTTGTTATTTTCTTTGCTGCAGTCTTTTTGGCTCCCTTTTTCAGGTAGAAATGTATAATAACTTAAAGATGCATAAAGTTTTGAATTGATAATCTCTTTTTTTTTTCACAAATATAACATAAATAAATCACATCACATTTGTAATAGCTGACTAATTCAACCACTGCTTAAACAATTATATATACCATATTTTAAAAAAAGAATAGGCTAATACTTAATGTTTTCACATAATTTAAATATTTGTTCACTAAAAACTTTAATTTTTATTAAATACAGGAGACACCTGAATGATATACATATACATAAGTGCTTTGACATCTACCACTGAGTTATTGAAATATCCATTTCAAAACCCATCTTACCATAATCAATCAAGTCTTTCAACATTGCACCAAGAAAATAAATATCTCAAACTGTCTATTCAAGTGCTCTTAAAGCTTAAAGAGCCTTAGATAGGATTATCATCAAAGAATGAAACAATATATTAAAATTTTGAAAACTATTATAGAAGGGTAATCTTTTCCATTTCGATAACACAATATATTAAAATATATTTGCTGTAGTTTTGTACAGCCACACACACACACACACACCCCACCACAGTTTATCCAGGGAACATATTATAACTATAGCAAAGCACTGAAAGGGATGGTTTGGAACACACTGCATGTGGTCACTCATTCCCTGTAGGCAGATGAACTCCCAGACCTGGGGTAAAACCGTAAGTGACGAGGGTGCAGTAGGACAGGAGAGATCAGGTGTAAAGGAGGAGGATGGCAGATTTTAGTGCTCTTGCAGCTCTCAAACTTATGGAATCCTGTTGATGGGCAGAGGAGAGTGACCAGTAGCTTGGACAGAAATGATAATGTTTTCAATGAAGCTACTCACTGTGACACCTGGTCCTACTTTAAATCTATGCTTACATTACACAGGAGTAACAGTAGGTTTCTAGGATGCTTTCTATACTGACACGCTTCAAGGCTGAGACTCAGAAGGTAAGTGTCATCCCTGACAGCAATTATTTTAGAAAATTCTAAGAAGGTGAAGAGAAGCTATGAAGACAGGTGACAGTAGTGCCATAAACAAGACAGATACCTTTGTTTTTAGTTATACCCTTAACTATGGTTAGTAAGGGTATAAGGTGATTTTTATTTGTCTATCAGTGGCTTTGTTCCACATTGCCTGCCCTAAAAGCAAGCAATCTCTTGTCTGAGTTTTATGCCATTTAATGACTGCAACCTCCACATATCCAAAGCCGAATTCATAATCTTGCTTCTCAAATTTGGGTCTTCCCAAAAATTATCTTTCTCAGAGAAAGGAAGCATCATATATCCAGTTCAAGTTAGAAATCTGGGACCCAACCTTGTCACTTCCTTTTCCCACACATACCACCACCCCACAACCAGTTCATTACAAAATTTGGCTAATTTTACTTCTAAATGAATCCTCTAAGTCCTGTTTACACATCTACATTCACCACTGATTCAAACTACTGTGAACTCCTGCTTGATTACTGGAATAGGCATGCATTCCCTGTTCACCCTTGCCATCTCCAGTCTGCTTTCAAGTTACACCCAGAGCAATCCTCTTAATACACAACATAATGTGTGTTGTTGCTGAGAAGTAAGGGTTAATTTTTCCAAGAGAGATCCCCACAGCCTTCTGCAAAGCTCCCTGGAAATTGGCTAAGGGTGTAAGCTTGAGGCATGCAATGCTGGTTAATTGCAAGGCTTGAGACCCAGGCCCTTCCCACGCCAAAGGAGGGGTCATGTTTCCCCAAACACAGATTTTGGAGGTGGAGAATTCTACTACTTCCTTGCTACATCATACACTTGCGAACCTCAGTGCCAAGTTGCAGGAGGGGCTGGTATTGCTCACAACCACAAATGCTGGGTAGGGCTGGGGCCAGGTTTCTACCTCATAACATAACTGTTGTTTTCCTGCTCCTGGTCACACAGTGCTCTCCTGATCATGCAGCTTCAAAGCCCCACAAATCAAGGTTAGGGTTCTTCCTGAAGTCTGGTGCAATATCTGGCCTTGCTAAACCTCTGTGTGCTGTTCTAAAATACAAATGTGTTCTCTGCTCTTTCTGTCTTCATTAGTTGAACTTGGGGTTAAACTTTAACCCCTAAAATGCTGTTTCAGTAGATTTGCTGTCCTTGTTTGCATGGCGACGATTCAGTGTAAAGCTCTTCAATGGCACCACATCATGCTTAAGATATGCAATAAAGTCCATCCATGCCAGGATGCCCCAGCCCCTGCCTTCTCTCCCAGGCTCACTTTGCACCACTTTTTCACTCTGGTTCAACTAACTGGCCTTCTTTTTTTTTTTTTTTTTCAGAAATGCAACATCTTTCTGCCTCAGGGCCTTCAAACTGCTGCTATGCTGGGACGTTATCCCACTCTGCCCTCTGATCTAAGATCAGAAATCACTTACCCAGGAAGCTCTCCCAGATCTTCTAAACTAGCCTGGCTGCTATCTTATATACCTTATAATGTCTAGCAAAAAAAAAAAAAAAAAAAAAAAAAAAAAAAAAAAAAAACCCAAATCAACCAAACAGACAAAAACAGGAGTCTTTTCTAATTTTCCCTTTGTTGCAGTTGTACCTAATTTGAAATAGAATCCTAATGGGAAAGGCTCACGACATTAATCAGGAGTGGCAGAAAATTTTTTTAATAGCAATACAATTGTTTTCAACGTATTCATTTACTCCAAAAAAGACCACTTCATTTTCTTTATGTTAATTCTTATTCCTCGCAGTAAAATGTTATTCTGTCTTCCCATAACTTGTGTTACTAATCCCTCACAACACTGACCATAAGTACAAAAACAATACATGAGACTTTTAGAAAGTTAGAAAAATAAAATAAAAAGAATTGTCCACCATTCTATCATTAAATTATCTATCTAGCTTTTTAGTTTGCATTTAATAAAATTCCATTTCTTCCTCACAAACATGTATGTTGATTCTTCGCTGGCAACATTAGGCAAGAAGAAGAAGGAAGGACGGAGAGGGTAGGACTGTGGACCCAGGTGACAAACACAGGACAGAAGGTGTCCTGCAGCATGAAAGGAGCAAGCAGAAGGACATGAATTCCTTGATCCGTCTTTCCGAAGGAAGATAGCAGGCTGAGACATTAAATGAGTTTTGTTTTTTTCATTTTTAAGAAAGATGTTAGGGAGATTCTCATTTGCTAAATGTCTTTGGAAACAGACAAGAGAGACAGATGAGAATTATTAGATCAAATAGTGGTTGAAGTACAAGATGTTCCACACCTCATAGATAAACAAGATGCAGACAGATCACCAGGACCAGATGGCAGTTCTTACATCCTTTCATATGTACTATTTTCTTCTCCTAAATAGAGATGAAGCACAAGAGTGTGTCTGGGTTTAATCTAACTGCAAGTAGCTGTAGAAAAAAATAAATAAGTCAAGTTCTAAGTTTACCATCTTTCACCAATATTGCCTTTAGAAATAAAGACCCAATAGAAGTGTCACCCCATATCAAAGTCTCTGTAACTTTTATGACCACAAAATTCAGTCTGAAAACAAAATAAAATATTCTCACACAGAACTGAGGCCTAATCATATAATAATCTAAATAAAGGAAATATTTTGTAGTACCTCTGCAATCAGATACAATGCTACTTTACTATATAAACATATACAGTAGATTAGTATTTTTTCTTCATCTTTTAATATGAGATTATTCAATTCTCCTTCTGATATTTCCAGCCAGAAGGGATCTAGACAGCTGGCTGAGTGAGTCATTCCCAGCATTCTGAAAAATAGGCATGAGAGTCATTTGCTCTTTGCTTATGGGGATATATTAATGAATCTTCCATCTTGCTGTCACTGTCCCCTATGGCCATGATGCATTTGTAAAGAAAGCAGGTTTACATAGCAGAAAGGCTTCTGTCAATAGCATTAAATCTGCTGTTATTTATCTCCCTAGTCTCAGAATACAGAAGGAAGGGCAAAGAAGAAAAATATGAAGAATGTTACACTTGTTTAACAATAAAATATATAATTCTCTTTTAGGTTTTTTTGTTTTGTTTTTTACTTGTGGTTGTTATTCACAGTTGTGACACTGAATCCTAATGGGGAAGGCCATGATATTAGCCAACTGTTCTGGAAAGACGTGTTTATGATAACTGAAGTAATTCGGACACACACAGTCACTCTTAGAAATGGCCACTCTTTGTCCTCTTTAACTTAATTCTTTCTTCTCTTAAGAGATTTTATGTTGCCTTCTCTCTCTAGTGGAGGCTGGCTATTCTGAATCATTTCTTATTATAAAGATTATTATTTGAAATAATACTAGACAGCAGACACTTTGATCAAAACAGACAAGTAAAAGACTGGGGAGGAAGATAGAAGCAGGACTTCTAAAAGCAGATTATACTATGCCTAACACCTAATCAAAAACAGCTACTGTTTTTGTTTACCCTCTGAATGATTTCATGATTTACTAGGGTTTGTGGTGTGAAAAGGGGGAGAGAAGAGGACGAATAGTGGAGTGAGTCTGGGGGGTGGAAAGCTCAAGACCAGGAATTAGAAGCAGCAGAGACGTGCTTACATTGTGTTCTGTTGTATTCTTCTGTAAACAGTGCCCCCTGGAGTTGTGCGATGCAGAAACTCTAGAGAGAAGGGGCTTCCTCAGTATGGTTTTCCAAGATCCAAGAAAAGCAAACAGATGTGGTCAGAGGTTAGGAACTGTTGCCTCTTTGTGTCTCTTTTGTCTCTGAGTTGAGGAAAGGACATGCTGAATTAGGGGCACATGTGATGTGACATAAGAGAAACAGGAAAGAAAGAGCTAAAGATCAATAAAATGCCCCCTATCCAGAACACCCTTAGTATAATTTTGTCATTATAAACTCTTCCTTGAAAGGGGCATCTATTCCAAATACTATCAAACGATGTGATGGTGTCAGAACATCTTCCTTTGAGAATTTGAAAACCCAGCTGCTTAATGGCTTTTGTTGGGCAGAGGAGAATATGAAAGTACTAGTGCTGGGGTGGCAGATATAGTGGAAAGACACGGGAAGGTGAAATTTACCCACTTCACACTGTGACTATAGCCCATCCTCTGGAGGCACAACAATCAGACTATGTTCACAGTTTCATTTCTACAAGTTCCTTTCTGTCCCTTCCTTGTCATTCCCCATACTACTGTAGGCTCTTGGGCTGTCCTTTTTGAATTGTTGCAAAACCTCTTATTTTCTATTTTTTTAATCCCCTTCCACAGGTTGCCTTTGTTATTTACCTAAAATGCAGGTCAGATAGTTACCATCGCCGACAAATACCTTTATGCCTCCGTTCTGTTCATGGACCCAGGCACAAATTACCTCTCTGCTGTGGACATGGCTCCAGGACTTGGTCTCTAGCTTGCCTCCCCCATGACTCTCCATAAGTGCCATGCTTCAGGCACATTGGGTAATTTACCATTCTCAAAATATGTGCTATGCACATTGAAGATCCTGGGCCCTAATCATGCCAACCTTTGTTTCCAAATTCCTTCATTTTTCTATCATATAGCTAATGCATTCCTCTACATCTCTTTTATCTCTGAAGGCTTCCTCACGTCAGCAGCTGGAGTTAAGCGTGCTCAGCGTGCTTCTTCAGCACACCATCACTTATGTCTGGTTGCAGCACTTCTCCAGTCTTCACTGTATTATCCTTTGTCATTGCATGTGAATCTAAATCTCAAGTTCCTTGGAATAAGATTCTTAACTTTTCTTCTCATAATATCTACAATTTTCCTTCTAATATTCTCATTTAATAGTAGTTGAGTGACAAGCTAACTTATCAGCAAATGTAAGTTTATGTGAAAGTTCATTATATGAAAACTAAATGCAATTGGATATAAGGATAATATATCTTTATGGAGGTAAAATTTCCTTCCAACTGAGATCATTTGAATTTAATATGGATAAACAATTTAAGGTAAAACAAAATCTTCCTGAAGTGATCACCCAGGCTTTTAATAAATGATGAGGAAAGCATTAGGGCTGCGGAGGCTTTTCCATGCTGTCATACCACATGAAAACTCCTCTGAGTACAGCAGAGGACAGAGTGCAGAGCTTAAGAACATGGGCTTTGGAGTCTGTCCTGAGTTTAAATCCTGGATCATACCTTACTGGCTTTGTGAACTTGGGCAAGTTTTTCAATATCTCTAATCTCTGGGGATAATACCTCAAGGAATTATTCTAAAATAATGTATGGGTAAAGTCCTTTGCAGAGGCCTTGACACCGAATAGTTGCCATTTATTGAATAACTAGTTTTTACTTTTTTTTTCTTTTTTTGGTCTGAGGACCATCACACTAACTTAAGTTAATCTTTGAGGCCATTAAACCTTGACTACACCTTCACTACAAAAGTATAATGACTTGAAGTATATGATTTTATTTTATCTGTGGTTAGTTTGTCCTAAACATTTTTAAATAAAGCTAATTCATCAAATCTACATGCCAAGGTAGAACAGAAGTTGTAGTGCATCAGAAACATCGGATTCAAGTCTGAATAGTTAAGAAATTTAAAGAGAGAAAACAAATGAAAAACACACACAACTATTAAAAATAGACATTTGAAGTAAAACAACAGGAAGATAGTTTGACTGACTCACCAGTCATGGCAGGGAATAAAGCATAGAATTGCACTAATTGGGCTGTGAGAGTTGTCAATTTCCTTTGCCTTTGGTTCACCCCCAAAATTCCATATCAACAAGCACATACTGAATACCTGCCTTATGTCCAGAACTGTGGGTACAAAAGCAATGAGAAAAGTGTTCTTCTGCCTAAACCCTACAGTCTATTAGAAACATATTTGCAAGTACAAAAGCACTTGCTTTTCAATAAACCTGTCTTTATACTGACAGTACTTTAACAGAAATCTTCCTTTCTACAATTATGGGAGAAAGCTTTGATATATAAATTCATTTTATATTTTTTGATGAAGAGGCAACTTAATTACACTTTAAAAGAAAGGAATTGCAAACACATGACTTCAGTAATTAGGTCTCAAATACTATGAGCCATTTAGAAATAATGCTGCCTTACATTTTCAAAGACACTTAATAGCTTACTCATTTACATATTTTTTTACATAAATTTTTACATTTAATCTTTATGACTTCCCTGTAAAGCAAGCATTTTTACGCCCATTTTATGGATGGGCAGGCTGCTGCTTAGAGATAAAGCCATAATACTTGCCAACAAATCACATGTAGAACAATTCATTAAGCAAGATAGCCAACAATGAAAATCTGGTCCAGTGCCCATGGAGGTAATTCCAGATCTTGGAGACCTACCCCATGACTTCACTGTCTACTGCTTCAGGTCCTACATCTTGAAACCCAAAGTAAAAACAAAGTTTTACCTAGTAGGGGCAGATTATCCAAATAGTTAGATTAGCAGCTACAACATTTCATATACTCTATTTATAAATATTTCAAGATAACAGAATTTAATATGCTTACCATTATAAGCAAGCTGAATATATTTTAAATTTGACATAAAATGCCTTTTAGCACCTTGTTGTATCTCAATATGATATCAATAGAAGTAGTAACAAGTCAAGTTGAATCTGTGTTTTTGTCAAAGCCTGAAGTTGCATTTAATACTGCTTATTAGTAGTATATTTATTCAGCGCTCATTTTTTCTACATGAAATTTAAAATATGCAACTCAGAGGTTTATGCTTCTCAGTTAATGCTAGTTAATAGAAATGTCTGGTTAATAGAATGTTAAGTAAGCTAGGTTTTGTCTTATTTGATTCACGGCCCTTTTTAGAAATATGGGAGGGAAATAATTACTTGAGCAAGCTGCCTGATAGCACTGCATTTGAGTTACTCCCATATGACCTCATTTTGATTCTAACACAGAAGTTACACCAGAATAGAAATTTAAAGACCATGCTGTCTACCCTCTTTTTTTCATATTTGAGAAAAGTTATATGAGAAATGGAAAAAAAAAAAAATCCACCAACTGATTAAAGACCTAATAACAAGTCTCCTCTATTCTAAATCTTCTTGAACTGTTTGGAGAATGGGGATGGCCCTGACTTTTATTCTATCCCTGCAGCTCACATCCTATGTATATAATACAGGCTGACACGGTACAGGTCAGCAATGATACTTTTAAATAGAGGTGTTAGGGAAATTCTTTCTCAGTAGCTGATATCCTCAAATTAAATGCAAAACTTCTCATTTGGTAATGGTTTGACCTTATCAGTGTACCTGTTTTAAAAGGTAAGTTTATCACAGGCAGCTTGGAAATATACATAAAGGTTCAAACAACCCATGCTGTAAAATTTAGTGTCTTTTAGGTGGTTTGTGTTTATTATTATCTTATTAAAGGATTGGGAGCTTTCAATCATGAAGTTGTTGGTTTTAGTGTTTTAATTATCTTGACCACTTGATCTTCTTGCTCACTCCTCTAATTTTTTAGTCAAATATATTTTGCTATTTATTCCAACTTTCATATGGTTGGAAAGAAAAACTACAAGAAAACAAAAATCAAGATTAATCTCTTTATTCTGGTAAAAAATTTGGTTAACAAGCACAGTAGACATTGGCCAATATGAAGCTTTTATTTTACTTTTTGTAATTACATTTACTCAAACTATCTTCATTCACTATTACAACATGGAAATGAAATTGACTTAAAGAGAAATGACAAATTTCATGTTAAGTTATTTCTATGGGGCTGAGGAAAGTACATAACTACAGCCATTGTCAATAATGGATACAGGCATAGAATGTGATTAGTTAAGGTTAGGATTCAGTAATCAGGAATTAGGTCTCTGCAAACCTCAAGGACATTACTAAATTGAGGTGGATTTGTGCAGTCAAATCATTCACAGACTTCCAGGTTTTGCTTTAACAGTAATTATTTACTGTTTGAAAGCCAGCGCACATCAAAATAACATTTGTAATCTTAAATAGCCTTAATGTTTTTAATATACGAAAAGTTTAAAGAATTTTTTCTTAAATTGAAGTAAAAGGAAATGCTAAATAAATAGTTCAAATAAATATCTTTATAGCATTGTAGATAGCAAAATTATGTGCACACAGTCATGGAGCATTTTGATCAAAGGCTTAAATTTAATTCATTTCTATGTAGCATCTTTCAAATACTGTTTTCTAGTCAAAGATAATATAATGAGATACAGCTTTAACAAGATTGAGTACCGTAACTTATACAAGCATCAAGGCAAAATGAACCCAAAGCACTGTGTTTTGAGTTATAATCAACAACGCTGCCATTTGAAGTGGTAAAATGTAAACAAATTACTTATACACAATTATGGGGAGGAAAAAGTGAAGACGGATAGAAAAATTGGGGAAATAGGGACAAGACTAAAAGCTTATGCCTTCGTAATTTAAAATTAAGTGAGTAAACCAGACCCACCCAAAATCCAAAATCCAATTATGCCTTAACTGAAAAATAAATAAATAAATAAATAAAAGTAAGAAAAATTCAAAGGTATAAAAACAAAATAAACTGTGAGTTGTAGAACAGCTACACTGGGAAATTTTCTACTATATTTTTTAAGTGGTCATTTTTCTTTGACTAGGAAGATCTAACTATGAACTAATGAATGAATTAATGAATGGATCCCTCATCTTTTCATCTTAAAATCCCTACTAGGTGCCAGCACTGTTTTGGCGGGGAGTGGGAATATTAAATAGAGAAGTGAGAAAACTTCATGTGCTAATGAAGCTTACATTCTAATAAGAGAAACATATAATAAATAATTCAAGAAAAAATATTTTCAAATTGTTTTTGATATTATGAAGGACACAAAGCGGGGCAGATATTATCTGTGGGGAGAGGCTGTGAAGAGAGGGTTTACTTTAAGTTATGATAAAGAGTGATTTATGCAGGACTAATGAGAAAATAAAAATGAAAGCCCCAAATCAAAAGTTACCACTGTGTATGTAGTGAAAAATTTAGAGACATAGGATAAGGAATAAATATCATAAATGAAATATTGAGGCTAGGAGACAGATGAAGAGTACACGAAAATTCTAGCAATAAAGGGAAGGGATGCTTGCCTTGGATTTCATTGTACCTCAAAGTTTAGATGCGTTCAGAATAGATGTGGACACTTACTGAACTGCAGCAAAAATCCACATGCTCCCTGAGGAGTACTGACACATTTTCTTCCTGGGTACACCTCCCCAACTTTTATATACACTTCTCTTTATCTTCTTTTTGATTTTTAATTGATTATACATATTCATGGGGCACAGAGCTGACCATCAGCACTTGTGCTCAAGATGTGGTGATCAGATCAATACTATGAGCATGCCCACCACCTCACACTGCAATTATTTCCCATGTCCTCCCCTTTCCCTCCCTCCATCTCTCCACAACTCTAGGTCTGTTCTCTACTTCTGTGAGTCCATTGTGGTCTTTCTTTTCTTCCTTCTTTCTCTCTTAAAAAGATGATTGATGAGAGAGGACATACGGTATTTTTCCCTCTGTGCCTGGCTTATTTCCTTAACATAATTTTCTCCAAGCTCATCCACGTTGCTGCAAATAGCAGAATTTCATTCTTTTTTATGACTGAGTAGTATTCCATTGTGTATATATGTATATATACCACATTTTTCTTATCCATTCATCCATCAATGGATGTTTAGGTTGGTTCCATATCTTGTCTATTGCAAATAGAGCTGCAATGAACATGGGGGTGCAGGTATTTCTTCAACTGATGATTTCTATTACCTTGATTTATTTGCTACTTTATGGGGTATAGCTTCCTCTCAAATACAGTTTTGCATTTCTCCAATTTTGGAAAGTTCCACAGCCCACCAATTACGGCCAGAGTAGGACATGGAAAGGAAAAAAGAAGTGGACAGAGAAGCTAATGATTTCAATTTTTCTAAGGATTTCTTCATTCCTGTTCTAATGATCCTTTACAGGCTAAAATGGCATCATTGTTGGGTAGGAGAGAAACATGAAATGAGAATACATGTTGTATTCCTATTACAAGGAATGGAGTGGGTAAAATGAAGTCTTCAGCAGCTGGGCCAGCTCTCTCCACATTTCCCCTCAAAACAACTGTGAGTGTGCAGCATGAGCAGGTATCAGGAGAAGGCATAGAAGGCATAGTGCTTTGCTTTTCCATTGGTATGATGTGATGAACTGAAAAGGAACCACAACTGACCACCTTTATTCACTCTCAGGATTTTTCTGGGGTAACTGCCTCCAAGATTTTTGACTCTTTCATAATGTCATCTTTTTGTTTCCATGATCAGATATTGTTTAGAAGCAAGGAGAGCTCAGGAGGAGAATTTTTGAGTCCTACTTGGTAATACTGTTTTGTTTTGGCTTTTTTCCAAGTGCAAAATTAAGCAATGTTGGTATTTTTAAATAAGGGTTAATATTAATATTAAAAATATAGCATGGCGCTGATGACATGTTTCTGGTGCCAGCATCTGCTAAATTAAAAACAAAAGAGTCTGTCCTTTTATGTGTCAGTAAAAAGGTCACAACTCTGTTCTCCAACTATATAACTGATGGCAATAACCCAAAGAAAGCGTAGGGGAACGGGATTGACAGCTGACTCTACTAAGGTTGAACTGAGAGAAAAGAGATGAAGGTAAGAAAACAAGCTCTTAATTGAAGGATAAAGGTGAATCAAGAAGGCAAATTGGTTTTGTTTAGTTAAGAAGATTAATGAGATAAAGTCAGGAAGATGCTATAGTTTTATATGTACATTAAATAGTTCTTATGTTAGGGATCAAAAAAGCTGTATAGCAGTACAAGCAAATGAGCCTGGCAAGCAGTTCTCAGGAGAAAACTATGAGCTGTGTGTATTGCAGTGATGACAGAGGAATAGAAATAAGTACATTGTGTTTTCCAGGATTGAATCAGGTTCAACAATTGGAATTTTTACAGTCTAGAAAAGACCCACATTTTTTGTAGCATTTTCCTGGCTAGAAAAAGTGTTTGGGCCATCTTAAAGACTATGCCTTTGAAGCCACTGCTACAGTAGAAATGCTATCCACAAAGAACAATGTACCTGGGCCTCGAAAATCTGCTTTGGGGTATCAAGTGGAGTGGAGAGCCTCTTGGATCAGTTTAGGAGAACTGGGTTTTACTGTTTGTTTGCTTTTGTTTTGTTTTGTTTTTTCCCTTATTTGTTTCTAACCAGGTTGTTATAATAAAACCACTTAACTCCTACCAATTCCATAATCTATGCCAAATTCTTAATTGTTAAGTAACAAACTTGCCCGAAATATTAGTTAAACATAGATTTTTGTACTTTGAGAGGCAGTGTTGCCTAGTCTTTATGGAACTTTTGAAACACATGTAGCCATTATTTGCTGGAAGGGATCTGGGAATACTGAGCTCTTCGCCATGACTATTTTGCTTCTCTATCAGACCAACATCCAAACCATCCATCCAAAACATAAGCCCTAAATAAAAATAGTGGGTGTCACATGCACATACAAGCTCCAAGGCCAGTGCCCTTGCATCCCACTCCCTTTTCCTAATGATGCTGAGAGCCTCTTGTAAGAGCCTCTTGTGTAGACATTTGTGAGACACCACTTAGTTAAGTAATGCTCAGAACGACCAGCTACAATTATGTTCAGAACCTCATGTTCTAAGGAAAACACTTTATGGTCATATACATTAAGTTAATTTTATGGCCATAAAAATGAAGACAAATACTCAAAATAAGTTTCACTTACTACAAAGTTGTGATTTATGCTAAGGAAATACATTTCCTCAGTGTCTAACCCTCTTTCCAGCATTCTTTCCTTTATATAATGTATGAATATGTAAAGCTTTTCATAAATTGAATGCAATCAAGTAGTAAAAAATAAATAAATAAATATCAGTATCAATACTACCAAAGAGAACAAAAGAAAATAAAAGAAAGATAACCAAAGCGAAGCACTGATGGCACGGAACGTATTTCTGTCTCTCTTGTAATCTTGCTTGCTTCCTTCCCACTGAGACAGCTGAAGGGACCTGCCAGAGATTTCACTGCAAACTGAAAGTTTCAGAGATGAGGAGCAACTTCAAGTTGACACAAGACTGTTTTATCTGTCAGTCAAGGTGTGAGGTGAACAGTAGAATAACAACAATATCACTGAAATTATATTCCTTTCTCCAAGTACATAAATATTCTATTTCATTTTTTCCAAATTATTTTCTTATATTGATACATTCCTAAATGTAAAATAGTATATTCTTCAGTTGCCTCTGGATCACAATAAATATTCAAATCTTCCTATGGTTCATTGATGTAAATTCTTTCTGAGTTCAAAAGGAAATACTGAAGTTAAAGGAGATAGTTTGCATTACTTTGCAATGGACAAATGCAACATTTTATCCCTGAGGTTGTACCTACAGATTGGGAACAGCACTTGATGACTGTTTAGCTTTTGTTAAGTATAATCATGGAGTATCAGCTGCCTCTCCCACACTGCAGAACAGGAGCAGGTGCTGGAATGCTACTGTCCTGCAAGGATATGTGGTAATAAAATGAGGGATCAGGGTCATCGGGTTTTCTATTCCCCTTTCAGCCTGATGAGATTGTATTTTCTGAGTGTGCAGAAGGTACTCCATGGCCTCTCTGTCCCCAGTTGCAAAAGTAATATTGTTTCATGTGAGGGACAGGACGATTTTAACCTAATCTCTGGGAGATGTGGCAGTAGGAATGTTTGGAGGAAAAGAAAGAAGAAAACCTTCAATTTGAAATCTGATGAACTTTATATTGTATAAAGCTGATGCAGGGTCACTGGGGTTCTTGGTAGCTGAGATAAAAGCTGGGTTTTATTACACATATGTGAAGAGATGAAGGAGACTATGTACAAATGTTTGTTGAATCTATAATGATATGACTCAGGAAAAGGAAAAACCTTTATATACCAAAAGGAATCTGAGGTTAGAGGAAAGTAAAATATCTATCATAACAATATTGAAGGCACAAGGTATCTTCACATATGCCCATGAGCAAGCTGCTTCAAAGGTTATATCTAAACAAGACATCGGGAGATGACAGAGAGAATGAAAGGAATAAAATCTATAAAAGCATTAAAGATAGCATAATCAACGAAGACTTTCTTTGATTTTTTTTTCCTGAGATAGGAAGAGATCATTATCAACATGCTTGATATTTGTTGAACACCCCTTCTATGCAAAGCAGCATGCTAGGAAACACTGATTATTGCTGTCTGCAAAGGAAATAAGACACTTTCTCCAGCTTCCATAAACTAGCTTTAATAGGGTTGTGGGGGCAAACTCAAAGCCAGCATAGGAAAAACTTAGATGAACTAGATCCATATATGGTTGAATCAACTGCATATGTGTGAAATGAAATGAAGTCTGCTCACCCATATTACCTCTAGAGGTGAGAATCATGTCTCCTCCAAAAAAAAAAAAAATAGAAAACAAAGCACAATCTTACAAATCCATTAATTCATCATATATTTTCTGGTATATACTGTGTATTTAGTTTTGTGTAAGATCTGTTTCTGTTCTCAAAAACTTTCAATCCAATTGAGAAGAAAACCTCAAAAATCAGTTAAGTGGAAATACAAGACAAGTAGGTACCTAATCAACATTGAAAGGAGTTTAGGGCTATTGGTATTGAGAAGGAGGCTCTATCCCTAGGGATGAGCGTAAGAGTTAACATAAGAGTACAGTACACTCTCCAATCTTCCGGGTGGTTTGGATATCTTTTCTTTGGGGGATTTTGAGCTTTGGGGGTGCAAACTGACTTTTATTATAGTGAGAACCATTTTCTAAAGAGAATGAAATATTTATCAAAACAATATTGAAGCCACAAGGTAATTTCTCATTTGCCTATAAATAAGCTACTTCAAAGTGGGAAATAAGAAACAATAGTGAATGAAAATATTTGTTGTCAAACAAGAGACAAGGGTTTTTAGTGAAGAATGCATAATAATGGAGTTCTGTTGTATACCTAGGAGATATGCTATTGCTTCTCAAGACGGCCTTTCGCTTACATTTTCTCATGTGTTTGTCACCATCATGCCTTTACTCCTTCTCTTCTACCTTAAATCGTGTTAGTAAACCATTTCTACTCAGGGGCTTTCTGCAAGAAACTTGAATGCATCTATTGCTCCTTGATACTGCATCTTTCATCAGCAATTTCTGCTTCAATACATTATCACTGAATTTCTTCTCTAATTCTTCCAGCTTCTCTTCCCAAACATATTGTAATTAGTGAAGGACAGAAAACAAGTCTACCTCTTGGTATCCACACAAAACTTGATTCAGTGCTAAGTACACAAAATAAGTTTATATATGGATAAATAGATGATAACAGAGGCAGGTTTAACTAATATTAGCCCAGAATTCCTTCAGGATTATTATAACTTTAATACAAATAATACATATTTGTATCTTTACTAGAAATTCAAGTTAGGATCACAGCTGGTAAAACTCAGTGCTACGCTCAAGTTTTCTTCCAGACCGTTGAAATTTCCACAGGGATCCACTACAAAACTGAATACTCAGCTTCTGTGCCTTGTCAATCAGTATCACCACTAAGCAGCTTTACCAATAGAACCCTATTCCTTTTTTGGCTTCTTAATTTCCATGTGGAGGCTAATAATATTAATATACACAGAAAGCATACTTTAGCAAAGGGCAATGAAAAGGGTAAAAAAAGGTGGGATTTTGATTATATGCCCAGAAAAGGAAACAAAGCAATGGAACAGATTTATTTCAACTATCAATTTTCTAAGATTGAGTTTTTTGAATTGGACAGTTTAAAGAAAGATACAAAGGAGCTAAGCTAGAATACAAGTTATTATTTCTATATGGTCTATAACCAAATGTCAAAGGTTGGTGTGTAAAAGACAATAAGAACATTACTGTCTTTAATATGTAAAACTAATTGGGGACTTCATTACTTACATTAATCTCTGACTCTCCTGTTTTACTACTATTTTGTTCATCTTTACGTCCTTTGCCTACGACTTTAGGCCATCTGCCTCTTTTCCTGAACTTCAATTTACTTTTCATAAAAGTCTCATGGCTGTGAGGTGGAGGACCAATATAAGCAGTTGGAGGGAACAATCTAACAAAAGGAATGGCTTTCCCAAGTTCATAATTAAGAAATGCATGCAAAGGTTCTTTGCAGTGTATCTACACAACACCCTGTACATGCATTTATCACAAATGCAATTATAATGTCCTAACATTAGCAACTTCTTGGCCAATATTATTTTGAATTTGTTATATATTTGAGTTATTTTCACAACCATTTTTAGGAATGGATGATATTTCTAAGTAGTATTTACAAATATCTGTGTGGTAAACAGAGTTATTGTATAACTCTGAATCATACAATACAATAAACAGAGTTATTGTATAACTCTGTTTACCACACAGTAACCTTAGTTTTCCCTAAAGAGAAAAGAAGGGGAAAGGACAAGGTATTTTAATACATCTGGGATTAAAACAGCTTAAATTTGAATCAAAGGTAATATATGTGTGTTGTACACACAACTACAATATACAATGTGACAGATTTGAGATGGAAGGTACCTAGAGTGACATCAAATCCTCTCACCTTCTATTTTCCCTCTCTTCCCTATCTTGAATGTGCTTAGAAGCCATGTTTCAGCATTTCACTTTAGTCCACCCATGGCCTCCAAGTCAATGTCACCTAGATCTCATTAGCCATCGACCAATTTCCACCTAATACGTAAGCTAGATTCTCTTTTCAAAAACTATTTCACTGTATAGTTCAACCTGCATCCATTTTTATCTGAGTAAAGTATTTTTTCCTCCATTAGGTATTTGTGGCGCTGTAACACGTACACACATACCTTATTTAGACAAGCTGTAGAGACAGAATTCTTTCAAACTTTCCCCATAAGTCAGCTTCTTTCCCCTAATCAATTGTGAAACTCTTCTTTAAATTCCTTCCAATCTGTCTACTTATTTTTGGTAGTCAGACAAACAGAACAGAATGGGGCTTTCTAGAATAGGTCTCATGAATGTCATTGAGAGCGGAACTGTCACCCTCCATTCCATGATGAAATGCTCTAAATAAAACACATCCACAAATAACATTAGCCTCTCGGGTGCCACATCACACTAAACGTGTGCAGTCTGGTCCTCTTTTTAGTCGCATATCTCCAGATATCTCTCCAGGATCTCTGGGAAATGTCCTGAACAGTTCAAATTTGCTAAGAGAGTATTATTTTCAGTATTCCTCATAAACATTCCCAATTTGTCCTTTTAAGTTTTAAATCTTGTTTTCTTTTATATAATTCCTTAATCTCTTTGTGATTTTTCCTGTATACGTGTGTACATCCACTTCAGAAAATTCCCCGGGTGCTTTTTCTTTAGAAATATTCACAAACACATCTATTTCTTAGTGTTTCTTAGTATTCTTAGTATTGCTTAAGTCTTTTGCTAAGAGCACAATATTTTTCTTTGCCTTTCTCAGTTTAGTTTAATAAATATCTATAAAATTCCTACAACGTCACTCACTGTATTAAATACTAGGGATATAGCAACGAAGAAGAAATGATTCCCATAGCAGAGACAACCACATAAATATAATTTGAATATCTCTTAATTCCTTTGTGGGTGTTCTGAGCACAGTTCGTTCTTTAGCTGCTCATGGCCTAAAAGTACCATACATTTCTACCTCTACTGTTTCCACACTGGCTTAATGAATGTTTCCAAATGACACAGTTAATGCTTCTTTGCCTCTGTGACTAGGCCCCAAGGACCAGGAGAATGAGAGCTTCATCAGGTGTAGGTGCTGCAGCCTACCTCCTGGTCAGCCTTGGAAAGTGGGGGAACAGCCACAGGCAGGCATATGCACTGGGCTTTGATAAACAACTCTGCATCCAGAGCACCTTGCAGAAACGGAATCTTCCTCCAGAAGCTCCAGCTAGCATTGTGTACAATTCCTATCACTGACCACTTTTCTTGTTTCAATTTGCCCATTATATGTTTTTGTTTGGGATCTCAATATAAAATTTTAGTTTTGTTAAATAAAAAGAAATTTCCTATTTGGAAAGACAGCTGTATAGGAAAAAAAGAAAAATATTATAAGATTTATTTTATAAAAACATTATAAATATGAGAGGAGACTTGGATTTCTACCTGGTTTCTGTCACACCTTTCCCTTAGAGCATTATTCTTATGAGTTTTGTCTTTGCCTTGAAACCAACAGGATGCCAATACATCCCAAAAGGAAAAGTCACTTAACCTCTCTATGCCTGTTTCCTTGTATGCAAAATGGCACTAATAATAGTGTTTTTGTCAGAGCTTGCTGTGAAGATTTAATGTATAATAGAGCACTTTGCTCAGTGCCTGGTCCATATCAAATGCTCCATAATATCATCTGTTGGTATTGTGCCATGCTGACTTTGTTTGGTGATGACTTCAGCTTGGTTTGCTAACATCAGAGTGGCACCTCTGAAAGGTAAGAAAACCTTCTTTCATTGTCTTTCTTATAAAAGTTTACTAATATGTGCCTATCATTCGCCATGGCAAGCAAACTGCGACTTATAGTTTTCAGGGCATCAGTGACCTTGTCTACCCAGTGAGATTTTTCCAGCATCTTCTCTCCAGGGCCAGGAAAACACTGAACAACAGGTAGGGGCAAGGAGCTGACCTGTCTGAGCCACTGGCTGTGTTTCCTGCTCCTCCTCCAGCCTCCTCCACCCTCCCACTATGCAGCTTTGACCCCCTGCCCAAAGCTTTTCTTCTTCAGAGTTTTACTTCTACTCCCCCAGAGGCATAAACGCCAATGAACTTTGCATTTCAGAGTTGACATCAGCTGATAAATTTTATGCTGCAGTTTTCTCTAACCTAGATTGAAAACCTCTAAATCAGGGACTGTGCTGTCTCGCATTGCCCATCCTGCAATGAATCATCGACAGATAAATCATCATAACTATATGCCATGCTGCCAGGCCCTCCTTTCAAACTGTGCCCGTTCTGTCTCAATCGGCTTCTAATCTCCTGCTAATATTTAAATGAAAGTGAATTAATTTAAAAATTGGAAACCTTGTGACATAGCCTACTTAGTTCTAAAATGAGAGGCACAATATTTCCTATATCTATTTCTATAATCACTTCTTTCCAAAGAAATTACCTAGCATGTTTAGACTGGTTTGATAAAATTGTTTTCTTTGGTCGTTCATATTTTCATCACATCTAGAAGAAATTTATACTTGGTATTTCCCCCCTTTTCTTTATAATTGTCTACCACAAAAGAACTATTCACCAGATATTAATAATTGGTATCATGTTTCTAATTCTCTGGTCTCCTGGATTTATCGTTATTTCTCCCTTTTCCTACTTGTGATTTCTTAATTTAAGCACTTCCCAAAGGTCTCCAAATGGCTTATTATTTAGGTTACGTCATTGTCCCCATTTTCATTGTAACTTCTTTGAATATTCTACATGTTGATATTTTAAGTAGCTGTTGCTTCTGCCATTTGTTTGTTATTGTTTTTGTCAATCCCAACTTATTCAGGAATGTGAATATTTGCCTGTCAGGTATTTTGACAGATAAATATTTGTATATAATATTGTCACACACAAACTATAACATATTGATAAAATATTTACCAAAGATGAATTTTTTATACAACACTAAAATATCTGCCTGACAACAATCTCATAGTTCAACAATTTCCTGAAGAATTGGCTTTTTGACCTCAAAATTTTAGCCAATTAGCATGTTTGCAGAAATCACTTCTTATTCACTTAACAAAATTACAGAGCTGTCTTCATTGCTATGAGTTCAAGGTGCATTAGCAGTCAGTGATCAGTCCCTTATTTGACTCTTTTTTAATCTTAACAAACAAAAGAGAAGAGCCAGTTTTTGGTCTAAACACAGTATCTTGTTCATTTGTAAAAGATGAAGATGTTGACCTTGGAGAAAAGCATCTCAGAATAAATTTCTAAGCAACTTGCCAGCTATTTGTCAAGGTCTTTCTGAAATCTCTCGAGAATGAGAAAAATATGTAATTTTATACCAAATTTTATCAAAAGGAATCTAAAAGTAGTGATATTATTTAAAAAGAGAAAACTATTAAAAATGAAGCCCAGAAGGAGTCAAGTCCAGAGCTTGTCGTGGGCTGGTCAGACAGTGTGTATTGAAGAAACATTTTCTGTATGAACATTGGAGTATAGAAGTTCACACAACAGGGAGCAAAGACCTGAGAGAAAAATGGTAAGGTTAATAACTAATACGTATTTAATTTCTTTTACTAAGTGCTTTATATGTATTATTTCAAGTTACTAAGTGCTTTACATGTATTATTTTATTTAATCCACACAATAACTCTAAGAGGAAGCAATATTACTACCCCTACTTTACAGATAAGGAAACTGAGGCTCACTTAGGTTAGACAAGCCATAGAGGTAGAAAGTGGCACAGCTGGAATTTTAACCCAGGCACTCAATTCTAAAAACAGCACTCTCAACCATTATGTCTCCTTCCTCTCAAAACCACCAGGTATCTATCTAGCAGGTGAAGGAAATGAAGGGCAGGATCAGGACGGAGTATAATAATAGGCACAAAATATTTGTGGCAAAACTAAAACCTGCTACTTGCCAAGTGAGTTCTCAAAGTCTTTCTGGAGTTTTTTTTTGTTTTCCTTTGTTTTGTTTTGTTTTATGCCAGAACCGGTTTCTAAATAGGAATATATCTTAATCCAGAAGTAGAAATAAATAGCCTCTAGGGGAGGTGAGGAGGTACAGAGCCTGGCAGCAACTGCCACAGGTTGAGTGTAAATAATTTAGGTGGGTAAAAGCTAAAATTGAGGGAAATGATATAATTTATAGATGACATATTATAAAGTAGTTATTTCAAAAACGAAAAAGTTAAGCATAACCAAAAATCATCCTTAATTTATAAAATAATAGATGGCTGCAAAAGTTATCTAGATCTATTTTATAAACCACTCTGCAAATACAATTAAAATCGTACCTTGAGACTGACTGAAAACTTGGGTTGAACAAGGTATAAAATACAGGCACAAATCTCCACCCAGTTGCTTCTATTTAGGTTGAATTTGCAGGAGAATTTTGAGTCCTGTTATCATCAAGACAAAAGAACTTACCAAACTACATTCTGAATAATTAGGGGAAATCAAGCAAAATTTCATATTCATCTAAAACTTTGGATGGATAAAATTAGGCTTGCCTCTGCAGCTGAATGCCTCTCACCTCTAACTCACAAGGATTCTGAGCCCTGACATTAACAAAGTGCTCAAGATAGTGCTGTTTCTGTCATGGAACAAACCCAGTCCTGACTATGCTCCCTTGGAAGAAGCTATGTGCACACCTCGCTCAACTCCACCCTGCTCTGAATGTCTGGCTCCAAACATGCTGGCAGTCTGGACATAAGGAACTCTAGCTACACTGGGAAGGGTGCTGAAAACTAACTGAGGTTTAGGCCAGCGTGGAAGTATTTTTATCCTCTCCCTATGATGCAAATTACCCTCCTTAATGGTGAGACTTAGAATTAGGTTGCCAATCTAAAGAGTCTTTCATTTAGTTTTAATGATGTATCCCATTTTCTTCTGCAGCTTAAGCTCCGTGACATAATTTTCTAAATTCCATGACACACAGTACCAGTGCTATACTCTGTAGTTTTCCAGTGCTTAATAAATTATGTGCTATTATCAATATTCTAAAAGTTGAACACTGTGTTCCGCATGGTGGCATATTTCCTTGGGAGTGGGAGACATCTAGAGCAGTAATTGAGTGCATCATTATTTGTCACTAGTAATAGCTATACAAATCAAATATTATTCTGGTAAAAATTTTTCCCTGGTTTGGCCTATATAGAATTTCAATTATGACAAAATATTTAATCTCTGGAGGGGCAATATGTGTGTATGTATCTCTGCATATATAAAGAGTACAGAGAGCCAGAGTCCTTGAAACATTCAACATCTGTTCAGCCAACATTTCAAGGGTATTTAAGCTTAATGTCACCAGCATTAATTCACGTATAATATAAAGTTTCAGCCTCAACATTTGCTTAACGGTTTTGAGTTGACCATCAACTCTCCATTAATATAGGAACAGTCTTTGGGGGAATTGTAGCCAAGTATAATAATATTAGCCAAAAAAAGTACAGGATGTTGTGGCCAGGGAGTAAATGTCCAGGAAGAGGCCTGATAAGGACATTTAATGGAAAGAAATGAGAGAATAGAGGAGAAAAGCTGCAATTGGTAGAGAAAATGGAAAGCAGTGACACACTTGAGAACAGAAATTTCGTTCTGAAGAGAGATATTTGTATCAGGTATGCAGAATGGAAGTGGAGCTGGATAGGAGCCTTGTTATTTCACAAGTTTTGAAATGGACTCACAAAGAGAGTAGTAATTGTCTTTGAAATGTAAGTTCTTTCTCTTCCTGCAATGAGGAAACCTCTGTATCCCCACTTCCTTAACACCTTAACTGCCACTTCCGTTACCTTCCAGGTAAGTGTCACCTTCATCTCTAGGCCTTGCCTGTCCCTGGCAATGGTTGAAAGGCACTTGCCCTAGACTCCTGTGAATACATCATCTAATGAAGACATCTATTAATATGGGCACATTACAGCTTGCCATCTGGCTCTGCCTCTTGGACCCCTCTCCTCCCTATAGATCTGCACACACACAGCACGCTGTGCCTAATCAATTATTTATCCATTTCCCTCACTGCTGCTAGCCGACCCAGCCTCCACTCTCTGCTGCAAGGCTGCTGAGGGCTGATGGCACACATTGCAAGCCTAAAAACATTTTTCCTACTAAAACAAAAAATTGAGCACCATAAAATCTTTGTATTTTCCTTGTTCTGTACTTATTTATCTCTGTTCCCCTTCCTGCTCATATTGTGAGAGACTGTGTCATACAGAACTCCACAGCACGGTCTTTGATTCTCTGGGTTTGAACCCCAACTTTTCCTCCAATTTGTGATCTTGGCAAGTTGGTTAATTGTGTTTGTCTTGGTTTCTCACCTGTGAAATATCAATGATAATAGGACCTATTGCAATTAGGCCGATAGTAGGCTTGTTTTAACTATTAAATGAATAACTACATGTAAAGGGATTAGGCCAGAAGTACCTGGTCTAATTATTATTATATTTTTGAGTATATTATTGAGTATGCATTATTGAGTTATTATTATTGTATGCATTATTGAGTTATTTTGTTGTTATTCCCCTCTCTTTTTTAATCTGTCCAAACACATTTCTTTGCTCATTCTTTTTCACATTTATCTTCACTTCTCTTAGAGTTTCTATAACAAAAACGGTCTTTATCTCTTTCACATTATTCTTTTCATGCATTTTCAGCCTCTCTTTTTTAGACAGTAATAATACATGGTCCATGCAATTTGCTCTTACTTTTCTCCATTTTTCTTTTCAATTTTATTCTTTCTTGCTTATCCTTGTCTGAACCCTGATATTCTTCCTTGTTATCTCTTTTTGTCACTTTAAAAACTTTTCCAGGCACAAACCAAGAATGAGTTAAATTGCTTCAGTAAATCTAATTTTCCTGATATCCTGTAGCCATTATTTTTAGATATACTAGTTCTTTTTTAGATTATTAGAAAACATTGAATATTCTGTCCTGAAATAAAGCTAAATTTGGAATTGCCATCAGATTGTTTTCCAGTTGTGTCATTATGAAGCAGTCTCCTCATGAAAACCAGCCAGTGAGATGAGGACTCTTTCCCTCCCTCCACACCTCTTGCTTCCTCTCCAGTTGCAATTTTGTAAAATATACCCTTTTATAATGAAAGGTATAGAATGCTTGTTTTAACTTCAAATATCTAGTGTATTCCATTAAAAATATTATTAAACAATTATATCTCAGAAATCAAATTATTCTGTCTTGTTGTTTCTCTAGATGTTTGGTTAAATGACTAGTGGTCCAACTCACTCATTTGGCTGGAAATAAAGAGCAGGAAATCTGAGCTCTACTTTTTGGATGGCACCCCAGCCCTGGCCATCATTTATCCATCTGAGAGTTACGTAAATTGGTAAAATTAAAAATAAATAAATAAAATAAAATAAACAAGTTACTCCAACACAGGACTTTACAGTTCATTTGTACATTTACTTAATTTATCATTCATTCATTTATTCTAGTACATATTGAGATTCTCCTTGAGCATTGAGGAAGGTAAAGTAGAAAAGAGAAATATCTCTCTCCTTGGTTCCTTCAGTAGTCTTAAATAGATAAGCTTGATTTTAAGAGACACCTAACATCAGGGGCAATATTCTCAACTTGGCAGAAAAACTATTCTGCAGGGAGGAGACTGGCGATGCCAAAATGCAAATATCTACTGAGCCCTGTTCCTGAGGGCAAGTTGCTCTATCTGTGTTTAATGATGATTGGGATATGGGCCTGTGTCTAAGTGAATGGCTGTCTGTATGTGTTTTTGCAAAACGATGGCATGGGAGGGAAATGAATATTTATGTCATCTTTGATTCTTATAAATTTTCCACCAAACTGTCTGCCTGCGTTTTAATATTGTTATTAATAATACAAATTAGAATAATGTAATTAAATGCCCTTGGGTATCACCTACATGTTTCTGTACAACTGTAATACCCTGGGGTTCCCTAATCCTAATGGTCTCATAGCTAGCATTTCACATGGTCACACCCAGGTAGGTGCTTTTATTTCTTGCCTGAAACTACCTCTCTGATACAATTCTTTTGTTCTGCTTGCAATTAGATTCACCTTTACTGTAAAAATCTCATTTGATGGTTCATATCCATCTTCTATAAAATTTGGTTCTGGCTGAGGCAAGAGGAGCCCTTAACCCATGGCAAACAAGGCAACATCCAGGGCAAAGGATTTTGACTTTTCTGTGTCTGCTGAGGCCAACAGTGACATTAATGTCTCCATGCATTAGGAGTGCTACAGTCATATCATGTATTGCAGGATCACTGAAGCTGACTTGAATAGAGGGTGGAAATGCCAAAGCCTTCACACACTGAGACCAAATGTTTTATAAACCTCCTCCCAGACTCAGAAAGCATGATTGCATTGTTTACATATTGAAGAAAAGACATAGGTGTAAAACATATTAAGAAAAACATTAGAGGTCTCAGCTGGAAGAGGAAATCAAACCTTCACATAAACCTTGAGAAATCATTTATAAGAAGTGGGGGTATCAGTAAGATTGAAAAAAGACAATGAACTGAAACATATAAAAGGGACAAATCATAAAATGGGAAGTATTAAAAAGGCTGAAAAGTACATCTGATTCAAAGGGCCTGTGGAGTAGTGTTTTGAGCGCACTGCAGTGCACAGTTTCTCAATAGATAATGAAATTAGAGAGTCTTTTCTAACTCCTCCTCCTCTCCTTCCACACCCTTCAGGGATGAATTTCCAGGCTGAAGGTTACTCTATTCTCTCCTTATTCCACTTTCTTTGTCCTCCCTGCACAATAATCTAGACGTTGAGACTAATGCTTTGTGTGACTTTCCTTGGCCAGGAGAGCAGGGACTACAGAATGACTGTTTTTGGCAGAGGCCCAGAGTGGAAAATTTATTTACTGCCTTGTCGATGTCTAGTGAGATGGGCTGCTGCCTTCTCACATCCACTATAAAGTGCTCATGTGGCTACAGCAGAAACTTATAAAGGGCCTCTGCTTTGGTCGCCTAGATGGAAATCCTACAGCTCCTCAGATGAGGAGTCACAATATGGGACCAGCCTGGGGATATGCCACATGGGGTAATGGCAAGGAGAAAAGGACCCACCACACTTTTGTTCTTAAGGTTGCCTGTATTTGAACCTTTAACCAACAACAAAACTGGGATAAAAATACATATTTGCTTGTGTGATATTTTAAAGCAAAATACATAACATTTGAATGATAATTTCCTTTTTAGCTTTGGTGAGGTAATGCTGCAAAATATTTATCTAGCAGTTTTCAAAAGACTTTCACCTTCAGCCCTAATTTTAAAGCTAATGAGAGTTTGTGATTCATCAAGAACTTTAAAAATTAAGGATCATTACTTTTGCTACATTCAAATTCAAATTACCCAGGATACTCAATTAATCAATCTTTAAACAATATTAAAGCAGTCAAGGCTTGTCACTCTCTTGTCTCTGGTGGAAGATGATTCAGATTTTAACCAAACTCACAAACCACTCTGAGGGGAGATAATTTAATATATTCTATCAGCCTTATTCACTTGTTTTTTGTTTTTGTTTTTTCTTTTTTTCTTTTTTCCCAACAAAAAAGAAACATATGTCTATGCTGAAATGGCTGTTGCCATCTTACTCTCCCGTCTGGCTGTCACATGGCTAATTGTCCTAAAACAGCTGGAGGAGGCAATAGCGTCTCTAATGGTTCAGCTTAAATATGGTCAGGCAGAAGAAGTACAACTATATACCCTGCCCAAGCAAAATATCTTCCAACAAATTGTGCTTTTAATAAATTTAGAGCCTTTAAATCTTTTGTCTTTTTCAAATCAATATCTGTTCTTTTTATGGTATCGCAATGTAACAGTGTTCGTTTCTTTCAGAGATGCTCCATAAACTGCCTTTCCAGAAAAAAAAAAAAAATGTTCTATTTGGGGTTCTATGCATTCCAGTTAGAGATCAGAACTAGGACACATGACACATATGATAATGATATTTATTTATCTAGAATTCTGTGATCCGAAAATTTAGCTAGTCTTTTCTTCATCTTCCTGGAAAAGACTAATAGATGTTTATGAGATAGCAACTTCAAAAATTTGGGAGGGACGATTAGTGAATAAATGTTAATACATATTCACTGGTTAAGAAGAATACTCTTAGAATCAGAGCATCCTATCTCTGATCATTCTTAATAAATGCTGCTTAGTGTTGGGCCCATTTTTAGGAGCAAACATTATCTGTGAGCCACATGGTGCCTATGGGTGGAGGGTGAAGATGGCGCCCGTGAGGCGTAACCCAAGATAGCTCCAAAAGGTTTTTATTGGTCCTCCAGTATTTCCACACTTGTGAACCCTGAGTGATCACTATGCTCAACATGTTAGTACAAAATGCATGCCCGCGTGATCCTTTAATTGATTGGTTAGTTCATGGAAAGCCCCTACTTGCTTGCTTATATAAATTGCAGTATAATGGCAATAAAGTGGAACTGCCCTGACAGAACCCCTGCCGCGTCTGGGTGTCTCTTTCACGGGCCTGGTTTGGCGGGCAGCAGGCTCACTTTTCCCTGAGATCCCTCAGTCCCAACACCGGGGGTCATCCCGTTGGCTCCTTCTCCTTCTGGGTCTGCGGGAGGACCCCAGGTGTGCTCCTGCAGCTTAGTATATAATGATTAATATGTAAGATGTTTAATTTCTATACCGGGTGTGGGCAATGTGGATTGGCACTTCTCTGAAAGTTAAGCAGCTTATTCTCTAAATCAAGACTTATGGTTATTCTAGATTCTAAAACTGCCTTTGTTAATTACATTCACATAAATGTCCAATCCCCTTTTAGAGTCTTCCTAAATTACCTGCTTAATATTGTCCAGCATCAGTGATTTTCATAGGTTAATTGTTCCCCACATAAAAGAGCATGAGCTTTGTCCAGTTGAAATTTGTTACCTTGTCATTTGATTAACTTTCCTCCTTTAGTACAAAGAAACAGAATAAGGTCAGGAGTCACCAGCCACCAAACAACAACACCCCAAACTCATACAGCATCACTTATGTACTAGCTCTGCATATCCACAAATACAAGACGGCTCTCTGGCAGAATAGAGATAAAGGGCGGGACAGAAAGGTCACACCTTCTGCTCCTACTCTGGGTCCCTCCACTTGTTTAACCTCAGTACCGCCTGCCCCCTGGTGTGTGAGGCAACCCAGAAATAGTATGTTTCATTTGGCCGAAGAATCAGAATGAGAGGGAAGTTCAGGGGAGGGACAATGGCAGGTTTTACATTTAGATGAAGGCAGGCATTTTCCATTTGGCAGACCCCCATAGAAACCTTTCTGTGCTGTGTCCTATCTTTTTATGCTGTGTCCTTTTCTCCAACAATACACTGATGCCCAGAAGTGGAGAACTTTCTTGCCTTGAACTTTGTATATGTAAAAGTGGTCCGTTAGTTCACAAAATTTATCTGTTTATTTTAATCACTTTTAAAACCCATTCCCAGAACCATAGAACACCAGTTTCATCTAGTTTATGTTCTAATTTTTCTTTAGTCCTCGAATGTTCCTTTGTTGCTCTAATTTTTAAGCTCCTTGAAGTTGGAAGTAAATTATTGTTCTTTGAAACATTATAGGTGCTTAATAAATAACTGTGGAAATGAACTGTAAAGTCAAGTTTCCCTAACTTGATATTCAAGGCAAATACATCTAACCACATTTTAATCATCTTGCCTTGGTTGACTCATAGATGTATTCATTTAAAATATCCAGAACGGAACTACTGATTCCATTTCCAAACTAGTCCCCTCTGCAAAACTTATCTCAGAAGAAGGCATCACCACTCACTGAATGACTTAAAGTGGAAAACTTGGAAATATCCTTGTTTCTTCCCTTTTTCTCACCTGCCACATCTAATTAATATATATATATATAATATATATATTTTAGTTTTAGCTTCAATGTAATGAATTAGATCTGTCTATACCTCTTAATTCCAAATTAAGAGATAGTTTGGAAAACGAGGATCTCACCTAGACCACTGAAGTAGCCCCTGCCTCACTTTTATGTCTTTTGTCTTATCTTAATTCACTCACCCGCACCTTTATTATCACCAACATACTCAGGCTGATGGCCCCTGCTCTCCTGGAATTTAGTTTTTATGTGGGGGAGAGAGAAAAAGAGTTAGAGACAAATAATTATAATATTCACAATTTGTGGTTAAATGCTATAATGAAATTAAACGAGGTACTCAAAGAACAATGGGAAGGAGGAGTCCTTTAATTCTTCTCATCTTTTTATGTCTCAGTAAAAGGTAATCTCCTCAAAGAGAAATGTCCTGAACAGGCTTTCTTAAACAAGACCCATTATCATTATCTTATCACACAGTGGAACCTCAATACTGAGGTCTGTTGGATGGGTGAGTCTTTTCTTTGATTTTGCTTTCTAAGTTTATATCCTGAGTAGGTCAGCCTTTATTCCTCACCCTAGATACGACAAATGCCAATCTCTTTATAAAATCTTTAAATAAAGAAACAGTGGACCAGGGTGTATATGTGTGTTTGTGTGTGCATGAGTTTCGTTAAGCTGAAATCAACTTGAATTTAAATCCAGCTTTTTTATACCCTAAATTACTCATTCCTTTTACTATCTGCCTCAGGGATCAGATTTTATATTGGTTTATTTTCAATGACCAAAAAATTTAGAGAAAGTTGCCAGATGGAATAGCTGAAATGTCAGTTACAATAGAGCACAGTTATTACTTTAAAATGTGTCTTTTGGCTCATATTGCAGGTAGTTTAAAAATAAATATATCATTTAAAGTCTGGAGATATATATATTTATACATATATGGGTTTATATTCTGTATTTTAGGATCAGCAATCACTATTTGAATGGCTCAACAGCCCATTTTTAGCTCAAAATGTCCATTCCTTCTGAACTACAAAATCCTTTGCTATATTCACTAGATTCTCGTGTACCTCAGATTATTTATCCATATTGTGAAAAAGTGAAAAGAATTAAACTATTCCATCTAATGATCCTCTTGTAAACTTAGATAGTATTTTGAATTAGATGATATGGGTATAAATATAAATATAGATATAGAGATAGAGATTTTTTTTTAATTGGACATCAAATCAGGGATATCTCCTCTCCCAACATTCATCTCCGCCCCCCCCCCCCCCCGCCATTTCAAATAACTCTTCCCAGGGAGTTATTTATAATAAATCATAGACTAAATCATAGAACATAGCAAACCAAAACTCTACCCCTTCCCTTTGATGGTCTCTTCTGGACTAGGTATGTAGGAATGTAGCAGAAAATCAAAATATTCCATGTATCTTCAATATTGATTCCTATAATGTTAAAGACACCTATCCTTCACACTCTTTTAGAACATTAGAAGAGCCTGTTTATTACCAATTCTTTCAAAGCTAAGGTGGTGAAAGTAAGACTCAATACATCAGTAGAAAGTTATATTACACCCTATCACTATACCACCAATAAAGACATCTGGGCAAATACTCATCATATTTTGTATATTGTGCTATACAAAAATAGAGAAATTTCAAAACAAATTTGGAAATTAATTTTCTCAAGTGTCAAAGAGGTTATCAAGTATCTTTATTGCAGTGGGACTCCTCAGAATAAAACATTAGAACAACAAAGATATAGAAGAATGTATTATTAAATGTCAATTCTTAGAAACAAAATTTTCCTGTTAATGTGAAATAAAACTGAGACTAAAAATTATATTAAAATACACACATTCCCATAAAAACACATAATGCATGAAGACTAATATGATACAAATATTAACTAAATATAAATATATATTTATGTGCATGTATGTGCACAAGATAAAAAAGACTGAACAAAAATGTAGGAAAGTATTAACATTATGTTGAAGTGATGGAATTGAGATTTTTAATTTCTAAATACTTTTCTGTGTTTGCCAGAATTTCTGGATTGAACATTGAATTTAAGCATTTTGAAGAGTTAAAGGACAACAACCTATATAACCCAATTAATCATAGCTAGCAGTTCAAGATCAAATATATGCACTGGCTGCAACAGGAATTTGATTATAAATCAGGACTAAAACCATTGCATGCCACTTACTCCTTCACCTTTCTCATAGTTAACATGTATGCATGTCATTATTTCCTTTCTTTATTTTTATCACTGAGGTGATATCGATATATTACACTTAGGAGGTGATTCATCATTCATAAAGAACTTTCACATAAAATTATCATTTATTATTTTCAATTATTCGTCATTGAGTCAGAATGGCATCCCCATTTCATAGATGAGGACTTGCCTAGAATCACCCACCCAGGGCTCTAGCCTCATCTTAGAATCCAAGACAAGCTTTATTGTCATAAGAATGCTTGTGGCTAATGGCCATACTTCCAATCATCTGCCCCTTATGCCTGCAGAAAGTAATCAATACGATTAGCATTATATGTGTCAAGTATCTATTGCTTGAGATGCTGAGAGAAAGTGGAAATGCCTCTTCTTTTAATATACTCACATTTTTCTAGTCTGTAGTCCAGTGTCCATTCTAGAGAATAGAATACTAAAGCCATATAAAAATTTCAGGCCATATCTCTGGTTTGTGACCAAATGATTGATTTAGTTTGGAAAACAATATAGCAAGATCCCACCAAGGGTACAGGGAATTGCTTCCTTAAATGTGCTCAGAATAGTTCCTGGCCTCACCATGATTCTTGCTGGTAATCACAATAATATACGTTTCTGCTTAAATATGTTGAAGTGATTGACATTATTGATTTTATGCAAAGGCTGTATTTGACTGGAAATCACTGGAGGATATCAGAAAATAGATTAAAATAATTAACTAATTTATAAACAAGACTTGGAGAATTGTTTAATCTTACCAACAGGGCAGTTAGATTAAAGAGACACAATTCTAGCCCATATTTTTTCATGAAAAAAAAAAAAAAATCCAGCACCAGCTTTTGATTATTACATAATTCTCGGATTGGACAGTAAATTTGTGTTACCCTGTGGTCGGGCATCTTTGCTTTGTGTAAAGACTGTTTTATCACTTGTTGCAGTTGCTTTGCAAATCAGGACAGGCCTGGCACAGAGCGCTTTCTGGGATTTACAACTGTGGGCTGAACCAAAAACACCTGCCTTTGTAGAGATCTCTTGGGCCAAAAGCCAGTAACTTGAAGGCCTTCTTGGAAAACCCTTTTTTGTGAATTTTCACTGCCACAGGAAAGGGGCAGGAACTCAAATTTCTCTCATTGAGTTTAGCCTAAGTCTGAAATATGAACATAAAATAGAAGTCCCTCTCTTTTTGACATCAGGGAAGCATAGGTATTGGATTTGCCAAGGAGAAGGAAGTCACACTAATTCACAGTTCTCTGCTTGCTAGTCTAATCTAACAACTGTATTTATCCCAGCTTTGAGTTTTTGTTCTTTATTATCCTCACTGTCTGAACATTTGTAAACCCTGCTGTTTTCTTTTTCATTGCCCTTAGTATGTTTGCCAGATTTAGCAAATAAGAATACAAGACACCTAGTTAAATTTGAATTTCAGATAAACAATTTTGTTTTAGTATTTAAATATTGCATGGGACATACTTGCACTAAAAAATAATTTGTTTACTTAAAATTGATAATAACTGGGCATGCTCTCTTTTATCTGGCAATGCTAGCCTTGCATCTCTCCTCTTCTTTCTAAGCTCAGTTTGTTCTGCGAGACTCTGAAGAGCTATAGTCATCACCTCCTCAGACTCCTTTTGGCCAGCCTGAATCTACTTATGTTTGGCATAGCAATCTGCTGTCTGAGGCCCCATCATTGTGAGGAGGATGGCATTTGGAAGGCAGAAACATCCAAAAATGATGAGAAGAACATGCCTAAACAATGACTTCACTGTACCTTGTGGTTTCTGAGCTAAAGCCTCGGACACAGATATAAAAGTTCTCCAAAGGGAACAGTAGAGGGCCACATGGTGGGAACCAACTAGCTCCTTTATTTTTCTTAATTGCCTTCACACAAAGTCCACACTGATTAAGATACAAGGTGTTTAAGATTTTGATGAATTCAAAATTGTGGCATTGATGAGGTTTACCTTTTCCCACTTAGAAATTCCTTCAAGGCAGAGATGTATAATCCTGGCTGAACATTTGAATCAACTGGAAGGGAATTGTCTAAAAATACAATGCTAGACCCTACTATACATTTTTGTTTGATTTCTCTGGGTGGGGTTCAACAATCAGTATTTTTAGAAACTCTCTGACTATTTAAAATGTGCAGCCAAAGTGGAGAACCACCACTAGCCAATTTACTCCTCAGTGATTAGCATCTTGTTCAGAGTTTTTTTTTTTTTTCTTTTTAATTTCCAAAACTCTACAATTAATACTGTTACAAAGGTAGTAACGACGACAATAGTAACACGATAACAAGTGCCTCATGGGTTATCATCTATGAAAATGAGGGAAGCATACCATATTACCTTTGACATCATTCTTTCAGTTGCCTGGTCTGAGAAAATCCCATGATGAATATTCAGGGCTAAGGAAGAATACATTGTTGGATATAATTGATTTCTTATCTACCCCTTTTCTCATTTTTCCCCATAAATGCTACAGACAGAATCAGCATTTATTGTCACTGAGGTGGCTTCCTGAAGGTCTTTAGCTTAATTGGCCCAGGACAATGTCCACCCACTAGACCTGCACTGGCTTTGTCACATGCCCTGCTTAAAGCTTGGTAGAAAATGGGCCACCGTTACTCAGGATTTCACTAAACCATTGTTTTTATGTGCCTTGCTGAAATTTCAACATCTCTTCCAAAGGCAGAGAGAAAAAAAAGAACAATTTATACCATATCATAACAAGATACAATAGCTATTGAAAATAACGTGCTAGAAAAAGAAACATTTAAATGATGACATTAACTAAACACAATTAGAGCTCAGTTGATCTCTACTCTCCTGTAGGGGTTCATAAACCCACAGAGGAGGCTGTGAATCAAGAACCAGATGTGGCAAGAGCATCCTAATTATGTCTTGTTAAATTTGACCAGGAAATGTCTTGAATCAGTTGAATCAGATGTTATTTTATCTTTATCTTTTACTTTCTGGACTTTTTTTTTTTTTTTTTTTTGCTTCTTCTTTTAATAAATATTGACTTGCAGAAATAAGAAGGGAACCCATTACAGTAATTGTGGGTTTGGAAACTCAAAAAATAAGGTTGGGAGAAGCTTTTGCCTGTTGAAAGATAATAATAGGCAGGGTGAGGAGGGGGAAACAAGGGAGATCAGTGAGTTTCATATGTGATATGTGTAACAAGTAGCTTATTCTGATTGTTGTTTAAGAAAATGACTAACGGCAAAGTATTTTCCTTCTATACCTAAATATCTGAGAGTCTTTATCTTGAAGGGATGTTGAATTTTCTCAAATGCTTTATCTGTGTCTACTGAAATAATCATTTGGATTCTGTCCTTGATTTTGTTGATGTGGCATATCACGTTTATTGACTTGCATATGTTGAACCATCCTTGCATCCCTGGGATGAATCCCACTTGATCATGGTGTATAATTTTTTTGATGTGTTCCTGTGTTCTATTTGCTAATATTTTACTGAGGATTTTTGTGTCTATGTTTATCAAAGATTTTGGTCTATAGTTTTCTTTTTTTGTTGTTTCTTTGTCTGGTTTTGGTATCAAGTTGATGCTGGCCTCATAGAATGAGTTTGAGAGAATGGCCTCTGTTTCAATTTTTTGGAATAGTTGGAAGAGAATTGGTATGAATTCCTCTTTAAAGATTTGGTAGTAAAGACATCCAGTTTTTCTTTGCTGGGAGACTGCTGATTACTGCTTCAATCTTGTTGCTTGCTATTGGTCTGTTTAGGTTTTCTATTTCTACTTTGTTCAGTCTCAGTAATTTGTATGTATCCAGAAATTTATCCATTTCCTCCAGGTTTTCAAATTTGTTGGCATATTTTTCTTTATAATGTTCTCAAATTATTCTTTGTATTTCTGTTGTATCAGTTGTAGTGTCTCCATTTTTTTTTCTGACTTTTGTTATTTGAGTCTTCTTTATTATTTTTCTAGTTAGCCTAGCTAATGGTTTGTCTATTTTATCTTCTCAAAAAACCAACTTTTTGTTTCATTGATCTTTTGTACTGTTTTGTTGGGATTCTATTTCATTCAGTTTGGCTCTGATCTTAATTATTTCTTTCCATCTACTAATTTGGGGATGGGATTGTTCTTGTTTTTCTAGTTCTTTGAGGTGTAGCATTAGGTTGTTTATTTGAAATCTTTCTATTCTTTTAATGAAAGCATTTTTTTGCAATAAAATTCCCTCTTAGTATTGCTTTTGCAGTATCCCACAGGTTTCAGTATGATGTGTCTTTATTTTCCTTAGTTTCAAGAAATTATTTCATTTCCTGTTTAATTTATTTTTGAGCCTATATGTCATTCAGGAGTATTTTGTTTAATTTCTACATGTTTGTATCATTTCCACAGTATTGCTTGTTATTAATGTCTAGTTTTAGTCCATTATGGTCTAAGAAGATACTTGAAATGATTTCAATTTTTTAAAATTTGTTGAGGCTTGATTTGTGACCTAACATGTGGTCTATCTGGGAGAATGTTCCATGTGCTGATGAGAAGAATGTATATTCTGTGGTTGTTGGATGAAATGTTCTGCAGATATCTGCCAAGTCCAGTTGGTCTAAAGCATAGTTTAAATCCTGTGTGTCTCTGTTGATTTGTTGCCTCAATGATCTGTTCAATGTTGAGAGAGGGGTGTTCAGGTCCCCAATTATTATCATATTTGTGTCTATTTCCTTAGGTCTAATAGTGTTTGCTTTATATATCAACACAATAAAAGCCATATACAACAAACCCACCACCAAAATCATCCTAAATGGATAAAAGCTAAAAGCTTTTCTCTTAAGAACAGGAAAAAGACAAGGATGCCCACTCTCACCACTCCTATTTAACATAGTATTGGAAGTACTAGACAGAGAAATCAAGCAAGAGAAAGAAATAAAGGGTGTCCATATTGGAAAAAATGAAGTCAAATTTTACGTATTTGCAGATGACATGATCCTATGTACAGAAAAGCTTAAAGACTCTCCAAAAAAAAAAAAAAAAAAAACACAACTCTTAGAGTGGATAAACTATTTCAGTAAAGTTAAGTTGCAGGCTACAAAATCAACACAGAAAAATTACTAGCATTTTTATACTACAACAATGAACTAGCAGCAAAAGAAATCAAGAAATCTAGCCCATATACATGTCACCAAAAAAATAAAATACCTAGGAATAAATTTAACCATAGTTCTCTCTACAAAGAGAACTACGAATCAGTGCTGAAAGAAATTAAGGAAGACAAAAAAAGATGGAAAGACATCCCATGCTCTTGGATTGGAAGAATTAACACTGTGAAAATGTTCACATTACCCAAAGTGATCTATAGATTCAATGCAATCCTTGTCAAAATACCAATGACATTCTTCACAGTAATAGAAAAAAAAAAAAAAAAAACCTAACATTCATATGGAACAACCAAAGACTCTGAATAGCCAAAGCAATCCTGAGCAAATGAATAAATGAATAAATAAATAAATAAATAAATAAATAAATAAATAAATAAATAAAGCTTGAAGCATTATGCTACCTGATCTCAAATTTTCCTACAAAGCTATAGTAACCAAAATAGCATGGTACTGGCATTGAAACAGACACTCGGACTAATGGAACAGAATAGAGAACCCAGAATTCAACCCACAAACTTACAGCCAACTGATCAAAGGCCCCAAGAATGTACACTGGGGAAAAGATGGCCTCTTCAATAAGTGGTGCTGGGAAAACTGGACATCCATATGTAGAAGAATGAAACTAGACCCACACCTCTCACCATATACCAAAATCAACTCAAAATGGATTAAAGACATATATAGGACTGCAAACTATAAAACTCCTAAAAGAAAACATAAGGGAAACACTTCAAGAAGTAGGACTGGACTTCATGAATATGACCCCCAAAGCATAGGCAGCAAAAGGAAAAATAAACTAATGGGATTATGTCAAACTAAAAAGCTTCTGCTCAACAAAAGAAACAATTAACAGAGCAAAAGGACAACCTACAGAGTGGGAGAAAATATGTGCAAACTGTGCATCCAACAAAGGATTAATATCCAGAATATACAAGGAACTCAAACAACTTAACAGTAAAAAAACAAATAACCTGATTAAAAAATGGGCAAAGGAGCTGAATAGGCTTTTCTCAAAGGAAGATATAAAAATAGTCAACAGACACATGAAAATATGCTCAATAACACTCAGCATCAGAGAAATGTAAATCAAAACCACACTGAGATATCATCTCATCCCAGTTAGACTGGCTATTATCAAAAAGACAGAATAACAAATGCTGGCAAGAGTGTGGAGAAAAGGGAATCTTCCTACACTGTTGGTGGGACTGTAAATTAGTGCAGCCATTATGGAAAACAGTATGGAATTTCCTCAAACAAGTCTAGATAGAACTGTCATATGATCCAGCAAGTCCACTACTGGGTATATACTCAAAGGAATGGAAATCATCATGTTGAAGGGATACCTGCATCACATGTTTATCACAACTCTATTACAATAGTAAAGAGCTGAAACCAACCTAAATGTCCATCGTCAGATGACTGGATAAGGAATATGTGGTGTATACACACTATGGAATACTACTCTGCTAAAAAAGAATGAACTACTGCCATTTGGAGCAACATGGATGAACTTAGAGAAAATCATGTTAAGTGAAATGAGCCAGGCACAGATAGAGAAATACCACATGTCCTCACTTATAAGTGGGAGCTAAAAAATAAACAAATAAATAAAAAAAGGAAAGAAACAAACAACAAACACAGTATTATGTTGTCTTCACTCATAAGTGAGAAAGAGACAACAATCTCAATAATATGTTGAACTTTCAAAGAAGAGGACAGAACTGAGGTTACCAGAGGTGGGAAAGGGGAGGGATAAAGGGGTAAGAGAGCAGTTGGTAAAGGGCAATGAAAAATTATTACATTGTATAATGTTGTATATACTAATTATCCTGATTTGAGCATCGTATATTGAACACAGTTAATGATACTCAACTCTGTACCTCACAGATATGTACAATCAACTATATTTACAATGAAAAATAATTAAATGAAATAAATCCATCACCTACATTTCAAGACCCAAGGGAAAAAAATAAAAATAAATGAATGAAAACAAATTATCATTGCTTATTACAAGATAAAGAATGAGTGTGTGTATATGTACACATACACACAGTAGCCAATCTGCATGGACTAACTGGAGACATTTGGAGACATGAGAAAAAAAAAAAAAGATAGATTCAATAATTCAAAAACATAGACTAGAACTCTACTCTTGCTACAAGTTAAGAGTAAGGGTTATCACTGGCTCTTTATTTAAAAGTAACTAGTGGGCGTGCTGCCCAGAGATAGTCCCCCAGAGAGGCCCAAGAGCTTCTGGGCTCATGCACCCTGAGGCACCCACGCCAGAGGAGGTAGGCACCACTGTGGGACTCCAAGCCCAGGCCAGTGTGGACCACCCAGAGAGGCCCTAAAACTGCCAGTCCCACAGGGCCTTGAGCTACCCACATCAGAACATGTAGACACCACTGGTACACCAGCCCAGGACAGTGCCTGCAGCCCTGAGAGGCCGGAGCCTCCTGCCCACAGGCACTGAGGCAGCTATGCCAAATTGGCAGTTCCTGCAGGATCCTAGGCATACATTAGGGTTGAACAAGTGGACTGTGAAATCCCCTGCCACAATGACTAAACAACAAAGGAAAAATACCAGAAATATGAAAAATCAAGAAAGTACACCACCAAAGGGCAATAATAACTCTCAAGCTCTAGATCCTATAGAACAAGAAGTTCTTGAAATGACTGACAAGGAATTTCAAGCAACAATTCTAAGGAAACTAAATGAAATACAAGAAAACTCAGTTAGACAACATAATGAAATTAGAAAAAGTATACAGGACCTGAAAGAAGAAATGAACAAAGATATAAGTGCCCTGATAAAGAATGTAGCAGAGCTTGCAGAGCTGAAGAATTCATTCAATGAAATAAAAACCACCACAGGCAGTTTAATCAGCAGGCTAGAACAAGCAGAAGAGAGAATTTCTGACATTGAAGACGGGCTGTTTGAAATTACACAGGCAGACAAAAAAAAAGAAAAAAGAATTAAAAACATTGAAGAAAATCTAAGAGAGATAACAGACAAATTTAAGCACCCAAATATCCAAGTTATTGGTATTCCAGAAGGGGAGGAAAAAGGAAATCGAATTGAAAACACATTCTATGAAATAATGGTAGAAAACTTCCCAGGTATAGGGAAAGACACAGATCTTCAGATTCAGGAGGCTCATATATCCCCAAACATATTCAACCAAAAAGGTCCTCTCCAAGACATGTTATAGTCAAATTGCCAAAACTCAAAGACAAAGAGAGAATCTAAAAAGCTGCAAGAGAGAAGCATCAAGTCACCTATAAGGGAGCCCCAGTCAGACTAACATCAGACTTTTCATCACAAACCCTAAAATCCAGAAAAGAATGGAATGATATATTCAAAATACTAAAAGACAAAGATTGCCAGCCAAGAATACTTTATCCAGCAAGGCAATCCTGCCAAAATGAAGGACAAATAGTATATTTCTCAGACAAACAAAAACTGCAGGTGTTCACTACCACATGACCAGCCTTACAACAAATTCTCAAGGGAGTACTGGGTTTGGTACCTGAAAAACAATCACCACTGCCATAAATACTCAAGAAAAAACAAAACCCACTAGTAAAATAAAAATGCTGACAATAAAGAGAAAAAAAAGTTTATCTACCACACCAAGAAACCAACAAATACAGAAGACAAATAGTAAATGAGAAAAAAAAGGAACAAAAGGTACTTAAGACATACAAACAAAAATCAATAAAATGCTAGGAGTAAATCAACACCTTTCAGTAACAACTCTTAATGTAAAAGGATTAAATTCCCCACTCAAAAGACACAGAATGACTGACTGGATTAAAAAGGTGGACTCAACTATATGCTGCCTTCAAGAGACTCACCTTACCTGTAAAGACACACATAGACTAAGAGTGAAAGGATGGAAAAAGATATACCATGCAAATAGAAATGAAAAACAAGCTGGAGTAGCTATTCTTATATCAGATAAAACAGACTTTAAACCAAAAACCATAAAAAGAGATAAAGGCCACTACATAATGATGAAAGTATTTATCCATCAAGAAGACACAACATCATAAATATATATGGACCCACTGTTGGAGCAGCCAGATTTATAAAGCAAACACTATTAGACCTAGAGAATGAGATAGACATTAATACCATAATAACAGGGGACCTGAACACCCAACTCTCAATATTGGACAGATTATCTAGGCAAAGAGTCAGCAGAGAAACTCAAGAACTAAACAATACTTTAGACCAATTGGACTTGGCAGATAGCTACAGAACATTCCATCCAACAAATATTCATTCTTCTCATCAGAACATGGAACATTCTCCAGGATAGATCACATGTTAGGTCACAAATCACGTCTCAACAAACTCAAAACAATTGGAATTATTCCATGTATTTTTCAGACCACAATGGATTAAAATTAGAAATCAATAACAAATGAAACTCTAGAAACTATGCAAACACATGGAAATTAAACAGCATTCTACTTAATGACATATGGGTCCAAGAATAAATTGAACAAGAAATCAAACAATATATTGAAAATAATGACACATCATACCAAAACCTGTGGAACACTGCAAAAGCAGTATTAAGGGGGGAAATTTATTGCATTAAATACTTACTGCAGCAGAATGGAAAGATGGCAAGTAAACAACCTCACACTTCACCTTAAAGAACTAGAAAAACAAGGACGATTCAAACCCAAAAGTTAGCAGATGGAAAGAAATGATTAAGATTAGAGCAGAACTTAGTGAAATAGAAACCCCCAAAATGATACAAAGGATCAATGAATCAAAAAGTTAGTTTTTTGAAAAGAAATAAAATTGACAAGCCATTAGCAAGGTCAACTAAAAAAAGAAGAGAGAAGACTCAAATAACAAAAGTAAAAATGAAAAAGGTGATATTACAACTGATACCTCAGAAATACAAGAAATAATTAGAGACTACTATAAACAACTGTATGCCAATAAATTTGAAAATCTGGAGGAAATGGATAAATTTTTGGCCACACACAAACTACCAAAACTGAGCCAAGAAGATGTAGAAAATCTGAACAGACTAATAACAATAAAAGAGATTGAACTGTTATCAGAAGGCTCTCAACAAAGAAAAGTCCAGGACCAGATAGGTTCACTGCAGAATTCTACCAAACCTTCCAAGAGGAAGTGATACCAATTCTCTACAAACTATTTCAAAGATTGAAACAGAGGCCATTCTCCCAAACTCATTCTATGAAGCAAACACCACCTTGATACCAAAACCAGACAAAGATACAACAAAAAAAGAAAACTACAGGCCAATATCTTTGATGAATATAGATGCAAAAATCCTCAATAAAATACTAGCTAACAGAAAAAAGCAACACATACACAAAATTATACATCTTGATCAAATTGGATTCACCCCAGGGATACAAGGTTGGTTCAACATACACAAATCAATAAATGTGATATGCCACATCAATAAAAGCAAAGTCAAAAACCATATGATCATCTCTATAGATGCTGAAAAAGCATTTGACAAAATTCAGCATTCATTTATGATAGTCTCTCTACAAGTTAGGTATAGATAGAAAGTATCTCAACATAATTAAAGCTATATATGATAAGCCCACTGCCAATATCATCCTGAATGGGGAACTTAAGAACAGATTAGACAGGGATGCCCATTACCCCTCCTACACAACACAGTGTTGGAAGTACTAACCAGATCAGTCAGAGAAGAGAAGGAAATAAAGAGCATCCAGATTGGAAAAGATGAAGTCAAATGGCCCCTGTTTGCAGATGACATGATCCTGTATATTGAACAGCCTAAAGCCTCTACAAAAAACTCTTAGAATTGATAATTGATTTCCGCAAAGTTGCAGGATACAAAATCAACACTCAAAAATCAGTAGCATTTCTATACTCCAACAGTGAACATGCAGTAAAAGAAATCAAGAAAGCTAGCCCATTTAGAACAGCCACCAAAAAATTTAAATACTTAGGAATAAAGTTGACCAAGGATGTGAAAAATCCATACAATGAGAATTAAAAACCACTGTTGAGAGAAATTAAAGAGAACAGAAGAAGATGGGAAGATATCCCATGCTCTTGGTTTGGAACAATTAACATTGTGAAAATGTCCATACTACCCAAAGAGATCTACAAATTCAATGTAATCCCGATCAAAATTCCAATGACATTTTTCTCTGAAATGGAAAAAATTATCCTAACATTTATATGAAATAACAAAAGACCATGAATAGCCACAGCAATTCTGAACAAAAAAATAAATAAAGCTGGAGGCATAACACTACCTGACTTTAAGGTATACTACAAAGCTATAATAACCCAAACAGCATGGTACTGGTATAACAACAGACACATGGATCAATGGAATAGAATAGAGATTCTAGAAATCAACCCATACACCTACAGCCATCTGATCTTTGACAAATCCACCAAGTATACACACTGGGGAAGAGACTGCCTCTTCAGCAAATGGTGCTGGGAAAACCAGATATCCATATGCAGGAGAATGAAACTAAACCCATACCTCTCACCATATACCAAAATAAACTCAAAATGGATTAAAGAATTAAATATACACTCTGAAGCAAAAAAGCTCCTTAAAGAAAACATAGAGGAAACACTTCAGGAAGTAGGACTGGGTACAGACTTCATGAATACAACCCCCAAAACACAGGCAACCAAAAGAAAAATAAACAAATGGGATTATATCAAACTAAAAAGGAACTGAAACAACTTTACAAGAAAACAGCAAGCAACCCAATTAAAAAATGGGCAAAAGAGTTAAATAGGCATTTCTGAAAGGAAGATATATGAATGGCCAACAGACACATGAAAATATGCTTAACACCTCTCAGCATTCGGGAAATGCAAATCAAAACCACACTGGCATACCATCTCACTCCAGTTAGGATGGCTAATATCCAAAAGACTGAGAGTGATAAATACTGGCAGAGACGTGGAGAAAAAGGAACCCTCCTGCACTGTTGGTGGGACTACAAAATGGTGCAGCAGTTATGGAAAATGATTTGGAAGTTCCTCAAACAATTACAGATAGATCTACCATATGATCTAGCTATTCTGCTGCTGGGAATATACCGAGAGGAATGGAAATCATCATGTCGAAGGGACACCTGTACACCAATGTTTATTTCAGCACTATTTACAATAGCCAAGAGTTGGAACCAGCCCAAATGTCCATCATCAGATGAGTGGAAACGGAAAATATGGTATATCCACACAATGGAATTCTACTCTGCTATAAAAAAGATTGAAATACTAACATTCACAGCAACATGGATGGACTTAGAAAAAATTATATTAAGTGAAATAAGTCAGGCACTGAAAGAGAAACACCACATGTTCTCACTTATTTGCGGGAGCCAAAAATAATAAATAAATACACAAACAATGAAGGGAGTCAGAGAAGAAGACACAACAATCACAATTCCTTGAACTTGTTAAGACAAGTGAACAGATATGATGTTGATGGGTGGGAGGGGGGAGAGGCAGGGGGGAAGGAGGGGGAGGAATCGGTAAAGAGACACTAAAATCAACTACATTGTATATTGATAAAATTAAAATTAAAAAATAAAAATTAAACAAAATAAAAGTAACTAGTGGTTAAATCATATCTTTAAGAGTAGTTAAAGTTGTATAAATACATGTTACAAAATGCACAGCATTCTTAAAAGAGGGTATAGATTCAGTCATTGTAAACAAATTATTTTGTTGTCTTTATAAAACCTTAAGTTACTGTATTCCTCTAGGCATGCACACATGTGCACACACACATACACACACAAAGCACACAGTATCATAGGGTGGGAAGATATTGTCCTGTTACAGTGAAGATTTAAGTGTCTTGAATAGGAAATAAGAAGGAAGCAGCTCCCTTTACAGAATTCTGTTTTAATGAGGCTTATTTCTGCTTGGGTGTGCTACATGTTACATTAGCTCATTTATAATATACTCTCTACCTGGGGTCATGCTGCATTAGAAGAGACCAGAATTTCTTGATAAAACTAGAATCTAGCAAACTTTGATATTTTTGTAGAATACTTTCAAAGTCACAAAACTTTTTGGAAAATATAAGTTTCTACCAATTTCAAAGGAAATTAGTTTTACTCTGGTTTAATACAAAAGCCATGTAAAACTTTGAGATGTAAGTTGAATTGTATTGTGGTGGCCCAAATGGAAATTAAAAGTGAAATTCAGGGGATAAAAAGTTGTAACAATAGAAAGACAAAACAAAATTTACACAGTCTCAGAATCCATTCTCTGATGATTTTCTGGTCTTTAGGCTGAGAGCACATCCTACAAGACATATGATGGAACAAGAATAAAATAGGAGGAGTACAAATAACAATTGTGCTGGAAAGAAATATGTGAGGAATGAATTCCAGGTTTGCTGGACAGTTCTGATTGAATGATTGTACTATATTATTAGAGAGGTTTATTACATGATTCAAAACTATGTAATTACATAATATTTCAAATTAACTGTCATCAATAAAATGTAACAGTGTCAGAAATAGAAACAAATTAATTGCTAATAAATTCAAACAATGAGTAGCTCTTACTCTCCAGTGCATACATTTCTTTGCAACGATCAAGGAAGTCATTTCTACAGAGAATATGGAATTGAACACACTATTCTACAAGTAGTCACTGATGTTATAGCTATAGCTAGTGATGGTGGATCTATAGTATCAAAATTACTCTTCTCAAGGGATTAAAATAGTGAAAGCTGATATTTCTATGAGGATCTTTTCACAGACAGCAATATCTAATGTTTCCTGTCACTTAAAGATAGAAAAGTAATCGGTGGACCTAATCTACATCTTTGTAAAAGAAAACCGACCTTGGTAGTGGTAGCAGTTAATTATCAATAAGACCATGGAAACCCAAAACAACTAGAGCAACAGAACTCCAGTACTTGCTGGGGGGTGATGAATTATATTCCTCCAATTTGACTTTATATCAATAACTTCATCCAAAATATTTCTATAAATCTCCAATAACTGCTACATATATATAAACACACACACAATATGTACATACACACATATACACACTCATATATATACATACATAAGCCTTAATATGTTACTTACATTCTGACATAGATATGCACTTTGGATAAAGAAATAACATGCAGATAGAGATAAACTAGAAAGACTTCACACTGTAGTAAATGTCAAGTATTTTAGTGTAGGTGGGTACATAGTAATTAATATATTTAGCGAAAAATAATTCAAGTTCAATCTAATGAACTAAAGCCATGTTACAACTTGGGAAAAGGGACAAAAATTGTTGTAGATTTTTCTGTAAAGTTGTCAGCCCAATGTGTTTTTAACTGAAGTAGGAAGAGCCAATAAAAATCATTATTTGTACTTTTTTGTTTTTCCAACCATTGTAGTTGTTATACCTATAGGACTATACACAGCTCCGATCACCACAACGCAAAACAGACAAGAGAAATAAAAAGTCAGAAGGTAAGATAATATAATGCACAAAAACATGGAATGCTAGTGAAGCTTGTACACCAACCACAAGTTACCAACTCTCTTTACTGAAGAGAAGAGACTGCAGTGTAAGGTAAAATGACAAGCCCTGACAAACCTACTCTGGCAATCACCAGAAGTGATCTACTGCAAGCATAAGGTCCTCACATCTTGGTGCTTAAGCACCTCCTCAGGGGACCATTTATAAAACGAAGTCTCTGTGTACTTAGGAAGAGACACAACTGAAATTTATAAAAGGAAAGATGGTAACTAGGAAAAACACAGAAATACTACATCTTAGGCATTCGGATCATAAAAGTTATCGCTTTAGGACAATGTTTTTAAAAAGTTCTCGTTTACCCAATGAGTGATAAATTTGTAGTTGTAGCCTTTTAGATCTCACAGAAAATTCAAATACTGCCTAGTTTAATGCTCTCATTTACAGGTAAGAATGATGTGTAGTGACGTAAAAAATGCTCTGAGTAGCCATATTAGAAACTTGAACTCTACTTCCGATTCTTAGTACAGTGATTTTTCTAATAATCCACGTTGCTTCTCTATATCACAAAGACATTATAAAAAAATAGAATTAGGTGTAAAAATGTCTCAAATAAGTACACAGACTATGTAGATAACAGATCTAAAATATGTTGTTTGGAAGATTGAGCTCAGGGAGTTGGTAAAGATCTACTATTTTTAGGTGAAAAATAATTCCCATGTACCATGAATCATGCCTATGTATTGCATTGATATCAGACTATTTGACTTGGGATATCACGGATCTGACATAGTGTTTTCAAAATTTTCACCATAGTGAAATTTTCCTTCCCAACAAATTATCATCCTATCTTTTTCGGTAGTCTTATCTCTCTGAAGAGTTAACTCCAAACATTGATAATCGAGATGTACTCTTTCAGTATTTCAGTGAGTTGGCTTCCACCCAATGAAGTAATTTATGATGCTATTTATATATAGTTAGAATTATTTAATTGCCCTATTAAATATCTAGAAATTTTCTATCTTTTTGTTTCTTTAACTACTGATTTACAAGAATAGTTGTAAATAGCTGTTACTGTATTAAATTTTAGAGTCATTAACAGTGGCTTTCCCAGATCCAAACAATTGATAGATACCCTAAGACTCCACAGTTTCTAAGTCATGTGGAAGCTAAGGGAAAGAGGATTTTGAGTCCAATATGAAAAAGTAGTTTGCAATAAAATAGAGTTCAAGGAAACTGGGGATGTATCATAGTGTACAACTGCAACATTCAATACACAGTTTGTCTAACTTAACCCTAAGTTCCCACCTGGTGGATCAGGCTGGGATTAGTGTGGGCTTATGAGTGTCTTTCTTTTAGTTTTCTCCTGATTTCTTGATCATTTACTTCAGCTTCAGTGTCAGAACATTTTCCTCTTCTTTTTCTCCCCCAATCTGAAGAGGTTCCATAGTCTAGACTGCAAGTTTCCTTTACATCTTTCTCATCACCCATTATCCATTATATCTCCTATATTTCACTTTTTAGTTGCAGAACACAAATGACTACATCTTCCTCACCATCCTAATACCCTTCTTCTCCCTCCACCTCACTCTTTTTATCAGATTATGCATGAATGGAACATGACAAACATTCTTGCCACTTTATCTTTTTATCACCACCTGGTCGCATTATAAGAACCGGTAATATTTCACGGATAAGATTAAGTTACAGTGCATGACCTTGACTCTCCTTTCCTGCTCTAAGATGAAACTTTATTTTGTGATATCAAAACCAGTTAGAAATTCCATTCTTAAGTTGTTTCCATGGGTTTACTCAACCTCATATCTCTTATCTACAGCAACTATGAAACCCATTACAGATTTTCATTTTTAATGCCCTTATTACATATTACTCTGTATTGTTACGATATCTTACATGTGTCACTCTTGTACATCTTTTAAGGGCATGTATGACATTTTACACTGTTGCACTTGCAGTTATTGGAAAATACTTGCTGATTTTATCTGTCTGTCTTTCTCTGTCTCTGCCTCTCTGTCTCTCTCTCTCTCACTTCCAAGTGTCTTAAGCCTATTCATGTCATTTGATTTTTTTCCAGAGCTCTCATAATCCACTCTGCCCATTTTTTCCTTTTTAAGCCACTTCTCATCACATGTTAAATCTATTAGGCTTTTATTATTTTTCACAAAGGTGCATAGTCAACCCCACCTCCTCTGTTGAACATCCCTTGTTAATAAAGTGAGAATTCTTATTACCCCAAACAGATACAATAAATCACACTCCTATGTGATAAAACATACACGTAAACACAAACACGCAACCTCCTACTTCAACAATATAAGTAGACCAAAAGATGTATAACTCTTTTCTCTTTAATTCATACATTTCTAGAATGGGGAGAGAAACATCCTCTAGGATTCCTAACTTGCCGCTCTGACAACATGAGTACCCAATAAGTACCACTTAATGTCTCTGATGATAATAAAGTAGCAAGTAATTTTTTAAAACATAAAATGACATTGTCAAGTCGAATACTCTTAAATCCAATCCATACCAAACATATTTATAAGTCTGAAATACATGGGTATTTATCTGCACAGAATCTTCAACTTTCTGAAATTTCATTTATCTCTTCCACTTTGTCTCTCTGCAGAGGAGGCCATTTGTCGGCAAAGTTTCTGCAGCTGCTGGGGCTGCCATACTATTTCTTACTTTCTAGATAAAGAATTTCAGCCTCTGGGGCAGCCAAACTAGCACCTTTCACCAATGCTAATCTCACTTCATTATCCTTCTTTATAAAAGGTCACAACTCTTTTTATGTCACACTTTGCTATGGGCATATTTTTATATATTTAACTTGACACAATATAACAAATATATGATTGTTTAGAGAACTCTCAAGCCTATTCTCAAACAAGTATTATTTATCATCTTATTAGAGAGTTGGAGAATCCGTGTACAGAAGCCACACAGTGCTTGCTTTTCACTCTGTTCTCCTCTGGTTTCTGGTAGGTCTTGTTACATAGAATGCAGAGAAGGAAGAAAGGGTTCTAACCAGTATTAGAATTGGAAAGCTTCAAATATATGCCAGATGTCTAAAGGAGGCTTACCAGTGTTTTACGTATCTGTGAAATGGGATCTGCTAAATTCATAAACATCTTCCGAGCAACTGCCATGTGTGAGGATTAAGAAGGCATAAAACATGCTTTTTGTTCACAAAGAACATAAAGTCTTACTCAGACCATGAGTAATAATAATAAAGATAACTATTCAACATGCACTGTTCAAAATGCTTTACCTGTATTAACTTATTTAATTCTCACAAAATCCTAATGAGGTAGGCATGTTCTGTTATTATCTTAGTTTTACTTATGAGGAAACTGAGAAATACAGAGGAAAGTAATTTGCCTAAGATCATATACTTGTATATGAGGGTACCTCAAAAAGTTTGTGGATGAATGAACACAGACATGAAAATCCTCAACAAAATACTAGCAAAGAGAATTCAGCAATACATAAAAAGATCATACGCCATGATCAAGTGTGAGTCATCCCAGGGATGCAAGGATGGTTCAACATGAGCAAATCTATAAACATGATATATCTCATCAACAAAATGAAGGAAAAAACCCATAGGATCATTTCATTAGTAATAAAAAAACCATTTGATAAAAAGCAACACACTTCATTATAAAAACACTCAACAAATTAGGTACAGAAAGAATGTACATCAACACTATAAAGGCCATATATGATAAACCTACAGCTAATATCATACTAAATGGACAAAAATTGGAGGTGTTTCTTCTAATATCTGTAACAAGGCAAGGATGCCCACTTTCTCCACTCTTATTTAACATGGTAATAGAAGTTCTACCCAGTACAATAAAGCAAGAGAAAGCAATAAAGGGGATTCATATCAGAGGGGAGGAAGTCAAACTATCCCTATTAACAGATGACATGATCCTATACGTAGAAGACCCTAAAGGCTCTACCCCCCCAAAATTACTAGAACTAATAAATAAATTAAGTATAGTGGAAGGATACAAAATCAACACATAAAAATCAATAGCCTTCCTATACACCAATAATGAAATAGCTGAAGAAGAAATCGAGAAAGTAATCCCATTCCCGACAGCTACATTAAAAAATGAAATACCTAGGAGTAAATTTAACCAAGAAGGTGAAAGACTTCTACAATGAAAACTATGAATCATTGGTGAAAAAATTGAAGAGAACACAAGTAAATGGAAATATAGCCCATGTTCACGGGTTGGTAGAATTACATCATCAAAATGTCCATGTTATCCCAAGCAACCTATACGTTCAATGCAATCCCTATCAAAATATCACTAAGATTCTTCACATAAATATATTTTTTAAAAATCTTAAAATCTGTGTGGAGCTGCAAAGATCCTGTGTAGGTAAAGCAATCTTGAACAAAAAGAACCAAGCTGGAGGCATCACACTTCCTGACTTCAAAATATACTATAAGGCTATAGTAACCAAAACAGCATTGTACTGGCATAAAAACAGACAAGTTGATCAATGGAATAGAACAGGTAGCCCTGAATAAACCCCACACATTTATAGCCAACAGATTTTCAACAAAGATGCCAAAGATATACACTGGGGAAAGGACAGCCTCTTTAAGAAATGGTGTTGTGAAAACTGGATATTCACATGCAGAAGATTTAAACTAGACCCTTGTCTCTCACCATATACAGAAATCATATCAAAATTCATCAAAGACCTTAATGTGAGACCTGGAACTGTGACTCTACTAAAAGAAAACATAGGAGAAATGCTACACAAAATGGGAGTGGGCACCACTTTTTTGAGTGAGACTACAAAGGCAAGGACAACTAAAGCAAAAATACATAAATGGGATTACACCAAACTAAAAAGCTTCTGCACAGCAAGGGACACCGTCAACAAAGTGAAGAGACAACCTGTGGAATAGGAGAAAGTGTCTGCACACTATACATCAGACAAGGAGCTAACATCCAGAATATATAAGGAACTTAAACATCTCAACAACAAAAAAACAAATGACCCAATTAAAAAATGGGCGAAGGACCTGAATAGACAGTTCTCAAAGGAAGACATATAAAAGGCTAACAGGCACATGAAAAAATTCTCAACATTACTAATTATGAGACAAATGCAATTAAAACCACAATGAGATGTCATCTAACTCCAGTTAGAATGGCTATTATCAACAAGAAAAAAAAAATAACAAATGCTGGCAAGGATGTGGAGAAAAAGGAACTCTCTTACATTTCTGATGGAGTGTAAATTGGTATAGCCACTGTCAAAAACAGTATGGTGGTCCCTCAGAGACCTAAAGGTAGAACTGCCTTATGGCCTAACTATCTCACTGCAGGATATAAACCCAAAGGAAATGGAATCAATATATCAAAAAGACACCTGCACTCCCATGTTAATTGAAGCATTATTCACAATAGCCAATAGATGGAATCAACCTAAACATCCATAAATGGATTAATGGATTTAAAAAGTGGTACATATACACAATGGAATAATATTCAGCTATTAAAAAAATGATATCTTATCATTTGCAGCAACATGGATGGAACTGGAAACTATCATGTTAAATGAAGTAAGCCAGGCGTAGAAGACAAATACCACATAAATTTCACTCATGTGGAATTAAAAAATAAAGTGGTTCTGATAGAAGTAGTGAGTAGAATAATGGTTACCAGAGGCTAGGGGAAAGAGGATAGAAAAGTGGTGGACTAATGGGTACAAAACTATACTATTACCCTAAGTGAATCATTGTGCAGTATACGCATGTATTGAAACGACATATTATACCCCACAAATATGTACAAATAAATGTTAAGATAATTTTGAAAAACAGAATTGAAAGATAATACCCATCCTTCCATGAACTTTTTGAAGTACTCTAGTGTAGGAAGTGTTGGAGTCAGAATTCAGACCCAGGCAGGTAAGCTCCAAAGCCCACATTCTTAACCTCTATAATGACTAGGGTTCCAAGGGATGCTGTACTCTGGGTATCATAATTTGGGCTAGTTTAGTTTGCTCACTTAAAACAGTGTGCTAATGAGGATATACATTGTTACATTAAATTCAACTATATTTGGGCTCATTAACTCACTGTTGGGAACTTTACTAAAGTGGAGTAGGCATCCACCTTTCGGGGAGAGCTGAGAAGTTCTAGAAATCCCTTTTGTCTGCTGCTGCTCCCACAGAAAAGTCTCCTTTTGCATCCCTATTTGAAATATTTCCATTGAAAACTCATTTGTTTGTATTCATGTTAGCAATCCTGTCTTGGGTGTTCCCTTCTAAAATAGGCATGTTACAGCACTGGACTAGTTATTGGACATTCCCTCTTCTTCATAAGTGTGGTAGCCCAGGAAAAGCAATCAATAAATATTTGTTAAATGAATAAAAAGAGGACTGTGGCAAGAAAGTACAGATTAAATGCCTAGACATATTACCTCTGCTACATTAATAAATGAATGCATGAAGGAGACATATCTAGTTTACATTTATGCACTGGGGACATCATGTTCCACCATCTATGAAGGTAGCAATACAGAAGTAAGATTTCACTATACAATGGGACTAGTCTTAAAGAAGGCAAATCTAGAAATGTTATGATGGTAGATGAACAGAATACCAGAATGAAATTGTAGAGACCTACCCAGAAGTGTGGTGATGGGAGGACAGCCTAGACTAAGCCAAAGAAGATCAGGGCCAAATACTACCAGTAAAAGACAACTAGAATTAGTCTACTGACCTGGAGTTAACCTCTCCATTCTCTAGTCTTGGACTATCTCCCACTCATTCCATTTTTTTTTTTTTTTTTGTCATTTTTGTGACCGGCCGCACCGCGCTCAGCCAGTGAGCGCACCAGCCATCCTTATATAGGATCCGAACCCGGGGCGGGAGCACTGCTGCACTCCCAGCGCCACACTCTCCCGAGTGCGCCACGGGGTCGGTCCCCACTCATTCCATTTTTACTTTCTACACTTGCCTAACCCTAATCTCAGTGCTGCCCAGAGAGTCACTTCAAGAAAGTATTTGTTATGAACCTTGTTTCCTCATATACCACGTGGTATTCTTAGGGCTGTTGTGTAAATGGTAGACAGTATGTGTAGATGTTGTTTCTTCAACTGTTCAGACCAAAAGGCAAATGACACATAAATCTTAATTACTGCATATAGTGCCATTCAGTTCTACAGACAAAGACTGCATTGCTAATTGATCTCTTAGACAACATACTTAAGGGTCTTTATTATACTAAAGCCAGCAAATTCAGCTATGTTAGAACATCACTTAGCCCCACCTCATCTCCATGTTTCCCTGTTTTGCTCTCTCTGTAGGTGCAATATGGCTATATCTCACTTTAGTTTCAATTCTATGAAGCATGTATCAGTTGTGGAGAGCAGAATCCTTGTTGTAGGATGCCTATGATGACATGTATTCACTTCCCTTTCACTTTTTAAGTGATCAATCTCTGTATTACACATGGAAACTCATTTTGTTTCCCAGTGCCAGAGCAAGACATGGCTGCAGAGTAAGGATGAAGGTTTGTTGTTCATCTTAAGATGTGTGCCTTACCCTAAATATAGTCTCCAGTGTTTAGCTAGAATTTCCCACATTCATTTGAGATAGTCTATTAGATAGGGCACTGCAGCTGTTTTCACACCAGTCTCTGTGATCCTTTCCTTACCTTTCCTAACTTCTTTCCTGCCACTATGATAGGGGATGCTGTTTCCTCTCTTATTCCTAGCCCTGCAGTTGTTCACTAGCCTATTTTATTCTACTGCTGAATAAATATAGATCCTAATTTATATTTTTAACTAAATTAAATTAAATTAAATCATAAAAGTGTCTCTTCCTCCTCAAAGACTACAAATATTCTTAGTAGGTCTGAAGTAGATGGGTCTACTATAGATGGGTCTAATAATGTTTGGATCTGTTAGCCAAAAATTCTGTACATTCATTGTGTAAGTGCAAAATAAAGAAATTAATTAATCGATCAATCAATCGATTAATCAATTAATTAATTAATTTTTAAAAAAGAAATATCTGTAGATAAACAATTGGAAAGAACAGACAATATTTTGTAAATTAAATGAAGATTCAAGTTTGCAATGGAACCTAAGTCATTATGTATAAAACCATATTATAGCCATTTAAGGTAACAGTTCTGAAATTGATTCATACCTCAGAATCACCTGAGGAGCTCTAATGTTTAGATACACTGAATCTGAAATTCGGTATGAAGTCACAAGGAATCTCCTTATTAAAGGCACTTAATGTAATTTTAATGCATAGTCATGTTTAGCAAACTCTAGTTTCTAGAATTCTTATAATTCTGTGATTTGTCTATGGAATATCTACAGCAAGGAGAATGGAGTATCCCAGTTGAAGTATGGAAGGGCAAACTTCTAAGAAGCTGGAGGTTACCTGTGAACAATCGATTTCTAGGAAAAGAACAGGTTAGACCAAGGAGAGAGAAAAGATTTTCTCAGATTATACTTAAGCAAAAAGGAATTTTTTTCTACAAATGTAAATTTGCAACTTTCATTAAAAGTATACTGTAAAACTTAAGGGACACTCATAGAGACTTATTCTAACTGAAGATATTAGTAACTGATGGTGGCGTACTGTGCTATGACTGGAAGATCTGGGTAAGCAGTCACTGAAGAGGGAGGACCACCATGAGGGCTTTGCTGTCATCAAAACACAAGCCACTCAGCCACACAATGTTGAGGAAATGCTTTACAAAGGCTTAAAGTCTCACTTTAAATCATAACTCTAAGCCAGGTCCCTGGGACTAGTCAACCCTGCTTGAAACAGGCTGTCATCAAGGGAAGATTTGTTTTCCAAAAGAATTTCCTCATTGCTAAAATTCTCAATTTTGAATCACTTACATTATGTAATCTATAATGTATCAGAAAAGAAAAAAACAATCTTGAAGATCTTAAAAAGGAGAAAAGACTAGCCGGAAAGCCAGTCCTATACGGAATGAAAAATATGAGCAAAGCTACAGTCATTAGTAGAGGACAGGAAGTCAGTAATGATGTGATTACTGAACAAGTAGTGGATGGTTGTACCAGAGAAGCATGGAGACAAATAAAATGCTCTTATCACAAAGAAATGGTAAATTTTTGTGATGATGTATATGCTAATTTCCCTGATTTGACCATCACACATTGTATACATGTATTGAAATACAACTCTTCACCCCATAAATATGTACAGTCAATATGTGTCAATTAAGAAGTAAAAAAGTTAAATAAAGACAAGGAAGTAAATAAATAAATAAATAAAAGACAGTTCAAATTAAACAAATTTGCTTCATCACTGAGAGGAGCCAGTACTACCAGGGCATCAAGCAAATTTGAAACTACAGATTTGATGAACTTACTTAAAAAAATGGAAACTGTACTGGGAAGGAATTATGCAGGATTTTGCTATATGGACATTCATTTATAACTTTCAGATAATAAAAATATACTCAACTAGTTACCCAAGGGAAAATAGTCAAGTAAAAGCTTCATGAAATGGTGCTTGAAAGAAGTATGTAAAATAGTAACAATTAAGAAATGTAGGTGAACTTTCTTTGCTTCTTTGAGCATGTCAAGGGGAGAAAGAAAAATCACTTGTTTTTGTACTTGTCATTAAGTACTATATACAGTAGTTAAGTATTAATAAATAAGTAGTTAACATTTATGCAATGATTCATTTCTGTTAAAATATTCATCAACTGCTCATTTATTATTTATCATTGCCTTCACAACAGAAAATGAGACTGAGTGGCCAGAATTGCCATTGTTTTTTAAATATTACTTTGATTTTCACTACCCAGATCATAAATAAACGATTATCGTCTGCATAGAAGAAATCATGATGATGAATTAACATTGGCCTGGCCTACTTGCACATTCCACATGAAATAAGCTTCAAATACCAGCTTCTGTCTTTAGAAAAACACAGAGAGGACAGTGTGCTGCTTAGGACTGAGAGAATCATAATAATAAACACAAATGCCTTGATCACTCAAATTCTTCTGCTACTTCTCATTCACAGACATTTGTACCATGGCCAACTTATATCTCCTATCTTTCTATGTTATTTTCAATAATTTGAACATGCTAACAGTTAGTCAATCAAATTTTTTCTGAAAATGAAAGATTACTAAACATCACTGTGAAATTTGGTTCATTGTTTTTTGTTTGTTTGTTTGTTTGTTTTTTGAGTTGTCAAGAGAATTAAGGTGCTCACCTTCCCTATATTATTTGCTTAATCTGGAAGAGTTCATATGTTTTTATGTAGGGTTTTAAAATAACATAACTACTATTGCTAATAGTGAATATTCATGTAGCACTTTCAAGTTTTATTTTTTACCTAGCTCAATAAGATAGCACAATACTTTGAACATTATCACATTATGATGTGATATCACTGGGAATTCAAACCAAGATCTGTACATGTGTTCCAACATTCATGAAGCTGTCCAGTATGGACTACACCCTGACCCTGCCTGCCCCAAGCATGGTATAAACAGCCCTAGTCTAGAATCCACAGGGATTGCCTTCAAAGCAGGGCTTACATGTTGCAGAGGATTTGGACAATCACGTAATCTCCTGTATATAAGCTCCCTCCTGTGAAAAACGATGATAATGCCTGCGTTAGAGACTTGTTATGATGACTAAATGAAAGTGTTTTGTAAACCATAAATGGCAATATAAAGGCAAGGAATTTTGATTAAGTAAGACATTAGGGTAAATCTTTTTTTTAGTTAATTATGAAACTCATGGCCTCTGAGATGCAGGCCTAATCTTTACTATCACACAATGCTTTTTTTCTGTGGGAGCCAGGTCTTGGGAGTAAGTCCACTGATAGAGCCCCTTCATAACCTAAGAACTGAAGGCAGTGACCCTTCTCCAGCTCCTGAGGACAACTGGCAGGCTTAGGCTCAGCTTTCCCTCCCACACAGCACAGCCTCTCCAGCCCTCTGACTGAATTTCTCAGAAAGTGTATCAGAATCCTAGCGCCCGCCTGCTAAAGACAGGAAGCAATTAAATATGTAAATCAAGGAAATTACACCACACTGATGACATTCAGCACTGTGTCTGCCCTCACCACCCCCTCCTTTTTCTCTCTGCTTCTATTCCCCTCGGGACTAAGGCTAGTGTGATATCTCCTTCTTCCACTCTGCTTCCTGCTAAATGTTTTTTATTCTCAAGCACCTGCCCCAAGCCTTCTCATCAATTATTAATCAAGTGTCCATGAATATGCATAAAAGACTGTCTCTGGGTTTTATTAAATTAAAAAATATGTTAGAACCTGTTCTATGCCATGGTAGAGAAAATATCATATGGTTGAAGGCAAGAGAAAGAAGAAATAATAAGTTCAGATTTTTGATTTTGTTTTGTTTTTTTTCACCCTACTGATGGCACAAACATACTGAGGCCACTGATCATTCAGGTTTCTTTGTTTCGGGTTTAATTTCAAATGTGTATTTAAATTAATATTTTGAAAGATTTTAAACTCCAGACAATGTACCATTCTGGAATCTGTTTCCTTTGATAGCATTCATCATGACCTGGGATAATATTGGCTAGAAAGTGACGGAACAGGTTACTTGGATATCAGTCCACAAATGAGAAAGCCTCTATGACATGTGCTTCTCTCTCATTCAAGATCTGTTATCATACACATGATGTTCTGAGGTGGGATTGGTGACACAGTGAATCCATGAACTCTGAAGCCCTGTCTTCTCTACTCTGTGAGGTGACTGGATCAAATAGCTAATGGTCTTCATTTCCAAATTTTCTATTTCAGGTGAGTCTTCCTTTCCAAAAAGAAATAATGTCGCCTAACATGTATAATGTAGAATGTATCATAGTGAACCCTGTTGTCTTTATTTTCAGCAGATAGGCCTTCCCTAATCACCTTCTCTAAAATAGCACACGCCTACTATGCGCTCTTTATATAATGCTATTGTACTTACCCCTCCTGACATATGTAATAATTTGTTTATTGGGTCTTAATTCCTATGCCTTCTCCACCATGAATATAAGAGCAGAAATTTTGTCTACTTTATTCAATGTCACTCAAAAAATTGTTTTGAGTAAAACAATGAATAAAAAGTATAAGGATACGATTAAAAAGTTATTTTTCTATTATTAACATGAACTTCAGGTACAAACAACTTTTGTGTCCTAGTAAACTAACTAACCATAATAGGACCAGTGAGATTTTTCAATACTTCAACCAATGTTCCATCACCATCTTTTCTTTTTTCTGCAAGTGGCTTTACTGAGAAAGCCAGGTGACCCTGATGCATATGAACTCTGAATATATTTTTATATTGAAAATTATGTGTCCTAATAAAAAGTGTACTTAGAAGTGGGAGTTTATTTTATTTTGCTGCTTGCTTATTTGCTCTTACCCATATAATAGCTATATGTTTAAAGAATGTAAATTTATTTAGCCAAAAGCATGGAAACATGGCTGTGGTTTGTGGTTTGTTTCTTCTGTTCTTTATTTGAGTAATATGACACCTTCCTTCCACACATTTTCCTGTCTTCCTGCCTCTCATGTCTTGGCGTCTGAGTCACTTAGCATCTCTAAGCCTCAAATAGTTTTCTATACATAAATAAGGTATTTAGATTAGATAAAGTCCAAGGATTAATCAAAAATAAAATTTATTTCTATAGGAGCAACTCAAGAAGAAAACAGTAAATTATATTATTATTTCCTTGATCATGATTCTCAGTTTCTTCTTTGTTATTAAGCTTAATGTCAAATCAATAGTTATTTTTTTAGTTTTGAATTTTCTGCTCTATTGTACTACTTATTCTCCATTCTAAAGAATCTCAAATTTAACCTATCGAATAGTATATTTGCCTAATATGTGATTGAAAATCTAATTTTATTGAGTGCCATTTAAACAGAAATGCCAGTTTTCAGTAATAAGGGTCACCATAATAACGTTTAATGCCTCAGTGATTTTTTTACCAGCTGAAATGCCCTTTAAACATATACGCTTCCTTTCTTTCAAATTCAAGAATGAATCATTACACTTTGAAGAGCATTCTATCACACTAGACATTGTAGTTAAATTTTCCTGTTTAACAGTCTCATTAATTTATCACCGCTTTCCTGGCATCCCCTGATATATTCATTCAGTGAATAGCCATTGTGAAAACAAACAGCAATCGCTACAAAACTTTACGTTAGGTGCTGTTCCAGGTATGAAGTTACACATCCTCTCAAAGAGTTGACAATCTAGAAAAACTAATAGGGTCTGCAGACGAATAACTATACTACAAAATGGAATGTTCCAGTGCCACATGAGTGAGGTAAAAGAAGTACTCTCATAGGGCTGGGGAAGAAGAGATTCCTTCCAGCTGGAGTGATCAGTAAGGTATTAGAGAGGAAAAAGATCTAAGGAAGTCCTCAGAGAATGGGAAAGGATACCAAGAGTTATAAACATAGGCTACCTAAAGCACATGCTGTATTTCACCGTGCCTTGGACAGTGTGAATGGGAGGCATGAGAAAGGCAGATGAGAAAGCTTGCCACACATCTTTCTTTCCTCCTGCTTCCCATGTCTACTGTGAGTAGGCACAGGATTTAAGAGAACAAGAACGTTAAGAAGGTGATTGGGACAGAAAGAAAGTAAGATCATTGGGACCAGAGGTGAGGTCATACAATATTCTTTCCCATGTTTTCTTAGATGGTCTGAATTAGGCCCTAGAGACTGAATCTGTCCCAAATCTCCTAGGAAGAGCACAATAGTCCTCCAAAGAACAACTCAACAGTCTCCTAAGGCTGAGATTAAACTACTGCACAGATCAGAAAGCTCATACAATACAATGTTTCCTTAGAGTAAATCATCAATACACTTCTTAAGAAAAATCTTTCTTTGTCTAATGCCCCAACCCATTGTGTGTGTGTGTGTGTGTGTGTACGCGCATCTATAAAATAACTCTGCTTCACAGGTATACATAAATACAAACCTGCATTTCAGGGAGTAGATAGCTTTAGGTAATGGGAATATTTTAAAGAAATCAAATTTATGAATAAATTATTGTCAATTGCTTGAGGATTATTGTGTACACATGGAAATGGTCTGACCCCTGAGTCTGAGATTTGTCATCAGCATTGGAAATGGGCCAGAAAACAGGAAGACAGCATAGCCACACAGAGCACTATGAGCAATGAGGCAAAAGGGCTTTGAACATGCAGTTGCCCAAAGCAATCAAGAGAGATGATTTTTCAATCTGACATAATGGAAGTCCCCAGAGAGATCCATTTTTCATTCCGACATGACTAAGATAGTAAGTCAAAAGTTAAAGTATGTCATATGGGGTCCAACACAAAGAAAACTATTTATATTTCAAAACTGCCAAAGTACACCCTGATATGCACCCTTATTGGCTTAAATGGACATTCTTTTCCTTATAGAACTGGCTCACTGGCTCAAAAAAATAATTTTTAAGAATAGAACTCTTGAAAAGAATAAATAAAAAATGCTGTATGAAGTTTGATTTTTTTTGTGGATACTCAGAGATAATCTTTCCTTTTGAGAATTTATTTATTTATTTATTTATTTTTATTTTTTATGACAGGTAAGGGGATCGCAACCCTTGACTTGGTGTTGCCTGCACCACGCTCAGCCAGTGAGTGCACCGGCTATCCCTATATAGGATCTGAACCCGTGGCCTCGGTGCTGCCAGCGCTGCACTCTCCCGAGTGAGCCACGGGACTGGCCTGAGAAATACTTTTTAATGAAGAAAAATAATCACTGAAAAAATTAAACAAACAAACAAAAACCTTTGTGGGAAGATGGGAAGACCCTTATCCTAAGATTAGGCTTCACTTTCACATTCTTTTTGCAGGCCAGCAGATGAGTGAATTGCAAATGATCTTAATTTAATAAAGTCATACTAGACAAAATTTAAGATATAATTTAATTTTGATATTTATATAAAACATAACTAGAAAAATGAATATAAGTTATGAGACGTGTAGTTTTATATTATTGATTTTACTGAGACCAATCTAGAATTATATATTGTTGGAAATGTAGAGAAAAAGGCTAAAAATAGAAAGGTATTATGGATGGAATGATAAAAGGGGTATTTTAAAATAATTCCTGCAATACCTCTTTTGGTTTGTATCATCCACATGTTCTGCAAGTCTATGAATACTCAATATCTAATTGAGTAAAGACAGATAGCAACACCACACTACTGCTTCTCTATCACTGTCTCGGAGCTTACAATAATCTCTATAATTATTATATTTTCCTAAGAATAAAATGTCTATTTATATTTTTTTGATGAATCATTCAATCATCTCCCTATGTTGCTGATTTTTTTTCTATGAACCCAGAAGCTACAGAGTTTATCCCAAGCTTAGCATCACAGAAGTCATAGGCTTTCCCTTTAGGAAACCAGATTTTCCATTACCTTTCTCTGCTGCCATTAGACTTTTAGCTTACTGATGTGGGTGGAATGTTTGTCCCCTCCAAAGCTCATGTGGAAGCTTGATTTGCAATGTGGCAGTGTTGAAAGGCGGGGCTTTTAAGAGGTGATTGGATCATAAGGACTACGCTGTCATAAATCGATTAACCCTTTCATGGAATAATGGGTCAATGATTTAATGGGCTATCATGGGTGTGGACTGGTAGATTTATAAAGAGAGCAAGTGACCATGTTAACACGTGCTATCACCCATCTCTTGTTATATAATACCCTGCATCACCATGGGACACTACAGAGAGTTCCCACCAAGAAGGCCCTCAGCAGATGTTCTTTCTGGACCTTGGACTTCCCAGCCTCCAAAACTGTAAAAAATAAATTTTATTCACCTATAAGTCACCCAGTTTCAGATATTCTGTTATCAGCAACAGAAAACAAACTGATACACTAACCCAAAAATCTCTCCTGAGATCCAGTCAATGATCCCCTGCATCCTTAGTCTATAAGGATTTTTCCGGAAGAAAGGTTAAGGGGAAATAAAGCAGATGGATGGATACAGGAGCTCAGACTAGAATGGGTCAGAACTTAGAGGAGTGGCTACCTTTTGTCATCTGTACATGAAAAGATCTTCTAATCAAGTCAGTGATATGAAGGTGACAGGCTGTCAGAGTTTGGCTTCTCTTCAGCTTGACAAAGGGGAGAAAAACAAAAATTCCCCTCCAGGTGATAAAGAAGAGGGGATCCCTTCTTTTCTACTCTTTGAGTTAATCCCACTTATTGAAAAATATGTAATAAGTATCCAATATGCCCCAGAATCTAGATCCTTCATTGCAAACAGCCAGACTCACTCTAATAGCTGCTTGAATGGCAACCAGCCAATGACCTCAGCGCCATGAGAGTGAATGTAATTACCTGGGATCTACCCTTTTCCAATAAAAGCCGTGAGTCCTTCTTAGTCCTGAGGATCATTTCATCTTTGCCATTACAGCCCCTCAGACTGTCAGACTCATTTCCAAATGTGTCTTACAAACATACTTATTCTACACCTCTTCCACTCCACCAACCTCTAACTGTTCCCACCCACTTCTGTCAGTCCACTAAAATACATTCTAATTTCTCAGAGGCAAAAAATAGTGACTATCCATTAAATCACACAACTACAGAGCTAATATGACTACAAAGCTGCTACTTGGAAAAACAGAGTAGGGTAAGTTGACAGTTTAGTTCTTGTCAATTTTTTCCCCTTAGTTAATGAATTTTCCTCTTCATAATGATTTCTTTTGAAATTGTTTATAAAGATCAACTCCACATACCCTCGTCTTTCCCTATCTAAGAGCCTTTTTGAGTTGCTTTAAATTGCAAGTTTGTCAGGATATAGACAGGAGAGTGGTAAGGACTGGTTTGGAAGGGTGCCGTGGGACTCTGGATTTCATCGTGGGCTTGGTTAAGTATTAGTGGTCGTCCCTGCCACTATTCTTCCACCAGGAAGAATCACCGTGTTCATTTTGTAAAAAGTCTACAAAGCTTCAGGCCAATGCTGTAGATATTTAAATATTCTCTGTTTTCTATTGGAAATTGTGGTGACAACAATTGATTGTTTTCTGATGTCTAGAAGATGTTGCCTCTGTTAATGGCAAAAAGTGTTATTTTCTCTTGGTCACAGATAAGCACGTAGTTCACAGAATTTGAGGACCAGGAGACTGTCTCCTTATAGATGGAGAAATGGAGACAGTTCTCCTGAGAGACAGTGATTCACCCAAGGTCAAAAAGGATGGTTAGTGACAGAATTCCATTCAGCCTGTGTTATTGACCACAGCCCACTGTTCTTTTCAATAAGATAGCCACTGTGGTTTTGAGTATTTATTGTCCACCAGGCATGTTGCTTATATACATTACCTAGATAATCCTTATACCTTTGAAAGACAGGGAAATAGGAATCATTACTGCTCTTTAGAGATGTGGAAACCAGGAGTTTGAAAGAAACTTGCTTAAGGTTACATACATTTTAAAGCCCAGACCAGCATTTGATTCCAGGCCAACAGACTCCAATGCCCTTAACTTTTGAAATGAGGTGACCTGCTGTACACCAGACTATTGTTTTTTGTCCCATTCAGTCCAATCAATGAGAGTTGAAAGAGGCATAATAGACTGATATTTTCATATAATTTGCTAGGAAAAAAATCACAGTACAGTTTTGCTATAATCAAAGATAGGATGTCTCTAATTCCTTGCCCCACTAAAGGAGCCATGTAGATGCTAATATGAAGGACTTGTTATATTGTTGTCTAACAGTCATTAAGTATGTAGCACTGTGGCAGATAAAAGGTTCTTACCTCTTTAAGTAACTATCTAAGCTATTCTACATACAGAGGAAGGAACAAAACTGCAATAGTGAAGCCATGCCCATTTTCTAAAGTTATTCAATAATCCTCTGCTATTTTAAGATAATTTTTATTGCAAATTAGTACAAATTAGGCTTTAAAATTTTTCTCTCTTAGTGACTCTAACTTGCTAGTGTGTCTTCATATATATATATATTCATATATATGTATACATATATTCATATATATGTATACATATGTGTGTATATATATACACATATATGTGTATATGTATATATATACACATATGTGTGTATATATATACACATATATGTGTATATGTATATATATACACATATGTGTGTATATATATACACATATATGTGTATATGTATATATATACACATATATGTGTGTATATGTATACATATACATATGTGTGTATATATATATGTATATGTATACATATATATGAATATATGTAAAATATACACGTGTGTTCCATGGTGTATTTGTGCCATGGTGGGCATGTCTAAAGGGTGCCCTTGAATTTAATATTTTTAAAATGCATAATTTCAAAGTTGCTTGGTGCTGCTCTTTGTCCCCAAGCTCATGTATGTCCACAATCAACATCTAATCTATGCTCTAGAGCAATGATTTTTCTGGTACCTCTCATTCACTCTTCAAAACTCTCATGACCCTTCCTGTTTCTGCATGGCTCTTCCTCTCACACAATAAACCAACAATTTGTTTTTCAGGTGCCACTAACTGTTTAGATCTATAGGTCATCATTGGGTCCTAACCCCAGCTTGGAAAAATATTACCAGAAGAGGATGACTGTGTCTTCTGAACTATCTTACCAGGCAGCTGTTTCCAAAGACCTTTTTCTGTCTCTTCAAATCCATCTTCAGATGCTTTCATTTGTCATGGAAGACACTGCCTCCTTACTGTAGGCTTGCTTTCAGATACTTATTTCCCTGTGATTTCATGCTATTAAATCCTTCAATTTTCCTACTGGAAAAGAATAGTGCTAACTTAAATTGCTTTCTGACACTCTCTGTCCTTCTTAACTACCTTAATTCCCTTTATTTTATTTGTGAAACACTCTGCTATTAGCCTCCAGGGCTTTCATGATGTGATAACTCTTTGATAAGGATTTCACATTCAACAATTTTCATCACTCTCACACCATAAAAGTGGGATAAGACTGTGGAAATGTAGAGGCAACATGGCCCAGGGATTAAATGTTCAGATTCCAGAGGCAAACAGATCCCAGGTGCAGCCACATTAGCCATTAGACCTTGGGCCATTTAGCTAATCTCAGAATTTCACTATCTGTAAAATGATATAAATCTGTAAAACCTTTTAGAATTCTTGAGACATTGAAATGTACAAAGCACCAATACAGCCCTTGTCTTATATTAATACTCAGTTCATCATTAATAGTTTCACTCCTTATTCAAATGAACACTTGAAAAAAATGTGCAAACTGTGTTGTTGCATGTAGCTGTGGTTCATGCATGTTGACTGCTACATAACCTAGTTTATTCTTCAACTCTCTAGATAATGGGCAGCTAGGATGTTTACATATTTTTATTACCATAAATATTCTTGCTTTTGTATTCTCTTGTACATGTACATGTATTCTCTCAGGTACCTGGAGGTGAGGTTACCAAGTCATCACATATGGAAATGTTCAATTTTACAATGTAAAGCTGAACTGCTTTCCAAAGAGGTTGCACTTGTTTAAACTCCCAATGGCAACATTTAAAACATCCAGTGGTTTACATCCAGCACTTGGTATTATCAGACTTTCAAATGTTTGCCATTTGCATGGTGTAAAGTAGTATATACACATCACGTATTATCATGGTCTTCATGGGCATTTCCTCACTCATTAATCTTTTATATGTGTATTGGCCTCATAGTGTTTCATCTTTTGTGAAATTCTGGTGCATGTCATTTAACCCAGATTCATTTTTGATTGTTTTCATCTTGTGGCAAATATCTAAAAATGTGAATATCCTTCAGCACAGCATATTTTTATTTTTAATTGAAATGTAATAATTGAACATATTAATGGGGTAAAAAGTGATATTTCCATATATGTATACAATGTGTAATGATCAAATGAAGGTAATTAGCATATTCATCATCTCAAACATTTATAGTTTCTTTGTATTGAGAATATTCAAAGTCCTCTATTGTAGCTATTTGAAAATATTCAACGAATTGTTGCTAATTATAGTCACACGGTATGTATTATTCTTTCTATCTATATTAAGTTTTTATTCATTAACCATCCTCTCCCTATCCACCCTATTCTCTTCCCTTCCAGCCTCTAGTAACCACCACTACTCTCTACTTGCCACATCATTTTTAATTCTAGGAACTTATCCTACGGTGATAAATTTTCAAAGAAGGATTATGAAGTCACTAATTGAAGCTGCATTTGTAATAGCAAAATGCAATAAACAAGCTAAACATTGAATAAATGGAGATAATCTAAATAAATTATTAAAATAAAAGGAATACTGATATATACATTAAATGATGATGGTAATTATGTATATAGAATCAAAGAAGTGTTCACAATATGATATTAAGAGGAAAAAGTTGGTCATAAAAGTATAGGTACCTCATGACTCTATTGTGTGTGTATTCATATGTGCATGTGCACTTATATTCTACATGTTATTAACACTTCTTGCCTCTTGGGGGGATCTAAAATGACATATTATTTTTTGTTGTTTATTTTTTCTACACAAATTAATTATTGTGACATGAAAGCATGTCAATTGTTTAGATATAAAGACACAAAATTCTTAGGTAATTTGCCGAAAGGCACATAGCCAACAAGTGGCAGAGTTGAGTAGAGACCCCAAACATCCCCAGATTAATGAACTCTTAGCATTTGTTTATCTTTTATTCAATTCACTTGAGCCCTAATCAGGAATGCTGGCATCTATTTCCTTTTGATTAAGGGTTAACCTTTGAAAAGGCAGTAAGAGTGACTTCTTCCTGTCTATCAGTGATAACTGTATGTATGGGCAAAAAGGAATATCACAGGACTATAATACACTAGGGGATAGGGTGGGTAAGAAGAAATCTAACTGTTGCTGTATATGTACTTAATCTGAAATGAAGGGTTTATGTAGAGCCAGTCTAGGAAAGGGAGGTCTTTTTCACAGTCCTCAGATGAAGAAAGATTTTCTATTAGCGTAATTACAAAGGTCATTGCCCCATATGGCCTTTTAATAGTCCAATGGCAAATTAGTAAGACTATCATTAACCTAGTATTTGGTTCACATGACTGGGTATAAAAAGCCACTGGAATTTTAGGATAATGAACATCCAAGTGCTTGAATTTTAATGTGATTAATTAAATTGAATTTTACTGTCTTTCAATTTTTATTTTTATCAGTCTCTATTCTACACATGCCCTTCCTTTCTCTTAACTTTACATAAAATTCTAGCCTAGGTTTAGAATATTTCCATCATGACTTCTGATTAAAACACAATAAAGACCAAAGTAAGGGTGTGCAAAATATAAAGGTGACCAGGTATCCAAGGGACCACTAATCTATCCTCAGTTGAAACTGTTAACTTATTGAAAACAATTCCTCAAACCCAACATAACTCTAGATTATACTATAGTAAGGGCAAGAGGAGTCAAGGTGGACCCAAGGAGTTAAAGGGACACCAAGGTAAGAAAAAGTGAAATACAATGCTAAGTATAGAATTTAAGTATCAAGTAATAGTATCAACTCTCCCCATTATCTTAAGATCCATATTATTATTTCTATATCTTCTTCGTTTATTTCCATAGTTTTAACAGTGTCAGTGACCAGACCCCTCAAAGCTGCTGCCACTACTGCTTCATATAAATCTACACCTACTAAACACTGGAGTCTTTCTAGTACATCCATTACACCTCCTATTCATGAATAACTGAGAACAGAGCAGAACTAGTTCTTCAAAGACTATATTTAATGAAAAAATTATAAAACACATGGCTCTTTTATAAGCCATTTAGGAGGTGCCTAGAAGACTTCAAAAACAGTAGGTGTTCTAACAGGCCAAAATGTTTGTTAATAATAAATACCTTATTAGATTTTCCTAGGTTTTTCTTGCTATAATTGAATGATTTAAGCATGTTAGTTGTTTATTTTGTCAGGACATATCAATGATTAATTAAGTCTTTGCTTCATCACCGAAAATCTCCAAGCCTCTCTGTCTTTGCTTTTAACTGCCTATGTTTAAAACAAACCCTCAGTAACATGTTACTATATCCATAAGCCCAAAGAACTGAGTATTTTTAGATCAAACTAATTTTGTGTTTTAAAACAAGGTTGTCCTGCTGTGATATAAGAAATATTATAAGAGAGTGATATCAGCAAGATGGCAGAATAAGAAGCCTCTGTTTCCCCACAGAGACATGGATTTAATAACAATATATGGATCAAAATGCCTTTATGAGGATTCCAGAGACAAGTTAAGAAATCTCAGTACACCAGGCAAGTACAAAGCCATGAACAGATGCATTGAAATGGGTAAAAAATGTAATTTCATTCTACCCATGATAGCCCCTACCCCACACTGGCACATTTCAGCATTATCGAGAGAAAATGCCCAACTTGTGGCTCTTGTTTGGGAGGGAAAGAGAAGAGTAAAATGTACATTCAATATTCTGGCTTTATGGGGAGTGAACTGAGGGACTGGTTTCTGTTTTTCCTTTCTCAGAACACTGATGGAACTGGCATACTTTGGATGCCTGGGTGCTGCTGAGAACAAAAGAGAGCTAAGCACCAAGAACATGAAGGACTGCAGACAGACACCAGAGAGAGCAAGGGATTACAAGCTCATGAAAAATAAAATGGCCAACCTCTCTAATCAGGGAATTATACACACAAGCCCAGAGAAGACATATCCCCAGGAAAGGTTGGAGAGGCCCCCTCAATTTCTAGCTGGGTTGATTGGTGAAGGTCTTCCCCTGTATGAAACCAGTCTGTAAAGACTGAGAGGTAGCTGTTTTTTGTCCCAAATGCCCAAGTATCACCAGAAAATTACAAGTCACAGAAGAAACAGGGAAACATGATGCAATCAAAGGAACAAAACAAATCACCAGAAATCGACCTTAAAAAGATGAAGATTTGTGATTTGCCTGATAAAGAATTCAAAAGAGCCATCTTCAAAAAGTGCAATGAGCTTAAAGAGAACACAGATAGATAACTAAAAGAATCAGGAAAACTATGCATGATCCAAAAGATTACATTAACAAATAAATAGAAATTTTAAAGAAAAGACAAACAGAAATTCTGGAGCTAAAGAATACAATAACTAATTTGAAAAATTCACTAGAGAGATTTAACAGCAGAATTATTCAAGCAGAAGTACAAATCAGTAAATTAAAAAAACAGGTCATTTGAAAGTATCAAGTGAGAGTAGAAAAAAGAATGAAGGAAACATAAGGGGAAACTTCATGACATTGGATTTGGCAATGCTTTCTTAAATGACAACAAAATCACAAGCAGCCAAAGCAAAAACAGACAAGTGGGATAGCATCTAATTTAAAATCTTCTGTGCAGAACTGAAAAAAAATATTGCATGAAGTCACTTATATGTGGAATCTTTTTAAAAAATCAAATATAGAGAACAAAACAGTGGTTAGTAGAGGCAAGGGTGGGGGGATGGGAAGATGTAGGTCAGAGGATATAAGGCAGCAGGTACATAGGATGAACAAGTCTAGAGATCTAACGTACAGCATGAGGACTATAGGTAATGAAATTGTACTATATATAGGATTCATGCTAAATAAGTAGATTTTAACTGCTCTTGCCACAAAAAACAAACAAAAAATGTGTAACTGTCAGATGATGGATATGTTAATCTGCTTCACTATAATAAACTTTTTATTATCTGTGTGTATCCCACAACATCATATTTTATACCTTAAATATACACAATAAAATTATTTTTAAAATATCATACAACAGAGGATACAGTCAACAGAGTGAAAGAAAACCTACAGAATTGGAGAGAATATTTGTAAACCATATACCTTATAAGGGGATAATACCTTTATTAAATAAAGAACATGGGCCGAGCCCGTGGCGCACTCGGGAGAGTGCGGCGCTGGGAGCGCGGCGACGCTCCCGCCACGGGTTCGGATCCTATATAGGAATGGCTGGTGCACTCACTGGCTGAGTGCCGGTCACGAAAAAGACAAAAAATAAATAAATAAATAAATAAATAAAGAACAACTACAACTCAACAACAACAACAAAACAACCCGACTAAAACATGAGAGAAGGGCTTAAATAGACATTTCTTTAAAGAAGATTTAGAAATAGCAAACAGTACAAAAAGATGCTCAACATAACTAATATCATTGGGGAAATACAAATCAAAACCAGATTGAGATATTACTTCCCATCCATTAGGATGGTCAGTATCAAGAAAAACTGAGAAAATAAGAAGTGCTGGAAATAATGTGAAGAAATTGGAACCCTGTGCACTGTTGGTGAGAATCTAAAATGGTGCATCTGTAATAGCAATCAGTATGGAGGTTCCTCAAGAAATTAAAACTGAAATTACCATATGATCCAGAATCCCACTTTTTGGTATATATCAAAAATAAATAAATAAATAAAGGCAGGATCTCTAAGAGATATTTGCACATCCATGTTCATTAAAGCTTTATTCAAAATAGCCAAAAGATGGAAGCAACATCAGTATTCATCAACAGAAGAACATATAGAGAAAATGTGAGATATGTATATGTTTATATACACACAATGAGATATTATTCTGTCTTTAAAAGATGGAAATCCTATCAAATGCTACAAACTCATAGAAACAGAGAGTAAAATGTGGTCACCAGGGGATGGAGGGAAAGTGGGAATTGAAGAGCTGTTCAATGTATACAGTTTTAGGTTTGTAATGTGAAAAATCTCTAGAGATCTGTTGCAGAACCATGTGCATAAACACCACTGCACACTTAAAATGGCTTAGACAGTAAATTTGTTATGAGTTTTTTAACACACACACAAAAAATGTTATAGGAGGGGAATATTAGAATAGTGATTATGAGCACAGGTTTTCAATTCTGTCAAACCTGGATTAAGTCTGGATTCAGTCTCATACTAGTCATCTTAGCCAGGCTTCCTATTTGGTAAAATGTGGATAATAACGGTTCCTACCTTGTGGAATTATTATTAGATTTTTTTTTAGTTAAGTATGAAACCTTGAACTCAGTGCTAGGCACTTGGTAGGCACTCGATCAATAGTAGTTTAATGGAATGGTGAGTAGGCCAGGAAGAGCGAGGCTGACTGAAGGGTTGGGGATGAAGACTGGTGGCTTCCTGAGAGCTTTGATGTTGGTGAAGATGGTGGATAAGACTAGTTATGTTCACGTGACTATCGAGCCCAGACTTTGGGATGAACACCTTAATCTGACATCAGCCAGACTGCCCAGCTATACCACTCAAACCTGCCACATTTCTCTGTCCAAGTTCCTGAACTACCTTAGGCATATACCCTCTTAACTTTTCCATAAACACCTCAAAACCCTATTATTCTATTTCAAAATGCATTTTGAAAAACATCATAACCTGTTTTGTAGAAGCAAACTGAAAAAAACATGATTACAGAATTCCTACTTGTGATCCCAAATTTGATTTTAAGTCATTTCTGGGGAGGAAAAAAAAAAAACCCAGTGCACTAAAATAAGGAGAGAGAAACAATAAAAATATTTACCATGACCCTGTGAACACTGGTTATGAGTAGGTAAGTACATGAATAGAGCTCACACTCTCACAATCAATTAGCCTTTTTAATAAGGCGGATCTATTCAGAGAAATCAGAAATCAAGTCAGACTTTTTAGTGGTATTCCCAGGAGAAAGCATTTCAAGAATAAATCTTCCTAAAGATATAATCTTTCTCAGTTCTGCTGATAAAACAAAAACAAGGCTATGTAAAGTGACTTTGCTACTCTCTTACAAAATCTCTCGGTTGATTCTCCCAAAGGAAATAAAATCTGCTTTATTTCTTTGCCCACCTGCAGTGAACTTTAAAGTTGGTCTATATGTATTGAAGAACCTTAAGTTTATTTCCCTCTGGGATGGATTCAGCATATGGTCTGTTCCTAAGGCAAACATTTATTTAAACTTTAAATCTAAAAGGAATTCTTCCATTTTATTTCTAGTTTTGTTTCCTCTGATCCCCAAAGTAATTAACTTTCAGTGGCAGCTAATTATAAGTGAAGAGAAATCAGAGTCTATATGGTTGTTTGGTGCAGGCTGGGCAAAGTGTTTTTTAATTGGAAAGTCTTTTTGCTCGATGCATTTCAATCCATTTTGCACTGTATTTATTATCCAGGATTCATATTATAACCATGACCTTTCATCTAATGACAGAATCTCACACAGAGAAAAAATAATTATTTTAACAATGAGACACTAGAGCTATAAAACAGAAATGAGAGAGGCTGGGAGGGAGTAGAATATGACACAAGAGCCACAACTAAACCCACTTTCTGCTCTTCATCCTCACAGTCCTGTGGAAACCCCCTTGTTTCAAAAGACATACACCCCTACATTTGGATTGGAAAATCCTCTTCTCCAAACTTATTTCAGATGGAAATCAGTTTCTAAAAAATAATACAGGAAAGGAGAGTGCCTTAGGTAAAAATAATTGAGGTCAGTGGTGTTACTTACTGTTCCATGTTAATACTAATCATCAGGAACCTGGAAGAACCTGAAAGCTAATGAGCTGCCAGTCAAGTGACCCTTACAATACCTCCCACTTCCCTGAAAATGACCCTTCAAAAATCTCACCATTTTTTTTTGTCATCAATTCCTTCCTTTTCAAAATAAAAACCAGGAATCCTTTAAAAATATTTTTTGTCTGTTTGAAATAAATACATTGTAATAATTTTCTCTTCAAAAATAACTGAACACCATAATGAGACTTCTCTATTTCTGAAAAAGGACTCTAAGCTTCCCAGCCTTTCTAAACAACTCCTTACCAACCAGAAATAATCAGCATCACAGGGAAGCAACCCTCCACCTGTTAAGCCAGAGATGGATCTCAACCTGACTGCTCTTCAGCTACTATAGGAACTGGTGCCACAAAGATAGTCTAAGAGGCATAGTATTCATCATCTTCTCCAAGTTCACACCAAGTTAGAGCATCAGAAAACAATATACCCACACCACATGAACTTGCATCCATGCAGAATACCACCTGTGAGTTACTTTTATGGATTTAGCCTAATCAAAGTCAATGCATGAAATGGCCATCTCCCCACTTCCTATGAAAATATAGGCAAAAATCTCTATGTTTTCCAGTAACCAACATGAAAATTTTCTTTCCGAGTATAGTGCAAACAGAATTTTTGCTTGCCTTAAAGAATTAAAATGTTATCTTTTATTAGCAATGTGAAATTTGTAATCCATTGCATTCTGCTTTTATTGCCTGTACTGATAGGAAGCTCAGGGTAAATGCATTACCCAATCACAATAACTGAGTTAGCCTAGATGAACTGTATATTTACTTACCCTTAATCCTCCAGATGAATTAAATTTTTGAGTTATATTTTAATAGTCTTTAAAATATAGATTTAATTCTCTCATTCTGACAGGAAGCCACGCTATAAAAATCTTTAATATACATTACTAGCTTGAGAACTTAATAAAATGGAAATATTTTCTACTTCTACTTGGAATTTCAGAGATACATCTTTAAAGATACTAAAGTCACTCTAACTCCACTCGTTAAATTTTAATTTATTTTTAACTGCACATATTTGTGGGATACAGTGTATTGTTTCAATACATACATACACTGTACAATGATTCACTTAGAGTAGAAAGCATATCCATCACCTAAACATTTATCTTTTCTTTGTGTTGATCACAGTCAAGATCCTCTTTTCTAACTATTTAGAAATATACAATATAATATGATTAGCTCTAGTCAACCTAGAATACCAGAACTTACTCTTATCTACCTGTAACTTTGTGCCTGTTAGTTAATCTACCTCATCCTCTTCCCCTTCCCCCCCCCCCCCCGATCCTCTATTCTCTACTTCTGTGAGAATCTTTTTTCTTTTAGATCCCCTATGTGAGTGAGGTCATGTGGTATCTGTCTTTGTCTTTCTGCACCTGGCTTACTTCATTTAACATGATGGTCTCCAGTCCCATCTATTATACCTTCCCCCTCCTTATTCCTTCACCCCCTTCACTGAGGTTGTTCCATACATTTATAATATATTTAAAGGTTTTGTCACATTCTGCATTCTATCTTGGAATTTCCCAATCTTCTAAATGATATTTTAAAACCTTTTCACTTTTTGTGCTGTAAAGTTGTATAGATTTTACAAATGCTTGTCTTCTATTCACCATTACAGTATCACACAGAATAGTTTCACCCTAAAAATAATCCCCTGTGCTTCACCTACTCAACCCTCTTCTACTCTCTTACCTGACTCCCAGCAACCACTGATCTGTTTACCATCTCCATAGTTTCGCCATTTCCAGAATGTCATATAGTTGAAATCATATAGCATTTTCAATTTGGCTTTTTTACTTAGCAATTACATTTATAACATCTTCGTGTTTTGTTTCTTTGTTTTTTGACTTAATAGCTAATTTTTTTTTAATTGCTGAATAATATACCACCATTTTCTTATCCATTCACCTTTAAATAACATCTTGGTTGCTTTATGTTTGGGCTTTCATAAATAAAGCTGCTATAAACATTCACATGCAGGTTTTGTATGGACATACTTCTTCAAATCAGTTGGGTAAATACCTAGAAGAGTGATTAGTGCAATCATATGGTATGACTATATTTAGTTTTGTAAGAAACTGCTGTCTTCCAATGTGGCTGTATCATTTTGAATTTCCTCCAGCAGAGAATTGAGTTCCTGTTGCTCCACGTCCACTCCACCAGTTGGTTTTGACATATTTTTGTATTTTAGTTATTCTAATAGGTGCATAAGGTATCTCACTGTCATTTTAATTTGCAATTCTTTTCTGACAAATGATGTTGAACATCTTTTTTTATTATTTGCCATCTATATATCTTACTTTGTAAGGTATCTGTTTTGATCATTTTTTTTTTCCATTTTTTAATTAGGTTGCTTTCTTATCATTGAGTGTTTAAGAGTTCTTTGTATACTTTGAATACAATCCTGTTAACAGAAAAATGTGTTTTGCAAATATTTTTTCCCAGTCTGGGTCTTGCATTTTAATTCTTTTAACAGAGTAGGTTTAATTTTAGTATAGTTTAACATATCAATTTCTTTTTTCATGGATTGTACTGTAGGAGTTGTACTAAAGAACCCATCACTGGACCCAAGGTGATATATACTTGTATTTCTTCATATGTTTTTTACAATGTCTTATGGTTTTGCATTTTACATTTTGATCTCTGATTCACTTGGAGGAAAAGGGTTAAGTTTCTCACCATTAAGTTTGATGCTAGCTGTAGGTTATATGTAAATATTCTTTATCAAATTGTGAAAGTTCCCCTTTATTCCTACTTTGCAGAGATATTTTATCATGAAAGGATGCTGCATTTTGTCAATATTTTGTTGTTAATTGATATAGTCATACGAATTTTCCTCTTTAGTCTGTGGTAGAATATATTGATTGATTTTTGAATGTTGAACCAGTTTTGCATACCTAGAATGAATCACATTCGGTCATTGTACCTGTTTGAATACTATCCCCACAAAATTCATGTCCATTTAGAACCTCAGAATGTGTTTTTATTTGGAAATAGGGTCTTTGCAGGTGTAATCAAGTTAAAATCAGGCCATACTGGATTAGGGTGGCCCCTAAATCCAATAACTGGTGTCCTTATAAGGAGAGGGAGATTTGAAGACACACATGGAAGGAAGAAGGCTAGATGGTGACAGAGCCAGCCTTCTGGCTCTACTACAGAGTGATGCAGCTGCAAGCCAAGGAATGCCAAAGATTGCTGACCACCACCAGAAACTAAAAGGTACGGAAAGTATCTTCCCTAGAGATTTCAGAGGAAGTATGGCCCTGCCAGCACCATGGCTTGTAGACTCTAGAAAAGTGAAAGAAAAATAATTTTGTTGTTTTAAGTCACCCAGTGTATGATAATTTCTTATGGCAGCCCTAGGAAACTAACACAGTTGTGGTGTATAATTCCTTTACACATTGCTGGATTCAATTTGCTAGTATTTTATTGAGGGTTTTTCAGCTATGTTTATGACAGATATTGGTCTGTAATTTTCTTTTCCTGTAATCCCTTTTTATGATTTTAGAATTAGAGTAATGTCAGCTTCATAGAATGAATTGGAAAGTGTTCTCTCTTCTATTTACTAAAAGAGATTGTGGAGAATTGGTACAACTTCTTCCTTAAACTTTTCGCAAAATTCACCAGTGAAACCATCTGGGAATGGTGATTTCATCTCTGGAAAGCTATTAATTATTAATTCAATTTATTTAATAGATAAAGGATTATTCAGATTATTTAGTTTTTTGTGTTAGTTTTAGGAGTTTATGTCTTACAAGGAATTAGTCCATTTCATCTTAATTATCAAACTTGTGGACATAGAGTTGTTCATAGTATTTCTATGTTATTTTTTTTTAATACTCATAGAATAAGTATTGATGACTTCACTTTCATTCCTGATATCAGCAATTTGTGTTTCCTATATATGTATATATATTTTTTTCTTGGTTAGCTTGGTTAGAAGTTTACCGAATTTATTGATCTTTTAAAAGAAACCACTTTAGGTTTCATTGATTTTTCTCTGTTTTCTTGTTTTCAATTTTCTTGATTTCTGTTCTAATTTTTATCATTTATTTTCTTCTGTTTGCTTTAGGCTTAAATTAATCCTCTTTCTCTAGTTTTCTAAAGTGAAAACTTAGGTTATCAATTTTAGATCTTTCTTTTTTTCTAATATATGCATTCAATTCTATAAATTTCCTTCTTGCTGCATTTCACAAATCTTTATAATTTATATTTTCATTTTAATTTAGTTAAAATATTTTTTTAATTTCTCTTGAGATTTCTTCTTTGGCTCACGTGTTATTTAAAAGTGTATTGTTTAATTTCCAAATGTTAGTTTAATTCATTACAATCTGAGAACATGCTTTGTTTGATTTGTTATTTTGCATTCGTTAGAGTATTTTATCATCTAGAATGTGGTCTATTTTCGGCAATGTTCCATTTGAGCTTGAGGAGAATGTGTACTCTACTGTTGTTGAATGAAGTGTTCTATAAATATCAATTAGATCAACTTGATTTTTAGTGCTCCTTGGGTCGACTATATTCTTATTGCCTTTCTGCCTGCTTGTTCTATTATTTACTGACAGTGGATGTTGATGTCTTCAGCTATAATAGTAGATTTGTCTATTTCTCCTTCTAGTTCTATCAGTTTTTGTCTCATGTATTGTAAGGCACTGTTTGGGGGGTGCATGCACATTTAGAGTTGACATATCTTCTTGGAGAACTGACCTCCTTTATCATTACTAATATTCTCCTTTATCTCTGATAATATTTCTCATTCTGAAGTCTGGTTTGTCTGAAATTAGTAGAGCTACCCCAGTTTTCTTTCAATTAGTGCTAGCATGGTATATTTATCTATTCCTTTATTTTTAACCTATGAGAGTCTTTATTTTATTTTATTTTTGTCTTTTTTCGTGACCGGTACTCAGCCAGTGAGCGCACTGGCCATTCCTATATAGGATCTGAGCCCGCGGGAGCGTCACTGCGCTCCCAGCGCCGTACTCTCCCGAGTGTGCCACGGGGTCCGCCTGAGAGTCTTTATTTTTAACGTGAGTTCTTCCAGGCAACATATAAGTTGGACCTCGTTTATTCATTCACTCTGAAAACTCTGTCTTTTAAATGGCTTATATAGACCATTCACATCTGAAGTGATTATTGATATATTTGGATTGGTATCAACCACTCATGTAATTGTTTTTATTCATTGCCAGAGGCTTTTTTCCACCTGCTGTCTCTGATTTTAATTTCAATTATACTTTAAAAGACCTTTTTTTAGTGGTTTCCCTAGAGTTTACAAGGTACATTTTTAACTAATTTAATTCACTATTCTGCTTGTGTTCCTAGTTCCTCCCTCTCATCCCTTGTGACATCCTAATATATCACTTACCCATGTGCTATAATCTCCCAATACATTGTGACTATTATGATGTAAACAAAGTTATCTTTTAGATAAATTAAGAATAAGAAAAACAAATGATTTTATTTTACCTTCATGTATTTATTCTCTAATATTCTTCCTTTCTTGGGATGTGGATTCAAGTTTATGACCTATATCATTTTCCTTCCACCTGAAGAAAAACTTTTAACATTTCTTGTAAAGAAGGTCTGCTGGCAATGAATTCCCTCAGTTTTTTCCTGTTTGAAGAAGTATATATTTTCCTTTACTCTTAATGGATATATTTACTGGATGTAGAATTTTAGGTTGATTTTTTCAACCTCTTTAATATTTTCCTTTATGATACTGTTCACATGGTGTCTGATCAGAACTCTATTGTAAATCTTATCCTTGTTCTTTAAGTTGTTTTATTTTTTTCAGGCTTCTTTCAAAATTTTCTCTATTTGATTTTCTTCAGTTTGAACATTATATGCATCAGTATAGTTTTCTGGGAATTTATTCTACTTGATTTTCTCTGGGCTTCCTGCATCTGTGATTTGGTGTCTATCATTAATTTTTGAAACTACTTAGTCATTATTACTTTCAATATTTCTTTTGTTCTATTCACTCTTTTTTATCGTTCTGGTAGTCTAGTTACATGTGCCTTTTCATATCATTCCATATGAAATGGATGTTTTGTTCTAATTTTTCTTTTTTTTTCATTGTTTTCTTCACATTTCTGTTTCAGAGTTTTCGTTTGACCTACCTTTAAGTTTGCTGATTCTTTCCTCAGCTATGCCATGTCTACTAACATGTCCATCAAAGGCATTCTTCATTTCTCTTCCAGCATTTTTTATTTCTAATATTTCTTCTTTTTTAATCTGCTTCTTTAGATTGTGTGTGCCTTATAATTTTTTGTTGAAAACCAGACACACTGTACTGGGTATAGAAATTGAGGTAAATAGGTTTGTATTGTGAGGAATTATGTTAATCTGGCTAGGGGTTGAGTTTTGATTAATGTTTGCTATAGCTATAGGTGCCAGAGACTTCAAATTATTCTGGTGACCTTGTTGTGTCTACCCTTTTGGTTTAGGGCTTATCAAAATAAATTCTCCTCAGAGAATCTGTGTCTTGTTTCAGTGTAATTAATTAGTGTAACTATTATTATGCTGGAGTCCTGTTGGTATGGTGCCAAAGTATTAAAAAAGGGGAACATTCTATAATCTTCCAAATAAATCTCAGTCTTTTTTAGGCCTGTGTTTCTGATTTACACAAGTGTTTCGTCTTATGCAGCCTCACCCCAACCCCACCTTAGATATGGCTGGAGCGAGAGGAATGACTTTCTCTCACACCTCTGGAATAAGGCTATGGTAAAGTTTTTCCCAACGTAGAGTAAGTCTTTATTATGGAGAAGGCTTTGTCCTCATTTCACAAGGATTACTCTTTTTCTCCCCCAGCTAGAGCCACAAAGGAATTTTTCTTGACTCTTCACTGTGAGAATCTGGTGGTTTTCTGTGGGGAAAATAGGATAATTTAGTCAGGCTCCCTGGACATTTCTTGTAAACAAGTTGTGTGTGGGTGGAGTTAGTGCGGCACATGTGCCAATGTATCTTTTTAGTTATTGCTATTTTGCCTGCAGTTTGTGAAGCAGAGCTGGGGGCAGAGCTGGCATCTAAAAGTAGAGCATGTTTACTATGCTGGCAGCTGCTCAGTTTTTCAGTGGACTTTGCAGGTAGCAGTTGAGTTTCTGAGTTTCTCCTTTGTACTGCTTAGCTCATAGTGTTATGTGTGCTGAATAAAGACTATTCCTTCTTCAACCAAGGCTCCAAGGACCTTTTTGCTGGTTACCTAGCTTGTAGACCTGTGTGTGAAGGGTTTATGAATGGGCTTGAGGGGGTCTGTGAGCTCCAGACCCCAGCTCTAGCTCTACAGTTTCCTGGAGGTAAATTCCATAAAAGAGAGAGGTTCCTCCTAAAACAATAGCCCCTAGGACTTTCTCACTATGGTGGTGGGCCACACTCAGCCTCTAGAAATTTGTCAAAATTACCATTTAATTGGTTTATGGCTCCAGTGGCTTCTGCTTCAGGTAAAAACAGATCTCAACTGTAACTCTCTGGATTCACCTGTCTGTCTAGATCTTGGAGTGGAAATTTGTCCTGAAGATTCAGTTTTCTGATTGGTCCAAGAAAAATCATTTTCAGTTTGTCCAGCTTTTTTGTTGTCATTAAAACAATGGAAGTAACAATTTCCAAGTTCCTCATATGTTGAAGCTATAACCAGAAGTTAAGTTATGGACTTTGATAACTAAAAATATCTTCTACTCTAAGCAGCTCAGCTAAATTATTGTTGCCTTGGGAAATCTAGGATGAGTCAGTAGTCATGTCCCATGTCTTAGATAACATCATCATAAGACCAGTTTTTAACCTAGTAGCAGACAGACTGGCACCAGAAGTAATAAAGTAACCTGGAATGCTTCTTGTAATACCTACTCTGATCCCATCCTTGTCACTAAGAATGTTGACCTAAAAAAAAAAAAAAAAAAAACTAAGGGTGAACATACAAAGCATAGGATTTGTTGTGCCAATATGACAATTGCATCCAGGGTGTACATTTCTTAGAGTGACCTGACCTAGGAAATTCCCTGGTTGCAATCATCATGTTGGCTTAATAAATCCTATGCTTTATATGTTTGGGCTCGGTTTCTTTTAGGTCAACAATTTTTAAACATCCTATTTTATTTTACGCTCATGTGCCAGTGGCCTTGAAAGGGCTACTAGATAAGGTGCAAGTGGAATTGAAATCTGTTTCTCAGGAAATTTTGTTACTTTCTAAAGCACATTGTAAACACTGTTGCACTCCTACCAGCTCCCATAAACAGATCTAGAAACCCAATGTGAGACAAATGATCCCTTGAAATCTGAGAGAGGCATGGGCTTGTGACTAATATGTGCTTTAAACGGAGTAAACATGCATATAATAGGCTTTAGGTCTCTGACTTTTCTTAGCTGCTTTTAATTTTATCAGCTGTTTTATAGTTGTTTTATGTAACTCTATCTCCTCATATTTTTAGTTATCTTTTTCAAAAAGGGTTGTTGCTGAATTTCCTAATTTGAATATAATTTTTATGATTAGAAAAACACACATATACAAAAATGTTTTAATTGTGTATATTTTCAAATTTCGTCATAATTTATGTAAGATTTATGTATGAAAATATGTCTTTCAAAAAAGCCATTCATTTATTTGTTCATTCTTTCTTCCTGCACCAATCCAGAAAACAGAGTGCCTATTATGTGCAAAAATCATGGTTCATAGTGCTTTGGGGAATGGAAAGATGAACAGTTTTTAAGTAAAAATCTTTATTGCCGATGTATTTTAAGAATCCTATATCTAGTGAGATTATAAAATGTGTGTGTTTTTATCTTACCAAGTTACCTTCTTTTTCAAAAATAGAGGTTTTTGAACAGAAAAAAATTAATGTAGTAAATCAGTTTTAACTTTATTAACCTAATGTTTACATTGTTATTCTTGGTATAATTTTTTAAAGAAACATTGATTTTTTAAAAAAGAAAAGCAGAGATCAAACAAAAATAGAATAATCTATATCTAAGGAAGTAAATACATGGTCTTTCAGAAAGTCCTTGACTATTTAGGGTTTCCAGTGAAATGTGCAGCTTAAGGATGTTCAAAGATATTAAAGTTTTTCATTTTATCCAAACAGACTGGGAGAATCTAGAGGTAACTGTGCTTAACAAGACCTATATAACATCTTCAGAAATCTGTTCACAGCTTAATTCTCTAAGTAGTGGTAGTTCACATTTTAAAAGACGTAGAAACCTTTCTTTTTTTCTAGTGGCAACCTGAACACTATGGGATTAAAACTTGGGGATCCTGTTTATTGGCTCAAAGATTTTTATGTTGCACAACTCCAGGGGGTGCAACCACATTCTGTGACCTCTGTAGGATTCTAAAACAAACAAAAAAGTAAATATTAAATTTCTTCTTTACTTTGAAAGCACAATTCTCTTCAACCTAAGTTACGGGATACAAACTGTTAATACAACTAGAAAAAGGAAAGTGGTAATTATTTAAGGAAGTCAAAGTTGAAAATTCATGGGTTAATAACTGCTATGTGCTCAGAAGAAAGCCATTCTTTTAAATTAGCTTTCACATGCAAAATAAACACCCTTTGGATGATCTATCTCCGTGCACAATGTTCTTGCATCTGATCATTTTATCTTTAAAATAAGAATGACGTAGAAGTACAACAAAGTCTCAGTACTGTTACCTCATTGCATTTAATGAACACACAAAATGTATAGAGAAGGGCAGAAGAGAGAAGTTAAAATTATTATAACATGATACTTTTTATGTAGAATTTCTAGTTATGCATTTGTTGGCTCAAGAATTTTAGATGAAATAGAAGAAATACTAGTAGCTGCCATAGCCCATCTTGACAACTCCCAGGTGGGTTGACACACCTGCTTCCTGGACATGTTGGTGGACAGTTTTGATGGGACAGAACCGGCAAGTTTATTACAGCATTCCAAAGAGTGGAAAAATAATTATTTTCCAAGGAAAAAAATAATTGTAATAAGCAAAATTAGGTAGATATTTATTAATTTATTATTTGGCTTCTCAGCATCTGTTTACCCAAGTTCAATTGCCAGCAGTTTGGGGACTCACCCCTCTTTCATTTTTGTATCTAAGTTTGGGTGGCTTCGACCTATCCCCTGGTACCAGGGATAAAGCATATGTTTTACATCTAAGTTAATCAGTTCATTGCATTCTCCTTAGAGACAAGTTCATGACAAAATCAGAGCCAATGAGATGCAATGGCTCTCTAGATGGGGCTACCATCAACGTGACTCTCATTTTGTTTTTTCCATAGGATTTGAGACTGAGTTTATAAAAACCAAGAGACTGATCCAGAAGCAACAAATATGAGAGGTTGAGACAAAGTAAGCAGGTCTTGATGAGGTTCTTTAAGCATTTGCCTAAAGCTGTGCCTGAAGCCAAGTCTATCCCTAAATTTTTATTTACATGACCCCACAAATTCCTTTTTTGCTTTAACCAGTTTGCATTGAATTTTCTGTTACTTGAAAATTTCTGTTACAGAAAGAGTTCGAAATGGTACTGGAAGAAAAAGTACATGGGGAAGAGATAATCTTGTGGCTGGTATAAGCAGACAATTATATAAGAATTCAGGAGACCTCAGTAACAGAACTCATATTCCAGTTCCTACATAGGAGTCTACACGTCATCTGGTAATTTTTACTTAATTGAGTTATTAGAAGCTGTTTTTACAAAATATATGTGAGTTGATGACATAATCTCATGTAATGTAAATGCCATTACCTAGCATCTACATGTTAAGGTTTTCTTTTCTCAATTTTTTTTTTTTTGAGAGAATTCCAGCTAAAGATTGTGCATTGAAAGGTCTCTTATTCTATTTCTCACGGTCTCAACTAAACTCCTTTCATGCTCTTATTTTGTTTTGATGCCATCAAAAGTATGCTCAACCTCAGGAGAAAAGCCTTTGAAATGGTCTCCTGAAACTGCACAGAATATGATTCTAATGTGAGTATAATTATGTACAACACAGCAGTGAAACTAAGGACATAAAATAAAATAGCTGACAACACTAAGAAGTCATAATTTCAGCTTGTTATACACACTCTGATCTTAAGGAAGATGAATCAAAATTCTTTGCAACTTGCGTCATCTCTGAATGTGAAGGACTGCAATACACAAAGCTAAATTTGTGTTTCTTTTAATGGACCATAAAGCTAATTCCAGCGGATGAAGACTGCAGTGCCAATATCCTTCCTTCCAAAGTACTAAACAAAACAGACAGGTTTTGTGAACTTTTGCTTCTCATTTTCACTGTTACTTTTCACATTTCCTTTGCCAGCTTTGGTATAAAATGTTTTAAGAAAAAAATTTTATTATTTAATATCACTGGAATAATATTTTCCTGCAAGGTTCTAAAATCTGATGTTCTAAAATGCAAGCTCCTTTAGTTCTTCAAACCAATCACGGACCATCTGTAATCTCGAACCAAAGTTCAATGCCTTCTAGAAGCTGAGCAGCCTCTCTCTAATATATACCATTGGACTCTCAATTTCCTAGGATTTCTTAAGAACAACACTCTGAAAACCCAAAGCAGCAAAGGTCCTTCAAAGCCTCAAGAAGAAAATTGCCATCCCACTCATGACCATGTAGTTTTTAGTGTTAATAGATAAAACCCGAGAAATTAGCTGATACCAAACAAGGCTTTAAAAAAAAATGGAGAAAGAGTTTCTTTGCACCCTGGAAAATGAAGCTATAAGAGGAGCAACTTACCAGTTTACCACTTTGTTAAAGGACATTCTGATAAGACTTAGAAAGCGGCAGGACTTACCTGGAAGAAAGAAAGAAAGAAAAAAGAGTTTAAAACAATAAATGAGAAAGGATAATATGAAGACATGTTTTTAAATACATTCTAAGATTGCAAAAGGTGAGCCCAGACTATTTACATAGGAGTAAGTCAGTAAAGAAGAGAGGAGGGAAATAAACTTTTAGCAATCATTGCCTTTATGCAATGCAAGGAAAAAATATACAGGCATTAGGTGTTTATTTCATGTAATACGTGTAACAGAATCCTCCATATTACCACAATCCTCAGTGAAGTTGAAAATGGAGTCTTTCTACTGCTTCTCAAAGGAAGATGTAATTCACAGTGATAAATGCAGAAACTAAGTACCTTCAGTGGCCTCGGGAATGGAATCCTAAACAGACTCTGGTTCCTTAAAGAATTGTCTAGGTTCAAATGAACTGTGCTGTTTACAGCTCTCAGAAAGCCTTATCAGGATTCAGAGCAGTCACACTTTTCCATTTTGTTAGTATATTTAATGGGTTTTGCCCCATTATTGATTTTCACATAGGGCACAAAACAGGTTTAGCAAGACACGGAGTTTATAAAGTTAATAGTTTTATTTTAATGTTACCTCTTAGTCCCAGATAAATCTAAAAAACAAACAATTTTATGGGATTCATAAATCTTAAAAATATTGGTGTACTGAGTATTAAGCCATAAATATTATCAAATGCTTTAAAAACTCAACCAATATGCAGATGGCAGTGAAAGAAATAAGATCCCTGCAACCCTGGAGTGGTCATTCCAGGAGTTCTTGTTTTACTCATAAAACAAGTCTCTGTGGTCCCTTACCACTGAAACAGACTAGACGAGTGTACACCTATCAGCCTGCTGACAGGATATCCTATTTCCCCAAAGTGGATGGATGGAGCAAAAGGAACAAGGAGCTGAGATTCATCTCTAAAGATATTACATGACGCAAGGTCAGTTAGTGGAAATTTTACTACTAAAAGCATATGTGAAATTTTCTAGCCAACTAGGCAGTGATTGATGATTTTGTCCTATCCTTTGCAGGGAGACTGAGGCAGCCTAGAAAAGTTTTATGTATTATGTTTATATTTAAATGTCTATGTTTTATGTTTATATTTAAATTTCTATGTTCTATCTCCTTCTAGACAAACTATGTCATCTTTAATTCCCTCTTCTAGTGGGAAAAGAGGTAAGAGAGGAATCAGAAATGCAGGCAGAAAAATTAAAGGCCAATTTTTTTTTTTTTAAACTGGCCTAAATTTCCAGGCTCTGAGGGCATGTACAGGTGCTGACCTTTCACATCATTTTATATTAACATAGTAACTGGCACAAATAGCTAACACACCTCTCCACGCTCTCCCCTTCCATAAAGAGTCTCTTTTCCTGAGTCTTATAATAAGAACTAAATCCTCAATCATATCTTTTAATCACTGGAAAGATATGCATTACTAATTTATACTCGAAGCTCAGGACACGGAAAAATATACAGTGCACATGAATGCATGGTGGGGCTAGGACTACATCTAGGACTTTGGATGTTCAATCATTCAGTAATTAAATACACATGCACACAGTGCCTTTCTTTTAATTCTGTGTATGTTTTATGATATTAATTTTCAAGAAGGTTTTTAAAAGTATTTCAGCATGATTTTATTTTTTGATCCACTACATAAATTTTAACAATTTTTTTTTTTTTTAGGTCAAAGTTAGCCATCTGACTTTTCTAATAATCAATCTGTAGGGCAAGACTTCACTCCCCTTGCCGCCTTCTAGGAACTGACTACAGAAATCTCCATGGTTTCATTAAACAGTCCTTATACAGTAATAGGTACCATTACTCCAGGTTAGTGACTAGGAAGTGCGCTACACCAGATCTATACCCATAATTATCTCTCTGTGAGACCGTTAACCAATGACAATTTTTTTTAGTCTAAAATACTGAAAGCCCATTGTATTACTGACAACATCACACAGTTTTTCTGTTGGTTAGCAAGGGCTTCACCTGCTGGGTAATGAATAGATCATAAGCAGTAGCCTAACTCACAGCCATAGGTAGCTTTTTCATTTTTAGTTCTTACGAATAAAGTATTTTATTTACATATGTGTCTGTGTAAGCCTGATCTTTAAAAGGAATGGTGACTTGAACGTTATCTCAGCCTTGAAAAAAAAAAATATATATATATATATTAATTGTCCCACATATTTATTTTGGGGAGTAGGGATAAGGATCATTCTCCTCTTTCCTAGTATTTAAAAGCACATAATCTCAGAAGTTTATTTCTACACATTCAGAGTATATAAATTGTTACTTATCTTAGGCCAGTAAGAGAAGATATACTTTCAAACCTGTGTTCAAACATTTGGTAATAATTATTGGAGAAGTGGATACTTTTTTGCAGATGAAATTTTATGATGAAGATTTTTCTCGTTGGCTGCTTCTCTTTTGAATATTTTACATTTATTGCTCAAAATTCATTATTTTGGTACATCACAGTGCTCAACATACTAATTATCACAAATGACCAATTGCTTAAGAGTGGGCACTTTAATTGCTCATTAATTTCCTAATTAATTGACACAAGCCAATGTTAATACTATTTAAAGAATAATATCAGTCTTTGGGGTTTATTTGGGCTTGCCCTGGGGAATTAATTAGGCAGACAGTTCAAATTAAATTTGATCTCCATGTTCCTCAGACACGAAGGAGACTCCTGTGTTGCCTTGTCCTCACGTACAGTGCAGCGGGGCAGATGGGAGAGTCTAGGTGGTCCATAGACTACACCATTTCAGGGCCTTCTCATGCCACCAGCAGATCCTTGTCATCCACCTGGTGAAGTAAAATCTCTTAAAATCTGTGGATTTCGAGGCCTGTCTCTGTCTTGGTCTATGACCCTTAAATAGACCCATCTCTCTGGTGTCTGCTGTAGTTCCTCCATTCCACACAGGTTAATTTACGTACTTACTTAATCATCCTTTTCCTGCAGCCAGGTCTTTTTTTCAAGTAGTTCTCTATGTTCTTCCCTTTTCCCTCAGCCTTTCTGCAACCCTTTGACCCACTTTGAATTCAACTCTTACCCTTCTTCTCTAATGATACAATCTACGGCCAGATCCACAATATGTCACTTCCCCCGCCCCCCACCCCCGTGAGGACCTTTTTTTTTTTCTTTTTTTTCTTCCAGTTTTTTATTGAAACATAATTGATTATATATATATTGATTTTATATATATATATATACACACACACATACAGATTTGAATATCAATACATGTGTACAATATGTGGTGATCAAATGAGGATAATTAGCACACTCATGTTTACAAAACATAGTCAATCTTTGTTACATCCTCTCTTTTGCTCCCTGTTCACAGAACTACCTGTGGTTCCCAAAATAGATCTTGCTTTTTGATGTCTATATTTGAAACTGAAAAGTCAAGTTTTCTGATTTCCTAAAGTTAATTTAGACATTCATTCTCTCTTGTCCCTTAATCTTAACTTTAATATTTTATAGTAAATACTAGTAAATAGCATCTCAGACTCCTAAAACATCACCTGATGCATAGAGAGCATTCAGTAAATATAGAAAGAAATAAATCAGAATTGCTCCCTATTGGATTTTAAGTCCCTGAAGAGCAAGAGCTAAGTATTATTCATTTTGGGATCTTCAGTGTTCAGCACAGTGCTTGGTCCAGAGTTAGTATAAGATGGATGGATTATTGCAAAAGAGGACAAGATTACTGAAAAGAAGGAAGGGATTATTGGAAGGATGGAAGAAGAGTCTTTCATTTTTGGCATACTTCCAAAAATATCTGCTATTTCTAAATTGTATAGCTTTTGGGTTGTGTCCATGCTTGATCATTCTCTTTCTTACTAAATGTGTTGATGGCAAATTTGGTCAATAGGTACATCTGCCAAAGTAATGCAAACCTGGATATCTCAGATATTAGCAAATGTCTCTAGAGTAGGTGCAGTTGTTGAAGATAAAGACAGAAATAAAGTTGTCTTATTTGTCTCTGGCATCTCACATCATTTTCATTTGTAGTAGATTAATCATAAAAATAAGCTAACATCTTTCAGTTTCATCCTCTACCTTGTTTGCAAAAATTGTCTTAGAGAATTTTGATTTTTTTTGTATATCTACATTCTAAAACTCTCCAAATAACTACCAACATCTTTATTTTGCAACATATAGTGCCATGCAAAAAACAATTTCTTTTGATTCCTGACACCAAGTGCTTTTGAATACATTGCTTCAATTTAAAAATTACACTGAAATCAAAAACATAGAAAACTACTGCTTAAAGAAAAGGAAGAGTTGCAAAAAGAAGGAATATGTTTTATTATATCTTGATTACAGTAATTAATAACATTCCAATGCTGGTTTCCTTTTGTTTTTAGTATCTCTCTCTCTCTCTCTCTCTCTCTCTCTCTCTCTCTCTCCCTCCCCCCCCCTTTCCTCCCTCCCCCTCCCAACTCTAGCTCCAATTTTTACAAAAATATCAAAGTATACACAATGCATTGGTATCCATATTCTGAGCCATGTCAAACTCTGATCTCACACTTTCTCACTTCAAGCCCAGTGACTTCCACCTCCTTTAAAGTAATTGAGTTGAGAGGCACAACACCTCACATAATGGGTCTTGTTATTACAGTTCTGTCTCTTTTTCCATTTCCACACTTCCTTCTTTCATTCTTTGCCATCTCTTGAATCTACTCCCTGCCCTCCTCAGAACCATACTCCACCAAACCCCGACAGTCCTCAGAAGCTTGCCAGTCCTCCTCTGGCTTTGCTTCTCTACGCACCCATTCTAGTGCCAGGCATGGGTCAGTCTTTTCACAAATTTTTCCTCTAGCAAAGTGCAGAATAACATTTTTGCGAGTATGTTCCACAGAAAAAATAATTCTCCAATGTTAATTGGTGTTTTGAGGGGAAAAATAAGAATAGGTTTTAGCTAGATAGTGTTTTTTGTTCTGTTCTCATATTAGAAGTCCCAGTACATATTAGCCTATTACAGGTTCTAAGTCATTTGCAGCAGAGAATATAGATGAATTTAGTCTAACTTCTATTCCCCAAGTTTTCATGGCCATGGTATCCCTTTCTTTTTACTTGATAACACCTTAGGTAATTTATGGTTTATAGGGCACAGCTTGGGAAATTATGGTAAACTAGAAAAAAACACTGACTTTTAGCTTAGGAAATCAGGATGACAATGACAATGATGATGGTATGAATAACTAACATATTAAGTACTTCAAATACATCAAGTACTATTAGAAGTGATTTACATGTACAAGGGTACATCAGAAAGTTCATGGAAAAATACAGTTAACAGACAATATGAATCTTTCCATAAACTTTTTGAATTACCCTCGTATTAACACATTTAATCTCAGGTAAAGCAAGTAAAATAAGTGATATCATTAGCTCCATTCTATAGACATAGAAACTAGGACTCAGAGAAATCAAGGTACTTACTTAAATTCACATAGCAGAACTGGGATTCAAACCCAGGAAATTAGAGCCTAAGATTTTAGCTTCTCTTCTATTCTACCTCTGTTACCTACTGATTGGGTAGTCTGAGGCAAGTACTTTACTTCTCTAGGTCAAGTTTTCCATTCAACAAACTAATGTTGTCTGATGAGGCTGTCATATGAAATCAGCATTTAATAGAGCCTAACACAGTATCTGGAATATACAGTTGGAACTCAGAACACCTATTTATTAAATAGACTCAAGAACTCTAGATTTGCTCATCCTCCTAGCTGTGTACACACAACTACTGGTTACCTGTCATTATCAGAGGAACAGGCATAAAGCTGTGCTGAACTGCTTGGCTGAAAATTCTTACTCTAGAACTTCATCTGAATCCTTAAGGCTATTCATTAATCTTGGATTTGTCCATGTTGATTGCCCACTGAAATTCATACCACAGGCATTTCTAACAGCATATGCACTCTGCACACAAGGGCAGGGGGCTCAGAGGATGATTTAGACTTGTCAGCTGAAAAGCTCCAGAATAACCATGCACTGGCTGCCTTGCCATTCCACCAGATGCTGCTGTCCTTTCAAGTCAAAGGGAAAGAACTCTCTATGTGATTTCAAAGATAATATTAAAAATGTATCTAAATATCTATAACTTCAGTCCATATCCCTCCACTTCTTCCAGGATCTAGCTCCATTTCCTTTGCATTCCACCCCTCCTCTGCCTCTCTCCCTCCCTCTCTTCCTTCTCTTACACATACAGCACACTCTTGCTCCCAAACCATGTCTATACTACAACCATGCCATGCACCTACAACAAACTACACAGCAAAGCATGCATATTCCTATATTCTGTCACGGTTTCTGCTTCTAAAATACTTTTCCACTTAAAAACAACCTTCTCAAAAGAATCTATTTACCATACTTATTTCCCCACCAAACACTCTCTTCAACCCTATGGAATTCAGCTACACACCCATGATCTATAAGAACCACCTTTCTCAAAGATGCCAGCATCTTCCCACTTGAGAAATGCAATGGCCTTTGCTCAGTCTTGATTCTTTTTGGCCACCCTGAAACTTTATGGTCATCTCCTTCTTGGATCTCTCTTCTTATCAGATCTCTGAGACTGCAGTGTTTCTGATCCCCTCTCTATCATTTCAGCCCATTTTTATCCATCTGTCTCACTGGATTTCCCCCCTCATTCATTTTAAACGTGGATTGACCCCTATGGCTCTGACCTCTACCTTCTGCTCTTTTCATATTACTTTTTTGCTAGGACATTATTCACTCCATGACCCTAAAAATCTCTATTATGCAGCTGGTGCAATAAACTACTAAATTGTAACTGTGAGGAAAGTGACCATATCTAATTCATCTTTCTAATCTCCAAGGTATCTAGCACAGCACCTTACACATAATACGTGTATGTGTGGGTATGTATATGTGTGTATATAAAATGAATAAACAAATTTTATCTTTGATCTAACATTGCCAAATAATCAAAATATTACCTTTAGTCATGAAATAATTATTAACTTCAAATGCTAAAATGAATGCCTGGGACATTATGTTCTACCTGCTGACTGTTTGGTTGGTTCATATTTTTCTCTTTAAGACAATAGTTGTGACAAAAAACTTATAAAGTTAAAAATTGTTGCCCCTAATTTTGCTTCCATTTCACATGCCTTTACAGCTTTAAAATTTGTCAATAACTCCAGGTTGTTAACTCCATCTTGGTAATGGTGGGTGCAATCTAAATGACATTAAACTGTATCCAAACTGAGGTAGTCAGAGTTATCAATGCTCGAGACCCAAAGAAGAGGAATGAAAACATATAGCACCATGGAATATACATTAAAAATAATTTTAAATATTATTTAAAATTTAAAATTTAAAAATAATTTTTAGAAAGTCATCCACAGGAAAAAATATGGGTTTTCTACCCCACTTCCCCAATGGGATAAAATACATCCACGTCTACTACTCATATTGCAAGAGAACAGGAAATAGCAGCAGCTAAAAAAAGGAAAGGGGGTGTGAGAGAGGGGTCAATTTTATTTTCTTTCTCTCATGTTCCAAGCCTGCAGTGCCTTACTTTGGATTATGGTAACATCTGGATTTGCTCCATTTCTATCCAATCAGCAGCCAGAAATCAGCAATTAAGTGGCATACATCTCAAAACTCTCATTGAAAGGACCTGACTGTGCATTTCCCCACAGACTTAAAGAAATAAGGATTTCAAGAAATTTCTATCAAGAAACAGTCTTAAGATTTACTGGTGTGCTCAGACACATCAATTAACATTTAAGCAGTTATTAGCAATGAGGATGAGATGCACTAATATTTAGCACAGTACAAAATGTCAACAAAAACCTGGAACTTCAGGCTCAGTGTTTGTAAGTGGACTACATTTACACAGAATTACTTGAAAATTCAGCAAGAAGTTTCCTAATAACCCAGAAAAAGTGCCTCATCCACATATTTATGGATTTGCCTCATTGCCACATAGTGTCAGTCACAAAATAGGCATCCACTAAATATTTAGTTTCTGTCTTTATTTCCTTCCCTGGAACACGAGAGATAAAAGTGCTTCACAACGAGGACATTTTTGTACTTAAGCACAGTGGTTCTCACATTGACCCCATGACTGATATCATATATACTATTACTTTATAGAGTACTTGCCATTCCCTTACCTCATAATTATCCGCACAATTTTGTAGAGTCAGTATTATTAGCCTCCCTTGAAGGATAAGGAAACAGTCTCAGGAAGGTTAAGTGACTTGTCCAAAGTCACATGGCTGATTTATTTTCAAAGGATAATAATGTTTATAACAAAAAATTTATTCTAGAGCCCCTGCCCCATGTCCTAGATATTTTCCAGGTTTCCAGAGTTTCAAGACCCAAGAAAGCCTGAGCAAGCCTGGATACATACTACATGCTCATGCTCACACATGCACTGTCACACGCTCATAATGTAGAGTCTCCTATGGTTGTGACCATAAATACGAATATAACATATCAGAACATTCTGTCGATGATTTTTTTTAATTTATACACAAATGAATTAAACTTAGTAACTATTATTTATAATTAAAGAGCCAATAAAGAAAAGAAAATATGCAGGAGAGTGTTTCACAACTTAGCAAGATACAGTACCATCCTCTTACAGAGAAAGTTCTAATGGCATATCCATTTCTTCAACACGTACATTGATAGGCACCCCCTGCCAGAGTCAGTTCCTCCTTCCAAGCTCCAGGTAGTGGAGGACCATCAGGAGAACCAGTAAGTGTGCATGCATGAGAAGCGAGTGAGACAGCCGTTCCAGGAGGATGGGAAGTTATCTGAATTCCCTGGCTAGACAAGTATCTGCTGAAGGCCTGCTCTGTGCTGTGCAGTGTGCTAATTACTGGTGACAGAAATGAGTGAGTCAAGGATAAAGAACATATCAACCAGAGGAGGACCAGAGTGCATTAATAAATTATATCTAAATTTGATAGAGTGGTTGTGAGAGTTGTATACACAGAAAGAAGAGGGCACACACAGGGATGAGTGAGGGAAGGACAGCACTTGGAACTGGGAAACCAGGGAGTGTCAGGCTAGAAGAACTGAGTGGTAGGGAAGAGGTAGATGCAATAAAGAGAAGGAAAATTGGAGCAAGAGCAAATGGGGCATTTGGCTGGAAGTGCAGGGATGATAGAGCTTGGCTAGTGAAGAGAAGGAAGAAGAGCAAGCATGTGCTCGTGGGTAGCAGCCCTCAAAGCTCCTTTGCATATGTTCATGTGTGCCACACTCAGATAGCATTGTCTCCCTTGAAAGGACACTAATGAGCCCTGGGTAATTGTGTACAATTTCCAGAAATTTCTTTTTCTTTCTTTATCAAGATGCTTGGTCAAGCTCTGACTTAAGAACAGTGAATAATGGGGAAAAGAAGAATAGTAGTTTAACCAGCATTGCAAGGGCCACTATTCAAAGGTTAATTACTATATAAGTAGAGAAGGGTGAAAAAAAGAACAAAAAAAGATATCCGGCCTTCTGTTAAATTTGCTTTAATAATCCTTAAACTCCATTTTGCTTATATTTCTGTATAAGGTAGGAAAAGGGGTACTGAGAGGAGAAGGTGGTCAGGCTATTTATTTGAACATTTGATAAAACCTCAATTATATTCCCTCCCTATCCTGTGTCATTAGGAGCAAAATGGTGCCTTCGGAGACTGTTTAGATATGAATGCCTACAACCTGACCATCAGACCTGCTGATTTTCTCTTTCTTTCTCTCTCACTCTCTTTTAGTCACTGTAGCCAATTATGTTGAGATATGATTTTCAGCCAGGCAATCTAGCTCTGGCATCAGGGGTCCCACAATAGCCTGGTTGGAGACCCTCACAGCATCTAATGTTATTATTTTTTGGCAGGGTCATTATGATGATAATAACTGGGAACAAATATCCCTATTCAGCAAGAAGAGAAAAACAAAACAAAGCAAAACAAAAAACCCCTACCATCTAACATTTAGATAAGCCTACAATTGTAACACAAATCCAAGAGAGGGAGCCTACAAAATTTAAAGTTAAGGTTAATTCTTGAAATTGGTGAGGATAATTAAAGAATGAAAGAGGCCAGCTGTGTTTGAAATTACTGAGACAGATCCCATCTTTCACTAGGCTTCATACAAACGCCTCATTCATTATGTACAGGTTAATGTGCTAGTCAGCAATACCATTCACAATTTTTACTATGGCTTAGCTTACAATGTGTCATTTAAGCCTGGGGTATCTTTCATCTGCATTTTAGAACTGAATCTGTAAGTACCACTGAGCCAGATGCCCTACATTCCTTGTTCTAAGTTTGAGTTTCTATTGGGCTCCTTCATTTGGCCTCAGGGGTAGCATTCAGTATAATGAGAAGTGCTTTGCCTATCTTCAAAGTCTGAGAGTCTTTAGAAACTGACTTACCTTGGTAATTCACAAAGAGCTCATTTTCCATACATGTGTGCCCAATACCAAAAGCAGTAATTAAATAGTAGCCCTCCGTACACCGCTGCCTTCCCCAACATACACATTTGCAGTAGAGAGGTTGTTCAGCAGTATGACAGAAGACGTGTGTTTGTATCAATCTGTTGAGTGGTTGAATGCATTTTCTGCTCATATTCCAACTAACCTCAACCTAATTTAAGGAAGAAAGGGGGAAAAAAAAGGAAGCAGAGCCTAGATGCTGCTGGCTAGAATACAGAATCCTCAGATTTTAAAAAGGGTGAACTGGGGCACAGCACAGTCATTTCTGGCCTAATAAGTTAGGCTGGCAGCCAGCATTATGCAAAGCTCATTGGAAGAAAGCAAAGCCTCCTTGGCAAAACAGTGATAAAGAATTAGAATTTTCTGGAAATAATAACTCAATACAAAAACCTAGTCAATTCTGACCTATGTGGCAGGGGACAAGAAGAAGGTGGACCATACCAAAAATATGCAGAACCTAAACAATAGAAAGAAGAGATGCGAATGGACCAGAAGGGCAATTAATCTCTTGCCTGTTTTTGTCCACGAGTTTTAAGCAGTGAGTGTTTGTAATTAATTCTACGTGTAAGCTATCTGTGTGATAGACTGCATGCACTTCTCATTATATGCTCAGGTTTAGTCTTCTTCGCCTACTATATTTGCTGTTGTCATGAAGTCCTTAGTTAAAGTATACTGTCAGGTGTTGTTACAGACAGATACCTGGGCCAGGTGGAGCTCTATCAATAGCAGCAGAAATTCTGATGACAAGTGCGTAGAAACCAGGGCTGTGACACCATCTACAGAATGCAGCCCTAACAATAAAATTATTCCTGGTTGGGCTTGTGTGTATGTGTGTGTGCACATGTATGTTCATTTGCTAAAAGAAAGAAAGGGGGAAGACTTAGAAAGAATGCCATATAATAACACTTTCTATGAACGTCACTAAGAAAACTGGCTTTATTGCCAAGAAAGCTTACATCTTAGTGTTGATCATTTACCAAACACTTCTTTAAAATCTGGTGCTGATAGTTCCTTCAGGTATGTAAAAAGTTCAAAACAACATTATTATTTTAAAAAAGATAATCTAATGTGAAAATAGTTATATGCACAAACATTAGAAAGAAATATAGAACTGTAAAACCAAGTGCTAGATTACAGGATTACAATCAATTCAGAAATACTTATTGATTCCCTACTCTATGCAAGTGACAGGGAATAATTGTATAGGACAGTCTTCACGCTGTAAGGAAGCTGGCCGTGTTCTTGAGGAGATGTAAGATGCATCCAAACATAAAATGAGTTGAAGAGGGAAAAGATTTAAACAGACACACTGACCAATGGAATAGAATAGAGAATCCAGAAATCAACCCGCACACTTACTGCCATCTGATCTTTGACAAAGGCACCAAGCCTATTCACTGGGGAAGGGACTGCCTCTTCAGCAAGTGGTGCTGGGATAACTGGATATCGATATGCAGGAGAATGAAACTAGATCCATACCTCTCACCGTATACTAAAATCAACTCAAAATGGATTAAGGATTTAAATATACACCCTGAGACAATAAAACTTCTTAAAGAAAACATAGGGGAAACACTTCAGGAAATAGGACTGGGCACAGACTTCATGAATACGACCCCAAAAGCACGGGCAACCAAAGGGAAAATAAACAAATGGGATTATATCAAACTAAAAAGCTTCTGCACAGCAAAAGAAACAATTAAAAGAGTTAAAAGACAACCAACAGAGTGGGAGAAAATATTTGCAAAATATACATCTGACAAAGGATTAATATCCAGAATATATAAGGAACTCAAACAACTTTACAAGAAGAAAACAAGCAACCCAATTAAAAAATGGGCAAAAGAGCTAAGTAGGCATTTCTCTAAGGAAGATATACAAATGGCCAACAGACATATGAAAAAATGCTCAACATCACTCAGCATCCGGGAAATGCAAATCAAAACCACATCGAGATACCATCTAACCCCAGTTAGGATGGCTAAAATCCAAAAGTCTATGAACGATAAATGCTGGTGAGGCTGCGGAGAAAAAGGAACTCTCATACATTGTTGGTGGGACTGCAAAATGGTGCAGCCTCTATGGAAAATGGTATGGAGGTTCCTTAAACAATTGCAGATAGATCTACCATACGACCCAGCCATCCCACTGTTGGGAATATACCCAGAGGAATGGAAATCATCAAGTCGAAGGTATACCTGTTCCCCAATGTTCATCGCAGCAATCTTTACAATAGCCAAGAGTTGGAACCAGCCCAAATGCCCATCATCAGATGAGTGGATACGGAAAATGTGGTACATCTACACAATGGAATACTACTCAGCTATAAAAACGAATGAAATACTGCCATTTGCAACAACATGGATGGACCTCGAGAGAATTATATTAAGTGAAACAAGTCAGGCACAGAAAGAGAAATACCACATGTTCTCACTTATTGGTGGGAGCTAAAAATTAATATATAAATTCACACACACATATACACACATACACACACAAACCGGGGGGGGGGGAAGAAGATATAACAACCACAATTATTTGAAGTTGATACAACAAACAAACAGAAAGGACATGGTTGGGGGGGAGGGGGGGAGGGAGAAGGGAGGGAGGTTTTGGTGATGGGGAGCATTAATCAGCTACAATGTATATCGACAAAATAAAATTAAAAAAAATAAATAAATAAATAAAAAATAAAAAAAAATAATAAAATAATAAAATAAATAAAATAAAACATTAAAAAAAAAAAAAAAAAGATTTGAAGGAGGAAAAAACAATTGGAAGTAGGTTTAGTGTGGCTCCAGTGAGAGCCATCGAAGCCTTTTGAGCAAGGTAAGAACATAATGAAAAGGCTTTAGGAAGATTAGTATGGAAGGCCAGTTAAGACATAATCACCGACCTAGGCAAGGCAGGAACATACCTAGGGATGTTTTTTTGTTTGTTTCCTATCAATCAGACAGCCAACTTTGAAGTATTCAGACTTGAGTAGAGCCTCAATCCAAGGCTCTTCTCACACTTCTAAACAAAAACCAGTCCACTCCCTTCTCTTTTTACTTCATTCTTCCATCTCATTGCCTTTCCCTTAAGAGTTGACTCTTCAAAGCACCACAGTGGAGGCTCATTGTGTTAAACTACAGGTGGGGGGATGGCGTCCTGTCCGTTCTATAGTAGCCCACAAAAATGCACATTCTCCAACGGGGTGAGGTGTGTAGAATCCTTAGGGGATGGAGACTTTCTCACTTTCTCTTCCTCTCTCTCCCTCTCTATCTCCAGATCCCAAAACAGAGCCTGAAACATCATAGGGCTCGAATAGATTTGTGGCGTTGAACTGCATTAGTCATATATTTGGAGAATACAAAAGAGATATATTGGCATAGAATAATTGAAAATTGATGGACCCATGCTGGCCCCACCTGTTTTTATAAAGATTTATTTCTTTTTTATCAGAAAATCTTAGGTGTTTTTGAACTAAAAAGAGCCTCAGGAAATATTCAGGGTAATTTCTTTCTTTAATCCTCAGAAATTACCTATGGATCTGATGAAAGGGATAACATCTCTATTTTCCATATGGAGAAACTGAGACTATAGACGATTAGGTGAATCCCCTGAGGCAAGCTAATGATGGAACTAGGTTGGAAATCAGCAATCCTATTTGTCACATAGTTTTTTTTTATTATCTTATGGTCTTTTTATATGATGCTTGGGACATTATATAATTAAGGCTGTTTGAGATGTCAGATAATTCAGGAGAGTCTGAAATAATGTAACTGACAGGAAATTGTCTTGGTTGAAAATGTAAACCTTTTGAAAGTAATAAGCTATGGGTCCAGTTCTAGGGTGATAGTTCATATCAGCTAAACTACAGATGAAAAATTTCCAGGAGACCTCTACCCCTACCTCTTGACAATACCTTCTAGGAAATTTTTAGGTAATCTATGAAGCATCCCGTGTCTCCTAAAAGTTCTTTCATTTTTAGTATGCTTTGCCCATTTTCTATACGTCCTCCTTTGTGATTGCATCTCCTTTGAAAAATTACTCCTATTAAACTGAATTTCTCTGTCACTGCAAGAGACATGAAATTAAAAACTATCTGTCTTTAATCATGCTAGGATTCTTTCTTGTCTCCCAGGCTCCATTTATCAATAATTAATATATAAAGGAGACTGAAATCCATTTCAATTTCAAAGGCCCAAATGTTTCACTGATTAATAAAAAAATTGTGCTCACAAAGATGGACGGACATGCCATGGTGAAATGATGGAGGACACAGCACTAGCAGGGAATAGATTTGCAGGGCCACATGTGCTTTGTGGCCTACCTAGACAAAAGAGGAGCCATGTGGAGGTGCAGTTCTACAGGAGTGCCACCTACCCATACTGACATCTCTGCCTGTAAGAATCCGTGTCTGCAATTACCATTTTGGTCTATTCGATTCACATCTCTATCCAGAGTCTTACAAAGGCAATAAAAGGATTAACTCACACTCTGAGAATCTGCTCTCCAGACTTATAAATGCATCTGATTTAATGAACAATTAATAAGCATGTTTATTATATTCACAATACTGTAGACACTACACAGTATGGGTTGGTGAAATTCATGGATATGTGACTTTAGGGAATAATGTCTGGGTCTTCCTAACTTTCTGATCTACCTAGTTTATGTCATTGGCAGATCCCTTGACATTCAACTCACGTGCTGTTTGCTGCCAGCATTGGCTTCTTTATCTAGGCAGTTTTAGCACTAATTGCAGGGAATTTAGAGTCATTCTTCTAAGTGTCCCAGTTCTATACAAGCGTGACGTTTTCATCAAATGCCTAAGGTCTAGCACTTCACAAAACCATTAATACAGAAGGTTCATTCTCCTGTTCTTACATCCCACAAAACTGACTGCAGCAGTTTATTTCCAGGAACTGTCTACAGTCTCAGCCTCTCTGTTCTGAGAAGTTCACTTTCTAAGTCTCCCTTTGCTATGAAGCAATGGGAGGAATTCTTTCAGCCCCAGGATCTTTGATGGTATAAAGCAGTTTCAGGTGAAGAATTTTACCAGAGAACTAAGCAGTAAATGGGTAAAAATGGATAGATGAGCATAATTTGACTTAAAATTCTTTCTTTAGCCAAGTCCTACAAGTGAGAGAAATCTCAACACTTCCCACACAAATTCAGAGTGAGAACGTCTCACATAGCTCGCTGGGTTTACCTCATAAGGGCTTTCTCTCGTTTGGTTGCTGCTGCTGAGTTTAATTCCACATGGAGTGCTCTAAATACCAGTGTTACTGGTAGATGGTTTTTTTCTTATTTCCTGTTTGATTGATCTGAGATTCTTTCCTCTCATTTCTATCACAGCTAGAATTCAAATCTTTTGCCTATTGCATGTAAAGTGGAGAACTGAGGAAACAAGATATTTCAGATTAGAGTTGTGGAAGTCGCCCTAAATATACATATTTGTTTCTGTTTTCTGCTTTCTTTTGACATTTCCTCAAACACAAATTTCACTAAATCCAAGATTTGGGTAAATTAAAGAAACCTTAAGGAGAAAATGATAACACTTTCCTATTTAAGGCTTAATAGATTGAATAATAATCATAGCTAACATTTGATGAAAACTTTATCTGAACAAGCATTTGGATAAGCATTTAACATACATCCACTCATGAAATCTTATAACAAACCTGTGAGCAGGTGCCATTATTTGCCCCTTTTACAAATGAGGAAAGTGAGGCTCAGAGCAATTGAGACATTTGCCCATGGAAAGCCAGTTCACAAGTGGTAAAGATGGGGACTAGAACTCAGGCAGTAGTATGCCAGTGCACACATTCTTTACCAGGACTCTACAGTCAAGTGAAAGCTCTGTACTGGAAGGGCAGAGCCACACAGAACCACAGACTCTAGTCCAACCCTCTTCCTCCCACTCCACCATCCAAAGTGCTTCTCCTGTGCTTACATGAACCACATTTTCCCAAATTAAAATCAAAAGAAAAGACAGTGATGGCTTCCAAAGTGAAAATATCAGAATCCATGGGGTATTTTAGTCATTGATGTGGACAGTAAATCAAAATATTTGGAACCAAGACAGTTCTCTGTACTTACATCATGTAAAGTATAATTAAAATATTGGCCCAATTTGAAGCTCTGTTCTGCTGACTATATGTCCACTTGATTGATATAATGGCATTGCTCTTAGAAATGAAGGAGGGTCATATAAATGCAGAATATTCAAATATAACTATTCAAGTACATTTTAAGAGATGACCATGTGTTGTAGGCCTGTGTTATCCATCCTTCTGCCATCTCCTCCTTCCTGCCTGCACTGTGAAGCTTCAAAAACACTGTCAACACAACATCAACCCCAGTGCCAAGGCCCAGGAGAAACACCAGCAAATATGGTAGATGAGTCACTTATTACAAGTCAATAACAATTTTACAATTATACATACTATGACCAAATTAGAAACAATGTCATTAAGCTTCAATGACAAAAAAAATAATTAATTTAATTTTTTAAAATCTCCCTTGTTTTTCCAAAGTAAATACCCTGGGAAATAACACTATGTCATTTGGTGATTACTACGGAACAATATAGGAATAGATCGTGATTGGTGTCTGGCAAAACAGCAATCACATTTTGCCTTCTAATTACGGTTGAGTTCTCAGGAAACACAGCGAGCAGTGCACCCTGCTGTTACACCACAGCAATAACACTCATTACCCCAGTAAATACTATGGAAATGCACAGTAACACACAGGGGCCGCCCTGCTGTGAGGCTATGGCAGAATCACTCATTAGTCTGGGAAGTATCACTCGATTGTCTTTAATTACTTCCAAAATATATGATAACCTGCCCACTGCTACAATGCAGTTATATCACTCATTACTCTCCCCCCCCCTTTTACTTACTAGGAAACACTGCAGTTGCCTTACTATAATGGTGATGTATTGTAACTTATATGGATTTAATCACATAGATTTGTGTGCTTTTAGACTTATAAATACACTGCGTAAGAAAAATATGCAGAACTTCTGCTATCTTTCTAGCAAGATCTCTTTCTCACGTTACCGGATTGTGGCAACACAGTTGTAATCCTTCCCTTTTATTCTGGAAATTAGAGTGATAATTGCACCATAGCCCCATGGAATCCAGGGTACTTGTAATTATATCCAGTTACCTAGGAACACAGCAATTTCAAACCTATTACCCACAGGTATCATTTATGTTTATTGCCATCTTTACACAGCCACCACTTTTACTCTGAATTCGAAGTGGCAGGATGCTTCAGTGAGTTACCCTTGCTGTGCAGAACGGGAGAGTGGACCGAGGGAAGGAAAGAGAGGACAAGGTGTCTGCTGCTTTCCAGGAGGCTTGGGTCTGACCGCTATTAGAGAGGGTTTGTCCAGACCATTTTCAAATGGAAAAAGCAGTTTGGGGGTTGGGACTATGTTTTCTTAACACAATTTGGAGATAGGGCTTAAAGTTTGGGGTTTTTGTGTTTGAAATCTCATATTGTGCTCACTTGCTTCAATGTGCCACGAGTTCCTTCATCAAGGGTAAACTAATTCATGATCATGACTTGACCTGGCAGGTGAATTAATGGCTTTTAGTACAGCATTTTGAAAAATAATTAAACCTAGGTGTTGCTGTTTTCCTATGAAAGAAGAAAATAACTGCTATGTCAATGTTTTCATCATTTTGATTTGAACAATTTATTCTAAACATCAGAAGTTAGGGGAGATAGTGCATGTGGTTAATCAGCAGCCATCCCTATTTCAAAAGAGGGAGTGATGGATGGAGGTTTTCCTCTCTGTGGTAACTGCTAATTGCTGGAGTTGATTTGTAAGGTTATAGTTCCATACGGAAGACCTAGTCTTAGACTTATGGAAAATAATATTGAATATATACTAAATATTTAAGTCAAGTACTAGTTATCTGTAACAATTACTCAGCACAATAACATTATTAGCTCCATATATAGATAAGAAAACTTAGCTTCTAAGAGGTGAAGTGATAGGCCCAAAATTATTCAGCCAGAAAACAGTGCAGTCAGGATTTGATTTTAGTTCATTCAAAACTCAAAGCTTGTCCTTCTAGTACTCTATTATGCCACTCCCCTCATCTGCCTTTGGGTCTATTTCTGCTGGCATCTTGTTCTATAATGCTATTAACAAACACAGAAAAGTGTTTCTGATAAAAAATGGGCAAAGGAGCTGAATAGAAATTTCTGAAAGGAAGACATACAAATGGCCAACAGGTATATGAAAAAATCCTCAACATCACTAATCATCAAAGAAATGCAAATAAAAACCATTTTGAGATATCACCTCACTCCAATCAGAGAATAACAAATGCTAGCTACGATGTGGAGAAATAGGAACCCTTCTGCACTGTTGGTGGGACTGTAAATTAGCACAGCCATTATGGAGAACGGTATGTAGTTTCTGTAAACAACTACAGATAGAACTTCCATATGATCCAGCAATCCCACTCCTGGGGATATATCCAGAGGACTGGAAAACATCAGGTCGAAGGCACACCTGCATTCCCATGTTTATTGCAGCGCTATTTACAATAGCTAGGTGAAAGAATGAACCTAAATGTCCATCGAAGGATGACTGGGTAAAGAAATTGTGGTATATCTACACAATGGAATACTACTCAGCCATAAAAAAGAATGAAATTCTACCATTTGCAACAACATGGATGAGCCTGGGGAAAATTATCCTAAGTGAAACAACCCAGGTTCAGAAAGAGATATACCATATGTTCTCATAACTGGGAGCTGAATCCATAAATAAACAAATGAACAATAAAGAGAGACAGAGAAAGAAAGAAGGAAACAACAATCATAGTAATATGTTGAACTTTTAGAAAACTATATGTGGAAGAGGGTAGGAGAGGGAGGACGAAGGGGGGCTAATGAGGAATTGGTCAACAGACACAAAGAATGATTGCATATTGGAATGATGAATAAGATAGCTATGCTGATCTAACCACCACACATTCAACACAATTACTGAAAATCAACATTGTACCCAACATGTATGTATAATAAAAAATAAAATTAAAAATTAAAAAAAAAACCTTTCGGGCTGAGCCCGTGGCGCACTCAGGAGAGTGCGGCGCTGGGAGCGCAGCAACACTCCCGCTGCGGGTTCGGATCCTATATAGGAATGGCCGGTGCACTCACTGGCTGAGTACCGGTCACGAAAAAGACAAAAAAAAAAAAAAAAAAAACCTTTCACAAAATTATCTCCCTTATAAGAGAAAGAGACGCAGGTTTCCAATTAGTAGTTGCTGTCTGTCTTTTCTTTTACTTGGTGAAGAAATATGAAGGCTCCATTTTCACCAACCACCCCAAACTCTTATAAAAAGGGAAAGAGCAAAAAGAGGAGACAAACGCCTGGGCCTTCCGAAGTTTGATTTGGTCGTCTATTATTGAATACATGTATTGGACAGGACAAGGTTTTCTAGCTTGATAAATTAGTTAATTAAAGATCGAATGCCAGTTTTTGGCATGATAACATTTTATATGTATTCTTATTTTTCTTGTTTATTTTCATATACCTTTATAATATAAATGTCTGTAACAATTCTTTTCTTATTATTTTAATAAAGAAATAACTTCAATTTCAGTATGATCCACTTGGTTTCTCAAAACATGATATTAGAAGCATAAATCTAATATATTTTAATAAGGAAAATACCCAATGTGTACATATTACACACATTTGTCTGGGATCTATTGAGGTTCAGTAAGAAGTATAGTTCTGGTGTTAAATACACAGAAGTTGTTTGAAAATACTTTTTTTAAAACTTTTTTTTAATGTACAATATGATTTAACAATGGAAATAGCATTACTAAAATTATTTCTCTGATGTTTCTTCAGAGTGAGATTGTGTAAAGATGACAAATCTATGGAAGTGTCTCTAGTTTACCAAAGCAGCACTGGCCATTATAGCAGATCATCCACGGGGACATGAATCACATGCATTTTGAAAACAGAGCTTGACACTCGTGGTTATCAGATCACTAGTCACAGGATGCATCATATAGTTTAGGAGAGAGGCATTCATTTCTGGTCAGGCCACTGATGAAAGGTCTCCAGGCAAATGTCTCAGTATCCCCTGGGGTAAACAAACCGGAATCTCCCGGGAAGATATGTCCCTACGATGCTGAAAAGGTTATTACTGAAATTAGTCAAGAAATGCAGCTATCTTCCTATTACATAAAAATTTGTCAATTTAGAGAGGAACTGATTTGCTCAGAGTCATAGAACTTAAATTCCAACACTTAGTTGTGGAACTTGATAGCTGTGCCTCCTTGGCACATCACCTCACATCTCTAGATATTGTTACTTCATCCACAGGTGACAATAAGACCTTTAATATCTAAAATCCTGGTACTAAGTTAGATAAAGGAATGAGATCTAGGAATTTTATGCTTTAAACTTTGCCTGGAGAAAAGACACATTTCTCTGATGCTTATGAAGTATACGTTTAGTGCCTCCCTCCACTACACACATGCATTTATATCAACTCACTTCTTTCAGTTTATTTAATGAATTGATTTATTAATTTACTTTGGGAGGAGGTTGGATTCTTGGTCCTCTCAAGGCAAAGCTCTTTTAAATCCATCACTCTTTGAGTCCTAAATGACAAAAATGTTATGCATGCAGATGTTTCCACTTACATTGTGATATGAGAGCAGGTACAAATGGCTCTATCTTCCATCCCATCCCCACCAGTCCTCATTTTTTCAGCTGTGTAGCTATGGTGCATTTTGAACCTCACCAATATCTGCTAATAATTTGGAGATCTTTAGGGCATTTTAAACAATAGCTTAGGGCTAGATGTTTAATATTTATGACCAACAGGGTACAAAGTCTTTTTCAACTTATTAAATTTTGCTTTAATTAATTCTGCCACAACTTGATAAAGAAGGTAGACTTTGCCTTAGGTTGAAACATAGTGCTAAGATGTGTTAGTCCTTTCCTTATGCCATAGCATTTGTCCCTATGATCCATTTCAGTCCCCATTTTAACATACCTCAGAAAGAAAATGAAGTGAGAAGGGAAAAGTTTAGTCACTCAGTTACATTTCATAAAAATAATATTTTAAAACACCATCACTGCCAACAGCATCCTCACCACCACCAAATACAATAAACAAAAATTTGTAACCAAGCAAACGTGGCCACCCAAAGAACAGGAAGTTGATTTCATCTCTTATGGCCTATATTGGGGAACAATAATAATGAATATATATGTTGACTTCATAGTCTTAAAGCATTATCTCACTCAATTCTTATATTGATACAATGAGATAGGTAGAGTATACTATGCCCATTTTAAAGATGAGAAAATTGTGGTTCAGAGGAATTATGTGACTTACCTAAGAGTTATACAAAGACAAAATAAAGAGACATGACATAAATCTGAATGCTCTGATTTCATCTCTGAATATCTACCTAGATCCATACATACAAAAGGGGCTGGAAAGTAGATTACTGGAAGTTACCTGACCTGTGTTTGATGAAAGAGAACATAAAATGCTTTGATAAAAAATCTTAAGACTAGTCCCAAACTCAGCATTCCATAGACTTCTTTAAGAACTTACACAAGTCACTAGCAGGGAATCAATTTTTACCTTCCGAAGTCTGCAGGCATCCCCAAGAGAAGGTTTTAAGTACATGTTTTCTTGGTTGTTGAACAACCACGCTCTTTCTCTTTCACCTCTTCTGCAGTACTTTTCTTACCTCATGTCCTCTTTCATTTACTACATGTACAGTCAGGTTACAACACTTATTCTTTTATAGTAAGTTCATGGAGATCATGTGTAACACAGCATATACTACAGGTAGACAACATGCATAGTACAATAATTTATTTTGGCACTACTTAACATAATGTGACTTTTAATATTTATCTTCATTTTCACTTTATTGGAAGCTGAAGCTATTGTTGTCAGATTTCTTAGACCAAATTCAAGGAAGTAAGCTTTTCCTGTCTGATTGTCTTCCATCTCCTCTTATCAACTATTGTCAAACATCCACTGTACATGACTGTAGCCTGTTTATTGATCCTACTCAAGTCATTATGATCTCCTGTAAGGAGTTTCTCTTCCATGACCAAGGGCAGATGCCCAGGACAGACTCCTTTGCACTAGAAACCCTAAGAGCATATAAAAAGAGAAGACAGGGTGGAAGAGAGTTTGTAGGATAAAAATATTCAAAGGCAAAAACTAGAGATTAGTTGTCTTATAGTTAAAAGCAAAATGAATCTATGGCTGTGGCCATAGGAAACAATTTAGAAAACTAAAGGAATTTAACACTTTGAAATAAAATTGTTGTCTAGAAAATAAAGCTAGGTTTTGAGAATAACAAATCACAAATAGCATAAGATAAAATAAGTTATGCATTACAAAGTTGTTTCATGGTTAGCAATCTTTTAACAAAACACCTGTAGAATCATTTTCTATGAAAAATTTTAAAAAGTAGGTAGCATTTCATGAATCCTGGCTTGAGTTCTAAGATATATCTCTTACTACTGATGTCCTCCATGCTCTATATGGCAAATCTTTCTAACCTAGTAGGGCCAAAATACCCTGACAGTGCCCTAATCTTGGGAATGAGTGGAAATCATCCCTGTTCCTTAGACCTGGAGCTCTCACCATTTATTCATGCTTCTGCCTGAAATACAATGGCATTAGAGTTACTAATGACAACAGAAGCTTAGTACAGTACTCTGATTGGGTCTTGGGGTTGGGAAAAGGTCAGAAAAAGATGAGGAAAAGAAAGACTCTGGTAATCCTAGGAGGTAAATTCTAGGAGGTAACACATTTTAATTAAGCTTCCTCCAAACCAGCAGAGAGTGACATTCAGCCAGTATTTTATTTTTCAATTTATTTCTTCAGGGAACATACCTAGAAACTGTTTTGAGCATGAGCTTTGTATATCTGAAGGACACAATTTGATTATTAACAGACAGAAATTTGTGAAATATAAATTTTCATCATGCCTGTCTTTGGAACACCTACCAAGGAACTTATAAAACTTTACAAGAACTTGTCTTACTCAACCATTAGTCATCTTGTATTTCAAGTCACTGTTTCTCAGGGAAGGCTAAGCAGAATAGCAGAATTTTCTTAAGCTTATTAAAAACAAAGTCCTTTCTAGTTTCTTCCTATGGACAACTACTATCTAGACAACTACTATCACCCTGTGAACTTCTATCACCCTGTACACACATACACACACTCTCTTTGCAGAGTTAGTTCATTTGTGTTCCAGGATCCTCATCTGTAAAATATTGATGATAATAACTGTAACAGAAGAAGGATGGACCTTCCACCCCAAATTTGGTTCAGATGTTGAAAATGATAATGATACACATATGGGGGGGGGGATAAAAAGTCTTATTTTTGACATAATGAGGCTTTCTAGAAAGAGCAGGGCAGGTTCCCAAGTAGATCCGAAAATGGCTTGAGAGATGAGAGAGAGGCAACTGGTTGGGGTTTTACGTTGGTTAGAGAGCAAGGTACTGGTTCACTTGCATAGGCCAGGACTTGCATAGTTTAAACCTTCTGCTCTCCCACTGGCACCAAAGGAGGCAGTACTGGGACTTTCTTATCAGCTTTCTCAGATGTAGGGCAGAAGGGTAAAGGGGAGTGGTGGGGCTTAAAAGCTGTCAGCAGTCAAGCATCAAAAATACAGCAAACTCTTTAAGGTATATAAAGAATGTAGCACAGTGACCTGGTAGATGTGCAAAAATGGTAGATTTAATTATCATTGCTGCTAACACAATTCTCATGCTCATGTCTATGCCTCCTGCTGCCTGGCTGGTATGAGGAGAAAAGAATTTTAGGACATGGATCTAAAACGTAATCAGTAAGAACAGGGCAGAATTTGAGTGCTTGCTTGTATGGCTCAAATATTACATCGCATTAGCTCCTTAGTGTGTTAGGTCTAAAATCACAGGTAAAAAGTGCAGTAGACTTGAACTCACAATACCTGGGCTTAAATCTCAGCTCTATTCCTTAAGAGCTACATGATTCTCAACAGTGACTCCCATGCTCTGAAACTTATCTGTTCAATGCAAATAGTACCACCAATTTCACGGGGTTGTTAAAAAAAAATAACTGAAAGATAATATATGTGCTAACATACAGCAACTGCCCAAGTGCTTAGTAAAATGTTCAGTAAACAATTGTTAAATGTGCCTTTGTATATTCCCCACCGAGCCACTTAACTTCTCTGAGACTAATTCCCCTTATTTTAAAATATAAGGATAATAATGATTATCTAGCTTATACAAGGGTATGATAAGAATCAAAATCAGTGAGACCTTACATACCTGATGGTACTCGCTAAATGGGATTGTAAATATTAATGTAAGGCATTATTATTAAACACCTCACTTCACATAAGCATTGGAAAGGAAACCTTGAAGATGAGGTGCTACCATCTTGACAGCACTTGAACACATATGGTCCTCTCATGGTCCCAACTTTGGCGAAGACTTCCTAAACCAGGTCCACTTTTCAATGTATATTTGCTAATTAACCCCCTTTTTTAAGCATTCTCTGAAGCCCTGGCATTTTCAAACAGGGGCAAATAAGATTGATTTGCCTGAGGAGCCCAGATAGTCACACCTCTTCAGCCAAGATTCCGCATCTGCTGGTACCAGTTGACATTTGAGGTAACCCGCCTCCAGTAATCATCCATTTTCAATCCTAACTCTAGAAAACAGACCCAGAGGTTTTATCAACTCACTCATGTTCTCATCAAGGGAAATGACAGAAGAATGAAGAAGGAAGAATTGTACTAGAAAGCAGGAAAGATGAGGAAGCAAAGACGTAGCAAAGATGTAAGTGGACAAAAGCAAAGATCTTTTGGAGAAAAATTAAGAATGGTGAACAGGGCTGAGAAACATACACCAGACTGGTTAGATTCATTCTAATATGTCAGAATTATTAGTCAAATCTCTTAGAGGGACCAAAACACAGCCATTTCCTCTTTCTTTCTTTTCATTTCCCTTATCTCCATGCCTCCACAACAGTAAAACTTCATTACAGAGATTTTCAAGCCAGTATGAATTGCTTTCTGGAACCATCACTGTAACCTTTATCAGAGGACAACGAGGCAGAAAGAAGCAACCCATATGTATGCTCTGTCATCTAACGCCTGTGTTCTCCTCAGCAACCATGGAGACAGCGTTCTGGAGTCATGTGAAGCATTGTGGGAAGCTGTCACGTCCTCACTGCTGCCCCAACGACTTGCGGGTACTGTGCTGCGAGATGTCTCACCTCTCTTCCCGCTTGCTGTGCCAACTGGTGTATTCAGCCAGGCATCCTGGCAGTCACACACTTACTTGACCAAAGAAAACTTTACTAAGGAAACTATTTGAAATACATATAGCTTTATTCAGTTGTAAGAGGAAGATGTATTTATTTATACTCATTCTTTCTTAGTATTTGGGGAAACACTAATTTATGTCATATAATGTGGAAACTTAGTAGTGAAACTCTCATCACCATACAATGTCCTTGGCCTTTACAAGTTACATTTTTATTCAAGGATGAACCATATTCTGGTGTTTTGTATTCACTGTTTTTCTTCTGTTATAAAAATTGGTGAATGCTGAAAGTGTCCTTAATTATTTGGATATAATCTGCTCTCCCAAATGAAAAAATTCCCTGGAGGAATGAATCAACATTTTTCTTTTGTATTTTCTCAAAGCACGAGTTATGGTTCAATGTACACAAGGTACTCAAGAAATATTGTCATCAGACTGATTAAATGACTGATTGACTGCATAGCTTTTTAGTTTTCTTAAAAGTTAAATAACATTCACATTTCAACAAGGGCTTGTTCCTCTGTAAATCATAGATTTAGAATCACAATTTACAGCAGCAGAGCTCACCTGCCAAAACAACTTCAAATTAAATAGCAACTTTTGTTACAATATTTTGGAGTCATATCTGGGAAATGCAACTGGCATAGAGTAGAAATCGTTTCAGCAAGGCAAGAAAAGGCATATTGACTGACAGGAGCATGCTCTGTTGCCTTGACAAACAAGCAAGAATTCAGTCCCAATCTGTTGGAGTCTCAAGGCTCACAAACCTGCCAGATTGACATCTTTGTGCTGAATGCAAAATAATCACAGTAGCTAGAAATGATAAATTGTGGATGGCTGGGGCAGGAAGTCACATATTTAATCAGTCTCTCCTTTTCACTGTGCAGGTTCTAACCCATGAAATCTGCACTCCACACAAGGAGAGAACATTTTCCATTTTCAAATTCTGGAGGTAGGAATGTATCATTGCACTATTCCTCGGTAATGTTACCCATGGATTCCCTCCATGATGCACATTTAGGGTTAACTTGTTGATGATACTTGAGCAACTTGCAAAGTTCTATAAAGTACCAATTTTTGTTTGCTCTTTAATTTCTTAAATCCTCCCCAATCTGGCCTCCCAACCAGTGTCGCTGCTGCCATCTAAAATATCAATGCTTTATGAGCTTTTACAGTGTGCCAAGTTTTGTGTTAAGCATCTTATATATCCATCCACAGAGGTTATTTCGAAGAGAAAATGAAAAGGGCATTAAGTGTATAAAGCTCAATATAAATTCAGGTCTTCAAGGTATTATTCCTGGAAAAGTAGTCATTTTTAATTCTCTCATTTAACTTGTCACATTAAACAGCTATGATTTAACCATACATTTTTGAATAGTTATTTTTTCTCTTAAATTTACCATTATGTAAAGCACAAAGGAATGAATCTTATATGAAAGTTATGTCATAAAAATTATATAACCATAGTTTAAATTTGTTTCCTTCTCTCTGAATGTCCCTTTATCATTCTTATCCCACACTTTCCTTCCCCTGTCCCTTCCTATAAAATACACACACATGCATATACTTATTTCTTTTCTCCAAATCATTTAAAAATGTTTATCACTGTCATCTTAAAATGCAATATGTCTCAGATCAAACCTATGCTCTCCTGAAAAACCTCAAACTCTTCCCATTTCACTATCACTGCTGACTCCCATGCTATATATCAAGCGTGTAGCTAGGACATACTACAGCCCTGGGACCAGGGTACACTTCTAGAGCACATTACCTTCTTCTGGGACTATACTGTGTAGTGACATACTACAACATTTTTCAGTCCAGATTTCTACTACCTCATCCATGCACATGTCCCTACTCTCCTCCTAGATACGAACTATTCCTGGACTTATTCTCAGAGATTAAGGAACAGTTGTTATTTTTGCAACATAGTTAGCTACCTATGCAATGACTAGTTCTTAATACAGTTACTGTATACCCTTTTCCATTTTTCTGATGCTATCTATGTAGAACGCACAAGACGTTTTCATTTTTCAGACTATATTCTTAGAAAGCTATTTTTTTCTTTTGTAAACAATTGTGAACTGCTTTTTTTCTGAGCCCTATTTCAAATATGTATAATTCATCTTTTTCTTCTTTTTTATTTATCCTGGTATGTCCCTATTGTCTCTCGTGTTTTTATCCCTGTATCTAACACAACTATTCTTTAGAAGGTGTATTAGTTTCCCATCTTGAACAAAGAATTGACAGATTCCTCTTTACCATGACATTGCAGACATGTAGATAGAACTGGAAGGAATATCAAGATGTTCAGGTAGATATTGATAATGACTACCATTTGATCATCTTTGTAAGAATCATTTTCACAAAAGTATAGGTATCATCCTAAAAGTAAACCTTTTAGCAATCAATCAATAAAAATGAATTTGACAATTTTTTCCCACAAGTGCAAAGTATTTTTTGCATTTTCAGCAAGGAATAAACATTTCATAAGAACTGCAGCAAAATTAAGATTTGAGTACAGAAAGTTGTCAAAACATTGTAGGATTTCAGCTGAGAGTTACAAGGTATAGCCAGCCTGAGCCAGCCTGATGAAGAAGGGAGAGCAGTTGTACTATTAAATTTTCCAATTTTGAGATTTGCCATATTTAAAGAGTCTATGGGTCCAGAGTCTGGGTTAAAAAAAGAAAAGAAAAGAAAAGAAAAAGTATGACATGAGGTTTATTCCTGGAGTAATGGCCACTGTCACCCAGGGTCTGTGTTTACCATGCTACTGTATTCAACAACAGTCTTCATGTTTTCAGATACTTCTGGATACACATAGAAATTGGTGGAAAGATGAAAGGGATAATGTATGGATGAAACCACATATTCTTAAAGTCATTAATTCTGTACATAGATATTGAGCATCTTCTATGTGCAGGTGTTATTTCTTCTGTGAAAATGTCAGAGGACCCAGGCATACTTTGCACCTATTGCAATTTATGCATATCAAGTCATACTGTGGCTGTTTCTATGTCTGTCTTCCCACAGGAGTGTATTCTTCTGGAGAACCAAAACAAATGTTTTTGTTTTGTTTCCCCACTTCCAACAAACGGACTAAATGACTGACTGCTAACTAAATGAATGGCTTACAAATAAAGAGAAATGCATTACAAGTGCCTGTGTTGCCTATGATTTAGGGTGAAGTTTTCCATCTCTTTGTGCTCTGTCATGTGTCCTCCTTTGTGACATGCTAAGCAAGATGGACATGCATCCATGTTTGCATGCTCATCTGTGTCATATGCTTAAGGATTCAACTTTGGCACCACATTTTCTTTAGAAATTGATGATCAGATAAGTTAAGCTGGTCTTATAAATGGATATGATTTAAACAGAAATTTACTTCGTGTCTGAATATTTTTCATTTTGTGTTTATTTCTACAATATAAGCTTTTCTACCTATGTTGCAATGTTCTTAAATGGGGTCATTCTGTATGGGCAACTTTGATCTGTTTGTTGATTCATCAGCTTTTCTACCTTGGAGGCAGGAAAAAGAAGCTAATGACAGAGATATTTGTACACCAACTTTCACCTTACAAATTATAGTTTCCTAATACTCAAAGTGAAAATACCATAAACTTTAATTACTTAATTAAGCCAATAGTGAACAACAATATATCTGGGAGGATGTTAGTTAAAATAGCAGTGGAACTAAATGGTTTTCAGCAAGGTGGTCTAGAGAGAATCAGGCTTTGGAACCATAACAACTAGATTCAAAATCTGATTGTTCCCTTTAATGAGACTTTGCTGCGGCTTACTCTTCCTGCATGTTAATTTTCTCATATAAAATGGTGATACTTTTACATATTTTTAGATTGTTAGAAGCATTTGTAAATCATACAACATCATGCTAGTTTCTTTTCTCCTCACCTTTGCTAATATGAGAGAGAAAGACTGACAGACCTGTGTGGAGTCAACAGTCACTACAGTAATAAATGCTGCCATGCAGCACTGCATCATAACAACCATGAACTGAACTCTTTTCCCTGATGAACTGCTAACTTTATGGAGTACTATTTACTTTTACCCTTTCTGAGTAAGCAATATGTATTCTAAATGAATGAAAAATTAATAAATCTCAACCGATATTCAGTGAAATGTTACCTAGCCAAATATTATTTATGTATTTTTTTTTTTATCTTTTGAGAGAATAATACATTTGCTTGCAAAGCAAAAGATGCTGTGACTTACCAGCAAGATCTGGCTGTCATTTGTGTGTTATTTGTTGTTATGGCAAGGGATGTTCTGAGAGTGACAAGAAAAGATAACATGGGAACATGAATATAGAAATAAAGGCAGTTGTTATGGAAACTGATTCTCCCAGAATGAGAGGATAAATGAGCTCTCTGTTTAGTACCTTCTTCCTATTTCTCAATTTGAAGCTGAAGAAGACACATATCTTTAGGCAATCACAAGGGTCATTAAAAATCTTCTACGGTATTTTTTATAACCTCTCCAATTCTTTTGTATTTTAAGTGAAACCTAAATTGTGGCTGTATTGTTTTATTACCTAAGCCTGTTTCACTGAATTATTTACAGTAGAAATGATTGATCATTCTGATCAGATTCTTAACCTTTATGTTCTAGAAGAAAATGAGCTTCTGTCATTGAACTTTGGTGGTATAAAGCTAAGTTAGTAATTGGCGTAGTATGCCAACAAAAGGTAGAATTCTGCTAGGCAGCTAGTATGAACCACAAAAGTTATAAGGAAAATATATAACTTCTATGTACATAGAAGTGTTAGAAAAAGCTATACTAGATTAATCAGATAAAGCATCTGTGAACTCAGGCTACAAGACTGAAGAAGCATTTTTTTATATATACTTTCTAGTTTCCCACAGGATCTGAGATATCTACAAGGCAATTTTAGGAACTGAGGTTAAAGAGTTGATACTTTACGGTTACTTGGATACTACAGAGCAAGTGTAGACATATCCATGATCACGGCAACTCCAGGAAAGGCAGGGGACTCCACTTAATTTTATGTTGAGACTTTGGGCCCCTGGATCTAAAAAACCTTGCTGAACTCTGAACTGATCCTCTTCCCTCTCCATATCCCATGGAGGCAGCAGCTTCTCTGTGTTAATAGGAACACAGAGAACTGGATCAGATGGGTTAGAAACTGAACTTTTGTTTGTTTATTTGTTATCAAAGGTCCTTACAATCTTTCCATCACTCCAGAGAGACAGTAGACATGAGGCAGGCTTGAATTCTTACTGTGCAAATGGAGCCCAACCAACCCAAAGGGTAAGCAACTTAAGGGAGTTTCCCCTAGTGTTCCTACAGTAGCTAGCAACACACTCAGGGAAGGAGGGGTCTGCTGCTTTAGGAAGCCAATTCTCACTTTTTTTAAGGATGGCGTCAGGTGATGCCAAGAGTTCATGAATGTTTTCCCACCATCCAGAAAGGGCATCATTCAGAGTCCTCATCTCTCCACCGTGGCACACAGGGGCCACTGCTAGTACTCAGTTCCCCTCCCTTACTTTGCATGTGGCAGAGAAAAGAGGGGACTCAAATTTGGTCACATATGCAGGTATTTCTGAAATACCTTGTTTTCTCTCAATATGATGACTACTAGCTTATTTGCTTAAGAAAGCTCCTACTACTCTCAGAATCTAAGAATCAAATCTTTCAGTGAGTCATTCAGCATGCTTTTGTGGAAGCACCTTTATATAATGCTATAAATCAAATGGGCAATCAATAACTATTGGTTGATGATGGATAAAGTTTAAGCCACAGAATGAAGACTGTGCTGCTGAGCTAAGAGGTCAGTTTTTATCAAGCACAATAAATAATATTTTCATTTTATCTACAGATTTCTAATGGTCAGATCATTCTATAGAAAAGCATAATTGAGACCAAATTCCCTCAGAGGCCACTGACCAGCAGTGAACTTTCAAATATATTATACAGTTCAATGTGGCTGTAATAAATAGGTAATAACTATTCTTGTTAGCTCCTTCATGAGGTGTGTGTGTCTGTGGGTGGGCAACTATTCTCTTGCATTTTCTTACAGTCGTTTGCAATCAGTGGGCCTGTCAGGCTCAATGCCTCAGTTTCATAACTGTAATTGGATTATCTGACTTCCTACTCAATTGGTACATGCTTCTTCTTATTTCTCTTTTTTAAAAAATCAATAAATGGTTTGTGGTGCCTTTAACAGAAAGAAATCAGGTTTTACCATATTATGGAGTTGACATTTTCAACATTTATTCCCCCAAAAGACCATTGGGTCTGACAGACCAATGGTCTTGAATTAGTTGAATTGTCTGGTCTCAGGGTTGTATAATAATGTGAACACATTTCATGATGGAAATCAAAGAGCACTATCATGTCTTGAGCTTTGTGCATATGAATAGAAACAACTTTTCCTTCTCTTTCCCTCCACTCGCAACCTCCTAAACTCCGAATAAAGTTATAGAAAACATGAATAACTTTATGTTTAAGCCTGAGGTTGACGCCGAAACTACTAACCACTATGGATGTGAATGTATGCATACATTTACATGTATATGTAAAGCCCATATATTTATATACATATATTCACTTCATACACACATATATATTTATTCACACATGCATAGATGACATGAAGAACTGGATCAGAGGATATTTCTCTTTGTTTAAGAGTAAATCACAGTTGATGCAATTCTACAAATATGTCCTGGTTCTATGGAACTGTGCTAGGAGATAAAGTTACAAAGTTAAGAAAGACAGAGTACTTGCCACAAAAGTCCTGAAGGAGAATAAAAACTTTCCAGAAATAGTCAGTAAATTCACAACTCTTAACTTTTGGTTAATAGCTTGGTTCCTCTTAGGATAAGGTTTGCACCACTAATTCTGTATTGACTTGAACAGAAATACATTTCAAAATAATATAGGCTATTGACTAACGACTCCAGGCTACCTGCTTAAAATCAGATTGATTCCACATTTCGCTGCTATCTGTATTCATTCTGCAGGAGGTAGAGGTTTTTCCACTGCATAGAGAGCATTATCAAATGTTTCCATCTTTCTCTGAAGCATTCACTATTAACTGCCATTAGAGGCAGGATTCTAGACTGAGTGGGCCATTGGTTTGTTCTGGTAGGACAGCTTCTGAGTTTTAATGGATGTATACTGCTTGGAAGGAAAAGGAAAAAAAAACCTCTCAGAGACAAACTTTAATATTCTGAGTAACACTTAACTGATTAATCTGTTGTGTAGAGTTGCCATTTTATTTTTTAATTTTTTGTTAAACAGTGTAAATTGAAGTTCAGGAATATGAAAAGATGAAAGTTTCCCAGGTCATGAATATTTCCTTTTAAAAAATCTGCTTACCTAACTCTACTTGGAAGCCAGATTTCCACATTTTCAAGTGGGTTTATTGTGGGAACAGAGAGGAGTTGAATTAGAACAAGATTCTGCATAGGGTAAAACAGAATAGCTTCAGGACTTTGACGTGAAGAAGGAATGAATAGATATCAATAGACCAGCTGCCTTACAACCTGACATTCCCACTTGTTTGCTATTCCTTATGGCTATATTTGCTTTTAACCTCAATAGCCTTCATTCACCTGCAGAGTTCCTGTAGAACCTCCCCCACCCCCCACACACACACACAAAGCAAGGAAAACACCATTTTCTTCATGCACTAATTGAAAGTTTGGGACCATGATTAAGATAATTTAGCTTAAAATCAGTCATGGAGAAAATGTTTCTTAACAATGCTTTGAATTACCTGGATTAGATTTTTATTTTATTATACTAAGCTCCTTTAGTCGCAAAAACAGTGGCCATCTTATGAGTTATTTCATTCAACTATATATAACATTTCTAGGACAAAAATTGTTGAATCTCAGCAATTTTATAATGTTTGACCAATATAAAATTGTTTTTGCTTTGAATGTCCAATAAAAACATAAATGTATTCCCATGGAAATCAGGCCTCCATGTATGGAGAAGCAGCTAATATGGGAGCAAGGATTATACTATGAAGGGTTTCTATAGTCCAGTAAAGTATTTTACAAGATGTTCTTTGGAGTTCTGTGAAGAAAAAACTTCATGTTCAATAAATTTAGAGGTACATGGTAAAGGAAATCCTCTTCTCAAAGATTAACCATGACCAATGCAACTAGCATAGGTCAAAAGACAATTAAGATTAATCGATAGTAAGTTGGCAGAACCCGTAAGTCTCTCTCCTGAGTACTACAAGGTTTTGAAAAATTCTGCAGCAATTAAATGATTTATTTAAAAATTTTTTTAGGGAATATTGTACTAGGTCATAAAATCAGCATTTTATATTTTATAAGTTTTTATGTTTTATAGGACAGCAATATTTCATGATTCCCTGTAATTCAGTTTAGGAAACCAGACCAGACTGAAATTTTCTTGTAGACCTGGCATTTGCCTGTCCTTGTATCTCTAAGGGTTAACACAGTTCCTGACCCACACAGGGTTAACTTTCCAAACCAAAAATGACAGCTTTAGACATACAGTTTGTAATCTAGCTCTCATTTTGTTCATGCTGTTTTAAAGGAAATTATATCTACTCTCCCCATCAAGCAAACTGGCATTTCATAAGATAAGCGGTGCTCTGAGTCTGAATAAATTCAGATATTTTTCTTAGAATACATTTCACAGCTAGGGCATAACATTCTGAACACTGTGACATTATCCTTCCTTAAAAGGTGTACATCTGTCTTCTCATGTTAAACTTCCTTTTTGTTCTATGTGTTTCTGTAATAATTGCCTGTGATTGCTGGAATGGGTATCATAAGGGAGTCTATTTTTTCCCCTTAACCTATTTTTAAGTACCCAGTATGGAAGCTTGTAGACTGTGGTGCCTCTATGAATATTCCCTGAAAATATCAATAAATCTAAATCCATAGCCAACAGTGATTACTTTATTCTGGCAGTGATGGTGGCATAATTCAGATACAGTCGTAGAGCAAGCAACAAACAAAATACCTTCTTACAGACTCTGGTTCTAGGTTACATTAATAACAGTGGTGTGAAATCACCATCCCGAAAGGATGGTAGATAAGTGTGAATTGGGGGGTGACAATTTATCTGGCCTTGTAGGTGGGGTTGTCAGTCATGTCAAAGGCTAATCCTCTCTCCTGTGCTCAGAATCCTGAGACAACCTTCAGGTCTGTTTGTACCACCTCTTCTCTTCCTCTCCTGTATTTTTAAGCTCTGCCCCCGACGCCCCCCCTTCATCCTCTGAGAATATGAATATACTCAAGAATCTTATATCATGAAAAAGAAACCTGACCCTTACTTTCACATTCTCCTGTCTTTTCTCTCTCCATTCGCTTCAAGGAGAAGCTACTTGAATAAGTGTCCTGTAATTCCTTCTTCACTTTCTCACCTCCCATTTGCAACTCCACCCGTGACAATAGGTCAGCTAATATCTAGGGAGAAGAGTCTCATCTGTTATGAAGTCTTTCCTTACCCCTCTCTCCACTTCTTCCTCCTCTCACTTTAGATTGGGAAGTGTACGTGGAACCCTCCTTTATCATGGCACTTACCACCCAACACTGTAGTGTTTTCCATGTCTGTTTCTCTTGATAAGAGGTAGACCCTGTGTCTTAGTCATCTGTATCCCAGCACACAGCGTAGTGCCTAAGGACAATTATAGGGACTTAATGCCTAAAAGCATCCAACCTTTTTGGATCAAATTTCTAAAGTCAGCATGGAGGAAGAAAAATAAGAAAGCTCCCTGTTTGCAAATGTGCTGTGTATTTTATGCTGTAAGCCTCTGATAAATGCAGTGGTGTTATCCAATTAACTTTCTAGTACTCAGGAGAGAGCCTTATGGGTTCTGCCAACTTACCATCTACTAATCTTAATTGTCTTTTGACCTATGCTACTTGCGTTGAGGGTAGAAGGATCACTAGTAATGTAGCTGTTTAAAGTATTAACATTATATAACATATAGATTGTAAAAAGGAGTTTGACCCCTTTCGGAAAAAGATAATGGAAGTTAATAACGTATAGACAGTATGACTTTGTTAGCTAAATGAGTACCTCAAAAAGGTTTAATACAGAATTTTCTTCTAACTCTCTAAGTAAAACTGAATGATATGTTTAATGTTTCTTATTAGAGAATCCTTATTTGTAATACATGAATAACATTTTTTACCCTTCTATAGCCTTAACAATATTAGTAAGTTAATGTATTCAAGCTTGGTAATTATCAAATAAGAATTTAACATGTGTGTATACTGAGGTTCTCCAGTGATTACCACTTGCTACCAAATAACCCAATCACACATCAATTCTCAGTCCTCAGTTCTTATCCCTGCTCCTAGGCTCTGGCTACTTTGAGATGCTATTTCCAAAGTGTTCACTTTCTGGCTCTTCAAGTCATCTGAAGTGGCACAGCTCATGCAGGAAAGCTACTCTTCCAGAAGTCTCATCATCCCATCCCATTATCACCCCCCTCTCAACAACTCAAAAAGCATTCATTCTCCAATGGTGATCTCATGAGGGCAGGGCAGAGTGGGTGGCCTTAACTCCCAAATCAATACATGCATTGGTGAAAGACCTCACTTTCTCAAAGAAAGATGGAACAACTTTTCCTCATCAAGGAATCTATAGACAGCAGTGATCCTGGTATCCTCAACTGGGACCAAGCATGCATTCACCCAGAGAAACCACGGGATAAAAGTTGGTCTGTCCTCCAGGTTTCTGCTATTGTTCTGCTACACTATCCATTCAGTTGTCCTCTTTGAGCTAGCAAAGAAACCTAATCCAAATGAATTTAAGACTTATCATATCAAACAGATTTTCATAAGCAATTTTCAGCCCAATGTCCTAGCCTATAGATCGAGATTCTGTTTGTCATAAACTATGAAGAGGAGCCCTCCAAGTATTTATATTAGGAGGGGAACTTGCCTAACCCCTCCGCTATAGTATCCCAAGGAGCTGAATGAAGAACTGGGCTAAAGATAATTTCTTTGAATTTTACAGGGAAATGCTCAATAGATATGGTTGAACTTCCTGACATAAGAGGGCTTTTCCAAACTGAAATGATGAATCACAATCTTGAAATTGTAAATCCTCTGCTCCTAGATTTCTCCTAAATCATCAGAGAGTCAGTTCCCCAAAGTCAAAGGTTGTGACTGCTTTCAGAGAAGGAAAGTGTCAAAGCACCACTCAAGTAATTTAGGTAAACCACGTACCTTATCTCAAACAGAGGCTTTTTCATACAATTGTGCTTTTTTGACTTAAATTCTCTGGATAATTTCTCCAGTTCTCCTCTCTGTTGTGTGTACATCAAAGCATAATGATTTGGCCTGGGACAATTGAGAAATTAATAACCGAAGCAAGGGTTTAAGAAATCCATAGTAATGACACAAATGAGACCTATCAAATTAGAAAACCAAAATGAAAAGACACTAAACACTTCAAAATTTAATTAGAAATAGTTCCAAGTTCAGACCACACTGAGGCCATTTCACACCAGCTCTCTCTATTGGAACCTGGAAAGGAGAGTCGTTATGGTGGAATGTGACCTTGGGGAGGAGGTAGATCTGTTTGCTGCCTCCTTTACCCTGTCTGCCTTTTAAGGCCTACCCCTTAACATTTTATAAAAGGCTGATCCAAGCAGACATCTCTTCAATTTAACCTTCACAAGAGACAGAATTCAGTCTTTTATTTTTCCCAATAATAATGATACTTCAATTGACTTGAGACTGCTCACCATAAACCACTCGAAAATATTTTTCCAATTAATACACAAACTATGAATCATAAATTGGCTGCTGATCCCTGTGAACCATTCCCATTGACTTTTAAGTCCAATACTGTCTATCAGACAAGGATCACGTTTCTCCTTCGCAACATACTTAGGGGAATAAAAGGCTTTCAGGTTATATATGTTTAGAATGAATCATCTTTCTTTTCTATAGCCTTTCCCATACAAATTGTGTATCCTCCAAACACCTTATAAACTTCTATAGTATAGGAGAGTGTAAAGAATAAATTACAAGGAACAAGGGAAAAGACAAGCTTCCAATCCTATGTGCAGTTTATGTGCTACCTATCTCTGAAGGCTCAATATGCTTTGCATTATTATTTCTCATCTTAGAATTTAGCCCACTTTATTATGCATTTAGTTCTCAAGTTATCTCTGCATGATGACAGACATTGCCATCAATCACATTTTTATCAGCAATGATGCTGAGACAAACTGAGGTTTCTACAAGATCACACGATAAGTACAGTGGCTAAAGGCTAGTACTCAAGTCCCATAGGAGCCATTAAACACAATCCTGAAGATAAGCACTGGGTGACTTTGGGCAAGGCAGGTGACAGGGTTGGGTTGTTATTGTACACAACATATCCACATTTTCCCCAAACCAGCTTTCTGATTCTTATAGTTTCTGACCAGAGATATATGTTTGCAAGATAGTTATGAAAAAATTTTTGATCCAATTCTACCACAAACTGCCTGTGTGAGAGTATTTTCATTAAAGTCAGTTTGCATCCTGAACCAAGGGGGCTGTCTTGTAGCCATCTGTAATTCAGTCTCCTTTCTTGATTATCTTTAGAAGCTTCTTTTCTACTTTTGCCTTGTCAGGTCCAAGCCTTTTCCCTCTCACTACTGGTTGTAAGTTCTCATTCTTACATTCATAACATCCTTCAAAAGTTTAGTTTGGTAATAGCCCCTCATTCCAATATCCCTAAGAAAAAATATGCAATTTAAAAAATACTACTAATGGCTTTTCTCTTTCTCTTCTTTTGGAGAAACTGATTTGTACAACCTAGGAGGTTGCATTTCTCTGAAGTGTGCCAGCTTTCGATACAGTGAGAGTTGGAAGTCCAAACAACCTATATCTGGATTCCCTTGCTCATTTCCTACCATCATAGAAGCTGATGATGTTGGATGGGAGGGAGCTGCTTAAGTAGAGGTGGGGTGGAATGAGGACCAACCACCTAAAAAAGGCCACAGCACTAGGCCTGTCCATGAATCTGGGGATACACTCTCTGTTTAGGAAACAAAGCTATCTCACAGGACAGGGACAGCATCAAGAGTTGTCTTTTCATGAACAGTGCCAGACCCTTTTCTGACATTTAATACCAAGAGGGGTATTATCTGTCCTACTTACAGATGAAGAATCTTAGCTTCTTTTAGCAAAATTCACACATTTACCTAGAAAAGCCAGTCCAGCATTCTCACACTCCACAGTTCCTTCCAGGATTATGTATACAAGCAAACCCTTATCATTTATACAAACATACACATGCCTACACACACACCCCTAGTTTCCATAGGGAAAGCAAAATTTTGATGGGATGAGTGTAGCTAATAAACGAGTAGATAAAATACTACACAGACTCTTTTTATATTACTAAGGAGAAACAGATTACTGTATATTTTCTTAGTGAGATGTTTTAGTTACAAAAAAAAAAAAAGGGCCTCTCATGAAAAAACAGTGGTTGTAACAGTATATTGTAACTCAATAGTGGTTGAACTGCTAATGATCTACAGATAGACGTGCACTTCTTTCCAGCTCAGCTTCAAGACACTAACTTTGTTTAAGTCACACCTTAGTAAAAAAAGAGAATGATTGCAGTAATTCCTGAGAGCCCAGCTACTGCTATGCTGGCTTGAAAAGCCAGTGGAAGACACAATTCCATAAAATTGCTTGTAACCCAGGGCTGGATTCCTCTCTCTCTCTCTCTCTCTCTCTCTCTCTCTCTCTCTCTCTCTCTCTCTCTCATCAACCTCTTGGTCTGGTTAGTAAACTGGAAGTGCAGTCCCTGGACCAGCAAGAATGCTAAGCACTGAGTGTCCCTCTGGGGCTGACCACAAATGAGGCTGTGTGCTTATAAGATCTGTGCACTGAGCACAAACCCCACACGTCGGGATGGCTTACCTCACAAAGACCATGAGACAGAGACCGATGCAATCAAGCAAGAGGAGTTTATTCCAGCATGCTGGGGTCACTCAGTCTTCAAGACAAAAGCAACATCGAGCTCTTAACACAAGCACTTTTTATACAGTTTTTTAGGCAGACTTTTGCAACAGGATGAGTTGTATATTGCTTAGGGTTATCTGAGATGACCTGTAGATTTATGGGTGGTCTTTAGTGGGCTGGCACACTGATAAGGAACAGTACATTTTTCAATCGTTTATCTTTCCTGTGGTCAGGCCAGGTGGCCTTTAGATAAGGAGCCGGTCCCTCCCTTCCTGGAATTTAGTGTGCCTGGGCTCACCTGCTTGGTGCCTTAGAAGCTGCCTTACTTGAAATGGCATTAGTTATTTTTTCTCATTTTTAGCAAGCATTAGTACAGAAGCAAATTGCGCATGTTAAAGTTATATTTGACTCTACATGCTCCTAAGAGTCAGGAAAGCTGGGAGAGAGGGGTGTCTGCTGATGGAGCTAGAGACCTCTCAGGATATTGAGATAGGGTTTCCAGATTTGATACAAAACAAAACAACTTCCTCCCTTTCCAGCCTTTCTTTCACCAAATCTACGGGCATCTGATTAATAAAGCTGTGGCTTTTTGACATTATAGTCAATTACAGAAAGACAAGCTTGAGTGACAGGTAAACAATAGCAAAGGAATGAGTTTCCATAAATACTTATTTATTTAAGAAGAGTATGTTGCATATAGAATAAATAACCATGTAGTCATCGTTTCTTTTGTGAAGTTTGTAACCTGTCATCATAGGTTAAACAACTGTCAAGAGAGCTCATACTTGTGATATTTTAAATAGAAGCTGAAATTGGTGTTTCCCTAAGGTAAATGGATGTTTCTAAACATTGCCACATCTTTCTTTTCTACAAAAAGATATGGATAAATGTACAAAAGAGAAGTCAAAATACATATTCGGTATATGGAAAGGAATCGTGAGGTGGAATGGAGTGGGGTGTGAGTAGAAGAGTGTCGGTTTACCTTACACTGTTATGCTATTTGCAGCTATTTTTTACATATTTTCAGCTCTCTGCTGGTTAATCTGTGTTCTTTCTATCGTTTCTTACTATTGCCTGATTGTTCCCCAACAATAACCTGTTTTATTTAACTGATCTTTTAAAACTCCACATAACCATATTTAAGGGCGCAGCTTTCAAAATCTTTCCTCTGTTCTGCTCACTTTCTGTTCTCTAAATAGGTTTCTCTTCCAGGCTCATTTATACACCTCCACTTGCCTTTTATTTTTTAGTTGTTTTCCCACCTTTTTGTCCTCTCTGTCCATTTCTCTCTATTTTTGTAACGGTCTTGTTGACTTCTTTTTCTTTCCTTTTGCAGCTGCAGCTTTTTCCAGTTTTCTCTATGCTGCTTGCTGTCATCACAAAAAGCTCTTCTTTTCTTCCTGTCTGTCTATATATATATATATATATATATATATATATATATATATATATATATATATATTTGCTTTCCACATTTATCGTTCCCATTCCAGTATCTCCATTAACGTGTAAGTTTTTAGAATACGAATTTTTTTTAAAAGTGAAACTTGAAAGTTTCAAAGTCAAAGGAAAACAGAAAACCCAAGCTTGGCTCAGCAGAGATTGTGACTCATTTCTGCAGCAGAATTATATGGAAGTTGTGCAAAAAGTGAGAGGACGTAAGGGACGCTGTGCTGGCTTGTGTATCATTTAAATTAGAGAACTTGGACAGTGAGCAAGTTGTTCACCTGAGCTGTCATCTTAGATGCACCACTGATAAAGACATTAGACAGCTTCCACTCTTTATGAAAACGAGTGTAGCAGCAAGTCCAGCAGATAAGCAGGACTCAAAGGAAGGGGCCACGGTTCTGACTTTGTCATTCAAAGCTTACTCATATAGCCCTGAAAATTACAGGATCCCCAAATGCCCATTTGGCTTTTAACCAACACCATCTAAACAGCCCTAAAAAGTGGGCAATTTTAGTTGTGCTCTACACACGCACATATAAACACACATAATTATGTCCCAAGAATGACACATTTACTGATAAGGCTAAAAGCCAATTACATATCCAAAAGAATATGTATCTAGAGAGTAGTTTATCTTATACTCGACATGTCTGAACCCTTTTCATTTTGAGACTTCTTTTTTCCAATTTCCTTAAGCTGTCTGATACCACGTAGATATAGACACTATCTTTGTGAGAAACCCATAGTTCATTCTAGTCTGCACATCATCAAGGGGCTCATATCTCTCAATCTCTTTCTCTCTCTCTCTTTTTTGTTTTTCTTTTTGTTTTTGTCTCTCTCACACACATCATATACCAGTGATGCTTAGAGGAGAACATTTCTACATTCTACCCATATCCCTTTTACTATATTGGTTTTTATCTTCAATGTGTGTGTGTGTGTGTATGCACACGCACAGTCACACATTTCACCAAGCACAGAAGTGCTAGCAAAATACTGTTACCCTTAGAAGGAAAAAAAGGAGATCAATTTGACTTTCCTGATTCCAATACACAGTGCTATCAGTGAGCCATGATAGCACGAAGATAATGCTGACCATGTAAACAGCCAGTGGGGTGGCAGTGTTCCACATCGGGGCCCACGCTAGCTGTCGCATCTATTCCAAGGGCAGGATCTGGTAACCACTAACGAGAAGTAGCAGGCACTTATGATGTCCCATGGCATAAGATGAAGAGGGTGGCCTTGTTAGACATAGTTTCCTGCTTTTCACTGTCATTAAGGGAACATATGGATTTTTAAATCTATAGATTATTACTCGAACAAAACACTGAATAAGACACAAAACTTCAGATTCCCTCTAACCTCTGTCCCAGCCTCAAAATCCAACCAGCTGCCCTCCCTCTCATTCTGCTTCTATTTCCCACAAAGCACCGAGCCAGCACTGGAAAAGAATTTATCATATTTTCTCACAACTGGATGGCCATTCTGTTACTCTGATTTTGAAAAATTCAAAAGCATTACCTTTGAGGAACAATTAACGTCAATTTCCAGTCCATTATTCCCTCTCAGGACAACAGGCAGTATTTCACAGGCTTTTAAACAGGATATGGATATCCTATCAAGCATTGGTGGTCTGAGCTACCACTCTGGCACCAGGAATACTGCCAAAAATGTGACCAAGTTTAAAAGGTATGACACTAAATCATTTTCCTCTTCAGAACAGCCTAGGCCAGTGAGGCATGCTCCCTTACACACCCATCCCTCCTATCTGGGTAATTCTCAGTTCTCTCCCAATATGAGAATTATGTTTTTTCCACAATGTTTGGGAACCAGAAAATGAAAACAATTTAGCTCTGTTGAATGTCACCCTCTGTTGTTGATTTCCACACATCTGTGCATTTTTTCCCTTATCCAAGCCTTCATTTAAATGTGCTAGTTTCTGACAAATATGCAGAAAAATCCATAATAAAGTTCTCTTGCTCACTGCATTCATTTTTTCATAGACCTAAAATTTGCTGTAGATAGAATTACCTCTCCTTCAGAAAGTCCACACTCAGCTAGATAATATGTTTGTGTTTTGTTCATAAAATCCAAAACACCAAATGCTTCAGTTTGGAAATTCCCCACCTTTCCAAGAACGTCGTTTCCATGTCACCATGGCTAACCAAAACCTTGCACACAGATCCCTCTGGGGAGAAAAAAAAGGCCCTCATGCCACAATGCAGCCAATGCAGCTTGGGGCTCAGACCTCCTAGGGAGCCTGAGAATAGTGGTGTTTTTCTCCATTTGCTGCTTGCTAACGAGGCCAAGGCGTGTCCCCTCTAAGTCCTGACAACCTGAGAGAGATGTGTGATTCATCTCCACTCCCTTCCAAGATGACAAGCAAGTTGTAAATTGTATTCTGTCCCTCTCTCCTTTGTTTATCTGCCCTGACAGCCCACCGCAGCTCTTGTGTAGCTGGGAGCCCCGAGGGCATACGTGACCTTTCTCAAGCTGTTCCCCGCTGTCATAAATGCATTCGTCCCTCTTGTATTTTTCTATCTGTTGCTTCTCTGAGAGTTCCCTCTTCTTCTTTGATTCATTTCCAGTCTTTCTCGCTGTACATCTCTCTCTCTCTCTCTTTCTCAAATTGCCTGCATTGTTAGGTAATTTTGTTACCTAACAAACTGCTTCTTTTTTCTATCCCTGCCTTTCTTTTCTTTATAAACCTTTCCTCACTTTTATTTTATAGTTTATTTGTATTTTTCCTTATCTTTTTGGCAGAAGGAGCTCAGTACTTGACCCAGTATACAAATGTTTTCAGAAAATATTGAGTGATAAAAAAGCAAAAATTAAAAAAAAAAGAAAAGAAACTATTACTTTCCTCATTTTCCTTCTCAGTCACCGCTCATTTTCCATGTCCCCATGCCTATTTCCCTCTCCTCTTCTTCTGTACTGTGCTTCCTCCTCTTAAGCACTATTTCCCTATACTTATCTGCTATTTCAGATCTTTAAATATCCTACAGTAGTCAGGACGTGACTGAGGACTGACCTGTGATGCTTACCACCAGAAATATTCTGCAAGTTCAGGCTTTTGAAAGAAATAACAGAACTATACATTATACTTTATATGTCTATTTGGGAAACTTAAGACATATGGGGGCTTGACAGAAACATCATCAACATTGGAGTAGTGCTCAATCATTCCTACAGAGAACATTCTTACAACCTACCACCATTTTCTAGAAAATGGATACTGACGCTGATGGAAAATGAACAGGAACAGGAAAGCTTTAGGAAATGTTTCCAAGTCTTGTGAGGAGGACTGGATTAATAAAAGTTGTCAGGTTGTTGGGGGTAAGATTGGCTATTTTTGTGATGTAATATGCCATTGCACCACCAACTTTACAAAGCTCAGTCTGTAAATATAAAGGTATATTTAAAAGAAGAATTTTTTTTCTGAGATTCAGGGCTTAAAGGCTCAACTTTACTTTTATTTATTTATTTATTTATTCCTAATGCTGGCAACTTTTTCAGATCTCATTCTTTAATGATTTTCAGCCCAGAAAGATTCACTGAAATCCAAAGATAAAATTTCTGAGCTATGAAAAACAGGAGCAAAGATTTGCTTCGACTGACTCTTTGGCAGTCAATGCAGGGAGCTACTTTGTGCCTTTCCTCTTTTCCTCATCTCCCACCAAATTCCCACACTTCTACATCTGGAGAAAAACTGGAAGTAATGAACAGGTCTGTGACTACGTCAATGATTTTATTGAGGTAGTCACAGACCTGTTCTCATAAATTTTTAAAATAACACTTAGTTATCTTTTCCCCATTAGCTTTTTTTATTTTATTTTTTCCTTTGGGGGTAACTTTGTATATTTAGTGTTTGGATTTTATGAAACTTTAAAGAACTTTTTCATCACATCAGATGGGCAGAAATATCTTGTCTAAACAGAGTTTCAGGTCTTCCCCCTTCACTACTATTTATTTTAAAATGGATTTATGGCCTAAAATTCTCAAAGACCTAGTTTTTCTTGAAGTCATTATTGATTAAAGTAATTATACTGGTAGTTAAATATTTAGCAAATTCTTATGAAGCCATTCATAAGTGGTGGAAAGCTGAAGAGATTTCTCCTTGAGTTCAAGGATAACAAAGCAAAAGACAAGTTCATCTGAGTCAGAATCCTGACCGACCAGTGGCTCTTGCTGACCCTCTGCATGCTGACAGCAGAGTCTTGCTCTTTTTTCCCACTTCTTTTTGTCTCCCTATTTTTTCCTTTGTATTAAAAATGATGCTCATTTTGCTGCTAAGTGATGAAGAGGAAAGAAATGCCTGTTTCACAGATCAAAAGCAAGTCATTGCTTTCGAGCAACATGGGCTGAGTGTCTTGTCTCATAACTCTCCCTGGCCTTATCCATCACTGCCAGCATTTTGTCTTTTGCAGCTTTGAGGGTGACGGAGACAGGACATATATCATTACCTGAATACAAAGAACACAGGGCTGTATAAGAGGCCTTGCTTCCAGAAAGTCGATGCATCAGCACCCAGACTAACCACCTAGAAATGCAAAGGATTGAGTGTGCACAAAAGTATTTATTTATTTGCAAGTACTTGTTGAGTTTCCATTACCTCTGGATTCTTGGAATAGTCTTCTAATTGGCCTCTCTGCTTTTGCTCTGCTCTTCTTCAATCTATTCTCAACTCAGCAGTCAGAGTGATCTGGTTAAAACATAAATCATTTACTCCTTTTCTCCCTCAAGTCTCCTCAGTCCACTCAGAGTAAAAGCTCAGGTCCTCACAATGCCCCACACGTGGTCCTCAGGCATCTCTCTGACTCATCTTGGCTTAGTTTCTCCTTGCTTGCTCCACTCCACCTCAAACATTTCCTTCCCATTCATTAAAGACACCAGGTGAGCTCCAACCTTGGGACCTTCGCACTGCTCTTCTCACTACCTCTTGCTCTCCTTCTGTGCCTGTCCACAGTGAGACCTCTTCTGGCGGCCCTATCTAAAACTGCAACCCCTCCCAATCCCCTTATCTTGCTCTATTGTTCTCCTTAGCACATATCAATATCTACCATATTATATATTTTCCTGATTTAATTTATTTTTCTAGTTTTCTTTTTCTTTTTTTTTTTTTTTTTTTATGTTTCCAGCTCCATGAAGGCTGGGATTGTTTCAGTACCTTATATTGCCTAGAAAAGTGGTTGGCATAAAGTAAACCCTAAATTAATATAAGCTGAATGAATGAATTGGGGAAGGGAATTCAACAGTCAATAAGATAGACATGGTCACTGCCTGCAAAGATATCACAGTCTACTGGAGAGACCATACCCATTTAAAGAGACAAGCAGTAATTTCAAACTTCGGCAAGCACTATAAACAACAAACAAGATATTAAGACAGAAGATAATAAGAGAGCAGGTATAGTCTAGATTCAATGGCCATAAAAGGCCTTCCTGTCGGTGAGACCTGAAAGATAAAGCTAAACATGAGTTGGTATTGGGGTGCAGGGAGTGGGCAATGGGAGAGGACCCTTCTGCATAGAAGAAACAGCAAGCACAAAGACTCTGGTGTCAGAAGGTAGGAAAATCCTTGGTGTGTTGGAAGAACTGAAAAGACTTATGAGGCTGGATCTAGTTTTTCTGTGGAACAGTAACATCATGGCTCATAATTATGGGGCTATACTAGGATGGCAGACTCTGCTCTAAATGCCATTCCTAGATCTGCTCATTAAATCTCCTAAAAACCCTATGCAGTGTATAATATCACTTTATCCATTTCAGAAGACAGCACAGTAAGTGATATGACTGGGGCTTCAGAAATCAGGCTCTGACCCCTACACTGCGGCTGCCTTCCTACATAGCAGCATATTATGCTTAAATGGATGTGTTGAGGACCCAAAGAAGTGTGTTTAAGCACTATGTATCTACACATGGAATGTGTAAAGATCAGGCAATATAATAATCTAATAATAAGCCATGTAGTCCTTTTACCTGTGAAAAAATAAAGCTAGGTGAGCAATATATCACCTTCAGCTTATAGACAAGAAGATTGGTGGTATAACTTCTGCAGGGTTACAAAGACAAATAAGTGCAGTGCAAGAATGAAAGCCCATCTTGCCTTAGACTCCACAGGTTATCTGCCCTGGATCAATCAGTCCTGCCCCTACACACTTGCGGTCCGGGGCCTGCACACTCCGGAGGCAGGGGCCACGTGCACACAAGCACACATAGACCTTATTCTCAGACACCTCCTTGAAATAACTGGGGATACAAGCCAAAAGGAGTGCTTTGTGTCTCTGAGAATTCTCAAAAAAGCTTTGAAAGACTTGAAGAGGGATGATTTTAACAAAAGAACAAAAAAAAAAAAAAAAAGAAAGTTGAAAGTGAACAGAAGTTCTGAAGTGTGTGGGGGTGGAAAAAGCTTTCGCAGACAGGAACAGTGAAGAGATAGCTAACTCAAAGTCACCAGAATAGCCAAGGGAGCTGAAGATTCTGTGACTCGGTGGTTCTGCTCCGCAGGGAGACTGCTGCATCCGCGCAGCGGGAAGAATGCACCAGGCTCTGCTCCTTGGGCAGGTCCAGTTTGCAGACTTCCCTGGCTTTCCTGCTGTGCATGAAAGACTAGACCTACACAGCTGGAGACTTACACAGTACATATTCTGCTGCTCTTAGAAAACTGACGGAGTGATTTCCTGGGCTTCCCAGCTGACCAGAGAGAATTCTTTGTGAGAAATACAATAACTATAAATTCCATTGTGCTGTGTGCTTTGCCAAGGTACATGAGGGCAGCAGTCCCTGCCGACTTTGTGCAATCCCGGGCAATCTGAGTCCCACAAGTTGGCTTTACACCACACCTGCCAGCTCTAGCATGAGCCCCCATGTTGGTGATAGAATTTGGCTTTTGGTGCAGGCATCCATTTTTAGCATAGTGTTCATTTGTTAACTGTGGCAGTAACAAACCAAAAAAGGCGCAGGCAGAAAAAGGCCAGGTCTGCACAATTAAAAAGGGTGAGTGGCTTGGCAGCACAGTGGTGTGCTGTGGGCACAAAGAGCAGCTAGAAGAAGTGACCCATGGTGTTGAAGTTTATTTGTGCAAACTGCAGAGAATTATCTCCTGACCTATGTAACCTCTATAACAGGTGGCCGTTTCTGCCTGAGTCCCACAGCACAAGGTTTGAGAGAATATCAAATCTCACTCATGTGAAAAAAAATACATCTTTATTCCCAGTAAGGAAAAAAAAAAAAAAAAAAAAGGTGATATGACTGGCTATTCAATCGTAATCATTTTTTTGAGTATCTCTGTGAGGGAAGGCTACTTCCTCACCTATTCCTCCGTTTCCACATCTGTAAAATATGCAAACTACTAATAGTTCTATTTCTCTTCTTGGAGTTTTTAGGGAATGCATACAGCAGCAAAAACAAATGAACGGACAAAAAACCACATTGTCAATGCCAAGTGCAAACTTGCAAATTCAGTTTAAAATGTCTACAGAGATTAAAATTACAGTCAAGCACAATGTCACCAGATTTAAATAAATTCGTGGCTGTGGATTATATGGTGATAATTCACTTTGGTAGACAGTCAGAGGTAAGTATTGAAGGAACGTTGACAGCAATATTGCACAAGATAGATAGAAAAACTCTTAAGCCATCATGTAACCCACTTGCCTTCCTTACACTTAGCATTGGTGTCTTTACACAAAGAGGCCACTGTGATCCGTTTGGTTCCAGTGGACAAGGTCTTCTGTGCTGTCTTCTTCACCAGAGAATGGGGAGGGGGTTGATGTGTCTGACATTTCTACTGAAGACTTCAGGGTTAGCAGAGCTAGGAGGCACAAATAAGGCAGAGAGAAACAAGAGAGGAACCAACCAGATATATGCCATTAGGGAAAGATCAGAAAAGAGAAAATCATCAAGCACTTTGCTGAAACTATAGGCACAAATGTGTGAAGGAGCCTGAAATGGCATCTTAGTTGAATGTCCCCTAAAGCTCCTAGTGACTCAGGGATACACAATCCATGTGAAGGGCTCTGGGTGTGGCATGGGCCCCTCTGCTTCCACAGCAGACTTAGCCTAAACCCTACTCTGTTCACTGCTGGACCAGAAGCAGGGGCCCTTCACTGTGGCAGGTATACCATTCCACCCCAGGAGAGATGGAGGCTGACTTCTCCTGCAAGTCCTCCTCTCCAGACTCACTTTGGGGTCTGAGCAGATTTTGTCTCTGTGGCCTTGCCCTAAAACTGCTGGCTCTTCTCATCTTTTTTTCTCTTGGATCAGACCTAGCACTGGGAGAACCCTACAGGGAAATGGCTGTCAGACCGTAGGTATGCTCTAGCTATGTGGTCTGACAGGCTGCCTGTGGGCCTCTGCTATTTACCCACAAGATGCTTCTGATAACAAAAAACAGTGTCAGAAATATACAAAACACTTTCAATGTAGATAAAGATTTGGAAAATTACCATTGAGAAACCCATCAAAATAAACACTGTGGATGGTCATAGATTTTTAAAAAAGAATATGTAGATGGGTAACAGGTAAAATGCACATAGTCATGCACATACGCCCATATGCCATGACAGCTGCCCCCACTGGTGAAAGCAATGCATGTACAGGGATCTCAATGTCATTAGCAGTATTTATGAATCCATCACATGTGCAGATTTTTACTTTGCAGATCAAGTAAAAGAGTAAGAGAGACATGCTGAGACTCCACGCTGCTGGAAGAAAAAACCCTCATTTGTATGCCTAAGCCCTTTGCCATGAATTTCTGATGTTCCCAAACAGAAAGAAAGCTCCTGGTTTCTGTTCTGGCAGATTAAAAGCCCTTTAGTTTAACAGCAAAGCATCTGTCTACCCTGTCATACATATGGCATCTAATTAGGATGCAGGGTGCTAGGGCAGGGGGAGTGGAGAAAGTGAAGATGTTGGGGTGGGAAGCTAAGGGAAGTATAAAAATGAGATTTTTGGGAGTAAATTAAGGAGGGAATAAATTTTATAAAAGAAAGCAGGGGCATAGAAAATAAGAATTAGGGAGGAAATGAAAAGATGATGTCAGGAAGAGGAGCAAGGAAGAATGAAAGGGAAAGATGTATAAAGTGAAATGGAATTGGATGGAGATGGGAAAGGAGGACAGCTCAGGGCAGGCAGCGGGCAGCTGGGGAGCAGGGAGGGGTCTGATTCACTGTGAAGTCTGGAGGAGCCTGGTTTCAGGTTGTGAGAGTCTTTACGATGGACTGAGCGCTGCTCTTGGGGTTTATGGTCTTGGAAGAACCATTTGACTGAATCAGGATTCTGCAATTGATCATTGCATATCAGCGATCTTTGCTTCTAGGATTCATCACCATCAGAACCTCTCACAAAAGAGTCTGTTCTGTCGTGAGAACTTTGGTGACGTTAATTATTTTGTAAAGAGTATACAAAAAGTTGGTCAGCCCCTGTTGACATCCCACAAGGAGAGAAATGTTCTAGATACCAATAACTGTCTGTGATGCCCCGTGATGGAAAAATAACAAAATGAAGCAGGAATGAGGAAGCCTGCTAGACTGTTGTTCTAGTTCATAGAATAACTAGGTCATAGGTTTGTTAAGAATTAGACAGAGGTTGGCATGTCCAGTTGATGCTGGCTTGCCCGGTCATCTCTGGCTCTTAAACAGCTCTTTACTGACTCTGCAACACTCAGTTTACTATCCAGATGAAGGTCTTTGGGCTTATGTGACATGAAGCAATTCTAAATATGCTTTAGAAGCCTTTGGGCAGTGTAGTCCTGACCTTAGTCTAGCTCGAGCGGTGGGAGACAAGACTGTTTCAGCTGAGACTCTCCATACAAAAATATCCAGCCTGGGTAGGACAAGCTGGCTACAGCCCAATGGAACAGATTATCTAGCAATTTCAATTATCTTCACTAACTTTCCCCTTCATTGGTGAGGGTCATTGAGAGTTGAACATATTTACGAGAACAGAGTTATAGAGCTGAAACAAGTTTACAGGTGTGGTATGGAAATGAAAAGTTAGAAGAAAGCACTGGTCTAGACAATGCTTTTTGAAAACATATTTCATATAACTCTAGAAAGATTGCCAGTTCCTGAGGGTAGAGTGCGTATTTCAAAAGAGCTATTAGAAGTGTTATTAAGTTTTAGGAGATTTTTGTGGAGTTATAGAACATTTTATATTTTAAGTAAGGATAAGGATATTGTCTTTGAATCCAATTCCTTTGTCTCCTTCTATTTCTAGACCCACTCTGGTCTTCATCCTGCTGTGGTACTGTTGCTCCCAGGAACAATTTAGCATCCCAGTGGAAAGTGGCCGACCTAAATGTGGCTCTCCAAAGACGAAAAAATTATTCTGGGTATTTTACAATGACCTAGATATGGTACAATATAAAAGAGAAAGAATGTATTACTGTGGGTCCCATAATGTCTATTTCAAACTTCCTAACTTAATATCTACTCATATTAGTATTATTTTTAGTTCCTGCCACTCTCTTCACATGGAGTAATAACTGACCACAGGTGGCATACATATTTGGCTTTAACACATTAACTCTCAAAATAAGAAATTACAAAGTTTTGTTGCTGCTGCTGTTTGATTTTTAAAAAGTATACAGATAGCATCTGCTTTTAAAAATATTTAAATCATTGGGTTTATAACTTCTTTAAATACCAGTTAGTATGGTGATAAAAATAAATCTAAACAAACGTGAACATATCAAAATTACAACCCCTGATTTGCAGCAGAACAATTAGATGTTGCTACTGCTAGTAATGAAACAAACCACACATATTTCCCTTCAAAGCCTTTGCACATGGGGGCTTCTACCCTGCATATGGTTGGCTCTTTCCCAATGTCCGGATTTCACCTTGATGGTCACCCCCTCAGGGAGGCCTTCCCTGACTTCCCTGCCTATAGGACAGTATTCTCTACTTCAGCACTGTCTCTGAACTTACCACTGTCTCTAATTGTTTTATGCAATTGTCGGTTTAAAATGGATTTGTCTTCATGACTAGACTGTAAATTCCCTAAATCAGGGATTATGTTTCTCATGTTCACTCTTTCATCCCTGGTCCAAGCAGTGATGAAAGCACTGGCTGGCACATAGTAGATGCACAACTAACATTTACTTAACTTAATACATGAACGACTGATGCCTGGGTTATCAATATGATGGACAGCTCTTCTTTCACCACTATCTTACTCTGAATCTCACCAGTAATTAGCTTTTACTGGGCTCTTATTAGAGGAAAGAGAAAACTCTTAACTTCCATAAACACTTGTAATCTTTTTTCCCTCCAGTACTACTGCTAATAATAACTAAGGCTGCTGAATGGTTGCTGTTTTACAGGCACTTTGCTTCACATGCATTCCTTTATGTAATACTCACAATGAACCCACAAGGAAGTACCTTTATTATCCACCTTTACATGGAGGGACACAGAGTTGGTGAGGTTAACTAATTTTCCCATATAAACTATTAATCAGTGCTAGACTGGAATTTAAACTCAAGCCTATCTAATGGCAAAGATCATTCTCTTACCCACCTCTGTCAATGGTAAATGAAAACTTCAGTGTCATAACCATGTAATTATATACATCATACATATTTACCCAGCCTCCAGACCTAAAGTCATATTAGAAAAAAAAGGCATCTTCCTTCTCATGTTCCTATTTTCTCCCTCTCTTTCTCTCTGTCTCACACACATATTTATTAATTTATTCACGTATATATTTCATTCATAAAGAACCTAGTACAGCAACCTGCTCACCAATAAATGGCTCTCTGAGGGAGACTTCCAAAGCAGCACATGACATGGTGCACATTAACCATTAGGTGAGAGGAAAAGCCAAATCTGCGGACTTATCTTTTCTTGCTGCCAATGGTGACTCTCAACACTGACTATCACAGAGCATGCGTAAAAAGAGCTGTAGTTAACTGACACCCTTCCCTCAGTCCCGAAAAAATATCAAGGTCAGTTTTTGTCTTGAAATAGTACAAGCTCTCAAAACAACAGAAATCATCCTGGAAACTATATCTATTATTTATCTATTTTAAAGTTAAGTGAAATAAATTGAATGCTAACCCATTCAGAAGTCCTGCGAAAAACATTGAGAGGACATTTGGTTTGGACATGGTATTTTCACTGGGCTTACTTAGCAAGAGCCCTGTACCTCAAAATATTATTTTTAGTAGCTCTATTGGATCTCATGGCACATTCACTCACGATTTCATCTGCTGAACTACAGAAGATTATTGACAAGTTAAATTATATCATCCCACCTTGAATATGGAAATTGAAATATTTACCAGCCATCAAACTCTCAGAAGTTTAATGAGATTGCTCGTGTCCTGGATTTCTTTGTATGGTGTCTCATGCACAGCACACGATAGACTCTGTACACATTGAGGCAGGAGAAATATTTGCTGAATGGAATTTCTGTAAGGAGGGATTCATGTCATAGTAGGATTTCCACTGCAAGCCTATTTTAAGACAGGAAATATTTACCCTGTCTAATCAACCAAAAGATTGAAGGATGGATTTTTTTCCACACCTATTTCTACAAGCAGGCACCTGTGTCATTTGGATTTATCTATGCACATAAGATAAAAGAAGATTTGATAAATTGCATATGGTGAAATCAAACCAAACAGTCCATCAGAATAATGTGGCCTGCAAATTCCCTTCTGCATAATAGTCTTATTTTTGCCTAAATTACCAACTTTCATTTTGAATAGTACACACTAAAGGACCATAAGAAACAGTTTGAAGACACACAACTGTCATAGAGTTCAAATTAACTGCTGATACAGTCATTATAATAATTGCTTCCATTGTAAAAGTGGTTTTGCAAATATTCTTACCAAAAATAAAAGACATTTTAATGTAAGAAAACAAAACACACTGTTTCTAAAATATCTTCAATATTAATATATGCATGTGCGTTTAAAAATTATTACAGCATGATACTTAATTCTTACAGAAATGTTGATATTATTTATGTAAAGGGCAGGATGATGTGATACATGAGCTAATCATGAAATTCTTATGATTAATGCAGTGATCTGAACAGTTCAAAACAATCACTTAAACTTCTCCTGTGAGGTAGTTTTTAAATAATGAAGTTTTTTGATTTTAGTTAAATTCTGATTCGTATTTGCCAAGAAAAAAAAATCCAAAGATATTTTTGTTTGGGAAGTATTGCAATAAACTGGAAAACAAAATCTTTCGAAAGGTAGAAGCAATTTTGTTTCAGAGCTTTTGGAATCGTGTGTATGCTAACCAATACCAAAAAAATAGGTTTAGGAACTGGATGGCAATGGGCTCCTGAATATTAAAATTCATTTACCCTTCGCTAAAAAAAGGTGTTACTTACATGACTTAATTGTTTTGAACTTATTGTTTCTTACCTAACAGTTTTGTTTATTTATTTATGTTCTCAAAACTGAATCGGGCCTCTTTCTACACTTTAGTGATTAGACCATTTGCAATTGAAATATTTTTATGCATGTGGATCAGAAGAGGCAGTTACTGGAAAAATAAAGTTAAAAAAACATACTTTCCTGGAAAGAAATAATATAGTAGGTGCTGAAAAAAATGCTGTCAACTAGTGTTTTTCTTTGCCACTAAGTTGCATGACTCATATCACAGGAGAAGATAAGTACTGTGTGCTCATTCATTTAACATTTTGAAGTGCCCACTCTGGTCCAGGCTGGGTGCTCCGTCTGGGGATTTCATTTTACTAATGCTTTCCTTAATCAACACAGTCTCTCACACACACACATACACACACACACACACACACAGATAGAGAGAGAGAGAGAGAGAGAGAGAGAGAGAGAGAGAGAGAGAAGGTCAGAAAGAGAGCTCTGAAAGTAGAGCTAAAATGAATTATTTGGGGACAAACATATTTCTGACTTCAGAAACTCTATCTTTCTTTTGAAATGTCCAAAGCGAATGGTATATTGATTTTTGCAGCATACCCTGCACTTTTCACTGATTGGTATCAGGTTTGCGAAGACATCCGTTAAGTGAGCTCAAAATTCTCTCCTATGTGTAAACAAAATCCACAGTTTTAATCAAATTTAATATACTTTGCCCTGTATGTGTCTTGTGAAAGTCTGAGTGGTCTATGGCAACAGAATTGAAAGCATACATTACAAAGCCCCTCACCTTTCGGATCTCCTGAAAGCAAAGACTGTCAGAGGTATTGTCTAGGTGTTCTTTGAAGTCACCTCTGAGGAGGCAGCAGGGGCATAGGGAAAAAGATTTGCATTTCAGAGCTTCAGCCAACATCAGGTTATGGAGATATGATGAATTAAAACACATCTACCTCTGAAGGACAATGAAATCCTGTGGCACAGGAGTTCATTTCTTAGTGTAAAAAGAGCAAGGATTTCAGGTATTCACATCTCAAAGTCCCTTCTCAGGAGGTTCCCAACAAGGAGGCAAAATGCTGCTTGAACACTGATAAATTCTCCTTGTCCAGATATGAGCTGGATCCTACTCTGAACAAAAATGGTGTTAATGCTATTCAGCAGAATTATTTGCTCCTCAAATTCTAGGAGTGTGAAGTTTATGGGTAGTTTTACTGAATACACTTTACCAACAAACTTAATACTAGGAGGAAAATGTTTCAGAATAATTGTTTTTAGTCAGTTTATTCAAAAGTAAGATAAGGTGCTTAGTATATATCTGATAAACTTTCCCTAGAATCTTTACTAACAATAATGTCTAGTGTCATAGATAGGAAAAGGGTCAAATATTACCAACAGGATTATACAGGGAGCATCAGTGAAAAGAATATTAAGTATTCAAGTAAAGGGAAGGAATTTTGGAGTTAGTCCAGGAATGACAGAGATATGGTATAGAATCAGGGGAAAGACAAGCTTTAGATATTAATTTTTTATATAACCCAAGGCAAGACATGCAAACTCAGCTTTCTTATCTGTCAAAGCTGGAAGATAATGTATCTGCACAACAGTTGTCATGAGAAGCAGTTTGTTAATGCGTAATTATTTTTTACAATGATGCTCCTTGTTATCTACACAAAATTTTAATTTACTCAGAATAATTTTCCTCATTAATCACTAAGCTGACCCTATTACCTAGTGATTACATGACAGAATAGTATTCTCATAAGACGCTCCTTTTCTCTAGAAACAGCTGGCTTGCCATTCAGTGCTTGTGAAGGAGCAGGCTGGACAACCAAGCAGACGGCCCTCACATCACTTCAGCTCACGGCTGTTAAGATATCATGGGAATCTCTTAATTGGGGCAAGAGAATATAATGGAAAACACATAGCTGCTTCTTCCTGTTATCAAGAGAAAGACAATGGCCGACAATTGCAGTAACTTTTTGAATCTGTTAAAGGATGCAGCTACCTTTTAGTGTAAGTAACAGCTTATTCTGTTTTGCCCTTGCTTTTCCAAACATGCAGATTAATGTTGAGACTCTCTGAACACACCCTAACACACACACACACACACACACACACACACACACACACACACACACACACACACACACACACACACTGTACACATGTACACATGCATACAAACATGGGCATGCCCATCAAGGTTGATTTAAGTTTTTTTTATTAACTTCATAATATTTATGCTTTTCTGTATTTTTATATGCCTGTTCCTTTTGCTATGTTGAAATGTAAGTTTGGCAGAGGTGTTGGTGAGATCTAAATTTATCTATTTCCTTCTATACAACAATTTCATTTCATAGATATACTCATTCTTAATTAACACATAGCCTCTTATTATAGATACCTCTATAAATCTCCATCTGCTTCTCTAATTTGCAGGTCCTGGAGAGCAGACAGTATACCTTTTTCAATTTTCTAATCTCAGAGCCTAGCACGGTATCTTATATATAGTATGCAACTAATAAATATTTCCATGCTTGAATTCTATATTTTGAATCATTACATGATAATTGGTTTTTCCAGAGTGATCTGGAATATCCACTCTGGAAGATTCCAGCGTGATCACACAATGAGAATATAATGAGCACCTTTACCTGGCCAGACTTTTCAGTACCAAATTTGAGGTATGGATGCTTATGCTGGGCCCACAGTGGTCAAATGTGTTGATGAGAATCTTAGCTCTAGAAAGCATTGCTCGTTTTATTTCCCGCCTAGTCAAACAACTTAACTTTAGCAAAGTCTGGCCCTGTGCTCTCCTGAGCACTTTGTTCAAGTTTTTCTAGGCTTATTTTTATTTTTAAGATGGAGATATTAAGACACACCCACTCTCCCAAAACACAGTTATTGACAGTTGTTCCCAATGAGCCCAAGGTAACTAGCAGGATCATACTCATGCAAATCCTCTTTATTTCCTCATCTCCTCAAGCCCACATCCATCCACAGACCACAAGTACAAGGACTAAGAAGAGGGAGGGAAAGGACTGATGAATCACAGAGCAAATGATAGACAATGAACGGAAATAAAGTGCTGATTTCCCAGTGAGAAATATATGGTTGTAACTATTGTAATTAATATCAGAAAATGCTAAGTTTATGGTTCTCAATTAGTCATAAAATTCTGGAATAAAAAGCAAGTTAAGATATAATTTAATCCTTTATGACCTGAAAGTCTAAGCATCTACCTTTCTTTGTGGGGCAGTCTTGCTAATGAACTAGACCAAGTTTTGGTTTGTATAGCTTTCACCTGATCCTATATAAGGATTTCTGACAATTAATAAACATAGGCAACCGAATGGTGAGTGAAGAGGGGACTAATCAGCTGCTCTACCAGGCCAGAGGCATGGTGTTCCTGACCAAAGGGTCAGGTAGTTTTATAAAATCTCATTAATTCCTTCTAAGAGTAAAGAGGTTAGGATATGTGTCTCATACTATTTAATTTTTAACTCTGCCTATTATAGCCCTTGCACTATATAATAGTTGAAAGTCACCCAGTTGTAATGAGTTGTATTTTTTTTTTCTCCTGTTTTTAGTTGATCTGTCTGATTCTGTTTACACAGTAGTGACAGGTATTAAGGTCCAGAGGAAAATTCTAAATACGTGATTCAGTATTTGGGATCCTTCTTCTTTGGTTCAAACATGCTCCTGCCTGTGGCACTATTATTTGCTACAATTCTAAAACTCATTGAATTTTAGAATTCTTATATACCATATTTTAAAAAATGTAGGACCTAATATACACATGTCCTATGAGGACAAGAAAGTTTGCTTTTTAGTATGTGTTATTTTTTTCTACAAAACTTTATGTTCTAGTTCACATATAAAGACCTCATTCTCTTTAACTAAATGGAGCAACTCATTTATATTCCACAAACTACAACATTTATTGAGGCCCAATTTGCTTGGCCTTGTGTTTATTGCCAGAGATAAAGGATAAGACAATTTCTTTGTTTTCAAGGAACTTACATTTTATAAAACTTCACTGAATTCTTCAAATAGGTTCTAGGGTTTCTAAGGTGAAATCCAAGAATGGGATTTCAAGAAGGACAAGACCATGAGAAAGTAAGCTCTAACCCCATTCATATTCCAAAAGCAAGGAGAGTTTCAACTAATTCATTAAGAAAAAAAAGTATCTCATACATCTCTGGGACATTGCAATTTTCTCTTTTGTCAGGCTCTGTGTTTGCATAGGGACTAGCAAGAAAAACAGATCAAAAACTGGAAGACCTAGAAGAAGTTTGGATTTTTTTTTTTTTCTCTTTTTCTTAGGGAGCTTTGGGAGCTCAAGAGGGCTGGGTGGCAAAGAAAGGGTTAAATACTGAGGGATCTGAGGAAGGGTTAAAAAAAAAAAAGATGCACAGAAGCTACCACTCAGAAAAAATCTAGTCTCTAGCTGGGACACCTTGTGTGGAAAGGACAACTGCTAGGAATGAACAAAAGTGAACAATTAATTAAATTCATTGCATACCTCCTAGAATATTTGAGGCTCTGTGATGCCAGGTGCTTGCATTATTTAATCCTTACACTTACCATATGATAGAACTATTATTTTCATTTTTACAAATGAAGCAATTGAGGTGTATCTTCAAAGTTAGCTTTTGGGGATTAATCTCTAATTCCAAAAACTGTTGTTTTTACTGTCTCTGTGACTTGGAAATCACTCTCTGTTATCCTGAAAAGCCAGGCATTTATCATATTCTGTAGATGCCTGAAACATACAAAAGAGTTGTCCAATTTACTTACATGCTCTCTGGTATGATGAGATAGTGACAGTTAAGACCTCGTGAGCTAATCTACATTTGGTATCTATGCTCAGAGGGGTGGACAGGTTTTACTTCTAAGGCAGAACACCATGTCAGCGTTAGGGGTTCAATATCTGTTGACGTGTGCAGTAAATTCTGAGCCACAAAAAGTTGTTCTTGTGGAAGGAAAATATACAATCTGAATGGGTCTCATAAAATGTGAAAATGGAACACTGGGATGTTTTTAAAGGAAATTTCTTTCAACCTAGTGCACACATGAGGGTGCTTCATCCTCATCTGGAATCAGGGATGAACGCAAGCTTCCTCTTTCACAGGAACTAGCCTGACACACATGGACAAAGAGCTCCAGCCCTTCTTGGCTTCCCCAGGCTGTGGCAGAGGAGCTTCTTAAGGCTGTCTGCGCAGCAAAGCTCCTGCTGTGAGGATCCAAGGTGCCACTGAAGGTGAGCCTCAGCGGGGCCAGGGGAGGTGTTCTGTGCTGAGCAAGCTTCCACCCAAGGTCTACAGGAAACAAAGCCCAGGGATGGAAGGAATTTCTTCCTTTGGGCAGGTAGCTTAGGTGAAGCTTAGGTGCCTCCTCTTTTCTTTTATTCCCATGAAGTTGTTAAGCTAACAGTCACCAGAGGAAGACAAATTTGTACCCTGTGTATTCTTAAATGGCTGATTGGATGGTCTTTCCAATGTCTTTTCTGATGTCAGCCTTTTCAAGAGTGTCATGGAGAGACTAGGGGAAGAAATGGAGACTAAAATCTGGAGCCAAGGGCTTTGAGCCTGGCTAGGACAAGATGTCCTTACGGCGATCTACTACTAAGGATATGTACTTATATATTAGCATAATTCTGAGATGAGAAAGACTTCCTCAGAATGACATCAAGGTCAGAAAATAAGGTCAGAGAACAAGGTCAGGAATAACGGAAAAGAGTAATAGATTTAGATACGTAAATATGTAACCTTCCGTAATAGTAAAATACAGATAAAGAACTGAGAAAAATAGTTGCATGAATGGATTACTTAAATGAAAAATATGTATTGCTAAAGCAAATTAAGAGTCAAGAAATATAAATTAAAATAAGATGACTGTTTTGCCCATTAAATTCAAAAAGATAAAAGAAAATGGGTTTTCTTATGTGGGTGAGGGTGTTGCCCGCAATTGTAAATTGGTACGAATTTTCTACAGCAGATTTTGCAATACTTACCAAAAGATTGTAAAATAGGTATAATCATCTGATAGAGTAATTTCTATTTCTAAGAATTTATAATAACGAAATTAAAAATGTTCAGAAAGAATTAGTCGTGGAGATATTCATTGGATTTTTGTTTCTAATGTAGGGCGAAAATGTCAATCTAAATGTCAACCAAAAGTGGGTTGTTTAGATAAATTTTATAGAAATCCTTATGACAGTACACTCTGTAGTTATTTAAAAACACTGCTATAGATGTATACCTATTCACATACAATTATATTACTAATATAATATTAAATAAAAAAATCCATTTGCAAACTATGCATATGGTAATTTATCATACTTTATGAATATGCACAAACAGGAAAGAATACACACCATAATTTTCAAACTAGTTCTCTATGGATGGTAGAATCAGAGCCAGTTTTTTTCGCGGGGGGGGGGGGGCGGGGGAGCAGTTCCTTTTTTGGTTCATGTGCATTTTTTAGTATTTCTTTAACAAGTATATATTACTTATGTAAAAATACTGCTAAAAATAAACTTCTCTATAATTTTGTCTGTAAAGAGAACCTACAATATTGAAATTTCCCTTTCTGCTTCTAAAATACATGGCATTATAGAAGCATAAGGTGTTATCTGCATCTGCAAAGGGGAAAACCAGAAGCAAAAGTCTACCTTCTAGCAGGTCTAATTAGAGTGAATAAAACCTTACAGCTGAAGAACAACAAGGTTACGGATTTGACATCTTGTAAAGAGCAGGCACTTTGGAGTCATAATGACCTGGGTCCAGAGTCTGAACCTTGCTTATGCAAAAACTTGGAAAGGTAACAGAAATTCTCTGAGGCTTATTTTCTACAATGTGATATGAAGATAACACTGCTTAAGGCACAGTGCAGTGAGAATTCAATGGCAATGTATTAGAAAGTAGTAGGTGTTCAGTGTTAGTTTCCTTTCCATTTCCCCTTAAGATCTTGATAAAAGCCTTCAAAATCAGAGCAGAATATAGCTACTGCTCCTTGGGAAGGAGGAGACTGAGCTTCCTCCTGGGCTGAGAGGACTGCTGAGTGGGAGGAGCATTGTGAGGCCCAGGAAAAAGATCTGTCTTTTATCCTCATACTCGACCCTAACATTAACATTTGCTATGTTTCTCTAATTTTCCTTTTTATGTTTTCTTCTCTTCTGCAGGGATGTCCCTAAGTGTTGGGAGACAGAACCTGCCCTGGGACTGCTACAGGATGAAAAGAAAGCATTAGTGTGGATGCTGGTGCTGACAGCAGAGAGTCTGGGAAGAGCCTAGACATACAGACCATGGGGAGTTCATGCAAATCTTCAAGGTTCTGGGAAGCTCCAGTAAACATTAACTTAGTCACAGTCCCATTCCCTCTCTCTGCACCCCCCCCCATTTCCCCAGAGCACACTAGCTTGTTTTCTTCTTTGTTTCCTCTGTTCTTTTTTCTTCCTCCTCTATTTCCCCCTCCCCCTCCTCCCCTTCTTCCTCTTTTCCTTCCTCCTCCCCCTGCGTCTCTCACCTCCACCCCTTTCTCTTCTGCCTCCTCCACTAGTTCTCCTACCCCTTCCCCTTCTCTTTCTCCTCCTCTTGCTTTTTGTCCTTCTCCTCCTTTTTCTCCTGCATATTCTCCCCTCAGTATGGGGGGGGGTTATACGGATTAATAACAGATTATCAGGTTATACTTCAAGCCCACTAGCATCTTCCTAAACTCTGCTGGGCGACATTCCCAACAGCAACCACTTGTCACGCACTTCTCCCTTTATTTTGAAAACACGTTCATTTCCCAAAGGCTTCCCTAATTAAAGCAATATGAAAGTTATCGTTACACTTTGCATACTCCCATTAGCAAATCACTGACCCAGGGGACAGGAATAGGTCAGAAGCATTTTTATTAGAAAACCAATGACTCGCCAACCACGTACAGACTCCAAGTGCTATGTGTGTTATCTCCTGAACAAATTAGAGTCCTCACTTCAGAGCTGAGACTCGGCTAATGCGGTTGCAAAATAAAGTAATTTTTTTTCTGGTGTTTTTATTAAGGAAAGCCATATAAATCCTTTAAGGAAAATCAACTAAAAGTTGATTGCCTTCTAAATGGAGAATACAGTAGTAACACTGAAGAAGAGCAAGAACAAGTCTTGGATAAAGACTCTGGGCAGAAAAGAGAGATGAGATTGCACATGAAAGATTCCAAGGTAGAAGGTTTGTAAAGAAGATGAGAAGCAAAGACTCTTGGTAACTGGAGGGAATGAGACATGATACAGAAAAGTGAGACAGATATAACTCTGTCCTGGATGATTTATCCTGCACTTGGAGTTTCTATGAGTGTGGATCTAGAACTACGCAGTCCAAGCTAGACGAGGCAATTTCTGCATGGAACTAAGAGCCAGCACCTACACCGCTTGGTAATCAGAGGAGGTGAGAGAGAAGTTTGTCTGGGGTGCTACCACCTGGAGCTGTCCAGGTGAGCTGGTTTCCACTGACTGAAATCCCCGAGTCAGACTGAGTGCTCAGGAAGAGGTTGCTCTCACTCACCCACATTTCCAGTTCACATTACAAGTAGCTTAGAGACCTAGTTGATAACTTTCTTGGCTCATTTTTGTCTCAAGAACATTGAAGGTAAAATAAATAATAATTTTTAAAAAACATTGCTCTAGCATGAAGTTTCTTTTGCTTGTGTCTGCCAAACCAATCCTGAGATCCTGATGAAGGTAACAGGGTCTTGGGGTCAAGATTCTACATTCCACTCTTGACTAATTAAATACCACAACATAACAGCTAAGTTTCCTCTTTGTAGTTTCAGAGACCACATAGTACACGTCTTCCCCTAAATAATTAAACTCATTTTTTTTAAAAAAGCAACATGCATAGTAATGAAGATATATCTTGAAATGTTTCTAAAAACTTGGGATATCAATTTGAAGTAAAAATAAAATAAAAAATTTGCCAGGCCTCTTAATATGCATGGCTCTGATTGACTGCCATCATCTCCTTTAATGATAAATTGCTATTTGCCTTACCCCCCAGGAGCTGTTTGTTCTTGGATAGGAGCTGTGCTTAAATTTGCACCTGCCACTGCTGACAACCCCAACCAAATTAATTGCTCCTAGTAGGTTAGTATCTTATCAAGGAGGCACAGGCTTTCCTTCATCATCTAATCAACCTCCAGCAGCAGCTTTCAGAGTTTCTCAGCTTTTATTAGTAAACCAAAGTTTATTCTGCCTGCACAGCACCCCATCCCACCTCTTAGTGAGGGTGCCCTAAGTCTCACCTAGTCATGCCCAGACAAGTGTCACAGATCTCTAAGTCCTCTCTTATTATGTGATTGTCATGGATAAACAAATGAAGTAAATTTACAGACAGCAATACTGGGCTTCTTTTTTTTTTTACTCTGACTTATGTGTATATTCTGTATATTCACATACAATGAGCAGGAAAGCAGGATTCTCAGAATGATTTTGTTTCTTTATCCACAAGACAATTAGAGTGCTGTTATATTTCAAGAAGTGTCTTATACTCCCATTCATTCATTCACTCATTCATTTAGCAAATAGTTTGCTCAAAATCTGAAGAAGCAATCTTTATGATCAAGAAGCTTTTTTTTTTATTGTCTGCGCTTCTCTTTTTTTTTTTTTTTTAATTTTATTTTGTCGATATACATTGTGGCTGATTATTGTTGCCCATCACCAAAACCTCCCTCCCTCCTCCCTCCCCCCCCCTCCCCCCCACCAATGTCCCCTCTGTTTGCTTGTCGTATCAACTTCAAGTAATTGCGGTTTGTGTGTGTGTGTGTGTGTGTGTGTGTGTGTGTGTGTGTGTGTGTGTACTAAAGCAGAAGAAAAATAGATGAAAATTGCATGACTGGTACAAAGTGCTGCAGAAATTTAGAAGAAAGAAAAATATAACATTTGAACCAAAACAATCTAGGAAATACTACTTTCTGTTACATACTTTCATTATGGGTGCCTGACTCTTTTGCTATCATAAGACAAATACAGACCCAAAGCACAAGACATGAGCATTAGGGAACAACTTGGCAAAGCAGTGTTCCTCAGAATGTGTTCCACAGAAATCCTACAAGGTACTTCATTAGAAAGGTGTCAGAGCTAGGGCTAAGACCCTTCAAACCCATTGTACAGACTGGGTCACAGACCCCTCACATGCCAGGCTGGGTCACAGACCCCTCATGTGCCAGGCTGGGTCACAGACCCCACATGCATAGATCCACAAGCTAGGTAATTGGGAAAGATCCCAGGAGCCATCGGCAGAGTTGACAGGTTCATTCCAATGTGAGCTCAGTCCTCAGCTTCCTTAGCAGCAGCAGCAGCTTATGGCAGCCTCCAGCAGCAGCAGTGGTGGCCTCCCATGGCATCCCAGGGGCCCTGGCAGCAACAGCTTGCAGCAACAGCCTCCAGTAGCAGTAGCAGCCTCCACGTGCCCCGTGCCCTCTCACCCTTCACCTCTCCCACCCCCGGAGCATCCCGGGGCTGTGGGGCGGGGGTGGGGGGCACTGTGGATCAGAGCCATTCATCTTTTATACTCAAGTCTGATAATTCCAACCTGGGTGGAGTCAAACGACCAAGGAACATCTGGGCGCACATGCATATGCATATTTACAGCAAATGCTCAGCAAGACTCCAAACCCTCAAGGGACCCTGACCATTTACTTTCACTTTCCCTACAAAAGGATTCCATGGACACTAAATTTGAGGGGTGCCACACAAGCCACCTTCCTTAAGGGTCACTGTACCCAACAGCACATTAAAGACTCTGAAGTCTTCCAATTGAAACAAATAACACACACACACACACGCACGCACACACACAGAACAATTTACTTTCTTTAATTTTGATTTTTTCCCCCTTTTTGAAGTAAATACATATTAGTAGCACCCTCAGGAGTTCTATTATTTACTTGTTTGGTTATTTATCTGCTTTATTGCCATTTCCATATATCACCATGGTGATTCTGTGTTTGTGTGTGTGTGCCAGGCAGAATTTGTGTTAAAATCTTGGAAGTACAAGTTGGGTGGAGATTGAAGGGATAGTGAAGGAAAATGGTCAGGGCCCCTCAGATATTCAGAGTCTCGCTGAGCATTTGCTGTAAATATGCATGTGCTCCCAGGTGTTCTTTGGTTATTGACTACTGTAATTGCGCACATGCACCCAGGTGTCCTGGGTTATGGACTTAAGTATAAAGGACAAGTGGCTCTGATCCATGGGGCCCCTCTGCCCCCGGGATGCCCCCAGGGGGGGCTATGGGGAGGCTGCTACTGCTGCTGGAGGCTGTTGCTGCCAGTGCCCCCGGGAGTGCCTCGAGAGGCCACCACAGCTGCTACTTCTCCGGCTACTGCTGCTACTGCTGAGGACTGAGCTCATGTCATCTGTCAATGGCTCCCAGGGTCTTTCCCAATTACCTAGCATGAACCTGCAGGTAAGGGGTCTGGTGATCCAGCCTGGCATGTGAGGGGTCTATGACCCAGTCTATACAATGGGTTTGAAGGGTCTGAGCCCTAGCCCTGACAATACAAATAGAAACTTAGTATAACTAAAATAATGAAACATTTTGGCTTTAGTTATGAAATGCTTTAACAATATAATTGGCATAGCTTGACAATAGGGTATGTGTTGTTGGAATCCTTTGCCATAGGATTTGTAAACTTCTTCCTATCCCAATCCATTGTGAAGGATTTCTGCAGCGTAATAGCAGGGCGCTATGTTAAGGGGAGCCCTTCAGTAAATGTTTGGTGGGCATGATCCTTCACAGTTAGTATTTGTTTTATCATCTTTATTTTAATTATTTTCCATTACCTTTTGTGCAAAATATAAAAGAGACATTTTTATATCTATCACCCTCACTAACACCACCTGCCTGGTAAATGCCAGCAATCCCCAGGGCTTTCTCCTTGGCCCCTCCTCATTTGCATCTGTACCCAGAAAGGTTTACCTGCTCCCAAGGCCTCACCAAACAGCCTCATTTCCTGGACATTCTGTCACAAGCCGCCCTATGCACCAGTAGCCAGGAAAAGGCAGCTCAAAGCAATATAAACACATGCACTTCTGTGCCTTTACTCGTGATTCCACATCATCAGAACTGCCGTGGCCCTAACTCATCACTTGTCAAAACAGTTTTAATCTTCCAAGGTCAACAGAGCTGTATTAACATAGTGGTTAAGAAATGTGTCTAAGCCAGACCAGGTTCAAATCCAGGCTCCATCACTTAAAGTCAAGTTACCTTGGGCAAAATATTTAACTATCTGGGTTTCAGTTTTCCTGTATGTAAAACAGAAAGAGAGAGAAAGAGAGAGAGAGAGAGAGAAAGAAAGAGAAAAAGAGAGAGAATACTGACCCCATAGGAGTTTTAAACATTAAGTGTGATAATAACCTTTGACATAATGTTTGATACTTGATTAGAATTCAATAAAATTTAGCACAAATTAGATGAAAGAAAAGAAAACACTTCCAAAAAGCCTTCTCTGATGAAGTTATTAGAGTTAATTTTTTTCTTCTTTGGCAATCTCTAACAAATTAGTCCAACCTCTGTTAGTCACTGAAAATGGTTTCTTCCACTGCCTGCAGCTGTTCACAAGTTCCTGTCCTCTCTTTGCTGCTATAAACTCTAAGTTGTGAGCTTATGCAGGTGATAGACTGTCATATTCATCTTTTTAGTTTCCCTACTGAAAGGATCTGGCCATAACTGGCTTTCAGTACACGTATGTTGATTTGAAAAATGGAGACTGAGGTACAAGTGAAAAATAAGTGAAGCACAATTTAATACACAGAGGAACAAGGCAGATTTGGAAGAGAACATTTGTTTCTGAATCCAACATCAGTGATACCTAGTTGGCTAACTTTTCTTTCTTTTTTTTTAACAAATGTACAACATATTTAATATTGCAATGTGGACTTGGCCCGTCATCTAGAAAGGCTTTAGCACAGGTAGCTTAATGAAGTGTTAGGTGAGAAGCTGTCCCATCCCCTATTAAGCAGTGTATTGTCTAAATGAGCTTAATTACCATGCAAATTACTAGGAGCTCATATGCCCAAGGCCTAAAACATATCAGATGGCAGGTCGGCAAGAAATTCAGTAAGCTGTGTCTCTCTTTGCTGTAATGTTTTTATGCAATATAGAAAAAAATGTAGTGAATGTAACAAGAATGAAATGATACAATTCTTAGTAAGTTTTGATTAAATTAGTGAAATTACAGGAACTGGTAAAAATCGTAGTGGATTTATAAGAGAGTTGATTTTTAGCAAATCATTTTCAAGACTTATTAATCTGTGTGTTCTCTTTTCTCTAAAAATTGACTATCTGTGACTGAATAGCTGAGCCATGAAAAAGGCTCCACCATTCACGATGATGGGGAATGCTTCGGGGTGTGGGTATGGAATGGATCTGGAAAAAAAAGATCTGAATTCTAGGTCAACCTACTAGATATGTGATCTTGGACAGGTCACTTAACATCTCACAGTTTCAATGTTCTCTTCTGTGATAAAGACTAGTGGGACTAGTCATGGGATTAAGATGTGGAATAAGTGATTTAAAGTGTTTTCAAAACTCATACAAGCATAGGTATTGTAATACGGATTCCTTTTTTTAATGAAATAGAAGATATATTCCCATTCTCAGCCTCCACCACTACATGGAGTTTGGATCTGTCAAAATTAGCCACATTTTAATATAAACCTAAAGTGCAATCCAACTAATGTCATCTCTTGCTACTCTGATCTGCAATGGTTCTTTTATACATATTGACCTGACACAGAGCAGTGTATCCTGTAGGTGCTAAAAAAAATATGTATGGGTTGAGACTAAAATTACATTACTATATACTCATTTGAACATCTTTCCAAATACTGATCAAATTACAGTGTAATAGAATGTGACCATCTGTTATTTTGTAAATAAAATGACCTGATGCATTTAAATTTTACAAGGTGTCTAATCTAGTCAGGGTCAAGAATAAGCTGGGAGATAAGCACACAAATTCAGATTAGATTTCTAAGACTTTTTTGGTAAAATCTTCACCACAATTTTCCAAGAATAAAGTCATATCTTATGGACAATACCCCCAAAGAGACATGCTTCTACAGGAGTTTTCAAAGTTTCTAAACTGCAACCCTCAGCAAGAAATAAATTATATCATGTCTCACTACTTATATATCTAAATAAAACCAAAAAATATTTTATGTTACTATGTGCAGTATACTGTGATGTTTTCTATTATAGCCTATGTGTTCAATTATTTTAACTTAAAAAATTCATGCTGTTCACAAACTATTGACAAATGGTGAACCATTGTTTGGGGAAACATGGTGCTACAGACCCAGCATTGTACAGGCTCATAATTATTTCATAGTCCACTTGCTTATTTGCAGAGATGAGAAAGTCAGACCTAGGTGCTCCTAAAATATATCCTGCAAGGCATGAGCGAGAGTTGTCAGCAGCAAAATGGTGCTTTACAAATTATGAAATCAAACACAAACTGTGAACTTTACTAAAAAGGAGAGCTTTTGTTGTGTTTTGTTTTAATAGTTGTATGCAAGACCAAAAACTACTGATACTGTGCTTGATCTTTTTCTTTGCTTCTGCAATAACTGAAAAACAGTTACACGGGGTAAAGGAATGTTAATATGCTGGTTCTGTAACAGTCCAATAACTTGATTCAGTGGAATATACTAGATTTCTTTCTGTTTAGTTGTGACTAAAGAGTGAACTTAAAGGGAGTTTTTTTTTTTTAAAGAACTTTTTTTGTTTTTAATGTAAAAGCATCCAACTCAGGAATGTGCTGTGTCATGGCTTAACATATTTCTCATCTGCCTGTATTCAAGCAGTGCCTGAGAAAAGATTTGCAACATCTTTAGGGGAGAAGATTCCAACACTGGAAAAAGAGTAGAAGAAACATATAAACCTGTATTGATTTATTCCAGTTTTGTAGCAATTAGTCAAATGTGGCTACTGAGCACTTGAAATGTGGCTACTATGACAGGGGCTGATTTTTTATCTTAATTTTAATTAATGCAAATTTAAACTTAAATAGCCACATGTAATTAGAGGTTACCATATTGAAATGTACAGATTAAGAGAAACCAACATGTTAATTAGCTGCTAAAATAAATGTGACAATTTTTAATATAATGTCATAATTCATAATGTATCTCAAATACTAAAAGGTGATTTGGAATCCATAAAAAGTAGAAAATACAGGACTGGTATATTAAAAATAGAGCTGTTTTGAGACTATGAACAAACTTACTGACAGCTTTGGGTTTTGGTTTTTATCTTTCTCTGATGACAGATAGGTTTCTTCTGATTCTCTGCAGACTCCTGACCTCGCTGACTGTTACTAGTGGTTTTCAAGAAGTCATGCTCCAAATTTCAGGCAGATGTGTGCAGATCAAACTTTAGACACTGAAAAGAATATTCTGCTAGTCCCTTGAAAATGGGGCTGTTTTCCATTTGTACTGCTCAAAAAAAAAAAAAAAAAGACAGGGAATTGTTTTTGAAGTGGGTCATGTAATACTCAGGTGATGACAATCTTCTTATAGATTCATTTAGTCTTAAAAACAATATGCAAAAAAAATGAAAAAATACAATGGTCTTAAATTTTTTATCAAAAGGAAAATACAGCAAAACAACTTCCCTTTTAATAATAATTGGATTGCGTCTGATTTTCTCTATATTCCAAGATGCTCCTGATTGTATGACCTTTTATTGACTTAAAAGTGGAAGAATCCACTCCAGATATAATAAGCAATTTGTATATGTCCAAAATAGAGTTGAATGGATAAGGATAAACTATCTGCTTTAGAAATTAAATCTAGGACACTTAAAAGGACAGTTGCAGTAAAAGATAGCCAATCAAATTGAACTAAGAAATGGTTCTTTTCTTGATATTTCGGGTGAGCACTAGAACATCATAGAAGGCACTGATAGGGATTTCAGCACCTCTTCTTATATGCAAGCAAATCACTAGACAGCAGGCTAGAGAATCCCAGACTAGAGACTACCCCAGTCAGATCCTTTCCCAATAACTTCCTTGGGAGATGGAAAGTTTTCCCCAGGTTGCAGTCAGTTTTTGAGTACTCAGAAGTTATTATTTGATAGGTTCTACAAAGAGAGAGTTTGAGGGAATCCCAAGAATATTATTGATTTTACAAAGGTGGGTGGCACTTAGGGATAAATTGTACAAAATCCAGTGAGAACTAGGAAATGATGTTGACCTTTGGGAATGAAACTAGTTGGATGCAGAGATAAGGTGTGTGCGCTGGCCAGCAAGAAACCAGATCATGATATTTATAAACAAGTGAACAAAGAGGTTTGAGACTTTTATGTAATTTCCAGCAAGGTGAACTAGGGAAAGCCATGCAGGAGTTTGATTGAAATTTAATAATCTGTACTCCAAGCAATTATTGTGTATTCTGTCCAAAGCAAAGCTGAACAAAGTAAGAAAGATTTGCTTGGGCTATGAAAAAGGGTAACCAAAGGACCAGAATTTAGTAGAGCACCTAACCGTGCCTAAGAGAAGATAATCCCTGGGTACTTGCCCAGTTCCCATGAAAGGTATATATACCTTATAGCGGAGTGTTTAAAATCTTGGATCTGCCACCAGATTACCTAGGTTCTAATCAGTACTAATTCATTAACCTTGGACAACTTATTTTCATCTCTGCAACTCAGTTTTATCCTCTGTAAATGAGTATAATAGGATCCACCATTAGGTTTGTTGTTAAAATAATTGAGTTAATATGTGCCAAGCATTTGGAACAGTACCTGGTCCACAGTTAGCCTTCAATAATTGTTTATAATTGGATATATATATGTATGTATATTAGACATATACTGAGATAGGTATATTAGACATGCCTCTCTCTCTCTCTCTCTCTCTCTCTCTCTATATATATATATATATGTATATATATGATTCATGCAACTAATTATCCCTGTTTTAAGTTCATGGGTACTAAGCAATTCTTTGCTCCACATGGATTGGTCTATAAGGAAAGGCTGATTTCAGCCTTCACTTTAAATTCTACTTTATATCACTCTAAATTTGTAACTTGGTATTTTGGCTCATAGTTCAGTTATTTGTTAGTTTTATTATTAATAGTCATCCTTCTGAATCCAATCAAGTCTGTACACTGATGTGATTGACATTTGGACCATTGATGCTGAGAGCTAGACCCAGAACCTTGATAAATTCACTAAAGGTATGCTAACTGTAAGGTCTTTTGTCAATTAGCTAAGGTCTTTTGTCAATATGCTAACTGTAAGGTCTTTTGTCAATTGGGTCTTTTGAAGACTTTGATTTATCTTCTTTCAAATGTCAGTAATTGAAACCAAAATTATCCCAGATGCCAAGTGATTTAGAATTCCTAAAAGAAAAGAAAAGAAATAGAATATCTTACAGATATTTAGACTTGCAGAAGGGTTGCTATTGAACAAGACATATCAATCACTAATATTTGCCCTATCTTGTCTAATGCTTGAGGATTTTGGCAATGCCTGAAGACTAAGACCTGAATGTATATACACAAAACAGCACAAAAAGGGATCAGTGATTTTAAATTCAATGATGCCAAATACCTGCTTCAAATCAACCCATCACCATGCTAAATTAGTACTCACCTATCACTGTTAAATGGCCACAGTGCTGCATTTCCAGTAACCAGTTTTTCTCCTTATCTCAGTCTATGAACAGAAATGCAACAAACTGTATTCCTAGAGTATGGTCCCAGGAAGTCGTGATGTAGAATTTTTTGAAAGGAGGGGATAAAACAATGTACTTCTGCGAGGGTACTTTAAAAAGTTAATGGAAAAAGGGAATTAAAAGGTAATGCGAATCCTTCCATCAGCTTTTTGAAGACCTCTTATATTATAGATCTAGGTTCACATAGCTGTTTTTTCACTCTCTGGAAAAACAAATGGCTATTGATATACCTTCCCCTTTGTAGCATAGTTGTAAAAGTTTCAGTGTCTCAAATGCAATTTTGAGATTGCTCTGGGCATTATGCTACCAGCCCATCCAAATATCTCTCAGCTGAAAATTTCTCAAGATTTTCTGGAGCTGGATTGATATTGGGCAAGCTCTCACAGGATTTTTGGCCCAGGACTACATTGTAGCACCCAAGCATGATGTGGGATTTTCTTTCTTTGATAACTTAAGTCCAGTTATAAAGGAGCAGAACTGAGCATGTGGGATGAGACTGACAAAGAGGAATTTGACAGAGAATCCACAAACTAAGGAGACAAGAGCAGCTGCCACTCTGGCAAGGAGATGCAACTCACCAACCTTATGCCCAGCAGTGCCACACCAGTGCTCTGAACATTAAGCTCAGTTTACTGCCTCTCCTGTGGCTATGCCAGTCACATTCAAGAGCATCTGCCACTGCCTTAATGACAGAGCCTATGGGAACCTAATGAGTGCCCCTACACCTGTGCGGCTCTACCAGCCAGCTGTTTTCCACTCCTCCACCTCTTTTCCTCGGTCCTTCCCTTCACGTGTGCTCACTGCCCCATCTTCCCCCTAGGATACAGCCTGACTCTCATACTGGGTCTGTGCTTTTGTTAGAATTTCATTTATCTCCATTTACATGGCACTTAAAGGCAGTCGAGATAACGCACATAATGTCTTTCAGATTGCTCAAGCTTCATAGTTTGCTATGCAAAAGTGTGAGTGCTGGAGACTGAGAAAGTCATTCAGAAGAACCGCAGTCTAAGAGATAAAGGGACAAGGAAGAAGAAAGTGAGAAAAGCTACTTCTCTTTCCTTGTGGACCACTCTCTGACACGAGTATGGGAATTCACAAAGCTATGGAGACACTTCACAGTTTACCCATATATGCATGTGTAGAATCACTTTTGTCAAAGCATTTTCTGATTGAGATAACTGCCTGGTGGAAGACCTAACAAAACAAAACACAACAAAAGAAAACTATTTTCAAAAACTACTTTGAAAATTCTAGGAATTCTGGTCACATCAAAAGTGCACAATTTTAGTATGGTGCATGATAGAAAGTTAACTGTGTGACCCTTAGCAAGTTATTTAAATTCTCTACGTTTTCATTTCCTAGTTTGCTGAATGAGGATAATTATGTGATTTTGGTGAGGTCATAAAAAATAAATAGTATCACATAGTACCTGACACAGACCAAATTCTTGAAAAGCATTGTTGTTATTGTTATTGCCACATAAAGCCCGTTTCTCACGACTTCATTATAGTCATTCAAAGAACATTTGTTCCTGTCACATATTTTCTCAGAATAAATCATCTTTTTAATGGCAGAAAGGAAATGAAATATCCCTTGGATGAGAAAAAAAAAACTTAAAATAAAGATCTCATTTGTTATGTAATCAAAAGTTAGTAGCTCAAATTTTATAGATATATGATTAACAGAAGGTGGGATTTTGTGACCATTAATTTTATTCCTTTCACAGATCAGCTATATTGCATGTTCTATGATAAACAGAAGCCACGCAGCATTGTAAAACTTTGCCTATATCAGTAGTTTGTGTTAAAAAGGAATAGTTCCCCATCTCTCTATTTCTGCACTGTCCAATATGGTAGCCACTAACCTCATGTGTCTACTGAACACTTGAAACGTAGCTGCTCCAAGTTGAAATGTGCTGTGAGTACAAAATACACCTTGTATTTTGAAGACTTAGTATGTAAAAAAGAATGTAAAATATTATATTAATAATTTTATGTCAATAGGTTGAAATTATAGTATTTTAAATATACTGGGTTAAATAAATGTATCATTGAAATTAATTTCACCTATTTCTTTTATGCTTATTTTTATTGGTTTATTAGATAATTTAAAATTACACAAGTGGCCCCTATTGTACTTCTTTTGGGCGGTGCTCCTCTGGACTAATGGTTCTCAACAGTTTTTATACATGCAACTGATATTGTGTTTATTTATAAATGTCACTTAAGGAGCTTGAAAAAATTTATATTCCTGGACTTTCATTGATTCTGACTCCAATGGCCAAGGAATTTTCATTTTCAACAAAAAACTGGTTATTTTAGATGCAGATGGTTGCTGAACCACACTTTCAGAAACACAGCTATAGACTAAAGTATCCTAAGTTGAAACAAGATACTAAGAAACACAGATGCGTCTGGGGGGATGTTGACGGACAACAGATAGATTAACATAAAGGCAGAAAAGGAGAGGGAGAAGCAAGATGGTAGAAGCTGCCCACTGACCAGCTTTCAGGATCTTTTCACTACTGAGTAGTGAAGATAAGTCTGTCCCTCTTTCACATACTCTAGCTTGGGTGGGAGTCAGGGGGCAACAAAAGTCTGTACTGTGAAACTCTCACCAGTAGATAGTAAAATTTGATGGTGAACTTTACAAGGCTATGGTGAATAAAAGCAATGACAATTGTTTTCAGTAACTAATAAAACCCCTCTTACTTATCAACACTGTCAATTCTAGTACTACCACAAATTGGCTGGTGATGAGACACATGAATATAAGTGACGTAGATCAAATTTGGAGAAAGAGAAATATTCCATACAGTCTCTGCATTTCAATTCTCTCATGATATACCTTAGCCACTATCCATGTCGTAATTCCATTCCAGGCACTGGGCAATAGAATCACCGTCATTAACTACTAGTTACTGAAGGATCCTCAAGCTGTCAGGCTCTTTCTTGGTTATCACATAAAATATCTTCCACATATAAAGAAAGAGAGACTCTAAGGAAAACAACTCAATCAACAAACCCAATTCATCCTCCATTGATGTCACCCCCTTTTTGAGATTCTTCCACTGCCAACTCCCTTTTGTTTCCTTCCTACCAACTTGATGTGTTTGCCTCAAGTACACTTTCCTCACGGCTTGCTCTGCTATTGTGCTCTTGGGTCTTCTTCTGCCTTTCCCTTGTCCAGTTCACGTTAGATGTAGAACTGATAAAGTCATGCTGATTGGATGGTGACTGTCCGATCCCAACAGGGCATCCCTTCCATGATTGCTTTTCAAACCTGTCACTCTCCTACATGACAAAACTATGGCCTTAGCTGAAGATTTTTGCAGTCAGGTTCCATCTTCATTTTGCTATACAAGCAGGCAGAACAAACATCTCTCCCACTGCTATGGATTGAATTGTGTCCCAAAAGTTCCAAGTATTAGAAACTTAACCTCCATTGTGACAATGTTAAGAGGGTAGGAAATCCTATTGTGGTAATTGAAAGGTGAGGCCCTAAGAGGTGATTAGATTGTGAGGACCATGTCCTGGTGAATGGATATTAATCCATTGACGGTTTAATGGTGGTCAAGGGCATGGTTGTGATGGCTTTAAAAGGAGAGTGAATGAGGAGGTTAGTCTCTGTCTGCTTCTGCCATTTCGCCATGTAATACCTGCATCACTATAGAGTTGCCACCAAGAACAAGGCCCTCACCAGATATGTTCCTTGGACTTTGGACTTTCTAGTCTCTGAAACCATAAGAAATAAATTGTATTCCCTTGTAAATTACCCAGTTTCAAGTATTTGTTTTAAGCAACAGAAATGGACTAATACGCCCACTGAGGGTGGTGTGCCCTCACAGAGAGATGTGATGTACACTCCATGCTGTTCTCAGTGATGAACTGCAATTCCTGGTCCAGAAAAGGGCCTTATGAAAACAAATGGTAGCATATTTTCAGGTTCAAGATGACAATTTAGATTATTCCCTCAAATCTGAAGTTTTATATTATAAAACCTGCAAAGAAATTGTGTAATCGTTGAATGAGATAGTATATTGAGGTCATTTGGTCCAATTTCCCAAAATAGCCTCCTAACTGGGTGCCACCTATCCTGAACATAAACAATACTAATAAACTAAGTTTCAGACATTGTTCCTAGAGTTTCCATGACTTAATCCTCAGGAGAGGTATTACTAGGTCCCTCTCTCCCTTTACAGTTGATGAAAACAGAGATCCAGAAAAATTGAGTCACTTGCCCAAGGTTACAATTTAAGGGTGTGAGCCAGTTTTTAACTACAGTGATCCATTTCTAACTCCTAGGGAAGGCTATGCCTTAAAACATTTAATCTGTGTTTTCTAGACCCCAAGGCCACAGTTTTAGGAAGTAAGAGTTATTCCAAGGAATCTTTTAGAAACAACTAAGAAAGAGCAGCTTTCTTTATTTACCACTAAGGTTGCTGGAAAACTAGATTGTAATTGCAAAACTTTGTAACCATCCTGGCATTGCAAGTCATTGATGATCCTCCAGATCCAGATGTGCCTGATAATAGAATCACTCCTTTCTCTGATACATGATCCAACACATCCTTTTACTCTAAAGCAGGTTGAGTTGTGCTTTTTGTCACTTGAAAACAAATAAGTCCTTAATGAATGAACAACTAAGCGATTGACTCAACGTCCTAAGTTTCTAATGTTTAACCCAATACCTTGTACATATTAGATATTCAATAAATACTAATTTTCATTATTTCTTATGCAATTTTCAGGAGCAATGATTATGGATCTCTCCTTAGCATAGAGCCTAGAAAAGAGCTAAAACATTTTTTAAAAGTAAATAAACAAATAAGTAGATAAATAATAAATTCAATGCATATTGATAAATTAACCGACTGGTTGAGAACTATGCTCAGGAGGAATCAGTAAGAGTGTATCCACTCATCTTTTCCACTTCTGGCTCCATGTAGGAGCCAGAGAAGGAAAGTGCTCTCAGCATGGCTCAGAGGGGAGACTATCCCAACAAGATTCTGCAGATTGGACTTGACACATAGAAATAAACTTGCCAGACTCACCCTAGTGCCACCTGGTTAACAAAAGGGCCAGAAGGTATCTCCAGAAGGAAGACTTAAGGGGGCTAGAAGTAGAAAGCGGTTCACTGAAGTTCCTGGCATTTGCCTGAGGGCACAGCTGGAGATATTAATAATCATTTCCCTGATCAGACCGCTGAAAATAAGTGTAGAGTGAGAGGGGAAAAAAACAAGTGTTTTGCTGCCTCCTGTTTGAATTAATCTCTTCTGACAACTGCTGATTTGGGTTTACGATTCGATCCTCCATATGTCTAGCTCTATTGGTCAATTAAGTACAGAGGGTGATTGGGGGAAGCAGTGATGCTCAGCCTGATTATGGGAGGAAGCATCGCAAGGCATTTAGAACATGTAAAGCAGCCCATTGAGCCTGGCTTAAAAAGAGCCAAGCAGAGCAAGGGTGGTGTCTGATGCTGCCAGGAGGGTCAGGGGAGAGTCAAACCTGAGTGCTCAGAGCACTCATCAAGCAAGCTGTATGTCAGAGTCTGCTTTCTATAAGCAATAAATAAGTTCTGGAGAATTGTTCAGGGATCTAAGGCTCATGCAAAGTTAAGTCCCCTGTCAACCAATTCAAATCTTATTATTCCAGATTGTCTGATTAAAAAACTACCTAGACAAAGTGTCATAAACTTAAAAACAGGAAACAAAGTGGTGGTTAACTTGCGGAATACAATTTATACATTTGAAGAGATTGTCTGAAATAGAGTTAAGAAATGGGACAGCAGAACACTTAAGTTAGATGAAAACAACACAGAAGCAATAGAGCTCACAGGTTTCTATGCAGTAATAAAAACCTTTAGGCACTGTGGGTTCTAGTCCTACCTCTGTTAATGGCTTGTTAGTTACTCTACAGCAAGATGCTTCATTTCTTCTTTGACACTTCCCCGTTTTTAAGGAGGCTGATGGAAGCAGTGGGGGCACTTTGAACTCTCACAAATGCAAAATCAAACTTGACCTAATAGCTCAAGAGAATGTTTTGACCCGAATGATGACAGCCCAAAGTCTTTTGTGAATTTAATACTGAAGTACATCATATGAATATTGTAAAGAACAGCTAATAAAAGTGATTGTGCACCATTTTAGAAAAGTAAGTTCCATATCAATGCTTAATGATCATCATAGCAGGCAGCAAGCTCATTTCAAAGTAACATTATGTCAAGAAGCTATGATTTCCAGGGTATTGTCACAGACTCATAATGTCATGGAATATTAGTACGTCTGTTCTCCATTCTGAAAAGACCTGATTTAGCATGAATTACCAGTAACTTACCTACTCAAGCCCTAAAAGAAAGGGCGAAGACTGATATTTGAACAACAAATGCTTATGATATAAAGAGTTAGCAGGTCAAATGTAACAGTTGTTAAAAATAAATGGAAAAAGATAAGCTGGATTGCAAACTAGTTAGGTATGTCCTTAATAGAATAACCATCTATGAGTAGTAAGAGAATTAACACATAAATTTATATCACTCTGAAGGAAAGACTAATAGCCTAGCAAAGCCTTTATTGCAGGCCTTATCTTAGTCAATAATTTATTGTAAAATATATGCCTATGGCAAGATTACCAACTCATTTCTTAAATTTCTTCAAATTTAAGAAGAAAAGCTGAGACATAATAGAAACAGGGTAAAAAATGAACTCTAGGTCTTTTCTGAACTATGTCAACAAAAAAAGTCCAGCATGGACAAATGTAAACTCTTTACCTTGGTCTACCACTTTACCTTAAGTAGTGACTGGTAAGCGCAATTTTACAATATCACATCTGAGTTAGATATCGTCATTGAATACAAGCCTCAGAATGATTCAACAGTGTGTTGACACAGCTAAGAAAACCCATGCAATTTTAGGCTTAACATAAGTACAGTGTCTTGGACAATGTGGTCATAGGTCTGCTCTATTCCATGATTGTCACTGTATAGATCAAATACATATTTTAACACTCAGCACCACACTTACAGACACTGACAAATTTTAAGTGAAGAGTGGTGAGGATGGTGAAGAAGACTTGGACACTATCAGCTGAAGAAAAATTGAAAGAAGTGGATCAAGAGGGAATTTGAGGGAACCTGACAAAATAATCACGCTGTTTAAAGCTTTTTTACTGGGGAAAAGATTAAACTTATTCTGAGTGTATCCACGAGTAAAATCAATGAGTAGAAATTTCAAAGACATAGATTTTGACCCAAATAAAGAGCTATTTTAATAAGTGTAATGACTTGCCCAATAAATAGTGAGTTCTCTGACAGGAGAGAGGGCTCGAAAGAAAATAAACAAAAACTCATCCTGTAAAAGAAATTCAGGTGGCAATTAAGCATCTGGACTAAATGACTTCTGAGATCACTTCCAATTCTAAGACTCCTTGATGCTATCACAATAGAAGAATTCTACAACTATTTATTATATATCTAGGGGAAATATGCTAAGTCTCTAGATAAATAAATCTCCTAGTTAACTGTAATGATGAGAAAATATAACGTTAAATGTTGCTATGGTTTGAATGTATGCATCCCTAAAAAGTTCAAATTAAGTTCTTGTGTTGGAATTTAAGCTACAGGGTGATGAAATTAAGAGGGGGGCCTTTGGGAAGTGAGTATCCCTCACGAATGGTATTGCCCTTATAAAATGGCTTAAGGGAGTGTGTCCCTTTTTTGCCTCTTCCACCACATGAAGACACATGGAAGGCACCATCCATGAGGAACAGGCCCTCACCAGACATCAAATCTGCCACCATCTTTACCTTGGAATTCCCAGCTTCCACAACTATGACAATATAAATTTTTGTTCTTTATAAATTACTCAGTATAAGATATTTTACTATAGCAGCATAAACAGTCTAAGACAAATATAAACTCTATCAATTTTATAAGTATATGATAGAAGTAACAATCTAAGAATAAAAGTAGAATCTTTAGAAAATAATCTATGAAAGAAGGCATACATACTAATTACTATGAAAATATTGTATGGAGGGTTGTAGAGAGGGGTGTTTAAGAGTACAGGCTGCTCTGCCACTTGCTAGATGTTTAGCTTTGGGCATGTCACTTTTTGCCAATTTCTTTCTCTGTAAAGTTTGGAAAACAACATGTCTACATCATGGGGTTATTGGGATTTAAATAAGTTAATACATATAGGGATTTTAGAATAGTTCCTGAAACATATTAAGGTCTATATGAGTATTAGCTATTTTAACAGCTGTTCAAAAGATTTCAGAAAAAACAGACTAGAGGTATACAATCCCTGTTCATAAAAATAAATAATTTAATAGACAACAGAGGTTGGTATTTAATTTCATTATTATCTTTACTAACTTGGTATTAACCTCCTGGAATAGCTGTATGCTAAAAAGTGATTTGCATCCTGTTTTTTCTTGTCATTACTAATGAAGGAAAATAAAGAACAGAAGATTTAAGATCACTCATTTTTAGATATTATGCAATGTTTGCAAAAGCTGAAATCTAAGAACCTGCAATAAGATTCATCCATGAATCTTTCCCTTACTGCACCCTAAGGTAAGGGATGTCAGTGAATGGTCAGAAGACAGAAAGTCATAAGGCAGCCTGTCTAATTACTAAATTGTGTAATTGACTTCTGAATAAACAAGAGTTGATTATATGTGTAAATTACAGGTTATCTAAAAATAAACAAGTGTATTTTAAAAATAACAACATTCAAAATGACTGAATTGATGAGATGAAAACAAGCTGTAAAAGTCAAAATATTTAGAGAAACAACATCAACAGTAACAAACATTGTGAAACATTCAGCATCGATTCATTAATTTCCTAGTTAATGTGGTAAAAAGTGGCAGAGTATGTTGCACATTGTCCACAATGTGGAAATTTTAACAGATATTTTCTTGATTCAGAATCAAGATGTCCACTTTTATATGTCTACTCGACCTGTCCAGACTAAAGCACAATCAACGGCAGATAGGGGATGGTAGAAAGATGACATATTTGAACAAATTCCGTGGGGAAAAAAATCCCACATCTGTAGACAATAGATCAAAACTTTGTTTTTCTTTGAACTTCAGAAAATCCTAACCCCGTCATAGGCCTGATCAAAGAAAAAGCAAGTCACTGGCAGATTTCTTTCTCTTCTTTTCTTCATTGCCTTTAATGGAACTGATAAGGATACTACTTTACTCAGCAATTCTACTTCTGAGAATCAGGAAGCAGTAGTGTCTACTGATTGAGAATGTGGACTTAGATTCAAGTTCTAGTTCCAATGCTACGTAGCTGTACGGCCTTCAGAAAATTTCTTAACCTCTCTAGCCTCAGTATTTCCATCTGTAAAATAGAGACATTAGTACATAACCTACTGGTTTTGTGATGATTAGAGGTGCACATAGAGTTTAGCATAATCATACAGGTATTCTAAATTCTGCCTTTATATCCAAATGGGTCAATCTTTGGAAAGTTATTAGTTTTAGACAAACATAATTTAATCTTCTACAAAACTATTTGTCTATATTTTGATGATCCTCTCTCAGAGTTTATTGAGGATAGATATAAGAAACTCCCCCAAAAAGCATGTTTTTGGATTTGCTATAATACTGTTAAAGGTATCATCCATTACGTTATTTAGTAGTCTTTCTTTATGACTCTATAAAATAAATTTATTTTAGCATATACTATCACTAAAAATGTTTGTCTCTCTTAAACAATTGGTTTGGGTTTTTTTCTACCTGTTAATGAAAATATAAACAAACTTTTTTGTTTATTTATTTTGGCTCCAGGAAACTCAGAGTAAATTTTACATTACTATCTGTTCCATCATTTTTTTGTAAGATTGTCAATTTTTCTATAATACATATTGTATTTTATAAATATCATGTTAATAAGCAAACAAATATTTTGTAATGGGATTTTGAGAATTGATTATTTTTTAAGTTTTAATGTAATTAAAATTTATCCTATTATTACAAAAAAAATTAAAATGTATTTTATTTTTTATATTAATGTGACTATACATTAAAGTTGTATGAGATAAAATATACAAAAACAATAAACAAATGACAGTGCTCACTGCTGGTATAGGTATAGAGGGAAAACGATCTGGAAATTCTTCCTAGTCACAGTGAAAACATCCATTAATGTTTTGGCAGATCTCCTTTTGTAATGATGAATATGCTAATTATCCTCATTTGATCATCACATATTGTACACAGGTATTGATATTCAGCTTTGTATGCCACAAATATGTATATAATCAATTATGCTTTAATAAAGAAAAACAAGTTTGGCAGTTCTCTATAAATAGACTTGAAGAGGTCAAATTAATTCAAAAAGAAACTTTTCTTCTAGAAATTTATTATTTCTAAGAAAATAGTCATAAATAAGGATCAAAATTTATGTTCAGGTATATTTACTGCAGCATTATAAGTGTAAAAATATTTTATGAAAAAATTTCCAACTGAAGGAAATTATGAACTAATGAAATACATGTAATTCCATCTTGTATGTCTAAATGAATCATTTAACTTAAAAGAAAAATATTGAGAGGAAAAAGAAGGCAAAAATAAAAAGTAGATTTTGCTTAAAATTATGTTGAAAAAATCATTACCATATAGATATACTTCAAAAGACTGAAAGGAAATACATCGAAATGTTAATATTGTTTAAATTGTGGTAATAGGATTACTAATGGCCTTTTTCAAATGTCTTCTGATTTTGTACAATGAATATTACATTAGTCAGAAAAAGTATGAACAACAATTTTTGAGAAAAATATAATGTGAAAGAGGTGAAAATATGAGAAAACTTTTTCATATTATTCTAATAGGGGAGTTTTTATTAGAGAGCATGTCTAGGCAAAAAAAGGTACTATTTCACTTTACTAAACACTGAGGTCAGTGTATTTAGAATGATTATGAGTTCTGATGTAATGTATACTGGCCAAAATGCTCCCAGTTCCACAAAGCACTAAAAATTATGGAAGAAATAATTGGGAGCAAACTTGACAATCATGTTTAACCATATTAACTGTAGAATTTTCAAAATATTGGCAGACATTACCTTATGTTGAACTGATTGTTGCAGCACTCTCCAAGGTAAGCATATTGTATATTAAAGCTATATTACTCAAAGGGGTTGAAAAATTCATTCAAGTTAACTCACAGCTCTCACAAGTGAAATCTAGACTCTAACTCAAGTCTTTAGATTTAAACTCTGTCAATATCATGGGTCAAGCAACTTGTTTGTTTAATGTTCTCTTTCTCTCTCTCTCTCTTCCCCTCCCTCTCTCCCTCTGTATCTCTCTCTCCTACTATTACCTATGAGGGTACTTCAAAAAGTTCATGAGAAAATGAAATTAAAAGATAACATAAACCATTCCATAAACTTTTGAAGACCCCTTGTACTTCTATGCAAAGCAGTTAAACTAGTGCCTGGGACACAGTGCACATGCTGTAAGTATTTACTCAAATAAAAGTGAGACCTTTATGTTGGCTTGAAGTGAGACCTTTATGACTCTGTATCTCCTTTATGAAGAAGCTGCATTCATTTACTTTTTTGAGAAAAAAAAAATCAAAACTTCCATTGATAAAAAACAAAACCATTTGTTACTCAAATAATTAACCTCATTTATACATGAACAGCAGGACCGTACCTCTCATAACAGTAGAGACCCATGTGCCTCTCACTCCACTTCTGTCAGTCACGCTGCCCAGAGCCAAATAGAAGCCAGGTACTGACAAGCTGTGTACAGGGTATATTCTGCAACCCGTGTACTTAGATGCTAGCACCACTGCAGCAGGTCTTCAAAATTGGCCCTGTCACTTTAAATATAATAGACAATAAATCATCCCTCTGAGACAGCCCCTAAGGAAAACACGGAAAAAGGTAGAAATAGCATTTAAAAGCCCTTTTCTATTACAGTGCCTCTAGGGAGCTTTTAAAATTGGAGCTCTTTTGAAGTGAATTTTATGCTTTTTGGGGCTTTTAAAAATGCTTCTAGAATTAACCTTGCAATTCTAGGACCAAATCTTCCATTAGATCCTTAAATTTGGGGGTCTTTTTTATGCTGGTATGATCATATTTGCCCATCCTCTCTGTGTTGCTTCCCTTGGTATTCCATTATAATCAACCCATTTTCTCCAGCTTTATATACCTGAGGTATTTCCTCCCACCTCCCTCTCCATCTTTCTGCCAGTATTTCTTGTTTGGTTTTTCTTTCCTTCTTCTTCTTCTTTTTTTTTTTTTCTTTTTTAGCTTCATCAAATCTAGTTTTAGTTACCTCTCCTCTGAGATATACTTTGGTCTTTTGCATCTTGGACACAGACAATCCTAAATAGGCTACCATGAAGATAATCCAGATATTTCCACCTTCCTTCTTCTATAACATAATTTTTCTAGACACAGCTGAACCACATGCACCCTTTTCTCATAAGTCTCCTCCTCTCTTGTTCTTGTGGCCATTCTTCGTTGATAAGAAAATGCCAGAATAGCAAAAAAAAAAAAAAAAAAAAAAAATTGACTTAATTTGGGGGAAAAAAAACCTTACTCAAATCCTAAAAGAATAAATGATAGATGTAAAACATATAATTATGTGAGGATCGGGGTTTATATTAACAATGGGATATGCAACATTACAGCCCGACTCTTATGTAACCAGGACTCAGCTACGATCATTCAAGTCCATATAGCATTATGCGGCCCAATAAAACAGTTAGGGTTCAATGGCCTGTATTACTTTTACAAATTAAAAATCTATACTGAACAAAACACAGTTCATCTTAATATTGAAAAAATACACACTGGAGGTAGATAACAGGACAGCAGCAACTGCTTCTTGACACTACATCCCACGTCTTCTTAGGCCCCCTGCGCCACGAAGGGAGAGAAGAAAAACCCAACCCGATATCGAGCTGGTGCCTTTTGATAAATTGGGAAGGCAAAAAGCAGTGAGAAAAGATTATCTGACACCTTTTAGATTTATAGACTTCTAGTCTTCCTAATGGTTATGCATCTTACCTGGCCTGTCAGAGTCACTCCAGCCTCCCCCTGGGTGAGTGCTTATTACCGAAAAGGCACTAAAAAAAACAAATTATTGTAGGGAATTTACAGAGTGAGATAAATAAAAGCTGCCCAAGTCAGTGTTTGTTATAGTGCTTTCTTTGTGACATAAGTCTAACAGGAAGCTCTAAAAATGACCCATAGACACACACGTGTTGTCAGTACTGCTTACCCTAAACCCTCTGGAGAGTATATTAGCATGGTAAAGGCACTGAGAAGAGCTACAATAAAAAAAAATAAAAAATTTAAAAAAAAACAGTTTAGTTTTGTTTCAGCCAGCATTTACCCAAAGCCCAAGGCATTCTTATTGTAAGTGAAACTTAAGAAAATCTTTGGAAACTTTGGAAAAACCTTGACTAGGTACTTGCCTAGATTAAATAAAATAATTAGATGAAGAAAAATAGTGAAGAAGGAATATTGTGGGTTTGTATTCATGATTTCCACCACTAAAAGAGAGAGAAATGTCCCAACAGATCACAGTCATTAAAAATGACCTGTCGGTGGACAGCAAATTACATAGTAGGGGACCAATGCTGGAGAAAAAATCAAAGAGGTGGAGGTCATGTTTTATTTCACTAGTAGCGCTTTTCAAATTCAGTCCCAACCAAACCTGATTAAAGTAAATCCCTTTTTTACAGCCTGTGGAGTCTATAAGATTATGGTGTTAATGGAAGTGCGATTCGATCCGTCAGTAATGGTGCATGTCGGGACCCTGGCGCCTCTGACAAGTCCATTTTTTAAGACGTATTTATTGTTTTTTTTTTTTTTCTCCCTTCTGTTCTCTGCATTGTGGGGTTTAATTGAACAGTTTAAAGTGATTCTTCTTCAAGGCCCATTAATTGATTTTATTCGGGTATTCTCTAGGGGTCAAGGAAAAGAGGAAAAAAACAATAATATTGCAGCTCTGGTTTTCACAGTCATATCCTTCCTAATAATTCAAAGCTCTCCTGTTTTTGTTCCTTTTCTCTGTCCCAGTCTTTTTTCTTCTGATTTTTGTAATGTGCAATATTATTTGTTTTGTTTTATATCACCGATTTATTCCATTCTGATAGTGGTTTGCCATTCAGAAAATAATAAAATGTACCCAATCTGATCAATCACGTAGTACCTCAGAATTCCTCATGATAAACCCAGTTGAAGGGGGAAGAATTCAGTGAAAATCATAAAACCTTATATTTTGGCAACAAAGCACCATAGAATTTTCTTTCTATTATAAGACAAAGTCTGTTGAGGTTTGATGCTGTGACATGTGTATACACATAAAAACACAGTGTGCTCATATTTTATCATATTACCCAGCACCATGCCTGAATGGTTGTCAGGTCTGGTGAGAAAGAATGAAGATCAGCATAGATTGCAAAATAGTATACTCAGGAGGAGAAAATTGAAATTGAGATTCTGCCAAAGGCAGAAGCTATATATGTGTGTACACATTTCATACACCATATCTCAAGAGACTTTGTCCTGTCATGTCACAATGTCCTAATATGTCACACTATTATGTCACACAATATAATCTGTATAATTTTTGATGCTTATTTATATCAGGCAGTAACTAATTCTCACAATGACTTTATGAAGCAAGTATTAGTATTACCATTTAATTGTCAAGTCCTGTCACTCAGAGATGTGAAGTAATCTGCCAAGGATATACATAGGGTTTAAACGTGGGTCTGATTTGTTTCAGTGCCTCTACTTTTCTGCTACTTAGATATCCTTTACCTTAGAAACTTAGTCTGCAGTGGCTTCAACCTCACTGAAGATGGGAGCGTAATAAAGTCATTTAAACATGGGTAGATTATTTTCACTACTGTCTACGCAGAGTTGGCCACAACACTAGTTGACGGAACAAGACACCTGCTCCATCACTACCACATACGTCCTCCATGACCAGTCCATTGTGGGCACTGTGTTCATAGGGCTGTTGTAAAAGGCACGAAAGGGACAGTGCAAATAAATACCAAGCTGAAGCCTAACATTTGGTGTACAAACTGCCTCTAGCCTCTGGGCCATCTTTTTGTTTCTTCTCATGACATGTCCTTCTCTGGTCATTTCCTGTCCCCTACACCAATTCCCTGGATGAAGTCCCCAAAGGCTCTTGAGCTAAAGTCTTTTACTGAAATGTAGATCAAATTTATCTTTAACACACACTAGTAAAAAATATGATATTGGCTTCTGGTTTCCATCGATCTTCCCTTGAATGTTTTGAGAGAAATTGAGAGTTTAAAGTTGGTATTGAGATTGAACGAAAAGGCAGTGGGTAATATTATATAGGAGATAGTGACACAGTCCAAATTTACTTTCAGCTGATCAACAGAACATCTTCAAGTAAAAGGCACATGTATTTGAAAATGTTTCAGTAAATTGGAAAACTCACAAGGGCAACCTTCTTGTTCAAGGGGTGCACTCTGTGCTCTCTGACGTTACACAGTAAAGAGAAAACACAATGATGTCTCAATCTGTGTAGCTCTATGACCCTTCTTTCTTCCTTCTGCCTAGGACAGACACCTTCCTGGGACCCCTTGTGAGGAAAATGGAGTTAGTTTAGTCAGGCCGTCTCGCCTCATATCCGGCTGGGTATGATTCAGCACATCTTTTGTAAACAAGTTATGTAAGAGTAGTGTTAGTGCACATGTGTGCCCATGTACCCCTTGGCTTGTTGCCATTATTGTGCACTTTCAGTATAAAAGGCAGTGGCTCTGAACCGCTGGTGTCAGACCTTGCATCTGGAATAAAGCATGTCTATTCTGTTATCAGCCACCAGAATCTTTTCTCAACTACCTGGCTCAGGACCTGCAAAGGATGGGGCAGAGCGGTCTGTGATCTGGCCCGACAATTGGCATAGTTTTTGTCAAGAATCAAGCAGGAAAGGGAGCCACTAGCCTTTTGGGAGGGGGAGGAAATGTGGCTATCCTTGAGTGTGTGGTATCTAGAGGTCGCTTTCCTGTTGACCAGAGTCTGTCTGTTGCTCACTGTACTAGGAGTCAACATGGATCGGGTACTTCGTGAAGCAGTCAGCTTCAAATTTGCAGCAGAAAGCAGACTTGTTGGAAGTGTGTGTACTTGTTCTGGAGGCTGAAGTACAGCAACAGGTCACCCCTGCTTCCAACACTGGGGATGATGACGAACCTGATGGTGAGTTGGGGGAACCTGTATGTCCCCTGGCATGACCTGTTGTGCATCAGAAACTAAAGCATGAATAGCCATGGAAAATGCAGGCAACTGGTAGGCAATCCACAAGTGACCCAATTTACTACTTTTTGTCCCACCAACACTCAAGCTGAGTTGGTGAACTTAGGGAAACAGTTTTGCCAGAAATAGGACAAACCTCTAGCTGCTTGGCTTTTGCAGCTGTTGGATCTAGGAGTTGATGGCATAATATGCTCTGGTGAGGAGATGGAAAAGTTGGCTTCCATCACCACACATCCATCCCTGCAGCAGCAACTACAGAACAGCCACAGATATGCACTCCTTGATGGAATGCGTGAATGCAGCCATCCAGATCACGTGGACGAACGCCAGAGAACTGCCTGAAACTGTGATAGGGAGCAAACATATGCCGAGCTCATTCAAATAATTCAGGAGCTGGGGATGAGACAGTCCATGTTTAATGTGAACACCCATGGCCCAGACAATGAATGTTTTACTGGCAGCATAAGAGATGTAGTGCTGCAAAATGCTCCGTCGACATCCTTTGGGTCACTGATGGCTATACTGGTCCCACACATTAGTCATGACCATGATGGCTAGTTGGGGTGAAGCAGAGGGGAGGAGACAAATAAAAGGGTCCGAAAGGTGGTGAGGACTAAACCCCCAAGAAATTCTTGGGTTTTTACCCTGAAGGGATAGAGCAAGACCAGCAATAAGCAGATGTGGTTTGACTTGTTTACAAAAGGAGTTGATAGGGAAAAAATCAACCAGCAACCAAATGTGGTCTTGTTTACCTTCTGGCAAAAATTGCTACCCAAACACTGTTTCACTAAAGGTCCTGAAACAGGTGGAAAGATATGCCCAGTGTATCTGAAGGATTTCGTGGCTACTTCCGTGGAGGCAGATGGACTGTTCTCTTTTGGCTAGGGAGCAGGCCGAGGTGCTCACCTTTTGGGGGCAGAGGAGGACTGGATGTCTCATGGTGAACTGGCAATACATTGGTGAGAGACAAATGTGTAGTGTGTATTGGCATTGGTGGACACCAGCACAGAATGTAGCCTGATACATGGCAACCCAGATAAGTTTCTGGGGTCACAGCGAATACTGATGGTGGAGGACAGACTATTACAGTCAAAGCTGTCTCTTTGCTGCTGAGCATTGGACGAATGCCCCCTCATGTATATACTGTGTATGTATCTCCTGTAGCTGAATACATCTTGGGTAGAGATGTACTTTATGGGCTACATCTGCAAATGATGGTTGGAGAATTCTGGCTGTAGATACAGACAGTGAAGCCTGTGTTGTGCGGACATGCTAAACATGACCCACAGGTATCACCCAAGCCAAGATGTGTAGTCAGTGTGAAACAGTATTGCCTGCCGGGAGGACATGCGGAGATAGATACAACTATATTGGAGTTAGAAGAGGTTGGCATCATTCGTCCTGCACATAGCCCATTTAACACTGCAGTACGGCCAGTGAAAAAAACTGATGGTACCTGGAGAATGACTGTGGATTATCAAGAACTGAACAAAATAGTGCCTCCTTTGCATGCAGCTGTGCCTTCGGTTCATAACTTGATGGATCAGCTGATGACTCAGCTAGGAACTTGTCATTATGTACTGGATCTTGCAAATGCTTTTTTCTCTATCCCAATCTTGGCTGATAGCCAAGATTAATTTGCCTTCACCTGGGAAGGAAGGCAATGGATTTTTCACTTGTTTTCCCAAGGCTACCTGCACAGCCCAACCATCTGTCATGGTTTGGTGGCTGGGTACCTAGCCAAGTGGACCAGGCCCAGCACGGTTACAATGTTTCGGTACATAGATAATGAATTGGTTGGTCTTACCAATGAATGAGTTGGTCTTACCAACCTCTGATTCTCCTTCAGATTTAACCAAGGCAGCTCCAATGCTGCTAGCTCATTTGGAACAATATGAGTGGGCCCTGTATAAAGGTCTTACCTTTTGGATATCTACTTGGAAAAATCAATGGTGGATGGTAGGCCACAGACCCCTGTGGGGACAAGCCATATGGCAAGAGTCATGGGAATTAGGGCAGGAAAAGGAAGTAACTCTTTTCCATGTCACAGGACATTCCCCCTTAGCCAGTCTGGGCAATGATGAAGCTGATGTGCTGGCTAAGGTAAGATGGCCAGAAAGAGCTCCAGTGACTGATGTAGCCCAGTAGTTACATAGATGAATGCAGCATCCTGGCAGCAAAACCATGTGGATGGCTGCTCAAAGGTGGGCCCTACCTATAAAATGGGAAGATATAATAAACTCATGTCATGTTTGTCCAGTGCGCACTCAAGAGAGTCCACACCCCTGATGAGTGCCACATACTGATGGGCAGATAACTAGAGGAAGGGTGCCCCTGACTTGATGGCAAGTGGATTTTGTGGGACCACTTCCCACATCAGAGAATTTCAGGTATATCTTCACATGATTGATATGGCTACTGGTCTTCTGTTTGTATGGCCCTGAAAGGCCCCAGACCAGGCAAGCACTATTAAGGTATTGAACAGCCTTACAGCCATGTATGGTTGACCCCTGGTCATAAACAATGATAATGTAACCCACTTTACTGGACATGAAGTACAGAAGTGGGCATCTCAGTTGTCCATTCAGTTACATATGCCACATCACCCCCAGGCAAAAAAATAAAAGGGGACTAAGGCTATCTGCCCAACCACCATCTCTGAAGGGGGTGGACACAGTGATTGTGGCCGAAAGTCAGGATCTTAAATGAGAGACTCCACAAGAGCAGGTCCTCTGCAGTGGAGGCTCTGTTGCATAGAGCCACAGCACCTGTTCCTGCAACTATTCTTTTCAGGATGGTGAGCTGGCATGTATTCTGCCAGAGGGATGAGAACTCCCTCTATTGGCGCCAATGACCTTTTTGTCATTTTGCCCATAGTATTGTGGCTGCAGGCACCAGAATCGACTGAACACATACATATATTCGTGTGGCCAATGTCTCAGCTTGCTGAATATGCACCTAGTTTCCTACCAGTGTGGCTGCAGGATTCCTGTGCATGATCATCCCAACGATGGCGACTCACGGGATGTGTGCATGGGTGGGGTTTTCATGACTAATAGTTGAAAGGATAGAGCTACAGGGACAAGCCTCAAGGTATACTGAACATACAATAAGTACAAAGGTTATATTGATGCAAGGGTCAGCCATCCTCACTAAGCGAACATCACGGAGGATTCCAAACATGTAGATTGTACAGGGAGAGACCATGAAGGGGTGCGGTGTGAGGAAAGTGGAGATGGTTTGGTCAGGCCCCCTCACCTCATATCCGGCTGGGTATGATTCAGCACATCCACTGCAAACAAGTTAAGTAAGAGTAGTGTTAGTGTGCATATGTGCCCATGTACCCCTTGGCTTGTTGCCACTATTGTGTACTTTCAGTGTAAAAGGCAGTGGCTCTGATCGCTGGCAGCAGAGCTCACATCTGAAATAAAGCATGTCAATTTGCTGGCAGCTAATCGGTTTTTCTTTCACTTACCTGACTCATAACCTGCCCAGGACAGGGCAGAGGGGTCTGTGATCCAGCCCAATGTCCCCTTACCTCTTTTCACTTTTGACAACCTTTACTAGTTTTGTGAGACTCTGATCAGTGATGACTTCTAGTATTATGTCTGTTTCATGCTAAATTTTAGCAGTAAAACCCTTCAAAGGGCTGATAGGGAAGAGCAGTGCTAAGAAAAGCTAACCCAGTCTGAAGCCAGGTGTGGCTAACAGGGATGGTTGGAAGAAGTGGTTATAAGATCCTCAACTAGTAGTGGCAGGTGGGGACCACTATAAAGGGAAAGAAAGCATGTTTACTTTTGGGAATTACTGCAAGAGACATAAAATGCTTGCAAATATGACCTATTTCCAAGCAATGGACAGACTCGTATACAGAAAGATTGCCATTCCTCCCCACTCTGAGATGTGCCCTACGCTGGGTCCCCAGAACCTGCAAATACCTATATTAAACTATGTGTTACACTCTATCATAAGCTTTGGTTTGCATAACTCTCCACTCAAAACTGAATCACTTCCTGTTCATCTCTCTATCTCTAGTCCCTCCCTCAGTACCTGGTGTATAACAGATGCTGAATACATCATTTCTAGAACAAATGAAATAATGAATAAGAAGAAATTCCTTTGTAAGAACTACTATAAGATTGTGGTGAAATATAATTCTTGGAGATAGTGGGACAGAAAAGATAGTGGGGCTAAAGGACTGATCCAAAATGAAGACATGGATGAATTCTGAATTTAGCATATTAATGTTAAATAAGACTCTTGTTGACTGGCCAGAAAATAGAGTTTTATATGGAATTTTTTTTCAAATTTCAAAGAAGAAACTTATGGAAGAAGGTTTAGAATGCAACCCGCACTGTTCAGGATCAAACATTCATCAGCATAGAGGGCTTGCAATTAGAAACAAGTAGAAATAAATATTCAACTCTACTGGGTAACCTTAAGAATCTTAAGCCCAGATAAGCTGGTGAGTTCTTCACTCCTGGAATTGCCTGTTACAATTGTTCCCTGTTTAAGACAACCATGTTGTGAGTATGTGTGTGTATACTGGGATGGAGGGAAGAGAAAATGATGTCATGAAAAGGACATTAACAAAATGCTCATATTTTACTTGGGAGGATCTGAATATTGAACCAACCTGCTTTTCTCATTAATGCAGTAGATTGTAGCATTTTCATCAGAATGATTGCTTGCCCAGTGGCTGAAGCGCAGAGGATTCTTTCCAACACAGGGGAATCTAGAAAATGTGGCCTTCCTCTTTTGATACTGCCTACAAACTCACTTTGAATCAGAGAAGACAGTTGTAAAGGAAGGCAATACTCTTCTTTTCACAAATCATCTGTCTTTACTTTCATTCTTCTAATTTTATCCTGAGATATCAACACCAAAGTAGCATATAATCTCCCCAGAAGCAATCTAACCCCAGCAAAATCACATACAGACACAGAAAAAAATATAACCAAATTCATTTTCACAAAAGAAGAGGGGTTCTAGGTGGCATTACTTGGTCTGATGTTATGATCAGTTTCCACTGAAGCCTTCTCTCTTGTTACAAGACTACAAAATCTCTTTACCCTAGGTTCCCACTGACAAAGAATTGGGATAAAAAATACTTTTAGTTGCATTTACAGGTAATTTCAGTGAACACAGTGTTTTTCCTACCTTGTACTTATTCTCCCCAAATGATCAAATTTGCAAGCATCTTGAGGATCTACACTTATTTTTCCAAATAGAGAATTCCTCTCATATGCTCATTAACATCTATATGCATATTGCCTAAATTTGTTCTAAAAATCTGTGTGAGGGTCCACTTTGATCTGCTTAACTTAGTCAGCTTTCATTCTAGTTCTCTATTAAATAATTTCAATCCAATCTTGACCTATCTAATCCAACATAACCAATGATTCATTTTCCCAGTACCTTCTGCCGCATAAAAATACATCATAGTCTTTCAAGCTAATATATTGTTATGAAATCATATATATGCAAATACTCAGCAAAATCATACCTTAATAACAGAGTGGGTGCTAAGGTATCTGTCCCATCTTCATTCTGCCATTCTAAGGAAAAATCAGGCAACATTGCTAGTAGCTAAATCAATATCAACTGTACTAATAAGAACAAAATGAACACATGTGCCTGGACTTTCTTCTCTTTACCACTCTAGGTCCAAACCTCCTCTTCTATTTTAGCTTTAGTTTTGAATGGCTGTCAAAGACATAGTGCTTTGGCCTCTGAGACAGTCACTATCAAGCCAACATATATGGGACCAGATCAGAAGAAATTGCCCAACAGATTTGCAGGGCTTGTCAAGGCCTGGAAATGGTAGAAGTCAGATGATTATATTTGCATTGCATAATTGGAGGAGCCTGTCACAACATTGCTGGAGCCAGCAGCTGCTCTCTGCTGAGAGCTAATTCCACCTGATCTATTTAATATTATAATGAATTTAATCTTCTCCACATTCAGTCAGAAGCCAAAGAACATAGATTATGGCTAAACCTGAATTTGCAGACAGATGACAAGAGACCCCTCTGGTGGTAGGAATTAATTTAGAGAAGGGTGCTGACAGTGTTGCCCAATCCTTTATTTTGGTTGCAGTTTTTTTCCTCTTCCAGGGAGCAGGCTTTAGTATAATCTAAATTTTCTCTTCTCTCCTCAGAAAGAACTCTTGGAAATTGGAAGTGAACTTAGGTATTGTTATGGGCTGCAATGCCCACCCCCACCTCCAATTCATTTGTTGAAGCTTTAACTCTCAGTACCTTTGGAAATAGGGCCTTTAAAGAGGTGATAACATTAAAATGAGGCTCTTAGAGTGGGTCCTAATCCAATCTGACTGGTGTCCTTAAAAGAAGAGAAGATATGGACACGGGTACTAGGGATATGCCAGCAGAGTGGAAAAACCTCATGAGGACACAGTGAGATGATGGCCATCTGCAAGCCAAGATGACTTCAGAAGATACCAAGTCTGCTGACGCCTTGGTCTTGGACTTCTAGTCTCCAGAACTGTGAGAAAATAAACGTCAGTTGCTTAAGCCACCCAGTCTATGGTATTTTTATATGGCAGCCCTTGTAAGTTCACACAGATTGAAGCCTTTGATTTTTCTCTTTATGACACTCTATCTGTTACCATTTACTAACCCTTATTCTAACAAAAATTAGTGAAGTGCTTAAAACACAAGCTTCCATTTTTCAATATACGTCACCCCAGATATATACCCTTGTCAGCGTGATCAAAAATTTCTCTTTTTATTCAGTTGAAATTTTTCAGTCTTTACTTTCCTCGACCCCTTAGCAACATTTGACACTTAAACTGCCCTCTCGTTAGCTAGGCATATCCTCTCTGGCTGCAGCTTGTCCATTTTTTTTTTTTTTTTTTTTTTTTTTTTTTTTTTTTTTTTTTTGTGGGCTCTTTTACTCTCACTAGGATTTTCTCCCTTGTAGTTCTCTCTTCTCATCCTATACACTTTTATTTTGTAGACTCATCCAGTCTCAGCTTTCCAATTTCAACATATTCTCATGCTTTACGAATCTGTTTCTCCAGCCATCTCTTTACTTGAAAGCCACAGCTTTATGTATACACTTACTTTGGGGGAAAGCTAGAATTCCTAAAAGTATTCTTGGTTCTTCTGTTTCCCTATCCTGATATCTTTATCACTGTGAACTTTACCTTATAAAAATCTGTCATCTGTTATCTTCTCTGTCCCTCTCCCATATTGCTAGGCAGATCATTTTGTTAGAAAGTTCTACATACTGAGGCAAGACGTTCTTCCTTGTAATGGCCACCCCACTGTCCCAGTCCTGAACTCTTGGCTCAGAACCAAATGGAAAGTCTTACGGGGTAGCTCTTCAATTAAAAAAAGCAGTCATTGTACCTCCATGCTTCTTTCTTAAATCTTCTCTTTCCAGTTAAACCTTTCTTGATACTTTCAAATAGTTTCCATATGCCATTTTTTTCTGAGTGCATTTTATTACATTTATTCTGCTTTGTATCCTTTTTTACTGGGCCATTGTTTCCATTAAAATGAGATACAGCTGAAGTCACTAACTCAGTTGTTGTCCAGCAGTGTAATGTGCTTTAGGATTATTGCTTTCCATACCATACTTTAGGATTCTATTAAAAGGAGAAAACAAATCTTAAAGCCATGGTTTGGAATGGGTATGTGGTAATCATAAGACCTTCAAATGTGACACAAACAAACTTAGAGCTACTGACTAATTTTCATCAGTTGAGTATTTTTGGAAGACACATTTGAATGTTGTTAAAAAATGTTCTCAGTATTGTATTTTCTTTTATTGATATATACTTTGATATAATACATATCCAGGTTCAAGTAGTTTTACTCATGTGTTCATATAATTGCAAAAACATAAATATATTAACTATTTTCCTTCTCAAATACTCAGAAATCGTAAAATCAAAAACAAAAACCTAATAGTGGTGTCTTCAGGACTGAACAAGTTTCCATAGCACACTAAATATGGAGATTACTCTAAATATCCATTAAACATAAATATGCCACTCAATTGAGTCTGCAATTTGCAGCTTAGGAGAAAATGGCCAGAAATGATGAAGCCCCTGGGCATTAGTATTTGCTGATGTATGCATTATAAGGCGATATCTAACCTCAAAGGTTTTCATGTTTGCCCAGTAGCTGTTGAAAACAGAAAATAATTAATATATAGCCTTTTCCCGTAATCACTGTGACTCTTTAAAATGTTGGATGTAAGACCTAGCCGACATGGAAACAGGATACAGGTATACTGTAGTCTATCACATTGATTTTCAACAGTTTTCCTATTATATAAACATATCAAAATTACCTGCAGGCTTAGGCAGGGCTATAAAAATGTTTGGCACGTGCAAGGGAATTTGAGAGCTAGCTTTAAAGGCAGAGTAAATAACAAATACATTAGTTATTTCAGTTACTGGAAAAGGGTGACCAATGTCTTATCCTCCCCTAGAACCTATGTTTCCCCACTTTAGGAATAATCTCTCTGGAGAATTTGCCTTGGTATATCTGAGCACTTCCTTAGAAATTTAGTAACAAAATGGTAATGTCTTTCAAATTCCTAGAGAGAACTGCACTCTGTGTGTGTGTGTGTTTGATGACTACTTAATGGCCTCCCCTTAATCCCAAATTATTTTGCATTTAGGATTTTAGTTGCCAGAAGGTACTGTCAAAAAAGACAGACTGCTTAATGGAAAAGAAAAGTTAATGAACTAACAAGGGAGACATAATTATTCCACAAATCAAGGGAAAGATGGAACGGTTTCCAAAGGAGATGTTGATGTATCAAAATGTTTTTGCTAGAAACTTAAAGCAGTGTGTTTTCAAGATTGAACTTCGGGAGGGAGGGATATGTAATGGTTAATTAGTGCATTACTACCGATAATCTCAGAACAATTATATAACCTTGTTTTCCTGAGTAGAGGAGAAGCAAAATGAAAAGGAAGATAAAAAGGACCAGTCTTTTCCTCCAGGTAAATGGCTTTTCTGCCATATGGCATTAAATAATACAAAAATAATGCCAGTGACTGGGAGGCCATCATGTGGGTTTTTTGGAAGGAAGAATGTATGCTTGACACCTGTCATATAGCTCAAACACTGAGATGGCACATTTACAACTAAATTAGAATGATTTAACCTTCATTAACCACTACCTGTGTTGATGAAGGTAGAGAGAGTAATTTACAAAATTTGGGGTGGGAGGTTGGGGTTTTGACTGTGGACTCAGTGGAATTTTTGCGAGTAGACCGAATACTGACTTCCATGTCATACTTCCATGTGATCGGGCTTTATGCCCAGGATTCTGTTTATTTGGAGACTGTGAGCCTGAAGTCAAGAATACCTCATGTTCCAGTGTTTTCAGTAGAAAAATAAGATGAACTGTCAATTGACAAATTTTTTTGTACATAAAAATGAACAGCCTAGGATTTATGGGGCAAATAAATATTGTTCCAGAACAGCTGGCAAGCGTGCATAAGAGCACACACCACTGGTGTGTTATCTGCAAACTCCCACACACATACTGTGAACCACGACTCAATAAGTGGATGATTACAGAGGTTATGAGAAAAGTAGAAATAAATACAGCAAAGTTGAAAGAACACCTGGTATGAAAGATAACTTGGTTTTCAGCAGACACCTCAGTTTCATGGAAGGCAGTTTAGAGGAGTTTAAGAGGGCAGCCTCTGGAGATAGACAGCTGGGGCTCCTAATTTCATATACAATTATAAGCTGTGGGACTGAACCAAGTCACGAAACCTCTCTAAGCCTCAGTTTCCTTATCTGTGCGAAAGGTTTACATGAATAATAGTTATACAAAAGGCTGCCTGCCTCATAGGGTTATAGAGAGAAATAAATGAATTACTCCTCTGAAGCACTTGTCACATTTCTTAACATTAACATATATGTGCTTAATAAATGCCAGATATTGATAATAACATTACTAATTCTCATGGTTTGGAACATTCTGATTTATGATGCCACCATTTTCTCATCCTAAATATTACCCATTTCAATCGAAGGCAGAATAACAGCAGCTACTTAAATTGGAGCCAGTAGGGAACGGTTATAGAATATGCTTGTACTATGGTTTGAGATGGTTTAACACTCTAAATGGAACTATTTCTTTAAAAAAAAGATGATTATATTCATGGAATGGCTTAAACATTGCCTAATTTCTAGGGATAAATAAAAATAAGTATATTTTATATATATTTTTGAGTATTGTGCACACAAAAAGGCACTGTTGAGATAATCTGTTTTATTTAGTTTTGTTAACCTTATTTGTGGTCCCTGTGGAGTCATGCTTTGTCACAGGAATGTATGAAAATTGCATTGCCAACTTAAACTTTTGGAAAGAGAGAAAAGGTTCTGTTAAGAAAATGCAAGTTAAGTCAGTAACTTAAAAAGTGCCCTGAAAAGATTTATGTAGATTCATATACACATTGATCAACTTAATAAAGCATATTTAAAAAAACCACATCTAGTGATCAGGTCTTAACCAGCAGAAGTTCACTTCATCACATTTAGGACATGTTCTAATATGTCTAGTAATTATAGGTACTACTTTGATGAAACACCTTATGCTGCACACTTTAAAGGTACTATAGTAGGTTGAATTATGTCCCCCCAAAACTCACTAAAGCTTCAATTGTGTGCCCAAGTTTTATGTATTAGAAACTTGGCCCCTACTGTGACTGTTAAGAGGGTGGGAAATCCTACTATGGTAATTGAAATGTGGAGCCTTGTAGAGGTGATTAGATTGTAGGACCATGCTGAAGTGAATGCTAAAAATGGTGGTCAGGGATGTGGTTCTAAGGGCTTTAAAAGAAGAGAGAGTAGAGTCTGTCTCTCTCTCTGCTCTGCCATTTTGCAATGTGATACTCTGCCATCACTGAAGTCACCACCAAAGAAAGCCTTCACCAGATGTGTTCCCTGAACTTTGGAATTGTTAGCCTCTGAAACTGTAAGCAAAATATTTCATTTTCTTTATAATTTACCCAGTTCCAACTATTTTGTCATAAGCAATAGAAATAGACTAATACAGTTACCATCTCTAATCTGTTTTTACAGATAAAGAAAGTTCAAATGCGTAAGAGTTGGTTGAATTTAAGCTGGCTCAGCTAGGGAGAGCTAGAACCAAGTGTGAACTTTAACGTGCCAATCTCTGTGCCTTATCCCATGATTCTTTCCAATTCATTTGTGATTTAGCTCTTCTGTGCCTAGATATGTGATATGAGTTTAGGTGTGTGTGATGATTTTTAAAAATATCTTCTTTATCCTTATGAGAACATTAGTTATGCAACAGGAGGCACTAATTATGCTCCCCATGAAATAAAGATTTACACGAGTATGTAGAAAGAATAATTCTCCTTTAATGAAATAAGCTTATTATTTTCAACAAGTTTCAAGGAATAAATTTACTGTTTCATATACATTTGGTATTACTATTTGCATAGCTCTTCACTCGGCTGTGTTAGCTTCACCAAAACAGTTAAAAATTACTATTCACCTACTCAGTTCCATCACCTGCCTGACAACCAAGGATTTTTACCTATAAAGGGTTTTTGTTTTCATAATCTTTTATCACACTGAAGAATGTTATTAGTAAATGACTATTTTTTTCTGTTGGAAAAAGGCCAGTATTTTTGGATGTGCATAGGTAAACATTCTTGCGTTTAAGATGTGAGGAGGGTTTTACCACCCTTTTAATTATGAGGGAATGTGGGATTCAATGGTGCAGAAAACCCATCTGTAGGCTTGCCCCACAGGGATTATTTTAGGTGACTTTGTTAAACATGGATCAGACAGTAAAATTTCCATTCATTTTTAGTCACAGAAAGGCCAAATTGAAGTCAATTTTTGAAATGACTCACATAGTCAAAATTCTCACAGTAGGAATAATAAAATCAAGTGAAACCACAACTTTTCTGGAAGACTTTCACACCACAAACATTTGAAAAATAGCAACAATTTCTCAATATAAGAATTAATGATCCCTGATAAGATAAAGTAGTTATCCAAGTGACTGGCTTTGTTTAATTCTTCAGCACATATATTTAAGAAAGGAGCTTGCCATTAATGAAAAGTTAAAACAGGAAGCACAATATGAATTCAAAAATAGTAATAGTAATTACTGTATCTTTCATTTATTTGTAGCTTACTGTATGCTAAGTACTATGCTGAGTGATTTAATTTATTAACTCATTTATCTATCTATTGATACATACCCCTAACATATGCATGTTGCAGATCAAGACAGATTAGGACTGGCAACGTGAAGCAACTTGACCAAGTGTGCAGGGTTAGTATTTGACACCCATATCAGTCTGACTACAGTGTATAAACTTCTAAGTTCTTGCACATTAAATGGGACAGGCCAGTGGCTCAGTTTCCAAACCCCTGCTAATCTTAAACTTTTCAGCAATCTTCAGGGAAATGAGAAAAACAAGCATAAGAAGGAAATATTTCAAAGAGCTAAACTTTTTCAGTTGTAAGAAATACCTTTTATTCTACTTTTTTTCATTTTTTTTTCTCTTTGAAATAATGGAGATGATATATGGTAATCTAGTTTCATTTTGTTTTTAAAGATACTTATTTGAAAAAATAAAATATTACAAAACAAATGCCATTCTATCATGTTAAAAAATACACTTTTTGGAGTTAAGAGGAGAAAAGGATCTCAGGTATCTCTGTGAACTGGACAAGTTTGAGCTATTGTCTGAATGAGGAATCCTTGACTCATACACTCAAGGGTTACAGTGGTCAAGAAGATGAGAGGAAGGCAATCACATGAATAAAGGGGAAATATTGAGGCAAAGGAGACAATAAAACTTATGAACCTCATAATTTGGAAATTTCATAGAAACAGAAAACTCTGGGGGAGGCAGTACTATTTTATTTGGGGATATGGTAGGTTGACTGTTAACTTGCTTTTGAACATGTTGAGTTTGTGATTTTGAACATGTTGAGGGATTCAGGTGGGAAAACATCTGGCAAGCAATATAAGAAACACTGTAGGTTTTCTGATCCAATAAAAACTAAATTCTTCAAGGTAAGCAATGCGGTCAGTCTCTAAGGAGGGTTGGAGAAGGCGGGAGAATGGATAATCTCTCAGCCTTGACACCTGTCCCTGTGATTCATCTTCTCCCTGGAGATTTATGTTAAGTGACTATTATCAATATTGCACTGACTTGGGGTGGGGCACATCCCCACTTTCACGTTCTAGCCTGAACCTGAGTGCTCATCTCTTCTCTTAATTTTCCAATTAAGAGTTGAAACCTGGTATATGTATCCAAAAGTCTAAAGGCTCAGGGTAACAAAAGGAAAATTAACACAAAGTATATAACATCTAATTAGATCGATGACTTTTAACATTTTGGGGGAGCTTCAAGAATCTGCAGAATCTCCCCATATGTACAAACACACAATTTTGCACTGCCACTGAGAAACTCCTCAGGCATACCTAGACTCCTCAAATCTCAGGCCCAAGAGAAAAGAGAGAATTGAGACACGCAGAAAGGAACTCCTCTGGCTTGTTTAAGATGTGCTTTCATCTACAAATATTTGACCTGGGCAATATAAATTCCCTGAAGTGACATTTAATTGGCCTCCCTCCTCTGACACAGGGGTCAAGTCTTATGTTATGACTTCCAAGGGTGAACCAAAATTTAAGACAGGTACGAGAGATACAAAGGTGAAGTACAAGAGTGTACTTCTATTACAGGAATAATCTTAATAAAACAGGGTTCAGTGAACCCCTCAATCCCAAAGTCCACATCACTCAGGACACATACAAACTAAACATCAATTTACACATAATTTTCCAGAATTGTAACTAGTGCTAAAGTTCTATACTTAAAATTTTATTGAAAGAGCAGAGAAGGGATAAGACTGTCAAATACATAGAGTAAAGATTTCCTAAAATTCTTCCATTCCTATGTCTCTCTCCCTAAAGTTGCACACATCATAGCTTTTGCTCAAACATGTTCAAAACTTTTTTCCCCACCCCTTTGTCTTCCTTTTTCATTTTTTAATGTCTTCTTTTTTCACTCATCTTTCCTCCTTCAGTATCACTCTTTTTCTTTCTTTAGTGCGTCTCTCCATCTCTTTCCTATGTAGAACTATAAATAGAAGTGTAGCCAGCAGATCTGCACACAAGACTATTTGGAGGAGTTGAAAGAGGGTTCTTTAGCCAGGTTGAATTCCAAGAAAACAGAACTGTGTTTGTTTTTTCAGTTATATTCTAAATATCTTTCACAGTGCCTAACACTTAATACTTTCCAGTAAGTACTTGTTGGATAAATGAATAAAGAAGTTCTAATTGAATGTCACTTCAAGTTTAGGAATAAAAACATTGACTTGAATGGAGAAGATCACAGAATGTCAGAATTCTAAAGGACCATTTACAATATAATGATTGATGCTCTCTTTAATATTGCTAAAAGGTATAACTTAAAAAAGGTTATCAGAAGAAGAGCATATAGGAAAAGAGATCAGATGTCCCAAAAATAGATTTGGGGGAGAGGAAGTAAAATGATATTGAGAAATTAGCAATCAGAAGGACAATTTAGAGAGAAATGGAGAGAGATGGGGACAAAAGGGAGAGAGACCATAAAGAGAAACAGGATAATGTCACATCATTAATCCAGAAGAGGAGAGAATTACAGAAGAAATACTCAAAGTCAACAACATGTCACTGCAGAGAACCCAGATACTGTAATTTTCCAGGTCAGTGTTTAATTTAATCAAAAGGAAGAATTTCCTGTTGACCTCCTTAATCAAAGTTTTTTGATCTGGTGTGCTTTTCAAAGAGGTAAATTAATATCTGAAACCTCTAGCTAATCAAGGGAAAACAATGAAAAATGATCAGGCTTTGCTTGTACTCCTGAGGACAAAACAGAATACATTTTTATTTCATAGGCATCTATGACTCTAGGCTATTTTTGGAAGTATTTCATTTCTAGGTTAACCTGGAAGAGTTGCTTTTCAAGAAAGAACAAATGAACTCTAGAAAGCCCAAAACTATTCCAATTTTTAATCAACTTTTTAATAGACAGTATTGAGAAAAAAACGTTATAAAGATCTAATATTCAATATGTTGGGGACAAATCTTCTTATTACTAATAATTAATCTATATTATAAAGTAACCATCTATGAACTTTCAATTAAGCTTCCAGTGTTGAAAGTATAAGGACATTTAAACCAAGCAAGGGACTTTGTTTTATTAGCTCATATCTTTAAATGATTATCTATTTCCTATTCTTTAAAATCCACCCCTATTTCTGAAGTAATGCTCAAATAAATAAACACATTAGATATTGCATTTATGAAGTGATGTGGCTGATGTTTCACCTCATGTAACCTGGAAAGACAGAGACACATATGAGCGTCAAGACAACTGAAGAGATAAAGTGTACATTTGCGTGTGTGGGAGCGAGAGGGACAGATATTTTAGTGGAAAGCAGGAAAGAACTGAAGAAGCTCCACTCTAGCAGACTCCACTAGGTTAAGAAGTGGGAATAAACCCTTTTATTTCCTCTTTTCTTCCCTTATCTTGAACCACCTTCAGCCACACCCGCTATGGTTATCATCAACCATATCAATGTCTTCAGAGACGTCTAAGCAGGGTATTCTCAAATGAATGCTCACAATAGTGACTTCAAGTGACCTGATACCTAACAACCCAGATTTTCATGTCAGTCTTCTCTTAATGATGAGAAAGGATGAAAAGAGTTACTATTGGTTGAAGACACCCTAACACGTACATCTGAGAGATCCCTCATTCACTTCAGGAAAGCTTCAGAAAAGCGTGGCTGACCTTGATCATTACACAATTTTCATACCCTTAGCAAAGCAGGATATGGCTCTACCCAGAGTTCAGCCCACTGTGATCTTTTTCTGAGAAACCCCAGAACACTTCATCAGTTTTACTCACAAAATAAAAGCAACTCTTTGCTATTTTCAGATTATCTATTCATGTTGTTCCTTCAAAAGTCCATATAATTTTCCTTGGCATTTCCTTGATATTTCCTTAACATGCTAACCTAAAATATACTAATATGGTTTTTTATCTACAGAATCTCCAAAAAAGAAAAAGTTCTTCCTTTGGCACTAGTGTCTTCATGGCCATGTCAGTATCATTTTGGTCCCCATAGGAGTTTTCCAGACTATGCATCTCAAAGAACCATGATGGAGTGCGACATCTTGTGTTGTTAAACATTCTCATTTCTTCCCCCATCTTCTTTATTTTACGACTACATCTAGCTTCACAGTATTTTTCCCTGGTCGATTATTTTCTATAGTTTCCATATTTGTCTATTAGTAAGTTTCTAAAAGAGTTTTCTCATATTTCCCCCTCTTCTGAGCCCTTATATTGCTACCTTGGAGCGAGGCTTCTCCAGATTTTTACTTGAGAGTTCCTGTGTCTTTGCTCAGATTGTCATATCTTTTAGTCTCCTTTGCTGTCACTCAGTCCCTCCAGGTCACTCATTCTTTGCTGCTCCAATCTCCCCCTTCTGTATTCATGGCACTTCCTTCCTTGTACATACTCAGTTTCACCCACACTCAGACAAGTTCGCTGTCTATGATCTTCCATATGCAACTTTTTCTGTGAATGACTTCCGCTTCAGTCCTGAGTTGTCCTGGGACTGCAGAGGTAGGTGGGAGCAGCTCCAGCCTTGGGGGTGGTAGTCCAATCAAGTGTTTCTCCAAACAAGGAACAATGACAATTGAGAAGGATTTGGTAGGAGGAGGGACTGAAAAGGCAATGAGGATGCAGTACAAAAACTACTGCTTAAATCACAAGAAGAGAAGCATCAAAAAGGAGGAATAAACTAGACAAGATGGAGGGTGAGCATGAGAGTCTGCCATGCCTGTGCTATTGGAGGATTCAGGCCAGGAAGAAAGACAGACAACATACATGCTACAAGAGTCTGGGAGCACTAACTAATATAGATGCAGGCCATGGAAAATGAACGGAAGGGAAGAACCACACAAGTAACTGCAGCTTATTGAAATAGAGATCACTTGCCAGTCACTGTGGTTAGCACTTTATGCACATCATCTCATTTAATCCTCAAAGCATCCCTATGAGGCAGATGCTATTTCTAGCTGCATTTTACAGAGGGAACCCTAAGATTTAAAGGGTTTAAATAACTACTGTCAGAAGCTTGTGATTAGTGGAGATGGGACATGAACCCAGGCTGTCTGACTCCAGAGCCCAAACTTCAGCCACTGCTCTATTATACCTGGTAGCAGTGATCACATTAGGTCAGTCTAAGGCAGAATAAAAGTGGCTGAGGGGAGAGTAGTATAATCTGAGGAAATAGTAGCAGGGGTGGTTGGCCCTGATTTTCTCTGGCTTTCTGATAAATGTTGAGCATTTGCTTGAGCACAAGACCAATTTCAGTGACTGGTAGAAAAGCATGATGAGAAAAAGAACATTTCTTTAATAAGTTATGGAGGAGTCATTCCCAGACTGATAATGTAATAAAATTTTTATTGTCCCTTTTTTTCACACACCTCAGAGATCCAAAAAAATTGATTGATTATGATTTTATTACTTCCTTAAATGAGATATTGTATTTTTGTAGCCTTTAATTACTTCATTAAGATGATTTTAAAACTGTGCTTGTAGAATTTTCAATCACATTTTCTAATCCTAAAAGGGGGAAAAAAATACCTGGAACTTGTTCAGATAGAAAAAAAAAAAAAAAAAATGTCAGTACAGCCTCCCAGCATAACCTTTCAGCTGCGCATGTACTTGGCATTACCTTCACGGACTACCCCTGTAATTTGTCACCACATTTCCAAAATCATCTTAAGTGTGAACTATTTCCCTCCCTTCCTTCAAGGCAATAATGTGGTGTGCTTGTATACGATGAAAAAACTTGTCCTTATACCAAGTCGGCAAGAAGAACAAGTGTCTAGAGGACAAATGATATCAACAACTTTTTTTTCAAGTGCTTATAAGTTTGATCTGTTTTTTTCTTAATCTCTTGAATTTGCTCTGTCGCTTCCTTGGCAAATTCTTGTTAACAAAAACTGCCCAAGTGGGGAATAGGATTAACAAGAAGGAGAATTAATGGGTCTTCTTTAATTACCATCAGAAAAAATAAGCACAAAACAGTTCTGGAATGACTCCATTCTAAATCATTCTAACCATAATCACTTAACTCCCTAACCTTCTGGTTGAATGACATTCATTTAGTTATTCAACACTTATTAATAGTATGATTCATAAACACAAGATACTACTAACAAAACATGAAGAAGAATAGACTATAGCTTTCATTCTAGAGGAGACTGGAGCCTGATAGGAGAGAGGAAGCAAAGGCAACAGCACACTTGCAGAGAATGTAAGTGGATGTTGGCTGGAATGAGTGAAGGAGAATTACAAGCAAGTGCTGTGAGTTCAGAACATGGCATGAAATGGCACAGTAAGATGTTGTGGGGAACAAGTAAGTCTTCCTGGGGAGCCTCATTTTTTGAGCTTGGCTTTGAAGAGTGGGTGGAATTTGGACATGCAGTGTGTCTAGGTACTAGGACTAGTGTGAGCAAAGGCATCGAGGCAAGGCCTTCAGCACTTTTGAAGAACAAAGGCTGTTTAGTTTGCTATTTCAATGTATCAGGAAAAGTTAAGGCAGGTAAAAGCAGTGAGGTCTGATGGGGTAGATCATAGCATGTCTTGGACCCAGAGCTAAAGAAAGATTATCCACCTGCTAACTTGGGCAACCCAAAGCTAAGACAGTTCACCTTAGAGTGAAACTGAAAACCTCTGAAACCTTGGTTTCCTCTACTGTCTTGCTAGGAAGACTCCATTAGTTTAAACACTTATCCTTAAAATGTATTTTTCAAGAACATTTTCTAACTATGGTAACAGTGGTTATAGAAAGTATCTTGGAGCTCGGTTTGTACTTACTTTCATGTAGGCCATTTAACTACATAATTTCACCATCTGCCTCAATTTCTTTTATTATTACTAGTGGAATAAGTGAGCTCTTGATTCTAAAATACATAGGAATAATTTAGCTACCAAATGGGAAGATTGCTGACCTTCCGGAGCTTAGGTCAGAATGTCCAAATGGCAAACTTTGGTCACTGAAAAGGCAAGAAAAATCTAGCTCAGAACAAAATATATGGTGGATGGCTGAGATTTAACACTTAGATCCACGGAGTATTTGAACTAGATGGGGCTTTGAAGATAGTCCAGTCTAGTAGTTCATAGTCTTCATTGACTCTTTTCTCTTCTAGGGCCCACTAAGGCCATGAAGGGGATCAAGGGTCTATTTCTAATATTTTAAAGGGCTAATAGAAAGTAAGCACTTATCTTTACAGATCATAGAAATAGCAACCATATTATGAAATAACCAACTTTTTCTGGACTTTCCTGCTGCTTTTTACTCTTTTTAATATATATTTGATAAGAAAAAAACATTCTTGACAAATAAAAATAGAAAAATAAATTACTTATGGCAATTTGATAAACCAAATGTTTCCGAATAAAGTCCATGGGAATAAGTAAGAAAAATAACTCATTATGTTGAACAGACCAAAGCTACATTTAATTCAACTGTCAAACAATATAAATGGAGAAACTGAGACTGAAAGAAATAGAGACACTTGCCAAAGATCATATAGCTAATTAGGGATTTCAGTAGGACCAGAACCCAGATCTTCTTATAAATGCCAAATCAATGTTCTTTCTACAATAGTATCCTACTCAGTGGACTGGCCAAGAAGATCCCAGAGTAGAAAGTAGTAGAGGTTTGGTCCAGAGACCATACATTGTAAAATATAAAGTCATCTCTGGTAATCTTTTCATGTTGTAGAGAATCTCACTCATCAAAAATGCATGATAATAAAAGATGTAAAATAATGACATAATATATTTGATTTACTGTTGCCTAAACAAAGTTTCCAAAGTTTCTGACATGTCTGAAGAGTTTGGTTTATGTATTTGGAATGTCTTTGATAATGTACTATTTACTCTTCTAACATAACACCGAAACTCACCTGGGAAGTGATTTCACCCATTTTGTCAATATTACAGCTGAGACCCAAGAAAACTGGTTTTATTTCAAAAACTATGTCAGAAGTGAGGCTGGTTCTGGGCCATAGGACTCCTGAACATTATTTTCAATCTAGCTTCTTAGAAATCAGTGTCATCAGTTCGACCACAAGCTATTCATGGGAATAGCAGGGAACAGTTGAAGGAAAAGAAAAGGGAGATATGAGAGAAGTAAAAAGCTACATAAGGATTTTCAACATGTTTCCTTTGCTTTGAGATCTTCCCTCCATCAGCTTGAATAATTGAGAGATGTCTGTGAAACATTCACAAATTCCCAGATGAGTTTTCAATCCATTAACAGTCAAAAATGTTGCAAACCATAATGTGCCTTATCAATTCTGATGAATATTAAGAGAAAAACGTAATGTGTAACCCAGTTAGTAAGGCTCCATTGGAACTGACAATAGAGGACTGTGTCCTCTACTTTCGTTGTTATCCTCATCTGAAGGTCTTTAAGGAGAGCCTCATTCAGATCATAGGTGGCCATTAAGTCTAACTCCTGTCAATTGCAATAATGGTTTCAGATAGGGACCATACTGCTTATCTCTACTGGAAGGAAAATATAGACTTTTCGCTTCATATTTTCTAGGCATTTTAATGCCTTTCTTTAATCTTTCTGCACCATGTTATATATCCATTTGTGCAACAGTCAGGCAAGCCTGTTAGGAGAGGCTGAGGAATAGTTTGCACCTGGGTTATCATAGCAGCTACAGGAATTGTATTCATGCTGGTAATAAATATATTTACTTTATACACATTTACATTGATATGCATTTATGATTGTTTCAGAATTGATTAAACAGCTATGGAACTGGATGATACAAAGAATGATTAGGTATAGTATTATCATCTAAGGTAAGAATACTACTTTAATGGTACTTTCAAAATTAATATGTATTATGGAGCCTTTATAAAATAAAAAAATCTTTAATATTGCAAGCATATTTTATCATTACATAACTAGGGATGGAAAGTAAAAATATGCTACTAAATCACATATTTTTTAAGGAGGCACAGGCAGATTTTTAGCTGAAGAAAAGGACTATTGATGTTTAAAATATGTCTGAATAGGTAAAAGTCTATGGTTTGATTTCATCAATTACAAATATGGATAGTTCTCCAATTAAAAGCTCATAAGAAGGATAAACAATCCCAACTTCAACTTATTTTTTAAAAAATCCAGTCTTAGAAATACTGATTAGCAAGTTATATGTATTTGGGTCAGTCAGTACATTTTCAAATGTACAACAATATTTTTGCTCTTAAATTCATTGTCTGAATAATAAGTTTTTACCAATGTGAAAATGTGATACCTGTTACTTTGGTAAATGTTCAGGAGTCAGGAATTTTTAATTGTGGGTAACTATGTGTGAATTACCCATGCTGCATTTATAAGACATTAGTTAAAACAACATATTTTGAAAAATAATGGTTATTTGCTAATAAACAATTACTATACAGGTGAGAACAAGGTGTTATGTAACAGAAGCTTCCAGATAAAAGCTGCTCTCCTTGCCACTGAGCACATCCCACAGACTGAAGGAAACACTGAATTTTTCATTGAATACTCACCAAACTGCTCCCAAACAAGTTAAGGGCTAGCTATCAGAGTAAGGGTTTATGTACTTCAACTCTACTCTCATATCTACACATTTTAACAGCTACTCTTTCCAAAAGAGTTAAGCTTTAATATTTTAATGAAGTCTTTTTTAACGTGATTTCTTTTCCTCTTAAAAGCATCAAGAAACTCAAAGCAGCACCATTAGTATAGTTGCACTGGCAACATAGCTCCAGTCTTAATAATTAATATCTACTCTGCTAGATTGCAAAACCCAAATAAAACCATAAATATAAAATGGTTTCTTTATTAATATCTTCATAAACAAGTTTAAGTAAACTGGGTAGTTCTTCCATGGACAAAAGTCAAGAAAATGTATAACTGAGAATGTGCTTGTCTGCACCAGTAAAAAGGTAGAATGTGATGAATAACATTAGCTGACACACATACTAGTTTTCCATCAGTGTAAGAGATTAAGAATTTGGGTCTTGAGGTCACATGGCTTGTGTTCAATCATATTTCCACTACTTATAAGCTATGTGACCTTGAACAAGTTATATCACGTCTCTAACTCTCAATTTTCACACCTACAAAGTGGGAGTAATGGAAGGATCTAGCTCATAGAATTGCTAGGAAAAATTTATGTGATGATATACATAAAGCACTTATCATAGTATTGACATTGGGTAAACACTCCCTAAATATTACATTATCAGCAATGTTCATTAATTTATACAGGGGTCACAGATTCTAAAAAAGTGAGAAGTAAAAAATGTTCAAAATAGTCGAGAACTTAAGATTCCAGAAATATTAAAATCACTTAGATAAGATTTGCAGGATTTTAAGCTGATATATGCAAAGCCAGCTAAGACTTACCAAACACATTCACACACACACACACACACACACACACACACACACACACACACACACACACACACACAAAACATAAAATTCACACATCAGAGCATCAGGCTATACAGACTGTGGCTCAGTTATTCTTGCAACCTCTGGATAATTTCCCTTGAAAATACTCTATTCCCTGTGCCAGATAATGATGTAGTTTCTCTTGCATACATAAATAGCAAGGCCAAAGTATTCTGGAGATGCTGGGCATGGCTTAGTATCCAAGAACTTTGCTTTCCAACAGATGATACTAATTTGGTCCCTAAACTGAAGAGTTGATACTAAATATCTGGAGCATATCCCATAAAAACATAAGAACTCATGCCCAGAAAATCATTACATGTACCCATAAATATGTTGCCTTTGGCTATAATTACCACTACTTGGAAACATATTAGAACTTTTCATGGGTAGTCATCTGAAATGTCCACATACCATTATGCTTTGAGAATTTAACTCGACCAGGAAAGAACAGTACTATTAAGAGGAATAATGATGATGAGGTTTTGTGATGTCTATAAATTCCTAAAAACAGATCTCAGCAACTGGGAGGTGAGGACACCAAAAAGTAGTTTTTTGAATTACAGTTACCACATATATGGTGATAGTTTGAGTCACGGGTAGTCATTTGGGGTAGAGAGGCAAACAGTTGAAAGCATTGGCAGAATCTTCCACAAAAACAAACCCCTTCTTCTCTCTAACATAGTAAAGCATGATCTCCCTGACTTGATGTTTTATGTCAGAGCTCAGGAACTATGCTGTCTTACTTTTGGGGTAAGGGGAAATGGGTATGGGGGTAGTTTCTGAAAAGCATATTTTTGTTCCTTTGCAGAAATAACTCATGCTGTTGAACAAAATCAAATATCTCCTATCTTGATGTAAAGTAAATACTGACGTAAGACAAAAAGGCAGTATCTGGAGACTCTAAATGCCTCATACTTTGATTAAAAATGCTTTTGTCAATTACAGATTGATTTTGTAGCTCATTACAATGATGGATGTCAGGGCTGGCGGAGGTGGTATTTTACCACTTGGCCTGAGGTGTACACTTAGGAAAAGACGGTAAAATCACAACTATTTTCCTGCATGCATCCATGTGCCTACACTGACCCAATGGGTGCCACTGGGATAATTTGAAAGAATGGCCTCAGATGGAATAGGCAAAAGAAATGGTACATTGGCCCCTCTAGGAAAAAAAAAAAAAAATTAAACAAATATTTCCCAACAACCTGCTGAGATTCTTGCCACATAATAAGTCACACTGAGCTACATCAGCCAGGTTTTGAAGCTAGGGTGTTTAGCAAAGGCTGCAGCAAGGAATATGCAAATGTCTCTGTGTGTACTACTATGAATATTAAAACTCTACATATTTCTATATAATGTATGTAGGCACATTCATCTACACATATAAATACTCATGTATTTATTTTCTTCCTTCAACATCAGAGATTGTTAGAAGCTGTGGGGAAATCAGAGGATATAGGTAAGAGCTGTAGGGGAAAGAAATCAATATTCAGTAGTGGCTGAAAAAAAAAGGAAATTCATCTCACTTTGTAATACAGTCATATTGTGCTCTGAAGTGACCTGTATTTCTGGAGTCACTGTGTGGTTTCTTACTCTGATATCCCTGTTCACAAGACATTCTCTAATGGTAGCCTGTGTGTATGACTACATCTCTGTAATAGCCACATGGTCAAAGCAGTAATAACCATCAAATACATAACATGCAAATCTTCTGTGTGGTTTACCTACTACAAAATGATGGTGACTTAGCATTCAATTAAAAATATAAGAAAATCAGTGCTCAATTTTAGGAAAGAAGATATTATATGAGACTGATATTAGCAGACTTAAGATTAAGAAAAGAAAAAAAATCATTTCAAATTGATGATTAGGAATCCTGCCTGCACTATGACTACAGCAATATTGGCCGTATATCTACACAATTGCTTTTTATAATAGTTCACCGTGAACACAAACCTATTTATGACCTACTTTTATGGTAATATATCTCTTTTCTGCTAGCTGTTTAGAATCCCAATACTGTGAAAAGGAACTGTGGTGACAAAAAAAAAAATACTTCATATAATGAAATGTCAAGAAATTTAAGTTAAAGTAAGGTAATGAAACATAGGTTTGAGGCATAAAATCTGATCTATGCTTATAATTCAAGTGGGAATGGACAGTGGAACATCATTAGAACATATGGATCATTTTAGAAACTGTGTTTGGCAGCAAGGACCAGTTTGAAATCTCATTTTTCTCATCTTTTTTTATTATAGTGGTAGTGAAGAAATAGAAGGAAAAGGTACTCATAAACTCTGGAAAAGATATAAGCTGGGTACAGATGCTTTTTTAAAAAAAGAGATAATATACAATTAACAACCAACTTTGAGACATCCAAGATATTAAAAAATATATATATATTTAGATATTTTAAATTAGTTGGAATTCTAATCATTAAAATAATATCCTTTTAGATGGCTTATTTCTGTGCCAAATTGTCAAAATTGGAGTAGAAGTGTGCTGTACAAGTAGTCTTCACCGTGAACAATCCCAGAACAAGTCCTGCTGATAGGATAAAATTTGAAAGGAGAAATAACACTGTCAGCAATAAAAAATGCTTCGGGCAGCAATGATGACAGCCATCTTAATGATCCCAGGCCCCCTGGCTCCAAATAGTGCATAGTGTCTACTCCACAGGTAAATATGATTTTAAGTACTGTACTATCTGCAGACAAAATGCAAATATTTAGAAGGAAACACAAAACAAAACAAAAAAATACTATTCTAATGTTATACATATGGAAGGGAAAGACTCAGTTTCTCAGCTCACAGGTTCCTAAAACCGATGGTCTTATAAGCTCTTTCTGCAGAGAAGAGAAAAAACATGGGTGTAGAAACTAGTGATACTGGACAATGTTTGCTCTTCCATATACTGTGGCATTGCCAGATCACTTGATGGTATCATGGCTTCCTCCCTCCTCTGCTAATATTCCTGTTACAGCTCCATCATGCTATTTTGTTCCTCTCTCCCGGGATTCAGCTTCTAAACAACTGAAAGCACGTGCTTTTGAGTGCATCAGTAGGAATTCTGAGAGAAGTTTTTTTGCTCACTGAGGCATTAGTCTTGATTATAAGTAAGGCTGTGAGGACCTTGAACTCTGTCCTTTGTAGTGAGAAAACCATGAGCATATACCAAATGGACAAATGGGAGTCGACTTTTTCCTTCTCCCATGGTTGCAACAGTGAAAGATAATCTAAGACACCATTTGAATCTATGGTCTTAGTATTCAGGAAACTTTCCACTGTTTGTCTCTATTGTAGTTCTTACCATGCTGTATTTAATTTCTGTTTACTGATCTCTCTCCACTTCATTCGCTGTAAGCTCTGTGAAAAGATTTTATCTTTGGCTCTGTACTTATTATACCTAATATATTACTGGTTCACAAGAAGTGTTCAATAAATGTTAAGTGCACGAATTAATATTTATTTGAATGGCACTTCTTAACTTTCTTACCACCTAAGTACCCACATAATACATTAGAACAAGAACTTAAATCTTTCATTTAAAGCACATATATATACATATATATTAAGTTTAGATGTTCAAGACATCTTAAGAAATCTCCTAATATTAAAAAAGTTAGGAATAGAAGTTTAAAGCATATAGAAATGATATTAGTGCTTTTGATGATGACGATAATGAGACTGTGAACACAGCAGCTAAAATGATGTAAACTGGTTCATGAAAACACAGATACAATTTGAAAGAAACCAAGTTTATAATGGAAAATTAAAATTCTAAAACTCCTGCCTTTCCTTTACTATACTTGAATTTTGCTCCAATAACAGATTTATGCCTCACTAAATTGAGCCTGTCACAAAATCTCCTCAGCATTAGTCCCTTTAGTTGCAGTAATAGTTGTACAAGTAATGAAAAGATACAGGTTATAGTTGAATACACCTGTGTAATTACTATATACCAGAAGCTCAAACAAACCATTTTCCTCCCCCTATATGTGCCCTAAATCCTGATTTGGAAAACAAATAGACATCCCTTACAAGTTAATGGCAATTCTCTGTCCAATAAAATGCCTAGGTGGTATCACGGAAGTATTTGTTGGACTAATTTAAAACTTTAAGATAACTGACCTCGTCTGACAAAAAAGCTTGATTATATGACCTTGATGCAATGTATAGACTGCCCAACTTACTACACTAATAAAGTGGTAATAGAAACCACAATTCTATGGAAAGATATTAGGGATCTCATTAAGTGATTAAAAAAAAGAAAAAGTAATGTAAGAATGAGAAAATCATCTAAAACAAATCTATATAATTATATTACTGAACTTCGGTTTGTAATTTACCTTTGACATTTAGTTCTAATTCTGAAATAATATCAATTCAGAAAGAAAATGGAAAATAAGACTAACACTAGCTGAACATGCTACAACCCAGCTACATCCTAGTACAAGTTTACTACATGTTTATGTGAACAGTAGAATATAGCACTTAGGAGTGGGAAATCAAATTGCTAGCTTTCACTACTTACAAGATATGAGATGTTGTGAAATTTAACATTTTCTACATGGTGTTATCATCTGTAAAATACAGAAAATATCACCTTTCTCACAGGCTTACTCGATGCCTCAAGTAATGTCAGCCTTGTCAATGACAGGCCAAGGATAACATAGTGGAGGCACTCACACCCATGTGCCAGCAATAAGGGGGATTTTTATAAAGAATTTTAAAACAATGATAAAATGAACTAAAGGTTGCTCTACTTTTTATTATAACCATGCACGTGGTAATTCTTCACAAAGCTAGTGATAAAATATTCCTATCCTTAAGGGCAGAAACTCCCACTATGCCTCTCTTAGTATACCCCCGAAGCCTAATGGAAGAATATGCTAAGAATAATAATGCATTCGATGAAAGAAATATGTATCTTCTATAATTTATCATATTAACATATTTTGAAATAAAACCAGAGACATGTAGAATCACTTTAGGTGCATTAATGATCTCATTTAAGAAAGCACAATCATTTTCATATTAATGATTCCCTGGCCATCACTAAACTGCTATGCACCAGTCTTTGACTCTAGGTTCTCTCTCTGCCAACTTTAGTTGCAAACATATGCCTTCTGGTTTACTGAGATATAAAGAGGACAGATAGAGTAATGTTATATTTGTAAATTATTTTCGATTGCTGAGATAAAATGTACTATATACATAGAGTACATTTTAAGCTACAAATAACAAACGTAAAGCAATGATTATATTTTCTCAATGGAAATTTTGACACAAATAAGGACACTGCTGTTATTCTGTGTAATTCTCTCCTTTCCCATCATTGCCCTGTTAATTATTCTCAAGATCACTTACTTTTACTTGCTATTTTTTAAGTTGATGAGATCATTAAATTTATCAGCTATCCAAGTACATTTGAGGTTTATTAAGACTCTATGCTGCCTTTGAACTGAAAATAGAGGAGGGATAGAACTCACTTTTAAAGAAATTAAAGTAATAAAGCAAAATGGGCACCACTTTATTTTAAGTACCCATTAACAAGAGCATAAGAGAGAAAGTGAAAATGGAAACCTCAGAGAAATAAACATGTGAAACATGCTGTTCTTCACACACAAGCATTAGTCTAGCAATCAGGCCACCCAGAATATATGTTAAAAACATTTCAAGGGAAAATACTTTAAAAGTCTGTTTTCTATTCTTAAAGACAGGGTCTCACTGAAATCTCAATTTGTGTGAAGGATACATTTAAGTGATTGAGATAATGCTTTCATTTACTGATGATAAACTTTAATTCATTTTCTCCATTAAGCAAGTGCCATTCTTTGGGTTGGGGATGACACAAAATACTTTATATAAAATGATCTGATTCATGACATTTTTATTCCCTGTAAATTGGGTCAGCAAAAATTTTCTTAAATGGCAGATATTATCCTTGGTGTCTTGATGAACTGCTAGTTACTTCCTAAATCTTCAAAATTTGCTGCATTTAAATATGTTGGCCAATTGCTGGAGTTAATGATGATGGATAGAATCAAGATTAAATTTTTAATAAATAGGATTGACTTTAGTCATAGGCAAAGACCAGATATCTACTATATGCTGGGATCTGAGTTGTCTGAAAAGGTCCCTGCATTAAAAATATTTTCCTATTAGATATTAAGGTACCTAAAACTTTCTTCAGAGTTATGGCTTTAAGCCATTGGTATCATAAAATCACATCAAAAAAACCCATCAGAGAGATGTAATGAGGTAGCACCTTAGTAGTGATTGTGCTTCTTTATTAACTTCTCATACCAAAAGGTGGTTTTGTAAATCAAGAGATGTTGGAAACATGGGGTACTGCCTGAGGCTTAAGTGGGACTCCAAGAGGGGCAACCTAGGACCAAGGATGAAGGTTGTATAATTACAGAAGAATCAGACCTAAAGGTGGCTAGACCTACTTCAAAATCCTTTTCAAGTCTGGCCTACATAATAAACATACACGAAGAAATAAAACAAACAATTGTCTTTTCTTCCCTTGACTTTTTCATTTTTGCTTTTGTTTCAAATATTGACAACAGAATTATCCCAAACAGAATGAAGATTCACTTGCATACAAAAGAAAAAAACACCTCTCAAATTCTGTCAGAACATTACATAGAGCCTAATTATAGACCTTTATAAATGTATTACTGAATGACCAAAAGTTTAAGACAAAAGATTAACTTCAACTTTTGCAATTTATGAAATTGAACTGTTAGTCCATGTGTCTTATGTAGATTTATTTGTTTCTATTAGCATAATGGCTAAAAATTAATAACAAATATTAACAAAAAAATATAATATTAAAATATTTAAAAGTAATAGAAACTGGTTTTTTTCAACAAGACATCTTTATGTATTTATAAGATTTCAGGCATGTGTCTGGAAATATAATTCTGATATAGGCACCTTTGCTTTTAAATAACTGCCATTTAACTAAAACATAATAATTTAACACATATATAATTACAAATTATTTATAATTTTTTTATTTGTTGTATTTGTTTGTAATATTTATTTGTTGAGATTATGATTTCATGCAAAACCAACCAACTAACTAATCAACAAAATGAGTACGCTACCATAGAATTTGAACTGATCATATGTGTGGGTTTTTGGCATGGGGTGATTATAAATGGATTAAATGGTTATAGACTATCTGCTAATTTCTTACCTGATCCTCCTTGAGCATGGGGGATATATGTTGAGGCCTGGTTAAAGACACTGTAGCTAGAGTATGAAACAAATTTGATTGGGAAGCAGCCTCTCTGAGCTACCTTACCAGTGGTGCACTCACTGAATTAGTACAGCTAAGAGTGCAGAGTATGTAGAAAATCATCTGTTTGATAAACTGTGTCCTGTCTGGGATTTAGCTTTGGAGGTTAGCAACCAGGAGCAACTGGCAAATCTCTTTTCAAGTGCAATTATTTAACAAATTTGGTTAGGCCTTTCTTCAGAGGTGTTCTCCGAAAAATGACATGGGTGCAGAGATACATATGCAGGAGAGAAGTTTGTAGTTGTGGCTACTACTTTCTCCATAGTTCTTGCTCTAGTTCTAAATAAAGACTTTGGTCTTTGAACTGCTCAACCCAGCCTTTTCCCCTAAGTAAAGAGCACTCAATAAATGTGGTCGTGTAAAAGAATAATTTATGATGCTTGGGATTAAAAACAAATACCAAACCAAGGCTGGAATTAGGTCAAAACCAAGTTTGACATATAATAGGTTATAGGCCTATGAGGTATGATTTTAAATCATAAGCTTATGTAAATATAACTACATTAACTGTATTTATTCAAGGCATTTTTCCTTTCAAATCAATGAGCTATGTCAATTCCTGAAAAATAATGAGGAAGTGTTAATTAAATCTGATAATTACATTTTTCTTAGTGAATATATTTTAATAGAAAAGATGCACATTTGAGGGGATTTAACCTCATTTCAGATGAGAGAGGTCAAAATAATCAAGGTTGGATGGCAAGACACAATTGGAATATATTTCTATTTTTGCTTCACAACATCTATTAGATGTATAAACTATTTTCTCTAAGAAGTCTCCAGACACATGAAAAAAGGGGCATTTAAGAACTACATTCTATGTCTTATTTTCCTGATTCCCAGTGGCATCTGAACAAAGTTCTAAGGAAGTTGACTGAGGCTACAAGATCAGAAATCTCTATATTTGTACTAAAATCACATTTTAAATGTTTTCATTAAAGCATAATATATACAAAAGTGCAAATATTGTAATTGCATTGATTGATGGATTCTCACAAATTTAACACACCCATGTAAACAGCACCGGATCTGGAAACATTACCATCGCTCAGAAGCCCCCCTCATATTTTCTTCCAGACATTATCCTCCTCTTCTGATTCCTGTCAGTATAGATTAATTTTGTCTTTTATGTACTTAAATGAAATCTGGTTTCTTTTGCTCAATGTTATGTCACAATAATATAATAATAATATGCATTCATATTAATGCATGTAGGTATAGATCATTCTCACTGCTGCATAGTATATTATTGTGTAAATAAAACCAAATTTATATAAAATTACATTTAAAAATTTACATATCTAACAAAAGAGCTCTAGACTTTATATCCCTATCTATATGTTCATCTCTCTCTCTCTCTCTCTCTCTATATATATATATATATACACGAATATATAAATAGAGGGAAAAAGAAAGAGTGGGATGCTGTATAACTGAATATAATACAGATACATAAATTTTTTATAAGTTAATATCCTCTATTTAAACGCAAGAGGTTTAGGAAGAAGCCACAAAAGCAATCCCTTCCAGTTGAAACCACATTAAAAAAAAAAATAGGATTAAATACTCAGCACCAATTAAGAGCCTTTAATTAATATCTGTAAATACTCCGAAATCAATTTTAAATGTGATAGACCATATCAAGTTCTTTTTGGAAAATAAATGAGCAATGACATGGATATTAGTGGAATTGATAAATATTAATTGATAATTAAGTTGCTGGTGATAATAAAAAAAGTTAAGAATCACAAATTCAGCTTCCGGAGGAGAAGCCCATCAAAATCAGTTAATGTCTAAATTAGATGTGTCCTTCAAAATGAAAGGCATCTTTACTCTACAAGAACTCATAGTAATTCAGCTAATGACTACCAAAGTGTTTACAAATTAGATAACCTGCTTGAATTTGATTTATTGTATAGGGAAGCCTTATTTATAATCAGAAGTTTAATTTCCATATTCTGAATATGCTAAAATCTTTAAAAACATTTTTTTAAACAACTTATAAAAGTTCGCCTGATTATCTTGTTTACAGGATTAATTTTCTAAACAATTATTTTTTTTTTAATGTTTGGCAACTAGAGCTCTGAATTAATGGGATGTGAGAAACACCTTTGCCAGACCACCTCTTGTATAGTCTATAAGTATTCTTCATATTTGGCCCATTTTATGAAAGAAAAAGACTTTTGACCACCCAGAAACACCATATCTGAAGTGTCCAGGCTCAGCTTAGATCAGTTTCAAGTTCTGTGGCTATTTCTGCAGAATCTCCATCCATTTCCCACTCTTCATCTTGCCATACCTCATACATCTCCTGCTGCCTTAATTGCCTTTGATATTTCCTGCATTTATTCTATAGCATATCTCCCCGCAAAATTGTCCTTCCCCTATTACATCTTCACAGAGAAGATGAAAAATGAGTCTCTGCCAGTAATCACCCACCTCACAACTATTAGAACAGAACCAAAAGTCTAAAGCATTTCCAACAGCTGAGTGTCTTTATTATCACAAACACACAACTGGAACTATAAATTCAGCAAATGCAGAGTTTGTATTGATTTGATTTTGCACTGAGGCTTCACGGCAATGGCATTGCCTTTCAAAAGACAGCAACAAAATGTCCAATAGCATGTAGCTAATGAAAAACTTGCTCATATGGGGCACCTTTGTCAATGACATCAGTGAGGTCTCTGTACCCATTTAAGCACAGCAGTGCAGGAAAAAAGATAAGTACTTTCATGTCCAGGGACACCAGACTTTATCAAGGGGACAGCTCATGACTTGCAGGTATTTCCAAGAGAAGTAGGTATTTCCTATGGGCAAAACAAACATTCAATCCAAATACTGGAAATTTACCGTATGTAAAATACTGCGGACATTCAAAAGAAAAAAAAAGTTGCCCTCTTTCACAGTTGCTTACAATGTGGTGAGGCTTATATTTTGATGTAAACTATAATTCAAACCAAAAATGTGACTGCGAAATGCATAACAGTAAGGAAAACAATTTCTAATTCTCAAAGCATGGTACCTTTGAACTTGAATCTTGAGATGTGATGATTTCTGATGAAGCTGATTTGTGCATTTTAATTACGGCGTTTACTGGAAGTGCTCATTGAGAAGAGAGGAAAAGGAAGCTGAAGTGTCTTTTACAGAAGTGTGTCCAGAATTAAATTATATTGGCAAAAAAAAAATCAGTTAATGAAGCAAGAAGAAAATGAAAAAGATTTCAACCTGAAAGGTATTTCATAATCACAGGATGCTTTAAGTAATGTCCTGGCAATAAATGTCCTGGAGGAGCAGCCAAGAGGTGTTATTTTTTGTTTAGTTTTCTTTTTCTAAAGCTCCACTTATGTGCAAAGGAAAGTCTTTGGTTTGGGGGTTGGGAAAAAGATATCATAATTCCACCTCTGCCCAGGTTTAAAATATTTCTAGTAGAGGAACAATGACTCTTCAGAATGCCTTCACCTCAGCTTGAAGCTACCACTAATGGCATAGCAAATAGAAGCTGCAAAAAGCCTCTGTGTTGCTGAACCTGAGGCTTGTAACCTTCTGCTTCCAATTAGACAAACAAGCTGAGCCACAGTCCAGCCAGGCAAGCTTGGGTCAGGTATTCGGGAGGAGGAGAGTGAAAGAGGAGAGAAGTCAAAGCAGAGAGTGTATGGTCCCGAAGTAATGGTCTGATGGCTGGAGGGACCCTAGAGATTCGGCCAAGCGGTCTTTATGAGCTACCCTCCCTGCTGTAGGTTAAGCTCACAAATGCTGAAATGCACCAAATTTCTTGCCTGGAAAACATGTCCAGTTTCCACTCACATTCCTGATCCCATTGCCCACTTTTTCTGTCACCTTCTTCTATCAATAACTCTCTTGCATCTTCAGTCTCTTGGGTTCTGCCAGCTATTTTCTTCTGTCTTCAGGTTGCACTTATCTCAAAAGATAAAATATAAACTATTTTCTTAACCCCCACCTGACTGAGTTCTCCAACAAGCAGGAGTCTAAGGCACTGAACAAGAGCAAGGACTTCAGTACCTGAGCTAGTTACAGGCGTTGAGGGGTGGAGTGAGGCATGGCAGGTGGACCTAACACACAGGCTGCACAGAATGGAACCAAGGTGATTTGGGGGACATAATGAACCACATGTGGACAATCCCACTAAGGCATAAAAAGAGAACACAATGAAACCAGATAAAATGCTCTGGAACTTACGGTAAGAAATAAAGCTGACATTTATCCATAGGCACTTTTTTTTTTTTTTTATGAAGATTGGTGATCCAGCTCAGTGTGTGCTAGAATTGCCATCTCATTTCTGCCATTTCCTTTATCATCAAACTTTAGACAAACAATTTACCAATAGTTCTATTTTTATTTCCAGTCACATACCATGTAAACCTTCATAAACTGGAGTCTTTTCACTTCTTTGAGATTGCATTCTTCAGTATCACTGGTAACTCCATGGTAGCCCAATTCAGTGATCCTTTCTTAGGCTTCACACCCCTTAATTATCTGCAACATCCAGTTGTAATTATGTTGCCTTTTTACTCCAATCTTCTCATCTATACTACTGCTGTATTTTGGTTTTCCATCTACCTCTCTGTTCACTCATTCGTGGTGAATCTTCCCTTAAAAACAAACAACAACAACAAAAACCCAGAAAACAGAGCACACATTTATGAGCTTGCATTAGGACCTAAAATGATTAACGCACATTCTTATGTGTATCATTGGATCACTCTGGCTGCTCTGTTGAGAATAACTATAGGAAACTAAGAGTTAAATCAGGGAACTCCATTAGGAAGCCCGTGCAGTACTACAGACTAGCGTCCATAGTAGCTGAGATAGAGGTGGTAGCAGTAGAAGTGGAAAGAAGTGGCTAAATTCTGGATATGCTTTGAAGATATGGTGAGACATCTCCCAGGTAGAGTGTGAGGGGAAGAGGGGAATCAGGTCATCCTGACATTTTAGGGTTAGACAACTGGAAAGATGGATTTGCCACCAAATAAGATGGGGATACATAAACAATGAGAAGGTTGGAGGGGATGATCAGAAATTCAGGTTTTAATATTTTAAGTTTGACGTATTTATTCAGACAACCCAACAGAGATATTAAGTAGGCCATGAAATATCTGAATACAGACTTCAGAGAGAAGTCTAGGCTGAGGATTGAAATTTGGGACTCACTCGCATTTAGATGGACACTTCAGGCAGACAGCAAATGTCAGCACAGCAAGATCTTGGAAGAGTTGTTTCAGATTCAGAGTCATTAAATATTTATTAAGCACCTACCATATGCCAGACTCTGTGCTAGGCACCTTCAAATATTTTACCCCACAGAATTCTTACACATACCCCATGATGAAGTTTTACATAAGAAAAGACATAACGAAGAAAGCGAGCCTTGAAGAAGCGGGTGCATTTTTCGAAAGCAACAAAATCAGCATGTTGTGAAGCAGAGATTCAAACCAGCAACCAGCACTTGCTCCACTGTTTCATTTTTTTCACTCTGAGGGCACCTATATCTGCTAATCCTCACAGGGCTCACAAATCCTGGGTATCTGCCCCTCAGATACTTGTGTCACAGGATGGAGACTGAATTTGCCCCCAGGTGACACCAGGACCCTGTAGAAGACCTGCCCCAAGAGATGCTCTGGGCAGCCTGCCTGGCATTCTACTTTCAGTGGGCCTGAGCACCCACCGGCACCAATGGGTGCCTCTCTGCATCTGATGTGAACATCCTGCCTGTCCCCATGCGCTGTGAAGTGCTCATGAGATGCTAGTCTTCTCTGTCAGCTGCACCCACTCTAGCTCTCTTAAAAATACAGGCAGCATAAATACTTCAATGTCAGGGTAAAGGAAGGTGATGCCAGGTAAATGGGGGATAGCACCTTTGAAAGGGAAATCTGCCATTTTGCTTTGTTTTAATGCCTCCTTCACTAGGAATTCGTGATCATAAAGACAGAGTATGAATTTTAGACTATCCTGTTTGTTCTTTCACTTCAGTGTATCTGAGTTGAGTATACACCTACCTTTTCTTCCGAAATTTTGGAAATCTGCTTCCTCAAGTCAAAAGTAGCCTTCCGTCTCCCTCCTATCTCCTATCCACCTCCTCCACATTCCTAGTTCCTTTGAGTGTCTAAATGCTGACCCTGGTGTCATTTCCTAATTGTTGTCTCTATGTACAACTTTTCTCCCACTAGCCTCTCCATTCTTCAAGAGTAAGACCTTGTCTTTACATTACTGTGTCCCCCCAGCCCCATATTGGACCCTCAGTAAATCTTTCAATCATACCTGCTGACTTGTCACATTTCAACACTTTCTACAGGTGCTGACATAGCTGCACTCTGGCTCACATTGTCAACAAATATCCCCAGTCTCTGGGACACAGACTGACCAGCAAGGGCACCCTCTGCAGCCATGAGCAAAAGCAGTAGCCCTTGTGGCTTCCTGACTTTCTGAAGCCCCAAGGGTATAGCTCTCCCCTGCCAGGATTCTTGCTGCAGCACTTTCCTGACCATTATGCTCAGACTAACCTGCTTCCTTACAAGAATCTCTGCTATTTGCCTGGTACCAGGAGAAACTACCATTTGTCAGCTGATTGCTCTGTATGCCACCTTTTTCTGGTGTTTTATATACATTTTTTTTTCCAATTTATCTTTATGGCCATCCCTTCTCTGCAGATGAAGAAACGGAGGCTCAGAGAGGTTATGCCATTTTCTAGATCCCACAGAGAACAAGTGGTAGGTAAAGAATAGAATCTTGGTCCATCTTCCTCTAAGCCAATTTCCTCCCCTGAATTTGCACTGCTTTGGTTGTCTAAGCTGACATAAAATAACAAACTAATACCGCTTCCCTTGCATTCTAGTTTTGTGAATGCTCTCCTTAGCTGGTTCAATAATCACAGTTGTTCTGAACTTTTCTTCTATATCATATATTCCCATTTCTCACCATATTCCCTTCTCCCCTCCTCCACTTGCCCCTTAAAGAGTGGAGTGTACCAGAATTCTGGGAGTCCCTAAGTCTTTTTAACTAATGAGGTTATCCTTGGTAATGCCGTTTGCTAAGAGAGTTGCAACTCCACCTATAAGCTGATGATTTCCAGATTTGTGCCTGTGGTCCTGACCTTTTTCTTAAATTACTAGAGCTCTTTCATGAAGGATTCACAAACATCTCAAACTGCAAATATTCACAGCTAAATTAAATGTCTTTTCTTTCAGTGTTTTAAGTTTCTGTCAAAAACATCTTCAACCACCAAATCATCCAAGCCAGGAAATCTTGGAGAAGTCGCTCTGTGCCTGTCTCTCTTTCACTCACCAGTCCGATCAGTCACCAGGTTCTCTCCACACTGCTTCTAAATGTCCTTGTGTCTCTCTCTCTCTGGGCTTCATTCCCACTGCCATTCCTTTAGCTTAGGTCTGCACCACCTTTATCAATTAGTTTCTCTGGTTTCAATCTCTTTCCTCATCTGTTGCATTCTCCATATATCATCAGAGTTATGTTTGCAAAAATAATCTAATATGATATCCCCTGTCTTAAAAGATTCATTGGGTGCCAGCTGACAGGATACAGACAATGATGCTCAGAATACGGTCACTTACTGCTTTTCCACTGTCCTGCTAATCCTCTACCATACAGTGTAGTCACAGCACTTTTTCTTTCTTTTCTTTCTTTCTTTTGTTTGCCATTCTTTGAACACAACCTGCAACTTGTCCTTGTGCCTTTGTGCCTTCTACTGTGCATTCTTTTTGCCTGGAATGCCCTCTTCCTAATCTTTACTCTTGGAATAAATCTTAAAACATCCTTCAAAGCCCAGTACCAATTTCATCCCTGTGAAGGTTTCCCTGACCCATCCAAGTGGAATTAATTACTCTCTCTCTTTTGCTTCTGTAATAGCTTTTCATGCAACCATTACAGCCCATATCACATTCTGTCAGAGTTAGTTTCTGAGAGGTCTGATTCTCTAGCTAGATTGCTAGCTTCTTGAAGGCAACAGCTGCATCTCATTCATTTCCAAGCCCATACATTCAGCACAGTGCTGGGCATATAATAGGCCCTCAGAAAATGTTTGCTGAATTAAACTTAATTTAAATGATACATAATGGGATAAATAATATTTCATATACAAAATTGACAAAATTCACTTTAGAGACAACTGTTTAGTGACTTATCCATTCCAAAAATGAGATACTTCAACAATCACAGTGCAAAAGGAAATAATTAGGTCTGCCATACACATAAACTTAACTTCTATACTTTCAAAATGACTTCAAAAGAGAAAGATTTTGCACAGAAACATTTGTATTGAACAGGATGTTGCTTTCCCTCCAGTAAACATGACAGAAAAAAAATTATTAAGCCTCTAGAGTGCTTGTAATTTGTTCTCATGGAGGAATGTAGCTAGCAATCTCTGTAGCAACTGTTAGGTGGAATACAGACATTGTGACATAATCCATAACCTATATGACATGTCTGTCCCCAGGGATGTCATTCCTGATATGTAGCTTTGGAGTGTTGCTTAAAAATCTGTAACGGGGACTGGCTTAGAGGTTTGCATGGAATATCTCACAAAGTGACTGTCTACAAAGCCCTGAGACATACCCACATCTGCCTTTTCCAGGGACCATGTATTATTACACGTGCCAGTCTTCAGTCTCTATGAAAGAACTCTGGCTGGGCAGGTGAGAGGCTTTGAAATATGACTATATTTTAAACAATGTCTTTCTGATGGTAAATATTAAAACATTAAAAATGAGATAATACACAGGTAAAATCCTACATAAATGCTATATGAATTATTATTTATTATAAATATAATTTTTATTTATACTTCTGCCTTATATTTAATCTTGACCATTGCAGCAACAAAGTCTGTTTGTTCTTATAAAATCTCAGCTGCTACCATGTCCTCCATGTTTTGCTTCATATCTGCACTTAGGTTTGAGGCTAGCGAGAGTATCCAGATCTCCTAATCCCTAGCTGAGGGGACTCCCTGCAAAGACCCAGTCCTGCTTAATTTTATTATCATCTCAGATATAATCAATTATATTACACTAATCTTTTGCAAAACCTTATCAGAGGGAGAGAACAAAGCACTCCTTTTCAAGGTCATGGGTAGAGAATGCAGAAAATCCAGGAATAGAACCCAGATCTCTGGGCTCCCATTCTTGTGCTTTCACATACACTTTGAACAACAAAATAAGGAGTATAAAGACATGTCAAGGCCAACACTAAATGAAATGTAAAAGGGTGTGTGTGTGAAGGGAATCAGATGGGAGCTGAAAATAGAAAGAGTTGATGAGGAAACCAGTAAAAGCAAGCTGCTCTCAGGTGCTGTAAAGAGAAATCTGGCTGGTCAGTCCACCGGTGGTACATGAATGCTGGTAGAAGGTGATTAAAGGAAGAGAGTTTCAGGTGTGCAAAGAACACAAGTGGAAGATAAAATAGATTTTAAATCCTACAGTGAATTTAAAATCAAGTTTTTTGTTTTGTTTTGTTTTGTTTAAGCATGGAGGGAATCTGATTGAGTGATCATCTTAGCTTGTAGCCCAGCTAGGAGTCCACAGGCCCTGAGAAAACCTTCTGCCTGCCTCTTCCCAGGCCTCAGGGTCCACAGGCTCAACTGCTGACAGGCTCAGCGGCTGGAAAGTGAAGAGTGGTGGTGCCAAGACTGTCAGCACTGGCCCAGTTAGGGAGATTGTGTTCATTCACTGTCTCAGCTTCAGGGGCCTTGTGGGCAATTGCAATTCACAGTGTGAATTTCAATAGGATCTTTAAATCGCTCAGAGATTTTTCTCTTTGCTAAGGAAATTCCCCACTGCCAAACACTTGTAGATTGACAGCTCTGCAGGTATCTCTCTAATATAGCTGTTCCTTCTTACTCTTTACTGTACCTAGGGCCTTGTTTCCTAGAGGTTTGGGTGTATACGTGTGTGTGTGTGTGTGTGTGTGTGTGTACCCAAACCTCTAAATATTGTTTTGATAGATCTTTCTTTTCTAACTGGCATCAACCTCAAACTAAAATGAATTGGACGCTGGCATTATACAGAAATACAGTTTTTATAGGTTTCTCAAAGTAAGATGTGCTAAAGAAGACCAAGTTTCTAGGGTTTATGTTGCCATAGCAACCAGTTTAGGCCCAGTTTGGAGAACAGGGTTTGGGGGCAAACTAGAGACCACCTAGAGGAGCTTATCTCAACCATAGAAGTAAATTATATTCCCACTGTCTTTCTGGTTTTAAGATACCAAGGAAGGAGAAGATAGGTGGGCCGGAAGATTTGGGTATGTGCTCTTGCACTGAACAGAGCAGAGAGTCGTTATAAGTGAGCACAAAAGTACTCCAGTGTGCTTCACAGAATCATTAAACATTAGAGTCTGGAACACATAAGGAAGCAAAGGCTGAAAGAGGTTAAGTGACCTAGCCAGCAAGCAAGGGCAGATTGGAGACAGGAAATGAACTGTCTTGCCTCTCCATACCTAAGGCAGGTGTGTTCCAAGTGCAACCAGAGGACTGTCTCCTTTGAGCAGCCACAATCCCTTTGAGAAGATATTGACCCCGTGGAGTGGCAACCCCCATCTAGAATGAAAAAGACTTTAACAAGAAATACAATAATACTCACGCACAGTAAATTCCCTCTGAAGAAGAAAGCAGATGCTGGAGATCGAATTATTCATCAAATTTTTCTTTCAACTTTGGGCTTATGCCCAGTGCAATAGGAAGGGCGCAAAGCCCTATAATATTCCTTTCCATCCTTCTTGATGTAGCTAACTATGGGCTCTGAAGCTGTGAAAATGTGTCTCCATTAATTATATCTGTATGATAACCATGAAAAAATTTCTTTCCATTCACGCCCAAGCTAGAATATTGGCCCCCACCAAATCCACAACAGAGATGTTCTGATCTCTTTAACTCCCTCATTTGCTTACAATTTCATGTCTAGCCCAGTACTCTCCAATAGGAATATAATGCAAGCATCAAATGAGAGGCACAAATGTAATTTTTAATTTCCTAGTAGCCACATTAAAAAAAAAAGTAAAATTAAAAGCAGGCAAATTAATTTGCATAGGTCTATTTTACTTAACTCAAGATGTAAAATATAATTTTAAGATATAATCAGTACAAAAATATTATTGAGATTGTTTAAATTTTTCCTACCAAGTCCCAGAAATCTGGTGAGCATTTTATACATACAGCACACATCAGCTTGGACTAGCCACGTTTCAAGAATAGAGTAGCCACATGGGGCCGGTGGCTGCTGTACTGGGCAGTGCCGGCTAGAGCCTGAGGACATGTCCGTGGGTCTTGAGAGAAAGAGAAAGGATAAACATCTCCCTCCCTAAAAGTTCCCCATCCTACTCTAACTTTGTCTCTGTCAACTTTATACATCAATGATCTACTTCAAGTCATGGAAGAAGATAATTTACCATCTCAGTAGTAGTTTCTCTTCATCCAATTTTGTTTTCTTAGAGTTAAATGTATGCAATATAAACCTAAAATTTTAATTTTAGAATACACACAAACACACACACAGCTTCTTTTCATAAAACCTGAATTTTATTTTTTTGTTGCTTTTACTTTCATAATGAGATAATTACCTTAGATTCTACTCTAAATTTTCTCTGGAACAAGGTGGAGTATAAATAAATAATAACTTTATTTTCATATCTCATTTTCCCCCTACAGTCATAGCATTATTGCAAAAACTCTATCCATCCAATGAAATATTTCATCAGAATGTAGACCTCCTGTTTTATCTGAGGGAATTTTTTAGCCAAAATTTCTTATGACCTTTTGTTATTGAGTCATATACTAATAATATGAAAAGTTATAAAGAGAACATTTGAATCAGTGGATAATGAATGCCTAAAGCACTATATTCAGGCTCACAGTTTCAAAACTCCAGGCATAAGTGTGAGGGAGGCAGTTTGTCTTCTGTACTAATGTTTTTTGTTTTTTTTTTTTTTTTTTGGTAATGCCCATTTCTGATTTTTTCTACTACCTCACATCTCAACAGGTCCATATAACCAGCTAATCTAATAAACCCACACCTGCTTATGTGTTAATGGAAAAAGTCTAGAAAAGCCCATTTTGGGGCTATTTCTGTCTTTCTAGGTCCTAGGTGCCAAAAGATATTTTATCAGTGTTTGTTGTGAAGCCATTTTCTTTACTTTTGTGGTCTAACAGAAAAGTAATGCTAAATGATATATTCAAATCAAGAGGAGGGAAAGGCTGCATTAAGATAGTTCAGAAATGGAAGGGTTTCGGACAGTCTTGTGTGAGCAGAGCATGTATGTGTATTTGTGTGTGTGTATGTGTGTGTGTCTGTGAATTTTTATGTCTAGTGTGGGTAGTTGTTTTACCAAATCTCCACCAGAATGTCAAATGTGAGTTATTTTTATGTAAGATGTATGTAAACTCTGAGTCACTATGTTTAGCTCAGTTGCTAAAGCCAGAGTAATTTATTTGCATCCTTTAACTCATACATAAAAACAACTAAATAAATGGGAATATTTTGCAATAATGCATAAATAACCCCCAATTTGTAAAGAAAAAAAAGATGTTTCCAATACCATGAATGGAAGTTGTTTATTTGGAATGTGGTTTTATAGTTCTGCGTAGAAGTGCCTTTTTAAGATCATCATTGATAATAATGGTTACTATTCGTTATGCTCCAATATATGCATGGCGGATTATTTCCTTTTGTCATACAATGTTTCAAGGAATTATTATTATCCCCATGTTATATACAAGAAAAGTTGACTTAAGTGACTTACTCAGGCTGTATGGACAAACATTGGCAGAGTCAGCACTTAAAAAGGAAGCTTCCCAGGTCTCCAAGTCTGTGTTTTGTCCATCAAACCAGAGGCTTCCTCGGGGTTGTGGTTCTATCCAGAAAATCTGATTTAATACACTAAGTTACAATGTTCACAGAAGCATAAACTCTAAAGCTAACTGTGTCATGTTTATCCTATTTCGACCACATTCTCAGTTCCAGCTTCAGTGACAGAAACACATTCACCCTTGATGCAATCTTGGCCACACTTAAGTAACAGAGAAGAAAGGGGAAAGAGGAAGGGAAGAAAGAACATCCCTCTAGTGGGAAAGAAAGCAAATGTGGAATTTCAGTAGAATCAAAGATGGTGAAAACATCTTCAGCTGTGATGGGAAGGAACCAGGCTGCCAGGGCTACAGCTTTATAAACTAAGAGCCTGTTCTTATTAAAGAGACCCTTGTAGGTAATTTGGCAATTAGTGAGTCAGAAACTGCTTTTTCCTCTTATAAAATGCACCAAATGACTTTCCACAAGCTTGAATTCACTATACTTGTGCATTCGAATCACTTCTCTGATTTAATAAAAATTGTAATTCATTTCTACAAAGTGCTAGCTCTTCAGTCCAATTTGCTGCCGTCGTGGAATTCATTTCCTTAGGCCTCAGAAGGACCAGGAAACCTTTACTACAATAGTAATCAATGTGGTAGGAGTAAGCTTTTCCAAATTTTATAACCCTCCCCTCTAGGTGATTCTAAATTTGGGGAAGAATACAAAAACTTAGATCATAGGTGTGGGGTTAGAGAAACAGGGAGGCTACATAATTTTAAAAGCGTTTCAGGTGGCTAATATGCAAGATCTCTTATGCCAGTCCTACCAGCTTCCTTTATGCTTGTGGAAAACACTGAGCTAGTCGTCCCCTACAGAAGCCAGGAGGAGCCTAGACCCTAGAACTAGATTAAAATCTAGCCCAGTAAATAAGTGACTAAACCTCTCTGTGTCTCCATTTCCTCATTTATAAAATATGGAAAATAGTATATATCCATCAATTATTGGGAGGTTGCTATGGGTTAACTGTGTCCCTCAAAAGTTCACATATTGAAAACTTGACCCCCATTCTAACAGTGTTAAGAGTGTGGGAAATCCAATTACGGTATTTGAAAGGTGGGGCCATTAATTACAGGTGATTAGATTGTGAGGACTGTGCCCTCATGAATGAATTGATCCATCATGGAGTAATGAAGACGGTTCTGATGGCTCTTACAGGAGAATGAGCGAGAAGGTTAGTTCCCACTCTTGCTCAGCCGATTCTCACCATGTGTTACTGTATGTTGCTGTAGAAAGTAACCCTACCAGGAAGAAGGCTCTCACCATATGTGGTCTCCAGACTTGGACTTCCCAGCATCCAAAACTGTAAGAAACAGATTTCATTTCTTTAAAAATTACCCAGTTTCAGGTATTCTGTTATAAGCAGCAGAAATGGACCAATAACAGAAATTAGGAAATTAACATAAATAAATAACTTGGAACAGTGCCTGTAACATAGAAAGTTTGCTATTATTATTATCATTTTACAGTGGGAAACTGAGAGCTGGATATGACAAATGACTTATTTTTCTTAACTGAGAGCTCAGAATAGAATCTGGATTACCTACCTTGAAATTTATTGCTCTTTTCATGACACTATTGATCCCAAACTGAAGTTAATAAATATGTTTCTCATTTTCTTAGCCTGTTTCTATCTACTTGATCTTACGCACTTCACAGGATCCTTAACCCACATTGTTTATAGGCAGATTATTAAACTAATTTTTGAAATTTAAACTAACACACTTTGTACCTGATAATATATTAGGATTTTTTTCATTCAGTAAAACCATCAAGAGCATCAAAAGAAAGAGAGACCTGCATCACTCGACTGATACTATCATCACCTCTGCCTCTGTACCCACCAGCTTTGTCAAGACATAAAAACTGCAAATGGGGGAGCTAGTCCACTGAACTTACACAAGAGTTCATTTATTTATCCACAAAAAGCAGAATATGGCAGGGGGAATTTGGGAGGAGTGAAGTGAGGGTTGTCAGACTAATAGTGACACATGGGATGCAATTGTTCTCCAAAAGCTTGGAGCTGAGGGGTCTTCCATTCTCCCCTCCCCTTAATCCCCACTGCTTCCAGACCGCACACAGAGAAGGTGGTTAGCAGAGGAAAGCCCCGTGAACAAGCCATGACAGCCCTACATTCAGAAACTGATGCATTTCCCTAAATACTGTTTGTAAAATGGTAATTATCTGCCAAGCAATGACAGCTGGCACTTAACATAGACACACAGAGAGACAGAAAAAGAGAGAATGAGAATAAAGGGTCCCTTCGTAATTTACCAAAGGGCTGAGAGAAAGAAGGAAACATAATCAGAAAAATAAAATGATTACCAGTGTATGATGGGGTGAAAATTGCTTTGGGCATTTTTTCTTCAGAGAACACAAGATTGAATTGGAAGAATGAAGCGAGAGCTCTGTGATATACCCTGGATCAGAGGAGGTTGTGTGAAGGTAATGTCAGAAAGGAGAAATACACCAAGGGTCCTGGGCTGTAAGAAAATAGCATGAATAGCGCGTACACCTAGCCTGACAAACAGGAACCAGTCAGCCCAACAATACTTGATTGTATACCCATGATTATTTTCCCCAGTTCATTGGGTCCGAGGTATAATATAGTGGCCTCTTGCCTCCTTCCTTGTTATTTATTGTGACGGTCAGTTTTATGTGTCAACTTGGTTAGGTCGTAGTGCTCAGTTATTCAAACACTAATCTAGGTATTGCGGAAGTCTTTTGTAGACATGATTAACATCTACAAGCGCACTTCAAAAAGTTCATGGAAAGATTCATATTATATCTTAGTTCTATTTTTCCACAAACTTCTTAAAGCACCCTCATACAATCAGTTGGCTTTATGTAAAGAAGATTAGCCTGGATAATCCAGGTGGGCCTGATCCAATCAGATGAAAGGCCTTAAGAACAGAACAGGTTTCCCTGAGGAAGAAGGAACTGTCCCTGTGGACTGTAGTATCAGCTCCTGCTCAGGCATTTTCAAACTGTCCTTCCTGATGGCCTGCCCTATGGATTTTGGACTTGCTAGGCAATCCTCACAATTACATTACAGTTCCTTGCAGTAAATCAGTCTCTCTGTCTCTCTACATGCATACACACACACACACACACACACACACACACACACACACACACACACACACACACGCTACTTGTTAGGTTTCTCTGGTGGAAACTTGACTGTTAAACTTATCAAGTGCATGCCCTACAACTGCTTAGCTAAGTGAATATGTTACAGATTGATTTGTATCCCCCCAAAATTTATAAATTCAATTTCTAACCCCCAGTACCTCAGAATGTGATCTTATTTGGAAATAGGGTCATTGCAAATGTAATGAGCTAAGATGAGGTCATTAGAGTGGGCTCTAACCCAAGATAATGAGTGTCCTTATAAAAAAGGGGAATTTGGAGACACACACATGGGGAGAATGCCATGTGTAGATGAAGGCAGAGATCAGAGTGATTCTGTACCAACCAAGGCAGGCTAGAGATTGCCAGTAAACCATGAAATGTAGATGAGAGGCACATAACTGATATTCTCCCACAACCCAAAGAACCAACCTTGCTCCCACCTTGATCTTGGATATCCAGGCTCTAAAACTGTGAGGCGATGTTCTGTTGTTGTAGCTAACCAGTTTGTAGTACTTTGTTACAACAGCCCTAGAAAACTAATACAGGGCATTACCAGGAAAATCAAGGGAATTGAATTGGGGAAATTTAAGGAAAAGACAAAATTACAAAATTCTCTAAGAATTACAGAAAGTTCCATTTCCTTACTGCTTTTGAAATACAAACTTATCTCCTTTTATTCTTAACTATTTTATAGCCAGGATATTCCCAGAAAGAGATTTGGACAATGAAAGAGACTTGGATAATGGAAGTGATAATTTTGGAGATACACAAATGTTTCAGAAATTTTCAGTAGTCTTTCTGTTTATTCCTGGATTCTGGTCTCTTTTGATACTGGATGTTCTGGAACCATCCATAACCATTTATGCCTCTATTTGTGACCTCCTGAAGTATAGCTCTTCAATCTTCTCTTACAGGAAAAGGTAACAATCATCACCTGGCACGCCCTCTCCTCTTCTAGCAGGTAAAGTCAATAAAGGCCCTACAAAAGGAAAAGCAGTAATTTTGTCTGAGGGTTCCACAAATAGTTTATAGTATGGCAGAACTAGAACCCAGGTATTTAAATGCCCTATCCAGTGATCTTTCCAAGGCATTGTTTCTATCCATCATTGAATTAGCAGGCCAGGTAAATCCTACCAATGCTTCTTATCTAAATACAGGTGTTTTCTCTAAAACCCAAGAATGTGGCTTTGAATATATCATTCATCTTCTCCAGCTATGAGTTTCTTCATTTATAAAATAAAAGAAAAATTAGCTGGATAATCCAGTTCTGATATTCCATACTAACACAATCAGCATCAGAATGTGAAAAGTTCTAGATTCAAGTCCAGCTATTGTCGGGTTCTACATATGTAGTCATGGCCATGTTACTTAACTTTATTAGCCTTTCATTTCCTCATTTCTAAAATGAAAAATGGTGTGGGAAACCTGGATATGTACATACAGAAGACTGAAACTAGACCCCTATCTCCCACCATATACAAATATCAACTCAAAATGCATTAAAGACCTAAGTTTAAGATCTAAATCTATGAAACTACTGGAAGAAAACATAGGGGAAACATTACACAAAATGGGATTTGGCAATGCTTTTTTGAGTGAGACCACAAAGGCACAGGCAACTAGAGCGAAAATATATAAATGGGATACATCAAACTAAAAAGCTTCTGCACAGCAAGGGATACTATCAACAAAGTGAAGAGAGAATCTACAGAATGGGAGAAAGTGTAAGGAACTTAAATGACTCAACAGCAAAAAACCAAATAACCCGACTAAAAGATCAGCAAAGTACCTGAGCAGACATTTCTCAAAAGAAGACATACAGATTGCCAACAGGCATATGAAAACATGCCCATCAGTAATCATCAGGGAAATGCAAATTAAAACCACAATGAGATATCATCTCCCTCCAGTTAGAATGCCTGTTATCAAAAAGACAGAAAATAACAAATGCTGGTGAGGATGTAGAGAAAAGGCAACTCTCATACATTGTTGTGGGCATGTAGATTAATACAGCCATTATGGAAAACAGTATGGCGATTCCTCAAAAAATTCAAAGTAGAAGTGCAGAAAAAAGAAAAAAAAAAAAAAAGAAGTACATTATGACTTAGCAATCCCACTACTGGGTATATACCCAAAGGAAATGAAATTAATATATCTAAGAGATAGCTGCACTCCCATGTTTATGGCAGCATTATTCACAATAGCCAATAGATAGAATCAACCTAAATGTCCGTCAATGGATGAATGAATTAAAAACTGTGAGATATATACACAATGGAATCCTATTTAACTATTTAAAAAAATAAAATAAAGTCCTATCGTTTGCAGCAAAATGGATGGGACTGGAGACTGCCAAGTTGAGTGAAATAAGCCAGGCACAGAACGATGGATACCACATGATCTCATTCATATGTGGAATCTAAAAAAAAGAAAAAAGTGGTTTCTCATTGAAGTAGAGAATAGAATAATAGTTACCAGAGGCTGAGCAGGGAGGGAGGGCAGGGAAGAGGGGAAGAGGCAGATTAACAGGTACAAAGTTACAGGTAGATAGGAAGAAAAAGTTCTGGTGTTCTAGACTGACTATAGCTAATGCTGTTATATTTCCTAGCTCTAACCATCTAGAAAAGAGGATCCTGACTGTAGTCATCACAAAGACAAGATAAATGTTTAGGTGGTGGATATTACTATCTACCCCAACTGAATCATGACACAACATATGCATGTAGTGAAACAACACACTGTACCTCACAAATATGCACAATTAAAAAAAAAAGAAATGGAGTGATACCTCTTTCAGTGGGCCCTTATAGGGATGAAATGAGATGACACATATGAAAACATTTTATTTGCTCTAAAGTGGTTGAAAGAAGATAAAAGTAAAGCACTAAGGTAATATTCTATAAACGTGCAACCTCCTCTCCTATCCCACATTGTAGAGGATGTGCTACTTAACATCTGTCCATTCAGATTACACCAAACTTATTTAGCGAAGTTTTCCTTTGTCTGGGTATATCCAGTTATTATATTGTTACAATTTTCACAGTCTGACCTAGCATGAAAATTAAGTATACCAAAAGTACTTTTGGACCCAGTAATTAGAGGATAAATGGGTGTCACGTGCTCCTAAGCACTTAACACTATTTTATCACTTGTTGATCTGGTTCCTTCACTACACTGTAAACACTTATGAGGCCAAGGTCTACATTTTGCTCATCTCTATATTCAAAGAATCTATCAGTCTTTTAAATTTTTTAAATTTTATTTATTTATTTATTTATTTAAAAAAAAATTTTTTTGACCAGTAAGGGGATCACAACCCTCAGCACGATGTGGTCTGCACCACGCTCAGCCAGTGAGCGCACCAGCCATGCCTATATAGGATCCGAACCTGTGGCCTCGGTGCTACCAGTGCCGCACTCTCCTAAGTGAGCCACGGCCCCAGCCCTAAATTTATTTTTTTAATCAACAAGTAAAAATTATAAATACTTACGGTGTACAACATAGTATTTTAAAATATGTATACTAAATGAATATTTGAATAAATATTGCAAACTTGTTCAATTCTACTTTGGCCATAATAATTTTCAACAAAAATTTAAGTTTAAAAAATGGCGACTTAAGGTATCATTTAAATATGATAAATACTATGTACATTTAAAATGAATCCATTACTAATTACAGTTGACTATTACAAGTAAAAACACTTATGCTCTTGAAAGCTCATTTACTATTAGTCTCTTCGTTTACCCAATCCTCCCATGTCAAGCAAAACCCATTGATTATAAAGTAATTTACACACATGAATTTCCTAGTCTGTGAAGGCTTTTGAAATTATAAGGAAGAGACAGTTGTGCCAAAATCATGTGGTATAAAGCTGTCACAGTTTGAAATATAGATACAGATTTCAGAATGTAGATGGTTGTCATAAGAACAAGATTATGAGTTTCATGGGCTCCAAAAACTTAGCTTGACCTGAATCAATGACTTCACAGTAAGTGATTTAAAACACCTCAAACTGATAAAATGCTCTCATTAAACTTACAGAGCAGGATTTCAAAATATGCAGCCTATTTGCCAAAGGCGGCCACAACAGACTGTTTTGAGTAACTTTTAGAGCAGCCCATTTTCTGAAAATTAATCATCCTTTTCACAGTGTTTTCCGTATTCACATACCATCTCCACTATTATCTAAATATTTTCTTTTAAATGCATCCTTTTTATCTTATTTATAGTTATTTTACTTGCAAAATTATATTGCTGTTATACTTGGAAGGTAGGTATCATTCTTACAAATAAACAAACACAACAAAAGTGCAAAAACAAAATAATATTATTATCACCTGCCTAAACTCTATTGAAAGCTCTGAGCCTTAGGCCTATACTGCATCTGCTGTTTTTTGCTTGTTTTTTCCAAGAGGGAATTACCAAGTGTTTATAAGGTGTTAAAGCACCAAATTGGCTCCTCTTGGTATAATCAAATGGTTGAAGAGACATGAAAAAGAGAATAACTTTCTCACCATGTGATTCAGTACTATATGATACCATGCTGTGTCATATAAGATCTCAAGTTAGTTTACATACCACCTTAGGAAAAACTGGAGTAACACATTATGTGTTTGGAATTTTATATGTTTAAGTTATGTGTACTTATAACATTTACTCAGGTTGAATGTGCAGGAATTAAACTGGAGAGACAGACATGCAGATTTTTTAGACCTAAAGACAAAAGCAGGTTAATGATGGCTATAGAAGAGTACAGAAGAAGAAAGTCACATCAGAGCTGTAGACTCTTACAAGCCATCTGTTTTAAAGATGGGCAAATGGAGGCCGAAAAGTGTTGTCTTGTTGATGGTCATAGAGCTAAAAAGTGCTCCGAGCAGAACAGGAACCCAAGGGTTCTCATTGCTGGTCAATTCAACTCATTTCATCAAGGCAATCCTGTTTTATCCATTCATGGTGAATGCTGCTACTTTTATGTGATTTTATATCTTTATTGTCTATGTGAACACAGGAAAATTCTCAAAACATAGGAAGGCCCCCATGAAGAAACAAAAATTCAAACCTAGCTGTGAAATTTTAAAACATTTTATTATAATGGATTGTAACAATGGCTTAAAAAGACAATGCTAGCTGATTAGCCCAGACAAGAGAAAAATACAGGTTTCATATTATTTTTTTAAAGATACTTCTAATCTTCCTGTTGATAACTAGGGTGATGACTTGGACACAAATAAGTAGTAACTTTTTAGCTTTCCTTGGAAGGATATCTTTCTAAAAGCACTATGCATCATCTGACTTACTGTACTAATATATTTCCCAGCTTTTTTTTTTTTTTGTATGTTGATGCTTAATTTTATTTCCTTATAAGATACACACTTTTCATGGCATATTTGTTCTCATTGAATTCCTTTATTCTGCAACTGTTTAGCTTCCATGTTTTCATTTTTAAAAGCTAGTCTTACTTTTTGTTTTCCCTCTTCTCACTCCTCTTCTCGTCATCATCACCACCACCAGAGTTCACTGTTTTAAGGATGTTTACTTACTAGGGCCTTTCATTTCCTTCCCAATCTCTAATGTATTATTTGGCAATGGGTAAAAATCTCTGGCATTCTGATTGGGACTTTACCAGTATTCTATACAATTGACACAAGCCCAGCTCTGTGACCTCCAATGCCTCATGCATTGAGGATAGAATTGAGGACTTTTAGGGTCTCTTACAGGCAAAAGGAGTTATAACTGTTCGTAAAGCACTTTGCTAATACAGAATGCTGCAGAAATGATAAATGAGACTAATGATTATTGACAGTGGTGACTGGCCATGACTATCTCTTCATTCCTGGCTATTTCTTATGCAAATGCTATTTTAGCTGACAATTTTTTCCTTGAGTCCAATAAATCTAATCCGAATAAAGAGAATAAGCCGATTGCTAGCAGTTACAAAACAAATGATGACTTTCTGTGTTCAATTAGTAGGTTTATATAGCCTCATCCCTTTTGAATAAATTGTCTTTTTCTACTCTTTGTACTTTATTTTATCTTACCTTTGAATAACGTAGGTTTACTGTATAACTACAAGTGCATTTGTGTTTGCTCCTGTGAAAGCACAATCTACACAATTTAGCCTCTCATCCTGAAATCACAGTCCTAGTTCTGCTATAAACTATTGTGTATGAAAAGAGTGTATAATATCAAGCAGTATGCCCTCTAGCCAAGTTACCAATCATTCTTACACCAGTATAGTTTATACACAGTTATAAAATTTTTCTTAAATATAAGGCACTGGACTTTCTTCATGCCAGGTGAGAGACAATGGTTTAGTATGAAAAAAAAAATTCTAATTTAACCACTTAAAGTATGTTCCTATGTGATGAAAGAATTTCTTAGCACCTGTTTTTCTCTATATCCCCATTTCTCAACCTCAGACAATACTTAAGCCATTTTTTTTCTTGGGTATGTGGAATTAATATGTAAAAAATATATACATGGTACATGCAAATGCAAGTAAGTATGTTATTGTTTGGGGTGAAAATCACCACTATACAAATACAGTTTCCTGAATTATATGTTATATATTTTATTAAATGCTTACCACAATCTAGTGCCAAGTTAATTCGCAATTACCTAGACAGAAGGTCCAGCATCTAGGATTCCAATAAGCTCCTACCTTAATGTTCAAACAAAAACACTGACTTCATATTCCAGGTTTTGATGCCAGAAATACATTACAGAGGGTAATCATGCTTTTTTTTTTTTTTAATAAGTAATGATATTCTTTGTTCACAAAAAATAGTATTTATTCTTTCATATTGAATAAGGAATAGGACATCACAGAGGTTCAATAAAACACTTATTATCCTTTATAAGGAGATAAAAACCCTAATAATAATGGACTCAGATCTCTAGGCATAGAGAAATTTAGACCAGACCTAAAACCAGGTTAAAATCCTAGCATATAAAAATTCCAGTAAAATTCATAATTATGTTTTATAGAACTAATACTTAATTTCATATTTTTAAAAAATCATAGTCAACAGATAATAGTATTCAAATATAAAGCTTTTATAAAGTTTTAGTTAAATTCCTGCTGCACACATTTATTTAGAGTGTACATAAATCATATATATGCCATTTTATTTATTTAACACATATTTGTTATTTACCACATTTTATCTCTCAGGTGCTGTATTAGAGAATAAAATATGCATATTTCAAATATGACCCAATCTACTGAGAGCAAAACTCCTATTCAACTAAGAAGCAATCAAACCAAGCCTGGAAAGGAAGAATAGATTCAGAGGCCTTGAATATAGCTCCAATGAGACTGAATTTTATATGGGACACAGAGGGCTACTACTGAGTTTGTACAGGGAAGTGACATTCAAAATGTTGTTAAAAGAAGGCAAACAGGGAACATTTGTTTATTAAATACCTACTTTATGCCAGGAACTCTACTTAAATAGTTTCATTTACTCTTATTAGTACAGGTATTATACTCATTTTATAAAAAAAAAAAAAAAAAAAAAGCAACTGAATTTCAGCTTGCTAAAATAGTGTCTAAATTCACACAGCATGTGGCTGTGCTTATTTAGTTCTATGGCAATTATAAGTATAATTAAGATTAATACAAAAGGATTGATTGTCTTGCCTTTGAAAGCCCATTGTCTGCCCCTCATGAGTACTTTACTTACTTTAGTTTACTGAACCTACCAAACCAAGAAGTTATGATAATATAGCAAGGCTTGTTATAAAGATTTTAACTTAGAAAATTTGTTCACATCACTCAGTACCATTACAGCTTTATATCACTTCTGACAGCAAAAAGAAGTAAAGGATCTGAATCTAATAAGGGTATGAAGAAGAATCAAAGAATGGAAAAATGTTGAAGGAAAAGACACGTCTACCACATAAATTAAGACAACACATCCAACAAAGAAGACATATTTATATAATAAATAATCCCCATAATTATGTCAGAGGAGGCATGAACTATAGGCATATTTGTACAGCTAAGATTAGTATAATTTCAATAAGGTTGGGTAAAAGCTGAATCATCTCCTTTCCCCTGCATCAGAAATACAAAAGAATAATTCTGAGTTTGACACTTCAAAATTATTCATTAACTAGGTTTTCATAATTACCAAAGGAAACTTTTTTACATGTTAAACTGCTCTTTACTCCCAAAGTTATCATTAATATTTAAACTAAGTTTTATCTACTGCAGTTCAAGCCCAACTTACTCAACTCTGAGTGACTGGTGGGAATCATCGATCCCTTCTCTCATTTACAGGATCTCTTTCCTGTGGGGAAGTGGTTATCCTGCTTCTCTGTCATTTTTTCTCCAATCTGAACATGTCTAGTTCCCTAAATGTTTCCTTATGGATCTCATTTTCCAAGGCTTTTATCATTTTTGTTGCTCTCTTCTGAACTGATTCAAACTTATCTACGATTCTCTTTTAACTGAGGAAAATATACTGAACAGTTATCCAGTTGAGGCCTGAAGAGTGCTGGTAGAGCAAAATAATTACCTCTCATTTTATCCGTGCTTTCACTATTAACATACCCCAAAGCAGTATCTGGGATTTTCTATGGCACCATCATACTGTTGACTTATACTCAGTTTATCATTCATTATAGCTTATATCTCCATCCCCACGGAAAAATTGTCTGTGCTGTTTACATTTGTTTTTATTGAATCTCATTTTATTGATTTCAGCCCCATGTGCTATTTATCAAGATGGTTGTTTGCCATACTAACCTCCAATCTGCCTCCACCGCATGTGAGCCCCAAGTTCTTAACTGTGTAAATAATTAGCATGCTATCTCTCACCAAATTTGTGAGTATACAGTTAAATGTGTGTTGTTTTGGTTTTGTTGTTGTTGTTGCTGTTGTTGCTGTTGTTGTTTTTGACTAGCAAGTTATGGTAGAATTTAAAATATCTTCCCCTTACTGCTTACTCTGCTAACCTCAAAAGCTATGATGTAGAGTGTCAACTGTATTGCTGAGACTGTTTGCCATATCCTTATAACAGTATTCTTGAGGTCTGATTAACCTAATTTTATAGAAAAAGAAAAAGAAAAAAAGACTCCGTGGCTCACAGATGTCTGGGAATTTTCTCAATATATAACAAGAAAGAAGAGAAGCTAGAACTGGAACTCGGTCTGATGATCTCACAACCAAACTTTTTCCAGTACACCAGTAAAGAATGCAGTCAACTCATACAGAACAGCTTATTGTACTAACAAGTACCTCACTCACTCTGCTATTCCTAGACAGGATTTTATGAAAATCATGGCAATATTTTCACTCCAGGGAGTCTTCTTTTAGAAGAATGGTGCTGGTGTTATGAATGATGAGACCATTGTTCCTGAGGACAGAGATGATTCCAGCAAGAAAATTACTGTTTACTATGGGAGAGCCCTGGTATCTGAAATCCTACTGAATAGAGTTGATCATAGGTTGTTCCCGTCCCTTTTTTCTAAATTAAAAAAGCATCTCAACAAAGGCAATATGATAATTAACTTGACTTCTATTTGTTTCCTTATTTCAAAGTAATTGAATCCAAACACTATCCATCCAAATCACTGGCCTAAGCCAATGGTTGCTAAATGAGGTGCTAAGGCTCTGTTGGGTATTTTAAAAGTTCCTAAGGGATGCTGTAGATTTCAGTATACTAGAATTAAGATAGCACAATGCTTGTTTAATTAAGGCTTTATGAGCTGACTGTGTGACTTGCTCACATCAGCAACTTAGCCCTGATCTTTTCAAACCCAAAGTGCACGTCTGCTCACTTAACTGGTGATCAGAGAATTCAACTGGTTTAGGGAATGGGTACCAAGGCCCGTTTTCCAAAATGGGTCTGTTCCTAAGGTAAATATAAGTATGCCTATTTCTTAGAAAAGAATATGCAAAAAAATTGTAAGGTACAAGAACAAATGATAGATAATAAAAACAGAATTTTATTAATATTGGGAAGCTTAGGTAATTTAAAATTAGCAAGAACAAATGAACTTGCTGTTCCAGGACAATTGCCTAGCAATGGGTTTTCCTTAGTATTGGCACATATTTTACCCTTTGCTTGAATGCATTATTGGTGGGAAAAAATGTCAAAAGGTTTGGTTTTCAATAAACAGATGAGAAAATTACCTACTACATATGGCTACTTCCTGGCAGACCAGTTTAGAAAATAGTGAGTCCCTGAGTTCGGGTTTTGTTAAAAATACGCATTAGTTGTCAGTGAAATACAAAGACCCTCTTCAATTCAAGATCACTACCAAAGCATCTGAGAAGTAGGAGGTCGAAGAGTGAAATCATATACAGACGGTGGCTGACTTAAGGTTGTCTGGGAAGAAGGCTGCTTTGCAGGGGCTTACGCCATGTCCCTTGAGGGCCTAAATGCAGGGTAAGGGCAGATACCCACACCCTTTGGGTCTGATAAGGTGCTATTCCCCAGAGACTTGGGAGTCATTTCTGTGTGAAATGAGAGGATGAAAAAAGGTGCAATGGGAGGGGGAGGGAGGAAGAACAGTTTCCTTTTTATTTATTTTATAAACACCTCTCCCACTGATTCCTTTCTTACTACATGAAGTTTGTTCTCACTAGTAATAAACAACATTTTTAAAAACTCAAAGCAGATATTGTAAGCTTCATAACATTGATAATTTTAATTTATATTAAAACACTGAAATAGGTTCCGAGTAGGTAGGCTGTAAGATTCTTTCTGGATTAACAATAGTTCTTCATTTAAAAATGGTTGATAGCACTAAGATTTGACTTTTATTTTTCAATTTGCATAACTTTTTTTTTTTAGTTTTATCTTTCCTTCTTACGCTTCTTTCAATTCGGACCCTTTCAGCTTAGTCTTTCAGGGTTTTCTTTGTTTGCAGTATGTACAAAAAAGTATATTAAAGGACTCTAACCCAAAATATGGCACTTCGGCATGCTGAGGACTTTGAACTGAAGGAGATTAGAAGGAATCAGAAGCAAGTTCTTTCTGACCTTCTCCTGTCCTCCTGTCTCCTGCCCCTTTTTCTCCCCCGGAGTGAGTCTGTAGAAACCAGAACTCCTCTTCCTCAAGGTTGGTCACAGAAACTAGAACTCCTCTCCCCTGAAGCAAGCCATAAAACCTAGAAAAGTCACTGTCTCCCTTCTCCCTAGAAGACCCTCATTCCAGAGGAGTCTTGCCTCATAACCTGGGGAAGGACTGTTATACAGAAGCAAAGAAGAATCTGAACAGACAGGCCTTGCTGGGTTTCCCCACTCAGTCTACTGCTGTTCAATCATACACTTTAGTCCAATCACATTTCTATACGGCTCTCCATTTTTCATCAAACCTAAGCATAAAAATAGTTTGCTCTGTGTCTTTGGATCTTCATTTCTGAAGGCTCCTGTGTCATGTAAATCCTTGATTAAATAAATGTGTTATGCTTTTTTCTTGTTCACCTGTCTTTTGTTATAGGAGTGCCGGCTGTGACCCTTATGATGGGAGGAAGGTATCAAACATTTCTGCTCCTACAGGACCAAAGATATATCAAAGACCTTGATTCTTAAAAAAGGAATAGCTTAATCCAGGAAAGACCTATTATAAATGGCAAAATCTGTGTATTTGGCACCATGAATTGAATTGTGTGACAGATGAGAGAGAATGATCGTTACGTAAAGAAAGAAAGAATAATCAGAGTTGGATTGAATACGGGGAAAGATGGAGGTCAAGAGATGTTTGTCTGATAACACGACCAAGGCAGTTATATCCAGATATCTTTAGAGTTACATGTTCTTGAGAAGGTAGAAGATTCAGATTAAAGATAGAATCAGACTTGCCAATATTTAAGGTCTGTTTAGTGAATGAATTAGATTTCAGAGTGGTTCTCCTCCCTTTTGCAATACGAATTTTTTTAAAAAGGGCTGAAAATATGCAGTCTTCAAAAATGCAATATTTGTTCAACCGAAAAAAAAACTAAGACAAATAGACTTTTTGATTTAGATACCTACATGCACACAAGCACACAAATATCAAACACACATGAAAACAAAGAAATTAAGGTTTTTACATTGCAGAAATGCCTAATAGAAACAACATTCTAAGGACCATAACGACATAGGAGCTAAGTTAAAAACAACCAGCAAAAAACAAAGTAAAACCAAAAATATATACTTCAGCTATTTCATTTTGAGTCTTATGGGGAAATTCCAAAAACAAAACCAAAAAAAAGCCCTTAAAATTTAAAGTTATTATTAAAATGACAAAAATACATTGAGGCATTTTCAGCGACAAACTTATTTCCAAATACAAGCTTATTTCTCAAAATTCTATTCAACATTGAATTCATGTTATTATTTTATTTGGTTTCACTTAGATTTTCAAATGTGTTTAGAATTGTAAATTATTTTCTGTCTCTTAACTTTGATGACAAAACATTAAATGACCAGTTTTATTCTGTTGACAAGAGAAATCTACTTCATGGTTTTATAAATTGCTCCAAGGCAAAGATAATCATGTAATTTTCTTATCAGAGCCAATGCTAATAATTTATTATTAACATTATTTTTAATCGGAATACAAGTAGAAGGCACCCCAGAGAAGGGAATATTGTGAAATATTTAGAAGGAAATTCTAACCTCATAAAAAAGTGAAAAATCACTGTTTCCTTCCTGGATTTTTTTGAGCTAAAGAGAAAACAGATTCAATAGAGCATTTGCTGTCTCATATTCAGCTCTTTTTTTTTCCATTTAAATTAAAGACTTATTTATTATTTGGAAAATTGTTTTTTGTTTTTTGTTTTTTTAGTAACTGGCAGTATGCTGATGAAATGTGCTGTATTACTAACCATCTACTATCAGAAACCATGAAACATTTCCATTATAAGGTCATCAGACTTTGTTCTGATTTTGTAGCTAACTGGACACCCCACTTATGTATTAACATGTTTAACTGATTATATCAAATCATGCTATGCAAAAAAAATAATACATATTTTATTAATAGAAATGAATACTTAAAGATCAAGACTGATCACCTTATACCTTCAAAAGTTTGGTAGGCACGAAGGACCAGATCATTTATGTTTTTTAAATAAGGAAATGCTGATAGATAAAGACAGATCAAGTAGCATACCAGAATGCTGTCAAAATGGCACTTAGCAAACATCTAATTTAGTTGGAAATATTTAGTATTGTACAGATATGAAAATTAAAAATACTTGCTAAGCATACAGTGATTTATAGAAGCATTTATAAAATGGGTTCAATCTAAACAGATTTTATTACATCCATATCTGATATGTAATATTAATACAGCCAAATGCCACAAATTACATCGGGTATTACAATACCACTATGCAAAAATGGTTATTGAATGACATTTTTTCAAATGAGAGTTTGTACTACTGTACTACAATTAACTCTCAACATAGAAAACACATTTAATTTAAAAATATAAAAAAAATTAATGCGCTTGTAAATAAACTTTATTTTGTAGGAATTTGAATAATTTTAGTGATCGTTACTTCTGAGAATATTTTATTTTGGGACCAGAAAAATGAAGCTTATCCTTAATATTTACCTTACTGTTACTTAAGTGACTTTCATTTAGACTGTAGCTCCTTCAGGATAGAGGCTTAATTCCTTGTGGGTTTCTTTCCTAAATCTCCTTCCCTGACTGACATTATAAATAATGTTGAGTAATTGTTGAATTGGATCTAACAAATATCTGGAATCATATCTTCCATTTACAATTGGAAGGTTAGTTTGCCAAATAGAACATGAATGTGTGCTAAAACAGCAATAAAATAATGTCTTGAAATTTATTTCAGCTTATCCCAGACGTGTTTTTGTGAGACACATACAGCTGTCTTCCAAAGTCACCAAGAATATCCAGGTTTTTAAATACAATTTCTTTTTTCTTACTAAAGGCATTTGTAATTCTTATGAAAAGATAAAATTCACTCTAGTCTTTGACTCTAGTCTTTGTCGTTATTGGTAGCCTATGGTTAGTTTGTACTTACTATAACAATTTTGTGTTGGATATCAAGACTGGATACTCTTCTTCACAAGAAATTGTCTGATAAAATGTACAACTCCGTATCTTTAGTTAGCAAAAATCACGGACAAGAAATAGCAAAGCGTAAAAATCGCCAGTAAATACAGTCATGTATGTTTCTAGAAATAATCAAAACCACGCAAGAAGCACCTGAATTTTTAGACCTAAATAAGAATTTCCTTCCTTATCAGGTATAGTGATAAAAAAAAAGTCCTATTGCTTTGTGGGTGTCTTGATAATGCTTGGGCCTGGAATTTGATAGTAGACACATTATACCTCTATAATCATTTCTTATATCGAGCCTTGCCGTTCCATAAAATAAACCACAAAAACTAAGCACTTTTCACAAGACAATAATGGTAGCTCAGTTATCCACAAAATCAGAACATTTTTTAGTTCTTCTGGTAAGAAGCATAACTGATATTGGGGTTGCTCTGAAAATAATGTGTTCCACTAGCAGAAGAAATAGCTACCTTGTGCACACAAAAGATAATTCTGTACACCTTCCTTGGAACACAAATGTGACTACTTTGAAGATGATGACTCAGTGGAACTGTGAGCTCTTTGAGGGATAGGACCATATTTATTCAGCTGGCACAATCATTAGCAGAGAGAGAACACACTAATCCTTATTAAATCAATAAAGCAATGTAGTGAAGAAATCAAGTTCATTAGTAAGTTTTCACTCTTTGTAGAACAGTATTGCATAATTACCTCAGCAGACATTAGGTGTTTGAGGTCTGGGAGATATCTCTGATCCTTTCTTCTCCTTCATTCTCCATACCTAATTCAGCACCAAATCACAGGCAACCCTTCTCTCTGTATGACCTGCCAACATCTTAATCCAAGCTACTGTCATCTCTTGCCTACAATAGTCTTCTATTTGGTTTCCTCATATCCACTTTGGTCCCACCAAATTAATTTTGTACAGTTTTTTTCCCACGAGATGAGCAACTAGAGAGTGCTAGGTCTAGTGCTAGGTCCCCCTCAACAAGGAGATAAAAATAACAAACAAATATATTTTGACTGGAATGTCTGAGAAAATACACTGCAGAGCACCAGAAGAGTGACAAGACCCTTGTGAAGAGCAGATGATGGGAACAGCATCATAGAGAGCAGAGCCAGGCATCCAGCTTCTGCCCTGCCACAGAGAACAGCTTGGAACCAGGCAAGGAGAAGGTAAAGCTGGAAAAGAAGCCAGGGTTTCTACTGTCACCACAAATACCAGTGATCCCCACCAAAAGAGAGTCCCTCAGTCTTTTTGAGACCCAGACCCAGCTGGAGAACAGCTGGGAGATAGTGTAGCTGCAAAGTCTCATAATGGAAGCCTAGGTCGAGTAAACCTCCTCCTTCCCTGAGCAGTGGCAAGAGAGCGCCATCCTGGGGCCAAACCCATAGCTGGAGTGAGGCCTGCCTCGGGCCCAGTGGTACTGAGTCCCTTTGTCTGGAGACCCCACTTGCATTCCATCCCATTCATGCAGGCGCTGGTGGGACCACAGTCCCAGATGCTTAGAGCCTAGGACAAACAGAAAGACCAAGACCCCAATGTCTGAACCCAAGCAGCACCCACTCCCCTCAGGTGAGCAGGCAGACCAGCTGAGTGAAAAAGCCTCCAAGCTGTGACAATTCCCCACATTTGTGCATGGCTGCCCTGCATGTCCCACAGGCCTGCCAAACCCATAGGTGCCCGCACCAGCCCACAGCCAGCTCAGCAGTAGACCTTTCTTCCCATGCAACCCTCCACACATTCTCATAGATGCTGACAAGACCACAACCTCAGCTGCCTGGAGCTTGAGCCACACAGAGGAACCAAGACTCCAGTCTGAGCGCGTGTAACACTCCCTGCCCCCTCCCCTGGGTGAAATACTGGATTTAAACAGTACTGTAGATTAAATGGATTTGACAGATATATAGAACATTTCATTCAACAACTGCAGAATATATATTCTTCTAATCAGCACATGGATCATTCTCCAGGGTAGACCAAAGTTTAAGCCACAAAATAAGCTGCATAAAATTTAAAAAGACTGAAATCATATCAAGTATTTTCATACCCCAATGGAATAAAATTAAAAATTAACAACAAACAAAACTTTGGAAACTATACAAATACATGGAAATTAAACAACATGCCCCTGAATAACCAATGGGTTAAAGAAGAAATAAAGCAGGAAATCAAAAATATTCATTGAAACAAATGAAAATACAAGCACAACTTACCAAAACCTATGGGATATTTCAGAAGTAGTATTAAGAGGGAAGTTTATTGCAATAAATGCTTACAATAAGAAAAAATAAAGACTTCGAATAAACAACCTGATGTTACTCCTCAAAGAATTAAAAAACAAGAACAATCCAACCCCCAAATCAGTAGACAAAAAGAAGTAATAAGAGCAGAACTAAATAGAGACCCCAAAATGATACAAAAGATCAATGGAACAAAAAGTTGTTTTTTTGAGAAGAAAAAAAAGACAAAATGCACATGCCACAGGCCAGACTAACCACTAAAAAAGAGAGAGAAGACCTAAGTAACAAAATAAGAAATGAAAAAGGAGATATTACAACAAATACAACAAAAATACAAAGAATTATTAGAAACTATTATGAACAACTATACACTGAAAAATTTGAAAATATGGAGAAAAGGAATAAGTTTCTGGATATATGCAAACTACCAAGTCTGAACCAAGAAGAATAAGAAAGCCTGAACAGACCAAAAACAAGCAATGATACTGAAGCAATAATCATAAGTCTCCCAAACAAGGCAAAGCCCAGGACCAAATAGGCTCAGTGCTTTAAAGAAGAAGTAATATCAATTATTTTCAAACTATTCCAAAAAAAAAAATTGAAACAGAGACCATTATCCCAAACTAATTCTATGAAGCCAGCATCAACCTAAAACAAAAATCAGACAAAGACACGACAATAAAAGAAAGCTACAGGCCAATATCTCTGGTGAACATAGATGCAAAAATCCTCAACAAAATATTAGCAAACAGAATGCAATAGCCTATCAAAAAGATTATATATACACCATGACCAAATGGGATTCATCCCAGAAATGCAAGGATGGTTCAACATACACAAGTCAATAAATGTAATACACCATGTCAAGAAAATCAAGGACAAAAACTCATATGATTATTTCAGTAGATACAGAAAAAGCATTTGACAAAATTCAACATCCCCTTATGATAAAGACTCTCAATAAATCAGGTATAGAAGGAAAGTATCTCAACATAATAAAAGCCATGTATGACAAACCCATAGCCAATATCATCCTGAATGGGGAAAGGCTGAAAGCTTTTCCTTTAAGAACAGGAACAAGACAAAGATGCCCACTTTCACCTCTGTATTCAAAATAGTGTTGGAAGTATTAGCTAGAGCAATCAGCCAAGAGAAAGAAATAAAGTGCATCCAAATAGGAAAAAATAATGTCATATTGTCCCTGTTTGCAGACAACATGATCCTATATATAGAAAAATCTACAAACTCTATGAAAAAACTCCTAGCGCTGATTCAGTAAAGTTGCAGGATACATGATCAACACTCAAAAATTAGTAGTGTTTTTATATACAACAACAAACTAGCAGAAAGAGAAATCAAGAAAACAAGCCCATTTGCAATAGCTACTGAAAGAAATAACTACCTAGGAATATATTTAGCCAAGGAAGTGAAAGATCTCTACAATGAGAACTACAAAACACTGCTGAGAGAAATAAAAGAGGACACCAAATTACAGAAAGACATTCCATATTCATGGACTGGAAGAGTTAACATTGTGAAAATGTCTATACTAGTCAAAGCTATCTACAGATTCAACATAATCCTCATCAAATTACCAATGACATTCTTCACAGAAATAGAAAAAACAATACTAACATTCATATGGAACAACAAAAGACCCCAGATAGCCAAAGCAATCCTGAGCAAAAATAAATAAATAAATATAGCCAGATGTGTTACACTACCTGACTTCAAATTATACTACAAAGCTATAGTAACCAAAACAGAATAGTGCTGCCATAAAAACAGACATATGGACCAATAGAACAGAATAGATAACCCAGAAATCAACCCACATACTTGCAGTCAACTGATCTTTGACAAAGGCACCAACAACATACATTGCCTCTTCAGCAAATGGTGCTCGGAAAACTGGATATCCATGTGTGCAAGAATGAAACTAGACCCATACATCTCACCATATACCAAAATAAACTCAAAATGGATTAAAGACTTAAATATAAGACCTGAAACTATAAAAATCCTAGAAGAAAACATAGGGGAAACACTTCAGGATGTAGGACTGGGCAAAGACATTATGAATAAGACCTCAAAAACACAGGAAACAAAAGAAAAAAATGAACAAATTACATAAGAAACTAAAAGCCATCTGCACAGCAAAGGAAACAATCAACATAGTGAAAAGACAACCTACAGAATGAGAAAAAGAATTTGCACACTATACATCTAACAAGGGATTAATATCTATAATATACAAGGAACTCAAACAATTTAGTAAATAAATAAATAAATAAATAAATAAATAAATAAATAAATCTGATTAAAAAACGGGCAAAGGAGATGAATAGACATTTTTCAAAATAAGACATAGAAATGGCCAACAAATGAATGAAAAAATGCTCCAGATCACTAATCATTAGGAAAGTACAAATCAAAAACACATTGTGATATCATCTCACCCTAGTTAGAATGGCTGTTATCAAAAAGAGAATAACAAATGCTGGTGAGGATGCAGAGAAAGGGGAACCCTTATACAGTGTTGGTGGGACTGTAAATTAGTACAGCCATTAAGGAAAACAGTATGGAGGTTTCTCAAACTACAGAAAGTACTACCATAAGATCCAGCAATCCTACTACTGGATATATACCCAAAGGAAGGTATATACCCAAAGGAATCACCATGTTGAAGGGATATCTGCACTCCCATGTTTATCACAACTCTATTTACAGTAGCCAAGATATGGAATCAATCTAAATGTCCATTGACACACAACTGGTTAAGGAAAATGTGGCATATATACACCATGGAATAATAGCCGTAAAAAAGAATGAAATTCTGCCATTCACAGCAACATGGATGAACTTGGAGAAAATTATGTTAACAAAATAAACAAGGCACAGAAAGAGAAATATGTCATAACCTCACTCATAAGTGGGAGCTAAGACAGAAAGAAGGAAGGAAGGACAATCACAAAAATGCATTTTACTTTCAGGAGAGAACAGAACTGTAGTTACTAGAGATGGGAAAGGTGGAGGTGGTTAGTGAGAAATCGGTTATCTGACACAAGGAATGATTAAGTTTTGCGATGATGAATATGCTAATTATCCTGATTTCATGATTACATATTATACACAGGTATTGATACTTTACCCCACAAATATGTATAACCAATTATTTTTCAATTAAAAAATACTAAAAAAGGAAAAAATGTATACACTAAATCAGAGAGATACTTTTAATCACAAATCATATGAGTAATCCCTCAACCTACCATCACATCCATTCAGTGTCTTCCCATTGATTTTGTGATAAAGATTGAAATCCTTGGAGGAACCAAAAAGAACTGTATGGTCTGTCTCTGCCTCCCTCTTCATTCTTGTCTTAAACCACACACCCTCTGACTTTAATCATATCAGTCATGCTGCACTTTTTTCTGTGGCAGAAATGTCTCACATTGTCCACGCTGTTTCCCACCTAGCTCCCTACCCACCTCCTTCCCCTAGTCAAGTCCTGTTCATTAGGATTTCAGCTGATCATGCATTTCCTTAGGGAATCTTTTCCTGACCCCTAAGTTATATACTTTCCTATCAATTCTTATAGTACCACATCCCTCTCTTTCGAAGCACTTAACTCCATTTGAAATAATGAATTCATTAGTGTGATTATTTGATTAATGCCTGTTTTCCTCTTAGACTATAATTTTCATGATGAAAAGAATGTGGTTCATTTTGTTCACACACTATGTCCCTAGGACATAGCAGAAAGTCTGGCACGTAGCATGAGCTCCTAAAATATATCTGTTGGATGAATGGATAAATTAATGAATGAGCCTCTAGGTCCCTTTACAGAAGTGAGGATGGACAGTGAGCACACTATACACAGATTCTCTCCTATCTTTGTGGTCAGCATTAGTATATTTAAGAGAGTTTGCTGAGATTACATACTTATAATAAGTATCTTTATTGATCTAAACTGACTATACTGAATCAGTGGGGAGGGGGGTTGTTTTGTTTTGTTTTATTCTTACTGGCACTTTTTGAAGCAGTTGGTCTAACCAGCTAAGCTTACATACTGCAACCAATATCTATTGTCTTCAAAAAGATGTGGATACTGTGAATATTTCTAAAAAGCTTCCAACCACTTGCTGGTGATGTAATGATTCTTGCATTTGTATAACAGTTCTGACTCCAAAATGTCTTTACCTCTATTGTGTTAATTGTCTAAAAACAACTGATGATGTGAAGGGACCTGGGTATCATCCCCATTTTACTGTTGGAGAAAAGGTAAAATATACTCCGGCTGGCAGCTTGTCATCAAGTCTTTGTTTTTGTGGATTTTTCTTCATTGTTTGCTCATTTGTTGGTTTATTTTTGCCTTCCATGCAATCTGACAGTGAATCCACAAAGGCTGTTACACAACAGAATATTGGCCTATGATATTGCTACTTTGACTAACAGGGATTTAAAGAAGTCGAAGAATAAGGCAGTAGTAGCAAAGATATCTGCCCTTTTCAGTAGCTTAGGAAAATCATCACGGAGCTGACTTGCCATTAAATGAAATGAGGGTGAAGGGTAGCACTGCAAGTCAAAGTCCTGAGAAATGGGCGCAGGACATAGAAGCCAATACTGGGTAATTATAACAAGGGAGCACTAACTCTTGATTCCAAGAATTTAAACTTTACTCTGCCATATAACTAAGCTCTTTTCTTTCTTAAAGAAGAGTCTTATCAGTAGAAATATTAGCCATGTCTTCAAGAGCCCTATGTTTTACTAATATGTGTCTACTTGCTGCCTACCATGCAATACACTTGTTAAAAACATAAGTTCTGAGTTACGTGGTCAGGGTGCAGAACCTCTCTCCATCTGTTCCCAGCTCTTTTTAACTTGAATTATGTTTCAGTTACTTAATCTATTAAATAGGAATACTAAGTATCTTTCCAGAGACAGACTGAGGTTTTTAGAGCCTGAATCTTATATAATTGGGAAAAGGGGATCTCTTTACAAAAAAGCATATATACAAAATGACCATAAATACATGGTTCAGAAGCCTCCCTTCCTGAGCTTTGGAAAGAGGCTATGCAAGCCAGAACCTGGAGGCTTAAGCTTCAAAAGCTTCACCTCTCCATTCCTCAGCTTGTTGTTGTTGCTGTTGTTGTTAATGAGGATTCAATGAAATAGACTGTGTAGTACCTACTGGCCCACAGTAAACAATCAGTGTTGGTCCTTATCCTCATGATTACTTTTACTATAACTCACAAAGGTGGAAAAGTAAATACTTTCCATTTTCAATTCCTAAAATTTCAATTTTATTCCTCTGAGGCTAAATGCTAGAGAGGATGACAAGAGATTAGTGAACGAGCAATACATGCCCAGGAATGAGTTCATTTGTCCATTTGTTTATTGAGCAAAGTATATCAAGTAGCAATGATGCTCGAGGTAGAGAATGGGAAGTGAAAATGCAAAATAAATTTTAAAATGTGTACTAACAAATATTTGTAAGTGTCATGTGGTTAATAAAGGGATACTGGGTTACAGAATAGTGGGAAGAGACATTAATTAGCCGGGGTAGTGAAGGAAGACCTGGATGAAGGAGGTAATCATTAAGCGGGAATTTAAATATCATGAATGATCCCATAAAGAGGAGCTGGGAATAGCATCTCAGACAGAAATAACATCACTGTTGAAGGATCTACTAGGAAGATCATGGCACATTCTAGGAATCTAGGGTCAACGAATAAGCCACATATTAGAATGATAGGAGGGAAGTGACTAACTGATCATAGATGCTTCAATGAGATAAATTCTTAAAAAATAGAAAAACACAAAACAAATTTTGATGGAACCAAGCACATAAAGCTTGAATCAGCTGCTGGAAAAATTGCTTTCTCTATAGAACTATGAGCTCTTGGCATAGATCTGTCTTAATTTACTTGTTTTGCTGGCTTACTGAGGCAAGCTTGGACAAGGGGCTTAGAGCACCCCTCTCCTCCCCGCAGACAGGCACATTGAAATTGACTAGATGATGTCTACCTAAAGGGCACTTCTCAAATGTAAAGTAATGGGCGATTTGAAGGAATTCAAAAGAAGTTAGACTATATCGTTGACAATGAGTTGAGGGAAAAAATATATTAAAATTATAAAACTAAAAAATGAAGAATAAACTGAAGAATTCTAATCTAGAGCAGTAAAGAAATCATGGGCATCATTAAAGGCTTCTGGGAAAAGATGTGCTTAGGAAGGGATGAGGGATGTGAATTGCTAGTAAGAAAGGGGAGAGCAAGCATAGAGGATACCTACATTGGACACTTCCACGAGCTTCCTTTCAGCCACTGGGCTATGCAGAAGGAAGCCTTTCCGAGCCTCAGATTGATACTCATTACATTTGGTACCTGTTCTTACATAGGGAATTTCCTCAATCATTGCTTAGGAGGAAATCCTAAAACAATTTGATACCCATCTTACGGTCTAAACCAAAGTGGAAAAGAGATAATCTGCCAGTGAAGCAGCTCATGGCTCAGGAAATAACTAAACCACCCCATGGTCACCCCAGAAAGCACTCAGGTCAACCCCACTCTACTTTACCAGGGGCTAATTTCATCTGTAATGTTGTTAAGTATTTTTTGGAGGCAGCCAATTAATACTTGTTAAATAAATAAAAATAACAATATGTCCAATTGGCACCCGCAGAAAATCCAATTCCAAAGACATCTCTATTGCTTTAAATAGGGCCACTGTAGCAAGTGCATTGTTTATCTGTGTCCAGTACTATTTGAAGATCCATTAAGATATCAAGAAAATTTTTGCATCATATGGTAAATACATTTCTTTCCTAACTCTTGCTATGGATCAACCATAAGATTCACCTGGGAGATCCTAACTGTCCACAAAATGGTCCCTGCCTTTTGTCATCATCTTTGATTTCTCCAAGGGTTCATCCTTCCAAGCTGCTGAAGGGTCTCAGTAAAGTCAAGAAGTACCTGGACCTCTTATTTTCAAGTCAGAAATCACATGAAAATATTCTTAGTTTCTACCACTGCCTCCAGTTACAGGCCCAAGGCTTGCTCTGACTATCAATGCCTTCAAACTCTGTAAATGTGTGTGAGCAAGGGAAATTCCATACTTGGCTACACCTGTCAGCCAGTCTTGAGAAATGGCATTGGGGCTATCTCAACAATGGCATGGTGTGGCTCTAAGGATCAACAGTTTGCTGGACAGAGCATTCTCCTCTAATTAGACAATTCAAAGCATAATTCTACCTGCTTCCTCATTTAAAAATGAGACCAGGGTCTATGTCTTTTCCTAATCTCTCTTTATTTATAGCATATAGTTCCTCAATATGTGTTGAGTTAAACTACATCCCTGTCTATCGTCATTCCTGGGATGAGAGCATCAGTGAAACGAGCACTCATCTCTCTGCATGAGCAGTTTTGACCAGAAAAACATGGCCACCTACACAAACCATTTGGTTCTCAATGAGCCATAACATCTGTGCTGGGTAAATAAACACAAAAATAGTGGTTCAGAAACAAGCATTTTGAACAGTTGTGTTTGCATTGCCTAAAAGCCCCACGGGCCCTGTATAGTTCATTATGAACATGTAGTAGGTCTTATACTGGGAGGAGGCTTAGTTATTTTACGTTGTTTAGTGTGGGTTTGGATAACAAATGGCCTCTTCACAAATCATGAAATATTTTATAGGCATTTAAGGTCCTAAAATTTTTAGCTATGTTGTCTTGACTGCTGGACAAGTAATGTTTTACACTATACCAGTAAGGGACAGATTTCAATAGATGTTTCACATTCTTTTTCTGGAAAATTTAAATTCATAAACAATATTTTCTGAACAACTTTTCCTTTTTCTCTCTGTGGTCATCACCTACTGTTTACCTGATTATGACTCAAAAGGAGGTATAAATGTGTGTTGATTTAAACTGCTTGAGTATTCCAGTTCCAACACGAATCCATCTATCTTCCCAAATGGAATGTTATGCAGACCTCTTGTCCTCCCTCCTGCTTGTAGTGGAGGAGATTTATACTGTAATCTCCCAGCATCTATGAATTAGAGATGCAAGTCCTGATGGCAACTGCCTACAGGTTGAAATTATAAAGGTATAAACTTGGTCCAGCAAATCTTCCTTTCCTTTCACTCCAGGATTCACTTTCCTTACTGCCCAAATAATATTGATGATGTTCTTGTTTTTCAGCCATTTTATTATATTTATGTTAAATACATTTGTAAAAAATACCACTGCATTTTTATTAATTCAGCAAAACATCTCAATATGAAAGTGGATAAGGATTAATCTCCAGATAAGTGTTATAGCTAAGTCTCAAGTCGTCTAAAGTCACACACACACAAACAAATCAAGGTTTGGGTTACCAAATAAGAAGTTATTTCTTAGTTTATAGAATGCTTTTTGCTCTCAAATGTTTCTTTCCTTCACACAGATTTATTTGACCCATTCAGCTAAAATCAATATGCATCTTTTTAAATCCACAGTTGTGGTATGCTAAAGTTCATATCTCTCTGAAAGATTAATTAATACAGTCATGGCTAATTATCTGTATCTGTTTATATGAGCAAGGCCATTATACACAGTGAACATCATAAAGATAATCAGTTTTTTCGCCTCTCAGTACAGGTCAGGATCAAACCTTATTAACCTTCAAAAACAGGAATGCTGGCCATCACCAGAGAGTGAAATGACCACTGGTCCAGTCTGCTAAATGTTCTTTCAGAGTTATAGACTTTAGCAAATAAGTTCAGAGAGAAAGAAATGGAAAACAAACAAGCACACAGACATACACATAGGCTTAGAGTTTCTCTCAGATAAAATATCCTGCAATAATTTGGAGCAGAGAAGTATCGACATGACCTGGAAAGTTCTTTGAAGAAGTTCTTCACTGGAGTAGTCCAGAAGGACTGATTTAGAATGTTGCCTGTGGATATCTGTGTGCATGCCTGTGTGTTTGCATGTGTAGTTGAGGGAAGAATTTAGGTTTTAACACATAGCCTTAGTGTTTAACTTTAGGGTACATAAGATGTGTCTGGGGATATTATCTTCAATTTAGAATCCTGAAAATCTTCAAGTCTGACTTGGGGCCCTAAAATCTGCATTTTAATGTAAATCCCAAGAGATTTGCAAACTGTAACTTCTCCTTTTTTCCTTCATAGATGTTTAAGTGCATGATGTAGAGGAAAACAATTTGGGAAGGTAAGGCAAAGTTGTAATTCATCACCTGAGGCTGTTAAAAGTTGGGTGGATAAATGCTCAGCAACCAGTCTGTCTAGTATATGTCAACTCAATTTAAAAGGTCTTCAAACCTTTGAAAGGTCAATGGATGCACTGCAATATGTCACAGCAGACTGTCCATTACATGCTGTCCCCACTGCCCAGCCCTCCAAGGTTCCAAGCTTCTTAGCAGTCGCATGCCTCCTCCCCAAATATATTTTCATTTCCCACTGCATTCTAACACCTTTCTCTTTTTTGCTTCTGTTCCTCTTCCTGCTCCCTCAGTCTGGAAGTCTTTCATCTCCCGTTAACCATACACATTTCTCATCGACCAGATTAAGGGCCATGTCCTCTTTGGAGTTTTTCTCCAACTATTCATGTTCTGCCTTTGTAAATTCCATCCCCACCTTTTTTTTTGTTGTTGTTGTTTATACTTTTATCAGTGTTATTGCTGTTAATTATTTTGTTTTCTCTTCCCTATATCCCTCTGAGCACAAGGGATGCATCTTACACTTCTGTATTTCCCTCAATACCATCTATACTAAATGCTTTAGAAAAATTAAAATGAAGCAATTTTCTTAAAGAGCAATGTGTGGGCCAGCTGCATGGGAATTATATGAAAAGTAGGGTCATTATGAACATTTTTCCTGGGCTACACTCCAGACTTACTGAACTGGATGGAATCTTTATTTTTAATCTACGAGGAGATATATATGTACTCTACAGTTTGAGATCAATTGGTCTAGAGATGTGTTTTCCCTAAGCAGTACAAGCATGAGAATCATTTGAGGCATTTATAAAAATTATAAATTCCAGAGCTCTGTCAGATCTTTTAAAGGAGACTCCCAAGAGCAGTAGCCTAGGAATCTATTTTTTAAAATAAGCCTCTGCCCTCTACCACCTTGATTATCAGAAAATTCCAACCATTAGCAGTGCTTTTCTAAATGGATACAAGCACATTTTAGAATAATGTAATATAATTATTTTCTCTACATTTTGCTTTAATTATAATCACTTTCATTATTTAAAACATTTATAGTTCAAGAAATGTAAACCAAGGAATAATGCATTTGTTTTCTAAATTATTTACCTTTGATTGAGTTAATAGTTTTGCTGGTGAAGTGTCATAGTATAAAAATAATAAAATTTGTAGCCACTAGTCCTAATGTTGCCATTTATGGTTTGATAGTCATTAGACAATTACCTAATCTCTAGGAGATTCAATTTTCTCTTTAAAAACAAAGGTGGGACAGTGATACCTAACTTGCAAGCTAATATATAAGTAGCAGAATGCAGTGGGAGCCACAGTGCATTATTTATTCATAACTCTAAAATTCCAGCAAAATGAGGGAAATTGTGGAAGATACATGGGATTGGCTGTAAGAGCTCTCGTGTGTCTATCGTGGTGAGAAGAGATCTCTTCTTCACAAAACAGTGTGATCTCTTGTGCAAACAGAGTCTGTGTTACAGATCTGTGACTTCCACACTATGTCACAGCAGCAATAGAGGACTTTGTACCTCTCTCTAACCCTCCTCAGTTGCACAAGATAAGGAACAATAACATTCTTAAGTATTAAACAAAGCATTGCATTTGCAGAGATAATTTAATAAGCAGATAGGCTGAATGTCTTGTAATCTTTTGTGAGTTCATTGTGTGTGTTTTGCTGAAAATAACATTTTTAAAAAAAATAACCATGGTGAGTGCTCATAAAGCAGAAAATTATAAAGGCTAAATTAAAAACTATCCTATGAAAATCACTGTTGCTGTTTTTAAATACATATTTCCATTTTTCCCTAGAAATATATTCATTTTTCTTTTTTTTCATTGCAATAACTCTATACAGGGATTTTCTCCTGATGATATATCATGCACGTTTCCACCTTTGAAAAATGATGGCTAATTGCTACTTAATATATCTTACTATGAAGTTCTATTATTTCTTTAAATTTTCTTCTATTGTACATTTAGTTTCCTTCTGATTTACTACTACAAGGAGTTTTTAAATGCTCTCATACATAAATCTTTGATTGTATCTTTAATTATTTTGTTAGAAACCATTTCCAGAAGTGAGATTACTAGGTCAAAGGGAAGAAACTTTTTCAAAGTTCATGAGATATATCTCTCAATTGCTTTTCAAAAATGTTATTAATTTAAATTCCATCACTCACCCTGCTGCCCAAGGAGGAATCCCATTGTATCCAACACCAAAGCATTAATAATTTTTTTGGCTTAATGTTTATAAACCCTAAAGAAAGATTCATGTTTTAATTTGCATGTTGTTTATTAAGTTTTGTCTTTTTTCATTGTCAGCTTCGTTTTTTCTGTGTATTCTCTTTGCCCTCTATTTTCAATGGAAAGCCAGTGTTTTTTCAGTGATTTATAGTAATATTGTACGTTTTGAGAGTAAAACCCTTGCCATATTAGTTAGGCATGTTTTTCCTGGGCTGAAATTTGCCTTTAAATTTTGTAAGTTTAAATATTAGTGTTTATTTAGATAAACATAGTTTTATTTCCCTGATAATTGTTTTTTCAACATTTCATTATAAATTTTTAAAACATTTATAAATGTTGAAAGAATTATACAATGGATACCTGATACCTAAGACCTACATTCTACAATAAATATTTTATTGTATTTCTTTATAATATAATTTAATCATATACTGGAAATTGTTTTTACACTTGCTTATAGTCAATTCTCTTTAAGTAATCCCACTTCTAGAAATTTAATCTAAAGAAATAATTTCTAAAGTCTAAGTTCCATGAAAAGTGGATGCGTTTTCCTGTCTTGCCTTACACTGTCTCCCCAGCATCTGGAAAAGGGCCTATCGCGTTGTAACACTCACTAAGTAATTGTTGACCAAATGACTGTTCTCAATGGGGGAAAATTTTTACTGCTTTAGGATGATAAAGATGATTTTTTGGTGTGTTGACACCTCAAGACTTTAAAATTTACTTGGTACAAAGCAGCATAGAGCCAGTTTAATAAGCGTGCTAAATTTCTGAAAACATATGCCTTAAAATGTTAGAGACATCAAATATCTTTTATCTACAAATAAGAAAAAAAACTTGTTGATAAATTGTTATAACTTCTGGGAAATGGTTTGCATCATTTAATGAAAGCTACCCATATCTAGGAGGGAATTAGAATTCAAAACATTTTTACTTCCTTCCAGAAGATGAGAAGCTAACGCTGAAATGCCTATGAAGACAGAAGAACAAAAGAAAATGTTGCAGGCTAAAGCGTATGACAAGAATGGAGAAAAGGGTGTCATGGATTGTGGAATTTATCTCACTGAGAAGAAAATAGAAAAATGATGCATGATACTTCAGAAGGGGGGAAAAAAAGTCTGTCATGAATCTTCTGAGTCCAGATTGCCTGGGTGAGCAGAAATGTAGAAACAAGCTAATTAGTGTCTGTCTTTCACTCTCCTAGTTAGGAACAAAGAGGGAAGAGAAACCACCCAGTTTCTGCATTTATTAATGAAGACAATTTTATTGTCCCTTTTCTCAGGAGTCTTGGAGCAAAGACTCTGCCATGTGGTTACAGTCAGAATCACTTGGAAAGCTTTAAAAAAATAAATTAATTAAAAAAAAAAAAAAAAAGAACAAATCAGATGCCCAGACCCTACCCCAGATCAATGAAGTCAGAATCTCTCAGGGTTGGGCATGGCTAGAGGGTTAGAGAAAATGATGCAAATTTCTTCAAGTCATCTCAATGTACAGTCCGGAATTCAAAACAGTGGATGAGAAAATGTAGCCAAGAAGGCATAGAAAAGTCAAATCCTATAAAGTGCTAAGTTCTCTTCCAGGATGTTGCTCTTATGTGACAACCATTGGAAAGGGGGCAAAGATAAGAACACACTTTTCAAACATTTTAGATTTCTTCTAACTCTCACTCAAATGTCAGTGCGTGCATTGTTTTTTGTGGAAAAAGCTAAGGGAAATGCTCATCAGGAGTGGTATTTTCCATTTGTATGTAGGGTGTTGTATAGGTTAAGCTAATTTGAATTTAGGGAATACCCTCTTTATGTGAAACAAAATAAACCAAATGCAGGAATACAAGCACCTAGCCAAGTGCCTGTCACACAGGCTTGAGAAATTATTGGTCTCTAACATCTTGCCTTAGATGTTCTGCCCTGAAATTAAAATCAAGTATTTGGAGCTTTCGCTGAAAGAACAGATTTTAAAGAGGGCAGGGTGGGGGAGGGCATTTTTCTATGAACTGACTTTCTAAATGTATCACTTTTTTCATAAGCACTTTACAAATCTTAACTCATTTGCTCCTTTGGGATAGGTGTACTATTTCCTCTTTATGTATAAAGAAACTGTTTAAAAAATAGAGATGGCTTCCAAACATAGAAAGTGGAGGCTGCCGCCATTTGCAGTGCAGCTGGAGGGGCCACACAGAGAGAGGGACACACTCAGTTTCCCCGGAGGGAGAGGCAAGGAACCCAAGACCTCAGGGATATGAACCCCCATCAAACAGATCCATCCAACCCCCATCTGTTCAATCCTTCTGTGCCAATTATTAAGTTGTGACCCCGACTGGTCCTTGTTGTGAGTGAAGAGGCCAGCTTGGACGTTCCTTCTCAGAACGTGGAGCAGAGAGAAGCCATAGCATTGCAGCATCCCCGAATTGCTGACTCAGGATCTTAAGAAATAATAAAATGGTGGTTTTAAGACACTTTAAAAAAAAAAAAATAATAATAATAATAGATCTGAGATTTGAACTAGAGCTACCTGAACTTAATGGCTTGTGCTCTTAATTTACTCAACTATTTACTCATTTTTGACATTTAGAACAGTCCAACCATTATTAAATCAGTGAATAGTTTCACGTCTGTATTTTCTCCTACTTATTTAGATTTATTTCTTTGGGACAGAATCCCAGAAGTGACTTGTCATGGAATGTGAACATGTTTGTGGCGTATTTTATACATTGGCAAAATGTTTGCCAAAGGGGTTGTGCAGTTTTACAATGCCTCTGGAAATGTGTGATGTACAAGTCTCAAGGATATTTAATTATTTTCCATTTAATAGGTAAAAAGCAATATTTTGTCTCATTTCTTAATTTCCGTTTTGTTTATTGGTGAACAGGGGCATTTCAATATTGTATGTTGGTTTGCTTTGTCCATTTGTCTATTGGAATCATCATTTATAAACTTCAATATGACTTTCTTTGTAGAATTTTTCACAGTTGTAATGAATATATTTTGTGGCATTAATAGCTTTCTCCCCAGCTAGACAGTAAGCCCCCTGAGGGCAGATGTCATAGCTATCTGGTGCATTGTTGCATTCTGGTGCCTAAAACCATGCCTGGTACATAATATGTCCTAAAGTTATGCTTAATAAAAAGACATATTACTTTCCACATTGACTGGAAGAAAATACTTTGGGTTTTTTTATGCTATTGATTTTACTGTTGTTTTGCAAGGTTTGGGGCAGTACCAAGGCCAGTCAGTGACCATCACAAAGTAATCCATCTGTAAATAGGATTGGCACTGAATTGTCATGGAATAAAAAGGGCAATTTGAATGGGTTGGGAATGATCTAGGAAATCTTACTGGAAGAGGTGCAATCTCTTTACTGACAAAACCTTTTCAAATGAAAGAAAGCATTTTGTGGTATCCTCTCTGTTGGGGGTTCTGCTGATAACCTTTCATAGGAGGCAACGGACCTAAGTGAAACAAGCTGTATTCTTGTAATTAGGAGGCTGTAAAGGACTCCTAATTAGCCCAATTGAAGTGATGGCTTTAATTTGTAAGACAGCTAATGGTCTAGATTCTGATTTCTTTAAAATCATTTCTCTCTGGGATGTAAAACAATGAACAGCAGCTAAAGCACTCCTGGAGTGGCTAAACACTGTATTTACTCATTATTCCCGCCCCTTCCCTCCCCACAATTTTAAAGAAAAAATAAAAGGTATTTTTTCTCCACAGAATTCCCCCTGGTATGTTGCAGTTGTTAGGACACCAGCAGATTTACAGTGACTTCTTAGCATTTTCTTAAGAGGAGTCCAGTAGATAATCTCCAATGGGTCATTGTGTGTGCCAAGGTCAGTGTTCCAAAATATGAGTTTTTGCCCTTTTCTGCAGAAGTAAGCATTATTATTACTATTTAAAAAATCCTAAAGGAAACTGTGATGTGTGTGTCTGAGGCAAACTGTTCTTGTCATGCCCTGCTGTTCTCATGAGCTGAGAAGCATCACAATAAATTGCCAGTCGTCACTACCCATGGAAAGACTGATTAGCTCTCTAGCAATCTGATCTCTAGAAATCGCCCTTTCCTTACTATCTCAGCACCCTCTCTTGGAAACAGCATGCTTGCTGCTCCTCTCAGGCTTCACTGTGAATTTTTTCAACCAATTCCCATGGATTTTGATGGTTTTGAATAAGTAAAGGAACCAAAGATTTTCAAAAAGAACTACTGAGCCTGATAGAGGCGTATTCATTTGTGTAGCATCAGCTGAAGTGAGAAAGGCCCTTTGAGATTTAAAAACTACTTAAAATTACTGGCCCTGGGCTTTCCTTCCTTTCTTCCTCCTTTTTTTTTTTTTTTTTTTGCCTTTAGCGCATATTTTGAGCAAGTTCATGTAAATAAAATGAAAGCACAATTGGGAACCACCACTAATAATTTCAGCAATCTAGCAGTATCATTTTAATATTAGCGAATGATAAGCCATATATTTTTCAATGCCCAAAGTTACATTTGGCACCAGTGTTTCTATAGTAATTATTTAAATAAATTTTAATCGTTTGGAACTTCTCTGTCCAATACAGTAGCTATCAGTCACATGTGGCTATTTAGAACTTGAATTGTGACTAGTCCAAACTGAGTTGTTCTGTAGTGTAAAATACACAGTGTTTTGATGACTTGCTATGAAAAAAATGTAAAATATCTCGTTAATGTTTTCACATTGATTGCATGTTAAGATGATAATAGTTTATAGATATGATTAAACAAAACATCTTATAAAATTAATTTCACCTATTCATTTTTCCTTCTTTAAAAATGTAACTACTCAAAAATTTAAAATTATGTATGTGAATTACATTGTACTTATACTGGACTGCAATGGGATAGAAACATTTAGGCTTCAGCACTGCTGAACTTCACCTCTAAAAGGATGATCCTCACCCAGCTCTCCATAAATTCACTATGCAGTGGCACAATGTGTGAGGAATTATGCAGGTAAACATTTGCTAGTCAACTAGAGAGCCAAGACTTCAAGGGGAGCAGTCCTAGGACAAGGAAGTGGGCCTCTCAGTTCCCACTGCCTATGTCATCCCAGTCTTTGGACACATTACCTTTACCACAGCAAACATTTAAGACTCCAGTGGCAAGCTGATGTGGTCATAGTCTGAGCCCCAACTCTTCTATGTTTGATCTACACCTTTTGACCAACAAAATTTTTAGAAGGGGACTCAAGCAAGAACTTGGATAGTATTTTAGCATTTTAAAAGCAAAAGTGTCTAACAGTTATTATTAATTTTTGCAAGAATGGTTGAATATGAATTTAGTTTTGTTTAAAAATCTTTGCCATTCATCAAACAAATCCTTAAACTAGATTCTATCAAAACGAGGTCCTGATGTAGCAGAATCAAATTCAATAGTTGTTTAAAATGCAGATTCCAGTACTTGACACTAACAACGCTAATTTACTAGGCCTAGACCAGCAAACAGGAATCTGAGTTTAAACAGCATCTTTACAGTTATTGTAAGAAAATAATTAAGTGATTCATTTTCCGAAGTAATTCAGGCTCAGCCTGAAAGTTGTCTGATTGGTTCAGCCCATTCCTGGATGGTTGCTGAATAGATAAAGTTCTCCTTCAGATGCTAACGAGTTACCAGCTCTTAGCTGTTTACTTCAAGTGGATAAAGTTGTCCTTGAGATGGTAATAAGTTAACAGCCCTTATTGTTCTCTTCGGTTCCTAAAGTTTCTCCTTTCACAGGGTTTTGGGTGGGCCTTTTTCACGGGCTTGTCCTGAGCCTTCAGACAAAGAAATTTCCTACAAAGGGGTAGTAAATTGGGGTACTCACAGACGTCATCTGGGAAGATTGTGCACCCCAACCAATGAAAAGGCAGGGGCAGGGACTTGCACACTAGGAAATAAATTGCTTGTTACAGCCCTTTTCCGTGTGCCTGCCTGTCAGACACCTGAACCTTGCAAGGCAGTAATTAAAGTCTCGCTCTACTGTACCTCATGTCTCCGTGTCCACCCTTTGGCCTTGGATGGGTGAGGAGGTTTCTCACAGTTATTCTCATCCACTCTAAAATATTTGAACCCCCACTTGAAGTTATTGTTTTGTTTTTTAATTATTCTATCTTAAATAAGTATGTTATGTACCAAATGCATGACTACATCATTATTGATATGTCTACAGGTAAGGGAAAACCTCCCCAAGAGCACATGGTTTCTCTGTTGCCTACTCATGAGAACCTGAACACAATTTGTCAGTCAGAGTTTCTCAACAAATCTAAAAATTTGCTGGTGACATTACTTACACTTATAAAGTTCCTTTATAAAAAGTACTTATAAATATCTTAATCTATTATTGGTTTAATTATAAATTCTAAAATATAAAATTCCATGATATTTCATGTAGTTATAAATTAAGAAACATACAAAGAATAGATTAGAAAGATCGATGGGGGGGGGGCTGGAGGGGAAAGTCCCAAGATTAGCCAGTCCTGGAAATATATTCAGCAGAAATTTCTTAAATTATACCATACAAACTTCTACCATGTCTCTCCACAGGTAAACTGAGGAGAGAGAGATTTAAAAAATCAATGGTTATTTGGAGATAAAATGAGATAATTGATATAGCAACATGTGTTGTAAGTATCAAAACCAACTGGAGAGTATTTACCTGGAGTCATGTCATGTGGCACAAGGGAAAAACAGTGCATCAATTTTAGAAAGCCTGGATTCTGGTTTTGGGACACCCACTAGCAGTGATGTGGGCATTTGTTTCCTCATCTGAGAATTGAGGCTGGTAGACAGGATGATGCAGAGACATTCTTCCAATTCTGACAGCGTATGTTTTTTATCCACACTTGCAAAGCTATAGACCTGACAGGATATAGGACTGAAATCCTGACTAGATTGTTTGGGCTAGATTTAGAGCATCTCAGAGACAAGTCTGTGTGTGGTCTCCTGTGGTATAACAAGAAATATTGCAGGGCATGTATGTAGGCAGAAGTGTGAGGTTTCTAGAATGCCATAGCTGCTGCAGGTATGGTTGAATTGTAGGTCCTGGAAAGATGTGACAAGGGAACTCAGTTGTGAGTGAGGACGAGGCAGTTGGGGGCAGTTTCTGAGTCAGGCTTCCTGAAGTAGGGAAGAGAGTCTAAGGGCAGGATCACTTTCTGGAACATTACAAGGCGGACATCACTTGTCATGAGCACCACCACTGAAACATCAGAGAGAAAGGAAGACAGACATATGGGTGACAGATCTTTATATATCCTTGAGAGAATGGCTTTTACTTTTGAAAATTATTTTTAAAAGAAAACATCAGGAAAGCTGGTCAAGCAGCTGCCTTTTGAGTAAACAAAGAACCAGAGTTCAGAGAGCAAGGATGGCTGTGAAGATGGAAAGGTCAGAGGGTAGATGTTGTCTCAACACGAATTGTGTGAAGTTTCTCAAAACTTGCATCATAAATAAATCGCAGTGTACTAATGTTTTTCTTTATTCTTCCTTCTCTGCTGGCTCACCAGAGACTTCACTGTCACACCTGCTCACTATTTTGCCATGCTGTTTTGTCCCTCCCCTTGCCTAGGTTCCAAATAAAAGATTTGGTGGATGTGTATGGTAGGTCCTGTCAGAAGCAAAGGCAAGAACCCTAATGTGTTAGTAGAATATTTAACAAACACCAGAGCACACCTGGCCAAGTTCCTGGATGGTCAGAGTTGCATCCCTGAAATTTCTTTTTATCTCAATCTAAATGATCTTGATCTTTATCTAGACTAAATGGTATGGTCTCAAGTTCTTTGCACTGTCCTCAACATATAAGCATATAAACATGAAGATTATACCTGCTCTCAGGAAGTTTGTACTCCTTTCCAAAGTATTCTCAGGAAAGCTCTTTTCACTAATGTTTAATTTCAACAATAGTATTTCTGTAATAGCTTAGCGTTCTAAGCATGCTCAAAAGTACTTCATGTATACTCGTTAATCCTTACCATAACTATGCACTAGGTAATCTTATTGTGCCCATTTTACAAATAAACTCAAAAGCCAAGAGAGGAAAAGTGACCTGCACAGAATCACACAGAGAATAAGTGACTGAGCCACCCTACGAAATGCTACTCTTGCAAGAAAACATAAGAGTGCATGATGGTGCCACATAACATGTACTCAGCGTGAGAGAAAGAGAATGCCTTTGAAGACAGAAGAGTCTGGGTTCACATTAAAAATCAGCTGCATACTAGCTGCATGATTCCGGGACAAGTTACTTAACATGTTTGAAGCTGGAAGTTACCATCTGCAAAAACAGAGCTAATACTTATAGAGGTGATGTGAGGGTCCAAAACAATGTACAAAACAATGTACAAAAGGGTCCAAAACAATGTACAAAACAATGACATGGCAGTCACTCAAAGAGAGCTGTTGGCATGATCATCACCATTGGTTAACCACAAAACACTACCTGAAATTATTGCTCCTTATTTTTCTCTCTACTGTAATGGAGTTTCTGCTATTTCGTCACTCCCTGTGAAATTTTCCTCCTTCTCTCTTGTGCAGTAGGGATATGGATCAGGCCTTTCTGTGACAAGCCCATTGACAAATGTGATGCTGCTCAAGGGACGGGGTGCGAGCAATAGGAAGGGCCACAGCAGGCCATTGCATATGTCTCGGATCCCCAGGACAAGCTTTGTTCACTGAATGGAAGAATGGCTGGTTAAGTTAATCCCAGGGTTGCATTCTCAGTAATGATACATCTCAGGCCATCGATCCATGGCTTTATTTTCAAGCTTATTTAAGCAGGAGCTATAAAAAGCAGAGTGTCATGCACATGCAATATGGAATTAAGCCTCACACTCTCACCCCTCTAATTCTCTCAGATATCTATTTGTTTGTTCTGATTTTAGAAAGCAGAATTCAATAAAGAAACAGGTTAGGGAATATTTTTTAAAGTTATAATTTCCCATATAATGATATACATAGTTCTTTGTGGAATTGCTATCTTGCTAGTGAGTTGATTTCTGAAATAATATGCCAACAACAGAAATCAGTGTTGGTTCTTGAGGCGATTCACTGTGGCATTATGGCTGCTGTGAATTTTCTAGAAATTATAAGGTACATCTTTGAAAAAGTAGGGGTGGTTTTAAATTTCTTATATCAATAGGCAATAGGATTAAATGTATCAGGCCTATAAGATGTGAGAAGAATTATCAATATATTTTGGTAGAAGGAGAAAAGGAAACTCGAGGCTATTTTAGCCATAAAAGCATCCTTGTTTCTTCTTTTTCCTTCTCCAGCACCGAGATAGTAAGCAAGAAGGTGATGTGTTCCTGAGAAGCCAGGAAAGGAGGTAGGGACCATGTGCCCTGCTGGGTGGAGTTAAGAGGATCAGAATCTCTTCTGATATCTGCCTTAGACATTTCAGGAACTTCCGTGCAATTGATTTAATCTTGAGAAGCTCTATTATCTTCTGTGGTGGAGGGTGAGGGGAACTAGAAAATTACCAGAGTAATAATTTTCCCCAGAAAATGTTATTTTATTCCCTGAATGGAAAAAAAAATTATATATATATATATATATATTTATATATGATTTGCATAAAATCAATAAGGATTATAATACACATTTTCAGTATATTTGAAAGAAAACAAACTAAAATATTTGAGCCTCAAGTAAATTTTTTCCTTGAGCTCCATATCATGGGACTAAGTTCTTAGTAAATTAAAAATAGGATTCTAGGTGATTTGCATAGAAAAACTCTCAAGAGTAGAATATTAGATATATGACATATCAAATGGGTACTTCATAGATCCTATCTGGGCAATATCAGACCCCAGAACTCTTGCTTATCAATAGTAATTCCTATATAGCTTCTAAGGGGGTTTGGCTGTCTACATTATGAGAAGTGCATGTTGTTAAGAGCTTTATAGGAGTCCAGAGAATTGGCTTCTGTCTCTCCGTTTGCACTTAATGTTCTAAGTTCTTAAGCTGGAAATGTTCTGAGAAGTCTCTCTGGGACTCTATTTCTCAGATACTAAATAATCAAACCTATCATCAGCCAACTCTCAGTTTTATTTTCTTGCAGGCAAGTTTAAAAATATATACATATATGGTACAGAAGCTGGATTTTTTTTAAAAAACCTTGTTTTATGAGCCAATATGCTTGTTTCCCAAAGAAAAAAAAATGTTTGTTTTCATGATTTTGGCAGAAACAAATGTTTTCTTTGAGGCTGTTTAGACAGTCAAATATTTTCAAGTTTTCTTATGCTTCTTTCTATTGGGGGGAGCACCCCCTGGTGGAAAACCGTGAAAATGTTTGCCACGTGTTTTGACTGTTAGGTGCAATAGACAGATGTGTTTTGAAAATATTATTTTTACACAAAGCACTGAACCATTTTCCCAATGTTAGCATCTTGAAAAATTCCACAACTTCTTTCTAATCATTGCCACAATACTTAGGATGTGCTCCCTTGTTTTAGATGTTACATAGATACAGACAGAGATGCTGCTGTGATCTCTGTGTCAGAAGTGAGGGGGAAAGGGCACCTTGGCAATATGTTCTCACATGTAGAAGGAGGAGGCTGTTTTCTTCACGCCCTCAGTTCTTCCTTACTCCTTTCCATTTCTTCCTGTTACTACAAACAATATTTTATTTATTGGAAGGCCTGACTGGGTGAGAGAAGAGCCTGCCATGACAGTGCTCAGTTGTCTATAAAGACTAAGGTGCATACCTTTCCAGAAAAAGGTCCCTGTCAGTCACAGCAAGCTGGAGGAGATTAATTTGTTGGGAGATCTTCTTGGTTCCCAATATTTCCCCTAATATAAACTTAAATAATTACTGACAAACATATCAAGTTAATCTCTGAGCCTACCCTTACTGCATCTTACAGAGAAAATAAGTTTCATTTCCAGAGTAACTGGAAAGAGCAAGGCACTACTGCTTATTCTTTCTGTCATGAGTTGAGTTGGGTCCCCCATAATTCATATGTTGAATCCCTAACCTTCAGTACCTCAAAATGTGACCTTATTCAAAAATAGGGTTGTTGTAGATGTAATCAGTTAAGATGAAGTTATACAGGAGTAGAGTGGGCCTCTAATTCACTATGACTGGTGTTTTTATAAGGGGAAATTTGGACACAGACACACACAGGGAGAACACCATGTGAACATGAAGGCAGAAATTGGAGTGATATTTCTACAAGCCAAAGAACACCAAAGATTGCCAGCAAACTTCCAGGAGGTAGAAGAGAGGCATGGAAGTGATTCTTCCTCACAGTCCTCCCAAGGAACCAATCCTGTCAAAATCTTGATTTTTTACTTCTAGACTCCAGAATTGTGAGACCACCTATTTTTGTTGTTTAAGCCACCCAACTTGTGGTACTTTGCTACAGCAGCCCTAGAAAACTAATCTTCCTCTGAAATCAAGTAGTAGTCCCCTCCCCACTACAGTGTTTCTGTGTAGAGATGTTAGAATGAACCAACTCCTTTCCATGGTCCCCTGGCCATCTGTCCTCAAAAGCACTCAAGACAGAGATGGAAGGCAAATGGCATGTTGGGTGCTGGGCAATATGGTTGGTCTACCAAGTCGCAATGGCCTGTCCTAATACGAAAGCCTAGCAATAAATACTTTCACCGTCACTACTCAAAACCAAGATGGAACGGCAGAACAGCAAAGGAACCCAGAGTCTCTCTCCCTGCATTCTGTGTTCCCAATAACTTGGGTGTGGTTATTCCAGCAGGCAAATAAAACAAAACAAAACATAATAGAAGCAGATAGATATGTCAGCTGGAATACTTGTGCTGGTAGAAATTTTCTTGACAACTCTCTTCCATCTAGCTTCAATGTAGCCAGTTATTACACCAAGTATCATCTTCTGCTACACACGGTCTTGATCCTCCTGCCCAAAGGGCCTGTCCTCCACACTGTTCCCCAAACACATCAAGGTCTTTCTTCCATTTGATTTGCTCATTGTACAACCTGTGTCCCCCACTTCTCTTTCTGGCATGTATTGAAACACTTTTCTTCTTTCAAGGTCAAGCTTGAATTACACTTTTTACTTGAAGCCTTTCCCAACTGCACCAGCCCACATTCATCTTTGATTTCTGTGAGACATGTGGACTCTACTGCATCATTCAGCCTCACTGGACTTCCCTCCCACATAGAATAGTAGTGTCCAATAGAGACAACAAGGAACTTTTTCTATTTTAAATTACACCTCATAGCATATGCCAGGCTGCTGAGCAGAGAGTGGACGAGCCACATAGGCTTACTCACTGAAATAAAACAAATAATACTGATTATTTTGATGTATATCCCTGTCTCCAAATTATATATGTGTGTGTGTGTGTGTGTGTGTGTGTGTGTGTGTGTGTCTGTGTGTGTGTGTGTGTGTGAATAATGACTTTAAAGTCTAAAAAATATTTTTATTTGCACTATGCCATGTAATCCTTACACCAACCCTGAGTGACAGATATTCTCACAATAGCATAGATGGTTTAGAATTAGTTACAGGGTAGTTTTAAAAAACCTTGGTGTGTTGTAGGCCTATGATTCTCAGAAAATGGTATTTTATAGAAAAAAATTCTATTAAGAATCTTCCAGCTTTGAAAAGTTCTTTTTTCTTTCTTTCTTTCTTTTTTTTAAAAAATTTTTCTCTTCCTTTCATTCATACTCCTGGTTAGTGAAACCCCAGCCCCATCTCATCATCCACACTGCTACGCAGATCATGCTCACATTTTTCATCACATGCTCTGTTTTAAACAAGCCCCCCAAATAAAGAAAAATAATCTGTGCCATTGTTTTCTTTTTGTAAAAAATGATGAAACAAATAACAAGGGGAAAGAACCATCTAACAAACCTGCAGTTTCCACTTCAGGAAAATGCTGAACTGCTTTCCGCTACCAGCCAGCTTGATTAAGGTGTCATCCCTCCTCTTCGTTTAAATTTATTATTTTTGGAGGATTTTTTTCCCTTTAGTGTTGTTTATCTTTTCCAATTTTTTAAAAGTCATGAATCATAGTTTGATTTACAACCTCACTTGGGGGAGATAGGCAACTCTAACGAAGGAGCAGCCGGCAAGTGTAATTAGTACCCACCAGAAACATTACCCCATTAGCAGCCAGCATCCTGGGCTGGGGAAGGATGAAGTCGGGAGGCATGCTTACAGAGCTGTGCATGCCAGAGCATTAGCAGCGATGAGTGACATGGAGTGGCAGCGTGCAAGGGATCGCCACCCCACTGGTCAAACACAGAAGACTAGGAGGACAGGGAGGTGAGAGGAGTGGAGTGGCAGAGAGCCCAGGGAGGAAGACCAGCAAGGCACAAGGAAGGACACAGAGACAGAGATTCCGCGTGTGGCTGATGGATCACTTCCATTTAAAACACAAAAAAAGGCAGCTTGCCAGAGCAGTTTGGGCCAGTTGCATTAAAACTCTTCATTCATCATACTGAAATGAGGCAGTATTTGTTATTGTGCTGGTGCTGTCCTAGTACCGAAGCTATTACAATACTAGGTGGTGACTCAGGGCGGGCAGAGCAGCAGGTGGGGAAGGAGACTGAAGAACAGCAGGAGCAGCGTGCATTCGTGTCTGTCCTGTGCTCCAGCTCAGCCCTGCACCCCACTGTCCACAGGCATGTGAGAAGGCCAGAACCTCCATAATGGCAAGAACCAGGAACCTGAATCCCACTCTCAAGCCACTCCCCTGGACAAAATAATCAGAATTATCATCAGTCTGGCTCTTCACTGGGGGTATCATGGGGGAGCAGCTGCATCTCCATATGTTGCCTCGATGTGCTTGTGGAAGACCAAGTTTCTGTAAATGCACAAAAGTGAATATCCTTTTACGTGTGTGTGCACATGCATACGTGGGTTCCTGTCCATCCTTAAGAGTAAACTGTGAAATGTGAAATACAACTATGAAAGTGGTTAAAATGATAGCATCCCAAAATTTGTCCAGTTATTTTTGTTTTCTTCTTTATCAAAAAACACCACCACTTTTTTTGCTTTTAAATACCTTAATGGGGGGGAGGGAAGCCAGAATCAGATCACAGTGTAAAGGGGCAGCACTAAAAATTGGGTCTGACACTGGTATAGGTATTTCCCTGAACCTGATTACACAGAAGAGGAGAACAAAAGATCTACACAAGAAAGGCCTGACGGTTGTTTCTCATATATCACTTGCTGTCCCTAGCCATGCTATGCCAATCTTTCGTAGGTGCAGTACTCACCCTGAGATATTTCTGACAGTCAGATTATAAAAGCTTATGTAGTAATGTTGAAGGTGCTATAAAATGAACAAAATCCCCCACAGCTGTAAGAACATGACTGGCAGTGATGTTGCAAGATGAGGAATGAACTGCATATATCAGACTTGTCTCCCATCTTTTGATGGATTCTTTGTCTGCTCCCTTATGATGCCAAGCCTGCGCACCAGGAGCCAACAGAGAGCATGCATTGCTGAATTACACGGGGAACTTCTGCAGAGCACTGCTACTCAGTTGTTTGTTTTCCAGGATTGAGGTTGGCATCAAAATACCAGAATCGATTTTTCAGCTTGGAATACTGACCAGAAATATGGCATCTCATATGTGACATAAAGAGTTATTTGAATTGTGCTCTAATTTTGTTCCTTAAAATTCATTCATCATTCATTCCTTTACTCATTCAACAACAGTGCTCTGTTTTTAAAGCCTGCATGACAAAGTCTAGAAAATGGAGGTGCAGAGACGAATAAGATATAATGCCCCTACCAAAGGCATGCACATGAGCTATGTTTACAAATAACACATCTGCGATAAGTGATATTAGAATGATGCAGTTTCAGTGTTATAAGGATTCAATGAAGGAGACAAAGTGCTGACAAAATACATTCTCACAGACACACAAATACACACAGTCTGTCAGTTATTTTATTGTTGTATTTATGAATTTGGCTCTAAATAGTAAGAGCAAGAATACGGCACATTATTTTCAGTACTAAAATGGAAAAATAACCTCCATTGAAAACACAGTCACACTTTAGTCTTGCAGTTGACTTTTTCACTATTCAACCAGTTCAAACCCCGAAGTCCAGCCATCTCATAGGAGACTTACCCGAGCTCCCTACGCCTCCCTATTCTCTGGTGGTAAAAACTGTTTATTAATGGCCAATAAAGAGCAAGTAAGGGGAAAAATCAGAACCAAAGAGCTTGGGTAATTATTAGACTGAATAATTGGCTTCTGCAATAATGAGAGTTGATTGGATATATAAATGACTATTAGCAAAACAACCCACATAGTTCCATAACAACAATTATAACATTCAAATGGTATAGGGTATATAGGTAATTTGATGAGATGGAAATATTCTCTAAAAGGCAAATGTTAAAAAAATAAATGTTATCATTCATCCAGTGTCAACTGATTAATTATAAACTCACTGTAGCCTAGAATAGCTCACGTACAGGAAAGCAGTGGTTCCTTGTCATTGTTAAAAAGTAACTAAATAGCCATAAAAGTGTGGAGCTTCCATGCAAGGTCTTTCTGGCTCATCATCAAGCTGCCCACCAAAATATATCTACTTGTCCTGCTGGATGAAACCTAAACCATTTCTTATTTATTGTGGTTGGTGATGGTAGAGATGGTATAAATAAATCTATAGAAAAATTCAAGCCTTACATTAGCTAATGGTTGTAACTCTCTTAGAATTTCCACTTTGGTCTTTGGAGGTGTCAGTTTTCTATATATCTGAAAAAGCCAAAGAGAAATATATTGTTTTATTTCTCGCTTCTCTTTCATAAGTAGCCTTCAAAAATAAAGCTAATACTCAATGAAATAGACAAGAGAAACATTAAGAAAGGTAGAATATAGTTTAAAGAAATATGCTGAGTTAGTGCATTTCAGATTATTAAATTAGAATGCCTTTTGTAGGAATCTGTCTGCTACCTTATATGAATTAAAGATTGAGCAGTTACAGGACCTAGAAGATAAATAGAATAAACATAGCATGTATTCAGCTTCTGTGATGTGCCAAGAACTATTTTAACTTTTTAGCTGTTTTCCTATATTGGAGACAGCAGGGAACACTGCTGTATAGCCCTGAAGAACAACATAGTTTATACATTGGGGACACACACACACAGATACACACATGGACGGACACCCTATATGGATGCAAGCTGCATAGTCAAAAAATACAAAGGAGTGATTTTTTACCAATGGAGATGTGTCAGACTTGCTTTAGAAAATCCCTGTTAAGGAAGATTTTACGTTTAATTTTGGGCTACTTTTATTTTGATTGGCAATTTTATTTGAGTACTTCAGAGTTATTTCTCAATTTAACATGTTCACATCAATCTGCAGCAAACAGCAAAGACCTGTTTTAAATAAGATGAGAGGCAGTATTTTATATTACGCTAGGTTCAAATCCCAGCACTGCCACTTCCTAGCTCAATGATCTTGAACAAGTTACTGAAACTTCCTATGCCTCAATTTCTCCATCTGTAAAATGAGAATAATATTAGCATACCTGCCAAAAATGGCTAATACATGTAAAGTGTTTAAAAGAGTGCCGGTACCCAGTTAGTGCCACTTAACATCTTGCTATTATTATACTGATAATATAGATAAAGCATATAGCCCATGCCTGGCACTCAGCAGGGATTTAACAATTCCCAGTTTCCTTTCCTCATATGGAAACCCACAACTGCTTTCCCTCAAAAAAAAAAAAAAAATGTAGTTGAATTAAATTTATTTTGGACATTGTTTAATGTCCTTTATTTTGCTACTCCTCCAATTCTCCTATATTCCTACCTTAGATTTTTACTACCCTTGAGAGAAATATACATATCCTCACATATCCCAAGAATCCAATTACCATTCACAGGCTCATCCTACAATTCTAAAGGATTCATTCAGATTTCATCTTATGATAAAAATAAGAAAATATCTCAGTATACACTTCTGCTTAAATGTCATTGGGTATGAATTAGAATGATATATATATTTCTTCTTTTAAAAAAAAGAAAATATAAAATCAAACATGCTGAGTTAGGAATTATACTAAACCCTATTCCCTCCCTTTGCCATCTGATGCTAAATACTTATGTAATGAAACAAAAAAATGACTACTGAGACTCGATATTTCCATTCTAATGATTTTTTATATGATGAAAACATTTTAAATCCATTTTCTTATCTTGAGCTGAAAATTGTGCATCTTAAATTTATTGGCCCTAAATCTACTTTCTAGGAGAATGAGAAGCATGGTTGCTGTTGGTATTTGTAATGGATGCTAAAGTGAGTTTCCAGATCTGCACCCCAGAACCAAAATATTCATTTCCCTGCTGCTGAGTCATTCTTACTGAGATATCAATTTAGTCTTTCCCAAAATTTACAACTTTTCTGGGGCAGCCTTTGCCCAATGACTGGTTGTGCAGGGGCATAAAGTCCTGGCCCCTAGCTTTTACAGAGTCAGCAGAGGCCCTCATGGTGAATGAATTGGGGATCCACACCTCCCTCTGCCCGGTCATGCTTCCTTCACTCCCCACAGGTGTTGACCTCAATGACTCTCCAAATAAACTTTGATCTGTGTCTCAGAGTCTGCTTCCTAGGGAACCGGACCTGCTCTATTGTGTCCACCATTTTAAGCTTGAATTGTACTGCTTCCAAGACATATGCTACTCATTTGTTTTTTCTCACTCATCTGTTCATTCACTTAGTCATTCATTCACTCATGTCTTCATTCAACAAAAAACTTTTGAGTAAGTTTAACATACAGTAAAGGTAACATGCTGAGTTCCACAGGGACAGGGAATGTACACAATCAGTCCTTTCCCAACCCTCATCCTAACATAGTTCACTATCTAGAAGGTAAGACTGGACAAGTACCCCAGTACACCAACAATAATACTAGGGAGATGATAGTGGGGGGGGAGAGAGAGAGAGAGAGAGAGAGAGAGAGAAGGAGAGGGAGGGAGGGAGGGAGAAGCAAGCTAATCAAACAAACAAACGAACGAAACATTAGAACCCATTTACCATTGAACATCATTGTAGGGGAGTGTGTGTGTGTGTGTGTGTGTGTGCACGCACACATGCGCACGAGAGAGATCTTCTTAAAGACATCATTCCCTACTCCTTTTCTACTACATCACATTATTTGTAGTAGTTTCTTTTCCCTCCACCTATGCTATTATTTTTCTTCCCACTTAGAATTTCTTGTGGATATCTTTCCAGTATGCAACCTTAGACCCTTACTTAGCTTCCTATACCCTTAGGAGTTTCAAATGTTTCAAATTTGATTTTAAGCCTGAAGGATCTTGACATCTTTCTTTTCCTTAAGCTTCCTACTAATCCACTTTCTCCTGTTAGTTCTTTCTATCATGTGCAGTTCGAAGAGAAATGATATCTCTAATGAAAATGCCATGAGGGAGAGAGGGTGGTTACAATTCAGGCCTTAAATCTCTGCTCAGATCTCTTAGAAAGTTGTAGTAAGATATTGTAGTCCTTTACTGATAAAAGAGGAGAAGATTAAAACCCAATGATTATCAAAAATTCCCAATTTTAGTAAAATAAACTAACACAGAAAACACAGAAACTAAGTTGTGTCTGTTGAGAAGAGAATGTTCATCAATGCAGAGTATAAATTTAAGAGCAAATGAATAAATAAAAGAAAATCACTAGCCCAATACAAACAGATTTTAAAGTATGATCAGCAGCATTACAATTAAAATTTAATTCATTTAAGCTTTTGGGCTATGAAGTATTAAGCATAAATCATAATTATTGATCAGGTAAATGTCATCCATGTCCAATGAGCTCAAGATACCTATTTTTGCCCTCAATAGCAAGAGAGTCTAAAAAACAAAGGTGCCCAGAGAATTCCCACTGACAATAATTTCACAAATCCAGAAAGAATTACAACTGCTCCTGAACTGGACACAAAATAAACATCTGCTTAAGTCACTTGTTTTAAAACAATGAGTTGTATTCTTTCCTTTTCTAAGATTTTCCTTCCTTTTGTAAGATTTTCCTTGTTAAATGAACATGAAAAGTTCCTAACTTTTGACGGTGAGGCAGTCATCTTTGTTTTAATCCATGGTGAATCACAAGTGCCTAGAACACAGCCAGGTACCAAATAGGCACTTAATAAATATTTGTGGAATAGGTTAATGGATTCTTTCTTGTCTCTTCAAAGAAACTATTCCACAAACTCAAAGCTCAATTTACTAAACTTTTCTCCTGCTTATTCTTACACAAGCCATTTTTTTTTTCTTTTCTGTTATTCTCCATAGTGATGCTTCACTGGGATATTCCCCATACTTTCCAATTAGGTGTCCAATTGGGTGTCTGAAAACAATCTGGAGTAGATGACATATGTTTTAAAGTAGATTTATTTCGAATGAAACAATATTTTAACACTCCATTATTACATGATCATCTTGATTACTGAAGTGGCTGTTGTGATAGAGTTGTTTCACATTGTATTTGACTAAATGCAAATTAAAGAATCACTAACATGTAAAATAATGAGATATCCTTAAGGGATGTGGGAGAGGAAAGGAAAAAGAGAAACATAATAAATTGATTGTTTTTAAATTACTTGAATAAATTGATACCTATGATCTGGTTTGCCACATGAAGTAATGAAATTAACTGGGTAATTTTAAAGACTCTAATACAAATGTGTGTGTGTGTGTGTGTGTGTGTGTGTGTGTGTGTGTGTATCTACATAAATTTTTTGGTTTGTAAAACTAGAGATAGATTTTTGTTTTTGTTTTTGTTTTTGTTTTTGTTTTCTCATAATAATCCTTCTTCTGAAATACTACCAACATACTCCAGGTAAACCACTATAAAAATTTCAATCTTTTTCATGAAAAAGACTTTTTACCTTTTAACATGACTGCTGATTTCACAGCTGCACTATCTTCTTTTTATTTTTGCTACCTTTCAGTTTCAAATGAATACAAATTCTACTTACTTATGAATCCTTTTTTTCCCCTTGAGTGAAATACGAATTTCATATCCAAGATGTCACATTTCTCTAGGTCATGACTCAATAAATACTTGTTAAATGTTGCATGAATGACCAAGGATCATCTGCATTGGATTATAACATTACATACGTGTAGATTACTACAAAAGGGAAAAAAAAGATTTTTTGGTTGATGTAATCAAAATTACAGCACTAAAATAAAGACCACATATTACATAAAAGTTTGTATGTCTCTCGTATTTCTTATGATAGCTTAATATCTACAATCCAGTAGCACTGAGCTACTTCTACTCCCACTACACAGCTCTTCCTTCTGCACGTTTGCTCATGCAGTTCCCTCCGCCCGGAATGTCCTCCCATCTGACCCTCAGCATCGGGCTGCAATTTCTACTCTTCCTTCAGATCTCAGGTTAGAAGGCACACCTTGAACAGCCTCAGTGGACACTCCCAGCCTTTTGGGAAGTCTTCCAGTAAGCTCCAATACCATCTTACAAGAAAACTCAGATGATGTAAGAAAATGAATGATCATGTTTGTTTCTTTTCCCTTACGATTGTGAGTTCCTCAAAAAAAGGAACTGTATCTTGTTTGCCATTGTTTTTATACATAACACAGTGTCTGGCACTGGGTAGTTTAGTATTTGATAAATATTCTCAACTGATGGACTAATTTACTTTATTTATTCATTCAATGTATGCCAATTTTCTTTATTTTTGCTACAACCCTAGCACTGCATGTGATTTCCATGAAGCTGACTTATTAAAGCAAAGTGTTAACATTTTGTGGCAGGTAATTTTTGCCTTCATAGCCAGTGCTTAGGTACTGACTTCTTGTTAGAAATGTCACTGCCCTGTTCCTGTTAAGCTTACAGTTGACATCTTAGAAAATTTCTCACTTTTCTTCTCTGTCAAAGTCTTTTAATCACAGCAACATGGATGAGCTTGGAGAAAAATTATGTTAAGTGAAATAAGCCGGGCACAGGAAGAGAAATGCCTCATGTTTTCACCCATATGTGGAAGCTAAAAATGTTGATCTCATAGAAGTAGAGAGTATACTGTTGTTACTAGAGACTGATAAGGAGATGGGGAGAGGGGATCAGTGGATACAAAGTTGGAGAGAGATGGGAAGAATAAGATGTAGTGTTTTATAGCACTATAGGGATAATACAGTCAACAATAAATTACTGTATAACTTCAAGGAGCTAATTGAGAAGATTTTTGTTATGTTTCCAACACAAAGAGGTGACAAATATGTGAGGGGATGAATATGCTAATTACCCTGATATGATCATTGCACACTGTATAAATGTACCCAAATATCACATTGTACTCCATAAATATCATGTTGTACTCCATAAATATATACAATTATCATGGGCCAATTAAGAAAAATAAATTAAAAAGAAAAAAGAATTCAGAGACAGAAGTATATTAGTGGTTACTAGAAACTAGAGGGAAGAAATAATGAGAAGTAATTGCTTAATGGGTACAAAATTTATGTTTAGGATGACAAAAAAAGTTTTGGGAATAGACAGAGGAGGTGATCATACAGCATTGTGAATATAATTAATTCCATGAAATTTTATGTTTAAAAATGCTTAAAATGCAAACCTTATGTTATGTGTATATTATCATATTTTAAAAAAAATTCATCAGTTCATAAAGAGGCCCCACAAAGACATTAATTGCTACACAACTTATAATAGGGAATTATTTGGATAGTCAAATAAACTGGTATATCTAAACTATAAAATATTATACAACGATTAGAACATGGTAGATCTAATATAATAAATTGATATTTTACTATTGAACAGAGAATCAAATAGCTAAAAGATACTTTCAGTACTATCCCTTATATCTTAAGAAAACTGCAGTGTATTTCTATGGGTATTGTACAGGTATGCTATGATCCAGGCATATGAATGTGTGGGAAATAGTCTAGGAGGACTCATATTAAACTGATAACAATGGCTACATCTGGAAAGATAGAGAGGGAATGAAGAATAAGGCTGGAGATCAAAGGGGACTTTATTTTATATGGTTTATTTTTTATCTGCAATGTTTTAGTTTCTTACAAAGACAGTTCATAGTCATTAAAATTACTCTTAAACACGTTGAACCTTGATATATTTAAAAGACAAAAATATATGCCCTATGAAGAATTATGTAAAAATAAATTATCCATGTATCATTTTATATAAGGTAGAATGCTAAAAACTAAAATTTGCCTGCAATAAACACCCCTAAATCAAAATATTTTTCTTTCATAATAAAAGAGAAGGTATTAGTTATCTTTTTTTTTTTTTAGGTCAGCATTGTGTAGATAGTAAGAAGAAATAAAAATGACTTCACACGTCAGAAATATAAAAAGAGCCATCAATTTAGAACCTGTTGACATGAGGGCCATCCTTGGCTCCACCACATCTTGACCATGTTTCTACATGAGTCATAAACTCCAGAGTCTCTATTACGCTAAGCTTTGTACTTTGTAGTCAAGTACTTTGTAGTCAAGGGGGGACCGGAGTAGTCCTTCTGAAACCTACAAGTCCTGGTGCTCTTGGAGGAACAGAACAAAACAGTACTACATTGAAAAATATGTTGTCATATGCTGCCTCATGATAAATTGTAGTACAGGTAAATGGTAATATGAGCACATTTGTTTGCTTAATTATGTGTTTTAAAGCCTCTTCTCCCACTAGACTGATCTGAACAGGGGCAAGAGAACATGTTTTAGTCAATGTTTAGTGTGTTTCGTAGTACATAGCACAAGTTAGACATTCAGTAAACTGTTTTTAATGAATGAATGGCAAAAAAAAAAAAAAAAAATCACAGGAGAGAAGTTTAAATCTGATTAATTCTGTTTGTTAGACTTTTCCCCCCTTATAGATAATACCAGCATTATTTTAATATAGAAAATCTACACTTGGTCCAAATCCTAGAATGCAATTGAGAACTCTGGTTATGACAATCTTAAAGGATCATTCTCCTCTAAGCTAATATGTCTATACAACTTTCACTGTCTTTAAAAAGCCTCTCTATCATATTCCCTGAGGAAAACAGTCTCTCATCCAGATCATCAGATGAATGATAGTGAAAAAGAAAATCATTTCTCCAAATATTTAAAACTCCTTTCGATCACCACCCTGAATTCTTTAGAATAATTCTCATTTACTTGAGTAATTTCCTGTTACCTTAAAACTACATAGTAGTTACTCTCGTAAAGTGAATGTACACTTCTACCTGGTATAACATGAACTCTGGAACCAGATTTCTTGGGTTTGAGTCCTAGGTCTATCACGTATAAGCTCTGTGACCTTGGAAAAGACACTTAATGTTTCTATATCTCAGTTTCCTTATCTCTAAAAACAATACAATAAAAATACTGACTTCAAACCCTTGATATAAGGTTTAAATCAGTTAATATATATAAAATTCTGAGAACACTGTCTGACCCATAGTAACTGCTATACAAATATTCTTTGAAAGAAAAAACAAATACCCTATGCCTATGCCAATCTTTTCACCAGACTGCATAACTACTCAATTTCAACAAAGTTGGCTAAAATTATGCCAATATCATCCAGGAAAAATGTACTCAGTCATGAACAGCAGAGAAACCTTAGGAAGAACAATTGAAGCATGTAAAATAAAGACACAGAGAAATCAGTGATACAAGTTTCTGAAGAGGTACTAGAACCAACGGTTCCTGAGGTGGACGATTAGGCATTTCATATCTACAGATGATTCTATCAGCTTGAAAATGAGGGACCTGGTACAGTACCTGACACATGGTAAATACTCATTAAAATTGTTTAATTTATTATAAGTAAACTTAATTTGATTAAGTATTTAGTTTACTGGTAAATAAAATAGTTGTTTGACTGTAAGCCAAGTCACTAGACATTTGTAGATTTCTGTTTCCTCAACTGTAAAATGAGGAAACTTATCTAAATCAGCATTTTCTTAATTGTGTTCAATGAAAAACTAGTTTTCCAGAGTTGTTAATCAGCGTCCTTGAAAAGAAATCAATCCACGGTTGAATAAATTCTGGAAAAACCATGTGCTATATTCTTCTTTTGCATTCACAAACACATTAGTATAGTAGACATTTTAAGATGTTTTATCATAAGGTGATTCTATTTCCCAAACTTAATTGACCATGGGACCCTACTTGTATCATACAGAATTAGTGCTATTCTGAACAAAAATGAGAAACATTGCTAATCAATGTTTGGTTTGCAGACCAGTGGCAGTCTATAAATTATTTACCAGTCTATGACAAATAAGTACAAAAAAAATGGGAGAAATCATTTAAAAACCTTTGTAGCAATTTGACAGAATAATTTTATGTCTATTGAAGATAATAATAAAAATTAGGGACCGTATTTTGTATGTTTTCCCTTCATTGCCTTTTTACTTTTAGAAATTCATTAGATTATGTTTAATCTAATTACACACTGGATTATTTTTTTAATAAGGAAAATGAAAAGAGTTCTTTACTGCAGATAGTTTGAGAACACCAAGCCATTTCCCAATCTATGATCTATTCCATTATGAGGGAATCCATTAACATGAAGATACCTGGGTTCTACTACAGACTTTTATCTCAATCTTTAGACACACAGGGAATCTGTATTTCCATGGCTCTTCAAGTAATTCTGACTATACTTTGAAAAATAATGCCTTACACTATGAGCAACCCAATGAGAAAAGTTGTATTTATCTTCTTTCTTATCAGTGATGAACCCACAGTAAATAAATGTTTGTGGAATATGTAAATGAGAAAGCTCAGGTAACAGAACATGGAATCTGTCATTTGTATGGGACTTCTGAGTCCTGTGTTCATGTATAGTTTAGAGTTAACCAAAACTGGAAACAAATTACTCGCTTAAAAATTCAAATCCTCCTTATAACTTGTCAGGAAAGAAAAATGTAATTCTTCAAACACTTCCACTTACAGCTCTCTTCATGTTTAAGTTATTTTAAAGTGGAAAGGGTTTTCAGCATGATCCTTGAAGAAATGTTAACCAATTTTTCTTCTTATCCAAGCATAGTGCCACAAGAGAAGCAGCAAGTTGATTTAGTAAACAGCTCTCTAGTATTGCAATTCAATATAAAAACAACCTCTTGGTCCATGTCTATGTTCATCATGTGGACACAAATAATTTAAACTCTTTGTTAAGAGATGCTTTTACTAGTCCTTGTCCAGCAAGGCATCAATCAGTTTAATATTAGTTTGGTATTTATGTTCATGTCTTCATGGTCATACAAAAAGCTAAGTGTTTATAGTTTGACATGTTTTCAATATTTTTATGCTGTTAACACAATTTTATACAAATACGTGGTAATCATCGGACAGCTCAGACCCAAGGCAAATATGAAGATTTGGAGTAGGATTGACTTGGAAAAGGGACAGCTGTGAACCCATGGTGAAGTCTTCTTCCATTCACTGAGAAATAAGAAGCTTGATGATGTCCAGTCCGAGGAGAGAGATATACAGCCTTTTCCACACTCCTCACCCTGTCCCTCCTGCATACCCTTTACAATCATTCTCTGCTCATGAGATCAGGTTGTTTATTAACAAGAAAAAAGGAGTTAAGAGACAGAAAGTAAGGGACCACAATATATGAGGGGAGTGACAGAGACAAAGTGAAAGAGAATGTCTTCCTTAAATAGCCAAAACAAAACAAAACAAAAGAAAAATCAGAAAACAATTATCCCTCTTTGCAGCCTCAGGCCCTTGGGTCTAACCTGCTCCTGAAGTACCAGGGCCCTGAAGGTGTGAATTTCTTTCCTCGGGGCAGATCCTTTCACCTCTAGACATAGCAAGAAGCCTTTGAAGGGATGGAAGAGGAGGAGCAGGAGAAGAGGATAAGGAAAGCTTTACTCGGGGAACAAGAGGGATTTGGCTCTCCCCTCTCATTCCCCCACACCTGGAGTGCTCAAGTGTGCCGTCCAGTCACATCCAGCCAAATGGTGGCCTGTGGCTTCCTCTCCTATGCCCAGAGGTCATATTCCCTGCTTCCATCTCCTGCCATCTAGGGTGGTTTCCACCTCAAGTCTTTGTTCCTGGCACTAGGGTTAGGCCTGATAATGCCTCAAAGTCTTAAAATCATGAATAAGCCCTATTTCATAGGAAGAAAAGCATCTGTTTTGATTAAGAATATCTTATATCATCATCAGATACATTCATAGCTGAAGGGCACTTTCTTCTCTGGGATATCATTTCTTTGAGTTCAAGAAAATATTCCTATTTGTTCTAAATCACCTCTAAATTTACTTTGATTTGCAAATTCAGTGCACTTTGTGTAAACAGCACTGACAATGCATGAACAATACCGCGTGACCACTTCTTTCACTGTATGAATATAGATTTTTATGCTCAGAGCATGTCTGTGTCCCCTTCACATATTTTACTTCAGATCTTAATGAGTAACCTTGAGCCTTAATAACTTTTACTTTATGTCAAGCACCCCTATTTTTCTTTGATATTTTCCTCAACTACACACACGGGAAAAGGAGAGGGTGCCTGGTGAGGGAGGTACCCTGTCCACATAACAGCACGTTGCTCTCCTGTCTGCAGCCTGCTGGTCACTACAAGGCAAAAAGCAAGGTGTGATAATTTACCACTAGTACTAGTCAACCCTGCCATTTAGACAAATTATGTTATCTATGGAACTTACTCTAAAGGAAATTATTGTTCTGTTTTAATCGATTTCCTCATTTCTCACTATCACCAAACCATATTCTACTTCAATTGATTTTTATTTAGTATTCACTCAACAAACTTTAATTGGGAACTACCACATGCCGGGTATCATCCTACATTCCAGGAAATAGTTTAGACTCATGGTCCCAACCTTCAAAGAACTCACAGATTCTTTGTGAAGAAGAAATAAGAAAACCAAAGACTACAAACAATAAAATAGACAGGCAGACATAGTTGACGAGCAGCTATAGGCTTTCTTAAATAGGACTGCAGAGAAAGGACGGCTAGCTAATGCATTTTGGCTGGAGGGGAGAAGAGGAAGGAATAGTCAAGGAAGACTTTCCAAAGAGGGTGGGATGTGAATGGAAGTTACTTAGGCAGAGAGGAGGAATGTGCAGGAATAGTGAGGAGTTTCCAGCAGGAAATCCAGTAGAGTCAAATCTTAGATGCTTTTATTATCAAAGTATGCAAAGAAAAATTGCTTGCAGTAAAAATCACCCACAGAAATCCCAAATTTTCCCAAGAAACATAACACACACATTTCCATTTATACAACCCTGTATAATAATTGTAGCCCATTTACAATTGGTAACCACTGAACCAGAATAAAGGAAATAACAAAAGGAAAATCTATATGAGATACCTTGAGATTCAAACCACTCGGCCTTTTAGATAACTATTATGTCAAATCCCTGGAGACAACTGGAAGACAAAGAGGAAAAATATCTGAATTATTTCTGGTTAACTAAAGGGTTTTCCATCCTATTTTGACAATAAGACTCTCTTACATGTTAAGGCTCTCTTATACATTAAAATGTTTGTTGTTATGTGGACTAGGTGTTATATATAAAATCACTTGGCACAGGGTCTAACAGTAATACTTAATAGATGTTTCTGTATGTGAATCTAAGTCTTGATTAGTCAGACCCATGTACTTGGCCACCCCTTTATTATTCCAAGTTGATGTTTTTTAGAGTAGCCTCATCAAGTTGAGTTATCCCTGACATGATTTGGGGAACCAGTCTTATATTCTGAGTAATTTAAATCTTAAAGGCAGTATGTAAAATATGTTGTTATGTAATGTGACTTTGATGATTAATTTGTATAAGAACAGAGGCATCCAAGTGCAGCCATGAAGAGGACTTTAAGCACTTCCACCAAGATGCACATACAGAGCATGTGGAAGGGTAACCAGAGTTAAAACAGGGGAGGCTGCTGCCAGGATGACCTGAACTAACACAAGGGATTGTTCTGACAGCTAAGGATTTAAAATTGACAAGATAGGCAAAGTTCTTGCCTCTGAAGATATTAGAATTTGCTGGTTTAGGATAGAACGTAAGCCCATATATATTACTTCTATTTTCAGTTCCCTTTTTTTGTTTTGTTTTGTTTTAATTCATTGCTTTGTTATTGGCTTACCCTGGGACACCTAGGATCATTTCGCTCATAACTCAATTTGAGTTTACACAATTTCCATTACATCTCTGCCGGTATCAAAGTGCCATTTTCCTCACCTTTATGAACAATCCCATCATTTGCAATATGTCTCTCAAAGCTGCCCCTTGGCACCATGGCAAAAAGTGAGTCATCATATACCCATGAAATCTGAGATGATGCTTGGATAATTTAGTAAAGATTAGCTATCTCACACCTTTTCCCCTCACTCTGTTTTTCATTCTGGCTCTCTGCCCCAGGCTGACAAAATGTGCACATAACTTTCTATCTTCATTCTGAATTGTACAACACTAGAATGTTTCCACAACCACATGCCTCTGATCAAAATCCTACATTGATTTACAATGCATGAGTCATATCTTGGGTTCTATTTGGGAAAATGCTGATCTTAAAAAACAGGAATGTCTCATTTCCTCCCCCTCCTTTATTTTCCTTGATCCCTAAAGCCTACGCAGAAGTTCTAGCCCACCCTTTGCATGGACGATTGCTTACAATGCTCCTCGGTCACAAAGGCCCAACAGTTGGCAGGGGTTTGCAGGATTGCCACTTGATCTGGTGTACACAGACACTGGCTCCTTTTCCAAAGTATTTAAGGCCCTCCTCCTTTTTGGAGACAAAATTATTCCTTTGGTATATGTGTGTGGAAAGGAGTGGTGAGAGAAGAGGAATTAAGGCTACATTGAGGGGACTGGGCATATCTCTGTAGGTGCATGATGGCCCACCATCTCTCACAGATGATACAATCCATTTCATTTTCTGCCTTAGCTGGTGTAAAGCATTATGAGCCATCCAAAATAATCCATTTTGCAATAAAATGCTCTTGCATTCCAGTATTACTGCCTGTAGCTCAATTTAAACTTGACCCCACATCAAACGGGAGTGAAGCAAGTCAGCTGCTAAGTCTCAGTGGATGCTCTTAGGTTGTCTTCAGGGCTTGAATAATGTCCATGGAAACCACATTTTAACACAAAGTGCACTGTATATCAGTGGACATGCTTTAGTAGATCAGAGTGCCGCTGCAGGCCCCCTCGGAATGCAAGCACTAAAGCTCTGTAGGTTGGTGAACAGAAGAGCAAAATGTAGTATCAGAAGCTAAGGGCAGTTTTGAAACTTTTTGAAGATTGTTACAAATGGGCACAGTTAGGAGATTCTAGTCTTCTCATATAAAAAATATAGTCTTCTCATATTAAAAAATCTTCACATTCACATAAATACAAAAGATACGGAGATGTGTGAAGGTGTTAGGAACAAGGGTTCAGGCTAATGAGCCTCAGAGGACTTAAGGGCACACTCTGTAATCATCAGTGATGGTAGTACAGTCAGATAAAATGCCATGGGGTGAAATGTCTGGCTGAATAGTAGTGCTCTCCCATTTCTAGAGGATAATCTGGTTCTGGTCCCACTGTGTCTCTTATTGTCTTCTAATATTATGTTTGAAGTTTGTTTTTTAAAAAACATTCCATATTAATCTTCTTAGTCACTATGTTTGCACAAGTCTGTTAAAGAAATAAACATGCACATAGAGATATATGTGTAGAGGTAGACATACGGTTTCTTCTTCTTCTCTTTTTCATGACTGGCACTCAGCCAGTGAGTGCACCGGCCATTCCTATACAGGATCCGAACCCGCGGCGGGAGCGTCGCTGCACTCCCAGCTCCGCACTCTCCCGAGTGCGCCACGGGCTTGGCCCGACATACAGTTTCTTCTATGCGTGCCAGTTTACCTACATTTCCCTGCTGTGAATAATAGAGAAATTTTGTATGTTGGTCCTGCCTTTCTCATTAAGTTGCTAACTCCTGTGGGGCAGGGATCATGGCTACACAATACATTGCCTCTAGATACCCATCTGAGAAAGACAGATTATTCTCTTGAACAAAGAGTGAACATTAGGTCAGGTAATCTTGGATCTATTCTGATATGAATTTAGTCAGATAACAATCTCCGTGTGCCTCAGACTCACCAGCTATAAATCAGGATCAGAAGCAATTTCTCTATTGGGGGAGGCCTGAGAATTCTGATGGTGGGGGGAAATTTATAAGGAAAAGATAGTGTAGAAAGGCAGTGTTCTCTTTCACCGTCTAATTCTTTCTGTTTGTGGAGAGTTTCAATCCTAATCCATCAGGTGTTGCATTGAACACATTTTATTTTCTCCATAAATTCTAACTCTGCCCCTTGTGCTAGGTAAAATAACTTTTATTTTGCTTTATTTTATTTTACTTTATTTCCATTTGAATATTTATAACTATTCAAAAAATCTTACCCAGATACTTCTTTTGATGAGTTAAGTTATGTAAATGTACTTTCTTCTGTGGGTTTCCTGGAGTCACTATTTTTTTTTTTAATATTCCTGATTTTTTTCTCTTTGAGCAATTCATCTGCAACATTTTGTGTTTAAAAAGTAATTTTTCACTAGGCCCCCATCATGTTATTCATTAGAGACATTTTTCTGTTGAGTACTTCACAATTAGTTTTATTGTCCCATCTTTACCATTTCTTAGGGAACAACAAAGATTTAAAGGTCAAATTGCAAAATGTGGTATCAAAAGCTAAAGACAGTTTTGAAACTTTTTGAAAAGTGTGACAAATGGGCAAATTTAGGAAATTCACTTATGTTGCCTCCAGTTTCCTTATTGAAGATGTGTTTTCATTATCCTGATTAATAAATGATGAATAAGTGATATAGACACTCTTCGGTGTTGAGGCATAAATAAATAAAGAACACTCTATTAGATACCTTAGGAAATAACTTGTCCTCAGGAGCTAAAAGTATGATTGCTCATTTAAATAACAATACAAAACAGAATACAATTAAGTATTAGCAATCTGATTGACAAAAATATAATGAGAATTACAGAACTTCTGAGGCTGTATGTGTTTAAATGATCTGAAAGAAGTAGGTGACAAAGTACACCTTGAAGAGCAAGATAGGATGACATATTAAAAATAAACTCAGTAACTCACAGAACTAACGATAGGTCTGGAGAACAAGGTTCGAGTTTGGAAAAAATGTCCCAAACTACATCTCAGAATTGGTTCTGATGTGGCAAAAAAAGATTGCCTCCAAAGAGAGAGAACTTATATCACCTGCTTATTGAAGTGTCTAATCCAAAAGCACAGCCAGTGGCCCAGGGCTTGTCATTCCCACAGTGTAGGTTCTAAGCTTATGCCCAGCTGCAAAGGAAGCTGGGAAAGCCAGTTTCCTCTCCAGTGGTGGGAAGTAATGTCCTCACTGAGACACAGAAATGTGGTTTGAACAGCAATGGAAACTTGCAAACATAGACATGGACGGACAGGTATTGGAGAGCCACACAGAATAATACATGCTCATTATCAGCATCCTCTTTCAGTCAGCATCAGCTCCATGAGACTCGAAAAGATTTAACAGTGCGGGTATATCCTTGCTCTTAAACTCTTAGCATTTTATTTATTTTCTTTTTACTATTACTTAGGTTTTTATTGAAACATAATTGATTGTACATATCTGTGGGCACAGCGTTGAATATCAATACCTGCGTGTGATATGTGATGCTCAAGTTAGGATGATTGGTATATTCAACATGATACAATGTAATCATTGTTGTAACCTTTTACCAATTTCTCACTAACTCCCCTTCTTCCCACCTCTGGTAACTGCAGTCATAGAATTGTTTTGAGGTAAAATAATACTGATTGTCAACTTTGTACCCCATAAATATTTATAAATAGAAAATATATATATTTAAAAAAAGGAAAGAATGAAAGTAGAAGCTGAGCTTGGCTGAGAACATGAATAGAGAACTCTTAGCATTTTAGAGCTACAAGGATCTTAAAATTCCTTCCATACAATATCCTTAATAAATAAACCAAGGCTCAGAGAGATGAAAAGATATATCCAGGGTCACACAGCCAATTACTGGTGCAGCCATGACTAACACCCTGGTCTTCTAACCCCTGCCCAGTGCAGTGCCTACATCCCTACACCACGTGCAATTTTAAGAGAAATGCTTACTTCTTGGAAGAGTGAGAGTGCCATCACATCACTCTCTGCTGGAGGGAACCCTCCTTTTCTGCTGCTTAGTAGCAAAGTTTTAGCCAAGTCAGGACTAATCAAAGGCTCTTGTAACCAATCCCTGTGTGTTACCCTGTATTCTCAGCCCCAGGCTCTTCTCCTTTTGCCCTGTCCTTTGGCTCTGTCCTTCACGGGTGTGTGAACTTGTACCCTTCACTTCCTCTTTCTGGAACTCACTTTCCCGATCTGTAATGTCACAGTACACACCTCTGAGGTTTTCAGTTTTGTTTTGTTTAATTTGTGTAACTTTGTTTCTTTTAGGATCAAATGACACATCAATGCACCAAGTTGGTGCATAATAAATGTTCATTGAGTGAATGAGAGAACAGTGAATGCCTTTCCAATGTGCATTTATGTTCATGTAGGAAAACCAAGTTCTCTCTCCCATGCTCACCCTCAACCATATTCTCTCTCTGCCTATTTAGCTTCCTCTCTCTCTCCTCCTCTCCTTACCTCACTCTCTTCCTTTGGCCCCCTTTTTATAATCTCTGTCTCTCTCTCATGCATACACGTGAATACAGACATGCACCGTATGTATATATATCATGAAGCAGGTACAACTTCTATCCATCAGGAACATACATATTTCTTTAGAAAAATGTAAAACTTTGCAAATCTTTACCAATAAACCACAATTATTTGGCCCCTTTATCCTCCAGCTTCCGGCCCCTGTTTTCAGTTTTGATGTCAGGATTAACCTACTGATTCTTGCCATTTCTTTGGCTCAGTAGTCTCCCAGAAAACAAAATCTTAACCACCTTAGTGAATTGGGTACTATTATAACTTGAATATCTCCCAAAAACTCACATTGAAACTTAATCTCCAATGCGTCAATATAGACAGGTGGGACTCCAGCCTAATGAATGAATTAATCCATTCGTGGATTAATGGGTCAATGGGTAAATGGGGTTATCAAGGGAGTGGCACTGGTGGCTTTATAGGAAAAGCAAGTGAGCATGTTAGGATGCTCTTGTCCCCTCACCACATTCTGGGCTGCATCAGAACTCCTTAGAGAATCCCTACCATGAAGAAAGCCTTTATCAGATGTGCTCACTCAACCTTGGACTTCCCAGACTACAAAACTGGAAGAAATAATTTATTTTGTTCATAAATTACCCAGTTTCAGGTATTCTATTAGAAGTGACAGAAAACGGACTAAGATAGATACCCACCCCATGGCCTATTGAGCATTAATCTAGGCACATTTATATAACAATATACATCTTCTCTTAATCTCAGAAGACATATTAATCTTCCTGTGGCTCCTGATTCCAAAGAATCTTTGTTTTAGATCATTTGTTTAAATCAATGCATTGGCTTGAACTTTTTTAAATTTAATTTTGTTATTTTTTTCCATAATCTTAGACACTTCATACCTATGATCCTAAACAATTTCTGCTTTTCTCAAGCTTCAATGTGCTTGCAACACCTTGCTTAATGTCCTCCAAATAAATGTGCCATAAATGTTATTTATTGCTTTTCCAGACTTCTAATAAAGACTTTAATCTGTGCCCACCAATTGTCACTGAAATCACTCCCTAAGTAAATATGTGGATGGATTGGTTCTTATTAGAGAAATTGCAGCCTATATGTAAATTGTCACATATTTTATCTTGTATTAAGTGCTTCATTATTAGATTTTAATTTCTGATATTCTAAAAGTTTTGACTGATAGAAATTGCCATGGCACATGATTAAATCCAATACAGGTATACCTTGGAGATACTGTGGGTTTGGTTCCAGACCACCATAATAAAGCAAATATCACAATAAAGTGAGTCATAAGAAATTTTTGGTTTCCCAGGGCATGTAAAAGTCATGTTTATACAATAATGCAGTCTACTAAGTGTGCCATAGCATTATGTCTAAAAAAATGCACATAACTTAATTTAAAAACACTTTATTGTTAAAAAATGCTAATGATCATCTGAGCCTCCAGCAAGTCATAGTCATTTTGCTGGTGGAGGATCTTGCCTCAATGTTAATGGCTGCTGACTGACCAGGGTGGTGGTGGGTAAAGGCCTGGGTGGCTGTGGCAATTTCTTAAAATAAGAGAACAATGAAGTTCGCCATACCAATTGATTCTTCCTTTCATGAAAGATTTATCTGTAGCATGCCATTCTGTTTAATAGTATTTCACCCACAGTAGAACTTCTTTCAAAATTGGAATCCATCCTCTGAAATTATGCCACTTTTTTATCAACTAGCTTATGTAATATTCTAAATTCTATTCTATCAATATTCTTTGTTGTCATTTCAACAATCTTCACAGCATCTTCACCAGGAATAGATTCCATCTGAAGAAACCATTTTCTTTGCTAATCCATAACAAGCAACTCCTCATCCATTAAAGCTTTATCATGAGATCGCAGCAATTCCGTCACATCTTCTAACTCTAGTTCTTTCGCTATTTCCACCACATCTACAATTACTTTATCCACTGAAGTCTTTAACCCTTCAATGTCATCTATGAGGGTTGAAATCAGCTTCTTCCAAACTCATGTTAACGTTGACATTTTTACCTCCTTCTATGAATAACGGATATTCTTAATGGCGTCTAGAATAATGAATCCCTTCCAGAAATTTTTAAAATTTACTTTGCTGAGATCTATCAGAGGAATCACTACCTGTGGGAAACTATAAACTTATATAATATATTTCTTAAATAATAAGACTGGAAAGTCAAAATTACTCCTTGATCCACAAGTTGCATAATAAATGTTTTGGTAGCAGGCATAAAAACAACATTAATCTCCTTGTACATCTCTATCACAGCTCTTGGGTGGCCAAGTACATTGTCAATGAGCAGTAATATTCTGAAAGAAATATTTTTTTCTGAGTGGTAGGTCTCAATGGTAGGCTTAAAATATTTAGTAAACCATGCAGTAAACAGACGTGCTGTCATCCAGACTTTGTTGTTCCATTTACAGAGCACAGGCAGAGTAGATTTAGCATAATTCTTAATGGCACTAGGATTTTCAGAATGGCAAATGAGCATTGGCTTTAACTTAACGTCGCCAGCTGCATTATACCCTAACAAGGGAATCAGCCTGTCCTTGAAAGCTTTAAAGCCAGGCACTGACTTCTCCTCTTTAGCTGTGAAAGTCCTAAATGGCATCTTCTTTCAGTAGAAGTCTGTTTCATCTACATTGAAAGTCTGTTGTTTAGGGCACCCACCTTCATCGGTGATCTCAGCTGGATCTTCTGGATAATTTGCTGCAGCTTCTGCATCAGCCCCTGCTGCTGACCCTTGCATTTCTATGTTATGGAGATGCCTTCTTTCCTTAAAGCTCATGAACCAACCTCTGCTAACTTCACACTTTTCCTCCACAGCTTCTTCACCTCTCTCAGCTTTCACAGAATTGAAGAGAGTTAGGATCTTGCTCCAGATTAGGCTTTGGCTTCAAGGAATGTTGTGTCTGGTTTGATCTTCTGTCCAGACCACTAAAACTGTCCATCTCAGCAATAAGACTGTTTAGCTTTCTTATCATTTCTGTGTTCACTACAGTAGCACTTTTAATTTCCTTCAAGAATGTTCTCTTTGCTTTTACAACTTGGCTAACTGTTTGGCACAAAATGCCTGATTTTTGGCCTATCTTGGCTTTTTCCACACCTTCCTCCCTAAGCTGAATCATTTCTAGCTTTTGATTTAAAGCTTGAAACTTAGGACTCTTCCTTTCATTCAAACAATTGGATGCCACTGCAGGGTTATTAATTGGCTTAATTTCAACTGTGTTGTTTCTTAGGGAAGAGGGAGGCCCAAGGAGAGGGAGAGAAATATGAGACAGCCGGTCAGTGGAGAAGTCAGAACACACAACATTTATTAGTTGTCCTCTTATATGTGCAAGGATCGTGGCACCCCAAAACAATTATGACAGTAACATCAAGGATCACAGATGACCGATCACCATCACAGATACAATAATGATGTAAAGCTTTGAAATATTGTGAGAAAAACCAAAATGTGACACAGAGACACACAGTGAGCATGCGCTGTTGGAAAATAGTGCCTATAGATTGCTCAACTTAGGGTGGCCGCAAACCTTCAGTTTGTACAAAATGCAGAATCTGTGAAGCACAGCAAAGTGAAGTGTGATGAAACAGGGCGTGCCCGTAACTGTGCTGTGGAGACACACGGCCTGGAGCCGGGAACTGCGAGTTCATTCCTGTCACTGGGTGACTGTAGGCATTTATTTTTCTTCACCTTTCTAAGCCTCAGTTTCTACAACTTCAACATGAAGCTTTAAATTAGGTAATTTCTTACTTATCCTCTAGCTTTTTAAAAATCTATATTTACCTGTCATAAAGTAAGGTCTTGTTTAGACCTATCTTTAAAAGAAATTTTTTTTTTTTTTTTGTCTTTTTGTGACCGGCCACACCGTGCTCAGCCAGTGAGTGCACCGGCCATCACTTATATAGGATCCGAACCTGCGGCGGAGGCGCTGCCGCGTTCCCAGCGCCTCACTCTCCCGAATGCGCCACGGGTCGGCCCAAAGAAATTTTTTAAAATATTGTTTGAAATATCTCAGAGAGAAAACATATAAAACACTTTGGAAAATAGTTCTAGAAGATTTTACTTTAAGACATAAATTTGGAGATAAGCTCTAGTTGCTACAGGCTTTTCACAACAACAAACAACAAACAACAACAAAAAAATCCCATGGTGTTTTCACCTCACCCAAGTAACAGCTCCCTACCAGCTCTTTGGAAATGCCTGCATGTCAGTGACACCCCATGTGGAGTATAGTCCAAAGTAAACCAATTAGCTCTCATACCTCCGTGTTACTCAGACTCATAGCCTCAGAGTTGCCCTTGAATTCTGCTCTTTGCTCTCTCCATTCAGTTGGTTGCCATGTTTCTTCTACCTACCCTCTGTCCCTCACTAATTCTTCTCTCTCATGTCTATCACCCAGATTCAGGCCTCATGAACTGTCATCTAGATTATTTTAATCATCCAACAGCCATTCTTCCTGCTTCCCTGATCTCCCCCCTTTTTAATTGACTTACATAAGGCTCTCAGAAAAATCACTTTGACTATAGCTCTGATCATATTATTCTTAAACACATTCAATAGCTTCCTGATGTCTACCAAATGACTTTCAAATTTCTTGGTTTATTAAAAAAGTATTCTAAGATCTGATCTCAACCGTCTGTCTTATCTTTCTATTAGCTGGTTCAAATGATAGTCTTTCAAAGCCCAGTTCAAAGTCAACCTTTTCTTAAGATACCCATTAGGTGTTAGAATAAATCTCCCATGCCTTCAATGTGACTCTTTCATAGCACTCATGATGTCCTAGTATAAATTATAATTTCTTGTGTACTCATTAGACCACTTTTTCACTGAAAGGAGGAGGGAACTATATTTCTCTCCAATATTTCAGCCTTCATTATCACCTGTAAAGTGATTCTTATACAAATTCAAAATGAATAGATGGTTTGCTTATTCCCTAAGGTAAAGTAGAAATGTATTTTCTCTGAGGTAAAAACAGGAATGGAATTATTTTTATATTTTATATTTCAACTGAGAAATTAAAATTAAAAGGTATGTTATACTTGGATATCTTCTTTTAAAACCTCATGCAAGTTTCATCAGACCTTTCTTTAAAAAGAAAGATGATCTTTTTATTTATTTAATAAAGACATTTCAGTTTCAGAAAATAAGCTCTACTTTGTTTAATATATGTGTCTTGGTACTTTGCTAAGTAGTGATATTCTACAAGTTCAATTCTAATCAAAACTCACTGGCTTAGCTATCAAAGTTTATCTCTCCTTTTGAACCATGTACAAGATAATGTAAACCCTATCCATTAGTAGAAGTAACAAGGGTTTCTTTAGTTTTGAAATAAGTATACCTTCCCATCTATCAGGCTAAAGAACAGGATTAAATACATATCAGGAATAAATAACTCCATTAGTCTAAAGAATAGACTCATCAACCAGCTTCTGAAGTCAAACATTTAACAGGTGCCAATGAGCTCTTTCCAATATCACCTTTCAGAAATGAGGACATTAAAGGAATTAACCAAGGTATAGTCAAGGGGACTGCCAAACTCACAAGGACAGGAGATACCAGTTGGTTTCACTCAAGGTTGCAGGATAAACCCAGAAGCAGAATGTACTGTGCAATTTTTTAGTTGACCCAAATAGGTAAAACTGGGGAGCTATAGACAAATACTTCACATTTTCACAAAAAGTTATACTTAAAGGTCATTCAAAGATATCAGAGCATAGAGCAGTATAAATATTTACTAGTAATGTAGATCTAGTTGAGATTTTCCTTGCCAGTAACTAAACATAGCAGCATAAAATTTGGCCATATTCTTTTTTGTCCTATTTGAGGAACCTTTTGAGTCTCCTTTCTAGAAAACTCTCATGGTAATGAATAGATTTTTAGCTGACTATCCCTGAGAACATCCCCTTCATAATACATAGTCTGATGGGAGGGAGATATGATATTTTTATTTGATTTACTTGAATTCCTGCATTTACTAATCACACAGACAAAATGAGATAGAATGTCTCTGATAACCCAGATGCCTCTCCCTCTTCCTTAGGCAGCCCTCACTATTCACTACTCTTGCCAACTAACTTCTTTACTTGACCATGAGAGCTGGCATGAAGGATGCAAGGGTCAGGGGTTTCACATACTTGTTCTGTTCTGTGACTATGGACTGCATCCTTTACTCAGGTAGCTGGATGATGCCTACAAAGAGATTCAAGAGAAGCACAGGATATCACTCAAACCCTCTCAAATAAGCAGGAAGAAGACTGACAGCTCAAACCCAAGGCAACTCTTTCAAAAACTGCCAGATGATGAAAATTAATCTGAGTTCTTGTTCATTTTTTATAGTTATTACCTCTTCAAGGATAACTCTCTCCCCAGATTCCTGCCCCCCCATTAAATATACTTAGCTGAGGCAGCACTCAACTCATACATAAAAAGCAGAAACAACACACTACTGAGTCCATATTTCTTTCTTCTAGGCTCTTCTTGTGTTCCATAGAAAATACTCATTCTTAACACTACTGGCAAGTAATAAATGAGAGACTATTTCCCCACTAAAATTCTTCCCCAAACCTGCTACCCTGAAAGCCTTGTCACCTTCTTCGTCAGATAAGGATCTTGTTTTTCAACTCAAGGGAGCATATTTCTCTGGCCAGAATTTGAGACCTGGGTGCTAATTTTAGGAAATCAAACACCCACAGCACTGCTAGAGTTACTTTTACAGGGCAAGAGCCTATTCCTGATGAGCAATGCATTGCTGTCTGCCTAAAAGGGATAGAGCACTGGGAATAAAAAGAAAAAAGCATCAGTGAACGGACTCGGCAGCCACAAACAAATTACCAGAGACATGTACCTTCCTGAGAGGCAGAGAATTATGGAGGCAATATTGCATGATGGGATATGTAAGTAGATCCTTGCAGGATCATGTGTGAATGGAAACCAATTAAGTAAAGCACTTAGGAAATTGCTTTCTACTGTCTAGATGAGAATTTATCATGAGACATGGTTTTTAAGTGAAAAATCTTATATGTAAACCTGGACTAAGTGTTTTGTCCAAGGTGACACAACAAAGCAAGTGGCAGAGATAAAAATAGAATGTTTGAAACCAGCCTCCTGATCTAATCACCAGACACTTTGCCAGTTTATTGAAGAGGTCCTAATGCAAAATAGAACCTTAAGAGTGCGAGGTCAGTTTAAGAATGGCAGCAGCTCATTGGACAGCAAAAGAAATAGAATTGATTGCTTCCATAAAGAGTGATAAAATTTTATCAATAAGGACACAACAAAAGAAAAAGAATTGCAATCATATGTATCATGAAGAAAAAAGCATTTTCTCCCCTAAAATGGCTTTTGCTAGTCATTACTAGTCATTAAAGATCACATGACATCTGACCCCCCTTAATCTCAGTATTTTGGCTGAAGCTGTAAGCAGGCAATTTCATTACATCTCTATTTTTTTAAAAAGTCCATTTTGGTACAATTTTCTCAATCATTCAAAGTTTTACAGAACATCTCCTAAGTATCAAGTGCTGTAAAGGGGATATAAAAACTGGATGAGGCTTATTTCTACCTTTCAAGGAGCCCAGGTTCTGTTGCTTATGGATGCCTGAATAACACTTCTGGATACAAGGTGGTGAGTGCTCTCAAAGAAATAAGAACAAAGTCCTGTGCAGTAGGGGGATGGAGAGAGGGAGGCTGAGAAACAAAGAAATAAAAGTTTTGCTATGGTGGAATAAATTGTAGAGTTAAATCAGGCCCTGAGAGCTGATAACTTTGCAAGTGGATACAGAGGAATGACGTGGAAGAGAAGGGAATTCAAGGCCAAAGGAGAAACCTGAGCAAAAGCTCTTGTACTTCAATTACGTACTGAAGTAGGACTGAAGTAGGATTTCCCTTCTCATACATTTATTTCTCACAGCAATCCAGGCTATATGCCTTATTAGGTGTTTTACATTTCTTAATCTGGAGGATGCTCAGTTTCCTGACCTATATGATGGTGATACTGATAGTATCTGTCTAATATGGTGGTTGTGAGGATTAAATGAGCTATTTCATGTAAGGACTTCAATAGAAACTTAGTATTTTGTGAGTTCCACACATAATTATTAGAATTATTTACTTAATGGATAGAGAATATGAACCCTCCTTTTTTCCATGCAGGACATGAGTCACATGAGACCATCACTGTTCCTACTCATCATGGAGAACCCAAAGCCATGCCTGATCAATGGTATTGCCTCAGCGGTTTCTCACATGCTTCAAATACCACAAATATTAGGTAGATTAGGCCACTGTTTTCTGAGAAGGAAGCATTCAGTTAGCCAGCCTTTGCAAAAGAAGAGCTGAGTAAACCAGATTCAACTAGCAAGAGCTGCAGCATACACAACCCTGAGGAGATGAGAAACAAGCAGGTATATTTTGACATGAAAAAAGTCTAAAGAGTCACAGGGGAGAAGTCTTGGGGACAATAGGACATCAGAGAAAATTCAGGAAAAAATTTGCCCACATCACAATTCTGCCTGGTGACTGTCCCCATGAAATGATAATTAGGAGATGATCTACTAGATTAGATTATGTCCATCACATCAGCAATATGGACACTATAGTTGGGGCTACAGGCGGGGTGAACTACATGCTGATAAGATTTGTACCAATTTGTTCATAGTAACATTTGCCCTCAGCTACTCAAAGTAACTTGGAAACACTTTATGGATGTGGTGGCTTGGGAGAGGAATGCATCTTAAAAATAGCCATATGCTTGAATGCTATTAAAATTAGTTTTCTTGGAGAAAACATTTTATATTACCGTGAGCAGGTGCTTTTCACTCTCAAGAATGAGTGTGTGTGTGTGTGTGTGTGTGTGTGTGTGTGTGTGCACTCATGTGTAGGGGGTTGCCCAGGATGTATACAAAGAGTATCTAAATATAACCTGTTTTTGTCATTTGAGAATCTATGATATAGTTTGAAGAACAATTAAGACTAAATAGCACATTGAAAAGTGACACAGATGACCATGCTGTCTTGGGAAGTAAGAGGAAGCGGAAAAAATTGATTTCTTACTACATCAACTGCTTTATAAAGAAAAGCCTAGAGAAAAAGTTTAAAAAAAAAAAAAAAAAGCCTTTTTTTCCCCAAACCCAATCATTTCTGTTTATTTTATCCTAGTAAGAAAGTTTAATTTTAAATGATGATGCTTTTCTGCACAGTATTATTAATTCTAAATTATTCTGGAAGTTTCAGTGCCCTGCAGGGGGGAGGAAACTTCTGTATTTTCCTTTGGTCTGTAGCATGAAATAGCCTCACATCTTCCCACAAAGTAGCAGTGATAAAATACTTCCTCCAAATATAGTGAACCTGATATGAGTATTTAACAAAACAACAACAAGAAAAACCCAGTTCAACGTATTATCTAAATCACCAACCCAACATAAGGGAAATAACTACTATCTAGATTTTAAAAATGAATAATGTTAAAATACGGAGTTTAGCACATAGAGACAAAAAACACTTGGAGTATCAATATAGGGGGGCAGTTAAGAGTGAGAGCCTTGGTGTCACACAGACTTGGCTGGCATCTAGACTCTGACTCTTACTAGTTGTGTGATCTTGCCAAGTTACTTAATCTAAGACTGTTTTCTCATCCATAAAATAAGGATAATATTATGGAACTCAGAAAGTCAAGGAAAGAAAATTATTCATAAAAAATTACTTGGCATTTAATAAAGCCCTGATAAATGCTATTTACAGTATTATCATTACCATTTACATTAAATAGCATCTCCAAGTCATAAAGCAAGACTGCGGCAGAGCTAAAACTTAAACCAAGATCTTCTACCTCCCTGTCCATAGCTCTTCACATTTTCTGCACTGGTACTAATGATTTTCACAGAAATAGTGTATCTATGAAGGGACACTTCCTTTCATTCACTATTTTGTTAAAGTATTAAATTAATGGAAATGGGAGTCTTTAACCCTGTTAGAAAATCTGTTAAGAATGTAGCTTTCCCAGACTTTGAGAGTAAACCCATATGGTAGAACAAAGGACTCTCTCTCTCTCTCCATGTGCAATGACAAATAAGGTAAATATAGTAGCATGTGCTGAAGCTGCATGGACCACATCAAATTCATTTCATTTGTGAAGTCAACTAAAAGAAATGGCTGTGTGTTTGCCAGCCACTTGGCCTGTGGTGGCATGAGCACCTGTTACCACAAGGTCAACAGTGGTGACCTGACAGTGTTAGTGCCCTGTAAAGTGAGGCATAAGGGATGGGCTGGCTCAGAGCACCTCTGTACTGATACTGTAACAGTGTTGTGGGCTTTGCAGGTGACGTCAGTGCAGTGCCTGTGGTCATCAAACCAATAGATACAATTAAACCAACTTTCAATTGAATGGATGAATATGGGGCAAACATTGTTGTATGTGGTGTGAAGGTAGCAAAAGGTGATATTCAACATCCTCTTTCCTTTCCAAATGCTGGGCCTCTTTATCTGTTTAATCTAAACTGGCCTTTCCACCCCACCCCACCCCCAAATTTTAGGACCAGTTGTCACCTAGGGCAGAGGATAAATAAGACTCTTTAGATTCATGTTTTTTTTTTTTTTTTTTTAGCAGCTTTACTGAGATCCATATTCTTGACTTACACAATGGGTCATGCTTACCAGAATCCAAAATCAAGTATTTATTGAATCCCTTCTATATGTTTCAGATTCTGGTCTATGCAGGCCACCTTTAAGCATATAGTCCATTGGACAGAAACAGAAATAGCGTAAGTAAATTTACAGCATCTCAATAAAGGATTACCATGAAGCAGAAAGGGTAATCAGGAGTGTGTCTCCTCAAAGAGCTGATCTGCCACTTTAAATAAGGGTTATTAAGAGAAGCCTTTCTGAGAAAAGTTTTGAGGAACGTTAAGGAGCAAATCAAGCAAATATCTGGACAAGAGTGTTCCAAACAGAGCAAACAAAAAATGCAAAGTTCTAAGGGAGAAATGTGACTGGCGAGTAAGAAGAGCAGGGAGACAGTCTGGCTAAAGCACAGTAAGGAAAGGAGAAGAGTAGATGAGGCTGGAGGTAACAGGGACAGATCACACAGGGCCTCATAGGCTTCCGTCAGTACTTTGGTCTTTATTTTTTAGTAGAAGCATAATACAAACTTACTAGTTGTTTAACAGGATCACTCTAACCCGCAGCTACTTGTTTTTCTACTTGTACAACCTGCAAGCTGACAATGTTTTCAACATTTTTAAATGATTGAAAAAAAAATCAAAAGAATAATACTTTTATGAACGACATGTGGAAATTATATGTAATTCAAGTTCCTATATGTCTGTAAAGTTTTATCGGAATACAGCCATGATCATTTATTTTCCTCATGTCTATTGATGCTTTCATGATGCAATGGCAGAGTTGAGTAGTTATGACAGAGACCGTAGCGCTGCCAAAGCCTGAAATGTTTACTCTTTAGCCCTCTACAGACAAGGGTGCTAACCCTAGACTAGACTATGAAGGGGAAATGTGGAAACAGAGACCAGTTAGTAGGCATTGCAACAGGTGCTGGATATGTATGGAAGGTAAAGTCTATTTGCTATTTTATTACAAGTAAGGTGCAGGAAAAACAGAGGGGTCAGGAGGACTCCATAATGCAGCCTCCAGTCCTGATACCAGGTCCCCAAGCCCCAGGGCCACCCACTCAGATGTTTCACAGTAGTTTTATTTTTTAAAATATGCTTTCAACTGATCACTGTCCCCAAATTCTTAGTCTCGTAAACTCTCTTCAACCTCACTCTCCTCTAGGAGAGGATACTTGTTTATCCATCTCTCTCCCAGATCAAGATTATATCTTTATCTCTTCTTTTTTCTGTGTTTGTTTACAAACCAGAAAGTGGAGAGAATAGAAACTAGAGCTACATAGAAGATTATTTAAAGGGAGTCTTTTGAATTACCACATTTCCTTTTGGTCATTACTAAGAAGCAGTGGTTCTTTAGAAACTGTGACAATGAGCAAATTTTGTATTTTGCCTCTGTAAGAAAGATTCCAGAAACAGACCTCTAAAATGGTAAGCTGCTTTTTCAGAACAAAATATCTAAAAACAATGCTTTTAAACAGAAAACTTATCAGTATTTTTGTATAATATAATCTTAGAATAGTAAATAAAGAAATTGATTTCTCATCTATTTTTGCCAAAAATTAGAAACATGAAATTGTACTAAAATTGCTATGAGAGTTTGCCAGAATTACCTTTTAGTGTTAAAATTATACAACTTAATTTACAGTATTTCACTTATGATCCAAGGAGATGCTGAAATAAATGGTTTTCATTAGGGCTTCAATGATTTTTTTTGCCCCCACAACTTTCCTAGGCATCAGTTTCTTCATCTAAAAATGACATAGGTTGATTAAACTATCTTTAACGTCCTTTTCATTTTTAGCATTTTGTGCTTGTGAGTACTCTTGGGGGTCTGGTAATATTCAAGTAGTTTAGGGAAAATAATCTGATATAAAACGCTAAGTCCTTTTACAGATTTAGTTCCTGCATTTTACACTGTATAGTATACATTCCGACATTTTACACTGTATAGTATACATTCCTTCTTGTCTCTCTCCTGTTTCTGTCCCTCCAAGGCAGGCTTTTTGCATAGAAACTGTCTCTTTGCCAGGTCTTTTGTTTTTCTCTAGAATCAGAGGTCAGGCTCCTCTGCTTACAATGTCACAACTATCCCAACTGGCTAAAGGCTGTAGGAAATGCCAATTACTACACCTGCAGATAGAAGCCAATTATTTTTTCCTTAAAATAATGTGTGTCCTGTAGTCAAAATGAAGAATACAGCTCAGTAAAGGAAGCCAGCTGAAGATTAAGAAGGAGGTGAAAGAAAAGGGCAGTGGGGTGAAAGGAAAGTCAGGATGTAGTATACTACAGAACTACAGAACGTTAGAGCTAAACAAGATATTAGAGATCATCATTTCAGAATTATATGCTTAGCCCTGACCCAGTCTTTGGAAATAGGAGGTACCCCCCAGCTGATGACTCAGGAATCCAGATGTCTCAAATAACACCATTTCAATTTTACATATATTCTGCAAGGAAGCATGTAATGTAAAAAATAATAAAGCACATAGGGAAAATCAGACAAATCTAGAGATGAATCCTAGCTCTACCATTTTTTAGCTCTAAATCCTATAGCAATTTAACTACCTTCTCAGGATCACAACTTTCTATAGGAAAACAGGGATGATCATAGCTACCCCATGGAAATCATGAGGTTTATTGATGATGTAGTTAAATCATCTGGTACTAAGTAGACACTTAACAAATAGTACTCTTTACTATGTTCTGTGTGTAGTTTTGTTTAACATGTTTCTCCAATCTGTTTCCACTTACATTTTCCACAGCTTTGTTCTCCAACCATCTTGATCTTTCTTGAATGCTTAACATATCTTCCTCAAACAGAAGGGGACCCCCAAAGTCCTTGGATATCCTTTGTCTTTCACTAGATCAGATTGAGAATTTAAAAGTCCTCAGGCATCCCTCTGCAACTGCTACCACTGTTCTCTGCTGCCATTTCTTGGAACTAATCTTATATAGAATTTACTCCATTCTAGCAGCTGGCCTTTATACGGCATTGTAGAATGAGGTATGGTTTTCCAGGAATGTGACTGCTATGTGTATGTACATATGCATGCACTCTGTAGATGCACCATTTTCTATATCTCTGAATGTAGGACAGGAACCACTGAACTGGACTTCTAGGTTCCCTGGCAAGGATTCCTAGGAAGAGCTAAGTCTATATCCAGTAAGATGTATAGTGTGAGGAACCAATATCCCAAGCCTCAGTAAGAGGCTGAGACATTTTTCTCTTGGTTGGTAATGAGGAAGTAAAGATTTTTTTCCCCTTATTTCCTCTTTCCTCTGTGGTACAAGTAAGGGTATACAAAGACAATAGAATAGAGAATACCTAGCAGATTTGACTCAATGTTCCTAAATATACAACTCAAATCTCTAGGATACTGAATTTCTTAGAGAACATCCAAGTTTGGAAATCCAACAGATAAATTTGTGTTCTAGAGTCAGCCTAGGAGTGTGTAAGAGAAGAGACTCCAAAAGTGCTCCAATATTTCTAGAAAAAATTAAGATCTCCCCGAATAAGCCAGAAGCAGTGAAGTTCAATGCCCTCAGATGCTGCCTTACAAATCGCTGATTAATCTATGGGGAAAGGTCATTTTTGAATTTGTTTCTGCATGTATGCAAACGCCATGTAAATGTATGTATCATATTTGCATTTGTCATAGGCCCCAGCATTAATAGCATATTTAAAAGTCATGATGTCACTGCCGTTAATCAGGCCCTGTGGTGCTGTGTTTCAGTGTCACCTATTAATCACCAGTGTCTGCAGACAGGTGTGTTTGGAAAGGCTACGTTAAGATCTATAAAACATGATTTACTTTTTTAAGTAGCTTCATTGAAAACATATTGCCATCTTTCCCCACTTTGGAATTTCTTACCATTGTGTCCTTGGGAAAGGTCTGGCATTTTCAAACTGGTATTTAAACAGCTATTCTGAAACAATGCAGTTTTAGAGGTCCTGAAAAAGCCACTGATTAATATCTTGCTTCCTCTTTAAAAGAGCACAACTCTCATGTGCAGGGAGTTCAGTCTTGTTCTTTCTGAGTCAAGGCTTCAGGAATAGAGGGGACTTCACAGAGAGGTGAAGGAGCTGTACTTCCAAAGGACAACAATCTTAAGGAAGGACACTAGGTCAAGCCCCAGAGGATTACTTCCCACTAGAGCCTGCTGCTTATCTGATTTCCAAAAAAAGAAGTTTGTGAAGATTTACTTGCTCATGGGTTGTGATGCTGCTGTTAAGATTGGCCACATTACAGAAAAGTCACAAAGAATTAGTCCAGTGTTGAGAAAGGGAAATAAAAGAATAAAATGGTAGGAAGAAAGATGCTAGACCAATGCAATAAAACAAGAAACCAAAAAATGAGGTAATGAAGAGAAATAATAAGAAAATAATTGAAAAACTGACAAAATGAAGTAGAATGCAGGACGGGAAAAGACATGGGAATCACAGGCAGTGAGCAACCTGTTGGTGTGGAGTTCTCTGCTTACTTATTTTCCTCATGAGAGCCCTTTCTTAGATTAACCTGAGTTTTTTATATATTGTCCTGGTTTTAACATTGGAGTGTATGCTTTACCAGACCTTTACGTGTCTTAGCATAAATAAGTAATATCACCATCTATTTAGTTAGTCTAAGACACTAGAAATGCTTCATGTGGATCACTATGTGATGCATTTCTCCCATTATCTCATTTGATTAGAAAGTCCTCAGCATTTTCTTTACTTCTATTGTATATTTCAAATCTTGTAAAAAAAAAAAAAATGGAAGACACGCCCACACAATAGCTTGTGGTTGTAGCCCTAAAATAGTCATGAAGTCTCAATAGGGATTTGAGCACTGTTCTATTCAGAAGAAGAAATCAAGTTGTTTTGTTAGTCAGTTACAGAAGTTATTTTATATGCATCTATCGGTTTAAGATAACATTTTTTTTTTTCTTACTATAGCATCTCTCCCTAAACTCTGACCATGTGGTCTTTCACATTTACCCTGTCATTACTCACACATCTCTGGTATGCCATGCACGGCCTCTTGGTGGACACTAGGGAGTTGGAAGCTATTATTACTAGAAGATCAAGGTGCTGTTTCCGTGAGCTTCTCATTTCTCTCCAAAAAAAATTAAAAAGAAAGAAAGAAAGAAAGAAAGAAAGAAAGAAAGAAAGAAAGAAAGAAAGAAAGAAAGAAAGAAAGAAAGAAAGAAAGAAAGAAAGAAAGAAAGAAAGAAAGAAAGAAAGAAAGAAAAAAAGAAAGAAAGAAAGAAAGAAAGAAAGAAAGAAAGAAAGAAAGAAAGAAAGAAAGAAAAGAAAAGAAAAGAAACAATGTCTCTCCATAAAAAAATTTTTAAAAAGAAAGAAAGAAAGAAAAGAAACAATGTAAAACACTCTTTCCTAAAATGGTTTGTACATTGGCTCTTGAGACTCGGAAAAATATTTTGTCATTACCTTGCCTCCATTTGTATAGTTCAGCTTGCTTCAAATCTCTGTTCAAGAAAGATTTTAGATGAGCAGAAGGGAAAGAAAAGTACAGAGGAATGACTTCCAATGACATTACCCACTGTATATTTCTGTGATGAATGAAACATAATCCCTGCCTTCAAAGAATGTATACTCTAGGTAAAGAGTGGTAAACAGACCCCTAAACAAAAGGGCAATACATTTTTAAGGTTCTACAATAAAAGCCCATCAAATGAGAAAGTGCTACTTCTGCTACTGAAACAAAATGGAACTAAAAGGGGAGGTTGCGGGCAGGGGAAGGAAGGGAAAATTTGGCAATAGGGAACTTACATATGAAACTACTGTTCTAGAGAATGCCTTTCAGACATATGTTCTCTTGATCAATAATACATAATTATCAGTCACTTTGTACTTGAAATTTCAGCCAAAATTAAAGAGCTGGACATCAAGAAGCAAATAGCAGAGCTTATGTTTGCCAGTGGATTTTTAAAATCTGGAATAAATTCTATGAGCAAATATTGGGGTCCACCCCCAAAATATGTTGAAAATAAATAGAAGGTAAGCTGTGACACTTTCTGCTGTCCTAGCAAAGATGACACTAATAGTAGAGCACACTTGTAATCTAAATAAATGAGAAACACAACTACACCATGTTACATATTCTTGATTCTAGTTAGAAAGCATTATTCTTATTTTCTAGAAAACAAAGTCGTATACATCTCTACCAATTTAAATGGCTGAAAGCATATGTATTTCTAAAGATTCTAGTCTTTTGCATGTATAGAAACTTAGATTGCCTTTTAATTGTGATTAAAGTAGAAATAAGTATGTATAGTCAGTTTTCCTTTTATTTTTCTTCTCTCATGGTTGTTTTTATAGAATCCTGTGAAAGATTGCTTTTCTTATAATAAAATGGACTTCAGGGTTCAAACTCAACCTTTGTGTTTCAAAATCCAAGTGGATGATGGAAAGGGAATGTTAATGATAGGAGCTGTAAAGTCTCGGTGGACAACAAAGAGTTAGACCCAATTTTTATCAATATCTTCCCTGAACACACACACATCCTTCTCAAGAAAATTTTTAATTAGATTGTAACCTAGTGGAATGAATATTTCACATGAGGACTGATCCTTTCCTGCAGGCCACTGAGTTTTACTCCCAGACACCTCAAAAGAATTGTGTAACAATAGCCTTCTCAAACCAGTTGTTTCTTTGTCTTTGATCTTTCTCTTTTTGCAAGGATATCCTTTGTCCTTTGCTCATTTTCCCACAGGGATCCATACTCTAAGAGGCAGAGCAGGCACAGAGGACAGGAGCAGAGGCTGGCCCATTTTCTCCAATAACTAGTCTTTAAAATGGTTCTAGAACGTCTGCATTGGTTCAAATCATATTCGTACCTCGACTTCCTACATTTCTTCTTAATCTGTTTCCCTTATAAGAAGACAATCAAAGCAGAACCATATCCTGCCTGCTTTTGCAGCCTCATCCAGCTCTCTCAGGAAATTGGGTCTTTGGTCTTCCTTACTCCAAGAGCAATATCTTTGTCATTGTGTTTACTCCGCTAGACTGCAAACTATTAAAACAGAAGAATGACTTGATTTATAATGTTGAATGGATAAATAAATAATAACATTATTTAATAAAGAATGTGGAGAGAAGGCTATCAACTCAGTGGCTTTATCTAAATAATAAAACTATTAAAATTTTTTAATTAGACATGCACATAGATATTAGCTGCTTTAAAAGTACCAATGTGCTAAGAAAATAAGTTGGACTCTTGTTTATTTTATGGGAATCTTCAAATAAGAGAAGTAGAAAAAGCTATTCTCAATGCCTTTCATAACAGCACACAAGATCGTATTTTATCAGTGGTATCGGATGCTATAACCAGGACTCAGAGAGGAGACAACAGTATAAACCTTTATGACTGACCAGGAAAACATTCTACCACCTCCTTTAAAAGCAAAAGAAAGACAGTATTAGGAAATGAAAAGATGAAACAATTCTGTAATAGCATTTGGGAGCAACTTGAGAAACAGTACAATGTTGTATTTCAGCATAATAGAGATAGGGTAAACATAAAATAAAATGAACCTTTCATTTATGACTGCTGGCAGAGAATTAGACCAGAGGTGTAAAAGAAAAAAAAAAGTAACTATGAAATGATAGAATGGAAAAATCTTAGTGTAGAACCAATCTCAAATTATTAAAAAAAGATATCAGATATAAACACACTATTTCTTAACGTTCCAGTCCAAGTAATTCCAGAAAACTTCAGCCCTCCAGTGTTGGTTATGAAAATAGAGCCATCACTCCGACCAAACAAAGAGTAGTATCACTTCATATACTCAGTATGTTTTTAAAGGTGTGTATAAAGCAAACATTTTATTAATTCCATTTTCTCATTGATTTCCATTAAAATGACACACATGGATAACCCCTTGAAAAACAGTTGAATATCATTTTAAGAGACAAAATATGCTAAGAATTATAATAGTTACCTTGACATTCAGCCTTTGTTGATACAACACCTGCCTCTCATCCTTGAGCTCTTCTCAGTCTCTTTTGCCAGAAGCTAATCAAACTTTCAACTAATCCACATCATTGGATTGAGACTTCTGCTTCAAGCTATGGTAAAGCAGCTTGTAACAGTCTAACTCTTCACTGTGAACAACTATAAAAGCGGGATAAAATACAAAAAGTATATAAATGGATCAGAGGGCAACCAAGGCAGCCAGAATTTAATAATCCAAGATCCCAAGAAGGAAAACACGTTGAGGTGAATCCAACTTTTTCCACTACTTTTTCCCTCAAAAGCATTTGCCAACTTGTAAGCAGTGCAGGATTAAAAGCACAAGCAGAAAGTAGGAGCTCAAAACTTTTGACAAGCTCTTGAGACTGGGGAGATGAAAATTGAAGTTTAAGATTAGCAAGGCAGTCAGGACATGAGGGGGCTGAGACTGAAGAAAAAAGGGAACTTCAGATAAGTGAACCCTTCTTTATATGCCACTTTTTCCCTCATGACATTTGACGATTCCTAAGCAGCAGTAGGCAAGACCTAAGAGCCAAAAGAAAAAAAAAAAAAAAAAAGGCAACTATGAGGGCACAAAAGCAAGCAGAACATTCAACTGTCTCAGGGCAGTGGGAAGACAGAAATTGGAGTTAAGGGCCAGCCAACGAAGGTTCAGTGGTAAACAGCCCAGGCTTTGTGTTGAGAGCTCTGAAAATCTACAGCCTAGGAGTGAGAGCAAACACTCCCAAAGACAGGCTCTCACAAAGACTGAACATCAGCCTCAAATCATCTTAATGCCTTATTGGGCCAAGATGATCAATCTCTAATTCATGCATTCTCAACAGGGATGATATTGCTTCAAAAGGAGTGAAGATTTGTCCTAGAGTCATAAGAAAATAATCTTAAATGTGTAGTCTGTAGACTTCCAAAGCTCAATTCTACCCAATTGAATCTTATCCCTTAATATTTATTTTCTTTTGTTGGATTTGCATGGGTATCACATGAACAACACTGACAGTGAGTTCACAAAAGATACACAAAATATATGCAAGATTGGTGCTACGAAAGTATGGTGAACAGATGTCTGTAACTGTGGGACCTTCTCTTATTTAATTGTTCAGTCTCAAAGTCATATTGCAAGAGCTGGCTTACATGTGCCTAAAACATATCTACCTCATGGAGGTTGTTTACGTTTAATACACAGAGCTTTTTGCATGTGGCTTGTGATTTGAAAATTTAATAAATTTTTTTTATATTTTATTATTGCATTCTATGAAAGTTATTCAAACAATTATTAATTATGTCAAATGCTTAAAAGAACAATGTCAATAAGATCTGAATTAATATCTGGCAGCTACTTAAGTTAATTATTTTTCATATCATGTAAAAATTATATTAAATTCACTAAAAATTTTAAGAAATAAATTTAATTTTTCAATTGTTTTACTTTCGGTGTAAAAACATTAATTGTAAATCATTTAAAAATGTGAAATGTGATTGTATTGCTATTATTATGTATTTATATAAATTTATAATTTGCATATATAACAATGTATTAAAAGTTGTTCAGCAGACACAGTTGGACAGTTAGATGTTAGTAGCTTTTTAATTGTTAAATTAATTAAAAAAACATTTTTAGCTTAAAATTCTTAGTCCTGTATTACATAAGAAAGAGTAAGTTTAATATTTATTCTTTGTCATAAAAAAAGAGTAAGTTTAATATTTATTCTTTGTCATAAAAATGAGTAAGTTTAATATTTATTCTTTTTATGTATAAAGCACATATACACAGACACTTATAAACAGATACACAGTATAACTACTACATTGTAATTTCATGAGGGAGGGGTTGGTTAGGAAACAACATGTCTAAAAAGTCTGATTAGTAAGGCAGTAATTTCAAAAGATTAAGAAACACTGCCCTAATCTGACTTCCAGAGGAAAATGAAACTTGCTTTGGAGGAAGATTAAAATTTTTTTCTAATTTCATCTAGAGTCTCTAAAATTTATAAGCACAATGTCTGGCATTCAATACAAAATTACTCGTTGTGTGAGGAAGTGGGAAAGAAAGATTAAAACCAAAAAGAAAAAAATAGATAATAGAAATAGACCCAAAGGTGAGAATATTGGAGCTATCAGATATGGATTTAAAACAACTATGACTAACATATGCAAAAACAGACGAGAAGATGAGGAATTTCACCTATAAATTGGAATCTATAAGAGACAATGAAATAGAAATTCTAGAACTAAAAAATGCAATAACTGAAATTATGAACTCAATATATGGTTTAACAGCAACTTGGATATAGCAGAATGGAATTTTTTTTTTTTTTTTTGGCCGGTAAGGGTATCACAACCCTCGGCATGGTGAGGTCTGCACCGCGCTCAGCCAGTGAGCGCACTGGCCATCCCTATATAGGATCCGAACCCACGGTGCAGTCTCGGTGCTACCAGCGCTGCACTCTCCGGAGTGAGCCACGGGGTTGGCTCCACAGAATGGAATTCTAACGTATGTGTAATGGAGAGATAAAAGAAACAGAAATAATATTTGAAGAGAAGGTTTCAAATCAGACTCAAAATATTAAGGCACTGATTCAAGAAGCTATACAAACCCCAGGTAGGATAAACACAAAGAAAATGACACCTTAGGGGCCGGCCCCATGGCTCACTCGGGAGAGTGCGGTGCTGTTAGCGGGGAGACTGCACCGCGGGTTCGGATCCTATGTAGGGATGGTCAGTGCGCTCACTGGCTGAGCGTGATTAAGTGCTAAAGAAAAAGTGAAATTCCTTTCTGGAATTCTATGTTTCTAAGTTAAAATATTAACTTGATATTAGACTTGGTGTAAACTGATACCATACAAATAAATACCAGAAGTTGTTTTGTACCAGCTCTTATGCAGACAAGTAACTGTCAACTGAAGCTTTCTATGAGCTCAGCTCATGCAAAGGAAAGAAAGAAAGAAAATCTCTACTCAGTCCTCATCCCCTTTCTTACACACAGATCCAAGCCTAACTTTCTCCATTCAGGATGTAACTATTGTCCTTGACTTGATTCTCATATCCATCCAGAGGGAAATCCCTCAAATACCTTAGTTATTTTAAGACCCTATCTGTCCAATTTAGCTAAATATATTTTCAACATTTTTTATATCTTGTAATAAGCCATGACAGTAATAAAATCAGAATAATTTCATTGTTGATAGCACAAAATTCAGTACTTTTCTTCCTCTGACATCCCCCCCCCCCTTTTTTTTGGTAGCTCTACTTCAGGTACCTATAGCTCTGCATTGAATTAATATTCTGCATTGTCTTGTTTTCTTCAAATATCTGCTCCTCAGAGTCTCTTGAATAAAGATCTGATATCACATTCCTCTTCCTTAAATTCATGACTTGGGATAAATTCCAAGTTCATGAATAGAGTGTAAAAGACCTCTTACAATTCAAGCATTGATCAACTCTCCATTTTCTTTCCTTTTAGTCTTTGGAGCTGCCTTTAGTTGCCCTGCACCCCACAACACACTCACAGCTCCACACCCTGTTCATAACGTTCTCTCTACCTAGAATAGCTTCCCCTTCTTCCTCTCAATGCTAGATCACATACATTCTTTAAAAATCAGTTTAGGTTCTGTGCTCAAGTGGCCTATTCGGAAGCTTTAGATTGGGATTTAGTACTTTTCCTCCATGTTCTCTTTACACATTATATTGAAACTTCTGCTTCTATACCTGTTCCCACTCTACTAGAATAGAGTCTTCATTAGTTCAATAGTACTGGAGCCAGTAGCACTCAGGAGATAGTAGGCCCTCAATATATGTTAAAATGAGAGTAGTATAGCTCCCAAGAGAATATGAGATCTGAAATGCAGTCTCTTTGGCCATTTTAAATTTGAAATACCCAGTGATATTTTGAAATTACCAATATCTTCTCTGGACCTAAACATTCAATGATTCCTTATATCAATTATATTTTTCTCTGGAAGGATTCTACACCTTGAAAGATTAGAGTGCAAATGGCAAGGTATGGTGAGCATCGTTTGTTGCCAAACCATACCTGATTTTGTCATGCCTTTGGGCTTCAAAGAGAAAGGCAGGTGAAAACTCTCATCCATTTGGTGGCAAGCTCTTTGCACCGTTTTTCTTCATTTAAATCTGAACTGCTTACCTGTTCTTGTTCCTTACCTGTTGATCCCACAGGAGCATTTGCACTGAATTCTGATTTTATACTGCTATCTGGATTTGATGTCAGCCTTATTTTAAGACCTGGATTGTCACATGACTCAAAATGCCTGTCCTGTCTCTTATGTGGAACAGCTGCCTTGCTATGAACACAGGTTTTGATTCTTCCTTTGACACAGCAGTATCAAATTTGATTTCCTGAGTATCAGTACTGGATCCTGACCTTGAAGTTCAATGGATGGTTTATGGAAGGTAGAAAAGGGGCCTATTTCCTGGGTAAATGTATCCTTTCATGATTAAAATCAATCTACTTAGGAATATTCTGTAGACATTGCATGAAAGGAGAAAAAGAGTAAAAATAGGTTCCAATAGCAATATTCTTAACTTTTTCTAACACAGTGGAGGAAGAGGACAGAGGGCAAAGAACTAGAAATGAAGTTCTGGAGGAGTTTCTTATAAACATGGGGCATTTTTAAACTTGACGAAAAAACTATATCATTGCTTACCTTTCTAGATTTTTTTCTTTCCCAACTTTGGATACCCAGTATAAAAGAACTCCTAGCATTCAATCCAACAAATATTGAGTGCACTAAATACCTGGCACTAAAATTGGCCTAGAGTTAGAAAATAAATTAACCCATTGATGGTGAGAGAATATGGTTTTAAGGAATTTCATGGCCAGTTTCATGATTGGTTCTTACAAATACTAATTTTCCTAATTCAGCAATATGGTATTTGTATCATTCAAGAAATATTTATTAAGTGTATACTTGAGCCAGGCTCAAAGCTAGACACCAGGAATATAAAAATGAACAAGGTATGTGTTTCTGCCTCATAGACAGACAGATATAGATAACTAAATAGGCAATAACAAAACATATACATGTAAGTAATAAGATAAGGAAACAAGTACACTGTTTTGGCTGCAAATAGCAATAGCACATAACCTGGTCTAGGGGTTATCTGCAACTCTCTCCTGAGAAAGCACGGCAGGATTAGGAGGAGAAAATCAACGTAATAGAAGGGATAAGGAAAGAACGTCAAAATTAGGCTAAACGGTAGGATCAATTAAGCACAGTGATAATAATTAAAGTAATTAATAGAAAACTCTAAAAGAGAAACTTCTCCGACAGGTGTTGATTTAGAAAATCATTTTTTCTCATCTATGCTCAGAGATAGCTTGGATTTTTGCCCCAAAAGGGAGAACTGAGAACTCATAATATGAAAATTATGTTTCTGAGCATTGCTGAAGATAGGAGATTATGTGAAGGAAAATTCCATTGTCTCAGCCAACACAAATGTTCAAGAATTCCAGCTATAAAGGAATGCTAATCATTCTAATTATCCAGATGTTGTTACTTTGGATTTTTTTTTTTTTAAAGAAGGCAGCTGGGGGTGGCTGAGAGCCCTGATGTCACTGACATAGTCTCCATGATAGACAGCAGTCCAGGGAGGAATACAATGGCCTGTCTTGCTGCCTAAGCTTTGTCCACCCAGCAAAATGTCAGCAAACCGAAGCTGCTGTCATCTGCTGTACAGAGTGAACAGGGAGGGGAAAGTGGCATATCTCAACTTACATGTGAAAGGGCACCATTCAGACATGTCTGTCCTGGCTCTCAGCCCTCTCTTCAGCCTGGAATAGAGGCTGATGTGGATAAATCTTCCCTAATGGATAGGGTTGTCCACAGTGTGCCATGCTATTCCCTGATGAGAGATCCAACATGTTGTCCGACAAGAAAAACAAAATCAGATCTCTGCTTATTCAACTTGACTCCCTGTCTCCTGATAATTTTTGCTTCCTCTGCTCCAGTTCCTACCCACAAACCCAATTATGATCAAACCACCATTCAGCATGCAAGAGAAGATGGTCAAAAAATAAAAATTAAAACTAAAAAATGTATTTATCCCTTTCTGGATTACTCATGGATTTTTGTAAATTAGTCTTGATGACCTGTAACTCTAGTGCTTAATTTTTTTAACCCATATGACATTTCCTTCAAACAAAACCTTATGAGGAAGCCCATATATAAAACAAGTGAATTGAAGTTGCATTGGTTTAGCTCCTATCCTTAGACTCTAAGCCTAAGAAGTCCCATCCCACTGAGCTAAGTCCCAGGGAGCCACAGTCCTGTACATAACCCATCTTAGACCCATTGGGACTGTCCCACCAATGTCTCCTATCCTTTCTTGCTTCAGTCACTACCAGTAAACTAGACCTATCTGGCTATTTGTTTTAATCCAGACTCATTTACAGGTTTTTCAATTCACCTCCTATTCAGGCCCAATCCCTGACCTCTTTGACTTCCCTGAGCTGCTCTCTAGTGTTCATTTCTCAGAACCTTACCTTCTTATCTCAGCTGAAACCCAATGCTCTGAGAACAAAATTTCTTCTATAACCTCAAGCAGTGATTGTGTTTTCCCTTATACATCTCATTACCTCAAGGCCAGAAAGTGGGGCTGGTGTCCCCCTTGCTTCCCCTGGTGGCTCCCTGACTATTACCAGCCCTCTCCCCTTACAAAAACCACTATTCCTTTAAGATATACACCATCCTGACAAATCATAGTCTTACCTTTCTTGCTGCTGTTACCTCCCTATCTCCTTGTCACTTCCTTTATTTCATGGGAAATGTTACCACATAGTTTCTCCCCACCACAACTGTTGCCCTTATTCACAGTGAGTTCAATGTCCGCATTAATGAATCAGCTTTCTTCTCCTTTTCTTCACGTCTTCATTTTCCTACAAGACCTCCCACCAACTCAAGTACATGGTCAAGGGCACACTCTGGACCTTGTGCTCACTAGAAACTCAATTTTAAATATTTTGATATTTGCCGACTACTTCTAAACATCCCCCTGATTTTCCCTGGTACTCCTACTCCCACAGTTTTTTGATTTCCCAAATATCTCCTTTATCCTCCTCTGTCTCCATTCTCTCACATATCTGTCATCGTTTACCTGCGCTTGCAAATGCTTTCAGCTCCCTCTATTATAGTCATCTGGCAAAATTCCAACTGCGAGAGTATTATACCATTAACCTTTTCTGTACTTGCACCTAAACGGCTAAACAGTCCTGCAAAGATCTTACCTGTAATCCAACTGATTTCATTTAAATTACATAATAATTAGCCTCAAATAGGAATGCAATAATGTCTGGCAATCTCACCATAGTGTTCTAGGACTTCGCTGTTTTAGTCATCAAGAACATTTTTATACTTTCTTCACTCTAAGACTTTCCCTCAGATTTCATTAGAAAAGAGGAAGACTAATCACCAACACGAACACTCTTCATTCTCTCCTCACTTTATCATGTTTGCAAACCCACCTGCATCCACACTCTTCTTCCTCCTGTTACAAGAGAGGAGGCAGCCTTCATTCCATCGAAGCCCAGTTCCATAGCTTCTGTGGGTCCTATTCATTTTCACCATCTCAAAGATACTAATTCTTCATTTGTCCTCCCTCCAACCTGTTTCCCAAATTCTCAGTTATACACAATCTCTCAGAAGATTTGTGTACATGTTTCCTCCAATTCCTTCCTTCACTTCTCAACCTATTCCAGTAAAAGCAGGTATAAATCAAAGTACATAGTATCACACCTTTAAATACACACACACACACACACACACACACACACACACACACACACACGTATACATAAATTGGAAGGTTAGAAATCAGAAAAGCTGCAGTTCTGTCCAAGTGATGGGATTATACCTACTTATTTTCTTTATGTTTAAAGGAATCTCCTATGTTTGTATACACACACTCAAATACCCCCATATTTAGAATTCTGATTTGCGAAGCAATTTACTTTACATTTCATGAATGCACGTCATGCATGAACAACCAAGTTTCTAGTTTTGCATTGCTAGTTAAGTTATCCTGGGACAGAGACAACCATTCAAAGGTTCAATACTAACCCTCACTATCCTAGCAGGACTCATTGCGAACATTTTACCTAGTTATTCCACATTCTGTTTCAGTGATCTGTAATCCATATGTTTGCTGCCATTATTGTCATCCTTCTCAGACAGTAATCCTTTGGGAAGCCTCTGCCCTTAGGCTAGATTTGTTATGCCTTGATAGATAGATTTAAAGAGTGTGTAGATGAACAATACTCTTTGTGAAAAGTGAATAGCACAAGAGAAACAAACCAATTACACTATTAAAATAGGAAAGACAGTAAAGTGTTGTGATGATAGGAATGAAATACAGGTAAAGAAGAAAGGGTGGATCTTTGGAGGAAGTAGGTACATTGATAAGAGAAAGAAATATGAAGGTGTCTTTTTAATTTCTTGGGTCACTGATGAGGAGAGGGCAGTGGGACATTTTCCTGCACTAAATTTATGGCTGAAGCTGTCTGCAGCTCACAGATGATGGCTCGCTCCTTCAAGAGTTTCTTTGGCTATTTCTTATTCTTTAATATTTTTATTTCTCCACACAGGACTGGCGAGGGGTGTCATTCTTTACTTCGGGTGCTTCTTTGGGATGTTTCCACTTCCTTCCGCATTCTGATTTTAATGCTTCTATGATTGGCCATTTCAAGCAGACAGCATGTTGCAAGATTTTTCACATCATAGCTCTATTAAATCAATCCTATTTGAACTCTTCCTTTTCACCACTTCACTGAAAATAACCTCCTGAGGATTGGAGCGATTGAAAAGGGCAAAAAGCTTTAGCTATTGCTTTGAAGAAAACTTTGTGTAAAAAGGAAATATCAGACAGAACTACTTGCATTCACATATCATGTTTACATGTCCATTTAGGGCTATATTCAGAGGTCATTTCTCATGATGACTGAGCAGGGAACTGACTATAATGGAGAATAAACTAAAATATACTTTATAAGAAAAGAAGAGGAAGATAAAACAAAGAGTTAGTGATAACAGCAATAAAAATACAAAAATAAATGTAAAATCTACTGAACTTCTTGGATTCAAAGAAGGAGATATAAAAATTCCTACAGGTGTTCATCACAGGATATTTACTCTCCAATTAATGAGATTAATTCTTCCTGTTTTCTCTATCCCTTACCATAACCTTATATATAAAAATAAAGGACTTTTTACACTAAGACATTTAAAGAATTGGAACAGTAGCTTCCTAGGATCGCCTATCACAGGCAGTCCTCCATTTTAATTGGCCAGACCACTCCCCTTCTCCAGTGAATCCAAACTTTGCTCAACAAAAGAGACTCCCACACACATCATTTGACAATAACAATAATACCACACGCTTGCAACGTGTGTATATAATTTATGAAGCATTGTACATGCATGCATAATTTTTTTGAATAATGCCAAGAATAAAATTAATGCCACTGTCCCAATCTTGCTATCAAAATCTGCTCCTGCAATATGCGAAAAATTCTGGTAAATTTTTCTCATCCATTCATGGTGGTCTGAAACTCCTAGTTTTTAAGGAAAGATAAGACTCCCATGTCAATGACGCACCTTTGAACCTTACTTATTCTAAGCCCATGGTCTTCTTTATTACTTATTACTTTTCTTCATGTCATCCTTTGCCTCCATTTTCCTTTCTCTTATCATTGCTTTGACATCCTATTAAAATAGAGTCCCTAAAGTAAACTAAGGCAATTATTCGTGCTTCACAGTTAACATGTTTCACAAAGCACATGAATATACTATCTCATATTATCTTCATAACTCCGTGAGGTAGATAGTCCTGTAATGACCCTGCTTTTAAGGACTATAAAGCCTGGAGAAGAGACCAGCCCGTGAGTGTAGATACGACATTGCACGCCAGCGTTAGGAGCTATTACATACACCTATACCTGTGAGTGCTTCTTCCTGAGTTATTCTGACCACACACACACTACTCCAGTCCTGTTACTAATGCCCAGTGTTGTAAGACCTTTGAATGTGGACCACTAATCTAATCATCAAAACAGACAGGATATTATATATTTAGGAAAACTTAAAGTACAGAAGAAAGAAACATTTTGAGAAGGACAGTATATAAGTTTGAAGTTCATAAACATGAACATTGTAAAGAAAACAGATATATTAAATAAATAGCACTTTAAAAGTGATTAAAAGTGTGCCAATATGTACTAAGGTATTAATTTTTCTTCAAATTGCACTTTAAATATTGCTATTATGTCAGAATTCATAAAATGAATTAACTAGTACTTAGCTTTGAAAGCTGGGATGCCATATTAAATAATAATAAGTTGAATTTTAAAAACTTAAAATATGAATATTAATCTTCTGCTCCAAAACATTTATGTATATGACTAAGAATTAAGTATTCCTCTTGGAAACTTTACATTAGACTTTATAAATACCATTGCACACAGCTACTACAATTGCAAGAACTACATGTGTCTAGGGTGCCTGCCTTAAAAAATAACCCTATTTTAGCAGCAAACATTCTTGTTAAAGTAGGAGGGGTGAGTAAACAGAGAGCACATTGTGAATTCGGGAGACGTCCATAGCTGTAATGTCAAAACAACCATCTGCCATTTCTAATTTTTACTAGGACTGGTCTTTTATTTTTGATCGTATTCTTTGGGGAGTTGGGAGATCACGTAGGCACATAATATTCAGGACATTTTCAGGTCATTTTTAGTGGAAAGGTATGATTTAGAAGAAAGAAAATTAGATTTGATGTCAGAAGACCCTTTGTTCCAGTTCTGGGTCTGACTCTAAACTATTCATCTGTAAAATGAGGAGACCACTCAGTCCTTTCTAGCTGCTGTGGCTTTTGTGATTTAAGTGATATCCTTATCAGTTCTCTTTTTAGATTTCGTCTAAAGCCAGCAGGATCTGGGGTAGGTATGGCAGCAATGTAGGAGGCCCCATGGGAAGAGAAGCATTAATTGAAGAGTCAAGAGGAGAAAGAGGCAGAACAAAATAGGACCACCCCCAAATATCAAGTAAGTGAGTCATCCTACACTCTGTTGTTTATTGCTTATAGCTTTCAGGTCCACAGTCAGTCTAGCAGAGACTAGTAAATAAAAATCTTTCTACTTACAATTCTTTGCTTTACTCAGTTACTTTTCACTGTGGTAACTGTTAGGCATTTACCAGTAATTCTTTACAACACAGACAATATTCCATGTAATAACAGAGATATAGAAACATTACTGCATTACTCAAGTAAAATGACATTTTCAATCAATTTAATTGAAATAAGTTATTTCTTTATGCAAGTATCTAGTTATTTTCTAATTATTTTAAAGATATTCATAAGGCAAATAAAGCAGAGTTAAAATAAAAATATTGCTGTTACACACAGAACTATCAAGAGATTTGAGAAATGGGATTACAATATCTTTACCAAAGCTTTGGAAACTCAACTGCTTTGAGACAGGGTAACTAATTCCCCAAAATTGTAAACATCCTCAAATGAGAACTATAAGAACATTGTCTTCTTTAAGAAGACATGTGTAACCTTAAATTGTTTTTCTTTCACATGCTATAATGAGTGAAGGCAGTATTGTTTATTTTAAAATTCTAGTTCCAAAAATGATTGCTTTCATTCAAAAAACAAATAAATTAACCATCCATGAGAGTGGAGATGTGGTAATAGTCTTTTCCAAGATAATAGCAAGTTGGGTAAATGTTTTGGTCCATAAGCTACAAGAAACCAGACTTTTTGCTATGACAAGTCTGCTGGGTCACTTAGAAGGGAGACTGTAAGGCAGCACTGACAAAAAAATATAACATGAGAGAAATGTAATTTTACATTTTCTAGTAGCCCCTTTTTAAAAGTAAAAAGAAACAATTAATTTTAGTAATATATATTATATTTAACAAAATATATCCAAAATAATACATTTCAACATGTAATCAATAAAAAATTATTAGTACAATATTTTACATTTTTTTTTCATAATAAGTCTTTGAAATATGGTATATGGTTTATACTCAGATCATATTCCAATTTGGATGTTACATTTTCATTGGAAATATTTGTTGTGCATTTATATTTCCTAAAATTTACAGATGAAAATGTAAATCCACATACCGAAATTATTCCAAACATACTTAAAAAGTTTTCCAATAACTGAATCAAGTGTAAGTTTTAAAAAATTTAAGTTAATTAAAATTGAATAAAATTAAAAATTCAATCCCTCAGTTCCAGTAGCTGCATTTCAATTATTCAATAGCCACATGTGGCTAGCAGCTAGGGTATTGAACAGTGCAGCTGTAGGGAAAGGAGAGGGTGATAGTGCCCAAGAGCGGTGCTGATGAAGATCCTAAAGAATTCTGATATTTTCTAAGTCTATGAGGAGTATTTCTTATGAAATATAACCTCCTGTGGGTTTTTTGTTTTTGTTTGCTTGTTTATTTCCTGAGGCTGCTGTAATGACTTGCTGAAAACCTGGTGGTTTTAAAACAACAAATTTATTCTCTCATAGTTCTGGAAGCTGGAAGTCCAAATTCAGCAGGGTCACCCTCTCTGGAGAATCTAGGAGAAAATCCCTTCCCTGTCTCTTTCAGTTTGATAGCATCCCTATATTCCCAGGATTGTGGCCATACCACCCCAACATCCGCCTCTGTGTTCACATTGCTTTTCTTTGTGTGTCTGTGTTATCAGCCTTTGCCTCTCTATTATAAAGACACATAAGTAGCTAGCTATTGGAAGTTGTGATGGCATTTTAGGACCCAGTGAATTAATCCAAAATAATCTCCTCATTTCAAGATCTGTAACTTACCTACACCCACAAAGACCCCTTTTCCATATAAGGCAACATTTACAAATTCCAGGGATTAGGATGCAATATCTTTGGATGGCCACTGTTTGACTTTCTCAGATCTGTGAAACCCTAATTTTTCTTGTATCTGTAATACAAAAGTTGACAGTTTGACAGAGAGGTCTTTTTCTACATGAACAACAAATGCATCCAAATACAAACAAATCTGGACCCTACAGCCTCTCTGTTCCTACTCTAAAGAGCAGTGACAGAGCAGCCAGAGGGATATTGAGCCAGAAAAGAGCCGATAAGCTGCAAGAGGCCTAATGGGAACAATCAGAGAGATATGAGTTGATTAACACCATCCTGATTAACACATAAACACCCCCATTAAAACATACACACACATACACACCCATGCTTTCCTTCCAAGACATTTGTTGGCAGAACCCAGGATTTTAAAATATAATCCTATCTGAGGTGATACAGCTGCCATTGCCCAGTGTAGAGTGGTCTAGGGTACAGAATGCTCCAAAATGAAAATTATAAACTACAGAAATGAGGAGTCATGGAGAAACACAGATGCTCTTAAAGAGAAGAGATGAGCAAATGTTTTATGCACATAATTGCACAATTTTCCATACTCCAGAAATATGGCTATGCTGGTCTGCATATATATTTATATTGTAATTTAAAAGATACTGAGCATAAGAAAAGAAAGAAATATTTAGAAATTTTTAAGGTGAAGTTTGAATGTAAACACAGGTCTGACAGAAGAAATAAAAAGGAAAGACCCCCCCCAAATGGCACTTTTATCACTGCTGAAATTGATGGATAGGACTAAGGGTTCAGAAGAATTCTGAGTGAAGTTGAGTAGTCATCTCCTGTCTGCATAAATGATAGTTCTTGATTTATTATCAAACAGCTAGAGGTAAGAAGATCACAGATGCCAAATAACAGCATATTAATTGTTCTACTTAAACAAACAAACAAACAAAACAAGAAAAATAAAAGCATCATTTGTGACTTTATCAAGGAAATTAAGCATTTAGTATATATCTATATAATCCTTTTTTCAATTGACAGGGGAGAATATGCTCAGAGAAAAAATAAATTTTGATTCATTTTTCTTTCTCTGAAGAATGGAAATTTTAACAAGAGTCTGTAACAGTTTAGCAAGGGCGTCCTCACTTTCTAGTGAATTCTGAATTGGGTCATCATTGGTCTAAATGCAAAGCAAGGAAAACCTTTTCAAACTGTTAAAATAAAATAAGCACTTTAGTTTTCAGCGTTTTTTTCCCCCTCATCTGGCTGGTACAGGGATCCAAACCCTTGACAATGCTGTTATCACACCATACTCTAACCAAGTGAGCTAACCAGCCAGCTCCTCAGCACTTTTTTTTTTTTTTTCAAGAGCTTCCTAATGCTCTTAATTTTTTTTTTAAGGCATTATCTAACTCATGAGGGGAAAATGTGGGGTCTATTTAAAAAAAAAGTTATTTTTCTCATGTCAGTATAGCAAACAGATAATGGACACAGCCTGCTGTACAATTCCAAAGTCTGTGGAAAAGCCATTACCCACTATGGGAAAGGTTATTAAAACACATCAGAGCCTCTGGCAGTCACCTAATCTGTTGAAGTCTTGAGTTATTGATGAGAACAATTTCATTCCTAGAACAGTTTTTTCTTTCCTCACTCATCTCCCTACCACCTCCACCCCTGGTACAGCACATTCTCTCCTGACTTAAGAGAAAGTTCACAATGAGACTGTAAACAAGAGTTGGTAAATGGACTATTACAGGCTTCCACAAGTAATCTGGGTAATTCTCAGCATCGTCACCAAATGTCTCTGTAGTCTGTAAGGAAGCTGAAAGCAAGGCAAGCGCTTACATGGGTTTTGAGATGGTTGCTGTTTTGAAAGGCAGCCAACCACCACCACAATTGGCCCTAATTGCTTCTCTTGTTGGCAGTCTCAGGAGAGAGGACAGGGCTGAATGAGCGAAGGAGACTTACACTCTCTCTCATTAAGAGCTCAGCCTCTATGGTCATGGACGAAGCCCCGAGGGGAAAGGCACATACAGCAGGAGCCTTGCAGCACTACCAGTCTTACGGGTCAATGAGAGACCAGCCTAAGACTTTCAATTTAAAATCCTCCCTGGAATAATCTGAATTGATTAAATGAGAAAAATAGCAAAGAGGACAGGATGAATGACACTGGAATGGGGGGAAGCTATCCTTGGTTAGGATAGCTGAGGGAAATAAGTAGGCACCGTAACTCAGGAGTTCAGAGAGTTTTTCTCTAACTTGAAATGTGAGATCTGAGAGCCCATCCCCTCTAAGCTATTGTGGAGTTGTGGAAATACTTTCTTCCTTGCTTTCTTTTCCCATTACAAAAATGATATTCACTAATGAGGATGAAATATTTCATTCCATTTTGAAATTGTATTTTTTTAAAAAAAACTACATAAAATCCAAGTAAGTCAACTAACCATAAAAAATGCTAAATTTATTTTATATTTCAGATTTTTTTAAAAATTAACTTTTATTTTTCAATAGTTCTATATTTGCAGAGAAGTTGTGAAGATAGTACAGAGTTCTGATGCACCCTGTACCCTGTTTCTCCCATTGTTAACATCTTACATTAGTAGAGTACATTTGTCACAATGAGTGAATGAATACTGATAAATTATTATTAACTAAAACCCATATTTTATTTTGATTTCCTTAGTTTTCCCTCATGTCATTTTTCTCTTCCAGGATCCTACCCAGGATACCACATTACATTTTGTCATGCTGTATCAGTTTCTCAGTCTTTCCTTGTTTCTGGTGACTGGGCAGAATGATGAGTGGTCAAATAAAAAAAAAAAATTTATAAAATGTCATTCAATTTGGGGTTTTTTGATGTCTTTTTTCATGGTTAGATGTTGCTTTGCATTCCACGGATTTGTCACCCCTTTTTCCCCTGGGTGACAGAGCCACCAAAGATTACTCAAAGCTCATCTCTTCTGAGCAGTGAGAAGCTCCCAAAAGGGGTTAATCTCCTGGAACCCTCAAGAGTGAGGCATTCCTTCCAGTTGGGAAATTAACCATGAATTGGGGTTCTCTTCCCACATTTATTCTCCAGACCAGGAAGTTCCAGGAAGAGAACATATGTGGGGGTTTTGCTAAGTACTGTTTAACAAGTTTAACAATAGAAGCTGGTAACATTCAGTAAGGTGACATTCTATAATGCAATTCACAACAAAAGCTTGATTTTAACAAACATTCTCTTCTTACAGCAATTTCCCAGTATTTTTACATATCAGTCAGCAACCTTTGAGCCAGCAACCTTGCTGTGTTACAATTCTTTATCTTACAACAGCGACTATATAGCCTGGGGAAAATTTCCTGTCCTTTGCAAGGTCAATATTTGAAACTACAAGGCTTTGGAAAATCAGGCCCTGTGAAATACATTGTTTTATGCATACTTCACAGTTAGATGTAGGTTATTTGGGAATTTTTGAGTTTGGGGGAGGGAGACCACAGAGATAAAGTGTTCTTTTCATTGCATCTTATCAACAGTACATGCTATTGACATGACTTGTTGATGTTGACCTTGATCACCTGGCTGATGTAGTGTCTGTCAGATTTCTCCAAAATAAAGCAACCATTTTTCCCTCTTTCCATAGTGCACTCTTTGAAAGGATATCACTATGTGCAGCCCATACTTAAAAGGTAGGGAATTATGCTCCACATTGCTGAGAGGGTAGTATTCATATACACTATTTGTAAATCTTGTACATGGGAGATTTGTGATCTGGTTCTTCTTGCTTATTTATTAATTTATTTAATCATTTATTTGTATTAGTATAAATTCACAGATTTTATTTTATTCTCTGGGTTGTAGTCCAGTACTACTTATTCGTTTTGTTGCTCAAATCATTCCAGCTTTGGGCATTAGGAGCTCTTTCAGTTGGCTCTTGTATCCTTTGACATACCATCATTGTGGGGGGAGGTTGTTTGTTTGTTTGTTTGGGGTTTTTTTTTTTGCTATTTTTGATTGTTTATTTGTTTGTTTTTTTTTAGCACTTCTTACTTTCTGGCATGACATGATGCTCCAGACTCATCTTATTTACTCCCTGCCCCAGACCTAAAATCAGCCATTTCTCTAAGGGTCCCTAGTTTCTTTTATTGCAGAGTGAAATTAGAAACCAACATATGGATCCTGGGTATTTTATTGCTACTGGGTACTGGGGTGCCATTGCTTCTAGACCCGCTCAGCTGACAGAGCAACAAAATACATGTGTGTATACTAACTGATGGATATAAACATATCTATAAATATTGCTGTATGTATTCATCTCTATTCAACTAAACACGAGTTCATATTTATGCTTCCAAATCTAAACCAGTACTATATGGATCATTTTAGCCTCCCTTACACCTTGCTTATCTGTACCCCCCAACTTCTAGCTGCTGCTATATGCTATCCATTTAATTGTTCAATTCCAGTGTGTATGTATAGTAATTTCAGAATTGTTTACCTGTACCACCATGGGAAGCAACCTTACCAGCTAGCGTATAGTACTTACATACAGTTCTTTTTGCCATTAATGTTATATTCTCCACTAATTTCCAGAGTTACTTACGTCAGCACCTTTTCCCCATCCACTTCAGTTAGGTTTTCCATACATTCGTAATACAGTTAAACTCTTCATCACAGCCTGTTTCACAGACTGGAATTACCTGACCTGCTTGATGATTTTTACTGTGCACACATTAAGTTTCACTCTTTGAGTGGTATGATTGTATAGGTTTTGATAAATGCATAGTGTTATGTATTCAACATTACACTACCATACAAAACAGTTCCACCAACTTATAAAAATCCCCTGTGCTTCACCTTCATCTATTCAACCTTCTCTCTTCAACAAACTCCTGGCTACCACCGATTTGTTTACCAGCTCTGTAATTCAGCCTTTCCTAGAATGTTATAGAAATAGAATCATACAGTACTCAGTATATTACCTTTGCAGACAGACTTCTTTTACCTAGTGATATGCATGTAAGGTTTTTTTTGTGTCTTTTCATGGCTTGGTAGCTCATTTCTCTTTATCATTGAATAATATTCCATTGTATGGATGTAATACAGTTTGTTTATCCATTCATTTATTGAAGAACACTGCATCCAATTCTTAGAGATTATGAATAAAGCTGATATAAACATTCACATGAAGGTTTCTGTGTGAACATAAGTTTTCAAATCAGTTAGATAAATACCTAGAAGCGCAATTGCAGGATTGTGTGATAAGATTATGCTTATCTTTCAGATGATTTTGACCAGAAACAAAACGAGAAACTAATAGTTGACTGCACTCTTGTCCATGTATGTCCATGGCTATGGTGTTCTCTGAAAGGTTCTGAGAGTATTTACCTGAAAAAGGGATGAAAAAGAATCAGCTTCAAAGTGAGCAGAATATAAAGACAAGGGCTGACCTTATAGCATAGTACCCTGCAGGATTTCAGGAGGAAATGCCCAGGCCAGCCTTAAGATACTTTTCAGTTTATAGCCATCTTTTTCACATGGATTCTGGTGGTCCCCAATTATAAGTAATTTTAAATTTGCTACTTAAATTTGATAGAATGAAACAAAATAAAAGGAATCCACATAAGCATATTTTAGATCACTTAAAGGACCACTTTATACCACTTCAACTTCACTAATGCAACTCTGTGCCCACGTTTTTAACTTTTTCAGGTCATAAAGGCCAAATAACATTGTGGAGCATTGATACAAACAGAGAGTTCCCAATAGTTGAGCAGAGAAATATTACTCATTTTTGAATTGTCCCAAAGCCATATTCTTAGGAGTATGTAAGAATGTTTTCCATTTGTGTTTTCATTTAAAGGTGCTCTGTATATTCATGCCTGAGCAGCACTGTGATGGAGCCTAGGCAGTTGCAGGACACTTTTCAAAGAAATATGCTATGAGAGGGAATTCTTTACCTGCTGGGAGGGTGAATCAAAAGATAGAAGTACTCATTAAAGACGTAAAATTCACAGCTAGCCCTAGCATTTTTCTTTCTCAAATTAGATTCAAACACATTTATATTCTTTACGTATCTAAAATAGCTATGTAGAATTTTTTTCTTGGTAAGATAAGATATGAAACTTTTGAGGCTAAAGACTTCCCAAAAGCAAAAGTCTCTGCCAACTTCTCTGTCTCTGTCTATGTCTCTATTTCTGTCTGTCTCTAACACTGTCTCCATCTTTCTCTCTCTGTATATGTAGTATGTATATTTTCATGCAAGTTTGCATATATGCACCCAAAGTTATGTCTACTGTGGAAGCTAGAAAGCAATCAACAAAGGTCAGTACAGATATTATTTCAGGAAATCTTACCATGTGCTAGAAATTATACTTAGTTATTTTTTTTACATTAATGCATTTTATCTTCTCAGCAATTCTATAGGGTGACTATTTTCATCACCATTTTACAGACGAAGAAAAGTGACTTTAAAAGAAATTTAATGACTTACTAAACAACACACAAAATTACTAGTAGAGCAGAAATTCAGAGCTCAGTCCTTTCAGACACTAGTATCTGGTGTCTTTCTTCGTCTAATTCAGTGATGTGTCAAGAATCGGCTGTTAAGTTTACCTGAAAGGACATTTTATAGCATAATGGCTCATCTAACACTGTAACTCCCTTTGCACTGCCTTTTGGAGAAAAGAGTAAATTAGCTTAAATAACCACTGATTTAGATAATATCATGTATATAAGAGTAGAAAACATTGTGATATTTCAGAAAGTATAATCCAAGTACTACCTATATCAAAATTACCTGGGGTGATGATTAAAATGTTGATTCTCGGGTCAAGACCTACTCTGCAGGTGTTTTTACATACACTAAGTCTTAAAATTGCCTGTGGTGTCCTCATGGCCTGCCTTCTCAGTTTTCAAATAAACCAGCATCCTTTTCATTTAAATTTGGATCAAAGTTGGTTTTGACATCGTTATTAATGTAGAAAATAACTTCTAATTTTCCTTTTTATCAGGAGCTTCATAAACAAAGGCAGAAATAACATAAAAAGCCAATAGTCTGTGATGTCAGAAATGGCAGACTACTGTTTTAAAAATTCACCGAAAATAATATCAAAATGTTCCAGAAAATGCAAAATATGTTCCTACCAGTAGTGGGAAAGTTCGTCTTGATTCTGATGGAGAAGGGGCAAGTGAGTGGAGAAACACAGCTGACACAGGAATAGGTGGAGGGGCCCTTAGGGCAAAGCAGGGATAAAGCAGGGAAACCTCAAGGTAACTGGAAGAAGCTGGTGACAAAAACTCTTCCACCCTCAGGAACTCTGAGGGGCCTTAAATGACTCTGTCCTTTTGGGTACTATCATTTATGACTTTCTCCCTGGAAACCCTAGTTTCTAAATCAGGGTGATGGCTGTGTGTGTGGTAGGACTAAAGAACTTCTTTGAGGACTTCCAGACCTCCAGTACTCAGCATACAAACACAGAAATATAAATCCAGTATACAGAAAGTGCCAGAGCTTGTTGGAAACAAAGCACTGTAGAAGGGGCTACCCTAGTAAAGGCTGTGGCCAGGAAAAATTAAAGATGAAAAGTCCTTACCTAATTCTCTAGGAAACCATACACTCAGGAATTTGATACAATTGAGGGAAAGGGAATCCCCTCCCCACTCAATAAAAAAAAAACTTGTCATTGCAACTTGCCATGTCACAGCCAATCTTCCTACTTTCCAGGCCTGACTCTTAAGTGTTCCAGAGTTATGACCCTTGCAGACGTGATACCTGTTTCATCCTGGTATTATAGACCTGTTCAATTCCAACCCCAGATTGGAAGCTTCTAATCTGCAATTTCAAGGAACCTCCCTGAAGTCTGTTCCTCAGTCTGCTTTGACCTTCAACTTTGGGCAAACTAGTGTCTGATGCTTTGAAAATAAAACAGAACCTTGAATTGTCTTGAATGTCTCTCACTGACAACTATCCCACTTTATCAATTCAGGTGAACTCTCCTTAGACCCCTGACAAGTTTATGCTCTGGCCCCTGTGTCTCTCCCACTCTCCTTTCTTGCTGATTATTGCCTTTTTCTGGAAAATCTTCTACTTCCTCATTATTCTGATATTGCTAGTAGTGTACAGCGAACAGGTACTTGACTGAAAGTATTACAGAAAACAGTAGAACATCTGTAGCCAGAAACAGCCAAGGAGTTTTCTAATACCTGACAGAAAGCTCAAGATGCTGAAGTCATACTCCATAGCCTTCACCCTCTCGCCTAATGTCAGCCCTGTGTGCAGGCAACCATGCTAAATTCAAGAAAAGCCACACATAAGATATTTTTCTATGGATGTCTGACAAAGAGGCTTTTCTACTTTGTGCAGTTTATAGATATATTAGGAAGCTTTTATAAAAGTTTGTTTTATCATTGCTTATTAATCAAGATCACCACTGTGATGCTAAAGAAAAAGTTTAAGGAAGCAGATTGCTCCTTTTCCAAAAATCTCAGAGAAGACTTGCTTCATCAGAAGAAAGGTAACTTCATGAATAATTTTAATATTAAAATGGTCTAGGAAAATTGATGCAATATAAAACTCACAACGAAGTCTAGGATGGCTTGTATGTGACAGGTGGGGCAGGAAGTCCCACTGGGGGAAAAAAAATTAAACCTGTGACCTGCCTCGGTGTGGGGGTGATGTGGTCTTTTTAATTTATTTTTTCAGTGTGATAGCATCTCTTCAGATAGGAGATATGATGCAATCACAGGAGAGGCTGTTTCATGTGACTTCAAGGTTAATAAGAGGGAAGCTCGGCAATGACAAGACCAGCAGACAGGGAGAAAAATCTCCCTTTAAAGCTACAGATCGAAGGGTTGGAGTGATATCTATGTGACATTTCACCACTGATGTTCCTGATTAATTATCAACAATTCAAAAGAATATCAGTGTAGAGATTGGGGAGTTCTTGACAGTTAAAAGGGACATAACCTCATTAAATCTTTGGGATACAGCTTCTCTCAAGTCATTTCAGAGATGGGAAAAAATGATCTCAAGTGTGTAAATCAGAAAAAAATTAAATTAAATTCTTAGCATCAATGTGATTTCAAAAGCACCTATCATAATAGTAGCATTTGCCTTACCAGTTGTAACACATGTTCCAAAATAATGTGTTATAAATTGATCAAATATTTATTGCAGGATTGTTTGCAATAAAACAAAATTAGAAAACAGCCTGCATGTCAATCAATAAGGAAATTGCTAAATAAAATATGGTACATTCATGTTAGAATGTACTGTAGCAGTTAAAGAATGAACCTGATCTATTTGCAATACTTATATAGCCTTTATGTCAGGCAGTATTCTAAGTGATTTACACATATTAACTCATTTAATTTTCACAATAAATCTGTGAGTATACAAAAATAGGATACAAACCTATTATATCCCAGTTTCACAGATGAAGAACTGGGGAAAAGAAATATTAATAATTTGTCCAAGTCACACAGTAGTAATTGGACCCAAGCAGTCTGGCTCCACAATCTGGGCTCTTAACAATATGCTTTACTTTGTCTGGTATACCTTATACTATACAGATTTTTTCAAAATATTAATTTGGCATAGAAAGACAAGGTGAATAATACTAAAAAGCTACATTATAAAAAAATCACAATATCATATTACATCATACTCTGCTATGGATATATGTTGGATGGGTCTATATACACACTCATACATAGGGAGGGCAGAGAGAAAGAGTCTAAGATGCTGGTAAATGGGGTTTATCTTTCTCTTCAATATTCTAATTCCTAAATTATGAATGTATCTATGTATCTCTTGTATAATTAAGAATTATAATAAAACAGGTCTACTACAAGCCTAGAGCCATTTTCCCAGAACAGAGGACAAACAGCAAAGCACCCTCTACTTCTTTTCCAAATTAAGTACAAACTGCTTAAGGGCCCCTTCCCTTTTCTTTAGACATTTTTTCTCACCACTACCCCTGCTAATCAAATCAGAAACTGTTTTTCACACATATGCTGCATTTCCTAAATCTAGGCTTCCACTCATGCTCTTCTATTTATCAAAATTGCTCTCTCTTTCCAACACACTTATCTTCATTTTGATGAAAGCCAGCCCCTGCTCAAGGCCCATCTCTAGCACCATCTCTTCAAAAAATTCCCCAGTGGGGTGCTAAGCATTCTTCTTTCAAGTCCCCAAGGCTTTTTAAAGCTCTGGTGTGGAGCTTATGCTCTGCCTTATGTTTCTGCATATGTGTTATAGCCCATGCTGAAATGTAGCATCCTTGAGGACCAGCTCTGCATCTGATTCCTTTTTGTATAAACTGTTTAGCTAAGGAATCTCAATGAGTTGAGAATATACATGTGAAATGTTTGTGTGTCTGTTTTTCCCGGTTATGACCCTCTAAATGTGCTTCATCTTCCTGAAATAAACCTAGGCCTAATAACTAGCCCCAAGTCCATAACTTCCCAGTCACTCGCATCTATTAAAACAGTCTAATTTTGGCAGGTAGGATGCTGCCTCTTTCCTTTTAAAACTTCATCCTGAAACTCGATTCACAGTTCCCCTTCTGAGCCCTAGCACAGGTCAGCCCCTGTGTAAATAGGGAGGGGGAAGAAAAGCCACACACTCCTCGCACGCCTGTCTCTCCCTCCTGTCTGTCTCTCCTCCAGAGGCATATGGAGGATATGTGTCTCTTTCGGGTAAAAGGGCCATCCTGTTAATGGTGGTTATTGTTGTTTTTCTGGCCAGTGCTACTGATTGTCAAAACCCTATGATGGGGTAGCAAGTGATCAAAAGCTGATATTCTCATGGACCTCTTGTATATGCTCTTTGAACAATCCTGTGGTGTCTCCCAAGTATGTAGTTCCCTGAGATGGGTAATACAATTCTGATTCAAATGCCTCCATTATCTCTATTTCCCACAATCAGGAATCTGGATACAGCCTTTTGATGTTGGGTGTTCTCGCCAGGACTCTAGGTAGAGCCCGAGGAACGAAGCCCAGCTGCTTCACAGTGTCCTTGACACGTGTGGGAAATCCACATATGATTTCCACACTGTCTTTGTCCATTCAGGCTGCTATAACAAAAATACCAAAAACTGGTGGCTTAAATAATAAACATTTATTTCTTATAGTTTTGTCAGCTGGGGAGTCCAAGATCAAGGCTCTGGTTGATTCTATGTCTGGTGAGGCCTGGCTTCCTGGTTCACTGTCTTCTCACTTTGTCTCTCCAGCATCTCTTTTATATATATGGGCACTATTCCCCTAACCCCGTGAGGACGGAGCTAATCGCCTACCAAAGGCCCCACCTCCTAGTACCATCACCTGGGGGGTTAGGATTTCAACATATGAATTGGAAGGGAGGGAAACACATTCAGTCTGTAGTACATGCCAAGTAGCCGGAGTGCACAACCGCTCTGAGGTTACCTCATAGTCCTGTCATCTCCCTCCACACACCCCTACATCAGATTGCAAAGAGTCCTATTGGTAGGACAAATAACAAATAACAACAAACCATAGAATAAAGTGACCCTGTCTTTCTAAGACTCCATCATCTCCTCCTACTGGTGAGTCCCAATCTTCTTATAGTGATAAGTGTGTGTGTGTGTAGGGCTGGGGGTGTAAGAAGAGAAGTGGGGGGTAGATTGATTCTGCCTCCTGTCAGAAAATATCCTCTCAGTAAGCTCCTCGTGGGGGGTACCTAGTCACAACTGCTGGTGGAGCTTTGGGTTTTGACCACAGTTCCAATACAAAGGGGGAATTCTTTTCTCCGTCCTGTTAGGTGTGAATCTTCCCCAATAACCAGCCATGGGTATGGAACAGAAATGAGTCCACAGTAGAGACTGCTGAATAGAAGCCCCAAGAGGCTCCAAATGAGATGCTGTCTGAGAGAAGAGAGGGTTAGGGAAAGGGACACCCATCCCCTGGAATGGCATTTGGGAGGTCTCAGCACCGCAGGATCATGGCCTCCGCATTCCTTCCTGCTCACCCCACAAGGCAGATCTGTCTCCTTGTGTCTGTGTTTCCATTCACATGGCTTGAAAACATCTGTCTGTCCCATGACCAAGCAGCAGCCCCAGGACCAGCTGCACTGGAACAGGTTGCAGCTCAGCTCCTCCCGCACCTCAGATGACCTGCCTTTCCTTCCCCGCTGCTCTGCAGAAGCCTGGCACACCTGCACTGCCTTACCTTGCACCTGGGCCTTGAAGGAAGCCCCTTCTTACCCGTTCCCTCCCATTTCTGAGTTTTCTGCCCTCTGTTCATTTCCCTAGATCTGAACTGCAGTTGGTGGGGAATCTTCTCTTTCCTCACCAGCTGCTTTAATGCACACCCCAGGCCCAACAGGTGTTCACACACTTTTGGAGATCCCACTGATCTGTTTTTTCCTTTAGTTTCAACTTCACAAAAGTATCAGTAAACTAATCTTAGAAGGCACAGGCCTAAACAGGAGCCAAAACTCCAAAATATTGACAAATGAGCTGAAAACACCATGCATCCAGCAAGTGAAACCTGATAGTTCTGAAACAGATATTTCTTCTTTCACTATTCTGCCTATACCTGGAAATACAGAAAAGCTAAAGCAGAGAGAGAAAGACACTGTGTCTACTTTCACACTTTTCTATAAAATTGTCTTTCCCTCTCAGAGACAAATACTTGGATGTATTAAAAAGTATTGATGGGCTTAAATCCATCACCCCACTAGCCCAGAATTCTTGTGCTTGGTGATCCACAGGACCTGGTTGGAGGCTGGGGTGGGGGTGCATAGGCTCACATTTACTCACTACCAAGATACGGCAGCCATTTTATAAACTACCCTGTAAGATAAGTTCAGGCTTGAAGAGAGTAGGTACCTATCCAAGTCATGCCCTGGGAAGCAAAAAAGACAGAATTTAAACCTAGGTCTACCTGATCCCTTAGGCCATGCTATTTCCCCATCACATAGGGATGGGGTTAGATTCCAGAACAGTATTCCTAAATCCTATGAATATCACAGTCAGTTGAAGAATCTTGTTAAAATATAAATTTTGGGGTGTTAAAAAATAAAAATTTCTACGAAAAAGTCTCAAGTGAAGGTATGGGAATATATATATATGTTACATATATATATTATATATATACACACACACACATATATGTATGTGTGTGTGTGTGTGTGTGTGTGTGTGTGTGTGTGTGTGTGTGTGTGTGTATAGAAAGTACCCTCAGGTGACTCTAATGATCAATTAGATTGCAAGACCACTATTTTAAATTATACACATCAAAAATTCATACTCACTAGTAAACATCATCTGGTTTATTTTGATAACTCATTAAGGGCTTTTCAACTACAATTTATCAAAACCTGCTTAAATTTACTTAGTTTATACTACTACTTAAGGGTAGGGGTTGGCGTAATCGTATGCTCTGCTCTGTAAACAGCTACTATCTTCTGCACATCTCTCCTCTACCCTCTAGCTCTATGGCTTTCCCATGGTTCTAGTATTGTAGGACGTGGCCACCCAGTTTGTGTTTACCTTATCTGTGCCCTTCATATTTTTGTAGAGGTCAGCATGTAGAAAGTTAATTGTGTTACTCTGCTCTCATACAGCACCCTTTTTTTTTTTTATCCCTCTGATCATTTTATCTGCCCTTCCTCAGACCTTTTCTAGCTCCATTTCCTCTCTTTTAAGGTTCATCAACCAGAAGCACATATAGTGCAGATGAACTAAGGTTTTATACAAGGGCACTGCCCTTGGTATTCCCGGGGGATTTAATGTAATTATCCTAGAAAAGGTAAATCCTAGGGTTTACAATTTGAAATAGTACAGGAAATAAAAATGCAGAGGAGATAGGCACATGAATAAAAACTCTTCCTCTCTTCTGTCTCAGCCTGTTTATTTCTTCACTCCTCTTTGCATCTTAAGTTGAAAAGGGGTGGGGATTAGATGGCAGGAAATTAGAGGAGCTGTAGTGACTTGGGGAAGCAGAAATGTTCATTAATTCCAGCTGGTCTTCACAACAGTTGACAGGTTTCTAGGCAAAATTGTCTTTATTAGGATCCATCCCCCTTTCTAAACACATTACTCCTGGGTTTCCTTTCTTCCATTTTCCTTTCCCCACATTAAAGTAGTCTATTGTCTGTCTAAGGTGTACCCCAAATCACCACCTTCTCCCAAACCCTTGCCTTCCCTGCCCCTTACTACTCTCAAAAGAAAAGTGCAAATTTGTAGAAGGAATTTTGCTGAGCTGGCATCCCTAAAGAGCCCGTGATCTGATTATCTCATTAAAGCAATTTATTCTGAGTGTGAATGAGCCTTAATCCTTCCAGGAATCATATGAATTTTGAAAGGCATTTGTCAAACCTAAATAACCTATGATTGATTATATTTTGGTGAGCATCAGAATATGTATAAGTGCAGGAGTGAGGGGTATATTTTGGAGAGATGACTGCTTCTTTCTCTTTTTTGCGTAGCTCCAGGCAGGAGTGTGTGTGGGTGTGTGTGTGTGCGTGTGCGTGTGTGTGTTGAGGGGTTGGTACATGAGGAGAGAAATGCACAGAGCCTGTATTGCAGCTGCCCAGAATGTGCTTGACTATGTAAAGACAGAGAATGCTTTGGGGGAGAGATAAAGGTTAACTGACGGTATCTCAATTTATTCAAAATTCAAAATCACACAACTGTAGAGGGGTATCTATGTCTTAAATTGTTGCCCTCTTCAATACCTTTACTTGCCCACAGAATTGCTTTGCCATTTTCTCTTGTAGACTGGTAATATCTTCCTGGAATTCATCAACAATTCCCCTTGTACATCCTCCTGTATATGTCTCCCTGCAAATTTTAGTGCCAACTGTGAAGTTGAATCACAGTCTCACGGAATCTTGGCATTGGAAAGAACCTAAGAAATCATTCAGTTACACTTGTCATCCTGGTCTTATTTGACATGACATTTTTGTAGCCCAATGTCTAGTCGTCCTTTTCCTGATAGGAGATTAGGCTGGATGACCTTCCAGAAACCACTTCTCCACACCATCAGCCCCAGAAATCTACCTGAGAGTGACCCCATCCTTGGTTGGGGGAAGGGTGGGCCCTGACTGGCTTGAGTAATGAAGCAGACATCCCATACCTACCCCACCACCACAGCAATTGGTTCAGGAGTGGGAAAGGGGGCCAGACATGGGTAAGAAGAATCAGGTCTGGGATTTTCATTCTCCTATTGATGAGACAGGGCTTTCCCCTGAATATAAAATCGAGGAAGGGTGTTCCAATGTGCTGTGTTCATCTTCCTGTGATGATACTGAGCTCCTGTCAGAATGAAACCACAAGAAAGGAGGGCAAGTGGATCCTATGAACATCATCAGCAACCTGCATGTGGCCTCTGCATGACTGAAACTTGACTATGTCCACCACTTCTCAGACAATAATTGTTCCTTTTCATTAATATAGTTTTGAAGAGGATTTTTGATCACTTGCATCAGAGAGGATCCAAAATGACATGGCAATGATGGAGAATTTATTTATTTATACTGTAGCCTGCCACACAGTTTTTCTAAACGTTAGGAAATCCTTCTGTCTGTATATCTTCTTCTCTGAAACTTCTAATTCGTTTGTCTTTTGCTTAAAGCTGTACAGAGATAATCAAAATTTCTTTCATTCTGCTACCTTTCAAATAGTTAAACACAGTTAGCCTGGCTCACCCTCCTTAGACCCCCACGTTGTCAATTCTGTGGGATAAACATCTCAAGCTACTACAACTTTTCTTTATATGACAAGTTCCCATCCTCCAAATGATACATATGGTTACAGTTTTATTTATATGTGGGTCCTGTAATGGAAAGGCAGACAGCCATGTGAGTTTACAGCTCTGTGACACCCCTCCTCACCCACCTCCATTAAAACTCTATTGTTATTTATGAAACCTAAGTTACAATCTTTTTTATTAGCTGCTATATCACACTGTGGAAACTTTTGCCCTCCAAGTAACCCAGAAAAAATTTTCACTTGAAATGGTGGTCACCTCAATCTTTTATTTTTAGGATAACATTTTTACCACAATTAATACATATGTTTTAAAGAGATATGACATAGATAAGCATAAAGAAGAAAATCTCATTCCTAAATTATTAACCAGAGAAACCACTGACGTATTCCTGAATATACCGTTGCACTTTTTAAAATGTATTTGCATATCTGCATACACATACTTTTTTATAAAAATAAAGTATATAATATTCTTTCATAGTCTTTTTTATCTGTTTTATCATTGATATACTTTCATGTCAATAAGTAAAGGTTCAGCACAGAATTGTTAATGGCCATAAAGTATTTTATTATGGTAGTGCTGTAATTTATTTGACCAGTTGTATTTTCATGTTTTTGCTATTTTTGTTTGTCTCTCATTAGACATTCCTGATTACTTTCTTAGACTAATCCCTCTGGTAGAATAACTATTTTAAAAGTTGTAAATGCTTTATAGCTTTGGTTGTGTATTTTCAAATTTCTCTCCAAGAATAGCAAACTAATATATAATTCCATCACCAACATCACTAGGTATCATGTAATTTTTTTAATAACCTATATTCAGGACATACATCTTTATCATGCTGGGTTTGGCCCAGGAGTTAAGCCTGTCAGGATCATTTTAAAGTCTTCATCCTCATTAATGTATTATTTATATTCAGCTCCTGTCACATTATCGTCTTTAACTGATAAGTTATTTATATGACATAGTCAATAATATAGATAAAAATCTTGACTACAGCCATACCTTATTAAGGTTAGATACTTTAAGAGCTCTTTCCAAGTTCATGGTAATTTATGTTAATAGTATTTGGACTCAACAAGCGATTGTTGTACTTTTTACAATTACCTAACCCACACCTTCATCTGGTCCTCTAGATTTGCTGGCCTGACTGAAAAATAAATAAATAAATAAATAAATAAATAAATAAATAAGTTCAGATATGCCTCTCTGGATTTTCCTACCACATCTCCAACCAGCCTTCCCTTGAGGTTAGAATTAGCCCAAAGTTGCAATCCCCCCATAACATCTTCTCCCTTAAGAAAGATGAAACAGTCGGCAGAGTAAGTCAGGTCAATAATTTATCAGTTTGCTTTTAGTAGATATTTCAGTGTGAATGCCCTCATCTAGACCATTTATAAAAGTGTCAAAACCGGCCCCACGAGAGTTTCCTGTGGGTCTTAATTATTAGCCTTTCTTTACATATAGAAATGTATATGTATTGCTATCTTTTTTCTTCTTCTTCCTTCTAATCCAATCCCTTATTATAAATTATTTCTTCTAACACCATAGTGATTCATTTTTAATAGTGTGTATTATGTAAAGATAGTAATGACTTCTAATGTTCTAAAAAATCTTTTAAGCTCCTCAAGAATATTACTTTATAAGAGCATATATGCTAGAGATAAGAACTAATCAGCCATGTTCAAATTAGAATGGGAAAGATTATCAGGCGGATTATTTAACGTAAAGTGCATGTGTACTTCACAGAGGTCTCAGGAATATCAAATGAAAGCACACACATGTACATGTATGTGCCATTATGAAGCACCAATAAGTTATAATCATTAACATATTTAATAAAAATAAGTTTGTATAAATAAAATGTATCTTATTTAATCTTCAGTAGTAGATGCCAGCACTTGGGCTCCAAGTGTTTGCTACATCCCCCAGGATTAAATGGCAGAAACGTATCCCTAGCCCCAGCCTATAAGATTCTAAATCAATGCTCATTTGACTAATGGGTTGAGAGGTATGTGGCTGCAAGTAATTTGCTACTTATCTTAAAATATTAAAGTCTTTGAATTTAAAAAAATAAATATAATTTAGAATGGTTCAAAATTATATCTTTAATTATGTCATTATCACCCATTGGAATTTCATGCTCTTTCTGGACTGATAGAAAAAGGGGGTGGAGGTACAGTTGGCATGAAATTAATTATTTACACTTAACATCCAGCCTTTCTAAAGGGCCTTAAGGGAGCAACAGATACTGACACCACTTTAATAATTGTGTTGACTATGAATTATTGCAGTACCTGACTTTACTATAAATGTGGTGTTTCGTCAAAATCTGGGTATGCCCATGGGAGTGTGTTGAGCACGTGAATGTCATCTGTCACGTGTCATGGCAGAAGCAATGGCTGGAATGTTGGACAACACCAAGCTGCAACTCCAGATGAGGTATGAAGCAATTTATGTACTTCTTCTTAAAAGATTTTCATCTCCTCATTGAGTTCTCCAATGTGTGGGATTATCTAATCCTCCAAGGGCGGAAAATTTCATTATTTTAAGATTCAAACCCATATAAATTGACTTACTCTGTTTCCATAAGGGAGATCCTGCAGCAATCCCTTAGCTACCTAGATCCCATTTAATTAAGGACCTTAAAACAGAGGAAATAATTTTTATAAAGTAGATCCTTGGTAATAGAAGAGCAAGTACAGATGCCTAAAATGCCTGAGACTTCATAGTTATATTGAACAGGAGCAAAGAGGCCAGTGAAAATAAGATACACAGAGGCCTAGAGGTAGAAAATCAGATGTTAATTCCAGCTTTCAGTGACCTGCTGAATTGAAAATATTTAAATAATTGACATGCCACATCTAGTCCTGTATCAGGGATCCCTCTTAAACATCGTCTCTTTGTTGAAATGGGCCATGGAGTTCCTTGGGGTATTTGTGGAAGGGCAATTCTGGTTGCTAATGTAAATTTTCAACAATGGATGTAGTTTAATTTATCTACTAATGTTTACTCTTGCCAAACAACTGCATAATTTATAAGGTACTACTGATTGCCGGAGACTTTCTTATTTGACATCACCAGAAAAGGAGGTGTTAGACATAAATGAAATTTTCTCCATAATCATAATGACAGCCTAACCATTTTAACATCCAGGTGTGCAGCAGTGTAAGAGTAGCCAGCCCTACTCTAAGTGCGCCCCAACTGCAAAGAACTTCAAGCTCTTGTTTCTGCTCGACAATAAGCAATTTGACAGCAAAGACAATGCCCTGGGCTGAAAAACCTGATAACCAAGTCTAAACAAATCATTTTTACATAAGAGTAACAGGTTCTGAAAGAGAGTTTGAGGGAAAAATCCCTGAATTTTCATCCATGTGTAACATGCAAGGCTGTGGGTGTGAAAAAAAGGTTCTAGCAGTTACAGCTAAGAAGCTGTTCATTATGCTCTTCAGATATCACACGGTTATTGTCTACGCCATGAGAAATCCTGTTCAGTCTGTCCTCAGCTGGGAATTGACTCTTCCTACTACATACAGGCAGGGTGGTCCCTTTTGGGGGCAAACATGGGGGAGAGTTTCCCAAGCAGATCAAAAAGAAGCAATGCTAAATAAAGCACCTGGAGCAGCGATTGCATACAGGACCTCAGACGGCTCTAAAACAGCCAGAGAATATCTGCTCCACTCTTCTCTGGTCTCTAGTCAGTAGAAGGCACAATGTAACCCTTCCTCAACTACAGCCAATGAGGACTCTTTTTAAAAGAACTGAACTCTGAATAACTACTTAAGCCAGGGCTTAGGTTTCTCTGCAATTAATAACAAGGATCCTGACACAAACCAGCAATCATCCTGGACACACTCTGGGAGACAGGGAAGAGAATTAGCAGACCAACATGGTGAAAAGACAAGGGAAACCGGGAGCACAGCAGATACAGATACACTGTAGCCATTTTAAACAGGGTGAGAAGAAATTAGAATATCAGAAACCTATTGCATATTATATGTTGCATATTGCATCCCATTATGCTTAAATTAATGGTATAATAAACTATTGAAACATCATTCCATAGTATGCATTGGCTGCTGTAAGCCCATAAATTGAAGGTTCCGGCCAGGTATTATTATAATACTATTGTCAATGACTGAACCAGGGGGACGCTAAACGACGACTGCAGTTAACATTCCAGCATGCAAAGAGGGTCAGGGTGCAATCACCTCTTATGTGCACTACACACGAACTCACACGGCACAGCACGTTCATGTCAGTCCACTAGGTAAAACGATTAATCATTTTCTTAGAGAGATTTTATTTTTGTTTCCTTTAGAGATAAGTGACATTGTTGTATAAGAGCAACTATTACTCTACATTTTAAAAATAGAAAAGGAAATCTTTAAGTACAAGCACTTGAGTTCTTCAAATTTAATTTGCAGTTCAGGGTGGATCAACCTGATATACAAAAAACAAGAAATAACATGCAATAATAATAAGGGTGCAAAGTATTAGGACCTCACTGCTTCCTCACTGACATTATTTCATTTGTTTCTAATTGTTTATTCTTTATTTATACTTTGTAGAATGACATACAAATTTAGGAGGAAATATGTGATTTGTGTATACAGATTTTAATTTTTAAAGTTTAAATAATCATCTTTTTGTTTAAATAATCATTTAATCAACTCTCTGAACAAAGGTTGTGGTTTTTAACAAATTAACAAAGAATTAACAAAATTAACAAAGAATTTAGCTTTTGTTCATAGCTCAGTTTATATTAAAACATTTAAAGTTATAAAACCCAAATTTTTACTCTCTTCATTGTCTTTCATTATACATTTATGACAATTCATACCTCTCTTTCTCATAGCATATCACACTTATTACCATCGTATCCATGTAAGATATGCCCCACCTAATCTTTCCTTGGTACAGTCTCAGCTCCTCCACCCTAGGGAATACTGAAAAAGTTAACATTCTATATCAAATTAATTTTTTTTTTTAAAGATCATTGGGGGATGGGGGGTGGGGTGAGGAGAGGAAGATTGATTATGTCAAGCTACTGGTGAATAGTTTTATGATATCCAGAAAATTGACAAAATGAGCAATAAAAAGTAATATATTTCAGTGAAGTCAAAGCACCACATGAAATTAACATCAGTATTGTATAATAACTTACCCATAGCATAACTTAGTGTATGCTTTATATGCTCTTGCCTTCTCTCTCTCTCTCTCTCTCTCTCTCTCTCTCTCTGTTAGTTGACAACAAGATTATGCAGTTATTTTTTCTTTCCTTTATACTCATTTGATGGTTCCAGGAGTTGAAAACTTCAGTACAAGCTAAAATAAATTCAGAATACTGCAGGCAAGCAAACACATACATATATACTCAAAACACACACACTAACATTATTTTACAGGAGAACAGGTCCTTGGATGGCCTTGACTGACCCAGCTCTCCCCAGTCTGCCTGCTTGCAGATCTCAGAATATCTGTAGAATGTGCCAAGAATGCAAAGTCCTGAGATAAGGAGAAACTGTCCGGGAACAGCCCATGCTGTGCCCTTTTTCTTCCTAGAACAAGATGTCCTGCAATTCTTGAGCTCAATGAGTCAAGTTGTGCCCAGGGTATAAAACCCAGTATGGGATACTTTTGGGGTCCCTCAGCTGCAGTGTGATGTGGGGCATACACAGAGGAGACTATTTGCCCTGGGCAGCTTTCCTGAGCCTTGAGGGACCAGCTTGCCATGGATCCCAGGCTTCTGTCTATTCTTGCTTCCTACCTGTGAATAATAAATTTGCTTTGCCTGATGTGTTGTTCTAGTGTCCTGTCTCACAAGCACCGAGAAATTTTGCAAAATCACTGTTACTTAAATACTGTTGAAGCATTTTAGGAAAATATAGAATAAATCAAAATATCAATTAACACACATAGGGCAAAAGGTATTGTTGGTCAATAGCAAGGATAACTTGTTTATGAAAATCAAATCTTGTTGGATTAATTTGATCACTTCCTAGGAGTGACGAATTAATGTCACAGATTACAGAGGAGTGACTGAAATGATCTTGCTTGACCCCATCAAGATCTTGGCCTGCATAAAAATTTCTACAAAAGGAGCTAAAATTTAAAATCCTCTCACTTTACACTTTCAACAATATCCATAAGTTATAAAGTTTTATACATAAAAGTTGAGCTTCTTTAAGGGGAGTCTCAACTTTGCAACAGGCTGCAAAATTTGAAAACTACAAGCATTATCAGAAAGAAAGGTATAGATGTTAATTAAGCATTCATTAGAAAGGAAGGCTAAGTGAGCTGTGGGAGAAAAAAAGAGAGTACAATATAACTGTTAGTAATTTAGAAAGTCAGAAAACCTGTCCTGATTAGAAGTTAAGGGTCACAGTTCTAGGGAAAGAATATATAAAAATCAGTGAAAAGAGGGGTCTTTTTCTGTTGCTTTTTATATCTTTCATTTTAGACTACAAGAGCAGTTGTGCAAAAACTGAATGGGTATTTTAAAAGGTCAGCATGTAGTGAGAAAGGAACCATGATTCAAGTTTAAGATGTCCTCACAAGGACTGATTAAGAAGGCTATTGTAAGAAAGCTAATTAAGGCAATTAACCCAGCATCAGGTGAAGCAGCTGGTGGGGATTTTCCAAGAAAAACCTAAACTAGCTTAGATGTCCCACTGTCAATGGCAAAGTCCAAGGGCTTCTGGCTCTCACTAAAAAATAAATAAATAAATAAATAAATAAATTTAAAACTGTAAATTGTAATTTAGGTCTGGGAAGGAATCCAATGGTTTGATTATGTTAAGTGATAATTGGTAATTACTGGGGAGAAATCAAAATTGTCTAAGTGTACTAAAAAGTAAAATGTGTGCAGAGAGTGCCTCATAAACTGCAAGGGACAGGCACATTTTGACTCGTTAATTCACCTCATTTTAACATTAAGTCTAAAGTATACTACTTTAAGGTAAAACTTACATTGCTTTTGCAAAATATCATAAGTGGTTGGAACCTGAGCATCACTTTTATTAATCCCATTGTCCAATCACAGTTCATTGCCTACTGACTGCCACAAACATGATGGAGACAAAGTGGATGTTTTGTTCTGTGGCATGTAGCTTCCAAATTTGAATTAACTCTTTGTTCATCAACAAGCTAGGAAACAACATGTGAGAATGTTTGGCTGAACTTGGAGGTAAGAAAAGAAGAAAATTACATAAGGAAAAACAACTGATAGTGAGAATTATAGTTTATAATCAAGAATTTCATACTGACAAAAAAAAACCAGAGCTGAGCAAGGAGAAGATATGGAGCAGAGCAAATGGGGAGGGGGAGCCTAATAATGGTGAGTAAAGCAAGAATAAAATGGTGAAATTATGAACTGAGGAGGTTTTGGCTGAGGAAATAGAAGTCGGTCAACAAAGCTACAAGAGAAGAATCATCTACACATAGGATCCAAGAGAAAGGGGACTCAAATATGTGTCCAATTTTGTAAGTGGAACAAAAGTCTGTGATAATAATTTAAGTCCAATCAACATTCACTTGTTTGGTATATTTTTTGCAACACTATTGAATGAAGTAGAATGAATTTTTATTCTGTTCAAAGCAATGAAAGCTTAAGAGTCAATATATTTTTACTTATTTAATTATAATAGGTTATATTGAATAACTACTTTGTAAGTGCTTTATTTGTTCATACTTGATAAGCATTATCTCACATGAGCTTTTTTTTTTTTTTTTTTTTTTTTGTCGTCTTTTCGTGACCGGCACTCAGCCAGTGAGTGCACTGGTCATTCTTATATAGGATCCGAACCCGCGGCGGGAGCGTCGCCGCGCTCCCAGCGCAGCACTCTACCGAGTGCGCCACGGGCTCGGCCCCTCACATGAGCTTTTTGCCAACCTTTTTCACCTCCATTTTACATCTTGAGGAAATCTAGTCCTAAAAAAACAAGCCACTTCAGTGTTACACAATTAGCAAACACTGCTGATACAAGTTTATTTATATGAAAAAACAAAACAAAACTACATTTTAAAAAGAAAAAAGTGGTTACTAAGTATTAAGTGGTATAATAAAACTTTTTGTTGTATTTAATTTTGCTTAAAATCTGATTATTAGATTTAATTTTACAGTCAGTTTGTCAAAGTTTAAGAAATTATCCCTTGGGATTTTGATTGAAATTGCATTAAATTTAAATTTAATTCAGGAAGATTTTTACAACTTAAGACATTGAGTTTTCCCAACCATACACAAGTTTTATTGCACCATTTTAGTTGTCAAGCGTTATGTCTTCATTAATATTTTAAATTTTTCTTCATAAAGCTTGTGTTTATTTTTAATATTTATTTTTAGTAGCCTTATGGTTTTTGTTTCTATTGTGAATTCTATCATGGTTACATTTTGAATTGGTCATTGCTGGTGTAGAGGAGTACACTTGATTTCTGCATGTTGATTTGGCCGAAGTAGAACCATCTGACTGTGCATGTTCATTCTTTCTCAGGCAAGCTCTAAAGTCATCATTTATTCATTTATCAAATGTTCATCAAAGAGAGATTGAAAACCCATTAAGTATAATTATGCTGTGCAGAGTAGTCAATAAAAAATGGCAAATGAAGGCCCAAGTCTTCACCCATTCCTAGTAACTAAGACCTGCATAGTGCTTCGGAGCAAAAGTAGGCAAAGCATCCTAAGGCTCGTAAAGAGCAAAACACTATTAAAACATATACAAGCACACATAGGCCTCTAACATCATCAAAAGCCCTTCTTCTTGAAACTCCTATCCACTCTTCTCTATTTAACTTCTATTTTAAGTATATATAAAGAAAACTGCACAAATCGGAAGTACACAGCTTGAATTTTCTGAGGTGACAGGGTCCATGTAACCAACACCCAGATCAATAAACAGAACATTCAGAAGTCCCTGTATATTCTTAAGCTCAAGCTCATGACAGCATATCTAGTTATTCAAGGCAGAAAACTTGGAATCTCTACTAGACTCTGCCACCTACATATCTGCATACAATTAACACCAACTCATGCTAATTGCTTCTCATGTCCCTCATCTCTATCACCTCTTTCCAAGCTTTCTTGCCACAACTACTTCCAGGCTCATATCTCTCCTTACTGGGGATATTGTGACAGTCTCTTAGCTGGCCTTCCTGCTCCCTAGTCTTGCTCTTCTCGAATCCATCATGTGCACTCACTGCTTGTGTGCCACCTCCTCCAAGAAGCCTTCCTTGAATCCTCAGACTGTCTCCTAACTGCCATGTCCTTACCCCATCACTTAATTTGTACACTGTGTGGAATTTTTGTTGTTGTTTATATGTCTGTTTCTCCAAATAAATTTTATTCATGGTTGCACCCACAAAGTTTAGTAAAATAATTGACATCTAATAGATGGTCATCATGTGTCTATGGAACTAAAGGCAAAGGGTTACAACTATTTGTCCTTCTTTTAACAGGCAATCCACAAATGTTGCTATTTTTTTCAGATCAATTAAATAAGCATTGTGTTTGGGGATTATTTTCCCTTTGCAGGCCACCCTTTTATCTTTATTTAAATTTGATTTTATCTGGAAAATACTGCTGGGTGGAAGGGGTGCCATAGGGTTTCATACTCTAATTTATGGCCCCAAAGGATGGGTGGGTATTTGTCTTCAATTGGATGAAAGCAGATGCTCTACTGTGGGCATAGAAGAATAAGGGTGTTTCCCACTAGGATGAGAGGGAGGCCCATGGACATTCCTGCAATTAAAATTTTATGAATGCATGACAAATAGTTTAGGTTTGCAGAAACATTTTTAGTCACACTCTTTATAGAGTCACTATAGATCCTTATTACTTTAAGAATCAGGGAAGAAGTCATGCCTGATATCTGCAGTTCATGAGAATTCTAATGCAGAGGTCCAACTAGTTCTCTTTATTACCACTGCAAAATTTCACATCATTCCATGGGTTTTGTTTCTCTTCTTTTAATATATGTGATGAGGGAAGGAAAGAAACACTTCAGAAATGAAAGATTAGTTTTCTAAATCATAAAGATGAGCTTTGTAATCATTTTCCTTTAAGCAAGGAATTAAAGGATAATAAAAGCCCTAATTAAGGACCTCGTTAGCTTAACTAGATTTTCATATGCAAAACACTGTTATGAAGTGCTGTTATGGAATGGAAATGCTTCCCGTCCATAGCAAAACCAAAGAGAAGTATTCCTGCCAGGACTTTCCTTTTGCTTCCATCTTTCTGTACACTCAGAGTCATTCCCTTTTTCTGTGATGACCAGTTCTCTTTACCCTCTCCATGATTCCTTTGTATCCTTTTATTTGTCCAGTCTTTCTGCTTTCTTTTAAAATTTGCCATGATTCATTCATTCATTCAATTAGCAATTACTGAGAATTTAATATAAGCCAGGCACAAAGCTAGGAGTTTGGGAGGCACAGAATAATATAACATGTTCTTTTCTGTCTTCCTTGTCCTCTGGCCCATTCATTCATCATTAGACTCCCATGTAATTACTTCTTTTAGTCCCTCTTTCTCTGAGGGCAAAATGCCTCTTCCAGGGTGAACTTAAACCCTCCTACTTTCCTTCAGCTCTCTTCCTCTTTTATGCAATAACCCTGATGTTATATTAGCCACTTCTGACTTATCCATAGTTGATATTATCATATAATATCATTGGGCTTTTCTATACTCCTTGTTACTGCTGTATATTAAAATAAGTCATTAATAGAGACAACAGGTATACATCTTTACAATGCTCTTTTACTACTGGGCAGGGCTGAGACAACTGTGAGCAAAACAATTCTCTCTGCTAGTCTGGAAAAATGGCAAGAAAAAATATTCTCCTCCAATAGAATGGTACTTTAGGAGTTAATGTTTAACCTACTACATTACAGGAATCATTGGGTAAGGTGTGAAACATTCTCAAACTGTTTTACAGTAAAAGTCTCTGTTTTTTAACTTCAAACTCAAAATCATAAAAAAGGAGTAGAGTAAAGCCTGAGATTTAATCTGGGCTTACTGAATAAGAATTTCTTGCAGGTGGGAACTGTGAGTTTGAATATGTAAAAACATAACGAGGAAGATTCAAACACTAAATTCTGAATACACCAGAGTGAGCTTCGAAGCTGGTTAAAATCCCAGCTCTACATAGACTCCCTTCCCTGAGTTTTGGTTTTCTCAGTTGTAAAGTGGGATTAATAGCATACACTTTATGAAGCTGTCATTAGGATTAAATATTGTACTTTTTGTAAAATATCTAGTTCATAAAGAGTTCAGATATGTAGCATTTAAAACCCACTCAGATGTGTAGTATTTGAAAACCTGGTATATTAAACATAAAACAAGTCAACAATTAAAAATATTTTCTATATGTATTAAAAATAAAATCTCTTTTATTTTTATATTTTTAAATTAAATAGCATTTGGTTTTTACTGATACTTTCTTGTCAGCTTTGTGAATCCAAACAATATCACACTGCACTAGGATACAAAAAAAAAAAAGTATAAATTTTCATTGACACTAAAAAGAAACTGAATAGTAAAAGTATTTGATCAAATAAAGTGGAAAAGATGAACTATATGAGTGTACTTCAAAAAGTTTGTGGAAAAATAGAATTAAAAGATAATAGAAATATTTCCATGAACTTTTTGAAGTGCCTTCACACAAAGAATAAAATGTGCATTTTTCTTTTCCCTGGCAGTTTCATTCTAATTGCTGTTAATAACAGTTGGATGCCTACAATGCATTAGGTTCTCTAAAAAGAGCAGAAGTAGAAAGTGCCTTGGCCCACTGGAGGTATGTTATTGATTCAGGAAAGGCCTTACTGAAGATGTGAGCCTAACCAACGAAGACAGAATGGTCCATGGAAGGTAATTCTAAAACTCTTGTTTAGCAGAAAGAGGAGACTATGCTGGGAGTGAGACAAGGGAGACTATAGAAGTGAAAAAGCAGGTGGATATGTTCTTGCCAGCGCAGAGATGCAGAATCCTGCAAGGCCAGACAGAGATGCAGAATCCTGCAAGGTAGAAAGTGGCAAACTCTGAGAGAGACAAGACTAAAGGCAGAAGTTGAAGTATGATCTATTCTAGTAATACTTTATTTTTTTTATTTTATTTTTTTTATTATTATTATTTTTTTTTTAAATTTTATTTTGTCGATATACATTGTGGCTGATTATTGCTCCCCATCACCAAAACCTCCCTCCCTTCTCCCTCCCCCCCTCCCCCCCAACAATGTCCTTTCTGTTTGCTTGTCGTATCAACTTCAAATACTTGTAGTTGTTATATCTTCTTCCCCCCCCCCCCGGTTTGTGTGTGTGTGTGTGAATTTATATATTAATTTTTAGCTCCCACCAATAAGTGAGAACATGTGGTATTTCTCTTTCTGTGCCTGACTCGTTTCACTTAATATAATTCTCTCAAGGTCCATCCATGTTGTTGCAAATGGCAGTATTTCATTCGTTTTTATAGCTGAGTAGTATTCCATTGTGTAGATGTACCACATTTTCCGTATCCACTTATCCAATGATGGGCATTTGGGCTGGTTCCAACTCTTGGCTATTGTAAAGAGTGCTGCGATAAACATTGGGAAACAGGTATACCTTCGACTTGATGATTTCCATTCCTCTGGGTATATTCCCAACAGTGGGATAGCTGGGTCGTATGGTAGATCTATCTGCAATTGTTTGAGGAACCTCCATACCATTTTCCATAGAGGCTGCACCATTTTGCAGTCCCACCAACAATGTATGAGAGTTCCTTTTTCTCCGCAGCCTCGCCAGCATTTATCGTTCATAGTCTTTTGGATTTTAGCCTTCCTAACTGGGGTTAGATGGTATCTCAATGTGGTTTTGATTTGCATTTCCCGGATGCTGAGTGATGTTGAGCATTTTTTCATATGTCTGTTAGCCATTTGTATATCTTCCTTAGAGAAATGCCTACTTAGCTCTTTTGCCCATTTTTTAATACAAATTCAATGCAATCCCCATCAAAATTCCAAAGACATTTTTCTCAGAAATGGAAAAAACTATCCAGACATTTATATTGAACAATAAAAGACCATGCATAGCCAAAGCAATGCTGAGCAAAAAAAACAAAGCTGGAGGCATAACACTACCAGACTTTAACCTATACTACAAAGCTATAATAACCAAAACAGTATGGTACTGGCATAAAAACAGACACACTGACCAATGGAATAGAATAGAGAATCCAGAAATCAACCCACACACTTACTGTCAGCTGATCTTTGACAAAGGCACCAAGCCTATTCAGTGGCGAAGGGACTGCCTCTTCAGCAAATGGTGCTGGGATAACTGGTTATCCATATGCAGGAGAATGAAACTAGATCCATACCTTTCACCATATACTAAAATCAACTCAAAATGGATTAAGGATTTAAATATACACCCTGAAACAATAAAACTTCTTAAAGAAAACATAGGAGAAACACTTCAGGTAATACTTTATTTTAAAAAAGCAAAAAACACAAGAAAAAAGGCTTAACTATCTGTGTTGCATGTGGTAGGTGCTGAGCACATGTTTAATGAAATGACAATAGTAAGGAAGTAAAAAGTGATTAAGTAAAAATAATAAACATAATCATAAATGCAAAAGATTATTCTGATATTCAATAAATATTTGTTCAACATCTAATATGTATAATATGCAGTGCTCTACTGTGTGTGTGTGTGTGTGTGTGGTTGGTGAAGCTTGGAAACAAAGCAAATAAAACTTCAACTCTGACCTGAAGTTTAGAATAAAAAGAATAATTATAATTCAGATCTGTAGACTTGAAAACCCAGTATATTAAATATAATACAAATCATGGCAATTCAATATGTCACCTTATTATGTCCAAGAGCAACAGAATATATTGGCTTTCCAAAGTATCCGTTTAAGCTTTTTATGTTTTGAAATTATAATCCTAATTAATATTAGATTTTTCACTTTAATCTATTTGCATGTTTAGGAAAATAAGACAGCTAGTGTAAAATGATTGTCTCAGAAAAATGTCATTTGTTGGCTTGAAGGTCAATGTATCTTCCTCAGCCTGAAATAGCAGCTTCCACTTCTGCTCTTTAACCAGTCCTCTTGGTGAGAAATGGTGTTTCTAAGGTTTTCTAGGTCTCATTATATGCCATCCAAATTTGCTAAGTTATGATTTTCTTTCCAGTCATGTAAGGATTATTTTTTTAACAAAATTTAGCCAAGGAGACTTAGTCATAAAATTCATGTTGCCGAAAATTGAATAAACCACTTATTACTAGAAAATAATATTTACTAATAATCCTAAAATGATAAATAAAATTTATTGACAACTTTCCATATGATAGGAAATGTGCTAATCACTCTGTATGTATAAATCTCATTTATTTCCATGAACAGTCCTATGAAGTAGATATTAATATCTCCATTCTACAGATAAGGAAACTGAGGCATAGAGAGATTATGTAAAAGAGCAAATTACACAGATATACTGCTTCTTTTTACCCAATTTTAAACCTTAAGATATAAATGCTTGGTAAAATTTTTATATTCTAGAGAAAGAAGAGGAATGCTAATTTTCATTCCCTGGACACTCTGTCCAAAATTTACAGCCATTTGAAAACAGAGGGATGTAATAAAAAAGTAAAATGTAATCTTCTTTGACACTCTAAGAGATACAAGTAATATATACATTATGTTCCTTTAGGAAATCAGAACTAGATTTCATTTTTAACCCCAATTATTCAGTGAAGCTAGTGCCATATCTCAGGATATTTCTCTCTAACAAAAGCAGAGAGGCTACCTGAGTTTGACATTTTCATTTCTCAGAGACAATATGCCAAAGAGGAACAAAATGGCCAACAGAGAACTGCCCAACAGAAGTGGTGGTGGTGACAGCAGCAGATGGAAAGTAAACCAATGGCGTATTGGAAATAATCAGACATCATCCTACAGCTGGGAAATCAGCAAGAAATGAAGATCAGGCTTTCTCCTCATTAAATCTGTAATTAAGGTCTCATTCTGCTTTGCTGAAATCCTGCTGTGTCAGAGGGTAATACCCTCTCTGTACTGGGGTGAGGGAACCCCCACAAATGTCAGAGTGATAAGTTAATCAAAGGATTATGTGGAGATAAAGCAAGGTTGGTAAGAGATTTAGGAGGAACCACAAATAGTAATGAAATAATTCTTATCAATTTCCATGTGTGTATACCAACCTAATGTGGAACTTGGAGGATATGAAAAGATATTCAGGAGTCTGTGTTTGCCACTCTGAATTTGGATGTGAGAAATGAAAATTAGAAACTATTTTGAAAGTTTAATAAATATAATTCTCTGGCATATATGAAAATAATAAACTATTTAATCTGCTTTAGAACCTTTACTGAGACTGTAAGAAGTACCACAAAGTCAGATCCATAGTATATTCTGCCAATAATTTAAATTTAACAGAGGCAATCCAGAATTATTTGTAGAAAAGAATTCCTGCTCTGTCATATCAACATTCCAGTGTGAGGCACATACCCAAATATCGCCAAACTTATTTAATAGTCCAGTCCTGAACCATCATTGATGAAACACCCTTAATTGCTACTTTCATATCAATCTTTACAATCTTTTGAGGTAAAAACTTCTGTAAGTTTATTAATTTTGGTATGAGTATTTCCTCTATTTACAGATTTCCTTTTCATAAGTTTCCTTTTTTAGACTTAAGAAGCTTGCCAAGCTCTCATTTTCATGAAATTCAGTGTACCCACACTGACCTTTGATAACTTGGTAAACTAGAGTCATAGCCTTCTGACTTTCTCTCAGTTGGAAAATACTTGAAATATCTGTTGAATAAAATGCAATTGGTTTCTGAAATAACTTTTTTTTTTTTGTCTTTTCTGTGACCGGCCACACTGCGCTCAGCCAGTGAGCGCACCGGCCATCCCTATATAGGATCCGAACCCACGGCAGGTGCGCTGCAGCGCTCCCAGCGATGCAGTGCTCCCAGCGATGCACTCTCCCGAGTGCGCCACAGGGTCGGCCCTTCTGAAATAACTTTTAGTATGGTTTTAAAAAATCACAATATATCATTCTTGTCTTCATAAGAGGAAAAAAAGTGACATGTAATTGCTTATGTGTAAATGAGATATGAAACCCAAATGTCTATAGCAGCTGTAACACTGGAGACACTTTATCTTGACAAAAGAAAGAATGAAGAGGGCTTATAAACTCTTGTTTTGTTTTTATGGCTTAAACACAGGCTTAAAATTCTCATATTCAACTAGTTCCTAAATTTTGTCACTACGATATTCTCAAAGAAATGTGGGCTTGTCTTATTTTCCTATAGAGCAGAATGATCCAAGAAGCAGAAGGTCTGCACTTGCACCATAAATCTGGCCCTCACTAGTGGTGTAATTATAATCAGCAACTATACTCAGTGATAAAGCCTCTGAGATAATTTTCTCACACAAATGGAGATAAAAATAATACTAATCTAATAAAACATTTATGAAAGTACTTTGTAAATGGTAAAATACTGTACAAATATTAGTTAGCTGATACAGTTTGGAGGCATAATAAATCCCTAACATTTTCCCCTATAGATTTCTATTTTCTTTAGAGGGCCAACACTATCGCTTCCTTAGATACCAGACCTCAATTACCATCTAAGGTTTTCAGGAGCCCAGAAACCAGGAATGACTCCATTACATATTAGGGAGAGTATTTTTTAAGGAGACAGATAACCAGATAGTTTAGAGTCATCATTGCACCATTTAGTGAAAACCGTCAGATTTAGTATGTCTAGCTTTCAACAAATTTTCCAGAGCAAGGCTTCTCAAAATTTAATATGTTCACAGATCACCAGAGGGGAATATCCTTAAATATGGAGTCTAATACAGAAAGTCTTGGGTGGGGCCTGAGATTGTGCATTAGTAATAAGATCCCAGGTAATGTCAGTGCTGCTGGTCTTTGGGCCGCACTTTGAGTGGCAAGGCTCTAGGCCTATAAAGGTGCATGCTACAGTATGGTAGCCAATAGTCACATGTGACTATTTACATTTAAATTAATTAAAATTAAGTGACATTAAAATTCATTTATTTTGTCCCACTAGCCACATTTCAAGTGTTCACTAGCACATGTGGCGAGTGACTACCACATTGAACAGTACAGACGTAGAGCATTTCCATCATTGCAGAAAGTTCTGTTGGACAGCTCTGCTCCGGAGCACAACAGCAATATTCAAGGGGGAAAATTGGCTTTCCCTAACTGGTTTCTCCTCACATCTGTGGGTTCTAAAGTAGTATCCCCAAGTGTCTACTTGGCATCAATGGTTTAATCAACTGTATCCTTTACATATAAGAATGATATAAATGACCTCACCTGAGACACCCTCTTGGAGCTGTGATGACAGGAGGAAGACAGATTTTCTGTGTCTGAGCTTTTAGAAAAAGAGGAGAGAAACTGAATGTTATTTCCCTACCAGCATGAACAAGAAGAGGGTCCAATGATGTCCAATGAGAGAATGACTAAGAGCCAGCCTTACTCCTCTCGAAGAAAGAGTGAAGTGATATTAATCAGCACGCTATTGTGTACAGAGAGGGTTCTCTCAGGAGAAGAGCAGCACATCTGTCCCACTCACACATCAAAGAGACCAGCAGCTGAAAACGCTTGTGTCAAATCTCCACTCAGCCTCTTTTTCTCCTTGCTTTCCTTTCCTGGTTCATTTGCTATTCTGTGGGCTGTTCAGCAATAAGCCCTCATCTGATTAACATTTCAAACCCATTGTTGGTCTGTGCTGGCTTAAATGAACTAATCATCATTAGTACTTCAAAACCTGTCCAGCTATGCCTGCGAGGGGAAAAAAAGAAGGAAGAGAAGAAAAGGAAAAGGAAACAACCCTGACTTATTAAATAAGTCATCCATTAGCAGTTGGTCAAGACTGAAACAAAGTTGAATCCTGAGTGTTAATCACTAATCAAGTCATGAACATAAATAGGAGCTGGAGAGGCAGAAGTGGGACCTTGAATATCTATCCACTGGGCAGTAATGAACTAGAGACATCTTCCTCAGGAAGATGAAGAAAGGGAGGCTGGGACCCCATTCATTCCCTTGGCTCTGATTCCTTTTCCACTGGAAAATATCAGTTTATGACTGATGTAAAAGCAAAATTTGTTACAAAAGCAGTTTATTTTCTATTCTTTCTGCTTTGTTCATTTTGACAGAATTATATTCCCAAAAGTAACTGAGGTGGATCGCCTTTCTGATTTGCGGTAGTATTAATATTGTCTTAATTTAAATGTATAGTCTATATCATATTACAGAATGTGTTTGAATCTATTACATTATTGGACCGGGTAAGCCATCAGCCTGGCTTAAGCTGAAGTTACAAGAGGAACTTTTTTCTGTATCAGACTTTCATAGTAAGTATAAACATTGTTTATTTCACTTCATACTAAAGTTTTTATCATGATAGTTATAATACTGAGGGGGTAAAAAAAAAAAAAAAAAGGAAAGAACATACCCTGCAATTGTCTGCAGGACATAGTGACATTTTTAAAGAATGTTCTGGATTTAAAAGGTAAATTTCAAGATTTAACAAGAAGATTTTTCTTGCTTTTCTTGTGGAATCAGCATGCCCCACAGATTACCCAGTCTGTGATCTAGAAGTGTGTTTCCTAAAGTACAATAGGTATCGAAGAGATGACTGAAAATGGTGTGATATCACAGACTTACAGATTTTGAATCACACAGTGCGCACCATATTCTCTTTTCAAATTTCTTTTAATCCTTTGATCAGGTTAAGGAGAAAGTCTCTTTGGGTACCTTATGCATTTAATACCACTTCTACTTGCCAATCTCCCATTTTAACAAATAAAGCGGCCCTTAAACTCAGAATCTTCTGAGGGGAATTGTATCTAGCTAAAAATCTGTAACATTTTGTTTTCATTGAATTTATTATTTTTAATGGCACATGATACTGGTTTTACTACTCATGGTAGTAGTAAAATATTTCTTAAAAATACATTAAGTAAAAAATAGTCTTTAATGAAAATGTTAACATTATAACAAAGCAGGTGAAAACAGCACAGATCAGGAGTGGCACTGATTTGGAGCACCCTTTTGCTGTGAGGGGTGGAAAGGAAAAAAGATGTATTGCTCCGTAGCTGTTGGCAACCTATATACAAAGTGGGTTCAATTTCTATATCAAAGATGGTACTCATGATACAATCTTAGGAAACAACGTTTCATTGAAACTGCAAGTGGGAAGATGAGAGAGGAAATTTCTAATTCTTTTATAGAATGATTGTTTAGGGCTGAAAAAGGTCTCCAGAAGCACGCAGGTATCTGAGCAGCAGAAAACAATGAAGCAAAGAGCACCCACAGCAGAAGGGTTAGCTTAATGATCAGCAGGGAAAACACAAGAAAACTTTTCCCATCCGTTCTAACCTGGTCAACTTCAGTACGGTGAGCTGCCTAGTTTGTCACAAGCTTTTTCCCCAAGATGAAGTTTTAGGTGTCTTCTTGCTATCTTGAGGAGGTAAGAGGAAGCACAAGATTTGTTTACTATGTTTCAAATCCATGTCACATTGCCATTTTTTGACAAATGGGACCAAATTTATTCTAAGTAGCAAACATTCTGGAGCTCTCTATCATTAATTAACTTAATATGATCTCAAAATACTGGTTTCCACCTACCAATAATTTGTCTTAGAGGAAACCCTTTGTCAGCGCTTAATGAATAAACACTCATGGAGCACCTACTGTTCATGAGGCAGTTTGTGTTTGTCGTGTCAAGGATACGATATGGTATCCTGATACCCAAAGTGTGGTTTGTGGACAAGCAGCCCTGGCATCACCTAGGAGCTTGGTGGAAATGTATAACCTCAGACCAACCTACTCAATGAGGACCTCCCATATTTTTAAGATGATCCAGATGATCCAAAGGGATAGTATTTAGTATAAATGGTATAATCAGATTTTAGACAAGATAATGATCTCCAAAAATTATGGAGGAAATAAACTGTGACTTAAAAACTATCCAGAATTAGGGGATAGAAGCAATGCCCCACCATGGAATGTGGGTGATTTCTATGGAAGGGGAAGATAGAATTATACATATATCTTAAATATGCATGGAGAAAACCTGCTGGACTAGAGTGAGGGATACATGCTGCAGAATTAGGGACAACAGTCTCCAGCATGCAGAGGCTATAAATATCCTTGGTGTGGGATCAGATGCCCTGAATAATGCCTGTTGAGCAGAAGATAGGCAAAGGCTCTAAAAACAATAATTACATGTAAGAGACTAATATAGTCAAACCACTGTATCACAATGACTATGCTGATTTGAATTTTCCTCAATTAAGGCACTCTTTCATTGAAATAAAGTTTCTAAAAATGTTACTTAATAGCACTGCTACACTTCTACTCAATCCATTCAGCTGAAACCCATGTGTGTGTTATGTATCCTTTTATTTCCATGCTCTATTGTAAAAGAATAACAACAAAAATGAGTGCAAACCATTACATTTTAATTCAGAAAATACCTTTTCTTCAAATGAGGCATCATCCATGCCTACAAAATCTTGGGCTGTGGAGCTACGCTTGTGTTTGAAATCCAGCTAGAGCACTTTCTAACCAGGCACTGGTGCTGCATGATGCTGGCCAGTGGCCTAACTTCCCTGATCCTTACTTTCTTTATCTGCAAATTGAAGTCAATATTACCTACTTCATATCCTGGCCCATAGTTGGATCCCCAAAATAGGTGCTGCTATTAACATCTTGATCATCATCATATTCATAATCATCATCACCACTATAACTGACTTAATGAGAGATTCAAACCCAAGGCACAGATAATTCACTTTTTAAGTATGAGAATATGGCTCTGACTTTACACCAGTTTCTATACAGAGATTCCACAGTTAAGTCAGAGGACTTTCAGATATAAAGAAGAAGAAAAAAGCCTGTGTTTCACTTAAGTTGTGCATTTGTCCTCTACAAATGTAAAAGTGCATTCGATGTTCAGTGACATGCTGATATGGGAAGTCAGATGTGGGAAAGGCTAAAGCAGCTGAAATCCCTTCTTATCCCCAAGTTAGGTCTGATCCTGTGAGTCCCAGGACACCTTTACCCAGCCAGTTTTCTGGTCAATCTCCTCTGCCTTTGCCTTCTGCTCTCTCACCTCTCTCCTAACTGTGATTGAAGCTCCAAGCAAACAAGCCCTCCCCTCACTCCTTCTTTCTCCCCTAATACCAACCCAAATTGCCCACAAAAATATTTTCTCCTGGAAAATGGGGGAAATACAAGAACCAAAGCCCTTAAGTCACAGTGCATGAACTTTCTTGTAATCACAGGAAGTCTAGGGCTTTCTAGTTGTTACCAACTCTCCAGGGGTCATTGACAGAGCATCCCCGAAGGGACTAAAAGAGGCTTTCTATAATTGCCTCTGGAATCAAGACCCTATCTGATCTTCTTTCTCTAGCACTCCTGGTAGCTAAAAGCATGCAGGTATGTCCTTACTTGTAAATAAAGAGGGTGTTCCTAATTCATTTGTAATAGAACTAATTTTTATCTGGGAGCCATCTGGTGTGGTGTGGAGAGCAGTTGGTGAGAAGGACTTAAGTCTACTTTACTGGCATATACAGGATTTAATCCATGGCATAGGTTCTTGTGATGAATTTTGAAAGCCAAGGCATTTTCTAGGAGTGGAGTCACAGATTCAATGAACTGGTCCAGAGCCTCGAAGAATCTCTTCACTGCTTATGAACCATATATTTACCATCTGTATACTATAGATTAACACAGAGTACTAAGTGATATCAGCTTGAACATCAACTTCAAGTTTCTCATTTTCCAGAGGAGAGAGAGAGAGACCTCTGAAATGACTTAACCAAGTTAAGTTAGGGCTGAACCCATATTTCTCTACATCAATAGTTCTCAAAGTTTAAGTTGCATCAGAAAAACATGCAGTGCTTGTTAAAAGAGTCCACAGATTGCTGGACTCTAACCCCTAGCATTTCTGATTCAGTATGTCTAGGGTTGGGTCTGAGAATTTGCAAGTTCCCAGGTGACACTGATGCTGCTGGCTTAGGGACCACACTTCGAAAACCAATGCTCTATCTCATACTGACAATCATGCAGAAACTTTATGAAATGCTCATCAGGTAATTTTAAAAATGCTTGTATTAAATACCATAGTTTCCACTTTTTAGAGGAGAAACAATTTGAAAAACTGAATTATCTACGTTTTATCAAAAATCATCTCCAGTCTCTCCACCCACTCATTTGTCATAATTTTAATGAAGTCCTATCTTTTACATACTTACCAGCATGTATTTAGCTCCATTTTGGGTTGTCAGGAATGTGTTTCATGATAAATGAAATCAAACGAAAAGTCCTCATTGCTCTCTTTAAAAGAGGAAGCTTTTTAATAGAAAATGGCAATAGAGTTTGCTTGAAAATACCATACTGTGAACTTCTCTATATTTTCCTCTGGGTGAATGAAAAGAACATGTTGATTAAACAAAGTGGTTTTGGGAAAATAAAAAGGCTGTGATAGCAGTTTAGGAAAAAAGTAAAGAAAAGTAAAGGAAGTAAATCAGTACTTTTGCGCACCTACTGTGAGTCTGGCACCAAAGAGGCACCTCCACATAGATTTACGTGAATATCCGGTCAATCTACAATGTTCCTGGTGTAGCTGTTTGCATTTTTCATTTAGTGCTAAAGGACAGTTTTTACTCTATGCCATGTCCTCTCTATATGTACATAGTCACACCCTTACGAACTGTACCACCTATACAACATGTAAATTACTTTTTAGAGTAATCCTTTATTTATGTGGCAGAGAGAAGATTTTTACAACTAAGCTATCAAAAATGACAATTTACTTTAGATCACTTTGCTATTGAATGGTAAAGGTGGACTATTACACAGGTTTGTGTGATTCTAAGTCTACTAAGGGTACTAGAGAATACTATTTAGTTTTATTTTCAACCTAGTAATGTAGATTGGATGCCCCCCCCCCCGACACACACACACACACACACCTCACTGAGGCTTAATCCGCACTATAACTGTTGAGGGTGGGAAATCCTATTATGGTAATTGAAAGGTGGGACCTTGAAGAGGTGATTAGATTGTAGGACCATGCCTTAGTGAATGGATTAATAATAATGGTCAGGGGTGTGGTTCTGAGGGTTTTAAGAGCACAGCACATGAAGAGTTTTTCTCTCTGTTCCACCATTTTCTGCCATGTAAGACCCCTTGGTCACTGTTGCCATCACCAAGGCCTTGACCAGCTGTGTTCCCTGGATTTTAGACTTCCCAGCCTCAGAAACTGTAAGCAATAAATTTCATTTTCTTTATAAACCATCCAGTTCCAGGTAGTTTGTTATAAGTAACAGAAATGGACTAATGCAACTGGATGCTACACAAGAGACTCTACATGTAAAAAATAAATAAATAAACACATGACTACAGAACACAGGGAAATCAAACAACAGGTATGGGTGCACAGGTCTGAAATGTATCTCTTCCTCCTTCTCTCCCTCTCTCTTTCTCATCACAGTGCCCCACTCATTCAGTTGAAACTAAGATTTTGCTTGCTGGGACAGAGGCAGGAGGACCGAATGGGGCTTGGGGGAGTGTCCTCTCTTGCCACCCTTGCACATGCCCCAAATGTGACTTAGGGGCCTGCCACAGTCTCTGAAGAGCTGTTTAGAGTCCCACATGCATTTCTATGAATATTATGAGTACCCATTTCATTCTCTGAAGGGTCAACACACAAAGAAAAGCAAAGAAACCTAAACTGCTGCTATTAAATGGCAGGCTGCCAGAAATCTGAGAGAGAACACATTGACACAGTATCTCAAGTTTAAAGAGAGAATTCCAAGCCAAGATTTCTGCATCTCACTGACTATCCAGGCAATCAGCCTCGGGGTTTCTATTCTCAGACATGTGAGCTTCTTACAGGGACACTCAGGAGTCATCCTGCAGATGTTCCAGGTGCAGACTAAAAACAGTTACTCATGTATTTCTCTTTTGGTGCTTAAGGCCAGTTTGTACAGTTGGTACTATTTCCTATTCCCCATCCCGATTCCCCACATGTAGACATAGAGTCATGTACCTGTATAACAGGTAATGTTAATAAAAGAGTATCCTTCTCTGAGGAACTTGGTGCATTTGTTTCCCCCTCGTTTTTGCAAGGAAAGCCAATGCAGGGAAAAAAGGAATCAATAGCAGAAACAGCACATAGGCACCGACAAGAAGAAACCTGCTCAGCTGTTTGATATTGATGCTCGGTGGAGAAGCAGTGTCTGAGCTTGGAGTGGCATTTCCTCTTGCTCCTTACGGAGTTCAGTGTAACTTAGCTGCTGGCTACCGAATTGAATTCTGAATTGAATTAATTTACTTTTGACATGGCCAACACGTCACAGTGTGAGATGAAGCAGATGCTGAATTAAGTGTAACATGATGAGTCCCTGGGTCTAATACCTTCTTAATAAGGAATGTTGCTGTGGACATAAAGAAAATTGTATCTGTGTGTGCTCAGGATACATGCAGGCCAGAACTAGAGCTTCAGAGTTTATTAAGTTAAATGATGGGTTGAAGAGAAACCTAGTTAGGGTTGTGTAAACAGTACCCAGGATTTTTACATTTATATGTTCAAAGTATTGTAGGTCAGAAAAGAGTAGAAAAAGAAGAACCAAGTGATTCCAACAGAATTATACCTAGCAGAAGTGACCATATGCCACAAGGAATAAGGATGACAGCTGAGAGCCAATCGGCTTGGCACTGAAGACTGACAGATTGGCCAGATGGCGAGCCTCATTCAAGTGGATGTCATCTTTTGATTCGGATTATCTTTTAATACCCTTGATAACTCTTTAAATCCTATAACAGAGATAAATCTTCGTATTATACCTACATTTGCCATTTTTTGCCTAGAAATTATATAATAAATCGCTCAGCAGAGGGAGAAGCATTTTCTTTATTGTCTGTACACATTTCACAGTCCATGGTCAAAATAGCCTAATAATACTTAAAAACTGTCTTCCAGATGGGAATTCTAGCACCTTCACTTATAAAGTCTTACTAATTGTAACTCTTCTCCTTCTGTCATAAATAAAGGTCATGGCTTTGTCTTTTTTTTTTTTTTTCCCCTCATGGTCCTTTACCTGCTAAATGTTCACCACAGTTCATTGTGTCAAGTGAATTCAGTCTACAAATTCAACTAGAGATTAGTGAATAGCAACAGTATTCTAGGAGATAGGAATGTAAAGAAGGAAAATGCAGTGTTGGCAACTTTGACTCAGTTTTAAGGCCAGTTAGTCTTTCTATTCCTAGTCTCACTCTGTTACATTTTATTTACTGTTATTTTTGAAAAACACTCTCTCTACAGTTAGAGTAGTCTCCTCGCTTCACTCAGAGAATTCTGTGCTAATTGCTTCATTCCCATTCTCATCCCTCCCCCCTCTCCCCACCTTGAATACCTGCTTCTACCTGTTTCAGTCAGGATAGACTAGGTATATTGCAGTAACAAATGACCCCCAAATCTCAATGTCTTACAACAACAAAGGTTTATTTCTTCTCTTGCTACAAGCCCACTGTGGGTTGGCTGTGGTTCTATTCCACAAAGCCATTATTTCCAGTTGTGTGGCAAAAGGAAAAAAGATCATAACAAAACATATATTGATCTTTAAGGTTTCCTCCTGGAAATGACACACATTCCATTGGCTCAGAGCAAAACACATGGCCAAGCCTCATGCCAATAGGTCAGTGAAGCATAATCACCTGCTAGGCAATGTGTAGTGAATATTTCAGAACTGCAATACACTTGATTTCTGTACACCAATCATTTAGAAGTTCTCAGTCCGAAGTTCACTATTAAACTTTCCCATCTCAATTACCGATAACGCCTCTAATGTTTATACTATACATATAAGCATTTATATGGAAAATGTTATCATGCAATATTTTAAAATACTTTTTTTTTGTTGCATTAGTCTTTTTCACTCAATTGTATGTTCTTCAAAGACGGAACCGTGTTTTAAATTTCTTCAGGGGTTCTACTAGCTTTAAGTATTCCATGTTGATTGGCTCCAAAAATAACTCATCCTATGCATGTCCTGGTTTTTAATCAAAGCAGGTAAATCAAGACCCTTCCCTCTGAAATACATTAAAGCTAGGTTCTTGTAACACAACTTAATTTAACACACATGAAAACCATGCTAGATATGATATTCCACCAAACACACAAAAATGTATTTAATATTATACAGGAAAATAAAGGTTGTCAGTATTTTAGATACAGAATATTTAGGTTATCTTTCAAGATTACATTGGGATAGGAGAAATGCAAAGTAATCTAAATAATCTAGAGGAAGATTAGGCTGGAGATGCCTCATTAAAGTGGCTGAAGAAAGTATAAATAAACAGCTTTATCCTACATTTAATATAATTAAATAAAAATTGTTCTATGAACCTGTGTCTTATATTAGATCCAATATTATATTTGTCAGATCACTTAAATATTTGCTGTGATTCTCCTGCTTGTAATTGCAAAGGAACTGAGTGCATAAACTCGCGTATCATTCACTTTTTAAAAAGTGTTTGGAGGATTGATAAAATAATTTGTTTGGCAGTTGTGGTGTTCAAGGGGGAATACAATGGAACCTGACACTAATCTGTTAACCATGTGTGATTCAGAAAGGATGTACAATTAGGATATGGAAACAGAATCAGGAAGATATGTAACAACATCAGGATTGCAAGGAGCCACTTAATAACAATCGACTAAACGCATCATATGTACTTAGCTCCTTGAAATCACTTCATTAGTCTGAAAATTAAGCATATGTTGCTCCTGAGTGGAGGAGCAAGGGAGACCAGTTTGCTCAGGAGATTGGTAAAAACACACAAAGCTATTTATCTTGAGATTATAGGTCTGGCATCAACCAAGAAGGTAAAGACAGTTATTGCTACTTTATGGCCCATATGAAATGAACTATCATTATCAGTTTAGATCCTCATTTCAGCAGGCTGCCACCACAATACAGGTTTGGATAACCTTAATGAATATGTGGACAGATGTCTACTTGGAGAGATAAAATTGTATATTGAAAAGAGCCCTTGGCTGAGCAGTCAAGGTAATTGGGGTCTAGCTGCAATTTTGCCTCTAATAATAAGTAGCATGGGTGTCTTCTCTCTGGGTGGGAGTAAGGGAGATCAGGAAGAGAAGGGAAGGGTCAGATGACCTCCAAAATCTCTTCTAGCACTAAAGATGGATAGTATCATGTGAAGGAAAGTTCCCTTTGGCTCTTTCCAATAGGAACATTGTCCTTTTGTTCCCCCCCAAATTATTGTCCAAATAATCCCTGGCCTTGCTTTTGGATTTTTAGTCCAGACCTATTTCCTCTGTGATAAAAAGGATAGGATGTCATTTTCTCCCTTTCCCCTTCGAACGTGCAACTTACAAATTATCCCTCAATTTAGAACAGATTCTTAGGCTCAGTTGTATGGCCTGTTTCCCTCTTCAAGCTCTTTTCTTTTATCCTCTTGATATATACCACCTATTACAAAGGGTGCTGGGAAATTGACCAAAGATAATTAGTATCATGTACATTTTTAACAAACGTGCTTTATTTTTTTTAGTGTAATACTTATCTTACTTTTTCAAAGAGAGTAGGCTGAGATGAGTTCTGGGTCCCTGTCATGCTGATCATAGTTCTTTCAGAGGCTCATAACTATTAATAAAGAATAGCTACCAGGCCAGAATTGTGCATCGGTAGCCTAATTAATTATGACCTACTGCAGTCCTCCCATCTATTGGCTATTTTTTGCTGCTTTCAGTGAAAGCCTGAAGCTGCATGTTTCTTTGTGAGAAAGGATGACATGAATTGCAGATGATGGGAAAGAAAATGGTGCTTACATTTGTTTTGTTTTCTAATTTGAAACTTGGGAGTTTTGGGGCCTAAGAAAAGTGAGCCTGATACAAAGCCTTAGCTCAAAACCAGCATCGTGACACCAAGTTAGAGATGTGGAGGAAACAACACACTCTCAGGTGACCAGGTGATGGGGTAGGGGAGGGGTCTAACACGTATCCACAGCCTGCCGTAGGGTAGCTCAGTTCTATCTTCATGTACATTAGCTCTTTGAGTCATAGTCTGGCAGATGAAGACATCAAGATTCTGAAAGTTTAAGTCACTTGCCCAAGGTTACATGGTAGGCATAGAGCCAGATCTGTACTTCAGCATTCTGACTGTGGAGCTGATTCTGTTAACCATCAAGCTCTGCAGCCTTGTCAAGCCATGTGTAGGGGGTGGGGGAGCATCTGCCTGGCTTCAAAACTCATGACTTTACTCACAAAGTCAATCTTCCTTCCCGTAATGAAGAAATGGGCAGTGATTGGGCATGGAATAATGATCAATGCTAGGCGAACCCCTCCTCCCAACACCTCCTACACTACCCCTGCCACTGCTGAGCAGCGATGCCTCTGATGCTCCTTCATATATTCTGAAAGGGGACACATTTTTGCTTAGGAAAACTCTTGGAACAGCCAAAGTCATTTTCTAAAAGTGAGTTGCCATAGGGGATATTTGGGGGGATGGGTCTCATCCCAGCTCTGCCACTTATCTGTTGTGTGGCCTCATCTAAGCCACAAAATATAGATGGGTTTCAGGTTCCACAGTTGTAATGAGTTGTAATATGTAAATCATCACGCATGATTTAAGTCATTGGTTTTCAATTCTTTCCCCAAAGCAGGAGAATCCATGGTTTAAATGATATCTTGGGCCTAAACCAACATACGTAACAGATGCAGTGGCTTTCTCTGGGTGACAGTGGATTCACTACCTCCCCCTCCCCAAACCCATGCCAATGAGGTAGCTGGAGACTTCTCAGTGCACAGGAGCAAACACCTGGTGTAGATCCATTAGGTGGTCTCTGAGCCCCTTGACAGCCTTGATAGTCTGCGATAGTTCTAGGATTCCTTTGAGTAATATCAGTTAATCTACTATGTTTTAGTAAAACCCTTGCTGTCTCCTTGGAGCAGTTCTACTCATAAACCTTACAATTAGTCTCCTTTGAATTACAGCTGTGATTTATTTAGTTTTATACACACTAAAACATCCAGCACTTTAGATAGATTTACTCTTCAGTTCAGAGGAATGAAGAACTGGACTTTGATCCATTACCACTGTGCTGGGAATTGATTTTGGGGAAGGATATGTGATTATGGCATAGAATGTGAATGGGGACAGTTTGGACCGACCTCGACTCCGATTCTCCAATTGTGTGTGGTGCTGCGTGAGTGGCACGGGGCGTGAGGAGTGCTTCATAAGATGTAAAAAGAACTGATTGATTTATCGATCTAAGGAAGACAGTCTCCTTGACGGAGACATGCTGTCAAACAGTGGCAGGATGCGCTGCTAAAAGCCCTCCAGATTGATTACCCTACCTGGCACCTGATCCCTCATCACTGTGGCAGGTGAAGAGTTCTGCAAATGTACTCACAGCTGCATTAATAAGATAGGAGGAGAACAAACAAGGAAGCGTGGTCAGGCAAGGCTCTGACTGAGGACGGGCTTTCCCACTGCTCCGATTTCCTCAAAATGGAAAATCTCTCAAACGGTGTGAAGCACACAGACTCAGAATGAGACAAAATAGCTAATCCAGCTGAAAATGTGTGTGGCAGCAATGACAACTCTGGGTTCTGAAGTTCCATGACTTAGTTTTCCCATCTGTTACTGCTTCTAAAATTTGACAGTTTTTGTTTGAACACTTATGTAATTAGAAAATGCTTTGGAAATAGTGTACCTAGAGACACACCTGGTAGCATATGCAAAACACTTCTTTTAACTGTGCTAGAGAATCTCCACACACAACCGTCACTGCATCTTACCTAGTGGATCAATAAGAAAACTTAAAAGGCACACTACACACTGCACACACCCACAGAAGTGATCTTTATCCACACACTCTTCTTAGCAAATCACAGCCAAAGATCAAACACCAGCCGGTAATCAGGGAAGGCATCCAGCTAATGCTAAGACTATAGACGAAAATAGTGGGGGAAATAAATCAATGGTGCTGAAAGAAGGTATTGATGCTACACTTTCCAGAAGATGAGTGTAGTCTCTGACAGGTAGAGTCACACCCTTTTGAAAGGAGACCATTGAAAGTGTTGGAGTATTAAAGGAGAAATTAGCCAGCTCCAAAGCCTGAAAGAAAATGGGAGTTTTCGATGTAAAGCTTATGTACTCAAAAAGATAAAAAGGGTAGCTACAGATGTGAGGCATTAAAAATGTTATTGTATTTCTAGCACTAAAATTTAAACTGTAGAATTATAGAAAGTTCAAGCTAGAGAGACTAGAGATTCTTAATTACTTATTTTACCTATGACAAAACTAAACCACAGGAAAGCTGACAAATTTGCCCAATGTCCCACCATATGTTAGTGGAGGAGATGGGATTTGATCCTGGTCTTCTGACTTCTGAGTACAGTGATCTTTCCACTACATTGTGAATGTACATTCAACCTCTTCCTTTTAACCTTCTATTGCCTTTTAAATATGCTTGTCTCATTACCAACAACAATGACAAAAACAGCAACAGCAGAAACAATACTAATAAACAAAAGTACTCTCCATAGCAAAAATATCATCAACTTTTCTTCTCTCACTTTTAAAATCTATTAACATAATGAACTAGGCAGTCAGAGCCCAGTTGAAATAGACTTTTGTCCTTGCCTAGGAGATGATAACATCACATATGGGGACAGAAGACCATTAAGGCAAAGCTAATTTTCTAACTCCATGGAAATAAACTCTGGCAAAAGGAAGCAAATCCTTTATCAACCAAAATTTGTGAGAGAGGCAGGGACAGCTGAATTAGATATCTGAAGATAACACTTCAGATGGAGCAACAGTTCTTCCAGGCAGTTTCACAACCTACTGAATACTTCTGCACAAGGGGTTTTTAACAGGGGATCTGTGAACTTGATAGGAAATAAAACTACATCTGTGTTTTCAGTAAGTTCTAATTGAATTTAGTATTTTCTTCAACTATGAAAGTGTCCAACTGATTATGGTAGTATCAAAATTACCTGTGATGCTGTCCTTAGTAGAATCACAATTATTTTTGTATTGTGTTACTTCAGATGTTGCAAATTTTCAAAATATAATTTTCACTCTTCCCTATTTTGCAGTTACAGTACAACTGAATGCACTTCTAGATCTTCTGATTTAGTATACTAATAAAATCAAATTTATGATAGTTTTTATATTTTGATAATTATACTTTGAAATAATTGGTTTTCTTTGAATTATTCTCTCTCTTTGTGCATGTGTGTGTATGTGTGTGTGTGTGTGTGTGTGTGTGTGTGTGTGTGTGTGTGTGTGTGTATGCAATTTTGGTTTTTTACTTTGAGGTAACTGTAGATAAACAGGTAGTTGTAAAAAGTTATACAGAAAGATACCATGTATCCTTTACCCAGTTTCCCCCCCAGTGGTAACATGGTTCAAAACTATAGTACAATATAGTGACTCGGATATTGACAATGATATAGTCAAGATGCAAAACAGTTCCATCACCACAAGGATCACTCCTGCCTTGTTTCCCTTTACAATCATACTCACCTTTTTCCCACACCCCATAGACTGTGCTTATCCCCTGGCAACCACGAATCTGCTAATCTGTTCTCCATTTCTACAATTTTGTCACTTCAAAAATGTAACATAAATGGAATAATATGAGTAGACGGTGTAATCTTTCAGAATCACCCTTTTTCACTCAGGCTAATTCTCTGGAGATTCACCCAAGTTGTTGCTTACTGAGCAGTATTCCATAGCATGGATGTACCACAGTCTATTTAACTAACTATTCACTCAACCACTGAAGGACGTCATTGCTTCCAGCTTTTGGCTATCATGAATAATCCTGCTATGAACAATCGTGTACAGGATTTTGTGTAAACCTAAGCTTTTATTTCTCTGGGTAAATGCCTAGGAGTACAATTACTGGGTCATACAGTAGTTTCATGTTTAGTTTAGGTTTGTTTTTCTGTTGTTTATTTTTTTAAACTATTAAACCGTTTTCAAAACTTTAGGGAATTTTGCATTTTAACAGCAATGTGTGAGTAATCCTGTTCCTCTGCATCCTTATCACCATTTGGGGTTCTTATATCTTTTAAAAATATATTATTATTATTAGCCATTCTGATAGATATGTAATGATATTCCATAATGGTTTTAATTTTCATTTCCCTAATGGCTAACAATATTTTACATCTTTGTATTTTTATCTCATGTGCTTATTTTCCATCTGTATATCTTCTTCAGTGAAATGTCTGCTCATGTCTTTGGCTCACTCTGTAATAGAATTGTTTGGATTTTTTACTTTTGAAATTTGGGAGTTCTTTAGATAGTCTAGATAGTAGTCCATTATAGAATACTGGGTGTTTTTTGTTGTTGTTGTTGTTTTCTTTTCTTCAGCTCTGTAGCTTGTCTTTTCATCTGCTTATTAGTATCATTTGTAGGGAAAATGTTTAACTTCAATGAAGCCAAATTTATTAATTTTTCTTTTTAGGAATTGTGCTTTTGGTGCCAACTATAAAAACTATTTGCCTACCACTAGATTCCAAATATTTTCTGTTTTATTTTCTAAAAGTTTTATTGTCTTATGTTTTACAGTTAAGTTCATGATCCATTTTGAATTAATTTTTGTATAAGATATGAGGTTTAGGTCGAGAATCTTTTTTTTTTTTTTTTGGTCTAAGGATGTCCAATTGCTCCATGCTCCATTTATTGAAAAGCCTATCTTTTCTCAATTTCTTTTATACCTTTGTAAAAGTTGGTTCAACATGTTTGTGTGTATGTATCTCTGGGTTCTCTTTTCTGTTTTATTGGTCTATGTATATGTTCCCCTGCCAATACCACACTGTATTGAATACCATAGCTATATAATAAGTCATGAAAACAGATAGAGTGATTCCTCCCAATTTATTCTTATTTTTCAAAATTGTTTTAGCTATTCTGGTTCCTCTGACTTTCCACATAAATTATTAAATAATCATCTTTATACCTACAAAAAATCTTTCTGGGATTTTGATAAAAATTGCATTAAACTTATATATCAATTGGAGAAAATTTACATTCACTGTACTGAGTCTTCCAATCCTTAAAAATGATCTGTCTCTTTATTTAGATATTCTTTACTTTATTCCTTCAGAGTTTCATGGTTTTCAGCATATAAAAGATGAAGAAGTTTGGTGATTTGCATCTAAATATTTAATTTTTGAGCAATTATAAATGATATTGTATTTTTAATTTGGGGGGCCAAGTGCACATTGTTAGTATATTTTTATTAAGTACTGATCTTTTTAAAAAACTTGTTTATCATGTAGCCTGTGACCTTTCTAAACTCACTTATTAGTTCTAGTAGTTTTTTGCTTTTGTTTGTTTGTTTGTCTGGCAGCCAGCCAGTACAGGGATCAAACCCTGGACCTTGGTGTTTGGTGTTAGTACTATACTCTAATCAACTGAGCTAACCAGTCCTAGTTATAGTAGTTTTAAAAATATTTTTTTTTGAGATTTTCTACATATACAATCATATCATCTGACAATCGAAACAGTTTTATTTCTTTTTGATCAATATGCCTTTTATATCCCTTTTTTGCTATTGCAATGGTTCAAACTTCTAGTACTATATTGAATAAGACTGGTGAGAGCAGATATCCTTGCCTTGAACCCAATAGTAGGGAAAAAATATTCAGTCTTTCATCATGAAGTATAAGGTTATCTGTAGGATTTTGTAGATGCTTTATGCAAAATTGAGGCAGTTCACTTCTCTTCCTTGTTATCTAAGAGTTGTTTTCATGAATGAATATTAAATCTTATCAAATGCTTTTTCTGCATCAATCAATATGATCATGTGATTTTTTCTTCTTTAGCTTGTTAATATGGCAGATTACATTGACTAATTTTCAAATACTGAATGAGCCTTGTATTTCTGGAATAAACCACACTTGTCCATATCATTTAAATCATTTTATACATTGTATAATTGTATTGGTAATATTTTGTTAAGAAATTTTGCATATATAATCATAAGGGCCATTTTTCTGTAGTTTTGATTTTTGTACTGCTTTTTTTTGTTTGTTTTTGGTATCTGGAAAATACCAACATCATAAAATGAATTGGTATGTCTCCTATCCTCTCTGTTTTCTGGAAAAGATTTTGTAGAACTTGTGTTAGTTTTTCTTTAAACATTTGAAAGAATTCTCTCAGGAACGCATCTTTTCTTGGAGACTTATTTTGGGGACTTTTAAAATTACAAATCCAAATTTGCGGTGTGGTGTTTGGCTTGAGCAGAGCAGTTATTGCCTAAATGTTTTTACCTATGGGCTGCTCCTTTCCTGGCTCTTTGGCTAGACAGAAAAAAAACTTTCATACAGACTTGTCTGTTGTTTGTTTTTCTCTGTTCCTGTTGGCATTTTCAGGCTGCTGCTTTCTTTACTTCCGAGTCTGGGATATATGAGACAAAAAGAAAACTCAGAAACTCACTGCCCTATCAGTCTTTTAGTCTCAAGGTGCCTAACTAGTCCATCTTCTTCTCTCCAACTTTTGCAGTTTTCTTATGTTTATTTTATATATAATGTCCAAGGTTTTTAGCTGAACTTAGTGGGAGAAAGAAAGAAAAGCAAATCTGCTCCATCTTCCTGGAAGTGGAAGTCTGAATTATGTATTTTTGATTATGTCTTAAAAATTATTGCAGAAATAAGTCCATTGGATTTATCAAACCGTCAAAGGAGGCTGTGTCAAACAAAAGGTGAGAAAGCTTTTCTCTAGGCATTCCCTTACAGTGAGTAGTCCACAGCCACTCTGCTTTTCATTCTGTCCCTGTAGCTGACCAACTGACCAGTGTTTATATTGTTATTAAACCTATCCATTGTTATACCCTGCCTGTGAGCTGACATTAAATGCTTAGCACAATTCCAGACCTCACAGGAATTCTCCTACGTATAAGCCAGGCTCTGTTCTAATCTATATCCTGCCTGAGTATGGGTAATACATTTACTTCCCACGTGCATAGACATGTGCATTGCCTAACTTCAAACACCATCGATGATGTAAGTTATAAGCTGGATTCAAGGTCAGTGTCCCAATCCTAGACTTTATTGAGGCCATCATGGCATTTTGGAAAATAAAATCTAAGGAAAAATACTTTGTTTGGGCAAATAGAATATTTTTAAATCAAAAGTCAAACTATCACTTTCAAGAAACTGGAATAAAACAAGATCCATTCATTCCTTTTGAAATATTTAGTCACAAATTAAAATAAACATCCATATAACTTTAGCTTCAAAATTCACTAGTGAGTCAGTGGAGTTACTCTCAACCTAGGGACAGGCATTTCAGTTTGGGGGGAAGAAGAGCCAGCCAGCTGTGGCATATCCAGATAATTCCTTCCCATCTTTCTGTAGAGAAAGAAGTTCATTAAGGCCTCAAAAAAGCCCTTTTCATGGATAAGCTTTCTTAGTGGCAATTAGCACAGTTGCACTAGCAGAACTGAAATGGAGAAAGAGAAAAAGAGAAAAGATAAAAAGATATGTGGATTAAAGTAGAGGGTGAACCCTTTCTCTGCCAGGATAAAGCCTGTCATGCTGACTAATGCTCTTAAGCCCCTAAGGGGCCTCTGCAGTGAGCTTTAGCAGTCTCAAGTTTTTCAAATGAGAGTATTATTCAAGGAAAATATTTATTGATCTTCTCAAAATGTGGTGGGTGTGAGATTTACGATTGAGAAATTATGTTAAGTAATTAATTTATTTACTTACACAAGTGCTGATCTTGGATTCCTTGTAAATTAAATTGTCTACAAGGACAGAGTCATGAAAAGGACAACCATGCCTCTCTCAGCGAAGTTAGTGACAGTAACCAAGTCAGGAAATATTTGGGGCCTAACTACTGGCCCACCTGACTTGATTGGATGGCTACTCATCAGCTGTGTGTTATTTTTAATAATTTGTTAGTCTATAGCTGAAATGAAGGTTTGTCCAAGTAGGAAAAAGAATATTGAAAATGGAAAAATACTAGACACATGTACAATTATTCTCTACCTCACTCCTCCCTGGGCTTTGGAATCGTTTATATTGAGCAATTTGAGATACACTTAAAATTTAAGCTGTCACTTTTTCTTAATACAGAGAAAATATGGCTCAAATGTTTGACTACAGTTGAAATTTATGGATTTGGATAACAAAGGAACTTAAAATTTAAGGGCAGTATGAACTGGAGGAAAACATAACAAATTTGCATTTCCTTATTTTTCAAAGGGGAGATTTCTATATTCTTATAGCACTTCTGGATGCCAGCTGATATACCTGGACCCCAAACCATGCAGTCAGCATTGCCGTGATTTCCACAGCATTCCTGGGCTCAAGTGGCTGCAGTGTGAAGGTGACTGGGCACAGATGGGCAGAGAGAAATGGAGCTGCTATGCAGATGAATGTAGCATGAGAACAATCACCCATGCCCCTAGAGCCTGGGGGAGGCAAAGGAAAGTCTGTCCTTTCACATCCCTCTGCCCTCTTAGTCTATAATCCAGCTCAGAAGAGCTAGGAGATAATGAGGTGAGAGCCAGAATGACTGCTGAAAAACATCACTTGAGAAAACAGTTTTGTGCAACAGATATGCACAAAATGGTATTGCAGCCTTGTGTTATCCAATCACAAAGGAAAGGAAACCTGAAGAATCTTTCTTGCTCTGTGTTTGATTGACATAGGATATTTAAATAGGTTCATGATGAAATGAGTGCCTATCTTAAGATCCAATATCACTACTTTTAGTTCATTTTGTTTATCTCCAAAACTAGAGCAATATATGATAGGCAATCTCTACAACATACTTTCTCAGCAAAAGAGTATAGGGGTGACAAAGCACAGGGCTGGCATGGGGACTCCTTGTTCTATGCTCCCCGATCAGAGCATGGCCATCTCTGTTCTTGCTGCATGCCGTTCAGGCAATTGGGAGGAAGACTGAGGGGAGCACAGCTCTGCTCAGAGTGTCTTTTGCACAGCCCCTCCTTTTCATAAAAAGCTCTGGAAATATCTCTGCAAAGTAACCATCCTTTTTTTTTTTTTTTTTTTTTAAACTGGCTTCCAGATCCCACTTTAACAAACAGTAGAGAGGAAGTGGAGTCGAGTCGAGAAGAGGACTAAAGGATGACAGAACTAGGAAGGACAGAAATAAAAACTACCCAATCAGTCTATTCTTCCATTATAATTGCACACTGGAATCTTGGAAGATTCTCTCTCAAGTGTTCTTTTCACTATGATGCCGGGAAGATGGTAGACCTGAAAAAGCCAGAGATTCTGAAACTCTACAAAACATGATCTCATCAATAATATATACCTTCCCCACAGCTTGGTGAAATAAAATATTAATATGTTCAGTTTTAAAGAGGGAAGCAAGACTGTATGCTGGAATGTATTTCATCCAGTATCTATGCTCTTGTTCATACCTAACGTGCTCCAGTGATTTCCATGGTCTCCTCCCCGAATGCCACCCTGACTTGGGTCCATATACCTGTGTCAGAAGGGAGAAGCCCTGGGCTCTCAGGCTAATACACAACAGGCTGGTGGTTCAGAGGGGCACATGGGATATTGTTATTTCCAGTTTTGAAGTCTTCCAAGTGCTTTTTTTAAGCTTCTTTTTTTTCACCTTATCTTTTCATTCTGTATTGTGTATTCAAGGTGTGAGCTTCATGTCACTCATTAGCACCCCTAAGACAGCTCTCCACTTGTTCTAAAATATAAGACTAGTTATTGAGATGAGATTATAGAAAGCCGAAAAATTCAGGTAGGTTTCATATCATTCCAAATCAAGGGAAATGTTAATGTGTCTTGATAGGACGTCATTAAGTCTTTATGACAGCAATAGTAGGACTGGTAAGGGAAATGTAATATCCTTCACATGAAATTTGGAAAGCTGGTCTTCAGGACTCTAGGATTCAAGCTGGAAAATGTGCACATACAGGATCATTTATCATCTTTGTGTGTTCCACTACTCTTAAAAAATGTTAATGAAAAAAAAAAAGAACTCTAAAGACTAATTTAATAATGTTATATAGTTGTTTAGCCATCAAAAAAAGTGCAGTTAATCTTAAAGATACTTACTTCAAATTGCATCACAAAAAGAATCAAAGATACAAGAAAATGACATCCAGATTTACAAAGTGTTGTTCTAAAAGAACACCAGACAATATTTACTGCAGTGGTTTCAAACAGATTTTTGGAGAACCCTGGAACTCCACTGAGTTACTTCAGAGGCTCCTGGGATGGGGGCCAGAGAGAGGTGAAAAGACATCAGATAAAAAGGGCTCTAAATTCTTTAGCTTGCTTCAACTGGAGAAGTTCCTCTTTTATCTGTTTTATACTATATCATAGTCTGATGTGAGTTAGATACATATTTACTGAAACCATCCCCTATTTTTAGAAAACACCATCTTCCTTGACCTTGTGGGCAGAATTAAATGAAATATCATAATGTGAAAAATCACATATAAAATGTACATTTTAGAATAATAAAAGTAATATAAATCATGAATTTTGTATCATTGAGGAGCTATTTTTTGGTAACAGTTATATTGTGTATGTGTATCACTGAGCATTACGGACTCCCAACACTGCCAGATTTTCATGTCAGAATTTTTCTAAACTTAAAATTGCATTATCATACCTACAAAATTAACATTCTAAATTACTTAAAATAAATATGCATGGCTGTGCACCTGTGTATTGGCCATGCAAATTAGCCCATGAAAATATACCTATAGATTAAAATGAATTGGGATATAGAAATAAATGAAATCAGTTGGTCAATTTCAATTTTTAAGAAATCCTACTACTCACATAAATTTAGGTTAAGTGGTCATTGTGACCCATAAGAACTCTCCACCTCTCAAAGCTTCACGTTCCCTAAGCTGTAGGGAGCAGCCCATGAGGGGCAATGATAAATGCATTGCTGATGGGGTTGCTAGAAATGCTGATGAAGATAATGTTGCAAAAAGGAAATAAGAAGAAGACAAAGACCTTCATGTAAAAGCACCTACAAAATGTGTTATAATGCATGTTGTGCAAAGCAAATGAAATATACATTTTCCCTGCAACCCAGAAGTTTACAAACTGAACAGACCATATTTCAGAGGACAATTATTAACAGGATTATAAGTAACTAATAGGAGGAAGGATATCTCAATATCAAAGGATAACAGATGTGATAGCTGGAAGTAATGCTGGTAATCATAAGTGGTATTAAAAACCCAAGTGCCTACAAAGTCAGGCAAATAGCGTGTGTGTATTGGCCATGCAAATTAGTTCACGCAAATATGTCTATATCCTGACTTTGTGAAGTGGGTTGGGTGGGAAACAACTGAGCAGGATGATTATTGCAAAGTGTACACAGTCAAACAGTCTAAAAGGGAGAGGTTTCATCAGGTCCATCCCACTGTAACCATCAGAAATAAGGTTACCAGTGATTGAATTCACCAAGGAAAGTTAAATACAATTTTCCTGATTTTTTAAACTCAACATTACATTCAATAAATAAAAAAATTAAAATTGTAAGAACCAAACAAATATGACTTGCAATCATTGACACATGTGCTCTCAGAGGTAACTGTTGAGGGACTTGAGTCCACAGAGGTTAGTGGTGCACACAAGCTGATGAGTGGCCATTCACTGCTTAGTTTTCAGCTCTTCTAGTCCTTAAACAAATAAACTGCATCTTAGAAATTATAAAGGGAAGAAAACTTCCCTCTGTCCCACGTCTCAATTTTCCCTCCATTGCTGGAGGCTTCAATGACGGGCAATGTGAAGACTGGCACCTCAGTTTCAGCTTAACAACATTGTGGGCAGCTCAGTGGTGGCCCTAATACAAACGAGCCACAGCCTTCGCCTTTTCCACATCCTGCTTGTTTCCCTTCTCCTGCCAGCCGTAATGTCAGCACTCTGCTTGGACCAACACTCATCCATCAAAGCCTTGAGGGGAAGAGGTTACTTCTCTCTGCCAACTCCCTCTCCTATGTAAAATTCCAGAAAAATCATGTCCTCCCTCCCACTAAAAGAGCTGCAAGTTATTTTAAAGGTTTAGGTCAGAATGGATTTCAATGGCATTCATTTTTCATTTCTCATCCACATGCCCAGTTTTAAAATTGTTCCACTTTAAAAATATTTTTATTTTGCTATTTTGGTTTCTACTTTTTGGCTGGCATTCATTTCTGTCAAGAGGAAAGAAGCAGAGAAGCAGTGTTGTACATGTCAGATGGAGGGAATCTGCTAAGTGTCATTGAGATAAAAGACAACGGCCTATATTCTGCAGCTGTTATGCATGAGCACGCCATCCTTCTGAATAGGGTTAGGGTTAAGGTAAATTATTCCTGAGAAATAGCTTATGCAAACATTGCAATCTCCAAATAGTGTCTAATAAAAATTAAGCATGCTTCTTTTTCTATCTCATCTCTAAGTAAATGGGTATCTTGCCACTTAGCATAACCTCAAGAAGTAACCTTGTCATATCTTGCCAACTGAACAGTATTATAACTTGTCAGTGTGGATGGCAGAGTTCTGCAGCAAGTTCCTCTTGCAAATGGAAAACACACTGGTTGACAAACAGAATGGAACATTGTGCCTGTTCTTATTGGGATAACATCAATTGGGAATTTATGCCTAGACTTAGGGGCTGAATAAAGAGAATCAAGCATTTTAAAGATATCGTAAAGTTTTCTCTCTAACTCCTCATGTGATGTGGTATTAAGAAAAGGGGTTTAACTGGACTTCAACTATCCAGTAAACTTACATTTTTTACTCATTTTGAGTCCTTCATGAAGACTTCAACACTGACATGTCTGGGGTCATGCTAGGTACCAAGAATCAAAAACTAATTAATATATTCTGTAACTTTCAGGTGTAAAAATCAAACACAATTAAGACAACAAGAAGGCAAGTCACAAACTGGGAGAAAATATTTGCAAAAGACACATTTGATAAAGGACCATTTTCCAAAATACACAAAGAACACTTAAAATTGAACAATACAAAAACAACCTAATTAAAAAATATGCCAAAGACCTTAAACAGACATTTCACCAAAGAAGATATACAGACGGCAAATAAGCATATTAAAAGATGCTTCACATATTATACCATTAGGAAAGAGCAAATTAAAATGATGAAATACCACAATAAACCTATGAGAATGGCCAAAATCCAGAACACCAACAACACCAAATGCTGATAAGGATGTGCAGAAACAGGAAAGCTCATTCATTGCTAGTGGGAAGGCAAAATTAAAGGACAGTTTGGCAGTTTCTTTCAAAACTAAACACACTCTTACCATGTGATCCAGAAAATCACATTCTTTAGTATTTACTCAAAGGAGTTGAAAACTTATGTCTACATGAAAAACCTGTATACAGCTGGTGATAGCAGTTTTATTCATAATTTCTGAAACTTGGAAGCAACCAAGATGTCCTTTAGTAGCTGAATGGATAAATAAAATGTGGTACATCCAGGCAATGGAACAATGTTCAGCACTAAAAAGAAATGAGCTATCAAGCCCTGAAAAGATATAGAGGAAATACAAATGCATATTACTAAGTAAAATAAGCCATTCTGAAAGGGCTTCATACTGTATAATTTCAACTATATGACATTCTGGTAAAAGCAATATTGTGGCATCAGTAAATAGATTGTAGTTGCTAGGGTTTGGTGGGAAGCAGGGAGAGGTACAAATAGGTGGACCACAGAGGATTTTTAGGGCAGTGAAAATACTGTTTGATACTGTAATGGCAGGTGCATATCATTATACAGTTGCCCACACCCATAGAATGTACCACACCAAGAATGAACCTTAATGTAAACCATGGGCTTTGGGTAATAATAATATGTCAGTGTAGGTTTATTAATTGTAACAAATGTATCACTCTGTTGGGGGATGCTGGTAGTGGTGGAGGCCATGCATGTATGGGGACAGGAAAATATCTGTACCTTCCTCTCAATTTTGCTGTGAACCTAAAACTGCTCTAAATACAGTAGTATTTCTAAAAATCTAGTACAACATATAAGGGAATATTTTGACAAGATGGAAAAGATCACTAAATATTTGCATGTTTGACATTTTCCAATATAATTTTCTTTGACAAGGGAGAGGGCTTAAACTAGGATGAAGACATAGGGCAGAGGGTGGAATTTGTTGCAGAGGGAAGTCAGGGTAGGGCAGGAGAGAGAAGAACACAGGCACTGAGACCACTGAGGGCTACGGATTCCATCACCCCTACCACATGCACTTGTGTAAGGCTGAGTGGGGGAGCAGGATGAGCCTTCTCCAAAGAGGGATGGTGGGCTTTGTGGTATAGTCCTATTTTTGCTATAAAGTGGTTATTCCTCCTCTGCAAAAACTTATCCAACCTATTTCATATTAGAAGATCAAATTATACAGAAAGTAAAAAGTGATATAATATAAAAAATATTCATTTGAGAGATAGGTAAGAGGGTTAGAACATAGGTTTTTTTCCTCACAAATATGTATTACCCCACAGCCTAGAGGGTGGTCATTCTATCAGCTTTACTTTACCTCTCTCCCCCATCTGATTCCTCCTTGGTGGGCAATGTAAGCATTAGGACAAATTCTCGTTGAGTCCTCGGTAAAGGAGTGGCTCTGTACCCTCTCATCATTCCAAGGAAACACACAAACACATGTGTGCATGTGCATATACACGCACGTGCACACACACACACACACACACACACACACACACAGATCCTGCCAAAGTGAGAAAGTGAGAGAAGTTCCATTCAAGCAGTGCAAGAGCAACTGAGGGACACACAATCACAATGGCTTGCTGGGGTTCTGCTCTCACATAGGCTCCCCAAAAGAAGTCACCCTGGCCAAACCAGGCTTGGTTTTCTTGGGGTTAGTCTTCAGGGCCTGTCTCCTATTGGACAAGTATGTTTCTGGCAAGAGGGAGTTGATTTCAGCCACACACCTAGAGACTCAGAGCTTCAAGCAAGAGAGCAGAACTGAATATCTCTGAAGTTTCTCTTGAACAAAAATAAGTCTTCATAAGCTAGACTGACACACATTAGAGGTGTCTCATTAGAGTATGAGCTCCATGACAGTAAGGACTTGTCCACCAGAGCCACTGTTGTATATCTCAGATTCAGCACAGAGCCAGCTATTGTAAGTGTTCATTACATATTTATTAGATTAATGCATTAAATGTTAAAGATAATTATTTAAACTAAAATTCTAATTCTGGCACATTGAATTTTAATTTGAGTACATTTTTCTTCCATGAGCAGCCAGGCTTATCTCTCCTTCCATCTTGTACATATACAAAATAACATTATTGTATAGAAACACTTGCTGTAATCAAACCCTAGCATCCTATAGAAATTAAAATTTCCTGAACATTTTTGCCATCTGAGCTGTCTTCACAAGTGGGTGCTGATATCTTTAGAGCCACACAAATCGATAAACCATTGAGAGTAGAGCACCTGCAATGGGAAAACTTCTCTAGGACACATCTGCTATAAGGGATTTGTTTGGGCTACAGACACTAATGAGTGTTCTAAAATTGTCTGGAATTTTCTCCATGATGTTGAGGAAAGGCTCAAAGAACATCTTTAATAAACGTAGTTACTTCAAAGTCTGTAATCAATAGAAAGTCCATACTCAGTTGCATACAACTTACAACATTTTCAATATACTTAGATATATAGCTTTAGGCCTATTTCTCTAAACGTGTAGAAATCATAATAAAATAAACTTTATGGAAATTGGTTAATTTAAAAATATAGAAATTATCTAACTTTAAGTTTCTATTTAGACTAATAAATCAAATTTGTCCTCCTGTTGCTGCTAGGTTAGGGAATCACAAAAAGGATTATTCCTTTTTCTTCCCCAAAGATTGATTTGACATAAGTACATTAAGTATAAGGAGAACTAAATATTACTAGCAAATTTATCAAGTAACAATGTAAAAGACCAGGAGAAGGAATAAAGTGTCAAATTGAATAATATAAATTGAAAATAAATCCATAGATGTATTAATTAATGTAAGACTTGAGATCCAGCAATGAGCCAAGCATTATGCTAGGAACTGCACATGAGGTAGAGAGTCAGAGAGAAGTGGTCCTGCCTCATGCATCCTACAACAGTCCAGTGAGGGAGAAAGAATTAATAAATCTTTGCATAAACATAAAATTTCAAAATGTGATAAGTGCTCTGAAGGAAAGGTACAGACAACATGTAACAGGAATCCTGATCTGGTCTAGGGGGATGCAGGGGAGATGTTCTCAGGCATCCATACCTGGGCTGAGATCTGAAGGGTGAGGAGGAAGGAGGTAACCAGGTAGGGAGAGCACAGCACACGCAGGGAGCTCCCGCTTTCCACAAATACCTGGAACTGGATAGTGCAGTCTGAGTAGAAAGAATGAGGCAGAAAGCGGTTTATGGTTATGTGGCTAAGAGGTTGGCAGTCACCCAGGGCCCTCAGGCTGTGATAGAGAATTTGGTCTTTATTTTCAGAACAATGAGAAGACTTGGAAGGTTTCTAAGCATGGATGATCTGCATTGTTCTTGCAACCTGGAAAGTGGATTACAGCAGAGCAAAATCAGAATTTGGCGAAATTAGTAAGGAGGCTTTTTTCCCTAGTCCAGATGAATTGGGACAGTAGTTTGGATTGGAGTGGTCATGGTGATGGTACAGAGGTGATTTGAGCAGTATTCAGTAAGCAAAAGCGGTAGGGTTTAGTCATATAATGGACGTGGGGGATTAAATTAGGAGAAGCCAAAGGCACCTTCAGAAAAACAACAACAACAACAAAATTAAAGAACTCGGAGGCTCTGTTATGGATTCAATTGTGTCTTCTCAAAAAAGGTATATTGGAGTCCTAACTCCCAGCACCTCAGACTATAACTTTATTTGGAGATCGGGTCTTTACAGAGGTAATCACATTAAAATGAGTTCATTAGGGTGGGTCCTAAACCAATGGGACTGACTGAGTGACAGACACAGAGGCAAGGCCATGTAAAGAGACACAGGAAGACAACAGCCATCTACAAGCCAAGGAAAGAAGTCTGGACCAGACTATCACACCTTTCAAAGGGACTGAACTTGCTGACACTGTGATTTTTGGACTTCAAGCCTCCAGAACTGTGAGACAATAAATTTCTGTTACTTAAACACTCAGTTTTTAGTACTTTGTTATGGCGGCCCTCGCAAACTAACACAGGTGCCTAGAGCCTAAGTGAGCTATTCTTTACATAATAGACACAAGCTTGGGAGGTCATTAACAGAGAATTTCTGTATACCCTTCACCCAGTTTCCCTTAATGTTAACATCTGACGTAACCGAGGCACGTTCGTCAAAAACTAAGAAATAGGTGCTGGTTTATTACTATTGACTTAAATGCTATCTTTATTCAGATTTCACCAGTTTCTCCACTACTGTCTTTTCTATGTCCAGGATCCAATTCAGGATCCCACATTGCATTTTGTCTTTGTGTCTCCTTGGTTTCATCCTATTTGTGATCTTTTCTCACTCTTTCTTTCTTTTTCATGACCTTGACAGTTTTGAAGAATGCTGGTTAGGAATTTTGTTGAATATCCTGAAATTGGGTCTGTCTTATATTTTTCCTCATGGTTGTACTAGAGTTAAAGGTTTAAGGGAAGAATACCAGACTGGTAACATGCTCTCCTGATCACATGCAATCAAGGTTCATGATAACACCATGACTTATCACTGATGACATTAACCTTGATAACCTGGTTAAGGTAGTGTTTGCTAGATTTCCCCATTGAAAAGTTACTAGATTTTCCTCTCCATACTCTCTTCATTGGAAGAAAATTACTACGTCCTGTACACACTCAAAGTAAGGAGAAATTTAGATTTTATTTTTAAAGGCTAAAAGAACAGAGTTTTGAGAGTAATTCTGTTTTTTAAATGTTTATTTTTTTACTACTGGCTTGACCCACACCTCAGCAGTGAACTAAAACAGCAAACACTGTGATCCAGCTGGCTCTCAAGGCAGAGCTTCTGAGCACTAAATGTTGATTTTAGATTGCAAGAAAATTACTAATGACTGAAAGGCAGTATAGAAATTTCAAGGCAGAATAGATCAACTGAAGACACTGGATAAATTAACTACATAAAAATTATTTATAAATATTGCCCGTGACTTAGCAGATAAAGGTCGGTGTATGTTCTTGGATGACAGCACCTTCAAAACCAGGTCAGCTAATTTGCTAAGTGGTGACAGTATTGGCTAGGCACAACATAGTTCCTAAGGATAATTCAGAAGGGTGGTGAAAGATACATGCGATCCACTAATTGAGCTGGGTAAGGAGGTTCCATAACAGTTCACCTCTCACAACAGTTGGACAGTGCTTTGTATCCTGTCAAGAGCAATTTGCAACAGTCACTTAATTGCTTATATCATCTAGTGGTCCAGCACAGGATAAGTTCATAGACATCATTCACTGCAAACATCTCATGGTATAAACAGGGAACCGAGGCCTTAAAATCTTTGCTGGCATTCTCAAGTTTACAGAAAAACATATTGGCCCAGGAGGGACTAGAGTGAAGATTCTTGACTTTTCTCAAGTGTTTTTTCAATAATCTCTTGTTCCCTCTTATTTTAGACTCTAGACTGAAGCCATCAACAAGATCCAGATGGCTGTTCAACACCTGGTCCAGAAGGGCCATGCAAGCCAGGTGAATATAGCCTTAAATGATGATGATAATACACATACAATCTCCACTCTGCCTTCAGTTTTAAATAAACTCTTTGTATTCATACAGACTGCAGAAATGTGTTACATCATGGCTCACAGTGATAGAATTCAGCTTTATCTTAGGTCAAAACCTGTTGCCACAAACAACTTAAAAAGTGAGAAGCACCAGAAACTGGATAATGCATAATCTATGTGGTATATATTTTATTCTTGTTTCTCAGCACCAGCAATTAAATGAGACTGTCCATATAAACACTTACAAATGGTATTAACTATTCTTCTCTTTTATATTTTCACATTATTTTGTAACAGAGCATCCTTGATGAAAGTGCTTTCCATGTGAAAACTCTTGAAACACTGACTTAAGCTTACACAGTCATATTTACTTTTTAAAAATAAGAATGGGAGCAAAAAGAATAACTAGCACATATTAGTGACAAAAATGTTTGGATTATTTGTTAAATTATCAAAAATGATGACACAAATAATTGCTAGCTATTCCAGAGAATATCTTTAAACCGAGTCAATTTGTACTGTGTGTATTTCACCCTGGTGAACAAAACCACACACTGAGCTCAAGACACTTCCTGAATGTCAGACATTAGCACATGCTTGGACTTCCCGTGGTACACCGAATGGGTTAGACTTCTGTTACTATGTGTTTGCATCCATTCATGTACTTGAAGAAGGGTGTTTATACAATGCTGGTAGTTAATAATTCCCCTCTTCTTGCCAGGTAAATCAGCTTGGCCTAGAACTTACTTTCCTTCTTCCTACCCTCCTTCCCCTTCCTCCTCCCTCATCTCCTTCTCTGGCTCCTTCCCATCCTCACCAGCTGCACCGTCACTTCCTGTGGCATGTTCTCCTCTACTGTCATGCTCTGCTTCCACTCCTGCTATTGTTCCTCCTCCTTCTCTTTCTTCTGAGCAATCTACACAAGACCCATTCCAAGTAGTCCGGTACTGGAGTGGGAGGAGAGGCGGCACTATTCTTCTATGCCTGAATGGCCTATGAAGAGTCTGGCATCTGGAAGACTCCACCAGGAGCTCCAGAGCTGCTGCTACAACACCCTCCACATGTGAAATGCTGATCCTTCATGTTCTCATTCAACGTGCTTTGAGGTTATCTTTAGGTTTTCTTGTCCATTTTTTTTTTCTTTTTAAATTTATTCACCTAGAAGCACACTTTCGAAGTAGACTGTTACTGTAATTCTGGAAATTCTTAAAATCATGTAATACCTGTTGCCAAGGTAACAAGATATGGGGCAGATGAAGGGAACAGGGACCATTGATTACTTTCAAGTTCTCAAGATGTATGAATAGTGTGCAATAATATGACACTAATTAAAAAATGTAAGGGCCTTGGCCCACATCTAAGGTTACTCAAATGTTTCCCCAGACACAGCAATATTTAGCAATCTCTAGCAGATCATTTTTCAGTACTCTTGCTGAAATAAATGTTTTCTTTTTCCACCTACTTATCTACAATTTGTTATATCATCTCTACAAGCTATACCTAAGACCTTGCCCACTTTTTCTGGTTTTCCATTTTAGCAACATTGTGGTTGAGCCACTCAATCCTGGATGTATTTATCATAGAGAATAACATAATACTCATATTGCAAGCATACCAAAGGCTGGTATAGGTATCCAGAAGCCTCAGGTAAGAAAATAAAAAAACATGGATCTGACATTCAATTTTTCTCAGTATGAAGAACATACATGAAAATATCAAAGTTGCAGCTTTTTACCCACCACAAAGTACACATCATGACTAAAAACGTTCAATGATATTATTCTTTTTTATTACTTTGCAATAATTATACTATACAATGAATATGAATATATACCTCTGTTTTCAGCATACTTCAGAAATGAAAATGAATCACAATTCCTGACATTGTGGAATGTGGTAATTAGGAACTTTTAATGTTAACAATAAATTGTACACTTGACCAACCAGGTTCCAATGGTTCTAATGAATTTGTAACAGAAAAATAGAATTATAAATATGTTATTGTCATGATTATCACCACTTTACTGAATACATCATTACCAAATAACCTCATGGTGCACTCATGAAGAATAAAAGCTCATGTCTCTCCAATTTCAAAAAATATAAAAAATTATAAATTTGGGAATTTAAGGAATTAATGTCATATTAGTGTATAGTAGTGTTTGTGTATATTTGTAACACATTTGTCCCTAGATAGTCAACAAAAGAAAATATATATGTCCATTAAAATAAGGTGTTTTGAATTTTAATAAGTGACTCAAATATGAGAAAGACATAACAGGAGAATAACAATCACTTAATCTGATATAAAAACTATTACTTAAAAATATATCTGTTTTCATGTTTATTAAGAAAGGTCACGGGCTCAGGCATCTGCAGTCCCAAAGCAGAAGAGGGTTATACTGGGTGAATATAACCCAGAAATGCTCCTTGTAGGGGGCACTGAAGGAGCATCCAGCATGGGCACACTGGCTCTCGTGGGGATTCACTGGGTCAGAGGTCCCTCTGGTCAACATAGAAGAGACCCTGTGACATGAGAAAGAAAGTGGTTCCTTAAATCTCCCTCCCAATAATTAGAGCAGCCAGGGTTTCTTCCAGCAGACTGTGCACCTTCAAGATTAGGGTCAAGGGTACACCATAGTATGAACGTCATAAGAATTTGTCTGGAGGACAGAGGTGGTGAAAGGAACGGAATGAGCAAAGGCTGGACAGAAATAAGCCTCTCTCATTTTTGCTGTTTCACACCCCAGGAGAAGAGAAAAAAAATTCTGTAAAGAATTTAGAATGACACAGCTATTGAAAGTCAACTTTGTGCTCCGTATATCTGTATAATAAATTATCTTTAAAAATTAAAATAAATAAAAATTTAGAACCAAAAACCTACACACACCTCAGACATGTGAAGGGAGTGGCAGAGTAAAATTGGCAAGGAACTAAGAGCTATCAGGACTGTCAGGCTTTTTTAGCTTTGACTTGGAAACTAGCAAACTTGCTAAAAAATGGGCAAATCATATCACCTTCCTATGCCTTAGTTGTTTTGCCAGAAAAGTGAAGAGGTTTGCGCTTTCTGCAATCTCAGGTTGCCTTTGGTTCTATCATTCCTTGATTCTAAAGCAAAAGTACCACATCAGGAAGTCTTTGAGGGCAGCTACTGTCTTTGTTCCTTTCACTCCGCAGCAGGGCCCACAGTCCCTTGCTCACTGAGGGCTGTCAAATGGATGAGCACAACTCAGTCCTCCTAAAAAGCCACATCACATGGCTTTTCTAATTGTGGGACTCCATCCCATCTTCTCCTGTATAGAAACATGAGCTTCTTAAATAAAGAGATTGCCTTTCTCGCTATTTAAAAAAAAAAAAAAGCCAATGCCTAACATCTGTAGAAGATCCTTAATAGTGCTCCTCTGTCCTTGTTTAAAACACTTTCAAGGCTCCCCAGATGGTCCTGAGACCACTTAATTTAATTTAATTTAATTTTTTAAAAAACTTTTATTGAATCAAAATTGATTATACATATTTTTGGGGTTCAATGTTGACATATGTTGATCAAATCAATATTACTAGTATGTATATTGTTACAAGTCATACTTACTCTTTATGCCCCTTGTCCAATCTTTCCCCATCGTCCTCTCCCTCCCCTCTATCCCCTCTAATTGCCCTAGTTTTCTTCTCTCCTTCTGAAAGAATAATGGTTACTCTGTTGATTTGTTGCCTAGATGATCTGTCTAATGCTGAGAGGTATGATCAGGTCCCCCAATATTATCATAGAGTAGATGCATCTTCTGTCACCCTGAAATGGACTTTGTGGAGAGAGACATCCTCTTCTTTTCTTTACCTCTCCTGGTGACTCTCCCTGTGTCAGTGCACTCCAGTGGCTGGCAGACCATCTGTGTGGTGGTCGTGGCATCCAGCTGCTTTCATGGCAGCCATGGTTATTGTGGTGGCTGTGGTGGGCTACCCACATGGAGGTAATGTTTTTGGCATGCTCCTTGGTGCTGTCAGTGTGCCTGGTTGTGGGGAGTGTCCAGTCCCGGGCTCCATACCTCAGGTCCCCAGGCAGGCTCTGGTTGTGGGAGGGGGATCCAATCCCCTTCTCCATACCTCGGGTCCTGGGCATGCCCTGTGGGGCTGGTGTGGTGTGCCTGGTTGTGGGAGGGGGGTCCAGTCCCCGGCTTCATGCCCCAAGACCACTTAATTTTATAGGAGAAAAGTTAGTGACCTAGAAAGGGAATTCTCAAAACTTGACATAGCTTGTGAATAGAAGAACAAAGCAGAGATGTCAGAGTTAACTGATTTTAGTTGCCTCCAGGAACTCATATCTACCTGGTACTGCTAGAAGAACTTTTCATCAGACAGATATGAGGACTTTAAAAATATCCTATAATTTGACTTTTTTCAGGGAATGTAAAAAACAGAAACCTAAAATCCTAGTGTGCATGCATCCATTCATTAATCCTTAAACCATTCAGTGACTTACACAGGTTAGAAATTTTTTTCACCCATGAATGAGTGTTTCATTGGCTGGACTCAGAATACACAGTTTATTGCAAAACAACAACAAAAAATACATTACAGTGCTTCCCTGATTAGATCTCAGGACTAATTCTTGGTGCTGTCTGATACTACCAACAATCCTTTTATTAGATTCTAGCTGGATAGCAGGAGGAGAGAAGGTGTACATTATGGTTACACCCTGTAACCAGTGGACAATTATAATTTTGACATTTCTTGAAGGGACCAAACCCCATTGAGTCTCCAGTCCCATTCATTCCACCCCTGGAAGAAAAGGAATGTCAAGCTGTGATATGGAGAAGTAAGCAGAACATTTAAAACCAGAAGTCCTTTCCTTGCCTATAATTTTCTACCTCCCTTTTTACTATCAATGCCAGTAATTAATGGAAGTATTTGCATTTGAGTGAGATTTCTGTCACTCCCTCTCCATTGTTGACGTTAAGATCTGACAGCCTTCCCAATTTATGAGGGGCAAGAACTGTTCTACAAGGTGCTATGGCTTGAAAGGAAAAGACAAATAAGGATAAGGAAAAGGCAAAACAAGAACAAAAATCAAGCCTCAAGACTAAAATAAACTTGTTTTAACTAAGGATTATTCAATCAATAATACTACTGTTTCTTGACTTGTCTGAATTTATTATTTCAGTTTCAATAGGTGTATATAAATTACTTGTCTCTGAAAATGTATTTTACTTCCCCCAAATGCAAATTCCCCTCACTATAAAAGGACATTCAAGGGCATGCTATGTGAACTTTACAAGAAACACCTATGACAGATAGCTCATGATCAAATATCAATAAAAAGCTTAAATAAAAAATGTTATTGCTGTTAACCCTTGTTGAGTGGTTCCTATGCAGTCTCTGTAACATAATTTTATTCATATTTGATTTTTACAGCAACCTTAGGATGACATGTTATTACTCTCAACATCTTCCAGGTGATGAAATGGATTCAAACAGTTTATGTAGCCTTTGCAAGGCTGCGTGGCAGAGTTGGGACCACTTACTCTGTGTGACTCGGCAGCCAGTGCTCTCAAGGACTATACTGTACTCTGAAAGAGAAGCCCACAAAACTTCCCATAGGGGACGATTTGTGAAATGTGTGGTTATGAGATGAGAACTGGGTGAGAAGTCAGAAAATCTGACTGTGAATCTGGGTTCACTAGGTCTTCAGTTTCCCTCTCTGTGAAGTAGGCATACTTTTTGGGCCTACCCAACTCCTGGGTTGCTGTGGAGGCTAAGTGAGATAAAGACACACTAGCACTTAGGAAACTATAGAAGTTATAAAAATATAAAAAATATTACTTCAAAAATATTGTCATTTAAATGATGAGTGTGGATATATGAGCAGAACAGTTCTGCAGATACAAGGAAAAGAAAGGAGATAATGCCATGAGATAAATGAGACCCACTGGAGGGAAAAAATAAGAGAAAGCTTGGTGGGCTCCACAGAACAGGTCCAGGTAGAGCTTAGAACCATCATCCCAGAAACAGAGTCTATCTCACAGAGCCACAGGAGTCAGGTCTTCCCAGGTCAAACAGAAAAGCCAGTCTACTGAGGCAGAAAATTATTTGTGACCTCTGTACTCAGTATATCTGTTTCCCAAAAAATATAAATCTGTCTGTCAAATCTCACAAAATAAGTATGGCATGAAAATGAAAAAGTGAAAGAAACATGGGATGGGATCTGAAATAAGGGGGTAGCCCAGGTCTCATTCTCGAATAGGAAGGTTTTACTTGCATTACCATAGATGTGATTAATATTGTGCTCTTGAACATTAGTCTATAATGGTCACCTCTGCATTTATATCTACTATCTCCTTAATCCCTTGAAATTCAGATTCTGTTCTGAGAAGTTTAAAATCCTGCTCTTTTTCCCATTTTTTAAGCTGTTTCATCTCTGAAAACTTAACCTTTTTTTCCCATCCTAACCTTTGGAGGAAGGTGTACCTAGCTCGCTTGCAGGCCCTCTGCTCTGTGCTCAGCACACATTCCACTTGGAACATGTGGTCTCTGCTCTTGCCACCATTTCTGAGCACCAGTGATGCCTTTCCTGCTTTCTGGTTCATATTCTGCTGATACTTAAAGGTTGTCCTGTAAAATTCTCTCCCTTGTCCTATAAAATATCTCTGCTCTCTGGCTTTTCTTCATATTTTCATTTATGTCACCATTTTCCTAATCAGCTAAGGTCAAAACCTATGAGTTGATCACACCAAAAAAAATCAGCCCCTTTGACATAACTGGGAGAATTATGTTGCAGTCAAATCACTCTCACATCTAACCTGCACATCATAATTAACCCCTTCTCCTTGGCCCCACAAAGTAAATTCATGGCCAGAACTGCTTCATTATTTCTGTGCAGTATATATTTTTTTCATCTGTCTATCCATCCATACCTTTATCATTGCCACTACATTTAGATCCTATAAGTTCTTATCTTTGAATAATTGACAAACTTTTCTAATTGAGCCAACTGTCTCTGATATTTAGTCTTCCCAATGCATCATTTGCATGCTAATTAATATTAATATTAATATTAGATTAACAGTCCTAAATGTTTTTTAAATCACATCACTCTCCTAATAAATACTATTTTCATTGGCTTCCAATCTAAGAAGACAAACCTTACCCAGAGATTTTAAGTCTGCATGTCACTCTTTTTCACACTTTCTTTCATTATACCCCTACTGAAATCCTTAGGTTCTCTCAGAATTTTTTTTTACTGTCTTTACACATGCCTTTTGCTTTCCTGCCTTTGTGCCATCCATCTCATGGTGTTTCCTACCATTTCTTTTTGTGCCTATAAACCTTTTATTAACTTTAAAGCGTAATGCCCCTTATAAACGTTAAACCCTGTTTTCATTTCCTTCCATTTGCTCATCTGTAACTATAACTGTCACACGTATTCTTTGTGTCTAAATTAAGGTGTAATGTACAAAGTAAATGCATATTATTAAACAAGAATAATTTGCCCCCAAGAGTCCTATAACGATGTAAATTCAGGTCCTCTGAGCCTCACCTTGTAGTTCACTCTCAGCTTGAGAAAACACGTAGACATTTCAGCATGACCTGAAGGTCAATCCACTCAGGTTCATGGACAATAGTCCTATGTAAACAAACTCAAATGTCTCATCTTATCTTCTTACCTATCCATCAAGCTGAGAATCCCTGAGCTGCTGCAGAAACTCCCTGTGGCCACCTCCTATGTCTAGTGGTGCTGACCTTGGCAGCAATAGTCTCTCTTTCTTTCATCTGGTGAGACAAATGCTGTTGGTAGATCATAACCTCAAAGCAGCAGGAAGACAGCGTAGGACGTCAACCTTCCTCCTTTGAGACCTAGCTACAGAGTCTTTTGCCGAGGAAGGCACCTGCTGTTGGACGGGTGCCCAGTATCAGGGAATGCTCGTCAGCCCATGAGGCAGAGCTCTGCCAGAAATCAGTGAGGCTCCATGTTTCCATCCATAAGTTAAGTTGCAAATACAGCAGAAGCAGGAACAAATATAGGACTAACTCTGCATGTGGTTGGTGGTGGTGAGAGAAGAAGAAGGGGAAAGACAAAAAAGGACACCCAGCCTATGCAGAGGATAGCCCTACATGCCACAGTGGGAATGAGAAAACATGAGCATGAGTGTTGGCTTTGCAATCATTTCACCAATGAGCTCCCTTTCTCAGGCATCAAAATTTCATCTGTTAAAAAAATAGGACTGCTTTAGATAATCTTCTGAGTTGTTTTCAGCTCTTATATTTCTATGATTCTAGGAAGAAAAGTGTCAGAAAAGAGAGACAATGAGTACACTCTTGGTTATTACCAGATAGATTTACCTATCTCTTAATCCCCACATCTTTCCTATTTCCTTATCTTCAGTACATTAAAAATGTAATCAACAACAAATGTACAAGTTTTCCACTCCTTTTTCTTCTTCTTCTTTTTCTTTTTTTTTAATTTTTATTTTGTTCTGTTTCTATAGAATAGCAGCTGTTGCTGCCATTGGAAGCTCACCAAGGGCTTTACGGATACAAATCCCATCGGAGCACACTTCTCCCTGTCAAAGCAGGACAGAGGTGACGTTTAAGGGACAGCCAGGAACTTGGCACTGGCTAGAGTGTAACAGAGGAGTAACAGGAGATGAGAACTATGAATCAGGCTCACTCCTCTACTTGAACCCAGCTATTTTCACATCCCTCACTGCCCATGTTATCATTCTGCCACCACTTGATGCTGAGTTTGGCCAGTGCTAAATTATGGCCAAGATGCTTTTCGCTTATCAGGAAAACAAAGGAGCAGTCAGCCAGGACTGCGTTGCTGTGTAGTGTCTCCTTATTATCTCCCCCGCATCAGAAGTATTCAAGTAGAGATGGGTGACCTCCGAAAGCCCTGCATCTCAGAGATTCTCTGATCTCTCTCTCTAGATCAGAGGTGCATAAGCCCTAAACATGACACTTGAAAGAAAAGGAAATCCAAACTTCAGTTCATTAGCAGTTCATTACCTCTCCCTCTTTCTGCTCACATTTACCCAGGGTCTGTATCTACTTATTTAACACATGAGCTCTGTGAAGAGGCCTTTTGGGATGCTGCTAGCTAATGTTGAAATGATAGGAAATATATATATATATATATACACACACATACTATGTATATTTTAATATATACATAAATAAATGTATAATATATAGATATGTTTTTTGGCACCTGGCCAGTACAGGGATCTGAACCCTTGACCTTGGCTTTATCAGCCCCATGCTCTTGCAAGTGAGTTAACTGGTCAGCCAGGAAATTTATATTTTAAGCAGCTTTGTGAATGATGATTGTGTATAACTTAAGGCTAATATTCAGGAAATGAGGATGATATCACCAGAGTCAATGAAGATTGCTAATGATTGTGACTCAGTGACTGCCATGATTCCTTGCACACCCTCCTTCATGCAGCATGCCATCACACACTTTTTCTGTGTTTCCAGAGGAGAGAAAATGGAATATATATATATATCTTCCCCTGCACACTCACACCCCAACCTCAGGTAGGGACAGAAATCTATGATGAATAGACTCTACAGAAAGAAGTTTGAATAGACTCTAGGAAAAGGAGTATTTTGACAGCTTGCAAATCAATTGAAGACATTTTGTCTCTTTAGTCAAGGGTAAGCCTAGCTCTTTTTTCTCTAATATTCCTTCCTTATGCATCTTCTAAACTTTCCTTCCATTACTCTACAACAAGGAGGGAGAAATTGCATAGTTAAAATGAATTTATTCATATACCAAACACTGTGTTTAGTGGCATTGGGTGTCTATGGCTGAATTATTTTTCTCATTAATTTATTCTTTCTGTAAGTCCAAGATAGGGACATTGCAGGATGCCCATAATAGGTGCTTGAAGAGTGGGAAATGGAAACATAAGCTTCTGGCAGAAGATAATGAAGATAATAAAGAAGACGATTCTGTAGCAGATGCTAATACTTATCAACTATTTACCACATGCCAGGCATTGTGCTAAAAGCTTTGCACTTACAGATCTAACAACCGTATGTATAATACAGGTACACACAAAAAAGAGGTGATATTTGAGACCATGTTCATTTGAATCCAGTGAACCTGCTCTTTATGTTTTATCGTGTTTCTGTTGTTGCCAGTTTTTGGTATAGAATAAGTGCTTGAGAAGTACAGTTCTAGAGATGGAAAGCCAAAGTTCAAATTCTGGCTCTGGTGCTCACTCTTTATATAAACTCAATTCTTTAGCCTCTGTAGTACTCTTTTCATGTTGCAAAAGAAGATATTAATATTTGTCCTGTAAGGTTTTTGTGAAATTTATATTCATCACCCAATAAATCTTGATATAAAATGTCAGGATTGGGTTCTTAAAAATTTTGGTTTCCTCTAGCACCCAGATCTTGATTTCTAATATTATTTTCCAGTAACAGGAACCAGGGTTTCTTGAAAAAAAATGGCTCCTGGGACCAGAGCAGAAAATATTCAAGATGAGCCTAGAACAACTTATAGTGCCAGAAAGAAAGAAAATGCCTACAAACAAACAAACCAAAATCCTGCAACAATGGGGATATGTCAAACAGATATATGGGGCAACTGAAAGAGCTCCCAGTAGCCAAAGCTGCACCATTTAAGGTGCAAAATAAACAAAGTAGTATTGGATTACTATACTATAAAATAAAATCCAAAACTAAAATAAATGATTATGAGTCCATACTGTTACAGATAAATGACTGAATAAATAAATTAGTAAAAGAGAATAGGCAAATTTCATGTTCAGAAAAATTACAGATACTTTATGTAGATACCCCACCCTGAAGGAGGCAGTGCATACCTCCCCACTCCTTAAGTGTGGGCTGCAGCACAGAGAGGGGAAAAAGTAACTCTACAGTGGAGAAACCTGATAAACACTTCCTCAGCCTGTGATTAATGTCAACACCAACACTAAGTCATACTGACAATATCTACCCTTGATACAATGTGATGAAAATGGTACTTTACCTTTGTGGTTTTCTTTCCCCAAATCCATTACCCCAGTCCATGAGAAAAATAACAAATTCTAACAAATGAACATTCTACAAAATACCTGACCCAAACTCTTCAAAACTGTCAAGGTCATCAGAAACAAGGGAAGTCAGAGAAATTGCCAAAGTCTAAGGGAACTCAAGGAGACATGATTCAATGTAATGTGGTATCCAGATGGGATCCCAGAAGAGAAAAAAGGATATTAAGTAAAAGGTAAGGAAGTCTGAATAAAGTATGGACTTCAGTTAATGATAGTGTATCACCAGTGGTTCATTAATTGTATCACACGTAGCATACTAATGTAAGATAATAATAATAGAGGAACATGGGCGTGGGGCAAATGGGGCATCTACTATCTTTGTAATTTTTATATAAATCTAAAACTGTTCTACAAGAAAAACTTTAAGGTTAAAAAGTATTTTTAAATGTCAGATGTCTTATATTCTTTTATAACAATTTATGGATAATTGTTAATGCCAGGGAAGTACAGCAGAGGTGCTGGATTGGGGCAGTGAAGGTAGTTGTGTATTTAAAATGGCCTTCACTGTGGACTTAGATGTCCTCTTCATGTCCCCAGAATCCCTAACAGGATTGTGTAAGGGAACCTCAGTCACATGAAGGGTCTCTTTGACCATGAACCTGGGAAGCCCATGATGACAAAGTGGGGTTAAGAAAGGTTTCCAGGGAGTTGAAATTGGGAAAATATGTTTTGCTACATAACTGTGCTCTCATCGCGGGTTGCTGTAGTTGATTGCAGCAATGTTATTTTATTTTCCTGAACAGGAATGGTTAAGCCCCACCACACACTCAGTAAGGTCCTCGGGCTACCTGTGAGCAACTTCTGCTCCCAAATGTACAAAAGGATGGCCTCACAGAGGTGGACAAGGTTAAAAGGGAGAACATGGGAAGCTGGAGGAAGCAAAAGGGAAATGAGTCAGCTGAAGACTGGGGAGAAGGACACTCTGATTCTCTACTTTTGCAACCACAAAAATCCCAGATCAGGGCCAGCTCTGTGCTAGGGTCCCCAGAACGCCTTGTGCATTTCCATTTCCCAGGCCCCTGTATCAGCAAAAGACAGACCATGGTCTGTGACCGCCAGGCAATGAGAAAAACTGCCGAGTCAAGGGAACTCGGTGGAGTGAAATGATGTGGTAATTCCAGTTAGCTGAAGGATGAGGCTCAGATCGCAGAGTGGGGAGGAGCAAGCTGTACTCACGATAGCTCTTTTCAACTGAAAGGTGTGTTTACAAGACTGAAACTAGCAACTTTCAACCCTGGGCCTCCTCCCACTCCCACTCCCGGAGCTATGAGATGGGGAAACCCATATATTATATCTCAGGCATGTGAGATGACTGCTAAAAAAGCAGGGCTGAGTTATGTCTGCTGTGTGGAAGACAAGCTCTCTTGGCATCTGTCATTCACTGCAAACACTGAGTTTTCAGATGTTAAGGCTGCACTTTATAAAAGTTAAGCTAACTGCTTCGAGATGATTTTTTCTTTTTTTTCAAAGATAAACTAGGTGGCATGCACTGCCTCTCACCTCCATTCAATCAGCTTGGCTGTGACAACAGTCTCCTGTGACTGCTTGTATCCCTGATAGCCCGTTTGCTCAGAAACCTACAATAGCTGTCCTCCTACATCAAATCTCTCTGCTTCTCAGACTGACCTGACTCTGTAACTCCTTGATCCCCCACCAAGCCCTCCATTCTTACCTCTGCAATCAATTCTCTGTTCCTGAAATATAACATGCCCATTCTCGCTTAAGTGTGCATGATATTCCTTCTGCTGGCAAGACTATTCTCTTCTTCCTCCCATTATCCAAGTCCTGCACGCTTCTTCAACCTTCATGGATTCTTAGAGTGATTCTCATTTTGCGTCAATTTCTATCAAGCATTATTTAGGTCACTGTTTTATTATTTCCCATTATTCCATGAGGGATCTTGATTGTTTATTTATATCTCACCGCATTCTAAAGATAAATTGAGGTAGTTTCATGTCTTAGTCTTTCTTTAGCAGTTAAATGTTAAATATCTTGAAGGACACAAACTATGTCTATATTTCATTGTTACCTTCAAAATCCTAGGCCCAAAGTCAGGAGTACCGATGAGTTGGCAGCATGTGGTACTGCCTGTGGAAAAGTGAGAAAGTTCTGAAGTCAACCTACATGGGTTCAAAGACTGACTGACACTTTCTAAGCACCCATTTCATCATATTGCTGGGAGGGGTACAATGGAATGTCGCATTGACCACTTAAAACAGTGACAGGCACAAGCAAGCACTCAGTTAGTGGTAGCTGTTTTTGTAGTTTGTGTTGTTGTTACTGTTATTACCTTGACAACTCTCATGTTCAATAATATATCTGGCCAGGTCATGAATGCATTCCAGACCTTTCTTCATCTTAGAATTCTTCTTAATCCTTTCACATACCATGGCTTCCCACTGTTATTTCCATAGTCGCCATACTGTCCTATCTATTTCCACTTTTCAGTTTTGGAAAATAATTTCTTCTGGCAACTTTGTCAGGGTTTTCCATCATTATTCAAGGCAAAGAAACATTGACATCAGAAATGTACTCTCTGAGGTGGGGCAGATGATTCATCTGGGCTTTCCCAAGGCCTGGCTGGGGTAAAGATCCTTCAGCCCATCCACCTGCTAATTCCATGTCCCAAGCTGCCTGATATCTGGAGAGAGGCATTCTACAAGTAGATACACATATGCTGGATGGTGGAAAAGGTTATCAACACCGCCAATTAACATATTGGCATTCTGAGCTATGAAAAAAGCCAGAAGCAATTTTACACTGTCTGTGGTCATCTCAAACGCGACTATTAAGCTGCTCATTCCTCCTCTGGATGTACAAAGTTCAGTCATTGTGCAGAGACCTCTTGGGGGTCCATTGCAAGCCAAGCCCTTAAGCACCCTCCTGCCAGCCGTCCTTTGTGTATCTGACATTTGACAAGGTAGTGTTTATCTGGTCACTTTGTTACCAAGGGCTATTTCTCCCTACCACAGCAAGACTAAACTCTGAAACATTAAATACCAGTTGTTCAACTTCCAGCACAGCCATGTATGGGGACTTATACTACCAATATCACTCTATTGCTCCAATCTTTGTCATTTGCTCATGCCTTATAATTTTTTTTTTTCCTCTTCCGCTTTCCCCTTTTCATTCCAGCTCTCATTCCCCTGTCAGACAGGTTTGGAAACATCCAGCCCTGAGACCAGCCCTCCAGGAACACGTGAGCAGCAGGGCCATCTGGAGAGACTAGCTCGCTCCTTGCTCATTCGCTCTCACTTGCCCTCCCTCTGCCCACGCTTTACCCCCAGTGGATTGTGTTGAAGGCCTGAAACAATCCTGGCAAGGTCACACTGTTTGATTCTGCTGTCAGTTTAAATTATGTCTCAGCATTTATATCTAAATCAAAATACCAGAGAATAAAAAGAGAGAAAAAGAGACAGTGAAGAGACATGGCAACATCCTACAGCGAGTGGAGCAATGACATCTCAATTGGCCAATTGATCTGTTCCCTTGACAGCTGCCCCACCTCACTCCCCCTGACTCATTATTTAACATATACAGACGCTGAGCCCACTCTAAGCCATCTGTGCAAGGAATGTACACCTCCTTCTGGGGATCAGGGGAATAAATATTTTCTATAATAGCAAAAAAGAACTTTGTTTAAAATGATCATTTTTATTTGCTTGATCATTCATGCTAAAATTAAGCTCCTTATTTTCAGAACTTATGACTGCAGTAAACTTTGATTTCCTGTGGTCTTCCAGACTATGTGTAGACTGTAGTATCTATATTCTTTTCAGTTTAGCAATTATCAAGGTAAGATTTTAAAACTATATTCCACTATTGAGCTGTGTCTAAATGCATTTTTGTGAAGTGAAGAGTAAGAAATGGCTGATTTAGTGCCTGTGGCAGCATTCCATTGATCCTAACGTTTTATATACCCCTTTTCTACAAAAGGATGATTCTTTTTTGTATTACAGTGAGTTGACTTGGAGCCTTTTACTGAAGTGTTACTATAGAGATTTCTCTAAGACATCAGTCTGTTAGACTTTTATAACTTTAAAATATGATGTAGTGGTTGTGAGAAAAGTTGACAGAATTAGGGTCAAACATTGTAAAGTACTATATAGTCATGAGATACCACCACATTTAAACATGCTGTGAATTTATATTTTATTTATTTATTTATTATTTATTATTTGTCCTACTCTCTACATTTTTTCTTTAAACACAGAAAGATTAATATCTTTATTGCAAAAAAACACTCTCAAAAATGAAATAGAAAAGCCTAAGCAGAAATTTGGTGGACATGAGCAGATAAGTCACAAACCCCAAAGAAACACACATGGTTAATAAGTACATTCTAGGATCTGGTTGTGGGGAGGGGCAGGGCTGGCCTGGCCCCTGTCTCAGGATCCCAGCTGTTGGCTGGCTCCATTGCTTGCCTGGATGTGCAGTGGTGGGGGTTCAGGGGCTGAGGCCCACAGCCCCCCAAATTATATTTTATTGATGATATCACCATGTCATTAAAAGTGTTACAACTTTTTAAATTAATTTTAAGATTGTGTCCCATTAAAATACTTTACTAGGTTTGTATCCTTTCTTGAGTATATTTTAGAGTGAAAGAAATTTTTAAGTCATTATTAGTGAGCTATGTTTATTATTGTTTATCCTGAAGTAGTGTTTGGTTCATTCTGATCCAGCCATGACATATACCAGCATTTCCAAAAGAGGCTTTACTTTGAGATCAGTAAACAAACATTAAATAACATTTAATGCCTCAAAATAATTTTTGTAAGTAACAAGTTCTAATTCTATTTCCACTCCACTACTGTGTGATTAATTGACATTTCTAAATTTTTCTGAGGCCTCAGTTGTTGTTTTTGGTTGTTGTTATTATTCTTTCATCTATAAAATGGAGTTACTACTTGATACAGCTACTTCGCAGAGTGTTCATGAAGGCCAAAGGTGCAGTAATGTAGCATTGCTTCTTTATTGTAAAACATTATCTGATTGTAAGATATTACTAGGCTGTAATGACGACTTCGTCTTTATCAGCACTGTACACTGACCCTCTATGACAATAGACATCTTTCATCACAAATTCTACAAAGACAACTCTCTTCCCTAGGTAGGGAAAAATAACTGAATATTTTAATTCATTCAAAAAACTCTTGGAATTATGTTCAGTGAAATGGTCAGTGGTTAGGAAGAGCTTGATGGTCCTATAGAAATGGAACAGTTTGGTTCTTACTTTGAAAATCCCTTTGGGGTAATAAAGTTACAAGTGGTTGGTTCTGACAATCCCCCACTAGGGCAGTAATGATAGAAGAGTGTTGTTAATCTTGCTTCTCCTTGTGCCAATAGCAGGAGAAATGCTGACTTCACCCCCTCACATCTACTGTCCCCATCTTGAGCTGTAACAATGAAATAGTCACTTGCCAGATTGTACACCGAACCTCTCAGGAGAACTGTACTTTAACTGTCTTTGTCTCACTGAGACTGAACTCTATTTACTATTAATAACTATTAGATGGTAAAATACTGTTCCTTCTAGAATATATTAAATATCAGAATACTATGATACTGTTTCTCTAACTTTATCTCACATTTATTGCATTCGAAAAGTCATTACATTTTGCTGATTTTGAATAGGTTTAGAGTTAAAGACTATTTCACAAGTTCTTCATGTTGTCCAACTTAAAGATGAAGTAGAAACTCCAAGAATTGAGTATATTTTACATGGAAACTTAGCTGGTGATTTACTTATTTACATAATACAATTACCCTTTTTGCCACATAAAAGAGCAGAATTTTTATGCAATTCAACACTCAAGAGTTGGCCAAGAAAAGAAAAGTGAGGTTATGGGCCTTGTCTCTTTTCCCTAAATTCTGGGGCAGCAGCTGCCAAGACCAAGACAGAGCTTGGGGCAGGGAGCTCGATCACTGTAGGGGGTGGGCACTGTTTTTGTTTTTGTTTTGTTTGTGAATCTTTATTACTCTTTCCTACACTGTGGCCATGAGTCAGAGAGCACTACTGTAGATGTGCAGTTTGGTAACTTGCCTTTGGATTGGTATAAGGCCTTACTAGTCCCACATCCTCTCCAATAGGTTGTGGAAATTCCAGTGGTGGTGGGTAGAGATGAGTCATGGTGAATCATCTTATAGATGATATCCAGCTCCTTAGAGGAGACACGCTTAATCTGATTTAGCCCAGAGATAGAGGAAATTACCATTTCCTCTGATCACACCAATGAGCCCATCAACTGCGGCATCAGTCTGCAAAGTCACACAGGCAGTGTGGATCTTGTTTCCCAGCAGGAGGTACTTTGCAGTTTCAGCATCCAGCCCCTTCTGAAGGCCAGTGGCTGTGAGATCAATGTTTCCCTCAGACTTCTTAAAGCTCATGTGGGGACTTTTGCTGTTCCAATAAATGCCAACTCCTTTCAGCTCACTCTCAATAATATTCTTGAGCTTCAAGTGTTTTAGCTCATTGAAAGTAATGAGGATCAAATTTCAGATTAGGTGTCTGCCTTTCTAATTCTTGGTACCCTTCATAATACTTAAGAGTCTGATGGTATCTGCCTTTCCCATTTTTGGTACCCTCCAGAATGATTAGGAAATACAGGTGCTGGAGTTTGGAACTTTGTATCTGATGATACTAATGTGGTAGAGCAGTAAACTAAAAGGCTTCCACTTCCAGGTGTACCCAGCCAGGTTACTGAGATATATTGACTTATCTACTGATGGAAAAGCCACCAACTCAATATGAGCATCACCAGTCCTGCCACCTCCTGGCCTACCAACATCACTACATATTGAGGTGAGGATGTCTCATAGAGGCTTAGCAATGTGGGTATAAGCTCTAAAGCAATGTGGCTTTCTTCTATGTAGATGAAGTCATTTCAGCTCAGATCTGGGTTGAACTAGCTCTCATTGTGATGATCTTCACAATGGCTTTTATAGCAGAAACCTCCCTACACAGACACATGAGGCAGATCCTGTGCTGGTGGTGACTGGAACTTACCTAGTTTCTTATACAATCTTAGGAGCTCTATTTAAGAAATTAGGTACAAAAGAACACAGAAGTCTCAACCAATTGCAGCTTAATTATTATGCTTTTTCAAATTTTACAAAATCACACGACTATGAAAACCCATTGCTACGGCCCCTCCCACGGTGTTGACCTGGATGTCATGCAGGAGAGTATATGTGAAACTTAAGCATCATTAGCCTTAAGGTGCACCTTTTAAAAAATGTTTCGGGGGTGGGGAAAGATTTTCCTAAACATGAAAATACATCAGATCAAGAATCGAGGGGCAATATAAATCATGAATTAAACTAAGATTTCCAGTATTTGATTCGAAAGTTTAATTTTTATCATGTGCCCACAATGATGTGCTGGCTGGACTCTGTTTTGACAAAAGTTCACAGATGAGTAAGAGTTATCCCTTGCCTTGAGGAGTTCAGAGTCTAGGGATAGAGTCAAGCATATCTGTAACCCAGAGAATGGTCAAGTATAAAGTTCTGTTATGTTTGTTCATTTGAAATAGGTCATCTGTGAGGATATCTCTTAAAGGTATATTCTGAGCAGGGCTTTTCACTGCTGAATGGTTCGTGCAAGCATGTGGGCAGAATAGCTTTGGGAAAACAAAAGCTTTGAAGCAGGAAATGTAGAACATTTTTGGGAAATAAGCTAGTATGGACAGAGCTTAAGATCCGAGGATCCAAAGCAAAGAAGAAAGAAGAGAGACATTTGCTGTGGGAAATAAGAGAGGAAAGATGAACCAAACCTGAACTTTGGAGAACTTTGATATGCAATCACAGAAGTGCAGTTGTTTTCCTTTCCTGTGTGCTATATGAAATCTGCAAAATTTGTTTGAATAGGGAGTTGACACAAACACTTGTACACTTTGGGCAGCAAGGACAAGAGAATGGAAGCTGTGGTAATGGCTCTGCTGAGAGCTTTGATGGCCTCTCTGAAGATGTGACTGTGGGAACGGAAATCAGAGGACACGTGTGGCCTGCAAAGAACAGTGCTGAGTACAGAAGACTAGCTAGGTAAGGGGATACAGGTAGAGAGAAGAGGGAAATGTGAAAGAAAACTAAAAGTTTAGAGCTAAAGAATATAGTTACACTCAATTGAGATGGAGATTATCGAAGGAGGAAGACTGTTAGGAGGTAGAAAAGGAGTCAAATAGGTGGAATTTATATTAAACGCCCACAGGACATCCGTGTGTGGTTTCCCAACAGACATCTGGAGAGACCATTAACTCTACACTCAGCTGCAAAAAACACTGCTCATTATCCTCAGACTGACTAGTTTGTTTCTTCTCTTCAGCTTTTAGGTCCTGTTCCTAACATGGTTCATAACATTCTCCAATGAATGGAATGGCTCTCTTACTCCCTTAAATAACCCTGTTCAATGAGCACTTTCCTCATGAAACTCCCCAATTATCCCCAAAGTATTCTGATCACACGCTTTGCATTATATTAAATTTCTTTGATATACATGTCAACTTTGTTACTGTTCTCACTTCCTGCCCTGTAGATTACTTTAAAACTCCCATTTGCATAAGCTGTAAGCTTTTTTATTTTAAGGGCAGGGAACCAGATTCAATTTTACATATACTTCCATAGTAGTCAATTTCGAGCTCTTTGAAAATACTAGGTGCTTAAAAATAATCACAATCGTATTATCATAAAATATAACATTTATTGAACACCTAGTCTATGCCAAGCACTGTTACAAATATGTATTAAATCTTATCTTACAGAAATCCTACAAAATAAGTTTTTACTCCTATTTAGATGAGGAAAGTAACATTAAAAGAGATTAGCGACTTCCCCAAGACCACTTGAATAGGTTTGGGTTCCAACCAAAACCCATTCCTCTCCAAAGCTCACGAATCTTTGCCCAGATACAAAGATTATACATGTTATAATTTCTACTTAATCCTATACTGAACGCAATTTAATTTTTACCTAAAAATAGAAAGACTTGAATATCTTATTTATTGTGTCTTATTGTTGGGCTGGAAACAATAATTATTTTCTTCTATGACTATACAAAAATACTCATTTTTGATATTAATTTAGAGATTAATAGAATTCTGTTCAGCAATGCCTTTTATATACCAGTCTTGAAATGAGTGAAGATTACAGGACGGTTAAGCCTCCTAATCAATAAGTGAATATTTCCCAACTTATACTCATCTTGTGTTAAAAAATTCAATTTATAATTCAGTTGTTCAAAACTTGGAATGCATATTTTCCCATTAAAATTATGTTGTAAATAATATTTTCTTTTCTATGTTGCTTTATTTTCACACAGCATTTTACCATATGTTATAGTTATTTCTGTATGTTCCTCTTCTTTCATTTCCTGTCCAAGATAGTGCAAGTTTTCAGAAGGCAGATCATGTTTCTTGTCTTCTTCATCTTAACATATAACCTCAAAGTCTAGTCCAGCTCCTTATTCATAGTAAACACCTATTCCTCCATTCATCATTCTATTTATTATAGAATTTGCAACATGCCTACTATGTGCCAGGCACTGGGACAGATCTTGAAGATTTAAGGTACATAAAAAGGACATGAACTCTGCCCTTGCAGAGCTTATAATCTGATGAGGAAGACAGCAAATATTTACAAAACTATTTAATTTAAAATTGTTACATGTGCTATAAAAATTATGAGGAATATTGAAAGCATAAATAGAGGAGACTTAACGAAGTCTGAAGAGTTAAGATAAAACTGAAACAATAATTTTCTCATATAAGAAATGAGATAAATTACATCCATAGATGTGCCTATTACTAATGACTTTTAAAATTATAATTGGCTGTAATGGGAATTTAAACAATCTATAAACCATTGGTCACTTATAAACACATTTCAATGGGAAGACATATTCTGAAATCCTTCTTCAAAGGCTGAAAATACAACATGGGCCCTTTCCAATCATCCATACTTGGCAGCAAAAACTGGCATCTACCTATTCCTGCTAAGACTTAGCTAGAAAGAAAGGCCAATTTTTTCCTGTCACTAAAGATGATACTGCAGTTGTGGGGCCCATGAAGGGAAATGATGGCCTCGAGGAAAATTGTGAGGCCTGATCATACTCTAGAACCACTGTGGGGCATCCTTAATTTAGGATCTTTAGAAACTGGCAAGAGCAAGGGAAGTATATCACCATACCATTGTGAAATGGGTTATTACCATCTCAGTCACTTTCCACAAATGTCGGTATTATGATATCTACTTCTATGGCTTTCCCATAAGGACTGCTCAAAGGACATTGCCAAGTCTTTCCATTATGGCAATTGTCTCTTTACGAGTCTGTGTGAGAGCTGTCATGGAAGGTCCCTTGTTACTGCCTTTGCCTGTATGCAGCCATGCAATTAGATGATCCTTGTATACTTAGGCATATCAAAAGTTTGATAGTCACTGATTTTAGACACATTCTACTCAGCACAGTAGAGATGTCCAGTGAAATAATTAGGATTGGCTTTGATCACTGGCTTTTGTGTAAGCCTTAAGTCCAAAAGAACAACAATACTATACTTAATTAGTGAATAAGAATCAAAATTGATAAAAACCGAGTAAGTTCTAAATATGTTTCTATTTGAACGAGTCAAAATTCAACCTATTATCTTTCATCTGTAATTTTCATCCATTGTTGCTGATTTTATACAAAATGCATTTTTCTCTTATAAAATAGCTGATTATATGTTTCTTCCCCTGCCTGCATGTTCCTTTATCTTTTCTCTCCATGGGTTATTCTACATTTCAGTCTTTTGAGAAATGACTGCAGTTTTCATATTGATTTTGAAATCATGCATGCCCAAACTTTTCTTATCCAAGCAGTTCTGTATCTTTAATCTTTGTTCTTAACAGAGCATGTCCATCCAACACCCACACGTGGGTTTGTTACATGAATGCCAGTGAGTGGAGATGTCAAGCACAATTCTCTATTCAACAGATTCCTGGATAAACTGCATCATGGAGGTGAACTAGGTGTCAGATATGAATTTCTGGACCCAGAGAAAGATATGGTTCACCCTGTATCTGGAAGAAGCTGGATACCAGGTCCTTATTCTGAGGATGAGCACAAACCATTCCTAGTGGCCCTATACTTTAAGGTGATGTCACTACCGGTTTGTCTAATTCCCTCTCCACTGATCTATGAGCTCTCTGAGGACCAGAATGATTTGCAGTCTTTTTGTATCCCTAGTACTTACCATGGTGGTTGGTTCATAATAGATGCTTAATGCATATTCGTGAGGGAAAGAAGGAAAAGGAAAGGAAAGGGAAAGGAAGGAAGCGACATTAGTAGGGTTAGGGGATCTGCCAATAATTAGGCAAATTGGCAACCTAATCATGGATCACAGATGTATCTATTCTAAAATGGTTGGATTTATCTTGAAATTTCTTCTAGCATTGAATTCTATGTCTGTGAGGAGGTAGTATACGTATATGTATTTTGCATAGTATGTATGAATAGTATTGCTGTGTAAGTAAAAAGCAATAAATCCACAAAAGTAGGGGTTACTTTAACAGAAAGTTTCTGATGCCATTTTTGTTGATTTTGAAATCAACATTTCAAATTTTTCCATTGAAAGTTTGTAAGTACATAAATTTTGAAGATATTTGTCAGAATTCAGACAATCTAAAAAATAACTATTAAAGTTCCAAGCAAGAAGAAGGAAAAACAACAGCAACAACAACAACAAAACCAGATGCTTATTGTGGAATTTTACAACGCACAGCACTGAGCAAAGACCCTACCTACGTTATCTAACTTAATCCTCATGACAACCTTAGTAAATTATCATAACACTTTTCTAGATGAGGAAACCAAGGCTACAAAATGAAGCATCCTGCCCAGTCTACAAAACTAGTAAATAATAGTCTTATCTGTCTCATCTGAGTGTTTGACTAAAGAAAATGCTCTTTTACTATGCAAAACTGCTTCTGATAATAAAAGAGAAGTTTCAGATTTTATTTATATTGCAAATCAGGTCAATAAATACTTTATACACTCACAACCACTGCTTCTCAGACTTTTCCTTGGAAGTATCCTAGAGGCAAAGGGAGGAAATGTGTACCACTGGGGTGGCTATAGTCACCTGAAGCATCTGCTGTAGGCATAGTAATGTATTTGAATCCATGTGTTTCTTCAACGCTAACAAATGACTTTATTCTTTTGCATAAGTGGTTTACCTTTATGTGTTTGTTTTAATATAGAAATAATCCCCCTTCTCGAAATCAGTAAGTAAAACTGGCACTCCAGAAATATGCGGCATGTTTTCCAGTGGCCCAGAGTAGCCTCTTCACACCCTTGCACACCATAGGAATATTCACACCCCACAGGAATAGCAACAGCCCAGGTCTTTCTTGACATAAAGATGTACAGTATATTCTCACAGCCAAGCTGTGGGATGCAACACATGAGGTTTCTACTTTACTGCAAAAAAAAAAAAAAAAAAAAAAATCTTATTCAAAAAGCAGTGTTAACTGGTTTCTTGAGGTTTAATAAATAAAGACACTTGACCTTTTTTTTCTCTTCCCCTCTTTCTCTGTCTCTCTAGGGAGAGACTTTTTTTAAAGTCAAAGGCTAAGAAATATAATAAAAGATGAAACTTAACATTGTGGAAGTCCTAGAAAGGTTTTTCAATATTAGAAATTAAGTTATCCCTCTTATACCTACTCACCTAAATATGAAAGTCTTTGAAAATGTTATCATTGTCTTTTACCATACATATATGTTCTTTCTTTCATTAATTTAGTGGATCATAGAGTCGTGGAGCTAGAAGAAATCCTATAGACCATGTATTCTAAACCCTCCTTCCACATTTGAGGGAATTGAGAGCTGACCCACCGAAAGAAAATTACTAACCCAATACCACAGAACTAATTGGGAGTAGATCCAGCACTACAACTCAGAATTCATGCTTACTAGCCCAGCTGTCTTTCCGTAGCAGATATTTCCAATATTAATCATCACTTGGCTTTCTAAGAGAATACCTGGCACTGCATTTGAATTATATTTGAGTAGACAAAAATTCTGAATTATAACCAAGACTTTAGATTGCCAGCTGAGCAAGATTCAGCAAGATACCCAGTTACCATGTAGATGCGGAGAAATGTGAAAGAGGCCAAGATGGCTCAGAAATGCCTCCTTTCATCGTTATCAATGGGTTGCCATAGTTCAGGAGTGGCAAATTCTGTTCTCCTGCAGAATTAAATTTTGAAGTTTCACTGGCTAGTACAATTGCTTTCTAATTGGTTTGATAAACAAAATCCAAAGTGAATTATATAATGTGTATTATAAATTAGTATTCCATGGAATGCAATATTGCTAATCTAATCCAAGTTGCTCTCTTCCCTTAGTGAGTAGTTTATAGTTTTCATGATTGGATGGAAATAAATAATAGGGGATGGTGCAGCTGTCCTTCGGTCAGGTCCTCATTCCGCCTGTTATTCATGGTTGAACCTTGGGCAAGCTACTTAATGCACACCTCCATGTTATGAAGATTGAATGAGGTCATTCATGGAAGCATTTGAAGCAGTTGCTGGAACATATTAAGATTCCAAGAACTGTTTGTAAAGGGAGTATTTTAGGGTCAAGTGCTTGAGTGAGGAAAGAAAAGAGTGGAGGCACTTAGAACTAGGCTGGAGATAAGTCAGGACTGTTTCAAGGGGCCTGGGAATTTCCTGCTGTCTTTCTAGTGTTGCTCCAAAATGTAGATCAGTTCTTCAAGCTTCAGGAAGAATCACAATTACATAACATACTCAAATGGCCAAAAGGCAAAAATTCTTCCAAGGCACCAGAAATTCATAGACATTTTCTCCCTAACTGCAGTTCTGCTCATTTAGCAAAGTATTATTGCAGAAAATTATCATACTTCTACACATACAATACCCACTTCAGCAAAACCCTGAGGTTATACAGTAGTTTTAAGTAAAGAGCTCAGAAGCTCTCCTAAAATGATTCTTGCTAGTTTCCTCTTAATTGAATTAGTGAGTTAATACAATCAAATAACTGTTTTCCACAGTGATTGCAACACCTGGAACTCTAATGATTTGTCCTTTAATCTGGACCTTTTGAATTTAGTAAATCAAAACTGATAACTTGAAACTAAATTCTCTTTTTTCTCTTCTGAAAATGAAAGGAGAGAAAAAACACGTAACTACTGAATTGTCACACTAACATGTAGACAGGAATTCAAATATATTAATAGAAAATTGTGCAGATATTAATTTATCATCACCTTCTTTCTTGGTTTCCCAGGGCCTTGATGAAGTTATCTGAGAAGTTCTTTCTTCCTAAGTTATGGGGCAGATACATTAAGAATGGTATCATAGCCTGACTTGTTTAAATAAAAGCGCTCTAATGAATAAATTTTTATAATAATTACTCAATTTTTTCTGTTTTTCTTATTTTCATGCATATTTTAAAAATTAAGTTTAATATTATGAAGGTAATACAGGCACAGCATTGAGATTCAAAATGCACAGAAATGTGGATGTTACATTTAATGGATATTTTAAAATAAACTAGTTCATAATTATGATATTACCTAGATATATGATATACTGTTTTCAACTGAACCCAAAGTCAGGTACAAAAATAATATTGGACTGTTATAAATGTAAGATTGTTTTCCCCTTACCTGAGATCTGTAAGTTTTTATTTTAATTTGTCTATTTATTTGTTTGTTTGTTTTTGGTATCCTCGAACATATTTTTTTCTTCACTCACTACATTCCACCAACTCATATCATTCTGTTATCTTTCTCCTTATAGCAAAATCCTATAAGCTCTGATGAGCAGCTACAGAGGTCAGCAATGTTCCTACATTTTCGAGGGATCATGTTGAAACTTGGGTAACAATTTAACTGAATCCCAAGAAGAGTCAGGGCAAGAGTCTAATTTAAGAGGAGGGTTCTTGATGGATACTAAGGGACCAGGAGTCAACAGGGCAAGGTCACTTATAGGTGGACAGAATGACCAGGACACCCTATGCTAAGGATGTAAAACTTTCAAGGAGCTCTCTCTCTAGCAGGTCTTGGCAGTGAGGCCAAATATATAGTTTATCCATTGAGTTATCCAAGCTAGGGAGGAACAAGCAAATAAGCAAGTAAATTTTGAAACATAAATTTTCAATGTAGGGAGAAGTAAGGACATATTATATGAATCCTGGTAGTAAAGTAGATTGCAAGTTGAAAAAGGTCAACAGAAGATCAAAGAGGTAACAAGTGGTATAACAGGAAAGGAGGATGACTTGATTGTAATCTCTGATCCACGGAAAGATCCAAAGGTCCAATATAGTGTACTAATGTTAGACTTTCTATTGTGTACGTTTGTGTGGTGATAGAGGCAGCGGAGACTGAAGGAGAGTGGGGCAGGGGAACAGGAAGTAGGCAAGTTTGCAGATTAGAAGCAATGGAACCTTGACATTTATTAGAAGACATTGTGGTCATAGCACAGGTTGAGTCAAAGCCTTTGAAAAACAGGGGTATTACCGAAAGTGCTGGAAAAAAAGGTGTAATCTGCTTGTAAGGAGCCATTTATTTTTTTTTTCTAAGAAAGCTAAAATCAGAGCCCTACTTATGATGGGGTGCTGGGTGACACGTTTCACTGTGGACAATATTGCACCATAACTCAAAAGAGAATGAATATCTTTTGATCTGCCAGTGACTTTCCATGAAGTATTATTTTTTAGTGAATAATACAAATAAAAAGTGTGCTCCTCCTTTTTAGTTTACAGGAATATTACGAATATCTGCTTATTAAAATAGTTCTTTGAACTCCTGGTAATAGATACTCTCTTAATACAACATGTAATTATTTATTTGCATGGGCCAGTACATCAGACAATGACTTTTAGACGCATTTTAAACTGAATTTAATTACCTTTTCTGCAACTTGGAAAGAGTCTTTTTCTATTTGGATAGATGTCAGGGCAGCATATCTAGCTGATATAGGATGATTTATTCCAACCAGCTCTCCCAAGTTAGTATCAGCTGGTTTACAAATACTAGCTAATAGGCTTTTGCAGGTTTCTCAGAAATTAATTATAGTAGATTTAAATTAATTTCTAAGATGATAAAATAATTCCCAAAGAATCTTCAAATTTTAAAATGCTGCTGCTTATAAACATCAGATATCCATGGCTCTAGAAAGATCCTCTGTTGTGGTTGTTATTATGACTACTTAAACTGTAACTGAGAAGGGCATTTCTATACTTTCAGTCTATCTTTATTAAATTTGATAAATAAAGCAAATCCATGTGGTCAACAAATATTTAGGGAGTATCTATAATGTGCCAGGCACTGTGCTAGATACTGAAGATAGAAATACAAAGAGACAGAAATGTCCCATGTCCTGTTTATTTTATGAAAGTATTGAACAATCATGTACAATTAGTTTTCTAAGAAAATCACAGCTGCTACAAATTTACAAAAGGAGGGTGTGGGGGTGCAGGTTAGGCTATTATCATAGGTGGCAGAGACATGGTCCTCCAGTTGGAAATTACTCAGCAGGCTTCTGCCTTGGTGGGTTTATTATAACAAAAAGGTTATATAAAGTATATACTATCAGCCCAGCAAGTCACACAGTCAATCAAAAGTATGCTTGGATGAAGGGATAAACAAAGAGACCATTTGCTCTGCTTCGATAGTTTATACAAATTTTTAGAAAAACAACAATAATTATAAAACAAAACAAAATAGAGAATCCGTACATGGTTTTCCAATATCAGTCTAGGAAAGAAAAAAGTGATATGCCGCAGTACTTTTATAAGTGTTAAGCCCAATTTGGTTTGATTTTTCCATCACAGGCCTAGTAAGTAAAGGAATGCAGAAAGTGATAATTTAGATGACACCACCCTGGGACAGTCAACTAAGAAATGAATTACACCAAATCATACTGCATGCAAGCACACTGGGATGATGCTCCTAGTACACATAGCTTGGGCTAGACAACTGTTTGGTAACTTGAAACAACTGAGGATTTAAAGGTAGAATATATAAAGAGGTTTAAGAATATTGAGAAGAGAGTATTGAAAATGCTTAAAGATTAAACATAGAAAATAAACAGCATGCAAAAATTAGAATTTTTGTAAAACCACACCATTTGGGATGCCTGGAAAATAAGCTAAATTGGTCAAAATTCTAAAATGTATATTTAAACAAATGTTGTTTTAAGACTTTCAAATAAATGCAATGACTCTAACTGCTGACAAAGTTTATCCATGCTTGCTGGACTAGTTTTAATGAATAGATGAGACTGATTGTAATTAGAGCACTCATCTGTATAAAATGAGTATCTGATAATTTACTTAAATTGGCTTCCCCCTTCCTTAAAATGGTCTGTAGAAGTGCTTTCCTTTAGAGTGAATTAAACTTAATTTTGTTTAGAGGCTTTTGGGGGGTATTGAGACCTGTTCAAAACAAAGTGGAGGCATTTTGAGTTGTTGTAAAGAAGGGGTTGAAAATCACTTATTTATAACCCTATTTATTGACCTAACAAATATCAAGATTTTACAATAATGAAAGTAATTATAAACTAGATCATCAAATCTTGTGAGATATATCTGAATTATAGATTAAACAAAATGCCAAATACACCAAGAGTGAACAACCAGTAAATACAGACAGATAAGGGCAGGGAGTTTCCCTTCAGGCCACATAATTACAGATAAAATTTTGCTAGAATAGAAATGCATAGACAATCATCGCATTTTACTCAAGGTAAAAAGTACAATGATTAAAACAATCCCAATGAAGCAAATCAAAATTACAATTAGCAAAATACTTTTTATCTTCTGAAAATAACTTTAATTCATTTTGTAACTCTCATAGAAAAAGTCACATAACATCAAAAATGTACAAATGGAAAATGATGTATTACCTCAAATGCCTCTACCTAGAAATTATAACTATTGATGTTCTTTGATAACAATCGTTTTAGGTATTTATGCATACATACATGTAATAATATAAATACATAAAGAAATATAGTTAAAAAAAATACCCCATATATTGTTCTGCAACCCCTTTTTATTCCACTCAATATGTTTGGGACGTGTTTTCAAATAAATTAATTCTGCATCGTTATTTCAACGGAACTATAATATCCAATTATAATATGAACCATTATTCAATTAAATAATAGCTTGATGAATATTTAGGTTGTTTTCTTTATTATAATTCCTATTATAAAGCATTCTGCTGTGAATATTTTTATAGCTGTAATATTAGCTAGAGTAACTTTCCAGGACTGAGACTGCTGAGTTAAATCTATGCACAATTAACACTGGAATATATGTTAGTGCACAAGAGTGGCCCATTCGCCAAATCTTTGTCTAATTTGTCAGGTAAACAAGGGTATAAATTTTTTCCCCCTTTTTTTCTTCCCTGTTCTTTTGACTCTTTCCCCTGCCTTTCCTTCTTTTCCTTTCTCTTTCTTTGTAAAGTGCATGTCCATGCCATCTGTCATCTATCATCCATGTTCACGAGCCCCTCACCTATCCTCTTTCGTCTATTACCTGTTTAGATCCCTTGCCAATTTTTCTATTAGGATTACCTTTTTTCACCCTTATTGGTAACAGCTTTTATATATTCAAGATATAAATGTTTTATCCATAATGCTGTTGCAAATATTTCCACTAATTTTTATTTTTCTTTCAAATTTACCCTATGTTGTTTTTTGTCTTTAGAAAGTTTTATGGGTTAATGTGATTATATTTATAAATCTTTTATTATTTCTAATTTATATGATATTAAAATGGGCCTTCTTTGAAGATTCAAAATATTTACATGTGATTCTGAATTTTCTTGTTATTACTATTACATATTTAGATTTGTCTTTCATCTGTCATTAATATAAGTGAGGTAGGAATCTAGACTTTCTTTTTCCTTAATAACTATCCAACTGACAATTTATTCAATAATTCACCTTTACAGTGATTTGAAGTTTCCTTTTTATCATACATGACATTTTCTTATACTCGAGTCTATCTTAGACTCTCTGTTCTATTTATCCATTATATCAATGAAACCACATTGTTTTAACTATTTAAGTTCTATAATGGGTTTAATAATTGATAAGAAATATGTTTTAGGGCCGACCCCGTGGCTTACTCGGGAGAGTGCGGCACTGGGAGCGCAGCGGCACTCCCATTGCGGGTTCGGATCCTATATAGGACTGGCTGGTGTGCTCACTGGCTGAGCGCGGTGCGGGCGACACCAAGCCAAGGGTTACATTCCCCTTACCGGTCGCAAAAAGGACTAAAAAAAAAAAAAAAAAAAGAAAAAGAAATATGTTTTAAAAATTTTTATTTTTGAAATTTGCCTTAAGACTATCTATATGTGCTTAATTTAATTATTAGATTAAATAATATATGCAATAGTGCTAGACTTTCTGTGAAGCATATTCTTTCAGTTAAAAACTTTCAGCTCAGAAATTGACCCAATAATTTAATATTTTATTTTTTATTCATGTATGATGTCTTGATAAAGACAGGTTATCCTATTTACTCTTCTTGACCAGGATGGAACATTGGATATATACATAGGCAGTCAAAATCAGGTATATATGTATTTTCTTGCTATTCTTTTCTTTAATCCATTCATTAGTGTATTCATATCTTTAAAAAGTTACTACGATTAAGTCATTCTTATCTGTTCTAAAGTTTGAAAGAATTTGATGCAAGTTATTTTACCTTGTACACTTGCCCCTCTAGTGGTATGTACTTTGCATTTGATCCTTTTTGCCTTTCTTTCCCAAGCTCCTTAAATGAAATAGCAAGAGGGATCTTCCTGCAGGAGCATCTTTCTCTGAAGTGACAAGAAAGAGGCATCTTTCACAGCTGGCAGTGCATGCCTGCATAATACCTGGATGCCAGAAGTGCTCTTGAAGAACAAACAGGCAACCTGTTTCCTCCTGAAGCAGCAGCAAAAGCTGTCAAAACCACAGGTGCACCAGGAACCACCCCTCCGTCAAGCTGTTTACACTCCTCTTTCAGTCTAGCATTTGGCAGCTGAGGTTGATTCTGGCCTTGGCAGCAGAGACAATTTATCTCTTAGGATTTAAGTCATACAGATGGTGTTAGAATTTAGCAGTCTAATGCCTGCCTCCCACAATGCAATGGAGTCAAAGACCCTGGGCCAGATAGTGCAGCATTTTTATTTAGAAAAAGGATGGATGGGGCATACAAGCCAATTACGCAATTTCCACTCCTATTAGAGGTCTTAGAAATCTTGTTTTGAACTGTACAGTCTTCCCATAGTTGATGATTAGTGGCTATGGAGTTAAAAAGTAGAATAAAATGAGATGCACTTTGATTTTAAAGTAATATTTAGAATTATTATGTTTACATATTCTCTGCACAAATGACTTGAAGGAACATTAATACATAACTCAGTCTTTTTTCATTTATACTTGCAAAACTTCCTGACTTCGACTTTCCAATGAGTGGTCTTAAAAAATTATTAAGTAATCTACTTAGAATAGAGCAGGTATTTTTAAATGTATGTAGTATTTTACACACACACACACACACACACACACACACACACACACACACACACACACCAAGTTTTATGACTTAACTCACAGTATAAGCGATTATTCTATTAAAAAAAATTAAATCATGATTTTGATTCAAGATGTCAGCATGAAACATATGACATTATGGCTTTAATAATAGCTTGTATGGAAGCCAGAAAATGAATAAATTGCTTGTTCAAGGGTATTTCTTCTTCATGAAATAAGACAAAATTCAACGTAGTAAAAATGTTATACTCTATTTACTTTGGCTAATCAAGATGTAAAAATTCTTTAAATGATATCCCAACTTAAATTTGGCCTAGTTATTTTTCTAAAGATTTTTTTTAAGAAAGTTTATGCTAAAATACCAAAAAACAAAATCTTAATTTTATTAACATTAATAAAAATAAAATTCTTTGGTCCTGCTAGTGTATTTGAGTATGTTTTCAATGCAAATCACCTTTAAAAAGATAATGTTTTTATTCCTAAATCATTTGAACAAATACAATATGCTTCTTCATCATTCTTTATCATGGTACAGTTTCATGATTAAACAACTCTTTGGAGATATAGAATCCATCCTTTACTGTTGTCTATCTCTACTTAGAGCTTTCTAGGTTCAACTAAAATATGCTGTACTTACTGAAGGTTCAGGGCTTTATGAAACCCATAACCCAAACGTAGCCTTTGATATTGTATTCATAAAATTCAATGTACGGCATTAGGGGTTTAGAAATCTACAAACAATCTTTCTGTCAAATACATATCCTATATTATAAGGTTTTCTGTCATCAAGAGACTTTGAGCCTGTGTGTTGTGCTCTGCCTGTGAAGCCGTGTTCTCAATCTAATTATATGAGCCAAAACCCAATAGATAGATGGTGCCATGGATACTTTGGAGGCAGAGTCCTAGCTCAGCCTTCTATCAAATCATAGTACACAGGTAGCTGTCTATAACCAGCTTTTCTCATAAATTGTCTCTACTCAGCCAAAATGAGGCAAAATTTTATTGAAGTTTCCAAGACTCTAAAGAAAACAGAATGCTATAATTTTCGCCTTTGCCTTGATATCTTCCGTTTACGACATATGTATATTATCTCGGGCCTGTCATGTTTATTAAATGCTCCTTTAGAGCTGCTTGACCTTACTGGGGCTTGGCCAGATGGGAGTGATATGGGAAGGCTGATCATAGGGCAAACTTCGTTGAGTTGAGTTTTCTCAGCCTCACATCAAAATTATAAATTTGTTCTGAGATTCCCAAGTCAAGTCAGGGGACTTGTTTATCCCTATTTAGCAGGTGGTTACTTGAGCCAATTCCTGGTTTCCTAGGACAATGCTGACAATGAAAGGCCAATGTGGACCTAACCATGAAACTTCCAGTCAATTTTAAAGTACATTGTTAAATAAAAATAAAAATAAAAAATAAAAAAAGTGATCAGATGGGAGTGGGAGATGGTTATTCCAAGATGAGATTATTCTGTGAGCCCCCAATAGTTACAGAAATCAATAGATGTGTATAATACAACTAATCCACAAGTCTTCATTCCTGAGAATTGGCTGGGATTGGAGACAGAGTAAAAGGGATCCTACACAAACACAGACCTACACTAGTGGGTCTCTCCAGTTAGCTTCAGTCCTAGCCAGAATGTGGAGAGTTCCTGAAGCCATCAGGTATTTCACAGACTTTCACATATCCTGCAGAGTTGAAGGAAACAACACATTCAGCTGCTACATTACTGCGCATAGCAATTAGTACTATCATGAGACACATAAGTAATCCTGGAATGCAGTTTCTTTAAAAATCTCCTCCTAGTTTTGGAGAAGGGACGGGGCAGAGTGTATATTCAAAGTTTTTATACTTCTGAATCAAAGAGCATATACTTTGCTGCTCAGAACTTGGCTGATCATAGTATCGTCATTGTCATATTTGTTAGGCAAGTGAAATCTAATCCCTTCTGGGATGGCAGTGTCCAAAACTTCCCCAGGACTTCAGTGGAATTTACTGCTTAGTGTTTTCTTGTACTGGATTCATTTCTCTAATTTTAACTAGATTCTGTCCATTTAACCTAGAGACAAGTGGTATTCTCACATCTCTAAGAAGGATGCTTTTGAAACAATTATTCAGAGAAAGGCTATTTGCACAGTCCTACAGTTCTCTTCTCCATGCACCATTAAGGTAGCTAATGCTTATGAGGAGTTCCTGTATTAACCACAGAGCTAGCCACACTCCTTGAGACCATTCTGGGTATGATAAATCAATGCTGTTCTCTACAGCCATGATGGTTAATTTGATGTCAACTTCACTGGGCTAAGTAAGGGATGCCCAGATGGCTGGTAAAGCATTATTTCTATGTGTGTTTTTCAGGGTGTGTCTAGAAGTGAATAGCATTTAAATTAGTAGACAGGATAAAGAAGATCCACCCTCACAAATGTGGTGGGCATCATCTAATCCCTTGAGGGCCTGCACAGAACAAAACTGCAGCCGAAGGGCAAACTTGCTTTGTCTTCTGGCAGTGGGATATCCATCTTCTCCTGCTGTCAGATATCAGAACTCCAAGTTCTCAGGCTTTTGGACTCCTGGATTTATACCAGCTGCCCCCCATGTTCTCAGACCTTTGACCTCAGACTGAACATTACACTATCAGCTTCCCTGGTTCTCAGGCCTTTGGACGGGGGCTGAATCACACCACCAGCTTCCCTGGTTCTCCAGCTTGCATACAACATATCATGGGACTTCTCAGTCTCCAGAATTGTGTGAGCCAATTCCCATAATAAATTTCTTCTTATATATCTATATTTCTCCTTTGGTTCTGTTTCTCCAGAGAACCCTGACTAATACACGTGCTTTCCTTTGAAATGTCAAAACAAGATTTATCCTGATGGTATACATTTCCCACTAAAATCTCTGGATTAAGACATAAACATTCCTGCCATCAGCAATTTCCGTTTTTACCTAAGGCAGAAATAGAGAAAATTCCCATTTCAATTAGCTTAAAACTCAATAGTAATGAAGCTCTGGACTCTCTGCCCAAAAAAGATTGTCTCCCTGAAGATTTAAAGAATGGTCTCTGTCTCATCACCTCTGCTTCAGATCCTCCTCCTAGGTCACACCCATCTTTTTCTTTCTCTCATCCCCTTCTGAATGAACATTTATGTGTCTTGTTCTTATTTGTAGACTGGATAAGTTTTTTTCATTTTTAAAATAAAATGCTGAAGTTTGTTCAGTTTAACATGTAATTATATTTTCTGTGATTGGAGTGAGGAAACAGTCCTGCCATGTTCAGTGTTGTCAATATAGCCCATGGACTTCCCTGGCTGAACTAAAAACACTGGGTCAGAAAGAGTTCTGAGGATAGCTGGCCCTAGGCAAAATCAAGAACAGAAAAGGTTTGTTTGGTACTCAGTGTCCTCTTTCTTTATTTTTCTTCCCATTTCTTCTTTTTCTTTAGGGATTTATGGTCTTCGTGGACTCTCTCCTAGATCAAAAGTTCTTCTGAGGGAAAAAAATAAAGTAAATTTCCTCCCCCCTCGACATCCCTTTTTATCTATTACACTGTGCCTCTCTTTACTTACAAATAAAAAATAAAAACCCATTTTCTTTTCAGACCTAATTACTCTTCTCACTGAAAATGTTAAATGGAATTCCGCTAGTTTCTTGAGGAATCTTGATCCATCAAAGCTTCCCTCTCTGTCTCTTGCCCCATTTTCAATCTTTGCTTCTGCATTTGCTGTGTCTACTTTTCACACATACATTTAATTTTTCCTTATCCCAACTAACCAACAAGTAACTAAAACAGATACAATAAAGCAATCAAACAATATGCCACACTCACACCCACACACACCCACACCCACCCACCCCCACACGCACACACAGCTCCTTGCTGCATAGAATTACTCCTCTCTACAGTTCTCTTCTCCATGCTCTTAAAGCCATACTGGTATTCTACAAATACTTTCTCCACCTTCTCCCATTGTCTGAATTCCCTACTTCTCCTAAAGCTCTCTCGAAAATCTCCAACAAACCTCTAACAATTTAATCCAATTACTTTGGGGAGTGGGTTCCCATTTTCTCAAATCTCTCATTGGTATTTGTCACTTGCTTTGCCTTTGAAGTTATTATTTTTTTTTCTCCTGATAATCTTCTCCCCTGTGATGGTTTCACCATTGCCTTATGTTTCTTTACTTCCTAAATATATGTGCCCCCTAAAGTCTGTCATTTGCCCCTACTCTTCATTGTATGTAGTCTCTTCCTTAGTGATTTTATGAATTTCTCTATTTAAATACTATCTCTTTGAATATAGGCATGAAGTCTTTCTCTCTAGCCCAATCCATCTGCACACCTCCATCCATGATTCTTTATGCCATTTGTAAAAATTTCCCTGGGTGCACCATTCGTTCCTCAAATGCCCCCAGCTATTACTCCTTCCTCTCTATGTGTTCTTCTCCTCTGAATGGCTCTTGCTGCTCAACTTGCCGTTATTATTTCGGACCTCAATTCTAAACCGTATAGCTCCTAATCCTCTTGGATGTTTCCCTTTCCCTGTATTACCACATTCAGAGTGCCACAATGGCCTGTGGAGTTTATCTGTGAAACAGATTTCTTTCCACACTAGTATCACTATAATTGAGACACATGTTGTCCCTTACCTGAAATACTTGCTCTCCTTACTTCTACACACTGCTGACAGATTAATCTTAGAATACTGCTATCATCTTATTATTCTATGCTTAAAAACCATCATTAGCCACTCACTACTTTCAATTACATCCTAATTACTTTACCTGACACTTAAGACCCTACATGACATGGAATTGAAGCAGCATGATCAAAATTCCAGCTAAATAAAACTACAGACTTCTTTCAGAAAATGACCCAGAATTTTCTTACTCTTGACGGCTTTGCTGTTATTATTGACTCATATAAAACACTGCTTCCAAGTCCACCTGAGGAATTAATTTTCATCATACTGGGCCAAGTTTCAATGCCAACCTCTTCATAACAGTCTCTCTATACCTCCAAATTGGATGGGATTGCTTCCTCTGAGCCACTGAAGTATGTGTGTTGTCCCTTACGACAGTTACATTGAAAAGATGGAAAGGAAAGCGTTTTGAAAATTGTTACCATACCAACCTAAGGACTTACGACAGCCTTGTTTTAAAAAAACAGTACTAGCTTACCTAGAACGTTACCTTAGTACATTTGGTAGCGTATCACACAGATCCAAAAGAAGTTCTGAAAAACATAGTAGGCACTCAAATATTTTATTGAAATGAATTTGAATTACTGGGTTGAATCAACATATCTTTCAGTGATATTTATATTGAAGCCATTTTTCTAATTGTGCATAGGACTAGTAGTCTATCCTTTATTAAATAAGTGTGTTTTATTAGGTGGGCTGGAAACAGTCTGTGCTATTACTTTGTTCTTAGTGTCAAAGGTGCTCTCTCAGTGCTTCTTAAATCACCCAAGATTCTTCTCCTGAGTTTAAGGCGAGCCCTGTTTCCTAAGTGTAAAGTCATTTAATAATGTTGGGGAAAGGCCCTCCTAAAGATGTTCATCGTAAGCATGTCCAGCATGCAGCAGCTATCACAAGCGTGTCACATGTGATACCAGCAGGATGCCAAGAGGTAGATCGTAACCTGTCGGTTCTGAATGAAACATGTGACTGACTCAAGCTGAGCACAAATTCATTGTCGATAAGTCAGCAGTTAACTCTCAGAGAAATTAATAGAAATGAGGAGATCAGCTTCCTTCCATTTCATATAATCCACTTCTAGTCCACTCTGCCTATACTAACTTAAATCGTATGTTTGTGTGTAGGCTGAAAACAGGATGGCTGCATGATATTTGAAATGAGATTAGAAAGTACTGTAATTATTTTGCTCATATATAAATATACAAAGAGTATTTGACCCCTTGTAAACAATGCAGTGTGGGGACTTAACAGAGTGCTCAGTTCTTCTTTCCTAATTAGCACCTCGTTAAGCTATCCTAATATTAAAACTCTTCTTAACACAGAGGCTGCTTAAGAAATCAATGGAGAAATGCCTCTAATAATATTATTTTCAAAGTACTTGCCTCTGGACACACTCTCTTCCCATCAGTCTTAGTTTCAAAACACAGCCAGGACTACAGGGTATACTTTTCTTCCCATATTGCCCTGTACAAAGCCATTGCATACTTAAATCTGAAACGTACCAAAGTGTGTGTGTCACACACTGCATGCTGATTCAATGCCGAAAGAGGAAGCAATGGAATCCCACATCTAAGTCTCCCTGAATATGTGAAGAGCATGAGAAGCAGAGAAATGAAAATTATCTGTAGGAAGATAAGCTAGTGCACCTCTCCTTCAAGCGAGGGGCAAAGCTGCTCTCTTGGGTTTCAGTTCTGCATTCATGTGTGAAAAAAGCAGCTAGATTTAGGCTAAGCCATACTTCATTGCAATAGATTAAAATCAGCAACTGCCATTGTCTGTGGAAAGCTAGAGATAAACAGGGCAGATGACTTTATTTTTATTTTTTTAAGCAAATGGGCTCTGACATTTTGTACCAACTCAGTTCAGGCCAGGTCTCTTGGTTAAGTGTTTTACATTCATCTGACTAAAAGCCTGGTGACAGAGATGAAGTGACCATACTTCAGGGACAGTGAGTGCAGGGGAGTCGGGGTGGGAACTAAACAGCAAAATCGAGGATAAGCATGAGAAAAAACAGGATGGGACAAGGCTCTTGAGTTGAGCTGGGTGTTTACGGTGATCGTTGTGGGACCTGATAAAAAGGCATCTAATGCTTCATGAGAATCTTCGGTTTATTATACGGAGGGTGATAAATGTGTGAGCTGGAGGGGCTTAAAGAGAGGTTGGGAAAAAGGACATCAATTGACCCCAGACATGAAATAATCATATTTTCCAGCTAATATAAAAGAATTGGTTTTGATAAAGGGAGGGCAGGAAGAAGATTACTATTTATTGGATATCTGCTATGTAAGACTGTGTGTTCTTGTGCCAAATATTGTACTTACCATTTCGTATTTATTTTATTTAATTTTCACATTCTACAAGATTATCAACAAAAGCAGCAGCTAAGACTCCCAGACATAAACATCACATTTCCATGGAATCCAGGGAGAGAATATGAGCTACCTGGTGTGCCTGCCAATAGAAGGGAGTGTGGGGGTGCTGGTGTCCAGGGCCTCTTGCTGCTGAGAGGTCAGAACCAGTTACATATGCCTCCCTCTTCCCCAAGGTTGGAGGGAGCTTGAGAAACAAGTATCATAAGAAATAATGCTTAAAATTATAATTAAAGTTGAAAGTACCAGGGTGGGTCTTTTTCTTCGCAGTAAAGTATAATCAGAGAAGTGTGATATTCAGGCTTGTTTCTATTATATGAGTATATGAGGCTCAGGGCAGTATTAAGAGAGGAGGCCTGTGTACTATTTATCAAAATAATACAGTCATATCCTACAAGAAGATCGAGTCGCAATTTAGAATCCTTGATTCTTTGAAGTTCTGTGTCTGAGGAAGGTGGAAATGGAAGAGTTCACCTTGCACATGGATTTCTTTCTTGATCCTGTCCTGGCCTCAGTTCTACATTGTAGACATTTGTGAGGCCTTTATCTTCATGCTCACGCTCTGTGACAGCCCCTGCACTTTCCCTGGCCAGCCTTTGCACGATCAGGCAGGAAGAGGCCAATGAAGACGTAAGATCTGGGGTCTCTGGGCAGGGAACTCTGGAATGCACAGGTCATGGTCTAGAGGTGGGGTGGTGGGTGCCAGGAGGGTACTCCTTTAGACTGTGGACTCTTCACCCTATGAGGGGTAATGAGGCCAAGGAAGGACCAGACACAGTAGTCTAAGTATGGGACCCAGCATCGGGCTCCTCCTCCCTGGTTCTAGGGTAGAATTTGGAATATTATTAATCTACCTCAGGTAACCAGGTAGGGCCCACAATCAGAACACTGCTCAGCTAAGAAATCTCTCAACTTCTGTAAACACTGCTGTCTGTGGACCTGCAGATTTTACATTAATTTCCTAGGTTGAGAAGATAGATGATCACATATCATACACGGTATCATTCTAATCCACAGATAGTAACCTCATCAACAGAGAAGACACTAAATCACGGATAGGAGAAAAAGAAAAAAACTCCTCAAATAAAGACAGGAAAAAATATGTAGCTTTTGAAGTCAAGTCAGCTGAAATCAAAATCTGCTTTTCACCATTTACTAGTGTGATGGACCTTTACCGTGTAAAAGACTTAATTTATAGGAGTCCCAATTTCAATAGCTATAAAAATAGGGACAGCGCCATTTATTTTTAGGGCTGTTGAGAGGATTAGATTAACTATTCCACATGAATGCAGCCAACTCTGTGTTTAAATACATAGTAGATGTTTAATAAATATTACTTTCCCTTTCCCTTTCTCTCACCCTTATTTTTTTTTTAGAATATGTTTCTTAAAGAGCCCTTCTAATAAAGTGATAAAAATATGTTTTTCATTTTAATATTCTTGAGGATTATTTAATAGTACACATTTTATATCCATTTCATTAATTTCTTTCATTAAGGACAATCTGTGTTTATTGCCATGTACTTATTCTTGTCTCACCTTTTGCTTTATCCCTCCCTTACTAAAATATTTGTGTACATGTGTGTGTATGCAAGTGCAAGGTAAAAATTTGTGCCTACCCAAATTTGTGCAAATAAATATAAATTACTAAATGTACAGGTGAGTCTAGAACATCCTAGAATTCTTTCTGTATGTTTTCCCCCTTCTATTTCTCCATCTCCTCTCTCACCATGTTTTTTTTTTCTTTTCTTTTCTTTTTAATCGTTTCTAACTACAAAAAAGAACACATTATGTTGGAAAAGAGAAAATGGAAAACAGTAAGACCATAGCTGGAGGCTGCATACAAGAGCTAGATCAGGAAATACAGGCAAATTGGTGTCATATGGGTGGCGCTCCCCTTGCCCCATGTGACGTTGCCACCACCTTTGAGATCTGGGGACTTATTTTGCTATTCTCTTAGAATATGCATTGAGAATTTTCAGCCTTATTGCTCAATATGAAGACACAAAATGCTACGGCTTCTATTTGACCCTTAAGAATGTAAACCAACAATTCTTTAGTCCCTTGCATAAAGGAAAATTATTAAAAATACAAAATCTTAGCCTCCTTAGACCTTTTAACTTCTCTACCATACAAATTAATGCTGCGTATTCTTTTGGGAACCCAAATCATTTTTTTTATGGGATGTGCATTGTGCAGTTTCAGGCTGCTAAGCTTTAGCTCGGCTTGGGTGATGCTACTCATGCATAAAGATATGAAGCAAGGCAGTGTAGAGATACAGATACATCTTCTAAACTAAAATGCACATGCCAATCAGCAACTGCTACTCCTCATACCTCTCCCAGAGGAAATGGGAATTGACATATACATGCCATACAAAAGGGAAGGGAAGCAAAAAGAAACCAGGTTCACAAGTTCACTTGGGGATGAGCAACAGATAATCACACACAGAAAACAAATTGGGGTATAAGTGAGAAACTTAAAAATCTACATGGACAAAAAGCAAGCATTGGAATGCAAGGAGAAAAGGCTCAGGGTGAAAACTCAGTTTAAAAGCATAACAAGGCCACAGAAACATTTAAGTCTTTCAGAAGAATGGGTGATGGTCTGTGTTTACCACAGGGATGAGATAATTAAAAACAGAGAAAAAGGAAAGGAGGAAACAGAATGTGACACTAAGTGGTGATTGGTGAGGAAGGAGGATTGGTCTACTGGTAGTGCCACTCTAGAAAGATGGAATTCCAATTCCCATGGATACAAAGTGTTAAAAGGGGAATAGGTGGGGAAACCAAATTAAAGGCAGAGAGAAGGCAGCTGCTGGTGAAGGCAGCATTCTTTCTTTTCCTCTCAGGCAGACCCATGTACCCAGACATACACATACATTACAGCAATATTCATGGACTAGCTGGTGGAAGTTGCAATCAGCAAGGGTATTTCCACTTGAATGGCTTGCAGGGTGTGATTACTGAATTAAATCTAATGAGAGAGAGAAAAGAGGCAGATCATAGGACAGAGAGTGAATTATAGTGTGGGTCTCTGAAAATTATAGGAAGCATGCACCTTGGCAGTATTAGAAAACAGAAATATGTGGTCCTCTCTCCTTCCTTTTTTAGTGATACATGGATGTTACTTATGGACATTCCCCCTAGAGCATGCAGAATTCCAGGAAAAATGTTTTTGAAGCAACTTCTCAGAATCCACATTTGGAATACGCTATTGTTCTTCATATTACTGAAGCACAGGGCTGGAAAGAATCTGAACTGGTTGAAAAGAAATCAGCTTATGGCCAATGAGTATTTTAAAACCTAGGAAATGCATTTCTCAGCATTGATCTCAAATTTCTTCATGCCTTGAGCTTGGCATCAAATTAGTGTGCAATGTGCTGGGGTGCTGACAAGCTTTTGCAAGCTGGAGTATTTTCTAATCTATCTGCAAAAGTAGATTAGGCAGTTTCTGGGAATGAGAAGAAATGAATAGATTAGGGATTAGATTTTATTTTCTCTTTTCATTCCTTCTTTATTTTTTCATCTGATCATTCCGAATGGCATTTAAAACACACTTATCCTCATTTATTTCTAGCCTTGTAGAGCAAGTTGATGTCATTTAGTTTGATTTAGCCTATTTAGTCCAATAAGTTAATTGGTTAATGGGCCATCTGTATGCATCACGCGACAGGAATGCTCAGATGTGTGCAATCATATCATCACACACACGCGTATACACACGCAATGTATGGGCTTGTACGAAAATCGTTTAGTTCACTCCCTAACAGACTGCTAAGGTAAGGTTTTCCTGATTCTTCTCTGCATTGCAGCACTGCCCTTGATATTCAAAGTTCTGCTTGATAGAGTTCACAGGCCACAGCAGTTCAGGAATTAATTTCCATAATTATCTCTTTAACTTCCTCATTATAAAAGGCATCATCCCTGGATGGCAAGAAGCCAACCTGCTGACCCCAACAGGACAGTGCTCTACGTGAGACACCCAGATTGGCATGTGATTCCTTTGCCTCTTTTCATATCACATGAGCCACTTACAAGGCTGCTGTGTTTTCTCTACAAGGGGTTTATCAGTAAAACATGAATAAAGACCCTTTGCCACAGAGACATCCTGGTGGCATGAATAGGGTATGGAGTTCTGTGTGAGGTAACCTTGAATTAAAATCCTAGCTCCAAATTTACTAGTTCTGTCACCATTAAAAAGTTAAGTTGACCTGTTCGAGTCTCAGTTTACTCATTTGTTAATAGAGGATGATCATTTTGACCACGCGGGATTGTTGTAAGGTTTAGAGATCATGAAGTTTCTCTATAAATAGTATGTTTGTCAAAAAACTAAGGGCTATTTGTTGGGAAGGTTAATAGAGCTGGGATATTTTGAAAGAAAACCTTCAGAGACATGGAAAGTGTAGAGTTAAATAATGCAGTGAAGATGTGAAGGGCATTTGTTTCTTTGTTACCCTTTTGCTTTTGGGTCTTAAGAAAGTAGTTACAAGCATTTATAACAGTAATATTTATGTAATACTTTATAATGGACAAAATTAGTTTCAAAACATTTGGCTATAGAGAGGTTCATTTAATTATTACAAACACTTGTGAAGTAGCTAATAGTTTTAATTTCCTTTAATCAAATGTGTATACTAAGGCTAACAGCAGGTAATGCATTGGTCAAGGTCACATATTAGAGTGGAGACCACAATCCTGGTCATTGGACACCCGATGCCAAATATGCTAACCGATATCACACCAACTTTTTGGTGGATAGCTTCACTTCAGTAAACTATCACAAACACAGTAGATCTTTATCAGTCTACTGTGATCATTATCCTTGTGAATAAGGGAATGGTGAGTGGAGGAAGTGGAGGTAATTGGGGTACACCTTCCACGGGAAGATGATGATGAAATGTGTAAAAGGATGTTCCGAGAGAAGGGAATGCCTTGAACTATTAATACAAGGAGAAAAAATGTTATGTGAGGGGAGCAGTAAGTACATTTGCCTAAGCAAACCAGGACCTGAGCAGCAGGTATTAGAGGCAAGCTTAATGCAAGGAGAAGCAGATCACTGTGCTTCTGCAACCATACTGAGAAGTTTGGACTTGGTAAGGTAGACAACTGAAAGTCCCTGCAAAATCATTTTTTTCTCTTATTTATTCACCCATTCATTTATTTCACATTCAACTGTTCATTCATTCTCAGATGAATTGAGTGATTACTGTGTACCAGACACATTGCTGGATTACATACACAAAGAAGAATCACAGACAGTCGAGGCCACCAGAATATAAAGTGCAGAGAGGTGACAAATGTGTATGTGCTACTGTTTGGTCCCAAAAGGAGAAGGAATGAGAGGTAACCAACTATAGAGTGATCTTGGAGGGCTTCAGAGAGGAGTTAGTATTTGACCCAGATCACAGAAGATGATTGGAAGTGCCCTGGGGGCCAGTGCTTCTGATCATTGGTAACTGATGAGGAATAGACAGAACCTGTGGGAACAAAGGCCATTTAGATGCCAGTCCTACAATTCAGAGGTGAAGTGATTAGAGCCTAGGGTAGAGTTATGGCTGTGCAGATGAATTTTAAAGGGGGAGATCAGTAACATTTAGTAACTGATTAGATTTGGAGGTCAAAGAAAAGGGAGCAATTGAATAAATTTATGGTGATGAGACTGGGGCATTGAGAGGATCATAGAGAAATCATTAATAATTAGGAAATGGGGCAGGACTGACGGTAGCGCTCCTCAGGGCTCCCATCAGGGCTCTTCTCCCCCATCCAGAAAAGAGCTCCTAGACCTTAAAAGCCACAGCATAATTTTAGCTTTAATCTGTCCCTTCTGAATACAATTAATGGGCAGGGGGACAAGAGGAGACCGTGAAGGAGACCACATGCTGGCCCCTATTGGGCACTTGATTCACGTTTGTTCAGTTGAATTTGGTCTGAGAAGTGAGAAGCAAGGACATTACTGATAACAAGCCAGAGGGAATCCCGAGAGGCAGCACAGAGTGTCCCTGAAAGCAGAGACTGTGGACCTCTGAGACCATCTGGGATGGAGTCTCAGCTCCCCCAGTAAGTGGAAAATTTAGGAGCAGATTATTATGTTCAGCATATTGCTTTTTTTTTTTTTTTTTTTTTTTGTCTTTTTTGTGACCGGCCGCACCTTACTCAGCCAGTGATCACACGGGCCATCCCTATATAGGATCCAAACCCGCGGTGGGAGCACTGCTGCACTCCCAGCACCGCACTCTCCCGAGCGCACCATGGGGTCAGCCCTAGTAAGTGGAAAATTTAAGACAAGTGACTTCACCTCTTTCTGCCTCAATGTCCTTATCCGTAAATTGGAAAGTATACTACTTTTCATTTTATGGGATATTGTGAAAATTCAGTAAGTTAATGAAATACTTCAGTGACTTTACTATACATTTAAAGTGAGTAGAACAGCATTTGGTACACAGTAGGTGTTCAGAAAGTTTTGTTATTATTGTTATTTACTGGCAGCACATTGTTCAAGGCAAGGCACAGATAAAAAAAAAAAAGAAAAAAAAAAGATAGCTGAATACAAGGCACTGGATGTGATTTTAGAGAAAGCCATTTCAGCGAGAAGGCGAACATGGAAGGCTGGTTTCTGGAGTCAAGAAGGAAGAGAAGGTGAATGAAACATCACATGGAATACTCACAAATCAAGCCTTGAAGCATGGGACAACCTTCACACAAACAGGGGTGGTTTGGAATGTTTACACTGGCTCAAAGTATTTAAAAAAATACAGGAATACCCTTTGAAAAAAAGTCACCAGAGAAAATACTAATGCTGCTGCTGCTGTTACTACTTCTATAAATAACAACACTACTCCTACTAGTAATAATAGTAAGTCTAAGCAAAAAGCATAGTACATCTCAAGGGGAATACATGTGAAAAGAGATGGTAATGACTGAGCCTGGTCAAAGGATGCTTCTTGTCTAATATCACTCATAGGAGTCCAAAGAAAAACATTCTGTGCCCCGGCAAGTATAAGCATGAGAACTCATCCTTAAATTGCTTCATTTAAATGAAAAAATGAACAGTAATAGAGAACTCAGTTAATAGTTATCAGTTAAGAAATGCAAATAAGATCAAGTCTTTAGAAAACGAACAATAGCATTCAGGAGAAATTGATAATGCCACAATTCCAGAAGCCCGCATACCCTCTGCACTTCAGATAATAATGGGGAAAGCCATACATAAGATGCACAATCATGTAATGGAGTCCCAGAGGAGTTACAGCTAATCTAATTCTGGGGTCTGTAGTCCCTTTCCAGGTACTATCCAAAATGCTAATATTTTGTTCCTTTCTTGCTTAGAAAATCGAAATGATCTAAAACCAATGAGTACAAAAGGAAAGAACACAACTGTTGGCAAATATGCATTTGAGCTCCACACTCCCAGGGTTTTTGTAGTAATAAAAACCAATTAGATAATACTCAGCAGCTATAGTGAGAGAGAACAGTGCAATCTTACCACTACTAATAGGGTTTTTAATAATAGATAGGTTTCTCTTTGCAGAGTTGGAGTTGTAAGTAGCAGAAGTATCAATTGCACAGCATTCTGCTGACCAATACTCAATGCAAAAATGTTGCATCAATGCAGTGGGTCTGTCTGTTTAAACCGGCCAGTTAGAGCCAGGGCAGGACCTATAGAGTGACCATAGAAACTCTGCAAAGATAAGAATTGCGAGAAAAAAGAAACCAAGTATTCTCCTTTGATATTATACATTAGGTTATAAGTTATTTCAGGAGGAACCTAAGAAGGTCCAGGTCTGAAAAATTTAAAGGTACCAATTCAGGTTAAATTCCTTGGATCAAGGAATTCTGGAGACTTTCATGCTATGAAAATGTTGACTTTGGCTCTAAGTAGAACAACTTTTCTCTGCAGGTGGAGAGCTAATATACAATATTTTTCCTACCCCATGGTGACCAAATACCTACAGAATTTTCTTTGTTTTGTTTTTTTCCGCTTTCACTATCCTAATAAATAATTTGCATAATGCTTTTTTGCTTATAACACAAAATATGTGGAAAGTGTTTGTTTTGTTGTCATAGAAACCATTATTAAAATAATTCACCAACTCTACTTAATTCACCGTTCCCTCCTCCTTTCAAAACGATCAAAAGGGTGCTCTTGAAAGGAAGGAAATAGTGTCTTAGAGGTGGCAAGGGTGTGGAGGGGGGCTCAGAATAGGTACCTCTATAAGCTTCCTGCAAGCAAACTGGCAATAGCTCCACCCACTTCCAGCTTACAGACTTTGCTTTCTTTTTTCCACACCATTCTTTTAAGTATAATCATTTAGGTTTATGAAAGAAATTTCCTCAGGGCATGTGGTTATAGTGCAAATTTTGTATGATCAGATCAAGCTTGTGAATAATACATTTGTCTGTGAATAAACTCCCCAGGGTATGTCCTCCTGGCTGAGCCTCCGTAATGAAGCTTTTGACTGTAATTCAGTTAAGAATTCGGGAGATGTAAATATATGTGGGAGGAGACAGTGTAGAAAAGACTTCAAACCACAGTGAAAGCATTTCCTCCTCAGGATTCAGTGTTGCATTCAAATGCTACTTAGAGAAAGCAGCTGCTGGTTGGCGTGAGGTTGAATCACAACAGCATTTCAGAGCAAAGGGGAAAGCGAATTGACCCTGACCAAAAATTCTGGGTTGGGTAAGATGAACATGTGGAAAAGTGATGGACTGAAATCAATAGAACTCTCTTCTACTCCTGTCCCTGCCAACTTCATGACCCAAGACAGCACGTTTCACCCCTCTGAGCTGTCCCATCTGCAAGGTGAAGCCTCAAGACTAGTTACTCTCAAAGGTCCCTCATATACTTAACATTTTCGACTTCCTATTTTTTATGTCATTTATACTAAAGGCTTCTGAAACTTTCTGAGATATGTTAGACTGCTCACAGACAGTCAGGGTTGTTCTCAGCTAGGTCAGCAATGTGGAGGAGTCTGCTCATTTCTGACATTGGTTTCATGTTAAAACTGGCAGGGGGGGGAAGGTAAGGTAAGGAGATGTGTGAGGTCCCCTAGTCTAATGTCACCCAAATGTACTTGATATAAACAGCAACAGGGGCATTTATCAAAATGCAGATTCTTAAGACTTTCCACAGGAAGAATGTGAGTCAGTAAGTCCATGGAGATCTGTACATGAACAAGAACTCTGGAGGAATTGTGTGCTCATATCAGTTAGGAAAAAGCTGCACTAGAAGACGGAATTCTGGCCTTGACTTGAATTCAGGGAAAGTTTTGATTACCTGAAGTCTGTCAGTTTCACCAAATCAAAATGAGGTAGCTCTTAAAATGTGATAGAATGGCTGAGGGTGGGTGGTGGCTATAGGTTTTTATCTGGATCCTCCTACCCTCACCCCCCAAGCAGGCTGTGAAACTCATGCTCTCCTCTAGTTCTTACCAAGAAGTCTGACCCCTGCAGACCCCACAGGAGGTTAAGCCAGATCCACCTGTCAGGCCAATAAGCTCACTTCTTAGGAAGCCCAAGCAAAATATGGAAGTTCAAGATGAAACAAGAAGCTGGAGCACTAAAAGGAAGCTGGGTTCTGAGAAGCCTTTGCAGCGCTGGGTCACTGCCCTCGAGGGTATGGACTTAACAGCTGTGTCCTCCCTGCACCGTCTTCTGCATCTGTCCTTTTCATGTGTCTCAGTGAGTACCCTCTTCTTCTAGTCAGGATATAGTTTCCTGTCACCTGAATTTATGTAAGTACCATTGTGTGCCTAAACACTACAATACTACAGTACCTTCAGTTTCATGTGTAAAGGTCATTTAGATATACTATGTTTTATTTTTTCAATTTTTTCTCTAAATTTTTTTTCAGTCTAGAAAAAGTACAAGTACTGACAATACCTCACTATTTCTATCTTAACTCACATCATTTTAAGTGACTTCCTGATTTAATTTCCTCCTGGGAATTATTCATGCAAATGCTCCTCCAAATTCCTGGTTTTACAGTCTTTTCTTGGGACCATAGCCACAAAGAAACTTGGTTACCTAAATGTCTATGGCCTCTTACAACAAGGAATTTGGAAAGGACAATTGCTGCTCTCATTCCCCCTTAAGAAATAAATATAGAAAGTGTGTCTATTCTGCTCGGCATTCAGAATCCTCCCTCAAATGAATAGCTGCCGCTTTTTTATATACAAGTATTTTTAAAGGTGATTTAACATGGCATGAGTACAGCTAGGCTTTCTCCCATCTTTTCCTTTCAAGAATCTGCTGTGTGGGCTGCTGTATACTGAAAGCCTCTTGTCACTGGTAGACTGAAGGTAGCAATATAAAGTTGAATTTAATTTTTAATACAGTTATGAATAAAAATTTGGTGATAAAGAGCTTATATATATATGTATATAATGGAATGAAAATTTTACAGAGTACACTTATTTATTGTCCGGTATGCTACCTGAACACTATTTGAGAAACTATTGGAGATAAAACAATCATTCCAAAGTTTTATATTAAAAATTATATAAAATGTTAAAAATATCTTAGTTAAGACATCAGTTCTGAGGTATATGCAACATTAATCGTGCACTGTTACCATTGGGGAAAGACTAGTAAAGGAGTGAGCTGTTACCGTTCGCAGGTTTTCCTCCCACCCTTGTCTCCTACATTATAGAAGATGATAGAAATATTAACCACTGAAGGCTGAACATTTCCTTATTTCAATGTGATATTAAACATTACTTCCCACTGAGGCCTGGGAACAATGCTAGAAGAATTGAGGCAGCTTTTGTTTTGTTTCATTGTTTTGTTTTTCTTATTAGGTAGGAGGTCATTATGTTTGTTCATTATGGAATAAGGATCTGGCCATGATATTTTTGAGATGCATCTATGTACCATCTCAGAATACACTTTTTCTCAAACACTACAGCAGCACTGAGACAGGAGAGTAAGATGGGATCTCCCAGGTTTGTACATTTTTGGACAAGGAGCGATTACATTTTGTTCAGCGGGTATCTAAGCCATTTGATGACACACATTCTCTAAGGATCAGTTGAATCCTCCTTCCTTCTCTCCTATGCTGGTGAACCTTTTATAGGAGCCATGCAGAGTGTTGGGGTTGGGGAAAGCAGGGAAGAAATGGGTTTCGGTCTTAGACATATCTGAGGCCGATCCTTGCCTTGCTAATTAAAAGACAGAATGAACTAAGGCAAGTTACTCAAATTTTCTGATTCCCAATTTCCTTGTTGTTTTAATTAAATAAAGCAACATTAGAAAAAATGCTTTCTCTGGGGCCTGGCATTTGGTCAGCTTTCAAAAAATAGTAGCTGCTGCACCATACTCCTCCTACTATTTTATTGCAATATGCATTATTAGTACTATTACTATCCCTATATGCAACCTTCCCTTCCTTCATAATATTTTTTCCTATATCACAGCATAGGTGTCTGGTTATCATTTACAGCCCAGCCAGAGACTATGTTCATGCATGTGCAGACAATATTGCCACCAGTCTCTGAGTGTCACTGTAAATGCTTACCAACGGTGAGAGGGCAATTTCTCTATCACTTAACAATGCTTTACTGTTAGAATGAATGTAGTCAGTTGAAGAGCAATCTGTACTATGGAATTGTATATAGCAGATTTTTTCACCAGGCATACATTTACAAAAAAAGTTTAGAAGATCAGCGTCTTTTCCTCACTGAGGCTTGAGGAGAGAGGTGGGCTGTCAGGGCTTGGAATGAGGCAGGACATAACGAAGCTGATGCTTTGCGGTCAGTTCCTTATATCCAACACCTCATTAAATCTATATCAGAGGGGAACAGGTTCAAAGACACTTCTAGAATACAAACCTTTTTATCTTGCCTTGTGACAAAATAGGCATCATGTAGGAAAGGAAAAAAAAAAGTTTGAGTTATGTAAGAGAAATAAGTCCTGTGCACCACAGCACCTATAGTGAACAATACTGGACTCTAGACTAAAAAAATTGCAAATGGGGTGGAGCTGATATTAATTGTTCTTATCCACAAATAAGAATTATAATAAAGTAGGTGGGAGGAAATTTTTGGAGAGGATGGATATGTTTACGGCATAAATCATGAGGATGGCTTCATACTCTTGAAGTTGTGTACATAAAATACGTATATCAATCATACCTCAATAAAGTGGTTTAAAAAACAAAAACAGTGAAATGATTTCAAACTTTCCTTGTGTGACATCAAGTAAATTTAAGAAGGAATTAAAGCAGCTGATTTAGCATACTATTTCTCACTTTCATTTCCTTCAACTTTGTCCTCCAAGGAGTAAAACATGCGCTCCAGTGTGATGCTCTCTGGAGTGTGTCTCTGCTAGGTGCAGATTTGATAATGCATTCTCGCCTTCCTCCCAGCCTCCTCTCCTGCACTCTTTTCCATATCCCTTATCCCCTTCCCCTCTTGGTTTGCCCTCAGGCCTCTCTTTTCTCTCTCACAGCCTGTTGTATTCTGCTTTATGCTGCCATAACAGAATACCACAGACTGGGTGTAAGAAATAGAAATTCATGTGGCCACATCTGGTGAGGACCTTCCTGCTGTGTCATCCCACAGTGGAAGGGCAAAGAGAGGGCAAGAGAGAGCAAGAGGTGGAACTCACAACCTCAAGCCCTTTTATAATAGGCATTAATCTGTTCGTGAGGGTGGATTCCTCATGACCCAAACACCTGTCATTAGACCCCACCTCCCAACACTGTTGCATTGAGGATTAAGTATCCAACACATGCTTTTTGGGGAACACATTCAAACCATAGCACAGCCTGTGCTGACAGCCCCCTAGTGATGAACTCAACAGTAGGTGTCACTTGCAGAAGTTACTGCTCTTACAAAATGCTGGCCATGGTGGTAAACTGGCTATGGGGGGGGGGGAGAGAGAGAGAAGTAGTTTAGATTATATTGAGGAACCTTGGTCATGAAGCCTAGCAAGGCAGACCTACCTAAAATCTAGTAATAAGGAGCATGCAATGCAACAATCTAGTAACCAAAGACACTACTTCCTGCAAATTCTTTGAGCACATGATACGACATCTTTAGGAAGGCCAAGGATGTCATGTAATGGTACAATGACAAATACAAAATTCCAGAGTAGAAAGAAGATACATCTTTTTGCCCTTCAGAAAGGACTAAGTCACTTCAGAGAAAGGTTTAGAGAAACCTGGCTGGGATGGCAGCCTAAATATCACCAGTTTGTACCCAAGAACCTTGTTTAGTCCCTCAAGAGCTGAGCCTACTTGAATGTAGAGACAGAAAGTACATAGGTTAAGAGCAGGTACTCTGGGGGCAGGCTATGTGTTCAATTCAGCTTCCACCTTGGGCAAATACTTAATCACTGTATGCCTCAGATACCTCATCAGTAAAGAACAGTTAAAAAAATAGTACCTACTTTGTATGTTTGTTCTAATGCATAAGTGGTTTAATATATAAAGTTCGTTCATCAGTGCCTGAAATGTAGCAAATGTAGCACAGATATATAGTACAAGCTACTATTAGAGGAATATACTTTATTCTCATTTTTATAAATGGACCAAATAATTTCCCTTATATTCTTTTTTTTTGGGGGGGGACCAGTAAGGGGATCGCAACCCTCGGCACGGTGTGGTCTGCACCATGCTCAGCCAGTGAGCGGATGGTCCATCACTGTATAGGATCCGAACCTGCGGCCTCAGCGCTATCAGCACCGTAGTCTCCCAAGTGAGCCATGGGGCCAGCCCCCCTTATATTCTTTAATTGCTCATGTTCCCAGAGGAAATAAAAAGCCCCCATTTTCCTGTTGCTAAAGAATCCTTTTAAAGCATAGTGTCTGTTTTAGTGCCCAAGCACCTACATTTTTCTGACTTTAAGTAATAGACAATCTGTTGTGCACATTGAGGAATCTACGCCAGCTCACAAGTACCTGGAATTTCGATACTTTAAGAGAATAGGAGGATGACAACTGTCAATGAGGGAGCCATGGGCCAAGGTAGGCAGTTAGTATCTGGATGACTTCATTGCACCAGCGAACCTTAGGGTGGCATTTTCCTCTCAACTAGTGACATACTGTTTGACAGCTCACCCACAGAAAACAGAAAAGTATACTCATAAATACTGCATTAAATTTTAAAAAACCTTGATTTAGGAACTCTTTTCTTTTTAACTTTCTACAATAACCAACTAGTCTCTCCAATACAAACAGAACATTAGCATGAACCAAAACTCAGAGGTAACAGTCTCTACTTGAATATCCTCCTCCTTATTTTCTCTGCATCTAGACCTTAAAGCACACCTCTGATGTGGCCAGTGAAAGTTACAGCCACCATTCATTGAGCCATTTGATAGACACAGAGATGAGAGTTTTGTGTTTAATCCTGACAACAATTCTGTGAGGTAGGTCCTGTTGTTATCACCCCAGTACACACGAAAAACTGAGGCTTCTGGAGGTTAAAATTTTTGCCCAAAGCCACACACAGTTAAGTGGAAAAATAAGGATGGCACCTGAAGTCTTTTTCATTCCAATCTCATATATTGAAACATCTAGCACCTCCCCGCTCCCTAATCTCAAGTATGATATTCTGTGTCTAAAAGATCATTTACTGTCTGTTTCCCTTATGGATAACTTTATTCATAATTCTTTTCTACCTGCAACAAATCTGTACATGATTAATTATATTCTGTGATTGTTATACCTTCCTGTTTCACCTTCTGAGAAACAGATATGAAAAATTAAGTCCTCATCATTGACAGGTAGATATTGAAGGCAGTATCATTTCTTTCTTTCTTTCTTTGTTATTTTTGTTATGACTTAAAATCATCATTAACTCAGGATGTAAAGTGTAAACATCGGTTTCAGTTCCAAAAGATGATAGATGTCCATGGGGGAATAAAAGAAGTCATTTTCTGTGTACCATTATAAAGAAGGTAAGGGAAAATTTTGGAAAGATAAGGCCTCAGTCTAATGGAAGATAATTGGCATTTGCTTTCAGGAGTTGTTAATTAAAACAACATTAAATATTCCTTTACAATTTTTTGTCAGTCAATAGGCTAGGCCACTGGAACTGCCACTGAGGGGCCCATCAAAACCTATAACATTCTCCCAGAGTAGCTAATTACAGCCATTTTAAAAGGTTTCCAATGCACTCACCAACATCTTTTTAAGAATTCACATCTATAAAACATTCAAATGTTAACAACCTGCCATAGAGAAGATGCCATGTAGAAGCATTCAATCAACATACTAGAGAAATGTCCAGTTTTCCTCATTTTATATAGGTCAAATCCTGTTTTTAAAAGGCCTGTAAAGAGATCCAATTATGTATAAGAATATAATATATAATAAAGCAAGCATCACAAAACAATGGTTAGGGAAAATGTAATTAAATAAGTAATGCTGGGGAAATTATTTAGCATTCTGCTTAAAAAAAAAAAAGGATACCCACTTTATACCATATACCCAAATCAATGCTTTCTTTAGGTAAAACATTGCTTAGGTAAAATATGCAATGCTTATTAGATCTATGGAGGAACTGTAGAATTTCTAAAATTTTCAAAGAAATAAAAGAAGAAAGCCTATTATTCTACATAAAATTAAACTTCTGATTAAGAAAAATTGGTGTAGAAAACAGAAGACAGGAAAATGTATAGATAGTAGTAAATGATTAAAGTCTATATTATATAAATGTCCCAATCAATTAAATAAGAAAATAAAATCAAGATAGTAATAGATAAATTGACAAAGATTAAAAAGGAAAATTAATTTATGCAAGAAGAGTTACAATTAAGTTATTGAAAATGAACCTGGCATTCCAAATAGAAGTCTATACTAAACTGAGATATCAGCTTATATTAATGATAGGAAGAAAAATAAATGATGATAATAACTAAATGATAGGAAGGCAATCTTAAATCTGGCATACCCATAAATTGCTACTGACAAACTGGTACAACCCTTTGGAAGAATATTTGTCTTTATAATTCAGGTGTCTCAAAATTCTTCAAACCCTTTGGTCATGCTAATTCCATGCCCAGAAATTCATCCTATGAGAAGCATATAAAGTAAATAAATTGATAAAAATGTATTTACATAAAGGTTTTTTGTAAGGCTATTTATAAAAGAGAGAATGAGAAACAATTTATATGTCTATCATGGAGATTAATTAGGTAAATTATAAGCACATATAACAAACTGAAAGAGTATTCATGAAGAATAAACAGCTACATGGAAAAATGCTTATGACTTAATGTTAATAAGTGCAGAGTAAAAAAATAAATATAATCAGCCTTAGAAGAAGATACAGGGAAAGACTATTTCTTAGAATGATATGATTCTGATATTTTCCATTTTAAAATTTATGTTGCTCTGATAATTTTATATGAGTAAAATACAATTTAAAATAATCTTGTCCAACTGTCTCCATTAATACATAAGGAGTTCTCATTAGAGAAGATTTTACTGTAATTAAAATCTTGCTAAATACATTGTTCTCAGTGTGCTGGTGTCACTGTTGAACAAAGGGCTGAATTCTAGGCTCTTCTTATAGCCAAAATTGGTACTATAGTGGGGTATTGTTTATGAAATAATGAATTGTTCTTTGCTGGACCAGTCATCAGCCCTATACCTTCTGACTATCTTTTATTTTATAGTGAATAGAATATGTAAGATATTCTCTGCAAAAAGCACCCAGTCAAGAACTTTCAGTCTAGGAAAGGCATGGCAATTGTACTGATCTAACAAATTCATCACTGAAAGTTTGTTATAACTTTACGATTCCACATTGTAATGCCAGAGACATAGAAGAGCTAGACATAGACACTAAACAAAAACCATACCATATCTGTGGAAGTTGGAGAATATTTGTCATGTCTTTTTTTTTTTTTTATTTCTGGAATAGAATGAATGAATAATCAGCACCACACTCTCCCGAGGGAGCCACGGGCCGGCCCAGAATGAATGAATCATGATAGTAGTTAACATCCACTGAGTATCTAGTGTATGACAGCCACTGTGATAAACACTTTATATTCTCTTCATTATTTATTAGTCACAATTATCTCCATTTTACAGATGGGTAAATTGAGGCACAGAGAAATTTAGCATATAGTATCTGCTACACTACACTGCTCGTAACAGACAGAACTGGGAATCCATTTAGTCCTGTATCTCACAGATAAGATTCTGTAAAGTACCATGCTCTTCTTCCTCTCTAATAATGTTTTATTTGGAATTATATGGTGCAGCTTATCTACGATCCATAAAGTCTATGGTTTTACCGATACTGACTTGTAAAATGGTTAATTTTGCCTTTGTGGACACTTCTGTGGGACATTAGTAAGTTATATTTTCCTTCATTTACCTACTGTAGAATATCAGCATAGTGAGACCATCCAACCCAAGCCTCTACCATGCATGAATCCCAAGTGTATCAACCTTCGAGTTCCTCTTGATTTAATATTGCAAGTGGGATGGAGGAAGGTATGCCAGCTTTGGAGTCACAGAGACTGAGACTCAATACTCTTTCCATCATTGAATGTGTTCTCATGAGCAAGACAGTCCTTCCAAAACTCAGTTTCCTTATTTGTAAGATGGGCACAACAACATAAAAATTGTAGACTTGTAGTGAAGGTTAAATAAGACAGTATATGTAAAGTGCCTGTCCTTGTAGCAGGTGCTCAATATTTAACTAAAACTTGTGAACTTATTCCTCTGATTAACACATTATTTATTGAGCCCCTAACTTTTTATGAATATTGTTCTGGGAGATGGAGATATAAAAATGCTGCTAGGATCTCTCAAATCAGGGTTGCAAAGGTTATGGGTGGCAAGGAGGCAGTTACTATGCCTGACCAGCCACGGTGCAGCTGAGCTAAAGGAGCAGAGGACATTTTCTACAAGGCAAGTGCAATCAGCTGTTTCTCAAAAATGTCACTGAATAATTTACAAAGAGACAGATCAAAGAGTTGCAGGCTGTTTTTATACCAATTCTGATAGTTTCATCCAATTCCTTGGACTTGTTTAAAGACAAGAAATATGGGAAGAACCTTGAGTTTGTGAACTCTAATTGGACACACAAATATATCAGTACTATTTCCACACTATATGTTCTGATGCTTGTTAAGATATACATGCCAACTTAGTGTTCAGTAAACACTAAATAACAGTTACCAATGGTTGTAAGCAAAAACAAGTGTGTATTATTTCAAAATAGATACATCGCTTTAATTTAATGTATTTAATAAATTTTAGAGTATGTGTGTTCTATTCTGTTAATAACAATAAAACAAGTAACCCACTAATTTTTAATAGACATTTTGGTGGGGAAAAGGGTTTTTGAGACCCCTGCTGACGGCAGAGGAGAATTACATCCAGGTGTCCATTACCAGAAACTACATCACTCTCCTCACTAGCCTGGCCACCTTAAACATATATCATTTCGGGAATGTGGAAGATACATCACTATAACATGAATGTATAAAGTTGAATTCTTGAAATAAGGTTATTTGCTACACATAGAGATTTTGATTTTGCTTTGTTTATATGTCTCCTAAATCATTACACATCTTCCATAATTTAAAATTACTATTTTGGTTTACTTTTTAAAAATATAGAAAACTGCACAGCTCTTTAGAAACATATCTGTTCTGAGAACAAGAATACTTAAATTTTTTAAAAGATGATGTGGTATTCTAATAAAGAAAAACAATGCTGATTTTATCTGAAAAATACATACATTTCTCCAACAATTTTATTGAAGGTATATTCTGTGCTAGATTTTATTCTATATTCTAGGAATATAAACAATTATATATGATAATTTCAGATGGCAATGAGTGTGCTAAAAAAATTACAACATAGAGAGGCGACAGAGTGATGAGAAAGTGACAATATAGGGAGAGTTGTCCGGGACTGCTTTACTGAAGAGCTAAAATGTGAATTGAAACCTATATCCTAATTTGTAAACAATAGCATTGCAAAGTTTTCAGGTAAACAGAGTAGCAAGTCAATGGTGTAGAAGGAGAAGGCAGAGAGTAATCGTGTAAACATAAAGATGGCGCCTAATAGAAAGCAAGCTTGGCTCAGACCCTACTATGTATATAAATGGGATCTTTGTATTCTCCTGTCTTAAATGCATCTAGATGTGTAAAAATATCAGGGTGTTCGGAACCAGATAAACTGACTAGAGAATAGTCCTTAGGCTGCCCTTAAGAAACCTACACAACACGCTCCTGAATCTCTCTTAGGTAGCTGTCTCATTGTAAATTATTGAAAACTGTACCTACCCAAAAGGTTTTCTTGATAATAAAAACTGATATAGTATGTAAAAAGGCTAAGAATAGCAGGTGCTCAGTAATTTTTTATTTTTCTTTCCTCTGATTTAAGGGTTTCCTGAGCCTCACCTGGCTAATAAGTCTCAGCCCAGCTGTGAGAGTCAATGACAGGGAGTGAGTGATAATGTGCAAAGGGCAGGCAGGCAGCTAGGTGCGACGCTGTCTTAGTGAATACCCGAGGGCAAAGATGCCACTTTAGTCTCTTTGTAATCCCTAGGCCTAACACAGGGGCTGACATAGGAGGGATAAATAAAAATGAGTCTCAGAAATAACTAGCTCTAGGTAATCCACGTAAGATACAATATGGCCTCAAAGTCATGTGAAGAAATGACCAAGACTTAATGATCTCAAACAGTTCCCAAACACTAATGAGGTAGGAGGCTATGACTTCATTGCTTTGAGCTGTGGAAACAATGATATGACTAAGTCACATACAACCACAAATCCTTAAGAAATGGCTTTTGCTAAGAGATATTTTATAATTGGTTATAAAAGGCTATGGAAATCTCAGCATTATAGGTACATTAGCTGAGCATTTCCCAAATGCTGGCCCATGATGATAAAGAAAGACAACACTGACATATTTTCGTGAAGGCAAGTTTTTTCCAATATAAAGCACCTCCCTTTCTGTTGAGATTATGCTGTTCCTGTATTTTGAGAATGAAAGTGCCCTTTTATTCATGAAATTATAGAGACAATAAATAAAATATTTTGTTGAATTTATTTGGAAAAATAAGAAACTGGCAACTCATGGGGAGTACAGCAACTTTATTTTATGTGAGATCCATCCCCAAAAGTGCTGGTACAGCTGATTTAATTAAAAATAGATTCAAGGGGGAAGAGGTCTGATGTAAGCTTCATTAGGGGAGCAGGAAGTACAAATCACTTCTTGTGCTCAAGGACACAGGGACAAAGAGGCATAAAAGATAGTGTAGGGGCCGTTGATGCAGTAATTTCATTATGAGTAACAGGTCCGGTGCAAGACGGACCAAGTGAAGACTCAGATAGAGTAAAGCCCCTCTCCCTTCACGGAGAGTTGAGAGACTGTGAGCTTTTGGGTAACCATGGATTATGTCAGTCAAGAAAACTGAGACTGGGGTTGAGGAAAATGGATAGAAGAAAACACCTGTTATTAAAATTCCTGCATTATTGCTGAGTCTCTGACTATATTTTTCAAGATCAAAGGGGGATAAGAATAGAGGCCAAAAAGTATCAGAGTAGAGAAAGCTACAATGGGAATCAGGTGAGCAGCCTAAGAATATCTCAATACAAAGTTTCTCAGGGTTCCTGACTCTGTACATATTCAGATTCAAGCTGAACCTGATACTCTACATGCCCCAAATTCCAGAACAGTAGCTTTCTTCTTAAGACAATTTGACTAGGTAAGCGAAAGCTCTATAAGCCTTCCCTCCGTCCCTCGATTCTTTCAATTGCCTACTGCATGTGTCTTCCATGCAGACTTTCTAAGAGAACACTTATCCTCCCTCATTAGATAAACTGTTCAGCATCCTGTCTGCACGTGTGTAATCAGATTGCACTACGATAATTTTTACTCACTGAAATATTGCTAAATATTCTTAAACCAAATGGAGTACTGTATATGCTGAGTGCTTATGTGTGTCCTTTTTATCCACTAGACCACAATCATCTTAAAGGCCCTGGCTCCAAGTTGCGTATTAGCAGGCTGGATTGAATCCTAGCTTCACCCCTGACTACCTGTGTGAATGTGGGCAAATGAATGCAGGTAAGTGATTTAATTTGTGCCTCTATTTCTTTACCTGTAAGAGGTAGTAATGTGGACCTACTTCAGACAGTTTTTTGTGTGTGTGTGTGAGATTAAATATTTAGAAGAGTGGCTGATAGTAAATAATCAGTAAGTATTAGCTATTATTGTTGGTGGAGGTGCTGTTAAAAGAGTAGACTCTAGAACAATATTTCCTGGGGTCAATGCTCAGCTCCATCATTTCTTAGCTGAGTGATTTTAAGTAAATTACTTGACCACTCTGCACCTCAGTTGCCTTAGATACAAAAATGGGTAAGATCAAACCTACTTCAAGGGATTGTAGGGTAAACAAGGAAGGTTAATATATCTAAAGCCCTAAGAATAACAATTGTTATCTACATGTACAAAATGCTCAGCTTACTCTTATAAATCAAAGAGGTTCTTTGCTTACATCTTTTTACTCTCTGAGTTATAAATTTACATCACAATAAATCTCAATTACCTTTTTCTCACCTTCCCATTTCGCCTTTCCTCCCTCTCTTTCTGCTACTCCTTTCTTCACTTTCCCTTTACTTCTCAATTTTTGTTTTTGTAAATTGAAATCAGTGTTCAAACCAGATCCTCTTTAGGAAAGCTCTTTCTGGAAAGAATAAAAGGTAACTACTTTAAGCAATAAATAAATAAATAAATAAAACTGTGTAATTTCAAAAGAAGTACAGTCCTGTGATACTTTTCTGAAAAAGGCGACATCTGCAGCTCTTTGTCATGGGATGACCTTGCCCTATGGAAATTAAATCAGAATGCTGCCAGGGGGCATGAAACAGCAGGTCTGCCGTCTGCCCCCCTGAAATGCTAAGATGCTACTCCTTTTGCAAGAGTAGGCACATTGGGTTATCTAGTTGTTTTGAGTCCTCAAGTAAAACTCCTAGCAGTTAATTAGGTGATATATTGAGGATCAGTGCAATTAGTTGAATCACTTGGTGAATGTGAAACATAAGAAAGGCAGGGGAAAATATATTCAATGTTTTACAATAGAATTCTAAAGCTAGAATTAATGGTCTCTTGAAGGAAAAGAAGAACCAAAGGTGGAATCTATGAGAAGAGAGAATATAGGTCTAAACAAGAAAGCAATTTCTAAGAAAGCGTTTTCCAATGAATTCATTCAAAGAAAGAATATGTACTATCTTAGATAAGAGGGAGGTGGTCAGAAATAGGCTAGAAGATCACTAGATGAATATGCCACATGAAATTCAGCAACATTAAAGGTGAGGTTCAGATGACCTGAAATCCTCATACATCTAAGATTTTTTCATTGTCTGACATGCATTTGTGAATTTTGTAAATCATTCAGAATAAACTTTACACCCAAAATAGCCAAATAATTGAAGCAATTCAAAATTATGGCTGATTTTTTTCTCATCAGCAATCTAAGTTATGTCTTTTTTTTCCTGCTTCCCTTCACACATATGGCCCAAGTTGGATATGCACAAGTAATTTACAATTCTAGCCTTCCTAATTTGAAATTCTACAAATCCAAGAGAGTAACCAGATTATGAAAACACTTGATGAATTGTGCAAACCAGCAGTTAAATATTATAGTTTGAAAACTCAAGTCAAAAATATTTCTTTTCCTTCAGAAAGAAATATGAATGTTAAAAATGTGGTGATGCACAGAAGCAAAGCTCCGTAATTAACGTATACGGCCATCTCCACTGTCAGAGGCAGAAAGGCCCCAGAGGAAATGCTTTTCCTATAGAATGATGATGGCATTAGTGCTAACAGTGATGATACGTAGACCTTGAAAAGTGTGTGAGAATTTCTTTTAGAATCCTTCTAGGGGCCTAATTGTGAGAACTAATATTTCTTGAGCACTTAACTATTGTTCAAAGAATATTATCAGTGATTTCCATTAATTAATTTCTTAATCCTCACAATAAAGAGGTAAAGCGACTTGCAGAGGTCACCTAGTTGGTAAGTAAAGGAGTAGGCTATGAATGGAGGCCATATAACTGCAGTGGTCATGTGTGTATCAACCCAGGCTACTACCTCTTATAGTCAATTTGAGGCATGCTTGAAAAGGCATCCTTTTCTGAGGAAAAGCCACAATACCCACTATCTGCTTCTGGAACAGTTATTTATTCATTGCATAAAATTGAATTGCCCTGGACAGACAACATCTGGAACACTAGCTTCGTTCCTAGATCTCAGCTTGAAAGATTTCGACCTACTGGAGTGTGTCCTATACAATTTTATCAGTGAATATTAAATAAAACATACAATCCCTCAACAAATTCTCAGGCACTAATCACTTAAAATATTAGCAGAAAGCTAATTTTGTGCATATGTGTTTGTATATAAGGAGTTCTTCAAAAAATCAATTGCATAGGTTTAGATCAATGTACTAGTATCACAGAAGAAGAAATTTCCATGTGTAATCACTTTATCATTATTCTACTTCATAAGAACATAGGGCCACTGGGAAATTCCTTTCTCCTCCTCCAATAACACATCAAACTTCTCTAGATTTGGATAGAGCATTTCCTCACATGATTATACATCATTTCTATCAACTTCCTTTTAGTAACTAGTATGAGGGGCAATTATAAAACCCATAAAAATAACCACTATGTGTATACCACTATGCTGTTGTAGGAGCACTTTTAGATTAGATTACTTGTTGGAGGTTTTTGTTTTTCAAGTCTTAAAACTATGAGAACACATATACCCATCTACCCTACTAACACCCTTGCTCCACCCCTGCCCTGACCTTAACCAAAAAAGCCAAAAGAACTGAGAAAAAAAATCTGACTTGGAGAAGAGAATGTAATGTGTGCTAAGATGTGTTCCTAGCTCATCACACATTTTTCTTGAAAACAATCAATACAGGTAGCCCGAGGCAGACGATTTCATCATACATGCACTTTCTGAAAGTAGATCATTACCAGAAACCTTCTGCCTTGCTCAAAAAGACAGAAAGTGTGTCAGAAACCACATACAGAATTGGCTTCAGGGAAATTGGCTAGTAGGCAAAAATGAGTCCCACCTCATTATGCAGTCTTCTTGTCTTTTGTCCCTTCCAGTGGAACAACCCCTGCCTTCTAAAAGTCTCTAGACACCCAGAACTTCATGATCTCATTCCCCCATGACCTGACCAAAATCCACTTTGAGAAATTATTTTATTAACTCATTCAACAAATGTGTAAAGAATCAACACGGGTCTTAAGTAGTAAGTAGTATCAAAGCCTGAACTCAAAGGAAACAAATCAGAGGGGTCTATAGATTAACTAAAGAATAGTATTTGGGGAAAGCATAACACATAAACACAAATTAAGTATCTTTGAAAATATAATCAAAAGAAAAGAGATAGTAATGATTTAGAAATTCTCTTGGGTGATGCTGAAAATAGGAGTATTTCTGAAGTGGGGTCTGCTATGTAGCCATTCCTGACTGCTATAGAGGAGAGATGATTTGAAGTCAAACCAGGAGATGACGGAGGTGCACCCGAATCACAGCTATGTCTTAGCATAAATGTGCACGACACTGACTAGGACAATGGAATTAATAGTGCTATACAGTTTGCCTGATGGAAGCATGCTCGGTGACCAGCAACCACACGAAAACTAGTGCCTGTTATCATCACTGCCCTAGGAGCATAGACCCAGGCTCTGTCACAGACCTTTTCCATAAAGGAAGAAGCTGGGAGACCATACAGAGAACAACATATCCCTGAAATGTACAAATCCCCACATCTTATATATCAGCAGAGTAGTCACAGCTTGCACTAAGAGTATTCCATGCAATGTTCCTTAGTGGTTAGTGTGAAATGTTAGATAAGGATGTGGACTTGAAGTCACACTGATGTGGCTTCAAATCGGACTCTGCCACTCTCTAGTTGTCACATGTAGACTTGTAGAGTCACCTAAGTGTTATTTCTTCAACTCTAAAATAGGGGGGAAAAAGATAACAGTCTTTGCATGGCTATTGTGGGAGTTAAATGAGAAAATGCATGTATCTCACCTGCAATGTAAAGTCTAGTAAGAGGTTAAAAATGATAGTGATAATGAGAGTATTTATAATGATACCACCAAAGTAACTCAGAAGATAAGAAAATTTCAAATCACTCAACCTAAGGCCAATATTGATAGTGGTTTAAAGCACAGGTTTGGAAAATAAATATTTGGGACAAATTACTCAAATTTTCTACAACTACATTTCCCATACAGAAAAATATGAGTTCAGTAACAGTACCTATCTTATACATTTGTTGTGAAGACTAAGTGAATGAACACATGTAAAACACTTAAAATGGTGTCTGACACAGAAGCAGCAGTAGATAAATGTTAGCTGTTATTGTTATACCATCCTCACCAACAGTGGAGGTTGGAGCATGGCAAAAACATGGATAACAATTTTGGTAAGAAAGTCACAGCTCTATAACAGAGTGCTGAGAAGTGAATGCTGGAAGGGCCTCCTCACTTTCACTCTGGACAGAAACCTTTCCTTTCTCCATCCATTAGTTCACCTGCCCAGGTGGCAACCACCAGAGCCCAGCTGAAATCCCAAGAGTCATACTTCAGAAGTTTCTTCATTAGGACGTAGCCAGTTTTGCCATCACTGAATCATAACTGGATCTTTTCTACTGGGAATCTATGACTAATGTCTAATAATACGACCATCTGTTATTCTGGGTAATGTGGTTGTAAATAATACCAAGAGTTTGGCAATAACAATTCTCTATTAGGTGACTGTCCACATTTACTTGGAAATGGTGAAGACATAACAAACGAAATGCCAAAACAAAGTTATGCCTTTGATATTTCCAGGCTAAAATAGCATTACCACCCCCCCATCACCATCATTTCTCCTACCCTTCTCCTCTCCTCTTCCTCCTCCATGTCAACTAACATTATTATCTACAATGTACTGAGAATTTTATTCATAAAATTGTGTTTTCAGTATACTCACCATAACTTCAGAAAGTAATTACCCTTATACCCATTTTACATATTAAAAAAATAACTGAGACTCAGCAAGAATAAGTGCCTGGCTCAACATCATAAACTGGTAAAAAGTAAAGCTTGGATTTATGCTCTGGATTTATGACTCTAAGGCTTTTCTCATGGTGCTATACAAATATTACTTACACTAAAATCCATGGAGCTATAGCAGAGCTGACACAAATTCAAAATTTTATGGTTACCTTCTCCAGCTACATCAGTACTAATCTATCCTTTTTTTTTCCCTTTAAGACAGAGGTGCTTTGACCATTTCCACTTCTGAAATTAAAGCTACACAATGCACAGCAATACATCCATCCTACGTTTTCCATACATAGCAAGACTCATTTTGACACACAATAGTAAATCATTGAATGAGGCACTCAATTAACAAGGAAATAAAATGAAATGTTTAGTTTATAATAGTGTATCATAGAGGGCCAGTTCCAACAGTGACCTTCAAGTGAAGCTGTTCAGTCTTTTCCTGTAAGACCATTCCATTGTGTTTTGTAATTAATAATTTCACACATGGATATTGATGACAGAATTCAAACAAGAAATCAGCAGAACCTCAGAAAAATCTGTCCCCATCAGGTAAGCAGTGGGGCTGGCTCGATGAGCTCCATCAGCTAGGATAATTATTATAAATAAGGAGGTGTGTCACCTCTCTATAGAGGCCAGGGGTGCCTGTACCAAATTACACACAAGTGACACAAAAGTCAGTTTGTTGGAACATCTGAGATGCCCACAGCAAATGCAAATAGCCAAATACAACATGGCTGATGTGGTCTATGCAGAAAATGAAAACTGAATTTGAAAAGCAGAATAAGGAATTGAAGAACTGCTTAGTGCAAAAACCCAAGAGAGCTGCCAAACCCAGGCCAAAGGCCAAGAAGATTCACTGCCAATCTTCTAAGAGCAGTCACTGTTCACATTTTTGGGGGGAGTTCATAACTATTCTTTTCTCTCTTTTTTACTATTTATCTCCCATCTTGCCAACTAAATTTTACTCCATGCTGCATTGCTAAGAACTCGTTTTCTTCAAGTTTAAAACGCCTACCTCTGAGTAGATTTGGATAATGCAATGGGAAAGAAGCCATGTGTTTTAATATCCTAGACTCCAGAGCACCCTACAAATCCTGCCAATACTGTACCTTTGACTCTATCTTTTAATCAGAAAAGGAACAAAACAGAAGCACTGACATGCACAGAGAGGGGTGCCTCAAGTGATTAAAGAGACTCATACCTAAAGATTTCCCTCCAAATGTATTTAATGTAAATCAAATAAAAAACACATTAGAGAAGAATGTTCTTTAATGGAAATTCCCCATGGATATTTCTGTAAAGGGAATAATATTCCCTTTAGTACTTCTTTGTGTAAAATTAAGATTTGAATAGGCTCACTTACCTTAAAGAAAGGTACAACTAAACATTATATAGCAATATAGATATAACCATTTAAATATTTGTTAATTTTAGGTTATTTATTGATTATTTAGCAATCTGGGTGAAGAATCATGAGTCAAATCGAGGTGATGAAGATATTGGGATGTTACCTTGTGGTATACTCAGTGGAGAAAGTCACTGTATGCTGAGGCAGTCCGATAACTGTTGCTGTGTTATAAAAATCAGTTTCACTTACCTAAAAGAAAAAAAAAAAAAGAAAAGAAAAACAAGAAGAGGAAAAATTAATAGAATTCTTTGAATTCTAGAAGTTGTATTTGTTTCTTGTTTCCCCTTCCTTTCCTTTTTCACATTCTCTTCACTTTTGAGGAAAGAGCCTTGTTAGTATCTCAGCATTGGTGTCAAAGATCCCATGGACATGATGGAGAAGATGGATTCCCATCCTTGGCAATGGAGAACAGCAAGGTCCAGGCCTCTTCATACCGGTATCCCAGGTGGGAGAAGTGAGAGGACACCTCAAATCTTTTATAGAATGGAAAGGCAGGTGCCAGTGCTGTTCGGTCAGTACCTGCTCCTTGAGGAGTCCCCCACCTTGCTCTTCCTTGTCTCAGAATATTTGCACATGATCCTCCTTCTTTCAACTCCTCCTACCCATCCCCCCTGCCATTCAATCTGGATATACACACAGTTCTTTCTGGCTGTCCAATCTTTACATTCTGTTCAGAAATAACTTTCTTTGAGAAGAACTTATACACCTGAAGTCTGAGTGAGGTGCTTCCTCTGTAGGCCTGGCTCCTGGTATTTATTGCTGAAACAGTAGTTATGACACTGCCCTCCAGCTAATTGTTCACTTGCCCTTTGTCCCTGCTAGACTATGAGCTCCCTGAGTAGTGTTTGCATCGTATTCCTTGTTTGTTTGTTGGTTGGTTTGAACTTTCCAGAGCATAACTTGGGATGTTGCAAATTTCAGTAAATATTGGTTAATGAAAAAATGAACTTGTTAGTAAGCAAAGGGAGCTCAGATCAGAGCAAAGAGAAAGACGGAGGGAGCTAAATGCCTAGGATGACTCTAGAACCCAGGCTTTAAGTGAGAAACCTAAAGGTATTATCCTATTTCCTTTTTGTTCAGCTTCTCAGGTTAGAAAAATAATAACAAATAGATGTAGAGGATCTGAACTAGAACATTAAGATTTTCAGGGACAAAACTTGGTACTTGGTACTAGGTCTGGTTCAAGAGCCAGGGGAAAAACCACTGGGTGGCTCCACTCAAAAGTTTTCAGGTCATATGTCTGTCAATTACTACATATGTGACATTGTATAAGTTTTCACACCCTCGAAACCTTGTTTTTATTCATATGTAAATAAATAGAAATGTTTGTCCTGTCTACATTACCATTTTGAAATTTTTATTTTAAAATAATTATAGACACACAAGGAAATTACAAAATTAGTACATAGAGCCCCAGGAATCCTTCTCCCTGTGATGAAATCATACATAGCTGTAGTATAGTATCAAAAGCAAAATCATTACCATTTATTGAGAAAAACAAATGAGATAATAAAAAAATATCTTATTCATTGCATTCTTTTATTAGGATAATTATTCTGTATTCACCAAATACTTATTAAAGGCTTACTATATGCTAGGTATTACGCTGGAAACTTGGGTTTCATTTGTGATCAAAATAAGCCTGTCCAGTGCCTTCATGGAATTTATGTATAGTGGTAGGACATAAAAGGATGAGACAATTTCAAGGTAATTGCAGTAAGTTCAATTTCAAGGATAAAAAAACATGGATATCTAAATGAGACCAGAAAGAAACATGATATAGTCAGATAAGGCTTCCCAAGATGAATTTTTAAATCTAGACTCAAATCTGAGTGATAAGTTGAAATTGTCCAAGTAAAGAGTCAAAGAAAATGTAACCAGGTAGAAGGAACAGTATATGGAAAGGCAAAAAGGAGGGAAAAAAAATTAACCTATTTTAGCTTGAACAACAACTAATTGCCATACTTATTTTTTTAAAATGTCTGAGTAGTGGCAACTTCATGAGATTGAATCTAATAATTCTGTATGGCTAGATAAGTGTTGTCATGAAGAAATAAACCTAGAAAGAAGAAAGGCCTGGATAAAGTAAGGCCTACTTGGCCAGATTAAAGAGTTTGAAATTCATTTTAAGAGCAATTGGGGGCCAAAGATGTGTTTTAAACAGGGAGCATCATAATTAGATTGGCACCTTAGGAAGATTATTCCAGCTGCCTGTAGAGAAACAGATATGATGGGGCAAAGGTGAAAGTGAAGGCAGAGAGACCAATCAGAGGTCATAGCATTAACCCAGGCAAGACATTACAGCAAGTTGAGCCATGACGGTAGACACGTGGGTGGAGGGAAGTGAGCAGATTGCTTGGATGACAGAACTGACTTAATTTGGAGACAGGCTGTATATAGGTGTAAAAGATAGGCAATAATAAAGGACATACCAAGGTTTCTAGCTTAAGCAATGCATATATGCTCATACATAAATGCACATGGTGGTACAATTCATAAAATATGGATATAAGTGGAGGAGAAGCTGTAGCTAAGCTATGGAGTGAAACCCCTTTGTAAACTGTAAAGTGCTATTAAAATTAAGTTAGAGATATTTTCCTATATATGGAGTACGTGTAAGGCATGCATACACAATTCTCAAAAGGATTAGAAAACAAAGTGGTCTACTTTTAGAAAGCAATGTCAGTGCATGGCTCCTACACAGCGTATCATAATTGGTTTGTGGTGCCATTTAGTAATGCCAGGACAATTCATTAAGAGAATCAAGAACAAGCAGGTGTTTCCATTAGAGCTTACTTTAATAAACAAATTCACAGACACATTCACACACAATAGCCAACCTAGGGCAAAATTCAATTTGCTGAAGCACCCAAAATATCAATTCAAGGACATTGTAGTAGAGAACATTTTTCGTTCAAGAATGGAAACCAATTTAAAATGAAAAAGAAAAGTTGCTCAGGAGATTGGTAATTAAATAGACTACCATGATTATTACTTCTCAGCATATCATTTAAATAAATATCAGTCAACAGACCCTACCTTCTGCCATTGTTTGGTGACTTAAATAAGTGATAACAATGGTCTTAAGGTACCAGAGATCAATTAGACTACTGTTTTTAATTAAGAAGATTTGTCATTTGCCTACCATCTGGCCCACCCAGTTGATTATGAGTTGCTCAAACTTGAGGACATGCCTTGCTCATCTTTGAGTTTCCCAGAGGGTCTAGCATAATGCCTTGCATGTAACTGGAACTCAAGAACATTGTTAAATTTTAGGAACTTCATTAAAAATGAAACACACTGAGTAATAAAAAATAATTTATTTTAAACTTAATAACATGAGGGATCTTCAAAAAGTTCATGGAAGCATTCATATAATCTTTTAATTCCATTTTCCATGAACTTTTTAAAGAACCCTTGTATTGGTGATGATTAAAAGACTGTTAGTGTTGGTAAGGTAATTTGTCAACTTTTCAGGAAAACGTCATTTCCTTTAAGTTGATAAAAGGTAATTTATCAGAGGGAAGCAAAGAGAAAAAGGAGTTGCTTTGAATAAATTCCAAGAAATAAATTTCTTGGTAGTAGCAGGATTATTAGCATTACTAATTCATAAAATATGCCTAATAAAAAATCTTGACAATATTCACATAATTATATTATTTTTGAAAATTTCTCTTAAGCATCTATTGCCAGCTCTTCTTTTAACTCAGAAAATTGCTAAGAAGACGGATTTGGGGGAGAAATGTGTAGAGGAATCCACAGCCACTGATAGCACATTATTATTATTATTAATATGAATTTTAATTAATTAATTATTGCTGGTGGAGAACCACTCTGCTCCTCACTTGATGTGGCAAATGGTGTTCATGATGTCTCCATCTTAGCCCAGTGTGATTTTAAAGGACCGTGAGATGAAAATCTTGCCCTCTCTCTAGCCTGTGGCACTTCAAATGATTTCATATTAGTGGAGATTGAGCAGTTAATATGACCCCTCATCTTGTTCCAACCTCCACCTCACAGCTCACTGGTTTTCTGAGCAGGCAGAGGACACCAGCCCTGCCCTTGGTGAAGATGTGTTGCTGATGTGCTGGTGCTGGAGAAGCTGGCAAAAGAACAGTGCAGAGGAGTCTAGACATAGTCAGTGTCCTAGCCTGCATTTCACGTTGGTCTGTAAAATGTGTTTTATATCCTGGGGATATCCTGCAATTCCCCTGATCTATGAACAAATTATAGTCTGTTTTTTATGAATGGGTATAGTTAGATATTCAGGCACTAAAATTCCCACTTTCTTTCTGTGGCAAACACCTGGATTTCTCACCAATACTCTTCACTCCAGGAAGTCAGGGGACCCCAACCTGGCAAGGGTCTTTCAAATGTGGATTGGTGAGTACATCTTAGCTATTATTATTAAAAGTCTACATACTGTCTGGATAAAATCTTGGAAACAAACACAATTGGACTGGGGAAACTGTACCCAGTGAAGGTTAATCCCTCCTATGAGTATGTCTCCTGAGAATGACCCTGCTCCCACACCTTAACTTTTATACAGGTTTTTATGATGATAAAAAGGGAAGAATTATGAGAGATTGCCAAGATGTTGCCATGTGAAGAGAGGCTAAGCTTATTGGAATTTTCGTAAGCATGTCATGGAGCTGGGATTGGTTGTTACTGTGCTGCCTGCTCCCATGGTGCTGATAGGCATTACAGGGCAAGCACACTCTCCTCAAATTTCATAAGCAAGTCTTGTGATTCTGTGAGACAGTTGCCTCACATTATTAACCTGGCTGCTTTACGGAGGCTACAGCTCTTATTGGTGGGGAATGTGCTCCAGTCCTAGGAACAACTGATGCCTACGTTATTCAAAATGGCTCTGTAAAGGAACTTCCATTACTCAGTAGACCAAAAAAATCCACTTTTGTTTTATTCATTTTATTTGACACCTTACTATTTCTCACCTGGAGCAACCAAAGAGAGTAGGATATTAAGTCTGAAAGTTGAAGCTAGTTTTCAACCATATGGGATGTCAGGAAGTCAGTTACAGTGAAATAATCTCTATGTGATTATGTATGATTGTGTGGTACAAAGAAAAAGAATCTTTTTCCTAAATTTAGTCTGAGAACTTTATTAAGTGGACTCAGATCCTCAAAGGAGGAGCCAGTTATACCAAGGTAGCAAGAGAAATGAGAAATATCCTTACTCAGTTTTAATTTTTCCTATGATGCAGTATCCCACTTGACATGTCATTGTGTATGAAGACTTATTGATTGTAGTGACAAAGAAGTAAGATAATTCAAGGAAGTGATTTTTTGGAGTCATATGACTATTTGTTGCTGATTAGTCATCTGAAGAGGTTATGACAAATATTGCCCTTTCTTTTGTATAAAGTGGTAATTATAGATCCTTCCTGAGTTTGAAGAATAGCAAGCTGGTAAACCTGAAAAGCCCATCCAAAGAAACCAAGATTGTCAACGATTCTGTGAAATGTGCAACATCCATCAAAAACCATAGCTGTGGTAGACATTCCAAGTTATTTTTAGAACTATACCTATTTATGATGAGAAATCATTCTTGCTAAAACTGAGTATAACCAAGCAGCACATATATCTTTGGAATGGATGTATACAGCCTGGAAATATTCACAAGGATAATGATTTGCCTTAATGAAACAAAACTGCCTAACACACACGCACACACGCGCGCGCGCGCGCACACACACACACACACACACACACACACACACACACACATACACGGTCCTCACCGAAAGAGGAGGCTTGGGTTGTTGCTTGAACTCCTGCTGAGAGGGAGAGTTCTGTGTGCAAACTCCAGCCAAACGAGTCCCAAAGATGGCTCTCTACATCCAGTTTGTTCCAGATTTAGACTCTAAAAGGAGTCCCTTCATACTCTAATCTCACTTCCTTTCAATCAAAATAGGAATAAAGAAGGTTATGTGACATGATTGATTACTGAGATCTTCAAACCTCTGCTTATGACATATTGGGTTCTAGCTGAGAAACCCCCGGTATTTCTTGTTCTACTTCCTGGGTAGTTTCAATCGGCCCTCTGGAAATAGCTATGAGCAGAGGTTCTATTTCATAATGGGATTATTAGCTGAATTATTAATTGAAATTAAAACAACATCATAATGGGCATAGATGCCATTTGGAAATGAGATAAAACATGCTGGGCAGGGCCTGCCTAGATACAAAGTGAAAATGAAAGCACTCTGACAGTTTGATTATTATGCACGTTGGCACAATCTAGTTGGCTCCCAATTCCTAGAATGGAGCTCTCCCCAAGTGCAAATGTCTTTCCTGGATGTTTGCTTTGCATTGCATTTATGTGAAAAGCCTCGAGGAAAATTCTCTCCTTTTGCTTAATCCCACACATGACACTACTGCAATACTGTCTCTCACTGGCACTATCATGAACATCTTGCCTTGCTCTTTCTTTTGCAACTGTTTGGGGAGAGGGACCTAGAACTGTGGCTCAGTCCTCCAAATTCAGTCTTTATGGAGACCAATCAGGACGTACACTACTTAACCCCTTTACCTCTCTGACCTCATTTCCTACCTCAATCACCAGCCCAGCCCTCTTTCCTCAGGCCATCACAACTCCAGCCACACCGGTATCACCCCCGACAGGTACCACCACAAGACTTTTGCAAGAGCTGTTGGCTCTGATTGGACCAATCTTCCCCAGATATTTGCATGACTAAATTCCCTCACCTCCTTCAAGTCTCTGCTGTAATGTCCACTTTCCAAAGGTGCTTATCCTGACCACCCCTATTTTATACTGACACCTGACCTCTGCCAACCTTTTGAAGTCCTGGCTCTACTTTTTCTTTTATCCATAGCACTTTTTAGTTACTAACCTAGTAAATTTACTTCTGTATTTTGTTATTTCTGCTTCTCCCCTAGAATTTATACACACACATGCACATACAAACACATACACATGGTATACATACATATAAGATATATGTATATATAAATGACATAAACAAAAGGTGCAAATATATGTATACATGGTATATAGGTATGTGTGTGCAAGTTTTTTTTTTTTTTTTTTTGTGTGTGTGTGTGTGTGTGTGCACATGTGTGCCTGGAATGGCTCTCTATAAACATTTGTTAAATGAATTAATGAAACAGGAGGCCTCAGCATATCTGCTGCTTTCCTCCTTTTTGAAACTTGTATCTCTTCCAAAGAATATATTATTATTTACTCTTCCCCTCTCCTACAACTTGTTTGTCCCTGCTGGCAACAAACACTTGTCTTATTTGCTGACCCTGATTTTTCTTCTCTCCTATGCTTGCTCGCTTTATTATTAATCAAGTCTTCAAATCTCACTGTCAGTAACTATGGCAAGAAGGATGTATCACTGACAGAAAACAAGATTAATTCTTGAATGTGGAGAATTGAAGGAAATCCAAGTACTATCTTTGCTGATCTCATTACCCATCAACCAATCAATGGGAATTTCTTCTCACGGACCTGGAATTCTAACACACGATTCACCCAAGCTGGAAAAACATCAAAGATTAATTCTTCCTCTTGCATGCAAACCACGTAATTTAGTAATAGCTACTCAACCACCATTGACCTGCTAATTAATCCATGGATTTTTTTGTTGTTGTGCCTTTAATCATTTCCCCTGATAACTGAGTCACTTTAGAAATACTCATTTTCTGCTCAGACTCACCAACTAACTGCTACCAGGGTTCCGTAGTAATAAAATACTGAAATATATTGACTCCCTGCCAACTTGTTCTCTTTCTCTTTCTTTCTTTTCTATGTGTCAGCTTGTGCTACTATGCAGACAGAATACTGAGAGGGGAAATGAACAGCTAGTATATGAGTAGTTTGTGTCACAGGTGAGGGTGAAAAATGATTCGTTATTTGGGTCAAAAAACAAGTCGGTCCCGTTCCCTCTGAATTGATGATTCACCTGTCCTCCTGACTTCCCACCAGTAATTTTGAATCAGGCTGAAAATAACTGATTGGGAGCTGATTCCCAGAGCCCCCTTTTCTAAGAACACATGGTTGATTCTCATCTTCCACCGCCAAGCAACAAGGGATGTAAGTTTTCTGACGGGGCCATATTTGCATGTGGTGATTCACATAGTACCTAAAATGCTTGTAATATAGTGACCCTACGTAAATTCTGTCTTTTGATATGAAAGATGTTCAGCTGTATCCACTGCCTAAATAACAACTTAAGTGCTGGCTTCTGTTTCCTGCTCTGATGTTTAATTACTGTGTGCCTTTAAAAGTGTCAGTTCATATCTCTGAGCCTCAATAGCCAGAATAGAAAGAACTGACCATTTATCTGGCTATTTATCACAGGGATGCCGAGGAGTTTATGTTTTGTAGCATACAAGGGGCAATTCACCAACTGTTATGATTTCCTCTGAAATATCATGTAGACCTTAATTTTTTTTCTTCTGAAATATTTGAGAGAAAAGGAACTGAACAGCTAAGTGATATAGTTGCTCCACTTCTAATTACTACAATCAAAATGAGTGGCTCTATCAGGCCAGGTTTATGCATCATTAGCAAACAGACTAGAGAAAATTTTGCTTACTGTGTAGTCTTCCTTTATAGAAATTACTTTTGCACTAGTTTGGATTTCCCACTAACTTAGGCCGTCTGAAAGCACAGCCATGAGTTTAAACCTTGCTTGTACTGAAACACTGCAAGGTAGGAAAAGTCTACCCATTTGGCTTTCCCCATGAGAAGAGAAGAGTCTTCATTAAGATCCAGTTGGAAAGGAGTCAATATCACATGATCGCAGCTAGTGTGACTGATTTATAAAAACATATACAACATCCAACGAGCACTTTCTTTTCCAACGTAGTCAGTTTTTGAGGTTATACCTTTATTTCAAAGAATAACTTCCATGGACATACATGATTTTAGAACAAGCTGTTAGAACTGCCTCTTTTGTCAAAAGTTTATAAGGTCCTTGATTTTGATGTTGATCTTTTCTAAAAGTTTATTTGATCTCCCAAAACAAAGTTTTACCATCATTAAACATATTTAAAATAAATGTCTACAGGAGATTCTAAAGAGAGTTCTGGAAATACCTTGAATATGATAGCAGAGTTGGAAAAAGAGCATGTATTCTCCTGAGGTAAGATTATGTTTTCTCTTTTTTTTTCTCTCCTTGAGGCAATAAAATGTAAGGGTGAAAAACAAGGGACTTGGAGCCAGACTCTTGTTTTAAATCCTTCTGTAGGAATTTACAAGCTGTGCTAATAAGCAAGTTACTTAACCTCTCTGGAGCTCAAAATCCTTACTGTTATGATGGAGATAAGTATAGAAATCAACTTTTAAGGTTATTCAAAAAGGATTTGACCCATGCAAAACATTAAAAGAGAGTGTGGCATGAGGTAAATACAGGGGTGTTATCTATTTGGAGTCTTATGACTACTAAAGTAATTATTTTGAAGACACAGAAAATGACTTGAAAAGTGTCAACCCTCAAAAGAGGTGAAGGGATAAAGGACTAGCAGCTACTTCTTGAATCTCCAACCAAGAAAGATTCATTGTTCACCAAAGCCAATGTTCCTGTACTTCAACAGCCAAGAACTTCAAGACAATCACAGAATAGAGTCTCAGATGATAACATGAGTATTGTGCAAGGGATTTAGTCAGTAAAAAAAAAAAAAAAAAAAATATATATATATATATATATATATATATATATATATATGTATGTGTGTGTGTGTATGCGTGTGTGTGTGTGTGTTGCAGAAACAGCTATGACACTAAACACTGCTTCAGAGATACTTGATCTTTATTTTTCAGAGAAGCTTAAGATAAGTGACAGACATAGCTCTGAACCTGCAGATGGGCTTTAAAACCGTCAGAATATGGTGTTTTTTGTATTAGTATGAGCATCTTTCAACAACTCAAGTGGAATAAATTTTTACTTATCCTGCCCTCGAACTGCCAGTGGTTTGCGAGCATAGAAAGAAGTCCTGATGTAGAAATATCCCACTTCATGTCCTCGAGAACAAGCCCAAGGCAAGCACATACATTATCTGAGCAGTATTACCAGACTTGATATTCGTAACAACAGTAAGAGTATAAAACGCTGTGGCTGTCATTTATCTTTCCAACAAAATACATACCAGTCATCATCTACGGTTTCTGTAATTTCATAGTAATGCAGAGAATGTGGTAATTTAGGAAGGGATACAGGACAGAACTTATCTTACACTGCTTTATTGAATTGTACTGTCCTTAGAGTTCTCATTTTGCCATTGATTTGTGAAAACATTATGACAACTGTACTTGGGAACGACTCATCTACATGCTTCTTTTATTGTAATCCCAGGAGTAGGGTTGGGTTGGCTTTGTCTGGGTGCTTCAGCTTCCTTATTTATATAAAGGACCTGATTAGCTTCCTACCACATCCAGTGGCTTTCTCTCGTCCTCCTTAAATGTTCTGCCACAGTTTTTGACCATCCTCTTCCTTTGGTTTGTGCATTACTGCATTAACCTTGTTCTCTCCATTTGTGAATTACTCTTTCCATTCCCCTAAGTAATTCTGTTTGTCTTGACCTCACCTGTGCACTTTCTCTGAGATATAGTCACTGACGCTCTGCATCTCTTTACTGCTTTCTCTGAAAGGGCTCATATCTTTTCTTTCTTTATGTTTTATCCTTAAACAAATGACCTCCAAATCTTTTTCTTTATCACTGTCTTCTCACAAGGGCTCCAAAACCTACTGGCCATCTCTTCCTTGGCAATTCAACATCACCCTAGTTTCATTATAATTATACCCACTTCCCAAGCTGAGGAAATGTTTCAAAGTCCACTGGAATTGAAATTTAAAAGAAACCAATGACTGTTTCTCCACCTCACCCCAATATCTAATTAATCTATCATTTCTTTCTCTATATTTCCTTTTAATGTCCTATATCTTCTGTCACTGACCTGATCTAATTATCTTTATGTTACTCACATGTCACTATCATAGCTGCCTCTTCTCTGCCTCGCCCCATAGTACCTATATCAAATAGCACTGATATACTTCAAACATATTGTTTTTAAGTCACTCTCCTAAACAAGAGTTTATAGTACTTCATTTTTGTTTTTCAGATTGAAGTACAAAGTCCTCATCCTGGCACTTTAGGCTCCACGGGAGTCTTGAAGTCATGTTTCTAAAGGCTCCCTTAGAAGACCCATTTTCCTTTGGTCAGTCTGTTTATTTGCTAAGCTTATTCCTGCCCTTGAGTTTTTACTCCACCCTTTCTTCCTCCTAGAATGTCCTCATTCTGTTTCTACAGCAAAATAATCTCTGTCACAAATTAGTTATATCTCTGTCAGTTCAGACTGTCTTCTCTTTTTAAAGAATTTCATCAGATTTCTTTGTATTTTAGGGACTAATAGTTTTAAGTTAGGTATTAATTTTATAGACATTATTCTTAGAGCAATTCTCCATTCAAGAGTAGAGCTAAGTCTTCCTGTCGCTTACTATTTTATCTACAATGCCTAACTTTAAGCTGTTTTTCCCCCCAGTTTTCTCATATAGTATTAGTCATAAAAATATTTTTATTAATTAACCCTAGGGTTTTTAGTGATCTTTATTATTTCAATGCATCTCTTATAGATGAGAGATGGTAAAGTAGGTCAGATGATAAGTAAAAACATGATCAATTGTGTGTCTCAGCTCAGGTCTCAGTTAATGGGTTTGACACATAAGGAAACTGTGTCAAATTAGTAGGTATGGATTCATATACTATTAAGTTGTAAACCAATTGTGTACAAGAACTCTGCCTTTTTTTTTTTTCTTTTTTTAATGTAACTCTAGTACCTAGCATACTAGCATAGAACCTGTTCAGGTTGAGTTCAATAAATTTAGCTCTGTCAATTTAATGCAAGTTTTCATATTTAGGCAAATTATATCTCAGTTTCTAAAAACACCTGTTTATATAATTTAATATTCATTATCAGTATACTTGGAAAAATAATGGAGAATGGGAAATGTAGTTAACAGAATACGAGGGCCAAGAAAATGTCCCAAATGTCAAGAAAGTAAAGTTTCTTACAATTCGGTCCAATAAGATAGATAATTTTTTTGGTGAAATTCTATGTAAAAGGTGTTCCATAAAAGATTTTTATACATTTGCTTATTAATCTATTCAACAAATATTAATGTGTTTCCATGTTGCTGGATACACAGTAGTGACTATGAGACAAGATGTCCACTCCGATGGAACTTACAGTATAGTCAGGTAGACTAACAATTTAAAGAAAAAAATCTATTTAGAAAAGAAGGCAGTAAATACCAGGTGTCAACAGGTAGGTCAGTAATGTCAAACCTCACGAATAGGGCTCCTGAGTAGTAAAATAGGTCACTGCCATAAACAGTCCTCAGTGCTACTGATTTTGGCAGATAATTTGACTTTGTTTCCTATGATACCCTGAAAAATAAGATGGTGAAATGTGACCTTTGGTTCCAATTACACTTCAAAAAGGTTCTTTTCCATTCAACATTCAATAACTTGTCAAATTTGCAGGTGACATAAAGCTGAAAGCAGTATCTAATATAGCAGAAGACAGGAGTTAGACTCAAAATAATCTTGACAGGTTGAAATACTGAGTGGAAACCAATAAGATAAAATGTAAATGGAACAAATATAAAATCCTATATTTGGGGTAGACAATGGTTTTATTAAACAGGATGAAGAAAGCAATATCTGTAAAATAACAATAAATTGGACTTTATCAAAATTAGAAAATATAGTCATCGAGACATCACTCAGAAAATTAATAGGGAAACCATAGACTAGGAGAAAATATTCACCACATAGCATATAAGGCAATGGACTGGTAACCAGAATATATAAAGAATATCTACGGTTCAATAAAAACATTGCAACTTATTTGGAAATGCATCAGAAAATATATCAGAAATTGATGCATGGGTAGAGATACAGATAGATAAAGAGGTGATAGAGCAATTTGGTAAAATGTTAATTATGGAATCTAGGTGATGAGCATATGGTGCCCACTATACAGTTTTTTCAACTTTTCAGTGTTGGAAATTTTCATAACAAACTGTTGAGAAAAAAGAAGCACATTAAAAATATGTAAGTTGTTCTGAAAATTCTACTTAGCTTATCTAACAAAAATTTTAAATGTCAAAAAGAACAGATTATAATAGTATGTAAAATTGTGTGTGTGTGTGTGTTGTGTATCCTACAGCTATAATAAAATTATGGGCAGCATAAGTTTAACAGTGATTTTTTTTGAAGTGGGCAGAAACAGAAGAGGAGGGAAAGTAATTTTCCATTTTTGTTTATTTGTATTTTCTGGTTGTCCTACAGTGAATGTGCACTGTTAATACATTTTCAAAATAACCATTTTTTTTAAATGAAACGTTCCTATATTTGGAATTTGAGAGATCAAAATAGGTAGCAAAGAGGATCTTAAATGTTATAACCACAGAGAAATGATAAATGTCTAGGTGGTAGATACGCTAACTATTCTGATTGGACCATTATACAATATATGCATGTATTGAATAACAAACTATGCCCCATAAAAATATAGAATGAAAATAGATAAAAAGTTTTGAAAAAGAAAAAAAAAGAGAAAGATTAAATATACAGGATTTTCCCACTCATAAATAAGAGTTATGGCAACATAAATGTACAGATGCGAAAAGAAGAAGGAATTGTTTGGCTCTGGTAACTGGCTACAGGGCATTAAATAGATGAACAAATCACAGAGACCTGAGAAAGAGAATTGTGGTGTCAGGAGGGAAGGTAAAAACAATAGGGAATGTTGCCTGTTTCACCACTTACTCCTCTCTCATCATGATCCAGGCACACAGTGGAGGCGCTTTACCTCTTTAAATACAACAACCTCTTCACATCTAGGTCTTTACATCTTCACACATACTTTCCTCCTGCCTGATCTATGCTTTCTGCTCTGGCTCTTTTTGTCACATTTTACTCATCCTTTAGATTTTGCTTTCCCACAGGAGTCCATAACATCTCAAACAAAGTTAGGGCTTCCTGACACACTTTCTCATAGCACATTCCATTTTAGCATTTATGGTAATTAATAACTGCACACATACTGTAGGATCATTTGTTTCTCATTGGTCCTTCCTGCTAGAATGAATATTTGGTCACCTTGTAGCCTGAGTATCCAGAGTAGTATCTGGCATACAGGTGGTGGTGGGGGATTCAATAAATATTACCAAATAAATAATGTTAGTGAGGTTAGTTTCAGATTTGTTACATTTACAGTAAGAGAAGAATGCTGAGATAGTAATATTCAGCAGGAAATTTAAAGACTTGTACCTGTGGTTAAGTTGAAGAAATGGGGCTGGAGGTAAAATTTTGTGAAGCACTAGTAAAAAGGTATTTGGTGATTTGAGGATAAATGAGCCCATCCAGAGGAAAATATATAGAAAGAAAAGGGAAAATAACGAAGGATCAAGTCTATCTTTCCCCTTTATTCCCTTTTATCTTATTCTGTTTGCATCTTTGTATCTTCTTACTTGTACTGGAAACAGGATGCCAGCTTAACTAGCAGTAAATTAACTACAGCCTAAGCATGTGAAGTGATGATTGTCTCCAGAATAAGTTTGCTGTTTCCAATCTTGCCAGCTTAGTCTTGGCTTCCAGCTTCTCTAGTTTTCTGCGTGGCTGGGAAAGATAGATGGCAAGTGTGGGAGCAGATTCTTAGACAGTACTGTTCCAATACCAAAGAAATGCCAGGAACTCACAGGGCCTTCTTCTTTCACAGCCACCAGACTCATTATTCTATTGAAGATTCATTAAGTATTTATTAAATGCCTACTGTGTACCAAACACTAGGTTTAGTAATAAAGTCTCTGCCCTAATGAAGCTCATGATCTAGTGGGGCAGGAGACAATACACATATACGCAAACAAATACTGAATGACCAATTTGAAGTTGTCATAAATGGAGGAGGATAGGGAGTGGACCGTGCAACTAAGAGAATAAGAGAAGAGGTGGTCACGGTGGTGCCCATGAGGAAATGACACTTAAGTCAAAATCTCAGAAGATGAGACAGAATCAGCCTGTGGAGAGAGGAAGAGTTCCAGGTAGAGACAGCAGCATGTGAAAGGCCTGAGCAGGAAATGACTTCAGAGATACAAGGTGGAAGAGAGGAAGAATTAGATTTTTGACAGATGAAGGATCCTACCATGCAGAGATTCCTGGCTGTGGGTAGGACCTTGGATGTCACAGAAAGTTTGTAAGGAAACCTCTGATGCATTTAAACACAAACGTGACACGATCCCAGCGGACAATTTCAAATATGCTAACACTACACTTCCGGGTAGACGGTCCCTCTATTTTTTGCAATTGGTTCATGGTTTCCTAATGACTGTGAGCCTGCTGCAGGCTTCCCTATCACATGTGCATAAAGCCAGCCTCTAATTACAAGTTAGGTAACTGATCAACCAAATCCTGAAAAGGAGACAAGCTTAAAAGAATTTGAATGTATGTATGATAAAATAAGAAATAATATGTCAGCATTTAGTAGTTGTTTTAAGAGTCATTTTAAAGAAAAAAACAAAAAAAAACAATAAAAACCCCAGTTACCTATGTCCACTAATGGCAGAAAGAAAGGCATACTCTTCACAAAGTTGTTAAATACTAGAATGAGTTCCCTAGAGCTTCTTTTTGAGGCCATTAGAAATTAGACACTCATTTGTCTGGAATAATTATGGAGCTGCCATGTCTAAAGTAGAAAAGATGGATTGAACTTTCTTTCAAGGTTCCCCTGAGATGAAAAGGCCAAGAGTCCCCAAGAGTCTCTCATAAGTAACAAGTTGTATAGTAAAGAGAGATCAGAATTTGGGAATTAATAGGTGGTTGAGTGTAAAAAGATACATATTATTTCTGGGGAATAGAAACATTGTCTGTTAATATTTGAATAATGGTGAGACTATGATTTTTAACAATTACCATCATGCATGGGAACATTCCAGGTAATACTGTGAAATGTTGTCAGCAGCCCTAAGTCACTCAAATGGAAATTAACATGCTTTGAAGAACATATCACAAGTGAGAGAAGTGGCACCTGAGTCAGACAGAGCAGCGGTTAGCAGGAAGCAGCCAGCAGAGGGAGGGATAGGCCAAGCGCAATAGGGAAGCCATTGAATGCTGAGATGAGCCTCGCCAAGTAGGATGGTAACAGCCATGGAAAAGCCAATGGGAGTGGAAGATGGAGCCCAAGGTGGCAGTGGCACCCTTGGAAGGAATCTTCTCACTGGCACAGGCAATAAATCACCAGCCAAGCAGGAGATGGCTCAAAGGAAAACATCTAAATCAGAGCAGGCCAGCCCACTGGCAGCGAGGCAAGCTAGTCTATGGGGAAGTCACGGCAGATCCAAAGGCAGAATCAGTACATCCCGAGGAACATGGGATGGGCAATTTCTACAGTGTGGTTTAACTGATGCCGACTAACTGGCAAGGGCAATGCATTTGAGCAGAGTAGGAGAGTGGCAGGCGAAAGCCAAGAGATGTGATTTGAGCGGTGCCAAGTGAGCAGAGTGGTCTCTGAGGAGATATCAGCTTCCTACCAACCAGAAGGGCTCCGGCAGTACGAGAGGAACATATACACCGCCAAGCGTGGTGGGCAAGGATCATGGCGGCAGGCATGTGGGAGGCACAGAGGGAACAGCTAAGCTATCACAGAGAGCCAACGTGCCCAGCACTGTCCTGCTGCCCAGCAGCCAAGCACAGCGTGAAGGACTGAGAGAGCGCTGCTGAGGAGGCAGAAGGGCAAGGTTTGAACTCTATTTCTGTCACTAACTACACAACCTTGGATTGAAACTTGACCTTGCTCTTGAAAATGCTTTTCTTCTTGTCACCCAGAAACTGGAGGTCTCCACCCCAAAACTGAACTCTAGCCTTGACCTGAGGCTGGAGGTGTCCCAAATGCTGATAGTCTCCCCTAATGCCACTATCTCACTCTGGGTTTCCTGGTTCTACAACTATCTGAGGAGATGCTGGTTTTGTCTTCTTTTCTAATACATTTTCCTCCATCTGCTTTCCAGTCTATGATCTCGCATACTTTGTCTGACAGCCTGGGATACTCTCCATCATCTGCAGCCAGAACATCCTCTCCCAGAACTTACATCACCTCCATGAGCACAAAAAGCTCCAGGCCGTGGTTTTTCCAATTTGGCACACTTATTGAATACAAGCCATCTGTGCTGTAGGCACAAAAGACAGTGTTTTCAAATTCTCCACTCCAACTTCTACTGGGAAGCTTAAAATTAAAACTAAAATAAGCAAAGTAACAGTTGGAAAAGTAAAATTGCTTCCTTTTATCTGGGTGTATTATAGTTTAAGTGTTCATTTTTCCTTTTAGGACCCAATGCTATCAGGGCAGAAGTTACCTCTTTCTTTAAATTCATGATAATGTCAAAAATGTTCATGATAATCTGATTATGTTTAGTATATCACACAGCAAAACTGAAACTACTCTTGATGAATAAATTTATACGGGATAGCCAAAGGAAAGAACTTTCCAGACTAATAACAAGATCACTTCTCCAATCACTATAGGAAGTATCTTTTATAACTCTCCAAGGGCAACCTCTCCTCTTCTCCTTCTCTTTCCCCTTCTCTCTCCATCTCACTCTCTCTCTCATCAAATAAGAATTGCTCTGCTCATGTACCTCATAAGTAGTGTTTCATTTAGGACTGTAGTTGGAGGAGGAGTTCTTTTGTATTCAGGACCTGTACAATGCTCCCTTTGCAGCATCCTTCAATATTCCCAGAGCATTAGAGCTAGAGGCCGTATAGGTCTTTAGAAGAGCAATTCTCTGAGAAACATAGGGAAATTCTAGAATGGAAATGAAGTAGAAAGTAGCCAAATTTAGAAATATATCTCTAGGTGGAAACATTGTTTATGAAATCTTAAAATTCAATTGATCCAAACCAGTGAGGGCTGTCTCAAGGCCATGCAAAATGATTGGACCAGTATATCAGGATTCCTTCCATGTGGCATAACTAGATAGATAAGTCACCATGAATTAGACCAACTACAATTCAGATATTATCTGATAGGACCACAGTCCTATGGACAAACTTTAGATATCAAGAACAGAAAGAGAAATGCCACCATGACTACTGAAATGGATGTTGAGGAGTTGAGAAGAATATAATCTAGGGCCCTGATGACATTTTTCTTTATTTATAGTCTTTTTCTCTTATCCTCTACACTACTGAGCTCTTGTGAGCTAACAAAACTATTAAGATCCTATTTCCAAAAAAGGTCCCATTCTGAGGTACTGAGATTAGGACTTCAACATATGAATATTGGAGGGACAAAATCCAACCCATAACAAGTATCATTTTCTAAACTTCCTGAGAACTCTTACAGAGCCCAGTAGCTATTCATGCCAAATAATATGCATATAGATCATAACATCTCACAGATCATTTAAAAAATGTACTCATTTAAAAACAGTAAAAATTACACATAATTGGCATTTCATCACAAGATCAAACACATTTAGAAAATAAAACAGAGATTAAAACATAGATAATTCTATTTTCATAGAACATTCTTGTATTGTCATTTAGTGAATGGTGACAAAAGATAGCCCTTTTAGACTTTTAACAGTTTTATTTCTGTATAATTGGCATATAATGCACTGTACAGATTTAAAGTCCCAATCTGATAAGTTTTGATGTACATATACACCTGTGAAACTATCAGCAGAATCAAGACAATGAACATATCCTGTACCTGCCCCCAAGATTTCCTCATGCCCCTGTCATTTCTCCCTCCCGCTCCTCAAGCCCTTCAGCCCCAAGGCCAAGGCAACCACTGACCTGCTTTCTGTCACTGCAAATTAGTTTGCATTTCCTGTATCTTTATACAAATAGAATCATAAGCAAACAAAAAAAGAGAGAGAGAGGTCTTCAGGATAGCATTCTTAGGTAACATAAATTACTGTCAGGTTTATTTCATAATAGTAGTAACAACAATCTGTAAATCATGAGGCAGGACTCTCAGTTTCTAAAATATTTCTTTTAAAAGCCATATTAATACTTTCCATTACTAATATCATATACACTAAGATATTATTATTCTCTACCTACCCTGTGATCTCCCAAAACCTTGTCATGATCAGTTGCTTCTTATTGTAAGACCAAGCAGGGCCCAGTTCCTGCTCTGACTTTATTTCTCATACCAACCAGCCCCAACCCTAACTTAGTAAGTGTGTCACAGTCTGCGCAGCAGCATAGCAAATGATAATGACAATAGCTTGACTGTTGGGCCTGTCCAGCACAAACTTTGAGGTGAGGGTGCCAGGAAATCGTAGGGCTTGCCTTCTCTTCTGCATTGACTTGCAAGAGTCAATTACAGGGTGTAGCTTTGGCTGCTGAGAATACAGGGGAAGAGATAAAGATGTTGATGTGGTGGCAAGAAAGCGACTAAACAAGTACAAGAACTCTGAAAGTGATGAATCAAAGGAAATAAGACAAGTAGTGTGTGTACCTCGTAAAAAGTAAAATGTCTATGATGCATTTATGTTTTCAAGAAAGTATCCCACTTCAAACTCTCTCATGTCTTTATCCCCTAGAAATTAAGTCAATATTCTTTAAAATGCTTTTCTGATTAGGTTTCTCATGATATGAACCCAGCTTTCTTCCCAGGGTTAACACTCCTCCCCCATTCCTGACCCTCTATACATGACTGTTCTAGTTGAATTGATCTTCATTCACTTTCACAAACACACCTTGCTTTTCTCTTCTCTGGGCATTTCCCTCTGAAATATCTACCCAAAGTTTCCTCTTCTGTAGACTATCTCCTACTCATGCTTTCAAGTTCTACTTAAAGACCATTTTCCTGATTTCTCTATTTACTGCAATTATTTATTTATTTATTTATTTATTTATTTATTTATTTATTTATTTAATTTATTTATGTGCTCCCTAGTCTTATAGTGCTTCTTCATCATAGCACTGAGAGCTGGTGCCAGGTTAATGCACATCCCTTTCTGGAGTATAAAGGAAAGACAATGTCTGTCCTATGTACCACTGTGCCATCTTGTTATTTTTCAGTATTCTTGTTAGAGAATGGAGGCAGTCCTCCCCTGCATGCTTCAAATGACTCAAAGAAAATACTCATTGACTGTGGTCAGTGGAAATAATCTATGTTGGAAAAGCAGGATTCAGGCCACCATGCCTGTTGGAATCATCAGCAAGTTTGTGTCTGTGGAGCTTGATGCAGACAGACCTGTTTTTGTCCATCTTTCCTAGGATTGGGGTAAAGGTTCTATATTGCTTGGACTTTTGAAACAAAAGAAACTACAGTCAAAGCATTGAGAAACCAGTGTGGAAATAATCAGATTATTATTTAATCTTATCTTGAATAGAGAATAAAAGGCACTTTGTTGAAAATACCCCTGTGATTGAATTCTGTCTCTCTTCTGAATGTTTCTTCGCTGTGATTAAAAATAACTAGTTAATGAATTAGAGAGGTGAAAGAGACAAGAGTATTCCCTATTCTAACTAATTTCCTAAATCAGCCTAGATCTAACACAGTTTTGGGCACATAATAGGCACTCAGTAAGTATTGTTTGACTTAATGGATGTTGAAATGTCATCAAATAGTATGCCATGAAGAATCAAAATTATCAATAATGTTAATATATTTTTTCTATTATTCTTTCCATCTGAAAGATATTGTCACTTTATTAGAAATAATACAGAGTATTCCAATAATGCTTTTCTTCTTTAAATGTTGTTTTTAAGGTCTGTATTACTTTCCACCTCAAAATCAATTGTGACCAATCATGGTTTACAATACATATGCCTCTTGATTCACTATCACTACAAAATTCCAAAAATCTTTGATACATTAGGAGCTGATAAGTGAAATTGATATGTTTCTAAATTCTGTTACTGGCTCTGAAAAGTAGAAAGAAGAAATAAAAAAAGAAGAGGCAGTGTTAGAATAGGGATTACCCTTAAAATACCTCAAACCCTGTAGTAAAGAACATCTAAACAACACAGCATAATATAATAGAACACATATACATAAACACACACAGGACTAGGAAGGGGTGGGAGTGACTCCGACACTGATTTGCACAGGGCCTCTGTCTCAGCTGAATCACCTGCAGATTTAGATACATACAAATGATGGGAGTGTCTCTTGTGTGTAGATCCTATTGCTGTAGGATTGTAATGCTACTCAGAGACCCTTCTGGGTCATTTCACCACAGGACATACAAATCCCCAACATGTCCTATTCTCCGAGACACAGCAATACTCATCCTGACATGATCCACAAAGAGTCACTTTGCATTCTAATATCTACCTTAGGCATATCTTAACTGATGAACCCAAACAGATCGAGGCCTTAAGTCCTCAGTATCAGAGCAGAATATGTTAGAATGAAGTCTCTCTCCCACTTCTGAGATCAGTCTATTTGTTTTATATTCACTCCATACAATGTTACTTTCAGTGCAGCAGATTTATAGCCATGGAAACCTGGGTATAGAATATCACCGTGCTTGGGATCTTTATTGTCATGACTGTTGCTGTTCTGTGGCATTGGATTCCATCTTCAAGCCCCTGGTCCCACCTGTGATGACTAGCATTATTTATGAAAGACTATTATGGCATGAAATAATATGCATACATTCTGCTTGGTGGGCACCATCACCTTCTGCTTCCAGCTTCCAGGAAAGACTGCAACCAAATCAGTATCCTTGGTCCCTACAACCCAAAACAGATTTCCTGCAGCTTCTTCTTGAGGGAGTGAAAGCTGCTTAGAGCAGCGTGTAAATTCATGGCAAGAAGCAATAAAGGTGAGTTTTATACATTCCCATTATTGCTTCTACGTCTTTGCAATAATGTTTATTGACATGTTTGAACGGAGCACAAGCTGCAGTTCGGTTCAACTGCCTGTGAAAATGGGACATTTGTCAAGAAACAAACCTCGCAGTTTTTAGTGGCTCTGACAGTGGGTATTAGAAAGGATATTGATGGGAAAAAAGAGAGAGTAGGCAGGCCTAGGGGGAGAGTGTTAAATGAATATACTCAGCACAGATGCCTACGGTGGAGGAAAAGGGAATGGCTGAGGATATAAGATTGAACACTAAACACATCGAGTGACTACCAGTTGCCTTGAAGCATATGCACTTGTGTGGGGAACATCAACAAAAGCTCCCTTTGTCTCCAAAGGAAGGCCTCTACAGTGACACGTTCACTGGGATTGGATTCCCGCTTTGCTCCCCTCCCCCCAACAGTCCATCTCTGATGATAATTTGGCTCTTAGAGTGGGTGTATCACTCTGTTCTTTAGGGTTCTCACAAATGAAAAAGTGAGCACATCAACTACTTATCATAGAACCTGCTTTTAGTCATTAAACCAGTCACTCAGTCCCTTCTAGGGAACACACTTAGTGTGAGTGTGAGGCACTGTTACTGCCAGGGTTGTATACAGACCTTCCCCTGAAGGAATCTGCAGTTGAGTAGCAGAGTGTGCTGCATTTGTTAATAAAATAGAGTAGCTCACACATATCAAGAAACAAAAATGTTCTACTGGAATTATATTTAATTTCCCCTCCTCAATGACCTAAATGACTAGTAAAACGTTGGGGGCTAGGAAGGCAGTTATTAGATACCTACTCACAACCCAAATGCAAATGTATTTCAAGTGCTCAAGGCAGCAAAGTGAAAGCTACTAACGGCTCTTTTCTTCTCCTTGTTCAGAATCTCAGCCATTCATGCCATCGCGCCAGGGCCCTCTCTACAGCCAAACAGCCATGTCTCCAGCACAGCTTTCTAAGCCATTGGTGTCTGATTCTGGTGAATCAAATCAGCATCACCTTCATCCTAAAGCTGAACAACAGGTAAGACCATTTAAAACAACAAATTTAGTTCACGGGAGAGTTTTACTTTCTTGATATATAACATAAGAAAGAAAAAAGAGAGAACAAGACTAATTAATGGTAGTTTTTGATAACGGAACACATCATACCTATGGTGTCATAGTACAGGAATAAGATTGTTTTGTCTTGAGAATGTCATCACTATCTACCAAAAAATCAAAGAGACTAGTTTATTATGCAAATTAAATTATGAAGAACCTCAACCACAAGTTAGCATTAGTTTCTGCCATCCATGAGCTAACAAAATTCCAAAGTTACAATTTTACTTAAATCCTTCTATAATGTACTTTTCCAACTAAATTTGCATCTGCTCTCTTTTTCCTGCCTTTCTAAATCCACAGCATAGCATTTCATTTCAGACCTGCAAGAGCCCTGGGATTCTTTGCTATCTTTTCCTTCCTAGAGCTCTTTGTAAGTAAATCAAACCTGTCTTCACTATAACATACCCTACATTTAGCAGGCAGGCTCTCAGAGTGTAAGAGGGGTGTTAGTTCAACAGAACTGTTCATCACCATGTGGGCAGAAAGGCGCTTATAAAGCACACAGTTTGATGATGACATCCAAGATCTACTTTCACCAATTTTTCATGGTCTGCAAGAATGCTATGGTGCTAATAAAGTTCTAACTTTGTTTTCACAACTGCAATAGCACTGAGTCTTATTTCTCTTTACTTAGTACCCCTCTCCTCCTTGTAATGGGTACTAAAACCTCTCCCTATCTTGATGCCATTTACATTCAATTTTGACTTTGGCTTAGCAAACAGAAATTGCCTTTTTATTAATGTATGGATGTCTCAACTAATGCTTCCTTTGAAAGGTACGCATATTGGGGTGTATGTGTGTTGGTGAGAGTGAGAGCAAAAGAGAACAAGCGAGAGTGTGTGTAAGAGTGTCTGTAGAGGAGAGAAAAAAGAAAGGAAGAGAGAGACAGGAGGTGGGGGAAGAGAATGGGAGTGGATGGAGAGAGAGAATGTGAATGAACATGTTGATCAGAAATTACCTGGCTCAGAAAAAGTAATTTACTGATAAATGATTATCTATTTAGAGGTAACCAGTGTCAGCAAAAGCGGCCTTAAATTAATCTATCTGCCGATCCTTTCAGATCTCTTATACAGGATAGTAGAAGGCAAGTTGGCTCAGCCATGTCACAGAGTCTCTCATAAGCCGTAATAAATTGCCACAGATTTCATTTCACATCTCAGCAATTCTGGCCCTAAAATGATGAGCAGAAAAGGGTGGGGGGTGAGTGCCAACTTTGAAGAGCAACAGTGAGATAGAAAATTGCCTGTCTTTGCCCCTCAGGGATGCCTTTCAGTCAGAGCTCCAAAATTCAGACAGCAGAGATTCATAGATTCATCAGGGATGAGTACACTAGAGTAGGAATCAGAAGTTATGATCCTACCAATTATGGCAGAGATCCCTTGGGCAAGTCACCTAACTGAGGCTACCTAGAAAGTTGTTGAAAAAATGAAATGAGATTATATGCACAAATGCACACTGCAAAGGGTAAAGAATGTTGCATAGTACAGATCGACAAGTCAACCACCTGCCTATCATATGCCAGCTACTATACAAATACAACAGAGGAGTGTTGGACTAACAGATATGAAACTATACTATCTACCCTAAGGAATCACTGTATGCTATGTGCATGTATTGTAACAAGTTAATGTTAAAATTTTATAAAAAGTGCAACAGCTCTCAAAGCACTTATGATGTAATGGGCACGGTAGAGAACTAAACATTTTAGTCACTGCTAGAGTAGAAGCAAGTGGAAAGTACTCTAGAAACGCAGAGAAACATATAGTTTTTGGTGCAAGGCAGTATTATTATTATGGCTCTCTGGCACATCATTAACATGTCAATCTCCCTTAGGAATTTTTTGAATCACTTGCACCTCAGCACTAGAAAACTTATTTCCCTCTTGGCTTCCTTATTGAAAATAATGCAGCACCTGCAATTAATAATAAAAATAAACACTCATAATTTTAATGTCTGGGCTATTACATACATTAACATGTTATTTCTCTAATAGCTTGGTGTGAGCATCTAATTATAATTATTATTTGGTACTTACATCAACTCTCCTTTAGGGAATTGCTTTTAAAATATTGACTAAAACTCAAAGTACTTGTTCCTTGGTTAAATCAGCAGATCAAAGACAGATGGAAAGGCATTAACTAACTCACTGGATTTTGAATATATTATGCAATGTAGAACTATGAAGAATATCCATGTTATAAGAGTATATATAATGTGATATTATTATATAATACATGTAAATATCGCTTAAGTTTGGAAAGGACTTTAATATTTTTCAACCTTCTTTCATTATACAACCTTATCAATTTCTCAAGAAGCAACAAATATTTCCATGTTACAAATGAGGAAATTGAAGTTTGGGAGCACTGCACATGGAAACAGTCCTAGTCCAAGGCCCAGAACTCACATTGCCTAATTCATTGCTATCGATGTCTGTAACTGGTATTTGCCATTAGTGCCAAACCTGAAATAATAAAGCTATACTTGTGAAGCTCCTAGAACAGTATCTAAATGCCTTAGATGCTCAATAAACACTACGAGTGACTGAAGTTAAGAGATTTGATTCTCACAATGGGCTTATACTACCTTCACGGTGAAACTAATACTTTATAAAATCAGCAATAGAAAAGTGTGAGGAAATCTCAGTGGAATGTTGGGAAAAAATTAAATTTATCTAAATTATGCCAAATTCTTTAATTTGTACATAAAATTTAAACACAATTGAAACAACAATAGTAATCCGTTGAACTTCTAGAAAACTAGAGGTGGAAAAAGGGCAGGGAGGAGGGGGGGAAGGGGGCTAATGAGGAATTGGTCAAGGGACACAAGAATGCTTGCATATTGTAATGATCAATAAGCTAGCTACACTGATCTAGACACCACACATTGTACACAATTATTGAAAATCAATGTTGTACCCCACATGAATGTATAATAAATAAATAAATAAATAAAATATTCTGGATTTAGAATATGTTTTTGCTGAAGGTGGCATTAAAATGCTATCTTTATAATATCAACTAATTATAGTTTAACTATAAAGTGAAAAATTCAGAAAATATGGTAAAGTTTTACTTATTAAATACCAAACTGCATAGATATTGGTAAACATTCACCTGGTTAAATTTTCATCTGGATGTTTCCAATCATACATATACATCCAATGCCTAGTACATGCAGCCTCTAGTACACACATGCATGGAAAACATAGGAAACAATTCCTACCCATATGCTTCATTATTTGACATATAACCAGGGAAAAATTGCATTTATACTGGGGCAAGGTGGCCAGAAAGAGCCCCTGGTGAAGCGTAAAGAAGGTACAGGGCTTCCTAGAGTATAAAGAGCACATCACATGCTGTGCATTTACTGTCCCTGTGTCAACTGGCTATTCCATATCCTAAGCAGTCTTAAGCCTTGCCTGTAAATATCTAATTTTAGTTGTTATCTGGCACTTACATGGAATCTTCCTTTAGAGAGCCACAAAGGACTTTTAAAGTGTTGATTAAAACTTAAACTTCCTATAAGAAGTATATCATTCTATGAACAAATCTGACTCTGCTATACCATGATTGACTCTTGGTAGCCTTCCTGATCTATTTTAAATATATGGCATTTAACATCACTTAGGATCTGGTCCCATCCTTCTCCTTCAGCTTCAAGTTCTACCTCTCTCCAATAAGCTTGATGATCTCTGTAGCTCAGATCTGCACTGCCTGAACATTCATTGCAGTGGATAAACCTATGTGGATAACAGGAAAAGCTTGGCATGTTTGCTGACAATACAATTTTATCTATTTTCTACACTGACAAAAAAAAAGTGACCTAAAAAATAAAGTAACAGGCTTTTTTTTTTTTTTTTTGGTCTTAGAGTGCGTATTGTTGGGATTCAAAAGAATTGAATTTAACATGTTCATTGGAGTGATTTGGGGGACAATCAACTATTACTCCCCCCCCAAAAAAAACAGCTGTCTTTAAGTTAAGCTATTTTGAAAGAGGTATAAGAATGTTGTAAAGGATTAACAGAAGTAGGATCTACTACATTTATTTTTCAAAGAACATAACCACAATACTCGAGTACCCAATAGTCACTGACAAAGATGCATAGTTGCTTCTGGAAATATCACCTGGTGGTGAAGGAAAAAGCTGGGCACTTCATTCTACTCCATCATCTGGTTTACAATGTTTGGATTTTTAGCCACAGCCTCATCCTTTGCCAAAGACTCCATACTGCACACTGTCATTCACACTGCCAGACTGCAATGTCTGCCAGGATTTATGGCTACCACGCTGCTCCCTCATTGCTAAGAGCAGATGGCTGGGCTGAGGGACAGCAGACTGCCTAAGGGCGAAGACAAGGGTGTGGGGGAAGAGAGAATGTGTAGCCACAGGGACACACTTCATTCTCTAATGAGCTTGGGAAAGATGACTTCCATGAGCGTTTCTCTTTTTCATAAAGGCTTTAATCAGGGAGTCTAAGATTAATGGTAAACTTCAGGAAGTTTGGGAAACTCCTAAAACTGAATACAAAATGGTTGGATTGTTTATAGATTTATTGTTTTCTGGGAAGATCTAGGTCCACAAATATCTTCAGAGAGTCTTGATCTTCCTCTCCCAACCTTAAATATGACATATCTGTCTATATTGCTATATGATATGGACGAGTCTATTGAAACATCCTGAATTATTTCAATTACTTACACTTAAACAGAATCACACATGGCTCAGGATAGACCTAAAGAACTAATGGTTTTGGTCTAAGAATGAGTGACAATAAAACCTGAATCAAAGGCATCATAACAAGAAATCCTTAAACAGATTTGATGTAAATTATAACAAGAAAACTCATTGGCTGTATCCAGACTGGATGCTTCAGGTGGTGTCATCTTTGTGCAATAGAGGTTAATGAGAGGTCTACATAGCAGTGGGAAGAAAAGAAGAAAGCTACTAACATATATTCCCACCACTTATGCTTCCATCACTGAGCAGGAAGCATGTTGGGGGAAGAGTGATCAAACAAAAAGGGAATCCCAAAAAGAAGGTGTGCGTCAGGTTTCAAGTAAGTTAAACCCCTACCATATCATTATCCACATGTCACCTCCTCTGGATAGCTTTCCCCAACTTCACCAACCATAGCAATGATGGAACGCCTTCCTCAGGGCTGCCATCACACTCAAATCCAAACTCCAGCCCTGCACCTCTCACTTATCCTACTTACCTCTTATCCTACTGGCCTCTCTAGAGTGTAAATTCTATGAAGACATGGATTTTGTTTTAATCTTTTTTTAAAAAATCCATGCTGCCTAATATACAATAGGCTCAATAAATGTGGTCAAATGGTGTACAAAATAGGACATTTCTACAGCCTCAGTGACAGCTAATGATGGAGCAGCAATAGGAGTACGACTGTGCTTGGTGTGCGACACACTACCATGATCGCAGTCTTTGCATAGGCTTTCCCATAGGACTTGGCTTTAGATTCCAGCAACACAGTTCATCATACCTATATTGGCATTTAGGGGAGGTAAGAAAGGACGGAGTAAAAAGATGGTCAATTTATTTTTAGCTGCTTGGGATTCCTTCCTCCCTCCCTCCCTACTCTCTCCCTCCTTTCCTTTTCCCATCCTTCCTTCCTCCCTATTTCTCTCCCTTCTTCCTTCCCTCTCCCTATTTTCTTTCCCTCTTTCTCTTTTATTTTCTCCAATCCATCAACATGCTATATGTTTTTAATTTCAAAATTTACAGAATGTATATACTTGACTTTCTGAAATTCCAGCCCCATCTTTTTTCATATGTGAAAATTGAAGCCCAGAAAAAGGAAGTGATTTGTCCACTGTCACCCAATTAGTTGGTGGCAAGACCCAGGAGCAGAGACTCAGGCCTGCTGAATCTGTCTTTCCACAATATCAGGCTGCTACAGTGTTTTAATCTACATCCCAACACAATAAAATAAACATCAATGGTAATGATAACACCAGTATTGTCAAGCCTTTTGAAATATTCTAAACTGTGTCAGTTAATTGTACAAATCTCTCTGGTTCTGCATCTTCCCACAGGAGTTCAGAGGTTTTAACATTTCCAGGAGTAGAATAAATCCAGGATAATAAAGATGTGGCAGCAAAACAAACACTGTGCTTAGGGGGTTAGGAAACCAGACTGAACACAGTAAAGGGTAAGCCGAAGACAATGTACAATTGGTAAATCTGTATGACAAGGCTGGCGTTCCTCCCCGTCTGTGTCTGTTGGCATGGCTTCGCACCCTGCCTCTGAATTGTCTGAGAAGGTCTGAGTGCTTGAAATGCCCCATTATTCTTTATACCTGAAGATGCACAGCCACTATATGGTGCATCCTAGGGGTGGGAATGCTACCACTGGTATTAGCAACTGGAAAAATGGAGCCATTGGTCGGTCATTTTGATCTCAGCTGTTCCAACAAGTCTGTACCATTGTTTTAAACAAGGGATAGTACCACTCACTGGGAGAGTTTGGAAATATGTGGGGCCTTTTTGATTTTTACCATAACTGAGGACTTCTACTGGTACTGAATGACTGGGAATGCCAGATGCCCTGCAAGGCAGGGGGCAATCCTGCACAAAAAAGAACTGGCCTACTATAAATGCCAAAAGCATCCCTCATCTTGAGAGTCACTGAGAGTATTCTGAGCTTCTGTGCCCTCTAGCAGCTCACACAATGTAGGAAAACGGAGAGGTCTGTGTCAAGCTTCAAGTATGGGAGAGCTCCCAGGGGTGCCTTTTGCTTAAATGGAGATTAAGAATTCTTGGGAGGTGCAAAGTAAAAAATTGTAGGCACAGAGTTCTTTTTGGTGTGCCTGAGGATATTATACGTGGTTGCGTAAAGAAGGCCCAGACAACTTCACTCCTGAACAGTCAAAGGACTATTAAAGCATAACAGTTTTCCTATTATTAACCTGGAAACTCTAGTGAGTCAAAACCTTTAAAGAAAGCAGGGAAATCAGGGTGCCCTCTCTAAGGTAAAGTGGGAGAATGTATCCAGGACATGCCTAGATATATAATGTAGGACAACTCCCAGTTACAGTGGGCCAGCCAGATAAAGACAAAAACACCAGCATATCCGAGCAAAGAACCCAGGGTGCACCACCTTGGCCCAAGACATACTCCTGAAACACAAGCTGCTCTTGTGACCTCCACAGTTTTACCACAGAAGTGTGCAGTGCCTCTCCAGCCTCCGTAACCTTCTGCTCGTCTCTCTTGGATCTGTGAGGACCACCTTCTGTTTCCACACCCAGCCCAACAGGCTTACCCTTTTACAGTTACCAAATTCGTGGGTCAGGGAAGCAATCAGGGGATTTTTTCAGTTCAATTCAGAAAATATTTATTAGGCAACCACTCTTTCTTGGACTGCTTTGTGCAATAGGTATTCGTTCATCCTTCAAGTATTTATTGAATGCCGGCTCCTTGCTGGTCCTACTCAAAAGACAGTAGGGGACATAAAAATTGGTAAAGGTGGGAGATAACCTATCCTTAAAGAATTCATACTCCAGTAGAAAAACAACAAGTAATATTTTTAGGTAGGGCTTATGAAGTCTTGGGCCGAGTTTTGAAAAATCCAATGAATTATATTTAGAATAGTGGATAAGTGGAAGAAAATATTCCACGTAGAAGAAACAGTGAGTTAAGGGCATTCCTTGAGCATGCTGTCTTCCTCATTACCTATCCTCTGCGGTTCCATTTACAATTCCTCTATTTCCAAAACCCTTTACATTTAAAGACCCTAGTCTTCTGAGCATCCAGTTCAGTCTAGGCTGCACCACATAGCTCTGAACTTAATTACATGCTGTCATGAACCATTCTGTAGTCTTATTATGTAACTATCTCTTGTCTCCTGAGACACATGGCAGTCACTTTGAGAGTAGAAACCACGCTGTCTTTATTTTTTTGTAGCTCACACAGAGATGTGCAAAGAACTGTGTGTGCAGATGATCAGACATATACTACTGGTTGGCTTGTTGGCTTGAATAGAAGAAAGATGAGACATTAGGGATGAAGAAAAGGATTGGGGAGTAGTCAACAGACTGCTAGGGCAGTTGTATTTGAAAGTCACCATCCAGCACAGCACCTTGCACAAAGTAAGCACTAAATAAATAGTTTTTTAGTTTAATTGATAAAAGACTTGGTATTTATATGGTGATTTCCAGGAAGCTAGACTGCTTCTGGGAAATATGTCATTTGCAGGGGAGAGATCTATAATTTTCTGCTCAAAATTTGGCTCTCTAATAATGGAGGTCACAAGACCTCCATTATCATGCCCTAAATTGACCCCTTTTAATGCCATGACAAAGGATTAATCAGGGTTATCCTTTCTGAAACCACCGTGAATTGATGAGAGCATGTGCATCTTTGTCTCTTTTCTTAGAGTTTTAAAGTAGCCAGCATTGTCTACCCTGCTCTATTAGGTCTCTAGTTGAGGCCAGGGTGTGGTTCTCTTCCTCCCTGATCCACATATCTTTGGCTATTGTTCCTTATGATTTGCTACATCCCTATTTCATATCTTTTACTCCACTCCAATTAAAACCTCTTCAACCAGAGGTCATATTTTTATTTTCCAGTGTAACCACAGTGCCCAGTAGAGTAGTGGGCACATAGTAGGCACTCAATAAATATGTGTTGAATGAATAAATGGCATGCCTTTTTATGAAACTGCCTTTTTAAGATTCTAGTGCTTATTCGCTCCAGATTCAGCCCATGTGCTTTAGCAATGTGGATTCTTAATCTTTTCTTAGGCTATTCTAACAGAAGCAGCAATCTTAAAATAATTGGTCTCGGACATTTTAACATTCTGCATTTCATTTTTTTTTTTTTTAAATTTTATTTTGTCGATATACATTGTGGCTGATTATTGCTCCCCATCACCAAAACCTCCCTCCCTCCTCCCTCCCCCCCTCCCCCCAACAATGTCCTTTCTGTTTGCTTGTCGTATCAACTTCAAATAATTGTAGTTGTTATATCTTCTTCCCCCCCCGGTTTGTGTGTGTGTGTGTGTGTGTGTGTGTGTGTGTGTGTGTGTGTGTGTGTGTGTGAATTTATATATTAATTTTTAGCTCCCACCAATAAGTGAGAACATGTGGTATTTCTCTTTCTGTGCCTGACTCGTTTCACTTAATATAAGTCTCTCAAGGTCCATCCATGTTGTTGCAAATGGCAGTATTTCATTCGTTTTTATAGCTGAGTAGTATTCCATTGTGTAGATGTACCACATTTTCCGTATCCACTCATCCGATGATGGGCATTTGGGCTGGTTCCAACTCTTGGCTATTGTAAAGAGTGCTGCGATAAACATTGGGAAACAGGTATACCTTCGACTTGATGATTACAAATTCAATGCAATCCCCATCAAAATTCCAAAGACATTTTTCTCAGAAATGGAAAAAACTATCCAGACATTTATATGGAACAATAAAAGACCACGCATAGCCAAAGCAATGCTGAGCAAAAAAAATAAAGCTGGAGGCATAACACTACCTGACTTTAAGCTATACTACAAAGCTATAATAACCAAAACAGTATGGTACTGGCATAAAAACAGACACACTGACCAATGGAATAGAATAGAGAATCCAGAAATCAACCCACACACTTACTGTCAGCTGATCTTTGACAAAGGCACCAAGCCTATTCAGTGGCGAAGGGACTGCCTCTTCAGCAAATGGTGCTGGGATAACTGGATATCCATATGCAGGAGAATGAAACTAGATCCATACCTCTTGCCATATACTAAAATCAACTCAAAATGGATTAAGGATTTAAATATACACCCTGAAACAATAAAACTTCTTAAAGAAAACATAGGAGAAACACTTCAGGGAATAGGACTGGGCACTTCATGAATACGACCCCAAAAGCACGGGCAACCAAAGGAAAAATAAACAAATGGGATTATATCAAACTAAAAAGCTTCTGCACAGCAAAAGAAACAATTAAAAGAGTTAAAAGACAACCAACAGAGTGGGAGAAAATATTTGCAAAATATATATCTGACAAAGGATTAATATCCAGAATATATAAGGAACTCAAACAACTGTACAAGAAGAAAACAAGCAACCCAATTAAAAAATGGGCAAAAGAGCTAAGTAGGCATTTCTCTAAGGAAGATATCCAAATGGCCAACAGACATATGAAAAAGTGCTCAACATCACTCAGCATCCGGGAAATGCAAATCAAAACCACATTGAGATACCATCTAACCCCAGTTAGGATGGCTAAAATCCAAAAGACTATGAACGATAAATGCTGGCGAGGCTGTGGAGAAAAAGGAACTCTCATACATTGTTGGTGGGACTGCAAAATGGTGCAGCCTCTATGGAAAATGGTATGGAGGTTCCTCAAACAATTGCAGATAGATCTACCATACAACCCAGCTATCCCACTGTTGGGAATATACCCAGAGGAATGGAAAACATTCTGCATTTCAAATTCTGATCACTGTCCGCATAGCTAAACTTACACATGCCATCACTGATCCGCTACCAATAAAGTGGGAGTTTGATTACAAACGGGATTTACTCCTCTTTTATGTCTGTAATAATTTTAACCAGAATTTGAGTAAATGGGAAGGGGACCTTATTTGGTTGGTTCATTCTAGGATGACAGTGTGTGTTTGTGTGTGTGTGTGTGTGTGTGTGTGTGTGTGTGTGTGCATGCGCGTGCGTGCGCGTGTGTGTGTGTTCGTATGGGGACGAGAGACACGGAGGATATTTACATTGAGAAAGTTCAAGTCTTGCTCCCCATCTGTCAGCTCCAGCCTGTTCAGGGCACTCCAGTGATGACAGGTAAAGAAACCAATAACTGGGGTTAGGGTCTCTGAAGAAATAACAGCAAAACTGCTAGTCACAGAGATCAGAGTTCATTCTTTTTCTAGCCTACCCTTTCTTCTGACCAAGTTTCTGTGGGTAGCTGGTTCAGGACAGAAGCCTAGAGCCTGAGAGAGATAAAGCAGCAATTGTGTCATCTGCGATCCATCCTGAGGAAATGTTATGTGAGCACACATACATTTAAATATTTGAAAAGCATCTTTTAAAATGAATATCAAAATGACAAATAATCTAAGTCAGAGAAAAATGCCCCATCGTTTCCCTATCTCCCTTTTCTCATTATGGAGATAAATCCCAGATGAGTCTCTAGACAGCAGAGGGGTGGAAAAATACTAGTAATCACAACCACAATGCAAGAGAAATGTCTGCAGAAACCTGCCTGCCTGGAAGAGCAGGGCCCCTGTCTTGCCTGCTGCTGGCAAATGTAAAGCAGAACACAGGAGACTTCTCTGGCGCTGGGGAAGAGCCCCCATCAGAAGGCAGCAGGGTTGGATGGAGGTGGTGAGAGGATTGTTTATTTAGGGTTTCCTCTACTGATAGCTTGAACTTCAGGGGATTTGAAAGTTTGATTAGGATTAGTGTTCCAAAGCAAGGCTGTTTCTCACAGCCTCATCTGGCCCACTTATGCATGTAAAACTACGTGGGGAATTTCAAGAAAGTAAGCTCTCAAGGGAGACTCCTAGTCTCATTGTCAGAAAATGGTACAGAAGCCAGCCAGCCAGCAGAAATGCCAGCCCTAATGAATCCTTCCCTGCTTATGACCAGAATCTCAAAGCACTGAGGGTTGTGAAAAAGAGGGGCAAGGGCCAATCACACTCTGGGGAGTGTCTGAGATCAGGCTTGGGAGGAAGAAGGGTGAACAGGCAGAAGTTCACAGATCACTTGGGAACCTGATGCTTCTTCATACCTATGGAGCACAGGGGTTGTGAATTTGGAAATTCTTAGAACCTGGCCCAGCTACATGACCTGCCTGCTTAACCTTCTGCCAGGTTTTCTAGTGGCTAGAACCAGGGTGGTCCAGCTCCAAGCTGTGCCCAGATAGTTGCCCAGCTGCACTGTTATTTTAAATGCAAGTATGTGTGATGCCTCTGAGAAGGGCGTGAGAAGTATAGATGAAATGAACACCATTACTTTGAGTACAGCATCTGCATAAATCACTGTCCAGTGCATTCATTCCTAGTGACAGATTAATTCCTTTCTCAGGTTGTGCTTAAGAGTGTATCAGGGAATACTAATACTGTTCCCCACAGAGAAAGGGAGAGATAGAGACAGGGAGGGAGAGGAAAAGAGGAAAGAGACAGAGAGACACAGAGAGAGGGGTGGGAGGACTCAGCTGTTCGTCTCACCATAGTGAAAACTAGGATGACAATGTGTTAAATGATGAGGGGTTTCCAAGTTTCTGCAGCAGAGGAAGTTCGCGTGAAAACTCTGTTGTAGAGTATAGGCTGTGGGGAAAATTTTAGCCCACTCATGATGTGTCTCTGCTATAAAATGTGGTATGACACTGATAGCCATTCTGGGAGCTCAGCGTTTGTCTGTTCTCAGCCTCCCCCTTTAGGCAGGGGAGGAGTATTGTCCATGGAGGAAAAACAGAGCATATGATTTGATGTCATTCAATTTTTAAAATGTAAAGGAAAATATTCCCCAAAGTATTCTCTTGAAAATAGCTCTGAGAAACATGCCAAGTTCATAGAAATGTAAGACAGGGGAAGGAAGGCAGGAAGGGAGGGGGAGCGGTTTACCTCCCAGGACTGGGCATGTTTCCGAGCCTGCACCTGAAAAATGACTGTGATGGTATTTGCAGTTTATCAAGTCTTCCAACAGAAGTGTCAGGCACAGAGAACTCACTTGTCACTCCAACATTTCCTGGCATTTGCTAACCACAATGAGGAATGGAGGGCAAAAGGATTACAGAATTAAGCGCACTGGTACAGCAGCCGGCGTGGGGCTGAGATTTAGCTGTCACTTTGAAGAAAACTCCATTTCATTTTGTGACTTGGAAGGACTGAAAGTTAAAATGGGGGGCTGGGCCGGGCCTGCAGGGAAACACTGGAGGCAGGCTGGCTCAGCATTTTGCGGGGTTTCACTGCCAATGTGCCCGATCAATTCATTCCCCCGGATGCCAAGAGAAACCCACCGCAGCATGGTAAGGTCCAATTTCACAGCTACTGTGAGATTGTAAAATGGGGCCCTTGACTGTATGGGAAAGGTTCTCCAGGACCTTTGACAAGTACCTGGAGTGCTGCCCCTGGGCCTGTGTGCCTGACACATGTCTGCTTCTCTATGGAGGCCCAGCTCAAGCAGCACCTCTTAACACCTACCTGCTGCCCCCAAGAAGTCTCAGGCCCTCCATCGACCATGCTCACACTGTACCTGATTGCCACCTTGTCAGATGTTACCTGCTTTGTTTGCTTACACAGAGGACTGTAAATTCCTCAAATGTATTGATAGACTTGTATTAGGTATTCGACAAACTTCACTGAGAATCACCCATGTGCCCTGCACTGAGGACCAATACAAGGATAAAGACAGGACATAATCCTAGTACCCAGAAGAGGGCCTAACACATAGTACATACTCAGAACATACTTTTTTCATGCTTGTTCCTCATACCTGATTGAAATATTCCCAAGGACGTGTGATTGCTGAAACGTCTGCATATTGGTAGGGCATGGGACCTTACATCTGTGTGAGTGTGTGTATTAATTTTGCTCTTCCATCATGTTGTAATAGGCCATGTGAGCCAAAACTAAACACCTCTGAGTTGCTGCGCATCCTTCTGTTCAACTGCTCTGGTAACGGTGCTCTAGAAAAGCCTGGGAGAGAAAAGTGAGTAAAGGCTTAGGGAGCACACACAGGGGTCTGAGGCAAACCAGTGATGATAAATCGCAGGCGCCCATCCTTGTTCTGCTCCTTCAGTTAACAACGAGTGCAGATTAACCTTTCATTTTATTTTCTGTAGGATTTCTGGAACAAGAAATGAATGATCCAGTGAAAGTGGCTGATAATGCTTTAACACAGGACTCATAATCCTGGTATGCACTTAGGGAATCCCTTGTCCTGCTCTGTCTATGTACTTGTTATTCACTGTGTTTTCATTCCCATGACACCCACATTTTGATTTTGAATTTTTCATTAAACAGAAATTTTTCTCATATTCAGCTTTTAGGAACAAATGGATAAATCATAGTGAAAAAAGCTGATGTCAGGAATTTATGTAAAAGGTTAACTTTCAGGTATGGCTTATATTGGTAAATATGCAACTCAATCATTTGGCATTTTTTTCCATGAAAAACCAAAGTGACAGAGATGTTGTTCAAAATGAAACAAATCAACATCTTTAAGACTTAAAAATGAATCATTGCATTGTGTACCATGTAGTCAGGCAGGAAAATCATTAAATTTTTTATTGAAAATATTTTTATATTAATGGTTAAAATAAAAATGAAATTTTATTTAACGCTTAATTAGCAATCCTAATTCACGAGGCTATTTAACTTTCAAAATCTTCTTTTATATTCATACACTGACTCATTCACTCTTTCAACCAATATTCTTTGGCATTGTATGCCAAGAATGGGAAAAACACCACACAGTTCCTGTTCTCAGGTCATTCACATACTATGAGAAGGCATTACAAAAACTAATGTGAAGATATCATCTGAATGTTTGAGTCACCCCCCTCCCTGGTCTCCAAATTCATATATTAAAGCCTAAATCTCCAACATCGTGGTATTTGGAGGTGGGAATTTTGGAAGGTAATTAGGTCATGAAGGTAGAGCACTCATGAATGGGATTAGTGCATTTAAAAGAAGAGAGATATTTCTCTCTGCCACGTAAGGATACTTGAAGACGGCCATCTGAAAACCAGGAAGTGTTCCTCAGCAGACACCAGATCTGCTGGTGCCTTGATCTTGGACTTCTTAGATCCAGAACTGTAAGAAATAAATGTTTTTTGTTTAAGTCACCCAATGTATGGTATTCTGTTACAGCAGCCCAAACTGATTCAGATATTCAGTGATATCATATGAGATAGAAAATATCCAGGATAAGAGAACTTCAGAGAATTTTGCCAAAGCAATAGTATGAGGGTACTTCAAAAATTTTGTGGAAAAATCGAATTGAAAGATAACACGAATCCTTCCATGAACTTTTTGAAGACCCCTCATATTTCAGCTGAACTTTAAAACATCAGAAGGAAATTCTCAATTGAATAAGAGAAAGAAGTAGACTTTCTAGTTAAAAGACTCAGAATATGCCAAAGATAGAATTAGGTGACTTCAGGTACCTTCAGGGACTGAACATCATTTTCTATAGTTGGAGTATAGGGCATAAAGCAGGTGGAAGTGGGAGCTGAGGCTGTAGAGGCGATAAGAACAGGATGATAAAAGGCAATGCCAGTCACAAAAGGGTTTTATAATTGTTACTCTAGGGCTCAGACATTATGTTCATCAAACATTTAATCAGTAAGTAACATTTTCCTATTTCTACTGTTACCTTTTTCTTTTGCCTTTCTTGATTATTCCTTCTTTCTCCAATCCTTCTCCACTGAACATCCATAGAACTTAAAGTGTATAACACAGAATCTAACTTTTAATTGTAGATTGCTTTTATTGTTCTCTGAGTCAAGTATTTTCCTCTTGCTTCTACAACTAGGGTGTACAGGGCCAGGACAGAGGCTAGGCCTTTAATTTTCTCCATATCCTTATAGTACTCTATGCAGGATAGCCACTTTGGAAATTCCTGTTGATTGATATTTAAAATAATAATATTTCTTCTCTTCTCTTAATACTCCCTAATTGTTGAGATAAACATTCAGAAGAAACAAAACAGAGAAACAAAGCACTGCATACTGCTTCAAGTTTTAAAGTATATAATCAACTCACATTTTTCAAACCTTTCCAAAATTCTCCATAGTGCTAAGTTAACCTCCTCTGTCTTCCCAGAGTCAACCCCCAAAGTCCTCACATTCATATTCTCTTTCCTTCACTGACCATTTTAAAAGGCTGAGATTTAATTGCTTTTGTTAAGAGTGATTTTAGATGATGTATTGGCTAAACTGAATTTATAATTAAAACATGAAAGTCAACACTAGTTGGTATAACTTACATATGGAAATATGTATTTTTATTAGCTATAAAAATGTGTCTTTAAATAATATTCATAGAAGGTTCTCCATTCTGAGCTGTGGCACTGAATGCTCCCAGTTTTATCTTACAAGAGCATATGCTGATCTTACAGAGAACAGGGTGAATGTCACCAGGGCAGACCTGTGAGGAAGAGATGGACACAGGTGCCATCTTTAAAGAAGACCCCCACAGTTGCTGCTTTATATCAAATTGCAGTGACCCCCAACATCCTCCAAAGTCTGTTAACTCCCTGGCCAGCCATAGAAAAATAGAACATTATACTCTCAGACCCTCCTGATCAAATTGGGCCTAAAGGGGGAGTTAGGTGGATGTTGGAAACGCTGTCTGCATGATATGAAAATAAGTAAGCTAACTATGGCATCAGCGATGCCGAACCAAGTCTCTCAAATGCAAACCTAGGGGCCAAAGCACATCTGTATCCCCATACCCATTTCAGCTAGTGATCACAGGCTCTAATATACTGCAATACTAACCCTGGTATACTTTGGAATACAAAGAGATTGCTAAAAAAGTAGAAATGCAAAAGTCAAGCTTTGTTGCTTCACAGTACTCCTTAAGACAGTGCATTTCAGTTCATGAGGCTTTGTACTGTGGTGTCACTTTAGACAGGTCCAAGTTATAGCTGTGTTCTGTTGATGCTTCTGCTGCTAGTCCTTGTCAAAGCAGAGCATATACCCTCCTTCTCCAGCCAGTCCCTCTCATACCTGTCCTCTCTAAACATACCTTGCCTCTTCTTCAAACGTTCCTTGAAATTTACATTCCTGTGCAAATGATCAACCTTACTTCAGTGGTTCCATAACACGAGTACATGAACTTTTCCATTGAGATCATAAGCCCTTTTAAAATTTAACTATTTAGCACAGAGAAATACAAAGTGAGACATTTTACAACTAATAAAATTTGTGGTATGAAACTATGACGCAGAGACCATTGCTTGTTCAGAATTAAACACCAAATCTCTGAAGGAAATCTGCTCCTTTAATGTCTAAATCAAGAAGTAATAAAGGTGGACATATTTTCTGATATCCTCAGGAGTGGCAGAAGATTGGCCACAGTTCTGTGACTAATGAAGACCCCAGGAGAGTAACATAAATTACACAAAATGGAATTACAAGTGAAATTCCTGTCATTTAAAAAAAAAGTCTTGGTCATTTTTCAAAGCAGATATATATATTGAAAGTCTTCTCAACTTATACCAATGACTTACTACTCTTGAATCTGTTAAGATAGACTGGTTTTCTCAATAAGATAGGGAAAGAAATGGGTCCAGAGAGACAGAAATTTTATCAAGTATTATTTATTTTCTCTCTTGTGTAGATGTGCCTATCTTCCCTTGAGGAGAGGGATATACTTAGAAGCCCCAGGTATATCTTTTTCATTCAGTTAATAAATATGTATCAAGCATTTTCTATCTGCTAAGGAATAAAACTACAGAAATACATAAGACAGACAGAATGGACCCCACTTTGATGGCACGTAAAATCTACCCATACTTTTCATTCCCAAGATTACACAGCCAAGTCTTCTTACTCATGACGTAAACTATAAGCAACTCTGAGAGGTAAAAACATGTGTTAACCTAGAAAAAAGCGGAAAGGATCATCACAGGGGTTCTGAATGCCGGCCTCAGGGAAACCACTATTCTCATGCAAACTACAACATTTCCCTAAAATTTCAAAAACATCTTGAACCATGACTACCGTGATTGGGATCATCAAATAATCAAAGTTGGTCCCACAATTATGACAAATAGTCCATTAGCTAGGCTTTGACTGTTTTTCCCCCCTACACAAAGTCAATGTACTATTTTTGGTGTAAGTTAGTTCTCTGAAGTTTTATTAACAGCTAGCTTCTGTGCAATCAATGGAAACGTATTGGCAGGTGTAAATTAACTGAATACACATTGAAGGGCTGAAAAAATGCCAAAATGAGGATTGAGGTAAAGGGACTGGAGTAAAGAAGGATGCAGCCATTCATTCCAGGAAGAAAAGGGAAAACTAGTAGATCCCTGGCACAACCAGGGTACTTGTCCTTGGCTATGTCTTGAGCTGCCTGCCTCCTGGTGCAAACAGCTGAATGCTCTGTGTACCAGCTCTTTGGTCACCATACAGCTTTCATTTACAGGATGTGAAACCACAATATTAATGCTCAAATTACAGAATTAACATTAAGAGTCTTCCTGCTTCATAAAATGGGTGATAATGCAAAGTGGAAGCTGTTTAGTGGTTCCTACAGATCAGCTTCCCACAAACGCTAGATCTGGCCAGAAGCAAGTACGCCAATTTGTTTCTATTCAAGGTCATATTGTGGTTTCATTCAGAGGATTGCTCTGCACCTAAAGGGTCACAATTTCCCCATTAAGGTGATGAAAAGTAATTGGTTCTTCCCACTGCATAATGTTTATATTCTCTCTTCAACTTGACTGTAAGACACATAAAGGGAGAGAATTTTCTTTCTGTTGTGTTGAAGTCTCCTTGGTATCTAGAAAAACTATCTTCACAATGGCATTTATTCATCCATCTACTTATTTATGTCAAGTATTGAGATCTTTAAAAATTCATAGCAGTTGGTAGGTGATGTTGTAAGTCCTTTGAGGGGAGAATCAATACCTTACCTAACTTTATGTACTATGGCAGCATCAAGCACAGTTTTTTTCATGCAATAGGTACTCAATAAATATTTCCTGATTTGTAAATTAATTAAGATTCACTGACCCACTGAATCCTCAGCATGATTGGAGAACCCAGTTATTAAGCAAAACAGCCCATAATCCAGTGCCAGGAAGGAAAAACTATCCTCAGAAAAAAAAGGGATAGCATTGTGGATTGAAGGCCCATAGGAAAAGTAGTACCTGAGATGAATTTTGAGATTCAGAAAGGCAAAGGGAGGAGAAAGAACATTCTCCTTTCCCACACTGTGTAGGGGAGAACAGTGTACATAAAGGCTCAAAGTCTAGGTTAAGTAGAGCATGTTGGCATCAATGTTGAGTCAGAATATGAAAGGCTCTGAAGAACAATTTTTTAAATCTCAGTTTTCTCATTTTTAAAGTGGGAATAATAGTACCTGTTGTGATAGCTGACCATTGCTCGGCAAGCAAAGGAAAGCTTTTGGAAGTATTTGATCAGGTTATAGTACAGGTTTATATTTCAGCTCTAGTATTTACAGCCATTTCTTGCTAAGTTATGGAACCTAAACCACAACGTCTTCATCCTCCACTGTATGACAGTGCCCCAAACTGCCATTCATTGTTCTATTCATCAACAGAGTGACTACCATGAGCCAAGTAAAAATGGCAGACAAGACAGGTGTGACTGTACCCCGAGTGAGAAGAAGATATTAAGCAATTTTGAAAATACATATATGAGTACAAACACATAAGTTAATAAAGTACCTAAGGTTGGGGTGAAAGAGAATTTGGATAAAGGGCTCATGGTAGACTCTTAACAAAGTGCCATTTAAGATCAGACCTGAAGGACATGTGAGAGCAAGGTAAAGAGTGAGGGGAAGGGTGTCATATGGAGAGGAACAGCTTGTGCAATAGCTGCGTGGTGGGGAAGGGCTTTCAGCTGGGGAAGCCAAAAGTATGCACAGTCATTTCCTCTGGTACAGTGAGATTAGTAGAGTGAGCTGAGGCCAAAGCAAGGGCGTGACATGATGATAGCTTTGTAGTCCATGCTAAGGAGGGTGGTTTTTGTTCTAAGTGCATTAGTAAGCCATTAAAGGTTTTTAAGCAGATGTGGTCAAGGAGGTGTTGAGGTGAGGGGTGGAAGAGGAGGTATAACACAGTTGTAAACTTGGCATTTAATTACCGAGATTCACATCTCATCCTTCTCTGTTTTCTTACAATTCTCTCTCTTAACTCTCCCGAAGCTCCCAGGTTCAGTACTCACTGAAAACTGAAGAACCTAGAGGATGCTCTGATGGTAACAAAATGTTCAATTTTGTTGGATCGTTTCACTTAAGATACAGCTATGTAACATATGTCTGTGTGTTTATATGTATATACATCTATCTATGTGTGTGCATGGGTGTGTAAAATTAGCAAGGTAATTTGGACTTTAGTAACTCATTTGACATCCTTAAACCATTAATTTCCTTACCTATATAATTATGAAATAAAAAACATAGTATTTAATGAAGGGTCTGGCATAGTATACAACTCGATAAATATTGGCTATTACGAACTAGATTTGCCAAAATTATAAATGCAATACCCAAGATTATAGATAGGGGCTGTTGTACTCAGAGTTTACCAGGTAGATGCTGAAAGAAATCCAGTGAGTCATCATTTCCAGGCTGTGAACAAAATGACAAGGTTTTTTAGCAAGGACCTCAAAATACATGCTTAAAGGTAAAATCAAGATGCTTTATGTGGTTTGTTTGGCTAGCACCATGCTTCTCAATTTTATATTGTTAAGCCAATTTGAAGACCTTTAGGTGGGGTTAATAAACTCTAGGAAGACACTGTGCCCATTAGTCCCTATAACACCACCCTCATGTTGATTCAGATAATTAAATTTCTCTCCTTCCTCACAAAGGTCTCATGGTTACACATATTATGATCTCAACATAGGATTCTGGGCTACCTCCAAGGGTCTGAATATGGAGGTCTCTTTCCTCAGACTAGAACCTTAGGACTATAGAAAGCCCATTTTATCATCTCTGGAAAAGATTGCTTCAAACATGCTTTGGTAATTCAAATAGATTTCAAAGCATATCTGAATTATCCAATTGTGATCCTGGTCCAGAGTGAAATTAATCCCTTGGCATAATCTCCCAATAGATCAGGTTTTTGAAACTATGGACAAAAACACATCTCATTCCTCTTCTGTAGTTCTCATTTATTTTAGGATGACCTTGATCTTGGAAATCAAGCCAGCTTATATGTACTGGGCCAGTCATTCCCCCTCCCTTCCATCTATTGTTGCAAAACTAGGTAGGGGACATATTATGTCTTATTCACTGGCATAACCCCCATGATATTTTACTGAATTCATTTAGATTGCTAGTTAAAAGAAGCCCACTGAGGATAAGAAAGATGTTCCTTTTTTGCAAGTTTGCAGAGAAAACACTGCCTTATGGGGTTTTGATGGGAATGCTGGAAATAACTCTGAGTGAGAAAATGTCATATTAGGAATGATAATATGAAGACATTTTACAGTTTCCCTCAAATAGCACATGAGAGACAGACCTGCATATGGCGTCCTTGCCATTAAGACTGCGTGGTTGGAACTGCCCAGAGAAAGAGTCAACAGGTACCTGTTAGCAGGCTCTATGTTCCCTCTGGGTTCTGGGCTCTGTTGACAGGAGTCCCTAAGGAGTAGCATGCTGCACATGGACTGTAATTCAGCTTTGAAAATTACTTGCTGCTGGAACATGAGATATATGTATTGATAAAGACACCAGTAAGGAGAGTCTCAGACATATAAATAAACAGATGGTTTTGATGTTGAATTTCATATTTCAGCAATGCTTAAAATGCCCACAGTGTCATTTTCTGAAGTCTGGATTTTTGACGTCACAAAAACAGACAATCTATGAATAAACATACTAGATCAAAGGAACATAGACCTGGTGATCTAAACTATCTCAACCAAAGAATACCCTGAATGTACACACCATTTGATCAGTGGTGAGGAAATGAAGCGTTAGGAAAGCTGGAAAGAAATGTGTTTCAAAAAGCAAACAATTCAGTAGTCACATGAAAACACAGCCTTAGATAACGTAAAAGTCAAAAGTGAACAAGGTTAAATTTGATTTTAAATTTAGGCTGGAATTACATAACTAGATGAACAGTTCTGTGGTATTACAAAGACTCAAAATGTATTTGGCAATAGTATTTCTAAAGTTACAATACCTTATTTTCTCAACCTCAGTTTTACCATCTGTGAAACTGGAATAATGGCACCCAAGGGGAAAATGCTGAAGATATGCAACTTACTGTTTACTGCATTGTTTATTATGATAAGTTATTAAGAGACTGGAATAAGTGTGTGGTGAATATAGAATGAGGTGAATAAATCAATATAAATAAAACCTTTGCATATTTAGTATATATGTGCATGAAAAATAAATTACATGGATCAGTGTGATAAACAATTTTCTTAAGTGGAAGAAAGAAACAGAGCCCTGGAAAGTATAAAATGGGTCAGTCATTACTAATGGGTGAAAATATTTCACGTAAATATACTGCCCATCACCAAGCATCTGATTTATACCAGCCAGCTGCATTTTGAGTAAGCCTTTAATGTATGTTTATATTTTTAAACATCAAGATGATGATGGTCTGGAAAAGGAAGCATTTGCAGTTGTCTGAGCTTTAAAATTCTTTCCGAAGGAAACATCTGGGCTTGCCCAGAGTTTGAAAAATATGTTGGCTTCCTTTCAATGGTTATTTTTCTAATATGTCTCATGACTGTGTAATGCTATGTTGCCTGGAGTAGATTTCCCTGAGAATCCAGAGAGTCAAACTGCTTGTCTTAATTTCTTCCATGCCATTGCCTGTGTATATTCAGTGATATTACATACTAGTTGTTGGGAAATTCAATTCTGTCTGGCAGGAAAATTCAGAAGATGAGAAACTCTCAGCTGCCAAGAGCATGTTCAAATTTTTTAATGTCCATAAGATTTACTTAATGTATTATTAATTATTTTGAACACTTTATTTGGCACCTGGTGCAATACATGATAGGTCATCAGCAGTGGGCCAACTTGGTACTCTGAACCACTGAGCCCTCAGATGCCTCAGATACTGCCAAATGGTTAAGAAGTTTTTATTCAGAGCCTCCAAGAGATATGAGAATAATGTGTTCCAAATAGCTTTGATCAACCTTATTAATAAAAGCCTGTATTTGTCTCCTGGATGTTGTCAGTTGAAATAACAACTGTTGAACTGGGATACTTTCAGTATACTTGTGTTTGGCATCATGTTCTGAAAATTTGCCGATACGTGCCTAAGAGTGAAAATGTGGGGTCTTGGAAGTTTACTGGGCTGGGAGGAAAGAACTTCTCAGTTTCCTTCAACCCTGATAGCATATTTCTGGAATTCTAGAGTTTTATATCTGTGCTTTATCAAGCTGACTGGGGCAATTTTCTGATTTTCATATAGCCATGGTAACCAAAATTTCAAAACTAACAGTTGAGTCCCATCACTGACAATAGGTCAAATAATTAAATATTTGGACTTCTACTCACGAGTTGTTACTGCTTTTTTTTTTTTTTTCTAAAATCCCTGTACTGACTTATTTGTTGGTTGGTTGGTTGGTTGGTCTGATTTTGCTTTGTTCGTGAAAAACATTTTCATTTCCTAACTATTGGGTCTTGATACTTCTTAAGTCTTTAATTTCAACTTGCTGAACAGTTTAATTGATTCTGTGGAGCTGTGGAGAAGACAAACTACTTTGTTTTCCATTCTGGAACCACGCCTCAATTATCCAGGATTTCCATTTGGATGGACTTGGGTTAGCTTCTGAAAATATTAGACTATTGCTGTTAAGTGTGAAATTAACTGGTTAATAAAACTTAGAGGTTTCCATGGACTCAATCAAGGTTATCTCTGTAATCGTTCTATATTCAGTCACTTAGTTTAATACACTTTTCTTAGGGTTCAAGACAGAGAAAGTATATATTTCATTTACTTATATTGAAGATTGACCACAGCCTGGTTATCTTTACAGGAGAATGTTTTATAAACCTGGGAAATAAACAGGCATTGTCAGTCTGTCAACATGTCAACTCCCATTCATACGATACTGTGTCAGGTGTGGGCTTCACTCTGCTGTTTACTTGAGCAGCAGGTCTTTAGTGTAAGTGACACTTAATTCTCTTACACTAAAGTTCACTTAGTGTAAATGACAGCAAGTGAATTCAGAGTGAGATTTTTAAGGGAAAGTTGAAAAGCAGAATGTCGATGTATAATTATAAAGCTTGATATTACTCTTGTTTCTCACCCCTCTTCAATTATTTCTAAAACAATGAATACATAAAAAGGGCACAACTGGAAAACATTTGTTAAATTTATCCAAAATTATCACAAAGGCATACAACCAATAGATTAATATATATGTGCAGCATAATGATAAACACCGTGTCTGCTTAGTAAAGAGAATCGAAAAAAACATAAGCAACTACACTTTATAACATACGAGGTGGTTGCAAACATTACAATGAGTATTGCCTCTGGTGCTGAATCATTTGTGAAGAATAATTAATGATCTCTTCAGCAAACCATCAGGCTTTAAAATGAGACTCACCCTATACCAGTTTAAAAATCTTACAAATTCTTTAACAGCCAGGGCCATGCTCTGTTAATCTTGATATTACCCATAGCACCCAGAAAAAAAATATTTTGATTGAAGCCAAATCCCTAATAAATATGCTGATTTGGTTATGATATAATTAAGTGTAGTGATAAACAGATACACTAACCTACTGTTTAAGACAAGGGGCAAGATGATGGTAACATGCAGTCTACAAAATGACAGCATAGCAAAGAATGTTAAGGTCTCTGTTAGGAGAAGTAGGATAAGGAAAGGAGATTCCTGCCATTAACTGTAGAGATTACAATGCTGAAAAACAACAGAAAAAAAAGGAACAATTTAAATTTGATTTTTAGTGGTTTCTCTGCTAAACAGAATGGTGTTTGCAACAATGAAAAGAGTAGAATGAACATCAGTCAGAAGACGACGCAACTCAAGATAAGTGAGGAAACTGGGAAAAAGTTTGCTTTAAATGCTGTTGTGTCTTCCTGCTGAAACAGATTCAACTTCACAATTGAAATAAATTAATTACCAAGACTGTTTTAAAAGAAATAATGGAAAAGTGCAAGGGTGATGAACACCAAAGAGAAGCAAGTACTTGATTTTCAGAAGATAAAAATGAGAATTATGTAAACTAAAGAATTCTGATGTCGATTCTTAGAAAATAATGTAGTGCTCATTAAGAGATGCCGTGGATCACTAAGAACAGAACAATTCAGAATTTGCAGAGCTCCATTTTTTCCACATACTTAAGATTTTAAATTCATGAGAAATGCAGTAGTTGTGATTTGTCTGGATTTTAGCAAGATGTTTCCCACTATCCTCATGATCACCTTATTATTAAAAATCAAGATATATGGACTTGAGTGTAATATTAGTGGGATTTTTAACTGACTCATCAATGGCAACCATAATATGCATCCATTGAATGGATTAGTATTAACTAGAAGTAGCTAGCAATGTTGAATTGGGCTCTGTTCCTGACCTTAACTTATTCAACATTTTTACAAAAAATTCAGTTAAATGAATATCACATGTGTATGTAAATAACATGAATATGGGGCAGGAATAAAGAATCAGCTGGGTGATAGAATCAGGGTTTAAAATAACTCAATCTGCTAGAAGAATGAGACAAATCTAAATCAACAAATTATATTTAGATATGAGGTTAGGTCTTGTTTGTTAATATAAACAAAATTACACATACAAGTTTGATTTAAGGGAGTGCAGGAATAATGGCTGTGCCTATGGGGGAAATAACCTAGCATCTAATTCCATGATGTGAAATGCCAAAAAATCCAATGTGAACTTAAGTAGCAATAAACATCTAGAAATTATCTAGAAAGTGGAAAGAAGATAATTCTACTTTACTCTGCATCATTTACATCATTCCTAGAGAATTATACATAATGCCAAGTGTTGCAGAGATATAATAAACTGAATTGCCTTCTGAAGAGAGGAACTCAAAAACATCACATGAGACAGTGAAAGAATTGAGGTCATCTGACCTGGAGAGTAGGTCAATATTAGTATTAGCAGCCACTGGAAAGCTGAGTAAATTTAGAAAACAATCTTTTCAGTACTGAGAAATAGCTTTTCTACTTTAATTTTACTTTGTGTTTTAAAAATGATTATGAAAGTAAAATAGGTTCACTATGGAAAATTGAAAAAATATGTAACCGTACAAAAGAAGAGAGTGTTATCATTGTTAGTATTTGGTCTATTTCACTGCATTTTTTCATATATATTTTCAATCATACTGTATATAATTTTGTACATTATCATTTTACATTACATCCTGAAAGCTTCATTTTTTAAAACAATGTTTACCTTCCTACTCAAATCTACAAATTTTATAAGCGTGTGCAGAAATGACTTTGAGGTTTTAAGTCTGCTTTAAAAACTAAGCATCTTCAGTGCAAAAGATTTTCAGGTACTATCCTAAATGTTGGGGAAACATCAAAGGACAAAGGACACAGAGTCTAGTTCTTGTGGGGTTTATATTTTGGGGCATGTTTGTTGAAATGAGACATAAAATAGACACACAAGCAAACAAATGCAAAAGATAATTGCTAATAATGCATACTAGAAAAAATTGATTTGACAAATGTAACCCCCCAAATTTATGACATTTGAACTGAGACCGGACTGACAAGAAGGATCTAGCAATGTAAAAATCCCACAGCAGACAGTTTCAGGCAGAAGGAATGCAACTATGAAAGTCTACAAGGTCAGAATAAACTTGATGTGCTTAAGGAATAGAAGAAGGTCAGGGTGGCTTGAGTTTGTAAGAGTGCAGGAAGCTTGTACAAGATGAGGTCACATTGATAGTCAAGGTGAGGTCATGACAAAGAGTTCTGATTTTATTCTGCATGCAAAGGGAATGCTTTGGAAGGTTTTTGAGCAGAGGAATGACCTTATCTGGTTTACTTTTTTAAAATATCTTTCTGGCTACTGTTGGGAGGATGGATTACAGAGGGGAGAAAGGTAGAATTATAGAGACAAAACACTTCAGTGTTACAGTGAACAGAAACACATCACATAGATGGTAGAGTCAAGATCTAGTTCCATGTGATAAACATGAAAGGGTAAATTGACCTCTCTGAGCTCTTATTTTCTCCTTTGTGAAATGGGAAGTATAATATCTACCCTTTTAAAATCTAACTTTGTGGATGTCTTATTTGCTGTTTTGTTATATGAATCAAAAATCTCAAATGACTAAATAAGCATATGTTATCTTTTGGGCATATAAAATAAGAAGCTAAAAAAGAAGATTTAAAGGTGCCTCTAAAAACCTTTCAGGTAATCATGGGGTAATTTAAATTTAGTCATATGGTCTGTGGTCGAACTATTTTGCATTCCATTCTAATATGCCCAAGACCTTCAGTGAAAATAAAGTTTGGGTGATTTTCAAGACTGGTGATAAAATATAGGGACATAGAATGAGAGAAGAGAATAGGGGATTAGAATTCAGAGTGATTAAAAAAAAAAGTTTAGTAAGCACAAGTCACATAAATAAATTATATAGGTTAAATCATTGTAAGCAGAGTCCAAGGAACTACTTACCTATTTAATTATCACTAAACATTGCTCTTTAAATTCTAGCCACTTGGCTAGAATACAAACATGTATTTTGCTGTATTATGATTGGTATTTGTTGCCATTGGAATTCTCCTCTGGTCTCAGTTCAAATAAAATAATGTTGCTTTTTGTACGGGAGATGTTACGAGAACTATGCCAGTAAAAAAGCAAGGGGTTAAAGAAAGAAATCCCTCAGTCTAACCTGTTAGTTTCCTTTAGGAAACCAGAGCTGTAGGGCTGAGTTGGAGAGACAGCACTGACTAGGTGAACACTGACTAAAGATGCACCCCAGCAGGTGCGGGTAAGGGAGCCATGGACACAGCAGTCTTGCCTTGGAATTTGAGTCTTCACTATCCTCAAATCCCTTGAGTCTATACTACTCCCAAAGGCAACCTGGGCTGCTGGGTCAGTCTTGGTTGTTCTTCCTGTGTTTTCTATTAGAGCTCTGCCAAAGTTACTTATACTTTATTTGGCCAAGAATGACTAAAAATGACCGGCATAACACAGACTCAATTCTAAGGCCATTTTTGCATAAGTGTGAAGAAAGACTCTGAAATGCACATTTGACCATCGGGTAGTAATCTAATTCCCAGGTGGCCTAGTTTGTTCTTTGGGTCCTTTTTCTGGGGCCATGCAATATCACTTCAACCATAATTCAGGGATGTGTTGATTGGGCATGTCTTGCCAGGTTAATAGTGACCTCTTTCTCCTGGCCACTTCAAATCCTTCTTTGAACAGACAGAAAACAAATAAAAACAAACCAATTTCCTCCTCTCAGAAAGCCTACTCCAATGGTAGATTTAATAGGCTCAATAGAAAACATCTTGCCTGTTAGTGATCTTGGAGATAGTTATTACCAAAAGTTTCTGAATACCTTTGGGGGCCATTAAGAACACTGTAGTAGTAGCTGATGCTTTTATATTTGACTACCCACGATAAAGAGGGAAAGATGGCGTGTGCCACAGTCTTTATTCGTGTTATCATGAGAAGTTCCATTCTAACACAGGGGTTGCTGAAATTTTCCACCAAAAGACCTAATTACATTTTCTTGAGACTTCTCTCAAGTTTATCTCCCATTTATACCTCAGAGCCAAAAATGTCAGTGTACCTGTGTATGTGTCTGTGTATATGCATGGGACATTTAATTTCTCATATCCCAATTCAGGGATATTCAATTCTATTTTTAAAAGTAAGAGCTTATAATTATTTAAGCATGACATCACCCCAAAACTGTACTCCTTTTGTGCTTTTGACTCAAGAACTAATAATTTAGCTAGGTGTCTCCTATAATAATTAGAAACTAGCCTGCTATATTCTAAGCATACATACTGACTGGAGAGTGGCTACATTATCTCTCAAAAGTGAAAAAAAATTATGTACAATGAACCTCTCTTCATACGTTTAAAAAACTCACCAGCACATGTATTTTTTTTATTAGATAAAAGGGAAAAAATAAAATCTGCTCACTCAAAAACAGATTAGAGGCCATAGAAGGTGACTTTAGTTACTTAAAAGAATTTGCACACCATTAGCAGATTTAAGTGAAAATTATATGCAATGATATTCTAATGTATCATGGCATCAGAAGAGACCCACGGTCCGCTCCATGCATGCAAAAAGAAGCTTTGCATGATGTCTTCTGAACGCTGAAGCCAAGAATGACATGGCGGTCTTGGGAGCTGAGGGGCAGCTTTGGATTTTGCTTTGGCTCAAATCCCAGGAACTGAGCTCTCTGGAAGCTTATGGGCACGATGCTGTGCCTGAAAAGCCACAGGAATAAGCCAAGCCTTTCTCAAAGGCAGCAAGGCTACACAACCCAAAGGGCCTAGGGTGAAGTTTTATTGTTCCCACTGGAATTAGTATTACTTTATCACAAAAGGAAATGCATTAAGTACATGCTGTTGAAGAGCAGCTGCATGATGTGCTTAACAGAGCATAAGACCCAGAGGGAAACTCTGTTACAAGGGGTCCTAGCCAAATCACACATTGTCATGGGGAATGCAGCTTCTTTATCTATAAAATGGGAACAATAATAGTTAATATATCCGAAGTGCTTATGCATTCCAGGCACATGTGCTGTGAGGGTCACGGAAGTGTACCACTCCATGAAGGTCTCCCTTCAAGAGAATCTGCTGCAGGAAGGCCATGTGGACTGGCAGCCTCCAGCTGCCACACTTCAGGATCCACTGGCACTTGCACAGAAACTGTGCTTCCCCCAGGCTGTTCACAGACTGTGACTCAGTGGGGGTACTAGGGTTGGGTTGCTTCTGCCCAGTGCAGCACTCCCCTCGCAGGCAACTTTTTGTTTGTACTGAGTCTTCCTAGGAATCTCAGTCTGAAGTTCTTCCAACCCAAGCCTGCATCCCTTCCTCTGTTCACAGGTGTCAGACCTGCTATGCAGTCTGAAGCCTCCTTTCACCTTCTCTGTTCCCTCCTCCTCTATCCTTCACATGTTTCTCCTAATAAATCTTACACATATCATTACATCTAGGCGTCCGCTTCTTGGATGGCCCAAACTGAAACACATAGTGAGGGGTTGACACGATCTCATTTCATTTTCATAACAAGCCCATGAAATTAGTATCATTATCCTTACTTTACAAATATGGAAACAAGGGTATAGAGGGATTAAGTTAAAAATAAAATAGCTCCTATTTCACCAAGTTGTTCTGAAAATTTATTGAGATAGTATATGTGGAAGGCCTTTACCACTAGCATTTTTTCAGAGTAGAGGAAAAAACAAAAAAAACAAAAAAAACACAAGCAGAATATCCAAGCATAGTTTCACATACATACACCCCTTAGTTGTCTACCAGTTTCAGGTACTTATGGTCGAAAACTTTGCTCAGCTTCCAAAGAGGCAAAGAGAAAGTAATACTATATCTTTGGCACCCTTTGTCCCACACCTTTTTCTATCTCTATCATTTGGGGACAGGGAACAGTGATATTTGAACATGTGAAACAGGGTGCTATGACATGTTTGACATCCTTTCTAACCTGTAAAACTAGAGTCCTGTTCTCCTAACCTCTCTAATCAGTTTAATAGCCAGCAATCTAATAGTCACTAAGGGAGGCAAAACTACAGGAAATAACATTTTTTTGCTTTTATTAATATCCTTCCTAAGCATTCAGGCATCATAACAAAAATCCTGGCATTCAGTGTGGATAGTCGGAATACTCATTTTTCCCCTGATCATTGAGCCCGAACTAATAAAAGGCTAATTTTCTGTTCCTCTGGTAAAACAGAGGCTATCATTACTCTTTCACACATACCCAACTAAGTTCTCAGCAGAATAATTTCTTCCATTTTGCACTCTTGATGCACTGCTTTGACGCACTTCTTTGCACTCTGGATATAATCCAGGCTTCCCTGATCTCTGTCTCTTTCAGGGGTACAGTTTCAAGGCTGCTGAAACAACAGTCTGGACCATAAAACTAGCCACATCTCTAGAGATCAGCAAGCAGTAGGCAGAGGGTCAAAAAAGGTGGGAATTGTGAGTCAGGCATTGTTCTCAATCTCCAGATGTTAAGAAGAAATTGCCCAGACAATTTCTAGTGTTGCTTTTACTGAGAGATGGGGAGGATGGGGTATTAAAAAGCAAGGAAAAAGACTACCTCCTTGGTGGGGCTGAGGTGAGTATAACTACAGTGAGAACTACAGTGTAAAAGAGAGAAAGTGCCACTAAACAGCTCCTGAAGGGGACGAGCAGGTTTTAGGTGGTATCTGCTGATTCCCTTTTAATGTAAAAGGTCAGGAATAGCAACAAGGATGGACTGTTGCATTTGTGGAATTCCCAATGGTGCTTCTAAAGGAGATATACCATTTAGACTGATTGATGAGTTTGGAATCCTTTGGGAGTCAAAAAGCCCATCTCCTTCAAGCCGACTGAATATCGGCCTCTGGCATATCCAGCAATGTCTGAGAATCCCAGAGAGCTTAGAAAACTCTCTGGGCACAGCACCTGCTCCCCACTGCTAATGCTGCCAGCTCTCGCCTCCGACCGAGACGCATTCCTCGGGTTGGAAATGCCAGCTTGCTTCTCCCACAGGGGCTGCAGGCAGCAGGAAACTAAGCCCCCTGTGTGGGTCTCACTGGCTTCTCCATTTGTTTTCATCTTGCCACCAGACACTTCTATTTAGACTACTTGGAAGGATATCTCAATAACATCCCTGGGCTGAGCTCCAGAAGACAGGGGATGAGAATCCATCTGCCCTCTTCTTTGCACCCCATCTTCAAACCTGGTTGATCATACAGAGGTTACCAGGACCTTCAGCAGAGAAAGCTAGTCTTTAGGTTCTTAGTTAGTGAAAAGGACAGACAGCTGCTGAGCACTGGTTCACATCCGTTTATCAAAATGAGGCCTGATGACAAACCAGAAATGATGCACACACTCCAAAATATAAATCTCTGTCCCATTTCCATTCCATTCTGAACCAATTTTCTGAAAATCTAAATACTTCGTATCCCTTGCGAAACAGATCTTGTTTAATATTTACCAAGATTTGTTTTAAATGAGTCCATGCCATATTTTCTTGACTCAAATCTTGCAGGTTATCTTGTGATTATATGATCAGTTAGGTAAATATATTATTAGGAAGGAATGCCTTTTTCTGTCCCTCATTTCCATATGGGAATATTTTTTCTAAGTACGCTCCTGCCTTCTCTCCATCCCTTACTTATTGCCCCTGGGAAGGTGGTATGACTTCCCTGAAATTTGGAGAGAACAGCACACTGTTGGCTCAGCTACCCTCTTCCTCCTTCTGAGAAGGGGTCTTCCCACTGAGACCACAGTCCCCTCAGTTTGTCCTTGCTGTTAATCATGTAGGAGTCTAACTCAGTGCTGCAGGCTGCCTAGTGACAGTGCTGCCATGCCCAGGAGGAGTGCTTCTTCTGAATCAGGGGCTCAGTACTAGCAAACCCATGCAGCCTACAGACCCAAAACTGTAACCCCTAATTGAGCCATGTTTAGTACTAGAATGACATTCTGGCCTCTGTTTTCCCTTCATTTTCTTCTCAACTTGTTCAGAACCTAGGGTGAGAAGAAGAGATCCTATTGACTGAGAGTTCCTTGAAGGCACAAATAATTACAGTACCAACAGTCCTGTTATCATGAATAAAATGGTTTTGTATCCTTTGGACATAAACTCTCTACTATTGTGAGGAAAACTGTAACTCACAAACATGGGAATGAGTGGTTAGGAGAGAGTATAGTAGGAAAATGATCCCTGCGTCAACCAAGAATAAGGCAATATACAGGAGTGCTTTTCAAAGACGCTGATATATATATAAACGCATAAACACTGAGATATATAAATGACACAACACACTCATTTTTTAGGAACTTTACATGAACTTGATATTAGACCCAGTGGATAAGCTCTCATCTATCACATATACTGTCTCTCACACATACACAAACACACACACAGTCACACACACCCACACACACACACTCATTTACTCACTAGCCAAGTAAGATTGCTGATGAACAAATAAGATGTGGAAAAAAAGCTCTTTGTAAATAGTAAAGTGCTGTAAAATGCCAGTATGGAAGGCATTATTACTATGGCTCTTTTTGAAATGCTCACAATTAAGACAGACTGAGAAATTGGTGGGAGATTACTGAATGGAGAACATCACAAAATGTCGAATCATGATCACAAAGGTTCTGTTTGGTGCCTCTGAGATGTTTATTCTTTGGTGAATAAAAGGTCCACATATATTTTCTGATAATAAATGTATATGCTATTATAATTTGGTATTTCATAATTATGGTAATTTGCAGAGTTTTAAAATCACACCGCCATACATATGTTTGTTGTGCTATGCATATTTTGTTATGAGGAAACATATTCATTTGGGCACATTTCACCACAGACGTGCCTATTAGCAGTATTCCGATCTGTCTGTCTGTTCGTGCCAGGCATATGCAGAGAGTGCCAACGTCCCTCCTACATAAGACAGACCCATGTGTGTAAGAGTGAGACAAGATGAGCCCGGACCTTAACTCCCTATGAGAAAAGAGCTGGACACACAACATCTATTTAGAGGACAGACTCCTGCCTCCATGTGTGGCACAGGTCATACATGTGCACACTTGGATGTCCTGACATCCACAAAGGGGCACTCCTTTGTGTCACACAATTAGTTCAAATAGAGTAGACACAAACAGTTGAAAATTCTCCCAGCCAAAAGTTCCACAGCCTACGTGGGCTCAATTCTCAAGGGGTACCTGCAGAAAATATCTACACCCTTAAAGTCAACTCTTCCAAGCTCTAGAAACAGTCACAGTCTTGAAGTGTTTCTGGACTGGAAGCCAGCAAAGCCTCTATTCAACAGAAGGTAGTTCTAGGGATTTATTCCTCCCTATAGAATACTTACTTCTTTAAATATGTCCACAATTATTTATAATTCATACTGCCCTACTTTCAAAAAGGATTCTAGAGACAAATATATCTATATAAGTGACTTATGTCCAGTTCCTGGGCCATTTTGACTGCTGTATCATTTTCTCTAATTAAAAGTTTTCACTGAAATTGATAATATCGATCATTTGCTTTTGTATATACGGACATTTATAATACCAATTCTATGTATTTTGGTCACAGTCTTAACTATAATTCTGTATTGCTTATCTGATTACATTTATTGATGTACATGAAAGAGAATGATAATACATTAATCAAATACTGCATATAAACAAGTATGTGTCTGGTGACCTCGCTGCTTTGAAAAGATAAATGTGTGTGTGTGTGTATATACAAATAATTTTTATTCTGCAAATCTTAAATGTTCCAAGAAATCTAGATTTATAGAAACAGAAAATCCTGTCTTCCATGTGAAATTAATGGTTGAATTTTTATTTATTTTTATTTTAGATTTACATCCAAATGAACCACTTATGTCCCCTTCTATCAACTCAGAATATAATCTGGTTTTAGCATACCTAGTCCAATGAAACATGGTTAAAGAATATGGGTGATAGATACTTAGAAATAAAGGAAATCAATGACCATGCTTCCAAAAGTCTCTGAAGAGGAAAACAACAAGGGAAGAAAAAAGTGAGGAACAGATGGGTCAGCAGAGTTTTGCTTTCTGTGACATTATGCACTTATTATTCACCTGGGAACAAATTTATCAACTTGGATAGTGTTTATAAACTCCACTCTCCTAATGGAAAAGAAAGCATTAATACAAGCAGAGGATTCTTTATTTTTCAGGTTTTAATTAAAATCATAGGCATTAAGAAGTGAAAATGTCTTCATGCAACACAAGTCTTACGAAGTATTGCCCTGCCTCGCATGGAGCTCTGTGTTTAGCCCCAGGTTTCTGGCACCAGCCATTTGAAAACCCTATCCCCATGTAACAGGAGAGCTGTCTGTGAAAATTAGAAAAGCAAATTATACCCCCCTCCCTTTTTTTCCCAAATAAATTTAGTTGCCAAATCAGAACCTGGAAAAATAGTAGCAAGTCATAAGTAAAGCAAACACATACACACACACACGCCAAGACTTAGAACGTGATATCTTAATCAGCTCTCTGGATGCATAGAGGCAAATGTGTTTCTTCTATGAGCTGAGTAGAAAACTTGAAAGGAAGAGGGGAAAGTGTCAGGCTGGGAAAGAGAAAATGTGGTAATATGGTAAAGAGGATCTGAGTAAGAGGGGAGAGAGAAAGGAACAAAGAGGATAGGATCATGCAGAGTAATCTCACACCAGCATAGAAGAACTGAACACCAGTTTTGCTACCAAACAGAAAAAATATACACAGTGTCCTAGGAAACAACGTGGACTATGATACCCACCATGTGACTATTAGCCAACAGTCTTTTTCTTTTCACTTTTTAAAGGTATCATCTAGTTTATACGTAGCCAAATGAAGGTTGTGGTGAAATTAAACTGGCTCTCCTGTAAGTGAGGCAGCAAAAAGGAGCAGTAGGCTGTAAATGCACACAGTCAAAGGAATTTCCAGCTGGTTTATTTAGTGATGATAATGATAATGGTGATGATGATGGTAATGATAATGACATAAATGATGACAGTGTATGCAATATATCAAGTGCCAATGTTGTGTTAGGCAATGTGCTAGGTATAAGGATCATTTCCAATTCATATAACAACTCTGGGAGGTAGATGTCATTAACCCTTTAATAGTATATGCATGTAAATTACCCCAAATTATACAACTATTGAGTGATAGACTTTGTTTGAAAGGAGGGCTTTAAAAGAGCAGGGTTTTTTAAAACAGCATTCTGGTTGTCACTGAAGATTAAGATACACACATACACACACACTATATACATATACATATATATGCATATATATGAATATGGATTATATATATACATATATGTATGAGGGTACTTCATAAAGTTTGTGGAAAAAATAGAATTAAAAGATAATACTAATCTTTTTATGAAATTTTTGAAGTACCATCCTCAGAGTTTGTGTGTGTGTGTGTGTGTGTGTGTGTGTGTGTGTGTGTGTGTGTGTGTGTGTGTATGTGTATGAAGGGGATAAACGTGAGAAGGAGCTAACATTTACTAAATGTTGGCTTTTTCCAGGTACCTGCTGGGTTCATATTTTATATTATCTCGATTCTCACAATGTCTTAGAAAATATTATTATTCTTTTTTGGAATATGTTGGAAACTGAGGCTCTGATTGCTTAATTTTTTTCTAAATTCACTAGTAAATGACAACAATGGCATCTAAGCTGGTCTGACTCTAGAACAGTACTGACCAAGGGAAATAAAACACAGGCCACACACTTGAGCCACACATGCAGTTCTAAACTTTCTAGTAGCCACAATTTTAAAAAAAAGTAAAAAGCAACAGGTTTTGTAGTACAAAAATATGCACATCACAACCTTTTCTTGGTTTCTGAGTTAGTCCAGATTGAAGGATTTTATTTTCCTATGTCTCTTGGTATGACGCCTCAGGAAAACTCCACAATGACTTCAAGTAAACAGGCAAAGTAGAGTAAGGAGTGAGTTTTTGGCACCCATTGCTGCTTCACTTTCACAGCACACACAGCTCCAGCCCTGGTGCAACCTTGGGCAGGGCACCTGTGCCCTTTGGAACAGACTTCCACCTTACTGGCCTTGACCTGTGAAAGACATTTCTCTGCAAGCCTATTTTGCCTAAGTGTGACCCTTCTAATCAGAGAAATAAAATTCCTATGGAAAACCAGGATGGGGGAGTGGAACAAAAAAATATATGTCAGTTACGTTGATTTAAAAATATAGTGTGAGGATTAGGAGGTAGTACCACAAAGATGTGCAACAGTGGCCATTATTATGATGTAGTTTAATAACACAAGCATTTCTCACTCCAACACTGTAACTGCATTCCTAGAATTACTCATCTTAAACACCATAAGGACATATTTTTAGAACACAAACATTGCCCCCTGATTTACTTGTAAATTTAAAGTGTCATTTATTGGGATTTCTTAAAGTGGGGTCCACCCTCTAAGGAATATGTAGGCAAAGGATAAGTTTATCCCAATCACTTGAATTGACTGTAGACAATCAATTGAGTAGAGCAATTATTTGTCCATTAATCCAGAATGGTTGTTGAAAGGACAGAAATAGAGAGGCATCCTTAAAGATGACCATAGCAAGACATGGTTTCAGATAAATGGCCAGAATAGAAGTTTTACTCAAATATACACATAGTGGGTTCCATGCTCGACACCACTCAGAATGGGATGGTCCCTGCCTTCAAAGGTTTTCAATTTAAAAATGGAAATATTGACTGTAAAATCATGAAAATGCTCAAAACAAGAGTAAGTGATAATTTTTTTTATTCTCATGTTCTTTGCATATATATTCTTGAATTTCCCAGTCAATCTTACTCTAAGTATATCTACAGACTATAAAATTAGTGAACCATATTTCTTTATTACCCACCCAGCATATGCTTTATGAGTCTAATCAGCTACTAATAATAGAACTAAATTGTTAACCAAGTAGCTATTTCCCTAATCAAATCAGACCCCTTTAAAATATGCTTGTGTTATGTCCTTTCTTTAAAATCATTTTATAGTTTTACATTTTTCTTTTGATATTGATTTGAAGAATTTAGCATACATTCTTTAGAATTTTTAGTGACTTAAAAATATATATCATATTTTTCAAGCAAAGAAACTGGCATTTATTTAACCCATTCTGTATATTAGGTATTATGCTATGTACTTAAGAATATTATATAATATATCATTTTAACCCACATAGTCCCCATAAGATAGATATCATTATACCTAATTCCCATTTTATAGCAGAGAAAATTGGGAATTAGGGATATTAATTAACAGATCCCAGAATACACAATGGGTAAGTGGTGGAGCCAGGCTGTAAACCCCAGAAATCTCTGACTCTTATGCCCCCCAAAATTTCGATATTGAATCTAGACTTGAACAAATTATGAGTGATCATACTGAGTAACACCATTTGGGTCAAAAATAAAGGGTATCTCCCCAACCTCCCTCCCGCTTTCCCTCTCCCCCCCACTCCACTTTGTAGCCCTAGGAATGTTCCCTCCATCTGTAAGACCACCGCACTACTGTGGACTTTCTTTCCTTCCTTTCTCTCTTAGGTCCCACATGTGAGTGGGCACATGTGGTATTTATCCCTCTGCTTTGCTTATCTCACTCAATGTAAGTTTCTCCAGGTTCATCCATGTTGTTGCAAATGGGAGTATTTCATTCTCTTTTTTTTATGTCAGAGTAGTATTCCATAGCGTATATATACCACAGTTTCCTTATCCAATCATCCGTCAATGGACATTTAGGTTGGTTCCATGTCTTGGCTATTATAAACAGAGCTGTGATGTACATGGGAGTGCAGGTATCCCTTTGACATGATGATTTCCATTCCTCTGGATATATACCCAGAAGAGGGATTGCTGGATCAAATGGAAGATCTATCTGTAGTTGTTTGAGAAACCTCCATACTGTTTTCCATAGTGGTTGTACTAATTTACAGTCCCGCCAATAGTGCAGGAGTGTTCCCTTCTCACCACACCGTCGCCAGCATTTGTTATTCACCATCTTTTTGATTACAGCCAGTCTAACTGGAGTGAGGTGGCATCTCAATGTGGTTTTAATTTGTATTTCCCTGATGACTAGTGACGTTGAGCATTTTTTCTGGTAATGAGTATGCCCCCAGTATGAATCTGGCCCTCACATTATGGGCATGAGGGATGACAATTAGCTTTGTATCTCATGAATGTTCTTAATATATAAAATTTAAAAAATAAATAAATAAATACCTTTAAAAAAAAAAAAAAAAGGGTAAAGGGTGATTTTAAAATGACCAAAATAAATTTCCTGTGTGATTCTTAACATAATTCTACCCATCACAAAAAAGAATTTATATAATATGAGCAATAATAGTATTATTAGAATAATGACATAAAATCTACGATAATCAATTCTATGAAATATATTCTAGTTTACTCATTTAAGCCGTATTCTCATTTTATGGTCTTATGTTCTTTTTTTTTTTTTTTTTTTTTTTTTGTCGTTTTTTCGTGACCGGCACTCAGCCAGTGAGTACACCGGTCAGTCCTATATAGGATCCGAACCCGCGGCGGGAGCGTCGCCGCGCTGCCAGCGCAGCACTCTACCAAGTGCGCCACGGGCTCGGCCCCTATGGTCTTATGTTCTAACTGCTAGAGCTAGAAAGAGGTTGAGAGTTAAATCGGAAGTTCCTGAAGGTGAATACAAAAGACATTGGTTCTTGAATGTCTTCCAAGTTAAACAGACATAAAGGAGGAAAAGGGGATGGCAGGCAGTGAAGGTTTCATTGCATAAGAGAAGAGTCAGTGGTCGAGCTAGGAAAAGAAGGAGTCATTTGCTGTCTCTTTTGTCCATGTCCAGAATTCACTTTCCTTATGTGTAATATAAAAGTAGTGAATGTCAAGCTATTCAACTCCTTGGAGAATAGACAATTCACACAAATATTGCAATAATCAGAAGAAAACAAGTAGAAATCCTATTAGTGATTGGCTGTCTAATAGTAAACTACACTGTAAGTACCTCCCCTCACTCAGCACTGAAACTCACCCAGGTCTTATTTACTAAGAAAAATTTCTTGTGAGTGGAGACAAATGCAATGTATACAAGCAGCCAATCTACATTGAAGAGTCAGCCTGCCCAGATTGAGAATTCATATCAACCTGTGAGATTAGGGTACCTGTCGCCTATAATTTTGAGGAAAATGGAAACTGAACCAAGGAGCTGGGTGAGGAGAAGGGAGGAGCATCGTTACAGAGTGGCTCTCTCGTTTTGTTTTAAGTGGTACAAAGTCATGTGATTTTCCTTCGTAGCAGATTTAGTCACGATGGAATGGAGGCATACATGTTCACTCTCTCATGAATTTCTAAAGTCATCTCATGTGACCTGGCAACCACTCACATGCATGTGACCAAATGAATGTCAAGCTATTCAACTCCTTGGAGAATAGACAATGTCAACAGAACACTTTGCTACAAAAGTGTTTTTGTATTTTTGGCAGCTGGTCAGTACAGGATCAAACCCTGGACCTAGGTGTGATCTGCATCACACTCTAACCACCTGTGCTAACCGGCCAGCCCAAAAGTTTTGGCTGTATACAAAGATACCACTCTCTTAACAACTATATCTCTCCAGATGTGTTCTCCCAGAGGAAGATCAGGCCTAAGCAGCAAAGGTGGGAGGAAGGGACTAAACAGGAGATACATTAAAAGTGAGACCTGGAACAGATGACAGTTATAAATGGCTTTAGGAAAACACTTTCTTCATCCTTCTTTTTCACACTTGGATGGCTTCAACACTTTTATGGACACTCCCAACCTCTACCCCACCTCCTGCAAATGTTTTATATAATGCCGGCATATCATCATGTTCATTGGACATGATGGGCATGCTGCCAACCTTCACCGCAAGGAGGGACCGGCAAGGCCATGCAGCCTCAGAGATGGGGTGGGAATCACGTAAACAAACTCTCTCAAGGTAAACTGAAATGGAAACATTAGACAATAAGACACTGAACCTCAGACATTCTGTGCAGGGGCTGAATCTACTATGCTACTGAAAGACTGTGGACAAGGGAATGCCTGTCACAGTTACAGATTCTCTGGTGAGTGGGATGGAGGTAGGAGTGATAGAGCCACCTATAAGCCCCATCAGAGATGATTGATGACCCAGAAAACACTAGGTAGCGAAGCCCAGCCTCACTCCAGAATCCATTTGTTATTTCCGATCTCTCTGTCTCTGTCTCTGCCTCTCTCACACTGCAGCTAATCAGTAGTGATAGATGAGCGAAAATATTCACTCCTTTTTTCAGGCACCCAATTGCATTTTCTCTCACTTATCACCAGGTCTATCATCCATTTCTCAGTGAGTCCCTATTCAAATAAGAAAGCAGCTGAACCTTTTCCTAGAACTGTTAATGTGAGAGTCCTGAAGTGTTGAAAAAAATGCAGGAGAAGAAGAAAAGATCAAAGGATTTCATTGTTTTACTCAAAAGAGACAGAAAGCAATTCCAGAAGGAGTGCACTGAGCAATCAGGGTTGTGTGTTGAAGAGGAAGTTCAAATACAAAGGCAACAAAATTGGAGAGCCAGGAGTAGCATGATTTGGCAAGAGTTTAGCCCTCATCCCTAAGTACCCATTTGAATTGAATGTGGTTGTTACAATTGGCTCATTAAGGCTGCCCAGCCACCAGTGTGCCTGGTGTTTACAGAACCTTGTCATTTGTATGGCTGTATTGATGACTCACTCAAATAAAAATGGACATTTTTTGGGTCATATCTCATCTTTATCTACTATCTTCAATAATTATGAGCCTGTGAGTAAATTTCTAAAACGAAGACTATAGCTGAGTCTGTGCAAATATGGTGGGGCCAGAACATTCAGTGCTTCCCGTTGGCTGGGATTCATCTTTAGACCCAAGCCACATGGTGGACACTCAAAACATTGGACCCAATATCTGCATGCGAAGCCAAAACAGCCTCATAAGAAACAGCCAGACTGAGTATTTTGGTCCTAATAGATTTGGCTGTACACATGGGATCATTTTTAATCAGGAGATCTAAGATCTGAGGATGGTGATGATGCTGAAAATGATAATGGAGATGACCACAAAGATAACCATGATGATGATGACAACCATGATGAAGACAGACTTGGAAAATGTGACACATAAGGGTCTTCTCTGCCGCAATTAACTCTTCTAAACTGATTTAAAGGATTTCGTGGCCACCTTTCCTAAAAAGAACTCTATTTTTTACCCTCCAGCCTTACAAACAAGAATTCCTGATAACTAAACTCTGTTTTCTTTGCAAAACTACATTTCCAATAGACACTTCAAGACCAGGTACTGCTATTTGAAGAAAGCCATCCTACATTAAATGCAGGTGTCCTTCCATTTGTGTAGAAGCTTGTTGGTCAGAAATACACTGTCGAATTAGACATGGAAAAAAGATCTGGCCATCCTAACTGGCACAGCTGCATTAATATAATCTCGCAAGAAGAGGGGGGCCATACATTGATGGTCCTACTGCATATGGAGGCATTAATATCATTGTCAGATTACTGAGATCAAACTTTAAAATGTTTATAGTTGAAAAAAATTTAAATCAAGAAAAACTTCATACCTATGTTCTTGCCTTACATAAATGTAAATGTGCATTTCCATGTTCTAGAATTTCTGTCTGCATATAGTTTATATCTCTGTATATACTAAAGTATAGGTCTATTATTACAAATATGAAACTTGAATGTTAAATAGACAAAAATGCTAAGGACACATGGGAGGGAGGTGTCTTCTCATACCTAGTATACTATTTCTAAACTGTAGTTGCATTATTATCCATAGTGTACGGAATGCCCAAACTGATTCCCCCAACAGCCATAATACTTCTGTTCACTTAGGCTCTCAATTTGGCAGTAATATTTCTTTAAAAATAATACTTTAAAAAAAATACACTGATCTTATTAGAAAAGTGATACTGGAGAAAATCAGTTCAGCACCATAAATTAGAAAAATGAATGAACCCCTTTGGGGATTGAAATCTTCAGCACCTGACGATGCCTAGCCTAAAGTCAACTTCATCTTCTTTGCCCAGTTACAAAATAGGTGCTGCAAATACTACCCTGACAACAGGTATGATTGTGTAGTTGAAATAACTAGATGATGTTCCCTGTGGTACAGTTATTTAAATTTTTGTTTCAGCAGACACATTTTTAGTGGAAATTATTTTGTAGCAATCAACCTTTATAAAAGAAGAAAAAGAACCAACTATGGAGCAAACAATTCGATTACTACCTTATGCTCTAATCCATGTTCTTGAGCAACCTGGAACCTCACATGGATTGACTCTAGATTAAGAAGACTATTTGGTATTATTCAGGCCATAAATACATAAACAAATCATTTCATATTCAGGCCCCCGATCATCAAATGATTTTCCGATTCTTAATTTAACGGATTATTATTCAACCCTGAATTTTGCTTTAATTATGTAAAGTACATTCTGAGAATTATTTCCACAAATGAGGGTTCAGGAATTTCTGCCACACAGTGAATTTCTTTCCTCATCTCATCAGAGCAGCATCCTCTCCTGAGAAGAACAGATAACCTATCCAAGCAGCATGACCCTACTAAGGCACGGTTCTTCAGCTGTTGTACCCTGAAGGCAGAAATGTTTGGATAAGTATCAACACTTCACCCTTCATCAATGCTAAAATTTAGCACTGCTTTCCTACAATAAAGGCTTATGTCTTCGGCCTTTTTCTTATTAATCCTATTACGCTTGTCTTTATGAGCTCTCCTAGTTCCTTTCACTCCCTCCGGGGCTTAGCTGTAAATGAGATTTCACATCTCAGTGTAAAATAACCCGAACATTTTTCTATAAAATTAAATAAAAGTCCTCCATTCTGGCATGACATGCCTAGAATCCGATGTCTGGAACCAATGTCTTTCCCAACGCCTCATTGTCTTCTTGCATTCTTACTTTCCTTAGCGAAGAGGAGTTTTGGGGTTTTTTTTGGTTTTTGCTTTTGCATTCAAATGGTTTATTGGTGTGGAAGGAAGAGAGAGCAGTATCAGGTGGTGAGAGTGAAATAGTGGACAGCAGACCCCTACAGTTCCATGCCCACTTTCCTGAGGACATCGCGTGATTAGCTAGTCTCTTCTGCAGCTCGTGCAATTCATCAGTAGCCTGTTCTTCTGCATCTGCACACTGTTTGTTTCTCTCTGCCAGTCTGTGTGCATGCTTTCAGTGTAAACTGGCCAGAAAATATTAACCCTATAAAGTTTCTCCTTGGAAAGGGATTAGAGTTTCTTAGAAAGAAAGGTTTGGACCTTTCAAGGAGTTTTAAATATCAGGATTGTCCTGTCCTAATGGATCTACATCCAGATACACAAGCCAACCAAATGCCAGGTATCACAGGAGCTCCTCAAGCTTTCCATCCAGTACATCCAGGTGTGATTACAGATAAATAAAACTTTTCACTTTATTTTTCTAATACATGGTAGTTTTAAGGCCTTATAAATAGAAATGTTTTTTAAAAAAGAATAACAAAAGAAAACAATTCATTCAAATATTTTGCATCCACTTTAAGATCTTGTTTAAATTTAGATCACAGCTGCAGTGTTAATAAAATTCCACCTTCTGAAGTTTTCTTTACATATAAATTTGCAATGGATGGGAATAAATTATGAACATGGAAAATATCAAACAAATCACAGTGTACTGAAAAGTATGTTAGATTGTCATCCTAGATGTTTTCTGAGCCAAAGAGGGACTCTATAGTTTTTAGAGTAATTTTAGAAATTACTTTAGAGAAGATCTTTCAGCCACCCTTAGCCCAATATTTTTTAATCTCTTAAATGAATGAACCTATACAGAGACACAAACACAAATGACTTCAGAAGGTAACATGAAGGTGTGAAGCAGCTGGGTGAAAGGTGGCAGAGAGTGTTTCGGACTGAGGTGAACTGGTCATATCTTTATATCTCACCTAAAAACATTTACAGGGCTTGATCAGGATTAAATAAAATGCAAACCAAACACTTTGCAGCTGCTGGACACCTGTCAGGAAACCTTGGAAGAATGAAGCCAAAAGCTTCTTCTAATAGTCTGTGATTCCACTGTTAACTTAGACAATTCCTTTGGAATTGAGAAATAACACCCAAATAGGGACCTGATGACATCCCTAAAATGTTTCAATGGGATTAAAATAACCCCACTAATATTGAGATAGGCTTTCTAGATTCTTTTTTCTTGAGAACTTAATCCAAAATTTTGTAGATTTCTGAGTGAATAAAAAATAATTCCTACCACAAGAAATTTTAGAAAATAGAATCTCACTGGGAAAGGTACCATTATTTATGGGGGTCGTATTCTAGCCTGACAATCTTACAATTAGAAGACTGAATGTGCATCGGTATATAAATTATAAAAGAAGGATTGACTACATATATCAAAGACTCAGAAATAGTATCTGGAAATATGAATATATCTGCTGTTGCTATTATTTTCTACATCATCACTATAAGCAAAGTGAAGTGCATCGATAATAGGTTATAGAGAAGAAAATCCAGCTGCTTTCTAACTGACAGAATACCTATCATATTAAACTGCAAATCTATTTTGATGACATGACTTCAAGAGAAATATGTTACTTTTGATTATGCAAATTCATAAAGAATACATCATGTCTAAAACTGAGGCCAGTACAATCAACAGTGATCGTGTTAAAAATATCTTGACCAAACTGTTTCTAGCTTAATTGACAGGAGCATATAAATGTATTTATTACCTTTTGGAATTTCACAGAAAAAAATTTAAAAGGCTCAGGCTAAAAAAGGAATGTGTATATATATATATATATATATATATATATATATATATATATATATATATATATATATATATATATATATATATATATATAAATATGTGCATATATAAAAATATATATAAATATGTGTGCGTACACACACACACAGACACACACACACACAGACACACACACACACACACACATTGTTCTCTTCTTTGGGTATTTCTCCTAGAACGAATAAGAAACTTCTAAGATTCCTGATGGATTTGCAGATATTTAGTGATTATTGTTTGTATTAGGCTGTCATAATTCTACATCCCTTCCACAGAGTAGAAGAAGCTTTTAATTGTGTTAATGTTCCCTGTATATGAGAGGTACTTTAAAAAAGTCACTCATGCTCTTAAGACTAGAACCCATGTGTCAAGTAGCCACGGAATGAGTTTATGTCTCAAAATATACTGCTGCTGAGTGAATCCCTACTTTCAACATGCCAACACTCTGGAGGTAAACAGAATTTTCAGAAGCTTCTAATCAATTGGCACATGAAATCTAACTGCTTTGTCCAACTTTTTAAGCTGTCTTTATCACCTGACCTTATCCTATCTACCTAAGGCAATTTCCTTCTATACAAATAAGGTTCATCTTCTCACCTGCTACACACATACCTTTTATTGCCTAAAGCCTTTCTTCATATTTTCCCTCTCACATAGTATTCTTTCTTGTCTCTTCATCCATCCCAGCCATTCTCCTAATCAAGCTCAGATTCAAACTCTTGCATAAAGGCTTACCTGAAAACCCCAGATTTAGCTGACTGCCTCTGAATTTCTGAAGACTACATAATCTATATGTCTCAAACTTATTATAAATTATATTCTATCTATTTTAATATTTTCTTCCCAAGTATATTATGACCTCTCTGCAGATTGGACTCACATTTGATAATTCTTGTAAATATTTCACTGTACCTAGTCGAACGCTAACTGTATAATGGTTTTCCAGTAAGAAACGAAAGAAAAAAATTGTCAATTAACATACAGTAATTAACATTTTACAGAACTGATTTCAACAAACAGTTAGATGAGAATATGTCTGTTTATGACAATAGATTGAACAGTTCAATTTTCAGGAGATATTAAAGGTATAAAATTGGTCTGCTGGGAAATGGGGCAGGAGTTCAATAAATGGAATTCTGAGTCATCACTGGACTCACTGACTAATGGGACCCTTTTTACCTAGGGATGGATCCCTCCTTTGAATGGATTGATGTATGCACTGGAAATCAGGACTGACTTACAAGTATGAGGCAGCAGTCATTGCTCCAGATAGAGTTTGCATTATCTTAAGATAAGCCTCTCTCTTTTATTTTAATAAACACCTAAGGAATCAACCAAGTGGGTGTAAATGACAGACACACAGGACAGAAGCCCTTTCCTGACTGAGTAGAAACAGAAAAGATCTGATCTCCAAACATTCCTCAAAGTGAACTGTTGCTCTTGGGTTGTCCCTAACGTGTAGACACCAACATGACTCTTAGTTGTTTTGTAATTATATCTAGTTCTGAAGCAGGTACCAAGGTTTATTATTTATGTATTTAAAATATAGCTTCTTATTTCCCGAATTGAGCAAAAGAATACAAGTACCAAAATAGACACATTTTAGGTTTTACAAATAAAATACCTTAAAAATAAACACATTTTCGAACTTCCATCATGGTTTAAGGAAAAAGAACAGCACCTTTTTTGATTATGTGACCTCCTAGGACCTCGTGTTAATGAAGCCTGAAGCTTCCTGCTCTCAATGGATGGCTGTTTTCCCTCCTGCTGAGTAAAAATTTCCTCAACTTAATTATCACATGAGCGTGCCCTGATACTGAAATGGAAAGAATAAGGTAAGATTGGTTAAACTACCCCTGTGTGGTTCTTCCAAATTTGCTACTTCTAACACAACTCTCTTGAATTTAAGCCAGACCCAGTTTAACTAATTTTACATTTATGTATTAATAATGCATGATAAGCCGTGTCTGGTGTGACAAATTGCAATAACTATTAAACCATTTGCCCGTCCAATATATCTGATTAATCATGACTCACCATGTGACAAAGACAAACCTCTCAATTTTTTAAAAGAAAGCTAAGTGAATTGAAAAATAGACTAAACCCAATATTTCTCATTGGTATTAATGAACCTGATTCCAGCTTCATGTGCTACATTGGCAGGGAGAGCAGAGGAAATTCTGTTACCTCCTCTTGATCTTCCTGTGTGCCCAGCTAGCTCCTGACTGAAAGGCAATGCTATCTTACGATCAGGTTTGTGTTAGAGGAACTTTTCTACATGAATGCAGGGCACCAGAAAGATTGAGCCTAAAACAATCCCAGAGGAGAAGCAAGTGTAGCCTGTCAATGTTTCTGCACTTAATATCTCCTACACCAGGTCTCACTAGTACAGTTCCACAAGAACAAATGGAAATCAAATCCTCAGGCATTCAAAAGAAGTGTCTAAAGTGATGCCCAGGCAACTAAAAGCAAACCATCCAAATGTTCACATGTTCACAGTGTAGCAGGGGTAAACAGCCCCAACAGACAATGTCGTGAGTTTTTACCTTCTCTTCTTCCATCCTGCTACCATTGCAGTAGAATTCGCCATGGAAACACCGATGCCAACCAGCCCTTGAAAACCCAGGCTCCACCCTTGCCTTCCCCAGTGATATGTCCCTCGTTTCTGTATGTGTAAAAAATAACTTTGATAACTTAAGAAAGATATATGCTACTTTATTGTCTATTTAATGTTTCTAGGAGAGCTTAGCTATTTGCACAGTGAAAGAATAATCAAAGTACACTTGACTGCTTAGTGTTGGCTTCCTTAAATATATATGAAATAACTAGGAGAATATATGCAGTTTTCATGGGGCAAGTTTTGGAAACCCAAACACAGAAAGATGAAAGATATTCTTATTCTGTGTTACATTTTGACATAGATAAAATAAAGATATTAATAGTATCACCTAAAAGTTTGTCAAAATTAAGTAGGCAATGATTATAACAACTTAGACAGTGCTATAACAAGGTGAAGGTTCAGAAATATTGCCTGTTATTAATGCTATTGTGGTGGACAGACCCAAATGTGACTCCAATGATTCCTGCCTATTAGTATTCACTGCTTTGTGAAATTCCCTTCCTGTGAGTGTGGGTAAAACATGTGACTTGCCTCTAATCAATGGAATATGACAAATATGATGTGATATCACTCCCATGATTATATGGTAAAGATGATGAGAAATGTCACTTCCTTGACTATGTTACATTATATAAGACTCCATATTAGGAGACACGTACTAGATACTCTCTTCATGGGCATGATGAAGTAAGCGGTGATGTTCAGAAAGTCTACATGGCAAGGAACTGCAGTTCTAGCCAATAGAAAGAAAAAGCTGGGACCCTTCAATCAAACATGTGTAAGGAGATGAATTCTTCTAACCACCTGAATAAGCCTGAATGTGGATTCTTTCCCAGTTGAGTCTCCAGAGGAGAGCAGTGCCCATATGGCACCAGGATGCAACCTTGTGCAACCCAGAGCAAGGACCCAGCTAACCCATGTCCAGACTTCTGATCCTCAAAAACTGTGAGATAACAAATATGTGTTTTAAGCTGATACGTCTGTGGTGATTTGTTAGACAGAAATATAGATAGGTAATGCAATGATGTATAGCAAAATAGTAGGCAACATGAAAAACATGCTTCTTCTACGAAGAAAATACTTTTGGATGTTGGACTTTTCAGATTGATAATTAACAGAGCTGAGAAATCTTGGATTCTCTTTAATATCTCACAGAATTCCAATGTAGAAAAGATGGTAGAGGTGATCTGGTCCAACCCCTCCCACCTATCATTTTACAGATGAAACAACCAAGGTTCAAAGAGGTTAAATAACTGGGTCAAGGTCATGTGGCCAGCTAATTTTAGAGCTTGAACTTGAACCCAGGTCCTTTGACTTTTGAATGCTTCATATTTCTACACTGACTCCAAAGCTGTGATTTCCCATTTTGGTGAGATTGTGCTGATTCTAAGTTAATAGCATTTAAGTCAAACACAGTGTAAATATCAATGATGACTAGATCTTAGATTATCATCTGACTTAATAGTTACCCAAATTTATCTGAAAGTCACTTACTGTCATGCTGATATGGTTTGTTTTCAAGGTAAGATTGGGTTGATGTGTTATTTGTCAATCCCCAATTGTATAAGAACACAGTAAAAACCTGGTAAATATAGAGCAACCAAGGCTGTGTCTAAGCATATAAAAGCACTGAGATAAAAGGCAAAAGGTTCAGTCAATCCATGAAAATGTCACCATCCACTAGAGATCTTTGTCTGAAGGTTAAGTGTCGCAGACTAAGTGTCAGATGGTGCCAGCAGCCAGAATGGCTGAATCAACCCAGATGATGAGTGTGGTAACAGATGCTACAATCACATTGCCTATATGCCCAAGTCAGATGATGTAACCATATTACAATCAAAATGTAATTCCAAAAAGATCTCTCTATTTCTCTATCTATCTAGATCTATCTGTCTATTTATCTGTGAAACCCCCCTTTTCTTCAGCACCACACTCTCCCGAGTGAGCCACGGGCCGGCCCGAAACCCCCCTTTTCTTAAAAACAACATCTTTTCATTTGTAAAATACTTATTAACCAACTCCTCCCTATTAAAGTTAAAAAGTTCCAAGAGATGTGATGTGAAACTTTTTACATAGAACATATTTTAGAAATATATTCGAATATATATTCTGATAATTAGGCAGAATTTTTGAAATCAGGACTATCCTGGCCAACAGTGTTGTGCTTCTGTTTTTCCTTCTCTTCTGTTCCTTCCAATATCTTGAATCCCAGCTATTTTACTTACTATCTGGGTAAATTTTAAAGTTTATTCATCATCTTGACTTTGAGTTTCTTCATGTACCTGTTTCTTACTAGAAGATTGCCTTAAAGTATAAATGGAATCACATATACGTAAAATGTTTAGCACAGTATTTATTGCGTAAATTAATACCTTTCCCTTTTCTTCTCATTTTCCCATAGGAAACGATTGTCTATTTCCCAAAGGTCTTTGGGACCTTGGAAGGAGAAGAGGACAGTGATCAAAAATGTAACAAGGCATCCTTACATTTTTCAGGTTGCTGGTATACAGAGAAGTATCTGCTATTGGTGTGAAGCCTTAAGTCCAATCCAGCCATGTCTTAAGGCTTGCATGGTGCCTCTATGGACAACACCAAGTCAAATCTGTTTTGCCCAAGCATGGCAGAGGGAAAAAATCCATCCCATGCTTTGAGACAGCAAACCTTTTAGCAAATGAAGGGGAAAATTGAACTTAAGACAGAAAGGGAAAACAAATGCTTTTGTCCAGTAAATTTCTTTAATCAACAGAGTGGTTTTTCAAAACTCTCACTCAATGTCACAAAGCTTGGTAGGTTTTTTTTTTGCTCAGGTACACAAGGTCACAGCAAGTTCTTTTTTCAGAAAAATCCAGAATAGAACCTCTTAGGAAGAAACACAGAAAATTACACTGGCAAAAGAAGTTGCCGAGCTGGCATAAAATGTGTTCAGAAATATTTAATGTACTCTCATTTATCTTCGAATCGGGTTGAGAAAAGAAACAGAACCAATACAAAAAAAAAAAAATTAGTAGTAGACCTGTCAACTATTATACTCATGAAGTAATTCTTCAGCTTTTCCCCACAGTCCAAATATATGAATGTTTAAAAAAAAAAAAAAAAGGGTAAAAGCACATATAATTTACCCAGTGATGTATCACAGCTTGCTCTGCTAGGAAAGGTAAGTAAATGAGCAAATCTGTCAGTAAGCCCAGCATGAAATGAGGGTGGAGCTGGAATCACAAAGTAGATATGTCACATTTCAAATCCTTTAGGAAAAATACTGTTAATATTTAAATTTAAATCTGAAAAATAAAAAGCTTCTATTCACACATTTTATTTTTCTTATACTATTTTCTCTTTATACTTCATACTTTTCCTAGTATTCTTCTTAGATTGTCTTTTGCACTCTGTATAATACCCAGACATTTAAACGAAAATTAACAAATAATTTAAATATCCAAATGTATTATCTACTCAATTCTAAGCTTGCAGATGTTTAAAACATCTTAATATCTAGAAACATCTTAATATCTAGAAACAAAATGTATTTCATGACATTTAGAGGGAATGGTCATATGCTATACTACATTTTATACATTGCTATCATAACCTTAGATGAATGCTTCTATTTGTACATTTACTTTTTGAGTTTCTCTTTTTACCTTGAGCTAGTGGTTAATTCCCCACTTAGAATTTAAAATTATTTTTTCATTCATTTTTCTAGATTAAAAACTCTCTTTTCCATCATTATAATCTTTTAAAATTATTTTGGCACTTTTTCTTTCTCCTTTTTCCTGATCTCTTTTTCTACATATACTCTGTTTCTAGGTCTTGTTCTCTATCTTTGTCCATTGAGTGTATTGCTTAGTCCTTTTCTCTTCTAGAAAAATTCCTAGGAAGCAATTTTTCCTTCTGTAACTGTTATTGTGAGACAGGAAAGTAAAAAATGGCAAGAGGGTGTATCTCTCTGCTCTCAGCATTGCTGAGGTCCTTTGGGGATGTTTCTACCTTTTCTTTAGCAGGAACTGAGGATAGGTGAGTATGCCCATTCACAAAACTCTCCATTTGGTGTTTTCTTTCTAAGTGTGGCTGAGGGAATTGCCATAGATGTCAGAGGAGCTTACCTAGTCCATGTAGCAAAAGTAATGGGATTGCATCACTTATGTGGCATTTTAATAAACTGTTTGTTTATAGACTATATAAACAGACATAAATCTATATTTTCTAATCTATTAAGTAATTAAACACAATTCATATATAAATGGTTGTTTCATATGCAGTGTGATTTCTGTAAACTTAATTTTTCAGAGTGTATGCCTTCCTCCCATTAAACTCTCTCAGATGGATTTTCATGATCTCCAGACACTGTAGCATAAATCAGAAATCTGTTCTTCTAGCCCAATGCTTCAAGAACACTCTGTGACTGTCACATTTCTCTGCTAGCAGCTTTATTTACCGTAGCTTCTCAAGCCATTCATTTTTTTTCATTTCTCTCACAGGGAAATGTACAATAGACCCTCTGTTCCCCTTTCTGCTCCATCACTGATTTAAGGTTGACCTACAAAATGTTAAAAGTTTAATTCTGAGTCAGGTTCTCAGCCACGTCTAAGAGAGAGGTGGATTCACTTGGAATACATGTAAAATGAAATGGAGGAATGAGATAACATCTAGACATATAAAGGCAAAAACGTATGCCTGAAATCTTGAGGACTGAGGCCAGGCTTTTTAAAATGTTACTTTTTGGTAGGACTAAAATGCAACCGTATGGATTTTCCAGCTTACTTTGCATGAACAGAGGAAACATATGATAACGATTTGGTGTTTATCTAGTACTTTATTTATTCATAGAGCCCAAAGGATTTAATAGACACTGTCTAATCTCAGGTATGTCCTTTTTTTATCTTACCTTTTTCTCTCTTGTCAGGCAAATTTTTAAAACAACAGCAAAATTAATTTTTTTTTGTAAAATTGATTGGGACACTAGAATTAAAGTAGCAAAATTGTATAGTAGTAAAAAGGTAGAAGTTCATTACTATAGTTGAGGGCTAGTCCTACAGATACATGTGACCTAACTGTAAGGAGGCCTATGGCTCCTTTTTGGCTTTTTACTTGATTTCTCTTAACCCTCATCTCCTAACACACACACATACATACACACATTCACACAAACACACATACACCCCCTTCTGTCACCTGCAATTTAGGATCTCTGAATTCTGAATTTCTGGGTCCCAATCAAAACTAAGTTCAGGAGAAAGTTTTGACAAATCCTTTCACATTAAGCTTGAATGGCTAATAAAACTTAACTCACTTTACTAGGGGAGATTGTCAGGCACGTTCAAGCCTGGTTTTGAAAATATTAGCTTAGGGTGAAAGGTAAGGTAGAACATTTTCTCAGGTGCTTAAAATAATGCCATTTATCTTTTCCATCTTAGATCCACCATGGTTGTTCAGTGTTAATTTTCTTTAAACAAGATTAACATCTTTATACAGTACCTACATAAAAGAGATTAAGATGATATAATCTCCAAGTATGTCATACATCCTTGTTGAAATGTGTAACTATTAATTCCTTATTATTTATTGTACCTTGTGTCACTCAAGCGTATCCCACATAGGACAATAAATTAAATGTCAACCTGTGGATAAGAGAAAAGTTTGGTTGCTGTGTGTGTGGTCATCAGATGCCTTCTGCCTACCCTCCTGCTCTTCCCTGCATAAAAATGTGCATTACTTTGAGGATGTGTTCATCCTTCTCATACCACTGCTTATAACCATAGAACCCTCTTCCCATCTTTTCCCCTGGTTACTACACTCACTTACCTAGACATTCTCATCTCTCAGTTCCTCAATTCCTGAGCAACCAAAAAAAACCAGAAGACAGAGAAAGAGGTTCACAGACAAGACTTGGCATTAGACAAAACTCTAAAGTAACTGAAAATTTAACAGCCATTTTCTTCCTCCCCTATCCTGTTTGGTACCTATTACTCTACCCCAAACGAATCTGCTTTTAAAAAGCATGTAGTATATATATATAAAAAAGAGACAACATTAAGGGGTCCTTGTAATGGGACTATCGAACACCTTGAGTATGCCAACATCAAAATCTTTTTTTTTTTTTTAAGATTTCACTGTATTTTTGCAAGATATTACTGTTGGTGAAAACTAGGTAAATAGTACATGGGATCTCTCTTTTAATTTTTTTTTACAATTGCATGTAAATTAAAATTTTAATTAAAAAATAAATATTTAAAAAACAATCAAAAAAGTAATATAGCCAATTTTTTATATTGCCATCTATTTGTATGTACAAACATACTAAATGTGTGTATATATACTTATCTGGATAACTGTCACTAGTTATTACTCCCCAAATCCACCCATGTTTGGTTGTTTCTATGCCAACTACAGAATGTTGAAAGAGTAAACAAGACCTGTAATTTTTAGCTCATTCTATTTACTTCCGCCTTGAGTTAACACAGGGAAAGTAAAGAATTGCTTTGAAGTTGATGCTGAGAGCAGGGGAGAAGCATGCTCCATCTCTTCCTATAAACAATCACAGTTGGGGAAGAAAAATAGTCAACCAAGGCATAGCCTTACACTCAACAATTCAGTTACCTGAAAATCCCAGGAAGGTAGAAAGGGGATTTCCAGGCAAATCATAGTTTCATCCTGAGAAACTACACATGCTGACATTACTGTATCTTTTCTCTCCATCATAGTAACTGGGGTCAAGATTTTCCCTCCAGGCATCGGATACCTGGCATTTCTATTACACGCCACAAACTGTATCTGATTCTTGTCCTTTCCTCACAACTTCTTGTCCAGGGACCTGAATGGTTTCCAAGGGGTATCTCTCCAACTATACCCTTATTCATAAACTCACAGTGAAAGTAGGAGCCCTCTAAATTTTATTTATCCTGAGAGAATGACCTTTTTGACGTTATGAACCACATGTTAGATTACTAATTGTCAATGATTGGACAAGAGAGACCTCAAGTCTCCTCCCAAAATAAAGCTAAAACGTTTTGGGGTTGAGGAAATATAATTGCTGGTCTTAGGAGAGGAAGAAGGAAATATTTAGGTAAAAAACAGACTATGACATCAGAAATATTCTCTCTGATGGAGGATAAATCCATGTATTTGGGGGAAAGGTGCTGAGTAGTAGGCATACATAAATTTATCTAGTTGTTATTGAGGACATACTATGTGCTCAGCACTTTTCTAGGTGATAGGGTTTCACCATTGACTAAGATTGGCTAGGATCCTACTCTTCTAGAACTGACGTGTTTGTAGGAAGAGTCAAATAACAAAATAATGCCAGATGGTGACTAGTTATATAAAAACAATAAACTAGAGTGATAGGATAAAAAGTGCCAGTGTCCCTTTGATTAGTTGTTTAGAGAAGGCCTCTTTGGGGAGGTGGCATTTGAGTTGAAACCAAAATGACAAGAAAACGTCAGTCATGAGAAGATCTGGATAGAGATTCAAGGCAGAAAAAAAAAATACAGAAAATAAGGAGAATGCAGAGAACACAAGTCTAAATAGAGAAATCATTTGTAGAGATGAGTGTCTTTGGCATTTGAACAGAACCAGCTAGATCAAAGGCCTTCAGTAGGTTTTGTGGTTGCAAGAATTTTGCATTTTCCATACCTCTCTATCACCAATTTCAGGAGAAAACAAAAACAAAAACAAAAAGTGCTTTTTTAAAAAAAATTATTTGGAGGGGGAGAGTCTGATTTCCCTTGAAAAGACTGACTTGAAGACTTAGTTCAAAAATTTGGACAAGATGAGGGAAGGGACCAGTTTTGAGGGGATAGCAAACAAGAACAGACATCAGATCCTTGAGTAGCAGTAGGAGGCAGCCTTTCGACTGCTATGCCCAAGAAGAGAGTTCACCTCCTCTTTGGCTGGAGCCCCAGCCTGGGACCCATCCTCTAGATGAACTCTGGGTTTGTCACCTGTATCCCAATTAACCACTTTCTCCTCCCAGTGATTTTCTGGTTCTTTCATTCTCTAGCACTCTGCCCAACACTTCTCTTTTCTTCAACCCTACTCCTATCCCTTACAAACTTGTTTGTCATAAGGTTTACTATTTTCATGTTGAGGAACTTTTGAATACATTTGTTTTATTGTATTTTTCTTTTCAAAAGACTGTCTTTATCCATATCAGCAAAATAGAATATTTAAGGGCTATCAGGAGGATTTGAAAACAGTCTTGTTATACAGATCTGATGTTAAAATGACGTTTGTGAAAATTGAATTCTACCTGTGTAAAATTTATTACGCATTCTCTATTCATGTAATATTATCCTATTTTCTCATTTTGTATGCATTCTCTTACTGGATGGATATTTTAAACTGCAGCAAACTATAAATCTACCAAAAAATTTATTTAATCTATCCACTACTTTCAAGTTATACCACTCCATAAGAAGCAATGCACTTCTAATTGCCCCTGACATACCATCATTTACCAGTCAAATAGATCCAAAGAACCTGCTTTTTGTTCCTGACCTATGTGGCTGCTTATATGTGCAGATGGCCTTCTTCTCAACAACTTTGAAGAGCCAGGGGTGAATAAATACTCTGGTCTTTCATGACTGCCCAAGATGCATTACCTCCAAATGACATAAAAATCAATACTTCCGATAAAAGCAATAGGAGGCGAGGTGTCCTGACTCATTAAACTGGGGAAGCGACTCCCTTAAAAGCATATGGAAAGTAACAAGTCATTTGGGCTCTAGAAGCTCCTCAACTTACCAAGTTTATCAGACAATCTTATTCATGGTGGCTAATTGGAGTCACACTGTCAAAATAGTAAGATTTTACTGTCTATGTTTTGCTGCAGATTCATATTTGTATAAAACTTATTTTGAGAACAGACCTGGGAACTTAATTCGTAATATTATTTCTATGGAAAAATGTACTCCAAGTTCTATTAGTTCTTCCAAATTAATTTGTGCTATAAACAGGATTTGCAAATTAGAGGCTTATGAGGACAGAATGTGTCTTAGCTCTTCCTTTTCTCATTCCTGACGATTTGTTTTCCTATCTTTTCTTTGTGAAATAACCATCTCCTTACCATTGTTAGTCCATCATTTCTTCTGTGTACATTGGAATGAGTGTTTTGGTACAGTTTTCCCTTTCTGTATTTAGTGATATTGTTACCATCTGTTCCCCATTGTCCATGGTTTGGGGAATTCTTCTCAAGAAAGACATATTCTTCAGTGTTTTGTTTACACATTCTATGTAATAGCATATTTACGTGGTTCTCCAATGATACTTCATTTTGGCTGTCTCTGTCTCTCTCTTTCTCTTTCTCTCCTCTCCCCACCTCTCCTCCTATTTCCCTCACTCTCATATATGGCATCACCCATAAATGTGAGAGAATAAGCCCGTGTGTTTGTGGGTGTGCTTATCTTTCCTTAATGGTTAAATATGGACTTTCAGACTTATTTTGAAAGGTAGAACTTCCGCTTTTTATTTCCTGGGACAATAATGAAGAAACTCAAGTGTTGCTTGGGCTTTTCCTGCCTTTGCGTTTTTTCTACCTGGTATTCCCAGTTCCCCTGTTGCTTGTTTCCTTGCCCAATATTCTCACTTCCCTAATATCCCATTATTTGAACAATGTGCTCCTTCTCTTTGCACCTTCACTGAATCTTGATAAACCACTCATTTCTACAAGTATATGTGTAGGAAAATATGAGGGGTCTTCAAAAAGTTCATGGAAAGATTCATATTGCCTTTTAATTCTATCATTCTATGAACTTTTTGAAGTGCCCTCTTAGATCTACCTGACTATATACTTTCCTTTAGAAGACACAATTTATTTTAAACACAACATCAGGTGCATAAGCACATAGAATTTTTGAAAAAACTTTATCCAAAAATACATCTTTCCAACAGTTTAGACACAGTTTAACCTCCGGTACTACTCCTTCCCAGATTGTTTTGCTAAAACTAGATATTCAATGGCCTAATGTTCTCGGATTTTTGTGTTTCCCTGGATTCTGTTCAGGAGCATGCCTCATCATTCATTTCTCTAATATACACTTATATTCCCTCTAATAAATTCTGAAGTTGAAAAGAAGTTGAAAATTTCTCTATTTGAATCTACCCTTCTCCCTGGGAAACCACAAAGTCTTAAAATGTCTTACCACTTTTCTTTTTACTCCTTGCGTATCCCATCCTCTATTTCATAACTCTTTTCCTGTATTTGAAATCCCTACATGCAGCATGTTCATACTTTGCCTTTCCTGTTTTATTCAGTTAACTATTCTAACCTTCATCTAGTCCTGCCATTCTGTCAGACTGAGAAACAGCAGAATAAACTTTTATTCACACCCACATAACACTCCTCAAGGGTTCAGTGAGCACCTACTCTGTGCTCTGTACTGTACCTGGCTCTATAGGAAGTGAGTAACAAAAGCTAATATAGTTCCTGTCCTGAAAAAAATGACAACTTGGAAAAACAGTATATACAGATTTAAAATAATTAGAGGATAATAGAATGTTGTGCATAATTAAATACTAACAAAATTATTGTTCATTCTTAACCAAACCAAATCAAAATCTGCCTTTCTCTGATATTAGCAGTGGTTAAATATCAAGCTCAAAATATCATTTACAGTCAACTCATGTCTTTACAAGCTTGGCTAATTTCAGTTTGTCTGATTCTCCATGGATGTCCATACAATTGCACTACAGAGACTAGAGAATGCCCCAGGTGACTGAAATAAACACTTTCTGCATCCCTAGCCATGATTCCCCCACATTGCTAGATAGACCCAGCTAAATTTAACCACTTAGGATGGGATGCAGTGAGAATTGTTTAAAGCAAAAGGAGCCTTAGCAAGAAGAAGAACCCTCCTCAAAGTGTCCTAGAGAGAGGAAAGCAATTGGCCAATAGCAGTGCTTGGGAAGCAGGGATGGACCTATGGTGTCTGATTCCCACATCTTTTCTTCCACCCTTCTGGCAGAGCATGAGGAAAGTTTTATGCTCTCTTCCCTTCCTTGTCCTAGAAAGTTCCTGTTGAATGGTGCCCCCGAGCCTGCATGACCCGGCAGCCCAGCAGCTATTCTCCACTCAGGAGTGTCAGGTCAAGTTCAGGCTCAGTTTTGAATTTCGAGGATAGTTTTCTTCTTGGCATCAAACACTAACCTCCTATCAATGACAATGTGCCCTGTGATCATATTGTCAACAGTGCATGTGTGTGACAGTGAGTCAATGGCACCACGGCCAGAAAACCACAGCTGTTGTCATACGCGTTAAGAAGGATCTGGAGGGAATTCAGGATACAGGCTGGGATTACAGAAGAGAGTCTTTGTTAGAAAGATGACTACATCTCACTTCCAAAGAGAAGAACCTCTGTCTTCTTGGCCAATACTCAAAACAACTGAGACACTGAAAATAGTACCCGAGGAAAGCAAATCCATGATACAGATAGAAATGCCCTAAGGTACTATTTTCACTCATAGATTGGTCATTGAGCAGTCTTTTCATATGCATTTTTAAGGGCATGATTTTCTTTATAAATTCTTCAGGTGACACATTTCTCTCACCATAAATTCTATTTAAATCTGTCTCACTATTACACATTCCTCAGTTTACTAAGGCATGACAGAGGAGTAAGACTTTGAGATGATCCATGTCTGTTTGTGCTCTGGTATCTCAGCATTCCCAAAGTGCATGTAGGCTTCCTAATGTTCAAAATGGACTAAACATTTCCTAACTACATCCATTTTTCACTGCTACTGACCTCTCTCCAAGTTTGGCCAAGTTCCACAATGACCATAATCACACACTACAGGCCTAAGATGCCTCACCAAGAACACAAAGATGAACTGCAAACTTTTATCTTAGGCAAGAATCCATCAAACCAGACCAGGAATGACAAATAGGTTTGATACAGCATGCCAATAGGTGGTTACTACCTGAGCAGCTGTGTTGAGAAAAATTTAGAGACCAAGTCCAAGTGTAGAGGAATAAGAGCTAATGTTAGTTCCCATGGACAAGTGAATTGCTCTTGACTTCCACTGAGTCTCCTAAATAACAAGATGACCAGTTTTATTTAAAGAAATAAACCAAGAAAATTGATAAATAAGTTATATGGCATTAACAAGATGAAAACCATCTTTAGCAAAACCATCTTCTCACTTCAGGAGTATTGGCATTTTAAAGATATGGCAAATGTCTGGGTGAGAATAGACTGTAGTTCAAGAGCAGGAATTAGAAGTGAGATCAGGACACATTTCTCAGATCATTCAATTCTGTGCAAAACTAAGGAATAGAAACGTCTTAGTACAGTAATATGGACCCTGAATTTAGCTTCTTAAAAGAGAAATATGGTAGAGAAAACAGATACAAATATCAAATAACTTTTGGTAAATATCTCAAATGCTAAATATAAATTCATGATTTTTTTTACAAAAGCATATTTTCTAGTTCTGCCAACTGAAAGTTTCTGGAAGCAATGGCTTCCAGGTAGCAGCAAACACACTCAGCACCCAGATCTTGGTTTCTAAATACCATTCCTCAATAAAAGGAAACAGAGCTCTTTGAAGAAGTGATTGATTCCTGTTCTGAATTTGGGGATGTACAAAGTGAACCCAGAAACCTGTACTAGAAATCAAAGGAGCTCTCGAAGATTAAGAGGGGCACATGGAAAAGACATAGACACCAGTTTAAAGAGGTTCTCACTGTCCAAATTTTATACAATTTGGTCATCAAAAAGAATAATAACTATAATTGATTATATGACACTGAATAAATAAAAATTATGTAATCACTTTGATACTAAAGATAGAGACAACATAAAATATATGCACATGCTATAGTTAAATGTGTCTTTTTCACAAATTTCTTGTTCCAAAAACTGATATTTGAGTAAAAAGAATCAAGCAGTTTCCTTTCCTTTTTAGGAAGAACCAGAGTTCATCCCCACATGTTGAAGAAAAAATGATACTATAGAAGAATGCCAAAAAATAAATGTAGAAAGAATGATAGAACTAAAAAATTACTACTCAGCAAACAGGAATAAAATAAGTGATTCAGAAAGTCAGAATCATCAATAGGTATTAAAAGCACTAGGTCAAACTTTGTTGGGGAACAGCATATGAATATAGTGATAAAGTATCACACTAAAGTCCACTTACTAATATTGAAGTGGGAAAGATAATCTGTATAATGGAGATCTAGTAATTGACAACTTAGGCAAGTGAAAAAAATCAAGTATCACTAAAAGTGGAATAACCTGAAATAATACCTCTTATTTGGATGTAATATAAAGTAATCAGCATCATCTAGGAAATATTCTTACCAAAAAAAGTTTAACATTAATTTAATTATGCTTTGAAACCAAACATCCAATTTACAGGAAATACAAAAAAGAGAGGGACAAGTTAAAAGACACCACCAGAAAACAGACAGGTGAAGAATGTGGTATCTCACAAGAAATTTATCTAGTCTCTTTAAAAAACAAAGTAAATAAAAATTTTAAATAGATGGAGGACTTTCTTAGATTAAAAGATATAAAACGAGTATAATAAAGGAAATTTTCCTGGATACTAATTAAAAACAAGTTATAAAAGATATTGATGGGACACATGAATAAATACAGAATATAGATGATATAAGAAATTACTAGTTTGTTTACTTAGGTGTGATAATGATATTGTTATGTATAAATTTGACATTGTTAAGAGATGCTTGGTAAGTATGTAGTGGTATCTATCTATCTGTTTGAAAAGCAACATGAGGGTAATTATATCAAAATGTTAATTACTAAATTCTGGTGGTAGGTGGCGAGTACACAGGTGATCATTACTCAATTATTTCAACTTTTCTGTATTATTTAAAACATTAAAAATAAAAAGTAAGAAAACAAAACAACTTTAGCTTCTTAATCCGGATTCAAAAGCCCCAAGTGAAAAGAAAAATGATTAGACTCAAGGAGGCCTGCAATCTTCTCAGTAGAACACACAGCCTCATCTAGGGCGCTAGGCTTCTTTAGCCATTCTCTAGTCCTTGATGAATCCCACCATCTATATGCCAGTGATAAAATATTAGGGGCTGTGATCCCTGCCTCATTAAATACAGAATATTCTCATTCCACTCTGACCTGTGCTGGGGCCAGTTTAAGGAGCAATCCGTCATGAGATCATTAATACAGCAACTAGCTAAGAAGGTGAAGACATTCATCCAAAATTAATTTTTTGACCTTTTCTGCAAGGACCTAGGAAGGAATATTTTAGTGTTCATAACTGGGGGAGCAGCTACAGTTATATACTGTTTCTCAAATGTAGTAATTATAGAAACAGAGCCAAGAAGGAAGGATTCAGGGGCCAATCAAGGTTTGTGAATCCTCTCACTGAGGGAAAGCCTCCGGCTACATGTGAAGGGTTGTCTAAGGGAGAAGCAAAGGTTACGCCTCAACAGCTAATGGATGGCCTAAGACAACTCTGAGGCTACAGAGAAGACAGGTGGAATCAAAATCTAGAAAACAGGTTCAGGCTACAAAACATTTTAGAAGAGTCTCTGGGTAATTCAGGTCACTGTGGGGCCAATGTCAAATGATTCAACCTTAATTTGGCACAGCAGGTACTATCTAACAAATGATACAATGCCTTACTTTAATCATGGTCAAAGGCAAAGATGAATACAGAGCCAAACATTTAGCAAATGCCAGTAAACTCTGAGTCAGAAAGGCAAATCTTCAGATTCATGAGTAACCTTTACTGGGAACTCAGCAATGCCATTTTGAAGGTGAGATAGATATAATAAGAAATCCTCTGATCCTCAGAAAAACTCATTTGGAAATGAAAACCAATACTTATCTGCCCTCCCCTCATACCATTTTGCAATCTCCAAGGCTTAGAAAGCTCTGCGAGCACATTTAGGGGCCAGTGAAGACTTGTATTAATTTCTTTTTTTTATTTATCATTGTTTTAAAACCTTAACCTTTTCAATGATTGCTAGTATGGAATAAAATTATGACATCACAATATCTTAGCCACGTAGTCAGTGAGGCCATACTTTAGGAAGGAACAAGATGTCACGGAAGGGGTGATTTGAATAATCTAAAATGTTTATTGAAGGATACCATGGTCTTATCATCACCCTGTCCTTTTGTAGATCAAATTTAAAACATTGATTTCCAGATATTGGTTGGTGACCAGGAAAAATATAATCTATAAAACGTGAATATACATAAATATGACCTAGTATATAGTAAGTGCTCTGTAAGTGCTCATTTAAATTAAATTCATTTAAGTTAAACTTAAATTGGAGAATGGAGTAGGTCAATAGGTCTCTGCTAATTCACCAGCTGGGGTTAGGTTGTACCGATGCAAGGTTCTCTATCATCTCTATTATAATGTCTATCCAAGTTTATTGCGAGGAATAAGAGACATAGTCCCCTACAGTTGATTTAGTTCATATGAACTATACCTACTAATCCTCACAAAAAACTGGTATTATTTATTCTACTGTAATAATCAGAAAACTGAGGCTCAAAAAAGAAAGATTAAGCAACTTGCCTAAGGTTATACAGTTATGAAGTGATAGAAGCAGGATTCAGATCCAGGTCTTTATGAATTCAGATTTAGGTTATAATTACCTATTTATCAAAAAACATTTCCCTAGAGGTCTCTACTAGTATCTTAAATTTCCACCATGACCAAAGGGCACTGCAACATGCCCTGTGAGAGGTGCTACATGGGGAAGGTAAGTATTGCGCCTGAGTAGAGATTTCAGAAAGACCTAGATGTACATAGAATGAAAAAATTAGAAGGTTTTTGCAGAAGGAGGTCTTGGAGGTTTTAAGGTAGATTACTGAGGGGAGAAGAGGAAGGAACGGTGGTGGTAAAGAGGATGGAAATGCAGGAATTGATGAAAGGAATACAATGAATCCTGAGGACAGAGCTTAAATTCTTGCTTATTTCCATATTTTTTAAGACTAAACTCTGATTAGACTCATGGATCACCAACAAGATCATTGCTACTGTCACTGTATTGTGTCTTTTTATGCTATAAAAGTTGGCTAAATTCATTTAAAAATTTAGAAAATGCAGCATTTAGAAAAACATGAAGAAAAATATATATTCACTGCCAAAATATGACAACTGTTAACATTTTAGTCTATTTCCTTCCAGCTTTTCCCCCTATGCTTACGATTCAAGAACCTTGAAAAACAGTTGAATGATAAAACATGCACACATTTGAATCTTGTTTTATGTTATATTATGAGCATTTTCCATGTTACTTCTCTATAGGAATTAACAGTGTAAAATCATTGCCAAGTTATTTTTTTCCCCCTAATATAACTTACTTCTCTCTCATATTCATTCTCTGTTTGTTTTTGTTTTTGTTTTCTTTTCTTTTTTTCAAAACCAGCAGTCAGACATCGTAAATTATTGAAAAATCAAGCTCTGTATCACAAGGGCCACAATGTTATAACTTATGACTCTCTTGTGGAAGAGGTCACTTCGGATGACCACCGATGTTTCTTTACTTCTCTCTTTTAAAAGCTAAATTGGGAATGAACCAAAAGTAAGAATAACATAAAACTAAAATTTCTGAGATCACACCTCTAGCATATTGTACGAGTACTTAGCTTCCTCTAACGAAGAGGTACACTGTTTATTCTACTAAAGCCACCCGGGATGTCTGGGCCAAAATCCCCTATAACATGAATGGCAGGTTGAAATATTGCAGCCCAATCATCATACAATATTTACAGTAAGAGAGGATTATACATACATTCCGATATTAGTACTGTACTGAAAAGTCACCTCCAGTGATCTATTTACCAATTCAACTGCACTTCTCATCACAGGGGAATACTGAATAAACAGACGCAATACAACAGTAAGGCCTGTGTTGCTTCTGACACACTGAAAACAGTGATTTAAATGTTGAAAAAGAGGTAGAATTCATAGGTTAAAATGAAAGGTTTATCTTAAACTTAGCATAGGTCTTGCAACAAAGCAACATTATTGACATGTTTTATTGCCATTGTTGTTTGCTTTTTATTAATTTTTGTTTTTGTTTTTTGGTGGTGACATAAAAAATATCAATGAAAAATAAATACAGTTGATCCTTCAGAATTTATGAGAGAGACTCTTAGCTCTTCAGATTACACAAAAAGACTGAGAGAAGAAAAATTACCAGAATTTTCTGTGAATTAAGAGTTGAAAGTTCATCCCCATAAACAAAAATGTGGAAAAAGAGAATTTCTTTAGATAGCCTTCTCCACTGGAAAACATAAATTATAATACAATATATGAAAATGTACAGTATACATTCAAGAGTATGCCTATAGGAAAAATCAGGATATACATGCACTCTGTGAAACCTGTTACAACCTGGATAAATTTCTAGAGCACTGTTCATATGACCCAGCAACTATACTGAAAACAATCCTAATTTTACCTCTTCATCCAAGATTATGCACATAAATTCAATGGTATGATATTCATAGCCAACAAACGGTCCATCTGATGCAACCATATGCAAGAATGCCATTTTCTCTTCGTTATCAGTGCCCAGGTACGTACTCACAAAACATACTGGGGGCATGCTCTAATCCATAATAATTGTTTGTTCACATCTACTTACAGCATACTTCTATAAGCCAATTAATCAATAACCTCAGAACAGAAACCACAAACCCAGTGGTTGTCAGCATTCAAATCTGTGTAAGTGGTGGTGTATGTGGGTGAAGGAGGAAAGAAAGGACATATCAGAACCAACTATACACATTTAAAAAAAAAATCATCCAGACCCTTCTCCCCTGCCTTCATATAGCAAGTAAGGTGGAAGGGGCCACGGATACTTGTATACACTGTATTTTATAGTTAAAAGGTTTATAGAAAATTATGACGAATTTCCTATAGTATTACTGTCTTAACCATATAATAAAATGTATCTGTACAAGTCCTTAGGAATTGAGTTTGAGATAGTACACTTGTAATACCAAATGTGAGTCTGACTACTTGTAAAACCTTGGCCACATTTCTTAATATCTCTATGCTTTGGCTTCTCATCTACAAAATAAAAGGGTTTTTTTGTTGTTGTTGTTTGTTTGTTTTTACTTTTGGATTGTTCCCAAGATTAAATACATGAACACTTAGGATAACAGAACAATTCCTAGCACATAGTTTGCACACAATAAATAATGTTACTATTTTTATTTTACAAAAACTGTACTAGGTAGTGAGAAAGAAAAGGGCTAAAGTTTCTTTTAAAATCTTCCATCTGTCAAATATACATCTCTAGTTCAAAGATCTCTAATGAGCTTGAGTCAGAAAATCCTTGCAACCACCTGTCGGTACTGGATGCCTCACTCGCACCACAGCAGTACTCAATCTCTGTCTCCTATTCACAATACAGATGCTCCTCGACTCATGATGGAATTAGGTCCTGACAAACCCTTCATAAGTTGACAATATCATAAGTCAAAGTGCATTTAATATGCTTAACCTATCAAACATCATAGCTTAGCCTAGCCTACCTTAAACGTGCTCATAAGACTTTCATTAGCCTACAGTTGGGCAAAATCATCTAACACAAAGCCTATCTTATGATAATATGTTGAATATCTCTGTAATTTATTGAATACTGTAATGAAAGTGAGAAACAGAGTGATTATATGGGTACTCGGAGTACAGTTTCTATTGACTGTGTGTTGCTCTTACATGATCATAAATTCCAGGAATCCTAAGTGTACCCATCGTAAGTCAGGACCATCTGCAGCTGTTTTACCCCTCCTTGAATGGCCTCACTAGGCTTCTAGTCACCCAAGCCATAGACCTGAAAATCTCCTGGACTCTTCCTCTCCCTTCCTAAACTAAAATATTTAACATCACCAAGTTCTCTTGATTCAGGATGCTAATATCTCTTGATTTATGCCCACCCTACTTTTTCTGCTACCACCGTGTTATCACTTTTCTCACTTGAATTTGTCTTGTCCCTTCAACCAATCTTTTACAGGGCTGCAAGACCCTCTGTTTAATCAGTGTTTGTTAGGGGCCATAGGAAGGTAGATTCTATGGTTGGAATGTGTCCCCAAAGTCCATGTGTTGGAAACTTGACTCTCAATGCAAAAGTGTTGAGCCTAATGGCAGGTGTTTAGGTCATGAGAGAATGGGTTAATGTTATTATCATGGAGGAGTTTGTTATAAAAGCAAGTTTGGCCTTCTCTTGCCTTTCCACCTTCTGCCATGGTACAATGCAGTGAGAAGGCCCTCACCAGATGCTGGTGCCACACTGTTGGACTTCCCAGCCTCCAGAACCATGAGCCTATCAAATTGTGTTCTTTATAAATTACCCAGTCTCAGGTAATTCTGTCATAGCAGCACAGATGGACAAAGACAAAGGAGGAGCTGACCACAAAGAGGTAGCATGAGGAAGGTTCGGAGAAGTGTTGGAGCTGATCAGTATCTTGATTGTGGATGTAGTTACCATACCATGACTGCATACATTTGTCAAACAGTATACCAAAAGGAGTGAATTTTACTGTAGGTAAATTTTGAAAAGCAGAAAAGAACAACAACAAAAAAACCCCACCAAAATTCTCTTCCCTTAATTTCCAATGCTTCTGTGAGAATAAGGAGCAACATTTGAGTGTAGGCTAGAAAGCTCTTTATCACCTGGCTTCTATCTACCTAATTCTCCTGGTACATCTCATGCCTGTCTCTCCCGTTTCTCTGCACAGCACCTGCATTGGTGTTCATTCTGTCCCCTCAATGCATGATTCTTTTTCATCATAGTTTTTGTGTCTGACCTGAAAACTTCTCTCTGCTTCTCTCCACCTTTTGGCTAGATAACTATGACACAGCCATTAGATCTTAGTTTAAACATCACATCTTCAAGGACATGCAAAAAAATCTTAAGGAATATAAAACATGGAAAATAGACTTACACCTCCAGTACGGGGTGGGGGGGAGTGGGATGATTTGGGAAGGGGAGGTGGTACAGAGAAGGCAGACTAGCTAAAATCCTTTATATAGGATATGTAAAAATATAAACATGGTTAAAACATTTTTTTAATGCCAAATTTCTCCTGAATTTTGTCAGTCCCAATGTTACCCTGAATTTCCCTGCATAGCATTTATCAGTGTCTAATCACATAATTTATTTTCGCAATTGTTTTAATGGTCTATCTCCACCTAGATTGCAAGTGCTATAAGAGTAGAGACCATAGCTATTGTATCACTATTGCATTCCCCCAGTTTCTAGCATAGAGCTTAACCAAATACATAATGACTAATGGAATAAATGAACGGTTAATACTCCATCCAAAAGTCAGTGCGAATCCAATGCTATTCAAAGACTTTCCTCAGCCTCCTTCAGCTTCTATATTTGAACCCAACGCTTGGTGACCTAAGGCCTCCAAACATCTTTGTTTTTCCCTCTCCGTGGTATTTTCTTTAACCTTTACTGTAGGCTACAAAATGGCCCCACAACAGAAACCCACATCCTAATCCCTAGAACCTCATAAATTTCACTTTATATGGCAAAAAGGAAAGGAAGGAAGGAAGAAAAGAAAGAAAGAAAGGGGTGGTCTTTGCAGACATGAGTAAGTTAAGGATTTTGAGACAAGGAAATTATTCTGGCTTATCCAGGTAGGTCCTAAATGCAATTGCATGTATCCTTATAAGAGAAACACAGATGGAAATTTCACACAGAGAAGAAGCCCATGTGAAGGGGAGAGTAGAGACTGAAGTGTTTCGGCCATAAGCCACGGAATGCTGGCAGCCATCAGAGGCTGGAAGAGGCAAGGAAATAGATTCTTCCCTCAATTCTCCAGAGAGAGTGCAGCCCTGCCAATACCTTGATTTCAGCCCAGTGATACTGATTTTGTGTTTCTAGCCTCTAAAACTCTGAATAAATTTCTGTTGCTTTAAGCTACCAGTCTGTGGTTAACTTGTTATAGCAGCCATAAGAAACTTGTAAAACCCCCAATCATTTCCTCCCCAGAATTTTCTGATTCCAGCTAACTCTTTCAAGATCTTGAAAATTAACACCTCTACTAGTAATACTCTTCCTTCCTCTCTTCTTTTTCACCTTTAAGATTATAGTTTCTGTCTGTTCCCACAGTGCCCCATTTTAGCATCTATCATAATACCTTGAAATTGTCCCTTTATCTGTCTTTCCCCTGTCCCCAGTCTGGGAGCATCTTCAGTTTAGCAACTCTGTGTTATCTCTGTGAATTTAGTGTTCGGTGATTCCTGATGTTCAGGAAGAAATTCATTAGATGCTGAGAGATAGGATTCTGGTATCGTTTTTATAAAGAGACAGTAGGGGTAATTGTCTAGAAAATTTCATTCTCCACAAAACTATTTTTGAAAGAAAAAACAGTATTAAAGGATGAATTCATTTGATCCAAGAGACAGCTCAGTATAATGGAAAGAACATGATTTCTAAAAGTAGGCAGATCTGAGTTTTAATCCTGACTCAATTAGAATTTGTATGATCTTGGGAAAAGTAGGATTTCTGAATATCAGATTCCTCAGCTTTAAAATGAACATAATGGCGGTGGCTGCGGCAGTTGGCGCGGAGTAGCTCAGGTGGAAAAGGTGGCCACTGGGCCTTAGGCAGCCGGGAAACTTGTGGACCTTCCTCTTGCCGTCTCTTAAGGGAGGACCGCAGCTGCTGGTGGCCGGTCGTGGGGGCTGACCGCCACTTTGCCCTTGGCAGGAGAGGCTGCCTCCATTTACAGGCAACAGCTTTGAAGTATGGAGTAGGAAAAGAACTGTTTCTTAGCTGCAAAAGTGAGTCTCTAAACAGTGAACACGGCGCTGGGCCACTGTTGACACTGCCAGGACCCCGGAGGCCGGGGCCGCGCTGAAGGCGGCCAGCTGCCCTATTCAGGATTCTAGGTTTCAGGCTGGCATAAAAGAAGATTCCTGGGAGTGCCCAAGCTGCACCACGGGACCGAGTGAGCAGCCCGAGGTGGCGGTGGCTGAGGACGGGGATGGCTACAACACAGAGGCAGAGAGGGAGCCGCCTAGCCCGGCACAGCCCTGTGAGTGACCCCCGGCCCACCTCTGCTCGGGGGGCAGATGCCTGCCTGGCTTCCACCTGCCCCAAGGGGCCACTCACTGACCCCGGGGCTGCCTCCATTTTCTCAGGTGGTGGCGGCTCCAGCCCGGCTCGGCCAAGCCTGTCCTCTTCGCCTGGCTAGGCTCCTCACTGAGCCTTCCCACTTGCTTGCCCCAGTGCGGGGCTTCCCGGGACCTGCGGGCTGGCCTCCCCTCCTACTCCCTCTGTGGTTCTCTGGTGGGGCTGGTGGCATGGGGTGTCCCCAGCCAGCGTTGGGAGGGCAAAGAAGTATGAGCTGGGCTGACAGTCACTCCACCACACCCTGGGCTCTGGCCCCCGGTAAACTTCCTGTTACCAGGAGGCAGATACCATCTCTGTGGCCACCAGTTCAGAAAAACGCCTAACCGATTTCTGGTTAGGAATAGTGTGGTCAGAGAGTTCACGAATTCGCTTGAACCTGCTGGAGAGCTGACTGTGGGCGGGCACCGGAGTCGGTCCACACCGGGGGATTCAAAGGTGAACTGTGTGCTGCGGGCTCCTCCCCTGAGGAGCTCATGCTCTGGTGTGGGAGATAAGACAAGTATACAAATAACCGCAATACCAGGAGGAAGGTGATAAGTCCCAAGAAAGATCTACACAGTGCTACAAAGGCACCCAGAGCTACCGGTCGTCTGCGCCTAGCAGAAACCTGGTAGACTTCCTGGGCAAGGTGGTGCCAAGCAGGGTCTTGAAGGCCCAGCTGATAGACGAGGGTTTCAGAAGACACATCCCAGCCCAGCCCAGTGTGCACAAAGCGGGGAGATGTCCAGCTAGGGAGATGGAGACTCGACAGAAACCACACAACCTGTGGGGCCACCACTGCATGATCCAGCAGCCCGGGCCAGAGCGCACAGAACAGGGAGAAGTCCTGCATGGGAAGTGGAAGCTCAGCAGAGACCACACACCCTGAGGTACCGTCCCATGATCCAGCAGCCCAGCAGAGTCCAAGCTGACCGGAGATGTGGCTCCCCGGAGAGGCCCAAGACTTGAGGCAACCACACACACAAGGCACTAGAGGCCAACTGAGCAGTCACAGAGGTAGCCATACAAAATTGCCAGCCATAGCAACATCTTAGTAAGTCAATAGTCTCAAACTGGTGGACTGTGAAACCCCCTGCCACAATGAATAAACATCAAAAAAAAGATACCAGAAATACAAAAAATCAAGAAAGTACACCACCAAAAGTTAATAAATCTCAAACTCTAGATCCTATAGAACAAAAACCCTTGAAATGACTGACAAGGAATTTCGAGTGATAATTCTAAGGAAACTGAATGAGATACAAGAAAACTCAGCTAGATATCATGATGAAATGAGGAAAAGTATCCAGGACCTGAAAGAGGAAATGTACAAGGAAATCAATGTCCTGAAAAAAAATTTAGCAGAACTTGCCGAACTGAAGAAGTTATTCAGTGAAATAAAAAACACAATGGAGAGTTTAACCAGCAGGATTGTCGAAGTTGAAGAGAGAACCTCTGAACTTGAAGATGGGCTGTTTGAAATAACACAAGCAGACAAAAAAAATAGAAAAAGAATCAAAGACATTGAAGAAAATCTGAGAGTGATATCAGACAACCTTAAGTGCTCAAATATCCGAGTCATGGGTATTCCAGAAGGGGAGGAAAATGGAGATTGCATCGAAAACATATTCAACAAAATAGTGGCAGAAAACTTCCCAGGTATAGGAAAAATCACAGATCTTCAGATCCAGGAAGCTCAACTATCTCCAAACATATTCAACCCAAAAAGGCTTTCTCCAAGACATGTTATAGTCAAATGGCAAAACTCAGAGAAAAGAGAGAATCTTAAAAGCTGTAAGAGAGAAGCGACAAATCACCTATAAGGGAGCCCCAATCGGGCTAACATCATACTTTTCATCACAAACCCTAAAAGCTACAAAGGAATGGGATGATGTATTCAAAATACTAAAAGACAAAGATTGCCAGCCAAGAATACTCTACCCTGCAAGGCTATCTTTCAGAAATGAAGGGCAAATAGTATATTTCTCAGACAAACAAAAACTGCAGGAGTTCACTACCACACAACCACCCTTACAAGAAATCCTCAAGGGAGTACTAGGTTTGGTTCCTGAAAAATAACTACCTCCGCCATAAAAACCCAAGAAAAATCAAAACCCACTAGTATAATAAAAATGGCATTCATGAAGAGAAAACAAACAAACAAAAAAGCTTTCTACAACCTAAGGAAACAACAAACACAGAAACCAAACAGTAAATCAGAAAGTAAGGAACAAAAGACACCTAAGACAACCAAACAACCAATAAAATGCTAGGAATAAATCAACACCTTTCAATAACAACTCTTAATGTAAAAGGCTTAAATTCCCCAATCAAAAGACACAGACTGGATGACTGGATTAAAAAGGAGGACCCAACTATATGCTGCCTACAAGAGACCCACCTCACCCATAAAGATTCACATAGACTAAGAGTGAAAGGATGGAAAAAGATTTACCATGCAAACAGAAAAGAAAAACGAGCTGGAGGAGCTATTCTTATATCTGACAAAATAGACTTTAAACTAAAAACCATAAAAAGAGACAATGAGGGACATTACTTAATGATAAAAGGACTGACGCATGAAGAAGACATAACAATCATAAATATGATTGCACCCAATGTTGGAGCAGCCAGATTTATAAAACAAACTCTATTAGAACTAAAGAAGGAAATAGACACTAATACCATAATAGCAGGGACCTGAACACCCCATTATCAATATTAGACAGATCATCTAGGCAAAGAATCAGTAGAGACACACAAGATCTAAACAATACTCTAGACCAATTGGAATTGGCAGATATCTACAGAACATTTCACCCAACAACCTCAGAATATTCATTCTTCTCATCAGCACATGGATCATTCTCCAGGATAGATCAAATATTAGGTCACAAATCAAGTCTCAATAAATTCAAAAAAATTGGAATTATCCCATGTATTTTCTCAGACCACAATGGATTAAAACTAGAAATTAATAACAAATGAAACTCTGGATACTATATAAACACATGGAAATTAAACAGCATTCTACTTAATGACATATGGGTCCAAGAAGAAATCAAGCAGGAAATCAAAAAATTTATTGACACTAATGAAAATAATGATACATCACACCAAAACCTGTGGGATACTGCAAAAGCAGTATTAAGGGGGAAATTTATTGTATTAAATGCTCACCTCAGAAGAATGGAAAGATGGCAAGTGAACAACCTAACACTTCACCTTAAAGAACTAGAAAAACAAGAACAATACAAACCTAAAGTTAGCAGACAGAAAGAAATCATTAAGATCAGAGCAGAACTGAATGAAATTGAAACCCAAAAAACAATACAAAAGATCAATGAATCAAAAAGTTGGTTTTTTGAAAAGATAAATAAAATTGACAAACCATTAGCATGGCTAACAAAAAAAAGAAGAGAGAAGACTCAAATAACAAAAATTAGAAATGAAAAAGGCGATATTACAACTGATTCATCTGAAATACAAGGAATCATTCGAGACTACGATAAACAACTATATGCCAACAAATTTGAAAATGTGGAGGAAATGGATAAATTTCTGGGCACACACAAGCTCCCAAAACTGAACCATGAAGACGTAGAAAATTTGAACAGACCAATAACAATAAAGGAGATTGAAGCTGTTATCAGAAGGCTCCCAACAAAGAAAATCCCAGGACCAGATGGATTCACAGCAGAATTTTACCGAACATTCAAAGAGGAATTGACACCGATTCTTTACAAACTATTCCAAAAGATTGAAACGGATGCAAATCTCCCAAACTCATTCTATGAAGCAAACATTATCCTGATACCAAAACCAGGTAAAGTTATAACCAAAAAAGAAAATTACAGGCCGATATCATTGATGAATATAGATGCAAAAATCCTCACTAAAATACTAGCAAACAGAATACAGCAACACATACGTAAAATTATTCACCACGATTAAGTGGGATTCATCCCAGGGATGCAAGGTTGGTTCAACATACACAAATCAATAAATGTGATACACCATATTAATAAACTCAAACACAAGGACCATATGATCATCTCTATAGATGCTGAAAAAGCATTCAATAACGTTCAGCACTCATTCATGACAAAGACCCTCTATAACTTACGTATAGAGGGAAAGTATCTCAACATAATTAAAGCCATACATGACAAACCCACAGCCAATATCATTCTGAATGGGGAAAAGCTGAAAGCTTTTCCTTTAAGAACAGAAACTAGACAAGGATGCCCACTCTCACCACTCCTATTCAACATAGTGTTGGAAGTACTAGCCAGAGCAATCAGAGAAGAGAAGGAAATAAAGGGCATCCAGATTGGAAAAGATGAAGTCAAACTGTCCCTGTTTGCAGATGACATGATCCTATATATCGAAGAGCCTAAAACCTCTACAAAAAAACTGCTGGAATTGATAAATGATTTCAGCACAGTAGCAGGATACAAAATCAACACACAAAAATCAGTAGCATTTCTTTTCTCCAATAGTGAACATGCAGAAGGAGAAATCAAGAAAGCCTGCCCATTTACAGTAGCCACCAAAAAAATAAAATACTTAGGAATTGAGTTAACCAAGGAGGTGAAAAATCTCTATAATGAGAACTACAAACCACTGCTGAGAGAAATTAGAGAGGATACAAGAAGATGGAAAGATATCCCATGCTCTTGGATTGGAAGAATCAGCATAGTGAAAATGTCCATACTATCCAAAGTGATATAAATTCAATGCAATCCCCATCAAAATTCCAAAGACATTTTTCTCAGAAATGGAAAAACTATCCAGACATTTATATGGAATAATAAAAGACCACATGTAGCCAAAGCAATGCAGAACAAAGAAAATAAAGCTGGAGGCATAACACTACCTGACTTTAAGCTATACTACAAAGCTATAATAACCCAAACAGTGTGGTACTGGCATAAAAACAGACACACTGATCAATGGAATAGAATACAGAATCCAGAAATCAACCCACACACTTACTGCCATCTGATCTTTGACAAAGGCACCAAGCCTATTCATTGGGGAAGGGACTGCCTCTTCAGCAAATGGTGCTGGGAGAACTGTATATCCATATGCAGGAGAATGAAACTAGACCCATACCTCTCACCATATACTAAAATCAACTCAAAATGGATTAAGGATTTATTTTTTATTTATTTATTTATTTATTTAAATTTTATTTTGTCGATATACATTGTGGCTGATTATTGCTCCCCATCACCAAAACCTCCCTCCCTTCTCCCTCCCCCCCTCCCCCCCAACAATGTCCTTTCTGTTTACTTGTCGTATCAACTTCAAATAATTGTGGTTGTTATATCTTCTCCCCCCCCCCCGGTTTGTGTGTGTGTGTGTGTGTGTGTGTGAATTTATATATGGATTAAGGATTTAAATATACACCCTGAAACAATAAAACTTCTTAAAGAAAACATAGGAGAAACACTTCAGGAAATAGGACTGGGCACAGACTTCATGAATACGACCCCAAAAGCATGGGCAACCAAAGGAAAAATAAACAAATGGGATTATATCAAACTAAAGAGCTTCTGCACAGCAAAAGAAACAATTAACAGAGTTAAAAGACAACCAACAGAGTGGGAGAAAATATTTGCAAAATATACATCTGACAAAGGATTAATATCCAGAATATATAAGGAACTCAAACAACTTTACAAGAAGAAAACAAGCAACCCAATTAAAAAATGGGCAAAAGAGCTAAGTAGGCATTTCTCTAAGGAAGATATACAAATGGCGAACAGACATATGAAAAAATGCTCAACATCACTCAGCATCCGGGAAATGCAAATCAAAACCACACTGAGATACCATCTAACCCCAGTTAGGATGGCTAAAATCCCAAGGACTCTGAACTAAATGCTGGTGAGGTTGCAGAGAAAAAGGAACTCTCATACATTGTTGGTGGGACTGCAAAATGGTGCAGCCTCTATGGAAAATGGTATGGAGGTTCCTCAAACAATTGCAGATAGATCTACCATATGACCCACCTATCCCACTGTTGGGAATATACCCAGAGGAATGGAAATCATCAAGTCGAAGGTATACCTGTTCCCCAATGTTCATTGCAGCACTCTTTACAATAGCCAAGAGTTGGAACCAGCCCAAATGTCCATCATCGGATGAGTGGATACGGAAAATGTGGTACATCTACACAATGGAATACTACTCAGCTATAAAAACGAATGAAATACTGCCATTTGCAACAAAATGGATGGACCTTGAGAGAATTATATTAAGTGAAACAAGTCAGGCACAGAAAGAGAAATACCACATGTTCTCACTTATTGGTGGGAGCTAAAAATTAATATATAAATTCACACACACACACACAGAACAAAAACCGGGGGGGGGGGAAGAAGATATAACAACCACAATTACTTGAAGTTGATATGACAAGCAAACAGAAAGGACATTGTTGGAGGGGAGTGGGGGAGGGAGAAGGGAGGGAGGTATTGGTAAGGGGCAACAATAATCAACCACAATGTATATCGACAAAATAAAATTAAAAATAAAAATAAATAAAATAAATAAATAAATAAAAAGCCACACACACAAAAATGAAATGAACATAATAATCCTTATATTACTGTGTTATGATAAACATTGCTTAAAATAGCCTATGAAGAATAATTTTGCAAAATGCATGGTGTCCAATAAGGTATTTCTTAACAATCCCAATAATTTATTTCCTCTCACTTGTTAGTAGCTGTCTAAATTAATCTTGCTCTAAAGTCATCTTTTCAGGGAGACAACTAGACTAGGTGAACTAGCATCTCTCTGACTCCCCACTCCTCTGCCACCTTCTTGTCCCTTAGCCAATCGTATTTTCTTCTAGCTCTTATCTAATCTGAATTGCAGAGTGCGTGTGTGTGTGTGTGTGTGTGTGTGTGTGTGTGTGTGTGTGTTTGTTGTTTTCCTCCCTCACTAGATGTAAGCTCCATGAAGGCAGATACTTTCTTGCCTGTTTTCATTTCTGTATTCTCAGAGCCCAGAGGAGTACCAAATACATATGCATTGATCAATACATGTTTTTGAATGGGTAGATGAATTTTTCTCAGTTAATTGCTCATAGTTCCACTACACTTTCTTGTGGAGAACCAACTTAAAAATTTGCAAGTTTCTATTTGAAAGCTTCCATTGTGTTATTACAGACCTAAGCCCAGAAATGAGCAACAGAAACAAAAAGTTTATTTTACAAAAATAAAGGAAGCCAATGGGTATTATAAAGGTAGTTAAAATGTCTTGAATACATCTCCATCATACATAATCTAAACTATGGACCTCACAACTACTTAGGCATCTATAAGCATATCTATGCAAAAACCACATTGCAATAACCTTTGATAAATGCCCAGATGCCAGCTGATATATCTCAGCATTATTTCAAACCTGTGATCAGCAATATAATAGAATATACTGCTTCATTTCACCTTTCTAAAAAATGAGCTCCATGTTTTCCAAAATCCTCTCATTTTATCCACTAGCCAGTTCAAAAAAAAAAAAAATTAAAAATACATATTACACTGTTGCTACAAGCTCAGCTAAAATTCTATTTTACACCTCCATCATTTAAATCCTTTTGAGCCTCCTGGAGATTTTCTTAACAACTATTATCCCCATAACTTCTAAATGTATCACATGGAGCATTTTGCAGGCAGTAGCTAAATCTTTAGGTACCAGGGTATTTTAAGTTAATGGAGATGTAATTTTCCTTGGCTAAATTTTAGAAATTTAAGTTATAATGCATTTATTTTACCAAACAAATGTTGACACCATTTTCCCTTTGTTGTTGTGATTTGTTCTCAGATGGTTTCTTCTCCTTTATGCACAGAAAATACTAGCTAAATACCCTGCTGCTTCTGGAAAGTAGTTTACCTTATTGTCCTTTTAGCTTTCTCAAATCTTCTCTCCAAACTAGGGGAAAGGGGAAGAAAAGGTCCTGGAGTGTCTTTTTTGAGCTTTTAAACTATTCCATGTCTAGGACAATGGGAGTAAGTTAAGAAGGGAAAGAAAGAAGACGAGGAAGAGTGGAAGATATGGCACTGGGAGGGCAAGGAGGGAGGGCATGATCTGGTAGAGTAAGTGTGGGACTTGGAGCTACTCAGAACTTTGTTTTCATCTTGGCTATGCAGACTATTAGTCATGTAACTCTGGGCACATGACCCTCTGAAAATCAGATTTCTCCTCTGAAAAAATGACAATAACCTGCATCATAGGAAGGCTCTCAGAAAATGTTGGTTCCCTATTTCAATCCTTCAATTCTTTGGAGTAGTTCTTTCCTACATCAACATCTGGTGCCCAGTTTCCTCTCTACCACCCCCTACAATAATCCTCAGTAACTTAAAAAACACATCTTGATTTCTCCCCTAGAATTTTTGTCTCACACCTCCTAGGTTTCATGAAATTTGTAGACCTGCTATCTCATGCAACCTGAGCTCAGCCTTCATGATCACTCCTCCAGATCTTGTCAAAGACCTAGATCTCTGATGCTCATCTCTTTAATTCTAAAGATATGCCTGCCTTCCCACCTATCTTACCCCCTTCCTCTCAGTCATCCCCCTTTCACTATTACCTCTAGTCAGAATTCAACTCTTCCCCGGTCTTTTGGCAGGCATCCTGGGATTATTTACTGTTCAACTTGGAATACACTCAGCAAATATTTATTGGTCCTATTATCCCCAATAACTGATTGAACAAAACTGATCAGGACGCTGCTCTTGAGAAGCTTTGCTTACATTTTGGTGGTGAAAGATAAACAAGGAACTAATCGCTGAATAGTGATTTAAAAAAAAAAAAAAACTCACATAGAGAATGTGGGGGTAGTGCTATCTTAAATTGGGTTACCTGCAAAAGCCTTTCCAGGAGGAGACATGGTTGATGGGAGGAATCACCAAGTAGAGGAAGAGCATTCCAGGACAAGGAACGGTCACTTTCATGGAATTTGGTACGTTCTTATCCTCCTGCACACCTGGTCTTGTCAGCCTTGGCTAACGCTGCAGTTGCCCTTCTTTATGCATGGGCTTCTGAGTTCTGCTTGAGAAAAATTACAAAACTGGGCTGACTGGCCTTACTTCAAATTATCACCAAGGGGGTCTGAAAAGTCTGACAAGCCTGGTACAGACTAGGCAGTCAACACATTTCTGCTGAATAAATAAATTTTGAAAAATCGCATGCCTGAACATATTTTTTGCAAAACAATTGTTATCATAAATCTTTTTATAAACTCAACCTAAGAGCATTAACCAAGAATTTAGATCCCCAAGATTCCCTTTTAACTCTACATTTTTTCTATTATAGGTGTTAAGCATCTTCCTATACATTAAAGAAGAAAAAGAAACGTTGAGAGGCAATTTCCCAAAACCAGAGAGTATTATTAAAAATTATTCAAGTTAAGTTTTGAATAAAGTCCCCTGAGATTCTTATACAATCTCTGCTGAATAAGTTCACAATTGTGAGAGTCCCATTTTTAGTATAATCTTCTTTTGGCTTACTTGGTAATTCAGCACTCTGAAATCGGAGGGTGTGAAGATTAAGCAAAAAAAATCCTACTTGAGCAAAGTCCCCAACTTTAGATTTAAAGGAAAAAAGTCTGAAAAAACTTCTTTGTTACAAGTTAAATTTGGGGGAAAACACGTCTCTGCGTTTACGGCAGTGAAGTCTCCGCCTGCTGAACAGTTCAGGATCATCAACTGCGTGATTAATCCAAATTGTCTGCACACTAATGCAGCCACTAACACTTCCCTCAGCAAATGCTTTCTAATTATTTAGAAAGCTGACAGGATCACTGTAAACTAAGTGATTCCAGAGCAGACAAAATCCATGAGAAGAAATAGTTTTCAGTCTCTCTTCCTCATTACGATCCTCAGTTGCAAAATCTGATGTTAGGAAAAAGAACTTAAAAGTCCTTCTTTTCTTCCTCATCAGTTTTATGGAACCCCACAATGGAATATTCATAAGGCTTCATGGGTCAACTTCATATGGCAAGATGAACACTCCTTGATGATGCATGCTTGAAATTACTTTCCTAGCATGACACTAGAAGGAGTCAGAAGCATTTCAGAGTGTAGCAGTGTGTCCTTAGTGGTGATGAAAATTTGGGTCCAATTGTTTCAGAAGAAAGCTGAGGTGGGGAGGAGAAGACACCCTTCACTTTTCCCTCAGCCTTATCCCAACATCTGTCACAGAGATTGTATCATTCCTATGCTGAACTACGGTTAATTACATGACAAAGACATGCATTTTCAGGATGGTTACACAGTATTCAGAGGTATATATTATGGTCCTGGAGTAGAGTGTTTTTAGTTCATCCATTTATTCATTTATTCAGTGAGCATTCCTTGTGTACCTATGTTAGGCATGGAACTCATCACTGAAGATACAGAGCTGAAAGCAATTTTATGCATGCCTTTAAGAACCCATGATCTAAAGGGAAGATATACCTATAAAAGATGAGACCACTATGATCTTAAATTCCATTTTAGATAGTATAATATGGTGTTGAGAGAACACAGAGGAACAACTAACTTTCTTAGAAGCCACTTAATAGTTTTGCTGGGAGCTAATATTTGATTCATATCCAGAAGATCTGGCCTAGATATGCTCATAAGTTACTGTACTTATTTGGTCAAAATATTTGGACCTGCCTCTCATGTTGGCCTAATCTACACAATTGGACTTCTGATTTGTCTTTCCGGGGAACTGAAGACATAGCTGGAACCCAGATGAAGTATGTAGCTCCCTGATACTGTCTCCCCCTTAGATCCACCCTGTTCTCTTATCATCAGTCCAAGGCTAGGTCTCTCTGTAGAGATAATGACCCCTTTAAAAGCCAACGCATTGTCAAGCTGCCACCAAGATGATTTCTAGTGTTACCAAAATGCATGCAGTATTGCTGTCATGCCCACAAACCAGAACGGCCTTCCTTAGACATACATATGGATGCTGGCTCAAAGGCATCACTCAAAGGTTTCACTGGCTGAAACCTGGCTTGAGTTCATTATCCCCTTTTGTACACTCTATATATTGTACTGCTGAATAGCCGAATATCCCTTCTGACCCTCACCTTGGGAACCATTTCTATATTCCACTGAGGTCCCTATTCTGCTCCACAGGCTCTCAGCTCCTTCCTTCCTCCGTACCAGCTGCTCTTGAGAGATCCAGCACCTCTGCCAGTAGATTTTCACATGATGTAAAATACATCTACAGTATCATGAAAACACATTGCCATATTATTTTTAATAAATGGCATTTACAAAGAAACCCCACACATACAATACTGAGGTGAGTCACAGGCTGAGAGAATAACAGAGGCTCGGATAGAGTATGTCTTGTCCAAGGTTGCACATATGGTAGGAATTAAAACTGACCCTCCAATCCATATCTTCTAACTCAAATTTCAGTTGTGTTTTGCTCCACCACAGCTGTCACAAAATATAGGCGAGGAGGAGAGGACTGATCCATCTTTCCCAGGATATGTAGTGTAGTTCAACTTGTTAAGGTTATTGCCCTAGATTACAAAAACAAAAACTTAACATGTAAAATAATGTAATATAAAGGGCTAAATTAAAAGCAAAGGTAAATTGCAGAGATTGAGGCTAGATGATTAGGATAAGCAAGTCAAGAACATGGTACATGGAGAGGAACATAGTACCAAGGACTGAATATTTGAGATGGCCTTAAAAGGTCACTTAAGAGTCTCACCTGAGGATACCAAATACTAAGCCACACTTAGCCATCCCTCCAAAAACAGCAGCTTTAAAATCAGATATCGCTGGGATGAAATAATAGATTTTCTACCTATTAGCATGACTAAAGTTGGTCAAGAAAGCAAGGCAAGAAATATTCATTAGAAATTTTAGCCAGATAAACAGAGATAATAGAATTTTATATGTAGGGAACCACTTGGACAAAGGCTTTTTGTTTTGCAACAATTAAATAATAGAGTATAAATGTGTATACTCGTACGGGTGGGTGCCTGTTCCAATTTGGGATAATATCCCCTAACTCAGAAAAAATTAATATCATATTTTTGAATTATGCCTCTATCATCAACAGAAAAAATCTGTTTATTTAAAATGAGGTGGTTTTTGTTTATTACAGTCATTACTGACTATCACAAAAGATAGTGCACTTGAATATCTTCAAGTATGTGTAAATTGTACATGTATTACCTAGCAGGGGTCCACTCTCAATCAAAATTTTCTCAGAATGACATTTCTCAGGAAGGAAGAAGGTCTTAGTTAAGCTAACAAATTATTATTCTTCACAGGAGAACTTCAGACAGGACCCTAATTAATGAATTGGCTAATAGCAGGTCCTTGTTTATAAGTCGTATCATAAACACATTTATAAACAGTGGGAAGCAGGCATGTAAAAAGCAGCCTTAGGAAGTGGGTGTAAAGAGATGAGAGTACAGTGTAAGAGATGAAACCAAAGGAGAATAGTTATATCAAAGTTATGGCAAGAAAATAACGTAAGGCTCTCTGTCATACAATAGGACTCTGCCCACACTGCATAAAAGGAGAGTGGTTCAAAGAGAAGAAAATCTTTTTCTTGTAATCATGAGTGCCATTTATGGCTGCTTTGATTCATTTCATGGTCTGAAGGACAATTATTTGGCTTTCATTGCTAAAGGTTCTCCTTAAAACAAAAGACTTAAGAGTTAAGAATTCATTTATTTCCTACTAGCACTATACATTAATTTGGAGTGTGCTTTGTTCTATTAGGTATAATTTCAAATTACTTCCAATCTACTGTAATGCCATTTTTGCAATTGATAATGTAAGTTTCAATTCATTTTTTGCTATTTTGCTAAATAAATACCGAAAAGTTACTTCCTGGTCATATATAATGATGCTGATGTTTAGAAAAAAAATGATTAAATGATACCATAGCAGCTATTTAATTATACTGGCTCTGCTGGGCTTCCTAAGATTAAATAACCTTCCTTTTTCACAACTGATTTTGTATTTCTGTCATTAATTCCATCAATTTATTTCAGGTTCTTTCCTAAATATTTCTCAATATTTTGTCTTCTTCATTTCTCCATACCTGATAAAGAAAGCATGTGACTACAACAGATATACAGTTTTCAAGGATTATGGACTAAAAAAATAGTGAGAAATACATGCTCTGACTTGGACCATCTGCATTTAACATCTGATATCAATAATCATAGATTCTGGAATGGAACTACTTATTTACCCTATTAGTAAAGAGCAAAAATAGCCTCTGTCTGGATTTGGTCAGTTGTTTTCTCATTTCTTCTCTTGCTTGCATTTTGGTAATTTTGAGATACCCATTGAATTGGTTAGGAAGGTCCTCTCCAACCCCCATGAAGGCCAGGTCACAAAACACACAATTTTAAATGTGAATGTCAAGTCTCATTCTCCATCCAGCCCTGTATAATTATATTCCTAGGGGGATTTAGAGTTTTCTCTCTAAGATTTGAAGGGAGGTCTGTATACTGCTCCAAGTCTTTGGGAAATTATATTATGCAACATTAGGCAACTGTATATATTTACCACACCTGGCTTTAACCACCTTATTAACCCAAATAGTCCATAAGTATTTTGGGGAAGGTACTTTTTTTCTGTACTGCTTTTCTGTAATTACCATTAATCAAAAAATGGCTCAACTTAAGTTTGGGATAAGTTGTCTTAGTCACCAATTCCAGTCTGCATTAAAAAATGGACATTAGTTTCTTGGCTGAAGTATATTTAGCACCAAACACTGTAGAAGCACAGATTATTAAATATACATTACATATAATAATATCATAAAGTCACTAAATGTATATGATTTTTCAGAAGACTATAGATCCAACTTCATATACCATTGGCCCTATAGAAAGTATTCTTTCAAGATGACCTTGTACAAATAAAAGCACAATTGTAGTTGAGAAAATCCTTGCACTAAAACAAATTCTGAAAAGTTAACTTGATTGTGTGTGTGTGTGTCTCGGTGTATGTCTGAGTCTGTGTCTAAGTTGAGGGATGAAAAAGAAGTAGAAAGAAAGTAGTTATTTCTCTGCCTCAAAATATTCATAAAACAATTTATGTTCCTCTCTGGCACCAACATCACAGGAAGGCCTATGATAAAAATAATGGTGATTGGTGATGCTGAATTTATAGCAATTGTTTAGTTGAAACAGTGTGTTTCCTGGTGTTTCTCTGAGACCAGTCAAAAGAGCATAGTTCTTTTAGATACACAGAGTTGCCTCAAATGATTCATCTTCCTCATTTCTGCTTAAATAAAATTCATTATCAAATTTTAAAAATGATTTTAATGCAAGAGTATTAGTTTCAACTAGGCTGCTTCCACCCTATTTCAAGCTTCTATGGACCTAATCTACAAGAGATCTGTTATCAGAATTCTTCTAATTCAGATGAACTCTCCGACTGGTTATTGCCAAAAATTACTGCAGCTCACTCAGTGCAGCTCTTCTTTTATCTCCATATAACTTTGAAGTTCCTTTTGGAAATAAAAGTTTATCTTCCCATGAAACTCAGAAAGATTTTTATAGATGTGAAACAAAGAGCTTGAGATTTTAGCCATTTACTTTTGTATCTTTAAACTTTCCACTCATAAAGCTACCCCTGACTTTTTAATAGGAATAAGAATAAGGTTCTATCTTGAATAGAACAATAAATGGTTCTAAATAAATTAAAGAAATGACGGAATGAAAATTTAAGATATTTCAATAGTAAATTGTTAGCATTTTCCCCCCTTGATTTGCTAAGTTCCTTGTCTGAGGAACTCATACCATCTCCTTCAAGTACATGAAAATTTGATTTATGTTACAGAGTAGAGTTTCCCAAATATCATTTTCCAAAGAATATATTCTGCAAGATGGTAATAGGTACATAAGAAAAAAGTTTCCCAGTTAAATAATATTTGAGAAACTTCACCCAAATATTGAAGTCACTAACTTCACCCCTCTTTGACACCTCTTTACCTCTCTTTAACATGACCTCCACCCTCTTTAACATCAAAGACCCTGGTAATTTTTGTAATAAAGAAGTCTGTTTAATTTTGTTCAACACAGAATTTCTCAAAAATATTTTACTATAGAATGCTGTTAATATCTTTAAGTACATAGTCGTCTGTGGGGCAACTGCTAGGAAAGAATGCTGTAGGGGATTTCTAATTTTAAACACTGAGCATTCCTAAATGCCTTATCTTAAGCCAATTGTTTTAAGAATGAAAACCATTACTTTCTTGTATCTGGGACATCAGTAGGAACTGTCAAATGATCTCATAAAAACAGCAAAAAATGGCATGCAAAGTAGTAAAATAGTAGGTGTTGAGGTTGGGGATGGTAATTATACTTACTAGGCTACATTCATTTCTTGATTTCTTGACTGATTGATTGATTGGCTCAATACATTTATTCAAGATTACCTTTATAGTAGGCACTGTGCTGAATGACTTTTCATGTTTAGTTTATTTATGAACATTGCTAACACACCAGCCACTGCTTGAGATCACGGTTTGGCTAACTATGGCCTAGAGGGCAAACCTGGGCCATTGTCTGTGTTTATAAATAAAGTTTTCTTAGAACACAGATATAATCATTTATTTACATATTACATAATGCTTATATATATATATATATATATATATATATATTTTTTTTTTTTTTTGGAGGTGGTTACTATAATGTCAGGGTTGAGTAGTTGCAACAGAGATCATCTGGCCAGCAAAGCCCAAAATATTTACTATCTGGCTGCTGTGGATTCAATGTTCCCCCAAATTAAAACTTAATCCTATTATGGCAATTGAAAAGTGGGGATTTTAAGAGGTGATTAGATTGTGAGGACTGTGCCCTGTTGAATGTTTTGATCCACTGATGGTTTAAAGTGATAATGTGCATGGTTCTGATGGCTTTAAAGGAGAGCAACTGAGGAGGTTAGTTCTCTTTTGCTCAGTCATTAGCTATGTGACCCGCTGCCTTGCTGCGGAGAGTCACCACCAAGAATAAGGCCCTCACCAGATATGTTCCCTGGACCTTGGAATCTCCTGTCTCCAAAACTATAAGAAATATATTTTATTTCTTTATAAATTACCCAGTGTCAGGTATCCTGTTATAAGAAACAGAAATGGACTAATAAGCTGGTCTTTTACAGAAAAAGTTTATAGATTCCTGTCCTAGATAATTTGTATCTTAAGTCAAATAATCCTTAAAACAAAGCTTTGAAGAATGTACCACCCTCCTGTGTAATAAAGGAAGTTAAATTTCAGCCTAGTTGGTGATTTGCCCTGAGTTACTCAGGCAGTAAGTGGTATATCTGGGATTCAAATCCACCAGCTTGACAATGAATTTCATGACCTTTCTTTTATACTTTAGGCATCATAATGGTACTAAGCATATTAATATTGGGGGGAGGGAAGAAAAATTAGACGTTTCTAAAATATGTCTGTTATTTATTTAGGGGCCAAAGTAAATTCTATTTTGTAAATTAGTCTTCCCTTTGCAAGGATCTCATTAGCATATTTCAAACAACACACTTGTGTTCATTTTGAGTACTGCCTCTCCATCATAGCCATTGCTCTGGCTAAATAGCTCCTGCTTCAGTGCCTAATAACTCTTCCTCCCTGCACTCTTCCTCATGCAGGAAGAATTCTGAGAAACATTACTGTGTTTTCCAAAGATAAAATATTCCTGTTATTAACACAGGGTTCCACTTTCCATTCTTGTTAAAGATCTGAAAAAACAGCTTTTCTTTGATGGCCTTCAATTTAACTTAGCATTTGATTTATTTATTTGATTAAAAATCTCAGTCTTTAAAGTACTGTTTTTGTTGATTCATCTAAAAAGGAATATTTCACTATTTTGTCTTTATAGATTTGATTAATTTTCTTTTGATTTTTATTCTATTTTTCAATAGGTAGAAAAAAAATCTTTGTTTTGAAACATTGAGTATATGTTTTGGCTTCTGGTGAACATAAAAGATTCAGCCATTTCTAAAATGGAACAAAGGTGACTCAATACAAAGAAGTTTGAAACTTCCCAATTCTAATCTATTCAGTTTAACAAAAATCTATTGAATACCTAAGTGCTGTGAAGCTGTATACGGACCATGAGCTAGTGCCTGCCTAATAGAGGCAGTACTCTTCCATGGGGGAAACCCAATGTGCACTGGGGAAGCAAACAGAGGTGGTAGAAGCAGCTTCTGCATAAATGCTATGGGATATCAGTGATCTATACACCTATTTGTACTGAAGCCTGAAGATTCTGATTATTTTTTCCTTAAATGCACTAGTATTGTAATAGCAAATAGAAACTAACAAAAAGATCAACCACCACATTGGTTCCAAACAGAAATATCCCTAACTCTGATCTCAACACAACCTGAGAATCTGCTCAGATCAGAAGTTTCTACTCCTTTTAAATCAATATTCAACCTGTTATAAGATCATACTTTAAAAAGTTCGTGAAAAAATCTGTATTATCTTTTAATTCATCTTTTCCCAAATTTTCTGAAGTACCCTCTTATTATGTCAGTACTTATTAATAATTAATAGACCTATTCATAAGCACTTTTGATGAGTTTAGAATAAATTATTTGAAAAAATAGAAGACAAGAAACTTAGACTTGGAAGGAACTCTCAGTACTAAACATTCACTAACTCAACACACATTTATTCAATGCCTCCTATGTGTCAGGCACTGTGTTAGACCTAATAGGATGCATAAACACAATTTGGTCAATGTGCTGGGAAATTTGCTGCCTAGTGAGAGATAAGACTGTTACAAAAATGTAACAAAGTTAAAAAGAAAATATTAACAGCTGACACTTAATAGTTCCTTTTGAGAAGAGAACTCTTTTTGAAAACATGCCTCAATAGGTCACTTCTTACAGAGGATGAGCCCCAAATCGTAGGTGTTTTAGAAGCCTGGGTAACTAGGCATAAAGTTAAACTGTGTTCAAAAGTAAAAGAATAAAAGGAAATGCCTCACTGAGAAGGCAGTAGAAAGGCGGTTGCTACATATGGGAGAAATTAGTTAGGAACCTTCAGTTAAGAAAGAGCCAAAAAAATATTTAAGCATAGGAATGTCTAACATGCAACCTTAAATTGAGTCTGTGTGTTGGGGAAATCATAGCTCTCCTTGTGATCTACCACATCTTCAGTAGGTTTTTGTCATCACTGTTGTTTGGTTCCTTTTTTTGTTTGTTTTGGTTGATTGATTAATTGAATGATTTTTGTGGAAAAATTAGCAGGGGCCAAGTTTGACATTTGACTTCAATGTTGTTCGAAAAAAAGAAAGCTTTCAGGACTCCACAGACAGAAGTGACCAAGAAATATAAGCCCTCTGAAAATTCATAAAAATATTGGAGAGTTTGAGAAGAACTTCAGTTTTCTACAGGGCTATAAAAGAAAGTTCAAGCCAGGACACCTTATTTAATTGTTTTCTGGGTAATACAAAAACTAAAATCTACAATGCAACTTAGATAGTAGTCCCTCCCCCATCCTCTCTCTCTCGCTCTTTCTCTCTGTTTCCCCCCATATATCACATACATGCATACATACAACAAATTGCTAAATAACATTCTACATATATTTTGAAAACTAATAGATTATTTCCTTCTGGAGTAGTAGTATTCTGGAAGGTTTACTATAAGAGTAGACAGAGATACTCATAAAGAGAACACTTCAAGAGGGGCCATGAATAGCACTGCACAAAACAAAAGTGCACCTTAAAGAGCAATTCAGTCTTGTTGGATCAACAGATGCTTAAAAATATGTCAGAAAATAAGACTAGTAAGAAATGGTTGTGACTTAGTCATGAAGTGCTTTGGGTTCTGGACTATGGAGTTTGGACTTTTTTACTATAGACACTAAGAAAAATGTATAGATATTTTTAGCAGTATGTGACATGATCTGACATGTAGATAAAAACCTCATTTAACAGTAATGGTTCATAACAGAAGCTGGAGAAAAAAACAAACAAACAAACAGTAGAGCAGATGAGGAAGAATGATAGTCCAAATGATGGTAGTTGTATTTGTAGGAGATCATAGTGGATGCTGCTGTGGATTGATTGATTTGTGTCCCTGAAATTTCATATGTTAGTAGCTTAATTCCCATTGTAACTGTCGAGGGTGGGAAATCCTATTACAGTAATTGAAAGGTGAGGTCTTGAAGAGGTGATTAGATTGCAGGACCATGCCCTAGTGAATGGATTAAAAATGGTGGTCAGGGGTGTGGTTCTGAGGGCTTTAAAAGGACAGTGGTGAGACTCTTTCTCTCTCTGCTCTGCCATTTCATGCCATGTGAGACCCCTGCATTGCTGTAAAGCCACCATGAAAGAAGACTCACCAGATGTGTTCCCTGGACTTTAGAATTCCTCGCCTCTGAAACCCTAAGCAATAAATTTCGTTTTATTTATAAATCACCCAGTTCCACATATTTTGTTACAAGCAACAAAAATGGACTAATACAGATGCAAAATATATAATGGAGAGAACAGTGGAATCTGTTGGTTACACAACATCTGAACACCTTTTTGTAGTTTGGATAATCCCCCATGGTGTGCGTCCTGTTGGGAGCTAGGACGACTCCACCTCCCATTATGGTTTAGAGCAAAGACATGTGACCTAGGTTCAGCTAATAGACTGTTTTCTCTGAGGACTTTGAATCTTGACACTATAACACAAAGTCAGATAATGACGAGAGATATGTAACGGTGATGACAGCATCTATCATCAGTGGTTCAAGAGTATTTCCTGAAAGAGTATTCTTTGTGTTTCTACATTCTCATCTCCCATTATCTCAATTCCCTTCAGTTGGGTTTTCATCACTATCACTTGGCTGAAAGTGCTAAAGACAACAGTCCATTTGGTAGACATGAATCACTTTCTTCCTAAGGTTCTACATTTCCTCCTACATCACAGAAGTCTCATTCTCAATTCACTTTGATGGTTTCTCTTGTAACAGATCTCTAAATACTAAAATACTCCAGGATTTAGTCTTCAGCCCTCTTCTCTTCCCAATTTGTGTTCAAAACTTAGATGACCTCATTCCATTTTCTGGCTTTAAATACCACACAATATGCTTATAAAACTAAAAATTATATTTTCAGTCCTTTCCTTTCCTCTGACATTTCTATGTGGTTGCTGAATAGTCATTTCAAATTCAGTAGATCAAAAATAGAATTACTGATTCTCACTCTCCTTGTCTGATTTTCCCCCATGCTCAGTATCTACACAGTTCAGTGCAAGCTCTATGAAAGCAGGAACCGGCTTAGGCTTGCTTACTACTGTTACCTAATGCCTAGAATACTGATAAGCATGGAGAAGGTAGAAAATAAATATTTGATGAATACATGAATGCTTATATGAGGGTATCTAACAGGTAGTTAGAAATCTGTCCTATATTTTGTTGGTGAAGATACTGAGGACAATTAAAAAGAAATGAATTTTCTAAGGTCATAGTTCCATCAGTGGAAGACTTGGCGGATCACACTTGCACCAAATCAAGTCATTTTACTTGCTATCATTGCCACTTGTCCCCATACTTCAAGTCTGTCAAAAGTTCTTTTGAGAATCACTAGGTCTATTAAAAAGCTCATCAGTTCCTGCACAAAATATCAGATTCCTCGCCTACTCCTGAGTTTGATCAACATGCAAGAGAGAAACACATTCGAGATTTCAAGAACAGAAGGCTTCCCAAGTGTAGTAGATGTCTATAGTGACTTTCTGACTGACAAGTGCCTAAATTCTCTTTCTTTTCGAAGGCATGCCTTAATGCACACATTTTGGTCAAAACAGGACCCTTCCTCTTGCTACAAAGCCAAAACGGTTCAAACATTCCCTGACAGCCAGGTTACTCCATCAACCAGAGATCCCTGCCAGGCAATTTGAATCTGAAGGTAGGAACACAAGACAAGGGGCTCTCACAGAGCAAGAATGCGTGGGGTGGTGGTGGCCAGGACATGGTGAAGAGACAGATATGCATCCTGTGCAGTGGTCAGGTATCAGTGGTAGCACTCTAAGCAGACTTCTTGTGGCACGGCCTTAGCTGAGCTCTCTGCTGCATAGCCTCCCTTCATTCCTAGCTGGGGCTAGTTGTCTGCTGATTCTGCTTAAGTAAGCTAGAATTGTTTTCTTTTCTTTGCAACCTAAAGCACTGACCAATTGATTCATCAGTGACCTTTAAGCCATTCTTCAGTGTCATCTACTGACTCGCTAGCACTGATGTTGACCCACTCCCTACACTTAAACGTATCTTGTTTGTATCATGTTACTTCAAGAACCACTTTAGTTATTGGTTTCTTAATCCAATGACCCTTCAAATTGAAGAACTAACAGCATGAAAAATAACTACTAATCTCATCTTGTTTTAGGATTAAAACTACTTTCTATGTAGTAAGGTATATATAGGTAAAAATTTTAGACTCCACTTGAAGAAGAATTACTTTGTGTCAGGGGAACCTGTACCACCAGCCCTTCTCCAAAACCATCCTCTGGTACTGTTTCTCTGGTGGAAATTTATTTATGTTTTTTGTGGATTAAATCTGAGCTTGTTCAAATGTCTCTTGAGTGTCACGCACTTGCCTATACCCTATCACCAATAGGTAAAGGGTCAGCTGTCTCTCCCCATCTCCCATGTAATCTCTAAGCAGTTATGAAGGAGGAATGACTAATTTGATCTAATGGAATTTAGGATATTGTTTGGCCAACTTCATCCATGGGATGACCAGTGGTATAATTGGACTTTATGTGAGAAATAGACCCTGCTTAGATTTGGTTCTAAGTCAAGTATCCAGGCAGCTTCACCAGAAAGTTCTGAATTAGGCAATAAGTTCAGTGGGTAGTTTTATACAGCTCTCTTGGCAACAGACACACATGGTTTTGCATAGAATATTTTAGAGTTCACAGATTAACACCTAAGCACACACATTACAAGGAACCACCACCCTACTTATACAGTAATTTATTATAATACTTGGAGCACTGTACTGTTTTTAATTGTTTACATGATTCCTGCTATTAATCTCTGAGATCCATGAGGGTAGGGTATCTTATTACTTTATTTATCTTTTTATTCACAATTCCTTGAACAATGTCTGGCATATATCAAAAATTTAATAAAATGTATGTTCAAGGAAAGAATGACTCAATCTTTTAAACTGTTCTATATAGATGATATTAGCCAGGTGCCTCATTATCCCACCTATGCATATTTAATCACCCTGTGCTTCAACTATCTTACCTGTGAAGAGGATTTTACCTCCTCTTATTTATTGGGGAATTATAAGTGTTACATCTAATAACAACTACTAAAAGGCACTCTTCAAATGTCAAGAGAAAAAACTGTGTTGATGAAATAATAACAATTTATATAATTTGGGTAAATACATATTCACTTGTCTCCCTGGGCATTTCAAAAAAAGGAAAAATAGGCATGGAGACGTTCCAGAATAATCCCATTCCTTCAACAAAGCAAGAAGAACATTGTCAGTGAGGACAAGCACCATAACCAATCTTTTTTTTAATAGCATTTTCTTCTGCTTGTTCTCCAGATCTTGGGAAATCCACTTAATCCTGTATGTAAAGGCTGAGACAAATGAGACAAACAAGAGGAATGCCCTTACTTAATAGGGACATTGAGAGTAACTCTGAACAAAGAAAGGCTTGCTACCCTGTGACTCCTATGCTGAACTTAGTAAGAAAACGCATTGCATAAAATTGGATCTCATATTTAATATGTGTCTGAGAAACTTCCAAAACCAGAAAGCATTTCCTTACTGTTCAAGATCTCACACTTTGTCCCATGTACTTAGGCAATACACCAGTCAGAACAGCTAATGCCAGCCCTACAGAGGTGGGACGATGGATTCCCAGAAAGACTGGCCTAATGAAACATGGGACCTAAATGTTTTGAACAAAGGATGGCACAGGCACAAATTGTTGCTTTGCCTCCCTTCTTTCTAGCCACATGGGACTCACCTGACGTAACTGCAGCATCCACAGGTTGCCAATTTTCTAATCTCAAAAAGATGCAACCAGGAATTGGAAAAGGCTTCCAGGATGTACCTGCCCTCTGTGCCTACAAAACACACCTGGGAGCACTAATTTTAGGTTCTCATCAGCTGTGACAGCAAAGCTGTAGCATCAGTTAATTCATAATCAGTGAAGGGTAAGTGTGTTTATAGATTGTATGTTAGGAAGTCAAGGGGATCTTGTATAGCTTTTCACTTAAGTGTCATTCCTAGGCTGGGGGATGGTTTCAGGGGAAGCAGTGTTAGGCATACAACTAAGAAAATGGAATGAATATTGCAGCAGGTCCTGGAAGAAATAAAGTACCACCCTGGTGTATATGTAAGTAGTTCTGTTATAGATACATAAAAGTTCCATGATATTTTATTTTATAAAATTATATAATCCAGATATGTCTAAAAGAATAAACTTGAATACATTTAAATTATGGAATATAACAAAGAATAAAGAAAAAACATACTGAACACTTTCTTGTTCCCACTTGTGAGAACTTAGGCAAATTATTAGGCCCATCTGAGCTTTAACTGTCTCTTTTGATATAAAAATGGAAAATAACTACTTTACAGGGTTATTTTGTTTGACACATAGTAGGCACATAAAAATGTTATGTTCACTTCTCTAACAAGCCTAATAAAGTGTTAATATGTTAATGTAAACTAAAACCCATTGTCTTCAGTTCACAACTCAGGACGTTTAGTAGCATGTTTGACTTTTATAAATTCACAAAGATTTCACATAATTTAAATTTCAACGATGGGATCTGAGCTGCAGTGAATATATTCAATACTGAACACTGCAATCAAGGCAAGCCACCTTACTTAAGCTAACAAATGATTACCCTTTACTGCAGACCTATAATTCATCAATTTGTTCCTTACAGAATCAGAAAGGCACAAACTAAAGCGACTGAGGATATAAGGACTCAGAAGACTCTTAGATGCTTCCCCGGTTGCTTTCACAGAGACATGTTGCCTGTTTGTATTTTCTAGCTCAATAATAATAAACGAGTTTGGGGGTCCATAGAAATGCCTCATGCCTAGCCAGATTTCCTGTTAACTGATTAAGGCATCATGAGTTCTTAATTCCAGTCATATGAATCACTGCTTCACTAGAATTCTTGAATATGTCAGAACTTATGCTCTAGAGTAGAGAAATGGGAAAGATGGCATGTGGATTCTCTCTACTGAGAAGAAAGACAAAAACTGACCTTCAGTGGTAGGAAGAGAAAGTCTAAAAAGATAATTGGGCACATATTAAGAATATCTTTAGGTAGGTTGTCCAGGGAAATCAGAGAAGAGACAAGATTTCTAGAATAATTTATGGTCGTTCGGGTTGGAATTCTCACTGATCCCTTCTAAGTCATAATTAGCTTGCCTGCATCTTTACGCTTTTGCTTATAGTTAGAGAATGTCAGAAGCTGGGAAGTGAAGAATTTCAGTTCTTACTTTAGAGAAGGAGAGATCATATACAGAGAAAATTTTTACCATAGGAACAATACTGAGCATGAGTAAGTTACCATTACAGTTTCTTCTTTTGGGTGTTTTATATTGCTGTCTTGCTTGTGTATATATGTATGAGTGTGTTCAGCTATTTTGTACTTATTTTCCAGTAAAGGACTGTGGTTAACTGTGTTCATCAGTTAATTCACTCATCTTCTCAAGCTCCTTCCCATGCCACCTCTGCTATAGAGACAGGAAAAGCTAAAAATCATTTCTTATCTTCCACTGTAGGTAGGGGTGATCACGAGATGCAGAGCTAACCAATGATATGGCCAGTGAGATGCAAACAGAACTTTCTGAGGGCTTCTGGGAAGGTTTCTGGTTTTCCTAGTGAAAAGGACAGATGAGTGACATAACCCCTTTTTCTTCTCCCTTCACCTCTCTGCCTTTAATATGACCACTGTGCCTGGAGCTGAGGCAGCCATCTTGGAACTACGAGGCTACAATCATAATCAAAAGGTCAAAAGAACTGCAGAAATATTTACTGACTTTGATATTATTCAGCAGCTGACCAATGACAAAAGATGTCATCCACTCATCTTATTGTGTAACAAAAATAAACTTGTATTTATTTAAGACTTGTAATCGCTTTTATTCGAACCATTGCCAAGTGCATTATTACTCATACATGGCAGTTTTGAGTGACTTCTCCTTTATTTGCTACACACACTCTAAAAATTTTCACTAAAAGATATAACTCTTATAACTAAACTAGTCAGAGAATGCAAGAGCATTTGCTATGTTTTGCTGGGCCTTCTTTTGAAGGCTGTGAGAATTATTAATGAGAATGGAGTTGCACATACCATAGGAAATTACAATCAGGGGTGATCTGTTAAAACTCAGGTGTCAGTAGACAGAAAAAGTGGGAAAAAAGCATGAAATTTCAAGATAAACAGAAAATGAGATAAGTAAGAGAGGCAGACAGACAAAAAAGATAAACATGGAAGAAAAAGCCAAAATAAAAAGCAATTGAGAAAGACGAAAGGAAAGCAAGACCCTAAAACTAAACTGCTAAATTCCAACCATGATGTATTATTAAAAAGGCTGGTTACAGCAACTGCCTGACTCCATTTTCATGCTATCCCTTTCCTCTCACTTTCCACCCCTGACAGGCAGCTCCCATCTTGTGCCCTCACCTCTCTTCCCTCAAGTTTCCTCTTTCTGCCTAGCTCTGTTCGCAACTCCAGATTGCTTTTATTAACCAATAATTTCTCAAGATGCCAACAGGAAGCAGCAATGACGAAATGTGACAAGAAAAATGTTAACTGCATCAATAAAATGAAGGCCATGTGTTTCTCAATGAGGGGACAAAACAAGGATCAGGGGATTGAGCATGGTATAAATTGTGCTGCTGGATGAGCGATATGAGGAACAGGTATAAGCTGGGAGGAAACAGGGTCTTCACTACAGCTTGTGAGATAGCTATCACATTCCCACCCCTGCTCTAAAGAAAGGTAGAGCAGAACAGAGAACCAATTATCCAATAAAACAAACATACACTCAAACCTGTGTGCATCTCTCAACTAAAATTGCTAAGAGGAATGGTAGAATACTCAACCTCTGTACTGAATTAATTATAATGACTGTGTTTAAGTACTCGATATAAAAGGGTTTGCAACTTTTCTAATTCACAGTCTCTCCGTGTAAAATCCAGTGATAAAAACAATAAAGAGTAAACTATAAAAAACAACAACAACCCTGGATTAATTTTTTAATGAAGTTTCATTTTAGAGAGAAAAAAGACATAAAAGAGATGTTATTCTATGTCTTAGAATACTACATACAAACAGAAAATAAAAAGTGTACAGGGAGAAAGCAGTTAGGTGACAAAAGACAGACATGTTTTCGTGTAAGGTTTTTGTTTTAAGAAAGTGTTATGTACAGTCATTCTAATCTTATCTCTCTCTTTTGTTTTTGCAAAGCTCAAAAACAATTGAGGGAGACACAAAGTAAATTCCCATATGGACTCTATCTCACAAGTTAAATTGACACCACAGGAATAATATTTAGAAACCTAATTAGTATATTGCTTTTGGTGGCAGAACAGGAGAAGGCACAGCTTACTGAGTTCCCATTCTTTGATGTGTGAAGCACAAGTTGTACAGCTTGAAACTGTAATATCAGCATATGCCGTCTCCACATCCCATAGGGACTAGGAAAGCAACACGGAAAAAAAGAAATCTTCACAAAAATTGTGAAGAAAATGAAATGAGCATAATTAATTTATAAAAGTTTTATATAGCTCAGTGGTATCTTGTACAGAAAGAGGAAATATGCAATAGGCTTTTTAAAGAGATAACATACTTAATTTTAACACAACATTAAGAGAAAGAGAATAATAAAAGCATATCTCTACTATAGTTAATAGGTAGTGTAGAATACAGAGCAGGAAAAAGAACACAGATTTGAAAGCCAGGTTACCTGGGGTCTAGTCCTGGCTAGACTAATACTTGTCACCTGGGCTAGAAGTTATGAAATTCTATGCAATGTTTATATATTTTTCTAGACATATTTTCTAGGGGATGGTGTGTTATAGTTATAATCAAATTCCTAGAAGAGTCTATAACTTAGAAAACATTAAGAACTATTACACAAATCAGTTAATCCATCTGTGTCTTGATTTTCACATCTTTATAATGGGAATACCAACATCTATCCACCATTAATCATTGCAAGGATTTAAAAAGCATACTGAGAAGAAAAAAATTTTTGAAGAGTTGATATTTTATTTAAATACAAATTAATCTTTCCATTTATACATTTGTCAGAAATTATATTTAATATAATCGAGTTTCCTATAAATTCATCATATAACACAGTTCATAATGTGGCTCTTTCTTGAGCATGTATGAGATAAATATGAGATTCTTCAGGCAATGGTTCAGTGAAGGGAGAAACATCTTATGTGAATATATCTTGCTCTTCTAAGGTGTCATTACTAAAGGATAATAACATTATTACCTACCCAGTGGTCACAGAACAATTTAGAGGAACCTCTTATTTGAGGTACTATAGATCAGTGCACACTGTTTACACAGAATGTGTCAAATATAAGCCAAGCAATAAGATCTTTTTTATGATGCTACCATGCAAACAATGCAGCTAATTAGTCTGACCAAAAGTTATGGTCAAAGGTGATTCTCAGAGTCCTTCAGGCAAAACTGTGCATATTGACCCCTTCAAAAATCTGATGAGCTAGCCTGTTCTTTTAGTTGCTATGGTTTAGCTAACAAAGGGAAATTTTTGATAGAACCCTCATTAGTAGATTTTGTGTGTGTGTGTCTGTGTGTGTGTGTGTTTCTCTCTCTGAGACAAAGAAATTTGCTGTAAACATCTCATTAATAGGAATAGAGCAAGGGAGAATAATTAGTTTGTGGCATCAATCAAGTTTCCAACTTCTATATCCCAGTCAACGTTCTCAACATTCTCAGTTTAAAATAAAAGAAAGCAAAAGGAACTCAGTGTTTGTGAAACCTCCTAAGTATCAGCTGTAAGTTGGTTACTTGGAACCAACAGCTCCAAAAACATGCTGTGGGAATCAGTAAATTTTGTACAAATCCTATGGTAATTGACTGGGAAGATACCATCTCAGAATTTCTAATTATGGTCTTATGAAAACATTGGCATAAAACAGAAAACCATTTTGGAAGTAAGTAAGTTTTATATCTAATAGGAAAGTGATATAGAAAGTGGCTAATTCAATGTCTGATCACTAACTGTTTTGTTTTTAATTTGACACTTCCTGGTACTGACTTACTAAAGTTATTCATCTGTGTAGCAAGTAGGACTCCAAAGACAAGAGACAAGACAGACGAGAGTACAGGGGTACAGCAAAGATCTCACATACGTATCATGCCTGGCTGTACACAGAGATCTGGGTTAGTGCAGAAAAATAAAATTTTATGTTGCCAAGATTTATTGCAGAGCATACTAGATGCAAAAGTATTTTTTAAATTAAAGAGTAAGATATTGAAACAACACAAAGCACATAAAAAAGATATTAAGCCATTGTCGCTGAATGAAGAAAATGCTAGCTAGTTACCAAATACGTTTTGGGGGAAATAGAAATCCTGAAATTAACAAGGGATGAAGTAGCTACCCCTTTCACCTTGGATCAGAATATAATGTGATTGAAAAATTTCCCTGAAAGGAAGTTAGGAAATTTGAAAATTATATCACCATGTGAAAAATAAGAGGAAATTTTTCCAAGGAGCTGGGAAGGTTTCATTTCTAATGATGTGTCTTCCAGCATCACTCTTAATAGGGGCCTGAAGGAGATGTGCGATGGCTGGGTGCCTGGCATTAGCTTTGCAAGTTGGTTTTGCAGGTACAGAAAACAATGAGCTGATCTGTCAGAGGCTGATTCAAGACCCCTCTGTCTAAGGTAAAACTACAGATGAGGGTGAAGCAGGTGTAGACTGTTTGAAGGGAAATGTTATGCATAACTGGATGTTAATCTGGGTCACTGGCTGCGTTAAACAATTTTGCTGATTTTCTGTTTTTTACATAACATGATTAAATTTAGGTTCTACCCTAGACTTAAAAATGAAAAATGTATTTCTTCATTGGCAGTCCAAGAAAGTATTTAATATACATTGAACCAAGTTTTGATGAAAATCTAGCTCACAACTTGACCCTATAGTCCCAAAGAGATGCATTCAGGAAAGAAAGAGCTCACAACAAAAGGTTTCCCATTTACAAAATTGTCCAAGAACTTGAATCAGAATTTCAAGGATGAGGTTGGATACTAAAGAGAGATATGAAGAAATCTGAAGTTCTGAATTTGATATGCATGAGTTTATCCTATCTAAAACCTATGAAAGTTTACAGTTAGGAAAACTGACCCTCAGAAAGATTAAAATATAATCTTCACCAATTCCAATAATCATGGACTGGTGTAGCTGATATTTAGGCTGCATGTTCTCAGCCATGAAAATGTCAACTATCAACATCCAAGAATCTTTCTAGTTACAAGCCCTCAGGAAAGTTGTAATATTATTTCTTACAAAAAAAACTGAATTAAAAAAAGAACAGAAATAGCTATGATTAAATTGGTGTGCTCAATCATTAAAATAAGAAAAACAAATGATCCCTGTTCTAGCTTTGTTGGGAATGACTTCAAGGGCGAACTAGAACTTGGTTGGGCTTCTAATGAAAAGTAACAGCCCCACATGTTTAGAGATAACTAAAATTGAAAGAAAGCATTTTTTGCCAGGGTCTGGAACAAAATATAAAAAAAGAGATGGAAGCCTACTCATGTTTGTATTTAACCAGTATTTCTGCCTAAAGGAAAAAAAGAAACAACGTAGTTCATTACTTTTTCACTTCCTACTTGTTGGCTCAGAGATCCAAGCTCTTTGACAAATAGAAAACTGGGCAACCACCCCCTATGTGTGGCACAGATTCTTTCTTTCAATTTTTTAAAGCAGCCAGAACACTGACTGATTAAAATCATGTTTTTACCTTTTTTTTTTAACCTCTTTTTTCCTAATTTCAAAAAAGCAGAATTTTAGAAAATTTAGAAAAAATGAAAATTTGGTCATTTAAATTTTCTCTATATTCTTTTTTATATTTTCTTTGTTAAGAGCAAGAATATAGGCAGAGGCCATAAAAATTAAATCACTGAAAAAAAAAGAGAGATAATTAATGTGCTTTTTAAAGTTTATTCCTATTAAATATCATATAAATAAAAATAAAATTATAATGAGATGAGATTATGGAATTGACAAACAGTAAAAAAAATAATAATTAGCTTTAGGGTGAGCAGATAACACTGTCATATTTTCTTGATGTGAATATAAATTAAAATAAATTTTTTCTAGGAAGAAGTTTATCAATAATATTTATAGTAAGAGCTCTGAAGATGTTTAAATTTTGGAAACAATATTTTTACACCCGAGATTCCATCTTGAGGATAGAATCAAAGATACAGAAAAATATTTATGTACAAGTGTATTTAGTACAAGGTTACTAAATTGGGGAAAATTGTCAAATGACATTGTATTGCCTTCATAAATTAAGTATGATGGAATATCATTGAAACTCTCAAATTTTTAGAAATAATTAATGTGGAAATATGACTACCATATTAATAAAAAGGCACAAAGCTTTTCTATATAATATGGCTGATATTTTGTAAGAAAATATGTGAATAAGTGAAGAAAATATACAAAAGGGTTTATAGAAAGGCTTTCAATGGTTTCATGGTTTTTGAGATTGTGAGGATCATTTTGAATAATTCTTGATACTCCCCTATGTTTTCTAAGTATCAAGAGATATTTTTAAATGACTTGATTCAGAAATGCAGATCAGAGTTGGAAAGAAATTCCAGGGCAACCTTCAGCAAAGGTGGATAGGTAGAGATGTGCTGATATAATGGCGAGAATGTGGTTGCAGCAAAGGGTATTTAGCTGGGGAAAAAACTGGAAATGTAATTGGACAGCTAAAGTGTGAATGTATTTCAGAAAGCCTTGAAAATCAGGATGAACCAATGGTACTCTGGAATTGTGTAATGATTTGATTAATGCAAAGTTCTCCTTAGATTAATATATGGCAGTGTAGCAGATGGACTGGGTAGAATGAAGGAGTGGAAGTATAGAAAAGAGTTATTAATTCAAATCTATTAATGCTTCTGGGAAAGAAATGACAATCAGAAATATTCTGAGTTTCTCCTCTTGACAAAAGACATCATCAGAGAATCTGCACAAATTCCCAAAGGAGGGCTCTGGAGAGATTTAATCAAAAACCAGTCAAGATGGCACAACCATGAAAAGGTATCATTCACAAGAGAAATTTAGAAGTCTTTTCCTCTAATTTACATTCTATTTGTGTACTATCTGAGCATTAGCATCCTTCTTCATTCTGTAATGTTACTCAGGCTATCTCTGATCCTGCCTGCCTGTCTCTCTACATGGCTACGTGATCCTCTCTACTTGAGGCATGTTTCCAGTTTTTTACTTCTATCCATCTAGATGCAGAATGGCTACAAGGCATCATCTAAATTTCAGACAGAACTGATTGGAAGCCTGGTTCACTCTCATTTATTATTTGGAATTAAGCACATTATTTAGCCTCGGTTTCTTTATCAGTAAAATGAAAATAATTCTACCACTTTTGACAGGTAGTCATGAGGGTTAAATTAAATTAGATTGAGATATGTGTGATACATAACAGGGGCACATAAATTAGTACCTTCATCCTTACTTTATATTCAGATATCAGAAGCTTGAGAGTTTCTAACAAAAGCAGGAGGAAAAGTGGGCAGAGTTTATGCAATTGGGGGCCAACTTTGTTACTGCTGCTATTCATGTTGGGCTTTGTTTGCTTTGTTTTTAATGGTTATTATGCCACATTGTTAGCCCAGGGGATATAACTAAAATATTCAGTTGCAAAATAGCTTTATTATTAGAAAACCAATTCTTGTAACTTTGCCCACTGGTTAAAATAAGCTATTTTTAAAGAACTTTTAAATTTGAATGAGCATAATGTGCATATTATTCTGTCAATTCTTAAAAATAAGACTTAATGACCCTCTCGGTGCGGCACTTTCCTTGTTTGCCCACTTGTTTGTCTCATTTTCAGTAAGAAGGAGTAAATATGGATCCATCCATGTTGCCTGACTCTGTCCCTATTGTGATGGCTAAATGCCCCTGTTGCTTGCTGGATCAGACCAAGAAGTCTGTGGTCATAGAATAGAGTGAATCAAATGGTATGGGAGGAAATAAAATGCATCCTCTTGGCCTCAGTTTCACCATGTGTTAATTGAGTTCAACTGGCCACAGTGAGACCAAATGAAGGGAAATGTTCTAACTGCTTCAATACCATAGAGAGTTTAAACACGATGAAGCCTCAAAAACTGCTGCAGGACAGCATAGTGTATTTGACCATATTTATTTTTCATGAGTTTTCTTCTTGCCTGTCTTTGTAAAACATTCATCCCAATAAATGATTTACCATGGCAGAAAAGATGCAGGAAATTGATCTGAGCTCACCTTTGAACATTATGAAGGCCCTGACGTCTAATCAGGTTCCAGGCAGGACTCTGAGGTGCCCGACATTTATGAACAGAAATGGTGAAAAACACTAGAAAAACATCGCAAAGACTAATCTGTCTTTCATTTCATTTAACAATGCCCATTCTGACTGTTCCTTCTTTGAAGGAAGGCCATTTACTTTACATTTATTTTTTGTTAATGAAGGCAACCTTTTAAACTCCATTAGCAGCTTTTTTCTCAGACTAAGCCTGTGGGATTTGAGAAATAGATAACTTCTCCCTGAGAGCTGTGTTTTTAAGAGTGACCCAGGGCTCTGATTCTCTTTCACAAAAGCATAATTCAGAATACTTTAGAAAGCCAACCCTGAACTCCCTAAGAGTGAAAATCTAAAGTTTACAAATCTAATCTTTAAAAAATAAACGTAGACCAGCATCCCAAAGTCCCTGACTTTCCTTTTTACTGAGAAATTCCATCTCAAGAGGGCACAATGTTTTCAGGGAGGAAAAGGAGCTGGTACTTAGAGTAGCTTAATACTTTTTAACTAAGGCCTCTACAGCTCATATACAAAGGTGTAAGCAGGGTTTTAGGACGTGAGATAAAAAGAGAACTAAACTCCTGAATATGGTGCATATAACTGGGTGTGGTAAATGTAGTAGAAGGAATTATGGGTTTGGAAATCAGAAATAGATTTAAATCGTAACTTTTCTACTTACTAAAAATGTTAATATTTGATACACGCTTGCTATTCTGGCTTAAGTTCCATACAGAAATTTCTGGAGGCTGGGGGAGAGGGAGGATTTGAGGTAAGTATTGTGAAGTCACCTGAAGAAAAGTCACCCTTGATATTCTCACAAGCTATTTTTAATACTGTCTCTAATTCCCAAATTTGAACATTATATTCAAGAGTGACCCTTTCAGATCCTCAGTAAGAATTCCAGAGTCCATGGAAATAAATGGAAAACCATGAATCATGTTGAACTGTGGTTGCTGGGTGATGGGCCAATGATTGACTTCCATATACCTAGTTCCCACCATGGGCTTCAAATCCTAGACTTGTCAATACCATAAGTTACCCCCTGAACAGGCCCTTAGGTTGTCCACAAATCTTTTATACTTGGCCTTTTAAATCCTGGAATTCTAGGTATCCACTGTACTTCAGAAGAAATATGCAGTATTATAAATTAGTTTCCTCTATTTCCCTATGTAGAATTTATTCCTGAATTGCATTCTGTTGGGATTTAGGCAACAAAGACTGAACGCCCTTTGATAAAAATAATTTGGAGGAAGGGATAAATGAGTTCTTCTGGAGGGGTAAAACCACTCACCATTCATTTTGCTGACAGACGTTTGGAATTTTCCATATGTGGTTCTAAAGAGTTAATTTAGATTATATCAGGAAATGTGGTAATCCGCATAGTAGATGTGTTGTACTAGTAAGTGAATCATAATGTCATCATTAACATATGTTTCCTCAGTATCCACCAGGGTGTGAAATCATAATGAAGAAATTAGAGTCTTCCTAAAGTCACCTGATTTATTTATTTACCAAATAATAAATTTATTTACTTACTAAATAATAAATTAGTAATAATAAATGAGGGCTAAAGGTAGAAAAAGAAAAACTTATACTTCCCCAATAAATACTCATTAAAAATAAAACCTGACATTTAATCATTTTGTAATTTTAGGAAACTGTGGATAAATTTAACCAGTAGTTATCTGAAACTAGAGTCCAGTTTATTTCCAGTTTCACTAATAAGTGCTATAGCTTTGATAGCAGGAACTGAAATACATTACTCAAGCAAAATAGAAAATCCATCCTTGTATACAACTAGGTCTCAGCTACACAGCTAGTTATGTGTGTATTTCCTTTACCTCTCAAACAAATTCTCTCGAATGTGGGCTGTGAAATGTCAATCATTCTTTTCTTTCCCTCATAGCTACATATTAAAAACAAACAGGATACTTCTATTTCTTTGTATAGGCCAGCTCTTGAGTAACCAAATATTTCTCTGACAAATTATCCAAATTCTACTGCTTTTTTTTTTTTTTTTTTTTTTTTTTTTAATCTAAATGCAACAGTTCAGTTGCTAGTGACCACAGGGGTGTTTCTTTCAAGGGATACATAAATACAGTGGTAGACCAATGTGGTAATGGGAAGTACCTTCTGCCAGACTCTTTGGAAGCTCATGGTGAAAACACCATTGGTGTTGCTGCAGGAGAGTTATGGCCACGAGACCGTCCAGGCCACTGATATAACAGCCTGAGTCTGTTGTACTCAGCCAGCAAAAACATTTAGAAAAGTAAGGAGATATTTATTCCGCCATGGTGACAAAACAATCGTTATGAACCTGCACTATCAAGACAGACATGAGTAGTTCTCTGGCATAGAAATAGCTAAAATGTAGGCAGCACAATAGTACAAATGGATTGGACTTGTTAAAAGTAAACACTCCGCCTTGTTTTACCTCATGCTTCTGCCATCCTGCCTCCCTATTTCTACTCCCTACATGCAACCCTCTTTTATTTTCCTGCACTATCACAGCTTTTCTCTCCTCTCCCGCCCCTGTATTGTCTCCCTCTCAAGCCTCCAGCCCCACTGCTCACTTCTCACTTCTTCCTTTCAATTCTCAGTCTACGCCTCATTCTCTTCCTATGTGTATTTTAAAGTAATACTCTGAATATTTTATTGATCCCGCACCTATTCCAAAGCTCATGTATAATGCTTCATAGACTTCAAAGCACTTTCTCTTACTCTACTGTATCTGATGCTTACATCATATCATGATGTTAGTAGCAAGAGATGTCTTCTTTTTATAGCTGAGGATGCAGGTTCAGACAGGCTACTTCTGCCAAAGTCTTTTTAGTGTGTAATGCTCTGATCTGGAATTATAGCCCTAGTCCATTTATGTTTCTACCTTATCACAGTTGCCTACCTCTATCTCTGACTGCTATGGCAGAGCATCAGGTCTCCTGAAATATAAGAAAATGCACACACTCTAATGAAAACAGACTATGTCTTTAAGACAGTTTGACCTGCTAATGGTGGAGCTGCAGAAAACTATCGACTAATCCTCTGAGCCTTGGAATCTACGGGATGTGCTGCAAAATACATCTTAATTAACCACAGAATCAAGGGATCAATGTGAGCCATTACAAACACAGCCCTGCACCAAGTGCAGCACATATGGGAGAAGAGGTAAATCCACAGAGCTTCACCCCAAAATGCAGAGGGTTTCCCAACCTGGGGTCACAAGTGTGATCAGCTGAGTCTGCCACACTTCAACAGCAGGGCAGTCATGGCACCAAGTTTTAAAAAAAAAAAAAAAAAAAAAAAAAAGGACTGACTATTACACTTCAAAGTCTGCATGTTATTCGATATAAATGTATATGAAATGATAATAAACCTGTATTAAGTCAACAATTACCCATTCAATCTTTTTTAACCACTTTCCCACGGGAAGTTACCCTTTCATTTTTAAGGCTTAGTTGATCTGTAAAGTGCTGTACAATTACAACTGATATACATATAAAAGTAACTACATAATCTATTTGTTTCACATGTAAAAACTGCATTCACACGCTAGTGATTCTTTCAAAATTTCTGATTTATTTTGCAAATACAGATTTGATTAGTGGATCTTCAAAATCACTTTCTCAACTCTTTTCATGTAATAATACTTTATTTAACCCATTATCTAATACTCACAACAACTTTAGAAAATAGATACCTTATGACTGTATACGGTAACTGTTAATTTCCTCATTTTCTATTCTTGAAAAGTTGAGAAGAAAATTCATCATCAAGGTAAAAATTTTATGTCCATGTCAATCCAGAATGAAGTACAGTGCTTTAATCTATTTCATACACAGGATGTGATGATGTTTTTGCAAGTATTGGGCTGTCTTATCTCCCAGTTCAACCATAATCCTTTCTGGGAGTGGACTAACCTTTCTGGAGTGTTCTAACCTCCATCTGTGCCAACTGCTGCATTTCATGAAAGTATCTCAATTCAGAAAACTTCTCTTTTCCATGAGAACAAATAAGTGCAAACAAATTCCCTTCTGTCCATAACTATATAGGAAAATATTGACATGAGATTCTAAAGCTCAGCTTTAGTTCACACAATTCTTCTACTTTATCTAGCTTTTCCAAAACTTTGATAGATTGAAAGACAACTGCAATAAGGAATTTTCCTGAGCATTGAATTGATGTGCATATTTATGCTTAATTTCAGAATGCTGAATTCCCTGAAATTAACAGAGGGATCTCCATAAAGAAAACTAATCTAAAAAATGGTAATTTTAATAGACTTTAGAAAAATGAGGTGGTATAGGATAATAGGCAGAATGATTTGGGGTCTGGACTCTTGATCTAGACAAAACATTCCAAAAAGAAGGGGCAGGTAAACAGGAACATAAGAGTGTTTGTTTATTGGTTATCTATACTATCTAGTATCATGTGGCGGGCTTAGTTGTTAACTTATTGATCAGGCTCTGAATTTCCTTTCAGCACTCAAACAAAACTCATTGATCTATAAAATCAGTTTACAAATCTTCCAAGAAAATTCACTTATCGCATTTCAAGCTTGTTTCTAAAAATGCTTGAAGCTCAAGTACACTGTTTATTAAAACAGAAACAGATATTTGAAAGTAAGCCTTTTTAATACAGACAAATAAAACCCAACCCTCTTTAAAAAAGCTACTTTTTATTGAATGTTTACCATGTACCATTTTCTTTTCTAAACGTTTTACATGTACTAACTTATTTAATCCTCACAGCAACTCTGTAAAGTAGATACCATTATCATCTCCATTTTGCAGATGAGGAAACAGCCTCAGAGAGCTTAACTCCCTTTCATTGCACAGCCTTAAGTGACAGAACTACATTTAAACCCAAGCAACCCAGTTCCGAGTCTGCTTGAACTACCAAACAGTATGGTCTCTCCTTTACCTAGTTTTCTGAACTTCATATTTTTAGTTCAAAAGGACCCATGGGTGCCACCATAAAGTTATGATCTTCAGTCTTGGCGGACCCCTGGAACACTTGGCCATCCTGGTGTGGTCACTTATTTCCACTGTCCACCAGGCTATTCTAAATTACCTATTTTCTTAGATCCCCATTGTCACAAGAACTCTCACACTTTTCAGAGAAGATCAATTCTCTCTAGCACAAGCAATCTGTTTCCTAATAACACCCATAACTTATTCATATCTCTACAGAAACTCACCTCAGATGAAGAGAAACTTTTATCCAAATGTAAGTCAGTCCTCTACCTGGACTCTTGCAGTGAAAATCCTTCTCTTCTAGGATCCTCCCTTTTCAGTTGCCCTATTTCCTAACTGTTTAGTCTTCATTTCCGTAGAACCTCAGTTTCCCATCACGTATATGTTCCTCTCCCTATTCCTCTTTCTATCATAGTCCCCTCCTTGCTCCTTCTTTTCTAGCCAAGTCCCTGAAAGTATAATTACTACTTACTGTCTCCATTTTTTTACTTTCTTTTCATATTCTGGGTCATTAATTTTCTACTGTTCTCCTAATTCACTAGTAAAGGTCATTAATTAACTCATGATTAGCAAACCTAATGTATTCTGCTAATCTTTATTTGTACCATGTGAAACTCACTGTTTTGGTTTCAGGGCCTCCACTCCCTTCTGGCTACCATACCCACTCACTGATCCCTCTCTTTTCAGACTTTCTCATATAAAGTCTGCATAATATTTGAATGGAGATTTTCCAACTATTGAATGCAAATGCTCCCAAATGCTATCTTTTCATCTTTATCTGTCTTTTTACAAAAGAGAATACTCTCCTGTGTTCCAGACTTACATATCTGACTGTTTGCTACTCACCGAGCTACTTCCTGACACTTCAACTTAATATGCTTTGTGGTAGCCAGGCTCCAAGATGGCGCTAATGGTCCCTGCCTCCCAGTATCCATGACCTTTTGAGGTCTGCTCCCACATTAAATTGTGCTGAACTGTGTAACCACAGGTCAGCAGTATTTTAGAACTGACATGTGTAACTTATGAGGCTACATCATAAATGACATCGTGCTTCTTCCTTGATTCTCTCGGATCACTTGCTCTGGGAAAAGCCAACTACTATGTCATGAGGATAGTTAAGTAGATCTATGGAGAAAGCTATGTGACAGGAGGCTAGCCTCCTGCCAACAGCCATGTGACTAAAGCATTTTGAACATTGATCTTCCAGACTTCAGAGGGCTGTAGCTCTGGCCAACATTTTGACTGCAACCTCATGAAAATCCCTGAGCCATAAGAACTGATTTAAGCTGCTCTCAAATTACTGACGCAAAGAAAAAATAATGTAATATATGTTTGCTACTTTAACTGCTAAAATTTGTAATGCTACAAATTGAAATTTTCTCAAAACTTTTTACTATATTTATTCCTTTTCTCAGTTATTAACAATACCATACACTAAGTTAAACCACAAGGCCAATGCCCATCATCACCAGCTTATTTCTAACCCCCTCACAACCCATCATCCTTCATCTCCAATCAAGATCCAAGTTTTTGCTAATCTCCCTCCATTATAAATCTCTTAAATCCATCCTCTACCATCAACAACGCTTCTTAGTTCCTGCTTTCTATATTTCTCTCCTGGATTACATCATGATACTACTTCCATAACATCTCAAATTTATCCTTCATTCTTTGTAAGTCTGATCTTTAAATACAACCATAAGGTCTTCAAAGTCAGACCCTTTAGTGGCACTTCTTCTTTTTTTTTTTTTTTTTAAATTTTATTTTGTTGATATACATTGTGGCTGATTATTGCTCCCCATCACCAAAACCTCCCTCCCTTCTCCCTCCCCCCCTCCTCCCCAACAATGTCCTTTCTGTTTGCTTGTCGTATCAACTTCAAGTAATTGTGGTTGTTATATCTTCTTCCCCCCCCCCCCGGTTTTGTGTGTGTGTATGTGTGTGTGTGTGTGTGTGTGAATTTATATATTAATTTTTAGCTCCCACCAATAAGTGAGAACATGTGGTATTTAGTGGCACTTCTTGTGGTTGAATGCTGTTTGTTTCAAACCTTGTCTCTTGCCACAATCTGCTAAACCTGGTCTTCCAAGTCCCACACTGTTTTATGCTTTTGAAACTTTTTCTGCTGGAATGACTTTCTACTCTTTTACCCCATCCTCCCAGTAAGGCAATCTTGACTTTGACAACTGGATTTAAGAATCACTCTTTAAAACAATACTTCCATGTACAATTGATGGCTCCTTCCTTAAAGCCACTGCAGATACAATCCCATCAGGGCAGTTAAAATGTTTTCACATTTATCTGTTAACTTACAGGTCTGCCTTCCCCCCAAAACTCCTGGAAGACATAGATTATGTCTTTCTCATCTCTGTTTATCCGGGGTATGAGCTTGGCATGAATTGGATCCTCACAAATTGCTTGAATTAATAAACGAATCTTGACCAGTTTATTTTATTTTAAATTAGAGAACTAGCATTTCAACAGATGTGAAAAAATAAGTGTAATAAATATAAAAGAATGTCTACTCACCAGGTAGAGTTAGCATCTTAATATAACAAGAAAGTTTTTCGTCAGTTAATTTACATAAGAATAAGTAGGGTAAAAATACCTATTTTCATCTAATTTATTATGACTGAAAAAGATATCCATAAATGCTAGTCCCCCCACGTTCATACTATGAGATAACATGATAAAAATAAAATATGCCAGATAATTTCATTTTGTTATGCTGTGTGAATTGGTCAAAGTTAAGAGAAAATAGGGAATATGGATACAACGGGATAACCTTGGGTCTTTTTAGAAAATTGTACTGCTAATATGTTCCCATATATTCATGCTTGATCATTTATATTCTTTCAAAAAACAGAAAATTGCCAGAGCAATTTTAAATCGTTGACCCCTAGGAGTACAGTCCTGTTTTAACAATATCTCTAGCACAACTTCTATCTGAGGCTTCGTATAAAATTAATTAATGCTAAAAATCATCCCTTGTAAGATTTTGAAAATAATGCTAATCAAATTAGTCAACAACAACAATGCAAAGGCTTGTGCTACCATTTGTGAAACTGCATTTTTAAGATAATACTTACTGTATTCATATATTGAAAGTGAAAACATCACAGTTATTATTAAAAATATTTTTTTTCCACAGGGGAACTGGAGATGGCAGCTGCACTTTTATTTTCTTTAAAAGAAAAAAAGTATTTCCTGAGCGCTATACTTGCAGAAGAGAACAAGAGATTTGTATAACTCTTAATCGAAAACACGTATTTTTTATTAGACATTTTGATAATGAATAATATGAAATTTTAAAAAAGACTAAACTAAGTTCTAAAGAATTGATGAAGAAGGGGGATGGGGTAAAGTTGCAAGGATCTGTAAAAATAGAAGCTAGAAAAATGGAATTAGCTCATGACGGGTGGGAGGGAAGGGTGTGGCTATGGAGCAAAACAATAACAACAACAAGAACAAAAAAAAACCCTTCTAGATAGTAGGGGAAGGATAATTGTAAAACTAGCTAAACCTGACACTAAGGATTACTCATCTAATCCTCAGTAAGAGGCAGCAATGATTGTTATCCCTGATGAGGAAAGTGAAGAACCCAAGGTATAGGTCTAGCAAGCAGCCAGGACTAATCCAAGCAAATGTGTGCTTTTTACTGGGCCATGGTATTGCACTGGCTTTGTAGAGAAAGCCAAAATAAAGTCTGCATCTTCTTCTGAGAACCTCAGAATAAACATAGCAAACTAATGCCTCTCAGGGTTCAAAAAATTCCTCATTTCTCTCACGGGAAGAAACTTCCAGAAGATTATAAAAATATCTTAGTAGCATATTCCTGTTTTTTTGACACATTCTTCAACATTGCTATTTTGTTTTTTGTTTTCTTTGTTTTTAAATTTACCATCTTAGCAGAGCAATAGTGCTTTCTAAATAGGAATCAACTTAAGGAAGAAGCTTAGGGTTGCCTTTAAGCCCAGGTAGTGAGGGCCTGGAATCCTGGAGGTCACCAAAAGAAGGGAGGAACAGAAGCATTAATAAGTGTGTTTTTAGCGAACAGGGTAGTTGCTTGAGTTGAGGCTATTTGCTCTTTTCTCTGGCTCTGTGTGAGAAGCTTTGTATGAACATGTGTTCATTATTACCCAAAGATCAGGGCCTACTTCGCACAGGGATAAAACCTATGGGAAAGCAAAGTGAGCCCAATCTGCCTAATGTCTGTCAGAATGCCTAATGCCTGCCTCTTTCACCATATGTGTATTGTTAAGGCCTCTATATGGCTTCTGGTCTTTTGAGAGCTGTAAACTACATAATCTCTAAGTTAACTCTATTCTTTCCACAAATGTTTTAGAGTTCCTTTCTCAATGCTCCCAGCATGCAGTACAATCCAAAGGTAGGATGCCTTCTTGGCTAAAGGTTTACTCCTAGAAGAACTACAGGCATGGCTAGGGCCACAGGTAATTTGTCAGGGCAAAGGTTGGAGAGTTGTTAGTCCCAGGTTAAGAACCCTAGATTTCAAAGGTAACCTGGAGTATGCATTCTAAAGCACAGACCTCTTTCCTTTTATTTTCTTCTGCCTATCCCCACCCCCCCATCCCCAAATCCCAAGATGATTCTAGGTGCTGCTGAATAAAATATTTGTGTGGAGCAACTTGTGAGAGTGGAAACTCGAATAGATATTCCCTCATGGGCAGCCCTTAGTGCTATACTGCTCCTGCTACAATCTTTTTAATCTGCTTTTTAAGGATGCTGTTGGGGAGACAGATGTTAAGGCTAATGATGCCAGGGAAAGTTAAACTCTTCCGTGTATAAGCTCTTTTTGTGAAAAAGACCCAGGAGAGTGCTAAGGAGTGGGTGTTTTTCCTTCAGGCCCCCAGGAGGCCATGTTACTAAAACCCTCTCAGATGTGAAGGGAGAATGAGAATTATGTTAGGAATCTAAGTGCACCTCATGATAGGGCAGCTATATTTTAGGTGGGAAATGACAGAGGTGATTTCTCTAAGCATACCTCATTAAAGTGGTACTTATACAATGAATACTACTGGGAAATTGTAAAAGACTGGAAGATACAGTGCTTGTTCTCAGAGAACTTACAGTCTAGTTAGGAAGTGGCATGAAGAGTTTCTGCAGAGGTTGAATGTTAATCTATTAGGAAGCTACATTGGGAGTCCCTGTACTTGGAAAATTAGGATAAATACCATCTAAATTCTTTTCAAAAACAAATATTCTATGTTATTTTCTTCCACAAAATTAAAAATAAATGCTTTATTGTCTAACTGTAAAATAATATTTCTATTTAAAATAATAATAGAGGAAAAAGGACAAAGAAGACTGTTAGCATTTTGGTAAGCCTTCTTCCGTATTTCTCTCATAAAATTAAGAGTAATAGTTAAATTATTTGCATGCTTACTATAAACCAGACATTATAGTAAATATTTTTATACATAGAATCTCTTTTAATATTTGTGATAACTCTAGGAGGTAGGTTCTCTTATTACTCAATTTTAGAAATTAGGAAATAGAGGCACTAAAGAAATTAAGTAATTAATTCACAGTTACAGAACTGATAGGACGGGTATGTAGAATTTAAACCCTGGTGGTTTGATTCCAAAGCGCACATACTCAACCCCTATGCTACAAGGCCTCCAAATTGGTCATGGAGAACTATACATATGCAGTATTCCACTTAGAAAACATAAATGGAGGCTTAATATTTGTTATATTTTGGAACTTTCCTTCTTTAATCCAGAAGTACACTGTGAACATTACTTCAAGTCAATAAATAGGCATCTAAATCAACATTTTAAATTTACGCTAGTAAGAGTCTGTAACTTTACACATATCATATAAGACATTTTATTAGCTCTCTGTTAATTAATTAACAATAAAATTAATAATTTAATTCAATTCAATAAACACAGAGAACCTTTCTGTTAGGTATGACACTAGAAGAAATGATGTGATCACGGTTCCTAGTAGCTCTTAAATAGCTTACAACAAGGGATTTCAAATCTTCTAGCCTTATTAGATATACCTCTCATTTCCAGAACCTTATCATCAATGAGATTTTGTAGATAATAGGTGAATTTAGGATAGTATAGACAACCAACTCAGATAATTTTAGGAAAAGTTTAGGGATTATTTATAACCTAGTTCATCTCATGTCTCAGTGAGTGATCGGCCAGCAGTGTAGCTTCCAACATCGGGGCCATTTGATATCCCACAGGCCAGTGTAATCAAGCAGAATCAGAAAGAAAGGGATAAGCCTGTCAGTGAAAGATTGGGTGGTTAGGAAATTCATCACATTTTATCATCCCATTGAATTATGATGTGTCATCCTTCGTCTCTTCATAATGCTCGCACGTTGGCTCACATTATTCTGTTAGTGTTTGCTCCCTCTATTGTTTAACTCATTCTACCCATTTTAGTTAAATGTAGAAAAATGAATACTCTTTGCCAAGAGGAGGGTACCACAATCAGGGGGAAAGGCTGGTAGTTGTCTGTAAAGTGTAGTATTAAAAAGCACATAAATATCAGGAACCAAAATAGTATAGTGATTGAACTTTGGTTAGGGTTCAATCCAGCTCCATTATTGAATTTCTGCCTGACACATAGTAAATGCTCACTAAATGTTACAATCAAAGGATAATTGTTGTCTTTAATATTTTAATCTTGAACTCCCCTCCACTACTGATCGATTGTCTATGTTTTGTCATAGCACCCATTTCTTTTGCAAACTATTAAAAATTGAAAAAGAAGTAATCAAAATGATAGACATCATAAAATATTTTAAATAATTGCATGCGAGCATGTTAGTCTGCCCACTGGATATTTCCACTGGGATATCCAGTAAATGTAGCAAAGTAAACATCTTTAAGATTTAAAAAAATCATTTTCCTAATCCTCATTGTGGCATTTTTCCTAATTTTTATTATTACTCCCACTTTTTCTTTATATTCCGGTATTTTCAACCTTATTCAGATCACGACCATTCCTTCTAGGCTCTTCCAAGACTGGCTCTATGTGTGCCTGTTTGGAACATCTATTCTGTTCTGAACAAATTCCCTTACATATTTGATTAGGACCATTTATTTTTCTTGCTAAATATGTTTTAACCAAAATTACCTTGCAACATCTAATCTTTTCTGTTTGTTACCTGTTCCTCCCCTGTACCCTACCACCTCTACCAACTTAAGGGGCTAGGATGAGAGATCTGCTAATTTTTTTGCTTCCCAATATGCTTTAAACCCACTGTCTGCTTTAACTATCTTTGAGGTTTCCACTCTTGTTTTGGTGATGAAATCTCCTGCCTCCAGGCAATACTCTGGCTTTACACTTGCTCTGGGTCCAGGGATGCTCTGGTGTCACATTTCGTCAATCTTGGCATCCACTATTGGCACCACCAGTTATCTTTCATTGTCATGTGAAATTATTCCACTTCTAGAATCTCAAATTTGATATTCTCTCTCAATCTGTCACTCAGCAGATTTTACTTTCTATCCACTATGTTTCAGAAACTGTGTTAGGCACTGAGTACACAATAAGATATACAGCATAGTCTGTGCTCTGCAATGCTCCAGTTCTATTCTTTTATCTGTCTTGCTTTTCCCTCCCATAGAATACACTTTTCACCCTTATCCTTCAGTCTCTTAATACTCATTATTCTCCTGGTTCATGGGCTTCATTCTGCCTTGGTTAACTTAACTCTACTTGTGATCAAACATTTCAGAAATAAATAACATCACAAATGAAGGCCCTGGGTCTTCCAATATGTCCATCTGCCAACCACTATCCTGTGTTATCCTTCAAAGGCATGCTTACTTAAAATACTACCATTTATTCCTTGGCTTGCAATTATATTGTACATCTCTTATTTCAATACCAAAGGCACAAAAGCACAGACGAACAAGCTTAAATAATTGACAGCAGAGTATATGACTATGGCTTTATCCCAGGTAAAACACAGAAACTCAAGCACTAGAACTCGAGCAGAGGATATAACTGGATGATAGACTGATGTGATTCTCAGTCACCTAGATGAATGAACTGAAGCTTCCTAAATTTTTCTTTCCTAAAGAGAGAATTGTCCTGGAATCTGGCCGAGGGTAAGCTCACAGTTTAAGGTAAGTAATTCTGAGGCCTTCTTTATTTCAAATGCCTCCCAGCCCCCAAGAGCCCATACCCCTCTTTTTATTGCTAATTTTGACCTTAAATACATACCACCTCTTACAACTGTGCATTATTTTACATGATTATGACTTGTGTTCCTATATAATCTGTAAACTTCTAGAAGGCAAACTAATGTTTCCTTTTTTCCCCTCTCCATCCCCAGCTGTAGAATAGAAGTCAATAGATGCCTAGTGAGTGATGTAATAAACTGGGCTGACAAAATAAACAAAATGCTAAATATTACTCCATTTGGTTCCATTTAGATGAATACCTACATTATTTCTCTCTTGTCAGTGAGTTTATGCATTCCTGCTTATAATATATTTGAATACAAATTATTCCTAGAGAAGAAAAAAATGCTTATGTACAAGATGCATGCTGAAGCATAATATATGTCAATAAAAACTATAAGTAGCCAAGATTCCTTTTGATAAATTTGGAAAAATGGTTGAGGTATAATTAATAAAATTCTCCATCATATATGTGGAGATTATCTACTGTGTCATTTCTGAGTTCCTTATTCCTCCAACATTTAAGACTCACAAAGCACTGCTTTCTCCTAATGTCTCTTCTCTCTGTCCATGCCAGTCCAGGGACCATTAACTATCTCTAATGGTCCTCTACAGCAGAAGCCTATGTTTGATTTCCTAGTCATCGTTTCATTTGCATCTTGTACATTTCATCTTGCAAGAAGGTTAAAGAACTAAAATAACATTTTCAAACTTGAAGAATATTTTTTTCCCTGTCTTCTTTCATTACCAGATGCCTCTGTCACCTGGACTCCAACATAACTAGGGAACCCAATCAAATATTCCTCCAAACCAACACTTCTATTCAGGAGTTCAGTTAGTATGTGCACTTAATACCTGCACTGTGTTAGATTATTTCACAATAACATTTAAATGAGCTAAATCTGACCAAATGTGGTATTCTATAAAAGGAACAAGAAACAACTTAAATTCAATTTTGACTACAGTATGCCATCTGAAAACCAAATGGCAGTCAGTACATTTTCCATATGGGCATAGCTTTTTGTAAGTCTTAACATATTTCAACAAATTTTGGTAGATGTGCAGGTGCCATGGGAATTCCATACACTGAGAAGTTTCAGGATCACAGAACCACAGTTTTCCTGCATTATACAGACACAGCTAGCTGTAGAAATATACCAAAGATTCATCATTTGTTATTATTGTCTTGGCTACACGTAACAACTGATGTTCAGGATGAGTCAGCCTTGGAAACAAGACTATTTTATTGGTTATATGAATAATAGGATAGAGAGGTAATTATTAATTGTTCAGATTAAATAAACCTTAGGAGTAATAAAGAAATCAGATTAGAATTCAAAGTTGCCTTGAGAAATTGAAGAAGTATCCAAACACAAATAAAAAATTCAGGATTAAAAATGAATAAGGCTACGGTTGCAAAGGAAAAATAAACTGAAGAAATAATGGGAAGAAAAACAAACAAATAGACAGATCCAGAAGTGAAAATTTATTAGCCAAATAGCAATGAAGTTCAAGGTATCCATTGAAGAAATATGTACTTGACAGCTACTCAATTTAAATCACTAATATAGAAAAAGCTGACATGTGTAATTGGAAAGCTAAAGTTTAGGAACCTTAATTCTCAGAGTCATGTCATAGCCTAACTACCAAACTGGCTAGATTTCTGGCCTCTAGTATGAAAGACAGAAGGTGAGGACATTAAACTAATTTAGAAAAGCATATAGCTATAAGGGTAATAGTTACTGAAAATGTTTGAGAAAAAACTTAAGTCATTGGTATTATTCATCCTGTAACTGAATATGTAAATATATAGAGTTTTCAGTTGCTTTTGTTTTTACAAATGTGGTGAGGAGCAGTTGTCTTCCATTTCAATAAAGATGAAAATAAGAAAATATGTTCAAATGTAATCAGGAAAGATTTACGAGAGAAGCAAGAAATATCTTCCAGAAAAAAAAAAAAAAAAATATATATATATATATATATATATATATAGGTGTATATTATGAAGGCCTGAGGTTTATACTTCTTCCACAGAAGTCATTAAAGGCAGGAGAGATTTTTATTTCTTTGAGATTGATAAGAGAACCTTATTTAAAGATCTCAATGTTTGTGAATCTCTGAAGGTAATGAGGACCCTAGAAAGATTTGCTTTAGGCCTATAAAAGCAATGTCTTCAGATTGATGGCCAAAAGGTGAATAAGAAGCCTAAACACTTTGGACAAGAAGCTGCCAGAGAAACAAGATGTCTTCTGACATCTCCACCTTTAGGTCACCAAGACACAAAGCAAGTGATGTGCTTAGGTAATTTGTAGGTGCTGATTGTAATAAAGATAAAAGAGCCTTCTGACAAGGGGACAGTCTTAGTCCATCTGGGCTGCTATAACAAAATACCATAGACTGGGTGGCTTATAAGGAGCAGAAATTTATTTCTCACAGTTCTGAAGACTGGGACGTCCAAGATCAAGGTGTCACAAACTCAGAGTCTGGTGAATGTCAGCTTCCTCATTAAGAGCCATCTTCTCACTGTTAACCTCACATACTGGAAGGGAAAAGGGAGTTCTCTTGGGCCTCTTTTATCAGGGCACTAACACCACTAATGACCTAATAACATCCCAGGCTCCACTTCCTATCTTGGGGATTTGATTTCTACATATGAATTTTCAGGGACACAAACATTTGATCCACAGCTTGGCAATAAATCATCTCTCACCTACAGAATCACATGTAGTATACTGAAGATCTTCCATCCAAATTAAATAAGGGATGGCACTGGGAAATGGTGGCTACAAGTAGCTAAAAGCTACTGAGTGAACTGGCATCCTGCCTACTGCTACCAACAACTGATTTTCATTCCAGGAAATCTTCCCTAACTTTGGTGATTAAAACTGCTGAAAAGCGATGGAACACGGGAGAAGGGTTCTCTAAGTCTACCTTCTCTTTTCTTGGTGGGAAACCTATAGGTGTTTAAAAGATCCTTACATTACTCAGGAAGTACACAATGAATAGACATCATGCACTTGTCAAGATGAAAGCTTGAACTGCACTAGTTTTCTGAATTTTATCAGAACATTACATACCATTAGGTCATGTCCACGCAAACCTGTTAAGGGGACACCCAAAGTTGGAAGTACAAGCTAATAAAAAGTTTACAAAATAGGAGTTGCAACCCATTAATTCCATTAATTCTATATTAATGGAATTAATATAGAATTATAAATTTTTTAAAACAATGGAATGGAGTGAAATAGAATACAACATAATGAATAAATCAGAACAGCACAGAAAATAATCAAATTCATCTTATGTAGAAAGACTGTGTTGTTTTGTGAAACTATTGTTTCAGTTATATATTTATGAGGGGAGAGGGGATGTGGATGTAGGTGTGGATATGCACAAGTATAGTATAGTGGGCCATCATATAAGATGAATTTCTGACTATGGATTCTGGTATGCGATTTGAAATCAACTGCTCTAAGAGATTATTAGGGTCTTCAAATTAAGGGGACATCTCTGAGCCTGTGCAACTTTAAACAGCCATGGGAACAAAAAAAAGTCGTCAAACACCAGATGTCTCTAAAACATCTGGACACTTAACAGTATGTTTATGTTGACAAAATATCTGAATGTCTAATTGTCTATTCCCCTTCTCTTCTAGATGTTTACTTTAATAAAACATAGCCATGAGTTGTGGCTCAGAGGTGTCAATCCTTGCAATGATCTCATTTACATTCTTAAGTTACAAAGTGTGCTCATCAAATTTCCAAAACTATTAAACTACTTTCTTCCTGAGAATAAAAGAGAATTAAACACAAGCATATAGAAGAAAAATTTATTAAATAAGTTTATTAAAGTCAAAGAGAAGTTCAAAAAACGCACAATTATCACATATTGAACTAATGCACACAAAGGGATATTGTTTATAAATAAAAATGATACTGTGATGTGCAATATATAGAAAATGAAAAAAAGTCATTTTACTTCCCTCAGCATCTGTTACATTTTGACTATAGCAGTGTCTAGGTGCAGTCATTTCCATATCAAATTATATGAAAGTATGCCAACCCACAAGTTGAGATCAGCCTGCATATAATAAAGAAGAGCATACTGAGAAGTAGGCTTATTACCAACAATGATCTGAGAAATTACTGGTGGAGAACTATTTTTCTGTTTCAAATCTTCTTTAGGTATATAATAATTTCAACAAATAAGCAGGCTATTAAAGGGAAAAAAAAATTCTCAAAAAGTCTTTTTCCAGGTATTAATGATGCTTTTCTTCAAAATTCCTGGCAAAATTTTGGGGAACAGTAAAACAAGAATTTCTTTTTCTCCTGATTCCCATGACTTCAGCATGTAATTTACTAAAATTTCAATTTATTAATTTAGGCATAGTATATAATTTCTGAATAGTGAATCTATAAGAGAATAACTTCTGAGTGCAGGTCTTGAGGTAAATTTTTCATGCATTTTTTTTTTCCAGTGGTTCAAGGTGATTGGGAGTTTAGTTTGCATTGTCCCAGGAATTCTCATTGGCACTCTAGAGCAAATCAGTGGAGCAGGCATGATGCTGAAGAAATAATGAGTTTGACTAATCTAGAAGTTTTATCTTAGAGCCTCTTGGTAAGCTGGCAACTGCCAGAATTGAATAAATATAAAAACAAACAAAAAAAGTCATTGCTGCTGGTCTAGGCCTGAATTTCAGACACAGATACAGAAACAAAAGAATTTAGGATATATCATAGGATCTCTCCCTGAATTTTCTGGATTTATAAAAAGGCTAGTCTACAATATTCTAGGTCATTGGGTATTTGTGAAATTTGTGCATTCATTTTGTCAAGATCCAGTCCACTAGGTCTTGGGATACAGCATATCGCTCTATTGATAGAAGCTGTTTGATATGAGCTGACAGATGAGTTTTCATATACAAATCATTCTAGAGCTTCTGGTTGGTCCTATTAGTTACGACTACGGAAGAAATGTATGATTCACCTAGAAAAATTTTTTCCTGAAACATTACTTTTTAACAACAAGGGAAATACTAGAGTGCTGTTAAAAAATTGATCTGTGAATACAATTTATATCAAGATGGGAAAACTTTAGAGTGCTGTTAAAAAATGATCTGTGAATACAATTTATATCAAGATGGCAAAACAAATATCAAACAAAAGAAGAGTTCTTGGCTGAGGCAAAGCAGATGTAATGTAAAGATTTTCATGGAAAAAAAGAAAAAAAAAAACTATGGAGAAACATTGCTACTAATAGCTACTCATGCTTCTCTCTAGCCATTGGCCTGGAAGAATTCTCTAGAGTCTTGCCCTGAAGTTTATCCATGCCGCAGGGCTATTGTGTAAGTAGGGTTTTATTGTGATTTCTGTGTAAATGAAATAAATCTTAAGAGAGCCCAATAAGCTTGTGTTCTAATGAGCATTTAGGTCAATTTTTATTCAATCTAGACTGGTTCTTCTATTTCCTCAACAAAAATAAAAAAGAGAAAAGAAAAAAATTTAACTGAGTAGAAAAACACTTGGGATAGATAAAGCTTGGCAGTCTCCCAAGTGGCAGTATTTTCTATAGAACAATTCTATCTCATGTGATACTCTGCAAGCTATTTTATTATCTACACTAAAAAGTCAGCAAAGGCAGCTGCTGCTCCTCAGACCCTGGTGTTCTCTGCTCAGCCCCCCATCTCCGCACCACCCTGTTGCAGGCCACAGGCAAAACTGAGCATGTCAAGCAGTATCCCACTGACCTGGAACATATTCCGGGTCTCAGAAGGCAGCTCAATCTCCACACACAATTGCAGTGTAGTCCCTGGGTATATACTCACTTTCCTCTTCGAGGGAGAGATGAGAAATTACTATCACTTCTTTGTTCGTTTCATCAAATTTGCTCCCAGACTAATCTGAAAATACTTATACTGCACATTTTCTCCCAAGATTTTATCTCTAGTATATTAATACACAACCACAGAGATTCCTAAAAAGCTCAGATATTTAGAGGGAGAACAAAAAGTTTGACAACTAAAAAATTCACATTTTTAAAGGTATGTGCACAGTGCCATGCAAAAGGATATCTATTCAGACCTTACCCATTGATAATGTTTTTTTACATTGTTTAAAACAGAAACATGACTTGTCTGATCAGGGTGGCAGGCAAATGACCACCAGCAGGGATAGCTTCAAAGAAAATTTGTCATTCGTGTTAGCTTTCTAAACATAATCCCAGATGACTCATCTTGAGAACCATTGTCACAGACCCAGGCTGACTTCTACAGGAAATGCACTGACATGCTTGAGGCAAAAGTTGATTCTTCATAATGGAAAGAGATAAAGGTATGGACGACTCCAAAGAACACACCCCAGTGTCCACCCCACTGGACCTCTGGGCTTCAGCCTGCCGCTCTCCTTTCCTATCTCTTCTTCGTTTCTTCCACCAAAATGTGCAGCTGTTGAAGCCCACAGTCAATTGTGACAAGGGCAGATGCCGAAAAGAACAGCAGCAAAAATATGTTAATGATGTTCTCGACACTGCCAGTTTTTCAGTTCCATTCAATTATCTGTACCTTTTCTCCTGATTTCCATGACTTCAGGATGTTATCAAGTGCTTCATAATTAATCAGGCATCAACCTTAACTGTGCTAATGAGACTCTATTTATGGCCCCCTCGCCCAAGCTGTTCCACCCCTAATTCTCACTCCCACTGTAATAAGCCTCTTTCTCCTTTTCCTTCCTACAGTGGCTTGGGGCTTTTGAAATGATCCCAACAGGAACAAGAGCTACTTCTGACAGTTTTGAGAAGAATTAACATACAAGCAATGCCAGTTCCACACTAGTTATCCATCATTACTCACCTAAAGATAGGAACTTGCTCTGTTCCTAGTGAGTGACTCATAAATCCCCTGTCTTTCATCTTCTCGTTCCCATCTTCTCTCCCCATCTCACTTTAAGCTCTATCTCTAACTCACAGTCCCATGACTATTCTCCTTATTTTTTATTCGCCTTTGGGCTATTTTTCTTTTCTTTGCCAGTTCCTCATGCTCACATATTTGTAATTACTCATTCCATTTTACCCTCCTCTTCAATCCAGCTATACAGTATTTTCCATTCTATTTAGGCAAAAATTTGTGAGGATTTGTAGTTCCTCCTTCCTGGTTTTGGTAGAAGTTTTCCTGCATTTAATTTTTTGGTAATTCTCTTTCTTTAAAACAAAAAAAATATTTTCCATTTTTTAAAATTCTGATTGTTAGGGACTTTTATCTCTAATTCTTCTCCTGGTTAGAATAGCCATGAATCAAGGGTACTCTTTTAAACAAAGCTGTCCTGTACATCATTCTCAGTCTCCTCTATATAGTCACTGCCTCTGCCTTCGGTTTCTGAAGATAATATACCTTCTCTGAACACATAACCATCAAGAAGCAGCCTGATCATAATTAAAGTAGGATCCTGCTTTCCCATTTCTTTTTCCATGATGCTCTCAGAACTGAAACAACAAACTCTTATAGCTGATAAATAAGGCAATCCAAATATTGCTTTTTCATTCTCTTTTTATTATCCAATTTTTAAAAATGTCATTATCTCTCGTTATAATTGATAGGTTCAGCAAGATGGAGAAAAGGGAGAGAGACCTGAGCCAAGTATTATTTCAGTCAAGAAGCTCTATTCCACCAGCACGGAGGGGAGACTGAGTCAGATCAGTTCCCCTGAACAAAGGGAAGCAGGAGGTTTATAAGACTTTGAGGGTTCTGGCAGAGTAATGGGCAATTTTGAAATCAGTGTTGTGCAAGGTGACACAGCCCTTGTGTCTGATAATATTTGGTTGGTTAGGGCATAGGCTTCTGTAGCATTCCTTCCAGCCCAGCCCAATTGCCTTAAGCTGGCCACGAGGCATAATATTCCTTCCTTTTGTATTTGTTAAAAAAAAAAAAAAGAGAGAGAAAAAGAATGTGAGTTATTGTTATTAGGGAGAGCCCCAGAACAGGTATATGGATGAAGGTCTGTCTTCTATAACTTTTTTGTGCTAACAACCGATGGGAGGAGGGGCTAATGATCTGGGGGTTTTCCTTGTCATGGCCAGCTTAAGGCAATTGGTCTGGGCTGGAAGGAATGCTTCAGAAGCCTATGCCCTAACCAAACATATGTTATCGGACCACAAGAGCTATGCCACCTTGCATACGACTGATTTCAAAATTGCCCATTACTCTGCCAGAACCCTCAAAGTCTTATAAACCTCCTGCTTTCCTGTGTTTGGAGGTACTGATCTGACTCAGTCTCTTCTCCATGCTGACAGAATAAAGCTTCTTGGCTGAAGTAGTGCCTGGCTCAGGTTTCTCTCCCTTTTCTCCATTTTGCTGAACCTAACATTTATTGGCGCCCAACGTGGGGTTGGATAGTTGGCTCCCAGCCACCTCAGCCACACAAACCTAGTGAGTCACTTTATCTCAAACCATCTCTTCTCCCTTTCTCTCTGTCTCTGAGATCTCCAATGAAAAAGCAGCATAACTGATGGCAACTGAAGGCTGTTGGCCAAGGCTATACCTTGTTACAGTCTAAAGGCCCCAGGATTCTTCACCCTAGTAATCAGCACCCAATAGGGTAGAGATATCTCTCTCAGTCCTGAGACTTGAGCCAGCCACTTTTCACTGCCATACTCCATTGCACTTCCTGCATCCAACATCGACCACTGATCTCTGCTTAGGTGGGTGAATTCCTGTTTCTCTCTCACAATGGGACACCATTCACAGACAGTCCAGGACTGTCCTCCACAAAACCCCAGCACCAGGGCAGTGGCTCTCCTCTCAGCCACACTGGTGGCTAGGCACTTCCACACTTAGGGACACCTAGTGTCATTGCTTTGCCTCTCTCAGATGCTCACTGACTTCTGGGGATGCCTGATCTTCACGGAGGATCTCAGGGGCCTGAATTTCTCTTACTCCCCAAATTTACATTTCACTTCATGGGCAATTAGGTCTCTCATACTACTACTGATATTTTGCCCAGAACAACTTATTTTCTTCTGCAACACTGCCTGGACACAATACAAATTGAATAATGAAAACCAGTGGCCAGAAGATGGTGCTCTCTATTTCCAAATTCTCTGAGACTTAGAAAACTTCCTCAAACACAATGGCAAATGGTATAAAGTCCCCTATGCCCAAACCTTTGTTTACCTCCATTCTCTCCCCTTCCTCTGTCATGCTTGCAACTCTTACCAAATTCTTCTCCTCAATAACAAGCCCCCCAAATCATCTCCTTCTCCTGAAAATTCTTCTCCATGTTCTTCCTTTCACTTCAGTCCTGCAGAAAATTCTCCTATTCCCCAGCTACTTCCAACTTCCCCATCCTCTTCCATACCTCCACCATATCCTCTCTCTCCTTGCCCCGACTTGCCTGCATCTGACCCACATTTGCTTCTCCCTTCCCCTCCCATCACAAGATCTCACAGACCTGAACCCATTCCCCCTCAGCCCCTACAAATGTATTTTAGGTAACTGGAAGGAATTTAAATTAGATGAACTAAAGCAAAATAAGTTGGTATTTCTTTGTAATATTGTGCTGGGATCTGGAAAGTTATACCCCAAAATGAAAGCCTCAAAAGTAAATTATTTTTACTCTGCCCTTCTCCTACCCTTCTGTCTCTCAGCCCCATTCTCCCCTGAGGCAAGCCATAAAAACTAGAATCCTTCTTCCCCAAGGCAAGTCACAGATACACTCTAATCTTGCACCAGCCCAATTGCCTTAAGCTGGCCATGAGTCCTAATAATAATATGATACCTAAAATTCAGAAATTGACTGCTACGGTTTAAAGGTGTCCCCCAAATTCATGTGCTGGAAACTTAATCTGCAATATAACAATAGTGCTTGAAGATGGGGCCTAATGGAGAGGTGATTGGGTCATAAGGGTGAAGCCCGCAGCCTCCTTGGGACTGTCCTCCTTATATACAAGTGCAGTGCCTCTTGGCTGACTCAGCCATGGTTCAAGCAAGCCCAGGTGTGGCTTGGCTCACCTCTCCAGAAGGTACAGTCTGTAAGCCTTGGCAGCATTCACATGGTGTTAATTCTACAGGCATGCAGGATGCAAGAGCTGTGGAGGCACGGCTTCTTGCATCAAAATTTTAAACAATGCTGTGGACCACCCGGAAACCCAGGCAGAAACCTGCTGCAGGAGTGAAGCCACCACAGAGTGTCCCCACTAGGATAATGCCTAGCAAAGCCATGGAAGTAGGGCCACTGAGACCACAGAACTGTAGTTACGAGAGTACAATGCCAGCCAGGGAGAGATGCAGGCACAAGACTCCAACCTGAGAGAGCTGACATGTGGGCTGAGTCAACAAAACCGTGAGAGTAGTGCTGCCCAAGGACCTGGGGTCCCAGCTCCTTCCTGAGTGTGCCCAGAATGTGGAACAGGAAGTCAAAAGAGATTATTTTCCAGATTTAAGGTTTAATGTTTTCCCTGTTGTATTTTGTAGTTCTTCTTGCCTATTTCTTCCTTTTGGAAAAAAAAAAATGTTTACCCTATGCCTGTCCCACATTGTGTTTTGGAAGTAGATATAATGTTTTGATTTCATAGGCTCAAAGCTGTAGAGAATTTTACTCAGAGTAAATCATGCCAAGTCTTACTGATATCTGTTTCAGATGAGACACTGGACTTTGGACTTTTGAGTTGAAGATGGAACAAGCTATGATTTTGTGGCTATTGGGACAGAATGAATATATTTTGCATTGTGAGAAGGGCATGAATTTTGGCACGCAGGGGCAAAATACTATGGTTTGAATGTGTCCCGGATATTAATGTGTTGGAAACTCAATACCCAATGCAGCTGTGTTGGGAGGTGGGGCCTAACAAGAGGTGATTGGGTCATGAGAGCAGAGCCCTCAGAAATGGATTAATAATGTCATTTTTGCAGGAGGGGGCTTGTTATTGTGAGAGTGAGCTGTTATAAAAGGGAGTTTACTCCTCAAGCCTTCTCTGTCTCATGTGTCTGCTCGGCCTTCTGCTCTTCTGCCATGGGACAATCCTCTCCAGATGCTAGTGTAATGCTCTTGAACTTCCCAGTCTCCAGAACTCTGAGCCAAATAAACTTCCATTGTTTATAAATTATCCATTCTCTGGTATTGTTATAGCAACAGAAAAAAAAAAATTAAGACATTGACTTTTACTTAGTACAATCATCTCATTATAAGGATAACAAAACTGAGAACAAAAATAAAAATAAGTGATAAGCCCAGTCTAAAGTCACCTGTTTTTGAAGTGAAATAGCTAAGATTAAAGCACATTCTCTTGAATCCTATTCCAGGGATTTTTAATTGCACTCTAGGTTTCTACTATCTAGATAGGATAAATTGACCCCAAAGCCTCATGTTAACCCTTAGCTTTCTCCCTTCTTTGTAAGTTATCAAATGGAGTCCTATTTAGGAGATGTAGGAAAAAAAGGGGGGAGGAAGGCTTAGTTCTCTCTATCAATACACACATTTTAAAAAAGGGGGGGGGCTAAAATATGGTCTGTGGTCTGCTAATCAAAGTATGTCCCAAAGCAACTTAATATAAACAACTTAACATATTTTTGTCTTCCAGAGTCTGTGTAGCTCCAATATCAAAACCACATTAAACTCGTATGGAAAGAAAAAAGCAAAGAAACTATTCCAGTTACCATTTTTTATATTGCAATTAGAAAATGGCTTAGTTATAAGTTTAGAGAGGATCTGAATGCTAACTTTTTTTTTAACCTCACTAATTCATTTTCTTAAAACTGGAACTTCTTTAAGCATGAACCTAAAAGAATAATAATAATAAATAAAATTTAACCCTTACTAATTAACTTTTTTTTCTTTCAATACAGTGAAGTATCTTTCTACAGATATAGGTAGATAACTAAACTGTCTTGAGAAGGGGAAGACCCAGGTCAAATCTCTCAAATGAAAATTAATGTGGATTGTTGAATAGAAGTTCTCCACATTCACATAGTCTAATTTTTAAATTATTTCTTTTATGATCAGCTCTTTTTGTGTCCTATTTAAGGAGTCTTTGCCTTAAAGATATTCAATTGTTTCACCAATCACACTTTAACCTACAATCCATCTGAACTAATTTTAGTGTATAGTGTGAAGTATAATTGCCAAAGAACTCATATCCATAACATGTAAATGATTCCTAGAAATCAATAAGGCAGATAACTCAATAGAAAAATAGACATGAAACTTTAGCAGTGACTTTATAAAAAAGGATGTTCAAATACTAAAACATAAAAAAGTGTTCCAATTCTCTAGTTATCAGATAAATTCAAATTAAAAGCACAAGCTAATATAACAAAAGATCCACCAAAATGGCTAAAATAAAAGGTATATTCTTCAGATGTTGGCAAGGACCTAGAGAATCTGATACTCTTATACGTGCTGTTGGGAGTATAATTTGGTATGTCTTTGAAAAACTGTTTGACAGTAACTACAAAATTTCAGCAGGTAAACCAAGCAATACCACTCTTTTCCCAACGGGAACGCAAACATAGATTCAACAAAATACATGTAAAAGAATGTTCATAGCAAATCTATCCATAATAATCTATTCATGTAATCTATTCATATAACTAGAAACAACCTAAATGTACATCCACAGTAGAATGGACAAATAAAATATAGTATATTTATATAATGAAGCACTATAGAGCAACAAAACAGCAACTATATGGATTAATTCTACAAACAAAATATTGAGCAAAAAAATTCCAGAGAAAAAGAGTGCATATCATATCACCCCATCTATATACATTTCAGAAGCAAATAAAATAAATCTGTGTGATAGAGAGTGCTTATCCTCAGGGAGCGATTGGGAGGGGGGGCGTACATCTTCACTGTCTAGGTAGCTTCTGGAGAATGGTATTGCTCTATTTCTTGATCTGGGTGATAGTTACTTGTACAATTGTAATTTATAAACTTTTTAATACTTATTTTATATTTAAACTAAAAATAATAATAATGAAATGCAGATTCTACTCTGGCCATAGTAAAAAATATGTAAAGGGGAAAACATATTTCATCAGAAAATGTTCTTCTATTATTCTTGGAAGCCTAAAGAAAATGAAGTGAAGGTGCAGTGTTGTGACTTATAATAAGACACATATGCATATTGGTCTTCACCTTTTCATGGCACACAGCTCCTAAAAGTAACTTTTGGTATGCTAATGAGATGACTTGGGCTGGGTGCTCCTGGATAACCACAGAATGGGGCTTGTTTGCAGGAGAACAAACCTTACAGTAAGAGAGCTGTGACTTTCAACCTTACCCCTAAACTCTGGGGAGGAGAGGAGATGAAAGTTGAGCTGATCACCCATGGCCAATGATGTAATCAATCATGCTTCCATAAAAACCTAATATGAACAGGGTTTAGAGAGCTTTCAGATAGTTGAACATACGGAGGTTCCTGGAAGGTGGCATACTAGAAGAGGCCATGGATCCTCTGCACTCCTTCCCACACACCCTGCCCTATGCATCTCTTCTATTTGGCTGGTCATTTGTACATTTTGTAACATCCTTTATAATAAATAGATAAAGTGTTTCCCTGACTTCTGTGTTCACTGTTGCATTGGAGAGTAAGTATCCAACACATAAATTTGAAGGACACGTTCATACCATAGGAGGGGGTCCTGGAAACCCTGATTTCTAGCCTGTCAGTCAGAAGCACAGATCACAACCTGGAGCTTGCAACTGACATCTGAAGTGGGGAGCAGTCTGTGGGACTAAGGCCTTAACCTATGGGATTTGATGTTATCTCCAGGTAGAGAGTATCAGAATTGAGTTAAATTATAAGACATCCAGCTGGTATCCACTACAAAATCGATTGCTTGGTGTGTGGGGAACCACCCACCCACACACACACATTTTGGTGACCAGAGGTGGGTGACTGTGTGTGAGTAGAGGAAAAACAATGATTTTTGTTTGTTTGTTTGTTTGTTACTTTAGAGAAGGGAAAAAAAAAATTACCAGCCAGTATTTTTGGAATACGTACTATGTGTGCATCCATAAATATAAAGTAAAAAGAGATACTTGACCTCAAGGGAAAGAGGATCTAAATAGGCTTCTGAGGATCTGAGACATGGTCCCCAGGAGAAAGAATTAACAAAAATAGGAAATATGAGTGGAGGTCAGTTTGTGAGTACTGTTTTGGATACTCTCCAATCGAGGTAAAATTGATTTGGCCAATGAAATGTGAACAGCATTAATGTGTGTCACTTCTGGGTGGAAGCTTTAAGCACTTACCAAAATTCTTCCGTCCTGCTGCAGTGATTGTGGAGATTGTGAGGGACTGTGAAAATCATGAGATGGAATCTCCATCAGCCTGGGATCTGGAATGTTTGCAATGTCCAGAGCACCCCATCCCTAACCTACATTAGACATGTAGAGTGCAAGATGACATTTTCATTATGTTAAGCCACAATGAGGTTTGTTTGATTCTACAATATAACCTAGGCTAACTTGACTAATATAGGGATTATTCCAGAAATAAGGGAAATAATGGCATATGTTCAGAGAACCCTAAAAGTTTATATAAAGATAGAGAAGAAGAACATTGGCTTTGATGAATAAGACGTCAGTATTGATCTGAAAAGAAATAATTACAGATGAGTAAAGGTGACAAAATGCAAATTTCAGGATCTGAAGAGAAATTGGGTATTAAGGAGGCAAAGGAAGAAACAACAGACCACTCATCTAGTAAATTTGGTAATTAAAGGAAGTCTAGGAGTTAGAGAGAAAGTAATGGTCCTCTGCACCCCTCCCTTGTGGGCCTCACCTGGCCTATAAAGCAGAGATCAGTGCTACAATACGATATTTTCTGTTCCTGCATTCATGTGTCTGAGCACTGCTGGGAAAAATCAGGTAATCACATTGCTACAAATTTTTAATAAGCAAAATAAGTAGGGTCTCAATCTTTTTGTCTGAACTCAGACAGTTCTTTCTCCCATTTCCACAGCTCTTCCAAACCTTAGTCATTTTCCTCTAGCCTTGTACTAAACTCTGCTCCATGCAGTCTCAGAAGAGCATCTGACCTCTTGTCCGCAAGGGCACTAATGCTATAACATATATTATTCTATATATTCCCACTTGCTCTTTCTACTAACTTAAATTCACCCATGCTCATCCTTATTCCCTTTCTCCAAGTGTCACAGGATAAGATGTCCTTACTGCCGGTTAGGCATTCCCCTTACCTAAACCATTCAGTACTGCTGCCTCTCCTGTAACCTTCCCCACTATGTAATCCTTGTCTTCCTATTACATTTAACTTCTCACTTTCTAGTGGTCCCACCTCCCTTTGGTCTATGAATATGCCATACACCCTGCTTTGAAATTAAATCTCCCTATAGCCATCATCTAATCTCCATTTAATTCACAGGAAAGACATAGGCTCACCACTAAACCCACTACAATCTTATATCTATAAGTATTATTCTACTGCAAACTATTCTTACTAGGATCACTAAAGACCGAATAATTGCTAATTAGAGGTACATTATTAAACCTGTACATCATTCTTGGCTTCAGTTAGAATTGCTGATTTCTTTCTTCTTGAAACACTCTATTCTCTTGGTATCTGGTAATAGTTTGCAGACTCTACACTCTCCTCATCTCTCCCTGTCTCAATCATAGATCTATCTCTCTTCTTCCCAACACCCTTGAAATGTTGATAATTTACAGGTTTCTCTTCTTGGCCCACCGTTCTCACTGCACAGTCTATCTGGGTGATCTCATTAGTCTGCATTATTTCAACATTACCTATATGCTGATGCCTTCCAAAACTAGATCTTCTGTCCAGATCTCTCCCATGAGCTTAAAATTCATAGTCACTTGTACAGAATATCCCGTAAAGACCTCAAAGACAATATGTTTAAGATTAAACTCACTTTTTCTTCCTAAACCCATTTGTCTTCCTATGTTCTCTTAATTAATGGAATTACCATCTAGCCACTTACCAAGACAAAAATCTTGGAGTGATCCCTGTTTTTTGTTTTCTGTTTTTATCAAGTTTGGCAGAATTTGTTGTTGTCCTGCTTTTATTCCTAGGGCCTTACCATTTCAGTGCATGCTGGCTTGACTCAGTACTGCCAGTATCTGCAATTCTCTGCATCACAGGCCAGAAGTGCCAAGGAAATAACATCCCCTGCTTTCAACCAATGACTGATAAGAGTTGATTTATAAATATCCTACCTCCATTTCCTTTGGGTGGGATACATTTATGTATATCTTTTAAGATATCTTTAAAGCATATGTTCTATACTGCCTTCCAAATGTCCTAAACAGGATTAAGTACCAGTTGCCTACAATGGTAATTTGCCTGAAAATATGCCCTTTATTCACTGAATTTCCTTCCTTGTTTTACTTCCTTATTTTCCTGCTGGCATGTTCTTCCTTTCCAAACTAAGCTACTAGCGCATGAATTCTCATCTCAAGGTCTGCTTCTCAAAAACCCAAACAAAGACATCCGCTCTTATCTGAATATGTAATCAAATTCTTGATTTGAGTTAGTGACTATTTCTAGATTCTATCCACATTATTTTTACCCTATTTTACACTTACCACTCTTCTTGCCTGGGCTATTCCAAAGGCCTGCTTTTCATGTCTCTATTTCTAAGCCTGCCTCCCTCCAATCCATCCTCTACACTGCTGGGAAAAAGAGGTCTTTAAAAAGCAGATCTTCCTGTGTCACTTACTTGGCTCAAACTTTTTAGTATCTACCAACACCTGCAAGGCAAAGCCCGAGCTTCTGATCATGGAATGTAATATCCATCATGATCTGGTCCCACCTACATTTTTAGCCTCATTTCTCCTACCTCTCATGTTTTATCTAGCAACACCAATTAAATTGGAATCTCATGCTGTCACCCTTGTCCTGTCCCATTTTTCTAGATAAGACATCACCTCTGTCCTATTCTATCTAGAAAATTTCTTTTCCTCCCCTTAACCTATACTTCAGGCCACCATCCTTTCCATCTGAGGTCAACATCTTCCCATCCAAAAAATATTTTCTAACCTTCCAACACAAGACAAGACTCCACATGCTCTCATATTACTGTCTACATACATCTATTATTTCCGCATATATCTATTATATCATATTAGAATTTTCTCCTTATGACTGGATTATTACATTGCCTCATTACAGATCTCCATGCCTTGAATTTCTTCCTCTTTTCAGTCCACATGACTCATTTCTACCAATGGTAGCTTTCCAAAAGAAAGTTAATAGAAAGCCCCAGGCAAACTTCCTATCTAACCCCTTCTCCAGTCACTGCACTCTGATTTTCTGTTTAAGTCAGATCAAATTAAATTACTTTTATCGCTGAATGCCATAGTGCAAGGCTCTTTTATGCTTCTATGCATTTATACATGCCTCTGACTGGAACAGATCTACCCATCTACCAATCCATCAGGTTTTATCTCAATAATCACTGCTCTATAGTACTTTCTCAAATTTCACCCCCTCCCTGTCTGTTATCAATTTCTTCTAATGGCATATCTTGGCACTTGGCAATATTCTCATAACACTTAATAATATCACCACATTGTTTTGTGATTATTTTTAAGTGTCCTACAGCTGTTCTTTCCCATCTTACCTCAATATCTGACACACAGTAAATGCTCACTTAAGAATTGTTGAGAATGAATAAGTGAATGAGTAAATTCATGAAAGGATAACACTTTCTAATCAAGATAAAGACAATCACAGAGAAGCAAACAATTTCTCAATTACAATGTAGCTGAGCCTTAGAAGCCTTTTGTTCTTTCTAGTGACAGCACGATTTCCACCTCCAACAATTGAAAGTAAACTTGAAAACAAAAGATAACAGAAGAAACTGAGGATGGAAACAAAGAAACACAAGGGGGGAGAGAAGCAGGTAAAACAGAGACAGGGAGAGACAAGAACAGAGAGAACACACAGCAAGCATCATCTCCATCAATCCTGGCCGCTGGATCTGAGCAGTCAGCTCTTAAGCGAGGGCATAATTTACTCCCATTCATAGGATCCTCACACTTGTCTTCAGCTCAGGATACGCATGATCACAATAACTCAAGCAATGGAAGATGAAGCCTCATTTCCCCTTTCCTATCATGTCATGTCTTCCCTGCCACACTTTCCTATCATTTCATGCCTTCCCTATCACCATGGGGAATTTAAACTACCAACCATGAGAAGCTAGACACTGTGTTAAATCACAGAAAGAGAAACAGGCAAAGGCAATAATGGAATTAAGCCTTCAGGGTTTCAGTTGGAAGATGTATTATCCCAAATAAAGCTAATTATTTAATGGTTGGCAGTCACTGGCTGGTCACTGCAGTGGCCAGATGGATGGTCATGCGTCACAGCTCCTCTTTCAGGTGGGGTTTCATGCTCTGAACATCTGTCTGCTGCGAGCAAGAATATGTTCCGGTTCCATTCAGTCTAAGAAGAGCTAGATATGCACAGGCCTAACCAGAGCTAGAAATTCAGTAAGACAAGCCAATCAACGATCAAGGGCATTGGGGCTTAGAGACAACAGATCACTTGGGGAACAGAAATAAGATGCTGATTTAACTCGAATACTGATTCTTGGCTCGAATCTGAAGACAAATGGTAAACAGTTGTGAAACTATCTACTATATTAACAATTGGACAACAGCGAAGTGGTACTGTTACCATACTGCCCTGTGCTTTTGCCTCATTTTTCTCTCACCCAATGGCAACTAAAAAAAAAAAAAAAAACCTCATCATGATTAAACACTGGAAGTATCTAACTTCTCCCTGACAAGTTCTCAGGATCTCTTCTCTAGCAGATTTTTCATTAAAAATAGGTTAGTAGATAAGAGTCTTGGAAGATATGAGAAAATCTGTCTGGTAATTTTCATTAATCAAAAAGTAAGAATACAATTTACCCATTCCCCTGATTGATGTGTTTTTGCTCCATCCCATGGCCCATTCCCTCTCCTTCCCTTCCCTGCTGGCTTTCTGTCTCTTCAGCCCCCAATTATAAGGACAACAATTTCCTCAGCTATCAAACACATTACACCTTGATAGCAGCCTGTACAAGAATGTTTTTTAAAAGGCAATATCTGAATATGACAAATGACATTAGCCCCATGTTTGGCAGGGTCACAGCCAAAGCCAAGCCTGATATTTACAGTATGCGTTATAAAACCACAAACATCTTCCTAAGTCCTATGGAATGTCCTGTCACAGAGAACATAGGCAATTAATCTCCCATTGTGACATTTATCACCTTTCTGCTCAGGCAGGCCTCCCAGAGATGGATAAGTAGCCACCACTCAGCAACAGTCACAGGTGTATGCTGCAGGGTTTGGCGACAAGGCAATACCCTCCTTGAAGCAGCAGAGCCAAAAAGTACTGAGCCTTGAAAAAAGGCTCAAACTTAAGTAGTCATGCAGCAAAACCTTTCCCTACTGGAAAGAAACATTCAATGCTTGAAAGAGATGCTGGCCTTGGGGAATTGGCTGCCACCAGTTTTAAGCATTATATAAATTTGCTTTAACTCAGCTCTAACATGACCATTTATTTCAAGACTTGAATACACTAAAATTGCAGAGTTAGAAGTCTCGGAACTGTAAACTATGGGTTTTAGTCTCTACAAGTACCTGAATTAAGGCAGAGCTAAAGAAAAAAAGACAAAGAAAATGATTTGAATAGCTAACGTTCATTGAACAATGTTAAAAGCTAGATCTCTATAATAGGCTTATATTTACATATTATATTCGAGATTCCACTTTCAAATCCTATCCTTCCTCTATGAGTGGTGTCCAAGAAAAGGCCCAGATGCAGACACCTTGAATTCTCCAAGCTTCTCTGTCCAGCAGTGGGAAAACCACATAGCTGACGGCTGGCTGCCATATCCCAGCATCATCATGGCACTGCAAACTGTTAGACTTGGTCAGCTAAGCAAGTGTAGTTGTTAATCTCAGACTGAGTAATTCCTTAAGCAGTAGTTCCCAGTGCTTTCACACAGTAAGACTAACATTTGCCTGTGATATCCCTCCATGAACACATGCAGGATTCTCAATTTTTATAAGTTGGCTTTAACTCCATATTTCTCTCTAACATTCAAGAAACCATATAAGTGATTTAGAGTGTCTTTATTAAAAATATTGTTAATCTTTTTGACTGAATATAAAATTAAATTATTCACATATTTTAGTATTTCATCATAAATAACAAGATACTTGCAACAAAATTTACAAGTCATGAGAAAGCTTTAAGGTGTCAGGACCCCATGGTTGATGCCTGATTCACATGATAATCATAGTACATGCCTTCTATGCCAGACACAGTGCTGAGGACTTTACATGTTACATTTAATCACGATCATAGGCAGAACTATTAGATCACCTGCCCAAGGACATACAACTAGTAAAGTTTTGGATCCAGGATTTGAATCTAGTATTGTCCTACTCCAAAGATCATGCTCAATCTCTATTCTATTTATAATTACTCCCTACCTCAACAGCACCTCAAAACTTTGAGTGCTCTCCAGTGCCAAGATAAAAGTCCTGCAAAATATGACTGCAACCTGTATTTGCAAACTTACTTACTGCCCGTATTTTTAGAGCCAGGTCAAATGGATCCTTTCTAATGAGTCTTCTCTGAAAATTAAAAATTATCCTCTTTTAGTACAGTGCTCCTTCACCAGGGCAATTTTGCTCACCCAGGCATATCTGGTAATGTCTGGAGACATTTTTGGTTGTCACGATTGAGCGAATACTATTGACATCTAATGAGAAATGGCTACAGATGCTGCTAAACATATTATAATGCATAGGAAAGCCTCCCACAATAAAGAATTACCCATCTGTCTCAAAATGTCAATAATGTGAGGTTGAGAAACATTGGTTTATATGATAATAGTCTTTGGAACTCCCTTATGGGATTTAACACTTTCTTCCTTGCATTACACAACAAACTGAATATTCTTAGAGGTCAGAGACTATGTCTTAGACAATTTTATATTCCACATCCTTTTTTCCAAGAATGGCTAACAGGTTCAAGTAACTAATAGGTCTTCAACAGTGTTGGGGGACTGAATGATTGATGATCACTCTACGAACACTTGACTTTTCAGGGTAAATTCTGAAATGCACGTTGGAAGAGCTGTGTGAAACAATGCCAGTATCCTAGAATAGAATTCCATATATTTCTGAGGTGGAGAACTTATGAAACAACAATCTCATTTTAAAAACACGGATGATGAAGACCAGAGAAGTAAAGTGAATTGAATAAGGTCACAGAGCAAGTGCCTCTTTCTTGGTCCGTAGACAAGGCTATAACTTAAACAAAATACAAAACTATATTTAAAAAGGATCAAAAATAGAAAGTATGTTATGAATAAGTAAAATGTATCTTTTCCCAGGAGAATAAAAAGCTCCACATGATGTGTTAAGTACGTGAGTTGTTTATTTTTTCTTTTTTAATCATAAACATGCTATGCATCAGTGCTTCCTCTAATCATACTGTCAGTGGCGATCAATGCCTTTTACAGAGATTTGTGGAAACCACAAAGAGTCAAACGTTGCTGCTATGGAGATAAATGTCCTTGAAGGCTCTCAGCCTTAGCTCACCACTAAATGCCTCCTTGGAGGATGCTTTATTTTATCCCATGTTATTACTGGAAAGGGGCAGTGGTTCAGTACTGACTCAGAAAAGTGTCCGAGGTGCTATGTCAGGCCCTCAGTTTATGACTCATATGAAAGATGGCTCTTTCCTGAATTGTCCCAGTCTTGGGATTCTTCATTCAATTAGTTCATGAGACCTCTTAAGTGACACAATAAAACACTCTTTAATTATGTAAAAACAATGACCACAAAACACCATGATTTGAAATTTGACCCTTGTTATGCTTTCTGTAGAAATTAAGGTGTGTGCCTCCTTTGACTGACCCAGCTCACTTACTTCTGTTAGTGACTGGCTCACAACTGCTCATAAAGTTATCTCTTCATACTAGGAGATTCTTACAATGTTGCTGGATGTGTGTTCCAGCAAGAGAGACCAAAATGCTTAAAATGTTTCACTTCAGAAGGAATTGTCTGTTGCTATATCCTCAACAGCTTGTGCTCAGCTGAGAGAAACCAAGCAGAAGAGGATGCCACACTAGCCCCCGATTAAGGCAAGGTGCATTCTGTGCCATCAACAAGGCACAGGCACAAACAATGTAGCAAGAATACACCTGTTGTTCTGATGCCTTTATTCTGAGTGTCCAGATCTTTCATCAGACATGCAGGGACCTCTTGAGTTACACAAAGAGACAGCCTTCCACTAGTAGGTTTTCCACTTCTGGACAAAAAAAAAAAAAAAAAAAAAGGATATATATATTTTTTACTGAAGACATAACTTTTTCTTCTTCTAAACCTAGCTACTGACACATGTGTCAGAGCACTGTGCCACATAGCACATTTCCACACCTTGTACCCCTCACAGTCTTCTATTTAACTCCTCCTCTCCCACATGAAATAAAATCGTTGCATAAATATTAATGAGTGTTGGACCCATGAGCAGAAAGGTATGAATCTCTCAGCATTTCATAATGATTTCACTTCTCTCCTTCTTCAAAAGCCACAATTAAATCCCAGAGGGAAAATTATCTTCTGTGGATAAGGCAAATAGTGAGTTTTTTAATATATGTACAGATTCATAATGATATTACTATTATTAATAGTGACAATAATGAATAAATTTGCTACTGGAAAATAAGTTGCTAGCATGGATTTTATAACCCTATTAAATATCACTATATTTTATATGTCACATATTATTTTTTCTTTATGAGAAGACCTGAGTCACATATGCACTTTTATAGCTTCCTAGAGATACAAAAAAAATGGAGCTATAACTTTTCATTTTCTTTCTTCATATGTGATGTGTATAAGAATATGTATATGCAACAAAAATAAAAAGGAAAACTTACTTTTACTTCAGCTCTTTGATCTGGAAAGTAGGATTATTTTCTTATGATTTTATTCAAAAGATTCATATTCTCTTCCACAGACATTTATTTATTTATTTATTTATTTATTTATTTATTTATTTATTTATTTATTTATTTATTTTGTATTTATAGCAAAGATGTAATTTTATTTATTTTTTAATTTTTTTTTACATTTTTTATTCAAAATATTTAAACAATTACTTGTACATATCTGTAGGGCACAGAATGTTGTTTCAATATATGCATACACTGCACAATGCTTCACTTGAGATAGATAGCATAGTTTTGTACCCATTTCATACACCACTTCTCCACAAAACCCCCCACCACCACCACCTCTGGTAACCATTATACTCTCTACCACTATGAAAACTTTTTTTTTTTAGATTCCACATATGAGTGAGAGCATGCTGTGTTTGTCTTTTTGTGCCTAATTTATTTCACTTAACATAATGGTTTCCGGTTCCATCCATGTTGCTGCAAATGATAGGATATCAATTTTCTTTTTAATAGCTGAGTAGTATTCCATTGCATATATGTACCACAGTTTTTTATCCAGTTTTTTATCACTGATGAACATTTAGGTTGATTCCATCTCTTGGCTATTGTGAATAGTGCTGTGATAAACATGGGAGTACAGTTGTCTTTTTGATATACTGATTTCATTTCCTTTGTGTATGTACCCAGTAGTGAGACAGCAGGATCACAGAGTCGATCTATTTTTAGTTCTCTGAAGAACCTCCATACTGTTTTCTAAAGCAACTGTACCAATTTACACTCCCATCAGCACAGACATTTAAATTAAAAGGGAAAGAAATTAGCCACTAAAATCATCCACCAAAATAAAACTGTCCACTACTGCTGTGTTGTTTATTAAGGGACTTCTGTTACTGACCACTCCAAAAAGGGGAGTCTAAAAGTATCAGTAAGTAATGTCATTATGACTGTGAAGGTCACACTAAAATCATAATCTAGGTATGAGCAATCCCACTTTTTGAAGGTATTCAAAAGATGTGAATGGATACTTATTTTGATATGATTCATAAATATACTTTAATAATCTCCTGAACATCCTTGCTATACAGGAACTCATCAGAGAGATAGGGACAGGAAGAAAACAGTATAACAAAACAATATAGAAGTATAAGGAAGTAGATAAAATAGAAAAGGAACACACTTGCATTGAGCAGGTATCCATTACCACAAAGGCACTAAAGAACCCATCCCATTGTCTGATTGATATTATTCCCAAATGTGTAAATTTGCCAACGACCCAGTTGTTTTTATGTGTGCTAATATAGCATGGAAGAACAGGAAATGTATTTATGATCATCTTCATATCAACTTTATGAAAACTTACTGTACAAGGTTTCTATTCTTAGTTATTCCAACACTTCTGAAGTCAAAAGGGTGAAGTAGGATTTGGTCTTTTGTGGCTCATGTCAAAAAGTTCTTGGTGTTTTCTACTGGCACAAAGATGTGAACTTTGCTTTCTGGACATCAGAAGGAACACCAAAATGTGCTGGCAGTGTTGGAGAGAGCCCAGCTTCTGGGGAATGCTCAAGACTAGAAAATCCTGAGGTTCTGTAGAGCTGACATGGTCACCTCTGAACTTTCTAGTGGTGCTCTGAAAGATTTATCCCAATGGGTCTCAAAATTTGTCCTGCATCAGAATTATCTGGAAAGCTTGGTAAAGTACAGATTTCTGGGTTTCACCCCCACAAGCTTCTGACTTGGTAAGTCTAGGGTGGCTTGAGAATTTGCATTTCTAACAAGTTACTAGGTAATACCCTGACTTCCGGTCCAAGAACTACATTTTGCAAATCACCGTTCTATTCAATTACACAAAGATTTCCAGGACAAACTTGTCTTGGGTTCTACAATAATAAAATTCCATCTTCATGTTTAAAATATAGTAACACCAAAACCTGGAGTTAAAAATTTAAACATTTAATGAGTTAAGTATTCTTATCTTGATATCAAACTTTCACATTTTTAAAACCATTTCAATTCATTGAGATGGATATCCTCAACCAGAGGTGGCTATGGACTTCTGTTAGAGAATATTTAATTCCACTGAAAGATAAAAGGAAATATGGGGTACAGCATCATACTCTATAATGTCAGTTTTTTTATACAATGAAGAAACATTGTGAACAGTATGCAGAAAGAATAGGTTACAGATTTTACATTATTTGTTTTTTAACAGTTTTGCAGAGCCTCTCTTTTCACTTTTTCATTCAATAAATATTTTATTAAAATAAGCCTATAAAATGCCTACTGTGCACATGTAATTCCGTCAGGCCCTTTGCAAGATTTTTTTTGTTTAAAGAAATAGCAAGTCTCTGACTTAGAAAAAAGTCACTCATACATTCATGCACCCTCACACACATAACAACATATTGATAAAGTAAAAGATAAAACTTTATACAGGAAGATTCAGAAGTCATAAAAGAGAAGCATAGCACACGTGTTGCAGGGTAGCTTACTCTTTTTAGGTAAGCTCTGACTTTTTTATTGTATAGACTGTTGGCCATCCCCACCAACGGATCAGATGTTGAACTTGCAAATAATCTCTGCCTATGTCCCTCTATCTATTCAGTACTGTTATTTATTCCTTTAGCTTTTTCTTCTGTCTTAGTTTGTTCAGGCTGCTATAACAAAACACCATACATCAGGTGGCTTATAAACAGCAAACATTTACTTCCTACAGTTCTGGAAGCTGGGAAGTTCAAGATCGAGGTGCTGGCAGATTTGGTGTCTGCTGAGGGCCTGTTCCTTATAGAAATGCCTTTTAGCTGTGGTCTCACATAGCAGAAAGGGCAAGGCCACTCCTGGGGCCTCTTTTGTAAGGAAACTCATCTCATTCATGAGGGCTCTGCTCTCTTGATCTAATCACCTCCCAAAGGTCCCATCTCCCAAAATTGTTTCATTGGTGATTAGGTCTCAACATATGAATTTTGGGGTAACACAAACATCATAGCACTTTCTAATATAATTATTCTGATTCCTTTGACATTTAACTCAACCAACATTTAGTAAGCACACTTAGATGACAGTTGCTTTGGTAGGCGATGGGGAGCAAAAATGGATCAGACTACCTGTCATCTTCCTACACCTACTTACAGACTAATGGAATAGATGGACAAACAAAAAGACATTCATGTTACATTGAGGTAAATAGTAAGGCTAGGGAAGGGACCCTCAACCAGTCATGGTAAGGTTTACCACGTACCCTAATACCTGAGAGAAGAATTGAGTGAAAAGTAGGAGGGGCCAGAAAACAAGGATGGAATGGAGCAGAGGCAACAGCATGTCAAATAGTCTCAAATCACGGTAGAACATCTTGTGTCTGTTATGAAAATTCAAAAACTTGTTCAGTAATGATTAGAGGAAACAATGAAAATAATTAGCCACAAGGATGTCAGGCCTCAAAGGAGAAACTTTCCAAGTCATCTTAAGGAGCTTGGGTTTTACACTAAGAATTAGAATTCACTAAAATATTTTAAGAAGAGAATGGCAAGATAAGTTTTGTTTCAGTGGGAACAACCTGGCATTTTCTAAATTGTAATGGTTATTTTAATTCTCTGAATGTGCCATACCTTCCTTGAGTGCCTACCTGATGCAAGCAAACTAAGAGTTGTGAGAGTCATCAAAACCTCTGACTAGTCATCCACATGATATGACTTACATGGTCACAAGTGCAGATGTGCAATGGCCACTGTTTGATTCTGTTCTTCCATTTTTGTTGAGTGTCTGGTGAGGCACAGCCTCCAGTTAAGAAACCCAGGACTGGATACATTAGTCCAGCCAATGCCTGAGTCATGGTGACTTTCAGAAGGGCTGCTCTCACTCATTTCTCACCATTATAAACTTGCTTTTTACTAGTCCCCAGTAGATAAAATTGCCAACTACTGGCCTAGGTGTTACACACTATGGCACCTATAGATTTTTCTACTGAAACTGCACAAAACTGTTATAGTCTTGTCTTGTCTTGCTCTGTCTTATAGTCCTATATTCAGAATTTTCTCTACAGGATTGTGCTCTTTTTTCTTTCTGCACATTATTTTGCTGATGTCTGATTACTGTTTAAATTTCAATCATTTGGAATTTTCACCCTTTGCCTTAGGATATAGCTCATCTATACCTTACTGTGCTGGCTTCTCACATTCTCTTCATTTTATAGTTGCTCTGCGCTCTCCATTTCCTGTCTCTCATTTTCACCAAATTAAATTCAATAAACGTATTTTCTTAATGTTTGGAACTCTGTACTAAAAACATGATAAAGGTATTTTGAGTGCAGACCTTAAATGTAAAGCAAAAATAGGAACCAAAATTGTCTAAACTTTAATGCCTATTTTTTTTTTTTTTAAAGAAAATTTAAAAATGAATACCTGGAATGTTCTATAATATCTTTGAAAGAAGCAATTTAATAAAAAATCAGAGTGCTTCTAGTTAATTTAATTCCCTTCAGAGCCACATTCCTTCTAAATTGCACACTTCAAAAAAGAATGTTAGATGCCCTCTGAGAATGCCTGGAGAGAAGGGGAAAAAAGGTCCATGAAAGAAAACGAAAGTAAAAGCTAATTTATGGAGAGAAAAGGGAAAATGGTGAGGAAGTTTCAATTAATCTGTGATTGATTTAACACTTAAGAACAATTGCTAAGAAAAAAAGCAATATTAGCACTTAATTATTTAGAAGCTATTGAAGATAACATATTATGTAGTGTATCAAACCTATACCTCACATGAAGAATGGATTGAAACTCCATAGGAGGTTACTAGCTTGAAAAGCTGAAATACGGTGTACCAGAGGGACACTAATTTCAAGTTTAAAGACAAGGGAATAAAAACACATAAAAGAGAAATGGTTACAGATTGTAAATTGGACAAACTTTTAGATACCTGGACAGCCCCAAATCATTGACAACTGGATGTTGCTGGAGATGATTCAAGAGTCTAAAGTGGCTTACTCTTTACCTCTAAAATAATAGAGACTCTGGATTTTTGTCCCTAGACAAAAGAACGATTCCGTTCTATACAGACATTGTAATATTTAAACAAATCTCACCCACATTGTGGTTTCATAAGAACCAGAGTAATTAGAGAAATTATTTTTCAAAGATATATTCTGTAAAACTGCCAGAGTAACTGACAGGCCAAATGATGAACTGAATGTAAGGATGGATAACAGAGCCCCCTTATACCTAAATGATGAATTATTCAAACAGTAATTGCTGTTGTCAGTTTTGTTTTTGCTTGAGGTATCTTGCTGTGTGTATGTGTATGTGAAGGTGCTAAAGCCTTCTGTGACTGTCTCTGATTTTTTTTTTTTTTTTAATTTGTGTTCAAGCCTGGGCAAGGAATAAGGAATAAAGAGAATAAAATTATCTCTAAGTTATGGTTTGTGTTGGGTGGAAAAATTGCATGTGTGTGTGTGCATCCCCCTGCTCTCCCACAACCATACCCAGACTCTCTGCCTGCTAGACTCTGTGGCTCACTATGCTCCCAGGACATACTACATATGTGCATTGTACTGTGTATCTGAGAAAATCCATTTTACAGCTTTGTTCTAGCCCTACTTCATGTCACTTGATGTTTAATTCATCACTGTGTCTCTGAAACAGTATAGAGCACTTTCCCTCTCCTACTATGTTAAATTCATTGCCCATCTAGCCATCTTTGCTCCTTAATAGCAGGAACAGTCTTTAACAATAAAATGCTGCAGGCTCTGTTTTAAAAACTTTGCACGCAATCTCATTTATCATAAATACCGTATAAGTTGGTGTTGTTATTACACCCATTTTTCAGATGAGGAAACAAAGGCTGAGGTACGTTAAGTTAACTTGCCCAAGGTCCCAAAACTAAGAAATCATGGAGCCAGGACTGCAATGTAGGTTGCCCGAATATAAATTCCAAACATTGTGCTAATAAACTGCTTTCCCTCAAGGGGTAGAGAAGCTGCTAATGTCAGCACTGTTGCATTTTAGTGTGAATCCAACTTATCCCTAGTTCAGAATTAAGCTAAACTCAAACTTACATTTCCCTGTTGTTGGCATAAAACAGTCACTATTTTTTTCTTTTCTTACCCATCAAGGGAAATTTTATACTATAAAATATTGGCCACGCAAATTAAGTAGAGAAGCAGAAGGCATGCTATTAGAGTCTATTGTTATCATTTTGGAAAAGAATTGAGAAAAATATGCAAAAGAACATGAAATACTTTCTTCCTTCACATGACTTTATATAGGGGCTTGAATGAATTTCAGACATATACACTAAGATTTAAGGATTGAACACTTAGAGATTGAAGTTCTATTAAACCCGAAACCAAAAGGCTTCAACTTTGCAGGATAAGGCTTAGAGAAAGTTAAAAGGACATTTTGCTGAAGGCTGGTGGAAAGAATGATTCTAAGTACAGCTGCTGGTGCTTCTCCTTCTGCCTCCTGGGGATACATTAGCATGTCCAGAAAGTGCATTAACTTGGGTGTTCCCATCCCCAGGCAACATCTGAAATTTTCTAAACTGTAGAAAGCTTACCAAAAGATACACAGTGCTACCCCTGCTGCTATCAATTAAAATGTAATCAATGAAAACTACAGGGACAGCTTTTTCCCACACAGAAAATGACATGCTTGAGTCCCATCCTCCAAATATCTCCCTCACTCCTGATGGCACTGTGGTTGTTCCCATTCTTTGGGGTTTTCTCCTTCACCATCTATGTCCGTTTAATGTCAAGCCATGACAATCTCTGTTAGTTTCTTGCCTTACAAATATGAATCACACATAGTGTGCCACAAGATTACAAGCCTTGGAGTTTGGTTCAAATGCAGGTGTGATGCTCATCAGCTGTGTATAGTTAACCTCCCTGATTTCCAGTTTCCCAACTATAAAATGGACATTATAACAAACTCTCTAAGGGTTATCATAAAAATTATGTGATAGTCCATGAAATACAGTTAGTGCATTGCCTGGTACATCACAAGCTCTTGATGAATGCTCATCTTAGAGTAGGTATTCAATTAATTTCTACCTTGACTAGATTCACCTTCCTATGCACACCCAGTGCACTTTGAGTTCTTTGTCTTTAGCCTCTAGCCAAGGAATTTATCCTATACACCGCTACTTGTAATTTTACTCAAGCACTTCCTACTTGAGACCCCTGAGTGACTCAAGAACATCTTAGAACTCCCTGTAGTCTTTCCAACTAAATATAAATTTCTCTGCTCTTTACTAACTCACCTGTGCTACCTGTCCTGCGAAACCCTTTTGTTATCTTTTACATTCTACTGTAAGAGAGCCAAACTACCCCACTTTCCCAGACATAGTTTACCTATTTCACCTGAAAGCTTATCAATTTTTCATTAAGCTTCATCCTAATCAGGAAAAAACTCTGTTATGTTACTGTCAATTCATGTTTCTCTCCTTTTATAAGACCATCCACCCTTTCCTTGAAGGCTTCCAAACTAACACCACTCGGTGCTGATGAGTTTTTCAACTATATACACTCAAAGTGTTTGCTTTTGGTTTTCACTTTACTGGTGTGTTGTACATTGCTTTGCCTGGAAAAATTTATTCAATATTTGTTTACCTTTTATGCTAATGAGCTCTCTGAAGCAAGGTAACACACTTTTTATACATATGCTACATTCCCCAAAGTTAGTGAAGGTGTCAGGATACCAGAATAAACATTCCTAGACTGCACCTGTGTGATGGTGCTTTCCTTCACCTAGGCCTCATGTTGTTCATGTTTTCACTCCCTCCTGGAAGAAGCTGGAATTGAAGGAATTCTGAAACTCTCCTGTTCTTACATACATAAAACCCTGGCACTGATAGCTTAAAACGGGCAGTTTATTCACTGATGTTTGGAACTCTCTTATTTTCTTTTTTCTAAAAATGTTGCTATGGAAACTGCACTGAATTTTCATTCTCTGTCTTCGTCATGCTTCTGCTCAGAAGCCAGGGCGAGAGAGACATTGATCAGCAAAGCAATGACAGCCTCTGGGGAGAGAGGAAGGCCATGGTGGGGGCTGGGCATGTATTCTCAGGACACTGGATCACAGCTACTCTTCCAGCAAAGACAGGTCGATCTGACTATCCTTTAGGGGGATTTAATTAAAACCCAGTCCGGGCCAGCTCTTATGCAGCATGTTGGCAACATGGATCACCAGCATCCAATAGTGGCATGTCAAAGAAGGCGAGGGATACTCAGAAATGGCCCCACACATATTAAAGGTTTCTGCTGTGTGCTGCTGACAAGAAAGAAATTAATTTGGTCCTCATCTCTTTAGCCAGGGAGATTTACTGACCATGAGTTGAATTCACTTTTCATGTTATTAGGTCACAGGAGGTCAGGAAGTTCTCTCTCCCTTCCCTCCTGTGGTATTCTCTGTGACAGGGACTTCCATACAGTTTCACTCATGGATTTCATACAATTTCACTCAAGGAGGCACCGGGCTGAGGAAATTATAAACTGTACCTCAAGGAACTCTCATTCCAGTTGCAGTGATGATGGCTGATAATATTTTTTGTGATATCCTTTTATATGTCACTTCATAAATACCACTTGATTTTTAATTTTTCTATACATTTTTATTTCTTCATACATTAGGGAAAAAAGTAAGGGGATGCTAGTGTCTGAAGTCATTCTAAAAAGCTCCCTGTGAATACCTAACACACATGTCAGCAGTGAGCTTCTGTAAATAAAATCCTCCTGCCCATTTACCAGGCTTCTAATGTTCCTGGGAGTGAACTGAGCCAGGTCTTAAGGCATCTGGCAAGAGGGAAAGTTTTGAAAATATGGGACCTAATGGCCATGCATAGTTCTCTCTCATCCACACTGTCAAAATCCTTCTAGCTTACTCTCTTCTGATTCTCACTCACACCTGCCGGATCACATTTTTCTTTACCTTCCTTCCTGCCCTCCCTTACTTCCTTTATTTCTTTTTTAATCTCTCCTTTCAGTGGAATTCTTCAGGTTCCAGACCCTGAAATCACACAGCCTCCATTGCACCCGATTCCTTCCAGATCCTGCATGTGTAAACTTGTATGAGTTATCAAATCTGATTTTCTTACTGATAAAAGGGAATAGTACAGTACTAAATTATCATAAAGATTATTATAACAATTTATGTAAAATAATGGCAAAGTGTCAGGAAATGTTCAATAAGCATTAGCTTTTATTAAATTCATTTAGATCCATATATTTCCCTTTGTTTTCCCATCTTATTCTTCTTTATCTCTATAGTCTGTAATCACATTGCTCAACATGATTTATTCAAATTTCATTTCATATGTGAAAATTAGTTAACAACAATAAGAATATCTTCACGTACTAGTGAAAATGCCACAGGAGCTGCAATCATTCAGATTTACAGCAAAATTCAGTCAAAGGTTTCCCAACTTCTTATCCTATCTCCTCTCAGAGAGATACAACATACCACACCCTGAGTACTCAATTAAGAAGAGAGATCCTCAGAACTTGAACATCTATCCTTTTCTGTTTCCTGCCTCTTCCCCAAACCACCCCCTAACCTGCAAATTCAAAATTATGTATTTAATAAGCCACCATAGATAAAGTGAGTAATATATATTATTACAACTATTGTGAATAAATTTAGTACTTGAAAACCGATACTTTCTCCTTCAGGAAATGTTCACTCAAAGATTCCATAACCATCCCTATAAAGATGGCGCCCAAATGTACAGCTTTACCCCTGACTTCTGTCTCATCCCTATCTCTCCTAATTTTCAACACCCCTAAAAGTTTCTATCAAGATGTATATTATAATCTAAAATGTATTACAAGCCGTTTGTATCTCACCTATAAAAGTGGTTTAATCTAAATAATTTCCAATGACACTGCCAATCTAACAATGACTTTTTGGATTACATCAAGATTATTTGTATTAACCTCATCTCAGCTTCTTCTCTACTGTAATATCCTAATATTTGTAAACTGTTCATTAGTTTCACAGTTTTTGAGAAATTATGCTTGAAAATTTATAATTATGTTTGACTCACCATTACCTAATTAGACATTTAATTCATCTTCCAAGTCAAGTTGAATATTACGTCACATTTCTTTACAATATTTCCACTTCCACCATCTTAGTTCTGATTCTCATTTTAATGAGCTGTGTCCTTTCTTTCTTCACTCTCTCCAATCCGACAGACACACAACTGTCAATCTGGTATTCCAAAAATATTGTGTTCTATGTCACTCTCTTGCTCAATAATCACTGAAGTTAATGGAACTCCAATGCCTACAGAGGAGCACCTAGGCTGTGGAGCCCAGCATTCACGTCGCCCCGTGATACCAATTTTTTTTTTTCCCATGTTCTCACCTCCTTTTTTTCAGTATAATTTTTCCTCCCCAGTCAACATACATAGTCAAAAGTTTAATTTCAAGTATAATGTATTCATCACACTATAAATTATTTACATCCCACTGTTTGAAATGCTCCACAATCTTTTTTCACCTATTAACTTCTGTCTTTTGTTCATGATGCGATTCAGCTTTCTCCTTCTCTGTAGTAGATTGAATTATATCCCCTCACAGTCATTGAAGCTGGAATTGTGTTCCTCGAGTTTTATGTATCAGAAACTTGGCCCCCACTGTGACTGTTAAGAGGGTGGGAAATCCTATTACGGTAATTGAAAGCCTTGAAGACGGGATTAGATTGTAGGACCATACCGTAGTGAATGGATTAAAAATGGTGGTTAGGGGCATGGTTCTGAGTGCTTTATAAGAAGGGGAGAGTCTGTCTCCCTCTCTCTGCTCAGCTATTTCAGATTTGATACCCTGCCATCACTGTCACCACCACCAAGACCCTTACTAGATGTTTTCCCTGGACCACGGACTTCCCAGCCTCCAAAACTGTAAGCAATAAATTCTATTTTCTTTCTAAATTACCCAGTTTCATGTATTTTGTTATAAGCAACAGAAAGAGACTAATACATCCTCCATGCAGTTCTTCCTGACTCTTCTACTCAGAGAGATTTGTTTTGGCCTCTGATACCTATAGCACTCCCTATGAACCCACTACTTAATCATATGTAGTCTTACCCTATATGTAACATATGAATGTGTATGGTGAATGGAGCATTACTGGTATATATAAGGGCTCCTGAATAATAATACAGGTTTCTTGATGCAATAATTCAATTAAAATATTTCCAATTACATATATCGTGTACGGCTCTATATTATATGAAGGAGACAATGGAAAACAAAGGAGACACACTTCCTGCCTCATGGAATTTCTAACCTAGTAGAGATACATACACAATAAAGTAGTGTGATGAATGGTATGAAGAGGGCAGCACAAGGTGTCACGGGGCACAAAGAAGGGCCACCAAAGATGGTCTACAGATGAGCAGATAGATTTGTGAGCAGATAGGAAAATCTTCTTTGTTGAAATTATATCTAATTTAAAACCTAAATAATAAATAGCAGTTTGGCAGATAAATAGGGAAGGAGTTTAGGAATGTGAGGTAGGGAGAATTTTGAAAGCAGAAGAAAAAGCATATACAAAATCTTAGCAATAAACCAGACCATTGAACATTCAAAAAACTAAAGGAAATAGAAGATGGCTAGACTTTTGGGGAGCAAGAGATAATATCTTAGTGTTAACTGGGTCCAAATCCTATAGGGCCTTATAAGTTATAGTAAAGATTTAGAAATTTAGTCTGACAGTAAATGTTTCTAAGCATAGGAATAATCTGATCAAATTCTTGAAATATAGTCATCCAGGAAGAGCATAATAGTTTCTTGAATTAGGGCTCTTGTAGGTAAGATGGACAGAAGCAGATGTATGGAGATGATGTTGGAGAGGTAAAATTAACAGGACTTTCTGATAAACTAGACTCCTAAGGGTAGGGATTGTATTTCTGTGTCTTTGTAGCCCTCACAGTGCATGCCATGGTATTGTAGAGCAGAAGGGACCCAATAAATATTTGTTGAATGAAGGAATAAATGAAGCCTCTAAAACTTCTCTCCCTAGAAGAAATATGAATTACATTCATGTTTCATTTATAAGGAATGTAATGAATGCTGAAAGCAGAAGCAAAGCCCTTTCAGCATCAGTCTTGTCGAAGGAGCTAGTAAGTAGGAAATTCAGAGTACTGCTGTGTGCAGCCCCAGGGGACAATGGCTGGTCTGAGGCCAGGGATTCGGGGCTTCCATCACAAAGACAGCTGTGGTAATACCAGACAGTCAAGGAGGTGAAAGGGCAGAAGGAAATTTAATTCTAGGATTTTGCAACATAGCACAGATTCCTGGAAACAAGGTTGGCTTGTTGAAATTGCCCATATCAGAAGAAGGGATACATCACATATAATTTCACATGCTTCTGCAAAAACGTTAAGTTGGGCTTGGAAGAAGGAAATGAGATGGGTAGTTAGCTCGACATCATATTCTGAAAGCCTAATTTTATCCTGGCCATCTTGACAAGTCATAAAGACATAACTGGCAGACTATTTCATCCTGTTCTACACCATCTTTCCTTCCTTTTGTCAATTCTGCTTCACTCTCTCCCTTTCTTTGCTACACTTTTCCTGTATCTCATTTCTTCCCCTTCAATCTCTGTCTTTTCAGCTCCATTCCCTCTCTACCTCTTAGCCTGGTGTGAGTGTACAGGTCAGGGAATGAGCCAAGGATTTATTTAAATCCTATTTAAATGGGAGTGGGTAGGGAGATAAAGCACATTTTTCTTTTCTTTCAAACCCCCTGCCAACAATTCACACAACACACATGCGTGAATACACACACACACACACACACACACACACACACACAGAGACACACACAGTGCCATCAGAATATTTATATCTGATGCCTCATCACTAATGTTCAACAATAGAGAAAGTGTTAAGAAAATGATAGTACTTCTAGACACACCACCATGCAGCCATCAAAATGCTATTTGTAAAGGGATTTAAAAAGATGAGAAATCCTTTTGTTATCATGTTAACAAGGAAGAAAATCAGAAAACAAAATTATATTTCAATACCATTTCAGCTAGGTAAAATATGCCTTTAAGTTCTGGAAAGTCATACACTGATGTGTTAGGAGTGACTAATTTTGCACAAGGCTTTCATTTCCTTTTATACATTTCTATATTTTCGACTTGTTTGCAATGAGCAGTTCATTTCATTTTTAAGAAATAATTTAAAAGAAAGGTACAAACAAGACACCATGTGGTGTGTACGTGTGTGGAGGGGAACTATTCTAAATGAGTTTATTAAACTTTACACCAAGATGTGGTTCAAAGACAGTATGAGACTTTTAGGTACTGAGTGGAGCATATGCTGAAAAGAGTTAAATGACCTTTGGGTTGGCCCTTATGATAATTTAGTGTGCAAGAGATGTGTTATGCACAGAATATCGAAGTCCAAGAACCATAAACAAGGCCAAATGTTCATTGCTTAGAAGATTCTCCAGCCAGCTTGTGAATCTAGTCAATACCATAGTCTAAGCATTGAGTAAACAGTGCTGTACTGTACTCAAATTTTCACCTCTTAGTATCCTATTGGAAACTACTTTACCCTAATAAGGAAGTTGGGTGTTAGCTAATTTATGTATTTGTTTATTTCTATATTTATCTGTTTATATTTTGGGGGTGTATTTTGTCTATAAATTCCATTGGGTCTCTCTATATATATTTGTTTTGTTGTTCTGGTATTGTTTTGTTTTAAATATTTGGGCTGTACTAGTTTGAGGGGTGTGTATGTGCACGTGTATGTACAAACATTGTTTGTCTGTTTTGGGGTATTATGCATATGAATTTATTTGGTAAATAGGCATTCTATTAATAAAACAAAAATAAATTTTTGAAAAACTTGTGGTCAGATAATCTCTGAAGACTGCCAGCTCTCACATTTTTTGAGTTAAGTTTCTTTTCACTTTCACCTAATTTTTACACTCTCAGTCATGCTTTAGGTATTTTCGTGTGTGGATCATTTTTCAAATTGATGTTGCTATGGGAGGACAAGTGCTGGAAAGTCCAGATGAGTTCTGCCATCTTGCTGACATCTGTCTCCTTGATCATGCTTTAGATACTCTATGAAACTCCCTGCTCCTAACTTGTAGTACCAAACTATGCTGGGCAAGATAAAAGTCCATTCATCTGGTGAGCTCAGAGTGAATTCTTAGAGGTAGAGCTATAGATTGCACTCTGTTTCCCCTTATAAAGCCATGAACTTTCACCTTTGGCCAAATTACACACTTGCTGTTCCACCTGATTATACAGGTATGTGTCTTAAGATAAAGAATCACTCCCCGTATAGAACATGGATGTTTCTGGGTGTTATGTGTATCATATTTATAACTACAAATAATATTGTAATGATGAGAAAGTGCATTTGATGAGTTCGAGTCCATAGATATACATGAACCCCCCCCCCTGCCGCCTCAGTGCCAGTCCTGTGTTAGATACTGGCAATCTCTCTCTTGTCTTCTCTTCACAGAGAAGTTCTTTGAAATAAACATGTATTTACCTGTGTATCTCCTCCTCCTCACCTCCATTTCCCTTCCAAATTTCAACCATCTAGGCTTCTACCCTACTCCTCTATATAAACCACTCTGGAAAGACCCTCAGTTACTTCCTAATTGCTGAATTCAACGGACTCCTGTTCACGTTTGCCCCACTTTGCCTCTGTGTTGCATATGGCATGTTGACTGTCTACTCCTGCCCTCACTTCTTGACATCCATCCTCTCTTTCTATTCCTGTCCTTTCTATAGTTTTCCCCTCGGGGCTCCTTTCTTATTTACTTACAACGTAAATGATACATTTTCTAATGTCCTGTCCTTCTCATCTGTTCTTTTTTAAAATTTTCTCTTTTTCACTTACCCTGGATAATCTCATCCATATCTATGCCTTCAGTTACCATTTATATGCTAATGGATCCCAATGCCATGCTTCTAATCTGGAGCTTTCTCTTGATTCCAAATGCTGCAACATATCTCTTCTTCAAAGCCCAAAAGCCACCTCCATCTAAACCTACCCAAAACTGAGCTTGTTATCTTTCCTCCCAAACTCATCTCATCCTCCTCAATCCATCCCCCTCATCATCTCCAGCCTAAACTATTGCAAAGTCTTACAACTGATCTCCTTTTTACGAAATTCCCACCCCTTAATTTGTCCACTATACCTCTGTCGGTGAAATTTCAAAAATGTAAATGAGATCTTGTTAATCCCCTGCTTAAAAACCATTCCTGACTCTGAGCACCCAGATAATAGAATCCAAATTCCAAATTCTTTGGCATGACATGCAAAGGTTCCCCAACCATATCTCTACCTACATTTACAGTCCTGTCTTTTGCACCATCTCACATAAATTGTTTACATTTTTCAAACAAACTACACGTGTACAAGCTCTTTTGCAAATCTTACTATGGTCCTTCTGTGTAGAATATTTTAACTCATAGTTTTCCAATCTGGGAAACTCCTGCACATCTTTTAAAATAGCTTGAGTTTCCTCTCTAATGAAACTTTCCATCATTCTCCTTTACATCCCAAAAGGTAGAAAGGCTCTCTCAATCTTTTGTAATTCTACCGTAGCCACCACATACTTTCATCTTAGCACCTATAACTTATTGACCTTATTTTTTTCACTGTTAGGATACTTACATGTATTTATTTATTTATTTTTATTAACAGGAGATCTACTCTCTTAACAAAATTTTAAGTGTGCAATTCAGTGTTGTTAACTATAGGCACAATGTTATACAGCAGATTTCTAGAACTTAGTCATCTTGCATAACTGAAACTTTATACCTGATGAATTGCACCTTCCCATTTCTTTCTCCCTCATGCCAGCCCATAGCAACCAGCATTTTTAATGATTGATATGTCCTTAGCTCTCAGTTCAAACAGACTGAAGGAAGCAGTGTAGTGTGGTCTTTGAAAATACATGATTTGTAATTAGACAGAGTTGAGTCCGAGTCCCTGGTCTGCCAATTAGTAAGTATAAAATTTTGGACAAATTATTTAATTTCACTGAACTCAATAAAATTTAGATAATAATATTATTGATCTCATAAGGCTGTTGGGAAGATCTTGAAATAATGTATGTAGTATACCTGTTAGCATATAATATTCCTCAACAAACATCCATTCTTGTTTTGATTGTCTGGGTTCCTACAGTGGATTCTGGCTAAGATATTCTCGGTGGTAAAGAACAGCAAATAACTCACAGTCAACTTCTCACTTTTCAAAAAAATTTTAAATGAAATATTTATTTATTTTTTATTGATTATGCATATTCATGGGGTACAAAGCTGACCATCAGCACCTGTGCCCAAGATGTGATAATCAGATCAATACTGTCAGCAAGCCCCTTACCACAAATTGCAATTTTTCCCCATGCCCCCCACCCAACCTCTCCTTGACCCCACTTCATCTCCCCTTTTTCCCCCCTCCCCATGGCAACCCTAGGTATGTTCTCTCCTCCTTGTATCACTTTACCTCTTGATGATAGTAAAAATAGTGGCATGCTCTAACTGCTCTCATTTCCTCAGGATTCCACAGAAGGAGGAAACATACAGAGACTTAAACTTTCCCATCCTTCCCCAACCTATCTGAAAACATCAATAGATACAGTAACAATAATGATGGCTTCTTCAATATGTACAAACTGATATGCTATTGTCTCATCACAGCTACTGTTCTGCACATCATCTGAACTCATCTGCTTAAATAAAAAAAAATTATATATGGTGAATGTTGTGGTAGTGTTGCTACCATCTTCATGGGAATCTTACCTGATATAATAATCATAACATAGTGAGGAAAATTTCTGCCTAAAACTTATAAGAGGAGAATGGTTTTCCATAACTCTCTCCCTTTCAGATCCTAGGACTGAGGCACAAAGATCCTTCCAAATGGTGCTAATGGTATCACTTACTCAAACTCATTAGTGCATTAATATTCAATTCTTTCCAAGAGGAGAGTGGGCAAAGTTTATATGAAAACTAATGCTTCTGGAAATGGAGTCTCAGGCACATTGGTACTTGGATAGAAATTATTTAGGGATAGAATAGCTTTTCTGTCATCTCTCAAATCGTAACATATAGGTAATCACTTTCTTCTCTATCTGAAGGGCCAACTTAGATCAAATCACATAGAGAGGTAAGACAGGATCATTATCAATGAAGTCCTGGAAAATCTACCAGCACAGAAGGGATTCCTATTACAACCACTCCACTCATCTAGACAAGCACAGAGAATGGATGGCAGCTGTATGGCAGACTAACTGGAGACAGGGTCAGAGGGAGAAAACAGTATGGCGACATATTAAAGCACAACTTCATTAATATTACATCTCCACAAAATGTTGGGTAGCTGCAGCAGCAGCATACTGAATGGGCTGGCTTAAATCAATCCCAGAGAGAATGTGTCTTTTTCTATAAGTGAAGCCTGTAATCCAAGCAAAGAGGCCAAACAGTAACAGCGAAGACTCTCCAGATAGGAGCTACAGTCACAAAGCCAAGAGCAGTCTAGCAGCCTCCTCAAGTGTCATGTAATAACAAAGCCACAAGCCCATCCTTCTGGGCTCAGTTATAAATTCTAAGGACTATATATATACATAAACACACACACAACACACACATACACACACTGCCAACAGGGTTTTTTTTTTTTTTTTTTTTTTTTTTTTTTTTTTTTTTTTTTAATACAAAGGGCTGTAGAATAAACTTGAAATTCCTTTTCTTCCTCTTAGGTCCCAATGCATTTATAAATATGATTCCTTAAAATAGAATTTACATTTATCTCTCAGTTTATGGCATTTTTAAGGGGTTTGAACACCTCCTTTTTGCATTTAATGCTGTGTACCATCTTATGCATTATCTGTGAACCTGCTCAAAGATATCTCAGTGCCGTATCTTAAGTATTCCGGGGATGAATGAATCTGAAGGAGTATATCTTTTAGCACCTGCTGTCTCGCAAAATGTCATGCCACTCAGTACAGAGAGATCTGAAGAGTAAAGTTGTTCTGAGTTAAGAATCTGTGAACCGATCTGTGGGGTTTTGATAGGCCAATAAATCCACCCCCCCAAAGAAAAAAATGATACTCAAAGAAACTTTTAGAATTAATTTTCCCCATAATAATCAAATTGAGCTGATTCTCTCAGCACATTTATATATATATATATATATATATATGTTTTATTATACATATGACAAATCTTTATCTTGCACATGTCAATAATTTTCAAAAATCTCTAACTTGCCCTGAGAAGAAAAGGAAAATTAAAACTGGAAGTTTTAGGCTTTCTAGTTAACTATCTTCATATTAACATTACTGAGGGGAAAAAAGGTAGAAAAAAGTAGAAGACAGTATAAAAAATAAGAATTGGTTTCAAAACATTAGTACAATCTTATTATGGTCCCACCCATGTACTATGTGGTACTTAATGGGACATTATAATCAGTCCTCTGGGGTCAGATGAGAGCAAATTCTGCTGTTTCGCACTTTCAGTGTAAGTTAGGGACAAGACAGGTGGTAGCAGGAGATCATCTGCTGGAGGATGGACAGACATGAGTACAATAACCACTTGTTGACTATTTGAAGCGCCATCTTACCATTCATGGGCATGAATGCAGAAAAGAATTGAGCACTGAAGGATGGTGTGAAAGAGATTTAATAGTGAGGAAGTGTAAAGATAAGCAAGTTGAGAAAGAATTGGGGTAGGTAGAATTAAATAAGAACTCCTGAAAACTGCCTGACAGTGAATAAGATTTGGGAACACACCTTTGAATGAGCTGCTGGGCAGGTCTGACCATTACCTTGGCATCCTTTGATCGAGCCATTATGAAATATCGTAGTCATGGAAAAATCAACAACTCTACAACATTCCAGGCACAACATGAAAAATAACATAATCTAATGAGCGCTAAAATATTATTACCAAGTTCATTCATCCATTTGCACAATATTTTCTAACCCCCCATTATGTGCTAGTTAGTGAACAAAACAAACAACCCTCAGCTTCATGAGATACAACTAATTCAGAAAGACAAATAATGCAAATAATATATCGGTAAGTGATGACTATAAGGAAGAAAAATAAAGCAGGTTACTAGAATAGAGCTTGAGAAAATACTACTCTAGATGGGATCGTCAGAAGATTTCTCTGAAGAGATCACTTTTCAACAGAATTAAATAAAGAGAACAATGAAATATCGATGTGATGGGAAGAAAGAAAAGGGTCAAAAACCATGACAAGATCTTATTAACATTATGATGATTAGTGATACAATAAATAATTTGAATAATTCCACAAAGTTATTATTATTGTTAAAGTATCAAGTCTTCATATTACATATTACCTAAGACTCGCTTTGTTTTAAATATACTGAAGGAGGCTAGTAACCTATGGGCTATATTTTGGTAACATTGACAGTTATGATAGCTAAAGTACAAGCTCTTAGCAGATTTTAGTAGAGAGTAGGAGGTTCATTTAATAGGAGTTTACACATGATGAGAAAACCACAGAGTCTGAGGCAGAGTGTGCACTGTATATATGGTTTATGAAGCACTCACAAGAATCTGAAAATCCTGCATTGAAGATGCCCTCTTCAAAGTTAAATTATTAAATGAGCAAAGATCATGCCACTTTACCATTAAGAGGCGGGATGGCTTCTGGACCATAGCTTTCCTATGAGAATTAATGTGTCTAAAGAAAGAAAATGACAACCTGAAGCAGAGATTTGTCGGCCACAGTACCATAGAAATAGGAAAGTCACAGAGGTCTATTCTGCTCCTGTCTGGGGAAGGGACATCTGGCATTGTTGGTCTGCTCAGAATGTCTGTTCTTTTCTGGCAGGTAGATGGAGATGAATGCATGCTGCCATTAGAACCTGATGAGACTAAGCATTTGAAACAAGCATCCTGCTCACCAAGCAACCTTCTGTTAATGTGGTTCCCTATGTAGCTTGCCTACAGGGCAGGAATTCACTGGTCAGACTGATGCAAATGTCTGGTTCAGTTAACAGTAATATTTTTCATTATAAATTAATACAGTGGCTTTCCAATTTATATGTTTCCATCTTTTGTGAGTTGGTACAAGTCATCCCCCCTGAATAATCAACTCTGAGCACTAACCAGACCAAGTGCTGGACCTGCAATGCAGAGGTCTGAACTCCAGCTGTGATGGATTCATCCTGGAAATGCTGCCCTGCACAGTCTCTTGGCAGCTGGCCTTCTCCTGGGACACACTGACCTTGCAGTACCTTACATTTGAAATGTCGACATGTGCATTCCAAAACTGGCTCTCTTGGGAATAGTCACTGCCGGGGCATATGTGCAGAGAGTTGTAAGATGTGATTAATTGAATATTCAAGAAATGTCTCTACTGGTGGGAAAAGAATTTTAATTATGTATACTACGAATTTAGTCTTCAAATGTGATAGCGTTAGCTAATATTTTTTATTTATTGAGCATTTTCTAAGTGCCGAACACGTTTCTAAGCATTTTAATTATTTGATTTAGGTACTATTATTATTCCCATTTTAGGAAATGAAAATAAAAGAAGAGAAAGATTATGTCATCTTCCCTGGGTTACGTCATAACTAAATGATGAAGCAGTGATTTGAACTCAGACCTATTAACCCCAAAGTTAGGACTATGTTGTCTGGAGTAAGACTTGCCTTGGCTGGAAACTCAGCAGCAGCACGTATTAGATTTTTGACCGTGGATAAAAAATCCAACCCTTCTAAATCTGTTTTGTCTCTAAATGCCTAACACATAAGGTTATAATAAAGTGCAAATGAAATTATAAAAACAAAGTACTTAGTAAGATAAAGTGCTGAGTGCTGCATCTTGTGCATAGTGAGAGTCAAAGAAAGGTTATCTGTTAATTTAACAGTGTTAAAAGTATTTAATATATGGAAGGAAACACAATGCACCCAGATCAGTGCTCAGGCGTACCTTGTCATGAGGATCTTTCTCACTCCATCTTTATACCTCTAATATTTAGTGATACCACTTGATTTATTTACATAAGCCTCATTTAAAAAATTTGTGTCAGGTTTCAAAACTATATACACATGGATAAAATAAACAGATCAAACATGACAAAAATAGTAGGACAAAAACAAAGGATAGTAGACTGTGTATTTCTCTGTATTTGTTTGAATTGGGCAGCACGTTTGGCTTTGAACTCCCTAGAAGCCTGAAGTTTCACAATGCCCGCAGGATAAAAACAAACCTCTCTTCCATAGTTCTAAGGACTGAGAGAACTTACGCACGTGGGTCCTCGTAACAGCAGTAATATGTAATGCAGCATCAACAAAGTCTCTACAGTGCTTGCAACAGTAAGTCTCAAGAGCCGTAGAACAGCAGTATTTCATTTCAAGGATGCAAAGTGTCAGCTCACATACATGGGTTCCTGACTGGTTTGTAACGGGACTGCCTGGCCATCTTCTATCCTCAAACACAGACTTCCAGTGCTTCCAGTTTACCCCAAGCCTATCATAGCTCTGTCTTTGTATAGGTCTCCCTCTGCAAAATGCCAGGCTATGTTTGCCCTCTCATCAGCTTTTACTCCAAATACCTTGTGCTTTTTTCCATTTCATTTTGGGTTATATTTTCCAATTCTCTGGTAATGTAGAGAAGAGGTCAAAGTCATTCATGTGGAACCAGAAAAGAAAAAAAAAAAATTCCACAAAACAGCAAGCTTACTATTCCATAGTGAGTGTTGAGGAGAATGCAAGTGCCTCTGGAACTTGAAAAACCTGACCTCAGACAATAAATCAAAAGCACTTAAGCTAGTACCAAGGCACCTTAGGCTTTCATAACTGACTGGCAAAAAATTGAAATAAAAAATAAAAAGGGTAGTGGTAAAGAACAGAAAACGGCATTCCCCCTAACGCCGCTATAAAAACGATTGGAATGCAGTCTCACCTGTGCTTGGTGTCGGCTTGCATATGCCATCCATGTACATCCCGCAGCAGCATCCAAGCTTCACCTCACTTGGCTGTCCCTTCTCAAGTCCATGGCCTTTTATTTCTTCCCTTTTGCCTCACCCATTTGTTCAGCCTGGTATCAGGTCCAGCTTCAGAGGTTACACATACTGGTACACTCTCACTCGCTTTTGAAAACACTCATCCTAATCTCCACCTCCTTATTTTTCTTTTTTCCATCTACAGAATTGTGTGCCTGTTTGTAGCCCTGGAAAGACCAAAAGGGTCAGGGCCAGACTAGCATGGAAAGGACATTTTCATACTCGGTTTCTTTTTTCTGGGTAGGTAGAATATAGTTTCAAGTGAGAAGTCCCATGGTTCTCCTAAAGGGAGCTCTTTTTCCATGACATTTCCACATACAACTTCAAGAAAATAACTAAAGCCCTTCCTTGGACATTTGAGAATAATATGTTGTCTAATAGATCTGATTTTGATTGCAAATCATGTGTCCTGCTCAGCACTCAGCACGTGGTTGAAAATCCTTCAGTTGTGGTTTCCCTCTCTCTGGCAGGGGAAAGCTAAGGGAACTGTATCATGCTTGGCCTTCCCACAGCTTCCCTTCTGTCCTTTTCCCCTTCAGCATGGCACTCTATTCTTGTGAGAATTCTTACCAGTGGAGTTGTGGCCTTCACCTTGGCTGGACCTGTATAGGCATCAGAGAAAGAAAATTAACTATCTACCAATTGAATGCACCACTCCTTGTTCCTAAAGACAAAGTAGGTGGGTGTCACCACCATTAGTGATTTCAGATGAAGAACTCACCTCCTTTGGATGTCGACAAATTCCCTATGACTTTTCTTCTGCTCAAGAAGTATCACTTCACACCCAACAGAAAATAGGTATTGAAGAATCCTGGCCAAAGTTCTTGCTCAAGCGCTCCGTGATTTTATTTGCAGGCTAGAAACAAGCCTGGCCCAAGAATAGCAATATTGAAGGTGATGTTTTTCCTCTGACAAATGAACTGATATTCCCTAGTGACTGGAGAAGAATGTAGTTATATAATTTTCCCAGTATTCCCATAGAACAGAGTAAATATTCTATTCCTTGTATCCCCATTGATAAAACTCCATAGAATAAGATGGCTTGTTCAAGGTCAAAGAAGTGTGTCAAAAGTTTATGTAAACAATAACAAAACAAAACAAACAAATGAAAAAAACGCAGATGCCCTGTTTGGCATGAGACCACTGGCAACATTATCTCAGATGTAGTGTCCTCTGTCAAAGCCATGGTGGGGAACAGGTATCTAAGATAGAGTTGGAACAGTGGTAGACATGAAGTCCCAGCATCATGAACTCGGAATCTCAATGTCTCCATCTACCTCTAATTTAATGTGGATGGCAGTATCTTTCCACCGACAGGAACAGCACTTCTTGTTGCTTCATGGACTGAGCTATTTCTGCCACAACATATATCAATGGCATTGGGATCTTGAGGATTTATTGGGAGTGTTAATAATTGCATGTGAGTAAGGTACTGGCTGTTCGTCTGCAGCCCCGGGGTGCCCTGTTAAACAGAGCCAGTGTATATTCTCTTTTGGACAGGGAGCTCATATTTAACACACAGCTTTGACTTCCCTGGCTGCCCTCTGAAAAATTATGTTTTTAGTAAATAAATATTTAACAGATTTCCTAGTATCTGCTTTTTCTATTAGTTTGGTTGGATTCAATATCCAGTATTGTGAAAGCAAAGTGGTAGACAATTCTCTTGTAACATAACAGAGGTAATTTTTTAAGAATCTTTTTTCTTTTGTCTGTTTTTCATGTGAGTAGTTTTTTATATTCACATCCGAGTTTTGTTTTCAATGAGTAGATATCCACATTTTCTGGGTTTTAAGCATGTTTAAAAATATATAGATTTGAAGAGACAGAAAAAATACATTGATGATACCTGCTGTGATATTAAGAAAACTAATATTACCAGAATTCTTCTATTTCTGTTTAGTGTTCTCATCTTTTGCTTCTCTGACTTCTTCATCAAAGCTAGTCTTCCAGACTGATAAGAGGACATAGAAAAGTTGGACTTGCTACATCTTATCCAAAATAAAATTGACTACGACTTAATCTATTATGTATTAATTAAATATAAGTTTAAAGAGAGCATCTATCTATTTGGTCCCCAAACCATTGAATGTATCAAATTTAAGTGGCTCTGAGTTTTGTCATGAGCATTTTCAGAAGAAGCCAACTGTGGTTAAAATTCACAACCTGTAGATACTCTTTACATCAGATATTGCAATTGCCTGGAGATATTATTTTTATGGGTAATCATTTATTTCCAATTTCAACAACATTCTGTGAAACTTCTATAAGAAAGGCAAAATGCAAAAATGAAATACATAATACCAGGTTACAGTCTGAAGTGTATAAATAGATCTCCATCAGTGACATTTATTTCCTTCCCCTTAATGTTTATAAATGGTAATATGTTTTTCTTTGTACTCTGATTTTTTCATATGCATAGTCATATTATTCCTGCAACACATGTATTTTTCTTCTTCTCAATATATTTTATTTGTTTATATGATCTCTTATTAATTAAGTACAGCAAAGAAAAGTGAGTCTATAAAAAAACATTACTAAACTGTGTGGAAATGAGATAAAAAAAAAAAGGGAGAACATAAATGGAAGGTAAGCAAAATATAAATACGCTTGCATTTAAAAACCAGTTAGCCTCATGTTAGTGGAGACCTAGAAGACACTCTAATCTACACATTTCCTTTTATAGACTGGGAAACTGAGGGGTTTGCCTAATGTCTCAGTAAAAGAGGCACATCTGTACCTAAAGCCAGTAGGCCAGTGTCATTTCACGTTGCTGATCCTTAGCATCTGGACCAGAAGGCAACTACTTTCAACAGGATTTCTCTGAGTTCTGGCTCCACTATTCTACTTTGCATTTAAAATCTAAGTTGGCCCCCTTCTTCCTTCTCTTCCCACTCCTACAAGGCACCTAAGAGACTTTGTAAGACCCTGTTGGCATCCTTTTTCCATGGTTTCCCCCCTCATATGTTACTGTTTAACCACTTGAGGGCATATATAGTGCAAATAAAATGGGTATGAGATGTCCAGAGTGCCCGGAGAACTCAAATCCCTAATGCCTTCTGCAGTACACAATCGAATATGCCTCGAATTGTAAATAAATATACAAATAAATGAATTCAAGGTGACATGAGATCTAAAAACCTATTTCAGCAAGAGAAAAGAGTAACAAGGCATTCTTTATATCTCATCCAGTCAGACAAACCTAACAAATAATCCAGAGGTCTCTGCCACACAGATTAGGAAGGCTATTAGAGACTCAAAAAAGAAAGTTCTGACCATACCATACCAACCTCCCCTTGTCCAACATATTTGTCTTGTACTCCATGCACAACACAGAAGCATGAAAAGGAGTAAATTTATATAGACCATCAGAAAGCAGTCCAAAGCAGACCACATAGAGATCACAAAGTCATCATCTGCTAGGGTTGCAATGTCTGGGCGTCTGTGATGAATGCATTTGCAAACATTGCTGTGAAGTAATTTCCTTCCATTTCTAGAGTACTCCAGATAAATTAGATTTCCCTCTAATCACATCTGCTGCCTGTGTATGAAAAAAGATGGTTTTTCTGCATGTGACACATAATATGTACTTGGAAGGTAGAGGGCACAGAGGCTTAGTGGAAAGTTACTGCATATAATTACAATGGGCAGAAAACAACCAAATAAAAACTCACAGGATGCTTCTCAAGGAGAGACTATGCAAGATGACATCCTGAACATTGTTATGTGAAGCTGAATATTACAGGCCGCGTACAATTCACTTATTGGATATAAATGAGACCTTAATTTAACTGTCTTCCACATATACAGCACTGTGTTGACAGCTGGTTAACCCATGTTGAGTACTTTCAATCAACAAGTCAGATTTACCATGCTATTTATCTAACACATTGACAATGAAATTAAAAAAAAAAGAAAGAAAGAAATTAAGATACTAGAAAAAACTAAAACCGGAGTATGAAGAATAAAGTGGCCACATGGAGCTCTAGCCTATGTCAGAACCATAGTTTGTTCTGACAGTTCTGAACAATTTCTAGCCTTAAAGAATGTTGGAATTCAAAAAGGTGATAGTAGATATGGTGGCTCCTCCTGTAGTCAAAGCTTCCTTAATGGTAATCTGCTTGTAGCAGATGCTGTTGGTAAACCACTCAAATTCACTTGGGGCACACCATTTCAGAAAATGCCTGCCATGTCCTGCTGCAAGTGACTCTCCACCTGAAGGCTCTCACTTGTCCTTCATGTGGCAGGCTAGAAATGCTGAGGAGTTAGTGTCCTGGGGAACAGCTCCCACCCAATGACAGATGGAAGTTGAGGACAAATACCTGCTTCTAGGCCTTTAGGTGGGAAGACTCTGAGACTGGTTCCTCACATTGTCCCAGTTCTTCCCAGTGGGACAGGGCCCTCACGGTACATAACACACCCTTTAGTTGTTTCCCTCCTTTTCTGGTCATACTTCCTCACTCCCTTTCCCATTTTTCCTGAGATTATCTCCCAAATAAATGACCTGCAAACTCTTGTTTCAAGTTTGCTTCAGGGGGAACTCAATTTAAGGCATGGCCTGCTCAAAACTCTGCCACAAATAGAAAATTGAGGGGCACCCCCCCACATACACACCAAAGGCCAAAGAACATTAAAAACAAAGGTTATAAATTCCATGTAATAAAGCTCATGCATTTTACTTAAAATAAAAATGGTAAGAAGTGGTTGAAACTTTGAGCAAAGAGGCAGAAAAACTACCAAAACATATGCAGCATTTAGAGTAGAGACAATCAGGCTTCAGTAACTTATAAGACCTGAAATTATTATCAGTATCTCAGAGTACAGTTCCTATTTATGCTGATGGTTGGAGTCATTAATCATTAAACAGTTGAATAGCAATTGTTGCGCTATAAGAATACAAGGGGTGCACTGTATAGTTTGTAAAACTGACATTAAAATTTGTTAAAAGGATTTGTTCCTATTTACAAATTAAACTTCAATTTTCTTGAAAATATATTTATGTAGAATATGTTACTTCCCTGTGATTAGAGGTAAAGTAGATGACATAATGCAGGTCTTGTATAACTTAAATGAGTTAGAACAGCTGAGCAAATATAACTTGGGCCAACCTTCTACCTATCAGTTATCACCAAGGTTGGAAAGTTAAAGCACAAAGAGAGTAACTGAGTAAGGCAGAATATTCAGCTAATATTTTAATCGAGTACATATTGAGCTGATGTTTCCTGGTTTTCTTAAAATCATAACCCATACATTTTAGCATAAATATATGCTTGTACCTCTGTTTTATGTTTGGGTTGAGCTATTCTTATATGTTAGTAGGAAAAGCTTGAGCAGTGAGAGTTGATGGGTATCATGAAAGGACCCAGGCTATAAAAATATCTCCCCATTGATCAATAGCTGACACTTTGAATTCTGCCACTAGCAGCCTGTATCTTTGGTTTAATAACTGTTGTGTTTCATCTTATGCAGATGAAAATATGCCTAAAGGGAGTGTCATCTCAGGTCATTCACACTTTAATGTGAATAAATAATATCGAAAGCATTGTATACAGACAAAAAGTGACCTTCAATTACAGAAGTTAGGGCTACCATGATGATGAGATGGTGATAGGAATTTTCTTAAAATAATTTAAGAAATGAGTTTCCTTAAAAAACAGTAAGTTTCCTAAAAGATGAGTTTTCTAAAATCATACTAGACTATATCATTCTGGCTAAAAATCAGAACTATGAATGCAGATGAGCTTTTTGTTAAAATAAAACACCGAAGATTCAAACAAGTATAGAGTCTGGAAAGGGTATAACATAGTGGCATCTGCCCATTTCTGTGAGTAAAAATATTGTGATCACTTTGTGATATATGTTTAGCTATGTGTCTTGATGTTTATTTTGCTCAATTTGTATTCTTTGTCCAGCTTCTCATTCCCCAAACCTATGTTCTGGAAACTATTCTACCTGCATCTGCTTCCAACAGTTTCTCAGAGCGTGTCCTTTAATAGCTGACCTTATGCCTTCTGTGACTATGACCTCTGTGCACAGGAAAATCTCTGCTGCCACTGTACATGACTGGCCTAGGCAGACAGATGGCCTGGAATATCACCAATAGCCAGGCATAGCAAAAAACACCAAAGGGGAAAATCAGTCCAGTAAGATCAAATGGTCATATGGTAACACTGAAATCAAGATGGAAAGTAAATTTCAGGTGTGCATTCTTATCCTCATCTTTGCAGTGGCAAGTTATATGTTGCTGATACAATTTACATTTTCTGAGGATGCATTATTAAAATAAATCAACTTAATTGAAGTGTTTTTGAAGTATCTACTCTGTGCCAAACACTACATCCGACAAAGAGGGTAGGACAATGAACAGGTCATAATCTCTGCCTCTGAACTGTAAGGGATCCCCTCATATGATATTGTAAAGCCTGAGGCGAGTGCCTGATCCCCATGGGTGGGAGGCAGCATCACCTGAGTAAGGGCAGTTCCTTCAAAGTTCACACTGTGGCTTTTTCACTGCCACAGTGGTGATTTGAGCTGCTGGTCGGTCAGTGTTTTCTGACTTGTTTCCACAAACTCTGACCTGAAAGACTGGAACTCCTGCCAATAACTTACGAAGGAAGAAAAACTGCAAGACCTGTCTATGCTCCTTTTAATTAGCTCAGAAACCTGGCAACCAGAGACCTGACACAGAGAAGAGAAAATAAAGTCTTATTTAAATATCATGGGAGGTTAACTCTGGAACACTGCCCAGCCCCTGATGGGACAGGACCGGGACCTGGGATGAACTATATTAAGAAGCAACTCAGCCTGTGCATCCTATTCAAATTCCTGTGTGCATCTCCCAACATGAACTAATTTGCATTAGACCAAAGGCCCAAGGATGGGCAGGCTGACAGCAGTCTGACCACAATTGCGTCTTCTGGTCATCTTGGCAGTTCTTTCTTCTTCAGGCATGACAAACGATACCCCTGAGAGGCTTTGGCTGGCTTCCAGGTTGTACTCCGTGTGCATGTTGAAGGGAATGACAGAAATTCCAGGAACACACCATGAGAGCACACTTTCTTAACACTCAGAGTTTTATTTGTAATCCTTAATCAAAAATTCTCTCATTTGTCAAAGAAATGAATGGATTGAATATTGCAGAATGTCCCTCTACAGGTTAAAACTCTTAAATTCCTCTGTTATCTATTTACCCATCACCAGTCCTAAGACCAAAGGCCTTCACTAAAAGCTCAAACATAAAATGGGGTCAGAGGTGTCCTCCTTTTTTTCTCAAGCCCTTAATTTAAAGACTCATTAGAAAAAGGTGCACAATTGAGAATATCTTGGGCTAGACACCACTGAAACTATAAATAAATACATGGCACATTTTATCTCAAAAAAGATGCTTTTAAGAATGAAAACAAAATATAAATATTTACAAAAATAAAGAGTGATGTAAGATTTCAATACCAAGTTAAGAAAGCGCTCCCTCCCACCACCCCCAAATGGTAGAAACAGTGTGGTGGCCATTTGTGGAGACAGCAGAGTACTTTGAAGGCTTCATGGCACTGAGCTGGACTGTCAGGAAGAGGTAGGAATACATTAAGCAATGAAGAGGTAAACGGCATTTCAAGTAAGTTGGATGTAGTGAATAAAATCCAAACAGTCACATTTGAGGCCATTCACAAGATCAGCTGGGAATTTTAGATAGGTGTGTTTGTTTCTTTTGTTTTTTAATTTCTTAAAATCTCACCACTCTTCCCTGGAGATTACAGTCCTTGCTGTCCTCTCCACCAGAGCGTCCAGGCAGGGCTGCCACCGGCCCCTCCCTCCCACCCCACCTCCTCCACTTTGGACAGAATTACCTGCATGTTCCTTGGGTGACAGAAAGGATGGCTGAGGTGTCACCCATGACAAGCCTAAGTGGTTAGCTTCGGACATCATTCGCTAACACTGATTTCAGTGCCCCACAATTTGACTGCTTAGATGATTAATGGGATTCTCATGACAGTTTTGTAGCATGTTATTTTCTTTTTTTATTTCACTTTAATAAAAAGGGGATTACCCATTTTTATCATTCTGGGTCTGAAGAGGTATTTAAGTACATCCAAAAAATAGAAAGAAAAGAAAAGAAAAAAAGTGAAATGTTTCTTGAGAAGGAGGAAGGCAGAACGGCCTAAATCAGCTTTATTTATTTATTTTTTTAAGATGTGTAAATGTAAGGGGCTCCTGTTGCTTTGTCTGACTAGTTTTTCACAGTAAATATATTGCCTGTGTGTGTGGATACTGACACCCACCTCTGTGCATCAGCCTTCTTGTCTATGAAATGAGGCTAATAATACAAATGTAGTCCAGAGCAAAGCTGTAAGAATTAATTAATAAAACATGATTGTTAAGCCCACTACAAACACAAAGCATGATATAAAGTGACTTGGTTAGAAAGCAATAAAATGAGGCCTCTGAAGCCCTGGATGGCTGTGCTGCAGGCTCAGAGTCCCACCACTCCTCTCCTTGAGCATTCGCGTCAATACAGCCTTCTCTGTGCCCTCAGCATGGAAGTCTCTCCCAAACCCCAGACCCAGAGGAGTGCCTCCCCTCAGAGGGTCAGCACATCAAGTGCTTCTCAGTGCTGTTTCTCTATATTTTGGCTCATCTTAGTTGCTAGCTTTTGATTCTATCTTTCTCATATTGATATTTCTGTTTCCAATGTCTCAGCAGAGAAAATGTTCTTCCTAAGGTAGAAAGGATTCCCCAATCACACTCCTTGCCCAGTGAGTGACAGGCCTTGCTGGCTGTTTCTTTCCCACCTCCTCTCTCTCTGTTACACACACACACACACACACACACACACACACACACACACACACACACACACACACACACACACACAAGCGCACGCATGGTGAGAGTACAATGATTCACTGGGTACTGTGAGAGACGAGAGGAGAGAATACCTTCCCTGCCAAGTGGACAATGCAACCAATGAATATGAAATGCTCATAAATTTGGCTCAATTCAAAAATGTAGTTTAAATAAAACAAATACTTAGGAGGTAGGTTTTTCTGAAAAGCACTCTGTTATTTTATTTTATTTTATTATTGGTTATGAATATAACCAATGGTTATATTGTGATGTTATAGATGTGATGGCCACATCCATACTGGCAGCATGTCCACTACCACAAATTGTAATTATACTCCATGTCCCCTACCAAAATATCCCCAACCTCCCTCCCCCTCCCCCTTTCCCCCACTCCACTTTGTATCCCTAGGTATGTTCTCTCCCTCTGCAAGTCCAATGCAGCACTGTGGTCTTTTTCTTTCCTTCCTGCTTTCTCTCTTAGCTCCCACTTATGAGTGAGGACATGCAGTATTTTTCCCTCTGTGCTTTGCTTATTTCACTCAACATAAGTTTCTCCAAGCTTATCCATGTTGTTGCAAATGGGAGAATTTCATTCTTTTTTATGGCAGAGTAGTATTTCCTGATGTATATATACCACATTGTCCTTATGCAATCATCCATTGATGGATATTTAGGTTGCAGGTATCCCTTCAACATGATGATTTCCATTCCTTTGGGTATGTACCCAGAAGTGGGATTGCTGGATCATATGGAAGATCCATCTGCAGTTATTTGAGAAACCTCCATACTGTTTTCCATAGTGGTTGTACTAATTTACAGTACCACCAACAATGTAGGAGTGTTCCCTTCTTTCCACACCATCACCAGCATTTGTTATTCTCCATCTTTTTGACTATAGCCAGTCTAACTAGGGTGAGGTGATATCTCAGCATGGTTTTAACTTGCATTTCCCTGATGACTAGTGAGTGAAGTTGAGCATTTTTTCATGTACTCGTTGGCCATCTGTATGTCTTCCTTTGAAAAATGTCCATTCAGCTCCTTTGCCCATTTTTAATTGGGCTATTTGTTTTTTTTACTATGTAATTGTTTGAATTCCTTGTATACTAAGGATATTAATCCCTTGTCAGATGCATAGTTAGCATAAATTTTCTCCCACTCTGTAGGTTGTCATTTCATTCTGTTGATTGTTTCCTTTGCTGTGGAAAGCACTCTGTTAATCACTGTGCAGTACAAAGCAACAATCTCAGTTCCTTGCTCTCAAGGTTTAGAGAAATATGTACATGAGTGACCATAATATAAGCTTAGGATGTTAAGTGTTTCCATATGAGTTACTAATTTAAATTTTACAATTTCTCTATGAGATAGTATTATTTTTCCATTTATATGGATGTTAAAATTGAGAATCCAAAAATTAATTAACTTTCCCAAGTTATCTGTGTCAATGGTATAGCAGGAGGTCAAGAGGCCTCCAGGATGATATAATTAAATTGAGCTTTGAAACAAATATTATACAGCTACAATTCTACATTCATAATATAAAATTTACGATCCTGTTGGTAATTCCAAACATACTACTTACTATTCATAATGATGCAAGAAATGCCACAGTATTGTATAAACTACCATAGAGAGTATAAGCCTTTGAATGAATTGGTGTGAATACCTTTAAATTGTTAGCATTATGTTAATTCATGTAGGTAACTGTACAGTCACTAAATGGCCATTTGGAAACATGTTCAAAGAACAGTGTGACATGAAGCAGGGTACTATTTTTCTAAGACATATCAGAACAAGTAGTTTAATGTAGCAGCATCCATGGGCCAACAATAAAGGCAAGCAGCAGACTCATTGAAAAACCTTGACCCATCACTGAAAACCATTGTCAATAGCTAAAAGTCATAGGACACAACTTTTAAAAGGGTATGAAACTAGAAAGTATTATAAGGATCAGTACAAAATGGACAATTTATAAAGTCGGATTCAGTGTTAAAGACAATCTATCAGCTAAGATTTAAGGACAAGGTGAGAAACATCTGTTTTTAAATATTGTTTAGTTAGTTTAATATACAATTAAATATCAAATCAGTGGCCTAATATCTATCTCAGAGCCCACAGGGCATTTAACATTCCTACCAGCTGTGATTTTCCCTATGGGCTTAATGAGTTTGTATAATATTTGTACAAAGTAATATTATCATTATCATAAATGTTTTCTAATTATTTCTTGGGATTAATGAACGCATGTGGCATTATTGATGGATTAAGTACAATATTTATGAAACAGTCATAGGATTAAAGAGAAATAACTATGTGTATCTTTATGCATGTGTAAATAATAATTTACTAATTCCCATGATCAACTTTGCACAAAGTAGTTTAGACATACAGTATATTTTTAGTACATACTAATAACATACTAAATACTTTACTATCTGTTGTAGATTTGGGGGTATACATATAGTGTTTGTTTATCTGTAAACTGAAGTATCTATGTACAGTCCTTGAAAAACATAGGAAGGACAAGGCTCTACAAAATGGATGAAAAAAGCAATAAAGTATGTGGGATTTTTTAGAAAACATGTAAAATGTACCCAATAAACTTTCTAAGGGAATGAGCATAAACTTCCATCAAGACCAGAAATAAATTAAGCCGCCTGGTGTGTCATAAATCCATACATTCATCATGTGCATACAGTTGTTGGTTTATAAACATGTATATTATTTTTTTGTTATAGTGCTCCTTCAGCATCATTCTCTTGATCTTTGACTTGGATGTGTATGTTTTTGTTTTTTTATTCTCTGTCCCATTTGGTTGTGTAAGCTCCCTGCAGACAGGAATGAAGCATCTGCATGATAGATGGTAAAGAACCCAGAATTTGAAGTTAGATGACCTGGCTTTAAATTTGGACTCTGCCACTGACTGGTTGAGAGCTGCTGGGAGACAGCAATGGTCTTCATCGCTAGCTCATTCTCTTGCCATCATTTTCAATAACTAGGTCAATCCTTTACTGCAACCAAGGACATGGTTTTGATATAAATGCAAAGCAATTTCTCCTCCAAAACTACAAACTACAATTCATTTTAAGGCTAAGATATGAACCATTCAAGAAACATATGTTTGCTGATGAGATTTTAAAGAAATTACATCAGTGAACTGATGGAAGTCACTTAAGCAAATAGATTCATAAGAGACTACTGAAGTGATGACACAGTTTTAAATCACAATGGTGTCTTCAGTAGGCATAAAAAGTTGTTTTTCCTTTGGATTAATTTATTCCAAGTTAAGGGATAATGGTTCACGAATTAAAAAGACAGAAAGCTCCTGTATTTATTTTCTAGCCTATGAATAAATAGGAGTCTGAGTAGCATAACCTTCTGAATTTCTCATTTGATTAACTTGATCAATTTAATTTTTGTTTTAAATAAACCTGTTTTTAACATACTATCCCCTTTTCCCTACGGGCAAAGTTATTGTCAATAACCCTCATGGTTCATTATCCCAGTCCTAATAGATTTGTTAAAAATGGAATAATGCCAGATAAAGAGAAATCATTTACAAAATTAGATTGGGAAGTCTTAGTCTTAGTAGCTGGGCTGTTTTTTGCTGCAACGTAAGCCAGACAATGTGGACTTCTCAGAAGTTTGGCAGGGTGGCAGGTGGCTGTGTAATGACATGCACAGATGTTGTGAGTACTGGAGGCATCTCTGGGTCACCCCAGAAGTCTGAGTATTCACCTCAGGCTTCCCTAAGATCCAAGCAGCCTTTTCAAGCCTTCCTTGTCCCAGAGGATCCAGAGTGACCCACATTTGCAGAAGCATATGTTCTTACTATATTGCACCAGAGCTAACTTCATGAAAACTGATTTGTTGCCAGAACATCGTGGCAATAAATACTGTTTCCTAATATAAATGATTTGTAAAAGATTGTCCAAGCAAGAAATGACAGTGTACTGTATCTTTTCAATCACTTGTCTGCTGTTTCTGGGAAATTTGGTTCAGGTCAATGCCATGTTTCTCTAAGCAACTTTAGGCCCTCTATTTATTTCTGATCTAATTCAGTCCACAAAAGTTATTTCCAGTCACCTTATGTCTGTTCCATAGCCACTCAAATTGAGAATAAAGGCACAATCTAAGCACACAAGATTACTGATTAACTGTTACCCAGGCAACAGGAGTGATCAAAACAGGCACAAATCAAGTTCAAAAGGCAGAAAATAGAGCAGCCTGGGCTGTAGAAGGCAGTCATGTGATCTGTGTGTTAATCTGTTTGTAGGTTGCCTTTTACAAACACACACACACACCATGGAATATAATTCATCCTTAAAAAAGGAGGAAATTATGTACTTTGTGACAATATGGATGAACCTGGAGGACATTATACTAAATGAAATAAACCAGGCATAGAAAAACAAATACTGCATGATCTGTCTTATATGTGAAATCTAAAAATGTGAAAATCGTAGAAGCAGAGAGTAAATGGTGGTTGCCAGGGTTGGGTAGAGGGAAGGAGAAATGAGAGATGTTGGTCAGAGTACAAACTTTCAGTTATGAAATGAATAAGTTCTGAAGATCAAATATACAGCATAGTTAATGATAGTTACTAATACTGTATATACACCTGAAATTTGCTGAGAAAGTAGTTCCTAAATGTACTCACCACAAAAGAAAGGTAACTATATGAGATGATGGATATATTAACAGCTTAGTTATGTTAATCACTTCACAACGTATATGTATATCAAAATATCACATTGTACACTGCAAATATATGCAATTTTTATTTGTCATTTATACCTTAATAAAGTTAGGAAAAAATACTTGAATGATACTTGGCTGAATTTTTAAGAAACAAAAATAAAAAGAATTTAGCCTTCCTATCTATAAGCCAAGTCACTCATTCTTCAAATTTAACGAAATCTTATCTATGTGAAAGTGCATGTTAGCTTAACTGAGATCATTATTAGAAAAGAAATATGATCCTATGAATAAATTACCATAAAGACTTGTGAATGGCTTTATAAATATATTGTTATATTAAGATAACATCTACTAGAAAAAATACCGGAATAGCTATAGAACAGTGGTTCTCTCAATGTGGTCCACGAACCAGCAACATCAGCATCATATGGGAAATTGTTAGAAATGCAAATTCTTTAATCCCACCTCGTGCTTATTTAATCCCAAACAGTAGGGGTGGAGCCCAGCAACCTGCACTTTAACGTGGATCATTGCAGAATTCTATTCAGAGGCATATTACTCCAGGCTATTTCTGTATAGAAATTAATTTAAACTGCAGTTCACTGGAAAATTGAGCTAACCATAATATTCCAGTCTTTGATCATACCTGTTGACTAAATGCTGTAGTGTTTTTCTCTACAACAGTATTTAGAAATTTTTATTGATATTAATATTTAGGATATCAGCTGAGTAGTTTAACTGTAATTGCAATGATAGAAAAATATTTTAAATAACAAAAATATAAGGCAGATGCTTTACTGCTTCTATCCAGCTAAGCTGCAGCCAGCATACCTTGGTTTTTACATACCTATCAGGTTTTATATCAAAGAAAAGAATAAAAGATAATGTTAAGATTTTGCAATACTGGATTAACTATCCAGGAATATGGCAGATCTGGTGTGACATGAGAATGAAATAGGGAGTCATTGTTTTTATAAGTCTCCAGTGGAGTTGAGGTGGAGAACTGAAAGGCAGAATAATAGTCTCATTTCTCTTGGGGGTTTTAATTCTTCTGAACAGCTAAAAACTAGTATAGAGACCTCCTGACACTTTCACTTTCCCTCCCATCTTTCTCTTCTAATTGCCCTTGGCCAAATGAATGACCACCACGGGGGCATAAAAAAAACCCCATATCCTCCAAGAATGAATGATTTCCAAGTCATAGATAACTGTGTTCTGAATTTCACAGTGCTGGAGCAGAAAATTGCAGAAGGTGGAAAGCGCAGAATGAAATGGGTTCATTCAGAGGCTGACAATGGGTAAAGAGCAGAGAAGAGGCAATCAGGGACAAGCTACTGAGATCTGAAAGTGAAGTGAGTACAGAAATGGGAAGCAATAACAAGGTAGTCAGAGTTGGTTAGGTAAGGAGCCAAGGGAAATGAAAATTGAGAAGAACTAGAATTGATTAGGGAGAGAGAAAACCATGTCACTTTCTTTAAATCCCACTGCAAGGTCTATTGTCAAAATTTTAAGTTGAGGTCATTTATAAGACACTGGCAAGTTAGTGAATATATACTTTAATTCATATACTAAACTTTATGATTCACTGTATCACTTGGTATGCAGTGCTTGGCTACTTTATACCCTCACCTTTTAGAATACTGGTGTTTATCTTGAAGTAGCTCTTTTTGCTCAGATCACTTCTCTTCCTTCTCCTACCCAGACAGGAAATACAAGATGTTAGCTTGGAACCTTGGGCCTGGCGAGAAAGTCACATGGTTTGCTTTCTACCAGGTAGAGTTGCAAAAGTGAAGAATCTCAGTGGCATCTGTCTTTCCTTCATCTGCACATCCAGGACACCACGGTGAGAAGCCATCAGGGCTTTCTGCTTCACCCTCAGTCAGATAGTCAAATCACAGGCAATAGATCAAATATCTAATGGTCAATCCAATTTGATTATCTTAATGACTAAAACAAAAGGCATTAAGTTAGTTCAGTTATTAAGGCCATGAAATTGATCATCCATTCTGGAAGTGATAGATGATGGGCTCTCTGATTCCCTAAGCCAACTTAAAAACAAATAGTAAAAAACACATAACATAAAATTCACCATCCTGACTGATTTTAAGTGTACAGTTCAATTAAAAAGTTTTTTTTTTTTTTAAGTTTTAAAGTAGGTTACAGCATGCAGACCTAATCCCTGTTCTAGATCATTAAAGTTGAACACAGCTTCAGATATGAGAAGCCCCTTACAGGTCCAAATCCAGAAAGAGACAAAGATTCAGAGATGTGAAGCAATTTTCCCAAAAGTCACACAAATACTTAATGACAAAATCAAAACTAGACCCAAAGCTCATTCTCAGGTCAGATCTTTTTTCCATTTTAGACAACTCGAGTCAGGAGAGCGCAAAATGAAGCTATATGGCAATTATCTGATAAATTTGATGGATGTGTACAGACGAACAGGAAAAATTATGGCCAGAAAATCCAATTTAGGTTCTCAATTACCTAGATTGACTGTCTTCATTGACCAAATAAACTGGATAATGGCCAAAAATGCACTCTACATTGTGTTGGATACATGTAGTCTGAGAAGCACTTCATTATGCTTTTGTGATTAATAGGAACACCCACACCACTGAGATGACTGTAAAGTACAAATTTAAACTCTAAATGGATGCACCTTCCATCAAATAAAACGAATTTCAACGTTACCCCAAATCTCTCTTGTTTATTGGTAAGTTGAGTAAAACTGCTGTATGAACTAAATGCACACACACTATAGAATTTTTGAAGATAGCAATCATGCTGCCTCTGTGTAGATCCTTGGTTTCATCAAGGCTATTATTCCTGTAAATTAATCAACAGTAATTAGGCCCAAATTATAAGATGAAAATATTACAAAGGCCTCATACCAAAAGCTTCAGTAAATCTGGGTTATTCCTGGCTTCATTTTTAAAATGATGGAGGTCTCAGTTATGGTCTTAAGATATACATCACGTTTAGGATGTTTGGTCATGGATGGGAAACATGAGAGGAAAGCAGCTTTTAAGCAATCTTTCTATAAACTTTCCTGCAAGTTTTCATATTATTAAGTAAGAATTTAGCCATTCAAATTTAGAGTGGTTTGCCTGTGCAAAGTTTCAACAAGAAAAATATATTTCAAAAATAAGCTCTTTGTCTCTGACTTAAAAATAATATCGGTTCAGAACTTTCTTTGCCAATATCAGCAACACAAATGACTGTATATCATGATTGGAAGCTGAGAGGATGGTCCTGGAGAAAGACAGATCGAAAAGCATGACATGGTTTTGTACAACAGAGGCCCTGTTGGTGTGGGAATCACAAAACTGAGTTTTATTTCTCCATTTGGCATGAATCAGCTCAGTTGCATGAGACAGTTCATCTTTTCTCTGGCTTTAGTTCTCTTATCTCTAAAATGAGAAGGTTGAATTGGATGAGTTTCCAGTCATACCTCTCTATGACTTTAAGTCAGGGATCAGCAAACTAATGCTCATGGGCCAAATATAGATCACCACCTGTGTTTGTAAATGAAGTTTGATTGGAACACAGCCACGCTCATTCATTTACATATGTCCATGGCTATTTTCATGCTAGAACAGCAGAGTTGAGTAAATGTAACAGAGACTATATGGTCCACAAAGCCTAAAATAGTTACTATCTAGCATTTTACAGAAAAAGTTTTCTGACCCATTCTAAGCCATTGATAGTATTTCTCACAAAAGAGAGCAGCTTGGTATCACTGCTAAACCAATGTCAATATCTTAATAGATTATACCAATTTCATAGGGCAGATTTTTACTTGCCTTATGCCCAAGGCCATGCTGAATAATGTGTCTTGTGTGATGATATATTATGGTCCTTTTACAGTCATTTTGGCAATTGTGGAGGTTCTGGTCCTTCACTATAACCTCAACACATAAGTGATGGTAATTAATGAGGGTGCTGTCTGGAGGCTTTGCTGAATGTGGTAGGATTGGTGAAGATGACTAAAATACTGTTAAAAACTGGCCAGTTCCCCAGTTTCAGGGTCAAGGCGAAGCCCTTCTCTATCTTAAGAAAGAAAAATGATTCCAGACATTGATCATAGATGAGAGAGAGAAGAGGAAAGTTGTTGAATTTCTATAAAAGTGGGAGGAAAGAAGAGTCTAAAACAGGAGTAGTGTAACTCACAAAACTTTATTCTTCTTAAGGAGCACAATTTATGTTTAAGCTGAAAAATCTATATCCAAATTAGTAGTTATAGAATTGGCTCAGACCCTGAAATTACAAATATGCTTTAAAATTCAAGTGACACAAGGGAAGGAAATTCATATATGCTTCTTATTATCCAGTCTTATTTCTCACAGAACCTCACTATTAAAGGGAAGGTGTCTCCTAGCCACGGAAAGAGAGGTTCGGTGCAGCCTTATCTAAATACTACACTCTCCTGTCATCCAAAGACTCTCCTGGCTCGTAATGCACAGAGCCATGTGAGAATTCACCTCCTCAACAATCTTTCTGTTCTGCTCACTGCCATCTCAGACCCTGAGCCCTAGAAAATATTTCCTCTGGAAAATTCAAAAAGCTGACAAGGATATCCAGGAGCCAAATTTCCACTAAAAATTGTTACTTGTAGATTTTTTTTTAAGGTGTTGTGTAGGAGGTGCATGCAGCCTTAAAACTTAACTTCATTGCTGGTGCTTTCAGAGCCAATGTGATATAGGGTAATAAAATTGGGATGTGGGGTCAATCATTCCTGATTTAGAATCTTTGTTCTGCCAGTTCCTTATGGCATGACATTAGTAAGTTAAAACCTCTTAACCTCAGTTCTAATCAATTAAATGATGCCAAAAAGGTCACCCTTAAAAGAGTATTTAAATCTCTTGGAACAGTATGCAGCTGTATCAACAATAAAATATCTGTTGATGTCTTTTGAGTCATCACTAGTAACTGATTGCAAATATATCATTTAACCTTCAGAAGATTTTTTTCAAGGTAGAAACCATTAATTCCATTTTATACAAAAGGTAACTAAAGCCTGGAGAAGTTGACAGATTTGACAATCATTGCACAGCTATTAAATGTTGGAATAGGCATTTGAGTTCAGGCCTTTATGACTACAAAGCCTATGCTCTTTTCTCAAATCCATGTGGTCTCCCACCGCTGATATCCTTTGTATACCAAGGCCTACTCTAGTTTCTGAGCTATAATGCTAACTAGGGCATAGGGGTATGAAACACCTCAAGCTCATCATTCAGGAAATATTTGCCCTCATAGATCCAAAGCTTGTGTTCCAAGGCTGGCCCTTAGTCATGGATCTCAGTACTCCTTGCCTGCTACAAGTTTTGGCCAAGGGACTAGGACATCTGACCCAGCTCCCTACATAGTTTGGAAACTTTTCCCTCCTTCTCAGTTTACTTAACTGGAGTCTACATAATCTACTTAGATCAGGTTGTTCATCATTGCCCCCTCCCCCATACTCAAAACCAGCCATGGGACACATATCAGCATCTCTCAGCCCCTTGGTGGAGTTTGGCCATACTTAAGAGAATGCCTAAAAGCATAGCAATGCCACCTTCATGGATGAGCTGCTTCAGGTGCTTCTCACCAGTCACAGTCAATGCTCAGATGGCAATGCCCACATGAACCATGTCCATTCCATCTAAGATTTAAATTCAGCATGCCCTTTGAATACTGCAGTTTATGCCAGACCAGATGAGCCGTTATCTCACAGCCTTCCCCACTCTCCCTGGCTATGCCATTCATGTGCCCAGCATGCCTCTTTCCAATGTCTGCTCAAGGTCTGCAGTGATCAGTCAGGAGCTGGGTGATGTTCAGAGGGTGAAGGCAAAGAGAACAAGAAACAATGTTCATGACTTTAGTAGCCAAGGGAAATGAATTACCATGCCTCAGCCAAGGAGCTTCCCCACATTTGCTCAGGGTAGGAACCCACTCCAAAATCAGGCTCCTCTGGGACCTTAAGACCAGGCTACTGAGTGCATCTGACTGGAGCAAGAATTGAGAAGCAAGGAGAGGAAGAACTGCTGAGTTTGGACCTTTAACAGATCATTTTATATAAGTGCTCTGTTATCTGTCAAAGGGCCTGTTTTCTCTGGTTAGATTGAAATGGGATATAAAATATCTTTGCTTAAAAAAATGCGCATGTTTCCTCTAAAAAACATATTTCAAAACTTCATTCCAGGAAATTCCTTTATAACTTGGTGTAATTTGCTGCAGCTCAACATAAATTCTTCTAAACTCCCACAGGAAGTATGCAAAGAAGATGATGGATATTAGAGAAGAAATGTGAAGAAGGAGAATGAAGGGGTTCTTTCAAAATATTAATTCTCTTACGGTATTTATCAACTTCCCCCCTGCCATTAGAGTCATTTATAATCATATCTCACTTATTAGACTGTTAGCTAAGTAGAGAGACCATGTCAGATATATTTTTTCCCATAGCACCTAGTATAGTGTCTGATATATAGTAGGTTCTTATACAGTAAGACAAAAAAATTATGAATATGATAGAGATTTTCAATGCTCATGAGATTTATGTTCATCCTTTGATGGGATACATATGCTATCAGGGAGTAGCTGCCCATCCAGGTACCACATCCCCAAATATATCCCCAATATACTTCTATTGTGTTAAGCCACTGAAATATGTCTATTTCCTACAACAGCTAGGATAACCTTAACTAATATAAGTACATAATTCAATTAATTAATTGATTAATTAATTTATGGATGAATAACATTACTATCATATATTATGATTGATTTCTGATTAAATAAAGGAATGACGACAGAATAAGATTTATTATGAAGTTAATGAAGGCTAAATTTCACTGAAGACACTAGCAGAGCTCCCTTCCAAGATCCTGGGAAATACCCTAGCAACATGTTCAGGGTTTATAAATTTTTCAAAAATAATTTTTTGTAATATTTTTCTTAGGAGTAGTACCCTAAATTATAAAAGTCTCAGAGTTCACAGAAACTGACTCTCTCTGGTTCAAGATAAAAGAGCATGGTGCTATATAATGCATAAAGTATGAAATTTGTATTTGCAATGCACAGAAAGTCGATCTTTTCCATTGAAGTTGACTTTTTTATTAATAAAAATGTCACACAATCTAAAGTAGCCTGCAATTTATTATCACATTTTCTCTCATTACTTTTCCTATGATGCCTTATGAAGAAAGAATTGCCTCATTAATAACTTTGAACAATGGCTTTTGCAAGATGTTGATTATTTTTCCCTTTTGCATTTGACAAAGCTTAGAAATAGGGAAAAAAATTGTCTTTCTTGTAATAGTGTTAGCTTAGTTTTAATAAAGAGCCAACTGTGGGAGTTTTAAACATTTCCAGCAAATTTATCTTTGGGCATAGATATACCCTGCATGACTCCCAAATTTAACACACACACACACATACGCACACACACACACACGCACACACACACACACAAATGAGTTATTTATGGTGTGTTCAGGATATTAAGGGAAAAAATTATCAAATAACTTGTTTGATTAAATTCAGCTTTCACATATTTAATATTTTGGTGATTGATATTATAACCAGAGGGGAGAGATGGTTTAGAAATGAAATAAATCATGCCTTTGGGTATACATTTGGGGTGTGAAGGTGGAAATAAACATTGAAATATTTTGCCTGAGTCTCCAGTTCTAAACATTTGTGTCTGCTATATTGAGAACATTTCCTTCCCAAACTCTTAAATTTGCTATTATTTAACTTGATTTGCCTCTTCCTTTATCTTTACCTAGCTTCTTATACACAATCTGTGAGAAGAAAGAAAAACTATTTTGCCTTATTTAGTGATTTATTACCATTTTGTCGTATACTATTTTCTGATATCAGAATAAAAGAAAAAATTAAATGACTCTCTAGGAACAAAATTAATCTTGGAATTTTTAAAAGCAATATCCCACTATAGTTAATGATCCAGGACAGCATAACAAAAAACAAATCAAGGAACTAAAGATACAAACAATGCTTGGTGTTTATAAGACAACATTCATGCAAATAGTTAAATGCACATAATGAAAGTTGAAGATATCACTATGGTTTCTGAACTGAGAGAGTTCTCATAAAAATCCAGAAGTATTCATAAACATACACAGAGTTCATATTTTAATGAAGGAGAATTTTTTCAGGAATCATACAGTGATGGTGTGCTCTCCATACATAAGCAACATGGCAGCAGCCATAACTTGTTTTCATCCCCAAGCACTCACTTCAACAGCTGAACATCAAAATACTAAACTTGACATTGAAGAGACCACATTTACTAAGTTTCACTTCCAAGAAATTTCAAATAAGCTATTACAGAATAAATAATTTGAATCTCTACATAAGCATTTCATAAGAGTAAAGGTTTTTATGATAAATTTTTGCCTCTGATTTGATCACTACACATTGCATACACATATTAAAATACAACTCTGTACTCCATAAATATGTACAACAAATATGTTTCAATTAATAAAAAAAAAAAAATTTTAAAGAGTAAATGTTTTTAGTGCTCATGCCCACCAAGGGGCATCTTTATTATGACATCAGCACCATTATCCAAAAGAACAGAAAATATTTCCTGTATAGCTAACTCAGCATAGGTCTTTCCAACACTGTTTTATTATCCAATAATTAACTTTCACCCCAAAGTTATTTCTTCCTTAACTGTTTAAAAGATACTTTTGACATTAAGTCTCCCTAACTTCACTGGCAGCCATCAGTTAAATAAACCATTTGATTGAGATCTTAAATGTAACTTAATAATTTTCCCTAACCATCTGTTAACAGAATCCAGTTGATGAATGTTAACTGTATATTCATAAGAGCTGGTGATCTTTCACTGTCCATAGCTTCCTCATATCCCTATAGCCCAGAGATATCCATATGTCAACTGAAACTGCTAGATAGTAGTCAAGACTTCTTCATAAGCTCTCTTGTCTGTAGTAGGCATTTGTTCTGTATCCAATGAACTTGATATATGGCTGCAGAATCAAAGACACATTCAGAGTAAAATAAGCTAATGTTTTATCTAGAAGCTGTAAGTTTGCTGGTAAATACAAAAGAAACAGAACACACCCAAGAGGAGAAGGGAAGGAAGGAAGATGGGGAGCCAGCAGTAGGTAGACTGAAGAAGCACCATGGAGTACTATAAAGGAACAATTCATTCAGCATCTGAGTTCCAGCCACGTTTGTTCCTTCTCAAACCTACCTCTGTAAAGGTCTACTACATGATCCTACAGACAGCAGATGCTCAGTCAATATTCACCAGTAGGCCACACTGACCACCTGAACCTTTCTTGCTTGGGGCATGTGGTGAGAAAAGGAAATGGATGAAGGCTACACACAGGGCAGGCTCTTCTTCCCTTTGTTCTTCCAATTGCCTTTCTTGGAGCCCCATCTTCCCTGTGTCCAGACTTTGGTATTTAGCTTGGGACCATTGGAGTGTCTGGAAAAATACATTTCTTTCACAGCTCCTGAACAAAAACTGTGTTCATTTTCCAAGCTGGAGTCACGAGAGAAATATGAAAGCTAACTGCACATAGTATAAATAAACATGGTATGGGAACATGAGAGCGGAACACAGCAGCCTGATGCAGACGAGAGAGACAATCCAGCATAACAAATAGTAAGTTGTGCTTCGCCCGTAGCATTTTCTGGCTCCATCAATAATTATATAATACAACAGTCACTGATTTCTCAGCCCTGGATCAATAACGGGTTTCACATCCCCTCCAGAGCTGGTTGTTGACCAAGGTGCTTGCTCAGACCCCCACCCCATCCATGGCAAAAATCGATTCTTGCATAACTGCTTGTGTGCTTGGAATGTCAGCATCAGAGCAATGGAGAAATGTGGAGTTTAATAGCATTGCAAAAATCACAAAGATTTCATATCTGTCCTCATAAGCCCATACAGCTCAATCATTAGCTTCAAAGGAAAGTCCCCAACCCAAAAGATACAATACCGTGGAACCTTCCAAAAAGTAGCAGCAGCAACCACAATATGTAGCACATCCATAGGCCCAGAGCAACCTGGCCCAATGCAGGATGTCAGTGTCTCATCTGGCCTTTGATTAAAGTATCACATATTCTAACAGATGAGCTGATAGTGTAGTATTCTATATGCTTATTATGACAGGATGGCAGTCTCACAATAATAGTTGGAATGAACCCTCTGACTTATGGTCCCCAAAATATTCCACCACATCCCAAGGGGCATCAAAGAGCAATGATATCTCATCATGAAACACATTTTCCAGAATGTAAAGAGGCTCTATTTCTTTACATATAGTGGCATGTATTAAAGTCTGGATATTCTCTGAAAAACAACACTAGTTGTGTGTACTCAACACAAAAAAGAAAGGAGATCTAGCAATTATCACTTTAATCGGATCAAGGCAGATGGCCAAACTTGATAATATAGATACCAAAGTAGATTTTTAAAATTGAATTACCGCATTTGGTTGTCTGCCTTGATTTAGTTAATTAGACAATGGCCCTAATTCCTCTTCACTAGTAAAGTTCTGTAGTGGTAGTACATGAATGAGGACAAAATTATGAAGTAGTTCTTTTGTTAGCTTCTATTGCACTCCCCTTTATAGGGTCACCCTAACTGGTGCTCATGAAAATGCCAGCAAAATACATCACAGGCATTAAGAGCCTTCGTTTCACAGTTTTTTTTAAAAAAAAAAGAAAAGAAAAGAAACAGAGAAAATGAATGAGTTGCCCAAGGTTAACAACAACCCTAAGGTCTCATGGGTCCAAGGACCCAAGAGTTATTCACTGTGTCAAAACTCCTGCTAACCTGACAAATATAGTTTAGGATTCTAGAGCCACGCCCATAAATTACCCTCCCTGCAATGGATTAAATGTTTATGCTTCTCCAAAATTCATATGTTGAAATCCTAACCCCCAAAGTGATGGTATTAAGAGGTGGGGTGTTTGGAAGGTGGTTAGGTCATGACGGCAGAAATCTCATGCATAGGACTAGTGCCTTATACAAGAAACCCCAGAAAGCGCTTTCACCCTCTTTCTGCTATGTAAGGACATAGAGAAAAGATAGCTGACTGAGAACTAGGAAGCAGGCCCCAATCAGACACCGAATTTTCTGGCACCTTGATCCTGGGCTTCCCAGCCTCCAAAACTGTGAGAAATAAATGTTTGCTGTTTAAGCCACCCATGTATGGTATTCTGTTATAGTAGCCCCTTGCCCTTCTCCTACCATTTTTTGTTTTTTCCTCCATTGCCCTTATGAAATCCAGCTAAGAAAGAATAAGCACGATAAATGTGTTCGTGAAATGGTGTTATCTGGGAATCTCTTCTGATCTTTTCCTCCTCAACTCCCCACCCCCATAACACTTTTGTACACGTAGGTTTACCCTAACCTAGTTAATGTTAACTCCATTCTTTGACTTACTTGGACCAAAAACTTTGGACTCATACTCGACTCCTCTCTTTCTTTTCTGCCCATATCTAATTCATCACTAAATACTGCTAGCTGGGTAATGGGCCAGTGGCACATGGATAAACACTGCCAGCTCTGCCTTCAGCTTGCATCCAGCTTCTGACCCTTTCTCGTCACTTTCACTATGCCCTTCACATTCACCTGGACTAACTGCAATAGTTTCATAACTACTCCTACTGGAGGGTGTCACTGCCATGACCTTTGCCACACTCATCCTCACACCCAAGTAATTCTCATCTAAATAGCCAAAATTATCCTTTTAGAGCCTAAATGAGAACATGCCATGTTTTCACTTAAAACCTTCCACTGGCTGTCCACCTCACACAGAGAAAACTCAGCCCTGTCAATGGTCTGTAAGATCCTACCCAATCCCCTGCTCTCACCTTGTCTTCTGTCCATCTTGCTCACTCACCCTGTCATGCATGCTTCCTCTGGTCCTTGAATACTCCAGGCATGCTCTGGCCTCAGAGCATTTACAATAGCTGTCCCTTCCTCCTGGATCACTTTCTCCTCATATGCACACATGGCTTGGTCCTACACCTCCCTCAAGATTTTGCCTAACTGGCATCTTTTCTCACCTTCCTTTAAAAATCTTAACTGGCTCTCTCATCCCCGCCTCTGCATTTCCTACCCAATTCTCTTCATTACCATTAACTTCTAATATATGATATAACTTACTTCTTCTTTGGTGTGTTTTCTGTCCTCCCCATCAAGATGTGGCAGGAAGGAGACAGAGGCAGAGAGGTTTGCTGTGTTCACGGCTACCACCCCAGTACCTAGTACAGTAGCCTATAGCAAATGTTAGATTAATATTGCTTGGATAAATTAACAAATGATAACATAATGTCCATTTGGGGCAAAGGACGCCTTCTTTGTATCCTGTTCATTATCTCCAGAGGCATATTGATTCTTGGACAATGCAGGAGGTGGGTTCGAGCTAGACAAGTGGTCTGAGTAATCAGGTTTCTGGTCTCAAATAAAAGTTGGAGATGATATGATGCTAAGTAATGTTCATAGGCAGGGAAAAAATGGGGAAATGGGCCTGCTGCTGTTTTTCCTGTAATTGCTGGAATTCCATCCATCACTCTTCACTGCGCTGCTGCCACCCAGAAAGCTGGAGTCCGATGTCACATGGTCCCTCTCTGTGAGCATTCCTTGTTCCTGAGACACACATTGACAGAATCATGGAATGAGGGACTGGGGGGTGAAGATGAAAGGCAGAGAGCCTCTGCGAGGGACATGATATGTGACACTCTGACTTCCTAACTTCTCTCGGTGATTCCCTTATGGTCTGATGCCTTGACATCCCTCACTTCTCTATTCCTTGTCATCTGCTACCCCATGAGGTCAGGAGTAAATAAAATAGATGAAAGAATACTTTACACTGGGACTAAGGATTAGATTAGGCCATTCAAGTCTATACCAAAGTGTCCAGAAGTATTTAATGTTGGAAAAAATTCCCAACAAGTACAGAAAATTTGAAGAACGTACAACATAAATACAGCATCTGAGACACACTCTCATACAGCTGGGCGGGTTCTATGATCCAGAGAGCAGGAACCGACCACCACGGGCTGGCCAGCCAGGCAGGTACGAGTGGTGACTGTGAACCTAACACGGTCCAACTCCCTGACCACACGAGCTCCATTTCTGAGTACACCCTTGGTCTGTTCGCTATATGACTGTAGCTTTTCTTTTCAGTTTCTTCTTCAGGCAGATACAATGGAACAACAACAACAAAAAGGGCATCAGCAGAAAGGAACTAACTAATGTGCAGTCAGCAGAAAAGTCTAGATTTTAATGTACTTTTACTTGCTTCCTCAGAGAAAGAGAATACAAGCTATATCTGACCCAAACAACTCTTTGTAAACTTTAATTACAGCACTTGGAAAACCTTACATGTAAAAGGTAATTAAAATAAATTATTCCCTGGGAAGACATAAGCCAGTATGAGCAGTAGATCTTTTCTCCAAGAAAATCCACAAATCAGTCACTGGCAAGTAACTCGCCAGATAATAAACAAAGAGAGATAACAAAATTCAAAACACCTTCTTAATCAGAGTTGATAGGTAAAATTCAAAAAAGAAAAAAAAAGATTTAGTCATCAGGTAATCTCGTTATTGCATTGACAAGGTAAATGAGAAGGCATATTTAGCTGAGTTAAAAAAAATTGATCAAACATAGTAACTTTTGGCTCAGTGTGAATCACTTAGAGAAGGTAAAGAGACAAAGTTAAACAGAGGACCATTCTCTTATTTTAAGTCTCTCAGGACACCGAGCATGACCTATAGTTCCAGTGTCCTTGCTGTTTAAAGACCTCTATGCTCAAACAGACATACAAGTCTACTTTCAAGAAGATCTAAGTATGAAACATTCAGCCTCATTCTCAGATTTACTTTGAGAGAGTCTATCAAAGATAGGGCAAATCAGAACAAAAATTTTTTTTCAGGGAATCTGGGAAGGTGCCGCCACTCTGGATCTTTTGCGGTAAAAAAATGGGCCTGGAATAAAATGCTGGAGAGGAAAAGAATCTTCTCCCTGCTACTTGGCTTAAATTTGGACAACTTCTTCACCCCAAATATTATAGAACCTTGACTCTAGGTCAAGCAGGAAGGTATACTGAAATAGATTTCTCTGCCTTTGAATTGAATCAAAGATTGTCTGGCACTAGAACAGCTTGGAGAATTACATAGCTTTATTCCAATTTACCTACCTGAGTCCTAAAGAATGTCCCATTTTCAAGTAGAAATAGATTTGGTAAACAAATAGCTCTAGTCAATGGTCGCCTGGTCCACATTCAGTATTACTTTATATACTTTGATATTTGAAAGTCTTCACATCACATTGAAGAGTCCCATCCTCGTAGACCATATCCTTCATCGCACTTATTATAATTGTACTTGAATAAATGTGTTAAGACAGCTCTGTTTGTTCATTGCTTTACCCAAAGTGCTTAGAAAAATGCATGGTAAATAATATTCATTATAAAAGTAATAACAAGATAGACGAATGGATGATTGGAAGATGACAACATTTTCTACTCATTCACCCCTTTATTCTCAGTGACAATTGAGTTATTTGGGGGCTCTTTCATAAAATGAAAGGTTGCTTCACTCAATTCGTAAGTAGGAATATTGTCACCTATGTCCTTAAGAGTGGAGGTAAAAATCCTTTCCTGTGTCTGTGCTACTCCCTTTATGGTTTCCCAGATCACACCTTGATTCACGGATATAGTTGTAATGGTGTACATCCTTCTGTGCTGAGAATGCTCACAGCAGGTTCCTGCTGTTCATATATAAGAGATTCCAGTATTTTCTACAAAAACCATTTGGGGGATGTGGTGGAATGAAACAAAAGTGAATGCACCAAGGTGTTCTTGAAACTGGATATTTTTGGATGCCAACTGGATCTTCCACCCCTTGTAGTAAATGGGGAATGTTACTTATTATTTCTGAGCCTCATTTTCTCCATGTACATACATAGATACTCCATTGTAGGGGGAATGTGAAGATCAACTGAGATTTTTAAAGAAAGGCCTAGCAAGCATTAATGATGTTCAATATCTAAACAAGTATCATCAGCAAGCCTTAGTAGGCTCATGCCTTCTAACTAGACACGGATAAGTGGCAACAGCTAGTGTGTGGATTTCATTTTCCACATGAGTAACTGAGTACCTATGCTATCCCTTTTAGGTAGCGTTAAAATCAGATCATTCCTGGCACTCAAAAGTCATCTGAGAAGAAGGCTCAGAAAGGGAATCAAGGCTAGAGGCTGTGAATGCCTCAGGCTCATGTCTTTAGAGTGAAGGATCAGAGAGTAGGAGAGATGAATTCAGGTAAAGGACTGTTTGCATTGTACTTATATGTGTATCCAGACACTTTGCTACTGTGCACTCCTGCCTTGATAATCTGAGATAGCACATCCCAAGACCAGGCCTCATCATCAGGTAAACTATCACTTCACTAAGAGTATGGGGAGGTATGTCTTGGCAAAACAAAATTTAAAGTCCCACATACCACACATGCACAAAATCCAACCGAATAATGCAATATGATTTACAATGCTTAAGAAAGGAGTCATTCAGGCAGGGACCAATGGCTCAGAAATGATGGTACCTTACATTAATTTTAGTTGGTTAGTAACTAAATATGCCTCCTTTACAAAGAAGTACAGGCTGTAAAGTAAGGTATAATGAAAATAAAATCCTGGCTCCATCACTTACTGGCTGGGTAATATTGGGCAAGTCACATAACTAATCTGAACCAAGCTTCTTCATCTGAAAGGTCACAGGAAATAATCATGCCTATTTAGCTGTGTCTTGTGGGGGAAAAATATAGGTAAAATCCTTACTATATGGAAGGCATTCCAAAAGATCTGCAGTTACATTTATTCTTAAAGTATACTTGCAATAGTCTTAAAGTTTGTGTGCCTCCAAAATTTATATGTTGAGATCCTAAACCCCAAGGTGATGGTATTAAAAGGTAGGTCTTGGGGGGTGATTAGATCATGAGGGTGGAGCCCTCATGAGTAGGATTACTGCCCTGTAAAAGAGGCTCCAGAGAGTTGTCTTGTTCCTTCCACCATGGGAGGATACAAGAAGAAGGCGCCATCTGTGAGAAAGCAGACTCTTTTCAGACCCTGAATCTGCTTGATTTTGGATTTTGCAGCCTCCAGAACTGTTGTTTATAAGCTACCCAGTCTATTGACATTTTGTTATTTAGCAGCCCAAATGGACTATAGAAATAGAGATAGAAATTGGTGCTGGGAAGTAGGGGTGCTACTGTAACAAATAAGTAAAAATGTGGAGGCAACTGTGTAAGTGAGTAACAGGTAGAGACTAGAAGAGTCTGAAGTGCATGCTAGAAAAACAGGATTGCAGTGAATGGAGTGGTTAGGGCAACAGCTGAGGGCTCAGAAGGGGAAGAAGAGAGATGAATGAAAAGCCTCAATCTTTTTTTTTTTTTTCTAGGTGGTCATGAACAGAATATTGGTAGAAATATGGATGGTAAAGCCCATTCTGATGAGGTCTGAGAAGAAAATGAGGAACATGTTACTGGAAACTGAAGAAAAAGTGAACCTTGTTATTAAGTGGCAGAGACCTTCACTGAATCGTGTCTGTGTCCTAGTGTTTTGTCGATGGTGGAAATTGTGTGCCATGATTTATAATGAAATAGATATTTGGCAGAAGAAATTTCTAAAGCAGTGTTGAGGGTGCAACATAGCTTTTATTAACTTCTTGTAGTAAAGTACAAAAAGAGAGAAATGATTTGAAGATGCAATCTTTAATCAAAAGGAAGCAGAAATGAAAGATTTGGAAAATTCTTAGCCTAGCCATATTGCAGAATATGACAAATCTTGTTCCAGAGAGAATACCAAGGATAAAGCCAATCCACCCTTTAGTTTGGCTCTGTGGAAGTCAAATGCTTTTCATCAAGACAATGGAAGAGTGACCTTAAAGGTATTTCAGAGATCACCAGGGCTGCCCCTCAATCCCAGGCCCAGAATACAAGGGCCTTGGGGGCAAAACAATTTCAAAGCTCTGCTCCCCTGAATTCTGGCTGTGCCTAGCAGGCCATTTTACTGCCCTGCCAGAAAACACAGGTGGTAAATCTTGGTGGTATCTGTGCAGTGCCATTTCCACAAGAGCATTGAGTCCATGAAATTTAGGGGGAAGGCTACCCGCACCTAGATTTTGAAGGATGGAACCACCTGGTGCCTCTGATTCTCCACCAAGGCTGAAAACCACTGCAAGAATGTGGCCACTGTAGAGAGAACCCACTGAGGCAATGCCTAGTGGAGACTGGGGGTGGGCTTCCCCCTACCACACGAGAATAGTAGAGCTACAAGCATTCCAGCCTGGGAGAGCTGCAGGCCCACACCTTCAACCCTTGAGAGCTGCAGTGTGAGTTGTACCCAGCAAAGACATAGAGGCAGAAACATCAAAAGGCACAGAGATAGAACTGCCAAAGTCTTGGTGGTCCTACCCCTGCCCTGCAAAGCTGCAGAGTCAGGACCTCCATCCTAGCTAGCTTGGAGGGGAAAACCTCGAGTCAATGAAGTTTATTCTGGGGCCTTAAGACTTACTGCTGTTAGCCCTACTGTGTTTCACAATTACTTGAGACCAATCACTCCTTCTTTCTTTCCTGTTCCTTCCTTTTGGAATCAGAATCTCTGTCATGTCCCACCATTGTATTATAGAAGTACATAACTTCTCTGATTTCACAGAGTCACAACTGGAGAGAAATTTGTCTCAAAAGGAACCGTATCTTGCGTCTCACCCATGTCTGATTTAAATGAAATTTAGATAAAACTCTGGACTTCAGACTTTTGAGTTGATCCTGGAGTGAGTTAAGACCTTTGGGGCAACTGGGATGTAATGAATATATTTTGCCATGAGAAGGACATAAATTTGGAGGGTGAGGTGCAGAATTGGATGGTATAAATATGCCCCCCACCCCAAAATTCATCCCAATAGTCAAGTTATAAAATCCTAACTTCCAAGGTGATGGTATAAGGTGGGGCCTTTGGGAGGTCATTAAATTATGAGGGTGGAGCCCTCATGACTGAGAGGAGCACCCTTACAAAGAGGCCCTGCAGAGCTACCTTGCTTGTTCTACAATGTGAAGACAGCTAGAAGTCACCATCCATGAGGAAGAGGTCCTCACTAAACCCTGAATCTGCCAGTGCCTTAATCTTGGACTTCTCAGCCTCCAAAGCTATCAAGTTTATGGTATTTTGTTACAGTAACCTGAACAGACTAAGACAATACTGTGAAAGCTTGATCTGAGAGTACATCTGAGAACATGCAGTTGGTTATTATATCAGTTTGTATATATTGTTTAAATTGTCTTCATTTGGGGGACCCTGTTTTTGAAAGTAAAGGTTTGATTGACAAGGCATTCCAGGATACGTGTGCTAATGTTAATGGTCCAGATGCCTACATGAGTAGCCATGATATTCAGTGCTCAGAAGATACCAGAATCACACATCAATATCAGTGTGCTCTCTTTAGAGGGATACTTAGCAGCCTCTTTTCTCAAGGACTTTTTTTTGGAGGGAGGGGGCGACCCAACAAATTATGCATATGTAACACCTGAGAGAGAATGTTGTTCTAGTTTAATACTATTACAAAATGACAGTATCAAACATAAAATAATTTTTAGTAACACAGTATTATTTGTCACAATAAGGCTTGACCTTAATTTATTGTACTTATTTATACACATATTAACTTATGAATAGATAGATGTGGTTAACTTTTACAGCATCTTTTAGAAGAGGATCAAATAAGAAGTTTTACAATAAAAATAAGAAACAAAATAGAATGCTACAAAACTTTTAGGACCACCCTAAGGGGAATAAGTGCTATAATACATAACCCAAAATCAATTTACACAGGGTTTCATAAGGGCTGTACATGTGGTTACAAATACATTTATATTTTTACACGTATATTTAGTAAGTATATTATAATGTGCTAAATGCTATAAATATAAAATACAAAATATTTAATCGTATTTAATATATTTTATTAAAGATAGCTTCTATCATATTTGAAATGTATGCTCTATCTTTGTGATATTACAATTTATTTTCATGTTATATTGCAAAATATCAAATTAAGTACATTTAATATCTTAAGAACTCACAGCCCTTCATTTATACTATAAAGGTCTAGTTGTCCTTCTTTGTCTCACAGATTTTCCCTTCCATCTCCTTATTCTATAAACTTCTGAATAATGCTTTTCTCAAACATTTATAAAGAGCCATCTCACAGCCACGCTTGTTTCTAAACATGCTGCTTCACACCTTCCATGGGACAGGTTAATGATTATTTTTGGTTTTAAATGCCATCTGTTACAGCTTCTGCTGGGCCAAAGATCCTGTTTATGTCAACAAATTACTTAATTAAGCAAACTAGGTGACAACAACGATGAGTTTTTGAAAATGATGTGTATGTTCATAAACACTATGTAATTCAATATTATGTTTTATTTGAAAGAAGATCAAAGAGCCCAGGGTGCAAATAAAAGGGGACCAGCAAGTTCCCTCACAGAGGTGGGAGGGAAAGTGATCTAATACACAGGTTGAGGGACTGGCTTTAGGTCAAAAAACTGACACATCTTCTTCTCACATTAAAGGAAAAGAGAAAGTCTTTCATAGATGAAACAGAAGTCTAAGTCCCTGCGCAAACACTAATTGAATCTTCCCTGTGCACCACGTACAGTGTTGCCTATTATGTGACAGACCTCTGAGATAAAAGGTATCTCAATGTCTCTGTGCAGCTATGAGTAGCTTCTACAAGTTCATGTTCACTTGACACTGAACTTGACTTCAGAATACTCTGCCTCCCTTCCAGGACACTGTTTTTGTTTTAATGCATGACTCCGTGATGTCCTTGCATATTCAGTAAGGACAAGACTCCAAATTAAAGCACTTCTCCTCACACACCTCTTTAAAACATTATTGCTGTAAAAATGCAAAACACAATTTCATCTCAGTTGAGAAAATTTGCTAATTCTGGGAGCCTTTCAAATTATTATTATTATTATTATTATTTTGTAAATTCACAGCTCCCTTAGATTTTCTATAAGTCTCATAATTTTCAGGGGATGGATTTAAAATTCTGTTATTAGAGAAAACTCTTGGATTTACGATAATTCTAATACTATTGAAGGGGTAGACTTAAACCACTGTCATTATCAGTTGTTAAGCTTATCTATTCACAAAAATTCATGCATTCTGTATATGACAAGACTTCTCTTGGTTCAAAACAGGCTTCTAAATATGACTTCTGTAATAGGCCCAAAGTGTTTGAAAATGCTTAATTCAGAATTTTTTTTTCTGATATAGACACATTTATGGCAATAACCCTAGTTATAATAATTCTGTGAATAACTGTGAATATTACCATTAGACCATTGGCCTAAGTAACTCCTGAGAGTAATACAGCATAGTCTTCAACATCAGGTAGATGCAAAAACCAAATGTTGATGTCTTGAGTTATGAACAGTGAGACTGCCATCCTTAAAATGTTTAGTAAAAATAGGTTGTATATAAATTTTATGATAGAAAAGAGAAACATCTTTCCTACGTAACTGGAAAGCACTCTTTTTATAAGTTGGAAAAAACAGAATAAATGCCTGTGATGCCACTCTACTGGGAAGAATTTTTAATGTATGGAATTCCTAATGACAACCACGAGGCCACTAAGGAATGGGTTATGAGATGAGAAGAAAGAGGAGCTAAGTAGCCAGAATGGGCTCTACTACTCACCTTTCTTATTACTCCATAAGCAAATCCTGGTATTCTAATATACAGGATGATCATATATCTTAGCTTGTTTTGTACAGTCCTAGTTTATATCTATGGCTCCAGTATAATTACTAATAAAGATCCCTTTCATTCTCAGAAGTGTCACAGGTTGAAAAACTTATTATATGGTCACCCTACCAGGAAGCCATCAGACAAATGACTTAACTCCCTTCACAGTATTCTGACACTAAAAAGAATGAATCACTTTGTTATCTGTTACTGTCATTGCTATTATTTAATACCAAGCAAACAGCATTGGATTGTTGCAGACAGAAATCAATAAAAAGCAATGCTACAAGCCTTCAGGAGAGAGAATAGAACCTCATTTTAGGGAGAGGATCTTAGAATTGAGTAGCTTTTTATGTTCACTAAGACATAGCTGATTGTCTGGACTCCATGGAAATACTGTGGCTTTGATTTAATGTTTAAGTGGTAAGTAAAATCCATATCTACAGAATCGATAAAGGCAACAAGAGTCTCATGCCTCTGCCCTCACTCCTTTTCCCTCCACAACATGAAAGAATTGTTATTTTTCAATAGTTCAATTAACAAATTTTTATTAGAAATATATTATATTATAGCCCCCTGCTTATCACTATGGGATATGGAAGAAGCCATGGTACTTGCCTTAAAGAGTTCATCTTTTAATTGATGATTCAAGAAAAAAATAATCACATGTACTAAGTGTATAATTATATGGCAATAACTCTTACAAGTGATTTTAAGGTAACAGTTTGAGTATTAAGAAAAGGGCTATTGAAGAATAAAGGTTTGAACTTAGGTCTAAAAGAGGCAGAGGGCTTCAAAAAATGGAGAGGAACAGTGTAAGGAAAAGAATAACTGTGGTAATGAATATATGTTCATAAGCACGTAGCTAAAACTAGGTTTATTTTGGAAGGAAATAAAAAACAGAGCTGGATAGACATGATGGAAACATGTACCAGATGCTTTAGAAAATTTAGGTAGGTGTTTGCACTTGATGTAATACAAGCTGTTAATATTAAAAATCATCCAATGTCTACCATCTCTATTTTAGTAAAGGATTTTCTAACTGCACTCTGAGTCCATGTCAATGTGATGAAATACGATAGATAGAAAAAAGCCCCTTGTCACTTTCAGTTTTAAAAAACAGCTGTACCGAACAAAAAATATGATCTAATAAACTGTATATTAACTTGAGATTAAAATATTTCAAAATATTAGTTTCTTTGAATAACCAAAGGAAGTCGTGTCATGAGCCTGGGCTTACATCCCCTATTTCCTTTTTTTCCTACTGCCCAACATCATGTATCCAGATGATAACTTCAGGATTCAGGTGCTTAGACATTTTCAAATACATGAAGGTTATCACACTAATCCTTTGTTATCATGTTCTTTTACAGTTGCTTTCCTCAACCTTCACTTGCTCCATGAAGATATTCCCAAGTAAACCTACCTGCCTCCAGTCATTAAAATCACTTAACCAATACAGCTGCCAACCCTCTTCCCCAGATCCTTGAATACTTAGTATTTTCTAGATAGTAGTAATTGATCGAGGGGATGCATGTTTTAGTCATGTGAGTCAGTGTTCTCTTTCCTCTTTTAGACTGTGATCACCGCAAAGGCAGGAAACTATCTTCTATTTTCTTGCACTACCATCATTATGTATTATTATTTAGCATTTATTGAGAAACAATAGTTTATTGTAGAGGAGTATGAATTAGTTTTTCACAGCTGAAAGCAGATAATGGCCACAAAAAATAGAAGCATTACTACTAGCCAAGGGGATTAAATATAATAAGAAAACTAAGTATATGTAAAATTTTTGAATCAAAAAGATAATACAAGAAAATAGACTAAATAAACGGAGCAGGCACGAAATCAATGACTACTCAACAATGGCTAAAATACTGAACTCACTTTTTTAGCAGCACATCAAAGAACAGTAGACAATGAGGAAGTAACGAAGACACTGCTAAAATAGCTATGGATGAAAGGCTGGTAAGAAAACACTTGGAACAAGTGAATATTTACAAATTAGGAGTTCCCTGCTAGGATTATCGAACATAGTACAATGGGACAAGCTAGTGGGAATAATTCAATGGATTTTTGAAAGTGAAATTTGAGGGCAAAGGGAAAGCAGAATGTTATAACATTCCTAAAAGAGGAAAGAGAAGACAGACTCTCAAAACTACTGAGCTAGTCTACCAAAAACATAGTCAGTGTGTGCTAGCCCGATGCAAAATTATTCATCAGCAAATATCACCTCTAGGAGCCCTGCAACTTCTTCCCATGGCCATCCTTTGTCACTGGTCCCCTGTCCTGGCCAGGACTTTTCTGCTGTCCTGGCTCACTGGGCCACTAAGCCTAATTTCTCCAGACTTACAGTTATTTTCCTGCACCTCTGCTTTCTGCTAAGATAACAGCTAGGTATTCTGTTAAATAAATTCACGAAATCCTAGTCAAATTCAATAATTTCTATTTAATGGCCACTGCATGTCAGGCACTATGGGGGATGCAGAGCTGAATAATCTAGAAGCAGTCACCTCAGCATGCGTAGCTGGACAGGAGATGTGCTCATATTTAGCTCGGGCCCCTGAGAATGTGCTTTAAATTCTTCTCCTGCCACAACTCAACATTCTCATTACAAATTACCCACATTTCCCAAATGTCTAATTTTACATAGTCTGGCCTAGTGAGTGTTGTGAGGTTTTTTTGTTTGTTTGCTTGTGTGGCAAGATGTGGTGCTCACATCTCGGCTTCCATCTACTGCTTTTCCCTTATTCTTTGCTTTTCCCAAACCTCCCTAAATGCTCCCTTGTTTGCTGATCCTTGCTCCCACTGGCTGTTTTGATGTTATTGTTTTTTATCATTACTAGTTATGTTATGATCCTGGGTAACAGTAATGAGAGTTGTATGAATTTATTGGTTATACATTTTAAATAACAAACACCAGGTGCTATGACACCCACTTTTCACAACAGGAGTTTTCTAGGAAAAAGTCCACGCTTATTCATAAATGACAAAAAGAAGTTTTGAATATAAAAGATGAACACTATGTCAAAGTGTATTTAAGAAGAAAGCTTTGCATGATAAAGCTAGGAAAACAGGTAAAACGAAACGCTTCTACTCTTCTTCTACTCTTCTAGAACTGGAAATAGCACCATCAGGCTATGTTTGAAGACCTTTTTTTTTTTGGTTGTCCTTTAAATTTGGGAAATCTTGTTTGCAAAATGAAAGGTGATCCTTCAGAAAAACAAAATGCATAATTATCCTCTGCTTCAAAGCAGGTTATATATATGTGTGTGCTTTTTTAAATGACAATTTCAACCCATGAGGCAATCAACCAAGCAAAAGGTTTCACTATATTTCAGCACTATAGGCAAGATGGGTAGAAAAAATTCAAAAAGCATGGTCCCTTCCCCCCAGTGGTTTACATATACAAGTATTCAATAATCTTTTACTGTGGCAAGACAAATGCAAAAATAATTTACTGAAAAACTGTCTAAACTATATGTACTATAGATACATGGGAATGGATAAGCTAAGTTTCATTAATACAGCAAATTTTTACTAAATATTCGTAAAATGGATGAATAAATAAATGAAGAAATAAACATATAGGGCGATTGATTTTGGTCTTCAATGATGGGTAGGCTTTGATGAATTAGGGCATATGGAGAAGTATATTCCATGTGCAAGAACTTACCAGAGCAGAGGCCATAGGCAGTAATGAGAAGGCGGTTGGGTTGTATTTGTAGATAGCCAGTGAAATAGAAACAAGCTCAAATGGAGAAAAAGGCCTAAAGGCATAAAGAATACATGCAAATTTCTGATAATTATTTATTTATCCTTAAAAAAGAAATCCTGTGTATAAATTTACATTATTGTAATAATAATTAAATTATTCCTGGGTAATGTTTCACAAGCTTAATGACTTGAATACCCAGAATAATATAATGGGAAAAATAGTATGACTATGACTGACTTTATCCCAGTCATATTTTATTTCCAATTAATTTTTATCCATTCACTTTCTTGATCCCATATTCTTTCCCATCACTCCTATTCCATCCTTTTTCTCCTTTAGGTCCCATCAGCCTTTGTCTCTTAGGGTATTGCTTCTTTCACCTCCAAGATTCTCTCTTAACTACCACCTACCTTGTTTGCTGAGATTTTCTGATTTCTTTCTTCTCTAATCTGCAGATCCTCACTCATCACCAAAATGCCTAGCTTCAATAGTTCCACTACACTACCACCATGCAGAATGCTAGCTAGCCTAGGAAGCAGGCAGGTGTCCCACCTTTACTGCATTATTACCCTGAGCTGTATGTTTCTTGGTTCTTTGCTTCTGCCATTATAATTGAGTCCTAAAATCCTATTTTACCTTCATGTTGATGACAGCCTAGAACCTACCTGTGATTCTTCAAAGCCACATACTGTTCAGAAAAAGGGGGGCGGGAAGAGAATAGACATTGAAAGAGATACTGCAGGGTTTTATGTATCTTTGTTAACATTAGATTCATCCACAGTTTACATAAAAATCCACTATTCATTTATCCAGAACCTGTTCATGTTTCCAATCTTTCCATCTTTGGATGTAACAATTTCCTTCAATTTTTGCTTGTTACGTAAAGCTTTTTGGTGCTATGGAAAAGAAGTAGAACTTGGAGTCAGAAAACCCATGCCTGAATTTTTACCCTCCACTATTTTATGAGCTTATGTAAGTTATTCAAACCATCCTAATCTCCGTATTCGCATCTGTAAATCTGCTGAGGGGGAAAAAAAATTTCCTGTATTTCTACCTCATAAGTAATTGTAAAATCAAATGAGATGAGAAAAAATGCTTTGAACATTCAAAAAATTTTACAAATGCTACTTGTACTTCTTCTAAGCTTTGATAGTCACTACCTAATTTGTAGTCTATCCTCATTCATCTTCTCTAAATATTTTACATATATTTTTTCTTTTGAGATACAATGACCAAACAGACTTCAATGCCCAGAAGAGAGCCTGATACATACTAGACACTTGATTAGCATAATTTGACAAAAGGACTAAATCTCTCATATTATATCATTTAATTCAAGATGAGTGTTTCTGTGTGTTTATTTTCAATTCCCTTTTTGATTTGTCAACGTACTAATCTCAAAGAATGGTCTATAAAAATGTCTGTTATCTTTTATGGGACTAATTGATAACTCATTTTATTTTTCTATAAGCATAGCTTTTATTATTTTTTTACTAAGTGAATTACCTTTCACTGCCCACAGTGAATATAATCTAACACTTTTCTGCCCACTCACACAGGCTGGCAAGTTCTCCCTGCAGTTTATCTCCATCTGCTTGGCATTTCACTACCTGGAAGAGCTTAGTGTCATCTGCAAACTCGCATAATTCACCATGCATTCCCTCTTCCAAACCATTTATGAAAATGTTAAATAAGACTGGTTCCAGGGCCAGTCCCTAGGAAACCAAACTGTTTCCACTTCTTCATTTGGAGGTGCTCTCATTTATCTCTAGATTGTGTTTTTCTTTTCCCCTGTTAAAATAAGCTTTGTATAATCACTATATGTTGATATATATATTTCTACTGGGCACTAAACTACTGAAGGCTTGGGAATACAAAATTATCCAAAATATGTTACTTCCATAAAACTCTTAGGTACCTTAGGGGCCAGAAAACTTGAGTTGCAATAAGAAAGTTGAGCAGATAGTACTCTGGGCTCTTCAAACTCAATTTTCAAAAAAAGCATACTGGTTTTTATCTGTTTTATATGTTAAGACATCAACTTGCGGGCAAAAAAAAAAAAATCTATATAAATGTTATAGCTTTAAAACCACTAGTCCAGAGACAAAGCACAATGCCAAGGTTTGTGCTTGGCTCTGTGCTTTTCTATGTGCCACCAGTGTATTCTTAGACAAGTGACCTAACCTTGCTGAGACTCTGGTTCCTAAACTGAAAGGCAGGAAAAACAGCCTTTTCTCTCTCGCAAAGGGAAGTGATGTAATGTATTTGAAAATGGATTGCAGCATTCATTAAGGAATAAAGTTTTATAGATGGTTACAATAAAAGGTGCAAGGGAACCAGTGCTATCAGAGAAAGCACAGTTCAAATATTCAAAAGGCCTGAGCTGGAAAGAGGAACTAATAATGTCAGCAGGCAGCTGATATAATAAGATAATGAGAAAGTGAGCATGAGATCAAGTATGAGAGACAATGGGAGTGAGAGTGTGAAACAGACAGAAGGAGATTGTGGTAAAAAGAGTGTAATACTGGAGTTTAATATTCCTAAGTAAGGGACCTAGGATTGGGTACCTATAGTGAAGCTGAAGTTGTAGGATTGAGGACATCAAAGTCTTATAAACTAGGGTGTTAGTAGGATTGTCCAAACATGCATTTATCCTATCAATGGAGGTAGAGGAGAAAATAGTGAGTTTGATCCCAAGGTCTTCAAAAGTGGAGAGAGCTATTAGAAGATCCATGGATAGTGGGGATGTGGAGAACAGAAAGTAACATAGTGAAATGGCAAGAACCTTGAAGAAAGGTCTCAAACAGGAAGAAGGAGACAACAATCTGGAGCCAAAAGATCAGTCATTCATGGTTAGTGGACCCCTAGGTAAGTACATGGGGTAAGTTATGTACTCAAAGGAGTTCCTAGATTTAAGCATGGAGATGCAGATATACAAATAGTTCTGTTAAAAGGTTGACAATATGGGAGTACATATTACAAGAGCACAAGGTTTACAGAGGGCCTAAGTAGAAAAGCTGGAAAAAGTTATACAGAAACAATGCAGAGAGCTATGCAAAAAAAAAAAAAAAAAAAGAAGAAAGGATAGGAGATGCGGAATGAGAAGGAACTCTATGACCAAGCTTTAATGGGTTAAAAGTATATTTTGGTTTGGTCAAAAAATATCCTCACTTCTGTTATAGGGCTTTTGATTGAGGCACAGAATAAGGGCCCTCAACTCCATTTGACCTTGTCTCATAGAGTGGAGACAGTTGCAGCAAAGTTTATAAGGGGGATCAAGAGTCCTACTATTCTAGAAAGAAGTTGTCTAAACATAACTCAGATATATTAAAGAAATGCTGTTGAACTACACTAGAGTCCAATTCATGCATACTTTCTGATATGGGTGATCCATACATTCCAATTCAATGCAAATAAATGCAAATCACCCAAAATTTACTGGCCACCATATATACCCTAAGTACCAGTGCACCTATAAACAAATTAGCTTTATATATTCTAGCTTTGTTTTAACATTTTAATAAAATTTCTTCTTTTAACTTTGGAAGACTGAAAATTGAGGGGGGGGAGGGTGAACTCAGTTTCCCTTATATTATGTCATGTCTTCCATCTTTCCCATTGTTAATGACTAAATTATGCTCCCCCACCACCAGTATTCATATATTGATTCCCTAACTCTTAATGTAACTGTACTTGGAGATAGGGCCTTTAAAGTTTAAATGAGTTGATAAGTGTGAGGCCCTAATCCAATAGGACTGGTAGCCTGATAAGAAGAGGAAGAGACCCCAGAAATGTGTACACACAGAGAAAAGACCATGTGAGGACACACCCACAGCAAGAGGTAGCCATCTGCAAACCAAGGAGACTAGCCATGGAAGAAACCAAACTTGCTGGCATCTTGATCTTGGACTGCCAGGCTCCAGCGCTGTTAGAAAATAATTTCTTGTTGTTTAAGCCACTTAGTCTTTGGCGTTTTGTTAAGGTAGCCCCAGCAAACTAATACACCATTTTCCCAGTTTGAGCAACTTCTCTTCATGATCAAAATTGATAAGAAAACTGAGTCTAAGAGAGGTTAACTTTGTTTTCCAAGGCCACACTGCTAGTAAATCATGAGTCTGGAATTAAAATACAGGTTCTTTTGACTCTGAAGCAATGAACTCTGTTGCCACTAGCTCTGTTTCTCATCCTGTGCTGGGTGAAAAGATAGCAACCCACCTAACTAGTACTACTACTACTACTACTGCTACTACTACTACTACTGATTGACAAAGCTACATGTATTTTCTTAATTCCAGAATGCATCATTTGAGAGCTGGATGATCTCAGTAAAAAAACTGGCCATATGCTGCCCATCTTCACTCCCAAACAACAGCAACAACAAAAATGGATATTTAAAAAATAAAATTATAAAGAAATTGACCTCAAACTACTTTACAGTGCTTTTACTTTGTTGCTTTATTTTATTGTGAATATGTCACATTTACTATAAAAATGGAGGCTATATAGAAATGCATACAATGTTAATGGACACTCACTTTGGATGTATTCAGTTTTTCACTGTTACAGAAAAGGTATAATAACATTTTTCTTTCTATGTATTATTTGTAATTTTGTACAATTACCATTTTAAATTTTGATAGGCATTTTCAAATTGTCTGTTGGACTTTTAGAAAACTAGAGGTGGAAAAGGGAAGGGGAGGGAGAGAAGGAGGGGGGTTAATGAGGAATCTGTCAATGGACACAAAGAACAATTTTGTATTGTAACGATGAGTAAGCTAACTATACTGATCTAACCACCACACATTCTACACAATTATTGAAAATCAACATAGTACCTCACATGTGTGTATAATAAAAAGATAAAATAAAATAAAAATAAATTTAAAATAAAAAAAAACCTTTGAAGCTAACTTTCATTTTATTATCTTCCCTATCCAAAGCCCCTAGTTCCATCCACCTCACAGACTCACCCGGAACAAAATGCTCTACAAGTTGGAAATACTATTGCTTACATTATTTCATAAGAAAGTGTTGATATACCCTGAAGACATATCCAAGACATTTCACTTTCTTGAAACAGAAAACATAATTCAACTTAAATGTTATCTGTATCTAGAATTCTGTTTAAAGTGACTATTAAAGCAAAAATCCCACCTTCCTATTATATTGACGAAAAAACAATCTCCACAGACCTTGAAATGGTGAAGGCTGATTCATCACAAGCAATCAATAAACTTAATAAAGTGAGACAGAAATGTGAACTGAAGCTGAGAAGGCAGTAGGCGGTATGTTGTAGGAGAGGCTGTTTGTGGCCTACACAACATCTATCCCCTCTAAGAAAGCCTTGATTATGCTGAGAGCAGCTATTCGCCTGCCCAGTCAAGGTCTCACTTTCCAACTTACTGTGTGGTCAAATGTCATAATTCTAGGCACAGAGAAGTAAATAGACATCTGTTGGAGACTCTGGAAAGGCTTTTGCTTTTGCTGATTGAAGGGATAGAAATCACTTGCCCTAATTTATCCCACCCCAGCTCCTTCCTCCACCACCACCTTCTTCTGCTTTAAATGTGGGTATGATACCTGAAAATATTGTAGTCATCTTTGTAAACTTTAAGACAAATAACATGAAGGAAAGGCTAGGAGAACAGCAGAGATGTTTGCCTCAGCATTCCCAGCACAGGCTTCTTGATATGGGACTTAAAAATGTATAACTCACGTTTGTTTAAGCTACTGTATTGTTTTGGAACTTGAAGCTGAAGACATCCATAAACATACAAGTATTACATTAACAATGCAAATATAGTAAAGGTAATTTTTAACGTTGAAAGCCAATAGACACATTTATTTTTTTTTAATTTATTTTTTTTTAATTTTTTAGTTTTTTTTTTTTAATTTTATTTTGTCGATATACATTGTGGCTGATTATTGCTCAATAGACACATTTAAAAAAAGGATTTTAATAAATGAAGTAGATTATCTTTACAAAAAACTACTTGCAGCTTTGGTTGGAAAGCAATACGATTAAAAGAAAAGAGTCCGAACTTTGGAATCTGACATACTTGAGTTAACACTCCATTTCTGCAATTTCCTAGCTGTTGAGGTGAGGAGGGGAACCTGGTTTCTTCATTAATAATTTAAACATAATCATAAGAATCATATAGGCTTGTTCAGATGATTATGTATGATGATTACATAGTAGGTAATCAATACATGTTGGTTCTCTTCTCCTTTCATTCAAAATTTATAATTTTTGTGAAAAAGGCAGCCTTGGTCTGTCTCCCAGGAAAAAATACAATTTCACATTTGTCACTCTATTTTTATATCAAAGAAGAAAATAAGCTGATATAAAACTTTGTTTAATCTAAACTATAGATTCTAGAATGTGGTGTGGGGAGAACAGCACTACAACTCAGCCCTTAAACCTTCTAGAGCTACAGCCTCATAAACTGAAAATTGATGCTCATAATGAAGGACCATGAGATTCTGCAAGACTTAGAGGATTAAACTATGTTCACTCTATTGCACTTAACAATGCTGAAAGAAAAACTCTTCACAGGAATTGTTAACTCTCTGTTATCTAGAATTCTATGATAATGACTGTTAATTAAGATTATTTTAAGGATGATAACATGAAGTTATTAAAAAAACAAAAAAGTGGAAGGGATGATCATTCACAATACAAAAGGACAAATCCTGGAGTTATTTAATGTTGGCAGTTTCTCTGACTTATTTAAAATGAAAGTATGTATTTTCTGCAATTAAGAAACTTATTTGTAATTAAGAACTTATTTGCAATTAAGAACTATGCTTGCAAATTTTTTTTCTTTGTTTATTAATAGGGTCAGATTTATCAAAATACAATTGAAAAGCTAAAGTCAGAAATGAATCTATTAAAATTTTTCTTAAAGTGTGTTCTAAGAAACATCAGTCCCTCAGGATGCTTTGAAAAAATTTCTTATAATTAAATGAGTTTGAGAAATCACTGTGTAACTTATGGTCCTCTTAAAGATTTAAATAATATATTAATATATTATTGGGTCTGAGAAACCTCACACTAAGGAAGCTGTTTAACATTTAGCTCAACTCAAAGCCCAGTATTGTTGCAAATGTCTTTTACCATGAAAAGCTGTTGTCCTAGAAATATCTATTAACCTCCTACCCAGTGTTGTTTGATATACACCTCAGAAATTGCTGATTTGGTATAAAGTGTGGTGGCTGTATAATACAATTATAGTAATACCTGTAAAAGCAGAGTAATGTGAAACACATTCAAGTTGTCCATTCAGTCTGCCCATGCAGTCAGACAGATAATTAGCTGAGATAGATGGGCTTACATGCAACCAGATTAAAAGGAGAGAGAATGAGGTTGAGAATTTTTTTCAGTACTAGATTTGTTCACTATTGATTTAGCTATTACTTGGGCGGAAATATTAGCATGCATATATAGGTATATAAATCTACATAAACAATTTAGGTATGCAGAAAATATTTGGTACTATATTAGTTCAAATTTCTTGAAGACCTTTCTGCAAGGCATTCTGTTGATAAAATAATAGAAAATATGGGCTTTGGTGTTGTAGAGTCTAGTATGGAAAAAGGAGGTGGTGAAAACAATTTCCCCCGCAAAATTTCCTGAAATGTAATACCCTCTCAAATGAATTAAGAACATCGAGATGGAAACTTCAGCATAACATGAAGTGATTACAAGTGAAGGTATGATGTCAATTATTCTTTGAAATTTATGTTTTCATTTGATATTTTGCAAAATGAGATATAGTAAAGGAAAATTATGTACATGAGGATTTTACTCAAATGGAAATTGCTAAGTGAATTTTGGTACTGAAAACCACCTATAATATTATTCAACATAATATCTTTATTTTACTATTATATATTATGTAACAAATATATATGGACTACCTAATATTAGTCAAAAAGCAAGCTGGTAGTGAGAGTTTTTTCTTTTCTTTTTTTTTTTAAGAAAATATATTTTTATCTCAGGGGAGTTTTTAAACTAATTACTAAGACAAGATATATGCCCATAAAACAGGTAGCAACACAAGGGAGATATGATTAAGTGCCATGATAAATGATGAGTGATAAAAGCAGCAGGTGCTATAAGAGGATTAGAGAAGAAAAAATTAAGTTTCATGATTTTCATGGATATAAACATTCTAAATTATAAAATCAACTTGATTTAAGTGGATTTCACCTGTCATTTTGATTTTGCATTTTCAAGGCTTTATAGAATTGAGACTTTTCTCCGCCTTTCCAGCTTGCTCACCAGGTAGCCAGAGAGAGAACAGAACGGGCAGTTCTGTCGCTGCCATCTGCCAATGACTTTTGCTGCAAATCAGGCGACGGTATACCCAACATATATACATATCCAATTTGTATTTGCATCTAGGACTGAATATTTTAAGGTTCTCAGATTCAAGAAACTGTGAAAATAACTGGTCTCATTATCTAAACTTTCAGTCTGAGGTTTAGCCATCCCTGAACAATCACCGCCCAGTGCTGAAAGTAAAGATGTATCTACATAAGCACAAATTGTAACAATAACATTTTGCACTTCTGAAACATCTTCTATTGAAATAGCTCATTCTCAGCCTTGTTTACAAGCATTAACTTAGCCTCGCAAGAGAAAGATAATTTGCAAGAAATAGGTTAACTGTGTGCCTTGAGATAGCACAGTTCTTAAAGTCAGTATAAAGTACAGACATTCTTGCTCCTAGCCCAGTGGCTTGGCACAAGCAAAACCTATTTAAATTCCTTTTAAAATTTTGCCTTCAAATACCAACTGACATAATATCATAATCAATTATATGATGTCATTGGTATAGATACAGAAAAATTATCCAGAGAATCTTTTTTCATATGACTCTGTCTTTGTTATAGTTATCATTCACAAGATTTTCCCAGGTTTGGTAAAGTTTTTTTCTGGGTGTCTGGATCCATTCATATGAAAATCATTATGGGCCGGCCTGTGGCTCACTCGGGAGAGTGCGGTGCTGATAACACCAAGGCCCCGGGTTCGGATCCCATATACGGATGGCTGGTTCGCTCACTGGCTGAGTGTGGTGCTGACAACACCAAGTCAAGGGTTAAGATCCCCTTACCGGTCATCTTTTAAAAAAAAAAAAGAAGAAAGAAAATCATTATAATGAATGAAGAGATTAAGGTTCAAATTGAAAAAATGTACAATGAGAAGATGAAAGAAAACACGAGAAAGGTCTGAGAACCTCACAGGTAGACTCGCTTCATGAACCTGTCCTCCAGCTTCTTAATGAAAGTAGTAACTCATAAGCATTAGTAGATTAAATAGAAAAAACACTGCCAGCTCAGATAAACTCCCCCTACACAAGTGTCCATGTTGGAGGCCAAAAAAATTAAAAATTAGAATGTCCTGAAGCAGACAGAAAAGTATAGATCTATGAAGTGAAATGGCAGAGAGGGACTCTGATAATTATCCTCAACACTTGCAAAACCTTATTATTCACTTTTGTTCAATTAAATAAAATAATTACTGGGTGTTTTCCATAAGCAAGGTGCAACGCTAGGTGTAAAGACAAAAGTCTTCAATAAGGAAAGACATAAATCATTAAGTCAGAAAGAAACAATAAGAATTGTATAAACTGTCATTCATTCAATACATTTGGAGCGTCTATAACAGGCATGGCCAAAGATTCTCAAAAGTGGTCATGCTTTGGAAGGCACAATGGGAAACTTTGGAATTTGGCTGGGGCGTTTTTGGGGGGTATCACAGTAACTGAGGGAACTCTTGGTGTTTATTGGGCAGTATCTAGGGACACTAGACACACTAAAATATTCAGGACAATCTCACCAATGAATAACTTTCCCAGTGCTACATGACTTTCAAATATTCCATTGCACCTGCATATGGGTGAGAAGCTGGTTTATAACTACATGAGGTTAGAATCTCTCTCAGTATTTTATATATTATACAAAGAATGATTTACACAACTTCAATGGATACAGGATTCTCTGAGTGCAAATATCACATTAATCAAAGAAATATTTTACATTGTTTGATTCAGAATTTACCAATATGTGGTCACTATTTTGGAAAAATCACATCATCAATAGCTATGCCATGGCACTTGAGTCAACAAAGCAACATGCTACATCTTTCTGTGCAGTGGCCATGGGCAAGCGATGCCAATCACATTCATAGACATCTGCTACTTTATCACATCTATTCTTGAAGTTATGCCTCAGCATTGCATATTGAAATACATGATATCTCATTATAATCTATTTCTTCTTTCTAGTGTAGTTAATTATATACTGACTTTCTAAAAATTATGTGTGTACATAGGTAGGTAGATTATATATTAACTTCAACTCAGGATAATGAAGGTGTATTACATATTAGTAATGATAAATAATATCTCATTATTTGTTATAAATAGTATGGCAAATCATTTATTATAAATAATATTACATATTACTATTTTAAAAGGGTGAGCATGTGCTAGGCCCTATAGATAACAATAGTGAGGAGGACAGGAATTGCTCCTTTCACAGTGCTGACAGTCTGGCTTAAAAAGCAACTGTAAGTCAATAGGCATGCAGAGAAATGTAAAATCACAAACAGTACTAAGTGTTACAAAAGAAAAGAGCATGAATTGAAAGAGAATAAAAGAGAATAATGGGAGAGGACATAATTTGAATGATGTAGGGTCAGGGAAGTCTTCTCTAAACAATAAGATTCATAAGATGTCTAGGAGTTATCAAATGAAGAGGAGGGGACTGTACCCTAAGCAGAAGGAAGAGCAGGTATGAATAAATATGGTCACAACAGGTTACAAGAGAAGAGAGGGGCAAATCAGGTTGATCAGCAAATCCCAAGAAGAAACAGCTTTTCTATGGCCCCACCCTCCTTTGTGCGTAATTCTTCCACCTTTCTGAAAGCATTTTGCTTTAAAAGAGATTCAGATTTCTCCTCAGGATCTAATGGACCCCAAATTTCTCCTGAGGAAGAAGAAATAGAAAGTGTCACTAGGGGGTACGTACCTTACTTAAATGCCTTGAGATAAAGTATTCCAATATTTTCTCTAGGTGAATGCCATCTGAATTGACAAGTTGGGATTTCTACTCCATATACAGCATTGTCTTGCCTAAATGTTGAAGCAAATGGCTTTTTGCCTAAGGGTTTGAACATAACAAAGCCAAGCAATACACACCCAGGGCTCCCTTTCGATTACTTGGTCAAAGAAAATATTAAGTAGTACTATTTTCATAACTACCATTTTGGGGACACGTCATTGTAGAGACAGGGAACACAAGGCTGATTCCTATTCTCATAATGCAATTCAGTAGAGAAAATTCACTGAGGAGGATTTGTCTTATAAACTACAAATATGCAGGAGGTGATTCCAATCAAACACCATGAGGCTTCTTTATAAGAAGTGTTTACATGATAAGAAACTATTTCTTGAGGGCAGCTGTCTCCCCCTTTGCAATGTCTCAACCACTTGGGGTAGAGGCCAGAGGAAAGTGCAGTCAATTAAAAACCTGTCTAAGAATCTCCTTTCTAACTGGCCTAATTCAGAAAAACTGAGAGGTGAGCAAATGCTTGGGGTTTCATCTGACAGCTTTCCCCCCCTCTTTTCTACTTTTATTTTGTTTTTAACAAAACCAGGAGGAAATGCATTCTTATCTGATTCTGGATTGGAAAGAATCTTTAGAGCAAGATTTGACTAGCCGTGACATATCAGACACATAGGCTAATTAGGATGGGAAGGATACTATTTCTTATACACCCTTGGCTGCTATTTCCTATATTCCCCTTTCAGATAACATTCCTTTTATCCTGATATTTCAGGAAAACAAGAATTAGAACCTTGCCCTATTTCTTTGGAAATGCTGCAAATCTGCACTTCAAAAATTAGACCTCTAAGGCATGGAATTACTATCACACTTTCCAATTTGGAGAGAAGCTTCATGGTTGACTTTAAAACTTAATGGTTTTGAGTTGTATATGATATAGGTCTTCGAAAATGTTTAACTTGACTGGAATTCCAAGTTATGAATGTGTTTTAAAATTATTCAAGAAGAAAAAATAATTAAAATCCTTCTGTTTTAATAGAATCTTCATAAGATGTCTTTTTTTTCTGCCCAGAAATTGTATTGCCTTGTTTATGGGAAGTGTAAACTCCAAAGTTCTTGTCTATAATCCCTATATGGGATCCAACCATATAGATAAAATAGTACACAGATGCTTGTAGATTTTTAAAACAAATTAAATTACACTAAACTTTAAGAGGTTCTATGATTTCCCTTAAATTGAATGTAAGAAAGACAGGTGTGTGAATCTATGTGCATAGACCAGGGTCAGGCTGTTGCTGCTTTCAAAAGTCCCTAGGCTGAAAATGTTCTATTCCATATGAAGAACCTTGATATTATTTTTAAGTCTTAGACTGCAATGTTCCTAGATTCTGTGACTTATTAGAAATTCTACATTTGTATCCCAGATATTATATCTGGTGACATGGAAGTTACACTATAGAGTTTGGCATTAAGATGTGGATTAAGTAGCTCACAGGGTTGATAATAAACGAAGCCCAAGAGTAAAGGGAAACTCTTCTTCCTGTTAGTAGGACCTCCAATCCGCACTGGCCTACTAAAACCACCAACCTATAGCATTCTTTGAGAGAGATACAGGAGAACTTAGGTCCTCTATGCTTTGCCTCCTGATGTATCCTTTGCCACATATTAATCTGTTATAAGTAAAACCTTGCTAACATCATGAGTATGAGTCCAAATGTTTCACATCTACTGTCCCATTAGCCTATAGTGGTCTTGATCTCTGACACTGAAAATGTGTATTTTCCTAGAGAGATAGTCCTAGTTCAGATTATTGGGTGGGGTTGAGGGGGGGAGGTTCATCACCCAAGAAATGTTAAACAAACAATGCTCAGTAAAATGCAGCGTCATTTGTCCATTCCATTCCAAGCTTCACCTTAGAAACCTCCTCACTAAGGATGGCTAAGTGAGTGTCCATCTCTGTCCCAAGGTATTTCATCTTAAGTTCAACTAATCACCATAATCATGCTTATGCACTCATATAAACACCTAGTCAATCCACATCCAAGATCCATTAGTACGTCTGACAGCATTCTTTGAAAAGCTCTGTTAATTCACATTTTCCCACCTTGTTCTTTGTTTAATGATCTCAAGAACTTTCTGCATTAGCTCCAGGCAGTTATGTCTGAGTTGTCTACAATGCAAGCATATCCTTAAGGCTAAACAAAATTGAAAAGCGGCTGCTTAAAATTTTCTGAAATGTCATAAAAATGCTCATACAATTCATTTCTGAAAATGAATATGTTAAAACCCATTGTTAATGTGTACAACAATCCGCCAAACACCACCTCTTCGGTCACATTATATTCAGAATTTTAACACAAAGCCCACAAATTTCTTTTACATTGACAATTTTCGAAATCTTCAGAATGATATGATACTTAAGAGAGATATTAACAATGCTTAAAGACAAGGATTAACCTAATGGAGTCTGGACAATGCTGAGACACAGCTTTAAAGTAAAAATCTTGCCCAGCACCACAAATATGCAGAAGTCACTGCTGTGATCATAGTCAAAAAGTCTGATGAAATTACTGTATCTGATGGGATGCTTCAACTAGAAAATGTAGCACTTACTAGGATCCCAACATATTTTTTCTTCAGTCCTTTCAAAAGAAAAGCAGAGAGAATTAGCCTCAGTAAATCCTGTGGTCCTTGCTAAAACTGACATATATGCAGTTGTGGCTAACATATTTTTAACAAGATATACTTGTGAAAAGTCAACAGTTAACTTCTTCTGAGAGTACAAAGTGTTTTTTGATTACTTAATAGGAGAGACAAGTAAAAAAAATACCTGAAGACCCTCGTCTTTATGCTAAGACCAGATTCATCAATTCTTAATTAAGACCCATAGACTTCTACAAGATGTCCATTTCTGAGGATAACATGGTTTGTTGTTGTGGAATTGACAGAAACCTTTCTAGGGACCAATTTTATTCAATATTCTCAGCGATCATCCTGGGAAATCAAGAAAGAACATTGAGGAAGTTATTAAATACATTCTGGTGTCCTGAAATACTATCTCTGTTCAGCAGATGGTAAATGCTTTCAGAGGTCCTAGATGTACTCATCGAGGAATTGCTGTATGCCAATCATTCTGCTCCAGGAGCTGCGTAGCACTGTTAAGATATGCAGGAGATCATGGGCCATGACACAACCTGCACAATCACCTGGACTGACAGTCAGCCTAGAGGAACTTGGATCTATAGGAAGTCTAGAAAAGAGAAATCTTGTAAGGGGCATCATACTAAAGAAAATCCTGGATTTGGCTTCAGTCTAATGACAGCATTATATTAGAAAACCACATAAAGTAAGTATGCATTTTTAAGGATGCAACCGGGCACTGAGAATCATTAACCTTCCAATACACAGTTTGGCAACAGTTCACAATTTACCTCATAATCATGCTACTCTAATTAACTCTATAGCAACTAGATCACATCCCAATTCTAGAACACATTTATCAGCATCATTTCTCAGAGAACTGAGATCAATACTAGTGAATTCCCAGCATAGAAATTCCAAAAGCGCCAAAACTTTTATTTCTGAACTTCAACTCAGGATCTGAACTAAGGACAAAGGAAAACCTACAAGCAGTTGCTCCTTGGTTTGTCTGTGGTGGTGTTGTTTGCAGGGAGGGGAAGCAAGCATTAGCGATGAGAACAAGGAAAATCTGTAAAGCAAGGATAAAGCTGAGTAACTGGTTCTTGAAAAAGAAAGATTTAATCCTTTAGAAAAAGTAAATTCTGGTGGGATTTTTGCTTGTTTGTGTGTGTGTTTGTTTAGCAATAGCAGAGTATATGAAGTGAAAGAAAAATAAAGCAAGGGCAAAGGAACAAATATTTAGCTACTCCTCTTCTTTTCCAGCTATTTACATCCCTTCATCCACAGCAACACTGGAGGAAGGTGGTGCAAGGAAGATGTAAGTAGGGCCTTCTTATGAAACAGGACCTAACAATTTAAGTAATTTGGTTAAATTCACACTTTGAGAACAGTTTATGCATGGAGATGGACTTTGAAATCAGCTCCTACACATGTACCCCTCCTCCCACCAGGCCATGCTTCCTTATTGGCATTCATCTCTGGCAGATCAAAGCAAGCACTGAGGACTGGTACTTCTTTTTTGGCTGCCTCTTTGCCCCCAGTCTAACCCTCTTGGCAGCAACCACCAAGTCATCACCAATAAACACCTTGGATCTACAGAAATGTATTTGAGAATCCTTGATCTATTCTAATTCAATCCATTGCCATCCATTCTAATTGAGAAGGTGAGGTGATCTGCTCGTACACTTAACTAGTAAGCAGAGAGCTAGGATTTACAGACAGATCTCCAAATGACTAGGACAATGTTATTTCCGCACCTCACATTAAAGACAGGATTAGAACCAAGCACAGGTAGATGCTGATTTGGATAGTGTGTGTGGCCATACTGAGATGTGGAGCAGGGAGACAGCTTTGATTTTATATATTATCAACATTAGAACAATGAGACAGAAAATTTAGGAAACTTGCCCAAGTTTATGCAGTGAATTAATTAACTGGTGGCAGACTGGCTCTGAAGTCCATATTTGCACGACTATACGATGATGTGAGCACTAAGTTAAATATTTAGTTTAATCCTTAACAATTTGGTTAAGACATTTTTATAATTAATAACAAAATTTAAATTTTTAAGGCATTGTTATCCTTCTCTATTTCATATTTTATAAACTATCTTTTCTTTTATGATGGAGTTTGAATATATATATTTAATATTCAAATATTTTATCATTTTTTATTCTTAAAGATTGACTGTTTTCATAAACTTAATTACTTTTGTCTATTGCAATTTTTTAAAAAAATTTAATACTTTAGAAATCTTTCCAATGTCATGAAAAGCAATATTTTTCCATACTTCATTTTTAAATGTTTAAATTCCTACTTCATTTGAAATTTATTTGCTGTAAAATAAGGAACAAATATCTTTTTTTAAATGGTCACCAACAATCCTTGAATGACTTACTCAATTTCAATAATGTGTCTTTTCCCCATTGATTTGTAATGCCATCTGTCAAATAATTTGTTCTTAAACATTACAGAATCTGCTAACAAATGAGCTATGTTTCTTCCTCATTGTCACATCTATTTTTATGCTGGGACCACAGCACTATATATTACTACTACTATTACTACCACCACCACCACCATTATGATTATTGCCATTGTTATTATTGTGTAAGTAGGTATAGAATAATGAGTGGTTAAGAACATGAATCCAGAAATCAAGAATCCCTGTGTTCAAATACTGGCTCCAACGTTTAGGACTTCAGTACTTATGTAAGCTTGAGCAAAACATAGAATGCTCAGTTTCCTCAACTGCAAATGGGCATTAAGATAGCACCTACTAGTCTTTGTGAGGAGTGAGTTAACATACATAAAGCTTAGAAGGTTGCCTGTAACATGTTAAGTTCTATGTGAGTGGTAGCTATTATTACCTTTATTTATTTCCAATCATCTATTTTATTCACCTTAAGATAATTGTGGAAAGTTCTAGAAATTATTATTTGTAAATTTGGTTGGGAAAAGAAGTAAGATTGATAAATTAAATTGGATGTAGCTGGTATATTTACAATATTCACGGAACAGTGACATGTCTCCAGCTATGAAAACAAAGACATATCTTCCATTACGGGTTGTAATTTTTTATCATGTAAATAATGCAATTCTCTTAAAGTTTATTGACATATTCAAGAATATATACATATTTTTAGACTTTCTTACCTTTTTTGTTATGTGGGAAAATATTGATTTCAACTTTTTTATTGTGGTAAAATACACATAACGTAAAACTTACCATCATAACCATTTTTAGACATACAGTTTAGTAGTATTAAATATATTCATAATGTTGTTCAATCATAACCACTACTTAATTTCATAACTCCTAATTTTTTTAAAAGTATTGACTTTTAAGTATTTAGTTTATGCACAGAAAACTATCTAAAAATTCTTATTATTAGTTCTAAATGATATTTTTGTTTTTGCTGTGGTTGACTCTTTTGAGTTTTCCATATAGTCTTTTATGTAAATAAAAGTAATTTTGTCTCTTTCTTTCCAGTAGCTCTAACCTTCATGTTTTGTTTCACTAGCTAATATTCCCTGAAATACATCAAAATGAAATGCTTCTCATTGCAGACATCTTCAGCATGTTTTTCATCTAATAAAATGCTTCTAGGTTCTTATTGTTAAGAGTGGTGTTATCTATTGGTTTTATCTAACCTGCAAGATAATTTAAAGAGTTTAACAATAATAATGTTTTAAATGGCATCAAACATCTTATTAAAATTTGTTGAAGTACACATAGTTTTCATTACTTGACTAATAAGATATAAGAAAATTCTCTATTTTAAATTATACATTCCTAAAATGAACTCTTCTTTATAATAACATGTACTCTATTTATATACTGAAGAATTTGATTTATTGCTTTTTCATTTAGGAGTTTTATATATTTGAAGTATTCTTTTTTATTTTGATATTTTATTTATGTATTTACCTTAATTGACAAATAAAATCGCATATATTTATCATGTACACATGATGCTTTGAAATATGTATACTCTGTAGAATAGTTAAATTGAGCTAAATAACATATGTGTTATCTTACACATTCATTTTTTGTGGTGAGAACACTTAAAGTGTATTTACTTAGTGATTTTTAAGAATGCAATACATCTCAGCCCCTGGTGACCACCATTCTACTCTCTGATTCTTTGAATTTAACATGTTGAGATTCCACATGTGAGATCATGAGGTATTTCATTATTTTTGTAAAGTTTTGGTATTATCGTTATGTAGCTCCATAACAGTAAGTAGGGGGTATTTGTTTTTCCCAACATTTAATTTTTCTGAGCTTTTAAAAAGTTAATGTGAGATGTAACTTTACCTCAGCATTTTCAAATAATCTGCCTATAAAACTATGTAGGGCAAGAGCCTTTTAAGAGATAATTCTTTGACACTTTATTTTGTATTTTTTCAATATTTATCGACTTAATCCTTAAGTGAACTATACAATTTCCTAAGAAACTCATCCAATTTATTAGGACTTTAAAATGTATAAAAATGTATTTTCAAATGCTTCACAAAGTAAATTTCTTATGGTTTTTAATCTCCCTATCGATATTAACAGCCCATTTATCATAATTTTGCATATCTTACTTTCTATTTTTTTTATTATAATTGCCAGACATTTGTGTATCATACTGATTTTAACCAAGGATTTTCTATACTCTTTTTCTGTTTTCAGTTAATTAATTTCTGTTGTCATTTCATCTTCCTTCTTTCTTCTCTTTGTATTTAAAATGTATAAAACATTTTAATGAAAGAATGATTTCATGTATTTTAATAAAAATAACATTATTCAGTTATTTAATTTTAATTGAATTTGGTTTTAAAAATGAATATAAACTATTTTAATTTAAAACATGTTAAATTTTAGTATTGCTATTGAATATGAATGATAATGTCTGACTCATTTAGTTTTTGGAAAAAAAAGTCATATAGCATTCAAAACATTTCACAATAGTTTTCAAAAGAATATATAGGCTCTACCAGTGAATCTGAAGAAGTCACTTAGCAAAATCCCAGAAAATACAGTATTCTGATTCCTTTTCAGCTACCGTCTTGTTCAGACTAAGTATTTTAAAGATCATGTGAGCTTTAGTTGTGACATAGTAGTCCATGCAATAAATTCCAGAATAATATTGAATAGTATAATTGAATAAGATATCAGAAAATTAGAATAACTACTTCTAAAATCCCAGAAGTCGTGGAATTTTAGTACACATCTCTTCAATCGCTTCATTTTTTGGATGAAGAAATTGTGGCATAAATGATTGAAGATATTAACCATTTATCCATTCATTCATCCAGATGTACTCAGTGTGGCTAATGTGTCAGACACCATGTTGTAATTGATGCAGGAAGAACGTAGGGACTGAGATGAATAGCACATGACTGCTGAGTTCCAGGAGAGTGCAATGTGGTGAGTCTACTACAAGCACATGCACAGTTCTACGGGAACACACATCACCCTGCTTGATTTTCTTCATAGTATCTACTTCCATCTAAAAATGATCTTATTCATTTGCTTTCTTGTTTATTGTCTATTTCCCTACATTTTATGGTGAGCTGCACAAAGAAATCAGGAGCCCTGTTTGCCACCAAATACCTAGTGTGTGGAACATTTCCTGGCGTACAGAAACAACTCAATGGATGTTGCTGAATCAATGAATGAAAGGATTGGTTGGGCTAGAGGCTATGTGGGGATCAGTTATACTGTTGAGGTAAGTCTTAAAGACTGAATGAATTTGCCACCAGAACAGGATGGGGACATAAGGATTTCAAGACTGAAGTGCCAGAGCAGGAGAGATCACTGGAATAGGACACCTTCAGTACTGTTACAGTTTAAGGGCTGTAAGAAAGAAAAGAGGCTGGAAAAGAAAGGGTCTTGCATGTCAAACCTGAGAATGCTGACCTTATCCTGCTATCTTTTCAGGGATTTTTTTTTTTTAAAGATAAGATAGATGGGCGTGGGTTTTAAAAGGGTCACTATGCCAGCTGTCTGGAGAATGGATTGAAGAGAGATTATAAGGTCACACTGATGCTTACCAGTGGAGTTGCACCCGGAATGTGTTTTCCATTATACATCATCTCATATCACAGGAGCGAACTCGCTCCTCAACTTAGATTAAAAAACAAAGACAGCCATTCATTTGGTCAATTAAGGGCCCAATTTTGTAGGATCTCTGAAGGTTTGTCTATCAGATTGTTCGGAAAGGTAAAAGAAAACCACTATAACTAATAGGTGTCATTGCTTAGATCCCAGATGTTTAGTGTCTTCAAAGATAAAAGGCTTGTTAACAGTAAGGATGGAGGTTATAGATAACATGCTGATCTGTCCTGTTGTCTCTGCCCGGCACTCTTCTTTTGAGGTTTTTTATCTTAATTTGTTAAAATAATTGTTAACTTTTGAAAAAAGACAGTATATATAAATTTGATATTGGCAACTGAAACAACTTGTACATTTAGGATTTATTTTTGTTTGTTTGTTTAGCAGGAGTTTTAGGGAAGGAGACCAACAGATATCTTTCTAATATACAACAAAAATATATAACCCATTGAATTGGAGATGGTGTCTTTATAAGCCTTTGCTTTAATTAGTTTTTAATTTATACCCATCCTCATCTAAAACGATTTACAAAGCTTTATATGTCAATTAGTTTGGGTAACTAAAAAATAATCAATAGTCATTCAGTTTTTTATTGCAGTTATAAATTTCTTCTGAGAACATATCAACATTCATATGAAGGAGAAAAATCTGACATAATATGAACCTCTCTAAGTCCTATTTGGGTAACTTCCAAATTTTCTTATTCATGTAGCCAGTTAAAATGAACCCCAGTGGATTGGCTGAGCTTCATTTAAGTTAGCTTACAGTTGATTTTTTTAAAAACAGGATTGTAGAATTTGTTCGAGAATTAGTATTTAATATACTGATGTTTAGAAAAAAGAACACTGGATTTATGTCTCACATACACTACTGACTTATGTGAGTCAATCACTTTTAGTAAGAAAAGGATATGTGAAATATGGACAAGAACAAGAGAAACTAACTCCAAGATTTTCATTAATGGGCATCATCAATTTCTTCAGTATCCTGATTTTTTTATTTTACTAAATCAGTATAAAATACATAAATTAATTGAGGTATTGCATTGATTAATAATTATCTGCTAATATATTTATCCCCTTCACAAATCGACCATGACCTCACTGCAGGCAGAGGTTTTGTCCAGTGTTTCGGTTAGCACTTAGTACAACATCTTGGACATAGTCAGCACTCAGTAAATGTTTGTTGACAAATAATTTCAGGCACAGAATATGCAATTACTCTATTTTACAGCATTTTACAACCAGGAGAGACCATCAGAATCACATAGTCTAACTCTACCATTTTACAAAAAGTTTAATAATTCCTATTCAGAGAGATTAGGCACCTTTTAGATGAGCACAAATCTCCCCAGGTCTTCTGACTTCTATTCCAAATTTATAATTTAGATAATTTGAGATTTTTGAGTATGTTATCCCTGATAACTGGAAATGAGTTTTAAGGTATTTTATGATATAAATAATAATATATTATTAATATATAAATATTATAAATAATATCTACATATAAATTCAATTCACTGTTCAGGTACCAAGGACCAGGTATCAGGGGCCCAAATTAAGAAGTAAAGACAGTTGACCACCAGCTCAGTGGGACATGTCCTGCTTTTGCTTGTGACCAATATCTTTCTGTAGGAGAATGTTGTGGCCTCTAAGTCACTTGCAAAAGGTGGCCATTTTGGGGGGAGTAAGAGAATGAGAACTACATTTTCTAGACCTCTGATACGTCTGTAACATTTTTTTTTTCATAGAAACAATTGATTCTACATATCTGTGGGGTATCACGTTGAATATCAATCTCTGTGGGCAATATGTGATGCTCAAGTCAGGATAAGTGATATATTCAACATTACATAATGTAATCATTTTTTGTGGTGCTTTACCAATGTCTTGCAAAACCCCCTTCTCCCTTCACCTTTTCCTCCTCTGGTAACCTCAGTTCTGTTCTCTCCTTTGCAAGTTCAATATATTATTGTGATTGTTGTGTCTTTCTAACTTTTCTAATGAAAACTTCGAAGGAATTAAGTGGAAAACAGGCATTACTTGTGGCAGAGGCTGCCATTTACCAAAATGTACACAGGGTCTTCAAAAAGTTCATGGAAAGATTCATATTATATTTTAATTTTATTTTTCCACAAACTCCTTAAAATACCCTCATGTTTTCTGCTTTTCCTGGAACACAGCTGGACCACCTTTCCCAGTATTCATGGATTTCAGGTACAACCACATGATTTAATTCAACCCAATGGAATGTGATCAGAAGTGATGTGTGCCATGTCCAGGATTTGCCATAAGATAGTCCCTTGCTTGCTTATTCTGATGGACAGATACAACCCCAGGACAAACTTCTAAGTCATGTTTTAAGGTTGTCAGGAACATCAGTAGCCTAAGTCCTGATTGATTGTAACGATCAGAGGTTGACTCTTGACCTGAAACTCCCTTGGACTACAAGATACATACTATTATTTTCAACCCCTTGTATATTTGGAGGATTATTTGCTACAGCAACTAGTGTTACTTTTATCTCACTATGGAAGATATTATGAAAGAAAATACAGTATTCCTATCAGCTAGAAAACTTCTAACATCAGGATTATGAAGTGAAAAAAAGGAGAATAGTATTCCACACTAACTTTTCTTTCACATTTGTTAGTCAATATATAAAAACCTAGCAATAGAGAATCTTCATTTAACATCACCACCATGAGCTAGTTAATGTCTCATTGTGCCTCATTGCATAGGGTGATGGTTCTCAAAAGTCAGTGTTTATCAGAATCACCTTTGAGGCTTAATAGGACTCTATTCCAGAGTTTCTGATTTTACAGAAACTCTGTCTAGGTCTTGAATGGAGTCTGATAATTTGAATTTGTAAGAGATTCCCAAATGATGCCCTTGCAGCTGGTCCAGGGACAACATTTTGATAATTACAGTCATAGGGCTTCTAGATTCCCCCTATATTTTCACACACTGGTCATATACAACAAATTAGTGCCCTCTGAAAGTTGTCCTGTGTAGCAATACACCTGATGCCATTCTAAAAGGGAGACAACAGGATCTACAGAAGCTGTTCCACTAAAAAGAGTGTGTTTCTCACTTCCAAAATTGTTCAAAACAACAGTTTTGTTCCAATAGAGTACAGCATGCTTGGAGTTGGAAGAATTAACTTACAAGTAAATCAAATCCTCTTTATGGAATGAAAGGCAAGGTAACAACTTATTTGAAGATGAGAAGAAGGGATGAAAATATCTGTAGACCACAGTCCTGGGAGGCGGGCTAGAGAATAAGACATTGTTGTTAAAGATTTACCAGAGGAATAAATAGAATCTCACCCTGTCATATGAGAAAGTGGCCAGCCAATTCCCCAGCAGAAACCATCAAAAGTTGTTACAGAAAAATCAACTTCAGCCCAAAGAAAAAGGCATCTCTCAACTACAGCACAACTTTACCTTTCAGGTGTCACTGAGCTCACTTATTCCATACGGCAGCAATTTTCAGACTGTTCCAAGTTGTTGGTACTTTGTTTGCAAGGCAGTAGTACCAGCCTGGAAGGGATGCTCCCAGCCACATGGCGAGGCCAGGCAGAGCATGTGCATTGACTGACTGTGAGATTCCTGAGCAGTAGCTATGTGGTGAGGTGGAGTGGGACCTGTGCAAGCCAGGAAGATGAAGTCAGTCTTCAAAGATCCACTAAAGCCAAACTTCAAATACAGTGGCAGAGCTAAGGATTGCTGTGGGAAAAGACATTGACAGACAGGCAAGTCTTGTTTACAAGGATCTAGGAAAGGAAAGCCTTTTAAAGCAGAGGCTTGGGGAGACATGAACTCTAAGCAGCAGAGTTGAATAAACATTGGCAGTGCTGTAAACAACCAAGTACATCTTTATTTGGGAAAGCAAGTAAAGGTTACACATCAGTCTCTTTAGTTGAATTAATGGAGAAGAATTCTTGTTAGCAACATTCTCAAGGTAAAGGATCACAAACTGCAAATTTAAAAGAAAAATACTGCTAAATGAATACTATATCAAAATGATACATATATTTAATGATAATGAGAGCCTAAATTCATATGGTGCTCTGAAGTTTTTCAAATACTATGTTATCTCTTTTAAGATTCAAAATAACCATGGGAGGTAGGCAATATTGGCCCTATTTTACATATGAGAATATTCTGGCATTAATATCCAAATTTCCAAATTCACTAATTTCTTCTCACTTCTAAAATCTTTATATTCCAACCCCAATAATATATTGAATCTAATCGGAGCTACAAATTGTCCAAGAAAAGTATATTTTGCTGTTGCCCTCTGCAATATAGCAAATATAAAAAAGGGATGTCTTTTTCATAATATTATCTGAAACTGCCTTCTTAGTATGGATGGAAAATTTTAGATAATTCCTTGGCTCTATCAGAGCTGGGCTAAATACTGCCTGGAAGACTGACCCTATTTACTCAAAAGGTGTACATATGTGTGTGTGTGTGTGTCTTTCACAATGTCAAATATTCTCTCTGCTACAGCAGCTGGTATTAAGGCTGAGCCCTTGTATTAAAACGCTATCTCTCCAGTGTTTTTCTCTGTAAATGTTGCCTGCCTTGTCTTATGGAGCCCCACAACTACACTGCATCATCAGCAGCAGCATTATAGCCATCACTGTCACCACTGTCATTATCATCATCATTCTCTCCCACCTATCTCTGCAAATGGCTTTATATCTAATGGAACAGAGCTCATCTAAACCAGTCACCACCAGAAAGGTGTGTTGGTTAACTCAGTACACAAAGGCCATTTAGAACCATGATTGAAAGTCTAGAAATCCTGAAGATCTCTTGGAATCCTCATTAGTAGATAATAATTACATGTGTGGTAATTCTTGGAAAGCTAGATAGGCAATTTTCATTTCCTTACAGAATTATGCTCATGTAAACAGCATTCTTCTTTCTGAAGCAATGTAGCATAATGGTTAATTGTGTTGACTCTGGAGCCAGACTACCTCCTAGATTCAAAACCCAGCTCTGCCATTTTTTAGCTGTGTAACGTTAGACAACTTAAGCTTCTCTATACTTCCCTTTCCTAATATGTAACTAACACTACTACTAATAATAATATAATAAAATGATTTAGTAAGTTTAAACCACTATGTAATTATTTCTTAATAATGCTCATGGGCTGCAGCCCTGGCTTGCAGAATCCTGAAACTCTGCCTCCGTGGCTTCCAGATACCATGTAGCCTCTCTCCACACCTGTTATTCCATTCCCAGCTACTGTATTCCAGGTACAATGGTGTTGTGCTGTTGTTGAGAGGCCAATATGGTGAAACTGTTCCTCAACTTTTTCTGACATGGGGATGAAGAATGAATTTCTAAACAGAAGTCATAGGTGATGGGAAAAGGATGCTACCTCATTTCATCTACAAAAAGACAAATTCTGAGCTCTTATTTTGTGTTGGATATTGTCTTTTGAAATATCCCACTATTATAACATGTCCTAAAAGGGAGGTCTAGTGCTTTGTAATGGGACTTCCAGAGGGGTCTATTTGATTGTATAACTGAAAAGCTATATGGGAAGAAATTTCACACTAAAAGAGGAAAGATACAGGTTGAAAATAAGAATATCTGAATATAAGAATGAGGAGTTGGCAGGCAGCATTGTTGGAGGAAACAGCTGTAATTTTGACTAGGAATGAAATGCTCTCTGACCAAACTCCATAAATTCATACCTGAGTCTCTTGGGTGCTTGAAAGTTGTTGGCAGTTTGGGGAGGGGGGTACTTTAATAAGGAGTGAGCTTCTTTAAAAACTGAATACAGGATACTGAAAGGCCGAGACAGCATCTGGCCTAATCACAAAATATGGCTCAAATGTTAGTTTAGTAGAAGGTACTTTGACTATTTCAACAAGGTGATCATTTATTGGAACTTGTACGGGTCCAACATGAATCAGGAGTAACTGAAGAACTCTAAATGGGAGTGAATTGGAGATCATTGTCAGGAATAGCATATGATAAGAGAACTAGAGTAGGGAACACCAGAGACACATGCTCTGTAACTTCTTCCTTCGGCTGTGCTCACAAACCAGTAACTCTACTCTTTCTTATTGAGCCAGACTAAGCCACAGAATTCTTAAGAGTATGGTTCTCCATGAGTCATGATGATTAATCTAGAATGTTATAAAAGATGAAATTTATTAGCCCTATCTGCTCTAGAGAACTCCTGTTCTACAGGAGAAGGACATAAAGGAGATTAGAGATATCTTAAATCTGGGGATAGAACCAGAGAAAATACTGTTTATTATTATTTTGACTACCTCTTGAAAAAGCCATAAAGAGATCATGGATTCCATTAAAACATTCATATTCTCACCCACTCACTCCATCGGTTGACAGCTACATACATTGCAGGATGTTTGACTCAAACAAGGAATCACTGGCAATAGGACTACATTTTTCTATAGATAATTGCATTGCCCATGAATGATTTAGATGCCATTGTTTAGTGATATGCTTAAGGGTAATTTACCAGTTGGTGGGTTCTTTGAAATTCCCCTACCATGGATTATGAATTAAAATTTACTCTGTTTTTAATATATACAAGTATTATAGAAAGAATATAAGCAAATCTTGGACATATTTAAAGTGTGGTACAAAAATGGAGCATTAGAAAAGACTGGTTATAATCTCCAATCCCTTTAGTGCACATGATGAAATTAAATCCGGGAAACGTGAAATGATTTTCCTAAATAATATGTGTGGCAGATCCCGAACTAGAGACTGCCTATTCCATTTTTTCCAAACACCATTCTGACCTTTAGGTTAGTGAAAGGGCCTTAAGGGTCACCCTGCCCCAATGTAGAAAACCGAATACTATGAGGTTAGTTGGGGGACTGTAGCAATTACTTAAAACAGGGGATAACAGTTTCTACAGTAAGAGCTGTTGCAATGGGAATGAAGAGAACTGGACATACTCTAAAAATGTTCGTGAGTGCTTGAGGAAGAAAAACTAATGGACAAAAGAAGATAAAGCATTTGAAATAAGAAATAAGATATATTAGTGTTAAAAATATGGACAGATTACTTTTACGAAACACTTGTGTCTAGGAATTCTACACATAAATAATTAAAATGTTGCAACTGGGAGATACAATAACCTGCCTTATTATAATAATGAAACTAATTTTCATTAAAATTGAAACTAAAAGAGGATATTAGCAATGAAACTTTTTGATTATTTAATTCAAACTAGTAGGAAAACAAAAAGCAAACATAAGGATAAAAAAATAAAAAAGATGAGTTTGACAGGCCTTTACAACTGCTCTCTATCACAGATAGTTGCAGAATGAATAAAAAAGTGGGGGGAGGGGCAGGAGCCTGTAAAAAGTAGCTGCAGAAATTAGCTGAGGCTGAACCATGTGTAACAAAACTCAATCCACATCCTGGTGGTAGAGGGAAATCCAAAGAAATCAATCACGGTGTTATTTAATTTTAGAAAAGGAAACGGTAACAAAATGACATCATTAGTAAAGAAAAACTATAAGTAAATATAAATAACACAGGAGATGTCTTAAAGCTCTTTAGAAACATCTTAAGGCCTTGAGCAAATGTCGATCCAGAGGAAAAAAAAGAGAGAGAGAGAGCTTATAAAAAACTGTTATTACCAACTGGTAAAGTACAGAGATATTCAAAGGCAGAGGGAAAAGGTGAAAAGAAATATATACAGAATATAAATAGATTTTTTTAAAAAAAAACAAAAAATCGGGGAGGGCTGCAAAATGTGGTAGCTCAAATACAACTTGAGTCCAAAAAGAAACTGAGAAATGATATGCAGGGCAGTTTAAAGAACCTAATATAAGTTCTTCAATTGCAGCAAAGGGTGGGGATCAGGGATCAGGAGGAGAATCACCCAAACCTCCTGACCAAGGAATGGGAATGCATACCCTGAGCAAAATGGTAAGTCAGGAAACAAAAGTTTTTTTTCTCAGTGTTTCTCAAGGTTATTATTAGTTTCATATTTTAAAGGCATAGTCAGATCAAAGATGCTAGATATATATGATCTTTGAAAACAAATTGACAAACCAAATGTAGATGAGTCACCCTTGCTGGATGGTATCCATCTACAGATTCTAAAAGTAATGCAAAGGTGGGACCTTGAGATTGCAGATCAATGCAGTTGTGCTTTTAAACTGCCACATTCTAGACAATTTGAGATTTGCCAGAGACTTCCCCAGAACCAGGCATCAAAGAGGAGCCCAGTGAAACTCCCTTACATATCGAAGTCAAATACCAGTGAAAAGCATTAAACAAATGATGCTTGGCTCTAGCCAGAGGCAGCACAGTGAAGAGAGCAAACATTGGGCCAGAAGGGAGAGGATCCTGGCTTGCAGTACACTAACCAGCACTTTATCTCACTAAAATGATGAACCTTCCTCATCCTTAAAAGGGTAAAACAATCCCTAACCAAAAAAAAAAAAAAAAAGTTAAGGATTCAAGAAGACAACTATGCCTGTCAAATAACACCAACAACTAATATTTGTTGAGCCTTCCCTATGTTGCCAGGCACTCTTCTAGATGTTTTACATGCAGTTCTTACATTGCAGGTGCTCAATACCCTTAGTTTTCTTTCTTCCCCACACAGTATTATTGGGGTCGAAAAGAGTTAATGTATGTGAAAGCTCTTCATAAACTGTAAGTTGTTGTGAGCACATAGGTACTTATGAAGAGATCATGGGATCTATTAAAAAGGATGTATCCCATATAAATGTCTGGACAGTTTTTTCCATTTCTGAGAAAAATGTCATTGGAATTTTGAAGGGGATTGCATTGAATTTGTATATCACTTTGGATAGTATGGACATTTTCACAATGTTGATTCTTCCAATCCAAGAGCATGGGATATCTTTCCATCTTCTTGTATCTTCTCTAACTTTTCTCAGCAGTGATTTGTAGTTCTCATTACAGAGATTTTTCACATCCCTGGTTAATTCAGCTCCCAAGTATTTTATTTTTTTCATGGCTATTGTAAATGGGCATGCTTTCTTGATTTCTCTTTCTGCATGTTCACTATTGGAGAATAGAAATAATACTGATTTTTGTGTGTTGATTTTGAATCCTCTTACTTTGCTGAAATCATTTACTAACTTCAAGAGTTTTTTTGTAGAGGCTTTAGGCTGTTTGATATATAGGATCATGTCATCTGCAAACAGGGACAGTTTGACTTCATCTTTTCCAATCTGGATGCCCTTTATTTCCTTCTCTTCTCTGATTGCTCTGGCTAGTACTTCCAACACTATGTTGAATAGGAGTGGTGAGAGTGGGCATCCTTGTCTAGTTCCTGTTCTTAAAGGAAAAGCTTTCAGCTTTTCCCCATTCAGGATGATATCGGCAGTGGGTTTATCATATAGGGCTTTAATTATGTTGAGATACTTTCCATCTATACCTAACTTGCAGAGGGTCTTTGTCATGAATGAATGTTAAATTTTATCAAATGCTTTTTCAGCATATATAGAGATGACCATATAGTCCTTGTGTTTGATTTTATTAATATGGTGTATCACATTTATTAATTTGCATATGTTGAACCAACCTTTCATCTGTGGGATGAATCCCACTTGATCGTGGTGAATAATTTTACATATATGTTGCTGTATTTTGTTAGCTAGTAATTTAGTGAGGATTTTTGCATCTATATTCATCAAGGATATCAGCCTGTAGTTTTCTTTTTTGGTTATATCTTTACCTGGTTTTGGTATCAGGATGATGTTTGCTTCATAGAATGACTTTGGGAGATTTGCCTCTGTTTCAATCTATTGGAATAGTTTGTAAAGAATTGGTGTCAATTCCTCTTTGAATGTTTGGTAAAATTCTGCTGTGAATCCATCTGGTCCTGGGCTTTTCTTTGTTGGGAGCCTTCTGATAACAGCTTCAATCTCCTTTATTGTTACTGGTCTATTCAGATTTTCTACGTCTTCTTGGCTCAGTTTTCGGAGCTTGTGTGTGTTCGGAAATAAACAAAAGACCACGCATAGCCAAAGCAACGCTGACCAAAAAACAATAAAGCTGGAGACATAACACTACCTTACTTTAAACTATACTACAAAGCTACAATAACCAAAACAGCATGGTACTGGCATAAAAACAGACATACTGATCAATGGAACAGAATAGAGAATCCAGAAATCAACCCACACACCTACAGCCATCTGATCTTTGACAAAGGCACCAAGCCTATACACTGGGGAAGAGACTGCCTCTTCAGCAAATGGTGCTGGGACAAATGGATATCCATATGCAGGAGAATGAAACTAGTCCCATACCTTTCACCATATACTAAAGTCAACTCCAAATGGATTAAATAATTAAATGTACACCCTGAAACAGTAAAACTTCTTAAAGAAAACATAGGAGAAACACTTCAGCAAGTAGTACTGGACACAGAATTCATGAATATGACCCCAAAAGCATGAGCAAGGGCAACCAAAGGAAAAATAAACAAATGGGATTATATCAAACTAAAAAGCTTCTGCGCAGCAAAAGAAACAATTAACAGAGTTAAAAGACAACCAACAGAGTGGGAGAAAATATTTGCAAAATATACATCTGACAAAGGATTAATATCCAGAATATACAAGGAACTCAAACAACTTTATAAGAAAAAAACAAGCAACCCAATTAAAAAATGGGCAAAAGAGCTAAATAGGCATTTCTCAAAGGAAGATATAAGAATGGCCAACAGACATATGAAAAAATGCTCAACATCACTCAGCATTCGGGAAATGCAAATCAAAACCACACTGAGATACCATCTCACCCTAGTTGGGATGGCTAATATCCACAAGACTGTGAACGATAAATGCTGGTGAGGTTGCAGAGAAAAAGGAACTCTCATACTTTGTTGGTGGGACTGCAAAATAGTGCAGCCTCTATGGAAAATGGTATGGAGGTTTCTCAAACAATTGCAAATAGATCTACCATATGACCCAGCTATCCCACTGCTGGGAATATACCCAGAGGAACGGAAATCATCAAGTCGTAGGTATACCTGTTCCCCAATGTTCATCGCAGCACTCTTTACAATAGCCAAGAGTTGGAACCAGCCCAAATGTCCATCATCAGATAAGTGGATACAGAAAATGTGGTGTATCTACACAATGGAATACTACCCTGCTAGAAAAAAGAATGAAATACTGCCATTTGCAATGACGTGTATGGACCTAGAGAGAATTATATTAAGTGAAACAAGTCAGGCACAGAAAGAGAAATACCACATGTTCTCACTTATTTGTGGGAGCTAAAAATAAATAACTAAGCACACAAAAACCGGGGGGGGGTAGGAGGGGGAGGGAAGAAGACATAACAATTACAATTCCTCGAAGTTGATAACGACAAGCAAACAGAAAGGACATTGTTGGGAGGGAGGGGGAGAGAGAGGGGAAAGGGAGGTTTCGGTAATTGGCCGCAATAATCAACCACATTGTATATTGACAAAATAAAATAAAATCTGGAAGAAAAAAACTTTTTAAAAGGGCTGTATTACTGAACAGGCAACGAAACACAAGCTATTGGAAAAAAAATACCCACATGATTTCTGTAAGATTAAATAACACTGGATTAATTTGCTAATCAATTTCCTAAAGTTGCTAAAAAAAAAAACACTATGGTCATGAAGAAAGGATAAATTAATTGTGGGTGGCACTATGTAGTATCTCCCTATTTTAAAAATAAAGACGCTCACCAAAAATAATATCCAAGAATAGGCATTGATAAATAAATTACTGTATGGGACTCTGTGCAACCATTAACAGAGATGCTGTAGGTGAATATTTAATAATAGAGAAAAGCATTTCATGATATACTATTAAAAGAATAAATCACAAGTTATATGTAAACCATGATCCTAATTTTATAACTTGTATATATATATCTGAGGGTGGGGGGTGGGAAATCTGGAATGATATATAACAAATAAAGCTAATAAGGGTTTTTCTGGCATTGAGAATGTTATTAATTTTCATTTTCTTCCTTGCACTTTTCTGCGCTTTCTCATTTTTCCACATGAACACATTAATTTGTAATGATAAATTTTTTAAAAATGATTCTTTATCTCATACCAGGGAAAACTGTAGTCTCACTCATTCTAAGAATGTAAAAAAAGCAAGCTTTGCTTCAGAATGCAATGGGAAGTACTTCAAAGTTCCTTCAGTGTTGCCAAGGTTTATTTAACAATATTTTCTCACCATATATTATACAAGAACAGAACTAAACAGATGGTCTACATCGGAAACCCAGCAATCTAGGAAAAGTTATCCTCACTCTACCTACTCATCACATACTACATACTATACATTACACTCACACACACACACACACACATATAACCCTTACTGATAAGGCTTATACACACACGTATAAGCCTTACTGATAACATACATGCCTAAATCTTACACAGATCCCATATGTCAAAGTCATCCTACAGGCCACACACATGTGTCTGTCTTCAAAAGATGACATAATACAGATATTTATACTCACCACATGACCCTGTGGACTTTAAAAGTTGCATTTTTGCCTCACATGTTTATATATTTTATTTAAAAACACACACTCACACACACATACAACAAATCTAAGTAGCTTCAAATTTGCAATAAGCAAAGGCAAGGCTTGAATTTGACTTCGTATTATGTATGCAAATGGTAACTTGGCCTCAAATTATTCTTCTAGAAGCAACATTTCCTTTATGTCACTTCCTTCCTGAACCAATCAATGGTCCTTTATTTCTTTCAGGATCGAGTACAAATGGCTCAGCCTGGCATCCAAGCCTGCATGGACAGGCTGCATGTCCAGGCTTCTTTGGCAATACTTGCCAACATGAAACCTTAACTCCACTCAGGCCAGAGGCTGTACTACAGCTCAAAGTCAGAATGAACATTCTTTTCTCTGTTCCTTGGTTTGTGTTATTTTCATCTTTTTCTTTCCCCTATTAATCCTCCTATCGTTCAATACCAGGTTTAAGTCCATGTCTGTGATACATTCCCGTCCTCTGGTTTCTCTCAACTTATTTTCTGAACCATTCAGTTTTACACTTTATCACACTTCTTTTATTGATCTTCAGGAAATTATTTCTTAAGAAAATTCATATTTAATTAAGCTCGAATGTCCAGTGGTATAAATTGTACAGAAATAAGGTATAATATGAACCAAAAAAGAGCTGATATTATGATTTTAATGACTTAATTGTAAATAAATTGTGCTGTCACCAACTAAAAAAAAATCTGGCTCTTTTATAATCTGGCCATAAAATTAGGTCAGCAAGACCTTCTCCTTGAAAAGACTTTGATGGGAATTAGCTTTTTCTGTATGTACTTGAGTATAATAAAACTACATTTCTTTAAAAATAATATTTAATTCAGTCATTTTGCTAATTAAGACTAGACTTCTCCCCAATCAGAATAAAATCATAGACTCATCTAATTTTTTGAGCTCAAAGACACCTTAGAGATTATTTCCAGAATCAGAGAGTAACTTGCCCAAGGCCATGTAGGTGGTTAGTCAAACATGATTTTTTTCTTAGTTCTATAAGTCATTTCTATCTATGCTATTACCTATCGTAGGCAGCACACTGTAAGGGAAAGAACCTGGATTTGGAGACAGAAGCCCAGGCTTCAAAGTCAAGCCCTGTTTCACTTGCTTTAAGCCTTTTTCTTCAGCTATAGAGTAGAAATAACAGCATATGACCTCATAAGATTGTTGGTAATAGGTAGGTAGTAGGTGATTTCATAACTATGCACGGCCATTTTAAATTGTAGACTTTGTATCTTCTGCCCAACTGGCAATGATTGTTCACACAACTACATGCCAGATATCCTACCTCAATGGAGCCCTGAGGATTCTGCTCTTAAATCTCTCTTCAGTGCATTTGTTCCATCTCTAGTGCCACAAACTTAGTCCAAACCGCCATAATCTTTCTTCTTATCTAATAAAAGCCACTGATGTGGCTTCTCCTCAATCCCTCTCATCCTTCTGCCACAATGCTGCAGAGTCCTCTTCTAAAAACTCACACTCAGGTGGCTCTTACCTGCTTTAGAACCCGTCCATGCCTTCCCTCATTTCTTCCCCTCAGACTAATCCTATATCCTCGCAATGCTCCTCCAGGTCTTCAGTGTTAGGCGCCTTTTTCTCCTCCAGGCTTACCTACTGTCATTTTCCTCTCTGCTTTTTGCATCTGACACTCCTTCTATTCCTTCGGTTCCTGAAATGTGCTGGTCTCCCTTGTACCTCAAAGCTTTGGCAAGATTCATCTTGGCTGATAAGGCTCTCTCCACATTGCTAACACCATTCAAACTCAAATTACATGTCAATTCCTTAAGGAAAGCCTTTCTTAACTCCCCAGATTAAGCTGTCTCCCTAAAATATATTCTCATGGTACCTTAAACTCTCCTTCATTATATTTCATTACGAAGATAATTATCTTTTGTGTCTGTCTCCTTTGCTATAAGGTTTATGAGTGTTTGCTTAAGGCTTAATAAATATTTATGGAAGGAAAAGAGTAAGAAATAAAGGCAAGGATACCAGTTATTATTCTTGCACATCCACCCACTTTTCTATACTCTGTACTTTGTATGTACCCAAACTAGCTGGCCTAACTACCCATTCTTCATACTGCACACATCACACAAACAAAAATAACTCTAAAGCCACAGAATGCCCGCTCTTCTTCTTCCTCCTCAGCACAAACCACATTATTGCTTAATGGGAAAATAGGAAATTAAAATTTCAGTAAAAAAAACCATAGTTGTTACTAGGAGCAGTTTGAAACCTGCATCTGATATACCAGTGCAGGTTTAGGTCAGGTCAATGGGACTAGTCTTATCTCTGGTATGTGAAGCAGAAATCACTAGACAGTTTCTCTCCATTTCCGTGTAGACAGAGGGTCCCCAGTAGAAAGGTGGCATGTTCGTAGGCTGCCTGAACAAAACTGACCCAACCAGAACACCCCCCTTCAGCATCCCTCACCACCCACTGAGACAGCTAATCTGGGCTCCTCCTAGCAGTTTACTGCTCCCTCCTTAGGAGACAGAACCACAGATTTGCTCTCTGAGAGTAGTACACCACTTCTGCAGCTGCCCATGTTGCAGGAAGGAGAGATGACAGCAGGAGGAGAAGTAAACCTCTCTTCCTGCCCACTCCTGGAGTACACAATTGCCTTTTGAAGGAGAGAAAAGGGCAAGTCCCTGACTCAGGGAAGACATTTACATAAATTCTTCTTGCTTCCTCATACAGCACTCAGCATTCATTCAATTTAAAAACTAAGTTGTTTTAGTAAAAAATAAGATGAAAAATAAGTTTTAAAATACTATGTTATATTGTTGGTTTAAGCATACCAATCCTCCACTTGAAATAAGGCTATCAAAACAGCCTTATAAATAGTTCCTAAAGACAACTCCTTAATCATTGATATTTCAGTGGAACGTAAATACTAATTACACGTGTTCAACAATGCCAGCATATTTCTTTGCATAACTTCTTATTTTTTTCTGACTTTTTTCATAGTGAGATGAGAAAAGAGAAACATAGAAGAAGAGAAGAGATAGAGGTTATTTGAGCAGTAGAGTTCTGCTCTACTGACACTCTCAGCAAGATTCATTAATCTTGGAGATTCTCATTCTCATTTACTAAACAACAGTGATTCACACGGAGTTACACAGCCACAGTAGCAAAGTTAATTGGAATCTAGATCCCCTAACATTTCTTCCTTCCTTCAGCAATTCCTCAGCACTGCAAGCTAATATATTAAGTGAGATTGTCGTAGGCTTATGAAAAAAGGAAACAAAGGATGGTTAGTGTGGAATTAAAAGTGAGCACGTGCTTTCTTTCAATTTTTCTGTTTTGTTTTGTGTTTTGGCTTAAGCCCTTTGAGCAATGCAAGAAGTCAGAGGCAGTTGATGCAACCCCATGTCAATACTGGTATCTCTCCTCAGCATTAAATTAGCACTGGGAGCTCAGTATGGCTCTCACCCAAGTCCAGAGAAAGAAAGAAAGGATGGATGGAGGGAGAAAGAGATATCTATGAACACTGGTAAATTCTGTTCAGTCAGTGGCAAGCAGCCAGATAATCCCTTTCCATTTAACTCTTTATCTTCTCTGGCAGAAGCAAATAAAGCAATTGCTTAAAGCTTTATAACTTTTAAAGCATGCACAATAACACAAGACAGGCATGATTATCCCAATCCGGCAAATGAGGAAACAGACACACATGAGGTTATTATCTATGTTATATCAGGAAAGGTTTAGTCAATTCAAAACCAGTATCTAGGTTTTCTAATGGGTACCCAGGTGTTCTTTTCATTCGACCACCTTACCTACTTGGTGTCCAGCGTAGTACTGCTTATATCGGCACATAGATGCTTTTAAATTGTAAAGAATTATAGAGAATATAAGAAAACCATGGCTGGTAGAGGGTAATGGTATAAAACAAAGGATCACACAACAAAAACACTTCATTTCAAATATGCCAGGCAGGGTGGAGAAGTATACAGTGAAGAAAATGCTCTATGTAGGAAAACATGATGAAAAAGATCTTCATGGTACAGCATTGTTACATGCTAGAAGACATGGTGGCTTCAGAATCTGACAAGATTGTGTAAAGTGAGTTACAGTCTTCTGGGGTTGACAGTTCTTAAAGGAAAGGAGAAATCCTAAAATATTCTGGTCAATTGCTTCACTTCCAGGCTGTACTGTGCCTTTCTATATTAATAAACAACGTGTAAAGAACTCTGCAAAAAAAAATATTATATTTCTTTTTTAGCAACTATGGAGGTCATTTGAGCTGGGGTTTATATCATAATTAATTATCATTACTGAAGGTTTGTGACAAGGTCTGTTCAACCACCTATAAAATCTAGAGAAAACAACATTTAAAAGTCTAGATTTTTTAGAATGTTAACATTAATATTATTTTTAGGGCCGGCCCCATGGCGCACTCAGGAGAGTGCAACGCTGGGAGCCCAACAGCACTCCCGCCGCAGGTTCGGATCCTATATAGGGATGGCCGGTGCACTCACTGGCTGAGCGCGGTGCGGACGACACCAAGCCAAGGGTTGCGATCTCCTTACTGGTCACAAAAAAGACCAAAAAATAATAATAATAATTTTTAAATAAGTAGTATCAAACATTTCCTTGGAATGCAAATGTCTTAGAAAAATGGAACTTTGTTTTTCTGTATCTTAAACAGATAGGCCTTAATGTAGAGCAGTCAATGCTCAATGAATCAGTTCTTGGTTACAGATGCTGGTGGTGACAACAGGGGTAACCTCAACATTTCTGCCCCAGAAAACCAGACCTTATGGATGACACTTTAGCTATTTTTAAGTTACTTTGGTAAGTAAAATTAGAAACTTTAAAATTTTTTCTTAATTACTTGCTACTGTGCCTAATATTAAAATAACTTGTAACTTGAACATTTAAAAGGTATTTCTTGAAGGGCCTCATTTTTAGTCTTTGTCAGAAGGAGCTGTCAAAAACCTCTGAAGAGTTTTCACCAACTCATTTGCATTGGAACTGTTTAGTGAGGGGGATAGAGTGCCCTGTGAGCAGTTTGGGCACAGCTCTTAAAAGATATTCTTTAAAGGGAGCCTCAGAGTGGTTGAACAGAATGCTCACATCCTGGGCATTTCTCTGCTGCTCCCTCACTGAGCAGCTGCTGCAGGGCTCTCCCTCGGGTGTTGACCGTGCTGCCTCTGATGCAGTATAACTATAGTCTTCTCTTCTCCTGGCCACTAAGCAACCCAAATCTGGCTGCAGGCAGAAGCCAAGGCGACCTTCATGCCCAAATGAACCAGAGATGTGGGTGCGATGGGCCAAGTGGAGTTCATCTCTTGTGTAATCCCCAAAAGGCACACAGCTACTGCTATCCCAGATGCCAAAGGGAAAAAATAGAGCCAACCTCAGAGCAAAGCAGTGGCTGCTCTCTGGCTCTGGATCTGGAGCATGGGAAAGAAAGGACGGATGCCAGATGACAAGCAGATCTAGCCAGATCTGAGCCGATGGAACAGGGGCCTCAAACTAAAGCAAGCACAAAATGGAGAGTAGAGTTTTGTTTTCATTTTTGTTTGTTTCCTTACTTCTCTTCACTTTAAAAAAATTCCAATTGAACTCTTTTCTTTGCTTGATCAAGGTTACAAGTAAGTACAATGACCACAGTAAAATCATTAATATCAAGGAGATTTTCTTCTGGAAACCTTAGATCCTTTATCAACAGAGTTGTCAATAATATAAAGTACAGTTACCAGTATATTAAGGATAAAGCCCAACTGGGCCACTAACTATGCACCCTTCTCACCATCTCTTCTTTGCTTCAAAGTTAGAAGTTCTCCTTACTATATCACAAGGATGTCACATGAATGGATGAATATAATCAACTATATCAAAGTATCCTAGGATATTTGGAGAAAGAGCACAAGAAAAGTATAGTTTTTATTCATATGTAAGTATATCTGGATTAATATGTCTTGTATGAGCTATTTCAAAATAATGATTATTACTGAGAAACAGAACATAATTATGAGCACCTCACCAGTGTAAGTCTGACTTGCCCATAGCCACAAAGTAATGACTTAGACTACACAGCCTGTTTCATGGGGTCAGCCCAAATTATTCAGTAAATGTCCCTCCACCTCAGCACCACATAGCCCCAAATATTCCCATTAAACATTTTTGAACAAATGGAATCTAATTTAAAATGAACAATAACAGCACTCATCTGTTAATCCATGAACATAACCATGAGAAACAAGTAAGCAACTGTGTTGCAGAAGGGAGATGGTAGCTAAGGGATGGGGCTGATTCACAAGGGCCACACACTCTGACACTGAGGAGTGTTTGTGTGTGTGCGTGTGCCCACACATGTATGTGCACAAGAGGGAGGGGAGCATGATGTCAGGCAGCCAGTCCCAGACCTGCCACAATGATGGCAGAAGGGGAAAGTGTGTATGGCAACTATTTCAGAATGACCGTCATGATTCTTATCAGGAGATCCCAAGCTTGACAACTGGGGCCCTTCCCATGATTCATTGAAGTCTGTTTAGCAAACCTGGAAAATTACTCGTTAGAAAAAACAATATTCCCTAGGAGGAAACACTATCTACCTTGGACAAATAATACCAGATCAGTCACAGAATTGTCCTGATAGTTAACTGTGATATTACTGAAGAAAACTGGAGGGCTCTATTATATTTTTAATGGAAAATCTTCTGAAATATAATTATCTGGTTTGGTGCTCCATTAGACCTTCCCCATCTTTTAGAAGTGCCATGTAACATCAGCTCAGCACTCTGATCTGCCTTTCACTCATGCGACCCCATAGCTGTGTAATGAATATTCCACAGTTATATTCAAACTTAAGGGAAGCATGTATTAGTGACTTCATTCTTAGCATTTTAACTGAAGAGCTAAGTTCCTCGAGTTAAATGGAATAGGAAGGCAAGGGATTAATCTCTACTGCTGGCATAGTACAGTCACGATGCTAATGTCTCAGTATGAAAAAGCTGAATTGCAGCAATATCTCGAATCACTGAGAAAGTCCTGAGAGCTTTGGAGGGGAGAAAAAAAAGACATGAAGAAATAAAAGGTAAAAAGCCAAAGCTGGGTTAGGATTCTATTTTTTATGCAGGCATGCTTAGTAGGAGAGTTGTGTATTACAAGACTTCATAATTTAGATAGTGCAGGAATGGGTCAGTGAGTTAGGAAATGATGAAGTTTTTAGAACCTGTGACTTGTAATTATGTTATGGATGAGTTCCAGCCATTCCCCTAAGAATATTTCAAATGTAACTTCAAATATTCACTTGTAATGCTTCAATCAGTAAAGAGCCAGGGAGTCTATTCTCTTTTCATCTATAGCTACACAAAATATCCCCCAGCAATGAAAAATAGAACCCACAAAATGTAACATTAGCAACCAGCTGTCAGAACAAAATCAGGAGTAGGATTGCCAGTCTGGTCATTTCATGCTGAGTGTTCATGAGAGGAACTGCGTGTGTGTGCGCACACACGTGTGTAAATGAAGAGGCTCGCATGTTCTGTAGCGTGAGAAATGTGAGCGGGTGCAGGTCCTAATGATGGCAGAATGCCCGGACATGAAGATGTAGTAGAACCGACAGTGACAGAGCAACACAGCACAGACTGTGGCTAACTGCGCAAGGCTCCTCTCACGGGTGGGAAGTGTGACATAGGTGGTTTTAGAAGATAATGTATTTTTATGTCGAATATACTTCGTGTGTAGTAGGTATGTTGAACACATACGAAGGCTCTGGATGTCAGCTTGGAAGTGAAATGCACACCCTATGAATGTGTTTTCATTTTAACCTTCATGGATTCATTTCACAACCTCTCCAAAATATAGAGACCTTAAACCACTTCAAAGTAAACACCCAGCACTAGCTATTTAGTCCTGCAATGAAACACATTGACGATTCCGAGCCAACACAGCTATTAGCCCTTGAATTCTCATATTCTCTCTCTCTCTTCCTCCCCCCCACCCCCTCCCCGCCACCTGACCCCGACTCCCCTCCACCGGCAAAACTCCCTCATCACGGGGCAGAAGAATCTGTAGAGGTTATTATGCACAGAGATGCAAGTACCAGGTGCTGAGAGGATACCGAGCCTCTTCCTAAACTTAATACCAATTCCCTGTGAAAGAGGAGGTATGCAGGGATATCAGCACCGGAGATGCGGGGACAGCGAACACCACAGCGGCGCTTGGAGTTTACAGAGGAGCAACCCCAGCTCCGTCACCACCACCCCTCCAACCAGCCCCCACCTCCGTCCACACACACGCGCACATGCACACGCACATGCACACGCACACACACACTCTCTCACACACACACACACACACACGCTCACACACTCACACACACACACACACACACACACACTCTCACACACACACACACACACACACACACACACACACACACACACACACACACACGCGCGCCCCGGTTCCGGATCTCAGCGACATTGCAGCAGGTCTGTGGGCACGCTCCCGCACTCCTCAGGACCCAGCCTGGGCTCAGAGCCCGCAGGGCAGGGAGCGCACCGCAGGACTTGTAAATAAGCCCCGTTGCGTCCGGAATCCGAGCGCTCCCTGCTCCAGCGACCACCCCAGAGCCGGGCGGCGCGGAGCAGGGGGCGCGAGGGGTCAGGGAATCCTCCTCCTACCTTGCAACGAGAAGAGGGACAGGAAGAAGCCCAGCACCCAGACGCTGTGCAGCCAGTAGGTCCTCATGTCTCCGGCGCTCTCGAAGCTCCCTCGCGCGCTCCGTCTGTCGCCTCTTCCGCTCGCGCTCTCTCTAGTAAAAAGCGCCGCTCGTTTCCCTCGGTTTCCCTCTGGGCTCTCCTGGCTCGGCTCGGGCAACCCGGACTGATGAGGCTCCTGCTGCACGACGGCCGGAACCCAGAACAGCCTCGCTCTCCTCCTAGAGAGCAAGATCCAGGGACCGGGATGGACGCTCGGAGCCTATGCCCAGTGTAAACACAGCGAGCCCCTTCTCCCTCAAGCTCTCCCGCTCTCCTTCCTACCCTCCTCTCCCTCACTCCCCTGCAGCTCCAACTAAATGCGATGTACTTAAACAAGCAGCGCCTTATAGGACCGCGAACCGAGCCGAAAGGGCCCCGCTACTGCCATCTAGTGCGCACGTCCCGGTATCGCTGCGGCCCTGCGTTTGCTTGTGTCTGCGAGGTCCATCCAACGCTGCCAAAGTACCCTTTGCTCTCAGCAAACACAGGTGAAGCTCTTGCCTCCTTAAGTCCTTGACTTGACCTTGTTCTGTGGGTTCCGATGTTCACCTTTGCACGAGGAAATGCTTTGAACTTACTATCCACACATCTCATTGCCCCGTTGCACCTTCTTTCTCTCTTTGAAATCTCCCTTCTTTCCTCAACAACTCTATGGAAATGCTCTTCCAAATGTCACCATGACCGCCACCTCAAAAGTCCAATGGCCGTTTGAAGCCTCGTCTTCCCTGACGTTTATGCTGCATTTCATACTTTACCATTCCTTTTTACTTGATTTCAAAGTCACTGGGTCAAAATAGTTCTCCTATTTCTGACCTTCATTTCAAGAGCCCTCTGGGGTCCTCTGCTCTTCTCCATTTACACCTCCTGTTATATTTTCTTGTTGTGTTCTCTAAGTTTAAGTTATTTGGAAATAAAACAGATCTGTTCCAGTTACTCCCAGACAGAAACCTCCACCACTAACCTCTTACTTAGCCCTGGGATAAGACTTCCCAGCTGGGTACCAAGCATCTCCAACCAAATGACTCAGGGCCAGGTCAGAACTGGGTAAAGGATCAGGTGAGTCCTCTCTAAAGAGCACTGACTGGAAGTCAGGAAAGCTGAATTTCAGCTCTGTTACTGTGGCCTCCACTTGCTGGGGACCTTAACCAAGTTGTTGAGTGTCTGAACTTCATTTTATTCATCAGTGAAATTAAAGAATTGAATTACATGATCATTATGTCTTTAGCCCCGTCCAGCTCTGTTTGTAATATGCATATCAGATTTCTCAAATGGGCTCTATTGGCATATTGTACCAGATGATTCTTTGCTGTGGGAGTCTGTCTTTAGCAGCACTGTGGCCTCTACCAACTAAATGACAGTAGCACCCCTCCCTCCACTAGTTATGACAACGAAAAAACATCTCCAGGCATTGCCAAATGCCCCTGGGGGGCAAAATTGCCCACAATTGAGAACTCTAATCTATAACTACTGTAATTTTCCTTCAGGAATTATTTTCCATTCCCAATTTCTGTTTCTGTTAGAAGGATCACCCAGTTCTACAGACCTTTAGAAACTTTCGAAGTATTTTACTCTTTTTCTTCTCCGAAGTCAGTTGGTCCTCAATTTCACCAATGTGAATGTGTCTAAGATCTCACTGCTTTTCCAGCTTCACTGCCACCATTTTAATAACATATTAAACATATATATTGTGCATTATATTTCGATTATCTAATTTAAATCTCATAACAACGTTGTGGTATGTTCAGGGGCTAATATTAGTTCTTCTAGTGTCAGTGAGAAATGGAGACACAGAAAAGTTTAGTGACTTTTCTTATGACATACAATAGGCCAGTGACAGCAACATTAGCAGCCCCAAGGGAGGCCTCTGACTCCAGCACTGTTTCCAACCCATCTACTTAATGTAGGTCCTTATCTTTGCACCTGTAGGTTTCTGCAATAGCCTCCTAGCCCATCCCTTTCCTTCAGTCTATCCTCTAATCTATTCTATACATTACCAGCAGGTTAATCCTCTTAACACTTTCTTAAAGATTCTCACCCTGCATGGGTTGCAGTGGGCTCCCTATGGTTTTCTGGACAGTATTAGAACCACCTGGGGACTTCTAAAACTTATTGAGGCATTACCCCAGACCAGACCAATTAGATCAGAATCTCTGAGGTGAGGCTCAAGAATCAGTAGTTTTTTTAAGTTCCCAGGTCATTCTAACTTGCAGCTAGGGCTAAGAAACACTGGCCTACCAGATTGAATTCAGATTCTCTAATTTTTAATTCAAGGTCCTCTGCAATCCCTCACCTCACCTTTAACAATTCACATTCTCTTTCTGTATCCCCAATGGAGATTCTCTCTTCCCTATTGCCCAATCTTCTTGCTGTCCCATGCACTTCATTCAGCCACTGCCTGTTTGTCTTGTCAAGACTGTACTACACTCAGGAAGCAATTTGCATAGTGGCCAGACGATGGACTTTGGAGTTAGAGCTAGGTGAATTCAAATCCTACCTTGTCTCAAACTGTGAGAACTTGTATAAGTCTCAAAGGGCTTTTGTGAGTTTGAGTCCTGAGGTACTTAATAATGTCTAGTAGTAGTATTTTTTAAGAATCAACCTAGATTTCTTCAATATTAATGTATATCTTAGTAAAATATCTCAAAATGCAATCAATCTAAGGACTAAGATGCAACAGAACTACTTAGTGTACATGCTAAAGTCCAGATTACTTAGTTACATGCAAAACCCAGTGTATTAATATATTTGGATCTTGTGGTCTGCTTAGGAATTTTCGTTTTACTAATATCATTAGGTGATTCTTGTGATTGAGAAACATTATCAAAGAATCACAGTGTTAAGAGTTATGAGAATTAAGCTCTGCTAGTCCAGTTTCTTAACCTCAGCATCACTAACATCTTGGGCCAGATAACTGTTGTGTGGAGGTGTCCTTTGCACTGTAGGATGTTTATCAGCATCCTTGGCCTCTACCCACTAGATGCCATTAGCATACCCCTTCCCCTCAAGTTGTGAAAACCAAAATATTTCCAGATATTCCACATGTCTTTTAGGGAATTAATTTCTCCCATACCAGCCACTCCCATGTAGAGCCAAATAGCTAGTCCAAAACCCATTATTAGATAAGAAAATGAGTCCCTGGGGAACCAAATGACTTGCCAAGTCATATAGGTTAGATATGGATTTGCCAAAGCCAAAAAGTATGTGACATTAGACTTTGTGATCTCCCTACATTATGCTCAGAATGACTTCCAACAATTTTTTACAAGTTGTCTCAAAATTGTTCTTGTTACCTAAATTACACATTTGCCTGCAACATATACTCTATAGGCTATCATATCTTTCTGTGTTTCTCTATAAAGAATCAATCTCTAATTAACTTCTATATTTGTGTCATCTTTTCTCCAGATTGATTGAAAACACCCCTTCCAAAACACCCATTCTTTATAGAGCCTAGCAGAGTGCTAGACCCAGGGCTGACATTTCTTGAATGTAGCTAGCAACCGAATAATTTCTTGTTTGAGGGGAGGCAGAGCGAGCTTATGCATTTATATATCAATTGTGAAAATATTTTTATCAAAGTTTTCTTAAACGTAATATATGCTTAGAGACTTTTTTTCATAAATATTCTTTCCTAGGGGAAAGAATGTATCCCATTCTATTTCTGTCCATACCCTTCACTTTAGTTCAGGGACACTGTTTTCAACATAGAAAAGTGGTTCTCACATTGGCTGGGTAAACTCACTAGCAGAAATTTCATGAATAGCAGACATTCGGGCCCTATCCCCAGATGCTTTAATTTGAGTGTAGATGGGGCTACAGGTCAGTGTCATATACTGCCAGACTCCAGGAACCCTTAAGTTGAAGATTTGTGTGCCTGTGTGTTTTGATGGGATTTTCCAAGTGCAAAATTTTTCCCACATTCTGTGAAGTTCAGTGTGGAAAATAGTGTGTATGTTGTCCTTCTTATCATTGTGGAAGACACACCTATATATATAAACATATTCATATAAATAAGTAGAAATTATGTAGCTCCATCAACTCTATACTACTAAAATAGCTAATTTTGGTAACAAAGCCACACACAGCATAAGAAAAATAAATCATAGGCATAAAAACCTTTCCTAGCTCTTTACCTAAGGGCATCTTATTCCCTTCCCTGCAACTGCCTTTCACTCCAACAAAATCTCAAAGTTTATAAAGCCTGTCAACTTCCATTGCTAATTCTCAGTGATGGGATTGTAATTTGCTCTGGGAAGCTTCTCTGTATTACTGTTAAGTCATTTGAATTCTGTGGAATGATTTATGTTCTGATGGGTCTAGGAATTCCTAGCACTCCCCTCTCCCCCAGCACACTTTCAATTGGATGGATTCTGTCCCTTTGAGCAGAAGAGGCCAAACAAACAAACAAACAAAACAACATATTTCATTGTTAGTACAGCTAGGTTTATGTCTTATACAAGTTCCTTTTATCCAGAGACCCCTTAGGATCCTATACTAAGGCACTGAGCCAAAAAAGGAAAAAAAGCATGTTTTTAACAGAAAGATTTCATATTTTTGCCTTTCCTACATTAGAGATGATCCCCCTACCCCCTTAAACTAGAGAACGATCATTCCATGGTGTTATACAACTGCCATTCATTCCTGCCTATATTATTCTCTGACTACTTGACTTCAGGCAAGAGGAGGTAATATGCACAATATCTCCCAGAACAGACCTTGCAATCTTGCCTGTGGGTTTCTTTTGACTGTCCCAATGCCTGCCTGAGCAGTTTTCACAGATCTTGGAAATGGCTACATGATTCATGTGGAATCAGAAAATAAAGAACAAGAATAAAGATTTGTGTGGATATCTGAAATGAAACAAGTCCAACTCCAAACTGAAAAGCCTAGAGTGGGTAATTGTGCTCATCTAATAGTAATACTGGCTTATGGTCATAAAGCTACTTCACATGCATGATCTCATTAATACAGCCATGCAGAACATTTCCAAAGGTAGTGGTTTATCTTCTTGCCTTTAAATTATTTTATCCCAAATGTTTACAGCTAAAAGAGGAAATGCTGAAATGTGATGTGTCAAGAAACCAAACAGTAGAGCTGCAAGTGAAAGAAATTCAGCCCTTGAAGGGACTTTAGATGAGGCAGTGTGTTGTTAAGAAAAATTCTACCACTGGACATATTTCCATTCACCAACTATGAGACCTTAGGTAAATAATCTAGCTTCTCTAAGCTGTAGTTCTTTTCCTTAGAGTATTGAGAGGTTCTATTAAAATACAATACATAAAGTTCCTAACATACATTAAGTACTCAGTGAAGGTTGGTCTATGCCTACCTCGAACACCACCACCCATTTTCTGTCTTTCCCTAATCTTATCCATCTTCCCAAATTGTACAAGAAAGACTAAAGCATCCCAAACTCAAGAAGTTTGTTCAAACTCATACAACTAAACAAAAATATAGAACTTAGCCCTTCTGATTCCTTATATAGTGCTCTACCTTAGTACAAAAGTAAAGATGAGGTTTCACACCAACCCTCTTCCATGAAATAACACTGTCTCTACATCAGATGTTAAACTGTTGAACCATTTACACAAACCTGGAAAAAAAACTCCAAAGTTTAAAATAGGTAAGGACTGGTTAATTTTATTTTATTTTATTTATTTTATTTATTTTTTGGGGGGGGGAGGGAAACGAGGGGATGGGGATGAAGGAGTAGCACAGGAAATGTCTGCCAGTGCGCAAGAGGTTTCTTTTTTTTTTCTTTTTTTTTTTTTAATTTTATTTTGTCGATATACATTGTAGCTGATTAATGCTCCCCATCACCAAAACCTCCCTCCCTTCTCCCTCCCCCCCACCCCCCCAACAATGTCCTTTCTGTTTGTTTGTTGTATCAACTTCAAATAATTCTGGTTGTTATATCTTCTTCCCCCCCCCCCCCGGTTTGTGTGTGTGTGTGTGTATGTGTGTGTGTGAATTTATATATTAATTTTTAGCTCCCTCCAATAAGTGAGAACATGTGGTACTTCTCTTTCTGTGCCTGACTTGTTTCACTTAATATAATTCTCTCAAGGTCCATCCATGTTGTTGCAAATGGCAGTATTTCATTCGTTTTTATAGCTGAGTAGTATTCCATTGTGTAGATGTACCACATTTTCCGTATCCACTCATCTGATGATGGGCATTTGGGCTGGTTCCAACTCTTGGCTATTGTAAAGAGTGCTGCGATGAACATTGGGGAACAGGTATACCTTCGACTTGATGATTTCCATTCCTCTGGGTATATTCCCAACAGTGGGATGGCTGGGTCGTATGGTAGATCTATTTGCAATTGTTTCAGGAACCTCCATACCATTTTCCATAGAGGCTGCACCATTTTGCAGTCCCACCAACAATGTATGAGAGTTCCTTTTTCTCCGCAGCCTCGCCAGCATTTATCGTTCAGAGTCTTTTGGATTTTAGCCATCCTAACTGGGGTTAGATGGTATCTCAATGTGGTTTTGATTTGCATTTCCCGGATGCTGAGTGATGTTGAGCATTTTTTCATATGTCTGTTGGCCATTTGGATATCTTCCTTAGAGAAATGCCTACTTAGCTCTTTTGCCCATTTTTTAATTGGGTTGCTTGTTTTCTTCTTGTAAAGTTGTTTGAGTTCCTTATATATTCTGGATATTAATCCTTTGTCAGATGTATATTTTGCAAATATTTTCTCCCACTCTGTTGGTTGTCTTTTAACTCTGTTAATTGTTTCTTTTGCTGTGCAGAAGCTTTTTAGTTTGATATAATCCCATTTGTTTATTTTTCCTTTGGTTGCCCGTGCTTTTGGGGTCGTATTCATGAAGTCTGTGCCCAGTCCTATTTCCTGAAGTGTTTCCCCTATGTTTTCTTTAAGAAGTTTTACTGTCTCAGGGTGTATATTTAAATCCTTAATCCATTTTGAGTTGATTTTAGTATACGGTGAGAGGTATGTATCTAGTTTCATTCTCCTGCATATCGATATCCAGTTATTCCAGCACCACTTGCTGAAGAGGCAATCCCTTCCCCAGTGAATAGGCTTGGTGCCTTTGTCAAAGATCAGATGACAGTAAGTGTGTGGGTTGATTTCTGGATTCTCTATTCTATTCCATTGGTCAGTGTGTCTGTTTTTATGCCAGTACCATACTGTTTTGGTTATTATAGCTTTGTAGTATAGCTTAAAGTCAGGTAGTGTTATGCCTCCAGCTTTATTTTTTTTGCTGAGCATTGCTTTGGCTATGCGTGGTCTTTTATTGTTCCATATAAATGTCTGAATAGTTTTTTCCGTTTCTGAGAAAAATGTCTTTGGAATTTTGATGGGGATTGCATTGAATTTGTATATCACTTTGGGTAGTATGGACATTTTCACTATGTTGATTCTTCCAATCCAAGAGCATGGAATATCTTTCCATCTTCTTGTATCCTCTCTAATTTCTCTCAGCAGTGGTTTGTAGTTCTCATTATAGAGATTTTTCACCTCCTTGGTTAACTCAATTCCTAAGTATTTTATTTTTTTTGGTGGCTATTGTAAATGGGCAGGCTTTCCTGATTTCTCCTTCTGCATGTTCACTATTGGAGAAAAGAAATGCTACTGATTTTTGTGTGTTGATTTTGTATCCTGCTACTGTGCTGAAATCATTTATCAATTCCAACAGTTTTTTTGTAGAGGTTTTAGGCTGTTCGATATATAAGATCATGTCATCTGCAAACAGGGACAGTTTGACTTCATCTTTTCCAATCTGGATGCCCTTTATTTCCTTCTCTTCTCTGATTGCTCTGGCTAGTACTTCCAACACTATGTTGAATAGGAGTGGTGAGAGTGGTCATCCTTGTCTAGTGCCTGTTCTTAAAGGAAAAGCTTTCAGCTTTTCCCCATTCAGGATGATATTGGCAGTGGGTTTGTCATGTATGGCTTTAATTATGTTGAGATACTTTCCCTCTATACCTAACTTATAGAGGGTCTTTGTCATGAATGAGTGCTGAACTTTATCAAATGCTTTTTCAGCATCTATACAGATGATCATATGGTCCTTGTGTTTGACTTTATTAATATGGTGTATCACATTTATTGATTTGCATATGTTGAACCAACCTTGCATCCCTGGGATGAATCCCACTTGATCGTGATGAATAATTTTTCGTATGTGTTGCTGTATTCTGTTTGCTAGTATTTTAGTGAGGATTTTTGCATCTATATTCATCAAGGATATCGGCCTGTAGTTTTCTTTTTTGGTTATATCTTTACCTGGTTTTGGTATCAGGATGATGTTTGCTTCATAGAATGAGTTTGGGAGATTTGCGTCCGTTTCAATCTTTTGGAATAGTTTGTAAAGAATCGGTGTCAATTCCTCTTTGAATGTTTGGTAAAATTCTGCTGTGAATCCATCTGGTCCTGGGCTTTTCTTTGTTGGGAGCCTTCTGATAACAGCTTCAATCTCCTTTATTGTTATTGGTCTGTTCAAATTTTCTACGTCTTCACGGTTCAGTTTTGGGAGCTTGTGTGTGTCCAGAAATTTATCCATTTCCTCCAGATTTTCAAATTTGTTGGCGTATAGTTGTTTATAGTAGTCTCGAATGATTCCTTGTATTTCAGATGAATCAGTTGTAATATCGCCTTTTTCATTTCTAATTTTTGTTATTTGAGTCTTCTCTCTTCTTTTTTTTGTTAGCCATGCTAATGGTTTGTCAATTTTATTTATCTTTTCAAAAAACCAACTTTTTGATTCGTTGATCTTTTGAATTGTTTTTTGGTTTTCAATTTCATTCAGTTCTGCTCTGATCTTAATGATTTCTTTCCGTCTGCTAACTTTAGGATTGGATTGTTCTTGTTTTTCTAGTTCTTTAAGGTGAAGTGTTAGGTTGTTCACTTGCCATCTTTCCATTCTTCTGAAGTGAGCATTTAATGCAATAAATTTTCCCCTCAATACTGCTTTTGCAGTATCCCACAGGTTTTGGTATGATGTATCATTGTTTTCATTAGTTTCAATAAACTTTTTGATTTCCTGCTTGATTTCTTCTTGGACCCATATGTCATTAAGTAGAATGCTGTTTAATTTCCATGTGTTTGTATAGTTTCCAGAGTTTTGTTTGTTATTAATTTCTAGTTTTAATCCATTGTGGTCTGAGAAGATACATGGGATAATTCCAATTTTTTTGAATTTATTGAGACTTGATTTGTGACCTAATATGTGATCTATCCTGGAGAATGATCCATGTGCTGATGAGAAGAATGAATATTCTGAGGTTGTTGGGTGGATTGTTCTGTAGATATCTGCCAATTCCAATTGGTCTAGAGTCTTGTTTAGATCTTGTGTTTCTCTACTGATTCTTTGCCTAGATGATCTGTCTAATATTGACAGTGGAGTGTTCAGGTCCCCTGCTATTATGGTATTAGTGTCTATTTCCTTCTTTAGGTCTAATAGAGTTTGTTTTATAAATCTGGCTGCTCCAACATTGGGTGCGTACATATTTATGATTGTTATGTCTTCTTGATGGATCAGTCCTTTTATCATTAAGTAGTGTCCCTCATTGTCTCTTTTTATGGTTTTTAGTTTAAAGTCTATTTTGTCAGATATAAGAATAGCCACTCCAGCTCGTTTTTCTTTTCTGTTTGCATGGTAAATCTTTTTCCATCCTTTCACTCTTAAGGACTGGTTAATTTTAATATAGCCTGGGGTCATTTGAGTCAAGACATTAAATCCTGACCAATGAAGGACTTTTGCAGAGGTGGGAGGCTGACAGGTGTCAGAAATAAGGAACTATAATACCCCCTTTTGAACAAAAATAACTTTTTCCTTAAAATATCCCCATTTGCAACTGAAAAGAAAATAAACTATTCTGGCAAAAGAAATTGCTTTTGCCATTAGGATGCAAATGGCCAAGCAAATTTGTTGCCCAATAAATCTTTTTGGGCATTATATAGACATAGTCTTAGAATTTGTAAAGCCTAAGCTATAAAAGCAAATAACATTAAAAAAAGAAGTTATAAATTCCAAAGCGAGATGACAGTTTTGTATATAAGGTGCAGGGGGGCAAAACATCTTCTTAAGAACAAGAAATTTGAAGATGCAGATAAAGTAAAAAAAAACTGTTTTTTTTTTTTCTCCTTGTTTCTTTTGGTTATATTGTACTTTTACCAATTAATGGAGTGCCATAGCAGGACCTAATGACCTGCATTGAGCAATGTGGATTAAAAATTCCATTTCTTCATCCTCACTTCCCGTGTTAATTCCAGCCCAAGATGAGAGCCTAAGAACAAACCAAACTTGCAAGGAAGGTTTTTGGTTGTTGACTGTGTTCCAAAGACCACAAAGGGGGATTTGAATTCAGAACAGAAAAAAACTAGATCTTTATAAGACATTGGCGATCATGAAGGCTGAGTATCCTGCACTTCATTAATGAAGAAACAGACTCAGAAAGGTGCAGTAACAATTTTTAAAGAATTGTCCTTACACAAAAGAGATTTCATTCATTTTCAATTTTATCTCTCAGTATACTTCCACATATACTTCATCCTCTAGTCAAATTATTCACTGATCCCTCAACAAATCTTGAGTTTTTCTCCTGATTTTGCTTAAGCGACCCACCTATTTCACCATCAAACTCTGTGACTACCTATCTGAATCCTTTCCACCTTGCGTTCAAGGAATACCTTCTCAGATACATCCAGGAAGCAAGGGTTTGTCTATCTTACTTACCATTGTGTCCTTGGGACCAAGTATAGCTCCTGGTTCCTAACAGGTATTTCTAAACATATCTGCTAAGTAAATAAGTTTTTCATCTACCCTTCCAGAAGTAAACACCTGTTATGTTTTGTACAACTCATATAATAAGTCCTTAACCATAGTTGCATGTATAAGTAACATACTTTTCCTATTCAGTTGCAAGTTCACTGAAGGTGAAGACAGACCATGCCACTGAATGTAACCGCTGCATCGCTAAGTATTATTTTAAACATGCAGCACAATAAAATTAATAAATGAGTTCATGAACACATGAAAAAGTCATTGACCTTGAGGTTTTGAGAGGATCACCTAAACTATTTGAAAAAGAAAATTGAATGAATTCAAGGATAGCGAGTAGAAGTCCTACAGCTCGTCATCTGAGAATAAGTCAATTTTTAAAAGTCCATTAAGGAGGATTATCATTTCTCTAAAAACATACACATATATTTTCAACACTTCCTTATAACTTACAAATGTGCATTCACTTACCACTATTTTCATGCAAGCCCAAGGCCTTTTCTTTGAATAGGCCCATCATCTTTCTTATTCAAATCTTATGATACTTGTGAAAAATCTGAGTACAGAATTTCTTCCATATTCTTACAATTTTCCCTGAGTCTTTTACACTTGTCTCACTCCCACCTAATTTGACAGTGTTTTTGCAGCCCACTGTTAACAAATATTTCCAAAGCACTCAATATAGTTTTCATCACAACACTTTTTCCTCTTGCTCTCATTATCTTTTTGTTTTAAATAATAATTAGTTAAAATATGTGGTTACGATAGCATGTAAAGCTGGCATAAATATGTTTGGGAAAGTTCTTGACATTTGATAAACATAAAATTTAGCTGATGGGAGAAGAAGAGCAGGAGGTGTTAAGAAGGTCTATTCATCAGAGGGTCTCACTCAGAATAAAGGGAACAGAGTGATGGTTAATTGGTGAATTGGGTAAGATATCTTTTCCCGTAACACAAATAAATCAAGAGATAGTTATTCCTGTATATCTATAATCTCAAAATGTGTAAATATTCTAGAATATTTATATCTTAGAACAGAGAATGTTTATGACAACAAAAACAAAAATCCATGTATAGGTCTCAGAAATATTCCCAAATTTGGTATTTTGTGAACTAATAGGTGCCTGCATTTACCCACCTATAAAGTACACCTATGCTTACTGTCGGTTGTAAAAATAACTAATTGTTGTCAACATTCAGGAATGAAGGAAGGCTATGGATAATTCAACACACAAGTAGTCATTGACCACACGACATGGGCACAGAGAGAGAGAGAAGGAGAAATAAAGAATTGTGATAGATGCAAAAGAAATAGAGATAGTTGACAAATTAATAACACTGTCCTCATAGGGGTTTACAATTTAGTGGGTGGAACAAGAATCCAATAAATCTGTAACAGTAATGTAAGAAGAAGAGATAGAAAATATCATTATGCTTGTTTGGACTAAAAAAACACATATGCAGATATATTGCCAGCACATTCCAGTATTCCTTGGTCAGGTGTTCTGGTCAGGCCACCATAGTTCTACATATAACAGAGCCACAACCCCAGACATTATTTTTAATAAGCACTTGTTTTCTTAGTCTTTAGCAAGGACTTCCTTGTATACCTTGTTGTCAGACAGCCAAGATTACTCTGGGAGCTTTTAGAGCAAGGCAAGCACAGGCATTGCTACCTGTACCTATGTTGAATGCATCACATGCACACAGTTATCAGTGACTTGCTGGTGGGATGAGTATGTCACACATTCATGGGTCTTTCCATAGAGGTAGCCATACATTTTTATGCCATGTGGACATGTGCGTATCTGTGCATCTGAGTGTGTATGTTTGGGGTAATGGTGAAGTAGGAGAATTGCATTTCTCTTTGAGAAATCATTTATCAAGTTAGACTATCAGTCTGGAACTGCTTTCAAGGTCAAGGATTGCCGAATGTCCACAAATGAGATTTCTCATGGATGGGCGCCATAGTCTATCAAGAGCTTGATGAATGTTCTCACACCTGGCCAGGCTCAGACAGACTGAGCAAACTGGATTCTGATTCCCTATTCACCTCTTACTGGTGACTCGCAGATCCCGTTCCAATTTTGTTTTCTGATCTTCTCATAGCAGACTCTCCCAAATTTTGCTTTCAGGCTGCCATTGTTTCTCTGGTCATTTCTCAAGATTTCATCAATCTCCTCTGCACCACCCTTATGTTCTTCACTATTCTCTTGTTTAAACAGTTTATCTGACTCTTGCTCACTCGCTTTGCTATTTCTAGTATGTATGACAGTGTGATCTCTAGAGATTTGAACTGAATTTCATTTTAAAAATGCATGAGAAGTGGTGGACTAACAGGTACAAAACTATGCTATCTAACCTAGGCAACCCATTGTGCAGAATATGCATGTATTAAAACAACACACTGTGCGCCACAGAGATGTACAAACAAATGTCAAAATTTAAAAAAAAAACATTTAAAAAACACATATGTGATACAGAATGGTCCAAATCTTTTTTTGTCTCTTTTGGTAGAATGACTGTAGAGGTTATGACAGTTAGACTTCCTTATCTTTTTAATATTTTTATTCCCCATAAATTTACTTATTTCTTTACAAGTTACTTTTTTTTTGCATCACATTTTTCAAAGTTAAAAAAATGGCAAAAACATACTATATTAAAACATATTCACATGTAAAATCTTACATGGAAAGAAGATGCCACACGACAGATATTATCCTGCCCCAGATGTCTTTTTTCCGATTCCTTTCCTCTGACTATAGATCAATCACTCAAGGCCACATTGACATCCATAAAAAAAATTTATTAGTACTAACTACACTTTTGGTGACCCCTCCTTCCTGCCAATTCATACTGCCCGTATGATTCATTTGTCTCATGTATCTCATTGTATATTGCCTCACACTATCCTTCTTATTATAACATATTCTTTCCTTTTTAAAATTTTTCTTATTTCAGTAGGTTCTTTCAAGTTATAGATCTAATATCCTTGTAGCTACAATGAGATAGAAAAATGAACAAGTCATATTTTGCCCCCCTCTCCTTTTTTGTGACATTTCATGTGGATTACCTTTTATTCCCATCTAAACTTTAAGCTCCCTGATGTGTAAAAATTAAACACCATATGTAATAATACTATAGTGATTTGGCATAGTGTTATTTCTGAACAAGTTGTTACTTCAGTAAAGTTCTTATGAAATGAAGAAACCATGAAGCAAGGCTTAAGAACCTTAAAAGGCAGATAATACAAAGGTGAGTTACAAATTTCAGTACCCTGGTCTATAAAATAGAGCTAATTATGTACCTGTCTGCCGGCTTCACAGAATAGGGTAAGCATCAAATAAGTAATTTAATGTAATAGTCTAATGACTTCTATACCTACAAAGATGCTTTTTAATATTATTTGCTTTCATAGTTGGAAAAGTTTTTCTGCCAAACCATATATATTTATTAATAACTAACCTATTTTCTTACCCTTATTAATTAGATAAATATAAAATTTACCATGTAGTAAAATAATCAAGAGCTATGATTTTATTCTTATTAGGTTTTTTAAAAATATCATAAGCAATCACAACTACTAAAGTCATGAGCTCCCAGTGGATCCAGAACCTCAGATTGGAGATATGTATTTCATAGAATTTAAAGTTATTATTTTATTGCTTATTATTTTTAACAACGTTAATAATAATAAACCAAGTTATCTGCTTCCAAAGCCATTTTTAGTCACTCACCTGGTTCTAATTTGTTTTTAATTTTGTTTCTGAGACAATTTAAAAAATAAGTGTTGGGCCTTCCCGGGGATCCAAGGTATCGAGCCGGGGACTGGACCCCCCCCTCCCACAACCAGGCACACTGCGCCTGTGCCTTGGGGCCTGCCCAGGGACCTGAGGCCTGGAGCTGAGGACCAGACACTCCCCACAACCAGGGACACCACCAGCACCAAGGAGCATGCCAAAAACATCACCTCCATGTGGGTGGCTCACCATAGCCACCACCATAACCATGGCTGCCGTGAAAGCGGCTAGACGCCACAACCACCACGCAGATGTGCACTGACACAAGGAGAGTTACCAGCAGAAACCAAAAAAGAGGATGTCTCTCTCTGCAAAGCACATTTCAGAGTGATAGAAGAAGCGTCTGCTCTATGATAATATTAGGGGACCTAACCACATCTCTCAGCATTGGACAGATCATCTAGGCAACAAATCAACAGAGTAATCATTATTCTTTCAGAAGGAGAGAAGAAATCTAGGGTAATTAGAAGGGGGAGGGGGGAGGGAGAGGAGGTTAGGGAAAGATTGGACAAGGGTCATAAAGAATAATTACTATTTGTAGCAATATATATGCTAGTAATATTGATTTGATCAACATATCTCAATGTTGACCCCCCAAAATATGTATAAACAATTTTGGTTCAATAATTTTTTTAAAAGGATCTTTGAAATATTCAAGTATTCTTCTATAAAACGGTGGTTGGATTTATAAGTTTGGAGCTTTGGAGAAAAATCTGGGATAGAAACATAAGTTTGGGAATTATCAGCATATAGACCTGACTTGAAAAAAATAAAAATAAAATAAAAAGTGCTAAATAGAAGACTAGAGAGGCAAGAAAGGGCCATAAATGTCAAATCCTACTTTGCTAGCCTGTCATGTGATATTGAGAGGTCCTCTCTCTTGCTCTCCTGTTGCAAAATTGCAGATTGACTGTGAGGCTGTCATCATTGAACTGCTATTAGACAAGCACATGGAAAATTATCTAAAATAGCAAAATATAAAAAAAAAAAAACTATTCCCCAAACATTACAGATTACCATGAATCTTAAATTAGAGCTGTTCCTGTATTTCATAGAAAATCACCAGCAAATGTTTGTCAACTAACAGGTTTAGGGACCTGTGACCATCCCCTCTATAAATCTTTCTTCAAATTCAGTGAGCCTCATGATTTGTCTTTTTTATAGAAATCAGTTCTGGGTTGATACATGTGTGAGTAAGAGTCAACTCCAATCAAATTCCAAAAAATGCTGAAGAGGAATTGAAGAGAACTACGTGTCTATTTGGGGAGATGTTTTAAATAAGAAAATGTTTCCTTTGTCAGATAAGCTGTTGCTCTTTGCTAGGTTAAAGTTTCCTGTTGCTTTTTGCTAGGTTAAAGCTTCAACTATGTTTCAACGATAAAAATAAAAATAAACATAGTTTTATTGAGATTTAAAAAATAAAGTTTTTTCTAGCTCTGGAAAAAAATAAAGATAAGTTTTATGAAAGTAAAAAAAATAATAGCAAAATAATCCATGCAAACATCATGAACAGATTTAGCCTACCAGCACGAGACAGTTATGATTTTGTGGCCATCTACTTCCACAATAATAACGTTCAGGCCAGGGCCTCCTGAGGAGACCCTGGCTAAGGAAAAGCAGTTGGTCATAATAATGAGTAAATATGTATTAAATGGCTTTCTTCCCCTCCACCCTCCACCCCAATTACATCCCAAAGTGAAAATGCTGGTAGCATTAGTTATCCAAATTTTGGCATCTAATCTACCCCCAATAGTTTCAGAAGACAATGGAGAGACACTATTAATGTAGGGCCTCAGCAGGAAGTTAAAATACTCAAATACAGAACACACAAGTAATTGATTTGAAAATAGCTTATTTAAATTAGCATTTTTAAACAACTCCATATATTAGACATAACTGGTCAGGATCTTGCTCTTGAAAAACTCATAGCAGCATTAGAAAAGAGGAAGTGAGAGTGTTTGTTAATGCCACATCTCTTTCTGTTTCATTCACTTTTTAAAAAATTATTTTTGTAGCATAGTTGATTGTGCATATCTGTGGGGTACAGAGTTGAATATCATTACCTGTGTGCAATATGTTATGCTCAACTCAGGTTAATTAGCATATTCAACATTATATGATGTAATCATTTTTCATGACCCCTTACCATTTCCTTCATTATCTAATGTTTATTTATATCTGTGGCAAAGATAAAGGTCAGAAAGCTATTTGTATGGTTGTGTAAGGACCAGCTATTTAAATACATCTCACTCCCTCTTAATCAAAAATGCCTTAGTAGAGTTGGAATTCAAGGATAGTTTTAAAGGAGAGAAGTAAGATGATTTGACTGGATCATTCTGATAGTTGAAGTACTATTTAGTCATCTGTTCTCATCTGAAGGTATCAAGTTTAAGTAGCACGAGTGGCTGCAATTACTGATGTGAGTGCACTAGAGAGTCATGAAACTATAGAAATGTCCCTGAATTTACATTACACTTTGTGGAGGTCTTGACACCCAGAGTGACTGCATAAAGCAAGAAAGGCAAGGAATTACAAAACGCTGTCCAATAACATTTGGTATCTTCAAAGGGAATTCACTTATTAATACGACAGACTTTTTTGGCATATATTATGATATAAAAAGGAAATCATTGTACAGGTAAATGCACCCAAGTAAGAATTTAGTATTCTGCTATTGCAGAAAGGAGTCTTGAGAAATATGTATTCCAGTCACTTACCTTCTTCCCAGAAATAAACTATGAGCAGATCAAAAAGAAAGCTAATCTATTATCAGATTTTTTTTTTAAATTCAACTACGACAAGCTATATAAAAAATTACAGAATGTGTTCCTTCACATTGGAGGCAAGAAAATCCAACATGAACATCATTAAGCTCAAGGCTAAGTCTGAAAGAGACACCAAACCTTCACAGTAGGTTCCCTGACCTCTGACTGTAAAAGCTGGATTGTTATAAAAAATATTTCAGCTATTCTTCATTTCACAGAGAGAGAGAGACAGAGACAGAGACAAAGAAACACACATAGAGAGAATATCAGTCACTTTCTTTTTGTGTAGCAATTTTAGTTAAAATATTTTTTAAAGAATTACAAGCTTAATAAAAATGAAACTGGAAAATATTAAGAAATAGAAAGAATGAAAGAGATTATCCCACAGATCTGCCTCGCAAATACAACATTCATGCCATTTCCATATATTTTATCTCTCTCTCTTTTAACTCTTTGAGTATATTTAAGCAACAACATTTTGTATAACTGAGGATTTGACTTACCCTTAGTTCGATCTAAAAGGAAAGAAGTACTCAGAAGTTAAACTGGAGTCCAGATGCAGTACATTTAAATCCTTCTCATCTTTACGGACCACACCTTCCCAGATTCCATTTATAAGACCAGAAATTTTCACAAATAGAAGGGATCCTGGACATTATCACATTATTAGTTCCATTCACCTCATTTTTATAAATGAGGAAACTGATGTCCAAAGAAGTAAAGTCACCTGCAGTGGTCATACAATTACTGAGCAGTTAACTTAGACTCATCATCATTTTTAAAGCAGATGAGTGCCACCAATTTACTGATTTATTTATATATTAAAACAAACTTCAAATTACTTGCAACTAATATGAATATCTTATATCAGATTGTTCTTTACCTAGTCTTTCTACTAGTGTTTCTCTTCCTATAAGAAAAGGATTGTAACATGCACAGTGTCCATGGCTGCCCCAACCACAAAGAAATTCCCCACTGTTCTGCTCAGTTTCAACTTGAACAGGAAATACTGTTCCCCTTATGCTCTTCCCTGCAGACAAGATGTCCAAGCCCAAGTCACAGGGGAGAATCACATGTGCTCAGGACTGTTGAACGGCAGACTGTTCACAGTGAGGAGCAAGAGCCCATACTGGAAAACATCTCAGACTTGAGTTCCTACCACTCCACTTCCTGGCCCAATATGGAAAATTCTTCTTTTCCCCTTACCCCAGTGCACCCATGTTGAGTTCTTTTTATTCTTTCCATTAGTTCTTTTCTCATACAATTTACAACTCTTTTCCTTCACACAAACATAGTCTTTCCTTGTTTCTTGGAGAGGAAAGCCTAGATTGGAAATCTTTAAACAATGCCACTTGTAGCTCCTTGTTTCAACTTCGATGTAGGATAAGGGAAAAAAGATGGCAATAGGTTGTTAGAGTAAATGGGGAAAGTGGAATAACACAGGGACAAATTAAATATGTGAGATGTAAGCCTTTCTATTAAACCAAAAGACAGAATACTAGAGAGGGAAGGAACTTTCTGGATTATTTATCTTGATTGCTTTTACATATGAAGAAATTGAGGCTTAGAAAAGTTAAATTATTTGTGTTGGTGAATAATCACTCAGGATGTAGTTCTGAGTTCAAGAAAAGAATTCAGGTTGCCAAGTGCATTTGACACTGTTTTTCACCTTAATATTAAGGCTCTGACTACCTTAGTAGCATACACATGTCAATGCTTCTTGCAAATGAAATAATGGGATTTAAAAGACTAATTACATTTGATTACAGGGTGATGCTGGCTTCATAGAATGAGCTTGGGAGAATGGTTTCTGTTTCAATTTTTTGGAATAGCTTGGAAAGAACTGCTATTAATTCCTCTTTAAAAGTTTGGTAGAATTCAACAGTGAAGCAATCTGGTCCTGGGCTTTTCTTTGTTGGAAGATTTCTGATTACTGCTCAATCTCATTGCTTGTTATTGGTCTGTTCAGCTTTTCTATGTCTTCTTGGTTCAAACTTGGCAGTTTTTATGTGTCTAGAAATTTATCCACTTCCTCCAGGTTTTCAAATTTGTTGGTTATAGCTATTCATAGTAACCTCTAATGATTCTTTGTATTTCTGTGGTATCAGTTGTGATATCTCCTTTTTCGTTTCTGATTTTTGTTATTTGGGTCTTTCTTCTTTTTTCAGTTAGTCTGTCTAGTGGTTTGTCTACTTTGTTTATCTTCTCAAAAAACCAACTTTTTGTTTCATTGATCTTTTTTTATCACATTTTAGTCTCTATTTCATTTAGTTCTGCTCTGATTTTATTTCTTTCCACCTACTAACTTTGGGATTGGATTGTTCTTGTTTTTCTAGTTCTGAGGTGTAATGTTAGGTTGTTTATTTGAAATCTTTCTATTCTCTTGATGTAAGCATTTATTGCAATAAACTTTCCTCTTAGTACTGCTTTGTCAGTATCCCACAGGTTTGGGTGTGATGTGTTGTTATTATCATTAGTTTTGAGAATTTTTTTGATTTCTTGTTTGACTTCTTCTTTAACCCATATGTCATTCAGAAGTATGTTGTTTAGTTTCCAATTATTTGTGCAATTTCTAAAGTTTCATTTGTTATTGATTTCCAGTTTTGCTCTATTGTGGTCTGAGAAGATGCATGAAATGATTTCAATTTTTAAAAAGTTTTTGGATCTTGATTGGTGACCTAATATGTGATCTATCTTGGAGAATGCTCCCTGTGCTGATAAGAAGAATGTACATTTCCTGGTTGTTGGGCGAAATGTTCTCTATGTTTCCACCAAGTCCAATTGTCTAGAGTGCAATTTAAATCCTGTGTTTCCTACTGATTTGTTGCCTAGATAATCTGTGCAATGCTGAGAGGGTGATATTCAGGTCTCTAGCTATTACAGTATTGAGGTCTACCTCTCTCTTTAGGTGTAGTAATGTTTTCTTTATAGATCTGGGTGCACCAATGTTGGGAACATATATATTTATGATTGTTATGTCTTCTTGGTGGATATATCCCTTTATCATTATATAATGGCCTTCTTTGTCTCTTGTGTAGAAGTTCTTACATTTCTGAAATGCTCAGGGCCATGTGAGGCCAGAGCCAACAGAATTTCCTACAGAATATGTGGCTTCTCTTTGTAATAGTTGGCTACATATTTGCATCTGTTAATCTTACAGCATATCTATCTATATTTTTGTCTGCATTTGGAAAATATTCCCTGTAGTGCTGTAATAGTACTCATAAGTTTGTTGAACCCCAATGCTTCCTAGGGAGCTAGAGTGCTCCCTAGGAAGGACCAAGAGTCAAGTGTGAAAGAGTTGGCCATAATCAATCAAGAGAACATGTCCAAAATGGATAAAGTAATGGAGATATTCCAGAGACAGGTACTGGAGGTAAGTAAAATTGGCCTTATGGAGCTATCTTCCACTACCCTTCCTCTCTGCAACACCTACTGACCTGCCATGTTGAATTTATGCTTATTACAATAAAGTTATGCATACCCCTAAATATGTGATCATTTGTAGTTACATTAAGGGACATTTGGCCGTACCATTGCTCTCATTCTCAAAAGACCATTCTATAGTTGTCAATTACTCTCAGATATGTCAAGGACCTGTTTACGGTCTGGCCTATACCTAACTTCAGTATACTCACTCTCTAAGAGCTGCATGTTTTTATTTTTCACAGCCACAGTTTAGAATGTACTTTTAAAAAGTCGTTTCCAAGGCCTCTTGGTCTCAACATCTCCCTTGCAGATTATTGTGATTGTTTCCTGTATTCCTGCTTCCAACAGCTATTTTCTGCACAGTAGCCAGATTGATCCTTTTAACACATTAATATGATCATGTTACACCCTTGCTGAAAGCATTGTAATGACTTTCCATCACTTTAGTATAAAATATAAGCCCTCTACCTGATCTCGTCCTTCCTTACCTCTTTGACACTATTTCTTCGCACTCATCCTAATTCTCTGAGCACATGGTTGTCTCAGGGCCTTTTCTGATAGGTCTTCTCTGTAGGAAATGCTCTTCCCTGGAGAACCACATGGTCCGCTCCTTCAACTCTTCCTAGTCTATGCTCAACTATTTTATTCATCAGAGCAGTCCACCCTGAAAACCTTATCTAAAATAGCAACATTCCACCCCTACCCTTTATTATTTTCTCTGCTTTTTTTTTTCTGTCAACTTTTTACTATCTGATGTTATAACATATATCTGTTTACTTGTTTGCCATCTGAAACGCCCTGCTCCACAAGGGCAGGTACATTTTCTGCTGGTCCACTGATAAACTCTGGGCACCTACTAGTTACTCAACAAATCTTAGTAAAGTGACTGAAGTGTACCATTTCTCCTGAGGTGGCACAGACCGTTTTAGTTCTAGCACTAGTATTGGTTATTTGCTACTTATATAATTTGAACCACTGTATTTGTTCTGGGTTTTGACAAAAGTAATTTGACATTACTAACAATATGACAGAATTTATGTTTAATTTATCTTATGTACATAAAAATAAATTTAGGAAATACTTTGTAGTTGCATCTCCTTCATATGCCTGTATGCTAAATGAAGAGGAGAGAAAGGGTGGGGTTAAGGGAGGCATGCTGAGAATACAATCACATTCACTGCTCATAATTACAAAAGGCTGCTCCTTGGAAGGGTTATATAACTATCCATCAAGAGTGTCCTGATGTTAATAATAAAAATAAAAAGTTGAGAATCCCTTCCTTAATCTGGTGATTCCTTGACTTCATGCTTGGTGTAAATATTGATATAAGGATTCCTTAAGTACATAACCCACTCAAATTCTTGACTCATTAATATAGAGAAAATTTCACTTAACATTTCTAAAAGCTAAAATTTCATTAAGGGACATAATTTATAAAAATCACCTAATATGATGCTTAATACACAGTAGGTATTCAAAAATTTATTTCTTCTTTTCTCACTCTTTCCATGATTTTATTATCTGTGATAAGGATCACAGAAATGTTAGTAAGTTGTAAGTATTTACTATCTACTCTCCTCCTTGTGCCAGATAGAGACCTTCTTTATTGAAAATAATAAAAGTAATGAGTAAAGTGGAAAAAATACTAGTGAAATAACTAATGGTGTCTACATAATAATTTGGTCATAATAATAAAGGCCAAGGTGCAATGGGGACAAGGAGGGCCTAAAGGAATTTATAGAGACTGGTAAAAGGAGATATTTACAGAGCTGAGAGATAAGGAGATGACACTTGGAACCAATGGGAGTGAATAGTTGCCAGACAAGTGAAATATAACAAGAGACTGGAAGAACGACTTTCCAAAAATTTGAGAAACTTTGCAATTGTAATCCATTTGTAAAATTTCTGAGAAGGAATATGGTCAAGATTCAAACTGCTCTTAATTAAACTTTTGTTATCAAATTCTATTCTTATTTTGTTTGTTTATTTTACTATAATCCTTCTCTCGGGCCAGCTTTAAAGTAAGAGCAAGCCAATCTATCTTTCTCTGACCCCCTAGAATGAGGAACTCAAATTCCTTAAGTTTCTAGAATTTCTAGATGGAACCTGGGTGGGAAGTAGAAAGCTGAATTTGGAAGGATTCATGGAATTATCCTCCATAAATCCTACTTAAACAAGAAAGAAAATCAAAAAGATTGGTTTGTAAAGAGAAAAGATTTTATAAAAATATGTCTCACCTCTTTTTGTAGAGGCCTACAAAATACTGACAAAAATATGTGTAATTTCTTGCCATTCAATCCACCACTCAATAAATAAGGAAGAATAACTAAGGGATTTCATGCAATAAAACTGAGGCGGTATGGGAGGGAAAAATTATTCTGAACCTGAAGAAAGTTTGTGATATGTTAAAATCGAGATCTGTCTGTTGACATTTTTTGAAAGAGACTGTATTAAATGGTTAAATTGGTTTTAATTACTTTTTCTTTAAAGTGAGTCTCTGTTCAGACTGGCTTCAAAACAAGATCCAACTAACCTAACTTGATGTGTGTCATAAAGAAATAAGCATATCTTGCTTTTTCTTTATTATCCCCTTTGGAATGAATCACTTACAGGTAAGTTTTAGGAGGGTCAATTTTGCTTCTTTATCCACGGAGTCTATGACAATATCTGGCACAAAACACATGTTTAAAGGATTAACTAATAGATGATTGAGTTAACAGTCTAATTTTTAAGCAGGAAAACTTCCACCAAGTGATCACTATTGTCTGTATTGACAGAACACATTTATTTTGGACACTTATAGTAGAGACCTAGAATATTTTTGTTTTAATTTTCTGACAGGAAGGCACACATTGAAAAAGAACCAGGAATTATGAATGATGTTCATGTCAAAGAGTGGTCAACTGAGTGGCTATTCATATATTTATTAGAAATTTGGTTTCTCGCCATTTTATTTCCATCCAGCCACCAGTGGAAGTGATACTTATAAATATTTTATTGAATAGCTTTCATTTTAACATAAGCAGTAAGTAGGAGAGCAGATGCTTCTGCATCTACGAGATTGCTTTTGTGATGAAGCCAAATGCCAGGGCTGCTTTGGCAAGAGCTTTAATATTGGCTAGGTCCCTGGATCAACTGTCCTCATCAGGATTTATTATTTTTTTGAGTTATCATATAATAACTTTTAAATATTTTATTGACTAGTTCAAGGAAAGCCCACTTTTTTTAAGTTCTCCACTAAAACAGCACAATTTGGGGATAATTACTCAACAGCCCCATTCTGAACATGACTGTTCTATGCATCCTCTCTTCAGCCTTATTCATAAAAGGCCACATCCTCACTATCACTCTGTCTCACACCACACGTCCTGGCCTTCAATAATTCCAGGTGATTGATATGGGAAACTCTGGTCCCAGGTAAATTCCACACTATCTCCTTTCTCCCTCTTCACGGTCTCTACTTTGCTTCTTCCTTTTAACTGACATAGCTCAATCCTGCCTTGGGCAATTTTTATTTTATACTCATTAAGGGTAAGATTTATCTCTGCTAGTAATGTACTATATTTGGTCACATAGGTTCCTGAGGAAGGTGACACAGGGAACATTCAAGCTGAATTAAATTCTTCATATTCTATGTTATGTATTTGCCACAAATTTCTGGTCTTCCCCCAATGAGTTGGACTGCATCATAAAACAAATACAGTGGCTTCAACAGAACAAATAAGTTTCTTTTTCTTTTCTTTCTTTCTTTCTTTCTTTCTTTCTTTCTTTCTTTCTTTCTTTCTTTCTTTCTTTCTTTCTTTCTTTCTTTCTTTCTTTCTTTCTTTTTTTTTTATATAAGAAGTCCAGAATTAGTCAATTACAGGGTTAATTTAGTAACACAGCAGTCAGGGATGACTTCCCTTGGCCTTCTCATCATGGTAGCAAGATGGCTGCAGAGGCTCTTGCCGTCATATCATACCCAGCTGAGAAAAATAAGGAAGACGAAGTAACACTAGTACTTGCACCTCATTAGCCAGAAGCCTGTCACACGCCAACCCTGACAAGATGCTGTTTGACGAAATGTACAGCATCTGCCACAATGACTTTTACCACTTTCCTTTAAGGTCTGGCCTTAATGCTCCTACCTGAATATTTTACTTTGCCCTTTAAAACTGAGGATGTCTCTCAAGTAGAAGGACATTCCCATTTTATCAATCCAGTCACAGGAAAAAGAACTCAAACCAAAGAGAGGGGGACTTTTGTAGCATTTTCATTTTCCCAACAAGCCCACCAATGCCCAGTACCACAGAAGCATATTTTATCCTTGATCATTTCATTTGGTTCTTGATATATTGGTGTTCCTATTGAAAAGCTAACCTCAAAACTATATTCTGAATGTAGGATTTGCAGCTTAGAGAATGTTAGTTCCAAGCACCAATGCTTTGTTTAGGATTGTTCACATCAAATCTACTTTTTAATCTTTGTCCTGATTCTCAATTACATTGAGGGCCCAGAGTGTTACAAGTTAAAAATTCACTTCTCTAAATTTCAAGGACAAATTAATATATTACCTGACTTTTATAACAAACAAAATATGTTAATCTAGGAATTTGTGTAGCTTTTGTAATGTTCTTTTCCTCTCACCTGTTATTTAAGAAAAATTGCCAAAAAGTAATAATGAATACCTTTATATCCCTCACTTACATTCACCAATTTTTAACATTTTATGATCTCTACACAATTAAGCATGTACCTTATAAAAACAGGAATGTTCTCTTATATAACCATAATAAAATGCTCACATCAAAGGAATTTAATATTGATTTGTTATTATTGTCATATATTGTCTATATTCTAATTTTCCTAATTGTCCCAACAATGTGCCAAAGATTTTTTTGCCTTACCTCAGGACCCAATCAATGCATTTAATTGCCATTGCTCTCTTGTATACTTTGATAAAAACTATTTTTCTAGATTTTTTTTGTTTTTGTTTTTGTCTTTCATGGTGCTGATATTTTTCAGGAATTCAAGACATTTGTTTTGAAGAATGTCTCTCATTTGGATTTGTTTGTTTCCTCATGATTAGATTCAGGTTGAACGTTTTTGTTGTTGAAATGTATTGATTATACATATTTGTGGGATACAGAGTTATTTCAACACATATTTTAATATACTATGTGTGGTGATCAAATAAGGGTAATTAACATATTTATCATTGCAACACATAATCATTTCTTTCTGATGTGGCATTTGATTTCCCCCCTTCTAGCTTTTTGATAACATACAGTAAATTATTGTTCATTATAGTTGTCTAGCTTAACTGTACACCAATGGAAATTGTTTTTCCTATCTAGCTGCTCTGTGTTCACTAATCAGCCTCTACACTATCCCCTTTTTCCTGTTCCCTGCCTCTAGTAACCACAGTTCTACTCTCTCCTTCTGAAAGTTTGATTTATTATTATTATTATTATTGAAAATTTTTAACAATAATACTGCATAGATGATTTTATATCATAGCAGGAGATGCATAATGTCAGTTTGTCCAGATATTGGATATATAAAATTTGATCATTTGGTAAAGGTAGTATTCATCAAATTTCTACTCTGTAATATTAGCTTTTCCCCTTTGTAATTAATAACTAATCTATGAGGTCATTGAGTGTGGGGACCTGTGCAGGCCTGACTAGCTTGCGGGGTGCTAAAGAGGGCCTTGAAAAGGGTCCTTCTTGTATGTCCTGTAAGTATGTAAGGAGATCTGGAATAATGGTGTCCTTGCTAAGGGTCATGCACAGGTCAGTGTATGCGTGTGTTCTTGCTTGAGAAAACATCTTGAGATTAGATCTGGTACTTGCTATAAACGTCATGTTCCTCAGATGTTTATGAGCCATTGACGTGAGAGCAGGGAACAAAGAAATACCAAGGCCACCTGTATTGTTTTTGAAAAAGCTTGTTTGTTACATTCCTTCACGTGGACCTCAGCTAGAAGGATATAAATAAGATTGTGACCAGAATAAACTTGCTAGTGAGCAGCATCCCTGCTCTTAGCCCCCTCGATCCCCGCTTTTCTCTGTCTTTATTTCCCAGCGGTCTTCTACTTTCAGGTTACCTTTGTTCTCGTCGGAGCCAGCCTCCGACAAGTGGCGCCCGAACAGGGACCTGAAAACACTGAAGACTGCCCGAACCACAGGAAAGGTGAGTGCATGCAATTGTTTTTAATTCGTGGTTTCGGTATTGTTGTTACAATCGAGGGTTATCAACAATGGGGCAATCTAATAGTTCTGAGTTGTTTATTCAAGTGTTACATAGTTCTCTTAGTTTGAGAGGTGTTAAAGTTGAAACTAAACAGCTGTCTAAATTTATTGCCTTTATAAAGCAAGTTTGTCCTTGGTTTCCTGAGTCCGGCACAATTAATATTGAAACTTGGTGGAAAGTTGGTAAACGCATTCAGGGGCATTATCAGGCTCATGGGCCGGAAGCTGTTCCAATTGATGCTTTTGCATTATGGTCTCTAATTAAAGATTGTTTAGTTACTGAAAGTGAGGCAGACAGATGGAGGCGTGCTGCGCGGAGCTCTATCAGACGCTCCCACTCTTCCGCTGACTTGGCCCCTCCATCGTGTCCATTACCTCCGCCGCCTGGAATGCCCCCTCCCCTGTCTGGCGGAGGGCCGCCAGGGTATGAGGAGCCCATACAGCCTTCTGCTCCTCTAGCCTCTGACATGTCGGAGGACCCCCCTAAGGAAGCCTTACATAAAATATGCCAGACTCAAACCTATCAAGAATTTTTAGAAGCTTTAGATGATGTTCCCCTTCAGGAGCCAGTGCTTACTGATCTAGAAGCTTCGGCTCCTAAGGGTGAGGAGCAACTTTCTCCTCGGGAATGGGAAAATCTTGAAGAACAGGCTGCCCGTTACCATCATGACGAGGGAATATTTGCTGCCATGGAGGGGGGCAATACTGTTACTTTTCTTAGAGACTTGCGGCAAGAAATTCAGGCAATTGCTGAATGTGTAAAGGGTTTACAAAAAGAATCTTCTAAAGATGTACAGAACCAATCTGACCCTCTTCCTTTAACTAGAATTCCCCTTGTGGCTCCGGCTTTAGACACTCAAGGAACAGAGTTTCGTGTCCTTAAGACTTCACCTCCCCCTCCGACACTGGATGATGTCATTTCTCCTTTACAATTAGCCCTTAGGGCTGCATCCAGAAACGGAGAAAACTTGGAGGGTTATCGTCCTCCGTTGGGGGCTTACCCTGTCATTGAACAAAGAGATCAACAGGGTAATGTTCGTCGTGTACATGAGCCTCTGCCTTATAAACAGTTAAAAGAATTAAAAATGGCTTGTGCTCAGTATGGACCTACTGCTCCATTTACTGATGCTGTTTTGGAAACTGTTGCTGCTTATGCTACAAGCTCATTTGTTGTCTTGTTTTGCAGTGATGGGCACACCCAAACATCCTAAAACTGATAATGGCCCTGCCTACACCAGTCGCTCTTTTCTGCGATTTTGCTCTCAATTTCATATTGCCCTTAAAACAGGCATCCCATACAATCCCCAAGGTCAAGGGATTGTTGAGCGTGCACATTTGACAATCAAAAATCAAATTTATAAAATAAAAAAGGGGGAGTTGGACTACAAGTCTCCCCATTCTCTTCTTGCTCATGCTATCTATATTCTAAATTTTTTGCAAATCGATGCAGAAGGACGCTCTGCAGCAGAAAAGTTTTGGAATCCAAAAGCTGTTTCTCACCCTTTGGTCACATGGAGGGACCCTCTTACTGGGGCCCTCCACGGGCCTGATCCAGTATTAATGTGGGGGAGAGGTTATGTTTGTGTTTTTCCCACAGACGCTGATAGCCCTCGCTGGTTACCGGAGCGGTGTGTCCGCCATGCCCAAAAGTCGGGTGGCTCGACTACGCAGAAAAATGATGAGGCTGAGGATAACGCCTCGGCGCAAGAATGAGTCTGATCGGAAGACCCTCACACTACACTCCCTGGCACATCTCTGCTCCATATTTTGGATCATCTTTTTTCCTTTTGTGCCGGTGTCGGGAGACAACTATTGGGCTTATGTCCCCAGCCCACCTTTGCTACATCCAGTCACCTGGGAGGATGATCATGTTCCAATATATATACCAACAACACTTTATTCAAAATCTTAAAATGCAGTTCCCGACCTTGCAACAATTAAGTACTCATTTGATCTATTTAGGAATATTGGCTCTTGGTGTAATCCTTGTATCTCTTGCTCTCATCACTGGCTGTAAAATTGTCTTGACCCATTTTATGAAATTATTTGTTGCTGTTAAAAAATTACAATTATACCAAGATAAAGACAAAGATTATATACATTTATAAAATAAAAAAGGGGGAATTGTGGGGACCTGTGCAGGCCTGACTAGCTTGCGGGGTGCTAAAGAGGGCCTTGAAAAGGGTCCTTCTTGTATGTCCTGTAAGTATGTAAGGAGATCTGGAATAATGGTGTCCTTGCTAAGGGTCATGCACAGGTCAGTGTATGCGTGTGTTCTTGCTTGAGAAAACATCTTGAGATTAGATCTGGTACTTGCTATAAACGTCATGTTCCTCAGATGTTTATGAGCCATTGACGTGAGAGCAGGGAACAAAGAAATACCAAGGCCACCTGTATTGTTTTTTTTTTTTTTTTTTTTTTTTGTCGTTTTTTCGTGACCGGCACTCAGCCAGTGAGTGCACTGGTCATTCTTATATAGGATCCGAACCCGCGGCGGGAGCGTCGCCGCGCTCCCAGCGCAGCACTCTACCGAGTGCGCCACGGGCTCGGCCCTGTATTGTTTTTGAAAAAGCTTGTTTGTTACATTCCTTCACGTGGACCTCAGCTAGAAGGATATAAATAAGATTGTGACCAGAATAAACTTGCTAGTGAGCAGCATCCCTGCTCTTAGCCCCCTCGATCCCCGCTTTTCTCTGTCTTTATTTCCCAGCGGTCTTCTACTTTCAGGTTACTTTCGTTCTCGTCGGAGCCGGCCTCCGACAATTGAGACTGTGTTCACCAACAGTCTTTAAACCGATGGTTTTAGCATCCATTGATGATTCATGCCTGATTTAATTTATAAAATGTTGGTTACAAAATGATGGTTTTCTAATATGACCATTTCCCCCACATTTATTAGTTGGCATTTTTCTGAAAAAAAAGATTTCCCTTCACTCCCTTCCTCTCTTGACATTTGAAAATTAGTATTACTATGGCTTATAGATTCATTTATTATTCAATGTGTTATAAACCATTTCCATCATCATTTCTTTTTGACGCTTAAATTATCCCAAATTTGGCTTATAGGAACCTCTTTAAACTTGTTTTTATGTCCTCTTGACATGTCCCTATCACTTTTTGAGAACTTGTTGCTCTCTGACACAACTATGTCTCGCGCTTACTTTGTTTCTCCTGCACAGACCAAGAGCCAGCCATTTTCCATGGAGCTCTAGCTCCTTATGGAGGAACATAGTACTTATAAAATCAAGATCCATTCCTCTGGGTATATTCCCAACAGTGGGATGGCTGGGTCGTATGGTAGATCTATTTGCAATTGTTTAAGGAACCTCCATACCATTTTCCATAGAGGCTGCACCATTTTGCAGTCCCACCAACAATGTATGAGAGTTCCTTTTTCTCCGCAGCCTCGCCAGCATTTATCGTTCATAGTCTTTTGGATTTTAGCCATCCTAACTGGGGTTAGATGGTATCTCAATGTGGTTTTGATTTGCATTTCCCGGATGCTGAGTGATGTTGAGCATTTTTTCATATGTCTGTTGGCCATTTGGATATCTTCCTTAGAGAAATGCCTACTTAGCTCTTTTGCCCATTTTTTAATTGGGTTGCTTGTTTTCTTCTTGTAAAGTTGTTTGAGTTCCTTATATATTCTGGATATTAATCCTTTGTCAGATGTATATTTTGCAAATATTTTCTCCCACTCTGTTGGTTGTCTTTTAACTCTTTTAATTGTTTCTTTTGCTGTGCAGAAGCTTTTTAGTTTGATATAATCCCATTTGTTTATTTTTCCTTTGGTTGCCCGTGCTTTGGGGGTCGTATTCATGAAGTCTGTGCCCAGTCCTATTTCCTGAAGTGTTTCCCCTATGTTTTCTTTAAGAAGTTTTATTGTCTCAGGGTGTATATTTAAATCCTTAATCCATTTTGAGTTGATTTTAGTATAGCCCATCATCAGATGAGTGGATACGGAAAATGTGGTACATCTACACAATGGAATACTACTCAGCTATAAAAACGAATGAAATACTGCCATTTGCAACAACATGGATGGACCTCGAGAGAATTATATTAAGTGAAACAAGTCAGGCACAGAAAGAGAAATACCACATGTTCTCACTTATTGGAGGGAGCTAAAAATTAATATATAAATTCACACACACACATACACACATACACACACAAACGGGGGGGGAAGAAGATATAACAACCACAATTATTTGAAGTTGATACAACAAACAAACAGAAAGGACATTGTTGGGGGGGAGGGGGGGAGGGAGAAGGGAGGGAGGTTTTGGTGATGGGGAGCATTAATCAGCTACAATGTATATCGACAAAATAAAATTTAAAAAAAAATAAATAAATAAAAAATCCAAAAAAAAATAAAAATAAAAATAAAATAAAATCAAGATCCAGGTTTTAAGTATGCTCTTTGCTACTGGTATAATATTGCTACTAGCTTTATCAGGAAACAGAGCCAGGAAATAAGTATTTTAAAACATCATTAACCCATATTTGTAACTCTACTTCAAATCCAACACTTCTTAGTCCATTTCGTGCTGCTATAAAGAAGACCAGAGTCTGAGTAATTTATAAAGAAAAAAACATTTGTTTGATTCACAGTTGTAAAAGCCAAGAAGTCTGAGATCTAAAGGCCAGCATTTGGTAAGGGCCTTCATACTGCATCATTCTATCATGGAAGGCAGAAGTGCAAGAGAGAATGAGAGTGAGAGAGAGAGAAAGATTAGACTTTCAGCCTCGAGGCCTTTTATAATAATTATTATTCTATTCATGAGGGTGGAGCCCTTGTTACCTGAACACCTTCCATTAGCCCCACCTCCCAACATTGTTGCACTGGGAATTAAGTTTCTAACACATGCTTTTGGGGGGACACATTCAATCTATAGCAGTATTCTTTCTCTCCTTATCCCATTCCACATTTGTAACTCCCCTCTTCCACTGTTGGAAACAAATGTGGTTGTATCAATATCAATATGTGTACTAATTTGCTCAATCTTACAATGCACATGAAACATGTTTCAGACTTATGTCCATACAACTACCAATAACAAACCTATTAATTAAATTTCAAGATTTCTTTCGTACTTATTTATTTATTTATTTTTGTACTTAGAGTATATCCCACTAGGAATATAGTCAGAGTATTTTTTTTTTTTCTGACCAGTAAGGGGATTGCGACCCTCGGCACAGTGTGGTCTGCACCACGCTCAGCCAGTGAGCGCACCAGCCATCCCTATATAGGCTCTGAACCTGCAGCCTCCGCGCTACCAGCGCCGCACTCTCCCGAGTGAGCCATGGGGCCAGCCCATAGTCAGAGTATTTTAAACAAAAGTTACTTAGATTAATTTCTTTCTTTTTCTCTGTGATTGCATTCAGGTATTTGCTTATATTTAAATTCAGTTTTAGTATTTTTGTAGTTTTTTTGTTGAATTAGTCTTTCTTAAAAATAAAAATATTAACATTGCTCAAAAGTCTAATCAATAAAATACTTAATAAAGTCAAATCAAACAAAAATACTTAGTGAAGTCTTATTTCTTTTCTTACTTTTCCTAATGTTTCCATACATCTTTTGTAAGACAGTTAATCATACCCTGATTTATCCTTCTTATGTTTCTTTTGCAAAATTAAACATATATACACATCTCCATGTACACAAACACACACATTTTTATTTCTCCTTTTATCTGGTCTTATTTACTGATTTTTAAAGATTCTTTATATTTTTCATAAGTTAGCTCGTAGGATAAAGGTAATACAAATATTTTCTCCTAGTTTGTAATTTATGTTTTAACTTTTTATTTTTCCCCTAGGCAAGAGGTTATTTTTATGTTTTTTAATTTATCAGTTTTTTTTATTCCACCAGGATTGTGAGACATAAGTAGAAAGACTTTGCCTACATCCAGATTACGTGTGAATTAATCCATGTTTTCTTCTGTTCATGTATGATTTAAGTTTTTCTATAACTAGATTTCTGATCTTTTCAGACTTTATTTTATGTGTAATCTATTGGATATAATCAATATTATTTATATCATTTAAAAACAATATAATCAACATTATTTTTCCCAAATGGCTATACAGTTGGCCACTCATGTTTGTTAATAACCCTGTATTTTCTACAGTGATTGAGGTGTCACATCTTTCCTACACTAAATTTCTATATGCCTTTAGGTTTTTTCTGAACTTTCTCTTCTGTTCCACTGCTTTCTGTCCACTTGTATGCCAATACACAACTGTTTTGATTTCAGAAACTATGTAGTGTGTTTGAGCATCTGATAAGTATATATCCCTCATGGTTCTTCCTCAAGATTTCATAAATTATCTTATAATTTATTTTACTTTATAATTAACTAGAGTTCAATGTTTGTTTTGAATTTTATTTTAGCTAAATTAATCTATAGTGAAATGTTCTAACTAGTCAATGAGTTTTGAAAAATAAATATACATTACTCAAACAGCTACAAAGACAAAAAACTTTCCCATAATCCCCAAAAGGTTCCTCATATCTTTTAAAGCTAGTTTTCCTCTCCATTACCCCACAGGAAATCATCATTTTTATATTTTCACCATGTATTAATTTTTGCCTGTTATAGAGTTTTATTAAAATGGAAGAATACAGTATATCCTCTTCTGCATAAGGCTTCTTTCACTCAACAAAATTTTGTTTTGTTTTGACTCAGCATGATTTTTAACATTCATCCATGTCCCCCTATCTCTTGTAATACTACTTGTCTTTAAATATAATTTAGCTTTTTGCTTATTAAATTATTAGTGTTTGTGTGCCAAATCTATTTTTTCATCCTATAACTGTTGATTCCTCTGTAAATTTGTTTCTTGCAGACAGATTATATTTGGGGCTTGTTTTTCTATCCATTCTGATAATCTCTGTCTTTTAATTGAAGGTTTAGTCTATTAATCTTTAATGCAATTATCCATATGATTAAAATTAGGTACACCATTTTGCTATTTGTTTTCAATTTGTCCCATTTGTTTCTGCTCCACTGTCCTTTTTATCCTGCTTTCTTTTGTACTTACTGTATAGTTTTTGACAATTTTATTTTAATGTCTCATTGTTTTTTTTAGCTAGATCTTTTTTATTGTGTTTTTGTAGTAGTTGCTCTAGGAATTACTATATATATGTAATAATACATAATGTAAGAATATGGAATTAAATGTTTTCTTTTACTTATCCTCACCCTTTAAATTATTTTAATATGTATCCTATATATATATTGTAAATTTTACAATGCAATGTTATAAATTTTGCCTTAAAAAGTCATATGCATTTTAGAGAAATTAAGAGAAAAATATAGTCTTCTTTATGTACCTCTATTTACGATTTCTGATACTTTTCAATTCTCCCCCCAAATATGACTTTCTGTATATTATTATCTTCCTCCAATATGAAGTACTTCCTTTGGTGTTTCTTTTAGTGATAGTCTGCTCATGATAAAGTCTCTTAGGTATGTTTTAGTTTTTCTGAAAATGCCTTTCTTTTAAATTTGGGATATTTTTACTAAATACGGAATTCTGGATTGACTGAACTTTTTTATTTCAATACTTTAAAAATGTTTTCCCACTGTCTTCTGGCCTCTACTCTTTGTGATAAGATGTCAGCCATCATTAGCATCACTGTTTCCATGTATGAATGCCATTTTTTCCTGCAGCTACTTTTAGGACTTTTTTTCTTTATCTTCCCAATAGTTTGGTCACCATGCACTTAGGTGTTTTTCTTTGTATTTGTCTTTCTGGGGTTTGATGAGCTTCTTGTTTCTTTAAATTTGTGTCTTTTAATACATTTGGGAAAGTTTAGTCATTTTTATTTTTTCAAATTTATTTCTGCTTAAATCTATTTGTCTCACTTTTCCTTCTGGGACTCCAATTATATATATGTTAAACATTTTATTTAACCACAGGTTTCTGAAGGTCTCTTCATGTTGTTTGCAATTATTTTCTCTTAGTTCTTCAGATTAGATAATTTATGTTGACGTATTTCAAATTCCCTGATCCTTTCTTCTGTCATCTTTGTTGTGTTATTAAGCCAATTCAGTGAATTTTTATTTCAGTTGTATTTTTCAGTTCTAGAATTTACAGTTTATTTCTTACAGTTTTGTTTCTATGCTGAGATTCTCTACCTGTTTGTTATTGAGCATACATTTTTTATATCATTGAACATACTTTTTTTTATATCATCGAGCATAGTCACAATGGCTGTTGTACAATTCTTCTCTGCTAATTCTAATATCTTAGTCCTCTCATATTAGTTTATATTGATTTCCTTTTCTCTTAAGTATGAGTCATATTTTCTGTTTCTTCAATTACCTAGTAATTTTGAATGCTATATTTACTGGATATTGTGATTAATGCATTATAGAAACTATGGATTCTATTATCATCTTCTAAGGAATTAGAACTTTTGTTTGTTTTAGCCATTAACTTGGCTGAATTCAAACTCTATAATGTCTCCCCTGTGATGAGTGGAAGTTGCCATTTTTGTTCAGTTCTTTCAGTTTTGGGGGGCTTTTTGGAGTTTGCCTTGTGCATTCATAGCTTAGGGTTCAGTCAGAAATTTGGCCAGAGTTTATAAATAGGCTTTGGGTCTTCTCATTTGAGGATCTCTCCTTTTCAGGATTTCCTCTTTACTTTCCAGCTATGGCGATAGCCCAGTACCTTGCTGTATTAGTCTGTTTTCTGTTGCTTACAACAAAGTACATGAAACTGGGTAATTTATAATAAAACACATTTTATTTCTTATAGTTTTAGAGGCTGGGAAGTCCATGGCTCAGGGCGCACATTTGGTGAGGACCTTCTTCTGGGAGAGTACTCTTAATCGGGTCCCTTGGTGATGCAGACAATCACAAGGAAAGGATTGTTGGAGCTCTTTAATGTGTCATGAGTGTCACTCCTGTAACAACCTATTAAACCGTTAACCCATTACTCCATGAATGGATTAATCCATTCATGAGGACATAGTCATCATGATCCTATCACCTCTTAAAGGCCTCACTTTTCAACACTGCCACAGTCTGATTTCCCATCCTCTTAACATTGTTACAATGGGGGTCAAGCTTCAGTAGGTTTTGGGGGAACATTCAATCCACAATACTTGCTCTTTGATTTTTCATGTCAGTAACACTTCAAGTTTCTAGTTAAGTTTTCACAACCCCATGCAGCATGCACATTACTGTGTTTTGCCTCTAGGCAAAAAGTCACAAAAATGGGACCTTCATCCAATATTTTCTTCTAATGTTGGCTCTCCAGTTTCTGTCTGCTTTTTCCAGCTCTACAATGCTTACAAATGGCTGGGGTTTTTTTAAAAAAATTTATTTATTTATTTATTTAATTATTTATTACGAATGTTCATGAGATACAAAGCTGATTGTCCCCTCTCCTGTCCATGATGTGGGTCCAGATACATACTGGGGACACATTCATTACCAGAAATTACTTTTGTACCCTTTGTCCCCTCCCAATTATCCCCCAACCTTCCCCCCTTCCCCCTCTCCCTTCAACTCCAATTTGTAGCCCTAGGAATGTTCCCTCCCTCTGTTGGATCATGGCAGTACTGTGGTCTTTCTTTCCTTCCTTCCTTTCTCTTTTAGCTCCCACATATGAGTGAGCACATGCACTGTTTATCCCTCTGTGCTTTGCTTATTTCACTCAACGTAAGTTTCTCCAGGTTCATCCATGTTGTTGCAAATGGGAGTATTTCACTTTTTTTTATGGCAGAGTAGTATTCCATATTGTATATATATCACAGTTTACTTATCCAATCACCTATTGATGCACATTTAGGTTGGTTCCATATCTTGGCTATTGGAAACAGAGTTGAAATAAACATGGGAATGCAGGTTTCTCTTTAACATGATGATTTCCATTCCTCTGGATATATACCCAGAAGAGGGATTGCTGGATATATGGAAGATCTATCTGTAGTTGTTTGAGAAACCTCCAAATTGTTTTCCAAAGTGGTTGTACTAATTTACAATCCTACCAACAGTGCAGTAGTGTTCCTTTGTCTCCACACCCTCACCAGCATTTGTTATTCACCGTCTTTTTGATTATAGCCAGTCTAACTGGGGTGAGGTGGTATATCAATGTGGTTTTTAATTTGCATTTCCCTGATGACTAGTGATGTTGAACATTTTTTAATGTATCTGTGGGCGAACAAATGGCTGTTTTATCCAGAGTTTTTAAGTAGAGTGTTGCATTTTCTTTGTAAGATAATTTAAAAATCATTTATAATATGATTTGAGTGATTTGAGTTCATTTATACTTTAGTGATATAACTGACATGTTTGATTTTAAATCTATAATATTATTTTAATTATATTTGTTTTGCATAGTATTTTAGATTTACAATGTTTCTTTGCATATTCTTATTCTTTACTCTTTTCTTATTCTTTTTGACAGTTAGGAAGATTTTAATTTTTGCTCACATGTTAAGTTTGATACTTGTAGCTTTTATATTGCCTATTGTTCCTTACTTATCACTCAATTTTTTAGCTTTTACCTTTAATTATTTTCATTTGATTTCTAACTATTACTATGTGATAATCAATAGACTCATTCTGTTTTACATTTTTATTTTTCATTCTTCCCCTTACACATTTTAGTTGTATTCATCTGCATTGATAGAACATATACTATGTATATAATTCTTTTTTCTCACAATTTTTCTCTTAAAGGGAAAAAACACATGGCAATAACTCTGAATATGACATATCACTTAGTGTATTTTCATAAAATGATGGGACACAATTAAGTCCAAACACATCAGTCATATCACACTATTGCAATTGTCATGATTAGTTCTTGTGCCAAAGTCTCCTCAGACATCTTTGGTTAGGTTAGAAGTTGTCTACTAGCAGATTCCTTAGGAAAGGCTTTTGAGTATAGTATTCCCTGGTTTTTGTAGGTTAAATTCAATTAATTATCATCGTAATATCTTATGACAGCCTGGCTGGATACAAAATTATTTATATATTTTCTTTCCTAAGGTTTTTGACAAATGTTGCTCTGCTAGTGTTTTGGGTTTGTTTGTTTGTTTGTTTTTGTTGTTGTTGTTGTTTCTTCCAAATTTTATTTTATTTTGTCAATATGCAATGTGGTTGATTGATTATTGTGGCCCATTACCGAAACCTCCCTCCCTCCTCCCTCTACCCCCTCCCTCTCAACAATGTCCTTTCTGTTTGCTTGTCATATCAACTTTAAGGAATTCTAATTGTTGTGTTTTCTTTCCTCCCCCACCACCCAAATTTTTGTGTATTTATTTATTTATTTTTACCTTGCACAAATAAGTGAGAACATGTGATATTTCTCTTTCTGTGCCTGACTTGTTTCACTTAATATAATTCTCTCTAGGTCCATCTGTGTCATTGCAAATGGCAGTATTTCATTCTTTTTTATAGCTGAGTAGTATTCCATTGTGTAGATGTACCACATTTTCCATATCCCCTCATCTGATGATGGACATTTGGGCTGGTTCCAACTCTTAGCTATTGTAAAAAGTGCTGCAATGAACATTGGGGAACAGGTATACCTTTGACGTGATGATTTTCATTCCACTGGGTATATTCCCAACAGTGGGATAGCTGGGTCATCTGGTAAATCTATCTGCAATTGTTTGAGGAATCTCCATACTATTTTCTATAGAGGCTGCACCATTTTGCAGTCCCACCAACAATGTATGAGAGTTCCTTTTTCTCTGCAACCTTGCCAGCATTTATCGTTCACAGTCTTTTGAATATTAGTCACCCTAACTGGGGTGAGATGGTATCTCAGTGTAGTTTTGATTTGCATTCCCGAATGCTGAGTGATGTTGAGTGTTTTTTCATATGTCTGTTGGCCATTCATATATCTTCCTTTGAGAAATGCCTATTTAGCTCTTTTGCCCATTTTTTAATTGGGTTGCTTGTTTTTTGTTTTTTTTTCTTGTAAAGTTGTTTCAGTTCCTTATGTATTCTGCATATTAATCCTTTGTCAGATGTATACTTTGCAAATATTTTCTCCCACTCTGTTGGTTGTCTTTTAACTCTGTTAATTGTTTCTTTTGCTGTGCAGAAGCTTTTTAGTTTGATACAATCCCATTCATTTATTTTTCCTTTGATTGCCCTTACCCGTGCTTTTGGGGTCATATTCATGAAGTCTGTGTCCATTCCTACTTGCTGAAGTGTTTCTCCTATGTTTTCTTTAAGAAGTTTTATTGTTTCAGGGTGTATATTTAATTCTTTAATCCATTTTGATTTGACTTTAGTATATGGTGAAAGGTATGGGACTAGTTTCATTCTCCTGCATATGGATATCCAGTTATCCCAGCACCATTTGCTGAAGAGGCAGTCTCTTCACCAGTGTATAGGCTTGGTGCCTTTGTCAAAGATCAGATGGCTGTAGGTGTGTGGGTTGATTTCTGGATTCTCTATTCTATTCCATTGATCACTGTGTCTGTTTTTATGCCAGTACCATGCTGTTTTGGTTATTATAGGTTTGTAGTATAGTTTAAAGTGAGGTAGTTTTATGCCTCCAGCTTTATTTTTTTTGCTCAGCATTGATTTGGCTATTTGTGGTTTTTTTGTTGTTCCACATAAATGCCTGGATAGTTTTGGTTTTGTTTAGTATATTATTGTTAGGAAATATTCTGCCCAGAGTTCTGGTCAAGATGGCAGAATAGATGTCCCCCAGAGTTGCTCTTTCCCACAAATCAACCAATTTACAAATATAAAAATGTAGCAACAGACAAGTGGGGCCACTGGAGTGCAGGGGAAGAGGATGATAGACCTATGGAGTTCATGAAGGGGAAGAAGTCATGATGAGTGAAAGAAAAAACTGCTCAGAACATTTCAGTACATGGCCACTCTAATGCTGTAACTGCTGAGTGCATGGAGCAGGAGCTCTCTGACACCACAGCTGTGAACTTTGGATGGAATTGCTTGGAGGTGGCAGGGTAGAAGAGGCCTTGGTGGCCCACAGGACAGCAAGACCACTAATAGGGTTCCCGTGGACCCATGCAGGAGCAAAGAGCCAGAACAGCTGAAAATGGGGAACCATTCTAAGGCCAGTGAGTCATCACAAGGGATAGCACAGCACCTGTCCCATGGAAGTATTTGGAGCATGGGCAGTGGGGGAGACAGGCCCACCAGGAGTACACTGGGACACAGCAAAGACAGCCGATTCACCCCACAGTCAGCACAGGACCACTCAGAGGAGACTGGTCAGGAATGCAGAATGGCATGGGATACAGTTGGGTGAAAAGATTTAGGCCCAGATCAGAGTTTCTACACAACCCAGGTGCACTGGGTCTCTGGAGAGCTTGAAGTACTTATAAGGTGAACCATTAAACCCTGAGCTGCACAAAAAGCCTTCCCTAGGAAAACAGCAGCAAAGCAGCAATTTACCTCAACCACACAGCTCAAGTACTAGTTCCCAGAGGAAGTTCCCCCATCTTAGAAGTAAGCAAAGGACAAAAAATTAGTTCCAGCCCAGGCACACTACTAGTGCCTCGGGGCCCACCTGTGGACCTGAGGTATGGAGTTGGGGACCAGACACCCTGCCCACAACAAAGCACACCACCAGCACCTCAGGGCCCTGCCCAGGGGCCTGAGTCATGGAGCAGGGGACTGGACATCCCCCCTACAACCGGGCACTCCTCCAGTGCCAAGGAACATGCAAAAAACATCACTTCCATGTGGGTGTCCTACCACAATCACCACAGTAACCTTGGCTGCTGCAAAAGTGGCTAGATGATACAACCGCCACACTGATGGCCAGCCAGCCACTGGAGTTCATTTACACAAGGAGTCACCAGCAGAGACCAAAGAAAAGAAAAGGAGGTTTCTCTCCACAAAGCCAATTCCAGAGTGACAGAAGAAGTATCTGCTCTATGATAATATCAGGGGACCTGATCACATATTTCAAAATTGGACAGATCATCTAGGCAACAAATCAACAGAGTAACCACTACTCTTTCAGAGGGAGAGAAGAAATCTAGGGTTATCAGTGGTAGGAGGGGGGAGAGAAAGGGGGATAGGGAGAGAATGAACAATGGGCATAAAGAATAAGTACAATTTGTAACAATATGCATACTAGTAATATTGATTTGATCAGCATGTCAACATTGAATCCCCAAAATATGTATAAACAATTATGATTCAATAAAAAAATTAAAAATTAAAAAAAGAAATATTATGTCAATATTAATTTTTTTCCTTCAATATATGATTTGGTCTTTTTGTTTACAGTCCTAAAGTTTAGTTTTGTTTTCCTTTAATACTAATCGCTAAAAATTTTATTATTGTATGTTTTGCAGTTGTCTATTTCCAGTCAAAATTTTGAGGAATAGTGGGGTCCCCACAGTAAGTAAATTCCGGTCTTTTACCTCAAGAAATTTTTCTAAAAAATAATTTTAAAAATAATTCTGCTTTATTGCTATCTTTTAAATATCTTTCAAAGAATCTACTTGTGTGAATCTTGTGTTTTATTTGCCTATCTTATGTATCAATTGCTTCAATTCTGATCCTTTTTATCACTTTATTTATAGCCTATATATTTTGTTGGCTATTTTCATGAATTTTCTCAATGTTCTTTTTTATATATCAATTTAAATGTATCAATTTAATTTATTCCCTTTTGAGTGCCTAGTACTCTGTCTTCATTTATTGTTGTTATTTTTTTCTTCAATTTTATTCTCGATTATGATGAACTCCAGTTTTAAATTTTCTGATATTTTTTGTATTTTTTCTTGAGTTTTTCTATTTCCAGTTTAAGTTGTTTTAATGCATCTGTAAATGCTTTTTTTTAAAAAAAACAATACTTAATTCAGATTGGGATGTTATGTTACAGTTTCCTTCTGCTTCATGACTGTTCACTTGGAAAAATTTTATTATTTTGATTCTGATGTTCTGTTTTCTTTCTATATTGCTTGTATGTAGATGGATGACCACTTGTTTATTTTGTGATGTCTTATCTTCTGGAACTAGCTAGCAGTTGTATGCACATGTCTCTGGAGGGTTTTAGATAGCTTAAGAAGTTTTGTAGTTTGAGAATGTTTGTAGTCTTTTAGGAAGAAATAGTTGTGTTTTTTAAATTTTAGGATTCTTTTTGTTTCTACAGAGTAAAACTATTTTTATATAACTTTGATATTAAAAGCTTAGCTAGATACATAATCCTTGATACACACTACCTCTCCTTGAGTTTCTTAATATACTTATTATCTACCTCTTGCTTTTTTTCATTGTCACTATCAAGTCTTAAAAGCTACTCTTTCCAAATTTTCCCCTTTCCACCAGAAGAAGTGCCTACCTGAGTTTGCCACTTTGAGTCCTGCTTATAGAATTGTTTTCAATTCTGTAATATCTTGTGCTCCAAGTCACTAGTAACAAACCTATCTTCAATATTGTCATACTAAATGTAGTCCTCTCTCTTTCTGGGGGCAAGTTTATCTGTGCTCCATCACTCTTGGTCCCCTTGTCATGTTCCTGTGTCCTCTTCCTACCTCTCTCTCTCCTCACAAGCACAGGTTCCAAAGCTATATCTGTGAGATTTGGGTATTTATCTTCCTCCTTATTCATCACTTAATGTTTGTCGTGTTCTCCTTGTCCTAGATATGCTATAGGCATGAGTCACATGTGGTTTATGTGCCCTTTTAAAATTTTTATCTGTAAGAAATTTGTTGAGAATGTGTGGAAATCTTGACTCAAGTTATTGTTATCCAATGAGATCATAGAACTCTAATAATTTCACTTAAAGTAATTCTGATTAGCTCTCATTAGAAACAGAAAAACAAGAGTCATGGGGATACAATAAGTTACAAAGATATGTGAGAAAATTAGTATATGTAAATCTATATGGCTTGAACATGAAATATTCAAGAGTGCCCCTCTCACTCGCTTGTATTTTCAAGAATTTTGAATATATATAGTCCCTGATTCAAATGCACTGGGGAGAAAATATTATGATTTTAGAAGATTTTTACTGCATTCCACCTAACAACAACAACAACAACAACAACAAAATCTGTCTGTGCAGATTGTATTAAAGCTCTAAATTATTCATGCCCCACTAATATGGGTAAATATCTATATAATGGTCATGGCTTCATGGTAAGCAGAGTACAAATACCTACTTTCTTTGAGCTTGACCAATTGACTTTGACAATATATGTTAGTACATGTAACCTAAGCAAAAGTTTGAAATGCGTTTATGTATTTGGCTTTGCCTTCTTGTATTCTTGCCTTCAGCCTTAAGAAAGTAATGACTCAGATATTTGGTCTATGGAGAATGAGTAGCACATCATGCAGACTTTCATCTAACCTAAAACTTGAAGCCAAACTCAGTCTAGATCAGTGAGTGACAGATAATCCACATCGCTTGGTAAAGTAAATATGCTTATTTTTCAAGGGACTGAGTTTTGGGGTGGTTGGTTAGTTATGCAGCATCATTGTAACAATTGCTACCAAAGAGAGCTGCTATACCAAAAACCTAAAATTGGTGGTGGTGATTTTGGAATAAGGCAGCAGATGGTCAGGAAACTATTATAGGAGGTTAAAAAAAATGATAAGTTATGAGAAGTGGAGAAAATGATGACTTATGCTATGGAAAATTAAATATTTGCTAAAACTGTCACCCACGGTAATGACAGAATAGAAAATACATCTAATGAACTTGTCATGTCGATTGAAGAGATTTTGAGGTAGACTGCTGAAATCCCGAGGTCCCTGCTGCAAGGTGCATTTGATAGAGTTCTATAAGACAGGAAAACACTGGCCAGGGTAAAAATAGAATTGAAAAGAAATGTGAAGAGTCCAAGAATGCTAGGATTTGCAAAATTGTAAAGTTAAACTGTTTTTTTTTACCATAATAAATATATGGTTATTAAGATATAGTCTTAGGAGAAAAAAATGATTCTCCACTACTTCTAACAATGTACAGCTCCAAAGAATGACAAAATAAGTGTGTGGCTGTGGTACCATTTTTAAGACCTCTGAAAGGATTGAACAAACATTGCATAGATATTTTCAGCTGGAAAAAAGAGGAGGGTCCTAGAAAGTTTAATGGTATTGTCCCCCAGATATCTGATGCACTCAGGGAACCTATAACCACAATTACAATAAGAAGCATGTCTCATAAATAATTGTGGTTGTTGCTTTTGGAAAATGACTAGAATAAAATACATAGAAATTTTATAGTTTTTGAGAGAGATGTATTGGCAAAATATCTCTAGTCTGGACTAAAAGAGATTGAAAGCATTTAAAACATAAAAGGATAAGACTTCTTTTTTCAGGCAGGTTCAAAGAACCCCCTTTCCTCTAAAGAAAATCATATACTTAAATATGTTTTCCAAAAGTGACCATGGAGATTTCTGGAAAAGGATAGGCTTAGATGACAGAAAGCAACTGTGGAGAGCATTGGACCAGGGAACCATTCCCAGAGAACAGACACAGTGCCTAAAGAACATTGCCTGTCCCCAGGTTAGGTAGACTTGGCAATATTTGTCCATCAGGAGTACAAAATTTCTATTGTGTTCACCAGGGATATTGACCTATAGTTTTCTTTTCTTGTGGTGTTGCAGTCAGTTTTAGTCATTTTCTTCCTATTTAGTCCTTAACCACAAGTTAAAAGTTCTAAGACATTACTTCTCATCTCTCTTCTCTGCTGCTTTCCCATAACAAAACAATAAACACATCATCAAATGTATCTATAGTAAGGCACTATTTGAAAACAAATTTTTACGTTGAATTATTTTCCATAATCCAAGAATATTTCTTTGACCTTAATGTAGGATGAAATCTCTAACACACAATTAACATCATTCTACACTATTATGTTTCAAACAGTAATGTTTTAATCCATCATTTAAGGCCCACCAACTCCATATGACCTGCCTTGCTCAGATGACCCCAGTCCACTTGAACTTCTATGCTTTTATCATACTTGTCTGACTCACACAGTGCAGCACTTGTTTCCATATTAAGTACTGTCCCCAGAGCTATCTTGAAGGCAAAGGTCACGTCTTCTTCTACTTTTGCAGCCCCCTCACATGGTATCTGACCCACAATGTGGGTTATCAGAACTTAAATTGTTTGTATATCTACTTGAAAGTAAATGTTAGTGTCAAGAAGTCTGATAATATTTGTCCACTCCTGATGAGTGAACTGCTTTATTTATTTATTTTTTCCTGGAGAATACCATAGGAGTTTGCATTCTTACACTTTTGCCTTTCACAGATGAAAAATATGACTGGTAGTTGTGGGGTCCAAGAAGGATTAGAGATGATCTGAACCCAACCTTTTGTTTGGAGCCAGGCCCAACGAAGCCTAGCTGAGCACAACCAGTACCAGCTGAATCTCAGATATATGGGTATGAAATAAATACTTATATTTTGGGTGCAACTAAGTTTTGAGATTTTTTTACACACATGATTATGATAATATATAAATTAAAATGAATAAATTAATAAAACCTTTGCTCGTGTTACATCAGTTAACATCTAATGGTCAAAGCAAATCAAGTGAGCAAGCCCAAAGCAAGACTCGGGTTGTACAGTGCTTCCATCATGACACAAGTGTAAATGTATAATAGTACTACAGGAGAGTTCAGAATTGAGAATAATGATTCAGTCTTTCACAGTTTCTTTGTTAGTCACAATTACTCACATGTAAAATATACTCATTCTATCCAAAAAGCCCCCAAAGTTTTATTCAGTCATGGTAGCAGACTAAAAGTCCAGGACTGGAAGATCTACATTATGTCTAGATATAGCTTCTTGTGATCCAGAAACCTATGAACTGATTAAAAGTAATAGTCTACCAGAATCCAAAGAACAAGGAATGGGAAAACATAATGGACGTTCCTATTTAAAAAGAGTAATAATGGAAAGCACACAGTCAATGGTCCATAGGTTGGGTTCAGATCATCTCTAATCCTTCTTGGACCCCACAACTACCAGTCATATTTTTCATCTATTGGGGTGATATAATTCAATCCACTACAAATTACTGGACAAAACTAGGAAAAAATAACAACAACACAACAAAACAAACAGGGAAAATGCTCCACAGCATAGTTTGAACAATAATTTTTTGTATATGACTCCTAAAGCACAGGCAACAAAAGTAAAAACAGACTAATAGAATTGCATGAAACTGAAAACTTCTATACAGCAATGAAACAACAGAGTGAACAGAAAACCTATGAAATGGTAGAAACATTTACAAACTATACATCTGATAAAAGATTACTATCCAAAATATATAAGGAGGAAAGTATCTCAACACAATAAAATCCATCTATGACAAGCCCACCACCAGTATCATTCTGAATGGGGAAAGACTGAAGGCTTTTCCGTTAAGAACAGGAACAAGACAAGGATTCCCACTCTCACCACTTCTATTTAATATAGTACTGGAGGTACTAGCCAGAACAACCAAGCAGGAGAAAGAAATAAAGGACATCCAGATTGGAAAAGATGAAGTCAAACTGTACCTATTTGCTTATGACATGACATTACATATAGAAAAACCTAAAGACCCTATCAAAAAACTCCTCGAGCTGGTTAATAATTTCAGTAACATTGAAGAATACAAAATAAATGCCCTCAAATCAGTTGCATTTATATTCTCCAATAATGAGCAAACAGAAAGAGAAATCAAGAAAGTAAGCCTATTTAAAACAGTCACACAAAAAATAAAATACCTAGGAATCAATTTAACTAAGGAGGTGAAAGATCTCTACAATGAGAACTACAAACCACTATTGAAAGAAATTAAAGAAGACACAAAAAGATGGAAAAACATTCCATACTCTTGGATTGGAAGAATTAATATTGTGGAAATGTCTATACTACCCAAAACAATCTACAGATTCAGTGCAAACCCCATCAAAATACCAATGATATTCTTCACAGAAATGGAAAAATAATCTCAACATTCACATGGAACAACAAAAGATCCTGAAAAGCCAAAGATATCCTGAGCAAAAAATTAAAGCCAGAGGCATAACACTACCTGACTTCAAATTATACTACAAATCTATGGTAACCGAAACAGCATGGTACTGGCATAAAAATAGACACTCAGACCAGTGGAACAGAATAGAGAACACAGACATCACCCCTCAGGCTTACAACCATCTGATATTTGACAAAAGGAACAAAAACATACATTGGGGAAAAGACTGCCTCTTCAACAAGTGGTGCTGGGAAAACTGGATATCTATATGCAGAAGAACAAAACTAGATATGTACCTTTCACCATATAATAAAATCAACTCAAAATGGGTTAGAGACTCAAGTATAAGACCTGAAACTGTAAAATTCCTAAGAGAAAATATAGGTGAAACACTTCAGGAACCAGGTCTGGTCACAGACTTTATGAACATGAGCCCAAAAGCCCAAGCAACAAAAGAATAAAATAAACAAATGGGATTAGAGCAAACTAGAAAGCTTCTGCACAGCAAAGGAAGCAATCAACAGAGTGAAACAACAACCTACAGAATGGGAGAAAATTTTTGATAACTATGCCTCTGACAAGGGATTAATTACCATAATATACAAGGAACTCAAGCAATTACACAGTAAAAAAGCAAATAACCCAATTAAAAAATGGGCAAAGGAACTAAACAGACATTTTTAAAGGAAGACATACAAATAGTCAACAGGTACATGAAAAAATGCTCAACTTCACTAGTCATCAGGGAAATCCAATTTAAAACCACATTGAGATATCATCTCACCCCAATTAGACTGGCTATAATCAAAACGACAGAATGACAAATGCTGGCGAGCATGTGGACAGAAGGGAACACTCCTACACTGTTGGTGGGACTGTAAATTAGTACAACCACTATGGAAAACAGTATGGAGCTTTCTCAAACAACTACAGATGGATCTTTCATGCAATCCAGCAATCCCACGTCTGGATATATACTCAAAGGAATGGAAATCATCGTGTGAAAGGGATACCTGTACTCCCGTGTTCATTGCAGCTCTGTTCACAATGGCCAATACATGGAACCAACCTAAATGTCCATTAATGGATGATTGGAAAAGGAAAATGTAGTATATATACACCATGGAATAGTATTCTGCCATAAAAAAGAATAAAATTCTCCCATTCACAGCAACATGGATGAGCTTAGAGAAACTTATGTTGAGTGAAATAAGCAAAGCACAGAGTGATAAATTCTACATGTATTCACTCATAAGTGGAAGCTAAGAGAGAAAGAAGGAAGGAAAGAAAGACCACAGTGGTGCCTTGAACTTGCAGAGGGAGAGAACATTCCTAGAGATACAAAGTGAAGTGGGAAAGGGTGATAGGGAGGGAGGTCGGGGATAGTTGGGTGGGGAACACAGGGTATAATCACCATTTGTGGTGATGGGCATGCTGCCAGTATGGATCCAGCCATCACATCTTAGGCACGAGTGGTGACAATTTGCTCCATACCCCATGAATATTCATAACCAATAAAAATAAATAAATAAATATATACATAAATAAAACAAATTTAAAACATCACGTGAAAAAACAAAAACAAAAACAAAAGTGTATATATAATGAACTCAAATAGCTCAATTGCAAAAATAAATAAATAAATAACCTGATTAAAAAATGGGCAAATAACTTGAATAGATATTTCTCAAAAGAAGACCTACAAATTGCCAACAGGTATATGGAAAGGGTACTCAATATCACTTACCATCACAAAAATACAGATTAAAACCACAATGAAATATCACTTCACACTTGTTAGAAAGGCTATTATGAAAAAGACAAAAGGTAGCAAGTATTGGTGAGGATATGGAGAAAAGGGAACCCTTGTACACTATTGGTAGTAATATAAATTAGTACAGTCATTATGGAAAATACTATGAAGGTTTCTCAAAAAATTAAAAATACAACTACCATATTATTCTTCAATCCCACTTCTGCTTCTATATCCAAAGGAAATGAAATCAATTTCTTGAAGAGATATCTGCATCCCAATACTCATTGCAGCATTATTCACAATAGCCAAGATGTGAGATCAACTTAAGTACCTAAGTGCCACTGTTAGTTGAATGGATAAAGAAAATGTGGTACGTTTGTGTACGTGTGCATACATATACATATATATGTACACGTGTGTATGTGTATGTGTACAATGGAATGCTCTTCAGCGATACAAAAGAAGAAAGTTCTATCATTTGAGACTACATGGTTGAACCTGCAGGACATTATGCTATGTGAAATAAACCAGACACAGAGAGACGAATACCGTATGATCTCATTTATATTTGGAATCTAAAAAAGTCAAAACTCATAGAAGCAGAGAGTACAGGTGTTTGCCAGGGGCTAGGAGGTGTTGGTGGAGGGGATGGGGAGTTGTTGACCAGAGGGTACAAATTTCAAAAAGACAGGATGAATAATTTCTGGAGATCTATTGCACAGCCTTGTGACTATAGTTAATTATAATGTATTCTTGAAAATTGCTGAGAGAGTAAATGTTAAATGTTCTCACCACAAACAAATGATAACTATGTGAAATGATGGATAGGCTAGTTAACTTGATTTAATTATTTCACAAAGTATACATATATCAAAACATCATGTTGTACACTGTAAATATATAAAATTTTATTTGTCAGTTATACCTTAATAAAGCTGAGGAAAAATAAGAATAAATTAAAATATATTTCAAAAAAATAAATGAAGCCAGACACAGACAAAAAGAAACTTTCCTCAAAAAAGCTGGAAAAGCTATTCACACGTAGGATGAATATAGAGATGTGAATTTTGATTTTATTATTTACCTCTACTCTTTGATTTAATTTTTTCCATGAACCTTCATTACATTCAAAAGGCCATAGAACATCAATGCTCAAACTTTATATTCTGTAGCTGGACCATCTGGGTTCAATTTGTGATTTCCCCATATAGTCGTTGTATGGCCTTGAGCAAATCTTCAGTTTGATCATCTGTCAAATTGTAATAATAGGTAATCATAATCTAAGCCTCATAATGTTGAGGTTAGAATTATATTATTTAACATATTAAAAGTTTAAAGCTAAGTGAAACAAGTCAGGCACAGAAAGAGAAATACCACATGTTCTCACTTATTGGTGGGAGCTAAAAATTAATATATAAATTCACACACACACACACACACACACACACACACACATACACACACACACACACACACAAAAAAAAAAAAAAAACGGGGGGGGGGAGAAGATATAACAACCACAATTACTTGAAGTTGATACGACAAGCAAACAGAAAGGACATTGTTGGGGGGGCGGGGGGGAGGGAGAAGGGAGGGAGGTTTTGGTGATGGGGAGCAATAATCAGCCACAATGTATATCGAGAAAATAAAATTTAAAAAAAAAAAAGAAAAAGAAAAGTACACTGAGAAGATTCAACAAATGTTAGCTGCTATTACTATTACTGTTACATTATCATTATTATTACCACTTTAAAAATCTTGAATGAAGAAAAGATTACATACAGTAAGATATCCAGATTTAAGAGCACCATTTTTAGTGAATTTTGATAAATGCATACACCACTATAAAATTTAAAATACAGAATATTTTCATTACACCAGAAAATTTCCTTCTGCCCCTTTCAGTCAATTTCTACCTTAAATAGGCATATGCTCTTATAATTATTTCAATTATCAAAAAAATAGTTTTGCCTATTCTTGAACTTTGTATAAATAGAATACATATGTACTATATTGTTACCAGTTTTTTTCCACTCAATATGATATTTTTCAGATCCATCTATATTGTTGCATGTATCTGTAGTTTTGATTTTTGTTTTTTCCTTAGTAAAAACAAATTATATTTATATCCAAATTCCCATTATGTGAATGTATCCCAGTTTGTTCATCCATTTTTCTGTTAATGAACATTTGGGCAGTTTCCATTTTGGAGGTATTATGAAGAAAGATGATATAAGCATATTACATGCATGTCTTTTATGGACATGTGTTTTCATTTCCTCTTTCTTACTCAGGAGTTGAGTGAAATAGCTGGATATTTAATATGTATACTTTCTAAAATTATTGTACCATCATATACTCTTACAAGTGATGTATGAGAATTTCAGTTCCTTACACATTTGCCAATATTTGGTATTATCAGGTTTGTTTTGTTATTTCTTATTTGTTTGGTAGTTTGTTTTCAGTAATTTTACTGAGTATAAGGTGGCATCTCAGTGTGGTTTCAATTTGCGTTTCCCTTGTTAAATAAGGTTGAGCTTTATGGCCATACAACATTTACTTTTTTGATATTTGTTTAAGTTTTTTGGCTATTTTGGGGGGTTGTTTGGATTTCTGTTATTGTTTCATAGCTCTTTACATATGTGGATATAAGTCATTAGTGAGATATAATGTATTGCAAATATTTACTTCCATTCTAGACTAATTCTAGTACTCTATAATTCTGCTATGAAGATTTTGAGTAGAAATGTTTGTGTCAACATATGATTTCATAACTCCTGAGTAAATGTCTAGTATTGGGATTTCTGAGTTACATGGTAAATGTTTTTTTAACCCTCAAAAGATACTGCCATGATATTTTTCACAATGGCTCTACCATTTTGCATTCCCGTTAGCAAGATATAATAATTCCAGTTTTTCCAAATCCTTGCAATACTTAGTATTATCAGGTCTTTTGACTTCAACCTAGTGAGTGTATATTGGTATCTCGTTATGGTTTAAATTTGCATTTCTATAGTGACTAATAACTTGAACAGGTACTTATTGCCCATTCCTATATTTTCTATTATGAAATATTTGCTCGAATTGTTTGTCCATTTTAATTGGTATTGTAGGAGCATGCACAGGGTCCTAGGCAGGAGCCATGAACAGCCCAAAACACCTAGCAGCAGGCAGGAGCATGTATGGGGGCCTAGGCAGGAGCCATGGGAATCCCCCACCACCTGGCACCCTGCAGAAGTACACACAGTGTTCTAGACAAGAGCCATGAGCAGCCTCCACTGCTGGCACAGGAAGGAGCACACCGAAATCACCACTTCTGTATGGGTGGCCCACCACAACCACTACCACAGACACGGCTAGCACAGGTGGCTTGCCATCATAGTAGTAGTCACAGCCACAGTACAGGAAGCCTGCCAGACACTTAACTGCATTGATACAAGGAAAGTCACCAGCTGAGAATGGAAAAAGAAGAAGACATCTCTCTTCTCAAATCTCACACCAGAGTGGCAGACTAAGCAACTGGTCTACCAGATGACTAGGCATCAATGTGGAGATACTAGAAATAAAAATCCAAGAAAATATAACACCACCAAAAGAATACAGTAATTCTCAACTAGCAGACCCTATGGAGCAGGAAACCCTTGAAATGATTGAAAGGGAATTCCAAGCAACAGTCTTAAGGAAAGTCTATGAAATATGAGAAGATGCAGTTAGACAACATAATGAAATGAGAAAAAAAAATTCAGGATATGAAGGAGGAAATTTATAAAGAGATTAATATCTTTAAAAATGTAGCCGAACTTGTGGAACTGAATGATTCATTCAACAAAATGAAAAACACAATCAAGAGCTTAAGAAGCAGGCTAGAAGAAACAGAAGAAATAATTTCTGATCTTGAAGATAGTCTTTTCAAAATAAACCAGGCAGACAAAAAAAAAATGGCAAAAAGAATTTAAAAAAAGAAAATCTAAGAGAGCTAGCAGAGATCCTGAAGCACACAAACATCTCAATCATGGGTGTTCCGGAAGGGGAGGAGAAAGGAAAAGACACTGAAAACCTATTCAATAAAATAATAATGGAGCATTTCTCAGGTGTAGGGAGAGACACAGACCTTCAGAAGCCAGAGACTCAAAGATCCTCAAACAGATTCAATCCAAAAAGATCCTTTCTGAGACACATTATAGTCAAACTGGAAACTCAAAGACAAACAGGGAATCATACAAGCAGCAAGAGAAAAGGGTCAAATCACCTATAAGGGAGTCCCCATCAGACTGACAGCAGAATTCTCAAAAGAAACTCTAAAGGCCAGAAGAAAATGGGATGATATCTCCAAAATACTAAAAGAAAAAATCTTCCAGCCAATAATACTGTACCCAGCAAGGCTATTTTTCAGAAATGAAGGAGAAATCATGAATTTTCCAGACAAACAAAATCTGAGGGAGTTCACCACCACACAATCAGCCCTACATAAATTCTCAAGGAAGTTCTGCACCTGGAATCCAAAAAATAATAATCACTATCATGAATACACAAGAAAAAATAAAACTCACTGGAAAAACAAAAAGGCAAATGAGAAAGAGAAAAAAACTAAACCTTACCACCGTAAAACCCAACAAACATCAAAGACAAACAATAAAAGGTGGAGAAAAGAACAAAAGATATTTAAAGCATTCAAATGAATATCAATAATATGCTGGGAGTAAGACAACTACTTTCAAAAATATAATGTAACTGGATTAAACTCCCTGCTGAAAAGACATAGACGGACTGATTGAATTAAAAAGCTAGACCCAATTATATTTTGTCGTCATGAGACTCACCTCACCTGTAAAGGCACACACAGACTAACAGTGAAGGAATGGAAAAAAATATACCATACAAATGGCAAACACAAACAAGTAGGAGTAGTTATTCTTATATCAGATAAAATAGACTTTACACCTAAAACCATAAAAAGAGACAAAGAAGACCACTATATAATGATAAAGGGATCTATCCAGAAAGAAGGCATAACAGTCATAAATATATAGGCACCCCAAACTGGAGCACCCAGATATATAAAACAAACACTATTAGTTCTAAAGAAAGAGATAGACCCCAATGTAATAATATGAGGGGACCTGAACACCCATCTGTCATCACTGGACAGATCATCTAGGCAAAAAATCAGCAGAGAAACACGAGATTTAAAGTACACTTTAGACAAACTGGACCTGGCAGATATCTACAGAAGATTTCATCCAACAACTACAGAATATACATTCTTCTCATTAGCACATGGAACATTCTCCAGGATAGACCATATGATAGGTCACAAACCAAGACTCAATAAATTTTAAAAAGTGAAATCATTTCAAGTATCTTCTGAGACCACAACAGATTGAAACTAGAAATCAGTAACAAGCAAAACTCAAGAAACTATAAAAACACACAGAAATAAAACAACATGCTCCTGAATGACCTATGGATCCAAGAAGAAATTAAATAGGAAATCAAAAATTTCTTGAAACTAACAAAAATAATTATACCCAGAGGAATGGAAATCATCATGTCGAAGGGATACCTGTACTCTCATGTTTATTGCAGCACTATTTACAATAGCCAAGAGTTGGAACCAGCCCAAATGTCCATCATCAGATTAGTGGATAAGGAAACTGTGATATATCTACACAATGGAATACTACTCTGCAATAAAAAAGAGTGAAATACTACCATTCGCAACAACATGGATGGACATAGAGAAAATTATATTAAGTGAAACAAGTCAGGCACAGAAAGAGAAATACCACATGTTCTCACTTATTTGTGGGAGCTGAAAATAATCAATCAATAAATATACAAACAAATAAGTGGTAGAAGGGGAAGAAGACACAACAATCACAACAATTCCTTGAACTTGTTAAGACAAGTGAGCAGATATGATGTAGTTGGTGGGGGAGGGAGAAAAGGGAGGGAGAAAGAGGAACAGGTAAAGGGACACAAAAATCAACTACAATGTATATTGAGAAGTTAAAATAAAAATAGAACAAACAAACAAAATAAATAAATAAATAAAAATAAATACACGTCATACCAAAACCTGTGTGATACTGCAAAAACATTTCTAAGAGGGAAGTTATTGGAATAAACACTTACATTAAAAGAATAGAAAGATTTCAAATAGAAAACCTAATGTTATAATTCAGAGAAGCAGAAAAACAAAAACAATCCAATCCTGAAATTAGTAGATGGAAAGAAATAATTAAGATTGTAGAAGAACTAAATGAAATAGAGACCCAGAAAAACAACACAAAAGATAGATGAAACAGAAAGTCGTTTTTTTGAGAAGACTAAAAAAATAAATAAATAAATAAACAAGCCATTAGGTAGGCTAACTAAAAAAGGAAAAGAGAAACCAAAATAACAAAAATCAGAAATAAAAAAGGAGACATTACAACCAATACCACAGAAAAACAAAGAATAGAGACTATTATAACAAACTATATGTCAAGAAATTTGAAAACCTGGAGGAAATGGATACATTTCTGGATGCATACAGACTACCAAGACTGAATCAAGAAGAAACAGAAAACCTGAACAGATTAATAACAAGCAACAAGATTGAAACAGTAATCAGCACTCTCCCAGCAAAGAAAAGCCCAGGACCAGATGGCTTTACTTCTGAATTCTACCAGACACTTAAAGAGGAAATAAAACCAATTCCCTTCAAACTATTCCAAAAACTGGAAACAGGTCATTCTCCCAAACTCATTCCATGAGGCCAGCATTACTATGATACCAAAACCAGACAAAGATACAACAATAACAAAAAGCAAACTACATGCCAATATCTTTAATGAACATAGATGCAAAAATTCTCAATAAAATATTAGCCATCGGAATATAGCAGCATACAAAAAATTGTGTACCATGGTCAAGTGGGATTCATCCCAGAGATGCAAGGATGGTTCAGCATACACAAGTCAATAAATGTGATACACCACATCAATAAAATCAAAGACAAAAACCATATGATTATCTCAATAGACACTGAAAAATCACTAGACAAAAATTGAACATCTTTTCATGGTGAAGATTCTCGGCAAAATAGGTAGAGAAGGAAAGTATCTCAGCACAGTAAAAGCCATCTATGAGAAACACAGCACCAATATTATCCTGAATGGGGAGAAGCTTTCAGCTTTTCCCTTAAGAACAGGAACAAGACAAGGATGCCGCTTCTCACCACTCCTATTTAGCATAGTATTGGAAGTACTAGCCAGAGCAATCAGGCAAGAGAAAGAAATAAAGGGCATCCATATTGAAAAAGATGAAGTCAAACTGTCCCTGTTTGCAGAAGACATAATCCTGTATAGATAAAAGCCTATAGATGCTACCAAAAAAACTCTTACAGCTGATAAATGATTTCAGTAAGGTTGCAGATACCCAATCAGTACAATAAATCAGTAGCTTTTGGATACACCAAAAATGAACAAGGAGAAAAAGAAGGCAAGAAAGCAAGCCTATTTACAATAGTCACCAAAAAAGTAAAATACCTAGGAGTCAGTCTAATGAAGGAAGTGAAAGATCTCTACAATGAGAACTAAAAATCACTGCTGAAAGAAATTAAAGAGTACACAAAAAGATTGAAAGATATTCAATGATCTTGGATTGGAAGAATTAACATTGTGAAAATGTCCATTCTACCCAAAGCAATCTACAGATTCAATGCATTCCCCATCAAAATACCAAGACATTTTTCACAGAAAAAGAAAAGAAAAATCCTAACATTCATATGGAAGAACAATAGATCCCCAATAGCCATAGAAATTCTGAGCAAAATAATAATAATAGTAAGCTAATGGCATAACACTATCTGACTTCAAATTGTACTACAATGATATAGTAACCAAAACAGCATGGTATTGACATCAAAAACAGACTCTCAGACCAATGGAACAGAAAAGGGAACCCAGAAACCAACCCACATACTTACAGCCAACTGATATTTGACAAGTGCAACACGAGCAGCATATGTTGGGGAAAGGACAGCCTCTTCAATAAGTGGTGATGGGAAAACTGGACATCAATATGTTAAAGAATGAAACTAGACCTGTACCTCTCACCATATACCAAAATCAACTCAAAATAGAGTCAAGACTTATATATAAAACCTGAAACTATAAAACTACTAAAAGAAAACATAAGAGAAACACTTCAGTAAGTAGGACTGGACAAAGACTTTATGGACAAGACCCCAAAAGTACAGAAGAAAAAAAAATAAACAAATGGGATTATATCAAAGTAAAAGGCTTCTAAACAGTAAAAGAAACAGCTAACAGAGTGAACAGACAACCTACAGAAGGGGAGAAAATATTCACAGATTATGCATCTGAGAAGGGATTAATATCCAGAATATATAAGGAACTCAAACAGTTTAACAATAAAAAAAAAACCCAATTAAAAAATGAGCTAAGGAGCTGAATAGGTGTTTCTCAAAGGAAGATATACAAATGGCCAACAGACATATGAAAAAATGTTCAATATCACTAAGCATCAGGGAAATGAAAATCAAAACCCCATTGAGATATCATCTCATGCCAGTTTGACTGGCCATTATCAAAAATACAGAGAATAAAAAATGCTGGCAAGGATGTATAGAAAGGGTACTCTCCTACACTGTTGATGGGACTATAAATTAGTGCAGCCATTATGGAAAACAATATGCAGGTTCCTCACACAACTACAGATAGAACTTCCATATGATCCAGCAATCCCTCTGCTAGGTGTATACCCAAAGGGATGGAGATCATCATGTTGAAGGAATACCTGCACTCCCATGTTCACTGAAGCTCTATTTACAATAGCTAAGAGATGGAACCAACCTAAATGTCCATTGATGGATGACTGGAAAGGAAAATGTGGTATATATATATATGAAGTATAATACTACTGTGCCATAGGAATGAAATTCTGCCATATATAATGATATGAATGAACTTAGAGAAAATTATGTTAAGTGAAATAAGCCAGGCACAAAAAGAGAAATACCACATGTCCTCACTCATAAGTGGGAGCTGAAATGAAATAAAAGAAAAGAAGGAAGGAAGGAAGGAAGGAAGGAAGGAGGGAAGGAAAGAAGGAAGGAAGGAAAGAAAGAAGGAAGGAAGGAAGGAAGGAGGGAAGGAAGGAAGGAAGGAAAGAAGGAAGGAACGAAGGAAGGAGCAATCACAATAGTTCCTTGAACTCTCAAAAGGAGAGAATGGAACTGAGGGAACCAGAGGTGGGAAAGGGACAGGGGGAGGAGGGTTAAGGTGAATCTGGTAGAGGGTCACAAAAAACTTTTACATTATGTAATGATAAAATGAAAAAATAAATAAAAATAATAAATAAATAAACCTTAATGATTAAAGAATGAGCAAATATATACATAACATAAAAAAGTACATTTGACATAATTATACTAACATTTCTTATGCAGCCTCAATACGTTCCCTTATTAGTTCTAGTAGCATATTTGAAGTTTTTTACATTTGTCCTATGTACACAATTATGTACCCTTCGGAGAGTTTTATTTCTTCCTTTCTCATATTTTTGATTTTTAGTTATTTTATCTTGCCAAATTTCCCTGGATAAAACTGATAGAACCATGTTGACTAAAGCTTTGCCTGGTTCCTGATATCAGATGAATTTTATTGAGTCTTTTATTGTCGAGTGTAATATTAGCCGTGAGTTTTTTTCAGAGATTCCTTTAATCAGGTTGAAGAACAAGAAAAGCCAAAGCCAACTCTAGGCTTTGACATCATTCCTCCTCACTTTTTGCCATTTTGTTGTTTCAAGTTTCATCTTTTAACATTGCGCATCTCTTATATGATTGTCGTCTTTGGTATTGTCTTGGTAGGTTTATCCTTCAGTCTTCATATTAAGGTTGTAAGTGGTTTATGTGCCACCCTTACAACATTTGAGTATTCTGAGATTTTCTATGTACTTACTTTACTAGTGAGTTATGTACCTTCAAACATTTTCTTTAGTGTCATCTTCTTTCAGAATGAAGAACTTTTGTTAGCACTTCCTATAAGACAGGTCTAGTATTAATGAATTCCCATAGCTTTTGTTTGTCTGGGAAATACTTTATTTCTTCTTCTATTTAAAGGTTAGTTTTTCTGGATACAGAATTCTTGGCTGACAGTCATCTTCCTTCAGCACTCATTGAACATATCATCCCATTTTCTCCTGGCCTGTAGGATTTCTACTGAGAGATCTGCTGAGAGATCTGCTCCATTGAATGTTATGCGTTTCGTTTCTCTTGCTGCTTTCAATATTTTTTCTTTGTCTTTTGTATTTAATAATTTGATTATGATATGCCTTGGGGTGCTCCTCTTTGAATTAGATTCGACTGATGACCTCTAAGCTTCCTGTACCTGAATGTTGTCAACTTTCTCCACATCTGGGAAATTTTCAATCAAATTCATTTTCTTGAATATGCTTTCTAGGTCTCTTCCTTTTTTGTATCATTTAGGTACACCAATTATGCAAAGGTTATTTCACTTGACAGAGTCCCATTAAAAAATTGCTGCATTTTTGTTTCATTTGTTCTTATTCTTTTTCCTTTTTAATCCTCTAGTTGGATAATTTTGTATATTTGTCTTGGAGCTCACTCATTCTTTCCTCAGTTTGATCAAGTCTGCTAATAGAACAAGTTTTTCAGTTCAGATAATGTATTCTTTATTTCTAGAATTTCTATTTAATTTAAAAAACTAATCCTACTCCTTTGTCAAGTTTCTTGTTCTGCTCCTGAATTGTTATCCAGATAGCATTATTTTTTTATCCGTATTCTCATGTGACTCTCTGAACATCGTTAAGAATGTTATTCTCAATTCTGTGCAAGACATTTCATAAATCCACTGTTCTTCTGAGTCCGTTGCTGGTGCTTTATTTCCTTTTGTGGTGTCATATTTCTCTGTTCTTTCTTGATCTTTTTTGTCTTCTTGTAGGTACCTGGGCATTTGAGGAGACGACTACTTCTTCCAGGGTTTTTAGGTGGTTTTTGCTGGTGTTAGACTTTTACTAGTTAATATCAGAACTTTGTCTCTGGTTTGTGATTTTATTTTTCTTTTTGGTTTTCCATTATGTGGTGGATTAATAGCTAGCACCACTACTTAAACTCTACACTAGAACTAATTTACTGTCCTGCGGTTAACTCCAATATTGGGGGAAATTTCCTATGAAGAGTGGAACTTGAGTTCTATGCCTGAACTAGTTTGCTACTTGGGTGCTGTTTGTCAAACCAAGGAAAGCTCTCTGTGTAAATTGGATTTTAATTGTTAGCCTTCTGGTCACTTCTGGGTCTTGTGTGGTCACCACAGAAACAACTGGGCTGTGTGGAAATTCTGGCTCAAGACTGAGTTTTTCCCACAAACTGTACCACCTGTAGTTCTATTGCCCCGGCCAGTCACTGTGTGGTGCCTGTGCCAATCAGGAGGCAGATCAACTGTCTACACTGTGTCCCAATGATTCTTTGGTGGGTCAGTTTGCCCCCCAGCACTCCAAACTTTTCCCCTGGGGCAGACTGTGCACAAGTCCCCATGAAGAGTTGCTGAACTCTGACTGGTTCCTTCTTCTTGTTAATGGAGTCCCCTTACTCCTATGTGGGTCCTTGCAAAGCTTGCTAATGGCTTTGCTGGCCTGAGATGGAATGGTGCACTATGATGTACCTTTCTCCCCTGCAGACTCCAAGTAGCTTCACACAAAAGATGCTGCTATGGCTTTGCTGTCTCCTGGCAACTGCTCCATGTGCTGACCACTGCTCCTTGCCTTGTACCACGTTGTCCCTGGAAGCAGCCTGGGCTTGGAATGGTCAGAGTGGTCCCCCTTTCCTTTCTCTATGGCCTTTTATGCCTTCTCAAACTTCACAATTCTCTCCTCCTCTTCCCTTGGGCTCTAGTAAACTCAGAATGGCAGTTTTTCCATTTTAATAATTTTAATTGATAGGTCGTTGAAGGGAAGCGATGCCAGGAATAATCTATTCTGCCAACTTGATGATGTCGCTTGAATTCATTTTTTAAAACTTATCTGTTCTAAACTTTGTAATGAACTGCATAAATTAATCAGAGATAATAAATAATTGTTTCTTAGGTTGGTGGTCATGTGAACTGGGATGTACCAGGGGTGGAATAAGTAGAGTAAGAAGAACTGTTCACAATCACCTCACTCGTCCCTTCATGACAATACACCCCCCCACCATTTCCTGCCTTCCCCCACACCCTCCCACAAAACAACTGTAATTAACCTGTGGGTACCTGTTCTCTAAGACACAGTTAAAGTCATAGTTTATATCTCTCATATCTGATAGCATAAAAATCTAGCCTTATTCCTTTCGTGGGGAAGAGTGAAAAGAAGAATAAAAATGATCTTTTACTCATCTGTATAAAGAAAAATATTTCAGCCAAAATTTAAAAATTTCAGAAGCTTTATAATTAAATGAGTTAGTGTGTGTGTGTGTGTGTGTGTGTGTGTGTGTGTATTCTCTTTTATCTAGCAGAAAAATAATTTTAACATGCCTTATTTCAGAAATTACAGGATAGAGTCTTAGCAGCTGAAAAGAATTTGGAATTTAAGAGCCCAAGTATAACCTGAAATTTAATCCTATGAATGTTCTGATGAGAGCAACACTTAGCACTTTGATACTCTGCTTGACCAAGAGATCTCAGTGTGGCATGATCTTTGGGAAATGAAAAAAGAACTAACCCTTTTCTGATCTATGATAAACATTTTTAAATATGTGAATATGTTTACAGACTCAATTAAGACATCTTAGAAATAACAATAATTTCATTGAGTACCACATTTTTTAGACAAAAGTGCAAGCTCCATAGGAGGTGCTCTCCAAGGGCTTGCACCCACCATCCATGAAGGAAAATCGCTGAAGTTATCCTATTTAATGCTTTTTTTGCATTAACACTCATCAAACACATTATCACTAGCTAATGATATGGTGTATATATATGTGTGCATGCATATATATGAATATATGTGTGTGTGTAAATATATATATTTATATGTAGTCCTTCTTATTATAATAAAAACACAGAAAGATAAAGATTACCTTTGTTTCTGTTGTCCTATCCTGGTTAGCAGCTAGCACAAATACTTGGATATAATAGGTGTTCCATAAGAATGTTCTGCATGCCTAACTCATCTCATTGTCTTGTTGCCATAACAAATTACCACAAACTTAATTAAAACAACAAAACTTCATTATTTTACATTCTCTATAGGTCAAAAGTTCAGGCACAATGTGTCATAACTGGTTCTCTGCTCCAAGTTCCATAATGCCAGAATCAAGGTGTTCTTTTCCAGGGCCTCTAGGGATGAAGAATCCTCTTACAAGCTCATTCAGATTGTTGGTAAAATTCCATTCCCTGTGGTTGTTGGATGGAAGCCCCCATGCCCTTGCTCTCTTTTGGTCAGGGATCATGCTTGACATCTAGAGGCTCATGGCCACCTTCCTCCATCTTCAAAGCCAGAAACAGTGAATCGAATCCTTCTGATGCTTTGAATCTCTCTGACCTCCCCTCCTGCCTTATATCTCCTCTGTTTTCCTGTTCTGCCAAATCTCTTTAACTAATGCTTCTGACTTTCTCTTCTGCTTTTAAGGCCTATGTGATTGCAGTAGATCCAGCAGGATAATCCAGGATAATATTCCAATTTTAAGGTCAGCTAATTCATAACCTTAATTACATCACCAAAGCCCCTTCCCAGTAGTACCTGGATATGTGTTCGTTTGAGTCATGAGGGGATGGGAATCTCAGAGGCACATCTTTAGAAATATGTCTACCACGGTTCTAAAAAATGAGAATATGTACGAAACACTCAAAGGTCTTGGCTCAGTGGAGAGAAGACACAGTATAAACATTAGTTATGATTATTAACACACATAAACTCTGCGTTGAGGTGGGATTTGAAAGAGGGAGTGGGCAGGAAGTTATTGCTTTCTTTTTCCAAATATTTTAAGGTAAGTTTCTGGCAAGTTGCCTTGAGCAGCTTGGCTTAAAGGAAATGTTAGGGAATGGTTACCATATTTCAGAGCAGGTGCAACTAAGATCCTAGTGAAAACAGAAAAGTATTAAGTAAAGCCAATTAACATGGGAAAAATACATGGCCCTGAATTTGCATTTCCAGAATTCTCTTTTTTTCCTGCTTGTTTTTACTGATGTTGTCAGTAAGACAAACACTCCCTGTTTAGAAAGGAAGTTGCATGGAGAAAAAAAGATGAAAGGCGGAGATAAGAATGCTTGGAAGTGGGGTAGAGTAGAAATTCCAAGAGAGAATTAACAAAACAGATTTGAACCTAGGAGCAAAAACTAGAAAAATGAATACTGAGAAAAGAAAGTTAGGTAAACATAATTTTAAACTAGTCAGAAACTTAAGAAAAATTACAAAGGTGAAAAGACTGAAGTTCTCTATTGCTGAAGAATTATTTTTTTTCTATTATTCAATTTTCCCATTAAAAAATGTCCAAACAGACTAGTAAAACAGCAGCAATATCCTAGTATTAGTTAATATGCTTTCTTCTCCACATTCATAATCTCTATGTAATTAACTCTCTCATCAATAAAAAGAAACATTAGTGTGGAGGCTTGAAATTTGGAGCTATTCTCCAAATACTTGTGATGGCTTGGGATTATCAATCCCCTAGATAAGAAACTTGATTTAGGTATTAAGATAAGGGAAACTGTTTTGCAGAGATTGCATCATAGCAGATACAATAGATTGCATTGCTGACTTTTAATCTCAAGACTGCATGTGCATCTTCTCAATCCTTGGTTTACCTACAGCAATTTCCTTCCAACAGTTGTCATCTAATTTCCCTTGGTAACTCCCCAAATGCTGTCCATATTGCCCCACCTCTAAAACTAATATCATGCCTTTGCATCCTTAGAATTTGAATTGCTACTCAGATTCTTTGGAGATATTTCTAATGAGTTTTTTATCAGTGTTCTCCCTTCATATTCCCCTTGTGGGCTTTTACTGACTTCATCCATAAATCTGATCCTTATAACAAATTCAACTTTGAGAGAATTTCCCATCTGCCCCTTTCCCACAGATTTTGCACTGCCTTTTTGCTCTTTCTTTTCATTTTCTGGATTGTACATCCCTTCTTGTTTCTAGCCACCTTTAAAGGAGCAGAGCAAGAACTAGCATCTGGAGCTACAGTGACTATTTCTGCCCTTTGAGTCTGGGTTGTCACTGAGAAATTCAACGTCAGTCCATGTAGGTGGGGCCGAGAGAGGACTGATGCCTGTCTAAAAGTCATCCTGCCTTTCCTGACAGTCTCAGAGTAAGCCCCACTTACTTCATAGTCACTGGAGCAAAGATTTAATGACAGTTTCCAACACTTGTGGACGGAGACTGATTGCAGAACTGAAACGTGAAATCTTTGTGAGTGGTAGCTCTCGAATATTTCTCTTTAAAGAAAGTTTGGTTTTTAGTAGAGGGAAGATGTTAACCACTCTAGACAGCATAAGACTAACAAGCCCAATTCTCCTTTCTTATTTGAATGACCACATTGGCTCTTGATTCATACCTCAATCACGGACTTAAAGGCTGTTATGACCGAGGTACAGCCAAACATGCTGCAAAACTCATTTTTGTTTTGTACCGAGTATTTTTTTCCTCAATAATTTTTACACAACAAATGTAAAATCCATTTAAAAATTGCTTTACTACTTTGAATTTGATTCTAATAATGTTTTATTCTTTGTTTGTTGTTGGTATTTACATATTTTTTGGCTAAAAGTATTCAACTTTCCACTGTTAACAGGAAAAAAAAAAAAATCTTTCCTCCTTTGTCTAGCTTGCATAGCTTCCCAAAATTTGTACCTAACCTACTCATCCAGAATTGAGAGAATCCTCTTTCTCCAAAATCTTCTGCTACAACCAATGTGCTTCATTCACTGCAGGCTTATTTTAAGAAATATTATAATATCTTCAGAACCAGGCAGTAATATGTGAAGAAGCTCATGTAAGTTATCAGGGATAGCACGGGTTCAGTCTCTCTAATTGGGCTGGCTCTTTCTAAGGACATTCATAAATGTTTTTTGTTGCTGTGGTTCTTGTTCCTGTTTTTTGTATTTTTTGTTTGTTTGTTTGTTTTACTTTTTAATTAATGGAATTTATTTTTTAAAGCAGTTTTAGTTTTATAGAAAAGTTGAGAAGAAAGTAAAGAATTCCTATATGTCCCCTCATATCTGCTGATCTGCTTTAGCCCTCCAACGTCCAGTTTGGCAACCCTGGTTTAGACCATCCTGATAAATCCTTACTCTGTACTCTCAAAATAAATTTAGCTCAGAGAAACACTCCTAAAGACCCTACTTCTCTGTACTATCACATTGGATCTTAGGTTGCAACATATGAATTTGGGGGTGACACATTCAGACCATAGCAACCATAATTAAAATTCAACTCAGAATAGATTAAATGCTTAAATATAAGACCTAAAACTATAAAACTGCTCAAAGAAAACATAGGGAAAAAACTTCTTGAATTTGGTCTGGGCAATAATTTTTCAGATCTGAATCCAAAAGCACAGGCAATAAAAGCAAAAGTAAACAAATGGAATTGAATAAAACTAAAACGTTTCTTCACAGCAAAGGAAACAATTAACAGAGTGAAGAGACAACTTATGGGATGAGAGAAAATATTTGCAAACCGTACATCTGATAAGGAGGTAATATCTAAAATAAATAAAGAACTCAATTCAAAAGCAAAAATCCACATAATCCAACTTAAAAATGGGCAAAAGACCTAAATAGACATTTATCAAAAGAATACAGACAAATGACCAACAAATGCATTAAAAATGCACAGCATCACCAATCATCAAGGATATGCAAATCAAAAACTCGATGAGATATCAACTCACACTTGTTAGGGTGGCTGCTGTCAAAAAGACAAGAGCTAAGAAGTGTTGGCAAGGGCATGAAGAGAAAAAAAAGAAACCTTTGTACACTGTTGGTGGGAATGTAAATTGGTACAGCCATGTGAAAACCAATATAGAGGTTCTTCAAAAAATCAAAAATAGAACAACCATATGATCCAGCAATCCCACTTAGGGGTACATATCCAAGGAGATTGAAATCAGTATGTCAAAGAGCTATCTGCACTCCCATGTTCATTTCAGCACTATTCTCAATAGCCAAGATATGGAATCAACTTAAGTGTCCATCAACAGATGAATCTATAAAGAGGTTATGAGATACACACACGCACACACATACACACACACACTGGAATATTATTCAGCCTTAAAAAAGAAGGGAATCTTTTGCTGTGCAGAAGCTTTTTAGTTTGATATAATCCCATTTGTTTATTTTTCCTTTGGTTGCCCGTGCTTTTGGGGTCGTATTCATGAAGTCTGTGCCCAGTCCTATTTCCTGAAGTGTTTCCCCTATGTTTTCTTTAAGAAGTTTTATTGTCTCAGGGTGTATATTTAAATCCTTAATCCATTTTGAGTTGATTTTAGTATACGGTGAGAGGTATGGATCTAGTTTCATTCTCCTGCATATGGATATCCAGTTATCCCAGAACCACTTGCTGAAGAGGCAGTCCCTTCCCCAGTGAATAGGCTTGGTGCAAAAGAAACAATTAAAAGAGCTAAAAGACAACCAACAGAGTGGGAGAAAATATTTGCAAAATATACATCTGACAAAGGATTAATATCCAGAATATATAAGGAACTCAAACAACTTTACAAGAAGAAAACAAGCAACCCAATTAAAAAATGGGCAAAAGAGCTAAGTAGGCATTTCTCTAAGGAAGATATCCAAATGGCCAACAGACATATGAAAAAATGCTCAACATCACTCAGCATCCGGGAAATGCAAATCAAAACCACATTGAGATACCATCTAACCCCAGTTAGGATGGCTAAAATCCAAAAGACTATGAACAATAAATGCTGGCGAGGCTGCGGAGAAAAAGGAACTCTCATACATTGTTGGTGGGACTGCAAAATGGTGCAGCCTCTATGGAAAATGGTATGGAGGTTCCTTAAACAATTGCAAATAGATCTACCATACGACCCAGCCATCCCACTGTTGGGAATATACCCAGAGGAATGGAAATCATCAAGTCGAAGGTATACCTGTTCCCCAATGTTCATCGCAGCACTCTTTACAATAGCCAAGAGTTGGAACCAGCCCAAATGCCCATCATCAGATGAGTGGATACGGAAAATGTGGTACATCTACACAATAGAATACTACTCAGCTATAAAAACGAATGAAATACTGTCATTTGCAACAACATGGATGGACCTTGAGAGAATTATATTAAGTGAAACGAGTCAGGCACAGAAAGAGAAATACCACATGTTCTCACTTATTGGTGGGAGCTAAAAATTAATATATAAATTCACACACACACATACACACATACACACACAAACCGGGGGGCGGGGAGGAAGAAGATATAACAACCACAATTATTTGAAGTTGATACAACAAACAAACAGAAAGGACATTGTTGGGGGGGAGGGGGGGAGGGAGAAGGGAGGGAGGTTTTGGTGATGGGGAGCATTAATCAGCTACAATGTATATCGACAAAATAAAATTAAAAAAAAAAAAAAAAAAAAAAAAAAAGAAGGGAATCCTGTCATTTGCTGTATGAATGAAGCTAGAGGACATTATACTACATGAAAGAAGACAAACACAAAATGACAAATAATGCATGGATGAACTTATATGTGGAATCAAAAAGAGTCAAAATCATAGTAGCAGAGAGTAGAATAGCAGTTGCCAGGGGCAGTGCAGGTGGAAACAGGAAGTATTAGCATTTGGTTATATAGGAAGCAGTTCCTAGAGATCTGCTGTACAGAGCAGTGCTTATAATTAACAAAACTGTATTGTATACTTAAAATTTTGCTGACAGAGTAAACCCTATGTTAAGTGTTCTCATCACATGTATGAAAATAATACTAGTGATAAATATAGAGGGTGGGAGGAAACTTCAGAGGCAATGAATGGCATAGATTGTGGTGATAGTTTCATGGTGTACTTGTATACTTATCTTCCAACTTATCAAGTTTATACATTAAATATATACAGCTTTTTAAATGTCAATTATACCTCAAAAGTGGTTTGTATAAAATGATTATCCTTAATGCTTTGTGAAAAATTCATTAAAGAACAGCAAAATTTTGATTTTTCTCCTTATCTCTTTGAATGTTGTGCTACATCACTTCTGGTCTTGGTAGGCCTAAATGCTACACTTTCTTAAGGTGTGGTTAATTAGATCTAAACTGTTAATCCAACAAATCTTCCATGGAGACTGTTTTTATTGTGTGGGTTTTTTTTTTTTTAATTAAAAGAATTGGATCTTTGTCAATGTCACTGTGCCATTTCAAGTGTTCTGAGATACAAAAGACTGGCACCAAGATAACACAAGGCAAGCTAGAGATTTATTGGAGGGAACAGAATGGCTTTAAAGGATAAAGGGTAAGGGGAGAAGGAGTAGGTTGAGAGAGAGTTCGGACAATGCAAGTTTGATGCATGTGAATAAAAAAGAGAGAGAAATAGGTCCTTGGACCACAATGCCAGGCTGACAGGGAATCCTCAAACCAAAGTTGCTTGCTAGAGAAATTTTATATGGTGCAGAAATAGCCCAGTTCCACTCCTGTAGCCATGCTTAGTCATTGGCTGGGAGCACCTCAGAGAAAGTGTCCATGGTGGACCTGAGGGTCCACCAGCTAAGGAACCCACAACAACGAGCTATGCAACCCACAGCAGGTTCCCTTGAAGGGACATTGGACAGGGGCAACTTCATGATTCCCACAGTAACTCGGAAAAAAATTCCAAATAGTATATTTATGCAAAGGACATACAATTATAGCAATACAAATACATACTATTCAGATTTTAGGTATAATTATCTACCTTCTCAGTAATCTTTAATTTTCCTTTTTACTCTTTAACTCCATTCTACTCTTCTGGCAGATTTGATTGGAACTAAATCATCCTGACTCTCTCCAGTGACTATTAGCTTTCTTATACTCATATGGTGAAATCAAATGTAATATATCCCAGTAGTGGTAGTAATAAAAAAAGTGTATACTGATTTATGCAAGCAATAACTGTATATCTGGAAAAGTTATGTGTAAATGACAGTTTTAAATTAAAACACATTTTAAATATCAGTCAACTGATAAAACTTTTTAATTTAAATAGAACATATAAAATTCACTTTTTAAATAAGAACTCTTTTTATAAAATAAATATCTTCCCAGTGCACTATTTTGTTCATGATCAGGAGTTGCAATCTGTTGTAATCTCCTTTCTATGTGCCAATATAGTTTATTTATCTTAAAAAATAATATGAATTAAATACCTATTATGTGCCAGGTACTTATTTTATATAAATTAAGAAGACAGTAACTAAACACACACACCCCCACATACACCCCAAAACAAACCAAAACAAAAAAAATTTTTTTTAAAAAGTCCCTGACTTCAGAGAGCTCATGGCTTTTTTCCTTGCAGTTTATATCTATTTTTACCCATTAAATCTAAATCTGTTATAATCAGATCTGTGGCTATTGCCCTCTGTGACTTTTCTTATTCTTTTCACCATAAGTGTGGAATTCCACCTTAAACCCATATCTTATGTGAACAAGAAGTATCAAAAACAGCACAGTAAATGTTTTCCATGTTCTCTGGATGATCAGAATATTTTACAAAATATTAATATATTTGGGGAACTCCTCATATTACAAGTCCTCCCTGTCTGAAATAGGATCTGGAAGTACTTACCTCACCAGCCTCTACTGCAGTTAAAGCACAGCTAGAGGATCTGGGCTCCACTCATCAGGCTTAACCTTCATTAAGATGAAAGTGAACAGCTTGAGGAAGTAAGCTCTGAGGGGAATCAATTTTGCTAAAAGTGTGGCAGAGATATCTGGCTTTTGGTCTGGCAATATTTTCAAGGTTCACAGTTCCTGGAATAATAATGGCATTGGTGTGACTATGGCAGTAATTTCTTAAAAGCCTGACAAGGCAACAGACACACCCTTAGCATTTTTATATTAAGCCCATTCTTCAGTTGGTTTGGGACATTATTATTCCTAGAAGCTTGTCTAGCACTTTTTAATCTTGCTCTGGTAGCTACCTAACATGGTTTTATTAAACTTTCTTTTTCTTTAGTTAAATCAGCCACTGTTGGATTGTGTTCATCAAAGGTATAACATGTTCTGGAATCAGGTTCACTGAAGATGTCTTTAGCTTACTTGTACTATGCTTTCATATTCTCTGACCATTTTTATACTTGCGCACTTTGCCAAGGCTGCTAGTGTTTACCTCCTAAGGCCTATACGTTTATGAAAATACATGTCCATAGAAAGACCTAGTTATATATGTGAATGCTTATATAGCTCAGTTTATATAGTTCTAAGTTAGAAAAACCCAAATGTCTATCAACTAGTAAATGCAAAGAGCAGTGCATCAATGTAATGGAATATTATTCACCAATAAAAAGGAGCAAATTACAACTACTCTGGAAAATGAAAATCTATAGGGATAGAAAATAGATGAATGAATCACAGGGGACAAAGATGGAAGCAGAGAATTGACTTCAAAGGAGCCTCACGGAACTTTCTGCAATGATGAAAATGTTTTTTGTGCCTTGATTATGCTGGTGGTTACACAAATGTGTACATTTGTCAGAACTCACAAAAGTGTACAATTAAAGCTTGAATTTTATTGTGTAAATTACACTTATATAAAATTGAATTAAAATATGATAAGGCTGAAGTAGATATGTTAATATTTTACAAGGTAGATTAAAAATAATAGATATTACCAGAGATGAAGACAGATATTGTATGACAAAAGAACCAATTCATCAAGAAGTCAATATAATCATAAATGCATTTATGCCAAATAATAGAGCTTTGAAATACCTGAAGCAAAGATACATTCAAATGATGAAATTGAAAGAAAAAAATCAAATTAACAATATGGTCAGAGATTTCAACACTTCTCTCCCAGAAGTTAACAGAGAAGATAGATTTAAAAAATCAGTAATATGTAGAATGCTTGAACACCACTATCAACCAACCTAACTTACATTCAAAGAACACTGCAATTACTACAGCAGAATAAATCTACTTTTCAAGGGCACATGGAAAATTGACTAGATAGGCCACATTCTAGCCATAAAACAAGTCTCAATATATTTAAAGGAATAGAAATAATCTAAAGTGTCTTTTCTGACCAGAATGGAACTAAACTAGAAGTTGGGATGCAGTTAAAACAGTGTGGCTGATAATAAAAAAAAAGAACAAATATCTCAAATTAATGATCTGTGCTTCCACCTTAAAAACTAGAAAAAGAAGAGCAATGTAAATTCAAAGGTAGCATAATAAAGAATCTTATAAACATGATGGCAAAAATTTATGAAATAGAAAACAAACAACAAAAAATAGAGAAAATCCATGAAACCAAAATCTAGTTCTTTTATAGAACAATAAAAGTAATATATCACTAGCTAGACTGATTAGGTAAAAATGACAAAAGACTCAAATTATGAATGTCAAAAATAAGAAAGATCCCATAGACATAATAAGGGTAATGAAAAAATTCCACAAAAAAAGTATGTCAGTAAAAATCAGAATTTACATTAAGAAGATAAGAAACTACCAAAATCCACTCAAGAAAAAATTACCTGAGCAGTTTGATAACATTTAAAGAAATTAAATTTACATTTCAAAACTTTGTCACACAAAAAGGAAACAACAACAACAAACAAACAAACAAACAAACAAAAAACCCCTCCAAGCCCAGGAGGCTTACACTTACAAAACATCAAAACACTTAAGATTGACATAATATTAATTCTATACAAATGCTTCTAGAATATAGAAAAGATTGCCTTCCAACTCATTTGAGACCAGCATGGCCCTGATGTACAAAACAGAAAGACAAAGTTACAAAAAATAAACAACAGACTAATATCTCTCAAGATCAAAGATGGAAAAATTCTTAGCACAACGAGCAAATCAAATTCAGCAGTACATAAGAAAGGAGAATACATTATGACTAAGGGGGGGGGTCTGTCCCATACATGCCAGGTTGCTTTAGTATTCAAAAATTCAATCCGTACATTTTTCATATTAAAGAAAAAAAAAGAAATATTATCTTCACAACAGATGCACATCTGTTCATGAAAAATCTTTCCGTATATTAGGAATAGCAATCTCATAACAAACATCAATAAAACAGCTACAACTAATGACATGCTTAGTACTAAGAAATTGAATGCTTTCATCCCATGATCAGTAACCAGGCAACTTCTATTAAACATTCTATTGTAAGTAATAGCCAGTGCAAAAAGTCAAGAAATATAAATAGACAAAGTAGAGATGGGAAAGAAACAAGTAAAATTTTCTCTTCCAAGATAAACGTAAACAACCTTTCCCAAGAATCTCCAAAAACCAATAGAAACTGATAAGTGAATTTATCTATCAAATTTGCAGATGCAAACTCAACACACTACAATCAATTAAATTTCTACATACTTTTTACAATTGTAAATTAAATTTTTAATTTCTAATGGAATCAAAAACATAAAATATTTAGTGATTAACTTAACAAAATATGTTCAAGATCTATGTGCTTAAAACTAGAAATTGCTGAAATAAATTTAAGAATACCTAAATATAATAATGCCAATTCTTGCCAAATTTATCTATACTTTTGGAACAATCCAAAATAAAATTCTAGGAGATCATTTGAAAAAACTTAACAAGCTGATTTTAAAATTTACGTGAAAATGCATAAGAGCTAGAGTAGTCAAAATAGTTTTGAAAAGAACAACATTGGAGAACAAAACTGATTTCAAGATTAATATAAAGCACAGTAATCAAGGTAGTGTGGTATTTTTATAAATATAGACATACAGATGAATGACAGAGAAAACAGTCCAGAAATAGACATGCACATGTATAGTCAATTAATTTTCAATAAAGGTGCCAAGATGTTTTATTGTGAAGAGGATAGTCTTTTCAACAAATGATGCTGGAACTGTTGACTATCTATATGCAAAATGATTAAATAAACAAACAAACATTGACCCTATTTTCACACCATACACAGAAAATAATTTGAAATCGAACAAAACCTAAATGTGAGAGCTAAAAACTATAAGAGTTATAGAAGAATATATGAGTAAGACTTTGTGACCCAGGATAAGCAATGATTTCCTAGATAGGACAGAAAAGGATAAACCATAAAATAAAAATTGATGAGTTGGACTTCATTAAGTTTAATAAGTTTTGTTTCTCAAAAAACACTTAAAATAAAAAGACACACTCCACTCTGGGAAAAATATTTACAAAACTTATATCTGATTACATATCCAGAATATATATCTTACAACTAAATCATAATGGGACAAAATCAAATATAAAGTGGGCAAGAGCTTTGAACAATTTACCAAATACAATATATGGATGGTGATATTCAACATTATTTTACGCTGGGAAAAGAACCACCAGATACTATACCCACAATAACAGCACAAATTAAAAAAAAAAAAAAAAATCTAGTGATTCCAAGTGTTGACAAAAAAATTGAACAACTTGATCTCTCTTACATTACTGGTTGGAATGCAACATAGTACACCCACTTTGGAAATCGTTTGGTAATTTTTTATAAACACACACTTCCCTATGATCTGGCAATCTCATTTCTACATATTGACCCAAAAGACATAAAAACACATAGCCATATCCAAACTTACATGTGAACGTTCACAGGAGCTTTATCCATAATAGGCATAAATTGGAAACAACATAAGTGTTCGTCACATGACGAAGGGCTAAACACATTATGCTACACCTATACTAAAGAATGCTACTCAGCAATACAAAGAAACTAACTGGTACAGAAAACAGAATGGGTAAATCTCAAAATAAAAGACTATATACTATATGATAACATTTACCGGACGTTCTGGAAAGGAACAAATTGTAGCATTAGAAACAGATCACTGTTATTATCTAGGGACCAGGTGCAGAAAGAGGGGATTGACTGCAAAAGGTTGTAAGGGAACTTCTTCGTCATGATGGAAACGTTCTATTTTGTGATTGCGGTGGTGCTTACATGATTGTACACATTTGAGAAACTCATGAAATTGTGCATTTTAAGTTGGCAAATTTTATCATATGTAAATTATGTCTCAATTAAGAAGTTTAGGAAAATATATCAATGCTTTGTTCAGACATATTCTCTAAATATGTTTTTTTTAACTCCCACCAATTATTAACACAATACTAAGACCACAGCAGGCATTGTTTGTAAACTGGTTGCAGATCTTTTCTTTCTACTCATTGGCCTAGAAATAAGCTTAGATGTTCAATGAAGTCAGTTTTCTTTTATTTTGTAGTGTTTAGGGCTAGATTCTAGCCTCTCCCTCAAAGGAGAAACAAGACAAAATGAAACCATTTCTTAAGATCCCCTACAGGGCTCCCTGGAGGTGCTGTTCATTTGCAGTCACTTATGGGGTACAGAGTTGAATATCAATATTTGTGTACAGTATGCGATAATCAAATCAATGTTATTAGCATGTTCATCATTACAAATCGTGATTACCCTTTGTGTGCCTCTTTTCTGTATGCAAGTTCACCTCTCTTTCTATTTTTTTTTTTTAAACAAAGCACCTCCATCTGGGGGTTCATCAGAAACTCTTTTCTGTCTCTAGCTGATTCCAAGCCTCCAATTTACGATGACAAAAGTGCAGAAGAGAACTCCAGCAGAACAAAGTCCTGGGTAGGGAAAACTCTGAGTCATTCTTCACTGTGTGCTGTTCTGCTTTCTCTTTCCCTTTCTCCACAAAATTGCTGCACTTCATTCAGTGCCTTCCCAACTGAGTCCTGTGTCAGCAACTTTCTGCAGCTGCAAGAGCAGCTGCTGCTTCTGCCTCCCTCTCCCCACTAGAGGCTGTCATCACGTCCAGCCCAGAAAATACTAACTTTTTCTAAAGTTTCTGTCACTGACTCAATGTGATGCAGTTCTAGAAATTCTAGAAATGACTTTAGAAGTCTTTAAAGAGGAATGGTCCAAAGGGGTTTCTCCTTAGCAGAAATGATATTTATAACAGTTGATGCTGGCAGAATTCTCTTACTTTGAATCATTTTGTGTTCTGAACAGACCATAAGCAGATGTCATCACTGCCTCTGTGTGAACAACTGAACACAAGCATTAACAAGACTAAGTGACATGCAGTAAATAGTAAACCTGTGGATTGAGTTCTGGACCGCCATGTTCACCCATTAGCCTACATTGCTTCTGGCCATGGTTGGGAAAAGTCACACAGCCCCAGTTCAGAAGTATGTTCAGAAGTCCTACAGATACCCCAATGCTTTATTTCTTGAAACAAATCTTATTCAATTCTGATATTTTAGTTTCCAAAAAGAGTTCAGAGTTTTTGAAGGACCAAAATGCCATCCCATGCCAGTATTTGGTTCCAGACAGTTCACAGCACCAAGGCAAAAAGTAACTCTTTCTACCACTCATGCCCTCCTCCTGCTTGACTGTAGTCTTTCTTCACTAGTTTCCCAAGGTGACTTCTTCATCCTTTTAGTTCCCTTTCCAACCTCTTCATGAGAAAACCAGAAATCACACTGATTAGACCAAAATGTTCTCCAAACCAAGATTCTGGCCCTGACAGAATAATACCCAAGAATAGCTACCCTCTCCATATCATTTTGAAAATCTAAATATATCATCAAATATGTTTAGCTTTCACAAATTATATTTTATATATATATATATATATAATGTTATTAATACAGTTACCAAGAAGAGGTCTGTACTTCTAGTTAGAAAACCAAGGTCTGAGTGCCAGTTCACCTGTTCACAGATTGTGGTGATGGCAGACATGACAATTAAGTACTTCTAAATATCATTTCAGTCTCCTTGCCTATAGGTAAAAGGATACTTGTCCTACATATCTCACAGGGATTGTGTAAATCACATAAGCTAATATATACCAAAGTTCTCTGAAAGCCGTTAAGCATTATGCAAATATAAGGTAACATTATTAGCAATGATAGCACCTTGACAATCTATTATTCACCGTTTTACCTATAGTCTTCCAGTGCCTTTCTATACAGGAGACAGTAAACTCTAGGATTGGTACAGACTGTAGAACACAGGATATTTATTATCCTAAATTTGCCTCTTCAAGCCTCAGTGGAGAACCCTAAGTGCTAATCACATTCTCAGTTATAGTATCTACTTTTGCTCTCTCACCTTTCTACTTGCATTGTGCCAGACCAAAGAATAAAATATACGTAAGCTCTTCCCACATGATTCCCCCAAGCCACTCCTACTACATTTCTGCCTTTCTTGCCTTTTTGCTGTTACCATAAGACCTGAGATTCCTCAGCACAAATTCTTGGAGCCCAACTATCATTTTTATTCTTTCTTCCCAATTTCTCCTTTTACCTGCCTACTTGACCCCCTACTCCCTACAATTATAACCACTGTGAAACAGGGAATTGATAGATTCACCATTTTTCCTGTGTCTTTATTAAAGGCAAAACAGGTCCACAATTTTCAGATTTTTCATGAACCAATTACATACAAACAATAAGGACTAATTCTAATTCTGGTCTACTTCATAACCTGGCAGGCAAGTAACATCTCAAAATGATTCAAACACCTAACCATGGCTAAAAATTCACAGAAAATCTTCAAACACGGGCTATTTCTCTTTTTTGACAACTTCCATAAGTAACTATGATATTTAGCTTAATTTATCCCATTCTTATGTAGAATACATAAGTGATATTCTTGCTGGCTGGGATAGGCCTGAGGGTGAGAAATAATTGATGCTGCTTTTTGTACTAACCTTACCAATGTTGTTCTTTACAATTTGGCTTCTAGCTCTAACCCAGCAGATTGCAGATTAACAGTCTTCTACATCTGTGCCTCAAATTGTCATATTTGCTGATGATCAATCACACGAACCACCACCAGTATTGCTGCCACTTCCTAGGCTCTGCAACAGCCAACAATTTTCTTTCAGTGGGTCAGCTCAGACCAGTAGTCCCATCACCAGCTATCATGGGCCTGTGCTGGCAGATGAGCAAGGAGAGAGAGGTATTCATCCTGCAACAGGTGGCACAATCCCCAAGGCACAGTGGGTGGAATGTACCTGCATCTTCTACTCAATCTTTTTGTAAAGTATTTGCCCAATGAAAACCCCTCAAGAAGTTTTCATGGGGAGTTTTAGGCTGATTCTTCATATACAACACCATTTTTTAAGGTGGAGAGGCATGAAGAATGATTTATCTGTTCCAAATGACACCTGATGAATAGTGCCTTGGTAACCTGCTTCTATACTCATTTCAAGAATTGAACTCAAGTACCAATGAAGAAACCCACTAAAAGGAGACTTTGACCAGTTCCTTAACTTCCTTCTCTTATTATTTAAAAAACTGTAATAAGGGAAATTTGTGAAGATTTTAAAACTTAATGTGTGATTATTTTTTATAATGGGTCTCAAATTGTGAAAATCCACAGGGCTTGACTTCATATTGAATATAATGTCCTTTGAGAAGAATTCAGTTTATTTTTTCTATAGAATTAGCAAATTTTAAATTTATGTCATCAAGTTGACCCATGTAATTTAAGAATTTTAATAGTTAAGAGGAAAAAATAAAACCAGTAGGCGGCCCATCATTTTGTGCTAAAGGTGTGTGAAAATGCACATTCTGATTCTCCTCCCACCGGCGTCAAATTCTCATATATTTCCTATCTTGATCACCATGGTATAGGCTTGAATTTATGTAACTGCTTACTATAAAATGGTCTTCTTATTCTTAATGGTGATTTTCATTTCAAGAATTAATTAGCTGTACTCTAGGGGAAACTTTAATGTTTAATTAATAGGAGAAATTTAAGTGATCATAATTGGGCAGAAAAAAAATTCTTCTTTTCTAAAAGTTTATTCAGAATCCAGAGGTTTAAATAAAAATAGAAATGTTATGTAAAACATATGGCTATCAAAAACTATTTGATTTTGTTGTCACTGTTTTAGTCTGCCAAAGCATAAGCCTACTATTCTAAGTAGATGAATAGGTAAATACAAGCATATCCTGACATTTACATAAGTAAAATTCCTTCCTGATCTTAAATAGGTCACCAGTATCTAAATTTCACTTATCTCCATCCTCCGACACCAAATTGTCCTTAATAACCTCCTAACCTTTTAATTCCCTTTCAACTGTCCTTATCTGGCAAAACAGCATAGCAAGCATACCTCTCATTTAGCTTCTTGCCTACTATGAACAGAAAGTTCTGCGTGTCTGGAATGGTTTAGTATTCTAGGAGTGACATGTACTATAACTAATCAGGGAAAGACCTAGCAGCGAGCTGGAGACGGTAAGGTAAAAGGGTAAGATTTCATTGTACACACCAACCATAAAAGTCAGTTTCTTAAAAGTGAAGGATGTGCTCTATCTCTAGTAGATCAAATGAAAAGTCATTACCCCTTCTTTCTTCCACATTAACCACAGATCATTTTGTGGTGTTTAAAACAATTCTTCTGTTTTGGTTGATTAAGCTGTTTGAAGAATAAATAAGACTAAAAAATACATCGAATTTATCAACTATTTCAAGCCTCTCCATGACCTCCAGTGATGTGATGGTTAATTTTATGTGTCAATTTGGCTTGGCCACAATGCCCAGTAGTTGGTAATATAGTTTAGATATGTTTGTCCTCCCAAAGCTCATGTTGAAATCTGGCCCCCAATGTGGCAGTGTTGGGAGCTGTTTGGGCATGGGGGGCAGATCCCACATGAATAGATCAATGCCTTCCCTGGCTAGAGGTAGTGAGTGAGTTCTCGCTCTGTTAGTTCCCATGAGACCTGGTTGTTTAAAGGACTCTGGCACCTCCTCTCTCTCTCTCTCTGGCTTCTTCTCGCCATGTAATCTATTTGCACCGCCAGGTACCTTGCCATTTTCTTCCATGAGTAGAAGCAGCCTGAGGTCTGCACCAGATGCAGCTGTCACAGAATTGTGAGTCAAATAAACCTTTTTTAAATAAATTACCCAGTTTTAGGTATTCTGTTATAGCAACACAAAAATAGGCTAACACAGTTGTTTAAACATTATTCTGAGTGTTTCTGTGAAGATGTTTTTGGATGATATTAACATTTAAATCTTCAGACTTGAGTAAAGCAGATTGCCCTCCCTTTTGTAGGTGAGTAGTGTTCAATCAATTGAAGTGCTGAATACAACAAAAAGAGTGACTCTCCCACAGTAGGAGATATTTCTCCAGCTAACTACCTTTGAACTTGTGATAAAACATTGGCTTTTCCTGGGTCTCGGACCTGTGGGCCTTTGGACTGGGGTTACATCATCCCCATACTATTATATTAGTCTCTTGGGTCTCTAGCTTGCTTCTGTACTCTGAAGATGTTGGAACTTGCCACCCTCCATAATCATGTGAGCCAATTCCTTATATTAAATCTCTCTCTCTCTCTCTCTCTCTATATATATATATATACACACACACACGTATATATACATATATACACATATATACACACATAGATATAGATATAAAATATAGATATATATAGAGAGAGATTTATTATAAGATTTATTATTATCTAATAGAGAGTTATCTATATAGATATAGATATATAGACATATATAGACATATAGACATATATACATATATATATACATATATATATGTATATATATATATATATATCTTGTCCTGCTCGGGCTCTTTTACCTGCCAATAATCCTGCCCATGATGTCAATTGTCAAACTCTTTTACCTGCCCATAATCCTGCACTGACTTGGCCAAATGTAGGGCTGGGTCTGGAGCTCACAGACCCCTCAAGCCTGTTCACAGACTGGGTCACAAACCTTTCACATGCCAGACTGGGTCCCCAGACCACTCACACGCAGGTCTATGAGCTAGGTAACAGGAAAAAGGTCCTTGGAAGCCATAAGTCAGAGAGCATGGCCACGTGCATGGTGGCCACCCAAGGCAGTAGACACCAGCCATGGTGGTGGTGCCACGCATGTGCACTAACTCCACCCCCCCCACACACACAATTTACAAAGAATTCACAGCACCACCCCCAACCAGGCCTAAGGTGAGGGGTCCTGATTAAATTATCCTATTTTCCCAACATATCTATAGACATATATCTGTATCTATATATCTATATCTATCTATCTATTATCTATCTAAATATTAATATATAGAGAGAGAGAATGAAGAAACCCACTAAAAGGAGATTTTGACCAGTGACCAGCTCTTTAAATTCTTTCTCTTGTTATTTGAAAAATAGTAATAAGGGAACTTTGTAAAAATTTTTAAATTTTACATTTTAAAGTTATATATGGAGCAGGTGCATGTAAAGATGTACAATTTCTTGTACAAGGGTCCAACTTCTGCAGATCACCCATATTGTGTGTGATGATTGATGGATAGATAGATAGACAGAAGCATATATATACATATGTGAGGGTACTTCCAAAAGTTCATGAAAAGATGCACATTATCTTCTAAATCTATTTTTTATGAACCTTTTGAAGTACCCTGTATGTGTGTGTGTGTGTGAGAGAGAGAGAGAGAGAGAGAGAGAGAGTGTAATGTGTAATTTGCATTAGTCAGCATTCCTCAAGGAAACAGAACAAATACATATAACCTATTGGTTTTGTTTCCTTGGAGAACCATAACTAATACAAATGAAAATGAAATACCTTGAGATGCTTTTCCTTTAAAGACATACTCAAAATACTTAGTTCTATTTATTTATGAACCATAGAATGAACTTTGAGTATTCACATTACTAGTATTGTTTTAACACTACATAAAATTATATCTATTCAGGATAAAGTTTCCTTGCAATTGTATACCTCTTTGTTTGAAGCCATAATGACAGGCTATTGCTGACCAAAGTCTGATTCCACGGTAAGAAAACAATATTGAATACAAACTAAAATGTCATGTACAAAATTTATCATGAACTCTGAATTGAGAGGTTGAATGTAATGAATACTAGTGATGAGGTGTTCAAGTTAAGGCTGAAAGTGGGAAAGGGGAGTCATTCAGAGAAAGGAGGAAAGGATCAAGAGAGAAACCTCAGAAGAAAGAAGACTGCTAGAACCCTTGCTCACCAGACAGCCACAATCTCCACACTCATCCTCCCCCACTACACACGTATACACACATACACACCTCCACACAAATATTCTAAATGTGCTGAGTGGATGGGTCATACTTATATGATTTCAAAATCACATTTATCCTAAAATAGAGTCCTTTATGTTTGTTGCTACATTTTATTATACTGAATGAAGAACTTCTTAAAGTTTTCTTATGTGCCTCAACATTGAAAATGCTATTTTAGACTTTTAACTTATTACACTATCACATTAGATTGTGTAACAAAAGCAGTTGATACCAGCACTTTTTGTTTCCACATTTGCTTTATGGGTTGCCTATATGTTTTTTGTTTTTGTTTTTGTTTTTTTCCTAGACCTACAAATGGTAAGGTAGTCAGAAAATGTTATCGTGTGGTGGTTTTATGCTATGTTAACTGTGCTTATCTGGAATTACACTTCTCAGAATTCTTTTCCCTAAATCATTCTGAGTTATCATCTACCACAGGAAATTTGCATAAGATTTGGAAGACAGAAGTGAAGGTCAACGCGCTGTTCTGTTACTACCACCACGCATTACATTTTTTGCAGATATGAGGGTTCCCTTTGGTGAGGGGAGCCGCTGGGCCTCAGTTTCTCTATCCCCATCATATCTCCTTCTTCAGATTCTCCAAGTGATGGACCAGGTGCATGTATATTTCCTGGGGTCCAGTAAAAGGGTCCAGCTCCTTCTGCAGGTCACCCACATTGTCAAGGTTAAAGATAGACATAGATGTGGGTTTCAGTTTGTCCACATGGGTTCCAATTTATCCTCACAAGTTCTAGTCTATCCTCATTCTTCCCCATTTCATGTTCAGTATTTTTCCCGACTGCTAGCCTTACTGAATTCAGGGACTATAGGCTCACCACCAGATGCACAGGCAAGAGCCTTCCATAAACATCTTCAAGAACTTCTACAATCCTGTCCATTCTAGTCCCTTATTTCATATCACTCATGGTAGTGATATGCTTCCCTGATTGAACCTGGTTGAACTGATATTAGTGTTTTCTCTCTAATACATGTTGGAATCAAAGATGTTTTATTACCCTCCATGCTTAGGAGCTTCTTGGAGAATAATTGAATTCCATATCTTTATATCTATGAATATTTTGAAATGTGAGTGTCAATGGAAATAATAATGAACACAATCACTACCACAATAGGGAATATTTGATGGAATAAATAAAAAGTCCCCATTTTTATTTAAAAAATTGCATGAGAAAGCAACACATGAGTTGACTAAAATAATAGGATATTAGAGCTGGTAGGAACTCTAAAAATTATTTAATATAAGTCTTCCATTTACAGTTAAAGAAACAGAGGACCAGATTCTTGCCTAAGATTAAAACATAAAGTAGTAGCAGAGCTGGGACGAAAGTACAATTCAGCTTAATTTCCTTTCTTTTCATACCTTCTTAACTCTTGATTTAGTATCAGTTTATATGAAAAGCCATGAGGAGTTTTACTTGACTTCAGATTTACTAGGATTCGAAAAGATAATAAGGCTTTTAAACATGCGAATGTGATGAGGCTGTATTAATAAAGTACAGTATCTAGCATAAAGAAGATTATAATACCACTGTAGCCTTCCCTGGTCAGACCATATTCCTGTATTTGTGCACCTAAAAGATCCCAGGTAAGTTATACAAAAGGTGACCAGAATTATATGGCTATTTAACATATAAAGGCTGGAGAACCAGGGTTATTTTAACTGAAGAAGAGAAGACATGGGCAGATGTAACTATCACCAAATATTTGAAGAGCTTCCATAGAGAATAGAAATTAAATTTATTCTGTGTCCTTGTTACTGAGCATAAGTAAGATAAATGATTGGATATTAGATAGGCTGATTAATATTTAGAAATACTTTGTAAAAAACAGTAAACTTCAAAAGTAAATGGGTTGTCTCATAATTTAGTGAGCTTCCAAACAATGGAAGGCTTCAATCAGAGGCTTTGATGACAACCTATTGGGTAGTTTTTATAAAGGATTCCCAATGGGCTAAATTTTAGAATTAATGACCTCTAAGACACTTTCTTCCACTTCTCTGCAGCTGAGAGTCTGTCGTTTGAATGACAACATTATAGGAATAAAGAAACAACCGTAACTATTTGAAAGCTATATGTCTGCTATAACCTGTGTGGAAGTTGCATTTTATCTTTATTGTTAAGTCTTAAAATACCAACAAATTCCTTGAAAGCTTCTTTTTCTAGAATGAACTAGATTTAATCCAGATGAATATATGTGCTGGAATAAAATTCAGGATATGAGAATGAAGATACAAATACAGGTTTTTACTATGCAGGTGGTCAGATCTCCTGGACAACTCAGCACTAAATACACTCTGGCTTATACCAAAGACCCCTTTCCATGGGGTGGCAAGCTGCTAAGATGTCACTCAAGCTACTCCCCAGAGAGTAATAGAACTTTTGCTATAGTACCTGAACAAGATGCCAGACCAGGGAAAGTGGGGTCTTATCAGTGGCGGCCCAGCAGGCTGGAGTATTGGCATAGATTGTTTCACCATGGCAGTCACGGACAATAGAAGCAGCCTAAGAAACATCTTTTTTTATACAGAAGTTGACACAAAAGATGGTACTGAACTCGAATATCTTAAAGAAAGAAAGGTAAAGAGAAAAGGGATTTCATGGAAACTGACAAAGATGCCTTTTAAAGAAGAAAACTAAGTAATCTTGTTTGACTCTTTTTAATTAAAAAGTTGTTCTCCGTGAAATGCACAGCAAAACGGGCAGATTCACAGGATGATTCTAGAACAAAAGGCTTCCCTTGTGCACACGAGGAAGCCACATACCAAGTTAGCCTGCGGCCTTCTCTAGGAGGAAATTACAGAATAAAGTAAAGGAATCTTAAATTTGCTGGAAATGAAAAAATGCTTAAAACAGAATCTCATAAATAATAAGACTTAAAATCAGAAGATGTAGCCACTCTCTAGGGAAGCCTCTCAAACATGGCAGCACATTTCAATTCCCGTGGAGGTCATGAAAAATGCAGTTAATCAAGCTCCACCCCAGACTCTGTCAGAATCTGATACTCAAGACAGGTTTGGAAATCTCTAATCTAGAGCACCAGAGAGCGCTCCCCATATTTCTGCCCTAATCCTTACACTACCGTAACTGCTTTGGCTGTCTACCCTGGAGTTTCTTCACTAATCAGGTGTAGCAGATAATAATGATCATTAGCAGTAGTATAGCTACATATTCCGATTTAATAATCAAACCATTCCTAAAAGATAACTGATCTCATATTAAAAATCAGAAAACAGAAGATGTGAGTAATTTTCCAGCAACCAGAGCTGCTAAATGACATAACTAGAATTTGAACAGATACGACTCCTTGCTGCATGTTCGTTTCACTACACCATACCACATGAAATAGCCAGTATTCAATTTTTTAACCTACAAAATTATGATTTATATCATTTAATAAGCTCAAAGTCATTAAAAAAGATGACAAAGTACCGTAAAGGAAAGACTGTGAAGAAGTAAAGCTCCATGAACACTATGTTTTACAAATCTTTTAGTGTGTTGAGGTTTGATAATACTAGAAATAAAATTTCCTACCAACTATTGGTGGGGAATTCTTTGCTTAACTGGCATCTCTCTGCTTGTGTTTTTTAAGGATGAGTCAGAAGCCTGGGAACTGGACTAGGTTGAGAAAAGTTAGGTGTCCAGGCATAATATTTAAGGAGGCACTCACTCTCAAGTGCCAACCCAGCACTTGCATTTGCTCGAGAGTGAGTGGCTTCTGACATTTGTACCGTGGATGCCTCCTTTGCTCACACTAGTTCTGGCTTCACACTTCATCCTTATTTCTCCTCCTTTTCTTTTTATTCCAGTTTTGTTAACTCTGGATGGTTAAGATCCAAACCATACAAGGCAAGTACTTATAATCATGAGAAACAAGTCCAAATAAGAATCTAATCTTTGGGCATAGTTCAAAAGATCGCTCACAATGCTTTGAGGAAAACATGCAAAGACTGAAAGACTGAGTAGAGAAAAATTGCAGGTAGTTAAAAGAGAGAGGAAAAAACACAATTAATTCAAAAAGTGGCTGGGTTTTAATTGCTATCCCAGTTACCCATCAGGTCTATTTAAGGTTGTGTTTTCTTCATGTCATGATGACTCGGGTTATCATCACCATGGCCATCCATAATTTATCAGCCTAATGAACTGAAAACTCTACTGTGTCTAAAGTCATGCATGTACAAAAAAGGCATGAGTCAGTAAAGGAAAATGTGCTTTAGAGAAGGCAATCATGGAATTCTAGAATGTCAGGATGTAGAATGAAAAGGTCCTGAAAGGCCACCTGGAACTCTCCACCTGGGAGTCAGGGAGGAGCACTTTCTACACAGTTCCTTTTCATAGAAGACCATTTTACCTCTATTTGAATATCTTTAGAAAAAAGAAATAATTCTCTGTGAGGCATACTTTGCTAATGCCAGAGACTATTCCTACTATAATGCTCATTTTCCTTTTAAGCCAAAATCTTCCTTTTTTCAGGTTTTTCCAAATCTTGCTCAGTGTCATGTAGCAGCATAAAACTGTTAATATGTTTTCAAAATAAGTTCACAAATATTAAGAGATATCCCTTTAGTATTTGTTATGGTTATCCACATTAAACTATCTCATTTTTGTAGTGTGTTTATAGATCTCATTTTTGCAGTGTGTTTTAAAAACATACTAATTAGGGAACAATGTCCACCAGTCTTATTCAACATTGTACTGGAAGTTCTAACCAGGTGTGTAGACTGGAGGAAGACATACTTGTGAAACTTTGTCTATTTGCAGATGCCATTATTTTCTGCATGGGAAATCCCAAAGAGTTTACAAAAACTATTAGATTAATAAGTGAATTCAATAAGGTAGTAAAACACAAGTTTAGCATACAAAAATAAATCACATTTCCTGTACATTAACAATGGCCATATAAGAACTGAAATTAAAAACAATACCAATTATAATTGCTCCAATCACTTCTTGGTCTTTTGGCTAAGATGAAGTATAGTTTCAAAGAAAATAAAATGCTTTGGTATATACACTTAACAAAATATGCATAGTATATTTATGTTAAAAATTACAAAATGCTGATGAGAAAAATCAAAGCAGACCTAGATAAATGGAGAGACATACCAAGTTCATGGATTGGAAGACTCATGTGGTGAAATGTCAACTCTCTCCAAATTGCTTTATAAGTTTAATTCAATTCCAAGGAAAACCTAGCAAGATATTTTTGTCAACATAAGCTTATTCTAAGTCACATGCCATATTATAGTTAAAATAAAATGTAGTAAAGAGGTGGAGAAATTATGCGACCAGATATTAAAGCTCACTATATAGCTACAGTAATTAAGACAGTATGGTATAGGCAGGGAAAGAGCCACATAGGTCAATTGAACATGGGTTCACAGAAATATATGCAGAAATGGGTTCACACAAATATATGCAAATGTTTTTTTAATAAAATTGAAAAAGTAATTCAGGGATGAAGAATAGCCTTTTAAACAAAATGTGCTTGAGCAATGGAATGCCAATTGGCGAAAAAAAAAAGATGAACCTCCATCTAAACCTCATATCTTATATAAAAATCAATTCAAATAAATCATGCACTTCAATATAAAACATAAAACAACAAAAGTTTTATGAAAAAACAGGAGAAAAAACTTTGGAATCTAGGTCCAGCCAAAGATTATTACATTAGACACCAAAAGAAAAGTCAAGAAAAAAATAAAAAAGATAAATTGGACCTCATCAAATAAAAACCTTTGCTCTGTGGAAGAGGGTAAAAAGACAAGCTATAGACTGGTAGACTGGGAGAAAATATTTACAAACCACATATCCCACAAAGGACTAGTATCAAAAATATATAAATAGCTCTCAATATTTGACAGTAAAATAATTAAAAACTAAACAAGCAAGCAAACAATCCAGTTAGAAAATGGGCAAAAGACATTTAACTAAGGAGAATATACAGAAGAGGATATACAGATGGCAACTACACACGTGAAAAGATGTATACACACCTATCAGAATGGCTAAAATAAAAAGTAGTGACAACTTCAAATGCTGGCAAGGATTCTGAGGAACTGGATCACTCATGCAATACTTATGGGAATTTAAAAATGGGACAGCCATTCTGGAAAACAGTTTGGCAGTTTCTTATAAATACTAAGCATGAAATGACCACATGATCCAGCAATTGCACCCATGGGCATCTGTACCAGAGAAATGAAAACCTTGTTCTCAGGCACACACACACACACACACACACACACACACACACACACACACACACACACACACACACACACACACACACACACACACACACACACACACAAAATGTCCAAAACATCTTTATTTGTGATAACCATAGAATGAAACCAACCCAGATATTCTCCAACATGTGAATATTTAAACAGACTGTGGGATATTCATACCAAGGCATAACAGTCATCAATAAAAAGCCATGAACTATTGATGAAAGCCACAAGTTGGATGTATCTCCAGGAATTTATGCTAAGTGAAAACAAACTCAAAAAGTTACCGACTGCATTACTCCATTTTATAACATTTTTGAAAAGACAAAATTTTAGAAATAGAAGTTACCAGGGTTTAGGGACAGGAGACAGAGTGTAGGAGGAAGGTAGCTGTGGTTACTAAACGGGCAACACAAGGGAGCCTTGCGGTGTTGGAGCTGTTCAGTGTCTTCCCTGTAGTGGTGAACACACAGCCTTCAGACAACAAAATTGGAAGCAAGAAAGCAAGGCAAGATGCTTATAAAGTTGTAGGCTATCTGTTCAGAACTGGACTGAGCTGTGAACCTTGGAAGCAAGCTGGTATCTCTCATGGGCTACAAACCTATGCTTTGTAAAATATACTGGTTTAAGATTTATTGCAGTTTTTAAAAAATTTTTCTTTTGTTGCTTTTAATAAATTCTTTAACTTTTCTTTTCTTAACTGTACTAAAGGGATTTTGTCTACGTCAGGGCCGGAGTTTTAAGGGAGAAAGCAATGTCTTTAGGGAAGAGCCAGTGGTGATGGAGTCCCAGTAGCATGCTCAAGAGAAAGATAAAGCTCACACAGCAGAGAGATGGGGGCCCCCTGCTGGAGCCACAGCTCTCCACTGGCTAAGCTTTGAGTTTCACGTGCTTTGACTTAAGGGAGGAGTGCTTTTATCCATAAGGCAGTAAAACTTTTTCACTTCTCTTGCCTTTTACTTCCTAAAATCTATTGCTAATGCTCATAACAATTTGCTTCATCTCAAGGCTGCTACAGTTACAACTCCATTGTTCAGTTCCTGCTCTCGCTCTTCTGACGGAAGCACACTGTCTAGGTTGCTGGTGCCATAGTCTGTGGATGATCCAAAGTCAATTTCCATCACTTTACCCTGAGATTCAAGGTGGTAGCACTTGCTGATGCACCAGTGTAGGAGCAGGACATGCCGGATATAAGAGAAACAGAAAATACAATCCTGTCCTTGGAGAGTTTATAAGTCATGAAAAGGACTTGGGGAAGACTTAGAAAGCAACTTGCAAATAGAAACTTTAATATAGCACAAACAGAGTACTATATTAAGGCCAGGCAGAATCTATAGATCAAAGGAAGTATAATAGAAATAATAACTAGAATTACAAAGCCTTTTCTAATCTACAAATGCCTCCCATGCCTATCTCATTGGCTACAATCTTGTCAAATAAAAGCCTAATGCTTGATTGTCCCTCTTCCCTCTTTTGCTCATGTAGAAACAGGGACTCAGGGTTTTTCACTATTGTGGCCACACTGAGGCCCTGAGACCTTGTTCTTTCTTCTATAGCTTGCTACCTTCAGAATCAGATATGAGATTAATATAAGTAGGTGAGTTTGGAATAGGACTTTATAGGAAATAAAATTATGTGCAGTGGCATATGGAAGTGGAGAAAATGTTCCAGTGTACTGTTTATCTTAAACCAAACAAAAACAGAAAACCTCCACACATTGCAGGAACTACTTTTTTTTTTTTTTTTTTTTTAAGAAATTTGTTAATAATGAAAACCACCTGTTTGGGAGACAGTTTCTGGTACTCATCCTTTCTCTTTTGCTTTGATAACTTTATATATGTTAAATGTATAACCTTGAATAAATCATGCAATCAATCTACTCTCCTTGTCGCATATATAAATGGGACATAATAACAACCTTTTCATCGGTGGCAACTAACTCAAAGGAGTTCAATCCTTCTTATAAACATCAATCTTTAATGTGTCTCATTGCACCAAGAAGAAGGCAGGTGTTAATTTTCATGAGGCTGCAAAAGGAGACTGATATATGAATTCCTTCTGAAGTAAAAAAGTAGTCTATACAAACTAAGAACTGTTGCACAGGCATAAAATCTATGGCCATATGATTTATATAACGAGCAATTCCTTCAAGCTAAGATTCTCCATAGCACACCCTAAGAGCAACAAAAGTAAAATAGAGGGACAAGGGAGAGACACTGAAGAAAAAGAGATAACCTTCCCAGAATCAAAGTGCAGCTATGTATGTTGGAAAGGAATCTCTATGTTTTTTTAATATCAATGTTAAAGGTCAAATCAATCCGTCTCTGGGGGAAATGGCAATTTTTCCACCCACAGTTGGAATTTCATTTTTATTGAATGGAGTCCACAATTTAAAATGCCATGCAGGTAAGAAGAGAGATGCAATATTGGCTTATAGTTTGCAACATCCATTACATTTCCCCAGAGTAGAAATGTACAAAACGTGCAAACCCGACTGACACAATTGCCAAGAGATCCTCCTCCTTTATTCTGCAGCTAGCCCACTCGGCTCTCTTTGCTGGCCCAACCCTAGTGCACTACTTTTTTCCAGTGTGTTATTTTGAGGTCATATCCACTATTTATAGAACAACTATTAAGTCCTCAGTATGTGCTACCTTGACAGAAGAGAGATGAGTGAAATATAACCCCTGACCCCAAGATGATGAATGGTTATAACAGTCTGGTTGGCTCTGAACAACAAGACCTTACACACCGTGAAGGGCTACCCTGCAAGCACAAGAGTCTTGAAAAACAATTGAAAAGAATTTCAAATTGAGAGTTAGAAGATCTTTTTTATATTCTTTACTTTTCTCTGTTAAGCTATGACCATAAACATTATCCATTTGTACCTCAATGAACTGATCTATAATACGTAACTAATAACAGCTGCCCAGCCTACTGCAGGACACTATTGTGAGGAACACATGAGTTCATGCACTTGACATGAGTTATAAATTATAAATTTGAATGATGAAACAGTTAAGAATGATAATTCAAGTAAAAAGGAGCTAGAAATGAGCCCGATGGACACCATGCTAACTATTGGCCAAGTTATGAGGGAAAGAAACTCTAAGAAGAGAAAAATTGCCAGCAGAGAAAAGAATTAAGCAGATAGGCAGAATGAAGCAGAGAGGCCAGGAGAAGATCCATGGAGAGAGAGGAGCGGCGTGGGGATGGGGGCGGGGAGAGATAGAGAGAAGAAGGAAAAGAATAGAGTATAAATTTGGAGAGTAGGAGGTGTAACGATGTGTCAGAATGCAAGCTTCTAAAGGGTAAAGACCATCTTTGAATCCACCTACAATACTTAAAATAGTGTCTATGTATTACACTCATAGTAGACACACATATTTGCTGAAATAAAAAACTTGCCACATTAGGAGATTTTTTGGCTCTTTTGCCAAAATCATCGAAGTGATACATTTCAATTTCTTACAAAATTACCCCATTTATCTTTCTCCTTCAGGCTCTATTCCCATCGAACAAATAGAATTCAGTTTCTTTGAGAAGTGCAGCAAGCTGTAAACATACATATTATAAAAGTTAAAATAAGGTAGACTTTAAAATAATAGATATTAGATATTATAGTTAAGATTATTTAGAAAATATAGCACAGTAACCATGTGTGAGGCCAGCCAGAAGCTGACTAAACTTACACAAAAGTTTATGTATTGCAGAGTAAGTCATGGATGCATTCATTTGTGTGTGTGTGTGTGTGTATGTTCCTTTTTGTAATTTGCACTTTTCTGTTTCAAGGAGATAGCCAGATGTCTGTGTCCTCTTAGCTCAGGGGTGATGGTAGAGCAGAGGGATTGGCACCACCCACTAAACACCTGTTCCTTAGGAAGATGGGAAATAAGGTGATGCCTCTGAGGAGGAATGCAAGTTCTCTGAGAAGAAAAAGAGAAAACAGAGGCAGAAGAGATTTCCCAAGCCAGGAGAGGAAATAGGTTTTGCAAAATCCAGGGTGCTAGCCCTACTCTTTGGCAGAGACAAGAGAGGTGGGAAATCTTGGGAGAGGTCTGGTTGCACAGTTCACTCCCAGAGGGCAGACCATAGGATCACAACTTCCAGGGGTGACAAAGATCCTTCTGCCCAAGTGTGGCACAGAAGCAACAAGGCCACCTCCCTTCAGTGACCATGAAGGCTTAGAAAATGAAAACATCATGTATAGACTAAAAAACAGTGATCTCTCTAAAATGTCTACTCTGAGTAAAACCTGTAGAATCATTTCATGCTCCTACAGGGAAGAATCCCAGTTAATGAAAGAAAAGCTGTCATTCATTGGCTTTAGGAACTGGAGAGATTTGGTGTCAGATTTGATTTGATATATAAAAATATAAAAATAAAAACTACCTGCATAAGAATCTTTAATAGTTGCCCATGTGATTCTTCAGCCTTCTAACCTTTAGGAAGCATTACTTTATGCATGATATTTTCTCTAAGTTTCAAACTGGAGGGAGATATGAAAATTGAACATCGCATGTAGTGAAATTTCTAGAGAAAAAAAACATAAAACAAGGAGTGTTTTGCCTACCTGAAATACACATATACTGTCAAACACCAAGTTTCAATAAGTTTAGTTTAAAAATCTGATTGGCTTTTATTAGCAATCCTAGAATTGGGCAGCATCTCATTCTATAAAATAGAATAGGTGTTCCGATGAACTGAGCACTGTAGGTGAGCTTTATAGGAAAAATAGGGTGGCAGAAAGCAGTAACAAGGATCCAAATGCAAACTGGTTATTTCAAAGTTACTTTTCTTATAGGGTTAAATGCAGAAGTGACTTCCTTATCGTGCCAGCTAAAACTGGCATTTCTGGAAACTTGGCTATTCTCTCTCTCTCTCAAAAGGGCAGATAAACAACTTACGTTTGGTTTGGTGACATGGAACTTTAGCTTTGTAGTATAATTTGAAGTCAGGTAATGTTATGTCTCCAGTTTTATTATCATTATTATATTATTATTACTATTATTTTGCTGAGGATTGCTATGGCTATTCAGGGACGTTTTTTGTTCTATATGAATGTTAAGATTATATTTTCCATTTCTATAAGAGTGTTATTGGTAATTTGACGGGGATTATGTTGAATCTGTAATCACTTTGGATAGTATGGACATTTTCACAATGTTAATTTTTCTGATCCAAAAGCTTGGAAAGTCTTTCTACCTTTTTGTGTCCTCTTTAATTCCTTTCAACAGTGATTTGTAGTTCTCATCAAAGAGATCTTTCACATACTTGATTAACTTTATTCCTACGTATTTTATTTTATTTTTTAAATTTTTTTTGACTGTTGTAAATGGGCTAGCTTTTAAAATTTCTTTTTCTGCTCATTCATTGCAGGAGTATAAAAATGCTACTGATTTTTACAATTTGATTTTTTATTCTGCAACTTGGTTGAAATTGTTTATCAACTCTGAGGTTTTTTTGTTTGTTTGTTTATGTGTTTTTTAGAATCTTTAGGCTTCTCTCTCTATAGGATCATGTCATCTGCAAACAGGGACAATTTGACTTTGTCTTTTCCAGTCTGAATGTTCTTTCTTTCTCTTCCCTGATTACTCTGGCTAGTACTTCACATGCTATGTTAAAGAGGAGTGGTGAGAGTGGGCATTTCTATCATGTTCCCGTTCTTAAGGGAAAAGCTTTCAATTTTTTAAGGAAAGAGTTTTCATCTTTTCCCCATTCAAGATGATATCAGCATATATGGCTTTAATTGTGTTGAGATACTTTCCTTCTCTACCTAATTTTCTGAGCATCTTTATCATGAACGGATGTTGAATTTTGTCTAATGCTTTTTCAGTGTCTATTCAGATAGTCATATGGTTTTTGTCCTTGTTTTTGTGGATGTGATGTATCACATTTATTGACTTGCTTGTGTTGAACCATCCTTGCATCCCAATTCACTTTGTTAATTGTTTCCTTCGCTGTGCAGAAAGTTTTTAGTTTGGTATAAACCCATTTGTTTATTTTTCCTTTTGTTTCTTGTGCTTTGGGGGTCATATTCATAAAATCTTTACCCAGTCCTACTTTCTGAAATGTTTGCCCTATGTTTTCTTTTAGGAGTTTTATAGTTTCAGGAAGTATATTTAATTCTTTAATCCATTTTGAGATGATTATGGTATATGGCAAGAGGTATGTGTCTAGTTTCATTCTTCTACATGTGGGTGTCCCAATTCCCCAGTGTATGTTCTTGCTGCCTTTGTCAAAGATCAATTGACTGTAGGGTATATGGGCTGATTTCTGGGTTCTCTGTTCTGTTCAATTGGTCTGTGTGTCTGTTTTTATGCCTAGATGATCAGTCCAATGTTGAGAGAGAGGTGTTCAGGTCCTCAATTATTATGGTACTTAGGTTCATCTCTTTCTTTAGGTCTAATAGTGTTTGCTTTGTATATCTGGCAGCTCTGATGTTGTATACATATATAATTATGATTGTTATGTTTTCTTGCTGGATAGATCCTTTATCATTATATGGTGGCCTTTTCTGTCTCTTTTTATGGTTTTTGGTTTAAAGTCTATTTTATCCAATATAAGAATAGCTTCTCCTTCTCGTTTCTGGTTTCTATTTGCCTGGCATATTTTTTTCCATCATTTTATTCTTAGTCTATGTGTGTCATTACAGGTGAGGTGATTCTCTTGAAGATAACATATTGTTAGATATATCTTTTTAACCCAATCAGTGTGTGTCTTTTGAGTGGGGAATTTAATCCTTTTACATTAAGAGTTATTATTGAAAAGTGTTGATTTACTCTTGGCCTTTTTAAAAATTTTTGTTTGGTTGTTTTAAATATCTTTTTTCCTTTCTTTCCATTTTATTGTTTGTCTTCCATGTTTATTGGTTTCTTGAAGTGGTTAGATAAAGTTCCTTTCTCTTTAGCATTTGCATTTTTGTTCTACTGGTGGGTTCTGTTTCTTCTTGTGTATTCATAATTGTGATGATTGTTTTTCAGATACCAAGTTCCATACTCTCTTGAGGATTTCTTGTGGGGCTGGTCATGTGGTGTGTGGTGATATACTCCTGCAGTTTTTGTTTTTCTGGGAAATATACCACCTGTCCACCATTTCAGAAAGATAGCCTCACTGGGTATAGTATTCTTGGCTGACTATTTTTGTCTTTTAGTATTTTGAATATATCATTCCACTCTTTTCTGGATTTTAAGGTTTCTGATGAAAAGTCTGCTGTTAGTCTGATAGGAGCTTCCTTGCAGCTGACTTGATGCTTTTCTCTTGCTGCTTTTAAGACTCTCTTTGTCTCTGAGCTTTGCCAGCTTGGCTATAGCATGTCTTGGAGAGGACCTTTTTGGGTTGTCTCATTGGGGTTTTTTGAGCCTCCTGGATCTGAAGGTCCATGTCTCTCCCTATATCTGGGAAGTTTTCTGTTATTATTTTATTGAATTTATATTCAATGCCTTTTCCTCTTTCCTCCCCTGTAGAACACCCATGTTTAGGATACTTATGCACTTAAGGTTATCTGCTATTTCTCTTAGATATTCTTCATTTTTTAAATTATTTTTCTTTACTTTTTTTGTTCACCTAGTTTATTTCAAAAAGTCCATCTTCAAGATCAGAAATTCTCTCTCCTGTTTGTTCTAGCCTGCTGTTTAAGCTCTCTGTTGTGTTTTTTATTTTGCTGAATGAGTCTTTTAGCTCCATGAGCTCTGCTACATTCTTTTTAGGGCATTAATTTCTTTGAACATTTCCTCCTTCAGGCCCTGGATACTTTTTCTCATTTCATTGTGTCATCTGAGTCTTCTTGTATCTCCCTGAGTTTCCTCAGGATTCTTGCTCAAAATTCTTTTTTTAGCCGTTTCAAGGACTTCCTGTTCTACAGGATCTGGTATTTGACAATTATTATATCCCTTTGGTAGTGTCATATTTTCTTCTTTTTCATATTTCTGATATCTCTACATTGGTGCCTAGTCATCTGATAGAGCAATGGCTTTTTCTAGTACTCTGGAGTGGAGTTTGAGGAGAGGGAGTTCCTCTCAGAGATGTGTTTTATAATGATGGTTGAATGGGGTGTTTTAGCATCGGCTCCAGGTAGATACTGTAGTGTAGTCTCTGTGTAGGTACTTTGGCAGAATTCAGCATTTGAGTTGCATGAGAGTGCCTCTGTGGCCTAGTCTCTGGGCATTTAGTATTTTTTGGCTGAAGTTGGTGACACTATGTTGGTTCACCAAGACATAGGGAAGATCTGGAATTTTGGGGGGCAGCATCTTGGAGTCTTGTCACTCTCAAGTTATGGTGGTTCTTGAGAAGGTCTGCTGGCACCCTAGCTAGCTCCCTCTGACCCTGAAGGGTGCACTGGTGTATGCTAGTGCTCCTTGATTTGAATGGGTAATACTGGGTGGGTATTCTCCTTTTTCTTTCCTCTTTCCCTGGCACCACTGGTGGCTCTCCTTCTGTTTGTCCCAATGTAGTTAGCAGGTCCCTTGTGATGTAGCAGTAGCTGCTGGCAAGGCAGTGAGCCACCCTTGTGGCAGCAGTTGTTGTGGCAGTGGCTGTCACAGCCCACTCATTCAGCACTGGTATCTGTAGCAGTGGCAGGGAGTGTTGCTGATAGTGCAGCTGCCTGTCATACTGGCTCCCTTGGCAGCAGCTGGGTCTGGCTCTCAGGGTAGGGCCCACTTGCTGGTGTCCCACATGGCTGTCTGTCTTGCTGGTGTCCTCAATGACAGCTGGGTCTGGCTCTCAGTGTGGGGCTAGCTTGCCCTATTCTTATTCTTATATTACTATTTTTCTTATTATTATTCTTGTTATTATTATTATTATCATTATTATTCTTACTCTTACTCTTATTCACCATTATTCTTGGTTTTTCAATCTCAATAACACCACAGGTTGCAGTGTCCTTGTTGTCACATTTCTTTCTTTCTTTCTTTCTTTCTTTCTTTTTTTTTTTTTTTTTTTTTTTTTTTTTTGCCATTCCAGATAGAAAAAGACCATTTGGCATTGGGCAGATGGTTGCATACAGGTATTCAAAACTTTTGAGAAGACACAGTGCACCAGGAAGAATGCTATTATTACTACCAGGAAGAAAATACCAAGAGTTTGGAGTATGCTCATTAGCCAAGGTCTCCATGAACCAAACCAACAAAAAATCAAATAGATAATAGAATAAGACAGATGAGGAATCCACCTACATTAACCGAGTAGTCTATCCTGTAATTCTTTGTAACTTATGCATATGGAACAGGAAGTGTTAGCAGCTACACATGCAATGGGAAGAAGGATGAGTCAGTGTTTTATTATACATATGACATGAGCAAGAGTAAGGGAATCTCATAACGTCATAAAGGGTTGTGAGTGAGGCTGATTCTCCTAAGCTTGAGCTGTACCCAGAATTTAAATGCAGGCATGTGTGAGCTTGTCTGGCAGTCTGGTGGCAATGGCCTGCCAGAAGTCAATTTGCATGAGGATTCAAAGACTGTCTTGGGTGGAGACTTATTCTAAAGGAAGGAGAGAGCAGGCAGAATACTTGGACTAATAGCAAAGCCATTGTTGTCAAAAAGAGAAACGATTCTAAATATAACATGATGTATGTAACCTGGAGTTGCTTCCAGCTAAATCCCAATAAACCATGTCTTATTCTAAAGGAAGAGAAGTGAAAACTGAAAAAACAATTTTTGTTCATATCTTCCAAGTTATTAGGACACAGGGAAGCTCAGTTTAGGAACCAAAATGCTAGAGGAAAACTTGCCTTCCCGTTGTAAACAACTAGTAAACAGTACAAAAATAAAAATCTTCTACTTTCGGACATTGTGCTAGACTTTGAGCCCTGACAGAAAGTAAACAAAGGAGGATTGCCTGAGGGTAGCCAAAGACTTCTTCCTGGAGATACTTTCCAGACTGCAGCACAGAAAAAAGAAGTACAAGACCACAATTATTTTGCTGGATTGAGGTAAAAGATATCAGAGTTGAGGGAGGCTGGGGTGCCTGAGGACGGAGTTACGCAGAGAAAGAACTCCAGAAACTGCACAAAAGCTTCTTGTGGCTTTAGCTGAATATGAGCAAAGACTGAATAGGGAGGGTCTTCATAAGACTGGGCAAAAATACAACCACTAGCAAAAGAACAGCTACTGAGCAGCTGTAATCTGAATAATTCCCGAAGATCACACAGGCTTGGGACGCATTTGCATTCCAACCAAAGAGAAGGAAAAAGTCCTCACTGGGGCATTCAGGAGAGAAACCAAAGTATTTGTTTCTTGGTAGTAGAGGTAAACTCTGCAATAAAGGATAATCAAGGCTTAAACTAATAAAAAAAGGCCTAAGCTTAAAAACAGCCTTATAAAATTCAAGCTGATTTACATGTAATTTTAATTGCCTGCCAAAACTAATATCAACACTCTTTAAAAGACAACAAAATCCAGAAACTCAGCCATTAAATCTTTATATTGTTTAGTAGGCATTCAAAAATTGCTAGGATTTAAGAAGCAGGAAAATGCCATTCATAATTAGTACAAAAATTAGTCAATGGATACAAAGCCAGAAAAAATAGGTTAGAATTAGTAGACCAAAACTTTTGAAAAGCTATTACAATTACGTCCAAGGATTTGAAGAACATAAGCATAATGAAGAAAGAAATGGAAGGTATAATAAAAAAAATGATTTCTATAGTTAAAAAATGCAATATCTGAAATGAAAAATTCACTGAGTGAGCATAACAAGAAATTAGACAGAGCAGAGGAAAATGTAAGTGAACTTAAAAATATATCAATAGAAACTATTCAAATTGAAGCACCAAGAGAAAAAAGAATAAAAAGAAAAAAGAAAAACAAAATAAAGAATAGTGCTTCAGTGACCTGAGAGATAATATCAAGCAATATAACATTTGTGAAAGATTAAACCTTGCGAGAAAAATGGGGAGAAAAATATTTAAACAAAGAGGAGAAAATTATTCCAAATTATAATGAAAACTATAAATACACAAGTCCAAAAAGATCTAAAACAAAATCACACAAAGACTTTAATCAAATTGCTGAAAAGCCAGAGATAAAGAGAATTTCTCAAAAGCTGCCAGAGATGCATAAAGTGCAGTACATTTAAGAGAAAAAAATTTTAAATATGCTGACTTCTCACTGGAAATTGGCCAAATAATAAAACAATGGACATTTAAACTATTGAGGAAAAAAATGTATTGACTTAGAAATATATATTTAGTGAAAATATTCTTCAAAAATCAAATCCAAGAACAAAATGAAATGTTCATGAAAACAAAAATTTGCATAAAATAATAAAATTTGCATGGAATAATAGCATTTTATATCAATGCTTTCAGTTCTGCTCTATAAAAATGATAAAGGAATGTTGTCAGGCTGAAGATAAATATACAATGGAAGATCAGATCTACAAAAAGGAATGAAGAGCACCAGACATAGTAAATATGTGAGTAAATATAAAAGGTGTTTATTTATTTCTTTAAAATAAATTTTTTAAAATTTAATAAATTTCCTTAAAAAGGTAATTGACTAAAGCAAAAATAATAGTGTATCATGGGATTTTAAACATACGAGGGAACTTCAAAAAGGCTTTGGAAAAATAGAATTAAAAGATAATACAAATCTTTCCACGGACTTTTTGAAGAACCCTGATATGTCAAAGTGAAATTCACAACAATAGCACAAAGCATGGGAGGTGGATATGGAAATACACTGCTGTGATTACACTATACACGGAGTGATGTAATATTACAGGAAAGTAGGTTCTGATGATTAAGATGTATATCATAAATCCAGAGTAGCAACTAGAAAATAAAAACAAGCAGGTATAGTTTATAAGCCAATAAGTGAGAGAAAATGAAATATTTAATATACTATGTTAGTACAAAAGAAAGAACAAAATGAAGAAAAAAGAAGAAAAATGAACATTTGAAATGAATACAAAACAAATAGCAAGATGACAAACTTAAACCCATTCGTATTGATAACTACATTAAATGTAAATACTCTAAACACCTCCACTAAATGTCAGACATTGGCAGATTGTATAAAAAATCAAGACACAATTCTATACTGTCTATAAGAGGCACTTGAAGTACATAGATACCAATAGTTATAATATAAAAGAATGAAAAAAGATGATGTCATCTACTTTCAATTTACTTGACCTAACTGACATATGTAGAACACCACACCAAACAATGGCAGAATACACATAATTTTCAAGTGCACATTCATCAAGATAGATCATATTCTTGCCATTAAAGAAATCTTGATAAATCTTTTTTAAAAAATTCAATAAATTTATTATTTTCATTGTAAATTGACAAATTATAGTTGGCATAATTGACAAATTATATTTATGATGTCCAAAGTAATGTTATGATTTATAAATACAATGTAGAATAATTATATAAAGCTAATTAACATATCCATCTCCCCAAATACTTATTTTTGGGGGTGGGAACATTTGAAATTTGTTCTTTTAGTGGTTTTGAAATGTGCAATGCACTATTTTTAACTTTATTCTCCACACTGTGCAGTAGATAACAACAACAACCACAACAAAAAGCAAAAAAAAACACCAACAACTTATTCCTCTTGTCTAACTGAGGCTTTGTATCTTTTAACCATCATTTCCTCATTCCCCCACCCACCCGCTTCTGGTAAACACCATTCTACTCTCTGCTTCTATGAGTTTCATTGTTTTAGATTCCACATATAAATGAGAACATGTAGTATTTATCTTTTTGTGCTTGGTTTATTTCACTTAGCAAAATGTTCTTCAATTCCATGACTACTGTCAAAAATGACAAAATTTCTTTCTTTTTTAAGGCTGAATAATATTCCATGTGTATATATATATCACATTTTCTTTATCCATTTATCTGTTGATAAACACCTAATTATGATGGATTCCATATCTTGGATATATCTTGTTAATAGTGCTGAAATGAATGTGGGGAGTGCAGACATTTCTTTGACATACTGATTTAAAGTGTTTTGGGTAAATACCCAGAAGTGGGATTGCTGTATCCTATGGTAATTCTATTTTAGTTTTCTGAGGGGACTCCATACATTTTCTCATACTGACTGTACTAATTTAAATTCTCACCAACAGTGGTCAAGGATTCCCTTTTCTCCACATCCTCAACAGCACTTATCTTTCATCTTTTTGATAATAGCCATAGTAATATGTGTAAGGTAATATCTTATTGTGGTTTTGATTTGCATTTCCCTTAATGATTAGAGATGTTGAGCGTTTTTTATATATCTGTTGACCATTTGTATATCTCCTTTTGAGAACTGTCTATTTAGTTTCCTTGCCCATTTTTTAATCATATTATTTGTTTTCTTTCTATAGAGCTGTTTGAGTTTCTTATATATTTTGGATATTAACCCCTTAGCAGGTGTGTGACTTGAAAATATTTTCTTCCAATCCATAGGATGTCACTTTATTCTGTTGATTGTTTCCTTTGTTGTTCAGAAACCTTTTATTTGATATAATCCCATTTGTCTATTTTTGCTTTTGTTGTCTGCATTTTTAGAGTCAAAATGTAAAAGGTCATTGCCCAGACCAATGTGGTGTAATTTTTCCTGTTTTATTTTAGCAGTTTTACAGTTTTACATCTTATGTTTAAATCTTAAGTGCATGTTGAGTTATTTTTTGTATATGGAGTGAGATAAGATTCCAATTTCATTCTTCTGCATATGGATATACAGTTTTCCCAAGAGCATTTATTCAAAAGGTTGCTATTTTCCCATTGTATATTCTTGGCAATTTTGTTGAGTATCAATTGACCACAAATTTCTGGACTCCCTATTGTGTTCCATCTGTTGATATGTCTATTTTTATACCAGTACCATGATGTTTTAATTACTATCACTTTGTAGTATAGTTTGAATATTCAATAAATTTAAGAGCATCTAAATCATACAGAGTAGTTCTCTAATAATGATAATAACAATAATAGAATTAAATTAGAAATCAACAATAAAAATATATTTAGAAAATCCTCAAATAATTGGAAATTAAACAATCCCCTTTTTAAAAATTTTAACTTCTCAATATGCATTGTAGTTGATTTTTGTGACTCTACTTGCTCCACTTTCCTCCTGCCCTCTCTCTCCTCTCCCCCTTACATCATATCTGTTCACTTGTCTTAACAAGTTCAAAGAATTGGGGTGATTGTTGTGTCTTCTTCCCCCAACTCCACCCTTTATTTGTTTGTGTGTTTATTTATTTATTTATTTTTAGCTCCTATAAATAAGTGAGAACATGTGGTATTTCTCTTTCTGTGCCTGACTTGTTTCACTTAATATGATTTTCTCTAAGTCCATCCATGTAAACAACACTCTTCTAAATAAGTCAAGGGTCAAGGAAGAATCATAATGATAAATGACTTTTAAAAATATTTTATTTTTAAAGATTGTAAAACTATAGTGTATCACAATGTGTGAGATGCAGCTAAAGCAGTGCTTAGAAAATTGACACAGTCCACGCCATGGCAGGATCCTAAAGGAGTCAGCTTGGGCTGCCCTGTCTGTGTTGGCAGGACCACCGGAGGGAGAGCTGTTGGCAAGACCACAGCTATGAGCACTTGCTGCAACTGGAAGGGCTGCCTGCCTCAGCTTCGTGGTACTGCTTTTACTCTCTCTTTCGATATTTTGGTTAGCGTGGCAGTTCTCTGAATTCCCAAAAGATTATAAAAATAACACAAATGATTATGTGGTCATTGAAGTAAACATTCCCACAGAGGATCTGAGTAAATTGGACAATTTAAAATTATCCCCTTATAATAAATTGACCACACCAACATATGTTCCAAAAGCATGGCTCATTACTAAATATGAGCTGCAGCCTAATGTAAGTTGGCAAACATCATTTACTGGAGATTATATTAATGGCAAGAGAATGGTTGGTATTAATGAGAAATTATATGATTGGGATAAATTAAGTATATGGGAACGAAACTGTAGAACCCCCTTTACTTGGTGGTGTCCGGTTTTAATAAATCATTAAAAATCAGGTATTGGGATAAAAATATATGCTGTAAAATTATTAAACCTGCAAAACTAGATCTTAGAAAAATAAAAGAGTACACCTAGTTTTGTGAGGGATGGTGCTGTGCACAATGACACTTTGACATTTAGATCAAGATTACAGGGCCACAGCCAATGCATAACCTTAAAATGTGCATGATAATGCTGCTCAAATATCCACTGTTCTTTTTACATTTGGCCCCCATCCTGTGAACAGGGTAGATATTAACCACAGCTTGCTAACAGAAAAAGGTCACAAGATAACTTCAAGACAATGAAGGAATGGTTTGAATCTGATGACCCGATTCCAGGAAAAAAAAGCACGAATTGATCACCTAAGACGTGCTGACCTCTAAAAAAGTTTCCTCCCTGCTTTTTGGACTATTGATTTAAGCTTGACCCAAAACTCCCCTGCAGAGAAAAATCTAAATAAAAGGCATTGTCTCATGGTCTACTGGGCTCCAGCTGCAACACGCTGACAGCCCGCAGAGAGAGAACGTGCATATTGATGCATTGAGGTCTCTGTCTATGTTTGTTATTTTTGCCGACCCTCCCTCTCCCTTTTTATGTACCCACAACTCGACTGGAGCTGGTCTCCAGCAGAAAATCACTTATAGCATTAATGCTTATGTCATAAAAGAAGAAAAGCTTAAAGTATAAAGTGGGGAAACAAACTTTTCTTTCTTCAGTCCAGGACTAGGAGTTGTTTCAGCTTATTAAAGACTCCAGAATCACTATGTCAGTACCCAGAGAGGTCAGGAATTTCTGGCATAGGACCGCTGAGTTATTTCTTACCAGACGCAGGACTGAGAAATTCTCAAGCTTCATAGGCAGCAGAGGACTCCAGAGCAGATGGCTCAGCAGAATATGGGCTATGGACAGGAGAGGAATAAGTGACAGAAACCTCCTTGTGGCTGATAGAGCTTATTCACAAATAAGTGTGTGAGAAAAAACGCCCAGGGTTTCTACTAGAAATAATTAGGTGTGTGGTGTGGTTAGAGGTGGGGGATAACTTGCAGGAAGTTAAAGGTCAGTGAAACATTTCAATGGAAAATTCTACCTGAGTAAAATACAGCCATGTGTACAGACTATACAGAAGGTCCAGACTGTGGCCTTTTTTAAAAGTCTAGTTTAGTAAGATAGTATATTAGTTATCTATTGCTACAGAACAAGATACCTCCAAACTTAGTAACTGAAACAATGTTCATTTCCTCACAGTTTATTTGGTCAGGATTCTAGGTTTGGCTCAGTTGGGTCTTTTTCTCAGAGCCTGCCATAGGCTGCAACCAAAGTGTAGACTGGGCCTCTATCATCTAAGTCTCAACTGAGGAGGGATCCACTCCAAGACCACTCATGTGGTTACTGGCCAGATTACATTCATTGCGGGTATTGTACTGAGGTCTTCAGTTCCTTGTGGGCTTTTGGCTAGAGGCTGCCCTCAGTCCTTTGCCATGTGGTCTCTCCAACATTGCAGTTTGCTTCATGGCAGTTTGCTTCACCAAAGTTTGGTTTGAAGATAATAGTTGTAAAAAGAATCAAGTGAGGAAGTCAGAAAGGAGAGTCTGGCAAGATGAATTGCACGATCTTGTGTAGCCTAATCATGGAAGTGACATTCTATCACTTTTGTTAGATTCTATCCATTAGAAGTGAGCGAGGCCTAGCCCACATTGAAGGGGGGGCCATGAATATCAGGCCATGGGGATCATTGGGAGCCATTTTAGAAGGCTGCCTACCACAGGCAGGAGAGCAAATAAGGGTAGGGACAGTAAGTTGCACACTGCTATGGCTTGATAACTCCCACTTAGAGAGTGATGGCCTAAATAAAACTCAACATTTGGAGTAGTTTAAACCCCTTGGGTGATAGACAGCTTCGCACAGATACCTGGAGTTTTCAGTGAGGAAGGGATTGGGCAGGCCCTGAGTGCAGAGCTTTGTCTGAGAGGAAGGCGGTGACATGTTGCGGGAAGCCTTCCAATGAAGGGAAGTCTTGAACTGGGAACAGAGTAAGAAGGAGCTAGTGAGGGGAAGGAGTGAACAGTAATGTTAAAGCACATAGGGAGTTTTACTTGCTTTTAAAATATTTATTTTACAGTAACGATTTTGTAGACAACATTTTAAATGATATTTATTTAAGATGTTTTATGTGAGTGTGTGAGTGGATTTCTCTGGTTTCTAAGCCATTAGTGAGTTCCTGAAGAGAGAAATTTAAGTCCAGTAAGTGTGATTCATTGCAGTGTTTTCTAAACTTCAGCCATTCAAGTATTTCCTTTGTGACTTGTCCTAGAGCTGTATTTCTGGTTAATATTTTTTAGAAGTTTAATGTGCCTTTTAACTCTGATGTATTGTAAGAATATTTTTACAACCACTGCTATAACCAGAAATTTATTTTTACTGATCGTAAATATTTTTCTTATGTACATTAAAATTAATATATGTCTGTTAAGGATTTTTAATGTTTGTCTATGTACCACCCATAATCGTGTCTTCTCCAATGGTAGGCAGATTGAATGCAGAAAAATTTATACTATGGAAGGAACATGTACTTTGGGTTTGAATAGTGACTTTGCCATTTGCAATTTATTAAAATATAGGTGTGTAAGTAATATTTGCACTTGGGTTATTTGAACCTCAGACTCCTTCTCTATAAAATTGGGATAATAGTACTCACCTTGAAGTACTATTGTTTGGTTTTAATGAGATAATAGTTATGAAAAGAATAATACTTGGTATTCAATAATAACTGCAAAGATAGTAATATTGGCAATAACTAATATGTACTGCACAGTTAGTATGTGTCAAGCACTGTACTAAACTGTAAATATAAAAGTTTTTAATAAAAGTTAGTGGTTTTTTTTCAAAGGCTATGCTATTAAGTACTTTGACAATCACATTTATTATTGATGACTACCCTAAACATCTCCCAAGTTTCCATGCAATGAACAAATACTGAGGATGTACTGATAGATTAGAACATTCACAGTAATTCTAACATTATAGCTGGAAAAAAAGTACTATGGTAAAATGGAACTATGTCTACACTATAGATAAAAATTGTGACACTTGAATGGCTCCTTTTGTAGTGTGCTATATTACATGCATTATATCTAATTAGTCCTCATAGTTTACAAAGTGGTGCCAGGAGTAGTGCCAGTTCATTCTGCCACATGTAATGGAAAAATTTGTTCATATATGTGGGGTTTTCTACAGCTTTCAGGCACAAGAACAGAAGGTATGTGAAAAAGGTGTCCCAGGTAAGTAAGACAAGTTCGTTATGTGTCTTGATTCCTGATTCCACTATCCCAAATTTCCAATGCTCATCTTAAAATTTTTGAAAATAATCTCTTCTGAGGGAGCTCTATCTTCCAATGACCTCTGATCTCACTCAGGCTCACCTACTCTAGCTGTTCTTTCTACTCAAACCTTCTTAAGGCATTTGCATGGAGCAGGCTTTCCTGAAGGGCTGAGATGATAGGTTTTTGTATCGATCTGCTGCTCAACTCTCTAAAAATTTCTTGATTTGCCACTTTCTGGGGCTTCTTCCCCTCACTTCCCAGAGAAGTCCCTTCATTTTACTACACTGAGCAACTTGGCCTTCCAGCACCTACCCAGCTCAAAGCCTGCTATTGCATACCCAAAGATTTATTAGGGGACTGAACCAAGCAACAGACTCTTCTAGGCCCCTCAAAGAACACAAATGAACTGCAAGAGGCTTTGAGATTTCTTTTCTCTTTATTGTCTCAAAAAATCTCCATGAGAAGAAAAATATTTTTTTAACTAATTTCCCTTAGAAGACAGAGGTACCTATAATCATTTTGGGTGTTAAGTAATAACTTTTCATCTCTTTGTTATAGTTGAATAATTCCAGGTAGAAACAAGAATTGTTTATTTATTTTTTAAAATTTTTTTTCTTAATATACATTGTAGTTGATTTTCATGCCCCTTTACCCATTCCTCTTCACCCCCTCCTCTCGCCCTCCCATCATATCTGTTCACTTGCCTTAAATAGTTCAAGGAATTTTTGTGGTTATTCTGTCCTCTCCCCACCCCCCTAGATTTGTTTGTATATTTGTTTATTTATTTATTTATTTTTAGTTCCCACAAAAAAGTGAGAACATGTGGTATTTCTCTTTCTGTGCCTGACTTGTTTCACTTAATATAATTTTCTCTAAGTCCATCCACGTTGCTGTAAATGGCAGAATTTCATTCTTTTTTATAGCAGAGTAGTATTCCATTGTGTAGATATACCACAGTTTCCTTATCCAGTCATCAGATGATGGACATTTGGGCTAGTTCCAACTCTTGGCTATTGTAAATAAAGCTGCAATAAACATTGGAGTACAGGTATCCCTTCGGCATGATGATTTCCATTCCTCTGGGTATAATGGATCTGAAAGAAGAAATGTGCAAAGAAATCAATGCCTTGAAAAAGAATTGTTTAATACTCCCTCTGGTCTCATTTCCACAGTTTCCTCTACCAAGGAAGTTGTTCCCGACTCTACTCTCCAACACATTTTACAATGGTGATGCACACATAGAAACAGAATAAGCCAGATCTTTGAGATAATCAAATCCAACATTCCCATTTTACAGACAAGTACACTGACTGCCAGAGCACCACTTAAATTTAAACAGCTATTCAATGAGAGGAATGGACAATAACTCAAGTCGGCATATCATAACACTCCAGATTCTCAGTATATCATTTGAGTATCCAGGATGAAAGGTAAAAAGTAACATCAATATGTCCTGGCAAAGAAAGCTACTAGTACTCTGAGACCAATGATTGACCCTTAGAATTGTAATTGGTGAAGATGCTAGTACAACTTGGAAAATTCTAACCCAAACTGCATCTAGTCACCACTTTTCTCAGTACATTCCCTCCTCTCAGCCATGTTCATCACTAATTCACACTCTACCTGACATTTCAGCACACAGGAGGAAATAAGAGAGTATAGGATTCTAGAATCCTAAGCAATACTTCCTCTCCTTGACAATAGCTATGATCCACTTCTCAATTTCTGCTGCAGCCTGTCACTAGAAAGCCAAACTTTCATCTGAAAAGTCATGAATATCAGACTAACGCTTGTAGCAAAATCCTCCCTTTCTCCAAAAATATCAGAGGATTGAAGGGTGACCCCATATGGGCTGGGGTGGATGTGATAAAAATGCAAATTTTCAGCTTCCAGTAGGAGAGGGAATGACATAGGACTAGGTTAGAAGTGTGGACTGACTGAGGATATCTTTTAATACTAATGTAACTGGGGGAGGATTACTTCCAGATGGGAGGGACGGCCTGTGCAGGGAGGTTTGTGGGGGCTGAAGGTGAAAATTGAGCAAGCATATGGAGCTGTGAGCGAAAGAAAACTGCTCCAAGAAGGCGGATGGTGGAAGCAGGACTTAGAGAGCAGAGAGCTGAAGAATGATGCTCAAAGTGCACTGGGCCTGCAAAGGGAGGTGAGCTCAGGACGTGACCGTGGACAGTGTGAATCCTGAGGGCTCCGGGGAGCGTAGTTTCCACCAGAATGCCAGAAAGGAAAGAGCCTTGCCAGTCCAGCAAAGGCTCCCTGGGTGTGGGGTCAAAGTAAGGAAGTAAAGAAATAGGAATGCATAGAGCAGCATCTCTTTTGGATTTTCGGGAATGTTGTTTTAGAGAACATTCAAGCATACAGGAGCTTCTGAATTTTCTTCTACTTAAAATATTTTTAGAAATAAACAGTGCAGAATGTTAGCAGTGAGCAAAGCTAGGTAAAGGGTATTCTTTGGTGTCTTTTGACTACTCTTATTCTTGCAGGAGGGCCCTGATGGACAAGGAGTCACCATTCAGTTTTGCTCAGCACCATTTCCTCATCTCTGGTAAATGTTAGGTTCCTCCCTTCTGCATCTCAATTCAAAGAGCAAGAAAAAATGATGGGACAGAGGCATTTCTCACTTAAAAGTTGCTGCAATAGACACTCCACTTGTTCTCAGCCTGTTTAATTGATATAATTTTCTTATCTTCCCCCTCAGTGCTAACATTCTCTCCAATCCCCAAGCTTAGCATAGTAGATGGTTAATGCACAATAATGTCAGGGACTGCTGGATTACACATGATGATATGACATAGTTTGGTTAGCTTCCTAGCAATAAATCATCAAATTTACAAAATAGAGGCCACCTCACTCAAGTTTCATTCTCCTCAATCCTGTACTTATGCTCAATCTGCAGCAATTCTCCAAGGGAGCTGTGCCAAGCCTTGACTAGCCAGTGACTACATGAACTTTGATTCTTCTTTGCCAAGTCTTCTCTGTCATCATTTTTAGCTTTCATAGTATTATACCTCCTTAACTTTGAGTCCGTCAACAGTTTAGTGCAATCACTAAATTACACTAAATCCAGTGTAATCACTAGATCATTCAGTATCTAATGTTGAATTCTGTCCATATCTTCATAACACTATTTTTTTTACTACATCAACCCCATTGAGAATCAGTGTGTATTTATATTTCAAAATATGTTATTGGTCTTCAATATATATACAATTATTACTACCTAAGTAAAGCCCTGTTTAAATCGATGCTGCTTTTCTAGAAGAGACTGATTCATGTATTATGATTAGGTGGCCTATATACCTTTAACCAAACCTGTTTAGTTTAGACTTTGATGTTTCCTAACAATGTACTAAAACAATCTGTGTGCACCGACATGGCTGGCTAGTGTGCTGTAGTGTAGAGGATACTATGGCTAGGAACAACAGAAAAGGCAGGAAAAGGCCACAAGTCTCAGTCACATTGTCTTTGTAGTAGGAACTCTGGATCCCTTTGGACTTGTTCTGCTTTGGTAGAACACAACTGGAAGCCTTCTGTCGGGGACTTCCCAGGGATTCCCATTTCAATACACATGCCTGTATATGGCCTCTGAATCACAGTCGAGCAATGCAACAGAGGCACTACCACTTGCTCTAACTACATCAGACTCTCACTTCTCTTTGATTGCAAACTTCTAGGCGACCAGAAGTCTCCAACAAAGCATAAGTTCCACCTCAGAACCAACAGCTTTCATAACACTGCAGGGTGAACAAGCCCTTTCAGCCCCTCCTTGTTGTCTGGCTTAGATTTTAACCTTCCTTTCAATCTTGTGTGTTTCTCTCGCTCTAAAGTAGAAGAGAGTAGATGGAGAACACTGGTTCTTTATGGCTTTTAGAAAGTGGTCTGCAGAGAGACCCTGGGGTGCTAGCCCTTGACAGCTTTATTTCAGACCATGTCACCAAAAAAGGCAAGTCAGAAGAGATGCTATTGTTAGCATTTCAAAACAACATCCAGTATCACTTTCCATTTTGACCTGTTCACCTTGTCTTTCAAGAAATTATCCTTTGATTCTCAAACTCCCTTGCCCCTGTCTGAAAACAAAGATGGTTTTTCCTCCCCCTTTTTAGCACACAAATAGCTTTAGTCATTTTCAAGTTATGAAGTATGGGGAAAATTTTCATAAAGAGGAAACACTTATGTTGTTTTATAATGGATAATTCAAATATAGTTGAACCTTAGAACTTTAAGATGAAGAATGAAATTGTTATGCATTTGGGGATAAAAGAAAAAACAAACAAAGAAAAACCCCTGAGCAATCTAAAACCAGTCTTCATATATGCACAATAAAATTGAGTTCTGAAGTATATAACCATACCTCTGCATAACATGGAAGGGATATTATTGTTTGTTTTGATATGTGCTCTATTTTTAAATGTACATAGCTATGCAAATAAAGTTAGATATCTCAATCAAGGCATAACTTTCTATTTTTTTAATTTACTATTTTACTTTCTTAAATCTAAAACACAAGAAAATTAAATACAAAAAGAAAAAACACCAGAAAAAAAGAAAAGCACATGGAAATATTGAAGTGTTGTATAACCTCTTCAAAACACCAAAGATATGTAAGATTTTTATCAGGACAAGGTTAATTAACATTACCAGTAGGTGATATCATCAGTAAAAGAAAACATTTCTAAATTTTGTCTTTATCTAACTCTCCATCATCTTTCAACACTTCCCCCATTCTCGTTATCTCTGGCTTTTGTACAATTAATCACTTTTCTGGCCTGGAACACTCTTTATCCCCCTTACCTGGCTAACTCATATTTATCCTTCAAAACCCAGATCTGTTTCCATCTTATCTGGAAAGCTTCCCTTATGCTAACTGACTCAAAAAAGTGCATTTTATTTTTTCATATTTTTATCTGAAATTAATTTTACTATATTATAATCTATTTGTTTTTGTCTGACCCCTCAATTCGGTTAGGAACTCATGAAGTTAGGAATTTTATCTTACCCATTTTTCTATCTCCAGCAACTACTATAGTGCCCAGCACATAGAAAATGCTCAATATGTGTTTGTTTATTGAGTTTATTTGATATGTTACCACTAATTAGAAAATATAATAAGTTTGCTAGGCTGTTTGTGAACTAATGGTTTTCATCCAAAATAATAAAATATCTTAAAAGTAACAAAATCCAGCTAAAATTATTTTTTTTCAAAATGTCATTAAAGGAATTAAGCTATGATGAACATGTTAGGCATATTTCCTTATATCCTAGTCCTTTAAAAAGCTTTCAGAACATGACTGGAAGAAATTGGGTGTGCCATATGAAATTGTTATTGGTTAGAAAGAGTCAAATATTCTTAATTTTATGTGATTCAACCTAATAGATGCTTACTCTGTTCGTGCCTTAATTATTCCCATGATTTTAATCCAGTAAGAATGAGGTTATTCTTCAATACTCAAACCTTTTTCCACTCACATTTCTGTCTGCTAGAGAGCAGTGTTGCTGGGCTGTGTGTAACTCAAGAGCTTCACTGTTGTGTATCATTTGGAGATGAAGCCTCATGACAGAGGAAATGGGTCAAGTTGGAGTTCACGAAAGAGGATGTCACCTAATTCCAGTCTTGATTGCTTATTGTCAGGGTTGTCTACCTCAATCAGCTACATTCATTATCAAATATGTTCTTAGACCTCAGATTAGGCTTCAAAATAAGGAACATGTGGCACCTTATATTTCTCTGGAGGACATTCCCCACATGGCTTTTTGCTACCCTCAAGCAGACTCCCCATCCACTCTCCTGACTTCCCTTCCTCAGGACCACCTTGCTGATGTTGCTTCTAAAAAGTCAGGCTGCCCAGCTTCAATTTGCCTCCCCCACCACTTCCAGCAGGGGCCCTTTCTTCTTTGGTCTTTCCTACCTGTTTTAACTCTATTTCTTTCAGAAGAATACAGTTAGTCCTTTCTGCTTTATGAAACTAGTTACAGATGCATGAATAAGGGCTGAATGGTAACATAGTTAGGTGGATTCAAATTCACAGTTGGTTAGAACTATAAAAAAACCTCTTTAAAATACTTGTTATAGTACCAACTCTCTACCAGTAGTGGCATGACGTATGTTCTCTTAGCATCAATTTCTTTACTCATAATATGAAACTAAAAACAGAAAGGCTGCCCTTCCTACCACCTAGGATTATAGTCAATGAGATCATGTATATGAATGTGCTTTGTGAATGCTTTAGCATCATGCAAATATAAAATATTAGTATTATGTGCATTAATATGGGAATCTGTTCTACCCAACATTTTTATCAACAACTTGAACAAAGACATAAAAGCACAATTATAAGCTTTGTAGATGACAGACATATGGGAGGAATAGCTAATAAGAAGAAAGAAGGATAGAATCAAAGTTCAAAGAAATCATGACAGATTGGAAAGATGACTAAAACTGCTAAAAGGATATATAATATGAACAGATGTAAAATAACACACTTTGGTTAAAAATATCATATCAGGAAAGACCTGTTATGACATTAATTCATATGAACCATAGTTATATGGCTGGGAATTGGGAAAAATTTTAGGTTTTTCTGATAAAAATACTGTCCAGAACAAAAGATGTAATATGCTGTATGTCACAGACCACTGCTGACATACGTAGTATTTAAATATTAAAATATGAGGAACTGAGTACCATGTTAAGAAACTGAAATATAATCGGGTGAAAGCAAGCAGAATTTTGAAAGGCCTAAAACTATATCATTTGAGAAGCAATTGAGAAAGCTAGTGTTGTTTGTTTAGAAAGAGATGACAAGAGATGTATAAAGGTAGTCTGCGAATGTTTCGAAGGCTTCCACATAGCAAAGGTGTAAAAATGCCTAATACACATAGTAACTGGGAATCTAAAAAAGATAATATGGCACATACTAGATTCTCAGTAAGTGATGGTTGAACCTAAAATCATTTTGTATTGCTGTGGTCGGAAGAATATGTACCTATGGCTGGGAGAATCAGCAAAGTTAAAATTAGAAAAATCATTTCCCTGTGGTTGGAAATATTCAAGGAAACTGACATTTATTGTTGTATAGAATGTGTTCTGGGATGTGCTAGAAGTTCATATATATTAGTGTTGTCTTATTTGGACAGTGAGTGCATATTGATCTAATTACACACCTGCTTTCCACCCATGCCCAGCCCGTAATTAAGAAGAGCTAACATACAGATGACCATTACATTTTGCTACCTTTTACAATTAGAAATCTTTAGCTACAGAGAGATTATGTAAACTAAATATTAAGTAATACTGAGATAGCCCCTTCTGAGGCACTGGTTTTCAAATTTAGTGTATATCAGAAACACCCAGAGGCATTGCGAAACCACACATGACTGCAACTCATCCCCAAGGTTTATGAGTGAGTAGATTTGGAGAGGAGCCCCCCAAATTTGCATGTCTAACAAGTTCCCAGGTGGTACTGATAAAACACAACTTATCTAAGTAAATGCATCATTCACAGCCCTTGCTAAAGAAACAGCACAAGTGGCCCTACTTTTTATGCATAAAAGCATCCCACCACCCTTTGTTAATAATTAGGGGTCAAAACCTGACCCATCCATAGGCTGTTCAGTGGCCTATAATGTGCCTTGGCATGAAAAATCAAGGAGAGCAGATCAAGTTTCATCTCTTGAGAATTTGATCCAGTACATGTTTAAAAGACTGGCAATTAGTATAAGAAATGGAAACTGAAAAACCAAGTATAAAGGAAAGAACAAAAGTGTAAGTGGACAGATAACAAGAAGAGGAGACAGAATACAGGGAAAAGTACTGAGCTAGAATAATGGTTAAGCCCTGAAGATCCTTAAACTTCTTTTGCTAAAATTCCTAGAGCCACATTGGATGTGGTTTCTTTATTCATTAGGATGGCTCTTCTAAAGTTTGTATTCGTCCTGCTTTCTAATGATTTAACTTCTATATTCTCATTCACGTACCTGCTTACAATACACCCCACACTTATTGATAATTTTATGGGTATAGAATTGAAAATCCTGGACTCCTGCATTTGAAGGACATTATCTTCCTGCTTCCAGAGGTGCTGTTGAGAAGCCTGTTGTCACATATACTCCCTATCTTTTTCTTGAGATAATATTTTTTACCTTTCTGGAAGTTTTAAGGACTTTCTCCTCATTCCTAGTGCTCTACTATTACATCATAATTTGTTTTAGTAAAATTATTGTCTGGGTACTCCATGGTCTGTTATTCTGGAAAATGGTGTCCTTTGGTCAGGAACTTTTGCTTGCTTGTTTGTTTTTCACATCCTTTCTTTAATACTTTTCTTTTCTGTATTTTCTGATTCTTATTTCAGAAACTCTTTTAAATCAAATATCAGACCTGCTGGACTGATCCCCTGTTTTTCTCTATTGTCTTCCCATTTTCAATGTATGTCCCTTTATTCTATTTCCTGGAAGATTTTTTTTCAGTTTTATCTTTCAAATTTTCTCCTGATATGTGCGTGTGTGTGTATTTACTTCTATCACCATCACCGTTTTAAAATGCTAACTGCTTTCTCTTGGTCTCTGATCTTCCTTCCTTTCTTTCTCTCTCTGTTTCTTTCTTTCTCTCTTTTTATACTTCTCTTTCTTAAAAACCTTTTCTGCTTTGTGATAGCAACTTCTTCTCATACCACTCTGATTGCATGCATTGTAGGGGTTTTAAATGTTTTCTTCTAGTTTCTCTATTGTCTCTCTCTAGCAGAGGCAGTGGTGGCAGTAACTGCTGCAGTTCTGGATTTCTGAATCACAGCCAGCATCTGGTGACTTTTAAACCAAAAGCCTAGTGATGGCACACTTCCACTTCAGCACTTCTGTAAATTTGTCAACACCTAATTCTCTTTACTAAGTTATTTTCTGTTTAAAATAGCATTGGACCCTGATTGATACACTTTATGTAGACGGAAGCTGAAAGAGAGAATAAAGATATAATATTTAGGAGTATGTGATAAAAACTGAGGTAGAGAAGAGGAATCTGAGTTACAAACAGACAGCTGGGTGTTTCTTCCTGTTTATAAGAATATGGGTGTGAATTTTTTTAAAAAAGTAAATATTTTTACAATCTTGAATTGGCTTTCTGTAGAAACAATGAAAGCAACAGAATGCAGTTGAATATTTATATTCATGCTCAGAATTTTGGACATAACAATAAATTAAGAAACTGAGTTTTTTCTGGAAGCCTAGTAGTCATACCAGCTAGGGATAGATTTTTTTCTAAATATCTCTCCTTCGGTTGTCTCTAATTATTATATATTTTAGATAAAATACAATGTCCTTTGTTTTAGACGCTCATTTTTCAGAATTTTTGTATTCTTATGTAAGTGGGGTGGAAGAAAGTAAATGCAAACCAACCCCAAATTATACATAGTTTGTGACAAGTGCATTGAAGAAAAACAAACCACGTGAAGACATGGAGCATGATTCAGGGAGCTTTTGCAAACAGGCTAGTCATGGAAGTCCTCTCTGAAGAGCTTTAAGCAGGGACCAGATGAAGTAGGGAAACAAGCCACACAAATATTTGGAGGAAGAGCATTTCCAGCAGAAAGAACAGGAAATGAAACGAGTCTTTGAAGAATGCATTTGGCAGTGTGAGAGACAGCAAGAAGGGCAGTGTAGATGGGGCCTGGTGAGAGAGGGAAAGAGGCGTAGGTAATCAGTTGGTCGTAATACAGGGAAAAAAAAAAAAGTAGGACTTAGTTGGCCATAGCAAAGACTTTGGCTTTTATTTTCAGTGTCATAGGAAACTATTGAAATGTTTTGTGAGGGTGACTAATATGATCTGATTCAGGTATTTTAAGCAACACTAGCTGCAGTATGGAAAATTTAGTGGAGCAGGGGAAGATGAATTAGTAGGTGATGGTCTTTGAGGTAGTGAGAAGTACAAGGGTTTGATTAAGTTTTTTTAAGGTACAACCTCCAGGTTTTGTGGATCTGTGGATCTGTTAAAGCTCAGGCACGAGGAAAAAGGGGACAAAGTTTTTGATTTGAATAACTAGTGGCACCACTTAGTAAATTAGGAAAATTTTCAGAGAAGCAGTTTTGAGGAAAGGGGAATTTTGACTTTTTTTCAGTCATTTTGAGTTTGGTATTTGCCTGTTGGATGCTGAAATTGAGATGTTGATTAGGCAGAGATATATGAATCTGGAGTCCTTAATTAATTGAGAAATTAAGTTTTCTTCTGAAGTATTTATATTTACAAAAATAACGCAAGTATTATGGCTATACTAATGGCAAGTATTTGTGATAAGGGAAAGAAGATTATTTCTCTTATTTAAATGTGTATACATTTTTTTCTAGTCATAAAATTAAATATTTGATTATCATAGAAAATTAGGAAGCTATAAATGAGAATTTTTTAAAAAGTCATCATACTAGCCTAGGAACATGACTACTTGTATTTTTGTATATTTCCTTCCAGTGACTTAATATGATGAATTTTTCTGATTAATAAAATATTCACTGAGAACATGAGATTTTATTACTGTAGAATAAAAGCTTTGGTAATTCAATAATTAAAGTATGGGAGCAATAATCAATAGTTAAATCAATGAACTGAACAAAGGTCTCTGAAACAGGTTATAGTTTTGTATGAAAATTTAAATGTGGCAAAGGAACCAACCTCTCATACCAAGAAGGAATGTATTCAATCAATTAAGGCACAGCCTTCTCTTACACCATAGCCCTCTATTAAATCTAAAATTATTAAATCATAAATGTTTAGCCCTTTTTAAGTCCACCCTTGCCTCCTTAAGCCTTTTCTCAAAACAATTTTTAAAAACATGTCAGATGACATCAGTCTTTTGATCAAAATCCTCCAGTGGCTTACCTTTTTATTCAGATTAAGGCCGAAGTTCTTCAAATGGTGCAGAAGATGTTACATAATCCGCATCCTGCTATCTCTGCCCAACCACTTTCCTTCTCTTCTCTACTTCAGCTCTCCTAGCCTCACTGTTTCTCACACACGCCCAGCATTCCTCCACTCCAGGGACTTTGCACTTGCTATTTGCTCTGCCTGGAATATTTCCCCCAGATGTCTCCATGGTTTGCACCGTTATTTCCTTCAGGTGGCTCCTCAAATGTCCCCCTTGTGGAAGGCCTTCTCTCATGAAAATCAACTACATTGCATATTGATAAATTAAAAAATAAATTAAAAATAAAGAAATAAAATACTGACTGAAAACTCCCGTTCTCTCATACTGCACCTTTCCCTGAAGGTTCTCTTTTCTTCTTAACCTCTTTTATTGCTCTACATAAAATTAAATACTACATGATCCACTATATATTTATTTACCAGTTATCTCCCCTCATTACCTTGTAAGCTTAATAAGGGCAGGAGATTTATTTACTTATTTTTGGCACTGCTTTCTCCCCAGAACCTGGTACAGTGCCTGGCACATATTAGGCATTCAATATTTTTTTGTTTTCTGAATTAATTAATGGATGAATGAATGAATTAAGGACAAAATGTAGGCCAATAGTAGCTGATATTTCTCCAGTAAAGTGTTTTCTGAGCATAAATGAAAAGAACGAATCAAAGCAGAGGAGTTTTCAAAAAAGTGCAAGCAGTTTTAGAAGTCAAACAAGAGAAAAACCTCTTCTTTTTTTTTTTAAATTTTTTATTACTCTATTACAGAAGAAGAAGAGGCAAAAGGAGGAGGAGAGTCGGGGCAGAAAGAAGAGAAAAGCAGGAAACTACAAGTCTGAAGGTTGTATTGGTTTCTCTCTGTTGTAAATTCACTCAGGTCTGATTTATCTGCTACATTTTCTGAACGGTAACTACAGAATTCAGAGCAGCAAACAGAGAGCGAGAAAGTGAGTAGTAAGTGGATGAAAGGATAGTGATAAGACTGAGAGACAAAACAGAACAAAGCCGTGCCACAGCTGACCGTGCGGACTCACGGGTGCACACTCCAAAAGTACTGTCAACGGTGGAGGGAAGGAAACGGTATTTTAAACCCAACTGTAATCCCCTTTTATTTTCTGTCACTCTGGAAAAGCAGTACTTACAATGGCTTTCTCTGTGCTTCCCATGTGGGATTTAGCCACTGTTGTAACCTTTGTGTTGTTCATTGTGAAGCTAGAAAAGTACTATTCCACTATATTTAAGCCACTTTGTAAGGGGAAACGCAGCTGTCAGCTCAGGTGGCTTTAAGCTGTCAGAGCTTTGGGAATAAAACCAACTCCTCTCTCCTCAACATCCCCACATGAGTAGAGGAGCTGACAGATATGAATTCTATCTTCCCATAATAAACTCTAACCATGCAATGCAGTGATCTCACAGAAGTGACATTGGAATCAGCGACAGAGCCTTAAAAAGGGCTGCCCTCCCCTCTCTTCCCTCTAGAGTTTCTGACTTATTTGGCTGGGGATATGGCCTGGACATAGGATTTCTAAATGCAGTCCGGTGATTCTAATGTGCAACCAAAGTTGAGAACCATCATTATAGATTTTCTTTTCTTTTCTTTTTCCTTTCTCTTCTTTTGGGGGGGGGGGCTACCCAGAATTTTTCTTTCCTATGACATCTAAATTTTGGTTTAGGCATCTATTCTTAGCTCATTTTGGAAACTGAAGAAAATTGACACCTTCAGCTTGAAGGGCAAGCCATCCTGGCTTACGTTAATCAGCCCATTCCATTCTCCTGTCCACAATCACTGGTCCAGGGATGAGCAGGTGGCATATACAGCCCAGGCAGGGTGGATCTCAGGGCACTTGCTTAGGAGTCTGTGATAAGAACAGTTGCTTTCTTCCTCAGGACACTGTGGTATGTGGATGTGAAGCTGGGAACCACTACAGGGATTTTTCTCCATGCGAGAAGCAGGCTAAGGCTTTGATCCTTACTTGGAAGGGGACACAGCCAGGGAAACGGCAGAAAACAAGAGCCAGGGTCATGAGCTGAAGGTCATCCTCAAGCCCACCCTGCTACTGGGATTCCACGTGGATAAATCAATAAAGGGCCTTTTTATTTAAGTCAGTTGCAATTGGCTGTAGCTCAAGCACCCTAACCGATTTACCCCCACATGCTGTTTTTCTGACCGCCTCTCTCAAGCCTGGGCTGGTTGTTAAGGGAAGATGCCAAGATTCTCATTCAGGATTAAATGAGCCTGAAGCAGTCTTGCTAATCATTCTTCCTGATTCCTTTCTGTAATATGAAATGGAAGTGTGAGCTTCGAGGATCTGTATGGTGTCAATCGATCTGACAACTGCCAGAGAGATACTTTTACTTTATTTTGTTGTAATATCAGTGGCCCCACAACAAGCAAGTTGCCTATTTGTCAGCCAATCAGTAGTCACTGAGTGGATGGTACACAGGGACACCGTGCTAGGAAGGGTGAGGCTGATTTGTAGAACACAGAGAAATGAAAGAAAGGTGTGACCATTGCCTCATGTAGTTTACCATTTAATGGAGCTGTTCCCCATGCATGTCATATCCTATCTGTAATTGTAGCCTGCTTCCCTGTGGGAAGAGAGCTCAGGGAAGTCATGTCTACGTCTTACTTAGTATTCCATCTATTCTGCCTCTAGAATGCTGAGCCAGAGCACACCAAAGCAGGTAACCGTGATCTCGCTGATCCACAAACCTGTTTAGATAAAATCTTTTCACTACATCCAACAATCCATGCTTTTGCCAGCCTGGAACTGAAATTAAAACCAGAATGGGTATTGGAATCTTTCTCTCAGATTCCCCCTTACAGCTTATATGTTACTTTTACTAATTCTATAAATTAGCACTTTTCAAGTGACCAGGCATGATTTCCCCATATATTACTATCCAGTGATGTTACAGTGTCTAAACTTTATCTCAAACTGACCTTATTCAGTTGGGAATCAAATTTTCCCTTTTCTACACATAAGAAATTGAAATTTTTATGCTTCTGTAACTAATCTGACAAAGAAACTATAGTTTTGAAGGAATTATGAACTCTGATTAAAAATATAGCCTTCAAATGTTTTCCTAGTTTTATATAGAATAAAATCATTTGGATTTCATAGGCTGATTTCAGTCAAATTGACAGAGAGGCAAAAGTCTGAGAGATATATTGAATTTTCTTGTAGGCAGCCACCCATGAAGTTAAAATCCAGGGGAAATCAAATTTCTTTAGTTCAGTCATTTGCCTCCAGTAATGACTTGCTTTTGCACCAACCATAACATTTCTCTACCATTACAACAATTTAGAACATTTTTGTGTACCAGATTATTTTCACTTTGACACAGTTTTCTCTGCTTCACTGCTAAGCCAATCCAATGCTCTGTGGAGCTGTCAGTTAACATGAAGGGACAATTTGCAGCCTCCACTGAGTAGGTGAAGTGCTCCATTGCGACCAGTTACACTCAAGTCATGAGTCTTTACCTTCAGCTCAAAGCAGCACTACATTTTCTCTTAAAGCTTGAGAGTCACAGTCCAGAGACTGTAGGTGTCTGATTGTAGGTATAAGTGGGTATAAGAAGCAGGAATACATATTTTCAGAGAACTCACTTCTAACACATGGGAAGTACTAGAGTGGGCTTAAGGATGCACATACCATCCCCAAAGCCAATCCTTTTGCCAGGCCTTATCATGACTCATGAGAGACTAACACTGGGGCTTTAATACCATGATAAGACCTGGATCAGGCTAGGAAAGGAGCCCAAACACCTCTTACCAGATTTTCCAAAAGCTTGTGCTTTTTGTTTTTTATGCTATTTTATTATGAAATAGAATTTACTCATATAGATGTACACAAAATGTATTTTCCTTTTAATGAATAGCTGTAAACAACACTCATGTAAATATTTCATAGGTCAAGCAAAAGAATATGATCAACCTTCCAGAATCTTCACATGTGGCTCCTCCTTCCATTGCATCCCCTTTGGGGTAAGCACTATTCTGACACTAATAATAGATTCTTAATTATTTTTCCCTAAACAAAATAGTGTCACTTGTTTCAAACACTATAAATAGAATCATACTGCATGTATTTTCTATAACCTCCTGTTTTTCACTCAATATTGAGTATAAGTTTTAGCCACATTGCTGTGCATAGAATTAGCTCATTTTTTTCTTGATGTGTTCTATGGTTTATTGATATCACAATTTGTTTATCCATTATACTGTTAAAGTGCTATTTACAATTTTTGAAAATTTTGAAAAATGCTACTTTGAATGTTCCTGAATTTTGTTTTTTGTTGTATAGAAACATGCAAATTATAGAGTATATGCTTAGAAAAGACTAGGCTATAGGATGTGTCTTTTCACCTTTACTAATTTTACTTTTCACCTTACTAGATAATGCTGTATCAATTTCCAGAATGTTATACTAGTAGTTCATGTGTTCTGTATCCTTTCTAACACTTGGCATAGTAAGCGTGTTTTAGTATCTGACACTATGGATTATGTGTATTGGTATCTCACTGTTATTACAATATGCCTTTCCCTGTATACTAATGGGTATTTATATTAACTTTTAACTTATTTATTGGCCATTTAGTTTTGTGAAGTACCTCTTCAAACTCTTAGCTAATTTTCCTGTTGAATTATTTGCCTTTTTTCACTTTGGTTTTTAGGAGTTTGCTATGTATTATGGATACCGGTTCTTTGTTCATTATAGGTATTGCAAATATCTTCTCCCACTCTGTAAATGATCTTGTTTCTGTAATACAAAGCATCTTTTGATTAGTGGAAACTATTCATTTAATACATTTCTCTTTGCAAGTCTTTACGGTTCTGCATTTTGTATCTTGCTTAAGAAATCCTTTCCTACTCTGAGGTCTAATAATATTCTCCTTAAAAGCTTTATAGCTTTTTACCTTTAAATTTTAGATCCTGAAGATCAATTTAGATCTTCAAGAACTGACTTTTTAGAAATATAGTGTGTCAGGAGTTCTCATATGTGTGTGTGTGTGTGTAGATAGATATATAGTCAATTATTCCATCATGGTTTACTGAAAAGTTCATCACTGCAGAGAAGTCTAGGGAGTATGAACTTTTCAGTAAACCATGATGGAATAATTGACTATCTATCTATATATGTATACAAAAGGAACTCCTGACTCACACCATATTAAAGAAAAGTCAATTCTTGAAATTCTAAATTGATCTTCAGGATCTAAGATTTAAAGGTAAGAAGCTATAAAACTTTTAAGAGAGAATATAGGAGAATATCGTTAGACCTCAGAGTAGGAAAGGAGTTCCCTTCTATTCCCACCCAGATCATCATTTTTTTAAAAAAAAATCAAGAATGGGTGTTAAAGTTAGTCAAATGCTTTTTCTGAATATATTGAAAATTATGGAGGAATTAGTAAAGGTCCATGAAAAATGATTACATTGTATAATGTTGAATATACTAATTATCCTGATTTGAGCATCACACATTGCACACAGGTATTGATATTCGAATTTGTACCCCACATATATGTACAACTATGTTACAATAAGAAATAATTATTTTTTGACTTTAATCTGTTCTTTGATTACTTAAAATTATTAATTTTTATATGCTAAATCAAACTTACATTCCTGTGATAAATTGAGCTTGGTTGTGATGTATTTTTATTACTGAGTAATACTATATTCTTAGGATTTTGCATTTGCTAGTGTTTTGTTTAGAGTTTTTGCATTTATAGTTTGTGATTTGTGTTAGACTTTAATTTTGATTTCTAGTTCAGTCCTCAGCAGTTTTTTAAAAAGTATAATGTACATAGACTGAAAAGTACATACTTAAAGTACAGTTTTGATCTTTGTATGTACAAACACACACACATACCACACATACACAAGTGAACCATCATTACTATCAAGATAATGAACATACCTATTTCCCTCAAAAGTTTCCTCATGTACTTTAGTAATCCTTTCCTTTGACCCTTCCTCAGTCCCTTCCCAATCTCCTGGCAACCACTGAACTACTTTCTCTCTATATAGATAAGTTTTTATTGTCTATAATTTTATATAAGTAGAATAATACACTATGTACTTTTTTATGGTCTAGCTACTTTCAACTCAGCATTATTCTTTTGAGACTCATCTATGTTACACATATCAATAGCTTATTTTTATTGTTGAGTAGTATTCCACTTTATTGCTATAACACAATTTGTTTATTCATTCACGTATTGATAGGCATTTTGGTTGTGTATGGTTTTGGCTATTACAAATAAAGCTACTCTGAACATGGGTATATGAAAAAATATTTTTATTTCTCCAGGGTAAATACCTAAAAGTAGAAAGGCAGGGTCATATGTAAGTATACATTTAACTTTTTAAGAAATTGTCAAACGATTTGCAAAATGGTTTGAAACTGCCAGAATGTTCACATTCTCAATGGAAGTATATGAGACCTCAGTTGTTCCATATGCTTGCCTATACTTGGTATAACAGTCTTTTTAACTTTAGCCATTCTAATAGATATGTGGATGTATATCATAAGCATTTTAATTTGCCTTTCCCTAATGACTGGAGTTTGAAATCATTTAATTTACTTACTTGCAATCTGTATTTCATTTTATAGAGTGTCTCTTCAAATCTCTTGCCCACTTTTTTCCCTGGATTGTTGGTTCTCTTGTTATTGAGTTTCCATAATTCTACTTTCTACGTGTAATCCCTTTATTAGACATGTGATCTGAAAATATTTTCTCCCGATCTGTAGTTTTTTCAAAGAGCAAAAATACTTAAATTTTATGAAGTCCAATATTTTTTCTTTTATGCATTGTAATTTTTGGCATTGTATTTAAGGAATTTTTGCCTAACCTAACATCACCAAGATTTACTCCTCTGTGTTCTTTTAGAAATTTTATGCTTTTAGGTTTTATATTTGGATCTATTGCCTATTCTTGATGTGTGAGATGAACTGAAGGAAATAAGTGCAAATTGAGGTATTTTGCATATAGACATCCAAACTGTTCAAGAACTATTTATTGAAAAAATTTTGCTTCTCCAATGAATCGACTCTACATATTTGTCAAATCAATTTTCCGTATATCTCCAGGTCTACTTGCAAACTCAGTTTGGTTCCATTGACCTATTTGTCAATTTTTATGCCAATACCACGCTATCTTGATTGCTATAACTTATAGTAAATCTTGATATCAGGAAGTATAAGTTCTCCAACTTTATTATTTTATTTTCAACGTTGTTTTGGCTATTCTAAAATTTTTTATATTTAATATGAATTTTTAAATTAGTCTGTCAAAAAAGTCAGCCTACATAAAACTCCTGCTGAGATTTTGATTGATGTTACATTGAATGTACAGATTAATTTAGAGAGACTTGATGTGCTAATATCAAATCATCTAATCCATTAACATGGTGTCTCTATCTTTCTAGGACTCCTTTAATTTCTCTCTCACCATTTTCTATTTTTCAGTGTATAGGCTTTGTACATCTTTTGTCAGATCTATCCCTAAGCATTTAATATTGTTGATGCTATTGTAAATGACATTTTTAATATTTCAAGTTCTGATTACTGGTTGCTAGTATGTGGAAAGCCTGTGGAGTTTTTATGTTGATCTCATATCCCACAGCCTTGCCAAACTTACATATTAGATTTATTGGATCTTTTTTTTAGATTCTATAAGATATTTTATACAACCTATTGTGTTTTCTATAAAAATAAAGACAATTTTATTTCTTCCTTTCAATAATGTGTCATTTAATTTTTTTCTTTTATTGCACAGACTGAAACATCCAGTACAATGTTAAACAGTAGTGGTAAGAGCAAATATCCTACTTTGTTCCTAATCTTAAAAGAATACTTTCATTTTTTCACCATTAATAATATGTTAACTGAAAGTTTTTTATAGATGACATCTACCAGATTGAGGACATCTCCTCTATTGCTTGTTTTTGAGAAATTGTATTAGTAATGAATACTGGTTTTGTCAAATGCTTTTCCTGCATCTATTAAGATGATCACATTATTTTGTGTGCATATGTTTTCAGTCTGCTAAGATGAATTACATGAACTTACATTTAAAGATCAAACCAACTTTGCATTGCTGGGATAAATCAAAATTGGTCATAGCATATAATCATCTTCATATATTGTAGAATATGATTTCATAAAATTTTGTTGAAAATATTTGCACATATGTTCATGAGGGTTATTGCTCTGTAGTTTTCTTTTCTTGTAATGTCTTGGTCTGTTTTTACTATCAGAGTAATTCTGGTCTCATAAAATGTGCTGAGAAATACTCAGTTCAATTTTCTGGAAGAGTTTGTGTTCAGACATATTTTACAACCTGATGTGTTAAATATTTATAAATGATCTTTGCATGATCAAAATTAATGTACATTCTGCAGTTGATGAGTCAACTTTGTTAATTATGTTTTTCAAATATTTTATATCCTGCTATTTTTGAGTGCTTGACTATTAATTTATGAGAGAGAAGTATCGAACTTTCTAACTTTGGAGATGTATCAAATTCTCACTGTATTTCTGTCAATTTTCACTTTGAATGATTTGAGACTTTGCTAATATATGCATACAATTTTAAAATTGCTATATTCTTATGCTCATTTAATCTTTTATCATTTTGAAATGATTCCTTTTAATTCTACTAATAAAATTTGACATAAAGTTTCTTTTGTTGCTTATTAATATAGTTGTATCTACTTCCTTTTCATTGGGATTTAATGGTATGTCTTGTTTCATCCAGAGACTGTCAACATTTTCTGAACCCATGTATTTTAGATATATTCTTTATAGAGAGTATAGACTATTTTTTCCCAATCTAATTATCTTTTTGAAAAAGCTAGAGCATTTAGTACATTTGTATTCAATGCAATTACCAATATATGGATTTATTTCTACCATCTTGTGTTATACTTTCTATTTGTGGTCTCCGTTTTTATTTTGAATAACTGAATATCTTTAATGATGTTTTCTTTCATTATAAATATAAAATTTAGACCCTCTGCTTTCATTCTTTTTGTGGTAGTATTATAATAAATTATAACATACATAATTAACTTATTAAAGTTATAACTAATTATTTTAACTTCTTCTTTGAAAATCTAGAATCTTAGAACTATTACCCCATTAATGTCATTCATTTCAATTTATATATCATAGTAATTTGACTTTTTTTTTGGTTATCTGACATTTTAAATTCATCTTTTTTGTTTATGTGTTTACCCCAACAGAGGTTATACTTCTGTTTTATAGACTCAGTGTCCATTTATATTTGCCCACTCATTTACCACTTTCATTGACACAAATGTCTTCTTGTAACACAGACATTCAATGGGAGATCACTTTCTCTCGATCTAAAAATTATTTTCTACACTTTTAATAACTGATGGTCTTCTGGTAATTAATTGAACTAATATTTGTTTCAGTAAAAAGGTCTTTATTTCACCTTTTTTAAAATTCAGAGATATTTTACTGAGTTATCCGTGACACTCTATTATTTTTCTTCATAGCACTTAAAACTTATAACTATATATTTATCTGCAACTATATATTTGTTCAATGTCTGTATTACCAACTAGACTGCTGGGCCATAAGTTCTATGTAGATGGGGACTATGTTCATTTTACTCCTCACTGAGCCTAGCAAATACCTGTAATATTGCATTCGAGACATAGACCTAGTAAACAACTGGCATATGGAAGTTAAACAACATGTATTTGAATGAATGAATGAATAATAGAACAAATAAATAAATACTGCTTTGGGGATACCTTCTCTGGCTATCTTCACCTTAGTTAGCTGTGACATTCCTCAGTGTTCAGCCATAGCAGCATATTGATCAACTTCCAGAACAACACTGATATTACTGTGCAAATGGTTTCCCCTAGATTGTGTGGCATATACTTCACACAACCCAGCTACCATAATGACAAAAGCAGCCATGGTCATTTTGAAAAGGCATATACTCAAGGACAGGTGAGTTATTATAACTGATCTAAATTATGGAGATATATTTTATCAGTAGAAAGTACAGGAGAAGTAGTTTTCCAGCTTTTGGTGAATAGCTAACACATCAGTATGAGAATAATTGATGGAAAACAGGAATTTCAAAGGCCTTATGCAGCACTGCCAAAATCAAGACATAAACTAGGCCAGACCGTGGTAATTTAATAATTCAGAAAAGTAAATGTCAGTGGTGGTGGATAGACTATCTTCTGGATATTCATGAGTTTGTAGTCTTCAGAGGACTGATTTTCATAAATGAGTACTCCAGGTCTGCTTCAGAAGGTCAGTAGAAGTAAGAACAGTCACAAGAGGTAAAATATTTGAGACCAAAACAGTCCTGGCAGAGGTTATTTCTCATGAAACTGGAGACCTTGCAGTGGAAGTAGGCATTCTTAATAAGGCTTGCTATTAAGTGTGTTATCTGCATATTGTGCAAGATGCCTGTCCTTTGTCCTAGGGAAATCACCTCCTCACCCTCTGAAAATACCTTACTCTAGACAGTATGTTTCTAGAATCTAGGGCAAAGGAGTGGCAGGCATGAGGGCATATGGCAGAGGTTACAGAGCCTATTGTTAAGCTGAAGCTCAGATTTTCCAGTCAAAGTCAAAGGCACACTGTGCAACTGAGCTGATTGGCCACGAGTCTGTGAGCATGTTATCAATGCGATGGTGCCTCTTTAAAATGCAGCACAGTAGGAGAAACTTCCCAATCTGAATCCATGAAATGAGGTCATATGAAACTGTGCAGCAGGACTATATAACTTTTCGTCTTGTAAGCCTGTAGCTCTTGGATCTTTGTTAGCTCTGATATTTGCAACCTCTTTTAAGATAAGAAGCATTTGGAAACTTTATTGAACAAAATCTTTCATAAGTCAAGATATTTTTTTTCTTTAATTTAGTTGCAAAATTGCTAGAGAAAGAAGAAATCAATATTAAGTTTTTCAGCAGGAGCTTTAATCACATTGCAAAATAACTATTTACCAGTTTCTGCAGTCAGTACATTTACCTGTGAAGAATTAAATATAAACACAAGAGCTCTCATGTATAGAGAAAAGTAATTTCTTTTTGAAAATCCACCCTATATTGCTCTGGGTGCTTGTGTTTGACTAATCATGAGTCATCTCCTTCTTTTGATGAAGTAATTCAAATCTGAATGTTTTCATCATGAAAATAAGAGCCCACTCCAAATTTTCTTTATAAGGAAGTCTGTGCTTTGGACATGAGATGATCACTTCTCCTGAGGAAACAACACTTAAAAAAAAATCAAAACTTGTTTTTAGCATAGAAACTACAACTCTAAATTTATTTAAATGGGTTCAGCTTTCTATTTCAATTCCAGTGTCAAATAGAAGTGAAGGAAGAATTTTTAGCATCATGGATAGTCTGTGGAACAATGCAACTGTTCATCAGGACCATGACAAAATGAATGTATAGTCAGTATACAGGATATTTAATTTGAGTGGAAGGAAAAGATGGATATTTTGACTCACAGACTAATAAAAAGCCATATATTCTAGTATAGATTGTAAGGTATGATTCAAATTATCCTAGTATAAATCCAGTGAGATGGAAACCTGAGAATTCAGACAAGAGCTAAGGAGAAACAGAAGGTGAGACCTTGCCCTGAGTCAACTAACATCAGGCTGGACTAAATGGCTAATTTTCTTCTCTTTTTTGATGGATGAACTTTTTTCACCCTTAAAATATTGGCAACACAATACATAAAATTACATTAATAATAATTATCTTAGGGGAAGAACACAGCAGCAGAGGAAGAAAGTTCTGATTCTCATTGTAAACTTTTTGAACAATTATTTGAATATTCTAATAATGTTCATGAATTACTTTTTTTAAAATGTCAGTAGGTATACTGTAGGTGGAAAGTTTGTGAACTACATATGTTTCCTTTTGATAGTTTTGTGTACTAAAGCACTAATGCAATTTTTGAATAATATTCATTGTTGTAAATTAAAAATTACTTAACGAAAATAACAATAAAATATTTTCAAAGCACTATGATCCATTCAAAAACAGCAACTGTGAGCTTTTAGATGTTTATTCTTTCAGATTGTTTTCTCAATTATTTTAACAACATCAAATACATAACTTTCCACATTACTTAATATAGTTGTACATCACCATTTTTAAGAACTGAATATAATATACCACAATTTAATTAACAAATCCATCATTGCTGGACTCCTAGGTCGTTTTTAATTCATCTTTCTCCTTTCATCTTTGTGCTTTTGCTTCATTATTTCTTAGGAAAAATTCCTAGAAGATCTTTGCTGGCCCAAAGGGAGGATACATGTTTAAGGCATTTGATACAGTTGCCAAATTGCCTTTCAGGAAAGTCGGACCAATTTAGACTTCCATTAGCAGTGTAACAGAATGTCTGCTGCTTCCAACCCATGCTGTCATTCACTTTTGTCAGTCATTTTAATATTTGTCAATGTAATAAGCTAAAAATTAAATCTAATTTTATTTGTATTTCTTTGAAGTATATTTTCTTCTTTTGTGTATTACCTGTTGTTGGCCTGATTTTTTTTTTTTTTCCCATTGAGGTGCTTAACAATTTCTTCATAATTTGTTGCAGATATATGAAAAGTATATTAACATGTGTTAACACATTTTGTCATATACAAGAGTACTTCAAAAACTTCATGGAAAGATTTGCATTATCTTTTAGTCCTATTTTTCCATGAACTTTTTGAAGTACATTCATATTTTATCATCTTCCCTAATTTAGTGGTTTGTTTATTACCTGATTTTTTTTTTCCCTATAGAGAGGGAAGTTTTACATTTTGTTTTCAAATCCATTGAAAGATTGAATGTACAAGTCAACAGTGGCCAGACCATATATAAAAACAGAACTCTGACCTACAACCTGCAGCAATCTGCCCAGGAAACCAACCCTTATCTACTATAAGCAACCCAGGAAGCCAGCCTGCTGTAAGTCAGACTTGCAGGAATGGAGATCACTATCCCTAGTGACAGCTCAGAAAGCTAAACAATAACTTCTGTAGCAATCAGCCCCAAATGGCCAAAACTTGACTAATAACTGACAGCTTCCCTAATTTTTGTTTCCATTTCCACCTTCAAGCCAACCAGAGAAAACCAGTTATGCTCCCCTAACCAATCACACAGTATGCCTCACTTCTAGTTAGCCTGCTGAGAGCTTCTTCACGTGAATAATCTCCAATCAGGGCAATCCTGAAGCCTTCTCCTTTTTGCACTGTAAAACTTTCCTCCTCTTCTGCCTGCCTTTGAATCTCTGCCAAAACACAAGTGATGATGGTTGACACCCTTGTATAGCAAGCTCAGAATAAACAGTCTTTGCTTTTCTCATTCTGTTGGTCTTTATTTCCATAGTATCTGTATATCCTCATATTGTTTCTCCTTTGGTACCACACATAGTGATGCTTCCATATCCCAATGTTATGTAATTTTTATCTGTATTTATTTATGCTTTATTGAAGAGACAATATGATATGTTGACACAAAGTGCTGGTTAGGAAACCAGCACTTTTTTCTTTGGATTTTGATATCGCACTGGCACTAAGTAAAGTAACTTTGGACAAGTTATCTAACCTCTCTGGCCTCAGTTTTCCCATCTGCATAAAGGGTATAATATTAACTCCATGGAGTTTCTGTAAGGACTACATGAGAGTGCTTAGAGCATTATCTAACACATAGTTATAGTACCCTACATACTACTTTCTATATTTTTTCCAAGCACTTCTATAATTACATTTATAATGAATAGCAGAGTTTTACATCATTCTTACAGAAAGTGACAGGCATACTCTAAGAATCAATTGAGGAATAGTTTCTTGATTTCAGCCAATTTAGACCCCTGTACTTCAGGGCAAGGATCTATTTAAAAATTCAACAAAGTGAGGAAGCTCAGACAGGCTGCCTGGACAGTAGGCTGAGAATTGGGGAAATGCTGCCACTTACAGGCACATAGATGCCTGAGACTCAGTCCAAGGCCAATGGGTCTACAATTTTGTGACTCGTTTCATCCACCAGAAGTGCCAAGAGTCTTGATGTGCTCCCTGTGCTGCTCCCTCATAGCAGGTGCTCTTCCTGAATGAAATGGAATGAATTCAGTATTTTCTTTTCTTTCCTCAGTCAATAGCCATAGTTCAATTAAACCCCATAAAAAGTGGTAAATATAGAGGAGTTTCAAGATGGCGGCGGCTGCGGCGGCTGGCGCGGAGTAGCTGAGGTGGAAAAGGTGGCCACTGGGCCTCAGGCAGCCGGGAAACTTGTGGACCTTCCTCTGGCCATCTCTTAAGGGAGGACTGCTGCTGCTGGCCGGTCGTGGGGGCTCAACGCCACTTTGCCCCCGGCAGGAGAGGCTGCCTCATTTACAGGCAACAGCTTTGAAGTGTGGAGCAGGAAAAGAACTGATTCTTAGCTGCAAAAGCGAGCCTTGAAACAGGGAACACGGCGCCAGGGCTGCTGTGGATGCAGCCAGGATCCCGGAGGCTGGGGCCGCACTGAAGGCGGCCAGCTGCCCTATTCAGGATTCAAGGTTTCAGGCCGGCATTAAAGAAGATTCCTGGGAGCGCCCGAGCGGTGCCGCGACTGAACAGCCCGAGGCGGCAGCGCCGAGAACACGGAAGGCAACAAACCAGAGACAGAGCGAGCGCCCGACCTGGCACAGCACTGTGAGTGATCCCTGGCACAGCTCTGTTCGGGGGGTGAATGCCCACGCGGCTTCCGCCTGCACCACCAGGCCACTCACTACCCCGGTGCTGCCTCCATTTTCCCAGGTGCGGGCAGCTCCGCCCTGCTCGGCCATCACTGAGCCCATTTGCTTGGCCTGGCGCGGGGCTTTCCGGACCCTGCGGGCCGACCTCCTCTCCCACTCCCTCCGCGGTTCTCTGGCAGGACTGGGGGTGTGGGGCGTCCCGACCAGTTTTGGGAGGGCTAGGAAGTACGGGCGGGCCGACTGTCACTCCACCACACCCTGGACTCCGGCCCTGGTAAACTTCCTGTTACTGGGAGGCAGATACCATCTCTGCGACCACCAGTTTGGAAAAAAGCCTAACGAATTTCCGGTTGGGAATAGTGCGGTAGGAGAGTTCCCAGGTCCGCTTGAACCTGCCGGAGAGCAGGCTGCAGGCGGGCACTAGACTCGGTTTATTCCGGGGGGGATACAAAGGTGAACAAGACCCGAGAAAGATCTACACAGTGCTACAAAGGCACCCAGAGAGACCGGACGTCTGTGCCTAGCAGAAACCTGGTAGGCTTCCTGGGCGAGGCGGTGCTGAGCAGGGTCTTGAAGGCCCAGCTGATAGACGAGGGGTACAGAAGACACGCCCCAGCCCAGCACAGTGTTCACAGAGGGGGGAGACGTGCGGCCAGGGAGGCGGAGTCTCGACAGAAACCACACACCCGGTGGGGTCGCCACTGCACGATCTAACAGCCTGGGCCAGAGCACACGGAAAGGGGAGAAGTCCTGTACAGAAAGTGAAAGCTCAACAGAGACCACACACCCTGTGGTACGTGATCCACCAGCCCAGCAGAGTACAAGCTGACCAGAAAGGTGGATCCCCGGAGAAGCCCAAGACCCGAGGCAACCACACACACAAGACACTAGAGGCCAACTGAGCAGTCACGGCGGGAGCCATACCAAATTGGCAACCACAGCAACATCCTAGTTAGTCATTAGTCTTAAACCGGTGGACTGTGAAACCCCCTGCAACAATGAATAAACACCAAAAAAAAGACACCAGAAATACAAAAAATCAAGAAAGTACACCACCAAAAGTTAATAAATCTCATACTCTAGATCCTATAGAACAAGAAGCCCTTGAAATAACTGACAAGGAATTTCGAGTGATAATTCTAAGGAAACTGAATGAGATACAAGAAAACTCAGCTAGACATCATGATGAAATGAGGAAAAGTATACAGGATCTGAAAGAGGAAATATACAAGGAAATCAATGTCCTGAAAAAAAATGTAGCAGAACTTGCTGAACTGAAGAAGTTATTCAGCGAAATAAAAAACACAACGGAGAGTTTAACCAGCAGGCTTGTCGAAGTTGAAGAGAGAACCTCTGAACTTGAAGATGGGCTGTTTGAAATAACACAAGCAGACAAAAAGAAAGAAAAAAGAATCAAGGACATGGAAGAAAATCTGAGAGAGATATCAGACAACCTCAAGCGCTCAAATATCCGAGTCATGGGTATTCCAGAAGGGGAAGAAAATGGAGATTCCATTGAAAACATATTCAAAAAAATAGTGGCAGAAAACTTCCCAGGTATAGGAAAAATCACAGATCTTCAGATCCAGGAAGCTCAACGATCTCCAAACGTATTCAACCCAAAAAGGCCTTCTCCAAGACATGTCATAGTCAAATTGGCAAAACTCAGAGACAAAGAGAGAATCTTAAAAGCTGCAAGAGAGAAGCGTCAAATCACCTATAAGGGAGCCCCAATCAGGTTAACATCAGACTTTTCATCACAAACCCTAAAAGCTAGAAAGGAATGGGATGATATTTTCAAAATACTAAAAGACAAAGATTGCCAGCCAAGAATACTCTACCCTGCAAGGCTATCCTTCCGAAATGAGGGGCAAATAGTATATTTCTCAAACAAACAAAAACTGCGGGAGTTCACTACCACACGACCACCCTTACAAGAAATCCTCAAGGGAGTACTGGGTTTGGTTCCTGAAAAATAACTACCACTGCCATAAAAACCTAAGAAAAATCTAAACCCGCTAGTACAATAAAAATGGCATTCATGAAGAGAAAACAAGCTAACAAAAACACTATCTACAACCTAAGGAACCAACAAACAAAGAAACCAAACAGTAAATCAGAAAGCAAGGAACAAAAGACACCTAAGACAACCAAACAACCAATAAAATGCTAGGAATAAATCAACACCTTTCAATAACAACTCTTAATGTTAAAGGCTTAAATTCCCCAATTAAAAGACACAGACTGCCTGACTGGATCAAAAAACAGGACCCAACTATATGCTGCCTACAAGAGACCCACCTCACTCATAAAGATTCACACAGACTAAGAGTGAAAGGATGGAAAAAGATTTACCATGCAAACAGAAAAGAAAAACGAGCTGGAGTGGCTATTCTTATATCTGACAAAATAGACTTTAAACTAAAAACCATAAAAAGAGACAATGAGGGACACTACTTAATGATAAAAGGACTGATCCATCAAGAAGACATAACAATCATAAATATGTACGCACCCAATGTTGGAGCAGCCAGATTTATAAAACAAACTCTATTAGACCTAAAGAAGGAAATAGACACTAATACCATAATAGCAGGGGACCTGAACACTCCACTGTCAATATTAGACAGATCATCTAGGCAAAGAATCAGTAGAGAAACACAAGATCTAAACAAGACTCTAGACCAATTGGAATTGGCAGATATCTACAGAACATTCCACCCAACAACCTCAGAATATTCATTCTTCTCATCAGCACATGGATCATTCTCCAGGATAGATCACATATTAGGTCACAAATCAAGTCTCAGTAAATTCAAAAAAATTGGAATTATCCCATGTATCTTCTCAGACCACAATGGATTAAAACTAGAAATTAATAACAAACAAAACTCTGGAAACTATACAAACACATGGAAATTAAACAGCATTCTACTTAATGACATATGGGTCCAAGAAGAAATCAAGCAGGAAATCAAAAAGTTTATTGAAACTAATGAAAACAATGATACATCATACCAAAACCTGTGGGATACTGCAAAAGCAGTATTGAGGGGAAAATTTATTGCATTAAATGCTCACTTCAGAAGAATGGAAAGATGGCAAGTGAACAACCTAACACTTCACCTTAAAGAACTAGAAAAACAAGAACAATCCAATCCTAAAGTTAGCAGACGGAAAGAAATCATTAAGATCAGGGCAGAACTGAATGAAATTGAAAACCAAAAAACAATTCAAAAGATCAACGAATCAAAAAGTTGGTTTTTTGAAAAGATAAATAAAATTGACAAACCATTAGCATGGCTAACAAAAAAAAGAAGAGAGAAGACTCAAATAACAAAAATTAGAAATGAAAAAGGCGATATTACAACTGATTCATCTGAAATACAAGGAATCATTCGAGACTACTATAAACAACTGTACGCCAACAAATTTGAAAATCTGGAGGAAATGGATAAATTTCTGGACACACACAAGCTCCCAAAACTGAACCGTGAAGACGTAGAAAATCTGAACAGACCAATAACAATAAAGGAGATTGAAGCTGTTATCAGAAGGCTCCCAACAAAGAAAAGCCCAGGACCAGATGGATTCACAGCAGAATTTTACCAAACATTCAAAGAGGAATTGACACCGATTCTTTACAAACTATTCCAAAAGATTGAAACGGACGCAAATCTCCCAAACTCATTCTATGAAGCAAACATCATCCTGATACCAAAACCAGGTAAAGATATAACCAAAAAAGAAAACTACAGGCCGATATCCTTGATGAATATAGATGCAAAAATCCTCACTAAAATACTAGCAAACAGAATACAGCAACACATACGAAAAATTATTCATCACGATCAAGTGGGATTCATCCCAGGGATGCAAGGTTGGTTCAACATACGCAAATCAATAAATGTGATACACCATAGTAATAAACTCAAACACAAGGACCATATGATCATCTCTATAGATGCTGAAAAAGCATTTGATAAAGTTCAGCACTCATTCATGACAAAGACCCTCAATAAGTTAGGTATAGAGGGAAAGTATCTCAACATAATTAAAGCCATATATGACAAACCCACTGCCAATATCATCCTGAATGGGGAAAAGCTGAAAGCTTTTCCTTTAAGAACAGGCACTAGACAAGGATGCCCACTCTCACCACTCCTATTCAACATAGTGTTGGAAGTACTAGCCAGAGCAATCAGAGAAGAGAAGGAAATAAAGGGCATCCAGATTGGAAAAGATGAAGTCAAACTGTCCCTGTTTGCAGATGACATGATCCTATATATCGAACAGCCTAAAACCTCTACAAAAAAACTGTTGGAATTGATAAATGATTTCAGCACAGTAGCAGGATACAAAATCAACACACAAAAATCAGTAGCATTTCTTTTCTCCAATAGTGAACATGCAGAAGGAGAAATCAAGAAAGCCTGCCCATTTACAATAGCCACCAAAAAAATAAAATACTTAGGAATTGAGTTAACCAAGGAGGTGAAAAATCTCTATAATGAGAACTACAAACCACTGCTGAGAGAAATTAGAGAGGATACAAGAAGATGGAAAGATATTCCATGCTCTTGGATTGGAAGAATCAACATAGTGAAAATGTCCATACTACCCAAAGTGATATACAAATTCAATGCAATCCCCATCAAAATTCCAAAGACATTTTTCTCAGAAATGGAAAAAACTATTCAGACATTTATATGGAACAATAAAAGACCACGAATAGCCAAAGCAATGCTCAGCAAAAAAAATAAAGCTGGAGGCATAACACTACCTGACTTTAAGCTATACTACAAAGCTATAATAACCAAAACAGTATGGTACTGGCATAAAAACAGACACACTGACCAATGGAATAGAATAGAGAATCCAGAAATCAACCCACACACTTACTGCCATCTGATCTTTGACAAAGGCACCAAACCTATTCACTGGGGAAGGGACTGCCTCTTCAGCAAGTGGTGCTGGGATAACTGGATATCGATATGCAGGAGAATGAAACTAGATCCATACCTCTCACCGTATACTAAAATCAACTCAAAATGGGTTAAGGATTTAAATATACACCCTGAGACAATAAAACTTCTTAAAGAAAACATAGGGGAAACACTTCAGGAAATAGGACTGGGCACAGACTTCATGAATACGACCCCAAAAGCACGGGCAACCAAAGGAAAAATAAACAAATGGGATTATATCAAACTAAAAAGCTTCTGCACAGCAAAAGAAACAATTAAAAGAGTTAAAAGAGAACCAACAGAGTGGGAGAAAATATTTGCAAAATATACATCTGACAAAGGATTAATATCCAGAATATATAAGGAACTCAAACAACTTTACAAGAAGAAAACAAGCAACCCAATTAAAAAATGGGCAAAAGAGCTAAGTAGGCATTTCTCTAAGGAAGATATCCAAATGGCCAACAGACATATGAAAAAATGCTCAACATCACTCAGCATCCGGGAAATGCAAATCAAAACCACATTGAGATACCATCTAACCCCAGTTAGGATGGCTAAAATCCAAAAGACTATGAACGATAAATGCTGGCGAGGCTGCGGAGAAAAAGGAACTCTCATACATTGTTGGTGGGACTGCAAAATGGTGCAGCCTCTATGGAAAATGGTATGGAGGTTCCTTAAACAATTGCAAATAGATCTACCATACGACCCAGCCATCCCACTGTTGGGAATATACCCAGAGGAATGGAAATCATCAAGTCGAAGGTATACCTGTTCCCCAATGTTCATCGCAGCACTCTTTACAATAGCCAAGAGTTGGAACCAGCCCAAATGCCCATCATCAGATGAGTGGATACGGAAAATGTGGTACATCTACACAATGGAATACTACTCAGCTATAAAAACGAATGAAATACTGCCATTTGCAACAACATGGATGGACCTTGAGAGAATTATATTAAGTGAAACAAGTCAGGCACAGAAAGAGAAATACCACATGTTCTCACTTATTGGAGGGAGCTAAAAATTAATATATAAATTCACACACACACATACACACATACACACACAAACCGGGGGGCGGGGAGGAAGAAGATATAACAACCACAATTATTTGAAGTTGATACAACAAACAAACAGAAAGGACATTGTTGGGGGGGAGGGGGGGAGGGGGGAGGGAGGGAGGTTTTGGTGATGGGGAGCATTAATCAGCTACAATGTATATCGACAAAATAAAATTAAAAAAAAAAAAATTAATACAAAAAAAAAAAAAAAAGTGGTAAATATACCTCAGCTGGTTTATTTAAAGATAATGCTAGAAATGAGACTCTACACAGACCCATAATAGTTCCCACATTTATTGCTGGTAAGAATCCCAAGGAATCATGATGCTGATTCCTAGATTCTACTATTAGAAATTGAGATGACTTAGGAGACCTGGCAGTGTAAATAAGGATCAACATTTTTTAACAAACACTGTAGATAATTTTGATAATAATGATGTGAATCCTACTTTGAAAATGGCTGCTATTGACATGCTCAGGTCCTAAACCAGTCTGCATTTAATGTGGCATTTAAAACATAGGTTAAAGAGAAAAGAAAAGAAAAAGCTAAATGACACCAAGGGGTAAAAAAAAGAAGAGGAAGAATTAGATTGTCCTCCTTTTTCATTTCTTTCAAACATCTTTTAGAAAAACAGACCTACTTTTTCTTGCCCTTAGATGTTACATTAAACAGACTTGGTTTACTCAGTCTTAGTCGCTTGTAGCTTCTCTGCTCTGTGGTTCAAAGCTTTCTGTCACTGGGATAAATCTTGGGATGTCAGGGGAAACATCAGTGACATTGACTCTTTTCCTCCAATTACCAGGACCTTCATTTTCAGTTAGAAACAGTGTCTTGAACCTTTGTTCAGGGTTTCTAGTACAGCAACTTCTTTAGTTCCTTACGAATGGAATCTTAAAAAATAAAAGAAAAGAATGGGAAAAAATATTGAACTCCCCCCACCCACATACACATAACTATATCTAATACTTGAACATATGATTTTGTACGGTCTCTAATTGTTTCACATGTTTTCATCTTGTCTTTTCAGCTAGATGGCAAGACAATAGTATTTTTCATTCCTCTTACCTGCAAATTTGAACTTTTGAAAAAGGGCACATAATAAATATTCTGGTTTAGCTTTTCCTTTCTTTCATTATGTTTTGGCCATTGTTTTCTTTTCTATTGCTTATATTTCACATTGTACATTTTGTCTTTCCTCCGTTTTTCCACTCCTTGAAATTGAAGTCAACTATTTCTTGTTTTTTTTTTTTCTTCACCACATTATTAGAAGGACATCCTACTGTAACCAGATAAAATACATGTACTTAAATATATTCCCTCGTATGAACTCTTGGCTCCCACTCTTACTAGATGTGTGATCTTTCTGTGACTCAGTTTCCTAATATGTAAAGTTGGGATAACTTTAATATTTACTTTATAGGTAGATAAATTTCATACTTAACAAACTTACAGGTTTTTTGTAAAGATTAAATGAATTAAAGTATATAAAGCATTTACAGTGACATAAAGAACATAAATAAGCACTTAAATATTGATTACTATTACCATTATCGTTCTAATTATGACACTATGTCAGGACATCTCCAGAATTAGCATGGCTATTTTTTCATTTAGAAAATATGCTTGAAAATATTATTTAATTAAAAGTTCTCAGAATGGATTAAAATACTAGTCCAATTTTATATATGAGCAAGTAGTATCTGAAATGTTACTATGATTTTCCAAGGTAATGATGCTAACAAGTTGCACATAATTAAAAAAAAAAAAAAAAGAAAGGAAGAAAGGAATGTTAGCAAACATTTGTTAAACACCTACATGGCAAGTGTTTCATATACATTTATATCATTTATTCCTCAAAATAACGCTATGAGGGTAATATTATCACTATTAAGCAAATGAGTAAACAGGCTTAAAATGCTCAAACTCACAGTTCACAAATAATAGAGCCAAGAATCAAACCCAACAACTTTTGGATCTATAGTCATCTTCCCCATTTAAGGGAATATCTAACCCCAAATCTAAGACTCTTTGCATGACAGCACAGTACAATATTATGTTCCAGCCCCATTTCTACTCCACAAGTTAAATGCATATCTGTCATACCTGGGAAAGATACTCTCCTATCTGCCAAGAATGTGAGAATACCAGCCTCAATGACATATAAAATAAGAGAAACAAACAAACAAACAAACAAACCATGATTTAAAATCAAATGTTTTCAGATGAGTAAATCATATTTGCAATTGTTACTCTTTATCTATAGACTTGATTCACTTACAGACATTACTGACAGTAAACTCATGGGCTGAAAATAAGATGTTAATGCCACAAATTCAGGTATTTGAGCCAACCTAACTAGAAAACACCTTCTTGCAAACTTTATGCCTTTATACTTTATACTAAAATTGTCAGCTAATTTTTTTTTTTTTATAACATCAAAGTTAAATTGTTCAGATCCTTATACCGGCCACCACCAAGAAAAAAAAAAAGAGGGGGGGGGAGATTTTTTAGGTTTTTAAGGTAAGGTAACATGTTTTAAAAGGGTTATTGATGCAGTAAAAGATTTAACTTTAATGTATATTTGGGATATATACTGATAAATTATATCAGGAAATTAAGGACAATTTTTTGGCTCTGAAAAGTTCTGCCTCCAGTTACTAATCACATGACAAGGCAGTAATTGCCAGATAAATTCTTTCCTGCATTATACTTTCCTTAAAGACTGAAATCATGTGTTATTCTTTGAAACCATAGGGCCCAGCATTTCACATCTCTACCCATCTTTTGAAGTCTGGACACCAGTCTCAAGTAACATTCCTGTTCACAAAATACACCCTGTTACTATTTTTACTTAACAACTCATCCAAGAGTTAGTGAAGTTCTTTCACACACTAGTAGTGAATCCAAGATGAAGAACAGAACCATCTGTTTTGTCATCAGAGGAGACAAATAATCATCTCTATTGACTCACTTAAGATAAAGCATGATTACAGTTTTCCAAGATGTAACTAGATGTGCAGATAAGAATAGCTTTAAAGCTATGTTTTATTGGACCATGACTGTCAGAAATGCTTTCACATACTTTATGCTAGTTTTTCAATAGAGTCCTCAATTCTATTTATTCAACAACTAAATACAAGTGGCTTCTTTCTTAAGAGATGATAAGAGCCTAGAGTCAGCAACATCACTGTGATGGGTAATGGAAAGATTGGTACCCTTATGAAAACTCAGTAATCGCTCTGAGAAAAACTAATGTGGTGTTCATGCAAAGACAACTTGATCTTACACATCTACGACCGAGTTCCAAATGGTACCTACTCGGTGTGTCCTTCCAATGAGTGTACAAGTCCAGGTGTAAAAACCAGAGGGCTTAGTAAAAGAGAACAACTGCTTTCTTAGCTCAAGGAATGGAGAACTACAAAGAACCTCCTCTCATCTTTGTTCCATGTTACGTTTTTGTTTTTTGGGTTTTTTTTGTTTTTTTTTTTTTTCACCCTTTGGATAAGGAAGTGAATTTCAAATAAAAAAAAAATACTATATAGGCTAACTCTGGGTGGAAGACTGGGGTTGGATCCTCGTCAGGCCCGAATAACCACAATTAAATGGCTTCCCCTTTCCAGGTCTCAGCCATCTCACCTGAATGTGGTCACGATCACCTTTGCTCTACATACATACTTGCAAAGACTTTGATGAGAATCAGAGTCTAAAATTGTCAGCTAATTTTGAAATGGGTGATATCCAAAGGAAATATCAGTCTCTGAAGTTTATGAAACCCCAATAACATATAGTGATACTGGACAAATCTAATTCAAAGTCATTTTGTTTCATTCCTTTGTGTTACTAAATAAATGAATTATTGGATTAAAACTCTTTATGGATAGCAAGAAAATATAAGTACCCATGACTGAAACTCTTGACAAAAAAGGAGAGTAACCACGGTATTGTGTGAAAATAAAGGCCAAATTTTCACCAATTTTTTAACTCCATTCTGTATAACCACTCTTGTGCAGTTTACCCTCCTCTCACTTGGATTATGCTATCATCTCAGATATAGAAAATCTAAATATTAATGGTATGAAAACATGATGTTGGAAAGCATAGATCTCTTTGAAAAAATATTAGATAAATACTGATATCAAATTACAGGTGCAAATGGAAAAAAAATGGTAGCATATCATAAAGTAAGGAAAGTATGTTATCTATACCTGTTGTTTCATTGTCATGGGTTATTATGGTAATCTGACTTTCTAAAACTTTGCATGTTAATTTCACATTCTGTTACTAGGTAGCAGCATGTTCTATATTGCACAGTTTTACTTAAGAACAAAGCTTCTCTCCAGACATTGCACAAAAACTGAAGTATTTATGGATATGGATTGTCGATACCTTTAAGGTTCAAATATACCTTTCTCTGTAAAAATAGTGAAACTTGAGAGATGTTTAACAAATGTTAAACTAAGACAGTGCTTTTGGAGAAATATTTTACAGTAAACCAATTCTAAAATATTCTATGTGTTTTTCTAAACTGTATCCTACCTATTGGATCTATACTCATCTTCTCCTTTTAAGGAAGTCATATATTTACTTTCAAACTGAAATTCAAGGATCTATTTACTTATCTACCTGACTTTGAGTCTAGAACACCTTCAGTAATCTGCTTTAAACAATCCTGTGTCTTAGCTTAGCTCAAAGAAAAAGTTCCTCTGGCTTTGCTCTTGACATAAAGCATTTATTTTTAATGCTTCATCTTCTCTCAGTCAGTTGGTAGAATAAATAAATTTCTAAAGCAAAAAATAATAAACAAACATGACATATTTCTCTATCTTCGGATTCTGATATCACCCCCACTCCAGAGGAATATATAAAAAGTTCCTCCTTAGAAAAGAAATTATTATGTGGTACACTCCAATCAGAGAGAACACTAGAATAAATACTTCTACCTCTCCCACACAGTTCCTTTAGTAGTAGCTAATTAAGGATGCAGCTTTATCTCTCTATATAAAACAGTATATATGAATTTAAATAAAGTTAATTCTTTTTAATAAGCTTCAAATATGGACTAACTTAGTAACTTAGAAACTTTTCAAACTTCTACAATTATTACAGTTAAAAAAATAATGCTATATGGCTATATTCTGTCTTTCTCCCTTTTGTGCTATTACTGTTATAAGAGTACATAATACGTCTACATGGTACTTATATGACAATACATTGTTATAATTATTTTGTTATATACTTCTGTGTCTTTTAAAGAAGCTGAGAGAAGAAAAAGAGCAAATATGTATCTGTAGTGTTTATTACATTAACCTTCTTATTTGGCAATTCTGGTTCTTTTCATTTGTTTCCATAGATTTGAGTTACCATCTGGTGTCATCTCTTTACTTCAATATAGCTTTGCTCCCACCCATCTCTTTTGTCCTGCTATGATAAAGTATATATCATTGCTATATATTATAGGCTCAGAAATACAATTTACATGTGTAGTCTTATACAATTGCTTTTTAAATTATTTAAGGAAAGGATTAAAATATGCATTCATACTACTATATGATTACATAATTGATCTTATTGATACTCTTTGTTTTTGTGTGTGGATTCAAATTTCAATCTGGGGTCCTTTGCTTTGAGCCTGAAGAACTTTCTTTAGTACTCTTGTAAGATGGGCTTACTAGAAACAAATTCTTCCAGTTTTCCTTTATCATGGAATGTCTTAATATCACCCTCACTTTTAAGGGCTTTTTTTTTTTTTTTTTTTTTTTTTGTCTTTTTCATGACCAGCACTCAGCCAGTGAGTGCACCGGCCATTCCCATATAGGATCCGAACCTGCGGCGGGAGCGTCGCCGTGCTCCCAGCGCCACACTCTCCCGAGTGCGCCATGGGCTCGGCCCTCACCCTCACTTTTGAAAGAGAGTTTTGGTGGATATAAGATTCTTAGTTGACAGGATATTTTGTTTCTGTCATTGTTGTTTTTTCGCTTTTGTTATTTTGAATACATCATCCTACATCCTCTCCTTTGTTTCATATGAGAAATCTTTTAATCTTGTTAGGGTTCCCTTGTACATGACAAGTTGTCTTTTGATGCTTTCACAATTTTCTCTTTGCCTTTCCACGTTTTTACTACAGTGCCTGCATGTCAATCTTTTTGCCTTTATCACACTTGGAGTTTGCTGAGCTTCTGGGATGGCTAAATTAGTATTTATCATCAAATTAAGAAAGTTTGTGGACATTATTTATTCAAATAATCTTTCTGATCCTTTCTCTCTTCTACTTCTGATACTGTCATCACAAACATGTTGGTGTGCCTGTTTCCCACTTTTTTCTGAGGCTCTGTTCATTGTTGTTAATTCCTTTTTTCTCTCAGTTCTTTCAAGTGTATAATCACTATTGATCTATCTTCAAGTTCCTCTTCTCTTTCTTCTTCCAATTTAAAACTACTTTTGGTCCCCTCTAGTGAATTCTTCATTCTAGCTATTGCACTTTTCAACTCCAGAGTTTTCATTTCTAATTTTTATTTTTTTAAGTTTATATCTCTTTATTGATATTCCATATTTAATGGACATTGTCATCATGCACTTCTTTACTCCTTTGAAAACAGTTAACTTTAGTTCTTCAAACATATTTGTAATGGCTACTTTAATTTTTTTGTTTGTTACACCCAATATCTGGGCCCTTTCACCATCAGTTTCCATGGCCTACTTTTATTTTCTTGCTGATACCTATACTTCCCTGTTTCTTTGCATGCCTCTTAATTTCATATTGAAAACTGAGCATTTTATATAATATATTGTAACAACTCTGGAGTCAACAATTCCATGGTTTGTTTTCACTGTTTGATTTTCTTATGTTTAGTGACTTGGCTCTAATATCCTGGTAATGTCTATTTCTCCTGCAGTATGAAGCCTCTGATGTCACTCTTCAAAGGGAGCAGCCGCAGCCATATGTACAGTCAACTTGGGATGAGGGTTCTCTTTGACTGTCTTTTTCACTGATTTCTAGATTAAGCTGTCTGCCTCTGCTGGTATCACACTTAGCTGTTAGTCTCCACTACTCTCCAGATGATTGCTCTATTGTTTTTAATAATGCCCTGATGTATTAAATGCTCCACAGTCTGATCCAATTAAGTGTGAGTTCCTTTGTAGAAATAATTATACAGGCCAGTCTTTGAGGTTTACTCTGATCCTAGGAAAATACTCTTAACTATCTCTTTACTTGGTTCTCTCTAGTAAACTAGCTGGCCTATGGTTTAGTTATGACTTTCATGGAGTTACTAGACTCCTCCAAATTTTTTATCACAAAATCTTAATTGTTTTTGAGCTTAAGCATCTCTGTACTCTGTTCTATATAAAGATATTTTCTTTATGAGGAGCTTCAGGGCTTTCTGTTCTTATGAATGGTCTCTCGCCCTGGACAAAATCTCTGAATTGCTCCAGAGCTAGAGCAGAGACTGTGTCCCATTTCCCTTAGAGTGACATTTCTCTTTTACAAACATAGCGTTGGCAGACAGCTATAGCATTTGGCCTTCTTGGCTTACCTATCCTATCATGAAACCTCCCTTTAAAAACAAGCTTGGGCAAGGGTTAATGAGGTCCCAGTATTCTTCACCTGCCATGCATGGACTAGAATCTCTGCCCTATGAATGCAGAATGAGTGGAGAAGGGAGTCGATGACGGCTTTTTAGGTTGCTTTTGCCTATAATTTGGACTCTGAACTACAGATCTGATTGAGATGAGAAATATTGGTGGCCTGCCCCTTCTAAGGAGATACTGTGGGTCTTGACTGGGAGCTGTGGAAAGAGGGAGCACAGATTTTTTTGGCCAAACCTGCTCAGTGCGGAGCTTTGATAATGCTTAGCTAGGAACAGGGGTAGCACTTTGTGGCTTACATGCCACAGAATCCAAATGTTCTTAATGATATTTAATAGATTTTCTTGAATAAAATATTTTTTTATGCCCTTATTTGATCTCTTCCCTTAAGACAATTTTCAGAAACTTTAAATTTTATGCTTTCTCCATAATCTTTCTCCAGTTTCACTGGAGAGAGTATCTGCAGAGCTGCTTATGCTGTGATTAATGTGATTCCAAAAATTCAAGCATTGTCTTTCTCTAATTATGGTTTTAACTTTTATTCCCATGATAACTAATGATACTTTCTACTTTTTTGAAAATTCAGAAATACTGTACTTTCAATGACCTCAAAAAATATACAACTCATTTATCCAAATAACTGCAATTATTTTAACAACTTTATTGAAATTAAAAGTTGACATGTAACAAATTGTACATATTTAAAGCGTTCCAAATTATATCTTCACATATGTATACTCCAATGAAACCACCACCACAGTTGTCATAATGAACATATAGATCACTTCCCAAATTTTTCTTATGTCCTTTTGTAATTCATCCTCCTACCTCTCTCGACCAACTTTTCCCTCACACTGTCCCTAAATAATATGCACTGAATTTCTCATCATCAATAAACACTAGTCTACATATTCTAGAATTTAAAATTAGTAGTACATAGTATATATTTTTAGTTTAGCTCTTTCCATTAAATATAATTATTTTGAATTCATTCATTTTGTAGCATGTATCAATATTATCCTCCTATTTATTGCTGAATATTATTATATTATATCTATTCATCTGTACATGAACACTTGTTTCCAAGTGTCGTCTATTACAATAAAACTGCTACGACTATTCATGTGCAAAACTACGGATAGATATATTGTTTTATGTCTCTTAGATAAAATACCTCGGCATGAAATGGAGAGATCATATAATAGGTGTATGTTTAACATTTTTAAAAAACTGCCAAACTGTTTTCCAAAGCAGTCGTGCTCTTTTACATTCTGCCCAGTAGTGTATGAGAACTCCAGTTTCACCAAATACTTGCCAATAAGTGGCATGATATTTTTTAATCTTAAAAAAAAAATAAAGTCTCTGAAAGCTGTCTCATTTTATTTTTAGCAATTCTAGTAGATGTATAATTGTATCATCTTTATTTTTAATTTTTATTAATCTAATAGTGAAATGTCTGCTGAAATCAAATTATTTAGTAAGCTATTTTTATATATTCTGTATATAAATGCTTTGATGTATACATGACAGCAAATATTTTCTCCCAGTCTATGGCTTATCTTTTCATTGTCTTAACAGGATGTCTCAAAAGCAAATGTTTCTAATTTTTATAAAGTTCAACTTATCAATCTTTTCTTTTATATATTTTACTTTCAGTGTCATATGTAAGAAAACTTTTCTTAAATTCAGATCACAAAAGTTTTTTTCCTATAAATTTGTCTGAGAAGTTTTATTTTAGGTTTTGCATTTAGGTTTATGATCTTTTTTGTGTTCATTTTTTAAAGTATGAGGTGTAGTATAAGTTGCAATGGTTTTTGTTTTGCTTTGTTTTTTATATATGGATAACTACTGTTGAAAAGATTATTCTTTCTCCACTGAATTGTCTTTACAACTTTGTCAAAATAATTTGTCCATATATGAGTGGACTTACTTCTTAACTCTCTATTCTATTTCACTAATCTGTCTTTTCTGATGCCAATACCACACAGTCTTCATTACTATTGCTTTATTTAAATTTCACATTCAAGCAGTACTAGTACTCCAGTTTTCCTGTTTTTCCTTAAAACTTTTTGGATATTGTATGTCCTTTGCATTTCTAAATGAAGTTTAGAATCAATTTCTCAATTACTATTTTAAAAATTTGGATGGAGAGATGAAACTTCCCAAATGACTTATTGAGAAATTCTGTGAACGTCCTCCTCTGTAAAATCAATGAAAATTCAGGCAGCAGTTGTCAAAATCAGCTTTCTTAGGACTCTGTAAATTAACCATAGTCTTTTTACAATGACAGGAGTTCGTGTTAAAAATAAAAGATAGCTAAAACTCTTCCACTTGAGTAAGAAAAGCAGTTTTTGGCTTTTATTTTGGCCTGTTTCCATTCCCCTCTCTGTAGATACTAGTTATTAATCTAATTTAAAGGGTACATGGTAGCCCTGAAAACAAGAAGCTCACAACCACAATAGGAGTGAAAAACAGGAGCTATACAATGACTGTAAAGAACAGATCAAGGTTTCAGCTCCTTGAAAAAATCCCTTCCCCAGAGTATTGTTACTATCAGTCCTGTATCACGGTTATCTAGTAAAACATGGTTTAGAGGAAATTGTAATTATTTAGCTTAACTTTAAAATCACTGCATTGGAAGATCTCTATCCCCAGGGCATTAATTAAAAAAAATAATAACCAATAGCAACTATGTTTATCATTGCAGCTGCTTAAGACTACAATACCAGTTGAGTCAAACAAGAGCCTGACAAATAATTATAAAGAAGATTTAGAAAACAAAATTTCTATGGGAAGCTTTGAAAATCTGTGGCATATTCATGTAGCTGTAGAAGTTTGCATGCATGTGCAAGGCTGTGCAAATGTCCAAGAAAGACCTAAGAGGGCCCCAATCTCTTAGAACTGGCTGAACTTGAAGTACTATGCAAGCAGCAAGCCTGGATAGCCATTTCCTTTTATCAGCCATCCCCAGCCCCCTTTATCCTTATTGGGAACTTCTTACCCTAACACATGTCTTAAGACATGATGACTTGAAAAAGAAGGCAAAGGACAATCAAACAGAATTATGCACAATAGTGGGGACTCTCCTGCTTACATGTCCCCTATTATGCACACATACACACAAGACACAACTGCCTCTTTTGAATTGCCAGACCCTGGGATCCCCAGTAAGCAAAGTTCAACCCTGTCATTTCTTGATCATTGAATAAATGTATATTTGTTACTCAAAAAAACAAACAAACGATCAAACTGCAAACTGTAAAACTATAAAAAGGCAAATTATAGAAAGTCAAAGACAAGCTGTTATTTTCTTATTGGCATCCTGAGGACTACAAACTGTAGTAATTCAAACAATATAATTTAAAAATTGTTAAACTGTAAAAAGTCAAAGACAAAGAGAGAATCATAAAAGCAGCAAGAGAAAAATGACTTACCATGTACAAAGAATCCTCCATAAAAATTAGCAGCTGAGCACTCACAAGAAACAATGGAGATCAGAAGGCAATGGGATGCTATATTTAATGTACTGAAAGAAAAAGACTATCAACTAAGAATTCAATACTTATCAAAACTGGCCATCAAAAATCAAGGAAAAAAATACAGCATTCCCAGATAAACAAAAACTTAGATAATTCTTTGCTAACAGATATGTCTTACATTAATAGTATGGGGGGCCTCTATGCTGAAGTGAAAGAACACAGGACAGTAACTCGAATCTACATAAAGAACTAAAGAGTACTGGTAAAGATAACTACAGAGGTAAATATAAAACATGTATAAATATATTTTTATAATTCTTTTTAAAACTATTTTATTTAAGAAACAACTGCATAAATAAATGATTATAAAACTGTGGATGGGCTTATAATGCATGCATATGTAATTGAATGACAATAATAACACAAAGGACTTAAAGAATGGGTGTATATTGAAGTAAAGATTTTGTATACTATTGAAATTAAGTTTGTACTACTCCAAACTAGATTATTTTAACAGGATAATTGTAATCCCCAGGGAAACCAATAAAAAAAATAGCTAACAATACCAACCAAAAGGAAACAGTAACAGAATTAATGATACACTAGAAAATATCTATTAATACAGAAGAAGGCAGTAATGAAGGAAGAAAGAGACATAGGACATACAGAAAAACAAGTAGCAAAATGCAGATGTAAAACTCACCTTATCAGTAATTAAACTAAAAGTAAATGGACTAAACCCTCCAAGCAAAAGGTGGAGAATACAAAAAAAATTATTTAAAAAATGATCCAGTTATAGGCTATAGACACACAGTTTAAAGACACAAATAGGTTGAAAGAAAACATTTGGGCAAATATGTACCATGCAAACAATTACCAAACAAAAGCTACAATAGTCATACTGATATCAGACAAAGAGGTCTTTAAGACAAAAATTGTTAGTAAAGACAAAGAGGAAATGCTGAAATAATAAAGTAATCAATCAGGAAGATATAATAAACAAATATGGACATAACAACAGAGCTTCAAAATATGCAAAGCAAAAGATGACAGACTCAAAAATGAGAAATAAACAATTAAGGAATAATACCTGACAATTTTAATACTTTACTTTTTATAAGTAGCCCTATCATTTAATGGATAGGAAATATAAGACTTAAACACATTCTTCTCAAACATATATAGGCGTTCTCCTGGACAGATCATATCCTATCCCATAAAACAAGCTTTGGTAAAGTTAAAAAGATTGAGATATAAAGCATGTTCAATGACCATGACAGAATTAAGTTGAAAATCAAAAATAAGAAGAAATTGGAAGAATGCACAAGTATTTGCAATTATACAACCACTCCTACGTAACTAAAATCTTGAAAAAGAAATCATATGGGAAATTAGAAAACGCTTTAAGATACATGAAATTGAAATAACCTTACCAAAAATTTTAATGCAGCAAAAGCAATACTCAGAGGGAAAATTTTAACTGTAAACACCTATATTAAAAAGGAGGAAGCTTTCCAATCAATAACCTGATCTTCCACCTTAAGAAACTAGATAAAGAAGAGCAAACTAAACCCAAAGCAAACAGAGGTAAAGAAAAAAAAAGAATAGAATTAAAGAAAATAGAGAATAGAAAAATAATAACAGGGCCGACCCCGTGGCGCACTCGGGAGAGTGTGGCGCGGGGAGCATAGCGGTGCTCCCGCCTCGGGTTCGGATTCTATATAGGGCTGGCCTGTGCGCTCACTGGCTGAGCGCGGTGAGGGCAACACCACGCCAAGGGTTGCGATCCCCTTACCGGTCACAACAAAGACAAAAAAAAAAGAAAAAGAATAACAAAGGTCAATGAAGTTTGGTTTTTGAAAAATCAACAAAATTAACAAATCTTTAGCTAAACAGATCAAGAGAAGATTCAAATTACTAAAATCAAGAATGAAGAAATGGAAATGACTATAATCCCTGGAAAAACAAGAAAAAAAATTTATAAGGGACTGCTATAAACAGCAATATGCCAACAATTTAGATAGCTTAGATGAACGGGGAAAATTCCTCCAAAGTCACAAACTACCAAAACTGACTCAAGACAAAAACAGAAAATCTAAATACATCTAAAACAAATAAGGAGTTTGAATTAATTTTAAATCTCACAAAGAAAAGCCAAGGAACATATAGCATAATGGTAAATTATCTCAAACTCTTAAAAAGGAATTAATACCAATTCTCAACAAAAATGGAAGATGAGAAAACATTTTCCTATTTATTCTGCAAGGACAATAATATGCTGATATCAAAAGACATCATAAAAACAGAAAAACATAGACTGGTATACTAGAAATGGAAATACAAGCATCTTCAACAAAATACTAGCAAATTGAATCCAGCAACATATGATTTTATGCTTTATGCAACTACAGACCATGGCCAAGTGGAAACTATCCCAGGAAAGAAAGGTTTGTTTAAAATCTAAAAATTAATAAATGTAAAACACCATATACATAGAATAAGGAACAAAAATGCATAATCATATCAATAGATGCATAAGAAGCATTTATAAAAATCCAACATACTTTCATGATTAAAAAAAAAAGCATTCAACAAACTAGAAAAAGGGAACTTTCTCAACACATAATGGGCATCACGGAAAACAGTCACAAGTAAGAGCATACTTAAAATTGAGAACAATGGAATGCTTTCCCCATAAGATCTGGAACAAGATAAGGATATCTACTCTCATTACTTCTATTCAACACAGTAAGGATATGCAAAGATCAATTGCATTTCTATATTTTAACAATGAAAAATTCAAATATAAAATTAAGAAAAAAAATTCCATTTATAATAGCATCAAATAGGTTAAAATACATCAGTATAAATATAACAAGGAAGTGCAAAACTTGTGTACTGAAAACTATAAACTTTATTGAAAGAAATAAAAGAGAATCTAAGTAGTTAGAAATATATCCTGTTTTAGTCCGTTTTGTGTTGCTATAACAGAATTACCTGAGACTGGGTAATTTATAAAGAACAGAGGTTTATTTGGCTTACAATTCTGGGACAGCTGCATCTGGCACGGGCCTCAGGCTGCTTCTACTCATGGTGGAAAGTGGCTGGCAGGCAGCCGGCAGGTACAAGCAGATCACACTGAGAGAACAAGCAAGAGAGACGAAGCAAGAAGGAGAGAGGTGCCAGGGTCTTTTTAAGCAACGAGCTCTCATGGGAACCAAAAGACCGAGAACTCACTCATTAATCCCCTCTCCCCCAAGAAGAGCATTAACAGATCCACCCCCATGACTCAATCAGTTTCCAACACTGCCACATTGGAGATCAAATTTCCACTTGAGTTTTGGAGGGCACAGCACATCCAAACTTCATCATTGCACCCCTGGCTACCCACAACTCATGTAACTCTCACATACAAAATACAATCATTCTATCCCAACAGTCCCAAAAGTCTTAGCTTGCTCCAGCACCAACTTAAAAGTCCAAAGTCCAAAGTCTCATCCTAGACCAAAAGCAAAAGTTCTTCCAGCTGTGAACCTGAAAAACAAAACCAAATTTATCTACTGCCAAGATACAATAGTGGAACAGGCATTGGGTATATATTCCCATTCCAAAAGGGAGGAATAGGCCAGAAGAAAGGAAAAACAGGCCCCAAACAAGTCCGAAACCCAGCGGGGAAGGCATTATGTCTTAAAGTTCCAAAATAATGTTCTTTGACTCCAAGTCCTACATCCTGGGCACAACTGAGCATCTGGGCCCCCAAAGCATCAGACAGTCTTGTTCCTACAGCTCTGCCAGGCACTGCCAACTGGGCCACGCTGGTGCCTGTGGCTTTTCCAGGCCTGCATTGCATGTTACCAGTGGCCCTGCAGTTCCAGGATCCTGGTGGCAGCCCTGCTGCATTGGCTGTTCTAGACATTTCCCTGGTGGGGGCTCTCTCTGGGGGCTCTGACTCCACTTTCCTGCTCAGCATTGCTCTAGTAGATGTCCTCTGCAGTGGCTCTGCCCCTGCAGCTGATCTCTGCCTGGGCTTCCAGGCTTTTCCATACATCCTCTGGAATCTGGGTGGAGGCTGCCACACCTCCACTGCTCTCACATCCTGCCAGCCTGCAGGCTTAACACAATGTGGATGCCACCGAGGTTTCGGGCCTCTACTCTCCAGGGCTGCTGCATGAACCACACTTGGGGCCACTCCAACCAGAGCAGCTGGGATGCAGGGAGCAGGTGCGCCCCAGGTCTGTCCTCCAGGATAATTCAGTCCTTCTAGGCCTCAGGGTCTGTGATGGGTGGGGCACCCTTGCAGACTTCTGAAATGCCTGCAGGGCTTTCCTCTCATTTTCTCTACTATTAGCATTTGACTGCCTCACTGCCAAGATAATGTCTTTAGCAACCAGTTTATCTGCTTCACCCTTGCATTGTTTGCCAGCTTTACGCTTCTTTACCACGTGGCCAGGCTGCAAATTTTCCAAATCTTTACGCTATGATTCCCTTTTAAATTCTGGCTTTACATCATGATTTTGTCACCATAACTCAGAGTTGGCTCTTAAAAGCAACCATGAAGCTTCCCTAATGCTTTGCTGCTCAGAAATTTCTTTGGCCAAATGCTCTGGTTCACAAGTCTTAAGTTCCAACTTCCACAAAGTCCAAGGGCATGGACACAATGCAGCCAGGTTCCTTGCTATGGTGTAGCAAGGGTGAACTTTTGTCCAGTTCCCAGTAAGTACCTCACTTCTATCTGAGACCTCATCATCCATATGGCCTTTACTGTCCACATTTCTATCAGCATTCTGCTCACCACCACATAAGTCTCTAAGACATTCCAAACTTTCCCTCATCTTTTTCTCTTCTTCTAAGTCCTCCAAACTCCTCCAACCTTTGCCCATTACCCAGTTCCAAGGCTGCATCCACAGTTTCAGGTATCTGTATAGCAACACCCACTCCTTGGTACCAATTTTCTGTCTTAGTCCAATTTGTGCTGCTATAACAGAAATACCTGCAACTGGGTAATTTATAAGGAAAAGTGATTTATTTGGCTTACGATTCTGGGACAGCTGCATCTGGTGTGGGCCTCAGGCTGCTTCTACTTGTGGCAGAAAGTGGCAGGCAGCCGGCAGGTACAAGTAGATCACATGGTGAGAGCAAGCAAGAGAGAGGAAGCAAGAGGGAGAGAGAAGGTGCCAGGGTCTTTTTAAGCAATGAGCTCTCGCAGGAACTAATGGAGTGAGAACTCACTCATTAATCCCCCCTCCCCCAGGGAGAGCATTAATCCATTCATGAGGGATCTGCCCCCATGACTCAATCAGTTTCCAACACTGCCACATTGGAGATTAAATTTCCACATGAGTTTTGGAGGGGACAACACATCCAAACTCCATCATATCCCATGTACATGGATTAGAAGAGACAATGCATAGATTGGGAGAAAATATTTGCAAACCGTACATCTGATAAAAGGAATCATTTCTTTACAATTTGAAAAATTTCTCTAAGCACTTTTTGTGGTGTATTTTTGAAAAATATTCTTATTTTTTTAAAAATTGAAAATGTGATAGGTTGATGACTTATTTTCTTTCAAAAATTTGAGGATGCAATCCCGTTCATCTTTGTCCTCCATAATTTCTAAAGAAAAGTTAATAGATTGTGTAAATTGTTCTCCACTTGGACAAAGAGTGCCAGCCATATTCCCTGTTGTTTTTAAGATGTTTCATCTTTGGTCTCATCAGGCTAACTATATGCATAGGAGTTGGTTTTATTTATATTTATCTGGCATAGGATTTTCTAAGCTTCCTCAAACTGTAAGTTCATACCTTTAATCAAACTGGAAAAATTTTTGACATTATTTTTAAATATTGTTTTCTTCCTTGCTTTTTCTTTCCTTTCACATTATAATCTATTTATTTTGATTTGTTGATCTATTTTCAAAGTCACTGACATTTTCCTCTTCATTTTCAATTTGTTCTTAACTCCCTCAAGTGACTTTTTCATTTAGAAAATGTATTTTTTTAGTTCTGGAACTTTCATTTGTTACTTTTTCATATTTTCTACTCCTCCATTGAGTTCATTATCTTTTCAATCATCATGAGCCTATTTCTTTTTTCTCACTGAACATAGTAATGGAAGCTGCTTTGAAGGTTTTTGACTGCTAATTCTACAGCTTAAGTTTGGCCTTCCTTGATTGTTTCTCCCATTGAAAACATGTTACATTTTATTATTTTATCATATTTAAAGTAATTTTAGATTATATGCTGGACATTCTGAATGTCATGTTATAAAGACTATGAATTCTGTAATACAACTGCGAAGAGTATGTATATTTTTGTTTTGGCAAGCAATTAACTTGGTGAGTCTCAGACTGCTAATTCTGAGTCGAAGTGCAAATCTCAGTTCAGTTATTTTCCTCCTGCTTTCTCCCCCATTTGCTGGGCTACTTAAAACTTGTAGTCTGTCCTGCCCATGTATAATTCAGAACTCAACCAGAGATGTGGGCAGAGTTTTTACACGAACTCTGACCTTGCAGCTCTCTTTTCTGTGATCTCCCCTTTCCTCATGTTCAAGCTGCTGGGGTTGCCTCAAACTATGCCTCCTCCTTCTTAGGCCAAAAATATTGTGGCTTTGATGTTATATAGTTGTCATTCATTGGAATGTAACTGTGATCTGCAATAAGGTCAAAAGCCAAAATTAAAACAAAAATAACCCTTTGGTGATCCTGCCTGCCAAATTTTACTCTTCTCCAGAATCTGCCTCCTATTCTTTACTCTCCTATTCTTCACTTTAGAATAGTTGATTAGAAACTTCCATATGGAATGCATATCACCCAGAGAGGCCAAAGATCCACAGGGCACTGAGCAACCTGTGCTGGAACATGTGGGTGCCGCCATGGGACTCCCAGCCCAGGCCAGTCCCTGCAGCCAAGAGAGGCCTGCGCCTCTGGCCCACAGACACTGAGACAGCCATGCCAAATTGGTAATCCCTGCAGGATCCTAGTCAAACACTAGGGTCAAATGAGTGGACTGTGAAGCCCCCCTGCCACAATGACTAAACACCAAAGGAAAGATAACAGAAATATGAAAAATCAAGAGAGTACACCACCACCAAAGGATAATAATGACTCTCAAGCTCTAGATCCTGTAGAACAGTAAGTCCTTGAAATGACTGACAAGGAATTTTGAGCTACAATTCTAAGGAAACTAAATGAGACACAAGAAAACTCAGTTAGACAACACAATGAAGTGAGAAAAAGTATACAAGACCTAAAAGAAGAAATGTACAAAGAAATCAATGCCCTGAAAAAGAATGTAGCAGAGCTTGCAGAGCTGAAGAATTCATTCAACATAATAAAAAACACAACAGAGAGTTTAACCAGAAGGCTAGAACAAGCAGAAGAGAGAATTTCTGACCTTGAAGATGGGCTGTTTCAAATAACACAGACAGACAAAAAAAAAAATGGAAAAAGAATTTTAAAAATTGAAGAAAATCTAAGAGAGATAACAGACAACCTTACGCACTCAGATATCCAAATCATGGGTGTGGAATATACTAAAAAGCATATATACTTTACAGGGCCTGGTTTTCCAAAGCCTTGCAGTTTCAAATATCAACCTCACAAGGACAGGAAATTTCCCTCAGGGCATAAGTCCCTGTTGCAAGATAAGGATTGTGGCACAGCAGGTTGCTGGCTCAAAGACAGAGTAGTTACTGATTGTTATGTAAAGATACTGAGAAATTGTTGTTAAGAAGGAATGTTTGCTAAGATCAAACTGCTGTTGATAGGACCACTTAATTGCCTTACTGGAATGTCATCTGGCTTGTTTTACTGAAAGTTACCAGCCTATACTGTTAAACTATAACCCCACCTTTGATCTCTTCCTGTAACTTCCTGGTCTAAAAAATAAACGCAGGAAGAGAACCCCAATTCGGTGTTAATTTCCCAAGAAAGGGATCCCTCTCTCTTGAGGCTTCCTGCAGGAGATTAACCACTTTGGGGACTCTCACTGCTCAGTACAGATGGTCTTTGAATAATCCTTTGCCTCTCCGTCACCCAGGGGAAGTGACGTGACAAATCTGTGGGGGGCGAAGCAACACAAAGCAACACATGGGTATTCCAGAAGGGGAGGAAAAAGGAAATGGCATTGAAAGCATATTCAATGAAATAATGGCAGAAAACTTCCCAGGTATAAGGAAAGATACAGATATTCAGATTCAGGAGGCTCAAAGATCCCCAAGCATATTCAACCCAAAAAGGTCCTCTCCAAGACATGTTATAGTCAAACTGGCAAAACTCAAAAGACAAACAGAGAATCTTAAATGCTGCAAGAGAGAAGCATCAAGTCACCTAAAAGAGCACCCCAATCAGACTAACATCAGACTTTTCATCAGAAACCCTAAAAGCCAGAAAAGAATGGGATGATATATTCAAAAAGTACTAAAAGACAAAAATTGCCAGCCAAGAATACTTTACCCAGCAAGGCTATCCTTCCAAAATGAAAGACAAATAGTAAATTTCCCAGACAGACAAAAACTGCAGGAGTTCACTACCACATGACCAGCCTTACAAGAAACTCTCAAGGGACTCTTGGGTTTGGTACCTGAAAAACAACCACCACTGCCATAAATACTAGAAAAAGAACAAAACCCACTAGTAAAATTAAAATGCTAACAATAAAGAGGAAAAAAAAGTTTATCTACCACCCCAAGAAACCAACAAATACAAAAGACAAACAGTAAATGAGAAAGGAACAAAAGATACTTTTGACATAAAAACAAAAATCAATAAAATGCTAGGAGTAAATCAACACCTTTCAGTAACAACTCTTAATGTAAAAGGATTAAATTCCGCACTCAAAAGACACAGACTGACTGACTGGGTTAAAAAGGTGGGTCCAACTATATGCTGCCCTCAAGAGACTCACCTCACCTATAAAGACACACATAGACTAAAAGTGAAAGGATGGAAAAAGATATAGCATGCAAATAGAAATGAAAAATGAGCTGGAGTAGCTATTTTTTATATCAGATAAAATAGACTTTAAACCACATACCATAAAAAGAGATAAAGAAGACCACTATATAGTGACAAAAGGATCTATCCATCAAGAAGACATAATAATCATAAATATATATGCACCCAATGATGGAGCAGCGAGATTTATAAAGGAAGCACTATTAGACCTAAAGAATGAGATAGACAGTAAAACCATAATAGGAAGGGACCTGAACACCCCATTCTTAAAATTGGACAGATCATCTAGGCAAAGAATCAACAGAGAAACACAATACTTTAGACCAACTGAACTTGGCAGATATCAACAGAACATTCCATTCAACAATCTCAGAATATTCATTCTTCTCATCAGCACATGGAACATTCTCTCAGATACCATCACATGTTAGGTCACAAATCAAGTCTCAAAAAATTCAAAAAAATTGAAATTATTCAATGTGTTTTTTCAGATCACAATGGATTAATATTAGAAATGAATAACAAATGAAATTCTGTAAACATAGAAACACATGGAAATTAAACAACATTGTACTTAATAAAATATCGGTACAAGAAGAAATTAAACAGGAAGTCAAAAAATTTACTGAAACTAATGAAAATAATGATACCCTACACCAAAACCTGTGGGATACTGCAAAAGCAATATTAAGGGGGAAATTTTTGCATTAAATGCTTCCTTCAGAAGAACGGAAAGATGGCAAGTGAACAATCTGACACTTCACCTTAAAGAACTAGAAAAACAAGAACAATCCAAACCCAAAGTTAGCAGACAGAAAGAAATAATTAAGATCAGAGCAGAACTTAATGAAATAGAAACCCCAAAAATGATACAAAAGACCAATGAAACAAAAGTTTGGTTTTTTGAAAAGATAAATAAAATTGACAAACCTAAGCAAGGCTAACTAAAAGAAAGAAGAGAGAAGACCAAAATAACAAAAATTAGAAATGAAAAAGGTGACGTTACAATTGACACCTCAGAAATACAAGGAATCATTGGAGACTACTACAAGCAACTATATGTCAACAAATTTGAAAATCTGGAGGAAATGGATAAATTTCTGGACACACACAAACTACCAAAACTGAGCCAAGAATATATAGAAAATCTGAACAGACCAATAACAATAAAAGAGGTTGAAGCTATTATCAGAAGGCTCCCAACATGAAAAGGCCAGGACTGGATGGATACACTGCAGAATGCTACCAAACCTTCAAAGAGGAATTGATACCAATTCTCTACAAACTATCAAAAAAAATTGAAATCGAGACCATTCTCCCAAACTTATTCTATGAGGCAAACATCACCCTGATACCAATCCAGACAAAAATACAACAGAAAAAGGAAACTACAGGCCAATATCTTTGATAAATGTAGATGCAAAAATCCTCAATAAAATACTAGCTAACAGAATAGAGCAACACATACACAAAATTATACACCATGATCAAGTGGGATTCATGCCAGGGATGCAAGGTTGGTTCACCACATGCAAATCAATAAATGTGATACATCACATCAATAAAATCAAAGACAAAGACCATATGAGCATCTCTATAGGCGCTGAAAAAGCATTTGACAAAATTCAACATTCCTTCATGAAAAAGACTCTCTACAAGTTATGTATACATGGAAAGTATCTCAACATAATTAAAGCCATAGATGATAAGCCCATTGCCAATATCAACCTGAGCAGGGAAAAGCTGAAATTTTTTCCCTAAAGAACCAGAACTAGACAATGATGCCCACTCTCTCCACTCCTATGTGTTGGAAGTACTAGCCAGAGCAATCAGAGAAGAGAAGGAATTTAGGGCATCCAGATTAGAAAAGATGAATTCAAACTGTCCCTGTTTGCAGATGATATGATCCTATATATTGAACAGCCTAAAGCCTCTACAAAAAAACTCTTAAACTTGATAAATGATTTCAGCAAAGTCGCAAGATACAAAATCAACATACAAAAATCTGTAGCATTTCTATACTCCAACAGTGAACATGAAGAAAAAGAAATCAAGAAAGCTAGTATATTTACAATAGCTACCAAAAAAATAAAATACTTAGAAATTGAATTAACCAAGGATGTGAAAATTCTCTACAATGAGAACTACAAACCACTGTTGAGAAAAACTAAAGAGGACACAAGAAGATGGAAAGATATCCCATGCTCTTGGATTGGAAGAATCAACATTGTGAAAATGTCCATACTACTCAAAGTGATATACAAATTCAATGCAATCCCCATCAAAATTCCTATGACATTTTTCTCAGCATTGGAAAAAACTATCCTAACACTTATATGGAATAACAAAAGACCATGAATAGTCAAAGCAATTCTGAGCAAAAATAAATAAATAAATAAATAAAGCTGGAGGCATAACACTGCCTGACTTTAAACTATACTACAAAGCCATAATAACCAAAACAGCTAGGTACTGGCATAAAAACAGACACACAGATCAATGGAATAGAGAAACCAGAAATCAACTGATACACCTACAGCCATCTGATCTTTGACAAAGGTACCAAGTCTATACACTGGCGAAAAGAATGCCTCTTCAGAAAATGGTGCTGAAAAATTGGATATTCATATGCAGGAGAATGAAACTAGACTTGTACCTCTCACCATATACCAAAATCAACTCCAAAATGGATTGAATAATTAAGTATACATACTGAAACAATACAACCCCTTAAAGAAAACAGGGGAAACACTCCAAGAAGTAGGATTGAGTACAGACTTCATGAATATGACCCCAAAAGCACAGGAAACAAAAAGAAAAGTAAACAAATAGGACTATATCAAACTAAACAGCTTCTGCATGGCAAAATTAACAATTAACAGAGTGAAAAGACAACGAACAGAGTGGGAAACAGTATTTGCAAAATATACATCTGACAAAGGATTAATATCCAGAATATAGAAGGAACTGAAACAACTTTACAGCAAAAAAACAAGTAACCCAGTTAAAAAATTGGAAAAGGAGCTGAATGGGCATTTCTCAAAGGAAGATATATGAATGGCCAACAGGGACATGAAAAAATGCTTAGCATCACTCAGCATTTGGGTAATGCAAATCAAAACCACATTGAGATACCATCTCACTCCAGTTAGGATGGCTAATATCCAAAGACTGAGAATGATAAATGCTGGCAAGGTTGTGGAGACAAAGGAACTCTCATACACTTTTGGTAGGACTGCAAAATGGTGCATCCTTTATGGAAAGTGGTACGGAGGTTCCTCAATCAATTACAGATAGATCTACCATATCACTGCTGGGAATATACCCAGAAGAATGGACATCATCATGCCAAAGGGATACTTGTACTCCGAAGTTTATTGCAGTACTATTTACAATAGCCAAGAGTTGGAACCAGCCCACATATACATCATCAGATTAGTGGGTAAATAAACTGTGGTATATCTACACAATGGAATACTACTCTGCTATAAAAAAAAATGAAATACTGCCACTCACAGCTACATGGATGGACTTCGAAAAAATTATGTTAAGTGAAATAAGTCAAGCACAGAAAGAGAAATACCATAGGTTCTCACTTATTTGTGGGAGCTAAAAATAAATAAATAAACAAACAAACAAACAGGGACACCAGGGAAGAAGAAACAACAATCACAACAATTCCTTGAACTTGTTAAGACAAGCGAACAGATATGATGCTGATGTGTGGGAGGGGGAAGGGGGAAGGGGAGGTGGGAAAAGGAATTGGTAAACGAACATGAAAATCAACTACATTGTATATTGATGAATTAAATTTTTTTTTTCTTAAGTGGAAAAAAAAAATAAAAGAATCCTCCATAAGTAATAGAAAAAATGATGTGTCTAGTACTTTAGTTTCTAAGATTCAGACTTCATCAAGAAACAATTAAGTCAGAATCCTCAGTTTAGCATAATTCTGACGTGATTTGGATATATGTGTGTGCTGGTTATCAATTTATTATGTCTCATATAAAAATTTACCTATAAATGGCTGGCGGATTAGCTCACTTGATTAGAGCATTGTGCTGATAACACCAAGGTCCAGGGTTCCATCCCTGTACTGGCCAGCCACCCCTGACCCCTGCAAAATATTCCCTATAAGTACTGATGGCAGCAGTAGGGGCTGGGAGACCCAAGAGTTGGCCTCAACCCACCCAGTCCTCTTACCATATTCTTGACTCTGCCACAGGAAAGAATTCAAGGGCAGAGCCAGAATAGAAAGTGAGAACAAGTTTAATAAAATAGATAAGAAACACAGGTTCCACAGAGAGCGTGTGGCATAGCTCCAGGGGCTGAGCAGGGCCCACACCAAGTTTAACACAAGAGTAAGTTCAGTACAGACATCAAGTCTAACACAAAAGCAAAATAACACAATTAAAGTTCAGTAAAAAGTGCAGGCTGGCTCAAGGAAATGAGCAGCCACATGCTGAAGGTAAGTTAGATACAAAGTAAAATATACACACCTCAGCCAGAGAAGTGGGGGCTGCCTTCAGGAAAGTGAGCAACAACCCTGCCTTCAGGTGGTATTCAGCTTTTATAGTTTCTCTATCTAATGAATATTCAGTTAAGGGGGTGGTTCCCAGCTACGTAACATTTAGTCCACACATGTTCAGTTGGTCTCTTCCTGGAGCATGTTCATTGGTCAGACCCTATCGCATGCACCAGGCATATTCAAGAATACTCTGTGCTCTGTTGAGCATGCCCAGCCACTTGATTTGCATGTGCCAGCCTGTGGTCTCATTTTCTTCTTGTTGATGCTAATAATAGGTCTAACTGGCAACAGTATTTTTCCTCCAGGGGAGAGCTCAGAGGAGGGAGCCTGAGACCTCAGGGAGTGGCTAGAAACCCACAGGCATGTCTTAAAACCTGAACCCAGGGAAACTGTGCACCTCCTGTATCAGTACTATATCTGTGATAATGGATGTTGGTCCTTTAAGCATTTCTTCTATGCAGAAAGCAAGAAATTAATCATTGAGAGCAGAGGTGATGGAGGAACATTGCAGAAAAAAGGACAGGACATTCTCTTTCTCATTCCAGTGTGATTCCATTTTTGTTTTTCCTTGTTCCTACTGCATTGTTCTCAGAGGTACATTTGCTTAGGGACATCCAGTGACACTCTCTCCAAGCTATGTGCTCAGAGCATGTGATGCTTTGTTAAACAGTAGTTTTAGCTCCTGGTCCAGTGATCACCTTATTATGGCACTCCTGACATGAACATTGTATACCTTGGGACTTTTGAAGCAATGCTTACAAGTGGGTTCCCATCAAATTTGGTACTCCTGCAGCTCAGAGAAGTTTTTCCTACTTGCCTGGCAATGGTGGAGCAGCTCTGGTCCAGGCAACCAAATAAACTTCTTCAAAATACAGTCAAAGGCAACTATACTTTCTGCAGTAAGGTCTGAAACCCATCCTTGGAGAGAAGGCCTGGTATTCAAGTTCGTTCTCCTTTTTCATACTATTCCCTCAACCGCAGATTCCTTGTAATTTTCTTTATACCGTTATAGTTAATCTCTGTTATGGTTAATAATTATTTAAATTAAACTTTGTCTGTCCAAATTATAGTAATATTTCTGTCTTTGAATTATACCTAGACTGATGCATAATTTATTTTATGAGTTATCCTAGGAGATAGATTTGCAAAGATGATATTAAGGGATTGTTGATTATGTCTTTAGGCTTAACAATGCTGAGCTAGTGGAAAATGGAATAATACTAACCCATGAAATAAAAGGAAATCAATTAAATTTTAAAAATAAACAATAGAGAATTTTTTAAAGTTGGTTATGGATATTCATGTGATGCAAAGCTGATTGTTAGCCTCAGGCCCATGATGTGAGGGCCGGATTCATATTGGCAGCATACCCATTGCCATAAATTGCATTTGTACCCTGTGTCCCCAACCCAATTACCTTCAATCTCTCTCTCCCTCCCTCTTTCCTCCCCACACTCCATTTTGTAGCACAAGGAATGTTCTCTTCCTCTGCAAATCCAACACACTACTGTCGTCTTTCTTTCCTTCATTCTTTTTCTCTTAGCTCCCACACATGAGTGAGTACATGTGATATTTATCCCTCTGTGCTTTGCTTATTTCACTCAACATAAGTTTCTACAGGCTGACCAATGTTGCTGCAAATTGGAGAATTTCATTCTTTTTTATGGCAGAGTAGAATTTCATGGTGTGTGTGTATGAAATTCTTATCCAATCATCCATTGATGCACATTTAGGTTGGTTCCATGTCTTGGCTATTGTAAACAGAGCTGCAATGAACATGGGAGTGTAGGTATCTCTTTGACATGATGATTTCCATTCCTCTGGGTATATACCCAGAAGTGCGATTTCTGGATCATATGAAAGATCTATCTGTAATTGTTTGAGAAACCTCCATATTGTTTTCCAAAGTGGTTGTACTAGTTTACAATCCCACCAACAGTGCAGGAGTGTTCCCTTCTCTCCACACCCTCCCTAGCATTTTCTATCCACCATCTTTTTGATTATAACCAGTGTAACTGGGGTGAGGTGGTATCTCAATGTAGTTTTAATTTGCATTTCCCTGATGACTTGTGATGTTGAGCATTTTTTCCTGTACCTATTGGCCATTTGTATGTCTTCCTTTGAAAAATGTCTATTCAGCTCCTTTGCCTGTTTTTTAATTGGGTTATTTGTTTTTATACTGTATAATTGTTTGAGTTCCTTGTATATTATGGACCTTAATCCCTTGTTGAATGCATAATTAGCAAAAATTTTCTCCCACTCTGTAGGTTGTCTTTTCACTCTTTTGATTGTTTCCTTTGCTGTACAGAATCTTTTTAGTTTGATATAGTCCCATTTGTTTATTTTTTCTTTTACAGCTTGTGCTTTCAGGCTCATGTTCATAAAGTCTGTGCCCAGACCTCATAACCGAAGTGTTTCACCTATATTGTCCTTTATTAATGTTACAGTTTCAGGTCTTATATATAAGTCTTTAATCCATTTTGAGTTGATTTTAGTGTATGGTGAGAGGTGCATATCTAGTTTTGTTCCTCTGCATATGGATATCCAGTTTTCCCAGCACCACTTGTTGAAGAGGCAGTCTTTTCCCCAATGTAGATTTTTGTTGCTTTTGTTCAATATCAGATGGCTGTAAGCCTGAGGGGTGATTTCTGGGATCTCAATTCTACTCCTCTGTTCTGAATGTCTATTTTTATACAAGTACCAGGCTGTTTTGGTTACAATAGCTTTGTAGTATAATTTGAAGTCAGGTAGTGTTATGCCTCCAGCTTTATTTTTTTAGTTCAGGATTGTTTTGGCTATTGGGGTCTTTTGTTGTTCCAGAAGAAGGGTCAGATTGATTTCTCCATTTCTGTGAAGAATGTCATTGGTATTTTGATGGGGATTGCATTGAATCTGTAGATCACTTTGGGTAGTATATTTTCACAATGTTAATTTTTCCAATCCAAGAGCATGGAATATCTTTCCATCTTTCTGTATCTTCTTTAATTTCTTTCAGAAGTGGTTTGTAGTTTTCATTGTAGATGTCTTTCACCTCCTTGATTAAATTGATCCCTAGGTATTTTATTTTTTGTGTGACAATTGTAAATGGGCTTATTTTCTTTATTTCTCTTTCTGTTAGTTCATAAAAGGCAAAAATTGAAATTAATAAAATTAATAATATCCAGTCAGGACTGATCAAGAAAAAACCCAGACAAAACACAAATTATTTGTAACTACCTGGAGTGTTTTTCTGATACCAAACAATTCTCTAATCCTCTGCATACATCAACTGGGAGTCCAACAATTCAATTTAATTCTGACACCTGCCACACAGGTTTAGGAATCAGCTCCACAAGACTGCCCTCATGGCAGATACTAGTCACAAATGTTGGGCCACCCATGCTTTTGACCAACTAACTATAGATGAGGCATTCCCTTGACTCCCTCTCTGCTCTGATAATTTGCGAGAATGGCTCACAGAACTCAGATAGCCACATACATTTCTTAGTTTAGTATAAAAGATACAGATGAACAACCAGAGGAAGAGGTACAAAGGGCAAGGTTAAGAATGGTCCCACATGCAGGAGCTTCTGTCTCTGTGGAGTTGGGTTGCACCACCCTCCTGGCACATGGATGTGTTAAATTCAGAATCCCTCCAAATCTCCTGGTTCAAGAGTTTTTATAGATTTTATCTCCAGCCCCAATTCACTTTTCCGAAGGTTGGAGGGTGGGGCTAAAATTTTAACCCTCTAATAACTTAGTGTTTCTGGTGACCAGCCCCATCCTGATAATTTCTAAGGGCTCCATCCTAAGTCACCTCATTAGCTAAAACTCAGGCATGGTGAAAGGGCCTTGTTATGAACAACAAAAGACAATCCTATCACTCAGAAAATTTCAAGGGTTTTAGAAGCTCTGTGCCAGAAACTGGGGACAAAGACCAAATATATTTTGTATTTTATCACAATCTGGACTAAAAGAATTATATGTTATTATATATCAATATATATGTCATATATATGTATATATAAATACATAAAATTTCCCACAGAAATTAAAAGTAAATAAATGTTGTTTGGCCCCTCATGGATTTGTCACCCTACTTCCCATGGTTGACAGAGCTGCAAAGGATTACTCAAAGCCCATCTCTTCTGACCAGTGAGAAGCCCTGAAGGGGATAACTTCCCCAAAACCCTCAAGCAAGAGGTATTCCTTCCTTGGGAAATTAACCCCTCTCGCAATTATTCTTTAGCTCAGGAAGTTACAGCAAGAGACATAGGTGGGGTTAAAGTTTTAACAAGTTTAACAATAGAAGCTGATAACATTCAGTAAAGACAAGTCAGAGGACATTCCATTAAGGCAATTAAGCCGTCCACCAAAAAAAGCTTGATCTTAGCAAACATTCCTTCTTACAGCAATTTCTCAGTATCTTTACATATCAATCAGTAACTAGTCTGTCTTTGAGCCAGCAACCTTGCTGTGTTAGAATTCTTTATCTTTCGCCAGAGACTTTATAGCCTGAGGAAAGTTTCTTGTCCTTTGCAAGGTAAATATTTGAAACTGCAAGGCTTTGGAAAACCAGGCCCTGTGAAGTGCATTTGCTTTATAGTATATTCCACAAATAAATATCATATATTTGCAGCAGAAGTAAAATGATACCAAGATAAAAATCTGGATCCACACATAGGAATTAAGAACATCAGCAATGAGAAATATGTGAATTAAATATAAAAGAATAATTTACTTATTTTTTAAAATCTCTATAAAATATAATTGAGTATCTAAAGCAAATAAATAGCAATGTATCATGATATCTGTAGCAAATATAGAAGTAAAATGATAAAATAATCAGTACAAAGGCCCTGTGGTATGCAATGGAAGCATGCTGTTGTAAGGTTCTTATATTACATGTGAAGAAGTATTTTATTACTTGAAGTTAGGCTGTAATAAAATTAACCCTAAGACAATCACTAATAAAGAAACAGAGGTATAGATAATATTCCAAAAAAAGAGATCAATGTAATCATACAAATATTAATTTAACCCCCAAAAACCAGATGGGACAGATATAAACAGTCTGGCAGATTTAAGCCCAACCATATCAATGCTCACATTAAATGCAAATAGTCTAAATATTCCAATTTCTAAAATGGATTTTAAGATTAAATAAAAAGCAATACCCACCTATAAATTGTGTACAAGAATCCCCCACTCACTATGAAGATAAACATATTGAAAGTAAAAAGAAAGGAGGGCCAGCCCCATGGCTCACTCGGGAGAAGGCGGTGCTGGTAGTGCTGATGCCGTGGGTTTGGATCCTATATAAGGATGGCCAGTGTGCTCACTGGCTGAGTGTGGTGCAGAAAACACCGTGCCGAGGGTTGCAATCCCCTTTCAGGTCAGAAAAAAAAATAAAAGAAAAAGAAAAGAAAGTAAAAAGAAAGGAGATGTTCCATGCTAAAACAAATGAAAGGAAGCTGGGATGGCTATGTTAATAACAGAAAATATAAATTTCAGAGCAAGAAATATTGCTAGGAATAAGTATTTATTTCAGGATAATTAAAGAGGTCAACTTACCAAGTTAACATAATAATCCTAAGTAATTGTGCACTTAAAACTTGAGTTTATAAATAGACTACTCAAAGACAGATAGAACTTAAAAGATAGACGAGAGGATTTGGGGAAGATGGTAGAGTAGGAAGCATTAGGAATCTGTCTCCCCACCTACACAACAATTGTACTGGCAGACTGTCTGATATAACTGTTTTGGAACTCTGGAGTCTCCTGAAGGCTTAAAACTTCCAGAGGGAGGCTTGGAAAGTAAATTGCTGTTAATTCCAGTCAATTTCAGCTCTTGGCACAGTAGTAACTATCCATCCCTACCCTCAGCCCCATGGTAGGCAACTGTGGACAGGTTCCTGGAGTAGCTTGCAGGAGCCAGGGTGGGTGTCTTAGTCTGTTCAGGCTGCTATTACAAATACCGTAAACTTGATACCTTGTAAACAACAGAAATTTATTCCTCACAATTATGGAGGCTGAGAAGTCCTAAATGAAGGCAGATTTAATGTCCTGAGAGGGCCTGCTTTCTGAGTCAAAGACAACACCTTCATCTCTTCACAAGGTGGAAAGGGCAAGGCAGTTGTCTGGGGCCACTTTTATAAAAACTCTAATCCCATTATGAATGCTCCACCCTTACGACCTAATCATTTCCCAAAGCCCCCACCTCCTAATAACATCACCTTGCTGATTATGATTTCACCATCTGAATTTTAGAGGAACACAAACATATGGATTGTGGCATTATTTCCCTGGCCCCCCAAAATTAATGTCCTTCTTTCAGGTAAAATACATTCATTTTATTCCAGTAGCCCCAATAGTCTTAACTGGTTTCAGTATCAGCTCAAAAGTGTGAAGTCTAAAGTCTCATCTAAACATCATCTAAATCAAGTATGGGTGAAACACAAGCTGTGATTCATCCTGAGGCTAACTCCCCTCTAGCTGTGAACCTGTGAAATCAAATAAGTTATGTGCTTCCAAAATGTAATGGTGGGCTGGGCACAAAACGGTCATTCCCACTACAAAAGGGGGAAGTAGGAAAGAAAAAAGGCATAAAAGGTTCTGAGCAAGTTCACACCTTAAGTCTTGAGAATACTGTCTGTGGCTTGATGCTCTGCCATCTAGGCTAGCTGAGGTGGGAGTCCTGACTTCTAGACACACGTGGGTGGCAGCACTGCCCTCACAGCTTTGGGCTGCCCCATCCCCACTGTGCTCTGTGCCTGGGCTCTTCCCCCATGACATTCACTTCAGGACCTCACTTCTGTTGCTACTGTATACCAGGATCACATACCTGTGGCTCCTCTGGGCTGGAATCACATGCCTGTTCCTCTGCTGGTCTGGTAGTGTGGGGGTGGCCACTCCTCTGCTGTCTGCTGAGCAGTGCCCTAGTGGGGTCTTTCTGTGGTGCCTCATCTCCATGGCAGTTCTCTGCCTCTGCCCCATTGCTCAACAGGGCATCCTTTGAAATCTAGATAGAGGCAGCCACAACTCCACAGGTTTGTTTGGCATTGCATGATGCAGTGAAGCTCACTGAGGCTGCACCTGGGGCAGCCTAGGAGAACAGCAGACTGTGGGGATCAGTGCCCACAATGCAAGGTGGTGTTCGGCAGCAGACAACTTGATTTGATATTTTTCTGCCCCCCTAAGCATGGGCACTCTTGGTCTCTCTGATGAGAGGGGCAGCCCTGATGATCATCATTAAAATACCTTTGGGGGTAATTCTTCCATTTTCTTAGATAATAACCCCTGGGTTCTGTTTAGATGGCTGACAAATATCGTCAGATGATCAATGCATGCTATCTCCTTATCAAATGGCCACTGGTCACCTCTTCTTCTCTCACAGACAGGTTTTTGTTTATTTCATATATGGATAGGCTGGGAATTTTCAAACATTTTCAGTCCTGCTTTACTTTTGATAAGAAATTCTGTTTTTAAATAATTTATTTTTTTCTTACATTTTATTATAAGCAGTCAAGAGAAACCACATCAATTTTTCAACACTTTGCTTAGAAATTTCCTCAGCCAAATATTCAATTTCATCACTCACAAGTTCTACCTTTCACAAAACACAAGAGAAAGAATGCAATGCAGCTAAGCTCTCTCTACTTTAACAATGATGGCCTTTCTTCCATGTGCTTCATTTCCATCTGTCACCTCTTTAGAGTGGTCATCAGCATCCACATTTATATAAACATTCTATTTATGACCACTTAGGTATTCTCTAAGAAAACTGAGGCTTCTCAATAGCTTTCCATCTATTCTTATGAGCCTCAGCAGAAACATCCTTTGTGGTCTATTTACGGCAATGTAGGATTTTTCTAGCATGCATCATCTCAAAATTTTCCAGTTTCTACACATTACCTAGTCCCAAAGCTACTTCCATATTTTCAGGTATTTGTTTCGGAAACATCCCCCTTTTCAATAATAATTTTCTGTCTTAGTCTATTTAGGCATCTATAAAAAAATACCACAAACTGGGTAGCTTATAAACATAATAAATTTATTTCTCATAGTTCTAGAGGCTAGAAAGTCCAAGATAAAAGAAGATTTAGTGTCTGATGAGGACCAGCTTACTGGCTCATAAGTAGCACCTCCTTGTTCCATCCTCATATGGCAGAAAGGATGAGGGTGTGTCTGGGGTCTCTTTTATAAGGGCACCAATTCCATTTATGATGGCAGAAACCTCTTGAGTCCTAATCACTTCATAATACCATAGCCTTAAGGTTTAAAGTTTCAGCATATGAATACTAGGGAACACAAACATTTAGACCATGTCAGTGGGAAATAAGGAGCCTGCTCTCCAACTATTGTGAATCTTCACTCTGATAAGTGATTGCTGGTTCCTATCATGGAGGTACGGACAAAAAGAAAGGTTGCTATTGTGGATGCATCTCCTCCCATTTTTGCAAGCCCCTTTCCATCTAGCTGAAGTAACTTACAGAAGATTAAAATGCCTGGAAACTATCTCCCTCACACCTTTCTTTTTCTTTCTTTTTTATTTCTTCTGTTCTTTGGAGCTAGCCATTAAAGGCTAGGACATTCAAAAGTATCTGCATATATGGGGGACATGAGAAAGTGTCCAGGGAAAGTTATATGTTCAGAAAAAAACTAAGAAGACCTTAAGTTTATACTTTAGACTTATCACTGGCACAGAGACAACTGACAACAATCAGAAAACAAGAACAACAAATAAAGCCAAAGACAAGAAAAGCAAACCCTGGGGAAGGGAGAGAATCTGTTTTCCAGGGTTAGCACATCATTAGATTAAAATATCTACTTTTCAGCAAAAAACAAACAAATAAACAAAAAAAAACCCCAGAAAACTATAGTCCATTAAAAAAATAAAAATAAAAAATAAAAACAGACACTGACTTTGAAAAAGTCCTGAAGGCAGATCTAACTAGACAAAGACTTTAAAACAGCTGTCTTAAACATGCTCAAAGAGATAAAGAAAGATGTGCAGAAAGTCAATAAAACTATGTATGAAAAAACTGGAAAATTGGAAATATCAATAAAGAGATAGAAAACCAAAAAAGAAACAAAAAAGTAATTCTGGAACTCAAATTATAATAACTGAAATGAGAAATTCACTAGGAAGACTCAAAAGCAGATTTTAGCAGGTAGAAGTAAGAATCAGAATATCTGAAGATAGAACAATGAATACTATCAAGTGTGAAGAATTGAAAGCAAATAGGTTGAAGATGAGTGAACAAAGCCTGAGGGACCTGTGGGACACCATCAAGCAGACCAGCATACATCTCGTGGGAGGCCCCTGAGAAGAAAAAGAAAAAAGTAAAGAGAGAATATTTGAAGAAATAATAGCTAAAATTTTCCAAATTTCATGAAAGCCATAAATATAAAAATCCAAAAAGATTAATGGAGTCCAGGTCAGATGAACTTATAGAGATCCATACTGAGACCCATTGAAACCAGCAAGAGAGAGCAATTTGACACATAAAAAAAATTCCCAATAGGATTATCAACAAATTTCTCATCAGAAACATAGTCAGTTAGACAGCAATAAATCAATATATTCAAAGTGCAAAAAGAAAAAAAGTATCAAGTAGGCATCCTATGTATATAGGACATACCCTATATCCTTCAAAAGTGAGGGAGGAGTTGACATTCACAGATAAACAAAAGCTGAGATTCATTACCCCTAAACCTGCTCTACAAGAAATGCTCAAGGGACACCTTCAGGGTAAACTTAAAGAACACTAGACAGTAATTCAAAGCTATATAAAGAAATAAAAATCTAAATAAAGATAAATACATTAAAAATTACAATAGCTGGTATTATTGTAACAATGGTTTGTAACTACATTTTTTGGTTTCCACATCATTTAAGAGACTAATACATTTTTAAAAATATGTTAGTCTAAAATCTAGCATTATCCTAGCTAGGCTAACTAAAAAAAAGAGAGAAAAGCCAAATAACAAAAATCAGAAATGTGGGAATAGACATTACAACTGATACCACAGAAATACAAAGAATCTTTAGAGACTGCTATAAACAACTATACACCAACAAATTTCAAAAGCTGTAGGAAATGGATAAGTTTGTACCTCTACAATGAGGACTCTACAAAAAATCACTGCTGAACGAAAATTAAAGAGAACACAAAAAGGTGGGAAGACTTTCTATGCTCTTGAATTGGAAGAATCAACATTGTGAAATGTCCATACTACCCAAAGTGATCTAAAGATTCAATGCAATCCCCATCAAAATACCAATGACATTCTTTACAGAAATAAAAAAAAGTAATCCTGACATCCATATGGAACAACAGAAGACCCCAAATAGCCAAAGCAATCCTAAGCAAAAAAAATAAAGCCAGAGGCATTACACTATTTGACTTCATATCATACTTCAAAGCTATAGTAACCAAAACAGCATGGTACTGGCATAAAAACAGACACTTGGACCAGTGGAAAAGAGTAGAGAACCCAGAAATCAACCCAGGTAATTACAGCCAATTGATCTTGACAAAGGCATCAAGAACATACACTGGGGAAAAGACAACCTCTTCAGGAAATGGTGCTGGGAAAACTGAGCATCCATAAGTGGAATGAAACTAGACCAATACCTCTTACCATATACCAAAATAAACTTAAAATGGATTAAATACTTACATATAAAACCTGAAAATATAAAACTACTAAAAGAAAACAGAAGCAAAACACTTCAGGAAGTAGGACTGAGCAAAGATTTTATGAAAAAGACCACAAAAGTGCAGACAAAAAAAGAAAAAATAAACAAATGGGATTATATCAAACTAAAAAGCTTCTGCACAGCAAAAGAAACAATTAACAGAGCAAAAACACATCCTACAAAATGGGAGAAGGTATTTGCGAGCCATGTATCCAACAAGGGATTAATATCCAGAGTATATAAGAAACTCAAACAACTTAACAGTAAAAGAATAATAACCCAATTAAAAAATGGCCAAAGGAGCTGAATAGGCATTTCTCAAAGAAAGTTATACAAATGGCCAACAAACACAGGAAAAAATGTACAACATCACTAAGCATCAGGGAAATGCAAATCAAAACCACATTGAGAAATCACCTCATACCAGTTAGACTGACCGTTGTCAAAAAGACAGAGAATCATAAATTCTGACAAGTATGCAGAGGATGGGGAACCCTCCTACACTCTTGACGGGACTGTAAGTTACTACAGCCATTATTGAAAACAGTATGGAGGATCCTCAAATAACTACAGACAGAACTACAACACAATCCAGCAATCCCACTGCTGGGTATATACCCAAAGGAATGAAAATCATCATGTCAAAGGGATACCTACACCCCTTTGTTTATTGTAGCTCTGTTTAGAATAGCTAAGAGTTGGAAGCAACCTTTGTGCATCAGTGGATGACTGGATAAGGAAAATGTGGTATATATACACAATAGTATACTACTCTGCAATTAAAAAAAAATGAAATACTGCCACTCACAGCAGAATAGATGAACTTAGAGAAAATTATGTTATGTGAAATAAGCCAGGCACAGAAAGAGAGATACCACGTCCTCACTCATAAGTGGGAGCTAATAAGTAAATAACTAAAGAATTTTTAAAAAAAAATAATGTTAAAAACTCTTTTAAAAAAATCGGAAAAAATTTCATGTCATTGGATTTGTCAATGGTTTTCAAGATATGACACCAAAGGCACAGGCAATAAAAAAAAAAAGACATATTGAATTTCATGAAATTTAAAAATTGTGTGCATGAAAAAACAATATCAACAGAGTAAAACAGGAACCTACAGAATGGCAAACATATTTGCAAATCATATATCTGATAAAAAATCAATATCCTGAACACATAGAGAATTCCTAAAACTCAAAAGCAAAATAATTAGCTGATTGAAAAATAGGCAAAGAACTGAAATAGACACGTCACCAAAAAAGACGTACAGATGGCCAATAAACACATGAAAAGATGCTCAACATCACTAACTAGGGGGAAAGACAAATGAAATCTAAAATGAAATATGACCTCATACCCATTAGGATGGCTACCATAAAAAAAAGAAGAAGAAGAAGAAAATAATATGTATTGGAAAGAATGTGAAAAAGTTGGAACACTTATTCACTGTTAATGGGAATGTAAAATGGTACAGGGGTACAGGCACTATAAAAAAACAGTGTGGTGATTCCTCAAAAAAATTACACATAGAATTATCATATGATCTATCAATTCCACTTCTGGGTACATACCCAAAAGTATTGAAATCAGGGACTTGTACAGATATTTGTACATGAATGTTCGTAGCAGTATTATTCACAATAGCCAAAAGGTGGAAGCAACCCACAAATGAATGGAAAAACAGAATGCGGTGTAAACCAGAATGTGGTGTATACATGTAATGGAATATTATCCAGCCATAAAAAGAAAGGAAATTGTGACACCTGCTACAACATAGATGAACTTTGAAGATATGCAAGTAAATAAAGCAGTCATAAAAAGACAAATATGGTATGACTCAACTCATGTGAGGTAATTACAGTAGTCAAAGTTATAGAGACAGAAATTGTGGTTGCCAGGAGCTGAGTGAGACCCTGTAATGGGGAGTCATTGTTTAAAGGGTATAGAATTTCAGTTTTACAAAATGAAAGCTTTATGAGGATAGATGGTGGTGATGGTTGCATAATATTATGAACATATTTAATACCACTGAACTGTTCACGTAAAATGATTACGATGATAAATTTCATGTTATGAGTATTTTACCACAATTAAAAACCATTGAAAAGAAAAAGGATAGAGAAATCCACAATTATATCCAGATGTTTTATCGTTCCTTTCTCAAGAATTGATAGATCAAGTAAACAGTAAAATCAATAAAGATAAAGACTTGAAAAATGCTACCAACCAACTTTCTTTAATTGAATTAGAAAAATATTCACCCAACAATAGCAGAATACACATTCTTCCCATGTACACACTGAACATTTACCAAGATAGGACATATTATGGAACATTAAAGTTTGAATAAATTTATAGACATTCAATCATAGGAATTATGTAATCTGAAAGCAATAGAATTAACCTAAAAATCAATAACAGAAAAATACCTAAAGAACTTCAAAATTTTTGGAAACTAACTAAATAACTCATGGATCAAAGAAAATATCATAAGTGTTTTAGTCTGTTTTGTGTTGCTATAACAGAAACACCTGAGACTGGGTAATTTATAAAGGAAAGAAGTTTACTAGGCTTACGATTCTGGGACAGCTGCATCTGGTGCAGGCCTCAGGCTGCTTCTACTCATGGTGGAAAGTGGCAGGCAGCAGGTGGGTACAAGCAGATCACATGGTGAGAGGAAGCAAGAGAGGGAGAGAGAGAAGGTGCCAGGGTCCTATAAACCACAGGGAACTAATAGAGCGAGAACTCACTCATTACTCGCTCCCCGCCCCCCAGGGAGAGGATTAATCCATTCATAAGGGATCTGCCCCCATGACTCAATCAGTTTCCAACACTGCCACATTGGGGATCAAATTTCCACGTGAGTTTTGGAGGGGACAACACATCCAAACTCCATCAACAAGAGAAGTTAGCAAGTGTATTGAACCGAATGAAATAAAAAACACAAAATAGCAATATTGGCAGAATGCATCTAAAGCCATTTGGAGAGAAATCTTTAACATTTAATACTGTAGTGGTTTAAAAAGTATACTCAAAACTTTTTTTATGCTCCTCTGTTCAAGGAGTGGAGCTTAATTCTTCTCCCCTCAGGGGTGGTATACATTTAGTTATGTGCTTCTAAGGACTAGAATAAGACAGAAGCAGACTAGAGAAAGACTCAGCTTGATTGCAAACTCATGAGACATCCTTACACATAACCATCCAGCTGAGCTACTCCCAAATTTTTGATTCATAAAAACCGTGAAATAAGAAATGTTTGCTTTTTTATATATCTAAATTTAGGGATGATTTATTGCACTGCAATAGATAACTAATAGAGATTTTGATACTGAGAGTAGAGTGTTGCCGATATAAAACCCTAAAATTTTGGAGTGGCTTTGACACCAGGCAGTGAGCTTTAGGGAAAGTCTAAAATGCCTTTAAGAAGCTATTAACAGGAATCACATTGTCTTAGATAAGACTGCTGGAGAGGACATTTAAGAAAGTGAGATAAATGTTATTGGAAACTGGAGGAGGGGTAATTTTGTTATGTAGTAGCAGAAAGTGCAACATGGACACCTTCAGTCCTGTTGAAAGTAGAAAATATTCCTAATGAACTGGATGACCTGACTAAGGATATTTCCAGCCAAGGCTTTGAATGTTCTGTCTGTTTTCTTCTTGCTTGTTAATATAAAATTCGAGAGGCGAGAAATAAATTAAGACAGTACTTGAAGGAGATGAACTTGATGGTTTTAAAACTCTGTCTCTACAGATAACAAATGCTAGAATTAAGCAATGGCTTCTGAGTAAAGGTAAAACATAGTGCATTAATGCCTAAGCCAACAGTGTAAAATATTTTATAAATATCTGAGCTCAAAGGAGGTGCATCAAGGTGCTATTGACTCAAATAAAATACTCCTAAAGAGAGTAAAGGTGTGCCTCTCACATCGTCTCAACAGGACTCTTTGGAAGCTTAAGGGTGTTTTCCCTCAGTCTTTTTTCATCAGAAACTCAAAACAGAGAAATGTAAAAGTATTTATTTTAAAGAAATCTGTATGTGGCTTTTATCTAATGAAGGGACCCCCAGTAAGAGCCAAAAAAGATCTACAAAGATTTTAATACGATTATGTATGCAGAAACTTCACTGGTTGGACTGAAAGGCCTAGAGACATTACAAACGAAATAAAATGTAAAAGAGGACTTTTGGCTTTTCCCCAATTCCACTGGCAGGTAGAAGGCTCAGCTATTAGATCTCTTAAAGGTAGATTTCTACCTTTAATGATAAAGGTTCTACTCAGAAGGTCCAATCAACAGCTCAGAGGCAGAGATGAGAGCCATAGTAAATTATCCCCAGGCTTTGAGACCTAACCAAGGAACTCCCAACTTTTTCCTGGCTAGATTTCAGAATTGCTGTGGACTTCTCTGTGCTAGTGAATCTTTTCTGCCTTCTGTATTTTCCCTTTTTGAACACAAAGCACTATGTTTTGAATGCCTCCCCAGCTTGTTTTGGAGCTCTGTCCCCAATATGGTGGGGCCTTTAAGAGGTGATTGGACCATGAGTGCTGTGTACCCATGAATGGATTAATCCATTCATAGAATAATGGATTAATGAGTGAATGCGTTATCACAAGAGTGGTACTAGTGGCTTTATAAGAAGAGGAAGAAGCATGTTAATGCACACTTTTGACCTCTTGTCATGTGATGCCCTGCTCTGCCTCGGCAATCGGCTGAGAGTGCCCACCCGTAAGAAGCCCTCACAAGATGCACCCCTCGACCTTGGACTTCCCATGCCCCAAAATTATAAGAAATAAATTTTATTTCTTTATAAATTACCATGTTTTAAGTATTCTGTTCTAAGTGACAGAAAACAAACTAATATTCCAAGGCTACAACAGTTTTTCTATGCCTGCCCCACCCCTGCATATTGGGATTGTGTGTGTGTGTGTGTATATATATATATATATATATATATATGACAGACAATTTTCTATTTTAGTTTCACAGGTCAACAGATTGAAAGCAACTGTACTCCAAGAGTTAAACTTTAGACACTTACACCGAAAAAGCAATATATGTAGCAAGATTCTGAATTTAGAGCTCATACTACAACAGGATGAGACATCTGGGAGTCTTGGGTGGGGAGGAATGTATTTTCACATGTGGGAGGAAAGTAACGATTTTTGGTTAGAAAGAGGACTGTGCTATATCCAAAAATTGTTTTACACTTTTTCCTCCCCTTAAAAGGAAGATCATTCCCCTGTTGTTGATTGTGGGATGGACCTAGCCAATAGGGTATGGCTGAAATTATGGTATATTGTGTCTGAGATTAGATTACATGAAGATTGAAACTTCCATCTGGCATGGACTTTCTCACTATCAGATCACTTGTTCTGGGAGAAGCCGGAAGCATTGTCATAAGTTCACTCAGACAGTCTGTGGTGAAGAACTGAAGTCTCTGTCCCATAGCAAGTAGAGAATTAAAGCTTACAAAAACCAAGTGAGAGATCTTGGAAGTATGTTCTCTCTGAGGTAGGCCCTCAAGTGAGACTTCAATACAGGACCAGCTATTTTATAAAAGACATTAATGTAAAATCACCTAACTATACCATTCCTGCATTTCTGACCCACAGACACTATAAGATATTAAATGTTAATTGTTCTTAAGTTGCTATGTTTTCTGTTAATTTGTTACCCAGCATTAGAGATCTGATACACATATGTATATTATTAGAACAGTAGAAAAGTCTTACATCAATAGTTTATTCATCCATCTCTAGCAACTAGAAAGTGATGGTACATTAAATAAAAGGTAGGCAGAAGAAACTAAATAATAAAGAGCATAAAGTATAATCATAAAGATAATAAAGAAGAAAAATCCATGGGACTAAAAGTTTGTTCTTTGAGAAGGTCAATAAAATTGAAGAAGAAAAAAAATATTTAACAAGACTGATCAGAAAATAAAAGGAGAGGGCTAGCTGGATAGCTCAGTTGGTTAGAGGATGGTGTTATAACATCATGATCAAAGGTTCAGATCTCTGTACTGGTCAGTCACCACAAAAGAAAAAAGAAAGAAAGAAAAGAAAAGGAGAGAAGACATTCCAATAAAGGGAATGAGAGAAATTACATTTTTTAAAGATCTTTAGATATTAAAAAGATAATTATACAGTATTATAAACAATTTATGCCAATAAATTCAACAACTAAAATGAATTGAACAAAATTGTTTAAAGACTCAAATTACCAAAGATCATAAAGGAACAAACAGTAAAACTGAATGCACCTATATTTATTTGTAATTTAAAACATTCCAAAATGAAAAACTACAGCCCACATGGCTGTACTTGAGAATTCTACTAATCATTAAAAAAAAAACCAAAAAAACAATTTTTCATGAGTTCTCCCAAAAAAACCCAAAACATCTTATTTAATTTATTTTATGAGACAAATATGACTCTATCAGAATGGTAAATATCTATAAATATAAATATAAAAGATTATATTTTCATTAATTTACTTAAAATGTATATGACTATTTAAAGAAAAAATTCTGATATGTCATACACTTTATAATTGAAGTAAATAGAATATATATGACAAGTGAAGAGGGCTTTTGGGATGGAGTGATTAGCCTGATAGAGTATCAGAATTTCTACATTTTATGTAAAGTAGTACAATATTACATAAAATAAACTATAAAAATTTAAAGATGTATATTTCATCCACAGAGCAACCACCAAAAAGATATTCGGAGGTATAGCCAAAAAGCCAATAAATAAATTAGAAAGGAATTCTAAATATATTCAGTTAATATAAAGGAATGAAAGGATAAACAGAAGGTGGAAACAGAGAAGATGGACATACATAAAATGGTAGAGCTAAATTCAAGCACATCATTAATACCATTAAACGTTAATGAGAAAAACACTCTAATCAGAAGGCAGAAGTTATCATAATTAATAAGAATCAAAACCTAACAATATGCTGTCTATGTAATACGAATTTTAAATGTAAGGCACAGTTAGCTTGAAAGTAATATGGGATAAAATAGACCTTAAGACACAGAGTATTATCAGAGATAGGAAAGAACATTATATAGTGATAAAACAGTTATTTCATCAGGAAGACAATGATCAGAAATGGATTTGCACCTAATAACAGCCTAAAATTACATAAACCAAAAATTGATAAATTTAAAGAGACCAGATAATTCCACATGCATAACTTAAGATTTTAACACCCTTATCTCATTAATTGAAAGAATACTATACAAAAATCAGTTAAGACATATAAGAAGATCTGAACAGCACTGGCAACAATTTTGACTGAATTTATATTTATACAACAGTATAATTAAAAATTTCAGAATATACTTTCTTTTCAAGTGGACATGCTATATTTTTCAAGATTGATAATACCCTGGGTCATGACAAAGGTCTCTATACATTTAAATGAACCAATATCATACAGAGTGTATTCAATTACAAAACTCTGAAATTAAATTAGAAATCAATAACAAAACTCTGTCTAGGAAATCCCCATCAGAAATTGAGTGACACACATCTAAATATTTATGGGCCAAATAATAAATTATAAAGCAAATTAGAAAATGTTTCAAACTGAATGATAATTAAATAAGAGCATATCAAAATGTGTGGGATACTAATAGAGTTCTTAGAGGAAAGTTTACTAACCTTTCATAATTATATGTTGATTATATTAGAAAAGAAGAAAGGCAGAAAAACAATGACTTAAGTTTCTTCCTTAAGAAGGTAGAAAACTAGAGCAAAGTAATACTGAAGTAAACCAAAGTAAGAAAGGCAAGGACCAGAAAGTAACAAAATGAAAAAAATACATTTATATATAATATAAAAGATTAATAAATTATGTCTCCCTCTTTGTGCCTGCAGCTTAAATCTGTAGTAAGTTCCTTCAGCCTTTCATTTGGTTACCCTTGAAACTTGGAGTTTTAACCCCTGTGGGTGTACATTTTAGAAATCAGCCGAAGATTTCAAGATAGTTTGAAGACTTGAGACACTCTTTCTGTGACTTTCTACTTTGTGGCATTTTCTCAATTTCCAGCCGTGGCAATATTTCTGAACTTCAACTTCTGAATCCTTAGGTCAATAAGGTTTTGTTTTCTGCTTACGCTTCACCTGACAGCACATTTTGTTGACTGGATAATATTCTCAGAGCAAAGCTGTATAAAGTGCAGGTATTTCTCTGAATGATCCTCTTAACCTGAGTGTCTAATTGCTCCACTATCTCCCTGTTTGTCATTGCTCTCCAGTTCCTTAAAATAGTTTTCGAAAGTTTACCACTGTTTCCAGCAAGAGCATTATTTTGATTCAGACTTTCTACCATTATCAGTTACTGGAACTCCCCTACGTAATTCTGATGTTCAGCCAAACCAACATCCTAAATATGTGTGTCTCAAATTTTAATGCCAGATAAATCACCTAGGAGTTAGGGTAAAATGAAGTTTCCGATTCAGTAGGGTTTGGGGTGAGGCCTGAGACTGTAGTTTTAACAAGATCTTCAGTGATGTGGATGCTTCTGTCAACAACCCACACTTTGAGTAGTGAGCCCCTAAACTACTAACATAGTGAAATGATGACAGTAAATTTTACAGAATGATATAACAGAATTTTAGAGTTTGAAACAAGTAGGATTAACACACTGCTGTTAATGAAGAAGCGTTGGCTGATACTGTAAATTCTTACTTTATGGGGACTAACAAGTGTCAGTATTGATAAAATCTACCTCTAACTTGTCAATGCTAATGGATTAAAAAGCACCATGAGTCTGATTATCTGTTAGCCAATTAAGATAAGCATTGAATTTGTCTTTATGGTATATTTATTGTGATTGAAAATATTGATGTATTCTATGCTAAAAATTGGCCAATATGTTAAGTACACGATTTTGTCCTGGGCAGATTCCAAAAACAATCACTAAAAAAATACATTTTTAAGAAGACAGTGGCCGACTTTTCTCCATTAAAACAAACAAACAAACAAACAAACAAACAAACAAACAAACAAAAAACAGAAGAAGAAGCTGCATCTTAATTGGTGAGGATCTCAAAAGAAGTTATCCCTTATAACATCGATTGTCCATCACTGCCACAGGCAGTCTTCCTTAGCTGACCCCTCTTTTGGCTCACCAAACCAAGTCATTGAGCTTTACAGATTTTATCTTCTAAATACTACCTGTCCATTTTGTGCTGTTTTAACAAAATACCTGAGAATGGATAATTTATAAAAAACAGATATATTTCTTGCAGTTTTGGAGGCTGGGAAGTCAAAGGGCAAGATACCTAGAGAGGACCTGTTTGTTGTTTCATCCCAAGGTGGAAGACAGGACAAGAGATCACATGCATATGAAAGAACAGGAGATCAAACTTGTAGCTTTAAGCTCTTTTATAGTGGGCATTAATCCATTCATGAGGGTAGAGCCCTCATTACCTAAACATCTCCCGTTTGGCCTCACCTTCCAACACTCTTGCACTGGGGACTAAGTTTCTGACACATGCTTCCTGGCGGGCGCATTTAAACCATAGCAGTACCTTAACCCAGCACCTACCACTCTCCACTGCCCTAGCTTAAGTATTAAATATCTCTTCTGACTGCTATTCTTTTTTCCCCTCAACTAAATCTCAAACACTATTTCCCTACTAATCTTTTAGCTTCCTCCTTAAAACACCTACAGTACAAAGTTCAAGCAAGTCACGGTGACAGAGAAGGCACTCCATGAGCTGATCATGTCTATCACTGCAGCTTCTTTTCTCATCAGTCTTTATCCCATATCACATTCCAGTGGAAATAAACTGCTCTACATGCTTATACTGACCATACTACTTTTCCTCTTTGTGTATTAGCTGTACCTGAAATATTTTTTGTTGTCTTTTTATGTTTTGCTTTTGTTTTCTTGGTTTGTTTTGTTTGTTTGATTTTGGGCCACTGGCCAGTACAAGGATCCAAACCCTGGACCTTAGTGTCATTAGCACCGTACTCTGAGTGAGGTAACCAGCCAGCCCTGAAATATCTTTTTCTATCCGTACTACAATCATCCTCTCCTTCCTCTAACTTTTTTTTAAATTTTATTTTATTTTGTCAATATACAATGTTGTTGATTATTGTGGCCCATTACCGAAACCTCCCTCCCCCCTCCCTTTCTCCTCCCCCTCCCAACAACCTCATTCGCTTGTAGTAACAGTTTTAATTTCCTTTTAGACTTAACTCAGTTGTGATCTTCTCTAGGAAGCCAAACATGATGCTTGGTGCCAAGTTTCTTGTGAATGCTCAGTGGGTATTTCTACAAGTAGTGTATCATATACCAACCAATTATCTGTATTTGTTTCTGTCTCTATTTCATAGTATAACTTTCAGGTTAGTCTTAATGTTTCCTTCATTTTTGTATGCTAAGTGTTCAACATAATGCCTGGCACTAAGTGAGAGTTTAGTAATGCCTGATACATTATTAAAATGCAGTTGAATCTTACACCAGTCTTTAGTGGACTGAGAGATTCAGCATGGATGTGCAGAATAGTCTTGAACTTCATAATCTACATACAAACATTAAAGGGTAAATATATATGAGGGAGCTCTAGTTCTTATATTGTTTTAGTTTGTTTCTGTGCTTATAACAAAATACACAGAGCTGGGTAATTTAGAAAGAAAACAAAATTTATTGCTTACAGTTTCTGAGGCTGGGAAGTTCAGAGTCCAGGGAACACAGCTGGTGAAGCTCTTGAGGGTGGTGGCAAGGTATCATATTGTGAAAATGGCAGAGCAGAGAGAGCAGAGAGAGAGCAAGAAGACAACTTCCTCATTCACTCTCCCTTTAAAGCCCTCCAACCGTGCCCGTGACCACCATTTTTAATCCATTCACTACTCCATGGTCCTGCAATATAATCACCTCTTCAAGGCTCCCCCTTTCAATTACTATATAGGATTTCCTACCCTCACCAATTACAGTGGGGATTAAGTTTCTAATATATGAAATTTGGGGACACAATTCAAGCTTCAGTGACTTTTGAGGGGACATAATTCAATCCACTATGCATATATAGCTCCCCATTTTTACTATTAGCAAAATCACTTTTAAAAATTCAAAATGTCTTTATGATAGCTTCAAGCACAGAATCTTTAATAGTAACCATGTCACTCTATTCAGCTGGGAAGGAAACTTGGATATCTTATAAAGATGAGGAGGGGTAGTTGCAGAAGAGAGTAGGGGGCAACTAGGCCGATACCTAAAGACAAAAAGTTTCCTAAGAGCTCCCACACCTTTGCAGTATCTGAGCTTCACTTGCCTCTATCATTGAAATTCTTCAACTTTCATTTTCATCATCTTACTTATGCTTCTCTCAATTTCCAATTCATCAATTAACCAAGGTTTATTTTGCATTTCCATGTACTAAACACTGTTGTGGGAACGGTGGAAACCATTGGGAACAAAATATAGTCTTGTCCTATAGTGCTTAGTATACTAAAATACAGAGATAAATAAACAAACAATTGAATACGGTATTATAAGCACAGCCTATGGGCTGGGTACAAAGTTCCTTGTCCCTTTTCTGACAGGTGAGGCATTTATAAGCAAGAGCTACACTCAGGTGAACTGGTATTGGGAAGTACTTGACAGAGCTTGCCAGAGAGAATTGTTGATTTTTATTCTGTTTGTACATTTATTGGAGCCGTAAACACAACTCATAGTTTCTTTTTGGTAGACTCCTCCAATCCTACCACCCACCAAATAGATGATTACAAAAAGAGAATGAATCATTTCTTCTGCATTGCAAATGAGATATTTTTCTGTCATTTTAAAATGGAACTCAAGGAAATCTTTCTCAGAAGAACATTTTCACATGTAAAGATTAGCTCTATAGTTATATTTCAGATAAATAAAAGGTTAAATATAATTTTGTATACTCGTTCTGGATCTAAAGTATCACTATGACATAAAGAAAAGACATGCTAAGCTCTGAACAAACTGCTTACAATGCACTTATTATACCAGCTTGTTAATAAGTCAGACACTCATATATCTCAATTTCACATATTGAGGAAACCTAGACTCAGAATTACCAAGGCTGTTAGACATTTTTTATAATCTTCTTTATTTCTAAAAGTAAGATTTTAAATGGCTTATAGAAATGACTGGATAAAAATGTAATATATAAAAAAAAAGTAAATGAAAAAATGTTTCATTAATTATCTAAAGCTGGCTAGAAGAAAAAAAGATTTTTTTGTTGTTGCCCATGACTTAGTAAATCCTCATGGCAAAGGTACATAAGTGTCTGAAGCTCTTACTCATGTTGAGAAGAAACGTAAGTCCTTGGAATGTGAGTGTAAAATAAAGAAAGGGAAGAGAGGATGGAGTGCCTATAAGACAGATCAGATTATTTTAAAAGAAATCATGTAATCCTGGGCCCTTGGGAAAGATTGCTTGTTACCTGTAATGAAAATTAACCAACTATTCTTCAAGCTATTTCGTAGGCAGTGTTGTAGTTGAAAAAGGTTTGCTTTTATCTTCTTCTTAAAAATCTGATACAGAAGCAGGGATCTCCTCAAGGGTACAAAGATAACTCCATCTATCATCATGGATTCAAAGTAAAAACATATCTGCACAGCGAAGGAAACAATCAACAGAGTAAAAAGACAACCTATAGAGTGGGAGAAAATTTTTGCTAACTATGCATCCAACAAGGGATTAACATCCAGAATACACATGGAACTCATAATTATACAGTAAAAAAAACAAATGGCCCAATTAAAGAATGGGCAAAGGAGCTGAATAGACATTTCACAAAGGAAGACATACAAATGGCCAACAGATACATGAAAAAATGCTCAACATCACTAGTCATCAGGGAAATGCAAATTAAAACCACATTGAAATACCACCTCACTCCAGTTAGACTGGCTATAATAAAAAAGATGGTGAATAACAAATGCTGGCAAGGGTGTGTAGGGATGGGAACACTCCTGCACTATTGGTGGGACTGTAAATTAGCACAGCCACTATGGAAAACAATATGGAGGTTTCTCAAACAACTACAGATAGATCTTCCATATGATCCAGCAATCCTTCTTCTGGGTATATACCCAGAGGAATGGAAATCATCATGTCAAAGGGATACTTGCACTCCCATGTTCATCGCAGCTCTGTTTAAAATAGCCAAGATATGGAACCTACTGAAATGTCCATCGATGGATGATTGGATAAGGAAACTGTGGTATATATACTTTATGGAATACTACTCTTCCATAAAAAAGAATGAAATTCTCCCATTTACAACAACATGAATGAGCCTGGAGAAACTTTTGTTGAGTGACATAAGCAAAGTGCAGAGGGATAAATACCACATGTGCTCACTCATACGTGGAAGCTAAGAGAGAAAGGAAGGAAGTAAAGAAAGACACAGTAGAGCCGTGGTCTTACAGAGGAAGGGAACATTCCTAGGGCTATAAAGTGGAGTGGAGGGGAGAGGAGGAGGAGGAGGGAGGTTGGGGGATAATTGGGTGGGGACAAGGAGTACAATAGTAATTTCTGGTAATGGATATGCCCCCTATATGAATCCAGCCCTCACATCAGGGGCAGGAGAGGTGACAAGTAGCTTTATATCTCATGAATGTTCTCAATAAATAAAAAAATAAAAATAAAAATAGAATAAAATATTTCAACAAAAAATAAAAAAATTAAAAATTAAAAAAATAAAAGTATTGAACCACACTAAACACATATAAATGCAAATTTAAAAAACAAAAACAATAACAATAACAAAAAACAGTAAAAACATATCTGCTAGGTAAAAATTAATGGACTCATGTACAACCACTTTTAGAAATGAGGTTATCTATCCAGCTAAGGGATCTAGATTTGCATTTACCAACAATTTTACAGCACTAGCCGTCTTGTCATCCTGATTTTTATTTATTTAGTTTTTCATTCTGCTTTAAATGGCTAATCTGAGAAAGAAGGGGATTTGACTATAATGTAAAGGAATCTCTGGAAGTACAAAACACTGGGATATACCTTACTGTACATGCTGTTACTGTTACAAATGTAGATTCATCTTTCTGCCTGCCTAAGAAGAAAATACTATGGTTAAAAGAACACTTTGCTAGACTCTGAGATTTTTCAAAGAATGAAGCATTCACAAGTAACTCAGAAGAAATAATCCATGAAGAAATGCTAGAAATAATGCTGTTTTCTTGGTTTTATCTTCTCAAAACACTGGAACCTCTTCTCTAAATATCAAATATGGTCAATATATGTATCTACAACAACAATAAGAGTATATTTTAGTCCAATGCTTCAGGGAGGCAACAAGAGATTTGCTAAAAATACCTGAATCCATAATCCGAAATGAGAACTATGCAATTCCTTACACACTTGAAGAATAGGAGCATTAAAGTATAATGCTTTCTGATAGTTATTTCCATTCTCTGCATTAAGAAACTGGGAATGACTCAAACAATATAGCAGAGAAACAGTATGGTCCAGCTGGAATGCTCCCCAATGTGACAGCCTGCCACAGTCCATTCCTTAATTCTGACCCCCAATGATCACTTTTCTCTTAAATCCTTAAAATATAAACTTTGAGGGCAAAATTTTATTAAATCTTTTGATTTTGCTCCACTTCAATCTGCTCTGAAAAAGATAGTATGCGAGGGAAATACTTCTTTTTCCCATGTAAGTTGAGAAATTTGTATGTGTATCATCTTTTATCATATTTGGTATTTTTCAGGATCTGTGGTGAAAAGATGTATGTTTTGTACCAATTTTGGAGGAAAAGTCCCTTATACATGGAGTTAGGAATTGAGCCCAGTTTCCTCATTAACCTAAAACTTAAGCCACAATACAAAGTCAGTAACAACATGTTCCAACCCCCCAGCAGCAGTAGCTCAAGGGGAAGCCTGGGCCATTATCATCAGTGGCAGGACCACATAAGTTATGTTACAGAAAGATGGAACAAAACATTCTGTGAAGGCACAGGAGCATTAAGGGTGTGTTGACTGTTCAGCAATCATCAGAATATGATGTGGATGGGAAAGAGAAAGACAAGAACTCTTGGAGCATTTTATATCTTTTCCAAAAACTTGAATTTAATCTTTGTGAAAACCTACATTATAGCACATTCCATGGAACATGCAAGAGAGAAACACAGACATTATAAACAGGTATTATAAATCCTTACATAGATTCTAAAAAAACGGAATGTGTTCTGGTGGAAATTGGTAATATTCTGCTCTGTTAAAGCAAAATTGTTATTACCACAGTAGTATTATATATTTTTTGCTATTCTTTGTTTGTTTATTTGCTTTCCCAGAATCCTTTCTCCTTTCTTTTGATAACAATAACCACACCTTTTTTTTTTTTTTTTTTTTAACCAGTAAGGGGATCACAACTCTTAGCACCATGTGGTCCGCACCACACTCAGCCAGTGAGCGCACTGGCCATCCTTATATAGGATCTGAACCCATGGCCTCGGAGCTCCCAGTGCCGCACTCTCCCGAGTGAGCCATGGGGTCGGCATGGTCTACCCCCTCTTCTTTTCTTAGACTATGTAGTTCAAGTGGGAATAGCTTTATCCTCTGGTTGCAAGAATGCTAAGATAACCTAGAAAAGAGCATTTAGAACATGATATCCTGGCTACATGCATTGTTATTAGGACTTTTACTAGAATTATTAGGAAAGGAGCACTCACTTTCTTTAAGAAGCATGTTAGCCTGGAGCCTCTGGGAGTTGTCTTGGATAACATATGGAGAGATCCTGCTGAGCAAATTCAAGAAGTGAGAAGAGAGTGAGGTCTGAGAACATCATTTGGCCTGAAGCCAGACGTGCTGCTAGATTTTTTTCAGAAGTAAACACATTCCATTTATTTTGCTTTTCATTTAAACTAGCTGAGTTGGGCTTTTGTAATCTGAATCTGAAGGAGTCATGACTAAAACATAGTTTTCTCCATTTAACTTCATTTTGGGGCATTTAAATAACTCACTCAAAAACACAGAACTAAGAATTGTCTTAAGCCAAATAAAAACCTTTTTGAAATCATAACTATGATTTGTGTTCTCTTCAGGACCACATATCTGCTATGTTATGAGGAGCTTTCCTATATTTATGACTGCTACCTACTTCTGCTGACATATACAAGAAATAATAATGTTAATATTTTAATATTATAGTACTTTTACTATCATTAACTAATTTTGGTGCTCAATTTTACCACTTCTGCTCAAAATTAAACTGGAAGTCTATAAGGCATAAGGTTGGGGCAGAAAGAAGTAAAAGTACCTTTATTCGCAGTTGACATAATCATGTACATAGACAATTGCAAAGAATTTTTAAAAGTCATTTACGTAGAAAACTATAAGGAACAAGAAAATACTGAGTAAGTTAGCAGGTATGTATAAAAGTGTAAGGAATATAAGAACACTAATAAGTAAGCTAGAGAAAATTGCAGAAAACAAAGTTATTTTACAGAAATCAATTCTTTTATAGACTGGTCAAAAGCAATTAGAGAATAAAATTAAGAATGACCACTTACAATCACATCCAAAAATATAAACTACTTAGGGATAAATTTAATGAAATATATGAATTGAATAGTAAAAGATATAAAGTGTTGCTAAAAGAAACTAGGGATCTTAAGAAATGGAAAGATAACCATGACCATGGATTAGAAGACTATATATTGTTAATATGTCAATTCCTTTCAAATTGATTTCTAAGTTTATGATAATTTCAATCAAATTTTCAGCAGGCTTTTTTTTTTTGTAAAAATTAAAACAAACTGTGTCTATAATTTGTTTGGAAATACAAAGAGCTATAATAACCAAAATAATTTCAATTTAATAAAACAACAAAGAATGTTTTCAAGATTTACTGTAAAACTGTATTAATTAAGAAAGTGTAGTACTGGCATAGAAAAAGACGTATAGATCAATGGGACAGAATAGAGTCCAGAGGTAGACTCGCTCATACAAAATCAATTGTTTTTTGACAAAGGTATCATAGTATGCACAAAGTACAGTCTTTTAAATAAATGTTATTGGAAGAACTGATTATCCATATTGGAAAAAAAAGTGCCATGATGCTTACCTTATGGCTTAGCCAAAAAGGTAACTTGAAATGGAGCATGGTGTTAAATATAAAAGCTAAAGCTTTCACACTTTATGAAGAAAACATTTTAAAAAGGGGAAAAAACTTCTCACAAACTTGGGAAAACAAATACTTCTTATAAATGACATGAAAATGATAAAACATAAAATTAAAAATTATAGAAATTTGGACTTCATCAAAATTAAAAATTTCTGCACTTTGAAAGACACAATTAGGTAGATAAAAAGGCAAGCCACATACCAGGAGAAAGCATTTTCAATAATCATACCTCCAATATACATCAAAATACCTAAAGCACATGTTAGCATTTGCTTTATATATTTAGGCACTCTGACGTTGGGTGCATATAATTGTGGTATCTCCATGTTGAATTTACCATTTTATCATTATGTAAAGGCCTTTTGTGTCTCTTGTGGCAGTTTTTGTCTTAAAGTCTGTTTTGTCTGATATGGGTATGGCCATCTGCTCTCTTTTGGTTACCAATTTCATGGAATGTCTTTTTCCATCCCTTCACTTTCAGCCTATGTGTATCTTTAAATCTAAAGTCTGTCTCTTATAGACAGCATCTAGTTGGATCTTGTTTTTAATCCATTCAGCTACTCTATATATTTTGATTGGTGAGCTTAATCAATTTATATTTAAAGTAGTTGTTGATAGGCAAGGACATACTATTGCTATTTTGTTAATTATTTTCTGTATGTTTTATAGTTCTTTTGTTCCTTTATGTATCTCTTGCTGTTTTTCCTTGTGACTTGATGTGTTTTTTCTGTAGTGACATATTTTGATTCATTTCTTATCATCTTTATTTGTGTGCCTACTATAAGATTCTTCTTTAAGATTACCATAAGGTTTGCATAAAACTTGTGTTATAATGGTCTATTTTTAAGCTGATGACAACTTAACTTAAATTGCATACACAAATTCTAGAATCTTATTCTCTACCACACAACTTATATTATTAATGACAGAACTCCCTCTTTTACATTGCATACTCACTAACAATTTTTGTAGCTATAGTTATTCCTAATACCTCTGTCTTTTAATTTCATCATAGAATTAAATGTGATTTATGTATACCATTACAGTAATAGAGTATGATATTATTAAACATATAAAGCTCTCTGTATTTACCTTTACCAGAGAGATTTATACTTTCATATAATTTCATGTGGCTGTTTCTTGTTCTATGTTTCCAATTGAAGACCTCCCTCTGTCACTGTTTGAATGGCAGGTCCACAGGTGATGAACTCCATCAATTTTTGTTTGTTTGGAAAAGTCTTTATCATTCCTTTATTTTTAATGGACAGCTTTGCTGGGTGTAGTATTCTTGATAGGCAGTTGAGTTTTTTTGTTTGTTTGTTGCAGCTCTTTGAATATATCATTCCACTTTTTTCCTGGCCTGTGAAGTTTATGCAGAAAAATATACTGTAGCCTTATCAGAGTTCCCTAGTACGTGATTTTTTCTCTTGCTGTGTTCAAAACTTTATCTTTGACTTGTGACAATTTGGTTATAATGTGTCTCATTGTAGACCTCTTTGCATTCAATCTATTTGGGGTCTTTTGGGATTTATAAATCTGGATGTCCATTTTTTTCCCCCTGATTTGGGAAATTTTCAGCCATCATTTCTTTAAATAAGCTTTCTGCTTCTTCTTCTTGGACTCCCATAATGATATATGGCTCATTTGATAAGTGTCCCATTGATGGAGTGGAATATTGGGGTCTGAAAGTTCTTTTAACTAAGGCCCTTTGCTTGTATAATCTTGCAGCTGGAATGTGCTTGTTTGCAAAAGACCTCTAAGAGTTGGTTAAACAGTAGTCTACCTCTTGGGTTTCTGTGGCTCTGCTGCCTGCTTGTTTGAGCCACCTGAATTCACAGAAACTGCTTGCCAAAGTATGTTTAGAAATTGAAACTTACAGCACTTACCTAACCACACATTGCTTGCTTCTGCAAAGCTGCTTGAATAAGCACCCAGTTTGTGTGACTCTGCCTGAATACGGACAGGGCCAATAGAAGGCTTACATGCCTGCGCAAGAAAAGTATATGACCACAGCTCTCCCTGCACTCAGGATCCCAGGATCTCAGCACGTAAGTCCACCTGGCTCCTGCTAGTGTTCCTGTCCCACTAGCATAATAAACTTCCTGACTCTCCATCTCTCTGAGTAACTGTGATTGCTTCCTTGCTGAGTACTTTCCATAACACCATAAGTCCCAGATCTTTTTTCACTTATTTTCTCACTTTTTTTTCTTTTTGTTCATCTATCTGGATAATTTCAAATGACCTCTCTATGAGTTCATTTATTCTTCTTTTTGATAAAATCTGCTGTTGATACTCTCTATTGAATTTTTCAGTTCAGTCATTGTAATCTTCAGCTGCAGAATTTGTTTTTGTTTATTTGTTCATTTATGGTTTCTATCTCTTTGTTGAACCTTTAATTTTGTTCATGTATTATTTTCCTGATTTCTTGTAGTTGTCTATCTGTACTTCTTTACATCTCAGTGGGCTTCACTATGAGGAATTTTTTAAATTTTTTCTTGTAGATTTTCATTTTCTAGGGTCAGTTACTAAAGCTCTATTTTTTTTTTCTTTGGTGCTGTCATGTTTTCCTAATTACTTGTGGTTGTTATGGCTTTGCATTAGTGTCTGCAAATTGGAGAAGTGATGCCAATATAGTGAAGCTTCTTTTCTTACCCTTTTGATGAATCTTTTTTCCTCTCTGTGCTCTACCAGAGTCCTGTGACTTCTCATCTGGATTCTGGAACTTTCTTAAAGGAACTTTTATCCATGGGTGGTTGTTAAATTGGTGTTTTTGTGAGGATATGAGGGCTGAAAACTCCTATTCTGTCATATTGCTGATGTTACCCCTGTAATCATTTTAAACTCAATCTGGAATATGACTTTTCCTTGCTAAATGTTTTTTAATGACTTTTAGACAATTGCAAAAATCCATAGTTTTGCCTAAAACACCTAGTATTATCTGGTGCCTGCTTATTTTACTATGCTCATCTCAGGATATTCTTTCACTTGATATTAACCCTTCAAACATATAACATCTGGTTTTTTTTTTTTCAGTCCTTCAAATGATTTATACTACCTCTTACCTTAAGAGATCTAACATTCTGTGTCTTGCATCTGCAAAGTTTTCTATTCCCCCAATCTCTATCAACCTAACTCTTACTTATCCTTCAGACCTCAGCTTATTGTCACTTTCTTAAGGAATCCCAAGATATGGCAAATTATATATACTTAATAAATAGGAGTGAATGAATAAATAGATGAATAAATAAAATTTTCCTCAGAATCCCTAGTTTTGATCATCTTCCTATTATTTGCTCTCCATGTACTCTACAATTTTTCTATACAATGATTATTACAACAGTAATTAAATAATAAACTTTGAAATTAGCTATTTAATGTTTGCACTCCCTTCTAAATTAGAAGCTCCATGAAAGTAGGGGCCATGTCTATGTTATTCATGACATTATTACCAGTTTGAATAGGTATTTGTCCAGTTAAAATATATCAGTCATAGAACAAAGATAAAGCTTTCATAATAAGGGCTCTGCCATGGCACATGGCCACAATTTAATAAAGCTAGAAAACCTCCAACTATCTCGATTTATGCTAAAAGTGCTATTTTATCAATGGCAGAACATCTGATAAATTTATAACTTAATTTTTAAATAACTTTTCCTCTCAAAATACAAAATTTGTAGTAAAAAGAATAATTATCTGAAGATAATTACATTTAATTAAAACATAGAAATCTGGTTGCTACACTAAAAGCCATGTGAATTAGAGATGAGAATGGCCATGTCAGCAGGTGATCATTTCTTCTGCCCTAACATTGTTGATCACGCTTCATATAACAGGGTATATTGAATGAGGACTTTTTCATTTAACTGAAGCCTCATAAGTGACAATAATATGTGACAGCACAGATGCTAGACATATTTGCAGGGCTTGCTATGAGATATCAAAACAGCTTCTGTGACCCTTACCCCTTAACCTCTAGCCAATATGTAAGAAAATGCCAAAGACTGATTGGAGAGATACTTGAAAGTTTGTTTGTCTGTTTTTTTGTTTTGTTTTGTTTTGTTTTATTAAAGAGAGTTGTTATTCTATGCATTTTTCTCTCAAACCAAATAATGGAATCTTATAAACACCCATACAGTGAGAATGTTGACCTGAAGCCTGTCATCTGACCCCCTTAATGGAAACATTTAAGCTGAAGAATGCTATAGAGTTGCCTGACATCGTAACAATGTAAATATGAAGACTCTTCTTAGGAGACAACAACAACAAAACAAATAGAAATACTCCGTACAGATATAGAGACAGAGACAAAGACAAAGTGAGAGAGGAAGGGAGGAGCAAGGGAGGGAATATGAAAGGAAAAAAAGAAGTCCAAGAGATGGAAGAAAGAGTAACTCAAAGCCAGGCTGAGAAGTGGAAGCAACTCATGGTGGTGGCAGAAACAGATATTTATAAGGTCTGGGGTTTTTTTTGTTTTTAACTGCCAGGAGAAGTTGAGTGTGGTAGATTTGTACAAGGGAGCGTGATCTGAGACAGTTTCATAGATTCTAGCAGAAGACACAAAACTCATAGGTGAGAGACATGACACAACAAGTAGCATGACAATCAAGTTTGCATTAATTTTCCTTGCTTCCCAAATACTGTGAGTATAATGTGGAGGCTGGCCTAAGTGAATGCTGTGCACACAGTGGATTTGAGTCATAGCTAAGGAACCCTGAACATAGAAAACTCCAGCTTTATAAGGGGCTGCTGGCCTGGACTTTGCCATGGAGGAAGGCATTATGTTTATTATTCATTCAGGAAAAATATTTGTTCTTTTCCAGGGAAAAAGATACTATTTATATCCTTCAAGGCTATTTGTTATTTGGGAAAAAAAAAAATTGTGAAGAGAGAGTTTAGCACAAAGGTTGGCAATGTCTCTTTCCAAAAGACATGCAGACATTTCTACTTGAAATTTGTGTTGTTATTGTTTTTGTTTTTTCCCAAAAAATATCAGAGCCACAAAGGATTAAATCCACCCATTTCACTTGAGTCATTTTGCTCAGACAAATTCTGTCACTATGAAGTCAATATCAATACAGGAAATGCAACTACATGAAGTCTGCCCACTGGCTCAGGGATGAAGCATAGAACAAATTTGTCCAATCTGTGTTGTAGATGAAAAAAGAGGCACCCTCAAAAAGCTAAAACCCCTAAATAGATTAAACATAGATTAAAAAGAAAATTAGAGAATCAGAAGATACAGTTTAGAAAAAAGTAGCAATAAAGATTTAGTGATGAAAAATACGGTAGGAAAGTCAGGCTGGAATGTAAATGTGTAACATAAATCTAAAGAAGAAAAAATAGAGATAATGTAAAAAAGACAGTAACTAAAGAGGTAATTGAAATTTTCCTATAAGGACAGAAATCCTCACATTAATAAAAAATAAATAAAAACAAATATTAATCTTGATAATTTTATAATGAAACAATAGAATATTAAAAAGAAAGAGAAAATCTTGAAGAATGTGAGAAAGAAAATGTAACAAATTCTCTAGGATTTCTGTATACTTCACTCCCAGTTCCTCTATTATTAACAACTTGCCTTAACAAGGTAATGAATCTTCATCACAGGTAATGAATATCGATACATTATTATGTATTAAAATTTCTACTTTATTCAGATTTTTTCAATTTTCCCCTATTGTTTTCTCTTCCAGGATCCCATTTGGGATATCACATTAAATTTTGTAGTTATCCCTTCATAGACTCCTTTTGGCTGTGACAATTTCTCACACTGCCCTTGTTTCAGATCATCTTAACAGTTTTGAGGAATATTGGTCAGATGTTCTTTGTAGAATATCTCTCGATAGGAATTTGTCTCATGTTCTTCTCCTTATTAGTCTAGGGTGATATGTTTTGGTGATGAAGACCCCAAAGATAAAGTGCCATTCTCATCACATCATGTCAAGGGTACATTCTATTAATAAAACTCATCACAGCTGATGTTAATCTTGTCAAGTTTTCCCTTGTAAAGTTGTCCTTTCTCCCTTTTCATACTGTATTCTTTTTCAAAGGAAGTCATTACGTACATTAATTCTGGTTTTATTTTTTTTAAAATGCCTCCTCATTTGAAACTTTTTGAATACATAAAAATATAAAGGGAAACATAAAGTAACTATTATAACTACAATTAATATCTTAGAAAAGATCATTTCATGCACTCCTCTAATCATACACACATACGTCTACACACATACACTTGTATAACATATTCAAACATTTTTTTTACATGTATGGGTTCATACCACATTGTTTTTTAATTTTATATACACTTTTTAGATGCAGATTTCTTTTTTTTCTTTCTTTCCCTTCCTTCCTTCCTTCTTTCCCTCCCTTCTCTTGCTCTTTCTCTTTCTTTTTCCTTCAGCTTACTCTGTGCAACCTTCTCCTATCTTTTCTAGCACAACCTCCCTTCCATCCTCAAATCCACTATTTACAAGCCATAGTGCATTCTTTTGTAGCCTCTCTATATATTACTTACATATTCAAATACAATTGTACATGTAATTTTACCAATATAATGGGATGATATTACATACTTATCTATGTCTAGCTTACAGAGGCAGTAGAGTTCAGTTGTTAATAATATAGTCTCTGAGATTAGACCAAGGCTATCTTGGACTCAAAAGTTAATTATCTGGGTGACCTTGGGCTAAATTCTCTGTACCTTAGCTTTCTCATCTTTAAAAAGGGGGTAATAGGAATCCTTACTTGACCAGGGGATTGAGAGTCTAAAGGATTTAATAGAATACGTGTAAAAGGATTCAACAAATGTTAGCTCCTGCTGGTTCATCATTATTATTACTTTTTTCAATTAATGATAGCAGACAAAAATCCCTCAGTCTCTCCAAGTCCACTAGTACATGTGCAATTGCATAAAATTCCATATTAGAAAGACCAACATCATTTTATTGTTATTTCCCTATTAATGAACACTTGCCTTTTTAAAATTTCTTTTGTCACAAAAACAGTGCTGTAATAAGCATCTTCATTTACAATCCTCTTGAACTTGGTCTTTTGTATGTTCACTGGAAAAATATTGCAGGTTTGAAGGGATATGTATACTCATTTTTGATGTATTTTTCCAGCATTTTAAATAAAATAAATTGTTGTAGTAATTAAAATTTTAACAGCAGTCTATGAGAATACATGCTTATACATACAAGTTTCTTTGAGAACAATAGATTTTATCACTTTTTTATTTTTTGTGATGACCATAAAATGATATCTCAGTATAACTTCAATTTGAATAATCCTCATGTTAGAGATTGACCCTTTTGATGTATGTTTGTGGCCACTTGAATTTTCTACTTTTGGATTTTCTAGTTCATATCTTTTGCCCATTTTTCCATGAGGATATTAATCCATTTGTAAGAGTTCTTTATATATTGCACTTCATCTGTCAGATGGATATCAAATATTTTTTTTATAAGTTAGTCGGTAGCTATTGAATTTGTTTAAGGTAATTTTACACAATATTTTTAATACATAATTATACATATTTTTTATTTTTAAGTTTCTGAATTTTCTATTTTGTATTGTTTTTTAATCCATGGATTACTGGAATGCATTTCTTAATTTCACAGTAGTTAAGATTTTATGGTATACAAAAAGAAAGCTTTTTTTTTAAAATGGAAGTTTCAATCCTCTGAATTCATTTGAAAACTACTGAGGCAGTAGTTCTCAAACTTTTGTGTACATTAAAATGACCTGAAAATTTTTCTAAAACATAGAATGTTGGATTTCATCCCCCAAATTTCTGTTTCAGTAGTTCTTGGGGACAGACTATTAGAATTTCTAACTAGCTCCCAGATGATGACCCTACTTGTCCAGAGATCACATTTTGAAAGCTAGTGGAATAAAGGTTCAAAGGACATAGTTTTTAAAATACGAATAAAAAAATAAAATAAACTTTTAGTAATAGTCCAGAAATAGTTGTTCAGTATTTCTTCCAGGTTTATTCATTTAAAAATGACAGATGAGGGCATTTCTGTAAAGCCACCACCAAAGAATACCCTCACCAGATGTGTTCCCTGGACTTTAGACTTTCCAGCCTCTGAATCTACTCTTCATGGTGCTGCAGGAGCCCTCCCACCCTCTCCATCCTGTGGGCAGCAGAGTTCTTGGCTTGGACCCATACAATCCCTTCAACCAGAATCAGAGGTAATGTGCAGAAGCCATCTCACTGAGGATTGGAGAAGCACCCAGCTGGAGAGGCCTGGGATCTGCGGAGACCATACACCCTGCGGTGCCAGTGTGCAACCCAGCAGGTAGGCCTCGCCGCCACCTCCCAACTCCATCCCCATCCCCCTCGAGTGTGTGCCAATCAGAGTGGCTCCAAGCTGGAGAAGCCCAAGATCTGTGGAGATCACACGCACTGTGGTGCCAGCACATGACCCAGCAGGTAGGCCTTGCCACCAACACCCAACTCCATCCCCAGCCTGGCTGAGTGCATGCTAACCAGACAGGCACCTCCTCTGAGAGGCCCAAGATCCAAGGCGACCATGCACCTGAGGTACTAGTGGGCAACCGAGCAGACACTGACACAGCCATACCAAATTGGCAGCCCCAGAAGCATCTTAGCCAGACAATAGTGTCAAACCAGTGGACTGTGAAATCCCATGCCACAATGACTAAACATCAAAGGAAAGATACCAGAAATATGAAAAATCAAGAAAGTACACCACCAAAGGGTAATAACACTCAAGATCTAGATCCTATAGAACAAGAAGCCCTTGAAATGTCTGAAAAGGAATTTTGAGTGATAATTCTAAGGAAACTAAATGAGATACAAGAAAACTCAGCTAGACAACACAATGAAATGAGGAAAAGTATACAGGACCTGAAAGAAGAAATGTGCAAGGAAATCAATTCCCGGAAAAAGAATGTAGCAGAGCTTGCCAAACTGAAGAATTCATTCAATGAAATAAAAAGCACAACAGAGAGTTTAACCAGCAGGCATGCAGAAGCAGAAGAGAGAACTTCTGATCTTGAAGATGGGCTGTTTGAAATAACACAGGCAGACAAAAAAAAAAAAAAGAAAAGAAAAGAAAAGAAAAAAGAATTAAAAACATTGAAGAAAATCTAAGAGAGATATCATACAACCTTAAGTGCTCAAATATCTGAGTCATGGGTATTCCAGAACCGGAGGAAAAAGGAGATTGCATTGAAAACATATTTAAGAAAATAGTGGCAGAAAACTTCTCAGGTATAGGAAAAGACACAGATCATCAGATTCAGGAAGCTCATAGATCCCCAAATGTATTCAACCCATAAAGGTCTTCTCCAAGACATGTTATAGTCAAACTATCAAAACTCAAAGACAAAGAGAGAATCTTAAAAGCTGCAAGGGAGCCCCAATCAGACTAACATGAGACTTTTCATCACAAACCCTAAAAGCCAGAAAGGAATGGGATGATATATTCAAAATACTAAAAGAGAGAGATTGCCAGCCAAGAATAGTCTACCCCACAAAGCTATCCTTCTGAAATGAAGGGCAAATAGTATATTTCTCAGACAAAAAAACCTGCGGGAGTTCACTACCACATGACCACCCTTACAAGAAATTCTCAAGGGAGTACTGGGTTTGGTACCTGAAAAATAACTACCTCTACCACAAAAACTCAAGAAAAATCAAAACCCACTAGTATAATAAAAATGGCATCAACAAAGAGAAAACAAAACAAAAAAGTCTATCTACAACCCAAGGAACCAACAAGTACAGAAAACAAACAGTAAATCAGAAAGAAAGGAAAAAAAGACACTTAAGACATCCAAACAAAAATCAATAAAATGCTAGGACTAAACCAACACTTTTCAGTAATAACTCTTAATGTAAAAGGATTAAATGCCCCAATCAAAAGACACAGACTGGCTGACTGGATTAAAAAGAAGGATCCAACTATATGCTGCCTTCAAGAGACCCACCTCACCTACAACAACTCACATAGACAAACAGTGAAAGGATGGAAAAAGATTTACCATGCAAACAGAAATGAAAACCGAGCTGGAGTAGCTATTCTTATATCTGACAAAATAGACTTTAAACTAAAAACCATAAAAAGAGATAATGAGGGCCAATTCATCATGATAAAAGGATTGATCCATCAAAAAGACATAACAATCATAAATACATATGCACCCAATGTTGGAGCAGCCAGATTTATAAAGCAAACTCTATTAGACCTAAAGAAGGAAATAGACACTAGTACCATAATAGCAGGGAACCTGAACACCTCACTATCAATATTGGACAGATCATCTAGTCAAAGAATCAGCAGAGAAACACAAGATCTAAACAACACTCTAGACCAATTGGACTTGGCAGATATCTACAGAACATTCCATCCAACAAAATTTATTGAAACTAAAATCAAAAAATTTATTGAAACTAATGAAAACAATGATACATCATACCAAAACCTTTGGAATACTGCAAAAGCAGTACTAAGGGGGAAATTTATCACATTAATTGCTTACTTTATAAGAATGGAAAGATGGGAAGTGAACAACGTAATACATCACCTTAAAGAACTAGAAAAAACAGGAACAATCCAAGCCCAAAGATAGAAGATGGAAAGAAATCATTAAGATCAGAGCAGAACTTAATGAAATTGAAACCCGAAAAACAATACAAAAGATCAATGAATCAAAAAGTTGGGTTTTTGACAAACCATTAGCATGGCTAACTGAAAAAAGAAGAGAGAAGAACCAAATAACAAAAATTAGAAATGAAAAATGTGATATTACAACTGACACATCTGAAATACAAGGAATCATTCAAGACTACTATAAACAGCCATATGCCAACAAATAAGAAAATCTGGAAGAAATGGATAAATTTCTGGACACACACAAGCTACCAAAACTGAGCCAAGAAGCTGTAAAAATATCTGAACAGACCAATAGCATTAAAAGAGATTGAAACTGTTATCAGAAGGCTCCCAACAAAGAAAAGCCAAGGACCAGACGGATTCACAGCAGAATTTTACCAAAAATTTAAAGAGGAATTGACACCAATTCTCTACAAACTATTCCAAAAGATTGAAACAGGGGCAATTCTCCCAAACTCATTCTATGAAGCAAACATTACCCTGACACCCAAACCAAGAAAAGAAACAACTAAAAAAGAAAACTACAGGTCAATATCCTTGATGAATATAGATGCAAAAATCCTCAATCAAATACGAGCTAACAGAATACAACAACACATACGCAAAATTATACACCATGATCAAGTGGGATTCATTCCAGGGATGCAATGTTAGTTCAACATATGCAAATCAATAAATGTGATACACCATATCAATAAAATCAAATACAAGGACCATATGATCATCTCTATAGATGCTGAAAAAGCATTTGATAAAGTTCAACACTCATTCATGATAAAGACTCTCTATAAGTTAGGTATAGATGGAAAGTATCTCACCATAATTAAAGCCATATATGATAAACCCACTGCCAATATCATCTTGAATGGGGAAAAGCTGAAAGCTTTTCCTTTAAGAACAGGAAGTAGACAAGGATGCCCCCTCTCACCACTCCTATTTAACATAGTGTTGGAAGTACTAACCAGAGCAATTAGAGAAGAGAAGGAAATAAAGGGCATCCAGATTGGAAAAGATAAAGTCAAACTGTCCCTCTCTGCAGATGACATGATCCTATATATCGAACAGCCTAAAGCCTCTACAAAAAAACTCTTGGAGTTGATAAATGATTTCAGCACAGTAGCAGGATACAAAATCAACATACAAAAATCAGTAGCATTTCTATTCTCCAATAGTGAACATGCAGAAAGAGAAATCACGAAACGTTGCCCATTTACAATAGCCACCAAAAAAATAAAATACTTAGGAATTGAATTAACCAAGGATGTGAAAAATCTGTATAATGAGAACTACAAACCACTGCTGTGAGAAATTAAAGAGGACAAAAAAAGACGGAAAGATATCCCATGCTCTTGGATTGGAAGAATCAACATTGTGAAAATGTCCATACTACCTAAAGTGATATACAAACTCAATGCAATCCCCATCAAAATTCCAATGACATTTTTCTCAGAAATGGAAAAATCTATCCAGACATTTATATGAAATAGCAAAAGACCACACATAGCCAAAGCAATTCTGAGCAAAAACAATAAACCTGGAAGCATAACACTACCTGACTTTAAACTATACTGCAAAGCTATAATAACCAAAACAGCATGGTACTGGCATAAAAACAGACACACTGATCAATGGAATAGAATAGAGAATCCAGAAATCAACCCACACACCTACAGCCATCTGATCTTTGACAAAGGCACCAAGCTATACACTGGGGAAGAGACCACCTCTTCAGCAAATGGTGCTGGGATAACTGGATATCAATATGCAGGAGAATGAAACTAGACCCGTACATCTCACCATATACCAAAATCAACTTAAAATGGATTAAAGAATTAAATATACTCCCTGAAACAATAAAACTTCTCAAAGAAAACATAGGAGAAACACTTCAGCAAGTAGGACTGGACACATACTTCATGAATATGACCCCAAAAGCATGGGCATCCAAAGGAAAAATAAACAAATGGGATTATAGCAAACTAAAAAGCTTCTGCACAGCAAAAGAAACAATTAACAGAGTTAAGGGACAACCAACAGAGTGGGAGAAAATATTTGCAAAATATACATCTAACAAAGGATTGATATCCAGAATATACAATGAACTGAAACAACTTTACAAGAAGAAAACAAGTAACCTGATTAAAAAATGGGCAAAAGAGCTAAGTAGGCATTTCTCAAAGGAAGATATACGAATGGCCAACAGACATATGAAAAAACGTTCAACATCACTCAGCATTTGGGAAATGCAAATCAAAACCACATTGAGATACCATCTCACCCCTGTTAGGATGGCTAATATCCAAAAGACTGTGAACGATAAATGCTGGCGAGGTTGCAGAGAAAAAGGAACTCTCATACATTGTTGGTGGGACTGCAAAATGGTGCAGCCTCTATGGAAAATGGTATGGAGGTTCCTCAAACAATTGCAGATAGATCTTCCATATGACCCAGCTATCCCACTGCTGGGAATATACCCAGAGGAATGGAAATCATCAAGTCGAAGGTATACCTGTTCCCCAATGTTCATTGCAGCACTCTTTACAATCGCTAAGAGTTGGAACCAGCCCAAATGTCCATCATTAGATGAGTGGATATGGAAAATGTGGTATATTTACACAATGGAATACTACTCTGCTATAAAAAAGAATTAAATACTTCCATTTGCAACAACATGGATGGACCTAGAGAGAATTATAAAGTGAAACTTGTCAGGTACAGAAAGAGAAATATCACATGTTCTCACTTATTTGTGGGAGCTAAAAATAAATAAATAAACACACAAACAACCTGGGGGTGGGGAGGGAAGAAGACACAACAATTACAATTCCTTGAAGTTGATACAGCAAGCAAACAGAAAAGAGGTTGTTGGGAGGGAGGGGGGAGAGGGGGGAGGGATGGAGGTTTCAGCAATGGGCTACAATAATTAACCACGTTGTATATTGACAAAATAAAATAAAATTTTTTAAAAAATGACAGATTAATATCTCCTGACTCCCAAGAAGAAAATGTCCCAGCCACATCATCCCATTTCCTTTGGTTCAATATAATAACGTACATTCTAGCAGTTACATCTACCCAAAAGTGGAAAGGACTATGAGTTGCACGTTCATGCAGAGAATAGAGAAGGAATTAGAAGAGATAATTGAGGAATTTTGTACACTGGACGGGTGGCTAACCTGAACTGCTTCTGAAATTTGAATCCTGACAAATCCAAGAGTGCAAAGCAGATAAAACTAATGAAGATAATTTATGAGAAAGGATAGGTTTATCATTGAGTACTGAGTCCAAGAAGAAGGGTTAACTAAGAATACTAGCTTTGGATTTGCTAGAGTTGAAAAAAATATTGATAATAAATTGATCAAATGAAGAAGAGATTCTAAACAAGGGAGAAGGCTGGAGGTTAAAATGACATTTAAAGTTTTTAAATGCTATAATTCAATTAGCAAGTACAAAAACAAGAAATATGACTAATAAAAAGACACAATGACCTACAAAGCGAGCATAATGCAAACTTCTGTGCTGCTGATTACAATCTGGCTCCCTAAGTTAAAATATTTGATGAATGTAATTAGAGATGGCAAAACTGGAGTTGAGTTCATTGCACTTAGATACCTTGCCTAATGCGAATACTTGCAGTAAGCATTACAGCTACAATTGGCCCTGTGAGACTAAAGCAACTTTGTTCGCTATGCCACACCGTCTTAATGAATAGTTCTGTCTACCTCTCAAATGACATTATAGATTTTCATGCAAAACAGGACTTTTGTTAGTGAAATAGTCTATTATTAATAATAATTCTGGAGAAACAAAGTGTGCGGCTTTTAGCCTAGGACTGTGTTTCCTATGTCCCACTGGGACAATCCAGATGATGAGTCAGTTGCTGATGGAGACAAAGCCACGTCTACCATATGACTATTTTGAGACCCATTCTCTAAGCTACTCAAATGTTCCCGGACTCAACACAATCCGTATTTATTTTTAACATTCACATATATTCCTACTTTGGCATTCTAAAAACTGCATCATCCTTTTTTCTATCTTCACTTGACTGAAACTTACTTATCCATTTTCCCCCCATTACTTTTGTGTCATTTGCCATGGCTAATTTTAAAACATTCTTCCTCATTGCCTACCAGCTGGAACTGTCCTTCAATGTCTAACCCTTCAGATCCTTGCTATTTTACAAAACACATTGCATAGTATAATCAAAGTGGGTGCTATTCTGCTGTATGTTGTCTAACATTTTACTTTGTGCCTGAGAGAGCTATTTATTTTAGTGAGCTCAGAATCTTTGGGAATTGGTAGCTCCCAATGAGGGTCAGTAGGCAGCATGAAGAACAGATGACAGCCTGTAATACCTCCTTCGCATTTCTGTAAAGAGATTTGACATTTACAAAGTACTGCATGTTGCCTTTTCCCATAAATCTCTGAAGACTTTATAAAAATAAAAGGCTTAATGATGATGCCTTCACATTTGATATGCATTTAAAAGTGCATGATAAGCGTTCTTGATTAAACTGAAGGAGACTCTACCATTGCAAGAATGGTGGAACCATCTATAAAAATATCTGAATGAAGGAATAATAAATGTCAGAGAATCCTCCCTTAGAAACTGCAGTACCAACGTTGAAGCTGAGAATGGCTGTTCAAGGCAGGATTTTGTGTTCTGAAAAATCAATATACCTCTTCCTACAGTTTTCTTAAATTTAGATTAAATAGAATCAGGTAGCATTGAAACTACCTATGAGTTAATTATTATTTCATTTTTTTTTTATTTTAAAGCAAACTGAAGTCCATCCTTAAATAAGAGAGATAAACTTCCTTTAATGATAAACACCTTACATTAAATGTTCAACAAATCCCAAAAGTTAGTCTATCCTTGGATCTTTTAAATTGCATATAAAAACCTTCATGCATTAATAAGAAATGACTTAACTTTATTAACACTGCTTTATTTTTAATTTTCTGTTCTAAATACAGATTACTAAAAAAGAAATTTTCTGTAATATTTCCTTTATGCAGGATTTATGAAAGTACTCAAATTAACTAATCTTTTCTATAGTAAATAATGTAAGTGGGGAAAAAGTTAATCAATAAAAAGTAAAAGGTGCTTTAGTGACATTTCAAAGTAAAACCCAGGAACAGTTGTGATGTGAATCAAATCCCATTTCTCCCTCTGGGTCATATAGAGAGCATGCAAAAGCTGCTAAATAAATCAGTGATGAATTTGGTAGGACAAGGAAGAAATGACTGCAAGTGCATGGGTAGGAGAAATAGCCATTTCAAAAAGATATTTATCCAGAGTGGGTGTTGCCACAAAGAGTATAAGGGAAAGAAAGGTGGTTCCTTTACCCTGCTTCCATTCTCCTATTCCTGGCCCCAGCCAATCTCCAGCTAAACCCCTGTCACTATAGTTAAGGGCCAGGAAATGTAAAAAATGTGAGTAATCTTCTTTTTTAAAAAGTAGCTCTTGAGATATACTAACAATTAGAGCAATAACAATTATTTTTCTTCTAAAGTATAAAACAAATAATAACAATACAGTACTATAGCTTAAAAAGATCACATAATGATTTGGCACTATAACAGACCTTAGGAATTTGCTTCTTTCTTGGCATAGATGAAGGAAACTGAGGCCCAGAAAAACAAAGTGACTTACTAAGGGCACAAAGTTCAATTGGTAAAACTTGAAATAGGTTATGTTTTCTGACTCTTAGTTGAGTGACCTATCCGGTAATTCAATAACAACAGTCAAACAAGAACTACCTCAGCTTTGAAGCTACTTGCATCTATCCTGTACTCTTTGTCTTCCCAGTCCTACTAAGACTGAAGAAGCATTTCTGCTTCTTTTTAAAGCTAAACCTTTTTACCTGTCTTCTTTCCCATTCTCTCTCTCCATGTCAAGGATTATGCTACTACAATTGTGACCTGCTACAGGATCATTCCTATCAACAAAGAGGTTTTACGAAGCTGATACCTGACTCTATGTCCTACTACATCTACAACCCAATTTTTGTACTCTGATTTCCCAATAAAAATGTTACATTGGACTTTCAGAGGGAGAGAACATACCTTAGGATACAAAGTGAATCATAAGTGAGAGGAGGGAAAGGGGGAGGGAAGAGGGTAGGGGTGATTGGGTGGGGGACATGGGGGACAAATGTAATTTGTGGTAATGGGCAAGCTGCCAGTGTAAATCTGGCCTTCACATCTTGGACATAAGGAGTGACAACCAGCTCTGTATCTCATGAATATTCATAACCAATAAAAAAAAAGATTTGTCAGAATGAATATGCTAATAATAAAAAAATCATAAATAAATAAATAAGTAATCCACAGATAGTAAAAAAAAAAAGATACATTCTCCAGAATGCCATAAAATTCCTGAATTTTAATAGATTATTATGAAATATGTCCTATGTATATACAAAATATGTGAAACAGAAAAACAATTAAGAATAAAAATAGTATGAACATTTATGTACTTCCCACCCAGTTTAAGAAAGAGAATGTGACCTATATCTTAGATGCTCCCTATAATCCCTGTATGATTGCATTATTCTCCCTAACCTCAGCATTGACCTGCTTTTCTTTTTTAGTGTTATCATGTAAAAACATATATTATGTAGCTTACTTGTTTTTAGATTTTATATTAGTAGACCCATGCTGAATATATTGTTTTGTGACTTTTTTCATGTTTTTATGATTAACCGTGGTGATGCATGTACTTGTAATTTATTTTTACTGCTGTATTTTATATTATTGAACAACATACCACAATTCATTTATATATTCTACTATTAACAGCTATTTGAAATGTTTCTATTGTCTAAAATCTAATTTCTCCATGAATATTTAATTTTTAAAAATGTATCAAACCTCCTCCAAAGTTAAAAGAATAGTACAATCTACTCTTCATTTAAAATAACCATGTTTTCAACATTTTTCCCATATTCGTGTGCAATTATTTTTTCTTGCTCTCCTTCCACATATTAAAAGTTGGATATAGAAAAATCTGTGCTTGAAAGTAAATTTGTACCTCAGAGATTCCACCAAGAATTGCAATAATCATACACCTTTAGTCTCCTCTAATCTAGAACAGGCTTTTGGAAACTGTCTCACAATTCTGATTTGACTGATGACTTCCTCATTATTATTCTTAGGTTTAAAATCTTTTTAATAAATACTACATAGGTGGTGCTGTGTCTTGTCTAGTGTATTACATATTTATCCCATTATTAGGGATGTTAAATTTGATTATTTGGTTAAGGTGGTGCCAACCAGATTTCTACACATCACTAATACCTGCCCACTTCAGACTTAATAACTAATCTAAGGGTAATAGTTAGAAACTGTGTAAATATCTTGTTCCCTAATATTATTTCTCCTCATTGTTTTAGCATCCATTGAAGATTCTTCCTGGTTTCAATATTATCATGAGCTTGTAAAACAGTGATTGTTCCATTATTTCCCCATTTAGCAACTGACATTCTTCTGTAAAAAGGGCCTTTCCTTTTTTCACCCTACCTTTTTAAAATTTGTTTAATTTTATAACATGCACATGTTAATCAAGATAAAACTGCTGTAACCATAAAATATTCTACAGAGTAGAACTGAAAACAATAATAGAGAAAAAAAAATGTATTTCTTAAAGGTAAAGGAGTTCATTCACTGGGAATATTTAACAATTACAAATGTGTATGTACCCAATAATATAGGCTGAACACACACACCCTAAACTCACACAACTGAAAAGAGAAATACACAAATCCACAATGACTGTGGATTACTGACAGAACAAGTGGAGATAAAGAAGGTCTGGTAATACAGAACAAATTTGATTTAATTTAAATCACTGAATCTCATTTGACCTAATACACTAATCAACTCTAGAATATACATTATTTTGAAGTGCACGTAAAACATTTACACAAAATTGGGCAATACACTTGGCTGCAACTCAACAAATCTCAAAAAATATCAATATATGTTAAACAGCTAAAGTCACACAATTTACATTATCTGATCACAATAGAAATAAGCCATAGATAAATAACATAGGTATAACTAGGACGTTCCTCGATGTTCAAAGTTAAGAAATTCACTTTTAAGTAATCCATTAGTCTAAGAAAAGCATACAAGGGTACTTGAAAAAGTTCATGGAAAGATTCATATCATCTTTTAATTCTGCTTTCCCATGAACTTTTTGAAGTACCTTCACATATTAGGAAAAGAAGGCTGAAAATCAGTAAGCTAAATATCTAAAGGAGTTTAAAAAAAAGAATAGAAAAAAATAAAGAAAACTATAAAAAAGAAAATAACAAAAATAAGAACTAACTGCATCATATAGAAATCAAAGAGAAAAGCAAAAAACTCCAATATTTACTCTTTAAAATGGCTACTAAAATTTATATAACCCTGGCAGCACACAAAAAAATGCACAAGTAGCTAATGTAAGGAATGAAAAAGGGTCACCACAAATACATGCTTCAGACATTAAAAAGATAATAAGAGGAAATTATGAATAATTATAAATAGGTGAAAATTTATATAAAATAGGCAAAATCTCTACAATTAAAATTATCAAATTTATACAAGAAAAAACCATGAAATATATATAGACTATATATAATTATATAAATATATATTTATACACAAACACACATGAGGGATCTTCTAATATTCATGGAAAATGCATATTATGAAAAAACTGTGTGTGGATTGCAAAATTAATTTTTTTTTGCACCAAAATAAACTCATACTACTTGTTTTAACATATCTGAACAGGATCCAGTTTGAGACACTAAGATGGATAAGTATCCTTTGGAAGAATCCCTATCAGAGCAACATGAGTTCTGCTAAAATGGTAGCAAGAACAAACATTATGGTGAAGCTTGAGTGGAAGAATGATGGAATCATTGATGCTTTACAAAAGTTTATGGGGACGATGCCCCAAAGAAATTAGCTGTTTACAGATGGATAACTCATTTTAAGAAGGGACAAGATGCTGTTAAAGATGAAGCCCACAGCAACAGACCAACCACATCAATTTGCCAGGAAAAAATTAATCTTGCTCATGCCGTACTTGAGGAGGATGAATGATTAACAGCAGAAACAATAGCCAACACCATAGACACCTCAATTGCTTCAGCTTATGCAATTCTGACTGAAACATTACAGTTGAGCAAACTTTCTGCTCAATAGGTGCCAAAATGGTTGTATCCAGATCAGCTTCGGACAAGAGCAGAGCTTTCAATGGAAATTTTAAACAAGTGGGATCAAGATCCTGAAGCATTTCTTCAAAGAATTGTAACAGAAAATAAAACATGGCCTTACCAGTACAATCCTGAAGACAAAGCACAATCAAAGCAGTGGCTATAAGAAGTGGAAGTGGTTCAGTCAAAGCAAAATTGGACCAGTCAAAAGCAAAAGTCATGGCAATGGTTTTTTGGGGGGATGCACGAGGTGTTTTGTGTGTTGACTTTCTGGATGGCCAAAAAATATAACATCTTCCTGTTGTGAGAATGTTTTAAGAAAATTAGCCTAAAATTCAGCAAAAAAATGCCCGGGAAAGCTTTGCCAGAGAGTCCTTCTCCACTACAACAATGCTCCTGCTCGTTCCTGTCATCCAGCATGGGCAATTTCATGACAGTTTCAATGGGAAATCATTAGGCATCCACCTTACAGTCCTGATTTAGCTTCTTCTGATTTCTTTTTGTTTCATAATTTTAAAACATTTTAAAAGGCATCCATTTTTCTTCAGTCAATAATGTAAAAAAGAGACAGTTAAATTTTCAGGACCCTCAGTTCTTTAGGGATGGACAAAATGTCTGGTATCACTTTTAAAAAATGTCTAAAACTTGATGGAAACTATGTTAAGAAATAAAGTCTATATTTTTATTTTTGTCTTTTAATTTCATTTTCCACAAACTTTTTCTTTTTTTTTTTCTTCTTCTTTTTTTTCTTTTCTTTTGTTTTGTTTTTTAGCAGCTTGCCAGTGTGGTAAGGGGATCATTTTCCACAAACTTTTTGAAGTACCCTTGTGCGTGCACACACATACATACAAAATTGTATCCATAATCATATACCAAACTTCTGGCTTAGATGGTTTCATCAGTGATTTTTTAAAAAATATTTAGAAAGAAAAAACAGTCACAAACCTTTTTAGAGAATGGAAAAAAGAGGGCAAAATTCCCAGCTTAGTCTTTGAAGTCATCATTATCTTATTGTTTCCCTTATGTCAGATTCCCTAAGAACAGAGCCTTAGATGAGAATTCTTGTCCAACTGATATTTTTGATGAGTGCTGTCAAGAAAAAGGAGTAAAAAAAATTAAGGTAGGGTAGAAGAAAAGGCTATGCAAGACTGTGATCTCAGCTAAAATTTGCTTTAATTTGATCCTACAGAGAAGTTCCACCCAGAAATAACACTATAGAGTTAGTCTCACTTTGAGGCAAGAATGGCCAGCCTTTTGCACTCGTGTGACTCAGTTGTTGGCCAACATCTGCCCCAAAGATGATAGGACAGGAGTGTTCTACACCAGGCAGGGTGACTTACCTTTTTAGCCAAGAAGAGTTATGTGGCAGCTCTAGATTATGACCAGCCAATGACAGCAGGTGAGGAACTGGTACCAGCCAGTAAAGGGAACTTGGTTGGAGCACCAACGCATCCACTGTGGCCCACCCCTTGCACCATCCATATTTGCTTCTTTATCAAATGATGTTCACTCCATACAGTCAGAGCTTCTTCAGGATTCTGACTGACAACAATTTCTGGATAGCTTACTAGAGGAGAATTAGCAGGAAAAATTACAGCTCCACTGCTGTAGTTGGTCTGGAGGCCATGAATGATACATCATCTTCTTCTGCCACTCACTGTAGATTTCCTAGCACTTTGGCTACGCCTCTGCTTATCTAGATAGCTTGACTGGTGAACTGACCTAAACTAGTATGTCCTCAGAGATCATTTGGCAATTTCTGGAGATGCTTTTAGTGTCAAAACTGGGGAAAGTGCTATTGCCATCTAGTGGGTAGAGGCCAGGGATGCTGCTAAACGTCCCACAATTCATAGGATAGCTCCCCTCAAAAAAAGATTATCCAGCTCAAAATATCAATAGTGCCAAAGCTAAAAAAACCCTGTCTTTGAAGACTTCATAAAAATTCTCATGGGTTTGTAGAGTTTCAAGATTGTCTTCTATGCACTGTGATAGTGACTTGGGATTTGGGAGACAGGCAACTTGAAATATTCATCAATGACCATCCTCCCAAAATGACCCTTTGCTTCAAGTAAAACCCCATTGAATCTGAGGAATTAGTATGAAAAAAAATGGTTTTTCTACTAACTAGTTCTATGACCTTAAGCAAGTCCCTTGAACTCTGGGTTTAGATTTTCTCATTTATAAAGAGAGGAGGATTATGTGACCTTAATATGGTCATTTCAGTTCTGACCTTCAGAGTTCCTTGTGGCTTAATAGTTCTTGAAGGAGGGAGATTAACACTAAAAAATCATAGTTATTTGCAACTTAGCCTGTATTTTTCCTCAGTTCCATTTATAAAAGATAACTGCACAGGAGAGCAAGAAATAACAGGCGTGAGGTGGGAGAGGAGGACACAATCCTAAAATACTGGAAGTCTGCTGGAGAGGAAAATTATGGAGGGAAAGGAAAACAATGAACGTGAAGGCAAGAAGGTCCAGAGGTCAAACCACAGTTAATGTAGGGTTTGATTTGGTAACCACTACAACCACAATGGCAAACATTTGAATAGGTCTTCATAAACATTAGAAACACTAACTCTTAACAGCATGCTCATAAGGTAGGAAGGGCTGTCTTAATTTTCCCCACATCACATTACAAATGAAGATGCTGAAGCTAAAGAAGACAAGGGTATGCTTAACTTCATGTTTTAACAGGCAGAGGCTTAAACCCACATCTTCTGATGCTCAGTCCTTCAGACTATGAGAATAAAATTGTACCAATATCTGAAGACCTTGTTTTGAGTATAGTTCTGGAATTTTCCAGCTATGTAAGAACTTGTTTCTCCATGTCAAAATTGATTCCAATGGAGATGAAGTTTTTTCCACCTTCTCGGCAGTCATTAATTACATCCCTCTGAGCTTCGAAGGAATAATTCACTTTTAGCATTTCTAAAAAATAAATAAATAAAGTCTTGCCGAAACACAAACATTAGTACTGCCACATTATTCTTCAAGTTCGTAGGCCATGTCTCAAAACCTAAGGGAATAATGCTTATAAATTAACTCTGGTTGTGAAAGGCTTTGAAAGAATTATGTTCTCCTAAAAGCCTTAGAAAGCATGGGTTTTGTGTCAGTATATTTGTATGACCCTTACTAATTATCAGTTATTTTTAAAGTTTTTTAATACAGGGTTTCACTGCACAATAGCTTAAAGAAAGATTCTTGGAAAATATCCTGGATTTCTGTCTACAAAACCTTGTTAAACTCTATCACATATTTGGTAATGTTATAAATATTATGACTTTAAATTCATCCAAACTATTGAAAAGATTTGGGAACAGGCGAGTTCCTGGGGTCAAATTTTTTCTTGGTTCATTGGAGATACTATAAATGATAATCTAATGTCTGGGCAGTAGAGCCAAACAAGTCTATGTTTGAATTCAGTATCAAATATTTCCTGTGCCCCACTTCATATCTTTGTGACCTCACCACTGATTCTAACCACACCCACAACAAACTTTTCCAAGTGGGCTTTGACTCACTTGGCACTTACAGCATTTTCTCCAAGACAAGGCATACGTCTTTGCTTACTGCCCTATGACTATCCAATGCCAAATTATGGGTCTTTCAGTCTTCTGTTAGCTGCATTGGAAACATTGAAAAAAAAAAAAATAGTAGTCTCTGGTAAGCCAACTATCCACTCAGAAGTGATCTGTGAAAGCCATAAAGGCCTCCGTAGAAGATTTTAAATAAACCTCTTCTGCAGCCGCAGGGCAGCTTGTGTTAAAGATTAGATCCAGGATTTATTTATTTATTTATTTATTTATGTATTTTGTTACTTTGAAAAGACAGAAGTTTGAAGGGGACTAATGTGGAGATTCAATATGACCCCTGTACTAAATGACGCTTGATAGAGAAGAAATGCAAACCTGGAAATATTTGGGTAGGCAAACCTGAGAGGGTTGATTTCCCAAATTTTCTTAAATTTTCCAGGGCAGTAGAAGCAAACTCCTCCCCCTTTAAAGAGGACAGTGGTCTTCCCTTGCTTGAAGACCATGTAAAGATCCCACCTTGCAAATTCACGTTCGCCTTCCTCAAGAAACAGCACACCTCTAGTCATTCCCACAGATCAACAACTGGAATCAGATCTCACCAAAGCCCAAGCAAGGAAGCGTAGTGCCTGCTACTGTGAAGGTAAGAGCTTATTGACTAAAGAAAGGCACGTTTTGGCTAATATGTATAATGAATCATGAGGGTGTTTGATTGAAGGCAGAATATTAAGCTGGATAAGAAGAAGTAATTCACATGACAGTACTCTCCCACGAATGGGATTTAATTTTCTAGCCTGGGTACCTAGAGCCCTGGGATGTTCCTTAAAGCTTTGACATTCTTATGTTCTACAATAATTTAAGTCAGATGTAAGAGTTGCTTTGGAAGTTTCAAGTGATTTTATAGAAGTGTAATTTACATACATTAAAATGCACATATTTTAGTTGCATGAGTTTTGATAACTGTAGACACCCATGTCCACCCTAATTAAGACAGAAAATATTTCTGCCACCACAAAAAGTTCTCTTTGCCCTTTGCAGTAAATTGTCCCCACTCTCCACCTCAGGCAACTGTTGATCTGATATTTATCTGTATAGATAGTTTTCCTTATTCTAGAACTTCATATAAATGAAATCATGTAATATCTACTCTCATGTCTCTGTTTCTCTACTTTCCTTTTTTAAAATTTTGCTCAGTATAATGTCTTTGAGTTTCAAACTTGTTATCACATGTAACAGCAGTTCATACCTTTTTATTGCTGAGTATTATCTCACTGTTTTTAATATACCACAATTTGCTTATACATTCATCTGCTGATGGCCATTTTGGTAGTTTCCAATTCTGAGCTAATTTGAGCAAGCTGCTGAGAACATTCCTGTCAAGTCTTTTATGTGGATGTATATTTTCACTTCTCTTGGGTAAAACACTTAGAAGTGAAATCACTGGATTATATTGAATTGGGTGTAGGATTATTTTTTAAGAAACTCTCAGTTTTCCAAAATGTGTCATTGAACATTCCCAACAAAAATGTATGAGAGTTCCAGTTGTTCCACATCCTCACTGACACTGGGTATGGTCAGTCTTTTTAATTTTAACCATTCTAATGAGTATTAAGTGGTGTCTTTGTATGGTCTTAATTCGCGTTTCTCTTATAATTAATGCTCTGGAAAGTTGAACATCTTTCCTGTGCTTATTGGCCATTCATATACATTGATTTCTGAGTGTTTGATCAGATCTTTTACCTTTTATCAAAGTTGCATTGTTTACTTTTTATCACTAAATTTTTAGAGCTAATTAGGCTCTGGTAAGCTGGGTCTAAGGAAGTTCTTATTCTTAAGCATAATTATTATTCCTAAAGCATTCTTTCAGGTATCTCAACTGGATGCCAAGGTTGTTAAACAGGTTTAACACTTTCCACTCTGGCTGAGTTGGAATTCCAGTTTTCTCCAGCACAATTCATCTTGATCTGTACTGCCTCTTTTCTCTAAACCCTGTAGGTGCTATTCTCTGGTAAATCACTTGTAGTCTTGCTATGCTGCAATGTGGAAAATCACTTTCATGCAATGGCAGACTCTAAATACACTCGAAATTAAGCTATCTCACCCAAAGGTCATAGAAAAGAAGGCTTACAGAGCAATAGAATAATTTAAGTGGTTTATTAAATTATTTTTAATCACACAGCAAGAAGCAAGGGGAGAGAAATGGGGTAATTTAACATTCTTAGGACAGGTCACAAGTGAGCAGAAGGAGCACACTTCTTGAGTCCTGAGTTATATGATGTTTATTTGTCCTATCTATAAATCACAATCATGTTCCATCATGTTAGCTATTTATTCTGTCTATCTTTGGCACATTTCATAGGTTACTAACTTATTTACAACTTATATTTAACATGAGTCACAAATTTTGCCTGTGCCTCACAGGCTACTTATTTACTTATCTGTGTGTAACACGTACTAGGAGTTTTATCTGTGTCTCATAAGCTCATTTTAAATGCTTCTTATAGGTTTCATTATCCCAACAATTTTCTAATTTTCTGTGGCATATTGAATATTTTCAAACAATACTGTTCACTCTCATTACATTCGTGCATGTGCATCTCAGTCTTTAGCAAAGGATTCACCAAGTTGCCAGAGCCCACTGACTGAAGAAGAGATTAGGTCCCCTTGAGGAAGGATCCTAACTGCCACTAAGATAAATATTTACTTAATCCTTCTTCCAAAAGTACCTATAATCATTTACTTGAATAGCTTTGTATTGGAGAAAGGAGTTATACACCAAACATTCTGAGGGCCACTGGAAACAGAATCCAGGCTAATACGAGGGGGACAAAATGCCAATTAGGGGGTTAATGGAGGATAAATGATTAATGGGGTGTGTCAATAGTTAACTACTGGTCTCACCCACATACCACATCACCTGAAAATATTAATATTAATAGAATAATGGAATGGCTTATTAAAGGCTCAGCTAAGGCACTGTCTCAGATTCAACTCCTTGCAGGCTGGGAAACTGTGTCCTTTATGGTACAGTATATAAACTAAACTAATAGTCGTCGAATGGTGACTCATCCCCTGCTATCTAGAATACTTGGATCTGAAAACCAAAGAGTGAAAGATTGGTATTTATCAACATCATGTCTAATGATCCCCATGAGGAATTTACATTTTTTATCCCTGGAGTACTAAAGTCTGATGGATTAATGGTCCTGATTTCCAGAGGGGAAACAAATCCATGGGGGACACAATAACGGTTCCACTGAAATAATATTTTAAGTACCACCTGGAATCAGGGACCAGAATCCAAGAAAGGAGTTATAGTTATGAGAAATTGACCATCATTATCATGGGGAGCAAGGGGTGCTCCTTTATAATAGGAGCATGTAGGAGTATGTCTGGAACTGAAAAAATTCAATGGGATATCTCTTGGTGCTTCCAGGTCTGGTGATAATGGTGAATGTGCAATTGCAGCAAACTCAGCTCAGTAAGGCTCAGATAGATCAGAGATGAAGGTCTGGGTTACCCTACTAGGCAAGCAGCCTAGACTATCAGAAGTGCAAGATGAGGATAGGTAAGTCTAGAAAGAGTGGTGGACAAAAAGATAAAAATGAATTACGGACCAGGTGCAGAGAGCTTGTTTCACTAACCAATAAATATTAAATATTTTGTAAATTGCAGTTACCTACTACCTTAAAAAAGTGATGATTCAAATCTTAATGTAAAGTACAAGCAATTTTTAGCAAAACAAGATGTGAATTATATTAAACGTGTCTTCTGTCTGGCTTCATACCCTCTCAACCTCATCTTTGATTCCAACTCTAGCTTGATAAAATTTTCTATGTGGTCTTTGACTTACTCCTCCTCCCCATTTTTCTCTCTGACCTGAGGCTTCTCCAATGCTAAAATATGGGGATCCAGTTGCAACTCACTAGCACAAAGCATATACAGTCCAGAAGAAGGGTGTGTGTGTGTGTGTGTGTGTGTGTGTGTGTGTGTGTGTGTGTGTGTGTGTGTTATGTGTATGTTGGAAATATAGTCCCTTAGGATAATAATGAAGAGAGGTGGGTGCCATTGGGTAAATGATTGCCTCTGTTAGTCCTTTGGTGAGCAATTTTGAGAATTGCTTAGCTGTCTCTCTTAGAAGATCCTAATGAGATTGAGCTCTACCACAACAATGGCAATCATGATAAAAAGCATTTAAATTGACTTTTTATCCTTCCCAGTTTTATTTTTTCCAATCCCTCATTCTTGATCTCTGCAATCACCAGTCTGAAATCTGTTTCGCCTAGAGGAGGAAAACAGATTAAGACAAATTCCGTCCCTGCAATCTTCTTACTTGTGATGGTGAGAATATTACTTAACTTCTCCTTGTCTCACTTGTCTTTCCTATACAATGGCAGTATTAATGGTATATGATAGTTATGAGGATTAAGTGACAAAGTGTAGTGACTGGCACACAATACAAAATAAATAGTAGCTGTTATTACCATTATTATCAAGTTTACCTTGGAACACAAAGTCAGGGTCTTGTAGCTTGCTTAGGAAAAATTTAGTAATGCTGTAATAAGAACAGTCTGATTTGAAAATAAGATCAAGACATCTCTGCTGTATTTTTTTTCTTTAATATGCAAAACCTCAAGAAATTCTAGGGCCATTAATGGAGTCCCACTGTCTCCATACACTTTAATTTAAGAGATCTACATGAAGTTGAGATTTCCAACATCTTTAACTCTTAAAAGCACACATAATGAGTACTATAACCTTATGCTCTTTTCACAACTTGCTCAAAATGAAAATCTCATGACAGGTTGAGCTTTCAGAAATCTCGTATATATTGCACTCATTAATATGCACGTATATGACATAAGTACATGTATATGATATGTATGTATATATGTGTGCACCTTTCACTTCCAGCTTCCAATTTGAAAATTTTAAGTGAAATTTTAATATTAAGAAAGCATTTAATTTTACTTCAAAGTATAAGAGTTATAAGAAATTCTGTATTTTAATCTCCAGTGTGCCACTTTCTATAAAATCTTAGACAGATGACTTAATTGCTCTGAATGGCATATTACTCATTTTATTAAAAAAATGGGTATAGTAATAACAGTACCTCCATAAAGTTGTGCTAGGACTAAAGGAAAAGTATGTGAAAATATTTTTCAAATTGAAATTGTTTTACAGATATAAAGCATTAAAATAATAATTTTACTTCACATACACTTAAAAATGTCTTCTGTTTGGGTTTATACACCAATGAACTTAATTCCAAAATGAAAGAAGATCCTCCATTTTTTTTAACTCTCTCAAATTCTCTGTTAATTTGAGCTCATGTCTGATAGTACCATATAATAGAAACTGCAACCATTTTGATTGTGTGCAAGGGTCAGTCACTCTTTTGTTCAGCCAGAGATGTGGTTTTAGGGAATTGAGAACTAGCTCTGTTTCAGTACCTAACATATACTAATCATCCTGAACCCCTTATCTTCCTGCACAGTGTAAGATATCTATTGCTTTTAGAGGACAGTTACAAGGTGCTGTTCCCCACCACCCTGATACTTCTCCTGTGGGCTTGTAGGCTTGCAGAACTCCTGCTTATTCTGATTCAGTAAGCATTCACACATCAAGGATATTTGACAGTGAAAGACATCCAGACATGGGAGGGGATCAGAGGAAGCTTTTTTTTTTTTTAAAAAAAGGCAGCATTTGAGCTGAGCTGTACAGGCTTTCAGAAGATATAAATGAGATGAGAGCATTGTGAGTAGTAAGAAGAGTATGAGAGGAGACATTGAGGCAAGAAATAATGTTCAAGAAGATGAATTTTTAAGTATAGGTACCTTGGATGTTGAAGCTAAAAGAAAAGGAAAGCAGTTGAGGTGGGTTTAGATGACAGAAAAAGCAATCCTAAAATTTGTGCAGAATTTCAAAGGACCCCAAATAGTCAAAACAATCCCAAGAAAGAAAAAGGTAAAAAAACTCACACTTCCCAGTTTCAAAAAGTATCGCAAAATTACAGTAACCAAAGCAATTGACATAAAGACAGACATAAAAACAATGGAACAGAATAGAAATTAACTAGAAATAAATGCTTACTTATGTCAAATGGTCTTCAACAAGGTTGCCAAGACTACTGAATGGGGAAAGGAGAGTCTCTTCAACACATGGTGGTGTAAAGCTGTATATCCACATCAAAAAAAGAAAAAGAAAAAGCTGGGCCCTTATATTACTCTATACACAAAAATTAACTTAAAATAGATTCAAGTCCTACATGCAAGACCTGCAAACTATAAAAATCCTAGAAGAAAACATAGGGAAAAGATTCATGACATTTGCATTGGCCATGATTTCATAGATATGACACCAAAAGCAAAGGCAATAAAATCAAAAATAGGCAATTGGAACTACATCAAACCTAAAAATTTCTGCACAGCAAAGGAAACAATCAACAGTGAAAAGGCAACTTGGGAGAAAATATTTGCTAACCATATATTTGATAAGAGATTAATAGTCAGAATATATAAAGAACTTCCACAACTGAACAACAAAGGAAAAATCCAATTCAAAAAAGAACAAAGAACTTGAATAGACATTTCTCCAAGGATGATACACAAATGGCCAGCAAACACATGAAAAGATGCTCAACATGAGGAAAATGCAGATTAAAACCACAATGAGATATTGCTTCATACCCATTAGAATGTGGAGAAATCAGATTCCTCATGCACTGTTGTGGGACTGTAAAATCATGCAACCGCTGTGGAAAACGGTATGGCAGTTTCTCAAAATTAAATATAGAGCTGCCATATAAGCCAGCAATCTAAGTTCTGATTATATATCCAAAAGAATTGAAAGCAGAGTCTTCAAGAGATATTCATACAGCCCTGTTTATAGCAGAACTATTCACAATAGCCAAGAAGTATAAGCAACACAAATGTCCGTCTACAGATGAATGGATAAAGAAAATGTGGTATACATATACAAGAAAATGTTATTGGCCTTAAAAAAGAAGGAAATCTGTCACATACTACAACATGGATAAACCTTATAGACATTATGCTAAGTGAAATAAGCCAGTCACATAAAGACAAATACTGCATCATTGCACTTACATGAGGTATCTAAAGTAGTCAAACTCATAGACACCAAAGGTAGAAGGGTGGTTGTCAGGGGCTGGGAAAGCACAAGGTGCGGAGCTGCTGTTTAGTGGGTGTGGAGCTTCAGTCATGCAAGATGGGAGAATCTGCTGCACAGCAATGTGCATATGGTTGACAATATTGCACTGCATACTTGGAAATTGTTGGAAGGATAAATCTTATGTGACGATTGTTTTGCCACAATAAAAAAGTAAGTAGGAATCAAGTAATAATGGTCAGATATGAGTAGCATTTTCTACACAATAAAAATCCATTTGGGGTTTAAATTGGGTTGAGATGGAATAATTAGAGCTGAGTTCTGGGTAACAAAGGCTTGGATGGAGGTGTGACACTGAGATGGGCAAGGAGGGGTGACATTTGAGACCTTGTAGATGACAAATTGAACTTAGAAAATGTTTCACAAGGATTTGGAAGAGAAGTGATGTTTAAAAAATGACCGAGGAGTTCAGCTGGAGAGAGAGCCTATTACATGCGTATAGTTAAGTGAATGAAGAGCATCAATCTTAGGTAAATTTTCACATTTATATAAATGTATGAAGCTATAACCCTGATCAATATAGACTATTCCCAGTACACCATAAGGTTTCTTTGTGCCAATTTCCATTGAACAGTCATCCCTTCTGGTGAATTTTGAGTTAGGCTCATCTTGTATCTTTCTTTTACTAAACAAATATTTACTGGGCAAATAGTGGTACCAAGAAAACATGGGGAATAGACACGGGAAGAATAGAAACAGATGATTTCTTGTCCCAAGGTTTTTCTTTCTTTTTTTTTTTTTTAAATTCATGGTCTAGTGCAGTGGTTTTTACTTTACTACACATAAAAATTACTCGGGATATTGTTTCAAATGCAGATTTGGTGAACCCTTTCCCTAAAATCCTAATTCACCAATTTTAAGTTTGGGCCCTGGAATATTCATTTGCATCAAACATCTTGGTTTACTTTGAGGCAGACAGTCTCAGGACCACATTTAGTATCACAGTCCTATTGAGTAGAACAGTAAGGCCTTGTAGTCCATGTTAAGGAATCTGGACATTTGGGAAGCACTGGAGCACTAAGAAAGGAATGATAAAGTCATGATTTATGTCTTTGGAGATGAATCTGGGAGCAGAGTGGAGAAAGGATGGATTGAAGGGAGGAAGATCCTGGAGGAGGTCAATTGCTTGAAAACTGTTGCAATGGTTTACATGAGGCAAGAGAAAGTTTGGGGAGAAGACAGATTCAAAACGCAATTAACACGTACACTCAAAAGCTCTTGTGACCATTTAAATGTGAATGTGTGGTGTGTGGAGGTGTGGACAGGGAAGATAAGGTAATTCATTGTCCTTAATAATATAGATAGAAAGATTCACCCAGATATTGAAGCCATCCTGACCTGATGACTACTTCCCACATTGGAGTGCTGAACAAATAATAATTGCTCAATTGTCCTGAGTCACAGAGGGTATATTTTCAGTGCCAAAAGCTGACTGATGTTTCTAGTAATGCATAGGGCAGTGTCAAAACAATAGACTGTGGAGCTTTCACTTAAGAGGGCTGTGCCAGACTCTCAAAGATCTGACCCTCGTGGCTTTCAGGTATTCGGTTTCAAGGATGCCCCTCCTGCCGGGGAATTAATTGGTGTTTTCCTAACTAAGTACAAAATACTCCATGTTGGGGCAAAACAAAACAAAACAAACCCTTGTGCTTGAGATTGGGCAGCAAGGCTGGGAGGGGAGTGGGATAAGGACTAATTGTTGCCAAGTATTCTTTCCAGCTTGTTTTGTCACAGAGTCTTCAGTGCTAGCGGCTGAGAGGTGATGCAGATGGGATGTGACTAGCAGAAGCTGTGTTTCAGCCCCTGATACTCAACCCATCAACTTCTTAGGACAGCTGTGAAGAGTAAGAACCAGCCTGCAGATAGGAATCCCATTCCTCTTCAGCCCCAAGTCCTCTTTTTTTAGACCCACAGTGAAGATGGCAAATGAGGGCTCAGTGGCATCACTATAGTTTATTACAGATTAATAAAAGTTTTCTTGTAAGCCTCTTAGTTTCAGTCTCACAACAATCCTGGAAGTAGATAAGTGAAAGTGTTTATCTTCCTTTTGCAGATGAGGACACTGGGATTCAGGAAGCTAAAGTGTCCTGCTCAAGGTCATGCATACATATCCTGCTGGAACTGGGACTACAGCACTGAAAAATCAGAGGACCTGAGTTATTTCCACAAAACTGAGCAGTCTGTCAAGGACCAAGGGCAATCTGCTAGCTTACACTGGGTCTGCTTTTCAATTGTCCTGAAATAGCAGCATCTCTCCACTGTGGATGTGCAATGCCACGGGGACCCTTGGCCTGAGGGCATACTGGAATGAGAACACAACAGAGCTGAGGGATGTATACCCTAGTTCTCTCCCCACCTCGTGTACAGGTGTACATGTCTCCCACGTGCCATAAATAGAACATGGAAGCTGAACAGTGGAAGCTACTTTTTTTCTTTTTACCCATATAGATAGTCTAATGAAAATATATAACAGGAGAATCCAGGTAAGTAACACGTATTTTTTTTTTCTTTAGGAATTCTTTACGTCAGAATCCTAGCTTACTCTTAGCACTCAAATTGAATTGGAAAAAGAGATGACTATACCAATTCATGAAAAATGTTTCCTGCTTCAGATATATAGCTGCCATAGCTGTCAGCATTTGGATCTGCCATCTGTCGCTTGTCACAGAAATTCAATGCTCTTCTATGTAAACCTTGCTTAACTGAAATTCACTTGAAACAATTCTAAATATGAAGAATTATTTAATTTAACAGCAAACTCGGCCTGTGGGCCAGAAAATTTCAACATTAAAAAATTGGAGAACTGATATTGTTATGCCTGCCATCTTGATGCTGCCTGGTTCCCTTACTATACGAGTTTGGGTAAACTCCAGAAATGAGCAAATGTTTAAGAAAAAAAGAAATCATCGCTGAAACAGCATGCTGATATTCTAACATCTAAAAATTAAACAAACCATTAGGCATTGACAGTCCCATCATGAACCACACCGGTCATGGCCATGAACCTGATGGGAAAGGAGCAGACGCAGGGCTTCGCCTCCTCCGGTGGACAGGCACTGCTGGAGCTGATGTAACTGCAGACTCTGGGGGTCTTCTTGTCTGGCAATTGGAAGTTAGATCTGGAAGGGTGGCAATAGACCTCAAGGAGACCAAGTAGTCAGATGGTGCTGTTGGAAGGGGCAAAGAGATCCAGGGGTGACACAAATGCGTGGATGAGCAGCTTTTTCATGAAGCCCCTGGCAGACAAGCAGAACACAGTGGCAGGGAATGCAGGCACAGGCCATGTTATCCAACCAGAAGACGAGCATTCTCCATCTCTTGTTTTCGCATTTTGTTTGCACATTTTAAAATAGTTTTCTCTCTTTCTACTTCTTTCCTACCTCAGTTTTTTGTTAATTATGTGAATGCATTCAGCTTTCTTTTCATAAAGGGCCTATGTTGATACCCTGTTTCACTTGCCTTTCTGAGCATGTCCTAACTTTCTGATAAATGATGAGTGCAAGGTGAATGACTTAGCAACAGGACTGCCTGGACTGTGTTGAACACAGACTGATTCACCAGGGAAGCAGAAGAGTAAGCTTATGCTTGCAGTTTCCTCTGCCACACAATGCTGACTATGGAATAGAACAGGTGAGGCAACTGTGTATCAGCAACAAGGGTATGTGTCTCTAGGACCATCCATCCTGATCATGCATTCATAGAAAGCAAAAGAGCCATAGGTCTTCAGCATTAAGGAAGACCTCAAATTTGGATTTAAATATTTAAACAAAATTCCCCCTTCCAGCATTCCACGAGCCCCCGTTCCCCCCAAAAGAAAAAAAAATACTGATTAATTTCCCTGCCCAGAACCACCCTTGGAGCTGTCTTATCCTGGCACCATGTTGTTAAGCAGGTACTTCAGATTGCTTTTTATTAGCTTCATATTGTAATATGAAGAGTGCTTTGGTGTCTGAGGCTGCTCTGTTTGGTGCCTGCACAGTCCTTTCCTGTTGATAACCTTAATGCAATTTGTCTTTCTTTCGAGTGTTTAGTTAGTAAAATATTTCTGTAATCAAAACTATATTAGAGCTAAACAAAATTTTCCCATTACACTTCACTGATGCCAGCCAGTGTTGAAACTGTCTGTTTTTCATGGTCTCTGTATTTTGGTTAGCTTTTTAACAATATGCTTTATTTGGCTCATATCTACCTCTTTCTAAAGCACTATTAGGATTACTTTTATATTTTTTTACATGCCCCTACAAATCAGATACCCTTTCCAGCTCTAAAGCTAAGATTACTGGAGCATTACTTAGAAAAACATTTAAGCAGAATATAATAAGATGTTAAACATAGATCAGGTGATGACAACTCTATAGCAATTTCTGATAGAACAGAGGTATTGGCAAAATATTTGCATAGTTAATTTTTATCATTTAAAGCTGATTCCCAATTTTCCCTTAATGACTTTAAACATGCTAGGGTACCATCTCTCTGTCTTTGACCTAAGACATCTCAATAATCAATTATTAATCCAAGATAATCCTTCCTTATCATTATCTCCCCAATCTAAACACTTATTCCTATATTTACCACTAGAGGTGCAAATAAACATTGAGAATCAGTCTCAAGAGTTCTCCATACATGCTTCTTCCAATTCAAACTATTCAGAGCCAAAATCAGCCTCAGCCTCATCAGCCAGCTCTGTTCTCTGCCCCAAATGTTATTTCTTTGCAAATATTCTGTGTGTTTCCAGTCTTTCTACCTAATAGTCATTGCACTTTCCCCCCTAATTTCTCTTTCTGTATCCTCAATGTGAGATGACTTGTCCACATACCAATGCAAACAGTCTTTGCATACTCCACCAACTTCTTTGCACCTCTCAGTATCCTGTCCCCTCATCCCTACCTAATTTTCTCTTCATCTCTTTCCAATATGGCATTACCCACCCTGTTTGGAACTAGGTCCTTGGCAATTACAGAAGGTATGCTATTAACTCTGCCAGCTGCTTCATCACCTGCACTCACTGCAAGCCAATTTTTAAAATTTTTGTTCTTGTATACTCTGCTTATTCTAATTAGAGAGCTTATCATAGGGCTGCAGCAAAATTCTGCTTTAACAATGATCTTTCCTCCTTACTTCTATAATATAAAGTAAGGAGCAAAATGTATTTCAGACACCAACCTCCAGTCCTCATACTATTAATTTTTCTTAGCATATGATAATACGTGGCATCACTGAGTACACCAAGACCTTTCTTCTGGACCTTCTTACCTATATGTATGAAAAGTGTTGGAGAGCTTGTACATTGAAGAAAGTGTGATGGCACACAATGCCTGTTGTTTTTAAAAAGGAAAACCAGAGAAACAAGTTTTGCTAGCTACTTTTTATTTACTTTTTCTGTTTCATTTAAGAGACCTCTTTTTTTCTCATATCTTTTCAACTCACATATAATTGGACAGAAAACTGAAGGAGGTAACAATAGCAGTTGCTGTTGAGGGGGAGTTAATTCACAGTGTGACATAGGAGGCAACCAAGGAGCGGGTACTACTGAGCCACAGAAGTGATCTCTTGCAGGCATTACTGAACCCGGAAGTTTATCGGTTTCTTTCTAAAGTCAAAATGAGTTCTAGGTCTCCATTCATACTAAGCCTACTTATTAATGTACTAACTATATTTAATACACTAATCTATTTATTTTTCCATGCATACATACATTTATTGATTCGTCCATTCATCTTTTTATTCAGCAGATATTTATCAGGGACCCTGTGCAAGAAGTTGTTCTAAATGCCTTAGAAACAGAAAAGAAAGGTCTCTGCTCACAATATACCTTAAGTATTAGGAAAACCAGATAAGTAAAGAGAAAATAATATGTGCGATGAGCACTATAAACAGTGTAAATGGAGGTGGGAGTAGGTGCCTTTTAAAAAGTCTCTAAAGATGCATAATTGTGAAATATATGAGAAGACGTTTAGTTGTGTACATTTTTACCAGGCAGACTGCACTAAAAGTGGCTTACCATTGCACAAATCTGTAGAGTAACTAAGTTTTTTAAAAGGTGCAAGTAATACTTGGAAGTATTGTTACTGTGAATTATTGTATGACATTATATGCCAGGAATACACGTCAGGCATAGTTACTAAAATACCTATTGTGAGGCAATCACTGTAATTACCTTTCCATGGTCAGACATACTTATAACATTCAAAGGAAAATCAAGTTGGTCTAAGGAGGTTGCAAAACTGAAAAAAAAAAAAATAGGGGGAAAAATTCTCACTTAATTGAGCATTGATAAAGGAGAATGGAAGCTGAATGAGCAATTTATTCACAAAGATGAGAAAATTTTTTTGGTGTTGTTTGTTTTTCTTTCTTTCTTTTTTTTCCCTAGTGGAAGGTCATGGGCTTAGAAAAAATCTAAGGAAACTAATGAAAGAAACACAGAATCACTTTTTTTTTTTCCCCACATCTGAAAGAGGAAAGAAAATCTGGAGATGTTATTTCAGGGCTTTTCTGAGACTAACTTTCTATTTCAGGAAGGGATTGCCCATCTCGTGAAGCTGAACAAGGACTTGAAGATGCCGTGCCATCAATAATCCTTGTTTTGTTGTTGTTTTTGCTGTCAAGGCCTTTGGGTTTCAGATTGTAACATCACATCCTTTGATGTTTTACTGCCTACCTCTTGCAATAATTCATACCTATTTTCTATATAACTTATATTTCAAATTTGCTAAATCATCAAATTTGGCATTTTTTGCTTGGTTGTTTACATATTCTATATGTATAGAACTTGCTCTATGTAGTAGATTGAATTATTTTCCCCCAAAACTCAGTGAAGCTTGAACTGTGTCCCCCAAGTTTATGTATTAGAAACTTAGCCTCCACTGTGACTGTTAAGAGGGTGGGAAATCCTATTATGATAATTCGAAGGTGGAGCCTTGAAAAGGTGATTGGGTTGTAGGACCATGCTGTAGTGAATGGATTAAAAATGGTGGTCAGGGGTGTGGTTCTGAGGGCTTTAAAAGAGGAGAGTCTTTCTCTCTGCTCTCTCTGCAATGTCAGACCCAAGTCGCTGTCACCACCATCAGATGGACTTTGGACTTCCCAGCCTCAGAAGCTGTAAGCAATAAATTTTGTTTTTCTTTGTAAATCATCCAGTTCCAAGCATTTTGTTATAAGCAACACAAAACAGTCCAATACACTCTAGTTACTTGACAGTATCGGTGCAGATATATGTATAAGTTAACAACACCAACTTCATAATATCTTTTGGGCTTTCTTATACAGAGTGATTAAAATTGGTCATTTTATTACACATCTTAACAGTAACAGATGGTAATGTGATAAAATAAATGTTGACTATCCTTAAAAGCTTTTCATTTGCACATACCCCACCCTCAGCACGCACAGTCCTGCTAATTAACTATGACAGCAATAAAAAGTGTAGTAAGGTCTTCAGAGGTAGATGTCTTTCCAGGAAGCTAGGAGGACTTTCCAGTGCCTGAAAACGCTATATTAAGACAATAGAGAATATTATGGGGATAGACAAATAGCTGAGCTTAATTTAAGAAATAGGCGAGAATTATAGAATTATTGGTATATATTTTTATTTATGACATTATTTATGATTCTCTCAGTCTTGCTCAATACTGATTCTAGCTTTAAACATATTTACAATTTAATTATAGTGTAATTAATTAAATAGAGTCCATCAGTTTCTGCTGTGGAAATTCAGATGCTGTATCTCTCTCAATGTGCCTGTCTCTCCAGATATTAGGATGTCAGTTTGCCATGTGAGCTCATTTCCCCGTGGGGCCAAGCAAAGTCATTGATTTTCAGTTTGTCTAGCTTTTGATTGTTGTTATTATAAGATAAGAGTGATGATTTACAAGCTCTTTTTATGTCAAACCAGAAACCCAAAGTCTTTCAAAGGGTTTTTTAAAAAATGGTGTGATTTTATGTGTCTTTTTAAAAGATTAGTCTGCATAGTAAATTGGAGGAGAGCCACCATGTAAGCAAGAAGATGAGTTAAGAGGCCACTGTATTATATGACTTAGTAAGAAATGCTAATAGTTTGAAATGACACCATAATCTGATGTTGCTAAAGAGATGTAAGGGACAAAGACATAAAATAGGAGATCAAAGAACTGAGTTGTCCTGGATGGATGGGTTCTCTACCATGGTCTTGAAGTTAATCAGTATGAGAATAGAACTTGTTTAAAGAGAAAGACATGGAACCAGAAGAGAAATGCTTCAATACATGAAGTAGAGCAAAGAAGAATTGTTGGATGATAGGATGAAAAAAGGAAGAGAGAAGTACATTCAAATAGCATAAAACTGACCATAACATAATTACATTTTTATTTTTTTTTTAATATCAAGCTGGATATATAATGGTCTTACAGTAAATTGGAGAGAGACAAAGGCACCTATTCTACGTCCTTACCTTTAAGTACATGGGGTGAGGGAAAATGAACAACTTTCACCTGATATAAAGGAAGAAAACATGGTGTCTGCAGGAGAACCCCAGGTTTCAGTTAAGGCCCTTTGGTGTGGGGAAAACGTGGAAAGATTAAGACTATAGTGGAGTCTATTGATCCTGAAATAGATTCAAAAGATTCTTGAGAAACGTGAGGAGTAGAACATTTGGCCAGATATAAGAAACAGAGAAAACCAAAAAAAGAATTTGATCTTTTAGATTATGTGACAAGCAAAGAAAACAGGGATGTGAGCAAGGTGACTGTAACTCAACAACTCTTAAGGTTTGTATACTCTTTGATCTCACCAAATTCCACTGAGTTTTAGCAGAGCCTGGGTGGCTCTAGGGAGTCATAGGGCAGGCAGGTGGCTGCTGTACTAGGCAACGGTAATTAGCATGCATCTTGCCATTAAACAGCAAGAGACAGCTGTGGCGGGCAGAGGCAAGAGGCTAGGGATACACTTAGCAGCCCCTCACAAAGGTGTGGGCAGCAGGAGTTCGCGGAGGTCATGGGGAGCATTCTGTGACCGGCCTTCCTCAAGGGTAGCTCAGAGTCATGAAGCCTACATGACTCCTCCCAACAGTAATAGAGTCCACATTTTTTGTAAGGGAAACCTGAGTGTATTAATTGCATTAAAAGTGAGGGTGTAAAGAAGCTTGAGAACATGCCTTAAGTGTGTGTTTGCACTACAAGTGCATTCATTTTATTTCAACTGTGTATTTATTATGGGGAGATTGGTAAGCCTTTCTGAGTCTCTCCTGGCACCCTGACACTGAAAAAAGACCATTTTGTGACAGCCACCAAAATTGAGAATATAGATCCTTGCTCTTCTTGGGGTTTTTTTTGTTGTTGTTGTTGTTGCTGCTTTTTTTTTTTTTTGCTTGTCACATCCTGGTCCTAATCCTAAGGTATTTATGGACCCTTTACAAACTTCCCTCACTTACACTGGTCTCCTTACTGTCCCACTTCTCACCAGGACCATCACTCTTTGGGCCTCTCCATTTGCTCTTTATCTCTTCAGCTCTTGAAAACTGTCTCTTGTGTATGTAGACAATGCAGAGTTCTCAATGACAGAACTTTAGGTGTCATTAATGAGAAAGATTTTGCCTTATTTTAACTTTATTCACCTGGGCAAGAACACAGTGATATTGTCAGAGAGAAGTGCTGATGATAGCATAACACTAATAATAATTCAATACATTTAGTATATTAGAAAAGAAGTCTTTCTTAGGAAAAAGAAGTATTTTTTATTTTTTATTTTTTTGCAAATCATTTTGGGGGTGTCAGTGCTGTTATTTAAGAGTGGGGTCATGAATGAATTATACCTAAATTAAAATTTCTTAGAGAATCCAGAACAGCAAATTATTTCCTGACAAGGTCTATAAGTACTGATTCTATATATCTGTTGTTGCAAAAGGTAAATTTTCTTCTTTAAGGATGCTTCCATTAGTAACCCAACATGTAAAAAGTAATTATTTATTTTCGATGATTCCACAGGAAAATTCACATGAATCCCAGGATAGAAGGATGTAAGAAGAGTATTTCCCTTATGTCAATTTATTCTGCTAGTAGTCTTCTAAGGGACAGCGAAATAGATATGTGAATAAGATTAAAAAAAAAGTCATTATAAACTAGACTCCCTTTTTACACATAATTTAGAAGTCAACCAATTAACTAATTTTACATTATGTTCATTTTAAGCAAAATAATGTCACTACTGCAGGATTATACAGTTGATCAGAAAGATCCGTCAAAAGCAACTTCACACAAATTAGGATGACAGTGTACAACTCTTTGTAAGCAGTCCCTCATGGACTATATGGTGGAATATAATGTGTGTAACTCTCGCTGAAATGGTAACTGCAGTGTGTTTTTTTATTACATACATTGTGTATATTGACTTTAAGTATTAAAACTTCAAAGAATGGGCTTCCAAAGATAATAATGAGCCAATCTGAAAGCCTGAAAAATAAAAATAAATAAAGAAATAGGTTATAACTAAAAGAATATAGTCTAGGCCACTGTAGTAGTTTTCTATTACTGCCCTAATAAATTGCCTAAACCCAACAGCTTAAAATGACACACGTTTATTATCTCATCATTCTATAGGTCAGAAGTCTGGGTTGGCTTATCTAGTTTCTCTGCTCTGTGTTTTACAAGGACCATCTAGTTGTCATCTGGCTGGTTTCTTACCAGGAATTTCTGAGAAGAATCTACAATTCCTTGCGGCTGAAGTACTGAGGTTCCCCTTTCCTCGCTGGCTGTCAGCTGGGGCCACTCCTAGAAGCCTCTCTCCAGTCCTTACACATGGACCCCTATTTCTCAGAGCCAACAAAGGCATGTCAGATCCTTCTCATGATTGTAATATCTCTAAATTTCTCTTCTGCCAAATCTCTCGTTTGCTTCCAGCCAGAGAAAGTTCTCAGCTTTTAAGGGTTTAAGTGATTACATTGTACCCACTTGAACAATTCAGGATTATCTCCTTATCTCAAGGTTCATAACATTAATTACATTTGCAAACTCCCTTTTGCCATGTATAAAAATATTCACAGATTCCAAGGATTAGGGTGTGGACATCTTTGGGGGACCCTTATTTACCTTAACGTACCCACTAAAAATAAAAGAAAAATGCAAAATTACAAAATAAAAGGTCTATAAAAAGAATGCCATACATGGTTTTTTTTAAAGTATTCTATGCGAGAATAACAAAATAAATCATGACATGTTCAAACTATAAACTTCATGTGGCCATAAAAAAAATCCTGTTTTCAAAGTGTGTTTAATTATATGATTCATTTAATATAATTTAAGCAAAAACAAAACAAAATTATGTATACTGTATAATCCATATTTTACAGATATGCACACATATTTATGTCTTTGTATGTATATTCACATATTTTAAAATGTAAATGCATAAAAATATCCACATATATGTATAATTTACGTGGTATATATGATATCTTTATATGCCAAACATACCAAAATATTAACATTGCAATCTCTGAGTAATGATATTATGTTTCCTTCTTCATATTTTCTATGAGTATCATAACATTTTTCAAAACATTATAATCAGAAATTAAAATGTTTTTCAAAAAGAGTAATAGCATGCATGGTTTCCCACATAAAATGGAATTTTCTAGCATGAGAATCCAATGAGTCTCACACTATGCACAGGTTTCAGTTTATTATGAATTAACCATAAAAGGAGACCTGATACCCTGAGACAGGGGAGGGAGAGAAGGAGAACAATTTATACCTTATTGACAGATCAATCACAGGAAATAATTGAAGGCTCACAGAATTTGCTCTGCTAGGTAAAATCTTTTCTGAGTTCCAGTTAAAGTCTTTCTCTCTCGAACCCAAAGTATAAAAGGTTAGCAGGCTTTTCTTTTTCTATCTTGATTTTACAAGTCTGTACGTACAGAATTCTGAGACAGGTTGCAAATCAGGGTATCTGCAGTTGTTTCATGTCCCCACAGAGCGTTCCAAGGTTCTTATACCACTCGTTCTCCTGAAACAATATCAGTGTCCTTCTCCTTTATGAGGGACAAATTGAACAAAGGAAGCAATGATCTGCCTTCACCCTGGATATCGAGTAACTCTATACTATGAATTGGGCGAAAGAACTAGAGCTCTTAAACAATAAAAGAAAAATTACCTGTGTTCCTCATGCATTCTCAATGTCAAGAACATTTCAGAAAGATTTCAACTACTGTCTTTTTCTTGGGATAGTAAATCACTGCCAAGGCAGTTGAGCTCAATTCCAAGCCCTGTAGCATGCCTTCATATTTTGTTAATATCAATGAGTCTCCTTTAAGTGGGGAATGCTGACATACGTCATTACAATGGGTTATTACTGTCATTGCTCCATTTTTCTGAATTTCACTTTGGTCTGAACAGTACTCTTTTTCACAGAAGAGAAAAGTTAGCATTTCTGCAAGCCTATAATTGGAGAAAAGGTTTTCCAGAGGTTGAGCACTTTTAGATCTGATAGACAGGCCGCATACCACTAAGACTTAAAGATAGCAGGATAAAGAATCAGAGGATTTGATTGCTCCCATCTTTTCTTAGGAAATCTGACCTACAAGAACCGTGGTGGTGTAACTGTTACTTTAGGTGTTTATTCTTCTAACTCAATTTTCAAGAGAGGCCAGCATTGCATAGAAATTAATTTCTCATTAGAATGTGTTGCCACATATTAGAGATGGTTTCTTAGTCACATGCTGCAAATTGGAGACTTGAGTCTTAGCTGCCTGGGATGAGTGGTATAGAAATCCACAGCAATGGGCTGTGAAGGCACACCTGGCTTTCAAATTAGGGTGAGACTGGAAATGATGTCTATGAACAGAAATGAGAAGATCCAAAGTCAAAGATCAAGATGGGACAGTGAGTCTGATGACCCACGTGTCAGATGCGGGTTTTGTAATGTGGTGCTTTTGGCATTGGGGGAGACAAACCCACAGGACTTACTGCAAAAGAGGCTCTGATACAGCCAAATTATATCCTCAATAATCCGCCCTCACGAAGGCTCTTTCTTACCTTGTCTTGTCGATTACATCCAGTCCTGCAGGCTTTAATACCTGATTTGTCTTTATAGTTTGCATTGTGTGCCATCCCCTGTTCAAATTTATGTCTTTTACTGTTATTTTGTTATCCAAATATGTCTCAAACCAGATTTCAGGTTTGTTCTCCAAAGAGTAGGACTTGGCATGCTCTCCATTTTGCCTTTGGTATCTCTCCATGAACTTTGTCTTATTCTTGGCTGACATTGTGACACAGACAACCAGAGGTCCGCTCTTATGAAGGTCAAGGCCTCATAAGCCCACCTTCAGGATCAGGAGAATTTGTTGCTCTAATATGTAGCCAAGATTGACTGGATAATTTTCTAATTTCTCCACTTCATATTACACCTGTCTCTGGTATTGCTCTTGAACAATCCTGGAAAAAGGAGTATTTGTATCATCTTTTCTTGTAAACTGATGGCTCTCATGCTTCATTGTGTGTAAGAATTACCTAGAGAATGGTTTTTAAAATTGCTCTAGGGCCCATTCTCAAGATATTTTGAGTTAGTATGTCTAGGATGGTCTACCCATTATGTAAACGGTATGAGGAAGGAAGAAAATAAAGGTCTCTAAGTAGGTGGAAAAAATAAAAACATTAACTGGAAACCAACATGAAACCAACACCTGATACACTGGAGCATTGATAGTCAAAATCCTCAAACTTCTGACTGTAATTCAGTGTTACATGTGTCTCCTTTCAGGGAAAGAATACACTGACCAGAGAGCAAGAGTGTTTGTTCCTCTTGATAGTTGTATTTCTTATTGGCATTCTCAGCTAAAGCCTATCTCTGTGAGCCTGCTATTTAGAGATGGATCTGTCTGGGGTGGGCTGAATCTGGCCTTGAGCATGCAGAAAATGAACAAGACTAGACAATGGTAAATAAATCAAGGTAATGAATGCCACCCTCTGGGGACTCTGGGTGGGCAGCATGCCTGTCCTATAAGGTTACCCACTGTATTACCACACTGGGGTCACTCTTCTTGATCTTCCACAATTGCTTTTTTTTTTTTTTAATTAATTGAATTAGTGGTTGTTTTGTCATCTGAGAGCTTTAGAGGGCAAAGACATGTCCCATCCATCTTTGTGTACAGAAAGCTTAGCAGAGTGTTCAATAAATAAATGTTGCATCAATGATTGGATGAAGGAATGAAAGAGAAGACAACTGCAGAGGGAGAGGAGAGAGGGGGAGAGAAAAAGAGAGAGAGAGAAATTACCTCATCCTCTACTCCACCCTGATTTACCCATACTAAATACTTCATTTTTATCCTCTTCAACTGTTCCTAGTGACATAAACACCTTCCAAACAGTTTGCAAAAATAGGACATTTGGTTTATACCATGAAAAAACCCTTCTGCATATTTATATTGAATGTTTTCTAAATCTCTTTTATTTCTTCTTTAGAAATCCACTGATGAGTTAGTGTTAGAAAGCTAGGAATAGAACTGTTTTTTGAGGTCGAATACATGTTCTCTTTGAAAGAACTGCTTCTGGTGTCTAAGAATAATTAACAGTGCACTTTAATTTATGAATGTCTGTGCTCAGAGGTCCTCATCGTGGGAGGGGTGGAGAGAGAAGAGAAGACTGGGAGACTAATGGAAGACTTTCATGTCCTCATGCCTAGTTCCGGCGTAGCATCCGGGGGTGGTACTGCAGAGGATGGAAGAAGCAGTGCTGAGCTCTGTTTTGCATATGTGCATTACAAATTAGTAACCTCCATAGTTTAGGTCTTAGACAACCCTTCCTCCCATCCAGTGGGTATTGCTGAGTTCTGTTTTGCACATGTGCATTACAAATTAGTAACCTCCATAGTTTAGGTCTTAGACAACCCTTCCTCCCATCCAGTGAGTATGATTTAAGAATAACAATGTGACGCGAACATTGAGATGAAAGGATAAGTGAATAAAGACAAAGGATGGTGTTGAATAATTAAAAGGAGGGGGAGAGACAAGGAGGAGAAAGAAACTGACTCATGGGGGAGCAAAATGTATTCATCTTTTCTTTGTCTTTTCCATGCACCGTACCTCTCAACTGAGAAAGCAGACATCTTGATTCTCAAAGGAAACAAAGGTGGCAATTAAATACTGACAAGAAAAAATAACAAAAATAAAGAGAAAAGAACAGAGAAGGAAAGACCGCCTCCTCCTTCAACTATATATGGCCATCCTGATGATCATCTCCTCATTTATCAACATGATAAAAGTCAGAGGATTTGATCTTAAGGCCCTGGACAGTGGGGGTTTTTGAATCATCCCACAAATGGTGCTGTTTCTTTTTTGCAACCTCCTCACTTGTCCCATCTCCTGCTCCTCACCCATCCCTGTGAGTCAGCTGCTGGTCTTTAGTGAACTCGCGTGTTGCACCACAGCAGTTCCACACAGACGCTCCTGCACACCAGGCTGGCCCCAGCCTCGTGACCACATCCTTGCTCTCCCCTGCAAACTGCCTCAGCCGTGCTCCCGTGGCCCCTCGCCGTCTGGGGTCCTGTGCCGCTCAACCCTCAATCAGCCCCCACCACCTGGTGTCTCTACTCCTCCCTAGGTTCTGCGCACTCCTGGGGGAAAACACCAAACAAAAAGACCCAGTCGTGAAGAACATTTTCTGTGCTTATTTCAACTGATGGTTCCCAGTAAGATTTTTATTCCAAGTTGCCTACAGTTATGCTGCACGCAACTGTTCTCAACACCCCTAGACCTAAAAAGGTGTCCTGGCCCTCCTCACACCCTGGAGCTTAAAAGATGCCAATCATATATCCTACTTGTGTGAAAAAACAAAGCCATACCATAAGCATTCAAAAAGTTGCCCTAATTTTTCTTCTGCCCAATTTTATATCCTTTGTTCTCCAAACAGAGGATAAAATGCCCCCTCTTCTCTACATGTAACCAACCCCATTCCTGGCCAGCTGTTACCGTCACCCATTTCCTCCCTCCCACAGGCTCTTGGCATTAAACCCCTGGTTAATATTAATTCCATTCCTTCCTAACATGGCCAGGCCTCTGTACAGTCCAAACTACCAATTCTTTATCTTTGTCATTAACTCAGAGTACTCTTCCTCCTGTCCTCATGAGGGAAACTCCAGTCTACATGTGTAAACTTGAAATAGAAGCAATGTATTTCACTGCTTCTCAGTTTATGACTGCTTCCAATGTGCTGTCTTCTGGTGAGCCTGTTTTGCTTTTCAGCCATGTACATGCAAAGTACGTCCTTATCTCAGGACCTTTGGAGTCATAATACCTTGGATTCAAATCCTGGGTTTTCCCCACATTAGCATGACCGTGGTAAGTCATTTACCTCTTTGAGCCATAGATTGTTCATTTGTAAAATACTTACCCCATCATCACATCTCAACCAAATGGTGAGCTCCTGAGAGTCCTACTCTAACATTACAGTACCAAGCACAGAACGGAGCATGGTGTGGATGCACAGTAAACTCAAGCAAGGGGTAATAGTGCACATGGCTCACTAATGAGAAATGGCCTCAACAATAAAGAGAAATAGGGTCAAATATAGGAGGAAAGAAAACATAGCTAAAAGGCTGAAGCAGCTCTTTATGGAGATAAAAAAAAATAATAAAAGATTTGAAAAGTAAAAGGCTGTCTAATAATCCCGTTATGAAGGCATCACGTAACAAAGGCTTACATTAAAGTAGAAGATGTCAAAGGAAAGTTTCTAGTGTTTTGTGAGAAATTCAAAGGGAATTTAGGGAGGTCACGCTACCATCTATTATCTGCCTTTCAGTTTCATTCTTCTTGGCTCTTAATGGGGAATAGGACCATTTTCTGCATCTGTCTCTAGTTTCAAATGAGGTAAGAACAACGCTATGACAAAGGAGATGCTACCACTCTGCTTCCTGTTTCCCACAGCTTTTAAGCCTATAATTCTGTCCTTGATCACTGCATAATTATCTTCATTATATTAGATCATCATATTATCCTCATTTCATAAATGAGGAAACTGAGGTTCAGAAAGATTAAGTGACTCACCTTCTTAAGAAGTCCTCCTAAGATTTTAATGTGATTAAATCCCTGTTCCTACAATAGGCCAATTGTATAAAGCTCTTGCATCAGATTTGTATGACAAAGATGTATAATGAAAATCACTATTAAATAAAAGCATCTAGATTTGACAGTCCAGGAGAGTATCTTTTGTCCCCCAGAAACATAAAGTTCCTTCTGCTGGAGTGGTTGAAATGAGTAAAGTCGGTACCAGCCTTTGAAGTGATGTCTACCACGCCCTCTTAGTTTTTTTTTTTTCTGTTTTTTTTTAATCTAACTTAAATAAAAACTATGCTGCCTCAGCTGTAATGAATTGAGGGATTGTGAATGTGGGCCTCCAGGGAGCTGACAAGAAACTAGAAAGAGCAAGACTAGGGAACTATACTAAACTTGACCTGAAAGGGATTAACCAGCTGCCCAGTGTCCAAGGTTCTAGATGGTCTGGAACTGGTGACCAATAGACTCTGAGCTGTGTGGTCTCTATTGAGATATGGCAATAGAACTCAAACAACTCAACAGTAAAAAACCAAATAATTCAATTAAAAAATGGGCAAAGGAAGTGAATAGACACTTTTTTAAAGAAGACATACAAATGGCTGACAGGTATATGAAAAAAATGCTCACTATTACTATTGATCAGAGAAATGCAAATCAAAAGCACAATGAGACATCATCTCACCCCAGTTAGAATGACTATTAGCAAAAATACAGAAAATAATAAATGCTGACAAGGATGCGGAAAAAGGGGAACTCGTATGCATTGCTGGTGGGAACATAAATTAGTGCAGCCATTATGGAAAACAGTATGGAGATTTCTCAACAACTACAGATAGAACTACCATACATACAATCCAGCAATCCCACTACTGGTATATATCCAAAGGAATGGAAATCAACAAGTTGAAGGGATACCTGCACTCCCATGTTTATCGTGCCTCTATTCAAAATAGTCAAGAGTTGGAACCAACGTAAATGTCCTTCAATGGATGGATGATTGGATAGAGAAAATGTGGCACATATACACAATGGAATACTACTTAGCCAAAAAAAGGAATGAAACTCTGCCATTTGCAGCAACATAGTTGAACTTGGAGAAAATTATGTTAAGTGAAATAAGCCCAGGCACAGAGAGAGAAAAGCCACATGTTCTCACTCATATGTGGAAGCTAAAAAAGTTGATCTCATAGGAGTAGAATAGTGGTTACTAAAGACTGGTACAGTGAAGGAGGGGGGAGAATGAGGAGAGAGTGGCCAGGGGATTCAAAATAGCAGAGAGATAGAAAGAATGGGATCTAGCATTCTATTGTGATATAGGAAGACTGCAGTTAACAACAAAGTACTGTGTGTCTTTGAATAGCTAGTCAACTTGATGTTGAATGTTCCTACCACAAAGAAATGACAACTGTTTGAGGTGATGATATGATTATTGCACACAGTATGAATTAAACAAGGAATATCACTTCAAACCCTACTCCAATATCATATTGTACTCCATAAATATATACAATTATCATGGGTCAATTAGGAAAAACAAATTAAAAAGAGAGAAATAGTAGAACAGTGGTTATCAGAGGCAAGGAAAGGGGTGGGCAGGAAAGGTTGGTAGACTGGCACAAAGTTACAAAGTTACAGTTAGATAGAAAGAATGTGCTCTGGTGCTCTAGGGTGACAATAGCTAATAGTATTGGATTGTGTGTTTCCAGATAGCCAGAAAAGAGGATACTGAATGTTATAACCACAAAGAAATGATAAATGTTTAGGTGACTGATATGTTAACTATTCTGATTGGATCATTATACAACATATGCATGTACTGAAACAACAAACTGTACTCCATAAACATGTACAAAGAAAAATTAAATTTAAAAAACTTAATGAATAAAATATAGATAATGTATAATGTTGATCAAAAAAAATAAAGAATTTGCAGAAAATGGTAATATTTGGCACCAAATGTGTAGATAAACCTAAGTTCCAGGGGCATCAATCGCTTTAAAGGAGATTCACAGGAGAAAAAGACAGTGCCCATATCTTGAAAACAATGGGGCTGGAAAAAATGAGGAAGATTATAGGCTATCAGGACTCCAGAAAGAGAGAATTAATGCTCAGAAGGTTTTCAGTAAAAGAAAGGAAACTGCAATGAGAATCGATCAATTGAGGCACATTATTAAGAATAATATGATTTGGTGAAGACTATGTCCCAGGCACTGATTTAAGGCATTTTGCATATAAAATACAAATTAATTATTCTACTTAGTCACTCTATAAAAACAGTATTAGAATCTTCATTCATGAGAGGTAGTAGAGTGAAATTTTAAAAGCCTGTTCTCAGTGAACTTTAGTAAAATGGGGGATCAAAAAATTACATACCTCAGACTGTCCTCAGGAAAATTGCACAAGTCAATATAATGAAGAACTTCAAAGATACTTAGCACATATTAAGTGTTAAATAAATGCTAACTCCTAGTTGCAAAAACTAAATAAGTAAATAATAATAGTAAAAAAAAATTGAAATTCAAAATGCTTAAGAAACTTGCTCAAGGTTACACAATTATTAATTAGTTTGAGCCAAGATATGAAACCATCTCTGTCTGATTCCAAGTACTGAGCCTTTAAACACTAGGCTATAGGGTTGTATAGAGTTACAGCCCCATCATACTGATGAGGCAAACATGGGTAGCAGTGAACAGTGGCTGCAGCTTGGTGGACATGGAGCCTGGAAGATCATCCAGGCTCATTGCAAATGGGGCTGTGAGCACCAGGACATCTGGGCTCCAACCATGTTTCAAGATGGTGTTCCTGATACCAGTAAGGTTTAGTTAGGCAAGGCTCTGGGTCTGGGTATGACTGAATTGCCGGTTTCCAGGTGCAGATATTGACACACTCCTGCTTTACTGTCCAATCTTCAGTCTTACATTGCCTGGTAGGCACAGAAATGGCCACTGTTAGGGCTGCCCCCTGAGAAAACAGTTCAGGACCTTTTATGGCCAATGTTTCATCTGTACAATTTTGCGTCCAACTTTGCAAACTCTTACCTTATCCTGTGTTTATGAATGTCTTAGTACAGCATTGTGCCTAATCTTCCAGAGGTTTTTCCTTCATTAATTGTGAGAGTTAAGGTGATGTACAGAAGGAGGTAGCTCCATCACTTTGTTTTGAAAAGCGCCAGAGATATGATTTAGTATTTGGAAGATAATACATTAAATGAAGCATTTAATCAACCCAAACTGATGTTTATAATACCCTAAAATGCACAAGGATTGCTCTTCATACTTTACTCACCTATTCTGTATGATGGTGGACACAGTGTCAGCAATGCAAGAAGGAAAGACTACAGGTGAAAACAGTTCTGTGATTGTTCCAATACTCACCTTCTTCTTGTCCCTGCAAGTGGTCCTTACTTAAATTCTTTTGAGATGAAAGTTAAAGAAGTGACAAACTCACTGAAGGCAACCGTACACACCTTCTATATCTTCCCATGGAACTTAGACTATGAATAATTAAATGAATGTTAAAAACTTCCCAAATTGTATTCTTATACCAAATTAGATAAAAATTGAATTGTTTCAGACAAAGTGTTTTTCTTTTTTCTTTTATTTTTTTAATTCTTGACAGACCACCCTTATATCAGGTGAGCATCACAGCAAGTAATGATATTTAAAATTAAAGAGAATTTTCCATTTCACTGATGCCAATTTTAACACTTTACACTGGGTCTTTTTGACAGTCTAATTATTGTTCTAATTTTCTATTAACACTTTTTGTGTAGAATTATCTTATCATGATTACTAAAACTTTTCATTTGGAGTTGTATCATTTCATTAATCTTGATTACTTAAAATTAATCAAAAAAGTATTTTCCTCTCATAGTTCTCGGAAATGTTAATCTATATGTACCTTATGAATTCCTGAATAAATCTATGTTGGCATTTTTTAGAAAATCTGGAAGCTGAATAGGCTTCCTCATCTGAGAGATGGTGCAGTTAAGCAGTTAATACCTTGGACTCTGGAGTCAGACTATTTAGATTCAAGCCTAGTTCTCCCTCATTCTAGCTGAATGTGATGAGCCAAGTTATTGAATCTCTGTGCACCATTTTATTTTAATCTATAAAACTGGAACCTTGATAATAATAGTTAACTCATAGAGTAATTATAAGTATTTAATAAAATAATTTGTCCGGGACAGTTAGAAAACGGCCTGGCACACACTAAATATTCAATAAAGTTAGATGAATTGATTTGAGTTTGACAGATTGCTCAGGTAGGAAATGAGAAGTAGCCAGAGAGGACAGAAAGGAGGTTAGGAGGTTGTTGTAGATGTAAAGATGGAAGATAATCAAGTTCAAATTAAGGATATTTATCTGTATTTATACTCATACTAATATATTTGCCATAACTGAAAACTGTACATAATCTAAATAATCTATTTCACATGCCACTTATCAAAAACTTTCTTTAATGTTGGCAAATATTCTTCAAACCAATTTTTTACATGCATGTCATGCTATCAGAATCTAGGCAGTATGAGACTGGATACTATGACCCATTCAGAGTGGATATTGCAACAGAATGCCCGACTGTGAGAAGCTTCACGTGGCCCCTGCCTTCAAGGCATTCATAGGCTGGAGACAAACACACACTAGTAAATCGTGCGTTATATTTCAGTGTCGCAAGTGTTCTGGGTGGGAGTACATGAGAAGATGGTCTCTTAGAGGTGATCTTGTACAGGAGTGGATGTTTCACAGACCACTGAAGGATGAGGAGGATCTAACCTGAGGAGGTTGGGCAAAGAAAGGGCAAACTCAGATGTGAAGGTCCAAAGGACAGAAAGGATTTGGCCCCTTCCAGGAAAGAAAGAGTTGAGCATGTCTGGAGCATGGAGGAGGGGGAAGTCCCAAGACAAGGCCAGAGAGGTGAGGAGGAACCACATTACCAAGGCCCCAGCCATCACATTAAAGAATTGGAATATGGAAAGATTTTGAATTTTAATAACATCATCCTGGCTACCTTGTTAAGAAAGAAAATGTTAAATCTCCAGGTATGCCAGGTATCTAAGCAGAAATCTAAATGACTAGACCAAATGACAATCTGTGAAAAATGTTGTGATTTCTCATTATTACCAACAACCAGCAAAGTGGCTGCTAATAGTAGCCACTTGCAGATTTTTAAACGATTGAATATGTTACAAGAAATTAGATGTCCAGTAGGAAATGTATTTACCATAATTTAACTAATTTTCTATAACTGGATAGTTCTTTCTAATTTCTCTCCTCTTTTAAATAATGCTGAAATGAACATGCCTGAATTTAAATCTTGAACTACATCTATGTTTATTTACTTAAAAAAGAATCTTAGCAATAGAATTATTCTGTGAGTACATATATTTTTAAGACTCACAATACACTGCACTGAAAAAGGATATTTTAATTACACTATAAGCAGCAAACACTTGAAAGCACCTGTTTCTTCACATCCTCAGCACAATTGGACCATCCATACAATTGACAATGATTTCAATTATTGCATGAAATTCTGGGGGAGGGACTTGTATCTTTATTATCTGCTTACTTATTTTGTTAAATACCTGAAATCATGTTCTCTGTCCAGCACCAAATGGTTTATTGGTTTTCCTTTTCCTTTTAATTTGTAATGAAAATATTTAAGCCATGGCTTTATCTGTGAGTCAATTTTGGCTAAATCTTGTAAATTAATTTGCTGTTTTGTCATTTTTTCTAAAAAGATAAGTAGGCTATATTTGGTTGTTAGAGTTAAATCAGTGTATCTTTTCCTCCGGTCAGAGTATTCTTACTGAATTGTAAATACATTTTATAAATTAATAATATCATCTCTTTGTCTGATATGTTTCAAACATATTTTCTATTCACTTGCCTTTTACTTTTATTTATAGAAATTTTTGACATTTATTTATATTTTTTCTTTAAAATTTTAGTTCTCCTGCTTTTCATAGTTTCTTAATTTTTTTCTGACTTCATAAGATTAATGTACCATTTATTACCTTTCATTTTACTTTTAATTAGTAATAAAAACATTTAAGCTACATCTTTTCTATAAGTCAATTTTGGCTAAAGCATTTTGGTTAACTTAATATTTTTATTATCATTATATTCCCAAAATGTATGCAGTGCAGTGATTCAGAGCTGGAGTTAGATAGGTCCAAGAATTCAAATACTGGTCTCAATAGCTGTGTGACACTCACGTAGCTCACTAGTCCTTCTGTGTTTTAGGTTTCTCATGGAAAAAATAATAGTGATCATAGTATCTACCTCATAGAACTTGCAAATGCTTATGTAGGATCTGCCACATGAGGCTCTGATCTAGAGTTTGGAGTATAGTGACAAGCCAGGCTACATCTACATCCCTGCCCTCATGGAGCTTACATTCTAGTGAGGAACTGACAATAAATAAATAAACACATGAATACATCATATAATATGGGGAAGTGAATTAGCACTTTGAAGAAAATTAAATCAAGTAAGAATATATATGGGGACCCAGGGCTGCTATTTTAAATAAAGTGTTGTGAGGTTATAATATATCATTTCTTTAAAGTACTTTGTCCAGGACCTGGCATATAATAAATGCTCAACAGATGTTAGCAATTATTAATTACAACTTAAATTTCCTCTTAAACTCTCAAGTTATCCACAGGAGAATTTTGTTGGTGTGTTTGTCTGTTTTAATTCCCAGTGACAAGATAAAATTTACAGTTAATTTTTTAAAAAATTTTTGTTTGTTTATTTGTTTCATTTAAGCAGAGAATATAAATTGAGCCTGTAAATTTTCAGCATTTAGAAATTTTTAGTATTTACTATGGCCTAACACAGGAATTATTTAAAAAATAGACTGGGGGTTATAAAGTTCATATTTTCTGTCTAAAAATTATCGGCGGGGGGGGAAGAAGATATTACAAGCACAATTACTTGAAGTTGATACGACAAGCAAACAGAAAGGACATTGTTGTGGGGGGAGGGAGGAGAGGGAGGAGGGAGGAAGGTTTTGGTGATGGGGAGCAATAATCAGCCACAATGTATATCGACAAAATAAAAGTTAAAATAAATAAATAAATAAATAAATAAATAAATAAAAATAAAAATTATCAAACTAGGTATCTAAATATTTATCTTATATTTTGATAGAAAATATATTAGTTATATTATTCAGATCATCATCTTTTATTTTCTTTATTTGGTCTATAAGGAACTTAAAGATATGACGTTCTCAATATCTCTTTATTTATTTCGTGTTTTCTGATTTATACACTTTGATATAATGATGTTTAGGACATAAATCTCTATGATTCATATTTTTACTGTGGATTGCATTATTTATTAGAATAAGATGACATTCTATGCACTTCACTGTCTTTTGATCGGGATTGATATCCAGTAAGAACTCCTTGACAGAATTTTTACTGTGGAGTGTATACAAGGCTGTTAGTGAAGAAATGAACAGTTCTCCTTTGTCTTTGTTTAAATTTTAAAATCTCCTAATACATTTTTGTTTGCCTGATATTAATTTATACTTTTATTTTTTCAGTGGCATTCTGTTTTAAATGCATCTCTTTTAAGCAGCATAAAATTTGATTTTTTTACCATAATTAACAGCCTTTTAGAAGCATTTTTTGCACTGTACTGATTCTATGTTGCTATGCTTATTTTTTATTTACTTGTGCATTGGAATGTCTTCAACCTGTTTTTAAATTCAACTAACACTAACCTGAAGTAAATACACACAAACACATATTTTTCTATAATCACTATCATGAAATAATTTATATTTATTCTTTACCCTTCAGACCCTTCTTGTTCCTTCTATCTGTCCCAGCAATAACCTAACCTCTATCAAACCCTTTAGTCCATTGTGTGCTAAAAGTAGAAAGGCTTTTTAGCTTAATCTAATAGATACCTTCATAATGACCATTTCCCTGTAACAAATTTGCTTACATGTCCTGGCTGCCAGCTAATGTCAGAACTTTGATTATCTGGTCAAAATATGGTGGCTTGGTACAAACAGTCAATGACAGTGTTTATTAGGCCACGCATATATACACAAATGACTATGAATGCAAGAAAAGATATGTATTGTTTCTCACATAAGGATATGAGCACAGGGTGACAACTAATGAGTTCTTCCAGCTACCCATAGGATAGCTGCCTAGTGTCTCTCTACAACATCTAGAAGTGCTGATGGTGAACTCAGCTCCTAAAGTGGTGATGCAGCTCAAAAAGGTAAATCTTATTGAATCAATAATGTTGATCGAATGCAGGACTTTCACAGCCTTTCTCTCCAGAAATTAATCTTATGCCTCGCTATCTATAACTCAATAGCAACCCCTATGTTATACAAACCATAGGTAATAGCTTGAATCATATATGTCCACACGTGTCCACTCATTTCATTCCTTTTCAAAAATTAATGTTTGGAAACACCTTAGTTAATTTCCACATAAACACAATCTAAATCCATGTCAATGAGAATAATGCTGACTAAGGCAAACATAAGACAGTGATATGAGCCAAACCACAAGACAAAGAAACCCACCTCCAAGTTGACAATAACCTTTTGATAAACATGCTTGTTCACTGTACTTTTTAATTTACTAAACTGTAGTCAGGAGTGGTTAGGAGCCACTACAAGCTAAAAGTTTACCTAGTCTGTGATTACCCTATAGGCCTTACTCAACCTTCTATCAGGATGGTCAATCTCATCATGTTTAGCAGGTTTTCAAAGAAAATACTTTTTTTTTTAGCTTGTGTATTACGGTATTTCTAACATTTTTATGGAATGAATAACCTAGACTCCATCTTAGAGAAAAAGTAAATAAAGCACATTGGTCTGAGTCTGACTAGGGGCAAGGCTTTCTCATGAAAAGGGGTTACCCCCTAACTTCTAAAGAGATTCTTTACATAGGGAAAGGAAACCTCATGAAATAAAATAGAGTCAAGAAATTTGAGTATACTCTTAGAACACAGGTTGATTTTGTTAGCAAAGGATGACTTTTTCATGATTTTGCATAATATCATCAATGAATTAGGCCCTAGGAACCTGTTCTAATACACCCTATAATAAAAGAGGTAAAACATCTAGCAGAGTAAGTTTAATTTAAGAAAAAAAAAAGAATTATAATTCTGGAGGTAGTGCACCAAATTGAGAGAACTAGCTCCCTAACTCCCTTCCTGGCAACTTAATAAGGACCATAACAGTGCTGGTAACGGGACTACCTTCTATGTCAGTAACAACAGACCGTGTTAATGGAGAAAGGAGGACCAAAGGCTTCAGTAGACTTTTAACAACCAAGAAGGAGAATCAATGGGCTTCCTGGGGCATAGGGTTGTCAGATAAAATGTAGGACACTTAGTTAAATTTGAATTTCAGATAACAATAATTATTAGTATAAGTATATTCTGTGCAATTTCACTGTTCTCAGAAATTCAAATCTACTGGGGCATCCTAAATTTTTTATTTGCTAAATCTGGAAATGCTATTCAGGAAGCTTTCAGAAGGAGGGAGGCCTCAGGTAGCTTGAAGTCCTCATTATTCTTTCAAATAAAAAATTATTTTTTTACTCTGCATATTTCTAACCTCCTCTCTTACTTAAAATCATGTACTCTGATTTTTCCTAGAAATGCAACTTTTTTCCAAAAGTGATAAAAAAATCATTAAATCATTCTGAAACTCTCTTTCATTTTTCTGGACTATTACTTATTTCTTCATCAATGTCTTACTATAAGAATTACTGCCAGAACTTAAATTCATTGAGTTCTCCCTGATATCAAACTCAAGCTCCTTTAAAAGATATATAAAGAAAGAAAATACTAGCTAGTAAATAACCAAATAAGTAAGGAAAGACAGAAAGAAGGAAAAAAATCTGGTAATTTAAAAAGGAAGAAAAAATAAGTGCTTAAATTTGACCATTATATTATTTAGCTTCTCTTGTAAATAAATTAAAATTGAGTAAACCTACTGCATTTGCATACTTAGCTCAACCTAAGGATTTTCATGGCTTCTAATTTTCACAGAGACTCATTCCCTTGTGCATTTCTCATGCTTTAAGATGAATGTACCCGTTTATCTTGTCACTTTGACATTTTCAATTGAAAGGCCTTTTAACTGATGTCAGTAAGAAAACTACTTCTTTTTGTAAAAAGAATTTGAGTGAGGCAGTTTGGAAGCTAGAGATACGTTTCTCTTGCCCACTCTTCCTTCAAGAGGAAAATAGTAGATTTCATTTTGCAAAAAGAAAATGTAGTAAAGTATGCTCAAAGATTCATAATGCAAATTGGAATAACGGGCCTCAAGAGTGTGTGTGTGTGTGTGTGTGTGTGTGTGTGTGTGTGTGTGTGTGTGTGTGTGTGTGTGTGTGTGTGTGTGTGTGTGTGTGTGTGTGTGTGTGTGTGTGTGTGTGTGTGTGTGTGTGAAGCAGTAGTCACAGGGAAGGACTGAAATGACTGGATAGAGTTTCCCGAACTCCAGCCAGCTGATTAACTTCCCACCCTCAGACCACGGCTTTTGATCTCATAATGTTTGTACTGTGCTTGTGCTCCTGGCAACTCAAGCCACCCATGGCTTCAAAGAGCATCTCCTGGGGGTGAAGCCAGCTGGTCTGCTAGCTGCTGCTGCTCCTGAGAAATGGAGGGAGACTTCCTGCCTACCCTGAACTACTGAGATAGGAGGTGCTCAGATTCCCTGGTCTCAAGGTACAGGACACACCTCTGGGTTTCAAGCCATTCCTGAAGGTTTCAAGCCCCTTCTCTCGGCCCTACCCTAGATGAAAATTATTATTGCTAGTTAGACCTATTTTCCAGCACCAACATGAGGAAATTGAGAACTCGGGGGGTGGCTTATTTAAATCCAGTGGCTGGGCATGTTCAGTAGAGAAGAGTTATATAACCCTGGTAGCTGAATGACCTTCTGCTAAAGAGCACAGAATATTCTTGAATATGTTCCATACATATAATAAGATTTGACCAATGAACATGCTCCAAAAGGAAACCAATTGAGCATATGTTATATAACTGGGAACCACCCATTAATTGAATATTCATTAGATAGCAAAACTGTAAATGCTGAATCACAGCAGAAGGTGGAGTTGTTGCTCACTTTCCCGGAGCCAATCTGCACTTTGCTGGCTGAGGTGTGTATGCTTTCCTTTTGTGTTAAGCTTGCTTTCAGCAGGTGGCTATGCACTCTCTTGAACCAGCCTATACTATGTACTGAACTTTAAGTATATATTTCTTACTTTTGTGTTAAACTTGGTGTGGGCCCTGCTCAATCTCTGGAGCTATGCCGCACTCTCTCTGTGAAAACTGTATCTCTTATTCATTATACTAAACCTGTCTCACTTTCTACTATGACTCTGCTCTTGAATTCTTTCCTGTGGCAGAGTCACTGGAAAAGACGGGGTGGGTCAAGGCCTGCTATTGTGCCCCCCGCCCCCGATCCTACCTCCAACATCACTACCACCACTTCTGGTCATTAGCATCCATATGAAAGAGTCTCCAAAATGCCAAGCTTGCCTCTAGGCAAGGCTGTCCACGATTCTGCATTTCCAGGTTTGGTTCCTTTTAGAGAGCACAGGGAATGTCAATACAGTTGGAGGTCAAGTGACTCTGGGCTATGAAATTAGAAGTGGCCAGATGCTGAAGTTCATTTTCACATGGGCAAAACATGCTTTAAATTCAGGACTTTGGAACAGAACATAGCTGTGCTGAGGATTCTTTTGATTAGATATTTTGTAGGGTTAATTTACCCATGTTTCCATGTTCCCAATCCCAGGATCACAATGCTGAAAAGATTGTTGAGACTTCCAGCTGCCTGATCTTGAGCCCATAACTTTACTTTTCAGAACTGCTGTTTCATTCACTATAAAATAAGAAGGAAAGGTTGTTTAAGTGATCTCTAATGACCCTCCACCACTCTCTTAGTAAATGAATGTATTTAGCACCTGTAGCAGAAATCCAACTACAGTGGCTGAACTACATGCAGAGGCTTGTTTTTCTCACATAATAATAAGGATAGGATTTAGTGTGGGCTGGCATAGAGGCTCCTCAATGCCAGCACAGAGGAATACTCCAATATTTCTGCTCAGTAAGTAATTTTTGAATTCATGCTTTTCACCTGTGATTTCAAGATGGCTGTTCTGTCTCCAGCAATTGCATCTAGGCAGGAAGAAGAGCAAAAGACAGGTTTCAGATGAGCGTATCCCCTTGTTAAGAGCTTAACTAAAAGCCCCACCTAAAAACTTATATCTAACCAGCCATAACTGTGTCATAGAGCCATTCATAGCTGTAAGAGAGGTTGGAAAATACACATTTTTAATGGGGTTCTTTGCCACCTACATGAAGATTTCTTAATAAGTAAGAAGAGGAAAATATAAGGGTATTTCAAAAAGTTCATGGAAAAATAGAATTAAAAGGTAATGCAAATCTTTTCATGAACTTTTTGAAGGACCTTAGTAGATATTGGTTATTCATTTTGAGCCAAATATGCTATAATCTCTAAAATTCTATATTCCTTGTCATTTGACTACCTTATGCAATGCATCTTTTAAATAATTAAGACAAAAATCACTAGTCAATGTGTGTGAATAATCCCTGTAAATTAGAGACTAGTTAGCCTGAATTAGGAGAAATGGTTCTGAACTTTGGAGCTGCTGACCTTCCTAAAGGTTGTCTCACAATGTACTTACTGATAGTTGGTCTCTTTCTAGACCAAATATTTCTTACTCTTTCTTCTTCTTTCCTTTCTCTTCATATTCACTCAACCCCTCTCCTTTTTTATTTCATTTTAGCAGAGTTATATTTGCCAGATAAAGCTTCTGGGGGGAATCTTTTAAAATAACTTGTAAAACTTGTAAGTTTTTTAATAACTTGTTTTTCAGAACATTCACATCATCTCATTGGCCCTGTCTTCCATTTAAGACGTACTCCTTTTAATCCTTATCCACCTTTCCAAGACTGAACTACTTAAATTCCTAACATCTACTCTCACATTGTTTAATAATGAATCCTTTCTTCCGTGCTATCATTCAGGGAGATTCCCTTCCTATATCCTTCACTGGTGTGGAAGATTAAGTCATTATTTACAACTCTGCTTGCCCTTCCTGATTTAGAACTACTTACACATGCCCTTTACCATGTGACTGTGTGATGCCACCCTCTAGAATGGGCAGAGTATATTACCCCTTCCCGGTGATATTGAACTTAGCTATATGTTTGGATTTGCCAATGAATTGTAAGTAAAAGTCAAAGTGTTCCAGTTCTAAGGTGAGTCCTGTAGAGGCTTCATGTGTTTCCTTTTGCTCTCTTACACTCCAGTCATTCACCAAGGAAATATTCCTAGGTGGCCACTTACCCAAAACAACAAATGGAGATGACCTGAAGTTAACCTGAAAGAAAGCCTGAAATTAAATCTAGTTGACCTTCACCCTGAAGTAGAGCTGCCCTGGGTAATCCACAGAACTTTGAGTAATATAAGGCTTGTTTTAGTTAACTATTGATATTTTGGGAGGGTTTATTGCACAGCATTATTGTGGCATACCTGACTAATTCAACCGGCCTTGGGGAAATCTGCCTACTTTAGGGTATCTGTAGCTGGAATAAGTGCTGGTGGGTGCCTGGGTGGCAAATGGCTTTATACCCTGTGGTTATTCCAAAGACATTATCAAGATCTCTCTGAATCCTGTGTTTATTTTAGCAGTAACCATAATAGGACAAGGGGGAAAAAGTGAAGTCTTTACCACCTCAATCAGCCATAGAAAGAGAACCAATGCCCAGATTATGTTCGCTCCACTAGTTTGACTGAAGTAAATTCCTAGGTCCATGGATCTGTTTTCCTGTTAGATGGTACTCTATGCCTACACATCCAGCAAAATTTAAGTATGCAAATGTGGCACAGTTTTTTTCAGAAAATGCAAGAAGGCCTTAGAAGAAAGGTGATATGGATATTTGAGGCATTATAATAATGAATCATTCACCACACTACTTAGCTTCCAGAAAAGGGCAGTTGAGGACTCAGAAGGAAATTGGAGTTGCTCTAATTGACAAGTGCACCTTGGCACAAACATAACATCTTCCCTATTAGCCCAGGTCCTGGATACGCTTCTGGGCACACAACAAAATCACTACCTCAGCCCTGGTTCCTTGCAATTTATGGCAGGAGCCCCTGGGGACGGATGCATCTTCTGTTCCAGGGTCAACTAGCAGGGCCCAAACAGGTCACTGGCAGGAACCTGGAGACAGTGAGGAAGTTTCCTCAGGAAGCCCAAATTGGCTGCTTCTGTTGGTGGCACAAGGGAATCCTGAGAGACCCCCTCCACTCCTTGTCATTATACTTTCCCTAACTGAAGTAAAATAAGCAAGACAGCAGCCACTTCTGGTCACCCTCAGAGGGGCAGTGGCTGCAGCTGATTTCTCTCCCACAGGGCTTTGCAGTTATATGGTGCCCTCGCTGCTGCCTAGTCAGCTGGCAACCTTTCCTGAGAACTTCTTAGAATTCCATTTTTTGTGCTCTGAACGCTTGCTGCTGTTTATAATCATCCAGTGACCAGTGAAAGCTATAGCCAGGAAGTGTATGTGGTTCAGTAAACCCTTGACAAGCATGAGCTCCCCTCAGACGAAACATGGTTTGCATGGGTAACAGGACGACTTGCTGTGAAGTTAAAGGTAGCTGGGGAGCCTATTGCCAAATTACCTTGTACTCTGTTTTTTAACATGGTGGGGGGGAAAAGCAACCATGGAAGCATTTTTCTTTTTCTACTAAAGGGAAGTTGAGCTTCTCTTACTCCTAAGGTCTGGACGGTTTTTACTTATGGTGGGTAGGGGAACAGTAATCAGCCTTGTGTTTCTATAGAAAAGAGAAGCTGCTAAGTAAATCTGAGTTACTGAGATGATAAATAGGCTTCTGTGTACTGATAGTCTAGGGCAGAGTGCACAAACTCAAAGCCTTTTAGGAAAGAGGCAGATCATGGAAATGACCAACACTGACCTGGTAAGATAAACATAAGCTGACCCTTGATTCTCGTAGATAGTACAAAGTGATAGAGACTGGGAAAGCTAGAGAGTTCATGGCCTTACTAAAGGGGGCTGGTGCCACTCAATTCCAGCTGGCTCTTGCTATTTGGAAACACAGGCCTCTTTTTGGAACAAGGAGCAACAGCAGCAACAGCACCTATGGACATAGAAAAGTAGAGCTTTCTTCCTTTCCTTTGGGGACTAAATAAGGCTCCCAGGATTCTTCTGTGATAGAAGCAGTGTGTAGAAAATCTCTGCAAAATGACTAATGTTGCATGGCCCTACAATTTGGGTCATTTGAGGAATGAACCAGAAACAAATAATTACATCCAATAAATTATAGTGCTTTGCACTAGAATGTTGGATAATACTATTACTAGTGAATTTTCAACAGTGAAAATTACCATTCCAGGATATGTAAATGGTATAAGTTTCAAGTTTTTCTATTGGAGAGAATTATGAAAAGAGGAAATTGGGGAATGCATAAAGAAAAAGGACATAAAATGGGTGGCAGAAAAAGAATAAAATGCTTTGCAGTGATCCTCTAGGAAAAGTGGGCATGGATGATAGGAGAGGGCAAATCTCTACATCATATCTGTCCCTGGTGGTTTGTAAGGAGGGAGAGAGCTGAGGAGTGTGTAAGAGGCATGGATAGATGTTTAGTGAGAGGAGGACATAGGAATAAATAGCTACAAGTCACACAATCAAGTAGCTCTTGAATATTTAGTTGGAGAACCAGATAAAGGGAAAAAATACCCCGCTCAATATATTAAAAATTAATATGTAAATTAAATCTATAGGGGAAAGTGACCCAGAAATACATGTATGAAGCAAAAGATCACAAATGGAAATTAAGAACACAAATATAACATTCATAATTTAAAATTTTAAATGTTATTAATTTGACTTTTACTTAGAGAACTATCTTTCTTTATTGATTTTTTTTGTACCAGCAGTTGTGTCAAACCACAGAAACCAAACTATATTAATATCATTGAAAGCTATATTATTTGACAGATATTGGCCAACTCACAAATAATCAGGAATGTCATAGAGTCAAGTATAGAAAAGGAACAGGGAATACACCGGGAGGTAAGATGCAGCCAAGATTCTACCACAGCAGCACCACCCCTGGACTCCACTTCCCATGAACACTCACTGCTGGGACAAAAGGCTCATGATTCCATAGCAGCCTCCACGCATAATCACTGGGCACATCTTAATCTTTCTTTAATCTCCTCAAGATTCAAAGTATTTGGAAGCAGCATCCAATTGGCCAAGTTTAGGGTAATTTCCTGCATCTCAGTTGCCTTCAACCTTTAAATCCCATAGTGAGAGGTAGACTTCTCACAAGATTCCCTCAACATAGGAAAAGTCTTCCGAAATGAACATACACGCAAATATGACAAATGCCCTTTACATATTTTCAACTATATTTAGCTTGTATAGTTTCTTCCTCTCAAGAAGAGTTTTCTTATAAAAACTTATTTTATCAATCATAAATCCTTGTATCAGTGAGGATTTTCTATTGCCTAACACACACGACAAGGGAAAGATTACCATATAATTGTGTGAAACCAAGAGAAACTGTAAAAATGAAGTAAAGCTGTTGGGCACCCAATGACTGCTCCTTCTTTCCAGCTGAAGTCAGGAAAAGGGTTAAAAAGTCTAAATTATTGCGGCCAGCCCTATGGCTCACTGCGGAGAGTGTGGCGCTGGCAAGGCCACGGGTTCGGATCCTATATAGGGATGGCCGGTGTGCTCACTGGCTGAGCGTGGTGCGGGCCACACCATGCCGAGGGTTGTGGTCCCCTTACCGGTCAGAAAAAAAAAAGAAGAAAGAAAAAAAAGTCTAAATTATTGGCACTGCTGTGGCAATGGAAAGTAGGACAGGGAAGAAAAAGCTGAAAGAGAGACAGAGACACTGAAAAACGGATACACAAAAGAACTTATCTCTATGTAAGGAAACAAATAGGATGAAATGACTTAAGAACATTCATAATACTTATGCTTTAAACTAAGCACATAAATCATTAGCTGTGTAGAATGTGCATTTGATCAGAGTCACTACCAGCATTTCAGTGAGGAATAAACCTGGAGGGGGTGAATTTTGATCTAGCTCACAACAAAGAAAACCAGTCCAGTCATCCTTTCTTATTGTTAATCATTTATTCATTGATTTTTTCAATATTTATATGTGGGTACCTACTATGAACATAAGAGCAAACAATTGAGAAAAACAAAATGTATTAATGAGCAAAACTGAGATAAGTAAAAAGAGAAATTACAGATAATTTAAAGATATAAGATATTATAAAATACCATTTTAAAGTAGTCTCATGCTCAAAGAAATTCAAGAGGCAATAATAAATGTACAAGCTAATTCTAAAATTCTTATGGAACTGAAAGGGACCATAAAACAATCTTGAAAGGAAAGAAAAAAGTTGGAAGATTCCCACTTTCAAAACTTATTACAAAGATATATTAATCAAGGGAATATAATACTGGCATAGGATAGACATGTGAGAATAGACCAATGGAAAAAAATTGAGAGTCCATAAATAAACCCATCCATCTGTGGTCAGTTGATTTTCAACAAAGATAACAAGACAATCGATTCAGTCGAAGAATAATTTTTTCAATAAATTAAGCTAGGAAAACCAGATATCCACCTACAAAAGAAAAAATTTTAACATCTAGCTTATACTATATACCAACATTAACTTAGAATGGATCAGACCTAAATTTAAGAATTAAAACTATAAAATTCTTAGAGGAAAACAGATGTAAATCTGCATGACCTTGGATTAGATGAGTTTCTTAGATATAATACCAAAGCACAAGCAACCACAGACAAAACAGATAAATCAAACTTCACCAAAATTAAAAACTTGTGTTCATCAAAGGACACTATAAAGAAAGTGAAAACACAACCAAAGGTATGGGAGAAAATATTTGCAATGCATATACCAAATAAAGGTCTAGTATCCAGAATATATGTATTACTCTTACAACTTTTAATAACAAAAGACAAATAAGCCATTAAAAAATGGGCAAAGGATTTGAATAGAAATTTCTCCAAATATATACAAATGGCAGCTAAGTACTTGAAAAGATGCTCATTGTCATCCATCACTAGGCAAATCAAAATCACAATGAGATACCATTTCACACCCACAAAGATGGCTAGAATTAAAAAAAAAAAAAACACAACAACAGAAAACAGTAAATGCTGGGAAGATACGCAGAAATTGGATTTTTCATACATTGCTTGTGGAAACAAAAAGTGGTATAGCCACTGTGGAGAATAGTTTAGCACATCAACAGAAAGTTGAACAGAATTACCATATGATGCAGCAATTCACCCCTAAATATACATGCAAGAAAATTAAAAACATATTAAAAACAAAAATATCAAACAAAAATGTTCCTAGTAGCATTATTTATAATATCCAAGAATTAAAAACAACCAATTTCCATTAACAGGTGAATGAGTAAACAAAATGTGGTATACCTATATGATGAAATATTTTTCTGCCACTAAAGGAATAAAGTACTGAAACATACTACCACATGGATGAATCCTGAAAACATTATGCTAAGTAGAAGAAGCAAGATACAAAAGGTCACAAACTATATAATTTATTTTATATGAAATGTTTATATTAAGCACATCTACAGAGACAGAAAGTAGATTATTGGTTTATAGGGGCTGGGGAAAGAGAAGTACTGGGACTGACTCCTAATAGATACAGGGTTTCTTTTGGGGGTATGTTCTGCAATTATACAATGGTAATGGTTACACAACATAGTGAATGTACCAAAAAACTCACTAAATTGTACATTTTTAAATGATGAATTTAATGTTATGTGAATTATATCTCGACTTTTTAAAAGAAGGAAAAAAAGAGGCAACTGTAGCCATAAAACAAGGATAACCTGCTATGAAATCAGTGTTTTATAAAGTAAGAAACTGTTCTTAGAAGTTAAAAACATGATTGATGAAACTAAAATTTCAATGAAATGGCAAATTAATAAATTGGCCCGGCTTAAGATCAATTTATTAACACAAAAGGCAAATTTTAAAAATATAATATATATTGCAAAAGAAATGAACTAAAAAATATAAAAGAATATTTAAGAGTTATGAAGAATAGTTCAAAAGGGTCCCATTGATTAAATGCATTGTCTTGCAAACTGCAGACATAGCTCATTAGTGGGTCATTAACATGGACTGAACAGGGTCCCCCTTCCACAAATTCATAGGTTGAAGACCTATCCCCCAGTGTGATGGTATTTGGAGATGGGAGGTAATTAGGTCATGAGGGTGGAGCCCTATTGAAGGGATTAGTGCTATATTAGGAAGAGACACATGACATCTGTCTCTCTCTCTTTCTCAGGCATGTAGGGATATAGCAAGAAGGTGGCCATCTGCCAGGAACCAAATCTCTAGCACCTACATCCTAAGACTTCCCAGCCTCTACAACTGTGAGAAATAATTTTTTTTTTTTTTTTTAAATCACGCAGTCTGGTATTTTGTTATAGCAGTCCACACAAACTAGTCATTATATCAAATTAGTACTCTATAATCAGCATTCTTAAAAAATAAAATGAAATAAAATGGGATAGATCAGAATGCAGCACATATAGTAGTAATATGCATGTGCATGTTGGATAGCATGTAAAATATAATTCTTGCTTTCGTCTGTGGTCAATTGTTTGATAGTCACTGATGATCTAATAAAATAGAGATAGTGACAATGCAGGGTATGGCTCAAACAAATAGAGATAATTTCCTCATACTGAAGAAAGGCACAAAATCTATTAGATTGAAGGGCCAATTGAACAGAACAAATGAAAACACCCACACGCAGGTGAAATTTCACAATGTTAAAGATAATTATACATATTCAACAATTTGGAGAGCAGAGAATAATGCAGTGCTATCTTCAACTTTCTCAAGGAGAAAGGAGAGAAAACAAAATTTTATGTCTCAAAAATATCAATCAAACAGAAGAGAAAAATGAAGACACTTGGTGACAGGCAAGAACTTAGAAAGTTTACAACCCACACACTTTTTATGAATAAAAGAAATTACTCAAGAAGGTACTCCAGCAAAATGAAAAAAACAAGTCAAGAAAGAGGATGACGTAGGATATACATTTAAGTATGACCCAGAAGAAGGAAAGAAAGCTTAAAAGCATTGAAAAGGGAATTCATTAAAATGGGATGCTGAGAAAATTCTTCTACGCAGAATTTAAATGGCACTAGGTAACAATTCTTTCTCTGAGTTGAACACACTTCTTGGTTTTACAGTGAATATTATGTATGTAATTATAATACTGTGAATTATGTGTAGTGAGTTCCAGTTTTTAGAAATCAACTGATGAATTATGAAAGACATATGGGTATAAAACTGATAAATACTAAGATAAATCTTAATGTAAATATGATAACATAAAAGACAAAAAAAATGACTTACAGATAGAAAGAATAATAATTGCTCTAATTCTCTCATTTTCATATATTGGGAAATAATAGAAACTGTCTCAAGTCAATAAATCGAGAAATAGTTGTTAAAGTCATAAAGATAACAAGAACCAGATAAACTAAAATAATAACATAATCCAAAAAACATAGAGAGAGCGTGAATATTTTAGCAACTGCTCATTTCATAGCCCATATAAGGGGAAATAGGGTTGTGTTTGTTATTCTAGCATAGTATTCTAAAGGAGTATAAAGCAGATTAATTATGACTGTGGCCTCAATTAATGGTGCCTCCCTGTATCCAAGCGTTGCGCCCTGTAAATTTGTAGTCCTCTCCCACTGACTCTGGGCTTAGACATGTGGATTGCTTTTGGCTACTAGTTTCTTAGCAGAGTTGATGCAAGCAGAGGCTTGGAAATGCATTTTATATTTCCATTTCTTTCTTGCTTCCTTTAATTGTCATGAGAACATGCCCCAGCTAGCCTGCTTTTGCAGGATAAAAAACATACTGCCAATTCCAACCTACCGCCTGAGGATTCTTTCTTGTCTTCTCTTTTTCCATTTGTAGAAATCACTTCTCTGATGGTGAGTGCTTAATCCCCCTGTCTGTAACCAATCTCTGGACCATGCTGGACACCTCCGCAGCTCTTGGCCCTGTGGCTCCCAAGCACCACCACCCCTCAGATCTCAGCACAGCAGCTTCTTAGCCCCTGGCCCCTACACTAGGTCCCTGGGCATAACTGACTGCTGCCCTCTCAGCCCCCACCCCCCACCTGCCACCCCTCACCTCCTCAGGCCACACTTTCGTAGGGCAGGGAAAGGGATGATAGGGGAGAGAAAGAGAAACTTCAATACACATTTTGGTTGAAAGAATTTATTTGGCAAAACTATAAGTCAGGAGAGATGGTCATTTCCCTTCTCAGTTATTATAGATAACACAGAAGGGAGGAAGGATTTCTTAATCTTATAATAAAAAACTCTACTTTGGATGTCACCATTATCGGTGATACTCTTCCACCAGGATCATATCTTCTCCCTGATATGCATAAAAACTGAATTCAGGTACTAGTATAAAATATTCAGCAGCGAAACCATAAAGCATAACTATTTGTCTAATTTCCACGTTTCAAGGACTCAGAGTCTTTTAGCCAATAAAATACCATTCCACAACCATCAGATGGGCAAATTTAAAAATTTCTGACAATGTCAAATATTGGCAAAGCTATAGAGAAAAAGCAACTCTCATATCCTGCTTGCAAAGACTAAATCAGTACATTTTGTAGAACATTTTGAAAATATCTAGTATGTTTGAAGATGAGAATGTTCTTTGACCCTGCACTTGTAGTTCAAGGTATACTTCCCAGAGAAAATTTGCCGGTGTTCACAAGAAGACATGAAAAACAAGTTCATTACAGCCTTGATAGAGTCAAGAAAACATTGAGAATGGCATAAATGTCCATCAGCAGGATAAGTAAATGCAGTATATTTATCAAATTTCATACGATACATTGGTGAAAATAAATAAACTAGGACTACTGATACCACCATAGCCAAAAATTTTAAACATAATATGCATCAAAAAGAAAGAAAAGAATATTCCAGTATAGTATAGTCACTATGATAAATCCTTTGTATGAAATTTATAAATATGCTAAACAGTGCTGTGTACTGGTTAAGATATATACTTCTGTAGTAATAATATAAAAATCTGCACGAGGATAATAAATACCAAATTCAATGCAATAGCTTTTCCTGAATAGAGAGGGGCTTTTGATTGTATCTGAATTATTTTATAATTAAAAAATATAAAATGAACATCATGAAAAATTGATAAAGTTATGCAATAAGTATATAGTATTTGTGACATTTTCCATAAAACTTGCTATGTTTACACACATATTCAGGTGCACACCTCAAAGGGGTACAGGCCTGTTGGGATAGTAGAATGTCTGAGGAAGGATGCCTATAAAGAGATGAGATTCTTCCTGCAGCCCACACAGTGTTGCACAAAGCATATATAGTCTCCACTCTTATAAGGTTAACAGTATATTGGGAGAGGCAGATATTAAGCAAATGAACATAAATAAATACCTAATTAGCACCTGTGGTAAGTACTATAAAATATGGACTGCATTTACTGGAGGTGGGAGGCTGAGGGAGTTGTATAGTCAGGGTTGTCTTCCCTGAGAATGAAATATTTAAGTTCAAGCATAAAGGATGAATAAAAATTAACCAAAAGAAAAGAGAGGGAAAGATTCTTCCAGGTACAGGAAACATCATGTGTAAAATCCCCGATGCTGTAAACAGATTATAAATCCAAGGAACTGTACAGACATTGCATTGCTGAGCAGAGTGAAAAAGTGGAAGTTGTAAGACACAGGGTGGATGCCAGATCACACAGGGCCTTCCAGGCCCTGATCAGGAATTCAGATTTTATCCTGAGGACAATGGAAAACCATTGAAGTAGTATAGGAAGGTTGATGTTATGATCTGATTGATGCATTTAGATTACTTTAACTGCTAGTAGAACAATTGATGTGACAGAGACAAGACCTTCTAGATAATAGTTTCAAACCACCATACTCTTACAAGTATTGAGTGCAATTACTCACCATCATCTTAGGCTAATAGCTCTTTTGGGGAGTCATAGCACAGTGGGAAGAGTATAGACTTTTGAGACAAAGAATATTGAATTCAAATTTCAGCTTCAACACACACTAGCTCTGTGATCTTGGGTAATGACGATGACAGACAACATTTATTCAGTTCTTATTGTATACAAGACACTATGCTAAGAAGTTTTATATTCATTATTTCATTGAATCCTCAGAACAATCCTATAGCAATAGGAATTTTTATATTATCTCCATTATAGTACATATAAGAAAACTGAGACTTACAAGGCCTGTTAACTTATTCACGCTGCATAACCAAGTGGTGAAGTCAGGTTTTGAACTCAGGCAATTTTGAAATCCCATGATCTGCTCATAACTATGGATAAAGGGAGCAATTCATGGAATTGACATAAGATTAAATAAAATAATGTATGTGAAGTCGCAAGTCCAGTAATAGCACAAAGTTGCTATTTTCTCATTTAATTTAAAAGAATAATATAACCTTGCTGTTTTGAAATGGCAATGTTTCAGAAATTTCAAAGTAGTTTAGGTGTTCATGAATTTCATAGTCCAGTAAGTTAAGAGAAATTGAAACCAATGAATGTCATGCAGAAATGCATCATTTTCACTTGGCTAAAATCATAACTTTTTACTACATCACTGCTCAGAAATCAGTCATTAACAACCATATCTGGAAAACACAAGGTAGAAGTGAAAAACTCATGATCATTTCGTCAATCTCTAACGGAAGAGCCAATACTATAGCTGGCAGCAACTGGATCGACTGGGCAGCTGGCAAACTGGAGGCCTGGAAAGGTAAACATAGGGTGAGTAGGTGTTTTCTTAATTCAGTGCTATGATCGCTTGGTAATAGAGTCACAGATATACACAAATATCACTTTCCCAGACAAAATGCTGGCAGAACAAATGGTGGTAAACATCCTCATGGCCTTTCTACTTGATCTCTTTGAACAGCAACCAATATGTACCATTCCTAAAAAGGTGCTGACTACTTTCATATGCATATAATGCTTTAGGAATTGTGTAAATCTCAGGAAACATGCTGCAGCTTAATAATGTTAAAGCAATAAGTATCATTACTTCATGAGTATTAAAACCATATGAAATTATGACTATATCTTGGTATATTTTATTCTTTCTACACAACAGAAATTAAAAGTCAAGTAAGTAATGTGTCAATCAGTGTAGTACTGACTATGACTGAAACTCTATTTCCCAGACCATACATTCACTCCCAAGTACTAATCCTGGGGATTTGAGATGGTCAGAAAATTTAGATAAACTCATTTTCCGATCTGCATTTGTACAATTGCCTCAGTTCTCCATTTTACTCCATATGTGAAAAGACAAGAAGTATATAAGAACAATTGACCCTAATTAGCAAAACACTTAGAACTACAGACTGAAAAAAGAAAACATAGAGATAAGTTCTCCTCAGGTTTAGGTGGGAAACGTAAGATTTATCCCCAACATCACTCCTTCCTCTTGCTATATAGGTGTGGAAAATAAAAATCAAGACACAGAGAGACAGAGCCAGAGCCAGAGATAGAGAGACAATGAGCGATACAGAGAGAGACAGAGATAGACGGGGTGGATGGGGGAGCTTGCTCCTTTGTTTGCTTCAATTCCGTCATTACATTACATTTCTTAGAAAGAAAAGTGAAAACAAGATGAAAGATGAAGAATACACCCCAAACTCAGCAGGAAAAAAAAGGTAGCAAAAAGAGACAGTGGAGCGGAGTGGGCGGGGCTGGGGAAGAACATAGGCTTTGCATCAAATACAACTGCCTCCTACCTGGTGACCTCAGGCAAGTCACTTAACTTCTTGAGCCTCAGTTATCATGTTTGAAAATAATGTGTACCTCATGAGGTTATTTTGTGGATCAAATGAGATAATGTATATACAGGGTCTATAAGCAGTGCCTGGCACATAGTAGATGCTCAATGAGTGGTAGTTATTATAACATTACCATTACTATTATTAATATACATTATTGAGGTCTCTAAAGTCACACAACACTAGTTTTTAGCCTCTTAATACTTCCAAACTGGACAGTTCATGGAGTGTAATGCATCAAGAAAATGCCCAATGCTTAATGACTTGTTGAACAATTAAACATTTTCTCAGTGGTTCCCAGGGTTGGCATCTAGTGAGGCAGGGGCCATGGCATTGCTTCCATGCATGATTAAGCAAAAGAATGGAGCCCTCTCCTAGACCCCCAAAGAGAAGGTAGATACCCTAGACTAAGGAAATTTTTGACATCTATGATCCAAAAAATCAGCAAGGATTTTATCTACCAAGACCCCAGCCTGGAATATGGGATTTTCTTCTTTTTCTTTGTCTGAGATAACTTCATAACATTCAATGCATAGTAGACCACAGTCATCTTCTTTATATGGTGCAAGATTATTATTCAGTGTGAACCAGGTAAATGTAAAACTGTAAGGTCTTTGAAAACAAAAATGCTTTATATTTGTCTCTATATTTTTAGCAGATAAACAAAGCCAACGCAAAGTAGGTATTCACATGGCTGGGTGCATCTCTCTAAATTAATAAATACTTAAAATGTGTTATATAGCTAATTGGCTACTTTACATAGACTATCTCATTTAAACCTCGTGAGATCCCAGTAAGGTAAGTACTATCATTTTCATTTTACAGATGAGAAAACTGAGATTTCAAGAATTAAAGTAACTTGTTCAAGGTTATATGGCTGCTAAGTTTTCCAGCCAAGATCAGGCTATCAGATTTAAAGCCCAGACTGTTAACCACTACTTTAACCATGTTCCTTCTCTTTAAGGCTTGTGTGTTGCCCCTTCCAAAATGGTCTTCTCTGACCATTGAAACAAAGTATCCTCCTCTGTTATTCCAATAACCACATTCTCTGAATTTCCTTCAGAGCATTTATCCTAATTTATAATTATATATTTGTTCACATACCTATTTTGCTTGTACATTTCCTCCAACAGACTGCAACCACCTCAAAGGCAGGGTCAAATCTATTTGCTAACCTCATAGGGTGCTTAATGCATAGTAAATGCTCAAGAAATATGTGAAAAGGAGATAGAAAAATAAATACAGGAATAAGTGAATGAAGATCAAAGTAATTATCAGTTCCTTAAAAACAAGAACTGTGACTCTTCATCCTAGCTTCCCCAGCATCTGGCATAATGCTTAATAAAGTAGAAATTCAATAAATGTTTGTTGAATGAATGAATATATACAGAGAAGTAGGTTATAAATAATCAAATACTTATTCCTGAATTTAAATTTTCTTCTTTCATTCATCCAACAATCAATAAGAAAAACATCAATTATGGCCTCATAGAGATTCTTTCTGTAAGGAAGAAAGATGTTAAACACAATTTAAAATAATTTTAAGCATTTCTAGTTTTTCCCATCAAGATTTTCCTCCCTTACCATCTAATCTAAACTCCTCTAAAGCCACAATCTCTCTTTCTGTCTCCATGATCTCCTCCATGTAGATCTGTGGCCTCAAAGTAACATCCCCAATGCCATCCAATCAGAAATTCAGGAAAGTGGGAACAGCAATGTGTTTAACAAGCTCTCTACTAGAACCCTAGTTCTCAAACTTAGTGTGAATCTGAGAGACTGTTAACACACAGATTCCTGAGCTCCATCCTCAGAGTTTCTGATGTGGTAGGGCTGGGAGGTGCCTGAGAATTTGCATTTCTAACAAGTGCCCTGGTGATGTTAATGCTACTGGCCTAGGAACCATACTGTGAAGACTATCAATATAGAATCAAGACACAAGTCTGGAGTTCTCAAACCTGACCAGATATTTGTATCACCTGGGAATTCAATGCCCAGGCTACACTCCAAAACAATCAAATAGAATGTCTGAATATAGATCTTTATTTTTTGAAGTACCCCAGGTGTTCCAATGTATAGCCCAAGTTTGAGAATCATTCTAGTTCAGTGCTTCTCAAACTTAACGTGCATACTTGATTAAGGACTGGGTAGTCCCTTATTCATAAAATGTAATTTGCAGAGCAGCAGCTTGAACATCTCCTGGGACTAATAAAATGTCATTTTCAGGTCCCATCTCACCCCTCTGCTTCAGAATCTGCATGTTAACGAGACCCTAAGGTGATTCTTAAGCACATTAGAACTTAAGAATTAGAGGCCACTAACAGAAGATATAAAATAAAGCTACAAAATCCATTAGAAAAGAATCAACAGAATCCCAGATTCATTCACCTCTTCATGTCAGGTAGAAAGTACTGTCCTTCAGAGTTCTCTGAACTCTAACTCAGCAGTCCTCTTCTAGTCCTTGCAGGGCCTTGAATCAAGTGTGTGTGCACAGGCACGCATCTGTGTGTGATGTGTGTGTGTGGATGTGTGTCCACTCACACACACACATGTGCATGCTTTCTCCTTCGATCCCTGTTCTACTGCTGTCCTCATTTTGCCCTGGATTCTACATCATACCATTCACCTTTCCATTCACCCAAGGTCTTCAAACTTCCTGAATAGTGGAAAATTTGCAGTTCCTTCGTGGCTATATCACTGAATACTGTGATTTCCACAATTTGAGAGGAGCAGGCAACCCCAAGGAATGAGGAAGTGGGTGGGTACACCCATAGGAGAGGCAGATGTGTTAAAATGGGATGGGTATTCCTTCCTAATTCTACTAATGACTGAAGCACGAGAACCACAGTCTCTTTATGCTTTTAGAACAGATGGAGAATAATTTTAAATTGTGCCTGATGAGTCAGAAACCCAAGTTCTATTCTGGGTCCTGTGACTTTGGAAAGCTTGTTTGTCTCAGCTCCAACTAGTCAAGTTGTGGAATAACTTTGCCTTTAAAAAAAGAGAAATCATAGAAAGCAACAGTGCCAACAGCCAAGTTCACATTTCCCCTGTTACTCTGGGGGTTGAAAATAGCTGTGATGGTGTCAGGCTTCAGCTTTGGAGAAGAGGATGGGATGAAGTAAAGACACTCTAAGCATCTCTCTCTGGATGAAAAAAAAAATAGAATGAAAAGGAAAAAGAGAGAGAACAGAGTGCACAGCACACAAAAGCACTGTAGCTAGCAGTGTCCATGAAATGATAAGAGGAAGAAAATAACTGAGGATTAATGGGAAAGTCATCCCTAGGTGTCTGAAGCCCCAATAAAGGAAAGATAATAATAGCTAACATGTATGTAATACTTTGTTCTTTGTCTCATTTTGTCTCACAATTTTATGAAGGACCTACTCTGTGATTATTCCCATTTTACAAGCAGAAAAACCTGAAGCAACAAAGGTCAATGCCCTAACAAAGTCATACAGGTCATAAAGATCAGAATGAGCAGGCAACCAAATTTTATGGATTTAAATCCTACGGATTTTCTTGGAAATATTCCTATTTGCTTAAAAAATGCTAAATGCTTCCCACTGTTCTTAGGCCTTTGATGATGTCTGCTCATAATCATTCACTATGTGACATCGATGATGCCCATTATCTAAGAGAAATAATTTGAGGAACCACAAGGGAGACAAAAGAGGCAGGTCAAGCTACCAAGTGATCTTCTAACTCAGCATTTTCCAAACATCACTGGAAAATAAAAGTCACATGAGTGCTTGTTAAACATTCGGCTTCAGCAGGCACTTCTCCTGGAGAAGTTAAAGAAAAAAATTCTGGGTTAAAGTATCTTGGATGGGCCTGGGAAGTTATATTTTTGAGCATCGTCTTAGTCAGTTCAGGCTGGTGTAACAAATTATCATAGACTAGGTGGCTTAAACAACAAACATTTATTTCTCACAGTCTGGAGGCTGGGACATCCAAGATCAAGGTGCTAGCAGAGCAGGTGTCAGGTGAGAGTCCACTTTCTGGTTTGCAGATGGCCATCTTCTTACTGTGTCCTTATATGGCAGAAAGCAAAGAGAGGAAGCAAGCTTTTCTGTGTCTCTTCTTATAAAAGCACTAATCCCATCATGAGGGCTCTATCCTCATGACCTAATTACTTCCCTAAGTCCCCACCTCCGAATACCATTCCAGTGGGGGTCAGGGTTACAATGTATGAGTTTTGGGGGCTACATAAACATGCAGTCTATAACAAGCATGCACACCCATATTTTTCTTTTCATTAGAGAAGATTGGTAAGGATTGAATATCTTAACTCATACATCTGTATTTGTGATTATAAAAATAAATAAAATGTGCTATTTTAATATTTCTCATACTGCCTCTTTAATCCAAGGTGTATCCATGCATCCTCTGTGCAGCCCTATATCAATTCTATTTTGTGATTTTCGTTTTAACAAAATGATCTGGCAATTAAAGACATGTTTTGATATGACCTGATCTGTGAGTAAGGATATTTCTGAGTATAGGTCTGAGCTTTCTACTCTATGCTTACATACTATTTGGATACAGTTATGTGAGCCTAAAGCTCTAATATTATTTAAAATAATCTGGCAACCCTCTCCAGCATTAAGTAATTCTTGCTCTCAGGAAATCTAAATCTTTAGCATGGCAATTTAGCTCCTTTTGAGAGTATGGTTAGCTTTCTCACTGATGTTTACTGCCACAAGTGCTTTTTCTGTTAACAGTCCTTTTTTTTTTTTTTTGGTATAAATTCCATTAGATAAATAACTGAGAAGCTCGGTTGGAAAGACTGTATGGAAAACCAGATGGGCAGGACATAGGAATCTCGGCTGTTGATCACTGTGTTCACTGATGAGGATTTATAGAGCTGGGATGGAATCTATTCAATGTATAGGCATCGAGTGAGAACATATGCAAGTTAAATTACAGCATATGTATATTATAGAAGTTGTCAGAGAAGGAAGTGGTGATAACATAACAATTTAGAAATAATATAAAGGAGCTAAGGGCCAAATAAATCATGGTAATATAACTTACTTAGGTTGTCTTTAGCAAGAGGAAGTAATAAGAATGAAGTGCATAACAATAACGATACTAAAAATATTAATAGCTAACATTATTCAGCACTTACTATGTGCCACAAACCATTCTCAGCACTTTACGTAAAATACCTCAATTAATCTCAAAATATGTATTATTGCTACACCTATTTTACAGATTAAAAAACAGGAATGGAGAGAGGTTAATGAAATTGACGAAAGCCAAAAGCTTATAAGTGGCTGGGGCAATTGGTTTCAAGGACAAATAATATGTGATTTGATATTCTACCACAAGGCAGTTCAACTGACCTATGTACTTTATGCCTTGTCTCAGGCCCAAGAGCCTTGATCCCTACCATTGTCTTATAGAGTCTCATCTTATGGAAATCTTCAGTTTACACATGACTACTAATTTCTGACTCCCCAACAAGGCCTCTTCTGATATCTCCTGTCTACTACCCTGAAAGGGGATTTAGTTCACTGAGGGATAGGACGGGACAATAGAAACTGTAAATCCCACAAACACACCCAAAATAATGTAGTGTAATGGCAAATTTCCATCAAATTGATAAAACATATATAACCAATCTTTGCAATTCAGACCAAACAACTCCATGTCCTTCATAAATTACGGTGATTAAATTTAATCGGAGGTAATGACTACATAATCCCAGGCATAGTTCATCTACATTTTTTTGAATGTGTTGAGTCTTATCAGAAAGGCTCTGAGCCCTCTAGGGATTACTGTCCAAGTACTGGATGCTGCTCAAAAATTAAAACAGGCCTGTTCAAGGTTAGTGCATCCAAGGTCAGAATGCAGATCTTGTCTTACACAAGTACTAAACAGTTACACTTTGCCAAGCCTGTTTTTCTTTTCTGTTTGCCTCTCCTATCTAATTTGAAAAGGAGTCTATGAATTCTGGGTAAATAAGGTACCCTCTTTACTTAGTACAAAAATCTCCCTTGCAACCAAAAAGAAATCCCCCATGGAAATAGTTGTAATGGGATTTGAGCTATGATAAGATATGCACATTTATGTGGAGGAATAAAGATTGATTGACTCTTTTACTCTATGAAGAGAACAAGTTTATTTAACGATCGGATGTTTTATTGCATCCTTCCTCTGTAAGGTTCAACTTTTGCACAGTTGGGGAAAACTTTGTCCAAGAAATATAATTTATGAGAGGTGAGGGAAACAGGTGAGGGAAACAGTAAAAATCATTAGGAAATATACAACATCCTGTAAGACTAGGTATAGGAGAATGCACATATCATAGAATATGCTATTAATGGGCTTGGAGAAAAAGCTGACCCCTAGTTTATCATGATGCATGTACACACATGCACACACACACACAGGATTTTAGAAATAATTAACTGAAAATATTTTTAGTTAAAGTAATAAAAGCACATGGAGTCTTATGTCCTGGAGAGTTTTAACTTTTTTATTAAAAAAATTACTAGGTCAAAATATTACTCATCCACACACATGCACCAGCACAACATAAGAAACAGTGAAAGAGAAAATTGCTGGATGAATGTAACAGGCAAAGAGCTAAAGGGCTGCAGAAGAACCAACTAGCTCTAACTGAGGGATTTTATTTTCTTTTCAACAAGACAACTGGAAGACAAATACCTTAGAATAGCCAAAAGCTCTCAAGAGTTTATTAATCCTTATATGCAAAAAGAAAATAAATCATAGGTGGCAAACATGCCACTCAGTGCCTCGCAATATATTTAAAGCATCATAATATATTTCCTCAATTAATCACTTGACTGCAATAATACAAATGATTCACTTTTTGTGGGATGGAGCATAGCTATCTATATTGGGGAGAATATGGACTTAATATGGTACTTTGATAATTGTAGCCTAGATTTTTCTTGTAGATAAATAGGCAAAATAAAGCCTGATTATCAAGGTTGCCAATAGGCTTAAATGAGAAAAAATATAAATAGACTTTATAAACTCTAACAAAATATTTTCGTTGTCATGTCTTCCTTTGCAATTTTTCACTCCCATCCTCTGCCCCTGTGGATTTTTCTTACCCACCTGAAATTCATGTCTCTTGTGTCCACTGTCGTCAGGTGAGTTGTTTCTCCTTGATGCAAGCCTATCATGGCCATCACTTCTCTCTGCCCACATGATAGCTCCATCTCTCTGCTGCTGATTGGCTGCTGTTCCAGGTGATGGAGGCTGATGCAGATGGATTCCAGCAGTTCTCATGAGTATTTTATGTGCTTCTGCTGATTTACAGCCAGTTCAGCATTCCTTTAAATGGCCATAAATTGGATTGATGTCATAAATCATATCTAGAGAAAGTGCCTGAGTCCCAGCTCTGGCAGCTATGCTAATGTCTGTGAAAATAACAAAGAAACATCCTCATTCAGGCCTGACTCTACCGCATTAAAAGGCCAAATTGTAAGGAGCTGCCAGTTACTGAGAGGGGGAAAAGAAAAAAGGGGAAGAAAGGTCTTTGTAGGGATTATTAATAACACAGCCAGGAAGAAAGCATAGATGTGTGTCAGTGAGAATAAACAGGAGGGAGAAGAGGGGCCAGTGAAAGAGTGATAAAAGAGAATGCTGTATACAGAAAAGATAAATGCAAATGAAATATACTGTATGGCAATGGATTATATCGGTGGTTGATATACGGGATCGAGTATCAAACTGTTGAGCTGGCAGCCATTAATGTGATATAGTGGATGTGATGTGCTGGGTGACGGCAGCCCTTGTGCAGGGAAAATAAAGAACACACTGCAGTCTTTCAAAACAATGGTTCAAAGAAAAGACAGGAAATTATAGCACTACAAGTTTATAAAACTATAATCGTGTGAGATAATTATGGATTTTGATAGGGCTCATTATTCTTTATCTATAAGCTCTCAAATCTCAGAAGGAAGAGAAGGGCTTCTAACAGTGGACGATCTGTTTTGCTCCTCAGGGTGGATAAAGATGGAAGATTTTCCACTCCAGCAAGCAGTGAAGTGACCCAATGTTTTCTCTGGTGAATGCACTTCCCATTGGCATCTTAGCCAGAAAGGTCAGCATCCCCACTCTTCCACAATGGAAATGTTTTGAGCCAGCACTCATCTTTAAGATTCCTAGAAATTTAATTTACTCCCAGAAACTGTCTGCTGCTTTGGATAATTAACAAATTCCTTCATCAGACCTCTATTGACAACCTACTATGTGCTGAGCACAATACTGAGGTTTCAGAAATTAATGTAAGGAAGGCTTTGAAACTGTTTCTTATTTTTTGATATCAATCCCTTGACCTCTGTGTCTGGATGCTTTACCTACACAACATGCTACAGCTGGCCTGTTTAAATAAAGTCGCAGGACACGATGTTTAGTCAGATGTCTCCAAACCATTCCTAGTGAGTTTCAAGTCCACCGCTAGCCGTCAGCCTGTTTGCTCCCGAGTCCTGACTCTGTGCTCTGGCACACAGCATCTACTGTTGGCACTGATGTGTTCACAATTGGTTGTATTCCTTTTTTCGGCTTACTGGACCTTAACCTCCCACTCAGCTTTACTCATGCCCCTCCTGGACCTGAAGGCTAGCATGGGAGAAATCCTCGTCTAAGCACTCCCGCACATCCCCTCCTCCCCACCACACTCGAACCCAATGCCAGCACCACAACAGCCACCCAGCCCCCACTCCACCTGGAATTGAGTGTGCTGACACTTCCTTAGATATTGTTTTTCCTTTTTTTGGTAAGCCCTAAACCTATACCTCCCCTTTTATTTTTGTGTGCCCCTGTCTCCATCCTTGGTTTTTTCCCTCATCTGGTACACTCCATCTGAGCAATATTATCCAATCCTTCAAGGATCCAACTACTCTCCCAATGGTCAATCTCTCTGAATCTTCCATCACTTCTTCCTCCAGTTCATGACCTCCTGTCCCCATCACACTGCTGACCCACCTGACATAATATGGGCGCCTGACATTTCCAGAGGATCATGAACCAACCCAACTCCTTGTGCCGCATGCATGTCAAGCTGAGGATAGAAATCCTGCTCTCCCTAATGTGTCTTCTGTCTCTGTTTAGAGTATGACCATCTTCCCAGTCACTCAAGTAAAATATCTGAGTCATCATTAATTCCTCCTTCTTTCTAATCAGTCTTGCTGCATAGTCAGAAAAATTTTTTCAATCCTACCAAAGACATGACTTTGAAATCTGTTCCTTATTTTATATTCTAATAGCCACGGCCCAGGTTCAAGCTCTTTTCACCATGATACTGATCCCCCCACTTCCAATTATTTCTATTCCAATCCATTTCACCCTGCTTACTGCCAACTGGACATTACCCTAAAACATGTGACTGATGACACTACTCTTTTGCTTGAAAACTCCCCACTTATTGCACTATAAACAATAAAATATAATAGATGCAAGTATAAGTGTTTACTTATTTGGAACTGAAAGATCATGTTACTTAGCAGGCATTCTACACAGCATCAACATGCTTTCTAAACTCATCTCAAAATACACGCCCTCAACACAACTTATACGGCTGTCACCAGCCTGCAATACTTGCCAATTCCTAAACTCACTTTATGGTATCAACCAGGGCAGTGAGGATAACTCACAAAAGAGGCAGACTTCCCAGAGTGATTCCACAGCAAATTTATTTTTTCCCAGGTCCTCCACAGAATTATGAAATTGCCGTGGTTTCTGTAGATGAAGACATATGCTTTTGCCATGAGCCTTTGGCAGGCATTCTTTGGCCTGCTGGCAACCTCAGAATTATCAATAGGGGCACACTCCTCTTCCCAGTTCAGACACTGATCATATTGGGAAGTTCCAAATTTCAAGAGTTCCAAAACACAAGTCTACATAGGAATCACTGTAGAACTTCCTAAAATACAGATTCCCATGCCACACTCCTAGAAAATATAATCTGGAGATCTAGAGTCGTACCCAGGAATCTGCATTTTAAACAAGGCTCAGCCAAGTGTGGAAATCAATGGTTTGAATTAGCTGGATAGGAGGACCAGCTTAATTAACTGGCTTTCCCATTACAACAGAGAAATTCAGAACATTAACAAAAAGTTGACTGCGATGAGAATGGTGGTGGTGAGGGGATGAGGCAGAAAATTGAAGCCACCAAAATTCTTTTCAAATCACAGAGATAGCATTTTATTTTGACGCTGATAAATAAAAGATGCCCTCTCCCATCTGGCTTTATGATACAGAAACATTGTTAATGAGACATTTGTAAAAGTACCACAGAGTCATTAAAGGACCATGACTGTGGTCCTTAAATTCTAAAATATGAGCACCAGGCTTCTGTTTATTCTGTCTTATACAAATGCTAGTCACTAATGTGGGCACCTGACATTTCCAGAAGTTCATATTTACATTTCTCACATATTAAGCTAATGCTGTTTAAAACCAATGCAAATCTCACTTTATCTTTCACAGTTTTACTGCTTTAAAATAGTATCAGTTCTAACCACTTATTAAACTTTACTATTTAACTTGGCAGCTGGTTAAACTGGCAGCAGAGCCTGTCATCTTGGTGACTCAACAACAGCTCTGCCGTGTGTCCAGGCAGTCAGGAGTGACTGGAGAAACAGCACCATGGAGGTGTCCTCTGTTGGCCACCATGGATCCACATTTCACATTCTTTTAACTGATAAATTTGGTAAGCACCCCATCTTGAGTGTATTGCTTTGGATGCCACTGAGAGCTCCCTAACCACAATAATATTTAACATGCACAAGTGGACTTTTTTATAATTGACTTAACATTTGTTATTCTGCCATTTATTAATGACTAGCTTTCTTTTGTCAAGACTTTTCTGAACTTAAGTTTCTTCATTGGCAAGATAGTAACTTCATTGCCTCTGCCTTTTGTTAGGGATAGCCAGAGAAACAAATAATGTTTATCTGAGAGTGAATGAGTGAGTGAGTAAGTGAGTGAGTGAATGAGTGAGTGGGTGGGTGAGTGAGTGTGTGCATGTTAGTGGATGAGTGAGTGAGTGGGTAAATGTGTGTGGGTGGGTGAGTGAGAGTGTGGGTGGGTGAGTGACTGGGTTAGTTAGTGGATGAGTGGGTGAGCGAGTGAGTGAATAAGTGAGTGAATGAGTGAGTGAGTGGGTAGGTGAGTGGGTGGGTGAGTGGGTGGGTGAATGGGCAGGCAGGTGGGTGTGTAAGGGAGCCAGTGAGGTATTGAGTCCTGCTGAGAAGGGACTGAGGTCGCCTGGGGGTGAGGAGGAGGAGAGTGAACTCTAAAACATATCACTGCAGCTCAAGCAAGACAAGGAAGAGGAAAGCAAGAGGAGCCTGTGAGGACACAGCACACCCACTACTCAGAAGCTGGTAAATGGACAAAACCTTCAAAAGCATGGCAGAAAGAAGAAAATGGCAGGAGCCGTGTGTGTGAAGCCCAGACTCTTTCTTCCCCTCATTTCAGAACCACTGTCAGTGTCAGTCGGTGGAGAAGGCAGATGGAGATAGAGAAAAAGGCTGACGAATTGTAATAGGGAAAGAATAAGGAGGAGAAGATTGTGAAGGTGAAGTGGGAAATAAAAAAAAGTATGACTACTCTTTGTTGTTGCTGTTGGCCATTTGGGCAACAGGAAGTACATAAGGCAAGAGAGGAGAAAAACTCTTCTGCTTCTGGGAATTAGGAACACACTTTTAAAGAACATTTTTAACCCAATTATCTTAGCCTTACCAGCCTGGGGCTATAAAATTAAATATGCAATTATGATGTTTGAATTATCAGTCTACTTAACTTGGTGAAGTCTTGCCTTTTACCAGGTTTCCCTTCCAAAATGTTTGTGGGAAATGTGAAAATGGAGACGACAGATCTGACTAGCTGCTGCTTGCTACCCCAGCCAGCTGTCTGCTCGGTCACTGCTCATCGGCCCAGGCCCCTGCTGACCCTTCTACAGTCCCCACTTCCTCCTCTGACAGCTCCCCTCAGACAGCTGCTGGGCTCAGGAGCCCTGCAGCTCAGAATCTTCCTTCCTAGCCTTTCTCTACATTCTCATAGCAGAAGCAGAGAAAATCTACAATTTTAAAGAAAATTTTACAGATGTATGGAAATAATGGAAGAAACACAACATAGGGAGTACCTCATATCTGCAACTAGGTGTATCCATGCTCTGAGCGCACAGACCTAAGCCTACCCTTAAGGTTTTTTAATAGATTTAAGAGTCCAGACTTACTCCTTACTTGCCTCCTTAATCAGGAACCAACATCCATCCCTCTTACCAACATCTGAGCAAAAGAGCCCAGGCATCTCTGTGCCTCCCGCCAAACTGTCAAAAGACCCCAGGAAAAGTGAAAATGGTCTGTCACTCTAAGGCCTTTTCCTGAGTGATCACTTCTTCCCCAGAACTGATCTCTCAATGGGAAGATTCTCTTCAGAGGAAACGGTCCCATGATTGTGGTGTTCTCTTATCTACTTTTTGTCTTCAGATGATATTACTATACTACATTTCACAAATCTTTAATAACTCCTAGGGTTGCTAATAACTGCAAAGTAGACCAGGCCAAACACATAAATAAATATCCGCCCAAGAACGAGCACACCAGTAGGGAGTCTTGTCTTTCTCAGCCTTGGACTATATTCCCTGGTGTCTGTCTTTCTGTCTGTCTGTCTCTCTTTTCTTTGCTGGGCACTGATTTGAGGCTGAGATCCTGATGATACTTGGGCTTTAGATACACCCACCATATTATTCAGTTTTCACCTGTTACCCCAGAATAATTTTAACTGAACCCTCTTTTATTTTCAAAGTTTTCTTAATTTCAACAATGTATTATATGATCACCCTAATTTGAGGAGGAGTAACCATTACAAAGAAACAAAGAATATTAACAGATGCCCTTATCATCATGTCCCTGCACTATTGTACAAGTCTCTTACCTGAAATATCTGTCTCCACTATTAGCTGCTATTGGTTCAGCAAATATAAAGTACTACGTGTTTGGATTTTTCCTGACACTGGGTATATAATAATAAAACAAATAGGGCTACTACTTAGATGAGACTATATTTTAGGGGACCAAAAAAAAAAATTCTTTTTAAAACAAAAATCTGATCATGATACTTCACTAACCAAAAATTTGTAAAGCCCCTACTACTCGCAAACTAAAGTCCAAACTCCTTAACCTGACCCCCAAGTCTCTTCCCACCCCAATCCCCAGACGTTTCTGCTGACTTTGTATCTTAATGTAACTCGCATTTCACCAACAGGTGTCCCACATTCCCCATGTTCTTTCAGTCTAGCCATTTGCTTGTGATCTTTACTCTTTTCAGAAAAGCCGTTCCACTTTTTCTCTTTGGGAAGTCCCAGCTTATCTATCAAGTTTCAACTCAGCATCATTTAATTTCTACAGCTTTCCCTCAGCCTTGAAGGCAGAATTAATCACCCTCTTATCTGTGGGCCCAAAGTAGTTTATAAACACATTTGTCTTCACACATATCACATCATGCTTTGGCTAATATGTGTATGGGTGTTTTTCTCCCCTAGACTGTTTGAGTTCCTCAAAGGCAGGGACCATATCTTATTCATCCCTGTGTTACCTAGGCCAAGAATATCCAAGTTCCTCAACAAATATTTGCTGAATTTCCTTAGAAATCTGAAGACAGCAACATGTTTAATACACAAGATTTTTGTAAGAATCTTTGCTAAAAAACTGGCGAGAATAGCAGACGATATGATCAACAATGTGCAGTGGGTTTCATAGAGGTCTGGAAAAATCTAAAAGTTTGGTAAATGTAATGTAAACAGCAGACAATACCAAAGGACAAAAGTGAGAGGAATATCTATTATGTTTGTATCAAACATGAATCTTTAAGTTATGAAAGAAATAGATGATATTTTATTTCCTTAAGGCTACACTGTGGTAGAGTGATATAAAATCTGAAATATGCCAGACATTACAAACCAGCGTGGATCTGCCTCTCCCCTATATGGATGGATGAGGAATATAAACTAAAATGCCCAAGGGAACAATGCCAGATTACTCATGCAATCCCCTCCAACGAGTCAAATGGGATAGAGGAGTAAAGACCAGCGTGGGGGTGTCGTTTACAGTTTTCCAACCCAGATGATAGGCTGAACACATAATTTTGCCTTCCTCCCTAAAAAAAACTCACATTAAATGAAAATATAGGAGTGCATAAAAAAAAAGAAAAATCCTAACATTTCTGGAAAAGAGGAACGAATATAATTGTTGGATTTGAAAGTTTAAAGACTTTCTGAAAGATACAACATGATTTGAATGTCAATGTTAGAGAAAACAGACCCAAGAGAGAATAGTAGCTGAGGTGTGTGTTATTCTTCCTATGATCCCTAAGGAACTCCACGGAAGAACCACCTGCAGGCTTTTGCTTCACTAATCTTGGCTTGGCTACATCAGTAGACCCCCAGCTCTAAATAAAATATGTATTTTTTTACAGTGGAAGTAGGGATGGAATTTCGTAAGAGAAGTGAAGCAAAACCCAAAATAATCTTGGAACCTCTACAGAGATGTGTTTAAAAAATAGAGTATTAAAGACACGAAAGAAAAAATGAACAAATTCTATTGTTTTGTATGTCCTTAAATGTTATATAAATGGATTTATAATGTATTGACCCACAATTTACTTTTTTCAATCAATTCTTTGTTCCAAATGCCCATTTTGATACAGCAAATCTCAGACCAACCATCTCACTAGATCTCAAATCTTGGTCAAGATTTTACCTATAATACATCATAAATTTTTTGTAAAAGGACATACATGTTAAATATTTATAATAGTGCCTAGTACATAGTTAATACTCAACAGAGGTTATCTATTATCATTATTTTACCACTATTATCATTCATTTGTATAAATGTACCACCATTTATGTATCCATTCCCTTTTTGGTAAACTATTAAATAGTCAATTCTGTACCCCACAAATATGTATAATCAATTATGTTTCAATAAAAAAATAAAGTTGGCTCTTTCAAATATACTTAAAGAATTAATAAAATGTTACCTATGTTTTAAAAAATGTACACAATATTTTACTAATAAAAAATAGATGTTAAAATGGATATATTAGTCATTTTCCATTGCTTATAACAGAATACCTGAAACTGGGTAATTTATAAAGAAACAGAATTTATTTCTTACAGTTTTGGAAGCTGAGAAGTCCAAAGTCTAGGGATCAAATCTGGTGAGGGCCTTGTTCTTAGTGGGGACTCTCTGCAGAGTCCCACAGTGATGCACAGTATCACATGGCATGAGGCTGAGCAAGACTGAGCTAACATGCTCACTTTTTCTCCTTAAAAAACCGACAAGTGCCACTCCTATGATAACCCACTCATACATTAACTCATTCATCCATTAAACCATGAATGGACTAATCCATTCATGAGGACACAGCCCTCACAGTCCAATCACCTCCCAAAGGCACCACCTTTCAACATTGCCACATTGGGGATCAAGCTTCCCCATGAGCTTTGGAGGGAACAAACAATTAGACGACAGCAATGGGCATGCTAGTTCATGTTTCTTGTGTATATGGTGAGAATATCTTATACCTGGAAGTGAATTATTGGATTGAAGAATGTGATAATCATTACAGTAATGACTCTCAATGAATCATGCCTCCCCATACCCTTGTGTATTTCCTCCTCCCTTATTGACTTGTCTTGTCCATGTGACTTTGGCCAATTGGACATTGCTGGCAGATAATTCTCTATCCATCTCTCACATATCTGCATGTTTTATAAGCAAGGCACTAACTGACCTTTTGGTTCAGTCTATCTTTTCAAGGATGACTGTGTAATAAATGGTCTTAGAGGATAAAGGTGGTGTCTCCTTGCAGAGCAAAGGAGAGATTTGCTTAACATCTTGAGTCATAAAGGTGGTGTTTCCTCTGGGGCAAAAGGCAGTATTGCTTGCAGCTTGTTATAAAAATTTCAGGTTCTATAAACTCAGGGTTCCTCAGTGATTGCAACCTGCATATGGTATACAGAAATGCTTTTTTTTGCCTATTTATTAATTTCCAACAGCCTTGTTGAATTACCAGATTAATTCTAATAGATTGAAGTAGATATTCTTGGATAGCATGTGCACTTATTCATATTGTCTTAGAAGAATAAGAATACAATTCTTTCTTTCAAAATCTTATTCATATGTGTTATTTCTTGACTCATTTCGAAAACCAGGACCTGTAATATTATGTTGAATCAGACAGGCAATATTACATATCTTTAACTCTTTTTTACTTTACAAGGATGGCTTCTGTATTTCATGTTGTTTATATTTCCTGTAGGTTTTTGATAGAGACTTTTTATAAAGGTAAGGAAGTTTCCTTGTATTCTCAGTTGGTCTAAATGTTACATTATTAATGAATGTTAAATGAGATTGAATGTTTTTCCCTGAGTCATTAATAAAATATTGTTATCTTTTAACCACTTCTTTATATTGTGAAACTTTCTTGCATTTCTGAGAAAAAACTCTATTTGCTGCTTTCTTTGTTCATTTTTGCTTAGCCCCCAAAATGCATCAAAAAATTCTCCCCATTTAAATTTTCATTGTAAAAGTGAATATAAAATAGGTGATAATGTCACTGAAAGTTTGGCGAACACTAGCCAGTAAAATTGTGTTAGTCTGGGGCCAGCCTGTTAATACACTTTGACAAATGAATGTTGATTGTAAGCTTTCCCTTGCCTTTTAAACTGGTTAAGTTTTACTCTTCAGTGAATTGCCTATATTATCTTTGTTCTAAAGCTATTATTAAAGAGTATGTATCACTTTCTTATGATTTTAAACCTCTGTATATATCTTGCCATGCTCCTCTTTTAATTTCTAATATTCTTAGTAGTTTCTCTCTTTTTTTCCCTCTAATTATTGCCAGATCACTGTCTATTTCACTTCTTTTAAAATAATCACTCCTTGATTTTAGTCAATCCTTTTAGAGGAAGAAGGGTTGGTAATTGTTTTAACAATGTTTGGATAATATTTCAACAGTCCTGACTCTTATTTCTATTTTTTCTTTAGTAATGCTTGTTTTAGGTTTCCTTTGCTATTACACTTTACAGATTCTTTTGAGATATGATTGAAACAAAATAAAGTGGACATATATTCAGTTTACAATTTGATGTGTTTTGATACATGTCATACCTGTGAAATAATCAGCATAATCAAGATATTGAACATTTCTGTCACCCCAAGTTTCCTCATGCCCTTTTGCAATGCATCCATCACTTCCTCTCTATATTGAATGATCTCCCAGAAAACCACCGGTATGCATCTCATCAATATAGATTATTTTTCATTTCTTAAATTTTAAATAAGTAAAAACAGAGCTTTCACTTTTCAGCCTGGCTTAATTCACTGAGTATATTTCTTTTGAAATTCATCTATGCTGATACATGTCAACTGTTCTTCTTACTGCTGAGTATTATTTTTATTGAACAGATTATGCAGCACTGTGTTAGTCCATTCAATATCAAAAGACCTTTGGTTGCCTCCAGTTTCTGTCTATTACAAATAAAGCTGCTGTGAAGATTGGTGCACATGGATATTTCTCTTGGCTAAATACCTAGGAATGGAATGGCTGTTTCAAATGGTAGATTTAGGTTTAAATTTTAATACAAATGCCAAACTGTTTTCCAAAGCAGTTGTACTATTACATGTCCACAAGCAGTGTATGAGAATTACAGTTGCCCCAAATTCTTACCAACACTTGGTAGAAAGAGCCTTTTATTTTTATCTGTTTTAGAGAGTATGTAGAGTTATCTCACTGTAGTTTTAATTTATATTGTCCTAATGATTAATGATGATAAACATCCTCTCATGTATTTATTTTCTATGTATATATTTTCTTTGGTGAAGTTTCTACTCAAACATTTTTCCCATTTTGTTGTTTGTCCTATGGATTGTAAGTGTTCTTTATGTATTCTAGACACATGTCCTTTCTCAGATAAAAGTTTTGTAAAATATATTTTCTTTTTTTTTTTTTTTTTTTTTTTTTGTCTTTTTCGTGACCGGCACTCAGCCAGTGAGTGCACTGGCCATTCCTATATAGGATCCGAACCCGTGGCGGGAGCGTCACTGCGCTCCCAGCGCCGCACTCTCCCGAGTGCGCCACAGGCTCGGCCCTTGTAAAATATATTTTCAAAGTCTATGGCTGTTCTTTACAATTTCTTAAATCTCTTTTGAAGAGCAATTTTTAATTTTTGATAAAAGGAAATTTATTATTCTTTTCTTATATAAAAATCATTCTTATCTCTTCTTTAAAAATCTGACTAACTGAAGGTTAAGATTTTCTCCTATGTTTTCTTCCAGAAATTAAAGAATATTAGACCTTACATTTAGATCTATGATCCATACTGAGTTAAGTATTACGTGTTTAGTATGAGCTAAGAGTCAAGGTTCTTTTTTTTTTTTTTTTTTTTTTTGCATTAGAATAACCAACAACATTTCTTCAAAGATTGTCCTATTCTCATTGAATTGCCTTAGCACCATTACCAAAATCAAATGACTATATACTGCAACTCTTCCAAATGTTTTCATAATTTTTAAAATTGTTTTTAGCATTTTAGGTTCTTGGATTTTCTATACAAATTTTAGTATCAGCTTGTTAATTTCTACAAAACGTAACAATCTGTAGGATTTTTAATCAGTTTTACATTGAATGTAAAGATCAAATTGGAGACAATTAACATTTTGAAAATGTTAAGTGCTCCAAACCATGATCACAGTATATCTCTCAATTTATTTGTAATTTTGCTTTCTCTCAGCAATATCTTGTAGTTTTCAGTTTATGGGTTTAGCACATATTTTGCTAAAGTAGTCTTTATTTCATATTTTAGTGATATTTTAAATGGTATTATTTTTTCAATTTTAATGTATATTATTTATTGCTGATATATATAAAATAATTGTTTGTATTGTAACTTTTTATCCTGCATATTAATTCTAGAAGCTTTTTTATCCATTCCTTAAAATTTTCTACATTGAGGATTATGTTGTCTGCAACTAAAGAGTTTTACATTTTCCTAAAAAATCTGGGTTTATTTTTTCTTATTTTAATTTAATTTTTATTTTTTCTAACTTATTTAACTGACTCCAGTATAATGCTTAATACAAGTGGCAAGAGCAGACATCCTTGCTTGTCTCTGATCTTATGGGAAACACATTCAACTTTAACCATTATGTATCATGCTAGCTGTAAGTTTTACATATCTTCTCACTATCGGGTAGAGGAATTTCCCTTCTATTTCATATTTACAGTGGAGTTTTAATAAATGAATGGATGTTCAATTTTATCAACTAATTTATCTGGATATTGGTATGTTATGTTTCATCTCTACTTTTTCTGATCAATCTAGTTAGATGACTATCAATTTAATAGATCTTCTATAAGAATCCACTTTTGATTTCCTCAGTTTCTTTCTACTGTTTTGTTTGCTTATTTGGTATTTCATCCATTTATATTCTTGTTTAATTATTTCCTTTATTCTGATTACATTGGGTTTAAGCTAACTTTCTATTTTTTAAAACTGGAAGCACGGATCATTAGTTATAGATCTACTGAAACCAGGGGTTTAAATTAAAATTCACTTTAAGCCCTGCTTTAGCTGTGTTTCACAATATTTCCATGATGGGCCTTCATTCTCCTTGAGTTTAAAATATTTCCCAATTTTCTTTGTGATAGTTTTTGACCTGTGGATTATTCAGATGTGTGGTGATTGAGCTCCAAATACTGATTTCTAATTTAATTGCATTGTTATCAGAGAAAATAATTTGTGTTATTTGAAATCTTTTATATTTATTGGGATTTATTTTAAGTCCTAGGATATGGAATATCTTAGTAAATGTTCTGTGTGCACTTAAAAACAGTGTTGCGTGTTGCTGGGTGGTGTGCATTACAAATGTTAATTAGGTCAAAATGATTAATTGCATTGCTTATGTTTCCCATAGATTTATTAATTTTATTTCTGTGGTTCTACCAATTATTGTGGGGGTCGAAGATACTGTTGAAATCTACTACTATAATTGTTAATTTCTTTGGTTCTTTCAGGTTTTTGTTTCATGTAATTTGAATTTCAATTATTACGGGTACAAAAATTTAGTACTGTTATGTATTATTGTTGAACTGACTTCTCTGTTATTATGAAATGGCCCCCTTTATCCCTGGTAACATTCATCATTTTCAAACCTACTTTGTCTTATATTAATACAGCCGCTTCAGGTTTCTTCTTACATTGTTAGCATAGTATATCCATTTCCATCCTTTTACTTTTAATAACCTTTGTCGTTATATTTCAAGTTGATTTATTATGAAGAGCATGAAGTTGGTTCTCACTTTAATTTACATTCTCTGCCCTTCAACTGAATTATTTAGACTGTTTACATTTAGTATTATTATTCATGTCCTTGGGTTTAAATCTTTTATCTTCCTATTTAACATCTGTTCTTTGTTCTCTTTTTATCATTTTACAGCTTTCCCTTAGATGGTTTATTATGATTCAATTTTATATACCACCTTTTTGTGGTTGCATTAGAATTTAACTTATAACAATCTATCTTCATGTAATATTATACCTTTTTTCTGCAAGATAATAACCTTAAAAGGTCATTTCATTGCACTCTTCCTGATTTTTGTACTGTTGTTGTTATATACTTAACTTATATTTATGTTAAAAACACACAATACATTTTTATGATTTCTTCTTTAAAAGATCAATCATCTTTTAAAGGAATTTACGGATAAGAAAAATACACCATACCAATGTCTTAGTTTGTTTTGTGCAGCAATATGACAGACTTGGTAATTTATAAGGAACAGAAGTCTATTTGGCTCATTTATTTGGCTTATTTGATTTTGGAGGCTGGAGAGTTCAAGATCAAGGGGCAGCATCTGGTAAGGTCCTTCTTGCTGCAACAGGAATCACATGGTCAAGAGAAGGCAAGAGCAAGAAAGAAGGGGCCAAAATTGCTTTTATAACAAACCTACTCTTATGATAATGAACTCACTCCCATGATAATGACACTAATTCATTCTTAATGGCAGATCCCTCATGACCTAATCACCCCTTTTAAAGGTCCCACCTTTCAACACTGTTGCTTTGGAAATTAATTTCCCAGCACATGAACTTTGGGGGACACATTCCAACCATTGAATCAACATATTTATCATTTCTGATGCTTTTCATTCATTTATGTATATCCATATTTGCATTATTTTTCTTCTCACTAAGGAATTTCCTTTAACATGTCTTAAAGTTATGATGGTGAGTATTATACAGCAGTCCACTGGTGATAATACTCTCAGCTTATCTAAATCTTAAAAATTATTTCACTTTTGTTGTTGAAATATATTTTTATTGGATAAATACTTCCAATTTGACTTTTCTTCTGTATTTTAAAGATATTACTATACTTTTTTTCTAATTTATATTGTTACTGAGAAATCCACTAAAATTATTCATTTTTTCTTCTGTATATTATAGACCTTTTTTCCTATCTCTGGCTTCTTTGAAGATTTTTTCTACCACTGAATTAACACAACTTTATTATGATGTACTTTAGCATAGATTCCTTATGACTGTGGTTCATTGAGCTTCTTGAATCTATGGCTTTAAAATTTTATCAGATTGGAAAATTTGGGCCAATATTTCTTCAAATATCTTTATCTTTTCCTCTCTTTCTCTCCTATCTTTTTGGGACTCCAATTACACATAATTAGAATGCTTGATGTTTTCTCATAGTTCCCTGCCACACTGTTCCTTCCTGCCATATCTACAACATCACCAATAGTTTCTTCCATAGTGTCTAATCTGCCATTAAACCCATCCAGCATATTTTTCATGTTGTACAATCTAAATTTTATCTCTAGGTGCTTGATTTGGGCCCTTTTTGTGTCATTCATATCTCTCTTTAATGAGTTTGTGCTTTTCACTTCATTTCGAGCATAGAGTATATATTTATAATCTATAATATCTTATCTGCTAATTCTCCCATGTTTGCTATTTCTGATAATGTTTCTGTTAATGTTTGTTGATTTTTCTCCTCATCATGGTTTGTATTTTTCTCCTTCTTTTCATACCTGGCAATTTTTTATTTGATGCCAGACTGTCAATTTTACATTTTGGATATTGATTTTATTTCTTTAAATAATTTTGCATTTTGTTCTATAATGCAGTAAAGTAACTAGAAAATAATTTGATCCTTTTAAGTCTGGCTTTTCAGATTTGTTAGGTGAGTTCAGACACCTTTTATAGTAGGCTCTGACTGATAAGAACATACACTGTTCCTGGCTCTGTCTGAGGACTGTTTTACATGTTCCTTTCTAAAGGGACTTTACCTAACCTTGTTGGTTTCCTCACCCACGTGCACCAGTGGTTACTCAGCTGAAGACTCTGGGGGAATCCTGGGCAGATCTCTGAAGCACTCCTTCCCTGTGAAGTTCTCTTTTTTCTAGTAGTATTCCATGTAAATTTTCAGCACGTTGGCCTCCCAATATTTGAATTCTCTCCCTGCTCTGCATCAGGAAACCCTTCAAGCACTAATTTGGGGCAAACAGTTCACCTCTTTTGCTTCTCTTTTCTCATGGTTCACTGCCTTGTGCTGCCTATAGTCTAATGTTTGAAAAACATTTTTTCATATATTTTGTTCAGTTTTAAAATTATTTAAGGTAAAAGGTTAAATTCACTTTCTATTTTCATGTTTAAAAGCAGAAATCTCAAACCTTATTACACTTTTTATACTTATTTTTTAACAAGTGGATTTAAGGCTATATATATTGTTTTAAATGGAAGCTTCATCCTGCAAGTCTACTATTCACTTCTAAATATTTTGTGACTTTCATTAGATTTCCCATTTAATTCATAAATTATTTAAAAGTATGCCTTTGATACCAAATTTATTCGATTTTATTGACCAACTTTGATTACTATTTCTAATTATAAAGTGTTTTTTCTTTTAAAAATTTGGTCTGCATGAGTTTATTTATTGTGTGTTTATTAAAAGCTCCTTTATGGCCTGACATGTGGCCAGTTTTACATGTGCTTTAAAATAATGCTTATTTACTTAATTCTATTAAGCTTATTAATTGTTGTTCAATTTTTCTATCTTTACTAATTTTCTCTTTTCATGATTCATCCAATTCTGAGATAAGTGTGCCAAATGTTTACACTATGATAAGGAATTTGTCAATCTCTTCTTGAAATTCTTTGCTTTTTTGCATTATGTAGTTCAAGTCTATATTTTTTGAGATATAAAATTCATGATTATTATATACTCTGGCAAATTATTCTATTTCTCATTAACTATAACTATTTTTGCTTGTATAAATGACTTCTTGACATTAATAAATCTATATTTTTAAAAATACAACATTTTACAAATAAACTAAGGTTTAAAAATAAAGGGATAGCAATCCTATTCTATTTTCATTTAGTTTTATTGTGTGGTAGATAAGGAAATATGAGTTGGGTAAACAGACTACAATAAATGAACATGAAAATAAAATGAAATTAAAGCAATTAAAGTGCTTTTATAAGGATAAAAATACTTTAGCATTACTACATATCATTGGTTTTGAATTTGTTACTCTTCTTTGGTCCTCAAAACTGCAAAATCTCTCCCCCCAGGGACTTACAAAAAAAAAAAAGAAAGAAAAGAAATGGGAGCAAGGAGAGTAATTAATTTGCTAAAATAATTTTAAGAATTCATTCCAAAACTAAAAAATTCTAGAATATGCTAATAAATTTATGCATATAAATTCATGGATTAAGCAATTAACTGTTAAAGGGAAAAAATTGACTAGAGACTGTGATTTTCTTAATGTGTATCTTTTTGTTTTTTCTGAGGAACTATTTAAATAGGTATTTTTGTCATTATTAATGATTAATGACTAATGTCAATATTAATCACCTGTTCATATATTTTGGCTGTTTTCATTAGTGTGTTCATCTATTTTGTTACTAATTGTTAAAATCATTCTACAGTAATGTCATTAAACATTATACACATTCTATCATTATAAAATTTTCATTTTAATATTGATAATAACTTTATAGTATATATCAATTTTAATTTTTATGCAAAATATTGATCAGGCTCTACAACTTGACTTTCTTTGATGCATACAACATATTCTCTGAAACCCAAATCTTTATTATTATAGGCATATTATGGTTTTTCCCCTTTTTCATTTTAACTATTTAATCATTTAGAATGTATCATTTCCTCAATTATGTCATACTTTCTGTATTGACTTTGTGTGAACTGTGTCATAATCTGCATATAAATGTGGTTGTATCAACCTCTCTGCTTTCTTTTTTTTTTTTCCTTTTTTGTGACCGGTAAGGGGATCGCAACCCTTGGCGTGGTGTCATCCGCACCACACTCAGCCGGTGAGCATACCGGCCATCCCTATATAGGATCCGAACCCACAGCGGGAGCGCCACTGCACTCCCAGCACTGCACTCTCCTGAGTGAGCCATGGGGCTGGCCCTTTTTTTTCATGTTTTCACTGAAAAATAATTATACATATTTGTGGGGTACATAGTTGACTATCAGAATGTGTATACAATATGTGATGATCAAATCAGGATAGTTGGCATATTTATTATTACAAAATGTACTCATTCTTTCTGTCCATTAATCATTTTCTCCCTAAACTCCCCCACTCCTCCTTTCTCCTCTCTAATAACCACAGTGCTGTTCACTCCTTCAGAGAGCTCAACATATTATTGTGTTTGTTGTTTCTTTTTCTCTCACTCTCTCTCCGCCTTTCTCTCTCTATCTTCTTTCTTTCTTTCTTTCTTTCTCTCTCTCTCTCTCTCTTTCTTTCTTTCTTTCTTTCTTTCTTTCTTTCTTTCTTTCTTTCTTTCTTTCTTTCTTCCTCCCACTTACAAGTGAGGATGTGTGGTGTTTCTCTTTCAGAGCCTGGTTTATTTCACTTAATATAATTTTGGCAGAATTTCATTCTTTTTAGAGCTGAATAGTATTCCATTGTGTATATATAACACATTTTTCTTGTCCAGTCATCCATAAATGGACATTTAGGTTGGTTCTATATCTTGACTATTGTGAATAGAGCCATGACAAACATGGGAGTACAGGTTTCCCTTTAATGTGATGATTTCCATTCCTTTGGGAATATACCCAGAAGTGGGATTGCTGGATTGTCTTTCCATCTTTTGGTGTCCTCTTTAATTCCTTTCAGCAGTGATTCATAGTTTTCATTGCATAGATCTTTCACCTCCTTTGTTAAATTTATTCCCAAGTATTTTATTTTTTTCATACTTATGGTAAATGGGCTTGCTTTCTTGATTTTGAAAGAAAGTGAGCAAAGATGTCAGGTACCATCCAAGCTTTATTAAAGGAAAATAATCTGCTGAGCTGTGCTCAAAATGGCAGGCAGCCCATGGCTGCTTTCAAAATGGAAGACAGCACCAGGTGTGGGGGTGGTAGAGCTTATAGAGTGCACAATGGGCTGGCTGATACCATCAAGGAGGGCCATTATGCTAATGTGGAAACTCTGTGACCAGGGTGGAGAACTGCACCCTTGCAGAAGCAAAAGGGTTTCTGTTTAAGTCACGAGGCTTCTTGTAAAGGGAAGCGGGGAGGAGTTTGGAGCGGAGTGGAAGACAAGGCCGGCAGCTATTTTGTGCTTATTGTGTGCACAATGGCACCAGTCACTTCCAAAATCCATCAGTTTTCATTTTCTGCCAGTTCGTTGTTGGAGTATAAAAGTGCTACTGAATTTTGAATATTAACTTTGGATGCTGCAACTTTACTGAACTGGTTTTTCAGCTCTAGGAGTTTTGGGTAGAATCTTTAGATTTTTCTATATATGTTATCATGTCATCTGCACACAGAGACAGTTTGACTTTCTATGGTTGCTTTAAATGTCTTTTGTTTCTTTCTTTTTTATTGTTTGCCTTTGGTGTCTGTTGGTGTTTTGATGTGGTAAGATAATGTTTCTTTCTCTTTCACATATCTCTTCCACCAGTAAGTTTTCTTCTACCTCCTGTGTTCACAGAGGTGATTACTGTTTTTTGGATTCCAGATCAAGGCTCTCGTGACTCAGAAGTTTGTGTGCTTAAGGTTGTCTGATAGCTCTCATATATTTTCTTCATTTAAACAAATTTTTTTTCTTTTTTTTTTTTTGGTCTGCCTGGATTACTTCCAGAAAGGCTGTCATTGAGATCAGAAATTCTTTCTTCTACTTGCTCTAGCCTGCTTCTCAGTTGTATTCTTTATTTTGTTAAATGAATCCTTCAGCCGCATGAGTTCTGCTGCATTCTTTTTTTTAAAAGAGTTAATATCTTTATTATATGCTGAGGCTCTGACAATTCACTAAGATAAACAGTAACAGTTCAATTACAAAATGGGAAAATAACATAATTCACAGAAGATGAAAGACAAATAGTCAATAAACATGTGAAAAGATGTTCCATTCTTCTAGTAATCAGAGAAATAGAAAGAAGACAAAATAGCTCTTTTATCTACCAAATCAGCAAAGATTTAAGAATCATAATACCTGGGGCTTGCAAGGATAAAGCTACACAGCCCTCTTGTATCCTATCATTGGTAATTTAAATTAGCATCTCCTTTTGGAAATCATGTCAGGACTATATATTGAAAACTTAAAATACAAGTTTGGACTATGTATTAAAAACATTTTTAAAAACCACATATTTTTCCTCTAAGAAATACTCAGAAATTTAGGAAAAAATTTATATACAATGATATTCATTATTTATAACTGTAAGTTAAAATGAGGAGACAAAATAAATATTCCACAGTATGAGAGTGCTTATGTAAACTATGGTACATCTATGATATAATATTCCATAGCCAATAATTATATTTTCCAAGAATTTTTAATGACATGGGAACATACTTACTTCTATAGTGTTAAATGAGAACAGGATACAGAACTGTATGTCATCATATAATATAATCCCGATTAAGTAAAATAAATAAATATACATGTATAAGGGTGATCAGTGAAGCAGAACAAAAGTATTGTACAGAGATTCTGCAGTTTTTAAAAGCTGCTAGCAGATTTAAGTCCCTCCCAGTTCTTTTGCATTCTTTTTCAAGGTATTTATCTCTTTATGAAGTTCCTCCTTCATTTCCTGAGTTATTTTTCTCATTTTATCATGTCATCTATCTGAGTCTTGTATCTCATGAAGATTCCTTAAGATCATTGTTCAGAATTCCTTTCAGTCATTTCAAAAGTTTCCTGCTGTTTGGGGTCTGGTACTTGAGAATTATTATTCTTATGGTGTTATCATTTTTTCTTATTTTTTTGTATTTCTAGTATTCCTACATTGGTTTCTGGTGACCTGGTAGAGTAGCTGCTGCTTCTTTTACTCCAGAGTGGCTTCTGAGGAGAGAGACTCACTCCTGCAGACATGTTTTATATTGACCATTGGCCCTGGGCTGACTTGCTGGCACCCTGGCTAGTGTCCCATGCCCCTAATAGGTACACTGGGCTGTGCTCAAGGTACTCAGTTTGAATGAATGGCCCTGAGTGAGACTTCTCTTTTCTCTTTCCTGCAGGCAGAGGCTTCTCCTGGGTCCCTGCTTCTCCCTCTTTACATTCTCCTACTATCTGATAAAATGTGGCAACAACTGGATCTGGGTGAGGTGAAGCTGTTGGCACCTGGGCTGGGTATCAGTGGGGAGCAGAACTGACTGCTGTGCAGGGAGAATGGTGGCTGTGGTGGTAGTGTTCTGGGATATGGGGGTGTTGACAGCAGCAGCCACAAGGTTATGTCTTCCTTTTTGGTTTGGGTGCTGGACTGACAAGGATGGGACTGCTGAGCCTCTTTTCAGGAAGTGAGCAGAGCCACTGGGTGAGCTCTCGGTGGAGCATGCTTTGCCTCTGCCTGTGGGCAGTGGGTAGTGCTGCTGGTCAGGCTTTCTGCAGAGCACCCAGTCCAGCTACCTGTGGGCACAGGGTGGGGCTGCTGGGCCAGAACTTGTGGGGCGACCAGCTGGGCACACTTGTGGGGGCAGACTGGGCTGCTGGGCTGGCACGCACCAGGATACCTGGTCATGCCACTTTTGGGCAGTAGGGCAGGGCCATTAGAGAGTCCTGCAGCAGAGGGGGTGGCGCATTTTCTTCTGGGTTTGTTGGCAATGTTGCTAAGCAAGACTGTTCAAGGTGGAGCCCCAGGCCACCTGTCTGAAAGGGGTGGGTTCACTTTATTTCCATTGGCCTATGGGTATATTCATTATGGTAGAGACCTGTGAGTTGTTTTTCTGACTTGGGAGCTCAGGCATACACAACTCAGTCAGCTGGTGGTGCTGGGTATTGGGTGGCGGGATCGTGTATGGCCCACCTCAGGAGGATCTGCCTGTCAGATCCTGTGTCCCTGGGGGTGTATCAGTTCATCAGGGCTAGGGTTAGCTTCCCAGGCTGCAGAGCAGAGTCACAGCTGCTGTGAGCCCAGGCTTTCAGCTGCTGTAATCAGGGCATTTCAGGCTCTCCCCTGAGTGTGCTGGGTAGAAGGTGGAGACTTAAGCTTGGGGAAGCACTGTGGCTACTGGCCCCAGGGCAGAATGTGTTCCTGTAACAGCTCTGGTTTCAAGAAGGCTTGGGTCCTGAGGGTAGGGGGCAGGGAGTGAGCTGTTGATGCTAATGTTCTGTGGAGCTAGTTTTCTAGGGGGACATCCAAACTTGGCTCCAGACTTGTCCTGCCAAAGTACCTGTGAGCCTATGTGTTCAGGATCGAGTTTGGGGAGAGTTATCTGCCTTCCTTTTTGCTGCCAGGGAAATTTTTCTTGTAATGGTCCCAGTGTCAGAGACATGGCAGCTGAGGCCACGTGCCTCTCTCGCTTCTCTATGTTAACCTCCTGGGTTTTCATTCTCTACAGCAATCTCACCAGTCTCCTGTTGTACTCCCACACTTTCCCACCAATGCTCCCATCAGTATTGATGTTAGTACTGCCTGTTAGTTATTCCGGTTCTTTTCTGTGGGAGGAACATGTCCTGGGCACCTCTACTCTGCTATCTTCTTCCTTTGTCTTTCTCCTTTCTTCTTGGTACTATTCATCAGTCAGTTCTTATGCATACAAACTATTTTAATGACTTTGGAATTCTAACATCATCTCATTGTTAACCAGTATAAACCACCTCTCGTTATTCTGTTATTTTCAGAATTTCAGGATGTTATAATTAATTTTCCAAGATGACCTTCAGAAACATTTTTTAAACTGTTCAATAACCATCACTGATATTTTGACTAGAATTATGTCATATTATAAATTGTGGTATGTGGAGAATTAATATTTTAGTATTGAGTCTTGATATTTGCCTCCATATATTCACTATTTTTCATTGTTTTTTAAAAATTATTTTATATTTCTTGGGCCGAGCCAGTGGCACACTTGGGAGAGTGCAGCGCTGGGAGCACAGCGACGCTCCTGCCGCGGGTTCGGATCCTATAGAGGAATGGCCGGTGCACTCACTGGCTGAGTGCCGGTCACGAAAAAGACAAAAAAAAAAATTATTTTATATTTCTCATTTGGTCTATTTGTACATAATTTATATTTATTATTGCTCATTAGTGGGGTAAGTATATAACTTGCTATTCAAACCAGGAAACTTTAATAGTGAAAGAAAATACTATTAATAATCACTCTAGGATAACAGGCATAAATTAGATCTCATAGCTATTATTAATTTTTTTCTTTTTCCTTTTCTAACAGATTAATACAACTAAATAAGAAAAGAAATGGTGTACATGTACATATATCTTTTTACATAAACCAACCACGCCACTTTCATAATTAATGTTGATCTTTTATAGAAAATTTTTAGTTTCTTAGATTGTCAAACATGTATACAATGTATACAAACTTATATACAATGATAACTTTGACACTACCTTAAATAGTTATACCCTTAGTTTATTTTTCTTAACTATTTCATCATATAGGAGTTCCATTAAAATATTAAATACTAGTAGTGAAAGAGAGTATTTTTGTTTGGTTTTCTGTTTTTTGTTTTTTGGTTTTTTTGTCCAAGAATTTATCGAGACTACCAATAGCATAATACCATTTTTACATTAACGGTAGTTGCTTCATGTGATTGTGTGTATACAGCTCAGATGAAATTTTGCATTCATGTAATCAGCACCAGAACAAGATAGAGAATATTTCTAACCCTCTAGAAATATCTTGCTGCCCTCATAGAGCTACCATACTCCCATACAAAAGAAACAAATATTCTGATATATAATATCATATATTAATTTTGCAGCTTTTGAAATAGATACACACACACATTTTTCCACACAGTATATATTCTTTCACGTCTCGAATCTTTATCATCAATAACATGTCTGTGAGTTTTATTTGTTTGTATATCTGTAACAGTAGTTTGTAGATTTCATTGATAATTATAAGTATATATTGTATGACTATATCTTAGCTTATGTATTCATTCTATTCCTTTGATGACCATTTAGGTTATTTCTAGTTTGAATCTATTACCAACATTGCTGCTATGAACTTTCTTGCACATATCTTTTGGTGAGCATACAAATTTCTGGTTTGAATATACCTAGAAATTTAATAACTAGGTCATATGGTATACATATGAGAGTACTTCAAACAGTTTATACAAAGATTCATATTATCTTTTAATTCTACTTTTCCATGAACTTTTTGAAGTACCCTCTTATATTCAGTGTTAGTAGATACTATTAGTTTTCCCAAGTGGTTGTATAAGTTAATACTTATAAGCAATCTGAGTACACCAGGTATTCCACATTCTTATCTTCACTGGTTTCAGTTTAATTTTTTTTTAAATTTTAGTCATTCAGGTAGCCATGTAGAAGATTAGATGATGTTAAGCATCTTTTCTTACATTAACTAGCCATTTGGATATCCCCTTTTGTGAAGTGCCTATTTAAATACTTTCCCATTTTTCTTTTTCTTCCTTTTTTATTTTATTTTACTATTTTATTTTATTTTATTTTATTTTACTTTATTTTATTTTATTTATTTTATTTTATTTTATTTTATTGTCAGTATACAATGTGGTTGATTATTGTGGCCCATTACCAAAAACCTTCGTCCCTCCTCCCTCTCCCCCCTCCCTCCCAACAATGTCCTTTCTGTATGCTTGTCGTGTTAACTTCAAGGAATTGTAATTGTTATGTCTTCTCCCCCTGCCCCCAGTTTTTTTTGTGTGTGTGTGATTTATTTATTTATTTTTAGCTCCCACAAATAAGTGAGAACATGTGGTATTTCTCTTTCTGTGCCTGACTTGTTTCACTTAATATAATTCTTTCTAGGTCCATCCATGTCGTTGCAAATGGCAATATTTCATTCTTTTTTATAGCTGAGTAGTATTACATCGTGTAAATATACCACATTTTCTGTATCCACTCATCCAATGATGGACATTTGGGCTGGTTCCAACTCTTGGCTATTGTAAAGAGTGCTGCGATGAACATTGGGGAACAGGTATACCTTCGACTTGATGATTTCCATTCCTCTGGGTATATTCCCAACAGTGGGATAGCTGGGTCGTATGGTAGATCTATCTGCAATTGTTTGAGGAACCTCCATACCATTTTCCATAGAGGCTGCACCATTTTGCAGTCCCACCAACAATGTATGAGAGTTCCTTTTTCTCCGCAGCCTCGCCAGCATTTATCGTTCAGAGTCTTTTGGATTTTAGCCATCCTAACTGGGGTGAGATGGTATCTCAGTGTGGTTTTGATTCAAATTTTTTCTTGCAGGCTTGCTCAGGTTCTTTACATATTTTGGAATATAACTTATTTAGTCTGATATTTGTAGCAAATGTCTTTCCTTCTGTAGCTTCCTTTACAATCTCTTAAGGTTTTTTGATGTGTTTTGATAAACAAAATACCTTAATTTTAAGTCTAATTTATCAATTTTTTTCATTTTTAGTGCTTTATGCCTCCCTCCTTCAATGATGTGCAGATCTGTTCTCCCGTTTTATTTTGTTTTGTTTTGTTTGTAACAATTTAATTTTTAGTCTCTATTCAGCTCTTTCATTTTCCATCTGGAATCATATAGGCTGAGTTTTCGTGTCAAGATTCATTTTTTCCATATGGATATCTTATTGGTTCAGTGCCATTTTTAAAAAAAGATATACTCCCACAAAACACTCACTGTAGTGTCAACTTTATCATAAGTCAAGTGTTCACAACAAGTGTGGGTGGATTTCTAGACTCTTTGTTATGTTTCAATAGTCTATTTATCACTCTTACACCAATACTACATTCATTGAATTACTGAAGCTTTAAAATAGGCCTTGAAATAAGCCTGTGTATGTCCTTCAATTTAATTCTTATTTTTCATGGTTGTCTTGAAGGGCTATTGGCCCTTTTCACCTCTATTTACGGTAATATTGTAATGTGCTGCTTATATCTCCTTTCAGTGGAATAAAGCTGGAGGAAAGTCTTCAGTCTTCACTTTTTTTTTTTTGGTTTGGTTTTGAGAATTGACTTGACTGGAGAGAGACATTTTACCCAAGGCCATGCCTCTTTCCTAAGTGTGGTCCATGTCTAACGACTGACCAATATGGGGGTACAAAAGTCTGATTTCTTTGCTCAAATCCAGGACACAGTTAAGGGTCATCTCAGCTTCAGATATCCTCATAGGACTACTTGAGTTCTCTGTTATCCTCTGTGATTAGTATGGATCTCAGCCCTGCAAATGTAAGGAACTGAATTCTGCTAATAATCTGAATAAGCTTGGAAGAGAACTCCAAGCTCCAAATGAGACATAAGGTTAGGCTACATCTTCATTTCAACCTCGTGAGACCTTGAATAGAAAACCCAGCTATGCCAAGCCCAAACTTCTGCCTACAGAAACTGAGATAATAAATTTGTGTTGCTTCACATTACTACCTCCTGCTAAGTTTGGGGTAATTTCTTACACAGCAGTAAAAATTAATGCACTCACTATTGGTACTTTTGAGGGCCATCTTAGAGTTCTTAGTAAGGAAAGACACCTTGTGGAGTTTGTGGCAACTTCAAAGAAAGAATCATAATACAGACACTTAGCATTCTGAAACAAGGCTGGGCCACTTGAAATGGAGAAATATACACATTTGAAAAGATAGCTCATAGTATGTTACTGGGCACTGGTAGAGTTGGAATACATAACTGTGGTTGTAACAGACTTACTTATGATAAACTGGGATCTTCCAGACCCACCAAGTTGGATAAGTTCAGCAGTACTCCATTGTAAAATAGAAGTGGCAAATCTGTGACTGAGTATGATCAGGATGAGAAGATGCAGCAAGCTGCATGTGCAGATTGCCTCGGTCTCACATCTACCACTATCAGACCAGCACCTCACCCTCAGCTCATACTTATCTCACATAGAATTCTCCTTATCACCAGATAATAAACGAGAAAAAACCTGAGCTTGGTTTATGAATGAGTTAGCCTGGCATGTGGTAGCCAAAAATGGATAGCAGCTATCCTAAAGTCCCCATTAGGGATAGTTTGAAAGATATGAGTGAGAGAAAAGCCTCCCAATAGGCAGAGCTTTAGATTGTACATCCATTCATCCATTCTGTATGATAAGAAATATAAATTGATTCTTGATCATTGGTGTGTGAACATGTAAGAATAACAGTATAGTTTTGTATATACATTTGCATACAAAATTAGCATGTTACTCCTCAATAGAGAGCATCCTCCATAGAATAGACACTAAACAAACCAACAAAATAATTTGACAAGTGGATCTTAGCCAGCCTCTGTCATAAGCTGAAATAGATGTTGGTACAATGAAGACATGAACACCATAGCCATGCAACTTGTGGACAGAGACTATAAATGGGCCCAGCAGCTGAATTTCCACTATTATCAAGGATGATCTACTTACTGCACCATCCCAGTGTTCAACCTACCAGCAATGCAGACCAATATTGAGTCACCAATATGATCATTATTCATAGAGAAACCAATCAGCTACTTGGGGGCAAGTTGATTTCATAGGACTTTCAGTTTTGGAAGGGGAAGTGATTTTGTTTAATAAGAATAGACATATATACTAGTATGTGTTTGTCCTTTTTAACAGCTAAGCCTCAGTCAGCAACACTCTTGAAGGGCTGCCATTAGATCCCACTTACATTATGCTAGCCAAGATAGCTACTTTATAGCAAAAAGGTGCTGGAGTGGGCACATGACCATGGGATTCTCTGGTAGTTTCATATACTATGAGATTTATAGAGCAATGGAGCAATACTGAATACATAGCTGAACCATCGGTTCCAAGGCATTACTTCATGAAGATGAGGTTCCATACTGTATGATACAGTGTGCACTTTAAATTACTTAGAGCCACATCCCCAACAGGTAGAATACATGGGCCTGGAAACCAACAGATGGAAGCTAGAGCGACCTTACTTTTCATCACTTCCAGGTACTTCCTTGAGGAATTTATGTTCATTATTTCTACCACTCTGGATTCTATAGGTTTAGAGGCCCTGGTTCCCAAAGTAAGAATGCTTCCACAGGGAAAAACAGCAGAAGTCATTTGAACTGTAAGCTACAGCTACCTCCTGTACTCTCTGAGTTCAGCAGACAATCAGGAGAGTCACCAGTAAAGGCACTACCCTTTCAAACAAATCTGATGAGTAATCTGAGCTTCAGAACTGCCTGTTAGGTTGGCTGAACCCTCTATTGAAACTGCATCATAGTTTAAGTTTTCCATCTATCCAATCCTGCTTCATACTTTCCCATCCATTGGAATGAAGACATATGCATGCTAATTTCTGTCACACAGTCTGCTTGTCAGGAAATCCAACCAGCAAATTGTATAAATCTTAGAATCAGGTTGTCCGTTTTCACCAAAAATTTGTGTTTTGTTTATTTTTTAAAATTATAATTGCATTGAATTTACTGACAAGTTGGGAAAAATTGACATCTTAAAATATTAGATCTTTTAATTTTTGAAAGGACTCCATCCTTTACTCTCAATAACATTTTGTAAATTCTTCTTTAGAAATCTCTACACATTCATTAGATTTATTTCTATATACTTGATTTTTTTTCAAAAAAATGTCAAGGGTACTTTTAAAATTTCTTGCTTGCTCATAGAAATAAAATTATTTCTGTCCTGATTGTGAAATACTGATGTTGCATTCACTAACTAAATCTCATTGTTTGTAGATTCTTTTGGAATTTCTATGTGCATTTCTTCCATTTTAATCTTTTTCTAAATTGATATAGGATACACTGATTTGTTTTTATTTCTCTGTGTACGTTTTGCTAATTCTTGTTTTTCTAGATATTTGCCAGCATCATCTATATTGTCAAATGCATGGCTAAAGTTGTGCATAATCTAAGCTTTTTATTTTTGTATATTTGTAACATCTGTAGTGATGTCCCCTTTTTCATTTCAGAAACTGATAATTTGTGTATTTCTTTCCATTTTAATTATTCTTACTAGAGTTTACCGATTTTGTTATTCTTTTTAAAGTATAAATTTTAACTTTGATTCTCTGTATTTTATATTTATCATAAAATCATCTAACACATATTTATCTGATTTTATGTTCATCATTTAATTTCTCCTATAATTTGGGAGATTTCTTTATAGTTCTTCTCTATCTACTTGAAATAGATATTCAATTTATTGGTTTTTCAGAATTTGTTTTCTAATATACACATTTAAACTCTACACCTCCCTCTAAGTACAGCTCTAGCAGCATTCACAAATTTTGCTGTCTTCTTTTTATTATCATTCAGACCAACATATTTTCAAATTTTCAATGTGACTTGTTTTTTGAGCCATAAATATTTAAAAAGTGAACATTTTGACATTTTCTTGTAAATTTTTGTTATTGGTTTCCAGTTTAATTGCAGTAAGGTCAAAGAATCTATCAGAAAACAGTCTCTGTATTTTGAAATTTTTAAAATCATCTTTTATAGTTTACCACTTATCCAACTATAATAAGTTTTATTATGAATGTTTTATATTCATTTGAGAGAAATGTTTTATTTCTTTATATATTATTTATATTTTAAATGATTGAATTATGATTTCCAGATCTTCTATATGCTTACTGACTTTTTATTTCCTTTTGTATCAGTTACTGAAATAGTTATGTTACACTCTCAATTATAGATTTGTCTATTTCTTCTACTTCTGTCATTTTTGTTAATAAATTTTGAAGTTATATAATTAGCACACAATTTAGAATTCTCATATCTTTCTGCTGACTGGCTTCATTATTACTATGAAGTCACTTCTTATCACTAGTAATACTTAGTGCCTTATTATCTAATATTAATATGACTGCACTTGCCTTCTTTCAATTACTGTTTGTACTATTACAGATTTTCCATCGATGATTTTAATTTGTGAAAAACTTATTTTTTTTCTGTCATATATTTAAGATGGTCGCCATATACTTGTATTTTGTATTATTATCTACACATACTTCTCCTGTTTTAAAATAGATTGCTTAATCCATTTACACTTTATATAATATTGATATATCTGTTTATATCTATTATCTTAACATTTGTATTCTATTCAGTCTTCCACATTTTTGTTCACTTTTCTCTAATTCATTCCTTCTTTTGTACTGATGTTATATTAAATGCTGTTCCTATTCCAATTTATATTTAACATATTAATTATACATTTTAATCATTTCTTAAGTAGTTACCCTAAAACAACATTTTTCAATAGAAATATAAGATAAGCCAGCTATGTGATGTTAATTTTCTAACAATCACATTAAAAAGTAAAATTTATAAGGAATAAAATAAATTTTAATAATATATTTTATTTTATCCAATAATCCTAAAATACTATAAAATCAACATACAATCAGCATAAAATCATTAATGAGATATTTTACATTATTTTACACTTGAAGCATATCTCCATTTGGTCTAGTTATGTTTCAAGTACTCAACAGTTATACATGACTAGTAACTGGATCAGCACAAGTACTCAACAGTTACACATGGTTAGCAATTAGTGTATGGAACAGCTTAGAAATTTCAAAACATGTCCTTGATTTATGACACTCTGTCATACTATAGTATATTTACTATTTTCCAGAAAATAAAAACTTAAAAAATGTACACTTCTCCTGCTTTTTTTTCTGTTATTATTGCCATGCTTTTTATTATAATATTTATTTTATACACCTTAGAAATTACATGATAACTATTTTGTCCTATCAGTATTCGATTACATTTGCTCACATATTTGCCACTTAATTTTTGCTCATTATTTCTTCCTTTCTTACAGTGTTTCCTTCAGGTATCATATCCCTTCTGCCTGAAGAACTACTTTTGTATTTCTTTTATACTGGGTACATTGGTAAAAAATTCTCTTGTGTATTTTTCCCTCTCCCTTGGAAATTTCTTTATTTGGCCTTCTATCTTGAAGGATAGTTTTGCTAGGTATAAAGTTCTAAATTGGCACCCATTTAATTTCAGTCTTTTTGAGTTGTCATTCCACTATCTTTAGCTTCCATTATAACTATATAGATGCCAGTTATTCATTTCATTGCTTTCCTTTAGAAGATAATTATCCCTTTTTAATCTGGCTGTTAAGATTTTCTTTCGGGGCCAGCCCCATGGCTCACTCAGGAGAGTGTGGCGCTGGTAGCGCCGAGGCCACGGGTTCGGATCATATATAGGGATGGCCGGTGCACTCACTGGCTGAGCATGGTGCAGACAGCACCGTGCTGAGGGTTGTGATCCCCTTACCAGTCAAAAAAAAAAAGATTTTCTTTTGTCATCAGTTTTCAAAGGTATTACTATTACGTTTCTAGATATATTTTTCCTAGAGTTCTTAGAATATCTTAGAATATTTTAAATCTATGTGTCAATTTTGGAGATTCTCAGCTGTTAATGCTCCAGATATCTCTTCTGCTCTATGTTCTCTTTCTCCCAAATCTGGGCCTCCAATTACATTTATTTTAGTCACTTCTATCATGTTCTGTATTATTTTCTCTATTTCCCCTATTATTTTATATCTCTGTGTTTCAGTATGAATATATTCTACTGACTTAGCTTTATGTTTATAATCTTTTATTCTATCATGTCTGTTATGCTAATAAACCCATTTAATGGGCACCATCTTTATACCCACACATCCAGGACTTTATCTTTTGGTTAAACTGCTACTCTCAAGTTTATTTTTTCTATCTATCTTTGTCTGTGTACCTAAGATTTTAATTCCCCTGAGGCAATCTCTTAGCCAAGAATTGATAAGTACAGGGATATAAACATTTCTGTTCTCATGCTCTGATTGGGACAGCACTTACATGTGATCTACACTTTCTCTAAAGATCCCCTGAGGGAATTTAACTTAATATCTCACACATGGAAAGAAAAGCCCTCCTTTATTTCCTGGTCTCACTTTCTCACTCCCATTCCACTTTTTTTTTTTTTTTTCTGGGAATATCTTCTAATAAATCAGTTGTATACAAATTCTCATTGCAGGATTTTTTTAATGGAAACCTAACAAAAAATGCATGAATATTAATTTCTAGGTTTTAATTATTGATTTCATTTAGTGTAAGTTTTTCCTTTAGCATCTTATTTATAGAATATAATTCTCTGATGAAATTCTCAGTCTTGTCATCTATTTTCTTGAAAGTATTAATCATAATTATTTTAAAATTTGTATCTGAAAATCCAGTATCTAGTACACGGATCTCTTTCTATTACCATTTTTTCTCTTTACTCTATTTTTTCATGTTTCAAGATAACATTTTGATTTCTGGACACTGTATAAAAAATTTTTCACCTATCAAAGGTTCCCTTCTCCTCAAGATTTTATCCCTTCAAGTACTAGTAACCTTGAAAAGGTAGCTTTCCAACACCTCTTTAAATTTTTTTTCAGCTATTCTAGTTGTTATTGGTAGGAGCATAAATATGCCACAATCTACTTTGCAGCCAGAACAGGACATTTTATCCTATCATTCTTAGTTTACCATGAGTATTTTGACAAAAATGGAATTCAAATTTTATCAAGCAACTTTTCAGTACTTGGTTATTCCTTTTACTATTACAAATACACTTTAACTAGAACTTCCTTAAATACAAATATTATAAATAAAGTCATATCTACTAAATTCCTCTATTAAATGTAAATACATGAGAAAAAAATTTACCTCTTCCTTCTTTTCTCTCACATTTTTTTTCTTTACAATCAGTGATTCAGACTCAGTTTATTATTATTTAACATTTTAATTAAAAATAATTTCCTAGAACTATTAGTTTTCTATTTGCATGCCACTTTGTAGCCAGATTCAGTCAACATAAATCAGTTTTATTTTCAATTAATACTGACAGATTGACAACATGTATTTATCTCTGCTCACAATATAAACCCTGCTAAAATGATGCTGAAGGACTTAATCCAGTATTAACACGCAAAGACGAAGAAAACTGGAGAGGGAAGCTAAAGCAAATTTGAGGTGTAAATATATTTGGGGGAGTCAGAAACCCAAAAGGTGAGTAATAATTGACATGTTACTACCTAAGTGCCTACAATGGGGAGATAATTATAATATCTAAGCCTCTTAGTCCTGTCGAATTTCTAGAGTCAGCCTCAGAGGCAATACATACACTGGAATATGAGACATAAAATGGAATGATTGCTTCAAAATCTTTATACGCAGCTGTGAGAAGAGCAAATCTCTCTCCTACTTCTTCAAATAGATTAGTAATCAATCCCCCACAAAGATGTATCATAAAACAACTTCAGAATACAAGGATAAAGAACATCCTAAAAGTTCCAGAGAGCGCTAATGAAGGAAGTCCTCCAAGATTATATTAGTAGTAATAATGATAAGAAGAAAGAACATATTATCTAACACTGTATGTATGTATATTTGAAAAATCTACTATTAGTCTTCTCACAGATCTATTCAAGTATGGGAAAAAATTATCTCTGCATAAAACCAGTAAATTAAATAATAAAGGCTTTTAAATCCAGGAAAACGAAATTTGTATGATAAAGGAGAAATAATCATGGCATTTTACTTGGCTCAACAAAGAATTATATTTGCGTGATCATAATAACATAAATTCTTTATTTAAACCAAATAAAATATTAGATCTTTATTTAGCCAAAAGATGTTTTATAACTATAATAGAAAGATGGGAGAAAAGACAGTTGATCTCTAAGCTCTAATAAAATTCAATAAATAATGTCTTAATTTTATAATTTAAGAAACAATTATAAGCATGCTCTATAGAAATGTGGATCAAAAAACAAAAGAAACAGACTCAAGAATTGAAAGTGGTGGCCTCTAAAAAAGGAACTAGGGATTTGGGGAAAGATTGATGCTTTTAGTTATGAGGGTTATTGCATTAATTGATTTTTCTATAACATGCACACAATAAATTATTAAAAATAAAATTAATTGGAAGTAACATGAATTATATATTTAAGTGATGTCAATAATTATCACAATTTTACTTTGTTAAGGTTTTTAATTGTTTCACTGCTCTGTATAGTAAAATACCTCAAGAAAAATTTTAAGATGTATGAGTTTTTTACTGTGTGTATGCTCTCATAGCTGAACAATTTTCTCTGTGTCCTTCAGAAGTTAAAAAGTTAGCTAGAAAAACCGACATATATTTTGTTTTAAGGTTAATGTTTGAGAGAAGTTTGAAATCAAATTGATTTTTATAATCTGCTTTTGTTTGTTGGCTTGTCTGTTCGTGTGCTTTTTACCATATTTTGGTCTGAATGTTTCCATTACTTTTTAAGTCCTTGACATTTAGAAATGTGTCTTGCCTGGATCTAGGTATTGATCTTATTTCATTAATTTTTCTTAAGACACAATCAAGTGTGGTGGGATACAAGCTCAGGACTAGCACAAGAATAGTACTCTTCTATTTTCCAAGCCTAGGATATTTCTGCACTGTTTTAACTTTCCATAGTGATCACAAGTGAGGTGGCAAAAGGGGTCATAAGTCTGTAGGTTTGTCAGCATCTTATCCATAAATGTGGGAGCCTTCAGTTTTCCTAAGTTAGTGCCAGTCCTGCCTTGCTGACCATTAATTATCTATAGTTAAAGGTAATTGTGGAAGCAATAGACCTCCTAGTTGCTAAAGTGAGACCATCTTTGCTGTGGTTTTGATCCCTTCCCTCCCCTTCACCAGTTACTGGTTCCCTCACTTACATTTTACCCTCTCTCCTTCTTTATACACTTTGCCCCTTCAGGATGCAAACGTGTACAGGTAACCTTATTTCAGAACTCTGGCAAGAGATGAGTGTGCTACTTAAAGGAAATCTATAGTGACTCTTTCCATAATAAGAAAAAATATTTGTGAAAGAAAATAAGTGCCTCCTAATTTATCTTTTTGGAGAAACTGTAAAAATAGATGTAATTAAACAAAGACAGATATAAACCTATAAACTTATGTATGTAAATATAGGTCATAATTTGAGACATAATGGAGAACAAGTAGAATATTTGATGCAAATCAGAGAACTATATTCATTTTAAAAAGTAAAAAAGAATTAACCTAGAAATGACAGTTGTATAAGCTTAATTTTAGTATCAGGAAAATGCTAACATAATGCAGTAAAAATCTTATTAATTCTTAACACAGGGGACCAGAGAAGGGGAAAAAAAACAGAATTGCAATTAACTTGTGCTTGAGATTATCTAATTTTTTTTATTAAAGTAACAGAGTATCTAGATATCGAGGGACTAGCAGTCCTTTTGCTATCTTAAATGAACCAATATTGGATTAATAAGGTTTTCTGTTAATACCAAAGTAAAGTTGCAAATTCATGGAAGAAAATGGCATGCTGGGTAAAATTGCTTTTTGAAGAAAAAATTCTTGTAACTACAGAAAGTATGACTTTGTGACAAGCCTAAACAATTGTATATAGTTCTATACCAATTACCTTGCAACAAAACTAAAAATTTTGAAATGCAACCAAAAAAATATGTAACACCAAAGAGTTTCCAAACGATGAGCAATGATTATAAGCACAACCACAAGAAGAAAATAATAGAGTTATTGGGTAATAATGCATGCCCCTGATTACGAATTGGAAGAGTGGGACACAACAAAAAAATCAAAGAAACAAGAATGAATTTAACATAGAATGATTGTTAAGGGTTAATATTTGACAGTCTCTTATTCTCAAAATCTTGCATAAGTACCTCATTATGATACACTAAAGAATTATTGAGGTAATTTTGTTACCCCATGGAGGAACAGGGTTTGATTTTTTAAAAATTAAAAGTAAAAGCCAAAAACTATTGTTCAAAAATGTGTTTTATATATCTAAAAAATCAGCACATTGTAATCATAAGTCAAGATTAAATCAAAAATTGGAAAATTAGAGCAGAGATCAATATAAGCATATTAACTTCTCAAAATTTATAAGAACATTTACAAATTGGTTGTTTTTGACATTAATAATTTGAGTAGATTAAAACATGAATTTAATAAATGTTTGCCATCACCAGGAGAATTAAAAATAGAATCTCTTATCTTCCAAGATGCTATAGAAGCTTAAAGAAAACAAATTATGGTCTATAGCTTTGCAGCCCAAGACAGAACTGCTGCTGGCCAGTTCAAATTAAGATGTATTGAGTTTGTAAAGTATACACGGGATTTTGAAGAACTTGTGCAAAAAATAATATAAAGTATTGTATTTATGATTTGTATATTAATTATATGTTAAAATTAGGATATTTTGATATAGTAAAATATATTAAGATTGATTTCACCAGTTTCAGTCTTACTATACGATCAGCAATCATGCTCCTAAGAATTTATCCAACTGAATTGAAAGCTTATGTTCATACAAGAACCTGTACAAAAATGTTCATAGCAACTTATTCATAACTGCCCAAAACTGGAAGCAATCAAGATTACCTTCAATAGGTACATGGATAAACAAACTGTGATTTATCCATATAGTAGAATAGTGTTCAGCAATTTAAAAATTAACTATCAATTTATGCAACAACATGGGTTGAAACTTGAATGCATTTTGCTAAGTGAAAGAAGAGTCTGGAATGACCTTACATTGTATGACTCTAGTGGTATGACATTCTGGAAAAGGCAAAACTACAGAGCTAGTAGAAAGGCCAGTGATTGCCAGGAGTTCAGGAGATGGGATGCGTAAGTAAAGCCTTATTTTTTAAAAACAGAGGTGATGCTATTCTGCACGATATTATAATCATTGATACATGACATTATACATATGCTAAAAACCTACAGAACATTAAAGTACAAAGAGTGAGCCTTAATGTGAGTGAAAAAAAAAATACCATTTAGGAGGTCAGGAGATCCTAACATAGAATGCAGGCTAACAAAGGTATCTATCCGTATTATTTCACAAATGTGTGAAACAATCTCATGTAAGGAGTTGAAGGAAAGAGGTGCTGACAAAATAACTTTGGAAATGACTGGATCTGTAAGCTAAAGTTAAACACACCACACACACTCACACGCAAACTGCCCATAAGCATGGTACTCTTGTTCATAAAGTTGATTTCCTTAGGTTAACAGGTTTGTCATTAAACTCCCAATTTAGTGGGTGTGCACAGATAAGTAAGAGGAGAAAGCTGGAATGAACCATTTGGTAATTGATTAAGTTGAAGACAACAGTATGAACTAAGATAGATATAGATGATCCTACAGAGAAATATTTATGGGTGTGTATATATAAACGCACTTACGCTTCTTTGCTCTGTCAGCTTAGAGGGCCTAGAAGCAATGACATGCAAGTGACAACAAGCACACCTAGTGCCCAGATCTTGCTTTCTAATACCATTCTCCAATAAAAGGCACCAGGGCTCATTAGAGAAATGGCTGATTCTATGACTGGGACAGCAAATAATATATAATATATAAAGTGACGATGGAGTGTCTTTTTGTGCCAAAAAGTAAGGGAATGATCAAAAAAATAAACAAAACCCACATTTTTGGTGTATTTAGAAAGGACACAGAAGCCAACTAAAACAGTTCCTAATGGCCAAACTTAGGACAATGTGAGCAACAAAATAAATAAAATAGTATCAGATTATAACCCAAAGTATAAAATAAATATGCATACCAATATAAACAAATGATTTCATAAATCATTTATAAATGGACAAAGATACAAACCTCCCATGCAAAAGAATACCAGTTTATGTACATGCTCCACCAAGGAGTGCAGTATATCTCTGCACTCTATGTGTGTGCTACACATAAGTGTCTTCCTTCCAAATTTCCAAAGAGTAAAATATGAAAGGAGGAGGGGGAGGGGGGATGAGTAACTTTACAGTGGAGAAATCTCTCAAAAACTATCTCAGTCAGGTAATTAAGGTAAACATAAATAGTGATAAGTCACCTTGGTAGTATGTGCCATTGATATGATGTCATTAAAGTGACACTTAACGTCTATGATGTTCCTCCCAAATAAACATTAACCCAGTCAATCATGAGAAAAACATCAGACAAATCCCAATAAAGGGACGTTCTATAAAGCACCTGTTTAGTATTTCTCAAAACTGTCAAGTCCTTAAAAAACAAAGTCTAAGAAACTACCACAGCCAAGAGGAGTCTAAAGAGAAATGCTAACTAAACGTAATGTGGTGTCCTGGATGGGATCCTGGAAAAGAAAAAGAACATTAGATAAAAAACTAAAGAAATATGAATAAGGTATGGACTTTCATTTGTAATAACTTGTCAGTATGGATTCACTAATGGTAAGAAATGTACTATATTAATGCAGGATGTTAATAATAGGGGAAAGTAGGTGCAGGGTAACTGAGCACTCTCTGTACCACCTTTGCAGTTTTTCTGTAAAACTGTTCTAAACAGTAAAGTTAGAAGAAAGAATAAGAACAATGGCTATATATTATATAGTGTCATCTTCAAGAGATATTAATTATGAAAGCAAGGTGCAGAAGAGTGTGCATAGTATTCTATCTTTGATAATAGGTAAAGAAAATATACATGCATGTGTGTGTGTGTACAGGCACACCTTTTTATAAAGAAAAAGTGGAATAGGAAACCAAGAACAAGTAAAAATGATAACATATAGTGAAAAGACAGAATGAGAGAGGGTTTGGGGGCAATTATAGAAGTTAGACTTCTCCTAATATATTTTGTTTCATACATTTAACTTTGCAGCTCTGTAATTATTTTATATAATTTGAAAAGGAAATTAAATTTTTGAAAAGCAAAGCAATCCCTGAAATGGATATAAGCTAAAACAAATGGGGCTGGTTATATATTAAAATTGTTGGCATAGCAATACAGAAAATTATTTCAAGAGAAAAATTTTGAAAAACAGTATTTGGGCTGAACTTTACTAGTAGGAATTATTCTGAAAATAAAAGAACCACAAAGATACCTAAGCTGCATTCATTTGTCTTATTTTTGATAATCATATTATTATTGTTATTATGAAATTAAGAGAGAGAGAGAGAGTTTTACAAGATTTAAAGATTATTTTGTTGGTGGGACACATCACAATGACACTTGGATAGATGACAGGTAGAACTCTTTGTTATTTACAGATCCAAAAGAGAGAAGGCTGCCATGCAGGGTGACAAGAGAGAGAGAGAGATCAGGACAAGGTAACAGCAACCTGAAGCTGTAGAGGATGGCTTATGTATGACAAGTAGAATGGGGTCAGCTAGGTTTCATAGGGTCTCTACAGATTGGCTAATTTAAATAATTTCTCAGGTACCTAGGCATAGGTGCTGTTCCAAGTTGTCTGGTACGTGGCCCCAGGACAAGTAGAATGATTGCATAGTAGCCCCATAATGTGAGAGACCTGCTTATGTTGGGCGTCTCCGGCAGCCACATGGGACCCCAACAGGTTTTTCCTTTCCCTAGAGGGTTGAGGCCAAAGGGATTGCCCTTTTCTCCCCTCCCCCAGGACACGGGGCGAAAAGAGATTCCAAGAGATGGGTGAGCACGCCGCTGCTCTCCCAGATAGGGAACAAACACATACACATGCAGCAGGGGTTCTGTCAGGCAGTTCCGTTTATTGTAACACAAAAGATCATATTTATATGCTTAGCAGGCGGGGATTTCCAAGCTTAGGCCAATCCTTGAAAAGGTCAAATGTGCACATGACTTGCCTCTCTATGCTTAGACTTCCCCTTAACTTCCCTTGGGCGCCACCTTTTATCCGTTTAGGCCATCTGTTTGTTTTTGCTTAGAAAAAGGGCATGGTCCCATGTGATTAGAGACATGGTTGGGGTATTATGGCCTTAATTAGCTACTCAAGGAGAAAAAGCCAGCCTTTAGACAGAGCCTCAAAACTGAGGCAAGACAGCATAAGGGAAATTTTTAATATTTGGATAAATGGATAGATGGATGGATGATTGAATAGACAGATTTTTGTTTTGTTTTGTTTTTATTTATTGGTGGTTGGCCAGTATGGGGATCCATACCCTTGACCTTGGTGTCATAACACCATGCTCTAACCACCTGAGGTAATTGGCTCCTGAACGACCTTCAGGCAAAGAAATAATTACACAGGAAATCAAAAAAATTCTTGAAACAAATTAAAATAAAAGCACATCATACCAAAACCTATGGGATTCCACATAGGTTTGAGGGAAGTTTATTGCACTAAGTGCTTACAACAAAATAATAGAAAAACTTCAAATAAACAACTTAATGTTACACCTCAAAGAACTAGTAGAACAAGCACAATCCAATCCCCAAATTAGTTGATGGAAAGAAATAATACAGGTTAGAGCAGAACTAAATGAAATAGATACCTAAAAAAAATGATACCAAAGATTGATGCAACAAAAAGCTGTTTTATTAAGAAGATAAACAAAACTGATAAACCATTAATTAGACTAACTAAAAAAAGGAGAAAGATGACCCAAATAACAAAACTCAGGAATGAAAAAGGAGATATTCAAACCAATACCACAGAAATACAAACAATTGTTAGAGATTATTATGAACAACTATATAGCAACAAATTTGAAAATCTGGAGAAAATGGATAAATTTCTGGACAAATACAACCTATCAAGGCTGAACAAAGAAGAAATAGAAAGCCTGAACAGACCAATAATAAGCAATGAGATTGTATCAGTAATCAGCAGTCTCCCAACAAAGAAGAGCAAAGGATTAGATAGCTTCACTGGTGAATTCTACCAAACTTTTAAAGAATAATGAATACCACTTCTTTTCAAACTATTGCAAAAAATCAAAGCACAGAGTATTCTCCCAAACTCATTCTATGAGGTCAGCATCACTCTGATACCAAAACTAAAGACACAACGAAAAAAGAAAACTAAAGGCCAATATCACTGATGAACATAAATGCAAAAATTCTCATCAAAATACTAGCAAACAGAATTCAACAGCACATCAAAAAGATTACACACCATGATTAAGTGGGATTCATTCAGGGATGCAAGGATAATTCAACATACATAAGTCAACAATGTGTTACACCACATCAACAAAATGAAGGACAAAAACCATATAATAATCTCAATAGGCACAGAGAAAGCATTTGACAAAATTCAACATCCTGTCATGATAAATACTTTCAAAAAATTAGGAATAGAAGGAAACTATCCCAGCACAATAAAAGCCATATATTACAAACCCACAGTTAACATTATTCTGCATGTGGAAAAGCGGAAGGCTTTTCCTATAAAAACAGGAACAAGACAGGGAGGCACACTTTCACCAGTCCTATTCAACATCATATTGGAAGTCCCAGCCAGAGCAATCAGGCAAGAGAAAGAAATAAATTGCACCCACATTGGAAAAGATGAAGTCAAATTGTCCCTGTTTCTAGATGATATTATCTTATATAGAGAAAAATCTAAATACACCACACAAAAAAAAACCTCTTAGAACTAATAAATGAATTCAGTTGCAGGATACAATATCAATATACAAAAATCAGTAACATTTCTATACACGAACAATGAACTGCTAGAAAAAGAAATCAAGAAAGCAAGCCCATTTACAGTAGCTGTCAAAAAAATAAAATACCTAGGAATAAATTTAACCAAGGATGTGAAAGATCTTTACAACAAAAATCACAAAACTGATGAAAGAAATTAAAGAAGACACAAAAAATGGAAAAACATTCCACGTTCATGGATTTGAAGAATTAATGTGGTGAAATGTCCATACTACCTAAAGTAATCCAAAGATCCTTTGCAGTCCCCATCAAAATACCAATGACATTCTTCACAGAAATAGAAAAAAGAATCCCAATCCTAACATTTACATGGAACAAAAGACCCCAAATAGACAAAGTGATCCTGAGCAAAAATAAATAAATAAACAAACAAACAAATAAAAAAATAAAGTTGTAGGCATGACTTCAAAATATACTATAAAGCTATAGTAACTGAATACAGCATGGTACTGGCATAAAAAAAAAGAAAAACTTAAAAAGAAAAACTCAAATAATTTGGGATTTATTAATTCTCCCAAATTACTTTTGAATCAAAGAGAGAAATTAAATCATAAACTGTTTAGGAAATGGCAAAAATCAGAGAACTCCTTATTACAACATGGAGTGGAGCAGACTCTTCTCTAACATTGGTTCTCTCTTTCTTCCTATTGATTTAGAAAGTCACAAAGCTAGAGAGCACATTTTCCAAACTCTTTTGTAACTAAGTTTGGCCATGTAACTCTGATCTAGCCAATGAGAGTCAGAGAAATTTTTGGTGCAACTTCCAGGTCATCATCTTACTAATGAAGTCATTTACACTGGACTTCTCTTTTTCTATACTGTGGACAGGATCTGAGAATCGTGTTGTCTTGATTCTGACTACGCAGTTGAAGGCAATACTGCTAGAATGGCAGAACAAGAAAATAAATTTAGGTGCTTGACTGATGTAAAGCAGTGCCATTTAATGACTTGAACTTATCTGGACTGTTATATCGGAGAGAAATACATTACTACTTTGACCCATTGTATTTTGAAATATGTTTGTTACAGTAGCTTAGCTTCCTTCCTCACTAGAAAAGCGTGTGTCAAAACTATTGTTGCAGATTCATAGCTATAAATTTCTTTTTTAATATTTAAGAAAAAAAATAGAAATAAGTTAAACATCCAATCCAACTAAACAATAGAAGAAATTAGAAAAAGAATAATCTGTCAGTAGAATAAACAGAAGAAAGACAGGTGAAGTCAGAAACTAATGAATTAGAAAAAAAAGAAACAACAAAAATGGTAAACAAATATAAATCTAACTTTTAAAAAAGTAAAATAGGCAAACTTATCACAAGTAAAATTAATATAGGGTTACAAGGACTCCTGTTAAGAGAGTTGCATGAGAAAAACCAAATTTAAAAAAAAATGAGAATATGGTGAAAGAGGTTAGAAGATCTGATGGATTCAGTAAGATGCAAGCTATATATAACTTAACTGCAACATTCTCCAAGAAGTGGTATCTTCTGTTTTGAATCCCCCACAGAGCCACAAGTTCTGCAGTGTGTTCAAGATGTTCTACTGCAGTCAGTAGCTTTGAAGAGCAGCATAGTACCTTGATGAAGGCACATAAACCAGGCATAGCTCTGAATACATGTGCAGTAGACACACACAATAATCCCTGATCATTTCGGTGACCTTATTTAGAGACACTGTTCAGAGAAGTAAAAACATGACAGTTTATTGACTGTGTGTTGTGGACAATTTATGGCAATGCCAGACCAAATTAAACCACAGTGCTACTTCAGCCTGCACAGTCATGCATAATAAGATCAGCATCCAAAGAAAGCTATTACTTTCTGACATAGTAACCATCCTTTGACACAGATTTACTCTAAAGGGCCCCTTTGCCTCTTCTGAATGATTCATACTCATGATATACAAAGTAGTGCTAAGAGAGTCCCTAGAACACAGTACGCACTCAAAAAACAAACTCTGTTATTTCTATAACCTCTTCTGGCACATTTAAGATTGACTGTTACAGAACAGAAACAGAGCCTTATGCTACAAGCTTGTAGACCACAACAGAGCTCTATTTCATCACAGATAGAAAGGGGTTGAGCAGTCAAATTTAGGACTGCAGAAGCTATGCTAGGCATTTTCCCTTTTTATGGAGAAATATCAGAAAAATTTCAATAAAAAAGCATACTCCAAATAACCCTCTGAAACTACATCTTTTTTCTAAGTTCAAATGTGTTTTAAAAAGAATTATCCTAGTCACAAGAAGGCCATCAACTACTTGGTAATGAAGCCATACAGCTTATGTCAGCATTTTACAAAATTACAAGATTAATCTTCTATGAAGAAATGACAGAATAGGTAGATGGAAGAGAGACAACAGAGCCCCTTTTGACTTTAGCAAAGCTTTACATTCTTTACTGCATTACACCACTATCAATTCAATGACAGAATTATGGCTCAGACTGCCTAATTGCTAGTTGGAGGGTCATTCAGAATAAATTTCTTTAATAAGAGTAATGTTACCCAGAGGGAACATAGCATGCAGTGTTCTGCCAGGATGAATACTGGGACCGGGTTTTTTTAAAGTTCATTTGTGGCTTTGGAAATGGTATAAAAGTAATGTAGGTTGGTAAGGATGTTTAGCAATGTTGAGATTAAGGTGAGAGTTTAGAACGATTCTAGCAATGAATACAACAGATTTCAACATGGATGAAGCAAGCCTACTTTTTTAGAAATAAAAAAAAAACATGTGGATATCAAATAAGGAATCAGTCGTTTTGGGTAAGAGTAACAGAAAATATTCCCTGACCATAATAGAGCATGAATTAGCAAGCTGCGCAGTGGTGAGCTGTAACACAGTGCCCACAGCCAGGCAATGGGCTGTGCATGCAAGGAGAATATAGGACACTCTGGTGTGCCCTTAAAATATATGGCAAACGTGAAACATGGAGGTGATTGTAAAAATAAAATAGTCCTAAAGGATGTTTTTCTATAAGAAGAAATATATTTTACTTGCATACAAAATAGTTCACTCTGAATATAATTCAAGGTCCACTAGTCATCTGAGCCCCTCAGGTTAGCCTCAAGTTGATCTCTAGTATTAAGATGTATTATTTGATGATAGCTATTCTTTTGATTTTGACAGAAATAATTATTTAAAGCAGCATAAGCCTTCCCGTCAATTCTTCCTTCATCACCTGATGAAAACAGAATAGATGTTAGCACAGATCTGCTGTGCAAAGAAGAGGAAACTAGGAGAGGTGGTCCACTGAGATTATTATTGATATGCTTTCCTGACATTCTCATACATCAAAAATATGCAAAAACAACATAATTCTAGAGAACTGGTGATTTTGGTTATAAATATTAGAGGACTTGCTTCTTCAAGAAGATTTTGTAGGAGGAGGTGAGCAATATAATACCATTTTTGTTGTAAAACCTTTGTTGCCCCAAATCCATTCCCAGTTTGAAAAATTTCTCTCAAAGTTCAGAAGTAACAATCCCATAATTATTTTCATTTACCCAATATGTCCTCAATAATTATATAAGAAAAACCTGATCCCTGTACATGTACGATTGTGAAGTTGGTCCAGGGAAAGTTAAGAATGTCCCTGCTTTCGGGGAGCTTGCAGTTTAGAGACATGCACACATAAGAAGTTAACAATACTAGTTTGTTTATGATAAGATCCAAATAAGCACTTGATATAGTTTGGCTATATTTGTTCCCCAAAGTTCATGTTGTAAACTTAATCCCCACTGTGACAATGTTAAGAAAATGGGAAATCCTATTATGGTAATAGAAAAGTGGGGCCTTTAAGAGGTAATTAGATTGTGAGGACTGTGCCCTACTGAGTGAATTCATCCATTCATGGAGTAATGGCCACGGTTCTGATGGCTTTAAAAGGAAAGCGAGTTAGGAGTTAGCTCTCCCTTGCTCAGCCGTTCTCACCATGTGACACCCTGCATCGCTATAGACAGACATGACCAGGAACAAGATGGCCCTCACCAGATGTGTTCTCTGGACTTTGGACTTCCCAGCCTCTGAAACTGTAAGCAATACATTTTATTCATTTATAATTCACCCAGTTTCAGGCATTCCATTATAAAGAAACAGTAGTTTTCAAAATTATAACCATGGAAGGGAGATACGTGAGTTTGAAATATACAGAGGAATGACAGAAAGAATGGGAGAAAGAATCGAGTAAAGGAGACAAACAAAAGAGAAGCCGTGTTACTATCAGAGTTACAATAAATGCAATAATTATTCTGAAGAAAACTTGCATTCCGGGAAGTGAAATAAGGCCTCACAAAGAGGGTAGAATCAGAGTGTGAAAGATTTTCAGTGACAAATAAAGCAGTTTGAACTCAATTCTGTAAATAACGTAGAGATATTGAAAGGCCTTGGCTTTGATATGGTGAAAGACAAGTTTTAATGATGAGAAGGCAGGACCACCAGAAGAGGAAAGAGTGGACAGACCATTGCGGTGCTGGAGGCATGACGTATTGAGGATCCCAGGGAAGTAGGGTGGTGAAGAAGATAAAAGCAGAGAGAATGGTTACGAGAGAAAAATCTGATGTAAAAGTGGGTATGAAGAGAGGACTGTTAAGACCACAACACCGAGGTTTATATGCTGAGTAATAGAAACAGTGTTGACACCTAAGAAATAGAAGCACAAAAGAGAAACTGATTTCAGGAAGAATAATCAATGTCTTTGAGCAAATGAGGTTTAAAAAGCCAGAAAGTCATTCAAAAGAAAGTGCCTCCTACTGGATCGTTCCTGTTTCCTTCCTATTAAGCAACGTCTCCATGTTTTTCACCAGTGCTATATTCTTGCCTCTCTTTTCATTCTTCATTCTTTCTCTGTGTCGCTTACCGGCACTCAGGGCTTTACTACCGTATTTATGCTGGTGTTTCCTAATGTTCTATCCCTATCCCCATCTCTATCTTAAGCTCCAAGCTAATTATGCTAGCTTCTACTGAATAATTCCACCTGGATCACTAAAAGCCAACACACCCAAAACTGAATTTATCTTTCTATCCAATCTCACTTTTTTCTGCAGGATCTTTTTCTTAAGTAGTATACTGTCTAAGGTGTCCAAGCTTAACATTTGTCATTCTTGACATCACCTTTCATTTCTCAGCCACTAACACTTGTCCCTGAAAATTCTGAAAATTCTCCTCAAGTTTTCAAAATCTTGTAGATACTATCCAAAACGGTTTCTTAAAATTATTATCTTTGCTCCAGCCCCTATATTTCTACTTGTCTAATCGCTATCCTTATCATGTTTTCCTGGAATTTTGTAACAAATATAATTTTTTAAATCCACCTTCATTCCATCTTTTTTTCCAAACTGTTTTTTGGGTTTTTTTTTTCACAATCCTACCATATCATCATATCCTGCAGTTATATGAATTACTTTTTCAAAAGCTGAAGGAGAGCGCCAAAGCCTAACACAAATTTCTACAAACCTAACGCCAGGCCCTTCACCACCCACTTCCAGACACTCTCAGTGGTCTGGCCACAATGGATCCTTCACTCCCCTCAAATACACTAGGTATTTCAATGCACAGATTACATTATCACTATACGCTGTTCTTCCAGTCTATAAAGCTCTTTCTTCTTCATTGTTCTTTACCATTTAACTCCTACTCATTCCTTAAGACCTTGCTTAAAGGTCACATTTTTTCTGCTAAGCCTCTCTTGCTTCAGTTGTCAGAGTTAAAATTCTTACTGCCTTGTGACAATAATGTTGCCACTCATCATACTGCAACATGGCTACCTGTGAAGATATCTAGTTTTACCACTAATATTCTTGGGAATGGGTACCTGGTTATATTCATCGTGAAATCTCCAGCTGCCAGCACAGTGTCAAATATGAATGAGGATTTATGTTTACTGAAGTCGACACAATTGAATTGAGCTGAGATGAACTGAAGACATGTATGGATAGTGGGAAGCACTATACCGAAGCTCAGAGAAAGGACTGAGAATGAAGATATTAGCCGAGGTCATTAGCATATGCTTATTTTCCAAGTTTCTTATGAAGAGAGGGTTGACTCACAGAGGATGATGACAGGGAAAAGGTAGGAAGAGAAAAACAGAAAGGGAATCTAGTGATGATTACAAAAGTGAAGGAGTTGGCAATGTATAAAGAGCACCAGGAAAGAATTTTGTTTCAGTTTCGCCAAGTCCTGTAGCCCAGGTCATCCTAATTGAAAGATTAATTTTCTCTTTTTTCCCAAAGGAAGATATGTAAATGAACTCAGATGTTTTAGAATCATCATTCTTTTAATTATTTTCTTAATGTAATCTTTTGGAGATTGTAAATAACATAACTTTACTTTCCATTTGCTTATTTACTAAATCAGCTGTTAATTCAAGTTTATGTTATTGAGTAGTATTGTATTTGTACCATATTTGTTTGCCAATGGTTTGTAAACTTATTCATTGCTAATAAATGGGTCTTTTATCTAATTGATTATATCTGTCACCTCAAAATCTGAGTCAGAAGACTTAAGTTCCTTTCCGAGTTTAAACTTTACTCTCATTTTTATTATCTACACGATAGTATGTACAGCAAACAAAATACAGGTTGAAAAAAATGCCCTAATGATTTTTCCACAATTTTCCTTCTTTTCATACTCTTAAATTTTTATTTGTCCTAGTTAACGTTAACAGTTCTAATTCCAGTTGATATGTAAGAGTGTCAGAATGATATCCTAGGATAAACCTAGTGTACTGCTTGACTTTGGAAATGACATATATTCAGTCGTTCTTCATAAAGTCAACTTTAAAATCTTGTAGATATCATCCTTTAGTTTTAATTTCCCTTAATAGCCAGGTAAATTTTGTAATCTAAGATTGTTTCTAATTATTCTAATTTTAAAAGGAGCTCATGTGTTCTTTAGCTTTCAAATCACTTCCCATTAGCCTCCAACATGAGAAATAATAGCCTCTTTTATGACTCACCTGGTTTTCCCACAACAAATGACCCATCCTAAAAGATAAAAAGCCTATTCTAAATCCAGGGTGAAATCTACTGGCCAGTCTCTCAATGAACTATTCTTGAGAAATTCTTTCTTGAACACAGCCCATCCCCAGTGTCATCCCTTGCAGAAACCCCTCCTCTTCAAAAACTGGTAATGAGTCATAGAATTACACTTGCACCACACTCATCTGTCTTTTTTTCTTGCTCTTTCTGCTTGGAATGGCCCTTTCCCTTTGTTTAACTATTCATCTTTAAAAGTTTTGTGTTAAAAGAAGAAAGAATAGAAGAACAAATAGACAAACAATTGAATGAACAACTGAAATAATAATATTATATATAATCTGACACCAGACTCTTTGGGGGTGAAGAATTTCATAATTTTTATAATGTAATTTTGACTCTCTCTATTTACTTCTTACACACTCTAATATGATTTTAGTATTCAGTGAAAAAGTTATTCTGATACCAGTATTCATGATAATGAGTACTGCATTGTACATAATTACATTAAAAGATCACCATGTTAACCTGAAGAAATTTAAAATTCAGCAATTACAAAATAATAGTAATATTAGTGATTGTCTCCTCTTAAATCAAATATTTTTCATATATCTTTCATTGAATACCATCCATGCAAATTCTAGATATCTTAGAGATATTTTCAACTTATTCCACTTCACCCAGGCACACATTTTAAACAGATGCCAAATCATGTTAATCTTATTTTATTCATTTCTTTACTTTTACTTTTTAAAAATTGTAGTAAAGCATGAGGTTGTAAGATGGTTTTATAGCAGTGCCTTTGGCCTCTTGCCATTCCATTTCCACATTCTTCCTTAAAAAGAACCAATGTTAAAGGCTAATTTTCTGGAATGTTTTCTTATAGATTATTTTCAATGCATTTACAAATGCACCCATCTGTATACACAGCAGTCTTAGTTTAATAAACAGGCTCCCGTTATAGATATATTTCTGTGACTTTTTTTTCACGTAACAGTATATCTTGGCTGTATCTCCACGGCAGTATGAATACATTTCTTTCTTTGTAACATCTACAAAGTATTAAATAATCTATATGTACCATAAACTATTTAAACTTACCCCTATTAATGAACATTTAGAGTGCATCTGTTTTCTTTTTTGCTATTTACAACAATGACAAAATGAATATCCCTGTGTATAACTTTGTGTTCATGTGTGAATATTTCTCTAGCATAGTGTCTAACATGAAATTGCTGTGTCAAAGTTTTTGTGTGTTTTACATTCTGATAGAATCTACAAATTTGCCTTTCAAAAACACTTGTTCGATTTACATTTCCACCAACATTGGAAGACAATACCTGTTCCCCCAAAAACAAATCAAAACAGAAAATTTTCAAGCTTTCAAAACAATTTTTTCCATGTGGAGAAGAAAATGCTATTTTATTGTTTTAATTTTCATTTCTGTAATTTTTAGTATATCTTAAATAAATTTTTTCACAAAGTTTATTTTTTTACAAAGTTTATATTTTTCTATGTATTGGTCCATTTTTCAATGGTTTATTTGTCCTTATCACTGTATAAGAGCTCTTTATATATTATGAACCATTATATATGTTGGAAGTATCTTGAAAACTCATCAAAATGAAATAATAACAGCAATAACAATGTAATAAATCAATCATATAAAAGATAGTTTTATTAAGTGACCAGATAAATCACTATGCCTAGCCTGCCAGGAGTCTGAGGTTTGGCAGTGCAATTCAAATCTGTTTAGGTCCTAGCTTCAGTTTGTTGATGTCTGTTTTCTGATGTGACTCAAATAACCATGGAAATATTCTGGGACCCGTGGCTAGCTAAGACTTTCAGGACAATGACAGGAATTCCAGGTATCTACTAGCTTTTTGCACCAGTTACATCATCCTGGTCAGGGAAGACTGAGTTGAAAGAATATAAGTGAAACTGAATACATGGGGACCCAGCCTCTGCATCCCATTTCCTGAGGTAGAAGTTTCTTCTTCCCTGACTGCTAGCTATGTTGCTCCCTACATGTTCACCCTCTTCTCACAGATGATAACAAGGATTTTGCCTGATGTCATTTGTCAGCAGAATGGGCAGAAGACAGAAGCCCATGTCTAAAGGTGTTTTACCAAAATTAATGTCATCATAGCTTCTGTAATCATGTGATTTTGCTGTATTTTTTCCATTTATTCATTCATCTGATGATGGACATTTGGGTTTTTTTCCAGGTTTTAGCTGTTATAGGTAAAGCTACTATAAACATATATGTACATTCTTTCTTTGAGCATATGCTTTAATTTCTCTTGGGGAAATACCTAAGATTGGAATAGTAGGATCATATAGTTGATGTAGATATAGCTTATTAACAAACTGCCAAACTGCTTTCCAAAGTTACTGTAGCATTTTACATTTTCATCGGTATGAAAAGTTCCAGTTTGTCTATGTCTTGACAAACACTTGGTATTTATTTAGCGGGTTGCTAGTTTGTTTTTAATTTTAGATAGATTAGTGGTTCTGAATGGTATCTCATTGCAGTTTTAGTTGGCATTTCCCTAATAAGTAATGAAAGACTCTTTCCATATGCTTATTTTCCATCTATATAACTTCTTTTATTTAAAACAAGTATTTACTGAATATTTTTAATTTCTAAAAGTTAGGTTGCTGACTTTCTCATTAAGTTTTACGATTTTATAGTATACTCACATTCTAGAAACAAATTTTGTGTTGAATATATGTTTACAAATACTTTCTCACAATTTGTGGCATGTCTTTTCATTCTCTTAACATTGTCATTTAAAAAGCAGAATTAATCTTCATTGAGTCCAATTTATCAATTTGTTCTTTAATGGATTGTGCTTTTGGTGTCAGAGCTAAGATCTGTTTGCCTAACTCAAAGTCACAAAGATTTTCTCCGGTGCTTTTTCTATAAGTTTTATCACAGCCATTTGTTGAAAAGACTTTTTTGTTCTCTTTCAATTGCTCTTGTACCTTTATTGAAAACATGGTTATTTATCTAGACTCTGTTCTCTTTTACTGACCTGTTTGTCTATCATTGTACCAATACCACACTTTCTTATTTACTGTAGATTTTTAATAAGTAGTTTAAGTCCTCCAGGTTCACGCCTGTTCTTCAAAGTTGATTTTTTGTTTTTGTTTTTGTTTTTTTTGGCTGTTCTATGTCTTTGCATTCCCATGTACATTTTACAATCATGTTGGCTGCTAGAATTTTGATTGGAATTGCATTGAAGTGATAGATCAATTTGGGAGAATTCATGCCTCAATATAGACTGATATAGTTCTTCTTTGATTTCCCTCATTAATGTTTGATAGTTCTTAGTGAATAGGTCTTGCATATTTTTCATTAAATGCACTCCTAATTATTTTAATTCTGAGGCTATTGTAAATGCTATTTTTTGTTTTAATTTCCAGTTGCAAATATATAGAAATGCTTGCATTCCTGCTAAATTCAGTTATCAATTCTGTAGATTTTTTTTGTAGATTACATATAACTGTATACTAGAAAATCAAGTTGTCAGTGAATAAATATAGTTTTACTTCTTTCTATCCTAGACAAACTTTTTTCATCTCTCTTATTGCATTAGCTAGAATGCCCAATATAATGATGAATAGACATGGTGAGATTGGATGTTACTGATTTGTTACTGTGTCTGATAGGCAAAGAAATCAGTCTTTAGCCACAATGTAGAACTTTAGCTGCAAGTTTTTGTGGTTGATCTGCTGATACCTATACAAGCTTCCTGAAAGTTTTTATCAGGAATGGATGTGGATTTTGTTAAATGCTTTTACTGCCTTTCTTATACTAATCTTTTTTTTTTTTTTCTTTTTCAGTCTGTTGATATGGTGATTGATTTTCAAATATATTCCATGAGCTCCAGGGATAAGTACCACTTGGTCATAAAGCATTATCATTTTTACATGTTATTGGATTCGAATGGCAAAAATTTTGTTAAGAATTTTTGCATCTATGTTTATGAGGTGATAGTAGTACTGCTATTTCTATCTTTGATAACATCTTTGGTAATATTTTGTCTGATTGTGGTAGCAGTATAATGGTAGCTTCATAAAATGAGTTTGGACATATCTCTCTCTCTCTTTAACTTTCATAACTGGTATTATTTCTTCACTAAATGTATGTTAGAATTACCCAGTAAAGTCACTGGCCATGAAGTTTTCTTTGGGGGAACGTTGTTAAATACAAATTCAACACTTTCTTTAATAGCTATGTCTACCTCAGGTTTGGTAGCTTCTATTCTCCAACTTGTCCAATTTCTCTGAATTAAAATTATTGGCATGCCATTCTTAATTTTGAGTTATTGTCATTTCAGTATGTTTAAGCTATTTAATGTTTTCACCTCTCTAATTCTTGATATTGGCAATTTGTGTCTTTTCTTTTCCTGATCAATCTGGCTAGTTTTATCAGTTGTATGGATCTTAAACAATTGTATTAAGATCCACAACAAAATATTATTAAAGATAGGATTACATTTTTGATAAATAGTAAATTTACTAAATGTGCCACGATTCTAAATATGTTTGCACCTAATAACATAGCCTCAATATATAGAGAGCTAAAACTAATGGAACAAAATGTAAAATTATACAAATTCACAAACAAGATGGGGAACAGCAACACACATTTCAGAGTAACTAATAGAATAACCAAAAAAACAGAAGATATATAGAAAACCCAAGCAATAAAGATCACATGATACAGTCACTAAAATTGACCACATGCTTATCCATAAAGCAATTATTAATCATTTGGAAAGGACTTGAATAAACTAGTGTTAATGGAAAGTCAATAACAAAAGATAACAGGAATATACATGTACTCTGAAAATTTAAGAAATAGATGTTAACTAACTCACCGGTTAAAGAGGATGTCATAATTAAAATATAAAATATGATGTATTAAGGCTTGTGAGACACAGCTGAAGTTAGGGTTAAGAGTAAGTGTAAATACCTATAAAATACTTTAAAAGGTTAAAAAAAATCTGTGGTCTAATTACCCATCTCAAAAAGGTTAGAACAGAACCCTAAAAAGGATCAAAGATGAAATAATAAAATTAAGGTAGGATGTTAAAATAGAAAACAGAAATACCATAGAAAAGATCAACTAAATAGCCAAAAGATATTTAATTCAAAATATCAATAAATTAATAAAACTTTAAAGAGAATGATCTTAATAAAATAAAGACAGAAACAATCAATATTAAAATTAAAAAGATAGGTGATTTACTACAGACACTACAGTCATTTAAATGATTAAAAGAACTACAGTATTTCTGGCCAGGATGAAGTAACAGGAATTATATTTACCCTCCCATATGAAACTACCAAAAAATGTATATATATATATATATGTCTCTGTGTGTGTGTATATATATATATATATTTGAAATGATAGTTTGCAAAACATTGTACCTCTACACATTCAGCTACTGTATGATTCAGCCTTTTCATTCTTAGATATTTAACCAAAAGAAACAAAAGAATCCATGTTTTTCCAAACACCTGTAGACAAATATTCATAGTACTTTTATGTAAAAGAGATAAAACTGAGACAGGAAACAAAAGAGATTAGCCTTGTAATGGCTCAATCTCACTGTCTTCAGTGAGTTTCCAGGCCACAGAGGAAAAAGAAAAACCCATGTGGAGCCTGTGGACTCTATCAGTTGAGGGGAAAGAGTTTATTTTTACAGGGAACCCAGAAAGCTGTAGCTCTTAGTACCAGAGAGGAAAGAGCAACACACACAAGAGGAGAACTCCAGAAGTTGCAGAGAAGACTCCTTGAGTATTCAGCTAACAGAAATAAAGGAAGACTAAATAAGTGGAAAGACATACAATGTCCATGGGTCAGAAGACTCAACAGTTTTAAGATGTCAATTCTCCATAAATTTATCTGTAGATTCAACACAATCCCAATAAAATCCCAGCAGTCTTTTTTTGTATAAATTGGTTGTTGACTCTAAAATTCATAGGGAAATGAAGAAGACAAAATATACAGAACAGCTTTTAAAAAGAAAAGCAAAATTGGCAGACAAAAAAATATTTGATTTCAAGAAGTATTTTAAAACTACAGTAATTAAGACTATCTGGTATAGATATAAAGACAGACAAATAAATCAGTGAAACATAATAGAGTGTACAGAAATTGGCTCACACATATGAGGGTACATCAAAAAGTTCACAGAAATATTTGTTTTATCTTTTAACTCTGTTTTTCCATGAACTTTTTGAAGTACCCTGTATACAAACAACAGATTTTCAACAAAGATACTGAGACAATTCGGTGGAGAAAGATAATCTTTTCAACAAATGGTGCTGTAAAACCTGGATGATCATATTTTTTTAAATGTACTGGGATCCACACCTCACTTCATATATAAAAATTAACTCAAAATGAATTGGATACCTAAATGTAATACTTGAAGCTATAAAATTTCTAGGAGAAAATTCAGGAGAAAAATTTTGAGATTTTGAGATTAAGCAAAGATTTCTTAGATACAATACCAAAATCTCAATCCATAAAAGAAAGTCAATAAACTGAAAGTCATCAGTATTAAACCTTCTGCTTTTCAGAAGATACTGTTAAGAGAATAAAAGACAAACTACTATGTGGGAGAAAATATTTGCAAATCATATATCTGATAAAGGACTTGTATCCAGAATATAGAGAGAGCTCTCAAAACGCAACAATTAGGAAAGAAACATCACATATTTTAAAATGAGCAAGAGATTTGAATAAACATTTTACCTAACACGATATGGCAATGAAAAGATGCTCAACATCATTAGTCATTAGGGAAATTCAAATTAAAACCAGAATGAGCTATCACTACACTTCATAGAATAGGTAAAACTAAAAACACTAAACATACCAAATATGGGTGAGAACGAGATTGAAATAGAAATTTCATAGGCTATTGTTCAGATGTAAAATGGATCACTGCTTTGAAAAACAGTTTGGCAGTTTTTTAACTGTTTTAACATTTAGGGCTGGCTGGTTAGCTCGGTTGGTGAAAGTGCAGCCTTGAAACACCAAGGTCAAGGGTTTGGATCCCTATGCCAGCCAGCCATCAAAAGAAAAAAATAATAATAATTAAAAATTAAATGCATGGCTACTTTAATATTCATTTATTTCAGTCCTTGATGGAGTTTGGATGTAGAACTCATGTGTAAATCTGATCCCCAATGTGGCAGTATTGGAAGCTGTTTGAGTCATGGGCACAGATCTCTCATGAATGTATTAATGCTCTCCCTCGGGGGTAGGGGTAATAAGTGAGTTCTCGCTCTATTAGTTCCTGCAAGAGCTGGTTGTTTAAAAGGCCCTGGCACCTCCTCTCTCTCTTTCTCTTGCTTTCTCTCGCCATGTGGTCTGCTTGTACCCACCAGCTGCCTGCTGTTTTTCTGCCACGAGCAGAAGCATCCTGAGGCCTGCACCAGACGCAGCTGTCACATAATCATAAACCAAATAAACCTCTGTTCTTTATAAATTATCCAATCTCAGGTATTCTGTTATAGCAACACAAAAACTTACTAATGCAGTCCTGGATACTTAACAAAGAGAAGAGAAACGTGTCCATATAGAGACTTGTACATGAATGTTCATAGTAGCTTTATGTGTAAGAGTCAAGAACAGGAAAAAATTCGAATGTCCATCAACAAATGGATTAGTAAAGTGTGATACAGCCACTCGGTGGAATACTACTGCTATGGTTTTAAAGTATGTGTCCCACCAAAATTTATATGTTTAAACCTATTACCCAATGTGATAGTTTGTAGGGATGTGGCCTTTTGAGAAGTGATTAAGTCATAAAGGCTCTGCCCTCATGATGGATTAGTGCTTTTATAAAAGAGGTTGAAGAGAGCACTCTAATGCCTTTTTCACTGTCAGCCATGTGAAGATGTAGCAACCAGGTGCCATCTTGGAAACAGAGACTGACCACTCATCAGACAATGAATCTGCTGGTGCCTTGATCTTGGACTTCTCAGCCTCTAAAATTGTAAGAAACAAATTGCTATTATTTGTAAATTTAAAATATCAGTCTAAGAAATTTTGTTATGCCAGCCTGAATGGACGAAGACAACAAAGCAATAAAAAGGAATGAACTATTTAATACATACTACTACATAATTATGTTGAGTGAAAGAAGCCAAACAAAATAGAGTAAATGATGTATGATTACATTTACACAGAATTCTAGAAATTACAAAATAATGTATAATGACAGAAAGAAGATCAGGTTACCTGCATATACCTGAGGATGGAGGCATGAAAGGAACATCAGGAATGAAATTTAAAGGGACATCAGTAAACTTTTAGTGGTAACAGATATGTTTTTTAAAATTTCAACTAGCTTTTTTAAAAGATAAGAGGACATTACGAACAACTATAAATACCAAATTAAAAACTGAAGAAAAACTCCTAGAAAAAACACAATTTAACAAAATTGACACAAGAAGACATAAGATATAAATTATCATAAAACTATTTAAAATTAAATCTGTAATTAAAATCATATCCACAAAACTCTATCCACAATATGTCTTCATTGGTGAATTTCAGCAAACACTTCACAAAGGAGCAAAACCAAACATAAACCTTTGAGACAAAAATAAAAATAAAAACAAAACCCTAACACATTTTTATGAGGCCAGAATAACCTTGATAACAAAACTTAAAAAGAACTATAAAAATAAAGAAAATTATAGGCAAATCTCAAGTGTGAAAAACAGATACACAAATTCTAAATAAAATATTATCCAACCAAATCTAGCAAAATATTTTATTTTATTATTGTATTATTTTTATTTATTTATTTATTTTGGTAGCAAAATTTTTTATTTTATTATTGTATTATTTTTATTTATTTATTTACTTATTTTGGACTTAGCAAAATATTTTAAAAGATAATAAATCACCAGCAGCTGGACTGTATTTACTCCAGGAACAGAAGTTTTATTTAATATTTGAAAAATCAGTGTATGCAACTTACCACATAAATAGAATAATGGAGAAAAAGCACAAAATTGTATTTATAGATGGTGAAAATTATTCTTAAAATCTAAATCTATTCATGGTAATACTGTAAGAAAATTAGGAATAAAATGGCATTTCAGTTATCTAAAAAATATCTACAAGACACATATAGCAAACGTCAGAGTTGTTGATGACACTGTAAACTTCCCCCCCAATGAAGTAAGGTTGCCCGTTATCATTCGATATTAGATATTGTATTGGAGGTTTTAGTTAGTGCAATAAATCTAGATAAATGAATCAACTATAAGCATTGGAAAGAAAGAAAAAAGTCTCATTCTCAGATGATATGTCCGACATGTCTCTACATAGAAAGTCTAGAAGAATTAACACATCAATTATAAGAATTAGTAAGTGACTTTGACAAGGTGAATGAATATATTGTTTTTCAGTACATCACTAGAGAAAGTTAGAAAGTGAAACTTAAAACATAATGTCATGTAATATCATTTTTTAAATTATTAATGCATATGTATAACGATAAATGTGTAGGACTCATGAAACTATGTAATGTGACCGAAATAAATCAAGCAAGAGAGAAATGTAGGGATATACCATGTTCAAACATTAGAAGACACAAATTATTAAAATATAAATTCACTAATTTTAGGGATTTTGTGTAGAGTCTGATAAGCTGATTCTCTTAAAGAAAAAGAGGACAGTGGGGGCTTAGTATGACACACTCGAAAGAGCCAGTAAAGTCAACATGAATATCATTGTCAAACAGTAATTAATTGGTTCAAGCTATTTTTGGCTCTTTATTCTTACTCAAATTTTTGAATGAGTCTGTCAAATTCCATTAAAAAAAATCTGCTGTGATTTTGGGGAAAAATTTAGTTAAATCTTTAGGTCAATTTGAGGAGAATTGTAAGTTTTTCCTACCCATATATAGAATGTTTTTCTATATGTTTTCTGTTTTCTGCAATGTGTTTAAGTAAAGATTTATGATTAATTTTTGAAAACATCACATACCATTTTTATTGCTTTCATAAATGTCATTTAAGAATTTATTTATGAAATATTTGTTCTTTTATAGGAATGAAAATTGGCTTCCATTAATTTTATATCAGACAACTTTACTGCATTCGTCAAGGGCTTACAAATAACAGACACCACTCTGATTCCACCCCACACTCTTCCCCCCAAGAAAAGATTTGATGCAAGACATTGAATGCTTACAAAATTGTGGAAAGGGTCAGATGAGCAAGCTCTAGGCTGAGTTTCTAGGAGTGACACCAAGAATAGCATCTGATAACTGGCCTGCCGAGAGCGCAAATACCTCTGCCACAAACTGAATGTTGCAACATCAAAAAGTCCCTATCCAAGTGCTGACTCCAAGGCTATACTTCAGCCACCACCCAAACATCAGGAAACAACTCCATAGCTTATTGAATACTGGGTCCCACTTCCTTTGTCTTCCAGATGAAAATTCTGAAAAGATAACTCTCAACAGATACAAACTAGGGAGGGCCCAATCACTGGGATACTGTTACTGCCACCCCAGAAAACCAAATGCTTTCCCACCTCTTGTTACCAGCAACAACAACAGAAGCACGTTGTCTGCCTCCTTTTTAGATACTACCCTCCTCTGTGAGTGTCTGCTGGTAGAAAGTGATCACACATGGAACACGCAGAAAGCAAGTTTGGCAATGTAATCTCAGGATGTTTAGCTTCTAGCATCCAATAGGTCATGCTACAAAAGACTGGAATAATGTTTAGAAAGTTGTGGTTTGCCATTCTTTGTCAATTATGTCCAATTCTCATAATATGTCTAAATATTTGGGAGATTTTCTATTGAGAAGAACACACCAACCACAAATAAATCACCTTTGTTTCACCAGTCCTTATTTCTTTTCATCCTTATCTTATTCACAGGCTGAGGCCTCCAATGATTCCTGACTATAATATGGCTTTAATGTAAAACAAGAAATAGCTTGTTTGATATAGGCTTCTGGAAAATTCTTTATCAAGTTAAGAATGTTTACTTCTATTCTGCATTTATTATGAGGTTTCTTTTTCTTTAATTGTTTTAAAAACAGGGATGAGTGATAAATTTTACCTAGTAATTTTGTTATAGTCAAGATTATTGCTTACTTTTTCTCCTTAATCTATTAATGCTGTGAATTTCATTAACAGCTTTTCTAATGGTAAACAATTCTTACATCTGTCCATTCTGCTTTTATGATGCCTCATATCTGTCCCTTGCACGCTACACTTGCTGCCCGTGTTAGATCATATTCTCATTAGCTCTCACCTGTACTACTGTAATAGCCTCCTAATAGGTTTTCTAGTCATAAATGTTTGGCTTCTGCAATGTGTTACTCACATTTAAATGGGAATTATCTTCCTCACTGGATAATCTCACTCTGGTTCTCAAAACTCTTCAGTGACTCTCCATGACCTACAAAGAAAGATTAAAATAGGCACTGAATTATATTTCAAATTATAATTATATCAACACTTTTTTATTATTATTACCACAGACGTTTACTACGAATTGGTCATAACAAGCTACTGGAGAGTCCACAAAACATCCCAAGCCCATTCATGCTTCTGAGCCTTTCATCTAGCTCAGCATTTCCCAAAGTCTGTTCTAGGGAATACTAGTCCCAGGAGAAAATTTTGAAAATAATGGTTTCAAAATTAAATAAATTATGAAAATGCTGACTTCTCTGTGCTGTTCTTAAAGATTCCTATTTTTTATTAGAATAATAAGTACTGTGTAAAATCTTGTAATAAATTCAAAAAGAACACTGTTTTAGCTCAGCACTCTCTAGACCTATTTAAAAAATAAAAAATAAATTCTACACAAAAAAATCCCTTTATTTAACAGTATTTATTAAAACTAAGCTTCTATGGAATACACTTTATAGGAAAAAAGTTCTAATATTTTCTTAGCAGAGAATGTGCCTCCCATCAAATTCATCACATCCTACTCATCTCCCAAGGCCTCCTCTATGGTCTCTACATAATACCCATCCCCAACTTGAAATTCATTCTCTAAATACCCATAGCACATCTTTGTACCTTTTTTAAACCATGTGCTTTATCTTTCTCCCAAATAAGTTTCAGTTCCTTAAGGGCAGGGTCTTCACTTCATTCCAGAAAAATTAATGGCATATAACAGGTGTTCAATAAACATGTATTTTTTTCAACCCATTTAAATCTTTTTCCATTTTATAGATTTGGGCATTTTTTATTTATATCTCCAGTTGTACTAGATGTTATTAGAGGTGCAGAATACACTTAAGAAATGACCCTAACCGTGAAAGATAGATTATTTTGGAGAATGCACAGCCTACTTGAGAATACTAGGCAAATATACATTAATCAAAATACAAAAATACAAACCTATAAATTAAGTTGCATAGTCTTTTGTCCTTTAGGAGATTAGAAAAGGGAGATTTCCAAATTAGACTAAGCTGATTGGGCAGCATAAAAAGCTGGGACTTGAGAGAGGGCATGGGCCCAAGGCAAACGTGTTCTCAGTGCCATGAAAGGAGCCCAGACACACTGCTGCTCTCTGACACCCACGTTCTGTTCAGCTCTCAGAAGGACCCACACAGCTTCATCCAAGTATTTCAGCAAACACACACTCTTCCCTTTGTTCCAGCTTCCCTACTGAATTTTCAACAAGTTAACAAAAATGTGTTTAATGAGAGAACTACACATGCTAGAGAACATGTGGAGATAAAAAAACCTTACTTGATTATAAAAACCTAGGTAAGGAGAATTTAATGGCATCTGTGAATATAGATAAAATACATCTTAAGCCTTTGGTTATGATAGTAAACAAAGTCTGGAAATAGGGTAAAATCTTTCTTAAACCTTTATCATCTTTGAATGAGATGGGAGATGACTTGACAACAACAAAAAAAGGGTTCATAATAACAATAAGAGAATGTTCCACAGATGGCTTAACTATGTTCAAATCCAGAGAATAGTGCATTGGTGCATGTAGGGTAGGGTTCAGAAATGGGCATGACAAATTAGTACTTAGTGTTGCCCACAGGATTTATGTTCTCCAGGACATGAGCAGCTAAACATCAACTGAAAGAGGGCTAAGGCAAAATATAACAAGGAACACAACCAGATACGTTGGTATACAGAAACATGGTAAATATTGAAAGAGAGAAGACTAGGGGTTACTGCAAAGTGTTCAGCAAGTCCTGGTACATATAACATCTTCGAGGTATGTTGCTGTCTTTCTCTCATCTCTTACACACTTTTTGACTTTTTCTTATTGAAACGTAATTGATTATACATATTTGAGGGATACAGGTTTGAATATCAATACCTATTTACAATATGTGATGATCAAATCAGTACACTCATGTTTACAAAATGTAATCAATCTTTGTGACCCTTAACCGATTTCTCTCTAATCCCCCCATCTCACCTCTAATAACCATAGTTCTCTCTTTTTTTGAAAGTTCAACATATTGTTGTTTCTTTCTTTCTTTTTTTAATTTTATCATTACACGATATAAACATTTTTTGTGGCCCATTACCAATTTCTCCCTAACTCTGCCTCCCCCTTTCCCACCTCTGGTGTCCTCAGTTCCATTCTCTTCATTTGAGAGTTCAAGGAATTATTGTGATTATTCTTTCTTCCTTCCTTTCTTCCTTCCTTCATCTTTCTTTCCCTCCCTCCTTCCCTCCCTCTCTCTCTCTCTCTCTCTCTCTCTCTTTCTCTTTCATTTTCTCAGCTCCTACTTATGAGTGAGGACATGCAGTATTCCTCAAACAACTACAGACAGAGCTGTCGTATGGTCCAGCCATCCCACTGCTGGGTGTATACCCAAAGGAACGGAAATTATCATGTCAAAAAAATACCTGCACTTCCATGTATACCACAGCTCTATTTACAATACCTCAGAGTTGGAACCAACCTAAATGTCCATTGGTGGACTGGATAAGGAAAATGTGATGTATATACACAATGGAATACTACTCTGACATTTATAGCATTTGTATGCCATTTATAGCAACATGGATGAACTCAGAGAAAATTATGTTAAGTGAAAAAAGCCAGGGAGACAAAGAGAAATACCACATCTCATCCCTTACTCATTGCTGCAAATCTTCCAGTCCCTCCATCTGTCTTACCCACACACCTCCCTTCATCATCCTCGGTAGCTCTGCCCTCTGCTGCTCAAGGAGAAATGACAGAAGTATAGGGCAGGGCATGAATGACTCTCATCACCAAATGCTGTCCTTATCACTCACTCATTCACTCATTTATTTATTCATTCATCATTCCAACAAATATTTGATGAGATTTTATCAGACACTGAGATATGAAAGAAGCAATATCTAAACTGAGCCATCTAGACGGATGAGGAAAGAGCCACTTAAAGAGTGTTGGACAGAGTGTTTCATATTAGAGGAAACTGCATATAAAAGGCCTGCCCACGAGACAAAGCCCAATATGTCTGAAAAAGCAAAAGTGTGTTAGTCAGGAATAGGAAGTTCAAACTGGCTAACGGTCAGAACAGAGAGCAGTGGCAAAATGATGCTTTGTAAATGATGATAAAGCACGTGAAGTTGATCATAAAAGCAGTAAGAAATATTTCAAGAGCTTAAGGACTAGTTTCTTTCATCCACCCCCCCCCCATTTATTTTGCATGTAAGAAAAAGTATATGTTTACTTGCTTTAGAATTTCTGAGGGAGAAACTAGGATCCCATAAGAGTAGATATTTCATTTACAAAGACTTTGCAGCCACGAAAAAAAATTTTCTTGTTTTGTAATTGTAGATAAAAATAAAAATATTTCAAGGAATACAGAAGTGAATGCAATGCTTAGTTGTTAGCAACTCTTGTATTTCTAAGGTAATTGTGTTAATTTAGAAGCACAAAAATGTATTAGGCCTAATTGGTTTGCACATAAAATGTTCATATATTATATATTAAATTTTAAAGTATAGTTTACTCAATTGCAAATTTACTAGGATAATTTCCTTAAAATGTGCTAAACTAAACTATCAGCTGACAAACCATAAGAAATATATTCTTATTCCTGCCAAAAGGCAAAATTGTAAAAACAGAAGAAATCATCAATATTCTAGTATGACAAGGAAAGTTATTACATTTTCTTGAATTAGTGTCTTTCAGTACAATGTCAAGCACATACAGAAAGTCCTCATTTTAAGAAAAAGATCTTAGGAACAAAGGAAAGAAAAATATCCACTGAATATTTTTGCCATGTGGGACTCTATCTAGTTATGATCAATCTCTGAGCTATCACTCAGCAGTTTTTGTTTCATCAGATGCTTTATTTTGAAAACTGAAGAAATTCTTACTGCAGAGAAATAGAGCCAGAGGTCTGAGTTCTGGGACCATGTGACCTGGAGCACGTCACTTTGTTTCTCTGGGAATACATCCAAATCACTGAGGCTCTTCCCAGCCCTCCAAGATAATGTGGTGTGTGGCCATGAAGAGGTTATTAACCCCACAAGCTTACATGTGCATGTGTGGGAAAGGTAGGATCAGAGAGCAGAAGCGCTGAAGGAGGTGGATCAGGGAGAAAATACCTCCCAGGAAGTGGGAATACACAATTACCAGTGGGAAATGAGGGAAGATACAAGAAGAGAGGTAGGAAACAGAGTAAAAGAAAGGGGGTAATGAGAGAAAAAAAATAAAAGTTCTTTTCCACTGAGAAAAACTATGAGCATTCTGTTTACATGTTCACCTCAGAACTAGGGGAGCACCAAAACACAGTGGAGAGTCTTCCTGGGGTTAGAATTTGAGTGTTAGAATAGTATGATGTGAGAGTGATAATGCCCAAGAACAAATACCCCCCCAACCTGACGAAGAAATCAGCAGTATAAAAGTGGAATTTGACATCTTCATGTATCTACTTCTAAATCAGTGTTGGTGTTGTTTTTATATTTTAAAAATATATATTACTCATCAAAGTGATTGAATAATACAGTTTGAAACACAGCGACCTGTTTTGGTGCAATGGTAGCTATTCCTAAAGGTAACATAAATCAAATAAACCTTGGCAATTAAAAGAGTCTTGATCTGGCGTCTCTGTGACAGCTATGTACAATACCAGGATTGCACACCATTGTAACTTCTACTTTATCCATATTTATTGAGTGCTTCTCTACAAAGGGAGCAGTTTCATTCACTGACTATACAAGCAAGAGTTTGAGACAAATGAGAGAGTTGAGCAGAGACTGGATTTCTCACCCTCAGCACTTACAGTGGGGATTAAGCTTCAATGACTTTGGGGGGCCATTCAATCCTCTGCACATGGCTATACAACATTTCGTGTATCCATTCATCAGTGGATGAACATTTAGGTTGTTAACAATTAAGAGCTATTACAAATATTGCTGCTGTAAACATTTATGAACAAGATTCTGTATGGGCATATGTTTTCATTCCTTTTTGATATATACCTAAATGTGAAATTGCTGGGATATATGGAAACTCTATGTTTAATGTTCTGAACTTCCAAACTTTTTTCAAAGTGGTTGCACCGTTTCATATTCCTATTACTATTGCATGGGGTTACAATGTCTCCAATGCTCTCCCAAATGTTATTGTCTTTTTGTTAATAGCCATCCTTGTGGGTACAAAGTGGTATATCATTGTGGCTTAGATTTGTATCTCTTAAGGACTAATGCGTTGTGCTTTTGTTCATGTGTTTTTCCAGCCAACTATCTTTTTTTGAGAAATATCTATAATTCCTCTCCTAATTTTTTTTAGCCTTATTAGAAATTTTGTTTATTTTTAAATTTACAAATAAAAATTGAATATATTTATGGTGTACAACATGATTTTTTATATATTTATTCATTGTGGAATGATTAAATCAAGGTAATTAACATATTCATCACCTCACATACTTATTGTTTTATGGTGGTGAGAAAGTTTAAAATCTACTCTATTAGGGCTGTCCCCATGGCTCACTTGGGAGAGTGCCGCGCTGGTAGCACCAAGGCCGCGCGTTTGGACCCTGTATAGGGGTGGCCGGTGCGCACGCTGGCTGAGCATGGTGTAGACAATACCATTCCGAGGGTTGCGATCCCCTTACCAGTCAAAAAAAAAACAAAAGAAACAAAAAAAACTACTGTTAGTAAAATTTAAGTATACATTATTATTAATTATAATCATCATGCTGTACAACACCACTCCAGAATTTATTCCTCCTGTATAACTGAAACTTTGTACCCTTTGACTATGTCTTCCATCCCCTCCTATGCCTCCATGTGTGGTAACCATCATTCTATCCTCTGCTTTGCTGAATTGGACATTTTTGGATTCCACACATAAGTGAAATAATGCAATATTTGTATTTCTGTGGCTTGCTTATTTCACTTAGGACAATATCTCCCAGATTCATCTATGTTTTTGCAAATGACAGGATTTCCTTCTTTTTCAAGGCTGAGTGGTATTCCACTGTGTATATATACCACATCTTCTTTATCCATTCATCCACCAATGCACACTTGATTCCATATTTTGGCTATCATGAATGATGCTGCAATGAATATGAGAGGGCAGATACCTCTTTGAGATACTGATTTTATTCTTTTGAATATATGCCCAAAAGTAGAATTCCTGCATTATATAATAGTTCTCACCAACAGTGTACAAAGGGGCTTTCTTTTCTCTTGCCAACACTTCTCACTTTTTTTTTAATAAAAGCATTTCTGTACCTCATTGTGGTTTTATTTGCATTTCCAGATGTTTAGTTATGTTGACCATTTATTCATATACCTGTTGGCCATTTGCATGTCTTCTTTAGAGATATGTTTTTTCAAGTCCTTTGACCATTTTTTAATCAGGTTGTTTTCTTGCTACTGAGTTGAGTTCCTTATATATTTTGGATATTAACCCCTTGTCAGATGCATGGTTTTCAAATAGTTTTTCTTACTCTATAGTTGTCTCTTAAAACTCTTGATTGTTTCCTTTGCTGTGCAGAAGATTTTTAGTCTGATGAAATCCCATTTGCCTATTTTTGTTTACATTTAATGTGCTTTTGGAGTCATACACAAAAAAAATGTTCCCAAAATAATGTCAAGAAGCTTTTTTTTCTATGTTCTCTTATAGCTGTTTTAGTTTCAGGTCTTACATTTAATTGTGTGATCCATTTGGGGTTGAATTTTGTAAATGGAATGAGAAAGAATCCAATCTCATTCTTTTGCATGCAGATGTACAGTTTTCTCAACACCGTTTATTGAAAGGACTGTCTTTTGCCCATTGGGTGCTCTTGGCACCTTTGTCAAAGATCACTTGACCTTAAATGTTTGAATTTATTTCTTGGATCTCTATTCTGTTCCATTGGTCTATATGTCTGCATTTGTGCCACTATAATGCTATTTTGATTATTATAGATTTGTAGTAGATTTTGATATCAAACAGTATGATATTTTTTTTCTCAAGATTGCATTGGCTATTTGGGGTATTTTGTGGTTTCATATAAATTTTAAGATTTTTTTTTCTATTTCTGTGGAAAATGCCACTGAAATTTTGATAGGAATTTCATTATTTTGTAGACTGTTTTGGGTAGATGGACATTTTAACAATATTAATTTTTATAAGCCATGAACAAGATATTTGTATCTTCTTCAATTTCATTTGTCAATGTTTTATAGTTTTTAGTATACAAACTAGTCACCTCCTTGGTGAGATATTAAGTTCAATATTGGGTGTAAATATATTTATAATTTTTATATCCTCTTGATTCTTTGGCCCTTTTATCATTATATGGTGAGCTTCTTTGTCATTTTTTACAGTTTTTGACTTAAAATCTATTTTGCCTGATATAGGTATAGCTACCAATGTTCTCTTTCGGTTTCCATTTGCATGGAATATGTTGTTTTCATTTCTTCACTTTCAGTCTGTGTGTGTCCTTAAGGGTGATGTGAGTCTCTTGTGGGCAGCACAAAGTTTCTTCTTATTTGTGTGTGTGTGTGTGTGTGTGTGTGTGTGTGTGTGTGTGTGTGTGTGTGTGTGTGTGTGTGTGCTCGCGCGCGCGCGCGTGCACGTGCATGTGTACTTTCATCCATTCAGCCACTCTATGTCTTATTACAGAATGCAATCCGTTTACATTCAAGATAATTATTGATAAGTAAAAACTTACAACCGTAATTTTGTAATTTTCTTAATTGTTTTTTGACTGTTTTATAGATCCTTTGATTCATTCTTCCTCTCTTGTTCTCTTCCATTGTGATTTGATGATTTTCTGTAGTGATTTCTTTTTTTCTCTTTTGTGTATCTGCTATAGATTTTTTTCTTTGTGTTACCATAAGGCTTACATAGAATATCTTATCATTAAAAAAGGCTATTCTAAGCTGTTAACAACTTAACTTAAATTGCATTCAAGATCTCTACTCTTTTACTCCCCTGTCCCCCACACTTTAAATTTTGATGTTACAATACATACCATTTTATAATTTGTATTTCTTAACAAATTGATGTAGCTGTGGTTATTTTTAATAGCTTTGTCATTTTACCTTTATACTAAATATATAAATGATTTACACACAATCATTACAGTATTGGAGTATTCTGAATTTGATGATGTAATTACTTTAATCAGTGAGTGTTACACATTCATATGCTTTTTTGTTACTAATAAGTACTCATTTACTTTGGCTCAAAGAACTTCTTTTATTGTTTTTTGTAAGGCAAGTGTAGTGATGATGAACTCTATGAGCTTTCATTTCCCTTGGAAAATTTTTATATCTCATTTTTCATTTCCAAAGGACAGCTTTTCTGGATAAAGTATTCTTGATTGGCAGGTTTTTTTCTGCCACCACTTAGAATATGTCATCTCACTTTATTCTGGCCTGCAACATTTCTGCTGAGAAATCTCCCGATGGCCTTTTGGAGGTTCCCTTTTATGTGAGAATCTTTTTGTCTTTCTCATGTTGCTGTCACAAGTCTCTTTTTGTTCTTGATTTCTGACAGTTCAATTATAATATGTTTTGGTGTAATCTTGTTTAAACTGAACCTGATTGGAGATCTTTCAGCTTCCTGTATTCAGATGTCTATATCTCTCTCCAGATTGAGAAAGTTTTCAGGTGTCATTTCTTTAAGTAAGCTTTCTGTCCCTTTCTCTTTTTCTTCCTCTTCTTAAATTCTGAATATGTAAGTTTTAGCATTCTTGCTGTCCCATAAGTCCCATAGGATTTTTTCATTTACTTCCATTCTTTTTTCCCTCTTCTGATGGTAACTTTTTAAATCATTTGTTTTTAATATTAACAATTCTTTTTTCTGTTGATCAGTTCTGCTGTTGACATGCTCTATTATATATTATTTTATTCATTATGTTCTTTAGCTACCATATTTCTGTTTAGTTATTTTTTATTATTTCTCTGTTAAACTTCTTGTTTTATTCATGTATTTCTTTCCTGATTTTGTTAAATTGAGTATCTGTATTCTCTTGAAGTTTGCTGAGCTTTCTTAAGGTAATTCTTTTGAATTTTTTGTCAGGCAATTTGTAGATCTCCATTTTTAGGGTCAGTTACCCAAAAATTGTGTTATTTTAGTGATGTTATGTGTGCCTGGTTATTCATGTTTCTTGTTGCCTTGTGTTGCTGTCTGCACATCTGATGGAGCAGTTCCCTCTTTCAGACTTTATGGAATAGTTTTGGTGGGGAAATACTTTCTCCTATATGTAGATGAAGAAGTAATATTTGTTTGGAGTGTGACAGTATTGGCTCCAGTGAGAGAACAGCAGTGTACTCTCCAGATAGTTCTGTAAGCTAAGGTCAGTGTTGCAAAGATTGCAAGGATCTTTAGCCAAGACTATAGGTGTCTGCATTGGCAGTAGGGCTATAGGGTTTTCAATGGCAAAGGCTTCTGAGGTCTTCTAATGTCTTCTCCCTCCACAGAAGTTGTGGCCAAAGGGTTCCCTCTTAGCTTTGGGTCCAGCCTGAGGGTGCATTTTCAGTGGCTGTTCCACCAGTGTCTGATGCACAGCACCCCTGGAGCAATCAGAGAGTCTGAGTTTGAATCATAGTCACATGTGAAGGGACCAAATCTCTAGTGTCTGGGGCAGCAATGGCATCAGTGCCTGGGATGCAGAAGCTTCCACTACAATTTTGGAAACTGCGTGTGAGATATGGTGTATGTAGAGTAGCCAGGTAGCTGGGGTCCAGTGCTCAGGTGAGTGTAGAACTATAGCAAATCTGGAGTCTGGGGTGAAGACTAGCTCATAGCAGTGTTGCCATTGAGTCTAAGGTTCAGGTGCATAAACTTCAGCTGATAAATTGGAGTCTGTAATGTGAGTACACAAGGATCCACAGCAGCTTGGGGTCCATGGAGTTGGCTAGTTCTCTGTGACTGTGGCTGAAATACAACAGAAATGGGCCCTAATGGAGTGGCTATGGAGCCAGAATTTACAGTTCAGATGCACACAGAGTGACCAAGTCTCCAGGGCCTAGGGCAGGATTAGCCTGTAAGTGTGGTAACTCTGTTGTTTGAGGTGCAAATAAGCACAGTGTAGTCACAAAGCTGGGGTCTGAAGTATAAGCACATGTGGAGAGGTCACAGCTCTGAGGTGAGGGGCATAAATATTGTGAGTGGTGGCAGCTCCAATCCTGGAGCAACACAATAGCAGCTGCTTTGTGGGGTAGGGGGCATGCAGCCACATCTCCTTTTCTGGGAGATCCACAGTGGGGATAATTGTTGGTTACCTCAGTGTTGATAGATGCTTGCGTCCTCTACAAAGCAGGCCACCAGGAACCTTGTTGACACATTCCACCTTACTGATTCTAATAGCCTCTGCCCTTCTTCTTTCCTACCCATCTCAAGATGTCTCAGGCATGCTGATCTCCCCAGCAGTACTTTTGCATGGTTATTCTTTATTTTTTACTTTACTGTTTTGCAGGATTTTAAATGGGCCCTCCCGTTTGAGCCCTCCTGGATAGCTGTTTATTTTTGGATTTTTGTAGACATATAAAAGAAATATCTCCTACTCTGCCATTTTGTTGGCATCACTCCTGTCAGCTCATTTTTAAATTGAGTTGTCTTTTTATTATTCTGTCCTAATAGTTTTTTACATATTCTGGGTACACATTCTTTATAAGATATATGGTTTGCAAAAATTCATTTCCCATTTTATAAATTATCTTTCCATTTTTTTGGTGGTATATTTGCATCACAAAGGTTTTTAATATTGAGGTTGTCAAGTTTAGCTATTTTGTTGTTGTTGTTTCTTATGCATTTGGTGTCATATAGAAAAATCATTTGCCTAACTAAATGTTATGATGGTCTGCTCCTATGTTGTCTTCTAAGTGTTTTATAGTTTTAGTTTCTATATTTATATGTATGATTCATTTTTAGTTAATTTTTGTGTCTGGTGTGTGGTAGAGATCAAAATTCATACTTTTGTATGTGTATATCTAGTCATTCTATCACCATTTGTTGAAAAGACTATTTGTTTCCCATTTTATTTTCACCTCAGTCAAAAATAAGATGGTTTTAAGTATACTGGTTTATTTCTGGATTCTAATTTTACCTCGTTGATCTATATGCCTCAGATAATGTAGTTTTGCAGTGAGATTTGAATTTGGAAAATTACCCAATTTTGGTTTTCTTCTCAGAATTGTTTTGGTTATTCTCTTGTAATTCCATATGAGTTTTAGGATCAGCTTGTCAATCTGTGCAAACAAACAAATAAAAAAGCAAGGATTTAATAGGGATTTTATTGAATCTATAGATCAATTTAGGTAGTATTGTTTTCCAACAACCTAAAATCTTCCAATTTATAAACAAAGTATTTATTTCTACCTTTTTAATTTCATTCAGCATGCTTGGTAGTTTTTAACATACAAGCCATACTCTACTTTGTTAAATTTACTTCTATATATCATATTCCCTTACATGCTATTTTAAACAAAATTGCGTTCTTAATTCTATTTATAACAATCTCTTGGCTCCCAGGTGGAGAAGAGAAGGGGGTAGGACATAGCTGTGGTCACCTCACACCTCTGCATCATGGGCATAGTGTAATGCTCCTGTAGATCCCCCAACGTATGTAAAGGAGAGGGCTTGGGCCAGCCTTCTAGGAGAAGATGGGGTGGAATTGGGACACTGGTTGCAGGTTCCTCTGCAAAGGCATCTATCTGACCCCCACTTCCTGGGTTGGTGTGTATACCCTACAGGTACTGACCTATTCATCTTAGAACATGCAATGGAAGAGCCATTCAACAAAGCTATATACTTCTAATCAAGATGGCAGAATAGAAGGTACCCAACATCATCACCCTCTCCCACAATAAACCAATGTACAACTATTAAAAAGCAACAACTGCCAATCTGGGGCTGCTAAGGATCAGGGGAAGGAGAGAGACCTATGGAGTTCATGAAGTCAGGAAAAGACATAATGAGAGAAAGTACCAATCTGACAGTTTTGAGCCCCAACCACTTTTAGGCTGTCCCTGGTGAGCACAAAGAGCAAGAGCTGGCAAAAACTGCTGCTGTGCCCTTCATATGAAGTTGTTTGGAGGCTACAGGGGAGAAGAAGGCCTTGGTGGCCTCCAGGCCAGCAAGACCACTAACAGGATTCCTGTGGACCCACATAGCAGTGAGGGGCCAGAGACAACTGAAAAAAAGAGCCAGTCAGAGTCTGGTGAGTCATCACAAGGAACCGGCTCATGGCCCATCACATGAGAAGTGTTTGGAGTGTGGGGGTTGGGGGAGACTGGCCCACCAGGGAAACATTGGGGCACAGCACGGACAGCTGATCTGCCCTCCAATCAGCACAGGCCCACTCAGTGGACACTGGTCAGGAATAGAGAACTGCAGGGGGTGCAATTTGCTGAAAAGTCTCAGGCCCAAACCAGAGTTTCCACACAATCCAGGTGTACCGTACCTCACAAGATCCAGAAGTGCTTACAAGGTCAACAATTAAAACCTGAGCTGCACAAAAAGCCTTCCCCAGAGAACAGCAGCAAAGTGGCCATTTTACCTCAACCGCAGGACTCAGGTGCAGGTTCCCACAGGAAGTCCTTCCATTTTAGAAGTAACCAAAGGACAACAAATTAGTTCCAGTTCAGAGTTTAAGTGGTGGAAATAGTGAATAACTCAACAGAGAACTGAAAGTAAAAACAATAAAACCACAGATCAGAGACAAAGTTCTGATATTAAACAGTAAAGCTCTAACACAACCAAAGAACACCTATAAAACCTAGAAGAATCAGAAGCCCCCCAGGTTCCCGGGCCAGGGCGGTGGACAGTCGAGGGCCTCAGCCACACACCCCCAACATCCACATTCAGCCCAGCAATGACCACCAAGCAGTCACCGAAAGTGCCCCAGGCTCCTGAGCTGGGGTGTTGGTGTCTGAGGGCCTCAGCCATGCCACCCAACATCTGCATCCAGCCCAGCCACAATCCCCTGGGCTCCCCTACAGGAATGAGGGGGGTGCCACATGCCTTGACCATGCCCCGCTTCCTCCTGCTCCCACCCCATCCCCGTCCCCTTTTCCCTTTTCTCCCTCCTCACAACTGCTCTGCAACATCTTAGAATGTAAAAAATTAATGACAATAATAAATAAATTTTAAAAAATAATAAATAATTTTGTTTATTCATTACTAATGTAAAGAAAAAAATTCACTTTTGCACATTTATCTTTTATCCTGAAAACTTGCTAAATTTATTAGTTTTGACATTTTCTAGTATATCTTTATATACAAGATTATGTCATCTACAAGCAGAGATAGTTAACTTTTTCTTTTCATTCTGAATGTCTTTTATTTCTTATTCTTGCCTAGTGCCCTGGCTAGACCAGTTGAAATATTAAATGAAAATGAAGAGTGGAAAATCATATTTTATTCCTGATCTTAGGGGGAAAGCATTCAGTTTTTTACCATTAAGTATGATCTTAGCCATGAACTTTTCATACATGTCCTGTATCAAGTTAAGGATGTTTCCTTGTGTTCCTTCTTGGTTAAGTGTTTTCATCATGAAAGGCTGGTAGATTTTGTCAAGTACTTTTTCTGTTTATTGATATGATTATGTATCTTTTGTGTTAATATATTAATGTAGTAAACTAGGGGGTTGACTTTTACATGCTAAATAAGGTTTGTATTCCTGAGAATACCCACTTGGTCATGGTGTACAATTCTTTTTATACCTAACTGGATTTAATCTTTTTTTTTTTTTTTTAGGATTTTTGAATATTATTTATATATTTATAGAAATATTCTATTCTAATTTTCTTTTCTTGTGATGTCTTTACCTGGTTTTGGTATCCACGTAATATTGCCCTTACAAAAGATCAATCAATCAAAAAGTTGGTTTTTTGAAAAGATAAATAAAATTGACAAACCATTAGCATGGCTAACAAAAAAAAGAAGAGAGAAGATTCAAATAACAAAAATTAGAAATGAAAAAGGTGATATCACAACTGAGTCATCTGGAATACAAGGAATCATTCGAGACTACTATAAACAACTATACGCCAACAAATTTGAAAATCTGGAGGAAAGGGATAAATTCCTGGACACACACAAGCTCCCAAAACTGAACCATGAAGACGTAGAAAATCTGAACAGACCAATAACAATAAAGGAGATTGAAGCTGTTATCAGAAGGCTCCCAACAAAGAAAAGCCCAGGACCAGATGGATTCACAGCAGAATTTTACCAAACATTCAAAGAGGAATTGACACCGATTCTTTACAAACTATTCCAAAAGATTGAAACAGACACAAATCTCCCAAACTCATTCTATGAAGCAAACATCATCCTGATACCAAAACCAGGTAAAGATACAACCAAAAAAGAAAACTACAGGCCGATATCCTTGATGAATATAGATGCAAAAATCCTCACTAAAATACTAGCAAACAGAATACAGCAACACATACATAAAATCATTCACCACGATCAAGTGTGATTCATCCCAGGGATGCAAGGTTGGTTCAACATATGCAAATCAATAAATGTGATACACCATATTAATAAAATCTTACAGAATGATTTGGAAAGCTATATGGGTCTGTGCTTTTCTTGGTATGAAATTATTTAAATATTAATCCATTCTCTTTACTTGTTATAAACCTATTCACATTGCCTATTTCTTTTTGAGGAAATTTCATTAGATTGTGTCTATAGGAATTTGTTTACGTCACCTAAGTGTTTTGCGTACATTTGGTCATAGTATTTTCTTTAAAACCTTTCCATTTCTGTAAGGTTGGAAAGGATATTCCTTGTTTAATTCCTGATCTTAATAATTTTATTCTTCCATTTCACTTGGTCAGACCAGCAAAAGGTTTGTCAGTTTTACTGAACTTTTCAAAAAACTGACTTCTGGGTTTTTTAATATTCTCTGTTTTTTAAAATCTCTCATTTACTTCTGTTCTAATCTTTATTATTTCCTTTGGTCTGCTTGCTTTGGGTATAATTTCCTCTTCTTTCTCTAATTTCTTGATGTGGAAGTCTAAGAAATTTATTCTTCCTTTTTTAATATAAGGATTTTTACCTATAAATTTTTACTTGATCACTTGTTTAACTACATTGTATAAGTTTGGGGATTTCATGTTTTCCTTTCAGCCATTGATTATTTAGGAGTAGGTTGTTTAATTTCCACATTTTTTAATTTATAAATTTTATTTTGTTTTTGATTTCTCATTCCATATTGGTCTGAGAACATACTCTTGATGTACTGACCCTTTTTATCATTTTAAATATTCTCTTTTTGCTCTAGTAACAATTTTGTTGTTGCTTTTGAGGTTAGTTTTGTATGATATTGCTATAGATCCTTTGGTTATTGTTCACCTGATCTCTCTTTTTTACATCTGTTTACTTTCAAACTATTTGTATCTTTTAATCTACAGTTTGTCTGCTGTTGACAACATACAATTGGATCTTGTTCATTTTTCTCCTATTCTCTGCCTTTTGATTGCTTAATCTATGTTTGTCATTGTTATACATACATATGATTATATTTACATTTGCTGGGTTTTTTGTTTTCAGTATGTCTCACTTATTTTTTATTCCTGTTTCTCCTTTATTGCCTTCTTGTACTAAGTAGAGATTGTTTGACATAATATTTTAATTCCATAAATAATATTTACTTATATATTTTTAAAAGTTTTAGTGGTTTCTTTAAATTACCTGTGTATTTCAGATTTATACTAACTTAATTTTAGTGACATACATAAAGTTTAGCTCCCTATAGCTCCATTTCCTTACTCCTTATCTGTGCTACTAATGTTATGCATATTACTTGTGTATATGTTAACATGCCAACTATGCACACATTGTTAAAATTGTTACCTTATATATTCTTTTATTATATAGAAGCTTAAAGAATAAGCTATGCAAGCATGTATTTATACAGTTTGTTATATTAATGTTCTTACTTAACATTTCTGATTTTCTTCACTTATTTTTATGGATTTCAGTTACCATTTCATATCACATTCTTACTCCAATACAGCTTTGTTTCCATGTTTGTCCTTGTATTGTTATTGACAAATAGATTACACCTATATGTTATAAGCCCAGAAATACAATTATATGCTTATTATCTTATGCAACTACTTTTTAAATTAGTTAACAGGAAAGAAATATTTAATCATGTGTTTTTTTACAATTATCAACATAGTTCACATATTGAATTCATTTACTCATGTGAATTTTTATTCATGTGTTTATCTATGAATATCTTATTTCACTTTTATTTTTTAAATATAGTTTTGCTAGATATTAGATGATTGATCATAGTTTTTTGAGTTGTTTGTTTGTTTTTTACACTTTGAATATGTCATTCCACTGTCTTCTGGCCCCATTGCTTCTGATGAAAAGTTTGCTGTTAATCTTATCGAGGTTCCCTTTGTACATTATGTATCATTTCTCTCTTGGTTCTTTCAAGATTTTCTCTTTATCTTTGGATATCAAAATTTTTATTATGATGTGTATAGTTGTAAATTGCTTTGCTTAAGCCTCTCATGTCAGTGAGGCTTTCACTCATTGTTGATGGATCTGTGTGCAGCTTGGGAATGTTTTCAAATTTTTCTGATTCTCACATTTCTTCTGATTGCTCCTGAGTATTTACAGCCCAGTGCACATGCTAAGACTTCCTAATCTCCATGATTAACTGTAGTCCTAGGAGGGCTATTTTTGGCTGTCTCTTTCCCTGGTTTTCTCTGTTAAACTTCTGACTGCTCTGCCATTGCATTTATTTCAACTAGTATCATGGAGCTATAAGCATTTTCTTAATTGTTCTCCACTAAGTTATCCATCGTTTTCACTAACACTCAGAGTCATGAGTTTCTCCATGCTCTGATCCAAATAACTAAGTCTCCTCAGACACAGCTGTGGAGCTTTTTCTCCTTATAGGCTGCCTCTCTCCCAGGCAGGACCTCTTTGCCAGTGCCCAGGAGCTGGGGTTGGAAACAATGGTATCCTCCATTTCTTTCCAGAATAACATACCTGCTCTACAAGTGGGCACTAAAGGAAGGTGGTAATCTTTCTGGGCCGAGCCTGTGGCGCACTCGGGAGAGTGCGGCGCTGGGAGCGCAGCGACGCTCCCGCCGCAGGTTCGGATCCCATATAGGAATGACCGGTGCACTCACTGGCTGAGTGCTGGTCACGAAAAAGACAAAAAAAAAAAAAAAAGACACACCTGTAGCTACTATTCTGGACGCAAATCAGTTTCTAACCAAATGCAATCTTTCAAGACTTGAAAGCAGAAGACAGTATAGACTATTGTACTAGTATCTTAGGTCTACTATTAAAAAGTATCAAAAACTAGATAGCATAAGAAACCAAAAATGTATTGTCTCACAGTTCTGGATGTCTTATGGTCCAAAACCAAGGTTTCAGCAGAACCGTGCTCCTTCTGAATCTTGTAGCAGAGAATCCTTCCTTGCCTCTCCCTAGCTTCTGATGATGACTGTCAATCCTTAGTATCCCTTGGTTTGTGGCAGTGCAATTCCAATCTCTTCCCCCATCTTCATATGCTGTTCTTCCTGTGCCACACACTCCCTTCTCTTTATGTCTACCTCTGTATCTGTATTTTCCCTTTTGATGTGACTGGATTAGGGCCTGTCCTTATGATCTCAACTTGACTACATCTGCAAAGATCCTATTTCCAAATAAGGTCACATTCAATGTACTAGGTGTTAGGACTTCAACAGATCTCTTGGGAGAGGCACAATTCAACCCATAACAGCCATCCTCTTGGCAGTTTTGGCTGGTTTCAACTAGCAAGTAGGGTGGTGGAGACATGAAATTTTTCTAATCATATTTCTATGTCCAGACGACCTCTTAGTATTAGCAGGAAGTTGCAGCAGTGACTTCCCAATCTTGGAATCATAATTACAGGTGAAAGTTCTTGAAATCAAAAATTGCAGTTGCAGTCTCAAAGTTATATAACATTCTAGAAATCTCTTCTATAGGTCTAGCCTAGATCTTGCTCTTATTTACTTAACTTACATATATACCTAATTCCCTTAAAATACCTTGATGGTTTCCTCTCTCCTATATTGAGGCTTTACTGATACATACATCAAATTTTTCATGATTTTTGGATTCATTCTAGGCATAAATTATACCATCAAGAGTGTTGTGTGTGGCTATTTTTAATGTTTTGTAACATAATGAATGGATAACCTATATGGTTGGTTGGTGCTGTTTGTACTGAAGCGACAGCAGCTGAATTTTTTTTTCTAGCCGAGTTCAATAAAACTTACCATTTGTCTTATTAAGGTCCTGCCTGAGAAAATTAGCAATTTTAAATGACTACAAGACATGTCTTACATATGAGAATTCATTTGGTCATTCTAGTAGCAGTTGGAAATGTATATTTCATTTGACAGCATGTACAAACCCTTTTATCACCTCAAAATAACTTGTGGAATGTACAGACTTCCAAGTGTTAAAATTTGGCCTCACAATTTGTTTTGTATGTAACAGTACAATTTGGCTTGTAATAAAAATAATGTTATAAGCAGTTTTGATTTAGTGGTTGTAATTCCTCAAAACTAGTTACAAAAATTTCTGGTCCTGCAGTCGTTACCTAACTTTTGAGATTGGGGAAGGCAATTTTGCGACAAAACTAGACATTCATAGGAATTCAATTATAAATGTTAATAGTATTATTATGCAAAGAAGTATAATGGCACAACTTTTGTGGGCTTAGGCTTCCTCATTTAGTTTTCTATAGTCAATATCTCTATTTACATATATATTAAAATGTTATTTAGTTAAATAATCCTGAAAAGTAATTAAGATATTTGCTCAACTAGTTCTCTTTCTGTTTTCTCTGATATAAAACTACACAGAGATATTATTATAGGTGACGATGTGAAAAAAATATGAACACATAATTCAGACAAACGTAAACCCATAGTTTAGACACTTTGTGAATCTCTCAAGTTCATACTACTAAATTCTACCAATTCTAGACTATTACATTTCCTCTTTTTTTTTTTTTTTTTTGCCTTTTGTCATATGAGAAAACAGAAAAATAAACAACTTGAATTTTACTGTTGGAATGAATAAACAGGCCAGTCTTATGATTAGAAAATATCAAGTGAGGAAACCTATCACCTACTGACTTCCACCCTGTAGCAGAGATGCTTTTGGCATTCAAGATTTATATTAATTGGTTTCATGTGTAATAGAAAAAAATAAGTACATTAAAAATCCAAAATTCATATAATTATATTTTAACTACATTGCTAGAAAGAAATTTAACATAGATATAATTCAGATCAAAAGTCTTATTTTCTAAATAAAAACAAAATGTATTTTACACAAAATAATGACAGCTAGCCAAGTAAAGTACATAACACCTGGCATATGTAAAAGATAAAATAACATACAGGTAGTTTTGAGGAAATCTGAACAAACAACTAAAAGTAGCAAAAAAATAATAAAAACATGTTCATCAGTGTTAGAAAACATACATAAAAGTTATTTTGAAAACAAGGCAGAAAAATTTCAGATTAAATATTGTGGACTATGGATTCCACAGTTCTGTAGGAATTACTGAAATTTCTCACTTATACCAAGGAACACTCTCATTCATTATTCTCTGGATTTCCTTTGTCGTGCTTTAACACATAGCAGGGTACTAAAAAATTAGGTTGCCTATTCACAACACCAATTATAAAATCTCAGTATGTAATAACACAATGAATTATAACTACCACATGTGTTGAGGGCCCTGACAACAAATTGCATGGAAACTTATACAGACAGCAGATCTATATACACAGGCATTAAATAGAAGTGCACTTAACATATCATATCAATTAAAAACATTGAGACCATTCTGATAAAGTCTGCTTTGTGGTGCAGAAATGCAAGAAGGCACAACAGCCACTGTGAGAAGTGTATGAAATAACACAAAAGAAAGTTTGCAGGAATTGAGAATATGCTAGTGGAAGGTTACTACATTACACATGAAACAATACTCGAAGGTAGACTATGATTAATTAAAGATATATATTTTAAACCAAAGGGCCACTATAAAAATACCTAAGCAATTCATAAAAAAAATGTTAGATTAACTGAAGAGAAAGAATATAAATAAGAGAAAAACAAAAAAAAAATGAAGAGAATATGGAGGAAGATATTAGATTTTAATCCAACCATCAAAATACGTGTATTAAATATGAATGGTCTAAACCAGGAGCCAGCAAACTTCTCCATAAGAAGCCATATAGTAAATATTTTAGGCTTTATATGCCCTGTTATCTCTTTCGAAGTTCCCCAACTGTCTGTTTAGCACAGAAACAGCCATAAACAATATGTAAACCAATGGTCATGCCTGTGTTGCAATAAAATTTTATTTATAAAAATATTGTTCTGTTTACAAGAAACTACTGTTAAAAATAAAGCACTCAATAGGTTAAAAGTAAAAAGATAAAGAAACATAACCCAGTGCACACTGGCAGTTATATTAATATCAGACAAAGTAGACTTTAGAACAAGAATATTATCAGGAATAAAAAGGAGTATTACATAATACTCAACAGAATAGAGAAGTGTTTGATTCCAGAACTATGGTAGGGACAATCCAAGATGAGCCTGGAACATCTACTAGTCCACAAAGTGAGGAAGTGCTCAGAAAAGGGAGAAGTGGAAGAGCACATGAAAAGGACAAAGGAGCTAACCTGTAATAGCTCTGGAGAGTCAAAACTGGAAAAATTTAAACAAAAAAGTAAGTAACAATAGAATTGCATTGTAATCATAGAATGAAATAAATACCCATGAGTCCATATTGACATAAATAAATGATTAAAGTAATAAATTAAAGGAGATGTAGGAATAGCTCTTCCTTATAGCAGCATTCCAATTAATAAACATAGAAGAAATTAGGGAAACAGAACATCATCATTAGAACATTACATTAATAATTGCTGCAGGAAGATCTACCAGTGAATGCTAAAATTAATGGGTAAACGTTTAAGAAGAAACAAGGTGATGGCATAGCCTCAAAGAATCTCGTACAAATATGTACTGATTATTAACGAAAACACTAGTAATTTTATGATGAAGAAACCTGGTAAATGCCAACTTATCTCAGTCATTGGGGTTAGCAAAACCAGTAGTAATAAATCCTATCAACATTATGGAACTCCTGATATAATACATTAAGAAAGCCACGTCACCTTCGTGAATTCTTCCTTAAAATGCATAACCTGGGACACAAAAAAAGAATATTAATTGAAAACCTGGTGAAAATAAAATAAAGTATATAATTTAGAAAATAGTATTGATAATTGGGTTACAGTTACACAACATGTTAACCTTAGGGGAAGATGTGTAAACAGTTAGCAGGAACTGCACTGTTTTCCTAACTGGGTAAGTCTAAATTATTTCAAAATGAAAAAGTTTTTTTTTTAAATTAGATGAAATAAGAGTCCTAGGTGGAATAAAGAGGAAAAACTACTATAATCAAAGACCTAAAAACATGAGATCCATTTTCTAGAGTAGCCAAGGATTCCTGAATACTGAATACTGAGGTATGTGAATTGGACTTCACTTATTCCATAACTATCTGATTTACCCAGATGTATCTTTGATTTCCCCTGCACTGACTCTAGAATTAACCAATGCTTCAAGGAGCCTGGTTTCTTTTATTGAAGAATGTTATTTGTAAACCAAGATGTAGATGCTAGGTGTCAAGTCCACTCGCAATGCCACCTCCTTTCTAAAGTCTGTACAGTTTTCTCCAAGATAATTCCATCTCTTCCTCCTTTGAACTCCCTGAGCAGTTTATTCCAATCTCTTTCATGTTCTAACTTGTGTTCTTGCTGTTTGTATCTTGCCTTCCCCCACCCAATAGTACATACTTCCTTAGAGAGAGGAAGGGATTTTTAGCTACTCATCTTTATATCCCCGGAGAAATCAACAGTATTTTTACCGTTTAAGGTGTTCCTTCAATAGAGAATTGTAGAATAATTTAATGAACTATTCAGAACTGTACTCAAGATTGAAAAACATTACAAAGTAACAAATATTTATTCCATAGATTCTTTTACTTCAAAATAGACTTAGATTTTCATGATCATAATTTTGTGCAAGGGAAGATCACATTATCATTTAAGTGAGCACAGTTCTATCCCCAGCAAATTCTGGTGGGAGTCATTAAGTCTGTTGCTAAGGGAATTGTTAGCCAAATTTAGAACATAAGGGCCCAGTGGGGGGAATTTGCAGATGACTTCCAACAGCCACAGCAGGAGTTATTTTCTTTTTCCTTGGTCCTTTGAGGAGAGAAGTACAGCGGAGTAGAGAAAAGAAAAATAGTCATAATGTAGGATCCAAATTGAGAGGATTTGACCCACCTCCACCCAGGCCAGAGGAGGTAGGTGCACCTTCTTTGTAGCAAAAAAAGAAGTTGGGGCCTGACAGGAAGACGCTTCAGAGAGTGATCAAGGTGCTGGTTAAAGAGGTTAACTGAGTCCTGTTTTGCCTTGTTTTTGTCCCAATAGTAGGTGATGAGAGGGTGGGAAAGAGAGCAATGCCTTTGTAAACAGAGTAGATAATGGGCACACACTGCTATCGGCCAGTGTTACTGGGCAGAGACTGAGGATGCTTTGTCTGGAGATTAACAAGAGGATCCAGAAAAGAGCCCACAGTTCTATTCCCTTCTCCGCAAAAGCCATCTTTATCTCTCTTTCCTTCTAAGACTCTGGTCACCCTGAGGCTGTGGTCTCCAATCACTATATATTATGACACTCTTTCAGTGCTCTCTCTTGGACATTTTGGTCTCTTGTGTCAGATACTGCTCTAATACAGGCTTTATTCCATCTGCTGCACATCTAAGGTAAGTGCTGTGATGGACATCAGAGAGGATCAGTCATGAAATGATTGAATGAGTGCCTGAATGTGGCCACAAGGCCAGGGCAAAGTCCCCTGTTTAACTGCAGGACATTGTATACATCCTTCTAGTGAGTGTGACACCCAGTGGGCATAGGCAGAGGGGTCAGAGCACACCAAGGAGAGCATGCAGCAGATGTGCCGGCAAGCGGGAGAGCTAGAAGGGGGTCTATCAAACACTGGACACAGCGTCCAGAGCACGAGCTTGCATGGGGACAAGGAGTAGAAGATTTTTTTCCTCCTTCCTTCTCAAGAGCCAGAGACCATATTCCTAACAATCAAACACTAAAACTCTTTTATCTGGAATACTACAAATGTATAGAAAAGTGCCTAAAACACAAAAGTTTAATTTCGTGAACTGTGAAGTAAATACCTCTTTAAACTTTGCCCAAGTTAAGAAATTCAACATTAACAGGATTCCAGAAGCTTTCTGCGTCTCCCTTTTCAAACAAAATCCCTTTCCTCTTCCCTAGAGTTACCACGATGCTCAGTTTTACGGAATTCAATTTCTTCTGTATTTGTCAAATAGTTTTACTACCTAATTGTACAATCCTAAACAATATAGTTTAATTTTGCCTATTTTTGAATGTTATATGAATAGAATAATAAAATATTTATTATACTGTCTGGTTTCTTTAACTCAATGTTGTGTCATGATTCATCATGTTCACTGAAGCACATTATTTCATATTATGTCTATATTACAGCTTATTTAGCTGCAAAACTGGATATCCCCATTTGGACATGCTTTTGGTTACTTTTTTTAAAGGGGAACACATAAGGCTGCTTATTAATCACCAACTATCCAAGACTGCTGTTATATAATTCAGAATCCAGACCTTGAGTGCTTAAATATCAGAGCTCTACGGGAGGTGTGTGTGTCTTTGTGCATTAACCTTAAGAGGTTTTATTGTACTCCATATGTGAGACTGTGTACTACTTCTTAGAAATAGTAGATACTACTAGAGGCCTATTGAGATAGGAGGTGCATAGTTTCCCTGGGTTTGGATTACAGGACACATCTCTGGGTTTCAAGCCACTCCTCAAGGTCTCAGGCTCCTCCTCTAGGCCCTTCCCTAGAGGAAAGTTACTGTTGCTCCTTAGACCTATTTTCAGCACCAATACAGAGAAATCAAGACCACAAGGAGCTGGCTTATGCAAATCCAGTGACTAGGCATGCTCAATAGAGAAGGGTTATATAACCCTAGACCTTTCACTGGTGGTGCTAGAGAGCACAGAATATTTTTGAATATGTCTGGTACACGTGACAGAAACTGACCAACGAACATGCCCTAAAAAAAGACCAACTTAGCACGTGCAAGGCTATGTTACATAACAGGGAACTACCCCCTTAATTGAATATTCATCAGATAGCAGAGATATAAAAGTGGAATCCCAGCAGAAGGTGCGGTTGTTGCTCACTTTCCTGGGCCAACCTGCACTTTTCTGGCTGAGGTGTGTATGCTTTATCTTTGGGTTAAGCTTACTTTTTTTTAGCAGGTGACTGCTTACTCTCTTGAGCCAGCCTGAACTTTGGACTAAATTTTAAGTGTGTATTTCTCACTTTTGTGTTAGACTTGGTGTGAACCCTGCTTAGTCTCTGGAGCTATGCAGCACTCTCTCCATGAAATCTGTATCTCTTAATCATTATATTAAACCTGTTCTCACTTTTTACTGTGAATTCTTTCCTGTGGTGAAGTCAAGAACCTGGTAAGAGGATGGAGTGGATTAAGACTAACTATCAGGCCTCTCAGACCCTCTCCTCTATTATTACTGTCAGGGCTACACCATGCAACATTATATTCCTAAAACAGGTGTCCCTGGCCTGCATGCATAAAGATTGAAACATAAGTGACACCTACTTTTTTAATCACCTAAACACCAGAGAGGCATGGCTTATAGTTCAGAACCATTGCTAACTTTTAACACATTTTATATTAAACATCATTATTTTAATCCTCACTCTGTTTTCCAAATCTGCTTAGCAAATTCCTTCCCTCATGAGTTACCTGTTAATAAAAAGGTGGATATAGGAATGTCTGATGATGGCAAGGTAGATGTATGCAGACTTTCTGGAGATTTCAATGCAGTCTCTATTCTAAGGCCTTATTTTTAAAAACTTAGTAACTACAGAGGAAGTGCCTCTTGTGAAAGATGTAGGCTCTCGCTGAGAAGTATTAATTCAATAGAAAAAAGTGGTATGTTTGTCCCTTCAATAGACCTAAGGGTATCAATTATCAATAACTTCTCTAACTCAAACTATTCTATCAACAATAGATGTTTATCCTTTGGACAGCTGTATTAGTCAGAAGTTTTTCTGTTGCAAATAGGAAACTCTACTTCAAAATATTTGAGGCAAATAATGAAATGTAATGGTATATATTATGAGAAAATCCAGGGCAGCCCTAACTGATCCAGAAGTGGCCTCACACTGGTCCAAAGCCTCAAATGGGGTTCTGATTCCACTTCTATTCCTATCTCTCTCCCTTGATTTCTGTTTCTCTGCTTCTGTTTCTGATTCTCTCCTGTTGCACACATTTTCCCCACATGACAGAAAGGTGACTGAAAGACACCCTAAAGCATATCCCTACATCGAACAGAAAAATTCTGGGGAGGCCTCTGACTGGCCCAGCTTGTGTTACATTTCCCATCCCAGTAGCCAGAGTACAACAAACAGAATTATTAGCCCCTCCACACACAGGAGTGTAGGAGCTGGCAACAAAAACAGAAAAAGAGTGTGTAGTAAGGAATTTAATCTTGACCAAAGAAAGGTCTGGCTCTCACCTTCAGCTTCTGGGATGTAAACTCTAATCCCTTGGAATGTCATGCCTGAAAAGATTGTCTATGTCTGCCTGGGGTCGTGGGCCAGCAAGAGAGTCACAATGTGATTTAGGGTGGGGGATCTAAGCCAAACTAACAAATGTGATGTGGGGTGGGTGCTTTGGACCTCCTGAGAGGCTGAAACAAACCAACCCTGTGGGCAGTCAACCATTCCTACGTGATTGAGCCTCGATAAAGACTGCAGATACCAGGCTCAGGTGAGTTCCCCGATTGCTAGTACTCCATGTGTGTTGTCTCACCTTAGTAGCAGTAGGGCAACTCTATCCTGACTCCAAAGGGAGCAGAAGATTGGACAGCTTATGTTTGTCCTTTTCATGGACACAGCCTTCTGTATCTCTTTTCTCGGCTAGCCTTAATCTGCAGCCTTTCCTTATCATAGACTGTAGCTGTGAGTATAATAGCATTCAGTGAGTTCTGTGAGTCTTTCTGTTGAACTTTGAAAACTTTGTGGTTCAGGGACTGTCTTCCCAAACTTGTAATTGGTGACAGAAGTGAGGACAGCCTTGTGAACTTTGTTCTCTCTAACATCACAGTTGGCAACACTCTCTCAGTAAAAGGTTTAGGGAAAGTGTTCTGAGTAGTCAAACATTATAATTAACAGACAGAAACAGACCACCAACAGAGTCCATAAATCCCTCTAAATCCCCGACCTCAGAAATACCCTTAATTTGCACAATTAACAGGAGATAAGAGTGTTCACATTTCCTGAACTCAAAAGTCCTACAAAGTGTTTAGAGAGACCTATACCTTCCTAAGCAGGGACCACAGCCTTAGATAAAATTGAGGACAGACAAAATACTAACTTGGATAGTTAAAATACCTTGAGATATGAACAAGTGAGATTGTGATCACGTATATAATAATGAAGATTAAAGAAAGAAAATTGAAAATGAATATTCATATTTTCTAATTTATCATTCACTCTGACTTTACCTCATGTAACTAAGTTCTTGTATTAGAAAAATTCAAAAGATGTAATTCCAGTGAAATTTTATGATAGAAAGCATGTAATTGCTTTCATTTGGGGGAATTCATATAGAAAAGTGGAATCTAATATTAAAAAAAAAGTGGAAGCTAATAAATCTTCTCTTCAATAAACCAGCTGATAAAGGTTTAGTACTTTAAAAAAAAATCGCTATTAGGCACAAAAAGCTGAATGCAAGTAATAATAAGGACCTTTGTACTCAGAATGACATAGGACAAATTTAGATCACACACACAGGAAAGAATGATCATAGATTAGAACAATGGAGGGAGAAAGAAAGGAAGCCTACATAACCAATGACTATTCTCTTGAATTTTCTTATTAAAGGTTATCATTTTAGTGAAGAAACACTAAAAATTGATAATAGCTCTCTTCCATAAAGTATTTACAATTGCTTGAATTATCTGTGTAATAAAATATATGTAGTTCTTATTTCATGGAGTAGTTCTTCATAAAGTTATGAGTTAAACAATTTTCCTGGTATTGCTGTAGGTATTCATTGTACAATATTTGTTCAACTCCAATATGTGCATATTTTTATGTTTCAACATTATAATGGTTATCTGCTTCCTTATTTTAAAAGCATTATTTTTTTTTTCTGAAAAGCTGTTATCAACCTAATGGTTTCTATTATAGCCAATGGAATCTTACAAAGCAATATTTATAGAGATTTAGTGGAGCCTAGTAAATTGTTATGGACAAGAGTCAGATGTCCAGTAGGAAGAATACTATGTAAGTACTACACCTTATCACACCTGATAGAATACTGTCTTAACAAAAGATGTTAATATGTGGGAGTACTATTTATTACAAACAAAAATAATTAAACTAAAATGAGCAATATTATTTTCTAAAATCTTAAATGCTGGTGTTTGAAACACCAGATTTAAAACTCCTTGAGATCAATAATTACAACCTTGCTTTTCCCATTCTGTGTTCCCCTTGGTGGCCTCATTGATTACTATAGCTTCCCCTCCCACCAGGTAGTAATGATTACCAAATCCTAGCTCTCTGGCCTAGAAATCTCTTCTGAGATTCAGAGCCATATATCCAATTCTCTATTATACACTTTATCTATTAGCTTTTAAGGTTTTAAAAAGAATCTACTACGTCCTACAGGCAAATCAAACTTAACCCAGCCAAAACTAACTAACTGACTAATATATATATAATTTTTTTTTTTTTAATGACCAGCCTTCTTTGTTAATCTACTCTGATTAATGTCACGAAAGGTTAGGGTCAGATAAAATAGAGGAATCTATCACTAATCCTTCACAAAACTCAACCAGTTCACCAAATCACCTTAGGACAATGTGAGTCTGTCACCTTAGGATATCTCGTATCCATCCTATCTTATCTTTCATTGCCTCTGCCCTGGTTAAGTTTCTCATCAACTCTCTCATGGACAATGGAAGTCACTTTCTGACTGGAAAGACTGGAAGTCTTCCTGATCCTTAATTTGTGAAAATTGACTTCAAAACCCATAGGATTTGCTCGCTTCATATAGTAATACCACTATAAGACTGTGCACCAGTCAGACCCACCTACACATTAACTCAATCAATGTACTCACATTATAGATATTATTCCCAATTTCCTGATGAAAAAACTGAAGGCTATGTAACTTCCATCATTAATGAGTGGAAAATTCAGGATTAGAAACCAAATCTTTTTTGTCCCAAACTAGGGCTTATTTTATTATGCTACACAGCTTCCTTGCTATGTCACTGGCAAGCAAATAGATTAAAGAGGAAGGTGGGGGCAGGGGAGGAGTAGACATTTTCTGCAGTAGCAGAGTGAGGATTCTTAAAAGGGCAATTTGAGAAGTGCTACATGTACACTTTACACAATTACTTAAGAGTATAATTTAGTGAGTTACATGGGATGAGGCAGAAAAGACACACTGGTGGCACATTTCATTGCACCAGCCACATTATGTGAAACTGCCTACTGTTAAGATTGATGGGAGAAGAAATGGCAGTGGGCATAGCTAACTGTATTAATAGAATGCTCTTTAAGTCAGGTGCTGGTATAGTTGAGAATGCCTTTAATACACGAAGGAGAAGAAAAACATGCTCATGGATTGTTTAAATGTTAAATATGATAGAATGTTTCTCCATTTCTGAAGAAGCCAGCAGGTAGCCTGTCAGAGCACTTCAAGAGTGTGACGGCTGTGAGTCAGACAAGAAACTGGCAAGGATACGTGTGGTCTGAGAGAATACAGTTCTCAGATAAGAGTGGCCTTTTCAGAGATTAAAAATAATGTATAGTATTGAAGACAAGTAAATCTATCTAAATGGATAGAGACTTCGTTGAGCATAAAAGATTTGACATATTTCTGAGAGGCGTGTCAGAGAATTAAACACAGCAAATAAGAATAAGTAGATAAATACATGATTTAATTATTAGAAGGTGGTTTGTGATTTTATGTGTTTGACTGGGGCATATTACTAAATTATTTACTAGTGTTGTTAATCTTATCTAAACATTAATAAACAAAAGTATTTGGACATAAGTGCTAGTAAGAATCCCGACAGGGATAACACTGCAGCCAGTTAAATCTGAAGAAGCCAGGATGATTATACAGCCTGTCACGTGATGACAGGGTAATGCATGATGAATAACTCTTCGGAAGGAAATTAAAAGTAGCACCAGGTGTTGCTTCCAACACCCCTGAATTCTTGCCACTCTTAGAGGAATCATTTCTTTGTAACCCATTATTCTCTGTAATAAGAATATTGGAAAACAAACTAAAAACAGCAGATAATTCCATTTATTTTTAATATTTGGCCTAGAAATCCATTACATGACTTTTACCATATTAAGTGTACACTTCTAATTAATGTGTAGCCCCATATTACTTTGTTTTAAATAAAAGAGATTTTGAAAACTCATAAAATGTTTTCTCTTTTCTATTTTGGTTAGGAAATCTCAGCTGAATACATTCTGCCTGAAAATGTAGTCATTTTCATGTTTTAATATCCTCCAAATCTCATCACTGGATCTGGAAAACTGTAATTTCCTCATTACACAGGGCATTGTTCATCCTTGAAGTTGAAGGGCCCTCACTGTACACCTGGCCCTGGAGGGCACAAGCCTGCATCCTTCCCCATGCTGGTCTGGTTAGGCAGCTTCTCTCTGCTGCCAAGCACTTCTTCATTTGCTGTACTCTCCATCTTTGCATCTTCTGAGGCTTTCTGCAGAAATCAAACAGACTAGGTATTTCCATAGACTGATACTTCTGGAGGTATCAGTTTTCTAGAGAAATCCAACTTCCGAACTGAGTGGTTTAGGTACTGTGTAGGTGAACACTGAGATATGAGTGGATGCAAATTATGTAGCTTGTCCTGAGGGAGACAGACCACAGTCTTTAGAAGCAAGAGAGGAAGCTATGCTATTGTAGACATATTTTTGCATAACAAAAATTCTTAGAGGAAATTAACGATATTCTAACTGTACCCAAAGATAGGTAGGAAAAGTCTTGTAATTACTTCCCGGAGTATAAATTGGGGGATGTAGACCATGTCTTAATTTGTAAAGTATTACCAATTCTCTATAGTGCTTCATCCTCATCACCTTCTGACCCCTTTTATGGGAACCTGCTCTGAGTGGATGTAGGAAGTTCCAGCCATAAAATATAATTGGGGACTGGGATGGCAACCCAGCGGTCAGACTGATATCCAGTGGTGGGCAAAATGGTCAGGGAAATAACTATTGCTAAAGTGAGAAGACAGGTGAGAGGGTGGCCAGAGGACCAGTGTGTCTGAAGGACTGGCCCAAGTGAGGGAAGCAGTAGAACCCAGGACTACAGTCAGAGGATAGCTTTGTACCTGATCCTACCCACACGAAGCCTATTATGGGAGATGGCAGTGAATTAATTAGTCTATGATGGCTACGCTATGTGATTTGTGAACAAACTCAAAATACTTTTTGATAATGCAAGGGAGAGATAAATAAATATATAAAGAAAAGGAAAGGAAAGAAGAAAAAAGAAAGGAGGGGAGTAAGGAAGGGAGAAAGGGAGGAAAGGAGGAAGGAAGGAAAGAAGTGATGAATGTGGGAAATAGGCCAACATACAGGTCAAAAACAGGCATAAAGACAAAGGAAGGAAGGAAGAAAGATGGGAGGGAGGGAACATATTAAGTGTTTATTATTATTTTATTACATTACATATATCTACAACACTTTAAATGTATCTACTACACTTTACATATATCTACCATAGAGGTAAGTATTATTGTTATCACCATTTTATAGATAAAGAAACTGAGGCTTAAGGAGGTTGAGAAACTTCTTTAAGTTTGCACAGATGGTAAGTGGTGAAGCAGAGGTTCAGATCTACAAAAATTAATTTTAGTATAAACAAAATATAATATAATCAAATGAAAAGTGTGTAGACATCCTGAAAGCACAGAGGAGGAATCGGTCAGTCCCTAGGACTCTCACACTTAGTTATGTTTTGAGGTGCGTTTGGTTGCCTTTGTCTAAATTTATTTTCTTATTAATTTTGTTACTTTACTCTCCTTTTGTGCATAAAGAGCTATCACTACATGCTAATTTCTAATAGGGATTGAAAATATTTAACAAGATATACTCTATTGTGTATAAAGTGCAACATTTGGCCTGAAATACATTTTCTATAGTAATTTGCTGCATTTGTTTGATAATTTTTGATAGACCTTTCAACTGATTCATGCTTGATATTCATCAGCCACCAAATCTATATCTTTATGTCTAAACTATGTGTATTAGTCCATTTTGTGTTGCTATAACAAGATTCCTGAGACTGGGTAATTTATAAAGAACAGAGGTTTATTTGGCTCACGATTCTGGGACAGCTGCATCCGGTGCAGTCCTCGGGCTGCTTCTACTTATGTCAGAAAGCAGCAGACAGATTACGGTACAACAGATCACATGGCAGGAGGAAGCAAGAGAGATAGAGAGGGAAGGTGCCAGGGTCTTTTAAACAAACAACTCTGAAGGAACTAATATAGGAAGAACTCATTCACTACCACCCCCCACTACACCCCCCAAGAGAGAGCATTAATTCATTCATGAGAGAACTGCCCCTGTGCCCAAACAGCTTCCAACACTGCCACATCAGGGATCAAATTTCCACATGAGTTCTGGGAGGACAATACACCCAAACTCCAATTTTTTTGTTGCTGTTGAGTTTGCTTCTTAAATTTCTGTGAAATCTAGCTTATCACTTTGATTTTAGTGGCTCCATAGTTTTGTCAGTTAGAAAAGTCTTTACTCCAATAGTATAAATTCAATTATTTTATTTTGTCTTCTGTAACTTTCATAATTTCTTTTATATTTTAGCATTTGATCTAGGTGGAATTTCTTTAGATTTAAGACCCAAAGAAAACTCTTTTTTTTTGCAAGGTTAATTGATTGACCCAATATCATTTATCAAATAACTTATTTTCTCTATGATTTGATGCAATTCATTTCTAACATATACTAAATTTCCATAATCTTCGGATCTGTTTCTGAAATTCCTTTTCACACAGTAGTAACATTTTATCTTAATTACAGTAGTTTCAAAATTGTTTTCCTGTGAGTTTTCTTTTTCAGATTTCTCTTATATATATTTCCTTCTTAATTTTCCCATATGAGTTTCAGAATCACCTTGCTTAGGAAAATGAGACCTGTTGATATTTGGGGCAGATAACATTTTATTTATACATTAGTTTAGGAGAAAAAAAAGTCATCTTTATAAAACAAAGTATTCAGCCTTCCATTTGTTTAAATTATCCATTGCAACTATAAGTAATGTTTACATTTTTTTCTTATTGAATATTTATTGTTAAATGTATTTCTAGAATTTTATTGTTTTTGTTGATGCTGTTATAAATGGGATCTTTTAAACCATTATTCTTTTTCCTACTGATTTTGTTTATCTATAGGAAGGCAACAGATTTTGGTATAATTATTTTATATTCTGACACCGTGTTGAATTATTTTTATTTATACTCTGTTTGTTTGTTTATCTTATATTTCCAAGTAGAAAACTATAACATCTGCAGATATTTATATTCTTGTGGTTTTTATTTGTATACTTTCTGCTACTTTTTCTTATCCATTTGCAAACCTAGTACCTGAGGGAAAAAAGTTTAATAATCTGGGAGTTAATGGCATTCCCTTCTTATTCCTGATGCTAGTAAAATTTTTCTAGTTTTTCTGCAGTAATCATAATGCTAGTTTTTGGCTTAAGACAAACATATTTTTTAAAAATTGGTTTTTGTCAAGAATAGATTTTATCAAATGTCTTTCCATTATCTGAGAAGACACAAGTTTTCTCTTAAAGTCCATTATATGGTGAATAATAAATTTCCTAATATTGACCCATCATAATACATCTGGAATAAGTTTCATTTGGCCAGAGTACTATTCCTTTTTATAACTCATGAACTTATTTATTTATTTATTCAACAAATATTTATTGAGTACTGACTATGTGCCAGACACTGGGGATACAAAAGAGAACAAAGATTCAGTGAGAGAACAAAGAAGACACAATCACTGACATCATGGGACATTCTAAAGTGGGGAGACGGAAGAAAATAAATATTACTGTCATAATATGCTGTTTAATTCTTTTTGCTAATCAGGCAACTGTACACTACTTCTATAGTTAACATTTTCCAGTAGAATGTCACTCAGTTTTAATAATCAGACTTTGTAAAATGTGGGTGTGTGTGTGTAATGATTTTTATAGGAAAAATTATATTTACTGCTACAAAATTCAATGCATCATTTCTAAGAAAATAATGTGCAGAAAATTTTATGTTACATTTCAGAAAAAAATTGGCACAATATGCTGAATATCAACAAGGAAAAATATGCATGACAGCTAAAAGAAAAGGAACATTTCTTTTCCTTTTCTTCTTCCTCCTTTTTTTTCTTCCACTTCTATTCTTTACCTGAACAATTCACTTCAACAGGCATTAGGTGAAACCAAGCCAGGAAGACATCTGCACAGTAGTAGGAAGGGGAAAAAGCAGTGGCACAGGGTGAGGTGTCATAGCATGTGGGAACATCCTCCTGTGGAGGGGGAAAGGAATGACCAGCGTGTTGTTTCACAGCCTGAGCGTGTTGAGCTAGGTGCACATGAAGGGATTGGCAAATGGCTCAGCATGGAGAGTTGGAGCCTAGGCAGGGTAAGAAGGACTTATTCACATCAAGATGGCCCTATGAGGGAGGGAGAAAGAAGACAGCCACATCTGTACGGGAAGCTGCAGAAGCAATGGGATAGTGGTTATGCATGCAAGAAAATTATAAAAACAGTGAATATATTAAGCATAAAGAGAATCCAGTTTCTCGCTGTCAGAGAAGAAAGTTACAAATATTCAAAGAGAGAAAACTGAAGTGAAATTTGTGGTACTCGATTAGAATTGGGGTACCAACACAAGCTTATGGTTTTCAATACAGAAAGGTAGATAGCAATAGAGATAAATATAGATGTAAATATGAATATATAAATATACCTAAACTACCTAGCTCTATTCATTGAAACAACCTAGGGGTAGTGACAACCCCAAAAGCAATAAGCACATCTACCCTCAGATTTTGGTTTCTGAATAATATGCTCCCCAAAAAGAAACCAAGAATCTTTGGAGAAATGGCTAATTCCAGGATTGGAGCAGGGATAATACAAACTAAGCCAGAAAAAATATTGTGCTAAGAAAAAAGAAAGTACTTAAATTATAATGAGGGCATGTCAACGCCAGTTTGAAGAGCTCTTACTGGTCAAAACAGAGATAATTTGATCATCAAAATAAACAATGATTTTGACAAATTACAACCCATTACACAAAATAGTAATCCATGAATCCGTACTGATATAAATAATGATTATGTTGAAAGCTTGATGAGGATCAAGATATTTACATATTTCCAAAGTGCAACTCAATCAGAAAAAAAAAAAAAAACATTAATTTCAAAGAAAAAAGTTGACAGTGGAAAAGTCTCACACATATATCAACTTTATCAAGTAATCAAACATAAAACCAACAGTAAGGGGATAAATTGAAATCATGGGTCACCTGATAGGATGTAAAGAAAAGAACACATGTTACTTTTGTAATATCTTTGGCCAAAATATACAGCTCAATCTAATTGTGAGTTTTAGATTAAATCGAACTGAAGGTTATTCTACAAAATAAACTGTCTGTAATCTTCAAAACTGTCAATGCTAGAAAACTCAAGGAAAGTGAGAAAATGTTTGAGATTGAATTGAACTAAATAAAACATGTAGTATTTTACTCAGAGACTTTATTACAAAGGACATTAAATGGAATAATTGCTGAAACCTAAGATGGCCAAGGATTGATATGTCAATGTCTTTGCTCATAAGAAATAAATACCAGAGTATTTGAGAATAACAGGGCATCATATCAGCAAATAGTTCAGATTAAGAAAAAAAGGGCTTTTTTTAACTGCACTTGAAATTTTCTGTAAGATTGTTTCAAAATAAAAAAATAATATTAAAAAAATTTTAAAAGCCTAAACTTCTTTTTGGGGAAAATGAAAGAGACTATTCTTCTGGCTAAGTGCAATTATTAACCCTGGATATTACATAAAACAAAATAAGATTCTAAAAGATGAGGAAAAGAGACAGACTGGTCAGGGAACTCAGGACCTGAGGAAGGACATGATGGAGAGTTACCTAGGTTTTCTCTGAACCCCATATATCTAAGACTAGGAGATGAAGAAGCTGACAAACTCGAAACACCAATAGGAACAGACAAAAAACAAAAACCCAACAAAAGCCTGCTCCAGCCAAACTACTGGGAAAGGGGTAGCTTAGCAAGACAAAATTTTTACATGATAAACTCTTGACTCTGTCTAAGCACAAGAGAAGAAATTTTGACCCCGTCCACACCTGCACCAGCAAATGCAGAGTGGGGAGCCTAGACTTTTATTCCCACTGGCCACTAAAAACTCTCACCCAACCAGGGTATCAGTGGAAACCACATGGAGAGCCTGGACTTCCATCCCACTCCCTGAAAGTAGCAAATAACTCTTCTCCCTCCCTTCCTAGATAGTGTAACAGGAGGCCTAGTGGGGAGTAAGGGCTTTCACCGTCAGCCAGTATTAGTGAGGCCATCCAAACCATGATGTCAGTGGAGACCAGGCAGAAGGCCAGAACTCCATTTCCACCCAGTAACTAGGAGCCCACTTCCCCTAGAGTCAATGGAGACCAAGCAGAAAATGTGGACTTCTACCACCATTTAGCAGAAGCAAGGTGGTTACCCATCACATGTCAAACCAGAGCAGCGTTATAAAAAGACAGGTAAAACAGAAAGTTGATATAAGACCAAGAGTCTCATAACACAGTATGAAAATTTCCAGGTTTCAATAAAAAATTATTATCATACCAAGAACCAGGAAGTCTCAAGCTAAGTTACAAAGATAGTCAATAGATGCCAAAATCAAGATGACAGAGATATTACCTGGCAAAGATTTTAAAGTAAACATGATAAAATTATTTCAATAAAAAAACTTTAAACATGCTCAAAACAAAACAAAAAATAGAAAGGTCAAGAAAAGAAATCCAGTCCCAGTAAATAAACAGAAAATATAAATAAAAACCAAATATAAGTTTTATATCTGAAAAGTACAATAATCAAAATAAAAGCTCAGTGGATGTGCTCAACAGTGGAATGGAGGGAAGGGGATAGGAAAGAACCAGTGGGCTGAAAGATAGAAAAATAGAAATTACTCAATCTGAACAACAAAGAGAAAATAAACTGGAAGTAAAAAAAAAAAAATGAATTGAGTCTCAAGTACAATTGGGGCTATAACAAAAGACATAGCATTCATATCACTGAGTTTCAAAAGAAGAGAAAGAGAATTGGGCTGCTATTAGTACTTTAAAAAATGACTGAAAACTCCAAAATTTGGTAAAAGACATAAATGTATAGATTGAGGATGCTAAAAAAATCCCTAACAATACAAATTCAAATAAATTCATGTCAAGATAAATTATAGTTAAACTTTTGGAAAGTAAGACAGAGAAAAACTTTTGAAAATAGCTAGAGAGAATGATGTCTTACCTATGAAACAAAAACAATTAGAATGACAATGTATTTCTCATGACAAACCATGGAGGCCAGAAGAAAGTGACACAATATTTTTCAAGTGCTGAAGAGAAAGAATTGTCAACTCAGAATTCTATACCAGCAAAAGCGTATCTCAGGAATAAAGGGGAAACCAAAACATTCTCATATGAAAGAAAACGAAAAAAAAATTTGCCATCAACAGACCTACTAAAAAAGTGGCTAAAGGAATTTCTCTGAACAGAAAGAAAACAATACAATAAAGGATCTTACAATATAAGCAAGGAAAAAAGAACATGATAAGCACAAATATGGGTAACTATAGTAGAATTTTCTTCTCCTTTTAAGTTTTCAACTTATGTTTGTTGAAACAAAAATTATATACTGTCTAATGTAATTCTAAATAGACATAGAGGAAATATTTAAGACAATTATAATGGATGGGGGAGGGTAAAAGAACATAAAGGGATTTAAGGGTTCTAGACCTCTCTTGAATTATTAAAATGATGACAAAAGCAGGATAAAATCTGGGGCCCATCCTTTCTCTGTTTCTTGCCCTCTCATGCTCTCTCATCCTTTCTTGCCATGTGATGCCTTCCACCATGTTATAACACAGCAAGAGAGTCCTCAACAGATATGGCCTCTCAATCTTGGATTTCCCAGCCTCCAGAACTGTGAGCCAAATAAATTTATTTTTTAAAATCAATTACCTACTCTATGGTATTCTGTTACAGCAGTAGAAAAGAGACTAAGACAATACTTACAATACAATAGATAGATGAAAATGGAATTTAAAAAAATGTTTACATAACCCATAGAGTAGCAGGAAAAAAGAAATAAAAACAGAAAACAAATTAAAAATAAAATATAAAATGGCACATTTAAGCCTTAATATGCCCATAATTACATTAAATTTATGTAGTCTAAATACACAAATTAAAAGATAAATATTAAAAGACAGAATGGATTAAAAAATACCTGACTATATACTGTCTATAAGAAACTTACTTCAAATATATTGATAAAAGCAGATTGAAAGTAAATATATATGTATGTATGCATGTATGTGTGTGTGTATATATATAAATATTAATCAGAGGAAAGGAGTAGCTATATTAATAAAGTAGACTTCATAACAAAAAAAATTATCAAAGACATTGAAATTATACAGTGATAAAAGAGTCAATCCACCAAGAAAGCATAGCAATTCTAAATGCATATGCACCAAACTACAGAGCTTCAAAATTTGTGAAGCAAAACTGGTAGAACTAAAGGAAAAATCAGCAAGTCCACAATTAGAGATGGAGAATTCCATACCATTTCTCAACAATAGAATAACCAGACAGAAAATCAGCAAGGATATAAAAGGACTTAACAACATCATCAACCAATAGAATCTAATCCACATTTGTAGAAGACTTTGCCTAACAATAGCAGAATACACATTCTTTTAAAGTGCCCACGGAATACATGCCAAGACAAGCCATTCCCTAAGCCATTAACACAACCTCAAATAATTGAAAGGAAAACCATGCAGAGCATGTTCTCTGACCATAATAAAATCAAGTAGAAATCAAAAACAGAAAAAAATCAAAGGAAAACATCCAAACACTTGCAAACCAAACAACACACATTTAAAAACATCGATGGGTCAAAAAGAAATAACTAAAGGAAATAAAAAGTACATTTAATTGAATCAAAATGAAAATGCAACTGCTATGGGCTTAGTTGTGCTCCCCACAAATTCCTGTGTTGACATCCTAACCCTGTGTACCTCAGAATGTGACTGTATTTAGAGACAGAATCTTTAAACAGGTAATTAAGTTAGAATGAAGTGTTTAGGGTAGGTCCTAATTAAAATATGACTAATGCCCTTGTTTAAAGATGAAATTTGTACACAGACACGCAAAGACAGAAAATGCTATGTGAACCTGAAGTGGGCCATATACAAACCAAGGAGAAGGGTCTCAGAAGAAACCAACTCTAACAACACCTTGACCTTCGACTTCTAGCCTCCAGAACTGTGAGAAAATAAATTTCTGTTGTAAACACCACCCAGTCTGTGGTACTTTGCTATGACAGCCTTAGCAAACTAATACAACAACATATCAAATTTCTGGGACAGAGTTAAAGGAGTACTGAAAAGTAAATTTATAGTACTAAATGTACACATTAAAAAAGAGAAAAATTCTCAAATCAACAATACAAGCTCTTGCCTTCAGAATTTAGAAAAAGAAAATAAACCCAAAGAAAACAGAAAGAAGAAAATAATGGCAAGAATAGAATCAATGAAATTGTTTTTTTAAAAAATGAAAGAAAAAATTGGCAAACCTTTAAGAAGAATAACAAAGAAAAAAATGAAAGACAAATTTTCCACATCAAGAATGAAACAGAAAATATTACTACAGGTACTATAGACATCAAAAGGATAATAAAGAAATACTACACATGTACACACAATGAACCAATTCCTCAAACAACACAAACTGCTACATGCCACCCAATATGAAATAGATCATTTGATTAGCCCTATAACTATAAAGAAAATTAAATTTATAACTTTAAATCTTCCAAAAAGAAACCTCTAGGCCAAGATAAAGCCTGGAGAATTCTATAAAATGTTTAGGGAAGAATTAACACTAATTCTATATACTCTTTTAAAAAAATTCAAAAAACAGGACGAATACTTCCCATCTAGATTTTATTAATCTGGTATTACCTTGGCACCAATGCCTGACAAAGACACTACAAAAAATGTAAAAATATTAATTGTCCTCACAAATATAGATGCAAACATTCTTAAAAATATTACAAGTAGCAGTTGACAATGCATGAAAGCAATTCTAGACCATGACCAGGTAGGGTTTATTCCAAGGATACAAGCTTGGTTCAATATTTAAAAATCAATCAATGTAACCTACCATGTTAATCAGCTAAAAATTAAAAATTATATAATCATATCCATTGATATAGTAAATGCATGACTAAGTTTAACATTTATTCAAAATTAAAATCTCTCAGAAAAATAGGTATATTAGGGAACATCATCAATTTAATAAAGATTAACTACAAAATACCAATAGCTAACATTATAGTTAAATGGTGAAAGACTGAAAGCTTTCCTCTGAGTTGAGGAACAGGCAAGGATGTCCCTCTCACAATTCTTAATCAGCATAATGAAGTTTTAGCAAATGCAATAAGAAAAAAAAAAGGAGGAGAAGGAAGAGAAGGAGGACAAGGAGGACAAGTAGATGAAGGTGAAGGAGAAGAAAGGAAAAGAAAAGAGAAAATGCATACAGATCATAAAGGAAGAAATAAAACTGTCCCTATTTGAAGATAACAGAACTGAATACACAGAATAACCCACAGAATCTGCAAGAAACTCCTAGAACTGATAAATGAATTGAACAAGATCCCAGAATACAAAATAAACATGCAAAAATCTATTTTACTTCTATATACTAACAAATAATAAACATCTGGGCACCAAAATCAAAAATACAATGCCATATATAACCACTCAAAAAAATGAAATACTTATAAAGCTTAAAAAATATTCAAGACTTTTATGCTAAAAAAAACTATAAGAAAAACTATAAGAATGGCAACAAACCAAAGAATTAAGTAAATGAAGAGAATACCATATTCATGGATTGGAAAACTCAAAATAATGAAGTATCAATTCTGTGAAATTGCTCTACAGATTTAATACAATTACAATCAAAATTATGAAAAGGTATTTTGTAGATATAAACAATATTATCATAATATTTATATGGAAAGATACAGAATCTAGAATAGTTAAAAGAATTATTACAAGGTAGGTGGGGTCACTTTACTTTATGATTACTTTATGGCTAGAGTAGTCAAGACTGTAGTATTAGAGGATGAGATACACAGATCAATGAGACAGAATAGAGAACAAGAGATAGACCCACACAAATTTATTCAATTTATTTTTTACAAATGTACAAAAGCAAGTCAATAGGGGAAAGGTAGCTTTATCAACTAATAGTGCTGGAGCAATCATATCAATGGGCAACAAAGTGAGCCATGACCTAACACCGTACACAAAAATGAACTCAAAATGGATGATAAACTTAAATATAAAACTTAAAAGTATTAAGCTTTTAGAAAAAGAAAAAAAAAATGAGAGAAAGTGTTCAGGATCTAAAACCAGGCAAAGAGTTTTAGATTTGACACAAAGGCATGATCCATAGAAGGAAAAATTGATAAACTGAACTTTGTCAAAAGTAAAAACTTTTGCTCTGCGAAAGACCTTGATAAAGAATAAAAATATACAGTGTGGGAAGAAATATTTGCAAACCACATATCCAACAAAGGACTATTTAGGATATTGAACTCCTAAAATTTAACAGTGGAAAGCAGACAATCTAAGTAGAAAATGGATAAAAGACATAAAGGGATATCTCTGAGGAAAATACAAAGAAGTAAAATAAGCCCATGAAAAGATGTTTAACATCATTAGTGACTAGAGGAATGCAAATTAGAACCATCACACACACCAGATTGACTAAAGTAAAACATATTGGCAACAACAAGTGCTGGTGAAGATGCAGGGAACCTGAATCACTTATACATTGCTGGTGGGAATGTAAAATGGCACAACCATCCTGAAAACCAGTTTGGCAGATTCTTAAAAATTACCTTATGACCTAGCCATTGCAAACTTCTAATTTTTTTATTACACTAAAGTTTATTAAATGTTATGTTTTAATTATTTTCTGTTCATTTGGTATGTTTCAATCCTTAAAAAATCTACATGGATATTAGATCTTTTCCATAGCAACCATTTTTCCTGTTCTTTGTAATCTATTTTTCATTTTGTTTTGATCGTTTTTCTCAAACCTGTTCTCAATGCCTCTTATGCTTTCAGTGGAAACTATTCACTCTTTCCTGCTTTCAATATAGTTTTCATTTTTGTTATCAATTTATTTTTTAATATATTTTTCATGTACTCTGCTAGCTCATATTTAGCCTGCTTTTGGTGTTTCCTTGTACCTCTTCAAAATGCTTATGTCTCAAGTTTAAATCTTTTTTTTAGCGAAATTAAGTTTTTCTTTTTCATTCATGGTGATATTTTTATCATAATATTTAACTTTTTATTATGGCAATATGTCTTCTGCTTAGTGTTCCTTGTATACTGTTTATTATTCTTATGTCTACATCCTATCTCATGCATATTTATCATTCCTACTTTTGTATTCTTTTTTTCTTTGAGATTTTTAAAAATTCTTTATGCTGAGTCATCTTTATGCTATTAATCACCTTAGAATTAGTTAAGATTTTTTTGACCAAGTATTTAAAAGGAAGTGAATTTTTTTATGATCCACTAAAGTTTTCTAGGCTTGTTAAATTCCTGTGTCATACAGTTGGGTGTGCAAGTAAATCATTTTATGTTTTATGTAATTGCTAGCTTTACGTATGCCCAGAGAACCTGTCATGGAATGTTCCATATTCAGAGTCTCTCCTCTGTCTAACCACAATCAAAGACTGCCACCTGTGAAGGTGGCATGTGTCCATGTTTTACCATTCACCTTCATCTTCCCCATTTTTTCATAGTGCCAAATAAGTATCAGAAAAGCTTCTGCTACATGGCCATGCAGGAGGTTCTAATACTTCAAGGCATGGAATTATTGGTTTGACACTTTAGGATATGTCCTTCACTTTGGGGAAATATAATATCTTATTTGTGTTTAAGATATGCAGCCACATGGGTACTTCCTAGTTATGATCCCATATTCCTGTTTAATCTTCAATGTATTTGTCAATCTTGCATATTAAGTGTTAAGGTCTGAGTATTGTAGATGTCCACTAATTTCACTGAAGACACACAGAGTTCATGTCTCTTTTGTTCTCCTGAATGATGGGGTGATTTTAGAGTTTTAAGATGTGATAGTTTTGAGTTTCAAGATGGCGGCGGCTGCGGCGGCTGGCGCGGAGTAGCTGAGGTGGAAAAGGTGGCCACTGGGCCTCAGGCAGCCGGGAAACCTGTGGACCTTCCTCTGGCCATCTCTTAAGGGAGGACTGCTGCTGCTGGCCGGTCGTGGGGGCTCAACGCCACTTTGCCCCCGGCAGGAGAGGCTGCCTCATTTACAGGCAACAGCTTTGAAGTGTGGAGCAGGAAAAGAACTGATTCTTAGCTGAAAAAGCGAGTCTTGAAACAGGGAACACGGCGCCAGGGCTGCTGTGGATGCGGCCAGGATCCCGGAGGCTGGGGCCGCACTGAAGGCGGCCAGCTGCCCTATTCAGGATTCGAGGTTTCAGGCCGGCATTAAAGAAGATTCCTGGGAGTGCCCGAGCGGCGCCGCGACTGAACAGCCCGAGGCGGCAGCGCCGAGAACACGGAAGGCAACAAACCAGAGACAGAGCGAGCGCCCGACCTGGCACAGCACTGTGAGTGATCCCTGGCACAGCTCTGTTCGGGGGGTGGATGCCCACGCGGCTCCCGCCTGCACCACCAGGCCACTCACTGCCCCGGTGCTGCCTCCATTTTCCCAGGTGCGGGCAGCTCTGCCCTGCTCGGCCATCACTGAGCCCATTTGCTTGGCCTGGCGCGGGGCTTTCCGGACCCTGCGGCCGGCCTCCTCTCCCATTCCCTCCGCGGTTCTCTGGCGGGGCTGGGGGTGTGGGGCGTCCCGACCAGTGTTGGGAGGGCTAGGAAGTACTGGCGGGCCGACTGTGACTCCACCACACCCTGGACTCCGGCCCCAGTAAACTTCCTGTTACTGGGAGGCAGATACCATCTCTGCGACCACCAGTTTGGAAAAAAGCCCAACGAATTTCTGGTTGGGAATAGTGTGGTAGGAGAGTTCCCAGGTCCGCTTGAACCTGCCGGAGAGCAGGCTGCAGGGAGGCACTAGACTCGGTTTATACCGGGGAGATACAAAGGTGAACAAGACCCGAGAAAGATCTACACAATGCTACAAAGGCACCCAGAGAGACTGGTCGTCTGTACCTAGCAGAAACCTGGTAGACTTCCTGGGCGAGGCGGTGCTGAGCAGGGTCTTGAAGGCCCAGCTGATAGAGGAGGGGTGCAGCAGACACGCCCCAGCCCAGCACAGTGCGCACAGAGGGGGGAGAAGTGTGGCCAGGGAGGCGGAGACTCGACAGAACCCACACACCCGGTGGGGTCGCCACTGCACGATCTAACAGCCTGGGCCAGAGCACACGGAACGGGGAGAAGTCCTGTACAGAAAGTGAAAGCTCAACAGAGATCACACACCCTGTGGTACGTGATCCACCAGCCCAGCAGAGTACAAGCTGACCAGAAAGGTGGATCCCCGGAGAAGCACAAGACCCGAGGCAACCACACACACAAGACACTAGAGGCCAACTGAGCAGTCACGGCGGGAGCCATACCAAATTGGCAACCACAGCAACATCCTAGTTAGTCATTAGTCTCAAACCGGTGGACTGTGAAACCCCCTGCCACAATGAATAAACACCAAAAAAAAGACACCAGAAATACAAAAAATCAAGAAAGTACACCACCAAAAGTTAATAAATCTCATACTCTAGATCCTATAGAACAAGAAGCCCTTGAAATAACTGACAAGGAATTTCGAGTGATAATTCTAAGGAAACTGAATGAGCTACAAGAAAACTCAGCTAGACATCATGATGAAATGAGGAAAAGTATACAGGATCTGAAAGAGGAAATATACAAGGAAATCAATGTCCTGAAAAAAAATGTAGCAGAACTTGCTGAACTGAAGAAGTTATTCAGCGAAATAAAAAACACAACGGAGAGTTTAACCAGCAGGCTTGTCGAAGTTGAAGAGAGAACCTCGGAACTTGAAGATGGGCTGTTTGAAATAACACAAGCAGACAAAAAGAAAGAAAAAAGAATCAAGGACATGGAAGAAAATCTGAGAGAGATATCAGACAACCTCAAGCGCTCAAATATCCGAGTCATGGGTATTCCAGAAGGGGAGGAAAATGGAGATTCCATTGAAAACATATTCCACAAAATAGTGGCAGAAAACTTCCCAGGTATAGGAAAAATCACAGATCTTCAGATCCAGGAAGCTCAACGATCTCCAAACGTATTCAACCCAAAAAGGCCTTCTCCAAGACATGTCATAGTCAAATTGGCAAAACTCAGAGACAAAGAGAGAATCTTAAAAGCTGCAAGAGAGAAGCATCAAATCACCTATAAGGGAGCCCCAATCAGGTTAACATCAGAGTTTTCATCACAAACCCTAAAAGCTAGAAAGGAATGGGATGATATTTTCAAAATACTAAAAGACAAAGATTGCCAGCCAAGAATACTCTACCCTGCAAGGCTATCCTTCCGAAATGAGGGGCAAATAGTATATTTCTCAGACACACAAAAACTGTGGGAGTTCACTACCACAAGACCACCCTTACAAGAAATCCTCAAGGGAGTACTGGGTTTGGTTCCTGAAAAATAACTACCACTGCCATAAAAACCTAAGAAAAATCTAAACCCGCTAGTACAATAAAAATGGCATTCATGAAGAGAAAACAAGCTAACAAAAACACTATCTACAACCTAAGGAACCAACAAACAAAGAAACCAAACAGTAAACCAGAAAGCAAGGAACAAAAGACACCTAAGACAACCAAACAACCAATAAAATGCTAGGAATAAATCAACACCTTTCAATAACAACTCTTAATGTTAAAGGCTTAAATTCCCCAATTAAAAGACACAGACTGGCTGACTGGATCAAAAAGCAGGACCCAACTATATGCTGCCTACAAGAGACCCACCTCACCCATAAAGATTCACACAGACTAAGAGTGAAAGGATGGAAAAAGATTTACCATGCAAACAGAAAAGAAAAACGAGCTGGAGTGGCTATTCTTATATCTGACAAAATAGACTTTAAAGTAAAAACCATAAAAAGAGACAATGAGGGACACTACTTAATGATAAAAGGACTGATCCATCAAGAAGACATAACAATCATAAATATGTACGCACCCAATGTTGGGGCAGCCAGATTTATAAAACAAACTCTATTAGACCTAAAGAAGGAAATAGACACTAATACCATAATAGCAGGGGACCTGAACACCCCACTGTCAATATTAGACAGATCATCTAGGCAAAGAATCAGTAGAGAAACACAAGATCTAAACAAGACTCTAGACCAATTGGAATTGGCAGATATCTACAGAACATTCCACCCAACAACCTCAGAATATTCATTCTTCTCATCAGCACATGGATCATTCTCCAGGATAGATCACATATTAGGTCACAAATCAAGTCTCAATAAATTCAAAAAAATTGGAATTATCCCATGTATCTTCTCAGACCACAATGGATTAAAACTAGAAATTAATAACAAACAAAACTCTGGAAACTATACAAACACATGGAAATTAAACAGCATTCTACTTAATGACATATGGGTCCAAGAAGAAATCAAGAAGGAAATCAAAAAGTTTATTGAAACTAATGAAAACAATGATACATCATACCAAAACCTGTGGGATACTGCAAAAGCAGTATTAAGGGGGAAATTTATTGCATTAAATGCTCACTTCAGAAGAATGGAAAGATGGCAAGTGAACAACCTAACACTTCACCTTAAAGAACTACAAAAACAAGAACAATCCAATCCTAAAGTTAGCAGACGGAAAGAAATCATTAAGATCAGAGCAGAACTGAATGAAATTGAAAACCAAAAAACAATTCAAAAGATCAACGAATCAAAAAGTTGGTTTTTGAAAAGATAAATAAAATTGACAAACCATTAGCATGGCTAACAAAAAAAAGAAGAGAGAAGACTCAAATAACAAAAATTAGAAATGAAAAAGGCGATATTACAACTGATTCATCTGAAATACAAGGAATCATTCGAGACTACTATAAACAACTATACGCCAACAAATTTGAAAATCTGGAGGAAATGGATAAATTTCTGGACACACACAAGCTCCCAAAACTGAACCGTGAAGACGTAGAAAATTTGAACAGACCAATAACAATAAAGGAGATTGAAGCTGTTATCAGTAGGCTCCCAACAAAGAAAAGCCCAGGACCAGATGGATTCACAGCAGAATTTTACCAAACATTCAAACAGGAATTGACACCGATTCTTTACAAACTATTCCAAAAGATTGAAACGGACGCAAATCTCCCAAACTCATTCTATGAAGCAAACATCATCCTGATACCAAAACCAGGTAAAGATATAACCAAAAAAGAAAACTACAGGCCGATATCCTTGATGAATATAGATGCAAAAATCCTCACTAAAATACTAGCAAACAGAATACAGCAACACATACGAAAAATTATTCATCACGATCAAGTGGGATTCATCCCAGGGATGCAAGGTTGGTTCAACATACACAAATCAATAAATGTGATACACCATATTAATAAACTCAAACACAAGGACCATATGATCATCTCTATAGATGCTGAAAAAGCATTTGATAAAGTTCAGCACTCATTCATGACAAAGACCCTCTATAAGTTAGGTATAGAGGGAAAGTATCTCAACATAATTAAAGCCATATATGACAAACCCACTGCCAATATCATCCTGAATGGGGAAAAGCTGAAAGCTTTTCCTTTAAGAACAGGCACTAGACAAGGATGCCCACTCTCACCACTCCTATTCAACATAGTGTTGGAAGTACTAGCCAGAGCAATCAGAGAAGAGAAGGAAATAAAGGGCATCCAGATTGGAAAAGATGAAGTCAAACTGTCCCTGTTTGCAGATAACATGATCCTATATATCGAACAGCCTAAAACCTCTACAAAAAAACTGTTGGAATTGATAAATGATTTCAGCACAGTAGCAGGATACAAAATCAACACACAAAAATCAGTAGCATTTCTTTTCTCCAATAGTGAACATGCAGAAGGAGAAATCAAGAAAGCCTGCCCATTTACAATAGCCACCAAAAAAATAAAATACTTAGGAATTGAGTTAACCAAGGAGGTGAAAAATCTCTATAATGAGAACTACAAACCACTGCTGAGAGAAATTAGAGAGGATACAAGAAGATGGAAAGATATTCCATGCTCTTGGATTGGAAGAATCAACATAGTGAAAATGTCCATACTACCCAAAGTGATATACAAATTCAATGCAATCCCCATCAAAATTCCAAAGACATTTTTCTCAGAAATGGAAAAAACTATTCAGACATTTATATGGAACAATAAAAGACCACGAATAGCCAAAGCAATGCTCAGCAAAAAAAATAAAGCTGGAGGCATAACACTACCTGACTTTAAGCTATACTACAAAGCTATAATAACCAAAACAGTATGGTACTGGCATAAAAACAGACACACTGACCAATGGAATAGAATAGAGAATCCAGAAATCAACCCACACACTTACTGCCATCTGATCTTTGACAAAGGTACCAAGCCTATTCACTGGGGAAGGGACTGCCTCTTCAGCAAGTGGTGCTGGGATAACTGGATATCGATATGCAGGAGAATGAAACTAGATCCATACCTCTCACCGTATACTAAAATCAACTCAAAATGGATTAAGGATTTAAATATACACCCTGAGACAATAAAACTTCTTAAAGAAAACATAGGAGAAACACTTCAGGAAATAGGACTGGGCACAGACTTCATGAATACGACCCCAAAAGCACGGGCAACCAAAGGAAAAATAAACAAATGGGATTATATCAAACTAAAAAGCTTCTGCACAGCAAAAGAAACAATTAAAAGAGTTAAAAGACAACCAACAGAGTGGGAGAAAATATTTGCAAAATATACATCTGACAAAGGATTAATATCCAGAATATATAAGGAACTCAAACAACTTTACAAGAAGAAAACAAGCAACCCAATTAAAAAATGGGCAAAAGAGCTAAGTAGGCATTTCTCTAAGGAAGATATCCAAATGGCCAACAGACATATGAAAAAATGCTCAACATCACTCAGCATCCGGGAAATGCAAATCAAAACCACATTGAGATACCATCTAACCCCAGTTAGGATGGCTAAAATCCAAAAGACTATGAACGATAAATGCTGGCGAGGCTGCGGAGAAAAAGGAACTCTCATACATTGTTGGTGGGACTGCAAAATGGTGCAGCCTCTATGGAAAATGGTATGGAGGTTCCTTAAACAATTGCAAATAGATCTACCATACGACCCAGCCATCCCAGTGTTGGGAATATACCCAGAGGAATGGAAATCATCAAGTCGAAGGTATACCTGTTCCCCAATGTTCATCGCAGCACTCTTTACAATAGCCAAGAGTTGGAACCAGCCCAAATGCCCATCATCAGATGAGTGGATACGGAAAATGTGGTACATCTACACAATGGAATACTACTCAGCTATAAAAACGAATGAAATACTGCCATTTGCAACAACATGGATGGACCTTGAGAGAATTATATTAAGTGAAACAAGTCAGGCACAGAAAGAGAAATACCACATGTTCTCACTTATTGGAGGGAGCTAAAAATTAATATATAAATTCACACACACACATACACACACACACACACACAAACCGGGGGGGGGGGAAGAAGATATAACAACCACAATTATTTGAAGTTGATACAAGAAGCAAACAGAAAGGACATTGTTGGGGGGGAGGGGGTGAGGGAGAAGGGAGGGAGGTTTTGGTGATGGGGAGCAATAATCAGCTACAATGTATATCGACAAAATAAAATTTAAAAAAAAAAAAAGTGATAGTTTTATTTCAAAACTTAATTTTTTTGGTTTGTTAACCATTAAAAGGGTTCTTGCGGTAATTTAAACAAAGATATTGTAGATGAAATTATTATATCCTAATTTCTTTAGCATATCACTCTTCTGCATTATATTTTAATTATTGGTAATTGATGACAGTTTGTCTCATCTCTGTATTACAATTTACCTGCTCTTCAATTTTTCAACATTTTAAACTTTGTTTTTCAACTTAAAAAATTTGCGTTAATATAGTATAAATATATCTATTGCACAAATTAAAAACATTAAATATAAGCATATTAAGTATAAGTATAAATATATTAAATATAAGTTTGGAATATAATAACATTCCTAGACTGAGACACAAATTGATAATATTGTGGTTTTATCTGGGGGTTGGTTCTTTTCTTGTGGTATATTTGTTTCCTTAGGTCTACTGCCATTGTAGAAAGATGGAAAACATGTTCGATAAGTAAGCAAGCCACTGGAGGAAAACTGTATATACAAAGTTTAAATGGCCTCTTGAAAATTTTGTGAAATACATTTTTAAAAACCAGGCCTATATCCATTTATCTATATTATGTAATCAAACTCAAATGCGTTCTAAGCCTATTCAACACTATACTCTTCCATAATAGTAGTTGCAGGGAAGAGGGAGAAATTACATGGGACATCTGAGTTACTGTATGTTCCAAATCCCTTATGAAAATAAATGCAGCAATTAGGACAGCAAAGTCCAAAACCCAGGGAAAATGTCTATAGCAGAACTTTGTCCAAGAAATCTCTGAGATGCCAAAACAAAAACAGATGATGACAAACTGATGCCGGAGGTAGGGTCCAGGGTGCCTGATAGTCAGCCTCAACCTGCCCAGTCCTCTTACCAGGTTCTTGACTCTGCCACAGGAAAAAATTCAAGGGCAGAGTCACAGTAGAAAGTGAGAACAAATTGAATATAACAGATAAGAAATACAGGTTCCACAGAGAGAGTGTGGCCTAGTTCCAGAGACTGAGCAGGGCCCACTCCAAGTTTAACACAAAGGTAAGTTCAGTAAAGACATCAAATCTAACACAAAGGCAAGAAAAACGTACTTAAAATTCAGTACAAAGTGCAAGGTAGCTCAAGAGAATGAGTAGCTTCTTGCTAAAAGTAAGTTTGATACAAAGTAAAATATACACACCTCAGCCAGGAAGTAGGGGTTGCCTCCAAGAAAATGAGCAACAATCCTGCCTTCAGCTGGGATTTGGCTTTTACAGTTTCTCTATTTAATGCATATTCAATTAAGGGGGTGGCTCTCATTATGGAACTGCACACTTATGTCCTGCACATGCTCAGTGAGTCTCTTCCTGGAGCACGTTCATTGGTCAAACCCCATCACATGCACCAAACATATTCAAGAATATTCTGTGCTCTCTATTGAGCAAGCCCAGCCACTGGATTTATGTAAGCCAGCCACTTATAGTCTCATTTCCCCCATGCTAAAAATAGGTCTGACTAGCAACAGTAACTTTTCTCTAAGGGAGCCCTCCGAAGAGGGGGACTGAGAACTCAGGGAGTAGCCAGAAACCCAAAGGTGCATCCTGAAACCCAAACCCAGGAAAAGTGAGCACCTCCTATACCAAACCTACTAGAACTTCCACAGAATTTATGAAAGGAAACAGAGGAAGCAACAGGGAGAACCCTCAAAGAGCAAAAGGCTCTTCAATTTGAGGGTGAGTGCAAGGACACCTCATAAGGGCTGAAGTAGCTGGAGCAGTCTGGGCTTTTGAACTCAAACCAAACCAATCATTTAACATCCTCCACGGAGAAAAAAAATCCTGGGAGTGGAACTCTAATTGAACAATACAGGGAAAATGGAGATGAAATAAGAACAGTGAAAATTTGAGGTCACATTCCATATTGAATTATTAGAAAAATTAAATGAACAAAGAGCGGAACAACTTTCTACAGGCAATAAAAGCATCTCCAAAAGGCATAGATACAAAATCGATTTTAAAAAAGCTAAACTAGTGTTTACAATGAGCTGAAGTGAAGAAAAACAATAGAGGCATTGCTGAAGAAAAAGATGAAAGCAATAAGAGAGAATATACACTAAAAACTATAAATCAAAAATAATTTATTGAAAAAAATGACTTGAAACTACATACTGAAAAGGTACACCACATACCAGGAATAAGCAATGAAAACATATTCTAGTAAACCTACCAGACTGAAAAAGAGAAAAAAACTTCTCTGGACATGCCACAAAAAGAAAACAAGTTCTGACCAATACCTGAACATATTCTACTAAACATATAATACTTGAAAGAAAGAAAAATATAGCTTTGGACATCCAGGATAAAAATACCAACTTACTTATAAGACATAGAAAATCAGATTTTCATCAAATTTTTGACAGCAATGCTTTCTAACAGAAGATAATGGAATAATATATTTAAAATACTCAAGGAATGTAAATGTGAGCCAAGACTTTATATATACTCAAACTGGTACGCACAAAACAAACTTTTATGAATGTGAAAGAACCATAGGAAGCACTAAATGTATATTTAGCTGTATAATTAAGACCACATGATTGTTAAAAGGAAAAGAATATAGTACATATAATGGCTTTGTACTCTGATAATGTAGGTAAAATACAGCAATCAAAAATGGGAAGATAAAAGGGAGAAAATATGAAAGTGGAATATATTGCCTCACAGATGTTATCTAGGATAAAAGAATATTACTTCAAATCCGATACTGGGAGAAAAAGAGAGAATATGAAGATGCAGTTACTAGCTAATTCTGATATTGCTAATAGTAAGGAGCCAGTATAAAATGAGTTTTTTTAAAAAGGAACTAAAAATATCATATAAAGGTTTTAGAATAAAAGTAAACATCACTGTAAAAATTCAACTTTCTTGAACTCAAAAACATATACTCGAGAAAGATTTTTTTAAATGGAAGAATAAATAACTTCTTTTATTGTAATATAGAAGAGGCAGAATAGAGAGAAGAGAACAGGGAAAAAAGCTTCACTTCTTTTAATATATCTTCTTAAGATTTGAATTTGGAACTGTGCTAATATGTCCCCCAAACAATATTAGCAATATGAAAATTATAAACCAATCCCTTCACAGAAAAAGAAAATGAAATAAATGAATCTAAATATGTACTCAGTTGGATGAACTATTTCAAGAGAACTTAAAACAGTAATTTAATTATTTGTCATCTTTATTTTGATATTTCCATTAAGTGCCATGGAATTTTCTGTGAAAATAGAATTAAGTGATAACACAAATCTTTCCATGAACTTTTTGAAGTACCCTCATACGTGACTAGTGGAATACACCCAAAAGGAGAAAAAAACAAACAAACATGCAAATAGGATCTTAAACTGGTAGTGCTGGCATTGAGGATACTGCATCTGTGTATTAGGAGATAGAACAAATGAGTAATTGTCAGGTATTCTATCATTTCCAGCAATTCCTGCCATAATATAAAGGAGATATATATGAAAGACAGAAGTAAAGTAAAAACTCTGTTATCCTTACTTTAAAACTTGTTAAAGTATTGGAATAAACTCATGAGGTATTTTATTTTTAAAATATGTTCTATCTCTGTTCACTGAAAAGACTTAAAAACAATGTCCAAACCAGTAGCAATAAGTATTTCTATTGCCAAGATTATAGTCTCCACATACCATTTCACACTAAAAAAAAACCTGTAACTTCTTAGAGAATTGGCTGATTAAATTCTGTACGAGTCTGTAACATCGTGACATACCAGAGAAAACTATCAAAAACCATTAAGTTGGGGTCAGATTAGCTCAGGAGCCAATTGGAAAGGCTCCCACTATCAAAAATAGGGAAATTTCAGCATCATTTAAAATAAAAACTTAATAAATAATAAATGTTTCAACTATTAGTTCAAATACCAGTAAAAAAAAAATTTTTTTTTTAAACCACCTAATTGTTTACTATGCTAACAATTCAATTCATTGTTTAAACTCGACATAGAGGGAAAGAATTAAGAAATAAAAGGAAAGAATCAGGCATTCATGCTAATTTTCCCATACACTTATATCATAGGGTAACCAAATCAAAATAAAATGAAGGGTTTTTTGTAATAGAAATACTCTGGCTATTAAATGAAGAAATAATGATAGAAATTAAATACCTAAACAGACCAATAACTGATCTAGAAAGTAATATAAAGAACTGCTAACAAACAGGCATTATGTGCCTCCCAGTGGAAAACAGTATCAGTTGTAAAACAGTCATGTCCATAATGTTATGGAACAGACTTTGACAGAGAAGTGGTTGGCACTTAGAGGGTTGGGGAGTTAGGCATTTTATTAAGCCAGAGGGCCCAAATGAGCCAGCGCTTCAAAATCTGAGCCTCGAGTTTAGGTCATACAGGGTTTTTATAGGCAGACTCTTCTGGGTTCTTTTAAGTTTTGTTCTTTCAACATTCATGTAGCCAGTACAGTAGTCATTGAGATAAACAAGCACATTTACAAAAGTAGGAATAGAGCTGCTGATTATCAGTAACGTTGATACAATAAGCAGGTTCTGTTCTAAAGGCAAAACAAGCTACTGAAAGAATTAATTTTGTATTTTTCCAACATTTCACCTCTAAACATTGGAGTGAGCATCAGCTTACTCAACTTCACTTTCAGGGTCTAAAAGTGGTTTGAGGGAGGCATAGTCTGTTAGGGCTAGCAGACTAGTGGCAGCTTTTTTTGTTTTTTGTTTTTTCTCAACTAAAGTTTCTATGGTGGCACAAATTCTATGCATCAACAAAGGAAGTAGGCAAGGTACAATCAGATACCTAAATTGAACAGGACTATTAATGGCATCTGGGGAGACTCTCCTCAGATTCCCAGTCATCCAAGAACTGTTTGTGGAAGAAGGGAAGTATAGCCTGTTAGGGGGCTCCTGGGAGTAGTAACAAGGATGATAATATGATTTACATAATGATAAGCAAGGCAAAGAAAAATATCATTAATCTTAAAATGATATCTAACAGTCTCAACAGGTGGACAGAGCAAAGAAAGGGTTAACTTAAAGAGAGATGCCTAAGAAACACCCTGTTGACAGGAGATAAAGGAATGCTAGTAATAGCTTTACCATTCTATTCCAATCTTTTGGGGCAATTGCTGTCAGCCCTATGGCAAATAGCAAGGCAAGCAATATAACAAAAACTAAAGGCAAAGGGTGACATGTGCTTATCATTTCATAAAAATAAATCAATACACTTGTTATGTTCCATGGTGGCAAAATCCTTAGGTTTCAGCTGTGCACAGGCTGGTCAGCTTCCAGTGTGACAGCAGGACAATGACAATAGGCAGGGTATCTCTGGAACCAGACCTTGACCAGGTCAGAGGGGTCAGCCTTCACGGACCGTGAGGTGGTGTCTTCAGGGAAAGCCGCCTGCTTCACCCATCTATGATGGATCCAGGGAATTAAACCAGCAACTTTAACTGAAGTTGGGGTAGTTAGTATAACTATGTGTGGCCCCATCCAAGTTGGCTTTAAGGGAGACTTTTTCCAGTCTTTTACCCATACTGTGTCACCAGGTTGGAACTGATGTGCCCAACTTCCTAAAGCAAAGGGAGCTCATTCCAAAACTGTCTGTTATCTGTTGGAGAGCCATGGCCAGAGACTCTAAGTACTGTGATGTTTATATCTCCCCTAAATGGTGAGGATCTCCCTGAAGTCTAGCTAAAAGTGGGGGTGGTCTCCCATATATGATCCCAAAAGGGGAATATCCTGTTGGCCCCATCATACACCAGACCTGCAACAAGGCGAGGGAAGCATATCTACCCAGGGTAGCCACATCTCCTGGCAAAGCATGGCTAAAGTAGTCTTTAGGGTCCAGTTCATGTGTTCCACTTTCCCTGAGCTCTGTGGTGGGTATGCTGAGTGAAGCTTCCATCGTATCCCCAGCATTTCGGCCAGTCCTTGAATGACCTCTGCAACAAATGCTGGCCCATTGTCTGACCCTAGAGTCAGAGGTAGTCCATATCTTGGGACAATTTCCCTTAAAAGGGCTTTTGTGACCTCCTGGGCTTGCACAGAATGAATAGGCAGTGTCTCCATCCATCCAGTGAATGTACATATTGCTACTAACAAATACATGTAGCCCCTGAAGGACTTCACTTCAGTAAAGTCTATTACCAGGTCCTCAAAGGGTGATGTCCCAACTGGCTAGACTCTGGGAGATGGCCAGGGTCCCTGCTTGGCATTGTTTTGAATACAGATCAGGCATTGGGAGCTGATCTGGGTGCAAAGGGAAGCCAATCTTGGAATGAAATAGTAGCAACTCACAGTGGCCTCCAGGACCATTTTTCCCCAATGAGTCAGTTCGTGATACTCCAGTACTAGTCACTGGGCCAGTCATAGATGAATCATTAGTCTGTGATCTGGGAGCTTCCACCATCCTTCTGGGGTTTTAATTTCACCTTCTTTTTCTGCCCATTGTGTCTCTTCCTTTGTATACTTTAGTTGTTGTGCTGTCTCTGGCACCAGCATGATCTTGGCAGTCTCATTCTGGTCTGTAGCAGGCTGTCTTTGGGCAGGCACTTTCTTGGCTGTCTGGTCAGCCAGCTGGTTTCCTTTAATGATCTTGTCAGTCCCCTTTTGGTGTCTTCTGCAGTGTATAACAGCCAGTTGGATGGGAATCCATACTGCTCCAAGGAGCTGGAGAATTTCTTCCTTATTTTTGATTGTCCTTCCTCCTGCTGTCAACAGGGCCCTTTCTTTGCAAAGGGTCCCATGAACACGTAAAGTTGCAAAGGCATATTTAGAGTCAGTGTAAATGTTGATTCATTTTCCTTTTGAGAGTCTGAGTGCTTGGATTAGTGCCCATAGCTCTGCTCTCTGTGCTGACCAGCCTTGGGGCAAGGATTTTGCCTCTATAACCTCTTCATGAGCTGTTACTGCATAGCCGGCTCTTCAGTGTCCTTCCTGTACATAACTGCTCCCATCAGTGAACAGTTCCATGTCTGGGTCTGCCAAGGGCAAGTCCATTAAATTGGGCCTGCTGGAGTATATTTCATCCATTAGTTTTTCACAGTCATGGTCTGGGGAGCTGGACTCAGCAGGTAGAAGGGTGGCTTGATTCAGAGTTTGCACTGTTTCAAGGTGGACCTGGGGGTTTTCAGAGAGGAGTCCTTGATAATGAGTCATCCTGGAGTTGGTCAGCCATTTGTATCCCTGACTGTTCTTCAGAGTTGTCACCACATGTGGGGCCTTTACATTGACATTTTGCCCCAAAGTGAGTTTGTCTGCCTCTTGGATTAGGGAGACCATGGGTGCCAGGGCCCACAGGCAGGATGGCACAGCAGGGTGCCACAGTGTCCAGCTGTTTTGACAAGTATGCCATCGGCCTTTGCCACAGCCCTATGGTCTGGGTGAGGATCCTCACAGCCACATGCTCTCTCTTGTGCACAAAAAGTTTAAAGTTCCAAGTTATATCTGTAATTCCAAGGGCAAGAGCCTGTGTTAACAGAGTTTTGATGTCTAAAAATGCATGTTCTTGTTTTAGACACTAGAGGTTCCTTCTCAGCTCCTTTGATTAGCCTTTTCCGAGGATCCCAGTATCCAGACTTGACAGAAGCCAGCAGTTCTGAGGAACTCCCAGACTTCCCTCTTGGTGTCTGATCAGGGTATGGCATAAATGGCTTGTTTTCCTTCTATTCCCAGTGAGCAGCATCCTTTGGAGATGTGGTACCCTAGGTATCTGACCTTCTATTGACATATCTGAGCTTTTCCCCAGGACACTTTATATCCTAAGTCAGGGAGTAGGCACAGTAGGGTTCTTGTTTCTTCCCAGCAATTTTTCTGTGTGGGACTAGCCAGGACGATGTCATCAACATACTGAAGAAGGGTGCAATTCAACGTGTGACCAGGGAAGGCAGCTAGGTCTGAGACTTGTACTTCTCCAAAGAGTGTAGGTGGGTTTTTGAACCCTTGTGTCAATCTAATCCAGGTCAGTTGAGCTTTTCTCCTTGTGTGGGGTTTTCCCATTCAAAGGATGATTTTTGGGTGCCAGTCAGAGGCAGAAGAAAGCATCTTTGAGGTGAAGACAGGAGACCCATCTAGCCTGTACAGGGAGCAGACTCAGAAGTGTGTAAGGATTGGGCACTGTGGGGTGGAGGGTGACAGCTGCCTTGTTCATGGCACACAGATCCTGGACTGGACAGTAACCCTTTCCATTGGGCTTTTTGACTGGCAAGAGTGGCATGTTTCAAGGCAACTGACATTCCACCAGGACCCTTACTTCTTGTAACCAGTGGATGTGTTCTTGGATTCCCAGTTAAGCTTCATGAGAGACCAGGTACTGTTTTATGCTGACCATTGTCACCCCTGGTTTCAGCTCTATAATTATAGGGCCATGGTTCTTTGCCATACCTTGGGGTCCTAATTCTGCTAAGATGGGGGGAAAGTCTCTGAAGAACAGTCTCTGAGGAGATCTGATGGTTCTGTGTTCAAGTCTTCTTTGGTCTCTTGGTTTATAGGTGCCATTCTTCTTCCCTGGGTACAGTTACAGCCATCACTAAGGTCTTTGGGTTCTTTAAGGTTAAATGAGCTTCTTTTCCAGGTGTGAAGGTTACTTGTGCTCCTAGTTTTCTCAGCAAATCTCTTCCTAGTAGGGGTACTGGGAAGTCAGGCAAATATAGGAATTCATGAGTTACCCTGTGACTCCTGAGCTGGCAAGGTCTGCTTGTGTCCCTGTAGCCTCAATAATGGTGGCTTTTCAGCCTGTGAACAGGGCTACTGGGCTGGTTACTACAGAATGTTTTGCTCCAGTGTCCACCATGAAAGTCATTGGTCGGCCCCCTACTGTCATTTTAGGCTCCTAAGGGCCCAGGAACAGGAAGCCCAGTCTCCCCTAATCTAAGTCTATGCTTGCAAGGCCAATGAGGTTCTGGAACTTTTGGCATGCCAGGTCAAGCTCATACTTTTTCTTTTCAGAGTGTGTCTTTTCTTGGAACATTGGTTGGGGTTTCTACCCTCTTTTTAGGCACTCATTTTTTGAATGGCCTGGCTCCCTGCAGAAAGTACACTGGTTGGACTATAGGGGTGTCCATTCTCCTCCACAGCAGAGGTCCCTTTTTCAGATAAAGTTTTGGTTTGTATTGAGTGCTGCTGCCAAGAGGGCTGCTTTTAGCTGCATTTATCTGTCTCCTTTTTGGGCCTCCTGGTCTTGATTAATGAATACCTTGGCCACCTCCACGAGCTGCCTGGCATTCATTCCAGCAAACCCTTCCAGCTTTCAAAGCCTGTGATGGATGTTGGCATAGGATTGGGCCACAAAGGCCATGTTGACCAGCCACTGATTCTCAGCTGCCTTGGGGCTGAACGGTGTGTACATCTGGAAGGCCACACATACCGTTTCAAAAAATTCTGCAGGTGGCTTGTCTAGTTTCTGGTTCATGATGGTCGTCTTGGACATATTTGTGGGTTTCCTGGCCCCTGCTCTCAGCCCTTGGAGGAGGGCCTCTCTATATCAGCAACGTTGATTTCTCCCCTCTTTGTCATTGAAATCCCAGTTCAGCGCATCATCTGGTGCAGCTTCTCTTGCCTGGTTCTTGGGATCCAGGGCATCTGCAGGCACCTGCTGTTACAACCATTTCCTAGCTCCAGTCAAGATGTGTTGCCATTCCTCATTCTAAAAGTGATAAGGAGTAGCCAATGACAGTCTTCTCAGGTGGGCTGATGGGTGACAAAAATCGACTCCAAGAGACTGATGAGGGCCTGGGGTTTTTCTGAATATGATGGAGTATGGTGTTTCCAATTCAGGAGATCTGTAGCTGTAAAGGGTTGGTAGTGGGGAAAGGGGTGCCCTGGCTGCACACTGCCATCTGGATTGATCTGCTGTGGGCCTTGCATCTCCTGTAGGGGCATCTGGAGGGCTGGAACCTGTTGGAAGGAGCAGAGTCACCTTCCCACTCACTCAGGACTCTCTTGACTCTCAAGACTCAGACAACGATGCTGCTGGGGCTGATGGAACCAAAGCTGGGGGGCTGTCTGGCAAGGGGTACCTAGGGCCAAGTGTCCCTAAAGAGTGAGATATGGTGGAGGCAAGAGTTCTTCCTCTGAATCTCCTCTGGATCTCCTTACAAGATGGGCTTGGGATCTTGACCTGGTTGAGCTGGTTTTGGCTTGAGTGACCAGGCCACTAGGACCTTACACTGTCCTTTGTGGGTGCAGAACTGGACCCACAGGGACATCACATGGGCAATTTGAAGCCAAGAGGTGATATATGGGAACTGCTCTGGGTGGCCGGGATCCCCCGTTATGACCCCATAAATTGCTCAAAACTTTTGGAGCTCTAGGGTCCCTTCTAAAGACCACCTAAGCCCAAAGGTGGGCCATTCTAATTCACAAAGGGTCTGGAATTTCCTGGGAGTCATTTTAATTCCATACTTCCCAGAGTAATCCTTCTGAAAGTTCTTTAACATCATTCAAGGATGGTAGGTTTTGAAGCACTTGTCCCCATAATTAATTCTGGCCTCTCGTTCCTGCCTCAGGCATTTATAGACCAAATCCTGTCTCTCAATGAAGGTTTGGAGTTCCCAAACTGCTTTCTTATAGACTGGTGTAAGAAGTTTGAGGGCAGCTAGGGACTGCATGGGTGAAACAGTCCCTACTCTACACTCTGTATGGCAAGATTTACTGGCATAAGGGAAATGGACAGCCTGAGCCCCCTATCACCCGGCAGATTGAATGGATTTGTAGGTTGTGCACAGAGACCAATGGCCCATAGATTAGGGCCTCCTTGCCATAGGCAAATGATCAAATTTGGGGGAATAAAGGTGAAGGGAGAAAGTTGGATGGTGTCAGAAAAGGTGTACTAAGATATGGCTCTAATCTGGGTTCCCTTCTAAGCAGCTAAGTGGGGGTGTATGAAACTCATTCATAGGGAGGGGAACTCTATGGCAGAATGGGCAATGGATCTCACAGAGTAAACAATGTGAAAGGATGTGTCTGTCCCTCCTCAGGAGTCAAGTAAACATCTCGTAGGTCTAAAAAGAGGTGTTCGCCTCTCTTTTGGGAACACTAGGCGGCACTCAGACATAAACAAAGGCTTTCCCTCTGCTACATGCAGGACCCCTCCCAGATCCCACCCTGTGGTGGAAGCGCAAAAAAGAGTAGAGAGCCCCAACTCTCCCAGAGGAGAGGGAAGACCACACAGGCATCTGCTTGGCCATGTCCCTTGAGACTTTAGGTCCGTCTTGACTAAGGTGTACCCATATAAACACTGGGCCTGGTCTCAGTCCATTTCTGGACTGGAATCACCATTATGCCATACAACATGACCACAGAACTGCAGGTTATGACCCACTTGGACACTGTAACTTAGAAGTCTTGGTGCCACAAATATCACACACTCATTCACACATTCACTCAGAGGTTAAACATTTCTCTCCTCCAAACCCTGACCTGAGCTGAACAGAAGGACCCTGCCACAGGGTCCCGACCAGATGGACCTTACCATAAGGTCTGGCACAGAACAGAAAAACCCTACCACAGGGTCCTGACCAGATGGACCTTACTACAAGGTACAGCACGAATGCTCAGGGACCAATCAGGCTCTCAAGGAGACCCTTCCAGGAGGTGATTAAGCTCCTCTTTTACCCAGAGATGGGCCTGTACTGAATTGATGGGGTAGGGTGCCTACTTGTCCTATAGAAGGTGGAGGGGGGTATGGCTGGTCCTTCCCTCTTCTGAGTCTGGTCTGGCAGGTGCTCCCTAGGATCGGCAAGGTGCCATTGTCTGAGATCCCGACAAAATGGCCTGGCAAAGCCTCCTCAGTCCTCCATGGTATTGCTGAATCACCAGGTCACCTTGCCTGAACTGGTGGCTCCAGAGGCCAGTCCAAATCACTTCCCAGCCAATGCACCAAAACTGTTACAGAATGGACTTCAACAGAGAAGTGATCGGAACTCAGAGGGTTGGAGAGTCAGGTATTTTATTATGCCCGTGGGCCCAGATGAGCTAGTGCTTCAAAATCTGAGCCTCGAGTTTAGGTCTTACACGGTTTTTATAGGCAGACTCTTCTGGGTTCTTTTAAGTTTTGTTCTCTTGTCATTCATGTAGCCAGTACAGTAGTCATTTCAATAAACAAGGATGTTTACAAAAGTGGGAGTAGAGCAGTTGATTATCTGCAAAGCTGATACAATAAGCAGGTTCTGTTCTAAAGGCAAAACAAGCTACTGAAAGAATTAATTTTGTATTTTTCCAACAATAACACTGACAATTTGATCCAGCCCCTATATCAATCTACCAGTTCACAGGACATAAAAAATGTTAAAGGCTACCAACATGATACCAGCAGCAAAATCTAGACTGTGGGAAATTTTCCCAAAAAAGCAGGGGGAGGGAGGAACAGTGTTTTCAACATATAAATTGCAAAATAAATAGATAAATAAATTCCATCCATTCACAACCAGGTACACTGCCAACGACACCAGCAACTAGGTAAGGAGCATGCGAAAGACATCATCTCCATGTGGGTGGCCCACCACAGCCACCACAATACCAAGGTGGCCGCAAAAGCAGCTAGACACCATAACCACTGTGCAGATGGTCCGCCAGCCACTGGAGTGCATTGACACAAGGAGAGTAACCCACAGAGACCAAAGAAAAGAAGAGGAGGATGTCTCTCTCCACAAAGCCCATTCCAGAGAGAAGAAGCATCTGCTGTATGATAATATTGGGAGACTTGACCACACCTCTCAGCACTGGACAATCATCTAGGCAACAAATTAACAGAGTACCCAAGACTTGTTCAGGAGGAGAGAAGAGATCTAAGGTAATTAGAGGGGGACGGGGGGAGGGAGAGACGGATGTGGAGAGATTGGACAAGGGGCATAGAGAATAAGTACGATTTGGAACAATATATATGCTAGTAATATTGATTTGATCAACATATGTCAACGCTGAACCCAAAACATATGTATAATCAATTATGATTCAAGAAAAAGAATTTTAAATAGATAAATTTTTAAAAATATTTTATACATATGAGAGAAGAAAACAGAAATGGGGGGAGGGACAAAGAAAAGAAATCCTAGAGATTTAGAAATTTAAAAGCCATCACTCAGTCATAACATGTGAATTTTATTTGAATCCTGAAAAATATATATATATATTATTAAAACAAGAACAATTTTTAGAGAATCATAAATTTGAACACTGATGAATATTTGATATTAATAAATTATTCGGAATTTTTTTAGTTGTGATAATTTTATGGTTACTTTAGAAAACAGTCCTTGTATTTTAGAGATATATACTGATATATTTACAAATTAAATAATAGGATTCTGGGATTAATTTCAAAATAATTTTGAAGGAGTAAGTTGGTGAGAATGAAACTAGATTGGCTATAACTGATAATTGTTCGATTTGGGTGATGTTTCATGGGAGTTTGTTATACTTCTTTACCTACTCTTGTATATGTTTGAAATTTTCCATAATAAAAAAGTTTTGGGAAAAAAAATTGAAAGGGGAAGAGAAAAGTGATGACAAAAAATTTTACTTTATGATCATTACTTGAAAATAAATTTTCTTTAATTAGATATAATAAGGAAGCAAAAAACATATTTGACTGCATATGGTTATCAAATAAAGTGCTATATCCTCTGGCCTTCAATATGAGAAGTAATTCCTATATAAGCTGTATCACATAGGAGAGTCTTACATCTCTCTGGCCACAGTTATTGTTTCAAGAATGAGCACAAGATTCGAACAGGAAACAATCAGGGAGAGTTCTGGCAACTGAAAGGGTACTCCCTTTACCTATTATCCATGAACTACAGATGGGAGTTTGTGCATATATGCTAGTTCTACAAATGAGCACCATGCACAGACAACCTGCCTGAGAGCTAGGCAAGCCAGAAGACAGAAGAGCCGTGACAGAGACCGAGTCCTGATGATGTCCTAAAGCCCACCCCAGAACCATCCAGCTATATAAACAGTGAAACCTATACTTCAAAAATAGTATTTAAATAATCTTTATTATTAAATCCCAACAGAGTTTAGTAAAGTCTAATTTAGCATTGTTGAAGAAATCATGAAGAAATATGAACTGGAAGATAATGCAGTTACCTAGATTCCCAACTACCTGGACAGTTACAAAAAGAATGAGTATAAATCTTAATTATGGATCTGAGAGGAGAGTTTGGTTCCCAACTCTCTTGTTGTGCCCTAATCAGCATTTTACTGCAATCTCGGATTAAGATACAAATGGCATATTTATCAATTTTCACATGTACAAATGTGGAAGTCATTGATTAATTATATAATTTTAAATGAAGGTTTAGAGATATTATAATGTCTAGAAAAAATGAGCTGCAATTGATGAGATTTTATTTTATATGTGTAAATAAATAGTTTTACATAAACACTGAAAGAGTCAATAGCATAAACACAGAGAAAGAAATACAGTCTAACAGCAAATTGTGGGTAAAAGCCTGGGATTACAATCGGATACAAGCTCAACTGATCTGGCTATCACTGAGGCAAATAACAGTAATAATAAGACAAGTACGAGCAATTTTAACAGAAGCACAATCTCCAGATCAGCTAAAGTAATAACTCAACTGTATTTTGCCCTTGCCATAAAAAAAACGTAGGTCTTGTCTTTGGTTCTTATTAATGTATTTAAGGAAGATATTTTAAAAAGTGGAGGACTCTATAAGAGGGAAAAGACAACTATCAAGAAAGCATGTAATGGTTAATGATCTGAAATGGTTTAGCCTGACAAAAATCATAGTCCATGGCAATGCCCTCATTTTTTGGAAGAGGTGAAGACGTGTAGAAAAATTAAATTTATTCTATGTAATCCAGAACTGGGACCCAAGGATAGAAATTACAGAGATATAGATTTGAGTTTAAGAAGATAAACGATTTGCTAATGATCATATCTGTTTGAAAAAGTTGTTTTATGGAAACGATGTACTCACTAATCACTACAAGTGTTTATGATAATCACCCCTTTAGGTGATTAGGTACCTCCCCTTTAAAGGGAGGTAGAAAGTTGAGCTAAGTAACCTCTAAAGTCCCTTTGCAATTTGATATTATATTCTTAATTATACTAATAATCAAATATATCAGATTTATCAGGCATTTTATAAACCTTATCCACATAACATATATTTACTACTATCCATTTCTTAGAAATTATCAAACCACCTGAAGAACAACAAAAACTGTTTTTTTATGTATTTGCTCTTGCTCAATTTATATTTTCCCCCATCCTATCTTTCAATCTAACCAACTCAGCTAATCCACCAAGCATTCTACCATCATGCACTTAATAACATTTAATGTGCTGGCCAAAGTCTCCATTAAACTCTTACATTTTGTGAATCAGCGACTTTCTAATTGATTTTAATTGCTTCTTCTTTTCTCTAGTGATTGCCAAGCAAAACTTCATAACAAATATATGAATGTATTCTGCTGAGCATAATCTAAAACTGCATAACCTTTTCACAGCAAAAACCAAGTTAAGCTTACCTAGATTCAGGGCATCTTATATGCTTGAAACTTAAATTTGTGACTTATTGCATAAAATGGTGTTGAATTGGCATGTTTTTTCTTGATTCTTTTCATCTAAATATCTACTTATAAATTATACCACAGTATATTTTGCCAAACTTAAGTGTTTAAGATGTAACCCCAAATATCCCTAGCTTCTATCACATTAAATGAATGATTCATAAACTCATAAATCCACTTACCATCAATTTTTTTTTTATTGAATGGCTATATGTCTCACCCTGTGCTAAGCCCTGGGAATAAACAGTCATGATACCTCTCTTTATAGAGCTTACAATCTAGTCAAGTAGATAGACATCAATCATATAATACCGTAATCAAATCTAAAATTTAAGTTGTGATAACTACAACAAAAGAGTGCTTCAGATGTTGGGTGAGCAGGAATGAAGCCATGTTGGGACCTAAATCTTCATGCGTGCTAAAAATTTTAAAAGACACAGATTTTCCTTAGCGTGCACTTCCCTGAGTTCCCTCTTTTCCCATGGTTATTTGATATTTTGAACCTTGGTTATGGGGCAAGACGACACTATTTACATAAACGTAAAGTTGCTTTCCAGTTAGCCTAGAGTTTCAAACTTGCCACAAGACACGTACTATCCAGACCCTGGAACAGAAGCCAGACAGAGCCTTGACGATAATTTGCACCTTGCCCCTTACACATCCCCCTCCTTCCTGCTTTTCATTTCCCACATTCCATTCCCTCGACCCCCTTTTTAAAAAACCCTTGATCATTAAAGATGGTTTTAGTCTGGCTATTCTCCTTCACGTTTACCAGAGAGATGGGTTAGCCTAACATCTCTCCTCAAGTCACTGGTATTCCTGAATAAAAGCTGGCTTCCATTTTCACCAACATTTGACTTTTAAGTTGCTTGGTTTTTGTTTGGAGCAGGCAGCCAGACTTGGGTTCAAAAACAAGATTTTGGCAAGCCTTAACCAGGAGCTAGGCCTGGGTTCTCTAACATGTTTCGGCTAGCCAAGCCAGGGTTTTTGTGTGGTGCTGGCAGCTCGACTTGGGTTCGGTAACACAGGGTGCTGTGAGACTATATTCATAATGGGATTTGATCTAGTTAATGTCAACATTGCTCCAAAGTATAAGAGACTAGAGGAGGTCTGTGTGGCTAAAACTAGGGAGGGCACAATAAAAAAGAGCCTGGAGTGAGATAAGCCTGAAAAAATAAATAGGGCCAGATCCACACATGTCCTTCTAAAAGGTGGGTAGTAGATATGATTGAGATTAGATTTACATTTGAAATCACCATGGATTACTTGCCAAAAGGGGAGCAGTATCATCAGAGTAAAAGCCGGTAAATTAGTTATGAAGCTATTTTGCCAGTCCATTTTAAAGAAGGGTAGTTTGCCCAGGCTGGGGCAGTGGGGGGCTGAGGGCCTCAGCCATGCCCTGCAACGTCCACATCCAGCCCAGCGATGACCATAGAGCCGCAGCTAGAGGCACTCAGGGCTCCCCTGCTGGAAGGAGGGGGGTGCCAAGGGCCTCAACCATTCTCCCCCCCTTTCCTCCTCCTCCCACCATGTTCCCCTTCCCTTTCCTCTCTCCCCTTCCCCCCAACTGCTCTGCAACATCTTAGAATGTAAAAAATAAAAATAATAAATAAATTATTAAAAATAAAATAAAATAAAGAAGTGATAAAATTGGTTGTTATTTTGGAGATACTTAGAAGGTAAAAGTGACAAGACTTCAATATATATAAATCTTTTGCTTTTCAATTATATTTAAATAAATTGAGTTGTCTAGTGCCTCTTTATCTGGAGAATTCTCTGAGTTGGTGAGCTATATCAGTCAGGGTTCTCGAGAGAAACAGAACCAATAGAATACAGAGAGAGATTTATTTGTTTTAAGGAATTGGCTCATGCAACTGTGGGGGCTGGCACATCCAAAACCTGAAGGTAAGCCAGCAGGCTGAAAACTCAGCCAGGATTTCTACATTAGCCTGAGACAGAATTCCTTCTTCTAGGGGGTATCTAAGTTTTTGCTCTTCAGGCCTTTGCCTGATTGGATGAGGTTCATCCACATTGTTGAAGGTAATCTGCTTTACTTAAAGTCAGCTGATTATAAATGTTCATCACATACACAGATTACCATCCCAGAAACACCTAAACTAGTGTTTCAGCAAACAGCTGGGTCTCATAGCTTAGCCAAGCTGACACATAAACTAACCATCACATGACACAAGTATGAATTTATCTCTTTTGGTATCTCGGAGGATCCCTCTCAGTTTGTCATTTTGAGATCTAGTGTACAAATCTATATGAACCTTTTGTGCATTTGTTAGTTCTAATAAAGTAAATTTACAAAAGCATTAGTTGATTTTAGTCCTAGGGTTTCTCAGGATTAAAAAATACACATATTGCTTTCATCTCTTCTCTTGTCATAGGCCCTCTGTTATACTTAATCTCCTTCTTCTTCCAGCAATTATAAACTTCTCAGATTTGCTAGAGTAACATAGATATCAAGGTTAAGGAAAGTTGTGTTAACTTGGATTCATGTTATGGTCTGAGATTAGTTACATGAGCAAGACACCAAGCTGCCCTACACCAATCTGCCCAACTTCTTAACACATCTGCTAAGAATTTTAGTAATAGAAAGTCCTCAATGTATTAGTGAATGTGGAGGTTTTATTAAAAACTCCTAAGAAATTCATTAAGAGTTTTCATTTAGACTAATTATACCAAATGCCTGTAGGAACTCATTTTAACAACTCCTAGAGCCAGGGAAATAATGATTTTTTTCTCATATTCTGGTTCGTTGAGTTCCTCATTTCTTTTCCTATATGAATTTCCTAGTCATAAGCATAAGAATAACTTCTGAGTGTGCATGTGTGTGTGTGTGTGCACGAGTGCATGTGGACAGACATGCATTTGGTATAAATATTTGGCAAATAATGTAAGTCAAAATAAAGATACTTTCTGGTTTCTCTTTCTTCGAGTGTTTGTTTACACATCAAGGCCTCCAGCCCACCACCTCCACTCCTCCATCAATTGTGTAGTGTCTTTTCCCCTGACATTTCTGTAGTAAAGGTAGTATACCAATCTGTGAGATAAATGTGCATTTTCCTGGGGTATCAACTTTATTACAAAATTTGGAGGAAAAAAATGTCCAATAACTGGTGAGAATTAAAACATAGTTTTTGTCTCTTCCTAGGACTCTTATTGACCTTATCTACTACTTCTACTTTCTCTCTGACTTGTTTTTTTTTTCCATATTATTATTCTTTCCTGACACCCAGTGAGATATTTTCCCAATCTAAACTTCTAGCCCACCGATTCATTCTTCAACTGTATCCATCTTGCTGTTTATTTCAGCTATCGTGTTCTTAATTTCCACTACCATTTTTTAGACCTAATATCTACATTTGATTCCTTATATGACTTTTTCTGCTACTTAGCCTTCCATAGCTCATTGAGCATAGATAGTATTTTGCTTATTGTAAATTCTTAGTTAATAAGTTCCAATAATTCTGTTCCATGTTATAGTCTATTGGCTTTCTTTTTTGTAGTTTGACTTCTCAAATGTCTGGTTATTTTGGTTAGTGGGTTCACATTAGACTGAGTATATCAGCTACCATATGAGGTAATATGTAAGGGCCCATGTCATAGTTTGTGTCCTACTTAGTGAGTTGCAAAATAGGTGAAGAAATGAGGTATGGGAAAGAATCCATCAGGCTTCATTTACTTCTCCAGTTTGCTGCCACCTTTATTGATTAGGGTTCCATTGTTTAATTACTAGAAAAAAAAGGTATTAGGATATACAGCCATCATAGTAATTATTCAGCATCCCTGGGCATCTGGAGGAGAATGGGATGGAGGAGTAAATGCCTAAAGGTAACCAGTCTGCCATGCCACTGGTCATCTGCTACTCTCTCCAGAAGACCTTTTATATTTCTTAATACTGCCTTCCAACTTCAGGTAGCCTGAGCTGTTGCTAAGTTGATGGATGAAGTCAGCAATTATTGTCCAGCTCAATGTGTAGGAGAAGCAAGAGCAGAATTTTAAAGACACCCCTGTCCATCTCCCACTGCTGTGTCTGGCTGACCTCTAAACTACTAAAATCCTCATCCCTTCCACATATATGTCAGTTCAAGTTTCCTTATTGTTTTTGTGTAGTTTCCAGATGTGAGCTTCCCTCTAACCTCTCTATTTGATTATAGGGGAAAAGCTAACAGCCAGGCTTCATCATTTTTCCAAGAACTGGAATCCAATACACAATTTATCTCCTAGAGCAAATATTATTGTGGAGTAGAAGGCAAGGTTTACATGAACATATTGGGTAAAATACAAAAATTAAAACACACTTTGCTTTTGCAGCAGACTTCTTCAAATTATGCCCCTCAACACTCAGACTATACCTGTTCAGTCTACTATGACATTATAAGTCATCTTTGGGAAAGTCTCAAAGTGCTAGCTTCAGTGATCAGTGGAATGATCCTCTGGTTACCCACCAGTGCACACAACAAAGAAGAAGACTCATTGGTCTGTAACTCCTGGGAATCCAGGGAACCCTTCTCACTGATACTTGGGAGTTGCCTTGACAATCACCCAGAGTGGCCTGTTTATGGCAGCTTGCCTATTTATGCCAATGGCTCCACAACTTCACCCTTGAGTTCCTTTAAAATTCTCTCAACAAGTCTTTAACAGCATAAAGCCTAGGGGACCTGAGTGATGTTGGGACCACAGAACAGGGGAGGCAGAGGAGAAAACAGAACCCCCAGCTAGCACCAGAACCTGGGCAAACAAAGTCATGAGACAGATATGCATTAGGTCTCAAGTTCATAAATCTAAATAAAGCAGAAGAAGAGATATTCTAAAACCAAAAAGACCAGTGGCTATGCACATGGGAGATAGTCTGCAACTAAAAGTTTGGAAGGAAAGGAGGAAATAGGAACAGAGCATGCTGCAGAGGGGAAAGCAAGGCCCTGGCTGGATGCTGAAGCAGTAAGTCAGCTTCCCTCGTGTCCCCCTCACCTAGGTGAGAGCCAGTCTGTATGAATCTGGCCAAGGGATACTTGCATCAGCTGCCATGCTGGGTGGTGAGTGTAACAGTAGGTGGATCAAAGGCATTTTCTTCACAAAAAAACTAGGATAGATGACAGAAGCCCAAGATATTTATCTTCATCTCGTTTTTCAATTACATATAGAACGTGCCTAGCATTTACTGGCATTTGATGTAGTATCTCTGATCTGTCTTTGTTAAAAGATAATTTGGTAGTGGAGATTCCTTTAAGGTCTTCCTCAGAAAACTCTCAAGTGGAGAATTCATTTTTTCTCCTTGTTCTCTCCCTTTCATTCCCTAGCATACCCTTCACACCACCGCCGCAAAGTGTTTTTCTCTCTGGTTCTCTGACTTTGATGTGCTTAAGAAATTGTGACTGGCATTACAGTCTCTTGCAGGTTTTCCTCAAAATTATTTTTTTTGTCTGCTAATGTTTACTATGCCCTTGACCTGCCATAATTCTGAGCTACCTTGTTCTCATGTCAACTGATTTCTCCCTTTCTGTAAAAATAATTATCCTCTTTGCAGGGCTCCCTTTTTAAAACTTGACTTTCAGTCTCACTGTGAGTTATTTGCTTTATTTTTTTCCTTACTGACATCTTATTTTATCATATTTCAATCTCCGAATTTCAATTTTATGATGAACGCCTCTTTGCTTGTTTTATTTTTGTGGCCCATATGATTGCTGTGTTGAATTTTGGTGCTTCTACAGACAAATAAGCCACAAATTTTTGTTCTCTACTAAGAATCAAGCCATTACAGTTTTGTTCTGTGAATTTAAAGACAGCCTATATTAGGAAGTTGACATCCACAGACCTTGTTTCAACTTAGTATTTCATCCTGGCTTGACTCCTATTAGTCAGTACTTGAAATCTCCTAATATTATTATCTCATTTAATTTGATTGCCAACTCTCAGTTAACATTCTTCAGTTTCTGTCTTACATATGAGATGTATTGCTTTTACATTTTTGTCGCTTTGTTGGGGAAGGTTTGATGGTCAAGGCTTACACACAGCATTGCCTCCTTCTCTTATCCTATTCGTTGTCCTATACTGTCATTGTTTTTTTTTTTTAATTCTAGAATCTCTGCATTCAACCAACAATAATTAATGGAGCAGTCACCATGTGAGTCACTATGCCAGGCTCAGGAGACCTGGCAGTCACCAAGAAAGATAATTCCAACCCATATGAAGCTGAGAAGTCTTCAAGGCTTTTTATCAGTGCCAATAAAATATTTGTGACTTTATAGATGGATTTATACATCATTAAGTAGTTTTATTATTTTAAAATTACCTTGGTCATTTGATGTTGTCAGTTGATTAGTTTGTCATATTCACTTTCTTCAAATATGGCACTATCTGATTAATCTGAGTAGATGGAGCAGGGGGAGAAGAGGCATGGTCAAATTCTTATGAAACTCTCATGTTTGCCACAATTTCATTTAGGTTTAGTTTGAGGGGGAAAAAAAAGTCTTATGACTTCTGGTTTAAAATCTTGATACTAACCCCTGAGGCAGTCTCTCCCACATCCCACTAAAATATTTATGGAAACCATAAACAAGAGGAAAAACCCAAAACACCAAAAAAACTAAAATTGATAGTTAAAAAATTATTTTGACCATAGGGAAACCTCTGCTAACTAGCCAGGCTTTCTATTTCAAAAGGGTTGCCACAATCATTTAAACAAAAAAGCACAGTGACTCTTTGCTCTCCCCTCACTATCTTATCTCTAACTCAGAATCCCTCATATTATGCAGGTGATTTATTTTTCTTTAGCTGTGGTTAAAAACAACAACAACAACAAAAAATGTATCATAAAATTTATCATCTTGACCATTGTCAAGTGTACTGTTCGCTACTGTTGTATGTAGTGTTAAGTATAATTACATTGATATGAAACAAATCTCTGGAACTTTTTCATCTTATAGGACTGAAACTCTACAACCATTAAACAACAAATACCCAATCTACTTTCTATTTATACAAATTGGACTACGTTAGATATCTCATATAAGTAGAATCACATAGTATTTGTCCTTTTGTGACTGGCTGATTTCACTTAACATAATGTTTTCAATGCTCATCATGTTGTAGCATGTGACAGAATTTCATCGCTTTTTAAGGTGACACAGTATTCCATCACATATATGTACAAATCACGTTTTGTTTATACATGTATGAGTTGACCAACATTTGCATTGCTTCCACTTATTCTTTGTTATTGTGAATTGTGCTGCTGTGATCATGATTATGAAAAGACCTTGCATTCACTTCTGTGAGATATATATCCCAGAAGTGGAACTGCTGGATCACATGAAAGATTTACTTTTAAGTTTTTGAGGAACTGCCATGCTATTTCCATACCAGTTGCACCATTAACAGTGTTCAAGTTTTCCAGTTTTCCACATCCCTCCAATACTTGTTGTTTTGGGGGGCTTTTTTACTGTAGCCATCCTAATGGGTATGAGGTGATAACTCATTATGTTTTGATTTGCATTTCTCTGATGATTAGTGATGTCAAATATCTTTTCATATGTTTGTTGGCCATTTGTATGACATCTCTGGAAAAATTCTACTCAAGTCCTTCGCTTATTTTTTAATTGGGTTATTGATTTTTGTTGAGTTGTAGAAGCTTTTTATATATTCTGGATATTAACCCCTTATCACATATATGATTTGCAAATATTTTCTCCCATTCCATAAATTACCTTTTCACTCTGTTGATTGTGTCCTTTTATGAACAAAGATTTTTAAGTTTTTTTTTTTGTCATATCCAAGAAATCATTAAAAAACTCAATGTCATAACATTTTTCTTCTCTATTTTCTTCTAGGGTTTTTATAGTTTGGAGTCTTATTTTTAGGTATTTAATCTACTTGGAGTTGATTTTTGTAAAATGTCTATATTCTTTTTTTTTTTTTTGCATGTGGATATCAAGTTTTCCCAACACCACTTGGTGAAGAGACTGTCTTTCCCTTATTGAGTGGCTTTGGCACCCTTGTTGAAGATCATTTGATTATATATGCAAGGGTTTATTTCTGGACTCGCTAATCTAGTCCATTGGTCTATATGTCTGTCTTCATGCTAGTACCAAACTGTTTTGATTACTGTAGCTTTGTAATATGTTTTGAAATCAGGAAATGTGAGTCCTCCAAATTTATTCTTTTACAAAATTTTGGCTATACAGCATCCCTTGGGATTCCATATGGATTTTAGGATTTTTTTTTTCTGTTTCTGCAAAAAGAATCCTATTGGAATTTTGATGTGGATTGTATTGAATCTGTAGGTTGCTCTAGATAGAACTGACATCTTAAAATTTTCTTCCAATCCATAAACATGGGATGCCTTTCCATTCATTTCTGTTTTCCTTAATGTCAAGAATGTTTTGTAGCTAGTGTATAAAACATGCAACATTATCTAATTTTTGTACTTAGTGTACAAAACATCTAAGCATTATCTCCTGGTTACCTTTATTCTTAAGCATTTTATCTTTTTTATATTATTGTAAATCAACTTTTTAAAAATTTCCTTTTTTGCTCATTGTCTAGTGTATAGAAATGTAACTGATTTTTGCATACTGATTCTATATCCTAAACTTTGCTGAATTTGTTTATTAGTTCTAACTGGTATTTTTGTGAGATGATGCCTTTTTAAGTGAGCATGTTTATCCTTATCCTACTCTATACTGCATATTTCCTGCTTTCACTTTATGATACTCTGAGAATAAAAATACATTAAGGTCTCAGTAACTTATAAGAGCTAACATTTATAGATTATTCTGTCCAAGGCATGGTTCTAAGCACTTCACATATATTATTTCATTTAATCTGCACAACTACTGTGTAAGGCATATTATCCCCACTTTACAGATATAAAAAAACAACCCTGAAGAACAGAAGTTCAGTAACTGTCAAAATGTTATTTACTGAGTGTTACTGTCTGAATGTTCGTGTCCTCCCAAAATTCATGTTGAGTGTTAATTACCGAGGAGATGGTCTTACAAGGCGGGGCTTTGGGAAGTTATTAGGTCATGAGGGCTTTGCCTTTGTGAATAGAATTAATGCCCTTATAAAAGAGGCTCCAGAGAGCTGCTTTGCTCTTCTTCCATGTGGGGACACATAGAAGATGCTCTCTATGAGTAATGGGCTCTCACCATACACTGAGTCTGCTGGCACCTTGATCTTGAACTTCCCAGTCTCCAGAACTGTGGGCAATACATTATTTTATTAGTAGTAGTTTTAAATTGAAACATAGTTGGTAATACATATCTGTGGGGTACAGAGTTAACTATCAATGAAATTTATATTATTTTTAAATTAACTAGTGCAAGGTATTTTGTTATAGCATCCCAAAAGGACTAAGACATTAAGAAAGACACAAGGCCATGATATAAATAAGAATTATGGCTTATACCTTAGTATAAACTAGAACAATATTCAAAATATTCAAATCATGTGTGTGGAGGCTCTTGGCCTAAGTGGGTATTTTACCCTGCACTATAATTTGTGCTCATATTATCTATGAAAGACAAGGTACTGATGCTATTGTTGTGTATGATGATGTCTTAGAGTTAAATTTTCAAGAAAGGAAAGTCAGTACCTATAAAAAAAAAGTGCTTAGAAGATGGAGGGAATACAGATGAGCTTTATTTTTCCAACTTATCTAAATGTCCCTTTTTTTTTTTTCCTTTTCCAAGTCAATTTGAAACCACTTTCTGGGTAGGACCAGTCTTCTTATAATAATCATAGGTGTTTTGTTATACTGTTATTTTAACTTTTATTTTATTTAATCTGGGGAAAGTTATTTACCCTCTTTAAACTTGTTTTTCCTTCATTTCTCTTCTTAAGTGCTCAAATAATGTTAGTTTGATTTATTATTTTTCTTAAATACCACAGTTATCATTAGTAGTTTTTTTTTTTTTTACATGTTTGTGAGCAAAACCTCTTTGAGAACATCAGTAGTGGCTTACACTTTATACTCTCACTGACTAGCACAGTATTTGTTATATTTCAGGTGCTCAATATATGCTAAAGGAACATTAAACATAATTTCCAAACTATAAATTTGTTAGACTATCTCATATGCATACAGTTAGCTCCAGAGTTTTTTGCTCAAAAGATGATACCACTGATGACACAATCCTTCTTCCACTCTCACAGAATCTGTGTCCAAGGCAACAGGACCACTATATGATAGCTGTGTGTTCTTGAATAGAGACAGCAAAGGAAACTTACCCATAGGTAGCTTGACAAGGTCAATACATACATTAGTCCTACAGTGACATAAATTCGTTAATATTGAATATAGAAAAAAAATTCCTTGGTTTCCATGTGCAATTTTGAAAATTTGAAAATTTCTGAGCAAATTTTTGAGTATTTGTACAACCAAAGTTTACACCAAGAGAAGCAACAATGTGAATGCTCAGCACCCCTGATAAACAAGGATCTGTAGTGCTCACACTACCTTAGAGAAATGACTTGACAAGTTAATTCATTTGTCTTTTGTTACCTAAACTCTTCCACCATACAAATTCTCCCTACCTTCTGAAAAAGTTTTTGTCTTTCTCTTCCAAAAGTAAGCAACAGCATAACCCATAAAGTTTCACAGAACTCAGATGTAGATGTTTTTTGTTTTATGGCAAGAGATATAGAGGTATTTTCCTATTAGTTATAAGAGCAGATGTTCAGGGTAATAGATTTTGTTGTGGCAGATCTGTGTGTTTGTAAATTGTCCTCATATTGTTTTAAATAAATTTATCTGTTGTGTGTTTGAGATATGCAGGTCCATAGAGAGTAAAAGGCCCATGAAAGGACTCCTCTTGCCCAGGTCTAAGCATGCTTCTGAGTTCCAGTACCACCATGGTCCAATTTCTTGTCATATGAACACTTTAGAGATTTTAGGAAAGAAAATATTAGTCTCTCCAAACAAGGCTCGATAGAAATCAGTCAAGATGTGAATGAATACTGGCATAGAGAAGAGCTAAAAAAAAAAACTGTTAAGATGAAAAGAAAGAGAAAGGAAGGAGAAAGAAGCATAAAAATACTGGGTATAAAAATTATGAAACTCTGCAAAAGCAGTGCTTTCAGGGAAATTTATAGTGGCAAATGCCTATGTGAAAAGAGAAGATCTTAAATCAATAACCTAACTTTCCACCTTAATAAACTAAACAAAAAAGCACAAATTAAGCCGAATGTAAGCTGAAGGAATAAAATAGTTATGATTAGAGCAGAAATTAATGAAATAGAGAATAGAAAAATAATAGAGAAAATGAACAAAACTAAAAGTTGATTCTTTGAGAAGGTCAACAAAATTGATAAACTGGTAACTAAACTCACCAAGAAAAGACTCAAATTATAGAATCAAGAATGAAAGAGTAAACATCAATACTGACCTAATAGAAATAAAAAAAAAACCTATAAAAGCAAGAGTATATACAAGTATACATTAACAAATTAGATAACTTAGATGAAAAAGGAAAATTTCTAAAAAGGCAAAAACTACTGAAACTGACTCAAAAAGTAACAGAAAATCTAAAAAGACATATAGCAATTAAAGAGATTGATTTAGTAAGTGAAAAAAATTTCCATCATAAAAAGCCCAGACCTCACAGGTAAAAACCACCAAACATTAAAAGAATAATTAATACCAGTCCTTCACAAATTCTTCCAAAAAAAAGAGGAATAAGAGAAAGGAATACTTTTCAACTTATTCTATGTGTTGAACATTGCCCTTATATCAAAACCATACAAAGAGATTACAAGAAAAGAAAATCGGCTTTCAGTTAAGATGGCAGAATAGATGGTCCCCAGTGTCACTCTGTCTCACAAATCAACTGATTTACTACTATAAAAAAAATCAATGACAGCCATGCTGGGGCCACTAGAGCTCAGAGGAAGAGGAGGAGAGACCTATGGAGTCCATAAAGGCAAGAGAAAACACAATGAGAGAAAGAAAAACCCTAGCTGCATCCAGGCTGGAGCTGCTGAGCGCACAGAGCAGGAACCAGCAAAAGCTGCATCTGTGTCCTTCAGATGAAGGTGCTTGGAGGCAGCAGGGGAGAAGAGGGCCTTGGTGGCCCCCAGGACAGCAAGACCACTAATAGGACCCATGTAGGAGTGAGGAGCTACAACAGAAAGAAAAAAAGGAGCCACCCAGAGGCCAATGAATCATCACAAGGGACTGGTGCATGCCCATCCCATGGAAGTGTTTGCAGCATGGGCGGTGGGGGAGAAAGGCCCACCAGGAGAACACTGAGGCACAGCAAGGACAGCTGGTCTGCACCCCAACCAGCAAAGGACCACTCAGAGGAGACTGGTCAGGAATATAGAATTGCCTGTGGTGCAGTTTGGTGAAAAGACTCAGGCCCAAACCAGAGTTTCTACACAACCCAAATGCACCAGATCTCTCAAGAGCCAGAAGTACTTATAAAATCAATCATTAACACCTGAGCTGCACAAAAAGCCTTCCCAAGGGAATCAGCAGCAAAACAGCAATTTAGCTCAACCACACAGCTCAAGTACTGGTCCCCACAAGAAGTTCCCCCATTTTAGAAGTAAGCAAAGGACAACAAATTAGTTCCAGCACAGCATTTAAGTGGCGGGAACAGCAAATAATCCAACACAGAACTGAAAGAATAAACAAAGTACCTGGAACCAGAGACAAAGTTTCATATTAACTACTAAAAGCCTCATTTCACCAAAGAACACCTATAACACCTAGAAGAACCAGAAGTCCCCTGGGCTACCATCCAGAAAGGGGGAAAGGCTGGAGGCTTCAACAATGCACCCCAACACCTGCAACCAATCCCAAGGATGGGAAATGAGGGCCTCAGCCACAGCCCCCTGACACACATGGCCAGCCCAGTGGCAACCACCAAGCCACCACCGGAAGCACCCCAGGCTCTACTGAGCTGTGGTAGTGGGGGGCCTCAGGCCTCAACCACACTCCCTGACACCCACAGCCAGCCCAGTTGCTACCACTGAGCCAGCACAGGAAGAGGTCCAGGCTCTCCCAAGCCAGGGCAATGGGAGGCCAAGGGCCTCAGCCATGCCCCACTGACACCTGCTACCCATCCAGTGGCGACCACCAAGCCAGTGCAGCAAGCACCCTAGGCTCTCCTGAGCCAGGGTGTTGGGGTCCTCAGGCCTCAGCCACACACCCCCAACACATGCAACCAGCCGGTGATGACCACTGAGCCACAGCATGAAGGGCCCCGGGTTCCCAAGCTATGATGGTGGGGTTCAAGGGCTTTTGCCACACCCCTCTGACAGCTGCACGCAGCCAGGCAATGACCAAGCCACTTCTGGGAGCCCCCCAGTCTCCCCTGTGGGAATGAAGAGGGTGCCAGAGGTCTCAATCCTGCCCCTCCTCCTTCCTCCTTCCTCCATCCCATTTCCTTCCTCCTTTCCCCTCTTCCCTTCCCACCCAACTACTCCACAACATCCTAGAACGTAAAAATTGTTAATAAAATTACATTTTCTTTATTAAAAAACCACAGAACAATATTCCTTATAAATATAGACGCAAAAATATATATAAAACAAAAAAATACTAGCAATCCAGCATTTAAAAAGAATTGCATACCATGACCAAGTGGGATTTATTCTAGTAATACAAAGATAAATAATATCCCAAAATTAGTCAGTGTATACATATGTATTTATAGATTAAAGGATATATGAAAAGAAAAAAACATGGTCATATAAATAGATGCAAAAAATAGCATTTGACAAAATCCAAAACAGTTTCATAGTAAAAACACTGAACAGGGATTATACAGAAACTTCCTCAATCTGATAAAGGGCATCTACAAAAAACCCATTACTGATACCATATTTAATGGTGAAAAAATTAATGCTCTTCCCCTGTTATCAGGAATAAAACAAAGATATTCATTCTCACCAATAATATTCAACATTTTACTAGAGATTCAAACAGGACAATTAAGCAAAAAAAAAAAAAAAGAAAAAAAGAGGGAAGAAAAGGGATTCAGTCAGAAGGGAAGTAAAACTTTCTTCATAAATAGCATAATCTTGTATGTAGAAACCTTAAGAAATACATACACAAAACCATTATGACTAATAATCATATTTAACATTGTTGAAGAATATAAAATGACTGTACAAAAATCAATTTAATTTCTATACACTAGTTCTGTGTGATAAAGAATGTAGCCAGCTTTATCCCCACTTTCTTAAAGGTAGGCTCTAAATTACCAGACTTCCCAATATCACAGTGGTCTCTGATTGCTCTGATAGTTCATATGAATTCAGCAACTGATGGTAGGCCCCTAGATAGTAGTTAAGACTAACAATATGTCTCAGGATAAGATTGGCCATGCCAGAAAGAACAGCCATATGATTAGAAGGTTGAGACTTTGAGCCATGTGATATCAGCTCAAGCTCCACGGAGGGGAGAGATTGGGGGTTTACTTCAGCTGCATGGCAAATGATGCAATCAAGCATGTCCATTAATGAAATCCCAAAAAAACCTCTGGATTGAAGCTCAGGTGAACTTCCCTCATTGGCAGTACTCTGCATATTGTCACACATCAATGAGCTAGGTGGGTGATATATCCTGATACTATAGAGAAAGCACAATGAACCTTTAAAAAATTAATGCTTTCCTCCACATCTTGCCCTTCTCTCTCCTTTCGGTGGGGTCTTATTTGCATTTATTGGCTATAACAAAGCTGAAATAATAACAGTTTCCTGAGTTATGTGAATCATTTTATCAAATTATCAAACCTGAAGGGGAAGTAGGAACCCTAGAATTTGTAGCCAACAGGAGAGAAGTGAGGGCAGCCTGGGAACCACTGAACTTCAGGCTGCTATCTAAAGTAAGAGTGGTCTTGTGGAGGACTATGTCCTTAACCCACAAAGTTTGGCCCAACTCTGAATAGCTGGTGTCAGAAATCACTGCAAAGAGCAATAAACAATACGAAAATGGAATTAAGAAAACAATTTCATTTGCAAAAGCATCAACCATAATAAAATACACAGGTGTAGATTTATTGAAAGAAATTAAAGACCTAAATAAATTGAAAGGACCCCACTGCCTTGGACCCAGGCAAGTGGGTATCTACAGGACCCGCCCCCGCAACCTGAACTGGCACCACGTGGGTGAGCCCACTGGGGGCAGCTGGCAGCAACACCAGCCAACAGAACCATGCGGCTCCATGCATCCCCTCATCCTGCCTCAGAACCAGGGGAGAGCACCAGCCTATGGTTCCAACCCACCAAGTTTGGCCCAGCAGAACTCCATGTGCTAGGGGCTCATTCTGCAACCAGAGTCTCAAATGGGAACCAAGGTTGTTTAACATAACCACCACCACACCTACTGTCAAGCAAAGACAATTTCCCCCCCACAGTAGCAACCAAGGCCACTCCACAGCCAACCTCAGTGTAACAGAAACAGCAAATCCCCTACCAAATGAGCAAGCATCAGCAAAAACACACTAGAAGCACAAACAATCAAGAAAAAATGACACTACCAAAAGGATACAGTAATCCCCAAAGTCAGACTCCATTGAGCATGGAATTCTTGAAATGTCTGAAAAAGAATTCTGAGCAATGATCTTAAGAAAACTTGAAGAAATAAAGGAAGACTCAATTAGAGAACACAATGAAACAAGAAAAAACATCCAGAATTTGAAGGAGGAAATCTACAAAGAGATTAATACCATAAGAAAGAATGTAGCAGAACTTCTAGAAATGAAAGACTCACTCAAAGAAATAATAATTTTAAAAAATTGGAGAGCTTGAGCAGCAGGGTAGAGCAAGCAGAATAAAGAATTTCAGATCTTGAAGATGGTCTTTTTAAAATAAGTCAGGCAGGCAAAAAAAGAAAAAAAGAATTAAAAATAATGAGGAAAACAAATGAGAGATAGCAGACAACCTCAAGCACTCTTAACATCCGAATTGTGGGTATTCCTGAAGGGCAGGAGAAAGGAAAAGGCATCGAAAACCTACTCAAGGAAATAGTAACAGAAAACGTCCCGGGTGTAGGGCAAGATACAGACCTTCAGATCCAGGAAGCTCAAAGGTCACCGAACAGATTCAACCCAAAAATATCCTCCCTAAGACATATCATAGTTACATTTGCAAAACTCAAAGACAAAGAGAGAATTCTACAAGCAGCAAGAGAAAAGCGTCAGGTCACTTATAGGGGAACCCCCAACAAACTAGCAACAGACTTCTCAACCAAAACCCTACAGGCCAGAAGAAAGTGGACAGATACATTCAAAATATTAAAAAAAAAAAAAAAACTGCCATCCAAGAATTCTTTACCCAGCAAGGCTCTCCTTCAGAAACGAGGGAGAAATAGTGTATTTCCCAGATAAACAAAAGTTGTGGGAGTTCACCACCACATGATCAGCCCTGCAAGAAATTCTCAAGGGGGTCATTCATCTGGAATCTGAATAATGGTGGCCATCATCACGAATACACAAGAAAGAGCAAAACCCACAGTTAAAACAAAATTGCCAGCAAGAAAGAGAAAGAAGCTAAATCATTCTGCCTTAAATTCCCAACTCACATTGAAGAAGAGAAATAAAAGGGGAAATAATGATCAAAAGATATTTAAACCACCTAAACAAGTAGCAATTACATGACAGGAATTAAACAACACTTCTCAATAACTACTCTGAATGTGAATGGACTAAACGACTGCATCGTTTGCCATTCAAACGACACAGACTAACTGACTGGACTAAAAAGCCAGACCCAAGTATATGCTGTCTTCAGGAGACCCACCTCACCTGTAAAGACACTCATAGACTAAAAGTGAAGGGATGGAAAAAGATTTACCATGCAAACGGAAACCAAAAACAAGCAGGAGTAGCTATTCTTATATCAGACAAATAGACTTTAAGCCAAAAAACATTAAAAAAGACAAAGAAGGCAGGGAACTATCCAGCTAGAAGACATGACAATCATAAACATGTATGCACCCAATACAGTAGCATCCAGATATATCAAGCAAACACTCTTAGACCTAAAGAAGGAGATAGGACCTAATACATTAATAGTGAGTGATCTGAACACCCCTCTCTCAGTATGGGACAGGACTTTCAGGCAACAAGTCAACAAAGAGACACAGGATTTAATCTACACCCTAGGCCAACTGGACTTGGCAGATATATACAGAACATTTCATCCAACAGCTAAAGAATACACTTTCTTCTTATCAGCTCACAGTACATTCTACAGGGTAGACCACATATTAGGTTACAAATTTAGTCTCAGCAAATTTAAAAATATTGAAATCATCCCAACAATCTTTTCAGACTACAATGGACTAAAACTGGACATAAACAATAAGCAAAATGCTGGAAACTATACAAATACATGGAAAATAAATAATAGGCTCCTGAATGACCTATGGGTCCAAGAAGAAATTAAACAGGAAATCAAAAAATTCCTAGAAACTAATGAAAATAAAGATACATCATACCAAAATCTGTGAGATATTGCAAAAGCAGTACTAAGAGGCAAATTTATTGCAGTAAATGCTTATATCAAAAAAATGAAAAGATTTCAAATAAACAACCTAACACTATGCCTCAAATAACTTGAAAAACAACAACAATCCAAACCTAAAGTCAGTAGATGGAAAAAAATAATTAAGATCAGAGCAAAACTAAATTAAATAGAGACTTAAAAATCAATAGAAAAGATCAACAAAACTAAAAGTTGGTTTTTTGAGAAGATAAACAAAATAGACACACCATTAGCTAAGTTAACAAAAAAAAAAAAAAAAAGGAGAGAGAAGATCCAAATAACAAAAATTAGAAATGAAAAGGGAGACATTACAACTGATACCACAGAAATACAAAGAATCATTGGAGACTATTATAAACAACTGTATGACAACAAATTTGAAAATCTGGAAGATATGGATAAGTTTCTAAACACATCTAAATTAATCAAGACTATGGTACTGTCATAAACCTAGACATACAGATGAATGAAATAAAATCCAGAGTTCAGGAATAAACCCTTACATATATGACCAATTGATTCCCAACAATGGTGCCAAGAAAATATAATGTATAATCAACATTTTTGTCAACAAATATTGTTGAAACAACTTATTAACTACATGCAAAAGAATAAAGTTGGACTCCTACCATACATGACACACAAACATTAAACTTAAATTTGATGATAGACATGAATGTAAAAACTATTCTAAAAGTCTTAGAAGAAAACCTAGCAGTAAACCTTTGTGAACCTGGGTTAGCAATGGTTTCTCAGTTAAAACACCAAAAGCACAGCAGCAACAACAACAACAACAAAAATAGATCCTGAACTTCATCATAATCAAAAACATTTTTTTCTTGTAGGAATACCAAAAGGAAAGTAAAAATAACACACAGAATGGGAGAAAATATTGTAAGTCCTATATTTCTTAAGTGTCTGACATTCAGAAAAATACATAAGGAACTCTTGCAACTCAATAACAATGACACAAGTAACACAATTGACAAATGGGTCAAGCATATGAATAAACATTTCCCCAAATAAGATATATCAATGGTCTGTAAGTCCATGAAATGATGCCTTTAGGCTAGCCATTAGGAAATTGCAAATGAATATAAAGACATACCACTTCACATCCACTAGGATGCCTAAAACAAAAAAACAAAGAAAATAACAAGTGCTGGTGAGGATATGGAGAAGTTGAAACACTATATTGCTGGTAGGAATGTAAAGTGGTACAATTGCTTTGCAAAACTCTTTGGAAGTTCCTCAAAAAATTATACACAGAGTTACCATATGACCGAGCAATTCCACTCCTAGGTATATACCAAGAGAAAGAAAAACATACATCTACAGAAAACAAACAAAACAAAACAAAACAAAAACCCTGTGCAAAAAAGTTTGTAACAGCATTGTACTGGATTGAATTATGCTCCTCAAAAACTCCCTGAAGCTTGAGTTGTGTCCCCCAAGTTTTTCGTATTAAGAACTTAGCCCCCACTGTGACTGTTAGGAGGGTGGAAAATCCTATTACGTAAGTGTAAGCTGGGGCCTTGAAGAGGTGATTGGGTTTTACAAACGTGCATTAGCGAACGGATTAAAAATAGTGGTCAGGGCATAGTTATGAGGGCTTTAAAAGAAGAGGAGAGTCTGTCTTTCTCTCTCTCTCTCTGCTCCCTGTTTTCACCATCTTGCATTGTGAGACCCCCGGGTCATTGTCACCACCACCAGATGGACTTTGGACTTCCCAGCCTCAGAAACTGTAAGCAATAAATTTTGTTTTCTTTGTAAATCACCCAGTTTCAGGTATTTTGTTATAGGCAACACAAAACGGACTAATACAAGCATGATTCATAATAACCAAAAAGTGGGATCATTTGAACAACACTGAAGCAAAATGTGACGTATCTCTACAATGCAATATTACTTGTTCATAAAAGGGAATGAAGTACTGACTCTTGCTCCATCATGAATGTACATTAAAAGCATTATGTTAAGTGAAAAAAGCCAGTCACAAAGACCACATAGTGTATGACTGTTTGATGACATATGTATGAAATCTCCAGAATAGGCAAATATCTAGTGACAGAGAGTAGATTAGCATTTTAGATTAGCAGAGAGAGGGAGGACTAGACAATAACTGCTAATGCGTATGAGGTTTCTTTTGGGGGTAATAAAATGTTCTAAAATTAGACAGTAGTGATAGTGGTGTAACTTTGTAAATATACTGAAACCACCAAATTACACATTTTAAAAAAGCAAGTTTTATAGTGTGTGAATAATATCTTAAAATTGTTATGTTAAAAACTGCATTGCTAAATAAAAAATAACTAGAAGAGGAACCTTATAGGGAAAAAAAAGAATATTTTTAAAAGGTAAGAAATAAGGTTGAATTTGCAACTGAATGCCACTGGTTCACATTTTTCATTCATAATTTAAGATGTACAAGAAAGAATTCTGCTGTGAATATTTGATAAATAGGTTTTTAGAAAAACGGAAAAAGACTGCAATTTTGGAATGTTTTTTGTTTTGTTTTGTTTTTTCAAATTTCCCATCTGTTTCAACTACATAATTTCTGTGAGAAAATAGAGACCGTCTATGTAAAAAATTAGAGACCGTCTACGTAGCTAATAATAATAGCATATTCTAAATAGTTGATAATAATGTAGCTGTTAATAATAACCGCTTCTTTCTGAAGTTGAAATCATGCTGGAAAATACAGAATTAGATTCTGACATTGATCACAACAGATAGGCTTGTCATCAACACATACTTTGAGGTGGAATTTAGTCAAATCTCTCAATCAGCTTCCTTTCCCATAACTTAACAGTTAGATGTTTGTGGTGTTTTTCTGATTAACAACAACAAAAATGTCACGTCTCAGTAAATTTGTTTCAAAGAACTCTGCTATTTTCCTTCCTAACACTAGCCAGCCACTGCCCATAAATTTGAAACACCTAATAATGTTAGAGTGAAAGAAGTCAAAAGTGATGAAGGTGAAGAAAAATAATTATTTTGTTTGCTGTTTTTTCAACTTTTTTTCCTATTCTTCATTATTTCCAACTTGACTTTTTTTAGAAATCTCAGCTATGGTTTGGTGCAACCAAGAAGAAAACTAGTGCAATGTTAAATTATTTTACACACATAAAACAGAACTAAATATTTTTCCTTCCAATAAATGTATTCTGTACAAGTTGCAATGTCAGACAGCAAGAAAAATGAAGCCATAATCCCTCCAAAATAACTTGTTTAAATGTTCTCCAAACCTGACAGTTAAGAAATAAGGAGGCAAACAGTGATAATTATAATTGAGCGTCCAACTTTGACTTAGTCGATCATAATGTTTGCTGCCTTGCTCACAGGAGTAAGTTCTTGCTGAGACACTGAGAGAAAGAAGAAAATTGATGATAAAATAAATACCAGGCATGTAACAGCAATCAAACCAAATGATACTTTGCTCCATTCCATCCTCTTAGGCAAAACTGCTTTTGTTGACTCATTGTTTATAGATTTCACAATTCTCATCTTAACAGTAACACACTTTTTAAATGATAGGGAAAAGGTGTTATTTAGAAGGCAAAATAGAAACCAGAGGAAAATGTCAGACTATTCCCTAAACTTTGCACACTCCTATAAAATGATTGGTTCCTAATTACTTGCCTTTTAAGACTCAGTGTCTCTTTCCTATGGGGAAAATGATACTGATGTCAGACATAGGGTCTGGGGGACCCAGTAGTCGACCTCAACCCACCCAGTCCTCATAGCAGGTTCTTGACTCCACCACAGTTAAGAATTCAAGGGCAGAGTCACAGTAGAAAGCAAGAACAAGTTTAAGAAATGGATAAGAAATACGGGTTCCAAGGAGAGAGTGCAGCATGCTCCAGAGACTGAACCCGGCCCACACCAAGTTTAACACAACAATAAGTTCAGTACAGGCATCAAGTCTAACACAAGAGCAAGAAAAACATGCTTCAAGTTCAGTACAAAGTGCAGGCTGGCTCAAGAATGAACAGCTGCTTGCTGAAAGTAAGCTTAGATACAAAGTAAAATATACACACCTCAGCCAGCTAAGTCCTCAGCGGCCTCCATGAAAATGAGCAACAACCCTGCCCTCAGCTGGCATTTGGCTTTTATAGTTTTTCTTTCTAATGAATATTCAGTTAGGGGGTGGTTCCCCATTGTATGCACTAGAATGTTCTGTGCTCTCTATTGAGCATGCCCAGTCACTAGATTTTATAAGCCAACCCCTTGTTGTCTCATTTTCCCTGTGTGGGTGCGAAAAATAAGTCTAACTGGCAACATTAACTTTCCTCTAGAGGAGAGCTCAGAGAAAGGGGCCTGAGACCTCAGGAAGTGGCTGGAAACCCAGAAGCATTTCCTGAAACCTAAGCCCAGGGAAACTGAGCATATCCTGTATCAATACTAGTGCATCGAGTGAACATCTTGTTTATGTTAATATTGTCCTACATTTGCTGAACTAATCAACATATTGTGTCATATTCACATTGGTAATTGTGAGGAAAATGGAGTAAGTATAGTCAGGCCCCCTCACCTCATATCTGGCTGGGTATGATTCAGCACATCCTTTGTAAACAAGTTGCATGGGAGTAGAGTTAGTTTGCTTGCATGCCAGGTACCTTTTGGGTTGTTGCCAATTTTTTTGTGTACTTTGGTATGAAAGGCAGCAGCCCTGAACCACTGGTCAGTGGAGTTCGCATTTTTTTTTTTTTTTTGGTCTTTTTGTGACCGGCCACACCGTGCCCAGCCAGTGAGCACACCGGCCATCCTTATATAGGATCCGAACCCGCAGCGGGAGCGCTGCTGCGCTCCCAGCGCCGCACTCTCCCGAGTGCGCCGGGTCGGCCTGGAGCTCGCATTTAAAAATAAAACATCGGGCCAAGCCTGTGGCGCACTCGGTAGAGTGCGACGCTCCCGCCGCGGGTTTGGATCCTATATAGGAATGACCGGTGCACTCACTGGCTGAGTGCCGGTCACGAAAAAATGACAAAAAAAATAAATAAATAAATAAGTAAATAAAAATAAAACATCCACTTTGCCAGAGGCTGCTCTGTTTTTCTTTCAACTACCTGACTCAGGACCTGCCCAGGACGGGGTAGAAGGGTCTGTGATCCAGCCCAACAGTTATAAAATCATATAAGAAAAATGCAAGATTAAAAAGGAAAACACAAGAAAAGAAAACTACAAGGGTAGACTTGCCCTATCAGATGTTAAAAAATAGTAGAAAGCTTTACAATCAAAATGATGCATTACTAATTCATGAATAAACAAATACACCAATGGAATCATATAGAAAGCCCAGAAATAATTCCAAATACGTATGAAAATTTGCAATGTCATAAAGGTAGTATCTCAAACTGCTTAATAAACTGTCATGGAACAAGTTCTTAGCTATTTGGAAAAAGACAAAATTGTACCTGTACTTTACACTATACACTAGAATAAATTTCAATTGGATCAGGGACCTAAATGAAATAAATTAAACCACTCACATAACAGAAGAAATCATAGTTGGATTTCTCTTAACCTCCATGTAGAGAAAGGCTTTCAAATTAAAATTCAAAATCCAGAGGTAACAAAAGAAAAGATATTTCCCAACGAGAATATTGTAAAATTCAAGAAACCAGTGGAGTTCCCTTAGCTCAGAATCCCTTTGGTCGATCACCTGGTTGAAGTACTCTTGCTATCTCTAGGCAATCAGAAAGAAATACAATATTCAGGTTTATCTACACTCCCTTCAAAGCTACACTATAGTCATGGTTGAGGAACAAGCATGTTCCCGGTGTGAAGCAGTAGAGCTTAGTGTTTCAAAGTATGGGATCTCCAGCTTACTAAATGCATAACCTCTGTGCCTAAGTTGCCTCAGAATGAAAATAGATACAATAATAGTATCTACCTCTAAAGGTTCTTTTGAGTGTTAAATGACTTAATACCAGTAAAATCACTTAGGATAGTGCCAGCCATAAAATATCATTCAATAAGTATTAGTTTTTATTGCTATTATCTTAAAGCCCAAAGAACAGCAGTTATTTCTGTCTTCAACCAGCCCTTGTGGTAGGAATCCTAAGGTCATGAAATTTACTGTCATTTGTGCTGTGAAGTTTTAAATGCTCAAGGCTGTCTGATCTGTTTTTCATGTGGGGCCTAATTTTCTCATATCATTGGTGATATATTTAACAGCAATGGGGAAAAGATACATAGTCGATTTTCTGTTCGTTTAATCTGCTTCTAGTCAATTTACTGTATATTCATTGACTATGCAGAGCGCTGAGTTACAAATATTAGATAATAGAAAGATTTATAATAGTGTCTGCCTTCCAGGAGCATATATGGAATGATAATACAATAAGTGAAAAATTATGTTTCAGAAAAGATTTAAGTAACAGTTCATGGTTAAAAATAGAAGAGATGAGTAAAGGTAATATAGGATTATTGAAATCTGATTTGAAAATTGAGTCATAATATTACCATTAAAATCTTTCCTGAATTATTTGAATAAATCACTCAATGCCAGGGATGGATCTTTTATGAAATGAATGAAACTTTAGGATTCAGGGACCCTCACATGCATGGAGATATTACAAATTCCTTGCAGGGGTTCCAAAAAAGTGTTCACATAGTCACATGTTTACATAGAACTTGTGTAAAAAAGATAGTTTAACCCTCACTCATAAAGACCACTGTCTCTTTACACTTTTACTTCCCTTTCATCACTCTTTTTTCGTGGCAGATGGCATTGGAGTGATTGTGAGCATTCTGGGAATCCTACAAAGGAGAATTTCAGTGGAGAATGTGTTTCATTTGAGTTTAATGGGATATGTATTATGTGGTTCCCAATCATTTCTGTGTATAGTGAGCTTGTTGTTGGCCATCCTGATATAGAAATGAATTCCAGAATACTTGCACCTCACACTGTGTGGACTCACCCTGTGCCATGACACTAGTAATGAAGTATCAGAGGTCCTGTTATATAAACATGCCCTACATTTCTCAGTACTGGAAGTTAGGATAATGGAGAAGAAAGAATGTTTGAAATGTGCACGGCCAAGAGGAAGCCTATGGAAATTTCTTCCAGTCATCAGTAGTGTAAAATTATAAGCAGTACATTCAATTCTCATGAAGCCTAGTCAAAACAAAAGTTACTACCCGTGAGGAACATACTCAATAATGCAGCGTATACAATTATAAATATATGGCACATTATTAAATGGGAATTGTGCACAAAACTGAACTTCCCAGAATTCTTTTGTTTATAGGGCACATGCTGGCATACTACTACAAAGAGCCAGGACATCAGAATGTTAAGTTGTCTGTTGTGTGCATCCCAAGGTATTAGACTGTATCTTAACATGCATCTTGTCCTGATGCTGTCTAGCACATCCACACAAAATTAGTGAGCAAAACTGCTACTAAAGCTACAAAACAGCCAAAAGAAACATGTGTTCCAGTGATAAAAAAAAAAAAAACATATGTATTGATCAGTAAGTTGATGTATGTCATTTAAGAGTAATTTGGTTATACAATTATGTAACTCAATACAATGTGGTCACATTTGTATTTGTAAATGCATTTGATTTACTTTTGTGTATGTCTTGATTTCAGATTAATTTTGCATTTTTATGCTCATCAATGATACCAAAAGTCAAACAAAATCTTACAGAAGTGTGTGAGACAGTTACACAGTTAATTAATAGAGGTGCTTGGAGGGAAATGAAGGAGAACACCTGTTAAAGATGGGGGCACTCTTGCTCTCCAGGACGTAGACTGTCAGCAGAAAAGCAAAAAGACTGGGTCAGCAAAAATTCACAAGGCTTAACCACAAACCACAGACTTCTTATTGAGTTGCCTTGGAGACGGGGAGGTATGGGAGGGGTTTATAGCTGGCTAAAACATATATAAGGCTTGCTTTTATCCAAAAAAATTGCTAAGTGCATGCGCTAAGCCCCAGAACTTTGTGTCTGGTCTGTGGTTGACCACCTCCCCAGGCAGCAGCCCCTTGCTCAAGGCGTGATTTGATCAACTCACTTTCCTGCACTCTCTTGACGGGGCTGCATGTGGCCCTGCTCCCTGAGGGACTCCTGGCAGAGGCTACATGTAGTCCTGCCTCCTGAGACCCCCAAGACCAAAAGAAAGGTACAGGTGCTATGCTATTTTTTAAAATTATTTTGTGATGTTTGTGGTATTTGTCAGTTTTCTCAAATTTGCAAAATTTTGTGATTTTTTTCCTTTTTGTAAATCTATATTTACTTTCACCACAATTGTATATTCATAATTTTTATTCTTTTTACAACCTACAGCATAGGGTCATTGTGAAAGTGAGAAGATTTTGTACATACACTTATTGCAATGCTATTCACAAGTTCTCAACAGCTCCTAGCTCTCAGTGTTATCTGTACGTAACCAACAAAGTGCCAGACATACACTAGGTTCTAAGGGCTGCCACCTTCTTTCTTTACCATCTTGAAAAACTCACTTGACTGCTGTAGAACTCAGTAGCTGCACTGAATTACAACAACTGACATTAACCAAGAAGCAGGAGTATGTGATATTTCAGTATTTTTCAACTCTAACATGCCCACTACTATATGCCTGGTCCACAACTCATAGGTTAGAAAAGGTAAATATCACCCTAGTATCAGGATACTAGAATAGTAAGTGTAGCTTTAAAACTTTACAGGACCTTGGAGTGAACAACACACACACTTGAACAGAGTGATCCCTCAAAAAGAAATGTAACCAGTATTCTGTTTATTACTATGGATTCATAATCTGCTTTAAAGTTTTTCCTTTTTTTCTCTATCCATGCTAACTCCAATATTTACTTTTTAAATATTACTATTATTCTTTACCTCCGGGATTTTCTTCTATACTGTTACAATGATAATTTTCTTTAAAAATCTTGAAATGTGCTTCAATTTCTCCCACATATACTCCTTCAGTTCTTCTCCTTACTGAGCTATTTGCAATATCTTTTGTAGTCTTTTTATCTTTTACTCCAGCTCTTTCATAACTGCCTTTTCATTCTTTCCTCTCTCTTATATGTAATCTCCCTTCATGTCATTCCTATTCCACTTTTTAATATCATCAGCTGTACTATTTAATAGAAACACCCTCTAGAAAAAGTTAATTGCTTGGGGAATTGCTACTCCCTAAAGCCAATGGGAAACTTTTGGAATCTCCTATTAGTCTCAAGACTGAAATCCTACCTCAATCAGAGATAATTATTAAACTAAGCAAGAGGATTTCAATAGTCTTCTCAAATTGATCCCAAAGATGCCACCTGCAATGTCGCTGCTTCATTCAGCTTTAGCCACTTTCAATTAACTGAACAGCATAAAGCACTCCCAAGGGCCTAGAAGCAAACAAAATCCAAATTACAAACAAGCAGAGATATCTGAAGCAATTAAGCCCTTGGTGGCTTAACTCCAGGGTGCCCAGAAGTCTTGTTCAAGGCCAACAACCCAATTGGAGTAGATACAATATTAAGTCTGTTCAATCCCATGAACAGCTAATATCTGATAAATTCAGGCTGTGTGGACAGTTACATTATATAATTGATAAAAGAGAAAAAAAAAAAAAAAAAACTTGTGGCCTGAATGATCTGATTTAGGACTCCCTACAGCCCAATTCCACAAGATAATGTCCAAATCTCCACTTCACTTTGCAAACTTGACCTCATTTACTTCCTAGCATAGCACAATACTGTACTGTAAAACTGCATTTTATAACTCCTTGAGACCCCATCAGATTATCTAGGCCAAGCAGTTCTTTAAATGCATGTGCCACCAGCAGAACTAAGCAGTTCCCATACATGCAATTTGGCAAATTTGAAGAAGAGCTAGTGGAGAGAAGAGAATAAAAAGGAGAGCTGAAGTTGGAAAAACTAAACTGAAAATAAAGCAAACAAGAGTATGTGTGTAGGCAGCTGAAGTAATGAAGTGACTCTAAAAGTAATAGCCCTCAGAGTGAATTCCAGTAGCTGTGCATATCTGATGATGGGGGTCAGGCAAGCATTTCAAAGGTGCTTAGTTTTGACTGAGACTGAGCACTGGATTACAGAAGTCTCCTGCCAAGCATCAGGGAGGGAGGCAGATACTAAGTCCCAATTCCTCCTTTCTCTCACTCTGCCCCCTCTCCTGCCACTGTTATCATTGGTAGAGCAGCAGCTCAGAGGGAGAGTTCCAGGAGTGAAGTGGCTTATCTGTAATAGCCGCTTATCTATGGCCAGCAGTCAACCTTGAAGTTAAAACTAAAGGAATTTTAGCCCTCCTGCCATTTCTTTTTTCTTTCAACCTATTCCAGTTCCTTACTAGCCTCTTTTCCCTAGCCTATGCACTTCAATCAAGCAAGCAAGTAATAAGCACATATCCAGGCCCCACTGAGCTCCAGGAGCCATGCAAGGCCTGGAGGCATAAAGATAGACAAGGTACTCTCTCTGACACCAAAGAACTTCCATCATTGCTGAGGACACAGGCATAAACATTAAAGGACCAAAAAAGGGTAGACACCAAGAGGTACATGTTGAATCACAGTACAGATGAGTAGGCTCTGAGTTCAAAGGAGAAGGACTTCACCAAGGGCCCAGCAGTTAGGCCCTTGTCATAGACCGAGAAAATAGATATGTTTTAATAGACAGAGGTAGGGCAGACAAGCAACTGGTAAAAGGCTCATGGCATGAGTAAAAACACTTAAAAAAAAAAAAAAAATAGAGCTGGCTTTTGGAGGGAGTAATCCAGCCTGGTGTGAGGAAAGTCCCAAGGTGATGATGGAAAAAAAAATTCAGCTCAGACTCTGGAAGCCTTTAGATATCAATCTAAAGAATTCAGACTGTATGATGCCAGATGTGGGAAAACAACTACATCTTTAAGGAAAAGGTTGCCTGCTCAATCATTTGCTCATGAATGCGTGTAGGTATGCATGTGAAGGTATTCATTAATGTTTCATTTATTCCCTATCTTACCTCTGCAAAGGATCTGGGATTTATAAGAACAGAAATCTATTGCATCTGAAAGAACAAGTAGGTAAGTATGTCAAAAAGTAATTTTGAGGAGCAATATAAGAAACTAAACCTATTAGATGATAACTCATATTTTTAAGCCAAAATAATTTCAAATGTAATGAAGGTATGAGAATAAGCAAATAAATTGGTTGGTTAAGGACAGAGAGCACAGAAGTCATTCTTAGTATATATAATAATTTAATATATAATAAACAATAATCAATAAATAAGATTTGAATGTGTCGTACATTTACAAATGTATTATTCACAAATGAGTGTGATAAATATATAATAACCACAACATGCATCATAAAGCTTAATGTGTCTGGCTTTATCCCTACTCATTCTGTAGGTATTCAAATTATGGAATCCTCAGCAAGCATCTCACATGCTCTTTGTAGACCAGTCCTCTAAGCTATAATATAGCGTGTATTATTGGACTCCTGGTTATTTTAGGCATACTGATGGAATGCCTAGTGAAGGCAGTGCCATAGCTAATGGTGATGCACGCCAAAGGTCCCATGGCTGCCGCCATCCAGTTCTGTCTCCCTGCAGGCTACTAGTCACGGTGATGAGGGCATGCTGTCTGTGTCGAGGGTCCTGTAATGTGTCACTACTACAGGCATTAATGCTGTCTACAATCATGACTGTAGCACAGCTGCTTCGGAACATCGTGCCATCAATAAGCTATAGAGACCATAATGGAAAAAACCTTGGTTTTCAATCTTTTAACTATTGCAGCCCTCTCAACCATGAGCCCGTCAGAAGACAATCTGAGTGAGAGATTTATTATATTCAGAATTATCTCTCCTTTCTAACAATAAGGCTGTTGTCCTTGTGCCATTGGGCCTCTTCTCTCTCTCCGTAGAATTTAGTGTTCAAGGAGAATCGTTCTCCCATGTCACGACCTCCCACATCACAGTGCCTTGGCAGCTCTTCCCACCTGACTTTGGAAAGGCCCAGATACAGGCTTGATCTGAGAACTTGTTACAAAAGGAAAGGGGGACCAAAGTGAAAGTATATACATTTCAAATTTTTGAAGGTGGAAGAGGCAACTTTATAAGTCTAAGGAGCAACAGTCATGTAGCAAATGAACATAGATGACTGCAAAGGAATGTAAACATTCTGACACATCCTTTCCTGCTTTCTAATGACTATAAGAAAGAAAAATTCTACTGAATCAAGAGCCTTTAGTCAAGGTGCCTGAAATCCAAGTCAGTGTGGACAATGACAATAGTTCACAAAACCTAGTGTTAGCTAACCAAATCATCTCAGAACTCTTTGGGCCTTAAAGAATCAACTCTCAGTTCCGATGATGAGTAGGATAAAAAAGTGTTTCTTGTCTGAACTCAATTCCAGATCCACGTTTTTCTATAGCATCCTTCACTCCAAATCAATAGCATTTGTATATTCCACCCTAACAGTGGTTACCATCAGCCTCTCTTTTTTCCTGGACATACAACTCTCAAGTTGGAGCCTCTGAAGCTCTCTTTTTATCAGTCTGTTATGCCCATGCCCTCTAGGCAATAAATAAATATTCTGCCTGCCTTCCCAGAGCAGATCTTTTCCTCTCTAATTTCTTCATATTTTTTCTGCTTAGTTTCTCTAAAACAGCTTTCTCCTTGTTTTGCACTTTTCTGCAATTTCACCTGTCCTTTTTAACATCGATTCTTCCTTAAATCTTTCTGGAGTGTCCTTCTACATGGTTCTCAAATGTGGTTATGTGAGTATCTCATCTTGGATGACCATGTCATATTCAGAAAAGCAATTCCAAAGAGCAGACAAATATTTCCTGAATTCCCATTTTGCCAGGATACAAAACAGCTTTTTTAAAATGAGTATTCTTTCTTTGTGATGTTTATGTTTCTGTACTATGAGGAGTCCATTTTGAAAATTGGACTTATTCTGACTGTTACTCTTTCCTCAAAAGTTTAAAGAGTCTAAATCTTTCCTCTCCCTATTACAGTAGAGATATAAGAAAGAGGCATTGGGCTACCAGTAGGCAAGCCAGCAGGCAAAAGTACCCAGAGAGAGGTAGAGGGCTCAAGGGACCAGCAACAGGGACAAAAGCTATTACTGGTAACAAAGGACTGCAGCAGGCATTTTGCAGAATGTATTAACAGAAAGCAAAAAAATCATTAGAAATCAATCAACAAGAACATTTCTATTTCATATGTAAACTCAGGCAGTAACAGAGAATCCTACACAAGTGTTATCAAAATCTCTAGTACAAGCAAGTGGCCATTTCTAGATAGAATATTAATGGGGCAAAAAAAACCCCAAAAGATGCTTAGCCATGCAAGAGGGCATGAAGGCAAGAGAGGAGATTTATAAGGTCCCAAATAGGAAGGACTTTGCTGGCAACACCTATTAAGTTCTAATGAGGAAGAATTGGAAATTAATGCTAGAACCCCATTTTGTATTGTTTTGCAATTGGAGCCAGTATCGGTCAGTTATTTGAAAAAGTTGTTTAAAACAGCAAGTATTAAAATAATGATGAGAATGTATCTTACACACACACCTTATTTTCATTTAAAAAATATAAATGTACATAATAAAAATACAATATTTAATATAAGGCCAAAGCTTTTATCGAGGGTATGTTGATTGCATTCTGGGTCACAGTTCTTTCATAAGCCACACAATAGGCATTGTTTATTGTTTCCTATTTTAGTTCCTTTATAGTGAAACAAGAACCTAATTATGAGTACTTGTAAAGCAACCCAAATGCAAAATCCTTCTACAGTTTTACATTTTTGCTATCTTTGTCTCACCCATTCCTATGTCTATGCGTTTTTAGTGACTCTCTTCTATCAAGTCTCACCTAAGCATTTCACTTAGCTTTTATAGAATCCATAATACCTTTCTTTTCACATTGATATTTCATCAGTTTATGTATTATTTAATTAAATTACAAAAACACACCAAAAAGTAAAGCTATAAACAAGTTTAGGAATAAACATAGCAGCAGGTCCTTGACTGGCACACAAATTGATGATGAGAGCAGGCATGCCTCAGTGTATCAGCCAGGACGTACTAGCTATAACATCAAGCCTGCCATGGGCACTAGTCAGTGTGTTTGAACCAAGGAACAGAGAATCTTAATTTGGAGCTTGTGGAGTATAAGTTAGCATCTACTGTGTTTCGCATACAATTTTCTTAGGCTAACATCATAGTAGAGAGGTCAATTTAAATCTTCCTTCATTTTTAATGAAATTCACACCCCTATTCATGCAACCCATCCTGGGCCATGCTACCAACAAAAGGATCACAATACCAGTAACAAAACGGGGTTTCTTTGGCTCAACCTCACCAACAAATTGTTGGATGAAACCCCATTGAACTCCTCCTGACTCTGGAAATTCTCAGAAGGTTTCTAGGATCCCTTACCCATACATACAGGCTTACTAGATCTCACATGGGATCGCTCTCCTCTACTGCCTGCAGCAATAGCTGGAAGAGTCCTAGATCTCTGCAGAGGCAGTGAAGTATCCTCGGCCACACTATCCTCCCCTCAGCAAAAGCCGTCTCCCGCTCCTGAGACTTTCCACTTCCTGCATTGCATCTTTGATTTTAGACCCTTCAACAGCCAAACTGAGGAAGGGGGAAAAGCAAGCCCCCTTAATCCAGAATCCTACTTATCATGAAGCTGATGAAGCTTGACTTTTAGGTCCCTTCATGTGCACCATCTCTTTCAAGGCCATGCACCTATTTTTTATTTATTATTTTATTTTTTTTTTGTATTTCTTAAAGAATACATAAGCCTCAAATGCATAAGCTTCAGACCCTGCTTCAACCAATTTCTTTAATTGCAATTTATTTAGAAGGCATAATGCTGTCCTACCTTGAGATCTTAGTAACTTATGGAGATTAAAACAATAGGTTTTAAAATTTTCATATCACCTGGCACAAGTCTCAGGGAGAGAGGTGGAACCGACAGTCATCTGAGCAACCTTCACTTCTCAAAATTTCTCTTCCTCTCCCCATTTGTGAGAACTCATTAGTCCCATGCTAACCTTGCCAGCCTCAACTTCTCTCTCTCACTTCAGAGTGAGCTTCTTCTATTGAAGCTACTTGGTCCCTAAGGGATATAAAACATTTTGGTGGCCTTTCCTTCCTTACATTATCCATGAACATTAGTGAACATGACATTTTTTTCACTGATTTAGCTCTCCTCACTATTTGAGAAAACTTTTGTACTCTTTGTAAATTTTTTAGTGAAAGAACTCCTTGAGACATTGTTATAGGCAAGCATAGAACCCCAGCCAGAAATTGCATTAGGTTTTTGTGGTTGAAAGGTATTGTAGAAAACCAGAGTTGGACAGTAGCTAAAGGGCTAAAAACAGATTTTATGCAGGAACTATTGCAATTATGAGAAAGAGAGCTCAGAATTAGACTCAATTCCAAATGCAAGAACAAGTGGGGATTCATAGCCAAGGACCAACTTGTGGGGGTTAGTAGATGGAAAATTACTAAGGAACATTAGAGATAGGGGTGGATTCTTGCTAAAATGACCTGACAGGATTCTTGCTGAAAGCAGGCCATGGTGATTAGAGTGTCCATTACTTTGGGGATGGTAGGTGTCTTAGTTCATTCAGGCTGTTATTACAAAATGCTCTCATATTCTGTGTCTAATGAAGGACTGTGTGTGGTTCATAGACAGCACCTTCTCACTGCGTCCTCACCTGGTAGAAAGAGAAAGGGGTCTCTTTTAAACCTCTTTTGTAAGGGCACTAATCACATTCATGAGGGTTCTACCCTCATGACCTAATAACCTCCCAAAGGCCCCACCTTCTAATACCATTACATGGGGATTAGGTTTCAACATATGAATTGATTCAGGGGACACAAACATTTAGACTATAGCAGTGGGGGATGAGGAAATTTAATCAGATGTCAAGAAAGGGGGATTCTCATTAAATTGACCTAGCAGGATTCTTAGTACAACAGGGCTCTTGAGGACAAGGCCCAAAGATGGGGCTGACTTAAAAAAGGGCTCCAAGAAACCTGTCTAGAGTTCAGTCAAGGAAAGAGTCTTTGTCACAGAAAACCCCCTGAGTAGTTAGTCCCCTCCCAGGAACTGCCTTAACCAGATGCATTCCTGTATAAGTGAGCTACAGAATGCATTTAGGAATGGACTTTTGCTGAAATCCACATATAATCAATTATTGTCCTATTCTGAAGTTTTACTAACAGCAACTAAATTGGGGAAGTCAAAGTAATACCTCTAAACAATCAAGAATTTCTTCGGTTAATGCAAGCTCTTACAACCTATAAAAGGAAAAAAGAGAATCATTTATCTGATTCAGACATAGCAACATTAAGATGAGACTTCTGAAAGCGAAGGGGTGATCAGAACCAAGGTACACTTTAGGCAAAACAATGACCTGGGGAGCAGCAATACACTGCTGGTGTGAACATAGGCCATTTCCGCAGGAGAAGCAGCTTCTGGGCCTGGCTAACCTTAACAGACTTTAGATTTCATAAATAATCAGTTAAAAAAAAGCGTACACAAAAAATGAGAAACTATCAGGAAAGGTTGTGCCTTGGCAGGATAATCAATAATTCTCAGATTTGGAGGCAATGTTTTCATCCACACAGAAACAATACTTTTTTGTTTGGGTTTTTTTTTTTTTTTTGGCTTGGAACTTTGCTGGAGGTCAAAGATAAACTAATGTAATGTAGCGCATGCTCAGATCCATGAACCTAAACTAAGATGTATCAAAGAAATGTTTCCAAGATGGTGGTGGCAGGCTTCATGAGGGGCAATTGGTCTGGTGCTGCACAACGTAAAGGAGAGGGGCAGCCGGATCACTAGTGACTCTATAGTGCAGTGGTTCTTCGTGGGGAGCAATTCTGCCCCCAGAGAACCATTTGTCAATGTCTGGAGATATTTCTGTCAGAATGAGGGGAAGGGTGCTACTGATATCTAGTGGATAGTGGCCAGAGATATTGCTCAACTCCAACAAGAGAGCCCCCACAACAGAAAAGTAATTAGCCCAACACGTCAATAATGTCATAGTTTGAGACATCTTGCTATAATGCTGCTCAGGAGGAAAAATCAACCCAGTACCCTATCTGCCTAATCTCAAGTCATGATAACAACTGAATACCTGTGCCAATCAAAGCCATCATTTGAAAGATAAAAGATGAACATTTTCAAATATATTATGACCACAAAGGAAGCAAATGGACAAAGAAGAAATATTGTATATTTCTAGATTTCCATTCATTCGTACAATTTTTTTTGACAACCTTCACCCTTTATGCTCTCTGATGTTTTCCCCACTTCCTTCCCTCAACCCCTCCCTCTACATTCATATCGCTAACCTATAAGACCACACAAGATCTACGTAAGATATTATTCAGAATGCTTTGCAATACGGAAACCTCAATGGATATCTGAGGATATTCTGAGGTAGTTGTGGCCATTCTAATCATAGATAGGAGATAGCTTATCTGACATGGGAATCATTGATCATGCTTTAAGAAGTTACAATCACCTCAAACATAGTTTGAGATATTAAAGTAAAGAACCTACAATGATGGCAGTGTTATAAGATTTGCCTTTAAATTTACATTTCTGAGACTTCCAGGGAGATGGCAGACTACAGGTGCCCAGGGCGCATTCTTCCTGCAGAAGATTAAAATGGGCCCTCTGCCCTTGCCGCAGCAGTCACCAGAGCCATTGCCTGGTCCCAGAACCATCACTCATCACAGAATAGCTCCCTGCAGAGCAACAGTCCTGTGGGTGACCCGTCACTGCAGCCACAGATGCCACAGACATGAGGAAGGTGGCTGCAATCTCTGCCACCATAGCCACTGCCACCATAGCCACTGCTGCAGGTTAACCTCACTGCTTCCAAGGACACTGCAGATATAAGGAAGATAGTTGTAGCTTCCAGCACTACTATCACTGCCACAAAGTAACCCCATTGCTGCCAAGGATGCTGCAGAAGCCAGGGGGGCAATTGCAGCTGCCGGTGCTGCTGCCATCCCCATGAGGCAACCCCACTGCCACCAAGGACTTAGCCAAGGACACTGCAAACACCAGGGAAGCAGTTGCAGCCTCAGGTACTGCTGCTGCTGCTGCCACTAAGCAACCCCATTGCCACCAAGGACACCACCAAGGACCCCACAGACATGAAGGAGGCAGTTATAGCTTCAGGCGCCACTGTTGCCCACACAAGGTATCCCCACTGTCACCAAGGACACAGCCAAGGACACTGCAAACACCAGGGAGACAGTTACAGCCACTGGCACTATTGACTCCACAAGGTAAATCCAGTACCCCTGTGGACACAGATGTGAGAGAGACAGCTGCAGCTGCCAGCACCACTGCCACCTCCACAAGTTAACCCTGCTCCCTCTGCAAACACCACAGACACAAAAGAGGCAGTCACAGTCCCTGAAGTAGCTGCCACACCCAAGAGGTAACACTACTGCCCCCAGGGACACCAGAGATGCCAGGGAGGTAGTTGCAGCCACCAACACTGCTGCCACCAGAGCAAGATACCCCACTGCCACTGCAAACACCATAGCTTTGCAGGTTGCCACTGTGGACACAGCAGCCAAGCAGGTGGCTGCTACAACTGCCACTGCTGCAATTGCCACCAACAACATTGCTGCTAGACAGCCACTGCTGCCACACAGGAAGCCCACCAAAGCCACTTCCACAACCACCAACAATGCAAGAGTGTCCTGCTACCACAGTAGCAGCCACAGCAGCCACTGCCACTGTGCAGGCACACCACTAACCACTTGAATGAATTGACACAAGGAGGGTCCAGGGAAGGAGAGAAATAGAAGAATCTACCAGATGACCAGACGTCACTGTACAGGTACTAGAAATATGAAAAAACAAGAAAATATGAGTCCAACAAAAGAATACAATAACTCTGAAGTACCAGACACCATGGAGCAGGAAACCCTTTAAATGACTGAAAAGGAATTCGAAGTTAAAATCTTAAGGAAATTCAATGAGATACAAGAAGACACAGTTAGATGACACAGTGAACTGAGCAAAACTATCCAAGATATGAAGGAAGAAATTTATGAAGAAATTAATACTTTATAAAAGTATATAGCAGAGCTCATGGAACTGAAGGAGTCATTCAACAAAATAAAAACACAACTGAGAGCTTAAGCAGCAGGCTAGAACAATTGGAAGAAAGAATTTCAAATCTTGAAGACAGGCTATTGAAAATAACACAGGCAGACAAAAGAAAAGAAAAATGAAGAAAATCTAAGAGAGATAGCAGACAACATTAAGCACACAAACATATGAATTGTGGGTATCACTGAAGGGGAGGAGAAAGGACAAAGCACTGAGAACATACTCAACAAAATAATAGCAGTAAATTAAATAGGTATATGGAGAGACATGGACCTTCAGATCCAGGAGGCTCAAAAATCTCCACACAGATTAGATCCTAAAAGGCCCTCTCTGAGGCACATTAGTGTCAAATGGGCAAAACTCAAAGATAAAGAGAGAATCCTAAAAACAGCAAGAGAAAAGTGTCAAGTCACCTATAAGAAAGTCCCCATCAGAATAACAGCTGACTTCTCAACAGAAACTCTACAGGCCAGTAGAGAATGAAATCATATATTCAAAATGCTAAAAGAAAAAAACTGCCAACCAAGAATACTATACCCATCAAGACTATCCTTCAGAAATGAAGGATAAATAGTGTATTTCCCAGACAAACAAAAATTACAAGAGTTCACCACCACATGACCAGCCCTACAAGAAATCCTCAAGGGAGTCCTGCATCTGGATTCCAAAAAACAATAATCACCACCATGAATACACAAGAAAGAATAACCACCACTGGCCGAGCAAATATGCAAATTAAAAAGAGAAAGAAACTATATCTTACCACTTCCAAAAATCAACAAATGCCAAAGACAAACAATAAAAGGGAAAGAAACAAAGATATTTAAAACATTCAAATGAAAATTGATAAAATCCATAAGTAAGACAATACCATTCATTAACCCTAAATGTAAATTAATTAAATTCCTCACTCAAAAGATATAACCTGGATGATTGAATTAAAAAGCTAGACCAAACTATATGCTGCCTACAAGGGACTCACCTCACCTGTAAAGATATAGACAGACTGGCAGTGAAGACATGCAATAAGATATACCATACAAATGGAAACTATTCTTATATCAGATAAAATAAACTTTAAACCAAAAACTATAAAAAGAATCAAACAAGGCTACTATATAATGATAAAGGGATGGATCCTGCAAGACGACATAACAATCATAAACGTATATGCATGCCATATTGGAGCATCCAGATATAGAAAGCAAACACTATTAGATCTAAGGAAAGAGATGGACCAAAATACAATAATACTTGTGAACCTGAACACCCCACTCTCAACATAAGACAGATCATGTAAGCAACAGAGAACCAAAGGATTTAAACCATACTTTAGACCAACTGGACTTGGCAAATATTTGCAAAACATTTCATCCAGCAATTACAGAAAATACCTTCTCATCTACACATGGAACATTCTTCAGAATAGACCTTGTTAGGTCACAAATAAATCCTCAATAAATTTTTAAAAATTGAAACCATTTCAAGTATTTTCTCAGGCCACAACACATTAAAACTAGAAATTAATAGAAATCATCATGCTGAGGGGATACCTGTACTGCCATGTTTATTGCAGCACTATTTACAATAGCCAAGAGTTGGAACCAGCCCAAAAGCCCCTCATCTGATAAGTGGATAAGGAAAATGTGGTGTATCTACACAATGGAATACTACTCTGATATTAAAAAAAAAGTGAAATACTACCATTTGCAGCAACATGGATGGACTTAGAGAAAATTATATTAAGTGAAAAAAGTCAGGCACAGAAAGAGAAATACCACATGTTCTCACTTATTTGTGGGAGATAAAAATAAGTAATTTTTCTTAAAAAACCAAAAACTAGAAATCAATAACGAGTGAAACTCAGGAAACTATACAAATACCTGGAAATTAAACAACATGCTCCTGAATGACATGGAAGTCAGGAAGAAATTAAACAGCAAATTAAAAATTTTCTCAAAACTAATGAAAATAAAGATACACCACTAAAACCTGTGAGATGCAGCAAAAGCAATAATAAGAGGGAAGTTTGTTGCAATAAATGTTTACATCAAAAAATAGAAAGATGTCAAACAAACAACCTAATGCAACACCTCAAAGAACTAGAAAACAAGAACAAAGTCCAAATTAGTAGACATAAAGAAATAATTAGGATCAGAATAGGAACCCCTGAAAAGTTACAGAAACCCAAAAAAAGATCAGAACAGAACTAAATAAAATAGAAACCCCCCAAAAGATCAATGAAACAAAAAGTTGGTTTTTTGAGAAGATAAACAAAATAGACAAACCATTAGGTAGGCTAACTAAAAAAAGAAGAGAAAAGACTGAAATAGCAAAAATCAGAAATTAAATAGGAGACATTACAACCAATACCAAAGAAATACAAAAACTCATTAGAGACTATTATAAATGACTATATACCAAAAAATTTGAAAACCTATATGAAATGGATAAATTTCTGGACACATAAAACTACCAAGACTGAACAAAGAAGAAATAGAAAACATCAACAGATGAATAACAAGCAATAAGACTGAAGCAATAATCAGCAGTCTCCCAACAAAGAAAAGCCCAATACTGGATGGCTTTACTGCTACATTCTACCAAACCTTTAAAGAGGAATTAATATCAATTCTATTCAAATTTTTCCAAAAAATTGAAACAGAGGCCATTCTCCCAAACTCATTCTATGAGGCCAGCATCATCCTGATACCAAAGCCAAACAAAGATACAACAAAAAATATCCCAGAACTATTGGCCAATATCTTAGATGAACATAGACTAACAATCCTCAATAAAATATTAGCAAATAGAATACAGTAACACATCAAAAAAATTACACACCATAATCAAGTGAGAATCCTCCCAGGGATGTAGGGATGGTTCATATATGCAAGTCCATAAATGTGATACACCACATTAACAAAATCAAGAACAAAAACCACATGATCATCTCAATAGATGCAGTGAAAGCATTTGACAATATTCAAGATCTCTTCATGATAAAGACTCTCAGCAAATAAGGTAGAGAGAAAAAGTATCTCAACACAATAAAAGCCATATACAACAAACCCAAAACCAATATCACTGGAGCAAGGAACAAGACAAAGGTGCCCACCTTCACTACTCCTATATAACACAGTATTGAAAGTACTAGCCAGAGCAATCAGACAAGAGAAAAAAATAAAAGGCATCCAGATTGGAAAGATGAAGTCAAATTGTCCATGTCTGCAGATGACATGATCCTATATATAGAAAAACCTAAAGATTCAATAAAATAAATAAGTAAATAAATAAAACTCTTAAAGTCAAGAAATGATTTTAAATTATATAAAGTTGCAAGATACAAAATCAACATGCAAAAATCAGTAGCACTTTTATACTACAACAACAAACTAGAAGAGAAAGAAATCAAGAAAGTTAGCTATCGACAATAGTCACCAAAAAAAAAATACATCTAGGAATCAATTTAACCAAGGAGGTGAAAAATCTCTACAACAAAAACTACAAATCACTGTTGAAAGAAATTGAAGAGGACTAAAAAAAGATGGAAAGACATTCCATGCTCTTGGATTGGAAGAATCAACATTGTGAAAATGTCTACACTACCCAAAGTGATCTACAGATTCCATGCAATCCCCATCAAGATACAAATGATATTCTTCACAGAAATAAAAATAATAGTAATAAAATCCTGAAATTTGTATGGAACAACAAAAGACCCCAAATAGCCAAAGTGATACTGAGCAAAGAGAAAATAAAGCCAGAGGCATTACATGACCTGACTTCAAATTGTACTACAAAGACATAATAACTAAAACAGCATGGTTCTGGCATAAATTACTAAGACCAATGGAACAGAATAGTGAACCCAGAAATCAACCCACAAACAACTGATCTTCAACAAAGGCACCAAGAACATTCACTGGGGAAAAGACTGCCTCTTCAACAAATGGTGATGGGAAAATTGGATGTCCATATGTAGAAGAATTAAACTAAAATTGTACCTCTTGCTATATACTGAAATCAACTCAAAGTGGACTCAAGACTTAAATATAAGACCTGAAACTATAAAACCACTAAAAGAAAACATAAGGGAAATACTTCAAGTTGTAGGACTGGGCAAAGACTTTATGAATATGACCCCAAAAGCACAGGCAGCAAAAGGAAAAATTTTAAAAAATGCGACTATATCAAACTAAAAACCTTCTGCACAGCAAAAGAAACAACAAAGCAAAAAGGCAACCTATGGAACGGGAAAAAATATTTGCAAACTATACATCTGACAAAGGGTTAAGATCCAGAATACATAAGGAACTTAAACAACTTAACAGTAAAAAAAAAAAAAAAACCCTCAAATAACCTGATTAAAAAATGGGCAAAGGAGCTGAATAGGCATTTCTCAAAGGAATATATACAAATGGCTGACAGGCACATGAAAAAATGCTCAAAATCGCTCAGCATCACAGAATTGCAAATCAAAACCACATCAAGATATCTTCTTATCACAGTCAGACTGCCTATTATCAAAAAGACAGAATAACAAATGCTGGCAAGGATTTGGAGAAAGGGAAAACCCTCCTATACTGCTGGTGGGGTGTAAATTGGTGCATCCATTTTGGAAAACAGTATGGAGGTTCCTCAGACAATAGAACTGCCATATGATTTAGCAATCCCACTGCTGCATGTATACCCAAAGGAATGGAAATCATCATGTTGAAGGGATACCTGTACTCCCATATTTATCACAGCTCTCTTTACAATAGCCAAGAGTTGAACCAGCCTAAATGTCCATCGTTGGATGACTGGATGTGGAAAATGTGGGATGTACACACAGTAGAATACTACTCTGCACAAAAAAGAATGAAATTTGGCCATTTGCAGCAACATGCATGAACCTAGAGAAAATTATGTTAAGTGAAATAAGCCAGTCACAGAATAAGAAATATTGCATTTTTTAGGTTAAATGTCCCCCCAAAACTTAGTCCCCACTGTGACATTGTAAAAGAGGATGGGAAATCCTATGGTGGTAATTGAAAGGTGGAGTCTTGAAGAGGTGAGACTGTGCAGTATTGAATGGATTAATAATGGTAGTCAGGGGCTTTAAAAGGAGAGTGAATGAGGAGGTTGGCCTCTTGTTCTCTCTGCTCTCTCTGCTACAGTATTTTCGCAATGTGTTGCCCTGCCATCACTGAAGTCACCCCCCAGTAAAGCCTTCGCCAGATGTGTTCCCTGGACTTTCGACTTCCTAGCTTCTGAAAACTGCAAACAGCAAATTTCATTTCCATTATAAATCACCCAGTTCCAGGTATTTTTGCTATAAGCAACAGAAAAAGACTAATACACTGCATGTCTTCACTCATAGTGGGAGATAAAAAATAAAGAAAGAAAAAAATATACAACAATCATGATAACCCATTGAACTTTCAAAAGGAGAAAACAGAACTGAGGACACCAGAGGTGAGAAAGGGGGAGGGGGAGGGGAGGTAAGGGACGAATTGGTAAAGGGACATGATAACAATTACTTTGTATAATGTTGCATATACTAATTATTCTGATTTGAGCATCGCATATTGCACACGGGTATTGATATTCAACTCTGTACCCTACAGATATGTACAATCAACTATGCTGCAATAAAAAACAAATTAAATTAAATTACGTTTCCATCTTCTTTAACTTATTTTTTTTTTAAATTTTTCCCTGTAGTCATAAAATACGAGATACTTCAAAAAAATTCATGGAAAGATTTGTATTATCTTTTAATTCTATTTTTACCCAAACTTTTTGAAGTACCCTCATATATCTTGCCTACAAATCATAGGTATATACCACCATGTTTCTGAGGGCATGCCATCCCACAGATTATGCCAAGGAAAATAATGAATAAGGTCATGATAAGTGCAACATTCTATTCCCAGGTTGCAATTGTGAATGTCAACTCCTCTCAAAGTCTCTCCCAGGGGTTGCATCTCCTAGAGTATCCCACATAAGCTCATGTTCTCTCTTGTCAACCTCTTGGTGCTACATGATACCCCAAACCCCCATGCCAGAGCTCTCGTACTGTAGCAAACCGTTCCTGCCCCTGTCCCCACAGTGATGCTGGTGACTCGGGCCTCTGTGTGGCAAGGCTGAGTGGGGTCTCCTGTGAGAATGTCTTTTCCCTATCTCTGTGTTATTTTCCGTTATGCCACACTAGTTTTTCTCCGGTAGAATCTATTCATTTGTTAGCTGTGCCCTACATCACAGCAACTGCCTCAAAGTCTCTGCAGATATGGTCAGGATCCTGCATCTTCTCTTGCTTCCTACATAATCCTTATGTGCATTAAAGATTAAGGACACATGCTCTCAACATCTCACATAATTTTTAATAAAACCATTTTCCTTCTTTATTTGTAGGACTCTCTCCTTCAGACTCAGATTCAACAATGATGGTGATGACGACAACAGTAACAACACAGCATTGAGGCACAGAGGTTGGGTATGTTGCTTGAAGTTATATAGCTAATAACTGGTAATGCAAGGATTAGACCACTTTTGAGCCAAAGGCTTGGGCAGGAAAGTCAACCTGAGTAAAATGATACTAAGCTCCACTCACAATGACTCCTTTCTAATGACAGGGCAGTGTAACTGGACCAAATTCCTGTGTCCCCATTAACTCATCCCTGCATACAAGTCTTCCCTCCTGACTCCCAAGAGCTCCCCACCACCCTATGCACATGCCCCACCTTTTCTGTATCCCAGAGTCAGTTCACAGTGGGTTCCTCCTGTCTTGCTCCACTGTCAGTCTACACACCAGCCCACATCCTTTCTCATCACACAACACTCCCCCCCCACAATATACACACATATAAAGAAGAGGTCATGTTATCTTGTCCAGTCATCCTGCAATGAAAAGTATACTCCTCTTGAAGCAGGTCATGGCTGTTAATATTGCATTCAAGTGCTTCATTACATAAGCAAGTGAGTGCAATGACATAATTAAGAAGATGACCTCTGAAGTTAGACTGTCTAGGTTCAGATTCCATTTCTCCCACTATCCAGCTGTAGGACCTTGGGGACTTAAATCTCTCTGTTTCTCAGCTTTCTCAAGTTTTTTAATTGAATTAATAGTATATACCTTGAATTACAGTGAGGATTTTTTTTTAATTTAATACAATGCACATAGAACTGTGTCTATCTTAATGAAAGCACCACTTAAGTGCCAGTTATTATAATTAACTTTTCAAGATGTAAATTTCACTAGGAAAAAAATAGCTTTATTGTGATTCTTGTATGATGAACCTGCTAATTACCCTGATTTGATCATCACACATTGGACACAAGTATTTATATTCAACTCTGTACCCCACGAATATGTTTAATCAATTATTTTTCAATTTAAAACGTAGCTTTTATATTTTTTACTGTAACCCATGGAAAGAAATATGGTACACAAATATATATGCATACTCATACAACTGAAATAAAAGATTCACAAAACAACAGTTACCATTATTATACGCAATACATTCTAATATGCTCTTATCTATCCTATTTCATTCTTTAAAGAAGGATGGTCAAAATTCATCAAATTGATTTCACAGTCCATTATTAAGCCCCAACACAGTTTTTATTGTTTTTATTTTTTGTATTTACCTATTTATTTTTGTAAAATAGTTGACTGTACATATCTGTGGGGTACAGAGTTGAATATCAATACCTGTGTGCAATATGCAATGCTCAAATCAGGATAATTAGTATATTCAGCATTATTTAATGTCATCATTTTTTGCAACACAGTTTTTAAAAAATTATACTAAACTGAACACTCCCTGAAGGAAATCACGATATCTGTTTTGTTCAACAGTGTATTTGTAACTTTCTGGAACAAGACATGGCACATAGCAGGTGCTCACTTATACGTGTTGGGTAAATCTCTTTTGCTAGCAGTTAACATCGAAGTAAGAAGAATCTATTTGTTCTCTGATGTTGTTATCTGAAGCCATGAAAAACAAAATCATTTTTACTCATTGCTTGATGAGATTCTTAGGAAAAGCCCTAGAAAATCGTTAAAACACAAAGCTTTTTAGAGGCTTATCCCAATAGAACTGGGCCCCAGTGTTAACATGGCAGCCAAAATCTTGCCTGGATCATTAATTTGTGATTTTCCTCGATGGATGGTAAATTCTTGTCATGATTTTTGTTTTTATCCTAAATTCAACCTTTTCTTTCTGTATAAATTATCACATATGGTATTGAAGACATTCTTTTTTATCTATAATTGGACACTTCCCTTAAGATAACTAGGATGATGAAAATTCCCAGTCTAACATACTTTTAAATTTACCAATTAGTTCAATATAATTCAGTTCAATTTTTTAGTTTCACTGGGAGCTATACCTAGCAGGTAAACTTGGAGCAATATAGCTAATGAAAGAAATGCTAATTTTTACTTTGTTGCTCTTTGAAGAGTTTCCAGTTCCCTGTCCCATGCACACACTATAAAATATATCACAGGAAATTCCTCACTAGGAGAAATGTAAGAGATAGTAGGAAAACTTCATAGAGTTTATGATATTATGATGCCAGATTAACTGAACTATTTTCATACTCAGTAGTGATATCTGCATTTAAACATCAGAGAGATGACATTGTATAATAAAAAACAGAAAAACAAATAAGCAAAAACTAAACCATGGGTATTGGAAGCAAGCAGATCAAGGATCAAATCGTGGGACTAATAGTGTCTATATCACAGGGTATTTGTGAGGATCCAACAGGTTAATGTATGCAAAGGAACTACTGTAGGGCCTGGAAAACAGCAGTTGATCACTGTAAAAGTGAGTTTCTTTCCCTCTCCAGGCGGTAAGCCCAGCTTATGGGCCTTATGACCTGGCCTGGAGACCAGTTCATTCTCAAGTCACTTGTTGGTGAGGCTGAACCTTATTTCTAGAAATAGTGATGCAGTTTTTGACATTCAATTTGATTTAATAAACATGTATTAAGTGCCTCCTGTATACAAGGTACCATGGCTAGTTGTTATAGAAAATGAAGGAAATAAATAAAATCAATGAAAATTGTTTCCTGCCCTGAAGAAGGTTTATATTTACTGAGAAAAAAAGTATGTTATTAATTAGCCAACACAATAAATACAAACAGTGTAGCTACAAGTGAGAAGTGATTAAATCTAACTGAGGGGTAGGGGAGGCCACAAAAGCAGGCAAGGAAATGGCATTTGAACTAAGGTTGAAGGATGAGTGTGGGTTTTCCAGGTTGAGACAGTAGCAAGAGATTTCCAGTCTAAAGAAGTAGCATGAGTAAAAGCTGGTAAACAGGCTAAGAGGTGATAATCCAGGCAAGAAAGGATGAGAGCCCAGGCACGGACAATGGCCGCAGAAATGAGAATGGCAAATGGGGTGGGGGGAACAGTCTCAGAGTTTAAACCAAATAATTGCAAAATAGGACAAGCTGCAGAGAACAGCAACATAGCTTGCAGTGATGTCAGGTTGTTACATAAATCTATTTTGTTTATTAAAGCCTTTCTTCCCAAATAGTTTTCTTCATTTTCTGACTAGTTGGCTTCATTATCTATATGTGTTTCATAGCCTAGTTATCCCCCAAAATTTAAGAACAGATTTGATTACTACTTTCTGTTTCATTTTCTTCTTTGCTTTTTTTCAAAAAATTTCTTTTTATAGCTCAAATCACATTGACCTTTTTTGTCCCAATATTGTATTATAAATTTATTTTTATTTATAAAACCATTTGCTCCATATCTTCTCACTTGCCAGATTTCTCAGGAGGACTATGAATCTGATTCAATTTCTTCCCAGATGTACTAGTTTACATTCTCCCAGTTTAATCTCATTTTGATTTGAGTCCATATTTGTAACCTTTTCAAGTTCCAGATAAGTAGTTTCTAAGTCATTATCCATGTTTACAACATTGCCTAATATAGCATCATTTCAAGATATATTAATATGCTGCTTATTCCTGCAGATATTAATTGAAGTGGTAAAAAAAATAAGTAGATCTTGTCCCATGACATTCATAATGCCTTCTGTCCCCTTTTGCAATTCATCAAGTTGTTTAATCTACTATTTTGTAGATAACTTTTATTACTTATGACTTTTTGGTATCCAATCTCATTTGAACAACTTTGCCCTCCAAAAATGAAAAAATAAATGTGGTTTATGTTCATTTAAAAATAAGGTTTCTAGTTTTTTATTTGGAAGTTCTATTAGAAAAGCAGGCCTTCAAAATCTCTTTTTCTCTTGAATTATTTTTTTAATTTATTTTATTTATTTTTTATTTATTTAATTTTTATCTTTTAAACTCTTGGATGTTCTTTACTGGTCCTTGCAGATGTTTCAAATATACATGCAGCAGGAATGTCTCCACTAGAAGACTAGCTTGCTGACCTGGGGACTCATAAACCTGCCCGAATTTGATGAATGTGGCATAGCCCTATGTCCGTCCTACTTACTCTATTTACCTTTTTACCATTTAGATACTATTATACTTTTTGCAGATTTATAATAAATTTTATTAACATATATTTTATGGATTGAGACTTTACAATTGTATTAACTGAGGAATTCAGATATACCAACAAAAAAGGATAACAATATGTTAGAAAAAAAGAATATGAAAATATAATACACAAAAGAGGAGTTATAGTTGATACAAAAAAAAATCAACAGTTTTAAAAATATGAGATGCTGTGTTTTTACTTAAAAAAGGGCAATATTTTTCAGTGACAATACTTATTACTGGGAAGAATCCATAGACGTTGGTATATTCAGATATTGGTTTTGACAATAAAAATTAGAACAGTTTTATAAGCAACTTGGTACTCGGCATCAAAATTTATGAAAAATGTCATACTTTTGTCAGTGATTCATTCCACTTCTGGGACTCTAATGCTACAAATAAAATATGGGAAAATATTTTAAAATATTTGAATTATATACTTTATTTATATTAGTGAAAATGCTAAAAGTACTGAATATCCAACAATAAGGGAATGATTACATAAACTATAAAGCATCCACTGAAAGAAATAGTGTAAAAGTTATAAAAATTGGTGTCAATGAAGACTATAAACATGGGAAAATGTTAATTTAGAATATATTTTAGGAACACAGTATGGCACAATAAGAAAAATATGCTTATAAAATGAAATTTTGAAACAATTAAAAATGTTAAGTTATTTTGCAGGTTTAGGGATGATAATTTTTTGGCTGTTTTTGTTTATTTGTTTGTTTGTTTTGTTTTGTTTCTATCTTCTAGTTTTCCTTAATCGTGCTCATTGTAAGACGAAAATTTTTAATTGGTGAATATTCATTGGGTATTCACTACGTGTTGGTCACTGTGCTAAGCCTTGGAAATATAGAAGAAAAAAAGACAGACATGGCCACTGTCCTCACAGAGCACAGGATCTTCAGGATTTGGATACTTGAAATAATTCTTGACACCTCTCTCCTTCACAACCCAAATCTAATCCGTTAGGAAATGCTGTTGGTTTTACTTTCAAAATACTCTCTAAAATCCAACCACTCTTCACTATCCTTATTGTAACTTCCCAGTCTGAGTCACCATCATCTTCTACCTGGGTTACCACAATAGCCGTGTGATAGACAGAAAAATGACACTCCCCCCAAGTAAAAGAAAAAAGATGTCCATGTCTTAATCCTCAGAACCTGTAGCTATGTTACTTTCTATGGCAAAGGGACTTTGCAGATGTGATTAAGGATCTTGAAATGGGGAGATTGTCCTGGATTATCTGGGAGGATCAGAGTCAGAGCAGATGCAGTGAAGAAAGCAGAGGCTGAAGCAATGCAATTTCTGGGAGGGATCCATGAACCAAAGAATGCAGGCAGCCTCCATGAGCTAAAAAACACGAGGGAACAGATTTGCCCCAGAGCCTCCAGAACAAATGCACCCCTGCCAACTTCTTGATTTCAGCCTAGTGAAAACCATTTTGGACTACTGACCACGAGAAATGCGAGATAATAAATCTGTTGTTGTAAGCTGCCATGCTTGTAGTAATTTGTTACAGCAGATTTTCTTGATCTTGTCCATACTTCTCTATGATCTAGTCTCAACTAACAGCCAGAGTGATCCTGCTCCATCCTAAGTCATTTCACTCCACTGCTTTCCATTTCACTCAGAAGTAGCACCAAAGTCCTTACAACAACCAATGAGATTCCACATGATTGATCTCCTTTTCTCTTTGATCCCATTTCTTAAAATTCTCACTCATTCTGTTCCCAGTATACTAGCCTCCTTGGTGTTCCTTAAGATTAACCAGGAATGCTCCTGACATAGGGCCCTTGCACAGGATAGCTTCCTCTGCCTAGAATATCTTATCCCCAGACACTCATATGACTAACTCCCCTGTCTTCTTCAGGCCTTTGTTCACATGTCATCAATCAATAATGCTACCCCAGCCACACTATTTAATAATGCAATCTGAACACCTTGCCTACCCCAACCACTCTACTCTTGCTCTATTTTTCTTTCTTTCTTTTTTTTTTTACAACACCTATACCACTTTCTAGCATATTACATGATTTACTTATTTTGTTTTCTGTTTATTTGCTACTTGCTTCCCGCTCACCCCCACACACACACACCCCAATATATATGTGCATACACACACACTGAAACACACATGCATACACACTGGAATATAAACTCCACAAGCACAGGGATTTGGTTTGTTTTATTTACCGATATATTCCAAGTGCCTAGAATAGTGCTCAGCACATGCTCGGTACTTAATTAATATTTTCTAGATAAATAATTTTTAAAAATTAATTCTTTTGATACATATTTGATTTTCTCAAATGGAAAATTTTAAGCAATGGAGTAATATCTTCATTAAATAAAGAATTTACCCAAATCACTAAGAAAAACACTAAGTCCCAGAATAGGAAAATGGCAAATTTATAAAAGAAGATAAATAACAAATTAACAAATACTTGGGCAAAATTTCAAATTCTTAAAATATCAGTAAGGCACCGTTTCTGTTTACAAATGTCCATATACAATAAAGAGTTATTAAAGACATTTTAAAGCTTATGATAATTTTAAATCTCTGACAAATTATCCAAGTTTTATATGGAAATACTGAGCCTCGCTCATGCTTTGTGGAGCCCGTTTGCATAAGCTTCTGGCTGGCCAGTTGTATAGTTTTCACCTTTTTAGGTTTTATGGGTTTTGATAAGGGTTTCAGCCCCTTCTTTAGTAGTCCGGGATGGGTTTTCTCTTCCAGATTTCTGCTGTCCACCTTTAGATGTGCTTTGTCACGCTGTTCTAGTAGTTACAGTACCCACATGCTGCCTCTGAAAAAGTGAGCCAAATTCTGCTTTTCTCTTAGCTTTATTTTTCATTTTACCTGGTTCCTTCTCATCTCTGAAGTGTCATCAATACCTTTGGAAGGATAATGAAGACCATATAACATAACATTATCCAAAGCTGCCTGAATATCGTAGACTGCAGTGAGCTCTCCAGAGTTTGTGACAGTTCCCCAGGCAGGTGCCTGAGCGCTCACTCCACACATGATTTAGTAATAAGCTTGATGACAGAGGAAGAGAATTGCTCCCCTCCATTTCAGATGATAAAAAGACTGAGCCCTTGGGCATGCGAAGATATATTCCACTTCAATCATCTTATTAGAATCCTGGTGTCTTTGTTTTTTCTATTCTGACCACTTTGTTAAGTCCAATCACAGCAAATTTTGCTTAATGTTCAGAGAAATATATAAACCTGGACACTTAGGCTCTCTACTCTGGTACCAAATAATCTAACTGTTGATTTTAACCATCCATTCCCATCATAACACCAAAGCTATCACAACCTCCTCTTTGGGCACAGAAATGAGAATGTCTAATTGCTTACTGAACAAACTTGTATTGAATGCAGTTAGGTGCCCCAAACCTTAGCCAGTTAACTGCCAAAAAAGAATAAGAAGCAGTCTCTACCGTTTAGAGTATAGAGTCTAGTTTATAAGATCAAGTAGCTACCAGGCAATTTATAGATAAGCATTAAAAATGGAATGAGAGAAGTTTATGTGCCTTGGATGTCTTGGAGCAAAAAGAAAGAATTAATCCAAATGGTGGTGCAGGGCTTGAGGACAAGACAGAGAAGATAGGAACTGAATACTTCAGGACAAGTCAAAGCTTGGAAATGGGATGAGGGACAAAAGAAAAGGAGATGAAATGGGTAAGAAATTTAAGGAACCTAACCATATGCAGAGAGTAGGGGGAAAAAATATGGAATCAGACAGATTCAGGGAACTGTAATTCAATACGACTGGAGTGTAGGGCAAAGGAAAGATGTGGGAGCATGGGAGGAGACACGTGGGGTTGGACACATAGGCAGACACAATGTTATGGAGGCTTATATACCATGCTAAATACATTTTTTTTAATCTAGAAATTACTAACTCTTTTCCTTGTTTTTTCTACTTAATGGTTTTTGCCCTTGTTTATAACATATCAGACACATGGAGGTTGGTGCATAATGTTCATTCCAGAGATTTTATGTCCAAGCAGGATTTAACATCATCTTTTCTGACCTTGAAGTATTTACTCAATTTATTCAATCATTTTTTTAAAATAGCTGCTTTGATAATACTTATTTGCTAATTACAGTAGTTGCAAATAAACAATGCTTTGACTTGATGTGCACATGTTCAAATTTTCTACATGCTCTTTTGCATTCTTTAGGTCAATAGTTGCTTTATTATTTCTCAATGCTTAGATTTATAGGGTTTAGTTTTCTTCTTGAGAACAAATTTAAAAATGAATTCAGCCTAATGAAGTATTTTAACCAATATTATTTATGTCCTACTCCATTTTACTAGCAGATATTTTTTAATGTGGGTTTTCTTCTCTAGCTAAACTGTATTTCTGTGAGGGACAAAAAGGTTTCCAATTATTTATTTTATTACTGATTTTTTTCTAGTGTTTACTCATCAAAATTCTTTATTGACCATTGAATCTGGTATAGCAATGTACTGAGCTAAAGTTAGCCCTTTTGATGCTAAACTTAACTCGGCAAATAACTAGCTATTTGTTCCTGAGCAGTTTACCTTCTCCTCATCTGTAAAATGAGAGGGCCAAAATGGATCATACCAAAATGCCCTTCCAGCATCCAGAGAGTTTACTTTTGTGATGTATCACTAATGTATGCAATGGATGTCATTATGGGTCCTTCCTCCACTTATCTCATCTGTACATTTCTTTAGTCATAAGTATGTATCCTTTGCTTGTTTGCTCTCCTTGTCTATAGAGTAGGGGTGCTTGAGAAGCCAGGATTGAGTCATCTATTTCCTCAATTCCCTTCAGAAGCACTGCTGAAGGTTCTCAGCTTATACAAGTTACTGGGTGACTCTTTGACATGACAATGGCTTATTAGGAGCTATTTGTGCTTCTGTGCCCCTTGTGGCATGATTTAGATGTTACACATTTCATTTATCCTCCCCCAAAACAGTCTGCTTTCTGTTTTAATTATAAAGTGTATCAGAGAATGTTCTATGTTTCCAAGCCATACAATGTTACCTGTGTATCATCAGCTCTCAAATATTTAGGAAAGGTTGGCTCACATTCACCCCAGGGTTCAACTAGCTTGGCCTACTACTATGACCAAATGGTGTGGTCTTAGTGAAAGACACCTGTGTTGCTGTTAAGCCAACTCACATAAAAGTACAAAAACAAAACAAACTATGCCTTCCAGATACCAACATTGTAGGGTTTAGATGATTTCCTCATTAGATTATCTTCTTCTTCCTTCAATATGTTTCCCTCTCTCCCTCGTCTGCTAAATTTGATCTAATTAAGAAATTACTGAGGCAGGAGCTTTCCATTCCTATTTCCTTGTTTTGCTATTATGCAACCAGTATGTTGTCCTTGGCCCAAAATTTGTTCTCTACTTTGTTATTGTCAAACCCCCTGTCTTAGCTGTTTGTGCTGCTATAACAGAATATCTGAGATGGGTAATTTATAAGAATGGTAATTTATTTTCTCACAGTTCTGGAGGCTGGGAAGTCCAAGATTAAGGTGCCATCAGGTTTGGTTGTCTGGTGAGGACCACATCCTCCAGAAGGGAGGAACACTGTGCCCTCACATGGTCGAAGGCTGAAAGGCAGACTAGCCAAATGCCATGCAAAGCCTCTTCTATAAAAGCCTTAATCTCCTTCATGAGGGAGGAACCCTCATGGCCCAATCACCTTTTAAAGACCCCCAACTCTTAATACTGTCACATTAGCAACACCTGAATTTTGGAGGAGACATTCAAATCATAGTATTCTTTTCATGCCCCCTCCCCCAATTTATATCCTCTCATATACAGAAAAAACTACTCACTCCATCCCAATAGCCCCAAAAGTCTTAGCTTGTTCCAATATCAACTCAAAAGTTTAAAGTCTAGAGTCTCATCTAAATCAGATATGGGTAAGATTCAAGGCACAGTTCACTCTGAGGCAAATTTTCCTCCAGTGGTGAGTCTATGAAATCAAACAAGTTATGTGCTTCCAAGATACAATAGTGGGACAGGCTTAGGACAGACATTTTCATTCCAAAAGGAAAGAAGAAAAGAGTAAGAGGTCCCAAGTAAGTCCAGATCCAACAAGACAAATATTAAATCTTAAGTCTCCAGAATAACCTTTTTTGACTCTATGTCCTGCCATCTGAACACACTTGGGCAGGGGTTATGTCCCCAAGGCCCCAAAGGGACCTCACCCCCATGGCTTTGCTGAGCACAGCTCATGCTGCAGCTTTCATGGGCTGGAGTTGGGTCCTCTGACTCTTCCAGGATGGAGTTGTGTGCTGGTGGCTCTACATGTCTGGGGTCTCAGTGCTGGCCCTCCCCTCACAGCTCCATAAACATTACCTTAGTGGAAGCTCTCTGCAGTAGCACTTACCCCACAATTCCACTGGGTATTGCCCTACTGTGAGCTCTCTGTAGTGTCTACATCCCCACAGCCAGTCCCCTGTCTGGACTTCAATGCTTTCTGAAGCATTCTTTGAAATCTAGATGGAGGAATCCATGCCTCCATAGCTCTTGCACTCTGCACAACTACAGAATTATCACTGAATCAACACAGCCAAGACTCAATGCATGCACTTTCTGGAGCAGTGGCCCAAGCTGAACGTTGGCCCTCCTGAGATATGGCTGGGGAGGATAAGGAATGCTGTGCTGTCATGCAGACAGCAGAGACCTGAGGTGGTCCTGGACACCTGAGTCTAGAAGTCCCACAGGTGACCTGGGATCCTGCCTCAAAACTGTTCTGCCCCCAAAGCCCTAGCACTCTGGATCTGTGATGGAAGGGGTAACCCCAAAATCTCTGAAATATCTTTGGAGTCATTATTTCACTGTCTCGATGAATGGCACCTGGATTTCTCCTATTTGCTAATCTCCTTATCAGTTGCATGGCCACACCCCTGGTTTTCTCTCTTAAACACACTTTTTTTTTATTCTTTACGTGGCCAGGCTGAGAATTTTCCAAATCTTTACATTCTGCTTCCCTTTGAATTGTAATTCTGTATTTAAATTGTTCTCTCTTCTTGAATTTTACTATAGGCAATCTAGAGAAGTCATGCAATATCCTGAACAATTTGCTGCTTAGAGGTTTCTTCTGCTAAATATCCTAGTTTATTGCTCTTAAGTTATACCTTCTAAAAAGTCCTAACACAAAGACATAATTCAGACAAGTTTTATAACAAGGATGGCCTTTCTTCCAGTTTCCAATATCTTGTTTCTCGTTTCCATCTGAGACCTTATAAGAATAGTCTTTACTGTCCTTATTTCTATCAGCATTTTGGTCACAACCACTTATATAATTACTAAGAATACTGAGGCTTGCTCTACAGCTATTTTCTTCTTCTGAGCCTTCACCAGAATTGCACTTAATATTTTCATTCATAGAAATTTAGGCTTTTTCCAGCATTTCCTTTAAAGCTATTTCAGCCTCTACCTATTACCTACTTCCAAAGCGGCTTCCATATTTTTAGGTAGGTATTTGTTACAGCAGCACCCAATTCCTGGTACCAATTTCTGTCTTAGTCTGTTTTGTGCTGCTGTCACAGAATACTTCACAATGGGACTTTTATAAAAAACAGAAATTTATTTTCTCACAGTTCTGGAGGCTGAGAAGTCCAAGATCAAGGTGCCAGCATGTTCAGTTGTCTGTTGAAGACTGTATTCTCCAGAAGGGAGGAATGCTATGTCCTCTCATAGTGGAAGAATGAAGGGCAGGCTAGCCAAATGCTCCATGAAGCCTCTTTTATACCGGCCTTAATCTCATTCATGAGGAAGGAGCTCTTATGGCCTAATCACCTCTTAAAGGCCCCACCCCTTAAGACTATCACATTGGCAACACCCAATTTTGGAGGGGACACATTTAAACCATAGTATCTCCCTTCTTTCCTGCTGTTTTCTGAGTCACTGCTCAGTAGCCCTGTCTTTTTTAGTGGGACGTATTTCCAGGAATTGCTTTGTCTTAAAGCCAATTCCTTGCAGAGAAGCTGATGGGCTGGGGCACAACCACCATGGAGGACAGCCTGGTGGTGGCAGTCTCAGAGGACTCAAGAGAGACAGTGGCATCCTAAAAGTAGAACATTTTTATTAAGGGGAAAGAATCATCCCCAAATTATAAAGTTAGCACATTTTGAGTTTCAGGTAATTTTATCTGTATCTGGACCTGGAGACCTTTCTTCATATTTCCACTCAAGCAAAACTAAGCAAGATTTTGGTCAATTTATAAAATCAATAGCCCCATGAATCTGTGCCTGAAGCACATAGCAATATTCCTTAATGTATAGATTAAATCTTCTGGAGTAAAAGTAGAGGCACAAGGCTTGACAATATGAATATCCTCCTGGGTTTAATCAGAAGTTCAGAAAGGCAAGAAGTATACTAACTCACAAATATCCAACTGGTTGGGAACTGCATTTAGACACTCATTTATTTAGGGTCTTTGTTTACAGGCCAAAAATTAAATGCCAGGTATTTGGTTGATGCAGACTGCTGAAGTTAAGCAAGAGAACCATGTCCAATATGTTATCACAATTAGGCAACCTGAAGGGACTGCTTCCCAAATTACAGACAGGCTGTATAGGAGGATGGCAAACAGGGAGGTAGCCTGGATAAAATAAAGACAGTGTAAAACACTGAGGTTGATTTTAATATGCTCACTTACATACTGACCTGGAGGGGCAGAGTCTACCTACAGCTTCCGCTTTAGACAGGACCAGGATAGGTTAGAAACTATCGAGTCAATGAAAATCAACATAGTAGTGGGCTGATAAGGTATTTTGGTTATTAGGCACAAGACCCTGAAATATTCTAATTAAACCCTGTTGATCGGCATATCCATACTAGCACCACCATGTTAGACTTGTGTTTTACAATGGAACAACCAAGGCAAAATCACAGTACCACTTTCTTATTAGCTGCACCTGTGCCAAATGACTCTGAGACAATTCAGAGCACTGTTCAAGTCTGAGCTGAAGCATGGTGTTCTATGATGTGTCCCATGCCATAACTGCCCTACTCAATGCGAATCTAGATTTTTTTTTCTTGCCACCTTGCAATGAGGGAATCAGGAATGAAAAATCAAAAGACAAGATTAAAAAAATAAAAATTAAAAAAAAAAAGCTTCTCAGGTTCCCTGAGAGGCCAAGCTTCAAACCCAGTAACTTACTTCTCCACATCAACTAGTGGGTTATATAACCATGTATAAAAACTAGAAGTATCTGGATGCTCATGACCAACAATCCTCTGCACTCACCTAGTTTCAGTCTAGCTCTGTTAGCCCCATGCCCATTGCCAGTATCCCACATCAAGTACAAACCACTCTGCCACATGCAATTGCAACTTAGAAGTGTAGGGGAGCTTAGTTCTCAGTAGGGCCTGCAAAATGGTGGGTAGATGGTCTAGCCTTCCCATTCTGTGATAGAATAATTGTGAGGCAAGTTTTATACTCTTCCAGCAGTAGAACAGCAATTCAGCAAGGCTGAGCCTTTGTTGCCCCTAAATATTAGTATGTTAGGGCTGCAATAACAAAATACCCCAGATGAGATACCTTAAGTAACAGAACTTCATTTTCTCACAGTTGCAGAGGCTAGAAGCCATGATCAAGATGATGGAAGGTTTGGTTTCTTCTGAGGCCTCTCTGCTTGCTTTACAGGTAGCCAGCTTCTCGCTATGTCCTCACACGGTCTTTCCTCATGCGTGCACATGCCCGTGTCCTAATCCCCTCTTCTCATAAGAACACAAGTAGTATTAGATTAGTGCCTACCTATTCTACCTCATTGTATCACAACTACCCCTTTAAAAGCCATATCTCCACATACAGTTACATTCTGAGGTATTGGGGGTCAGAACTTCAACATATGAATTTGAGGAACACAGTTTTTCTCACAACATCCCAGAAACTAAGTGTATGCTTAAATGGTGTTTTCCCTTTTTTTGTCTCACTTTTCCCCTTCCACACTTCTGCTTCTGTGAATCACCTCCCATATAAACTAAGAAAACCCATCTTTGTCTGAAGGTCTGTTTCCAGAGGAATCCAATGCACTGTCAAACTCTGACCAACCTTATTAACAGTTCCATGGGAGAGTTAGGAAATGGTTGGGCATAGAGAGGTCTTGCTTGTGATTCATATAAACCTCCTCTACAAACAGTATGCCATTAGTGGAGCCTATCCCTTTAATCCAATGTTCTAGGCACTTTGACCTAAAGATGAGAAACTGAGAGAATCAGATAAGGGAAAGGCACATGCACAAATCCACCTGTCTGCCTCAACCCTGCGAGCAAAATTAAGTTTGGTGTAGAATGTAAAGAGACATTTAAATACCTTTTCAAGAGAAGAGAGTGAATGTATCCAGCAGCACATGGCCATGATGCTCCCCTGTGGGGCACAGCGGAATGTCTGCAAAATACTGAGCATTGAGTCATCGAGGTAAATAGGTGAACTTTCCCAAAATGAAAAAATAGGATTTATCACCTCTTGGGTCCGGAACATTTTTCTCTTTATTTTGTTTGAATTCTTCTCATTTCAATTTTGGAATGATGGATATGTTCTTAGGTAAAATGCTATGGATTTTGTTTCATCACTCTTTGTCCTCCATGAAGTTCAAGTTTCTTTATTTGAATTTTGTGAGCTGTTAACCTAAAAGTGGACATCTTACCTCCAAAAAGCCTACCCATGTTTATCCTTTAAGATGATTTACTAATTACTGTAAATAACTTGTGGGTATATTTCAGCTAATGAAGATTGAAACAAACCAACCAAAACCTAAATAGTCACAATACTGTAGTTGCATTTCATAATCAACAAACTTAACATTCCCATGCTTGCAAGGACATAAATTAGATTAAAATAGCTATAATGTAATAAGCTTCTACTCTGCATCAGTCTCTTAAAATAATTATCACATTCAATACCTCCAAACTCCTGAAATATGGATATTATTATTCTTGATGTTTTTAATTTGAGAAAAGGAATTTGGCAAATATAATTCAGCTAATAAACAACATAAATGGGATTTGAACCCAGATCTGATTCAAAAAATACTTAACATTCAAGAAAAAAAAGAAAAGAGGTCTTACTAAAATTAAGATCTTCTATTCATCAAAAGTCACCGTAAAAAGGTAAGCTACAGACTAAAAAAAGGTATATCCAATACTTGTATCTGTAAAAAAAAAAAGTAGAATCCAGACAATAATTATTTTAAATATGTTCAACTTTAATTCAGCTTTAATTCAGAGAAAAGCAAATTAAAGCAACTACACACCTACCAATGATTAGAATTAAAAAGGCTGACAATATTTTTTAATTTTTCAAGGTTTGGTGTTACTGTAGAACAGCAGAGACCCCTACATTCCTGGTGGGAATGTTAAATGCCAGAATCACTTTGAAAAACTATTTGTCAGTAACTTTGAAAGATAAACATCCATAAACCCCCATGACAAGCAATTCCACTTGTGGATATGTTCATCAGATGTTGTCAGGGCTATGTTCATCAGAAAAAAAAGAAAGTATGCTCATAGCAGGTTTATTTGCAATAACTAAAATCTGTACATAACCCAAGTGTTCATCAACAGCAGAACAGATAAATAAATTATGATACATTCATACAACAGAAAACTACATAGCAACACAAAAGAACAGCTACTAATAAATAAAATGACATGGATGAATCTCACACATGCAATACTGATTGAAAGAAGTCTGACAAAAAAGAGTATTCATTAGATGAGCCTATTTATATAAAGTTCAAAAACGGGCAAGGTAATCTACGGTGAAAGAGGTATCCTTGGAGGAGGGGGATTTACTGGCTGAGAAGGATCACAAATGAGTTTTCCAGAATCTGAAATTCTTAATTTATCTTGAGTCATCTTAAATTATCTTAATTTATCTTAGCAGTGGTCACACGGGTGTGTATATGTATATATGTATATGTACTTGTGTGTGTGCGAAAATCATGACATTTACATTTAAGATTTATGCATTTTCCTGTATTAAGTTATATTGCAATTTTTAAAAAAATAAGTATACTTGCTGGATATCATTTTTAGGCCTACAGAAGCAGAAGCAGGGCTATATATATACAAGTATATATATTTTCAAAAAGTTTCCCAAGTGATCCAGGTGATTCTGATACACATCCTTGTTTTCAAATCACTTCATCCCTAGACTCGGGTATCTCAAGCACTGTGCCCTCATGGGTACAAAGCCTGGCTGTACAAATAACAAGCCGTGTAACCTTGGGTAACGCAGCCCACAAAAAGAAGGGTCTGGACTAGATGAGCTGCCAGGTCCCTTCCAGCACTAATGTAAATTCTGTGACATAAATCCACACCAATCAGCCAACACACGCAAATAAACACAGCATTAAAACCTAAGCAAAGTACGTGGTTGAATAGCAATGATAGAATTTCAATTTTGGCTACCCAAAAGTTCTCTTAATCTGTGTGTTTTACATGGTATCTTAAGAAATTCAATCTTCCATACTATACAGGTACTGGTTGAATGGCAAATTCTTAAAAGGTGGTAACACATTAAGCTATTATCAGTCATTAACATTTCATTATAGATGTGACAATAGATCATTTTCAATTTGACAGTTACTAAAATTCTACCCTTTAAGACAGAATGTAGAATCAAAGGCAGTTTGGTGTATAGTGGAAATAACATAGACTGAGAAAAAGGAATGTGTTTTCCACACACACTTACATCACTAATTAACTGTTTATCTTTGAGGTATGTCCTTTGTCCCTTCAGACCACATCAGGAAAATGTGAGGACTGGAATAGATAACCTCTTAAATGTGAGGACTATATAATTCTGTGAATCTACTTAGGTCCTAGTATGGAGAAGGTGAAAGGTAATCTTTAGTTTTGAAGTGAAGGCACTAATTTTCTTAATTTAGAGAGAGAGTTCCACAGAAACTAGCCAGTGATGGGAGGTTGATGAAGAACACTGACATCAGTTTGTATGTCTGATTGTCTTTCTTTAAAGCCACTTTGAGCTCTTGGGTGAGGGCAACGACAATTACCAATTATAATACCTTTGTTTTTGTACTGCTTAAAGTTTTTACCACTTATAGAACACTAGGTGCCTCGGGGGCGAGGAATACCCTGGCTTTGTTCCTTAGGACAATTCGTGCAGAATGTATTTATAAACCACTATAAATGTGCAGAGGGCAGAACCAGCTGAGCAACGTCCAGAAACACAAGGTCCTTGATCGTGAACCCTGAAAGCAGCAAATCTTAATGTCTAACTGGGTCTAAATTCTGAGTGGAGCCAAGCATCCATTTGCCAGCTGGAGGTTACACACACACCCTGTGTCCTCAGGAGAATCACAAGATAACCATAGTTAAATTGGGGGCTTTCATAGATGTCTCTTCCTGTTTGTGCTACCAGAATCAAATGCTGCTGGGACCATTTCATTGCCTGAACTTAATCAATGGACTGTAACCCGTCAAGTGTTAACTGGACAGAACTCAGCAAATCAGAATCCCTCTTTCATACAATGAACCAAACCAGTCAGGACTGAGAGCATGTGAATCCTTCATTTTCATAGAGGACCTGAGTGGGAACCTGGGCAGGAACTTTTGCCATGTAACACAGTCCCTCTCTTTGTTCCGATGAAGCGCACTTTCGTTTTGAACCAAAGGCTGCGTCTCCCAGATTTGGAAACTGTTCTCCTCTTTTCCAGTAAAGTTAATTAACATGATGGACAACATTCTCCTGCTTTCTTCCTTCTCACCAACCGGCTTTGTTCACCTCCTCCAGAAGGAGTCCTGGGACTGGGACAGGCAGGCAGAAGTCAGGCATTTCATATGGCCTGGGAAAGGCTTGTGGTACTGGACATAGGCTTCTGGGCCTTCAGTGTCAGGACAGCAGCTCAAAGGAGAGGAATCAAACAGCCACCCAGAAGTAGTGCTGGAGGGGAAAATTTGAGAGGGAGGACACAGATGGGAGGGTTCTTCAGGGCCCTCCTGCGTGAGAAAGGGAAAGTAGAACTCAAATGAAAGCCACTCAATCTGAAGCAGATCAACTTCACATTGATTAAAAAATCATTCCTGTTTTCCTGATGAGACTGGAGCAGAGCATGTGTTTTAACAAGAAGCTAACTCTGGGAAGTCCCTGGGCTCTAGAGCCAGGGTGGTGGGGGTGCTGGAGGGCCTCAGCCACGCCCTCCGCCCCTCTCAGCCCCTGCCACGTCCACATCCAGCCCAGCGTGGACCCAGTCACCACCCACAGCACCCCGCACGCCCAGCTGTGGAAGGGGCCACGGGCCTTCGCCGCGTCCCGCTGCTGTCCGGGCCTTTGCAACCAGGACTGCAAAGGAGCCACCTAAGGTCCAGCCCCACCCATCCCCCTCTCTACTTCCGTGCTCCATTCCCCCTCCGCCTCCCCCGGCTCTACACATGTTAGAATGTAAAAATAATAATAGCAACTAATGAATTATTTTTTTTAAAAAAAAAGAAACTAAGTCCAAGATGGGAGCTTTTGAACGTCAACTTCCTTATGCCGAATAGACAACCTCAGAACAGTGGCTGAGATTTCAGGCTTTGATAACTGAAAGAATTACAGAGAACACACTCTCTTTCACACCGTGCCTTTCAGTCTTAGGGCAGCCAAATACTTTATTTTTCACGGCCTCTTTCATGAGTAAATACTGCTAACCCAGGAGTCACTGGGCCAGGAAATACAGCAGTGTGGACTCAAGTTTCCCTAGAACGTGAATGAAAACCCACGATTTCAAGTAGTCCAGGAGATAGCTATTCAGCAAATAATGACAGCAGGCTACGACTGATCTCAGCTGATGAGGGCTCACCTAAAACTGTAGGAGAAAAACATCTCCCTTTCAAGAGACCTGCCTCACCATCACTTGCTGTTACTTGATCCCTCTCTCTTTCTCTCTCTAATCTTTTCCCTCCCTCCCCCTTTCTTCCTCCTACCCCCCTTAAAGGAATATTTAGCTTATACGTGTAATGAGCCTCAGGAAGCTCACTGGGGCCCTGCCTGAACATTGCCTGTAATTTAGGGTGAGTTATGTTTCAATTACCTCTATGTTATAGCATACTGGTGAGGGCAGGCATTATGTCACGTCAGGGATACAGGCGAGAGAAAATATGGACGCCCCCATTACAGGCGGTGATGGAGCAGTTTTAATAATATTGGGGGGAAATGGAACATAAATGCCTCTGCAGCTGCACCATTACTGCACATTAGCAGCACCATGTGCTCAAGTGCTGGGGAGGGAGGCCGGAGGAGGAAGGGGTTACAGGAATGCTAGGTACTGGAGTTTGTTCTCTGTGTTTAGAAAAGAGGCCAAAAGTCCTATAAAAACCTTGGAAATGTTTCTTTGTTCTGTGAATAATGATCTTACCAAAGATATAAAACACTGACTTTTTAATAAAAAAAAAAATCCAGTTTCTAGTGAGTTTCCCCCTTTCACTCTCCCACTGCTCTTGCTCTCCCTCCCAATCCCTCTCCCTCATTTTCTCTGCCTCTTTATTTTCTTGACACAAATAGCAGTCATTGCTCAGAGAATGTGTGGGATTAGGCTGCTTTGTAATTCAAACCTTTTATTCAGGTTACCCTTATGTACTAAAGAGGAAAATATGTATTGGCTACGTGGCCTTGTTATGGATGTTTCCGGTGGTGAAGGAGAGGTGCCCCCTCCACCCAAACCCTTCCAAATCATTACTCCATTTAGCACTTATAATGGAATCTAGCTAATGCTAATTTCCATCCTTTCTTTTTTTTTTTTTCAAATTGGGGGTAAGGCATATAGAGATATTTTTCTTTGGCACAAAAGGTTGTTTTAAAAAGAGGAAGTGGAAAAATGGGCAGCCACAGGCAGATGACGCTCTGTGCTTTGAAGATTGGTGGTTTGCAGGTGCTGAGCTTCACGAAATACATAAGAAAGATGAAGACACGGTGGGTTGTTGCATCCAACAGCTGTTTAGCTTTGTTCAGTTAAAACAAAGACAGTCAACCAGAAGTGCCTCTTGTTTAACCAAGGAGGAACAGGGTCAGTAACTGATATAAATAGTATACATGGTTGGTCTAACTTTCCTCTAATCAAAATGACACGTAAGCCTAAAAAAAAAAAAAATGACAACATGAAACATAGCAACACAGAGAGAAAATATAATACTGGGAAATACAGAGACCTTTAAACCAACTATGGTTGGGGAAGATATATGCTGAAGAAAGATAATTGTGCATTTGTGTTTAATGATTTTTTTTTCTCCTTGTAGATGTAATTTGGACTCACTGGAGAAAATTCAAAAATTTCACATAAGTATAAAAAACACCTCTGTCATTATTTCAGTTACTTCAATCCTTTTTTATGATTCTATCTAATGTTTTGATAAAATAATTTATTTACTTATTTATTCATTAAGTAATTATTCATCGTGTATCTTCTACGTGATGAGCACTGTTCTGCACAATAAGAAACGAACTCATCTAGTGAACAAAGTAAACACAGTGAGCACCTTCCTGGGGTTTACATTTTATTGAGAGAAATAAACAATAAACAAATCAAATACTTGCTGTTTGTGATGCATGCTGGGAAGCAAAATGTGACAGAGTACAACAGTAGAGGAATGACTTTAAAAACTCTTCAGAGAAATCAAGATTATATTACATATGTGATTTTGCATCATGCTTTGTCCGCTCAACAGAGTGATGTGAATGCTCATACGTAATTAAATATTCATAGAAATCATTTGTAACGGCTGGATAAGTCACCTTTTAAATCCTTTATCAATTTACGACCTCTGTAATATATTTAACTCTTCTTTATTTTGGGGTATTTAAATTGTTTCCAATTGTTCACATTTATAAATAATACAACAAATACCATTGAATGCATAAATGTTTGCCAGCGTTTCTGATTAGTTTAAGAAAATAGCTTCCAAGAAGTGGAATCACTAGGTTGAAAGGTATCAACATTTTAAGGACTCTTGATACAAACTGTTAAGTTGCTTTCCAGAAAAATTTACTAACATATGCTCCTACCAATATAAGAGAGTATCATTGTCTTAGTAATAGCTAACATTCAAAGTGCACTGACTATGTGCCCCCAGATCCTGTTCTAAATGCTTTACATGTATTAATTCATTTAATTCTCCCTTATGAAGTATGTATATTCCTAACCCCATTTATTGATTAAGATTCTGAGGCACAGAGGGGTTAAGTAGTTTGCCCAAGATCACACAGCTAGAAATAACAGTGCCAAAATTTTAAGTCAACCAGTCCAGCTTGAGCCCTACCTCTAATTGACTGGGCACTATTGCTTCTGATACTCTTATCAACATTCTGTATTAATCTTTATATTCCTATTATTTTGAAAGCAAATAATGTCATTCTTATGTGCAAATCTGTATATGTACTTAAAAAGTAAAGTTAAAAATTTTGTCACTTTTTCATATTCATGAGTTCCATGCTTCTTGATTCTGTTTTCACTGGAACATCAATGCTGTTATTTATTGTTAAAAGCTCTTGGCACATTAAGGATACAACACTGTCTGTTATAATGGTTGCAGAATTTTTTTTTAATATTGATATTTGTCTTTTAATTACATTTATGTGATTTTTTGTATAAACAGAAACATTAATTTTATTCATCTTTTGATCTGTTTATCAAAATCTATTGATTTGGGGTTTTTTTGCATTTTTCTTCTACGGCTTTTATCTGAGAAAATAGTTTTTGTGCTTGAATATCTGTTAAATATTCATCTATGTTTTCTTCTGTTTTTGTTACTGTTGTTACATTTCTGTATTCAACTTTTTAAATTCATCTGAAATTATTTTGATGTGAATAAGAAAAAAAAAATTAGTTTTCCACACAAAGTAAAAAAAAAACAATTCCTAAATCACATGTAACTTCTTCATTATTTTGAGGCACTGTTTGTCAGATATCAAGCATTTAAATATACTTGAATTTATACCAAGATTACAAGTTCTATTGATCTGTTTGTAGATGTTTACATCAAAGGATATAAAACTGCTTTAGCTGTATAATCAATTTTAATATCTGATAGGGGTAAGTCCCCTTCTTCATCTTCCAATTTTTCTTAGCTGTAGTCCCACCAGATTGTTTTCCAGATGAATTTTAGAGTTATTTTGTCAAGTCTTTTGACAAAAAGGAAAATTAATAGATACGGTTGATCTTCATTACTCCCAATTCCATATGTAGAAATTTGTCTATTTCCTAAAATTTATTTGTAACCCCCAAATCAATACTGCAGAGCTTTCTTGGTCATTTGCAGACATGAGCCAAGTAGCAAAGAATCTGAGTCACCAAAATCGCATGTTGAACAAAGTGACACAGTGCTTCCTTGTTTCAACTCTCAAACTATAAATATGTGTTCTTTTTGTAGTCTATTTAATGCTATATTCTTCACGTTTTTGTGCTTTTTGTGGATTTTACTGTTTACAATGCTCCCCAAGTAGAGTGCAATATAGTGTTCTTTAACGCATTAAGGCTGTGATGTGCTTTATGGAGAAAATACATATTTTAGATAAGCTTGGTTCAGGAATGAGTTATAGCACTGCTGACCATGAGCTCAATGCTAATGAACCAACAATATGTACTAAAGAAGGTGTCTTTAAACAGAAACACACATAAAATTGTTATGTACTGATCAGTTGATGAAAATATTGTGACCAGAGGTTCTCAGGAATCTAATCCTGTATCTCCCCCAGGAGCATCAATTCAGTGTTCACAGCGACTTTAAAGAACATAATGACCACAAATGATGAGAATCAACTATATTTTTACAGATATTGCTTTAAATCAATGAATTAGCTTGAAGAGGATTTACTTCTTCAAAATAAAGACCTCCCATGCAGAAATATGTTGTTTCATAGTTTGTTTTGCTTTGTTTTGTTTCATAATGTCCTGCTCATTTTATCGTGCTTATTCCCAGATATTGCATTGTTTTGTTTGCTATTGTGAATGAAATTATTTTTCTCTTATACTTTCTAGTGAACTATTGCTGATTTATGGAAGAGCTATTGGTTTTTACAAAATTATTTTGTATCCAGTCACTTTGCTAAATTTGTTTTAATTCTCATAATTTTAAGTTAGTATTTTTTCTTCAAAATAAAATCAAATATTATGTAAAAAAAATGCTAGTGGTAATTTCTGTTCTAAATGATTTGCCTCTCATCTTGGTTTTTCATTTTGTTTTATTGGAAAGAACTCTTAGAGCAAACAATTTTGTCTTATTCTTAATAAAAGGTGGACTATGTCTACTGTTTTGCCATTAAGTATGATGTTTAATCTTGTTTGTGTTTTAAAATGTTTTCTAAGACTTGTGGTAGAATGGGTGTCAAATGTAATCAGAAGCTTATCTAATATTTTGTGAAATAATCATTTTTCCTTTTGGCCACTAGATCTAATTAATGAATTTCTTGATATTAATTTACCATTATAATCTAATGATAAATCCTACATTGTATTTTTGGATTATACTTAAGGTATATTTAGATTCAGTTTACTCATAGGTTATTTAGGCTATGCTTCTCTATGTAAATGAGGTTTTATTTAGATAAAGACAAAAATACAGATAATTAAGTGATTTAGATATACTTTATTTCTGCTGCCGCTGTCAAGTTTTTCTATCTAAATCTGATAGTTTTACTAGATGAAATCTGTAACTTTACAATGTTTTCTAAATTTTACACACTAGATCTTTTTTAAAAACTGGTCTGCATATAAACATTGAAACCCAGAATGTAAAAAATGTATTTCTATGATAATTTACTTTTAATTTTTCTAATTTTTTAATGGGTCCAAGGTTTCTCCAGGGAACCTTTGGTAATTAACATTTTTTGGAATTTTGCTCATTGCATTTATATTTTCAAATTTATTTGCATTTATTAGACATAGTATTATTTGCTAATTTGAAAATTGTTTCTTCACTTTTTAAATTTCCTTTCTCGTGTCTACTTTTATTTTGTTTTATCTTTGTTATTATTATTACTAATTAGGTTTTCCAAAAGTTTTTCTACCTTTTTTGTTTGTTTGTTTTCAAAATAAACACATTTATTTAGGGAGAAGAGGTTTGAGAATTCTTTTGAGGAAGGTTGAGAACATTCTTTAATGAAGGAGTGGGTGTGGATGCCAAGGTGAAGTTTCAGGGATGGCACAACCCAAACTTAACGGGATAAAGACAGCATTCTGAGTCCAGAGAGGAAGCTGACATGCTTGTTTCTCTGGAGGAGCAGAGGCAGTCGATGAAGCAGAGCATGCGCAATTATGAACCACAGTCAGGAGCTGGCATTTGTAATGGTGATAAATTGTGTTCCACTTTAAAATTTTGAACAAGATGTAAAAGGACCAAAAGTATGCGGTTTTAAATTATTCTAGGAAAGACTCATGAAAAGGCTTAGAGAACAAGACAAGACTCTCCAGAAGACTAATAAAGTTGTGGCCACAGGGATGAATAGGAATAAACACATAAAAAAATGTATGAATCTGGGGGAAATACGCAGCTCATTCAAAAAGGAGACATTCATTCTGACAAGTATGAAAGTATTTATGGGGATGTCTGAGCAGAATAGTTGAAGGTGCGCCTGTCCCCAAAATCTGGGGAAAATATGCTTCTTTGGACCCCTGAAGTATGAGAAGTCAGTACTAAACAATTCTCAAAAGGAACTTTGAAAAGTTCTGTCCAGTACAGTGTACTAAACATGGGGGACATGAAAGAGAAAGAAATGAAAATGTACCCCAAAGCTTATATGACAATGAAAAAGGAAGTTGGGAAAGGTTGCAAGTTTAATGAAGAAAAAATGAAGTACTTTTCAGACTTATTAGGACTGGGGAATCTGTATGTAGTTCCATGTTGAGCTGCCCTGAAGAGATGAGGAAGTACAAATAGGGAGGAGGAAAAACTAGAAAATAAAATAATAATAGGTATAGCAATAATAATGCTTCCTATCATTTTATAGCTATCATTTTATGTAATTATTAGGTTGCGGATGAAGTGCTGTTTTACATGAGACAATAAACACCTTACCTGTATTATTGTCCCAATGATACTAGAAGGCATATTTTACTACCCATACTTTAGAAAAGGAAAATGAGACTTCAAGAGTTAAAATAACCTGTTCTAGTCCATTTAGACAATGACCAGAAGTAGCATCAAAACCGAAGGCTTTTAGTTCAAGATCTTGAGTTCTTAATCACCATATTATATAGAGTTATTTATATCCAGGAGTAATTTAGACCAGGAAAGAGGAAACAGATAAACTATCTTAGGAAGATAAAAGATAGTAGATTGAAATCTCCAGCAGCTTTTATGAGCAGAAGAGAAAGAAGACCTGCCAAATGGTCTATGTACAGCTACAAATGAATGAAATACAGCAAAAGATTTAGAAATTAGTCTTTCCAGCTTTATTCTTATAAGAAAGAAGCATTCAGTATTTATTGCATGTGATTAAAAATAAAAATAAAAATGATTGTACTTACATACATTTCTATAATTAAATAATACGGCATAAAAAAGAATAAGAAAATAGCCTTATGGTACCAGCTCATTCATACATTTATTTACTGAACAAATATTTATTTTGCATTTACTATAGTCCAGACCCAATTCCGGAAGTTGAAGTTTTGATAGCAACCACAAAGAGACATGTTACCCTCATGGAACTTACAGGATAGTGGAAGAATAGGGCATCATTCAATAACCACACAAACAAATGTATGATTAAATGTATGATTACACACTGAACAGATCAGTACGATCCCATAAAAAAGGAGCACGTGATTTAGTCTGGTGGGTTAGAGAAGTCTTTCCAGAGGAAGTGTCATTTGGGCCAAGAGTTGGATTATTATGGGAAATGAAGAGAATAGATGTTCTAGGCAGCAGACCCACATGTGGAAGTCCTGAGTCAGGGGAAGCGTGGCAGGCTTAAAGAAAGAAAAGGCAGGTGAGTGGCCGGTGAACACAGGGCAGGGAGAGCAGTACCAGGTGTGGCAGGGTCTGGTAGCCATGCAGGGGCTGGAAGCCATGTTAAGGAATTCACTTTCTATTCTAAAAGGAATTGGAGGGGATTGAAAAGTTTTCATCAGAACAATGTGTTCATACTTGAGTATCTAAAAGATCAATGTTGCTTTAACATAGAGAAAAGACAGATGGAGGCTTGAGAGGGTGTAGGAATCACGGGAGCAGCTACTGTGGAGCGCAGGTGACAGGTGACCACAGCATGGACTAGAGGGACAGCTATGCTGGCCAGGAGGGAAAGAGATGGCAGGTTTCAGAGACACTGAGAAGGAAAAGTCAAAAGAACTTGGTGGCAGTTTAGCTAAAAGGTTGGGGTGGGAAGAAAAGGAAATGTCAAGGAAGACTAGTTTTAAAGCTTTAAAATTGGATGGCTGATGGTACCACTTATCAAGACAAAGAATACTAAATACTTACTGTGAGCTAAAGACACCGCTAATCTTTTTTTTCTTTTTCTGGACCTCAGGTGAACAGAACTGTATTGATTTCCTAAATTCCATGTTAGGCACATTATACCACTTAAGCCTCACCATCCATCACCACCCTCTGCCCTAAAAAACCCACTGCTATGAGGTAAGCAATATTATCCCCATTTTATAGATGAGCAAGGCAAAATAACTTGCTCAAAGTCACATCGCTTGTGGATTGTGGAGGTTTGTCTGACTCCAGAGAACATGGTCTTAACAGTTATACTTTACATGATTAAATATAAGTTGATTGGTCAAGGCTTGACCTGCTGTAGCGTCCAAGGAGAAGGAAGTCAGTAAGGATAACACGGTCAGTTACGAGATGGGAAGGGTTACATTTGGGTACAAGGACACATACTGAAAATTACAGATTAAGAATAAGTAAATAAATAGATATTATTTAATACAACTTTTTTATTAAAATAATTTGTAGTCGACTTTTACAATAATTGTGGAAAGTTTTAGAAAGTTACAAATAAATATCTTAGAATTCAGGCTTTGAATGAATAATTTCCTTAAAGTCTCACTCCAAAAAAATCTCTTGATATCAAAATATGGTTGCTTTGTGTCACATGGAGAAACAAATAAAAGAAAAACAGGTTCTAATGCTTCCAGCAGATATTTATCAAAGCCTGTTTCATTTAAAAATCCTGTCTATAGATGTACGTATTCATTTCTCCTCTGAATATTCCTTTCCCTTTCTCCTCTCACTGGTCTCAACAAGACCTTTTTATTCCCAGGCGTCCTACCCAGGTGAAACATCCGAAAGCCTGCTTATTACTGCCACAATTACTGAGCAGGGTAGGAGAGACTTAGGGCCTTTTTCCCACCATTTTTCCCCATCCCTCATGAGAAAATTGTCCCTGCCTGTAGTGGTTCACTCCTCTCTAGTCTGAGGCGGAGCTCAGCAAGGTAATAATATATTTTCATCACAGCTCAAGCACAATCATGCTCTAGAGAATTTGTGTTTAATGTAATTTATGGGGAGCCCCTTCCAGGGGAGATCATGGAACCTCCAGTTTAATTGGGGTGATCTGGAAGGCTCGGCTTCTGTCAATGAGCTAGGAGATGGTGATTTATGAATAGAAACAGAAATTGCTCTGTCTTCTCTCCTTACTCTATACCCTTTCTCCCTGAAGCTCCCAGCTGTGGTTTTTCTTACTGATTTCCTGCTCCTCTTGCTCTCTCTTTTAGTATTTATTGGATTCTCTCCTATACTTTATCAAATATGTGTATGTGGGGAGAGGGTAAGCTCCTTCCTGGAGGAGAGTGGCAACCATCCCCTTTCCCACCCAAGCCTTCCTATCCTCTCCCACAAAAGTTCCAGTGGGATTATATAGATGGGAAGGGGATTGATGACATGGTGCTGTTCCCCTCACCAACTGAAAAGCAGCTTTAATTATGTCTGTAACACTAACTAATCCATTAATTTAGCAAATATTTATTGAATGCCTACCATATGCTATGCACTCTTCTAGGCACTGTGGATAAAGCAGTCAATAAAGCAGATTTTATTCCAGTGAGGGAATAATACTTGGAATTACAGAATAAAAAAGTAAAATATATAGTATGTTCTTTGGTGATAAGCACTATACATGAAAATAAGGTAGGAGAGGGTGTAGGGAATAATGGAATGGGAAGGTCAAGTTTAAATAGTGTGGCTGGGAATGTCACATTGAGAAGATATCATTTGAGCAAAGATGTCAAGTAGGTAAGGGAATGAGACAGTGACAACGTAGGGGAAGAGCATCCTAGGCAGAGGGAACAGCTTGTGCAAAGGTCCTGAGGCAAGAAAATGCCCAAAGTATTCAAGGAATAATAAGGGGTACTATATGAATGGAATTGAGGGTGAGTGGGTCAGCAGGATACAAAGTGTGTGAAGTGAGGCTGTGTGGGGGCAGATCACACGGGGCCTCTGGGGCCGTGAGGTGGAAACCATTGCATGTTTTGAGTAGAGAAGGGACACAATTTGATTCATGTTTGAACAGTCTCAGTGTGTACTAAAAACATTTTCAAGGTAAAATGAGCATATTTATTCACGTTGAAGAGTATTTAGAATCTTCTTTGTGCCGGATATAGTGTGGGAAACAAAATTGTGTAAGAAAATGCCCACTTTTTCAAGGAGATGTCAATTTCCCAGAAGAGACCAAATGTCTGAAAAGCAGTCAGTGCTACAGAGAAGTGAAGGATTATGACCCTGAGTAAAGGCCTCTGACCCATTAAGAAGGAGGCTAACAGGAATTTCCAGAATAGTTTCAGTAGAGAGGAAAGCACAGAAACCAAGAATTCATTAAATGAAAAAGTCAGCAGAGAATAGGGAAGGATTAGGCAAATACAGTCGTTTAATGATATATCCACAATTTCTCTTATATTCCTCCCCTCAAAAGACAAATCTCAATCCTCCTCCCCTTGACTATGAACTGAACGATTCATTTCTACTCAGAAAGTGTGAGAAATGATAAAGTTTTATTGTCTTAAACTACTAAATTTGGGGTAATGTGTTACTCAACAGTAGATAACAAATACAAGGATTACTCATGAATAGAATGAAGGTGGGAGAAAACAGAACATTAACTTGAAAGTAGAAGAGTGATATGTTTACATTTTTAAATATGGAAGACTTTAGCCTAATCATTAGTTTGTCTCATTTTGCGAGTAACAAACATATATATGGAATGCCCGAAATACCTCAGGCATTGTCGCAGTTAAGCAAGGTGAATTATAAAGTCTTTTGGAGCTCTCTATGAACTGAACTCTATGTTCCCATGCATTGATGTATCTTACGAGTTTCTGTTCCAGAAACTGGAAGTGGTGAATTCTAAAAGCAGAGACATCTGCATCACAAATTTGCCTTTCAGAGCCAAACTGAGTCTCTCTCTTTGGCCAAATTTAAGGAATTCTACTTATTTTCCTACCCCCTAAAGAATAAAAGTTGGGGTTAAAAAGTAAAGACTATTCATTCTAGAATATTTTACAAAGTTGCTTCCTTTACCTGAGTAAATAAATATCTGTAACACAACTCAGATACCACTTCAAAGTGTCTTCTTCCTCTTTTTAGATTAATAATATTTTTTATAAAGTGAAACATATACCTTTGAAAGAAGTTAAGCAAAGTTTCAGATAAGAAAGTTCTAATAATTACTGATATCACACCATCCAGTAATAGTAACTTTTAATATGAGGTAAGCATCATTCCAGACACAAATAGAAGAGTGGTTGGAAAGACGGGTAAAGGATGGACATAGATAGATAAATAGAGGCAGAATTCCATAAAAATAGTAACACACCATAACATGATACTTTTTAATTTGTATTTAAAAATAAGTAAATAAAAAGATATAAGTAAAACTAAAGAAATTGCTGGAATTTACATAAATACATAATGTTTAAGATAGGAAATATTTTTTCCAAAAAGATTAAACCAAATTTAAGAAAGAAATTATAGGAGAAATATTAAGAAGTTGGAGTCAGTATGGTTCTTTCTTAACTAAATGTGTCAAATTTAGTCAATATTGATTGATTGCTTGTCCTGGAAAAATGAGGAAATTAGCACTCCCACCCACCTTCCCTGCCCCTTCTCCAGATTTTTATTGTGTCATTTTAATAACATCAAGTAATATATCATTCACCTTCTGTTCTGAATTACATTCCAGTTTCCTCTTAGTTCTGCATTAGTGTGAATTCAGTATTCACACCAATGCCTTTATCACAACTCTTTCACTTCTGAATTTTTTTTAAAGTTATATTTAAATTAGCTGTACAAGGATACTTCAAAAAGTTCATGAAAGGATTCATATTGTCTTTTAATTCTTTTTTTTTTTTTTTTGCAAACTTTCTGAAGTACCCTCATATTTCATCAAGTACTCAAAAAATAACATAATTTGGTCCCTGAGTTGTTGTGCTATGGAATAGGCAGATATCCCTAAACAACTTGAATGATTACAAAATTTATAAATGACTTTTCCCCCTCAGAAACTTGAGATTTTTCTTTCTCTCTTTCTCTCTCTTTCTTTCTAGTCATTTAATGTTACTTGAGAGAAGTCTAGCTCTCATAGATAATTTGCCTTTTTTTTATGTTTATGCCTGAGGAAATTTTTCTTTATCATCAAAGAGGACCTATGAGAATTGATGGATACTGTGACAGAGCAATGGAAAGTATGGACAGAGCTTGAGCAAGATGAAAATAATTTGCATGGAAACTATTTAAATATTTCACATTAATAAAAGTGAAAAATAGTGAATAAAAAGAGCATATCTCAAGAAGTGCGTGGTGAAGTAAGCCACTTTACGAATACTTTTTGTTGTTGTTCTTTCCCATGTTCTGTCATTTTTGGCAGTTTGGTTGTATTTCAGTCACATGACTCTAATACCAGGACACAGTTTTGTAACATAAAATATCAGTCTGACAATGTTTCCACTGCACTTGCAGCTGTTGCAAGGTTTGGTGAAGGTAAAGCTCCGGTTGATGATTAGGTTAAGTGTGGGGCTCTCTGTGGACATTTTGTATCACACCTTCCTGACCAGAGGTGAGAGGCCTGTGTTCTAATAGCCAGCCTTGAGAGACTTGGTGATCCCAAAAAAACATGTATACAAAGCACCTAGAAGCCCTGACTCACTGTGCTAGACAAGGAACAGACCATCCCCATGCAAGGAGGGCCACGCCAGGCCAGACTTATTCAGAAGCAAAGTGAACACAGTGTGTGAACGGATAGCCTGGCCCAAGCCCTCTACTCTGGTGGGCTCTCTGATGATGTACTATCAGCCCAGGGATAGCAGCCAGTTGGTCACAGCAGTACATCGCCACTGTTCACAGCCAACATCTGTTAGGACAGGTCAGTGCCCACATGCTGTTCTAATTAATAAATAACTATTAAATATTTTGGATGGCCCCCTGTATTAATTTTCTATTGTTGAGTAACAAATTCCACAAATTTAACAGTTTAAAATAGCACCCATTTATTAACTGTAGTTCTGTAGGTAGGAAATTCAGGTGGGCTCAAATGGGTTTTCTGCTCAGGGTCTCCCAAGGTTTAAATCAAAGTATCAGTCAGGCTCAGCTCTCACCTGAACTCTGGGTTCTCTGCCAAGGTTATTCAGGTGGTTGGCAGAATTCAGTTCCTTGTGATGTGGGACTGTTCTTCCCATTCTCTTGCTGCCTGTCTGACAGGGGTTGCTCTCAGCTCCTACAGGCCACCCTGCAGGTCCTAGCCATGTGGACCTCTCACAACATGGCAGCTTACTTCTTCAACACCAGCAGGAGAATCTGTAGTAGGATCTATTTCTATCTCAAGTAAGAAACTATATAGAGAATCTCTATGTAGTCTTATATAAGGTAACATAATCACAGGAGAGATAGTACTATCGTATTCAGAGGTCCCCCACCCTCAGGAGGAGGTGATCATACAAAGCACATGCTACAATGAGAAGGAATCTGGGAGGATGTCTCAGAATTCTGCCTACCCACACACTCTACTACACTGCTTGCTTTGATTCCTTGCCTACCTGAAATTGTATGATCCTCCAAACCACTCATGTTTAACTGAAAGCCTATTTCTGATCCCTTCCTAGCCAGCTCTGTTCTATAGGCTGAAATAACAGGCATTACAGTAACATTTATTTGGCACATTTTTTGAGGAAACTTCAATAAAATTGTGTTTAAAAACAGCTTAGAACATTTTGGGAAAAGACAAAAGAAAATGAGCTGACATACAAAACTAAATACCACTTCAGACCCACTGTAATAGGTATATATATTTTTTTAATGGAAAGTAAGTGTTGGCGAGGATGTAGAGAAATTAGAGCTCTTATACATGGCTGGTGTGAATGGAAAATGGGTCAGCCACTATGGAAAACAGTTTGACAGTTCTTCAAAAAGTTAAACATAGAATTATCATAGACCCAGATTTCCTGGGTATTTACTTGAAGTAGTTGAAAACTCATACGAGAACAAGTACATGTATATCCATGTTTGTAGCTGCACTATTCACAGCAGCCAGAAGGCGGAAACAGCCCAAATGGCCATCAGCATGTAAATGGATAAACAATTTGTGGCATACACATACAAAGGCATGTTATTCGGTTATAGAAAAATGAAGTACTGACACATGGTACAACATGGATGAACCTCAAAAACACTCTAAGTAAAAGAAGCCAGCCACAAAAGAGTGCATGTTGTATGATTTCATGTGTATTAAATATTCAGAATAGGCAAATCCTTAGAAACATAAAGCAGATTGGTGGTTGCCAAGGAGTGATGGGTGGCAGTATGGGAAGTAACTGCTTAATTGAAACAAGATTTCTTTTGGGGATGATGAAAATGTTTTGGAACTAAATAGAGGTGGTGGTTGCACAATATTGTGAATGCACTAAATGCGACTGAATTGTTCACTTTAAAATGGTTAATTTTATGTTTTGTGTTTCATAACAGGTAACACTCTCTTCTCCATGATGAAAAGTAAGAGAAATTCTGATATGCATTTGAGCCTATGTTGTTGCAAGAAATATACTCGTAAGCAGCAAATTTTTATACTCCATCTTCCTAACACAAACGTGATTCAGTACATGCAAAGTCCAAGAAGAACCAAGATTAAGAGAACCACAGAGGTCCCAATGTGAGAGTCTAAAAAATACACTCAAAGATATAGTTGAAATAAAGTCAAGAGCAGTTGAAATTGGAGAAAAGACAATGAACTAGCTGTGCCTAAGTGTGGCATTGCCGTTGCTCCCATAACATCTCCTACCTTCTCCAACAGTAATATGCAAATAGAGATGATCAGATTAGTGCTCATTGAAATTTTATACCTCTATTTTAATGACAACTTTTAAAAGGAAAAAATGTAAAATTATGTTGGTCGAGTATACTTTTTTTTTTTTTTGTCTTTTTCGTGACCGGCACTCAGCCAGTGAGTGCACCGGCCAGTCCTATATAGGATCCGAACCCGCGGCGGGAGCATCGCTGTGCTCCCAGCGCCGCGCTCTCCCAAGTGCGCCACGGGCTCGGCCCGGGTATACTTTTATTTGTGTTGACACCTGTCATCCCCTTTGCATATTAAATTTGGACTTTCTTAAATTAGTCGAGGAACGAGCATTTCAAAGCATCAACATGGAAGTGATGCTTATCCACCAACAGTCCTGCTTTGGCAATGTCACATCTGCGTCTACAAAACAAAGTTTGAAAACAACTGGAATGATACATTCTCATAATTGCGCTCCGTTGAATACATGCCTAGGGTTGCTTGGAAGCCACCACAGGAAATGGTGAGTTGAAAAATGGAGAAGGCACCCTACCTGGTGTCAGAGTTCCAGACCCTTCCAACACGCACCATGACAGCAGCTCCACTTTGTTTCTCTCTTACGTACTATGCTTCCTGATAAAACGTTACTTAAAAGGGGGTTTTAAAAAACCAAAAAACTTGAGACGCAATTTATAAAAAAATGGGTGGAAAATATTAAAATGCACAAGAATCTTTATTCTCATAAAATTAGTTATAATATAGAGATAAATATAGAAATCATGAGATATGCTGAAAGCAGTGAATCTTCAGTATCAATTGTATGCTTATTAGATTTAATGTCATAAACCGGGAGTAAAGCCAATGAAAGAAAAAAAGTTGTTTTTTTTTTTTTTCAAATGTACAAAATACTGAGAATATGTCAATGGAAATTATGCCTAGAAGACAAGGTAAAATTACCAATTCTATAATATTTTGCAACTCTCTGAGAACCAAAATCAACCATAAAACATGCAAGTCTGATGTTCAACTTCTACTCATGAGATATTTAAACATATTTTCAGAAATATATTATGCACAAAACTAAAGGACTGGCTTTATGTTTCTCAGTCACTAGAGAAACTATAATCACTTGGCCCTGCCTCCGTTACCCAGCTCATACAGCTGACATGACTGTCCTTCTGTGTCAGCCATGCCCATGAAAGCTCAAGAGTCTAAGAAGAGTTTTCCCACATACGGCGGCGGCCTTGCCCACTCAGCCCCAGAATACTTGTAATATCTTGGGCTATTGCCTAAATTTTGGTATTTTTGTGTCCTAGTTCGTCAATTGAGCTAAAGTGTCTTTGAAAGCAGGGACCTTAGCCTTTGTGTCGGGGTCTCCCCCAATGCACTAGCACGTGCCTGGTTCTGAATGAATGACCATGAAACAACAGTGGACAATGTGCTGATGTCAGTGATCCTGTTCACAATGGCCATCACAAAGGAAAGTGCAAACATCCAGGATTCTTGCTATCAACTCAAAAGGGACAAAGTGCTGAATATGTATGAAATAGCAACCTGACATCAGCAGGAAACCCACAAACTTTAGCAGAAAATAAATCTCTCTGAAAGAACAAACGTGATGCTAGTAGGATTAAAAACTTTATCCCTAAAAGTCCCAAAGCAGTCACAAATAATATAATGGACCACATACCAAAAGGGCAATTTGCTGCTGAGAGCAAAGATTTAGAACTGGAGAGAAGCTCTGGCCAGATTTGAATAATGACAGAAGGATCAAAAATAGAAGGTAAAGGATCAATTGATCGGCTACTGTTTTGATCTGAAAAGATGCCAACAGCTAATTTTGAGTCTAGTTATTTAAAAAAGCACATTCAGTTCAAGGTTCTTTGTTTTCAAGGTTATTCTGAAGCATGTGTAAGGTTATTTCAAGTATGAAGTTTTAAATATATGGAACATGCCCTAACTAGATGGGTAGAGGGTTTGGTCTTCATTAATATTTGATTTCTAGTAGGTCCAAACATGGGACTGTTACACATTTTCCTATAGGTGATCACTAAATTACAAACTGTGTTCAAGTATGTATTTTTATTTAAAAACCCATTTTGGAATAAATTGCTATTTGAGAAATTTTAAGTCTGGACACAAATTTATATGTATTGTTATGTGACAAAGTTTGCAGATCATTTCTTCACACATCTCCATGAAACATCTAAATATGGAGTCTAAGAAAGTAATTAAAGAGACATGCATATTAAGCCAGTACCATTTTGGAATAATGATAAAAATAGTTAATCTTTTAGTGTTTTTACTATGGGCTGAAATAATGCTAGCAGACTCTTTTAAATGAATTATTTTACATAATCATGATAATGATACAGTGAGGCAAGTAGTTACTATCCACAGGTTACAGACAGGATATGTAGGTTTAAAGGTTAGGTAACTTGTTCATTATCAGCTAATTAGAAGGGGAATATGAATTTGGGCTCAGGCCTTCTAATGTCAGAACTCATCTCCTAACCACTGGACCATCCTGAAAGTTGGAGAGAAATATCTACAATAACATCAAAGCAACATATTTGCCTAATGATTGTCATTTTTATTTTAGAAAATAATTTTCTTTAGTGATACATTTTTAAAGGCCTGATCTATTAAGTTGGATTTTATATACATTGAGACCCTGTTTTTGTCTTTAAGCACAAACTCTCCCCTTTCATTAGGAAAAAACCAAAACCAAACAAACAAAATGATAGGAAAAATAGATACTATTCTACAAAAGGATTTTCAAGCCTAGTCATTTACTGAGCTGTTATTGGCATTTTGACCCTCTAATCCACCCATCCCCTCACTCCACACGTCCTGTATTTCTGATTTTCCTCCAAGAACTAGGACTCATTTCCTGCTCCATGACTATGTTTGAAACTTCACTGTTGAGTTCTTGACCCTGCTAGAGCTTCTAAGAACGGTGGGCTACAGCTCCTTCCCTTGATAATCTCATTTATTATGGTTTTCTACTTGGAGCAGTACTGTCCCTGACAGGCAACTTGGCCGCTCCTTCTTCTGTAGCTACTGCTTCTCTGGATTTCCATTTTTTGAAGAGCCCTTTTCCTATTTCCTTTACACTCCTTTCAAAATTCACCCCCAGAGAGCTCCCTGCAATCATCTGCCTTTCCAGTTTCCATTGTTCATTTCATTACCTGCCACAATTCTTGCAGCATATGTCATGTAGAACAGAGAACACTGTAGTGCTTTCACTAGGTCTGTTCCTTCTCGATTTTTGGCCCGTGAATGGCATAGTGATGCCAGGAGAGGTTGGCCAGAGTCTTTTTCTGCCATGATAAAGCTCCATGGTTATGGGCAGGCTTATCTTCTACCAGTTCACTGCCTCTCCTCTAAAGACAGTCTCTCCCATCACATGTGCTGGACACACTAATGTCCCCCAGAAGGATATCCTGAGCTGTCCTTGGAACCTTTTAATGTGGACTACTACAGAGCTGTCTTACCCTCCATGCCTGGCTGCCATTCTCTCACCTATTCTTGACTTTCTTTCAGAGCTTAAAATTAAAGTCAGATATACCACTTAACCTCCAAAGGAACAATCTATGGCTCTTAGAGTGAGACTATTGACACTAAGACCTTTTCTTTATCCCCCTCTTATCTTTGTTTTCCTAATTAGATTTACTGTGTTTTTGGATTTTCCCCTTTCCGCCTCCTCTCCCTCAAGGTGCACATACATCTGCTCCCCCAATATGGACAAGGTGTTGAAAGATACCCTTCCCAAGCCTCCGTCCTCCCCATACCCTAACCTCTTTGAAATGCACAGGAGTGAGAAGTTCTCCTTGATATTCATTCTAGTGCACCTGTATCTTCACTTCTCTGTGCTTTTACTTCTTTTCTTCATGTGCACTCTAAATACTCCATTAAATTCTATAATCGTTGAGGATATGGTCAGTGTCTGTGATTTCTGTCTAGGCTTTCTTTTTCCATTTCCCAAGACATGGTTTTCTGCATGTTGAGGTCTCCTGACTTTCTTTGCCCGGCTGACTTTAAAATCAGATGAAATGGTGAGTTTCATCTCCTGACTGTGCACACAACTGAACAGAATGGGATCATTCAAATGACAAGCGTCCTCTTTGGAAGGAGAAATGGGTCCTCTCAGATTTAAGTACCTTACACTACCACCTACCTTAGAAACATGACTCTTTTAGTTATTTAAAAACAAGGAAGCAAACAAACAAAAACACCTATAGAACCACACTTAGAAATGCAGACAGTAGGAAAATCTGGACTCCAGTCTGCTTCTATACCTCCTAGCCCTACACCCTTAAGCAGGTTATACAACATCTCTGAGCCTCAGTTTCCTCATGAATTAAATAAGACAATGTAAGCCAGTACATGACCTGTCATAGGCTCTCAAAACATGTTAGCTATTTTTATAATTTATGTATCCCAGAGTTTATGGGTCTTTTTGCCACTCTCCAATGCCCTAAATATAGTTAAGAAATCTTCCATACAGTTGCTTTATGATTATAGGGCTCTTATTCCAAACAATCTAGAAATCCACAAAGAAATTCATGAGTAGAATATGGTCATGTTTACATATTAAGCAGCCTTTCTGGCAATTCAGCACTAAAGGAAGTGCTGTAAAAGGGGGGAGGGGAATATGAAAAGAAAGAAAAAAAATTCCTTTGAAATAATTTCATCTTTTGTTCTGTCCTGTCTCGGGGGTAAAGAAATGCCAATTCAGAAAGTCCCGGGAGCTAAGCAAATTCTCTACCCTCAGCTCCTGGGCCGTGTCAGCAAAGCAGGTCTGCTTCCAGGAAATGAGCCCAGGAGTCTCGCTGAGGCGCTCTTCCCTCTGGTGTCACCACCTTGCTGTACTTCTGAAGGCCACAGAGGGCAGGGACCACTGCCAGGCCCTGCCCTCCTGGACACTGAAACCCAGGCAGGCTTTCTGCTCCGTGTGGCAGCCTCTCTCCTTCCCTTGTTCTCTGCCTCCCTCCCTCCCTCCTGGATATTAAACATACTGCCATTTCATCCACTTTCTCATCTGACCCTGGGCTGCCATGTGGCTGATCAAAGGCAGATGTGAGCTCTCATCTTCACAAAGGAGCCCCTGTATTCAAACAAACACGTTAATTCATTGTCTTCTCCACCCCTTGCTCTCATATATTCATTCACCCCCGGTCCCCTCCCTCTGTTTACATTTTCTTTCTCCTCTCTTTCTATGACCTTTTAATTTTCATTTCTCTCAAAAATCTTTCCCTTCTCCCACTCATATTTTATTGCAGCCTAGAATAATAAAATTGCTTTTACTCCCATTTTATCCTCCTTATACTTCAAAGAAAGAAAATCTTACATAATTTTTTTTAAACCTCATAGATGTTCTTATTTCTGGCAGCTTAATTTGTTTTTAATGGTGGCATATGTTATAAAGTTCCGGCTTTGTTTTCTTCTTGCCTGTCTGCCCGTCTCCTTCTCTATTTCCTGCCTCTCCCTCCCCTCTCTCCATGTCTGCCCCCTCCTTTCAGGATCTGCCCTTCTCTCTTGTCCTTTCCTTCCCTCCCTCTCTCTCTTTCCCTTTCATGTCCCTTCCCTCCCAGAGACTCACTCTTTGGCATTCTCTCCAAACTCTACGTCACTGCGGCTTTCCTCTCGGCTGACTTTCTGCTGAGTGGCTACTTTCAAGGCTTTGAAAAGTCAGTAAATCCTTGATAGTTTGCCCTAATTTGGAGAGAAGGTCAATCAGAAATAATAAGCCTGAGAAACAGAGTATTTTACAAAAATCTCCCAGTTGAAGAATATTAAGTGCACACAATATGATTGTTGACAGAGCATAAAGAAAGCTATTCACAGAACTACCAATAACAATTTACTGAGTTCTCAGGGCTGTGGGTTATTCAGAGATAAATAAGGCTTGATCCCTGCCCTCCAGGACAGTAAAATACAGATAACACACCCTGCTTGTGTGTGACCTTAATCAAGGCAGAAAGTGTGAGAAGCTGATTTATTTGACAAACATTAATCCCTACACTGTAGCTGGATCTGTGAAAAACTTAAAAGTCAATCTGATGTAGTCTTCACCCTCAGGTCACTTAGACTCTAGTGGAGGATCAATTTATATGTAAATAATTATGTTCCAAAGCAAAAAACCACAACAAACAAACAAACAACCCCATAAGATAATGGTCAATGGGAAGTACAAAGGGGAAAGTGCTTCACTGAAGCTGAAAGATCAGGAGGGTGCCATGGCAGAGATGCCATCTGATCTGGCTCTTGACAGATTACTTAGTTGGTAAAGAGGTAAATGTCCTGCAAGGGCCAGATGGAAAATAGGACTTGTCTCAATGCCAATTTCAGTTCATTGTGAGAGACTTTGTGAACCCCTTCAGGATTCCAAGTGTGAGTCCAGGCCTGCTGACACATTATGCTGTGATTAATTATCAGTCTTTCCCTTGGACCCAAGCAGGGAAAGTAGAGTCATATATGCCCCACATGTGACTTTCTGTGTTAGGGTAAAAACCTTGCACAAGCAAAGGTTCAAAGGTAGAAATGTGATTGAGAAAGGGGGAAAGGGAGTGGCTAGCGAGGCTGTTGGATAGGTTGTGAAGGCAGGCAGTCAAGGGAGACAAGACAGGTCAGCAAACCCCATACTGCGGAGGGTCTTGAGCAGCATGGGTGGAAGTCAAACGTTCAGGATTTTTGAGCAAGGGAGGATAGTACTAAATTTACTACAGGTCTATTGAAAAGGAGAAATGTTAAATGAAGAGAGACCAAGTAGAAAGCTTTTTGCAATAACTAGCAAGTGATTTGTTCTAAGTATGATAGCAGTGGAAAGAAGGGATTTGATTCAAACAATATATCTGGTAGAATCTCTTAAGAAGGAAAGGAGGAATTAGAAATAAAACGGATTGGCTGGAATAATGATGATACCAGTAATAAAGAGAGGAAACACAGGAGAAGGGCTTTCTAGGGGAGAAGCTAATAGATTTTATTTTATTCATACTGAGTTTGAGATAATCGTGACTACGGAAGCAATAGTGGGTAGAAAGCAAAGAAGATGAAAGACCTCTTAAACATATTTTGGGGGCAAAATTGTGAAAGCCCACGAGCTGAAAACCCATACTTTCCCCTTCATGCAGCAAATATTTATTGAGCACCTACTATGTGCCTGTGAGATGAAGCATGGCCCTAGAAAGTAGGATATTGATGATAAAATTTCAATGGCCAAAAAAGCAAGAGGTATAAACTCCACCAGAATCGAAATCACCTCAATGTATTGCAGAGGCTGTGAAAGACAAAGCTAAACAGGGAGAAAATGAGGAGAAAAAGACCCTAGAAGCCACCATTCATCAACAAATAGATAAGAATCAGCTGGGCTTAGCAAATGTATTATTTAAATGCAAATGATGCTACTAACTGTGTTCACTCTTAAGTAGGCTAAAGAGGACACATGTTATGCTGGAGCAAGCAAGGAATCAGAGGGACCTGGTTTTGTAATTACTCTGCACTTAGTAATATTCCTTGGGCAAGTTACTTAATATCTCTGAGTCTCAGTTTCCTTCTCTATAAAACAAGGAAAATAACATTTACTTCACTGTGTTATTGTGAGGATTAAATAAAACTTATGTGCAGAAAGTATCTGGAACAATACAGCTATTATTATCATATCTTAAAATATTGGTTGGTCTAACACCTATTTTCCTGCTTTAAGTCAAATTTTTGTTACTAAGTTTCTAAATAAGCAAATGATTTGCACACCCTAGCAAATTGTCTCTAGTAACAGAGATCTGATCATAATACATTTTCTACAGTGCAAGTCCCTGACCCTATTCACCTAGCAATAATTCTATACTGCAAGTGCACACTTATAGAGTTTTCATTAGAGGAGGAGATGGAAACTGTTGGGCAAGTGGCAGAGCAGAAGGGTTCCTTGTTTTCATATCAAATAGCAATTGTCTATCAAATCTCACCATTCCACCTCAGAAAATCAAATCAACCTCCCACAGAAATATTTCTAAATCCTTATGTTAACCATTTTCCGTAATCCCAGACACCCGCCTTCACCAACCAAATTTCCCTCCCCTGCCCCATGTTCCTGATATCAGTATGCACATCCTGACAGCCGTGATGCTCCCTCTTCCTCCTGGCCACATCTAAAGGGTCCATTCTCTTGAATCAAGTGCTTTCTCTCCACTCCCATTCTATTGTTCTGTTCAAGACCCTCTACCTGTAACTGATTTCCAATTTATTCTCTATTCCAATTTGCCCTTCACACTATAAAAGAAATCTAATAATGGCATTCTGTCACCTGCTACCTTCCATTAGCTCTGTCCATTACCCACAAACTAAAAGCTGAACATTATGGCTTTTTATATTCCCAACCTAGCTATTCAGCCTATCCTTTGTTCAAGTTTCCCAATTATGTAATTCACTAATTCAAGTCATTGCAAATATTGTTTTCTTCACATACTCGTATAAAGCCCTTCCATAACTTGCCCAGTTAAAATCCTACTCATCGTTTAAAACCCATCTTAAATGTAACTAGTAGTAATAGGACGAGATTGAGGATAGATTCCTGAATGCTAGAGTTCTGTTCTTAAGTAGCCACTTATTACCTTGAGAGGTTTCTAAGTTCATTATTACCATATAAGATAAAGCCAAGAAAAACAACAGTTTTATACTTGGCTCTGATTTTGAACCCCAAGGTGAAGCCCTACTTTGGCTAATCTGAGCAAGACTGACTTAAACTCAATTGTTTCCCTTGGACTTTTTGGTGGGGCTTCGTTCTAGCTTCTAGATGCCTCTCTGAGAGTCTGAGAGAAAAGGAAGGGTCGGAGCTGGGGTGAGATCTCTCTTCATAAGCAAGAATGTCAAGGACCCTGACTTATCCCCACGACCTTCTGGAAGAACAAAAATAAGGTGATTTATCCCACTATAGGTTCATGTTTTACACCTGACACTAAAGCTCCATCCTCTGAAAACCTGATCCAATAAATATCCTTGAACATGACAGATGTATAGCAGCTCTCCTCCTTGAGATGAAGTGATATGCCAAGAAGGTGCCGGGAGTAACTCCTCCTGAGATTTCTCCCAACCCTCTCCATTGCCTGCCTCCACTCTCTGCCCCCTTCTTGTTCCTTCAACCGTATTCCATTACTAATTTGTTGATCTCTCTCTGATAGTACTTACCATTTCCTATAATTGTTTATTTAATATCTCTTTAACACTCGAGTCTCATTTTTAGGAAGTAGAGATTGTGTTTGTCTTGTAGCCTTGTATGTCCCGTGCCTAACACAGGAAAATCACCAGCACATATGGTGTCCTTATGCTTCTTGCTCAAGGTGGACTTGGCCTGAGTTTGGTGAGTGGAGTGTGGACTGTATTTGAGCCCCCTTCCTCCTATTCTCCTACTGTCTGAGTGCCTGGTTCAGGGACTTAGACAACTGCATCCAGCAAACCTAAAGGAGCAAATGACAGGAACTCTAAATATTTTTAAATGAACGAAAACAGCAGAAAGGAATTTGCTTTGCAATGTGAGGAATATAGTGACAATGTAAAGCCTGAGAAACTATGAGGCATAAAAATTAATAGAATTTGTGGCCAGGATCATTAAAGACCCATAAATTTTGGAAAGTTCTTAAAGACGCAAAAGCAATAAGAGCGTCTTAAATCTCAAAGAACTTTATAACTGGAAGTATGGTGGCCATATGTTCCACATTTTCTAGGATAACCCATATTTCAAATCACCTGTCTCATTGTCCCCATAAGTGTAATTGCACTTGTCAGAGCATATGTCCTAATTTGGGGCTCAGAAATTATGGTCACTAACTAGAAGGTGCATTGGATTTAATTTTGTTCAACCTTCTCATTTTACTGGTGAGGAAACTGAGATCCACAGAAGCTAACCAGCTCACCTAAGGTCACCTAGGAAATTAATTACAAAACCAGGACATCTGAGTTCTAGTCTATTGCTATTTTTGCATTATTTTATGTTGTGAACTAACATAGCTCCCTAAAAGCCTTTTGTTTGCAATGAACAGACATCTTGTTCACACTGTTGAAAGCTTTCCTGGGCTAGGATACACTGCCGTGCTGCAGTAATCCACCACTAGTCCTTCCATTTCCAATTTATATGGAGACTGTGATGTCCCAGATGGCAGGTGTCTGGGGCAAACTCAGCGTATATATTTGAGATGAGTGTTTGCAGGGCAAGATGATAGAGGAGATGGTGAATGTGTTCATCAAGGTTGATAGTGCAGAAGGGACATAATCACCAGGTAATGCTTCTTAATCACTGTATTCTGAACTCTACACCTCAAAACCCCAGGCTTCCTGGTATCAACATTATCCAAGGTGACTTTCAGGAATAAAAGAGGAATGTGAGAACATCTGGTCAGGGTTGGTTCAGTAATGAAAAAGTATAGGGAATACCCAACAGCCAATCTGAAACTGCCATTCATAAAGAGTACATCACATAGGGAAAGGGCATATGGAATTATTATGATGAAGGACTGAAACAGTGGGTAAGTTGAGAATAATTAACATGAGCATATTATAGACACTGGTGCAGTCACAATAGTGAAGTGCTCAAAATCAAGATGAATACTGCTGAATGAAGGATTCATGCAGATTAAAAACTTGAAAGTGGAGGAAAGGTAGTTTGAAAAATGGATTAGAGACAGAGGAAATGTGGAAATGTTTCAAATCGTATAATGGAAGAACACCGGTCAAGTCTTAAATCTAACTTGATATGTAAATCTGAACAAGTTATTTAGTTTCTTTGGGCCTCAGTTTCCCTAATTGTAAACATAGAATTAGGATCTGTGATTTCTAAGCACCCTTTCTAGTTTTAGTTTTTCATGATCCCAATTGAACTACTACCATTCTTTGTTTATTTGTAACATAATGACCAATAATGTGAAAGATTGTGTTTACCAGATCAATTTCTGTTTAATGTAGCTTCTGGTCCAGGGGTTAGCAAACTTCTTCTGTAAAGGGCCAGATAGTAAATATTTTAGACATTCAAGGACCATACAGTATCTATCATAACTACCCATCTCTGCCACTGTAGCATGAAAGCAGCCATAGACAAGCGATAAACTAATGGATGTGGCTATGTTCCAATTAAACTTTGTTTACAAAAACAAGTAGCAGTCTAGATTTGTCCTACAGGCCTCAGTTTGCCAACTCAAGTATGGGAAATGGATTCTATGTTTGTATTTTGCTTTTTAGAATTAATCCCCATATATGTATGTATTATAAATGGTAAGAATACAATATGAGCTTTTAAAAAGAAACAAGTATGCACAGCAGACTGCCTCATTGCACAACTTCAGGGGCCATCATTCACAATGACTTTATAGAACACTCTAGAACTCTATACAGTACAATGTGAATGATGGATATACACAACCTCTATGGCCCTGCTGGTGGCATTCGTACCTCAGTAACACTAACAGCCTGAAAGGGAGAAATTGGGTACACAGAAGGAAAGAAAGAATCTGGAAAAGGGGCAGCCGTGGAATAGGATTCCTACTTCCTCTTCATTCCAGGAATGCTAAGTCTGCTCCCTCTATCTTATTTCTTCCCCACTCCCCAAACAAAAGGCTCTGATCTCAGGAATGGTGGTATATCACTCATTTAAACTTGAAGTGAATTTAATGAGTTGCCTTTCTCAGAAGTGTTTTTATTAAAGATTCTTAACTATTGGAGGTAGTCCAAGGAGTTATGAAGAGACAGTGGAGTGCTCCTAAAATTACATTTCATTAACTCTTTGCTACTTGTTATCCCTTTATATTGTTTATCTGGGGGTGATCCTCTCTTCCAAAAACAGCATTCTTTTTCTGTTTTGTTTTGTTTTGTTTTGTTTGAGGTCTTAACTCCACATTAAATCTGAGGTTCCAGTGGAAGTTACTAATGAGAGTACACCTATAACCCTAACCACAGCTGATCAACATAAGCATGGGAAAGATACCTGAGCAAGGCCAATCAGAGTTCTTCCCTGGGACATTCCACATCAGAACTAAGGTAAGAAGAGTCTTTGTTTCTGGTGAGAAACTGCAAAACAAGTTCTCTGTCATCAGCCATGTTCCCTACCCTGTACATGAAGCAGTTCTGAGAGAATAACACCAGCATACAGTGAGAAGGTGAGAGAAGAGATAGAGTTTGGGGGACATTCTTAACAGTATTGTGCCTCTGGCCCTGCTGTAGACCTGTCCCTCTCAGTATCCTTCTAATAAAGTTCTCTTTTGGCTCAAGCTAGTTCAGATACTGCTTTTGATACTTGTAACCAAAATATGTCTGAAAAATATAGCACTACAACTGTATAAGTTTGTTTGTTTCTCCCAGATTTGTACTCCTGTCTCATGTTTTTAAACTCCCTTTTTCTTTTCTTCACTGTGATTATCCCAAATCTTGATGATAGAGGAAAAGGTAAATTCTCTGACACTATGTAGCATGCATCAGCCTTACCCCATACATATGCCTACACGCTAACAGGATTTCTGTGGTGCAGGCACTTTTGTAGTTTGACAGAAAATTCTTGATCTACAGACTTTGGGTATTACAACAAAGAATTTGGTCTGCACCCCTCCCCCAATGGCCTCAGATATGAAAGACAACAAAATAGCAACTAAGCACATGACAGGTTACCCGTGTTACCAAAGCACAGGGAAGAAGAATTAATACCTCAAAGGCTTCAATAATCAAATTCTGTGTTAGCCAACTGTAGAAACCTTAAGGTCCCAGAAAGGTCAATCCACCATTTTGTTTTGTTGTTCTTATCACTTGGTTAATTGTGATTTTAATAGACAATACATGTACATGGCACAACCTTGAAAGGTTATGCAAGTGTTTATGGTGAAAAGAAAATGTCCCCATACCCATTCCCTGTCCCCTAGCCACCAATTGTTCTCCCTAATGGCAACAGCTCTTATCAGTTTCTTGAATATGTTTCCAGAGATATTCTGTGCATTTATAAATATATATGTACATATATAGTGTCATACACATACTAGTATTATAATGTGTACTATTTTGATCTTTGCTTTTCTTCATGTTAACAATGTGTCTGTTCTTACCACCTGAAATGAAGCATATGCAATCTAAAGAATTGAATCTTCTGGTTACATCTGCTTGGGAGCAATACATAGTCACAGCTGAACAAGGAAAAATACTTCCTGACGTCTCTATTAGACAGACATCTTTGCTTACCCTCAGCACCAACAGCAGTCCATTCAAAAGGAGGAAGCTCAAGTGAGCAATAACACAATATTGAACTTTGGAGATGGGGTTAATATCTAGCTGCTTACCAGATCCTAAGTGTGAACTTTGACTCTCAAGAGGGTCAAGAGCATGGAAGCAATATATTTCTTTATACAAGTAAGCACTGATTTGTAGAGCCATGTAAAATAGAATAAGCTATGGCTGCTGGGTTCCAAGTAATTTTACTAAATTAACAAAAGGACAAGTCAAAGATGGGTTATTGAAAAGTAATTAGTTTTCTACTAAACTCTTATGGTTGACATCATGGGAGAATGCCCTACCTTGCCATAATCAAAGCCATGATTAGAAGGACCATTAATTTAGTTTTACATGGTCGTTTATTTGTAGGTTCTCTTTAAAGGAATATAACTTTCTCCAGTTCAAGAGACTTAAGAGACAGTCTGAGTGACCAATTTTAAGTGATCTTTATCTCCTCTTTGGAAAAGGTAGTTTGAAATCTTTCTCTTCTACCAGGAAAATCACTCTATAAAGGAGGACAGCTGTGACATTTATCATCATTTAAATAGATTGGAGTTTCAAAGCATGTACTGTCCCAGATCTAAGTCCATCATAAATTTTGCATATGTTTCTTTGTCTGCTTTGAGGAGATAATCTGACCCTGGGCAGTGCTGTACCTGTTCTTTTCTTTTAAATTTCTCCCTTACTTATGCCTTCCCTCAATTTAATAGTCATGCCTTTACTCTGATTGGTCTTACATGAACTATAGTATTTGAAGAGTTATCATGTAGCCATGGCCAACAAAGTGTTCATAGCTCCGTGACCTGTTCTGACCCTATGGAACTTCTTATTAAGTTCAGCCCCAGAGAAAATGATTCCCTTTGACCTTCCTTTTAAGTTTCTCTCTCTTTCTCTTTGCATCTTCCCTTCTGTCCATGCAACATGATGCCCTCCTATTGCACTGGTATGACCAGGGTCCCTCACTGTGGGCTGACAGGGAAGTCTGCATTCCCTCCCAGGGAAAATACCTGGGATTTAGATAAATCTCTCCACCTTCCTCCCTAAAAAATATATTTGCTTCATTACAGAATCAACAGAGGTCTCCCCCAACATGACTCTTGGCATTTTAGATCACAGACATACTGAAGTCATGGTGCACAGATCACCCCTTTGAAGAAAACAACCCTGAGATTGACAGCTTCTTTCTCTCCAGCAGTGTTCTTCAGTATAATCAGCTCAGATGCATAAATCATTTTTATTGCTTTGAGTTAAAATCTCTGTGTTAACCATATTGAGACTATATGTCTTAGGTAGTCTCATGTTACTAATTTATCTTGGCATTTCTTTAAACACAAACCAGGCCCTCTGTCCCATAACATTTTCTTTCATGTGGTAAGCTTGCACTCAAGGACACTCGACTTTCTCAGGCCTTTGTGCTTAAAGGAAAGCAATGATCTTTTCTCTCTGAGCCCCCAGACCTATCCTTTCTGCTCCGGATCAGTTATTCACAGATTCCTAAATTCCCTCACTTAGCTCGTACTTCTCAGAATCTGCCCAGAGAAAATATGAGTATATTTTTCCCTGTCCCTGAGATGCAGCATCCTATACAGCACTATCTTGAGTTATTCCCTTACTTCTCTATGATGGCCTCTCTCTCCTATGGGTTCTTTCACTCTGTGTCCCCTCCGTGACTAGCTAGCAAGGTCCTCCCTTCTCAACTGACCTCTCAGAAGTTCACTGTTCTTTAGGTAGCCCCAGTGTTTCTCAAACCCTCACTGTGCCTTCACAGTAACCACCAGCATCAGTAGCCCACCTAGATACCACTCAGCTCAGAGCTGCCACAAACATTAGCATAGTAAAGCCCTATTATATCTACATACCTTTTCCTAGTATTCCCTCTCCCTGGCAATATTTATCATTTAAAATCCTACATTTTCATTTTGTCTCTGCTGCTCCAAAGGCTGGGGAAAACCAAATGACTTTGAGAAATTTTGATGTTTGTTTACCTTACTGATTCATTTCAGAGGAAATTTGTATAATCAGTTTTAAATATCTAAATGATGAATTAGTTTATGTTAAAATGTTAATAACTGGAAACAGACAAGAATGAACTTTATACTCAGACAGACCTGACTTTTAATCTCAGTTTAGCTAAACTTGGTTAACCTTTTTTAACCTTGGGGAAGTTAAGAAACCTCTCCATCTTCAGATTTATCTTTAAAATGACTATATGCGATTTCTTATCTCTCAGGAATAATAGCAATAACCTTAATAATGTATCCAGTAGATATTCAACAAATGTTATGTCTGATGTCTCCTTTCCAGGGTATTTGTGTTATTTTAAGGGAGTACAGAGTCTTCCTCAAAGGGCTGACTCTTATGAAGGATTCAGAAGGATGCAGTTTGAGGACAAACTTTGGAACAAGGCCTTGTTCCAAATGTGTTTCTGACATTATACCATATACATAACACCTTTCCAGCTAATAAATGAGGGTAGCTCTGCTATTAAGAACCATACTGGCCATTCTTTCTTGTCATTTCTATCATTTCCTATCATTCTTGAATGAAAAGGTTTTGCAGTTTTCTTTCCTGAAGTCTGTGTTTCTGACTATGCAATTTTTGATGTAAATGTTTCAGAATTTAGAATTTGAGGCTTTCTGTAGAATTGATGACATTAACTCTTTCAACAATCAAGCTCCATTGCCAAATATAGAGGACTCTACTAAACTGATTCCTCTAATATTCTTGCAGCAATCTTTACATGTCTCTGCCCAGAACCTACTCCATCCTTCTGGCAATAGATTTTGTGCTCTTGACCATAGAAGTGAGTACATGAACCAAGCTGAGCCAATAATATTAATGGTGAGGTGAAGGAAATGCTATCTCAAAATAATGGCATTGATGAGTCTCAAAAAATGATACCTGAAAGTTGAGGTCTCAGAAGCAGCCTCAGAAGCTAAGTTTCTCTCTGGCTTTCTCCTGCCCTCCTGTCTTTCACCCCTCATCTTCCCTAAGTCAAGCCATAGAAACTAGTTTCCCTCTTCCCCAAGGTGTATTATAGAAACTAGAACCCCTCTTCCCCAAAGCCAGCCATATAACCCAAAAATATTACTCTTACTTTCCTCCACCTTTCTGTGTAAGAATGGCTATAAAGAAATTCTCTGACCTACCTGATGTGCGCACAATAAGCACAAAATAGCCGCTGGCCTTGTCTTCCACGCAGACACCAAACCCCTCCCCTCTTGCCTTTACTAGAATCCTCGTGACTTCTGCAAAACAGAAACCCTTTTGCTTCCATGAGGGCGCAATTTTTCACCCTGGTAGCATAGCTTCTTCTGCATTAGCATAATGCCCCTCCTTCAGGGCATTATGACAATCAGTCATAATCAGGGGCATAATGCTGACTCCAATCAGTCAGCCCTTGGTGCCCTATATAAGCTCTCTCACCTCCACACCTGGTGCTGTCCTCCATTTTGAGGGCAGCCCTGGGCTGCCCTCCACTTTGAGCGCAGCCTGGCAGATTCTTTTCCTTTAATAAAGCTTGATCAGTACCCGGTGTCTTGGCTCACTTCCTTTCACTACCTTGTTGACTGCAAGTCATGAGACCCCCATTACAGAGAAGGGTCCTGCCCCATATCTGGGAGGAAGCAATGCTGCACAGAGAGGCAAAGAAGAATCTGACAGGGCTTGCTGGGTTTCTTCCCTCAGTGTATTACTATTAGATTATACCCTTGTTGTCCAATCATATTTCCACAAGGCTGTCTGTGCTTCATTAACCTAAGCATAAAAATGCATGCTTCATCCCGGGTCTTTGGGCCTTCCGTTGGAAGACTCCTGTGTCACGTAAAACTATGATTTAATAAATCTGTTATCCTTTTCTCTTGTTAACTTACCTTTTGTTACAGCAGTATGAACTGAGACCCTTATGATGGGGAGGAAAGGTATCATAGTCTTTCCGCCCCAATAGCACCTTGGAAATTGAGAAGACAGCAGAAGCATGAAGGTCATTCTCGCCTTCCCCTCACCAGTCTTCCCTGAAGCAGGCCATGAAACCTAGGAAGGTCACTATCTGGCCTTCTCCTTCCTTTGCCCCTGAAGACCCTCTCATAACAGGTGACAACACTGTACTCAAAGGAAAGGAATGTCCTATGTCTGAAGACACAGAGATGCCAACAAGAATCTGTACAAATAGGCCTTGCTAAGTTCCAATAAGTTTATTACCACTAGTTTGTGCTCTTCTGTCCTCCAATAAAAATGCACAGTTTTCCCTGTTTCTTTGAGTCTTTATTTCTGAAGGCTCCCATGTCATGTAAAACTTATAATAAATTCAAATGATCTTTGTTGTTGTTGTTTGTTCATTCATTTGATTTTGTTTTTTTGGCAGCTGGCCAGTATGGTATCTGCATTTTCTCATGTTAATCTATCTTTTATTTATAGGCCATGAACCTTGCAATGGGCAAGAAATCTTTTCTCTCCTACATTGCCCATCTCTCTGGCCACTAGATTGGCCTGGGATAGACACATAACCTATGCAGACTCCTGCTTCAGGATATTTCTGAATTTAAGAAGCAGAAATCATATCTTTTCTCTGTCATGGCAGGGTTTCTGGGAAGTGAGTTCAGGGCTGCAAGTGGCCATGTGCCTTGCTATGTGGAGAAAACTTGTCTCTATTAGAAAAAGATGAGGTCAACATGTGAGAAAGCTGAGAAGTGACACAGAGCTGTAGAGATAGAGCCCTGGCAATGTCACAGGCAATGGATGCAGTTGTTCTTGAGGCCAATGCCACCTTTTCTGTGATGTGCTCCATGAGCAATAAATTCTCATTAACTTGAAGCAAGAATTTTGTTATTTTCAAGTAAAAGAGTTCTTATTAATAAAATGTACATCATCTTGTCCCAAATCTTTAAGAAGGGCTAAACCCCCACCAAAATAAATAGACTGATCTATACCATGGGAATCCACTCAACTCCGAGGAAGAAATGACATTTATCCTTTTCTACTAATCTACTTTTTCATCTCCTCTCATTTTTTTTCTGCTGTCTTACTTCATTTTTTTTTTTTCTGTCTTTTTCGTGACCGGCACTCAGCCAGTGAGTGCACCAGCCAATCCTATATAGGATCCGAACCCGTGGCGGGAGCGTCGCTGCACTCCCAGCACCGCACTCTCCCAAGTGCGCCACGGGCTCGGCCCTGCTGTCTTACTTCATTTGTTTACCCCTTCTGCCATCTCTCCTTCTCTTTAGGTGGTTTTATCTCTATCCTCAAATAATCTTAGTTTCATATAATTTTTTTAGACCCTTCTTGACCTTGTTGATGCCTCAACATACCATCCCATGTCATCTAGTCAGGATATGCTAGGCTATGCTGCAATAACAAACAGCATCAGCATCTCAGAGGAAAGACAAAGGTTTATTTATTGCTCATACTAAGTGTACTACAGGAAAGGTTTACTTTCCAGAGCAAATATCTTCTATGAGGCAACTCAATGTCCCATATAAAAATACTCCACGATACTATAACTGTACATCTAGTGTATACAGACAGTGCCCAACTTATAATGGCTCGACATAATTTTTCAACTTCATTATGATGCAAAAGTGATATGCATTCAGTACAAACCATACTTTGAGTATCCACATACAACTATTCTGTTTTTAACTTTCAGTATAGTATTCAATAAATTACATGAGATATTCAATACTTTATTATAAAACAGGCTTTGTGTTCGATGATTTTGCCCAACTGCAGACTGATGTAAGTGTCCTGAGTACATTTAAGGTAGGCTAGACTAAACTATGATGTTTGGTAGGTTAAGTATATTAAATACATTTTCAACTTACAATGGGTTTATTGGGATGTAATCCCATCATAAGTTGAGGAGCATCTGCACATTCTTTGCAGCTAGCACAAGAGGGGAAAAGAAGGATGGGTAATTGCACCCTCCTTAAATCCTTCTTTCCAACACGATACATGTCATTTTTGCAAATATTTTATTGGTCAAAGCAATTCCTAAGGTCATGGTTAACCTCAAAGATAACATTTGGAAAAGAAGAAGAAAATTGGATATGGGTGATCATTAGATGTTTCTACCACATCTTTCTCTTCATTATTTTACCACTAGAATTCTCAAAAAATTAGGCCATAATCAATGTTATTTTTTTCAAAAATACTCCATCCTTAACTCCTTGCAAATTTGCTTCACTTACAGACTGCAGATTGGTTGTAGCTCTGCTGAAGGCTGAGGCTCTGCCTCTTTGTCTTCTTTTCCAGGACCAGGGCTAAAGGGGCAGCTCCCACACTTCTGCATAGACATGACATTCTTCACATTTGCTCACATGCTGTTAATTAGCCAAAGCACATCTGTGACCAAACCCAAAGTCAAAAAGGCAAGGAAGTATACTCCTCTCATAGGAGGCATAGGAAGTCACATGGCAATGGGTGAGGACACACATATGAGGAAGCAGATTTGAAAAATTGTGGGCAATAATATGATCTGCCCCAGTGCTCTACTGGCACTGCTGTCTTGATTCTTTTTTCATTCTACTCACCTTCTCTGAGGCAGGGCTCCTCTTGTTAAATGGTTTTAACTATAACATCCATAAAGATAGCATATAAATTACATGTCATACTATTTGTTTCTCTCAAGTTTCCATTTAAAATATTAAGTCATCTGCTGAAATTTAAATTGCCTAACTTGTAATTCCCATCATCACCACACAAGATATGCCTTAAACATATTCTCTCAGGTAAGCACCCTTAGATAATGTCAGGGCTTGGAAAACGACACCCCAAAGGATGATGCCCTGACTTGCTGAGCACTTTAAATGGAAGGAAATCGGAAGGGTCTCTGAAGCAAGGACTCTCTGAACTTCTCCTTCCCTCCTGTCTCCTGCCCTTCTGTCTCCCCTGAAGTGGGTCATCGAAATCAGAGCTCCTCTTCTACAAGGTGGGTTATAGAAACTAGAACTACTCTCTCCCAAAACAAGCCATACAATCTAGAGAGATCACTATGTGACATATCTCCCCTGAAAGGAGGCCATAAGACCCTCATTCTAGAAGGGTCCTGCCCCATGCTCGGCAGTGGTGGGGGACAGGAATGCTACACAGAGACGCCAAGAAGAATCTGAACAAACAGGCTGTGCTAAGTTCCCCCCGGTTTTTATCACCATTAGATAAAAGCCTTTTTGTTCAATCACATTTCCTCAAAACTCTCCACTCCTTTCATCAGACTTAGCATAAAATCACAGTTTTCGGTATTGATTGGAATAGTAAAAAACTGGTGAACACATACCTGTTCATCAACAGAACTGACCAATAAATTTTGGTATGTGCATACAATTAAATAGTACACAGCATTGAAAATGGATAAACTAAAGCTAAATATATTAACATGTGTGATTTTCACATTAATGTGAGCTAAAATAGCAACATCATCGTAATATATTCAACATGATATTCTTTGATAAATATTTTAAGATATGCAAACAATAATATCATTGTATAGTAAACTAATTTAGTAAAAGCATTTTTAAAAGCATGGAACTCATAAATACCAAAATTATGATAATGGTTACTAAGCAGAGGATAAGGGGTTGAAGGTAAGAAGGAGACTGTTGCTAGAGAACGGTGCAAGGAAAATTCCAACTGAATTGATAATGTTGTATTTCTTAAGGTGGGTTGGGAATACACAGAGTTTTTGTTTGTTTATTTTTTACTCTTTCTGCTTTTAAACTGTCAGAAATACTTAATGATATACTATAAATTTTTTAAATCTCTCCTAACTCATCTCTCCATTCTACATTCTGCCCATTTCAAAGTATTTTGCACATTGACCAGACTAATCTTTCTAAAATATAATTTTGCATTATACTCTGTTTTCAAGTCTACAACAATTCTCTAACACCCATAAGATAAACAAACTCCACACTCCTCAGCATGTCATTCAAAGTTCCCAAGAACTTGGAACCATCTCTGTCTCATCTTTCTTACTCCTTTGCATGAAATATCCTCTCCTTTCTTGCCTGTTTACTTAAGTCTTACTTCCCTTCAATATATGGTCCACCTTTCTTCTTTCCCTTCAAACTTCCCTTGGCAGGTAGAATAGATGTCTTCTCTCCTATCTAGGACTACTCCCCAACATATACTCTTGCTTCTTCCTCCCACATTCTCTGGGGACATGTTCCTTCAATTTTCTCATTTTCTGTTAACTCACTGTGTCTTTTGCATTCCTCTGTCTCCTATAAAGCCTCATGTGTCAAGTGTTCCCTCTCAGTGAACATCTACCACTTTGCATTCTAGCAAAGAATTTTTTAGGTACTGTTAAGACTTGTAAAGGGTCAAAGATTTTACTTGACCTGGAAGTTAGCAATTCAGCTTGCCACAGTTTCATGGATATTAGCAGAAAGCATTAAACTCACAGGTCAGAGACAAAGTAATTTATTACTCACTGCAAAAGCAGGAGCCAGAACACTGGTTTTGTACTGGTTCCAGGAGCCACAATTCCTATTACATGATACAGAGGGCCATGTGATGGCTGCAAACCGAGTAGGTCACATTACAGGAGAGAAACCCCAAACTTCAGGAACTCAAGTCCTTTATAATAGGAAGCATTCTTGCCCTTCCATTTGGAGGGAGATATTATCTCTGTCTTCCAGACTGTTGGCTATACAAACTTCCTTGAAAGATACATCTGAAAAAAAAAAGGCAATCAGTGCCTCACCTCAAAAGATGTGCAGAAATTTGAGAAAACCATGAAAAACTGTTTTCCAAAAATTACTAGTCCTCTTTCCCTAACTACATTGTAAACTCCTTAAGAACAGGGTTTGGCAAACATTATATTAAAGGGCCAAATAGTAAAGGTTTTATGTCTGAAGACCACACAGTCTCCACCAGCATAGCTCAAAAGCAGCCATAGACAATCTGTAAAAGAATGAGTGTTACTATATTCCAATAAAACTTTATTTACAAAAATAAGTGGCCATCCCACAGGCCATTGTGCACTGACTCCTGTGTGACAACATTGGAACTCATCTTATTTATGTGGCACACACTACTGTAGATGCTGGTGATATCTCAATGAATAAAACAGATGAGATTTCCTACCCTGATCAACCATATATTCTACTGGAAGTACATAGCTACAAACAATAAATAAGTGAAGCATAGTTTTTCAGTTGATGGTAGGTGTTATGGGGCAAAATCATCACTGCCTTACAGGGCGATGATATCAAGTCTATTAGTCCGTTTCTGTTGCTTATAACAAAACACATGGAACTGGGTAATTTGTAAGAAAATGAAATTTATTGCTTTCGGTTTCTGAGGCTGGGAAATCCACAGTCCAGGGAACACATCTTGTTAAAGCCTTCCTTGGTGGTGGCTTCAGCTACAAGAGGCATCACATTGTGAGATGGCAGAAGCAGAGAGAGAAAAACTCTTTCTGTGCTTTCGTTTTAAATCCCTTAGAACCACACCCCTGACCACCATTATTAAGGCATGGTCCTACAATCTAATCACCTCTTCAAGACCCCATCTTTCAATTACCATAACAAGATTTCCCACCATCAACAGTTACAGTGGGGATTAAGCCTCATTAAAGTTGGAGGGGCTTCCAACCTATAGCATTCTGCCCATGACCCGCCAAACACATGTCCTTTTCACACACAAATACATTCACTTTGTCCCAAAGTCTTAACTTGTTTCAACTCAAAAGTCCAAGGTTCAAAGTCCCATCTGTGAAATCAAAAACAAGTTATCTACTTCTAAGATACAATGGTAGGGTGAGCATAGGGTACATATTACCATTCAAAAAGGGAGAAATAGGCCAAAAGAAAGGGGCAACATTTCCTAAGCAAGTCCAAAACTCAGCAGAGAAGGCATTAAACATTATAGCTTTCAAATCATGTACCTTGACTCCATGTTCACATCCTCCACACACTGGTGCGGTGTCCCCAAGTCCTCAGGCAGCTCCACTCCCATGGCTTTCATTGTCTTAGGCCATGAATTAGCTCTCCCAGGCTGGTGTTCCACTTTGGTAGCTCCACAAGTCTGGGGTCTCCATGGCAGTCCTGGTTTCCATGGCAGTCCCACTCTTATGGCTCCACTAGGCATGAAGTTGATGGGGTTTCTCTGCTGCAACTACAACCCCATGTTTTTGCTCAGCATTGCTCTAGTGAATACTGTCTGTGGTGAATCTGCCCTCATAACAGATATCTCCCTGGTCCCCAGGCTTTTCCATTTGTCCATTAAAATTGGGGTAGAGGCTCTCAAGCTGCCACAGCTCTAGCATTCTGAGGGCTTGCAGACCTAACACTATGTGGACACCACCAAGGCTTCCAGCTTGTATTTTCTAAAGCTTCAGGTCCAGCCACACCTGGGACCAATTTAGTCACACCTGGAGCAGCCAAAGCAGCTGGGCACTGGTGCTGGAAGCAGCTTCCCAAGGTGGCCCTGGGAAGTCAGCCCATGGAGGGTGCCTCAGGCCTGTACCCAAGACCACTCTGTCTCCCTAGGCCTTTGGGCCTATAATGGAAGTGTTGGCCCCAGAGACTTCTGTGATGCTTTCAGGGCCTTTTCCCCTTCTCTTGATAGTCCCCTTCTTTTGTACTAATCTTCTTAGCACCACTGCATTTTTCTTCTTCAAAAGCTCTCTGCTTCTCTACTGCATGACCAGGCTGCAAATTTTCCAAATCTTTATGCTCTGCTACCCTTTTAAATTCTGGCTTTATATTATGCCTTTGCTCCCATAACTCAGTGTAGGCTGTTACAAATAACCATGCAGCTTCTCTAATGCTTTCCTGGTTAGAAATTTTCTGCCAAATACTCTGATTCACAGCTCTTAAGTTCCAACTTCCACAAAGTCCTAGGGCATGGACACTACAGCCAAGTTCCTTGCCAGTTTATAGCAAGGGTGATCTTTGCCCTGGTTTCCAATAAGTCCCTTTTCATTTACATCTGGGATATTTTCAGAATGGCCTTTACTGTCCATATTTCTATCAGCATTCTTCTCACCACCATTTAACCAGTCTCTAAAACATTCCAAACTTTCCCTTGTTTTCCTGTCTTCTAAATTTTCACCAGCCTCTAGGCTTTTTCTAGCCTGTTCCTACAAATTCCTCCAGCCTCCCCTCAACACCCAGTTCCAAAGCCATCTCCACATTTTCAAGTATTTGTTATAAGCAACAGAAATGGACTAATACAGCAAATTGGCACCAGGAGTGGGATGTTGCTTATAAAGAATACCTGTTTCAGGTATTCTGTTGTCAGCAACAGAAAACAGACTAATACTCCAAGGAAAGTAAAGTTTTAGATAAGGAGTCAGAGAAAACATCAATGAGAAGGTGACAGAGAAAAGATCTGAGGAGGTGCTAATATCTAGGAGAAGAGCACTGCAGGAAAAGGGAGCAAATGCAATATCCTGGGAAGACAGCACGTTTGAGGAGCAGCAGGAGGCAATGTGCTGAGGCAGAGTGAGTGAGAAGGAAAGCAGTAAGAGATGAGCTCATAGAGGTAACTAGAGAATTGAACAAATGAACAACCTGTGCTGGCTTGTGTTTTTAAAAGTGAACATGCTGCTTTGAGAATGGTTTGAAATAGGGCAAGAGTGGAAGCATGATGGGGCATGATTCAGCATGCCTCATGCCCTTAAAATAATCAAGGCAGTGATGATTGCTCAGACCAGAGCTAAAACAATAACATTCTGGATAAATTTTTAAAGTAAAACCAATAGGATTTGCTGGTTAGAGAGAAACAGTGGGGTCAAGGACTATAGCAAAGTTTTCGGCCTGAGCCACTGGAAGAATGGAGTTACAACTAACTGAAATCAGAACACTGAGAGGGGAGCATATTTAGGGGCAGATTAAGAGCTCTGATTCAAAATATTAAGTAGATACTCCACAAATATGTTGATAATAACAAACTACCAATTCAGCAAAGTTGCCTAAAGCCAGTCCTGCCTCCTAGCAGTGTGTACTGGGAAACTCCAAATTCTAATGGCCACATCCTCCCCTCCATCTTCAGAGTCCAACCAGTGGCCTCTGTAGATGGGTCAGCTGGAACATTAATTCAGATTACTTCTCTGGCCAAATAGGCACAGAATGATGACAATGGTCCTTTGTCCAGACTTCATCTGATGAAGGACAAATCCAGCAAATGAAGAAAGGGCTGTCTGCCTATCAAAATACATATTCATTAAACTTTCTATCAACTGTTAGTCCAGGAGGGAGAATCACAGATTTTTAACAAGATAATTTGAGGAACGTTCCCTAAACATATTGAACTACAATGTCCCTCTTGAATCTGGGCTGGTGCCAGCAGTTCACTGCCCACATCTTAAATTCTCCCCCAGGCTTCTCCACATGGTCAACTGACGAGTCCTCCTGCATTGTTTAAAAATCAAAGCACAAAGCTCACCCAGAGGATGCAAGTGTTGCTGATTGTGAAAGTGAAAGTATCACAACACTACATCTGTACTCCCTCCAGCTTGATGTCTTATATCCTGGTCATATCTCCCTGGGTGAAAAACTCAGAGTAGAAGGCAGCTTTACTTGGCTCATATCTGATTTTGGACATTATTCTCTCTCCGTCTCTTCCTAAGCAAAAGCAAAGCCCTGCCTAGTATGTATGAACAAAAGAATAAATGCACACCTAATTTCACCCTGTCAAGCAATTTAAAACATTTTTATACATTTTTCCAGTATTTCTCACAGAAAGGCAGCAGGAATAACTTAGTGGAGAATGTTCCTACATACAGAATACTGTCCTCTCTAAGGCCTTATAATTAGAGGCAGTCAAGCTGGTTAGAGACTAAAGTTGGGCTCAGTTTTAGGCAAAAGATTAGATACCTCTGAACTATTTGAAGAGGACAATGTATTAAACTGGGTGGGAAATATAAAATATCCTTGACATACAAAGAAGACATTCGCCCAGGGTTTGACACAAGTGTAATGCTACTCAATCCAGGAGAGAATTAAGTTGACAGTTTTAACATTGGAGACAGAAATGGAATGGACAGAAGAGAAAGAAAGTTCAGAAAGTGCTGAAGGCACAAAGGTAGGCTTGTTTCTTGAGAACAGAAACCCTCAAAGCTCTGCAAAAGGATGTCTGCTCAGAATGTGGGGGATTGGCCCAGACAGGGAGGTAAAATACATACCTTAGAAACATTAAGATTCAAGTCAAATTTTACTATATCTATTTGGATATATTTTGCTGAAAGTAACAGAATTCCTGGATAAAAGCAACAGTGATAAGGATCTGTTATCTCAAAAAACAATAAATCCAGGTTAGGGGGATTCAAGAGTTGGTACAGCCGCTTCACAGTGCCGACAAGAAGCTCAATTTAAGATGCTTTTCTGCTCTACGGACATGCATGTGTTGGTGATTGTTGAAAGCTAGCTGCAACAATCTTATGCCTCATCCTCACAGAATATCTCAGTTCTCTTCTCTTCTTTTGAAAGCTCAATGGATTATTGTGATTGTTCTATCTTTCTTTCTTTAACTCTTTTTTGTTTGTTCATTTTTTAGCTCTCATTTCTGAGTGAGGACATGAGGTATTTCTCTTTCTGTGCCCGGCTTATTTCACTTAACATAATTTTCTCTAAGTTCATCCATGTTGCTGTGAATGGCAGTATTTAATTCTTTCTTATGGCAGAGTACTATTCCATTGTGTAAATACACCACATTTTCCTTATTCAGTTGTCCAATGATGGATATTTAAGTTGGTTTCATTACCTTGGCTGTTGTAAATAGAGCTGCGATAAACAGAGAAGTGCAAGAATCCCTTCAACATGACGATTTTCATCCCTTTGGGCATATACCCAGCAGTGGAATTGCTGGACTGTATGGCAGTTCTATCTGTAGTTATTTGAGGAAGCTCCGTACCATTTCCATAATGGCTGCACTAATTTACAGTCCCACCAACAGTGTAGGAAGGTTTCCCTTTCACTGCATCCTTGCTAGCAATTGTTCTGTTTTTTTGATAGTAGCAATTCTAACTGGGGTGAGATGATATCTCGATATGGTTTTGATTTGCATTTCCCTTGTGCTGAGTAATGTTGAGCACTTTTTTCATGTGTCTGTTGCCCATTTGTATATCTTCCTTTGTGAAATGCCTATTCAGCTCCTTTGCCCATTTTAATCAGGTTATTTGGTTTTATGCTGTTAAGTTGTTTGAGGTCCTTGTGTATTCTGGATATTAATCCTTTGTCAGATGCTTAGTTTGCAAATATTTTCTCCTGTTCTGTAGGCTATCATTTCACTCTACTGATTGTTTCTCTTGCTGCAGAAGCTTTTTAGTTTGATATAATCCCATTTGTTTATTTTTCCTTTGTTGCCTGTGATTTGGGGGCCATATTCATAAAGTGTTTGCTCAGTCCTAAAGTGTTTCACCTATGTTTTCTTCCAGGAGTTTTATACTTTCAGGTTTTATATTTAATTCATTCTGACTTGATTTTGGTTTATGGCAAGAGGTATGGGTCTAGTCTCATTCGTCTATATATGGATGTCCAGGTTTCCCAGCAACATTTATTGAAGAGGCTGTCTTTTCCTCAATGTATGTTCTTGGCCCCTTTCACAAAGATCAGTTGGCTGTAACTATGTGTGTTGATTTCTGGGTTCTCTATTCTGTTCCATTCGTCCAAGTGTCTGGTCATATGCCAGAACCATACTATTTCGGTCACTATAACTTTGTAGCATAATCTGAAATGGGTAGTATAATGGGTCTGGCTTGCTTGCTTTATGTATGTATGTATGTATGTATGTATGTATGTATGTATGTATGTATGTATGTATGTATGTATGTATATATGTATGTATGTTTTGCTAAGAATTAGTTTGGCTATCCAGGGACTTTTGTTGCTCCCTATGTATGTTAGGATTTTTTTTTTTCTATTTCTGCGAATAATGTCATTGGTATTTTGACGGGGATTGCATTGAATCTGTAGATCTCTTTGGGTAGTATAATCATTTTCATGATGTTGATTCTACCAATCCAAGAGCATGGGATGCCTTTGCAATTTTTTGTGCCCTCTTTAAGTTCTTTCATCAGTGATTCGTAGTTCTCATTGTAGAGATCTTTCACCTCCTTGGTTAAATTGATTCCTAGGTACTTTTTATTTATTTATTTATTTATTTATTTACTTATTTATTTATTTAGTGACTATCGTAAACGTCCTTGCTTTTCTGATGTCTTTTTTTGCTAGTTCATTGTTGGAGTATAAAAGACACTAATGATTTTTGCATGTTGATATCTGTATCCTGAAGTTTTACTGAAGTCATTTATCAGCTCTAAGACCTTTTTTTAGAGTTGTTAGTTTTCTCTCTATATAGGATCTTATCATCCACATACAGGGATAGTTTGGCTTTGTCTTTTCCAGTCTGGATGCCCTTTACTTCTTGCTTCTTTCTCTTGCTGATTGCTCTGGCTAGTACTTCCAATACTATATTAAATAGGAATGGTGAGAGTGGGCATTCTTGCTTTGTTCCTGTTCTTAAAAAGCTTTCAGCTTTTCCTGATTCAGAGCGATGTTTGTGGTGGATTTGAAATATACAGCTTTTATTGTGTTAAGATATTTTCTTCTATACTTAATTTTCTGAGAGTCATTATCATGAAGGGATATTGAATTTTGTCAAGTTCTTTTTCTGCAACTATTGAGATAATCATATAGTTTTTGTCCTTCACTTTGTTGATGTGGTGTTTCACATTTATTGATTTGCATATATTGAACTATTCTTGCATTCCTGGGATGAATCCCACTTGATCATGGTGTATAATTTTTTTGTTTGTTGCTGTATTCCATATGCTAATATTTTGATGAGGATTTTTGCATCTATGTTCAACAAAGATTTTGGCCTATAGTTTTCATTTTTTGTTATATCTTTGTCTGGCTTTGGTATCAGAGTGATACTGACCTCCTAGAACAAGTTTGGGAGAATGGCCTCCATTTCAATTGTTTGGAATAGTTTGAAAAGAATTAGTATAATTCCTCTTCAAAGGTTTGGTAGAATTTAGCAGTAAAGCCATCCAGTCCTGGGCTTTTCTTTGTTGGGAGAGTGCTAATTACTGCTTCAATCTCGTTGCTTATTATTGGTCTGTTCAAGTTTGCTAAATCTTTTTGGCTCACTCTTGGTAGTTTGTATGTGTCCAGAAATTATCCATTTCCTCCAGGTTTTCAAATGTGTTGGCATATAGTTGTTTATACTAGTTCCTAATGATTCTTTGTATTTCTGTGGCATTGGTTGGAATGTCTCCTTTTTCATTTCTGACTTTCATTATTTGGGTCTTCTCTGGTTTTTGTTTTTTTTTTAATTAGCCTAGCAAATGGTTTGGCTATTTCATTTATCTTCTCAGAAAACCAAATTTTTCTTTTATTGATTTTTTGGTATCATTGTTTGGGGCTCTATTTCATTTAGCTCTGCTCTGGTCTTAATTATTTCTTTCTGTCTACTAATTTTGGGATTGGATGGTTCTTGTTTTTCTAGTTCTTTGAGGTATAGTGTTAGGTTGTTCATTTGAAATCTTTCTATTCTTTTGATGTAAGCATTTATTGCAATAAACTTCCCTCTTAGTAATTCAGTATTCCATTGATTTTGATATGATGTTTCTGTATTTTCATCAGTTTCAAGGAATTTTTTTCATATCCTGTTTAATTTCTTCTTGGACCCACAGGTTGTTCGGGAGCATGCTTTTAACTACCATGTATTTCTATGGTTTCCAGAGTTTTGCTTGTTATTGATTTGTAGTTTTAATCCATTGTGGTCAGAAAAGATACACAAAATGAATTCAATTTTTTAAAATTTTGTTGAAACTTGATTTGTGACCTAACATGTGGTCCATCCTGGAAAATGTTCCATGTGCTGATGAAAAGAATGTATATTCTTCAGTTGTTGGATGAAAAGTTCTGTAGCTATCTGCCAAGTCTAATAGGTCTAAAGTGTAGTTTAAATCCTGTGTTTCTCTGTTGACTTGTTGCCTCGATAATTTGTCCAGTGTGGACAGAGGGGTGTTCAGGCCCCCAACTAGTATTTAATTGGGTCTAATAGTATTTTCTTCATATATATGGGAGCTCCAGTGTTGGGTGTGTATATCTATATATGTGTGTGTGTGTGTGTGTGTGTGTGTGTGTGTGTGTGTGTGTGTGTGTGTTTGTGTGTGTATGTGTATATATATATTTATGATTGTTATGTCTTCTTGGTGGATAGATCCATCATTATATAATGTCCTTCTTTGTCTCTTTTTATGGTTTTGGTTTAAAATCTATTTTATCTGATATAAGAATAGGTACTTATCTCATTTTTGGTTTCCATTGTGTGGTTATATCTTTTTCAGTCCCTTCACTTTTAGTCTTTTTCGTGACTGGTTCTCAGCCAGTGAGTGCACCGGCCATTCCTATATAGGATCCGAACCCGCGGCGGGAGCGTTGCTGCACTTCCAGCGCTGCACTCTCCCGAGTGCGCCACGGGCTTGGCCCCAATCCCTTCACTTTTAGTCCATGTGTGTCCTTACAGGTGAGGTGTGTCTCTTGTAGACAGAATGTAGTTGGGTCGAAATTTTTAATCCAATCAGTCAGTCTGTCTTTTGAGGGTGGAATTTAATCTATTTACATTTAGGATTGTCATTGAAAGGTATTGTCTTACTCTTGACATTTAATCGCTTTTTGTATGGTTGATTTAAACATCTTTTGTTCCTTTCTTTCCCTTTTATTTTTTGTCTTTGGCGTCTGTTGGTTTTCTGAAGCTGTACTTTTTCAATTGCATATCTGCTCTACCAGTGGTGTTTGTTCTTTCTTGTGTATTCATGGTGCTGACTATCATTTTGGGGGTTCCAGGTGCAGGACTCCCTTAAGTATTTCTTCTAGATCTAGTCATATTGTGGTGAACTCCCAAAGCTTTTGTTTGTCTAGGAAATAAACTATCCCCCTTCATTTCTGATGGATAGCCTTGCCAGGTATAGTATTCTTGGCTGGCAGATTTTTTCTTTTAATATTTTCAATATTTCATCCCACTGTCTCTGGCTGCTAAGGTTTCTGTGGAGAAGTCTGCTGTTAGTCTGATGGGGACTTCCTTACAGGTGACTTGATGCTTTTCTCTTGTTGATTATAGGGTTCTTTCTTCCTCTTTGACTTTTCACAGTTTGAGTACAGTGTGTCTCAGAGAGGACCTTTTGGATTGAATCTGTTTGGTGACCTTTGAGAATCTTGTATCTGGAAATATGTATCTGTACCAATGGGAAGTTTTCTGCTATTTTCAGTGAATATGTTTTCAATGGCATTTTCTTTTTCCTTCCCTTGCAGCACAGCACATCCACGATTTGGATGTTTGTGACCTTACAGTGGTCTGCTGGCTCTTTTAGAGTTTCTTCATTTTTTTAATTCTTTTTTCTTTTATTTTTTCATTTTTGGGGGAGTCTGCTTGTGTAATTTTGAAAAGACTGTCTTCAAAATTAGAAATTCTTTCTTCTGCCTGCTCTAGCCTGCTGCTTACCCTCCCAGTTGTGGTTTTTATTTTGTTGAATGAATCTTTCAGTTCCAGTTCAGCTACATTATTTTTTATCATATTTCTCTCTGTAAACTTATTGCTTCATGTCCTAGATTTTTTTTCCCATTTAATTGTCTTGTCTGAGTCTTCTTGCATCTCACTGAGTTTCTTTACTTGTTACTTTGAATTCCTTTATCAGACATTTCAAGGGTTTACTGTTGTATGGGGTTTGGTACTTGAGAAAAACAGTGTTCCTTTGGTGGTATCATATTTATTTTCTCTCTCTCTCATTTTTTTTTTTTTTTTTTTTTTTTGTATTTCAAATATCCCTACATTGATATCTGGTAGAATGGTTGCTACTTCTGTTACTCTGGGGTAGCTTTTGAGGCAACAGACTCCCTCCTAAGGAATTGTGAAATATATTGCCTTTTGGGTGGCCCGTTATAGTTTTAGTTCCATGTAGACTCAGTAGTTTCAGTAGTTTCAGTAGTTCCAGGTAGACTCAGTCATCCCAGGTAGACTCAGTAGTTCTGGGTAGACTCAGTAGTTCTGGGGGGTTGCCAGCAACTATGTCTGTAACTAGGGCTGCATGCACAGCTGGGCCCATACAGGTGACACTTGAGTGGCTGGAAAAGGTGAAGATGCACAGTCAGTCAGCACTGTGTTGAGAACATGGGCCACAGAGTGGGGTGCACAGTTCAGGATGAACTCCTGTGTGGGGAGAAGTTCCATGGCTCTGAGAACAATGACACAGGCAACCACGGCAGTAGTATGGGTGGCTGGGACAAGAGCAGGAGGAGGGTTACCACTGGGAAGTGCTCACTGCCAAGTAGATTCTTTCCACTGAAAGGGAGAATTCCTCCTGGTTGATCCTGGCGTCAGAGACATGGGGGCAGCTGAAGCCATGTCCACTTTTTTCCTCTACACCACACTGCTTGCTTTTTGTGCTCCACAGGATCCTCACCAGGCTCCTGCTGCCCTCCGATGCTCTCCCACCAGTGCTCTTCTCCATATTTAGCTGTCCATTCCTTGCTCTGGTCTCTTTCTGTGGGAGGATCACGCATTGGGCACCTCTACTGTGCCATCCTGCCCCACTCCTCTGGAATTACTTTCTTGATTTCTTTTTCTGCTATTTCATTGTTGGTGTATAGGAAGGTGTTTTAGTCTGTTTTGGGTTGCTATAACAGAAATACCAGAGACTGAGTACTTTGTAAGGAAAAGAGTTTTATTTGGCTTATGATTCTGGGACAGCTGCATCTGGCATGGGCCTCAGACTGCTTCTACTCATGGTGGAAAGTGGCAGGCAGCTGGTGGGTACAAGCAGATCACACAGTGAGAGGAAGCAAGAGAGAGAAAGGAGGTACCAGGGTCTTTTAAACAAGAAGCTCTCACGGGAACTAATAAAGTGAGAACTCACTCATTTATCCCTCCTCCCCCAGGGAGAGCATTAATCCATTCATGAGGGATCCACCGCCATGACTCAATCAGTTTCCAACACTGCCACATTGGGGATCAAAATTCCACATGAGTTTGGAAGGAGACAACACACCCAAATTCCATTATTCCACCCCTGGACCCACAAAACTCATGTCCCTCTCACATACAAAATACAAACATTCCATCCCAACAGTCCCAAAAGTCTTAGCTTGTTCCAGCACCAACTTAAAAATCCAAAGTCTAAAGTTTCATCTGAGACCAAAAGCAAAAGTCCTTCCAGCTGTGAACCTGAAAAACAAAACCAAATTTATCTACTGCCAAGATACAACAGTGGAACAGACATTGGGTATACATTCCCATTCCAAATGGGAGAAATAGGCCAAAAGAAAGAAGAAACAGGCCTCAAACAAGTCCAAAACCTAGCAGAGCAGACATTTAATCTTAAAGGTCCAAAATAATATTCCTTGACTCCAAGTCCTGCATCCTGGGCACAATGGGGCATCTGGGCGCCCAAAGCATCAGGCAGCCTTACTCACTCCCACAGCTCTGCCAGGCCAAGCACAGTGGGCTGTGCTGGTGCCTGTGGCTTTTCCAGGCTTGCATTGCACATTACCAGTGGCCCTGAAGTTCTGGGGTCCTGGCAGCAGCCCTGCTGCCTTGGCTCCACTAGACGTTTCCCTGATGGGGGCTCTCTGTGGGAGCTCAAACCCCACTTGTCTGCTTAGCATTGCTCTAGTAGATGGCCTCTGCAGTGGCTCTGCCCCAGTGGCAGGTCTCTGCCTGGACCCCCAGGCTTTTCCATACATCCTCTGGAATCTGGGTGGAGGCTGCCACACCTCCACTGCTCTCACATCCTACTGGCCTGCAGGCTTAACACGATGTGGACACCACTGAGGTTTCAGGCCTCTACTCTCCAGGGCTGCTGCATGAACCACGCTTGGAGCCACTCCAACCAGAGCAGCTGGGATGCAGGGAGCAGGATCCCGAGGGCAGCTGTGCCCCAGGTCTGTCTTCCAGGATAACTCAGTCCTTCTAGGCCTCAGGGTCTGTGATGGGTGGGGCACCCTTCCAGACTTCTGAAATGCCTGCTGGCCTTTCCTCTCATTTTATCCACTATTAGCATCTGGCTGCCTCACTGCCAAAATAATGTCTTTAGCAACCAGTTTATCTGCTTCACCCTTGCATTGTTTGCCAGCTTTATGCTTCTTTACCACATGGTCAGGCTGCAAATTTTCCAAATCTTTGCACTCTGATTCCCTTTTAAATTCTGGCTTTAAATCATGATTTTGTCACCATAACTCAGAGTTGGCTCTTAAAAACAACCATGCAGCTTCCCTAATGCTTTGCTGCTTAGAAATTTCTTTGGCCAAATGCTCTTACGTTCCAACTTCCACAAAGTCCAAGGGCATGGACACAATGAGGCCAGGTTCCTTGCTATGGTGTAGCAAGGGTGATATTTTGTCCAGTTCTCAGTAAGTTCCTCACTTCTATCTGAGACCTCATCATCCACAAGGCCTTTACTGTCCACATGTCTATCAGCATTCTGCTCACCACCACATAAGTCTCTAAGATGTTCCAAACTTTCCCTCATCTTTTTCTCTTCTTCTAAGTCCTCCAAACTCCTCCAACCTTTGCCCATTACCCAGCTCCAAAGATGCATCCACATTTTCAGGTATCTGTATAGCAACACCCCACTACTCAGTACTAATTTTCTGTTTTAGTCCATTTTGTGTTACTATAGCAGAAATACCTGAGACTGAGTAATTTATAAGGAAAAGACGTTTATTTGGCTTACGATTCTGGGACAGTTGCATCTGGCATGGGCCTCAGACTGCTTCTACTCATGGCAGAAAGTGTCAGGCAGCCTGCGGGTACAAGCAGATCATATGGTGAGAGGAAGCGAGAGAGAGAGGAGGTGCCAGGGTCTTTTCAACAACAAGCTCTCATGGGAACTAATAGAGCAAGAACTCACTCATTTATCCCTCCTCCCCCAGGGAGAGCATTAATCTGTTCGTGAGGGATCCACCCCCATGACTCTATCTGTTTCCAACACTGCCACATTGGAGATCAAAATTCTGTATGAGTTTTGGAGAGGACAACACACCCAAACTCCATCAGAAGGCTATGGATGTTTGTGTGTTGATTTGGTATCCTGCTACACTGAATTCATTTATTAGTTCAATAAATTTTTGGTGGAGTCTTTAGAGTTTTCCATGCCATCTGTAAATTAGGATAGTTTGACTTCCTCCTTTCAGATTTGAATGCCCTTTATAGATTTTTCTTGACATATTGCATAGACTAGAAATTCTAGTATTTTGTTGAAGAAGAGAGGAGAAAGCAGGCATCCTTGTCTTGTTCCAGATGTTAGAGGAAAAGCCTCCGATTTTTGTCCTTTCAGTATGATATTAGCTCTAGATTTGTTGTTTATGGCCTTTATTGTATTGAGGTACATTCCTTCTATAAATAATTTGTTGAGTGTTTTTAACATGAAGGGGTGTTGGATTTTATCAAATGCTTTTTCTTTTTCTGCATCTATTGAAATAATCATATTTTTTCCTTCATTCTGTTGATGTGATCTTTTTAATGTGTTGCTGGATTCTGTTTGCTAGTGTTTTGTTGAGGACCTTCACATCTGTGTTCATTAGGGATATCGGTCTGTAGTTTTGTTTTTATATTGTGTCTTTTTCCTGTTTTGGTATGAGGGTAATGCTGGCCTTGTAGAGTGAGTTTGGAGGTATCCCCTGCTCTTCATTTTTCTGGAAGAGTTTGGGAAGAATTGGTATTAGTTCTCCTTTGTATGTTTGGTAGTATTCAGCAGTTAAGCCATCTGGTCCTTAGGTTTTCTTTGTTGGAAGACTTTATTACTGCTTCAAACTCATTACTCATTATTGGTCTGTTTAGGTTTTCTAGTTCTTCATCATTCAACTTCAGTATGTTGTATGTGCCCAGGGATTTATCCATTTCTTTTGGATTTTCTAGTTTGTTCACAAGTAATTGTTCATAGTAGTCTCTTACAGTCCTTTGTCTTTCTGTGGTATCAGTTGTGATGTCCCCTTTTTCATTTCTGATTTTATTTATTTGAGTCTTCTATCTTTTTTTCTTCATTAGTCTAGCTAAAGGTTTATTGATTTTGTTTATCTTTTCAAAAAACCAACTCTTTGTTTCATCAATCTTTGTATTGTTCTTTAAATTTTTTCTAATTTATTTGTTTCTGCTCTGATCTTTGTTATTTCTCTCCTTCTACTGATTTGGGATTTGCTTTGCTCTTGTTTTTTTTCTAGCTCCTTAAGATATAATGTTAGGTTCCTTATTTGAAGCCTTTCTTCTTTTCTGATGTAGGCATTTATTGCTATGAACTTCCCTCTCAGAACTGTTTTCACTGTATCCCATAGGTTCTGGTATGTTGTGTTTTCATTTTCATTTGTCTCCAGAAATTTTTAAATTTCCTTCTTGATTTTTTGTTTGATCTATTTGTTTTTTAGGAATGTATTGTTTAATTTTCATGTATCTGTACAGTTTCTGGTGTCCTTTTTGGACATTTCTAGTTTTATTCCATTGTGATTGGGTAAGGTAGTTGATATGACTTCAATATTTTAAAATTTGTTAAGACTTGTTTTGTGTCCTAACATATGGTCTATTCTAGAGATTTTCCACATGCTACTGAGAATAATGTGTATACTGCAGCAGTTGAATAAAATGTTCTATAAATGTCTGTTATGTCTAATTGGCCTAGAATAGATATTAATTCTGATGTTTCCTGGTTAATTTCCTGTCTGGATGATTTGTTATTTGCTGAAAGTGGAGTGTTAAAGTTCCCAATTATTATTGTGCTGGAGTCAATCTCTTCTGTTAGGTCCAGTAGTAATTGCTTTATACAACTGGGTACTCCGAGGTTGGATGCATATATATTTAGAATTGTTATATCCTCTTGTTGAATTGATCCCTTTATCATTATATAATGACCTCCCTTATCTTTTTTTTTATTTTCTTTGGCTTGAAGTCTATTTTAACTGATATGCTTACAGCTACTCCTGCTCTTTTTTGGTCTCCATTTGCATGAAATACCTTTTTCCATACCTTCTCTTTCAGCCAGTGTGTGTCTTTTCTGGTTAAGTGAGTTTCTTGTAGAAAGCATATTGTTGCTTCTTGTTTTATAATCCATTCAGCCACTCTGTATCTTTTAACTGGGGCATTTAACTTACATTCATTTAGGTTTATTATTAATATACGGGGACTCATTACTGCAACTTTTTTGATTTTTTTTTTTTCTGGTTGTTTTTTAGGTCTGTTTTTCCTTTTTTCTGATCTTACTGTCTTCCTTTGTGGTTGAGTGGTTTTCTCTAGTTTTACATTTTTTCTTACTATTTTTAATATGTCTCTTCTATGTTTTTGTGATATGGTTACCATGAGGCTTACAAAAAAACATGTTATAATAAATTATTTTAGACTAATGACAATTTAAGTTTGATATCTAAGAAAAAAGAATAAACCAAAGCCAACTCTATGCTTTGGTGTCATTTCCCCAAGTTTTGACAACTCGTTGTTTCAAGATACCTCTTTTAATATTGTCTTTCTCTTGAATAGTTTTTATAAATGTTAGTGTCTTCTTGGGTTTGTTTTTTAAACTTCATACAAAGGATGTATGCAATTTATTTTCCATTCTTATGATATTGAAGTATTCTGAAGTTGTCTGTGAACTTACTTTTCTAATGAGTTATGTACCTTCAAATGCTTTTTTACTACTCCTTAAGGTCTTTTTTCAAGTTGAAGAATTTTCTTTAGCATTTCTTGTAATGCAGGTCTTGTGTTGGTGAATACTCTTAGTTTTTGCTTGTCTGAAAAAGACTTTATTTCTTCGTTTTTGAAGGTTAGTTTTTGTCTGATACAGAATTCTTGGCTTACTGTCTTTTTTGTTTGGCACACTGAATATATCACTCCATTCTCTTCTGGTCTGTAAGGTTTCTACTGAGAAATTCACTGAGAGCTGTATTGGGGTTCTGCTGAATGTCATGTGTTTCTTTTCTCTTGCTGATTTCAGTATTCTCTCTATGTTTCTGGTTTTTGATAACTTGATTATGATGTGCCTTGGGGTGTTCCTCCTTGGATTGAATTTGTCTGGCAACCTCTGAGTTCACTATACTCGAATGCTGTCATCTTTCTCCATACTTGGGAAATTTCCAGCCATTATTTGTTTGATGATGCTTTGTACATCTCTTCCTTTTTCCTCTCCTTTGGGTATGTTAGTTAAGCAGAGATTATTTTATCTGTAGGAGTCCTATAATTGCTGTATTTCTATTTCATTTCTTCTTATTCTTTTTTTCTTTTTAATCCTCTGATTGAATAATTTCATGTATTTTATCTTTGTGCTCACTGATTCTTTCCTGTTTGATTATGTCTGCCATTGGTTGTAGCTTTCTACTTAGTTTTTCAATTCAAATACTGTAATCTTTATTTCTAGATTTTCTATTTTTTTTTATTGGTTCTACTCTTGTCAAGTTTCTCATTTTGCTCTTCGATTATTTTCCAGATATCATTTAGCCCTCTATCTGTATTTTCTTGTTACTCCTGAAACATCTTTAAGAGGGTTATTCTGAATTCTCTGCCAAACATTTCATAGATCAGCTGTTCTTCTGAATCCATGGCTGGTGCTTTGTTTGTTTCATTTAGAGGAGGCATACTTCTTTATTCTGTCTCAATCTTTGTGTCTTTACATTGATGCTTAGGCATTTGAGGAGACTGCTGTTTGCTGCTGATTCTCTGGTGAAGGTGTTTTGTGAGGATCATTAACCACTTCCAGTCTGGGCTGTGTGGAAATTCCGGTCTGGGAAAGGGTCTTTCCTGTGGATTGGACCTCCTCTAGTTCTATTGCCCTGACCAATTTCTACTGAGACTAGCTGCCCCACACTGCACCCAGTGTTCCCCTGGTGGGTTGCCTTTCCACAACACTCCAATCACTTCCTGCAGGGTGGCTCACATATGCATCCCTCATGAGAACTCACCAGCCTCTGGACGGCTTTCCTCTCCAGTCAGTTGCAGCCATCTTGTTCTTCTGCAGGCCTGGGGGAATCCTGCCAGTGGATTTTATGGCCTATGGGCTGGTATAGTACACTCTGAAGCCCTCCTTTCCCCTGCAGACTCCAAGCAGGATTCCATGAAGGATGCCGCTGTGGCTTTTTCCAGCTTGTGTGACAGCTAGTTCCCACCTCCTTATCAGGCTGGCTCAGAACAATAGGCATCATCCCTATACCCTCTCACATTGCCTCTCATGCCTTCATAAAATCTGCAGGTCCCTCGTCCTCTTCCCCCAGCTTCAGCAGTTCCAGGTTGGTAGTCTTTGCTTTTTAATAGTTGTAAATTGGTTACTTGTGGGAAGGTGAGATGCTGGGAATCTTCTATTCTGCCAACCTGATGACATCACTCCCACAAATTAATCAAAATTCCATCTTCTGAGGGTGAGTACATTGCCATAAGAATAAAATTGAGGTATTATTAACAAAGAAAGTAAGATAGATTTTGGGTAGAAAACCAAGAATGTCTGCCATATTTAGTTTCTCACATTTTCCATAGTATATCTTTAAAAATTCTTTTAGGAAGTAAGAACTTTTGCAGGAGAAAAGGTTTGAGGAACTGAGACTCAAATGTCTAAGAAAAAATACAGTAAAATAAAAACTTCTGTCTCTGGTAAGGTAGTCTAGGAAATTGAGATGAAACATCCCAACAGCAACAGCAATAGAAAAAAAAAACTGAACTCTTTGAAACTATTCAAGAGCTAAAAAAGCAGTGAGCAGTTATGAATTATGAGGAATTGGCTCATGCTATTAAGAAGGCTGACAAGTTTCAACATCTGCAGTCAACAAGATGTAGGCTCAGGAAAGCTGATGGTATAGTTCCAGTCCGAGTCCAAAGACCTAAGAACCAGGATAGCCAATGGTGTAGTTCCAGTTCAAACCCAGAAAGAGATGATGTTTCAGTTTGAGTCTAAAGGCAGGATCAAAACTAATGTTTCAATTAGAAGGTAGTCAGGCTGGAGGAGTTTCCCATACTGTGAGTAAGGTTAGCTTTTTCATTCTATTCAGGCCTTCAACTAATTTGATGAGGTCCACACACATTAGGGAGGGTGATCTTCTTTACTCAGTCTACCCATTCAAATGTTAATCTCATTCAGAAACACATGGACACATCCAGAATAATATCAGATCAAATACCTGGGTACCCCATGGCCCAGTCAAGTTTACACATGAAATTAACCATCACAAAAAGCAAAAGGAAACTAAGAGATACAAAGCTGGCACTTAGGATCACTCTATTCTAGAATAATTTGCCAATTTTGAAAGTAATTGAAATACTCAGAAACTGGGCAAGGGCATAACACTTGAAGTTCAGAACCTTTCCAGAGGAGCCTGGTAAAATCACAACCATTGGGTTGATAATGGAAGGGCTAGGCTCTAGGAGTAAGGTGTGAGACAGGAATAGACCTGGCATCGGAAGGTCTGCTGCAAATCCCTTCATTCCCTGCATCGGTATTAAGGAGATCTGAGATTGTTCAAATCCCTACTGTCTGGCAGAATTAAACATTAATATTTTTTGGAGGAAGATAACTTCAGGCCACTAATTACTCATATATTTTTCTATATATTTAATTTTTTAGATTGTTTATGTTCTTATCTACCTGCACATAATCAAAACATTTAAATACATGAGGAGACAAGACAATGCAATTGAAAAGCAAAAAGAAAAATGGGCAAGGACCTTCTGCTGGGCTCCAGAGAGGAAAGATATTATATACAGAATTTAACGATGCTTAACATGGTCAGGAAAAAAAAGAAAATATTGAGAATTTTGGAAGATATCTAGAAATTATAAAAGAAGAAGTAAAGTTAAACTCTTAAAAAAACAAAAAATAATTGAAATTTTAAAAATTAATATATGGGTTTAATAGCAAATTAGATATAACTGATTAGATAATGAATAAACTGGAAGTGAGATCAGAAGAAAATACCCTGAATGAAGCAGAAAAGAGAAGAAGATGGGGAACATAGAAGGGATTATGCAAAACAAATACAGAGAGAAACTATTAATTAAGTATAATTAAATTCCCAGAGGAAAAAAGAGAGAGAATAGGCAAAAGCAATATTTGAAATGATAATGGCTGAGAATTTTCCAAAACTAGTCAGAAATATTAAACCACAGATGCAAGAAGCAATATAAACAGTAAGCAGAATAAATAAAAAGAAAATTACACCTGTGCACAGCATAGTAAAATTGCTAAAAACCAAAGATGAAGATAAATTCTTAAATTTATCTAAAGAAAAATGACAAAATACTTTCAAAAGGCAGTAACAATATAATAGCAGACTTCTCAACAGAAAAAAAAGTATTATGTCTTCAAATTTCCAAAAAAAATGTAATTGCCAAGCGAGAATTACATACCAGCTAAAATGAAACAAGAAAATAAAGACATTCTCAGACAAGTAAAAACCATGACAATTTTCAACATTACACCTTAACTAAAGGAAATACTAAAAAGAAAGAAATGTTAAATATATGGACAAACCTGTTTATTGTCTAGATATATGAATGATGCCTCTGGGCTTTTAAAATTGTAGAGAATTAAAATGCACAAAACTATAGCATATAGATCAAGGAGGAGCACAAAAGTAATATAAGGTTTTTAGGTCCTTGCATGTTGCAGAAAGAGATGAAGGTCCTAATTAGCATTAGACACCAATAAACTGAGAGAACATGTAATCTGTAGGATAATAACTAAAAGAATAGTTAACAAGAAAGTATGTACCACTTAGTAAACAAGTAAGATAAAACACAATAATAAAAATAGTCAATCCAAAACAAGGGACATTTCTTTGTCATTCACCATGTAAGCAAAATGAAGGAGAGAAAAGTGTATGATCATCTCAAAAGATGTGGCAAGAAGTATTTGATAGCCTTCAGTATCCAGTTAGGATGAAAAACTAATCAAATGGAATCGAAAGGAACTTTTTTAAAAAATAGTTTTATTGAGGTATAATGGATATACAATAAACTATCCATATTGAAAGCATATGATCTGATAAGTTTTGTCATGTGTCTATCCCTGTGAGACTATCAACAGATTCCGAATAATAAGGACACCCAAAGGACTCTTTGTGCTCCTTTGTAATTCCTCTTCCCTGTCCCTTCCTACAACCACCCCAGGCCCAGCGAAATACCATTCTGCTTTCAGTTGTTATAGCTTTGCTCACATTTTTTAGAATTTAATGTAAATTGAACGATACAGACTGTGCTATTTTTGTCTTGTTTTTTCAATCAGCCTTATTATTTTGGGAGTCATCCATGTTGTTTTGTGTATCAATATTTCATTTTTTTTTTTATTGCTGAGAGTGTTCTATTGTATAGGTAAACCCCAATTCATTTGTACATTCGCCTGTTGATGGACAGTGAGATTGTTTCTAGTTTGGATTATTACAAATAAATCTGCTGAGAACATTTATTTACAAATCTTTGTGTGAATATATACTTTCATTTCTCTTGGATATATACGTAAGAGAGAAGTGGCTGGGTCATACGAGTATAGTAGGTAATGTTTAACTTTTTAAGAAATCGTCAAACTGTTTTTCTAAAGTAGTTTCACCATTTCACATTCCCATCAGCAATATGTGAGAACTCCATTTCCTTCATGTCTTTGCCAACACTTGATTATTCTGTCTTTTATTTTAGCCTTTCTAACAGGTGTATAGTGGTTTTAATTTCCCAATGACTAAAGTTGTTAAAAATCTTCTATGCTTATTTGCATTTTTCATATTCTTTGGTGAAATATATGTAAATCTGTTTTTTTAATTTGCTTTTTTTTCCTGTTTTTTTTATTAAGTTTACTTTTTGATATCTTATTGCTGAGTTTTGAGAGTTTCTAAAAAATATATATTCTGAGTATAATTCCTTTATCAAATATATCATGTGCAGATATTTTATAAAAGTCTGTCTTTTTTTTTTTTTTTAATTTTATTTTGTCGATATACATTGTGGCTGATTATTGCTCCCCATCACCAAAACCTCCCTCCCTTCTCCCTCCCCCCTCCCCCCCAACAATGTCCTTTCTGTTTGCTTGTCGTATCAACTTCAAATAATTGTGGTTGTTATATCTTCTTCCCCCCCCCCCCCGGTTTTTCTGTGTGTGTGTGTGTGTGTGTGTGTGTGTGTGTGTGTGTGTGTGTGTGTGTGTGAATTTATATATTAATTTTTAGCTCCCACCAATAAGTGAGAACATGTGGTATTTCTCTTTCTGTGCCTGACTTGTTTCACTTAATATAATTCTCTCAAGGTCCATCCATGTTGTTGCAAATGGCAGTATTTCATTCGTTTTTATAGCTGAGTAGTATTCCATTGTGTAGATGTACCACATTTTCGGTATCCACTCATCTGATGATGGGCATTTGGGCTGGTTCCAAGTCTTGGCTATTGTAAAGAGTGCTGCGATAAACAGTGGGAAACAGGTATACCTTCGACTTGATGATTTCCATTCCTCTGGGTATATTCCCAACAGTGGGATAGCTGGGTCATATGGTCTGTTTGTCTTTTAATTCTCTTAACTGTTTTTTTTTCAAGAACGGAAATTTTTACTTTTGATAAAGTTCAACTTTTCTTTCAGAGATTGTACATTTACTGCCAAATCTAAGAAATCTTTGCCTAAAAGATCACAAAGATTGTCTCTCCATATTTTCTCCTAAAACCTTCATGGTTTAGATTTTATGCTGAATCTATGATCCATTTTTAATTAATTGTTGAATAAGTTGTGGGGTATAGATCAAGATGATATTTTGTATACAGATATACAATTGCTCCAGCACCATCAGTTGAAAAGATGACTCTTTCTCCAATGAATTGCCTTAACGTAAACCTTAGTCAAAAAAATGAGTTGTCCATGTATGTGTTGGTCTACTTCTGGGTTCAGTAATATGTTCCCACTGATCTTTTTGTCTTTCTTGATAACAATACAACACTGTTTTGATTACTGTACCAGTATAATAAATCTTAATATCAGGTAGTATTAGTCCTCCATGTTTGTTCTTCTTTTTCAGAGTTGTTTTGGTCATTCCAAGCCCTTTGAATTTCTCTATTAAGTTTAAAATCAGCTTGTCAACTTCCATGAGATATCTAGTCAAGTGCAAAGTAAGTAGTTAAGTGTCCACTTCAGATGCTTAATGAAGGAAACTGTACACGTGGTAGGTAAAAAACTATTATCTCATTGAGGTGTGGGTATATCTCTCTAAGCTCACTGTTTTGTAGCTTACATACATCCACCTTACTCCACACAAAACTGAAATGCATGTTTCATCAAGTTTACAAATTACTATAGATTATAATAATAAGTGCTATTTATTGAGCAAATAGTGTGTGCTGGGGATTCTGCCAACCCTTCACCTGCATTGCTTTATTAGATCCTCACAACAACAAGTGAAAAAGGTGCTATGATTTCTTTCTGTTTAACAGATGAAAACATTTAGACTCAGGAAGATGATGTTATTTTTCCAAGATCACACACTCTTGATTTCACTCCAGGTTCAACTCATTGACCATTCAGTTGCACTGCCTCTGGGTACTACAGATTTATTTAAATAATTATATTCCTGTCTCTTTGTCAGTCTATAAATTCCACATAACATTTTGAAACATAATTATATGATCCAATAGATTTAGATCTATTTAGAATTATAGGCATCCAATAGATTTTTTGAAAGAGAGTGAGTAATATACGACCAAGTGAATGAATGGATGAAGAAAGAATAAAGTGAGAGTTTAAACTGAACTGAGGCATATAGGATTTGGGTTTCGTAAATGGCGATGCATTTGTCTGTATGGCTTTTGGTAATTTTTCGTAAAGACTTACAAAAAGTTGAAGTATGGACTTCACGGAACTTAGTCAAAGAAGTCACCCATGTAGAGATGAAATCTGTCAGTACCAGCCAGAGAACAGTGTGACACCTGCAACCCAGTTATTACCACCCAACAAGTATGGTAGAACAAGCAACTGCTCCAAAATGCTCAATGGTTCAGGCAATATTTTTTGCAAATTAAAAATCTGAATTACTTAATGAAATCTCACCATTTTATTTGAATACCTTTAGAATTTTGGATATTAAGGAATCCTTGATTCTACCTTTCAGTTTCAACACAAAGAAATGGAGCATCAGAGACATGATGGCCATATCTAATGTTACACAGTTTGCTGTTAACAGAAATCCAAATCCACTAATTCCCTGCCCAATACTCCCTCTTGTACACACAGAGGTTCTATGTATATCCAGTCACAGATAACCTCACGCATTTTATGGCATGTAGACTAAAAAGGGATTTCTGCAATCAGAATTAATGTCTTCTCAGTCTCTAGAGAGAAGAGTGGTAAAAGACTTTCAGAGGAGAGAGGAGCAAAGAAGCATGGTTCTGGGAAGCTCCAAGAGCAAGTAGCCTTCCCGACAGTTGCAATGAAAGCAAAATTTCCATAGTAATTACAAGAAAACTTAAGACATTCTTCTTAGTTTGAGTTGATTCTAATTTTGGGATATTTTTCCATGGCAACTTACTGCCATACTATTTGACTTTATTTTTGCCCAATCCATTTTGTCCAACTAGTTTCCTCTATCCCAAGGACACCATGCACTGATAATATTTACAACTAGGTGCCAATATTAGGTATTTACATGTGTTATCTTTAATAGTCTCTACAACTTCGCAAATTCAGTATGATTATCATCTTTGTTTAATAGATGAAGTAACAGAAGCTCAGAATTTATAAGAACATCTGAAGTAACATTAATAAGATACAGAGCCAGAAATCAAATCCAGGTCCTGATGGTGCCAAAGCCTTTGCTCTTTCCACACAGTGCAAAAATACTCAGCAGAATGTTGCATCTCTAGCCAGCACATACTATCACCAAACTGGTCAGTAAGAGCATCTTTTGTGGGTGTCCAGAGTAATCAACAGTTAGAAAATCACTTATTGGTAAATAGGGGAGGGATTACAAGAAGATGAAAGAGAGCTAGAAAGATAATAATTAAAAATAATAATAACATGTACCAGATAATATTCCACGCACTTTGCAAAGTATATTCTTGTTTAATTCTTACAGTAGCACTAGGAAGTGTGCACTATTTTTATTGTACTTAACAGATGAGGAAGAGGAGGCTTTTAAACTTAAGTGACTCACTCAAAGTCACACAGCTAGGAAATAATGAAAGCTTTATTTCCCAGCTACCTTCTTAACCTAGGGAGTTAAAAATCACCCAAAATAAATAGAAACAGAGAAACAAAAGAAAGCACCAGGTAACTGGACATTTAACACATTAAACTGAATACCATATTAAAATATGCAGTTTTTACTTAAAAAGAAATAATTGTTGTTAAAGACCAGCTTCAATGATCTCTAAAATACCTTCTAAAGTCCTATAAGGCTAAGTTGGAATTTTTTCCTGTTCTGCAACTTAGTATATGTCTCCAGATATAAATAAAAAATTACATTGTTTGTCTCTGTGCAATAGTTTGTTTAGCATGAAATTGGGCAGTGCAATTGTGTTTACTGTTAATGATTAGAAAACCAATTGTTATGTGATTCACTATAAATGATAATGGAACATGAAAAATGTATGACTGTTATTCAGTCTCCAGCCCCAAATCAGATTAAGAACAAGAGTAAGATACAAGTCATGATGAGTCTCATTCTCTGACCTGCAAAAGAACAGGGGGCTTTCAATCTCCCCACCCCAGCCCCTCTTGAGTTCATGGGCGACCTAAAGCTCAAAAAAAAAAAAAAAAAAAAAAAAGCAGCAGCATGTGTTACTAAGCACATTTAGCCAAGGCCATGAGTGCCCTACTATTCACCTTGGCCCATGTTCCCAAATTACGTCTCATGATGAAGAATCTAAGTGCTTAGGAGGTCACTTTAGACACACGGGCTCTGAAAAAGTACAAATAGGATTTGATTACAGATAAGATAAGAAACCACTTATTGATTGTTTGTGACCTTAAACAATATAGGAGGAACTTTAGGTCATCCCCTGGTATATACATTCTCACCTTTTTCCATAACCATAGAATTTTTAGTTGAGCACAATGCCACCCAGATTGTAGACCACATTCCCTAGGCTTCCATGCACTTATTTCCTTTTTGTGTCCTTTATTACTTATTCTATCCAGTTTTAGTGAAAATGTCCTATGAGGAATTTCTGAGAACTTTCCTAAAAACAAGGCTGATGTACTCCTTGCCCCTTGTTACTCACCCTTTCCTCAGCCCAGTTACCCAAAACATGGATCACACCCTGAACAATGAAGTTGAAAGTCACACTAAATGGATGACAGAGTGGTAAACCGGAAGGTGTCTTGGTCTCCAAGAACTTGGAGCAGAGCCACTCTGTACCAGCCAAACCCTGGACTAACATCTCTGCCTATTTACATGAGAGAGAAATCAGCTTTTACCTTACGTGTTATTTTAAGGTTTTCTTATATTTGCATTCAAATCTCATGTGAACCAATGCAGCCAAGTTATGTAAAATGAGAATAATAGTAATATCTATGAAGCTCAGAGTTTTAATTTGAGTACTACATGAGAAAAAGCATACACATGCAAGCCTGGATAATAAGAATTAAATATTAGTTATTATTACTCATATTATGTTAGCATTTCTTGCCTATTGAAGATGGTTTTTTTGTTAGGCCTTGTCCAGGAATTATGATATTTGAGGAATTTCTTCAGAGTAAGATTTTATAAGAAAAGATATAAATGGTCTTAGAAGATTGCAGTCATCCTCGTAGCAAAGGCCATTTTTCTTCTCCATACTAAGAGATAATTTTGTATAAGTAAAAAAGAATGAGGGTCTAGATTGCCCAGAAAATAGACCACCTGGTTTGTTCTTTCCAACTCATTCTTTCCAGTATTTATTACCAGTCATTAAATGTTCCTGTCAATTAGAATATTACTGTTTTATGTTGTTCAGTTTTAACAATGCAGTCTGTTTTAAATTATGTTTAAATACATTACACTTTAGTAGGATCACTTCCTGGCACCTTAAACTCATCAATAAACTATCACCAAGTCATTGTATAAAATAGATTGTTCTTGGAAAGAGTCTGAATATGTGTGTTGCTTCCCTTATCTTTGTTATTAAATAATTTGGAACATAACTTTCCTCTCTACCCACCATAGAGGTAAAACATGTTAAGTATACAACAAATAGTGCTGGATCACGTGAGAGAGAAATTGGTGAGAATTGCACAAGCCAAGGAAATTCTCATGAAGGGATGGAACTTGAAAGAAGAGCAAGATTTAGATTAAAAAAAGAAAAAGGGGACATTCAAGATAATGTTACCAGTATGTACGAAGGGTCAGGGTCAGAGAGTAAGTCAACCCAGCTGAAGCAGGGTTCACGTGGAAAAGTAGATGAGGGTGTCAGGAAGCTACACTGAGGCTGAGATTAGAACATAAAGGGCCTCGAGTGCTAGATGAAGGACTTTGGACTCTAGGCTCGATAGAGAGCAATTGATGCATAGTAAGCAGAAATGAGTATGAGCAAGATGATGGTTTAACTTATAGCAGTCAGGTGGATGGATTTAGAAGTAGAAGAGATGAAAAGAAGGATTTAGGAGACTTTTTTGAAAAACAGCTTCATTGAGGTATAATTCACATACTATAAAATTCACCCATTCAAAGTGTACAATTCAATGATTTTTAGTATATTCACACATTGTGCAACCATTAGCACAATCTAAATTTAGAATATTTTTGTTCCCCCTTGAAAGAAACTTGGTACACGTTAGCATTCTTTCCTTCCCCAATTCATGGGTCCTTAGCAAATAATAATCTACTTAATATCTCTACAGATCTGCATGTTCTAGACATTTTATATAAACGGAATCATATGATATGAAGTCTTTTTTCACTTAGCATAATGTTTTCAAGGGTCATTCACATTGTAGTATGTATCAATACTTCATTTCTTTTTATTTTCTAATAATATTCCATAATATGGGTATATAAAATTTTATTTATCTATTCATCAATTAATGTACATTTAGTTTGATTTCACTTTTGAGCAATTGTAAATAATGCTACTATAACATTTTTGTGCAAGTTTTTGTATGGTCATACATTTTTATTTCTCTTAGATACATACTCATACATAGGATATTGTTGGGTCATATATCTCCGTTTAATATTTTGAGGAACTATCAAACAGTTTTCCAAAGCAGCTGCACCATTTTACATTTCTAACAGCAATGTATAAGGGTTCTAATTGCTCCATATCCTTGATAACACTTGCAAGTGTCTGTCTTTCCAATTATAACCATCCTCCTAGGTAGGTGTGAAGTGATACCTTACTTCCCTAATGACTACCAGTGTTGAACATCCTTTCATGTATTTATTGGCCATTTGCATATCTTCTTTGGAGATATGTCTATTCAGATCATTGTGTTGTCCTTTTATTACTGAGTTGTAAGTGTTATTTTGTTATTAATATAAGAATCTCCTAGATAAAAGTCCCTTATTGATATAAGATTTGCAAATATTTATTCTAATTCTGTGTATTGTCTTTTCACTTTTCTTGATGATTCTTTTGAAGTGTACTTACTTCTAAAAATTTTGGTTAATTTCAGTTTATCTAATTTTTCTTTTGTTGCTTTTGCTTTTGGTGCCAATCCCAGGCATCTATGCCTACCTATGTTTTCTTCTAAGAGTTTCATAGTTTTAGTGCTTACTTTAGGTCTATGATCCATTTTGAGTTAACTTCTGTTACATACATGGCATAACATAGGTATATAAACTTGTTATTTTGCATGTGGATACCTGCTGTCTTTTTTTTTTTTTTTTGAAATAGTAGACTTTTCTCATGTAATCTGCTGTAGTAATAAGGTCCTGAACAAGGGTGATGGGAACCACTGGGAGAACATCATAAAGGATAAAGATTAGTGGCCAGATATGAGGAGGCAGGAGAGGGGTATGGCTGGGTAGCCAGTAGAATAATGTGACCACAATTAATGTGATCAGAAAAGTCAGGGGAGGAAGAGGTTTTTAGAATGAGAGGAGTTCTATGAGGGACCCTTCAAAAGGCTCATGGAAAGATTTGTATTATCTTTTAATTCTGTTTTTCATGAAATTTTTGAAGTACCCTCATATTTGGGGCATTTGAGTTTTTATTGTCCAGTGAAAATATACAGAATAAGAACAGAAAGTGCCAAATGGTGACATAGTGCTGGGAGTATTCTTCATGCAGATGCTAATTAAGTACTTTCTCCCATGGAAAAATTTAGAGATTAAGCAATACCAAGAAGAACAATTTCATTGAGAGAGGAAGAAGCAGCAGAATAAAATAGATTTATAAAAGCAAGTTATTATATAATTTTCTCATTCTTCCTTTCAAAAAATATTTATGGTACCCCTAACATGTACCAGAAACTGCACCAAGCACCTGGAGCTGGAAGAAGCAACAATTAGCATGGCCTTTGCCTTCATAAAACTTGCCATTCATAGTGGGAGATAAACAACTGCAGTGCAGTGATGAGCACATGAAGAAGGCCTAAGCTGCAACAGAAGGTTCACCCCAGTGCACGTGTGTCAGGAGAGGCGCCGGATGAGCTTCTGTCTGACCTGAAACCTCAAGTTTGAGCAGAAAAGGAACCAGAGAAGAGGCAGGGGTAGAGGGAAGCATTTATGGCAGAGGAAAGAGAACATGCCAAGAACGGGAGATAAGAGAATGTTGCTCATTTGAAGGACTGCTGGAAGACGTCTGGTCTGGCCAGAGTACCCAACCCTGGGAGATGAGAAGTGGGAGGTGAGGTGGAAGAGACCAGCAGCTCAGTCACGAAGGACCTGGGAAGCCGTCCTAATGCCTCCTGAGCTTGTGTTCTCCCTTCACCGTCACATCCAACCATTCGGCCTTTATCATTTCTCATTCAGCTGAACCAGCACCTGGTCTCAACCTCAGGCTCTGCCTTCTAACGCTCTGTCACCTATCCCTGACATGTCCTCTGCTTGGGCTGTGTCCTCACCAACTCCATTTGTTCCCCTGCTAATGCTGAAGAGTAGTGTGGGAAACACTGCTAGGGTTTTATTAACTTGAACCACTGCAGGCGCTGGCCAGCTCCCTCAGAGGCTTACCTATGGCAGAGCTGTGTTTGTAACCATGCCCCCGGACCTCCTCAGCCCTCCTGAGATGCCCTCCTGGTTCCACTGCACCACCAACCCTCTCTCTCCAGGTAGCAATATCCACCACCCACTGTCCTCCACTGGATATAGCATTAAAGAGTCGAGTGGTTCAGGGCAGAGTTTCTATTTTAAACCAGACAAGGCTGAATCTTAATACCAGCTCTGCCACCCACTGGTGATGTGGCTGTGGGTGTCTGACTTAATCTCTTTGAGTCTCAGTTTCCTCACTTGCAAAATCAGGGCACTGCTTACCCAAGGAGTGAGCATTTTAAATGAGTGAGCTATGCAAAGCGCCTGGCAAGTGGTGGGTAATCAGTTAACGTGGGTCTGTTTCCATTGTGTCCTCTACTAAGCACATGACAAAGAGTTTCCCTTTTATGCCTCAGTTTCTGCCTGGGCTATCCATTCAGTGTACTCTGTTTTCTCGGACTTGGATCCCTAAATTACCCACCCTTTAAATTTTGCTCCTCATTGTGTCTTGTTGCCTTTTAACCACACATACAAGCCTGTCCATTCTTGAAAATATCTCAGTCTGATGCTCTCTTCTCTCTCTCTGTCTCTGTTTCTCTCTCCTCTCTGTCTCCCTCCGTCTCTCTCTGTCTCTCTTTGAGTCTCTCTGTCTTCTCTCTTGTCACCATGCCCCTCTCTCACATTGTCCAGCTTCTCAAATGAATTTTCCACACCCACTGTCTCTACTTCCTCACCCCCCTCTCTCCTCCCTGCCTGCCGTCAGGTGTTTGCTTTCATTCCTGTTCTGAAACCTCTCTCTAGTAAGTCACAAGAACTTGTTCACTGCCAAAACTGGTGTCTTTTCTTCCTGATGGCTTTTCCTCTTGGCATTCTGTGTGTGTGTGTGTGTGTGTGTGTGTGTAAAAACAAGATATGCCTTGGCATAAAGACAAATCAACAGAACAAAATCTTTGGTTTGGTTTAATTCCTTGCTAAGTAATTATTGCCTACTCTGAGGATATGTAAATATTTCATGTCCAGTATGAACTGATTCAGAGGTTTTGGGGCTGACTATAAGAAAATGGTCCAACCCTGGATAGGAGGATTGATAGAAAATTCTACAAATGAGTAATAATTAGAGAGTGTGAATCAAAACCAACCAAAAAAGGCAAAACAAAAAATACAAAGTGAAATAAAATTTGCCTTGGATGCATGATTTAGGAAAGAACATGAAAGAGATGGTGGATTTAAAAGTTGAAGTTGAACATCACTCAGCATTCAGAAATGCAAATCAAACCACTTTGAGATACCATCTCACTCCAGTTAGGATGGCTAATATCAAAAAGACTGAGAGTGATAAATGTTGACAAGGTTGCAGAGAAAAAGGAACCCTCCTACACTGTTGGTGGGACTGCAAAATGGTGTAGCCTTTATGGAAAATGGTATGGAGGTTCCTCAAACAATTACAGATAGATCTACCATATGACCCAGCTATTCCACTGTTGGGAATATACCCAGAGGAATGGAAATCATCATGCTGAAGGGATACCTGTACTCCAATGTTTATTGCAGCTCTATTTACAACAGCTAAGAGTTGGGACCAGCCTAAATGCCCATCATCAGATGAGTGGATATGGAAACTGTGGTATCTACACAATGGAATACTACTCTGCTATAAAAAAAAAAAAAGATGAAATACTACCATTTGCAGCAACATGGATGGACTTAGAGAAAATTATATTAATTGAAATAAGCCAAGCACAGAAAGAGAAATACCACATCTTCTCACTTATTTGTGGGAGCTAAAGTAAATAAACAAATAAATATACAAACAGATAAATGGGAGGTGGGGAGAAGACACAACAATCACAACAACTCCTTGAACTGTTAAGACAGTTGAACAGATATGATGTTGATGTTGGGGAGGAGAAAGATGGGGGGGGAGGAATTGGTAAAGGGACATGAAAATCAACTACATTGTATATTGATAAATTAAAATAAATAAATAAATAAAAGTTGAAGTTGAAAAAATAGAGGTTCCTGATAAAGAGAGTTCAACTCAGAAATTTCAGATTTTCACCATTACATTCTATACTTATTTTTATATAAACATAGCTGAAGTTAAGTTATTTGCTTTGTGTTTTTTTACCCTTTAACCACACACACAAGCCTCTCCTTTGAAAACCTGCTTCCTGCCTTCACATCCTATTTTATCTGGGAAGCAGATGTAAAAATAGTTCATTGCCACTTGCATAGAGTAGGCTATGGGCTACTTGGGGACAGAGGCCCTCATGTCCTCTGTGCTTTCAGCAGAGGGGAACCAGATCCCTGCACTGCACTTCATGGCAGCTGAAGGAGAGCTGGGGGTGAGGTGGGGGGTGTGAGAAGAGGAAGGAGCCAGAGGAGGCAGAATGTGGAGGAGACAGATGGCACTGGGTGGATTCTGAACAGTGAACTAGAGGTAACCTGCTCCTGTCACATCCTGCTGAGCACTTAGGCAATGGCTTCTGAATAAGTTATCCCTGCACTCCAAAGTCCTTATTAGCCAGGTAATGTCAGGTACAGAGGTTTGGGCCTTCCTGCTGATGCCCAGGGGAGTACTTAGTCAAAGCTAAGATACTCAGGGGTCCGTTTACCAGACTGCGGGGTCTGAAGTGCCGACATTTGAATCTGAGTTGAAGCAGACACAGGAAGTAGAAGTGAGATCAGAAGAGACTAAAAACCCAAAATCAGGAACCCAGGCAGGGGAGAGAACTTCTGAGCTGCAGTTAGCATCAAAAAGGGTCATGTTCAGGCAAACAATGGAATAAAGTAAAAAAAAAAAAAAAAAAAAAAAAAAAAAAAGCAATGACCTGGAGATCTGAAGACCTGGGTTCTAAGACTCCATTGTGGGCCACATGTTTGAACTCAGAACAGTCACTTAGTTTTTAAGCATCAATCTCTTTTTTTACCAAGTTCTTAACCTCTCCAAGCCAGAATGTGTTCATCTGTAAAATGGATAAAATAAGAGAAACTTTTTCATTAGAATGTTTTTAAGAAGTTTTTTTATTTATTTTATTATCTTTTTAAAATTTATTTTTAGTTGATATGTAATAATTGTACACATATTTGGCATACAGAGTAATATTTATATACTTGTGTACTAGTGTACACTGTGTGATGATCAAATCAGGCTGAGACTTAAATGAGATAAACCACAGAAAATTTCTAGCACATAGCAAACATTCAATAAAATCAATAAGCATTACCTGTTCTTCCTGTTGTCATTCTTATTATCCCCATCTCATAGGGATTCTGTACAGCCCAATCAGATGAGATAATATGTGCAAGTTTGGGCCTGGCGACACTGTGGCGTCTCGCCTTTCCGGATGCATAGCTTTGCCATTTCATCCCCCTAGTCCCTCTCTTGATGTCTGAGGAAACATTGATCTGAAACCAGATAACAAGCTGCTGGCAGCCCAAAACTGATGTCACTAGCACTGAGTTGTCTGTAAATGGAAGGTGATGCTCATTCAAGAGAGAAGAAAGTGACAGAAACACCAAGGGCCATAGGGCTACCTCGGCTGGGACACCAGTAGCATGTCTTTCTAATTGCCCAGTTAAGATCACATCCAGTGTGGCCAAGAGTAATGTCTGCCCATTATAAGTAAAATAAGTACTAATTCATACACACAGAAGAGTAAAGAATGAAGAGTATTATATGTCAAGTTTGGCAGTGATTAAATCCAGCTTGTGGGAAACTTTTATTTTTTATACTTTTCTGATTTTTAAATGTTCTGCCATACACAGGTGTTGGTAAGATAATGAGAAACAACAGGTATAGAAGACAAAAATTAAAGACTGAGGTCTCTCAACATTGACTCTGACAACATAAAGAGAAGAGACATAAGGCCATGGGGATAGAGGGGAGGAGGATTTTGAAGCTGTATTCAAAGTAGTTTTCCATTCCTGCGTTCCTTCTTTCCGTTTTCACAGTCATTTACCTCTCTATCCTGGATCTGTGTCACTAGATTGTCATAAAGCTACCTTGCAATTTATCTCCTCACTTCCAGGCTCTGCTTCAGACAGTTTCTCCCACCCAATAATATTGCATTCTGCTGCAAACACCACCTTTGCCTGTCAACCTCCTCTTCAATCATTTCTAATGACCTCTGTCACATCAGATTTCACTCTACAGTTGTCTACTATTCAATAGCTTTTCTTAACTATTCCTTTGCTATATTTTCTTCTCCATTCCTATTTCTCACTAAAACTTAACAAGGCCTCTGTGTTTCAGCTAAACCAGTGATTTTCAAAGTATGGTCCCCAGACCAGCGGTGTCAGCCTCACTTGGGATATTGTTAGAAATATCTATTCTTGGCCCCAAGCTAGACCTACTGAATCAGAAATTCTGTGTTTTAACAAACCATCAAGGTGTTTATGATACATACGATCATATTAAAGACTGAGAAGCTCTGAGCTAAGCTGACCTGCTGGATCTCTTCAAACCTTGTTTGTTTGTTCACACCTGGTTACTTTTATATACATGATAAGGGGGCTTATAATGTGTCCACCTGGACAGGATGAACTACATTTCCCCACATTTCCTCACCTGTAGGTTTCTGTTTAGGCTGGGCCACAAAAGCTTCTAGTGCAAGATTAGGAGGGTGGAAGTGATGCAGCAGCAATTTTGTAGCTCACACATATTGTCACTGATCTGCTGGCTCACTTCCTGAGTACAGGAGGCAACTGGGTCTGCTACTGTGCCACGTTACCCTGAATCCTCCTTCACCTTCTTTGACCCCTGGGCCAGATGGGCATTTAGCTCTATGACAAAGGGCCCAGCTTCTCCTGCAGATACTCACACCATCAAGGTCAGAGGCAGTGAGAACCACAAGCTAAGTTTGTGGGTCCCAACTTTGTTTGCTCTCCCTACATTACACCCATCTTCTCCCGCCCACTCTATGTCCTGTGAACTCCAACCTCCTCATCAGATGCAAAGACAACAGCCTTACAGCATGAGCTGTAGGTAAGACATACGTCTCCTCCCATGCAGAGGCATAGGGAGTAGTTCCCCTGCCTTCCACCACAGACCTCTGCCCTCACTCGGCCCCCAATTTCTCCACCACACCATTGCATGCTCATGGAAACTCAGCTCAAACCTGAGTTTAGGAAACCTTCTGGATTAATGCTATTCCAATTCTATTCCTTCTTTTCTAATTCTGTAAGGCATACTGCCCTCTTTTGCATTCTTTCTGGCAATTGATCTCAAGCTGTTTCACATATCCTTGTTATGTCTCCACATCTGGATTATGAGTAGCAGCAGGTACAAGCAACATTTGCCCATGTTCTATTTAATATATTTTATAAGGAGCCACCTTCTCTTCTTGGACTTCACATTCTTTCTGGACAGTTTCTTTCACTTCCAATATTTTATATATAAGCTGATGACATTCAAATATTTATCTCCTATATTGATCTCTTTCCTGAACTTCAAGCCACATATCCAATTGCCTACTGGCCATCTCCATATGGATGTCCTCTCAGGTACCTCATTTTTATTAAACATGTCCAAAACTGAACTTGTCTCAATGTTCTTGCATTTTTGACCTAAGAAAATTGTACCTCCATACATCCACTTGGCCAAACCCAAGCTATGAAACGCATGTTATTACAGATGCCTCACTCTTCCTTTCCCTCTAAACCCAATCCTATTACTAAATCATCCAGATTCTGCCCTTGAGTCTATCAACCCTTTTCCTTGTATCAGGTACAATGTGCATAATGGTTAACACATGGACTGCAGAGACAGGCTCAGGTAGATTTGAATTTTAGTTTTACTGATTATCTCTTACTAAGCCTCAGTTTTTTCATCTGTAAGATAGAAAAATAGTAGTATCTACTGCAAATGATTGTTGTGTGTATCAACACAGACAATTCTTTTAAAGCCATATATAGTCCCTGTCACATAGCAAATACTCAATAAGTATTAACTGCTATGATTTCTTCTGCTAATACTCTAAGCCAGGTCACTATCTCTTTCCTTGATTATATCTCAGCTTCCTAATTGTTTTTTGCTGCTAAAAGTCTTTCTCTGTCTGAATTATAGATGTAGAATTTTGTAAAATGTCATAAGCATTTTCTAAAATTCCACTAATTATTCCTCCAAATACCACATATATTTTAGAATGATATTTTAAGTTAAAAATGTTTCAGATGGGATAAGCCTGATTATAAAATTTATATGGTCTGAATGCCAAGAACTAATGAATTTGGCATGCACCACCAATTCTGCCTTTTGGAATTTTAAGGCAGAGAGGTACCAATACATACAGACTTCCAGGAGCATTCCTGAGGATCTCCATAATTCCATAAGGTAGGTATGCAATACTGCTAGTGAGTTATAAAATGGGTCTAATTTTCTGGGGCAGCCTGTGGATGTCTGTGACTTCTCTACTTTTCTCTGTCACTCAGATTGCAATGTCCTAGGATTGCAGTAAAGAGATTCACCTTACCCTTGTGAAGAGATATGCCTTCCCATAGCAATAAATGACTGTGACTGAGACAGACAGACTTAACAGCTGCACAGCAGATGGCCCTCAGTCGTGTTTTAGGTGACTGTTTCGATTGAATCTTATAAAATTGGATGAAATTCTGCCAATTTCCCCTTGCAATTATAGAAGTGCGGAGTGAAGAAATAAAAAGATTTAGTATTCATTAGAGTGAGCATCTTCAATAAAGTCTTCACTTTCTATTTCAAAAAAGGTGCATGCTTTCTTATAACACCAGAGTACTTTATTTGTACCTCTTATGAGCCCTGGCCTGTTTCAGAGTGATTTATATATGTTGCTTGCCTTACCAGCTAGACTGTGAGCGACCTGAAGGCAGTCCTATGTCTGACCCATCTTCACATTCCAGCAATTAGCACAGTGTCTTGCCTACAGTTTGTGCTCAGTGAATACTTAATTAATGACAGTCAGATGAATAAATGTGCCATTGAAGTCTTCATAATTCAATCATACTTTATAATGAAGTGAAGCAAGTCACTGTTTAAAGGTACTCTGTGCAAAATTGTTATGTATAATGCCAAATCTCATCATCGTTTGTCATATATTTCATATATTAACTTCACTTAATATAATACAATTCAAAAATGAACAGATTGAGCATCTGGAACCTTCCATTGACTACTAAGGTGCTGAGATACAAAGAAGAATAAGACATAGTCCCTCTGGAAAATTTTATTTTCTGCTTTTTTTACATTGTTATTTACTGACACTCTTCCCCTGGAGTGGCAGGGTCCACTGAGGATAGGACACATCAAGGATTTAGCTTCTGCCTGGCTCTCTCAGTTGGAATATTTCCCCACTTGGTAGTTAGCCACCATGCTGTGAGGAAGCCCATTCTAGTCCACATGGAGAGTGGAGAGACCGCATTAGAGAGGTCTGTATGAGGAGGATCTGAGGCCCCCAGGGAATGAACAGAATCAATAACCAAACATTTCAATGAACAAGTCTTTACATCAGGGTTTCTCATCTTGGTACAACTGACATTTCGGGAAGGGTAATTCTTTGTTATGTGTGTGTGGGTGGGGGAGGATCCTGTGCATTATAGAACGTTTACCAGCATCCCTGGCCTCTACATACTAGATGCCAAAACTACCCCACCCCAAGATGTGACAACCAAAAATGGTTCCAGATATTGACATATATCCCCTGGAAAGAAGGCAAAATCACCCCCAGCTGAGGACTACTACTGCTTTAGATGATTCCAGCACCCAGCCTTTGAGCTGCTTCAGTTAACTTCAAGTGGAAAAGAGGTAAGCTACACCCCGCCCCGAGTCCCACCTGAATTAGAGAATTACAAGCAGAGAAGATATTGTTATTATAAGCCTCTAAGATGGTTTGTTGTAAAATATTAAATAATTAGATGAGTCTACGGACTCAAGGGACAGTTTTTCTCTTCTAGGGTGGGATGCAACTACATAACCAAATAATCACTTATAAAATCTACTATAAAGTTTTACTTGTGAAGCACACCTTGAATATATGTATGAGTGTGATAGAGATTGCATGTGTGTACACAGAGGGACAGCACTGGGATATTGAAGTCCTGTTCTGTGGTCATACTGAGCTATCAGAGCGTGTATGTTAACCTAATTTCAGTATATGTGATTATATTGTCTTCCTAATTCATTCATGCACTTTCAACTGGAAGTGGTGAACACTGGATTCATAAATAATTGCACATCATTAAGGTCACCTACAGTAACACAAAGCGTGTTTTCCTGGAAGCTGCATTAGATGACTCAGTCTCAGAGTATTTGGAAAAATTGTGAGATAATGTTCTGACCAGAGCTGTGGCAGGTCATGTTTGGTCTGCGTGACACTTATAATTTATCTTCAGATATTAAGGAAAAAATCTGGGTACAAAATGCAGTGCCTCAATATAGAATACATATGCAAAATTCTGAAATTGAGATTTTTTAAACATTTAAAATTAAGATGACATGATAATATAAAGAGTTCTTCAAAAAGTGTGTGGAAAAATAGAATTTAAAGAAATACAAATCTTTCCACGAACTTTTTGAAGTGCCCTCATGTGAACACCTAGATTTATTATTTTACATAATTACAATGAGTAATTCAAGCTCGTCAAGGATGGTAGCCAAGTCTAATTTGTAATAATGACAATTGCAACTTATTCACTGCTTACTCTCTTGGGCCCTGCACAGTGTATGCTGTGCTGTTGGTTCTCACAACAGCCCAGCAACTGCAGTTCAAAAAGCTTAAACGTCTTGCCCAAAGAGCTGGAGCAATTTGAAGACTTACCTCTCTGACTTCTAAGCCTGTTGTCTTTCCGCAACACCTGCTCCATTTACCTTTGTGTCCTCCCTAGTCAACACAGTATGTAGCACACAGAGAGATATTCAAACAAGTTTGAAGTCATTGATTAAAAATAGCTTTGAGTCACAAATGTAATGGCTCTGTACAGAAAAGAAACAACATACAATATTGGGTTGATCATTACAAGTTTGTTAATTGCAACATAACAGATGAGTTACCAGATAAATGATTATTCTAGATGTTAAGTCAACAGAATCTGCTTGACTCTGTGCAGTATGACTGATTGCCTAGAAATCAGCCCTTGAATGGCAAAACCCATCTCCTAAGTAAATATAGCCTTAAAAGGGCCTGCTGTACTGTCATTATTTTCCTTTTTATGAAGGCAATGTTGTTTCAGGAAGGGGAAATAGAAGTCAGCATAAGCTCTTTCTTATAAGGAAAGTGATAAACTGGTTGAAAAAGGCAGGCTGGATCTGATGAATCTATGCATAGAATAGACTGAATGTATAAGGCTGATTTTTAAAAATCCCACTTGAATTGTGGATTGTTATTAACACAGGATGATCTCACAAAAGGTAAAATGAACATATGACTGAATTACTGAATAAATGATATATAAATAAATAATTAAAATAGTAGCTTCAACTAGTCATAGGCATTGTCAACTGGCACCCAATAATATAATTGCAAAAATAAATTGTCAGGAGAATATGTACATATAGGCCAGTTGCACGCAATGGCTTAATATTTCAAATCGGTTGATGATAACTGCTTGTTTGAATTAACCCTTCTTTGTCCTCCCAATTCCTTCCTTCTTCATCTGGATTGCTATAAACTTTAGATTCAGACTTAAGAACGATGCTCTGTGTGTATGTGTGTGTGTGAGAGAGAGAGAGAGAGAGAGAGAGAGAGAGAAAGAGAGAGAGAAATGCTAGACTGGAAGAAGTATTTCTACAGATACACGCTCACTTTTTCATAACCTTAGACCCTTTGTGTTAGCTCATGGCCCTGATCACATAGTTTGGAGCTACATAAACCAGAATCTTTTCACCCCGTCAGGCAGCAGCAGCTAAACCTCTCCTCTCTTCCTGAAATATAAAAAGGTGAAGAAGAAAGACCTGCTCAATAGTTCTCAGCAGAGGTATCACAGCGCTCTTAGGGGGTGTTTGGAAATATGTCGAGGCCTTGAAGTTGCCACACCGACAGGGAGCACCAGTGGCATTTAATGAATGGCAGCCAGGGAAGCAAAATACACTGCAACACACATCATAGTTTCCAAAAGAATTTTCCTTCTAAAATGACAACATAATTGAATAATACTAGGCAATTCCCTTTTGGAACTTCACAGGCCACATGCTCAATATCATCAAGGAAAACTACACTCCAGCCATAATTACATGTAGGAAACACGCCAAGCTTTGGCTGAAAAAAAAAATTTCCTGATCTAAAGCAAAGAAAAATTTTTATGGCAGCTTCTAACAATAACCTCTAAACTCTTCTCAGCATTAGGGACAGCACCCCTGAGTCCCTATAGGCTTCAGATATCTCAGAAGAAACAAACACCAAGATTCTGTGTTATCCAAGCACTATCCTCTACACAGGCAATAAGCTGTTGAGCATGCAGTAGATTAACAAAAGGATACAGGTAGTTTGCAAGATCCAAAGCTCACCTGAAAGTGCTACAAAAATGTCTCCTTCCTCCTACCCTCAGTCTTAGGGGAGATTGTGGTTCTTGCGCATTTCTGGAAGACAATTAATGTTGTTCACTATGCAGGTGGGCTGAGGATTATAGCAGATGGCAACAGGATGGCTGTAAAAGAGGAAAGAGCTCTCACAGATGGCATACTTAACTCCTTTCTATGTTTTTCCTTTTGGAGGAGGAAGGGAGGGAGGTCGTTGCAAGACAATGCAATAATGCTGCAAACTTTCAAAGTGTTTATTCTCATACAGTTCCTTAAGTCACCACATTATTATTTTTCATCAACATATTGTAGAGGAGAAACAAAGCAGGAAATGGAGAGAGGACAACAGGAAAAATCCTTCAGCATATACAACTATAAATTCACCGTCCTCTAGAATTACGCTTCATGGACTTGAAGTCTGTTAATGCATCTGTTAATGCAGTACATTTCTCCCGTATTTTCCTTCTCCAGGTGAAATAGCTAATTAGTGTAACTTTTTCTCATAGGCCATGTTTTGTCAATGCTGCACTATTATTTTTGATATTTGACTTCCAGCTGTACACATTCTTCTTATCCTGTGATTCTAAGATACTACAAGTTGGTCACAATATTCTGATAATGGCTTGCAAGGTAGCAGCTGCCCTCAGTGGTGATCTCCTGTTAAATGACAACACCATCTCCCTTGGCAGCCTTATCCAAGAGAGAGAAGGTAGTTAATGAAGACACTTTAATATGGGCAGCCTCAGTAACAGTGTGAGCACAGGTTTCTTACCATAATGAGCAGCCATGCCACTAATTGGGACGCAGATCTGAGTCTTCCAAGTCTGCTTCTTCAGCTCGTGTTGTCATTGCAAAGATGACAAGTGTCAAGTTCTCTACAAAGTACTGTTTCCTATAAATCTGATCCTGTGAAGTGTATTGATATCTGCTCCCTTTTCCTGTGCCAGCTTTGGGTGAGTGTCCTCAGAGCATTTCCTCTGCATGTATTTTGATATCACAAAGAAGAGTAAATGATGTAGGCTTCTAAGTGAGGTTGGTGCACTTTAATTATTACTCAGGTGATTCATTTACATACTCATTTGTCCATTGTGTCAATTTAGTAAACATATATTTAGTAAACACAGATTGTGGGCCAATAATGGGATGGTTACTAGTTACAGGCAAATTGATCAATTTATGATGATACAGGAATATAGTGGAGGAAGATAGATAAGGAAGTCAAAAATTACAATGATAAACTGATGATGTGATAGATGTATTAATTAATTTGATGGACTCTTTCTACAATGTATACATAGAACAAAAACATCACACTGTGCCACAAAAATATACACAATTATTATGTCAATTAAAAAATAATTTAAAGAAAGGAATTACAGTGTAATAAAATAAGTATGTTATTTTTAAACTGTATGGGATCTCATGCAAACACTATTTCAGCCTGGAGGGTCAGTATCAGAAAAAATCATAGAGTAGGTATGAGGAAAATGGAGACAGGATCCTTCACCACATATATGGCTGAGCATAACTCAGCATGTCTATTGAAAATACGTTAACTACGCATGTGCACCCATGTGTTTCTTGGTTATCTGTCTTGCACCCATGTGTTCCCTGATTATCTGACTCTAGTATAAAAGACAATGGCTCTGATCCACTGGGGGGCAGAGCTCATGTCTGAATAAAGAACGTCAATCCTGCCAGCAGCTCCCAGGATCTTTTCCCAATTACCGAGCTCATGACCTGCATATGAGGGGTCTGTCACCCAGCCTGCATATGAGGCACCTGTCACCCAGTCTACACAGTATAGGTTTGAAGAATCTATGACCCAGCCAGACAGTAGGTGACTGTTAAACTGTAATGAGGGATAATTAGGAATGACTCTACAGGGAGCCAAAGATAGAAGGAGCATACCATGGAGAATATGGAGCCCTCCATATTCAGAACACTCCAGAAGCACTAATAGGTAGGAAAACTATGTATACAGGTGCAGCATGGCAGGCATGAAGCTGGAGATAGAGAGAAAGACCAGAACAAGTTAGGACTAAACTAGACGCTAATTGAGAGCTATCATAGCAAACTGCCACCTAAGTCCAAGTCGCTCAGTAGCCTTAGTTTAGGGGAGTTGGGTTCAGAATGGGCAACTATGGTGCAGTGAAGTAGACTTTACTTTCCTCATACTTTATCTGTGGCTCTCCCTACATTACAGTGAGACATAGTGTGAAGAGGGCTACTAGTAGACAGTGGGCTTAGTTTTCAGTAAAGTATCCCACTTCCTCAAGAAATTAAAGAATAAATCCAGGAGTGTAAGTGGCTTATTATGAAGGACCTTTATTGCTTTGGCCACCCAACATCAAGTCCCCTTCTTTTCTCACCCACATTTTCTTTGGAGAACTATCCTATCCACTTGCAGTCCATGTGTGGTTTCATTCCTGCTTCCAGAGGTGAAGTCTGTTATTCAACTCAGTACATCAGCACACCACAGTGACTATCACAGTGAGTGGTTCTGAGATAGGCACATGGCTCCAACTCTTCCAATCAGGATGAAGCCTTGGACTTATTAAGAGCTGCCAGGAAAATTTGTTTTCTCATGTCCACTGGACCCAAAACACAGGAACATTTAAGCACTAGAGTTACTACCAGCTATCCTGCTACTTTGGGAAATGTGAGAATGAAGTCAACATGATAGAAATCAGAGCTGGGAGATGAAGAAAAACTAAGCCTCCCTGACATGTTTGGAGCCCCTGGATCAAGCCACACCTGAATCCAGGACTATGGTAGAAAGGTATGTCAACAAATTTCCCATTCTATTAAAGCCAGTTTGAGTTGGATTTTCTGTTATTTGATACTAAAAAAGAAAAAAAAAATCCTTTACTAGTTTAATGCTAAAATTCTTTTTCAAAGATTGTCTCTTTAAAAACACAGTGCCTCCAGGTATAGAATATGCTGAATATTCAATAGGTGAAGAGTAATAAACAGGATTCATAAATCCTGTATTCCAAGTTGGATTTGCCAGTTACTAGCTATATACTTTTGGGCAAATTACTTCATCTTTTTGAGCCTCAAATTCTCTACATACAAAATACAAATAATAATTCTAGCCTCCCCACATCACGGCCTTGCTTATGATGAAAATCAAATAAAATTATGAAAAGAAACTTGTCAAATCTAAAGTGCAAATGATGAAATGACTACTAAGGTATTAACATTTTTTAGTAAGCCCTCAAAGATGTTAGTTTTACATTAGAAATCAGTTTCATTTTTCCCAGTTGTCTAAAATAGATTTATGAATGTTGATATCTAACCAGCATATGCTATAAAGCATTAGGTTCCCAAAAGCTAAATGGAAGTCAGCATTACCTCAAGTCAGGAGCCAGTGAAGCTTTAAAACATATTGAGCCCGTGGTAACATGGTTCATGTTAATTGGTATTATGTTGGCAGTCATTTGGGCCAAAAAAAGAAAATTCTAGAAAGCTATATCTAGTATCTACTTTGACCCCCAAAATCAGCTAATAAAGAAAACAAAACAAAGTAAAACCAGTCTAAGTGACTTTGCTTTCCAGTTTGTTAACCACATTTTACCTGGTGGCTGTGGTGACCTGCATGGATTGAAAAATTTGTTTGACCTGCACTGAAGTAACAAAGTTTTGCTTCACTCCTCAATTCTAAATATATGCTATGTCACCAAGGATCAAAAAAAGTCCATACCCATTCATCCATTTTCTTTCTGAACAACCGGTCCATGCTATTGATGACCTAGTCCCATCAGTTCTATTACTGAGAATCTCATTGATCCCCATCTCCTTAACAAGTCATTCCAGCCACCCTACAGTCTTTGTGCACTCTGCCACTAGCCCTACCCATTCATCCCTATGTCAGTCCATTTCTGCTGCTTATAACAAAATACCTGAAATTGGGTGACTTATAGAGAAAATGAAATTTATTGCTTTTGGTTTCTGAGGCTGGGAATTCTAAAGTCCAAGTAACACATCTGATGGTGGCAGCAGTGGCCCAAGGGTCTCACATTGCAAGATGGTGGAAGCAGAGAGAGAGAGCAAGAGAGAGACAGACTCTCCTCTTCTTTTAAAGCCCTCAGAACCACACCCCTGACCACCATTTTTAATCCATTCACTATGGCATAGTCCTACAATCTAATCACCTCTTCAAGGCTCCACCTTTCAATTACCATAATAGGATTTCCCACCCTTTTAACAGTCACAGTGGGGACCAAGTTTCTAATACATAAAACCTGGGGGACACAATTCAAGCTTCATTGAGTGTTGGGAGGACACAATTCAACCCATGAAAATCCCTCTCCACCATCTCAGCCAGAAGGTCAATATCTTCACCACTTTGGAATTTCTGAATACAACAGGAAACAGCCACATTGTTCCCTGGACTTAATATACATTTTATACCTCTGGGACTATGCTCATTTAGTTTCTTCTGGTTGCAATGTCCTTTCTACTAATCCACCCCATTTTCCTTCTCTGCCTACTAAGTCCTATTCTTTTTTTTCCCCCCAGTAACAAAGATCTTAAAATTGAAATGTTTTCTGGCTCTGACAGATAACAATATGACTAAGTAAAACTGGTTAACATAAAAAAAAACATATTACTGTACCACTCTATCTTTTGTTTTTCTACCTCTGATAGAAACAAAGGACAAAGAAATGTGGTTCTATTTTTTAAAAAATCAGATCAAGATCAATAAATGAGAAAAAGTAACTAGCTGTGCCTGCATGTTGAGGACCAATGGGGAGTGGTGGGAACTATGGAGAACTGAAGATGATACATCCTTCCTCAGGGGTTGGGAACTCTTAGATCTAGACTATTGTTGCTCTGTAAGATTAAATATTGACAAGTATTTCAATTTTCAAGAGAAGACATAAATCTTTATTGTTATGTGAAATCTCCTGAGGAGATTGAATCAACATGTTTTGTTGGCTATATGCAGCCCAAGGGTACAGATTTGTAAATCTCAGCCTTGGGATCTTGTTGAAATATTGTATCCTCTGTGATGCCTTCTCTTACTCCCCTAACCCAGTAGAGTGCTTCCCTGCTCCTCATTCATGTGCTGATAAAGAGACTGCACAACCACTATCTTGAAGTGACAAGGTGGGCTTACTGTAGAGCATGATCACAATGAGTAGGGCAAGAAGTGGACTATCGCTTATGCTTGTGTGCTGTGTGTCCCATCACCTCCACCCACCTTATTTCAGCCCAGCTCTGATGGGAAGTGTGATGCACCTTGCCAGCATCCCATCTTAAATGGACCCATGGCATCTGCTTTTCGGCCTCATAGCTTTCACATAGAAAAGAGCCCACTCTGTGCAGACACAGCCTTTACACACAGGGCAATTAGATAAATGCCGCAGCTAACCTATTCTTTGGTTGACCAATTCTGTCTCCAGTAACTTATATCCCTATCACACTGTTTGTACAAATATGTACTTAAAGAAAATTACTACTAAGGTAATAAACATCTTTTAAGTGCAATTCTTATCTAATTCCTCTAGAACCCCCTATCCAGCCCATGACACAATTATGGTAAGAAAAATAATAGTGCTATTTACCAAAACACTATAGAATTTTCTGCTCAAAATCTGTTTATATAGGATGTTCTCTCTTCATTCTGGGGGGGGGGGGCGGGATCATTTTGGTGATAGTTTTTAGTCATGCAGCTCTAAGGCAAGCACCTGTCCAACTTGAAGGCCTGTACCCAAGTGCAGATACTGCAAACCTGGTGTTAAGTAGTATTTCTAATAACACAGTGTTTTAATTGTGAAAAAGGTGTATCTCTGAAGTGTTTGTTTTAATATTAATTGATTTTGTGTTTCCTCTGGTGGGAGCCCTAGAATCCCTAGATGGGGGTGAGGAAACAACTGAAATAGAGAAAACTCCCCTAAGAAGTGTGATCCAATTCCACAATCTGGCAGTAGGCCAAGGGTTAAGACAGATAGCCATAGACCCAAGAAGAGGCTGTGGAGACCAGACTTGCAGAGCTGATATATCTATGATTCAGTTTCATTTCTCCCTTCTCTGCACTGAATTTTACTTATACCATCCTCATATCTCAGTCAAGATTATTTTAAATGACAGCCTTTTACTGTTAGACAAGAGTGAGCTATTACAGCACGAAGAAGAGGTATTGCGGTGACAAGTGGGGATGGAGCCAGAACAGAGGGCTGGAATGAGCAGAGCACAGCCACACCCACGATGGTATTTGTCATAGGCTGAATTGTGCTGTCCCAAAAGAACCTGAAGTCCTAACCCCTAGTACTTGTGAATGTGACCTTATTTGGAAGTAGGGTTTCAGCAGATGATCTAATTAAAATGCGGTCATTAGGGTGAGCCCTAATACATTGAGTAGTATCCTTATAAAAAGAGAAATTTGGACACAGAGACAGACATTCATGGAGGGAAAATAATGGGAAGATACAGACAGAATCCCATCTGCAAGTCAAGGCATACCTGAGGCTGCCAGAAGCTAGGAAAGAAGCAGGGAACAGATCCTCCCTACAGCCCTCAGAAGGAATCAACCTGCCTCACATCTTGATTCAGACTTTCAGCCTCCAGAATTGTAAGACAATAAATTTCTTTTGCTTTAAGCCACACAGTTTGTGGTTCTTTGTTATGGTAGCATCAGGAAATTGATACAGTATTCCTCCAGCAGACTTCAGAGATAACTGGGCATAGGATTGGATTCTTGCAGTCACACAGGAGGGATTCTCAGATCTTTGTAATTAAGATAGTAAAAGTAAGGGTGAAAAACTTAGAAACACTCAGATAACAGATGATGCTCTCCCCATTGCTTTCAAAGTGGGGAAGTCCAGCTCTTTCATTGTACCTCAGGAGTTAGTTCTGTGACCCAGCTGGAAGCAAACTCCTTCATGGCACACAATATAATACGATACAACATAATCTCCTTTTTGGTTAATTCCACTACCTCTCTCCTCACAGGCTATTGGCACTAAGTATTAAATAACTATCCTATGAATTACACTTACTTCTAGGCCTTTCTATATTTGGGACTTCCAAAAATACCCAGTCCTGCCACCCGGCAGTCAGCAGGAGCACACCCAGGGACCTCAGGAGAAGCCAGAAGCAGCCCCAGCCACTGCCGCAGACATGGGTGGTCCACCACAATACCAGCACCACAAAGTCAACTTACCACCACAGCAACAGCCATGACCACTGTGTAGGTGGCCCACTGACCACTTGAATGCATTGACATAAGAGAGTCAGCAGCAGAGACTGGGGAAAAATGTGAGCAAGCTTAAATCCATGACCCAGTGGCCCAACTCACAGGGGAAATTACACTGCCACACATAGTGGCTCACCTCGGGGCAGGAGGTATGTGTGCAGTCCGTATTACTGCCTTCATCTGGGGAGAGAGACACTCAGAACCCCATGAGAGTGCAAAAAACCAGGACACCCAAATAGAGTAGGAAGGAAAATTCCCAATCACCACCAACCCATCCCCCAAATGGGGGAAGCAAGGACTCAGGAGGAGCCTCTGCCTGAAGGAAAGAGGAAAGAGAAACCCCACCCAGGGTCACCACTCAAACTGAGGAGCTCTAGTATACCTCGGTGCATCAATATGAGTCATAGGACACAAGCAACAGTGCCAAAAAGCCTGACCACAGACACCCATCATAGCCAAAGAGCAACAGGGCACCCAGGTGCTTCTCCCAAGAACTTAAGATCTCACCTCAAACTAAAACAGTGTTACTTACCTCAGCAAAGAATCACTAAGTACCCCAGTGCCTAGGCCACAGAGACACTCACATGCAACTCCAACATTAAATATAGCAAAAGTATCCACACAAGACTATACTGCTACACCTAGAATCAATACTAAAGCACCCCACTCAGCAGTCAATATAAAACACATCTACAAGAGGAAGTCTCTCCTCAAAGCTAACTCCAGAGGAATAGAAGAAGTGACTGCTCTACCAAATGACCAGACACCAATGTAGAGATAATAGAAATATGAAAAAACAAGAAAATATGACACCACTGAAAAAATGCAGCAATTCTAAAGTACCAGACCCCATGGAGTGGGAGATCCTTGAAATGACTGAAAAGGAAATCCAAGCAGCAATCTAAAGGAAACTAAATGAGATATGAGAACACTTGGACAACACAATGAAATGAGAAAAAGTATCCAGGATCTGAAGGAGGAAATTAACAAAGACGTTAGTATCACAAAAAAGAATGTAGCAGAACTCCTGGAACTGAAGGACTAATTCGATGAAATAAAAAACACAACTGAGAGCTTAAGCAGTAGGTTAGAGCAAGCAGAAGAAAAGAATTTCTGATCTTGAAGATGATCTTTTGGAAATAACCTAGGTGGACAAAAGAAAAAGAAAGCAAGAAAGAAAGAAAAAGAAAGGAAGGAAGGAAGGAAGGAAGGAAGGAAGGAAGGAAGGAAGGAAGGAAGGAAGGAAGGAAGGAAGGAAGGAAGGAAGGAAGGAAGGAAGGAAGGAAGGAAGGAAAGAAGGAAGGAAGGAAGAGCACTAAAAAACAAAAATGAAGGAAATCTAAGAGAGCTAGCAGGAAACCTTAAGTGCACAAACATCTGAATCCTAGGTGTTCTGGTAGGGGAGGAGAAAGGAAAAGTCACTGGAAACATACTCAATAAATAATAATGGAAAACTACCCAGGTACAGGGAGAGATGAGAGGCTCAAAGATCACCAAACCAATTCAATCCAAAAAAGTCCTCTCTGAGACACATTATAGTAAAACTGGCAAAACTCAAAAAAAGAGAGAGAGAATCTTAAAAACAGCAAGAGAAAAGCTTCAAGTCACCTCTAAAGGAGTTGCCGACAGATAAACATCAGATTTCTCAACAGAAACTCTACAGGCCAGAAGAGAATGGAATGATATATTTAAAATACTGAAAGAAAAAAACTGCCAGCCAAGAATACTATATGAAGCAAGGATATCCTTCAGAAACGAAGAGGAAATAGTGTATTTCTCAGACAAACAAAAACTGCAAGAGATCACAAACATATGATCAGACTATAATGAAAAACTATAATCATTACCATGAATATATAAGAAAGAACAAAACCCACTGGTAGAAAAAAATGCAAATAAGAAAGAGAAGGAAACTACCTTACCATCTCAAACAAAGAAACAAACAACTAAAAATACTGATGACAAACAATAAAAGGAGAAGAAAGGAACAAAAGATATTTAAAACATCCAAACAAAAAATCAATAAAATTCCAGGAGTAAGACAATACCTTTTAAAAATAACCTTAAATGTAAATGGATTAAATTCCTCCCTCAAAAGATGCAGACTGACTGACTGGATTAAAAAGCTAGACCCAACCATTTGCTGTCTACAAGGGACTCACCTCACCTCTAAAGACACACACAGATTGAAAGTGAAAGGATGAAAAAGATATATCACCCAAAAGGAAACCAAAAACAAGCAGAAGTAGCTGTTCTTACATTGATAAAATAGACTTTAAGCCAAAAAATTTAAACAGAGACAAAGTGGGCCATTATATAATGATAAAGGAATCTATCCAGCAAGAAGACATAACAATCATAAATGTACATCCACCCAACACCAGAGCACCCAGATAGCTAAAGCAAACAATACCAGACCTAAAGAGTACACTCAAATATGATAATAATTGGGGACCTGAACACACCTTTTCAAATATTGGACAGGTCATCCAGGCAGTGAATCACCAGAGAAATAGAAGAGTTAAACTATACTTTAGACCAATTGGACTAGCAAAATATCTACAGAACTTTTCATCTGACAACTACAAAATATACATTCTTCTCATCAGCACACAGAACATTCTTCAAGATAGACCACATGACAGGTCACAAGCCAAGTCTCAACAAATTTTAAAAAATTGAAATCATTTCAAGTATCTTTTCAGATAACAATGGATTGAAATTAGAAATCAATAAAAAGCAAAACTCTATACAAACAAATAGAAATCATACAATAATGCTCCTGAATGACCTATGGGTCCTAGAAGAAATTAAACAGAAAATTTTTTAAAAGTCTTGAATGAAAACAAAGAAACAATTCCAAAACCAGTGGGATATGGCAAAAGCAGTACTAAGAGGGAAGATCATTATAATAAATATATCAAAAAAAAAGATTTCAAATAAACAACCTAATGCTTCACCACAAAGAACTAGAAAAACAAGAACAATCCAATACAAAAATTAGTAGACAGAAAGAAAGAATTAACATCAGAGCAGAACTAAATGAAATAGAAACCTCCAAAACAATACAAAAGATCAATGAAACAAAAAGATGTTTTTTTGAGAAGACAAACAAAATAGACAAACCATTAGCTAAGCTAACTAAAACAAGAAAAGACACAACAAAAATTAGAAATGAAAAAGGAGACATTATAACTGATACCTCAGAAATACAAAGAATCATTAGAGACTACTATAAACAGCTATACACTAATGTATTTGAAAACCTGGAGGAAATGGATAAATTTCTAGACTCATACAAACTACCAATACTAAAGCAAGAAGACATAGAAAACCTGCACAGGACAATAACAAACAACAAGATTGAAAGAGTATTCATCAATTTCCCAACAAAGAAAAGCCCAGGACTGGATGACATTACTGCTTAATTCTATCAAACCTTTAAAGAGGCATTAATAGCAATTCTCTTCAAACTATTCAAAATAATTGAAGCAGAGGGTATTCTCCCAAACTCATTGAATGAGGCCAGCATCACCCTGACAGCAAAGCCAGAAAAGATACAACAAAAAAAGAAAACTATAGGCCAATATCTTTGATGAATATAGACACAAAAATTCTCAACAAAATATTAGTAAACAGAATAAAGCAACAGATCAAAAAAATGATACACCATAATCAAGTGGGATTCATCCCAGGGATGCAAGGATGGTAATACACCACATATACAAAATCAATGACAAAAACCATATGATTATCTCAATAGTTGCAGAAAAAGCTTTTGATGAAATTCAACATCCCTTCATGATAAGGACCCTCAGCAAATTAGGTATAAAAGAGAAACATCTCAACACAATAAAAGTCATGTTCAAAAAACCCACCACCAATATCATCCTGAATGGGGAAAAGGTGAAAGCCTTTCCCTTAAGAAGAGGAACAAGACAAGGATACCCACTCTCACCACTCCTATTAAACACAGTATTGGAAGGACTAGCCAGAGCAATCAGACAAGAGAAAGAAATAATGGACAACCAGATTGGAAAAGAAAAAGTCAAACTGTCCCTGTTTGCATATGTCATGATCCTATATAGAGAAAAACCGAAAGACTCTATTAAAAAAACTCTTAGAGCTGATAAATGATTTCAGTAATGTTTCAGGATTCAAAATCAACATGCAAAAATCAGTAGCACTTTTACACTCAAATAACAAACTAGCAGAAAAGGAAATCAAGAAAGGAAGCCCATTTACAATAGTCACCAGAAAAATAAAATACCTAGAAATCAATTTAACCAAGAAGATGGGAGATCTCTACAAGGAGAACGACAGATCACTACTGAAAGAAATTAAAGAGGAGACAAAAAAGATTGAAAGCCATCCCACACTCTTGGGTTGGAAGAATTAACATTGTGGAAATGTCTATACTACCCAAAGCAATGTACAGATTCAATGCAAACCCCATGAAAATACCAATGAAATTCTCCACAGAAATAGAAAAAATAATCCTAACTTTCATATGGAACAACAAGATCCCAAATAGCCAAAGCAATCTTGAGCAAAATAAATAAGCAAATAAAGCTGGAGGTATAACACTACCTGACTTCAAATTATACTACAAAGCTATACTAATGAAAATAACATGGTACTGGCATAAAAACAGACTCTCCAACCTTGGAACAAAATAGAGATCCCAGAAATCAACCCTAAACTTAACAGCCAACCAATGTTTGACAAAGCCACCAAGAACATGCATTGGGGAAAACACTGCCTCTTCAATAAATGGTGCGGGGAAAATTGGATATCCATAAGTAGAAGAATGAAATTAGACTCATACCTCTCACCATATACCAAAATCAACTCAAAATGGATTAAAGACTTAAATATAATACTTGAAATTATAAAACTCCTAAAAAAAAAAAAACCCACAGGGTAAACACTTCAGGAAGTAGGACTGGGCAAGGACTTTGTGAATAAAACCCCAAAAGCACAGGCAACAGAAGTAAAAATAAACAAATGGGATTATATCAAACTAAAAAGCTTCTGCGCAGCAAAACAAAAAACAATCAACAGAGTGAAATATATGCTACAGAATGGGAGAAAATGTTTACAAACTATGCATCTGACAAAGGATTAATATCTAGAATATACAAGGAACTCAAACAACTTAATAACAACAACAACAAAAACACCCAAATAACCTAATTATAAATGGGCAAAGAAGCTAAATAGACATTTCTCAAAGGGATATATACAAACGGCCAACAGGCACATGAAAAAATGCTCAACATCACTCAGCATCAGGGAAATTCAAGTCAAAACCACATTGAGATATCATCTCACCCTAGTTAGACTGGCAATTGTCAAAAAGAGAATAACAAATGTTGGTGAGGATGCAGAGAAAGACGAACTCTCCTACACTGTTGGTAGGACTGTAAATTACTGCAGCCATTTTGGAAATAAGTATGGTGGTTCCTCAAACAATTATCAATATAACTGCCATCCAACCCAGCAATTCCACCCCAACTAATGAAAATCATCATGTTGAAGGGATTCCTGCAGTAGCATGTTTATCACAGCTCTATTTACAGTAGAAAAGACATGGAACCAACCTAAATGTCCATTGATGTATGACTGGATAAGGAAAATTTGGTATATATTCACAATGAAGTAGTACTCAGCCATTAAAAGGAATGAAATTCTGCCATTTGCAGCAACATGGATGAGTTTGGAAAAAACTATGCTAAGTGAAATAAGCCAGACAGAAAGAGAAATACCACATGTCCTCACTCATAAGTGGGAGCTGAAAAATAAAAAAATTAATTTTTTTTAGAAAAAATATTCATACAACAATTGCAATAATTTGTTGAACTTTCAAAAGGAGAGCACAGAAATGATTTCTGAACTGAACTTTCAAAAGGCAAGCACAGAACCATTTCCCTTTTTCCACCATTTCCCAGAGGTGGGAAAAGGGGAAATGGTGGGGGCTTAGCAAGAAATTTGTATAGGGCCACAAAAAATGATTACATTGTTTAATGTTGAGTATACTAATTATCCTGATCTGAGCATCACATATGGCATACAAGCATGGATATTCAATGCTGTACCCCATCTATATGTATAATCAATTATGTTTTAGTAAATAAATAAAATAAAATGTATGTTTATGTAAGTCTAGACAAAACATGAAGCATGATGTCGATTCTTCACATTGGCAGCTATAGATGAAAATTTAACACTTCAATCTTGAATTGTTTTATTTTCATAAAAGTACTTAATAAAATGTGATTTTATTTTCAAAAATTAAATTTAGGGTCTGCCCTGTGGCTCACTCGGGAGAGTGCAGCACTGGTAGTGCTGAGGCCATGGGTTCGGATCCTATATAGGGATGGCCTGTGCGCTCACTGGCTGAGCATGGTGCGGACCACATTGTGCCGAGGGTTGCAATCCCCTTACTGGTCAAAATAAAAAAACAACTTAAATTTAAATTTTAGTTTATGTATTTTGACTTTAATTATTATATTAATTATAATTTGTTTTTTAACTTCAATATATTTTTGAATATTCTAGAGAAAAGGTAACAAACGTGAAAAATAATTTTAAAGCATTTACATTTAGAAATTTTTTATGGTTGGTAAACAATGTTTTATCTTTGAATCCTTTAGATTAGGGGTGAGCAAATTGTGGGTCAAATCTGTTCTGCCATCTGTTTTTATAACAAAGTTTTATCAAGATACAAAAAACAAAAAACCCAGTCCCTTTAATTCCTAAAGTGACCAAAGATGTCTGCCCTCAGAAAATCTAGAGCAAGAAAAATAGTCTACTAAAAGATCTTGGAAGAGTGCTTTTAAGAAACGGGTGAGATTATTCAAGATCTGGAGAAAATATTGAGCACATTTTTGTTAAGTCTGCTTATTTCACTTGGCACCGTATCATGAACTTTTCTCTGTGTCAATAAATATTCATCTACAACATGATTTTTAATATCTGCAGAGATTCCATCTTCAGGAAGTACATTCCATAATTCATAAAACTAATGCTCTATTTCTGAGCCAAGTCAATGGAAAATCAAAATAGTGTGTTAAACCCCAAAGTGTGTACGCCCAAGTAACCAGCTCTGTGATCGATCATATGTTTCATATTCTTCTGTAAGTCTCTATATGGTGCTTTCTTTTTGTTTAGGAGAATGTCTCACGGAATCCCATTCTCCATTCTGTGAGAATTTCTAGGACCCTGAAAAAAAATCTGTCACCCTACCAAGCTTCTAAACATATCATTCATCTATTCACTCATTACACTAGTATTTATATTTTGCACTTAACATGCCATACACTACCATGGGCCTGGTGGTATAGCAATGAGCAAGTCAGATATGGCTCCTGCTTTCTTGGACTTTAAAACATAAGTAGAACATACAAATAAATAAGAAAAATTCAAGTAGCTGCTATGAAGAAAGTAAAACAAAGCATGTCAAAGAGTGGGTATTTTAGTGGAGAAAGAGGAAGTAGCACGTTAACCGAGATCTGAAAAAGAAAAAGATCTATGTTGAGAGCCAGGGAAAAGGGCTCCCACCAGTGGAAAGAAACAGAGTAAAGGCACGATGTGGGAAAAGTGTGACATGTTCAAGACATAAAAGTTGGCCAGAGTGGCTGTACAGAGTGACATAGTAGGTGACACAAAGAGCAGTTCAAGAAGTGGAGAGGGTTGGATCAAGGAGACTCTAGCATGACATGGTAAGGCAGTAGGAATTTATTCTGAGTACAGCAGGCTGCTAGTTTAAAAGGTTTTTGTCAGGGAGTGTAATATGAGGGTACTTCAAAAGTTCATGGAAAGATTTGTATTATCTTTCAGTTCTATTTTTCCACAAACATTTTGAAGTGCCCTGATACTCAGCTCTGTTTTAAGAAGGCTGCTCTGGCATTGGTGTAAGCACCGATTACAAAGAAGCATGAAAAGAAGCAGAGAGAAATGAGATGGTAGGCTACTGCTGTGGTCCTGTTGAGGGAGTTGTTGGTGCCTTAGACTGAGTTGATGGCTGTAGAAATAAAAATAAATAAATAAGAGTGAACTGGTTCAAAATATAAATTGATAATAGAGTAGGCAGGGAAAAGTGATGGAGTTAACATGGATGGGTGAGTTAAATGTAGAAATCAAGGATGACAGCATTTTATTATGAAAATGTTTAAACTTAGAGAAATGTTGAAAGAACTGAATAGTGAGCACCTGTACACTCATCATGTAGATGGTACAATTAACATTTTACTATATATACTTTATCACATAGCTATTCATTTATCCATCACACTATGTATCGATCTGTTATTTTTTTTATGTTCTTGGGGTGAAAGTTGAAAACACCAGAACACTTCACCCTCACTCCACTACTACAGCAGTGCATATTATTGGTTTTGAGCCTTTTATTGTTATAAAAAATTTGCATAAAGTGAGATGCAAAAATCTTAAGTATATCATTTAATATTTTGAGAAATGCAAACACATATCTAGGCCTAACTCAGGGTATGTAAGCCTTAACACTGTTCTCAATCTTAGATAATTCTTTGTTGTGAAGGGCTGTCCTTGCACGTTGCAGGATGTTTAGCAGTAACCCAGGCCTCTACCCCCTAGATGTGAGTAGCATCACACACCCCCTCCTCCAGTCATGACAATCAAAAATGTCTCCATACTTTGCCAAAAATAACCTGGGGGGCAGGGGGAAACTGCCCCCAATTAGTAACCACTGTACTAACTCCTATCAAGATAAAGAACTGATTTACCATCATCCAGAAAGCTCCCTCATGTGCCTTCTCAGCAAATCCTCACACCTCTCTCCAGAGACAATTTATTTTCTCATTGCTTTGCCACACAGATTAGTTTTGCCTGTTCTGGAACTTCATATAAGTGGAATTATACTGTATGTGCTCTTTTGTAGAAGATTTTTTTCACTAAACTTAATGTTTTCAAGATTCATTGTGCATGTCAGTAGTTTCTTATTCCTTTTTAGTTCTAAGCAAGCAATATTTCATTATGTGACTATACCTAAGTTTATTTAGCCACTCAGTTATTGAAAAACAATTGGACTATTTCCAGTTTTATGTAGTATACTATTTTACACTCCCATCAATGATGTATGAGAATTCCAGTTGTTACATATCCTTGTCAACACTTGGTGTTGTCAGTTTCTTTAATCTTAGCCATTCTGGTGGGTATTTAGCATATCTCATTGTGGCTTTAATTTGTATTTCCCTGATGACTCTAATGTTGAGTGCTTTTTCACATGTTTATTAGTCATTTGCATAGTTTTCTTTGTGGATTATCTGTTTAAAATGCTCATTTAAAAAATTGGATTGTAGATTTATTGTTGAGTAACACAATTTCTTTATATACTGGATATCACTCCTTTGTCAAATGTATGTTTTATGAATATTCTATGAACACCTGTGGATCACAAATTAATTTTACTAATAATGTCTTTTGATGAGCAGAAGTATTTAATCTAAATAATCTAAAAATTGACAATTTTTTTCTTTTATGTTTACTATTTTCTGTGAACTAAGACACATTTGCCTAGTCTCAATGTCCAGTGGATATTCGCCTGTGTTTTCTCCTAGAATCTTTGTTGTTAGACCTTTATGTTTAGGTCTAAAATTTATTTCAACTTTTTTTTCATGGTGTGAGGTATGGGTCAAGATTCTTTTTTCTATATAGATACTCAGTTGTTCTGGCAGATTTTGTTGAAACGATTTTCCTTTTTCTACTACACGTCTTTGGTGACTTTGTTGAAAATCAGATAATTATATTAGTATGGGTCTAATTCTGGACTAAGTCTGTTCCATCAACCTATTTGTCAGTCCTTTTGCTAGTACCATACTTTCTTGATTAATTGGTGTAACTCGATAGTAAATCTGGAAGCCAGGTTGAGTCCTCCAACTTTGTTCTTCTTCAAGATTGCTTTGGAAATTCTAGCTCCCCTGTATTTCCATATAAATGTTGGAATTAGCCTATTTATTTCATTTTTAAAAGGCCTGGTGACATTGTTATTGGAATTGCATTGAATCTATAGATTATTTTGATGAGAATCAGTATATTAGCTGTAGGACATCTTCTAATCAACGTACATGGTATAGCTCTTCATCTATGAGAATACTTCAAAAAGTTCATGGGAAAATCAAATTAAAAGATATACAAATTCTTCCATAAACATTTTGAAGATCCTTTGTGTTTTTCTAATTTTTCTTAGCAGTGTTTAGTAATTTTTTTGGCAGAATAACTATTTTATTTATTTATTTATATTTTATCGAAACACAATTGATTATACATATTTGGGGGTACAGAGTTGAATATCAATACCTGTGTCCAATGTGTGATGATCAAATCAAGATAATTAGCATATCCATCTTACAAAATGCAATTATTCTTTGTGTCCATTAACCAATTTCTTGCTAATCCCCCCTCCACCTCCCCCTTTCCCACCTCTAGTAACCACAGTTCTGATTTCTCCTTCAGAAAGTTCAACATATCATTGTGATTGTTCTTTCTTTCTTTCTTATTTATTTATTTATTTATTAGCTCCCACTTATGAGTGAGGACATGTGGAATTTCTCTTTCTGTGTCTGACTTATTTCATTTGACATTATTTTCTCCAAGTTCATCCATAGCTGCAAATGACAGTATCTCATTCTTTTCTTTGTTTATTTAAAAATATTGAATTAAACATATTTGTGGTGTACACATTTGAATATCAATACCTGTGTACAATGTATGATGATTAAAGCAGGATATTCAGCATTGCAAAACATAAATATTCCTTGTGTCTGTTAACCAATTTTTTGTTAACCCCCCCTCCCCTTCCCCCTTTCTCACCTCTGGTAACCTCGGTTCTCTTCCTCTGAAAGTTCAACACATTATTGTGACTCTTTCTTTCTTTTTTTCACTGCAACTTATGAGTGAGAACATGTGGTATTTCTGTTCTGTGGCTGGCTTGTTTCATCTAACATAATTTTTTCCAAGCTCATTTATGTTGCTGTGAATGACAGGATTTTATTCCTTTTTATGACTGGGTAGTATTCCATTGCATGTATATACTGCATTTTCCTTATCCAGTCATACATCAGTGGACAGTTAGGTTGGTTCTATATCTTTGCTATTGTAAACAGAGCAGTGATGAAAACATGGGAGTGCAGGTATCCCTTCAACATGATGATTTCCATTCCTTTGGGTATATATGGGATTGCTGGATCATATGGTACTTGTTTGAGGAAACTCTATACTGTTTTCCATATGGCTGCACTAATTTACAGTCCCACCAACAGTGTAGGAGGATTCCCCTTTCTCCATATCCTCACCAGCATTTGTTATTCTCTGTCTTTTTGAGAATGGCCAGTGTATTTAGTAATTTTTGATGTACAGATTTCACATGGTTTTGTTAAATTTATTTCTATGCTGTGCTTTTTGACTATTATAAATGAAATTTATTTTTTAATTTTATTTTTCTGTTTTATACAGTTAAGTATGTGAAATGCAATCTATTTTTTTATACTGGCCTTATATCCTAAAACATTGCTAAATTCACATATTAGCTCTAGTGGCTTTTTGAAGTTACATTTAGGCTTTTTTACCTTGACAAATATGTCACCTATGAATAAAGACATATTTCATTTATTTGTCATCTGTATGTCTTTTATTTCATTGTCTTTTCTTATTACAATGGCTAGAATTTCCAATAAAATGTTGATACAAGTGGTAAAAGTGGGCATACTTGTTTGTGTTCTTGAGAGAGAACACTCAATATTTCATCATTAAGAATGATGCTAACTATTGGTTTTTCATATGTGACTTTTATCATAATGATAAATTTCCTCTATTCCTAAAGTGCTGCGAACTTTTATCAATGAATGGAAGTGATTTTTTTTAAAGGTTAGTCAAGTGAAACTGAGAGTGGAAAAGGAACAAAGAAATCTGTAGCTGGTCTTGATCAATTAGTTGTAAACAGTAGTACACTCAGACTAGCCTAGATGGGAATTTTGTCAAATGATTTTTTTTCTATCTGTGGTGATGATCATATGTTTTTTCCTCTTTCATCTTATGGTGAATTACACTGATGACTTTTAATATTAAACCAAACTTATGTTTCAAGGATAAACTCCATTTGGTATTATTAATTTTATGTGCTACTGCATTTTATTTGCTAATATTTTGCTAAGAATTTTTGCATTTATGTTTATTAGATACATTGGATTGTATTTTTTTTTTTTTTTTTTTTTTTTTTTTTGCTATATCTTTGTCAGGGTTTTCTATTGGGTTTTTTTTGTTTTTGTTATTTTAATTTTGACAATTGGTTAAATAATTTTTTAAGAGGGGAAAGACTGACAAGAACATGCTCGGGAAGATTGGGAAATAAGAGTTTTTTGTTTTGTTTTGTTTTTTAATATAACATTTCCTTGTATATATTCATGGGGTAGAGTATATTGTTTCAATATACACATATACTGCACAATGATTCACTTAGGGTAGATAGCATAGTTTTGTACCCATTTGTTCACCACTTATCCTCCCACCCATTCTGTTCCCTCCCAGCCTCTGGTAACCATTATTCTACTTTTTACTTCTATAAGACCACTTTTGTTTTTTGGTTTTTTTTTTTTAGATTTCTCATGTAAGTGAGATCATGTAGTATTTGTCTTTCTATGCCTGGCTTTTACTTCATTTAACATGATGGTTTCAAGTTCCATTCATGTTGCTGCAAATGATAGGATATCATTTCTTTTTATAGCTGAGTAGTATTCCATTGTGTACTTATACCACTGTTTTTTAATTCATTCATCAGCTGATGGGCATTTTGGTTGATTCCATCTCTTGGCTAGTGTGAATAAAATTGTGGTGAACATGGGAGTGCAGGTGTCTTTTTGATATATTGATTTCATTTCCTTTGGGTATATACCCAGTAGCAGGACAGGTGGATCACAAGGTAAATCTAGTTTTAGTTCTCTGAGAAAACTCCATTCTGTTTTCCACAATGGCTGTATCAATTTACATTTCCACCAACAACGTGGGAGAGTTCCCTTTTCTCAGCATACTCTCCAGCATTTTTTATTTTCTGTCTTGTTGATAATACTTGTTTAGTTGAGATGCTCTTTAACATCCAAAGGGAAACATCAAGCAGATAGTTGTATAAATAAATTTGAAGCTTAATGGAAAGGACTGGTGAGTTTGGCAAGAGAGTCATCAGTGTCTAGATTATGTTTAAATCCATAGGACTGAATAAGACACCCTACTATAGGAATGTAAGTTAAAAAGAGGACTGAGGAGAAGCTCTACAATACATTAACACTTAGAGATCAGTTAGGGGAGAAGGAGACAATAAAAAAGTGAAAATATCCAATAAGGGAGGAGAAAAACCAGAGTTTGTTTATTCATGGAATCCAAAAGAAGAGAATTTTTCATATTGAGTGCTGCTGCTAGTTCAACAAATTATGACAGAAAAGTGGCAATGGATTTGGCAACATGAAGGTAATTGGTAACACTGGCATAAATCTTTTGGGGCAGAGGTAGAGGTGGGGTAGAATGAAAGTAAATTGGAGTGGACAGGAATTGAGGGGAAAGAGAGGGCAAGTATAGGCAACTTGCTATAGAATTTTTTTCTGTGAAGGGTAGAAGATAAATAGGGCAGTAGCTGGAGAAGATGAGTCAAGAGACAATGAGAAAAGAATATCCACTAGAATATCCACTTTCAAGGTAGGTTACTAAGACAAACCAAAAGAAAGGAGAATTTCAACATGAGATATTTGTGATACTGGAACGAGCTATGGACTGGAAATCAGGCCAGGGTTCTGTCTCTAGCTTTAAAGACAACCAACTACACATCCTAAGGCAAGTCATTTTCCTTTCTCTGAAATTCAGTTTTCCCATGTATAAGTTGCCTTTTGGATTAGATATGATAAAAGGCAATTTTAATATTTTGCAACTTCTGTGACCTCTCTGATAAGTCTCATAATGAAACCGGTGTCCAATTTGTCATGCTTACACCTTAAAGTTTATGGTAATTTTGCTTTATTGATTGTGTCTCTTAATTGTTTGGCTTGTTTGCATCATGTAAGTAGTATTGAAAAGGAAGGCCAAATGTACTTGATTATGTACAAACGAAGCTACACAGAGAGTTACGTAAAAATAAGGCTTTACAGAGTAGAAATCAGGCCAGCATGACAAAATTCCAGTGAGAGAGTGGATACAGAGCCAGAGGAATTTCCTACAGAGAGTTAATACAGCCACAAATGTTTTTTAAATCCCTTATACCCTCCATAGCAAGTGGGAAGAGAGATGTTAAGAGAATTCAAAGGTTAATCATAATCATCCAATCACGTAGTGGTAGATGAAGCACATCTGATCAACTATAATGACTAGTCACTAAAATAACTAGACCACATCAAATTATCTTGTTTGTTTAGACAAATGTATTGGATTAGCCATTTTACTAAATCCACGGATTGATGTTTAACTAAATGAACTCATTTCTTTTAAAAGAAGTGATTAATTGTGTTGATGATGTCGTGTCAAGTAAACAGGATGAGTTGGAGAGGAACAAAAATTAAACAGTTTTCTACAATGAATATGTATCTTTGCATAGCTTTAGAAATCAAGCCATCACCATGGATGGGTTCAGTTTCTAAAAATTACTAGACAGCAGGAAACACAAAAATATAGAAAAAATGATCACTGCCCTTATATAACTCTAACTGAATTGAAGATATAGAACATAATAGTGAATATATTGAATAACATTACTCCATACCTAATTCGGGGAAAGACTAGAAAATTACTAATTACACAGAAGAAATAGGATAGTATAGGGTGAAGGTTGTCAGAGCAGGCTCATGGAGGATATGGATTTTAACTGTACTAAAAGTAGAATTGAGAATTAGAACACATTTGTTTTCAAGTGACAAAATCCAATATAAATTATGTTGGGCATAAACTGGAATTTATAGAAGGCACAAGTGATCAAAAGAAGAAGAGGAACAACTAAACTGGCAAAACCACAAGTACCTTCAGAGCCTTTTTCCTTTTCTTAATCATCTCTATTTATCTTGGTTTCTCAGCTTCAAGTCTTTCAATTCATCTCCAGTGGAGGATCCACAGAGGAGACATTGCCATGAGTCTTCTCAGGGGGTGACAATGGGGTGGAACAAAGGTAGGTTGGAGTGGGTTGAAAAGTAACTAAAGTATGCGTGTACGCAGGAAAGGGCAAGTGTATTTTTCCATGTACCCCAAATTTTATCAAGTGGCAGAACTCCCTTCCTTCACCATCCATGTATCTGAAGGAGAAACTGAATGATAGGGAGAGCCTGCAGTTAGGAGCAGAAGAAAAAAGGTATTATACGTAACACAGATGGAGCAATTAGTGAGATAGGACAAGATGCCAATTTTAATGTATATTTACATTAAAATGTAAAAGAATAGAAATTGGTGAATAGGCACAAAAAATGATTCCAATTTCCAACGATAAAAATGCAAATGTTCTTGATTTGATCATCTCTCATATTGTATATTAATACCAAGAGTCAATTCTGTACACCCCAAACATGTATAATCAAGTATGTTTGAATAAAATAAACATATTTTTAAATCTAAAAAAAATAAATAAATAAGAGAGTAGAACAGAGATTATAGAAACCAAGAACAGAAGAAAGATTATCAAATATGAGTCAAGTTATAAGAGTCATCAAAAAGAAAAAAAATGCAGAAAAGTTCAGGGATAAAATAGTCTTTTAAAATAGATTGGAAGCAATTAAAGTCAAATTGAAAAGAGATTAAGAACTAAGTGAATTAAGGAAAAATGGGGCTTCATCTCCCCACCACGATGGAGCAATTAGTACCTGATTGACTAGCCCTACCACCATTAAACAGTGGTGTGCTGGTAAATATTTAACAACTAGTTCTCCAATTTAAAAAAAAAATTAAGTGCCCTGATTTGTAACATTTGCATGTTTTCATGGCATACATACTCCCCATTTGGCTAATTTCAAGCTACCAATGGTTTAACCACTGTCTGGCAATATTTCTAAAAATTTAAAAGTTGTTTCTCACAAGCTGGTACAAGTTGGCTCCATATAAAACTGGGCAAAAATTAAAATAAACATTTTTTAGGAATTAGATATAAAGGGAAGCTCACAAGATGAGCACTATGTACACCACCTACCATCCCACCCTGCTTTACACCTGGGGACAAAATTTCCCAAAACAGATAAAACTGAACCTGGAATTCAGAGTACAGCATTCTGCCTGAGCTGAGGAGTCTCACATCAGTTTGGAGATGCAGGCAGGTCTGGAATCTTGGAGGCACCATAGTAAATAGGAGGGACCTGTGCAGAAGTGAGCTCCAGAACTCTATGTGGGATGGCCCTTTGAGTCCCTAGCTGAGGGCTAGAGAGTTCCTGTGCAAGAAAGAAAGGACTACAGGAACCTTATAAGAAAGTAATTGCCACAGAGCTGAGAGTAGAACAGAGATACTAGAAGTCAAGCAGAGCTAGGAGACTAAAATTAGAGTTCTAGACCAGCCAGAGTGGAGAGATTTCCTTAACATCCTGTTAACACCTCATTAGCACTCAGCATCTGACTGGGACTTCAGAAAGACCTTGCATTAGCAGTGAAGAATGATGTCTTTAAAAATGCTGGAAGAAAAAAGTTAAAAACAACAGTCAACCCAGGATTCTATATCCAGCTAGCAAATATTTCCTTACAAGATGAGGATAAAATAAAGACATCTTTTTAAAAAATCTGCTAAAGAATATTTTTTGGATTGAATTGAAGCAATGCTAGATGGAAACTCTTATCTACAGGAAATAGAGAAAGAAAGACTAACGTGGTCTTTCTACTGGGAGTAGTAAATATGGCATAAATATGAAAAATTTTTCATGTCTTAATGTCTTTTAAAAACTTACTGATTAAAGCAAAAGCAATAATTTTTTAAGGTGGGTTTCTAATATATACACAAGTAAAACATTAGGACAACGAATGCTTATCCATTTCAATTACTTCTAATCAAACTGTTCTTGGGACTGAAACAGTAAAATACAAGAAAAAGAAATAAAAAGCATAAATATTGGGAAAGAAGGAGTAAATCTGTTTCTATTTGTAGAGAGTATGATTTTTACATGAAAAGTCATCAGGAATACACACACACACACACACACACACACACACACACACAAACCCTAAACTTAATAAATAAAATTTGTATGGTCACAGGATACAAGGTCAATATTCAAAACTTAATAGCATTTCATGTACTAGAAAAAACAACTATGTACTAGGAAAAATAACTGGAAAATAACTTTTTATTATTTATAATAGCATCATAAAACATGAAATTCCTAGGAATAAATGTAACACATGGTGTGTAAGACCTGGATTCTAAAACTACAAATTATTTCTGAGAAAAAAAAAATTAAAGAAAATGCAAATAAATAGAGAGTTATATACCACATTCATGGATTGGAGGATTCAATATTAAGATGTCTCTTTTCAAATTGATCTACAGATTCAATTCAATTCAAGTCATTATTCTACTAGGAATTTTGGTAGAAATTGGCAAGCTGATCTGAAAATTTATATGAAAACATAAAGACTTACAATAGCCTAAACAGTATTGCGGAAGAACAGGACGGGAGAACATAAGCACCTAATTCTAAGAGTTACTATAAAGCTACAGTTATCAAAACAGAGTAGTACAAGCATAGGTATGGACACAACCATCAGCAAAACAGAACAGAGTGTCTAGAAGTTTAGCACATACACACACGTGCACACATTCAGTTGATATGTGACAAAGCTTCCAAGGGTAAAGACAACAATCTTTTCAAAAAAAGATGTTGAAATAAAGGGAAACAAATAAAACAAATGGGGAAAAATGGAAACTCAGCTTCTGCTTTTCAGCAAATATACAATTAATTTGAAATGGATCATAGACAAAAATATAAAATCAAAAACTATAAAATTTCTGGAAGGAAATATCTGACCAAATCATCACACTTTGGGGTAGACAAAGTTATCTTACAAGTAATACTAAAATCACTTCCCAGAAAAGAAAAAAAAGAAAGAAAGAAAGAAAAAAAGATAAATTGAACTGCATCAAAATTAAAAACTTGGGCCGAGCCCGTGGCGCACTTGGTAGAGTGCTGCGCTGGCAGCGCGGCGACGCTCCTGCCACGCCGGGTTCGGATCCTATATAGGACTGACCGGTGCACTCACTGGCTGAGTGCTGGTCACGAAAAAACGACAAAAAAAAAAAAAAAAAAAAAAAATTAAAAAATTAAGAAATAAAAAGGCAATGTACAACATGGTGACCGTAGTTAACAATACTGTATTGTATACTTAAAATTTGCTAAGAGGGTAGATCTTAAGTCTCCTCACCAAAAAAAAAAAATAAGAAAAGAAAGAAAAAAAAGGTAACTATATAAGGTATGGATATGTTAATTAGCTAGATTGTGGTGATCATTTCACAATGTCTATATTTATCAAAATATTTTGTACACCTTAAATACGTACAATTTTTATTTGTCAATTATACCTCAATAAAGCTGAGAGGAAAAAAAGAAAAGAAATGAAAAGGCAAAACTTGAAGAAAATATGAATATTTGCAACACATATATCTAACAAAGAATATGTGTCAAAACATATTAAAGAAAATTATTCTAATTCATTAATAAGAAGACAAGCAAGCCAATTTATAAAAATGGGAAAAATTTACCAGACACTTCACAACAGAAGATATGCAAATGTCCAGTAAGCCCGTGAAGACAGGCTCCACATTGCCTGTCATGGGGAAATGCATATTAAGAGCCCAATGAGACACCAAGACTTTTGAAGGGAGAAAATTAAAAACTGATAATACTAGTTGTAACATGGTTGTGAAACAATTGGAACTTCCATACATTACTGTTTGGAGTAAAAATGGCATAGCCACTGCGAAAAACAGTTTGGCAGTTTCTTAAAAATTTAAACATTTACTAGCAATATGACTCAATAACTCTATTCTTGAGTATTTTTCCAAAAGAAAAAAAATACATAGCACATATATGTCCATAAAAACTCTTGTAGATAACTGTTCATTATGGCTTTACTGACTATTGACAAAAAAATTGAAAAACCCCCAATGTCCATTGGGATTTGGGTGAAAGGATAAATAAATTGTATATATTCATACAAAAACAAATTGAGTAAATTTATATACCCATGTGTATATTTCTATACACAGGATGAATGCCACTGTTACATTCAATGACATGGAAAAAAATTTTTTAATTATGCTGAGCAAAAGAAGCTAGACACAAAAAGTACATACCAAATAATTTCAATTATATGAAGTTCTAGAACATGTAAAACAAATCTAAAGTGACAGGGATCAGATCAGTGTTTATCTGGAGCAGGGGGTGGAGGGAATTGACTGTAAATGGGAATAAACGAATTCTCTGGAGTGATGGAAATGTGTTTTGATTGGAGTGGTGGTTACATGAGTGCAGTTACTTTCAAAACCTCATTACACTGTACACCTAAAATTTGCACATTTTATTTTATGTAAATTATGCTCTAATTAAGTCAGTTTTTAACAAATGAAAAGTAGTAAGTAGTAGCATAAGAATAGCTGCTATCTATCATGTATCTTGTATGTTTCAGACACTGGATAGGGATAGGGTGTTTGTGTATATTACCACCAATTCTTACAGCATCCTTCAAGGTAGGAATTATTATGAAAACTGAGGTTGGGAGCAGGGAAGTAACTTGCCCAAGGTCACACAGGAGGCAGCCGCCCCATAAGACAGCACAGGGGAAGGATTCCATGGAAAGACAGAAACTGAAATTACTAGGAGAAAAACTGGGGGGAAGAATTAAAAGGTGTTTGTAGAGGCAGATACATGCGAAGAAAGGGATGAAGGTAGATATGGGGGCTTTATGTTTGACTTGCTTAGTCTTCTCAATGGTCTTCTAGCAGGGACCTCCTGCTAGAGTGGAGTTGGGGCATGAGGGGAAATCTGTGATGGTCTCCAAAAGAAAGAATAAAGAATTGCTGGACAGCAACAAGGACCCTCTCTGAGGTACTAAAAAATTAAGCATGAATTGGGTAGGGTCTATAGAATTCTGCCATTTTCTCTGGCAGGCTCTGCAAACAAGGAACAGCAGTGATGAGAGCAATAGTAGGCATAGCCCAACAGTGAGTGTGTTCATCTGTCCCAGGCAGGATGACCCTGAAGTAAAAAATATCCAATATCTCATCTGTCTCAGCTGAAGAGAAAACTTGCAATTCTCTCTCCCTTTTTTTAATTCTAACATTTGACTTACTATGACTCTGTCAGACTACTAAACTGAAAATGAAATAAAATACAGTAGAGTAGAAATTTTGGCTGAGCCAATTAAAATATTCCATAGGGAGTCTTTCTTGTCCAAGCAACATTCTGAACCTCTGAATAAATTGTGTCTAGGCCCTGGTTTATTATTTTTGAATTTGGACTAATGGAGTAGCTATAAAAGACTACAATTTGGAGCTTGTTCATTCATTCACGTCCTGATCAAAACCATTTAAATATACCAAAAATTGACACCAACTTCACCATCTTGATTTCCCTTATTACTGGCAATATTTCCCTCATACCCTTCCTTCCCAGGCTTGAGATCATGGAGGTATCTATTTATTTATTTATTTTTAAAATAAATTATATTGTGTATATTTAAGGTGCACAGCATGTTATAAGATACATATGTATAGTAAATGGTTACTATGGTGAAACAAATTAACATGTCCATCATCTCACATAGTTGCCCATTTTTCCCCCTGTGGCAAGAGCAGCTATAATCAACCATGGAGGTATTTAGACCTCAGCACTGTCCTCCTTCACCCCTTGGCCACTATCCCTTTCTTCTATTTCTCTGTCAAGACCTAGAACCACAAACTATGGTGGTATGTGTGAAGATGGTTCTGCAGTCAAATACGTTTAGGAAACATTGTGTTAAACATAGTTACAGGTCTTTGCTGCAGGCTCTCTCAGAGATTTTAATGTGCTCCTGTGCACTGTGAATCTCCAAGGGCGAAATAAAATATCTGATTGTGGAACTCCTGTGGTTGTAGCATTACCTGAAATTCGCCCTGGGAAATATTGGCCTAAATTGCACTAACTGCCCACAGCCGTCCTCTCTACCTTTAGTCCCTCTTGTTCCCATCCATCTTCAGTGCCACTATGGGAAATTATCTCAAACCACATTTTCCTTGAGCTGGTTCTCAGCTGGAGAAGTTTTGGTGACCACACACAGTACCTATTTTGCCACATCTAAGCCTTTCCCCGTGTGACCTACAAAGCTGTCCTTACTCAAATGTGAGAAAACTGCTCTACCTAACAGCAGCAACAGCAGCCATACCACTGACAAGGATATCCACATGCTATTGGTGGTAAGGAAATTGTTTCCAGAATGCATACAGCTTCAGAGGCTACATTTTAAGAGCAACCAACATGAATAAATACAAGGACACGTGAGAAAAGCCTGAATGACCCCCGACTTTCACAAGAGGACAAGTGGAGATCAGGTATATCCAAAGATTGTTGTTTTGATTCTAAATCCTGTGAGTTATACTCAGGCTGGCAGATAAGAAATGGGTCAAAGCTGGGACTGAAAGAAATTGCTTGCCAAAATCTTCTGAGGTGGCTCAGATCTACTAAGAGCAGAGAAAAGACTTTTTCTCATCAACCACTTTACTTCATTCAAGAGTAATACAAGCACAGTTGCTGCTATGGGTTAAATGTGTCCCCCAAAAGTTCATGTATTGGAACTTGACCTCCACTGGAACAATGTTAAGATGACGGGAAATCTAATTATGGTAATTAAAAGATGGGGCCTTCAAGAGGTAATTAGATTGTGAGGATTGTCCCTTTGAGAATGGATTGATCCATTCATGGAGTAATGGGTGTCGCTCTAATGGCTTTATAAGACAAGCCAGCAAGAAGGTGAACTCACTCTTGCTCAGCCTATTTTTACCATGTGATACCCTGCATTGCCATAGACAGTAACCCCATCAGGAAAAAGGCCCTCACCAGATGTGTTCTTGGACTTTGGACTTCCCAGCCTCTTCAACTCTAAGAAATAAATTTCATTTCTCTATACATTATCCAGTTTCAGGTATTTTGTTATAAGCAACAGAAACTGACTAATACAGTTGCCCTCCCACCTCAGATAACTAAAACCAGACACGTTTCCACAACTGAGTCTTGGAGGCAGCACCAGTAGCCTAATGTTACCTCTCAAAGAAAAAGAGATTTTTTTTTTAATGTTGCTTTCCCTGTTTGTGTAAATGTGCTACTCTTTGTTCTAAAACATAGCAAGTCTAAAGAATGCTGTACATACTATGTGAATTATCTAAGACCTCTTCATTCCCAAATACTTTGATCTAAAACTATCTAAATATGTCAGGTCAAAATGTGTTTTGTACCTCAATTATCTAGATAGTTAAGTGTGTAGATGGGTTCTTGGTTTCAAGAGCATGTGACTGGAATAAAAAGAGGCTGTTTCTTTAAGAAGTTTTTACAAAGGTTTTCTAAAACTCTCTTCTGTTTTGTTGATTTATTTTTTAAAGAGAGAAAGACATGTTGATGAATGAGTCAGCCTCTGTAGGATCCCAGGAGAGGAAGGAGGGGCTTGTGGGAGAAGGAGGGGTGGGCAGCTTTTTCTTCTACTTTGCTAAGGCTCCAAAGCCCCCAGTCTGTCCTGATTACTCTCCAAGATGCTGCACTTAGAGTCTGAATTGACTCCATGCCAAGAAAACCCTTCTTTCAAGCCTTGGAGAGTTCCAAGCTGTGGGATAAAAAGTAAACAAGAACAGAAAGGGATGAAGGGTGGGAAGGGAAAGAAAAAGAAAGCTGAGGAAACGAGCATGCTTGCAAGCTGGGGGATGTCTGCATCCCCTGGCCTACTAGGCTTCATTGAGATTCAGAAATCAAAGGGACAGCACTAACACAAAATGCCCAACCCAGAAAGGGATCCTATTTTGGATAGGAGGTGTCCAAGCAGTCTCCCTGTCTCTGGTCTAGAAAATAGCAGGTCCTTAATAACAGAACAAGTTTGAGTGAATTTGTTCTGAAAAATCAGCTGAGGAGCAGCTACAACACTGCTTTCTAGGGACTCATGGGTCCCATAGGAGCCTTTCCTCATGATCGTGTAATCAGAGCTGTTAAATCTCTCAGTTGTGCCAGTAGACAGGACAATGGAGCAGTACTGTATAACCCAACCGGCAGACTTTAGGGAACAGCAAGGTACCCAGCAAAACAGGGAAACACCAAAAAAGATGTTTTTGATAGAATGTAATATTTGCTATTTCTAAAAGATTATGAACATGGGAAACTGCAGGCAGTTCTCCAGATGACATTGGACGACCCAGTTCTCCCTGCTTTCTTGCTTACAGTTCTCAAGAATAACAGTAGAATGTTCTGGGAATGCAACATCTTTTGATAAGGAGGAGGGGCTGGCAGGAACAGCCTGGGCTCTGTTCCAGTCTCCTCCAGAATAGGTTGTCTTTCAATGCTTTAGCCCACCATGTCACGTGGCCCCTATGTATGTAACCTGAGGTGGGCTACCTTCCAAGGGTCTCTCATCTGCGGTGCAAGTGGGGCATGCACAGCTGAGACTCCATTTGCTCCGGGCAGCTTTCCTAAGCCTTGGGGAAAGCAGATCACAATGATCCTAGGCTTCCATTGTCTGTTGCTGCCCCACAGTAATAAATCCACTTCATATAATCTGTTGCATATGACTGCGTTCCGTCTTACCAGACTCAGACAAGTTAGTAACCAGTGCACAGTGAACCTGCTTTACAGAAACTAGAATAGAGTTTCTTATACTTGTGTTACAGTTACGTGTGATCTGGACCAGTTAGTCGTTGCTTTAAAAACACTCTATAACAAACCATTCCAAAACTCATGATCAGTCAGTGGGCATTGTCTCATCTAGGCTGGACTCAGCTAGGAAGCTCTGCTTCATGCTGGGGTGGCCGGAGCAGCTCTGCTTCTCAGGGCAGGACTGAGAGACAGCCAGGTGGCTCCACTATAGTTGTTTCTCTCTTTCTTGGACCATCAGGCTAGCTCAGGCATGTTCTACTCTTGGCATTGACAGAAGATCAAGAGAGGGCAAGTCCCAATGCGCAAGCACTTTTCAAGTGCTTGCTGGAATCTTGTCTACTAACATCTCACTGGACAAAGCAAGTCAAAGGGCCAAGCCCAAATTCAAGAGATAGGAAACTATACTCTGCCTTTTGAAAGACAAACTGCAAAGTTACATGGTAAAGGGTGTAGATATATGAAGAAGTGAAGAACTGGAGTCAATAGTTCCACCTATTGTAATGCACCCTCAACTCCTCGGTCTTTAAGGCCTCTAAAGACCTTCTCTAGACATCACTGATTCTTCACTAGTTAATAGAAAGTATAGGAGATGTTTCTTTGGTGTTTAGTTTCCTTATCTGTAAAATTGGAGTGATATCTTCTCTGCCTATTTCACAGGTTTGGTATGGAGGCCAAATGATATCATGGACCAGTTCATTGTCCATGATTTCATTTCATGTTCTTGAGACAATGGAAAGTTCTTAGAAAGCTATAAAGTATTATACAGTATAAGTTATTACTATAATTACTACCAGTGGATCATACTCTTTGTATATACTGGGCTTGTGGGCCATATGTCCTCTGTCACAACTGCTCAACTCTGCCATTATAGTACAGAAGCAGCTATGGACAATATGTAAATAATGGGTATGGTTGTGTTCCAATAAAACTTTATATACTAAAAAAAAAAAAAAAGGCAATTGGCCCAATGGTCATAGTTTTCCAACATTGTTATATATCCATGAATTTTAAGAAATAGATATTAGGATCATTTTTCATTTATCTGAGATGCTTGTGTAAAGACTCATTCAGGAGATTCCCTGGCTCCCTCATTAACTTACCATAGGGTTTAACAACCTTCACTATTAAAAGACTCATCATATTATCGAACTTTCTCACTCTGTACTTTAAGCCCGTGTTCTCTTGCTCTATATGGGGGATAGTTTATTTCTTATATATCAGGTATCTTGTAAATTATAGGTACTTTATAAAGCTAAGTTATTTTGGGATTGCCCACATTTGAAAAGCAAAATAAAGCTTTTGTCAATTTCCCTGGGAGTTTGGAAGATAACTGGTTTTCTCCTTTCGCACTACAAGCTTTTGTACAATACTATTTTGGCAGAAAAAGAAGGAAGAATGAAAATTTGTGTCTTAGGACATATTTTACAGCCCCCGTTAAGAGAGTGGTCCCTTCATTTTTACTGAAGAAATAGCTGCTGCCGCTGAGAACCTTCTACAACCCTCTTTGCTGTTTTCAGTATTGTCTTTGAATTTTCATTCCGTCAGCCGGAAGGGTTGGCAGTGACAGCTGAGCTATTCTCCATTGCAATCAGGTATAAGCCTGGCTCCAGGCAACACTCTTGGGAGACAATTGTAGAGGAAAGAATTCTCACTTCTAAGCCCTGGGAGATCGGTAGGCCTACCTTGAACGTGAAAATAAACAGAAAAATAAGCTGGGGGGAAATTTTAAAAAGTCACAACCCAATGATTTTTACCTGAACTCTTCATTAGGTATTCTGAATGATGCACTTTGGAAGTGAAAGCAACCAGTGAGAAGACAATAGAGGCTGTTGCTGGGGATTTGTTTTACTAAAACTCAAACACCCAGGACTTTCTGTAGGATGCAAGCTGAGTCAGGACCCCTAAAAGGGCCTACTGTGAAAGATCTCATTGTCCTGGAATGATCTTCTCCACCTGAAACGAGGGTTTCAGTAGCAAGTAAATTATTTGAAACTCCCTAGAGAATGAATGCAGGTAATGAGAACATTTTGGGTCAAAGTTTGCATCAAAGCTTGCATCTCCCCAGTTGGTACATAGTTTAGAAAGCACACAGGACATTGTATTGACTTTGTGCTATCTCATCAGCAGAGCTGGAAAGGCTCTCAGGGTACATTAAATTCAGTGCAGACATCATGGTCCAACCTTTGCAATAACCTGGAGGTTTCTCAGGTCTGGGCTCCATTTACAGTTGGCAGATGCCCAGTTCTAAGAGGTTGCTTTAAGAAGCAACCCCTTCTAGCTCAGATCAGTTTCAAAGAATTCATGTTCAAAGGGAAGATTCCCTTTCCTTGTGCTCATCTGAGAATGTAGCAGTGGTGAGAAACTGCCTCCCAAGAAGCTGGAGCCCTGGGTGGAGGATTTACTTTGCCAGGATTAAAACTAGGCCTTCCTGCCATTCACAACACACACCTACCAGAAGTCTGAATCATCCTAGCTAATTAATGCATGCTTTACCTGCTATCTCCTATCCATCATACTCTCTGTTCTCCTCCCATTCATGACTTTCTAAGTGCAGCTTCCATGCTACCAGCCCCACTGCGACCAGCCCCTTTTCCTACAACTCCATCTCATAAGCTGGCCTCTCCTTAACTTTCCTATAGCTTGACTTTAGTTATTCAAAGTCCTATTTTCCTAAACTCATATTGTTTACCGACCAACATGTACCCCATGTTCTAGCAAATGGGGTTACTCACTGTTCCCCAAACTCATCTTGCCCTTTCCCACCACCTTCTTTCTGCAAGCCACTTTCCCAGCCTGGAATGTCCTACCCCATCTCCACTGACTAAAGTATTTAAAAGCCTAACTTATATACCATTTCCTCTAGATTTCCTCTAGAAAGATAATCAAATGGTACTCTAAAGTCCCTTAAACCCTGGACTTCAATAGTATTTCTCTTATGTTAATCATGTTCTCTCTTATAACAAAATGCCTTTCTGCCTTTTTAGATTGGGAGTGACTTCATCTCTAAACTGTCTTCTTCCTCCCAAAATATAATTCATTATAGATGCTCAGTTAATAGTTAACACCGGCTGGTCCGAGGGTAGTGAGTTATCTCAATTGATTGTTCACAGTCAGTTACAGATCTAACTCCTTGTTCTACTCTTTCCCCCTTCTCACTACTGCACTTAAAAAAATAAACAAAAAAAAACCCTTATCACTGAATTAATTGATCAAATGCAAGACTCAAGGCTTGAAAGAGTTAAAAATTTGCCTTTCTTGGTGCCTAAAACATAGCCAGGAAATATTATGGGTAGGAAATAGAAAAGAAAAAATATATAGATATAGATATGTATGTATCTTGTCTTGTCCCTTGTAAAAAGTAGGAAAGGCATTTTATAACAGTTTTACTAGGTTGATTACCAGATTGTTTACTGAATCAGATCCTGTAAGTCTAAGAGAAGAAAGTTAAATCTTATCTTCCCATAAAAGCAATCTTAAATTGGCTTCTATTCTTAACCAAGGCATGATGCCCAACTTCTTTATATGAATGGTATTTAATCAATTATAGACGTTACACCTGTATACCACATTACATAAAACTTTCTACAGTGTATATAAATCAGTTAAACAAGGCAACACAGTAGCCTATGAAATAAATTTTATTTAATATGGCCCATCATAAAGGTCTACTGTATGAAGTTTTCATCTTCTTTAAAATCTCTGCTAAAATTAATCAGCAGGTGAAGATAATCCTTTGACAGAGTCATAGTTTCAAAAAGATCTCTTTGTGAAAATTTTGTAAGGCATTTTAGGAAAACATTGTAGAAGATTAAAGACTACAGTGAATTTTGGAGAAACTAATTCGGGAATATAGGTTTGGTTTTCCCTATTTCTCCCTGACAATTTCTCTGCAGTGAGAATAGCTATTAGCCAGCAAGCTTGGATCTCTCTATATGAAAGTAGAAAGTATGCTGACTTTTGAGTAATCTCATCAGCACTAGCAATTTTCCCATTACCTGATAATAACGTACTTGGCCATCAAGACTGCCCTGTTGTTAAAATGAATCCATCCATTTATTTCATCATGATGGTGTCTTATTTTTCTCATGTGATAAAATACTTGGCCTAGGCTTCTTCCAATTTGACAGTCTTAAAGTCTACAAATGCTCACAGCCATCTCCAGGTTACCCCTCAACACTGCTAAGTCTCAAGGCTACACTTCACAACTGAAAGTAGGGTGTCATCATGTTATTGATCTACCTCTTACTTACAAGCACAATACCCAAGTCTTTCTCCACAGTTATCATATCTTGTCAGAGTTGCTTAACCCTGGCTACACATTAAAATTCTCATTGCCTGGGTGCTCCTCCCCACCACAAAAGCAATTAAATCAGAAAATGAGAATCTCTTGGAGTGGGATGGAGGCCTCAGTAATTTTTTAAAAGACCATAGGTGATTTCAATGTACTGGCAATGTGAGAACCACTGATCTCTGAAAATAAAAAAGTAGCTAGTTGATTGTTTCAAAAACCAATTAAAAGCACCTGAGGGGATTCAGAAATCTTGGGTTCTAGATGCCACCTTAACAATAACAACCAGATGCATAGCTTTGAGCAAATCACTTCCCTTCTCAGTCTCAGTTTCCTCATGAATAATATGAGTGGTCTCTCCAATATCAAAAATGGTATGATTCCTCAACAAAATGCTAGCAATCAGAATTCAACAGCATATTAAAAGGATTATACGCCATGACCAAGTGGGATTTTTTCCTGCCAGGCAAGGGTGGTTCAACACATGAAAATCAATATAACATACCACATAAATAGAATGAAGAAAATAAAAATACATGAATATCTCAATTGACGCAGAAAAATCACTTCACAAAATTCAACACCTTTCATGATAAAAACATTCAACAAACTAGGAATAGAAAAAAAAAATTACCTCAGCATAATAAAAGCCATATATGAAAAGCCCACAGCAAACATCATACTCTGTGATGACAGACTACAAGTTCTTCCTGTAAGATTAGGAACAAGACAAATATAGCCATTTTCACCACTTCCACTCAGCATAATGCTGGAAGTCTTAGCCAGAACAATTAGGCAAGAAAATTAAATAAAAGGAATTCAAACTGGAAAGAAAGAAGGAAAATTATTATTGTTCACAGACAACATTATCTTATTTGTAGAAAACCCTAAAAGCCCACACAAAAAACCTTAGTACTAATAAACAAATTCAGCAAAGATGCAGGATACAAAATCGTATGCAAAAATCAGTTGCTTATATACACCAACAGTGAACAATCTGAAAAAGGAAATACAAAAAAAGTAATTTACAATAGCAACAAAAAGAATAAAATTTATTATTGCAACAAAAAGAATAAAATTTACAATTGCAACAAAAAGTAATAAATGACTTAGGAGTAAACTTAAAACCAAGGAGGCAAAAGACTCATACACTGAAAACTACAAAATGTTGCTGAAAGAAATTAAAGACACAAATTAACGGAAAGACATCCCATGTTCATGGTTTGGAAGACTTAATATTGCTAAGATACTACACAAAGCGATCTACAGATTCAATGCAATCCCTATCAAAATGCCAACAATGTCTTTTGCAGAAACAGACACCATCCTAAAATTCATATGGAATTTCATGGGACCCTAAATAGCCAAAACAATCTTGAAATAGAAAAACAAAGTTGGAGGTCTTATATGTCCTAATTTCAAAACTTATTACAAAGCTACAGTAATCAAATCAGTGTTGAACTGGCATAAAGACAGACACAGAAACCAATTAGAATAAAAAAGGGAGTTCAGAAATAAACTCTCACATACATGATTGAATGACTTTTGACAAGGGTGCCAAAACCATTCAATGGAGAAAAATAGTCTTTTCAACAAATGGTCTTGGCAAAACTGTAAGTATATCCAAAGGCAAAGAATGAAGTTGGATCCTTACCTTACCCCATACACAAAAAATTAACTTAAATGGATCAAAGACCTAAATGCAAACGCTAAAACTGTGAAACTCTGAGATAAAAATATAGGGGAAAATTTTGTGACATTGAATTTGGCAATAGTTTATTGGATATAACACCAAAAGTACAGTCAACAAAAGAAAAATACATAAATTGGACTACATCAAAATTCAAAACTTCTGTGTATGAAAGGGCACAGTCAACAGAGTTGAAAGTTAACCTACAGAATGGAGAAAATATTTGCAAATTGTGTATGTGATAAAGGATTAACATACAGAACACATAAAGAACTACAACTCCAAATAAATAAATAAATAGATAAATAGATAAATAAATAAAAATGGGCAAAGGGCAAAGGACCTGAATAGACATTTCTTCAAAAAGGCCAATAGACATATAAAAAGATGCTCAATGTTACGAACCATTAGGAAAATGCAAGTTGAACCCACAATGAGATACTACTTCACACCTATTTAAACCTATTAGGATGGCTATTATCAAAAAAAAAAAAAAAAAAAAAAAAAACCCAGAAAATAACAAGTGTTAGCAAGGATATGGAGAAATTGGAACACTTGTGTACTGTTGGTGGAAACAGAAAATTGTACAGCTGCTATGGAAGTATGGCAGTTCCTAAAAAACAAATAAACATAAAATTACCATATTATCCAGCAATTCCACTTCTGGGTATATACTCAAAGGAATTGAAAGCAGGGACTCAAAGAGATATTTGTACATTCATGTTAATAGTAGCATTAGTGCCCGTAGCCAAAAGATGGAAGAAACTGAAGTGTCCATCAGCAGATGAATGAATAAACAAAATGTGGTGTATACACACAATGAAATTCTATTCAGCCTTAAAAGGGGAAGATACTCTGTCACATACTACAACACTGATGAACCTTGAGAACATTATGCTAAATGATAGCAGCCAATTTCAAAAAGACAAATACTTATGATTCCACTTACTTGAGGTACCTAGAGTAGTCAAATTTATAGAATCAGAAGGTAAAATGGCAGTTTCCAGAGTTTAAGGGCAGCGGGGAATGGAAAGTTATTGTAATGGGTACAGAGCCTCAGTTTTGCAAGATGGAAAGAGTGGTGATGGAAGCACAACAATGTGAATGCACTTAAATGCTCCTGAACTATACACTCAAGAATAATCAAGATGGTTAATTTTGTGTTATGTGTATTTTACCACACTTTAAAAAAAAAAAAAAACAGTATGATGCATATATTCAATTCAAATTAGTCACACTTATTCAATAGTTTGTGAACACATGAGTAATTACTATATGAAAGCTGATTGAACACAATCACTTCCATCTTAAAGAAGATGAACCAGCAAACAAAGATTATATAGTTAATTGATGTTAGGAAAAACAAAAGTTAACTTGTTAAACTTAAAACCAATTAACATCGAAATACAAACATTAACTGAGATTTCTGTCTGTTGGTTCAATTCAAATAAAAAAGGGTTTCTTGCAGAACACTCTGTGATCTAGTGTGATAATGCTAATACAAGGGGTTTACATGTAACATACGATGTAAATGTGTATGCACGATCACCTTTTTTTGTGAATGAGATAAGGCATTACTTTGATGCATTTGATATACAGAATCTGCTAAACTGATAATGTTGGATATTAAATAAAACAAATAGCAACTATTATACAATATTTTTCTTTATAGCAGTTTTAGTTTAACAGAGAAATTAAGCAGAAAGTAGAGATAGTACCCATACCCTCCCCCCTCCCACATATACAGTTTCTCCTATTATTGAGATGTTACATAAGGGTGGTACCTTTGTTACAATTATGAATCAATCCTGATATATAATTATTAACTTAATTTTATAATAGGGCTCCCTCTTTGTATTGTACAGTTCTATTGGTTTGCCTAATGCATAATGTCATGTATTAACCATTACAGTATTATAGAGAATAATTTTACTGCCCTAAAAATCCTCTGTGTGCTAATCTTTTATTAAAAAAACAAAACAAAACACTATTTCTTCACCACCAAGACAGCAAATTTATTTCTGTCTTTTGAATGTGCATAGCTGAATGACATTTAGATAAGTTGGACTCAGAATTAATATAATCAGCCAGAGCACTTCACTGTTGCCACATACACTAGGTAGCTAAACTTAGTAACTACGGTAATAAAGTGGTTTATTATAAATATACAATAGTTGCAAAAGTTAATTCCTAAAGATATTAAATATTATATTTTTATGAAGGTTATGCCCATTTCAAAAATCTCTAGAAGTTGGAAGCACACAACAATGGAAGAAAATTCAAAATCAAATAATCCGCAAAATGTTGGCATTGGGTTTCATCTGAGCATCGTGAGGTTGGGGACTTTGTTTTACTCTCTGCAGTATCTCCTGTGTCTGCCATTTCTTGGAAAAATTAGCATTAAATTATGCAATAATCTATTACATAAAACATTTACTAAGAAGTACCCCACTCTAATATCTATATTAAAGAAAATACTAGATTTTCTTTAATCCTTACTCTAAGTTATATACTCTAATTAAAATATTGTACCTGTTTTGATAAATATAGCAGGGAAGCACAATCTGTTGTTTTGGTTTTAGTTTCTTAATTAGTTACCTTCATCTATCGGGAGTGTGATAGAACACACCAGCAAAGGCATCATACTGTGTGACTGAAACTAGCTCTTAGTGCTGGCTAAGAACTGAGGAAGGGAAACACAACAACTCTAAAGCCTCAAACAACTGCAAGAGCTAGAAATATATTTTATAAAGAATCAACAGCCAGGAATGAAAAATGTGCCCTTCAGAAAATAGGCTTTCCTATAAAGAAATTGATCAAGCAGTAAGTGTTTATCAAATGAGACTGCATTCTCCTTACTACGTTAGGAGCTGAGGGTTACAGAAAAGACTCCCTTCTCTTTACTCTTAAAGAATTTTATAAGCTTTTGAACTGAACTGTCCAATAGAACTTTTCACAATGATGAAAATGTTCTAAGTCTGTGTGTCCAATATAGTAGACAGGAGTCATATGCAGCAATCTAAATTTAAATTTAAACTAATCAAAATTAGAAACTCAGTTCTTCAGTTGCACTAGCCACGTTTCAAGTGCTGAATAGCCAAATGTGGCTATTTAAATTTAAAATTAAAGTAATCAAAATTAAACAAAATTAAAAATGTAGTTACTCAGGCCTATTACTCACATTTCAAGTGCTTAGTAGCCACTTGCGGCTCATGGCTACTATCTTACACCTCACAAACATAGATTATTTCCCTCATCACAGAAAGTTCTATTGGACGGTACTGCTCAAGAAAATGATTAGAAAAGAAGGAAAGCATAATGTCCTTACTTTTAAGAAATGTCAATTGTATGGACTTCTTTAAAGAAAATCTTAAGTCACTCTAAAAAGAAAAACTAATGGATAAGACTCTATTTGAGAAGGAATCTTATCAACCGAAGGCAAACTACATATACTTAGCAGCATATCTATAACTACCAGATGGATACTTGGTCTTTAATCAGCTTTTAATTCATATATGACCATAACACTGTTAAGCAATGTCTTTAGCAAGGGAATAAAGTGTTTGGCACAAAAAGTTTCCATTTGAGAAATATTCTATGAAAAGTTAAATTCATTAAGTTCTTGATTTTGTAATCAAAGATGATCGGTGTGGGTTGATATAGACTTTCAGGAAAAAAATAAAATTTAGGATAGCAGAAATACCATTGAGGTGAATTATTCTGCTCCAGTAAACCTCATGCTGAGATTTATTTCTTCTCCTTGGTAATGCATAACAAGGAAAGTCAAGTGCAAGCTTGTATCAGTGGGACCATTTCAGCTGATGCATTAGAAGACTAACAGTGGTTTCACATCATTCTAGCTGTGGGCTTATTGATGTTCTCATTAGGAACTAATATCCTCAGTGATTTGAAACTCATCATAAATATTTGAGTGGCATTCCTTCTAAAATGAGAGCTTCTTCCTTGCCCTTCATTCATGAGAGGGCCTCAACCCATTTGTGACTATGTTTCCAAAGAGGAACGTAACAAGTATACCCACAATGATGGGCCCTCAACATTCATGTAGATCTGATGCACTCTGTGCAAAAATAGAACACAGTAATTGTGCACAGTACATGTGCCTTCAGTTATCTTTTCTACATACCTGCATGAAGTATTTATGTATTTGGGGCTGCTATACTGGTATCATCTTCAGAACTCTGGTCTTCAATGACTTAGGCGTGGAAATCACAAAACAAGGCCACTTAATTACTGAAAATTGGCTTCTTTACACATGAAATAATTTAATAACAATGATAATAATCATATTAATTGAAGGAAAGAAATTCACTGAGCAAAGCCACACTAAAGCATGGCATTACTCTGTTCAGAATTTGTGAATTTAGCAGGTTACATTCTGGCTTCTGGAAGAATCCATCCTAGGTCTGATTGGAACATCCTAGTTGAGCACTACCCAGCTTCAAGGAAGAAAATCTCTGCTCTGGCCATGGAGGTTGGCCAACAGGCTGGCACAATGTGTAGTTCCAATTGACTGCCTTTCCTTTTCTATTTTCCTCATTCAAATTCCTCCTATCCCTGGTAGTTTTTTTCTTTCTTTTTAAAAAATTTTTCATGTAACCCAGAAAAAGTTCTTTTAAAAACAGCCTCTCATGCTTTATTCTATTCACTAAATAGAACCCTTAGTATAAACCCCCAAACCTCAGCTCCAGTAATAATCTAACCATGATCAGTATTGTTATTACTGTACAGCCATCAGCCATTTACCCACTCCTGCTTCCATGCTTTTGGTTTTATTGTACTGGTTAAAACTATCTCACCCCAGTGGGGTACCTGCTCCCTCCTTCTCTGGGAAATGACTGCTGTGGATGGTTCCCAGGTTTGGGCTCATCTCAGTCACAGCTGATTGGATTAAGAAGGGACATCTAAACCAAGATGAGCCCATCAAATTATTTTCCTCAAAGTTTAGAATTAGAATTAGTCACTCTGACCTGGTTTTTGAATGAAGGAGTTGAAAACATAAGAGGTATGAGTTGTCTACCTTCTGCCAGCCATGTGATGGAGGAGCAGAACAAAATGAAATCAAATTAAAAAAAAAAAAAAGTTCTGGTAGTTTTTCAGTTGAACCTACCATCTCCCCACTTCCACCCATCACACCTCTCATGGACATAGGCAAATAACCACAATCCTCATTCAAAGAAGATTGAGGCATCTCTGGCATAATTATCTCTACGTCCTTTCCATTTTGCTTTTAAATGATGGTTTCTGTATATCCTCTTCATCCTTCTATGTTAACTACAAAGGTTTCTCCTTTTTAAGGTTAATCCTTCAGTTTGACCTGGGCCTATATCTCCCTACTTCCTGAATAACCACCAACAGCTATTCTTCAATGGCTCTCTCTTCTACCATGCTTTTATTTATATTTCTCCAGAGATTCTTAAAGTGTGCTCTGTTTTTCTTCACTTTGTCACGAAACTATGGGAGAGAGAGGTCTGCACTCTGAAACAAGGACTGAGCTCTGGCCACCTGCAAGTCACTGTGCTGAGCATTTTATATACATTTCCTTGAGTGGACATGCCCACAGCTCTGCCTGATGCAGGACTCTGCTTCCACCTCGAGTCTACCCCAGTGAGCTCTCCTTCACGCTCATCACTTCATGGAAGCATTCATCCCAAAGAGAACCTATGGACTCCCAGTCACCAAATCCTGAATTTTTTTCTTATTTCTCATTCTATTTGGCCTTTGCATTATATGATAGTAATGGTTTATCCTCTGTGGTAGGCAGAATGACCCCCTCCCCCAAATATGCCCAAATCTTAATCCCTGGGTCCTATGAATACGTTACATTACATGGCAAAGAGAAGTTGACAGATGCGATTAAGGTTAAAGACCATGAGTTAGGGAGAGTTTCATGGAATATCCAAGTTTATACAACCTAATCACATGAGTCCTTTAAAGCCAAGAGTTAGTCAGAGAGATACAATAGAAGAGGAAAGAGGGGAGATTCGAAAACTGTGAGACAGACTCAACTCACTGTTGCTGGCTTTGAAGATGAAGAAGAAATCATGTCCCAAAGAACACGGGCAGCCTCTGGCATGGGAGAAGGGCCCTGTGATGACAGCCAGCAAGGACATGGGACCTCAGTCCTACAACCACAAGGAAGAGAATTCTGCCAACTACTCCAAGGAGCAAGGAAATAGATTCTTCCTGAGAGCCTCTGGAAAGGAACACAGCCTTGGGACACCTTGATTTTCGCCAGGTGAGATGCATGTCAGAATCATGACTTATGAACTAAAGATAATAAATTCTTGTTGTTTAAGCCACTAAGTTTATGATCATTTGCTTTGGCAGCAAGAGAAAACTAAAACACCCCCTTAATTCTCAAGCTCTCTCCTTGGCTTCTGTAATAATGCATTTCATGGTTCTACCCCTGTCTCCTTAAACACTTCTTCTTTGGCTCTTATTTACTTCCATTCTCCCTACGTACAGGTAATTCCTAAATTTTTGCTTTCCTTCCTATTCTTCCTGGCAATCTCATAAGCTTTTATAACCTCAACAACCACTTCTACTCATGAGGCACTAAATGCTAAACTCTTGCCTCTGACCTCTCTCCAACTTCCTGGTGATCACCACCATCATCTAAGTAACCCTCCCATCCAAAAAACTCAGTATGTCCAAAACTGAACTCATTGTCTTTTCCTCAAAGGTTGCTCCCCCACCCCCTGATTGCTTTATTTTTTTATTCTCTCAGTTACCCAGATTCAAAAACTACCAATCAAATTTGATATCTCCTTATAAAAAATACCCACCTTCCAATTATTTTCCAAGTTCTGTGTGTTTCTTTCTTATGTGTTTCCTCCTCTCTCTTCCTACAGGCATGCTGTATCAATCAGGTTTGAACCATGAAAACGGAAGCTAATTATTTAAAACAGAGGGACTTAAATATAGGAGTTTAGCTATAAAGATGGTAGAAGAACCAAGAAACTGAACCAAGAAACTAAACCAAGAAACTAAACAAGAGGTAGTGAAGCAACCCAGAAGTTAGTCCAACAGTAAGTTGTTACCCTCCCTACCTTAGATAGACAAAAATGAAGATAAGATTACCAAACTGGAGTCATAGAGAAGTTTCCATTGCTGCCAGAAGTACCACCTGAGGCAGAGAGAGTGAAAGATCATTTCCCCAGCTTATTCCTCCTTCCTCCATTCTACCACCAGAGCCATTCACTGGCCACACCAGCAGAAAGCCAGCTGATAGCTGATATGGAGCCTAGAAAACACAGACTGTAATAATCAGGGGAAGAGAGAGGAATAAATCTAAAAGCAGATAAGTGGCTGATTGACATATAGTCCAGTCCCATCCCTCATTTCCTCTATCTGTAATATCTCTTAATTGGTCTCTCTGTCCTGTCCTATAACACTACTGCTAAATTAGTCTTCCTAAAGCACCAATTCAATTACATCACTTTTCTCTTCAAATTTTTCAATAGTTCCCTATTATCTATTGAAAAAAATTCCCAATCCTTTAGCTTAGCATAGTAGATGGTTACTATGATAGCCCCCAATGAATTACACCTCTCAGTATTCATGCCTTTGGGTAGTCCCCGCCTACACCGACTCTAGGTTTGACCAATAGGACATTAGCGAGCATGCTTGCAGAGGCTTGATATGCATTTGAACATTGAGACTTATCTTTGCATGCTCTTAGGATACAGCTACTATGAAAAGCATATAAACTAGCCACATAGAAAGAAAGAGTCATGTGGAGAGAGAAAGAGGGATAGAGAAAGAAAAGACAGAGAGTATATGAGAGAAAGAGAGGAGTTACCACTTCTCAGCCATCTCTGCTAAGCACCAGATATGTGAGCGAGGTCATTTTGGACTTTCCTACCTAGCCACAATCTGACCACAGCCACATGAAAGATTCCAAGCAAGACCCACAGAAGAACCATTCAGCTGAGCCCCAGCCAACTCATAGACTCATGAGCAGGTAAAATGGTTGTCTTTTTAAGACACTAACTTTTGTGGTGGTTTGTTACACAAAAACAGAAAACCAAAATACTCCAACTCTTCCCTCAGTCAAGTAATGTCTAGTTTTTGTAATAAATTATTATTTCATAATATTTGTAATGGTTCTGGTTCTATGATCAAACCCTGACCATTACACCTGGTATTAAAAACATTTTGCAGTCTGGTCCCAGTCAGTCTTTTCCTGCTTATCTCTGACTACTGTGTTCAAGTACCTTTTACTTCAGCCAACCAAACATTGTTCATACACATGCCCTTCACTTTTTAGATTCATATCTTCCTTACCCGGAATGTAGCCCCCAGCTAGTGTTTACACAAATAAACCCTGGTTTAATATCACCTCTTGAAAGAAGTATTACCAGGCCTCCACAAAGAATAATCTCTCCTCTGAAACATCCTCCTGTTTTATGTTTATACAGGCCTACTTTGCATAATTGTTAATTAGTTCCTTTGCAGAACTGGTAGTTCTGGAGAACAGGGTTCGGATTCTTAATGTATCTTTTTCTCTGCTCAGCACTCAAGGCAATAACTTATGTACAGTGTGTGCTCTTTCAATGTTTGTGGATTGACTGACTGATGCAATTAACTATCAGCTAATCTTGGGCAAAAAAAGAGAAAGAAAATAAGTAATGTATGATACCACTAGAATGAAAACTTTGCTGGCACTGACAAGAGGCTCACAAAATACTTATAAGCAGAATGACATATTCATGGAATATAAACCTTATATTTCAGAGAGTGTATCTTCCTTAAACACTGTAGCACCCAAAATGTTTGAAGCATTTGAAGTTATAATTATAATCTCTTCTTTTCCTACAGTTCATTTTCCCCTTCCTCTTTTTGTATTACTTTCTTTCCCCCAACCCTATTTCCTTTTTCTTGCCCAAAGGCAGGGAGTTCTTTTCTGGCCAGCTGTGTGCTACGCAAACTCCCACACCCAGGTCCACGGAGACATAGGGGTCACCACAATTATATTAATCTGACCTCTTTCTTTCTGTGTAGATTCATTTCCATCTCTGAAACCAAACCAAAAAAATGGTATGTTTTTAGGGTCCTAACCCTTTGGGGGTAAAATTTAATTTAATCATTTAAAATGATAAGAAGAACCAAGTTCTTGGTTAGCACAAAATGTCTGGAGGATTGTTGCAAATATTTGGCAATAATCTCTAAAGAAGGAGGAAAGTATGTTAGGCCAAATTGGTTATAAATGAAAGCAGTCTTTATGTAAAATTAAAAACTAGAGCCTGACAATGAACAATACCCCATAACACAATAATTTCGATGAGTGTCATTTTAGAGAACTCACCTATCAAATTGCCTTCTTTTTTTTCTTTTTATTATTATTCTTTTTTAGAAAAAAAAAAATGGGGCTTATGCAAATTCTAAATTCTAAACCATATTCATACTCCATATACTAAAATAGAAAAAGCAGATACAGGGAGGCAGGGCAAGATGGCAAACTAGAGATGCCCAATGTAGGATCTTCTCACAGAAAGGAACAAGAGCAAGGTACAGACAACTGTGTACTGGGGAGAGAGCACCAGTGGTAGAGTGTGGGAGGGCAGTGGGAGCCTGGTGAGCACCCCGTGGAGCATGAAAACCAAGCAGAGTGGTGTAGAGGAGAAAAAGGGATTCAGCTTCAGCAATATTTTCCAAACCAGGATCAGCCAGGAGGAATTTTCTCTTGCAAAGGGAAGAATCTGCTTGGCTGTGAGCACTTCCCAACAGTAACGCTCCTCTCTCACCTGCTCCAGCCCACCTCCAAGTTTGCCTGTACCATTATCTAGTCCCAGAGCCATGCACAGGACACAGGAGTTCATCCCGTGCAGCACACCGCACTATGCAATCCATGCTGCCCACACAGTGCTGGGCACCTATGTGGCTCCAGCCTTTCAATGACCTGTGTGGCTCCTGTTTACCAGACTCAAAAAAAGACATAAAAGATCAATGAAACAAAAAGTTGGTTTTTTGAGAAGACAAACAAAATAGACAGACCATTAACTAGGCTAACTAAAAAAAGAAAGAAGACCCAAATAACAAAAATCAGAAATGAAATACAAAGAATTATTGAGACTATTATAAACAAAATTATGCCCCAAAAATTGAAAACCTAGAGTAAATGGATAAATGTCTGGACACATGCAAACTACCAAGACTGAACCAAAAAGACTTAGAAAACCTGAACAGACCAATAACAACCAATGAGATTGAAGCAGTAATCAGCACTCTCCTGGTGAAAAAAAGCCCAGGACCAGATGGATGTACTGCTGAATTCTACCAAACCTTTAAACAGGAACTAATACCAATTCTCTTCAAACAGTTCTAAAAATTTGAAACGAAAGTCATTCTCCCAAACTCTTTCTATGAGGCCAGCATCACCCAGACACCAAAGCCAGACAAAGATACAACAAAATAAATAAAATTATAGGCCAATATCTTTGATGAACATACATGCAAAACTCCTCAACAAAATATTAGCAAACAGAATACAGCAACATGCCAAAAAAATTACACACCACAATCAAGTGAGATTCATCCCAGGGATGCAAGGATGGTGATACACCACATCAACGAAATCAAGGACAAAAAACATGATTATTATAATAGTTGCAGAAAAAGCAGTTGACAAAATTCAATATCCCTTCATGATAAGAACCCTCAGCAAATTAGGCATAAAGGGAAATATCTCAACACAATAAAAGCCATATACAAGAAACCCATTGTCAATTTCATTCTGAACAAGACAAGGATGCCCATTCTCACCACCCCTGTTTAACACAATATTGGAAGTACTAGTCAGAGCAATAGGGCAAGAGAAAGAAATAATAGGCATCCAAATCGGAAAAGACAAAGTTAAACTGTCCCTGTTTGCAGATAACATGGTCCTATATTTAGAAAAACCTAAAACTCTACCAAAAAACTCTTAGAGCTGATAAATGATTTCAGTAAAGTTGCAGGATAAAAAAATCAACATGCAAAACTCAGTAGCATTTTAGTACTCCAACAACAAACTAGCAGAAAAGGAAATCAAGAAAGCAAGCCCATTTACAATAGTCACCAGAAAAATAAAATACCTAGGAATCAATATAACCAAGGAGGTGAAAGATCTCTACAAGGAGAACTACAAATCACTGTTGACAGAAATTAAAGAGAACAAAAAATGATGGAAAGACATCCTATGCTCTTGTATTGGAAGAGTCAACATTGTGAAAATGCCCATACTACCCAAAGTGACCTACATGTTCAATGTAATCCACATTAAAATACCAATGAAAATCTTCACTGAAGTAGAAAAAACAACCCTAACATTCTATGGGACAACAAAAGACTGCAAATAGCCAAAGCAATCCTGAGCAAAAGAAATAAAGCTGGAGGCATAACACTACCTGACTTTAAATCATACTACAAAGATATAGTAAACAAAAGAGCATGGTATAAAAACAGACACTTCAACCAGTGTAACTGAATAGAGAACCCAGAAATCAACCCATGTACTTATAGCCAACTGATCTTTGACAAAGGCACCAAGAACATACAATGGAAAAAAGACAGCCTCTTCAATAAATGGTGCTGAGAAAACTGTACATCCGTAAGTAGAAAAATTAAACTAGTCCTGTAACTCTCACCATATACAAAAATCAACTCAAAATGGATTAAAGACTTAAATATAAGACCTGAAACTATAAAACTCTTAAAAGAAAACATAGGGGAAAGACTTCAGGAAGCAGGACTGGGCAAAGACTTTATGAATAAAACCCAAAGCACAGACAACAAAAGAAAAAATAAACAAACAGGATTATATCAAACTAAAAATCTTCTTCACAGCAAAAGAAACAATTGACAGAGTGAAGAGACAACCTACAGAATGGGAGAAAATATTTGCAAACTTTGCATCTGCCAATTTTTTTAATTTTTAAAAATTAATATCCAGAATATACAAGGAATGCAAACAACTTAACATTAAAAAAAACAAGTAACCGGTTTAAAAAATGGGCAAAAGAGCTGAACAGATATTTCTCAAAGGAAGATATACAAATGGCCAACAGACCATGAAAAAAATACTCAACATCATTAAGCATTGCAGAAATGCAAATCAAAACCTCACTTAGATATCTTATCCCAGTTACACCGGCTATTATTAAAAAGACAGAGAATAACAAATTTTGGCTAGGATGTGGAGAAAGAGGAATGCTCCTATTCTGTTAGGACAATTACTGCAGCTGTTGTGGAAAACAGCATGGAGTTTCCTACAGATAGAACTGCCATATGATCCAGCAATCCCACTGCGGGGTATATACACAAAGGAATTGAAATCATCATGTCAAAGGAGTACCTGTACACCCATGTTTATTGCATCTCTATTTACAATAGCCAAGAGTTGGAACCAACTTAAAAGTCCATCATTGGATGACTGGATAAGGAATATGTGGTATGTATACACAATAGAATACTACTCTGCCATAAAAAGGAATGAAATTCTGCCATTCACAGCAACATGGATGAACTAGAGAAAATTATGTTAAGTGAAACAAGCCAGGCTCAGAAAGAGAAATACTGCATGTCCTCACTCATAAGTGGGAGCTAAAAAATAATAAATTTTTTTTTTTAAATGAAAGATACAGCAATCACATAAATCTGTTGAACTTTCAAAAAGAGAGAACAGAACTGAGGTTACCAGAGGTGGGAAAGGGGGAGGTGGAGGACAGATTAGCTACAAATTTGTAAAGGGCCACAAAAAATTATTACATTGTACAATATTGAATATACTAATTTTCCTGATTTGATCACCACACAATGCACACAGGTGTTGATATTCAACGAGTTACTCCATAGGTATGTACAGTCAATTATGACTCAATAAAAAAATTTTTTTAAAAAGAAAAAGAAAAAGCAAGGGCTTTGAACTGAGGCACTAGTTTGAATCCCAAGTTTCCTGACCTGCAAAACCGGGATAACAACCCTTACCACACAGGGTTGTTGTGAGTGCTACTTGCATTAACATAGGAAAAGCACACTTCCTGGCACGCTGCTGGTGATCAAGTGCTCAAGAAATAGCGAGGCTGGGAATCTTAATACATCTTTTTCTCTCTCTAGCATTCACATTGTGAATGTCCTACACCTGGCCATTTCCTAGAGGAGCTAGGGAATCATTTCCTCATTTATGTCCTTTTACTAAACTGGTTTTGCAGTTTTCTTACTTATATAATGATGATGTTCCTGAAGTTTGGGGATCATTAGTCCCTATCAGACTCAGCAATCCCTCATAGAAATGCACATTCAAGTTAGCAGGTAGATGTTGTGCTCTTCTCTGTTCTTGGAACTGAGGAATATGCAAGACCCAGGGTTCCTGATCTCAAGGAATTGACAATCTGTGGACACAGCACATACACCTATGAAGCCACAAAAAGAAATCCACCACATATTTTATAGCATTTTTATAAGCTTTGTGCACTTTCATATCAAACACTATTCTATCCCCTTCAAAGCTCCCAGTGCCTCTGAGGTATACAGGGCTGGTATTAGTGTGCCAATCATGAAGCTGAGGAAACTGATGCTCAGAAAGGCTGAGCAACGTGCCAGGCCACAGAGTTGCTTGGTGGCAGAGCTCAGACTGGGTCCCTAGTGTTTTTCCCAATAGACACTCATCTTCTGTGTCTTCCTCCCACACCCTCTGATTTCTTTCTTAATATCTTTAATATACCCTAAAATAAGAGATTATCAGATTATTCATTCATTCCAAAGCATCCACTAAGCTCCTTCCTTGTGCACGTCTCCTTATTGCTTTGCAGGATACAGAGATGGCTACAAGAAGCCACAATATCTGTAGAGAGTGGCAGCATCATGTAAGAGGATGAAGAGAGTGTTTCCTTTAGTGAGAGTCCACAAAGCCTTCAGGAAAGACACAGCTGTCAACTGGAACTTTGAAGACTGAGCAGAAGAGCAGATAAGTGAACTCAGGCCATAGACTCAGATCTGCAAGAAATACAACTTAGTTTTTTTGTACTTCAACTCAGTTTCCATTTTGAGTACCCTCTCCACATGGGGGCAGCAACCTATTGTGTGTCAGTCTGTGTGATCTCAGTCCATTCAGGATATGATGATTAATTTTGCATCAACTTGACTAAGCCATGGAGTCCCCAGATATTTGGTCAAATATTACTCTGGATATGTCTGTGAGGGTGTTTCTGGATGAGATCAACATTGGAATCAGTAGACTCAGTAAAGAAGATTGCCCTCCCCAGTGTAGGTGGGCCATATCCAACCTGTGGAAAGCCTAAGTAGAACAAAAAGCTGAGCAAGACAGAATTCTCTCTCTGCCTGATTGTCTTCAAGCAGGGGACATTGGTCTTCTCCTGCCACTGGACGCAGACTCAGACTGAATCTTACACCATTGGTTCTCCTGGTTCTCAGGCCTTTGGACTCAGACTGGAACTATATCATCATCTCTCCTAGGTCTCCAGCTTGCTTACTGCAGATCTTGGGCTTTGCAGCCTCCATAACCAAGTGAGCCAATTTCATGCAGTAAAATCTCTTTGTATATATAATCTCCTGTTGGTTCTGTTTCTCTGGAGAACCCAAATTAATACACAGGGTCTTTTCTCACATCTCACTGATAGGATGTCTGTGTTCCTGGAGGTAGCAATAGAGGGACTTACTTAGGTCCAAGAGAGGTAAAGAAGGAGACAACTGGTCATCGTTCCTCATGACACATACGTCCCACTAGGGGCCCACATTCCTGGCAGATGCCCTCCCCCTCATTGTCCTTGCAGATGACTATTAGCTGTAGTTGTTTAAATCATCACAGTTTCCAGATCCAGCTCTTGCAACCTTCAAGGTATTTGGGAAGCATTTGAATGTTCCCTTGTCCATCCAGACATCCAATGCATTTGGCAAGACTGTCTCAAAGCCATCAGCCTAGCCACCCCCACACAGCCCCATCACTCTGCTGCTTCATGACTGGGAGACTCAGGAGCTCTGCACATCTTCCATCTTATAAGGATCTGCCTGCAACGTGAGACACATGTCACCTCCACCTCAGGTCTCTACAGACATCATAGTATTTCTACTGGGAGACACTCACAGTATCCCACAATGTCTACTTCTTCCTAGCTTCCACTAAACATTTTGACTCCCTCAGCCTGCTAAAGCTTTATCTAGACAGGCAAGGGTGGGAGTGGGGGAGCAGGAAAAAAGAGAATTATTACATATTCTTTCTTGCACATGAAGCTTGGCTTTTGGTCACTAAAAGCCAGTAGGTTAATTAATATCCTCTGCAGATTTGATTACTCCACTATTGTTGGTTTTCTGTGATACAATCTTCCCCTCATGAAATAAACACTGTTGATTGAATAGGGGAAATTCAAGGGCAGAAGAAATGAGTTCAGATCAAGACACAATTTGGGTAATATTTAACACTCTTCTGCACAGTAGGGTTCAAATATGCTGATCTGGTAGTAAGGGAAGACATGCTAAGGTGCAGTATGAGAGATACTGTGGAGGTCAAACTAACAGGATTCATTATTTTCATTTTTGCAAAACATTTTTGCTCCTGAGGTTTTATTTGTGAAGATTAAATAAATTATTAAGCAACTTATCAAAACTGGTCATTTCTAAATAACAAAAGAGTAGAACTGGATTCTATCCCAAATTCCCACATTTTCATTTTCCTCTCTTTTCATTTTGTACTGTGTATTGTGTGAGCCAAACAAAGTTGCTTACTTAGCATCCTTCACTTGTTTCCAGACTCATACCTCTGTACAAGCAAGTCCCTTTAACGCACCTGTGCCATAATGAGGACTGGCTTGGGTGGCACTCAGTAGTCTCTGAGGCCTGTGCTGGGGAAAACGCGAGCTATTCTATCAAAGGTTGTGCCTGGACATCTGGCTACATTGCCAGTATCAGTGCTCAGAGGCAGAGCCAGTGGCTGGTATGAGACAGGCAAGAAGAAGAAGTGATAAGTGTGATCTGCTCCATCGGGCAAAGCAAAGGTCAGGAGCATCCCTGCTGAGGGTGATATAGTAGAGTGGACACAGCAGAGCACGGCTTTGCGAGGATGGCTACTCACAGAGCACTCCTAGATGGTACCTGGGAGAGGGAGGGCAGGAACCAAGGGAAGGATCCAGTCTCCTGGAGAAAGGCCAACAGGAGCTAGGCAGGATATCATCTCCTACTGGACGTCTGGGATAGCAGGTAGGATGAGATGTGCAGAAGCCAGTACTGTGGATTGGATCCATCCTGGGGTAGGGCATGGCTATAAATGGCAGCCTACAAGAGTGCCCAGGGTTAGTCCCTCATACAGAAAGTGGGCATGATTAGTATTCTGTCTCAGTACTAGGTACCACTGGTTCAGAAAGAAGGGTAGTCCTGAGCTGGGAACCATAAGGAGCTGGGAAGTTCCATGAGAAGAGCTACAAAGCGTGGAGATAGGAGAACAAAAGAGGCAGCAAGAGTCAGATAAATTCCACTGGAATATAAATTCTATGAGGGCAGGAATTTTTGTCTATTTAGTTCACTGCTATATTCAATGCACTTGAAACAGCTCCCGGAACATAGTGTGCATTCAGTAAAAATCTGTGGAAAGAATGAATAAAATCACAGTTCTGCCTTTTTCCAGCTGTGTAACTGTGGGAAAAATATTTAGCCTCGGTTTTTCTTGGATTCAGTTTTTTACACACTATGTGTTGTTGTAGGCAGAATTTTGGCTCCTATGACCTTAACCCCCAGCTGTTACTCCCGTGAATGTTACGTGACATGACAAAAAGGGACTTTGCAGATGTAGTCAATGTTATTAATACATTGACTTTAAAATAAGGAGATTATCTTAGATTATCTGAGTGGATCTAATCTAATCACATGAACCCTTAAAAGCAGAGATTTTTCTCCAGTTCGTGGCAGAAAAGGAAGTCAGTGGTCCAAGGTGTAAGAAGGATTTGATGTGCTATTGTGGGCTTGAAGATGAAGGGGGCCATGTGTTAAGGAAATGGTGACCTCAGTCCTATAGCAACTGGAAGCTGAATGGGCTTGGAAACAGAATGTTCCCAGAGCCCAACCAACACCTTGATTTCTGCCTCGTGAGTCTCTCACAGAAGATCTAGTTGAGGTGCTCTATGCCCAGACTTCTCACCTTCAGAACTGGTGGATAATAAGTGGGAGTGTTTTAAGCCACCAAGTTTGTGCTTATTTGCTATGGCAGTAATAGAAAAGCAGAGAGTGTGTGTGTATACGCACACACACACACACAAATACACTGCCTGGCACATTCTAAGTATTAATAATATTAACTAAAGCTGACAATCACCATGGCTTACAACTGAATTTCCAGGTTCCTCCTCAACCCTTCTTTCCTGGTGACCACTTCCTAATCCTAATCACTTCATTAATTTTATAATGAAATGCTCCCTATGGACCTAATTTTGAATTAGTTTTTTAGGCAAGTTTCTCTTGCTAAGAATGGACTCAACAGAGAAGGACTGTTTGTGTGTGAAAAGACATCCTATCAAAGCAGACCGACTGCATTGTGCATCAGAAGGGCTGAGAAGGAAGAACAAAGGAAAATGACAAGAGAGCCTGAATAAATGGCTCTGTGGGCTTCCATAAAAGGGAATGGGGTTGCTACTTTCCTTGAGCAGAAGTGAACGATCATAGATGACTTCAAATAGATGAAACCCTCTTTCGGTGAAGTTTTCTGCATGGTTGCTGGTGCCGAAGCCTGAAGTTGTCAGTCACAACATAGGTCAAACACTGCACATTAAGAGGAGAATCCCACAATGTCAGAGATGGCAGGGAGCCTCAGAGGTCATTCAAATCAGCAGAGTTCAGTTTCAGAGAACAGAATTCACTTCAGCTAATTTGAGTAACAGGAAATGATTACACTCTGTACTGGATTAAATAGTGTCTCTCTAAAATTCATGTCTACCCAGAACCTCAGAATGTGACTTTATTTGCAAATACGCCCTTTGCAGATGCAATTAGTTAAGTTAAGAAGGGGTCATACTGGATTAGAGTAGTCCCTAAATCCAGTGACTGGTATCTCTATAAGACACCATGTGAAGCCACAGAGACACACGTAGAAAAGAAGTCCATGTGATGAGAGAGGCAAAGCTTAGGGTGACACAGCCGCGTGCATAGGAATGTATGGGTTTGCTGGTAACCACCAAAAGCTCAGGAGAGGCAAGGAACGATTCTCGCTAGAGCCTGCAAAGGCAGCAAGGACCTAGTGACACCCTGACTTAGAACTTCTAGCTTTCAAAACTGTGAGAAAAGAAATGTTTGTTGCTCTAAGCCCTACATTTGTGAAAATTTGCTATGGCAGCCCTATAAAACAAATATGCACTGTTTCAGATGGCTCAGAGAATTATTTTATGTGGAGAGGCTGATGAAGAAAAGACCAAAGGCTTAGTTTCCAGGAATAATCCCAAAGCCACACTGTGAAAGCACTTAGACAAAGGAGTGTTGTCCTGACTCACCCAGGAGGCCACCATGTCAGCTGGCTCTAGAATCACTCTGTATCAGCTACTATGGGACACTCATGAAAAAGGATGCCTAATGTCCTGCCTTTCTGCCTACTTAATTCAGTAATTTAAATTCCCAATTTAAGTCTCTAACAAGGGATCAGATTGGTGGAGCTGAATCATAAAACCTAGCTGCAAAGGAGACTGGAAATGGAGCCTTTGGCTTTCCAGCCTATGCAGCTAGGAAGGCACAAACAGAAGGATGAGCACCCACATCAATCGCAGTGTGCGCCAGAGCATCTACTCCCGACTTCTCATATAGACCCAGATTCAACTAGCCTTTATGCATGAAAGATCGGGGCCAGGCATTCTAACACATGATCCCTCCTATGTTATTTCATTCATATCCTTAACCTTTTCATGCATCTATTATTTTCCTAATTTTATATATTGTGGAAACTGAAGTTCAATGAGGTTTTTAAATTCATTGATTGTCTCACAACAATTTATTTAACATTCAATAGGTATTTATTGAATATCTACTATGTGCCAGGCTAGCTGGGAATAAACAGTAAACAGAAAAGACAATTCTTAAATTGCATTGCCTACAGTCTAATGAGATTGTTTTAAACTTTGACCTACATAAGAGTTGCCCGATGACCTAGGATTTCAGGTAGATATCTGAGCCCCCACTACCAGAAGTCTGGGAAGAGAAACATGGTCTAGGAGCTGGTACATACTGCAGAGATGATCTGAACCCCAGTCCTTTGATTCGAGGCCCAGACGCTCTGTTTATACCCTGGAAATTCCTCCAGGTGCCAGGGAAGAAAAATAAACATGTGGAGAAGGCAGACATAAGTCGGTAGGTGTTAAGTCAATTATTAATAACTGAACCTGGCATGATAGCTGTCTGGTGAAACAACACATTCTCAGATTATTTGGGACCTTTGAGTATCTAGGCTGTGAACCCTGCAAGGTCCTTCACCCTCTTCTTTATCTGGAGTGAATCCAAGTGAGGTGGAGAATCCCTTTCTAAGTTCAGCTCCTCTCAGAGCAACTCTCACACAGAATCATAACGACCTCTTGTCTTGTCTATCAACTCTGCTGGGCTGTATGTACAGGAGGGCTGGGGATCACGTCTGCCTTGTTCGTAGTCAGTTTAAACTGTGGACCAGACACAGTGCTAAGTTTTAATGCACAAAAAAAATTTTTGTGGTAGACAGGGAAAAAGGGAATAACTCACGTCCCTTCACACTGAGGGAGTATGTGCTCCCTAGCCTTATGTTTCATAGAGCAGAAGACAGCCCCAGGACTCAGAATGTTCTGCACAATGCCCTTCTCCCTGCCATTGGCCAAAGGGCTGTGGAGTCTCCTTTGCAGACTGAATGTGCAGTGAGACTTTTCCGCCCCACAGGAGGCACTGCCCTGATTCCAGGAGGGGCCGAGTTCCGCTCCCTCCCCAGCACATTGCAGAGGCAAGGGAAACACTCAAACCCCCACTCCCACCCCACCATTCTCTAACTCAGCAAATACTTCTTTTCCAGGCTCTGTTCCAGGTTTTTGAAGTACAGTGGTAAACAAAGCTCTTGCTCTCATGAAATTTACATTCTAGTCAGATGAAAAACACACACATGAATGGGTAATCAATAATGGCAGATCATGATAAGCATTAGGAAAGAAAAAAGAAGATAATGTGATAAAGTGATAGGCTGATTACTTTAGATAGTTGGTCAGAAAACACCTCTTGTGGGGGTGAAATTTAAGCAGAAACCTGTGGAGCAAGAAGGTATCATGAGAAGACATATTATAAACTAAACTATAAACATGAGACTGTTTTCAAAAAAGGGAACACCAGGTGGAAAAAGCCTTGTAGAGAGGAAAGCTTACTGCTTTAAGAACAGAATAAATCCAGTGTGGCTGGAGCTTATTAATAGGGACTATGAGAGGAGGCAACAATGCAGGCATGAGCCAGATCACTTGGGACTTTGTATGCTATGAAGAGAACACAGTCAAGTAACAGCCCCCAAAGACCTACTCTTGGAACTTCTGAGAGGGGTTCAGGCACATGGCATGGATGGGAAGACAGAAAAAGGAAGGCTTGCTCTCTTATAGATTCCTTTGATCCAAGCCCTTGAAGAGAAATCTAGAAAAGTGTTCTTTGCCCTCTGCTGTCGGTGATCACATTCTCAGAAACACCCAGGAGTACTACCTTATTAGGACTGAAAACATACTAGTATGAAAATTACTGGATTCCTTAGATTATAGTCGTATTCATATTCTCAATTCAAATGCACTGAAGTTATGACTCAATATATAATTGTTCTTACTGCCCTGCAACCAGTTCCACTTGGGATTTCACAATCCATCTTACCTTGATTCATTCCTATTCTCCCCTATGGTTATCTCAGTATAGGTCAGTGTAAAGTAACATAAATCAGCATAAACATGCCTGTCTAAATATAGGTGGTGGAAAGAATGTGCGCCCCCTGCCGACATGTGCAGAGTGTTGCTCAATGAGCCACCCAAGTATGGAGGCAGCTGGCAAAGTGAGGCTTGGGTTAGGAGAAATTTTTAGAATGAGCTTGTAGGTTCAGTTCACCAGATAGCATTTCTTAAAAATCCTTTATTTTGAAATGACTTTTGACTTACAGAAAAGTTGCAAAGAGATTAGAGAGTTCTTATATACCTTTTACCCAGTTTCACCTGATGTTAGCATCTTCTATGACCGTGGTACAATGATCAAAACTAAGAAATGAATGTTCAATAAGCTAATCTATAAATATTGTTCCAGTTTCCCCAGATCCCCAAATGGAAACAGTGTAAACTAAATTCTCCATTCCCCACCAAAGCCAATGGGAACAGAGGGAGTTAGGTGGGTGGAACCCAGCTGGGAACAAGGACAGCCCAAGAGAGCTGACCTACTATAATGAATGGAGGAGGAAGGCAGAGTACTTCTAAGTGACTGTGTATGGTGGAGTGATGAGGCAGGCAGCCACTCACTTCCTCGAGGGGAAAAGGAATGCCATGAGCTTCTAAAAGGTGAAGACAGGGGAAGAGGTGCTCCCAGTGCTCACCCTCATTTGAGAATCAAGGCCCTTTTCACCCTTATGGGCCTGTCTAGCCCCTGGGGTCCCAATGCATCTCCTCCGCATGGTGGCAGTGGTGGCTGCAGAGAGGCTGGAAGCCTCTGTCTGCATGACATCTGCTGCTCAGCGCAGTCTATGTCAGAGTCTACATAAATGACACCTCTTTGGTTTGCCCCTGCCTAACCTGCACAGTCACACAGGGTGAGACCAGTGCAGCATTTGCTATGTTTCACAGCATTTGGTAGGCAATAAGGAGCATTTGGGAGGAGATGTGCATGAGAGGAAGAGAAAAAGAGAACAGTCAAACTTGCAACAAAGAACTCTGTCTATGACTGGTCAAAAAACAGATCACTTTTATTGTCATCGAGAAGTTAACTATTCTTCTTCATAATTGCACCCAGGCTTGTGGGTGGATAAGCAATTGTCACCAATACTTTCTCAGCTTCCATGAAATCTGGAGAGAAGCACCTAAAGGAGCATCAGAGTGTTTTTCAGGAAGTACATTAATAGTAGCTCTTCCCACCACCACCTCCACCCCACCCCCACCGGGGTAGACGCTGCTTGACAAGTTGGAGTTCTCAGCCTATGAATCAGAGAGAGCATATGCTGAAGCTAGTAGTAAACATTCCTAACTTTTGCTTAAATATGTGGGTTATTGGCGGACAAGGGAGGGGTTGGAGAAATAGGTGAAAGAGAAAATGGAATTCCTTGCATTCAAGGAATGAATTTTCTGCCTACACAGAGGGGGAGACTCAAGCTGAACATTTAATATTCTGCACAAATATGCCTTTTGCTTCATTGACAAATGAAATGGAACTGGAATCTGGATGATTAATTCAGTAAGTCACAATTCTTTTGCTTTTAGTGTTTGGTATTCTTTTATGTTCTGTGTTATATGGGGCAGAACTTTGGGGTCTCAAGCAAGCAGTTACATAAGCACTTAAAGTTCCAAAATTGTTTTCTGAAAAAAATAATATTGCCTGTAGGAGCAGGCATCCCTACAGCAACTCATGTGAAGAAGAGGGTTGGCCTTCTCTCTGGGTAAGATGATATGTCCAGTTCTTAAACTTGGACAATGTGAGAGCGAAGCTATCTCCTCCAAGAGGAGGAGCACAAAAAGGAATACATTCTTCTGCACATCCTGGTTCCTCACCCTTAGTCAGCCAATGTTATTAAATTTAGTTTACCACTGTAAATATATTCTATGCATTTACAAGCAAATGAAAAAAGTGGATGAGGGTACTTCAAAGAGTTCATGGAAAAATAGAATGTAAAGGTAATACAAATCATACTTTTTTTTTTTTTTGTCTTTTTTTGTGACCGGTAAGGGGATCACAACCCTTGGCTTGGTGTCATACACACCGCGCTCAGCCAGTGAGCGCACCGGCCATTCCTATATAGGATCCGAACCCACGGCGGGAGCGCTACTGCGCTCCCAGCGCCACACTCTCCCGAGTGCGCCATGGGGTCGACCCCCAAATCTTACTCTTTAAAGAACCCTCATACATACATAGTTATGGGCTGAATTTTGCCCACTTCCCCCCCATTTACACATTAAAGCCCTAACCCACAAAGAGATGGCATTTGAAGTTAGAGCCTTTAAAGAGGTAATGAAAGTTAAATGAGGTCATAAGGGTAACGCTCTAATCCTTTAGGACTGGTGTCCTTACGAGAAGAGGAGGAGATACCAGAGCTCACTCGCTCTGTAGGAACACAGGGGAAAGGCCAAGTGAGGACACAGGGAGAAGGTGGCCATCTACAAACTAAGAAGAAAGCCCTCAACAGAAATCGAATTTGCCAGCACCCTGATCATGAACTTCCAGCCTCCAGAACTGTGAGAAAATTAATTTCTCTGGTTTAAGACACCCAATCTGTGGTATTCTGTTTATGGCTAACACACACACACACATACACACACACACACACACACACACACACACACACACTCTTTTTTCTCTTATTACACAATAAAGCTACACAATAAATACTACACACACCCCTGCACCTTGATTTTTCCAATTAATAATGTCTTTGAGATTTCCATATGAGACATAAAGATCTCATTTTTGGTTTTGTTTTTAACATAAGCATAATAGTTAATTGAATGGATATGCCATGATTTATTTCACTTATCCCTATTAATGAACTGTTGTCAAATTTGCCAGCACAATGTCATAATACATATCCATCATGTATATGTGATTTTGCATGTCACACAGTTTTTTAAAAATATAAATCAGTTGGCAACATTTAAAAATAGAGAGATTTCATGCACAATCTGGATTTGTTACTTTTCTTGAAAGATCAGAAGATCTGATGATACTTGCCCACATGGAACTAAGAAGTGGCTGCCTTGTTCATCAGGGGCAGATGACCTGCTTGCCATGGCCACCACCCAGCCTCACACAGTAACTAATGTTATTGATCAGGCCCCAATCGACACAGAAGTTTTTGACCTATTCTAGATTCTGTGGTTCCACTGTACCTTAAGGTAAATTATCAGAAACCATAGGAACTATGTGCACTCATCATGGAGAATTGGTTCCAGGACCCCTGAAGATACCAAAATCTACAGATGCTCAAGTCCCTGATATAAAATGACATAGTATTTGCATATAAACTATGTATATCCTCCTGTATACTGTAAATCATCTCTAGATTACTTATAATACCTAGTACAATGTAAATTCTATGTAAATAGTTGTTACACAGTATTAAGGAATAATGACAAGAAAAATAAGTCCGCCCATGTTCAGTAGAGATGCAACCGTTTTTTTACAAATATTTTCAGTCTGTGGTTGGTTGAATTCACAGATACAGAACCCACAGATACAGAGGGCCGGCTGTACTAGCTTAGCTCATTCTCATTGCTTTCTCCCCAAAAAGAAAGAAAAAGCCTTTACTAAATTAGAACTTAATGTTATTCCTTCTGCCTCTATAGAAAGTTGAAATAAGAATTGTCTGTTTAAGAAGGATTTTAGTGTCTTTTCTAAAGGTTGTCATTGAAGGTACTGTCCACTGTGTTACTCAAAGTTCTTAATATAAATTCTCGTTCCACAAATGTCTGCTTAGATTTGATTCCAGAATAATCAGAAAGGTCTCTTTGGGTGAATGCATATACTTTCTCTTGACAGAAAATAAAAATGAAATAATGCACAAATTCCACTCTTGCAATGAGAAACAAAGGAAACTTTTAGCCAAACTCAGTGGCCCTTGAGATTTACCAGGGAGGTTCTACCTGTCACATATTGTTTAGATCCAATGAGTGACCCCCATCTTTCAATCACATGAAGTCCATCTAGGTTCAAGTTCCCACTCTTTAGCCAATTTCAGAATGAAGTTAGATATGTCCCCAAATTAACATTTTAATGGCTACAACTCAGTGCCACTTATTTTACTGACATTTTTGTGTTTAATAATGTAGGTATTTGCAAAAATATACATTTTCCCCTAAGGGACCTAATAAACCTATTTTCATTCTGAATGAAATAAAAATTACATATAAATATGTATATTTGTACTGGATTAGCTTTCACAGGAAAAAGAGGGTCAAGAGGGTCACTGAATTAGGAGAACTTTTCTCCTTTTTTAATCCCTAAATATCTTGTTGAGCTTGTGTTTCAATTAAGTTCTGTATTGTGAAAATAGGTGGGATACAAATTTTAAGTAGTAAAAAAAAAAATAGTTTTTTTGAAAAAAATTAATATTACCATTAGATGCTAAAAATACAACCTAATATAAAAATTATTTTTACATATTTATTGACAATAAAATCTTTAAGTCTGTTTAAAAATTCTGATTACAAATCCAAAGCCTCAATTTTTAGCTAAGCAGTGCATTTGTCATGATTACTTGTTAAGTGGGTTGACTGTCATTTGAGTCTTCAGCTTTTTTCCCAGCTTCAGGATATAAGAGGACAATAGTCAAAGCATACTGGAAAGAGTCCTGGACACTTGCTGCAGTGCTGTCATTCATTAACTGTGTGAGCTTGAGGACGTGGCGACAGCAATCCATTTCCCTACCTGTAAAATGTGCCTGGTATAGCTCAAAGTTGCTGTGATGACAATTAAATGAAATATAATATGTAAACATTCTTGGAAAAGGTTTAAGTGACATAATAGTAATAATAATAAAAGCCAGTATGTACCAGGCAGCCTTCTAATTTATGTATATTAACTCACCTAACCCTTATGATCACTCTATGAGGGGCTATTATTATTGTAATCTTCATATTTTACAGATGGACAAACTCAGGCATGGAGCCGTCATGAGGTTTTTCAAAAGCCACACAAGAGCCAGCATTTGAACCTAGGATGTCTGGCTTAGAGGTCCATGCTCTTAACCACTACCCTGCTTCCCAAATGTGATGAATTATTAAACTCCCACGGAGTCCCAAAGCTAGGCATACTTCTTTCCAACACACCTCTCCTATTTTCTTTGCAGACATCAGTAAAAGGGGAGACAAACTTGTTTTGCATCCTTCCTAAAGGACTGGTTCCTACAAACAGGAGTAGATACAGGACTGATACTTCTCTAATTCACTACATTGTATTTGTTTAGTTTGTTAGAATTTGCAATGTGCTTCCCCATCCATTATCTAACTCTAGCTTTACCAGAGCAAGGGAAAAAAAATAGTATTTTCATTTAACAGAGGAGGAAATTAAGGTGGGAAGAAATGATATAAATGGCTGAAGTCTCACAGCTAGTAAAAGGCAAAGTTAGGACTAGAACTCACATTTCACATTTTCCTGAATCTAAGCCCTGTTCTCCACCCATAAAGCCACCCTCATTTTCACCAAACTCTCACTAAGATGCAGCATGGTAAGGGAGTGACATAATTGAATCCTTTGGTCTCTCCATTTATGCTTTTTTGTGTGTGGGAGAGCAGAGGGCGCAATGGGACAGTAATACTGCTATGTGTGTCTCACCCCCTCTGTGTTGAGTACAGGGCACTGGTCTTCCCAGAGAGCACGGAATACAGATATGTTGCCTCCACTTCCCGTGTGTGTATATGTGTGAGTGTTGGGGGTGGCAGGAGCATACATATGTGCTCATCAAGAACTAGGAACCCCTACTCTGGGCTGCCCTGGCAAGTGTGCCTGTGGATGAGGTTCCTTCCTTTTCCCCCTGTCCCCCCAAACCTGAAGTGGCAGGTAGAAGGGAAAGGAATGCTGGGTGCCTTCTGGTGTTTTCCAATCTTGCCCTGTAAATGGTGGAATCTTTACTTGCAGGCAGCATCAAAGGCAGCCCTTACCCCTGTGTTTCACTTCCCAATTGTGGCAGAAGATGGTCAAGAGTCAGTCAGGGACTAGAGGGGATAGCAGGCCCACAGGCTTCCAAGATGTGTCCTTTAAATGCAACTAAAAGCTCCTCTTATCGTGCATCTCGGTTGCTTCACAGAAAGCCCAGTCCTGATGTCTTAGCCTCAGAGATACAATCAAATCAGTAGGTTATGAGACAATTGAGAAAGCAGAGTTGCCCTCCTTGAGATGAGGGAGCTGTGGCCATAGTGATCTCAGCCAGAAGAGACACATTAGTAGCAGGCAACTTTGTCCCCAGGACTTCTACTCACCCAACAGACATACAGTCCCTTTAAGGGACTCACCAATGATTCCCAAATTTATTAAACCCAACATACGCTTCTGATATGTATCTTTCACTTGTCATTCCCCATCATTTCAGTGTGTTTACTTTGACTGTCATCATTGGATTTTCACAAGACAATAAAAGTGTGCCTGCCTCCCTGTGCAGGGTGGCAAGATGGAGGGTTTCAGCTTTACATGACCTGCTCATTCAACACGAATGAAGGGGGATCCTCCTGCAGATCCACATGCTTCTCATCCTACAATTCCAGTTGGCAGAGCTCACAGTCAAAGGGCTAAAAGATGGTGAGTGCCATGTGATACAATGAAATAAACTTGGCCATGGCCATCATAATTGGGATCCAAACCCCACTCTATTCAAGTCTAGCTGGGTGGCCTTGGGCAAGCACCTAACCACCCCAAGTTCTGGTTTTCCCCTCAATAAAACAGAAATAATATATTCTTCCAAGGGGGGTTGTGAAGATTAAATAAGATAACATATGTTTAGTATTAATTATAGTATCAAGCACATGGAAGGTACTAAAGATACAATAGATAATACCATTATTATTGTCATTATTGTGATATTCCCCAAATAGAGAACCAAAAATTAGGAAAGCAGATATCAGAGAACACCTTTCATAGCAAATGAAATTTACAAGCATGTACTCTCCAAAACACTCAGCCAATTTCTTATTTTGTTCCCCAAACCATTTGTACCTCTCTCTACTATATAACTTGTAACAGTGGAATTATTTGCTCGTGAATCTGTTTCTGAACTGGAGTGTCAGTTCTGCAAAATCAGGAAGAGCTTTCTTCATCTTTACTGCCTAAGAGTTTCTCCTGATGTCTATCAAGAGTAGGAATTTACAGTGAATGAATAAGTGAATAAGTGAATGAATAAAACGCTGTCAAAGAAAAATAAAAACAAACTTCCCCAGAAGAAACTTATCCTCCAAGTTGATTTGGAAGTGTACTACCAAATGAGTTTATAATGCTTCCCTAAATGTCACTAGGAGGTAGCCAACCTAAACTGTAATTAATTAAAAGTAATCTGTAAGCCTGTCAACTGTAAACTGTTACAAAAGGATGCTAAATGAGAAAGGGAAGGACTGATGCAGCAACACAGGCATGTGACAACGGTCATCAGAGAGGAGTGGGGGTTTGTCTCTCTGCTGCTCTGCTCTGCCATGAGGGTGCTCAGACTGGAAATGTTCTGGCTCTTCAGACAGAAACATCTCTCGGGAGCAGAGAGACAATTCATCAAGCTACCAAGGCTTGACAGGACTTCCCTTGAGGATATCAAGCTCTGATTCTATATTCACCAAGAAACCTTCTGAACTGTCATGTGTTTTTCTGAGTGAACACACAGTCTCAGGCCAGGTTTTTCTCCAGTTGTAAATTAATAAACCTGCATTCTGACTTGCATAGCACAATTGGGGGCAGCAAAGAGAGTGTTGTCATGAGCAGATTATTCAGTGTCTAATCATGCCAGGAAAAATAATGATAAAATCAAGTTGCTAGTGCTATAAAATTGTGGACTGTATGTTATAAAGAAGGAGGTAAAAGTTAGGAGGTCCAGGTCTGCTGGCCTTACCTGTCATATTACTTCAGTGAGTACAGCAGAGATGACAAGGAAAATCTAAGGGCTGGAAGGAAGCCCCAACCCTCAATGTTATTATTTCCTTTGTGGTACCACAGAGTTCAAAGAAACAGTTTTTGGACTACAACAGCAAAAACAACTTCTTTCTTCTCAATGGACATCAAAGCAAAAGGTATATATTATTATAAAAGAACTATTGATTAGCTAAAAGGAAAAGCTTTTGACAGTGTGATTAATATTGGAATTGTTATAAAGTATAGCTATAAAATCCGAATTTCTAAAATCTTTCAGTATATGCTAAGTATTGGTTTAATATAGTTCACATTCAAGCCTATCCCCTTAGTCACTTCTAGCCCCAAAACTCTTCAAATGTACTTATATGGCATCAAAATAATTTGCTAGCTCAGTGGGAATAAGTCAAACTAATCGTTTCATCTTGTGTACACAAGATAACCATCTGAAAGACTTTTTTTTTTTTAACTTTTCAACAAATTGAGGTGGCATTGCATAGATAATCTGTGGTCTATGAGCCAAGAGAAACTCTCAATTTATCTTCACCCTGACCACATGAAAAGTACCAAGAGGTAATACTTTTGCTTATAGTTGCAAAAATGCAGCATGGTTTTAAAAGTCTTTACTCATAGAATCATAGGACTCTACAAAATTAGAATTTTATTTCTGGAAGTCTCCCTCTTACTCTGTGTCTGTGTACTGCAATCTCTAGTTTGCCAGTCTCTCTGTGACTTTCATTCTCTCTTTATGAAAGTCCATCTGACCTTGTGTAATTCTCTCTCTCTCTCTCATACTTGTCTCTCTCAATGGATCTAGGCCATTGTCCGACTCTTACCCCTTCATATTCATTTTCCCTCCTTCTCTTCTCATTCCCTATTTGTCTTTCTTTTTATCTATCCCAGTGCTGTCCAATAAAACTTCCTGTGATGATAGAAATGTGCTATATGTGCGCTTTCCAGTACAGTAGCCACTAGTCACATGTAGCTACTGAGCCCTTGAAATGTACCTAGTGCAACTAAGGAAGTGAATTTTTAATTTTAGTTTGTTTTAATTCATTTAAATTTAATTCCAAATAGTCACTTATGTCTAGAAGTTACCATTTTGAGTAGTGTAGAATTCTATTCTATAGAATAAATAGAATGTTTTTAATCCTGATATATATCATTTTTATCTCAAAAATAAATTTATGTGAATCTCAAATGATTTCCCCTTTCAACCCCTCCACAAACCCAAGGTTCCTGATCTTTTTTCATAATTCCTTAAACTTATAATCTCTAAGGACTTCAAGGCGGAAAATATGAAGCAAGAAAAAGAAAAGAAAATTTGTTCAGGCTATAAAATTGAGCAGCAATGTAAATCCATGAGCCCATTCCTATCAATAGAATATTAACGACGGATTAGCAAATACTGAAGATTTGTGCATTTGGCATGAGCAGATCTGTGCCAAGCTCTTTGGTTAGGTGTCCTTGAGTGCAGATTTCACAGGACTGCACTCTGCCATGCCAAGAGCAGACATCAGCAAGGAAAGTCGCTCCTGCCTTGAACCTGCAGGTGATTCATTCTAGAGCAAAAGCTCCGCCTACAGGTCACAGAAGCTAATGCAGTCTCGCTAGCACAAGGTCTTCATTCATCCTGACAAGAAGCCTATACAGTAGAAAATCTCATCTCCAAATCCTGCCACAAAATCACACGTTCATGAGGGTGTGAGGAGATGGATAAAGCGAAGCATTTGTCAATTCCATCTCACCAAAACACTACCTCCCTGATTCCACCACAGTGAAGCACTTCATTTCAGAACAAATAGCAGTTCATTGCCAACCTCCTTCCTGGGTGCAGTTTAACTGCACCAGGGCCAAAAGTCCCTTCACAGTTCTCAGTCCTCTGCAGAATGTACATGCCACTGTATATTCTTTTCTTTTATTTGGAGATTGAACAATGTAAATGATTTCACTGACAACGAAGTACTTATTAAGGAATCTAGAGATAGAATTAGATCCTCCTACTTTCCCTTCATTTAATGACAATGAAATAATCCATTGTTATATTAAATGCATTAGAGATGAGCATAATAACCCTGCTATTTTTATCACTTCACCGCCACCTTTACTGGATTTACACTTTATTATAGACAATGCAGAACTGTGATTTCTAAGTTTGCTTTTTGACAGTGTCTCCTTTTATCCAGATTGCCCTGAACAAAAAGCTAGCCCCAAGTCTGCAGGAGGTGAGCCTATCAGCAAAGCTGTTTGAGGTTGCTGCCTGCTAGGAGTCTGAGCTCCTATGAGGAACGACAGCCTCCATATTCAGGAATTGAGACTGTGTGTGTGAAATGGCACTGTCACTAGAACTCAGGCTTTTTGATCTTTAGAGGTCAGAATATGGAGGTGTGGTCAGCCACTACAGCTATGATTATAGCCCCTGCTGGATCCTTCATATGTAAGTTCCAGTTCCTATTTACGTTGCTGACAGGATACCGGATAAGGCAGTGTGAGGCCATGGACTTGGATCAGAGAGTGCTTTTTCCATAAGAGCCATGCCAGAGACAATACTTGTTCACTCATTTATTCAGTCATTCAATATTTATTAGGCTATAATAGGCAGACATGATACCAAGACTACAGACAGGCATGTTTGCTACCTTCGCAGAACTGACACTATCTGTGGCAATCTGACAAACTGTGTTAGGCCAAAGCTCATGTTTCTGCTGAGTTAAGATATTTATTCCAGAAAAGTTTGGCTAGGTATCCTTTATGTTAGAAATACAGGAGCAAAAATTCCAGCTGTAGCTTACTTGGTTCCTTCATTTGATAACCATTCTCATGCTATTTGCTATCCCAGCAACTTCATCTTCATTTTTCAGACAAATATTTAAAGAGCCCCTGTTGCATGGGAAGCATTATGCTAGGCTTTTTGTAAGTTCTATAAGGACTGCAAAGGCCCTCAAAAACTCAAAATCCAAAAAAGGAAAATTAGACTACACTAAATTGAGAAATATACAAAATAACATTAAAAAAGACAGATAAAATGTTACGTGAGATCAGCGGATGTGTGATTGTTAGAAGAATCACGAAAGCTGCAGTACATAGATTTTGAACTGAGGTGTGATGGAAGAGTAGGATTGTGACAGGTAGAGCTTCTTCAACACAAAATCAACAAAGCACTATGTTTTTCAAAAACCCCATTACATTCATTAACTCACTTGATCTTCATGACAGCCCTGTAAGATACAGAAGTTAGTGATTTTTTTTTTTTTTCCCGAATGAATAAACTGAGCCTAGGATAATTTAAATGACACACCTAAAATCACCGGGATAGCACACTGCTGGACAACTTTCAGTAACCACTTAGGAAGGCAGGATCTTAATTCTGTCATTCCAGGTTTGGGTAGGCAGAATTCTAAAATGGCCCCCAAGTTTTCCCATCTGTTCTCCCAGAATAATCCCCAAGACTGTGGACTTGATGGATTTTACTCCCTGATTAGGTTATGTTCGATGGTACCAGTTGACTTTAAAAAAGAGAGGTTATCCTAGTGGACCTGACCAGATCACATGAGCCTTCAAAAGCAGGGAGGTTTCTCCAGCTGGTTCCAGTAGCAAAAGTCAGAGAGAGTCAACCTGAAGGAGGCTTGCCATTGCTGAGATGGAGAAAGACAAGTGGCAAGGACCTCACAGCAGCCTCAAGGAGCTAAGAATAGCTCCTAACAACAGCTAGCAAGAAAATGGGGACATTAGTCTTACAACCACAAAGAAATAAATTCTGCCAGCCACTTGAGGGAACTTGGAAACAGGTCATTGTCTTCAGATAAGAACTTTGATTTCACCATCATGAGAGCCTAAACAGAGGACCCAGCTAAAACATACCAGACCTTGACCTACAGAAACTATAAGGTTGTGTTGTTTTAAACCACTAAGCTTGTGGTAACTTATTACACAGCAAGAGGAAACTAACACAGAGGCCACCTAGAATTTCACCATAACCTACTTAGCTAACTGAAGTTAGCACTTTGTAAGTGCTTTGTACTCACCAAGACAAATTCATCTCTCCAAACAGGGCAAGCTTTCCCCTTTTTGCTAAGTACATTTGTCCCTGGCCACCTCTGTTTCGCTCATGCAGTTTTCACAATTTTTATGATCTCATGCCCATTTTTAACTTACATAAATCATCCTTGTAGATTTCCAAGCCATGTTGCACAAAAGGATCCACGCCTGACTGATTGACTATAATGGTGTAGCAGATTGTATTTACAAAAATGGCCACAAGATTTTTGGTTTCACATGCCCATTGTATCTTGCCATTCTCCCATCAGGAGTTGGAGTCTATGTCCTCTCCCCTCGAAACCGGGAAGGTCTTTGTGACTACCAGAACTACCAGACTCCAGTGGAAGTGATGCTTTATGATTTCTGAGGCCAGGTGGTAAAAGGGGATACAGCTTCAGCTTGATGCTCTCTCCCCACTCTCTTGGGATGCTTGTCCTTGGAACCCAGTCATCATGCTATGAAGAAGCACAGGCCATATGGAAAGGCCCTGGCCCTCAACCCCAGCCAAGATCCAAGCTACTTGTATACAGTTAAATGTTGAACCACTAACTCTTGTGTGTGTATGTGTGGTGGGGTCAAGTCTGGGGAGAAAGCTCTGATTTGTACCACTTGCCAATTTCTGTGATGTAAATACTCCCATTATGGCTGACTTCGAACTACAAACATGATGCCACTGGAAATGGATTTGAGAAGTATGAGATGCACACAATCACCTTTGTGAATTAATACAGGCCTGCTCCAGCACACCACTGCTCACAGCCAGCAGCCTGCACCAAATTGCCAGCCATGTGAGTGAATCATGTCAGAAGGGGACACTTCAGCCTTCAGATGAGCTGCCCCAAATGATGTTACATGGAGCAGAGATATGCCCTCCCCTCTCAGCCCTGCCCAAATTTCAGGATTATCAACAAAATAAGTAATTGTTGTTGTCATAAGCTACCAAGTATTAGAATCATTTGTTATAAAGCATGAAATAATATTTTTTAAAGGATAGAGGTGAAGGAGAGGAAGACTCCAAGAGGAATCTGAGGTTGCCTGAAAGATTGGAAAAGCAGTTGTATATCTGAAGCTAAGAAATCCACAGCTAAAATTTGTAAGTTTGAAAACCACAATTGTATATTTATTTTATTATTTATTTGTTTATTTTTAATTGAAACATAACTGATTGTACATATCTGTGGAGTACAATGTTGAATATCAATGCCTGTGTGCAATACATGATCCTCAGATCAAGATAATTACTATATTTATCATTACACAATGTAATGTTTTTAGTGGCCCTTAACCAATTTCTTACTAACTCTCCCCTTCCCACCTGCTAAAAATATAAAAAATAAAGGAAACTCTCAAGAAGATGGTAGACTAGAGGTGTCCAGGGCACGTTTATTCCACAGAAGAATATTGAAATGGGCCCACCACCACTGCTGCCGCAGCCAACAGAGCCATTGTCCAGTCCCAGAACCCATCACAGAGCAGCTCCCTACAGAACAGCAACCCTGCAGGTGGCCCATTCACTGCAACTTTGGAGTCCACACTACCACCACTGCCGCCACCCCAAGGTAACCCTGCTCCCACCAAGGACACCACAGACACGAGGGAAGCAGCTACAGCTGCAGCTGCCAAGGCCATTGCTGCCACCATGAAGTAATCCCAGTGCTTCTGCAGACATCACAGATGTGAGGGAGGCAACTGCAGCCACTGACACTACTGCCACTACTGCAAAGTAACCTGCTGCCACCAGGGACACTGTAGCTGTGTGGGCTACCACTGTGGACATTGTAGCAAACAGGCAGCCACTGCAACTGCCACTGCTGCAGTCACTGCCACAACCAGTGCCATCAGGCAGCCAACATTATCATACAAGCAGCCCACCACTGCTGGCAACCCACATGGGCAACCCACCAAAGCCACTGCCATAGCCCCTGCCACTGCAAAGAGGCCTGCTACCACAGCAGCAGCCACAGCAGCCAGAGCTGCTATAAAGGTGGACTGCCAACACTCAACTACATTGACACAAGAAGGGTCACCAGCAGAGTCCAGGGAAGGAGCTGAGTGAGCACAGACCCATGACCCAGTGGAGAATCATGCTGCCCAACATGGTAGCAAATCTGGGAGAATTATACTGCCCACCACAGTAGCACACCTGAGAGTGTGAGCTACATGGGCAGCCCATGCGACTGCCTTGATCTAAGGAGAGACACACATGGAACCCCTGGGAAGTGCAGAAACTCAGAATAGCCAGAGTAAGGAAAAAAATTTCCAGTGCATCTATCAGGGTCATGTGACATTAGTCAGGGTGCCAACAAGCCCACCTAGGGTCATCCACCCCAACCAAAGAGGGACAGGGAACTGAGGCACTTTTTCCAAGAACTTAAGATCTTGCCCACATCCTCAGTGATCCAACATAGTGTCAATAACCTCACCAAGGAATCACTAAATGCCCCAGTTCCTAGGCCATGGAGGCACTCACACACAACTCCAACTCCAACTCCAACATTGACTATGCCAAAGTACCCACACATAGACTACACTACTGAGTCTACCTGGAACCAATACTAAAACATCCTACTCAATGGTAAATATAAAACACATCTACAGAAGTATCTTCTTATAGCCCACTATAGAGTAATAGAAGAAACAACTGCTCTACTAGATGATCAGACATCAACATAGACATACTAGAAATATGAAAAAAATAAGAAAATATGAGACCACCAAAGGAATACAATAACTCTGAAGTACTAGACCCCATGGAGCAGGAAACCCTTGAAGTGACTGAAAAGGAATTCCAAGTAAAAATCTTAAGGAGAATCCTGAAAACAGCAAAGGAAAAGTATCAAGTCACCTCTAAGGGAGTCCTCATCAGACTAACAGCAGACTTCTCAGCAGAAACTCCACAGGCCAGAAGAGAATGGGATGATATATTCAAACTACAAAAAGAAAAAAAACTGCCAGCCAAGAATACTATACCCAGCAAGGCTATCCTTCAGAAATGAGGGAGAAATAGTGTATTTCCCAGACAAACAAAAACTACAGGAGTTAACCACCACAAGACCAGCCCTACAAGAAATCCTCAAGGAAGTCCTGCATCTGAAATCCAAAAAATGATAATCACTACCGTAAATACACAAGAAAAAAAAACCACTGGTAGAACAAAAAGGCAATCAAGAAAGAGCAAGAAACTGTATCTTACCACCTCCAAAAAACAGCAAACACTGAAGACAAACAATAAAAGGGAAAGAAAGAAACAAAAGATATTTAAAGCATCCAAATGAAAATCAATAAACTGCCAAGAGTTAGACAACACCTTTCCATAAAAATCCTAAATGTAAATGGATTAAATTCCCCATTCGAAAGACATAGACTGATTGATTGGATTAAAAAGCTAGACCCAAGTATATGCTGTCTTCAAAAAATTCACCTCACTTGTAATGACACAAACAGACTAAGAGTAAAAGGATGGAAAAAGATATACAACACAAATGGAAACCAAAAACGAGCAGGAGTAGCTATTCTTATATAGGATAAAATGGACTTTAAACAAAAAACCACTAAAAAAAGACAAAGAAGGCTACTATATAATGATAAAGGCATTTATCCAGCAAGAAGATATAATAATCATAAATATGAATGCACCCAACACTGGAGCACCCAGTGTATGTGTGTGCGTGTGTGTGTGTGTGCATGTATACACACGCACACACACACACACACACACACACACACACACACACACACCGCAATCAAGTGGGATTCATCCCAGGGATGCAAGGATGGTTCAACATATGCAAGTCAATAAATGTGATATACTACATCAACAAAATCAAGGACAAAAACCATATGATTATCTCAATAGATGCAGAAAAGACATTTGACAAAATTCAACATCCTTCATGATAAAGACTCTCAGCAAATTAGGTATAGAAGGAAAATATCTCAACACAATAAAAACCATATATGAAAAACCCACCACCAATATCATCCTGAATGGGATGATGTTCCTTAAAAACAGGAACAAGACAAGGATGCCCACTCTCATCACTCCTATTTAACATAGTATTATAGTGTTGAAAGTACTAGCCAGAGCAATCAGTCAAGAGAAAGAAATAAAGGGCATGCAGATTGGAAAAGATGAAGTCAAATTGTCCCTATTTGCAGATGTCATAATCTTATACATAGAAAAGCCTACAGACTCTACAAAAAAATCTCTTACAACTTATAAATAATTTCAGTAAAGTTTCAAGATACAAAATCAACATGCAAAAATCAGCAGTGTTTTTATACTCCAACAATGAACTAGCAGAAAAAGAAATCAAGAAATCTAGCCCATTTACAATAGTCAACAAAAAAATGAAATACCTAAGAACTGATTTTTTTAATTTTTATTATTAATTATAAGCATATTCATTTTTACAAATCGTGATTTTTCTTTTTACCCTTTACCCAACCTATCCCTCCCCAAACCCTCACCTTTCCTCCCCTCCATGTTTAGTATTGTTAGGTTTGTTCACTCCTTCTGAAAGCTCAACATACTATTTTGGTCTTGTCTTTCCTTCTTTCTTTCTCTCCCTTTCTTTCTTTCTTTCTTTCTTTCTTTCTTTCTTTCTTTCTTTCTTTCTTTCTTTCTTTCTTCCTTCCTTCCTTCCTTCCTTCCTTCCTTTCTTTCTTTCTCCATCCCCCCCCTTCTTTCTTAGCACCCAGCTATGAGTGAGAACATGCAGTATTTCTCTTTCTTTGTCTGGCTTATTTCACTTCACACAATTTTCTACAGACTCATCCACATTGCTGCAAATAGCAGAATTTCATTCTTTTTTATCGCTGAGTAGTATTCCATTGTGTATATATGCCACATTTTCCTTATCCAGTAGTCTGCCAATGGACACTTAGTTTCATTCCATATTTTTGCTATTGTAAACAGAGCTGCAGTATACACAGGAGTGCAAGTATCCCTTCAACATGATGATTTCCATTCCTTTGGATATATGCCCAGTAGTGGGATTGCTGGATCATATGGTAGTTCTATCTGTAGTTGTTTGAGGAACCTCTGTGCTGTTTTCCATATTGGCTGCACCAATTTACAGTCCCACAAGCAGTGTAGAAGAGTTCCTCTTTCCCTGCATCCTTGCCAGCATTTGTTGTTCTTCACCTTTTCAACAATGGCCAATCTAACTGGGGTGAGATGATTCCTAGGAATCAGTTTAAACAAGGAAGTAAGAGATCTCTACAGGGAGAACTACAAATCACTACTGAAAGAAATTGAACAGGACACAAAAAAGGTGGAAAGACATACCATGCTCTTGGATGGGAGTAATTAACATCATGAAAATGTCCATTCTACCCAAAGCAATCTGCAGATTCAATGCAATCCCCATCAAGATACCAATGACATTCTTCACAGAAATAGAAAAACAATCCTAACATTCATATGGAACAATAAAAGACCCCAAATAGCCAAAGCAATCCTGAGCAAAAAATAAAATAAAATAAATAAAGCTGGAGGCATAATACTACCTGACTTCAAATTGCACTACAAAGCTATAGTAACCCAAACAGCATGGTACTGGCATAAAAACAGACACTTGGACCAATGGAACAGAATAGAGAGCCCAGAAATCAATCCACAAACTTACAGCCAACAGGTCTTCAACAGAGGCATGAAGAACTTACATTGGGGAAAAAACAGCCTCTTCAATAAATGATGCTTGGAAAATTGAACATCCATATGTAGAAGAATGAAACTAGACCCATACCTCTTGCCGTATACTGAAATCAACTCAAAATGGATTAAAGACTTAAATATGAGACCTTAAACTATAAAACTCCTGAAAGAAAACATAGGTGATACACTTCAGGAAGTAGGACTGGGCAAAGACTTTATGAATATGACCCCCAAATCACAGGCAACAAAAGGAAAAATAAATAGGCTTTTATCAAACTAAAAAGCTTATGCACAGCAAAAAACAAACAAACAAAAAAACCCCACAATTAACAGAGTGGAAGAAAATATTTGCAAACTATGTATTCAACAAAGGATTAATATCCAGAATATACAAGGAACTCAAACAACTTATCAGTAAAGAAACAAATAGCCCAATTTAAAAATGGGCAAAGGAGCTGAGTAGACTTTGCTCATATGAATATATAAAAATGGCCAACAGATACATAAAAAGATGCTCAACGTCATTCAGCATCAGGGAAATGCTAATCAAAACCACACTGAGATACCCTCTCACCCTAGTTAGATGGGCCATATCAAAAAGACAGGATAACAAATGCTGGCAAGGATGTGGAGAATGGGGGACACTCCTACACTGTTAGTGGGACTGTAAATTAGTGCAATCATTATGGAAAACAGTACGGAGGTTCCTCAGACAACTAGAGATAAAACTGCCATACGATCCAACAATTCCACGGCTGGGTATACACCCAAAGGAATGGAAATAATCATGTCATAGGGATACCTGCACTCCCATGTTTATTGTAGCTCTATTTACAACAGCCATTCTGGAACCAGCTTAAATGTCCATCATCAGACAACTGGATAAGGAAAATGTGGTATACTTACACAGTAGAATACTACTCTGCCATAAACAAGAATGAAATTCGGCCATTCACAGCAATATGGTGAACTTAGAGAAAATTAACTTAAGTGAAATAAGCCAGGCACAGAGAGAGAAATACCACATATCCTACTCATATGTGGGTGCTAAAAAATAAACAAATAAATAAAAAAAGAAATAAAGATACAACAATAACAATAATACGTTGAACTCTCAAAAGGAGAGAACAGAACTGAGGACACCAGAGGTGGGAAACGGGGTGTGGGAAGGGGAAAGGGAGCAATTGGTAAAGGGCCACGAAAAATGGTTACATTGTATAATGCTGAATATTCTAATTATCTTGATTTAAGCATCACATATTGCACACAGGTACTGATATTTAACTCTGTACCCCACAGATATGTACAATTAACCATGTTTCAATAAAATTTTAAAAATAAATAATAAGCAAACATAAAAAGAAAGATACACCAATCATAACAGTTGAACTTTCAAAAGGAGAGACCAGAACTTAAAACCACAATTATAGACTAAAGAAAAGTAAATAGATAACAGAACAACTGATATTGGCTAGACATTAGGTGATTATCTGATTAAAGTAATTCACACTGAAATGTTACTGGGGCCCAGCTTAACTTCTAAGGGGATGTTTGCATTTTAAAAGAGGAGGTTAATATAACAAATTGATAGTTCTCAAGCAATGCTAAAGTGAGGTATTACGTTGCTGCAATCAAATAATCATAGTTGCATATATCCAGTCAAAAGACATTTCAATGAATAGAATTTTCTCTATCTAAAATTTTGTAAAATTTTTAGGAAAACCAAAATTCTCTTAAACCTTATGACTGCTATAGTTTTGCTATTGGTGAATCTTAGCAAATGACAAGACAAATTATTAAGTATTATATTAATGTTAACAGAAAAACTTGGAATCATCCTTAGTTCCTTGACTGATGTGATTATGGAAGTGATTTTATGTTGCAATATATGATACAGTGATATTTTCTGCTGGTTAAATGTTCTTAGTTTGTAAATGGAATTAAGTATATCAATATTTCATGGAGTTTTTTGCAGAACACTACTTTCTCCAGGAATTTTGCCAATTGAACATGATTGAGAACCACTAACTTAAATGAATCTGTCATAAGTGGAATATAAGAGGGGATATTTTTTAACAGGGTAGGGAGCCTCACTTCGCATTGTCCCTGCTCCAAACAGCTGCCATGCCCTTACCACGAGACAGAAAGAACAGTGATCAGCAGCTTGACATCTCACCTCTGAATGGCTTACTACCTTGGTCTTAAGGCAGCTGAAATAAGGCAGAGGCTTTCTGAAGGCATATTTAGTCTGAAGACGCAGAACCACATGATAATCCAACGAGACATGATTATAACATTAGATAGTATAAATATAAAATAAAAATTATAATCAAATTCTACAGACAAAACAAGGGTGATTGAGAACAATTTTAAAAAGTGAGAAGGGACCCACATCAGTAATCCTAGTTCTATCATGCTTAGCAGTTTTGAAATAGCGTGTGTGTGTGTGTGTGTGTGTGTGTGTGTTACATCAAAGTCTTGGAAAACTGTTTCCCAAACAAGACTATATAAATAAAATAATCTATCATTAATACACGAAAAACTCAGCCAATTCCAGAAAAAAAATAGCACCCCCTTGATATTAGACTTATAAGCAAAAATTGTAAAATAAAAATAAAAAAGACATAAATCTGAATAGTGTTATATACCTAAATAAAATTGCACTGCTACTAAAAATTGTGATGGTTAAATTTTCCAATATTTGGACCACCTAGTGAAAATACTGGTTAGCCAGAGAATTCTAAGTTTATATAAAATACAAGCATAGGGCCGGCCTGTGGCTCACTCGGGAGAGTGCGGTGCTGATAAAATACAAGCATAATTACTAATTGATATCTTTTGTGGTTTATATCTCACCCATTTTCAAAATGGATTTGAGGCCACACTCCTTTTCCAGACCAAAGTTATCTGTACTCACCCCCTCTCCCCCACAACACAACAAGATCAAGAAGTCTTGATAGCTCCCTTTCTTTATTGACATTTGACACTTTTGAATAATTTAAGGTACTGAAAAAACAAACCTCCCTTGAGTTTCATCATCCACTTCTCTTCAATCCTATTCTAGCACATATTCTTTATAGAGTTATCTTCTATCTAATTCTGGCTTTCTTTAAAGGCTCTTTTTTCTTTTACCTTAAAAAAAATTAACTTCAGCATCAAGGGTGGGGGAGAGCAGTAGAGGGTGGGTAGGGAATTGATATCCTCTGCCTTCAAAGGAAGCCTCTGTCAAAGATTTGAAAACAAAACAAAACCTTTTGCTGGCCAGGATGTGATAAAATCCGTGTGCTCATCCTACTACTGTTCTAAATGTGACAGAGCTTTAAAGTTGTTATTATCCTTTGACCCAACTGTTTCAAGTCAAGGAATGTGGTCTGAACAAATTTTCAAAAACAAAAAAAAGTAAAAACATATTCATCTTATTGCTAGATCTAACAGATTTTTTAAAAATAACTTAATTGCCAAAATGTAAGAAATTTATATACATTCTAGTATGTCTATATACAGTAGGAAAATCCCACATGCAGCATGATCCCATTTGTGTGTTTGTGTGTGTTTGTGTGTGTGTGTGTGTGCATGTATGTGTGGGTCAGAAAGGAAGTAAATCTAAATCCTAACAACAGTTATTTCTCATATAATAATTATGATATTTCTATTTTCTTCCCTACATTTTTCTATCTTTTCTAAATTTTCTGCAGACCAGATTTTATTTTTATAATCATAAAAAATATTACTATCAACTAGTTACCATTCATGTCCTTACAAATTAATCAAAATTTGCCGTGACAGGGATACGTTCTGAGAAATGTGTCATAAGGCAATTTCATCATTGTGCAAACATCATAGGGTATACTTACACAAATGTGGATGGTACAGCCTACTACACACCTATGGTATATGGTATAGCCTATTGCTTCTAGGTTACAAACCTTTACAGCATGTTACCATACTGAATACTGTAGGCAATCATAACACAATTGTATTTGAGGATCTAAATATATCTAGACATAGAAAAGGTAAAATAAAAATACAACATAAAATATAAAAAATGGTACACCTGTATAAGGCACTTGTCATGAATGGAATCTGCCGGACTGGAAGTTATGCTGGGAGTCAGTGAGTGAGTGGTGAGTGAACGTAAAGGCTAGGACATTACCGTACACTACTGCAGACTTTATAAACACTGTACACTTAGGCTACACTAAATTTATATATTTTTTTACTTTCTTCAATAATAGATTAACCTTAGCCTACTGTAACGTTCCTACTTGATAAACTTTTTATTTTTTTTAAACTTTTTGACTCTCGTAATAACACGTAGCTTAAAAAACAGACATATTGTACATCTGTACAAAAATATTTTGTTTCTTTATATCCTTATTCCATAAACTATGCCTGAAAGGACTTTCATCCATAAGGAGGCGAAGTCAGTGCCAGGTTTCAGGACTTTTAAGGGACAGAATAACAGTCTTGTTTGGGGGCAATGTTGCAGGCTACAAACTGAAACCCTCTGCGATCTAGCACAGTGAGAACCCCAGGGCCTTCAAGCAGTGATAGCCTTGACAGCTTATATTTTTTCCCCTCTCCCCTGCCTCCTTTTCCCCAACGTAACTTAAGTCAATACTATTATCTTTCTTAAGATGTATCTTTGCACTGTTAAATATGCTTTTGCCTGCGAATTGATTTGGCAGCTTTAAGTAATACCCTTTGACTCAGATATTACAGGTAGAAGAGTCTATGTACTTATTCCACCTCCCATCAGGGTGGTTTTCCTACAACTCAAAGACTTCTTTCATCTGCTTGTTTCTTTCAAATATGGCATTTCTGTGGGTGTCTCCATGCAGCTGCAACTTTTTCTGTCTCCAAAGCAAACCGGGGTCAGAATCTGCCTCTCATGTATTCCCTGACCCTTCCCCCAGGATGACGTTCTCATGCTCAGGAGCTAAGTTTTGTTGCCACACAGGACTTCAGGAGGCAATTTGCTTGTCTTGACACCTACCTGTTGTCTGTTATTGCATCTTCTGTGAATGCTTGGTTCTCACCTGGGGAAGTACCTAATTTTAGTTCTTTCTCCACTGCAGCTAATCCTTCTATTTTGGGATGTATCTGAGCTCTGCCATGGCCAGACCCTCTTTAACACCTTCTATTTCTTCTTTTTCTACCAACTCTTGTAAGTTCAGCTCTGTTTGATCTCAGTCCTGTTCTCAGGAGTTTCTTCCCTAACTTTTACACTTTCCAGTGGGCTTCTATTTTCCAGGGTATCTATTTTTGCACGTCTTACTGAGATCTGTAGTGATTGGTTAATCACACAACACGGCATCTTACGGGCAACACTGGAAGCAGATTTTGTATGCTTAGGAGCCAAGATGAAAAAAACAATATGAGATTAAATCATCTCCATTATACTCTTACGGTACCACTGTTATATAGGTGGTTCATTGTTGACTGAAACATCATTATGTGGTGCATGACTGTACAGGATTTCCTGAATAACTCCAGAGAGTTGACCCTGAATTCACTTATTCCCTTTTTGCTTGGGTCCTGCCAGGCGTTGGCTTCAGCCTGGTTTTTCCTCCACTACTCCTGCCTCAGTGCTGCCTGCTCCTGGGAACCGTATCCTTCTGTGCACCGGTGCAGAATGGCAGAAGGGCACAGCTTTCACTCTTCCATCAATACAGTTACTCTCTGCTTTCTGCTTTTCCTTGTGCCTTATAAGCCAGGGGCACTTTCTCTTTCTCTCCCTTTGTCCAGGGCTTGCCTTAGCAAACATACCAACTTTAATAATATTCTTCTTTTCTTGCCACCATGAAATTCTCAAGAGCCAATTTTCTTCCTGGATTCAGATGCAAGCAGAAGTTGTGGACCACTACAATTATTTAATTAAGAAAAGACTCCATCAGAAATCTAAAGCTTGATCCTGATTATACTTCCTGTGTTGATCCTCTTTGGTGTCTTTACACAAAGATCTTCAGTAAAACTTTAGTCCTTTTTACTTTTTTTTTTTTTTTTTGGCATCTTTTTCTCATATATATTAAGAAGCCAAGAACATTCATACTCTTTAACCTAAATATTCCATTTCTCGGAATATAGCCTAAAGGAAAAATTCCACAACTTGGGGGGAAATATGCTACTAACCATAGCATAATTTATAACAGCAAAAATTAGAAGTCATCCAAGTGACCCTCAATTGGGAAACAATTAGACAAAACTAGGCACATCCATAAAAGAAAATGCTTAAAAAGTATAGCCATTAAAATTAATGACTAAGTCTTGGTAACAATGAGTAAATATTTACATATCATTTTAATGAAAAAAAGCAGTGCTTAAATAACGTCTAACCTAAGTAAAAGAGTATAAGAAAACCTAAAATGACAAGCAGAGACTATGAAGAAAAGCATCATTTTTCTCTCTAGTTAGTTACTTTCCTTAATTTGGAATATGTTTAAACCCTAATCTAAAGGTATTTATTAACAGTTCTAAAAGTTCTAGCACTGAAGGATTTCACCACCTACCTATAGACTGAAGTGAAGTTTCCTTCCCTCCCACCTCATCCCAGCAGGACACTAGTGACTTCTTTCTAGAGAGGACAACATGGTGAAGCATCTTCTTCCATCCCAGCCAAATACCTCTACTTTGAACAAAACAAACTGAAGACCAAAATTTAGCACTGTTTCATCAACCGTTTGTGATCCAGTGCCTATCACTGGATCTGCCTGCACCACTGGTACTATGCCTACCCACCATGACTGTGTCTGGTACCACAGAACTAGCAGGTCTGCAGAGAGCCCTGGGCTCCAATCCAGCAGCCCTGCAGGGAGGGGTTCCCCACTACCTCTGCACTATCTCCTGTCTGGCACTGCCAGAGGCCACACTGGAGAGGTTTGAGTAAAGCTGCACTCACTGTGACCAAGGCTGTGTTCTTGTGCTCACACTGCTGGAAGGGCCCTTTATTCCTTCCTGTCACCCATATCACTACTGCCAGAGCCACTGCTTCCTCTGTTCCCTACATGTTCCTCAGCTTTGCAGTTCTCTTCTCCCTTCCATTGCAATGTCTATAAAACCTCTCTTTAAGACAGCTGACCCTTTTTCTATGTCTCAAAGTGCTTGCACCTAGGAAAGACAGGAGTACTTCTCTTCCCTGCTGAGGCTTCCCCCAGGTGGACAGCCATCCATTCATCCTGGCAGAACTCAGAACCTGCTGAGGCTGAGCAGTGAGCTGATCCCTCTCATTCCCATTCTGTCAGTATGTTCTGGAGACACAAAGGCCCCAGTAAGAAGTGTGCACCTGGTCAAGCAAACCCATATGCATCATCACAAGGTCATTTTTTTATGCTGCACAAATTCTCCAGCCTTCCAGAAAGAGGAAAATCCCTCATTAATGAGACTGTCTTAAACTCCCAGGGGGCATCTAGGAACTGCCTTGAAGCCATTCACTCATGACCTCACTTTGTCCCAGGGCAGGCAGCCTTCCTTGGGTCTTGGTTAAAAAAAAAAAAAAAAAAAAAAAGATGAGTTGGAAGAATTACCTCCAAATGGTCATAACAATTGTTAGAGTGGTGGAATCACAGATGATATTTTTCTAAATTCTTATTTTTCAGATTTTTATGTTTACTTTTTTTCACCCTAAAACATAGAGGACAAATAACACAAGCATGTCTCAAGATCCTCACCATCCAAACTTAAAATATCAGAATATTTCTTTTATTTGATCTTTGTTTCATTTTCTTCCATTTCTGTCTTTCTCCGTTGTGATGAGGATATCTAACTGTGGTCTCATCCATCCGTCCACTTTCTATTCCTGCCTCAGGGGGCCAAGTAGGGAAGCCACGAGCTGCCATTAAAAAGAAAGAAAAAGAGAAACACTCAGCAGCAGCCACAGGCACTAATGTGAGAAGCTGGAGAAGGTGTCGTTTTTCACTCAAACTGACATTTAAGCTGTTTCATAAATATGAAATCAAATTTGAGGGTCCAGATGGACTCCCGCCCCCTCTGTCTTTTGCTGGAATGACACGCTATTTACCAGCCTCAGAAAGGGGGACTAAGGAGTGGAACTTTCAGATGATGACTCACTGAGGAAAATGATTGATGAGGGATGAATGAACTGGTGATTTTTTTCATGCAGGAATCAGGAGAGAGTTTCCACACAATGGACAGTAATCACCCCCAGGTACTGCAGCCACAGTTGGACTGTGACAAGGAGCAAGGTGGACATATTTCCTGGGTGCTGCACAAAGAACAGAGAACAAGCATCTTGTCACTCACCCACACGTACATGAAGGTGTTGCCAAGAGGGTCACTTTTATTCTGGGTGATCCCATAGCAGCAGTTGTTCCATATCGTACATGCATCATAAGAAAAGCATCACATCAAAGCCAAATATAAACTTTGAGTTTTGAGGAAATAGCCAACTGCCAGGATCTGCAAATCATGGGACACTTAAAACTGCACTACCCCAGCCAAGTGCTCTCGGAGCACTATTTCAGAGATGAGCATTGCAGACCTTGTCTGCATCTCCAGAGCCCTTGGAACTGGAAGAGGTGAGGAAGGCAGGGGATTTTGGAGGCCCAATTACCACTTCAACTATACTAAGCCATGCCCTGGAATGGTACCTCCTACTGCTATGCTGCAAAGCTACAGTATACTCCCAAGTTAGGGAGACAGAATGTGGTTCTCCATCATTCTGGAAGACTCTCAGGAGTGCATTGTTCTGTAAATCCTCCTTATAACGCAGGAGTTTCACTTTCCTGAAAAACAGACATCCGTGGTTTATTTTACAGCTATTGCTGAAAGGAGTCATGAAAATCATTTTTTTAATCACATTTCAATTACAAAAGGGAGATGTTCATGATGTCCAGAAGCTTATATTTTCTTTATTCTTTGAAAGACAAGAACCTGAGATTGTGCAGGCCACTTTCTTAAATGAAAATGTGGTGGTGACTTGCAGGTGTTAGTTATAACCTTGAGCTATACATTCCCCTGAATGGGCAGAACAGACCTTTTGCCACAGGACCGATTCCAGCTTGTCTTGTCTAATTCTTCAGAGGAACCAGCTTTGTTTGAACCTGAGCACCCAGAGGAGAAGAGCCTTATTATTTATATTTCAAGTGAATGAGGTTAATGACCAGCAATATCAGAGAGCAGTTCCACCTGCTTCTTCCAAGCCTCTTCTGCAAAATAGAGTCCTCCAGACAGAGCTTTAATATTCACACAATATTAGGGTAGGAAAAACTCTCCCTCTGCTCCTCCTCAGACCCAATGACACCGTAATCCTTGCCAAGGCAGCACCCATGTCTCCACCCTGCTCCAACTCTGGATTACCCCACCCCATGCCACCTCTGGGGATCTGATAAAGTACAACATGCAAACTTTGCACTTACCTCTGAGCTAATGAGTGTTTATAAACAAGCGGGAAGGAGCAGGGAGGAGTAGCTGCTGGATCACCTGAACAAAGAAATTGGTAGGAGAGAGAAGGAGGTGCAAAGATGAGGGATAGCAATACCCAGCTGAGCCTGTGGCAGGCTTCGTTGTCCTCTCTTAGGGTCTTCAGTTATCAGTGGGTCAGTGGCATGCAGGCACATACGGGTCTTTCTCTTGATTGATTTCAGTGAAGAAATAAATTTCCTACCAGTATATACTTTTTTAAAAAGTTGGTTCAGAGGATCTTTGCTGTTTAGCTTGATTTGATTATCGTTTATACAATTTTCATATTTTCTAGATGAAAATTTCCCTTGAAAGGGTCATTGGATTTCTGGCCTGCCAGGCTTACAAATTCCAAATACATTGTCTTATCCTTACATACAGAAATCTGTGGCACAGTGAACTAGAATATCAGTAAGCCTCCATTACAAAGATAGGAAGATGCACACTAATTCAGGGCCTATAGAATCAAAATGTAAAACTGAAAGAAATAAAGTAAACAATGCACCACTTAAAGAGAACTAGCCTCTCCTCTGCTGTTTAGGATCTTAATCATTTCACTGAAACACTGGGCAATATGCTGGTAACTTCCACATTGGAAGAAACTCAAAGGCTTAGCAAAAGAAAGTTATATATCTGATAAATATTATAACCTACATTCGATTTAATTCAAAAAACATATCCTATTTGGATACCATGTGCTTAGCCCTGCACTGGATATTGAATAAAGTTTTTAAAAATTGTTTACTTTTCACATCAAGAACATATGTATCTGGCATGAAAAAAATGAAATAATAGCACAAAGCAATAAATAATTGTTTTCAATCAGATCACACTGTAGAAAAGTTTTTTTATTCATAGTGAGAGTGTGATCCGCTGCGAAGGGCAATAGAAATAAAGCAGGGGTAAGTGGACAGGACTCAGGACTGAATTTACTATTACAATGTAAAAGAAGATGACTTGAAATTACTGTGATCCCACCAGACACACCTAAAAATAAAAAGATTAGCTGCAGCAGAGAAAGATCTAAAATTTAATACTTCCCCAGGTGAGTACCAAGCATTCACAGAAGATGCAATAACAGACAACAGGTGGGAGCCAAGGCAAGCAAATTGCCTCAGAGAGGTCCTGTGATCACAGATATAACAGTGGGACAGTGGAACAAAATGGTGGAGATCCTAAGATAAGGCAAAATGCAGAAGACCCAATAAACAGCACTGGGGAAATCTGAAGGCTAGAGGCAGAACTTCAGCCAAAGGGCTGGCTTACAAGATCTCTGGGGTATCCAGGAAAAACCAAGGTCTCACCCATAAGAAATTGGGCATGATGGGTTTTCATATCAGGGCATAAGATTTTGGAGAACAAGACAGGGATCTAGTCGCCAACATAAAGATCCAAAGGCAGGTGACAGTCTCAGGAAGAAGACAGTCTAGTTTAGTGACCAAAGGGCATAAGACTAGAGCCAGGCATGCAGGAAGAGTAACTAATATTTATACACCACACGGCATAGTTTCAAAGTATTTTCACATTCTGTGGGTTCTCAGGTCACCCATTTAATAAATTCACCTGCCACATGCCAGGAACTGTGGCAGAGATGACGAACCCAGACATAGCCCCAATACTTAGGGGAGAATGGTCAAGTGTGAAGGACTGATAGGTAAACAGAGGACAAAATGCAATAATTTCTGAACATTACAAAGAGTCTGATAGGAGAAGGAAAGCCATCCTGTGATCTTTCCTTTTCTTTAGTCTTTATAACTGACTGAAAAGCTCACAAATGACAGCCTTTGACCTGATGATAATAACTTAGCCTCATTTCACATACCAAAGACCTACAATTTAAATTTCCATACAAGTGAACATTTAATTTCTGTCCCATGGGACTGCACTTAGAGAAAGGGATCATTTTGAAATTCCATAGAATAGGCCCTGCCACGCGAAGCAACAGAGGACTTAGAGGTAGATGAGCTATGTGAATGGCTATGTGACTTGGGTAATGCAGAGCTCTAAGGAAAGACCTTAGATGAACTAAATTTAAAACAGAAAAAAGACAGAAACTTCATCTTCAGTATATGTGGGAAGATTAAGACAATGAATACATGGAGTTCAGGCTGAGGGGTATCCTAGGATCATGGGAACGTTGAATATTTTGAACTCAGTTTCCCTCCTCCCCCATCCCTTCACCCAAATGTTCCGTTGCTAAGACAACAGGATGCCAGCAGGCATATGCATGTGTGTGCTCCATGCATGCTGTTGCCTAGCAACAGGACTCAGCAGCGCCTGGGCTCCCGCTCTTTATACCTACCCCACTCCATCCAGTACCTTGACTTGCCAGTGGCTTTCCCCACCCCCAAAGCAAAGAAACAAGAAGCAGGAGAGTGCAAGAGGCTCTGGATCTGATCTTGTCAACAGCCTATTGTCAATACCAGGAAAAATCCCAAGCCTGGCTTCACTCAGCTTAACCCCTACCCCATGAAGTTATACAATGTAAACAGACAATTACCGCTGAATGGAAATGAAATGATGATTTGACATTCTCAGTATGTGAAATCTAGTGCTGGTCTGTAATAACCAGAGGGATGCAGTGATAAGGAAAACACTGAACCACTGAGGTAAAATTGACAGAAGTATTTTACATCGGGAATAAAGCAACAAGATGGGAGATAAAAAAAGAAAGGAGAAAGGGGGAAAGATATTAAGGAGGAAGAAATAAAAGATGGAAAGAAGGAGCAAGAAAGAGAGGAGAGACTTTTAACTCAAAATTACTAATATCCCTTTGGAATGTGACAGTGTAAAAACTGAAAAAAAATTTGCAACATTATGTAGACCAGGATCTGATGCCTAAAATAATAACAATAGAGTTCATTGAGGTTGTTGGGCCAAGCCCGTGGTGCACTTGGTAGAGTGCTGCGCTGGGAGCGCGGCGACGCTCCCGCCACGGGTTCGGATCCTATATAGGACTGACCGGTGCACTCACTGGCTGAGTGCTGGTCACGAAAAAACGACAAAAAAAAAAAAAAAAAAAAAAAAGAGTTCATTGAGGTTGTTGTTAATACCAGGCATCACAGTAAGTGCTTTACATAGATTCTTCCCTGCTTCACAATAACCGGTTAAGACAGATATTAGGAAAGTGATTTTACAGCTAGGACTCAGAATAATCAAGTGACTTCACCAAGGCCACATAGCTAGTAAATTTGGCAAAGCTAGTAAGAATAGGTAGTATTCAAACCAAAATTAGTCTGACTCAAAATTCCACATACTTTCTCAACATGTAGTATGATAAATATATGGAACAATGTGTGCAAAGCTTGTGAAATCATGCAAATTCGTTAAATTAGGGACCTTGTAAAGGAGCTATAAATATTCGTTATATAACATTAAAGGAATGGCTTTCTCTTTAAAGGCTTAATGTAACAACTTATGAAAAGAAAATTATCTTGCTAAGTGGGAAAGGAAAAGCTGATCCTTTAACAAAGTGTTCAGTAAAGAGTTTAGAGTCCTTTTGAAGAAGCTGGAAAAAGAAACTCCAGGCTTACTCCCATTGAAAAGAAAGTTTGAGTTTTGGAAATGTTTAAGGAGTTACGGGAAACTGTGCAGCAACAAGTATATATAGAAAAGTAACTGCTCCAGGAAAGTCTAAGGCAAGCAAAATATAAGGTTTCTCTGAAACCTTGATAACTTCTAATATGGGACTCCTTCCTAGTAGCAGCAAAAAGCCCTTAGTCAGTGAACATGGAACAAAGCACCGACAGCAGGAATGGATGCACACATATTCAGGACTCTTTTCTCAGACCCTCAGACCTCTGTGCAAATAGAAGACATACAGCATGCAGTCCCATGAGTCAGATAGATATGCCCAAGCTTGCCTGACCTAGGCTTAAACCAGTAATCTTGCCAAATACATTTATTTCTCATTCTAAAGGGTGAGTTCAGGCATTCTCAGCAAATCCTTTTGTCATATTAATTCCCAAAGTAAATAACCTGCCTCTAAATATTAATAGGGACCAGGCAGACCTTACCTGACTATTAGAGTCAAAACCCTGATGTCCAGAGTGCACAAAAGCAGGTTAGCAGGTTAATAGCTCCATCCTTGCCCAAATGTAAAGAGTTGTTTTATTATTATTATTATTATTATTATTATTATTATTATAATATCACATTATGTATGACAGCTCTTCTCCAGGAATAATTTGTCTTTGCTTAAAGATCAGGGCCAAATACCCCCTTGTGCAAAGTGTAAACCAGAGTTGAAACATGAAACAGGTTTTCCAGATTTTCTACACAGAAGCATATGAAGTAACTATGTTGCAGAGCTCTAAATTAATATAATATAAAATATTTAAAGAGCTCTAAAGTAAAATAATATGAAATATTTGAAGCCTAAAATGTGTAATAAAGGGCGGGCAAGTTAGCTCAGTTTGTTAGAGCACGGTGTTATAACACCAAGGTCAAAACCACCCATACCAGCCAGCTACCAAAAAGAAAAAGAAAAAGAAAAAACTGTGTAATGACAGTTTGCAAAGACTACCAATTGTCACACAATATCCATTCCATCTTTCTCTTATAGCCACAGAACTTTTAGCTAGGCATATGGTCACTCAGAGTAAAGTCTGGCCAATAAGATGTAAGTGGAATTGCCGCGTGGCAGTTTTTGAAATTCTTTAAGAAACAACTATTGCACAAACTATACCCCTCTTCTTTTGTTCCTTCCTCTTCCACCTACTGCAGCATACAGAATGTCATTTCAGATTATGAGAGAGAGCACTACAACTAGGGATGGCAGAGTAAGGAGCCAGAAGGAGCCTAGATCCCTGAGAACACAGTGAGACAAAGCCACTATACCAACTCAGGACTCCGAACCGCCACATTTTGGTATAGGAGAGAAGTAAGCATCTATCTTTTTATAAACCTTATTTGTTGGATTTTATTGTTACTTACAGCCAAATTCAATCTTCAGTAATACACTGAGATTATAGCATTGTTCTTGTAGCCTAATTGACTACCTAGGCAGGTAATAATTTAAATGACCTGTGGCAGAGAAGAAATACTGAATAGAAATGAAGATCCGAATTGTCCCAAGATGAGATTCTCTCATCCTTCACTGGTAATCTAAAGAAACCTTGTCATTTTCATTAAAGGTATAATTTTTCTGATAGTGTACAGAATAAGATGTTCTCTTCCAGAAAAAAAAAAAAAAAAGGATCCCACAGGCAAAAAAAAGCCACAGGCAAAAAAAGCCAAACCTGTCCTTTAAAGTTCCTGTGCTGCTCCCTGGAGGAGAGAGTCCCCTCAGATCCTCCCAAGCACACACCCAGAATGCATGCCAAGAGGTGCCATTCCCAAGAAGTAACATCCGAGAGGACTTGTCACCACAGCCCTTGTAATGATAACAAAACAATCCCAGAGAGTGATGATGAAACTCTTCTGGCAAAATAAATATAAGATCTGACTTAATGTCTTTTCAATGTTTAAAGGAAACTTGTACATTAGAAATTTGTATGATCTACTTTAGAACTGTCCCCTAGAAATATAAATCCCAGCCACAAATGTGACCCAAATATCTCATTCTAAATTCCAGTAACTCCATTTAAAAAAAAACAGGAACAACTGAACTGAACTTTAACAATATATTTCATTTAACCCAATATATCAAAATATCAAAAATATTATAAAAATTATAAACAAGTGGTCTTCAGAAAGTTCATGGAAAGATTCAAAAAGTCTTTTTTTAAAGCTTATTTATTAGCATTACTTTTTTTTTTTTTTTTTTTTTTACATTCTATGATGTTGTTGCAGAGCAGTTGGTGGGGAGGGGAAAAGGGGAAAGGGGAAGGATATAGGGTGTGAAGGAGGAAGGAGGAGGGGTGGGGTTGAGGCCTGTGGCATCCCCCTCATTCCTGCAGGGGAGACCAGGGAGCTTCTATTGGTGGCTTGGCCCTTGCTGGGCTGGGTGCAGATGTCAGAGGGGTGTGGCTGAAGCCCTCACCCAACAGCACCTCAGCTCGGGAGCCCAGGGTGCTTCCTGCAGTGGCTCTGCCGATGTCGGGCTAGTTGTGGGTGTCGGAGGAGTGTGGCCAAGGCCCTCGGCCCCCCACCTTCAGGACTAGTTGTGGGTGTTGCGGGGCATGGCTGAGGTCCCCAGCTCTGCCCCCTCCCTGTCTTGGTAGCCCAGAGTACTTCTGGTCCATCTAGGTTTTATAGGTGTTCTTTGATGATGAGAGACCTTTAGTAGTTATTACCAAACTTTGTTTCTGCTCTGTGGGTATTTTGGCTTTTCTCTCAGTTCTGTGTTAGATTATTTGCCATTCCTGCCATTTAAACTCTGCACTGGACCTAATTTGTTGTCCTTTGCTTACTCCTGAAATGGGGGAACTTCCTGTGGGGACCAGTACTTGAGCTCTGTGGTTGAGCTAAACTGCTGCTTTGCTGCTGATTCCCTGGGGAAGGCTTTTTGTGCAGCTCAAGTTTTAATGGTTGACTTTATAGGTGCTTCCAGGACTCATGAGAGCCAGTACACTTGGGTTGTATAGAAACTCTGGTCTGGTCCTGAGTCTTTTCAGCAAACTGCGACCCCTTCAGTTCTATATTCCTGATCAGTCTCTGCTGAGTGGTCCTACACTGACTGGGGGGCAGATCAGCTGTCCTTGCTATGCCCCAGTGTTCCCCTGGTAGGCCCATCTCTCCCATTGACCATTTTCCAAACACTTCCCATTGGGTGGGTCATACACCGGTCCCTTGCGATAACTCACTGGCCTCTGAGTGGCTCCTTTTATTCAGTTGTTGTGGCTTCTTGCTTCTGTGTGAGTCCACAGGAACCCTATTAGTCTTGCTAGCCTGAGGGCCACCAAGTCCCTCCTCTCCCCTTCAGCCTCCAAGCAACTTTATCCAAAGGGCACAGCTGTGGCTTTTGCCAGCTCCTGCTCCATGTCACCAGCTCCAACTGTGAAGTGGCTGGGGCTCAAAACAGTTGGAGGGGTTCTTTCTTTCTCTCATTGTGGCTTCTCCTACCTTCACGCACTCCATAGGTCTCTCCTCCTCTTCCCCTGAGCTCTAGAAGCCCCAGCTTGGCTGTCATTGCTTTTTAATAGTTGTAAATTGGTTGATTTGTGGGAGAGAGTAATGCTGGGGACCATCTATTCTACCATCTTGACCGGAAGCCTCAAAAAGTTTTTTGAAGTAGTAATATAGTCCATTTAAAAATATCAATATATTTGACATTCTCTCTCTCTCTTTCTCTCTCTCTCTCTCTCTTTCTCTCTTTGGGGAGGAGGTACAAAGCCTCCAAAACCCATTGTGTGTTTTATACTTACAGTATATTTCTATTTGGACTAGCCACAATTCAGGTAGATGTTCAAAATCCATTGTGTGTAATGGCTACCATACTGAACAATACAGATCTAGAGTATGCCGTTCATTGGTTAGTAGAAATAATAAGATCATTGAAAGCCTTGAACCTCTAAAGTTTCCAAGTGCAACAAGATTCCTGACTGCTCGTCATAATTTTATTTAACCATAAAAAGTGAAGGTGACTATTTGTGATTATCTACCAAAACGGTTATGCTACCGTTCCCACTCACAACCATTTATTCAAATCTTACCTATCCAGATGCCCTTCTTTTGTGCTAATCTTATGTCCACAGCTACATTTAACCTTATTCTTCTTGTTCTGTCTTCCACAGAGGAGAGACATGGTGACCCAAATCCTCCACATAATGGCCCTCCATATTAGGAAGCAGAGAACTCCAGGGACTCAGCTTACCAAGGTGCAAAGGTGGTAGCAAGTTATTTTTCTTTATTGCTACAAATCATAATTATTCTTTACACCCCTTGTTCAATCTCTTCCCATCTCCCTTTCCCTCCCCCCTTCCCCCTCTATTCACCCTAGATTTCTTCTCACCCTCTGAAAGAGTAATGCTTACTCTGTTGATTTGTTGTCCAAATGATCTGTCCAATGCTGAGAGGTGTGATCAGGTCCCCCAATACTATCATAGAGCAGATGTCTCTTTCGTCACTATAAAACAGGCTCTGTGGAGACAGACATCCTCTTCCTGTCTTTATCACTGCTAGTGACTCTCCTTGTATCAACTCATTCCAGTGGCTGGCAGACCATTTGCATGATGGTTGTGGCATCTAGCCGCCTTCATAGCAACCATGGTTATTGTGGTGGCTGTGGTGGGCCACCCACATGGAGGAGATGTTTTTGGCCTGCTCCATGGTGCTGGAAGTGTGTCTGGTTGTGGAGAGTGTCTGATCCCTGGTTCCATGCCCCATGTCCCCAAGTGGGTCCCAAGGCACTGGCACAGTGTGCCTGGTTGTAGGAGGGTAGTCCAGTCCCCTTCTCCATGCCTCAGGTCCCAGAGCAAGCCCTGAGGCACTGGCATGGTGTGCCTGATTGTGGGAGGGGGGTCCAGTACCCTTCTCCATACCCTGGGTCCCTGAGTGGGCCCTGAGGTGTTGGCACAGTGTGCATGGTTGTGGGAGGTGGGTCTGGTCCTCTTTTCCATGCCCCAGGTCCCAGTGCAGGTCCCAAGGCACTGGCATGGTATGCCTGGTTGTGGGAGTGGGGTCTTGTCCTCTTTTCCATTCCCTGGGCCCAGGGCAGGCCCAAGGCACTAGCGTGGGGTGCCTGGTTGTAGGAGGGGGTCCAGTCCCTGGTTCCATACCCCAGGTCCCTGGATGGGCCCTGGGGCACTGGTGCAGGGTGTCTAGCTGTGGGAGGGAGGTCTGGTCCCCTTCTTCATGCCCCAGGTCCCTGGGCAGGCCCCAAGGCACTGGCACAGTGTGCCTGGTTGTGGAAGGGGGTCCAGTCCCCAGATCCATACCCCAGCTCCCGGGGTGGGCCTTGAGTCACCGGCTTGTGTGCCTGGTTGTGGGACGGGGTCCAGTCCCTGGCTCCATACCCTGGGTCCCTAGGCAGGCCCCGAGGTGCTGACACAGTGTGCCTGGTTGTGGGAGGAGGGGTCCACTCCCCTTCTCCATGCCCCAGATGCCTGGGCAGTCCCTGAGGCACTGGCATGGTGTGCCTGGTTGGGGGAGGGGGTCTGGTTCCATTCTCCATGCCTCAGGTCCCCAGGTGGGCCCTGAGGTGCTGGTGCTGTGTACCTGGTTGTGGGAGGGAGGTCCGGTCCCCTTCTCCATCCCACAGGCCCCCAGGAAAGGCCCTGAAGCACTGTCATGGCGTGCCTGGTTGTGGGAGTGGGGTCCAGTCCCCGGTTCCAATCCTCGAGTTCCTGGGTGGGGCCCCAAGGTGCTGGCAGTTTGAGTAGTTGTGGGCAGGGGTCCTGCCCCTGGCTCCATGCCTCATGTCCCCTGGTGGGCCCCAAGGCATAAGTGGTGTGCCTGGGCCGGAACTAAGTTTTTGTCCTTTGCTTGCTTCTAACATGGGGAACTTCCTGTGGGAACCAGTACTTGAGCTGTGTGGTTGAGCTAAATTGCTGCTTTGCTGCTGTTTCCCTAAGGAACACTTTTTGTGCAGCTCAGGGTTTAATGGTTGACCTTATAGGAACTCCTGGCTCTCCAGATACTCAGTGCACCTGGGTTGTATAGAAGCTCTGACCTGGGCCTGAATCTTTTCATCAAACTTCACCCCATGCAATTCTATATTCCTGACCAGTCTCCTCTGAGTGGTCTTGTGCTGACTTGAGGGTGGATAGGCTGTCCTTGCTGTGTCCCAGGGGTCTCCTGGTGAGTCTGTCTCCCCCACTTCCCATGCTCCAAACACTTCCCATGGGACAGACTCTGCACTGGTCCCTTGTGATGACTCACTGGCCTCTGAATGGCTCCCCTTTTTCAGTTGTTCTCTCTCCTTGCTCCTGTGTGGGTCCACAGGAACCCTATTAGTGGTCTTGCTGTCCTGGGGACCACAAAGTCTTCTTCTCCCCTTCCACCTCCAAGTAACTCCATCTAAAGGGCACAGCTACAGCTTCTGCCAGCTCCTGCATCATGTGCTCCAGAATCAAAGCAGCCACGGCCCAAAACGCTGAGAGCAGTTTTTCCTTTCTCTCATCATGGTTTCTCCCACCTTCATGAACTCCATAGGTCTCTCCTTCTCTTCACCTGAGCTCCAGCAGCCCCAGCTTGGCTGATGTAGCATTTTCATAGTTGTAAATTCATTGATTTTGGGGAGAAAGTGACACTGGGGACCGTCAATTCTGCCATCTTGACTGGAAGCCCTGGTGGTAGCGATTTAAAAGGGTCACATCCAAATCCCTAAACGCTCAGTCCTGGAGTTTCCTTCTCCTAGCTCACCCACAACTAAATACATTTTCTACTACAGATCGAAGGCCATAGATGCTGTGGAAGCTTTCCTTTAACCACAAAGTGATATTGAGTACAACTTCTGACTTTGGGATCTACTTAAACCCTAGACTTCTAAGAAGAATTTGAAGAGAAAAAGAATGGGAGAAGGATGATGAAGAGGAGGTAGAGGAATAAGGAAGAAGAAGAGAGAGAAAGAAAAGGAAGAAATGTGCTATATGCACGTAGGGGCCATCATACGATTTGAGAGCTGACATTGGAACATGAACCTAAGAGAAATGTCTGCTTCATCTACCTGTCTGTTTGGAAATTCAAGCATCAGTGATATATTTCTTTGAGCTAACCGAGAGTACATGCGCACCCAGTTAAAATGCAAATAACCCTAGAATGTAAAATACCAAAACTTCAAGTCTTACACTTTAATTTATCAAATACAAGCAAGTTGCTCAATTCAGCAAGCCCTAGGAAGGCAGACTAAGGTTCTGACAGAAAGGGTGGGAAAGATCTGGAAAATGGGAGCCCCAAGCCACCTAGGCATTAGTGTGACAACCTGAGAGATCTAGAGCAAGGCTCACCTGAAGCAGCAGAGGATGCTGACAAAAGAAAAGAGATTGCCAAACCCTAATCCTTTCCCCTGTCCAGAACCAGCCCTCCACTATTTCCTAGCCAGTAAAAACACCAAAGTTCCTTTTCTCCATTCTTTTTACAAACTCTGATTTGAACTTTGATCACTTTACTATGAATTTGCTCCTTTGGGTTATCTGTATTGACTTCTTGAAGATATAAAGAATTTGGCATGTCACTGTCACTTCAATTTTCATGTTTTATTAGGATCAACTTCTCCTTGGGCCCAGTAAGCTCCTGGCCTTCCAATTTACTTGACCCAATGGTAAGGAAATGAACCACTAGCTCTTTGGACTTCAAAAATTCAACTGGACAGTCAGTTGAAAGCTAGTGGTTGACAACAAAGCCCAGAAGTTTATGAATACCAGGAAAGTGTCCAACAGTTGGGAAAAAAATGGATGTTTATCACTTCACAGCTCATGTTAGATTACTTATTCAATTATTCAACAGTAATGATCGAGTTGCTACTACGTGTCTGGCCCTGTGCTCAGAGGATAGCGGTACGTAAGAGACAAGATAACACATACCTATGTTGGATGCCAGCACACAGATGTCCCCAAGGTAGAGGGGGGTAAAGAAAAAGATGTTGGTTCAGGAAAAGTAGCTGACCAGGGCCTTAGTCTCTTTCTTTTGCAAAGGTCCATGTGTCTCTCCCCACATTGCCTTCTCAGAGGAACAATGTTCATCAGCCACGAATTTATAGACAGTTGTCCTTCCTTATCAGAAAGCAAAGAATGAGGATAAGGAAGGTAGAGGAGGAAGAAGCAGGGAAGAGCTAGAATCAAAGCTGATTCTAAGTCCTCTTTTTCTGTTATTATCAAACAGTGAACATCCTGAAGGTAAAACAAGATCATTTAAGCTTTTTGGTGCCATGTCTTTTCCAATCTTCTCTAAGCAAGTAGGACAGAATAAATAAGACCACTCTTAAGACAGGTGCCCCACCCAGTGTCAGTACAAACTCAGTGTCATTCTCAGTGTCCCTGGAGCCTGAAGCTCTGGCACTGTTCTTTGAACCAACAGAAAGATACTGGGATGGTATCAGAGGTCTTATTAGAGGAATAGGTCCTTTGTGTGCTAGTCCTGTATCTGATCTTTTTTTTTTTTCAGTGATTTCCACTTTTATTCCCAACACATGTTCTTTACAAAAGTAAGGAAAGGAGGAGAAAAAGGCTGCAGTGTGTTACAAAAATCACATTAGGGAATCCTAATATCCACTCCAAGGTGCATTCCTCTTTGGTAAACATGCAGTCTGTTTGCATTTAATTCTTCCACCCAAGCCCTGCAACAAAGTTAGCCAAATTGATAATCGATTCACATGATCTTTGCTCACTCACTTATTAAACCACACCAAACAGTTAATTCCCTTTTCTGTTGGGAGCTCTCACTGGCTCTACACAGCTGGAATGCTAAACAGCCACTCAGGGCTCCAGGAATATAGCAGAGCCAGTAGGTGATAACTGTTTCAAACCATGCAAAGCAAGTCTCAGAAATTAAGGGCTTCAGTGGTCCCTTCAATAAAATTGCTTTGGTGAATCTTTATTGATCTGATGACCAACAGATGATAAAGAAGATCTAAAGATCTCAAAAAGTCCTTATTTAGTTGACTAATTCACCTTCTCCCTCCTACTCCCTCTACTTAAATAAGAGAAGAGAGAATAGTTTTTGACACCCTTCACTTCCCCAACTGTAATATGAGACTATTAGATGCACTGGCCAATAAGTTCCTTATATACTAATTCCCTGCCAAGAGTCTGCCTCTCTCTCTCTCTCTCTCTCTCTCTCTCTCTCTCTCTCTCTCTCTCTCTCTCTCTCTCTCTCTCTGTGTGTGTGTATAGTATGTATGTATATATGGTATATATGTATGTGTGTATTTGTATATGTGTGTGTGTATATACATCACACATACACATACACACAAGGGTATTTCAAAAAGTTTATAGAAAAATAGATGTACTAGTCTGCTTCTGTTGCTTATAACAAAATACATGGAACTGGCTAATTTGTGAGAAAGTGAAATTTATTGTCTACAGTTTCAGAGGCTGGGAAGTCCAAAGTCTAGGGAACACATCTGGTGAGTGTCTTCTTTGGTGGTGGCTTCACAGCAATGCAGGGGTCTCACATGGCAGAAAAATGGCAGAGCAGAGAGAGAGAGCAACCTCCTCAGTCAATTTCCTTTCAAAGCTACCAGAACCACTCCCATTATTCCAACAATGGATCAATCCATTCACAAGGGTACAGTCCTCACAATTCAATCACTACTTCAAGGCTCCACCTCTCAACTACCAAAATAGGATTTCCCACCTCTTGACACGGTCACAGTGTGGACCAAGCCTCAATGAGTTGGGGAGGGAGGGACATCCAATCCACTGCAATAGAACTGAAAAATAGTATGAATTTTCCATGAATTTTCTGATGTACCCTTGTATATATATACACACACAAATCATCTTCCTCTTTAACCTGGTCCAGAGGCTAAAATCGGGGACTCTTAAATAAATTGTGGTTTTGGAAGGAAGCCTATAGATTACAAGATTACATAGGCCAATCTCTTTCCTTCACAGGTGAGGAACCTTGGGCTTCAGCAATTATTCAGTGGCCAAGCTGAGACGCTCAGCCAAGTTTCTCCATGACTAGGAGGACACTCTGTTCTCTCTTGCCCACTGATCTGGATGTAGTAATGAAGACATATCCTGGAGCTCTTCTTAAAAAGTTTGGTTTAATTTTCCTACGTCAGTGTGGTACAAATTTTATGCTTTTCCCTGACACCCAAGCAATGTTATTTCATTTTTTATTCACTTTTTTCACTCACTTATTGGACAATTACTTATGAAGATCCTATTGTGCGCTGTGCTCTGTGATAAGGGTGTAGGAACCTCAAAAATAAATAAAAACTTTTCAGTATGGTGAAGAATATAGATTCATAATGATATAATTAAATTACAATTCAGTAAGTGTTAATGGAGAAATTTAAAAAATAAAAATGCATAGTTGTGATAACTAAACAAGGAAACACTACAGCACATAGTAAGACCTCAATAAATGCAAGTTCATCTCCTGTATATAGTAGTTAGCAAATACTAGCTTGTGGAGGGGTGCAGAGAGAGGCCAGGAATATTCCTTATGGAAATATGAGTCCTCCTAGCAACAAAGTTATCTCCATCCCTGGCCTCTTCCCTGAGATGAAGTTCCAAGGTACTCAATCAGAAAGTGCGAAAAGATGGAAAAGGTTTGCATAGGACTTCTCTGTTCTCTGGGTGCCTGTAAATTGCTTTTTCCTGGATGGAGGCTTCCAGTCAAGATGGTGGAATAGATGGTCCCCAGCATCACTCTCTCCCACAAATCAGCCAATTTACAACAATAAAAAAGCAACAACAGCCAAGCTGGGACTGCTAGAGCTCAGGGGAAGAGGAGGAGAGACCTATGGAGTGCATGAAGGCAGGAGAAGCCATGAAGAGAGAAGGAAAAAACTGCTTGGAGCATTCCAGGCAGCTGCTGCTTTAAGGCTGGAACTGCTGAGCGCATGGAGCAGGATCTGCCAGAAGCCACAGCTGTGCACTTCAGATGGAGTTCCTTGGAGGTGGCAGGGGAGAAGGGGGCCTTGGTGGCTCCCAGGCCAGCAAGACCACTAATAGGGTTCCTGTGGACCCACACAGGAGTGAGGAGCCAGAACAACTGAAGAAAATGAGGCACTCAGAGGCCAGTGAGTCATCGCAAGGGACTGGTGCACAGCCTGTCCCATGGGAAGTGTTGGCAGCATGGGCGGTGGAGGAGCGGGGCCCACCAGGAGAACACTGGGGCACAGCAAGGACAGGCGATCCACACCCCAATCAGCACAGGACCACTCAGAGGAGACTGGTCAGGAATATAGAACTGCATGGGGTGCAGTTTGATGAAACGACTCAGGCCCAGATCAGAATTTCTATACAACCCAGGTGCAGTGGGTCTTTGGAGAGCCAGAAGTACCCATAAGATCAACCATTAAACCCTGAGCTGCACAAAAAGCCTTCCCTAGGGAAACAGCAGCAAAGCAGCAATTTACCTTGACCACACAGCTCAAGTACTAGTTCCCACAGGAAGTTCCATTTTGGAAGTAAGCAAAGGATAAAAAATTAGTTACAGCCCAGGCACACCACCAACACCAAGGAGCATGTCAAAAACATCACCTCCGTGTGGGTGGCCCACCACAGCCACCACAGTAACCATGGCTGCTGTAAAAGTAGCTAGACATCACAACCACCATGCAGATGGTCTGCCAGCCACTGGAGTGCATTGACACAAGGAGAGTCACCAGCAGAGACCAAAGAAAAGAAGAGGATGTCTCTCTCCACAAAGCCCATTCCAGAGTGACAGAAGAAGCATCTTCTCCACGATAATATTGAGGGACTTGAACACACCTCTCAGCGTTGGACAGAGCATCTAGGCAACAAATCAACAGAGTAACCATTACTCTTTCAGAGGGAGAGAAGAAATCTAGGGTTATCAGTGGTGGGAGGGGGAAGGGAGAGGAGGATAGAGAGATATTGGACAAGGGGCATAAAGAGTAAGTATAATTTGTAACAATATATATATTAACAATATTGATTTGATCAACATATCTCAACACTGAATCCCAAAAATATGTATAATGAATTATGATTCAATTTAAAAAAATGCTAGCTTGTGAACCAATTGTCTCAGGATTTTCTGGGGAGCTTTATTAATATCCTAGAGTGTGGTTCCAGAACCTTTATTTTTAATTGTTCCCTAGGATGTTCTAATACACAATGAGTTTTAGAACTCCAAGCTGTACTGATAGAGGAAAAGAAATAACTCCTGAAGAGCCTCATAGAGGCTTCACAGAGGAGGTAATATTTAAACTAAGTTTTTAAAGATAAATAGGAATTTCAGAGTATTATTCACACGGTTATAATGTGGAAAAGAATTAAAATTTTTTATACATTTTTACATGGTAGAGCTAGAGCTAGTGTATTAAAGTTAACATTTAATAAGAAGATTTTAGGGAGCTGTTTTAAAATGCATGGCCCATTCTGAGGGGGAAAGAGCAGCCCATGACTGGAAGCATTCAAGCTGGATTGGTTGAATAAAGCCCCCAATTCTTTTCTACTTGGACAGATCTTCTCCATCATCTACAGCTCCCAATGGCATTACCAATGAGTAAATAATAAAGGTAATTGAATACATAAATAAATGAATGAATCCATGTAATTGATTTGTTTGTAATATTGAAGTCAGACTGTAAATCTACTTCTGTTATTCCTGATCTGAGATGCAGGTCTGGATCTTATGCATTTCTGCAGCAACCTCACTCTCAACTAGACTTTCACACAGGATATGTTCCAGAAATTTTACATAATGTTGACTGAATCCCTTTTAAATCTCATCTTGTTAGTTTTAACTATTGTTTCCAGATTTTGAGACTCTTTTGCAGCTCAGTTCTGATGAGATCGGGGTGGTATGGCCGTAGACGATACATCTCAGTTCTGACAATCATAAAGGACAAGTTTAGAAGAGCTGAACTCTGAGATCTCTTCAAATTCTGAATCAGGGATGCTATGAATGAGCAGAATTTCTATGAATTTATTAAAATTAAATTGGGTCTATTGAATACACTAATGGCATTCCACTTGTCCTCAGAGAGAAGCTTTAGGGAATAAAAGGGAAACTGCCCTTCGCGGTACTTACTTCAGCTCAATGAACAGGGCCGAGCATCTCCTCTGTGCCAAGAATACAGAGTCACAGTGTTGAGCAAAACATGACCTTGCCTCAAAGTGTTCACCATCTAGTATCTCCTATCATGCTCCTCCATTCTAGATGTATGCCTTTACCCAACCAAACACAGGCCTTATCCTTTGAAACCAAAGGAAAGATGCCTCTATCTTTAACTCAGAGTTATCATGTGCCCAAAAAGTGGGAAGAATAAATAAAATAAAATGATAAACAAATAAATATTGAATGTCCTTCACACAAAAGAATTGTTTTCAGTGCTTGCCAGATTCCTTAGTCAATCAAAGATTTACAACCCAAAGCCAAAAGAGGGTAGTTGAAATAGAGACACCTGAGTGGCCCTTTCTACAGAAGTCTTCAGGGTAGATTTGTAAGAAAATGACTGGGGATGAAAAGGGAAAGCATTAAGGGTCAGGCCCTGAACTCCCGACACAGAAGCAAGTGGCTGCACGTATACCAGCTGCTCGATCACTGAGGCAGAGGCCATTTAGCGTCCTCCACGCCACCTCCCCAGACCCAAGACTGCCTCTTGGAGCCCCAAACATCACCTCCAATCAGTGGCCTGACAGCCCTCATATTTTTTTTCAAATGAAGAATAAAAAGAATTTCGTCCTTTCTTTCTGCAGGTATCTACCCTCCACCTGAGCCTAAAAATGTATAATCTAAAATGAGATTATTTGTTTTTTGCACAAAATAGGAAAAAAGCAAGAAATATTTTAAAAGAGCTATATTTTCTATTCAATGGGAAAGACAAGAATAATTTCTTTATTAAACAAAATTAAATACTTTCCAAGCTTTATCCTTTTTTCTTGAACCCCTTTCAAGTTCAAATCTAATTTTTTTGAAAGAACCACCAAATTGATTCTAAGAGAATAATTGCTAAGGCGTGAAAGTACCACCCATATCCTGGAAACAGGCTGTGCCATGAGTTGTTTCTTAATTTTCACCCTATTAGGGTAATTTCCTGCCTGCCACCGTGGGGTTTTTTCCCTGTGGCAGTTCCTGCATGCTGGCATCCTGGCTCCTTCACAGCTGCTATGTCAAGACAGAGGGAAAGGAGACCATTAACATCTTTGTGGAAATAGTTCCAACAATGGCACTGTTCTAATAGCCGGCAACAGGGTGAGGACGGGGAAGGAACCAAAATCGTAATCTGAGAGGTTGGTCACCCCTAAAAACTTGGCTGTTGTGGCTATTTAACCGGCAATGACACAATTTATAAACCTAGTGTCCTAAAAGAAAACACAATTCAAAGACAATATGCAAAAATGTTTAGCCTTCCCAAGTTAAGCAACAAAATGCAAATTAAACACACACACACACACCCCATTGTTTGTCTCCTAGTATTTTTTTAGATGATAAAATCAGATGCTAATGAGGGTTCAGTAAAATTGATATCTTTGTACAATACTGACAGCGTTGTAAATTTGAACAACCTTTCTGAAAAGGAATTTAGCAATAAGTACTAATGGCTATAAAAATATTCATTTTTTTGACCCCATAATTTCACTTACTGAAATCTATCCTAAGAAAAATGTAGAAAAAGCTTTATTTCCAAATATATTCATTTCACTTCTATTTATAATGGTGGGAAATTGGGGAAAAATATATCTATAGATGAATGATTGAGTAAATCATAGTCCATCAACTGAAAAGACCATTAAAAACAGCCTAGATCAACACCTAACACCCCCCACAGTAGGTGCTCAATGCCGACTGCGTAGAAATGTAAAAGTGCTTTAAATGGAAAAAAATCTGATACAAACATGCATCTATGCTGATTAAAACTAAGAAAAACATATAAGAAAAAGGAAAGTCAGTTCTCTTAAATTTTCAGTAATTTTTAAAATACTTTAATACTACAGTAAAAACTATAAAAATGAATGAATCAACCTGTCTCCCTGGATGTCAGTAAGCTGGGCATCCTTTTAGGCTGCAGGGCATAAGAATGCATCACTGCACATTTCTTTTAATCAAACTGGCCTTATGATAAAAGTCACACAAAGAGAGGAAGGAATAGTGCATAGGGCTTATGGACAGACCTGGAGGACGGTCAGTGCAAAGGCTTTGCACTGCAGGTGGACATGGCAAAGAAGCAGTGAATGGGTCTTCTCTGGGACCAAGTGGAACCTCCTGGTGGAATTTCCAGCTTCTTCAGACACAGTTTGGAAGCTGAGACTCCAGTGAAGATGCAGAGACAGCTAGGGTGATGCCATGTGATAGGGTTTGGATGTATTGTTCCCCCAAATCTCATGTGGAAATCTGAGCCCCAATGTGGCAGTGTTGGCAGCTGTTTGAGTCATGGGGGCGGATCCCTCATGCGTGGATTAATGCTGTCCCTGGAGGGTGGGAGTAGTGAGTGAGTTCTTGTTTTATTATTTCCCACAACAGCCCCTGGCACCTCCTCTCTCTCTCAATCTCTCTCTCTCTCTCTCTCTTGCTTCCTCTCGCCTCGCCATGTGATCTGCTTGTATCTACCAGCTGCCTGCCACTTTCCACCATGAGTAGAAACAGCCTGAGGCCCACACCAGATGCAGCTGTCTCAGAATCGTAAGCCAAATAAACCTCTGTCCTTTATAAATTACCCAGTTTCGGGTATTCTGTTATAGCAACACAAACGCAGACTAATACACCATGGGACTGCAGAATGAATGTCAACAAGGCCCCTCCTTCAGGAGCTTAGAATCAACTCTAGAAATGACATACCATACTTGATGCTATGAAAAAGCTCCTAAGCTGGGAGTCTAAAAACCTGAGTTGGATCCAGTTCTGTACATCTTTAACTGTGGAGTTTCAGCAAGTCGTGTAATTTCTGCATGACTCTCAGTTTCCTCACTGGGTAAAATGAGCATTACAATCCCTACCCCAGCTACTTCACAAGGCTACTAATAAGAATCAAAGGAACTAATGCACTGGTGAGCATCTGTGAACCATGATGTGCCATGTACAGGCAGGGAATACTGTTCATTAAGAAAAGAGACCTCAGAGTTTGCCACTTTGTGAATTATTCTGCGGTTGTCAATTGCAGGCTCTACAAATGCAGAAATCAAAGAAACAGCCAAGAATTTCTAGTTTCTGGATAAAACCTACAAGCTTCTTCTAGCACTCCTTTATTACCCTATGATTGTTACAAGAAGAAAATTATATAAAACATTAAGATTGGCACACACAAAAATCCGTAAATAAATAGTGGTATTTACTGACACTAGGTTCAAAAATACAAGGTCCCATTTTCTTCCTGCCCTCAAGTCTAGAAAAACCATCGGTGCCGTACAAAACTATTCTTTCTACCAATGAATATTAGGGCCCAGCTGACAGTAGCTCACAGTTAATGGGCATTATCAAGTTAAATAGTGAAACCTCAGAGTAGCTACAAGAAAGAGAAATATTTGTTATGTCTGAGACATAGGAAGTAACATAGATCCAGTGACTTACACAAAAAGTGGGCACTTTTCAAGCAGCACTCAATGGAGGTGTGTTCTTCTCACCAATGATCAAGGTTGTTTATAAAATTCATCCTACTACCACCTCTCAAGACAGCTGAGACCCAATGGACACATACATTTGATTCCAGGGCAACAAGAGGCACACCTTTTACAGAAAGTGCCCCAAAGGAGAGAAAATCACTATTTTGTCTATAAATATTTATTACTACTAAGTACTGGAGACAAAACAGCAAAGCAGACAAACAAGGTCTCTGCCCCATACAGCTTGCATTGTTGGTCCTCAGGTCTGACATCATGCAATCTGCACAGTAGCAAATTAAGAACATAGAAACATAGTTTATGAAGTTTTGCAATTACAGTCTAAATTCTAAGTGGCCATGAGAGACTTAAAATTCTCTACTGTTAGAGTAAAAGTACCAATACAAAGAATTGTTGATTCTGAGATAGGATATTAGTACAATGGGATAAAGAAAAGTGAATCAGTGGCACCACACAACACATTCCTGTCAGCATGTACTCCTTTCATGTGATAATCCACCCACCCCCACCCCAGTCTGTGTTTTCGATGAAACTGACTCTAACCCCAAATATCAAAGAGTAGTCTATGGCCTAGGTTAAGCCAACGAGCACACTCTGTGCCTCTGGCCACAGTGATTGGTTTGGGAATGGACACTAGACCCATATCAAGCCCATCATGGCAAAGAAGACTCAGTGAACTCTAAGACATTCCTTTGGGAACATTTGGGGAATATTTTTCATCTCTTTCCCTCTGGAGATGACCAAGAGAAAGCTGCTACAGTGAACCTGAGAAGAGGAGGGTTCTCAAAACCAGGCTTGAGAAAGTGAGACTAAAACAGAGAAAGAGATTCCCAATCTTGATGACATCATGGGAGCCCTGGATCAAGCCACACTTAAAGCCAATTCCTTGTAGATGTCCAGTTACATGAAGCAGAAAAATTTCATTCAAGTATTCAGTCACTTGCAATGGAAAGCATCATAAATGAAACAATGACCAACTTGGAACCAGATCACAAAAAGGAAAAGATGATCTAGACAAGGGCCAGGTAGAGATATTTCACTTAACACTTGGTCATGTATTTCTTCAGTTTCTTGAAGAAGAGGAATCGGACTTAATGCTAGGACAAGCACGCATGTTGTTGGAGGTTGTGGAATATATTCATGTTTAAATTAACTTTTAGGAACATTTCTGAGTCTATGCTAGTTTAAGTTTACTATTCTCAGCCAACAATCCCTATTGTCATTAAAACATTCAATGTGAAAAAATCCTCTTCAGTTATTAGTTAACTAAAATACATAGTCCCCACTGTCAGGTGCCATTAAAATTCTGATGTTCAGAGTAGTCAAACCTCATGAACAGTTCCTTGTGGAATATTTCATTTACTTCAATGTGCCATGTAATCAATTAACAGACAATCTAGCCCTCTGACTTGTTTATGGATTTTGTGATGTTTGTTAAAGTAATACATTAACTTATTAATACCCAAGTCTCACCTAAATATTTTGTACAAGCCAAAGATGTAAGATAAAACAAGATTTCAAAAAACACCCATTCTCAATTTGTATTTAATGTGCTTTGCTTTGCTTGTTGACTTTCAAGAAAAATCTTTCCTTTTTCTATCTAAAGTGCTTTCATATTTTGAAAAGCTCACATTCCTCCTGACCTCTCAGAAAATATGCTTGGCCATTAAAATCCCTTTATGACACTTTCTATGACTGCCTAAAATCTGGTCCATGCCTTCAAGACATATACAAGCTAGTTGTAAAGAAAAGACTCACAAGAAACAATGGAGAAAATTGGTCCTAAAATGGGGATCAGAGACTATAAATTCTGCCACAGGGAAGTTTTTCAGAGGAAACAGAAACTTACATTGGCCTTAAAGTATAAGATTAAAATTAATGGAAAGAAGAGAATTCCAGGAGGAAGGAAATGGATGAACAATAGGAGGTAGGTGGGAATGAGCATGGTCAGAATGAGAGCACAGAAGAAAGAGCATGTAGATGGGGAGTTACAGGTTATGGAGTCAGGTATTGAAAAGCAGAAATTGGGGAACCATTGTAATGAAATCTATATAAAATAGGAAAACAATTTGAAAGAGAAAACTATACTAGGTATTGGACTCAACTCTAGTAATAACAACATTTGAATCAGAGTACAGAGGAAGGAAGAATGATTAATGTTGCCTATTTCAATCCTGACATGTGGGCAGCTGGATAGGAAGGAACGCATTTCACAGAGCAACCTCCGAGCATGAAAGCAGCATGAAAACAATAATAGTCATAATTAACATTGAATTTACTTGTTGCTAGGCACATTGCTAAGCACTTGACAAGTATTGTTTCACTTAATCATCTCAACATCACTGCAAGATAGAAACTATTATATTCCCCATTTTACAGTTGAGGATATTGAGGCTTGAGAAAATTAAGGAGCTTACCCATGGTCCAAAGCTACAGAGAGATAGAGAGAGAGAGAGACTGTATAAACCCAGAACTTATGCTTTTGATTACTCTTTTAAAATATATAAGGAATAGGTTGGGTTGCACATAGGATAAAAACAAACAAATGAATAAGGGTAACTTTAAAAAGCAGTTAATGTTGTGAAAATGACCATACTACCCAAAGTGATCTACAGATTTAGTCCAATCCCTATCAAAATACCAATGACATTCCTCACAGAAATAGAATAAACAATCCTAATAGTCCATATGGAACCATAAAAGACACTGAATAGCCAAAGCAATCCCGAGCAAAAAGAATAAAGCTGGAGGCATTACACTATCTGACTTCAAAATATAATACAAAGCTACAGTAACCAAAACAGCATGGCACTGGCATAAAAACAGACACATGGACCAGTGGAACAGAATAAAGAACCCAACATATTTACAGCCAACTGATCTTCAACAAAGGCACCAATAACATACACTGGGGAAAGGACAACATCTTCAATTCTTGCTGGGAAAACTGAATATCCATGTGTAGAAGAGTGAAACTACAATCCCATTTCTCACCATATACCAAAATCAACTCAAAATGGATCAAATAATTAAATGTAAGATCTGACACTATAAAACTTCTAGAAGAAAACATAGGAGAAATGCTTCAGGAGGTAGGACTGGGTAAAGATTTTATGAATAAGACCTTAAAAACACAGGCATCAATAGAACAAATAAACAAATGAGATTATATCAGATTAAAAAACTCCTGCACAGCAAAGGAAACTATCAACAGAGCAAAGAGATAACCTACAGAATGGGAGAAAACTATTTGCAAACTATGTATCTGACAAGGGATTAATATCCAGAATATACAAGGAAATCAAATAATTCAACAGTAGAAAAACAAGTAACCCAATTAAAAAATGGGCAAAGGAGCTAAATAGACATCTCTCAAAAGAAGACATACAAATGGCCAACAAATATATGAAAAAATGCTCAACATCGCTAATCATCAGAGAAATGCAAATCAAAACCACATTGAGATATCATTTCATCTCAGTTAGATTAGCTATTATCAAAAAGATAGAAAATAGCAAATGCTGGCAAGGGTGTAGAGAAAGGGGAATGCTTATGCATTATTGGTGGGATTGTAAATTAGTAGCCATAATGGAAAACCATACGAAGATTTCTCAAACAACTACAGATACAACTGCCGTACGATCCAAAAATCCCACTACTAGGTATATACCCAAAAGAATGGAAATCATCATGTTGAAGGATATCTGCACTCCCATGTTTATCACAGCACTATTCACAGTAGCCAAGATATGAAATCAACTTAAATGTTCACCAACAGATGAAATAATAAAGAAAATGTGGTATAAATACACAACGGAATACTACTCATCTATAAAAAAGAATGAAATTCTGCCATTCATAACATCACAGATGAGCTTGGAGAAAATTATGTTAAAGGAAATAAGCCAGAAAGATAAATACCACATATTCTCACTGATAGATGGGAGCTAAAAAAAATAATAATAAATTGAGCTTTCAGAAGTAGTAAGTAGAACTGTGGTTACTAGAGGCTGGAAATGGGTGGGACGATGGGGGATTGAGAGAGGTTAGTTAATGGACACAAAATTACAGCCAGACAGGAAAAATAAGTTCTATTGGTGTACAGTGGAGCTAGGCATCTATAATTAACAATAATTTACTGCATGTTATCAAATAGCTAGAAGAGAGGAGATCAAATATGCACATCACAAAGAATGATTAAGTTTTGCAGTGATGAATATGATAGTTACCTGATTTGATCATCACACATTGTATACATGTATTGAAATATAATTCTGTACCCCATAAATATGTATAATCAATACATTTGTTTCAATTAAAAAAAAGAAAGAAAGAAAGAAAGAAAAGAAAGCTTAAGGCTCCTTTCTGTGCCAGATATCAATCCTACTGGTTGTGGAAAGGGAGGTCCAGGGTATACTTGAGTTGGGACCCAGGAAGCCAGGGTGATAGATGAAAGGAGCAGTTAAGTGTTAAGGAGCTCTGACCAGTAGCTGTTTTTCAACCAGTGCAAAAATATTTCAGTATTTTAACAACTTGCTTGGCCATTCCAGTGTATAATGGGGGAAAAAATCAGTCCAGTATATATGTCCCCACCGATCCCGACCACACAGCTCTCCTTGACCCTACTGGTAGCTGAGCAAATGCAACACTACAATTGAGACAGAAGATGAGAACCAGCTAGATTAAGGGGGTCCCATTTATCCCTCTACTGCATGACCATCTGTCTCACACCTGGCAAGGGAAAGAGAGAGAGGAAGAGAAGTTAGAAAGACTAGAGTAATTGATTGTTTTATTTGATCTTAAAACAAGTCAACCAGAACATACCTCCTCCAGTTCCTAAGCAGGTTGCAATTCCATATAAGAATAAACTTAGTGAGATGGTGATAATGTCACTAGAGGAACTGCTTAAGCAGAAAAGGTTATATTACATAGAAGTTAAAAGCAAGATGTGCTGTGAGTAAATCTCAGTGTAGATAATCAGTTCTCATGAAATTAACAGTTGAGTTATATTTATAGCATTTCAAAGGTAACACATTAATGATAATTTCAGATAATGAAAAGGATAAAAATAAATTCAAACCCTCAAACAAAACCATCATTTTTCCTGAAATTTTGGAAAATTTAGACTGGCTTTTACTGCAATTACTGTTAATCTTAATACTTTTTAGGACAAGTGAAGGCTTTAGGCAGTAACATTCTAACAGCACAATAAAATCTTTTCTTGTGAGATTTTAAGTCCAATATGCAGGGTAGGAATCTTTTTCCAATTGCGCTGATCATCTGAACTCTAGGGCACCTGATCCTAAGGGCATATATTTTACTCGTCATTAACCACAAAAAAGTAAGGAGGGTACAGCACTTATTTTAAAAGCTATTTTCTAAAGATTGAATATGAAAAACACAGTCATTTTTCTCAATTTGGATGTAATTTTTTCTATTTGCATGTAATTGCATAAAATGGTTATTTTAAATGGTCCTGCTTTTAGTCATAACCTCGTAAGTGGGTAAAGCAATGTGGGAGAGAATTTGAAAACAGCAAACTTTTATGTCGAACTGGACTTCCAACTGAGGGGCACATCTGGATACTGGAAATAACAACCTAATCCCTTTGATGGCCAGCATGGATCCATGCAGATCTCATTGGCAATAATCTGTATTGACCATCAGAATGGTTTTGTTTGTAGAATATTTCATAACCTTGTATGTTTTCTGTTGAGAGACTGTTTTGAGACCCTCCAGCTACACTGGGGTTCCAGTGCCAGAGCAGCTAGCACCCCTGCCCACACAGGAAATGAAGGGGAACTAGACGTGCATGTTCACAGCATGCCTTTCACAGGATACTTCTTTTACATGGCAGATAGCCTAATGCCTGGTTGCCTGACTTGTGACCGGGGGGTTCTTCGCATGGGAAACTTGTTTATACTGTCAGACGTCCTTAAGGCTCTTGTCTGACCCATGTCCAGTCTATGCCTGCCTGACCGTCACTCTGGTGCTGAGAGCCCAACTTTGCGCTTTCCTGGCAAACTGGGGGAAAAGCCGGCCTGGGGCAGCACCTAGTTCGTCAGATGCAAGGGGGAAATTCAATGCACCACCACAATAGGAAACTAGTTCAAAGATTCCTACTTACAGATCCTGGGCAGGGAGGGTGCAATGAGTCAGGCAAGCAGTCCTTGGTCCCTTGGTCACATGAGGAGGCAGGAATGAAGAGTGAGGAAGAAAGAGAGAAGTATGTGGTAACTAGCAGTAGATATAAGGGAACACGATGTGAGTCACTTTAAGTTTGCAGGCAAATGCCTGAATGGTCCATTTAAAGGAGACAGAGAAAGTTTGCTACACAGGAGAAATGACTCTAAATTCTTATCTCTGGCCATATGTTTGAGCCATTTGGGTGTGGTGTAGTGCTGGAAACTGTCAAGGGTAACTAAGCCCTGCTTTTGGTATGAGAAAGTTAAACTTGTATTTGAAATGGACAACATTAAATTATGAGAATTCACCACAAAGATTTTTTTTTAACCATTTGAAGAAATGTATTCTTGTCCACAAGAGCCACCTCTTCTCTCTCAGTTCCTATCCAGATTGTCCTCTCAAATTGTTTACAATCTAAACTTTCTTCCTCTTTCTTTTTTTTTAATCTTCCCCTCTCAAATCAATGTACTAAAGTTGAGGATTATTTCCTCAAGACTTAGAGAAGATTCTTCCCACCTACCCATGCTGATTAGATAACTGACCCATTTGGGCTGAGAAGTGTTTTTCTCCCAGAAAATGAGAAACAGGTGCCAAAAACACTGAGTCTAGTGGTACTTGCTCGGAATGAGAATTCAGATGAATCAGAGTGTTGGCTACATCACACCAAGACAGAAAGGGCTGGTCTGTAGACATGGACGTGCAGAGAGGTGCAGCCACACAAAACCAGGAAGTTTAGGAGCCATGAGATGGGGTGCTCAGGACTGACATTGCAGTCCACACTCCACCCCTCAGGAGGCCACACTTCCTGCTATGGGACTTTGTGGGTGGATATCCATAGTGCCCCTGGGTCTTTCCAACATATTTTCTCTTATCAGTTTACATTGGATTGAGTAGGTTTTTATTCCTCAACCAAATGCTCCTTGTCTAACACATAGCTGGTAGACTTCAGATTACAACAGAAAATGAATTCCCACAAGGGATGGCAAAAAGAGCACTAGATCAAGAGTGTGCAGACATCTAAATTCTAGTTAGCTTTTTCCACTAACACTACAGTGATCAGAAGATCCAGATGATGTTCTAGGAAAATCACAATGTTTAGAAATTTCACTAGATTGTTAAAAGGACAATATCATAGAAATACAAGTAGGCAGTGGCATGTTGGTAAATGTTTAACAGTCAGGTCTCTGGCAAGCAAAACCATGCCCTAATATGTAGCCTTGGCCAATTTCCATGGTATAAATACTTCAGTCATGGGTGATTTCAAGATACTGACCTGATTTCACTGAACACTGAGCTGGGAAGAGATGCTAAAAGTCAGCTCTCATGAGCCAGTACAAGCTACTTCAGTTACCACTGTGTAAACCACAAGCTCCGTAATTAGAAAGACTTGGGTTTATAACTTACCTTTGCCCTATTATTATATATGAAGTAGATTTCTTTCTGAGCATTTATTATCTGTAAAATTAGAATAAAAAATAATAGCCTACCACATAGAGGGCTGCTGACATGATCAGATAAGAAGAATTGTACCTTGCACAATGCCTAGCAATATGGATGTTCAATTAATAACAGTGATTATTGTTGTTGTTGTTGTTGTCATGCTACTATTATTATAATTTTATTGTAAAATTATGGGTCTCAGTTTAGATTAGAAAATATAGTCCTCATAATTATGACTAATTTCCTGAATGACCTTAAATAAATTACCTGACCTTTATATAAGTCAATATCTTCATCTCTAAAATAAAGTTCTAAATTATCTATATTTTTGTCTTCAAATTCTATAAGGATATTAGGGTAAAGCTATGTCTATGTGAGAGACAATGAGATTGGGGTGCAGGGGAATAGGGAAGGAAAGTGGCAGGACTGGACCACACCCAAAAAGCCTCAGGAGATGAAGCCATTACATGTGATGTCCAAGGATGACAGTTAGCCAACCCTAATATCCTTATAGAATTTGAAGACAAAAATATAGATAATTTAGAACTTTATTTTAGAGATGAAGATATCGACATATAAAGTTCAGGTAATTTATTTAAGGTCAGTATTGAAGGTGCCTCTAGCAACTTCAGAAGTACACAAACCCAAAAGTGTTACCCAAAAGCTCAGCCCCTATTTTTTTTTTATTTTTTATTAGCATATTCATTGTTATAAATTGTACTTATTCTTTATGCCCCTTCTCCAATCTTTTCTCTTCTCCTTCCCCCTCCCTCCTCCTCCTCCCCCTCCCCCGCTAATAACCATAGATTTGTTCTCTCCACCTGATAGATTAACTGCTCCTCTAGATGATCTGTCCAGTATTGAGACAGGTGTGATCAAGTCCTCCTCTATTATCATAAATCAGATGCTTCTTCTATTACTTTGGAGTGTGCTTTGTGGAGAGCGAGGATCTTTATTTTATTTTATTTATTTTTTTTTTTTTTTGTCTCCACCAGTGCCTCTCTTTGTGTCAATGCAGTTGAGAGTCTGGCGTGCCATCTGCATGGTGGCTGTGACTGCTGCTGCTATAGAGACTAGCTGCTTTTGCAGCAGCCATGGCAATTACAGTGGCTATGGTGGGCTACCCACATGAAAATGGTGTTTTTGATGTGCTCTTTACCTGACTGTGGCTGGGTTTCGCTTCTCCCAGCTCCATACCTCAGGACTCTGGCAGGACCCCGGTCAGCCTCTGCTTTTAAGTGTAGCATGATTACGAGTAAGAAGACAGATAAAAATGGAAAGCAGAGAATACACAAAGAAAAGGCTAAAGTGCCTTGCCTTTGCCATTTACCCCACGAGTAAAATAAACATGCTAGACTAGGGCCAGTGACTACCCTGAGGACTCTGACCCATTTGCTTGGTGCCCCTGAGTAGATGGTATATGATAAACCTCATCCTACTTTCCCTCCTTTCTTTCTATTCCCCCATACACATGCATATGCACATACATACACACACACATACACACACATGCACATACATGTGCATTCACACACACACCTTAGTTCCTGCGTGATGTATACACAAAGAACAGACTGGTCGAATGGCAGTAGATTTGCTTGTTGGGCAGGGGCGGGGCATTAATTTTAAGTAAAGCCTTAAAATCAATCCAGTTGGGTCCAGACCACTGGACCCAAAGTAAGAGCATCTCTGCTCCTTTTTAAGAGAAAGGGGGAAATAAACTGGAGGGGGGTGGGTTAATAAACTGAGGGGTAGGGCCCAAAGAGAAGCAGCACTAACCTAAAAGGGACAAGCAAAGTGTACAGAAAAGAAAGTGTTTTTTAAAAAACGGAAAAAGCAAAGAGGCGATCAAATAAGAAAAGAATGAGAAGAGAGAAGAGATAACAAACTATGAGAGGAGAGACATGAGAAGATTGGAGAAAATGGACAGCAGGAGGAATTAACCATGGATAGATTTTTTATTGCACTTTTTTTCATAACCTCAGAGATTTCCTGAGCTCCAACAGCTCAATAGTGAGTTTATTGGTGGCCAGGCAGCTACCGTGAGCATAGCTCTCATTGTCTTCATTAAGGACCGAGAAGGTGCTAGGAGACACCCTTGTGCTATAAAATTTATATTCAAATAAACCGAGAAGGCAGGAGAAAGACAAGCTGCCTGCTGTATCCCATTTACAATCCTAAAACACAGGAGACAAGTACCCAGAATATTCTGGACAGTTTAATCTTTGCCAGGTATATATAAAGATGAAAGAATGCAAAATTAAAGTAATTCTGTCACTTGAAATAAAGAGTAATTACTTATGGGAAGAATGAAACCAAATAAAGTAGCAAGGAAATTCTCTGATTTAGTGAAATTCATAGAAATGAAAAGATTTTCTATAAGATCTGTTATATGATCTGTAATTCTCCAAGACTGCAGACATGGTATTTGATTGGGACTTTTGATCAACTCTTGTTAAGGTTGTTGCTCCTTCTTATCATTGCTAGCACAGGATAAAATTTCCACATCCTGACACAGTCATATTGCACCGTAAAGAAACACAGTCAACCTGTTTGAAATTAGGCCCTAGATTTAGCACCATATGATTTGAGCCTCACCTAAACTTATCTCGGGGTCTGGAAAGTAATATTTGTTTACTGCTTAAAACACACCATTTGGAATAAAATTATCATTCCTGAATCACAATGCTATAAAAATGTTCTCTCTGGGTAGAATCAAATGAAGAATTAAGTTCTTTTGCAGTGAACCTGGGACTATCCTTACAGTCAATTTAACTACTTTGATGCACTGAGAAGGCACACACTTAAATACAGTTAAAACTAAAGATACCTTTTGCTTGAGTTATCCCCAAATATTCAGCAACTGAGGTTTAGCTTTCACTTCCTACCCCACTTTGACTATGGGGACCTATAGGATCTTCTGGCCTAAGCTCACACAGAATATTGTTAAGTAACAGCCAGTTGACAAAATAAGAATTAAAAAAGTAGAATCAGAAAATTAGGGGCAGGAGAAATGAAACGGGGCATCTCTTTCATGGTAGCTATAAATCCATTGGCTCAACACATCTGGCAAGTGAGCTAAGCTTGCAGAGAAGATAAAAATGAAGGAAGGTTTTTTCCCCCTTCTTTTCAAATCAGATTACAATGTGCATACAAAGGACCTGCAAATAGAAATAAGAAAATTCCATTAATGTGATAATGATATCCTGAATGACCTGAACAAACAAAGGAGATTGGAACTTTGGATGTAATTTGTCGATCATTTCCTCTTCTAGGTTTTGTGACTGCCTGACTTGAAGGGTTTTAGAAAAGGCTGCTATGTTTCTGCTAGTCCAGTTTTGTTCCATCTGTCAGAGAATCCCTACAGGAAAAATTATTCTTCGACAAAACATCATTTAAATTGTGATGTTAGAGTGTTTCCACTTTCTATTAATTAAAAAAATATATATTAAGAGTCAGCCTTAGCAACATCTTGTGCATGTTAGAATAGGTGTGAATTGAAGGGCACTTGGAAATGTGCCTCTAATTTGACCTTCCTGGAGCCGGTTTTCTTCTTTAAATAAGCCAACAGACCATGGAAATGCCACTATTAAAATGCTCATGTACTTGGGCAGGAAGGAGGTGTTGTTAAGTTATTAATGACTTGATTGAATGAAACTCTAAAATTCCGTTTCATTCCTCCAACTCTGACCCTTGCATGGAAACACAATAGGCCAGAACTGGGTCTGGTGGGGATACTTCCCTGATGTCACCCAGAATGAGAAGCCTTGGTGGGTAGATCCAAATAAAGTCCTTACTGACAAGAACCAAGAGGCAAATGAAGATAGCATGAAGGTTGGACACAAGTGGTGAGACCCAGAAGCAGAAGCTGGTAGACACTGGAGCAATGAAGTAGGAAGAGCCAGAGTAGAGTACAGTGAAAAGTCTCCAGGAGTCATGGAGAAAGGTAGGAAGTATGGCTCCTTTTTATTCGCCCTGGAGCCCATGGGGCAAGCAGCCTGGTTTACATATACATTTGGGGTGAAGAGTTTCCCAGTAGGGAAGAAAGTTCCAAGGCAAAAGGAGAAGTCAGTTAAATAAGATAATGTGACAAGTGCAGTACAGATGTTGGGTAGTATTAGTTGGGTGGGGTGCAGTGGGAAAGGGCTGGTGTGTGGGCACAGGTGCAGAAAAGGGGCTCTGTGTGAGGTACGCTGGTTCCCTGGAAATAGAGGAACTCCTACCTGGCCAAGTCACAGAGAGACTCAGCACTGAAAACCAGAGCAGAAACCATTCTGTTATTCTAAGAGCCAATGTTGCACAGGAGTGTAGAACCTGAGCTCTCAAGCTCTCAAGAAATAGCCCAGTATGTGAACCCTGCCTGACACTTACCAGCTCTGTGATCTTGGGCAAATAACTCAGCCTCCTTGCCTCAGCAATAATACTAGTACCTACATAGATTTGTTCTCATGAAGATTAAATGAATTACACAAATAATATGTGAGATGATGCATATGTTAATTAGCTTGATTTAGCCATTCCACAGTGTGTACATATTTAAAAACATCATGTTGTATACCATAAATATATACAATTTTTATTTGTCAATAAATAAATAAATAAATAATGTCTTCTAGGCTCATCCATTTGCTACAAATAACAGGATTTCATTCTTTTTTTATGGCTGAATAGTATTCCATTGTGTAAGTAAACTACTTTTTCTTTCTGTTCATCTGTTGATGAACACTAAGCATGATTCCATATCTTGGTTATTGTGCATAGTGCTGCAATAAACATAGGAGTGCAGATATACTTCAACATACTGAGTTAATTTCCTTTGGATATATACACAGTAGTTGGATTGCTGGATCTTGTGTTAGTTCTATTTTTAATTTTTTGAGGAATCTCCATACTATTTTCTATAATAGCTATACTAATTTACATTCCCACCAACACTGTAGGAGAGTTCCCCTTTCTCTACATCCTCACCAGCATTTGTCACTTTTTGTTTTAAGTCAGGCATAGAAAGACAAATACCACATGATCTCACTCATGCACGGAATCTAAAAAAGTTGTCTCATAGAAGTAAAAAGTAAAATAGTGGTGACCAGAGGCTGGGAACGGTAGGGTGGAGGGGAGGATGGGGACACATTGGTCAACAGGTAGAAAGTTACAGTTAGACAGGAGGAATGAATTCTAGCATTCCAATGCATGGTAGGGTGACTACAGTTAACAACAGTATATCGTATATTTCAAAATAGCTAGAAGAGAGGATTTTAAATGTTCTCACCCAAAGAAATGATAAGTGTTTGAGGTGACAGATATGCTAATTACCCTAATTTTATCATTACACATTTTATATATGTATCAAAACATCATATAAATGCATATAATTATTCTGTTAATTAAAAATAAAATAAAACTTAAAAAAATATAAAACAAAACATTCTTATAAACTAAAAAATTAAATAAATAAATAATAAAACAAAAAAAGATTAAATAAACTATTAAATATAACATGCTCAGAATGGTGCCTGTCACACAGTAAACACTCAACCAGTATTAGCTATTATAATTGCTTGTTAGTACACTTGATACTCTATTGTGAGAGGTAAAAAAGGAATAGCAGATAGAAACCTAGCCACAGGAGCCACATTTTTATATTGCAATACCTAATAGCTCCAATAGCTCTACTAACTTTCTATCTTGGAGAAAATAACTTTACTTCTCTATTTTTTCCTTGGTAATTTAATTTCAATAAATTAAAATCTCACAATTCAAAATAATTTTTTAAATATCAAATTGCAATTTATGTCATTTTTTAGAAATTGTGTATTATACCGTATTGTCAATTGATTTGTTGAAACAATTACATATCTATTTTAGAGACACAAGCCTTTTTGCACTGCAATAACATTAGAAAGGCTACTTACTGTGTATGCATTTATTCCATGGGACCCTGAAAGACAAAGTATTACAAAGGACCTCTTCCTAGTATCACCTGCTTTCATTCAGAAGAAAGGCACATTCTCTTCCTTGACCATTGACCACAGGAATGTCCTTATTAAGTGGCTGCTTAAACTAGCTTGCATCTCAGCCTCTTGCCATATTCATATAGATGGATCATGGAACACAGCAGCTAGCCATTCTCCCCAGACCATCCTAAAACCGGACTGTTAGCTAAAGCAGGGACACTAGCTAAGGGCTGCTACATCCATTCTCAGGCACCGTTCCCCCTCCCCAGACAATCTGTGTCAATCAGCTCTCCAAGTGATTTCGATGCACACTCAAGTTTGAGAAACACTGGCCTAGAAAAGCTAGACCATAACCGGATACTTATTGAGGAAATAACTTGCCCAAGGTTGCACAGCTTGTAAGTGGAAGAACCAAGAGAACTGACACATTGTTATTACTACACCACACTGCTTTGCCCTTCTTCATACCACCTTCAGTTTTTCCCTGAAAGGAAAAAGACAAAGGCAAAAGACAAAAAAAACAAAAAGGACTTTAAAGAGTATCAGATTCCATTTTTAAAGTCTTTATAGTAAAAATGGCAATTTTCTCAGCTTTCTACAACCTAGCATATTTTGACTCCCATATCAACTAATCAAATATTTCTTTAGAAGCATTTTCAATGCATAAACTACCAGATACAATCTGCCCTCTCCTAAGAAAATTCAATACATAAAAATATGCTTACAAAACAGATAAATCAGAGTTTTAACTTTACAAAAGAACTTGCCACCTGATTTTCTTCTTTAAAAAACTAGTTTCCTGATACATTTGCAGTGATTCATTTTACAAAATTTTAATATACATGCAAAATTTAGGAGGCATGTCAACTGAAATTGTGTTCAGTTCTTTTACAGAATTGGATCATTTCGTAATCTTCCTTATTAATTCTCTGTAGTTGTGTTCATTATTTTGCAAAAATGAACATTCCACTTCAAATTTCCAGGAGATGCTAGGAATCAATCCAATTTTAGGGCAGTGGATTTTAAACTTGAGATGCACCACAAAGAGACCTTGTTAAAACATAGATTGCTGTTTCCTACTCCCAAGATTTCCAGTTGAGTACGTCTAGGGTAGTTCCCAAGATCTGATATTTCAAATGAGATTTAGGGGCCACCCTTTGAGAACGACTGCTTAGGGAAGTTTCAGGATAGAGATGAACAAAAATTCTTCTATAATATTCTTCCTCAGTTTTCAAACTGTGCTGAGACATATTCTAGTGACACCTGCTGATTATGATGATTCAAGAAATACTCCTTTCCTCAAATAAACACTTTATAAACCCTTATTACCACCCACTAAGAGAATAACTCAGACATGAATTCAGAAATAATAGCAAATCTTGACTACCCAGCACCTGGTAAATACCAAGAATAAAGTAGTTACAAGAAGTATCCTCTATAACAGGGAAATAAATGGCCTTTCCCATTGTTTTGGGAAAACAGCAGCAGTGCATCAAATCCTTCTTGTGCTTACCTCTCTCTGACTTTGTCTTTTGTTGCTAGCCAGAGAAAATGCTCTGCTTTTAAAGGTCCCACCTGATTGGGTCAGGTCCACCCAAATAATCATTGTACCTTAAGGTCAACTGACTCGGGACTTTAATTACATCTGCAAAGTCTCTTCACAGCAGTACTCGGGCTAGTGTTTGATTGAATAACTAGGGGACAGGAATCTTGTGGGGAGGGACAGCTGTACATGTATACACCCCTCTGTCTAAACAGGGAGCCTAGGGACTGTTTTTCTACCTCACTCAGAGAACACCCTGGGGTTAGCCCTGCTCCCTCAGTGCCTCATGGCCATTGGTGATCACTGTCCCTGAGGAGAAATCTTACTCTGAAGAAGGGCCAGGATTAACTCTCTCTCGTAGAAATTCATCCAAATTTGTCAAGCTAGGGCTGGGTCTGGAGCTCACAGATCCCTCAAGCCCGTTGTCCAGACTGGGTCACAAACCCTTCACACACAGGTCTCTGAGCTAGGTAACTGGCAAAAAGGTCCTTGGAGCCACAGGTTGGAAAGCATGGCCACACAGGCAGTCACCCAAGGCAGTAAACACCAGCCAGGTGAGGTGCCAGGCATGTGCACTAACTCCACCCACACACAACTTGCTTACAAAGAATGTGCCACACCACCCCCAACCAGACCTAAGGTGAGGGGGCCTGATTAAATTATTCCATTTTCCCAACAATCCACCTCTTCAGGGCCCCTTGCAGTACAATCTATGCATTCAGAAGCTTCCACAATGTTCCTGTAGCGAGGATAAATTACCCTTACATTTACATGACCTATTGTCCATTCAATATGCCTTAAGGCTTGTAGTTCTGTCCTTTTAACTATTAGCCACATATGTCCAGTTAGTAGTCACCATTGGTGTGATCATCCATGTGAATCCTGCAGTCATACTGATGGGCCATTCGATGCACATTCAGTAGGCTGATACATTGATCACATGACCCTGGTGCAGTGCCTGCAGCCAGAACACTATGGGCGAAAAGACAAAAGAGTTATTGGTACCAGTAGGGGAAGTCCTCGCCCCTCTGGTAGGAATAGGTATCTTACCTGGCTTATGATACTATACTTTATCTGCTAACACTGCTGGATCTGTAGGTTCTACATGTAACAGTGTAGGGGAACTCATAATTGGCCGTAATGATAATACAAAGGTGCCCTTTGGAATAGAGCACTTATCTGTTCCAGGCCATGTTACCTTTACTCGAGGAGGCCAGGTACTTGTCACCCAAGGTGAAACTTGCAAGTCTTCCTCTAATCCTTTTCCCCAAGGCCGTAGTAAACCTACCCAGTGTATATGGGGGGCTTTTATTCTCTAAGGCCGTTCCCATTGTACTGTCTGTCCCTGCTGCAAACAGGCTGAGACCGGTAAGAGAATATTTCCATTCTTGCCATATCCTAGCTTCAGAAGTTTATCTTTAGTAGTGATTTTCAGCTGTATAGGTGCTGCAACCCTATGCAACAGAGCTTCCACTGGAGAGGGTCTGCCCTTGCGGGGTCTCTCATTTAGAATTCTGACTGTTGGCCATAATCACCATGCCAACAGGGATGGGGGTTGGGTAGATAGCCTTAGTCCCTTTTTTAAAAGGCCGTTGTACCATTCAATCATTCCCTCTGCCTGGGGATAATACAGAACATGTAACTTCCACTGAATGGACAACTGGGAGGACCACCTCTGAACCCCATGTCCAGTAAAGTGGGTTCCATTATCACTCTCTATAACTACAGGCTGACCATACATAGCTGTAAGGCTATTCAATGCCTTCACAGTGTTTACCTGGTCTGGGGCCTTGCAAGGCCATACAAACAGAAGACCAGTAGCTGTATTAACAGCAGTAAGGATGTATCTGAAATTCTCTAACCTTGGCAGTGGTCCGACAAAGTCCACTAGCCATCAAGTCAGGGACACCCTTCCTCGAGTTTTTTGCCCCTCTGTACGGGTCATCCACCAGGGGTGTGGACTCTCTTGAGCACATACTGGATAAGCACTACAGGCATTCACTACATCTTCCCATTTTATAGGCAAGGCCCATCTTTGAGCCACCATCCACATAGTTTTACTGCATGCTGCATTCATCGATGTAACCACTGGGCTACATCAGTAGCTGGGGCTCTCTCCAGCCATCTTACCTTAGCCAAGGCATCGGCTTCATCATTTCCTGGACTGGCTAAGGGGAAGTGTACTGTGACATGGAAAAGAGTTACTTCTTTCTCATGCCCCAATTCCCATAACTCTTGCCACATGGCTTGTCCTCACAGGAGTCGGTGGCCTACCATCCACGACTGATATTTCCAAGTAGAGATCCAAAGGGTTAAACCTTTGTACGCAGCCCAGCTGTCAGTACAGATGGTTAATGGCCCCGGCTGATTTTTTATCACCATCCATACTGCTCTCAATTCAACCCATTGATTGCTTTGCCCTGTGCCATTTTCATACCACATGGTGTTTGTTAAGGGCCAGACAGTAACTGCTGTCCACAATGCTGAAGTTCCCATGCTAGAGCTATCTGTATGCCAAGCTTGCTCTGTGATAGGTCCCTGTCCCTCATGGAAAGGTGTAGCCTCCACCTCCATGGGTAATGATTGTGTCAAAATTTCCTCCACAACCTCTACTGGGCCTAGTGCAGTTTGAAACTCTCTGGACAGAGGACTTGTTGACACAGTGCTCCTTTGTTCTATGTATGCTCCCCATTTAGACAAAGTGGGAGTCTGAGCTTTATCCATCTTAGGGTTGGTTGTCCATGTGCACAGCTAACCTATTATGGGGTATGTCATCCTTACTAGGACTTTGGCAGTTCCTGTGATAGCTTCAGTGGCTATCAAGGCAGTATACATAGCTGCTAACTGCTTTTCTATTAGGATATAATGCACTTCAGTACCCTTCCAGAGCTGAGACCAGAATCCTACAGGTGTTCAGAATCAGTCCTGTCTCTGCCACAAACCCCATCCTAACCTCTCCTGGGTTATATGTACATCTAACTCAAAAGGCTTAGTGGGGTCAGCCACTTGTAAAGCTTGTACTTGCTGTATTTCTCTTTTTGTAGCCTGGTAAGCCTATTCTACTTCCTCAGTCCAATTCCAGAAGGCTCCTTTCTTTGTTAATGCATATAGTAGTCATTCCAATTGGGCCATATGGGGTATAAAAGCTCTCCAATATCCCAGAAGTCCCAAATATGTCTGTAGCTGAGCTACAGTTGTAGGTCAAGGGTATGCCTGTATCTTGTCTACAATAGCTTCTGGGATGACCCTCGTCTTACCCAACCAGACCAGTCCTAGGAATTTGACTGACAGCCCAGGCCCTTGCACTTTGGCTGTGTTCACAGCCTACCCACATTGTTCCAAATGACTTAACAGTGTTGGAGCTGCCTGATTTAAATCTGAAAGAGAATCAGAGGTTAGTAACACATCATCAATATAGTGAAACATTGTAACTGTGCTGGGCCTAGTCCACTTGGCTAGGTCCCCAGCCACCAAACCATGACAGATGGTTGGGCTATGCAGATAACCTTGCGGCAATACTTGAAAGGTCCACTGTCTTCCTTCCCAGGTGAAGGCAAACTGATCTTGGCTATCAGCCAAGATTGGAATAGAGAAAAAAGCATTTGCAAGGTCTAATACATAATGATAAGTCCCCAGCTGAGTCATCAGGTGATCCAGCAAGTCATGAACTGAAGGCACAGCTGCATGCAAAGGAGGCACTACTTTGTTCAGTTCTCAATAATCTACAGTCACTCTCCAAGTACCATCAGGCTTTTTCACTGGCCATACCAGAGCATTAAATGGGCTATGAGCCAGAAGAATAATGCCAACTTTCTCTAACTCCAATATAGCGGCACTTATCTCTGCATGTCCTCCTGGTAGGTGATACTGCTTTACAGCCAAAACTAGCCAACTGTTGTTTGCAGGTGCAAACCATAAAGTACATCCATACCCAAGATGTATTCAGCTACAGGAGATATATATACAGTATATACATGAGGAGGTAATCTTCCTGTGCCCAATGGCAATGACACAGCTTTGACCTCAGTAGTATGTCCTCCATAGCCATCTATATGAACTGTGGCCCCTGGAAATTTATCTGGATTGCCATATATCAGGCTACATTCTGCACCTTTATCCACCAATGCCCAAACACACTGCACATTTGTCCTCGACCAATATATTGCCAGTTCAACATGAGGCCTCTGATCCTTGCCTGCCCTCAAAAGACGAGTACCTTGGCCTGCTCCCTAATCAAAACAGAACATTTCATCTGCCTCCTCAGGAGCAGCTAAAAAGTCCTTTAAATCCACTGACTGTACCTTGCTACCTGTTTCTTGATGTTTAGTGAAACACTGTTCAGGACACATTTGCTGCCACAAGGTAAACAGGACTGCATTTGGCGGCTAGTAATTTTCTTTTTATCAACCCCTGCTGCAAGCAAGTCAAGCTATATCTGCTTATGGCTAGTCTTGCTTGGTCCCCTCGGGATAAAGTCCTGGGCATTTCTTGGGGGTTTGGTCTTAGCCACCTTTCGCACCCCTTTTGCTTGTCTGCTATCCTCTACTTCACCCAAGCCGGCTATCATGATTTTCACCTCAAGTATAGGACGACCAACATATGGGTCCAATATGGCCATCAGTGACCCAAAGGATGTTGACAGGGCATTTTCCAGTACTATGTTTCTCCTGCTGCCTGTAACGTTCTCATCGTCCAGGCCATGAGTGTTCACCTTAAACATGGACTGCTGCATACCCAGCTCCCGAATGATTTGGACCAGCCAGCATACATTTGCCATTTACTAACAATCTTGGGCAGTTCTCCAGCATTTGCCCACACAGTTCGGGAAGCTGCATTCACCCAGTCCACCAAGAAGTAATTACCTCACCCTTGTGCATATCTGAGATATTCTGCAGCTGCTGCCTCAGGGATAGGTGTATGTTAATGGAGGCCAATTTCTTCACCTCCTCACCAGAGCACATCACACTATCCACCCCTAGGTCCCATAGCCGTAACAACCAAGCAGCCAGGGTCTCCCCGTGTTTCTGCCTGAACTGTCTCCCCAAGTCAATCAATTCAACCTGGTTATACGGGACATAGGTGGTGAACTGGGTCACCTGTGGATTGCCCACTGGTTGTCCACCCGGTCCCATAGGCTGCTCGTGTCTCAATTTCTCATGTACAACAAGTCATGCCTGGAGATGCACGATCTCCCCCAACTCACCACTGGGTTGGTTGTCTTACCTGGTGTGAGGTGCAGGAATGGCCAGTCACCGCACGTCATCCTCCAGGATAATCACCCACACTTCCAACAACTCTGCTTTCTGCCACGTATCTCGATCAGTTTGCAGCATAGTGATCAGCAGCCAGGCTCCGGTCAGCAGAAAAGTGGCCACTGGGCAGCACATGCTCACAGATAGCCACATTGCCTCCCTTTCTCAAGGGGTTTTATGCTGTAGTGCCTGGTCTATGCTGTCTCGCAATACAGTGAGCATCAACCAGATCCCAGTCAACAGGAAGGTGGCCATAGGGCAGAGCATACTCACAAGTAGCCACATTTCCTCCTTCTTCCAAGGGCTTTTGGCTCCTGTACCTGCTCAGAATCCTGCTACGACTATGCCAATTGTCAAGCTAGGACTGGGTCTGGAGCTCACAGACCCCTCAAGCCCGTTGTCCAGACTGGGTCATGAACCCTTCACACACAGGTCTCTGGGCTAGGTAACTGGCAAAAAGGTCCTTGGAGCCATAGGTTGGAAAGCATGGCTGAGCAGGGTGGACGCCTGGGGCAGTAAACGCCAGCCAGGTGGCAGTGCCGCGCATGTGCACTAACTCCACCCGCACACAACTTGCTTACAAAGAATGCACCGCACCACCCCCAACCAGACATAAGACAAGGGGGCCTGATTAAATTATTCTATTTTCCCAACAATATTCCAACTTGAGCATCATCCAATAAGGCAAATGTTCAGGTCATTAAAAAAATATATTTTTTCATACATCATGTCCTTAGGAGTGATGATTTTACCTATTTGTTTTGTGCGGATATCTTATTCTCACACTATATGGAATGATTCTTCAGGAAAAGAACTGTAAGTTAAACATCTTTGTGTTCATAAAATGCCTACAACAGTGCTTGATATTCAGAAGGTTCTCAGTGCATGTTTGATGAATTGAGATTGTTATTTGCCATTAATTAGACTATAGGCAAAGTTGCCTACTACTTATTAAGAGGCCAATACGTTTTATATTCCTTCCCTTTCCTCCTGGATAAAAACTAGAGAAGACTTCCCTCCTAAAAAAATCAAAACTTATAGATATTTTAAGTATAATCATTCATGGTATATGGTGAGTGCTTTATGTTTGTCAAGGAGAGAGATGATTGTATAATAATGTTTCCTTTACAGTTAATCTATCAGGATCTTTGGGATTGCAAGCTTAAAGCTTTGCAAGGACAGCTCAATTCTTTGTTTTAAATGTAGGGAAAAAAAGGACTTGGTGATTTTCTTGTCAAGGAACTTAAAACATTTAGATAAAAATAAGATAAATCTACCCATTACAACCATTAAATACTTTGGGGGTCTAAAGTCCACAAAGAACTCCCTGGATGACTAGAGAGGAATACTGATTTGGAGATGTGGCATATCCTATGGAAGCAACAAATTCTTAGGAACAGAGAGCTTAAGCCTGAGCAGCATATAAGGAATCAAACATTTTATTGGCTTCCAAAAATTCTCTAGAGTGTGTGTGAAGGTGTGCTTGCTGCTCTGCAGGGAGGTGGAAAACAACATGGTGCAGTGACCTTGGAACCAAGTGAACCAGCCTGTAATGTAAATCCCAACTCTGCTGATTACCAGCCACTGGATTTTGGCTAGGGAACTTGGTCAAAGTTCCGGGAATCAGTTTCTTCATCTGTAAAATGGGCATAGTAATATCTAACGTTTTTAAATTGTTGTAAAGATTGGAGAAATTGTACATAAGTCATGTGACACAGCAATTCGCTCAATAGTAGCTACAATTATCATTATTTGCAGATACCTCTCACCAATTCATAAATGACTCTACCTTAAATGTGAAATGTACATATTTGAGTTTTTCCCCATTCCCAGTTCTGGTTTTAGACACCTTTTTTCTTCATATCCACTTAAAATCTCTCAAACTTCCAAATTCAAATAAAGAATATGAAACTAACTTTGAAGTAGTGATGACTGTGCATGAGGAATATCCACGCAACAACATATTTTCTGTGCGTGCTGTGTGTTACGCTGCATTGGAATGGAGGAAACTACAGGATATTTGTCACAGGTTCTTTCTGCCTCATTTTGGTATTCAGTACATGTAAAAGAATAATAATGGTCATCAGGACCACTGCATACATATTCTACATAAAAGAAAAATCCAATTGGTGTACAGAGCGCCTGGTCTTAGAATCTCTTTCTGCTTCAGCTGATATATAGTGTAAATCTAAAAGTTATTTAAAAACCTGTCTGGGTAAGACAGCTTTTAATTAATCTTCTCTTAGTTTTTATACTATATGGTACCTGGAAGATGCAAGATCAATCACCACCGTATTGTAATGTCGAGTTGTGAGACAGAAAGATAAATGAGCTATCAAGCTTAGCATTTTGATAGCTAAGTTAATTTAACTAGCTTCAAAACATACTCTAGATCGGTGGATAAAGTTGTGAGCTGGGGCATTGAATATTATAACTGTGAATGCGGTATGCTATTACAAAAACAGGAATTTGCTAGTTACTATCTGTCCTTTATGGAAATTTAAATCCAGGATCTGAGAGAGATAGCTGAGTGATAAGGTCATATTGCTAGTTCTGTCAAACCAATTAAGACAGCTTTATTAATTCAGACTTTTAATTGAGCTCTTGTGACAAGGTCTGGGCTCATCTGAAGTTTTCCTCTGCAGAATGAATGAGGAAAGGGCTGGCCAAGAAATTAAATTCAATTTATGCTTAAGAGTACACCTTGAGTGGACTTTGTTTCCTTATGGGACTTAATAGAATTTTTTTAAATCGTAAATTATATTTTAAATTGTGTTTTCTCAATTATAGGAATTTTGAACTGATTCTTGCCCATGGGGGAGAGGACACCCCCATCCCTGGAATATCCAGTTACACAATGCTGTTTCAATCAGCAGGAAGAAGAAGAATAAAACTACTCGCCTGGCTCCTCAAACTACCAGTCTGAATTGTAATAAAACTTCAAACAAAAGAAAAATGCTTCAGAAGTCACTGGAGAAGTATTTAGATATGTTAATCACAGCTATTAAGGAATAGCAACTTTGGAATGTCACATCTATTCAAATACGCAACAGTAAATGAAGCAGTTTTGAAAGGTTTTCTCTCCCTTAAAAGATAATGAGATCAAATTTCTATAAGGCAGAAAAACCAACTTCTACCCAGTTCCCATACTTACCCATCCGCAGCCTCACCTATGCCAGACCACTCCTTTCAAGTTCTTTCGTTTATTTGTTTATTCACTCTTTAACAAACATGTATGAAGCACCTACCACCGATTGACCAGGTTCTTTGCTCTGTTTTGGAATTACAGTTATTAGCAAATCACAGTTCATGTCTTCATGAAGTCACAGAAATGTAGTTAAGTACAAAATGGTATGTGTGATGGCTAATTTTACCTATCAACTCGACTAGGCCACGGAGTGCTCAGATATCTGGCTAAACATTCTAGGTGTGTCTGTGAGTTTGTTTCTGGATGAGATTAACATTTCAATCAATAGACTGAGTAAAGCAGATTGCCCTCCCCCCCCATATGGGAGAGCCTTATCCAATCCTTTGAAGGCCCCACTAGAACAAAAAGGCTGAGTAAGAGAATTCTCTGTCTCTGCCTAACTGTCTTCAAACAGGAATACCAGTCTTCTCCCACCTTCAGACTTTGACTCGGGCTGGAACTATACCATCAGCTCTCCTGGGTCTCCAGCTTGCCAGCTGCACATCTTGGGACTTTTCGGCCTTCATAAATCTTGTAAGCCAATTCCTTATAACAAATCTCTTCCCATATATGTGTATGTGTATGTATACATACACACATATACTTAAACTCCTATTGGTTCTGTTGCTTTGGAGAATTCATACTAATACAGTATGACAGGTGAAAATGAGAACAACTGCACCATGTATTTTACAGTCACAACCACAGAGAATCTTGTAATTTACCTGACACTATTTTTTTCATCCAGAACCTTACCTCATTGGCATAGATCTTTTCCTTAAGAAATCCAGCAATTCAAAAACCACCCATTTCTGATATTCTACCTTAAGAACTTGTGAACCCAACCCATAAGCAACAAAAACATTACTGTCCCTAGCTTGCCACCATTTCAAAGTTGTCTGTGTGGTGTTCTCCTTTGTTGTTATAACTCAGGAAACTTTAGTGTGCTTGTATTATAATAGGTTTCCTTAAAGAGAGAACTTTCTTTATATATTTTAGGGTAGAGATAATTATTTTTACAAATCCATGGATGTTTAAAAGTCAGTCACTTTCTAAACATTGTAATAGAACTCTCAATATTTCCTGTCCCATAAAAAGGTAAAACTGTTCACCTAAAGTCATCCAGCTAGTTGGCTGCATAACCAGACAGGAACCCACATCTTGAGATCCAACAAAAACATACTCCTCTGCTTTCACATCAACTTTGAACAAATCTCTGATTCATTAAACAAGTCTTTCTAACTGCACTTTTACAAATAAACTTGTATTGTTTTCCAAAGTCCTGCCAAGTAGGCTTAACTCTCTCACTCTCTCTCTCTCTCTCTCTCTCTCTCTCTCTCTCTCACACACACACACACACACACACACACACACACACACACACACACAATTTATCTTGTCAGGGAGCAGAGGAAGAGAATATACCTTGACTATATACAAGAGTATTTCAAAAAGTTTATGGAAAGATTTGTATTATCTTTCAAATCTGTTTTTCCATGGACTTTTTGAAGTATTCTCACATATATATGTGTGTATGTAAATATAATCATAAATTTACATAAAGGTTTTATAAGTATAAATGTTCATATAAGGTTTTTTAAAATTTTGTTTCTATTTACATTCAATAAGTCAAAGTTTTAACTCCTATTTCTAAAATCTAAGAAGCCTGGAAAATAGGCCTCACACCAGGAGGCCGAAGGCGATAATGGTTGAAAACAATGGGCTTTAACATTAGTTACACCCAAGGTCAAACCCCAGCTCTGCTACTTTAAAGAGAATACTTAAAGCTCTCTTTGTAACCATTACCACTTAATAAGGGTAGAATGGTGAAAAATAAAAACACAAGGGCCCCTGTGTTTGGAAAAATTGTTAGTTTCATCTTCCCTGGTTTGAGGGCAGGAAGTGGGTGGGCATGTGTTGCGGGAAGTAAAATCATAGTGACCATATTTAGAGTTAATATTTGGAGCTTATATATTTTAAACTAAGTACAAATTAATTTAAAATAAACAGTTTTTAAGATAGAAGATACCTTAAAAATAAAAGACAATGCTGTTGTTCAGCAAGACCCACCTAATAGACTATTTGGATTCCTGAGGACTGACAAGCCGTGTCTCTATCAAACAGATAAAGCAGTTGAGCAAATAATGATTGTCCCTACTTTTTCTACTGCTTCTTGGCAGGAAATTGCTATGCCAGTAAGTAGCCCATGCCTTCTTATGATAGCTTTGGAGGAAATGGACCGATGAAGGCCTGCTCTGGTGGGATGGACAGGAGCTGGTGGTGTGGGGTGATAGACATGCAGTGTGTTGGCTACTATTACTAGCCAGGATCTGATCACAGACACAGGCTGCAGCGATTTGTGAAACAGGTTCACTGTGCACTGGTTACCAACTTGTCTGAGTCTGGTAAGACAGAACACCCACAAACAACAAGTTACATGAAGCTGATTTATTCCAGATAGGTATCAAGGAGCAACAGAAGCCTAGGATTCAGGTCGAGCTGTTCCCTTGAGGCTCAGGAAAGCTGCCCAGGGCAGACGGAGTCTTGTCTAAATATGCTCCACTTGCACCACAGCTAAGGGATCCCGGAAAGCAGCCCAGTCTGGGTTTTATACTCAGGAACAACGTGATTCACTGAGCTAAAGCACTGAAGGACATCCTATTTCTATGGGGGACCAGAACAGAGCCCAGACTGTTCTAGCCAGCCTCTCTTTATCTCAGGATGTTGCGTTCCCAGCACACTTTACAGTTATTCCTGAGAACTGCAGCTGAGAAGGTGGGGAGAATTGTGTCATCCCAAAGCCACCTGGAGAACCGTTCTGCAGAATTACCATTACACATTTCCCTAGTTCAAACAAATCCTGAGACAAGACAATAAGCTGACTTTCCCTGAAGAGCTGCTATGGTTTGAATGTGTCCCTCAAAGGTCATGTGTTGGAAACTTAATCCTCAATGCAACAGTGTTGGGAAGTGGTACCTAATGAGAGGTGATTAGGCTCATGAATAGATTAGTGCTGCTATCTTAGGAGTGGGTTCCTATGACAGGATGAGTTTGGTACGCTCTTTCTCTTGCCCTCTCTTGCTCTTCCACCTTCCACCATACTGATGACACAACAAGAGGGCCTCAGAAGATATCTACCCTCTTAATCTTGGACTTCCCAGCTTCCAGAACTATAAGAAATAAATTTCTGTTCTTCATAAATTACCCAGTCTGTGGCATTCTGTTATAGCAGCACAAAATGTACTAAGACAACAGCCAAACCATATTTCAAAAAGAGGTGAAAATATCACATCTGCCATGAGCTACCTATGTCCTCAAGAAAAAAAATTCCCAGACATTGAAAGTATGTTGTCCTCAAAAGGATGTGAGAGGCAAGTACCACTTCCAAAACTGTCCACAGTATTCATAAGAGAAGCCTTTTCTTTTTTTTCTTTTAGTGCTTGGGTAAACTAGTGATAGAATTCATTCAGCAATAGCCACCTCCTAACTCTAGGGCTTTGGGTATGTTTATAGACCTTCTCTGAGCCTCAGTTTCCATGTCCCTATATCAAGGGAATTAAAATTAAATTAGATAAGGAAAAAACATTCTTAACATAGAATGTTAAGAATAAGTGTTTAATAAATTACACATAATAAGTGTTTAATAAATTACAGCCATTATGACTTGTTTTATTCCCCTAAAAGCCTTTTTTTAAATGTAAAACATACCCATCTTACAGATTATATAATATTGTTGCTAGAGATGATTTAAGTCAGGTATTATAATCATAACTATAAATTTAATCTTATAGCATGAAAAAGACAAGATGAAGAAATGAAGGCAGCAGTATTTTCCCTCCTTGTACCCTGGTATAGAGTACAAACTATTAAAAATCCTTTATTCTTTAATTATTTGTACATAATCAGATATTGTTAATTTAATTAAAAGTGTCTTTATTCATTAAGGTTGTTTGTTATCCTGCATTTGTTTGTGATTACTTAGTTTCAACTACACTGAGGGTAAAAAGCTCACCTATGTTATGATCTGAATGGCTTATGTCTCTCTAAATTCATATGCTATAGCCCAGTCACTAAGGTGATGGTATTAGAAGCTGTGGCCTTTGGAAGGGCTCTGCCCCCATGAATGGGATCAGTGCCCTTACAAAAGAGGACCCAGAGAGCTGCCTTGCCCGTCCCCCTTTGAGGACACGTGGCAGGTGCCATCTGTAAGGAACAAACCCTCACCAGACACTCGATCTATTGGTGTCTTGATCTTGGATTTCCCAGCCTCCAAAACTGTGAAAAATAAATTTCTGCTGTTTATATTTACCTAGTCTAAGGTATTTTGTTATAGCAGCCCGAAAGGCCTAAGACAACTTTTAATTCTGTAAAGATCACCAAAGTTCCAGCCTACATTCTGTATATCCAGTTTTCCAGGACAATGTTTTCTGCTTCTTTGGACAGAGGATAACAGACCAAATCCAAAGAGTACTGAGTTTTGAGCCTTGGACTTCCTATTTCCACACTCCTAACACTCTGGGCCTTGCCTTCAACACTCAGAAAAGCAGATGTGCTCTAGGACCCACTTGTGACCTCCACCTCTACTTGTTACCTTAATGACATTCACCAATTATAGATGTTCACAGTTCAGATTGGCCTGCCCTGTTCTTACTCACAAAATGGATCTTCTATATGAACATTTTATTCTCCATTTATTCAGGGCCAAAGCCTCCCACCTGGTGGTTTCACTCATCAGTTACTCTGTGAGGGTAGGCCTCCCTCTGATCCAGGTACCCCTGAGGGAGAAAATGTTCAGAATCACTTTGCCCAGACTGTTGAGGAAAATGCCATTCAAATGCCTAATCAAAAGCACAATACGCACCAAGTCACATTATAACTTTCATGCTGTTGGAGAAAAAGTTAGATTACTTTGACAAGATTAGTTCTTTTAAGAGTCATTTTGATTTTCCCCCACTACCCTGTAATCCCTCTCAGACTTTGAAAATTAATCCTCCTATTATTCTTGTATTTCTAGATACGAACATCATACCCCTGGTTTATGGCATCTGGTATCACAGGCCCCTCAGCAAGCCTATCAGAGTTTTTAAAGGGTTTTGTTTCAGTTAATTCCTTAAACATCCCAGGATTCAAGTCATTGTATCTTGTAATTTATTTTATTAATCCTAAGTGTATCTTAGGAGAAAAAAATAGAAATTAATGAAAATAAATTAGCATTTTTGATTACAAAAGATACCTTCAAGGGCACTCTCATTTCTTGAAAGTGATTGTGACATTGTATGGCGATACTGGAGCAAGAAAACAGCAGAATGGCTAGATTCCTTCATAAACAGAGTGTCTTTTTTAGATGGTAGCACATTAACCAGGGATTGTAGGGATTTGAGCCAGAGACAGTACCACTGTTAGAAATTCATACTGGTCCTTAAGCAAGAACTGATAAATGTCCAGACAAGACAAACCGTAGCTTCACTGCAAACACCCCTCTCCAACTTCAGTGCTCCCACCGTAGTCCAAATTAATATAGCCGTTCACCTGAACCATTATCATAACCTCCCAACTAGTATTGCTGCTTCACACTTTAGCCCTTTCTATAAACTGTGGTTTACCACCACATACATCAGGTCGTATTACTCCCCTGCTTAAAATCTTTTGGGGGCTTCCCATTACAGCTGGGAAAAAAATACAAGCTTTTAACACATTATGCAAGGCTCTGTGTAAGGATCTGGCCCCTGCCTACTCCAACCTCTCCTAGTACAGTTAGTTTTGATATAATGCAGCATACTCATTCCTAAAAAAATCACTGCACTATGCAATAAAAACCGCAGAGCTTATGGGAAGAATGGGGCTAGGAGAATAGCACTCAAAAACTTCATTAGTGGCACATTTAATAAAGGTGGAGATCTGATAAAAATGGTGGCACAGTTTTATACAATTTAAATGGTTAAAAAATTCAAAAATGCCACAATAAATATGGCACTTTACCTTGCACAGCCGTGAAGTTTGCTTGTGGAAGTGGGTGGCAGAAGAGTTACAGTGTGTGAATTACTAAGTGATAGAAAGAGTGTTATGTGAAATCAGAAGGAAAGTTGGAACAGCAGATGAGTGGATGGGAGCAACTCACACACACGGTGAACCAAGGTAGCTGATGGATGCCTGAGGTATGCATGTGTGCATCTGCTATATTTCTATACCACTCAGTTCAGCTGGGCACAGTTTTCTGCATTCACTTAGCATTCCTCTCAGACAAAATTGCATATAAGCAAAAGCAAAACCCATGTTATGCTCAAATTGTTCCCTATCAATCCTGTTGGAACAAATTTGCATTTTGAGAGCAAGCACTAGAGCGGAGCCTACTGACCTTCCTCACGCTCTGTCCATCCTGCCTTGTGTTCAGCATCTCCACCACGCCAAGCTCTTCCCTGCCTTAAGGCCTTAAGCATTTGCTGTTCCCTCTGCCTGGATTTACATTCCCAGGTTCTTCACAGGATTGGCTTCATCACATCCTTCAAGCTTGTTTCAATTCCGCTCCTTCAGAGAGCCCTATTCTGAGATCGCCCTCCCTAATGTAGGCCTCAACCCTCATTAATCTCTATTTCAAAATCCTTTTTTTCATTTCTTTAGAGGTTCTATTAGAAGAGGCAAATAATTAATTTATTTTTGTTTGTTATTATATCTCTTGCATTAGAAGGCAAGCTCTGTGAGATCAGCAGCCATGTCTCTCTAGATCCTGTTTAATTTCTAGGCCTTTGCAGATACTGTGCTTAGTACAAACACAAAACGCAGGCACTCAGGGTACATCTCCAGAATGAATAAAAGAATGAATGAATGATTCTATCTGGGCAAATACAGAATATATCCAGCAGGCTCTCACAGAATGGCCTCATTCTTGCTGTTATGATACTTACTCTGTTAAACCCCTTACAATTGAGCTCTTCAGATTTAATGCTCTCATTAAAAAAAGCTTGAAGGAAAACAGTACAAAACTAAATTTAAAAAAAGAATATAAGAGACTTCAAAGAATAAATTATCAGAGTCACACAACACAAAAACAATAACAAAAGAAAAGATTAGACTGTCAAAATGACAAAAACAGATAATTTGTAAATGCTCTTTACAAAACTAGAATGTAATCCTAGTAATGGTAAAAGAAAAGGCTCATATTTGGCAAGTGATTAAATAGAGATTAAGGATTTGGTGAGGCCCTTTTTTACAACTATGTGCCTAGTTTTGATATCCATCTTTTAGGAGGGATCTAGAGAAGACTTGAAGAATCTACAAAAAATCACACTTAACAGAGTTAATAGTAACTATAAAAGATAAGCTAAAAGATTCTAAGAGCCTTCACTTTCTCCCTTCCACAGCAAAGAAATCATGACCAAGGTGTCTGAAGGTCCTTCAATATCTATTCTTCCCTTCTGTATCAATAGAATACTCATGTTTTAGCTGGGCATGTGACCAGAAGAAAGATTCCACCCCCCAGCCCTCCTTGTATGTGGGATTGTGTCACCATGGAGTAAATTCTGGCTGATAAGATATAAGTAGCTAATTCTGGCTAACGGGTTGGCAGCTTCCATAAACCTTCTTCAACTGTGCCTTACACTCTGCCCCTTCTTCCATTCTTTAACCTTAAAATGCAGATGTGATAGCTGGAGTTCAGGTGCCATATTGAACCATGAGATGACCTTATGAATACAGGTCATGGTCAATGAAGCTATAAGACAGAAACAGCCTGGGTTTCTGTAGACATCATGGGACAGGGCCACCACAGCAGCCAGGAACTCTCTCACAGCACTTGAACTTGAGAGAGAAAATACCCATCCAGCTGAAGTGAATTTTAATTAATAAATTGTAGAGGTAACTGTGTGCTCCACTTTTTGTTCTATTGATTAGCTAAGGAAAACTCTTACCATGTCTTAACGAGTGTTTTTAGTAAAGAAAGTCAGGCTACCCGGGTATAGCCAGAAGGTGAGAAAAAAAGTTGAATTGCTCTGCCTAACCAGGTGTTAGAATTTGGGGATTTATAAGGGAGATTCCAAGGGAGAATGGTAGAGACATAAAGAGAGAAAAGAGAAGCCAGAGAAAAATTCTCTGTGGTATGTGTTTCTATGAGGACAGTGACACTAAAATTGTCATTCCTCTCAATCTATAATTGCCCTCCGCTTTCCCCAAACCTTCAGCAAAAGTTGTCTCCACTTAATAACCTTGTGTTAGTGATGTTTGGGTAGATTTTTTTTTAAAAAAGAGGAAAGATGAGAAGGGAAGGCAAGGGTAGGGGTTTAGCAGCTGAGACCAAAGTTTACTGCAGACAAAAACGTCGAAGCATCCTTCAGTGTGGAATAACTTGTAAGAGAATAAATGTCTCCTATCTAAAACGCAGAGAGAGAGAGAGAGATTGATTTCTGTCGAGGCTTGATGGACCTATGCAGAGAATGGAGCTAGGAGCTCAGTGTTATAGGAAAGGAGACACCAGAGCCTGGAAGACTTAGAAACACTCAGGCCAAAGACCTCTGAGCTGCATAATAATAAAAAACGTCTTCTTCCTGGTCAGCATAGTGACTCTTACCTATCCTTCAAAATTGTGCCCCCATGTCACCTTTATTGACAGGTCTTCTCTAACCCTCCCGGGTAGGATGAATCAGCCCCTCTTCCACAGTAGCACAGTATCTGGGACATTAATCTCTTGTTGCACTTTTCCCCCTGTGAGCTACTTTGAGAACATGAGATCATATCTGTCTTATCTATAGTGTCTAACACATAGTATGAAAAAAACCTTTAGAGAATTGAATTGTGAGTTTTGTAATAAAACTACTAGTGTGGTAGAAACCCTAAAGGTAATATTAGTACATATTTATTTTTCAGATAAAGAAATTAAGAACCAGAGAGACTAACTGAATTTCCTGAAATCACACAGCTAGGAAAAGGCAGGAGGACTAGAACCCAGATTTCTAGATCCCAAATCACCTGTTATTGCTACCTTATTGTGTTCACTGACATTGTTATGGACCGGACCAGACAGAGAAGCAATCGGCACTTGGAGGGTTGGAGAGTCAGGAACTTTATTATGCTGGCGGGCCCAGATGAGCTAATGCTTCAAGCTCTGAGCCCCGAGCTTAGGTTTCACAGGGTTTTTACAGGTGGACTCTTCTGGGTTTTTAAGTTTTGTTTTCTCAGCGTTCACAAGGCTAGCACAGCAGTAAGTTTCATTTTCTCGGAATTCATGTGGTCTAAGCAGATAAGCAAGCTCAGTTACAGAAGCAAGAAATGCAAGCAGTGGATTAACAGCCAGACTGACGCAATAAGCAAGTACTATTTTAAAGGCAAAACAGGCTATTGAAAGAATTAATTTTGAATTTTCCCAACAACATTGGGGTAAAACATTTCAGGAAAACCTAGGAAAATATTCAGACATTTGAGGTCCTTCCCAAATCAGGTGCTACTTTGCTGTACATCAAATAAAGCCACTTGTATTTGCTTCAACTTTGGGGAGGAATATGAGATTTGGGCTTCCTGTTTTCAAGGTTCCTCATAAGTGCTGAATATGAATAATGAAGAGATGGACTTAGCAATGCACAGATAAGTGCATAGATTCATCAGCCCTCCTGGGGCTCATAAATTGCAGAGAAAAGTACATTTTTCCAACTAAAGATCATTATATGGCCCTGACCAAAGAAAATGAAGGCAAAACCAGAAGCATGTGAATGAAAAATCAGGATGCACAGCACACACATCTGTATTATTTTCAGCCCCACACACAGAAGCAAGCTAGAGCTGTTCTCCAAGCTCTTCGTATTCACCACAGCATCTTATTTTATCTCCCTTATTTTGTTCTCCTTCCCAAATCCACTCAATCATTTATTGGCTTATTGCTGCTCTAGTGCTTTACTTTCTCCCTCTTTTTACAGATAAACACTCACACCTGGGAAACAGATGCCTCTAATTAGTATTAAAACCTGAAGTTTATGCCTGCCTCTGACGTTTTGTAGGTTGCATTTTGGTGAGTAATAATATTCTTGATGCAGCACCATTCAACATTTAATCAAAAGTCAGTTTTGTAAAGATTCTCTCCTAGTCACGCATCACACCCTAGTCCCAAACATGCTGGTTGAATGAAATGAAAGAACTGGGTTTCAAATCTTGAAAATCTCTCTTTCACAAACTACACTTCTTTGAGCTCCTTTGGAGAAATGGGGACACCAATTTTACAACATCTTAATAAACTCTTAAACTCTGAAGAAAAATCTAATTTAGGGTAGAGAGATCTGAGAAGTAGCAGCTACTCTAATATTTGCTAAGTGACTGTTTCTTTTGGATTACTTGAAAAGTATATCTATTAGACATGTTATTTAATGCTATAAGTGCAACCTATCAGAGAGTGAGCATGAAATGGTTAAAGAGTAATGAAATTGAGAGGCTAAAGCTGGGAGAGAGTTTATACAGGGAGTAATATGGCACCCGTGCCTCTGACTAATGCAAAATCCTACTGTAGGTTAAACTTAACCAAGAAATCTTTCCTCTAGTCAAAAAGAGAATGATTCCCCACCTCAATGCTATAGCTCTATATGGAAAAATACAGAAAGATAAGGTTGCAACCCCAGATAAAGAGGAAAAGTACTTCTAGAGAAATAATTACAAGATTGAGGCCAGCAATTTTATGGTGTCTTTGGAGGCCAGAGGAAAAATAAAATGATGCAGAGAAATTCTATGCAAATAAAAACAGATCTACCTAGGGCTATAGGAAGAGTTGGAAAAACCCTACTTAAAATGTGCACTGGGAGCTATAAAAATGCAAATGTTACATTAGTGTTCTTTGCAATTAATATCAAGTCTTTTAAGTGACCACTCTAGAGTGGCCAGACCACTACTAAACAGAAACAACAGAGGACACAGAAGAAGAATATAAATAAATCAGAAACAAACAAAAAATATATTAAGTCCATGACAGGAACAATTCTTTTAGCTGTAATGGGTTAGAGGGTTCCTCATTCCTTGGTGTGAAAGCTTTGGAAAATTCAGATTGCCCTAGGATATGGTACTTGTACTTGTACTTTGTCTTAAGCTTGTGTAAGCCAAGACAGGCTAAGCTGTGCTATGATAACAAATTGTCCCAAAATCTCACAATAAGAGTTTATTTCTTGTTCGTGCTATCTGTCCATCACAGGTTGATCATAGTCTCAGGATGACAGAGTAACCGCCATCTGCTAGGATATTGCTAGGAGTCATGTCAGAGGAAAAAAAGAACATGGCGAGCCACCTGCCACCTCTTAAAGCCTCTGCTCAGAAATGACATACATCACTCATTGTGATGATCCAGTCAAGCCATATGGCCACACCTGTGTTTAATAGGGTGGGAATGTATACTCTCCCCCAGAGTCCCAGAATATGAATTACATAATCTATCACAGTATGCTCAAGATAACTGTGTAATTCTGACTCCATAATGCAAAGTGTTTCTGGAATAAAGTTATCTTTGTAAAATCTCAAATAAAAAACCCTCCAGACATTATTATAAATAGCAATCTGGATAGGGTAGTTACAGCCAGTATTTTGGTGTTGTATAGTCAGCAGCTTCCCTTACATAAGGATGTCTTAAATTTTAACTCTGTCTGGGTATATTCATGATATTTAAATATTCAGGTTGTTGCTAAGGTCCTTAGTAGGGATGAATAATAAGCAAATTAATTGAGTTTTTTTCTTCTGTGTCTATTTCAAAAATTAACATCATATTTAAGTAAGGGTTTGAATGAGGTTGGGTTGAAAAGCTGTATGGGAGAATTTTACGTATTTTTCATTTCCCACCAGAGAACAAGATCTTCAAACACTACTCTACAACAATGCCTTTAATAAGGGCAAAGGCCTCCTTAACCCCAGTACTTTATTTTATAATAAAATGCATAGATTTGATTGCAGAAGTATCAATCAGGAATTTACTAATTATTTTTCCATGATGTGAGCTTTAATTTGCTTGGTAAATATAATGAAATGTATGCCACTTACTTATGTAGTTATAAATCTAATTGGAAATTGATGTGTGTAAATGCCCCATCCTCCTGCTGCAAAGGATACAGGGTGTTGTGGATCTGTTTACCTACCACTGAGAGGAAGCAACAGCCCTCAAGACAAGGATTTCCAGTAAATGACTTCAAGTTAAAGTTCTCAAAACAACATTTATCATGTCATTTCAGCATGACACTGCCTGGAGGCAAGAGAAGGAAATAAAAGTTTTCTTAATGTCCCTTTCATCCTCATAATTCTATTTTTTTCCCACACCTTTTCTACTACCCAGCAGAGCTCCTTCTCTGCAGCCACTGGAATTATTATAACAAGGACATCTAGGAATTCCAGAAGGCTGAGATTTCATCCCTATTCCCAGAATCACAGAAAGTAACCTTGAACACTGCACAATTTTGACAAATTCTAAGCTGTAATAACAGGTCATATTTTCCTTCCATAGGTGTTGACAAAAGGAAGGGTGGGTAAGAGAGTTGGCTGTGTGACCAGTTAATTAAAGGAAGAGATAAGCTGCTTCATGTGGCCTAAGGATCCTCCCAATGGCAATGTCAAATCCAGCTCTTGACAGAGGAGAGAGAGGGGTCAGAAGAGTGCTTTACCATCTCTTCCTCTTTCTTGACCACCTCCTTCATTTATCCTTTGGTCAGTCCCATCTCTACTCACTCTTGGCTTTCTCCAACAACATAGCCCTTGACCTTGGTCCTGATTCTGGTCCTAATCAGCTTAATCCCCATTCATTTGTTTTGGGTCTTGTTTTCAGCACTCCTAGAAGTCCCCATGACAAAGGTCCCTATTACAAATGGGAATAAGCAGGTAAGCCTGTGACTGGAGGAGAAAAACCTACTTGTTGAGTGTCTGATGATAATGAGTTAAGATGAAAGTTTGTGAGAAGGTCAGAGTCATATTTTAGGTAGCTTGGAACCTGTACAAAAGTGGCCATAATCACTGTGAACTGCCCCTCCATATCCCTGTTATAACTTGCTTCCTAGCAGGTCCTGAGAACAGCAATTTAACTTGCTAAACTCCTTACTTGTAGAAACTTGATTCAAATCTCTGCCTCACCTTGAAGCCTTTCTTTTCCCCTGTACCCGCCCCTAGGAAATATTAGTTATTCCTTCTACCATTATCTTGAAGTACTTAATTCATAAACTTATTATGGTAATTTTCACATGTTGTGTTATTTAGTTCTGCTCCCTGCAACAGAACAATCTCCCAAGGGCAGGATGAGATTTCGTTTATCTTTATATCTATGATGCCAAACAGAGCATTTGACACATACTAGATGCTCAAGAGATGTTGCTGGCTGAATGGAAATTTAGTTGAGGGTCATCACTGTGGGTAGCAGAAGCTACCTACGGAGAGGTAATGTGGGTACTTTAGAAAGGGCACAGGTTTTCGCATCAGAGAAACCCAAGGTCAAATCCCAACTCTGCCTCTTAATAGCTGTGCAACCTTAGACAATGTTACTTAACCAAACCACTCAAAAACTATGTTCGCCCCTATAAAACGGAGAAAATCATCCTCACCTCACTAGGGGTTGTAGTGAAAATTAACTAAGTTGAGTTTGCTATGAAAATTAACTATGATGAGTTGCCATGACCATGGTAGTTACTCCACCCGGATGCCCTTGGATGCCTCTTACTTGCTCTGTGTACCCATCCCCTAGCTTCTGTGTGCTTCATTCCTAATGGCTGGCACCCACAATCTAAGGACCATCTTTGGGTTCCTGGAGCTGTTTTGGCTTCAGCACAGAGAGTCCAGAGATTTAAGTCCTCATGGAGGTGGCTGTAGCCAATGACTGGCTGGTATAAGAGTGCAAGAGCCCAGCACATTTGCGTGTGAGTGAGACAAATTCTGAAGTGTGATTTGTGCCCTTGAGCTCCCTGTTCTCTTCCCCTACTCTCTGTCTTCTTCTGGGATTGCTGACTTAAAATATTTGACATAAATCCTTGTCTCAGGGACATCTTCTGGGAACCTGACCTAAGATGTGAGTGCCCCCAAAACAGCAACTATTTTTGTAACCCAGTGTGACTTAAAGAGAAATATAAAAAATTGCCACCCTAAGAATATCTCCCTGTTACTCTCTACCTACATTTCCTGTCTTGCCCTATCTGCACTTTACCTCCTGAAAATGTTCCTCCTTGAGGAAAAGAGAACCAACAGAATTTTTTTTTACCTTTGATGAAACATATGTGTGTTTATGTTCTTAACTGGGCAGCTGCCTCTTTATAGCTGGTTTGCTCAACACTTAGCATCTTGAGGGTGATTAACAAATGTAAAAATTCTGTTCAGCAATGTCTCACAGGAAAAAGAAGTATGTCTTCCATGAAAATCTTGTCCAGGAGACTCAAGATAACAGATGAATCTGTACTGGGGACTGGCAGATTCTGTCACATGATGAGAACATTTTTCCCCAGGGGAATGGGTGATTCTGAGGGATAAATTCATTTCATAACATGCTGTTTTACTGAGACCACTATTCAGTCTCCTCTCAGAATTTCAAATTACTACTACTGAGGTCGGAAAAAAAATTTTTTTCACCAAAACAGGCCTGGGAAATGCTATGTCCCTTAATTATAACATAATATTTCTTAAGTTCAAATGCATGCTTTGCTTCTTACTAGCTGGGTGATGTTGGGTAAATTAATCTTCCTAATCCTCAGTTATCTTGTCAGCAAATTTGGAAAAGTTACTATTTTTATCTCTTAAGGTTGTTGTGAGGATTTAGTGAACTAATGCACATAAAGCATAGAGCACATTGCTTGGCACAAAATAAATGCCCTCCAAAAGTTAGATATTTTTTGTTGCTATTGTTTTTCTTGTTGTTTTCACACTCTCCTCTGCTCTTATAAAGGAACCAAAAAAGTTGACCTAATTTGATAAACTTGGGATAGCTCTCCTGGATGAACAAGGCTTAGAGGATGGGATAGTCATTATCAAGACTCAGAGGCTATCAAGTAGGAGACAGAATAGAATTCCATCTATTTGAACTGACGTATAGAACTAATAACAACTTATGGAGTTCACATGAAGCAGTTTCATCTCAATATGAATAGAATTGCCAAATATTCATCACTCCCCTACATTAGATTGGAGTCCTTGGGAGATGGTAAGTTCCCTATCACTGGAGATATTCAAGCAGGTACTGAATGATCACTTTGTGAAAATGCTGCATGTATCAGTTGAGCCTCTTTTGGTTTCACTTGGTTGCAATTTAGTTGCAATTACAAGGAACTTAAGCTAAGGGGAAATTTACCATAAGGTTACTGGTTGTCTTACGAAGTCCACAGACAAAAATGCAGACAAGATCCCAATGCCATAGTGTGTGTTTCTTCCATCACTGCATGTCTGCTTCTCTTTTCCTTTTGATGACAGAGAGGTCTCCTCTACTTCTCATAGCAGAATGTGAAAACCAAAACTTCACAGATTTTACACCTTACAAATCAGGTGCCCAAAATGATAACTCATACAATGCTTGCTGATTGTCACAAATCCCAATACTTGGACCAATTGCAATTTGGACCAATGAAATATGGCCAGTCGGCAGGATCCCACTTAATTAACATTGTCCTTCCTACAGTAACAATTGAAGGTAATGGAGGTAGGAGAGACAGTGTCCCAGAGAAGAAGGCAAAAGTTCCCAGAAGCAGAAGGACAGAAAAAATAACAGGTTTTCACTATAGTCTAGAATGGATGAAAAGTGGAATCAACTTCCTGTAATTTTCCTCTACTGCTGCAATTCTATCAGTGCAGAGTAAGACTTTCACCCACCAAGAGATTCTAACTATTGACTTGAAAAATCAGTCTAAAACATTAAAAGTTATGAAAATCACTCTTGTTTCTTCAATTAACAATGAAGAATTTAGCTGTATGAAGATATCTACCACATTTCATTTGTTGTGGGGCGAACGCACAGAGGAATCCAAGACCAGTGTCAGTGTTGTAGTTTTATAGCTCTTTATTTTAGTGTTGCAGCTCTTTGTTCAGTGTACAGCGCCTCTTTTGGCTTGCAAGCAAGGAGAACATTGGGGAGCAAGAATTCCTAAACCAGTGCCTCCCAGAACAAAGGAAAAGACCCCCTTACATAGCCTAAATTCCCACCCTTCTCCCTCCCAGGTTCCCATTCAGGTCCTCTTATGTAAATGAGGGATGGTGCCCTGCTAATTTGGATTGGCTGATTGTGGGACACAAAATTGGTCACTTTAGGAGGCTAATTTGTCTCTGGCCCCCAGGGAGGCGGGGGGGTGAGACTGCTGTTATCTCCTAGAGGGCGGGCCCAGGAAGCAAGCAGGGTAAATGGCAGGGGCCAGAGTCTACAGTGCAGCACAGAGTTTCTAAAACAGTTTCTCAAGTGGAAAAGGGAAAGCTTAACAATTAGAAAATGCTTAGGGTTCCCTGCAACACATTGAATGTAACACTATTGTTTTATGTACTACTAAGAAAGAAAAAAACATGCCGAATATAGTTGAAAGAAGTTATTTTGTGTGGGAAAGCAAAATATTTCAGCCCCCAAATATATTTTTTTGACATATTTCAAGATGGCTAATTCAGGGAGACTGGAAAAACAAGATTAGCTAGAAGTCTGGATTTTGTTGGAAAGAACTTTACATCTGGAAATTTGAATTCATTCAGCCAGGCTCCCTCTAGGGCACTCCTTCTTTGGCTGCTGTCTGTTCTTTCAAGGGCAGCTGTGAAAATACCTGAGGTATTGTCTCTAGGTAACTTTAACTTTTGACCTCCTTCTTTCATCTGTGATAACACCTGCCCCCAGAGCTTCAGAGAAAGCTGGTCACAGGCCATTGTTCTGGAGCTTGTACCTGCCTCCCGCCCCCCACCTTCTCTCTGTCTCATGAACACTGGTATAGGAGGTTTGTACCCCACTGGAAAGTTGGAAAATCACTCTCTTGTCATTTCTCCATGCCCCTCCCAGGACGTTATCTTTTTTTTTTTTTTTTTTTTTTTTTTTTTTTTTAAAGATGACCGGTAAGGGGATCTTAACCCTTGACTTGGTGTTGTGAGCACCACGCTCAGCCAGTGAGCGAACCAGCCATCGTATATGGGATCCGAACCCGGGGCCTTGGTGTTATCAGCACCGTACTCTCCCGAGTGAGCCACGGGCCGGCCCCCAGGACGTTAAATAATAAAACTTGCTCTGCCTTTTCTTCACATTGATCTACATTTGTCAGTAGTTTTCATTAATGAACCTTCAGGGGTGACGAGAAAGTTTTCCCGTGGCCCCTACAGGTATGGTGCTATGAGCAGGATAGCAAAAGCTGCTCTGCCCTCGAGAGCTGCAGCAGGAGGAGACCAGAGCCCAGTGAGCTGGCGGAAAAGGGAGAGACTTCTACCAGTCAGGCTTCTGCTCTCTCTCCTTCTGTGGAATCCGGTCGAGTAGAAGGGAAGGGCCACTGTTTCTTTTTGATTAATGGAGAAAAGGATTTTTTTGACTAGTCTTAGATGTAGCAACTTTGTTTTCTGTTTTTTCTTTATCTGTTTTTCTTTGTCTCTGGTTTTCTGTGTCATTTGTCTTTAAGAGAAGAACTGTATGCAATTATCCTCTTATCTTATTTATGTCCTGAAACTTGACTTAGGACCAAGTGGGAGCTCTTTCTTTCGGTCTTCACCATTTGGGAAACAGTTTTTGAACACGACAAGCTCTCAGGTAAGTTTGTCTTAAGAGGCCCAGTATGTAAGGGCTTTTGTCCTTGCAACTTTGTTGCTTTGTTTGTGCTGGGAAACTTTTTCCCCAGTATTGCCTGTCTGGGGTCACAGATTAGTAAGTCTCTGAGGGGAGACACCTCATGTTCCCTGTGGGACCAAACACATTGTGCGCTATTCTTAACTGCCTGTGGCAACAAGTCTTTTTGCTCTCTTAGCCTATCTCTGGGAGTGAATTTGGGGGGATCATGGGGCTTCTGGCTTCTTCTATGCCCTCTCTAAGCCTGAAAACTACCTCCTGGTCTTTCTTGGATTGAGTCACTGTTGAAATTGGGTGCACCGTTGGGGGATCCTGAAATGTCAATGTCTAGACAATGGATCCTTCAAATAGTTAGGTTCAAAAGAAAACTTTTTATAGAGCTCTCATCATAAACAGCTGTCTTATAGGCACCAATGAAAAGATTAATATAACAACTAGCCTTAAAATTTTTCTTGGCAAGATTAAAGAGCAGAAATTAGATTTAAAACAAAGTTAAAAACCTTTGTATGCTCAAGTTGCCTGCCTGAGCTGCAAAAAAATAAAGCAAAAAAACAAAACAAAACAAAACTGCCCACTTCTTACAGTCTAATGACTAGGAATCAGTGCTTTCACTATCACTGCCCAGGTTGTATTCCTAGTCGGGGAACCAGTCTTTTGGAGATGTAAATTCCTTTGACTTGTGAATATCCAGGAAACTAGCTAACAACATTTTAGCAGAGATTGGATTTAAAACAGAGTTTAGGCCCATCCCAAAATTCCATTAACTCAGGAGAAAAACATTTATTAGTTTAAATTGTTTTAAATTATTTGTATGACTCTTGATCTTTTGGGGTACCATTTGTGATCCTCCTACCCCCATAGACAGCCTTTGTTTTCCTTAAGCTGTCATTGGGGATGATCTGGATCTTGATAGGCGTGAATGCACTTTTGCTCCCTCTTTGGAGACTTTAGTCTCATATATGCTTATTTGTTCAGATTGTGAGTCATTTGTTCAGATATACTTTTGATTTGAAATTTTGGTTTATGATGATTTAGGAACATTTCATTGTTTGCTTAACTTCTCTCCTGAGCTAAATGAATAGGCTCATTTGTAACCAGTGTATGACTGACTCTGGATCCTGAGATGGCTTCTTTGCCCCTCTTTGGCTTTATTTGGGTATATTTTCTTTTAAGCCTCTATTTCATTCTGTGGATTTTTGCTTCTCCCCATGAAAACTACCCAGTTGACTGAACCCCTCTTCTTAAAATTCTATTAACTATGCATTCCCTCTGTATAGTTAAGAAACAGAAACTAAATTAAAAGCCACACAGCTAACTAAAATTAGTCTCTTTATAAAATCTTGTACTGAAATTCTGTGATTTTGTTTGGTCTTGACATTCAGTTTTTAATCTTCCTCTGTGTCCCCACTTGAAAAACCTTACATTCTTTCTCCTTGCTTTGAGATGTAAATTTGCTACCTTGGTTTCTTTAAAACTCAGTGAGTGTGTCGGCCATGGGAGAGAGATAAGCTTTAATTTGTTTTATTTACAGAGAAACAATTTAAATCCAGCTATCCTTTTTAAACTAGTGACTTTTATATTGTACCTGTCTCATGGTGAAAACTTTAAATGAAAACTATAAGATCTTTGTTTCTGACTTTTTATGTATAAATTGTATGTCATGTCTATATATGTTTTGTCCATACATGTGTTTGTATATTGTCTACATGGTACCAAATTGGCTTATAAATAATGCACACTTGTGAATTAAGGAAATAAGCCTAAATGCTTTTGAAGTTCACGTGACATTAGTAATGTTTGGTAAATAGAACCAGTGTTTAAAATTCTTAGTAAAATAGAAAGATTTTCAGAATTTAAATTAGACATTTTTGCCTAGGTCTGTTTATTTATCACACAGATTTATGCTGTCTCTGTCCGATAATTTAAGGTAATAAAATTGTTGCTTGCATAAAATTTTTGATGCTTGTTTAATTTGTCTGTGGGCTGAAAGCTTCAAGGACTGGCTGCTGGGTTTTCCCCAAAGCTTGTCTTTGGTTCTAAGCCTCTGAATTCTGGGGTTTAGACAGGTGATTATGGTAAGGTCTGGGGACATATGTGTCCACAGCACCTGGGCCACCAGCTGCTGGGCAAAACCAAGCCCAATATGATCTCGTTCTCCTTGTCCCAGGTCTGACTCTTGGCCATACTAGGAGGAGTAGTGTCCTGTAGGCATTGTCTTCACAATGTGCTCTCTCTCTTGATCTCTATACCTGGTCTATAAATCCAGATGAGCCCTGCCCTTCATGGCTGCCCTGGATGCCATGTGGATACTTAGAACCCAGAATGGCTTGGGGAAGGGTAACTAAGTCTAGTATCTCAAAGGCCTTGTTTAAGATCTGTTGATGAAGTTTTAGCTTGGCTTTGATTGTTTCAAAAGGAAAAAAAAAACTTAAATGGCTAGCTTTGTTTTCCATGAGCAATTCAAATATAATTGTTAAGAATGAGTAAATTAGGGAAATGCCAATAGGATTAATGTTCATAAGCAAACTTGTAATAGTTTCAAAAAATATTTTCAGTAATTTAAAATTATTAAAGTCATGTTGTATTAGATTAAGTAATAGGTAACCATAAATGTCTGAGTCATTTCCAAGCAAGTTAAAATATTGAAACATTAGTTATTAAACATAAGTTTAAGTTTATATACTTTGACATTTTGATTTTATGCAACATAAAAAGATAAATATATTTAGATCTGTAAAAAATTGAATATGTCTTTTCAAAACTTAGTATGATTTTTGTCTACAAATATTGATATAAAACGGTTCAAAATTGCTTGCTTTCTAGGTTTTTCACTGAAAATTAAGATTACTAAGATATAAAATTGTAGTTAATATATGTAATTAAAAGTATTAAGTATAATAGAAACAATTATGTGTACAGAGTGTATAAGAAAAGTAGGATGTGAGAAAAGTAGACTGTTCTGGTTTTTAAAAAAGGGGGGGTTATAAAAAGGGTATGAGCATGTGGTTTTTGTTAAAGGAAAAGAAATTTACCTATTTTAGAGGGTATTTAAGGTTGTTCTCAAGTTGAAGGAATAAAAAGAAATGTTACAGACAGCACTAAATGGATGTAGTTGTGAGAAAGTTTTTAAGAGGTCATAAAAAGTTCATAGAAATCTTGTCTACTATGACCAAAACTGATTGAGATTGAGTAGATTTGTTTATAAGTTTTTCTTTAAAAAGATAGTTTTAGTATTAATAGTATACTGGTACGAAAGTAAAATTTGGTTTTCCCTTCTAAACAAGATTTTCATGTAATATTGATGAGCTAGTAAAAGATGTGTGTTCACCTTTTGAGTGAACTGTAACAAAAAATAAAGAAGGGAAAGAGTGAGAAACATATTCTGTGTCTTTATTAGGCCTTTTGATTATTTAGGAAGACCAAGTTAAAAATTTAAGGTTGAAACACATTTTGTGTCTTCATTGTGTCTTTTGATTATTTAGAAAAACTAAGTTAAAAATTTAAGGTTTTTTTCTCAATATGTAACTCTATATTTGCACAACTGTGTTATTAATATATGTCCCAACATTGTATAAAATTCTTAAAATTCTGATATGTCTTGGCATATGTTATCATAGTTATGGCTAAGATGAAAAATTATTATAGGCTATGGCAATAACCAGATTTTTTTGTCACTTGGGTCTTTAACCATGCCACAGTAAATTTCTTTATTTTGATACTGTCTTTAAAAGGTCTTTGCAAATCCTAAAGGGTTCTTTTTTTCAGAGAAGTTCATGGAAAAGATAAAAACACCCTGACAGATATTCTGGAATATAGACCTGTACTGATCATTCAACTGGACTGGGTAAAAACTCCAGACTTCCAATGGAAAAAACGGGACTCATAAAATTGCTAACCTAACATCAAGCATGATAAGAATTAATTAGGTGGGACTGAACTGATTAAGGACTGAAATGATTTTTTGTTTGAAACATTGCTAATTCTTTTTATGTTTTGTTTTCCAGATTGAAAAAAATAAATTCTCTTTTAGGCTATTTGGTAAAAGTACACTTTTATGGGCAAAATTGAAACATTTACTTTTCTCTCTAGTTGATTCCTCCAAGATTTTGAAACTACTTGTGAGTATTCTTATTTTATGGCAATACAGTTAATTGAATAAGTTCAAGAAGAATTTGTTTTCTCTTTGTAACAGGATAAAATGGGAGATACTGGTTATTTTACCAAGGCTTTGATTGGAATGTCATATTTACAGATATGGCTTGACTGCTTTAAGAAATTGAGGTTGACTCTTTATGGTGCCAACAAAAAGACCCTTGAAAAGACTAGCCTGATACTTTGTCTACATGATTGCAGAGTTTCTGGCCTTGCAGTAAGTAAAGAATGTCACTTTCTGACAGTCCCAAGAACCTTGCTATTTTGGGAACCTCTGGAAAAGAGGAATTTACCTAACTCGTATGGGGAGCCTGAGAATGAGTCAAATCCTTGGCTTGTTTTCCTAAGACCTGGGAGGCTTTCGAAGGTCTGCTGTGGGTCAAATGAGTCTCCAAAAGTTCATGAATTAGAAATTTAATCTCCATTGTAACATTTTTAAGAGGGTGAGAAATCCAATTAGGGTAATTGAAAGGTGGGGTCTTGAAGAGGTCATTAGATTGTGAGGACTGTGCCCTCGTGAATGGATGGGTCCATTCATAGAGTAATGGGCATGGTTCTGATGGCTTCACAAGTAGACCAAATGAGAAGATTAACTCTCTCTCACTCAGCCCATTCTTGCTATGTGACACCCTGCATTGCTGTGGAGAATCACCACCAAGAAATTAGGCTCTCACCAGATGTATTCCTTGGACTTTGGACTTTCAAGCCTCTGAAACTGTAAGAAATAAATTTCATTTCTTTAAAAATTACCCAGTTTCAGGTATTCTGCTGTGAGCAACAGAAACAGAATAATACGAGGTCTAATCTGAGATTCCTTATAAAAGTCCCAGCAGAGCCAACTTAAAAAGAGCCTGTACAATAAATTGTTACTCTTGCTGTATTTTATGCAAATAATCAGAACAGAAATTAAACTTATTTTGCAAATTAATTAGCCTTGTCTTAAATATCTTTGGTAGAAAGGGGGAACTGGGAGAGAGAAAAATTGTTTCAGAAGAATAAAACTATGGTACACTTGTTATTAGATTCCAGCCATGTTCATTGTTTTTGAGTTTTTATTATCTGGACTGAATCCTGAATTTTTAATTTCCTCCAGTATCCAGCTGTGATTCTCCAGACTAACAATTCAGTCTTTCTTCCACACTTCTGAATTGAAATCATTAGAAATTAAAGCTGCCTTTTTCCTAAGGCCCTGCAGGCTGAAGTGATTTTGGCTTTAAAGAAAAATTACCATTAACAACTTAATACTTGGACAAACTTTGTACACTGTCATGAGCAGACAGAGGTCAGAAGGAACTAAGGCCGAACACATTTGTGTCTTTCCACAATGCCAGACTTTTATTAATGCAAGAATCATTAATATCAGCTACAGGCTACTACAGAGTTCCCCTAGGTACTAACCAGTTCACTCGGTAGTCAGAGCTGCATACAGGCTCAAGTTAAACACCACTGTATTCACTTATTATTCAAAATATTAATAACAATACAATTAAGTGAGAGTACACAGAGGGAGACAGAAAGCGAGAGTCTAGGCTAACAAACCAGCTGATACGCAGAGAGGTCAGTCATTCTGGTCAGATGTCCAGTCTTACTGGGATGGTCAGTGTCTTGCAAGGAAGTCTCAGTTTGAGGGTCATATGTGCATAGCCTTCAGCAGCAGATGCCAATGTGAGATGGTTGAGAACAAGAGTAGCTCTCAGCCAGACAATCCACATTCAACTGAGCAAAGGCTTGAGTTTTTATACCCTTTTTACACCTCCAATCCCTACCACCTCTCTTGTTTATCAATGCTATGTGCCTGCTGGTAATGTTTTAGAGTGTCTGCTTATCAGCTTGGTTCAAAACAAGTTGTTTACTACTAGTTTCAGTTTCCTTATCATGACTGACTCCATTTTGTTTCTTAGCTTAAGTGCTTCCATTTTATGTGCTCTATACATACACACAAACTGCAATCCAGAAAAACCTGTCACATTGCCACTGCCAAACTACTCCAACTAAAGACACTTCACAGACTCTAGAAAAACTACCTTATAGACAACGCCAGACATTAACCCTTGTTTTCATAGAAAAATCCCTTATTAAATACCTGTATGCTTACTCCATACAGAGATCTATCCTTGATGGAAGCCCATCTACAATGCCACTTCCTGGAATGGGACACAACGGTTTAACCAGACTGAACTATTCTCAGTACTGAGATTGATTCAAGAAAATGTGAAATGACATAGTCAAATTTGTTTTTCCTGCTTGCTCCAAATTGTGCTTTTTCCTTTGCCTATCTCTTATCTCAAACTCTTAACCCAAATCTCTCCATGGCTACCAATCCTATTTTAATATGTGAAATTTTCTAAAGTTGAAAGTTTCAAAAGGGGACTGTGGAAAGCAAAATATTCTGGCCCCAAAATATATTTCTTTGACACATTTCAAGATGGCTACTTCAGGGAGACTGGAAAAACAAGATTAGCTAGAAGGCTGTTTTTTGTGTGTGTGAGGAAAGAATTTACATCTGTAAATACAAACAGCCAGGCTCCCTCTGAAGCATTCCTCCTTTGGCTGCTGTCTATTCTTTCTGAGGGCAGCAGTAAAAATACCTGAAGTATTTTCATCTGCATTCAAGATGTCTCTAGTTAACTTTAACTTTGGACTTCCTTCTTTAACCTGTGACAACACCTCCCTCCAGAGCTTCAGAGAAACCTGGCCCAGGCCATTGTTCTGGGGCTTGTACCTCACCATCTCCCCCTCCCCCACTATCCACTTTCTCTCTTCCTTATGAACACTGGTACATAAGCTTTGTACCCCATTGGAAAATTGGAAAATTACTGTCTTGTGATTCCCCCATGTTTTGCCCCTCCCAGGATGTTAAATAATAAAATTTGTTATGCCTTTTCTTCACATTGATCTAAATTTGTCAGTAGTTTTTATTAATGAACCTTTAGGGGTAAAGAGGAAGTTTTCCCTTGGCCCCTACATTATCAACTGTAAAAATTCCAGAGATGTTAAATTGTGATATGTGCATCTTCAAATCAATGACTTATGAAAAATTAGTTTGATCATTCTGTATGCTCTGACATAGGCTCTTTACTTTTCTTCTCTTGACAAATGAGGTTTGAGTTGGCTAAGCAAACATTTTATAAGCACATGATAGGCACAGGTGATGAAGAAAAGCCTAGAAAGTTTTCTCTGCTCTTCTAGAAATTTACAGGATTAGAGGAGATAGCCAAAGAAACAAGTAATTATAACAGAGATACACAGTATCTAATAAACATTCTTTAATTATCAGTAACCATCCTTATCTTATCAGTAAGGGGAATTAGAAAACAAGATCCTTCCTACCTCAGGGCCTTTGTATATGCTATTCCTTCTGCCAGGAAGGCTTCCTCTCCTTTTCTGGCTAACCGCTATTCATCACTCAATTGCTTTGATTTCAGTTCCACAGGGACATAAAAAGGAGCTCTGATACCATCTTATAATGAACATAGTTCTTTTCCTTCAAAGCCTTTATCTTCACTGTAACTGAAATTAATGTTGGCCTCTCAAAAGTCATTCATTAGCTCAGTAGGTATAGAACTTTGGCTTGTTCATTATTGTTGCTCCGGTTTTAGCATGGTAAGGTCACAGTGAATAAATGAACACTTCAAAACTTGAAAATTAAATGCTTTCCTGTTTGTTTATTTTTGCGTTCTTTTCTATTTAGCTGGAGAAATTTTCTGCAGATTTTCTGTGAATACATGAGTGTACATATTAACAATACTCAAAGCTAATTTGGAAAAGTCACTGTGAAACCTGAGGACAGTAGGCACTAAAGGTGTTTAGACATTGGCTAGATCTTATCTGGTAAGGGGAATTAGAAAAGATTTCATAGGAAAGTAGCATTTGAGCTAGGCTTTGAAAGATCTCAGTGAGTAAATGTTGGGAAAAGGCAATCCAGGTAGAGGTAGTGGAATGATTCATGACCAGAAGTGGGAAAAATAAAGGTATCTTTGGGGAACAGGTGTTAGTAAAGTTTGACAAAATTGGCAAAGTGGATTGAAGATAGATTGAGAGAAGAGCTGGATTTACTATTAAATTAATGAAGTTTAGGCTTAAGGACCCTTCACTTGCCTTGCCCCTTCCATGGCTGGTGAAGTTCTGCTCCAGGGACACAAGGAAGAAACAGAAAACTTAGCAGCCCATGGAGGTCTGGAGCCCTGCCCCACACTGGAAGCTACCCTCTTATGGTCTCCTGGGGCCGCACCTTCAACAATACTTCCACATCCACCCATCCTTCAGCAAAAATTGCCTATGGTAGAACTTAATGAGCAACTGGACACCATCTTTGACTACAAGATGAAAGTTCTAAAAGAGATGCTGCTCTTTTAAACCCAGATGGAAGGTGTTGGGTGTTGGTGAAACGATGAGACATTGAGTACCTGAGGAGTACCTGCAGCAGCTATAGAAGCCGTGCCAAGAGAGATCAGAAGAATGGGTTTTCCAAGGCTCACCATAGTGCAAGAAGCCCTTTCGAGCAGGACCCTGCAGAGGGAGTTATAGATGCAGCCTTCCCAAAACGAAGTTCTGATGCAGAAAACTTTTTTAAACAATTAGAAACAGATTTCTATTAAGCATGCTGGAGGAAAACAGAATTTTCTCTTTAGAAAATTATGTTACAAAATTGTTGTCACATGGAGAGATGATCAAAGGTCATGCAACCAAATAAGTAGGAAAGAGTATTATAAAGGTGCAGTAGGCAGGAAATTAATAATAATAATAATAAGCCATTTTTCTGGATTTTGTGATGATTGTAATATTTATTATCTTTTTGAAAACTTTGTAATGGATGTGATTTCCTTTTTCACTTAGAATAAGTCTTCGGTTTTCTACCTAAATTTTGAATTTGTTATTTCATCTTTTTAAAGAAAGTTCCAAAAATTTTCTCAGCTTCAGGCCCCACAAAACCTACACCTGACCCTGGCTGAGAGTCTTGCCTGCCAATCTCAAGGGATGAGATCATATTTGTTCAGGAACAGAGGAGCAGAGAAGATGTCAACTAATCAGATTTTATGTTAATTTGTATGAGCATGAACATAAATCTTTATATGTCACTGTTGCGACTTTATCTTCCACAGGCAGTGTTGATAATTACCTGGGAATTAAATGCCTTTTTTATTTTTTTAAAGTTTTCTACTTTGCCATTTTACGGCAGCAATTTATCTGCTGATTCTCCATTTTAGAACAGAAAGACTTGCCTGTAAAGTATAACTATTTTGCTCAGATCGAAGTTCCTTCCCCAGCATCATGAAGTTATTAATACATCACATCCGTTTTATTCATATCACTTTTTCCTGGGCTTGGCTACCAGCACAGATTAATAGTTGTCTTTGCATTATGCAGTGAAACTTAATTTCTGTTTGAATGTTTAACACCATTGTAATGATTTTATTGCAATTAAGAATGATAAATGTTTCCCTTCTAGTCTCAAAATCAATATTCACAAAGTGGAGGAGATAGGCGATAAGAAGACATTTAGTTGAATTGGGGGCTGCCAAGGAACTGAGGGAAGATAAAGGAAAGCCAAAAGGCACTAGCACTGATTAAGCACCTACTATGTGCTGGACACTCTGCTAGGTATTTTACACAATAGAAATGGTAGTAGCAAAAGCAATAGTAAAAACAGCTAGTGCACACTTACTCAGAGGTAAGCACTTTCCATATATTTCCTCAGCTGGTCTTCTTACTACTTCTATAAGGCTAATCATATTTCTATTTCTATTCCTTTGTGTAAATGAGGAATCTGAGGCTCAGAGTTAAGCAAGTTTCTCATAATTATAGAAACAATGAGTGGAAAACTTAAGACATGAATTCAGGTCTGTCCAATTCCAAAGTTCCCAAAACGTAATACCCACTGTATTAGCTTTCTGTCACTACTTTACAAATTACCACAAATTTTCTGTTTATTATCTCACAGTTCTGTTGGTCAGAAGTCTGGGTGGGCTCAACTGGGTTTTATGCTTAAGATCTCATAGGCTAAAATTAAGATGTTGGCCAGACTGGGCTCTTAATTGGAATCTCTGGGGAAGAATCCACTTCTAAGCTGAATCACGATGGTGGCAGAATTCGGTTTCTTGTGATTGTGAGATAAACGTTTCCATTTCTTTGCTGCCTATTACCCAGGGTCTGTTCTCAGCTTCCAGAGACCTCCCTCTGTTCCTTGACACATGGAGACCTCCATCTTCAAGCCAGCAAGAGTGCATTAAATCCTTCTCACTTAGAATCTCTTTGAATTTTTCTTCTGCTACCAGCTGGTGAAAACTCTGCTTTTAAATGATTCATTTGATTATACTGGGCTCATTCAGAAAATCTTCCTTTTGATTAACTCAGAATGAACTGACAGTAACCTTAATTACATCTGCAAAATCCCTTTATGGTATAATGTAACATAATTGTGAGTGTGACATCTCATCATATTTATAGTTCAGGAAAACAGAGCAGAAAATCTCGAAGGGAGAAGGGATCTTGGAATTCTCCTTATCACACCCATACTATCCTCTGTACCACATATATACTCTTTCATTCAGTCCTGATCATAACTTTGTCAAGAAATTAGTATTTACTCTAGAACAATGAGAAAACCAAGATGTAAAGCAGAGTGATCACTGGTGAAGAAACAGTAAGAAATCTATATTTCATGTGATGATAATCTTATGCATATTGTAGCACCAGTTGTCTTCCCATCATCATGGGGAGCACTGGGCCATGCTCCAGCCACATCGAAGGGGCTAAGATGTACCATGCACTCATCTGCAGATCTTTGTAGGTAAACAGTTCCCTCTGCCTAGAAACTTCCATTCTGCTTCTGCTTGGCTAACTCTTTTCCTTCACATCTCACTTAAACCCCTTCCTTTGGGAACCACTCTCCACCAAGACTGGCATAGAGGTCCCTCCTATACTAAAGCATCCTGTACTTAACCCAGTGTAGTATCACCTATGAACCTGTATTATAACTCTTATCTATCCCCACCCATTGATGTAGTCCGGGTTTTTTGTTTGTTTGTTTGTTTGTTTTGTCTTTTTTGTGACCGGTAAGGGGATCGCAACCCTTGGCTTGGGGTCGCCCGCACCGCGCTCAGCCAGTGAGCGCACCGGCCATTCCTATATAGGATCCGAACCCGCGGCCGGAGTGCTACTGTGCTCCCAGCGCCACACTCTCCCGAGTGAGCCACGGGGTCGGCCCGATGTAGTCCGTTTTGTTGCTGGTCTAGACATCTTTTGCATTTCTTTGAGGTTCAGAATTTTTGAACAAGTTAAAAAATAAACAAACAAAAATTCAGTCCTCAAAATAAAGGTGATAAAAGAGTACGAAATGGCAGCAAAAAACCTTACTTGTCCCTACAACACTTCAAGAATCCTCATTAATGTCATGACCTTCACAGTGGGCATGCTCCATGGCTAATTATATCCACTTCTTCCTTCTTGCCTATTATTTTGATGCAAATTTGACTAAAAACATACTCTCTAAAAGAAAAGCTATTTGGAGCACCAAGGTTTCATAGGCCATTTGTCTTTGGTCTTCATGATCTGTGTTTATTGACAAACCAAACTAAAAATGGAAATTAAGAGCAATGATGGTAACCTACTTGTAAATGTGTCATCTTAAAGCAAAATGCTGGAGAAAAATATTCAAATGGAAAAATATATTTAAATTCTAGTTAAAACGGTGATTTCTTTTTAACATAATCGTATAGCAAAAAGTTTGCAATCAGTTTGAGAGATAAAAGCTAAGAAGAAAGAAAGGAATACTTAAGAGATTCCAAGAAACAAGAACGTAAATATATAGAAGTAGAAAGACTGAAATAACAAAATCTTCACAAATAAGTATTGAGCTTTTCAGCCACAGCAATAAAAAGATTATTCTGGTGCCATCTGGATACATTTTACAAAAATAAAAAGATATAAAAGAATTAGAAAAAATTATTAGGAGGCAGCCATCAATGTTTGACTCCTGAGAACTAGAGAAGGAATCGACTTAGACAAAAGTTCTTTAGAGACAAGATAGACAGAAAAATAAAACATATTTCTGAAGATGTTTCTGTTCTTCTCTGGCCACTTAAAAATTGCCTTCAGACAAGGGTCTCTAAAAATTCTCAAATATTCAATGTACTAGACTGACTATATATGGGTAAGGCAAGTTTCAAATTTTGCATAAGACAACTGTACTAACATAGCACAAAGAGAAATCAAATTTAACAATTGCTGGCTAATTTGATACCTAAACACAGCTAAAATTAAAACTTAAGGCTTAAAATAAATTCTTGATCTAGCTTTTTCCAATTTTCCATCAAAATACCAATAAAGACACAGAAAAAGAATAAAGCATAGAACACTAGAAAACCATGCTATTGCATATACTATACCCAGAATCTGGAATATTTTGTCACTCACTTCATGGTTGATGGAGCGAGATTGAGAGAGAGCTACATGTCTTGCCTCACCAGCCCAAAAAAGGAGGAAGGCACTAAGTGTCTTCTTGTCTCAGTTTGAGTCCCTTGGTTGCAAATACAATCTTGTTAACTTCATCCAAAAGGAATTTGTTAGAAGTAATCTTGAGATTCACAGAAGCAATAGAAGATTGAAAAACCAGCCTTAAAAATAGGTAAAACCTAGGAGAGTGCCAGATGATAAATCAGATACCTGCTGATAAGCAGGGACCTCTGTAGCCTGTGGAAGAAGAAGTGAGGGACCCCAGACATTTTCATTCACATTCTCCTCTTGCTCCAGGAAGGGAACAGCTGATTGGCTAGTTTGAAAGTTGTGCCTATGTCTAGGCTAAGGAAGAGTGGAGGTCCTCCCTACAATCCCATCAGGTGGTATCCAGTGACTTCCTACTGAAATTAGAATAAAACACAAACTCCTTTTCCCAACCTGTAGGTTATAAATGACCCAGTCCCGGCCACCTCCCCACCCTCATCTCCCTCTTCCTCCTCTCCATGGCTCTACCATACGTTCTTCTTGCAGTCCCTGCCTCGGGACTCCCACTCTTACCATTCTGTCCATTCAGAAAGCTCTTCTCCCAAGACATCCCCTAGCTCATGCCATGACCAACTCTCTCTCATAGCTTAAGTCTCAGCTCAAATGACACCTGCTCAGAGAGATCTCCCTAACCACCCCCATCTCCTCCTTTTCCGCCTCCACATATTCTCAATCATACTTTCCTGTTTTATTTTTTGTGTAATAATCAATATGTAAAGTTATCTTAATTATCTATTTGCTTACTTTATTGTTGACTCTCTGTCCCCCCTGCTTCACCCTTCTACAATAAAGGTAGAGACCACACCTGAGAGATAAAGAGCATGTCTTTTTCCCCAATATATCTGTATCCCCTGCCTAGAGTTTGGACATACTATAAAATCAGCAAAAGTTTAAATGCATAAAGGAACCAATATTGCAATACTTACTACATTTCTCATCATTAGTTATAGGTCTGTTTCTCATGATGAACTATGAAATCTTTTAGAGTAATGCTTGCATCTTCCTCATCTCTCTGCCCTAGTGCCCAGCACAGAGCCCAGCTCATGATAAGGTCCTCAACAAACGTTTGTTGACATGAATTCTATTTAGCAGTGGGCTCTTTCTTTATGTACTGCTAGTCAGGCAGGCTGCACCTAGAAAAAGCTATTTTCTAAAATGATTCCAAATCAGATTTCATAAGATGATAATGGCTAGAATAAAAAGTCCTTCCCATGAAAGCTCTGAAAACAGTGCAAACATTCTTAAACATTAATAGCCCTGAAATTTCTTTTGCCCAGCATCTTTCTCCAACAGCATGAATAACTGTGGCTAGGAAGTTCATCCAAATTGTCCACAGACAGGCTGGGGACCCAGAGCAAGGGGCTTCTCCTGGACATTCCATCTTGATGAAGTGCAAGACAATGAAAGCCATCACCAAAAATATCCTCTGTGGAAACTGAACAAATATCTCCCCTGGTAATAAATAAATAGTTCAGCTATGGAATTGTAATTGTGTGTATAATGCAGCTCAGATATAGGGCATAATTACACTCTAGAATCCATACAGTAATAAAAAATCTCCAGTCAGGGAAAAGAATGCTTGTTTGCCATGGTTTGACAGGCAAGCAAAAAACAAGAACCACTTTTTCACCTTTTATTCAATAAAATCAGCATATTAAATATTCAGACTGTCTCCATTAAGCAGTTCACTTCTACCTCTCCTCCTTCTGCCTTCCCCACCGCTTCTTGTTTTGTTTTCATCAAGTCAGGGAGGGAAAAAATAAAACCAAGCTCGTGATGTGATTTTTAATGAAGCTGCTGCTCAGAGGTTCTCCCGCATTCAGGAGCTGCCTCTCCAATCCACAGGGGTTTAGCGATCCAGGACACTGGGATCAGGGCAGTTTGAGAGAGACCTGAGACAGCAGACAGACCACCATTGTCCATCATGGTTCGTGAGGACGTTTTGGTGAGGAGGGGGAACATATAGAAGGAAAGAGAAGAAACCGGCTTCCCCACAGCACCTGCCAGTAAGAAAAGGCACTGAGTCTGAAAATACATTGAACTGGATGCTGTGAGTTGTAGACTGTGGCTAATGAAACAGCTCAAAACACATCATGGAATAAAAGTTCCAGGGCAAAGAAGAGAGAGGTTAAAAGGCTGGGGAACTAGATTAGAATGATTAAGTGAGAAACTGACAACATCGTAACACAATTGACTAAACCTCTGAAAGACAGAAAAGGGAACTAGAATATTTTCCTGGACAACCAAATTGCTGTCTACCTTTCTTTCTCTCCTGTTTGGAAAAAGGTTTGAATCTCTCCATTTTAATGTTTCAGAATGAAGAGGTTATAAATGGACCAGAGCAACAAGGGACTCTGGGAATGTCACTTTCTCCAGAATGATGTGAGGGAAAAAAATGCCATGATTTTTTCTCAGCTCTGGCAGCAGCAACAAGCTTTAACCCTGATTCTGCCTGTGATGTCGATGGGCAGAGGACATCTAGCAGGCAGGACTACAGGGGGCCAGGCCTCTCTAGCACAGGAGAGATGAGGTCAATGGAAATGAACAACAGTGAGGCAGAATGCAAATTGCAAAAATTTATGAAGTTGCTTCTGCTCAGTGAGCAGATTCCAGATAAGTGGAGTGTTAATAAGGCAGGCTAGTTTTTCAGCTGTGCCAGATGTTAGAAAGATGTGGCATGCTCTTAGCCCAGTATTTATGGGATGCTACTCATTGCTGTGACAGTACACATGTGTACACAAGCATGTTTAGTCACAACATGCATAATCACTCTGTCACAACACAGGCACTAATCAGTGGCCCATCTCACAAGCAGAGAGGCATATATGAAACCCAGGTCCTTAAGGAAAACTTTCTGAAAGAGTTCCCTTTCTGAAAGTAATAGATCCCTCTAGGCTGCCCCATAATGGACTATGACATCTGTGAAGATAAAGAGGCATAAATGGAGGACTTGGTCGCTGCTTTATGCAAAGCAGAGCCTCATAAGAAATTCATTCTAAACAAGCTGAGTAATTTGGTTGCAGTGTCCTGTAAATTTGGGAGGGTATAACTGAATGGTTATTACATGTGATTGCAGGGCTTTAAGGATCTTTAGTGGTCTCTGAGCAGACTGTGCAGATGTATCTTGTAGAATTAGCGGTAATGGGGAAACAAGGAAGCTCTGGGATAAACTGAGCTCCTTTGAATGCACTTGAATATGCAATGCAAGCTACTGAAGATTCTGTAATATGAAACAAAATGGCTCTTCACACACACTTAAAGAACAACAGGAAAACTGGTTAGGAGAAGACTGGAAAAGCCATAGGAATTTCGAAATGGAAAAGGAATTTTATTTAAGATCATTTATGATTAGGCAGGGACTAGTGGATGCCATCACTCAGTACCAACCAGCTACAACTGCATTACACGCTCTACCTCTTGTACACTTCCTGGCCACCTCATTTTACGGAGGAGCAAACAGAGCTTGGAGAAGTTAAGATGTGCCCAAAGTCATAGCAACTTGGGAAGTGGCAGGACTGAGATTCAGCCACAGCTCTGGCTGAATGTGAAACCTATGCTTCTCCGAGTGCTTGCTCTAAATTGTCTCGGGTCAAGAAGGAATTTATTAAAGAGTCAGACCGGAATCTCAAACTTAAAGTGGGCTGAGTTTGAGAAGCTAGAAATAAATTCAGGCTAAACAAGAGTACTAGAAAAGAGCTGTCCCGAAGATGAATTCATGATGTAAATTCCACGAGATGTGACTATAAACTGAAATCAAGAAAATGACTTCATAAGCCCCACGTGATAGCCAGGCTTAATGCTTAATAGCCACATGTCCTCCTAGGTGTGGTCACATCACTTATGAAAACAGCCTGTACCTGAACACGAGCACCCACCCCAGCACCCATACCGGGCCTTCCATTCTTTCTTGTCCTACCCGGGCAGTACCCGTGCACTCAACTTATCTTTTTTACATTTCCTCCTTTCCTTTCAACATTCTTTTTTCTCTTGATATTTTTAAGTTTCTAACATAACTCAAGGGTTATGTATTATTTCATACTTCCTAGTACTATTTGACATTGGTGGAGATTGCTGGAAATGCAAAACCTCATCTCAAAGGAATGACTCTGTCAGCGAAATGCTGAGGATGGGGGTGTGCAGCTCCATGCTGTGGAAGGAGCAGTGGACATCAGCTTTAGTCCTGTCCCTGCTGCTACTGTACTGCGTGGCCTTGGGCAAGTCAATGAACCTCTTTGGGCTTCCACTTCCTCAGCCATAAAATAAAGAGGTTGGACTGGAATTGTGCAGTTTTTAACCAAGTGTACTGATCTCCATGGGACATATAGAAACAAAAAGGTTGGGACAATTTTGGCTGTCATAATTACTAGGGAGAAACTCTCCTGCCTCTAATGGCCAAGACCCCTGTTGAGGAACTCTTGTCTGGATTCTTTTTAATTCCTTCTCTGTTCTGACATTCTGTTGATCCACTGGGGGACTTTCAGCTAGAAATGCCTTTCTCATATTCCTCTGAAATCTTATCAGGTGGCATCCAAAAGGCAAGCTTTTTTATTGTCTGATATTGTTCAAAATCAGGATAGAATATTTTATATCAGATTCTGGTCCAATACACACCCAGCACACAATCAGCTCAGAAACCCAGAAGGCAATCCTTTCCAACCCACTGCTACTGCTTATAGGGGATTAGCATTTTTCTCTGCAATTACCCCCTCTAACTCCCCAGTTTCCTGGTCTCCTTTCTGTGAATCCTTTTGTGTTTATGAACTGCTTTCTTCAAACGTTTGAAATCATTATAAATGGCAAAAAGATTTCCTGGGGTTTTCAGGAAAAAAGAGGCAGATCCTCAAACTTTGGTACCCTGCACATTTTAGGTCTTTCTGAGCTCATAGTGTCTGCTGCACCAATTGCACCCAACAGCTTGAAGGGGAGGGAGGCAGGGAAGGAGGGAGGGGGGGAGGAGAGAGAGAGAGACAGAGACAGAGAGAGAAAGAGAACAACACAAAGCAGATGCATACATTCCGATCAACTCCAGGCACATTTATTCAGCAAACTTCCTCCTAGCTTCTTTACTTACTGCTGCCAGTGAATCCAAATTAATGATCTAGCCAAAGTCTTACACTCTTGGAATCATAATTATGTTAATCTTTTTCTAAAGCCATCTTTTGATTTTCTGTATTTACATAAATTTTCAACTTTTTTTTTCCTCACTCAAGCCCTTTAATTTCCCATTTCTCCTGGTATTGGCATTCCTAATCGTCTACATTTCTTACCAGCTGGTTCTTATTTATTTCTCTTCTCTGGGATTCTCCCTTCAACTATTATGTGTCCTAAACCCAGAATATGTTTGCACAACCCTTAACATCTACCCTAGGGAACAGGCTCTCATCTCAGGAGCCTAAACCATCCTCACAGCAACATCCTGAGTTATCTGGGCCTCTCAGGAAGACTGGGAGACAGATTCTTTCTCAGGAGACTATGGGAAAGATTTTTCTAATGGAAGAGAGAGCAAGGGTCACCATTGAAGAAGGGGTAGCAATCGGCTTGCACCGTCTTCTGGCCCTGCTTTTCCTTCAAAGGCTTCTTGCCAGAGAGAAAAAGTAAATAAGTAATGATTTAAAATCTCTTCTGAGACAAGGGCACCAAGCATCATTGTCAATGCCCAATGCAAAAGAGCAACCTAGCAGACTGAATAACTTGGACCAGCCTCCATACGGTTCAGAAAAGAAAATAATAGAAGACATGACGCAACAGTACAGTAGGGCATTTGGGAGCATATGAGACTCCACGGGCAACTTCATGAACACTAGAGTCACTTGGGCCCTTTAGTTAACACCCCTGATGGTGGCCTAGAGGGGAAATACTTGTGATCCTTGGAACATACAAGAACTTCAAGTGTTAGAGGCCACTTAGAATGACGGGATCTTGGTAGGTCCTTTCAGGCATCAAATCACCAGAAAGTGGGTTTCAGGGAAGACAACATCTAAGCCACCACCTGCACATTGTCAGTCTCTCTCTCTCTAAATATCTTCAGAGAAGATTCTTCAACTTGCATTAACACTTTTGAAAATCTATCAGAAATTTCTCACTCTAACTCATTAAAATTCTTCATATTGCACCCCAAATCCATTTATAAAGGGCCCTTTAGTTTCTCAAAAACAACTCCATTACAGTCTGCCTAATGCTATAGCATTCTCCTTTCCCTAAAGGGTCTTGTATTTACCATTTATCTCCTAGGCTCCCAAGTCCCTTGGTACAAAAGATAAAATGGTATCAGCAGGTGTATACATTACCTAGCTATAAGAGTCATAGGACCCCAAAAGGCAGAGTGTCACCGGGAGTAGAAGTAGGAGTGGGGTGAGGTTAAATTGCCATTAAGAAAATCAAGTTTAAATTTGGAGTAAAAGCACCACTGTGGCTTAGGCTTGTTTTGCTGGGGAATTTTAGAAAAATTAAAGATTGACTCACTGTTATCTCAAACAATGTTTTAACTGAGCAATCATAATTATGAACACTAAAAATGATTCATCTGTAGATTTCTTGGAACTTCATTCTATGAATTGTTTACTACACAGAAGCATAGAATTTTGAGTTGGACTAAAGATTATGTTATTTAGGATCCTTCCCTACAGAGGAATCTCTGTAACTACATTCCTAACACATAGGCCCGCAAACCTCAGCTTGAACATGTTCAAGCATCAGGCAACCAATTCCATCCCAGAATAAATACAATTGTTTAAAAACTCACTGATCTTGATTTCAAATATTCTTCCTCAAAATTTCTACCACTGGACTTGGGGCCACTGAAACAACATTAACACATACATATTTACCACCTCCTGAGAGCTTGTCAATTTTTTTTTAAACAGCTGTCAGATCCCTTCTAGGATGCTTCTTCTGAAACACCCTTTATTCTTGCAGTCATTACTCATATTTCATGATTTCCAGACCCTTCATTATCCCAATTAGCATTCTCTGGACAGATATCTGGAACAAAACACAGCACTCTAAGACTGTGGATAATATATCTCAGTCAGTGTGATCAAACACTATAACATTTTGATACAATGGACGTTCTATTCTTAGTTCCATTTCTTTATCAGTAGTACTTAAAAAGTTATCATAAAAAGTTAGTTGTTTATGTTATAAAAAAGTAATATGAAATATGAATGACCAAGAGTCAGACAAAAAGATGTTAGACCTCATTACTAAGCAGGAAAATGCAAATTACAACAAAAATGAAATATCATTTCACATTCAGATTGGCAAATTTTAAAAGTTTGATAATAGAAATGTTGGCAAGGTTGTGGAGAAATGGGAACTCGTACACTGCTGAAGTGAGTGCAATTTGGTTTAACCACTCTGGAGAGAAATTAGCAACATATAGTAATGCTGAAGATGCACACACCCTACAACCCGGAATTTCCACCTCCACAAGCTTTATTACAGAAACATGACACATGCTCGCAAGGGTGGGGCAGGGGGGTGGAGGGGGAGAAAAAGAAACAAATTAAGTTCTTTTAATAGAAAAATGGCTAAATGCACTACATTATAACCATGCAAGGAAATACTATGTAGTGTTTAAAATAAACAGAACATGGACAAATCCTAAAGACATAATGTTGAATGAAAAAGCATTGTAGAAGGATATGTATGCTAAAATATTATTTATATATTTTAAAACACACTAATTGATTTTAAGCATTGCTTGTAAAGAAATATATATATACACACACACACACAAAATGAGTACAAAAATGTAGGTGAAAAAATACAGCTGACTTTGGAGTAATTTTTTCCTCTAAAAAGATGAAGTTGCATAAGATCAAAATGAAAAAGAAATTCTTCTAATGTCTCTTTAACATTTTATACCCTTTTAAAAAATTAAAAAATACTGACATCATTGAATGTGAACAGCATGTGGTTGTCTGTTGCATTTCTTCTACTATTCATTATAAATAAATTATAATTTCCTCAAAATAAAATTCGGAAACTATAAAAGAGTAAAATAAACAAATAAATTAATCTATAGTATCATTACCCAAAATATAACATTGTTAATATTTTGTTTTATTTTCATCCAGTTTTTTTTTTTTTACATTTTTTTTTTCTAAAAGATGACCGGTAAGGGGATCTTAACCCTTGACTTGGTGTTGTCAGCACCACGCTCAGCCAGTGAGCTAACCAGCCATCCCTGTATAGGATCCGAACCCGTGGCCTTGGTGTTATCAGCACCACACTCTCCCAAGTGAGCCACGGGCTGGCCCTTTTTTTTTTTTTTTTTTACATTTTATTTTGAAATAACTTTAGTCTTACAGAAGAGCTGCAAAAATAGTAGAAATTGTTCATGTATACCCTTCACCCAGCCTCCCCTAATGACAAAAATCTACATAACCTGAAGGGCAATTATCAAAACCAGGAATTAATATTGGTACAATATCATCAGTGCAACTATAGGCCTTATTTAAATTTCACCTGTATTTTTTTTCTCTACTATCCTTTTTCTTTTCCAGAATCCTACATTGAATTTAGTTGCTGTATCTCCATAGTCTCCTCCATAATCTTTACTTATCTTTCATAGCCTTAGCACTTTTAATCAGAACATCTCTCAATTTGGGCTTTCCTAGTGTTTTCTAGTGATTAGATTGAGGTTATGCCTTTTTCAAAGTAAAACCACAAATATGCTACATTCTGTTCAGTACAGTATTTTGTGAGGTACATGAAGTTGATAGGTCTTATTACTACTGGTGATGTCAACCTTGATCACTTGGTTAAGGTGGTATCTGTTGTATTTCTTCACTATAAAATTACTATTTTCCCCTTTGTAATTGATAAATATTTCACAACGCAGAGTACTAACCACTGTACGATCACAGTGAGCTACCGGGACGCCACAGTAATTGATAAATATCTCAGATGAGATATTGTGAGACTCTACCAGTATTTTGTTTCCTCCCCAATTTTCACCCACAGATGCAACAATTAATTATTACTATGGTATTTGCCTAATGATCATTTTATTTTAAATGCTCCTTATTCCTTCTATATTTATTAATTGGAATTCTTCTACAAGAAAGGGCTGTCAATTCCCTCACATTTATTTATATATTCAATTATAGATTTATATCAGTATGACTGCATGATATTTATTTTATTCTATGAGTTATAATCCAATATTATCATTAATTTGTCAGTAAAATTGTTCCAGATGTGCCAGCAATAGTTCTTTCAGATTGGCACCTGTGTGCTTTTGACCTGGTCTCCATCATTTTTCAAACACTTCTGGTACCACAATGCTCAACTTGTATTTTCCCTGCCCCCACACTGGAGTCAAGCACTTGTTTACTGAGCCCTGGCTTCTGCTACTGAAAAATAGCATTTAGAAAAGTAGGATCACAGTTCTGGGTATGCCTCATATCTACAGGGGTTTTCAGGAGAAGGAGAGAGATTACTCTCAGATTCTATCAGAATACTGAGCTTGAAAATACATGCATCTATAATAACCTATGCATGCACACATGCGAATATTTTATATCTGTCTATGTATATTTAAATGTGTGTGTGTGCCTTCATACTGATACCCCCAATTCTAGTGTAACACCACGATGTTCATTCTGTTTTAGCTTTCCCAATTCCTTATTTGTAACTTGTTTCTCTAACAGTAAGCTATCTGGTTCTCCTTAACTATAATATAGACATTTATTTGTTTATTCCTAGCATACACATAAAGTGGTTATAGAATTGCTAACACATCCCCCCATGAGAAACAGACTTACTAACTGGAGTATGGTATCTATGTACAATTGTTTTGTCTTTAGTAGTATAGTACCCAGTCAAAATACTACTTTCCAAAGTTACTTAGTTTTTTTCTTTCCCATCCTGTTAACTGTGCATATGTTATTTGTTTGTAATTCAGCTGGGTTCATTTGTCAGTGTATTTATTTGGGGGTTTCCCCACATCCTGGTTGATTTTAGCTATTCAGGGGAAGAGGGTACAGAAATATGTACTATTACTATGATATGTCAAAGCCATATGCAAAATATACTCAGGGAAGTGCTGCCCCCTCCTCAACCCTCCTATCTCATTTTCATTAGCCCTTTCTTTTTCAGCCTTGTCCCACCTAGTACCTGTAGGTAACCAATTTCTACTTCTTCCTTCCTATGGTTTTGTTTGTTGTTTGATCAGTTATTTGAGTTTTTTGTTTGTTTGTTCGTTTGTTTTGGGGAGGGGTTGCACAAATGCACAGGTATTTGTTTGCATATTTTCTCAAGTCCTCTTCTTCCTTTTATGAAGGGTAGTAAACTGGCATTTTGTTGTTGTTGTTTGTTTGTTTGGTTGGTTGGTTGGTTGGTTTTTGTTTCATTGGGGGGATTGATTTGGGGACTTGCTTTTTTTTTTTTTTTTGGCACTTTCCTATGTTCACTTAACAGTATGTTCTGGAAAACACCCCAAATCAGTTCATCAGTTCATAGAGAACTTTCTTTTTTAAATAGCTGTATAGTACTCCTTTGTGTGAACATTGTTGGGCCCTTTGCATTTCTTCACATTTTTTGAGTTAGACACTGACTGCCCTTTTTGTTCCAGATTGTCTTTTCAGGTATGTTTGTATAGCCAACAGTCTTGGAAAACAGAGAGAGCAACTTCCTCAGAACAAAGGACAGGCGTGATTACTATCTGTTATAAAGACCCAGGTTCCCCAATCTGACGGTTCCTCAATAGCACAGTCATTGTACATGCAAACATTATCTGCACTCTTTTCCTTTGTCCTGTGGGAAGTGGTAGTCAGGAAATTGGTCCCAAAAAATTAATACTTTGGCTATGTTTGACATAAGTAATAAACTTTCCTTTATCTGTGACCTAGGAGTCTCATGTCTTCTGCTGGATTCTATAAAACTGTGGCAAACTTGTTGATTTACAGATAGGGTCAAATCTCAGACACTTCAACAGTTCTTAACAGGTGTGTCATAATTTATTTAACCACTCTCCTATATATGGACATTTAGGTGTCACAATTTCATGGATGCTGATAGAAAACATGAGATCTCTTGATCAGAGACAAAGTTTGACTTTGCTTCATGTTTGCATTGGCTCTGTTTGCCCCCAGGATCCATGGGGGGATGTGTAATGGCTTGGGTAGATCTTACACACTCAGCAGATTTGTGTCACATCTGAGGAACCTTGAGCACAGGAAACACAAATCTTCTATATTGTGCTGCAAGCACTCCCACCAGCCAGTGTTTGAAAGTGCCTATTTCCCCACAGTCTCACCAAAAGAATGTGTTCCACTTTCTAATTATTGCTAGTCTTTTACATGAAAAATAATATCTCACTATTGTTTTATTTGTGTTTTTCTATCAGTGAGTTTGAACATTTTTTTATATTATCAAGAGACATGTATACTTTTTTTGTGAATTGTTCGTTCATGTCGTTTTCCCATTTTCTACTATTTTCCTTTATCCCTCAAGTCTTAAAAGATCTCTATACACGGGTAATTTTAGCATTTGTCTGTTTTATGTTTTGTGAATGTATTCTACCAGTTTGTCAGTTGTCTTTTGACTTTATGATGTTTTGCCATCATTTTTTAATTTTTATATAGTCAAATTTATTAATATTCTCTTGCCTCTGAATTTTGAGAGATAGTTAGAAAAGCTTTTGTTACACCAAAATTAAAAATGAATTTGTCCATATACACACACACGCATGCACACACATGGAAAGAGAGAGAGACAAGAGAAGAGATAGGATTTATTAGGGGAACTGGATCACTCGATTATGAAGGCTAAGATGACCCACAGTACGCCATCTGCGAGCTGGAGAACCAAGGAAGCTGGTAAGATGGCTCAGTCCGTGTCTGAACGCCTCAGAACCAGGCAAGTCACTGGTGTAACTCTGAGTCTGAGAAAAAAGGCCCAAGAGCCCAGCAGGTGTGGGTGGGGGTGGTTGGTGCAAATCCCAGAGTCCAAATGTCAGAACCTGGAGTTCTGATGTCCAAGGGCGGGAGAAGAAGAGTGTCCCAGCTCTGGAATAGAGAGCAGAAATTCCCTTTTTCTTCTATTGGGGCCCACAGCTAATTGGATGGTGCCTGCCCACACTGAGGGTGGGTCTTTCCCACCCAGCTCACAGACTCAAACACCAATGATCTCCAGAAACACCCTCACAGACACACCTGGGGCAGCCCAGTCCTACTAATCAAATGCCAGATCACCTGGATTTCCCTTTCAGCAGAAGAGGGACAGACTCAGTGACTACTGAAGCACTGAGAATAATTAATGCAATGATTTAGAATAATTAATGCTCTACCAGCTGTCTTGGTATTCTTTAATACAGTCAAATTGACACCCAAAGTCAACTATCACAGATCCCTAATCCATTTGGAGCTTATTCTTATGTACATTGTGAGGTACAGACCTAATTTTATCTTCTCCAAAATGGCTACAAATAGCCCCAGCGTCATTTATTTAAATATTCATTGCCCCAGTGATTTGAGATGACATCTTTATTGTATTCTAAATACCCATATGTATGTGGGACTAATCCTACACTATTTATTCTATTACACTGGTCTATTTTTCTACTCATACATTTGTACTATATCTTCCAGTTTTGTTAATGCAATTTTTAAAAATGATTGAGATCATAGGGTATAAACAATTTTGTATATTGCTTTTACACTTCACATTATAGCAGCAATATTCTGTAACATCATTGAAAACACTAAGTTAAAATCATTCTAAGAAGTTTCATAATATTCTGTTATAAATATAATTTAATTTATTTTAACATCCCTCATATTTGGACATTTAGATTGCTGCAAATTTTTTGCTATTATAAATAGTGCAGTAATTAAGGGATAATATTTGCTTTTTTATTAAAATTTTCATTTTATGATAACTGTAGACTCATATATTCAGTTATAAGAAGTAATACAGAGTTCCCATATGCATTTTACCTAGTGTCCCCAATTATAACACCTTGCAGAACTATAGTACAATATCGCGGCCAGGATATGGACTTTGATACAGTCAAGATACTGAACATTTCCATCACCACAAGGATCCCACATCTTGTCTATTTATAGCCTCACCAACTTTCCTTCCACCTTCCTCCCCATGTACACCTTCCTTACCCCTGGAAAAGAGGAACACAACTCTATTGTCCATTTATATGATTTCATCACTTCGAGAATAAATAAATCATACACCATGCAACTTTTTTAAATTTTATCATTACACAATGTAAACATTGTTTTGTGGCCCTTCACCAATTTCTCCCTTGTTTCCCACCCACTCACCCCCTTGCCACCTCTGGTGTTCTCAGTTTTGTTCTCTACTTTTGAGAATTCAAGAAATTATCGTGATTGTTGTATCTTTCTCACTTTCTTCTTTTCTTTCCCCCAGTTCCCACTTATGAGTGAGGACATGAGGTATTTCTCTTTCTGGATGTGGTTTATTTCACTTAACATAATTTTCTCTAATTATGTTCACACAAAATGTTAATTCATGCTGCTGCAAATGGCAGAAATTCATTCCTTTTTATGGCAGAATAGTATTCCATTGTGTATATATACCACATTTCCTTATCCAGTCATCTGTCAATGGATGTTTAGGTTGGTTCCAACTCTTGGCTATCGTAAATAGAGCTGCAATACACACGGGAGTGCAGGTATCCCTTTGATGTGATGATTTCCATTCCATGGGTATATACTCAGCAGTGGGATTGCTGGATCGTATGGTAGTTCTGTCTGCAGTTGTTTGAGGAAACTCCACACTGTTTCCCATAGTGGCTGCACTAATTCACAGTCCCACCAACAGCGTAGGAGGGTCCCCTTTCTCCACATCCTTGCTAGCATTTGTTATTCTCTGTCTCTTTGATAATAGCCAGACTAACTGGAGTGAGATGCTATACCTATATGGTTTTGATTTGCATTTTCTTGATTCTAAGTGATGTTCAGCATTTTTTTCATGTTGGCCATTTGTATATCATCCTTTGAGAAATGTCGACTCAGCTCCTTTGCCCATTAAAAAATGCAACTGGGTTATGTGTGTTTTTATTGATAAGTTGTTTGAATTCCTTGCGTATTCTGGATATTAATCCCTTGTCAGATGCATACTTTCCAAATATTTTCTCCCATTCTATAGGTTGTCTTTTTGCTGTTTCCTTTGCTGTGCAGAAGCTTTTTAGCTTGATACAATCCCATTTGTTTATTTTTCCTTTTGTTGCCTGTGCTTTTGGGGCCTTGTTCATAAAGTCTTTACCCAGTCCTACTTCCTAAAGTGTTTCCCCTATGTTTTCTTTCAGTAGTTTTATAGTTATGAGTCTTACATAAGTCTTTAATCCATTTTGAGTTGATTTTGGTATATGGTGAGAGGTACAGGTCTAATTTCATTCTTCTACATGTGGATGTCCAATTTTCCCAGCACCACTTATTGAAGATACTATATCTATATGACCTTCTCCCCAATGTATGTTCCTGCTTTCTTTGTCAAATATCAATTGGCTATAAGAATGTGGATTGATTTCTGGGTTCTCTATTCTGTTCCATTGTACCATGCTGTTTTGGTTGTCATAGCTTTGTAATATAATTGCAAGTCAGATAGTGTAATGCCTCTGGCTTTATTTATTTATTTGTTTGTTTGTTTGTTTGTTTGTTTATTTTGCTCAGGATTGTTTTGGCTATTCAGGACCTTTTGTTGTTCCATGTAAATGTTAGGATTAGTTTTTCTACTTCTGTGAAGAACGTCATTGGTATTTGTATGGGGATTGCATTGCATCTATAGATCGCTTTAGGTAGTATGGATATTTTCAGTGTTAATTCTCCCAATCCAAGAGCATATGATATATTTCCATCTTTTTGTGTCCTCTTTAATTTCTTTCAGCAGTGATTTGTAGTTCTCGTTGTAGAGATCTTTCATCTCCTTGGATAAATTGATTGCTAGGTATTTTATTTTTTGGTGACTGTTTTTTATTTTTATTCATTGGTGACAATTGAAAATAGGCTAGCTTTTCCTATTTCTTTTTCTGATAGTCTGTTATTGGAGTATAACAACACCACTGATTTTTGCATGTAGATTTTGTATCCTGCAACTTTACTGAACTTGCTTATCAGCTCCAAGAGTTTTTTGGGATAATCTTTACATTTTTCTATATATAGGATCATGTCATCTGCAAAGAGGGACAATTTGACTGTCTTTTCCAACCTGGGTGTTCTTTGTTTCTTTCTCTTGCCTTGTTTGCTCTGGTTGGTACTTCCAACACTATATTAAATAGAACTGGTGAGACTGGGCATCCTTGTCTTGTTCCCATTCTTAGGGGAAAAGCTAAAAGCTTTTTAGGATGATATTGGCAGTGGGTTCTATTGTGTTGAGATACTTTCCTTCTATACCTGATTTGCTGAGAATATCATGAATGGATACTGAATTTTGTCAAATGCTTTTTATGATCTATTAAGGTAATCATATGGTTTTTTGTCCTTGAGTTTGGTGATGTGGTATATCACATTTATTGACTTGTGTATGTTGAACCATCCTTGCATTCCCTGGGATGAATTCCACTTGATCATAGCTATATACTGATTGCTAATAATTTTTTGAGGATTTCTGCATCTATGTTCATAAGAGATATTTGCCTGTAGTTTTCCTTTTTTGTTGTATGTTTATCTGGTTTTGGCGTCAGGGTGATGTTGGCCTCATAGGAAAACATTTGGGAGAATGGCCTCTGTTTCAATTTTTTGGAATAGTTTGAAGAGGATTGATATTAATTCCTCTTTAAAGGTCTGGTAGAATTCAGCAGTGAAGCCTTCTGGTCCTGGGCTTTTCTTTGTTAGAAGATTGCTGATTACTGCTTCAAACTTGCTGCTTGTTATTGGTCTGTTCAGATTTTCTATGTCCTCTTGGTTCAGTCTTGGTAGTCTGTATGTGTCCAAAAATTTATCCATTTCCTCCAGGTTTTCAAATTTGCTGGCATATAGTTATTTATAATAGCTTCTAATGATTTCTTGCATTTTTGTGGTATTGGCTGTAAAGTCTCCTCTTTCATTTCTAATTTTTACTATTTGGGTTTTCTCTCTTCTTTTCTTAGTTAGCCTACCTAACAGTTTGTCTATTTTGTTTATCTTCTCAAAAAACCAACTTTTTTTTTTCATTGATCTTTTGTATCATTTTGGGGTCTCTATTTCATTTAGTTTTGCCCTGATCTTAATTATCTTAATTATTTCTTTCCATCTACTGCTTTTAAAATTGGATTGTTCCTGTTTTTCTCATTCTTTGAGGCATAGTGTTAGGTCATTTATTTGAAGTCTTTCCATTCTTTTGGTGTAAGAATTTGTTGCAGTAAACTTCCCTCTTAGTACTGCTTTTGCAGGATCCCACAGATTTTAATATGATGTATCTTTATTTTCATTAATTTCAAGAAATCTTTTGATTTCTTGTTTAATTTCTTCTTGGACCCATAGGTCATTCAGGAGTCTATTGTTTAGTTTCCATGCACTTGAGTGGTTTCCAGAACATTGCTTGTTAGTGATTTCCAATTTTAATCCATCATGGTCTGAAAAGATATTTGAAATGATTTCAATTTTTTTAAAGTTGCTGAGACTTGATTTGTGACCAAACATGTGGCCTGTCCTGGAGAATGTTCCATGTGCTGATGAGAAGAATGTTTATTCTGTAGTTGTTGGATAAATTGTTCTGTAGATGTCTGCCAGGCCAAACTGGTCTAAGCTGTAGTTTAAATTCTGTGTTTCTTTGTTGATTTGTTGCCTGGAAGATCTGTCCAATGCTGAGAGATGGATATTCAGGTCACCTATATTATCATATTAGGCGCTATCTCTTTTTTTTAGGTTTAAGAGTGTTTGCTTCACATATCTGGGTGCTCCAGTTTTGGGTGCATGCATATTTATGATTGTTATCACTTCTAACTGGATAGATCACTTTATCATTATATAATGATTTTCTTTGTCTCTTTTTATGGTTTTTGGCTTGAACTCTATTTTATCCAATATATGAATAGCTACTCCTGCTCGTTTTTGGTTTCTATTTGTATGATATGTCTTTTTCCATCCCTTCACTTTTAGTCTGTGTGTGTCTTTATAGGTAAGGTTTGTCTCTTGAAGACAGCATATAGTTGGGTCTAGCTTTTTAATCCAATCAGACAGTCTGGGTCTTTTGAATTGGGAGTTTAATCCATTTATATTTAGGGTTGTTATTGATAAGCATTGCTTTACTACTGTCATATTGCTTTCTGTTTAGATGTTTTAAATAACATTTATTCCTTTCTTCCTCATTTGGTTTTCATCTTCAATGTTAGTTGGATTTTTGAGGTGACATGATTAAGCTTCTTTCTCTTTCTCATTTGCATTTTGGTTTTAACAGTGGGTTTTGTTCTTTATTATGATCATCATTGTTCAGATTCCAGATGCAGGAATCCTTTGAGAATTTCTTGGAGGGCTGGTCATGTGGTAGTGAACTCCCATAATTTTTGTTTATCTGGGAAATACACTATTTCTCCCTCATTTCTGAAAGATAACCTTGCTGGGTATAGAATTCTTGGCTGGCAATTTTTTTCTTTTAGCATTTTGAATATGTCATCCCATTTTCTTTTGGCTTATAAGGTTTCAGTTGAGAAGTCTGGTGTTAGTCTGATGGGGGCTCCCTTATAGGTGACTTGATGCTTTTCTCTTGCTGCTTTTAGAATTCTCTCTTTGTCTTTGAGTTTTTCCAGTTTGCTATATAAAGATCCTTGGAGATCTTTTTGGGTTGAATCTATTTGGGGATCCTTGGGCTTCTTAGGTCTGAAGGTCTGCATCTCCCCCTATACCTGGGAAGTTTTATGTTATTACTTCCTCAAAAAGGTTTTCAATGCTTTTTCCTTTCTCGTCCCCTTCTAGAATACCCATGATTTGGATGTTTGTGCACTTGAGGTTGTATACTACTGTCTTAAATCTTCTTCATTTTTCTTAACTTTTTTTCCTTTTTTTTTTTTTTTGCTTGCCTGCATTATTTAAAAAAGACCATCTTCGAGGTCTGAAAGTCTTTCTTCTGCTTGCCCTAGCCTGCTGCTCAAGCTTTCTGTTCTGTTTTTTATTTCATTGAGTGAATCCTTCATTTCTAGGAGTTCTAATATATTCATCCTTAAGATATTAATCTCTTTGTAAACTTCCTCTTTGTTGCTTTGTGTTGCTTCGCCCCCCACAGATTTGTCACCCCACTTCCCCTGGGTGATGGAGATGCAAAGGATTACTCAAAGCCCATCTCTTCTGAGCAGTGATAAGCCCCAAAGTGGTTAACTTCCCTGGGACCCTCCAGCAAGAAGCAACCCTTTCTTGCTAAATTAATACTGAATTGGGGTTCTCTTCCTGCATTTATTTTCCAGACCAGGAAGTTACAGGAAGAGAATATAGGTGGGGTTATAGTTTAACAATATAGGCTGGTAACTTTCAGTAAAACAAGTCTGATGACATTCCAGTAGACAATTAAGTGATCTTAGCAAACATTTCTTCTTACAGCAATTTCTCAGTATCTTTACATAACAATCAGTAACTAGTCTGTCCTTGAGCCAGCAACCTTGCTGTGCCACAAATCTTTATCTTACACCAGAGACTTATAGCCTGAGGAAAATTTCCAGTCCTCTGCAAGGTCAATATTTGAAACTGCAAGACTTTGGAAAACCACGGCCTGTGAGGTACATATGCTTTATAGTATATTCCACACCTCTTCAATTCCTGGATATTTTTTTCTTGTTTTATGTGTTCTGTATTTGATTTTCCTCTTATCTCTGAGTTTTCTTAAGATTAGTCCTCAGAATTCTTCTTCAGACATCTTAAGGGTTTCCTGCTCTATGGGGTCTGGTACTTGAGAATTACCATATTCCTCTGGTGGTGGTGTATCTTCTTGTTTAATTGTAGTTCTGGTATTTTTTCATTGATGTTTGGTCATCTGGTAGGACACTCATTTCTTCTATTACTCTGGAGTGGGCTATAAGGGTAAAGACATCCTCCCCTATTTGCAGGGTCTTGCTGGTGACTCTTCTTATATCACTGCAGTTGAGTTTGTGGTGGGATGCCTTGGCTCCTGTTTGATTGGTGGGCAGGCCTCTCTGGGGCTCCAGCAGGTGTGGGCAGGCCTATGGCTGCATTGGGGGTTGGCATGTGGAACAGCGCTCACCTGGCATTGGCTCAGCCAGTGGGTGTTATTTAGTTATTCTTCATATTTCCTATTTTTTTGTGGAGACTTTTTGTTTTTTCATTTGTTTCAAGTTTATTTATAATTACTTCTTGAAGCATTTTTATTACTGCTGGTTTAAAGTGTTTGTCAGATAATTCTAACAACTCTGCCATCTTGGCAGTCATGTCTATTCATTGTCCTTTCCTTAAGATTGATTTTCCTAGTTCTTGATATGATAGGTGATTCTTCTATTGAAGCCTAGACATTCAGGATATTATTTTATGAGACTTTGGATCTTCTTTAAAACTTCTCTTTTAGCTAGCTTCTCTGGCACTGCTCTGGCAGGGAAAGGGCTAGGTTCCACCTTGTTACTGTGAGGTGGAGTTAGAAGTTTAGGTATCCTACTCAGCCTTCATTGACACTTGAGTAAATGGGCCTTTCATTACTTCTGGGCAGGTATGAGAGTTCTGATTCTCCACTAGGTCTTTGCTGATATAACCCTATTTGGGAGCAGTAAAATTGCCTTATTACTGCTCCCTATGTGGCCTCCACTGACAACACAGTGGTGTGGCCTTGTTAGCACTGGACAGCAGTAACAGTTATAACCCTCTACTACATCTCTTATGACACCACTCTAGTTGAGAGTGCAAGGAGTACTTTGTTAATGTTAAATGGAAGTGTAATTCCTGGCTTCACATGTGGTCTCCACTGACACCACAAGGTGAGGTAGGGGATTTATTTACCAACCTGGCTCCTAACTCTACCTTCTCTAAATCCCCCTGGTAGGGGATGAGGGGAAATTTGAGATGCCTTCCTGGCAAGGGTAGAAGTTTCATTTCTCCATTTGGTCTTTGCTAGCATGGGTAGGAGTAGGGCCACTGTTTTTTTCTGTGGTGTTTGGCTGGATGAGAACAGTTATTGTCTAGAATTTTTCTGTCTTGCTAGGATGACCATGTTTTAATTCTTTAGCTAGCAAGAGCAGGCTTTTGTTAGAACCTTCTTTATGCCTATTGGTCTTTCTAGCTACTGGAGTCTTCAGCCCCAAGTCTGAGACATAAAGGAAAAAAAAACAGAACTCAAGGAACTCACCACCATGACATTCCTTGAGTCCAGAGGACCCTAGCAGGTCTACATTCTTCTCTCCACCTTTCAGAGTCTTCCTCCTTTTATATACAACATCCAGGGTTTTTAGTTGTACTTAGTGGGAGACATAGGAAAAAGTGCATTTACTCCATTTTCCTAGAAGCCTAATATCTGCTTTTAAAATTTACTATTTCTATAGGATAAAGCCCATAATGTACAATTGTTGGAGCAAAGGGTAAAAATATCAAAAGCTCTTGGTACATATTTCCAAACTGTTTTTCAGAAATTTCTATCAATTATTAAGTTTATACATAATATGGACTGCTTCTTGTTATACCATGTTTTCTCTAGCATTATGTATTACAGGGGTTTTTTAAAGTCTTCCCTAATTTGAAAGGAAAATATAATATTTCATAATTGTTCTAAGTTATAGTTATAGTTATAGTCATTTTTTCAAAAAGTTTTTTTGAAATTTTTTCCAAATTTTTTCCAAATTTTTAACACACACTTCTAGTTTCTCTCTCATGATATTTTTCGTTGTTGCTGTTGTTCATATGAACAGATGATCCTTGACTTGTGAGAGGGTTACATCCTGATAAACCCATTGTATGCTGACAATATCTTAAGTCAAAAGTGCATTTAATGCACCTAACCTACCAAACATCATAGCTTAGCCTAGCCTACCTTAAACATGCTCAAAATACTTACATTAGCCTATAGTTAGGCAAAATCATCTAACACAAAGTTTATTTCCTAATAAACTGTTGAATATCTTATGTAATTTATTAAACACCGTACTGAAAGTGGAAAACAGAATGGTTGTATGGGTGTTTGAAGTATGGTTTCTACTGAATGTGCATCACCTTCACACCATCGTAAAGTCAAAAAATTGTTAGTAAACCCATCGTAAGTCAGGGACTGTGTATTTTTTTACTGTTTCATTTTTGGTTATATTTCTCTTATCTTTTTATGAGTTTTTTATACATTTAAATATTAACTTTTATCTATCACACTTATTGCAGTTTATAGTGAGCCTTTTTTTCCTATAAATTATTTATTTTGGTGTACATACATTTTAATGTTTTTATCTAGTTAAATCTATTGGTATTTTACTTTGTTATTATTCTCAATAATTGTAACGTTAAAAAATGCTTTCCAAACCAGAAACTCAGTAAATATTTTCTCTATTTGTTTCAAGTTTCCTTTTTGTTTATTAACACTCAAAATATTAGTTCATCTTAAATTTATTTTAGTGTGAGCTATGAAATGAGATACAATTGATGAGTCTCATATTTTTACATGTGATGTTAATTTTTGTAAACCCATTTATTACATTTTTTCAAAACTTTTTTTTAAGAAATTGTTATGTGATCCCAGCTAAGTGCCCATTATAGGACATTGAATTCTGGGTTGACATGCAATGTCCTCAAATCCCAGGACTGAAAGAGAGGCCAGCATCATTTGACTGATGACCATAGAACATGAAGGTAATGTGATTTTTTCAAACTTCAAGGAGTTGAAACAACAACAATGACAAGGCTGAAGTGAATCCCCCAGAATTCATTCAATGTCAACAGTGACCGTATCCTGCAGGAAGTCCTCCTTGAGGACTCTGAACAAACCCTTCACCAGGGGAAGATTCCTAACATTCTGAGGGAATCTCATACATTGGGTGGGATCCAGTGTAGATCTAGACTGAAGAAAATATCACAACATAGAATCTTGTAATTAAATATGGAAAAAAATGGACTTTAAGTTTATAGTCCACCACCACATAACCTATTTGAGGCTATGTCAGTTTGCTGCAAAGTAAATTTTATACAGCAAAATTTAAGCTATTTGAAGCCTGCTTCATCAGGTCTCCACTATGTGAACAGAATGGTGAAATTTATCCACCTTATGCTAGATGACTCAGACCACCAAGGTCAGGAACTAAGATGCGTTTTAAATGACATAAGCCATGATTTAGAACACAGCAGATATGCTCTGGAAATAAAAAGAAGCTTAGCATCCATAAACCAGTGATTTCCACAGGCAGATGATTTCTTTATCTTGTCTCTTTTTCTGCTCTCCATCCCCATCTTACATTTATAAATTATGCCCTTCCAGTCCTTGCCTTCCTTAATTCTCCCAGACCTTCCAGTCATGCCATTTCTTCTCATTGGTAACAGTTCGAACTTCCTTCCTGCCTGCCTTATTGGCCAACGTGATGACTCTCGTCTCGAGATGTGACTTGCTCATTGGCTCCTTGAAATTAGCATTCCTGAGTATCCACATTTCTATACATGGGCCACAGCACACTATTGCCCCTCAAAATAAACAGTTCAAAACACACACACTTGAGGAGAGGACTTATTTTATACAAGAAGCTGTGATGAGATAGAAATTAACATGTTAGTATACACAACTTTCCCCTCTGCCTACTTAGCTTTTTCTCCCAGCCACACTTGCTGAAAAGAAAGAGCCAGAGCTGTTTAGGAGAGTTATCACAAGAAAAGCAATCAGGAGAATAATTATAATTACCAGAGCAGTTGTGTACACAAAAGGAGGAGAGAGGAGACTGGATAAAAAGGCGGCAGGATGAGGATGAGATAGATGGACAGTGTGGAGTATAAAAGAATAAGAGACTCTGAGTTTGTGAGGGTAGAAAATAGGATAGAATATAACATTTTAATAAAAGAGAGATGCTGAATAAATATCAAAATATACCTCTAGGTCTTGATTTTAAAAATGCAGAACTACTCTGAGAACAGAGCGCATGCTGGGATCATACTTTATAAATATTGTATATTCGTTAAGCCAACCATGCCTCCAGAGTTTGCTGGTGGTGAGGAAAGGAAGAGGGAGATGCTGAGATGGTATCTCTTAGAACACAGAGTTTTGGGGGGGCCTAAATGCCACCCCTATTAAATCAGTAACTCTTGGAGGCCAGGAAATCTGCCTTGTTCTTATTCGGAACTACATTTCCACCCCTTAGTACAGTCTCAATCCCTGGCACACAGTGGGTGTTTCATAAATGTTTAGTGAATGAAGGACATATAAACTTCATGTGCTAGTTCCAGGCTAAATTTATCTGAATAATTTCTAAAAGTCAGATCAGCCTGTTCTTTCTGGATGATAAAATCGCAACTCTACCAATAAAGTCTTTCTGGAAGAAACCTATAACACGGGGCTGCAAAGGCTGCGGTTCAACTACTACTATGAGACTAGCCATCATGATCATCCCGATCTCCAGAGAAGAAAGTAGATCTCCAGTTAGGAGTCAACTTAGAGATTTGAGAATAAAACAGGTTAAGACTTGTAAATAACAGGTTTATAATAATCTTAAAATAACAGGCTTCAGAACTGCCCAGGAAACTTTGGAATGTCCAAAGACTACATAGATGAAAGCCTGGCCCATGGGAGTGGAACTAAATATAATCAAAAGGCTTAAAGATAAAGACAGGGTTAACTTATGAAATTTATATTCCTGTAAATGTGATGTATTTTTGTACACACCCAGAAGGAAAGTTTGTGTGTATTGGCTTATGATAATTCTCTAGTTTACTGTAGGTATAATAAATAAAGCACTGTACTTTGCTAAGAGGAGTTAGAGCATTATTTACACATAACTCAATAAATAAAAGTCTGCAAATAAATTGGTGCCAGGATAATTAAAGCTCATCACCCATATAAAAGGCCTTTATTGTTTATACCTCTTTTTTCTAGGATGAGGCTGGTTTTGATGAGCCATTACAAGCAAGCTGAGAAAGGAAGAGAGGGAGGGAAAAAGGAAGGAGAAGGGAGGCAGGAGAGAGGGGCAGAGGACTAGGGAGGGGCGGGAAGGGGGAAGCAGAGGAGAGATGGAGAGGAGGAAGGGTGAGCAGCATCCACTTCTGGCAATATTGCAAATTAAATATCTCAAATAACTACTCCTGATAGAAGAAACTAAAACAACAAGTGAAAACATATAGAAATGCATTTTTAAACACACTGCTGAACTAGCACAAAAAGATCCACAGAGTCCAAATATCAAAGTGAAATCACGAATCCTGGAAAATTAGTAAGCACCAGAACTAGATTTTCCTTAACAGCGTCCCTCGAACCCTAAATACCCTAAGCTTCTTCATGATCAGCTACATGATTTTTGTCCCCAAGTCCCCAAGGACTCCCCTTCAGAGAGAGGATGAGTGAGAAATCAACCCTGCCTCACAGAAGGGGACAGCAAGGATTATAACCACTCTCGATTTAGGCAATAGGTAGAGGTCATGATGGTTAATTTTAGCTTTCAACCTGACTAGATTAAGGAATACCTAGAAACCGGGGAAAGCATTATTTTTGGGTGTGTCTGTGAGGGCATTTCCAAAGGAGATTAGTATGTGAGCCTTAGTGGGGTACATGGGGAAGGTCTGCCCTCAATATGGGAGGGCACCATTCAATCTGCTGGGGGCCAGAGAGAACAAAACAGAGCAAAAAGTGAACTCGCTCTATTTCTGCTGGAGCTGGGATACACTCTTCTCTCCTATCCATGGACATCTGAACTAGAAACTCTTCAGCCTTTGGGTTCCGGGATTTACACCAGTGGCACCCCTGGGCTCTCAGCCTTTTGGCCTCAGACTAAGAATCACTCCATCAGCTTCCCTGGTTCTGAGGCTTTCAGATGTGAACTGAGCCATGCTATTGGCATCCGGTTTTCAGACAGCCTATCATGAGACTTCTCAGTCTTCACGATCACATGAGCCAATTCCCCTAATTAATCTCCTCCCTTGTATCTATATGCATGTCCTATTAGTTCTGTCTCTCTGGAGGACCCTGACTAATATAGAGGTGAAGAAACATTACCTGATGATTTGTAACAACACGGGTTATTAGTCCAAATTCATGTTATTTGTAAAACTTTACTCAGAGAATTTGATTCAAAGTGATCCCAAATTGATAGACACCCCAGGTCCTTGGGTGGATGAACTACATTCCTATCCATAAGAATGGAATTTCAACCCAAGCCTAAAAGAATTCTTACAGAAAAAGCTCCAAAATATAAAATAAAATCTCACAGTTAAAAAAAAAAAAAAAAGACAAAGACAAAAGGGTACGAAGGCTCCTTGACTGAGGACCAGCAGAAGCAAGCAAGAATCTGTCTGTTCACAAACATACCAGCAAACACGTCAGGTACAATTTAAATATGGAATATAAATTACTTACATTTTATTTAAGTGCTTAGAAATAGAAGAGAAGCTTAAAAATATAAGCAGGAAAAGAAGAAACTGAAAAACAACTAACAAGATTTGAACAAATCTACTAAGTAAGGACAAATCAAACAGCAGAGTAGAAAGTGCCAGAAAGAGAATAATTCTATGACTGCAGGGGAAGGAAGGGTTTCTTAAACAAGACACCAAAATATAAACCATAAAGCATAGGCTAATAAAGTCCTACCCCTGTGTAGCATTTCCTATATGCCAGGTACCATTCTTGGCTCTTTATATATATATATCTCACTTAATTCTCATTTAATAACTCATTGAGGTAGTCATTATTATTATCTCCATTTCACAGATGAAAAAACTGAAGCACTGAGACATTAGGTAACTTGCCCAAAGTCAGACATTTTAGCAAGTGCAAGTGGCTGGGATTTGAATCAAGGCAGACTAGCTTCAGAATCTGTGCCCTTGAATAAAGGTTTATAAATTTTGCCTACATCAAAATTACAAACTTTTCATCAAAAGACCCCATAAAGAAACCTAAAAGACAAATACGAGCTGCGAGAAGATATTTCCAAGATATTTAATCACCAATGTATTAGTACCCACATTCCATGCTGAACTTCTCAAGCCAAAGATGGCATGGAGCTATTTATATTCTGTGTCCATTTTCCAAATAATAACCTAACCACATGGATATCACCACAGATTATGTTCCAGAACTCCCCTCATTCAAGTTTAATTTCCTTCACAATCAGAGTTTACCTGGGATAAGCTGAACAATTTTCTCAGTCCTGAGGAGTCTTCTGGAGACCCAGGGACATGTGATATTTTGAACATTGGACTCCGGCTCCACCATTTACTTACTCTGTGAATACGGGCAAGCAAACTCCCTGTGCCTCCACTCCCTCATGTCTAAAATGAGACAATTGACAGGTGGTGACAGGAACACCAACAGAATGAAGTCAGATGATGGAGGTGAATGAGCACATCCTGGAAGTTCCTCAAAAGGTTATACACATAGAGTTACCACATGACTCAGCAATTCCACTGATGGGTGTACACCCAAGAGAAAGGAAAACATGTTCACAAAAAAGTGGTAAACAAATGCTCATAGCAGCAATATAATAATAGCCAAAAAGTGGAAAGAATCCAGGTGTCCACCAACTGAGGAATGGCTAAACAAAATGTGGCTTATCTGTAAAAGGAGTATTATTCAGCCATAAAAAGGAATGAAGTTCTGATTCATGCTACAATAGGGATGAACTCTGAGAAGGTTATGCTAAGTTAAAAAGGCCAGACAGAAAAGACCACGTATTACATGATTCCATTTGTACAAAATGCTCAGAATGGACGAATCCATATGGATGAAAAATACATTTGTGGTTGCCAGGAGCTTGTGGGAGGGAAGAGTCAAAAGTAACTGCTAATGGGTACAGAGTTTATTAGGGGACAATGAAATGTTCTAAAATTAGATATGGGGATGTTTGTACAATTCTGTGAATATACTAAAATCCACTGAATTGTAGACCTTAAAAATGTGACTTTTATAGTATATAAATTACACCTCAATAATGTTGCTATTTACAAAAGAACATATCTACTACATAGTAAGTGCTCAGTAGCTACTGTTATTTTGAGTCTGTTTATCAATCTATACAACACCTTCTAGAATCCCTAAATTGTTTTGACCAATCAAAATATTTTTCCAATAAAAAAAAAAAGGAACAGCATAAAGGGCTCGAGAGAAGGGCTCAAGATGACCCTTAATAGGGAAAATGAAGAGACGGCCATGCTCTGGTATTTGCAATTTGGGAGGATCCTTAGGTATGGTGAATTTGAGAACTATTTGTAGACTCTAAGTACTGCCTTGTGGGTATGAACAGCAGGTGTCTGCCTCCACAGTGATTATGACAGTAGCTAGCATTCATTTTCCAGCTGGGTGTCAGTCACACTCCACGCATTGCCTTATTTAGTGCTCGCTGCTCTCTTGTGATTTTGGTTCTATTCTTCTTCCCATTTTACAGATGAGGAAACTAAGGTAGGGAACAGTCATCTTCAGAACCAATGTTCCTCACCATTATCATGCCACTTCCCACATAATCTTGGGAACCAAGGAATTCTTCCCATATTTACTTAATAATCATGTACACTTCTGATACTTGCAGCAGTACTCTGTTTTACATATCTTGATGCATTTAATTCTTACAACAGCACTCAGATGTAGCTACCATCATTATTTCTGTTTTCAGATGACACAAATGAGGCACAGAGAGGATAGGTGACAGGCCCATGGCCACACAGCAGGGAAGTGGCACAGCAATGATGTGAATCCATTTAGTCTGACTACTATAGTCTGTCCTCTTAATCACTCTGATGTATTCCTTCTCTCCCTGATGCGTATAGTTCTGGCTACATACCAAAAACTTGCCTACGCCTCCTACATACATTGTTTTAAATCTCTTCAGAGTAACACTATGAAGTGGATATTACTATGAAAACTGCATTTTAGAGTGGAATAAAATAAGTATAGTGGGTTAACTACTCTGTCCAAGTTTCTTCAGTGGACAAGTTTTAAAGTCCAGACAATATGTTTATACCAAAGTGATTTGGCCTGGAGGTACAGGCTCTTAACCACCACTCCACGCTCCCTCAGTCGTGAATGAAGTGCCTGTAACTAGAGGATTATCATCATGCAATTAGAGAAAAAGCTAAGACTGAAATAATCAAAAAGTTTTAAATGAAACAAAATAATACAAACAAGCAAAAAGTAAAACCACCTTTCCCCTGCAGGGGTATGGGATCATTGGACAATATCAGAGGATCCTGGAATGGGATGGAGAGGATATTTGATTCGCCAAACATCATGCTTTGATTATATCCTGAGATCCTCTGTAGAACATATACATTCTGCATTCAAAACACTGATTGGTCAAGTTGGGTCAAAACACAGGCTAATGAGACCAGTTGTCCCCTACTACCCAAGAGCCTTCCATTTTGTGTGCCCCCGAAGTCAAATGATGCCAATCATGCTCTTCACCAGCTGCATGTTCCCCAGGCTGTCCAGCCTTGCACCCACAGACTTGTACTGCTGTGAACACCTCCTCTCTGCTGTTCAGAGAAAACAGAGGACAGAAAGTCCATTTCCTTACCCTGACACTCAGGAGCAGCCATTTTTCCTCTTTTGTAGAGTTGGGAAGCCATCCACTGAAAGCCATTACTCACTTATCCAATAATCCAGCTTGAGACACGCCCAGGTCTAGAGCTTTTTCCTCACCTCTCCTCACTGATGACAACACTGGGGCTATTTCTTTCACCTCCACTGCCAGAGCTGAATGTGACTGGAAGAAACACATAAAATGGAATGTATTGGGGTCTGTTTTAGCCCAATAGTTATGAGTTTCATTGGGGAGAAGACTGACATTATTGTTTAAAATGAAGTCTTTGTATTATCTATGATTATCATCCAGGGCTTTGAAGAACAGCCGTTTTGCAACTTGCCAGTTTTCAACCATCTGAAATAAATTACAGATGGTACATTTGTCCTCATGAGTTATCAGTTATACTCACATGCATCTATGTCCTAAAAATAAATATATATCTCAGAGCCGCATACATTCCCAGCAAGTGGCACAGATTTACACACCAACATCAGCAACTTTGTAAGGAAGTCTTTTCTTTCTCATCAAATTTTTTTTTTTTTTTTTTTTTTTTGGTGCCAGCAGAGATTCACAAGTAGCAGTCAGCAGCAGCACTATCAAAATGCATTTTTAAGCCCATTGTGTTGTTTTGACAAACTAAATGATTAATTAACAGCAATCTAACAAACAGATCTCTACTTGCAGCTTTGAGTGAGAGAAATGCACAGATCGCCATAACCATTCTATAGTCACTATTACTGCAGAAGAATACTGCCTAATTTGTTATAATTGATCACAAAGATTAGATTCCAATTCCACTAGCAGCGCAGAAGAAGCCCAAACAGAGGAAATAAATCAGAAAATTATTCTCTGAATCCATAATGAACCAACAAGCTATGGAGATAAACAGATTTGCTTTAATTGTAATTAAAAAATAATAATTTAAGAACACTTGGATGTCTTTGGAGAGAGGATACTGAGTGGGGGAAAGCGATAGAGCCAAAATCAGAGAAGCATAGATTCAAGTAAACACTGAAGATCTGGTCTCTGACTCTACAAAAAAAAAAAACTATAAAGTGTCCACTAGGATAGGGGTTAGGCACATGGTGTGTACATCATGGCTGCAGAGGTGGCCTTTGTGGATCCCTCCCGTTAATCACATTCTCCCTGACCCACAGTCATGTCCTTGGAAGCTGGAAGACCACACAGCTTTCTATTCTCAGCTCTCAGCAAATGTCTGCTTTTTCCACCCAACACCTTTTCCCCTCCGTCTAGCAAAAGGCAAGGACACAGCATCTAGAGGGTGCCCCTCACCTCAACTCCGCATTCCCTGGCCCCAATCCAGTGCTTGAGTCAAGGAGAGGACTTGAGACTCTAATTAGGCCCCAGAAGCCCTATGAAGGACTTAAAACGCTAGACCTAGGAAAGAGAATCTCCATCCCATATACAATCGCCTTTCTTCTTTGGCCGGGAGATTGGGAGGAAGTAAATTCCATGACTGACGCAGGGAGAAGAGATGCAGAGCGTCCCCAGCTCCAGTCAGTAGATCGTCGGCACTGTCCTGGTTTCTGAGCATTCAAGCAGTTTGTCATTCCAGAGACTTCTTTTTGCTTTAGGTAGTTCAAGTTGGGCTCTAAGAGAGTCTCCTAACGTTCTGCTACCTAAGTTAACCAAGTCCAGAAAATCCTCAAATAAAGGGATGTCTATTATAGAAATAGCCCGATACAGAATTGGGGCAATTCTGGATCAGAGGGAAGTTTTCCACAAATTCTTGGCTTGGCTTCTGGAATTTCATTTCCTATATAGGCTGCACTGAAGCTGCAGGTCTTAGAATCAGGATTGGTTGGTGGAGAGAGCAAGAGGTTTGTAGTGAAAAAGATCTGGCTACAAGTTGTGACTCCTTGAACTTGAGAAAATGTCTAAACCTTTTTGAACCATACTTTCTTCATTCATAAAATTGGGACAATTATCCCTCATTGAGGTTGGTGAGAATTAAATGAGATAATGCATGAAAAAGAAATAAATTACAGTATCCAGAAAAATAGACGTGGACTCCCAGCTTCCATGGGGCATCACAGGCTGCGACTACTGTTGCTTTCCTCCTCTCTCTTGACAGTGGAGCACTGCAATAACACAAACCCTGATTCTCCTGGTACAAGAGAACATGGCAAATGAGTAATTAGGAGCTAAAATCCTATCCCATCTATAAAATATTAAAATTTGATTTTAGCTTAGAGCTTGTTGGATGTGATAGGTATACAAGAAATGTTCATGCATTTATTAATATAGTTGGTTGTACTAATAGTGACCTCACTAATTTAAAATAACTTCAGAGCAGGCCCAGCCCAATTACGGAATACCTTGTTAAAGTACACTTTAATTACTTTCAAACATATTCAGTAACTGAAATAATTCTGAAAAGAATTGCCTGGGAGAATCCATGATGTGGTGCAGTGACAAAAATGATTTATAATTGGTGTATCAAAAGTTAGTACATGTAATACCAGGTTAATTACTGTCACTTGGGGCAGAACAGAAAGGGCCCTGACCTTGTGCCAGAAAAGCTGGCTTCTCCACATCTTTATCTATAAAATGGGAATGAAAATGCCTAAAACATGAGATTACAGTGAGGTTTAGAATTAAATGAGAAAGAGCAAAACCACAAGCCCTGTAAACAGGCAGTGTTTATGTACATCTAGCTCATGATGGTATTCCAATGTCCAACACAGTGCTTGGCATCTAGCAGGCTCTCGATAAATATACAAATATATGGGGCCGGCCCTGTGGCGCACTCGGGTGAGTGTGGCGCTTGGGAGCACAGCGGCGCTCCCGCCGCGGGTTCGGATCCTATATGGGAATGGCCGGTGCGCTCACTGGCTGAGCACGGTGCGGGCGACACCATGCCAAGGGTTGCGATCCCCTTACCAGTCACCAAAAAGGACAAAATATATGAATGAGTGTGCAAGTACGTAACACAGAGCTTAGCACATGAATAATCAGGACTTGGCATTTCAGGAGGTAACTCTGTCTCCAGTCCACCTGGTCTTTCAGGTGCTCATCCAGAACACCTGAGGGTCTTGCTCTCACTGCTTATACTGGTGATCACCCATTGGAGTGAGTCTCCAGAAGCCTTGTTTGTACCCCATGTACCTATAGTTCTGGCCACTTTTTTTTTTTTTTTTTTTTTTTTTGAACCAAGGATGGGCATTTGACCCAAGAAGATCCCATCAGACTTTCATGATTCAGAATTTGGAATTGGGACAGAGAGTCTAGCTCTTTCCATGTCAGTTGCTAGAACAGTAACATGTAAACTGAGGAGCTGTGAGGAACCATATGCCACCATGTGGATCAGAGAAGCAGGTCTGTGAGAGAAACAAGGATGCTTTCAGAAAGAGAAAATATTTCATTCCTAGTTCGAGGCCCTAAGGTCTAATGGCTTCCCTGTCTTTGGGATTCATGAGATGTTCTCTATATCCTTGTGATAAATTATCCCTCTGTGCGAGCTTGGGATATAAGCAAAATAACTTTAACAGCACAACGGGAAGGGATAAGGAATCGGTTTTTAAAAACACACAAACAAATTGGCAAAGGGTAAACAACCTCTGCTCAAGGTACATTTACCTTCTTAGACCATGGTGTTGGGCTGAAGGTGGCAGAAGACTTAAACATGTGCTGTTCATGTTTGTATGAGCGGCTCAGAACTTTTTTAGGACTAGCTGACCATGGTATAACACTTTCACTTATATTACCCGATATTTTAATATTTTATTTCATGCTACTACTTCTAACAACTGTTTTTATTACTACTATACAGAAGAGGTCACTGAGTCTAAGAGAGAAAAGATGACTTATTCAAGATTTAGTAGTCAGCAAGAAGCACAACCCAGCCCTAGCCTTTCTGTCTGTAAGTGCTATGGTCTCTCCATACCAAGCTCAAGGATGGCAGGGAAACCACACAGATATGTCGTACTTGAGGGCAGTGACTCACAACCATTTCAGTATGAGTAAGCCTTTTTAAAGTCAAAAAATTTTAAAGATCTGCACTTCAGAATAGGCATACTTTTTATATTCACTGACTGAGAAAAAATTAATGAAAAGATTCACAATGTCGATAATTTAAAAAATAAATTTATATGTTATTAACCAAAAGAGCAAGTTGAAAATTTTGTATGTTTATATATGTTGAGAGGCAGGGGTTCAAAAAGAGAGAAAAAACATAATTGAGCAAATGGTCTATTTTTAATTTACTCTAAATATAGTGGTTGGTGCCCTTAAGGATTTGGAATCCCTAGCATTAAAGTAAGACCTGGGCCCTCAAGATAAAATCTACTCCAGTGAGGACAATTGACTGCTTCTAATTTTAGACATCCCTGAAGAGGGTAATTTTAGACTCTTCAAAAATGGTTTCATTTAATAAAAACTGTCTGGAGTTAGCCTTGCTTTACCTATCTCATCCTTGGTTTCAGGATTTTTGGGGGGGTATGGGGGTAACCTTGGGTTTAGTACAGTAGGGTTTGATCAGGAAAACAGAATCCACGTGACATATTGTAAAGGAAAAAAAGAAGCCATGAGGTATTGAAGGGATTTCATAAGTGAATTAGACAAATACACAATTTTCATTAGGGCTGAGAGAGTGATGGTCCAGGAGGCCACTGCCATCTTTTGGAAAACCCGAAAGTGCATGAATCACAGGGAAGCCATAGCTGGTGGGCACAGCTGCACAAGGAGGATTCCCAGGAGGAGGGTCGGGAGCACTGGCTGTACCCTGTGCCTGCAACTGTACTGTCTATGAGCCTTCCCACAGCTGCGGTCAGGGAACAATGGCTGCCCCTTCTCTTTCTCCACTGAATCCCATGGGAGTGCTTCTCACTGGCAGAATATAACCTGGAATTATGCTGGCAGGGGTGCTAGCAAATGCAGTTCCCAGTCTTCTCTCCTGTGATTGCATAATGGGGCAGGTTGATGCTGATTTTTTTTTTCTGTCAATATACAATGTGGTTGATTTTCGTGGCCCATTACCAAAACCTCTCTCCCCCCTCCTTCTCCCCCTCCCTCCCAACAACCTCATGAATCTGTTTCCTTGTCGTAACAACTTCAAGGAATTATAATTGTTGTGTCTTCTTCCCTCCCCACCGCCCAGTTTATTTATTTATTTTTAGCTCCCACAAATAAGTGAGAACATGTGATATTTCTTTCTGTGCCTGACTCATTTCACTTAATATAATTCTCTCAAGGTCCATCCATGTTGTTGCAAATGGCAGTATTTCATTCGTTTTTATAGCTGAGTAGTATTCCATTGTGTAGATGTACCACATTTTCCGTATCCACTCATCTGATGATGGACATTTGGGCTGGTTCCAACTCTTGGCTATTGTAAAGAGTGCTGCAATGAACATTGGGGAACAGGTATACCTTCGACTTGATGATTTCCATTCCTCTGGGTATATTCCCAGCAGTGGGACAGCTGGATCATATGCTGATATGATAATAGGTAATCCAGTACAATCATCCCCTCTTCTCAATTTCAGGTAATAAAATACTTTCAATCCATATTTATATTCTAACCAACATTAGCAGCAACCTTATTGGTCTACCAAATGTGATATATCTATTTCTCATATAAATGTAGCTTCATCCATTCTTGGAAAATGGAGACTCAAAGTCTCTTCAGGAAACATAGCCAGCTGTGGTGTTTATTCCTCTTTTAGTTCAGTCACAAACCTTTGAGAGCCAGTAAACTAAAGATTAAATTGCAAAATTAACCACAACTAGCATACCTTATATAAAGCTGTAGGGAAAATAAAGAAGATGGAATTGGTACATGCAATATATTTATATATGCTAAAAAATACATATCTAATGTGATCCTCATTTTTGGAAGCAGTCACAAGGCCATAGTTGGACATTAAACTTCCTTCTGGCTGGCCAGTTACCTCAGTTGGTTAGAGTGAAGATTTATAACCCAAAGGTCACGGGTTCAGATCCCCATACTGGCCAGCCACAAAAAATAAACTTCCTTCTTCCACCACCCATTCCATGTTTCCTTTATAATCAGTCAGCATCTAAGACAGCCATAGTTATCTGTCTACTGGAATGACTGAATTCTTTACTCCTAAAGGTGCCCATATTAGGTTACTATAGACTTACACAACTTCTACCACTGACTATGAAATTCACACCACTAAATCCCCTAGGCTCCAGACACACTTCACCTTACCTCCCTTATGTAATGGCAACCCTATTTCTCCTTCATATTAGAATCGATCATCTGTGATACAGAAACTCCCTTGTCTCTGGGTTCAGCAATATTAGAAACTCCTAAAAGGCCAAATTGTTGCCTCAAATACCGGTAAGAACTTATGCAGTATCCTCTGGTGAAAGGATTCCTCTTTTGGGAACTAAGACCTCTAATCTAGCAGAGTCCAAAAGATGGGGTTTGGAAGCAAAAATTGGTTTTCTAGACCCACATATTCTGGCAATGAGATAAATGGAATCATATATGGGTTGCTTGTTTTGAGTATTTTCTGCATCTTGCTTCTGAGTGAGTGAGGAACATGACAAGACCAGCGAATCCCATGAGTGTGACACTTTCTCTCACTTTCTTCTTATTTACCTTTTTGGCTACAAAATAAAATTCTTTGGTCAGAATAAAAATATTTTGTGTGATATCAAGACAGTGAATAATACATTCAATAAGTCCACAGATGGTGGTGCTGGCAGAAGCGCTGATGACAGGGAAGGCAGACCCATATCCATATTCTGCATCTTTTCCAGGAAGAAAAAAATTGCTGCCCCCTCAATGATGGAAAGAGTCCAATGTAATCAACTTGCCACCAGGTGGCTGGCTGATCCTCCTGGGGAATGTTGCCATATTGGGAGTTCAGCTTTGGTCTCTGCCATTGACATGTTGACATGTTGGGCAGTCAGCAGTAGCTGCCAGATCAGCCTTGGTGAGGAGAAATCCATCTAGCTGAGCTTATGAATAACATCTATTCCTGTAAACATGGCTACTTTGTTGATCAGCCAGTTATGGAGTGGCTGAAGAAAGAAGCTGAATGCCATCCACTGAACAGGCCATGTGATTCTTGAGAGTCTTCTCTGCAGCAGATGCCCTTGGTAAACAATTCCGTGGGTAACAATTAACTCTACGCCCACTCCAAAAGTTCTACCACATACCTCTTTCTCAGAAATCCCTGTCCCCAAGCCTCTAAACAAGTCCCCGAACATCCAGCCAAAGTTTATGCCACTGCCCAGTACAGATCTGTATTGTCTGGCTATCTCTTAAAGCTCTTCCCATAGGTAGGTGGTATTCCATTCCCTACTGTCTTCTAGGGCCACTCCTGCATCACAGCAGTAATCCATTCCTGTCTGGTACCAGAATACCATGCAGAATCACCTACAAATAAGAGGACCCAGTTTTTTTACTTCTTCAGTTAAATAATAACAAGCAGCTTCTCATGAGCCCATAGCTGTGGGATGAGGGGAGGCAGCAATATCAAAGCAGATGCCATTGGAGTCTAAACCCCTTGCTCAAGAAACTTACTCCTGCCTCCAGGGCCTACTCAAACCCAATCTCATATAGACCATTTCCTCTTGATTATGGAATGCTGCTGTTCATACCCAACTTAATGGCTTGGTTAAATAGATAACACTCAGTAAAGAATAGGTAGCTCAGGTTGCGTGATCACATATTGTCCAGTGGTTAGGGATTCAGTCTCTACCAGGCTTGGTAGCAATTAGGGAGGTATTTTCAACAGGGTATGACTTTACTTATTAACCCTAGGAGTCTGCACTACAATTCTCTAATCAGATATTTCCTGAGATTCCAGAAAACCTTACCTGTCACAAACATTTCACTGGATCTGATTTCATAAAGTTTAAGTCACAGAACACATTTCACTAGAGCCTGTACATGCTACAAAGCCTTCTCTTGCTCTGGACTCTACTCAAAACTGACAGCCTTATGGGTTGTTTGGTAAATGAGTCAAAGCATCACATTGAAATATGGCACTCAAGATGTCAATCAATTTTGATCACTTTCTTAATGACCAGGAATCTAAAATGTAACAACTTGTCTCACTCTTCAGAGGGGATAACTCAGTACCTCAGATCACTAAACTCCTATAAACTGCTCTAAATTAAAATGAAAAGCCCAGACTCTTCCTGAGGGACATTTCCACCTCCCTGCAAACATGTGCTGATGAAGACGACCAGAATATTTTCTACTCAGTGGGTCAATTGGTAGAATGACTTCCCAAGAGATAGCATCAGCTCAGAGCTAAAGTCAAGGAATTGCAAAAAAAAAAAAAAAAATTAGGTGTTTTTTCTGCTTTTCAAGGGTGCAGAAGCCTTGGGAAATTGCTGCATGAGCCTTTGGGGAAGGCTAGGAGGAAACTTAAAATGTATATAGTCGTGGCAGTGATGAAGGGCTCTTTCTCAAGGGAGCCTGCTTCAGCTTCATTCAAGCATCTTTGGGTCTGTGACCCAGATCCAGCCTGAAAATTTTGTGAGAAAACTTTATTCAACATTTTCATGACACAAGTCAGGGCTCTCCACTCATGAGACTTATAGTTTTTCAGTTATTCAGATCAAATAAGACTCTATTAGGTGGCCCATCTATTTCAGTCCTAAGGATACAAAGGCCAATCACCTATCCCCCATATCTCTCCATGTGAAATCATTCTGTCTATTGCGCTGGCCCTGCTGCTCACTATCATAAGTATGCATCCTTTGTCTTTGGTGTTTAGGCATTACCATTCACTCTCTGTAATTCAAGATCACAAATTCCCATTTATTTCAGGGAGCCCATTTCAATCAGAGCATCTCCCAGCACCAATCTCAGCCTGTACAGGACAGCCACTAAAGAGTTTGTCAAAGACACCTCCCCTCACCAATGGCTTTCTCCATGCCTCAGTGGGGAAAATGCTATCTAGGCTCTCTCAGCGAGGTGAGAAAGAGGGTCCTGCATGATAAACTTAATGCAACATTTTTATCTTGCTATGGCTTTAGTTTCATTCTGCTCCATTTTACACAGGAAAGTCTGGTTTCTCAACTTCATTTAACATAAACTGCAACTGAGTACAGCCTTAAGTCCACCCAACAAGCAATTATTAGAGCCAGTTTCAATTGTCTGACATGAACCTTTACATCTATTTTGATAAATTCAACCCAATCCAATACTCTATCATTTCCTTCTTGGTCTAACACCCTTAAAATCTATTGGTAAAATCTTTTACCAGTGTGCTATCTCCTTCAAGTTTAAATTGTGTTCTCTTATCCCCAGAGGCTGTTGAGATCCAGCATTGGTTTGGGACTGAAGGCAATGAGAGATGGTGGGGGTGAGCCTTGAGTATAATTAGCTTACTGCTTTAGGTAATTTTATTGCAAGATCTTTAGGAATGAGAAGATAAACCAACTCTTAGATGGAAGGAAGGACTGATTCTTCTGACAAAGGAGTTCAGGATTATTTGGGATTCAAGGCCCAAATATTCAACAGAATCTATCCAAATGTTTCATTTGAATTCCAGGAATCTCATGCCTTCATTTATCTCCCCTGTGCACTGAGAAGCATCCATCCCCCAATCCTACAATTAATTATTTCTTCCATAACATTCTATTACAACAGTCACTTCTTCTTCCAAAGCCTTATCTGTAATAGACACTTAATTCTGGGCAAACGTAAATAAAATTTTAACTATTTACCATCATGTATCATGGATTAAGAGTATTCCAATTTTCCCTAGAGATAAAGTCATTTCTACTTTTAAGTATAACTAAGTCAGATAACCAATTTCACATTTCATATTTGAAATTCTGTTTCCTGGAACCTACAATGGTACCAAAAATTTATCAGAGGATTTGGTCAGTGTGATGGTTAATTTTATGTGTCAATTTGGAGGGTGTTTTTTGTATGAGATTAACATTCATATTAGTAAGCTTTGAGTAAGCAGATCTCCCTCCATAATGTGGGTGAACCTCAGTCACATTATTTTGAAGGCCTGACTAGAACAATTCAAGCAGCCTCCCTAAGCAAGAGGCCCACCAGGAGACTTCCTTCAGACTTCACCGGCCTCATCAGCTCTCCTGGGTCTCCAGGATGCCAGCTTTTGGAATGGGACTACACCATCAGCTGTTATGAGTCTCCAGCCCGCCAGCCCACACTATAGATTTTGGATTCACCAGTCTCAATGACTGCATTGGCCTTACAATGAACTTTTTCTTTATGTGTTTTTATGCATTTACATATTCTATTGGTTCTGTTTCTGTGGAGATCCCTGAGTAATACATTCAGGAAACCAGAAGCTACTCTAGACATTTCAAGCAGGAAAAAAGTTAACATAGAGAATTAGAGGCTATAAAGGTTATACACAACCACTATAAAGGTTGAGAGATTCAACAGTCAGGGAGGCTGGTGATGAATTTCATAAAATTAAAAAATGAAAGAATCACATGGAAGTCACTGCTAGTGATCATAGCTGCCTGCAGCACCAAAAAAGGATATTCTCAGCAGAATGTCCAGAATCCACTGACACAATCCTATGCCATCATCTGTTAAGAATCACACACCTGCCTACAGCTGCCTCAGAAATGCATGGCTTTCTTTCCCTTTTGGCTTCCAAATCTAGTAAAATTACCTGTCATTTGATAAATTCATCTAGATGCCAAATTTAGCACAAAAACTGCTGAGAAGAGAATCTGGAAAATGTAGTGCTAAAAAATCAGAATCATGGGATTAGGGTGGGGGACTGAGGGGTTGTTATTGTTAAAAGAAAAATTATCAGCAAATTAAATGTAATGGACTTATTTAAGTAAAGAACAATTCATGAATCGGGGAGCACTCAGAACCTGAAGAAGTTCACAGTGCTCTGCCCTGCAATGTGGGCAGTTAAGTATTTATAGACAAAACATGGAAGCAAAGTACAGAAATAGCTTGCATGGTTACACCTCTGGGTTTGCCTTATTTGGATATGGTCTGATTGATTGGCTGCTTGTGATTGGCTGAAGCTTGGCTGCTTGTGATTGGCTGAGACTCCCAAGTTAGGTTGCAGTTCCTCAAGTAGGGGCTCAAAGTATGGAGCCAGCCTCAGGCCAACAATCTCCTGTTTAATTTAATATTGTTGAGGGTTCAGAAGAGGGCAGGAATGCTGCTGAGTTGACAATAGAAAGAGAGAGCCTATAGTGTGCTTAGTGAAGAAACAGTATTCCTGTGACAAAGCACAGCCCAGAGCAGTTCTTAATGATAAATTACAGGAACATAGAAAGTTACAGCTAAAAGAGACCTCAGAAGTCACGTGACTAGCTCCTCATTTGCCAACAAGGATCCCATGACCAGAACGGGGATAAAACTTTCCTAAGGTGATACTGTTAATTATTGGTAGAGTCAAGATTTGAACCCATAAACCACTTAGGATTCTTTCCATCACTCAGAAGTTGCAGTTTGAGTTACTTTCTGAAGTTTCACCAAAAGCATAATTTGTTCTGTCCCAAACATCACTGTCCTTCACCCCAGCAAGCTGTTCCACTACTCTAGATAATACACTCTCCACACTGAGCATATTAACAAACAGCACCCTAAAGATTAAAATATCCAAAGATCTTTACTTTTAGTGGGAGGAGATCTGGTTTATGAAAAATTCAGACATCCAAATTTCCATTTTCCAATTTTCCATCCTTATTTCTTTTTTTTTTTTTTTTTTTTCTGTCCTCTGCTTTAGGACCCAGGTCCTTTGATCATTAAAAAGAAAATTCTCTCCTCTAATGTAAAGCCCACATCCCATTTATCTATATGAACAAATCATGACTCTACAGCTGCCCTGGACTCCGCTCATAAAATCTCCCTAAACCAGGCTTTCCTTCCTCTTGGTCTGCAATCACCCTCAATAAGCACCGCATGCCTTCCTCTGAGTCTCGAATCCTTTTTTTTTGTTTCCCTCACAAATCTGTTCCCAGAGCTTCACCATCCTGGCTTATTATCTCTGCCCAGATAAACATTAGCATAGCCTTATCATATCTAAAACCCAATCATACTTCAATTTCCCTAGTTTTAAATTAGGGTAACTTCACCTTTTTGGAGAGAGGAAATTTGGCAACATTCCTGTCCTTTGGTGATAAGCGTAGGATTGTGATGTTGCCAGTCCTACAGGAAAAATAAGAGGCTATGTTAAATCCTGCTTTGCCAGGCGCCTGTGCCCACTAACCCTTGGGAGGGTTCCCAGGAGCCTAAGGAGCAGCAGACAGATGAGAAGCATGGTGATAGCCAGAGCCTGGTGCCATAATGCAAGACCCCCAGGAAGAAACAGGGCTGGACCTTGAGGCTTAGCCTAGGGCCCAGAGAATTCTCCTACTTTGTCCCCATAGCTAAAAGCTAAACACCAGCTTCTTCCTGGACACATGGATGATCTTGTCTCACTGCATGTGTGCAAAGACAGAGAGAAATGGAAATTCTCCAGGAAAATCTCAGACTCGACTTAGCAACCAGCTTCACAGCAAGAGGGAATAGAAGGGAGGACATGGCTGCATGGCGTGAGCATCTCTTATGCTAGCAGAAGCTTAGAAATCTGGCCAGGCTCATTACTGCTCCTCTTCCTTAGGGTGATGAGGCAACATCAGGGAGGAGCTAGGAAAAGAAAGGTGTGGTGGGGGGAGGGGCTGAACATTCTGCCTCTGTACACTCAGTGTTCTCTTGTGCTGAAAAACTCATCTTCTCACCCACAGAGCAAAGATCAGGGGTCAAGGTGAACTGGGCACCCTGAGTTTGGTCTTTGCTAGACCTATCTCCCTTCTCCCTACCACATAAACCACCACATCTCATTTCATGCCAGGTAGTTGCTAGAATAAGGTGGCTTGGCTGAAGTCAGGGTGAGTCTGGAATGCCTGCCAAGGCTTGTTCCTGATTCTTCTGCAGAACTTGTCCATTTCCCAATAGAACAAATACCAAAATAGATAAAATTTCACAACTCTCTAACTGACAGGAAGAAAAAAGTCCCTGTTCAGCTTAAAATGGTTTTGCATAAGAGGCTCCAGAGAATTCTTGAAGAGATTGGCACTGGCTATGCACAGACCAGAATGTACACTTTCCAATTATCTGACATCCTCTTCCAGCACATCCAGGGCACTCTCTGCATCTCATTTGCATCAAATCTATTTTAGCACATTTTTGATTACTACCTTATTATTCCCTTTTCAATCCTAAACTTTCAATAACAGAGGAGGTTTATTATCTTAATTCCTAACATATAAGCAACCTTTACTCCCCACCACCCCCTCCTCCCCTACTCTCCACAAACTTTGGAGTTTACTACCTTCCCCGCCCCCCACCCACCACATACGCATCAGTATTCCTCGTAACCACTCCTATCACTAGCATGAAGTATTTTATACAAAATCATCAAGATGTAGACAGAAGCTGTCAGTCAGAGAAAAGCGATCCTCAAACTTGCTTAGAAAATATTCTTTCTTTGCACACCCACCATTCCTGATGTCAAAAGAATCACCTCTCTAATATAATCCTCAATCAAATAATTCATGGTTTCCTGGATTCACAATAGTGAAACGTGTCCTGAGACTTTGACAATTAGGTCAAAGTTTGAAAAGCAGAAGAAAGAAGACAGGGCAGTAGAGAGAATTGGACAGGGCAGGAGGGTAGAGAAAGAACATGGATCAGGACGAAGAGAAAGAAGAATTAGAAGGGGCCACGTGATCCCTTCTCAGCATCCCTCAAGATTTAATGTTCCAGAAGCTGCATGTTTACCTGCCTTCCAGCGGATATACACACAGAAAGTGGCAGGTAATATGTCCCTGGAGCTCACAGCATTCCTTGTAGAAAAAGAGATCAAGTGACCAAGGTACAGCAAGGCTGGCCCACATTATTTGAATGGTCATAGCCCTTCAATTCTAATTTCTGAAACCTCACCATTTATCCATGACCTCGTGTTGTCCCATCCCCAGACTACCTCTAGAGTTCTGAAGTTTTTTAATAACCTAACTTCCCTGTGCTCATTGACCCACATGGAATTTTTCACCATGTAGGGAGAGCTCCCTAGTGAGAGGGAATTACCAACTTCACACAGAGAGGTTAACAACTGCAGGGAAAGGCTAATGGTTCCTGCTGCATTTTTCATGCCCAGACTCTAGAACTGAGACCACAGGAGTGAGCAAATCTCAAGCAATGCCAGACAGGTGAAAAATGAGCTGTGAACTCCCCCCTGCTGGAGGAGGTGAGGCCTCTGGTTAAATCATAACAGCATAGGTGACACCATCACAGGAGGAGGTTTGCCCCACGAATCCCACAGGAGAAAACTGTCCATGTATAATGTCTCCACTTCATTAGAGCTTCAGTTCATTTATTAAATATTAAGCACATCAGATGGTTCTATTTGGTGTAGAGTAGCAGAGTCCTTGTTCTTGGAGGGGGTTGCTCTGTATCCTCCTGAGAAAGTCCAGTTGGCCATGCTAATTGCCAACAGATTTCTCACACACTGTTATTTCTTCATCTGCCCAGGAAGTACATGCTGCACCACAGGAGACGTGGGACAGAACTTTGTTGCTAGGAGTCTTAATGATAGTAGCAATTAATTATTCACACCAGTGAAAAGAAAAAACTTAATGAGCAGCCCAGCAATGAAATCTACTCTAGGAAGTTGAATATGATGAGGGAGGAAACAGAGAAATCTCTGGTTACTTAGTCCCTCCCTTGATCTTTAGATGGAGCCATGCTCTATAGCAGAACCAGAAAGGACCTAGTCTAAGACCCTCATTTACAGATTATGGAAGACTGAGATCTGGAAGAAGGAAGTAACTTGCCCAAGGCACAAAGAAAGTGAGTGGCCCTGAGCTCTTACTATGTGCTACATTCTAAGCATTTTATGTCCATGTACTACTCATTTAATCTTAACAAGTCTGTAAAGTACATACCTGACAGTGAAGCTTGGCTAATTAATAGCTACACCAACAACCCCAGTAATGTTCTGCTCATCTGGAAATTCACATCTAGTTAAATGTCTACAGCCTGTTTGCTCTTTCCCCAGACACAGCTACCTGAACCACTGGACGCCAGACTCAAGAAGAACCGACTCAGAGTACTGTTTTCTCCTTTTCTTTTTTATTTAACAAAGTTTTATTTTTCCAAATAAAAACAGTTAGACCTGTTTCATCTTCACTCCCACCTGGGGCAATTCCACCCTTGGTATTCCTGGCGTAAGTTACCTGAGCTCTGTGCTTTGAAGCCAGTTTGATAAGTACTTTACTGAGGAGCTCCTGAAGGGCTGCCCTGGCCAGGAAACTGCAAATCATCAGCCTCTCAGAGACCACAGCTGGGGTTATAAGTTGACAGCTGGGAACTTCCTTACAGAGTTTGTCATATATGTAGCTTTGTCAAACAAGACTAGTTACCGAGCTTGACCCAAATCTTGCCTTCAGACCATTCTTCTCTTTGGCGTTGCCCCCAGATTTGTTCACTGGATCTTTGTCTTTCTTGGCAAACTTTCCAGTGTCTTCCTTCTTCTTGTAGTCCTTGGGTGGCATGGTGAGGCTTGGAGAGCAGCAGTGACCAGGGCAGTCTCACTAAGATGTCAGACAAAAAGGCCTATTTTCTTTCTTAATATTGCATTTGGTTACATCAGCCATGAGTGAGAGGCCATGCTCAGTCTTCATGGAGCCAATGAGTGTTGACATTTTGGGAATTAGTGGACACCAGCAATAATTTATATCACCAATATGACCAAGTATTTAACCCTATAAAACAAAATTGAAATACCAAGATCAAGGGTTCAGATTCCCATACCGGCCAGCCACCAAAAACCAAAAAACAACAAAAAAAATTGAAAACAAAGTTTTCAGCTTAAAAAACCCACATGTTGTTTTAATTGTAAACAATTAAATTGTTTTGTTGTGTTGTGTTTGTTTTCCAAGCTAGGGACCCAGAATCTGCCTGCAAAATCATGGTATTAGTCCATTTCTATTGCTTATAACAAAAATACCTAAACTGGGTGATTTATAAGAAAATGAAATTTATTTCTTACAGGTTCAGAGGCTGGAAGTCCAAAGTCCAGGGAACACATCTGATAAAGGCTTACTTTGGTGATGACTTCAGAGACAGCAGGGTGTCACATTGCAAAAATGGAACAGAGAGAGCAGAGAGACTAACCTCCTTCGCTCTCTTTCTAAAGCCCGCAGAACCACGCCCATGACCACCATTTTTAACCCATTCGTTATGGCATGATCCCGCAATCTATTCACCTCTTCAAGGCCCCATCTTTCAATGACCATAACAGAATTTCCCACCCTCTTAACACTGTCACAGTGGGGGTCATGTTTTGGGGGGACACTAAACCCAAGGCACTCATCCTGTAATTCAAACCTATTCACTACTCAGAGCAAGCCCATAGCCATTCGTTGTATTCTCTTAACTCCTGAATAGAAAAGATGGAACTCTTTCTTTCTCACTGGATGAGAGGCCAGTCTGAATGAGAGGGGATGGATGGCTGAAAAGAACAGAGGACACAGAACACAAATTAAAAGAAGCACCACTGTACGTTGAAAAAAAGTATCACGATGGTCATAGACTGAGCTGGATATTCACACGAAACATCAACTTCCTAAAGAGAAAAGATATTTTTTCAATGGACTCATCCCAACATTTTTCTTATGTTTGAAGACAGAGGAAAAAAAAATTCAATTTATATGAGTTCAGGGTCAAAAGTACCTCGCTCACAGGCTTTCTTTAATAACCTGATTTCCTGTCTTTATCAAGGGTTGCCAATCAGATAATTCAATTTCAACTCCCTGAATATCTAGCAATACTTTATACTCCAGAGAATATGAAGGAGAGATTGGGTAGGGAAAGCAAGAAAGAGAAGGGAAAAAACACCTGTTTTTATAAAACAACATAGGAGACATTGTCAGCATTTTCACACCAAGAAGTAAAGAATAAAGAAATTTGGAAACCTAGGGCCTAGGAATCTCTTTCCATTCCCCTACTGTCTTTCACCCATTGCCATTTGCTTTGAGAAACCAGGGCAATTACTAAAGATTGTCCAGATCCCTAATGTTTGCTTGGGGTCCTCTCTCATGAGGAAAAAATTCCATACAGGTAGATAGAGAGGAGAACATGCATTAGAGATTCTAGAAAGGAGCACAGTTCAAAGTTTAGGAAGGCGAGCCATGTGACATAGACAGAGCATGTGCTTTACATAGTAAATCTTTAGCAACTCCTCAGGGACCATATCCAAAAACATTTATTTAACATGTCTGAAGTCTACCCATAACTCCTCAAAGTCCATTCATATCCCTTTTTTTCTCTGTGTTTATTTCTGTCCATGTAACATACAGACATATTACATTTTTACAGTACTTGTGATTCACAAAACACTTTCCCACTCGTTAGATCTCTAGGTTCTCCAAGCAATCTTATTGGTAGCATCATCACAGCTAGGAACACCAAGTCTCACAAAGATGGAGACTTTTGCCCAAGAGGTGAGATGAATCTATCTGTCTATAACTTCTGTCCATATATTAACCCTCTCCCTTCCTCCATAGTGAACTTTGTTATGGCTGCCAGAACCATTTACTCCTTTTAAAGTGATCCAATCCAACATTTCATCTGGGCACCATATCATCTTGCCCCTCTTTTTCTCTCAATTCATGAGGGATCCCCTATTGAGGATCACATTCCCTTTGGATGGGTGAATAACACAATCAGGACTAATAAAATACAATTATATTTGGTTGAGTCTGCTGAAAGAAAGAGGTGATCTCTTTTCCACCAGACTTGAACCCAGCAAGATAGAGTCCTGGTGCTTCTAGCAGCTATCATATGGAACTTTATATTGAAAACAACTATGAAGGAGAGAAGGGCTGAGGGATTGAAGACAACCAGATCCAGATGGCACTTTATGAGTCCCGAGTCAAGACTTATATGAAAGGTGGCTCTCTGTCTTTTCAGTTAAGTGAAAGAACACATTTTTTTCTTTTCTTTTTTTTCCTACCCAATTGACTTAGGTATGTCTCACTCCAAAATATTCCCCAAGACAAAGATGATCTTCTCAGATGAAAGATTAGGACATGAAAGGTCACACAGCCAGAAGTCAATTTAAGTATTCTGTCACCAGGTTCTGAGCCCTTTTCTCCAACATCATGGTGTCTTCCTCTGTGCCTTTGTCAGTGCTATTTCCATAGCTTACACAATCTCTCTCTCCCTTTCCTACCTGAGTAAGTTCATTCATGCCTTACTGACAAACCTAGGTTCACATTTTTCCACTCTCTGAACTGCCATAGCATTATTTATATAACTAGGTCTGGTATGTAATTACATAGATTTTTGTTGTTGTTGTTTATAATTCTGGATACCCTATCTTTCCAAATAGACTTTAATATATCTGAGGATGAGAACATGTTCTTTTACTACAACTGTATCCCTCACATGCCCTGAACATTGTATACATAGCAAGCATTATAAATATTCATTCTTTTTATTGAATTGACAAAAGGAAGTGCAAAGTGGGTGGAGAAAGGCACAACTGCCAGATGGCTAAATGGTTTAAAAAAAAAAAAAATAGAAAGATGATGAAGTTGAACCTTTCAGTGTCCTTAATTTTGGCTTTGTGATTCAATGTAAACTTAGGAATATTTTTCAAGAAAATCAGCACATAGTTTGGAGGTGGCACTATCTCCCATATAAGAACTGAGAAAACTATATAATGTAATAGAGTCATAAGATCACAGTAGGCCTTCAACAATATTTTAATGAAATCTAATCAAGACTTTGGCTCCAATCCAAGTTATTACTCCATGGAATATTTTCAGAAGTGCTTTCTTAATAGTAATACATAATTTAAAACATTTTTTCGTAGCTTATTTTTTCATGTTTTATTCATGTGTTAGCAAAAAATAAAATTAGAAATGACTATTTCGTCAAATATCTACTATGTGCCAGACACAGGGAGATACTTTGCATATATTATTTCCAATTCTTAAAAGAAGCTGACAAGTATATATTATTACTAACATTTTTAAAATAAGAAAGGAGTACCTTAAAGAAGTTAAGTGGGAGTTATGTTTGGGAACCCAGAAAACCAGATAAACCTCCTCACCAAAAATCAATAGAAATATGGGCTAAAATAATATGAACATCTGTTAAGAAGATGAGCATATACAATCTGAGAGACAACTCTAAGAACCAAAAACACAGAGGGATCTGAATCCTGAGGAGCCAGTAAATGGAGTAAGTCCAGGAGCTGAAGCTACAGCTGCCTGGGAGGTGGGGAGAATTCCTGGTTTCTGTAACTTAGGTCTCTTGGATTTTATCTGAGACAGGACCAGGAGATAAAGTAAGGAACAGAGTTGAAGTAAAGTCGCCTAACAGAAAATGAGGAACCTCAATGGGCTATATATTCAGTAAAGGTGTAAAATTAAGTTATATATATATTTTTTTTAAAAAAGTAAGCTATCACAGGAAAATAACAGAAAAGCTTGGTCTAGCCATGGTCTAGGCACTGGTAGAAATAAATTACAGTTAAATTACAGTTTACCCTAAGAACTGATAACCAGGAATGTGTCTCTGTGAGTGTGTAGACTGTGAATTTACCACTATTGATCTCATAAAAATGGTCTCTGGCCTGTTAATGCTCCTGGAGCACCTGGAAGAAAAAAATAAACAAAACTTTCTAGAGGGGCATGTCTTCAACTCAGGCCACCCTGAATTCCAATGTAAAATCACTGCTGAATTAGCTTATAATTCAAAATTGTAAAACACATCAGGAAAATCTCTGCAGTAAACAAGAGTCAGCATTTAAAACAAATAGCAGGATTAGACTCAAAAAATCTTCCAATGACAAAACTATTAAGAAAACTACAAAACAAATATTTTAAATGGTTTATTATATAAGAAGTAGAAAACTATAAAAGGAACAAACACTATAAATAAATAACAGAAAAGCTTGAAAAAGAACAAAGTGGAACATAAATAAAAATTTAGTGAGTTAAATGCAACAAAATCAACAAAATAATATAAGGTTTTTATTTCTGAAGCTTCATGATGAGTTCCTAATTATTTATTACAGTATTCTCTATATCTTTGTGTGCCTAAAAAAAAAAATAGTTCTTAAAAAGCAAAAAATTAAACTCAGTGAACAGGTTAAATAGATTAGATAGAAAAGAGAATTAATGAATATGAAAGTATTTATGTGGGAGTTACTCCAAATTAAGCTTAGAGAATGGAAGAAATGAAAAATATAAAATAGTGTTGAAGAGCATGGAAGACAGAATAAGAAGGCCCAACATATGTGTAATGGGAGCTCCAGAAAGAGAAAATAGAAAGGAGTGGGAGATGGATCAGCTGAAAAGATAACAGCAAAGGATTTCTAAGTATTGAAGAAAACCATAACTTGGGATGCACAATTAATTACGGACAGAATAAGTAAAAATAAATCCACACTTGAGACCCATTGTGAAGCTCCAAAACACCAAAGTGAAGATCTTAACAGAATCCAGAGAGAAAACCCAGGCCATCTAAAAAGCAACAATAATTAGACTAACAATAGATTTCTCAATAGCAACAATAGAAACAAGAAGGCAAAGAAATAATATCTTTGAAGTACTGAAAAAAAAATAATGGTTAACCTTGAATTCTTTACCAATCTAGACCATCATTCATGAGTTAGAGTGAAATAAAGACCCTTTTAGGCAAAGTGGATCAGAAAGCATTTCAATAACAGACACTTGCTCAAAGAACGAATAAAGAATGTACTTTAAAATGAAGGATTCTAAACCCAAAAGAAAAGGCTGAAATACCTGAAAGAAAGATGACCAAATAAAATTGTAAAAAATGTGGTTAATCTAGATAAGCATTAACTATGAGATCAACAGTAACAATAATAACTGGTGACCGTAAAGCCAGAAAAATATGAAATATTGAACAATAAAATATAAAAAGAAAGAGGACAAATAGATTCTAAGCTTCTTATGTTGTTCAGGAGATCCCAGGAAGACTTTGGAAGAACGCAGTGGAGACTGTTAAGACACACATGCATGTTAAAAATGTTGAGGGTGACCTTTTAAAGATGAAAGCAGAAGACATAAATTTCAAATAGTAGAGGAAGGAAAATGAATAAAAATAACAATCAACATAAGGCAGTAAAAAGAGGAGAAAAAAACAGAAAAAGCAGAATCAAGAAAAGGCATAAAATTAAGATAGAAAAAAATAATATCAATTATTTTATTAATCACAAAAAGCCTGTGTGAGTTATACATGCTAGTTAAAAGACAGATTACATTTAAAATATTCAGTAGTACACTGTTTATATGAACAGACAATTCATAGAAAGTCAAAACGAAAAACATAAACATATAAAATACTTTACTAATGCTTTGGGAAATGAAAGTCAAAACAATAATGGTATCTCATTTCACACCTATCAGATTGGCAAAACCTTAAAATTCTGACTATTACCAACTGTTTTAGAACAATGGCAACCTTATATAGTTGGTAGAAGCAAAAATTGGTACAACTTTGGAAAGATATTTGGCCAAATCTAATGAAGTTAAAAATATGCATACCTTCAACCTTGCCACCTTACTCCTAGGTACATGTTCTAGAGAAACTGTTACACAGTTTCTGATTTACATTCAGAAATATTTGTTATAGCCCAAATTTGTAACAATAAAAAAAGCTATAGGCAGCAAATGTACATTACCAGGAGCATGCGGTGACAAATTAAGGTACAATGGACTACTATGCAAACAGTAACACAAATGAGTAAATTACAACTACCTGCATAAGGACAAATTTCAAAAACAATGTTGAGCAACAAAGTCAGCAAGTATGGTCTTTTAGTTAAATAAAGCTTAAAAATTACAAAACACTACATGTTTTTATAGATTCATAGATATGAGGTATAAAAACTTGCAAAAATGATAAATGCAAAGTTAAGGAAGAGAGAGAGGAAATAAGGTCAGGGAGGAGTACACAGTCTTTTAAATATATATATATATATATGTGTGTGTGTGTGTGTATATATATATATATATATATATATTTGAAGCAAAAATACAATATTAAGGGCTGACCAGTTAGCTCATTTGGTTAGAGTGCAGCACTGTAACACCAAGGTCAAGGGTTTATATCCCTGAAAAGCCAGCCACCAAAAAAATAATAACAATAATAATAATAATACAATATTAAAATTAGATAAATAAGACAAAATAGGTGGTGTGTCCATAGATTTTATTATATTGACCTTTGTACTTTTCTTAATGATTAAAATATCTGTACATATGACAACTCAGATATAGTCTGCTTGTGAATGAACTAGGTCCCCGCAACCCCTCCTAAGAAGAAGAAAACAAGGAGGAGGAAAAAAGATAGGAGAAAGACAAGTTTAAATGACTTGTTCAAGACCGTATGGCTAATGGGTTACTGGACTGATACGCCAACCCAAGCAGTTTGACTCTAGAACCCAGTCCTTTTCTACTCTGCCAAACTGTTGAGGCCATTTAAATGAAGAGATTTTGTCAGTTCAAATAGTCTTTTAGTTTGGAAGGGCTGACCCTAGCCCTGACGCCTCTTCTCTCTTTGAATATACCTTGATTTATCCCTAATCTCCTTTCTTTCCACTCAGCTTCATTATTTCATTCATTCTTCATCTTTCCTAATCCCAGGAATCAGAAGCAGGTGTCATGGCTTTGGCAAGAGTCAGAATGAATAACACTATGAATTTTAACAGATGAAAGCAAATGGGACTATCCTCAGAGTGCCACCTTCTTATAGTTTATATCAGAAAATTTGCAGTGTTTTCACTGTAGAAATAATCTAATAATACCTCCACTTTATTACTCAATAAATTAATAAGTTTGCCAAGTGCTTTCTTAGAGCCTAGGACTGTGCTCACAGTTGCATGATCTGCAAACAAGAAAAGAGTAGCCAGTGATGCTGATCACACTGAATGAGAAAACATAGCAATGATAAAAAACTTAGAAATCAAAAACAAAGCCCTAAGAACAGAAGAACTTGAACTTGAAAAAATGCTAACTATATAAACTAAAATATACTCATCTTAGGAAAAAATTATTCCAAAGCACAAATATTCATTGGGAATGAAGAACAGGCTAAAACAGACTGGGGAGCAATAGATAAGAATGAATGTTGGTGATAAATATGAATAAGATATGAAATCTCAATGTGATATTTCAACACAAACGGCCATTGTTTGTTTTTTTTTTATTACATAATAATAGCTACTGTGTCCCAGAAAAAGCAAATGATTATTTATCTGTTAAAAACTGATTAAACTACCTAGAATGCATACTGCATTTGTGGCAACTTGGGAACTTTTAATAAATAAAAGAGTGAAAATTGATCTGCATAGGACAATCTGAATGTATAACACAAAGGCGCCTCGGAGTCAGCTACGAGTTATTCAGTGCCCACTAAGGGTCCAGCTCTGTGCTGGGTCAAACATATAAAGAACTTCCAATCTAGTTTGGTTTCACTCTTGACTACAATCAAAGGGAAAGCATACATTAATATTACTATTTTTACCTCTTGATGGGAGTGAAAAGCTTCCCAAGAAGCACAAATCACATATGTATGTGTTTTTCCCATTTAGTTTTAGTCTCAGGAGTTTACAAATTGGCTAACTCTAGCACACAGCCACATCTGTAATAAAGCCTTCACCTCTACCGCCTTTGTCGAGGAGGGCTTAGAAACATAAAGTGAGTGATTAGAAAGAAAGCCCCTTTGCTGTTAGAATCAACAGTATGGTATGTTTGGAAGGCTGCCTAACAGCTCTTCCCTCAGTCTCTCTGCTGTTGTTAGAGTTTGCTCTTTCAAATCAAACTGCTCCTCCACAAGGTCCTGCCTCTTCTCCCTGAATGCAATAGGGAAAGGTAATAAGTTTCAGTATGCTTCTAACCAATAGCACAGTGCCATTTATAGTGGAAATTTCCTCTCAGCCTCTGCCCAAAGTGCAACGTGGGATATTAGCCTTTGCTATTTTCAGTCTAAGGCAATGAAGGGAGCTACCCGTCAGAGCCTAATGAAGTCTCAATATGAACAAGGGGACAGTGGTACATCAGAGGGTGGGAAAACCAAACAAATCCTTGCAAGACAAGTTGGAGAAGTGCTCTTTGTTGGAACAACTCAGAAAGACAGACTAGAGATCAGCCTGGATCACAATTGACCAAGAAATAGTCACGTGGCACTAGAGTTTAAACAGCTCTGAAGGACTAGTTCAGTTCATAGGCTTAAAAATAAATAAGAGTCCATATAGCTGATTCTTACTACACACCAGGTATTGTGCTAAGTGCCTTGCAGACATAAACTTACTTCATTGTCCAACCACAACCCAACTATCATCATCCCCACTTTAGAGATGAGGAAATGCAGCAGAGAGACATTAACAAGCTACTGGAGGGTCAAAAGGCTCATACTTCTGCAGAAGTAAGATTTGAATCCAGGCAGCCTCACTGAGGAAGCTGTGAGTGGACAATCACATCACACTGCCTGAGGTCCTTCGGAGCACAACACGAGGCCAAAAGGAGACACCACAAGGATGAATGAAAGGAGTTTTTAAAAGAAGAATTATGAGGTTGACTTTAAGAAAGTCAGTTTGTTTCTGCTAAAAATTAAAAATCAAAAATGAAGGAGAACTCCCTGGAGGAGAAAAAGAAGGAAGAAGAAATGGGAGGCATTTTTACTCATTTGAAACCTTTGCATTACCAAAATTTGCCTGAAATGGGCACACGGATTTTGACATACTTGCTTGGGCAGTTTAAATAAGTTGTTACAATTAAAACATCAACCATTCAAAATAGGATTGCACTCTGTATATATTTAGCAATTGTGAGAAAATAAATAAAACCCATTTCTCCTACACTGCTTTATGTTTTATAGGCAAGAGTCTGTTTGGTGGAGGCGGGAATGATATATGTTGCAAAAATGAATACCAAGAAAAAAAGGGGAAAAACACTTCTTGTCTTCATGTGATTATCTTTTCTATTGCTGAATGTCTACTCCCTTCCCTGACCTGAATCAGGACCTCAACAGACAACTAAGAAGATCTCACCATGTATCAGGCACTATGTGAGGCACTGGGGGCACAGAATTCATTCCCAAATGAGAACACAATCTCATAGTACAGAAAAGACAAATGTAGAAATAAGCGAATTATAAGGTAGAAATAATAAATCCCAAAAAAGGGGCAAAATTGTCTGCACGAATTCAAAGGACAGAAAGATCTTATCTGATGGGAGGGTTCCTAAGAGGTTTCAAATGGAAAACTGAGATGTATCGGGTCCTAGGTAGGATTCTGACAGAGAAAAGGCACGCCAGAAAAGAGGATCAGCTTAAATGAAGGCACAGAAGGGGGAAAGGACATTGTATATTTGAGAAATATCAAGGGGCATAATTTGGCTAGAAAGTAAGATGCTTATATATTCATGTTTATTGCAGCACTATTCACAATAGCCAAAATATGGGTCAACCTAAGTGTCCATCAACAGATAAAAGGATGAAGAACATGTGATATTTTTACACAGTGGAATACTATTCAGCCATAAAAAAAGAATGAAATCCTGTAATTTGCAGCAACATAGATGAGTCTGGAGGACATTATGTCAAGTGAAATAAGCCAGGCAAGGAAAGAGAAATACAGCATGTTCCTACTCATATATAGAAACTAAAAAAGTAGTAAAAGAGGTAAAAAAGTTGATCCTGTAGAAATAGAAAGTAGAATAGTGGTTACCAGAGGCTGGGAAGAGTAAGGAGATGGGAGGACTGGGAGAGGTTGGTCAACAGGTACAAAGTTATAGCTATGCAGCAGGAACAAGTTCTAGTGTTCCATTACACAACAGGGTGACTATAGTTAGTCATATTGTATATTTCAAAATAGCAAGAAGTGAGGATTTTGAATGTCCTCACCACCACAAGGAATTGATAAATGTCCAAGGTGATGGATATGCCAATCACCCTAATTTGATTATTATACATTGTATACTATATTGAAACATCATACCATACCCCATAAATGTGTACAATTATTATGTGTCAATTAAAAATAAATGAATAACTTCTAAGGGGCTGACATAGTTGAAAAAGTAAGTTGAAACCATACTGTAGAAGATCTTGAAATTTTAAGTTTTGGAAAAGACAGTTATAAATGTTCCCAAACAGAGGAGCAGCAAGGTGAGAGATCAAATACCATAGCAACATCACTATGCTGGTAGTAGTACAGAGGATAAAGTGAGTAAGAAAGAGACTTGAAGTACAGAGCTGAGACATGTTCACACCTAAACAGTGAGCTATACTCTCAGCCCTCACAAAGTGCCATTTCAAAGGCCTGCTTTTGCCCATGGAAGGCATAAGCCAAGAGAACATAGATGAATGCAGGGCCCCACCCTTGCAGGAAAAAGCCAAGTCTACGTGACAGAGCGTGTGAAGATGGCTGTCATACCGCCAGCCTGTGGAGCAGCCTCTGCCATCTGTGCTCAGAATCAAAGCTCGTGCCTCACACTGTGGTTATACTTCTGAGCCCAGATCATCTCTTCAGATTTTGCTGCTGCCCTCTGTTCAGTTTTGCTATCTCTGATTTCTGCCCATTTGCCCCTCACTTTCTTTCTATCTCTGCCCAGCCCCTGCAAGCTGAACCTTTGGCTGACCAGACTCCTAGATGCTTCATTCCAAGGTTGCCCTGGGATGGTGCTTTCAGATCCAACTTCGTTTTACACTGCAGCCAAGGACTATTTCAACCCCACCCTTATCCAAGCCAGGCTCTGAAACCCCTTTGGACTGAAGTCCCAGAGCCCTGCTCACTTATTAGGAAAGCTTACCTCAGAGGAGACACTCTTACCTCAGAAGGGAAGCACTTTGCTAGTGTCTCCACTTCCCAGGCTTTATGGAAAGAACCGAAATCATTCCAGTGATAGTAGCCAGTGCCATGAGGTCATTAAACTCCAGAACAGAAAGACTCTTTGAAAGGTCATCTAGTCACATCTCCCTAGTTTTCTCCAGAAAAAAAAAAAAAAAATATATATATATATATATACACACACATATATATATATATGTTAAATGGCTTACTCAAAGTCACACCAAATGACAACCAGATTGGCATCTCCTGCCTCTCAATCCAATAGACATTCATCAGCATTTAGAATGTGTAAAGTGTTATCAATCTAAATCACAGATGCAATTAAGACCACAGTGACTACATAATTTTTATCCTCATCCTATAGCACTTTATTATATCACCCTGAATTGCTCATTAATTGTTTCATTCAATCATCTTGGCCTCCCAAATAGATCAAACTGTTGTAGGTCAGAGACTAGATTGTCTACTTGCACATCCAGCTGCCCCACATGGTGCCAGACACAAGCTAGACCCCCAATAATTATGTAATGTGTTGGTTGATTACAAAGAAGAGATAAATTTTTGTACCTTCTGTATTTAAATATATAATGTAGCATATTGTCAGTGTTCGTTAGGTGGGTTAAATCATGAGCAGGTTTTTTTACTCTTTCTTTAACGTTGTTAATTTTGATATATTGAAATTATACTCCCAATGAAGTAAGTGAGAACTAATATCCTCATCTACCACCAGCAATTAAGGAAACCTGGGGTGATTCCTATATCTGTAGATGAGAAAACCAGCTGTTGAATCATTTCCCAGTAACAACAACTAATCCTTTGCTGAATTAAGCAAAGTGTCCCCCCTGCCTCTTTCCACCTGTCCCCATTCTTTACCTATAACAAAACTGCAAGTGTAAAGGGAGCTCTTAATCTAATCTGATGCCTTGAACAAAGAGAAAGTCATTTTGCCTTTAATATGCAGAATTAATGGCCTCCATAAGCTTTCTTCAAAGTTGGGGAGAACTAATGGCAGAATTATTGAATTTGCTAAAATCCATCACATAAATTAGGACATTGATGAGTAGTGGTGTGAATTTGTTCTTTGTTCCTCTTCTTCTAAACCAATATATGCTTGAAAATCCAGTAGCAAAAAAACAAAAAAATACAGTAATTTTACAGAAATTTTGTAGTAAATGGCTTATTAATAAATATTAGCCCTAATCATATTTACTATTACAATTGTGTCCCATTTTAATACAAATCTCTCTGGACACCTTCATGGTTAAATATAAAAAAACAAATAAATGAACAAAAACATTCCAGCACCTACGGCATTTGAAAGTAGAATTTGCTGGGTTATAAAACCAGTGAATTATTTGTCATGCAGCTTAATTCTGTCATAAAATGCTAATCAGCCTTTCTGTCACTTTGCTCTTGCCCCATATCTTTTTATGGGAACATTAACATGGTTATTACAGAGCAGAGACTCTTATGGCTACAAATATACTTAACCATTTATGTATATTTTTGTCCAAAAAAAAAGTTGACACCAAGAGCCTCAGACTTGTACTTAAACATAGTTTTGGTTTCTGGCATGGAGAGCTTGGGTCTGCTGTGCTGTCTGGGTGGTGGCGTCAGGGAACCAGGTACAGGGTCAGCTTCCTCTTGCTCAGAACTTAGTGCCAGAGTCAAGCTATGAGCCTTTCCTCCCATTGTAGCCTCCCACTGAGGCTTCCTTTATAGAATTGGTAAAACATATGCTATATTTTAGGTGACTCCATTTTAACAGTCCCTACAATAAAAGAGGAGGTCGAACATGGAATCAAGGTAGCTGATTCGCCAACCTTGAGATTTAATGCCTACCCTGCTAGGTTTCGGCCTTGTCTGGGACGTGTTACACATTTCTTTTGGCCTATTTCTCCCTTTTGGAATGGGATTACGTGCGCTACGTTTGTCTTACCATTGTATCTTGGAAGTAGATAACTTGTACTGATTTCACAGAGGGGACTATGAACTTTGGACTTGTGAGCTGAAACAAGTTAAGATTTCGGGGATAAAATGAATGTATTTGCATGTGAAAAAGACATGAGATTTGGGATGCCAGGGTGGAATGTAGTGGATTGAATTATGTTCCCCCAGAACTCATTGAAGCTTGAATTGTGTCCCCCAAGTTTTATGTATTAGAAACTTAGTTCCCACTGTGACTACTAACGGGGTGGGAAATCCTATTATGGTAATTGGAAGGTGGAGTTTTGAAGAGGTGATTGCATTGTTGGACCATGCTGTAGTGAATGGATTAGAAATGGTGGTCGGGGCGTGGTTCTGAGGTCTTTAAAAGAGGAGAGTCTTTCTTGCTGTCTCTCTGCTCTCTCTGCTTCCACCATCTTGCAATGTGAAACCCCTGGGTACTGTCACCACCACCAGATGGACTTTGGACTTCCCAGCCTCAGAAACTGTAAGCAATAAATTTCATTTTCTTTATAAATCACCCAGTTTCGTGTACTTTATTATAATCAACAAAAACAGAATAATACACCCTGGAAGAGAGTTTCCTAAGGACCTTTCCAGAAATTGAAGCAGTGTGGATACAAGAAATCCTCCTGTCACACATGTACAATCAAAATTCTGAGTCAACTTACTGATGAATGGCTGTAGAGCTGGGCAATTCTTTCCAGCACTGGGCATTTACTAGGGCCATCAGGCATCTTATATCTCAGTAACTTACCCTGTGGTCCAGGAATGTGTCCTGCAAAGACATGTTTTATACCAATAAACATGGGCTTTGAACTCAGAGAGTTCCAAATCTGAAACTTGGCTCCATCACTTTTTGTGTCTGTGGCTGTTGTCAAATCATTTGTCTTTACTGATCCCTTGGGTTTGTTGTTGTGGTGGTGGTTTGTGAAGTTGTTGCAAAGATTAGAAATCATGTATTAAAATGACTTGGTATGAAGTAACCATTATTATTATCCTTCTAATTACTACTATTATTACTGACTTTCAATCAGAACCAAGTTTTGTTGTTCAAGAGCATTAACTATATCCTAGTACAAGTCCTTCTGTCCTTCATCTGAATATCTGAGGTCTCTTTGTTTATCTACATTTTAACTCCCCAATTCTGCATGTTTCTATTTTGGCTGCTTCAGGTTCTCTCTGGAAGGAGAATACACATTATAAGTAAATGTTTTCATTGTCTTGTTCAAAAAAAAGAAAGCAAAGAGGGTCTCTAGTGTTCCTCATGGTTCAATCCTTGCTTTTTGATCCTAACCAAGAAGTGTCAGGGAAATCATTTTCAGAGCACTCTCCACTTCTCCCCAGTTAGTCACCAGTCCAGAAATCTGTATATGAACTCCACTTTGTGTAACATTTACACATTTGAATCAGTTATTCTCATGTTTACTTATTAAACATGGTAGCTCTAAACTTGAACAAAAATAGGCAGAATGATTCATCAGTCATTCTCATGTTTAGTGAACTGCAGGCAAACTCTTCAGATGATTGAGAACATTTTCACTTTCCATCTGTATATCTTTGGGACTGTGCAGGCCCATCCTAAAGGAAGAGGAGGAGAATGATGATGACGATGATGACAAATTGAAAGAGACATATCAGGCATTATCAGAATTGTCAAGCTGATTGCTGCAAGGGTCCTTGGCAGACAGTCCTGTCACCGAGGCAGTGCAGGGGCATCCTAGTGGGGAAAATCCACAAGAGAGCTGGAGACACTGTGAGTTTCCCCTTGCAGGTGCCTGTCTCTCCTGCCAGTGGCTGTGAGATGTCCAGGCAATCAGAAGTCGATTGTCACCAAGAAGAAAATTCCTGTCAAGAGTCACTTAAATTGTGTCATTCAGGAGGAAAAAATCGATACCAACAATCTTGCAGATGTTACTGATTCGGAACAGTCTCCCCATCCCTTCCTTACTCTCGCTAAGTAGCTATGCTGTTGCACTTATATAGGTAGTAAAAGGAAAATGCAATTCTACCACTGAGCAAGCAACACCCTCTCCCCAAATCCTGGTTTATCACTCACTCCCTGACACTCTCTCTGGTCAGAAAAAACAGGAAAGAAATGTTTCATCACATATGTTGAATGAGTTTTATAATTTCTTTTTTTATGCAAGTGAATTCTCTTCTATCTCCTATTCACTATCTTACTCTCCAAATGCAAACCAAATTCCCCTTTCTTTGCTCTGCATTCTTTTCATGAACACTCATTAAGGGTTCACAAAATGTGATGCCTTGCAGATTGGAGCTGGCTTTCTCTCCTGGTTCTGACCCATGTTAAGGAGAAAGAGATTAACATCATTAATAATAAAAGGACATGGATGAAGGCTGCTTAGCAGGGCAGACTGATAAGTATTTAAGTAAGCAGACTTGATCTGGGAGGAGGAGCTGTTAGACGGCACTGCATATTCTGTTCTCATAAAGAACTACTTTCTTTGTAGATCTATGTCTGCGAAATTTGCCTCCTCCAAGAATTATCCAAACTTTTCATGGGTATGGGAGAGAAGGTGTTTTTTGTTTTGTTTTATTTTGTTTATCATTGCTGTTTTGTTTTTTTAAACTATTTCCTAGCAAATCTACTGTCTGTAGACTAACTCTGAGAAAACCCCAGATACATAATACACTTAATACCTTTCTTTAGGTAGGGCAGGAACACAATCTGAAATGGATGGCCATTCTGATCAATCCCTGTAACTTCGAACTTGGTTGAAAATGGGAGATGAAACAGGATTTGATAAAAGAAAATCATAATACATTTCCCGGTTTGAAAAAGAAGCACAAAGAGTTTGGCTCAGTTCCTGTTGAACTCACTGTCAATCAGCACAACAAAACCAATAAAAAAATATTTTCATACAAATATTCAAGACAAAAATTAATTGCTGATTTCTTTAAAAACCAATTCTCCAAAGAAATCTGAGGTCACTGTCTCCTTTGGCTGATGGCATGACATTACCCCAGGGTGGAGGAGAGTAGAGAGCAGGGCAACCAAGCAAGTGAGACCCACTGAAGTCATAGAGAACAGGACATCAAGAATCAAAAGATAGTGCGTCCAAAACATTATCACTGTGTGAGACTTCAGAAATTATCAAATCCAACCTCTGTGTTTTTGCAGAAGAGGCAACTGGGGTTCCAATTGTTTGAGACTGTGACTTGAGAACATCTAAGTTAGTAGAAGTGTGGCTAGAACAAGGCAGACCCCTAGTCCAGGGCCTTCTCACTAAGTCACCCTCACCATCAAGAGAAGATGAAAAGGCAGAGAGGAGAGCATAGACAGTGGCTCCTGATGCCCTGGGGACTGAGATCCACAACCCATTCCCTGTGATGCTTGGGCAGCCAGTGCTGTCATTCACAAGAAGAAATAGTGTCAACTATTCAAAAGAAAGAAGGATGCTGCCAAGAGCTGCAAGTCAAAACAAGGAACCATGGCAACAAATATTGCGAAAAACTGATTCTAGAAACTGAGCCTGTAGCATCACTCTTTGCAAGACTTGCTTTTGTATTTAAAGAAGTGTTTGCAAATGGTATTTTCTTTATTCAAATTTTTATTAGATTAGTTGATTGTTTATCTTAATGTGTTTGTTTACAATATAGTTCTTGAAATTATGAGTTCTATCACTTTTCTCTTTATGACTTTATTACCAAATTTATTTCTGCTAACTCCTTCCTTCTATTTTACTTAGGAGTTTTTAGTGCTATTGTTCTTTTTCAACTTTTTTGGAATTTATTTTTTTTATTTAAAACATACTGATTGTACATATTTATGAGATACAGAATTATATTTCAATACATGTATACAGTGTGTAATGATTAAATCAAGGTAGTTAGCAAATTCATCATCACAAAAATTTATCATTTCTTTCTTTATAATGAGAACATTTTAGCTCCTGCCTTCTAGCCATTTGAGAACATACGATGAGTTATTAATTACGAATGCCTAGCACTACTGTACACCACTAGAACTTATTTTTCCTATCTAGCTATAATTTTGTGTCCATTAACTCTCACTGTGTCCCTGCCCCCTCTCCTTTCCAGCCCCTAGTAATCATAATTCTACTCTCTACTTCTAAAAGCTCAACTTTTCTTTTTTTAGTTTCCATATATGAGTGAGAATATATGGTACTTGTCTTCCTATGTCTGACTTATTTCATTTAACATAATGTCTTCAAGTCTCATCCATGTTGCCAAATAACAGGATTTCATTCTTTTCCATGCTGAGTCGTATTCCACTATGTACTACTCTTTCCATTTCTTTATTCATTCATCTGTTGATGGACATTTAGGTTGATTCCATATCTTGGCTGTTGTGAATAGTGCTGCAATAAACATGGGGAGCAGATACCTCTTCAGAATACTAATTTCCTTTCCTTTGGATAAATACCCAGCAGTGGGATTGCTGGATCACATGCTAGTTCTATTATTAGATTCTTGAGGAAACTCTACACAGTTTTCCATAATGGCTATACTAATTTACATTCTCACCAACGTTATATAAGAGTTCCCCTTTTCCATCCTCCCCAGCATTTATTTTTGTCTTTTTGATAACAGTCATTCTAACTAAGGTAAGATGATATCTCATCATGTTTTCGATTTGCATTTACCTGATGATTAGTGATACTGAGCATTTTTTCATATCCTGTTGGCCATTTGTAGGTGTTTTTTTGAGAAATATCTATTCAGGTCATTTGTCCATTTTTTTAATCAGATTTTTTTTCATTTTTGCTGTTAAGTTCTTTATATATTCTGAATATTAGTCCCTTGCTGTATAAATAGATGAACAGTTTGGAAATATTTTCTCCCATTTTGCTGGTTGCCTCTTTGCTCTGTTAATATTTTTTTTTTTTTTCTGTGCAGAAGATTTTTTTTTTTAATTTTATTTTTTATTTATTTATTTTTTTAAATTTCATTTTGTCGATATACATTGTGGCTGATTATTGTTGCCCATCACCAAAACCTCCCTCCCTCCTCCCTCGCCCCTCCCCCACAACAATGTCCTTTCTGTTTGCTTGTCGTATCAACTTCAAGTAATTGTGGTTGTTATCTCTTCTTCCCCCCACCCCGGTTTTGTGTGTGTGTGTGTGTGTGTGTGTGTGTGTGTGTGTGTCTATGTGTGTGAATTTATATATTAATTTTTAGCTCCCTCCAATAAGTGAGAACATGTGGTATTTCTCTTTCTGTGCCTGACTTGTTTCACTTAATATAATTCTCTCAAGGTCCATCCATGTTGTTGCAAATGGCAGTATTTCATTCGTTTTTATAGCTGAGTAGTATTCCATTGTGTAGATGTACCACATTTTCCGTATCCACTCATCTGATGATGGACATTTGGGCTGGTTCCAACTCTTGGCTATTGTAAAGAGTGCTGCGATGAACATTGGGGAACAGGTATACCTTCGGCTTGATGATTTCCATTCCTCTGGGTATATTCCCAGCAGTGGGATAGCTGGGTCATATGGTAGATCTATCTGCAATTGTTTGAGGAACCTCCATACCATTTTCCATAGAGGCTGCACCATTTTGCAGTCCCACCAACAGTGTATGAGGGTTCCTTTTTCTCCGCAACCTCGCCAGCATTTATCGTTCAGAGTCTTTTGGATTTTAGCCATCCTAACTGGGGTGAGATGGTATCTCAGTGTAGTTTTGATTTGCATTTCCCGGATGCCGAGTGATGTTGAGAATTTTTTCATATGTCTGTTGGCCATTTGAATATCTTCCTTAGAGAAATGCCTACTTAGCTCTTTTGCCCATTTTTTAATTGGGTTGCTTGTTTTTTTCTTGTAAAGTTGTTTGAGTTCCTTATATATTCTGGATATTAATCCTTTGTCAGATGTATATTTTGAAAATATTTTCTCCCACTCTGTTGGTTGTCTTTTAACTCTGTTAATTGTTTCTTTTGCTGTGCAGAAGCTCTTTAGTTTGATATAATACCATTTGTTTATTTTTCCTTTGGTTGCCCGTGCTTTTGGGGTCGTATTCATGAAGTTCTGTGTCCAGTCCTATTTCCTGAAGTGTTTCTCCTATGTTTTCTTTAAGAAGTTTTATTGTTTCAGGGTGTATATTTAAATCCTTAATCCATTTTGAGTTGATTTTTTTTTTTTTTTTGTCTTTTTGTGACCAGCCATACCGTGCTCAGCCAGTGAGCACACTGGCCATCCTTATATAGGATCCGAACCCGCAGCGGGACAACTGCTGCACTCCCAGCGCCACACTCTCCCAAGTGCGCCACGTGGTCAGCATTTTGAGTTGATTTTAAAAAGATTTTTATTTTGATATAATCCTATTTGTCTATTTTTGTTTTCATTGCCTGTGCTTTAGAAGTCTTCTCCATAAAATTTTTTCCCATACCAATGTCTTGGAGTATTTCTCCTATGTTTTCTTCTAGTTGTTTTATAAAGACATACATTTAATTCTTTGATTCATTTTGAGTTGATTTTTGTATATGGTGAGAGATAGGGATCTAGTTTCTTTCCTCTGCCTATGGAAACCCTGTTTCCCCAGCACCATTTATTTAAGAGGCAGTGCTTTCTCCAATGTGTGTTCTTGGCACATTTGTCAAAGACAAGTTGGCTGTAGATATGTGGATTTATTTCTGGTTTCTCTCTTCTGTTCCATTGGTTCATATGTCTATTTTTGTGCCAGTACCATGCTGTTTTGATTATTATCACTTTGTAATATATTTTGAAGTCAAGTAGTGTAATGTCACTAGCTTTGTTCGTTTTGTTCAGAATTTTTTTGGCTACTAGAAGCTTTTTGTTGTTTCATATGGATTTTAGCATTGTTTTTTCCATTTCTGTGAAGAATGTCATTGGTATTTTTATAGGGTTTGCATTCAATCTGTAGATTGGTTTGGGTAGTATGGTCAGTTTTTTTCCAATTCATGAACAGGGAATTTCTTTCCATATTTTTGTGTCCTCTTTAATTTCTTTCTTCAATGTTTTGTAGTTTTCATTGTAGAGATCTTTCACCTTCTTGTTTAAATTTATTTCTAACTATTTTACTTTTTTAGTAGCTATGGTAATGGGATTGCTTTCTTGATTTCATTTTCCACTGGTTTGTTGTTGGTGTACAGAAACACTAGTGATTTTTGTATGTTCATTTTGTATCCTGCAACTTACTAAATTCATTTATCAGTTCTAAGAGTTTTTCGGTGGAGTCTAATTTATTCCATACACAAGATCATCTTGTCAGCAAATAAAGACAAATTGACGATGGCTAATGCATGTCTTTTTGTTCTTTCTTCTTTACTATGAATATTTAATGCTACACTTTTTTACTTAGTGAGCTTTATCTTAATTATATCTCTCATATTCTGATATGTAGTATCTTCATTATTTTAATTTTCTAGATTTTCTCCAATTCAAGTCTTTCACTTTTTTTTACTATTTTTATTATTTTTCATGTCTATGGAACTTCCCATTCACAACTAGTAACCAAGTCACAATGTAGCAAGAGTGTTTGGAATTAAAAAAACAAAAACAAAAATGATTTGAGCAATTCATACATCACAATTTGAATCTAATTGATTTCACTTTTAACTCAAGGGCAGCTCAAGGAAAAGGTTTTAGTTTACATGTGACCACCAGATCTGTTTTCTAGTTTGGTAATTAATCTTTAATATTATTGTGTTGGATTCTGAGATGTTGTTTTTTGTTAATTTTCAGAATCTTTCTTTAGGGCCTAATTTAGTTCCACTTTTGTGAATGTTCTACAGTACTTTTTAAGAAGGTACTTTCCCTATTTTCAGGGTATAGTGCACTATAGATTGGTGCAGCTATATTAGTTAGACCTACATTGTTAATTAGTTTTGCTAGGTTTTCTATATCTTTACTTATCCATTGGTCTACTTAAGTTGTCAATGGATTGAGGAAAATGTTATTAAAGTCTACTTACGTGTTTCGGTTTATCTCTCATTGATAGTTTTCGCTCTATTATTTTGATGCTATGTTACCTGATGGAATGAGGATTAAATCTTCATTAAGAATGGTACCATCATGATTTTAACATGTCGTACAGCATCAATGATAGGAGTCCAAGGTTGTATGCATATAAATAAGAGAAGAAGAACATTAGTTGGGAAATGGAGTGACATTAGTGAACTGAGCCTGACTTCGTGCTGCCTCTTTTATAAACCTTTCTACAAATTGGGGCCAAAATCACCTTCCCTTCCACTGAAACTTCACAGAATTTGGATTACACCTCTCTTATGGCTTTAACATTCTCTGGCTTATGATAGCTGAAGAGCAAGTTTAGGAACTTGCTGTAAGGCTGGGCACTTCTTTATCTTTATAGCCCTCATAGCACTTAGCACATTTCACTGCTCTGAATATAATAGATGCTTAATAAATAGCTGATAAAGTGAATTAAAGCATCAAAATAATGGTTTATACAGCTTTCTAAAATATGCTCCCTATATGGGTTAGGTTTCTTCAGAGAAACAGAATCAATAGGACAGATATAGATATAATATACCTATATTTATCTATCTGTATCTATACGTATATCTCTATACCTATAGATAGATGGAGAGAGAGAGAAATTTAGCATAAGGAATTGACTGACATGATTATGAAGACCTAAAAGTCCTAAGAGCTATAGCTGGCAAGCTAAAGACCCAGCAGAGCCAATGGTATACTTCTAGTCTGAGCCCAAAGGCCTGAGAACCAGGAAAGTTGAAGGCTTAAATTACAGTCTAAGTCAAAAGGCAGGACAAGACTCATGTACCAGCTCAAAGACAGGCAGAGAGAGTAAATTGTGTCTTACTCAGCCCTTTGTTTCATTCAGGCCTTCAATGGATTGCATGAGTCCCCCTCCCCCATTGGGGAGGACAATCTGCTTTACTCAATCTACTGATTCAAATGCTAATTTCATTCAGAAATGCCCTCACAGACACACCCAGAATAAAGCTTAACAAAATATCTAGGCACTCCATGCTCTAGTTAGGTTGACACATAAAATTAACAATCACATTCTCTAATGATATAGATGAAGACCTAGGTCGATGTTTTGTCTATAATAACACTAGATGCTATGTCTATTTCCCTAACATCTCTTTTTCCTTAGTGGTTTATTCTCAAATAGAGGAGAGAAGGGAAACTCAACCACATGGGCCCAGGGTCATGTTAGACTTGGAATGCAAAAGGTTTGGAGAATTTACTCATGTGGTATGTACACCATTATGGCAGAGAGGGAGGGAGCATGATTCAAAAAGTGACAGAACATTGGTGTTTGCCTGGAGAGTAACAAAAACTCGAAAGCAAATCGCTGCCTCAGCGCATCACAAATATGAGGCCCCTTCAAAAGGTTCATGGAAAAATGGAATTAAAAGATAAAACAAATATTTCCATGAACTTTTTGAAGACCCCTTTTAGTCCCAGAAATGAGACATTCCTTGGCAAGAAAGCACTTCTAGTGAAAGATTAGAAATGTCTACTAGAAAAGGCCTTCAGCGAAATGGAGAAATAATAGTCTTCCATGCAGCTGTCAGCAGAAAGATCTTTTCTGTTTCCTGCCTTAAAACTACAGAAAAACTTTTTTTTTCATTTAAAAATTTAAAAACACTACCTTCAAGGTAACTCTAAAGAGAAAATAGCCTTTTTATTTCTAGGAGGGGTGCCTAGAAAGTAGCCTCAATTTCTAGTGTGACTGCATTACACAGAGTGATACATGACCAGCTAATAACAACTGTGGAGCAACAGAGGGAACATGAGCTGCTTTGGGCTTGAGCTTGTAGTATACAAGGGACTGGACTTTGAGCAGTAACTTAAGGAAAAGCAGATTCCTGCAGAGAGCACCATCAATGTTGCTGCCAGTAACCCAGTAACCGCACAATTTGGTATGGAACAGCAATTTTCAACTCTGGCCAAGGGAAAAGAGCTTAGAGGAAGAAAAGGATATACAGCAGGAGAGAAAATGAGTAGCCATTCTTAGTTTCAGTGTCCACTAGGAAGAAGAATTAGTAATTAACATTAAAGGCTGCTATGTGTCTACACATATGTGTATTTTTACTCTGTAGTTTATCTGAAGTAAGTTGTGAGCAATTAACTGTAAGTGTTTAGAACAATGTTTTGCACATAATAGCAACTTAACAGTTGTTGAATACATAAAATAAAATAAACTATAGGCAATTTTTTTAAGTTTTTAAAAAGTATTTTGCTCTCCTTTCATCCTTTTTTTGACATTACAGTGTTACTTAACAGTGTCCTAAATCTATATTGTTAAGGAAGAGAGACCCAACCTACATTCAGTCACTATCCTGGTGTACCCATATGGCAGCTCTGATAAGCACCTCTAACATTTTGGAGAAGAATAAGTTGTAGCTGGGATGTTACTCGGCTTCCCTAGTCCCGATCCAGGTCAAAGCTAAAATAATAACCCAGGGAGTAAGGAGATAAATAGATAAAGAAGGATAGAGAGTTACAGCAAAAAGGGAAATATAAGTGCGAACACATTTTTCTTCATCCCCTCACCCAATTCTGTAGCATATAGCTGAGGGCTTTTCTTCCCCATAATTTCAATGCAATCCTTCATCTATGCTAGGTCATTCTACTTCAAAACTGTTCCTTATGAACCAAAAGGGCTCTGCCCCCAGACTGAAACGGACCGAAGTACTTTTGTTTTGCAGATTAAAATCAAAACAACAGTGATGATGCAAAATTCACATAGACAAGTGGCCAGTTCTCTTCATTTCTTCTCAAAATTACAAGGGAAAAACGGTAGAAAGTAGAAAATATACAATAGATAAGGAGTATATTCCTTTGCTTAATCAACAGATATTTATGGAGCACCAGTTGTATGCCAGGCATTGGCTAGATGCTAGGAAAATAGGGATGAGTAAGCCACACACTGTCCTGTCCTCCTGGACCTTAGAGTCTAGCAGGGGAACAGATATTAAACAACCAATCTTATAATTCTGTGACAAGTTACATGAAGGAAAAGTACACTGTGAAATAAATACAAGAATAAAAGTATAAAATGTGGTAGATAAAGCAGATCTATCTCACATGAAGAAATCAAACAATTTGAAGCCAAAAAAAAAAAAAAATTAGTTTCTCAGTTTAACATCTCACCTGCAAAAATAATTCAAAAGCTCTATTAAGACTTTTAACATATTCATTTTAAATCATAAACACTGAAGAAAACCTCCTAAATGAAAAATAGATTAATATCACAACAACCCATAAGAGGAAAAGGGGAAAATCTGACTATAACTATTACCATTGCATTTTGTAACTTCCTCTAGAAATTCTTGGTACATGGTCCCTCAGGCCACTTACTAATATTGATACCAGGCCCCATTTACAAAATATCCTGGACTCATAATATAGTGGTATATGGATGAAGAACAGCATTCCACACTTTCTTTGACCTCAGCGTAGAATTCCTGTAGAGTCAAAGGTGAAAAGACAAGTGTGCCCTGAATGAACCCATAGTCTGTGTAAAGAGACAGACACATGGGCAGAACAGGGCAACATAGCAGCCCCGACAGGGGGGAGGTCCATGAGTTCAGTTTTAGAAGGGAGGAAGCACTGGAAAGTCTAACTGTAGAATATGTTTCCTCAAAGTAAGAATAGCTAACATTTATTGGTTTAGAAGAACTATCTCACTTAATACTTATAATAACCCCCATTACATAGGTGCCGTTATTTTCCCATTTTATAGATAAGTAAATGGAGACTCGGAGAAGCTAAGTAATTGGCCCAAGTCACTCAGCTAGTAAATGTGGGAACCTGATAAATCTGAGCTCTTAACCACTGCACTATACAATCTAAGGAAAGTCTTGGAGAGGATCAGTAGTAACTTCCAAGATAAATATAACAGACAGAGGTAAAAAGAAAAACATACTGCAAGTGAGGTATAAGACAATGACTCTGCAAAACAATTTTTAAAAATAGTTGGAGATTACTCAAAATATATTTAAATTATTCCTCATGGAAAGTGGATTCATTTTTCATAAGAAACAATTTTTCAAGCTGTAGTTTGAAATTTAAGGAATACTAGAGGATCACTGGAGAGAAAGTAGGGAAAGACCTTTGTTACTGATGATCAGCCTAAATCAAGTAAACTCTGTTTTAACTAAAAGACATTGTCATGGTCTGTTTTTCTTCAGTCCAATTTTAACTATGAGAGAGTGAATAGAAGGGTCAAGTAGTTGAGAGACTGGTCTTTTAAATGAATGATTGTTAAGAGAACATTTTATCACCTATTTTGATAAAGAAAAACAGCTAGAAGAAAGCCTCTGCCAGAAAACACTTTGTTAACTCCAAAAGTACCCCTGAATGGCAGAGAGACAGCCCAGAAAGGCCTGTCACTGTGGAAGTAGGCCAGCAAGGCCACAATCCAAGATCATGCTCCGATTAATATGGAATACCACAGAGAATATGCTGATCTATATCTAAAGTCTATAGTTTGTTTAAAACTTGATCCAAACCACATATTCATGTAGTAGAGAAATAGATGATTCATACTTGTCCAGATCGAAACAGTTTTTAATACAGCATCGCATTTTGGCATATTGAGCAATGTCAAATGTCTGATGAATTGCAAACTTGAATCATTCTCAACCACCAGGACTGGGAACTCTTGGTCCCCTGGTAAATGTTCCAAGGCCTTACCATGACATGGTGACAGCTGCTGAAAGGCCAAGTATAGCTTCTATTCAAAAATAACCAGCTTTTAGAACATTATTCCCAATCTATCTTTGGTGATGGACCCATCCTTTGTGTATGTGTGTGTGTGTGTTTGTTTGTTAACGTTCGGTCCACTATAGACTAATGGTAGTGGTCCTACTGCACATAATCAGTAGGTAACTTGCACTACGTGCAACTCACCATGAGCAGAACATCTGAACTGGTCCACACCCTATCCAATCAGAAGAGGTTATTGATAATCTGCTTGGATTTCATGGCCACATCAAATTGCTATAAAATGCCCACACACTCTTGGTTTCTGCACTTATCTCAGAGGCTGGAAACAGTTTATCTGCTGGCACTAGTCTACAGATGTCACTTTTGTAAGTACCATATAGAAGATGGGCCTTGACAATCTGAATCACTTTCCACGGCCATGACTATGCCATTAGGTTAAACTAAAGAAGAGACCAGCGAGTGTAGATAGAGGCAAGGTACTCTATGAGAGAGGAAATGATGGCTGAATCAATACCTTCTCCCAGCACAGCCAAGCAGAGTGCCAGCTCTGACAGGAGGGCCCCTCTCCCAGGCCTCCCTCCAGCAAACACCAGCTCCAGCCCGCAGCAAACACACTCCAAGTGTCTGCAAACATAGGCCCGTGACCAAATCCATGAGGAACTCAAGTGTGCGAAGGATTTTAGGCTCACTGCCTTTTTCTTCAAGCTGGCCTGGATCGCCCCCAAAAAGGAATCAGAAGCCACTTTAGCTGTAGTGATGGGTTTGAAAGCACCTCAGACGAAACCTCATTCCCACAAAAGCTCTCTGAAGGATTCAGAAAACTTTAAATTCATTTAATCCTTAAGGTAGTTTTTCCTACCAGTTTATCATTTCTGAAAACAGTACACATGTTATAACCAATGTGTATACTTCGTGTGTCAGTGTTCCATTTCTCTGCCATCAACCGTGCTTAAATTGATATTTCTAGTTGATGGCATTTTAGGAGAGGAGGGAATTAGGAATGTAATTCCATTGTAAATCAAAAGTATAGGATATTTGATTTCCCTTAGGCAGCCTCTTTGGTTTAGGGAAGTGTATATCAGGAAAACAGATGAGGGCACTGGTCAGCCTATTTGACAGATTTCAAGATTTCCATTATATATGAGGGTACTTCAAAAACTTCATGGAAAATGGAATTAAAAGATAATACAAATCTTTCCGTGAATTTTTTGAAATACCCCCATATAAATATACAGATGAACTTAGAGAAAATTATTTTAAGTGAAATAAGCCAGGCACAAAAGAGAAATACTGCATGTTCTCACTCGTAAGTGGGAGAAGAAAGGAAAGAAGGAAGGAAGGAAGGAAGGATAGATCACAATAATACACTGAACTTTCAAAAAAAAAAAGAGAACAGAACTGTGGTTATTACGGGTGGGAAAGCAGGAGGGGAAAGGGGGTTAACAAGAATTAGTCGAGGATCACAAAGATGTATTACATTTTGTAAATGTGAGTATACTAATTACTCTGATTTGATCACCACGTATTGTACACATATATTGATGTTCAAATCTGTACCCCACAAATATATTTTATCAGTTATATTTCAATAAAAAAACTGTCAAAAAAAAGAATGGAGAACATTGCAATTGTGTCTACACTGTAACAGCAACCCATTTATTTACAGCACAATTTAAAAGATGAAATTAAAAATATATATATTATATAATATACACACACACATATATATATATACCTTTACATTTATTTTTATTTTAAAATATTTAATTGGCAAATAAAAATGGTATATACACATGATAATTTAATATACACCGTATAATAATTACCACAGTAAAGTTAATTAACATATCCATCACATCACCATCCATAGTTATCATTGTATGTGTCTGTGTGTTGATGTGTGGTGAGGACACAAAATCTGCTCTCTTATCAAATTTCAAGTAAACATTACAGTATTACTAACTATAGTCACCATATTGCATATTACTTACTCCTATTATAACTGAAAATTTATAACTGAAAGTTTCTGCCCATTGGCCAATTCCCAATATTTATTGAGATTCTATGTGCCAGGTACAGAAGGGCTTCAGCTGTATTTACTCATTTAAGCCTTATAATAAATAATCCTCTGTAGTTGGTGCTCATTTCAAAGATGAGGAAAATGAGGCACAGAGAGGTTAAGAAATGTCCCCCAGGATCACACAGCTAGGAAGTGTTGGAGCCAGCCAGGGTCCAAAGCAATGTTGATTGCTGACTGCCTGATAAAACCACCTGATCGACTTGATAAAGCAACATCAAGTTCATTGCTTATAGAAGTAAGGAAGAACACTCCCTTTACAGAATCCTATTTTACAGAGGGAATTTATGAGGCTTGGGGGTCTGGTTTAAGGCGGGTACTACAATGCAGGGGCCTGACTCAGAGTGAGCCAAGTTCCTGAGGTGGTTTAGGATTAACAGACACAGCAAGGAAAGGGCTACAGGTGAGTCCACAGTGGCTTGATGAGTCTCAAGTGACCTATTGTCCTCAAAACGGTTTATTTCCTCTAACAAGAAATAGCTGAACCATCTTTTATTCAGATAAATGGATTTTCAGGAAGTTCCCTAACCAAATAATCATTATTTGCAATAATCATATTCCTGGGCAAGAGTTTCGTGGAATAAAGTCATGTTAATGCAGACTGTGGTCTGTGTGGCTGCACGTGGTTTGGGCTCTCACCAGGTGGTTGCCGCCCGTGCTCATGAACACTCACTTAGGCAGGCTCAGCTTCCCTTGCTGGGTGGCTGCAAGAATTGGGTGAAATCATGTATATCAACATGCTTCATAAGCTGCGAAGCACCATGTGAATGTTAGCTGATAGTATTGTTAATGTTAGCAGTCCCTGCAGTTCCTGACTTCTCGAAGGCTCCCTACTTAGGCCAGAGCTTAATGACATGGTTGAGTAAAGCCACTGGGCCTAGCAGTTCTCTGAGGCAAGACTCACCTTGAATTAATCAGAAACAAAAAAAAGCTTGGCAAAGGGATGGAAGAGCAACTTGGCACCAGGAAAATCCACATTCTCCGTATTCCTGAAAAAGTGAACACCCAGCTGTGAATTTATTGACTCTCCCTCAAGAAGTTCTAATGGAATAAATTTTGTCTTCTTGGTGCCTGCTAATTAGACAATTATTTAACTCTGTTTCTTTTTTTAATGACTCTCTGCTGTTGTTTGAAGACTTCTGTCTATTATTTGTAATAAAAACCTCTGTCACATTTTTGCCTCATTATCCTTAACAAATAGTGCATTCCCCAGCCCCAAGCCCTGGCTCCCTCACTTCTCCCCCCCTCCAGCACCTCCCCAGTCTAGAACTCCCAGAGTTTCAAAGACCAGCTGTTATCATTTTGTTGACTGAAAGATTTTTGGAAACTTCTACCACAGGCACAAGGCTCCATGGGGGGCTGTTGAATTAAATATCAGCTCTTCAAACAGGAATTAGCTCAGAGAACAAAAGCAGCAGGAAGACAAGGAACAAACATAGGCAAACACTGCAGTCCTCCCACTCAGCGATGGAGACACTGCCCATCTCTCCCTTCCCTGGAACTCTGAAACCGGCCTTTCCAGGCCTGTGACCACACTTGGCCTGGGTGAGTCACATGTCTCTTTCCAGCCCGGGGTCACTTATTCATTCATCAGAAGACGAGTATGTTCAAAGGAAATGATCCTGTTCACTATCCCCTACTGTTAGCCTCATTTGCACACCCCAAAGGATTTTCCATCAAGCTACTATTTCTTCAGAGAGGGAGAAGTGGGAAAACGAGAAAGTAAAGGAATTAACATTTGCTGAGTCCTACTATAGCCCAGAATCTGCCGGCAAGGTAGGTATATTTCCCTACCCTCATTTCTATAGTGACCCTTGCTTCACAAAGTGTGGCCAGAGTTGGGTCATGGGTGTGCAACTTCCACAGCCACATGAATGGCCATCCCTTTGCCCAGGATGGCCACACTTGGTTTAGTGCTCTGTTGTCTTGAAATTCATACTGATTTTATCTTTCAACTTGTGTTTTATAAATGAAATCCACTGAGACACGGAGCATGCACAGAAGCAGAGGAGATACAGGCAACATTCCCTGACGCCCCATCAGCATATAGCATTTGTGATGTCCATAAGCACAGGATTCCACTGGCCCCACAACATGTGGGAGTTCAGCAAGATTCAAAGCAGTATAAGGTAAGCATGTTAAGTCTGTGACTGAGCAAGCGAGGGTGTTGGCAGCCCCAAGAAATCACACTTTCCCTTCCCACCAGCGCTTGCTTCGAACACAGAAGGAAATGGCATTTTGAGGAGCGCAGACTACCAAGGAACCCTTGCATATCTTTTCTTACGGATTTTACATCATTGTGTTAGCCAGCCTCTTATGCTGAGAATGACATAGAAGGAAACAGAAAGATAAGGCAACCCATAGCGCCTTTTCCTTTCAATCTTTCTTTACTCATCGGTAACCTGAAGTTAAGCGGTGTGTGTATCAAGAAGTGAAATAAAAACAGCTGAGTTAGTTTCATGTAATGATACCACTGTTCTGGTAAGAACTAAATATATACGGATGCACTAGCTACAAATTGTATAATTTCAGTGATTCCACATGTGAGTTAAATGCTCTTATATTTGCATTTGGAAGAGACATTACACAACATAAAGATAAATGATAAATGATAAAAACTTCATACATTTTTCTTGGTACAACACTAAATAACAAAACACACCATGACAAGCTGAGTGTGGAGGAAAGAAAAAAGCTTTCTATTTCAATACCTTTAACAACACTTTCTTCCTGCTTTTTGACCAAGGGCTCCACATTTTCATTTTGCACTGGTCCCTGCAGTGCTCACCCTGCCTGCAGCTTCAGTATGACCTGAGAGCTTCTTAAAATTCAGAATCCCATACCTTTCCCCAAATCTATTAAATCAGAGTCTGCATTTTAACACAATTCTCAGGCGATTTACATGCACATTATTTTAGAAGCATAGGATTAGATAATCTGCTCAATGATTCACAAGTATCCAACAAAGGAGGTGGTGTCCGAACTCCAAAAGTCTGACGGGAGTAAAGCTGAGTAACCACTGCCCTCTGCTGTGGGGCTGAAAAGTCAATGCCATATTATTCCCAATTTACAGATGTAAAAACATCTTAGAGAGGTAAATGGACTTGCCCAAGACCATTAACCTCTTACCCAGCTTAAAGAAGTTAATGGACTGGGTAGTAAATTGCCAGCTAATGAGCAATAAAACAGGAATTAGAGGCAAATCTGCCAGGTTCCAAATCTAAGCTGTTTTCATTTACATCAGTTGTTTCCAAGTAAGAGTAAACATCAGAAATAACTAGATAATTAAATTTCTACATTTTGAAATTCAGATTCCTAGGCAGAATCTCTAGGTTGGGGCTTGAAAATCTGTATGTTTAAAAACAGTAGCATGCACAATTTGCATGCACAGGAGCACTACCTGGAGTGCTTTTTAAAAAATCAGTATGTTGAAGAGATATCTGCACTCCCATGTTTATCTCAGCATGGTTCAAAACAGCCAAAATATGGAATCAACCTATCTGTCCACCAACAGATGAATGGATAAAGAAAATGTGATACATATACACAATGGAATACTATTTGGCCATAAAAAAGGATGAAATCCTGTTATTTGTGGCAACATGAATGAGTCTGGAGCATATTATGTTAAGCAAAATAAGCTAGGCACAGAAAGATAAATACCACACGTTATCGCTCATATATGGAAGCTAAAAAAGTTGATTTCATGGAAGTAGAGAATAGAATAGTGGTTGCCAGAAGTTGGGAAGAGTAGGAGGAAGAGGGGATAGGGAGAGGCTGGTTAGCAGATACAAAATTACAGCTAGATAGGGGAAAAGATTCTAGTGTCCTATAGCACTACAGGGTGACTATAGTTAACAACAGCTTATTGTATATTTTCAATTACCTAGAAGAGAAGATTTTCAATGTTCCCAACACAAAGAAATTATAAGTGTTTGAAGTAATGGACATGCCAGTTACCCTAATTTGATCATTACACATTGTGTACATGTATCAAAATATCACATGTACCCCATAAATACGTACAATTATGTATCAATTAAAAATAAAAAACAAAATTTTTAAACATGTAAAAAAAAAATCCCAACACCCAGGCCGCATTTCAAATCAACTAAATTGGAATCTCTGGGTGTGGAACTCAACATCAAAACTAAAAACCAGTTGAGAATTACTGTTTTAAAATACCTCCGGGTGATGCTGATGCTTACCCAGGTTTGGAAACCCTGCTTTACGCCTGAGTATGCACCTGTTCACAGGGCTTCCCACTGGGCTCCTGTGTACACTGGTTAGGAAGAAATGACAAATAAGCAAACAAAATGTGAGATTTCAGGAAACTAATTTTATTTCTAGAGCCAACCTAATCAACCAGCTCAATATGTGAAAAAATGCAATTAGTACCCAGGATCACTGGTGTATATTTTGTTAATAAACCTCCAAAATGTATTAAAGAATCATTAGCAGCCAAAAAGCAAGAACTCTATTCTACGTATTTATATCTGTTTCTAAATCAACATTTTTACCCCCAGGAATAGTGACATTTACTAGTCATTATTCTGGAACCCATGTCAGGTGTCCATGTTAAGAGATAGAGGACCTACCCGCAACAGTCAGGGAAACTGCAGAAGTGAGGACCCCAAGACACACCAAGGTTGAGGGGAGAAAGGGAGAGCCAGGGATCTCTTACAGGAACTTAGGATGAGAAGGTCCGCAGAGGTCAAGAATTCAAACCTTCCTTTAAAACCTGAAGCATATGGCCTGACACAAAGTTTCTCAAATTTATCTCCAGATCACCACCGGCATATGAATCAACTGGGTGCTTGTTTAAATTGCAGCAATTTCTAATCCCAGCCAATCCTCCCATATCACCATTACCTGAGGATGGGGCTTTTAAAAAATAAATTCCCTAAGTGACTTGTATGCACATTAAAGTTTGAAAACAGCTGTTCTGATAGTTCTATCAGACAGTTCTATCCCAATGTTAGACAGGGGCAAATACCCAGCTATGACCACCCTGGGAATGTTCTGGTGGCTTTTCCCCCTAGAACAATGCATATCTTTAGACCACCACTTTCCTATCTACTCTAGAGTTAATTGGAGGTTGTTCTTCTCATGTCCCAGTGTGTAGAATATTAGCCATGCGATGGACCTGAGACTTATTTAATCAAATATGCCCAACATTGAGATAACTTCCACATAAGCCAAGACAAGGTCCCCTTGCTCTCTCCTAACTACATCTAATTGGCCTATTTTGCAAGGTTTCACTGACACACAAAATGTTCTTGGTATTGAACCAAACACTGCTCTCCAAACTGTAGAATAAAGGGGCCCGTATCTGTCCTTAAGGGCTACCCGAACTAAATCTTCTCTCTTCCACAGGAGTCTTTAAACACTTACAAATACAAGGGTCTTCAAAAACTTCATGAAGAGATTCACATTATCTTTTAATTCTATTTTTCCACGAACTTTTTGAAGTACCCTCCAATATCACATTCCTCTCAAACCTTGTATTCAAGCTGAATCCATGTTCTGTAGCTTTTTTCTTTTTATTAAATTGCCTTAAAATTACGTTATGTGTGTGGTCTCACATAATGTGTATTATGGTTTGGTTGTGTGTATTTCTAGTTCATGTGAATGGAATGGTGTAATACCTCATTCTGTCCCTTCTTATTTTTCATCACACTCAAGGCTTTTGAGAGCTATTCATGTTGCCATGTGCACCTCTCACTGTCTCCTTCTATGCTGCGGTTTCTCCATGCCCCCTTCTACCTCGGCAACACCCCAAGTCTTCCTCGTTTCCACTGTTTTACAGGCACTGCTCTTTATCCATGTCCCTCTTAATCTAAGGAACCTGACCTGAACGTCATCCCACCCATTAAACCCAGAATACTGGAGATATATTTCAGGGAATGTGTCATCCTAGATTTTCATGATAGATACCCATAAGTAGGGTGCTTAGTTGAAATGCTGTTACAATAACAATACCTCATTTAAATCATTTACCATTGAAGGGCATTTCTCTCCTCCTCGGGCTGAATAAACCCATGACATGAAAAATATTATTTCCTGAATAAACTAATACTGCATTCTATTTCAATGTACTGTATTCTCTTTGCTTACAGAAGTGCTTGTGTTGTTAAAGGCAGTCTTATTAAAAGAGACTCAGAATATTCTAAATAAACCTTGGAGATCACCCAGCATGAAGTTGCCTGGGAGGTGGTAGTAAACCCTAAACATTTTACAAAGGAGGAAACCAAAGTCCAGAGGGGTTCAGTGACTTACCCAGGGACACAAGCCAATTACAGCCCCAGAGCCAAATCAGAATCACCAGGTGTCCTGACTCCCAGGCCCACTTTTTCTGGAGTCTATGCACCACATTCCCTGCAGCACAGCAAAGGGCTGTGAGCAGGCTCCTACAGCTGCCTCCCCATCACCCACCCCCAGAGCCTCTGAAAGCAGAGCACACAGACCCAGTCTGTATTGGAGCTTCAGAGATACAAAGCCTGCATTATTTAACACTGGCTTTAGCTATCTGGGATGGAGAATAAATAGCTCTATAATAAAATCCATAAAATATACTAAATTGGATTTTTTTCAGGGATGGCTCCAAGCACAAGTTGGTAATCAAAAGGTTTTCAGAAAGACTGAAAATAGCGTTTGCTGCATTGAAATTTCCCTGAATCTTAAGAGCATCCCTGTTCTCCATCACCCACTAGCTGAACACTATAGGAGGAGAGATGTGTTACTCTAAGTCACGAGGAAGGAGGACATTTTCTAAAGTCCTTGTAAAAAATGCTTTCTCCTCACGTCTTTATGAGCCATCCTCACATTAGAACATGAAGATCTTTGGCCCTTGGGGTCTCCTATATTCCTGGGGCAGCATCAGTCAAGGTGGTAAAACAGATGGTGTTTGCATTTTCTAGCAAGGTGAGAAAGCTGTCAGTGACAGTGATGTTTGTTATGCCTTTATAGATATTTGGGTCTGCAGGGCTACTAAGAGTGAAGCCTCCCTCTTCCTCAAGCGTTTGGCCACAATTTGAATTTGTCACTAGGTAATGTCTCTCTTAAGGCTTACGAGTCCAGGGAACTCCGTTTCCTATTAGTGTCGTCAAGTGAGGGGCAACAGTTAACATGTGTCCCCCCACCATGATTCTTCCTATTAATGTAGTACTTAAAAAAGGAAACTTCTTAGGGGAGAGATGGAGGGAGGAAGAGGAACAGGTAAAGGGTCATGAATATCAACTGCAATGTATATTGAGAAGTTAAAATTTAAAAAAATTTAAATCAAAATAAATAAATAAAAAGGAAACCTCCAATTCAAGAAGGGCTAGTGAGCACACCCAATCACCTCTTTTCCAAACCAAGTTCCCAGTGAAAAAATTAAAAGGATATTGGTTAAGGGATGAAATCCCAACAGTAATGGCACATAAGAAAGAGCACAATCAGGGCATCAGAAAGTGTAAACAAATCCTGGAAGATAAAAGGAAGAAGGGACGGAGGGGCATCACCACCCCACACACCAGAAGGAAAGATGTTCCCAGGAGAAGCTGGAGACGAGCCAAGCAGCTCGTGTCCACAGACGACGAAGAGCAGGAATCAGCGGAGGCAATTGGATGAGTTCACTGGAGAATTCTTTTTAGACCAACTGTGCCAGAAGAGTGTGGACTCCTCTCCCGCCTCTACAGACCACAAATGGCAGAACCTTTGTCCTGAGATGAAGCTTTACCACTACTCCCTAACGAAAATGGGCAATTGTCTGGATAAGGATTAACGTGTTGGTACTTGGGGCAGAGAGGAAAACAAAGTTTTGTGTATTTCTATACTCCAACTCAAACCCTAAAGGAAAGAAAGAGGAAGAGAAGAAAGAAAAAGATAAGAAAAGGAGGAGGTGGGAGGAGGAGTGGTAGGAGAAGGTGGAAGAGGAGGAAAGAGGTCTCCTTCAGAATGTCCAAGACCCTTCTAACTCCAGCTGCGGTGGCAGCCGCGGAAAACTGTCTGCTTCTCCGCCAGGTGCCCTTCACATGGCCTGTCCCTCCCATGAGAGAAAGTCCTGTGGACACACGCCAGCACAACCCTAGAGGAAAGCACATCGGAAATGCGGACTAATGAATCCAGCCCTTCACTCATGTATGGACTCACCAGATGTTTGACTGAAAACTGGAAAGAAAGAAGCTGCAACGGGGTGACTAAACTGGATAACTGACTCAGTAATAAGCAGGCATTACAAGGAACATACATGAACTTTTAAAAAAAACAAATTAATATTCTCAGGTTAGAGAGAGTTTGATTTCTATAAAACAAAACAGATGTTGACCCAAAAGACGAAGCAAAATGACCAAGAAAAGGAAAATGTGGAGTTCAGTGATATGGAGGATAGAGTCAAGAGATCAAACATCTATTTATAAAAGCTCCAGAAGTGAAAAACAGAGTAGTTAAAAAATATAATGGAACAAAATTTCCCAAAGCTTGAGACCGACAAGAATCATCAGACTAAAAGTTTCTACCCTGGGGCTTAGGGAGACACTGGGTGAGAGGCACAAAGACTAATTACGATTTGTAATAATGAATATGCTAATACCAATGATTTGATCGCCACATATTGTACACAAATAATAATAGTCAACACTGTGCCCCCACAACATGTATAATCAATTATGCGTCAATAAAAAGTAAATACAAAGAATAAACCTTTTAAAAATTAAAAAAAAGTTTCTACCCAATGCCAACTAAGATGTACAATACAGTTTGACAAAATTTAAAACTTCCAAGGATAAAGAAAAAAATCCTTCAGGTTTGCAGGGAGAAAATAATCACCTACAAGAAAAGTATCATGGCATTTTTGTTGTTTTATTTTTCAACCATGTATATAGCACTTCTTACATGCTAGGCCCTTTCCTATGCACTTCAAAAAAAAGTAACTTGTTTAGTGAGTTAAAGCCTCACATTCATTCTCATCAACCAGCCTCGGTACTAGAATACAATCAAATAATGTTTTTAAAGTTGTGAGAAAAAATATTTTTAATCCTTAAAACCTGTACATATTCAAACCATCAATCAAATGTGTGGGCAAAATAAAGCCTTTTTTTTATGATTTAAGATTTAGAAAATTTACATGCCCCATATGGAAAAAAAAATACACTAGAAGTTAATGCAACAAAATTAAAAAGAGATACAAAAAGACGATATAAGATATGTGATACTGTGGTAGCTGAAATGACCTAGAAGAAATGAGTAAAGTTGAAAAGAAATTAAATAATCTAGCAAACCTCAATGCTTGGTATATACTCATTTGAGTATCAATGATTTAGTGACACAGGATGATATTTCCTTCTCTATTGCAAGGCACTAAGCTTAATGTGACAATGGATAATCTTCACATTATCATAATACTGAAAATGCTGTTTGGAGGTTTAATTTTTCTATTTTAGTCAATGCAAGAAAAATTGTCATTGCAGAATAAAATATAAATGCAAGTGAAAAAAATACTAATGTAGCAAAAATTGAGAAAAGAAAAAAGAGGAAGAGAGACTGGGAGAAAATATAAGTGAAGAAAGTAGTTCATCCTTCATGTCAGGAAATCAACAAATACAACCTAGCATTAATAAATCAAGAAAAAGGAGCACTAGTAATCATTTAAGATTATAATAATGAGCACCAGAACAAATAAATATGAGAAATTTTACAGTGTAGTTACCGGGGGAATATGGAAACTGTACTTTCTGCTCAATTTTTGTGTAAACCTAAAACTGCACTAAAAACTAAAGTCAATTGAAAGAAAAAAAAGTAATTACCTGTGTGGAGCAAGTGCATAGCCTTTCAGTGTGGTTTGAACATTTTCATTATGGTTACTTTAATAATATGTTAACTACAAAGTGAGTATTAAATAAAGTATTTTAAAAAGGATGCAGAGTTCTTAACACATATATTTGATTCTTATGGTGGTTATTTATATATTTATCTTACCCCATACACTCTGCATATTTCCTATAGAAATTAACACAGTACTTTTCTTCTTATGTGCAATTTAAAATGTTATTTGTAAAAATTTTTAAGGGATACGAGTACAAAGGCATAATTGGTTTTTTTAATTTTTAAAATAAAAACTCTTTTTATTTCTTTTTTTATTTATTTAATTTTTTATTGGTTATGAATATTCATGGGGAACAAAGCAAATTGTCACCATTCGTGAAGGCACAATTGTTTGACTTTCATCAATCACTTCATGTGTGTAGCATCAAGTTACGACAGATTCTGGATGGGAACCAAGGTCGTCTTTGTGCCTTCTGCTGCTTGTCTGGCCCTCCTTTCCTGTGGCTTCCTGACTCTTGACGGCTTTGCTAAACTTGCAGCCCTTCCTGGTCCTTGCCTGGCAGAGGCTGGGTCCTTCTGTACACCTGAATTGCCACTGCTTGCTCTGAAGCTTGACGGCTTTGTGTTTTCTGGTCTCTGGATGTCCTTCCTTGCTGCTCACAGCTCACCCATCCTACTCTCTCTTCTTCCCTGCTCTCCCTTCTCTTCATCTTTTCCTTCCTGTGTTCCTCTCCCCTGCCCCCCTCTCTGCATCCATTTTCATCTGTTCCTCTCCAAACCACTTACCTGGCTATAATATTATTTTGAAGTGCATTTTATTTGTCATATCTGTTGATTAAAGCTTTAAGTTCCCTGCTCTTAATTAATTTATCATTCATCCTGCTCCCATATATTGCTGTTGCATGTTTCAAACAATAGATATATTGCTGATAAAGCTATTTGTAAATCAATGTTCTGTAAACCGAATCATATTTCAAATGTACACGAACGTGCTACATAAAAGAATCTACAATGAAAAATTAAAACAATTCCCAATAATGTATATTTTTATATATCTAAAGTTGCAGATAATGGCAACGTAAAATAAAACAAATTTATTTTAATGCCACTTACCACAATCGTTCTGCCGCAGTTTGGGTTAATCACTTCATGATAGTTAATAGACAGACCTGAAAAAAATGTGTAGAAAGGACTAAATGACTCCCCTCGGAAGCTCTTCTATATGAAAATAGAAGTGTTGAAAGATGAAGAATGAATGAGAAGTCAGAAAATTTATAAAACGTAAAACTACAAAAAACATTTATTCATTATATGAGTACATATGTATGTTTAGTTACTGTTATAATCCAGGCGGGCCGACCCCGTGGCGCACTCGGGATAGTGCGGCGCTGGGAGCGCAGCAGTGCTCCCGCAGCGGGTTCGGATCCTATATAAGGATGGCCGGTGCGCTCACTGGCTGAGCACGGTACGCCGGTCACAAAAAGACCAAAAAAAAAAAAAAAAAATCCAGGCAACCTGATAGGTACTGAAGATAAAAACCTGATTAAGACATAGTGCTTGCAATCATGGGTTCATAGTCTAATAGGGGACATAAATAATTTCAAAATAATATGTAAGTATTATAATAGTAGGATGTATTTTTTTAAGCCTAGTAGTGGCACCAAGTGCGGAAAGCTTCACAAGAGCAGAAACAGGATCTGTTTTGCTTGCTATTGTCTCTCCCTTGTCTAGCTTTGATCCCCACTTACATCAGATGTACCACAAATATTTGTTGTGAAATTGTGGAGTGAACCACCCTGCCGTGGTTGGAGTTGGAAGAAGCAAATCAGTGAGAGCCTCAATGAAGAGAAGATACTTAAACTCGGTCTTCAAGGACAATAGATGTTCTGCAGTAAGACAAGGATGGAAATGGCATTCCAGGTAGAGGAAGCTGTGAGTTTAAGGTAGAGAGGTGATAGAGATCTCTGCCACACAGAAACTACAGGTGGCTCACTATCCATCCTGAGTGTCAGGCCAGCACATGTCACTCACCAAAGCCCTCTCTCATTTTGCCAGGAAAAAGGAGACCTGACTGCTCTCATGTGTAGCCCACCATCTTGTCTTTCTCCTTATGGCTTTGCCTGTACTTATCACTGAGTTGCTTCCTCTCCCCTTTATGCCTCTTTGCCCTGATTGGTCCCTCAAGGGCCAGTCTACTAATTCTTCCAACAGCCAGGCCCTCCTTTGTATACTCCTAAATTACTGTCTTGTCACAACTGGTTGAGGTATTTAGGGCAAAACGTGCTACCCATTCGAATGTTCCTTGGTTGCCCCAGTAGGTCCTGTTAGACATCTTATACCCACTGTGTGGGCTTCCACAGGTAGCATGAACTTGCATCCAGAATTTTCTAAGACAATTTTTATTTCGTACACTCTATTTTGTTGTTCCCTAAACCTTCAAAGTCCCTAAAGTTTGAATATTTCATCTTCTATCTATGTTCCCCACACTGGTCTCACAGCATGAAGCAGCACGAAATTCTTTTGTTGGACCATGTGTCACAATTTCTGTTTCAGAAAATCTGACGATGAGATTTATGGGCCTTGCATGCTATGACAATTTGTATGCTCTAACATTTGCTGCAACCACTTCCCCTCCTGACAGCTTTCCAGGAACAGGAGCTGCGTGATTGTCATGGTTGCACAGCCTATTAGCTGAAAACTGGAAGTTACCAGCATTACCCTTAGGAAGGGCAGGAGCAGCGCTGGCGTCAACGCAGCAGGACAGACAGCGCACCGGCTCTGCAGACAGACAAGCCTAAATTCAAATTCCATCTCTACCACTTACTAGCTGAGTAACCGCCTAGCTCTGTAGCTGGTCTTGGCCCATCTAAGTGCTCCTCCACCTGAGGGTGAAATGGAGCTAGAAAATCCAGCAGTTGCAGTTTGTCACCCAACAGTATCTAATGCAGTAATGACATAGGTACCCTCGGCCTACCCCACCACAAGGCCGCCTCTGCCAACAGCCACACATGCTCCTAACGACCTTCATTTGGAAGCATGGCCTCTAACCCTGGTCTCTTCTGATTAGTTTCTCATTGACTCTCACTGCCCCAGGGTCTAATACTCCAAAGTGCAACTCTGACCCAAGCCAGCTCTGCCGGATGCTCCGCACTTACCTGGTGGTCATGAGGTAGGGAGGGGCTCTTTACAAACCTTAGATTTGCTTCCTGACTTCCCAATTCTCATTTCTCTCTCACCCTTCAGGGGCGCTACATGTGTTTATATGTTTGTCCTGCAGAGATGTGCCCAGCCCAGTCAAGGAAGGCACTTCTCTGTAGCCAAATAACTGCTTGGGCTGTCTCTTCTTAAATCATGCAAAGATACTAGATGTGCCTGCAGTGGCGCTTATTCTGGCCAAGGAAATGTGCTCCAGACAACTGTGTACCTCCTGCCCGGCTCAGCCCCCACCACCTGCTCGTCTCGCTTCCTACCTTCTCTTGCCTCCCCCAGTCATCCCAGCTGTCTTTTTTGTCTGTTCTCTTCCATTTGTTCTTCTGTCTATTCTCCTTTTATCCCTTCCACATGCCTTGGTCATTTTATGGGAATCTGAAGGCTGTGCATTTCATCTTGAATCACTCTTAGTGACTCCAAACCAGTCGACTGAAACATAGGGAAGGATTGCACAGCAACGTGTGGGCGGTCACTTTTCAAGAGCTAAAACACGCACCCAATTTACATGACTATTTGCATTTGTGTATAAATTATACATCAATATGTATCCTCCCAAGACAGTGAGTTACTAAAATAATTTTGCTACTTTCAAACTTGTCATTGCTCAATTTTTCCTCTCTCCTCCTTTCTACAACACCCATGCACATCTTTTCATTCCTTGGAAGAAAGAAAGGACAAAGGGGAAGAGAGAAGATGAAAAGAGTAAACATAGAGGAGAAAATGGAACAAAGGATGGGATAAAGATGAGAAAAATATATCAATAAAATAATATTTTTGAGCAATCAAGTGAAGGATGCCACTGCAATGAGCTTGTAATAATAGTCGCAGTCTAACTCAACCCCAAAGAAAGCAAAATAAATATAAAATCAAATATATGCAACCTTTCCATAATTTCTTAGTTATTTCAGATAAAAATTATTAGAACCTAAATTCTTCAGAAAGTTTCCTAAATGGGTCACTTTGGTAAGCATGTACAGAGTCAGCCTTTTAAAAGTAAGCAAATGCCGTAAAATACTTCAGCTACAACTGTTTTGTGACCACATTAAACTGGCTTTTTGCAGTGGTACTGCAAAAGGATCAAGCAAGACAAAGTGTGTAGTACAAAATGCTTATTATGCAAACCCACTTCATTGAGAACTTCTCTTCTCCTCCCCATCTCATCTCACCCCACCCCAATTCAGGTCTGAAGGCAGCCTGTGTCCACTATAGGACTCCTATGACCCAGGCAAGTCATATCCTTTCTCACAGGCATCTGGGATTCAGTGATGCTGGATAGTTTGAGCTCTTCACTTGAACTCAAGAACTGAGCTTTCCCTTAGGAGACGGCCATCTCAACTGGACAGAAAGAAGCACAAATAATCACTGCAGAGAGAGAGAAATGAAATAGGGAGAGATCTCGATATTTAAATTATGTCTATGCCTAGGTTTTGATCAGTGGCTAGCTCCAGGTTGAAGTCCCATTTTCTGCCCTTGGGAACTCTGAGACACCCATGTGTCCCTATTAATAAACTCCCTCTTTCTGCTCCAGCCAGCATGGGTAGGTTTCTGTTATTTTCCACCAAAAGAACGTTGACGAAGACTATTTAATCCAATTAATCCAGAGGCATTTTCAATTTAATTTTATACTTCTAATAATTTTTTAACACATTTGAAGTGTTTTGTGACTGACAGAAATTTTTTTTCTTATTCTCTTAAATAAATCTGAATTCCTTAGAATATAGCTGGTTTGTTTAAGGACCTTTCCTTCACAGTGTTATATTTTCAGCCATAAAAATATCAGATACTGCAGGACATGTATCACTTTGTGTTGCACAATAGATTATGACTTTGTGAATAACACATCTTGGAAAATAAAATACACTGAAGTTCAATAAAATTCTCACCCATGGGTCTCACTTTTTCATTTCTGTCCTCAAAATACCAATACCTTATTCAATGTGAACAAACACAGAAATGTACTAATTCAGTTAATAAATGCATGGAAAGAGCAAAGGCACAAATAATGAAAAAAGCAGAAAGAAATAATAAAAAGGGATGAATTTGATAAATTCTGCAGGACAGGTTGCAGGCATGATAAGTACTTTATTACAGTAGGAAAGACAGAATGCGGTAGGGGAATCTACAGAACCTAGGAGATAATCTGGACATGCCAGAACAGGGCCTGTTCTCTGCCACACATGTGGGACACCCAGAAGTTAATAGCAGAACCCCATTGTGCATTCTTTTGAGTTGGTTGTATAAACATAGGCCAAAGCTGATGTATGATAAAATGCATGTCCTTCACATAGCACATTGTACAATGAGTAATTCTTAATTATTTTTATATTTTCAAATATATTGCAGGCTCAGATTAGTAATTTATATGATAATTTAAGCATCTAAAACAATGTTTATCTGTATCATATAAATTACACATATGACTAGGAGACCCAATGCCTGCCTTTAGTTGATACAGGTTTTAGCCAGTCCTATGTTCATGCTCTGTTTTCTCCACTCACTGCTACTATATAACTAAAGTTGGATTGGAAGACATAGTACCATGATTATCATTATTAATATTCAGTATCTACTCTATGCCAAAGTCTGCGTTACATGATACACACACACACACACACAAAAAAAAAAAAAAAAAAAAAACCCATAAAATTTTCTTTACAACTCTACAAGATGGATATTACTCTGCCTATTTTACAGATAGACAAATCGAGGTCCATAGAAAATAAGAAATTTGCCCAAATCACACAGTAAGTAAGTGAGGGAGCCAGGATTGAACCCAAGTCTCAATTGAAAGTTTATATAGTTCTATTTTATTTGGGCTAAATATAAACTACACTCAACTGTCTCTGAAAAATGAAAGGCACTCAGTTGCTTATTCATGAATTTTTTTTTGTATCTACTACTATGTTGCACAGCTTCACAGGGCGCCGCTCATAGTGTACCCCATATTAATCTCTTGCTCCTGCCCCCAGCACAATGCAACTGGTGGCCCTGTAATTGCACAACTTACAGACCCTGTCTACCTTTGCAAAAGACCTTCTCAATGATACAAAAGTGAGGAAGACAGTCTTTTTTTTTTTATGGTCTGTTCTGGGGATAGATAAAATACTTATTAACCATAAAACGAAACAAAACATAACAATTCCTCAAGAAAAGTAAAATACAGCAGACATTCCAATGCAAGCATTCGGTTTCCCAAAGGGCTGCTTGAGGAGATTAATAAAGGAGCCCTTTAAATACCATGAGCAATTTGCTAACTGCACAGGTGGCCTGACATGGCCCACTGCCGCCAAACACATTCAAAGACACTACAAGGAAGCGAGGCGCATGGGAAAAGCTTTCTACATTTTTTAATCTTCTGTGCTGATTTATCTTCCTCTGTGCTATGAGTGGAAGCAAGTCATTCTCCTTCCTCCTCCTAGTTTCACCTCCTCCCCCATTTCCACACACACACATACACACACCCTCCACAATTTAAATTAATTATTCATCTGTGTTCCTCTCCATTTGGGTTTCAGTGGCTTAATATTAGGGAATGCAAATATGTGTTCTCTTGCTACCTGCCTTAGCTCAATAATCACTTGTCAGGATACTGACAATAGGTGAAACTGAAGGACATTTGAAAAGACCTGTGATTCTAAGAATAGACATAAGAGAATATTAAAAAGTAATGAATCCTTATTTGGACACCAGGTAAACTTCCCTTGTTATTTCTTTGGCTCATGGATATCTGATAATCCATTTATGCCTATAAAGTTAAGTATATTAGGTCAGGGATCCAATTTTGATATTTTCCCACATATCTAACATTATCTATTGCTACAGTTCCATAAAAATATTAAATCGATTCTAATCATATAGATATGTAAATACACACACACACACACACACACACACACACACACAATTCATGTCCCCTACCCACAGATAAACTGCAACTGTGTTTTATTTCCCTTCTTCCCCTGGTATCTAAGTTTTCACCCTTACCGAGGAAGGAAGATATTAATTTTTTGCTCTAGTAGTCAGAAGATTAGAAGCATTAAAACAGATGCACCACAGTCATGTTTATTTGAGATTTTTTTATCTGAAGACCAAAAGGAAGCAAATCTAATTGGTAGATACATGAAACAGGCCTGCATTCTCAAATAGATTATTTTCTTGCTGCTGACTTTCCTCTCATGCTCTATCCAACACCTCATCTTTGCAAATATAGGGTTTGCTTTATAATGAATCTCAGGAAATCCTCCTTGTCACTCAGCGAGCCAGGAGCAGTCCTCTATGCCATGGCACATCCCTTCACAGGTGGCTACGCCTGCAGAGAAGACATCAGAGATTTCCCAGTGGGAAGAAAAACCACAAAACAGAAGGCTTTAAAGTCAAATAAAGATTTAAGTGAGAAAGGTTGTTTTTGTTAGGGGAGGAAGGAGATTGAGGAAGAAAGCACAAAGAAGACCAGGGCTAGACCTAGAAAAAGACTGTCCTCTTCATTACAAGGTGAAATACAGGTAAGTGATGCCTTAGAGCAAACCTATCCTGCTTGATCCTTCAAAACCCAAGCTTCAGAAAATACAGATTCCTGGGTTCCACCCCCAAATTGTTGAATCAATTGAGCCTAGGAATTAGAACAAAGTGCATGAGATGATGGAGCATATTTGTGTTTAGAACTGCAACCTTGTACTGGATACTAATTCAAGCTGTTTCATCCTGGTAGAAGCCAGTTTCAGCAGTGCTGGTGCAGGCCCTGGGTGAAGAGAGTCCCTGGGACCCTTGAACCCCTGATTGAGGCTGGAAATTGAGGGGTAGAGGAATAGCAGCTCTCAGTGAGCAAACCCTAGCAGGAGATGGCTAAAATTTAGACATGAATCCATAGCCGTGAAAGTAAGTGGCAAGACCAGGAATGGAAAGAAAAATATACGTGCAGGAATTATACAGGAAGATTTAATGGGATGTGTTGGCTGGCTGAATATGAAGTATGTTCAGACACAGTGATACTGAGGTTTGAATTTGTGTCCCAGAGCCAGTATCTTCTCTCCACCTCTTTAACTGCCACCTTGTCCTTATCTGCTCTCCTGCAAGAGCCTCTGGATCAGTGTCCCTATGTCAACTCTTGCCATTCTTGTTCCCTTTTCTACCTACACTGTTTTCTTTGTTGCTTTAACTTGCACAGTTTCTTCTCACTGCCAGCCTGTCCCAAGACGTTCAGGAATGCTGTTGTTTTGTTCCTGGAATGTCCCTCTCCAGCCCTGACTCATCAATCAGATTTCAGGTCACACATTTCCTCTTCTGAGAAGCCTTCCCTTACCTCCAGTCTATATTAGGCCCTTGTTATGGACTTTCACGGCTCCCAGTACTTTTTCTTCAAGATATATTTTTGTGTGTGTGATTATATAATTAATGCCTCACTCTCCCACTGATTTGCAAGTGCCACCTAGCACAGTGTCTGAAATACAGCAGATACTTGTATTCATTGGTGGGGGGCAAAGAGAAAACAAATACACTTGGATGGCTGGGAGAATAAGAATACCACTGAAGAAACAAAAAAGTTAGGAAAAGGAAAAAATGAAGTGTTTGATTTCAAGGATTGATGATGTGATGACAGCAAATTCAGGTGGACATGTGTAATGATAACACCTACAAAGACATTTGACTTTAATGGATAATTGATCGTGTGTGTTGTGCCCTCGGGTTGAAAATAATTTAGAACATATTATCACTTAAGTGATTGTTAAATCCTGAGAAATCCAATTGAAAAAGTTTACATAGACAATGTCAGAGAACGAAATACTGAATCTTAAGGAATGTTCGTATTTAGGGGGCGGGAGGCCTAAGTGAAAGAAGGAGGACGTGAGCTAAGCAGGATGGTGTAGTGAAAAAGATAGTATGAAAGGGGATCTTCATACTGGAATTGTCACTGAAGTCAAGGGCTGCAGAGAAGATGAGGATGGTGAAGATCCAACAGACCACTGGTACTGACACAAGTTCGCCTCTGGAAGAGCTGACCACTCTGCCATGAAGATGGGTAAGAGAGTTGGGCAGGTAGACAAAGCCTATTTTCAAATACCACCCACATGTATATCTGCAAACGTTAACCCTGACATCTTGAATAGGTCGCTGTGTCTAGCAGCAGGCAGATTACAGGCTCTTGGGATGGCAAAGAAAACTCAACATTTTCTTTCAGGATTGATTAGCAGATAAATGAAAATCTGGTTACAGAAAAGAGTTTTACCCACCTGCTGCCCCCACCCTTAATGAAATGTTCCCCACCTGCCACCCCCCGTTTCAGGTCCACTTCACTTGGTAAATGTGCCCACCTCTGGATGAACCCATCCACAGCTCTCTAGGACCAGCCACGTAACTGATCCATTCTCAGAATGTTTACACGTGACCTCAGGGACCCACACTAAGTCCAGGGAGAAGGTAGATAAGGGAGAGGGAAGTTAAACTCCTACCGTGTTTTGCTTGACATTAGCCTTGCCTTCCCTGCCCTCCTGTCCACCCAAAGGATAGATTTGCTCACTATATGTAGCCCTGAATGTATCAAGAGGTCCTTATGGCTTTAATTGTCTATAACTTCATGGTAAGGCAGTAGAATGTCATCTCGAAGTAGAAGGAAGTAGACAGCAGTTCCTTTCTTCAGTATATTCAGACTACAACTGACATCTGTAATCCATGCAGGGAACCACTCTTCATCAGGGATGTAGAGAATCTGAAGTAAGCTCAGACCACAGTAAACAGAGGGCCTCAAAACAATGTCATATGAAGACACATTGAAGGAATGGGGGCTATTCTGTCTAGAGAAGAGTAAGACGGGATGAGGGGTTAGGGCAGGGAGATAGGAGGGTAACCGCACTGTTAAGCTGTGCCAGTGCCATTGGTTTTTCCTTCTTCCCCACAAGACTATAAGCATCATGAATGCAATCATCATATTTTCCTTGGATTGGGGGGTCCCACCACAAACCTGGGACTATAGTAACCACTCAATATGTATTTAGTTCCAAAAAAAAGTGAATGAATGAAAATTGCCTTTGAATTTTCAAAGAACTACCATATGGAAAGATTAGATTTTGTTCTTTGTGGTCCCAAACAACAGGATCAGAACAATGGTTAGAAGGTACACAGAAAGAGCTTTTGTATCAATATAAGGGAGAACTTCCTATAAAGCTCTTCTTTAGAGAGAGTGGGCACTTTAGAGAGAGTGAGCACTTCTTCCTTGGATGAAAGGAATAAACAAAAACCAGCCAAACTGGGGGCAGTAATAATGATGCAGAGGAGATTTAAGCACAGAGTGGCTTCACCTAGAACATGGCTCTCAGTCGTGGCTATAATTCTTGTTTTCGTTTTAACACAGATGACTACGCACAATCCTCTGAAACCTGGTTTCAATCGGGCTAGTGTTTTTAAAAGCTCTCCAAATGATTCTAACGAACAACCAGTGATGAAAAGCATTAGTCTAAATAAAACTTTAAGGTTCCTTCCAAATTTAAGATTCTACATTTGAAGAAATGGGAGTTTTCATTTAAAACACCCCAATTTTGACTGACTACTTAATTCATGAGATTTTCTCTAATATTGGTTAAATAAATGAGGCATCTAAGGCAATTTCAAAACAGAAGGATAGAAAATTGCACACAAAGAGAGACAGAGAGAGGGCATGCTGTATTAAAACACATATCTTAATTTGTAGTTTCCAAATTCTAAATAATTGCTTTCACCCTTTATCAAAATTTCAGAGAGTGCTGGCTGTCCAAACATGCAAACTTTTTCTCCTGAAGTTTCCTGATATGGAACCATCAGCAGTTGGATCACCAGTAGGCGTGTATTTAATCAAAGACCTCAGAATTCTCAAATCTCAAAATGCTGTTTGAGACCTTTCAGCCTGAGGACTGAAAATATCGAAAGTGAATGGGAGAGTACATATGGTTGTTAGAATGCAAGTAGGTGACAATTAGATAATTGCATATGCTGCTTTTTATCCTGAACTATTTTAGTAAAAGTCTGCTCTTTGGTAAATGAATAATTCACTTATATTTCAAATGTATTTTAAATGTGTCATATTTGAAAGCAGAGCAAGATATATTTAAATAATTTGTTATCACTTTTTAATAGGTTGAGAGGTGGTTTAGGACATTGCTCTATATAGAAGCAGCCAGTTACCTGCATACCTAGGAAAACAGAGAAGGGATGAGCACTAAATCCTTTCCTTTCATTCAGTTAACTAGAGACGAATTCCATTTGATATTGTCTATAGTTTCAAGTTTCTCCTGACTTGCCTTCTGAGATTCTGACTACGTTGGTTGGGCCCATTCAGTACTTACTTGCCACTACCTGTGGCTCCCAATGATTGAGGACTCAAATTATCTACATCTGTAGACTTAGAAGAGACCACAATTCTAGAATAAATTTATCATATTATTAAAATGCAAAGGTCTCAAAAAAAAAATTGAGACAAACATGGAATTAATTTTCTATAAAGAAAGTTGCATGGTGGAAAGGCCATCTCCACAACTTGTGTTCAAAGACACCTCAAGTGCAGCAACAACAGGCAGTTCTTCAAGCAGAGACAGGTGCATGATGTATCCATCATTTAAATAGCACAGACTCCACGTTCTGAAACAGTACGTTTAAACAGAATTTTTAGGAGTGATCACTACATTCTTGGTAAAAAGCTTCAGAAATTGGAAAAATTAGTACCTTTAATAATATTGATTGTACCTGGTACTTTTTAATAAGACTCATGGCCAAATAATTTTATTTATAAGACCATTGCTTTTTCTATTCTGTTTCATTTATAATTAGTTCTATAACAGCAGGAAGTGGGGTAGGAGTCTCTGGGATGAGTGAGTTTTCCAGTTTTAAAGAGGATGATGAGGGCTGCCTCACTGAGAAGGTGATACTTGAGCACAGTCCCGAGGAGGGGAGGAAACTAGTCCTGTGATTTATCTGCAGAAAGAAAGTTCCAGGCAGAGTTAACTGCAAGTGAAAATCTCCTGAGGCAGAAATGTGGCTGAGGCATTGGAAGCCAGTATGGTCACTGACAATACATAGTGAGAGAGGAGGAGACGGTTAGGACACCAGCTCAGAAACAGGTGTGAAGAGCCATGTAGGCCTTTGTAAGGTCTCTGGCTGTTACTCTGAGTGAAATGTGAGCAGAGGAATAACATAATCTGACTTTGGTTTTTAAAGCATCACTCTGGGTGCCACGTTGAAACTCTACTGTAGGGGCCTGCACAGAAGCAGGGAGACACTCAGAAATGATATCGCAATAAACCAGGTGAAAGAGGATGGTGGCTGGGACACGGTGATAGTGGGAAAAGTGATGAGACATGGACAGATTCTAGATATACAGACATTTTGAAGAGAAAACCAATAAGCTATGCTGATGCACTGAAATTAAAATGTGAGATAAAAATATAAGTTAAGAATGACTTCAAGAGTTTGGGCCCAAGCAACTGGAAGGAAAGGACTACCCTTCATTAACAAGGAAAGAGTTGGAGGAACATGTTTGGGGGAGACGTTCACTATGAGGCATATTAATTTTTAAACATGCCTATTAGAAATTCAAGTGAAGAGTTGAACAAAATGGTTATGTGCATCTCAAGTCTATGGAAGAGATTCAGGCTGGAGATATAGATTTGGGAGTCTTCAGCACATAAATGGTATTTAAATCCATAAGATTGGATGGGCTTGAGCATAGCCAAAGTAGGGCAAACATTCAACAACTGAAGCCTACAGAACCCAATATTTGAAGGTCAAGAAGACCAGGACACGGCAGCCAAAAGGCCTGAGATGGAGCAGCCACTGAGCTGTGGAGAAACCAGAAGAGTGCAGTGTCCTGGAAGCCAAGTGAAAAAAATTGTTTCAAGTCGTGGAGTGTAACTCAACATGTTAAATGCTGTGATAAAGCAATTGGAGTGGGAGCTGAAAACTGACCTCTGTTTTTAGCCATGGGAGGGCACTGGCAGTCATTACAAGAGTGGTCTGGTGAGAGTACGGGAGGTAAAAAGCCTGTGTGGAATGAATTCCAGACAGGAGGAGAGGAAGTGGGGAGAGCAGGTACAGACAATCCAAGCAGCCATCGCTGACTGTAGGAGCCAATGAAGAACTAAATAGACATCTCCCCTGGTGTAAACGGTAGAACTCAGTACACACAAAATGTGCCCCCTATTCCCACTCTCAGAGGAGGGAAAGAGCTGCTTACCTCTTTCTAATAAGGTAAGACATTTTTTAAATGCTCATCTCCTCAGCTTACCTGCCTTCTGAATCTAAAGTCAGAGTGTTTCTGTTCAATTTGACATACTTGGTGGTGGCAGGCTTGTATTTCAGCTCCGACCATGTTCGCAGACCGTAATACATTCCACACCCCAAGTTCCTCAGGCCTCCACCCAATCAATAAATTGCAGTTAATGCCCTTAGGGAAAATGGTCTCTGATGAGACTCAGTGTTAACAGCCAATCCAAGCCCATTAACTTCCACATCTGGAAATAAGGTGAGTAAGGAAAATGAGGCTGATGGCTTCCATTTATTTCTGATTTATCAGCATCACAATAACCTGACTCGACTATATACAATTCAGGATGATTGGATGAATTTGCTGAGTAGAGGCCCAAGAAATAACAAGGAGGCTGAAGGTCAGGCTCTAGGATTACTGGTAGTTATTTCAAAGAACCAGGTTTAGAGCAAAGGAGCAAAAATATAAGGGCACCAAGTTAAGATGCTCAGAGGCTCAAATCCAGAAAAAGTGATCAGGGCTGATATAACTCTAGCATTCACAGCTTCCAACTTCTGGCTTTTGACCCTTAATATAATCTTAAAAAACAAACAAACAAACAAAAACCAGTGATTACAGCAAAACTTACATTTCTATAGTTTAATCCTTTCCAAAATGCCTTACTGTCTATTTTTTTTTTTTTTTATTTGAGTCACTTAGCAGAGAGTAATATTCTTCATTTCATAGATGGAAAAACTGAGCTTGGAAAGGGTGAAGTATACAGAATAGCTAATGGTGATGGCCAGTAAAAGAGCATACTTTGTTTCAGTTAATAACATACTCCCCTAATGAGGCAAAGAATTGACTATTTGAGTTTAACCAAATTTGGAAAGTATATAAATGTAATGGGATGAAAATATTTTGTCAGCTAATACCACAATTCTTCTTAAGGAGACATTGTCCGTGGTTAGGAAAATACCTTGATAAATAGCAGATTCTGGTTTACCCAGAACAATCCAAATTTTTACTTTTTATTTAAGAGAAATTATTAATATCGCCTACTTTTACTTTCAAAGGTGTTCCAGTTCTTAGGAGGTAGTCACCCTATTGACTATATATACAGGTATATGTATATGTATATGCATATGCATCTATACATACACATGCCCCATATATAAGCTACCTGAGTGGAGGCAAGTAGGGAGGTGAGACCCCACCCAAGAAAAAGGGTTAGTGGGAAATGAGGTGGCCCAGGATTAGCCAAACTGCTCTGCATTCCTTATAAACAGGAATGGAGAGAAGAGCCAGAAGAGAGAAGACAAATGAGTGGAATTAGAAGAAACTAGTCAGATGATGCATGGCTGGGGTACTGTGAGGGGTAAGTGTTGGAAGTCCCTTCCCAGTAGCAAGACGGCCAAAGGACTTTTAACAAGAACATCTGATTTCCAATTTGAAACATTTTTTGTTCCTACAGTGCAAACCTCGTACTGCCCTCCTTTTTCTCCATTTCAGACACATCTACTATATATGTAAATACTTTATGTAAGTAAAAATTCTTTTTAATAGAAATTAAGGAAACTTGAGTTTTATAGCTAGAACTAAGTGACACAAAACAGAGAGAACACACAAATGACTAGATGTGATGCAAAAACTAAAATACAGGGACCAGAAGTTTCAAGCCAGAGGTGACCACAAGCATTTAAGTTTCCCAAGAATTCTCAAAATCCACAGGGCCAGGTGTGGAGTGTTAGGACAATGTTCTGCAATTCTCAAGGAGCAGGAACACCAGCTCACCCTTGGATTGCAGAAATAGTGAATTCAATAGAGATTGACAGTTGATGACTGGCCAATTAGAAAAGGCAGCTAAAGTTCTTTAAGCATTTTATTCAAACTTAAACCTATAAATGTACATTTATTCACCAAAGTATTAATGTGAAGTCAAGGCTGCTTTTTCTACCATGAGCCTGCTGATGGGTCTATTATCTTTCTTGCATGAACCATATTCATTCAGCATCTAATTTCTACAGATGAGACAAAACAATTTAAATGCAGAATTATCCTAGACTTTTATGATATTTTTCTAATTTTTGCAGATGTTTTGCCCATCCCTAATTTGATAATTCTTCTTAGCAACTCATTTTATCAAATCTTTCCAAAGAAGCTTAGCTTTCATAGAAGCGCTTTCTTCTTGAATTAATATCCCATCTATTTATGTAATATTTAATAAAATTATATAATTATAATAGCAAGGACAATTGGCATAAACAAGTTTGCTACAAATACAACCGACTCTTGAGGAGTGGAAATGTCATCAGCAGGAATAGGAGTGTCACACTGACCAATGGAATAGAATAGAGAATCCAGAAATCAACCCACACACTTACTGTCAGCTGATCTTTGACAAAGGCACCAAGCCTATTCAGTGGCGAAGGGACTGCCTCTTCAGCAAATGGTGCTGGGATAACTGGATATCCATATGCAGGAGAATGAAACTAGATCCATACCTCTCACCATATACTAAAATCAACTCAAAATAGATTAAGGATTTAAATATACACCCTGAAACAATAAAACTTCTTAAAGAAAACATAGGAGAAACACTTCAGGAAATAGGACTGGGCACAGACTTCATGAATACGACCCCAAAAGCACGGGCAACCAAAGGAAAAATAAACAAATGGGATTATATCAAACTAAAAAGCTTCTGCACAGCAAAAGAAACAATTAACAGAGTTAAAAGACAACCAACAGAGTGGGAGAAAATATTTTCAAAATATACATCTGACAAAGGATTAATATCCAGAATATATAAGGAACTCAAACAACTTTACAAGAAAAAAACAAGCAACCCAATTAAAAAATAGGCAGAAGAGCTAAGTAGGCATTTCTCTAAGGAAGATATACAAATGGCCAACAGACATATGAAAAAATGCTCAACATCACTCAGCATCTGGGAAATGCAAATCAAAACCACACTGAGATACCATCTCACCCCAGTTAGGATGGTTAAAATCCAAAAGACTCTGTACGATAAATGTTGGTGAGGTTGCGGAGAAAAAGGAACTCTCATCCATTGTTGGTGGGACTGCAAAATGGTGCAGCCTCTATGGAAAATGGTATGGAGGTTCCTCAAACAATTGAAGATAGATCTACCATATGACCCAGCTATCCCACTGCTGGGAATATACCCAGAGGAATGGAAATCATCAAGTCGAAGGTATACATGTTCCCCAGTGTTCATCGCAGCACTCTTTACAATAGCCAAGACTTGGAACCAGCCCAAATGTCCATCATCAGATGAGTGGATACGGAAAATGTGGTACATCTACACAATGGAATACTACTCAGCTATAAAAACGAATGAAATACTGCCATTTGCAACAACATGGATGGACCTTGAGAGAATTATATTAAGTGAAACAAGTCAGGCACAGAAAGAGAAATACCACATGTTCTCACTTATTGGTGGGAGCTAAAAATTAATATATAAATTCACACACACACACACACACACACACACACACACACACACACAAAAACCGGGGGGGGGGGAAGAAGATATAACAACCACAACTACTTGAAGTTGATACGACAAGCAAACAGAAAGGACATTGTTGGGGGGGAGGGGGGGAGGGAGAAGGGAGGGAGGTTTTGGTGATGGGGAGCAATAATCAGCCACAATGTATATCGACAAAATAAAACTTTTAAAAAAAAAAGAAAAGGAATAGGAGTGTCAGGTGTATTGCCACAACACCAGTGTTTTACAGAAGAAAGAATGAGCTCTGTTACAACAGGAGCTAAATGCTAAATGGTAAATGCAGGTCAGTTAAAAAAGCTTCCATGGGGTTTACGCATAATTTTCCTGAACAGTTGAGCCACTTGCCAATGCAAAACACACTGGAAATATGTTTCCATACTTCCCTCCAGTGAGCATATCACTACCAATCTCCAAGACATTCCATGTGGGGCTCCCCGTGACCCCAATCAGTGGGGTGGACCTGGCCCAAAGGCAGGAGAATCACCTCCCCTCGTGAGAGAAAATCACCCCCAATCCTACCTGAATAATCATATTGTGTGAAGGGCTTTGACATAGGCTCAAACTTCAGTGAAGCCCCTTAAAGAAGCCAGTCTGAGATAGGAGGTGCTCAGTTTCCATGGGTTCAGGTTACAAGACACACCTCTGGATTTCAGGTCATTCCCTGAGGTCTCAGGCTGCTTCTCTAGATTCTCCCCTAGAGGACAGTTACTGTTGCTTATTGGACCTATTTTCGGCACCAATGTAGGGAGATTGAGACCACAAAGGGCAGACTTATGCAAATCCAGTAGCTGAGTATGCTCCGTAAAAGGAATTTATACAGGCTTATGTGAACCAAGTAACCGAGCGTGCTCAGTGGAAGAGAGTTTGTCCTTTGAATGACCTTCCACTAGTGGTGCTAAAGAGCACAGAGTATTCTTGAATATGTTCAGTGCATGTGATAGAATTTGACCAATGAACATGCCCTAAAAAGAGACCAACTGAGTATGTTCGAGTCTATGCTACATAACTGGAAATCACCCCTTTAATTGAATATTCATTAGATAATATGAATACGTATTAGACAGCAAAACTATAAAAGGTGAATCCCAGCAGAAGGCGAGGATGGTGCTCACTCTCTTGGGCCAGCCTGCACTCTGTACTAAACTTTAAGTGTGTAAAGTTTTGTACTAAACTTGGTGTGGATCTGCTCGGTCTCTGGAGCTAGGCCACACTCTTTCTGTGAAATCTGTATCTCGTATTCATTACATTAAACCTGTTCTCACTTTCTGCTGTGACTCTGCTCTTGAATTCTTTCTTGTGGTGGAGTCAAGAACCTGGTAAGAGGACAGGTGTGTTGTGGCAGGCTGTTGGCCTTCCCAGACCCTCTCCTCTGTCGAGTCTGTACCAAAAGCCAAGCAGAAGAGCTCCAGGAGATGCTCAGGAAGCAGTTGGAACATTTAGTGGTAATGACTGAACATATGTATTCAGTGTAAATTAGGGCTCTCTTCTTCAGCTGGAAAGGGCAGAAAGCTAAGTCTAAGAAGCAGTCAGAGAAAGCAAATTTTCGCCTAATCAGAAAAGCACAATCATCATGAAGTGGAGCAGGTAAATGGAGCTAGTGTGGGTAATTAGGACCTTTTTTCTTTTCCTCCAAACTGCAAGAATGGAAAGGTGAGCATCTGAGGAAAAGGAAATTAAAAACTTCTGAAAGATGACTTCCTTTGTTAATTGAGGACAAGTTAAGCCTAGATAATTGTCTTGGTAAGGAAGATTTGAGAACACTTGCAGCCTGTAGACATGTATGAATTGTAAGGGACTTTTGATGTCAGAAATTCTAAAGTGATAGCATTATTTCTTTAAAGTTACAGATTTTTAAAAGGACCAATATTAATCACTATAAGCAGTTAATGAACAAGTTTTCTGTGTACGTGGGTTTTAGGTTTCATTAAGTTTTACTCTTATTATATGTATTCTTTATTAAAAAGTGCTTAATAAATACACAGGGTGGGGAATTTAGTACAAAAGGCTGTTATAAGAAAGGTGAAATTGAGTAAAAGGAATATACTCCTGTCTCTGGGGCTCACTCACCCTCACCTGTGGGCCAGCCAGTACCCCACACCTGAGGCAGTTTAATCCATCAGAGATCCAGTACTGCAGGGAGACTGACAGCAAACTGAAAACTCATGCACTTGCAACTGGCAGAAGGTGGGGGGTGTAAAAAGTGACTCAAACTGAGCTGAATGTTTTGTTTTTATAAATACATTTTTAAAATACAAAAAGAAGCAAAAAAATAAAATAAATTAAAGTTGTATGGGAACAGGAAAACAAATACACAAACTTTGTTTTACCTGCCACCAGCTTTGCCTGAAGAGGGAAGGCTTTGGTTCTAGCCTAGCCTTTGTGTTTTGAAGTTGGGAGGCAGACATTAGTGGAGTCTCCACACGGCCCTCTTTTCTCTTGTTCTCCCCCAGTTTAAATTCATAGCAAGGAGGTCCATGCTGAGACCTCTGCGGGAAACCATAAACAGTAGCTGTTAATGGGAAACCTAATGACACTTTAATGGGACTAGTAAAGCTAAAAGAGTTCTGCAGATAATATTTATACTAGAAGGAAAATGAAACTATGTGCTAAGCTGCATCAAGAACTGGCCACACCGGAAAATGTTAAGCCCAATAAAGAAAAACCTGCAGTCCTCCTAGAGAAAAGACATTTATCATGCTTCTGAAGGCTTCCACCACATCCACTATAACCAACAAACACTGAGAGTAAGGAGACAACATTCACAATGGACCATGACATCTCACGTAACAACTGTGTTAAGCAACAAGCCGTAGACTGAGGTTTTCCTTCATTTGAATTTATGAAACAGTTTTAACTCATAGGATATAGACAGTGGCTGAGAGTCCAAGACCTGGGCTAAATCCAACCAAAATAAAACATGTCAATCAAATTCAAAAATAGCCATTGTAGCAGAAGAGTGAGGTTGTGCAACTATTTCCCAAGCCCTGTTACAACACCTGGTTTTACCAAACTATGCAAATTGAATATTTCCTGCCCATCCATCCTGGTAGTACTAACATACCTGAAACTCTAGAACAATAGTTCTCAAAGTGTAATCCCCAGGCTAATAGCAGCAGCATCAACTGGGAACTTGTAAGAAATACAAATTCCTGAGCCCCTTCTCAAGCCTGCTTACTGAGAAAATCTTGGAGGTGGAACCAAGAGTCTGTTTTAACAAGCCCTCCTGGTGATTCTGATGCACACTCAAGTTTGAGAACCACTGGTCTGTAACAAACTTGGCTGCACATTAGAATCTACTATGAAACTTTAAAAAAAAAAATGCTAATGGCTGGTTTCCTACCTCCTCCCTAACCTCCAGATTCTGATTTAATTGGCATCAGGTACACTTTAGACATTTGAATTTTTTTTTTAACTCTCCAGGTGATTCTAATGTGCAAAAATGTGAAACCCAGTAGAATAGAAAATGGAAGTGAACAGCGAACTTCTTATACCTGGGTCAAAAAGTATATAGGTGGTCAACATTTTTCAGAGCCAACTATTACAAAGAGTAATAGGTAATATATCCTGATAGACTCAACAGTGTTTTTCCTTGATCATAGTTCAACAAAAGAGAAAATAAATTTGCCCTAAAAGTCTTAATTTATTCTTCAAGTAAAAGTCTCAAATTATTCCAATGTATTTTTGAGATTTCCTGTTTTGTCTTTGCTCCTAGGGAACTCAGAGGCTAATTTTGTTTAGAAATTTTATCTCTTGCTTTTAAAGTACCCGACTCCTGCTCTTTTACACCTCTTCGAAAGTCCGACTGGTATGCTTCTCACACTGATGTATCCCCAAGCTATGCAGTAATGTGTTGCTGAATCCAGGGCACCACAGGTCAAAGGTGGCTCGTATGTCTGAAGACTTCAATTTATTCAAAGCTAGGGGATTTAAAACATCTTAATATTAGAACAAACCTAGATATATTATGAATTGGAAGGCAAAATTTGATCATTCCAGGTTCTTCCTCCAGTCCTCCTGAGAATAGTGCCTATTTATTCTCCCCTGTCTTGAGGAGCACTTCACTAGAAAATTTGAAAAGGTCCTAACATTGTACCTGATTGGACCTTATTGATAACTATCTGAAATTATTTTGGAAGAAGGCAAATATATAACCAAATAAGTGAAGGAATGCCCCTTGAGATCTCTCCTATGCATTTATTAAAAAAGTTATTAGTATCATCTCTCCTTCAATCACTGTTTATTCTTTCCTTCAAACACCAATATTCAAGAAAGAGATACCCCAGTTGATATGATTGAGACTTAGGACTCCACTATGGTAGACATTCAGAATACCTGTGAAGTAATAATAAAGTCAACCCCCCAACTTTTTTAATGACAATTGACTGAGACTAGTTCCAGAGGAGGACATCTGTCTTCAGGAGGAGCGTGGGGGAAGCAAGTCAGGACATAGTGATAGAGACACAGGGGAACCCAGCAAGAAGCAAAAGGGAGATAAGGTGTTGACGTTGGAATTCAAGTCAGAAACCTCAAGGTAAAAATGTAGAAGGCAAAAGCTTGAGAAAATAAGGCATTCCCACCCTCTCCCATAAGAAGAAGAGAGAGTGGAGAGTGAATGACAAAAATCCAAATCAAGATTGCAACTACAAGGAGATATTGTCAGCATTTATATGGAATTTTTGTGCCATATTTACACATTTATAACACCCAAAGTGTTTATTGTTCAGTCTTTCTGCAATCCTCTAGGTGAAAAATAGAACTCTGCTCTTCAGAGATTTTACAAAAAAAAATGGTAATAAAATTCCCCATAGAGTTGGCCCTGTGTCCCAGCTTTTCCTTCTCTCTAACAAAGTTTGAGCTTATGGACTTGGCTTTCCGGGGTATTTTTATGTAACCTTTGCTTTAGGCACTGGCACGCTGTGCCACATTTGGGGACTTTTCACTTCTCTTGTGTTCCATCGAGTGTAGGTGGCAGCATGGTGCAGCGTCCCTTGTGTTTGTCAATATTTTAGAGAAATGGAATTTCTCTCTGTCAGAAAAATTAAAATATAAAAATCCTGACTCTGCTTAGCACTAACTGTTCTAAGCAACAAAATAAGCATACCCATTTCCCAGAAAGTTGAGAACACGTGCCTCTAACATTCCACAAACACTGCACTTGGAGCCATAGCATATTAGTGCCAAGGAGAAACTTGGTGACCATCTAGCCCAAACTCCTGTTCTAACAATGAGGGGATGGGGGCGCAGAGAGGGAAGATGAACACTCAGCCACACAGCCAGTGAGACCAGGGTCTCACCTCCAAGTTAGTTCTCTTTTCCTCTCAATCCACCTCACCACGCCCTTGAAACACCACAGAGCACAGCCAGCCAAGAGCTGCTGTTGCAACAAGAAAACAATGATAAAGGAAACAGAAGAAAACCTAAGGAGATGGGAAGGGTGGGATTGAAGACCTGACACTGGGTGTGTGGAAAGTTGATGCACACAGGAGGCAGCGAGCAGACCTGTAATAGGTCTTTGACTCACAAGGAAGCAACAGAAGCCAAGAGCAGCAGCAGGAACCGAGAGGCCAGAAGAAACTGCACTGGAAGCTCTGGAAGACATAGCAGACAGCCTTCCTAGGGCAGAGACCCTCTTGTCTCTCCCTTGGTCTGATGCTCCTAGACAGGTACAAGGTACAAGGTTTGACACAAATGTTCTTAGACCCAGGAGGTGGAAAGTAAAACAGAGTCTAGATTCTAGCTTCTGTGTCCTTATCTGTAAAATGGGATTAATTACCCCTGCCCTGTAAAAATGAAGTGAGGCATGTGACTTGCATGTAAATTATAAAAGAGGCTGAGATAGCACTTGTCTTCATCAGTTAGGACTGCTATAACAAAGTACCACAGAAATGGGTAGCATATAAACAATAGATACGTATTGCTCACAGTCCCAGAGGCTGGAAGTCTGAGATCAGCGTGCCAGCATGGTTAGGTTCCGGTGAGGGCTCTCTTTGGGTGGCAGACTGCCCATTTCTCATTGTATCCTCACTTGAAGGAAAGAAGACTACAGAGCTCTATGGAGTCTCTTTTATAAAGCCATTAATCCCATTCATCAGGGCTCCACCCTCATGACCTAATCACCTCCCAAAGGCCCCACCTCCTACCACCATCACATTGGAGGTCAGGATTTCTACATACACATGTAGAGGGGCACAAACACTCGGTTCATAACAGCACTATTATTTCTATCATCACAGTCGCTACTACCTTGGGGGCAAAGATACTCATGCCTTTAGGGAATTTCTGATATAAAGTCCCTCAGTTTAAAGATGGAGAAAGTATGTTGTGAAACAAGGGCAAGCCTTGGAAACAAACAGAGCTGGATTTCCACAACAGTTGAGTGACCTTAGGCAAATTACCTAACTTCTCTGAACTTCGATTCTACAGCACATACTAGGAAATAAATAAATTGGAGAATTAAATAATAATAATGTAATAATAATAAGAACAAATATGCTAATAAAGCTCTCTCTGAAAGCTAGTCAGTCTCAGGGCCAGTACAAGATCATTCTTGTGTGCACTCTCTTGCCTACGTCAAATACAGTCTCAGCTGGACTGATCCGGATACACATTTGTCCTGAAAAACTCTCCCTCTGTTCCTTTCTGGTTGTCCATATGTGGCAGGCCAAACTCCAGTCACAGTTTAATCTTCAAATCAAGAATAGAAATACAAGTAGAACAAAGTGAAAAGAGAGAGAGAGAGAGAGAGAGAGAAATATCTGTCAAAATCATCAGCTTTAAAATGAACTAGCTAACCAGAGAATCAAGTATTCAATATGTGATTTTGGAAATTTCTTAATAATAACTTGAAATAATTGCCTTTATTTGTCTTTCTTATTATACGTACAAAAAGTTAAATCTTCCAGCGAGTCAAAGAAATATAGCTGAAAAACAGCAAAAGGAATATTGGGTAGAAATGACAGAAACTACAGTTATCCGATGTGGATCAAAAATATTAAACAAAGAAAAAATACTCATTATTCTGTCAGCCTTAAGACATTTTCAGCTTGTTCAAACTGGAACAAGTCCCCCCGTGGTCGTGTAAAACTCACTGAATTGTAGTAAAGTAGTGTAAGCAGCAGCTTCATCTTCAAAGATGCCATGTAAAATACACATATTAATAAGCAGGGATTGGGGCTTTTTTTTCTTTTTCTCATTCCTTCTCTCTGATTTTCTGCACTGTTCCAAGCATTGGGCATGTCTCAGGAGTGTAATATCAAGTAGAGTTTACATTTTCCTTCACCCACCATCACCTCCCAACCTTGAGGCCTCAGCCACGGCCAGGGGAGCCCTCCTGGGATCCTCCAGAAGGGACTGAACTCCCTGAGCCAATGAATTTGACATAAGCACTTACGTCTCTTTCCTCTAAGAAAGTACCTGGTAAATTGTGCCCAGGTTTAACTGCTTGTATTTGAGAAAGCAAATAAACCAAAAGGCATGTTTGTGGGTGTATGTCTCAGTGATTTGCTCTGTAAGTTCCTACTGAATAACTGATTAGATCAAGGACAAGCAGACTCTTAGATCTGAAACAAGATTAGATGAGTGAATTCAAGTTTAAAGTTACACACACATCTTCAAAATTAGGGAGTTCTACTGTGGTTATTAGAGGTGGGAAGGGGGCTAACAAGAAATTGGTTAAAGGCCACAAAGAATGATGAAGTTTTGTAAAGATGAGTATACTAATTATCCCGATTTGACCATTACGTATTGTACACAGGTACAATTTATATTCCACTCTGTATCGCACAAATATGTATAATCAATTATGTTTCAATGAAAAATAAATAAATAAAAGGACACGGGCAGCCCCCACCTGCCCAGCAGAAGGCAGGATCACATCCAGGGTGCTCGGCAGGAGCTGTGGACAGCACCCACCCCCTGGTAGAAGGCAGGAGCACACTGAAAGCCCCACTGCCGCCTCAAGGGCAGCTTGCTGCCAACAGTAGCAGCCACAGCCACCATACATGTGGACTGCCACCTACTTGAATACATTGACACAAGGACTGCTGCCAGCAAAGACTGGGGAAAAAAAGAAGAGAGAATGTCTTTCCTCAAAGGACATCAAACACCACTTATGTTTTAGTTCACAGCAACCTTGTATCCCGTATATGCTATGCACCTGACCTACAGTGCCCTTCAGAATTAGAGAAAAACAAATTTAAGCATATATTTCCAATTCCATTTCTCTTCTTTAATTCCAGAACCCCACCTCTCGCTATATAGTAGGTGGTGTGTTGGCTAACAACACGCGTTCCAGAGTCAGAAAGCCTGGGTTTGAATCTACTCTACCTCCTACTAGTTATGTGGTCTTGAGTGTGTTACCTGTTTTTCATCATCTATATTTTAGTTTTCTTACCTACAATATCACATTGCAGGTGACTGTGAAGACTAAATGAGGTAATGCAGGTAAGGAACTTGGTATGGTCCCTGGTAACATTTCCATGTGGGAATTCCTTCCTGGCATTTCTTGGGAAATTTGTATATTTTTCTAAATCGGTCAAGAAGTTTGGAAAATGTCTAATGTCTGCAAATTCCCAATAGATATTAATCTTCAGGATTTGAGGATAAGAAAGAATTCCTAAATCATAATTTATTCTGTATTTTTCATACAATTTATAATAATAAACAGTGAATCATTTATTACATAAAAGTTTTAGAAGTATTCTGTAAAAAAAAGATATAATAATAAACACATGGTTTATTGTTATTTGAACCAATATATTCTGACAAAATTATATATTTCAATAATATGTAAAAATGCTCTCAACCTGAAGCAAACATTTGATAATAAAAAATTATGAAAAAGGGAAACATTAACATAAAATAAATTCCAAATAAAAACCTATTTATAGACAAAAATAGTAGCACAAATACTTACTATTTAAACTCCACTGAAGGAACACACCTGGGGTCCTAGGCAGGAGCTCAGGGCAGTTCCCTCCACCTAGAAGGAAGCATGGAGCATGCCGAGGGTCTTAGGCAGGAGCCCAGGGCAGCCCCTTCTGCCAGGAAGGAGGCAAAGAACACACTGAAAACACCATTTCCATGCAGGTGGCCCACCATAGCCACTGCCACAGCCATAGCTGCTGCAAGAATGGCTTTACATCACAGCAGTAGTCACAGCCACCACTCAGGTGGCCAGTCAAACACTTTACTACATGGACACAAGGAGAGTTACCAGTGGAAACTGGAAAAAGAAGAGAATATCTCTCTCCTCAAAGACCACTCCAGAGTAGCAGAAGAAGCAACTGCTCTACCAGATTACCAGACATCAACACAGAGATACTAGCAATATGAAAACCCAAGAAAATATGACACCACAAAAAGAATACAGTAATTCTCAAATATCAGATCCTATAGAGCAGAAAACCCTTCAAATGACTGAAAAAGAATTCCAAGCAACAATCTTAGGGAAACTCACTGTGATACAAGAAGACTCAGTTAGACAGCATAATGAAATAAGAAAAAAAAAACCACCAGGATATGAAGGAGGAAATTTACAAAGAGATTAATACCTTAAAAAAGAACATAGCAGAATTCATGGAATTGAAAGATTCACTCAGTGAAATAAACAAATAAATAAATAAACAAACAAAATAAAACACCTGAGAACTTAAGTAGCAGGCTAGAATAAGCAGAAAAAAAGAATTTCTGATCTTGAAGGTAGTCTGTTTGAAATAACCCAAGCAGACAAAAAAAGGAAAAAACAATTTTTAAAAAAGGAAGAAAATCTTAGAGAGCTAGCAGACACCATTAAGCACACAAACATTTGAATCATAGGTGTTCTAAAATGTGAGGAGAAAGGGAAAGGCATGGAAATCCTATTCAATGAAATAGTGACAGAAAACTTCCCAGGTATAGGAAGAGACATGGACCTTCAGATCCAGCATGCTCAAAGATCCCCAAACAGATTCAACTCAAAAAGATCCTCTCCAAGACACATTATAGTCAAACTGGCAAAGTTTAAAAACAAAAAGAGAATCTTAAAAGCAGCAAGAGAAAAGCATTAAGTCACCTATAAGGGAGCCCCTATCAGACTAACTTCAGACTTCTCAACAGAAACTCTACAGCCCAGAAGAAAATAGGATGTTATACACAAAATATTAAAAGAAAAAAACTACCAGCCAAGAATACTATACCCAGCATGGCTGTCCTTCAGAAATGAGGGATAAATAGTGCATTTCCCAGGCAAACAAAAACTGTGGGAGTTCACCACTGCATGACCAGCCCTGCTAGAAATCCTGAAGGTAGTCCTGCACCTGGAATCTAAAAAATGATAATCAATACCACAAATACCAAAAAAAAAAAAAAAAAAAAAAACGAAACGTACTGGTAGAACAAAAATGCAAATGAGAAAGAGAAAGAAACTAAATCTTACCACCACAAAAAACCAACAAACATGAGAGACAAACAGTAAAAGGGGAAGAAAGGAACAAAAGATGTTTAATACATCCAAACAAAAATTAATAAAATGCCAAGAGTAAGATATACTTCCTTACTCCTTTCAATACCTTTACAATACCTTTCAATAACAACCCTAAATTAAAATGGGTTAAATTCTCTACTCAAAAGACACAGACTGACTTGATTGGGTTAAAACACTAGACCCAGCTATATGTTGTCTTCAAGAAACTCACTTTACCTGTGAAGACACATGCAGACTAATAGTGATGGGATGGATAAAGATATAACATGCAAATGGAAAACAAAAATGAGCAGGAGTAGTTATTCTTATATTGAATAAAGTAGAGTTTACACCAAAAACCACAAAAAAAGACAAAGAAGGTCACCATTGATAAAGGAATCTATCCAGCAAGAAGATATAACAATCATAAATACATATGCATCCAACACTGGAGCACCCAGATGTATAAAGCAAATACTATTAGGCCTAAAGAAAGAAATAAACCCCAATATGATAATAAAAGGGGACCTGAACACCCCTTTGTTGGTACTGGACAGATTATCTAGGCAACAAATTAACAGAGAAACACAGGATTTAAATTATACTTTAAATTATAATCGGACCTGGCAGACATCTACAGAACATTTTGTCCGACAACTACAGAATACACATTCTTGTCATCAGCACATGGAACATTCTCCAGGATAGGCCACATGTTAGGTCACAAATCACACCTCAAGAAATTTTTTAAAAATTGAAATTATTTCAAGATCTTTTCAGACCACAATGAATTAAAACTAGAAATAAATAACAAAAGAAACTTCAGAAACTATACAAATACATGGAAAATAGACAACATGCTCCTGAATGATATATGGGTCCAAGAAGAAATAAAACAGGAAATCAAAAAATTTCTTGAAACTAATGAAAATAAATACATATCATACCCAAACCTGTGGGATATTGCAAAAGCAGTACTAATACAGAAGTTTACTGCAATAAACACTTACATCAAAAGAACAGAAAGATTTCAAATAAACAATCTAACACTACACCTCAAAGAATGAGAAAAACAGGAACAATCTCATACCAAAATTAGTAGATGGAAAGAAGTAATTAAGATCAGAGCAAAACTAAATGAAATAGAAACCCCCAAAATAATACAAAAGATCAATGAAACAAAAAGTCATTTATATTTTTTTGAGAAGATAAACAAAATAGACAAACCATTTGCTAAGCTAACTAAAAAAAGAACAGAGAAGACCCAAATAATAAAAATCAGAAATGTGGGCAGAAGCTGCAGCTGTGCCCCTCAGATGAAGTTGCTTGGAGGCGGCAGGGGAGGAGGGGGCCTTGGTGGCCCCCAGGACAGCAAGACCACTAATAGGGTTCTTGTGGACCCACACAGGACTGAGGAGCCAGAACAGCTGAAAAAAAAGAGCCACACAGGGGCCAGTGAGTTATCACAAGGGACCGGCGCAGGGTCCATTCCATGGGAAGTCTTTGGAGTATGGGCAGTGGTAGAGACAGGCCCACCAGGGGAACACTGGGGCACAGCAAGGACAGCTGATCTGCCCCCCAATCAGTGCAGGACCACTCAGTGGAGACTGATCAGGAATATAGAACTGAAGAGGGTGCAGTTTGCTGAAAAGACTCAGGACCAGACCAGAGTTTCTATACAACCCAGGTGTACTGGCTCTCATGAGTCCTGGAAGCACCTATAAAGTCAACCATTAAAACCTGAGCTGCACAAAAAGCCTTCCCCAGGGAATCAGCAGCAAAGCAGCAATTTACCTCAACCACGCAGCTCAAGTACTGGTTCCCACAGGAAGTTCCCCTGTTTTAGAAGTAAGCAAAGGACAAAAACTTAGTTCAAGCCCAGGTACATCACCAATGCCTTGGGGCCCTGGAGCAGGGGACCAGACCACCTGCCCACAACCAGGCATACTGCCAGCACCAAGGAGCATGACAAAAACATCACCTCCATGTGGGTGGCCCACCACAGCCACCACAGTAACCATGGCTGCTGTAAAAGTGGCTAGACATCACAACCACCACACAGATGGTCTGCCAGCCACTACAGTGCATTGACACAAGGAGAGTCACCAGCAGAGACCAAAGAAAAGAAGAAGATGTCTCTCTCCACAAAGCCCATTCCAGAGTGACAGAAGCATCTGCTCTATGATAATATTGGGGGACCTGAACACACCTCTCAGCACTGGACAGACCATCTGGGCAACAAATCAACAGAGTAACCATTACTCTTTCAGAGGGAGAGAAGAAATCTAGGGTTATCAGTGGTGGGAGGGGGGAGGAAGGGGGGATAGGGAGAGATTGGACAAGGGGCATAAAGAATAAGTACAATTTGTAACAATATACATACTAGTAATATTGATTCAATCAACATATATCAACACTGAATCCCAAAATATGTATTATCAATTATGATTCAATAAAAAAAATAAAATAAAAGATAAAAAATTAAAATCAGAAACTAAAAATAGACAAAAATAGAAACTTCAAAATGTTCAAAAAATCATAGTGGACAATTTTAAACAAGTACGTGACAACAGATTTGATAACTTAGAAAAAATAAATCCTTTTTTACTGCCATACAACCTACCAGAACTGAATTGAGAAAAAAAAAAAAAAAAAAAAACAAGCCTGAACATACCAACAACAAATAAAGTGATTGAATTAGTACTACAAATCTTCCAATAAAAACAAGCTCAGGACCAGATAACTTTATGAGTCAATTCTACCAAACACCCAAAGAAATATTAATAACTATCATTATCTTTTATTACTTTTCATTCACAGATAATAATTGTGCACATTTCTAGGGCACAGTAAAAAAAAATACTTCACACTGACAAATGCAATGGGAGCATACATTGGGGAAAGGACTGCCTGTTCAATAAATGGTGCTGCGAAAACTGGACATCCATATGTGGAATAATGAAACTACACCTGTACCTCAAGCCATATACCAAATCAACTCAAAATGAATTAAAGACTTAAATACAAGACCTGAAACTATAAAACTCCTAAAAGAAAACATAGGAGAAACACTTCAGAAAGTAGGACTGGGCAAAGATTTTACGAATACAACCCCAAACGCACAGGAGACAAGAGGAAAAATAAACAAATGGAATTATATCAAACTAAAAAGCTTCTGTACAACAAAAAAAACAATTAACAGAGTGAAAAAAAAAACCCACAGAATGGGAGAAAATATTTGCAAACTATGCATCTGACAAAGGATTAGTTTACAGAATATACAAGGAATTCAAACAACTCAACAGTAAAAAAATAAGTAACCCAATTAAAAAATGGGCAAAGGAGCTGAATAGGCATTTCTCAGAAGAAGACATACAAATGGCCTACAGACACATAAAAAAATGCTCAACATCACTCAGCATCAGGGACATGCAAATCAAAACCACACTGAGATATCACCTCACCCCAGTTAGACTGGCCATTATCAGAAAGACAGGGAATAACAAATGCTGGTGTGGATGCAGAGAAAAGGGGACCCTCCTACACTGTTGATGGGACTGTAAATTAGTACAGCTGTAATGGAAAACATTATGAACATCCCCCAAACAACTATACAGATTGAACTGCTATATGATTTAGCAATCCCACTGCTGGGTGTATACCTAAAGGAATGGAAATCATCATGTCAAAGGGATACCTGCACTGCCATGTTTATCACAGCTCTATTTACAATAGCTAAGAATTGGAACCAACCTAATTGTCCATCAACGGACAAATGGATAATGAAAATGTGGTATATATAGACAATGGAGTACTACTCTGCCATAAAAAGGCATGAAATCCTGCCATTCACAGCAACATGGCTGCACTTAGAGAAAATTATGTCAAGTGAAATACGTCAGGCACAGAAAGAGAAATACTGCATGTCCTCCCCATAAGTGTTTGCTGGAAAAAAAAAAGGGAAAAAATTAATTTAAAAAAATTTTTTTAAGTGTGTTGAATGTCTGAACAAAAAAAGAAAGACAGATACAACAATCACAATAAGTCATTGAACTTTCAAAAGGAGAGAACAGACCTGAGGCCACCAGAGGTGGGAAATGGGGAGGAGTAGATGGAGGAGGGGTCAGCAAGAAATTGGAAAAGGGCTTGAAAATATGATTACACTGTGTAAGTACTGATAAATATAGTAATAAAAAAAGAAACAGATAAAACCAAACCAAATAATAAATAAATAAAATAGGGGAGTTCTAATCCATCTTGCCATTCCCATTGTGCAGAACATTGGTGAATTGGTGCAGACAAGATTAGGGATTCCACTCATCCCGTCCTGACCCCACGCCATCCTTTGCAATAGGCAGGTGGATGGAGCCAGGGAGCAGCACAACTATTAGCTGAGAGACAGAACATTGTCTTCTTCAGCTCTGGATTTTACCTTTCCTTTTCGTTCCCACTTATGGGCATGGAGGTATGTTTCCCTAGAGGTTAAGTAGCTATCCAAGGTAGTGGCAGCACTCGGTGCTTAATCCTTCAGAGTGCAATTTAGCAAACCATTTTTGGAGACCCTCCTAGGCCTACAATCATGGAAAACTGTATGTCTAGTATTTAGCACATTGTCTAATGCATTGTAGACACATAATAAAGTTTGTTGAATGTCTGAATGAATGATTACCTAGCTTAGAGTGTCAAAAAAATCAGTGCTAGAATTTACACCAGCAGATCTCAAAATTTAAGGAAAAAAAAATAGGTTTTGATACAATTGCCAAAAGAAATATGAGAGTACTTCAAAATGTTAATGAAAAGATTTGTATTATCTTCCAATTCTAATTTTCCATGAAGTTTTAAAAATACTCTCATAGAGCTCATAAGAAATTGGAAGTTACAAAAAAAATCATAAAAAGTCAATTTGATCTCCAAAACAATGCCTGTTCAGAAATGAAAAGAAGACATGATAAGAAGCAGGAGGGGCCAGACAACCAAGAGGTTGGAACCTGAGAAACAGACAAACCCACCAGAGTGCGGCAGGCAGACCATCAAGCTTCCAGAATTTGACATAAGTGTGGGCAGGTGGTTTGAGCATTGTAAGTAAGAGTTTGGTGTGAGCCACCAGCAGGCAGACAAGGGTCAGACCAAAAAAAGCCCTACTGCAGCTAGAGATTGTCTCATGGGGTCTGAGCATCAGAAATAGGATTCCGAGAACTAGGTAAGCACCCTGTTTTTTAGGCCAGGATCAGCAGTAAAGCTCTCATAGTACAGCTGCTGAAAGAACAGCTGGTTTTTCCTAAATCTCCCTTCTTTGCCTAGAAACACAATTGGCCCTTGAGACCAGAGTGGGCCTGAGCCTCCAACAACATATCAACAGTAAACACTGTTATGGCACTCATTGTGCTGGGTGCTGTTAAATATATTCGTGCATTTAATCCTCTCACCAGCCATATGAGGTAGGCACTATTATTATCATTCCCATTTTACAGATGAGAAAATGGAGGCACAGAGCCCCTAAACGCCTGCCCAAGGTCACACAGCTAATATACGTGGCACAGCAGAGATCTGAACCCAGGTAGCCTGCCCCAGGGTCTGTGCTCTGAACACCACCTCTGCAGCTTTTCAGGGTCCCCGGCTATGGGACTCCAAAGGAGGTGGTCAGAAAGCCTCCTGTTTTTTCTAAGCAGGATCATCAAAATCAATTACCTATTGAGAGAACTCCCTGATGAGATCCACTCTTTGAAATGTGCAGAATTAGAAAGCAGAGCACATAACCAAAGACTCATACGCAGGACTGTGTGACCCTATAAGAATAATTAGCAAGGAAAAAGCCCCAAAGGGCCTAAGGTTTGCTCATGTAGTGAATTTAAAATTTATACATTATGACTCAGATGTGCAGAAATGGAGTTTAATTCCCCATGCTCTGGAGCCCCCATTTCCACGTACCTGCCCCTGCAAAGCAACCAAGCAATCACTTGTGGTTTAAGACACAGTCTCCATGGGGTAAATGTTCAGAGCATTCAGGACTCTCCCTTTATTGTTCTCCTGCCCTTTTTCCAGAGAGTGGACTTACCTGTTGTCCTAACTCTAGGGAAGGGACTTCTAAGTGAGGAGATGTCCTGTTCCACCTGGGCATGGGCTTCTTTGGTGTGTGGCTATTTCAATTAACATTAAATAGGGCTGGCTGTTTAGCTCAGTTGGTTAGAGCATGGTATTATAACACCAAGGTCAAGGGTTCGGATCCCCATACCAGCCAGCTGCCCCAGAAAAAAAGAAATTAAATAAAAATTCAGTTCCTCAGTCACACTAGCCACATTTCAAGTGCTCCATAGACACATGTGGCTAATGGCTACCACAATTCGATAGTACAGACATAGAACATTTCCATCATTGCAGCATATTCTTTTGGAAAGCACTATATACAAGTTCATAGAAATAATTGTATTACATTTAATTCCATTTTTCCATGAACTTTTAGAAGTACCATTATATATACGTGTATTTGTGTGTTCGTGTGTGTGTGTGTATTCTTGTTTGTCTATTTGTAGCTTACTTTATTCCAAAAATAACATACGTATAATAAAGCACATATATAACCAGACATTCAAAAGTCTAGACCCAAGTTCTGCCAACTGGTAACAGTGGGATCTCGAGCAAGTTATCAACTTCCCTGAGTCTCAGTTTCCTTTAAAAAGGAGAATAAGCCTCACATGTGGTTGTGAAGATCCATGAGATAATGCATGTGGACATACTTTCAAATTTTTTAAGACAACATCCAAATTTAGCCACTGTTATTCCTATTCTAATAATCACTATTTTACTTTTTAAAGGGGGTGAGGGAAGCATGTAGCAGAACCCAGAGTAATTTGATCTCAGGTGCTGAAGAAGTTTGCATCTGTAGCTAAGTCACTCTATGTGAGCACAATAAAATCATGAAGAATAGATTATGTATAAGAGGACTGCAGATGGAATAATTCCTGAGTTTTTAAAATGAGGAAAAAGGATGGTCAGGAAACTACAGACCAATACATTACTCATCAATTCTTAGAAGATGTAGAGCATAATTTATGCTTTAAAAATGATTTCAAAATATTCGCAACAAAATGTATTTGTTAGAATTACTTACTAGGCTGAATATCTATAGGGATATTGCAAACATAGTATGCCTTGATTTCAGCAAAATATTTAACATTTTCCCAATATACCCTTATGGGTAAAGTGGTAAAATGAGAACTAAGTGTAATTAGGTATATTCATGTCTGTTTGGAAAACCACCTCCAAGCAGTGTCGATTTTGTGTTTAAAGTCAGCTTGACAGGGGTCTGGAGAACAATGGCCCTGGAGCCCAGCTGCACATTTGACAAGGACGGATGCTCACAAGGGGAATCTGCACCTGACAGCAACATAGAACCCTGCACCTGGGCTTCCACGGAGATGAGCTTGGAATGGGTGCGGCAGGCACGCACTCCAGCTCGGCTGGCCTGACTGACACATTTTCCTTGGGATGCCTCCCTGTATTCCTAAGGCTGCCATCACACCCAGGCTCCTGAGATGTACTCCCCTATGATGGAAGTAAGATGAAAAACAGCTGGTAAAGGGAAAGAGGCCGCTGGGCAATGTGAACAGGAAACCATTACTGCTTTCTTCACAGTGGGGGACTCCCATGTCTCTGAGTAAGAACACACACACGCACGCACACACGCACGCACGCACGCACAAACACACGCACGCACGCGCACGCGCACACACACACACATGAATACCTGGACGTTATGTCCTGATAAATTAACTACAGTTGGGCAAAGATGGATATTATTAACCCAACTTTAGAATTAAGGGAACTGGGAATCAGAGTGGTTAAGTAAATTGCTGAGGGTCATAGGGTCAGCAAACACACAGCTGAGATTCCAGACCTGGCTTTCCTAACTCCCAAGCTCCTACTCTTTTCTCTACCCCACATCTGAACACACAGCTGGTAATTGTCTTCCCTCCCCAGTGGACTCTTCCTCTGCCTTCCCCTTCTCTCTCCCTCATTCCTGCCTCTTTTCCCTTCCTGTCATCTGCTCTTTGCCTTCTTCCCTGCCTGTGCCTTATGCGATTTACATCTACACAGGATTTGTCCCACTAGGGTTTTTAAGGAGAAGCCAGGGTCTGATCACTGCCCTAGGAAATAATGTTTACGTTCCCCCCAAGGGCAAAATTACTAGGTATCCCAAACACAGGAATGACCCATATTTTACTGTTTGTTCCATTTTCAACTCCTTTGGGACAAATAATTGTCCTATATTTTACACTAGAACTGGAGTGTGGAAGGTGTGTGTGTGAGTGACAGAGAGAAAGAAAGAGAGAGAAGATGTAATACCCTCACTTCCTGACTTTATAGTTGGAACTACTAGGTTCATCATATTTTGTTCAATCAGCCTTTCCAAAGCATAACCTCTTTCATCCAGCACATACACCCACGATCAGATACCTGGTAACCTCCACTTATCCTGCTGACATCTGAAACCCCAATACTACCATTCACATCTTGCTCGTTCATTTTAACCGTTATAACAACCCTGTCTGATAGAAAGAAAAAATATCACCATTCTATAAAGAACCATCAAATCATGAGGTCAGTCATTAAATTTATAAGGAATTTTATCTCTAAGTCTGTAGATCTGGAGTCCCCTGGCTTCCAGGCCAGCTCCTTCTAACTTCATAATGCTCCTCAACAACATTGCTGGAAGGAAAACTAAGCACCCTGTCGTCTTATTCTGGTGTTTTTATAAGAACACAAATTTATATCCTAAAAAAGAGGGGGCAGTTTAAACGAAAATAATTTATTCTCCCTTTAAGTGAAAAGAGTAAAAAAGGAATAAGAAAAGAAAAGGGACAAAAACTTCTACCACTTCAAATGCAGTCATATGAGCAGCTTCATGCCTAAACAGGGAAACAATTATCTACAATCCTACAAGGCTATGGAATCTAAGGGCAGGGGCCTTGGGGATCCTCCAGCCCCATGCATAGACTCTCTGGCATCCTTGATAGTAATGACAATAATCACTAATGTTCACTGAGCACTTTCTAAATCCCAGGCACTTGTTTCCAAGTTTTAGATGTTTTCTCTTGTTTATTTCGTCCACGACCTAAAAGGTAACTACAGTATTACCATCATCCTATTTTACAGATGAGAAAAAACTACATTATCACCTGCCTTCAATCTTTATAACAGTCCAAAGAGATTGCTGTTACCATTATTCCCACTCTAGAGATGACAGACTGAGGCTCAGAAAGGACAGCAACTGGCCCATGGTCACACAGGTCTGCTGGCATGGAGCCCAAAGCTCCCTACAGAACAATATCTTAGAAATACGGAAAATGTCTTCACGTCCTCCTCCCACTTGATCATTCATCATAACACATGTAAAGTCAGACCCTGACAGTGACATTCCGCAAATAAGTGCAAGACTGGGTCTTTTGTAGAATCCCACTGAGGAAAGGCCACTACTGACCTCTGAGGAAACCCAGAGTCAATAATTCAAAACATAGACATGAATTTGTCCCAAAGCAAACTTAATCCTCAAAGAAAAAAGAAGTAATTTCCCAGGAAGAGAATTTTTAAAAGAGAAACAGAGAATTGATGACATAGGAAAGGTGAAGTTATTTATGGCAGTGGGTTGTAAATCCTGATCATAAATTAGGGCTGAAAGGAGGAGGATTTTTGACACGGTCAAAAATACTCAGTCGCTGGGTAAACTGTCTTATTGAATACACTAGCACCACCTTGTGGTAAATAGGAGGAACTCACAAGGTCCGGCTTGGTACTACAGCTCTAAAATATGCCTTTGTGACGGAGGTAAGCCGATGGCAGATACAAATCACAGGCACAGGTCTCCAGAATTTCACTCACCAAGTGAAGATAGCTATTTTGACCAAATAGGCTACTTCTGAGAGAGCTTACTTTATCCCAGATAGGGCAAAATGCAAAATGAGGCCAGTCCTGATATCCTCAGGGGCATAACAAGAGCATCTTTAATTGATGAATGCTAAAATTTAGTATTGAGATATGATAATATCTCACCTTTGAATATCACTTTCACACACATAATCTTATTTTATTATCAAAAGAAGACTGCGAATTAGGAAGACAATATATTTATCCCATTTTACAGACAAGAAAACTGAGGCTCATTTGTGTTGTGTTAATTGTGAAGTTCCAGAGATAGCTAAGAAGTTACTAAGCCTTCTCAGGAGCTGGGGGTACGATGTAGAGGAGCATGCTGAAACGGCCCAAGAATGAGAATCAAGAGTCAAGCAAGTAAATTTTCTGTTCACTTTGAAATGGTTTCTAAAGAATTGATTTCTAAGCAAAGGTGTGCCTTCCACAGGTTCAAAAATGATCAGGACCATAGTGACAGACACCCCCTGAAGCAGGCAGCCACAACTGGCTGGACCACTGGGAAGCCCAGTGCTATTCCCATGTGCTGATCCATCACTCACATCCCTCAACAACAACATGCCCACATGGAAGGGCATTTCTACCAAGCTGGCCTCATCACACTGCTGTGGAAGTAGTAATTACATCATCTAACCGTATCCTCACCCCACACCCAAGCTGTCCAACATCTGCTTGTTATTTCTTGTGCCACCTCCATCCAAAGAACATCAGAGACATTATTTTCATCCCTGTTTGGACTGAGCCGAGGAACCACATTTAGCAGAGAATTGTCCTCTATGTAATCTTCCTACTAGGCCAGCAGACTGGTTCATGGTGGGACGCATGTATTCGTCAGTTTTTTGGACAATGCTTCAGTGAGTCCTGTGTTGGGGATGGGGAGCTCCCCTGTTCCATTTGGGAGAGATTACTGAATTTCTTATTTTTGTGTGAAGTTATGAGACATTTGGAGGGTCCTGTGTTCGTTCAGCATTAATCTCATTGATCTCAAATGTTAATTCATCGAACTATGATAAACATACTTACTACAAAAAAATTGTACACTAATCTTTGCATTGCTAATTATTTCTTATTGAATATTTTTTGAAGGCAGAGTTGTAGAACTTGACAAATTATTCTAAATTCCATATGGAGAAATGAACAGACAAGAATACCTTACTAAAATACCTAAAAAGAAGAATGTGGAACTTTCTCTTCAGGATATTGCATAGTTATCTCAAATATTTTTCTTTGTTTATTGTTTGCCTTTTAATTTGATGGTGAGGTTATCTGACATAGATTACTAAAACTGGAGGATTTAGGAGAATTTTTGACTAAAAATCAATACTCTTTTCTCCTTGGTTGGCCCCAAATTAATTAAGAGGTTCTTTTTGTAAAGGCCGTGAATGAAAGGTCCAGATATCAATCAGACATTTTTTTCAACAAAGTCCCTTTATTTCCTACTCAAGATAACATTTAAAAATCATCAGATATCAATTCTCCTTGAACTGTTTCAGAGGCCTGAGCCAAACTGGAAGCATGCACATGTACATTCTCACACATACACACACACACACACACACTCATACACACCGTATACACCACATGCATTGGCTTATGTGCAACCACAGTCAAGTGCCTAGGGATGACCTCTGTCTCTCCCTCAAGAAGTCACAACCTCCGTCCAGATGATTGACAGTAATGACATCCAATCACAACTTTTCTTTTTTCATCCAGGGCTCCACGCGGTGGGCTTCCCAAGTCTATAAAAGGTACTACAAAGCAGCAAACATACAATCATTTTGGTAACATAACAATATGAAGCTAATGAATATCTTTCTCTTTTCCATTGTTACATATAGTCTCTTGGTAATAATTTAGACCTCACAGTTCAGAGAAGAAGGATACATTTCACATGATAAAGGCAGAGAGACCTGCTGGCATATTGCAGCAGGATTGCCTGAGGGATCCTGAGAACACCAGGTTAAAACATCGAGAAATGGAAGAAATCTCAAAGGATATTGTTGATAGGTTTGACTATCTTTTACCTGTTAATAAAATAATAAATCAACAATGAAGATATTAAAGCACTGTACAAAAATAGGGAAAGGACATAGACAATTCCAAGAAAAAAAATACGACTGCTAAAACCAGAGAGCCCATCACTAGTAGCTGCTTAAATATATATTAAATAAAAATAGCTATGATTAAGGAAGTGTAAACTACCTCAGCAATGAGATGCTATTTTCTATCAAGCTGGCAAATATTAAAACCATAAAAACATTATTAAAAATTCCCTATTGTCCAGTAGGACTTATATCCTTTATATTGCTAATACCCCCCTCATTGTGAAAACACTAAAACAATAATGCATCAGAAGTCTTAAAATATTTATATCCTTTGACCTAGTAATTTCAATTCTAGATAACTACCCTAAAGAAATAATCAGAAATGCAGGCAAATTTATGTGCAAATATGTTTATTATAGCATTATTTATTATAGCAATAAATGGAAATAATAAAAATGCCCAATGATAGAGGACTGCTTAAATAAATTACAGGCCGTTTTATACATGCATATTGCAGACTGTTACACAGCCATTAAAAATTATTGAGGAATTTTGAATGACATGGGAAAATGCTTACAATGCACTGAGAGAAACAGGATATGAAGCTATTTACATAGCACAATCTTATCTTTTTCTTTTAAGTGAATGTGTATGCAGTAAAAAAAAAGAAGAAAAAGTAGCTAATCATAAACAATGGGTAAGTTACAAGTGATTTTTAGTTTGCCCTTTATAATACTTCTTTGTTTTTCTAAACTTTCCATAATGAGCATGCATTACTTTAATAATTAGAGAAATATTAACTTAAAGTGCATTTCATAGCATGGCATTCAAGCATCTGTTCCAGTTACTCCCTTTTAGTCCTGTTTCCTAAACACGTTTGGCATTTTCATACCCCATGCTTTTCTTCTAAATGTTCCTACTGCTTGGAAGGCCTTACAAGAACTTGCAAGTCAGTTCTTCTAGGTGGTACTCTCTGAAGCCCCCAGTAAGAATTGACTGTTTCCTCAACTTTGTTTTAAAGCCACTTGATACTTGGCTGTAGGATGCCAGTTACTGAATTAATTATAATTATTCATTTATTTGTCTGTCTCCCCTACTGGACTTTGAGCTTTTCAAAGGCCCTAGGTCTTAGAAACTTTCAAATCTCTAATACCTAGTACCATTCCTGGCGTGCCATAAATATTAAATGCATGGATGGAAAGAAGGATGGTTGGATGGAAACCTATAGGTTTTCAAAGGGTGATAGAATCTGGAAACTAAGTCATCTTCAAGTTGTTTCGCATATTTGGATGTGTACATACTACAGACGACGTACAGAGAGCAGTACGTTCAGCTTTGCTAAGACAAGTTGAACTATAATTAGCTTATAATAAAACTGAAATGTTTCTAGTTGAAACAACAAATCTGTTATCCTGCTTTACGGTAAATGTCTTTCTACAAAGGATACCCACATGCTTTTTTATTATTAAAAACCATTCTAATAAAAGATATGCTGAAAAATTATTGCAATTTCTACTAATTAAAAACGAATTAAGTCATTTGCTGAATAATACATGTACTTTACTTGCATTATCTACGAGCATGCTCTTCATTTACAAATATTTGTCTCCATTTCATTAAAGTAATTAAACTGCTCCAAGTACAGTTACTTCTACAAGCATTTTATAGCCAATTCTCAATTTTCCATACCAATGGAGAAGTATAATTGAAATATTTTAAACTGAATAACAGATAAGACAAAACCTCCCTGCAGTTCTTCTCCTCCTCCAGCTTAACAAACAACAAAAGCAATTGACTTGAGTTTTAGCTCAGATCCCTTTTCTCACTCCCACTCTCATAGCCTACACAGAAAGTAATTGCAGGTAAACAGCGCGATCGTATTCATGAACATATGTCGGCTCCTTCCCACCCCCACCATTCGATACTCTCATGTGAATGTGTGTTAGGGCAAGATGGAGGGATGCATTAGCCGACTTTACCAGGGAAGAGGGACCATCCCCAAATCAATGACAAAATTAATTGCACTCTGTCTCCTCTACCACGTCGTCCATGCTTTGTCCCAGGCAATTATGACAATTCCATAAGTTCCTAGGAAAAGAAATGCTGCATAAAGCAAAAAAATTCTTTACGCTAAGAATTATAATGGAGATTCTGAGCGAAGGTGTCAGCTGCACATGACAGTGTGCCTGGCTGCAGCCTCTTTTGCTATTTTAAAGTAAGGGGAATTATGTGAAAGATACATTTTCCTTCACAGAATAGGAGGGAGCATAATTATGAAGGTACAGAGAGAAAATATAAGTTGGATGCATCTAATTACACATATTGAGAAATGTGACAAGAAAACATACATGGGAAACAAGTTTACAGTCCATTTTCCATAATAGGCACTTTGTTGGAGATAAACGGAATTGAGTTCTAACTCCCTAATGCCAGCTTTTGCCCTAAATGTTAGAGGCAGCAGTGATGCTGCCTGCGAGAGGAGCGAAGTGCTGATGGGCAGAGAAAGCACCGTCCAAGGAGGCAGGGTCACTCAGAGGGGACACCTATGAGCAGAGCAGGGAAGAAGGAAGGTGGTCAGAGTGCAGATTGTGCCTAGATCATGAAGATCAATCCCAAGGGCCTGGAAGCTACAGCTGTGGTGCAAAACAGGTGACAGATAGATGATGATGCTGATGCTGATGGTAGTAGATTTACAGATAGATACCTAGAAAGAAAAAATATCTTGTATACCCACTTAGCACATAATAAGTAGCTAATAAATGTATTCAGCCCTTGGGGTCCTCAGAGACAATATCTGGGTTCCTAAGGTTAAAGACACAAAGGAAGTTGTGTGGCAAGAAGCAAGGGGAGGGAGTTTTCATTGTTATTTTGTTTTATTTTTAATACGGTCCTCAGAGGCAGTCCCCAAAATGTGTTCAGAAGGCTTGAAACAGAATTTCTTTCAGACCCCATATGTTATATGGCACCTCCTTTATTCCGGACTTTCCCCTGATTTAAATTTTATTGGATTTTAATCAGAGACCATCTGATGAAATGTTCTGAGCATAGATTAGAATGTAGCACATACAACAGCTGAATGAGAGGGAGGACAGTGGGATCACTTAATGGAATATAAAATACATTTTAAAAGCAATAAAACTACAGCAGGTGGAGGGGTCCCATCAGGGGCAAGAAGAGGTGGGAACATTCCTGCACTCTTTCACCACCCAGCAAGTCCCTTCCCCATGAATGTGCCCATCCTACCCAGGGCACAGCCAAAAGGAGTGGCAGAGCCTGGGCTGCTTTGTGCGAATAAACCTGAACAAGCTTATGGAAAGGAACAGCCAAAGCCCCCAAGGACCCACTGCAAATCCCTGACTTCTCCAAAATTCATTATGAGAAACAACAGAGGTCAGTTTCACTGCATCATCTAGAACAGGGCTTCTCAAATTTATCATGCAGCTGAACCCAGGAGATCTCATTAAAATGCAGATTCTGGTTTAGAAGGCCTGGGGTGGGCCCAAGAATCTGCCTTTCTAACAAGCTCCCAAGAGACGCTGCTGCTGCTGTTCCAGGGACCACTCTTGAGTGGCGGGATGACAGCAGTGCTGTTCTCACCTGCATCCGCACCATGCAGTAGCTGGCTGCAACTCCACGCCTGGGCACCCCCGGACTGGCATCTGTAGGGATGGTGTCTGGGAATTTGCATGTTTATCAAGCTCCCTTATTCATTGTTATCCCTACTCTTCCACATGCCAGGCAAATTCTTGAGAATTCAAGCAGGGAGTTCTGCAGAAGAATGACTGTGAGAGAGGAAGTTGAGCAACACCTGAACTGAGCAGAATCGAGGGTGATGTGGGGAGCGGCTGTCACTGGGGAGCTCAGGAGTGAGTCTGTGAACAGAAAGCAGGCCAGGACCCCCTCTGTGGGGCATGCAGTGTTGCTTTAGGGCAGGCACAGCTACTTCAGGGCAGTGTCTTCCTGAGCAGACTTTTTTTTAAGCAAACCCCATCACAGTGCCCTACGCAGTGGAATCATTTGGGAGCCTGCTCTGACTCCACTTCTCTCACAGCCTCTGCCCACATCCCATGACCAAGTCCTGCTGGCTCGGCCTCCAACATCCACGCTCTCATCCGTCTTCTGTTTCCATCATCCTCGTCCCAGCCATTATCTGCTCTCACCTGGACCAGAGCAGCAGTCTCCTTGCCGGTGGCGCGATTTCTGCCTTGCCTCCAACATACTCTCTCTCACCCACAGCTAGCTACAGCCGCTTCAGAAGCTTCCCCACACATTCAGAATAAAGTGCCACTGAAGCCTCGATGGCCTGCATGACCCTATCCCCCCATCTCTCTCGAGCCTCATCTTTCTCTCTGTGTGCTCCAGCCGCACCGCTTTCCTTTCTGTCTCTTAAGTACACCAAGCTCTTCCGCACCTCAAGGTCTTTTCACATGCTCTTTCTTCCGTGCATGTCCTCCGCCAGACATAGCGAGTCCGCCTCTTCCTCGTTCAGTCTCAGCCTCAGGATCGGTTTCTCAGAGAGAACTTCCCGACCACCTAACCTTGCACAGACCCCTCTTTGGCCTCTTCCTTTATAGCATGTGTTTTCATTGGCAGTTATTTTACTTGTTTAGTCGTGTGTTTTTCTTTCTCTTCCATGACACCGCTGGCTCTCAAAATGTGGTCCCCGACGAGCAGCACCAGCGTCACCTGGGAAGCTCTGCGGGCTGGGCCCCTCCGTGTGAGCAAGCTCTGCTTGTGAATCGGTGCATGCTGAAGTTTGAGAGCCACCGCACTGGCCTGTAGCTATCATGGGAGAGAAACCTACATCGGTCTTGTCCATCGTTATCTGCCCCGCACCTAGAACAGGGCATATAGCAGACATTTGGTAAGGTTTTCTCTTAAACAAATAGATCGATGACTCCTGTAAGCCAGTCTCCATGTCCCACCAGTAAGTACTCCACCCTAGAACCACTAGTGCACTTACAGAAGCTGTGGGTAGAGAAACCTCACATAAGTTTTATTTCCAATGCAGGAGCTCTAGGCTGGCTTCAGAGTAGAGGACAGATTTTAGGGGTCAAGACAGAAGTTGGAACAACCAGCCCGGAGGCTGTTACCAGGGTTCAGCTGAGAGACGGTGATGGTGGTAACTGGGGTGATGGCAGTGGATGGGGAAGGAGGTGAACTGAAAGATGGACCTTACAGGCTTATCCACCAGGGCTTGATAATGACTCATCACAGACAGAGGTGTATGAGGGAGAGTGAGGATCAGGAAAGGCACAACATGCATACAGGGGGTGGCAATGGGGGTACACAAGAACACCCAGTTCCAATTAAAGGAAATAGGGAAATAGAAGAAAATAAGCAGACTTTCTTTGCTCAGGAATGGTCACCCGGGGCCCTTTCCTCTCCCTACTCAACCCCTGCCATCTCCTCATCTCCCAGCTAAAACACACAAGAAGCAGACATTATAATGTAACCCAAAGATGAAATGCCATGTTTGGAAGAAATCTTGAGGCATGTTTAGTGGCCCCACATTCTTGTTATGTGGCTGGAGATGCTGTAGCCTGTAGAGGGCAAGTGGCCCATTCAGGTCACACAACTGCTGGGGGCCGTCAGGACCAAGACCCAGTCTCCCACCCTTGAGTCCATTAGGATACTGGCTTTGGTGGGTGCTCTGAAGGAAAAGAGGAAAAACTCCAGGGTGCAACATGTTTACAAATGCTACAAGCAGCCTTTCCTCTAGAGAGTCTCAGTGGTAGACATTACATTACGGCTGTGAAAAGTCTTCCGTTGGAGAAATGTGTCTAACCCAGCATTTCCCGAACATAATTGACCAGGGAGCCCTATTGTCCCAGGGAGCTTAATAACACCTGTTAGCACCTCCAGACCATGGAGACTACACATGAGCCATAGGAGAGAGGGGCAAGTTAGTCCCGGTCATCTGAATTTTTCATATGGTCATAGAAGTTCTGGTGTCTTTGCCATGTTTATCCACATCTTGAAACCTTTAAATGACTGACTGTTTTAAACAGCCAGATGGGTTAATTTTGAAGACACTCAGCTAATACCAAGAAAAAATAACATGGGAAGCCCCGCTGGACTGATCCTCACTTGAGGTATTCCTGAATGCTTAGGACATGGGTCTCTCAGGCCTGATCCCTGGTGATCTGCATTCTGAAGTTCTGTCCTGCCAGCATCCTTTTTTGATCATAAGACATGGCATGCACAGAAAGGCACCCAGGTGCTCTGGAAAGAAGAATCCCCTGATGTGGCCAAGAGAAAGTGGTGAACGGTGGTGCACAGCCCAGAGGTGGCCAGGGCCAGTGATGTCCAGACAAGGCCCCCCGCCAGGAAGAAAAGAGAAGGGGATGGTGACCAGTGCTTGGGAGTCCCTGCCCCAGGGCCCTGGGGACTTGGGCAGGCTGAGGCAGAACTCCAGAGCCTGGGGAAGAAGTTCTCTCAGAAATTTGGGACTACTGAGAGAGGATTTCTGGGAGGAGTTCCTAATGGGGAAAGGCCTGGACATGACACTGGCCACTTGGCTGAGCTGTGTTGTCCAGCTGTGAGGCAGGAAATGGTCAGAAGGGCCAAGGCTCCGGTACTTACACAGACCAAAGTTCAAGTGAGCAAGCTTCTCCAGGTTTAGTTTCATAAGTTTAAACAAATTACTTAATTTCTGAACCTTGATTTCTGCATATATAAAAAAGGCACCTTCATTTCTACCTCTCACAATTGCTGGGTGGTTTAAATCAGATAATGATTGTGGAAACACTGACAGATAATAGAAGTGCGGCCACATACAGATATGATGATAATAATTATTATGGGTGTTTATTGTGCATCTACAATATGCCAGGCATTGGGTTAAGTACTTCAGTAGATGTTAGGTGGGTTAAACCTTTCAGGAACCCTGTAAGGAAGATGCTATTACAGCCCTAATTTACAGCTGCAGAAATTGAAACCCAGGAAAGCTAAGTTACTTGCCCAGAGGCACACAGGCAAGGCAGTAGGGCTAGGATCTGAAAGCAGACAGCCTGACTACAGAAAATATGTACACTCTACAAACACTGATGCAGGAAAGTGGCGGAGAGGCAGAGAGACATGTTGACAGAGAAGGAGCCCAGCTCACCGAGAGAGGGGACTGTGTGCCGCCGCAGTCAGCAGCCCCTCCTGGGGTCAGTCTAACAAGCACGAGCCTTTGAGTTCAATTTGCACACACTGCCTGAGACAGAGAACGAACTAGAGATTCTGTCAGGGGACCCATCCAGCCCTCACTGGGGATGGTAGAAGAGCCCAGCTGCGTGACAATGGCCAGAGGGGATGTGTGCCAGCACCAGAGGTGGCCATAGCGTGCTCTGTGCTGATTCCTGGGACAGGCGCCTCCCTCCAGACCCCCAGGCTGAGACTGCACAACAGAACGCGCAGCGCCTGTCAGCTCAGCAGGGGAGGCCCTGGCCTCAGCCACAGCAAGTGGCCATTGACCACAAGCACCCTCATAGAAGCCCATTGAGCCTGGTTGGTGCAACAGCCCTTGGCAATCCAGAGACAAAAGCTCCTAGATGGAGTTTAAATCTTAAGAAAGAGATTTTCTCAGTGGGATCTGAGGAACAAACCAAGCCGTCCCTGAGTGATCTTTGGAAGAAGGCAGGTGGGGGGCTTTAAGGAGTGAGAGTTTCCATGGAGCAGGGTGGAAGTGACCTTTTACAGCACCTGCCCGTACCTGGCCACACCAGGCAATCCTCAAAGTCTTGTTGAACCAAACTGCTCCGGTAAAGAACAGGCTCCCGTCATTGGTGCTTAGGTAGCTGGGAAGAGGCAGACGCAGGGAGACAAGCTCTGGAAGGGAGTCAAGTGAACCCTGGAGATAAATTACAGCCCTGGGTTAAGTCAAAGGGATGGGGTGGGGGCTGTAAGATTTGAGGCCGTGGTACAGGGCATGGGAGGAAGTGTTGCACCCCTGCCCCCGATCCCATCTGGGTCCTGAAACTCAGGATGGAAAAGTGTCTCATGAGTGAAATTATAAATTAGCCAGAAATCTACAGAGCAGTTCCTAAAACCAAGCAGTGCTAGATGAGAAGGACAAACATCCGTCTTACAGCACTTGAGGAGAGAGGGAGACGAGGCTGGGGAAAGGAAAGGAAGAAAGGAAAGGAAAAGAGAGAAGGAAGAAGGGAGGGGAGAGACAGGTGCTCCTCAAGTAAAGTCCTACATAGTAGATGAAGGAATTTTATGTCCAAGGCCAGCCCACATGTGACAGGACCATTTAATTAGGATTTCAATAAGATTATTGTTTTAAAATAACGCTGTCAGACTTTCAGGCAAGTCTGCTCCTCAATATAGCTTTCACTCTTATAGTAAAGAAAAAAAGAGTTTAAAATTAAGTGTAAATTATAAAAACCTTAAAATTTTCAAGTTGAATTTCATTAACTGATAAAGGTCTACCCTGAGCCCTGGGCAAGGGCAGTGGAAGGTATTTGTTCATTTGGAAGATTAAAGGCATTTTGAATAATTGAGGCCACATTAGAGGGAGCCTCTGTGGTTTGAATGACATTCCAAGGTCAGGAAACTGAAGAACTTAGAGTTCTTCTGCAAAAAACACCAAGTTAACCTTTCAGACAGGAAAAAGTCAAGCTACTGTGGCCTTGAACTTCAAGGACTGATAAACAAGAAACAGACAATATAAATTGGTAATCTACCTGTTTATACATAGATTTATCTTTCCTTTGGTTAAGGAATCTGACCAGTGGAGTCTTGAATATTTTAAGGTGTTCTGTATAAGGTAATGTGTTATCTTGACAGTTTATTAGCAACAAAGTCAAGAAGGTCAAAACTGAAGACTTTGATAATTTTATTTCTGCTCTGCTTACATCTTAATAAAAGGTGTCGCTTGCAACAGTAAACAGAAACCAATCTGCATTTGCAGGTGCAGAAAAGATGCTTTCCAATATACTATAAGTAGAGAATGACATAACCCTATAAAGATCAGCATTACTCAAAACTCTTTAGGCTTGGCAAGATACAAAATGATCTGTTTCCTCTCTTGGCTAAACGGAGAGCAAATAGCAAAATCCACAGGATACAAACATTAACCCATTAAGACTATGGTAGTTTCATTTTTGTCATTATTAATAATACCATGTACAGAGTTTTATAGGTTTCTAATAATTTGCCATAGTTCACTGGTCTGAAGGTGGATGTGTTAAGTGCAGGTTGGGCCTGGGTATCCTGTCCCTCATTCCCTTGGGCCCTAAGAGATGGTCCTTGAAGCTCAATGAGACACAGAATTTTAATAACCACAGCCATAAATTGCCTGATTTTATCCTCACTATTACTATTAAGGGTATTATGGTTTCTCCCTCAACCTCTATTCCCTCTTCTCTTGATAGCCATCAAGATTTTCATTCTGGGGGTTTCAAGATGGCGGCGGCTGCGGCGGCTGGCGCGGAGTAGCTGAGGTGGAAAAGGTGGCCACTGGGCCTCAGGCAGCCGGGAAACTTGTGGACCTTCCTCTGGCCATCTCTTAAGGGAGGACTGCTGCTGCTGGCCGGTCGTGGGGGCTCAACGCCACTTTGCCCCCGGCAGGAGAGGCTGCCTCATTTACAGGCAACAGCTTTGAAGTGTGGAGCAGGAAAAGAACTGATTCTTAGCTGCAAAAGCGAGTCTTGAAACAGGGAACACGGCGCCAGGGCTGCTGTGGATGCAGCCAGGATCCCGGAGGCCGGGGCCGCACTGAAGGTGGACAGCTGCCCTATCCAGGATTCGAGGTTTCAAGCCGGCATTAAAGAAGACTCCTGGGAGCGCCCGAGCGGCGCCGCGACTGAACAGCCCGAGGCGGCAGCGCCGAGAACACGGAAGGCAACAAACCAGAGACAGAGCGAGCGCCCGACCTGGCACAGCACTGTGAGTGATCCCTGGCCCACGCGGCTCCCGCCTGCACCACCAGGCCACTCACTGCCCCGGTGCTGCCTCCATTTTCCCAGGTGCGGGCAGCTCCGCCCTGCTCGGCCATCACTGAGCCCATTTGCTTGGCCTGGCGCGGGACTTTCCGGACCCTGCGGGCCGGCCTCCTCTCCCACTCCCTCCGCGGTTCTCTGGCGGGGCTGGGGGTGTGGGGCGTCCCGACCAGTGTTGGGAGGGCTAGAAAGTACGGGCGGGCCGACTGTCACTCCACCACACCCTGGACTCCGCCCCGGTAAACTTCCTGTTACTGGGAGGCAGATAACATCTCTGCGACCACCAGTTTGGAAAAAAGCCTAACGAATTTCTGGTTGGGAATAGTGTGGTAGGAGAGTTCCCAGGTCCGCTTGAACCTGCCGGAGAGCAGGCTGCAGGCAGGCACTAGACTCGGTTTATACCGGGGGGATACAAAGGTGAACAAGACCCGAGAAAGATCTACACAGTACTACAAAGGCACCCAGAGAGACCGGTTGTCTGTGCCTAGCAGAAACCTGATAGACTTCCTGGGCGAGGCGGTGCTGAGCAGGGTCTTGAAGGCCCAGCTGATAGACGAGGGGTGCAGAAGACACGCCCCAGCCCAGCACAGTGTGCACAGAGGGGGGAGACTCGACAGAAACCACACACCTGGTGGGGTCGCCACTGCACGATCTAACAGCCTGGGCCAGAGCACACGGAACGGGGAGAAGTCCTGTACAGAAAGTGAAAGCTCAACAGAGATCACACACCCTGTGGTACGTGATCCACCAGGCCAGCAGAGTACAAGCTGACCAGAAAGGTGGATCCCCGGAGAAGCCCAAGACCCGAGGCAACCACACACACAAGACACTAGAGGCCAACTGAGCAGTCACGGCGGGAGCCATACCAAATTAGCAACCACAGCAACATCCTAGTTAGTCATTAGTCTCAAACCGGTGGACTGTGAAACCCCCTGCCACAATGAATAAACACCAAAAAAAAGACACCAGAAATACAAAAAATCAAGAAAGTACACCACCAAAAGTTAATAAATCTCATACTCTAGATCCTATAGAACAAGAAGCCCTTGAAATAACTGACAAGGAATTTCGAGTGATAATTCTAAGGAAACTGAATGAGATACAAGAAAACTCAGCTAGACATCATGATGAAATGAGGAAAAGTATACAGGATCTGAAAGAGGAAATATACAAGGAAATCAATGTCCTGAAAAAAAATGTAGCAGAACTTGCTGAACTGAAGAAATTATTCAGCGAAATAAAAAACACAACGGAGAGTTTAACCAGCAGGCTTGTCGAAGTTGAAGAGAGAACCTCTGAACTTGAAGATGGGCTGTTTGAAATAACACAAGCAGACAAAAAGAAAGAAAAAAGAATCAAGGACATGGAAGAAAATCTGAGAGAGATATCAGACAACCTCAAGCGCTCAAATATCCGAGTCATGGGTATTCCAGAAGGGGAGGAAAATGGAGATTCCATTGAAAACATATTCAACAAAATAGTGGCAGAAAACTTCCCAGGTATAGGAAAAATCACAAATCTTCAGATCCAGGAAGCTCAACGATCTCCAAACGTATTCAACCCAAAAAGGCCTTCTCCAAGACATGTCATAGTCAAATTGGCAAAACTCAGAGACAAAGAGAGAATCTTAAAAGCTGCAAGAGAGAAGCGTCAAATCACCTACAAGGGAGCCCCAATCAGGTTAACATCAGACTTCTCATCACAAACCCTAAAAGCTAGAAAGGAATGGGATGATATTTTCAAAATACTAAAAGACAAAGATTGCCAGCCAAGAATACTCTACCCTGCAAGGCTATCCTTCCGAAATGAGGGGCAAATAGTATATTTCTCAGACAAACAAAAACTGCGGGAGTTCACTACCACAAGACCACCCTTACAAGAAATCCTCAAGGGAGTACTGGGTTTGGTTCCCGAAAAATAACTACCACTGCCATAAAAACCTAAGAAAAATCTAAACCCGCTAGTACAATAAAAATGGCATTCATGAAGAGAAAACAAGCTAACAAAAACACTATCTACAACCTAAGGAACCAACAAACAAAGAAACCAAACAGTAAATCAGAAAGCAAGGAACAAAAGACACCTAAGACAACCAAACAACCAATAAAATGCTAGGAATAAATCAACACCTTTCAATAACAACTCTTAATGTTAAAGGCTTAAATTCCCCAATTAAAAGACACAGACTGGCTGACTGGATCAAAAAGCAGGACCCAACTATATGCTGCCTACAAGAGACCCACCTCACCCATAAAGATTCACACAGACTAAGAGTGAAAGGATGGAAAAAGATTTACCATGCAAACAGAAAAGAAAAACGAGCAGGAGTGGCTATTCTTATATCTGACAAAATAGACTTTAAACTAAAAACCATAAAAAGAGACAATGAGGGACACTACTTAATGATAAAAGGACTGATCCATCAAGAAGACATAACAATCATAAATATGTACGCACCCAATGTTGGAGCATCCAGATTTATAAAACAAACTCTATTAGACCTAAAGAAGGAAATAGACACTAATACCATAATAGCAGGGGACCTGAACACTCCACTGTCAATATTAGACAGATCATCTAGGCAAAGAATCAGTAGAGAAACACAAGATCTAAACAAGACTCTAGACCAATTGGAATTGGCAGATATCTACAGAACATTCCACCCAACAACCTCAGAATATTCATTCTTCTCATCAGTACATGGATCATTCTCCAGGATAGATCACATATTAGGTCACAAATCAAGTCTCAATAAATTCAAAAAAATTGGAATTATCCCATGTATCTTCTCAGACCACAATGGATTAAAACTAGAAATTAATAACAAACAAAACTCTGGAAACTATGCAAACACATGGAAATTAAACAGCATTCTACTTAATGACATATGGGTCCAAGAAGAAATCAAGCAGGAAATCAAAAAGTTTATTGAAACTAATGAAAACAATGATACATCATACCAAAACCTGTGGGATACTGCAAAAGCAGTATTGAGGGGAAAATTTATTGCATTAAATGCTCACTTCAGAAGAATGGAAAGATGGCAAGTGAACAACCTAACACTTCACCTTAAAGAACTAGAAAAACAAGAACAATCCAATCCTAAAGTTAGCAGACGGAAAGAAATCATTAAGATCAGAGCAGAACTGAATGAAATTGAAAACCAAAAAACAATTCAAAAGATCAACGAATCAAAAAGTTGGTTTTTTGAAAAGATAAATAAAATTGACAAACCATTAGCATGGCTAACAAAAAAAAGAAGAGAGAAGACTCAAATAACAAAAATTAGAAATGAAAAAGGCGATATTACAACTGATTCATCTGAAATACAAGGAATCATTCGAGACTACTATAAACAACTATACGCCAACAAATTTGAAAATCTGGAGGAAATGGATAAATTTCTGGACACACACAAGCTCCCAAAACTGAACCGTGAAGACGTAGAAAATTTGAACAGACCAATAACAATAAAGGAGATTGAAGCTGTTATCAGAAGGCTCCCAACAAAGAAAAGCCCAGGACCAGATGGATTCACAGCAGAATTTTACCAAACATTCAAAGAGGAATTGACACCGATTCTTTACAAACTATTCCAAAAGATTGAAACGGACGCAAATCTCCCAAACTCATTCTATGAAGCAAACATCATCCTGATACCAAAACCAGGTAAAGATATAACCAAAAAAGAAAACTACAGGCCGATATCCTTGATGAATATAGATGCAAAAATCCTCACTAAAATACTAGCAAACAGAATACAGCAACACATACGAAAAATTATTCATCACGATCAAGTGGGATTCATCCCAGGGATGCAAGGTTGGTTCAACATACGCAAATCAATAAATGTGATACACCATATTAATAAACTCAAACACAAGGACCATATGATCATATCTATAGATGCTGAAAAAGCATTTGATAAAGTTCAGCACTCATTCATGACAAAGACCCTCTATAAGTTAGGTATAGAGGGAAAGTATCTCAACATAATTAAAGCCATATATGCCAAACCCACTGCCAATATCATCCTGAATGGGGAAAAGCTGAAAGCTTTTCCTTTAAGAACAGGCACTAGACAAGGATGCCCACTCTCACCACTCCTATTCAACATAGTGTTGGAAGTACTAGCCAGAGCAATCAGAGAAGAGAAGGAAATAAAGGGCATCCAGATTGGAAAAGATGAAGTCAAACTGTCCCTGTTTGCAGATGACATGATCCTATATATCGAACAGCCTAAAACCTCTACAAAAAAAACTGTTGGAATTGATAAATGATTTCAGCACAGTAGCAGGATACAAAATCAACACACAAAAATCAGTAGCATTTCTTTTCTCCAATAGTGAACATGCAGAAGGAGAAATCAAGAAAGCCTGCCCATTTACAATAGCCACCAAAAAAATAAAATACTTAGGAATTGAGTTAACCAAGGAGGTGAAAAATCTCTATAATGAGAACTACAAACCACTGCTGAGAGAAATTAGAGAGGATACAAGAAGATGGAAAGATATTCCATGCTCTTGGATTGGAAGAATCAACATAGTGAAAATGTCCATACTACCCAAAGTGATATACAAATTCAATGCAATCCCCATCAAAATTCCAAAGACATTTTTCTCAGAAATGGAAAAAACTATTCAGACATTTATATGGAACAATAAAAGACCACGAATAGCCAAAGCAATGCTCAGCAAAAAAAATAAAGCTGGAGGCATAACACTACCTGACTTTAAGCTATACTACAAAGCTATAATAACCAAAACAGTATGGTACTGGCATAAAAACAGACACACTGACCAATGGAATAGAATAGAGAATCCAGAAATCAACCCACACACTTACTGCCATCTGATCTTTGACAAAGGCACCAAGCCTATTCACTGGGGAAGGGACTGCCTCTTCAGCAAGTGGTGTTGGGATAACTGGATATCGATATGCAGGAGAATGAAACTAGATCCATACCTCTCACCGTATACTAAAATCAACTCAAAATGGATTAAGGATTTAAATATACACCCTGAGACAATAAAACTTCTTAAAGAAAACATAGGGGAAACACTTCAGGAAATAGGACTGGGCACAGACTTCATGAATACGACCCCAAAAGCACGGGCAACCAAAGGAAAAATAAACAAATGGGATTATATCAAACTAAAAAGCTTCTGCACAGCAAAAGAAACAATTAAAAGAGTTAAAAGACAACCAACAGAGTGGGAGAAAATATTTGCAAAATATACATCTGACAAAGGATTAATATCCAGAATATATAAGGAACTCAAACAACTTTACAAGAAGAAAACAAGCAACCCAATTAAAAAATGGGCAAAAGAGCTAAGTAGGCATTTCTCTAAGGAAGATATCCAAATGGCCAACAGACATATGAAAAAATGCTCAACATCACTCAGCATCCGGGAAATGCAAATCAAAACCACATTGAGATACCATCTAACCCCAGTTAGGATGGCTAAAATCCAAAAGACTATGAACGATAAATGCTGGCGAGGCTGCGGAGAAAAAGGAACTCTCATACATTGTTGGTGGGACTGCAAAATGGTGCAGCCTCTATGGAAAATGGTATGGAGGTTCCTTAAACAATTGCAAATAGATCTACCATACGACCCAGCCATCCCACTGTTGGGAATATACCCAGAGGAATGGAAATCATCAAGTCGAAGGTATACCTGTTCCCCAATGTTCATCGCAGCACTCTTTACAATAGCCAAGAGTTGGAACCAGCCCAAATGCCCATCATCAGATGAGTGGATACGGAAAATGTGGTACATCTACACAATGGAATACTACTCAGCTATAAAAACGAATGAAATACTGCCATTTGCAACAACATGGATGGACCTCGAGAGAATTATATTAAGTGAAACAAGTCAGGCACAGAAAGAGAAATACCACATGTTCTCACTTATTGGAGGGAGCTAAACATTAATATATAAATTCACACACACACATACACACACACACACACAAATCGGGGGGGGGAGGGAAGAAGATATAACAACCACAATTACTTGAAGTTGATACAACAAGCAAACAGAAAGGACATTGTTGGGGGGGAGGGGGGGGAGGGAGAAGGGAGGGAGGTTTTGGTGATGGGGAGCATTAATCAGCTACAATGTATATCGACAAAATAAAATTAAAAAAAAAATAATAAAAATAAAAATAAAAATAAAAAAGGCACAATTCTAAATTAAAAAAAAAAAAAAAAAAAAAAGATTTTCATTCTGAAAACCACACCCTGCTGACTAGCTCAAGTGCTTCAGAAGCTCAAGCCACACCTGGTTCTATACATCGGGCATGTAAGGGAAAAAGTGTTATCCTGACCCCAGAAATCAGTTATTGGTTCACAGGGAGAAATAGGACACATTTTGGGCCAAGGAGACTGTACACTGGAGTTTTCTAGGAATCTATAGGAAAGAAGCATTCTCTGTCTTCTGAAAGACTCCCCGGGCATTCCCAAATATCCACACTCCAAATGTGGACAAGGAAGCACATGGTCCTCGAGCTGGACAGCAATGGGGAGCTATCCTCAGGATGAGGCTGGAACCAGGAAGGCAAAAAGGGACATGGAGGAAAAGAAACATGATGACATTGTGGTCTGAATCACACCAACCCTGAAGCCCCCCCTAGTTCTAGACTTCCGATTACATGAGCCAATAAATTCTCTTTATTACTTAAGCCAATTTGATTCGGATTTTCTGTTACTTGCAACTTATCTGACCCTAACTGACATAGCCACTAGGTGAGGTGATTTGGTCTGGAATTCTATCTCCGTTTTAGAGATAAGATTGAAGTTCTAAAACCTTATGTGACACAGGAGCACACAGCTAGTAATTGATGAAACCAAGGCTCAGATTCAAGTCCTCTGACTCCAAGTCCAGTGCTCTTTCCCTTGTCACATGGCATCTCCAGGATGTGGTCCTGGAAAAAACCTTTTTTTAGGTTAATGATTACCAGTAAGTTTGAATTTAAATATTCTGGCATTATGCAATTAAAATAAAAATTTGAGTGTTGGCTCAAAAAAAAAATGCCTGTTAAAGAGTAGCAATGTTTTTTATAGCAAAGAGCTACTTGTGGATTGGGCAGTAAACCCATCAAACAGATCCATTTATATCACCACCAACAGTATCAAGCATGAAGACAGGCTGGCAAAGATATGTGTAAATGGCTACATATGTTGTTCTTATTGGACAGGCTATAAAATACACTAAAACAGAAGTCCTAGGTCAGTTTTTTTAACACCAATTAACAGCATTGGTTAGGCAGTGTAGAATCTTAAACATAGCTTCTGTGTGCCAAGAGTTTGCTATCTGTTGGGAGGAGAGGAAATAGTGATCGTCCCTCCCTCTGCCACTTGTTCTCCCAACTATTCTCCTCTCTCACAGTCTTGACGTGAGATTAATTCTATGTTTGTATGTGCTAAATCATCGTGGGTGGATCAGGAATCTTTCTACAGTCACAGCAGAAAGTACCCAGCTTTGCTTAAAGATCAATCGTTTATATGAAAGTGGGTTCAGGCAGGAAAGATATAGAGGGTACAGACAGAATAAAGAAAAGTGCTTCGTTCTCTGAAGTGATATCTGGGTTACCAAAGAAGTAAACGCAACTTGAACCAAAGGAGAAAAAAAAATCAAACTGCCTAGAGATAAAACAGACATCATTTATTATTTTATTAAAATTAATTTCAGATTGATAGGGAGGACCAGGAACTAGACAGTTATAACCAAAGAAGGGCTTGTGTTCTTCTTCCCACTTGGAATATTGACTTTGTACCTGTCAAAACATCTGCATAATGAGAGGCCCAGGAATAGTGCCTAGGAGTCCTGGATTCAAGACAGATAGACCTGGATCCAAAGCCCATTCCCAGCATCTACGATCTACATGACTATATGACTGGACAAGTTGCCATACCTCTTTAAAATTATTTCCTCATCTACAAAGTGGGTTGTTGTAAGGATTAGATAAGATAATACATGTAAAGTATTTAAGATATAGTAAATGTCCAATAAATTGAAGATAGTATTATTAACCATATGCCAACCATCATCCAAAACTTTGTCCAGTTTCTTATTTGTAGATCGAGCCTCCCCTGGTTTCCCATAAACTCTGATAATCTGACCTTGGCAGTTACTGGAGCAGCAATTACCATCAATCTTTCCTAAATGGTCTGTCCACAGACTCCAGAGAGTTCTTCAGTGCTAACTCTTCCCCTTGCAGGCCCAATCCTTCTTAGCTGGATTTGCAGAGTCTCAGTAGGGCTAAAGATCCTGCCTCTACATCACTGCCTTGTTTCGTGGGTTCCCAGGCACTGGCCCAGGTTGTCTTGCCTGCCCTAGGAGTATGTAACTCCTGGTGCCTCAAACCAGCATCCTGGGGAAGAAGTGGCTTCAGTCACTGTATAAGGCAGGATCTTTGTGCTCCTTTTTCACAGAGGGTCTGGGGAACTGCAAAAGTGAGAATGCTCATGTCTTTTTTTTTTTATATTCTGAAAACACTATGAGTCTCAAGGGTTCCTATATTGGCCTTGTTTAAAAATCCTTACTACAGGTACAAGCTCACATAAGATCTTACATCAGTTAAGGTACAGTCAGGAGACAGAAAGCACAGAAGAAATTTGAATAGAGGGAATTTAAGATGAAGAATTGTAGGAAGCTATCAACCAGGGAAACTAAAAGATGGAAAGAATGTTAAGGTATCACAGAGGCAGCAACTGCAGGAAACAACTATCACGCAGGGCTGGAGGAACAAAAGGAAGAGTTTGTAATTATTAAAACATAAAAAAAGAAAAACAATTTATGGGAGGGACACTAACCTCTACAGAGGTGATGCCAGCTGACTAATGCTGGTATCTCTGAGGGGGTACAATGAAACTGATCCTCCAGGCATTGGAAAAACTGCAAACCAAATTCAGCTGCTGCTATAGGAAGCAATTGCTGCTGTTAGAGTAAAGAAGCTTTACTGGGTGACACTCAAAGGAACAAAAACAAAAGAGAAAGGATTTAAGTTCCATCTCCTTTCTCTAGCCTCTCGGTCTCTCTTAGTACCCCCTACTGACAATCTTAATAGGAAACCAGCTGGCAAAGTATAAATTTGATTGGCAGAGTATCACAAAACAGAGTACAGTAGTCCCTCTGTATCCACGGGAAATTGGTTTCAGGACCTCCCGCGGATACCAAAATCCACAGATGCTCAAGTCCCTTATATAAAATGACGTAGTGTTTGCATATAACCTACACACATCCCTCCATATATTTTAAATCATCTCTAGATTATCTATGATACCTAATATAATGTAAATTCTATGTAAGTAGTTGTTATACTGTATTGCTTTTTATTGGTATTATTTGCATTATTTCTAATTGTTGTATTGTTAAACATTTTTGATCCTGGATGGGTTGAATCTGTGGATTCAGAATGCACATATGCAGAGGGCTGATGGCATAGAGGGGTGGCTTTGAGAGGTGAGAGACAAAAGCTTAGAGACTGACACAAGGCTCCTATCCTCTTCCTTGACCAGGTCTTTACCACACTGGGAAATCACTGGAGGTGTCAGGGACACCCACTATGCCTTTCTCTATCTTAAAGGACACCCTCAGTCCCTAAGGAAGGCAGGGATCCCAAGGATATGAAAGGCTTAAAGGACCTCCTAAAACTGCCCAGACCAAATTTACCTCAGTTCCTAGGTGATAGGAACTGAGTGCAACTCAGAGAAATGGCCAGGTCTCTAATATCTGCAAACACCTAAATATTGTGTACTGTGACCATTACCACTGCTCCACCAAAGTCCCTAAGATATAAGTGAAGAAAGCCAAGAAAATGCATGCTCCTTACTACCACGTGTTGTTTACTTCAAATCCCAGTGCAGCTTGGTGACCAGACTGCACCACACAGGAGACTCCTTTTGCCTAAGAGGCATATAAACATAGCAGGCTGAGAGGCATCCAGGGCCCCTTTCCTCTAAGCTCACACACACACACATCTCAATGCTCTGGGTATTACCATGCTAACTGAGAGAAAAAGCAATTCCAGATAAAAGCACACCAAGCAAAGGGAGGGAAATAGAGCTTCTTCCTACCATCCAAGACACCTCAAGGCAGGGCAGCTTCTCCCAGGAGGAAGAAAGAACAATGACACAGACTTACCTTTAGTCCTCCCAGCAAGGCCCAGCTCCTTGTAACATGGGCCAACACATGCTCTCAGACTTGGCTCTCTCTTCATGCTTGAACGCAAAGTGAGGGAAGGAAAAATGGTTTCAAGATGAGTCATGAGCTTCCCATAGCCTAAAAGTACCCTGACTGTTCTTCTTTCCTCTAATATTGATATGGCTATCTCTGCTCAAAGGACTATTTCAGTAGCATATCTGAAAAACTCAGGGCAAGCCTTCATGGAGCCATCTTTCCCACGCTCGTTCCTGATCCTAGAAATCCACTTAAAATCTAAGAGATGAGCCATTTAGCTCCTCAAAACAGTGCTAACTCCAGAAATATATAAGATGGGTCAAAATAAGATATTAAGTTGACCCCAAAGATACATTTTATATAAGGTTGTATTAGTCCACTTTGTGCTGCTATCACAGAAAACCACAGACTGGATAATTTACAATGAACAGAAATTTATTGGCTCACTCTTCTGGAGGCTGGGAAGTTGAAGCTTAAGGGGTCAGCATCTTGCAAGGGCCCTCTTGCTGTGTTATCCCATGGCATAAGGATAAAGAAAGGGTGAAAGAGAGCAAGAGGGTGAGAGAGAGCAAGTTCTTTTATAAGAAACTCTCTCCTATGCTAACGGCCTTAATCCATTCACGAGGATGGAGCTTCTCATTAGGCATTACCTCCCAACACTGTTTCATTGGGGATTAAGTTTCCAAACCATAGCAAAGACTGAAGTCACTCACTCTATTGACCACATTTTCCATACTAGATCACTAGAAATCATTAATAAATTAGCACTAGGTAATAGTCCATTTAATGCAACACTAGAAATATAAAATGTCCCAAACTTGCCACCAGCCTCTAAGATGAAGTTCTTCCCTTTGTCCCCATAGGTAAGTTCACATCTGAATTGTGTGCATACATTTTCTTTTCATTTATTTTGCTTACAGTTCTATTCCCATTTCCCTTACTACTTTTTCACAAAATCAGGTTGGGCTCTTTAAAGCTTCCACAAAAAGGGGGATCATGGCAACCTGATACATTTCTCCCTTCTCCTCTCAAATCCACATGATCTGCTGTTCCTGCCCCAATAAGTTGCTAAGGCTGATAGGCAGTAGAGTGCCAGAAAAGTATTAAGGTCCAATCCATGTGTAATGGGACACCTGAAGACCAGGGTCAAAGAGCTGGGGTAACAATTGAATAACTTGGAGGAGCTTGATCCCTGGAGATTTTCATTCCCCTAAGGGTAAGGTCGACATTGGCCTCTTGTGAGAGATCTCCCAGGTCCCCGAAAAGGTGAGATATGCTGACGTATGGGGCTGAGGTCTCCATGACCCTCATATGAGGAGAGTGTGTGGAATTTGGGGAGATGGTAACTTTCTCCAGGGATTCCAGACTGTTGTTTCCACTGGGCCATCCCACAAGGTAGTGCTGACCTTAGCTTTCACTACCATCAGGACTGCTGCCACTTAGGATACTCCAATAACCAGATCTGAGTCTCAATGACAAATGAAGGAAAATAACAACACATCCGATGGTTCCAGAGAGGACAAGGCCAACCAAAATAGGCACTCAGCAAAGTAGTACTTCTAGGGGAGACAAATGAAAATTGACCAAGAATCTATCAGTACCACTTCATGACATTCAAGCACAGTACACATGCACACAGAGAACATCATTGAGAACTGAAAACTTTGATTTTCAAACTAAATATCTCAGTAAATTAATTGACAGAGAAGTGGTCAACAGTGAGACCCAAATTAATACTCAGGAACACCAATTAGAGAACAGTCACAAAGTACAGAAAAAGAAATTGAGGGGAAAGTAAATAACTTGGAGCATAGATTCATCAGAACAGAAATGCTAATAGTAAGTTCTAGAAATCACAAATGAAATACAAGAATGAGAGGAAATAATTAAAATAAACAAACAATAAAAGAGAACTTTCTAGGGCTGACCCTGTGGCTCACTCGGGAGAGTGCGGCGCTGGGAGCGTGGCGATGCTCCCGCCACGGGTTCGGATCCTATATAGGGATGGCCGGTGCGCTCACTGGCTGAGCGGGGTGCGGATGACACCAAGCCAAGGGTTGCGATCCCCTTACCGGTCACAAAAAAAAAAAAAGAGAACTTTCTGAGATGAAGGAAAATACAAGTTTTTAGGTTAAAAGTATCTACTAGTTCTAGGAAAACTTGACTGAAAAGATATATTCCTGAGCACATCTTAAAATTCCTGAACTCCAGGGCCGGCCCATGGCTCCCTTAGGAGAGTGTGGTGCTGATAACACCAAGGCCACAGGTTCGGATCCCATATAGGGATGGCTGGTTAGTTCACTGGGAGAGCGTGGTGCTGACAACACCAAGTCAAGGGTTAAGATCCCGTTACCAGTCATCTTTTAAAAAAACAATTAAAAAAAAAATTTCTGAATTCCAAGGATAATAAAAATATTATGAGTTTCTAACAGGAAGAATAAGTTACCGACTAAGAACTCGTATTCTTATCTAAGAACTAAAAGATGTTCTAGTATTATCTACAAACTACTGAGAGGGAAGGATTGCAACCCAAGAATTCTATATCCAATCCCAATATTATTTAACTGTCGGGAGGAAAAAAATTATTTGCAGATATGCATGTCCTCCACCCCTCACCAGAAAAAAATGCTCAAGAAAGGATTCTAACCAAGCAACAAATGATCAGAACAGAGAACTCAGTATCTAACATAATGAAGGGGTGAGGAAACAGTGGTGAACATCAAGCTTTGCAGTGTGTGTGTGTTTGTGTGTGTGCGTGCACGTGCATGTGTGTGTGGGTGAGACAGACAGACACAGACACAGAGACAGAGAACTATCAATGGATACTAATATGAATGAGTGATGAGTGCACTAAATAAAGATTATTAAAATATAAGGGATAACCTGCAGTGGAAATTTTAATAATGCAAATATTTTACCATTTCTAAGAGGTAGAAGCATTTGAAACATATAGTTCTCCCCACCAACTTCTATGTTATAAATGTCATATGTATTTCATCTTCATATGTTGAAAATCCTATGAGTTTTTTTTTTTTTTGTCATACAGACTTTAAAGACTTTAAGAGAAAGAATAGGCTTTTTTATTCACCAAGAGATTTGCCCTTTCAGTTGTTATTTGTTCATTTCTCCCATCCTGAATGATCCTTTCATCCTGAAAATTTTCCTTTGGAATTTCTTCTGCAGCAGGTCTGCCCATGATGATTTTCTTAGCTTTCCTTCATCTGAAGAAAAATCTTTATGCTGCCTTTATTTCTGATGGATATTTTCACTGGGTAGAATTTTGGATTGACAGTTCATCTTTTTCAGCACTTACAGTTTTCATTGCACTCTCTTCTGGCCTCCATGGCTTCTATGAGAAATCTACATTCATCCTAATCATTGCTTCCCTGTATATAATGTCACTTTTCTCTAGGTGCTTTCAATACTTTTTTTTCATTAATTTTAGTTTCATAAGTTTGACTATGATGTATCTAGGTACAGTTCTTTGAGTTTGTCTTATTTAAGTTTCACTGAGCTTTCTGAATGTAAATTTAGAAGGATTTTTTTTTTCCAGATTTTGGAAATTTGAGAAGTTTTGACGATTATTTCTTTTTTATTTAATTTTATTTTAATATTTACTTATACATATTTGTGGGGTACACTGTGTTGTTTCAATACATGCATATACTGCACAATGATTCACTTAGAGTAGACAGTATAGTTTTGTACCCATTAGTCCACCATTTCTCTTCCTCCCTGTTCTTTCTCCCTTCCTAGCCTCTGGTTACCATTATTCTACTTTCTACCTCTATATAATCTTTTGTTGTTGTTGTTAGACTCCACATATGAGTGAGATCATGCAGTATTTGTCTTTTTGTGCCTGGTTTACCATACTTATTGGGTGGTTTCCATTTCCATCCATGTTGCTGTAAATAATATTTATATTTTTTATATCTGAATAGTATTCCATTGTGTATATATGCCACAGTTTTTTATCCAGTTATTTAATGACTGACATTTAGGTTAGCTCCATCTCTTGGCTATTGTGAATAGTGTTGCAATGAAGAAGGGAGTGCAGGTATCTTTTCAATATATTGATTTCACTCCCTTTGTGCAGTGGAATAGGTAGGACACAAGGAAGATCTATTTTTAGTTTTCTGACAGACCTCCATATTGTTTTCCACAATGGCTGTACCAATTTACATTCCTACCAACAAGGTAGGAGAGTTCCTTTTTCTCCACATCCTTGTCAGCATTTGTTATTCTCTGTCTTTTTGATAATAGTCAACCTAACTGGAGTGAGATAATATCTCATTATGGTTTTAGTTTGCATTTCCCTGATGATTAGTGATGTTGAGCATTTTTTCATGAGCCTGTTGGCCATTTGTATGTGTTCTTTTGAGAAATGTCTGCTCAGATCCTTTGCCCATTTTTTAAATTGAATTGTTTGTGGGTTTTGTTTTTTGTTTTTGTTTTGCTGTTGAATTGTTGACTTCCTTATATATTCATGATATTAGCCCCCTGTGTTGTTTATAAACATTTTCTTCCATTCTGTAGGTTGTCTCTTCACTGTGCTGATTGTGTCCCTTGCTGTGCAGAGCTTTTTAGTTTGATAAGTACCATTTGTCTATGTTTGCTTTAGTTTCCTGTGCCTTTGTAGTCTTGTCCAAAAAAGTGCTGCCCACTCCCATTTCATGTAGCATTTTCCCTATGTTTTCTTCTGGTAGTTCATAGTTTCAGGTTCTACATTTAGGCCTTTAATCTATTCTGAGTTTACTTTTGTGTATGGTGATTGACAGGGATCTAGTTTCAATCTTCTGCATGTGGATATGAAGTTTTTCCCAGCACCATTTATAGAAGAGGCTGTCCTTTCCCTGGCATTTTTTTTTTTTTTTTGGCACCTTTGTCAAAAATCAGTTGGATGCAGGTGTGTGTGTTTATTTCTGGGCTCTCTATTCTGTTCCATTGATCTACTTTTCTATTTTATACCTGTATCATACTGTCTTGGTTACTATAGTTTTATATTATATTTCGAAGTCAGGTAGTGAGATGCCTTCAACTTTGTTCTTTTTGTTCAAGATTCCTTTAGCTATTTGGGGACTTTTGTGATTCTACACAAATTTTAAGATCATTTTTTCCATTTCTGTGAAGAATGTCATTGGTATTTTGATAGAGATTGTATTGAATGTATAGACTGCTTTAGGTAATATGGCCATTTTGATTATGTTAATTCTTCCAACCCATGAATATGGGATGTCTTTCCATTTAATTGTGACCTCTTCAATTTCTTTCACCAGTGTTTTATACTTTTTATTGTAGATTACAATTTTTTAAAATTTGTTGAGACTTGTTTCACAACCTAACATATGGTCTATTCTAGAGAATGTTCTAAGTGCTCCTGAGAAGAATGTATTCTCTAGTTATTGGAAACAATGTTCTATAGATGTTTATTAGTAGAGATTAATTCTGATGTTTCCTGGCTAATTTTCTGTCTGAATGATCTTTTCTTTGCTAAAAATGGTATATTAATGTCCCCAACTATTATTGTGTTTAGACTATCTGTCCCATTAGGTCCAATAGTAATTGCTTTATATATCTGGTTGATCTAGTGTTGGGTGCATGTATGTTTAGAATTGTTATATCTTCTTGTAGAATTGATCCCTTTATTATTATATAATGACCATTTTTATCTTTTGCTACATTTCTTGGCCTGAGGTCTATTTTGTCTGATATAAGTATAGCTGCTCCTGTTTTGTTTTGTTTTGTTTTGTTTTTGGTTTCCATTTGCATGAAATATCTTTTTCCATCCCTCATTTTCAGGTGATGTGTGTCTTTCTAGGTGAAGTGAGTTTCTTATAGGCAGCAAATTGTTGGTTCTTGTTTTATAATTTATAATTTTATAATCCATTTAGCCACTCTGTGTCATTTAATTGGGGGATTTAATCCACTTACATTTAGAGTTATTATTGATATGTAGGGTTGTTATTACCATTTTGTTACTTTTTTCTAGTTGTTAGTAGTTTTTTTTTTCCTTTTTTCTGGTCTTATTGCCTTCCTTTGTGATTGAGTGTTTTTTTCTAGCAGTATATTTTGATTTCTTACTATTTATTTTTAGACTGTTATAAGTTTTTGTGTTATGGTTACAATGAGGCTTACAAAAAACAGGTTGTAGTTATAACAGATTGTTTTAAACTAATAGCAACTTAACTTTGACATATAAGAGAAAAAAATCTAAGCTAAATCTATGCTTTGATATCATCCCCCCACCCCCTACTTTTTGACTTTGGTTGTTTCAAGTTACATCTTTTAATATGGCCTATATTTTATATGGTTTTCGTATTTGTAATTGTCTTGTTAGGTTTGCCCTTTAGTCTTCATACTATGGATGTAGGTTGTTTACTCAGTACCCTTACAACATTGGAGTATTCCAAGGCTGTCTGTATACTTATTTTACTAGTGAGTTATGTACCTTCAATTTTTTTTTTTTGCTATTCTTTAGCATCACCTTCTTTCAGACTGAAGAACTCCCTTTAGCATTTCTTGTAAGGGAGATCTAGTATTGATGATTTCCCTTAGCTTTTGTTTGTCTGAGAAAGTCTTTGTTTCTCCTTCATATTTGAAGGTTAGTTTTGCTGGATACAGAATTCTTGGTTGATAGTTTTTTTCCCTTCAGCACTTGAATACATCCTTTTATTATCTTCTGGCCTGTAGGATTTCTACTGAGAAATATTCTGAGAGACACTATGGAGCTCCACTAAATGTTCTGTGTTTCTTGTTGCTTTCAGTAGTATTTCTTTGTCTTTGGTTTTTAATAATTTTCTTTTTAACAATTGATAATTAATTGTGTTTCCTTTGGGTATGCCAATTATGCAGAGGTTATTTTGCTTGAGGGAGTCCCATAATTGCTGTGTTTCTGTTTCTTTTTCCTTTTACTTCTTTTTTTCACTCCTCTGATTGGGTAATTTCATATGTTCTGTCTTCAAGTTCACTGATTCTTTACAGTTCCATTCATGTACATTTCATGTGTTTCAATTATATATATCTCAATAAACTTGGGATAAAAAGAGGACTCAACCATGTAATGACTACAAATATAAGGGAAGAGAGATGGAATAACATCCAGTATATCAGTCCTTATACTGTTCATGACTGAATTCTTCCACCAAAAGGCAAAAGACAAAAATCAGACTTTTTTATTTTAAAAAAAGACTCTAAGCTTACAAGAAACATTTAAAGTGATAGTAAAAGATTGAAAATAAAGAGATATACAAAGTAATACTGGAAAAATATGAATAAAAGGAAAGTTGGATGGAGCATGTTAAAATCAGACAATGTTATAAAAAATAGAACAGGACAAAGATATTTTGCAATAATAAGTTTGCGCAATTTATAAAGAAGATACAGTGGTTACCAAATAGCACAGCAGCAAAATATATAAGGCAAGAACATTAGAAATGCAAAGATAATTTAATAAAAATACAAATATAGTAAAAAGATTCAATACACCTCTTTCATAAATGGGTATACCTAGTAGACAAAAATAAGCAAACACCTAGAAGAACTGACTAATACAATTAATAAATTGAGTAATACAGTCAATTACTATATTAGATATATGGAGAACCAAATGGCTCCTAATAGAGAATACATTTTTTTGTCTTATGTCCATGGAAAATTTACAAAAATTGATCCTGTACTTTATTTAGATAACACTTCATTCAAGAAAATAGTTTACAGGGTACATTTTCCACTCATAATAAATTAGAAACAAAACATAAAAGTGGCTTGCTAAGGTACCATCAGGACTTTTCTGAAGCCAAAATGCCACCTGACATTGATGACGACACAATGTGAAACTTACAGAAAATATGGGATCAAATTCACCTCAAATTCCTGGCTGTGTAATATTGGGGTAGTCACGCAACCCATCTAAGATTCCCACTCCTGTAAAATAGGAGTGATTCTACCCATCCTACAAATTTCATGAACATTATCACCAATGATAAAGGCCAACTGAGATCACAGAGATTACAACATTTTTTAAATTATAAAGTACCATAAAAACATGGGGGTTTTGTGAGAAAATACATCCAAATAGTAATCAATTGGACTCACAGAAAGATTTTAGAAAAAAGTGCTTTAGTAATATATTCTTCATATAATGGGGTCTGCCTGTACATGTATACAAAGGTCTTTTTAAAGAAACCTACAAAAGATGTATGTACATACCTGGAATAGTAGGAGCTGTAGCAACTAACAATGATGACTTGTTACTAACTTGCAACTAATGAGGAGTAAAAGTCCCTCAGACAGGAGTTACTTAAATATTTGATGACTAATAAATTAAATGTTAATTAAATACTTCAGTGATTTTCTTCTCTGGCCAGCATATAATTAACATTTAATTGTTATAAAATATTTAAAGTTATGAAATATCATATGGCATCTAAAATGTCTGCATTGTCAAACCATCTTGGGACAATGTGTCAAGGGTAGAAGAGGTTAGATTAGCATTCAAACCTCGGGAGAAAGAACATAAAAAGTGCCTTTGTGATTTTCTTACATGAAGAAATTGAGGACAAGACAAAGGAAATCTCATTTTTCAATTGAGTTTAGCCAAGGAATTTAGGAATGAGGCACCTTTCCAAATCTAAAATTATATAATCTCAGGAATGTTGTAACCACCTCAATAGTAAGTGGGAAGCATGATTAAAAGTTAGTTGGGAAGGAAGCACCATTCTCTTTGGCCTCTTTGAACTTAAAATACACCTAGAAGAATGGGCATTAGGAGAAGGTAGATTAAACAAAACAGTTATCTAGCAAGACTAAGGGTGTAGTGAAAGAAGTGTCTTACTACTAAGATTCCCACAACATTGGCTGAAAGTCACTGACAAAAATGCATCTTCCCTATCGGTTTGAAGGTGACCTTGGAAAGTACACGAGCTTGTGCTGGCAGGGCAGAGAGAGCTGTGGCAAGACATCTAGTTAATAGAGAGAGAGAGGGATTTGGGGTCTGAGGAATGAGTATCCACATTGCTAGTCTTTAAGACCATACAGAATAGTCACTGGACCAAGGCAGACAACTTCTCTTGTGGGTCATCAGAACAGCTACATAATGAACCAGGCTAAGGACAATTCCTCCAAAGAAGGCTTCTCTGACACATGCCAACAACATCAAAGAGAACAGTTGGGTTTCGCTTCCAAAATCCATGACTTGGGGATGCAGCCTCTCCTCTTCCATCCCCTTATTACCCTCTCATATGTGTGATTTCCAGCACAACCCCACTTTGGTGACTGAACACACACACGTGTTCTATCAGAGGTGAGATCAATGTGGCATGCACACCAGACACTACACCTTGGCATTCACAGAGACCACAAGATTCCAAGAGCTTCCCAAACCCCCTAAATTCTATTATTACAGATCTAGATTGTAAGGCTACCTACTCAAATTCCCTTACCCATCCACCCTATTCTATGTACTGTTTAAAGAGAAGCTAGCTCCATCCTTAGTCTCCCAGTCCCAGGATTACATTCTGCTCACACGATATGTGCCAATCATGGAAATCTCATTTCGCTTATCATTGATTTATTTAGGAGTAAACAGGAACATAGTTCTTGCCAAAGAGATATGAGGAGAGGTCTACTGGGACCTCTCTATGAAGAAGCAGAAACAGGAAGAGCTAGTGCTCACAACTCTCTGTTTGTTGTTGTGTCTGTGTGTGACTCTGGAATAGCAGCAAAGATCTCATCATAGGAGGGGCAATCCTGAAGATAAAGCATCCCACTGAGGATGGAGAACAGAAATTAGCTGGCCATTTGCAAGCTACTGAACTAACCTACCTTGGGAATGCCCCACCTCTGGATTTCTCACACTGTGCCCTTTTATACTTTATAATCTTTCCCCTCTCCTAATATACATTCCTCCTTTAATTTCTTTGTTCCATTTGCTTAATATTTCTGCCCTTTCAAACTCATATTAATTCCCTCCTACCTGACTCACACATGCAAGACTTCCAGTTGGTCCAGTCCAGCCTTCTCACTCTTGGTTCAGCTCAATTGAACAAACATTAAGTTCCTACTGTGCATTGGGTACGAGGATTTGTGCTGGTAGTAGAGTTCATACTGGCTCTGTAAAAATGTTTCTAAAATCTAAATTGCATTATGATTGGTACTGTCCCTTCCAGACAGCAATACTTCTGCTGGATTGTCCTGCAATTTTAGATACAGGAAGTATACAAAATTATATGTGTGAACAGAACAATAGCATACACTTCAAGAACTGGCCTTCTCTTTGTGCCTTTGATTCCTACCTCACTCTACTCTTCAGATAGTTATTTCATTCACCTCTGCCTGCAGGTCCAAGAGGCAGCCACTCCAGGGAACAGACTTGGCCTTAGCAAGGAGCATCTGTAAGCTTCTGGGACTGAAGGTGGCTTCGCTAAATAGCACCATTTTGCAGCTGTTAGCTTATAACCCTTGGTTTTCTCATTTGCTTTTCTCTACCCCTTCAGCTTCTGCAGAACTACAACTTCTGACCGTCTCCCTGGATGGCAGACCACTTGCTTTACAGTGGGTTTGCCTGCCTGGTTCCTTACCTATGCTGTGGCCTGGTCCTCACTCCAGGCTCTACTTTACAAGTGCCTCCTTAATCACTCCCTGCTCCATAAGAAGAACTGCTGCCCACACCCCAGTGTGTCAGACTTAGCCACAGCTCTCAGAGATATCAGCAAGAGCGAAGGAAATGCTTGTGGAACACACTGACCTGTGTCTATGTGCCAGGGCTAGTGACAAGTAATTTTCCACTGGGGAGGTAATGAAGCAATAAAAGAGAATTAAAAAGGGATACGGCATATGCATCAAATAGGAATATATGCATAAATTCTTCAATATACACAAAGCTATAAAATGAGAGATTGGAGAATAGGTGACAGAATGTGTTTACTGATATCAGATGCTACCTGAGCAAATGGTAGATCTAGTGGTCTCATGCTGTCAGAAATTATATGAACTCACATGAGGATATGCAGCAACATCAGGTTTGGTGACGGCTGAAACTTTGCTTACAATGTCAGAAGATGTTTTCTTGGTAGAACGGCTTTCATTTAACTCTCCAATGAGCCCACTACAGTGATAAAGCTCTTCATATCCCTAGACTGGCAGGGAACATCAGCGTCACACATAATTATCATGCTCAGAGAAAAGAGTCCATTAATGATCTGGGCTGAAACCAGGTCTGAATACTAATGAAAGGGCGGCCTCCTAGGATATTAATTAGGGGTGACGCTTTCAGGGCAAATTTGACTTTTCTTCCTCGTATTCTAATTGAGACTGTGCATTGGATGTGAGCAAAATGCAGATCAGAATAAGAAATGAAGGCACAGCAGAGGATTGTGGGTGGAGGAAAGAGGACCATGAAAAGCAAATCAGGGAGATTTCAATACTAAAACACAAAAAGTAGTTGAGGTACCTATAACTCAAGTGTCAGCTGCCTTTTCCCTGTCATTTGAGATTTAATAAAACTGGCTCCACCCTTCTTTTCTGTGCTCTGTGAGCAATCTAAAGCTCTCCCCCAAGATGTCTGAGAATGTCTAGGGTTTATGTTCTCAAGGTTTTTCTGATTCTCTGTTTCTCAAACTGCTGACCATGACATTTCACCTGCATTTCTTTCCTATGGTTCTCTTGCGTCTCTCCTTGACACTCAAAGTGTGGTCTGGGGACCAGGGATATAGGTAACACCTGGAGCCTGTTAGTAGTGCAGAATCTCAGGCCCCACCTCAGACCTACTAGATCAAAATCTGCAAGTTTAACAAAATCCTCAGTGACTTCCATGTGTGGTAAAGTTTGAGCAGCTCTGCTATACTCAATGCAGACAATGTAGATATAGAACTCAGTCCCTCCTTGGTTTCCCGAGAAAAGCATGGTGGGAATAACAGATTTTATCACAGATGTGGGGCTGTGGAAAGGTTTGCATGGGAAGCAATGCTCATGCTTTATCATTGAATGTTAGTCACTCCTCTACTGAAAAGTCTCTGGTCCATGTTGCCCTGTTACTTGACTACCTCTTTCCCTCAAATCTCACATCTCAATTTCTCTCCTTTTATTACGCAGAGTAATTTAATTCTCCACCTTCAACCTGCCTCTGTGCTCACTTTTGTATATATAAAAAACTCATTCATGTCCTTTGATAAAATGTATCTACTTTTGTGCTCAACCTTTGTTACCCTAGAAAAACTTGCAGGGACTTTGAAGTTTCATGCTTTCCCTTCTTTCTCGCCTTCTGCTCTCTATGAGTAGAAGGAAGCGTACAGGCATATCTTCTTCCTCTGACATGAAATATGTCACCTCCACCCAACTTAAATGGCAAAAACTGCTAGTCACTTTGGATTTTGAAACAATTTTTTTCTCTTTCTGCTACATGTCTAAATCTCAATTATTCATTGTAAAGCAAGATAAGAATAGCTTGGGTCATTCAAATCCACAGAGTCTAAACACCATATGTGAGCCACTAATTTCCAATGTTTTACCAGAATTACAGGCAGAAAATGAGAATTATTCTAAGAACAAATTTTAATTGGTTTCTCTTTATTCGATCAGTCTCTTTCAGCAAAACCAACTCCTCTCTCAGACTCCGGACTTCAGACTCTGGCCAGGGTAACCTTCGGCGTCTTTCTCCTCCGAGTCATTGACTCTGCTTTTGAGCCTTGTGGAGAGGTCTCTCTCAGATTGACTACAGTCCCTAGCTGGATGTGACTAAGAAATTCCTGGCTGTGGTAGGTGTTTCCTTGGAACAAGATGACCAGGAGCGTGGGATGTCATCAGACTTACTGACAGTAGGGAGAAGGGAAAGAGGTTCACCTGCCACCATGTGTAGTAGAAGGAAGAGAACGTCTCAGACACGGAAGGCTTGAAGCAAAGACTGGGTGGGTGGCCTGCATGACTGATGATATGTCCAATTAATTCACTTTATAATGTAGGTGGGCAGCAATCTCTAGTACTTCCTAACTAACTTTGACCAATAGAAGAATTGATAAAAATAGCCTTGAGTTCAACTGAGCATGACAAATATTTAGATAAACAAACATTTTTTTCAGCACCTACTGTTTTAGTCCATTTTGTGTTGCTATAACAGAAAACACCTGAGACTGGGTAATTTATAAGGAAAAGAGGTTTATTTGGCTTACGATTCTGGGACAGCTGCATCTGGCATGGGCCTCAGGCTGCTTCTGCTCATGGCGGAAAGTGGCAGGGAGCCAGCGGGTAAAAACAGATCACATAGAGAGAGGAAGAGAGAGAGGAGGTGCCAGGGTCTTTTTAAGCAATGAGCTCTCACAGTAACTAATAGGGCGAGAACTCACTCATTTATTCCTCCTCCCCCAGGTAGAGAATTAATCCATTCATGAGGGATCCGCCCCCATGACTCAATCAGTTTCCACACTGCCACATTGGAAATCAAATTTCCACATGAGTTTTGGAGGGGACAACACATGCAAACTCCATCATTCTACCCCTGGCCCCCCAAAACTCATGTTCCTCTCATATACAAAATATAATCATTCTATCCCAAGAGTCCCAAAAGTCTTAGCTTGCTCCAGCACCAACTTAAAAGTCCAAAGTCTCCTCTGAGACCAAAGGCAAAAGTCCTTCCAGCTGTGAACCTGCAAAAACCAAAACCAAATTTATGTACTACCTAGATACAATAGTGGAACAGACATTGGGTATACATTCCCATTCCAAATGGGAGGAATAGACCAGAAGAAAGGAGAAACAGGTCTAAGCAAGTCTGCAACCCAGCAGGGTAGGCATTAAATCTCAAAGCTGATGAATCATGTACTTTGACTCCATGTTCGATGTCCTCTGCATGCTGGTATGGGGGTTGGGTCCCCAAGTTCTTGGGCAGCTCTCTTCCTACGGCTTTCCTGGTCTCAGGTGATGCTTTAGATCTCTCAGGCACACTGGTAGCTCCACAGGTCTGGGGTCTCCATGGCTGTCCTGCTCTCACGGCTCCACTAGGCATGGCACTGATGGGGTTTCTCTGCTGCAGCTCCAACCCCACATTTCCACCTGGCATTGCTCTAGCAAAGGTTGTCTGTGGTGACTTCACCCCTGGGACAGATCTCTTCCTGGGCCCCCAGAGTTTTCCATACATCCTTTGAAATTGGAGTGGAGGCTCCCAAGTTTCCATAGCTCTAGCATTCTGCAAGCCTGCAGACCTAACACCACGTGGATGCCACCAAGGCATCCAAAGCTGCCGGTCCAGCCACACCTGGGGCCTATTTAGCCACGGCTGGAGCAGCCAAAGCAGCTGGGCTGCTGGTGCTGGAAGCAGCTTCTCGAGGTGGCCCTGGGCAGTGAGCCCATGGAGGGTGCCTCGGGCCTGTTCCCCAAGACCATTCTTTCTCCCTAGGCCTTTGGGCCTGAAATGGAAGGGTTGGCCCCAGAGGCTTCTGCAATGCCTTCAGGGCCTTTTTCTCCTTCTCTTGATAATCCCTTTCCTTTGTACTAATCTTCTTAGCTAATGGTCCCTGGGCTGTACCATTGCATGCTCTCTGCTTTTTTACCACATGGCCATGCTGCAAATTTTCCAAATCTTTACACTCTACTCCCTTTTTAAATTCTGGCTTCACATCATGCCTTTTCTGCCATAACTCAGTGTAGGCTGTTAGAAATAACCATGCAACGTCCTTAATGCTTTGCTGCTTAGACATTTCTTCCACCAGATACTCTGGTTCACAACTCTTAAGTCCCACCTTCCACAAAATCCAAGGGCACGGACACAATGCAGCCAAATTCCTTGCTATGGTGTAGCAAGTGTGATCTTTTGTCCAATTCCCAATAAGTTCCTCATTTCTATCTGAGACCTCATCATCTGCATGGCCTTTACTGTCCACATTTCTATCAGCATTCTGCTCACCACCACATAAGTCTCTAAGACATTCCAAACTTTCCCTCGTCTCTTTCTCTTCTCCTAAGTCCTCCAAACTCCTCCAACCTTTGCCCATTACCCAGTACCAAAGCTGCATCCACATTTTCAGGTATGTGTTTAGCTACAGCTCACTCCTTGGTACCAATTTTCTGTTCTAGTTCGTTTTGTGTTGCTATAACAGAAAACACCTGAGACTGGGTAATTTATAAGGAAAAGAGGTTTATTTGGTTTACGATTCTCGGACAGCTGCATCTGGCATGGGCCTCAGGCTGCTTCTACTCATGGTGGAAAGTAGCAGGCAGCTGGTGTGTACAAACAGATCACATGGCGAGAGGAAGAGAGAGAGAGGAGGTGCCAGGGTCTTTTTAAGCAACGAGCTCTCACGGGAACTAATAGAGCGAGAACTCACTCATTTATTCCTCCTCCCCCAGGTAGAGAATTAATCCATTCATGAGGGATCCGCCCCCATGATTCAATCAGTTTCCAACACTGCCACATTGGAAATCAAATTTCCACATGAGTTTTGGAGGGGACAACACATACAAACTCCATCACCTACTATGTGCCAGGCACTGTGTGAGGCCCTAAGAAAGCAAAAATAATTACAAAATAGTTCCTGCCTTCAAGGAGCATAGTCACAGTAAAAAATTAATTTGAATATAATATGGCAAGTCCTAAAATAGATATAAGTACAGGGCATCTTATACAAGCACAGAAGATTTCTTTGCCTGTCTTGGGCAGTCAAGGACGGCTTCAGGAAGAGGTATCACCTGAGATGAGATCTTTCTGTTCTAGCGTGGTGCGGATTGGTGTCTTATTTTCATCATATCCTTTCACCACAAACATTAGGTTTCTAACGTAAGCAACATAACTATCCTGGAAGCTTTGTATCAGAATTATTAAAATAGAGGTGATTAAAGAGACCATCAAACTGTAATGAAGAGGTGGCGATCTATGGAAAATTAATGCTAGATTGTGAACTTCTGGCATAAAACAATTTGGAAGGTAATTACAAGACCACAGTTCAAGATAGGGTGAACTTATAATTTATTGCCCAAACTTAGATGCTTCTGAAAGTGATGGAGAGTCACTATTAATAATTCCTAGGCTATAGATATAAACTGAGACTAACCTGGGGGAACTAGTAATAGAATCACACTAGTGCAAGGTCACATTTCCAGTCATCTAGTAAATAGTAATAACCCTAACAAAATACCTTGTCATGACCATTGGTCTTCCGACATTATGTTAAGGTTAAACTTCTTTTGAGAGATTTTGAATAATACCCTCTGAAACTTGAGATTAATTTTTGGCCTTGAAATTAAGCAACTTTTTAATAGTGAGTGCTATATCTGAATTTCTCCAAAATTTACATGCTGACACTTAATCCTTATTGTGGTGGTATTAAGAGGTGGGGACTTTGGAGAAGTGATTAAGTCATGTGGGTTCTGCCCTCATGAATGGATTAGTGCCTTATAGTGGGGCTGGAGAGAACTAGCTAGTCCCTTTTTGCTCTTTTGTCTCTTCCACCTTGTGAGGAAACAGCATTCTCCCCTTCTGCCATGTGAGGATATAGCAAGAAGGCCCTCACAAGACACCTGATTCATCACCTGGACCTTAGACTTCCCAGCTTCCAGAACTGTGGGAGATAAATTTCTATTGTTTATAAGATAGCCAGTCTGTTGTATGTTGTTATAGCAGCAAAAACTAAAACATTGAGACTAGGATCACAGCTGAATGTGATGTTACAACAAGATGTGACCAGAGGAAAGGGGCCAGAAAAGCACCTTGTCCAGGTAGAGGGGACAGGAACTGGGGAAACTGACCAGCACAAATGACAACAGAGCTTCCTGATCTGTAGCATTCTCCAATATTAGCCCATATAAATATCCACCAGTGGCAGGGGAGAGAGGAAGAAAAGAGGGAGCAAAGGCAAAAACAGAGACTATCTCAGCTGGTAGGCAGAGAACATTGAAAAGAAATATAGTATAGGTGAGACTCAGCAAGGCGGCTCAGAAATCTAATATCTAGATAGTTTGTTGAAATGTGGTATAGCCCACTCATGGCCTAGAGTTCTGGTTCTGCCTGGAAAGAGCTAAATCACAAATCCAATTAGTGGTACTAGGGCACTGGGGGAACAAAATAGTCTTAAATCCAGTGTTGACTTAGTACACATTATAAAATATATATTTCTAACAATGAGTTCTTAAAAATAATAGTGATAGTGGCTAGCACTTATTGAATAAAGTTTCATGAATGTTCTAAGTGTTTCACTTCTGCTAACTCATTGTGTTTTCACAGTAATCTTAAAGACTGGATATGATTATCCTCTGCCTTTTCACTTGAGAAACTGAGGTGCTGGATATGTGCTGTGAAGTCTTGAAGGACACTGGAAGCAATGCATCCATGACTTTTGCAGTTCTGTCTCTTTAAAGGTAGGTTTGGGCAGATGGGAAATACAGCTCTTTTAAGGCAATGCGATTTACTTACGCACAGAGGAAGAATTCGAGATTATCCTAGAGAGTGTCTCAAGGTTTAATAAGGTAAGGAAAATTCTTCCAAAAATAGAATTGTAAAGTCTGTTTATGTACTTGATGCTGAGCTTGGTGTGTTACCATAAGCGCACATCTCAATTGATACAATACTGCAACGTAGTCGTGAGTGGTGGAGGAAGCAGCCTGGCTCCTGGTTCTCAGCGAGGTGCGGGGAGAGAGAAAAGTCGGACGGAACAAACTTTCCCGTAGAAAAGCAGCTCTGGTAAGAAAAGCAGCTCACAGTTTAAGCAAGAAGCAAATTTCTGAGAACCAGGGGCAAATTCAGAGAGGGTAACCGGGCAGTGTCATCCTAACAAAAGATCTACCACCCAGCAACTCAGATTGGAATTCAAGAACCCTCTTCCTGAGGAACATCAGGATATTGTTAAGGCACATTTCAGTAAACTAGAGATCCTATTTGTGTCAGGATGAATGTTTTTAATTTTGAATGTTGCTCTGAATTGTTTATCATAAAAATGGTTAATAATGCAATGTGGCTACAATATAGGAATGCACCAAAAAGAGGGGCAGAGGCTAAATAATTGACTGGGAAAAAATCTCGGTTAAAGACCAGCAGGAGCAGGCTGGTCAGTAAAGGAAACACCATAGCAGAAGGGTGGAAGAAAACAACTGGAAAAAGGCAAAAAGAATCAAAGATAGTGTCAGATGGAGAAAAGGAACTGCAGTTCCTTTCTCTTTTAAGTCCTTTATAAAAGATCATGTGATGTAAGGAGTGGGTTTCTACATTACCTTGGGACAAATGACAACTGAAGATGTGCTTTTGGCAGTAGCATTGGGGGAAAGAGTGAATGCCAGAGGACTTCAATGATGCCCCTCACTGAGGCCAAGGAAATATGCCCAGAGGCTTCAGCCACATGGATGAGGGAAAGAACATCACAGTCAGCCACACAAAATATTTTGGCTTCTATATGAAATTAAAGTTTGTTGCGTGTTGTTTCCAAATTAAATCTCTAATTAATTTTTCTATCAGAAATCTCCTTAATTCTTAGAGTGCTGAAGGGGAAGAAATAAACCAACAATATGAATGGTCAATGAAATTAAGTGCCCAAGATCTTTTTGTAAAATGGTTCTGGATTAGGTCACAACACATTCATATTAAATAACGTAGCAGATATTCTCCAGAAAATGTCCTAAATGGGGCCTAAATCTCCTGGCATCATTACATAAGGATTTTTCCTCCTGATGGGACTAAATATAACTAATAGACAGTGTTTTTTTATCTGTAAGAAAGGTGTGGTAGGGTCTTTCTGTGTCCTTTGCAAAAGAGAGACTGCATATCTGCAGTGAGAGAGCAACACATGTAACATCGACAGATTCTTGCTAAAAGATGAATAATATACAAATCACCCTTACTCTCTTCTTTGATATGTAGGTTTCTACAAATAAATTTGTCAAAGAAGACAAAATTATATCCTAATGGAATGTCACTATGATCCTACGATTTCAGACCAGGATAAAGAAATAAAAATAATCAGCATCCCTATGCTACTTTGCTAGAATGGTTGCATATTTTCACCTGGCTTCCTGGCAGGGGAGAAGTAAAGGCTGGGAAGGGGGATGCCATCTTTGTAAAAAGCCTTTGGAAAGAGCTTCTCAACATGACAGTGAGAAACCATGTTGGTTCTCTGTGGGAATTAAGCAGCTGAACTGTACAAATCTGTAATTCCAGGGAATTATAGCCTCATTGATGCAAAGGATAGAAGCTTCAGAGGCAAAGTCACTATTAATCCTTTTGTGGTTTGCTGCACAGGGTGTGCTGTCAGCAGCGACAACCCTAGAGGTTGCTGGTTTAAATTCTCAGGCCATGCTCAAATAAACTGGAGTATCTTTGTACCCTCCAGCAGCTCTAGAGACTGGTGATGCTTACTTCTCTCATCTAATTCTGCAAAGAACTGAATCCTGCCTCAGCTGATGATGTACACAAACACAAAGTCTAGGCAATGTCATGGCTGTGGCACAAATTTTAGGGTTAGGGCCTAAGGATAACAGAGGGAAGTCAGGTCATGATAGAGTCCCTCAAGAGTTGAAAGTCAACATAGCAACAAACTCAAAAACAAATGTAACAAACTCCCAAAACTCCAAGGCAAAAATGATTTGGAGAGTTTCTATAGAGATAAGGACATATTTGGAGTCAACTCCATGGAGAGGATTTCAGGATCCTGAAGGATAATGGAAGCAGGATGGGTTTTCTGTTTGTTTGGTTTTGGTTTTGTTTTTTGTTTGTTTCTTTTATCTACAACGTTTCCTCCTGAACAACATGCAAGCAACAAAGATGGGGAAAAAAACATGCATACTATACTTTTGCTTCTAACCATGAAAATAACTGATGCCAGACTAATACTCCTACAAGAATCACCTGTAAAACTGGACAAAATCTAAGGAGCAAATGTCTTTCAAATGTTGGAATATAGGGAACATAAAAAGGAAGGGACACAAATGAGGTGAACCTTACAATCACTCTAGATTTCTGCATGGAAGCAATTTCTGAGCCATAATTCAGGGAGGTAAGCTCATGTAGACACAATGCGTTTATTACCTGGAGAGACAAAGCTTGAAGATATGGACCTCCAGAGGATGGAATTTGTGGAGCCTTGTACGAGGAAGAAGGGAGCTTCACAGAGGGAGAAACAAGAAAACCTACAAAGGGGCCAATGGAAAGAAGCTTCCACTTCTTGCACACTCCAAGAATTCAACTGAAGCCTCAGGAAAGTCAAGTAAGACTTGCCTTTTTCTATCCATTGAGTAAAGTCTACTATAGAGCTATCCTAACATACCTTAAAATTATCCTTCATTAAATTAACTGCCTGCCAGAACAGAACCCAACACTCTTTAAAAGAAGACAACAAAAGCCAGACTATTTCTAAAAAATGTAGCATATACAATGTTCAGCACACAATCAAAAATTTCTAGACATGAGAAATAAGAAAATGTGTCCATAACAATAACAATAACAACAAATTAATCGAAACAGATCCAGAGATGACAGAGATGTTGCAATTAGCAAACTACTTTAAATAGCTAGTATAAATATGTTTTAAAAGAAAAAATGTACATAATGAATGAAGAGATAAGGAATATCAAGGGATAAGTGGAAACTACATAAAAGAACTAAATAGAAATTATATAAGTGAAAACTGATAACTGATATGAAATGAAAAAATGCACTAGATGAACATAACAGCAGACTGGCAGACTGGACACTGAAGAAGAAAAAATCAGTGAACCTAAAGATGGCACAATGAAAACTTTCCAAATTGAAGCACAGGAGTGGGAATGAGGGCTGGAAAAATGAATAGAAACTCAATGACTATGAGTAATATTAAGCACTTTAATAAATATGTGATTGGGCCAAAGTGCCTATCTAAAAATTACATTTTAAAGTGAACATTATAAATATAAAATGCTATAAAATACAACTTTGTGTCACATTTTGTCTAAAACTCATCTGCTAGCTATAATAAACATTACAACTAACAGTAAAAAAAAAATGTGATTGGATTGCCAATGGAAGAGGTTTTGAAGTTTTAAACATATATATATATATATATATATATATATATATATATATATATATTTGAAGAAAAAATGACTGACGATTGTCTAAATTTGATGAAAATTATCAACCCACAGATTAAAGAAGCTCAACATACCACAACCAGGATAAACATAAGTAAAACAACACCTAAGCTCACGATAGTTAAATTGCTGAAAAAAAAAAAAAACTTCTAAGAATTATCACTGGCCTCTCATTAGAAACAATGTAAACCAGAAGCTTAATGGAATAACATATTTAAAATGCTAAAAAGAAAAAATGAGTATTGTCAACACAGAATTCTATACTTGGTGAAAATATTCTTTTTAAATGAAATAAAGGCATTTTTAGATAAACAAAAACTTAGACAACTCATCACCAACAGACCTGTCCAATAAGAAATTTTTAAGGATATTCTTTGAACTGAAGGGAAACAAAAATTTTAAATATTCATGAAATGTTTAAGTAGATGTGAACAAATCAAAAGATATGCCACATACTTGAATAAGAGAACTCAACATTATAAAAATCTTAATTCAGTGTTGTATTAGTCCGTTTTGTGTTGCTATAACAGAATACCTGAGATTGGGTAATTTATAAAGAAAATGAAATTTATTGCTTACAGTTTCTGATGCTGGGAAGTCCAAAGTCCATCTGGTGGTGGTGACAGTGACCCAGGGTCTCACATTGCAAGATGGTGAAAGCAGAGAGAGCAGAGAGAGCAAAAGGAAGACTCTCCTCTTCTTTTAAAGACCTCAGAATCACACCCCTGACCACCATTATTAATCCATTCACTATGGCATGGTCCTACAATCCAATCACCTCTTCAGGGCTCCACCTTTCAATTACCATAATAGGATTTTCCACCCTCTTAACAGTCACAGTGGGGGCTAAGTTTCTAATACATAAAAATTGGAGGACACAATTCAAGGTTCAATAGTTTTGGGGGGACATAATTCAACCCACTACAAGTGTTAATTCATAAATTTAATGCAACCCTAACAAATTACCAATAGAATTATTTGCTACAGCTAAACAAGTTAATTATAAAGTTTATTTGGAAGAACAAACAAGAAAAAACAGCCAGAAAGTCCTGATAAAAGAAGAGCAAAGGGGGAGAGGCTAGCCTATAAGACATTAAAGCATATTACAATCCTTTAAAGTGAAAACAGTATGATGTTCATACATGAGTAGATATGCAGAATATCTAGAAATAGACCCAAGTGCATGAGAGAATTTGATATAAAAAATGGCATCCCAAATTACGGGAAAAGATGACTTGACTTTTTAATAACTGATGTTGAGATAACTAAATAGCTATTTGGAAAATAAAATAAATTTAATACATTCTCACATTATTGACCAAGGTAATTTCAAATAGATCAGAGACTTCAAAAATAATAATAATAATAAAAATTAAGTGAAACCACATAAAAACAAAAAGAAAAATAGGTACGTTCCTTATGATTTTGCAGTCATGGAGAAAATTTCATCTCTGATCCCCTCAGGGCTGTGCAGATGCTGTGAGGACCTGACCATCACTGATGCAGGCAGATCTCACCCCCGCTGGCCATCCCCTCCAGCCCTACCACAGCCACCATCCCTATTCCCTGGGGCCTTGCTGCCCTTTCCCATGCCTACCACACTGCTGAGGTGGGAGGGGCTTTATCACCACAAATGTTCCAACATTCTAACTTGGTTCCTGTTATGGACTGAATTTCGCCCCCCCAAAAAATTCATATGTTGAAGCCCTAAGCCCCAATGTGATTATATTTGGAGATGGGGACTCTAAGAAGGTAATTAAGGTCAAATGCAGTCATATCTGACTGGATAAGGAAAATGTGGTTTATATACACAACAGAATACTACTCTACCATAGAAAAGAATGAAATTCTGCCATTGGCAGCAACATGGATGAATTTAGAGAAAACTATGTTAACTGAAATAAGCCAGGCACAGACAGAGAAATACCGCATATTATATATAATATATATATATATATTATATATAATACCATCCTCACTTATAAAGTGGGAGCTAGAAATAAAATAAAATTTTAAAAAAGAAAGAAAGATACAACAATCACAATAATACATTGAATTATCAAAAGGAGAGAACAGAACTGAGGTTACAAGGGGCAGGGGGTGGTTTAGTGAGAAACTGGTAAAGGACCTTAAAAATGATTACATTGTGTAATGTTGAATATACTAATTATCCTCATTTGAGCATCATGTATTGCACAGAGGTGTTAATATTCAACATGGTACCCCACAGATATGTACAATCAATTATGTTTCAATTTTAAAAAAAGAAAGAAAATAAATAAATGGGGTCATAAATGTGAGGCTCTAATCTGATAGGACCTTAGAAAAAGAGGAAGAAACACCAGAGACCTCTCTCTCTCTCTCTCTCTCTGCACACAATGGATAGGCCATGTGATGACACAGGGAGAAGGTGGCCGCCTGCAATCCAGGAAGAGAGACCTCATCAGAAACCAAGTCTGATCTTGGACCTCTAGCCTCTAGAACTGAGAAGATAAATTTCCGTCATTTAGGCCACCCAGTCTGTGGTATTTTGTCATGGCAGCCCAAGCGAACAGGATAGACTTGTTTGCCATTTGCTCCTAGCGCACTAAGCTTTACGCATGTGGTCCTCTATCCTCAGTGCCTTGCTGCGCCTTGCACAGGAAGTTAAGAGATACCCCTTGGAGCTAGGTCTGAGGCATTTATGAGAAAGAGAATCGGGCATGGTGCTCGAAACCGTCCACCCTGCCCTGCCCTCCCAACCTTGTCCAGAGTCTTGGCTGTGACACTCCAAATGCCTCTTCACTGTTTTCCGCAAAAGGCCCATTTATTTAGTCACCACCCAGAAGGGACCCCTTGTCTTGACCTGCTAGGAATCCTTCTCCGGAAGGTAACATCGGTCTCTGCAGAAACCTTGCTCGGTAATGATTGCTTTTTTCATTCAAAGATCTGTTTTCTTGTGTCTCTGTGCTTCTCACTGTATCTTTCCTTGTCTCTCTCTTTCTAAAATATCCTCTTGTTTTTCTTTCTCTGCCTCTCTCTTGAGTCTGTCCTAGTCTCTCACTCTTTGTCACTCCCTTTCCTGCTTCTTTCCTCTCTTTCACCCTTAACATTGAAGTACACTTTTAAGTTATGTTTAAATTACTGAATATGGTTTGTTCTCTGATACTAATCTGATAAATGAACGAGTCAAAAGTTATATGCCTCTTCTTGTATGAAAACAAACAAGCAATGAAGTTCTCCAATCCTTGACTACTCTGTTTCCTGGGTCCCTTGGCTCAGCACTAACCAACACTTGTTAATGCCACAAGGGGGCGGTGCAATCAAGCGGATCCTTGGACCCAAGTGGTTACAAAAGGCATCAGGCGGCAGAGAAAGGTAGGGGCAGACACACAAACTGCTTGCCTGTCTCACTGGGGAAGCGCTGGGACAGGCAGAGCGTGGAGAATAATTCAAAAGTCTTCCTGACTAATTAGTTTTCATATCTGTGAAATGAATTTACCCCCCAACTAGAGTACCTTAAAGTTCGTCCTGGCTCAAAGGTCTGTTTGATTTGATTGGAAATCAAGGGGGGGGGGGGGCGGGCGGGGAGCATTGGGAGGTCAAGGATGACCGGATCGTTGAGTATGGTCGAGCAGAGGGACCTGGAGCCTTGTTCATAAACACATTGACTTTGTGGTGGTGAAATGGCTAAACAGAAAAATATCTAGCTGATATTCGGAAATTTGTGCCTAGAGCGCAGAAGAGAAATGAGGAAAAGCGGTGTACTTTGGAAGGTCACAGAAGCCACATACCTGAGAGCCTAATGTTCTGTGGTCTCCGCCTGATGATTTTTCAGGACTCTGCTTCCCACCCCTGTGTCCTCCTAATCTCCCAAGCTGGGACCCAGTATATGCCTGTGCTGTCATTTTCAAGAGACAAAAACTCAAATTAGAATCAGTAAAAAAAGAACTCATTGGCTCTTGTATCTGAAGTCTAGAGAAGCACTAACCAATAGAATTATAGTGTGAGACACATATGTAATTTAAAAATTGTTAGTAGGTACATTTTTAAAACTTAAAAGATCAAGGTGAAATTAATTTTAAGCATATATTTTATTTAATCCGATATATCCAAAATTATTCTACTTTCAATATGTAATCAGAATGTTAACATTATCATGAGACATTTTACTCTTTTTTATCCTGTGTTCAAAATCGGGTGTGTATTTTACCTTTTCAGGACATCTCAATTTGGACTAGCCATATTTCAAATGCTCAGTAGCCACCTGTGCTGGTGCAGCTATCTCAGCACTGATCTAAAGTCAGATCCTTCACAGAGGGCTGGATCCCGGAACTCAAATAATGTGGTTTGGGTTTTGCTTTTCTTCATACATCGGGCTCATCCTCTCCAAAAAGAAACATACCTTCATTTGGTCAGGAAACATGGCCCACAAGTAATTCCAGTTTATGTTGTTCTTATAGCTCACAGTCACAGAGGAAAAGACATTATTCCAATAGCACTGACTGGCCCTGCTGACATCACATGATCATCTATAAATCAATCACTGAGCCCTAGAAAATGGATCCAACTTCAATAAACATTGTCTCTAATAGCTCTGGCAAACGTGGCACTGACTGCCCAGACCTGGCCACATGTTCCTCACTGGACCTGGGGGTGGAGTGAGGGGGCTACTCGGCCCCATCTGAGCCACATAGAATCAAGGAAGATGAGTCCTCAAAGGAAGGCATGTGGAAAAAATTACATGCGTCTATTAACTACCACTTGCAGGTTTAAACAGCCCCTAGATTCTGTGCAATCCAAAGGCAAGGGAGACTAGGAAGGTTGGTATTAATAGCTGCCCATCTAGTCAGACCTTGACAACCAGTTCCTCTTTTCTACTTGCCCCATAATCGCTGTGTTGCAGAAGTGAAATTCCCACTGGATTCCCACTCCTGAATCTGCAGGTCCTTTTAACCGGCTTCTCAATGCCTATGGCCAGATCTCTCCCATGCTAGCCACCTGCCTTGTGAGATTCCTCCGAGGGTCGAACCCTGTTTCTTCATCAAGCCCCTTGGACCTTGTATTTAATTTTGACCATTTGCCCTATCCTCTCTTCCTTGTGGATTGTTGTCTCAGTGTGGAGCTCACATTTCCTCTGAAGCTCAGGACCACTGCTCTCAGGCTCAGCTCTTCCATGCAACTATAGTTGCCTTTGAGAGGCAACTTCAGTCCTCATGGCTCTCTCTAGATACTGAACTCCAATAGCAATTGCAATAATAATAATAATAATAATAATAATAATAATAATAATAATAATAAATAACCAGAAGTAACTGTACAGTCTAGAGAATAAGAACACAGACTCTGGAGCCATACTGAAGCTGGGGTTCAGATCCCAGTTCTGCAGACACTTCACGCTTTGTGGTGTTGAGCTAATGACTTAAGCTTTCCGTGCCTCAATTCCCTCATCTTCAAAATGTAGATAAAATAGGGCCTATTTACCAAGCTCATGGTGTAAATTAGATATAGAAATATATGTAAAATGCTTAGAAGCATCTCTATAAGTGTATATCATGAAAGCAGACCCACTATGACTGATATGGAATAAGGGGTTTTAATTGTGGGGAAAGTAAAAGTCTGCAAGGGGAAAGTTGGAGGATCAGAGAAAAGTCACTAATCAAAGCCAAAAGGGGAGTTAATCAAGGACACTTACCTCTGCATCTACTGGTGGCCTGAAGTGCTAGGTTGGAAGAGTGGTTGGTGGGGAAAGAAATGCTGGACCAAAGCAGAAGAAAGCAAGGGAAACTGGAACCATGACTATCTCTCACAGCATTTAACCCACACATTACTGGTAATATGAAAAAATGCTGGTGCCCTCCACAGAGCTACAGCATGCCTGGACCAGAACCTTCAGAAGCTAAAGGAGATTGGATGAGGGCAGGAGGAGCCAGTCCAGTTGCTGCTCAACTCCAACAAAGTTAGAGCAGATCAATGACAACAGTGTGAACTGCCATGGCCCCGGAGCCCTGCACCAACTTCCTGAGCACAAGGGGCTGCTGCCTCACTTCGGTCTTCCAAATCCCGCATGAACTTCTCTTGTGGCCAACCCTAACCTGTAACCACACAAGGAAGGAATTCTGGAAAATATAGTCCCATCTTAGCTAAGTTGTCACAGTATAAAACTACCACAAAGTGTCAGCTATTATTATTATCACCGCTACCAACATTGTGTATGAGTCTTATGCGGTTATCATTTATTGCTTATATTACATTCCATTAGAGTGTAAGGTCTCTGAGGATACCTTAGTAAAACCACTTTATACACAGAGTTTACAAAGTTTTCACATACATGTTATTTAACCCACATAACAACCAGTGGCATAGGCAAAATAGGTTTTATGACCCACAGAAGAGTTGCAGAGCTAGTAAGTGACAGAGCTGCAACTCCATTGCTGGTCACCTGATTCATTCCAAGTCCAGGGCAGCCCATTTTGCCACACTGCCTCTTCACCACACGGTGGCAGTACAGTGCACAGTGCGGGCACACAGTGATATCTATCGACTGGCTTTCAGTTTACAGGCAAACGTCAATTAAACAGGAATGAGTATTCTGTGGCATAGTGAAACCTGTTTTCAAGGGAAGCTTGTGGGATCAGTGTCATTACTAACCCATCACACCTCATACGCCTATGGAAACCCAAATGTTGAATTTTTAAGGGATGCAGTTTCCTACAATATGCAGCAAGTGTCACCCTAGAGCTGCTGAACAATCAATGCCTGAGATCTAAAAGTTATCAAGAAAGAGAAACAGTGTAATATGCATCACATGATGCATGACATAACCAGAATAAAATGCTAGCAAACAAAAAGAAAAACTATTGCATCATTCATATTACTTTGCAGATAGCAGCTGTTTAGCAGAATATTTATCTCCTTGACTACCCATCAGTCAAGAAGAGTCTTTGGGATAACAGCTATGTGCTGATTGCTGAGGAGTGGCAGTAGAATTTTCAGAAGTGTTCCTGGTTCTGTTCTGTTTTGATATCCCTCCAGTCCTGTGACTATCACTCAGAATCAGGATCCTCTCCGTGTAATGCTGCCTCTTATAGCACACTACCGTCTCCCTATCTTCTTTGCCCATCCCCACAATCAAGTCATACTGAACCTGACTGTTCTTACGTCCAGACAAGTTTTAGGCCTGTTTAAGAACATGGGGGATACCAATAACTTTATATCTGTTTTACCTCTTGTGATTTCAAAATATAATCTCATTTAAAACTTAAAACTACCTCGTGTTGTGCAATGAGTAGTACAGGTATTACTGTACTCATTTTTAAAAAGTGGAACTAGGCTAGAGAGATTAAATCAATTGGCCGAGGTTACGCAGCTGGTCAGCTGAAGAAAGTACTACATCTCCTAAAGCCAAGCCTAGATGCATTCTGCTATTGTTAAAGAGAAACGAGAGCCCTATATACATATGTTAGCATAACTTATGCATGTGCCATCCTAGGTAGATTTTGACTGAAAGAGGATAATCAGCCTCAATAGTCTCAATAGCCACAAAACCATAATTTCCCATTTATCCAGAATCTACAATAGTAAAGAAAAGAACTTTCTGGTTGAGAGTGCTACATATATCTGTGATTTGATACTGCTGTGGTGGCTTTCCTAATCCTGATTTATGTTAGAATTTCTACAATGTAAGTTTCTTTGAGGGAAGAAACTTTGTCTTGTTTGCTGCTGCATCTCCAGAACCTAGAACAGTCCCTGGGATGTAGTAAGTGCTTAACAATAATTGCTGAAAAAAATGATGAATGAAATCTTCAGAAAAGCAAAGAGGGAGGAAACGAGAGTGAAGATGTGGGCACTGTGCTATTGCACAATTCTGCTTTCTAGGTTCGCCTTGAGCACCGAATATATGAAGGTAAATATCTTCCCTCTTAGATCTCAGTCTATTCAATAGACACCTACAGTACAAGAAAGTGAGACACACAGCAGTAGGCAACCTGTTCCCTGAGCAGAGCACTTGTTATTTCCCCAGTATTTATAAATGCCATCTTCAAATATTTAAGTTGTTCACCATCTTTCTCCAAATCAGGATGTTGTATACAAAGTCAAAGGAATGTTTCTCCCCCAGAGTTATTGGTTTCCAAGTTTTGTCTAACAGAAATGGCTTTCTGGGTTTTGATAAGAATGTAGGATGAAAAAACAAGTATGTTTTTCAATGGCCCTATGTTTGGATTATGTCCCATCCCATCCCATTATCAAATTGTTCCAGAATCACAACCAATCTCAGGTCCCAAGGGGTTTAAACACTGCATCAGGGCTGGTGGCCAGTTGAGCGCTCTAGGATCTCATAGTTTGTCCTATAGTTTGTCCTATGATTTCTCCATTGGAAGGCAAGACTGGATTCCACAGCACCTGCCTGGTGGGCTAGGATATTAATATTACCATACACTCTCCTCAAACAAACCAAGACCCATTTCTTTACTGACTACTTATAAATCATCTAACTATAACCCCCCAAGCCTTCTTTGACTCCTTCCTCACCCCCAACCCAAAGAGTCACCAAGTCCTTCTCACTCTATGTGAGAGACATCTCTAACTGGTACCATTTTCTATCCCTACTTCCCTGACTCTAGTTCTGTTTTTCAGCATTTCTTACCTGAATTATTGAAATAGTCTCCTAACTGGTTTCTAAAGCTTAGTTTCTCCATTTTGTCTTTCTATGATATAGGTCACATCTCACCACTTCACCTTCTGCTTTCAAACCTTATGGTGCTCCAGTTTCCAAAGAACAAAGACCAAAAACATAGCAGTGCATGAAACCCTTGAACTCTGGCCCAAAACTATTTTATATATTCCTGCTCTTTTTCAACAACAACCCATGCACAACACTACCTACTGTTTCTCAAAATAATAGGCACTTCCAGCAACCCCACCTCAGCTCCTTTCTTCTGCTATCTCTTCCTGGAATGTGCTTTCTTCCCTCTAACGCCTGAGAATGTTCATCAGTCAGGGCCAATTCTAAAAAATACCTGAGTGCCCCATATGGTGTTGCTGGTGGTATAACTTGTTATAACCTTCCTAGACAATAATTTGGCAATAGATATCAGGAGGCCATAAACCATACTCTTTGGCCCAATATTTTGCTATATGTATCTTTCCTAGGAAAACGAACTCAAGAAATTATCCACAGAGAAATCCATTGCAACATTAGTTGTAATAGTAAAAAATATACATAAACTAAATGTCCTCCTGCCAAAGAATGTTTAAAACAGTAGTTTTTGAATGTTTTAAAATATGATCTTCAATAACAAATACCAAGTATAATATAATCCAATTACACCATCTATTTATATTTACACATCAAACATACATTTGTGTGTGTGTGTATATAGGGAGAGAGACACAGATCTGAAATAAAAGCTTCATGAGATAATACAAATCTTTACTATGCATAATGCATCTAAGTCCTTCATTAAAAGAAGGTGATTGCAACCCCCTTAACCTATCTATCAATGGGTTGTGAGCCACAAATTGAAAAACCCTAGATTAAAAACATGGCAACAATATAATGAATATTATTTGGCTACATAAATATTTCTTAAATAACATTTGATCACGTAAGAATGTATTAATAGAACATTAATTGATAAAAAGCAAGGTACCAATTGTCTATAAGCCTGATTTTAATATTTTTAAAGTATGTGTGCAGAGATGTTTGTCTTGGGCCATCACTAAGAGATAGGGTACTTAAGTATGTCCACAGTTTGCCTGATATTTCTATGGTTTAGTTTCTTGCAGGGAGCATAACAGAAGAGCATGGGATTCAGACAGTCCTGGAGTCCTGTGTGCTCTTGTGTTAATTGTAAAATGTATTTATTTAATTAATAAACATTTATTAAGTATAAACATTATGTGCTCAGTACTCAAAAGGCAAATGTGCTCCAAGTTTATCATGGGAAGGCAGACATTTCAACAAATCACTGCACTAGTGTTGCAGATGATGTGCATAAGGTATACAGTGCTGATTTCAAAAGAGAGTGCTGATTTCTACTGAGAGGTGATGACTGAACTGAGAGTAAAGAGGAGTTCACACAAGGAAGTCAAGGAAGAAAAGAAAAGCATTCCAGGTAGAAGGATGGGGCATTAAGGTGCAGGGGCGGGGAAAGGTGAACCTGCACGGTGAATTCAGGGCACAGCAGGCATATTGTTTCAACTGGAGCATGTGGTAAGGTAGTGACGGGCTGAGGAGTGAGCCCACAGGCAGGATCATGGAGGGCCGTGTGTGCCGTGCCAAGGAGCCTGGACACTCAGATTCCAGTAACACTCATTTTACTGAAATTTCTTTTTTTTTTTTTTTTTTTCGCAGCTGGCTGGTATGGGAATCTGCACCCTTGAACTTGGTGTTATAGCATTGCTCTCTAACCAACTGAGCTAACCGGCCAGCTCCTCAGCCACTAATTCTTAACAAGAATTCCCGTCACTTGTGTGGCTTTAAAAACTGCAGGTAGCTGGCTAACTCTCAGTAATACTGATTAGTTGGCCTTTGGGGAGAACTACCATTTTTTATTTTCTACTCAAGCTCTTTCTGTAGACAATGAGGGGCCATTTAAGAAATGCCATAAGCAGAGGTGTGATACCACATTTTCAATCAGCAACAGTGTGGAGACTGGATTGGAAGTGGGTGAGACTGACGCCATGAAGTCCAGCTCAAGAGACCATCATGATAGTCCAAGTGAATAAGGGCAAAAACACAGGCTAGAGGAAATGGAGTTGGGATGGAAAGGGCAGGAAGGATATGAAAATGTCAAGTCCACAGTCTGGACTTGACATGGAGGCAGTGGGGCGGCAGAGGGCTGGTTGGGTGGTGTGAGGTCTAGTCCTCCCGTAATCTCCTGCAGCCCTCCTAAATAAACAGGGAAAATAAAAACAGATATTTGCTATGCTGAAAGAATCATTGAAAAAGTCTTCCACCTTCCCTTCCTCTACCCTGTCCACCTTGCCACCTCTAAGCAGCTCCTCTTTCTGAAGCCATAACTAGTGTCTGGGGATAGAGAGGGGGACATGGAGGTGGAGGGGAATTAAAGATGACTGCACATCCAACACCTCGGGAAAATAACACTTACCTCATGGAGTTGAGGTGACAATAAATAACGTATGGACTGTGTCTGGCACATGGTAGGCTTCGATAACTCACTTCCTTTTCCTGGATGGGAGTGACTAAAGCCCGAGCCCTCCCCTTGGCTAAGCAAAAATTTCCACCCAGCTCTGTTTTCCTCTCTTAATCAAGTTTCCTTGTGCAAGATCTAAATGACAAGGTTTCAGGTTTCACTTTTTTTCCCCAGACAAAATGGGATTTTTTTCATCATATGGAATAATTAAAGTCAGAGCCAGGTGAAAGATTTTCCCCTTCAGGGTGTGTTCCATCAACTGAGAAGAAACTCTCTTTCCTGATAATTCTCCCTGAAATTTAACATTCTTTTAACCCTTAGACTCAATAGGAGGAAAAAAGTGCTAGCAGCAACACATTTGAGGAGTCCTTGTACCCATCTAAAAGTTAATTCCTCTTCAGTGCTTTGCAAGTAACCAAAAACACACTTAAAAAAAAAAAAAAAAAAAAAAAAAAGGCTGCCGAGGCCTCTATTAAAGCTGTTCTTTTTATAAAAGTGCAGTCACAAATCAATGCATTGTTAATGAAGAGTTTTCCTCTATAGGCTTCTAGGGTTATGTGGAGACTCAAGACTTGCTCATGACTTCTTGCTGGGGTGAGGGGCGGTCTGGATCTCACACAATGGGGGCTTTCAGCTGGAAGAGGCCAGATGAGAGAACAAGAGTTTGTCCCCTCCTTTCCAACTGCAAGCCCAGATTGCTTTGAAGAGAACTAGAGAGAGGGGTGTACTAATCTAAATTATTTAGATCTTCCTCTAAATTTTAAAATTATCAGAAATGCACCTTTTTTGTTCTGGAAGCACGAACATCAGAAAACACTCCATGGCAATTAAGAGCCAGGTTGCCTACACTTGGATCCAGGTCCCAGCTCTGCCACTACTATAATAACACTGGGCTAGTTACTCAATCAAAAATTTGTGCTAATTTTTCTTTAAAAGTTTGGTAGAATTCAGCACTAAAGGGACACTGTACCTCAGTGTCCTCATCTATAAAATGGAATCATAATTGTACCTGCTTCTTAGAGTAGTCGCAAGGGTTAAAAAGAGTTAATAGATGTAAAGTGCTTAGAACAGTGCCCACAGGTAGATACTATTCAGGAGAGTTCCAGGCTGGATCACCCCATGGAGCTGCTAGAAAGGGGTCTGTTCTGTAGCAGAGATAATAAATAATAAATATAAATAAATAATAAGAGTAAATACTGGACCACAGGCCAAGTAAGGTCCACAGACATGTATATATAGTTAACCCAAACGAGGTTTAACTTTTTTTTTTTTAATTTGTTTCCAACTTATACAATCCAAGAGATATACAAATCAGCACTTCTGGCTTCTCTTGATGATTTGAGAGATCTGCCATCCTGGACTGAGAATTCTCCTGGCAGCTCTTGGTGGGAGTTGGGCAGCTGCTTTTAAACTCTTTGGGCAGAGCATAAGTCTCCGGGTCACATCCTCCCCCTCTGGCCCATTGCCTCATCTACTTAACCTCTCCAGGCATCTGAGGTCATGATCCCTATCCTAAAGGAATGGGGGCTCAGAAGATCACAGCTTATGCTCACATCGTAGTACAGGATTTGGCACTGTAACACTGGAGCTGTGAACAAGGCCTTGAACTCTGGATGACTAGGAGAAGGCATGTGAAGAAGAGAGAGGATTATGGGCTGGGTGTACATGAGACTCAGATCTTCTCTATTCTCTCCAAGGGAACTTTTTTTTCTCCTTATAAAATTCAAATACATGACTTCTAACGTAAACCGAGAACAGCTACAATTTATCAGGAACTATGCTATTTTACATACATTATCTAATTAAATCCTCAGAACTATGGTGTAGGAATTCTGATCTCCATTTCATAGCCTCAGAGAGACTAAACAGCTTGCCTACACTCAAACAGGAAGTGAGGGAGCCCTGAAGTTCAGGGTCCAGGTAAGACAGAGCTTTCTTCCACCTAGTGGTATCCTCCAAATTCACACATGCCTTCAGAGACCTTTTTGTCTCCCTCAAAACTTCTTGCCTATATCCTCAAATCCACCCTCCTCTGGCAACACCTCTGACTATAGAGCTAAAGGCAATGAGGGAACTAGTGTTTTATGCAAATTGCAAATGCCCTGGGAAACTGATGAGAAAGAATTAAGTCTGTGAGACTCCCTAATGTGTAGGAATTGAAAAGGAAGACTAAAAAGCTTGACTGCATAGAGAAAATGATTTTAACGGACTAGAAGTCAGAGATGGAAATTTTCTTCAATACTGAAAAAAAAAAAATGGGCAAAGAATGACTAGAAGGAGTCAAGAGTTCTGTCTGCCATGCCAAATTTGAGGCAGTACCAAGACTTGTAATATTTATTAGCTACCTTAATGGAGGGACAGCGTATGGCAACAGATGAGCAACAGCCTCGGCTCTACAACTTAATAGCTGTGTGACCTTCAGCAAGGTACTTAATGCATGTAAGCCTCAGTTTCCTCATCTGTAAAATTCCCGTAACACTGAACTTGGAAGTGTGTAGTCAGGATTAAATGGGATACGCACAAAGTGATTAGCATGCTGGCAGCACACAGTAGGTGCTCTGTAAATGCTGATGTTTCCCCACCCTTTTAAATCCTCCTCAGTGATTTAAAATTGATGGTAATCAGAACATAAACGTGCTATTTTGGACTGAAATGTGAGTAAAAAGAAAACAGGGAACTATTTGGGCAGACAGACAATAATTACCAAGTCTTCTCCTTTCTCTTAAAGAGTCCCAAAGTGCTATTTTATATGCAGTAGCACTCAAATAGTACCTCTGGCAAGAAGAGTTGGAATACTGAGTACGTGTAAATGACTTAGGTATTGCCTAGAAATTTAAAGCTTCTGAACTATAAATGACAAATATTGAGTGTTTACTATAACAGACACCATGATATTCATTTTATGTACATTATTTCATTTAGTCCTCACAACCTCAAAGGTAGCCATTATTGTCTCTATTTTGTAGATGAAATTGAGCCTTAGAAAATTTTGTAACTTGTTCAATGTAATGGACAATTGAAACTTGTCCATAACCATGCAATTTTGTCTAAGCCTCAAGTGCAAAACTGCTATAAATCTGATGAATTTGGGTAACAATTGATCAAAACCACATATAGAAATGTGGCTTCAGTGTAAATCATTATAGTCTAAATTATCTACTCTAGTTATGTGACATGACAAAATTAATCAAACAGTAATAGAAATCATGGTGTTAAATACACAGTATTAGGCATCTACACTTATTGCTTTGTCTAATGATTTTATCTCTATCGTTAGTGTCTTATGATTAAGTCAGAATTTTGTGCCCTGCCTTTACCTAAAAATAGAGAAATAATACCTTCTTCACAAGAGAGCTATGAGGAAAAACTATAAATAACTATATACACGTGGAATTTACAAGTCACCTTTTCTCTGCATTGCATCTATCTTCTCAACATTTTTCTGTGCAGTTGAATATTACTTTACCTAACACAAGTTAAATGACTTGTCCAAAAGAGGGCTATTAGAAGCCAAAACAACTAGGACCCCTAATCATTCTTTTCAGACACTGCTGATTAAAACAACTGAAAGCTTACTTACTAGTTTGGGCAAATTGTTTAGTCACACTTAGCCTCAGTTTCTGGACTTGTAAAATATAAGTGATGCTGTCTTCCACGTAATACTGTGAGTAAATGAATACTTAAAATGAATTTTTAAAAGTACATGCCATGTAGTAAGCACAAAACAATAGACATTATTTTTCGCAAAACACTTCATGACTAACTTAACATAGTATTCTTCCAAACCACTGCATTTAGTATCTACAGCTTTTCTAGAGAATACTGCATATATTATACAACGAACACCAGCCGGAGAATTGGTACAATCATTTGCCACATGGGTAACGACTGATGTAGCCTTGCTTTGGGAATTTTCTCATATCTGACTGCTAGTTTTAGCACTGAGATTAAAAGACCAATAATACAGTTTCAGTTTCATGAATTTAGCTCACCCTTCAAGAAATTTCTCTGAATGAAGCAATGTGCTAAGTAATGTGCTATAACCAAGATACAGAAGACAGTCCCACCTGCTTGAACTTGTATAAATATCTACTCATATACTTATACTGCTTGGAACTACCTGCTTACAGGTCTGTATCCTTCCTGTGATATGAGCTCCTTGACAACAGGACTGTGGCTAATACTGTGTTTTTATCTCTAATACTCAGAACAGTGTTTAGCATATATTGAGGAATCAAAAATGATTGTGGACATCCAGGCCAGCAGTGGAAGCCAGCCCGATGCCCAAGGGGCCCTGGGAGATGGGGGCCATATACCCTAGCTCCACTCCCACTGCCACTGCACATCCAGGCGAGCAACAAGCAAGCCCAACATGCAGGATCCTGAGAGAAGGTGGCTGGAACGGCCCCACCCCTTCCTGCAACCAGACCCTGGAAGATACTTATCATGTGTGTTTCTTTGGGTGAGTGTCTCATCAACTCATGTCCTTCACCATATTTCGGCTTAGATTTTTCTAATTCATTTTTAAGAGTTATTTTTGCAATAAGGACATTAAACATTGTGTGTTGTTGTTTTTTTTAAAGTAGAGAATAGAATAATGATTAGCAGAGGCTGGGAGGGGTGGGGGTGAACTAATGGGGAACAAAACTATGCTATCCACCCTCACCAAATCATTGTGCATGATATGCATGTATTGAAACAACACACTGTACCCCACAAATATAAATAAAATTTAATTTAAAAAAATACCAAAAAAAAAAATAATAAGACTGTGGAATACCTGTTTACAGTCTGGTACTAGAGATCAATCATGTATACAAATACAGGAATATAATACAAACTGTGATAATTTACTCAGAGGCAGTAAATACTACAGCTCATGAGAGGGAGGAGCCATTTCTCACTAGACTGAAAAATAGAGAATTTAAGGAGGACAGAGTATTTGGATTGGACTTGTGGTACAGGAAGACTCGGGTGGAAATGATAGGTGCAAGGTGTCAGAAGAAAAAGAGAAAAAGAAAAAATAGTGTCAGTTCAAGGAGCAAAGTTTGCATGTAGAGGAGTAGGGGAAGCTGAGAATAGAAAGACAGCAGACCATCCGTGGAAGAAACTGAGTCAAGCCAAAGAGAAAGAATTTTATTTAACACACAACTGAGAATCATAAAGCTTCCAAATGGTAGAATACTGTAAGATTTGTTTAACTGATGATTATTTTAAAAAGTAATGATCCAGAATTTTTGATTCAAGTCAAGATGGTGTAGCCCCATTACAAGCTCTATTGTAAGACAGTCTTCCCCTTTACAATTAAAAAACAAAACTAGACATAACACAACAAATAAACATAACAAGACCCTGAACAGTGGAAAGAAGGCAGACTTCCTAGGAAACTTGGTTTACTCCCAGTGCAGAGCTCAGCCTCCACTCATACTGGGCATCAACAAGGTGGAAAGAGGGGGTTGACGCTCTGCTTCCCCCTTCCCTTGGTTTCAGCCAGTGGGGAGATGAGCCTCTGTCCCCACCTCCCATCGACAAGACCAAATGAGGTGGCATTCTATTTCCCTCCTTACCCTTCACAGGGCAGCAAGAAATTGAGTTTCTACCCTCACCTTGTAGCAACAGGTTCTGTGAATAAGTCTTCTTCTTTCTCCATCCTGGGTGTTACCAGGACCCAACTTACACCCCTACCTAGAGGCAAACTGTGGTGCAAGTTGGTGTACCACTTTCACCCTGAAGGTGTACACAGAGCTCAAGGGGAGCCATCCTTCTACTCCACTCATCTGCAATGAGGCAACGTAAAAACTCCACCTTTGATGGGGTGCTGTCAGGGGACCAGCAAGAAACAAAACATATATACATGTGGCTCCAGTGCTATACTTCAAAAGGGGAATGCCTGCTGCCAAACACACACACACACACACACACACACACACACTAAGAAAGGATCCAGAGTTTCATCATATAATATTCAACATGTCACTCATGACCACAAGAACCAAGAAAATCACAACCTGAGTGAGAAAAGACAATCAATATTTGCCAACATCAAGATGAATCAGATATTGGAATTATCTGACAGGATTTTTAAAGCAGCCATAATAAAAATGCTTCAACAAGCAATTACAAATTCTCTTTAACTGAAAAAATAGAAAATCTTAGTAAAGAAGTAGAAATGAAGTAATAATATATGCTACATGGATGAGCTTAAAAAACATTATGCCGAGTGAAATAAGCCATACATACACACACACACATTATGCCATTTATATGAAATGTCCAGAATAACCAAATCTATACAAAGAGTAGATTAGTGCTCGCCTGGAACTAAAGGTGGTGTGGAATGAAGAGTAACTGTTAGTGGGTATAGGTTTCTTTTTGGTGTAACAAAAATGCTCTAAAATTAGATTATGGTGATATTTGTGGAACTCTGTAAACATACTAAAAACTATTGAAGTGTGTACTTTATATGAGTGAACTTCATAGTATGCAAATTTTATCAGTATAATTTAAATAATTAAATTTTATTTTAAAAAGGGGGTTATCAAACTAAAAAAGTACAGTAACTGAAATAAAACCTTGCTAGATGTGCTCAATAGTAGAGTAGTAATGACGGAAGACAGAAGCAGTAAACTTGAGGACAGATCTATAGAACTTGACCAATCTGAACAACAGAGAGAAAATAGACTTTAAAAATGAACAGGGACAGTAACAAAATATCCATCATCAGAGTCCCAGAAGGGTATGAGAAAGAGAGTGAGGCTAAAAAAGCGTTTTACAAGATAACAGCTGAGCACTTGCCAAATTTTTCAACTGCTGAAAGAAAAGAATTGTCAACCATAAATATAATATCCAATGAGGGATAAAGGGGAAACAAAGACATTCTCAGACAAAGGAAAACTAATAGAATTTGTTGCTAGCACATCTACCCTTAAAGACTGCCTAAAGGGAGTTCTTCAAACAGAAAGGAAACAATAAAATAATGAATCTCAGACCATCAGGAAGGAAGAAATAGCAAAAAAGCAGAAGTATGGGCGCACACAATGGACTTCTCCTCATGAGTTTTATAAGTCATATTTGATGACTGAAACAAAAACTAGACAACATCTTACACTCAAGAAAAAGATATTTAAAAGTGGGGAACAAAAAGGAACATAAATGGTATTAAGTTTCCACACTTCACTCAAAGTGGTATAACGTTGATACAAATAGACTATAATATTTTGCATATGCATATCTTAATACCTAGAGCAAATATTAAAAACCATACAAAGCAACATACTGAAAAACACTATAAGTAAACCAAGATGGAAGAATAAAAATTGTTCAAGTAGCCCAAAAGAAAGTAAGGAAAGAGAAATAGATAAGGAGAAACTGATGGGGAAAAACAGAAAACAAAAAATAAAATGGTAGATTTAAGCCCTAACATATTAATAGCTACCGTAAATGTAAATGGTCTAAATACCATATACTAGATGTTAGCAGACTGGATACAGAAATATGACACAACACAACGCTGAGTGCTAGAAACTCACTTCCAATATGATGGCACAGGAATGTTGAAATTAAGAGAATGAAAGAGACATACTATGCACACATTAATTTTGAAAATGGGTAAACTAATGTCAGATAGGTAGACTTCAGAAAGACAATAAGAAAACTTCCAATAACTTGGACATTAAACAACACATTTCTAAATAATCCTTGGGTTGAAAAGGAAGTCTCACATGAAACTGAAAAATACACAAAACTAAAAAAAATTCATAGAGCTGAATGAAAATGAAGGTACATGTCAAAATATACATGATGCAGCTAAAGCAGTGCTGAGAAGGAAATTATAGCCTTAAATGCTTATATACAAGAGAGGAGAAGTCTCAAATCAATAATCTATGTTCCCACCTCAAGAAACTAAGAGAAAAATAAACCTGAAGCAATCTGAAGGAACAAAATAATAAAGACAGAAATCAATGAAACTAAAAACAAACAAAATTAAGAAAACAAAAAGCTATTTCTTTGAAAAAAAATCAATAAAATTTAACAAACTGCTAGTAAGACTGACAAAAATAAAAAAAGTAAAAGACACAAATCACCAACATTGGAAGTGAAACGGGATATTACTATACATCCTGTTCCCATTAGAAGGATAATAATAAAATAATATGAACAACTTTCATGCTGATAACATTGACAACCTAGAAAAAAATGGATCAGTATCTTGAAAACCACAAACTATCAAAAGTAAATCAAGATGAAACAGCCAACTTTAATCATCCTATACCCGTTAAAGAAATTGAGTTAGTAATTGAAAAGCTGAAAGAGAAATCTCCAGGCCCAGATGATTTCAATAGAGAATTCTATGAACTTAACACACAAAAATCCTCAACAGAATACTGGCAAATCAAATCCAGCAATGTTTACGAGCTGGCTGATTAGCTCACTTGGTTAGAGCATGGTCTTGGTTAACACCAAGGTCAAGAGCTCAAACTCCTATACTGGCCAGCCTCCAAAGAGAGAGAGAAAGAAAAGAGAGAGAGAGAGAGAAACAAATCTAGTGATGTTTAAAAAGAGGGTACTCAAAAAGTTCGTGGAAAAATAGAATTAAAAGATAATATGAATCTTTCCACAAAAATTTTTAAGTACTCTCATATACCATGACCAATTGGGATTTATTCCAGGTATGCAAGGCTGCCTCAACATTGAAAATCAATCCAGCATGATTATCAGCAGGCTAAAGAAGAAAAGTCATATGATTGTATCAACAGTGCAGAAAAAACATTTAGAAAAATCTAACACCCATTCATAAAAAAAACTCTCAGCCAACTAGTAATAAAGCTTCCTCAACTGATACACAGCATCTACAAAAACCTACAGCTAACATCATATTTAACGGTAAAAGAAAGAATGCTTTCCCTCTAAGATTGGGAACAAGGAATGGATATCACATTCACCACTTTTATTTAAAATACTACTGTAGCGCCCGGCTAGCTCAGTCGGTAGAGCATGAGACTCTTAAAATACTACTGTATGTTCTAGCCATTACAATAGGCAAGACAAAGAAATAAAAGGCATACAGATTGAATAGGAAGAAATAAAAAATTGTCACTATTTGCAGATGACATGATTATTTATGCAGAAAATCCCAAGAAATCTATAAAAAAGAAAAAAGAAGTCTCAGAATGAATTCAGCAGGATATGAAATCAACACACAAAATCCAATGACATTTAAATTTACTAACAACAAATAATGCAGAAACTAAAATTTAAAAAAACAGTAACATTTACAATTGCTTCAAAAAATGAAATACTTAGGTATAAATCCAATAAAACATGTATAGTCTCTGTATCCCCAAAATTATGAAATGCTGATGAAATAAACCAAAGAAGATCTAAATGAATAGAAAGACATATCATGTTCATAGACTGGAAGACTCAACATAGTAAAGATGTCAATTCTTCCCAAACTGATGTTATTATAGGTTCAATGTAACTCCTAAGAAAACAGCAAGATGTTTTGTGGAAATAGACTGCCTTACTTCTAAAATTTATAGAGAAAGGCACAGGACCTAGAATAGTTAACACAAGTTTGAAAAGGAAGAATCAAATGGGAGAACCCACTTTACCAAATGTTAAAGCTTATTAAATAGCTACAGTGGTCAACCTGGTATTGCTGGAGAGACAGACACAGAAAGATCAATGGAATAGCTACAGTACTCAGATAGAGACTCTCAAAAATGTGACTAAATTATTTACAAAGATGCAAAAGAAATTCACTGGAGGAAGGACAAACTTCAACAAATGGTGCTAGAGCAACTGGACATCCATAGGCAAAAAAATGACCCTTGACCTAAGCCTCACTAATTACCTTAAAAAATAACTGAAAATGAATCACAGAATTAAATTTAAAGCTATAAAACTTTGGGGAGAAGGTGAAAATCTTCAGGACCTAGGTCTAGGTGAAGAGTTTAGACTCGACATCAAAAGCACAATCCAGAAAAGAAAAAAATTGATAAATCTGACCTTATCACTATTTTAAATTTTTGCTCTGTGAAAGACTCTGTGGAGAGAATGAAAAGGCAAGCGATAAACGGGGAGAAAATATTTGCAAACAACATATATTCAACAAAGGACTCATATCAACATATAAAGAACTCTCAAAACTCAACAGTAAAAGCAATCAATCAATCTAGAAAATGGTCAAAGGACACAAACAGACATTTCACTGGGTAGGATAGAGATGACAAATAATTACATGAAAAGATATTCACCATCATTAGCCTTTAGGGAAATTAAAACCACAATGAGATATCACTACGCACCTATCCAAATGGCTAAAATAAAAAAAACACTGATAATGCCAAGGGCTGTTGAGGATACAGAGAAACTAAATCACTCATATTTCGCTGCAAGAAATGTAAAGTTGTATGGCCACTCTGGAAAAGAGTGCATCATTTTCTTTCAAAACTAAACATGTACTAACCACATGCAACCCAGCAACTGCACTCCTAGGCATTTATCCCCAAGAAAGGAAAACTTATGCTCACACAAAAACCTATACACGAATGTTTATAGCAGCTTTATTCATAATAGGCAAAAACTGGAAACCACCCAAATACCCTTCATATCCTTCCATGGGCATATGGTTAAACAAACTGAAACATCCATGCCATGGAATACTACTCAGAAATAAAAAGGAATGGATTATAAACACATGCAACACCTTGGATGGGTCACAAGGAAATTATTCTGATCAAAAAATAAATAAAGCCAGTCCTCAAAGGTTACGTACTGTATTCCATTTATATAGCATTCGTGAAATGACAGAATCACCGAGATGAAGAACAGATTAGTGATTGGCAGGGATCAGGGACGTGGGGAGGAGGGAAGTGGCTGTCACTGTCAGAGGGTAGCACAAGAAATCCTACATTTTGACTGCGGTCACATGAATCTACATGTCATAAAACTGCATATAACTAAATACATAGAGACACACAAATGAGCGCATGCGCAAGTGCTGAAATCTGCGTAAGGTTGATAGGTTGTATCCACGTCAATTTGTGAGACTGTACAAAAGTCATGCCAGATGTTACCACTGAGAGAAATTAGCTGGAGGGAACATGGTATCTTTATTATTTCTCACAACTGCATGTAAATGGGCAATTATCCCAACAAGTTAAAGGAATGATCCATTATATACCAGGAGCTACAATCACACTCATGACTTGGCAATTCCAGGTCAGAAATCATCATTTACCTACTCAACGCCCCACGAGGCATGATGGAGATTCAGTGACGTAGCCTGTCTTCACAAACTTGCAGAGTAGGAAATAGGAAAATAGCTCAGTGTAGGAAGAGGGTCATTACATCTTCAGTCATATGGTGTGAGAAATGGAGTCACCTTGAATTTCTAACAAGGGAAAGGTTAAATAATTTTGGGAAATATTATATACTCATTAAAATGATTATAAATATTCATAAAATTGAAATGCTTATAAAATTAATGAGAACAATAAATAAAAAATCATATATTCATCAGTACCATGATAATTAATGACAACTTATTTTATATGAATAAACTTTTATTGAATTTTAGATAATTAGAAAGAATAAAGAAATACAAGATAAATGCTTTCTAAACAGCATCTCATAGAATCATCTTTTCTGTGTCATGGTATTTTCACTTTTCTTTATAAAAAGTATACAGACATTCATTTATTTAAATTTTTACAAAGTCAAGAACCACAAATGGAAAACATAAGTAAACACTAAAGTAAATTCAGCTTTTCATTAATACTGAAATGGTTGCAATGTTTAGGCTCCAAGCATAGCCCTCCTGGAAAAATAGTGCACGCAACAGCTGTTGGTTTCTATTCATTCAAATAACTCTGAAAAAAAGTCAGAAAGCCACTCCCTGTGAAGACTATGCTTGCAGGAAAAGAGGACAAAAAGCACAGTAGGAAGGGAGAGCACACATTGGAGGAAGAAAAGACGCTCTTATTCAATCATGGGGTCAGTATCATAAATAATTTATGAAATAAATCTGGGAAGAAATCGTTGGTGGGTCGCTTAAAATGTGATTAAGGCGAGATAGTCACCAATACAAGTACAGCCAGATCTACATAGCACAAAATAGAGTGGGGAATTTGTAAATTAGTCTGGTGAGCTGCAAGGCCAGCCAAACCAACTAATTAATCACAAAAGAAATCTCTTTACAGTGGTGTAAAATGTATTTGGGCAAAACTGCAACCCTGAGCTATCACAGATTATAGGGCGACCCTCCCAGGAACACATCAGAAGACACCCCTTTTGTCTCATCACTTTTGTAAAAATAATTATTTTGAAAAAACACAAAACTAAAAACAACTCCTGTCCTCTAACAACCTAGTAACCTCTCCTTGTCAAACAAGGAGAAAGTTATCTACCTCAGCACAAAAGTTACCAAGTGCTGTTCTCATTAAGAGTGACCTACTGTGACAGCATGGAGACGTGGACAGCCTTGCTCTGAGAGGCTTCCGGCAAGGCTAAAGTCCCTGAGACCCACCTTCCTGCTTCTGTGCTGCCCACACAACCTCGCTCTTTCATGACATGAGCTGACAACCCTCCTGCTGGTAACACACTGAACAAGGTGTTAAACAACAGTCATTTCTTTCCCTGCCTGATGCCTCCCACATATTTAAAAAAAAAATAACAAGTTTTCTTTTAAAAAAATACTTTTTCCAGGAAATAATGAACAGTTATGGCCATAGATCTGTAACAGATCCTAGATTAATGTAGACAGGCAAGAATCTGTCAATATAGCAATATTCCAAATATGAAATTCATGGTTCAGGAAGAGAGAGATAAATAAATAAATATGGAGGGGCTTCTCAAAGAAGTATCCTTTGTTTTCCCCCATTTCTTACTGAATTTTGTGTAAAAAGTTTTGATTCTATGATAAAAGAGCCAGCCCTGTTGGGACCAATATTAACCATTTACATCATTATGCCATTATGCCCTCTAGATAACGAGGGAATGAGGACAGGCAGAATATAACCACAGGGTTGCTCATTATTTTTTTAAAGAAACCTATTTTTTAAAATAATTTCAATATTTAAACTCCATCTGGCACTTCAGTCTCTTGAAAAATTATTACGTTAGGCATGAATTAAAGTACAAGCCCATCTGGACTACAGTTTGGGTTTTAAGTGCTATTCTTTTCTTATATCTTTTTCCTTAGCTTGGCACATCTTTAAGATCCAGCTGTTTAAACAGAATCCCAGGACATCTGTGGTGGGGAAACAAGTCTTCATGATAGAGCACTCCAGTCCATTTTACACATCTTAGTGGCCAGGTAACAGCATTGCCGCCTTCTTTGTGCTTTTTACTAATATAATCATAAGGAAAGTGTTTCTTCCCCAGCACATGCCCACCCCACCCTCCCCCTTGTATGGGGGCATTCCATTTATTCTTTTCTGAACACAACATCTCCTCATGTCCTATACCAGGGACCCAGCCCGACTCTGAGCAGGCACCATGACAGGGACTGCACCAATCCGCTCCAGCATTGCTTGGCTGACAGTGTAGGAGTGTATGTGCTGAGGCCGAGGCTTCCTGCTGACTGAGCCATTGCTCCTGGATACAACCTGCGGAGATGACTCTCTATTAGCTGTCACTACCACAGTCTTATGTGGACCTGAGACCAGGGGGTTCCCGTTAGCATAAATGGATGGAATGTTGGCATTGCCTGAGTGGAGGGAGAAAGACTGGCGCAGGTCACTGAAGTGGTTGAATGACTCCATATTTCTATGAACTTTTGGATCGTTGCTCCAGTATCGGCTGTTGTAAGTATTGGAAGAGGTGGTCAATGTGTTGTTCTCCGAGGAGGATATTTCAGTGTGAAATGCTTTGGCAGAAAAAGAACATTTAGGTGGAAGATCATCCTCTCTGAAAAGGAACAAAAATAAAGTCGTCATTAGGATTTACTTGAAGTTTATCCTACTCTCCTACGTAGGACTCTTCTTACTTTTAATGTTAAGGCTAATATGTTTGACACACAAATCCTCTGGTGAGACCACTGTATGGTGAAAGCAAACACAGCGTTTTTTGCTCTCAAAAGCGTTTTTGCTTTTCTCGTTTTTGCAAAGAGAGCCAGGGCTCTGGCACCCTTTCCCTCAGAGACAATGGTTAAGAAAATCTCTCCCGAGCTTCTTAGTCTCCAAGAGTGAAAAATGGAAATATCAAATCTCTCAAAGAATGTCTCTTCCAATATAATGGAAATATATGTATTTACATAATATTTATTTTTTTCTTTACTGTAAATAGGAAAATAGTCCATGAAGAAATCCACTGAGCTAGTTGCCACAAAATAGCTAGGAAACCAATATATGGGTGTGAAGAACTTCAACAAGTGATTAGAATTGGCCTGATTCTATTGCTCTTCTGTGTCTGAGAAATCACTGTGATGTGCGGATGAAAGGTTTTCCTCAGTAATCTTATGCTAGGATGGAATCTATCCCTGTATACAGCCCAAACCCTTAAGAACTACAAGAGGTTAAGAGAAGTCATTAATTTAATTACAATGTTAACTATTTTACATTTATTAAGTATATTCTACTAGACATTTCTAGTTAAAAAAAAAAAAAAAAAAGACACGGGTCCTACACCTGGGAAGCACAGGGCTGAAGACAAGTTATATGAGGAGGTGAGGTCTGGAGTAGTCCTGAATCAGACGAAGGAGTTTAGTGAAGAGAATGGACGAAAGGGGGAGGAGCAGGAAGACAGCAGAGGTTGGAATAAAGGCCCTGAAGCACAGGAAATGCAGAAGAGACGGAACCCAGAGTGAACTGGGAAGTGGTGAGTAAGATAAGCAGGTGAGGGCAGGTCCTGAAAGGCTGTGTCTGTCATGCTAAGGAGACGAGTCATTGAAGCATTTTCAACAAGGATATGCCAGGCTGAAATCTGAGACTAAGCCTGAACCCTCAAATCTCCACAATATGCTGAGTCTCTTTTCTGTAAAGATCATTTTGGCACTATTTTCTTAAAACGTTCATACTCTTTTGCCTTGACTGTCTTTCACACCAGGCCATAGAGCTGTGGCCTATCTGTGTACAGGAACTGGTATGCGCTTAAGGTGTTCCTTCTTGATCTATGCCCTCATCTATTATAAATGCCAGTGTGAAACACATGTTTTAAACTGACTTTTCTATTGTGGCAGCCATCTAACCCCACCTGCCCTGCAGGTATGGAGGAGCCGGGAAGCTGCTTGCCTCCTCCTAGTTAGGCACACACTGGATCTGTCCCCCTTTCATGGCCCAGTCAGTAAAGCTAAGTAGTACTACAAGGAAAAGTGACATAACATATAAGAACATATTCGGCCACTTTAGCTGTCTTGGCCATAGGAGTTACTAGATGAGCAAAGAAATCTTAACTGCCAGAATGAATAAAATACACATTGGCTATGTAAGACAAGTGATCTGACATACAAACCTTATTTCATTAGGAATTTCTTCTTCCTCCTCCTCTTTATTTTTGTTTTTCCAGTAAAAGAATGCCCCTAAAATTAGTGCAATGCAAAAAATGATAATAACTGCACCAGTGCCAATGGTTCCAGCTATTAGTCCAATGCTCCTGGGCTGAGCTGCAAAATATATTTAAGATATATTTAAAGAAAAAAGAGAGAGAAAGAGATAACATATACCCATGAAACTGTATTAAAAATTAAGTTTACTAAATAATCTGCTTAAAATGTACAAAACTGCTAAAGTATTGCATCCATATAAAGTTAAACGTCAATTAACTGTCTATAGCCCCAGTGGCTAGGACTAACCTATAGTAGGGGCTCGACATCTATTGAATAAATGAACAATTAGACAACTCGAACAGCTCTAGGAGAGCAACACCTAAAGCACAGCAGGAAACAGATGGCACCTATCTAACTTGTCTGATCTGCCCCAAATGAACCCTGGCAATCAGCAGGATGCCTTATTATCTCATCCCAGCCAGATCACTCCCTTTTGCAACTAGAATTCTCAACTAAAGAGAGATTTTCTACACTGCATATTTATAACCTAGACACCCAACAATTAAGCAGATATAAAGAATTAGGAAAAAACTCAAGAAGGTCTTGCCATAGCCATAAATCATTACAAATTTTTATGTCTATCGCATTATACAATAAGAATTGGTTTCATTCTAATGATCCTGAAAACAGATATTTTATCATAAAGATTACCATACTGCTGAGGCTGAAAAGTATACTAAAACATTTACAAAGCATTTCCAATAATGGTTAAAACCAAAAATATTTCTATTTAATCTTCAGATAACCTCAAAACAATTAAGCAGAACCCTTCGTTTACTGATTTAACAAAGATCTTAAGAGTTTCAGACCCAGAGTTGACATCAGAATTTCATATACTTACGTGAAGTAACCTGGAGATCCAAAAGACAGGTGCTGGTTCCAATGGCATTAGAAGCAACGCACTGGTACAAACCTGAAGACAGAGTGCTGATGTTCCGGATGGTGACCGTTCCTTGAACCTGGTCTGTCACAAAAAATAATAATCAAGTAAGGATTTGGTGAAAAGAATGAGAAATTAGCAAAACAAAAACAAAACACTCTTGAGGGCTATCGATGTGTGTGGGGTCAGGGAGGCTTTCAGTGAATTCGCTCAGTTATTTGGGCCAGTCTCAAGGCAATTGCTTTCTCTTTCCCTGTGCTCTGTGTGATTTTCCAGCCCTTATTAGATGTCCTTCCTACAAGCTCCTCCAGCACTCTGTATTCTCTAGCCCCACTGGCACTTACCACGTTTAGTGTAATTGCTTGCCTGCTTGTCTCATTAAGGTACTGTCTTGTTCATCACTGTATCATCATCCTCAGAGGTTACCCCGCAAGCAGAAAGGTGCTCAATAAATAAAGAGGATCAACAAATGCATAAAAGAGCTGCCTTCTCTTTAGTGTCTGTTGTATACTGCTTATACCTACTGAGAGCTTTAAATATGCCTCTTTAGTCTTCTTAACAAGCTTAGGCTCTATAGTCCTTACTTTTCAAAGATGAGAAAGTTCAGAGAAGCTATGTAATTTGTCCAAGATCACAGAGCACATGAGCCGCAGCAGTCTATAAAATTAGGTCTGCCCAAATTCAAAGCTTATAATTCACCATACATACACTTGGCTTTCCAGTAAGGCATTTAAAATCACATTATTCTATAGGGTGCATCTACAGGATTATTTCCTAATCATGCAATGTTCCGATGCTGTTAGTATTATAGTACAAACTAAGCCAGCTGCCTAACTCCCTCTTCAACACATGTTCTCCTGTCATCACGAAAGAAAATCATCTCTGGGCAATGAACCCCACAATTCTACATACCATGTTGCTGTTTTTGTTTTTGTTTTTTTCTCTAAGCCCTGAAATTCTAGGAATTTTATCAGCTCACATCAAACCACTAATTTTGTTGACATTTCTATAAGAGACAATTTGGGAAATTTTAAACAGCTGCTCTAAGCAGCATTCTGGCATATAGAAAGAGGTAAACTAAAGATTATTGCTTTAAAAAGTTATTTTTAAAAGATGAAGTCACTGTTGTTCTCTTTGTATCTATAGATACAGACACTAGCATGTTGCTATTAGAAAGTATTATTACTTTCTAGAATGTATTATTAAATGGTGTTAACATACCATGGTAGAGCCAACTCAGAATGTAATCAGGGAATGAGAAAAACATATTGATAGAGAATTAACCTAAAAAAAACAGAGCTGTTTATGTAGACAAGGCAAGAGTGCAGATGGGAGAAACTTTTTATCAAACACCAGACTGTTTGCAGCCACAAAGGACATTACATAGCCCTTCCTGAAACTAGCAGGGCTTCACTTGGCCTGCTCCAGCAGAGAAGTAATTTACTGAAATGAAGTTGAAGAATAAATGTTCCTTTGATCTTCTTTCTTTTAAAGAATAGGGAAAGTTTAATTGTTGTGTGGGACTACATAATTTGGAAAGTTCAAAGGAGATCAAACCACACTCCTGATTTAGTTCACAGCAACCTTGTATCCCACACAAGCTATGCACCTGGCCTAGACTGCCCTTCAGAATTAGAGAGAAACAAATTTAAGCATATATTTTCAGTTCCATTCCTTCTCTTTAGTTCCAGAAACCCACCTCTTGCTACATAGTAGGTGGTGTGTTGGCTAACAGCACATTTCCAGAGCCAGACAGCCTGGGTTTGAATCTACTCTACCTCCTACTAGTTATGTGGTCTTGAGTGTGTTACCTGTTCTTTATCAGCTATATTTCAGCTTCCTCATCTGCAATATGGAGCTACCAAAGTACCTACACATTGCAGGTGACTGTGAAGACTAAATGAGGTAATGCATGTAAGGAACTTAGTACAGTCCCTGGTAACGTTTCCCTGTGGGAATTCCTTCCCGGCATTTCTTGGGAAATTTGTATATTTTTCTAAATCAGTCAAGAAATTTGGAAAATGTCTAGTGCCTGCAAATTCCCAATAGATATTAATCTTCAGGATTTGAAGAGAATTCCTAAATCATAATTAATTCTGTATTTTTCACATGATTTACATATTTTAAAAATGAGTGACTATAACAATAAACAGTGAATCATTTATTATATAAAATTTTCACAAGGATTCTGTAAAAAAAGATAATAATAAATGCATGGTTTATTGTTATTTGAACCAATATGTTCTGACAAAATTTTATATTTCAATAATATGTAAAAATGATCTCCACCTAAAACAAATATTTGATAATAAAAAAATTGTAAAAAAGGAAACATACAAATTAAGTGCCAATAAAAACCTATTTAAAGACTTAAAGATAACCACAAATACTATACTATACTATTTAAACTCCATCACTCTTAAACAGAATTTAAAACACTATACAACATTAGACTATCCAATAACCTTGACCTCTGTTTCACACCAAATTTTCTAGACATAGAAAATTTTATTTCATTTTTGTGTTGATGTTGGTTGAGTTACGATGGACATGGAGAAGAGACAGAGGAAGAATCTGTCCCCATTAAGAGAATGTCCAAAAGCACCTTCCAGATGGATGTTAGGATACATGCTGCCTCATATTATTAGCTCATTTCCTTTATTCAGTGATGAAAATATTTTGTCTGCTTGCCTGATTTTGGTTTTGCCATTGAAATAGATATTGCTTTTGCCAGTTCATTTCTGATTTCATGCTAGTACATTCCACAGCAACATTCCTATCTTCTCTTTGCATTTCTGCCATTAAAGTATTCACAAAGAACTGAAGTCTGCAGCAAAGTCAAACAATGAAACATACCAACGAACATTACTGAGAAATATCTGAATAATGTTCACAGCCCCTGGTATTAACAATATTACATAGTATTGAAATATAATTCTGTGCATCATAAATATGTACAATCAATACGTTTCAATTAAATTTTAAAAGTAAATTTTTGTAAAAACATTACATAGGATCACACAGCAAAGTTACCAAGTTAAGGACTTATTTTCCTTCCAAAACTTGTTATTTCTTGAAATACCACTCATGGCATTTGTATAAAATACACTATGTATATAAACATTAATATTTATTTGCAAGAATGATTCACCATTAGCAACAGACAAGGCAATGAACACACACTTATAACATGGCAACAGCTAAAAGCAAGACTAACTGATTAGATCTTGACTGCTTCTCTTCTACACACTTCTGTCCAGGTTTCCAGAAATGTCGACTCTGCTCTTGCTTTTAAGTTGACATCAGTAGATTCTTCTGAATAAATATGTCACTATGTTGATTGTTAAGCTTTAATTCTCAAAGGAGAATGGCACTTAGTGCACAAAAAACGTTACCATTATCATTACTTCAATCCCCATGTAGAGGTCCCAGGGGACCACTAACTTACTCACTACTTTTCTCAAGCAAACCCCCTAAGAAGTCCTTCTCTGAGTTAATGTGGCCACTGTTCATTCAGTAACTGACTCTCCTCTGAATCCCAACATCTAATCAAGCCCCATATCTTCCTGACCTTTGCCCTCAGTCTCTCTTGAATCCTACACTTCCACCTGTCTCTTCCCCATCCCCATCACTAGGGGCTTAGTTCAGGAACTCTTCATTCTTGATGGAGCAATTATTGAAGCCTTTTATCATCAGATCCATTTACAGTCTGACTGCCAATCTTTCCTCCTGATTGCTGATGCTGATTCTAAAATGCACACCTGGCTATCTTCGCATGCTTTATAAACATCAGTAAATACCCACAGTCTCGAAGATAACAACCAAACTCCTTGCATGTTATATAATGCCTTTCACAATCTAGGCTGGACCTTACCAAGCTCCTCTCTGGCCAAACCCCCCGTAAACCTTTATGTCAGCTTCATAGATCCTCTCGCTTAAAAAATGCCAAGCTTTTACACTTGCAAGATTTTACATGCATGGTTTCCTCTATTTATAACACTTCCTTTCACCTGGTGAAATTCTATTCATTGCTTAAGATCCTTTTCTGCTCAGGAATCTCTTTCCCTACAAAGTTCTTCCTGAACTGCTCATGGAGAATTAATATTCCTATCTTTTAAATTTCATAGCACTATATATGTTTTTATAGCATTAAGCATGCAGTATTATTATTATCTCCTTATATCTGTCTCCTCCATTATAAAATGAGCTCTAGGATAGAGATATGTCTTTTTATATTTGTATTTCTCCATCTCCTTCAAGAGTCTACCTTGAAGTAGTTGCACAGAATAAGGGTTGTTCACACATACATACACAAACACATATATATTTAAAGAATAAATTAATGTAGGAACAAATGAATATAGTTCTGATAATTGCTAGCGTTCGATTTTTTAAAGGAGTGCTGAACATCACATGGGACTTGCTTCTTTAGGTCAGAGGGCAAAAACGTAGGGGAAAAAACTTGTCTTCGGCCAGAATAACGTCTTGAAGCAGATATAAGTAACCATTTATTCAGCAAGTTAAATGGGTGAAAACTTTTCTGCTCCCCATTAGAAGATTATGCAAATGCTCTCACTGGGATGGAAAGCAGCAGTGGCAGTTCAAGAAGGATAATCAAGAATCCTGCGTCTTCCAAGCATGGCAAAAGAATGGCAGTTCTTTCTGTCTGCAGACTTTGGGGACACCTGGTATCCTCTCTGGGCCTCAGCCTTCTCCCTTAGAACATGAGAGTATTTAAAATACTCTCCTGCTCCAGCTGTGATCTCCAGATGGATTTCTGCACAGAGTTCTTAGGCAGGAGAGTATCATCTCTCTTCACCGTATTAAATTACAAAAGGGTGAGGACAACAGAGGATTTCTTAAAAAGCATGATGGAAAAATGTACAATTTAGTTTTAGAAACTGTTAACTATTAGTAATAAAGAGGGAGAGAACAGACCTAGGGTTGCTGGGGACATGTGGTGTTGAGGAGAAGTTGGGGGGGGACACGGGGAGTAGCTGCGATTTGTGGGTGGACACGCTGATAGTATTGATCTGATCATCACACCTTGGGCACAGGAGCTGACAGTCAGCTCTGTGACCCATGAGTATATAAAATCAATAAAATATATATATAAATAAAAAATGTATCTTTTCAAAAAAACTTTCTAAAATCAAGTATAATATTATACTTTATATTTACCAAGGTAAAAGGAAAGATGGAAAATAAATTGCCATTATTTTCACTAATTTTTAAAAACCCATTTTAAGGTTCTCTGTGTTTCTTCAAAGTATGAGGGTTATTCTCCCTCTTTAACTCAAAAAGTTTTTTCCTAATTATAACACTCAGCTTTTCTTGCAGAGTTCAAGCTTTACTGAACCACTGTGAGGAGCGACTATACTTACCTCAATCCTTGGTTGCCAAGAGGCTGCACAATTTGGACAACGGGGATTATTCTAGAAGGGAATCACCCTCCATGGCTTAACATGATCCTTCTTGGTGTATTAATACATTATCCCATTGATTCTCAACCCTAGCTGCACATTAGAAATACTTTTTAAAAAAAATATAAATGCTGGCCTCTACCCCAGACAAATTAAATCAGAATGTCTGGAGGAGGGGCATGGAAATGGACATTTTAAAAACTCCTCTAGGTGATTTTAATGCACAATGAGGGCATATGTTAGACTATGTAACTGCAAATTATACTCTGGTGACGTCTATACAAAAAAAATATTATTTCAAAATGGATTACATTGGGTAAAAAAAAAAGTATAGACCAAATATTAAAAAAAAAAAAATTAAAACCTGTTACCATTTATAGAACCTGTAAAACCATCTCTTAAAATACACTGGCCATACCAACCAGCCACCAAAAATAAATTAATTAAGTTAAATTAAATATATTGAGTTAAAATTGAAGTTACAATTCCAAAGAAACTTAAATATCCAATAATAGGAAACAACATAAATTACAATATATTCTTTTAAGTGTTAGAGAATAATTTTATTTATATATATATATATGTATGTATATGAGGAGTCTTCAAAACGTTCATGGAAAGATTCATTTATCTTTTAATTCTATTTTTCCATGAACTTTCTGAAATATCTTTGTACTCCATCCAGAAATAAAGAGGTATAGAAGGTTCTTTTTCAGGTATTTCTCAGTCTACATACAAAAAACCACTCTATTAGTCCATTTGTGTTGCTATAACAAATACCTGAGACTGGGTAATTTATAAGGAACGGAGGTTTATTTGGCTTACGATTCTGGGACAGCTGCATCTGGCTGCTTCTGCTCATGGTGGAAAGTAGCAGGCAGCCGGCGGGTACAAGCAGATCACATGGAGAGAGGAAGCAAGAGAGAGAAAGAGGGGAGGTGCCAGGGTCTATTAAACAACCAGCTCTCACAGGAACTAACAGAGTGAGATTTCACTTATTAATTACCCGACCTACAGAGAGCATTAATCCATTCATGAGGGATCCGCCCCTATGACTCAAACAGATTCTAACACTATCATATTGGGGATCAGATTTCTGTATGAGTTTTGGCAGGGACAACACATCCAAATTCTATCAAACACTATCACTTATTCATTCAGAATTCCAAACTCCATTCAGTATTCCACAGAAACATTGTAAATATAAATCATGGAATCTTATTCCTGCTACAGAGGACCTTTAATACAATATTGTCAACACCCTTCTTTTACAGAAAAGCAACACAGGCCCATTGAGGTGAACTGTTACAGAAATAGTTACTGGAAAGTCTGGAATTTGAATACAGTTTTCAGTATTTCAAGACAAGAGCTATTTTAAGCATGCCACTTACAATGGTGAGATTAGCAAATCAGTCCACAAAAAAAAGTATTTAACCTACAGTGTAGCAGAAATATTAAGCAATGAAAATCAGTAGAAAACAATAGCATTACAGTAGTCATTATTAAGGAAACCCAAAAGTTATTATGTTGAAAGAAGTTTTTCTAAATAACGAATTTGGGGCGAGATTAAAAGATGATGGGAAGACCCATTACTATTACTGCTGGGATTCTAAAAGGAGTCTCCCAGGCTCTTTAGAGGCTGTGGCCCTGGTTCTTTAATATGTCTAACTTCACTTTACAACTTAGGACTTTCCTGTCCCCTGACAGGCTTGTACCATCAATATGATTCAAACATATTAGACATAATTAAGGTTATTTGGGGCCTCTCTATTAACTGTTAACTCTTTATATGTAAATTAAGATTTGTAAATTCACTCTGAGAATGCTGCAAAAAAACACTTTCTATTTTAGAGATGATACAACATTCAAGGTTGTTAAATTTAATTTTCTTCAAACAGAAGATTTTTTATATATAATTCTATCTGTATATATAATTTTTCCTTATTTTATTTAATAAAATTTTCTCAATTTTTCAAGGGTGTTTCCTTTAAAATCAAATTTAAATAGATGGATTTGCAAGAAAAAAACCATCTGTGACACTCGTGCCCCCTCCATCTTTACCTGTCTGATGTAATTTCCTAGATCTCCTGGATCTCCGGGATCCTTTCCTGTTCTTTTTCCTATCTTCCTTCTCTAATTAGACCTCAGGGTGAAAACAAGAGGATTAACACTCTCATGACTATGTTGGTGTTTCTTATACTAAAACAGGCAGTTGTGCCTCAAGTAGGAAGTAGATTCTCAGACATAAATGTCAAGAATTGTCTTAGAGTTAACTCAAGAAGCCACCGCTTAGCTATTTTACATCGCATTCTAATGGAATAGAATTTCCATACCAATGGATGAGATACATTTTATAAAGGCAACAGAGAGAAGAGAAAGAAAATGTTTTATTCGCCTTAAAGTTTTTTTTTTTTTGATTATGCATACTTATGGGATACAGGGCTGACTATCAATATTTGTGTACAGTATGTGATGATCAAATCAATATTACCAGTATGTTCATCATTATCACCTCAAAGTTAAAAACACAAAATAATCCAGAAAGGTTTTTTTTAGCAGTTACAACTACAGAGAGTTATTTTTTCAAAATCTCTTTAAGTTAATAACTTTGTGAATCTTAGAATCAGAATTTTCCATGATAACTAACAAAATGGGTAAAGCAGCACTATACATACCCTGAGTGGCTGTTGGAGGTAGTTTGAGGGTATTGTCTAACTTCTCCCAAAGGTAAGTTGGTCGAGGAATGCCTTCCTCTGAGCTACAGAGCAGGATGACATCGCTGCCAATATCCTGGGATCCTTGGATTTGGCAGTGTGGGGCAGAGGGGGGAACTATAATAGGAAGAGTAAGCAATAAAGTACACATTTACAGTGAGCCAAGTGATGAAGGAGGAGACATCAACATTCAGTACACCTCAGATAACATTGTTTTTGGAAGACAGCCTCATGGCTAAAGAGACAACCTCATGGTGAAAGCTAGAGGACGGTCCTGTACTCGTTCACAGGGCTTGGACACAGGTGCAAGACATGCAACTTCAATTGGGAGTGAGCAAACATGTAAGAAGGAGCTACACCCTTGGATTATATTTTCAAGGTATCTTATGGTTTTGATTTCACTCTGCTTTTAAAGAAGAATTCTTAAGATCCTTCAAATCAACATGTTGCCTTTAGAAACACCGTTGAAAGAGTCCACTATTAGAGAAGATTTCAAAAAATAGCAACATTCACCCTGCCAGCTGTTCTCTGGCTATGAACACCTTAACAAGGTTCTTTCTCACTTCATAAACAAAAACCAGACTGACCCACTTCATACCAAATTCTGCTTTATGGTGGGGAAAGTAAGAGTAAGGTTCAAGTAAGAAGGAAATTGATATGCAATGATTTTACAATCATTAAGACATATAAGGTCACAAAGATTACCAAAAAAACTACCAAAAAAGACTACTAATGGAAGAAAGTGCTGATTTACAATAAAAAGCAAGCAAATAAAAATATAAACTAAGCCCATGGCTTGAAGTCTCATATTGGGGAATGCACACAGTAGAGTGTAAGTTCAAATGATGATGTATCTCTAATGCTGAGGACTTTTCAATAATTGTGTTCACCCTTTCGAAAATGAATGAATGAATGGATGTATAAATGAATGAATGGAAAATGAATGCAGAATGTACAGAGAAGTCTGGAGAATGGGTGGAGGAAGAGGAAACAATGAGAGGTTATAGGTAAGAAAAGTAAAAATGTCAGAGAATCCTAACTGCTGTGATGGGGTAAACGAGTCTCTTCAATTTACTGTCTTTGGCATTGCCACTGTGATGCTATAAAGGGAAACCCAGAATAATTCTTTGTGGGCAGCCTTAACTATAAAATGAAGGCACTTTTCTGTTCCCTTAAAAATAATAATAGCTTTTGTAATCTGGGAAGCCAGTTATCTTACTTACAGGTATAAGCATCATAATAATATTTAATTCCATTAGAACCCTGTACTCAGTACTCAGAGTGTTTTAAAATCTATACAATTTTTAATATATTACAATGAATAAGGTTTTGGGAATAGAAATCCCCAACCTGGTCCTTAGTTTTCTAATTTCATTTGAAGACTGGGAGAAAAAGTCACCAAGCGTTACATATTCTTGCTCGAAGAGGGAATATGGCAAGAATCCCAAGTATCTGTATCCTCAAGTGATTCAACAATAGAAGGAAAAGAAAAGAGGGGAGAGTTTTACGAGCACTATGGGGTAGATTCTGAGACCTGAGCAGGATGAAGGAGAATCAAGATCATCAGCCTTCTCTAAGTCCTTCCTCCATCTCCCCAAATGAACTGAATTTAGCCATGTCTACAACAAGTATTCATTTAGAAGGCAGTGTTTTATTTTAGAGACAGGTGAATTGAGAAGTAAAGCATGTTTAGCATGGATATAATTTAGTATGAGATAATCTAACAGCATGGAATAATGGAAAGAGTGACAGTGTGAATAAGGAGACTTCAATTCTCATCTGAACTTTGTTGCTGTTCATTGTCTGTGTAACCTGGCAAAAGGCTCTAAATCTATTTGGTCTCGGTATTGAGGTGATAATATCGTTTACTGCTCAAACAAGGATACTTCTGAGAGTAAAAGGAGGTACTATTAAAATCATGCCAGGACAACAGGGGCAAGCCGAGAACAGTGGTGATCCTCCCCAGTGTCACATCGATGTGAAGTAATAGTGCTACTGTCACTCATGCTGAAACTTCTGCTTCATACTCAAAACAAATAATTCCTGCTTTAGTTTGCTCCCAACAGTACGTTCTATCCTGCAGAAGCGTAAGAAAAGTGAGAAGTCAATTTCGATGGCATTTTATACCACCTTTCTCCACCTTCAGAAAAAGTCATTTAAGAAGTTTTAGAGACCACCTGAAATGAAAAAAAGAGTGGGAAGACTATGTGTAAGAAGCATGGAGAAGCAGAATAGAGATAGAACTGAGAGAATGCAGACAGGGAAAAAATATAAGCAGACTGAGAGTGTGCAAGGGCAAAAGTAGATATGCTTGAAGGTAGGTTCATAAGTAAAGCCATGGTGCCTGGAACTTTTGTCACTCACCTAACACTGTGAGACCAGTGACCCCAATGTTCCTGCCCCCTCTGTCTGGAAGGTTGTTGACCAAACACTGGTAGGTGCCTGTATCTGATAGCTGCGTGTTATTAATGAAGATAGAGACATTCGTGGCTGGCATGGTGCCTGTAAATCCTACCCTACCATGGAACCGGGGGGCACCATCAAACATCTGTCCACCTTGATAGAGAATGACCTGCAAAAGAAAGCAAAATAGATAAACTGGCTACAGTATCCCCGCCTACACGCATAACAATAACTATCAGATAGACGGTACCAAACATTGCCTCACTGAATACTGGAAAATTTTATTTCTAATCTGAGAGTTGTCACCAACTTTTTATTATAGCTCCTGTCATAGGTGTCTTGGGGTTCTAAATTCTCACATACCAAATCAGAGTAGCATTTTTCTCCTTACCTAACTCATAAGAGTACAGAAAATGTCTTTAATGCTACCCTATATATTCGCCCATAAATATTTTCACCAGTTCAAAAGATTAATTACAAAACAAAAAGATAAAATAATATTATCTTTGCCATTATCATACTTAGTAGGTCACAGAAATGATAGATCATAGTTATAGACTGAATATAAATAAATGTCATAAAAAGGGAAAAGAGTTACAAGTCCGTGACTGCTGTTTGTACATTGATTTCTATTATCACAGTTAACTATTCATGGGAGAGAACTCAGAATGGTGCAGCAAAAAGCCCTTTGGACTGAGTTATGAGGGACTTGGTTCTATTCCAGCTCTACCTGCAAATTTTTGAGTAACTGTAGTCAAGTTCTTTCTTTACCTATTTGACTCCATCGACTCCTAAAATGATGAGATTGAACAAAATGATCTCAAAGGCTCAGTCTAACTACAAAAATTCCATGGTTTGAAGAAACCAAAGCAGCTTCTATTGAATTTCATATCAGAAAATTTAGATTATCAGATATTTTTAGGTAGTAACATGTTTATTGAAGCAGAAAAGCTTTATACAAAAAAAAATTATCTTTATAAATAAAGGTGTAGCATTATCACGATTCATTAATTTTCTGAGCATTATATCTGCAGTGGGTATTACAAATTATGGGTCTTCTTCCTGTAATTGGTACGACTTATTGGGGAGTAGCTCCCCTTTTCAGGTACATTCATTCATGTACACACTCTAATTTACATGAGATTATTTAGCTAGTATGCCTAGTTATGTTTATTTTTAAATACTTGTGAAATTAAATAAATCAAGCACTACTATCTAATGTTACTTCTTTACTGTTATTCTGAACTTCAAAAAGTCTGCTCTCATCCACTTGTGTTAATGCCAGACCTTTCCTGTCAAAATATACTTTGCTTTTTCTGTCTCGGTAATTTCCTGTCAGCAATGTTTCTGGTAAAATTCCAGGTCCCTACATAAAACTCTCAGAAGGATCTCCCTTAACATTTGTTAATTAGAAAAAAAAACAGTCTCTTAAAAAGAGGATAGATAGCCTCTTCTGATAGTTGATGAATAACATAGAAGGGTAGGATTTAGACAGGCACACTGAAAATGCTACCTTATTCTAGAAATCAAACATATATTCAGGATGCTTCCCCACCCACCTCTTCTGAAAAGATTAATATTTTAGAGGTAGCACAGTATGGAAGAGATGTACCTGTTCAGGTTGGTTAGCATTGGAGAGAGGAATGACCATCCAAATGACATTGAGGTTAATGAGGGCAGCACTGGTAGTGAAAGTGCAAGGCAGGACTGCTGTCTGACCCCGGGCCACCTGGATACTCCCAGGGCTCTCTGACACTTCCAGGGATGCTGCAACACCTACAGAAGAAGGAAAAGGAAGGTTATGTGTTTGCCCTTTCCTGAGAGTCCAAACCCCTTCAGAAAGGTTTGTGTTTTACATTATCACATTATTACTGATAAAGAGAGCAGACTGACATGACAGTCTTACTAAGCAGCTGCTGACCAGTAACTGAGTCTAAATAATAAAAATCGTTCATCCTTTTACCTCTTAGAAACTACAATTGAAAATGCTAGAGGCTACTTACTCTCTTTTGCCAGACACTATTTGGTATTTGGCCAGATTAAAATACAACATGAGAAAATTAACTGATAATGATTAAGTGAAACTTGCAATGGTGATGAAAGACGAAAAATAAACCAAATTTTTAAAAATGTCACCACAATAGCACACTGCAAAATTAAATGCTTATATATAAATCTAACAAAATATGTGTAGCATTTATATCCTGAAATCTGTACAATACTGAGGAAAGAAATAAGTAAAACTAAATAAATGGAGAGATACACAATGATCATGAATTGGAAGATTCAATCTTGTTGAGATGCCAATTCTTCCCAAATTGATCTATAGATTCAGAACAACTCCAATGAAAATCCCAGTAGGCTTTTTGTAGATATTGACAAACTATTCCTAAAACATATAAAAAGGCAAAAAACTAGAATAGCTAAAAGAATACTGAAAAGGAATGAAGATGGAGAATTCACACTATCTGATTTTGAAATTTGCTATATAACTCTAGTAACCAAAACAGTATAGTAATCTCCCCTTATCCACAAGGGATACATTCTAAGACCCCCAGTGGATGCTTGAAACCTCAGATAGTACCAAACCTGATCGCAGTTGATAGAAACACGTTTCTGTTCACGTCTTCCATCTACAGATTTAATTTCTTTTCCATTTTAACTAAGCACTTATCACACTCTGTGGCTGCAACGTTTGCAGTCTGAGGTGTGACAGCAAAACCAGCAAAAATTTCTTTTTCCTTCTTCACAATTTCACAGATAAAGGATTCTTTCTTACTATAGATTTTAACAACCTCGGCATATGATTTTTTTCCCCCCTTTCCTTATTAAGTCAAGAACTTTCACCTTTTCACTTAAAGGAAGCATTTTATGTCTTCTCTTTGGCATATCCAAATTGCCAGCATCGCTGCTCTTGCACTTTGGGGAACACAAGCTCTGCTATGCTACCACAGTCAATCTGATAACTGAGATGACTAATAAGTCCCTGAGATGACTAGTAAGTCCCTACTGGGTGGGTAGTATAGACAGTGTGGATATGCTGGACAAAGGGATGATTCATATCCTGGGTGTGAGACAGAGAGGGATGGTGGGAGGTTTTATCACACTATTCAGAACTGCATGCAAATTAAAACTTACAAATTATTTATTTCTGGAATTCTTCATTTAATATTTTTGGACCATGGTTGACCATGAGTAACTGAAACTATGGAAAGCAAAACTGCAGATAAGGAGAGACTACTGTATAGTACCAGCATAAAAACAGACATACAGATAAATTGCACAGGGCTGAGAGTATAAAATAAACCATTATATTACGCTTTTCAAAAATGGTACAATACAACTAAATGGGGGAAAGAATAGTTTTTTCAACAAATGGAACCAGAATAATGGAACCAGAATAATTTGATATTAATAGGCCAAAAAAAAAAAAAAAAAAAGAATCCAGATCCTCACCTTACAGAATACATAAAAATCAACTTAAACTGTTCATAGACCTAAATGAAAAAGCTAGAATTATAAAACTTCTACAAATAAACGTAGAAGAAAATTTTAATGACCTTGGGCTAGTTGAGGAGATCTCCAAAATGTCACCAAAATCATGATCATAAAAGAAAACAAATTAATAAACTGGACTTCATTAAAATTAAAAAACTTTTGTGCTTCAAAAGACTTAAGGGGAAAAAAAAGTCAAGATACAGCCTGGGAGAAAACTTTACAAAACATATATCTGATAAAGGACTTATATCAAGAATATATAAAGAACTATTACAACTCAATAATTTAAAAGACAATAGTCCAATCCCCAAATTAGTAGATAAAAGAAGAGCATAACTAAATGAAATAGAGAACCATAAAGTTCTCTTGAAAAATATACCAAGTTGACAGTATCTCAAACTGTTTTATTTTTAAGTGATAGTATGTAAGTTCTCCCAAAACAGTCACACAGTAATGTACTATTTTGATTACGATTAGTTTTTTTTTTAAGTGCATAACACCTTTCTTCTACAGAACTTCATGTTCTTCACATATAGCCTGATGACTTCCTCAGGAACTAAATTTTCAGAATATAATGTTTCATAAAATAAGCCATCTGTGATAGATTATAAAGCACTTGATAGCATCAGGAAAAGTCTCTGAGTTAAATAACATTAGTGGAAGACTCTAAGTTTTAAAAAGGAAATTGAAAGAACCTCAGGTGTTAGAGGCAGAGAGGGAATGAAAAAAAGAACAAACTACCTCCTAGGGTAGAGGTGGGTTGAGGGAATATATATATGTTACAAAGATGTGACAGATCTATGATAAATGCCACTAGAGATTCTTTTAAGAATAACTGAAAGCCAAACTGGTGACAGAACCTCCATCACTGCATTCTTCAGACGACCCTCCAAGGAAGAAATGAAGAGAATATGCCCCCTTAAACTACACACGGGATGAGGACGTATACCCTCCACCTTCAAGTCACTAATTTCAAGCTGAATTCACACTTTGATACAAACTTTAAAAAGAAAAAAAAATGACCAGTATAAACTAAGAATGAAAGAGAAAGATGTAGATGAGAAAAACTACCAGAACAGTGCAAGCAGAGGGTGAGCCGATGCCCAGGACAGGGCTGGGAGCTGGGGAAATAGAGCAGGTGGGCTGGCAGAGAGCTAGCCTCTGGGGCAGAAGACTAACTTCCTTTACTTCACATTTGTGCACAAAGTTAACCCTGAAATTTCAAGTTTTGAGAAAGCTACAGAAGAAATATTCTAGATGAGCTGCTTTCAGAACTTGTAACGGTATGGGTTTGAAGCTGGCAGATCTAGTTTGAAAACTGGCTCTTTGACCTACTTAGCTATGTGGCCCCAAACAAATCACTTAATCTCCAAGTCTGTTGCTTCATCTGTAAAACAGGGCTAAATACTATCATCACATCACCTAAAGGATATTATGAGGGCACTATCACATGCTGAAAATGACTGCCACCACTACTACTGTACTACTGCTGGCTAACATTTAGGGCACACCGACTATATCCAGCCCATACTAAGCACTATATATATACTCATTTAATCTGTAAGATATATACTGACATTATACCTATTTTACAGAAGAAATTGAGGCCCAGAGAGAATTAAAAACCAGCTAAAGGTCACACAGTCACATAGGTATGAAGTGGTAAAGTTTGGATTCAAACCCCAGGCAGTTTGCTATGAGAACATACACTTAAATACTGCACATAACTCATCACATAGAAATCATTCCATAAATGCTTATTATTTTCACTACTATATTTTATGATCACAAAATTTTTAACTAGAATGGACTTTTGCATAAATCCATTAGATGGTAACTCCCTCTACTTCCTGCTTCTAAACCTACAAATCAACTTCAGTCTGCCTCACCCTCTTCTCCCTCTCTCTTGTTAGGTTAGAGGAGTTTATCTAGGGCCAACCCCTCATGTAAGCTTTGAATTCCATCCTCTTGGCCCCCTTAGTAACCTTTTCATAGACTGCGCCCTTTCTTGCAGCAGTTTTCAACCCCTCCCTCTGCAAATGGAGACTTTCTGATAGCATTTAAACATCCTCCTGTATTTCAATGTAAAACAAAATTCCCACCACCCTACAGCCCACAGTCCTCTCTGGAGACTGCACTCTCTTAGATACTTCACATTAATCTTTGTGAAAGAACTGTCTATAGTCACTCTCTCCATAGACTCCTCTCACTCTGTCTTCACTCCATTCCTGTCCCCAACATTTCTTAAAAATACTTCTCCACATGCTTTTCAAAGAACTCCTTGTGGCTGCACGAAACTTGTAATCATTCTTGGACTCTCAGTAACATCTAACAGAGATGACCCTTCCCTCCCTATTTGAAACTTTTCCCTTAGCGTCAGTGATATAATTCACTTCTGGTTTTCTTCCTGTCTCTCTGTATACTTCTCAGTCTCTTTTATCATTTCACCCTTCTTCACATGGCTATTAAATGTTGGTATTCCTCAAAAGGTTGCGTTGACTTCTTATTCTAAATTCTCTCCTTATAGAATCTCATCTACTATCAGGAATTAACTTCTCATACGCTAATGGCTTCCAAATTTATCTAACTCTTTCATATCCAACTGCCTCCTAGACATCTCCATGTGGCAATCGCAAAGCACCTCAAATCAACTTGTCCAAGGTCAAGCTCCCTTTCCATGTTCTCCTCTCCTGTACATCTGGCTCCTTTCCAACATCTTCTATGGTAGTGAATGGCTCAAACAAGACCAAGCTGGACAAGGCAGAAATTCAGAAATCTTTCTTAAATCTTTCTATTTTCTCATTATCTCCCAAACCCAATCCATTATCAAATCTGATACACTTTATTTTTAGATTATTATAGATTATATTTATTCAGCATTTATTATATGCAAATTAACAGGAGAGAAATAGATATAACTGATAAATCTTTTTTAAAAAATTCACATGTAACGTTTTATTATCTTTTTTTATTATCAGATTTTATATAAGAAATAGCGACCTTTATTTTTTCCTTTTTTAAAGTAATAGACTATTTTTACAGCAGTTTTTGATTTACAGAAAAATTGAGCAGAAAGTACAGAGGTCACATGCCCACCCCCAGTTTCTCCTATTATTAACATCTTACATTAGTGTTGTACATTTGTTATAATTATGAACCAATATTAATACATTATTATTAAATTTTACTTTAGAGTTCTCTCTTTGCTCTTTGTGCTGTACAATTCTATGGGTTTCAGCAAAGGGATAATGTCATGGATTCACCATTACAGTATCATATGGAATAGATTCACTGCCCTAAAAATCCTCTTGCTCCATCTATTCATATCTCTGTCCTCTCCTGAAACCCTGGAAACCACTGATTTTTTTTTTATTATTATCTTAAAAGTTTGTCATTTCTTTGTGTTAGGAATATTCCAAATCCTCCCTTCTAGCTAATCAAAAGTATACAATAAGTTATTAATTATAGTCACCATACAGTGCTATAGAACACTAGATGTTACTCCTTTCTATTGTAGTTTTTAATCCATTAACCAACCTCTCATTATCCACCCATAACCCCTTCCCAGCCTCTGGAAACCACCATTCTATCCTAACTATTAAGAGATCAACTTTCCTAGCTTTAATACATGAGTGAGAATGTGTGGCATCTCTTTCTGTTGCTGGCTTACTTCACCTAACATGATGTCCTCCAAACTCTTCCACGTTGCTGTGAATGAAAGGATTTCATTCTTTCTATGGCTCAATAGTATTCCATTGTGAATATACATATTCCATTTTCTTTATCCACTCATCTATCAGATGATGGGCATTTGAGTTGACTCCATATCTTGGCTACTGTGAATAGTGCTACAATAAACAGGAATGCAAATGTGTCTTCAATATACTGATTTTCTTCCCTTTGGTTACATACCCAATAGTGGGATTGCTGAAATCTGATCCATTTTACCAACCAAATTTCTCTTGACTTCTTGAATCGGAGCCTTTGCTCTGCCCTCTGTCTTTCCTCTGTCTGGTTTGCTTTTTTCCAAACACCAACCTCTTCACTTAGCAACCTACTCAAACTTTACACCAGCTCAAGTGTTACCTTGCCACAAAAAAAAAGCCTTCCCTGACCTCTCAGTCTAGGGCATGGTCTCACAAAGCAGTGTCAGAACACTATCCAAGCTTGTAATCATATTTTCATTAGTGTGATTATTTAACATATCTTCCCCAGTATACTGTAAGGTCTAAGAAAGCACACAATAGGAACTCAATAAACACATGTTAAATTGACCTAATCCAATTCCTTTAATTTCCACATGAAAATACCAGGGTCCAAAGAGATAATCTTGCATAAGGTCTTAAGACTGAGACCTGCATCTTCTGACTTCCAATAAAGTATGTTTTCTGCCATACCAAACTCTTCCACAGACAGATCATATCCCAGAAAACAAGAGATGACAATACTATCACTTGTATTATGATTATGGTCAAGGGACTTTTTTTAGTCAATAAGACTGATACTGAGCAACAAAAACTCAACTTATTTGTAAATATACCTGTTGTATCTGTCTTACATAGAGGGAAACGTTTAACATAAAAAGGCTGTTACTCTCTTTAGCGACCAGAGTTCTTTATGGAATAGGTGTTTAAGCACGCCTGAGTATTTCCAACGAATCAGATGTGAACACACATAAGAGCTGATGCAGGGTCATCTTAGGTTCTGCGCAAGAGGGCTTCATGATGGGACCTCAGTAGAAGGAAGCTGGAGGCAGACCTCTGGATTCTTAGAGGGTGTGTATCTCTGTCATTCTGGGAACCACATATATATTTCTGCACATAAATTAAGATTTTCCTGTTTTGTTTTTTAAATTTGAAGTGATCAGAAAAGTGTGCGACCTGCTTTATTTTTCATCTAGGGAAAGAAGAACTGGTTCTTGAATAAATTTAAAGGAATGTGGAAGACAAGGTTGCTTGGTGATTGTGTCCTCTTCACCATACTGGTTAAACTGAGTAGAATCAAAAATATCTTAGAGAGAGTAAGAAGAAGGGAAATAGGTGTTTTTCACATTTTAATTGCTTATTTTTTCCCATCCTATAACAAAAACAACTAAAAACCCCATTTCCTTTTAGAGTGTATTTCCATGTTTGAAATTCTAGGCAAGAATTTAAACTTTAATGCTAAATATTGGATTAAAAATCCACTTAAAATATCATAAGATTTGCAATATTTACATGTAAAATGCATAATTTAAGAGTTGAATGGGCAGCATTTTGCAGACTCAAATCTTTTCTTAGTACCTTTACCCAAGAAAAATTAAGTCAACTCATAAATTCTGAATGACTCTTAGCAATTAAATAAAAATGATGTAAAGTACATGGCCATGTTTCCCCCAAGGAATTGAAATCATAAATCACATTTATCTGTACTCTCTCTTTAGACTCCTGTTTTCCAAGATTGAAAGCAAAAAGAAATTCATGTTATCTCAGACCAAGAGGTACATGTTAGAGAAGAAAAAGCTGGCAACAAAAAATCCTTAAAAATCCTAAGAAGAATCACCCACAGTACACAGTTAAGAGAACAGACACGGGACATTTGCCTACTGGTCGACTCAAATAACTTGAAATCTCCCCTGCAAATCCATCATAACTAGAGCATTGGAGGTTCAGAAGGGTGACTGGCACAAGCAATCCAACTGAGATTTCAAAATAGTATTCTCTGATGTCTATGGAACATGTGCTCACGTTTCAGGATCAGCCCAACTGCCAGAACACCTCTCTCTGGAAATATAGTCAGCAAGGCATCAAAAGGACTTTATGGTACTTTGGGAGACCTATTTTATCTTTTTGTCCAAAATTTTAATATGAGCAGTCTTAAGATGATTGTTGGCTTTTATCATTCCCATAGTTCCATCAGACTGAAATAAATTTTAAAAAATAAAATTTTACACTATACTCGTTTTCTGAAGGAACTAAGAAACAGTACAATACTCCAATATTGCAGTGATTTTTAAAACAAATCACTTTCCCTTCATATTTTAACCAAATTTTAATCAGATGAAATAACCTACCTTTATACTTATATGATATTTTTAAAAACCACCAGCAGAACTAAAAATAATGTTTGTGTTAGCTAAAATTAAGTGATATTTTGGCCATCAACACAGTACTGAACGAAATGAAGAGTAATACCTGGTTAATTTTATCAATGTAAGTGGCTCTATTACACACTAGTTATATACATCAATTTACAGAATCACTGCCAAATCAATTTCATTTTATGCTACATTATGCAATACTGTTGTATACATTATGTATACTGTTGGTATACAAAGGCAGGCTACCATAAAATTATGGTTGAAGTATTCAACACTCATTGTACAGCCTATATTCCATGGTATTATATTTCTATGGCATTACAGTTTCCTTTTAGATGTCATTTCCATGCCTTTTTGTTGACTTCTCCCCTTCAACCACAAACACCCCTCAGAGACCATCCCAAAGGCAAACAGCATGCCAAGGGACTAGGGTATATAAATGATTTTCTCAGGTATAATTACAAAGATCAGGTCCAGAGATGAGATCGAGGGACAGAGGGAGGTCCAAAGCCTTTTAATGAACCAGTGCTCACTCTTTAGATGACGACTCCTCTTTGGCACTTTTCAAAAGACCAAAAAGTATATATATCTGCTTATTTGACTCCTTCATGCCATGGCATATATGAAAGTACTTTGAAAAGCTTAGGAAAAGATTCATATTAACTTTTAAACCTATTTTTCCACTACATTCATATATTATATGGGTAGCATTTACTCAGCAATATCTCCTAACACTTGCTATGAACTTTATCAGAATCCTCTTCAGCAACTCTCCCATTATTATCACCCTCTCCTGATTTCATATTTGGCTATGGGCTTTGGTGTTCTATTCCTTTTAGGAATCCTCTTGCAGGACTGACCATCATCTGGCAAGGTGGAAGCAGAGGAGTTCTTTAGAATAATTACAGGGATTCTACCAACTAGAGAACCAAAAAAAGGCAGCAGATAATTTATATACATATTTTACTTGGCACATATTATATGACCCACTCAGCATTTTTAAATAACTTTGAATTACTTATAAACAAAATAAAAATCTAGATTACCAACTTACCTTGGAAAGCTATAAGAGTTAGTAAAATGGGGACTGTATTTCAGATTGCAATTAATTAGTGCTGACTTTTTGGACAAAGCATGAGCTCTCCACATTGCCACAATCCCCTCTACTCCCTATTATTCCACAATACAGCCCACTTTACTCAGTCATGATGCCTGCTTGACTCCTGTGGGCATTTGTGTTTGCAAACCCTTATTTAAAATTAAGTAAGACTTCTGGTAGAGATGATGGAAAAGACGGTCCCCAGCGTCACTCTCTCCCACAAATCAACAAATTTACAACTATAAAAATGTAACATCAGCAAAGCTGGGGCCGCTGGAGCTCAGGTGAAGAGGAGGAGAGACCTATGGAACTCACGAAGGCAGGAGAAACCACAAAGAGAGAAAGAAAAACCCTCTCAACATTTCAGGCTGCAGCCGCTTTAATGCTGGAGCACATGGAGCAGGAGCCGGCAAAAGCCGCAGCTGTGCCCTTTAGATGGAATTACTTGGAGGCAGAAGGGGAGAAGAGGACTTTGGTGGCCCCCAGGACAGCAAGACCACTGACAGGGTTCCGTGGACCCATACAGGAGCGAGGAGCCAGAACAGCTGAAAAAGGGGAGCCACTCAGAGGCGGGTAAGTCATCACAAGGGACCGGTGCAGGGCCCGTCCCATGGGAAGTGTTTGGAGCACGGGCACTGGGGGAGACAAGCCCACTGGGAGAACGCTGGGACACAGCAAGGACAGCCAATCCACCCCCCAATCAGTGCAGGACCACTCAGAGGAGACTGGTCAGGAATGCAGAATTGCATGGGGTGCAGTTTGATGAAAAAACTCAGGCCCAGATCAGAGCTTCTACAGAACCCAGGTGCACCGAGTATCTGGAGAGCCAGGAGTACCTATAAGGTCAACCATTAAACCCTGAGCTGCACAAAAAGCCTTCCCTAGGGAAACAGCAGCAAAGCAGCAATTTAGCTCAACCACACAGCTCAAGTACTGGTTCCCACAGGAAGTTCCCGTGTTTTAGAAGCAAGCAAAGGACAAAAACTTAGTTCTGGCCCAGGCACATCATGAATGCCTTGGGGCCCACCAAGGGACATAAGGCTTGGAGCCAGGGGCAGGACCCCCACCCATAACCACACACACTGCCAGCACCTCAGGGCCCCACCCAGAACCCAAGGATTGGAGTCAAGGACTGGACCCCACTCCCACATACAGGCACATCACCAATGCCTAGGGGCCCAAGGACCCAGGGGTAGCAGCCAGGGACTGGACACCCTTCCCACAACCAGGCACACCACACCCACACCTTAGGGTCCACATGAGGACCCAAGGCATGGAGATGGGGACCAGATGCCCCTTCCATAACCAGGCACACAGTGCCAGCGCCTTGGGGTCCACCTGGGGACTCGAGACATGGAGAAGGGGACCAGAACCCCTCTCACAACTAGGCACCCCATGCTAGTGCCTCAGGGACCACCCGGGGACCTGGAGCATCGAGAAGGGGACCGGACCCATCTCCCACAACCAGGCTCACCACGCCAACACTTCGGGGCCTGCCAGGGGAACCGGGGCATAGAGAAGGGGACTGGACCCCCTCCCACAACCAGGCTCACGACACCAGCACCTTGGGGCCCACCCAGGGAAACAGAGTAAGGAGCTGGGACCGGACCCACCCTCCCACAACCAGGCACCCTGTGCCAGTGCCTCGAGGCCCACAGGGGGACCTGGGTTATGAAGCTGGGGACTGGAACCTCCTCCCACAACCTAGGGTATGGAGCCTGGGACCGGAGCCCCCCTCTCACAACAAGGTACACTTGCCAGCACCTCGGGGCCCACTCGGAGATCCAGAGCATGGGGAAGGGGACTGGACCCCCCTCCCACAACCAAGCACACCATGCCAGTGCCTTGGGACCCACTCAGTGACCCAGGGCATGGAACTGGGGATCAGACACTCCACAACCAGGCACACTGCCAGCACCACAGACCAGGCCAAAAACATCTCCTCCATGTGGGTGGCCCACCACAGCTACCACGATAACCATGGCTGCCACAAAGGTGGCTAGATGCCACAACCACCACACAGATGATCCGCCAGACATTGGAGTGAGTTGACACAAGGAGAGTCACCAGCAGAGATAAAGAAAGGAGGAGGATGTCTGTCTCCACAAAGCCCATTTCATAGTGACAGAAGAGACATCTGCTCTATGATAGTATTGGGGGACCTGATCACTCTTCTCAGCATTGGACAGATCATTTGGGCAGGAAATCAACAGAGTAACCATTATTCTTTCAGAGGGAGAGAAGAAATCTAGGGCAATTAGAGGGGGGAGGGGGGAGAGAAAGGGGGATGAGGAGGTATTGGACAAGGGGCATAAAGAATAATTACAATTTGTAACAATATATATGCTAGTAATATTGATTTGATCAACATATCTCAATGTTGAACCCAAAAAATAGGTATAATCAATTTTGATTCAATAAAAATTAAAATTAAAAAAATAAATAAATAAATAAAATTAAGTGAGTAACGTGATTATAATTAGCAATGAAGAAGCAAGGCACAAAAGTAAAACCAGGTTTTGGAATGTTATGATGAACATGATACTATGATTGCTACCATACTCAAAAATCCCTTCAGAGAAAGCAGAAAGAAACAATTCCTTAAACATGGGTCACTATGGTTTATGACATAGGATCTCACTGACATCCTTGCTACAAGTGATTGTACCAGGAATCAACACTTGACCAAGGAGAGTCACCTCCTTGGTCTGGACAGCTACTTTTAACGATCATAAGATCCTTGTCAAAAGTTATACCATATACAATTGTGTGTGGCAAATCCAATAGGACCTTCACTCTTGGCAGGGAGTTTCGAAAAGCAGCATCATGGAAAGAAAGAAGAGCTAGATCACTAAAACAGACATAAAAAGGGATAGTAGATAATGACAAAGGAGTCAATTCATCAAGAACATAACAGTCCTATGTGTGCACCAGGCAACAGAGCTTCCGAGTACATAAAGCAAAAACTGTAGAAAGGATAATTTATCATGACAAATGTGGGGTTTATTCCAGAAATACAAGGTTCACTCAATATTTGAAATCAATATAACTTACCATGTCAACATACTTAAAAGAGAAAAAAAAAAAAAGATCTTTTCAGAGAAAAGACACAGAGAAAGTGACAAAAATCAATATCTATGCAAATAAAAACTTTCTTCAAACATGGAAAAGTAGGGAACTTCCAGAAACAACATACTTAATAATAAAAGACTTTTCTCCTATGATCAGGAACAAGACAAGGATGTCTTCTCATCCCACTTCTATTCAACATGAACATCCTAGACAATGCAATAGGGGAATAATAAATAAAAGGCATACAGATTGGAAAGAAAAAAGTATAACTGTATTTATTTGCAGATAACACAATCATCTACATTAAAAATTCTTATGAATCTACAAAAAAGCAACTCATTCTACTAAATGAGTTTACCAAGCTTGCAAAAATCAAGGCCAAAATACAAATATCAACTATATTTCTATACAGTGGCAATGAATATTTGGAAATTAAAATTTTTAAATGATACTATATACAATAGCATCAAAAACATGAAAGGCTTAGGGATAACTTTATCAAAATATCTGTAAGGACCCCATGCCATACCACCAGTGGGGGGAGGCCCCAGACAGGCAGGAGACCAGGCCAGCCACCTGCCCAGACCCTGTCCTGCCCATACAGATGGCAGGACCCCATCCCACTGACATGAGGCTTTGCACAGCTTCAGCAGAGGTGATCCATAAAAGCCACCACCACAGCTACTACTGTTGCAAGGATGGCTCACTGACTTAGTAATACCCATGACCACCATGCAGGTGGCCTACCACATTTTGACTTCACAGACACAAGGAGAGTCACTGGAGGGGCCTGGGAAAAGAGGGGAAAGTCCTTCTCTTCAAAATCCACTCCACAGTAACAGAAGAAGCAACTGATCTACCAGATGACCAGAAATAAACATAGAGATACTAGAAATACAAGGGGGGAAAAAAAAAAAACAGAAAATGTGACATTGCCAAAGGAACTCAGTAACTTTCAAATAGGAGACCCTATAGAACAGGAAACCCCTGAAATGACTGAAAAGGAATTCTGACTAGCCATCTTAAGTAATCTCATTGAGATAAGAGAGTACTCTGTAAGACAACACAATGAAACAAGAAAAAATATCCAGGATATGAAGGGTGAAATTTACAAAGAGATTAATACCCTAGAAAACAATGCAGCAGAACTCCTGGAACTGAAAAACACATTCAATGAAATAAAAAACACAACCGAAAGCTTAAGCAGTAGATTAGACCAAGCAGAAGAAAGAATTTCCAAACTCAAAGATGGTCTTTATGAAATAACCCACGCAGGAAAAAAAAAAAAAAAAAAAAAGGAAAAAAGAATTTTTTTAAAAAATGAAGAATAGAGCTAAAAAAGCTAGCAGACAACCTTAAGTGTACAAACATCCAAATCATGGGTGTTCCTGAAGGGGAGGAGAGAGGTAAAGGCACTGAAAATCTATTCAATGAAATAATAACAGAAAACTTTCTAGGCAAAGGAAGAGACACAGACCTTCAGATCCAGGAAGCTCAAAGATCTCCAAACAGATTCAATCCAAAAAGATCCTCTCTGAGACACATTATATCAAACAGGAAAAGCTCAAAGACGAAGACAGAATCCTAAAAGGAGCAAGAGAAAAACATCTTCACTTATTATGGAGCCCCCATCAGACTAATAGCAGACTTCTCAACTGAAACTCTACATGCAGGCAACAAAATTGGATTACATATGCAAAATACTCAAAGAAAAAAAAAAACTGCCAGCCAAGAATACTTTACCCAGCAAGGCTATCCTTCAGAAAGAAGGGAGAAATAGTGTATGTCCTAGACAAACAAAAACTGTGGGAGTTCATCACCACACGACCAGCCCTGCAAGAAATTCTCAAGGGAGTCCTGTGTCTAGAATCTGAAAAACAATAATCACTGCCACGAATACACAAGAACAAAACCCACCAGGAAAGCACAAATGCAAATGAGAAAGACAAAAGAAACTTAATCTCACTGTTTCAAAAAAACCCTGCAAATATTGAAGACCAATAATCAAACCAGAAGAAAGGAACAAATGATACTCAAAACATCTAAACAAAAAGCAATAAAATGTCAGGAACAAGACAATATCTCTCAATAACAACCCTAAATGTAAATGGACTAAACACCCTACTTACAAGACACAGACTGATGGATTGGATCAAAAAGCAAGACCCAACTATAGGATGTCTTCAAGAGAGTCATCTCACCAGTAAAGATACACACAGACTAATAGTGAAGGGATGGAAAAAAGATATACAACATAAACGGAAACCAAAAATAAGCAGGAGTAGCTATTCTTATATCAGATAAAATAGACTTTAAACAAAAAACCAGAAGAGACAAGAAAGCTCACTATATAATGATAAAGGGATCGATCCAGCAATAACACATAACAATTATAAATATATATGCATCCAATACTGGAGTACCCAGATATATAAAGCAAACACTATTAGATCTAGAGAAATAGACCCCAATACAATAATATTGGGAGAACTAAACACCCCCTCTCATCATTGGACCAATCATCCAGGCAACAAATCAACAGAGAAACACAGGACTTAAACTACACGTTAGATCAATTAGAACTGGCAGACATATACAGAACATTTCATCCAACAACTACAGAATATACATTCTTCCAATAAGCACATGGAACATTCTCAGACCAAGTCTCAATAACTATAAAAAAATCAAAATCTTCTCAACTATCTTTTCAGACCACATGGATTAAAACTAGAAATTAATTACAAATGAAATTCGGGACTCTATACAAACATGGAAATTAAACAACAAGCTCTTGAATGACCTATAGACCAAGAAGAAATTAAACAGGAACTAAAAAAATTTCTAGAAATCAATAAAAATAAAGACACATCTTATGAAAACCTGTAGGATACTGCAAAAGCAGTCCTAAGAGGGAAGTTCATAGCAATAAATGCTTACATAAAAAAAAAAAAAATATTTCAAGTAAACAACTTAACCCTACATCTAAAAGAATTAGAAAAACAAGAAAAATCCAACCCCAAAATTAGTAGATGAAAATAAATAATTAAGGTGAGAGCAGAACTAAATGATATAGAGACCCAAAAGACAACACAAAAGATCAATGAAACAAAAAGTTGTTTTGAGAAGATAAACAAAATAGAAAAACTATTAGGTTAACAAAAATGAGAGAAGACCCAAATTACAAACATCAGAAATGAAAAAGGAGACATTACAACTAATACCACAGAAATACAAAAAAATCATTAGAAACCATTAAAACACTATCAATCAGAATACATTAACACATCGAAAAATTATACAACATGATCAAGTGGAATTCATCTCAGAGATACAACATATGCAACTTAATAAACATGATACACCACATCAAAAAAAATCAAGGACAAAAACCATATGATTATCTCAATAGACACTAAAAAAGCATTTGACAAAATTCAATAACCCTTCATGATAAAGACTCAATAAACTGGCACAGAAGGAAAGTATGACAACACAATAAAAGCCATCTATGACAAGCCCACTGTCAACATCATCCCAATGGGGAAAAACTGAAGGCTTTTCTCTTAAGAGCAGGAACAAGACAAGGATGCCCACTCTCACCACTCCTATTTAACATAGTATTAAGCCAGAGCAACCAGGCAAGAGAAAGAAATAAAGTGCATCCAGATTAGAAATGACAAAGTAAAACTGTCTCTATTTGCAGATGATATTATCCTATACATAGAAAAACCTAAAGACTCTACCAAAAACTTTTAGAGCTGGTTAATAATTTCAGTAATATTGCAGGATACAAAATCAATACCCCCAAATCAGTTGTGTTTATATTCTCCAATAGTGAACTAATAAAAAGGAAAATCAAGAAAGTGAGCCAATTTGCAATAGCCACCAAAAAATAAAATAGCTGGGAATCAACTTAACCAAAGAGGTGAAAGATCTCTACAATGAGAACTACATATCACTACTGAAAGAAATTAAAGAAGACACAAAAAGATGGAAATACATTTCATGATCTTGGATTGGAAGAATTAATATTGTGAAAATGCCCAAACTACCCAAAGCAATCTACAGATTCAATGCAATCCCCATCAAAACACCAATGACATTCATCACAGAAATAGAAAAAACAATCCTAACATTCATACAGAACAACAAAAGACCCTGAATAGCCAAAGCAATCCTGAGCAAAAAAAATAAAGCCAAAGGCATAACACTACCTGACTTCAAATTATACTATGAAGCTATAGTAACCAAAACAGCATGGTACTGGCATAAAAATAGATACTCAGACCAGTGGAACAGAATGGAGAAACCAGAAATCAACCCATACACTTACAGCCAATTGATATTTGACAAACACAATAAAAACCTACACTGGGGAAAAGATTGCCTCTTCATTAGTGGTGCTAGGAAAATTAAATATAGATATGCAGAAGAATGAAACTAGGCCTGCACCTCTCACCATATACCAAAATCAACTCGAAATGGATTAAAGACTAAGTATAAGACTGGAAACTGCAAAAACTGCTAAGGAAAAATATAGGGGAAACACTTCAGGAACTAGGACTGAGCACAGACTTTATGAACAAGAGCCTAAAAGCACAAGCAACAAAAGGAAACACAAACAAATGGGATTATATCAAACTAAAAAGCTTCTGCACAGCAAAGGAAACAATCAACATAGTGAAATCTACACAATGGGAGAAAATACTTGCAAACTATATATCTGACAAGGGGTTAATATCCAGAATAAACAAGGAACCCAAGAAACTACACAGTAAAAACACAAGTAACCCATTTTAAAAATCAGCAAATGCACTGAATAGACATTTTTTGAAGGAGGATATGCAAATGGCCAACAAGCACTTTTAAAAAGTGCTCAACATCACTAATCATCAGGGAAATGCAGAATAAAACCACAATGAGATATCACCTCACCCCTACTCAATCAAAAAGAGAATAATAAATGCTAGTTAGGATGTGGAGAGAAGGGAACGCTTCTATACTGTTAGTGGGGCTGTAAATTAGTACAACCACTATGGAAAACAGTATGAAGGTAACTCATACAACTAAAGATAGATCCACCACATGATCTAGCAATCCTACTTGTAGGTATACACCCAAAGAAATGGAAATCATCAGGTCAGAGGGATAGCTGCACTCCCATGTTCATTGCAGTTCTATTTACAACAGCCAAGATATGAAAGCAACCTATTTACAATAGCCAAGATATGAAAGCAACCTAAATGTCCATCAATTGATGACTGTATAAGGAAAGTGGGGTGTGTGTGTGTGTGTGTGTGTGTGTGTGTGTGTGTATACATACCATGTAATACTACTCAGCCATAAAAAAGAATGAAATTCTGAGCAATACGGATGAGCCTGAAGAAAATCATGTTAAGTGAAATAAGCCAAGCACAGAGGGGGAAAATTGTGCACGTCCTCACTCATAAGTGGGAACTAAGAGAGAAAGAAGGAAGGAAAGAAAGACCACAGTGGTGCACTGGACTTGCAGAGAAACAGCACATACCTAAGGGTGTGGGGTGGGGTAGGGAAGGGGAAAAGGGGGAGGAAGATCATGGATTAATTGGGTGGGAGACATGGGGAATAACAGCAATTTGTGGTAATAGACATGCTGATAGTATTGATCTGGCCATCACATCTTGGGCAGAGGTTGTAGAATATCCATAAAGCATATGTACTTCACAGGGCCTGGTTTTCCAAAGCCTTGCAGCTTCAAATACTGACCTTACAAAAAACAGGAAAATCTCCCCATGCTATATAGTCTCTGTTGTAAGATAAAGAACTGTAACACAGCAAGGCTGCTGGTTCAAAGACAGACAAGATACTGATTGATATGTACAGACACTGGGAAGCTGCTGTGGGGAGAAGGAATGTTTGCTAAGATCAAGCTTTTGTTGGTGGATCACTTAAACTGCCTTATGGAATGTCATCTGGCTTGTTTTTACTGAATGTTACCAGCCTATATTGTTAAAACTATAACCCCACCTCTGCCTCTTCCTGTAACTTCCTGGGCTGGAGAATAAATGCAGGAAGAGAACCCCAATTCATGGTTAATTTCCCAAATGGAAGGAATGCCTCTCTTGAGGGTTCTGGGAGATTAACCCCTTTCCGGGGCTTCTCACTGCTCAGAAGAGATGGGCTTTGAGTAATCTTTGGCAGCTCCGTCACCCGGGGGAAAGGGGTGACAAATCCACGGGAGGCAAAGCAACAAGAGGTGGTGACGGTCAGCTTTGTACCCCATAAATACATACAATCAACAAAAAAAATCTGTAAGATCTGTACAATGAAAATTACAAAACTTTCCTGAGATAAATTCAAATATTTAAATAAATGGCGAGAATAACTGTGGCCTCTAATCAAAACTCAATATTATTAAGATGTCAAGTCTCGCCAAATTTATCTATAGATTTAACACAATTCAAATCAAATATTCAGTGAGCTGCTTTGTATAAATAAACAAACTTTCTAAAATGTATGTGCAAAAGTAAAGATTAGAATAGCCACATATGGGGGTAAAAAAGTTTGAGAATTTGAAATATATGATTTAAAAGTTTAGTATAAGATAAACAAGACAGTGAACACAAAGATAGTAAATATAAAGTATTTATAACCTATATAAGCAATAAAGTTTTATACAAAGAGAAAATAAATATAAAGATAAAATAGTAAACATAATGTAAAAATCATAATGTGGTATTTGCAGAAGGACAAACATATAGGGAGTTTAGAAAGCGATCCACACGCACATGCTCAACTGATTTCCAGCAGAGGTGCCAAAGCTCTTCAGTGGGTAAAGGATACTCTTTTCAGAAAATAAGTCTGGAAAAAAATTGACCTCTATATGCAAGAATTTTAACTCTACCTTTGTCTCACACCTTATATAAAAACCCTAAAAATGCTCAAAAATTTAAACATATCAGTAAAGGCTGCAGAATTTCTGAAAAAAAAAAAATAGGAGGAAGCCCCCACAACTTTGGGTTAGGAAAGGCTTCTGGGATAAAATACAAAATATATGAACCATTTAAAAATAAACTAAACTTCATCAAAATTAACAGTTTCTTCTCTTCAAAAGACAATAAGAAAATAAAAATACAAGCCATAGTTTTGAAGAAAATAGTCTCAAAACACATCAAGTACTTGTATTTATAATACATGAAGAACTCTTACAATAAGACAAACAACCCAATTTTTAAAATACAAAAAAGATTTGAGCAGACACTTCACCACAGAAAACACACAAATGAGTAATAAGAACGTGGGAAGAATGTTCAACTTCATTAGTCAACAGGGAAATGAAAACCACATTGAGATACTGCAAAACATCAACTGGAATGAGTTATACTAAAATGGCTGACAATACCAAGTGTTGATGAGAATGTAGAGCAACTATAATTCTCATGCATTTCTGGAGGAAAAGCAAAGTAGTAGTACAGTCATTTGAAAGAACTTTCACAGTTTTTTATAAAATTAAACATGTATTTATACAATTTAGCAATTCCAATCCTAGGTATTTCTCCAAAAGAAGTAAAAATATGCATCAAAAAAAGACCTATATGCAAATGTTCACCTCTTTATTCACAATAGCAAAAAAACTGGAAACAACTCAAATTTCCATCAAATTGCAGATGTTAAAACAATAGTGGCATAGCCATATAATGGAATATTACTCATGAATAAAAAGGAACCAACTACTGACATATGCAACAAGGATAAAAATCAAACACATTGTGCAAAGTGAAATAACCCAGGAATGAAAGACTATATACCATATGCATCCATTTTTTAAAAAATCTAAATTATGGAAAAGGCAAAACTAGAGGGAAAAAAAACCAAACGAGTACTGGAGTTGGAACTGGGACTGAGGGGTGAATAGGGACTGTATCGGGTCATGAAGGAATCTTTGGGGTATAAAAATATTCAACATCATGGTCGTGGTGATGATCATAAGACTGTAAACATTTGTCAAAATGCAACAAACTATGCCCCTGAAAGGGGGAATTTTACTGTATAAAATTATATTTTAATAAATTTGATTTTTCTCCTAGAAGAAAGGATGTTAGGAAGCTCACACAATCACTGAGGTGGCTGCAGAAACAAGTTGAAGGCTAATCTCCCCCCAAAACATCCAAAACTATGCTGTAAAACTGGCTTGGTAGTAAAACTGCTGCAGCTGTCCCTGTCACCAAACCCTAAACGCCAGAACCTTACTGCAACTACTAAAGGTGCTGGTTCTATATCGGGCACTCGCCCCTGCAACACTGTCATCCTGCAAAGCCGTCTTTTGCTGCTATCTGTGCTAGCAATAGAAGCTCAACACAGAGCCTGTTTCTTCATGTCATTCTCTTCCCAGCCATGGTCTCACCTCGTCCAAGCTGCATCAGAGGGCTAGAAATTTGTTTTCACTTCTAACGGTGGGGAGGTAGACTCATAATGTGGGAATTTCTCCAAGTATAAAAATATTACTCAAAATACGATGGCCAGCCATGAATAGGACAAATGTTGACTACAGCAAGCAGTAAATGAAAACATTAAAAATTGTCTTCTCTCTCTTTCCTCCCTCCCACTTCTTCTAACCCTATCTTTGTTAAGCCTTCCACATTCCCTTACCTCATAGGCTTTGCAAAGTGGAAAGCTGAAACTACTAGAGACCAACAGGCTTCCTGTCTCCTATGAAGCGTGTGCTCATTGAGGAAGCTACGCTCCTCCTCGGGGGACACTGGGTGGCAGGGGCTGCCCTTGACCTGAGAAAGGAGAAAGGGAACACAGGGAGGGGAAGGGAAGTTGGCCAGTACCTTTACAAGAGGAGATCCATGCTCTACTCTGCTCAGAGGACAAAGGAAATAACAGTACCTCAGAGGAGGCTGTCCCTGGACACTGAGGCTCTCTTGTCATCACAAGATTTCCCTTGTTCTACGAGGCACAGAGGCTGCAGAGAAAGAAGACCCTGCGGCTCAAACAAGGGGAATGTTAGCAGTTACTCCATAGAAGAGCAGGGGACCCTCAGGGTTTGGGCTCTGTAACAGACATTGCAGTACGGAGGAGGGATCCCCAATAATTGACCTTAAATTTTCTGCCACACTGGTAAAAAGAGGCCAGAGGTCTCATATGTGAATTTAACTTGAGTTAAAGAAAATAGATAGACATTTCTTGCAAACCTTTGTGGGGTCTAGGAACGATAAATGCAATTTAAAAATAAATCTTAATCCCCTAAGGATTAGATGAAGGAGTTATTTTATCTCTGTTTTTTCAAATTTCGAAAATCATAGTTTAGACCTAAGCATGGGATGGGAAGAGAAAACTGACAGAATCTATAGTCTATTTTTACAATGTTTCAGGATTACCTTTTATTACAATGGAAAACTTCTAGCCAAATCTGAACTTGCAAGTTGACTGGCTTTTTCAGGGGAAAGTAAAAATCAAAATTAACTTTCTAAAGATCTTCTGAAAATGTAGGCTTTTAACTTAGATAATGACTAGGCTAAGAAGAATGTATTTTTCTTTCCAGGTTTAGTTTTACTTTATTTACAGAGTACTTTATATTTTGGAAAAGCCTGCTATTGTGACATTGTGATACTATAGTTGAATGTGCCTATCAGAGTTCCCAGATTGAAAATTTATATTGGGAAATGCTATTTAGAGTTTCCAGATGGCAAAAGGCCAGATAAATGGCCTTTGCTGTTAAATACAACCATGTACTCTCAACTTCACCACTTGGTTGAATACAGCTCCACTTGGCTATAATAAGCAAGCTCCATTTGTTTAATGAAGCATTCATATGATAAAAGTGGCTAAATAAACAAGTGGAGTTATTTATGAGCAAATAAAGCCATCTGATGGTTTCACATCGCCTGATGGTTTCACATCGGGAAGGATGTTATATTCTGAAACCAATTACATTCTTTTTAAAAATGGCTCAACTGAAATAGCATATTCTTGTTCACCAATAACATTGCCTCTTTCCAAACTAAACACTAATTTTAGATTTTTTTCTTCAAAAAAATTTTTTTTATTTTTTGGATATGTTTGTGTTAGTACTAGTTTAGCTTTTAACTAGTTTAAAGCATTCATCAGTTTTCATCATGAAAAAATAAAAATAAGAAACCTGAGATGTAGAAATGGAACATTTGATTATCCTTTTAGAACTTCTTAGAAGTCTAGAATACAGAGAGAGGTAATATGGCATCACAGTTAGGTCCCAACACAATGTATCCAAGAACTTTCCATAACCTTCAAGGCCCTGCTTAATCTGACCTTTGCCTATCTTTTCAGTCAGTCTTTTAACACTTTCTCCCACAGTGGGCTTTCTCAGGTCCAACAACACACTAGGCTCTCCCACCTCTAGATTTGTATTGTCTATTTCCTTAGCTTGAAATGACACACACACACACACACACACACACACACACACACACACACACACACACACACACACACACACACACACACACACACACACACACACACACACACACACACACACACACACACACACGATCTTTCAAACTCCTATCCATCCTTCAGATTTCAAAATTCTGCTGACTTCCCTTTTAAATGCCCCCATGGCACCCTGTACTTACTTGAAATGGTCACAACACTTTAAATTCTCTTAGCACAGGTCTTTCTCACTTAGATTCTAAGAGATACTGTATGCCCAGGTCCCAGCACACAAAAACCATAATATAGTAAACGTCCAATATGTATTTGAAGCTATTAATCAAGAATTTATGTGCCAAGTACTGTTCTAAGCACATTACATAAAGCTTCATAACAAACACAATTGGGAAGTGGTATGATTATTAATATTTTACACAAGATGACACTGAGGCCCAGAGATGGAGCTGGGATTCAAGCCAATGCCTTTTGTAACTCCAGACCTTTCCTAACTCCTACACCATTCAGCCTCCTTGCAATGATGAAAAAAAACACAGGACTCAGTGTCCAGGCATGGCTACTGACTAGCTGTGCAGCCTTGGGCAGGTCACTTCAACTCTTTGAGCCTTAGTTTTTTGGCATCTTTAAGGAAAGAAATAAAAATATCTACCTCACAGGATCACTTTAAAAAAGTGTACATTAAAGGGTCTGGCAAAAGGAGGCTTTTAATAAACAGTAATTAAATCTGATCTCAGGGCAATAACATTAACTATTAATAAGCAGTGAGAAACAGAAAACAGAAGAAAGAAAATAGTATGTATTAACCTAGACTCATATAATTGTCCCACCGGCATGAAACTTCTCCAGAAAATTATGGTCACACTCTTTATTTTTACACATACTTACAGCTATAATTTTTAAATTGTTATTCAAAACTGTACAGTCACTCTTAATCACATGTTCAGAAAAAGCTTATTTTGGTATATGAGCTATTACATATCTATACCCTCCATCCCTTGAGTAAAAAGTCAACAGACTGAATACTTTCCCATGACAAAGCAGTAGTAAAATTCAAAAATAAAAAGCAAAGGAAAAATAGAAAATTAGAAAACAAAAATTGGTAAAAAAAAAATTAAAAGACAAATTTAAATGAAACCAAAGACAGAGCAAGAAGAATAAGCAAGAGAAGAATGGGGGAAGATAATGGGAATACAAGGCACTGCACTGTTGACAGCATCTGATCCACCGATTAATGTTATTTCTAAGCAGATTAACCAAATCCCAACTGTACTACATCAAGTCCTTTCTCTAAGCTTTTCCTCCCTCATATCAGCAAGCAAAAAATAAAATAAAAAATTTTAAACACAAATAACACAAGGAAAAAACCTCCTACCCAAAATGCCAATGTCCCAGGTTAACAATTCACCCTAATTTGCCTATTCTCTCCTTCTATTCTGTGCCTATACTAAAATGATGAAAGAGATAAAGCTTAAAAGAAGTAAAAGAGCAGAAAGTTAGCTCCTCTGTGTAATTTTTAAATATAGTATCAAGCCAGCCTCCCCTCAGCAACAGGCACTGCAGTACTGAAGATCATCACGGGGGGCAGGGGGACTGCTATTTCCGTCCTAGACACAGAGAAGAACTTCTAATCTTATTATGCTTTTCCTATCATAACCTTCTCCATAGCAACCATAGAACTGCAGTGGCAGGAAATAGATGGAAAGATTAAAAAATATACATATTATGTTACACACACACACACACACACACACCAATTATACATAAATTCTGCAAAACTGCTAAATTCAGTGTGCTTTAAAAAAAAAAATCACACATTCCCCCTGGAATCTCATATTGCTGTGGAAGACTAACCACTAAAAAACAGAAATAACTGGCAGAGTATAACTGTTATTTTTCTGTAGCACTTATATTTGTAACATATTTATAGCACTTTAAAACAGATTTAATCTCTAAGATGAGCATAGTTTACTTAAAAAAAAAAAAAAGTATTTTGTGGCCCAACAGATTTCCCGATGTTTAGTCCAGAAGAATGGGCTTTTACCTCACTATTACTGAATAACTAAGGCTGTTATACAGTAATGATTTCTGAAATTGAAAGCAAAGAGATTTTTAAAAACTCCATCTAATCCCCAGGGCATTAAGATTTATTTTAAAATTGCATTTATCATTCCTAAGCCCCACAGAGGTTTGAAAAAAAAATGTCTGTTCATCTGTTTTCTTTAAATCAAGTTAAATTCAAATCTGATACCCTCTTTTTATCAGTATGGAAGGAAATTTAATATTAATTATTGGGGATCCCTCCTCCACATTGCAATGTCTTACAGAGCCAAACCCCTGGGGAACTCTTCTGGTCTTCTATGGAGTAACTGCTAATTGTGCTCTTTCTAATGAAATTCTGCTTTCCCATACCTGCCTTGTTGCAGAACCTCTTTATGCTGAAACCTTTTATTTTGTGTGTATTTGTTAATCAAGCCATTCAATATCAAAGTTAAGCCAAAATAAAGGAACAATGACAGCAAACTAGGATTAGTAGTACCCAAAGAGTGATTATACTTCTTTATTATTTACAAAAATTCTTGTCAGTGACTAAAAAGTTTTAAACTCTGAACAATGACTAATAGGGGTAAGAAGTAATTTTCACCAGCAGTACAATGGACACAAAGTCACAATCCTATAAAATCTCTTAGGGTTGAGATGGCAATGACAACATTAGATGAATGAGTGTCCCCTTTGAGACTCGCTCTTTTGAGGGACAGGCTTTTGAGGGCAGACTATTATAGAAAGTCACATGGCTTCCATTCCTAACCTTGGGTACTATGTCAGAAGGTGTTAAACACCTGTTAGAAGCCTACAATCTAGAAGACCTCCCCATTAGGGGATTTTGAGATGTTCACTACTAAATTATTTATTAGATATTATAGCAACCTTCATTTTTTCAGTAAATGGTGAAGTCCTATTACTGGGTCAGTTGATATATTTACATGCAGTGTATTAGTCAGGGTTCTCCAGAGAGACAGAATCAATAGGATATGTTATAATTATATGAGAGGGATTTATTAGGGGAATTAGCTCACGTGGCTATGAAGCAAAGTCCCACGATAGGCCGTTGATAAACTGGATGCTGGTAGCGTGGCTCAGTCCAAGTCCAAAGGCCTCAAAACCAGGGAAGCTGATGGTGTCCGTGGTCTAAGTTCTGGAACCCAAAAGCTGAAGAGTCTCCAGCTCTGATGTCCACGGACAGGAGAGAAGAGTGTATCCCAGCTCCAGCAGATCGAGAGAGCCAGCTTCACCTCTTTCCACTGTCTTTTGTTCTCTCCGGACCCCCAGTGGATCGGATGGTTCCCACCCACACTGAAGGTGGGTCTTTCCCACCCAGGCCACTCAGACTCTCATATTAATCTCTGCTGGAAACACCCTCACTGACACACCTGAAAAGATTGCTTTACCAGGTCTCTCAGCATTCCTTCATCTAGCCAAGTTGACATCTAGAATTAACCTTCACAAGTAGTAATTTAAATATCACAGGAAGATAAATTTTTATGGCCCCCTTTATAAAAATACAGAGATGGAACAGGCAATAAAGGATATGGACACAATGTGTTAAATGGAGGAGAAATGGGGAGACAATACTTTGATGCCAGACATATAGGAAAAAGTATACTCAATTCTTTTCCGGAATGGGCAGGGAACTGAGGCCTGAGCCGGGCTGTGTATGTGGTGGTTTGGAGGAGGGGAGGGAAGAAGGAGGAGACAATGCTGGGGGCTGGGGGCCTTGGACACTGAGGGAATCACACTCTTTCTTTATGCTCCCACCTCAGCCCACAGGCTCACAGGGGTCCAGACAACCCAACTTCACACTTCTTAATTCAGGCAGCCAACCCTACGCCAGGCACTGGTAACAGAGTGGCAAACCTGAGAGACACAGTTCCTGCCCTGGTGGAAGTTATGATCCAATGGAAATACAGCTGTTGATCCAGTAAACACATTGTAATGAATGTTAGGCAGAAGATGAGAACGATAGGCACATTTATTTCTGTTTGCTTTGGATGAACTATTTTTGATTGTGAGGTCTGGTTATAATTTGAGGGACATTTCACTTACAAGTACAGCTACCTCTGGAACCACTGGCCTATCAACAAACTTCTGAGTCCTCAGGTCCCAGGGAAAATAACATGGAACCAAGGCTAGCTAGTGGTCTGTGACCTACACACAGGCTCCTGGGAGAACTAGAGGAGGAAACTCCTCCCTGGAATCCTAGGCTCTGTGATCTGAGGCACAGAGGGTCTGTGAGCTCCCACTCTAGTATCCAGCCCTGCCAAAGCTGTCTAAATTTCAGAGGGAATTTCACTTGAATTTTGAGCAAACTGATCTTCAGCGAGGTTGATGAAAGGATGTTCTCTTTGGCATGACAGTGAACTGGAGACACCAAGCAGGACAGACAGAATTTCTACACAGCTGCCACTTTTCTGCAAAATTTAGTAGCTCCCTATGAGAGTCGGGCTGATGGTTTGAGAGTGAAACTTACCTAGCTCTACTCTAATCACAATGAAAACAGCTGCATACAATAAAATGTGTGTTTCCACTAACTTGTGAGTTAAAGGGCTGGGAAAACTGTAAAGCACTATCACATCTAAGGTATTACACCTACTTAAACAATATAAATATGTTCCTCTCCCCAATTTTTAAAGTGATTCTCTCCTCTTCTCCCCTTCCCAAATGTCTTCCAGTTGGAGACTAGGAGCAGCAGCAGTCCTAGAGGCTGACTGCAATGTTCCTTTGCACAGTACACACCATCTGACACAGAGCCCAAGGCCATGCCCCAGCACCCTATGAAACGCAGAATCTCACGACATTCCAATTTCATCCTCAGACAATTCCACGGTTCTTAAAGTTGTCTATGGTTTTGAGATTCAGCCTGCCAAAGAGATTACTAGGTGCAGAATGGCTTGCAACTAATTAATTAACAATCATAGCAGCATCTGACAAACGTGCAATCTGAGGATTTAGAGAAATCAGTAACCCAGGTGAGATACCAAAAAAAGAGCAGTATTGATAAAGTTTCATGAAGGAAGTAGCTGTTAAGGTGATGATTATGAGAACAGTAAGACTGACAAAAAATGAGAAATGTGATGCTACAGGCCTATCCTTCTCAACCCAATTTCCAGATGAGAATATCCTTAAAGTATCCACCTGATTCCTCCACTCCCACCTCTACCTATGAAGCCAGACTCCAGTGGGGACCATCACACCACCTTCTGCAGAAGTTATCAATAATTAGAAAAATGACATTGAGGTCAGAGGTCTAAACAATCCACAAACTGAGTAATCAACCCCTTAATTATGTGGTATCTCCTACAGTATTTATGACCACTTTAACACTATATACCTCAAGATGTGTGTGTATATATATATACAATGTGTATGTATACATACATATAGTATATACACAGTATGTAGACAGTGTTTTATATATACCTTATAATATATATATATACCATATATATAAAACAAAAATGCCTGAAGAATGACCCAGCTCAGTTTAAAATTTACCAGTTGTTTTACTTAAATCATTTCTGATGAAGACAGTGGAACAGACGATCCCTGGCATTGCTCAGCCCAACAAGAGATCAACTTACAACTGTTAAAACACAAAAACTGCCGTCCTGAAACCGCTAGAACTTGGGGGAAGAGGAGAGATCCACTGAGTCCATGAAGGTGTGGAAAGCTATAGCAAGTGGGAGGAGAGATGAATCCAATCAGTCCCTGCCCCAGCCACTCCCTGGGTAGGTGTGGCATAGTGCACAGAGCACTGACCATCACAGAGAAGCCACCTGAAGATGACAAAGCTTCAGCAGCACTTTTGTGCAAAGCCAGTTGGACGCTGCAGGGGAGAAGGGTGCCATGACTGCTGGAAAAAATATATACATGTGTATGTGAGTGCACCATCCCTTTTTCCAGGCCAACAAAGCTACTTACGAGCTTTCCCTGTGCTTGCATAGGAGGGAAGGGATGCAGCAGACAGGAGGAAGGAATCATTTAGAAGAGTCACACTTCCCACCTTCAGGACCAGAACAGCATTGTTCAGTGAGACAGCCACTGGACCTACTGTCTCAAAGTGAGAGGACAGAGGAGGAGGGTGTGTGATTTTCCCAGAGACGTGTGCATCTTCACAGGGGAGTCATGCAGGGCCTGCCCTGTAGGAAATGTTTGGAATGCCTGGAGCAGGGGAAAGGCTTATCCACAAGAGTTGCATTGGGGCACAGCACTGGTAGCTGATCTTCCTCCAATCAGCACAGGCATCACTCAGTGACACCCAGTCAGTGTTATAGAACTGCAGAAGGCATAGTTTGTGGGAAAGACTCAGACCTAGACTGAATTTTCCTCATAGCCAAGTTGAGTTTGAGGAGACCCTACATGATGCATAAGTGACTAAAAGGCTGACCACAGAAATCTGGTCCACACAAAAAGTTTTCCCCAGTCTGAGAAACAACAGCAAAGCACCAATTTAGCTCAGGCATAGAGCTCAAGTTCAAGTCCCTGCAGGAAGTTTCCCCCATCCAGGAATTAACCACAGGACAGCAAATTAGTTCAAGTGCAGTGTTTATGTGGTGGTAAACCATCACAGAATGAAAAAAAAAAATCCACAGACCAGAGGCAAAGTTCTGATATTGAGCAGTAAAGGTACAATACCACCAAAGAACATCTATAAAAGCCTGGAAGAAGTAGCCATCTCCCAAAATAGGCAGGCATCAATGTTAAATACACAAAGATCAAGAAAGAACACAGAAATGGGACAACACCAAAGGAAACCAACAAAGCACTATCAATGCACCCAGAAGAACAGCAGGGTTTGTGAAATGTCTGACAGAGAATGTAGAATAGCCCTCTTATAAATGTTCAGGAGTCACAAGAAAATACAGACAAAAACTTAAATGATATTTGGAAAACAATCCAGGAGCAGTACAAGAAAACTGACAAAGGAATAGAATCAATTTTCTGAAAATAGAAATTCTAAAAACAAAGAGTACATTATCTGAACTGAAAAATTTGATAGAAAAGTTCCAACAGCAGATTTGATTAAACAGAGGAAAGAATCAGTGAGCCCAAAGACAGAACATAAAAAATTATCCAATCAGAGGAGGAAAAAGAAAAAAATAAACAGAAATGCAGCAATCATGGGACACCTTCAAGTAAAATAACCTCTGCATAATTGTCATAAAAGGAGACAAAAAAGGAAGAGACCTATAAAGCATATTCAAGGAAATAATGGCTGAAAATTTCCCAAGTATGGAGATGACATTGCCCAGGTGCAGGAAGCTCAGAGGTCACCAATCAAATTCAATCCAAAGAGAAATACCCCAAGGCACACCATAATCAAATTATCAAAAATCAAAGACAGAGAAAGAATACTGAAAGCTGCAAAAGAAAAGAAACACATAACATCCAACAAAGCCCAAATACAGCTCTCAGCAGATTTCTCAGTAGAAACTCTAGAGGCCAGGAGAGACTGGGATAACATATTCAAAGTGCTGAAGGCAAAGGACTGTCAACCAAGAACTCTGTATCCAGCAAAACCAACCTTCAATTATGAAGGAGAAATAAGGTCTTTACCACACAAACAAAAGTTAAGGGAATTAATCAACACGAGATCTGCCTTACAAGAAATGCTAAAAAGAATTCTTCAATCTGGAAGAAGATGATGCTAAAGTATGACAAGAAAACATCTGAAGGTACAAAACTCACAAGTAAAGTAAGAACACAGACAATCTCAGAACATGTCAATGTTAAAAAGGTGGTGAAAAAACCACATACCCTTACTATGAAGACTAAAGGACAAACCTAAGAAGATAATAACAAATACAACAACCACATAAGAGATAGGCAATATTAAAAGATGTAACTTGAAACTACAAAATGTCAAAAACTGGGGAAGGAATGACATCAAAGTGTAGGGTTGGCTTTTTTTTTTTCTTTTTCCTTTTCAAAGTTAAGTTGTTAATTTTTTAAAAATGAGTTTTTTGTATGCCTCATGGTAACCATACCAAAAACCTATAACAGATATACTGAAATAAATAGCAAGATATCAAAACATACTACTAGAGAAAACCACTTAATCACAAAGGAAGACAGTAAGACATGAAAAAAGGAAAAAAAGATCTAAAAAAAGTAACACAAGGCCCTACATATCAATAATAACTCTAAATGTAAATGGATTAAATCCCTAATTAAAATAACAGAGTGGCTGAATAGATTATAAAACAAGAACCACAATATGACAATAAATCAACAACAATAGGTTGCCTACAAGAAATTCATTTTACCTGTAAAAGCACATATCGACTGAAAGTGATGGAAAAAATATATATTTCATGCAAATGGAAACCAAAAAAGAGAAGGTGTAGCTATACTCATATCAGATAAAATAGATTTCAAATCAAGGAAAGTGTAAAAGAGGTAAAGAAGGTCATTATGTAATGAGAAAGGGATCAATTCAACAAGACGATAATAATTCTAAACATATATGCACCCACACCAGAGCACCCAGATATATAAAGCAAATACTATTAGACCTAATGAGAGAAATAAACCTCAACACACTAACAGTTGGGGACTTGAATCCCCCACTTTCAGCAAAGAACAGATCATCCAGACAAAAAAGTTAACCAAGAAACGTCAGAATTAATCTCTAGCCTAGATCAATTGAACCTAACAAACATTTATAGAACATTTCATTCAAAAGCTGCAGAACACACATCTTTCTCAGCAGCACATGGACCCTTCTCAGGAAAAGGCCATATGTTAGGTCAGACAAGTGTCAACAAATTTTTAAAAACAGAAATCATCCAACCACAACAGACTAAAACTAGAAAACAATAATAGAAAAGACACTGGAAACTGCACAAATACATGGAAATTAAACAACATACTCCTAAATAAGGAATGGTCAAAGAAGAAATCAAAAAGAAAATTAAGAAATTTCTGGAGACAAATGAAAATTAAAACACAACATACCAGAACCTATGGGATACATCAAAAGTAGTTGTAATAGCAAAGTTTATGGCAATAAATGCCCACATCATAAAAGTAGAAAGACTTCAAATAAAGAACCTAATGTCACATCTCAAGGAATTAGAAAAACAAAAACAAACCAAACCCAAAATTAGTAGGAGAGAAATAATGAAGATCAGAGCCAAAATAAATTAGAGATTTCAAAAACAATAGAAAAGCCCAACAAAACAAAGAGTCAGGTTTTTCGAAAAGATAAACAAAATCAATAAACCTTTAGCCAGACTAACAAAGAAAAAAATAAGAATCAAATAAATAAAATCAGAAATGAAAAACCAGATATTACAACTGATAACATAGAAATACAAAAGATCATAACAGATTAGTATGAACAACTACACACTAACAAACTGGAAAACCTAGAAGAACGGATAAATTCCCAGACACACAAAACTCACCTAGGTTGAAACATGAAGAATTAGAAAACCTGAACAGACCAAGAGCAAGTAATGAGATTGAAGCAGTAATGAAAGGTCCCCCAACAAAGAAACCCTAGGACTAGATGACTTCACTGCCAAATTCTACCAAAAAGTTAAGGAATTAATACTCATTCTTCTCAAATTCTTCCAAGAAATTGAAGATGATGGAATACTTCCAAACTCATTCTATGAGGCCAGCACTACCCTCATGCCAAAACCAGGAAAAGACACAATGAAAAAAAGAAAACTATAGACCAATATACTGAATGAACATAGATGCAAAAATCCTTAACAAAATACTAGCAAGTGAACTGAAACCAACAACACATCAAGTGGGATTCCTCTCAGGGATGCAAGGACAGTTCAACATATGCAAATCAGTAAATGTGATACATCGCATCAACAAAATGAAGGGGGAAAAACCACAAAATCATTTCAATAGAGGCAGAAAACAGCATTTGATGAAATCCAACATGCCTTCATGATAAAAACACTCAACAAATTAGGTAAGAAGGGATGTACCTCAACACAATATAGACCACATACAACAAAACCCACAGCTAGTATCATACTGAATGGACAAAAATTGGAGGCTTTTCCCCTAACATCTGGAACAAGACAAGGATGCCCACTTTCACCACTCTTATCCAATATAGTACTAGAAGTTCTACCCAGAGCAATAAGGCAAAAGAAAGCAATAAAGGGCATCAAAATTAGATAGAAAGAAGTCAAACTATGCCTATTTGCAGATGACATGATCATATACATAGAAAACCCTGAAGACTCGACCAAAAAATTACTGGAATAAATGAATTCAGTAAACTGGCAGAATACAAAATCAACATACAAAAATAAATAGCTTTCCTATAAGCCAATAACAAAATATCTGAAAAAACATCAAGAAAGCAATCCCATTCATAATAGCTATCAAAAAATAAAATATGTACATGTAAATTTAACCAAAGAAGTGAAAGACCTCTACAATGCAAACTACAGAACATTGGTGAAAGAAACTGAAGATGACAAATAAATGGAAAGATATCCCAAGTTCATGGGTTGGAAGAGTTAATATCACCAAAATATCCATATTACCTAAAACAATCTACACAGTCAACTCAATCCCTATCAAAATACCAATGACATTTTTCACAGAAATAGGAAAAAAATGATCTTAACATGTGTATGGAACCACAAGAGACCCCTTATAGCTAAAGCAATCGTGAACAAAAAGATGAAAGTTAGAGGCATCTCACTACTTGACTTCAAAATATTCTATGTAAAGCTATACTAACCAAAACAGCATGGTACTGGCATAAAAACAGAAAAATAGACTAACAAACAGAATAGAGAGCCCAGAAATAAACCTACACATTTACAGCCAACTGATTTTTGACACAGGTGCCAAAAATATTCACTGGGGAATGGACAGCCTATTCAATAAATGGTGTTGAGAAAACTATATCCACATGCAGAGGACTGAAACTAGACCCCTCTCTCACCATACACAAAAATCAACTCAAAATGGATTAAAGACCTAAATTGAAGGCCTGAAACTATCAAACTACTAGAAGAAAACATAGGGGAAACACTATAGAAGGTGGGAATGGAAAGCAATTTTTGAGTGAGACTACAAAGGCACAGGCAAGTAAAGCAAAAATAGACAAATGGGACTACATCAAACTAAAAAGCTTTTGCACTGCAAAGGACACAATTAACAAAGTGAAGAGACAGTCTACAGAATGAGAGAAAGTGTTTGCAAACTACACATCAGACAAGAGGCTAATATCCAGACTATAATAAGGAATTCAGTAACTCAACAACAAAAGACCCCACATAACCCAATTAAAAAATGAGTAAAGGACCTGAAAAACCATATCTCAAAAGAAGGCATACAAATGGACAACAGGCACGTGAAAAAATGTTCAACATCACTAATTGTAGTGGACTGAATTATGTACCCCCAAAACTCACTGAAGCTTGAATTGTGTCCCCCAAGTTTTATGCATTAGAAATTTAGCCACCGCTGAGACTGTTAAGAGTGTGGGAAATCCTATTATGGTAATTCAAATATGGAGCCTTGAAGAGGTGATTGGATTGTAGGAATGTACAGTAGTGAATGGATTAAAAATGGTGGTCAGGGGTGTGGTTCTGTGGGCTTTTAAAGTAGAAGAGAGTCTGTCTTGCTCTCTCTCTGCTCTGCTCTCTCTGCTCTGCCATTCTGACAATGTAATACCCTGCCATCACTGTCACCACCACCAAGACCTTAACCAGCTGTGTTCCCTGGACTTTGGACTTCCTAGCCTCAAAAACTGTAGGCAATAAATTTCATTTTCTTTATGCAATACCCAGTTCCATGTATTTGTTGTAAGCAAAAAAAAAAATACAGACTAAGACACTAATCATCAGTGCAATGCAAATTAAAACCACAATGAGTTATCATCCCACTCCAGTTACAGTGGCTATTATCAACAAGACAGAAAATAACATATACTGATTTGGATGCAGAGAAAAGGGAACTCTCCTACATTGTTGGTGGGAATGTAAACTAATATAGCCATTATAGAAAACAGTATTGAGATTCTTAAAAAAACTAAAAATATAACTACCTTATCACCCAGCAATCTCACTTCATATACCCAAAGGAAATGAAATCAATATATTGAAGAGACACCTGCACCCCCATATTCATTGCAACACTATTCACAACAGCCAAGATATAGAATCAACCTAAATGCCCATCAGTGAATGGATAAAACAAACTGTGGCATATATAAACAATGGAACACTGTTCAGCTATAAAACTGAAATCCTGTCATTTGCAGCAACATAGATGGAACTGAAGACCACCATGTTAAGAGAAGTAAGCCAGGCAAAGAAAATCTCACCCATATCTAGAATCAATCAAACAAATAAACAAACAAACAAATGAAAGTGGTTCTCAGAGAAGTAGACAGTAGAATAATGGTTACTAGAGACCAGGAACAGAAGGGGTTGGCGGGGGGCGAAGTGGTAGATTAACGGGTACAAAGCTACAGGTAGATAGGAAAAATAACTTCAGGTGTTCTATATTTCTAAATAGCTAGAAAAGAGGACCTTAATTATAATTATCACAAAGAAAGGATAAATGTTCAGGGGATGAATATGTTATCTATCCTACATGAATCATCATATATTCATGTATTGAAACAACACACTGTACCACATAAATATGTACAACTAAATTTTTAAATTAAAAAAAGATTATTTCCTATGTTTTAATAAGAAGCTGATAGGAATAGCCTTCTCTAGATACTCACATACCAATATCTAGTGGCAAGTATTATTAAACGAAATTGTGTATCTGAGCTGGCTCTGTAAGGTAAGAGTATGTCTGAGGGAAGAATAAAACCCAACCAACTTGGGCAATATCTATGAGATTTGACAGAAATAAAAGTGACACTTTTCAGCCAATGCAGTGGACAGGTGGCGCTTTTAGTGTGTTATCTTTTAAATAAAAGAGTGGTCTACAAACATTCAGGTGCACAATTTTATAAAGTGGGCCTTTAAAAAAAAGCATTTAAAATTTATAGATTGTTGCAACCTTATCTCATTTACAAGTTTTCAAGTTGTATTCAGTTTAGGTTACTTTTAGTGTTTCTACCTACAATGGCTTTTCTCTTCATAAAAGTTACCCAAACTGTGTTCAGAAATCAAGTTAATGCCCAAATAGCATTTGCTGTTCTTGTTCTCCTGGTCTACTTTCATTAACTTAAAGTTTTAAAAGGCTCTTTGAAAGTATTTGTTTTGGATGATTTTTTGTACCACCCTTAAGATTCCCTATTTTAAAAAAAGAACTGATTACAGATTCTTTCAGTTTTCATTTTAAAATAAAGGTTTAAGGTAAATCCTAGATATTAGGTATCATTTTAATATTTTTTTTAACTTGCAGCTTTTCAGAATGTTAAATGTGTATAAAGTGACCTGAAATATTACCTAATCTAATCCCTTTATTTCACAAGTGAAAAAACTTGGGCCCACAGAGGGAAGTATTTGTTTGAAATCTCAAGTTACTGTCACTCTTTAAATCTCAGCTGAGTGGTATTTCCACTTGATAGAGTTTGGACATGTTGTCTCCACCAAAACTCATGTACAAATCTGATCCCCCTTGTGGCAGTGGTAAGAGCTGCTTCAGTCATGGGGGCAGATCCCTCATAAATGAATTAATGCTCTCCCTAGGCATGGGGGGTAGTGAATTCTCACTCTATGAGTTCCCATGAGAGCTGATTGTTTAAAAAGACTCTGGCATCCCCTTCCTCTCTCTCTCTTGCTTCCTCTTGCCATGTGATCTGCTTGTACCTGCCACTGCCTAGGGCTTTCCACCATGAGTAGAAGTAGCCTGAGGCCCGCACCAGATGCAGGTGTCCCAGAATCATAATCCAAATAAACTCTGTTCTTTATAAATTACCCAGTCTCAGGTATTCTGTTATAGCAACACAAAAATGGGTTAATACACCACCGTATCAGATTTGTCACACAAAGGACAGAAACTGAAATACCCAGGATCAAATCTCAAAAATTCATCAATAGAAAGCATGAAATCTCTGCTTCTTTATATCTGTTCCACTATTATTTATTCCATTACTCATAGGACATTTACCAAATGGTGGATGATGGAGATAAACAAAATGACTATGAAATCAATCCATTCTAGTAATTGGTGGAAAGACTAGTTATTTTAGTTTTGGGATAAAAGGGGGTTGAAAATATAAAAAAGAAATTGCAACTGGGGACTTCACAAATTTCAGTTATCTATGCTTCATATCTCCCATTTCCAAATATATTAGGCCAAATCCCCTTGAAAAATCAATAAATATTCCCTAAATTAGAAATCCAAACATTAATATTAATGCTTTCTGCATGAGATCAAATTAAATACAAAAGCTTCAAAAACTTACTCTGCCACAGGAATACTATCTAAAAGACATTTCTCTAGAATTATCATTAGGATATCCTATTTGTGATAATCTGATTGCACTGTATACAAAAACTCAAATATATTTTTTTAAAGTTAGTGAAAATTTATGAGTTGAATTAGATAAAAAGTACAAAAGCATAAAATAAATGATAAACCATATCACCGTACAACTGAATCTAGTAACATTCAGTTTAAGTTCTACAGAAAACCTACAAGCAACTTCATAGCTATGTAAGAAGCAGAAATAAAAGTATGATGATAGCAAAGATATCAACTGGTCTAGATTACATAAATGAAACTAAGTCTAAAGTACTATTAAAGCACATTGTTGGATAAGGCTGATATTATCAAAATGGTTAGGATAAGAGGGTTGTCACTAAATATTAGTAAACAGTACATTATATTTTCTATTACCAACCATGAAAGACTAAATGGTACCTACCACACTATCCATCCTGTTGTAAACTACTATAACACTGAGCAAAATACATGAAGCAATTGTTTTCACAAGTTGGGAAAAAGGCATATAGGACTGTAACAAGGTGAGCCTCATGACTGTCCCAACCTTCTGCCATTCCATACTTAGTGCAGAGAGGTGGAACCAAAGCACAGCATAGCAGACTCACTAAGCTAAGAAGGCAGAGATTCAAGTTTAGGGTCACTGACTTAAACAGAATTTGTGGAGTAGGTTAACAGAGTAGAAGCTATGAAAAGGATCTTTAGAAATCTATATAGAGGTCCTCTTAAGTCTTTAGCTGAAGACTTAGTTGCATACACAAAGGGCAAGATCACATGTGGCTCAATATAGCAGAGCTAACAGGGAGCTGTGGGCTGAAAAGAGAAACTGAAGGTTGAATAGCACTAGGAGACACAGGGCTAGCCAGAGTGGAGAGACCACACAAAACCAGCCAGAGTAAAGGACCTTATTCAACACTCTGGGTGTTTGTTTAAGACCCCACAGCTATGCCTTACTTAGTAACAGGGCTACTCTAACCCTAAAGTAAAGGCAACTCTGGACCCACCCTAACATAATCTACAACCAAGCCTCAAAAGGGTCAAGTTGATATTCCACTAAGTTATCTTTTTGTTGGAAGAAACCTCAACACTCTGACATCAAAATCTGGACTCTCAAAAACATAGCATCAACGATGTCTAGCATATAATAAAAATTATCAGACACAAAAAATCAAAAACATGTGACTTATAATGGGGATGGAAGGAAGTCTATAAACACCATTCACAGATGGCAAAGATATTAGAACTAGCAGACAAGCACTCCAAAACAGCTATTTAAAATATGTTTGAGGATTTAAAGGAAAGGAAAAAGGATTTAATGAGTGCACAGAATTTAAAAAGAGTAGAGATTTGTCCTATGAAAAGGAATAAAATACAAATTCTGGAAATAAAAAAATAAGACCAGTAATAAAAATTCACTGGATGAGCTTAATAGAAGATTGGGAACTTCAGAAGAAAAAAAATCAGTGAAACTGAAGATAGGGCAACAGAAATCATCCAAACTGAAGCACAAAGAAAAAAGGCTGAAAAAAAAATTAACAAGGTCTCAGTGACCTATATAGTGACCTGTACAACAATATCAAGTGGTCTAAACATGTGTAATTTGAGTCCCAGAATGAGACTAAAGAGAGAACAGAGTAAATATGTGAAAAAGAATAGCCAAATTTTCTCCAAATCTGATTAATAATAAATCACAGATCAGAGCAGCTCGACAGAACCAAAGCAGTGTAAACACAAAGAAAACAGCAACTGAGCACATCATGGTTAAAACCCCTAAAACTGAAGATAAGGAGAAAATCTTAAAAGCCAGACTCAAGAAATCTACATACTATATGTGTGATTCAACTTATGCGACACCATCAAAAAGCAAAACTATAAGGACAGAAAATTGATCAGTGGTTACTAGGGGCTGAGGCAGGAGAGGGGTCTGATTACAAAGGGACATAAGGGAATCTTTTGGGATGATGATCTCTCCTATATCTTGATTGTGGTGGTTGCACAACTGTGCATGTCTGTCAAAACTAATAGAACTACACACCAAAAAAGAGTACATTTTACCTTGTGTACATCATACCTCATTTTACAAATGCAAAAAACAAAATGAGTGAAATAAAAACATTTTCAGATAAGCAAAAGCTAAGAAAAGTTATCACCAATAGATCTCACCACAAGAAATGTTAAAGAAAATTCTTCACATTGAAGGAAAAGTATACCAGTTAGAAATCTGAATACATACAAAGAAATGAAGGATGCCAGAAATGATAAGTATGAGGGTAAATATAAGACATTTTCTTTCATTTCTTAACTTCTTTAAACGGTGATTGTTTAAAGCAAAAATAATAAAATGTATTATGTGGTTTGTAAAATATAGCAAAGTAAAACGTAAGACAACAACAGCACAAAGCACAGGAGAGTGGTAAATGAAAATATACTGTTGTTAGGCACCTACCTTATACATGAAATAGTGTAATATTAATCCATGTAGATAAAGAAAGGATGTATATTATAATCTCTCCAGCAACCACCAGAAAAGGGAAATGGGTACAGTCAAGAAGAATATAAAGTGGAAAACTAAAAATACTCAATTAATTAAAAAGAAATTAGGAAAGGAGAAAAACAGGAACAAAGATTGGGTTGGACAACGAAAATAAGATGATATTCAAACTCAATCATATCAATAATTGTATTAAATGTAAGAGGACTAAGCACTCCAATTACAAAGCAGAGATTGCCAGACCACATCAAAACGCAAGAAACATACTTTATATGTAAACGGATAGATTTTTAAAAAATCGAAAAAGATATACCACGCAAACATGTAAGAAAGCTGGAGCAGTTACATTAATATAAGACAAAATCTAATTCACAACAAGTGTAGTGGATTGAATTATGTCCCCACAAAACTCACTGAAGTTTCAACTGTGTCCCCAAGTTTTATGTATTAGAAACTTAGCCCCCACTGTGACTGTTACAAGGATGGGAAATCCTATTTCGGTAATTGAAAGGTGGAGCCTTGAAGAGGTGATTAGAGTATAGGATCATGCCTCATGGAATGGATTAAAAATGGTGGTCAGGGGTGTGGTTCTGAGGGCTTCAAAAGAAGAGGAGAATCTGTCTTTCTCTCTCCCTGCTCACTCTGCTCTCTCTGCTTCCACCATCTTGCAATGTGAGACCCCTGGGTCCCTGTTGCCACCACCAGATGGACTTTGGACTTCCCAGCCTCAGAAGACGTAAGCAATAAATTTTGTTTTTCTTTATAAATCACCCAGTTTCAGGCATTTTGTTATAAGCAACATAAATGGACTAATACAACAAGGATTAAAGAGGGACATTGTGTATTAATGAAAATGTCAAGACAAGACTTCAAGACAAGGATAAAGAGAGATACTTAGTAATAATAAAAAGGATAATTCATTAACAAGAAATAATAATCCTAAATTTTATGTACCTAATAAAAGAACTTCAAAATATATGAAGCAAAAATTGATAGAATTAATAAACAAAAGTACAATTAAAGTTTCAGATTTTAATCTTCTGTCTCTCAGGAATTGATAGAATAAACAAAGAATCAATACAAATATAGATCTGGATAACAGACCCAACCACATTGATTTAATGACATTTACAGAACCTACACTAACAACTGCAGAATAAATATTAAGTGCACGAGGGAACATTCACCAAAATAAACCTTATGTGGTATATGAACAAGTCTCAATGAATTTTAAGGGATTGATATCATATGTTCGCTAACCTTAATGAAATTATATTCAAAATCAGCAACAAAAACATACTTTGAAAATCCCCAAACAATTGGAAATTAAGCAACACACTTCTTCTAAATTGCTCGTGGGTCAAAAACAAATCCTTCACAAGTAATGTTAGAAAATATTTATGTTGTGGTCACCTCAGCAAAGGTAGGATAGACACACACACAGCCAAGATCTGGTTTGAATGTTGAGACCAAAGGCACCACACATGCACCAAGAAAGTGAAAAAGTTTATTACACACATAATGAGGATTTCTGGGGAGAGCAGGCCAGGCTCTCAAGCAGGCCCAAAAATGGCTTGAAAGAGCAGGAAGAGGCTGGCTTGGCTTTGATTGTGGTTAGAAGGTAGGGTTGGAGTGAGGGTTCCTACATGCACTGGCCAGGGTTGGGTGGTTTTAACTTCCCACCAGTGGCAGAGGAGAAAGCACCCAGACTTCCTCATCAGCTTTCCATATGGGGTCAGAAGGGAAAGGGGAGTAGTGTGGCTTGGCAAATGGTGTGGGACAGTTTCTTGCCTCAAAAGCCTGTGGACATCTTGTGGCCACTACAGATGGCCCAGAAACTCTAGAAGGCATGAGAGGAGGCTTCTAAGCTCTACTGTAAAGGAGACTTTTACCAGAGATTTTAATTTATTACTCAGTTGGGTCAGAGCATCCACGCTGCCTATGGGATATTTTAGGGCAAAGTGCTATGACCAGGGGGGAATTTAGGCAAGGCAACAGTGAAGAAGGCAACAGTGGCTGGACAGATTCTAGAGCCTGTTGTTGTAGGAGGCTCCATTCAAGATAGGCTGGTTTGCAACTAACAGCATAAATTGGCTTAAGTTAAAATTCATTACTGAAAAAATATGTTGTCTCTAAAACCCAAAAATATCTGAAAGATGTTGAACTAGTTTTAACAACTGTGGGTGATGAAAGAGTCATGAGCTATTTCTTGACAGTATCAGGAACAGAGTGGCTCTCAGCTTACCAAATAATTTTCAGTAATTTAACAAAGGGAGCCAGGCTCTGCATTATGCATGAGGTGATGTCCCATGCCCTTTTTGTGAGCTCTTTTGTATCACTGTGTTCTGAATGAGTGTGTCAAATGCACCTCCCTGGAGGAGAATGTCATCTGTGTGATGCCACACCTGTGCTTCTGGAGAAAGCTGGATGTGGTTAAGATCTTGCCCGCAAAGATTTTGTGTGTAATAACAGGGCTACTGAGATACCTGATGGACAAATGGGTAAAGGGGCATAGTGTCCCTTCAGATAATGGAAAACAACAACTGGGAGGCTGCTAAAATTGGCACAGAACAGAACCTATTATTCAAATCTAGGACTGCAAAGTGTTACCAGGTTGCTGACTAGATGGAGTCAGTAACTTCACTGATATTGAGAATGGGCATCTTAATGGGTACGATTACAGCATTAAGGTTATGGTAATCCACTGCGAAACACCATTCATTCTTTCCAATTTTAATAAGAGGTCAAACTGAACTATTAAATGGAAATATAACCCCTTCTCTTTAGAGGTTTTATACGAGTTCATGGAAAAATAGAATTAAAAGATAATATGAATCTTTCCATGAGCTTTCGAAGTACCCTCATATATGGGTTTCAATTCTTGAAGACCCTGTTTTAATTTACATTGGGCAATATTGACTAGTTTAATCAAGGAGTGGGGAGGAGAGCAAGGGAGTTCCATTTTGTCAAGCCAACTATAAGTGCCAAAGATGTAATTTAATTTTAATTTAGTATTCATTGGGTCAAAGCATCCATGCTGACTATCAAGTATTTTAGGGCAATGAGTGCTATGACCGTGGAGAATTTAGGCAAGGCAACAGTCTCAATGATTAGGGTGAGACATGCCTATTTGTTCTCTATTTTATATTTGGCAACTTCCCCAAGAGTTACAGCAGGTACCTTATTAAAATTAATAGAATTCCCACATATAAGTTTACCTTATTTAAATTTATTGGGATCTATAATTTGAGCCCCAGCATCAATTAAGGCCATGAAGGTACATTTCAGCAGATGTTAAAGTTGATTCAGAACCTATGCTGGAGAGGTGAAAGTCAATCAGTGCCTTTTTATCCTTTCGTTATGTAAATTTAGTAAATTTGGGATTTCCAATTGGATCCAACTGTGAACCTGTTTCAATTTGTTTCCTCTTCCTCTATACAAGTAAGTTTTTGTCTGCCTGTTTTTTGAATTGTTGTTTTTGTGTGTGTGGGTGGGGGTGGGGGTGGTTATTAGATATACTTTAGGAGGATCCTCTCTACCTTGTTTATATTTATAAGTGTCTTCCTCAAATCAGTATCATCAGGGTGAGAGGCCTTCACCATGGCAATGATGGCTTTATTGGGTCAGCTTTGAATTAATTCCTTGGCTGTGCCACGGAGTGCCATGAATGTTTTTCTGTATAACCCTGAAATATTTGGGATGCCGCTAAAGTAATGCTTAAAGGCAGGTGCTGATGGTCAGCTGTGTGTCCCATAAATATGTATAATCAACAAAAATTAAAATATATATATAAAGTAATGCTTAAAGGGAAATTTATAGTTCTAAGTGCATGCAATAATAAAGAAAATAATAAAGCAAAATATTAAAGCAAATAAAATATATAACAGTTATTATAATCAGGAAGCAAAATTAAGTAATAAATGTTCTTTAAACTGATGGAATAGCAAGAAAGACTATTTACCAAAAGTAAATAAATCTAACACATAAATAAGTTAAAATAAGCTACAATTTCACATTTTAATGTAAAAATTTTGAAGTATAACCGACATAAAGAAAAATACACACATCTCAAGTATAGGTCTCAATGATTTTTCAGGAAGAGCACACCTGTGTAACCAGCACATGGTGTAAAAACAGAAACAGAATATTACCAGAATCCTACAAGCACACCTTGTGTCCCTTCTAATCCCTACCCTTCCCCATGAAAGGTAAATACTAACCTAACATCTAACACTATACGTTAGTTTTGCCTATTTTTGGACATGATATAAACATAATTATACTGTGTATATTTTTTGTGTTTGGCTTCTTCTGGTCAAATTTTTGTTGGTAAAATTTATACGGATTGTTGAGAGTAGCTCTAGTTCCTTCATTTCTAATACTACATAATGTTCTATAGAGGAATATACCACACCTTATTCACTCATTCTATTGTTGACAGGCATTTGGGTTATAAGCACATTCACAGCCATAGAACAACCACTCTAAAAAACTATACAAACACATGGAAATTAAACAACATTCTACTTAATGACATATGGGTCCAAGTAGAAATTAAACAGGAAATCGAAGAATTTCTTGAAATTAATAAAAATAATGACACATCATACCAAAACCTGTGGGATGCCACAAAAGCAGTTCTAAGGGGGAAATTTATCACATTAAATTCTTACTTCAGAAGAATGGAAAGATGGCAAATAAACAACCTAACACTTCACCTTAAAGAACTACAAAAACAAGAACGATCCAAACCCAAAGTTAGTAGATGGAAAGAAATAATTAAGATCAGGCCAGAACTAAATGAAATAGAAATCCAAAAAACAATACAAAAGATCAATGAAACAAAAAGTTGATTTTTTGAAAAGATAAATAAAATTGACAAACCTTAAAAAGAGAGAAGACCCAAATAACAAAAATTAGAAATGAAAAGATATTACAACTGATACCTCAGAAATACAAGGAATCATTAGAGATTATTATAAACAACTATATGCCAACAAATTTGAAAATAAGGAGGAAATGGATAAATTTCCAGACACATACAAACTGCCAAAACTGAGCCAAGAAGATATAGAAAATCTGAACAGAGCAATAACAATAAAAGAGATTGAAGTTGTTATCAGGAGGCTCCCAACAAAGAAAAGCCCAGGACCAGATGGGTTCACTGCAGAGTTCGACCAAACCTTCAAAGAGGAATTGATACCAATTCTCTACAAACTATTCCAAAAGATTAAAACAGAGGCCATTCTCCCAAACTAATTCTATGAGGCAAACATCATCCTGATACCAAAACCAGACAAAGACACATCAAAAATAGAAAACTACGGGCCAATATCCTTGATGAATGTAGATGCAAAAATCCTCAATAAACTACTAGCTATCAGAATATAGCAACACATACACAAAATTATACACCATGATCAAGTTGGATTCATCCCAGGGATGAAAGCTTTGTTCAACATACATAAAAAAATAAATGTGATACACCACATCAATAAAAGCAAAGACAAAGACCCTTTGGTCATCTCTATAGACATTGAAAAAGCATTTCACAGAATTCAACATTCATTCATGATAAAGACTTTCTACAAGCTAGGTATAGATGGAAAGCATCTCAACACAACTAAAGCCATATATGAAAATCCCACTGCCAATATCATCCTAGAACAGGAACTAGATAAGGATGCCCCTCACACCACTCCTATTCAACATAGTGTTGGAAGTACTAGCCAGAGCAATCAGAAAAGAGAAGGAAATAAAGGGCGTCCAGATTGGAAAAGACGAAGTCAAACTGTCCCTGTTTGCAGATGATATGATCCTATATACTGAACAGCCTAAAGCCTCTACAAAAAAACTCTAAGAGTTGATAAATGATTTCAGCAAAGTTGCAGGATACAAAATCAACACAGAAAAATCAGTAGCATTTCTATACTCCAACAGTGAACATGCAGAAAAAGAAATCAAGAAAGCCTGCCCATTTACAATAGCCACCAAAAAAATAAAATACTTAGGAATTGAGTTAACCGAGGAGGTGAAAAATCTCTATAATAAGAACTACAAACCACTGTTGAGAGAAATTAAAAAGGACACAAGAAGATGGAAAGATATCCCATGCTCTTGGATCAAAAGAATTAACATTGTGAACATGTCCATATTACCCAAAGTGATGTACAGATTCAATGCAATCTCCATCAAAATTCCAATGACATTTTTCTCAGAAATGGAAAAACTATCCAGACATTTATATGGAATAACAAAAGAACATGCATAGCCCAGACAATCCTGAGCAAAAATAACAAAGCTGGAGGCATAACACTACCTGACTTTAAACTATATTACAAAGCTATATTAACCAAAACAGCATGGTACTGGCATAAAAACAGACACACAGACTAATGGAATATAATAGAGAACCCAGAAATCAACCCATACACATACAGCCATCTGATCTTTGACAAAGGCACCAAGCCCATTCACTGGGGAAGGGACTGCCTCTTCAGCAAATGGTGCTGGGATAACTGGATATCCATATGCAGGAGAATGGAACTAGACCCATACCTCTCACCATATACTAAAATCAACTCAAAATAGATTAAGGATTTAAATATACACCCTGAAACAATAAAACTTCTTAAAGAAAACATAGGAGAAACACTTCAGGAAATAGGACTGGACACAGACTTCATGAATACAACCCCAAAAGCACGGGCAACCAAAGGAAAAATAAACAAATGGAATTATATCAAACTAAAAAGCTTTTGCACAGCAAAACAAACAATTAACAGAGTTAAAAGACAACCAACAGAGTGGGAGAAAATATTTGCAAAATATACATCTGACAAAGGATTAATATCCAGAATATATAAGGAACTCAAACAACTTTACAAGAAAAAAACAAGCAACCCAATTAAAAAATAGGCAAAAGAGCTAAGTAGGCATTTCTTTAAGGAAGACATACAAATGGCCAACAGACATATGAAAAAATGCTCAACATCACTCGGCATCCGGGAAATGCAAATCAAAACTACACTGAGATACCATCTAACCCCAGTTAGGATGGCTAAAATCCAAAAGACTCTGAACGATAAATGCTGGTGAGGTTGCGGAGAAAAAGAAACTCTCATCCATTGTTGGTGGGACTGCAAAATGCTGCAGCCTCAATGGAAAATGGTATGGAGGTTCCTCAAACAATTGAAGATAGATCTACCATATGACCCAGCTATCCCACTGCTGGGAATATACCCAGAGGAATGGAAATCATCAAGTCGAAGGTATACATGTTCCCCAGCGTTCATCGCAGCACTCTTTACAATAGCCAAGACTTGGAACCAGCCCAAATGTCCATCATCAGATGAGTGGATATGGAAAATGTGGTACATCTACACAATGGAATACTACTCAGCTATAAAAACGAATGAAATACTGCCATTTGCAACAACATGGATGGACCTTGAGAGAATTATATTAAGTGAAACAAGTCAGGCACAGAAAGAGAAATACCACATGTTCTCACTTATTGGTGGGAGATAAAAATTAATATATAAATTCACACACACACAAAAAAAAAACCAGGCTGGGGGGGAAGAAGATATAACAACCACAATTACTTGAAGTTGATACGACAAGCAAACAGAGGGGACATTGGTGGCGGGGAGGCGGGGAGGGAGGGAGGTTTTGGTGATGAGCAACAATAATTAGCCACAATGTATATCGACAAAATAAAATTTAAAAAAATAAAAAATAAAAAATAAAAATAAATGGTAAAATGTAAAATGTAAGAATTGTTATCAAAGAGCTGAATCAGATTGTTTCTTTCTTGCATCACAGAATGCTGGACATATCAGATAATAAATGTTCTTTTGTACTGAAAATAAGATATTGTCACCTTTGCCCTTGGAAGTTAGTATAAACATTGAAGGATCATGAAAATAAAGAGCAGGGGAGTACTTATCTTCAGGAATTTGGCTGGATCAGGACAGGTCTCAAGGAGTTGTGTCTCTGAAGACTTGCAACCCCTGAGAGAAGAAGATATGAAAGCAGCATGCTGAGCCCCAAAACACCAGAAATGAGGCTCTCACAAAATGGGAGCTGAAGGCCTCCTTTAGACTTTTCAGGGAGTGTCTTAGGTGACCAGAAACTCAAGGTAAGGGAGGAGGAAAGTTGTGTGCTGTAAGGTTCTGGTCTGGGAAACAGGTGGTGGTCAACAAGGAGGTTCAGTGTTGGGTGTCATACTACGTTGAGCCACTGTCCGGTTCTCTGATTCACACTTATGGAATTTATCCCTAGTTCCTTAAGAGAAAGCTGTAAGAATTTTAAAAAGCAAGAGTTATGTTAAAGGCACTGCAAAGTTTTTTTTAATTAAGATAAAGAAAGCAAAGATATCCTAGTAAACTTCATAAAATACCTCTGGTCGGAAAAGGTAGTTCCCAACTCAACCAGGACACATTGGTCACAAGAGGCATCACAGAGTCTTTGGAAAATGCCAACAGCTACCAACAAAATCTGTCCTGAGAAACCAGGGAAAAGAACAACAAAGATTCTAACCATCCTACTACAGGAGCAAAATGTCAAAAACTGCTTAACTCCTCTGTTACTATTATTCAGGTACCTTCACTAGGATTGCTTTGGCCACCTAGGAAAAAAGTTATACTCTGCCTCCAAGTTGCCCAGAAGCTTAAAATGCCCTATGGGCAGTCTGATGATTCATACCATTGAAAGAAATCCAACACATAAACACACACAGACACAAAAACACATATTAACACCATTTCAAGAATAAGATTCTCCTGAAATCTAAGCATACTCTATAGTTGTATTAACATCGAAGAGGTTTTTATAACAAAGCACGCCTAGCTGAAATGTGGCAAAACTTGAGCCTGAGATCTGTTATCTTTCCTCTTGCAGACTGTAAGCAGTTTCACTTTTCCATATACTATTCTCAACATTCTTGTGAGTTAGATGGGCACTGATACTGTTATCTTCATTTTACACACTGTGAAAACAAGAAACAGGGTGATTAAGTAGCTTATACAATCTAAGAAATTTTTCAAAGCCAAGACTAAAATTCAAGTTTCATGATGTTCATTCTCTTTCCATTATACCATGCCTCCCCAAGAGAAACGAAAAAGCAAAGAGCTGCCCCAGGTAGGCCAAACTGCCTCTGCACACTTCACCTCTGGGAGAAGGAACTGATTCACTCGAATGTGAGGGTAATATCTGCAATTAATTCATCAACAAAAATTGGTCTTAGTCCTTGAGCCCTATGCCTAGAATAAATTAGATTAGGTTAGAGAGAGGAAGGAACAATTACCAATGCAAAAACTCAATGAAGAGAGGAATATAAAGAATTTGCCCTATATTTATTGACTCAAGAATGTAAGTATAAATCTGTACAGGTAAAACAGGCAATTCTCCATGACACTACCAGCTCTTTCTAAAGAAACCATGGCACACACATGCTCCCTCCATGTTCTATGCTTTCTCTGTTTAAAGAGTAATATGTAGGTTCTACCATGAATGGCAATAGAGATGCAATCCTATCCACTAACTTAAATAGCCTTGATGGATCTGATCTGTTACACTGCCCCATCACCAGTACAAGCTTCCTCCAGTTGTTTTAGCACAGTGAAAATTCCTTTTAATCTAAAATACTTGTAGACAAGGTACTCCCCAACTGGTCACTATATCTAACGTTTTCTGATTCCCCTTCTCACAGACATACACACACACATGCATTCGACTTTTCTACTTTTACAAACTGTGGTAGTATTATTTTTCATATTCCTTTTCACAAAATATCACATCAAGTGATAGTTCTTCTTAAAGTAATTACAATAGTTCTTATAATATCCATCCCTTTATTGAGCACTTACCAAGTGTTAGGAACCATTCTAAGTTCTTCACATGTATTAGTTAAATCCTTACAACCCTTAAATAAGATCGGTATTATTATTATTATATATTATTATCCTTATTTTACAAATAAGAAAAGTTAGACATAGAGAGATTAATTTGCCAACTTACTGATAATAATAATGACAGATCCAATTTTTTTAAAAAACTTCATTTTTTCAGAGCAGTTTTAGGTACACAACAAAATTGAGAAGGCACCAAGATTTCCCATATGCTCACTGCCCCCACACATACACAGCCTCTGCCATTGTCAACGTTCCCCACCAGAGTACAATTTTTACATGAGAAAACTACGCTAACACATCATCATCACTCAAAGTCCATAGTTTACATTAGGATCCACACTCACTGCTGCTGTACATCCTATGGGTTTAGACAAATGTATAATGATATATATCCACCATTACAGCATCTCAGTCCATTTGTGCTGCTGTAACAACTACCTGAGACTGAGTAACGTAGAAAGAACAAAAATTATTTCCTCACAGTTCTGGAGGCTGCAAAGTCCAAAATAAAGGCACTGGCAAGTTCAGCATTTGGGGAGGGCCCAGGTCTCTGCTTCCAGGATGGTTCCTTGAATTCTGTGTCCTCAAATGGTATAAGGGACTGGTGGCATAAAGGGCCTGAGCTGGTTCCCTCCAGCTGTTTTATGAGGCACTAATTAATTCAGGAGGATGGAACCCTTGCAGTGAGGCAGGAATAAAAAGGGCAAATTCCTCCTTCCTGCAGCTTTTGTTTTATTCAGACCTTCAACTGATTGGAGGATGCCCACTTACACTGGGGAGGGCAATCTACTTTACTGAGTACATCAATTCAGATGCTAATCTCATCTGGAAACACCCTCACAGACACACCTCAAAAATGTTTACTCTGGGCACCCACAGCCCACTCAAGTTTACACAGATTCAATTTATTTAATAGATAGAAGCTTATTCAGATTGTCTCTTATGAGTTTTGGCAGATTGTGTCTTTCAAGGAATTGATCCATTTTGTCTAGGTTATCAAATTTGTGGGCATAAAGTTGTTCATATTATTCCTCATCAGAGTCAAATTTTGAATACAGAAGTCTGTTTCCAGAGTCCATGCATGTCCTTAACTACCACACTCTCCACTCCTCGCAGACTAGCTTATTCCCACCAATAATCAATTATTTCATGAGCATGTTTTAAACATTTTTTCAATGTAATTACTAGTCCTCACTTTACCCCTATTTTGAGGAATGAAAGTAATTTCTACTTTGATAGAGAGGCTGCCAGCAGAGGCTTCAGTGGAAAGTGCATTGTCTATAGGCTAAAGTAAAGAAACACCTCCATTTGTTACCAACTTGAGCAGGAGTAAAGTAACCATTCCTTTCTTTACCTGCAAGAAAGGACATCACCCTCCAAATTCCTGTCTTTCCTGCTTTCTCTAGGCTACAAAGCCTGTTACATATTTCTAATTTGATTAGGAAGACAGTAGCAAAATGAGCTAGGTTTGCAGGAGCTGAAAAGCTTTTCTCTTGAAATCAAAGGTGCTAAAAATACAAAAGTGGAAGTTCAGAAAAAGAAGGGAACCCTAAACTTAACACTGCTTATTCTACCATCACTTGCAAATCATCTCTTTGCTTGTATTTCTCAGAATCAGACATTGCCTCAAACTTCAAGGTTAAAGTTCACAACTAACCTTGCCAATGATGAATGCCATGCCATTATTGCTCTTTATAAATGAAGAGAAATGAAAGTTGACAAATGTGGCAATGAACCAGAATCCAGAAATCATTGTCTTTACCATCACTGTGACCACCATTCTTGCTTTAAAGGGAAAAGTAAGGGGGAATGTAGGCATATTCTGCAACTAAATTTGGTAATTTAATTTTTCCCTTTCATTACTTTATCACATCATACTCAGAGATGACTTACATGAGGACTACGGCCAGGAATCTTGTAGTCATACATTTCATTCGTCATCAGCTTTCTCTGACCAATGGGAAAAAAAAACAAGGATGATGTGACAAGCAACAGGATAAAGAAAATTACTAGAAAGGGACTCACGCATATCCACTATAGTAACTTAGAGAAATATAAACGTTTGATAGTTATTATTGCTTCTGCCCCTGGAATAAATTCAAAATGAAAAATGCTAGATTTAATTGCAATGAGTAAGTAAAAAGCTGAGATAATGACAAGGTCAGTCTGTGACATGAAGGATTAATAAATAGATCTTATAATAGATGTTCTTCAACACGTAATTATCACCAAAGACATTATTATAATAATAAAATGAAACAGAAGTTTAGATGAACAGAGACCAGATATTTATTAAGGGCAAATTTTGCACTTAGCATTGAGTTAAGCATGTGGGGAACAAAAAAGCAGCAAATGAGATTCTCTACATTAACAGGAGTCATCATCTCATTTCATAATTTCAAGTGCTAACACACCCTCTTTCCTCCCAGCAAAAATTTTGCTTCTGCTGAATTCCACAAACTGCAGAGTCACCTGCAAAATATGTATAGGGAAGAAAAAGCTGTTTGGCTAATAAATAAGACTGAATACACCGTATCTCACTAGATGTTAAAGACTGTACTCACTTTGGAGGTGCTGTCTAAATTAGGCAAGTATTACAAATAGGCTACCTACCCTCCAATATGTGTGGACAATTTTTCTTTAAACAGAGAGTTGATGACGATGTTCCCTGCCATGAATTATGAGCCACAAGTCTCTGCTCAGAGAAGACACAAGCCCCTAAGTAAAATTTCTGATTCTGATTACATATGCTACTGGATGTCAGAAAAGGAAGAGACTAACATGGCTTGGCTCAAAAGGGAAAGACTAGGTAGCCTGAGTCTTGAGTGAGACCTGGAAAGACAGGGAGAAGAGTAACTAAACAGCAAGGAGGTAGCACCAAACTCCAGGCAGAGGAAACAGCAATGAATTTCTCACTGAGAATCATGTCAAGAGTTACTCATGATGGAACAACAAATGAGTAATAACATCCAGGGGTAAGGTGACCACACCAAAGACATGATTACCAAAGCCATTCTCAGATGGTCATCATTGTTGAACTCATAGAAAGAGAGCAACTACTGTGAATAGCGTGAGAGTTTTCCCTCAGAGAGAACAGACAGACAATAGGTTTCCTAAAGTTTTAGGAGAGCATGGTCTGAGGAAGTCTTGATTAGACAGACAGAACGTGTGTGCGCGCGCGCGCGTGCGTGTGCGCACACAGACGTGTTTAATTATTGCTGTTGCTGTTGTTTTTAATAAATAATAAATGTGTAGAATGAAAAGGCTTTACTCAAGTAATGTAGCTCAGCCCTTAGTCAAGTTTCCCAAAGGATCGCTGAAATTAAAACTAGTAATATCTAGAACTTTGAAAATGTTCATATTACCTGGCCCAGTAACTTCACTTTAACAAATCTATCCCAAGAAGACAATCAAATATGCCAAGATTTACAAAGAAATATATGTATTACAGCATTACTTAAAATGGTGAAATTTTTATAATAACCTAGATATTCAGTAATAGAAAAATGGTTCAGCAACAAACTATTATACTGCTATTTTTTTTAAATGATTTTGAAAAACATTTAGGGAAAAAGGAAACTGATCATGTTGCAATATTAGGTTATAAAAATCAGGATATAAAATTCTATGAAAAGTATTGTATCAAGTATGTATATGTAAAATGTATATACCATACAGGTGTATAATAATGAAATACATCCAATAAAAATTTGTTAGGTTTTGCTGGTTGATTAATTCCTTATTCTCTAATAGTATTTGTTTCTCCTACAATTTATTTCAGACAATTTAAGAAGGAAAAAAAACCCAGAAAAAGAGATGAAGACTGTTGGTGTGCATATTTCTAATCATTTTTCCAGACATTTATCATCTTACTCTTATAATCACATAGTAAGGCTACAAATCTATTTTTGGCAGGTGTTACTTTTTGTGGTAAAATATGACAAATTTACTTTTGAAACATTCAGCTGTGTAACAAAATGCAGTTTCTTTCATTTCTATATGCACAGCTGTAGAAAACAGACTTGCTAATTAGCAATATTTCAATCTTTTCCAGTTTAAATAATGCTTTGGTGTAAATGTCCATCTATTCAAAATCTGACTTGTCAAAACTGCTGATTTAGATGGTCCCCTTTGGATGACTCTGTGTCTTTAGGACAGTCTCTTAGAGCTCCACTCCAGCCCCTGCCCTTATCCAGGAAGACCAAGACAGACGGGGCTCACAAGAGCCTTTGGGTGAGGGGAACAAGAGGGCTTTGAGCCAGCTCTAGCTCAACCCTAGACATCACTGCTGTTGTCAGCTACAGACTGGCCCTCTTCTTGGACTGGCTCCTACTGAGGTGTGACTGGTCCCAGGCTCTTCTGGACAGACCTGCAGGCACTTGCTCTGAAGCCCATGGTTTGAGACAGCCTGCGCTGCTCACGAAAACCCACAGAGCCCTCTCTACTCCAACACTAGGCTCTGCAGGCCACAGGCTCCTTCAGACAGCCACAGCACTCTCATTTCTCAAAATTCCTGGCACTATACAATGTGCAAAGGGGCAAGTTTACTATGTAGAAAGTATACCTCAAAAAAACCTATTTTAAAAAAAGGGGTAAAGGGAAATTTGCCAAAAATGTTCACATTAGCAAATGGAAAAGTGTCAAAATTAATGAATTAATCACACAATAAAGAAGTTAGAAATTGAATAGGAAAATAAAATTCCAAAAACACAGAAGGAATTTTAAAAATGATCCTAAGGTTCCTGGTTTGAGGTGAATGTGTGCATGGTGGAATCCAGTGGATACGAAGGGCACAGGACTAAGTTCAGACAATAATGGGGTGCACTGCTTGCAGTCAATTTAAAAATAATAATACAGCTGACTAAAAGTCAGTTTGCTGCTTCTTGTCATCGTAATCTAGCAATTCTAAACAATGTCATAAATAAATTACTCCCTGAGAAAATGTGTTCATCTGAGTTCTAAACAATTACCGTGGTTACTGTTGAGTTTTAGTAATGTAATATATAAGTAAAACATTTTCATTACTTAATGTTTAATAAACATTATATGCCACATGGAAGTTATTTCAGAAAGATCACTAATTACATGGCCTGGCCTCCGACACGTTTGTTGGAAAGGACTGGAGCTCACTTCAGGTGCAGTTCCTGTTTCCAACCCACATGACTCCAATTACACATTCTTGTGCTTCAAGAGTAGATTATAAATAAACAATGAAAGAAACAAAATTTGAATTATTTCAATCTGTCCTTCTACGTGCAAATCACTCTCTGAACCTCACTGAGTTCATTCTCTTGGAAGTGTTCATTCTCATGCCCCACTACTTTTTTAAATTATTACGTCAATGTAATTACATTACTATAAGTTTTCATTTTTGTGCTATAATACTTATATATTTTGTTACTGGTGTGATTATACGTACACAAGTTTCAATAAAAAAAATTCTTTCTGGCCATTATTATTTGTTTCATTTCATGATTATTACTGAAAATAATTTTGTCACACAGAAAAGGGGAATGTAAAATAATTATTCTCGTTGTCAAGTACTCTGGATAGGTCATTGGTGGGACCATTTACTGAAATAGGAAATATAGGTGGAGGAAGTATTTAAGGGAAAATGACTTTGGGTTCTAAGAGACAGGCAGATGAAAATTCCCAGTAGGTAGCCAGAAATAAAGGTAAAGAGCAAGATACAGAAGTCATGAACAAACATGTGGGCCACTGAGGTCATGAAACTGAGTAAGAGATCATTCAAGTAAAAGACAAATAAAAGTCAGAATGTTGTGGGCACAGCAACATATGAGGAGTAGGCAGAGGAAGGGAGCTGGCGAAAAAGAACAAGAAAAATGGCTGGAGAGTGAGACAGGCAGCTGGAGAAGGGAGAAATAAGTGAGGAAAAAGGGTTTCCAAGGGAATGAAAAAGCTATAAAAGAAATTTATAGGTTTAAGTCAATCTACATTAAACCTGCAAGCCAATGACACTGAATTTGGTAACTAGGAGGTCTTTGGTGGTCTTTATAAAAATAGTTCCCAAAGAGTAGTCAACCTGGGCACTTTGCTTACACCTAGAACTAAAGAATTAGATGACCACACTGCCCATGCTAGGTGAGCCAGGGTGGAAGTCCCTGGGCTCAGGAACCTGTAGAATGAGGTCCCAAAGCCACGTGTATCAGGATTATGTGAGGCACTTGTTTAAAATGCTGATTCCGGGATCCTAACTCAGACACTCAAGTCAGAATTTCAGTATGTAAAACTCAAGAGTATGTATCTTTAAAGCTCCTAAGGCGACTCTTAGGCATGCTAAAATGTGAGCACCACTGTACTACATGCTTTTCAAGGTCCTTCTGCCTCTGACATTCTGTACTTCAATGGATTGCCTCTTTTTGAAAACAGGATGCTAAAGCAATGATTACTAAAACCTACCCAGAAGTCAGAAATTACTTGATAAACATGCAATAATCAGAAGTACTCAGGACAGAAATAATACTTTTTTCTTTTCATTAGTTGATTCTGATCATGCAGTACCTTCATTCTGATGAAGGTTCAGGTGCTACAGCTCTGGGGGAGAATTACATTCATAGGTTGCTGGGAGACTCATGAAGATGGGGTTATGGGCCAGGTAAACTGTTTAAAACAAGAACGAAAAATAAAAAGTTCTGTTTGGTGGTACGGAAGTGCTGAAAAGAAGCCATTGAACTTAAATGCACTAGGTTACTATTATTGAAGACCTTAAAAATATTAAGTTATTGCCTTCCTTTTGTTTGGGAAAAAACTATATTTCTATTTATCTATATATAGAAAAAGAGTCAATGTTTTCATCTATATAGAGAGACAAAGAATCAATGCTTTTTCCCTTAGGGAGGCTACAGTTTTAATTAATATTCCCTAATTGATATTGACTTTAATTGACTGATGATAGTCTTATGATGGGCCTCTACGCCATGCTTCAGGGGTGAGGAGCACAATGAGCTATATTATGCAGAAAAACCTTTTGTTTTCAGTGGTCTCCATCTAAATAACACTTTTTTAAGTCTCAGAATACTGGAGCCAGAAAGATCCTTGAGAGGGCATCTAAATCAACCATCTATACCTTATTTTCTAAAACCATTACCTCCAGCTTTATTGTTTATTTTATTTTTTTTTTTTTTTGCTCAGGATTGCTTTAGCTACTCAGGCTCTTTTGTTCCATATGAATGTTAGGATTGCTTTTTCTGTTTCTGTGAAGAATGTCATTTGTATTTTGATGGGGATTGCATTGAATCTATAGATTGCTTTGGGTAGAATGGACATTTCCGTGAAGTTAATTCTTCTTATCCAATAGCATGGAATGTCTTTCTATCTTTTTGTGTCCTCTTCAATTTCTTTCAGGAATGTTTTGAAGTTTTCATTGCAGAGATCCTTCACCTCCTTGGTTAAACTGATTCCTAGGTATTTTATTTTGGGGGCAATTATTGGAAATGTGTTTGCTTTCTTGATTTCTTTTTCTGCTAGATTGTTACTGGAGTACAAAAATGCTGATTTTGGAACATTGATTTTGTACCCTGTAACATTACTGAAATTGTTAATCAGCTATAAGAGTTTTTTGGTAGAGTCTGCAGGTTTTTCTATCTGTAAGATAATGTCATCTGCAAACAGGGACAGTTTGACTTCATCCTTTCCAATCTGGATACCCTTTCTTTCTTTCTTTCTCTTAACTGATTCCTCTGGCTAGTACTTCCAATACTATATTAAATAGGAGTGGTGAGAGTCGGTATTCTTGTCTTGTTTCAGTTCTTAAGGGAAAGGCTTTCAATTTTTTCCCTTTTAGGATGATATTGGCAATTGGTTTTTATTACATTGATATAGTTTCCTTCTATACCTAATTTAATGAGAGTCTTTGTCATGAAGGGATGTTGAATTTTGTCAAATGCTTTTTCTGCATCTATTGAAACAATCATATGGTTTTTGTCCTTGTTTTTGTGGATTTGATGTATCACATTTATTGACTTGCGTATGTTGAACAATCCTTGCATCTCCAGGATGAATCCCACTTGATCATGGTGTATAATTTTTTTATGTGTTGCTGTATTTTGATTGCTAATATTTTGTTGAGGATTTCTGCATCTATGTTCATCGGGGATATTGGCCTGTAATTTTCTTTTTTTGCCTATCTTTATCTGGTTTTGGTATCAGGGTGATGCTGGCCTCATAGAATGAGTTTGGGAGAACGGCTTCTGTTTCAATTTTTTGGAAAAGTTTGAAGAGCAGTGGTATTAATTCTTCTTTAAAGGTTTGACGGAATACAGCTGTAAAGCCATCCAGTCCTGGGCTTTTCTTTGTTGGAAGATTGCTGATCACAGCTTTAATCTCATTGCTTGTTATCGGTCTGTTCAGGTTTTCTATTTCTTCCTGGTTCAGTCTCAGTAGTTTTTATGTGTCCAGAAATTTATCCATTTCCTCCAGGTTTTCATATTTGTTGGTGTACAGTTGTTTATAAAAATTTCTAATGATTCTTTGTATTTCTGTGGTATCAGTTGTAGTACCCCCCTTTTCATTTCTGATTTTCGTTATTTGCGTCTTCTTTTTGTTGTTGTTGTTGTTAGCCTAGCCAATGGTTTGTCCATTTTATTTATCTTCTCAAAAAAACAACTTTTTGCTTCATTGATCTTTTGTATCACTTTTGGGCCTCTATTTCATTTAGTTCTGCCCTGATCTTAATTATTTCTGTCTACTACTTCTAGGATTGGATTGTTGTTGTTTTTCTAGTTCTTTGAGGCGTAGTGGTACTAAAATAAAAACAGACACTTGGATCAATGGAACACAATAGAAAACCCAGAAATCAGCCTGCATACTTAAGCCAACTGATCTTTGACAAAAGCAACAAGAACATACATTGGGGAAAAGACTGCCTCTTCAATAAATGGTGCTGGGAAAATTGGCGATTCATATACAGAAGAATAAAACTAGACTTGTACCTCTCACCATATACCAAAATCAACTCAAAATGAATTGAAGACTTAAATATAAGACCCAAAACCATAAAATTACTAATGAAAAACATAAGGGAAACATTCCAGGAAGTAGGATTGGGCAAAGACTTTATGAATAAGACCCCAAAAGCACGAGCAACAAAAGAAAAAATAAATGGGACTATATCTAACTAAAAAAATATAAATGGGATTATATTTCTGCACAGCAAAAGAAACAATCAACAGAGTGGAAAGATAACCTACAGAATGGGAGAAAATATTTGCAAACTATACATCTGACAAGTAATTAATATCCAGAATATATAAAGAGCTCAAACAACTCTACAGTAAAAAAAACAAATAATCCAATTTAAAAAATGGGCAAAGGAGATGAATAGACATTTTTCAAAGGAAGACATAAATGGACAACAAGTACATGAAAAAATGCTCAGCATAACTAATCACCAGAGAAATGCAAATCAAAACCACATTGAGATATCATCTCGCCCCAGTCAGACTGACCATTATTAAAAAGACCAAGAATTACAAATGCTGGCAAGGATGTGGGGAAAGAAACCCTTCTACACTGTTTGTGGGACTGTAAATTAGCACGGCCATTGTGGAAAACAGTATGGAGGTTCCTCAAACAACTACAGGTAGAACTACCATACGATCCAGCAATCCCACTGCTGGGTATATATCCAAAGAAATGGAACTCATTATGTTGAAGGGATACCTGCACTCCTGTGATCATTGCAGCTCAAATACAATAGCCAAAATATGGAACCAACCTAAGTGTCCATCGACAGACAACCGCATAAGGAAAATGTGATATATATACACAAAGGAATACTACTCAGCCATAAAAAAGAGTGAAATTCTGCCAATCGCAGCAATATGGATGAGTCTGTAGAAAATTATGTTAAGTGAAATCAGCCAGACAAGGAAAGAGAAATATTGCATGTTCTCAGTCATAACTGGGTGTTAAGAAAACAGGAAGGGAAGCAAAGGAGAGGAGGGGAAGGGAGGGGAGGGGAGGGAAACAAGGGAAGCAAGGGAAGCAAGGGAAGGGAAGTTTAGGGAAGGGAGGGAGGAGGGAAGGGAGAGAGGAAGGAAGGAAGAAAGAAAAAACCATAACAATACATTGAACTTTCAGAAGGAGAGAACAAGCCTATGGATCCTAGAGATGGGGGAGATGGAGGGGGGGGGTGGGGAGTGATAGGTCAGATAAAGGGCTTAAAGAAAAATCATGATTTGTAATAATGAATAGGCTAATAATAAAAAATAATATTTAAAAAAAAAAAACCATTACCACAGCTCCCACTCCCGCCCCGACAGTGTAAAGGATCTGCTCATTTCGCCTGACATCTTCTGCAGCTATGTCCTCTTAACCGATCTGCAGCATTCTACACACTGGATTAACTTTGGAAAGATGGTCTTGGGGTATCATTACATTCTAGGTTTGCATATCTGCTTTGCAGATTTTTTAATAAAAGAGCAGGTAACTACAAGGATGTAAACTATAAGTAAACAGACGATCACTTCTAAACTACTTCATTCAAATAAAAGTCTCATACAATTTATGAGGAGTTACAGAAAAGAACATTACACAAACTCATTCTAGTGTTTGAAATTCTTATTAGAAAAAGCTTCCTCACAGTTTACTAAATCTATCATACTAGAGTTTGAAGCTAATATCTATTTTATCCTCAAAGTCCCATGGTTCATAGCTAGCATCAGAATATGGAAAAAAATAGTTTATACGATTCAGATCGGCAATAAACTGTCCCTTGACTTTTCTTCTAACCAATAAGCCCAATTTATCATAAACTTTTTTTATTTTTTTACGGCTTCCATGTTCATTTCACATAAGTAACTCCTCTTTTCAGAGAGGTTATGTGCCTTACCCAGAGTTAACAATTCAAGGGCTAGGCCAAACCAGATCTTAGATCCAGATCCTGAATCTTTTTTCTGCTTCCAGAATCATATGAAAATGATGAAACTCATGGACTGATCATCTTCCCAGAAAAGACTACATATAACTATATTTAGCATACAATTTTAGGGAATGTAGATACCCATCAGATTGGGAGCCTCCAACTTAGATGAATCGGTTTATCTTCTAAGGAGCCATATTCAAGCTCTAACACGGGTCACGTAAGGCACACCGAAGAGATCTAGTGAAGCTCCACTCCTTAGCTAAATTTGTGAGCTGAAAAGGAGGATAAACAATAAAAAGAGGAAAAGGTAAAAGAAAAATAAAACTGAATTAACTATTTGTTAAGCATTTAATATGTGCCAAAATTGACTAAACAAAAAGAGAAGAAAGAGATCATAAATAAATACGGTGCTGTTTACTTCTAAATGTAAGAAGGCTACGTGAGTTTTACCAAAAATCCAAATGTTTCCTAAATAATTTTTTAAGAAACAGGACAAATATGTCAAAAATTTAACAGATGGAACCTCTAGGTGCTAAGCATTATAAGTAGTTTTAGTTTTCTTCTCTACTTTTCTATCTCTTCTAAAATCCCTGCAAAAATGTATATTAGTTTGGAATTAGGGAAGCATCTATTAAAACATATATTGCATAGCAATATGGGTCATTTACGAGAAATAGAAGAAAAATGAGGAAAGGGTAATTTGTTTTGTACTCAGCAGTTGGGTGGCTGAGTTCTAGGGGTAGAGCAGTTCATAGCGTTCAGAAAAGGCCAGACAAGAGGATTAAGGAAAAGATAAGAAAAAAGCCCAGAGAAAGAAGAAAAGAAAAATAGAAGAGTAAAAAGAATTATGTGGACAAATCCACAGTAGTAGTAAACCAAAGAAACTATTTGATACCACTGTAATTAGAATCCATCTGTAGTGGATTGAATTATGTCCCCCCAAAACTCACTGAAGCTTCAATTGTGTCCCCCAAGTTTTATGTATTAGAAAATCGGTCCCCACTGTGACTGTTAAGAGAGTGGGAAATCCTATTATGGTAATTGAAAGGTGGAACCTTGAAGAGGTGATTAGATTGTAGAATCATGCCTTAGGGAATGGATTAAAAATGGTGGTCAGGACGTGGTTCTGATGGCTTTAAAAAGAGAGTGAGTGAGAAGGTTAGTCTCTCTGCTCTCTTTGCTTCCACCATCTTGCAATGTGAGACCCCTGGGTCACTGTTGCCACTACCAGATGGACTTTGGACTTCCCACCCTCAGAAACTGTAGGCAATAAATTTTGTTCTCTTATAAGTCACCCAGTTCCAAGTATTTTGTTATAAGCAACAGAAATGGACTAATACACCATCTCAGTACACAAAAATACTGTTGCCTTTTTAATACAAAATGCATAGTGAATAGTACAAAGCCAATACAAGATGCATAACCACTTGCTAAATTTTACCTCACCACACACCCACCAGAGGGCCCATCAGACTTTTCATCAAGAAATCTCTACATGCTGACTCTCACTGCTGTGTCCCAGCCCCATTTGTGTGACTATGGAGGCTCTCTTTCACCCATCCTGTTTCTGCTGCACTGACCCCCACTTCATCAACCTTGGTACTAGCCAAACCAGACGCTTCTTCTATTGCCTAATCACGTCCAACAGGGTGGTGATATTGTTTGCTTTCTGTCACATGGTCCACCGTCTGCAGCAGGACCCTGTGAGTGACCACCAACCTGGCCATGAACAAAAGCATGATGCAGAAATGGCACTGCTATGCTTTTCAAACAAATACAGCAACTATAAAAGACAGTTCTCACAGCTACAGAACTGCATAAACTGCTTAAAAGCAGGGGCCAGGGATGTCTTGCTCAGCATACCTAACCTTGTGCATAACATTGCTCCACAATTATTTACTTAAATTTATTTGAAAGTTAGGGACCATGCATGCCTATGTTGAGCACTTTCACATATATTGCAATCCTCACAAATGACTCTAATGGGGTATATATTTTTATCTTCATTTCACAGATGAGGAAACAGCTCAGAAAGACTATCATCAGTCTAAAGAATTTTGTGGCAGAGCAGGGGTTGTTAAAAGACCCTGTCACTCCATTTTGCTTTTCCCTACACCACAGCTCCTTTATATTCTACACAAGCTAAAAGTCAGAATACTGTGGTAAGGCTACCAAAAGACATTTAATCTTTCTGATTTCTTTTCCATTTCTTTATCAAGCATTTGACAATGTGCTTACTAGGAAGGAGAATTAAAAAGGCAACTTTCATGTCCATGTCACGTAATTCCAGGGACATATATAAGAATTTCCAGGTTCAGGTTAGTAAAAAGGTGGCATATCAAAGATTATATGTTTACCCAAATAAAAAGCAGCAGATCATATTAATAAGAGTCAGATTTAGATTTAAATTTAAGAGAGTCAAGTGGAAAATAATTTGTCACTTCCTATTCTTTATATCTAGTTTATCCTTTCATAAACCTAATGTCCGTGCTGCCTAGCCAAGACAACCCAATACTCCTCTCCCTTTGCTTAATTTCCATTCCCAGGACATCTCTGGAATGCACAGGGCTCTGCCTGCCCAGGATATGGTAACAAAGCACCACATTTAGAAAAGACAACTGCTCCTACCACCTTCTGTATCTACCTAAAAGATAAGCTAAAGAAGAGAACAGAAAGAAAAGGAATAAAATGATACACTTTCCAAAGTTAGCTAAGGATTTTAAAGGGGGGCTCTAACTTAACCATATTGTTATATTCTCAGTGTCAAGTTCTAAAAGGTTCCTAAACATACAGGGATAATAAATAAACTGAGTTTGAAAAATTAATGCCAAATATATTAAACTAAAAGACAATGCATATACACATATATATATATATATAAAACTAAGAAATCTGTCAACTAAATACCCAGATATACCACCGTTATTTGAAAGTCAAAAAGAAAAAAGTGTACAAAAGCCACTGATCACAGTAGGACGTGTTAAATCTCTTCTCTAGTCTTTCTTTACATTCTCTATTAAGATTTAGGTATAAATTTACAAAAGTCTGCTGTGTCAGCATACTGATTCTCCAAAACAAACCGTTTCACTTTCCAAAGCTATTTGCCAATCATGAACCCAAACATCATCTTTTAAAAATTAAATATAAGCATTTCTAAATGAAGCTGACTCCTTCTCTTGCCATTCTCCCCCTCAGTCATTGTGCCACATTGTCTAGCCTTCAGGTCCTCCAAAATACCTGGCTATTTCCAATTTCAAGGTAACAACCTCTCCAACTCTTTTGCTCTCTAATTCCTATTTACTTTTCCTTTCTCAGCTTAGACATCACTTCCTTAAAGAACCCTTCTCATAAAGGACCCCCTCTCCTATCCATTCTTTCTTATAGTAAGGACCCTGTGCTTTGTCTTCTCAGCACTTACTGAAACATGTCAAATAAGTAAATTAGAAAACGAATGAATAAATATAGTTGTATTGCTTCACTTTGTAGGAGCTTTTCTATTTCATTTTTTTATGCATTAGCAAGTAGTACCACTGAATGAGGCAGGGACTCCTCCCAAAGTTAGTGCATGCTCTTCCTAATTCTCACAATAAGGACATACTCTCTAATAACCTTACTGTGACACAGGCTAGTTTAAGTATCATCACCAGCAGGAAAATGTATATATATATTTTTTCTTTTTGAGAACTTCTTAACCAAAAAACACTTCAGATAAGGTTGCCTTACAAGCAGAGTGTTACATAACTCAAATTATTTGTAAGGGGCCATTTGAGATTTTCTTAAATATTGGATGCACTCTATATTTTTACACCTGAAACAAGATACTTGTTTTATAGGTCATCTCGAAAGGTGCATGTGGCCTACTTCTGCAAAATCGGTTTTGTTTTCTTCTCTGGGTCTGAGGAAAATGAATGCATGATTGGGGGAGGGTGGTGAATGGGAACAGAATAACATTCCTGTGTGCCTGAAGCCTCTCAGGTTTCGGCTCCTTCCTTCCCTGGGTCTCCCGCCTGCTTTGGGTCCCCAGGGAATTATAAAAGCCAGAGAAGTAATATGGAAAAGAAGATCCAGTTTCTCTAAAACCTAATGGAGAACGACCTTCCTGTGAAAAGGTCCCCAATTTTGAATAAAAAATAAAGTGCAAAACAGGGAGGAAACACTGCAGAACAGCTGAGTTTCTTTCAAGCACATAAATAAGACACAGAACTAAAATCTATGGCAAAAGAGATTCCTTTGAAGCTGTGTCAAAAGGGACCCTTTTTAATGTCAGATAATTTTTCACAATTAAAAAAATACTATACAAGACAGAGCAATAGCTCTCTGTATCACTTCAATAACTTTTTTTCCTTCAATAACTTTGAGCAAGTGTTAACTAAAGATGTTTAAACATGTGATGCCCATATTCTAAGGCCTCTTTACAGGAGTATACCACCACATTAGAAACACTCAGTATACTTATTTAGCTACCCATTTTTAAGTGACACTTGAAAAATGAACATCATCGGCTTTCTAAAAATGGAGCAAATGAGCTTTGTTTTACTCATCAGAGACATGCACAGTGCATCCACCCACTGCTTGCTTCTTTAACTGCTAGAGTGGTAGAGATAAGGAAATACATAAAGAATAAATCAAATAAAAGTCATCTCACACACGTAAATAGCAATTGCTTCTACGCTTATAATTAACGAGAAATTTTTCGACACCTACTATATATCCACTGTATGCTAGCACTCAAGAGAACTCAGAAAAATGTGGGGTATGACCCATGTTCCTAAGCAGCTTATCATCTAGTTGGGGGCTGGGGGGGAACCTAATGGCCATAGAAGAAAAATGAAGGAACAAACAGTACAATGCAACTAAGTGCTAAGTGGTATTGTGAATAATTTTTAAAAAGCCAAGACCACTGTGAATTCAAAAACAAAGGTTTTAAAAAGGCAGCACAATCTGGGCTGAACCTTTAAAATGGGTAGAATTTTAGACTGGCAAAAAAGAGGAAGAGAACAGCCAGTGTCTGAATATAAGGGGGAGAAATACAAGCAAAGAGTCAGTGGGTGGAAGCTGAGAAGTCATCTGGCAGATAGGAGGCTAATGAGGAACCTGTCCATCCTGAATGAGAGGTTCAAGTTGGAGATCAGTGGGAAACAGTGGGCTGGACCCGGACTGTGAACATCTAGACAACCAGGCCCTGTCCTGAAAACAGCCCTGGTAGCTTCCCTCAGGAAGCAGCAAGATTAGAAAGGCAGCACTGCGAAGGGACTAGTGCAGCAGGTAATAAGGCAAGGTACAAACTAAGGTGTGTGAGAAACTGGAGTTTATTTCTGTATAACTGAACTTAGTTTCTTTTTTGAGGCCCCCATTCCACTGAATGGTAAAAACTGACTTTCAGTCAACTCAGGGTAATCTCAATTTCTGGTTTCTCCTTTCTCAAAGGTTGCATCTAAGTTCCAGAGGATTACAAAATGCCAGATTCAGAGGGTAGAGGAGGGGAAGGATGGATGGAGGTCATTAGCCTTTATCCTGCAAATATCTGTATCTCTTCCACCAAAGGGTCTATGTACATCCTTCCCTCATCCTCCTCATCCCTGCACAAGCCTTCTGCAAGTCTGGTTCTCCCTTAGCTACATCCATTCTCCTCTGGGCACACAGGTATCTCTCCATTGCCCCCCTAAGTTGTCCTTGCCACAGGAAATCTGCAAAGCTTCCCCAGGTACATCTAACTAAACAGCCACTTCTACTGTTCTCCAGCCACGCTGGGCACTGGGGATCTCTATACCACCACTCCAACCTTTACATTTCGGAGGACACAAAGAACTGATTCAGATTCTTCCAGACCACTTCCTTTCATGCCTGGAACTTGACTTACATAATTCAAAAATCAAGAATTTCACTCTTTTGTGGTATGGGGTATGCTATGTTTGTCTTTTCCTGAAAAAATAAGTCAGATTTCCAAACAAAAGGAAAGGGCAAGTATAATAGGAAATAATAGGGAGGGGCCCTGGTTAATACCTCCGATTGTTATCACACCAAATTAAGCAAGATGTAAAGAGGACCTGAACTAGGGGAATGGAGAACAAATAGGTAAGTTTAGAAATATTGAAAGGAAAAACTGGCAGGAATTTCATACTGAATAAGAGAAAATAAAATCAATCCATGGTTTCCTGCCTTTAAGATTAGCAGATCCCTGGCATTATCAAAACAAAATCTAGTTTAGGATGGTAAGGTTTTAAATTTGATTTTGAATTACATTCACATAGATTTTTCTAGTTTAAGGTGACGATTTAAAATAGCAGCAAAAAGGATTCAAGTCTTATTCTAGGAATAGTATATTAAGTGTTTCTCAGTAATATATTCATTGCTGTGGTCTTCAAATACTACTAAGTTTCAAATAGCCACACAGTTTTATGAAAAAGAAAACACAACTAATCTTTTTAAGAAGTTTTTAAAATACTAAAATCTGCCTTTCTATTCCCACTTTTCTGTTAAGTGGTCTCTTCTTTTGCAGAAATAGGTTCATGAGTTATTTATTCTTTGGGAAAAAAAATATTTAGCTAAAAAAGAGACCAAAAATAGTGTGCAGTGTCACAGCATACTGGCAGCTTAAGCAGAATGGGCAAGAATAAGGCTGACGATAATGAGGTGCCAGCCCCAGCTTCACACACCTACCAAATCCTAGAGAAGAATACCGCGAGCCTGGGAACCCACAGATGTGCCTAATGCTACCTCACTAACTCTCTGCTAACCTCAGGAGATAGGAGTAATAGCCAATTATAGTATTAAAGAGCAAAAAACACTGGAATGGCTGATGTATATAATGGGCAATCATTGCATGCTATATTCATAGGAGCAGAGAGCAGAGAGAAATTTTCACGTTATACATTGTTAGGTCAGCTTCAGTCACATTAGCAAACTTCAAGGAGTGACAATCTAAGTAACAGAAAATAAATACCTAAAAGAAAACATTTTAGCTTTCCGTGTAAACCATCAAAAATTCAAGATTATATATATTATATATTATGAGCCCTGTGGTTTGATTTTAATTCTGATATACTTCCTCATTTCAATAATACGTCTTATTTCAATAATAAAAAAAAAAGGAAATAAAAGATATGAAAGTATAGTTGGTAAAAAGAAGAAACTTATCCTGCCCCCACTCACCACCTTTTTAAGCCTTCCCCCGCACCTGAACATTTTATTTTGTAAATTGAGAATGAACAGTGTCATGTTTAAGATAACATATTACCAATATAACACTTAAATCTATTCAATAAGATATTTAATCAAAACCACCTAAAAACTCAACTTATCATTGCTATACACTGAAGACAAACATTAGAACAAGATGCAAAGCCATAAGAACAGAAAGGAAGAACTCAAGTGCTTGTTTGGAGGCAAACAAAATTTTCTTTTCACTTCATTATAATCTAGACTTCAGATTTAGGGGTTTATTCCTGTCCTCTCCAATCCCAAATGGCCAATTATTTTTGTAGAATCTAAATACAAGGATCTGACTGCCTAATTCCTCATGGTCCTACAATCTAAAAAAACATGAAAAGGTATAATCTCTTCAAATTTTATATTAAAGTATAAGTTATAAATTTATCCAAATTGAAAAGATTAAACTATATTTAGCCTCATTCACATATTTTCAACTCACCCTCTTACTACTTTTTCTGTTTTCCAATGTACTTACCATTTCCTAGCATACTTATTAGGAGCATTATACTTTTACACTTAGTGTTTATTGTCTTCTTTCCTGTCTAAAATGTAGGTTCCATAAGGGCAAGGATCTTCATGTTTTTTGTATCAGAGAACATTGCTCAATAAACAGTTGCTGAATACATGAATTTGCATGGTCTGTACAAATTCTGGCACATTTGCCTTTTGAAGTGATAAAATCCATGTGCCTAATACTTAACACATGGGTACAGGACTAGACTGGTATATCCTGGTTTCTCTGGGCAGACACCATTACTAAATTTGTTGAAGCTACAGCTTAATGTTTGAGAGGTATAATTCAAGGATAAATAAAACATTTTCAGATATGCTGCCCAGGGTCTCATTGGCATAAACTAAAAGCACACTAGAAAGTTCAGTAGCTACTAAAGAACTAAAATATGGACACCTTTAATAAAGAATTAACACCTCCTTAGAGTTGGGATAAGGCATAGGCCACACCATAAATGAATAAAGAGTTGGAGTCAGTGACCTTCAGGTGATGCTAGGACCTAGGTAAATTCTAGATTAAGATGCATGAACTGAAAAAGACATCACAACCCTGCTCTATCTGGCAGTTTCCATTAGCAATATGGATATCAATTCCCTCAATTTTTAATATCTCCTTTTATTTCTGTTCTTACTGCTTACTCTCAGTCTCTCATGCCTGGTGTTTTGTTCTCTCCGCTGCTCTCTCACCCACAATCTTTCACCCAGGCATATGCCCCACCCAGCAGGGAGCAGAGCTTGTCATATGTAGAGAAAGAAGCCAGGCCTCTTCTGCCCACCAGCATATGCCAAGCTCAGCAGAGGCCTGGCACACATAAATGAGCCCTGATGTGAATAGAGTGGAGCATGGACAGCCCCTAGAATTAACTGTTCTATGTATAAGGCACTGGGCGCACACCCAGAAGCTAACTGCATCCCATGCATCCAGGATAAGTCCCCTCAAAGCTGGGGAAATGGTTTTCTCTGTCAAGTGCCTCAGCCGGATGAGATCTAGAGACACCACGGCTCTCACAGAAGATTAAACAGAGTAATGAAATAAAAACCCAACTCATTTCTGTGAGCTGACTTGTCTGTCTCAGTTCCCAGAGACCTGGTGCCACAGCAACATGAAATTCAAACAAGGTGGGCCATCTTAATCTCTAAACTCTCTTCTATTTCTAAAGGCCTATGCTTCAATCACTACCACCAACTTTTCAGCATCCACTATCCCACAAACAACTATGCTGGGCACTGTAAGAAGTATTAAATAAATGCGTAAGAGATAATAAGTGGTAGGACACAATTAGGAGAGTGAGGTATTGGCACTGGACCTTGAAAGATTCAGGACTTAGGCAGAAAGCAGGCGAGGTCGGGGAGGGGTGCGTTTAGAAAAGGGCAATGGCATATGCAGAGTGGTAACAGCAGCGACACACGTGGCACGTTTAAAGACAGGGAGGACAGTAGACTAGCTGGAAGAAGGGTTCATACAGAAGAGCTATAGGAGACAAAGTGGGTCAGTCTCCTTTCAGGTGAACTTGAATGTCAGGATAAGAAGTCTGGCTTAAGAAATGTAGGCAACTCAAGCCCTTACTAAAAGGGTTTGAATAAAAAGGAGACAAGGATGAAGTAGTATTTCATAAAAATGTACTTGGTGGCCCCAGGTAGGTTGAATTGGAGTAGATAATGACCTGAGAAAGAGCAGTTGAAAGAATAATGCGATAGTTCAGTATTAGCAATGAGAATCACCACTAATGTACTGACATACGTGATAAAGTAAAGGGGGCAGAGAGGGAGACAGGATAGGAGGCAAGAATCGTCAGATCCTACAAGAAGCCCCTTCCAGGATGTAGAGTGGCGTGCTCATCGTAGGTGGGTGTAGAGTGGTGCACGGTCTGTCCTAGGAATCAGAAAGTGGTTTAGCACATTTGTGCTTGCAGCACCTTTTCTCCTGGCCCTTCTTCAGTACATTCACATAATTGGCTTCCCAGAAGAGAGTTGTGCAATCTCTAATTTTGCCTTCTCCTTTAAATTCTCCTTCCTCCTCTTCTCTACCCTACTCAGTGTCAGAAATCTGGAGCCAGGTTTCCACCATTATCCCTGCACCACAGAGCCCCTCTCTTCTTTTTCATTCTGCAATCTTCCTTCTCTATCACCTTTTGAGTTAATCTCACTAAAAACATATTTGCTAAGATTCCTAGTTACCATGGCGATAAGAAAGCAACATAACACATTTTACAATTGCCCTTCTACTTTCCTAACAAACATTTCTCAGTTTATAGCAGTTTATCTAAAAGATTAGGCCATTAATTTCCAGTATCTCAAAACAAACCTGGAAATAGCTCAACCCTCATTCCAAAACCAATATATGGTGCAAGCCTCATCCTAATTGCTCTCATTACATGAAGAACATAATGAGATACAGCAGCAGATGGCTACAGATTAAATTCCACAGAGAAGAAATTCTGTCTCCTTTTATCAAAGAAACTATGCTTTGAAAGGAAAAATTTAAATTAAATCGCTTTGTCACAAAGTATGTTTAAAAACATACTGTACATGATTTTTTAAATGTTATCCCATTTTTCTATTTCCTTCCATAGTACCTTTCCCTAAAGAAAAACTTTAGTCATTTCACGTAGGTTTATGTTACTATTGAAAGAAAACGAGCCAAAACGCCAGGTACCGTTCAAGCTTTATTAAAGAAGGAAAAACTTGACGGGCTGTGCTCAAAACGGTGGGGGCAGGCAGCTAGAAGGAGTACATATGCTTATATGGATTGGTGGGAGCAAAAAACAAAAGTGGGGAGGGAGGGGGTGCTGGTGTGCGGGATCAGGTTGACAATTGGCGCGGGTGTGGTGGGTAGGGGTGACATAGTCAAGATGAGAGGTACCTCCAGGCAGGAGTGGAAGGGTTTCTTTGTCTGGGAAACCACGAGGTAGAGGGTTTCTTTGTTTAAGGAAACCACAAGGTAGGGTAAAAGACTTGCAGCCATTTTGTACTCAATATGGCGCCGGTCACGTCCGTGATGACGTCAGTTGCATCCAAGGTGACACGACTGCATCCAAGATGGCCTGACTGCGTCCAAGATGGCACCAGCCATGTCCAAGATCTATCATCCCTGCCTTTTAAGTATATGAAAAGGGGAAAAGGGCGAAGGTCTCATTCTTCTGAAGCTACTTCCTGCTGAAAGTGGGTGAAGAAGAAAAACCTGGCCACACAAAAATGCCATCATCCTGTTGTAGGGTGAGATCTTCTAAAGTGAGAAGTTGATATTTATGTTCCATGAACAATTTGGTTACCTACTGGTTGGCGAAAGCCTGCATACCATCCTGCAAAAAATTGGAAAAATACCAGAAAAGACAGGGGCCAAACAGCAGGAGAAGTCCCAGAATGGTAAGGGGCCCCAGTAGGGCCATCAGCCAAGGGGTCCATTCCCATAGCTCGCTCCACCCTTCCCAAGAATTGGTGGCAGCCTGTCTCCTTTTCACCATTTGATCATGGAGTTGTTGGGCCATATTTCTAACAATGCCAGATTTATTGGTATAAAAGCAGCATTCTTCTCCAAAGAATGGACAGAGACCTCCCTTCTCTGCTGTGAACAGGTCTAGTACTCGCCTGTTCTGTAAGACAGCTTCTGCTAGGGAATCTAATTGGTCTTGGAGGGCTATCATAGTTTGGGCTACCTGTTCAATTCCATCAGCTAGCTCTTGGGTTACTTTATGACAGTAAGTTGTTGAGGTAGCTATGCCCCCCCCCACTCCCATTCCCACTCCTGCTGCTATGCCGAGCCTGAGGAGCAGGGGAATAACCTGAATGGCTCGTTTCACCTGAGAATGAGCCACCAGGGCAGGAGGATCTCTAAAATTTGGTTGCCAGGGATGATTTTAATTTGGGGTGTTAAAATTGCTAAGGCACAAGTCCCCATCCAGTTCTGTGGAAGGCATTGGTATGAAAATGGCTCGCAAACAGAGTAGACCCCCTTCCAGGAGCTACAGGTGATGTTTGTGTTGTCCCTCAGAATGGTCTGGTTGCAATCTTTTACTGTGAGACAGCCCAATTCTATATTGCCAATAAGATTTGTTAGGCAATGCCCTGCCAGGTGAGTTAAAGTGATGTGGGGGGCCGCCACTCCCAAGAGGACTGAGGTATGATTGTCTGTAGGCCAATTAGACAGATTGAAGTTAGATAAGGGTGTAGCCTGGTACTGGGGAAGTGTCGATCATAGGCAGAGCCAGCACCCCCCCTGCTAATGAGGGGGATGTATAATTAAGCAAATGGTAGGTGGCACTGAGGAGTTGTATAACTTTGGGGTCTATCTGGGATGGACGTCGGGGTTGAGGGAGCCGGAGAGGACGTCTGCTTGGCTGGGTGGGAGTAAGACTTTCAATGACTTAATTTGTTCTTGACATGTTTCATCCTGGAGCCCTCCCCCATCACTATAACCTAGGTGCGTGGTTTTAGTGAAGCACACATATTTGCCTCTTGGAGGGCACTGGGCCCCAGAAGAATCCCCCTTGGAAAGAACCATCCAGTAGTTCCTTTTCTCATGGGAACATGATGTGGCTGTGGACCTATCATAGCAGGGAGCCAGAAGATGTGTAATAGCTGTGAAACTAGTTTGGACAGTCCCATGCCCAAGTCTACCCAGCACCTGTGTGCCGATCGTCCATCCTGACCCAAGGATTCTGACCTGGGAAATGCACTGTGTGCGTGGTGAAGCAGATACCTGAGTTAATGGTGAGAGCCGCAAAAACAGAAGGAGGAAAAATGTGAGGGCAGGGGCGCTAAGAGAACACATAATAGAAAAAAGGAGTACAGGGCAAATTCGTAGGGGGTGTAATCACATAGGACGCCCTGCCAGGCTAGCTCAGTCACCCACTCAAGGATGTTATCCACGTCAAAGGAGGTAGGCTGGGATCCGTCTTGGATTAGATCCTGAATAAACGATTCGAAGTGGGCCTGTAAGAGTGAAAGGATAACTGCCGGGGGAAATATCACCTCTTTTGGGATTGGGGCAGAAAGAGTTAATTTAAAAGGTACATTGATTCATCAAGATTGCTAAGAAACATCCTACTGACAGGAGATATAGGAGTTCCAGGAGAATTTTTTCTATGTTGCTGCAATCTCTTGGGGCAGCAGACACCAATCCTATAGCCAGTGTTAGGATAAACAGTACAATAAAGGTTAGAGACACAGGGTGGCATATACTTATCATGTACCCACAATGGCAAACTCACGATAGCAGGATGGGATCAATCTTGGAGTGGCTCTTGTATGAGCGAGGTAGAGTGGGCCTGTAAAAGCAAGGGGATGACTGACAGGAGGGGAGATGATTTTTCCCCTGGAATTGGGGGAAGAGTGGAGGTCCTGGAAATTTTTGATTTTGTAGGTCCTAAGATAGATGAAGTATGAGGAAATGTTGGGTTAGGGGTTGAGTGGAGGGACCCCTCTGGGTTGGTGTGCATAGATTCATTGGATGGAGCCTCAGGTGCTAACTTTACCAAAGACAGGTGGTACCAAGAGGTCTTTCCTAGTACCTTTACTGCTGTGGGAGTGGTGAGAAGTACTGTATAAGGCCACTCCCAGCACAGTGAGAGGGGCTTTGGGGTCTGGGTTTTAATGTATACTTGTTGTCCCAGGCTTAGTTTTAAATTTGAGGGAACAGTGTGGAAAGGATGAGGTAGTAAAAGATTGGCTTGTTCATGAAGGAGGTCCCTAATAAGCAAAAGAGTAGGGAGATACTGGCCTAAAAGTGATGGGCTAGGAGGTAGCGGCATAAGGGTGAAGGGCCTGCCATACATGAGTTCAAATGGGCTGAAGCCAGTGGGTTTATGGGGGGCAGCCCATAAGCGAGCTAGTGTCAAAGGGAGGAGCTGTGTCCAGGGAAGATGAAGTTCCACAGACAATTTGGTGAGGTGTGCTTTAATGAGATGATTAGCCTTTTCTACTTTGCCGAATGACTGAGGTCAATAGGGTATATGAAGGTTCCACTTGATGTTTAAGGCTTGGGCTGTGAGTTGTGTGACTTGAGAAATGAATGCTGGGCCATTGTCTGACTGCAGGCTGGTGGGTAGACCAAAAAGAGGGTTGATTTCTGAGGTGAGAGCTTGTGTCACTGTAGCTGCATCCTCTGAAATGAAAGGGAAAGCTTCTACCCATCCTGTGAAGGTATCTACTAAGGTTAAGTGGTAGCACATTTTCTTGTGGGGAGGCATGTGGGTAAAATCAATTTGCCAGTCTTGGCAAGGAGCACGGCCTCTAGCCCAATGGGTGGGAAAGGATCGGATCTGGAGGCCACCCTGATTGGAGCAATAGGAACAAATGGGGCTGTTTTTGGTGATTTGTTTAAGTAATTTTGTCATGTGGGGATAATAGTATAAAGGCTGGAGGAGGTGTGATGGGTTTGTGGCCTATATGGATTGTATTGTGGAAATCTAAGAGCACTTGTTTCGCTTGTGTCTCAGGAAGAACATAATGACCAGAAATAACATACCAGCCATCTTTCTTTCATGCCCTCAGTTCTAGGAGGCAGTGTAGCTCTAGGAGGGGTGTACTGGGGTGAAGGCGTAGGGTTCATAAGAAGAACCTGGGTGAGGGAAGTGTGGGGATCTGATGATTGAGCGGCCTGTTTTGCAGTAAGTTCTGCTTGTTTGTTACCCTGAGCTATGGGGCTACTGGAGGTCTGGTGTCCCCTGCAGTGTATAACTCCGACCTCCTCTGGAAGCTGGGCAGCCTCGAAAAGCATCCTGATGAGGTGTCCATTGTTTATGGGCTCTCCTTGGGTAGTCATGAATCCTCTCTCCTTCCATATAGCTGCGAAAGAATGTAAGATGTGGTAGGCATACTTAGAATCTGTGTATATATTGACTCATTTATCATTGGCCGGGGTGAGTGTGCAGGTGAGGGCAACATGTTCTGCCTGTTGGGAGGTGGTGTTAGGAGGAAGGGGAGCAGCCTCGATGGTTTGTGTTAAGCTTACTATGGCATATCCTGCCCAGGGGGCTGGTGCAGAGGTGGCGCTCCTATCTATGAACATGTGTGTTGGGGCTCTGTAATAGAGTGTGGTGAGATGTGTGGAAAGGGATTGAGGAAAAAATCTAGGGCCTCCATACAGTTGTGTTCTATGGGTTGATAGTGCCTTGGAATGAGAGTGGCTGGGCTCAAGGGAGGGCAAGGTTTAAGGGAAAACCTTGAGAACTTTCAATGAAAGTAAGGTGGATGAGTTGTAGACAGGAGAGAGAGAATTGACATTGCCTTATGACTGACAAGGTCTTGAAAATGGTGAGGGGAACAAAAAACTGTTGTCCAAAGGTTAATTTAGAGCTTTCTTGTGCTTGAAGGGCAGCTGCCACCAAGGCCCGTTAGCAAGGGGCCCATCCCTGGGCTGTGGTGTCTAGTTGAGAGGTATGTAACTGGGGAAAAAACATTTCCTGCCTCTTGTCCCAAAACCCCAACCACCAATCCTTGGGTCTTGGTGACATGTAGAATAAAAGTACAAGACAGGTTTGGAGAGATAGAGCCGGGGCTGTCAGGAGAACAGTCTTTAGTCGCTGGAAGGGAGAATGAATGGGCTTGTTGGATCTAAGGGAATGGTGAGATCCCCTTTGGCTGCCTCATAAAATCGCTTTGCTAGTATGCCAAAATTGGGAATCCATAGGCGAAGGTACCCTGCAAGTCCCAGGAAAGAAAGGATTTCACCCTTTGTGGTGGGGGCAGGGAATTCAGAAATTAGACCCTTGCAATCTACTGTTATCTCTCTGATGCTGGGAGTAAGGTGGACTCCCAAATAGGTGACTGAAGGGGAGGAAATTTGGGCCTTGCTGGGGGACACTCGATATCCCCTGAAGGCCAGGAAATTAAGGAGAGCAAGAGTGTGGGCCTGTGAGTCCTCATATGAGGGGCTACATAGTAGAAAGTCATCTACATATTGTAGTATAGTGCTAGAGGTGGGTGGAAATTCAGATAAGTCTCAAGCTGAGGACTGGCCAAAGAAGTGGGGGCTATCCCAAAACCCTTGGAGCAGGAATGTCCAGGTGAGTTGCAGGATCGGTCCATGTGAAGGCAAACAAGTCTTGGCAGGAGGGGTGAAGGGGAATAGAAAAGAAAGCACCTTTGAGGTCAAGGACTGAAAAGAAATGAGTCGTAGTAGGAATGATGGATAGGAGGGTGTAGGGATTGGGAACGACAGGGGTTATGGGTAAAACGGCTGCATTAATGGCTCAGAGGTCCTGAACCAAGCAGTTTGAGCCATTGGACTTCTTCACTGGGAGAATGGGTGTGTTGTATGGTGAATGAGTGGGTCGCAAAATGTTGGAGGAAAGGAGTTTACGTATAATGGGCTTTAACTCTATGAGATGATTGAGAGCAATGGGGTATTGAGGTATGTTAGGAAAAAGAGAAGGGTCTTTAAAAGAACATGGATGGGGGAGTGATGAATGGCGATGGAGGGGGAAGATGTATCCCATACAATAGGGTTGACCAGGTTAGAGGAAAAGGGAAAGATGGAGTCTATAGACTCCAGGTCTGGGGTGGCTTGGGCCAACAACAGCAAGGAAGATGTTCGATCACATAAGGTTAAAGTTGCCCTGAACTTTGAGAGAACGTCACACCCCTATAAAGGGGCAGGGCATTGGGACATAACCAGGAAAAGTGGGTGTGGTGGAGGGTGCAGGAGATGGGTGGTATCACTCGAGTGCAGTATTTGGATCCTGTAACACCCCACACGGAGATAGAGGATGAAGTGGTGGGCCCCAAATATTCGGGGAGAGTGGAGTAAGTGGCCCCTGTGTCGATAATAAAAGAGATCGGCTTATCTGCTACGAGGAGAGTTACCCTGGGTTCATGCGTGGTGATCTCCATGGGGGCCTCAAACCCTGGGCTTCATCGGTCCTCCTCCTGGGCAAAGCCACAAAGTTTAGGGAAGGACGGTCTTACCGGTGGGGCAGGGATTGGCCCACTCACTCTCTGGCAAGCAAGGCAGTCGACCTCCCAATGACCCTCCTGCTCGCAATGTGGGCAAAGCCCAGGAGGGGGGCTAGGGTTAGGACAGGCTCGAGCCCAGTGGCCCAGTTGGCCACACTTGAAACAGTTGCCAGGTGGCACATTTCAACGTTTTGATATGTGAGCCCTTTGGTAGAGGGTCCCCGGATGGCATCGGCCAGAAGCTGGCATTTGGCCTGATCTCTCTTGTATTGCTCCTTCTTTTCCTCCTCCTCTCTATTGTTAAAAACTTTGAAAGCCAGATTGAGGAGCTCTCTCTGGCTGGAATTGGGGCCATCTTCAAGTTTTTTTAGTTTCTTCCAAATGTCTGGGGCAGACTGAGTGATAAAATGGGAATGCAGGTGAGCCGTCCCAGCCGGGGAAGAGGGATCTATGTGGGTATACTTTTGTAGTGCTTCCAAGAGACGGGTTAGGAACTCACTGGGGTTCTCAGTGGATCATTGGGTAATTTCTCACAATTTATCATAGCTAACCAATTTGTGGGTGAGTTATTGTAAAGCAGAATGTATATGGGTACCCACTTGATCTCGGAGGTCACGGTCCCCACGTCCGCTCTGATAATTCCAATTGGGGTCAACACAGGGGACGGCTTCAACACCTATGGGCAATCTATTGTTTTGTGCACGAGACTCATCTGCATGTTGTTGGGCTGCAACCCAGACCTGTTCTTGAACCTCAGGCAAAAGGGTAGTTGTAATGATCATGAAAATATCATGTCAGGCGAGGTCGTAGGATTCTGAGAGGTATTTAAATTCTTTTACATAAGTATTAGGGTCTGTTTGGAAGATCCGAGATGCTTTTCAATCTGGGAAAGGTCAGAAAGAAAAGAGGGACTATGGACACGAACAATGCCCTCCGTACTGGCAACTTTGTGAAGGCAATACAAGGGAGCTGGTGGGTCAGGAGGGCCGGATGGGCGGAGGAGGGATCCCGAGAGCAGGTGCGGAGTGGCAAAGGGGAAGGGGTTGGTGCAGGCAAAGAGGCTGGGGAGGGGCCGGAGGCATATGGCAGGGGCCAGGGTGCGGAGCGGTCTGAGGGATCAAGGGAGGGTTGGCATCCAATGGGGGAGGCCAAGCGTGGGCAGGGAGGATTTGGGACATAGTACAGGTTTGATAGAGGGAGGGGCAAGACCAAAGACAGAAGAAAGCCTGAACGTAGGGAATCTCTCCTGCATTGCCGCTTTTGTGACAGAAATTATCAAGATCTGTTAGGGCGGCCGATCGAAGGTGCCGTTTTGTGGCCATTGGGACCCATTCTCAAGTTTACATCTAGGCCAGACTTGATTACAATAAAAAAGAAGCCATTTGGGTTTTATATCTCCTTGTAGGCCGAGAGGTCATAGATTAGCCAAGAGGCACCCCAGAGGAGTAGATGGGGGGGGGGGGTTGGTCTGAGAGGATCCCATGCTGAGGGTGAGAAAGAGGAGCAGTCCCAGTAGAAAGAAGGCAGGAGCAAGAGGCGTCCCTGTTGTTGTTCTGCCCCCTCAGATGGAGGGCAGCCACTGGTATGAGAGCATCCCCTGTAACCAGGGCAGGAGAGGGGTTTTCTTGGCCAGCCACCTGGTCTTTCAAGTGAGACCATAGTTGTAGACAGAGGACTGAGAAAACCCATAGGAGTAGATGGGCAGGACTCCCCTAATTCACCCCAAATGAGGCTGGTGGTGGATGTGTCGGTCTGAAGCAGCAAGGTGAAAACAAGTGCGTCCCGGGGGGCACCCAGTCCGGCAGGTCCAGGAAGGGGCGGCTGGGAGCCAATCAACCCAAGAGAGGGGATTGGCCAATGGTCCAGCCAAGACCCTTCCCAAGTTTCAGCACCAAAATGAAAGAAAATGAGCTGAAACACCAAGTACCATTCAAGCTTTATTAAAGGAGGAAAAACCTGCCGGGCTGCGCTCAAAATGGCGGAGGCAGGCAGCTAGAAGGAGTACATACGCTTATATGGGTTGGTGGGTGTGAAAAACACAGGGCGGGAGGGGAAGGGGGTGCTGGTGTGTGGGATCAGGTTGACAATTGGTGCAGGGGTGACGGAGTCAAGACGAGAGGTTCCTCCAGGTGGGAGTGAAAGGGTTTCTTTGTCTGGGAAACCACAAGGTAGAGGGTTTCTTTGTTTAAGGAAACAAGGTAGGGTAAAAGACTGGCAGCCATTTTGTACTCAATACGGCACTGGTCGCATCCGTGATGACGTCAGTCACATCCAAGGTGATGCGACCACATACAAGATGGCACCAGCCATGTCCAAGATCTATCAACTATATGTGACAGATAAATTTGTACACCCTGTTGAACAAAAAACATGTGCTCAGAGAAGGTTGTTTGTTAGGAGTTTATATAACGAATCATAAACTTTCACAAACCTGCACTATAATCTCAAAGATGTGTTCTATTAAATACAGAATAGGGATGGGGAGAGTTCTTTAATTTGGGCCTAACAACAAAAAGACTTTATCCAAAACAATGTTAGCCCCAGCTTTTCACAAAAGATGGAGTGTCAAACTTCCGGCCACCATTTATCAACCACCACTTCAAACTCAATGCCCAAAAATGCAATCGTTCACTTCCTTTAAAAATAAGTTTGCTTTCCCATCTCCTTTTTTCTTTAGCTAATGGTAACAGGCTCAAACCTTGAGGCTATCTTTTTCAATTGCTCTCATGCTATTATCTGTGCTATCAAACAGTATCTTGTACACAGGAAGTCCTTAAGGCATGACCCCAAAACCACAGCCATCCCTGAAGTGCCCAGGGCTCTCCACACCTACCTCAAAGGAGGTATCTCCCTCTGCTGCCACTATCTGGAAGGAAGTTCCCATCCCATGCCTCTACAGAAAGAGAGTGCTAGAAAGAACAAACTCCCACTACCAGGGAAACTAGAGACAGAATCAAACTTTTCATTCCAGTCTGAAAATAGAGGATATTCTGAAAACTGAATATAGGCAACCCTTCTTCTCCAAACTTATAAGCTTCTCACTTCACCTCTAATATAATTTCTACCCCGATTATTAATGTGTAATCAGAGTTTCTACTGCCATGGCACTCTACAGTGCACCAGGAGAGCTATGAAAATCAGAGGAAGGACCATCCTTCCTCCCCCCAGCCCCCCACTGCAATGTAACACACTAGCGTCGGTATCAGAAATAACTTTTCACAATCATATCTTTCAAAAATAGTGATGAGTGCTCTAAGAACTCAACTTCCTGTCACCCTCTTCTGTAGAAAAAAAATAGATATTAAATTTTATCAGCAGCTGTGGTGCAACACTGCAGCACTAACCGTTAAAAGAAAATTTGGGGAACATTTGTTTTCATGCTGCTGTTTTCTCAAAAGCAGACATTATGCTAACAAGCAGTGAACATATGGGACATGTGACCACCGATCAAGTAATGCTGTGGATCAAATATGTTTTCACACATCAATTTCCATGAACATATGATGTTGGCCTGGCTTAGACTTCTAAGTAAGTCACCTTGATACTTGATTTGTATTTTTCTTACTTTATTCTGGTATTTCTTTGCTTATCTTCATAATGAGTCAATCTGAGAAATGCATAAAGAATTAAAAATTGAAAAGAGAAAAATGATACAGAAAACATTTTCAGAAGTCATATTTTCTTGTCAAGTATTTAAAGATAATTGAAAACTCGTCTCCCAAGAATCAAACCTATTTACCATTTTGTGTGGTATGCAAGGGAAGCAGAGAAACTACTGGGGCAGAGGCTGACAACATTTGTCACTCAATCAGGTTTCACGTCAAGGATCATACGACTCTGTTAACGGATGAAGCAGGCTCTAACTACTTCCACTATAGTGAATTCTTATGTTATGTTGCCTCAGCATCCATTTTAAATACAAGTTGGACTTTCTCACAGCAGAAGCAGGGCTTAGTCACCCTTGACACAAATTCCAGTTCTCCACCTGTTCCCAGGTCCTCAGTGTGAAAGATCTAGATATCTGCCTTAATCAGCTACCTCCTGGTGACCACCTCCCTATGGGACAGCTGGACAGAACATACCTGACTCACCCCACTGACCCTCATGCCTTGCGTGGGCTGTGCAGATATGCCAGTGACCACCTCTCAGTGACAGCGTGCCTCCCCGGAGCTCATGCCTGCCTGCTCTAAACCCCCCAATTAGAACTCCCTGCAGAAAATCTGCCTGGGTGACAACATGGACCCAATAAAGGCCTGAACCCACAGGTCTGTCTCACTGTCTCTTGCTCCCCATCCGCTGCTTGAGTGCACATGTCCCAGACAACTCCCCCTGTTCCTGGTGGCCCTGTAAGGCGTGCTGCCCTCTCCTCTCTGGGATCTGTACACTGCTTCTGCTATTTCGTGTGTTTTGTTCAGCTGCCTCCTCTGTGCCTCGCCTGACGGACACATCCAAACCGAACACTCTGCCCCTATGCTTCACCCTCAGCCTCCATGTGTTGCCTCTTCATTTCCTCAAGTACCTAACAGCAAGTCTTATGTGCTCTCCTCCATACCCTTTGATAAAACCTGCTCCCCAATAAAGGATCTGATAAACTCATCGACTAATAAAATTATCAATGACCATTACAGCATACTTTTCGACATTTAAAAAGATATAAGAAGCTTTGAAACAAATAAATTTCTGTTATAGGATATGAGGCAAGAAAAAGAAGGGCAAAAGATCTTATCACCCAAACATGAATTTACATGAAACCCCTTTCAAAAAGAAAAATGAATATCTCTTTCTTAACTCTGTGTCTATGTTTCCTTAACAAAATTCTCCCTCCTTTCTTAATATCCTCACTGAAAAGGCTTTCTGCTAAAATTGACCCCTCAAGAGTTTCTTTCATTTGATATTCATCTTACCAATAACAATAGCCATATCAATCCACATAGGCTAGATTATGCCTCTGTAGCAAAATAACTGAAATCTCAGTGGCTTTACACAAAGTTTCTTTCTTTCTTGCACAATGTCCTCCATTGATCCAGAAGCTATCTTCCAAATGGTGACTTAGGAATGCAGTCTAGTATCATCTTGTAAATCCATCATCTCAAAATGTGGTCTGCACAATTCACATGACAAAGAGCATTGGTTCATAAATGATACATGTTACCTCCACTTACGGTCTACCAGTTAGAATAAGCATGTAGCCTCAACCTGATTGCAAGGAAGGCAGGAAAACACAGCCTCAGTCTAGCTCTTCAAAGGAAAATATAACAGGACTAAGTGCACATGTAGCACTGTCTCTGTCACAATGAGGTGTTCACTCTGTGCCTAATTAACTAAGATGCGCCCAGAGGTTTTTAAATGTATTAATATCTTTAATACTCACAACTACCCTATGAGATGGTATTATTATTATTAGCATCTCCATTTTATAAATAAGTAAATAGAGGCCCAAAGAAGTTAAGTAACTTACCTAAGCAAGTAAGAGGCCTAGCTGAGATTCAAGTCCAAGCAATGTGCTCCAGACTACAGTATGCCATACTGCTTCTCAAATATGCCAGTGCTAGGGCACTGTTAAGGACACTGGTCTTCAAATATCTGTACGGCTTCCACATGAAAAAGGATTTAGATATATTCTATTAGTCTTGAGAACACAAAATAAGAGGGGGTATTGAGAGAAAATTTTAAGTAAAATATTTTTGAGTGCCTACTATGAGCCAAGCACCATTCTAGATACTGTACATATGTGTCATCCAAGATCAAAACAATCCAGGCAAGGCGGGTATTATTATTCCAGTTACACAAATGAGAAAACAGACTCAGTGAGATTAAGTAACTTGATTAGGATATTACACAGAGCCAGGATTTAAGCCCAACTCAATCTGGCTTCAGAAACTAAGCAATTTTGCACTATATCTCACTGCTATTCCATGCAGATATAGTAGATACAAATTCCAGTCCACAAGTAACTTCATTATTGATTTTTTTTTTTTTTTTGTAACTAAATTTCTGTTGTGAGTCTCCATTTAGCTGGGATGCAGAAAGTTAATCTTTGCGTTTTTGCTCTGAGGTCTTTCTGCTTTCTTAGGTTCCAACAAGGAGTGGGGTGAGTAATTCTAGGAAGTCCACTCTACTCTAGAATTCACCAAAACTTCCTCGGGGTTTTATCAAGTACAATGTCAATATCTAGGCTCTCAACTCCCTATCCAATTCTTTCCTCTTCTAGTCTACAAAATCTTTTCTCTTCAGTTTTCTTTTGTTCTTACAAATTTAGTTTTATACTCAGACCAAGGCTTTCTAATTTCTGAAATTCAAAAACCAGACACTACCCTCTTTTTCTGTATCCTGCTGAGGTGTCCCTTCCCTCCCCAATAAATAGAAAACAGTGAAAGCATCAGAAGGCTGCAAGAAATAACAGAAACAGAAAGCACATTGGTAAATATATCACAGTACACCACGTTACACAGAGAAGACCTTTTAACAATCAAAGCTGCTAAAAATGAAATGAGGGAAGTCTCCAATACAAGATATATTTAGCAAAAGAATGGCTGGCCATAGAGCTAAAACAATACAGAAGTTTAACAGATACTTGGATTGGCAGGAGGGTGTAGTGATTGGACCTAGAATATTTTTTACCTTAAAGACAGGAAGGAATAGATGGATGGATGAAGAAATGAGGGGAAAAGGAGGAAGGGAGGAACAGAGGGAGGGAGGAAGGAAGGACAGATAAACAGACAAACCTATAATTTCAAGGGAGCTAGAACAGAATGGCTGATTTTCTACGTATATTCAAATGGAAGAGGGTAGGAAAGAACAGGTTACCATAAACCTGAATACTGACAAGAATAATTAAAGAAAGATACGTATAAACCATAAAGGAAGAGAACAAGAACATCCAAGAATATCACGTCCTAAGGTCCCCTGAAATAGGATGAAGTCTGTCCTCCTTGCTGGGAAAAGAGGAGGAAAAATTAAGAGAGAAAGGTGTAGGTGTGGAAAGTGATCCAAAAATTCAGGGCTGCAAGAACTCTATCACTGAAGGCTGCCACTCAGTGACACTTGACTCTGATCTAATGCCAGAACATGAGAGAGAGAGAGAGAGAGAGAGAGAGAGAGAGAGAGAGAGAGAGAGAGGAGAGAGAGAGGGAGGAGAGGGAGGAGAGGGAGAGAGGAGAGGGAGGGAGGGCGGGAAGGAGAGAGGGGGGGAGAGAGAGAGAGGAGAAGGAGGGAGGGAAGGAGAGGGAGAGGGAGAGAGGGAGAGAGAGAGAGAGAGAGGGGAGAGGGAGGGAGGGAGGGTGGGAAGGAGAGGGAGAGGGAGAGAGAGAGAGAGAGAGAGAGGGGGGGGAGAGAGAGAGAGAGAGAGAGAGAGAAGGCAGGATTGAATCAGGTGAGGAGATAAAAAGCCACTGCAGCTGAGGAATTTATATTTATCCCTTTTACAGCCTAGGAAATACCTCTTGATCTTCCTAATAATATTCTCTAAACTTTTGTCTAAGAACTAATGATAAAATAACAATAATAATAATAAATTACTTTCAAGCATTCCCAGAGGCAACAGAAGATATTCTGAGCTACATTAAAATGCAGCTTGGAGTTATGTAAAATATCACATTAAAATTTAAGACCCTTCAAAATTCAATACTATTTAATTTCAAAGCTGTATTTCAAACCAACAGGTACTATGGGAATTGAGAGAGAAAAGGAAGATGATAATATTCTATCTCCATTAAGGAGAGAATTGAGGTGAGAAAGGAGGGAGGTGTATTGGACATTTTTAATGATAGCTTCATTTGTGAGATATTAGAAATTTCCGTCTGTCAAGATGCAAGGATAAGTGATTCTTTCACTTGTTGTTTCTAACATCATTAGATCTATTAATATTAAGGTAAAAAGCTGCATTTCTGGCCCTGACCTTTTTTGACCCCAGGCCCATGTTATCCAATTGCCTGCTGGTTTTCCCACACATTGTATCACATCCCACAAGCAGAACAAACTCAATTTGTTCAAAACTGAACTTATCATCTTTTCCCCAAAAGCTGGTCTTCTTCCTTTATTTGAATTAGCTGTACCCAAGACAACAGCATAATAGATTCACCCTTGGCCCTTCTTCATCCTTTACAACAAAACTACCCTACATCTTACCTCCTAAATCACTCTCACTTGGTCCCCTCCTGCCATTCGTGTTTCAGTTCAGGCCCTCTTCATCTCTCCTCTGACCCTGCACCAGCTTCTTGACACTGCTCCCCTTCTCCTCTTGTCTCCCTCCAATACATCTGTGCGCCAGCACCAGAGTGTTTCTCATAAAATGCAAATTTGACCATGTCACAACCCAGCATAGAGGCTTGGAATGAATGGCCCCCATTCTCTGTGAGATATAATCAAGTTTCTTAGCATGACAAAAAGGCCACTAACAACTTCACCTTCCACCACTTGCCATCTCACAGGCTACAATGAAACAAGCCTTATCAACCTGTGGCTGCACTCGCTATACTAATTTATATATTTTTTATCTTCCCTCACGTAGTTTACTCTGCTTGGAATGTACTCCCCCACTTTAACAAGCCATGGTTCAAATCCCATTCCTTCAGGAACTCTTCCCTGACTTTTTGCCACCCCTCTCTCCTCTCCTCTCCTGCTTCAGGAGAGCAGCGAGTGCCCTCCCTCTGTATTTGCACAGCAAAGTGGGCGTGCCTCTATAGCACCCATCACACACCATTTAAAGGTCACCTTGCTTATCTGTACTACTCATTAGACTGTAAATTGCTCAAGGAAGTTGACTTCTCTGCTCACAGTGCCTGGTTAATAAATGTCCATTGAACTAAACTGAATTTTATTCATTAAGTGCCTCAATTTCCACTTGATGCTATGTGGAACATCTTCTCTTAGTTTTCCATATAGCATAAGTGACGAATTTATAGCAAATAATACTTTGCATGTTCGATTTAACAGGAAAATGGAAAGAAGCCTTTACAAGCCTTCCCCAGGTCAGCAGTGCATCATGCCAAGTACACACTTACCCCATATAACTTAATATATAGAATAACCATGTGAGTTAAATAGTGGCAGTATCCGGTTTTTACAGAGAAGGAAAATACAGCTTGGAGAGGATAAACTTTCTCAAGGTTATTCAGCTGCAAAGCGGATGGGTCAATTTTGAAATATAGGTTTTACACGAACTCAATAGTGCTTCTCACATAAAAAAGCGAACACAGAAATTAAAATTAAAGGAAAGACAACACAAAGAATTTTTTTAAAGGAATTTTTCTGAGTTCTCCTCCAATCTCACAGTTTTCTCATTTCTCCACATTTCTCAGCAGAATGAGTGACTCTGGGTACAGGGGTCATTCTGAGACCATGGCTGTTACTTAGAACACAGTGTTGAGGAAGGTGGAGGTCAGTGGTTCAATAAACTTAAGCATTAGCTGGTTTCATTCCACTAGATAGTCATCCACTAAACCCTTGTAAACCATCTCACAAACAAATAGATAAGGAAAACATGTAGAAGCTCAGTTTAAATCAATCACCACCATTACAAATACAACTCAAAGTACCACCTTTCCACCTTTAACACTTTGGTATATGATATCACAAAGTGGCACAAGGCTCAGCTCTGCAAATGGAATGCCTAACTAGAAAACTGAGGCTGGCTAAGTGTGAGGGTTACTTCATGTGCTCATTTCCAGAGGATGAGGACACCTCTCCTCCAGGAGACGAGTGAGGACAGGTTGCCTCTCACACTATATACCCACACACCCCTAGGTCTGGGGACACTCTGAGGACAAGCTGTGGGTATTGGAGACTATGAGCTGGTATGAGCCAGGGCTTCAAGCTCAGGAGCAAGGACTACACCAAGCCCAGTACCTACCTCTTCTGGAAGTCCAGCCTGGTAGTGTGGAGCCATTAAAGCATGCCTGGCCTACTCAGTGGAGGTAATCCAGTCTCAATAAAGATTGCTTCAGCTGCCAAACAATGTTTGGAATTCATCAATCAGAGAACCAAAAGAGCTACAATTCAAGGACACTAGGCAGAGAGCCCAACAACAGTAGCCTTGAAAAAGACAAGGAAGAAAAAAATGTAGCAGCAACTCACTAAGCATGTGACTTGAGGCTCTTGGCAGGCTGCCTTGCCAGGCGGGGCAATCTGTGCACAGAGAATTCACATCTTTTTCCCTGCTGCCAGAGGCCAGGAAGGCACAGACAGAGGAATACCAACTCAGATCTTTCATCAAGCTAATAATCAATGAGACCTTCCTAAGGCAAACAATGAATGAATAACCACAACTCATCTGTTTTACACATGCACATGACTGATCAGCATTACTCTAACTGGGCTTTATGACTTTTACAACCTTAAACAGGTCTGTAATATATTAATTGGGTATCAAATATGCAACCAATGCAAGATTTCTCACCTGATAGGCAGATTGTTAAACAAAGCTCTGAAGCAAAAACAGAGGACAGAGTTCAGCTTAACAAGTCAATCAACATTAACAGGGTGTGAATTGAAACACTTAGCCAAGAAAGCAGCTAATACTCCTACAAGTATGAATAAAATATCTTTAAGGAAGGTACAGTATACTGAGGGACAAAAAAAGCAAAGAGAGTGTCAATACAATATGCTAATTGCTGGCATAGTATGTACACAGTAGTACCTGAAGATCACCAGCCAGAGAGTCAAAAGACCAACATTAAGGCAAGTGAGTGTGGACCCCTGTGAGGATGAAAGGGAAGAGTTAAAAAAACAACCCTAGAAATAATTTGTCTGGATTTCAAATGAGGACACAAGTTATAAATGGAGTATGACTTGCTCCAGGTCATGCAGTCAGTTAGCAGCAAAGCCTGGACTAGAACTCAGGTTTCCAATGCTTTCTACCACAGCAGAACAGTGTTCCAAAAATCACAGAAAATTGGGCAAGTTCTAGGCTTCTGAAGCTGGGAAATACAACTTTCAAAAATGCAGATTCTAAAGACATAGAGACTAATGAACTGTCAATGAGGATGAGGGGAGGGGCACTGGAGCTGGACATCCTCAAGGTGGGAAACCTGCAAAACAGAATGGCACCTGCATGTGGCTCGTCAGTAAAACAAGAAAAATTAAAAGCATTTCATTTGTAACTAGCAGCAAACATTCTCATCAAAGCAACTATTCGCTAAACCATTGCTTCAATGGTGACACTAGTTCCATCCTCCTCTCCTACAGCAAACAGCTATTTTATCACTTGTGCTAAGCATGTGGAGATGTCTCCTTCCTGCACTCAGGATTTCTTAGATACTACTAAAACTAAGGCATATTACATACACCATGATTGCCTCCATTCAGACTGATTCAGCAAGCCCTTTCCCCAGCAGAACTTCACTAAGGCATGGTGAAGTTCAAAGTCATACCCACATAAACTAAAATAAAGCTCTACCACAGTTATTTTTGCAAACTGAAAGGCAACCCAGTTTTGACTGACTATAGTAAGACCAATGTTACACTTAATTCATTCAACATTTACTGATTAACTATTTGTCATGCACTATTTTAAGGCCTAATTTTTTTGAAAGGCGGGGAAAAAGATGGGAAACCAGACAAAACACAATATCAGTAGGACACAGCCCGTCTAGTGTGGTAAGCAAAGCAAATAACTGTTTAAAACAGTTTGATAATTATTATAAAGCAGTACTACTCAAAAAGTGGCCTATGGACCAGTGCTAATCCACAAATTGTTTGTTTTTGGTCCACAAGAAGATGGTTAAGTACAGAAATTGAGTAAACATTTAGAAACTTTTATAGCAATTTTACAGTAATTTTAGGTCTGTTGAATGTAATAATTTTAAAATGAGGCTTCTATTTTATACATCTCATATACTTCATTTTTCTAGTATTTCATTTTTATTTAACAAAATTATCAGTTCACAAATAGTTTGAGAAGCAATGCAATAAAGTAACATAAGAGAAGAGCTATTTACTGTACTATACGATACTACACAAGCACAGATGAAGAGAAATGGCCTGTGAGATTTAAGAGGGGCTCTAGAAAGAAGACAACCTTTGAGCTGCAAAGGAAAAGTAGGGGTTCTCCAGAGACAGAGAGGGCTGAGCAGCATCCCAGGCACAGGAAGAGCATCTGCAAAGGCTTGGGGATCATACAAGTAAGGGGGTGGTATGTTTAGAGAATAAACTTTAAGGTGCAGTAATAAACAGTAAAAGTGCAGAAAGTTAGATTACAAAGAGATTTAAACAGACTAGCATGACTTTATAGTTTAGGCACTGGGCTTTCCCCAAAATGCAATAGGGAACCACAGAAGATTTTTATAAGCAGAAGAAGGATGTGTTCATATTCTCCTTGAAGTTATTCTGACAGCAGTGTGGTAGACAGACTTGAACAGGAGAGAGAACAGAGGGGGGCACATAGAACAGATACAAACATATTGAAATAACCTAGGTGTGAACTGAAGAGAACCTGCACTGTGTCAAAGAAAATGGGCAAGAGAGAATGGCTTAGAGAAATGGTTTGAAGGCAAGAATGTATAATATTTCCTACTTATCAAAGTGGATGAGAATCTGTAATTAGATAGTTGTTCACTCAATTCAATGAGTGGTCTGATCAACACAAGGAGGAGATCAGTAAATATAAAGATAAGTAATTAAGTGAAATAAGGCAGGCACAGAAAGAGAAACACTGCATGTCCTCACTCAAGTGGGAGCTGGAAAAAAAAAGAAAAGAAGATACAATCATTACAATAATTTATTGAACTTTCAAAAGGAGAGAACAGAACTGAGGCCATCAGAGGTGGCAAAGGGGAAGGAGGTTAGTGAGAAATTGGTAAACGCCACAGAAAATGATTACATTGTGTAACAATAAATACTGTAATTTTAAAAAATCAGTATTTACAAAAAAAATAAAAAGTAAGTGAGTTACCAAGAGATAGGAGTTATAGCTGAGGATGAAATGTGAAATTCTAGAATGATCTTGTACTTTAATAATCTTGAATAGACTCACATATAAGTGGAGAAGAATGGACAAAGACTTGTAGCTAACACATTTACTCTGCACATTCTGTGTACAGAGCAGTATTTTAGAAACTATGGGAGATAAAAAGGGGATTAAGAAAAGCCCCTTTCACTGCTTCCATCCCCAGGGCAACTCTAGGATCTTCTGATTCTGTCTAAAAGTTAGTTCTGGACCATAACAGGCCTGATATACTTACTTCAATAGGTAACAAACCAAGACTCATTTTCAAGCCAGAGAAATTCTATGGGTTCAGGAAATCTCTAAAGGGCAGGGATGTGTATACGTGTATAGGTAGGGAGAAAGGGTTCCTTACCTGGAAGAAACAAATATTTTCTGAAATGTCTCTAAGGAAAATATGATTACTCAACTGAAAACTGCTGAATCAATGAGCTCATCTGGAATCACCTAGTCTCCAGGGAAACTGCAGCCCTCTCAAACTCAACGTAGACTCCACAGAAATCCACAGAATTGTGTCTCCTTAGAATAGAGGTCATACGCTTTGTGAATCTCTGAAACTAGGAGATAGATTCTTGATAGAAAGGACAGGGGTAGGGAATGTAGGACAAGCATATACCATTTTTCATGGAATATTTAAAAACAAGTAACAGACTATTAGATAGAGTCAGAAACAATTCAATTTCTATTCTATCATGGATATTCTGAACCACCACTACCCACAACATACACACACAGGGAACACCACTTATCATAACACTATTGCTGTGGGCAGGCCTAATACCCATGGTATGGTGGTCTGATTGTGTTTTACCAGGCTCTTATAATAAGTGCCTGCTATATTTCAGGGCACATGATTTTACCAAAGTTTATAATAGGCTTAGTTTTATAACAACTTCTGTATTCTAGTAATTAACTGGTACAAATAACCCTTTTCATACTCTACAGCTGTATCTATACAAGTGAAATTCAGCAATTAACCTGTAAATTTGATCTAAATATTCAACAAATATATAAAATTAAATATTAAAAAGTTTAACTTACCTAAAGAGTAATAAGCTTTCAACCTAAGATTATCAACTGACACTTCATTTCATCTAATAAAAACATAATATTGCCTATGTTTGTAAAATGAACATTGGATATAATTGTTCACATATAAAAGAAAAGAACAAAAAATTATCTCCTAAGGGCATTAATTACCATTTTTTCAATTTAGGAAATGAACAAATCTCAATCAGTGCCTACCATCTACAAGACACTATTGTGAATCAACAGAAAACAGAAAGATCTAATTAACCACAAGGTCTGGAAAAGAGAGGAAACAGAATCACTTAATACCAACAGGGTATGGAGGTAAAGCAAGGAGAAGCTCTCCATTCAAAGTCCCAAAGATCCTCTGCAAGTCCTGTACAATGCACCAGCATGAGGAGTGATGAATAAGCTTCATTGATAATAGTGACCACGTCACGGCTGGCTGAACATTCAGTCCACAAACAGAAGGCTTCTGTATTTGCTCAAATCAACCATAGGAAAGTTTTAGCAAAAAGACTGTTATATTCAAATGGAAATCAGTACTTTCCAGCAAGAATGGACAATTAGCAATTCCTTAAACTGGTACTAAGAGGAAAAGCAGGAAAATGCACCAAAAATAATCACAAACAACCTATATTCTAAAATGTGAAATAAATAAGAAAGACTACTATAGTTAGAATTTTGAAAATTTCACATAGCGAAAATAAGGTAAGTCTGGATGTTACAGGCCTCCCAGTTATCAACCAACACCGGGAGGTTTCACCCAAATACTCTCCTTTTGTAAATCTCTTATTACATACAAGATTAAACTGTAGTCCAAGATTCCAGCAGTTAATTTAGACAGTGTTCCTTGAACATTTAGCAAAAAGTGAAAAGTCTGTTTATACATCATTCGAATCTACATTTTAAAAGTCTTGATTCACCAGAGTAACAGATTCTAGCAAATACCTCTCCAGGACCAGCAGGGCAAGTAGTCCACATCCTCATCCCATCATTCAGCACACACACAATTATGGCCTATCCTATCTCTGGATCTGGTTTTGTGACTCTGATCCTGGGACTGTACAAGTCCACAGACCCTTAAATAAGTTAAAATGATTCCATAACTACCTCGGGATTTAAAAGAAAAAGAAAAGAAAGAAAGCTCAAGGAAGGAAGACAGGCACAAGAAATTTTGCCAAAGCGTGCAGGTTCAAGATGGCTGACTAGAGGCGGTCATCTCTTGCCTTTGATACAAAGAAAGTCCGAAACAACAAGTGGATAATCACACACTGAATAGAGTTTCCGGGAGAAAACACTGGAATTCAGCAAAAGGGTAAGGAAGACCGCCTGAGGTTCAGAAACTCGAGATGGTAGCATAGACAGACAGGTGAAGCAACCAACTGAGAATGGCTCAGAGCCAGGACAGACATTTTACTACAGGGAAAAGGCAGGCAAGGGGAATCCCCAAAGGTCCACAGTCTCACCACAGAAGCCTGCAATCCAAGCTACAAGGGAGCTGTGTGGTCACTGCAGGCCATGAGCCCAGTGTGGGGAACTGCTGGGCGTCCACATGACTGCATTAATCCAGAGAGGGAATTCACACTGGGCCCCCCATCCCCTGGGTCCTGGGCTGCTGCAGGACGTCACTATTTTGGGATCCAAGCCAACACCAGAGTGCATTTTGCCCTGGGGCACAATAGCTCCATCGTCTCCACACCCCTAATGCCCCTTCATCACACCGGTACTCTGGCACCTAAGCCCACATAGCACCCTGCACCCCTGAGAACAGGCGGCCCAGTGGAGGGTGGAGGCCACCCCCAGACAGAGGGAGCCAGTACTCGCACATTCCAGAGCCTGAGAGCCGACCGAATGGTGCCTTCTGCCACTGCCAACATGCTTTGCTCTCTTTGGTGGAGTACCTTTGCGTCTCACCCAGGGCCCAGAATCCCACTGTGGCTCCAGTGAACTTGTCCAGAGCCACCCACTATAATTAGGAAGCTGTGGAGCACCCATGGGCCACTCTCAGGGGCACAGAGTCCCATCTGTCACTCCTTTGAGCCTTCCCAGAGTCACCCACCCAAGCTGGGGAGCTGCACAGCACCCAGCATCTCTCAGGGGAAAAGGAGCCCATGCACGACCCCAGCAACCTTGTCCATGGTGGCCCACTCAAGCTGAGGAACTGCAGAGCCCCCCTGCATGTCTCTTGGGGACACAGGGTCCTTTTTACAACCCCAGTGACCTTGTCGATAGTGGCCCAATCCAGCTGAGGAGCTACAGAAAAACAAGCATCTCCCTTGGTGGCACAGGGTCCCACCCATGACCCCAGCAACTCTGCCCAGAAAGGTCTCAGCATCAATCTTGGGGGTGCAGAGTCTCACTCATGATCCCAGTGACCTTCCTTGGAGTGGCCCATTCTAGCTGGGAAAATTCAGAGTGCCCCAGCATCCCTCTTGGGGGGCATAATGTCCTACCCACAGCCCCAGCAACCTCATCCAGAGAGGTCTGCTCCAGCTGGGGTCCTAGAGAGCACCCCAGTGTCTCTCTTGGAGGTACAGGGTCTCCCCCATGGCCCCAGAAACCCTGCCCAGAGTTTCCCACTCCAGATGAGGAACTGAAGAATGCTCCAGCACCTCTCTTGGGGACACAGGTTCCCACCCAAGGCCTCAGTGAGTTTTCCCAGTGTCACCACTTTACTGAGGAGCTGCAAAGTGCTCCAGTGTCCCTCTCAGGGGTCCAAGATCCTGATAGCAGCTCCAGTGACCCCATCCAGTGTTGCCAACTCCAGCTGAAAAGCTGCAGAGCATGCCAGCATCTCTACTGGGGGCATAGGGTCCCACTCAAAGCCCCACTGATGCCACCCAGACTCCCCTACTTCAGCTGAGAAGCTGCAGAGCACCTCATCATCTCTCTTCAAGTCCAAGGTCCTGACCATGGCCCCAGCAATACCACCCAGGGTTACTCATTTAAGCTGAGGAGCTGCAGAGTACCCAGCACCTCTCTTGGGGACAAAGATCCAGGCCACAGCACCAGCGAGCCCACTCAGCTTCATCCATTCCAACTGAGGAGCTTCAAAGCATTCCAGTGCTTCTCCCAGGTGCTGGAGACCTTGCCAACAACCCAGTAACTCTGCCTAATATCGTCTGTTCCAGCTGAGGAGCTGCAGAATGCCCCAGCAGTTCTCCCAGGAGCCCAAAGTCCCAGCCACAGACACAGTGACCTTGCCCTAGAGTTGGCCACTCCAGCTGAAGAGGTGCAGGGTGCCCCAGTGCTTCTCTCAGGTGTCTGCAATACTGTCCACTACCCCCAGTGTCTCCACCCACATTAGCAGAGGAACAGCCAATTAATACTGTATCTCTCCCAAACACCAAAGTCCCAATGGCAACCACGGCAACCTGTCGCAGGTTGCCCACTTCAACTGAGGAAGCACTGAGTAAACCAGCACATCTCCCAGGGGCTCAAGGTCCCACCTATAGTCTCAGCAGCCTTGCCCACTATGACCCATTCTAGCAAGCAGCTGCTGAGCACACAAGCCTAGGCCATAAGGGCACTCACAGACAACCTCAGCATTGAATGCAGTCAAGAAATCATATGAAAACTTTACTACTACACTCATCCAGAACTAAACCTAAACCCTGTACCCAACTGACACTGTAGAACACATTTACAGGAAAGAGTATCTCCCTTCAAAAGCTACTCCAGAAAACTAAAAGAAGCAACCATTCTACCAGATGCCCAGATATCACAAGGTGGAAATATAACAAACATGGAAATAAAGAAAACATGACACTCCCAAAGGAACACAATACCTCTCCAGAATCAGACAACAAAGAAAAAGAAACCTGTGAAATGCCTAAAAAGGAATTCCAAATAATAATCTTAAGGAAATTCAATAAGACAAACAAGATAATAGCTGAAAACTTCCCAAGTATTGGAAGAGATATGGACTTCCAGATCGAAGAGGCTCAAGATTTCCAAACAGATTTAACCCAGAAAGGTCCTCTATGAGATATATTGTAGTCAAACTGTCAAAATTTAAAGACAAAGAGAATTCTAAAAACAGCAAGAGAAAAGTGTCACATCACCTATAAAGGAATCCCCATCACACTCACAGCAGATTTCTCAGCACAAACCTTAAAGGCCAGGAGAGAGTGGGATGATATAATCAAAGTACTAGGGGAAAAAAAAATTGCCAGCCAAGAATACTATACCCAGCAAAGCTATCCCTCAGAAATGACAGAGAAATAGTGTCTTTCCCAGACAAACAAAAACTGTGGGATTTCACCACCACAAGACTGGCCCTACAAGAAATCCATAAGAATGTCTTACATGTGGAAGCAAAGGAATGATAACTACGATCATCATAACATGCAAAAGAATAAAACTCACTAGTAAAGCAAATCTGCAAATTAGAGAAAGAAATTATACCTTTTCACTACAGAAAAAAAATAGCAAATACAAACAATAAAAGAGAAAGAAAGGACTAAAAGATATATGAAACAATCATAAAACAATTAACAAAATGTCAGGAGTAAGGCAACGCTTTTCAATAAAAACTTTGAATGTACATGGATTAAAATCCCCATTCAAAAGATATAGACTGGCTGAATGGATTAAAAAATAAGTCCCAACTATAAACTGCCTACAAAAAAGCTCACTTAACTTGTAAAGACACACACAGACTAAAACTGAAGGGATGGAAAAAGGTATTTCAGAAAAATGGAAACCAAAAATGAACAAGAGTAGCTATAATTATATCAAATAAAACAGACTTTAAATCGAAAATGATACAGAGATAAGGATATTATATAATGATAAAGGGATCAGTTCAGCAAGAGGATATAACAATAGTAATTATAAATATACCCAACATCAGAACACACAGACATGAAAAGCAAATTTACTGGATATAAAGGGAGAGATTGGGGGGAGGTGGTGCCAGGGAAAGGTTGGTAGACTGGTACAAAGTGACTAAGTTACAGTTGGATAGAAAGAATAAGTTCTGGTGCCCTAGGGTGCCAATCACTAATAATATTATAATGTATATTTCATAATAGCTAGAAAAGAGTATCTTGAACATTACAACCATGAAGAAATGATAAATGTTTAGGTGATAAATGCTAACCATTCTGATTAGATCATTATAAAATATATGCATGTATTGAAACACAAACTACCCCATAACCATGCACAATAAAAAATAAATTATACATTTTTTTTTAAAGGGCCTTAAGAGACATATGAAAAAAACAAAAAAGTTTATCAAGTACCATGAACATTCTTGGAGCAGGACAACACAGAATGAAGAGCTGGGCTCCCCCAGAACTCCAGCATCCACATGGTCAATCCTAGACACATATCTACCAGAACAGGTTGAGGTTATGCCAAATACAGGAGGCAAGGGAGCAGGAATATATTATATGAGTACAGGCTTTTGGAGTCAGGCTGTGTTCAAATCCTGCCTCTACAACGTAGGAGATCAGTGCACCTTGCATAAGTTACTTAATCTTTCGAGTATTTGATTTTTTTCTCAGTAAAATGGGAATAACATCTATCTCAAAGTTGTTTCTTAAGGACTGATTAACACCTGTAAAGTGCACATTATACTATCTAGCACATTTAAAGGCTAGACAGTTAATAGTTATCAATATTATAATTATTATTAAAATAAGACTGATCCATGGAATGGAGAAAGCAGAGACAAAGTCTGCTGATGAATATCAAAGGTACAAAGAGAAAAAACAGCAGGGAGAATGGCAGAGTTTTTGTCAACTGCTGGTGGGGATGTAAATTGGTCCAACCATTTCAGAAAACCACTTGACAGTATCTACTGAAACTGAACATATGCAAATACTATGACACAGCAATTCCACTCCCAGACATATATATCCACCACATAAATGTATATGTATGTGCACCAAAACATGTTTATAGCAGCATTATTCATAATAACCAAAAAATGGAAACAACTCAAATGTAGAATAGATAAATACAATGTGGTATTTTCATACAATGGAATACTATTCAACGATGAATGTGAATGAACTACTACTACACACAAAATCCTGAATGCATCCCACAATCAATGTTGAGCAAAAGAAGACATGAAATAACATAATGTGTACTATATAGTTCTATTTACATAAAGTTCATAAACAGGAAAACCAATCCACAATGTTAAAGATAGTGATTACTTTTGGGGAAGCAGAATAAATGGCTGGCAGGGTACATGGGGCACCTCATGGTGCTGGCTACAATGTGTGTTCACTTTGTGAAAGTATATCAAGCTGTACCTCTGTGATTTATGAACATTTTCATATGTATGTTTTACTCTAACAAAGAGTTTAAGAAAAAAAGGAAAAGATAGACTCCAATATAATAATAGTTAGGCACTTCAACACCCCTCTCTCAGCACTGAACAGATCATCTAGACAAGAAATGAACAAAGAAACATTTGATTTAAACTGTACTACAGACAAGATGAACCTGACAGACATTTACAGAACATTTCATCCAACAACCGCACAATACACATACCTCTCATAAGCACATGGATTGTTCTTCAGGACAGACCATGTGTTTGGATACAAACCAAATCCCAACAAATTTTTTAAAATTGAAATCATATCAAGTCTCTTTTCAGGCCATCACAGAATAAAACTAGAAATCACTAACAATCAAAACCTTGGAAACTATACAAATACATGGAAATTAAACAACATGCTTTTGAACAACCAATTTGGTCACAAAAGAAATTAAGCAAGAAATTGAAACATTAAAACAGAAGCATAAGATACCAAATCCTATGAGATATTGTAGAAGCAGTACTAAAAAGGAAGTTTACTGCAATAAGTGCTTACATAAAAAAAAAATTAAAGATCTCAAACAACCTACTATTACAACTTAAGGAACTAGAAAAGCAAGAACCAACCAACCCCAAAATTAACAGAAAGAAACAATAAAGATCAGAGCACAATTAAATGAAATAGAGAACAAAAAAACAATACAAAAGATCAATGAAACAAAAAGTTGTTTTTCTGAGAAGATAAACAAAACTGACAATTAGCATCTATAACCAAGAAGAGAGACCACAATATCAAAAATCAGAAATGAAAAAGGAGATGACATTACAACTGATTCCACAGAAATACAAAAAATAGAGACTATTATAAACAACCATACACAAACAAATTTGAAAACAGATAAATTTCTGGATACATACATCCTACCAGGACTGACACAGGAAGAAATAGAAAACCTAAACAGACCAATTACAAGCAATGAGACCGAATCAGTAATCAACAGTCAAAGAAAAAGCCCAGGACTGGATGGTTTCACTGCTGAATTCTACCAAACTTTTAAAGGAGATTTATTACCAATGCTTCTCAAACTATTCCAAAAATAATCAAAGCAGAGGGTATTCTCCCAAACTCATTCTATGAGTCCACCATCACCCTGATACCAAAACCAGAAAAAGACACAACAAAAAAAAAGAAAACTACAAGCCAATATCCCTGATAAACTTAGATACAAAAATTCTCAAAAAAACTAATAACAACAAGAATCCAACAGCACATCAAAAAGATTATACACCATGATCAAGTAGGATTCATCCCAGGGATGCAAGGATGGTTCAACATACACAAATCAATAAATGTGATACACAACACCAACAAAATGAAAGACAACAAATGTAATCATTGCAACACATGCAGAAAAAGCATTTCATAAAATTCAACATCCTTTATGATAAAAATTCTCAACAAATTTGGTATAGAAGAAAAATATCTCAACACAATAAAAACCATATATGACAAACCAACAGCTAAATCATTCTGAACAGAGAAAAGTTGAAAGCTTTTCCTCTAAGAACAGGAACAAGACAAGGACGCCCACTCTCACCAATTCTATTAGTCCACTTCTGTTGCTTATAACAAAATACCTGGAACTAACTTGCAAGAAAATGAGATTTACTGCTTAAAGTTTCCAAGGCTGGGAAACCCAAAGTCTAGGAACACATCCGATGAAGACCTTGGTTGTGACAGTGACATAGGGGTCTCACAAGGAAGAATGGTGGGGCAGAGAGACAGCTGACCTCCTCACTGCTGTCCTTACAAAGCCCTCAGAACCATGCCCATAGCCACCACTATACCATTCACTATGGCAGGGTGCTCACAATCTAATCAATTCTTCAAGGCCCCACCTTTCAATTACTATAATAGGATTTCCACCCTCTTAAGACTGTCACAGTGGGGAACAAGCCTCTAACACATTAAACTTTGGGGGTGACACAATTTGATCCATAATACCACTCCAACTTACCATAATACTGGAAGTTCTAGCCAGAGCAATTAGGCAAGAGAAAGGAATAGATTGGAAAAGAAGTCAAATTGTCCCTGATTGCAGATAACATAATCTTATAAATAGAAAAACCTGGCAGAAGCTGAGGGCAGCCCTCTCCACCTGGAAGCAGCAAGAGAGCACACCTGGGGTCCCAATCAGAAGTCGAGGGAAGCCCCCTCCACCCAGAATCAGGCAAGACGGCATGCCTGGGATCCTGGGAAGGACCTGAGGGCATCCCCTTGCCCAGAAGCAGGCAAATGAGCATACCTGGGGTCCTGTGTAAGAGTCAAGGGCAGCCCCCTCCACCCAGAAGCAGGCAATAGAACATGTCTGGGGTCCTGGGAAGGAGCCAAAGGAAGCCCCCCCCCAGCCTGGAAGCAGGCAAGAGAGCACACCAAAAACACCACTTCCACATGGGTGGCCCACCATAGCCACCACCACAGCCACCACCACAGCCACTATGCAGGTGGTGCCACAAAAGCAGCTCAATGCCACAAGAATAGCCACAGCCACCATTCAGGCAGCTTGTGTCAAATGCACAAGGAGAGTCACCAGTGGAGACTGGAAAAAAAAGAGGACATCTCTCTCTTCAAAGCCCACTCCAGAGTAAGAGAAGAAACAACTGCTCTACTAGATGACCAGACATCAATGTAGAGATAACAGAAATATGAAAACTGAGAAAATATGACACCACCAAAAGAAGAGAATAATTCTCAAATACCAGACCTTATAAGAGCAGGAAACCCTTGAAATAACTGAAAAGGAATTCCAAGAAACAATCTAAAGAAACTCCCTGGGATACAAGAAGACTCAGTTAGGCAACATAATGAAATGAGAAAAAAACTCCAGGATATGAAGGAGGAAGATTATAAAGAGATTAATACCTAAAAAAGAATGTAGCAGAACTCATGGAACTGGAAGATTCACTCAACAAAATAAAAAAACACAAAATATGGCTTAAGCAGTAGGTTAGAACAAACAGAAGAAAGAATTTCTGATCTTGAAGATAACCTTTTCAAAACAACTCAGGCAGAAAAAAAAAGGAAAAAAGAATTTTAAAAAATGAAGGAAATCTAAGAGAGCTTGCAGACAATCTTAAGCACACAAACATTCAAATCATGGGTGCTCCAGAAGGGGAGGACAAACCAAAAGCCATGTACCTTGGGTTGAATATCCCCCCAATATTTAATGCCCACTGTAACTGCTGAGGGTGAGAAATCCTATTATGGTAATTGAAAGGCAGGACCTTGAAGAGACGATTAGATTGTAAGACCCTGCCATAGTAAATGGATTATAAATGTAGTCATTTGCAAATTTCGTTGATTTTTTTAAAGAATCATGTTTTGGTATTATTGATTTTCTCTATTGTTTCTTATTTCTCTATTTCATATATTTCTGTTGTAATCTTTTTATTTCCTACTTATATGTGCTTTTGTTTGAGTTTGCTCTTCTTTTTCTATTTTCTTAAGGTAGAAGTTTACATTACTTATTTGAGATTTTTCTTATTTTTAATATAGATGTTTACAAGTATAAATTTTCCTCTAAACACTGCATGAGCCCTGCATCCTATAAATTTTGATACGGTGTGCTTTGATTTTTATCTCAAAATACTCTCTATTTTCCCTTTTTCTTTTACTCACTGTTTATTTAGGAGATTGCTTAATTTCCACACATTTGTGAATTTTCTAAATTTCCTTAGACTTGTTTTTGGCCAAAAATAAAATAAACTTTTCCTCTTGTAAATGAGGAGTAAATATGTTAAATATATAAATATGTAATATGTAGTTCAAAACATTTCATGATATAGAACATTTTTATATTTAACCTTTATATTAAAGAATGTAATTCCATGTTGTTTTCCTGCAGGTACAGTAGCTTTTATTACAGATATAAATTTTGGAATTTTATGTTGGACATATTTTGCTATCTAAATTCAATGCATAAATTTGGAACTCTTCACTAAGACTTAATACACTAAATATTGAACATATCATATGCATAAAAATAAGTAAAAAAAGAAAAGATAAAGAAAAATCTAGAGACTTCAACAAAAGATGAAAGATATAAAATCAACATAAAAAAGTCAGTAGTGTTTCTATACACCAACATTGTACTAGCAGAAAACAAAATCAAGAAACCAATCCCATTTACAATAACTATGAAAAAAATAAAGTAAAATATCTAAGAATAATCTAACTAAGGAGGTGAAAGATCTCTACAATGAAAATTACAAAACAGTGATGAATGTAATTAAAGAGGGTATGAAAAAAATGGAAAGATACTCAATGTTGTGAAAATGTCCATACTACCCAAAGTGATCTGCATATTCAAGGAAATCCCTATCAAAATACCAATGACATTCTTCATAGAAATAGAAATAGAAAAAGCAATCCTAACATTCTATGGGACTGCGCCCTTTTTCTAAGCAAAATCAACAGATGGCCTAAACGGATAAAAGTTGGCGCCCAAGGGAAGTTAAGGGGGAGGGCTAAGCATAGAGAGGCAAGGCACATGCATATTTGACCTTTTCAAGGATTGGCCTAAGCTTGGAAATCCCCGCCTGCTAAGCATATAAATATGATCTTTTGTGTTACAATAAACGGAACTGCCTGACAGAACCCCCGCTGCATGTGTGTGTGTTTGTTCCCTATCTGGGAGAGCAGCGGCGTGCTTACCCATCTCTTGGAATCTCTTTCTGCCCTGCATCCTGGCGGGGAGAAAAGGGCAATCCCTTTGGCCCCAACCGTCTAGGGAAAGGAAAAACCTGTTGGGGTCCTGTGCGGCCGTTGGAGACGCCCAACAACATTCATATGGAACAACAAAAGACCCCAAATAGTCAAAGCAACCTGAACAAAAAAAGTAAAGAGGAGATATCATACTACCTCACTTCAAATTATACTACAAATCTAGAGTAACCAGAAGAGCATGGTACTGGCATAAAAACAGACACTAGAACCAATGGAATAGAATAGAAAACTCTGAAATAAACCTGCATATTTACAGCCAACTATCTTTAACAATGGTGCTAAAAACACACATTGGGGAAAGGACAGCTTCTTCAATAAATGGTGCTAGGAAAACTGGATAGCCATGTGTAGAAGAATGAAACTAGACCCCTATCTCTAACTATATAAAAAAAATCTACTCAGAATGGATTAAAGACTGAAATGTTAAACCTGAAACTACAAAACTTCTAGAAGAAAACACAGGGGAAATGCACCAGGACACAGGACTAGGCAAAGATTTTATGAATAAGACCCCAAAAGCACAGGCAACAAAAGCAAAAATAAGCAAATGGGATTTTATCAAACTGAAAAGCTTCTGCACAGCAAAGGAAACAACCCACAGAATGGGAGAAAACATCTGCAAACTACACATCTGTACTACTCCATTTCTTTTGCTTTTAAAAGAAATACCTGAAACTGGGTAATTTATAAAGAAACAATATTTATTTCTTACAGTTTCAGATACCAGGAATTCCAAAATCCAGGGAACGCATCTGGTGATCACAGTAAAGCAGGGTATCACATAGCAGATGTCAGAAGCAGAGAAAGAGGTAAACCCCTCACTAGCTTTCCTTTTAAAGCCCTCAGAACCATGCCCATAACCACCATTAAACAATCAACTTATTAATCCATTTACTAAGGTGTGGTCCTCACAATCTAATCACCTATTCAAGTCCCCACCTTTCAACTACCACAATAGGACTTCCCACCCTCTTAACAATGCCATAACGGGAACCAAGCCTCAATGAGTTTGGGGGGAAATCCAATCCACAGCAGCATTTGACAAGGGGCTGATATCCAGAATATACAAGGAATTCAAACAACTCAATAGTGAAAAAAAAAATCCAATTAAAAAATGGGCAAGGGAGCTGTTATAGACATTTCTCAAAAGAAGACATACAAATGGCCAACAGGTACATAAAAAAAATGATGCTCAACATCACTAATCATCAGGGAAATGCAAATCGAAACCACACTAAGATATCATCTCACCCAGTTAGACTGGCTATTACCAAAAAGAGAATAGCAAATGCTGGCGAGGATGCAGAGAAAGGAGGACCCTTATACACTGTTGGTGGATTGTAAATTAGTACAGCCATTTTGGAACAGGATGGAAGTTTCTCGAACAACAGATAGAACTACCATATGACCCAGCAATATCACCACTGGATTCCTACCCAAAGGAATAGAAATCATCATGTCAAAGGGATACCTGCACACCCATGTTTATTTCAGCTCTATTTACAAGAGCTAAGAGATGGAACCAACCTAAATGTTCACTGACAGATGACTGGATAAAGAAAATGTGGTACATATACACAATGGAATACTATTCAGCCATAAAAGAGAATGAAATTCTGCCATTAGCAGCAACATGGATGAGCTTAGAGAAAATTATGTTAAGTAAGCCAGGCACAGAAAGAGAAATACTGCATGTTCCCACTTATATGTGGGCGCTAAAAAAAGAGAACAAAATGAAAACCCAAAACACAAAAAACAATAATAATAATAATAATAAGTTAAACTGTTTAAAGGAGAGAGAACTGTGGCTACTAGAGATAGGAAAGGGGAGGGGGGTACAGTGAGACACTGGTTAAACAGATGCAAAATTACAGCTAGATAGGAAAAATAAATCCTATTGGTTTACAGTCGACCTTGGAATCTATAATTAACAATGACTTACTGCATGTTACCAAACAACTGGAAGAGAGGAGATCAAATATGCACATCACAAAGAAATGATTAAGTTCTGTAATGATGAATATGCTAATTATCCTGAATAGATCATCACACATTGTATACATGTATTGAAATATAACTCTGTACCCCATATATATGTACAATCAATATGTTTCCATAAAAATTTTAAAAAGAAAAAGAAAAGAGTGAAAAGTCAGTCGACAGAACAGGAGAAAATATCTGTAAATCATACATCTGAAAAGGGACTTGTATTCAGCATATACAAAGAAATCTTAAAATTCAATAAAAAAATACAACCCAATTAAAAAAACTGGCAAAGGGTTTGAATATGAAATTTCTCCAACAAAAACTTGTGAATGTCCAGTAAGTACATAAAAAGATGTTCAATATCATTAGGCAATAGGAAAATGCAAGATCACAATGAGATACCACTTCAAACTCATTAGAATGGCTACAATAAAAAAAAAGCAGACAACTACAAGTATTGACGAGGATATGGAGAAACTGGAACCCTCATACAACGCTGGGTAGAATGTAAAATAGTACATCCACTTTGGAAAACAGTCTGGCAGTTAAGCAGTTACCATAAGACCTAGCAATTCCACTCTTGGGTATATACACAAGAGAAATGAAAATGTATGTCACACAAAAACTTCTACATATGTTCATAATATATGTATATGTTTATTGCATGTGTATTACTCTGTTTCTGTCACTTATAATAAAATACCTGGAGCTGGGTTATTTACAAAGAAAACAAAATTTATTGCTTATGGTTTCAGAAGCTGGGAAGTTCACAGTGCAGGGAATGCATCTGGTCAGAGTCTTGGTGGTAGCAATAGTGACCCAATGTTCTCACATAGAAGAAATGGCAGAGCAGAGAGAGAAAGACAGCTCCTCATGCACTATCCTTTTTAAGTCCTCAGAACCACACCCATGACCATCATTTTTAATCCATTCACTAGCCACTGTCCTCAGATTCTAATCACCTCTTCAAGGCCTCACCTTTCAATTACCATAATAGGATTTCCCGTCCTCTTAACAGTCACAGTGGGGATTAATCTACTAATACATAAAACTTGGAGCACACAATCCATATCAGCATGATAACCAAAAAGTGGAAACAATCCAAATGTCCATCAACTGAAAATGGATAACTAAAAAACTGTTTATCCATACATGTAATATTATTCAGCAATAAAAAGGAGTGAAGTACTGATGCATGCTAAAACATAGATGAACTCTGAAAATATTATATTTAGTGGAACAAGCCAATCATAAGAGACCACATATGATGTAATTCCATTGATATGAAATGTTCAGAACAGACAAATCTCTATAGACAGAAAGTATCTTAGAGGTGTCCCAGCACTGGAGGGGGTTGGAGGGAGTGGGGAGTGACTACTAATGGGTACCCGTTTTCTTTCTGCAGTGACGAAAATTTTCTAAAATTAGATTATGGTAATGGTTGTAAATGTACTGAAAACCATCAAATTGTACATTTTAAATGGGTAAATTTTATGGTATATAAATTATATGTCAATAACAATTTTTTTTAATTGTGCCAACTGCAAACCTTTACAGACTCCTGAAAGCAGTTCCTCGAGCTACCTGGTATCAGATAGGGTCAGGCACATATGAAGTAGAGCAATTATTCTCATCTCAATCTGTGTCTATATATCCCAAGCATTGATTTGAATTGGTCTGGCTCCAGGGGCTCCAAAGAACCCACTATATACATTCCAAACTCTATGAATTTCTAAAACTTACCAAAGCCTAGCAGCACTTGCTGCCAATTTTGGTTCTATTTACTTCAACAAATATTGACTGAAGCCCACCACAGGCTAAGGACTACATTTAGAATACAAAGACAAAATATACAAGGGCCCAGTACACAAGGAGTTTCATAGCTTGTTAAGTCTAAGACAGATATGTATGCACATAATTTTGGTTCAGTGCACTGTGTGCAAACTACAGAAGTATGGGGGCAGAGAAATAGTACAGAGAAGGAAATAGTTAGTTTTGCCTGGAGATGACCCACAAAGGATTCACAGAAATAATGACAATGAGCAGGGCTTTAAAGGATTAGTAGACAAGAAAGGGCAAGGAGCAATGAAAGCAGACCACAATCAAGGCAATGAAAAGGTGTATGTAATATAGCGAACAGGCTCAGGGGACTGAAAGAAATTTGGAAACAAAAAACTGTCAGGCAACAAAGATAGAAGATGAGTTTGAGGAATTAAACCAGACCAGGGATATGTGACAAATTTTAAACCTTATCCTAAAGGCAATAGTGAGCCATTGAAGGGTTTTAAGAAGGTGAATAAAATAATATGACTTATTTTAGAAATATTATCCTAATTGTTTTATTGCCTTATGCTATAGCCAATTGTTTTCTGGATGAAGATTCACTAAGTCCAGGGTTCTCCACATTTTATTTAGTATGTAAATACTTTTAATGTGCTTTCAAATGAATTGTACATGGTAACCCAAATATGTAAAAAAGAAAAAAGCAGAGCTCTTCTGGTGGAAACAGTGGTGGAGGGCCTGGAGCCCTGTCTAGGCAATGTCCCTTGAGCCCCCACCACTGAAGAACTCCTAGTGCTCTGCAGAATATGGTGTGAAAATTTTGGGCTAAAGAGAGGTGAAAATGGAAGACTAGAGATTAATTAGGAAGCTAGTGCAACAGTCTAGGGGGAAAATGATCATTGCCTAAAATAAGCATAAATGATGGAAGGGAAGAAGAGAGTTCAGAGAGCTCTAAAGAGGCACAGAATTGAAGGACTCCATGATTGACTAGATGTAGAGGTAAGAAAGAAGAAAGCATCAAGGACTTAGGTAAAGGGGAATGACTGCTGATAAAATGTACAGGGATACTTGGCTTAATGAAAGATATTTCAAACCTAATAATTCCCCAGATTGAATTCTTGCCCCTCCCCCAAACCCATTCCCAGTGTGAACAGTTTCATCATGTCAGTACATGGCACCAGACTCATGCTGGTGCTTGAGCCTCAATCCTGGGAATCACCTCTGAAACCTACTTCCCCATACCCCTGACATTCAGTCCATCAACAAGTGCCACTGATCCTAATTCCAAAATCTGTTTCATTTATCCACCACTTCTCTCCATTGCTACTACCACCACCCTAGTTAATGCCACCATCATCAGTCTCGATCAGTCTCCTCACTACAAGGACTGTAGCATTCTACAATCCATTCTACACACAACAATGACCTTTTTAAATGGTAAAATCCTTCAGTGGATTCCCACTGCACTTAAAGTCTAAAGTCAGAGAACAGGTTTTATTCACCTTGGAATACTCAGTGCCTAGTACACTGGTACACTGCAGACAATAATTTTTTTTTTTTTTAAATGAAAGAGAGAGGATTGGGTCTGGGGCAAGACGACCAGTTCATTTCAGGCCTATTGAGTGTGCAATGTCTGTGAGAAATCCAAGCAGAGTTACTCTACTAGCAACTAGAAGTATGGGTCAGGATTAAAACTGACATTTGGCTTCACTATTCTAGGACTAACATAAGTAAAGTTATCTATGGTAAACAGGACTAAGGCTATTTTAGATAATCATGAACGAAGTTAACAAAGCTTGAAGCAAGCTCAGCATCTTAGAAAAGATTAAAGTGTCTCTCTAATCTGGAATTCTGCAACTCTGGACTAGGTCTAGGTCAGCATTTCAAGGACAACAGAAACCACTGATCTAGCACCAGATTTGCTGTATGAACTTTACAAAGGAGCAATTTGGCAGAAAACCTGTGGTTTGGCTACTTCCTTCAAACTATTTTCGCAACACCTCTGCCCCTCTGCTCCCTGATGTCCTCACCAATTTCCAAATGACTTCTCTATCCGTTAATCATAAACCTTACCTGACTCTCAGCACATCTAGGGTGGTACAGGGAAGTCTGTATTTTGACAACTACACCAGACAATTTCTCAGTCTGGAGAGGTAACAGTTGAGAGAACACACACAAAAGTTATCTCCACTCCTCTCTTCTACTGACCCTAGAGAGTTGCCTTAGGATGTGGCTGCTATAAAGACTTTCAGACAATAACAAAATCATAATTTACTGCGGGCTTCCTGTGGTACTGTGCAAAAACATCTAATATAAAGTACTGTACATGACAAATGCTGAGTTTTCAGGGAGTTTCTAATAAGTGACAATTACTTTCCCACAGGCAGATGTAAGAAACACTGACTACAATACCCGATATCCTTTTTCCTCCATAACTTTCCCAGTATCAGTGTTTCTTAACTACCGTATACAAACTCCTCAAGTTCAGTAAGCTGGTGATGACATATATGAGTATGTCTGTCTTGATTTTTAAGTCAATACATAAAATAATTATTTAAATATTTTCTTTTAAAACAGAACCTTCTGAAAATCTCTGCCTGTATATACAGGGAGCATGTACAACAGGTAATAAATGTAAGATGAGTCAGCCTATGAGCTAGTCATTTGGTTTATTATTCAGATGATCAGAGGCAATAGCCTGGTGACTTTGACAATCGTAAGGCTTTGAACTGATTTATGTTTGGTTCTATATCATTTATTTTAGGCCTATAGAGTGCCATTGGCTAAATACAGGAAACAGTAGAATTACTGAAGTATAAGTCAATAAAGAACATAAACGTTAAATCCTGCAGCTTCAACTCAAGATGATTTTTACCAATTCTGCATATTGCATTTTCTGATCAAATTTCTTACATCTTACAATAAAATGTCTCCAATACTTCAAAATCTAATGAAATAAAGGAAAAATACAGCAAATATAAAATCAAATTGGCTCTTCACTTACAGTGAATAAATATTATCTGCCCCCCCAATGTGTTATTTGCAAAAAAGTACTTGCAAATAGCAATTGAAGTATTTTATATTTTATTGTATTTAAATAGAAAGCTCCCAAATTACTTTTTTAAATAAGCACAAAATATAAGACTTTCAACCACTGGATGACAATGTATAGCTTTTATTTATTTCTGATGCCTCGACATAACCTTAAATTTCAATCTGCATGTTAGTCAACATTCACTCACAAAAGCATGTCATTTTAACATATGACATATGGTGCTTTGTTTTATATGGTTAACTTAAAGTAAATTAAGCAAACTTTACATATGCAAAATAACGTATGTACAAAGTTATTCATTTTACCATTGCTCATAATAGTAAAAGACTGGAAACCATCTAAGTTATCCATCAATAGAAATAGCAAGTTATGGTACACTAATACAATAAAATGCTATGCAGAAATTTTAAAAAATAATAAGGAAAAGGGTATAGCATGCCACTAATTGTGTAGACAATGGGGATGGGTTGTGGAATATATAAATGTATTTGCTTAGTGTAATTCTAGAATGATACTTTAAAAATAAAGAAAAAACTAACCAGTTGCCTGGGGGAAAAAAATCGGATAAATGGGGACAAAATAGGAGAAAATTTTTTCAATAAATATCCTTTTATATTTTTTGAAACGTGAGCCACATGAATATATTACCTATTCCAGAAAGAAATGTTTAAATAAATGGCTATTTAAAAATAAACCATGTAAATGATTACAGATGCTCCTTGACTTACAATGGGATTATGTCCAGATAAACCCATCATACATCAAAAGTATCTTAAGTCGAACACTCATAAGTTGGTATATTAGTCTGTTTCTGTTGCTTATAAAAAAAAATACTTGAAACCAGGTAATCTGTAGAGAAACAATATTTATTGCTTACAGCTTTGAAGGGTAGGAAGTCCAAAGTCCAGGGAGCACATGTAGTAAGGTGACTCTAGAGCAATTCAAGGTGTCTTATGACAAGAATGGCAGAAGGCACTGACTCCTCACTCCTCCTTTGAAAGCCCTCAGAACCACACGCATGACCACCATTAAACCATCGACTTATTAATCCATTTACTAGGGCATGGACTTCACAATCTAATCACCTCTTCAAGGCCCCACCTTTCAATCACCACAATAGGATTTCAGACCCTCTTAACACGTCATAATAGAGAGCAAGCCTTAATGAGTTTGGGGGACATTAAATCCACAGCAGTCAGGAACCATCTGTATTTTAAGAGAAAGGAATACTTTCAAAAATGTATTACTCCTTAACTAGGTTATATGTAATCACTTAGATAAAACCAATTTGTAAAGGAGCTACTGTAACTATGTCTAATCTTACCACTGCTCTATATGTGCCCCCTTGAGTCGAACGGCAGATGACAATCTCAGAGTTAAGTGCATCCCAAACCCTTTCTGTGTTCCTTCCATGGCTGAAGTAGCAGCTACAATGGGTTCCTTCACTTCCTCGGGGCCACAAGGAAAAGGCAATACAAACATGAGATTCTCAACATATCCCCATAAAGACGTGATTGAGCAAAAAAGTTTTTAAAATATTCAATATTTCTAATGACATCGTACATCACTTGTTAAATGAAAAAGTCAGAATGTCTCTTCATTCATAATGCTATATTAAATCATATATTAAAAATAAACTTTACAACACGGTACTTAATAAAATATCCATTTAAGATCAATTTTATTTTAATCACATTATCTTTTATAGACCCAAAATGACAGAATGCTTTTTAAAAATTAATATATGAGGAAATTCTTGAAGAATATTATCTTGAGTAAAAAAAAGATGAGAAGCAAGATACCTACAGTACTAGCGACCAATTGAAACACAGAGATGCTGGGAAACAAAAATCTAAAAATATAAAACGAAATGAACAAAAAAAGGCTGGCTTCTCAATTCACCATCTAACTTCAAATGGGTACTCCCATCACTCATCCCCCACTGAGTTCCTGACAAAATGACCTCAGCAACTCTTCCGAAGATTCATCGTTCTTAAATCCTACTCCTGTCCTACCCTTCCAACCCTTGGCAAACACCTCACTTTTATCTTTACTAGAAGAAATTGAAGCAATTCTCTCCCTTCCACATTAGAGTATCCATCTTTTTACCTCTCCTTTCACCTTTCTCTCCCACATCACAGGAAGCAGGGAAACCCCTTCCTTGCCTTAAACCATCTCCCAACCTCCACCAAGATCCTGTTTGCTCAATCATCCCACCACTCCACATTTCAAGTTTTTCCTTTCTTTGGCCCTTTGCTTTGTGCCTTCAAAAAAGAAAAGATCTGTTATTTTGAAAAATTTGTCTTGACCTTGTCAAATTTCTCTCCTTTTCTAGTCAAGCTGACCAAATATGTAATTCACATCCACTGCCTCCTTCCCCTCCCCTCAGTTTCAAATCCTCAACTAAAATAGCCTTATTAAAGTTCCCTAATGTCCTCCTAAATCATTGAATCAAGAGTGAAAATAACTTTCAAGCTTACCTACTCCATTCATCTTATTTTACAGACAAGGAAGCTGAGACCTGTGAGAGATTAATTTGACCAACATTATACACCGACTCAGTGTGGGCTGGAATCTCTACATCCTTCCATCCAGAAGAATAGACATTTCTTGGTTAAAAATAAACTTTAAAAAACAACTAAGTAAAACCTCAAGATTATTTCAGTTATTACCACAAAATAAAAAGGAAAAACACATTTATAATCTGAAATGGAGGCCAATATAAGTATAGCAACCGATAATCCAAAGTCCATTGCAGTTGGCTTTGGAATATGGCCTTGCACTTTGTGAATGCCAAAACCTCTAAACCAAGTAATAAAGATCCACTGTGAAAGATTTTTCAGGAAAGTCAATTCTCCTCTTCCTTTTCTGTATTCCTCCCTCTGCCATGCACTACAATACACAGTCTAAATCTGAGCGTTAAAATATCCTGCACAGACTTTTTTGGGTCTCTCCATTTCTTTATCTGATAAAATCAATTTCTCTCATTAAAAAAAAAAAAAAAGATCCTGCACAGAAACAGAAGGCGTCATTAGAGAGGTAGAGAGAGAATCAGGGGGATTAAGGAAGGAAGGAGTCTCTAATAGGAGGAAACAGTCAACAGTGCCAAATGCTAACTGTGCACATCCCCTCCCCTATACACCTCAACTACATTTGGGGTCATTCTGAATAACTCCTTAAAGTGTTCCTGAATTAGGACTTAACCTCTTTTACAAATAAACATGCCCATCTGTGAGGGTATATTTTGTGTGTCAACTTGACTGGGTCATGGGGGTGCCCAGATATTTGGTCAAACATTATTCTGGGTGTTTCTGTGAAGGTGCTTCTGGATGAGACTAACATTTAAATCAGTGGACTGATTAAAGCAAATTGCTTTCCATAATGTAGATGGGCCTCATCCAAGGCCTGAATAGAACAAAAGATTGACCTCTCCAGAGCAAGAGAGAATTCTCCTGCCTCACAGGCTTCAAACTGAAACATCAGCTCTTACTGGTTCTACAGCAGTTTCTGGTCTTTAGACGTGCACTGGGACAGCAGGTCTGCAAATGTGAAACTCGTCAGCCTCCAAAATCACAGGAACCAATTCCTTACAATAAATCTCTTTATACACACACATTTCTCTGGAGAACCCTGACTAACATACAATCTGATCATGAACAGTATACATTCTTTAATCTATTTGCTCCAGTGTTCAGCCTTTTAGACTGTAAATTCTAGAAGCCAACCAACAATCTTAGAGTAAGATATTTGAAATTCTACTGCCTAAGCTTCCTCTCCAACCAACACTTCTTCCATAAAGCCCTTTGGAACAGTTATATACCAAAACAAAACAAAACCAAAAAAAAAAAAAAATATATATATATATATATATATAAATGAAGAATCTGTGAATGTTCATTAGGAATTAGCACATAAGAAGATTATTTTGCTTACATTCTTAGCCTCTCCAGTTACTTAGAATGCCAAGTAATTGGGAGGTGTCATAGCCTTTATGCTTCACTTATTACTGTTTTGTCACATTATCTTCAACTACCACACAAATTGAGGAAGACAACATACTACAAGAGACCCAACATCTACCTTGAATGATACAATACCTAGGTTAAAAATTAAACAATTTGAAAAGCAAAATCATGTTTCATTAGCTAGGAAATATAAGACATTATTTTGATCTTATTTTGACTAAAATTAATAAGTGGAATGAGGAGAAGAACAATGAACAAACAAAGGGAAAGAATGACAGATGAAAAAAGCAAAGAAGTTATGCAGAAACGAGTCATCCTATCATCTGCCCTCTGGGATGATATAAGGTGCCAACTCATTTTCCTTTCCTTCAGTCTCCTATTTCAAAGCCAGGAGATATCCCTGCAGGGAGCACAGAGTGTACCCATGTATAGGACTCCCTCTAGCAAAGCAGTACACATGAGGTTACAGAGATTCAGCTGGATTCCCCAGCAACCTTCCCACTCCACAGTCTTGTTTAAAAGGAATAAAAATTATAAACACAACAAGAAAGAAAAAGGCAGAAAAAAATGAGAACCCTTCTGTGATGGTTAATTTTGCTGTTGTTTTTTTTGGTTTGTTGTTTGTTTTTGGCAGCTAGCCAGTGTCTGGGCTAAGAGATATCTTGATGCCTGGTAAAACATTTCTGGATGTATCTGTGAGGATCTTTCTGGAAGAGATTATCATTTGAATTGGTAGACTGAATAAAGAAGATCTGCCCTCACTAGTGTGGGCAGGCATCATCCAATCTATTGAGGGCCCAAATGGAACAAAAAGGCAGAGGACGCGTGAATTAAACTCACTCTTCTTGAGCTAGAACACCCATCTTCTCTGCCCTCAGACAGAGGCTCCCCTGGTTCTCAAGCTTTCAGGCTTGGATTGAAACTGTACCACTGGCTTTCTTGGACCTCCAACTTGCAGATGGCAGACTGTGGGACTTCTTGGCTTCTATGACTGCATGAGTCAATCCCTCATAATAAAGCCCTTTCTGTATATCTATAGGTATGCCTGGGATGGACCAAAATCAATCTAAACTGTGAAATCAGCCACCACCTCCTGTGGCCACAGCCCATGGATACTAAACCTCCAACAGACAAATCTACCATCTTTCTAGCAGAAGAAACCAGGGCTCAAAGCAACAAAGGCCACCACAGAATGACAGAAACCCCAGAAAGAAGAGGGCCAGTGAAGTGGAACCCAAAAGTCTGCAGAAATGCTATACAAGTCTTTGGCTGACCAATGAACAACATATGTATAAGGCAGACCAAAGGCAGCCTGAAATGGGATCTGAACAACCATCTGCCTCAGGGACAACAGGGTTTGCAGTTTGAATCTAACCAAGTCAAATGCCTGCTTACAAAGGAGAAAAAAATCAACACATTTTGGAGCAAGATAACAGAAACCAGAGTCTCACAGTGCAACATTCAAAATGTTGAAGATATAGCCTAAAATTACACCTCATAAAAAAGGCTTAAAAAATCTGATTCATACTCAAAAAAAAAAGGCAATCAACAGATGCTGTATTAGTCAGGGTGCTCACACACACTCTCTCACTCTATCTATATACACATATATACATACATACACATATATATCCTATTGGTTCTGTTCTCTGGAAAATGCTGTGTGTGTACATACATATGTACATTTGTATACATATAGAAAGAGATTTACTATAAGGTATTGGCCCACATGATTATGGAGGCTCAGAAGTCCCACTACCTCCCATGTGTGACCTGGAGATCCAGAAAAGCCAGTGGTGTTGGAAGGCCTGAGAGCTAGACAGTTGATGGTGCAGATTCCAGTCCAGGTCTGAAGGCCTGAGAACCAGGAGCACCAAGGGCAGAAAACTGATGTCCCAACTCAATCAGTCAAGCAGAGACAGAATTCAAACTTCCTCTACTACTGACTTCCATTCAGGCACTCAACAGATTGAATGATGCCCACCCACATTGGAGAGGGCCATCTGCTTTACACCACCAATTCAAATGACAATCTATTCCAGAAAAACTCTCACAAACACACCCAGAAATCGTGTTTAACCAGCTTTCTGGGTATACTATGGCCCAGTCAAGTTGATATATAAAATTAACTATCACACATACTAACCTCAAGATAAAGCAGATATTGAAATTATCAGACACAGATTTTAAATTAGCTATAACAACTATATTTAACAAAAACAAAGAATATGCACTTATAATGAATAAAAAGACAGAAAATCTCAGTTTAAAAAAAACCAGAAAATATAATAAAGAAGAAAATGAAAACTTTAGAATTAGAAATGTTTCCCTTCTAAGATCAGGAACAAGGTAAGATTGTATATCCTGCAATAAAAGGAAAAAGAAAAGGATAAACATCAGAATTCAAAACTCTACAGATGACATGATTATTTCCATAGAAGATTCTAAGGAGTCTACAAAACAACTATAAAACTAATAAATTGAGTACAGTCTCCAAATAAAGAATAATATTTCATTTTCTTATCAGCAGCAAACAATTGAAAATTTTTTTTAAATTTCACTTACAGTAAGGGTGGGGGGAACCTTAGGAATAAATTCAAAAAAGTGAAAGATATCCTCACAGAAATCTACAGAACCGCTGACAGAAATCTAAAAAAATGAAGGGATGTGTGTGTGGGTGTGTGAGGTATGTGTGTGTTAGATAATTCAATACTGTTCATATGTAAATTTTCTTCAAATTGATCTGCTGATTCAATGAGATCCCAATCAAAACTCCAAAAGGATACTTTATAGAAATTGACAAACTGATTCTACAATTTTCACTGAAACGCAAATAACCTAGATTAGCCTAAGCAAATTTAAAAAACAGAAAAACAAAAGACAGACATATACTACCAGACTCCCAGAATTTCTATAAAACTACAGTAATCAAGACAGCATCCATGACACTGACAAAAGAATAGAAATATAGGCTAATGGTACAGAATAGAGGATTCAGACATAGGCCCATACATAATTGTTCAACTAAATTTCAACGAAAGTATGAATGTAATTCAATGAGGAAAAGAAAGTCTTTTAAACAAAAGGTGCTGAAACAAGTGGATATTTGCATAAAAGATGAAGATCTACTCTTATCTCAAGCCATATGCAAAAATTAACTTGAAATAGATCATAGACCTAAATGTAAAAGCTAAAACCATTATCTAGATGAAAACATAGGAAAAAATATCTGTGACTCTGGGGTAGGCATAATTTCTTAAGACACAAGAAGCACAAACCATAAATAAAATAAAAAATACCTAGTGGACTTTTCAAAATTAAATACATTTGCTTTTCAAAAGTCACAATTAAGAAAGTAAAAAGGCAATCCACAGAATGTCAGAAAATATTCACAATACATCTCTCTGACAGAGAAATTATGTCCAGAACACAGAAATAACTCTTACAACTCAATAATAAGAAAACAAACAACCTATTTCTAAAAATGGGCAAAATATTTAAACAAACATTTCACCAAAGAAATTATATGAATGGCCACTAAGCACATGAAAAGATGCTCTCTACACATCACCAGTCATCAGGGAAATACAAACTAAAACCACAATGAGATTATCACTGTACACCCATTAAAATGGCTAAAATTTTAAAAGATTGACCATCCCAAGTCTGGGCAATGATATGAAGCAACTTAAATTCTTATACAGTGCTAGTGGAGATAGAAAATGGTGTGACTACATTTGAAAGCAGTTTGGAAGCATCTTAGAAAGTTAAACATCAACCATTCCACTCATATATATTTACCAAAAACAAAATTGAAAATACATGTTTTACATGTTTATAGAAAGACTCTTACAGTAATCTCAAAACCGAAACAACCCAAATGTTCCTCATTAGGAGAACAGAAAAACTTTTAGTATAAGGGTACTTCAAAAAGTTCATGGAAAAATAAAATTCAAAAGTAATATGAATCTTTCCATGAACTTTCTGAAATATCCTCATATAACCATACAAAGGAGTTCTACTCACCAGTAAAAATCAACAAATTACTGATACATGCAGCAACATGGATGAATTTCAAAATTATCATGCTGAGTAAAAGAAGTCGGACACAAAAGAGTGCATATTATACGATTCCATTTACATAAAATTCTATAAAATGAAAACTAACATACAGTAGCAGAAAGCAGATCAGTGGTTTCCCAAGCCTGGGGGCAGAGGAAAGGATGGATGCAGAGGGTCACAGGTAATCTTCAAGAAGTAATAAAAATGTCTGTATCTTTATTGCAGTGGTGGACTTATGGGCATATACAACTGTCATAAAATAGTATTCTTTATTTTTTTTTTTTAAAGACGACTGGTAAGGGGATCTTAACCCTTGACTTGGTGTTGTCAGCACCACACTCTCCTGAGTGAGCCACGAGCTGGCCCTAAAAAAAAACTGTATTCTTTAAATGGATGCAGATTTTTGTACTTAAAATGTACCTCGTCAGAAAGAAAAAGGTAGGAAGGTAGGAAGGTAGGTAGGTAGGTAGGTAGGTAGGTAGGTAGGTAGGAAGGAAGGAAGGAAGGAAGGAAGGAAGGAAGGAAGGAAGGAAGGAAGGAAGGAAGGAAGGAAGGGAAGGAAGGGAAGGAAGGAAGGCAAGGAGGGAGGGAGGAAAGAAACAAACAAACAACAATCACAATAATGTGATGAACTTTCAGAAGGAAAGAACAGAACTGTGGTTACTAGAGGTGGGAAAGGGGGAGGGGGAAGAAGGCTAACAAGAAATTGGTGAATGGACACAAGGAATGATTACATTTTGTAATGATGAATATGCTAATTATCCTGATTTGATCATCACACATTGTACACAGGTACTGATACTCAACTCTGTACCTCACAAATGTGTTTAATCAATTATTTTTCAATTAAAAATAATGTACCTCATTGGCTGGCTGATGAACACAAAATTACAGCTAGATAGGAAAAATAAGTTCTAGCAGTATACAATAGTGCTAGGCATCTATAACTAACAATAATTTATTATATGTTCTCAAATGGCTAGAAGAGAGGAACACAAATGTGCTCATCACAAAGAAACAATAAGTTTTTGCAATGATATATTTGCTAACTACCCTGATTTGATCATTACTCATTGTATACATGTAATAAAATATAACCGTATCCCATAAATATGTACACAGTTGATACATTTCAATTAATAAATAAATGAATTCAAAAGAAAAAAAACTCAACAGTAAAAAAAAACAAAACAATCCAAATAGAACATGGGCAAAAGACATGCAGAGATATTTCACTGAAAAGGATATACAAATGACAAGCACGTGAAAAGATGTTCAACATCATTAACCACCAGAGAAATACAAATTAAAACCACAATGACATATCACTACACACATATCAGAGTGGGAAAAATAAAAAATAGCGACAACAGCAAGTGCTGGGGAGAATGCACAGTAACTGGATCACTCATATATTCCCAGTGGGAATTTAAATAGTATAGCCACTCTGGAAAACAGTTTGCCAGCTTCTTATAAAACTAAATACGCAACTACCACACAACCCAGAAAGAACACTCTTGGACATTCAACTCAGATCACTAGAACTTCATGTACACACAAAAACCTGTACAGATATCTGCTGTAGACTGGATGCCACCCAAACCTCAGTGAGGCTTAATCCCCACTGTTAACTATTGAGTGTGGGAAATCCTATTATGGTAATTGAAAGGTGGGGGCCTTGAAGAGGTGATTAGGTTGTAGGACCATGACCTAGTGAACAGATTAATAATGGTGGTCAGGGGTATGATTTCTAGGTCTTTAAAAGGGGAGCATAAAGAGTTTATCCCTCTCTCTGCTCTGCCATTTCACAATGTGATAACCTGCTGTCACTGTCACCACCACCAAGGCCTTCACCAAATGTGTTCCCTGGACTTTGGGCTTCCTAGCCTCTGAAACTGTAAGCAACAAATTTCATTTTCTTTATAAATGATCCAATTCTGTGTATTTTGTTATAAGCAACAGAAATGAACTAATACAATATTCATAGCAGCTTTTTTTTTTTTTCTGAGGTGGTAAGATTTAATTTATTTTTCTTTCTCATTTGCATTTGTGTTTCACCAGTGGGTTTTGTTCTTTCTTATGCATGCATAGTAGTGATTATTGTTTTTTGGATTCCAGATGCAGGACTCCATTGGGAATTCCTCTCGGGGCAGGCACTGTGGTGATGAACTTCCACAGTTTTTGTCTGTCTGGGACATATACTATTTCTCCCTCCTTTCTGAAGAATAGCCTGCTGGGTATAGTATTCTTGGTTGGCAGGTTTTTTCTTTTAGTATTTTCATTATGTCATCCCATTTTCTTCTCACCTGTAGAGTTTCTGTTGAGAAGTCTGCTGTTAGTCTGATGGGGTTTCCCTTGCAAGTGACTTGATGCTTTTCTCTTGCTGTTTTTAGGATTCTTTCTTTGTCCTTGAGCTGTGCCAGTTTGACTGTAACGTGTCTTGGAGAGGATCTTTTTGGATTGAATCTGTTTGGGGAACTTTGAGATTCCTGGATCTAAAGGTCTGTGTCTCTCCCTATACCTGGGAAGTTTTCCATTATTATTTCATTGAATAGATTTTTCAATGCCTTTACCTTTCTCCTCCCCTTCAGGAACACCCATGATTAGACTTTCTTCATTTTTTAAAATTATTTTTCCCTTTTTTTGTTGTTTTGTTTTGTTTTGTTGTCTGCCTGGTTTATTGTATAAAGACCATCTTTGAGTTCAGAAGACTGCAGAAGGGAGGTGAGTTTTGCTATAAAAGGACAACACAGAGGATCCTTATGGTTATGGAATTATGGAGCTGTACTGAATCTTGACTGTGCTGGTGGTTACATGAATCCACTCATGTGGTAAAACTGCATAGAAGTAAGCACACACAAACACATGCACACTTATACACTCCTGAGTCCAAGTAAAAGTGGGTGAATCTGAATATGATAGGTGGATTGTATCAATATTAATTTCCTGGTATGATACGTTCTTACAGTTACACAAGATGTCAACATTAGGGGAAACTAGGTAAAGAGTAGTCAGGATATTTCTGTATTGTTTCTTACAACTGCATATAGCTCCAGTTACCCCAAAATGTTTTTAAAATCAGTGGACATTTCAAACATAGACAATGCAAAATCTACACACACAAAAATGTACTTCAAAGCTTATTTTTAAAAAATCATCAGTGCCCACTGAAGGGTCCTTTTTTCTACAGCATGATAAATTGATTTTAAGACCAGACCCATCTGGGTTCTAATCCTAGTTTCAAAATTTATTGATAACCAAGAGAAGTGTATATCACTGAGCCCCAAAGTCTTTATTTCTAAAATCAGTTATAATCATTAACTTTGCATTATACTTAAAAAGAAGAAAAAAGTTATACTTGAGGGTATCTAACAACATTTTGCAAATAGTAGAACTCAGTACCAATGAATAAAAAGAAAAATACAGAAATGTATTTTTGTCAAACTGGGTACTTAGGAAATATGAGTCGGCAGTGGAAGAGGAGATGCTTTATGCACATGCTAGAATGGGGGTGAGGGCAGAGTGTCAGGAAATGTACAGTTCAGAAACACCTAGGCATATTCTGTCTGGCTAGTGGCATGCAATTTATTGTGCCGATATGCCAGGCACATGTATTGTCTTGCTTAAACCTCTCACTAACCTACAAAGTGGATCCTTTTATAATGGCCATTGTACAGAAAAGAAAACTGAGGTTTAGAGAGTCTGTGAACAGTTGCTAAAGCAAGGCCGACAGTGCTGAGACTCACAGAGCACATCCCAGCTACACACATACAAGGACGGCAAAAGCAACTCACCACCTACCACCTTCCACAAACTCATGGTGTCTGCAAAAGCTGTAATTCTATCAGCCAAACCGAAAAAAAATCATGCTTTATTTTCATACCAAAATTACCCTAAGTGGGTAATTTAAATGGGTGGGAGGAAGTCACAGTTAACAAGGGCTGCTAACTCAGCTGACTGTACTTCCACCGGGGAGATGGGAGGAGAGGAAGGTGAGTGACGGTACTGCCCCTCCCCTCGGGATGGTGGCAGAAGGTCCACTTCCAGGAAGTGTAAGACAAAGAAGTGACATGCAGGCAACTTGAGATCCCAAAAAGAGCCTTCAGGGCAAGAGACTGTCAGAGATTCTCAGAGAAGTCTGAAAAATATAGAGAAACTGGCAAACGATCGGTTACTTTTTCCTCAAGGCAAATTCAGAAAAGAAAAACTGCAAAAGTCTGCCATTCTCAGAATTATTCATTATATTTCCAGAGCCTTTCCTAAGATTCCCAAATAAGTTCTAAACTGTGGTCTTACAGGCTTTATTCAATGTATTCATAATTTATATCATCCTCTCCGCTCCCCCCAGAAAAGGTGGCTTAGTTTAGCTTGTGCTCAGTATACTTTTAATTAACTGAAGTGAATTTCCTTTACTATCATGCAATCTAGATTTCTAAACTCTTGCTTGGTCACTAACACTAGAACTAATGGCCAGAATTCAGATTCAATACAATACTAATAACCTCTCAATTTTTCACACTTCTCAGCAATTAAACAAAACTCCTGCCAAATTCAACATGTTTTTCCTCCGTACATTGCCCCCATTCTGAAAAGGAAATATTCTCTTTACAAGTCTTTCAGACCCTCCCCTTCCTTTTTTTTTGCTTTGAAATAGCAATTATGCCAAGTTTTTAAAAGATCTATCCCTCTTCTTAGTTTCAAATTTATCAACATTTATGAGAACCTCACATAATCTTGAACTACCACAACAGCCTCTTAACTGATCTCCACATCTCCCTCCTGGTCCACTTCCAGTGCATCCTCCATACTGCTACTAAAGTCAAATTGCTAAAAGGGCAAATTTGAACAAGTTATTTATCTGTTTAAAACCCTCTGAAGGCTTTTGACTGCTCAACAGATAAAATCCAAATACCTGGTACTTGCCTATCCTTCCGGCCCCATCTCTAGCCTCTGCTGCCCTTGAACCCTTCCCTCCAATCATGTAGAACTACTTGTAGCCCCTGAGCTATTTTACACGTCTATAACTTTACTTACTCATTCTCTGTGCCCTGAAAGGCTAGCTCTCCCATGCCGTCCCTTCTCTATCGCCCCCTTGCTTCTTGAACTTCACTCATCATCCAAGATGAACTTTCTGGACTCAGTTCTTCTGCCCCTCATCTTGCACATTTGATCACTCGACTTCCTTTGGTGATGGATTCATTGATTGTTTTCTGTGATTTCCTCTTAGAACTCTGAAATAAAGGTGGTTCTGTAATATATTCATTCGTATAAAACGTGACTCCCCACATGACTCACACTCCAATGCAAGGTGATATGTATATACAAACCTCCCTCGTTTGGCTATTGTTTTTTTTTTATGTCCTCGGATCACTGTTTATTCTCATCGACAACTGTCAGATACAGGAGAGAAGCAGTGTATTCTAATGGTGGTAGAGTAGCCATAAAATACTTAGCTCCTAAACATTTTTCCCAGTGAATTTTACTAACTGAAAATATAAGAAAGACAGTATTGATTCTTTTGACAATGTTTATTAAACATATATGCCAGGCACTGTGCTAGATTCTAGGGACACAGCAGTGTACGAAATAATTTATAGATACAGATAATTTATAAAAACAAAGGAACCTGTAGCTCGTAACTTGTAATGAAAGGTACATTAGAGACCATAGAGTCGAATTCACCCATTTTACGGCAGGGGAAATGTCTTGGCCAAATTCACACAGCTAGTTAGCAGCAAACGTAAGATAAGTAGATTTCTCATCTAATGTCTTTCTTTCCTATTCTATTCCACTGTTTGAAGAGATCTTGAATAGTACGACAGATTAAACACTATTTGGGTTTAAGATACTGTATACATCACAACAGTTTAAAATAATATTAATCTATATGTGAAAAGAGGCTTGACACTACGTTTTCAGGAAAGAAAGCAGTGACATAAAACAAATCTAAAGGGAATGAAATAACAGAGCCAGTAGTGAAAGCTGAGCTCCATCTAAGTCAGCAGATGACATCTATTTGCACTGGTTAGCACTGCCTGGCATGTGCTACACCACCCCCTCGGGTAATTTACATTTTTTAAGGCATGTATTTCTAAATTTAGGGAGTTAGGATAATCAGGGTGGAAAAGCCCATCTGTTTGATGTTCACTCCAGCTGCTGCAGATTCTGACATGAAATTTGAGTGTTTTCATCTCGGTTTCATCTTACCCAGTCTGGAATACAGGGACATTACAGAAGCTTAAGAGTAGCTAAAGGCAGGGTATCTGATATGTATTTTATTTGGTGCACACAACACCTAATGCACTTAAATAATTCTGCCACAATTACACAAACACACGCACTATTTATACACATCTGTGTATATTCATGGTACATGTACATTGTTCTTGTGTAATATTTTGTTAAGGTGGGGTGATAAAGACAGAAAGACCTCAGGAAGAGATGATGTTTGACCCTTAAGAGGCTAAAATTAGTTTGAACAAGATAGAAAAAGTAACTGAAATATTACTTAACTGTATTATTTCAATTGTTTTTGAAAAGAGCATTATATGACATGCAAGAATAGAGGCAGGAGGAGAGAACTTTTGAGCACAGAAGAGAAACCAGAAGAATGAAGGAATCTTCCACATGTACAATTCTGAGACTATATGACAGTGACATACATTTTCACAAAGAAGCCACTATAAGTGAAAGAAATCCCCTTCTGGTTTGAAGTTATCATCATTAAACCCAGATACAAATCAATTAATATCTATTTATACACCTTTTTTTTAATGTACCTCGAAAGTGTATGTGTCCTACTGGGTATTTATCCAAAGAAAAGAAAATCAGTATACTAAAGAGATACCTGCATGCCCATTCTTACTGCAGCACTATTTACAATAGCCAGGATAGGAAACCAACCCAAGAGTCAATCAACAAAAGAATGCATAAAGAAAATGTGGCATTTGTATACAATGGAATACTACTCAGCCATAAAAAAGAATGAAATCACTTAACACAGATGAGCCTGGAAGATGTTATGTTAAGAGAAATAAGTCAGGCACAAAAAGATACATAGCAAATGTGTGGGAGCTAAAAAAATAAATAAATAAAAAAGTGAGCTCACAGTAGAGAGTAGAACTAAGGTTACTAGAGGATGAAAAGGACAGGGGGTTGGGGGGATTGGGGAGGTTGGTTAATGGATACAGAATTACATGTAGGTAGAAAGAGTAAGTTCTAGTATTCCACAGTAGTGCTAGGTGTCTATAATTAACAATAACTTACTGTATATTTTCAAATGGCTAGGAGAATGGAGTTCAAATGTTCTTATCACAAAGAAATGATTAATATTCGCAGTGACAAATATGCTAACCTGTCTGATTTGATCATCACATAGTATATACATGTATCAAAACATTACTCAGTACCCCATAAATGCATACAATTATTAAGTGTCAATTAAAAACTAAGATAAAAAAGAAAGTGTATGAGTCATATATATTGTAAGCTAGATATTTATTTAGTAAATACTAAAGCAACTTACACTTTAAAAATAAACAATTCAAACAGAACAATTTTAAATTTCTAAAGTACAAAAATAAGTTAAAAGAAAAAGAGAAACAGACCTTATCTAGGATGACGGTTATTACTGCTGATAAACATTAAATGTAATTGTTGATAAAGCCCCCAAAATAGAACTATAAAAATACATTCAAAGAAATAAACATTTTCTGGATCCACAATCTTTCCTGAATACCTCCCCTGTACAAGGCACTGTGGAATAAGCAATATTGAGTGAAGACTGTCTCAGACAAAATTATTAAAATTTTTATTACTGCTTTCAGCAATAGGGAGTCACCTAATTAGAAATTAAAACAATGCATCTATAAAATCTAGCTTATCTCACACAACTAACTGCAAGGGTGTCAGAGACAGAGACTCTGTAACCACCACGACCTTGTCACTTCACTAAGGAATCCCTTATGTACCTGGAGGACACAAATAAAAATTGAAAGGTTGTAAAAGCTTTTTAACAAGCATGTTCATCATCACTTAAGGACACATAAGTACTTAACATGATTTTTTTCTGTATCACTTTCTTCTTAACAAACATATATTTTACAGGTGAATAAACATTTTAAGAAGCAGAGACTTGAAAAAGAAGTTTTAGTGCTATCTCTTTTTTTACTGCCTTAAATATTGTTAGTGTTTAGTCTATTTTTTCCTCTGCTATATTCTCAGTACCTAGAACAGAGCCTAGCACAAAGCAAGCCCTGAATAAATATTTAGTAAATAAATGTTTTAAAAAAATAGTTTAACAATCTCAAGAGCTGAGAAAAAGGAAGAGTTAGAGGCTTTTACTCACTATGCACCTGCTTTTTCAAATCCATCTCTTCATCTAATCCAGCCAGTCAGCGGAGTATGGGTTACCTATCCCACTTTCCACGTGAGGAAAAAGATTCAAACGTTAAGCAAGATTCTGACTAAAGAAGAGGAGAAAACGGGGGGCATCTAGTCCACCTACATGAGCTGGGGCACAGATGCAAAACTCCTCTGGAAGAAAGAGGTGGGACATGAAAGTAAACCAATCTGAGACTAGACCAGACAGAAAAGGCTGAGCTGGGAAGGTTAGCGACTGGGTAAGAAGCAGCCCGGGAAAAGAAGAGCTGCAAACACAGAGGTGTAACTGGCCAGACCAGAGCCAGGGGAGAGGCACAAAGGGAGTCACACTGGGCTGCTGGAGTCAAAGAAGGGAGGGGAGAAAGGGAGCCCTCAGGAATGAGGGTGCAGGGGCCCTGTGAGCCGGGAAGCTGGGGAAGCCAGGGTGCTGTGTATCATGTGTTCAAAGGTTCTCCAAGTAAAAACTGCCTAGACATATGTCAATACAAGCAAATAATGACAGGAACATTAGTGACAACAATGATGGTCATTTATGGTAATATATTAGTCAAGCTGTCATTCTTAATTCTTTTTTAAATTCTTTTTTAAATCATCTTTAGAAACCTAAAGGGAAAAGCCAATTTTCACCAAAGGGAAGAGAACATTATAAATATAGAATTATTGACTATGCAGGAAATGTTTAGAATGCTGAAGCAAATGGTTCAGTGTGTACAGATTCCAAGCATAATAGAGCTCCAAACGAGCTACCATAGCTACCAAAAGATAATTAATTTTGAGGAAACAAAAGAAAAGAGATGTCATTAGGGGTAGCTTTCAAAGAGCTGAAATGATAAATGTGGCATCCAAATTTAATTCATATTACTTCCTAACAGGAACTAGCAATGCTCCTTTCCATGCGACCACTTCTAACGTTGTCTCCCACACCTCCCCTCCCCTGATTTTATACAAGCATTGTTTTAATTTCTAATTAAATGACTTCCTATTACTAAAAGCAGGCATGCCTGCCTTCCTCTGTGCTACTCTAAATCCTCCTCAGATCCTGCAAGAATATTAGTTCCCACCTGTCCTATAAAGTCTCTTTGAACTCCAGTTGCACTTCTGGCCTTACCTATACAATTATCACTTATTTATGAAACAAACATTTATTAAGCACTGGCTAAGAAAGGAAAAGAAGGGTTAAACAAATAGGAAGTGCATATATTACAGCAAACAAGTAAAGGCTAAACTATGAACAAAGTTATATGGACACAGGGAAAGAAAAAGCCAGCTCCAAGGGAGACTTCACATGGTAGGTGACATCCAAGCTGGGTATTGAAACATAAGAATTATTTTCCAGGCTCATAAAAAAGAAGAATAAGGGTGATTCCAAGTGGAAATAATTGTATTTTCTTGTTCTCTGTTTCCTGAAGCAGGAATACAGATTTTGGAAACCAAGAGAAATGAGTTATGTGACCTTATTTAACTTTTCTGACCATTATTTTCCTTGTTTATAAAACAGAAATTATGTCAGGTTGTGATGAAAATTAATTATATACAAGTTGAACATCTCTGATCCGAAGATATAAAATCCAAAACTCAAAATTTTTGAGAGCTGATACTCAAAGGAAATGCTCATTAGAGGATTTCAGATCTTTGGGTTAGAGATGCTCAACTAGTATGTAAATTCAAAACACTTCCGATCCCAAGCATTTCGGATAAGGTATATAACCTGGAATGCATATTAAAAGACTAGTACCTAGCAGGCATTCAAAAAACATTTCCTCCTTTCCCTCCTCTAAAATTATAAACTCAGTGAAGGCAAGAACCCAGTTTTAAACTTCTTTACTACCATCTGCAGTGTTTGACACAACTGCCAAGAACAATTTCTTGTTGACTAGTAATCTCCAAAACATATAAATATAATAATTCTCTAATAACCCCCCTTTGAATCTGATAACAGAACATTCCTATTTATTTGATGCAAATGAAAACAAAATGTTAAACTCTCGTATGGCTAATTCTGCATTACCAAATAGGTACACCAAAGAAATACATAAGGCATCGGCAAGGCAGGGACACCAAGAGGAGAGGGGTAATGGGGAGAGGAAAAGTTCAGAATTGTGTGAACCTGCTTAACTTACTTCAGTTTTGTGTCTCGTTTTGAGTTCCACAGTGCTTAAGGTTCTAATGCTTTTCAATGTTTAGGGTTCTAAAGGTCTTTACAAGGCCAGATCACAGCCTCTATAAATATTTCTCCAATTTTTTTCCAGTTAGGTCCTACAATGAAGACAAAATCACCACAAAGTCAAATGAAGCTTAGAAGAGAATATGTAATCCACTTACTGTTTGTCTGAGCCTGACACAGTATTAGGCACTTTATATATTATCTTAATCTTCAAGGCACTTAACTCCAGGGACTGAAATTAATTTTACTCTATGATGACACCACCAATTTCCTCACTTGGAAATAGGGCTAATGCTCATCTATCTCACAGGCTTATTTTAAGGATTAATGAGTAAAACATACATAAAATGCCTCAGCAAGGGACAGCACATGGTGAGTCCCCAATAATGGCAGCTACCATCTTAATGAAAATTTGACATCCAGACTGGAAACTTGCAACACTAAAAGAAGAAATGGGTTTGACTTAAAAGAGGCATGCAGAGCGGAGGTGGCAGCAGGACTGAAGCTCGTCAGAGCTGGCACTGCAGGCAGACAACTTGGCTTGCCACCCTTTGGCACTTGTGCCCAGAGTCTATTCAACTCCAGTGTTCCAAGCTGTTTAACCACACTCAGTTCACTGTGGGCACCTCAGCATCAGAAAACACCTGCCAAATCCAAGTACTTTTAAAAAGCACTCCAAGTGGCCAAGCAAATAAAGAGGCTTTTCTTGAAAGAAAAGATAATTTATTGAGATTCAATAAATCACTGCACTCTTAGCACGGTTCCTGTAACTGCTTACATATTTGCTACTATGTTAGCATATGAGCTTAAGTTAAAAACTAGGACAGAGCTCAAGATTGATGCATCTGGCCAGACAAGGACCCTAGATTCTGGGGGATAGGCCATGCATCTAAAGCAAATTTTATCAAGAGGACAGCAATAAGTAAATTTCCATTTTCTCTCAAACTCATCTGATCTTCTTACCACTTCTCACCCGCCCTCCACAATCCTCCCCCACTCCAGACAGGTGGCAGAGGTCAAGAGGATAACTAAATTCAGTCTAATTTAGCCATCTCAGGCTGATCCAATCATTTGAACAGCCTCTTTAAGTAACCTTAACGATGTCTCTTTTGGATAGCTCACATAGATGCTCAGTCTTTCAGACTTCTTTCCTCTTGCCCTGTTTTACTTCAAGATGGTATTTTACTACATGAGGGAGAGTCCTCAAACCACCCCCAGCCAGAGGAGAAGAGACTTGGCCCTATATCCACACAAAGTTCTCCAATCCTTAACCAGCCTCTGCTGTAGAGTATCTTGACAAGCTACTCCCAGACTGGTAACCAGTAAGGCAGGATTGGTCCTCTGTGGGAGTATTCTTTCTGTTGTCATCATTGTTGTTGTTGCTAAATGGGAATAGTGGCAGGCATGTGCAGGTTCCCACCCTTGTACTGTGCTTGTACTGTGGTCCTGGCCATTTGTCTCTGGTTGCTGTAGACTGAATGTTTATGTGTGCACCACCCCTGCCCTGCCCCCTGTTGCCCCAAATTCACATGCTAAAACCTAATCTCCAATGTGGTAGTATTTGGAGATGGAGCCTTTGGGAGGTGATTGGGTAATGGTGGCGGAGCTCACTTACTGCCCTTATAGAAGTGGCCCCAGAGAGGTCCTTTGCCCCTTCCATCACATAAGGACACAGCGAGAAGATGGCTATGAACAAGGAAGCGGGCCCTCACTAGACACCAAATCTGCCAGCACCTTGATCTTGGACTTCCTAGCCTCGAGAACTGAGAGCTATAAATTTCTGCTGTTTATAAGCCACCCAGTATACAGTATTCTGTTACAGCAATCCAAACAGAGTAAGACACTGGTCTTGAAATTCCTGTACACACAGACTTTTTCATTCTAACCTCAGACCTCTATCAGTCTCCTCACCAGGACACAAAGGCACTACTAAATGGCTTGTTACCTGTAAAATTAAAAAGTTGGATTGTCTATTAACTAATGCAAGATAAAAGGCTACTCATTAAAAAGCAAATACGTAGAATTCACCCATTTACTCAATAAATTAAGTAAGACAACAAGGCACAGCCATTTGGGAATGGCACCAAAGGGGCAGCACAACTATAAAAGGAAAAGATCTATAGCAAAGCCAGTCTAGAATGTAAGGCTGTCTCAGAGGAACAGACTCGAGCTGGGTCTGGAAGGGTACACAGTATAGATATCAAGATCAGAGGGTAAAGTATTCTAGATCAACCAGAAGATGATGGGAAATGAGAGCAACTAAGTAGTAGAGGTAGATATATCCAGAGTGATAACAGAGGGGCAGTGGAAATGTGCTGCATGGGGAATAGTGAAAAGCTCAATGATACTCTAAAAGCTTTGGAATTTATCCTGTAAGATGTTAGGAGTTTGCTGCTGCTGCTGCTGTTGCTGTTGTCGACAGAAGAGAGCAATATAGTGAAAGCAGTGTCTGACAGAAAACCAACCTAGCAGAGAGTAAAGGATGGATCAAAGAAAAGGACAAATTAAGACCAACTAGAAAACTGCTGGAGTAATGTAAACTTCAAATGACAAAGATATAAGTTAAGAAGGTGGTAAGAAAAGAAAGGATAGTAAGAAGATCATTGAGAAGAAAATTTTTACAATTTGATAGTTTTCAGCTAAAAAAAAAAATCACTTTTTTGCCTAGGAATAGGCTGTAGGATCTCACAATTGTACAGCTTGGTGCTGCCACAATCGACACAGTCCCCAAAGCCAACAACATCAGAAGCTTGGGTCAGACACAAAATCAGTCTGCCTGAGATTTAAATACAAACATACATCTACCACACACACACACACACCATATATGTAAACTGCATACATAAGATTAGTTAAATACATGTGTGTGTAAAAGGTTTTTTGAAGTATAATCTAAACATGAAAAAGCTGAATTAGTTCACTTGCCACAGTTGGGATAAACACAATGAAAAGGACTGGGGGAAAAGGGCTCCACTACCCTCTAAATCAAGTCACAGAGAAAGCTGGCATGCCACTTTCCACTATGTCAAGAGAATCTGAGCTGAGAACTCAAGAGAAGTGCTGAACGTTGCAAATTATTTTTGTGTTCATGGTCTTCATCATCTTCATTTTATAGAATATTTGTTAAACATTGAATGAGTAAGCAGATTGGATTTATTTTAATGCAGGCAGATGGCTTGGTCATGGAAATTGTGAAGAGATTTACTGAGCAGTTTCATCGGATCAAGGACATTATGGAATTAAAGGGCTCTAAGAGACCTTACTGGTCCAGCTCCCTGCAGCTCACAACATTATACTTTCTTATTAATGAGAAAGACAACTTAACCCCATGAATTTGAAATAATGGCGGGGGGGAGAAGTTGGGGACGGACAAAAGCACAACTGATTTGTTCAAAGAAGTGCAAATGTTAATACTGAAACAAGATTGATCTACAGGCAACTAAAACATGTCTTGCTCTGAGGACAATAAAATCATGAATTAAGAAGAATTTAAAGTCCTAATTCCACAAAATATTTTCATGAAAATGAATCATGTTTAAGTTTCTAGAACTGTACAAAACGTAAGAACTGTCTCTTAGGAGTGTGGCTTAGTTTCAGGAAAAATTTAATGATTTGAAAACAGATTCTACTTACCAAAATAACATAGTAAGCAGTGAGCTTATGAATTTCACAATTATTTTAATTCTACCAATAAGACTAATGCTGTCCACTTTAGAGACTACCTGGCTTTGTATAAAAAATCCACTTTCATGAAAATGCAAAAAGAACAGCTGGGAAACACTATCAATGACATTAAAACTATCAGTGACATAAAATCAGAATTAAAGTATGCCGCCTAACCCCACCCCTCCAAAGCTTTCAGTTTAAGTATCACCACTTCCCTGACTAAAGCTCACTATTTTGTAAAAGCTCATAGGCTTTTCACTTTTAATCAGTAATAGCACTAGCAAAAATATCTATATTCATCACACAATCTAGTATAAATAAAATTTAGACACCTACACCTGACAAAAAAAATGATTAACAGAGAAAAGTAAAGAAAGGTCATAGAAATCAGATTAAAGTATATCTGTCATATTTATAGCCTGCTTTGAACTGACCTTCTCTTGACACATACAAGATCTGTTTATGATACAAAGGATTTAACAGAAAAAAAGAGGTACATAATAGCCTAAGCCAAGTGAGCAAAAGTCAATTTTAAAATAAAATTTAAAACAAGATTATTTATATTTGAAACTTTTTATAATGTTTCTAGAAGTAGATGGTTTTAATTCCTAGAACAGAAATCACTATAAAGTCTTATTATATTAATGGTGGGAGGAAGAAAGGAAAATTAAGAACTACTTTATGGAAAGTTAAACATGTTAAATATGTTAAAACCTGTGATATGATATCTCCAGTTTATCATATTGCCAAATTCTCTTTTATTTATTTATTTTTTTGTAACATAGTTGATTATACATATCTGTGGGGTACACAGTTGAATATCAACACCTGTGTGCAATATGTGATGCTCAAATCAGGATAAATAGTATATTCTACATTATACAATGTAATTGTTTTTATTTTTTTATTTTTATTATTATTATTTTTTTTTTTTTTGTCTTTTTGTGAGCGGTAAGGGGATCACAACCCTTGGCTTGGTGTCGCCCGCACTGCACTCAGCCAGTGAGTGCACCGGCCATTCCTATATAGGATCCAAACCCGTGGTGGGAGAAGCGTCACACTCTCCCAAGTGTGCCACGGGGCCGGCCCACAATGTAATTGTTTTTAAAGTCCCTCTATCAATTCCTCCCTTACCTCTCCTCTCTCTCCCCGTTTCCCACCATTTTCCTTATCCAGTCATCCAAGGTTGGTTTCAACTCCTGTATTGCCAATATTCTCAATAATGGAAATCATGTCAAAGAATCACAAGATCACAGAGCTGGAAAATAACAGGAAATTACCTAATCTAACTCCTCCATTTTGCAAATGAAAGCAGGCATGGAGAATTACATGATAGGTCTCAGGTCACACTTCAGTGGTACACCCTGGATCAAACTCTTATCTCCTGACTTAAATAGGGGCTGATCAACCCTTGTAACAATAACTGCCATTAACTAACTGCCTGCTATATGCCAGGTACTATGCTAGACACTTTGGAGATATCAGATTTATTTAGTACTTCTCAATGCAATAAGAAAGCCATCTCCACTTTAAAAAATAAACTCAAGCTCAAGCCAGTAAGTAATATTCCCAGAGTCAAAGGGCAGACAAATGACAAGTCAGGAATTCAAACCCAACACGTCTGACTATACAAAACCCATGAACTTTTGCACAATACTACTGTCTCCCCCAAAATGTTAAATGTGTACATCCAAACAATTACTCTTTGGGCAAGCTACACAACAGAAATACCTACACAAATTTACAGGTTATATGTACAAAAGTGTTCACTACAACATTGTTAAAGCAAAAAATCAGAGACAATATAAATGTCTAGCAATGGGAAACAGCTAAATAAGTTATGGTATATATTTGCTATGAAATACTAAACTGCTATTAAAAAGGAGGTAGATCTATGTAACAGATGTAGTAACATTCCCATATTAAAGTGTATGTTTTAAAAACAGATTGTGGGACAATATTCATGGAATGATTGGTTTAAAAAAATACATTTATATGCAGGCTTTGTTCGTGATCAGATAAAGGTCTGGGTATTTGGTGGGTAGGAGTGGGATATGAATCATTTTTTATTGTTCTGCATTATTGACTTTTTAGGCTTAGGATATGTAACTTTTGAGATTAAAAAAAATTATAATAGACAGCAGCCACCCCTACTGCAGTGGCCCTGCCACCACCACCACCACCTACTCAACTACACTGACAAAAGGAGGATCACAAGTGGGGCCACTAGAAAGAGGTGAGCAAGCACAGACCCACAAACCAGTGGTCCAACCCACAGGGGAATTATGCTGCCCCCATGGTTGCATACCTGTGGGTAGGAACTATGTGCACAGCCTACATGACTGCCTTGACCCTGGGAGAGACACACTTGGAGCCCCCAGAAAGTGCAGAAACCTAGGTTAGCCAAATATAGTACAAAAGAAAATTCCTAGCCACCATCAACCCATCCCTCAACCAGGGGAAGCAAGGACCCAAAAGAAACCTCTTCCTGTAGGAAAGAGGAAAGAGAAATCCTACCTAAGGTCACCCATCCAAACTGAAGAGCTCCAGTATACTCCAGAGCACTTATCAGGATTACAGGACACTAGCCAGGGTGCCAACAGGCCCATTCAGGATCACCCATCCCAGCCAAAGAGCAACAGGACATCCAGGAGCTACTCCCATAATTCATGATCTCACCCATATCCTCAAAGATCCAATGTAGTGTCACTAACCTAACCAAGGAACCACTAAGCACCCCAGTGCCTAGGCCCTGGAGGCACCCACATGCAACTCCAACACTGAATACAGCCAAAGTAACCACATGGAGACTGCACTACTGCATCTACCCAAAACCAACAAAAAATATCCTACTCAAAAGTCAATATAAAACACTTCTACAGGAGGGAGTCTCTCTCCTCAAAAGCCACTCCAGAGTAATAAAAGAAGCAACTGATCTACAACATGACCATACATCAATGTAAGGATACTAGAAATATGAAAAGAAAAGGAAATATGACACAACAAAGGAATACAATATTCTCAAGTACCAGACCACATACAGCATGAAAACCCTGAAATGACTGAGAAGGAATTGTAAGCAAAAATCTTAAAGAAACTCAATGAGAAACAAGAAGACTCAGTTTGACAACACACAAAATGAGGAAATCTATTTAGGATATGAAGAAGGAAATTTCCAAAGAGACAGATACCTTAAAAAGAGCCACAAAAATGATTACATTGTGAAATGAAAATATAGTAATTATCCTGATTTGAGGATCACACATTACACAAAGATATTGATATTCAATTCTGTATCCCACAGAGAGTATAATCAATTATGTTTCAATTAAAAATAAATTAATTTAAAAACAATACAGCTGAACTCCTGGAACTGGAGGATTCATTCAACAATATAAAAAAACACAACCAAGAGAATAAGTAGCAGGCTATAGGAAGAGAAGAAAGAATTTCTGATCTTTAGGATAGTCTTTTTGAAATAACCGAGGTGGACAAAAAAAAAGGAATCAAAAAAATGAAGAAAATCTGTAAGAGCTAAGAGACAACCTTCAGTACACAAACATCCAAATCACGGGTGTTCCAGAAGGGGAGGAAAAATGAAAAGATATTAAAAACCTACTCAACAAAATAATAGTAGAAAACATCGCTGGTATTGGGAGAGATACAAACTTTCATACCCAAGAGTCTCAAACATCCTCAAACAGACTCAATCCAAAAAGGTCCTCTCTGAGACACATTATAGTCAAACTGGCAAAAGACAAAGACAAAGAGAGAATCCTAAAAACAGCAAGAGAAAAGCATCACATCATCTATAAGGGAATGTCCATAAGACTAACAGCAGATTTCTCAGCAGAAACTCTACAGGCTAGAAGAGAATGGGATGATATATTCAAAAGCACTAAAAACAAAAAAACAAAAAAACCCAGCTAGCCAAGAACACTACACCCAGCAAGGCTATCTTTCAGAAATGAAGGAGAAATAGTGTATTTCCCAGACAAACAAAAACAGCAGAAGTTCACCACCACACAACCAGCCCTACAAGACATTCTCAAGGGAGTACCGCATCTGGAATCCAAAAGGAGATAATCACTACCATGAAAACACAAGAAAGAACAAAACCCACTGGTAGAGCAGCTAAGCAAATGAAACAGAGAAACTATATCCTACCACCTCAAAAAAATCAATGAACACCAAAGATAAGCAATAAAAGGAAAAGAAAGGAAGAAAAGATATTTAAACCAACCAAATGAAAATCAATAAAATGCCAGGAATAAGACAATACATTTAAATAACAACCCTTAAAGTAAATGTATAGAATTCCCCACTCAAAAGACATACACTGGTTGAATGAATTAAGTAACTACACCCAACTATATGCTGCCTACAAGAAACTCACCTCACATGTAAAGACTCACACAGACTAATAGTGAAGGAATGGAAAAAGAAATACCTTGCAAAGGGAAACCAAAAATGAGGAGTAGCTATTCTTATATAGGATAAAACAGACTTTAAACTAAAAACAATAAAAAGAGAGAAAGGTCATCATTATATAATGATAAAGAGATCTATCCAACAAGGAGACTTAACATAAATACATATGCAAACAACACTGGAGCACCCAGATATATAAAACAAACACTATTACATCTAAAGAAAGAGACAGACCCCAATACAACAAAAACAAGAGACCTAAACACCCCTCTCTTGCCACTGGATAGATCATCTTGGCAACAAATCAACAGAGAAACACAAATTAAAATACAATTTAGACCAATTGGATTTGGCAGACATCTACAGAACGTTTCATCCGACGATACAGAAAATGTTTTCTTCTCTTCAGCACATGGAACATTTTCCAGAACAGACCACACATTAGGTCACAAATCAAGTCTCAACAAATTTTAAAAAACTGAAATCATTTCAACTATCATTTCAGACAATACATCAAAACTAAAAATCAACAACAAGCAAAAGTTTGAAACTATACAAATACATGGAAATTAAACAACTTGGTCCTGAACAACATATGTGTTCAAGAAGAAATTAAACAGGAAGTCAAAAAACTCTTGAAAGCAATGAAAATAAAGACACATAATACCAAAACCTGTGGGATACTGAAAAAGCAGCATAAGAGGGTAGTTTATTACAATAAATGCTTACATCAAAAAAAGAGAAAGATTTCAGATAAACAACCCAATGTTACACCTCAAAGAATTAGAAAATAAAATAACAATCCAATCCCAAAATTAGTAGATAGAAATAATTAAGGTCAGAGAAGAACTAAATGAAATAGGGACCAAAATAATGACACAAACGGTCAATGAAACAAAATTTTGGTTTATAGATAAACAAAATAGACAAACCATTAGCTAGGCTAACTAAAAAAGAGCAGACCCAAATAACAAAAATCAGAAATGAAAAAGGAGCTTTACAACTGACACCAGAGAAATACAAAGAATAACTAGAGACTATTATGAACAACTAAACACCAACATATTTGAAAACCTGGAGGAAATGGATAAATCTCTAGACACTCACAAACTACCAGGACTGAATCCAGAAAAAACAGAAACCCTGAAGTGACCAATAACAAGCAATGGGATTGAAGCAATAATCAGCACTCTCTCAACAAAGAAAAGCCCAGAACCATATGGCTTTACTGCTAAATACTACCAAACGTTTGAAGAGGAATTCATACCAATTCTCCTCAAACTATCCCAAAAAACTCAAACAGAGGCCATTCTCCCAAACTCATTCTAAGAGGCCAGCAACACCCTGATACCAAAATCGAAGATAAAACAAAAAAAGAAAACTGCAGGCCAATAAGCTTGATTAACATAGATGCAAAAATCCTCAACAAAATATTTGCAAACACAATACAGCAGCACATCAAAAGATGTATACATCATGTATACACCATGATCAAGTGGGATTTATCCCAGGGATGCAAGGATGGTTCAACATACACAAGTGAATAAATGTGATACATCACATTGACAAAATCAAGGACAATAACCATATGATTATCTCAATAGATGCAGAAAAAGCATTTGACAAAATTCAACATTCTTTCATGAAAAAGACTCAACAAATGATGTATAGAAGGAAAAGGAATATATCTCAAAACAATAAAAGGTATATATGACAAACCCACCACCAACATCAATAATAGCAGGAATGAGACACGGATGCCCACTCTCACCACTAGCACTTAACACAGTATTGGAAGTACTAACCAGAGCAATAAGTCAAGAGAAAGAAATAAAAGGCATCCAAATTGGAAAAGATGAAGTCAAATTGCCCCTGTTTGCAGATAACTTGATCCTATATAGAGAAAAACCTAAAGACTCTACAGAAAAACTCTCACAGCTGACAAATTCAGTAAAGTTGTAGAATACAATATCAACACATAGAAATCAGTCGCATTTTTATACTACAACAACTAACTAGCAGAAAAAGAAATTAAGAAAGCAAGCCCATTTACAACAGCCACCAAAAACATAAAATACCTAGGAATCAATTTAACCAAGGAGGTTAAAGATTCCTATAATGAGAACTACAAATTACTGCTGAAAGAAATTAAAGAAGACACAAAAAGATGGAGAAAAATATTTTAAGTGAAATAAGCCAGGCACAGAATGAGAAATACCATATGTCCGCACTCATAAGAGGAAGCTGAAAAATAAATAAATAAATAAATAAATAAATAAATAAATAAATAAATAAATAAATAAATAAATAAGAAAGAAAGATATAACAATCACAATAATATGTTGAACTTTCAAAAGGAGAGAGCACAAATGTGGTTACTAGAGGTGGGAAACAGGAAGGGAGAAGTGGGTTAGCAAGAAATTAGTAAACGGTCATGAAGAACAATTATGTTTTGTAGTGATGATCACATATTGTACACTGGTATTGATATTCAACTCTGTACTCCACGAATTTTTGTAATCAATTATGTTTCAATTAAAAAATTTATAATACAAAAATAATTTTCAATGAGTTTATTATTTGTTTTTAAATAATACATGCATATTCCATTCAATGCCATCCCAGATAACACAGATTAATTGTATAGCTATAGGTCTGTAAAACAACTTCAAGAAAAAAAGAATCTAAAATTCCACTATGGTATGCCAGCATTTCAATTATAGTCCATGGACACTTAGGGGTCCCCTAGACCCTTTCAGAAAATCTGTGTGGTAAAAACTATTTTTCTTAATAATAGTAGTTATTTTCCTCTCTTCCTGAGTTGACATCTGCATTGATGGTACAGAAGCAGTGGTGGGTGAAACTGCTGGTGCCTTAACACAGGTCAAAGCCTTGGCACTAAACCGTACCGGTAGTCACTGCAGCCTTCACTATTATGCACTCTCAGTTGAAAAAAAAAAAAAAAATCCAGTTTCACTATAGAATGTCTTTGATAAAGCAATACAATGATTTTATTAAATCCTGACCTTTTATAATATTCTGTGTGACAAAATGAGTAGTATAAAACATAAATAACTTATCCTGCATACCAAAGCAAAATGGTTGTCTAAAGAAAAGCACTTGTGCAAACTTCTGAGCTCAAAGCTGAAAGAACTCCACTTTTTTTCAAAGACCAGCCCTTTTACTTGAAAGAACAACTCACAAACACACTATAATTATTCAGAGTTAGATATGTGGCAGACATTTTTTCAAAACTGAACAAAATGACACTATCACTTCAAGAGAAATAGCTGATAGGTGTTTATTACCAATGACAAATTTTAAGCAAATATTAAAATTTTGGGAAACTTGTATTTGACATTGTGAGCTTAACAGCTTCACAACACTTAAAAATGGTTCAGATGAGATCAGTGGCAACATTAACAAATTTGATTTTTTTATATTATATAATGTAATATATCAACATTTGTAAGATGTGTAATAGTGAAACAATATTTTCCAATGATCAATGCATAATGTTACAAAAAATCACGCATGAGTAAAAGATTGATTCAAAGTGCAAAATAAACCAATGGATTTTAATATAACAAGTAAGAAGTGTTTATTGATAAAGTTTTCAATTCTGCATTGCAACCCATCCTTAAGAAACTATTACATATCAGGCTAGCCAGTTAGCTCAGTTGGTTAGAGTATGGTGCTGATAACACAAAGGTCCAGGGTTTGATCCCTGTACCAACCAGCCACCAAAAAAAAAAAAAAAAAAAAAAAAGATACTACTACATATCATGTTTTGAAAGAAAAGCAAAGGAGAATACCCAAATTTATTTTAAAATGTAATAAAAATACTACATATCAGTGTGGGGCCAAATATTCTCCATATATTTCAACAAAACTATAATAAGTGGGATGCAGAAGCAGATAGGAGAATCCAGCTGTTTTCTAATGAGCCAGACAGTAAAGAGACTTCTAAAAATGTAAAACAGTGCCACTCTTCTCACTAATATTATTTGGTTTTGGAAAAAAATTGCTACTTGTCATAAAAAGATATTATTTATGTCAATACATAATAGAGTTCTTGTTTTTAAATAGATTAATACATATTTGTAAATTTTCTCACTTTTTGATTTCTTGTATGGAATATCGATGGACATAATCCACATAAACAAAAGCTCTTTGTGGTCCTCAATAATCGTTAAGGCCCAAAAGTTTGAGAATCTCTGCAGTGCATTGTTAACTGATTTTTCAACTCTGCATACTGTCTTAAGTCTTGGCCAACAACAGCTAGGATAGCGATTTGTATTTACACATGGGCAATATGCACAAAGGAACTGTACTACAAGCTTCCTTAACCAATGAAAGCACAAAATGCTAGCCTGATTTGAATGTGTTCTGCAAGAAGTGATGTCTACTGCATTGTAGCCTGTTTCTGCCATATATTTTGTGTTCTGGCAAATGATCTTGATCCATGGGGCTAACAGAAGTGATACATCTGATAGTGATAGACCTGGCACAAAAAAACAAAGATTAAGTAATACAAGTATGGTAGATGTTTGATGTTTGCTGTTATTTAAGCCATCTTGAAGCACACAGATTAGGATTCAGTTATGATTAGCAGACACCCTTTGAGAGACAGTATAAATAATACTGCAGACTGAAAGTATGGGTCTGTAAGGGTGAATCATAGCTGGGATAAATATGAGTAGAAATATGTAGACTTCAGGAGAAAGAAAAGGAATGAGAGGAGAAGACAACCGCCAATCTCCATTGCGTGTAGGTTATAATGCCCCATATGGGCCTAATGCAGTTAGTGCTCCTCTCTCAAAAAAAGCATCTCCAGTACATTATTCACAATGATGTAGGGAGGGCGAGGGAGGGCTCAGACTACAAAAAGTGTTATCTTAACTAATTATCTCTGTTCCTGGGAGACTAGTTCTAACATACAAGTCCTCAGGACTTACAATACCAGACATGGAAATGGGTAACTTCAAGGTTCTCACAAATTGCCAAAAGGCTGAGATCATGCTTTACTACATGGAGCAAAACTGACAGAATTCCTTAGGAAAAAACATTTCAAAAATGGACAACTTCAAAGTTTTAGGTGAAAGATAAGCTAAGAATCAATTCTGAAAGATCTGTAAGTATTACTACTTGAAATAAACTTCCAAAGAAGTCACAGAATTTGAAAAAATTATGAAAATATATCTCTATCACAAAATACATACCAGGCTTAAAGATCAGTTGAAGGTGACAATCACACCAAATCCCTAAAGAAAATTTTAATTAAAATACTATTTTTGTTTAAAAAAGAAAAAAGAAATTCAGTCACTCCAAGCATACAGGATTATCACTTAAACATTCATTCACAAATATATACTGAGCACTATTATGTGCCAGGCATAGGGAAAATATGTACACGTACACATACACACACAATTATATCATAAAGTTAACATCATGAAACAAGGAGAAAATATTAGCATATAACTATGTACACACTCCCACCAATGCCCAGCTTCTAAGATGGTTTTGCGGTCTGCCTGTTGGCTTCAGGGTTTTGTTTTCTTTTTTATACCAATCCATGAAACAGGTAGAATGGAATAATTGGAAGGAGCCAGAAATGGCTAGATTTGTTACCTTAGAAGAACCTGATGCTACTAGCAGTAGAACATAACATCCTCCAAAATGGAAGGAGAGGATGAGGAAGAAAGAGAAAAGAATCAACATTAATGAAAACACATGAGACAAAGATTTTATATGACCAACTGCTGCAAACAATGAGACTTTGAGCAAGGTGGTAAAGGGTTCTCTAAATTAGAACATTGTTATGTTTCCACTGTTGTGATCTTCAACAGACTTTGGTAAAGATTTAAACTTTTCAATTGTTTAAAATATTGAACTGATGAGTCTTTTAAGACTGGCCTACGGCCCCGTGGCACACTCGGGAGAGTGCAGCGCTTGGGAGCGCAGTGGCGCTCCCGCCGCGGGTTCGGATCCTGTATAGGAATGGCCGGTTCGCTCACTGGCTGAGCGCGGTGCGGCTGACACCATGCCAAGGGTTGCGTTCCCCTTACCGGTCACAAAAAGACAAAAAAAAAAAAAAAAAAGACTGGCCTAGAAGTGGCCCCACTACATTAGTTACATTCACATCACATTGTGTTATTACATATATTGTGACCCTCTTAAAAAATGGCATTGACTTTCCAAACCCATAAACCTGACGTACTTTAACCATCTACCCCAACCCTAAATCCTAATCCATTATCACTCATAGCCACTAATATATTAAACTAATTCTCTGAAGATTCTTCCAAAGAACTCTATGAAATAAGAGTTGTACAAGAACTTCCTAAACTCAGTGCTTCTAGGATCTCAACTTCTTTACCAGCAATTCTTTTCTAAATAAAAGTGTGCCTATAATACTGTCAGTTTATCTTTCTCTCAAGATCAAAAAAGTTAACTGCTAAATGAAAATAAACCAGTAAGCAGACTTTTTCAAATGATTTTTTAATTGAATAGACTTTGTTCATATTGGCAAATTTGTATTGGTTTAATCCTATTCTATAAATAAAACATTTAATGATATTTATTAAAATATGATTCTTCCTATAATACATGAGTGAGGCAAAGCTGTACCATATGGCCCCCTATATAGTATCTGATAACGGCAATGATGAGCTGGTAGCAGATCAGTGGCTGAAGCTATCACTTGCAAATTAGGAAACAAATTTTCTCTCCTTGATTTCACACTTCTACAGTTTAAAACCATTACAAACGCAAACTACTACTATGGTCTCTTTCTTAGGTGGAAGGAAACCACGTACACAGAAAATCAATTACCCAAAGAAAAATATCCTTCCTCAGTTCAGTAAGATAGGCTTCACTAATAAATGAAACTAATTAACTTTCCACTTTTAAGACCAAACTCAGCTCAAATAAGACGGCTTTTTGAATACTACCCAAGAACTGACAACCTCTCTTAAACCAGTTGCTCAAAAATATGATCAAGAGAGGATTTCAGTCCTCCATATGGTCAAGGGTTGCTCCCAAAATGCAAGGGTGAGATGTGTTAATGCCAGCTAGTCCTCATCAAACAAAGGAGAAAGCTGAGGTGACTGTTCGCCCGACTAGTTTTACCAGAAATTCAGCAATCCTACCTCAAACTGACTAAAATATTTAAGGGGTAAGAGAGTATAAAAATTTGTTATCATTAGTCTAGATAACAATAGGTTTAGAATCCCTGTTCCAAATAAAATAGTTTTAAATGAGAATTTTAGTGGGAAGGCCACAATCTTCTCAACTTTCTCCCAACTGAGCAAGTACTGCCAGTCCCTTGTTTTCTATTACTCACTGCAACTAAAGAATCTTGTGCACCAGCACATCACTTTGTTTGACACTAAATCACATGGCTTAAGTATGAAGATTCAAATGAGAATTTTCATTATAAATGTTTCCACTATCAAAGTGTGAAAACACATTTGAAAATGTGCCACATACTGTTTGGGGGGGGGGCGGGAGGAAGCCAAAACAAGTACCTTTCCCCACTGCATCTTTACCCTGGGTCTGACAAGAGTTCTAAGCATAACATTTTAAGAGCACTGGTGATTTAATACTTAAATCACTTCCTGAATAGTCCATGTTGACTATACAGTGTATTAAGCTTAATTCCTGTAAAATTTTTATCCAGTAGCTGTCACCTTTCATGTGGGTCAAACTACAGATTTTTGCTAAAAAGTGAATTCTAAAACAGTTACATAATTAAATTTAAAGCAAAGACATTGAAATTTACAATAAATTTTTCATAATGCTAACATTTAAAAGGCTCACAACTTTTTTCATTTTCATTCACTTTATATGGTCATTTCTATCTCTGGATATACATTTTCTCAAATTCTGGAAGGCTATTTACTGCTTTAAAGAATCACAAGTACAAGGAACACTTCAGATATACGGGTACTTCAAAAAGTCCATGGAAGGGCCAGCCCTGTGGCTCACTCAGGAGAGTGCAGCGCTGGTAGTGCCGAGGCCGGGCGGGTTCAGATCCAAATAGGGATGGCCGGTGTGCTCACTGGCTGTGCATGGTGTGGACCACACCGAGCCAAGGGTTGTGATCCCCTTACTGGTCGCAAAAAAAAAAAAAAAAAAAAAGTCCATGGAAAAATGGAATTGAAAAAGAATATGAATCTTTCCATGAACTTTTTGAAAACCCTTCAAATCTAACCCACTAATAGAACTATACAGAAGTCAACTTTTCAATTCAAATTCCCTGTGAAGTTATTCAACAGAGATTTAACAAAAATAAAAATAGATATTTTTTGACATCCATTTTATTTCTTTTATTTAAAAGAAATATTCAGTATTCTATTGTAGTGGCCACTGTTAGTAATTTTTCTAGCATCCGTCTATCCCCTCTTTGTAGTGGAACCAACTTTTCTCAGATATCCACCCTTGCTCATTCCATGCTGGAAGTTCTAGGGATGGACATAATTCATGCAAACCAACTTTGCCATTGACTGGTTCAAGAACATAATTCAATCAGACATGGTATTCTCCTGGAGACTGGTATGCTAGCACAAATAGACACTTAAGCTGTTCGTCCTCTTTCCCTCTCTACTGTAAGGAAACAGTATCAGCGCCTTTTCCCTGGCCTACTGAATAAAGCCCAAATTCAGCATTCAAAGCTCTCTACTATCTTGCCCCCAACTACCTTTTCAGCCCTTTCTCCTTTGCACACATTTCCTGCTCTAGCAGCTAAAAGCTTGGCCTTTCAAGAATATGCCCCTACAGGTTCCACTTCATATCTTTCATTCAGGCTTTTCCTTTGGCTAGGAAAGTCCAACTACTCCCATCTCAGCCAATTCAAATCCTACTCATTCAAAGTTCAGATCAAAAGTAAACTTTTCCATGAAGTCTTCCTTGACGTCACTATTAATACATGGTACTCATCGTATATTCCTTGTATCATAAATTATTTGTGCATGCTTATAGCCTGTTTTAAAACTGTAATCTCCTTAAGGGCTGCAGACAAATTCTTATATATCTTTGTATTCCACCATATTTCCCTACTAGATACCCAAATGCACAGGGTGGTAGTTCTGTAAATATTTGTTGAAAAAAGAACACATTTTTGAAGGTAAAAACTGCCTCTACAGAGTAGATTATCACAAAGACTGAACTGTCCTTGGAAGTCTTTAAAAACATCCTTGTGTGGCTTAGGAATAGTTCGGCTGAAGGAAAATGAACAAATCAGATGACCTTGTAAGACTGATTCTGAGAATTTCATCAACTCTTTAAAAGTATTGCTTAATAATTCAAAAACAAACTATATTCAAATACTATTTACAAAAAGACAGTAGCATTTATTGTTTTACACAAAGGTCAACACATTTTTCTACAAAAATTTGAACTGTTCTTGTAGTGATATTTATAATATTTTTAGTTATGTCCAAGGATTTCATAAAAAGCTCATTTACTCTCTTATTTCACATTTGAAAGAAGTAGGACAGAGAGAAACATTGGCCCTCTCAAACTGATAAAAGGACAAAATTATCTTGGAAGCACAAGTCCATAAAATGTACATACTGATGTTACATTATAATTGTTATCTGCACATCACCACTAAAACTATGCCTATTGAACTCCAGGAAAGTTATCTATAATTTTGATGATTATACCTTTGCTAGTTCTACGGAGGAGTATACAAAAAGTTTTTGTATTCTCTTCTCCCCTACTAGATGAATCTGCACGATTTAAATCAGCTAAAATTAGTCTACTTTAAGATCTACAGGCATATTATCCGTTGAAATAAGGCCATAAAACGACTGAAAACACAATGGAATCTCCAGAAAGAAACGGCGTTAACCACAATATTCCATAAATCATTAAACGTGCTTTTTAAATAAAACCCTTCAGAATAAATCTCAATCAACCTCAGGAATCAACTAAATGAGACAGAAAACTTGATTCCACAGGACAATGCACCCATGAAAACAAAGGATATTGTATAAGATGAAAACCAGAGTCTGGTTTTCATAAGATGAAAACTTATGATGGCTATTCACACAAAATAAAATGTAAGATTAAATGGAGTTGAAAATTAAATTTAAATAAATAGATGTTTTTAAAACCGTTAACAAGAAAATTAAAGGTGTTTATTTTGTTCTAATATTGCTATATTCTATGTCCGTATTTCTGTGAGCCAACTTAAATCCTTTGGGGATGAAGCTAGAGTGTAAATAAATAAGCTCTAGTTTTCTACTGTAGTATATTACACTATGCAGTTATTTTTTAAATAAATATCATTTTCAGTCGAAATGTGCATATGCTTCGCAAAGGTATGGTAAAGCTACAACGTAAAGTTTTCTAAATCATTTTAAAAGCATCTCCAGTTTTCCTAGAGCCGCCTAGTAACGGAAACTGGTTCTAAATTTTGTCTCGCTGGACCAGTAAGTAAGGGGGAGGGAGCTCGTTATCTAAAAAGGATCCTGCGTTCCCCAGGAGCTCGGCGGGTTAAGGGTCAGAGGTGCGGCCCAGGATCGGCGGTCCCCAGGTAGCGCGTTTGGCTACGTCTCTGATCCGGGAACACCTGAGCAGCGGCGGGCGGAGTGAGTGGCCGCGGCAGGTGGTCGCACGAGCCTCGGCCGACAGCAACGAACATGGCCCCTGACAAAGTTGGGCTCCCGAAACTTGGCAAAGTCGACGAGCCTGTCTGCGTCCCCAGACAGTTTCGCCGCCGGCCTCGCCTGGCCCCAGCAGGAGGGATGGGCTCGGGCTACTCACCGTGCAGGGAGAGCAGCAGCAAAGGCGCCAGAGGGGAGCCCCGAGGAGTCATCCCGGGGCCGCAGCGAGCGCGTAGCCTACCGGGCTCCCGGTCGCGGCAGCGGAGACGCGGGCCGGGCTCTAGGCGCTCCCGGGGCAGCCCGGTCCTCCCACACCCGCCGCCCGGCAACCGTCCGCCGAGTGGAGCTGGGACCTTCGGACGTGCAGACGAGCCAAGTGCTGTTCCCAGCTCCGCGGAGTCTGAGCTGCGACCCGCGGTGTCCCGGCCGCGCCCAGCAGCGCCACGGCCACCTCGCGCTGCCCCAGGACCCACCGCCCCTCGCGCCGCCGGGGACCACTCCCCCAACTCACGCCCAAGCTCCTCCGGCAGCAGCCCGGCTCCTCGCCGCGCCGCCCACTCGCCCCGCTCGGTCTCCAGGGCAACCGCGGCTCCAGCGCGACGCCTGGCGGCCCCCCCGCGGAGCCGAGTGCGGCACGCAGCTGGCGCGGCCCCGGCCACCTGTGCGCGGTGCCGCCTGCTCCCCCGCACGCCCCGCCGGCGCCCGAACCCTAGGCGGACGCCCTCCTCTCCCGGGGTCAGCGCCCTCCCTTGCTCTACAGCCCTCCGCAGACAGGTGGTGTCAGCCTGATCCCCGGAGAGCTCGAGCAGTCACTTTTCCACAGCCTTCGCCCAAACCAACGACAGTTTTGTCTGCTGTGGTTCTCAGATCATTTCTGATCGGCTGTCTCACTTTTAGTCCTCTCTTCCGAAACCTAAATAATCGGGGGGCGGGGAGGGGGACTGACTGGCAAAATTAGGAATCGATGAGGTTTGTTTTGTGTTTTTTTCTGGATATCTTTCCCCTTTCTTTCTTGAAAAGAGCATCAGGACTGTACCTTGCTTCTCACTTCCATTCCGATCTGAGAGGTTTCCATCTCCTCTTGCCCCTTTTGTAAAACTATGTCAACTCCTAATATTCGAAGTTTTCTGTTTTAAACGTTAGATCTTTCTTAAACTAACTTAAAAGTACTTGTTAACTAATGGGGAGGTTGTGGCGTTATTTTAGTTAGGTTTATTTTGTGTTTCTTGTTTGTTTGGGTTGGGTGGGGAGAAAGATCTCAGCATCTGAAATTATTTTACTGAAATGGCTACCTACATCTTTACTTATAAAACCTAATCTTCATTCCTTTTCCATTTAGGTCTCTGTTCTCTGTCTTACAGCCTCCAAACTGAGCCTTTTAAATTTGAGGACATACCTATCCTGGGAATGCCAGACCATCAGACCATTTGGGTCAATTTCTACAGAAGCATAGATTAGGATTCTTGGGGTCATTTAGAAATTCTGAGCTTCCATCTGGCAGATACAGTCCTCCCAGGGCAACTCAGAAACAAAAATAGCATGCACAGGAGAAAGGCAAATATGTAAAACAATTATTTTAAAACATACATTTGGACAAGTATGGCAGATATATGTAAAAGGGAAAATAATATTAAGATGATGGAATTATGGATCTACTTTTTCTTTTTTTAAAATGTGGATATTTACCAGTAAAAAAAAGGAAAACGTTAAGAATTGCCAATCACTTTTAACATGAATATTTTGAAAGAGGTAAATGTTAACTATGAATTAGAGATGCCTCACCTTTGCTCACTACAAGAAAAGAATATGACAATAGAATCTTTCATATTTTTAACGGAAGTTTAAATTCTCAATTATGATATCATCACCCAGGCTCATTCTGTGGGGTTTTTTTTGTTTGGTTGGGGTTTTTTTGGCAGCTGGCCTAAATGGGGATCCAAACCCTCGAACTTGGTGTTATCAACACCCCTCTTACTAACTAAGCTAACCTGCCAGTCCTCATTCTCGTTCTTTTGAACTCCAGGGCAAGGACTACATTTACTTTTCTCCATCCAATTCAATTCCATACCCTCTGTTGCACATATTCCTGCAGTCTAACCCAGTCCCAAGCAGGTTATAAGAGTAAGCAATGGAAGGAAGCCATGAAATGGTAGGTGCTACTCAGAGCAGTACTTTGCTTTATTCCATCTGTATATTTAAATATTTAAATATAGAGATAGAACATTTATTCTTAAATTAATAACCTAGGCTTGAAAGCCCTGATAAATCAAGTAAGTTATCTAATACACTTATCACATCAATTCAGCAAATATTTACTAAGTACCAACACTGTGTAAGGGACTGCATTGCAGGTTAAACAAAAAGTATAAAATATGATCCCTACCCTCAAATAAGTACCAATCGTACATGGGATGTATTTGTGCTGTCATAAATCAGCAGAGAAAGAGTTCTCCTGCCTCTTTGTCACCAAAGTATACTTCTGCTTTGCACAACAGTAGCTGGTGAGTCACTGAGAGGACAGAGTGCTCACAGTTCAGTGGAGGAGTCCTTTTAACAGAAAAAGAAATGTGGCTTCTATAGAGAGAGTGGGGATGATCAGATTTTAGGAGGCAATCTGGGTGCCCAGAAGCATAGGGGCAGATGGTAGGTGGGGGACTCAAAGGCAGCAGATCAAGAGTACTGGAAACTCCAAGTGCTGTACACAGAGGCTTCCAAAAGACACTCTCACAGGAAACAAAGGAACAGTGTGCTTTTTAATTCACAGAGATAATACCACCGGCATGTACTTTGAGTAAAGTTTTTATTAGTAATGATGAGTTTCACCAGTTCTTTTATCCTAATCTGTTTTATGACCACAGTAGGATTTCTTTAAATCCCTTAAGTATTCTGAGTGCTAAGGCGACAGACACCTTACATTTGTATAATGCCTTACAAATTTCAAGGTGCTTTCACACATATTATTTGATTTGCTCTTCAAAGCAACCCCAGGGGGTGGGTAAGAAACAGATTATTACCCCCTCTACACATAGGAGGATATTAAGTCTCAAAAGGATCAAGAGACATCTCAGGAATTGCAAATACCAATGGGTAGAACTTAACCAAGGTCTTCTAACATTTACCCTGTAACTTTTTCTACCACACCATGAAGTCTCTTTTTTTATCTCTTTATAAACCAACATCTAAAGAAATTTATAAATCGCACTTTCTTAAAGCTATCTGTAGGAAACGCTGCAGATGTCCCTCCAACATCTATCCCATCTCCACCCTACCACCATCCTGACCACCATTCACTACCCACCTTAGTAGCTGTAAAATTTGGATGAGATTGGCCCCACCCCCACCTCTAGGGGAGCTATCGTTGGTCTACCTTACCAAGAAAGAAAGCAAAAGGGTAATGACCAAGACAAAAAGCCCTGACGAAGACACTGCTCTAGTGTAATGGTACCCTTGGCTTGAAAACATTGATGCCATGAGAATGCAGGCAGTTTTTAAGTATTTAAATTATGGATTATCCAAGTTCAAACTTTAATCCTAGATGAATTTCTCTCCTCAACCCATCAAAATTCTGGACCATCTCTTTCCACAATCAGTTCATCTGCATTTAAGAATGGAAAATTAATTTTATTACTAGCTTAGGAGGAACGATTTAAAAAGAAAAGCAATGAAGGAAATTATAAGGTTTACCAAAACTCAACATAAATTATTTCGGAATTAGCAATTTAAAATTATTAATACCTCCGATCTCTCTCCACTCATGTATATAAATTAAAAGTTAATTATATTTAAGTTTTGGCAGGTGTTTGTCTATGGAGTGTTTTATAAGAACATCATTCTTAAAGTTAGGAAAGACCGGTTTGAACTTTGTTTGAGCCAGTAACTCATCCTGTAACTATTTTAACCCAGTTACTTAGAGCCAGATATAATCTAGCATAGAGCTTGGCCCTTTTAGAGGCAAAATGTGAGAGGTGTTCTTCTCCCTCCCCCTTTGTGAAGAGTCTAGAAAAGCTTAAAATAACAATAAAGGAGTGAAGAAGAAAATAACAGAATTGTTACAGTAAGTCAGCACGCAAAATTTATTGTATGTTTACATAAAGAGACCATTTAATATTTTAAAACATCCTTCTCAAATTTTGGATTAATTTGTAACTTGGATATTTTGATAGCTTAGTCCTTCTTCCAACTGTTTGTTCTCACTCTTCTGGTAACTCTTACTAACTAGGATTCACACAAAGTAAACAGCAATCTCCATCCCCCTCCCCACAGCCCAATCCCTGTCACTGGTGTAAACATTGCTGCAGCAACGTTTCACAACATCTTCACCCATTTGGGGAAAAGTTAGCTATTTTCCTTGAAACCCTTTCATTATGAACACATTTCATTTTCAATAAAGTTACTCTCCGGCACATTGTAACAAAACGCTATTGAATTTATTCTAATGGCAAATTTTAAATGGTACCACTATGTTTTTTAGGATTTGACGAGAGCAATAGCATAAGTAGCATTTTATATGTCACCTGAAAATGTTTTGTATTCTCTTTCTTATAAGGAGAATAATTTTCAAATATTATACAAATCTTTTTACCAGTTTTCACCAAACTAATATGCTTCAAACTCTATCCCCTGATTTTGTGTATTGGGGTATAGACAATCAGTTATCTCAGTGTTTTCAAATTCTGATAAGTTTTCCATAGAAGTTTAAGGTAAAATGCAGTTCAGACTTTCATTTCTAACAGCGAAACAGACTAGAGACCTTGACTTACAAAACGTGTGAAACTATATTTTTTTAAAATCTTAAATTGATGAGCTCTCAAAAAAATGTGGAAAAGTCAAGCCAAAAGCTGGGTGAAGGAAGGAATCCATCTACAGTCTATTCTCAACACAGCATCTAGAGTGATCCTGTTAGGTCAGATCAGTTCACCGCTCTGCCCAAGCAAGACTCTTCAATGGCTTCCTGTCTCAGAGTGAAAGTAAAAGTCCTTACTATAAATGACAGGGCCTGTGATAGTTTTCTGCTGGGGCTGTAACAAATTACTACAAACTTAGTGGTGTAAAACAACATAAATGTTTTATCGTTCTTGAGATCAGAAGTCCAAAATGGGTCTCAATGGGATAAAAACAAGGTATCGGCTGGGTTGTGTTCCTTTCTGAAAACTCTCGAGAAGAGGCATGTTCTTATCTTTTCCAGTGTCTAGAGTCCACCTACTTTGCTTGGCTCATTGGTCTTCTACTCTGTCTTCAAAACTAGCAACTTTGGTCCAACTCTTTTCACGCTGACATTTCTCTTACTCTCTCTTCTGCCTCCTTCTTCCACATTTAAGGATTCTTGTGATTACACTGGGCCCACTCAGATAACCCAGGATCATCTCATTTCCAGATCAGGTGAATAGAGTCCATGTGCAATCTTAATTCCCTTTTGCCATATGAGGTGACATATTCACAGGTTCTGGGGATTAGCAAGTGGACATCATTAGGGCCATTGTTCTGTTCACAAGGCTCAACTGGATCTAGTCTCCTATCACCTCTCTACTTTTCCCTCACTCATTCTGCTCTCACTATAACGACCTCCTCAATATTTCGTGTATAAGCAAGAATATGTGTACCTCAGGACCACTGAAATCGTCCTCTCCCTAGATTTTGCATAGCTCTCCTTTCACTTCTTAATGTCTTTTCTCATATGTCACCTGATATGAGGCCTTAACTGACCATCCTATCTAGAATACAAAGTTTAAAAGACATTTTAAAATCCCTCTTACTGTTGTATTTTTTCTTAGCACTCTATCACTAACATACTCTATTTTTTTACTTCACAATCCTGTTTGTTTATTTTCTGCTTCACCCAATACAACCCACAAGGACAGGGATTTTGATCTCTTTTATTCATTGCTGAATCTTCAGTGCCCTTAATAGTTCTTGGCACATAGTCAATACTGAATAAACATTTTGAATAGATTAATCAATGAATGAAGCAGGTCTCAAGAAATTTCACAGGACTGAAATCATTCAGAACACATTCTCAGACCATAGTGATATCAAGGTAGATATCAATAACAAATATACACACCCACAGTTGGCTATTAAGAAAGACACTTCTAATAATTCAAAATCAAAAATCATAATGGAAACTAAAATGAAATTAGAAGAAAATAATAAAAATATTTTGTATCAAAACTTGTGAAATGCAGCTAGAATATATACTTGGAGAAAAATTTAAAGCTTTAAATGTTTATATGAGAAAAGATGAAAGCCTAAACACAAAAATATTACTATACAGTTTAAGAAATTTGACAAAGATAATAAAATAGGCCCAAAAAAGTAGAAGAAAATACTAAAGAGACAAAATTAACAAAACATGTTTTAAAATATGGCACAAAAGATCAACGCAGCCAAAATCGGTACCTTGAAAGGGTTGATTAAGTTAACAAAATTCTGGCAAGACTGATCAAAATTGAAAAATGAGAGAGAGACCTCAAATAATATCAGGATAAAAAAGGGACATCACAACAGATGCTGCAGACATTTAAAAAAAGGAAGATAAAGAATAATTTTATGCCAATAAATCTGAAAACTTGAAAGAAATGGACACAGACTTACAAAAATATAACTTACCAATATTTGCTCAGAAATAAACAGAAAACCTGGATAGTCATATGTAATTAAGGTCCTTAAAGCAATAGCTTCAAATCTTTCTAAAATAAAACTCTAGATCCAGAAAACTTTATCAGCAGGTTTTACCAAATGTCCAGGAAGTGAAAAAAATCTAATATCTTGCAAACTATTTAAAAATAGAGAAAAAGAAGAAACACTCCTCAACTTATTTTACAATGCTAGTTTATTAGTCCGGTTTTGTGTTGCTATAACAGAATACCTGAGACTGGACAGTTTATAAAGAACAGAGGTTTATTTGGCTGACGATTCTGGGATGGCTGCATCTGGCGTGGGCCTCAGGCTGCTTCTACTCTTGCTTCTTCTCAGAAAGCAGCAAACAGCCAGCTGGCAGGTGCAAGCACATTACATGGCGAGAGGAAGCAAGAGAGAAAAAGAGAGGTGCCAGGGTCCTATAAACAACCAGCTCTGGTGAGACTAATAGAGTGAGAACTCACTCACTACCCTCACTCCTCAGGAAGAGCATTAATCCATTCATGAGGGACCATGACTCAAACAGCTCCCGACACTGCCACACTGGGGATCAGATTTCCACATGAATTTGGGGGGGGGAAACACATCCAAACTCTATCAGTTAGCATTATATTAAACATCAAATATTGAAAAAGATAATGGGAAAAAGGAAAATAAAGGCCAATTTTTATCATGCAGTGAGTTGCAAATTAATGTCAGCAAACCAAGTCCAGTGATATATGTAAAGTATAATGCATCACACCAATTAGATTTATTTCAGAAGTGCAATATTGGTTTAATATTTGAAAATCAATCAATGTAATTCACCACACTGAGATTAAAAGAAAAAAAACATATGATCATTTCATTAAGTGCCCACTGGAGGACAAGAAACTTCAAGAAATCTGGCTGCCATTTTCAAAGAATGATAAAACCAGAACAAGGAACTATGGGGCAGGTAATTACTTTTAATGGCACTACATTTCTTTAAAAAAGATAACACACTTAAATCTCTAAATTCAGGGCTCAAGACCTGGACTGAAATTCACATCCTTTCTAGCAGTGTGCTTAAAAGAATGTTGTCTCTTGAAGATGCAGGGTTGAAATAGCTATGACCTTATAATCAGTTTCAGAAAAAAGGTCTGTAGCCTCTATGACCATCTCATTCCTTGCTGTATCATTTATATATTTATAATTTTAACTAACTTTTCTGTTTCTTTCCCTTTACCCCACTACTTTATTTAGGGTGTGATGGTGGCAGGTATCTTCACAGTTAGTCCACAGACTGAAGAATATCACGACAGAAGAACAACCCAAGTAGAAGAAGGATGGGTATCACCATTGAAGTGAAATCTGAAAACAGTAACTGACAAGACTTTGGGTTGCTCCTAAAGTACAATATAGTGATTTTTCAGTTATAGGAAGGACAGATACATTATGTATTTTTAAAACTAAATATAAGGAAAGGGGTATTGGTGGATGTTGGGCAGCCAAAAGGGTAGACTCTGGTGAATTTTTTTTACTGCTAAGCTTTTGTTTGTTTGTTTGTTTTGTTTTTATGGCTAAGCATCCAGACCCTCTTCCAATGTTCAGAGAATTCCCCAGAGTTTGATTGTCAGCAGGAAGCAGAGCCCACCTTCAACTGCAAAAGCCAAAAATGTTTCCCCACTTCCTAGCAACTGGACAGCAGTCACATAACATAAGGTTTAGCCAATGGAATAGGCTTACCTCTGGAATTGTAAGTCCTGAACAGATGTCACAAAAATTTAAAGATAAGGAAAGGATAAGGAAGAGGAAATAAGGTATAAAAATAGGGAAGGGACAGGAAGAATTCATTCCACTGTCCACTGACCAGAAGCATTTGTAGCTATGGTGCCAGCAGTGTGGTGCTGCCTGGAGCTGTCCAGTGAGTCCTCACTGGAAAGCTCCTGGGGTGGCATTTTGGCTACATAGCTTCCTTTGATTGCTGCTCGTTTTCTGATCTTTTAGACTTCCCTTCTTTCTATGAGCTACCCAACATCCTGGACCTTTTATGCTTTAATTAACCATCATCAATTTCTGTTGCTTGCAACCAAGAACATTGTCATTAAGACTGAAGTGTTCTGAGGTTCTTGCCTTTCCAGAAGGTTAGAAATATTGAATAACTTACACTTCAGAAGGGGTTAGGTTGATCCAATTTTTTTAGAGTCATCAGAGAAGATCTTTTTGAAGCAGTAACATCTAGGAAAGTACTCAAAAGATAAGAAAAACAAGCATAGGAATAACCAGAAGGTTTTGAAATGCTGGCCTCCAATCTAGCAGCATACATGATCAGTGTGAGAATCAGATCCAGTGTTGGGTGTACACTTCATATTTAAATTCAGTCCATATTTATGGCATATTTACTTATGTTCCAAGCACTGTAACTACATACTATGTGCTTTAACATACATCATCTCATTTAAATCCTCACAACAATCTTACAATATAGATAATTTTACCCGATTTTTTCAGATGAAGAAAACTGATATTTAAAGAAGCTTTAAACAGTATGGTCAAAATCATACAGCCCTTAAACTGTAAAGCCCAAAGATTAAAAGCCATTTCCTGATTCTAAGTACAGTGTTCTTTCAATTAAACCCTGACATGCCTTTTTGAATTAACAACTTGATTGACAATTTGGAACTGATAGTCTTTCTGCTACTTTTTAATACTAAATAATGCATTGTTTATTCAGATTTTAGCCTGTCTTCCATATCTGTTAATGAACACTCTTCCTTAAGAGACACAGACTTACACAATTAAATGGATACCACCTCCTTAAAAAATTAATCTGAAATTTGACATTTAGTGAGCATGAAAGACTAAATAAACAGTACCTGGATTTTATATACTTTTAATAATAAAATCAGGAATAACCCATAAAAATTGGAACTCATTAAAAACAGTGAGCTATGCTATGTTTCTATGGCAACACAATGAGGGAAAAATTAGATGGCCTAAAAGATATTTTAAGTCTAATAATTTGGTTCACAGCTTTAATATCACTTTTAGAAAAATCCATAATATATATATCTAATCATTATTATTACTAAAATCCACCTCTTAACACAAACAACAAACATTATAATACATTGAACTATCAGAAGGAGATAACTGCGGTAACTAGAGGGCAGAAAGGGGGAGAACGAAAGGGGTTAGAGATAAACTGGTTAATGGACATGAAGATTAAGTACATTTTGTAATGATGAATAAGCTAACTATCCTGATTTGATCACCATATATTGTACACAAATACTGAAAGTCAACTCTGTACCTCACAAATACGTATAATCAATTGTTTCAATAAAGTAAACTTTTAAAAGTATTTTTAGAAAATCCATATATATCTAATTATTATTATTACCAAAATCCACCTATTAACATCATGTATTCCTAAAGGAAGAGTATAAGATCCTTCTTGTGCGCCATTTCAGATCCTCCCATTCCTACCTTTTATTCCAGTTTTCTGCTGCAGGCTTAGATCAGTTTCTCACAGGTATAACCTGACAGTGTCTTGCTTTGCCCTGGCCTGCAGCAAGTACCTCTCTCTTACTGCTCAGGAGATTCTCAACCACTGCTGCCTGAGACACTGGCAGGAAGCACAGGGAAGCACAGGGATGCCAACATTTATGGGGTCTCTTGACCAAGGAGGGATGGAAGTCAATGGATAATCTTTTTTCCTTGCATCTTCCAAGTGGCAGTCCTTAGCCACATTTCACTGGGCTCCTCAGAAGGTTACATGGTCGACAGCAACCAACTAACAACGAATGCATCTTTGACTGGCTTTTCCTCTTTCCCTTTTTATTCCCGATTGATCACTTCTGCTCCCTGAAATTACTTCTTAAATAAACTAACTATACATGAGCTTTTGACTCAGGGTATATTTTCAGGGAAGCAAAGCTAAAAGATTTACCTTCGAGTAGATTTTATGTATCTGTGTATATATGGTTCTTACTCAGATTCAACTATAGTTTTTTATACTTTTTATAGTATTTTTTATTTTTTAGTAGCCAGCTCTTTTTAAATTACACATCAAAATTATGGGAACAGTATACTTCTTCTTCTCCCAAAGATTTTGGCAGGTCTCTATAATGTGTCTTTCTTGATGTCTAGAATCAAGTAATGCAAATACAAAACAGAGCTTTTGTGTTTGAACTTCTAAATGGTAAAAGATTTGCTTAATTTCAAATTTGCTATATATTTTAATAACCTTTGTAAAGTTACTTAACCTCTCTATGCCTCAACTACCACCTTTATAAAAATGGTCTATAATTTCTATTTCACAGGTTGTTATTAGGATTCAGTAGGGTAGTATGTGTAAAAATGCTCATTATAGTGCCTGGCAGATAATTAGCCTAGCGGGTAATGTTAACTTCTGTTATTATTACCATTTTTAGAACAATTGGTTTTATTTGAAAGCCTCCCATCATGAAGATAAAAGATCCATTTTTGTGGACTTTGTATTTCCACCCAAAACTTTTCACTTCATTGTGTTTTGCAGCCATAAGAAAATATCTGAATTCATCTAATGCTTGGAATCAAGACACCTCCACAGAATAAACAGACAATAACTCTGTATAAATCTTTGAGAGACTTCAAGGCATTATTGCTTTAGCAAATACCTTTGCTCACAATCAACTCTACCCTGTCCTTCCACCATCACTGAATTTGCCCAGGTCTCATGCAATTCTTCATCAACTAAACAGGTATAAAAAAATCACGCAATGGTGTGGAAACTAAACTAGATCATGTAAAATCCACAGTCACATTATTTTGAGGTTATAAAATGACTGGTTAATAAACTGACTAGCGAGATTGCCAGGAATTCCACAGGTCTTGTTGCTGGATCCATATCTATTCCCGTCCTAGCTGCAGTTTAGCACCACCTGGTGGCACTTCAAACAAAAGCTTAGCTATTGATGGAATGTATCTGGGTCCCGTACTTCTAGGGTAATTGGTACTTCTAGGGCAGCATCAGTGATGCCAGGAATACTAAGTTGGCACTTGTTTCATCAGTTTAATGCAAGAATACTAGGTCATGATATACAAGGATCCACTCTCTGCTTCCCAAGGCAGGACTGCCTGCCATTTAACCTTCTACCTTCACTCATGCCACCACACCCTCCCTTAGAAAACAAGCACTTTAGCCTCCACCCCTTTGACACCCCCTCCCATGATAAAGGGGCTGAACACAGGATAGTAATTAATTGTCAACAGAATTATATATTAATTCTTTTTACTGGTGAGTACTCTATAACAGAATTTTACAGTATATGTTGAGAAGTTACCATCTCCCAGGCTCTGTCCAAGGTACTGATGACACAGTCAGTAGCAAAAATAGATAGGTCTTTGCTCTTACAAAACTTTTAGTCTACTAAAAAGGCAGAAGTTTATCACATAATCCTACAAACAAATGTGACAAGTGGCATAAAGGAGGAAGGGTGGGTTCTAAGTGGGCCTGGAATGGAATAATTTGACACAATCAAAGAGATATGGAAAGAATTCCCTGAAGACATGATTCCTCTACAAAGACTGGAGATTGTTCAGGAAAAGGGTCATGGATAATTTCTGACACAGGAAATAGAATGGAGATATTTTGAAACAAAACTAAGCATTTTATTTTCTTTTGTAAGTCATGTTTTCTGTAATTTTTCCCTATTGAAGTCAAGCTACGAGTTCTGTTATGCACAGACATAAACTCAACAAGTACCTAGAACAAAAAGTCATTCTTCTCCTTTGAGAACAATGGTTACTTTTTTGAGCCCATGCAAGACTATTCTAGCCATGCTTCAAGAGACAGTAAACTCCTTGTTTGGTTGTTGTTGTTGTTATTATTATTATCATTTGTTTGTTTTTAATTCCAATAGTTCCTTTGTAAATATGATGAGACAAGTAAGATGGATTTACACAAAAGTATTATAATTGTAAGTCTTCCTGAAGGCAAGTCAGAAGATATTATATAAACTTCTCACTTCTAGCAAACCAAGGTAGAGAAAAAGAGGTCAAATCTGAGTATCTGTACTTTCTCTGTAGTATGTAGTAGTTCAAGTAGGCACTGCTGCATTTTAGCAAATGAGAGGTGGATGAGTGATGGCTGGGAAAAAGTCTTGATGGGTAGGCCAAAATACAGTCTCACAGAGCTGCACGTTACTCCATTATGGTGGTATAGAAGGTACAGATTAGAGTTATCAGGTCCTTGGTTGAGGGAAGGGAGGGGACTCAGAGATGCCAATAAAACTGGTATGCCAGAGGAACCATGAAATTGGAATGAAATGACCACAGATGAAGGACTATATTATTTTTTAAAAACCTATTAAATTTTATTTTTTAATATTATTTATTATAGTCAAATTATTATTACAAACCATGATTTTTTTTATGCCCTTTACCCAACGTATCCCTCCTCAAACTCTACCTGCACCACCACCCCCCCGCCTCACCTCCATATGAAAGTTCAAGGAATTATTTAGGTCTTTTCTTTCTGTCTGTCTGTCTTTTTCTTTCCTTCTTTCTTTCTTAGCACCCAGTTATAAGTGAGAACACGTGGTATTTCTCTTTCTTATCTGGCTTATTTCACTTAACATAATTTTCTCTAGACTCATCCATGTTACTGCAAATGGCAGAATTTCATTCTTTTTTATGGCTGAGTAGGATTCCATTGTGTAAATATACCACATTTTCCTTATCCAGTCATCCGTCCATGGACATTTAGGTTAGTTCGTTCCATATTTTGATTATTATAAATAGCGCTGCAATGAACATGGGAGTGCAGGTATCCCTTCAACATGATGATTTCCATTCCTTTGGATATACGTCCGGTAGTGGGATTGCTGGATCATATGGCAGTTCTATCTGTAATTGTTTAAGGAATCTCCATACTGTTTTCCATAATGGCTGTGCTAACTTACAGTCCCAACAGTGCAGAAGGGTTCCCCTTTCCCCGCATCCTTGCCAGCATTTGTTGTTCTTGTTCATTTTAATAATGGCCAGTCTAACTGGGGTGAGACGATATCTCAATATAGTTCTGGTTTGCATTTATCTGATAACTAGTGATGTTGAGCATTTTTTCAGGACTACATTATTTTTTAAATGCATGTACTTTCTTGACACAATGTTCTGTAATTTTATCTTCTTGCACTTTTTTGGCCAGGTTTTAGAATCAAGATTATACCAGCCTCATTAAAAGTAAGGAATTATTCCTTGTTTTCTATTTTATAAAAGAATTTGTGAAACATTTCTTCCACAAATGTTTGTAAGAATTCACTTACATATGGTAAAAAAGATGCTCTACATTTTCTTCTAAAGGCTTTTTTGTTTTACTTTTCACATTTTGTAGTCCATATGGATTTAACTTTTGTAAATGATGTGAGGTAGGGATAGATAATTAACCCAGCACCATTTATTAAAGTCTTGTTCTTACTGAACTGCACTGTAGCCTTTGTCATAAGCGAGATGATCAAATATGTGCAGGGATTTTCAATTCTATTCTGTTGTCAATGATCAATTTCTCTGTCCTAGTCCCAATACTATACTATCCTAACTACTATAGGTTTACAATAGTCTTGATATTTTGTAGTGTAAGTCCTCCAGATTCATTCTCCTTAAGACTGCCTTGGCTACTCATGGTTTTTGCATTTCCATACGAACTTTAGAATCAGCATCACAACTTCCATAATAACACCTCCTGGGATTTTGACTGGGATTGTACTGAAACTATAGGTTGATTTGGCAAGAAATATCTTTATAATATTAGGCCTCCCAATTTAAGAACGTGGCATATCAATCAATGTATTTAGGCTTCTTTCATTTCTCACAATAATATTTTGTAGTTTCTTGTTCATTTTTAGTTAAATTTATTCCTATATATGTGACATTATTTGATGCAGTCGTAAATAGTATCATTTTCAAATTTCATTTTCTATTTGGTTATTGTTGGCATACAAAGAAGTTAACTCTTATACATCTAACTTGTTTCCAACAATCTTACTAAATTCACTTGCTGATTCTAAAAGTTTGTCTATAAATTCTCTTAAATGGTACACAGTCATTTAATCTGAAAATAATTTTATTCTCTTCCTTTCAATCTTTGTGTTTTTCCTTGCTTAATTGCACTTCCTAAGACTACAGAAAATATTGAATGAAAGTATGGGTAGTTGACTTCTTTGACTTGTACCTAATCTCAGAGGGAAAGTTTTGAATATTTCGTGATTTAGTATGATATCTCCTATAGGTTTTTAAAAACATATGTCTTTATCAAATTAAGAAAATTCAATTTGATTACAAATTTGCTAAGATTTTTTTATTGGTTATGAATATTCATGAGGTGCAAAGCTGATTGTCTCCACTCATACCCAAGATGTGATGGCCAGATCCATACTGGTTACATACCCATTACCACAAATTGCGATTATACCCTATGTCCCACACCCAAGTATCCCCAACCTCCCACCCCATCCCCTAGGTGTGCTCTCTCCCTCTGCAAGTCCAATGCGCCACTGTGGTCTTTCTTTCCTTCCTTCTTTCTCTCTTAACTCCCACTTATGGGTGAGTACATGTGGTATTTATCCCTCTGTGTTTTGCTTATTTCACTCAACGTAAGTTTCTCCAAGCTCATCCACGTTGTTGCAAATGGGAGAATTTCATTCTTTTTTATGGCAGAGTAGTATTCTATGGTGTATAATTGATGAACATTTAGGTAGGTTCCATATCATGGCGATTGTAAACAGAGCTGCAATGAACATGGGAGTGTAGTAATCCCTTTGACATGATGATTTCCATTCCTTTGGGTGTATACCCAGAAGTGGGATTCCTAGATCATATGGAAGATCTGTAGTTGTTTGAGAAACCTCCATACTGTTTTCCATAGCAGTTATACTAATTTACAGTCCCACCAACAGTAGAGGAACATTCCCTTCTCACCATATCCTCGTCAGCATTTGTTATTCTGTCTTTTGGATTATAGCCAGTCTAACTGGGGTGAGATTATATTTCAATGTGGTTTTAATTTGCATTTCCGTGATGACTAGTGATACTGAGCATTTTTTCATGTACCTGTTGGCCATTTGTATGTCTTCCTTGAAAAATGTCTTTTCAGCTCCTTTGCCCATTTTTTAATTGGGTTAGTTGTTTTTTTACTGTATAAGTGCTTAATTCCTTATATATTCTGGGTATTAATCCCTTGTCAGATGCATAGTTAGCAAAAATTTTCTCGCACTCTGTAGGTTGTCATTTCACTCTGTTGATTGCTTCCTCTGCTGTGCAAAGCTTTATAGGGTGATATATTCCCATTTGTTTATTTCTTCTTTTGTTGCTTGTGCTTTTGGGTTCTTGTTCATAAAGTCTGTACCCAGACCTAGTTCCTGATGTGTTTTGCCTATGTTTTTCTTAGTACCTTTACAGTTTTAGGTCTTATGCTTAGGTATTTAATCCATTTTGAGTTCATTTTAGTATATGGTGACAGGTGTATGTCTAGTTTCATTCTTCTGCATGTGGATATCCAATTTTACCAGCACCACTTATTGAAGAGGCAGTCTTTTCCCCAATGTATGTTTTTGTTGACTTTGTCAAATATCAGATGGGTGTAAGCCTAAGGGGTGATCTCTGGGTTCTCTATTCTGCTCCACTTGTCTGGATGTGTATATTTATGCCAGTGCCATGCTGTTTGGGTTACTATAGCTTTGTAGTATAATTTGAAGTCAGGTAGTGTTATGCCTCTGGCTTTATTTTTATTTATTTATTTATTTATTTATTTATTTTTTCTCAGGATTGCTTTGGCTATTCAGGGTCTTTTGTTGTTCTATATGAATGTTAAGATTGTTTTTTTCCATTTCTGTGAAGAATGTAATTGGTGTTTTGATGGAGATTGCATTGAATCTGTAGATGTCTATAAGTAGTATAGACATTTTCACAATATTAATTCTTCCAATCCAAGAGCATGGAATGTCTTTCCATCTTTTTGCATCTCCTTTAATTTCTTTCAGTAGTGGTTTGTAGTTCTCATTATAGAGATCTTTCATCTTGTTGGTTAAATTGATTCCTAGGGTATTTCATTTTTTTAGGGACTGTTGTAAATGGGCTTACTCTCTTGATTTCTCTTTCTGTTAGCTCATTATTGGAGAATATAAATGCAACTGATTTGGGGACACTTATTTTGCATCCTGCAATGTTATTGAAATTATTAACCAGCTCTAGGAGTTTTTTGATAGAGCCGTTAGGATTTTCTGTATATAGTATCATGTCATCTGCAAATAGGGACAGTTTGGCTTAATCTTTTCCAATCTGGATGTTCTTTCTTTCTTTCTCTTGCCTGATTGCTCTGGCTAGTACCTCCAGTATTATGTTAAATAGAAGTGGTAAGAGCAGGCATTCTTGTCTTGTTCCTGCTTAATAGAAAAGCTTTTAGTTTTTCCCCATTCAGAATAATACTGGTGGTGGGCTTCTCATAGATGGCTTTTATTGTATTGAGATACTTTTCTTCTATACCTAACTTACTGAGAGTCTTTATCATGAAGGGATGTTGTTGAATTTTGTCAAATGCTTTTTCAGCTTCTACTGAGGTAATCATACAGTCTTTGTCCTTGATTTTGTTGATGTAATGTATCACATTTATTGACTTTCATATGTTGAACCACACTTGCATCCCTGGAATGAATCCCACTTGATCATGGTGTATAATGTTTTGGATGTGTTGCTGTATTTTGATTGCTAATATTTTGTTGAAGATTTTTGCATCTATGTTCATTACGGATATTGGCCGGTAATTTTCTTTTTTTGTTGTGTCTTCATCTGGTTTTGGTATCAGAGTTATGTTGGCCTCATAAAGTGAGTTTGGAAGAATGGCTTCCATTTCAACTTTTTGGAATAGTTTGAGGAGAATTGGTATTAATTCCTCTTTAAAGGTTTGATAGAATTAAGCTGTAAAGCCATCCAGACCTGGGCTTTTCTGAAGGAGAGCCTTGTTGGGTAAAGGATTCTTGGCTGGCAACTTTTTCTTTTAGTATTTTGAATATATCATTCCACTTTCTTCTGGCCTGTAAGGTTTCAGTTGAGAAGTCTGCTGTTAGTCTCTGATGGGGTTCCTTTATAGGTGACTTAACATTTTTCTCTTGCTGTTTTTAGAATTCTCTCTTTGTCTTTGAACTTTGCAAATTTGACTATAATGTGTCTTGGAGAGGATCTTTTTGGATTGAATCTGTTTGGGGATCTTTGAGCTTCCTGGATCTGAAGGTCTGCATCTCTCCCTACACCTGGGTTGTTTTCTGTTACTATTTCCTCGAATAGGTTTTCAATGCCTTTTCCCTTCTCCTCCCCTTCTGGAAAACCCACCATTTGGATGTTAGACTGCTTGAGGTTTTCTGCTATCTCTCTTAAATTTTCTTTATTATATTTAGTCCTTTTTCCTTTTTTCTGTCTGCCTGGGTTATTTCAAAAAGACTATCCTTGAGATCTGAAATTCTTTCTTCTGCTTGCTCTAGCCTGATGCTTAAGCTCTCTGTTGTGTTTTTTATTTCATTGAGTGACTCTTTCATTTCTAAGAGTTCTGCTACACTCTTCTTTAAGGTATTAATCTCTTTGTAAATTTCCTCCTTCGTATTCTGGATATTTTTTCTTGTTTCATTGTGTTTTCTGATTGAGTTTTCTCTTATCTCTTCGAGTTTTCTTAAGATCATTGCTTCAAATTCCTTTTCAGACATTTCAAGGATACCCTGTTCTATGGGGTATGGTATTTGAGCATTACTGTATTCCTTCAGTGATGTCATATCTTCTTGTTTGTTTGTAGTTCTAGTATTTTTTCATTGATGTTTGATCATCTGGTAGAGGACTTGCTTCTTCTATTACTCTGGGGTTGGCTATGAGGATAAAGATTTCCTCCTCTATTTGCAGGCTTTACTGATGACTCTCCTTATATCAACATAGTTAAGTGAGCTGCACATTGCATGTAGGGTGGCCCTGGCTGCTGCTCTACTGTGGTGGTGAACTGTCCTTGTGGTGACAGTAGGTGCAGCAGTGGCTATATTATACCACCTTGGCTCTTGTTCCAGCTTTTCATGGTCACAGACTGAGCCCCCAGTACCATGCCGGGTATGGTTCACCTTAGCACCTGCTGTGTCTCATGGGTGCTTCCCTCTGGGGCGTTAGCTTGAGCCCCCAGTGCTGCACAGGTCTCAGCTCACCTCAGCACTTGCTGGGGCTTGTGGGCATTTCCCTCTGGGGCTTTAGCTTGAGCTCCTGGTGCTGCATGGGTCTTGGCTCACCTCAGCACCTGAGGGGCCTGTGGGCACTTCCTTCCAGGGCCTTTCAAATTTTCTAAGATTTTTTAAAATTATTAATGTGTCCTAAAATTTGCAAATCATTTTCTCTTTATTTGTTGCAATGATCGTGTTTTTTCTCTCTTTTCCCTGATAATGTGTAAATGACCTTATCTGATTTTTGAATATTAGCCTACCATTGTGTCTGTGAAATACATCTCATTGGTCATGATGTATTATACTTTTTACATGTAATTGGATTTTATTTTTAAAATGCATGTACTTTCTTGAGACAGCATTTTGTAATTTTCTTTTCTGGTACTTTTTTGGCCAGGTTTTAGAATCAACGTTATACTGGCCTCCTGAAAAGTAAAGAATTGTTTCTTGTTTTCTATTTTATAAAAGAATTTGTGAAATATTTCTTTTATTTCTTCCATAAGTGTTTGTAAGAATTCACTTGTGTATCCATCAAATGTGGGAATTGTATTATGAAAAATCTGCTTTTTAATGAGCAAACTTTTAAATAAAAATAACACTATTCAGGTTTTTTAATGCTTCTGCCATCTTTGGTTAGTTGTATTTTCAAAAATGTGTCCATTTCATCCAAATTAATCCAAATTTAGTGGGAAATTATTCATAATAGTCTCATATTTTTATATCTGTAAGATCTGTAGTAATGTCCCCTTTTTCTTAACTAATGCAGGTAATTTGTATTTTTCTTTTTTTGCAGTGGTGAAACAGGCATAGCATAATAGTTAGGGCCCACCTAGATTAAATAATCTAGGACAATATCCTCATCTCAAAACCCTTAATTTAATTACATCTGAAAGATCCTTTTTCCAAACACTGTGACCTTCACAGTTTCCAGGAGTTAGGACATGGACATATCTTTTTGGGTGTCACCATCCAGCCCTTTACACCTTGGCTTACAACAGTTTTAGGGCTGACCCTGTGGCGCACTCGGGAGAGTGCGGCGCTGGGAGCACAGCAGTGCTCCCGCCGCGGTTTCGGATCCTATATAGGGATGGCCGGTGTGCTCACTGGCTGAGCGCGGTACGGCCAGTCACAAAAAGAAAAAAAAAAAAACAGTTTTACAATGATAGGCCTTGATGTAGTCTCCTTTGCATTTATCATGCTGTGGTTTGCTGCAGACCTTAATCTATGGCTTGATTTATCTCAAAAGTTTTAGAATATTGTCACCTATAGTCTCTTCAAATGTTGCTTTGCACTATTTTTTGTCTTCACTCTTTCTGGGTGGGTCTCTAATTAAACATATTTTAGACTTTCTGAGTATGATTCACATCCAGTGGTATGCTGGAACATCTCATACTAGCTTGCCAGAGTTGATTGGTAAATATTTAGGAATTTTGTGAGATGGTTGTTAAATCATTGGTAGCTTGGAATCATCCATGGAGAGTATTTACATCCTAGCAATCAGCAAACACTAACAATTAATACTTTTTCCCCAGAGAGCTGGATTATCAGCACACAGCTATACACATTAGTTATACTGTGTTTTGTCATTTCAATGTTTTTGTCTTGTTTTGCTTCAACTCGAATATTTTCTCTTGAACTGTCTTCTAGTTCACAAAATCTATTCTGCTATGTCCAATCATATACAACCAACCTACTGAGTTCTTGGTTTCAGATATTATATTTTTTAATTATATATGTCCACTTCACTTTTTTATAGATTTCAATCCTCTGGTGAAATTTTCCATCATTTCATCTATTTGTCCATATTTTTCTTTATTTTCTTAAACATATCAGTAACAGTTATTTTAGATTCCTTGCCTGAAAATTCCAATATCTGGACCATGTGTGGCCCTTTTTCAATTCTTTGCTTTTTCTCTAATACAAAAGCTCTAGATAATATAATCTTTCACCAAAGAGAGTTTCTCCTGTCCTCTACTAGCATATAGGATGAGAGCCTGATTACCTCAGTCCAATTAGGTACTGACCTGGGTTGGTCCTGTTTCAGTTTTAATAATACTCAAGTCTATCACTGGTTCACCTCTTTTCCTCAGGCTCTTCTGAACTTTTCATTGATAGCTTGGTGAATTTCCATCTCTTCAGCTCTGACAGCTAGAAACGACCCAATTCGCCCCTTCTAAGGTTCTCAGCCCAGTTCTTGAGCATCATGCCCCACATTTTAAAATTTAGCAAATGTCTTCGAGGGAAGACCAGCTGTATGTATAAGGAAGGTCCTCTCCATTGGTGAGTCTTTGTTTCCTAAATATCATAAGACTGCAGGGAATTTCATTCTACCTCTTAGAAACTTTCAGCTTAGCTACTCAGCCACCTGTCCAGCACCAAAATTTGTCTAATGTCCTGTAGGGAAAACCAGACATGCATTTAAAGTGCTTCAAGTTTCCTTTTTTTGCTCTAGCCCTGCATGACAACCAAAAACTTCATTCATGTCTCTTTCATTCAGTGGAATCCATCTGCCTGTGCTATGCCAGATTCTCAATCTATGCCCAGAACTGGCAAATGCCCTCAGGTAGAAAAAGTGATGTTTTCCTCCACCTACCTTAGAATAGTTCTTCCCTCTCTCTGAAATTTTAGTATTATAAACTTGCTTTTACAGATCTCTGATACTTTTACAAATGTATTTGCAATTTGTCTTTTGCGACAGGAACACTGGCCTGCCACAATCTATACATCCAACCTATTAGTAGAAGCCCTAACATTCAGATTTTTAAAATATTCCCAGTAGAGTCTAATGAGCAGCCATCTTAAGCAATACTGACCTCATCAAAGAAACTATTACAGGGTTGAGGTCTCAGCTGAAGAAGCAGTGATTCTCTTGGCTATCCCTCTACACTGCAAGATAAATGAACCCCCATCTGTCATGACTATCATCTTTCATAAAGGAAAAAGGAGAAAGTCCATAGAGTAGAAAAGACATACCAGCAATAGATCACCAAATTTTCAGAAGTATTCTCAGAAGTTTTAACCTTAATCTTCCATTTGTTTATTATTGACCCAAATTGCATCACTAGTCCATTTCTATCTGAAAGGGAGTCTAGGAAACGTAATATTTTTAACATTAGTACATTGTTACCCCCATGAAAATTAGGCTTGTCATAGTAAGGAAAAGGAGAAAAAGGACAGCTAGCAGTATCTGCTACAGTTCCTTCTTAGCACTTTTTTAAGCTTCTTTCTTATCTAATTCATAAATTCCTCTCTATAATTGCACAAAAGAAAAATTATTTTCTGCCTTAAGTATATTATCAAAAGCTGAAAAACCATCCTGCCATTTCATATATTTGCATGCAAGCAGCACAACTTCCCTATCTGTAGTGGTCCTTAATCAATGAGAAGAAAATAATTTTACTGGCATCATGTTTCTACGTCACTCGGTTCTAAAAAGAAATTTTCAGTAAATAATTTCTTTACAAATCTCTGCCAAACTGCTATTGAGGATTCAGGCTTTCAGGGAAACTTTTTTAAAATAAGTTTAAGTAGAACATATTGTTTTAAAATAGCTTCGTACCGAGTCACATAATGAAAGGACGATGGTTTACTCATCTTAAAGAAGTGATCTTAAGTAAAGCATGTGTTACAGCATATAAAGATATGATTTGTTAGTGACAGTGGCTGACTATTTTCTACATCTTTGGTGAGAGATGAGAGAGGCTTAAGTTTTAGTAGGTTGGGGTTGGTAATTAAGATCACAAAAACTATAAGGGAGTGAAATAAATTACCATGGAAATTAATTAAATCAAGTTTAAGCATTTCAAAACAAAAAGTAGAAAAATTCCTTTTGGAAATGATCCTATTCAGAGGGTGAAAGAAAGACCAGATGACCATTATAACTCTGAGATTTTATGAATTAAATATAATTATGGCTTAAAGATTTCTGAAAAATATAGCCATTGATCATGAAAAGGCCTAATTTCAGATAATAATAAAACTCCAGGTACCTTTTACAATATTCTGCAGGGAGCAGTGTAGTTGATATAAAAGTGCTGCTATCATTGTTAACATTTTTACAGTTAGTAGAAAATCAATACAGACTTCTTCTTTTGGTACTTTCAGAATAAACAGTTGGATTAGGAAACTAGTAGAAGCAAAGGGGGAAAAGAGGGGAAAAAAATATCACATACTTGCCATCAATTAAAAAGGTGTTACTTTGTTAACAGTTGCTCACCTTTTCAGGAGGAAAATTTTCACTTCTCTGATTCTGTCGCCATGGCAATGAAAACTGAGACCTATTTCTTCCCAGCTCTGAAATTCCATATAGCAATGACTCACTGAAGTATGAGACAATTATGGAAGAAAAAGCAATGGGTAGGAGGAAGTAACATCTGTTGAGCCCCTGCTAGGTGCTAGGCACCTCACATCATCTCATTAACCCTAACATGAACACTGGGAAGTATATTCAATTTACAAAAAAGGAAACTGAGGCTCACAAAGCACCTTGACCAAGAATACATAAGTATTGAAGTTGGAATTCAGATGTTCCTGACCTTAGAGATCATGCAATATACCTTTATCACAGCTCTTCCAGACCAAGAAAGTAGATAGCATAACTTTTAACAGTAGGCCCTCAGCAAGAAATTTAGACAAAACTGAAAACAAAACAAACTGATCTCCAACAGAAACGGCTTACCTGTTTTCCTTGGAGTTTGCATATGAGAATTGCTGGTATGTGTACCTGTGCCTCAAACAATGTATTACAATATTGTTCTAGTTATAAAATGAATGTGTATTTGGAATACTTAAGGGAGAGAAAAATATGAAGTAATGGGAATTGAACTGATTAAGCAAGCATTCCCAAATAACAACTGATGGTTGATATTTTTTGCAGACTCAAAATTTAACTACTTTAAGAATTTTTTAAAAATTGTACCAGGGTGTCCTACCTAGACAGCTAAGAATCAGATCTTCTGGTGTGTGAATAGCATTCAAGTAACTGTTTCTGGAGTTTATGCACATTTCTGGTTTTTGTTTGTTCCTTTTTTATTTGATTTTGTTTGGTTGGTTTGGTGTGGTTTTGGGTTTGAGATTTTTTTCACCTAAGGGAAGATAGAGTGGTTCAGAAACACCTGTGGAATAAAGACAAGAGAAAATTGTGTACAATCATCGGAATGCTATGCCATTTCTCTCCATGTCTATATTGGTGGGTGGGTCTAAGTTCCTCTGAGAGTAATATTAGGGTAAAAAGCCAAAGGAAGTATATTCATGAGAGAAGGCTCTGAACACAACAGAGCTACTTTTTGTTCAGGTGATCATATGCAATACAAAATCAGAAAGATTATTCTCCTTTTCTCCCAACTCCACCGTGGACACAGCTTTTGCATACAGGAGGTAGAGAACAGAAATGCTCACCAGAGCAGCATACTCAAAAAAAAGCTCTTTGGCAGGAGAAGTAGGTTTCCCTGGTGGCTTGCAGTCAGCAGGCTTATACAAGAGGGGAAAACTACAGACAGACTAATTCATGTGCACACATGAAACATCAGAATCATGGGGACTGGTATTCCTTGCAACAATTCGTAGAAATTTTTGAGAGGAAGGTGAAGTCCTACCAGAACAGGGAGGGCTAAGAGGCAGGTGGGCATAAATGTTACGTGGTCATAGTCATACTCACAGTTTGGGGAAGACTTGCCTGTCCAGGCTACACGTTTACCAGCTACAAAAAACTCACACTAAGTAAGAAACTCTGAGGAAAATAGTGATATATCTTTTTTGAGTTAGGGTAGCATTTGTAATCTTCACATTATTTGTGATCACTGCTTTTGATAATATTTGATCCTGAAATGGTTAAAAGTGTTCAGACCAAGAGACGCAGGAGGAGGATTCATAAACGAGGATATTCATTTGACTGAGAAGGTATGTTATATGCAGATATCTTTGGGGGGTCTAACACAACTTTCTAGCTCACTCACCTCATGTTTCTCCTTTGTCCTTAGCTATTTATCTTTTCTTTGCTGGCCCATTGTCCTCCACTCAACCCTAAATGTTAAGATGTCCTCTCTTTTCTGTCTTCAAGTGATCTTGTCCATTCCCATAGCTTTACACACCACTTAAACATCATTTCTTCTGCTAGAATGTTGTTACACTCTTCACACTGTTGGTTTCTCCTTTGAGAAGCCTTCCTTCCCTACTCACTATATCATAGTAGATCCCCCACATCATTCATTATCTCTTCACTCTGTTTATTTACATTTCTTTATGGCACTAATCATAATTTGTAACTCTTTTCGTTGGTTTCTTTATCTGTTTACTGAAGATTTCCCCAACTAGAATTAAGGTTCAGGAAGACAGAACCTTAATTCTAATTGGCCTTGCCAATGTTACATTTCATTGTACTTCCCTGAGTACCCATCACAGTGCCAGGTGTATAGTAGGTGCTCAAAAAAATGTGTAGAAGGAATCAATCAATAAAAGAAAGAATGAAAAATTGTGAGAAAGAAGAGCCCTTAAAGAGGGCTATGATACAAAGATGAGAGAAGTAGAGAGAAAACCAAGAGAGAGTAATATCACAGAAGCCACAGTTGGATAAGGAGTGACTTGTCAAAAGATTAAATGTAAAAAAGGTTAAAGGCAGGAGGTAAAAATATCCCATTGAATATTAGCCACTTTAGCATGAAATTCCAATAGAGACAAGCCAGATTGCAGTGGGCTATGGAGTAAATGGGAAGTGAGGAAGTAAAGAAACATACCCTTCACATTTTCTGTGATTCTTTCACATTTTTGATTGTGAAGGAAAGCAAAAGAGACATATGTTTCCTATGGAAACAAGAGGCAAGAAGTAAAAGAAGGGTATAATTTGTAAGTTCAGAGAATGAAATTGATGAGGAAGCTGAGGAAATTCTAACCCAATCTTGATTTTCTCAGTTAGAAAAAGAGATGGTGTCAAATTCTTGGAATGAGAGATGAGACACTAGGTGTGGTTTGAGAAGAGAAATGAAAATTTGCAGAAGCTACTGAGGAAGTGATAAAACTAGAGCCAACTAGCAATATGACGACCCAAATCAAGATAAAAATGCTTGGTTTTCTCTCAGTGCTTTGATCACAGTAAAGCTCAGCTCTCAGTAGTGAGATATGCCAACAGTTCACAGTCCCCATGGGTGAAAATGATACTCCTTTCAGCTTCTGACCTCTGCAAATTATAGCACTGTATGAAGAAGGCTAAGCCCAAGTCACAATGAAAATGACGAATACTCATAGTCTTCTGATAATGCATTTGAACCATGAGGAAACTGCTACCAAAGAGGTCTAAAAAGACTAAGGAAACACAGGGCACCAATTGCAATTACATTGTCAAGAACATGGAGAGAGTCAGGGAAGTTACAGAGAGGAGATAACAATATGAGCTGGGCCTTAAGCAGTAAATAAAGGTCCTCAGAAGGTGAATTCAGATTCAAATCATTATTCAGGGAGAGTCTTCCTTCTTTGTCCTAGGCTCTGTGCTGTATGGTTTTATACACACAATTTACTCCTCACAACACCTCAGTAAGAGGAATTATTATGTTCACTGTACAAAGGTTAACTGATATATCCAAAGAACACAATTAATATTTGCAGTAATAATAGGAAATTAACACAAGTCTACCTAACTCCAAACTCAGTCCTCTCTCTGCTTTCCTATACTACCTGTTATAACGTGAAGTGCTTTTAGATCTTAAAGCAGCCTATTAAAAATAAATCATGTATACAACAGACACAGAAGCTTCAGAAGTACTACCCTATATTTACCTGATGCACCAGCGCTTAATAACATCTGAGCCTGACTCTCAAAGCTACTAAGTGACTTTTTATACTCTGAGAAATTATTCAGGGTTCAGACATACCTCCATATCTGACCCCATCAGAGAAAATGGTGCCCATTTGTTCTGTTCTCTATCACCAATGGAGCTAAGAAACACTGAATAACTATAATAAGATATGATCTACTTCAATCTAGTTTACACTATCCAGGAATATAAGGAAAACATATCAAAACAGATTTTCATACTTCTGAGAAAGGCTTAGTTTACATAATCAGAAGTCCTTGAGGTACTCATGCAGGAACTCGTATCTGCTGATAGCTACTCTCTTAAAGGAAACATACAACATGGATAGGAACACTGCCTGATGGTCATGGTCAGCACAATGCCACAGTCTGAGAAATATAGCTAAAACTGAGGCCATGGACAAACCCTTGTCTGAAAAATCACACTCAAATGGAAAAAGCTTTAGTAGAAGTCCAGAAAATCAAATCAAACTACATTAACTACATAGTTCACCCCCTATCAATAGTCCAAAGCTAAGAATACAGAATTTATACACCATTTATCATAGGCTAACTTGTCTTTTGCCATAGTCTTGACTTGCCTGTATTCAAGATTATAGACAGCTGTGGACATTTCCCAGTTTTAGAGAGGTATTTGTTGTCCCCCAATGAGGTGACTGTAATGTGAAGAAACCCCACACTGTAGGCTTCAGCTGCCCCAGGATTCTGGGGACACTCAAAAGGCTCACAATCACTGAGAGTCAGTTGGTGGGTAGTCCTCTGGGTAGGAAGCTATACCAGGCTTAGAAGATAATGGAAAGGATAAACCTAATGCACTGTCAAGCCCCAAAATTCTAAAGTATTTTTAAGAGCCCAGAACACAGACTTATCAGGATTGATCTTAAACCTCAGTAACACAGACTATTGCCAAGTTGCACAAAATACCCCTTTTCCCTGGCCTTTCTAGGAGATTGTGTCACAAAGACTTGCAACAGTTTATATGTCTAATAATGGTTGTTTCAGTCTGACAAGAAGTAAAACTAAATCGAAATGGTAAACAGGAACCTAGTTAGACAATTTACCTGGTACTTTATATGTTATCTCATTGAATTCTTCCAATTTTGAAGTATATATAATATTTTTGAATTAGTGATAACCATCAATTCCTGTCTTTTCACTGTCCTTTTTTTGAGAAGCTTTGTCCCAGACTGGCAGATTTTGTGAATGAGAAAGCCAAAGTCAGGACTACTCAGCAAATATGAGTTTAAAAAAACCAAAACAGCTTTATTGAGATATAATTCACCTACCATATAATCCACCCACTTACAGTGTACAATTCAGTGGTTTCTGATATATTCACAAAGCTCTACCGCCATCATCACAATAAATTAGAACATTTTTCTCACTCCCCAAAACACTCATACTCATTAGCAGTCACTCCCCATATTTCACTCAATCCTTTCCCATCCCTAGGCAACCACTAATCTTTCTTTATTTACAGATTTTTCTATTTTGGACATTTCATATATGTGAAAACATACAATCTTTGGTCTTTTGTGACTCTTTTCTTTTATTTAATGTGATGTTTTCAAGGTCCATCCATGTTGTAACATATATCAGAACTTCATTTTTTTAGGACTGAATAATATTCTATTGTATGGACATACCACATTCTTCTTACTCATTCGTCAGTTGATGCACGTGTGGTTGTTTTCACTTTGGGCTATTGTAAATAATGTTGCTATGAACATTCATGTACAAGTTCTTGCGTGGACATATATTATCATTTCTTTTTGGTATATACTTAGGAGTAGAATTGCTGATCATATATTGACTCTATGTTTAACCTTTGGAGGAACTGCCAGATTGTATCTAAAGTAGCTATACCATTTACATTCCCACTAGCAGTGTATGATGGTCCCAATTTCTCTATATCCCAGCCAACACTTATTTTCTCTCTTTGATTATAGCTATCCTAGCAGGTGTGAAGTAGTACTTCTTGGTGGTTTTGACTTGCATTTCCCTGATTCCTAATGATGTTGGGCATCTTTTGCCTACTTATATATCTTCTTTGGAGAAGTGTCTATTCGAGTCTTTTGCCCATTTTTTAATTGGGTTGTTTGTCTTTTTGAGAGTTTTTGTCTTGTTGAGTTGTAGAAGTTCTTAATATATTCTGGATATAAGACCATTAATCAGACAATGATTTGTAAATATTTTCTCCCATTCTATGGGTTGTCTTTTCACTCTTTTGATACTGTCCTTTGATGTACAAATATTTTTATGCATCCTATTTATAAATTGGATGGAATTCAATTTATCTATTATTTCTTTTGTTGTCTGTGCTTTTGGTGTCATATTTAAGAAACCATTCCCTAATGCAAGGTCATAAAGATTTAGACCTATTTTTCTTGTAAGAGTTTGATAGTTTTAGCTTTTATATTTGTTTTTGAGCTATTTTGAGTTAATTTTTGTATGTGATGTGAGGTAGGGATCCAACTTCATTATTTTGCATGAGGATAGCCAGTTATCCCAGCACCATTTGTTGACGAGACTATTCTTTTGCAATTGAATGGTTAGGCATCCTTGTCAAAAATAAAATGACCATATATACAGGCATATCTATAATTACTGGGCTTGATTATATTCCATTGATCTATATTTCTATCTTTATGCCAGAACCACACAGTCTTGATTCCTGAAGGTTTGTAGTAAGTTTTGAAATCAGGAAGTGTGAGTCTTACAACTTTTTTTTTCCAAGATTGATTTGGCTATTCTGGGTCTCTGAGATATCAATATGAATTTTAGAATCAGCTTGTAAATTTCTGTACCAGAAAATCTAAACAGCTGGACTTTTGATAGAGATCATGCTGAATCTCTTGATCAATTTGGGGAGTATTGCCATCTTAGTGATATTAAATCTTTTGACCCACAAATGTAAGTTGTCTTTCCACTTATTTAGGGCTTCTTTCATTTCTTCAGGAATTACAAATATTGCACAGGAATCAGAAATAACTAGATCACTAAGAAAAAGGAAAAGCTACCCGAAAACTTTCCAATTTCTATAAAGCCTGGCTATTTTTAAGGTACGTGTGTTCCATGAGATTCCTCGGTTTCCTTACAGTAAATACAATATACTTAATCTGGGTGGGTTTCTGCTCCTTACATTCAAATGATGCTTGGCTAATTTATTTACATTATTTATCAAGATTAATAAGACTTTAAAAAGTTCAGAAACTGTAAAAAGTTCAGAGCACTACAGTTATCCCTCAGTATACACAGTGGATCGGTTCCAGGACCCCCTGTGTATACTAAAATGCAAGAATACTCAAGTCAGCCTTGCAGAACCCAATATATGAAAAGCCAGCCCTCCATATATATAGGCAGAACCTGCATCCCGCCAATACTGTATTTTCAATCTGCAGTTGATTGAAAAAAATTCACGTGAAAATGGACCTGTGCAGTTCAAACTCGTGTTGTTCAGGGGTCAACTGTAGGAAATGGCAGAGTTGAGAAGTGAACTTAGGTCCAGCTAACTCCAAATTCCATGTTTTTCCTATTACCATCCTTCACCAGTCCTTGGATTTAACTGATTGCCAATGTACCTTTAAGAGTTAGGACAAATTGCAGACCTACTAAGTAACTACTTATCTATCAAATTGCACATCTGCCTCCTTGTGCAATTTTTCTTAAATCACATTTCTAATTTTACATATGGCTCTCTAACCCTGGTATTCTTTTCTCATAGCTGTAACCCCTAGAAGTTTCCCTTTTTATGATTTTACTGTGCTTAGTGGTTGAAGCTTTGATTCTTCACGCTCTGAGGATTATGGGAGAAATTGCTGCTTTATTCTTGAATATTATGCTTCTATTAATATAACCCAGTATCATGTTGGCTTTTAATAATAGCACAATTCTGTGGTACCTCTCATCTTGCTCCAAAGAAATTATGGACATTTGCAAACTGCAGCTTTATACCAGTCCATATGACATGTGGAAAAAGTAAACACTATCTACACAATTTCAGCAGACAGATTTTCTTTTCTTCTTTCTTTCTAACAGTGGGGAATCTTCCCCAGTAATAAATAACACTGAAGAGACAAAGCCCAGAGAAGAGAGGCAGAAGCCTGAGATGGTATATTTTTAGTAATTTTGATTAAATTATGGAGATGTGAAGTTGATAATTTATTGAAGGGGAACAGGGAAGTCTATGTAAATGTTTGCAGATGAATAATTAATGTGACTCTCCGACATCACTAGGCCTTTAATTAAAGCCACTGTGAAACAAAGCAAGAACCAAAGAACATAATTATTATAGCAGCTAATTGTAACTTTCCTATCCTAAGTAACATTTGAGAGTCCATGCTTAATTTGCATCTTTAAAGGAAGACCTACCATACCCAGGGTAACAGTTGCTTTTTATCCCAGTTTAACTACTTCTCTTCAGACTTAAAATTTATTAATGTACTAATGGATTTTCTCCTACTGAAATTTTACCCAGGAAGTATTGGAGTTTATTTATTGGTTTTATTTTTTAATGTATTACTTTTTATTTGGGGGTAATATGTTGGTGCTTCTCAACCACCTAGAAATTAAAATGAATACTCAATATTTTTAACACTAATAATTTAATGTGCTGTTCCTCCTGCTATTTACAACATCTGATTGAGCATTTGACTGCCCATGGAGCATTCTTCATCTCCTTCGTGTCTTATTCTTACCTCTTTCTTACTCACTTTCCATCCTCACAGATCCGTTTTATCTGTTTCTCTTTTGTTCGTTTCTGTTCTCCTTTTTCTGTCTCTTTCACTTCTATTTTTGCCTCTGTCTTTCCCATCTGCTCTGCCCCTCCTCATAATCTCGTCCTTTACTTCTTTTCCTTCTATTTTTTATTGCTACTCGTTCTCATATACTCTTTTTTTCCCATTCTATCTCTTCGTGCTCTACTCGCTCTCTAGTCTCATTATCGTGTCCATAATACCTAGAAGAATACTGAATCCACATGAACGGAGTGGTTCCCTTCCAGCTCCAAAGGTGACACTCCATGGGTACAGTGTTTTATATATACTATGAACTATCCCATGTCATATAGTTCTTTTAAAAATCCATTTTCTAACATACACTGAATTTGAAGTCAGGAATTCTAGTCCTGGTTTTCAACACTTACAAACTTTATGCCCTTAGGCAAACCACTTTACCACAGGGAGCCTCAATTTCCTCACTAAGTTAGGATAGTTGTCTGGGCCCTCTAATACCCTTTCAGTTATACACTGACTGTGAATGATAGGTAGGAAGATCCTATTCTTAGTCCTTCCATAGGTATTTGCTCATTGGTCCAAATAAATCTGTGTCTGGTGGAATTTTAGCAGCAAGGAAACACCTCTTGGGACAGGAGCCTCCCCTTATAATGCACATCTTGACGTGTGCTGCCAAAGCAAGCACTAAGAATGAAGGACAAGGAAGATAAAGGAGAGAGTTTGAGGTCACAGTCCCCAGAAGACCTGAGATATGGGGTACTTTAATGAGAGAAATTGTAAAGCCTTACCTTCTGATTCCTCCTACATTAGGGTTCCTGAGATCCTCAGACAGAGTTCAGAGCAACTTCCTATTTCATCCAGTTTGCCCATATTCAGCACAAATACTGGAACAGCTGAGTTTAACTATGTAAACACCTCCCACTCGTAATTATTTATACAAATTATTCACTTTATTCAAACCTATTGTTAATTATAATTTAATGGCTTACCAAAAATATAATAAGTATAGGTAAGAAATAATAGCAATGTAAAAGAAAGATGAAGTGTGAGGTTAGGACATACAAGTCTATTTCAAAAAGTTAGTGGAAAAATAGAATTAAAAGGTAACATAAATGTTTCCATGAACTTTTCAAAGTATTTTCATATAACGTATATCATAGAGTCCTCAACACTTACTATGGGTTGGCCACATATTGAATCCAAGCTTTCTGAAACGCAAAGAAGAACATGATCATGTACCTGTTGGCCATTTGTATGTGTTTCTTTGAAAAATGTCTATTCGGTTCCTTTGCCCCTTTTTTAATTGGTTTTTTTTTTTTTCTGTTATGTTGTTTGAGTTCCTTGTATATTTTGGATATTAATCCCTTGTTGGATGTATAGCTTGCAATATTTTCTCCTTTTTTTCAGGTTGTCTTTTCACTGTGCTGCTTGTTTCCTTTGCTGTGCAGAAGCATTTTAGTTTGGTATAATCCCATTTGTTTATTTTTTCTTTTGCTGGAAAGAACACTCAACATCACTGATCATCAGGAAAATGCAAATCACAACCACATTGAGATATCATCTCACACGTTAGATGGGTTATTACTAAAAAGGCAGAGAATAACAAATGCTGCTGAGGATGTGGAGAAAGGGGAATTCTTCCATACCGTTGGTGGGACTATAAATTAGTATATTTAAACAGTATATAAACAACTACAGATAAAACTGCCAGTTGATCTAGCAATTCCACTGCTGGGTATATACCCAAAGGATTGGAAATCATCATGTCCAAAGGATACCAGCACTCCCATGTTTATCACAGCTCTATTTACAAGATCCAAGAAATAGAGCCAACCTAAGTGTCCATCAATGGATGACTGGAAAAGGAAAATGTGGTATATATGCAATAGAATACTACTAAGCCATAGAAAAGAATGAAATTTTGCCATTTGCAGCAACATGGATGAGCTTGGAGAAGATTATGTTAAGTGAAACAAGCCAGGAACAGAAAGAGAAATACTGCATGTCCTCAATCATAAAGGAGAAAAGAGAGAGAGAGAGAGAGAAAACATACGTTGAACTTTCAGAAGGAAAGAACAGTACTATGGTTAACAGAGGTGGGTAGGTTGGGGGCTAGGGAGAAATTGAGCAATGGACACAAAGAATAATTATGTTTTGTAATGATGAATATGTTAGTAATCCTGATTTGATTGTTACATATTGTACACAACAACTGATGTCAACTCTGTACCACACAAATACATATAATCAATAATATTTCAGTTTTAAAAAAGGAAAAACAAAACAAAACAAAATAACAAAGGGGAACATGATCAGTTATAAGATCTTTGAAAGGTAGGGTCTTTGAAAGGTAATCAAAACAATAGTTCAGGAGCAGAATGACTATTCCAGGTACCAAGAACAGAGAAATCTTGAGTACTCATACAGAAAATAATATGTAGTGTATTAAATAATATCCTCAACAGTGTCCTTACAGTCAATACAAAAAAATGTTGTATGTGGTTATGTCTATACTAACCTCCCACAGATAAATACTTTAATGCCAAAGTTCAATGCTTAACCATTTATCCTTAAATTTCATGAAGTATTAGAGTAACCATGCTCATCACTAAATATTTCAGATTAATTTTTTAAAAGAATAAATTTAAATTTATTAAATTTGAGCAAGAAAAGAAAAACAACAACAAGAACAACAACAACAAAAAACAATTCAGGTAGCCCCTAGAGCCAGAACAGATTCAGAGGGACTACAGCAGAAAACACATGGTCGGTTAGAAAAGGAAGTGAGGTACAGGACAGGTAACTGACTGCAATTGGCTGAGATTCAGCTAACCTCACAGAAGCACACTTTTTTTTTCACATAGGCTTCTTTTATTTATTTTATGTATTTTTTAAGATGAAAAGGCATTTTTTTAATTGGTTAAGAATATTTATGAGATACAAAGCTGATTGCCAACCCTCGTGCCCATGATGTGAGGGCCAGATTCATACTGGCTGTATACCTATTACCATAAATTGCATTTGTGCCCCCTGTCCCCCACCCAATTATCCCGAACCTCCCTCTCCCTCCCCTTTCCCCCCCACTCCACTTTGTAACCCAAGGAATGTTCTCTCCCTCTGCAAGTCCAACACACTACTGTGGTCTTTCTTTCCTTCCTTCTTTCTCTCTTAGCTCCCACGTATGAGTGAGCACATGCAGTATTTATCCTTCTGACAGAGGCAAACTTCTAAGTTAGGTTTTCAGCTTTCCCATGCACTTACATACTAAGTTAGGTTGAGGGTCATATATAAAAGCTCAAGAATAAGAGTACAGAGGCTTTCTCAGACCAATACTTTTTAGTTTGATTTAAGAAATGTCACTGCAAGTTTTATTGACTACATCATGAAATTCTATTCATCTATGTTCAGTCTTCAGTGTTTGTGTGTTCAAATATTTAGGACAATAAAATAATTTAAATTTTAGTGAAATCTCAAGAGAAGGATCTGAGAGGCATAATAAACTTCTCTGAAACCATCAGCTTAGCATGATTCTCTGACAAAAACTTCACAGAAAAGATGAGTTTTCAGATATAAAATAAATAAGCAAAAAACATTCTCTTGTCTCAAGGGGATGTAAAAAGAATAGTACCAGTAAGGATTATATGCCTTTAAATTCAATTGTTAGGATTATGTTTTAGGGCAAAGCTATAACCAAACAACCTAAATTGACCATTTGAATCCAAGTATAGCACTATAAGCTGTGAATTTTTTAATGATTACCCCCAGACAATTAGCTTCATGGACTATTCCTATGTAACTTATTCCCAACTCCTTTCCTAGCCCTCTCGGGAATCACTGATCTAGCTGATCTGTAGGACAAGCACTCTTACCACAAAGATTATACATATTATACACACACACATATAAATATTACCACAAAGGTATATTTAAAATGTAAATAACAGAAAATGCTCTACCATTCAATGCACACACTAAATATGTTGACATCACATGAAACACTAAAGATTTGTTGTGCTACCTCGGCCTGCAAAACTTGTCTATTTCACCTTCAAACATGAGCACTGTATGTTTTGGAGATAGGGTTTCCACTGTACCAGCTCCATGTCAGTGGTGTGAGCTCAAACCGACCCAAACACTGTACTGATGATAGCTCCCTGCAGAAGGTGTTGGTCATTCATACACAAGGCATCTTCAAGAAGTTCAGGAATGGTTTGTATTATCTTTCAATTCTATTTTTCCACGACTTTCAAAGTACTGATATGTGGGTTTCTGAGTTTTTTTTTTTTTTCACCAGAGTGTTAAACTGCGGTTGATGATACCCCTTAGGAACAACTTGGGTAATTAAATGACTTTACCTGACTACATTTTAAGATGACAAATCATTAACAACCACCAGGAACCTTCAATATAAACACTCAGAGCAGAGTCTTGTCCTCCACATTAATTTTGAACTCAGAAAGTTTATTTCCCTTTCCCTCCCAAAAAGTTTACTAGATATTGTCATAAGGCTTTGATAGAGAGTGAAAATTCCTTCTTTTCATAAGAAGTTGCATTCAGGGGTCTGACATCATCTGAGGTAAGGACAGATCCCTAATACCAGCACACAAATGTATCTGACTGTGAGCTCTTTTAGTGTAGGGTCTATGGCTTATTCAACTCTGTGTCTCTTGTGTCTGGCCAAATAGTAGGCTCAAAAGAAGGGTTAACTTGAATTGAATATACGAATAATTTATTATGAGAGATAGAACGTCTATGGGTATCTAATCATCTCAGCTAATCAACATGCTAACTTCTAAGAGAGAAATCAAATTAAGATCAGAACATAGCTAAATATAGCGAGGAAAAATGGGCTAAAGCTATTTTAAGGAATATTTTCATAAAGCTGGAGTATCCTGTTAAATCCCCTCATCAGGCATACTATGTGGCAGCAATATACTGGCCAGCCTAATGATATTAATAGTTATAGTTGATAAAAGAATTTAATATGGATCCCAAGAATATGCAGCAGTGAAAGCATAGTTTTTTTATTCTTTCAAATCCCCACATAAAACAGGAAGAGCAACTACATAGCAAAGTAAAAACCCAAGAACAACATTTATTAGAAAACTGGATAACAAGATTTTTTTTAAAAAACACACAAAATACAAATGGTGTTGTGATGTTGTCACCCAGGAAAGGAACCAAACACTTAATTAAGAATTTTAACAGTCCTTATTAGCCAGCCAGTGACTGCCTCCCCAGGTATTTTGGTGGGAGAGCAGCAGCTAGCCTTGGTCTGATGGAGTTTATAAAGGCAAAACTACATCCCGTTGGCACACGGGTTTGTCCAGATGCACAAAGAAAGCTAGGTAGTTAGGTTACAGAAGCCAAAGTGAGCAGTTAATGCAATTAAGCATAAAATTTTTCGTTGTGTATGGTTCTTGTTTCTATGTAACAGTTCACTGTGTATGGCTCCTGTTTCTATGCAATGGTTTCTGTTTCTACAAGAAGGTCAATGGTTTCTCACGCAGAGGGTGGGTAGTCTGACAATGAGAATGGAGTGTCTACCTAAGATGGCGTTGGTAATGTTCAGGGTTCTCTGCTGCAATGGGTAGAGGCGAACCTCTAACAGCCACAAAACTTGTATGGTATTGGAATCTGTTCGATAGGAAAAACAAACAAAAAAAATTAGCACCTTCTGACAGATTTGACAACAGAACCTTTTCATCAGTTCCTTCTTCCAGCAAGGAGATGCTGATGTAGAATAAGGAGTGCTGGGAAAGGGTAGAACACTGAGGACAAACTGCTGTAAGTGCAATCGAAATTGAGCAGAATAGGGAAAAAGGAACAAGAATGTCTAGACAACAGTAGGGCAGGTGAGCAAAGCCAGAGAATCCCAGAAGTCTAGTCACTGTATTCTTAACACCGCATAAAAGAAGGGTTCTGTAAAAATGCAAACAACTTTCTTGAAACCAACCTCACTTTAAAAGTTTAGGAAAACTAATTTCACATAAAAATGACCCATTGAAAGTTATCCAAGTAAAAATCCAAGGAAAGCTATTATTTTATAATGACTGTAAGAAGCTGAATCTCTCTTTCTCTCTCTCTCTCTCTCTCATACACATACGCACACACACATGCACACAACACACACTTCTGATCTGAACAGATCTGAGAATGTGTAATCTTTCTATTTGCTGGTACCCTCTCCTGTACACTAAGAGTCTAAGAACTGTGGATTATGAAAGATCTAGTGCAAAGAGAATATACATGTTTGATTTTTCCAAGAATCAAACCCATGATCCAAGTAGATCTACAAGGGTCTGAACAAGAGAGCTCAAACATTCATAGGGTAGCCTTGCTGGACTCCTTGTTATTTTACGTGCTATGGGTGACCTTGTCAGCCTAGAAAATCCATGCTCATTCTTCAAGTCTCATTTTTTAAAATTTTAATATGTTTTACCTGGTCCAATATATTCAAAATTGTCTTATTTCAACATGCAATCAGTATAAAAATTATTAATTAGATAGCTTGCATTCTTTGTGCTAAGTCTTTGAAATCCAGTGTGTGTTTTACACTTACAGTGCACATCAATTCAGACTCTACATTTCATGCTTAATAGCCACATATGGCCCATAGCTACATTGCTGGAAAGCCTAGCTTGAAAGCATCAACTCATTAGTTCAGGTTTTACCCTATAGAGCCATGTGAAACCAATCTAATTCTTTCTCCATGTGGCTCATTGTTTAATAGTGCTAGAAAGCTATCGTAGGAGGCAATATACATCGAGCTTTCTTCTTATTGAAACATAATTGACAGATTGATCGTACATATCTGTGGGGTACCATGTTGAATATCAAAACCTGTGTGCAATATGTGATGCTCAAATCAGGATAGTTAGTATACTCAACATTATAAAATGTAATCATTTTTTGTGGCCCTTTGCCAATTTCTCACTAACTTCCCCTCCTGCTCTCCCTTTCCCACCTCTGGTAACTGCAGTTCTGTTCTCTCCTTTTGAAAGTTCATCACATTATTGTGACCATTGTATCTTTCTTTCTTTTTTTATTTGTTTTTTTTTTTTTTAGATCCCATTTATGAGTGAGAACATGTAATATTTCTCTTTCTGTGCCTGGCTTATTTCACTTAAAACTTATTCCATGTTGCTGTGAATGGTAGAATGAAATTATTTTCATTCTTTTTATGGCAAGGTAGTATTCCATTGAGTAGATAAACCACATTTTCCTTATCAAGATGTCCCTCTGTGGACATTCTGGTTGGTCCCAACTCTTGGCTATTGTGAATAGAGCTGCAATAAACATAGGGTTGCAGGTATCTCTTCAACATGATGATTTCCATTCCTTTGAGTATATACCCAGGAGTCGGATACAAAATCAACATATAAAAAACAGTAGCATTTTTATACTCCAACAACAAACTAGCAGAAAAAGAAATCAACAAAGCAAGCCCATTTACAATAGTTATCAAAAAATAAAATACCTAGGAATCAATTTAACCAAGGAGGTGAAAGTTCTCTGCAATGAGAACTACAAATCACTGCTGAAAGAAATTAACAAAGACACAAAAAGATGGAAAGATATTCCATGCTCTTGGATCGGAAGAATTAATATTGAGAAAATGTTTATATTACCCAAAGCATTCTACAGATTCAATGCAATCCCCACTAAAATACCAATGACATTCTTCACAGAAATAGAAAAAACAATCCTAACATTCATATGGAGCAGCAAAAGACCCAAAATAGGCAAAGCAATCTTGAGTGAAAAAAATAAAGCCAGAGGCATTACACTACCTGACTTTGAATTATGCTACAAAGCTATAATAACCAAAACAGCCTGGTACTGGCATAAAAACAGATGGGCCAATGGGACAGAATGGAAAACCCAGAAATCAACCCACAAGCTTACAGCCAACTGATCTTCAACAAAGGCACCAAGGACATACATTGGGGGAAAGACTGCTTCTTCAATAAATAATGCTGGGAAAACTGGACATCCATAAGTAGAAGAATGAATCTAGACCTGTACCTCTCACCATATACCAAAATCAACTCAAAATGGATTAAAGACTTAAATATAAGACCTAAAACTATAAAACTCCTAAAAGAAAACATAGGGGAAAAACTTCAGGAAGTAAGACTGGGAAAAGACTTTATGAATATGACCCCAAAAGCACATGCAACAAAAGGAAAAATAAAGAAATGGAATTATGTCAAACTAAAAATCTTCTACACAGCAAAAGGAACAATTAAAGAGCAAAAAGTCAACCTACAGAATGAGAGAAAATGTTTGCAAACTATACATCCAACAAGGGATTAATATCCAGAATACACAAGGAACTCAACTTAACAGTGAAAAATCAAGTAACCAGATTAAAAAAATGGGCAAAGGAGCTGAACAGATATTTCTCTAAGGAAGATACACACATGGCCTACAGACACATGAAAAAATGTTCAACATCACTCAGCATCACTCAGCTGCTTAGCTTACTTCCGTAGAGAGTCGTGTTAATAACACCAAGGTCAAGGGTTCAGATCCCCCTACTGACCAGCCGCCAAAACCAAAAAATAAATGCCTAAGTTCAAATGCTGGTTCCATCACTTATATGTTGTATGATGAGTAGCAACATACATAACCTCTTTGAGCCTCTGGTTCCCGCCTGAAAAATGAGAACAGTAATTCCTACTTCTTAGAGTTATTGTGAGAGTAGTGAGACAATAAAAGTAAAGCACTTAGAACAGAGCCTAGCACACTGTAAGCATTCAATACATGTTATATATTATTACATCTTATACATATTCATATCCCTTATGGCATTTAGTAAAAAAATACTTTTAAATTTTTTTTTTCACAAAACAAGGTTCTCTGAAGCAAGGACTGTCTTAATTGGCATTCTCTTCCTAAGACCAGCACAGTGCCTAGCACAGTAGATAGCTTCAGACATGTTTGCTGTGTGAATAAGTGAAATAAGAAATGAAGTCGAAAAGTAAGGTAAGAAAATTGTTCTGCCATTTAACACAATTTGCTTTACTAAACTTAGAAGCTATTACTAAACCTTAATTTCCACTTGGCCAGAAAGTCAACGAAATAAGTTTTTTAATGGCAAATGCATTTTGCCAATTGTGCATTGGAAACTATATTACAAATATAATCCCAAAGCATTTTTAATTATTGCCTGATTCAATCATGAATCTTTGCTGCTCTCTAGTGGAAGAAAAAACATAAAATACACAAAAGTGATGTCCTCAGCTGTGACATCTTCTCAAAAAACCAAAACAACTTTTCTACTCAAATATGTTTTTCCAAATACTCCATCTTATGCATTTTCAAAAAATTGTTTCAAAATTTGCATTAATATCTCAAGTAACAAAACTTTGGATTCATAATCTAGTCCCTTTGGGAAAGCAGTCATATTAAATATAATGTTTTCACCTTTTAAAATGTGGGGCCGAGCCCGTGGCGCACTCGGGAGAGTGTGGCGCTGGGAGCGCAGCGACGCTCCCGCCGCGGGTTCGGATCCTATATAGGAATGGCCCGTGCACTCACTGGCTGAGTGCCGGTCATGAAAAAGACAAAAAATAAATAAATAAATAAAATAAAATAAAATGTGCACCAGTTGTAACAAATAGCAAAATAAATATGACATGTGAAAACTGAAAAAAAAGTTACAGGTGGAGCATGCCATTTAGAAGTATAACAAATCTAAAGGGTATTTCCATTCTGCTATTACTTTAAATGTTTGTGGTTAATCCTTCTGGTTTCTAACCTCAGATCTCAATCCAATTTCAGATCACTGAAATTCTGCAGAAGGGTCACGCAGAATTCTCAATTCAATCAAAATTTTCTTCTGAGCACTGAGAATGTGCAAAAATTGGAAAAGAAAAGGTTGGTGAAGTATACGAAAATGAAAAAGACATAATCTCTGCATGTAAAAAGGAAGGTACATGGACACATATACCACAAAGTAAAATGGAAAGTAAACTGTCAGAATGCTACACTATTGGTAGTATAAATTCAGAGACATGGGAATAGGGGGAAGGTTTGCTCTAGGAAAACTTCCTAAAGTAAGTGGTAAGTGAATGGGCTCTTGAAGGATGGATAAATCTTTAGCAAAAATAAACAAAAGAAAAGTTACTTCAAGTAAATGGGAAAAGATGAACTAAAACACATGAGTAAAATAGTAGATTGAATTTTGGAAAAGTCACGTTTGGCTGCAGTGGCAGGTACATTCATAAATGAAATCAGAAACAAAGGCTAGCTAGAAATCATGGAGGACCTTAAATGCCATCAAGAAATCTGGACTGTAGTCTATCTGCTTTAAGAAGTTATTGAAAATTTTACAAGAAGTCACAATAAGATACATGTTTTTCAGATCCTTGTACTGACCAGCCGATCCCCCCACCCTCTGCCACCAAAAAAGAAACATTTGCAGTAGTAATTGAGTAGATAAATTGAAAAAGAGAAATCCTAAAAGCAAGCAGATAAGTTTGAAGGTCACTGATAATGGTCTGGACATGAGACTCTGAACTACAGCTGTAATAATGGCAATAGAGAAAAAGACACAGATGCAGGATGTTTGTTAAGAGAAAATAATAAGAGACAGGTTTTGAGTTGAGGCAGCTAGAAAGATGTCGAAGTCAATGAGGCAGCAATCACAGAGATAAAGACAATTTGGCATGAATCCCCATGTTTCCTATTTGCCAACTGTGGTTAAAGGACAAAGTTGTTCTAGTATCCACTGTTTAGAAATGTTATAGTTTATTATCATTTAAATGAAGAGGATGGAGATCAAAAATATGTAACTCCATCCTCCAAGTTAAATTTATAATAAAAATCTAAAAGCCACATAATGCCTGTGAGTCTTAAGGTCTTTGTTAGTAAAATAAAGGGTGGGACTGTGATAAGTTTCTAGGGTCCATTTTAGAACTAAATTTTATGATGCTTTGGTCTTGTAATTACTTAAGGATATGTGCTTGAGTTGACATCCAGGAGGCAACTGATAACCTGGTAATCTAGAGCTTCTAAAAGATATAAAAACTGTCCACAAAGAGGTGAAAGTTGAAGTCACTGAATGGAATGAGGTAACAGAATTAAGTAGAGCAAGATGAGGGAGGAAGCCTGAGGACAGATCCTTAGAGAATCAGTGTTTCCCATTTTGTGGAATGGCACCGCCGCCCATCCAGTTACCCAAGCCAGAAGAAAGCCAGCTGTCATCTTTGACACCTTTTTCTTTCTCCTTTCTCACTACCCATTACTGTAACACCAGATCCAACTGATAATACTTCTAATCCATCCGCTTCTCTTCACCCCACTGCTATTTCTCTAATACGGGTTACCATGATTTCTTACATAAATGATTTAAATAGTCTCTTTTTAAGAAAAATAAGTTATTTTTAAAGTAAAGCATACACATGTTAAAAAATTTTTAATTACCAGAAAGTATACAATAAAACGTTTCCCTCCCACCCCTGACCCCCAGTGACACAGTTCTCTTCATGAGAGGAAACCAAGCTAACTCAAGTTTTGCATGTCCTTCAAGAGATATTTTACACATATACAAGCATATATGTACACATGTTGGTTTTCTTTCTACATTTTATTCACACTGTTCTGTACCTTGTTATATCACTTAATAATACATCTAGGAGATCATTCCATATAGTACATGTAGAGCTTGTTTGTTACAATAGTTGCACTGTAAGGATATACATACTGTAATTTATTTCACCAGTTCCAATTCACGGACACTTACATTACTCCCAGTCTTTTGCTTCTACAAATGATGTTGCAATAAACATCTTTTCAAATACCTTATTTCTCACATTTGCAAATACATCTGTGAGCTAACTGTAAGTTCATAATATATTTAATTCTCTATTTCATTGGACAGTATCTAATGACTTCATACTATCAACAATTAAATAAATTTCTGTATTTCCACTTCATTTCCACTTTCTTCCTCACTCCAACACCTAATTTTAGTGAATTAAAAGATTTTTCTTAGTACTTATGTTTAAAATTTTAAATATATTTATCTTCTATTACTTAATTTACCAGCTTTAAATAACTTTTACCTTCCAATTATAAAAGGTGCTTACACTACCTCCCATTTTTTCTCCCCTTCCCATCTTTTGTTTATTCTGTTATTTCCACTCTGTCAGAGTTTATAAAGTAGATTCCATCCTAACTGTAAGCCCCATGTTTATTCCCATCTTAATCACACGTTTAGTCATCCTGATATCTCACTGCCACTACTTTTGCCATAGTTTCTCCATTTATCTGTTGGTTGTTGAGGTTTTCCATCTGCTATAAAGACTCATGAAAATTATATTACCTGGGTTTTTGCATGTTCAAAGATGTCTATTGTCTTTAAAGCAGAAGTATAACTTGGCTGGGAATATATTTCTTGAGTCTATATTTTCTTTACTTGAGGAATTTTAAGCATTGCTTCACTGTTTTCTAGTATTAATTGTTGCTGTGGAGAAGTCTGAGCCAGTCTGACTTTTTTCCTTATGTGCAATTTGATCTTTTTACCTAGTTTCACAAAGGAGTTTTAATCTTCGAGGTCCTGTAATTTTATTAGAATATAATATCAATGTTAACCATTCTATGTCAAGTTTTCCTAGGGTACTGTCTGCCTTTTTTATATGTTGATTTTTTTGTTGTTGTTTCTAGAAAAAAAATTCTTCAATTATATATTTAAATATTGCATCCGTTCCATTTACTCTATACTCATTAGCATATATTAGATCTTTTTATCTTTCCTATCAATTTTTTTGTTTGTCCCAAATTCTCCTAATTTTTTGTGGGCTCTTTCATTTTTCTCGCTTTTCTTTGTTCTATCCTCCATGTCTCCAGTGTGTTTTCAGTTATGTCTAGTCTCCTTCGAACTTCTTCTAATGAGAACTTCATTTCTATAAAAGTTTCCTATTTCTCTTCCATTTCTTCCCTGAGCTCATTTTTCAATTCTTTCTGTCGTCTCAGTATGTCCTCTCTGAGCCCTTGGAATTCTTTGTTTGGAGTTCATATTTATAGACAGAGTGCATGATTGATATTTTTTTGTTTTGTTTTGTTTTATCTTTTAGCTTATGACAGTGTTTGGTCAAAATTTATATGTGATCTATAGTAACTTTTTTCTGCTGCGAGTTTTTCTTCCTCTGTTTGTTTTGTTGTTTACTATTCCTTTCCTCCTTTCATCTTGTGTTATATTTACATAGATCCTGTGCTGATTACTTTATGATTACTACTCATATCTGGATATGATGAGTTCTCCCAATGACTGCTATTGGTAAGAGGCTTATAAGAGGAAGGAGCCAAGACCTTATTCTGGATTAGCAGAAATTCTTGGTTCAGTGATGTTTCTTATGGCACAGGATTATATGTATAAGTTTTCTTTCCTTTTATTTCTCCCTAGTCAACAAAGATCAGTTGATATAGGGCTTCACCCTATTCAGAATCTCTCTTCTCCACACTGTCCCACCAATAAAATAAAATATAAAATAATAATAAACCAGATATGCTTTATTAGCGTGATTCTTCCATTAGTTTATTCTGATTCTGCTTCTTGCTGATACTAACTAGGTCTAGAGATGCTCCCACTACCACATTCCGATTGTTCCAAATAAGGAATTATTGGGTATTTTCCCTCAGGGAAACTTTTCTTTGACAGTTTTGTCTGAAATATACAGATATAAGCAGCATCTCTCTGCATCTGCCCATACTCTTTAACCACAACTGCTCTCGGTAATGTTTCCTCATACATAGTGGCTCAGGGTTATAGATTTCATCTTGTTGTTTTTTGGTTTTTTTCAAAGATGAAGCTTGAATTTCTGTTTCTTGTTCTTCTTACCTTGGGTTGATTTCTGAGAGAATAGGAGGATAGCACCATCTTTACTTGGACATTTTAAAAACAAAAGTTTCTATTATAAGGTCTTCTTAGTCACCTTACCTCCAGTTTTTTCCTCCTTCAATCCATTTTCCAAATTGCAACCAGAACAATCTACAATGCAAGTCTGATCATGTCACTACCCTGCAAGAAATCCTTTGATGACTCTGCATACTCTTGACATCAAGGCCAAGTATCTCTATGATATAACCCCTGTTTACCTCTTCTGCTTCGTCCATTATTACCCAGCCCCTTCCTAATTAATATTACAGCATATTGAATGAATGTCTTTTAGTTATTCAAACTCCCCTTGAGCTGTTCTGCCTGCAAGCGTTCAATATGTGCTTCTGTCTTCCTGGAATATTCTCCTCCTAACACTGACCACCTCACCTCATTCACTTCTTAACTCTTAATGATCCTTCAGCTTTCAGCATAGTCATAATAAGTGACCATTTTTATTGCTCACTAAAGCACTGTATTAAGCGATTTGTATGTATTAACTCATTTATTTTCACAGCAAACCAGTGAGGTGGGTACTATTATTGTCCCCATTTTAAATATGAGAATAAAAAGCTTGAGAAGGGTAAGAAACTCATCAAAAGTAACAGAGCTAGTAGATGCTGGAGCTACAGCCAGACTCCAGCACAACAAAGGCCCTATAACAAAGAACAGACTATATGTTATACTACTTTGATGTCACTTTTCATCACCCTTCAACTTTGAGTTAAGTTCCTCTGCTATCTGTACCAATAGCTGTTTGTACTTCTCCCAACATAGCTCTTAACACAGTATATTATAATAGTTTATTTTCTTATCAAAGACCCCTTCTAGAATATGAGATTCTTGAGGTTAAAAATTGTGTTTATCTAGTTTTCTATTGTATCCACATTGCCTGACACATAGCAAGTGCTCAATAAATATTTTTTGAAATGTGTAACCCACAGATATGTACAAGCAATTATGTTTCAATAAAAAAAAATTGTTTTTGAAACGGAAAATAATTTTTTCCCAGGATTAAAAAATGTAAGTTTTTTTATTAATAGGAGAATGTGAGAAAAGATCAGTATCGAAAAAAGCCATTCACTCAGCCAGGCCATCAGAGATAATAACTGCTCATAGTAACAGAGCCTTACCAATCTCATCACTCACCAGTTCTATAAAAGCAGTCCCACCAGGGCAAAAGTGCCACCAGAGACATCTTCTCTTCTTATCTGAGAAAGGTGAGGAAAGGGAGAAAGAAGTGTTGGATAAAATTATAATACATAAATATCATATTTTAAAAAATTTTTTAATTGTTGCTTTTAGAAAAACCTCCTCAGGTACATGATTTGGAGTTATAACAAAATATGAGGATAAGAACCATTTTGTTAGACAACTTAATCACACAGAAACTTTAATGAGACTAGATTAACTACAGCCACCACAATCTAGATCTGTATGCGATCACCTATAGTTGTCACAAGATTGATCACAGTAATGGAATGAATACCACTTCTCTGTCACGGCTGCCACCATCCAGGGACTCTGACCTTCCTTCTCTTCTGTATTACTCCTTGTAGTAGGTCTTCTGCATCCATTTCAATGAATTATCAGAACAGTAACACACTGATCCAATCATTCATAGTAAATTAAGCAGCTCTTCTGCCATAAATGGTAAGAGCCAAAAGGGATTAAAAGGTGTTAAAGGGTGGGGGGTTGGGAGAGGCCTGTGGCACCCCCCTCATTCCAGCAGGGTAGACTAGGGGGGTTCTGGCAGCAGGTTGGTAGCTGTCACTGTGCTGGTTGCAGACATCAGGAGGGTGTGGCTGAGGCCCTCAGACCCCACCACCCAGCATGGGAGACCAGGGCACTTCCTGCAGCAGCTCAGTGGTCATTGCTGGGCTGGGTGTGGTCATTGGGGGGGGCACGGCTGAGGCCCAGGGTCCTCCTCCATCCCAGGCTGACGAGCCCAGGGGGCTTCCAGTCCTTCTAGGTTTTATAGGTGTTCTTTGGTGATGTTAGACCTTTGCTGGTTAATATCAGAACTTTGTCTCTGATCTGTGGGGTTTTTGTTTTCTTTCAGTTCTGTGTTGGATTATTAGCTGACCCCACCACTTAAACTCTGTATGGAACTAATCTGTTGTCCTTTGCTAACTTCTAAAATGGGAGAATTTCCTAAGTGAACCAGCACTTGAGCCCTGTGGTTGAGCTAAATTGCTACTTTGCTGCTAATTCCCTGTGGAAGGCTTTTTGTGCAGCTCAGGTTTTAATTGTTGACCTTATGTGTACTTCTGGATCTTGTGAGGTTCGGTACACCAGGGTTGTGTAGAAACTCTGCTCTGGGCCTGAGTCTTTTCAGTAAACTGCACCTCCTGCAGTTTCATATTCCTGACCAGTCTCCTCTGAGTGGTCCTGTGCTGACTGGGGGGCAGATCAGCTGTCCTTGCTGTGCCCCAGTGTTCCCCTGGTGGGCCCATCTCCCCCACCACCCACACTCCAGACACTTGCCATGTGGTGGGCCATGTGCCAGTCCATTGCAATAACTCATTGGTCTCGTAGAGGCTCCTTTTTTCAGTTGTTGTGGCTCCTCACTCCTATGTGGGTCCACAGGAACCCTGTCAGTGGTCTTGCTGGTCTGGGGGCCACCAAGGCCCTCTTCTTCCCTGCAGCCTCCAAGCAACTTCATCCGAAGGGCACAGCTGTGGCTTTTGCCAGCTCTTGCTCCATGTGTTCAGCAGCTCCAGCCTTGAAGAGGCTAAGGTTCAAAATCATGGGAACGATCCTTTCTTTCTCTCATCTTGGCTTCTCCTGCCTTCATGAACTCCATAGGTCTTTCTTCCTCTTCCCCTGAGTCTAGTGACCCCAGCTTGACTATAATTGCTTTTTAACCATTGTAAATGGGTTTATTTATGGGAGAGAGTGATGCTGGGGATGATCTATTCTGCCATCTTGACCAGAAACCTTCTCCACATTCAATTCTTTCTCCACCTGGATTCCATCAGACTGCTACCACATACACACACAAAAGTCTAAAGTCTTTCTTGGTTTGGCTTAGGGTCACTTTTTGCCCTTCCCTAGTCCAAAAATACTAAACTATATGAGTACTTTAATGCTTCTCTTGAACCCCAAACAACAACCAGAAAAGAAGCAAAGAATTGGCTCATATTTATTAGATATGCTTATAACTATAAACATATCTGCTACAAAACATATATTGAGTCAAGAGATCATACATTTAAGGATATATGTTAGGAGGTATGTCTGCCATAGTCCCCTGCATCCTCTCTTTCCTCTCTCTGGTCTGGAACTCAATATCTGGGACTCAGAAGGAAATTATTCAGCATCTTATCAAGCCATGATCGAAGGTAAAGAAATATTAGGGAAGGATATCTATACAAATTTAATTAGAGAAATCTTAACTACTAAATGTATAATCTAAATAAACTTATAAAATGAAGTGATTAGAGCTCTGACAGCCCTCCCACCACCCAAGGAGGCAAGAGAGCCCTCCTGTGACCGCGGACCCAGGCAAAGGCCCAGGCAGCCCCCCCACCACCTGAAAAAAATGCAAGAGATCTTCTTGTGACTGGGGACCTAAGCAGCACTCCTACTGCCTGAACAGAAGGCAAAAGATCCTCCCATGACCAGGGACACAGGCAGAAGACCCAGGCAGCCCTCCCACCACCCAATCAGAAGGCAAGATGTCACCACAAACACAGCTTCTGTGTAGGGGGTCCACCACAGTCACTGCTACAGCTACTGCAGCCACAGGACCGCTCACTGCCACAGTAGTAGCCAGAACCACCCTGCGGGCAGCCTGCCATACACTTGACTGCATTGACACAAGGAGAATCACCAGCATAGCCTGAAAATAGAGGAGGAAGTCTTTCTCCTCAAAGCCCATTCCAGAGTAATAGAAGAAACAACTGCTCTATGAGATGATCAGGCATCAACATGAGATATTAGAAATACAAATAAACAAGAAAACATGACACCACCAAACGAATACAGTAATTCTCGAGTACCAGACCCCAGAGAGCAGGAAACTCTTGAAAAGTCCAAGAAGGAATTCTGAGCAGTGATCTTAAGAATACTCAGAGAGATAAGGGAAAACTCAATTAGAGAACACAATGAAATGGGAAAAAATACCCAAGATGTAAAGGAGGAAATTTACAAGAGATTATGCTTTAAAAAAAGATTGTATCAGAACTGTTGGAACTGAAGGATTCATTCAATGAAACAAAAAACACAACGAAATAAAAAACATAATCTAAGCAGAAGATCAGAGCAAACAGAAGAAGAATCTCTGATCTCAAAGATGATCTTTATGAAATAACCCAGGCAGACAAAAAAAGGAAAAAGAATTTTAAAAAATGAAGAAAGTCTAAGAGAGCTAGTAGACAACCTTAAGCACACAAACATCTGAATCATGGGTATTCCACAAGGGGAGAATAAAGTAAAAGGCATTGAAAACCTATTCAAGGAAATAATAATGGAAAACCTCCCAGGTATACGGAGAGGCATGGGCCTTCAGATCCAGGAAGCTCAAAGATTGAATCCAAAAAGATCCTCTCTGAACACGGTATAGTCAAATCAGTAAAGCTGAAAGACAGAGAGAATTCTAAAACAGCAAGAGAACAGCATCTAGTCACCAATAAGGTAGCCCCCATTAGACTAACAGCAGACTTCTCAACTGAAACTCTACAGGCCAGAAGAAAATGGGATGGTATATTCAAAATACTAAAAGAAAAAATTGCCAGCCAAGTATAGGATACCCAGCAAGACTATACTTCAGAATGAGGTAGAAATAGTGTATTTCCCAGACAAACAAAACCTGCAGGAGTTAATCACCACACAACCAGCTCTGCAAGAAATTCTCAAGGGAGTCCTGAACCTTGAATCTGAAAAATAATCACTACCACAAATACACAAGAAAGAACACAACCCACTTTAAAAACAAAAATGCAAACCAGAGAAAGAAACTAAATCTTACCACCTGAAAAAACCAACAAACATTGAAAACAAATAATAAAATGTGAAGAAAGAAATAAAAAATAATTAAACATCTAAGCAAAAAGGAATAAATGGCAGTAGGAAGTCAATACCTCTCAATAATAACCCTAAATGTAAGTGGATTAAATTCCCCACTCAAAAGACACAGACTGACTTACTGGATTAAAAAGCTAGACCCAACTATATGCTGTCTTCAAGAGATTCAACTCACCTGTAAAGACATACATCGACTAAAAGTGAAAGGATGAAAAAAGATACACCTTACAAATGGAAATCGAAAATTAACAGGAGTAGCTATTCTTATATCAGATAAAATAGACTTTAAACCAAAAACTATAAAAAGAAACACAGAAGGCCACTATATAATGATAAAAGAATATATCTAGCAAGAGACATAACAATCATGAATATGTATGCATTCAACACTTGAGCACCCAGATATATAAAGCAAACACAATTACACCTAAAAAAAAAAAAAGAGATAGGCCCCAACACAATAATAGTAAGTGACCTGAACACCCCTCTCTCAGCATTGAACAGATCATATAAGCAACAAATCAACAGAAAGATTTGGGATTTAAACTACACTTTAGACTAATTGAACCTGGAAGATGTATACACAGTGTTTCATCAAACAACTACAGAATATAAATTCTTCTCATCAGTATGTGGAACTTTCTCCAGGATAGACTACATGTTAGGTCAGATATCAAGTCTCAGCAAATTTTTAAAAATCAAAATAATTTCAAGTATCATTTCAGAACTCAATGTATCAAAACTGGAAAACAATAGGAAACAAACCTCTGGAAGCTATATGAATACATGGAAATTAAACAATAGGCTCCTGAGTGATCTGTGGGTCCAAGAACAAACTAAACAGGAAATCAAAAATTTATTGAAACTAATGTAAATAAAAACACATCATACTAAAACCTGTGGGATACTGAAAAAGCAGTACTAAGAGGGAAGTTTATTGCAATAAATGCTTACATCAAAAGAATAAAAGGATTTCAAATAAGTGACCTCAAAGAACTAGAAAAACAAGAACAATCCAATCCTAACAGTAGCATACAGAAAGAAATAATTTAGATCAGACCAGAAATAAATGAATTAGTGACCCCCAAAATGATGAAAAGATCAATAAAACAAAAAGTTGGTATTTTGAGAAGATAAACAAAATAGACAAACCACTAGCTAGGTTAACAAAAAAGAGAGAAGGCCCAAATAACAAAAATCAGAAATGAAAAAGGAGACATTACAACAAATACCACAGAAATACAAAGAATCATTAAGGACTCTTACACACAACTGTACACCAGGAAATATGAAAACCTGGAGAAAACAGATAAATGTCTGGACACATACAAACTACCAAGACTGAACAAAAAATAAATAGAAAACCTGAACAGACCAATACCAAGCAGCAAGAGTGAGGCACTAATCAGCAGTTTCCCAACAAAGAAAAGCACAGGACCAGGTGGATTCACAGCAGAATTCTACAAAACATTCAAAGAGGAATTGACACCAATTCTCTACAAACTATTCCAAAAGATTGAAACAGAGGCAATTCTCCAAAACTCATTCTATGAGGCAAACATCACCCTGATACCAAAACCAGGTAAAGATACAACTAAAAAAGAAACTACAGGCCAATATCATTGATGAATATAGATGCAAAAATCCTCAACAAAATACTAGCTAACAGAATACAGCAACACATACACAAAATTATACAACATGATCAAGTGGGATTCATCCCAGGGAAGCAAGGTTGGTTCAACATATGCAAATCAGTAAATATGATACACCATATCAATAAAATCAAACACAAGGACCATACGATCATCTCTATAGATGCTGAAAAAGCATTTGATAAAATTCAACACTCGTTCATAATAAAGACTCTCTACAAGATAGGTACAGATGGAAAGGATCTCAACATAATTAAAGCCATATATGATAAACCCACTGCCAATATCATCCTGAATGGGGAAAAGCTGAAAGCTTTTCCTTTAAGAACAGGAACTAGACAAGGATGCCCACTTTCACCACTCCTATTCAACATAGTGTTGGAAGTACTAGCCAGAGCAATCAGAGAAGAGAGGAAATAAAGGGCATCCAGATTGGAAAAGATGAAGTCAAACTTTTCCTGTTTGCAGATGACATGATCCTATATATCAAACAGCCAAAAGCCTCTACAAAAAAACTCTAGGAGCTGATAAATGATTTCAGCTCAGTAGCAGGATACAGAATCAGCACACAAAAATCAGTAGCCTTTCTATTCTCCAATAGTGAACATGCAGAAAGAGAAATCAAGAAAGCTTGCCCATTTACAATAGCCACAAAAAAATAAAATACTAAGGAATAAAGTTAAACAAGGATGTGAAAAATCTCTATATTGAGAACTACAAAACACTGCTGAGAAAAATTAAAAAGGAAACAAAAAGATGGAAAGATGTCCCATGCTCTTGGACTGGAAGAATCAACATTGTGAAAATGTCCATACTACCCAAAGCGATGTACAAATTCAATGCAATCCCCATCAAAATTCCAATGACATTATTCTCAGAAACAGAAAAAACTATCCAGACATTTATATGGAATAAAAAAGACCATGCATAGCCAAAGCAATTCTGAGCAAAAAAAAGCTGGAGACATAACACTACCTGACTTTAAACTATACTACAAAGCTATGATAACCCAAACAGCATGGTACTGTCATAAAAACAGACACACTAATCAAAGGAATAGAATAGAGAATCCAGAAATCAACCCACACATCTACAGCCATCTCATCTTTGACAAAGGCACCAAGCCTATACACTGGGGAAGAGACTGCCTCTTCAGCAAATGGTGCTGGGATAACTGGACATCCATATGCAGAAGAATGAAACTAGACCCATACCTCTCACCATATACTAAAATCAACTCAAAATGGATTAAAGAATTAAATATACACCCTGAAACCATAAAACTTCTTAAAGAAAACATAGGAGAAACACTTCAGGAAGTAGGACTGGACACAGACTTCATGAATATGACCCCAAAAGCACGGGCAACCAAAGGAAAAATAAACAAATGGGATTATATCAAACTAAAAAGCTTCTGCACAGTAAAAGAAATGATTAACAGAGTTAAAAGACCACCAACAGAGTGGGAGAAAATATTTGCAAAATATACATCTGATGAAAGATTAATATCCAGAATATACAAGGAACTCAAACAATTTTACAAAAGAAAAATAAGTAACCCCATTAAAAAATGGGCAAAAGAGCTAAATAGGCACTTCTCAAAGGAAGATATGCAAATAGCCAAGAGACACATGAAAAAATGCTCAACATCACTCAGCATCTGGGAAATGCAAATCAAAACCACACTGAGATACCATCTAACCCCAGTTAGGATGGCTAATATCCAAAAGACTGTGAATGATAAACGCTGGCGAGGTTGTGGAGAAAAAGGAACTCTCATACATTGTTGGTGGGACTGCAAAATGGTGCATCCTTTTTGGAAAATGGTATGGAGGTTCCTCAAACAATTGCAGATAGACCTACTATATGACCCAGCTCTCCTACTGCTGGGAATATACCCAGAGGAATGGAAATCATCAAGTCAAAGGTATGCCTGCTCTCCAATGTTCATTGCAGCACTATTTACAAGAGCTAAGAATTGGAACCAGCCCAAATGTCCATCATCAGATGAGTGGATACAGAAAATGTGGTATATGTATACAATGGAATACTACTCAGCTATAAAAAAGAATGAAATACTGCCATTTGCAACAACATGGATGGACCTAGAGAGAATTATATTAAGTGAAACAAGTCAGGCACAGAAAGAGAAATATCACATGTTCTCACTTATTTGTGGGAGCTAAAAATAAAGAAATAAATACACAAACAACCATGGTGGGGGGAGGGAAGAAGACATAACAATTACAATTCCTTGAAGTTGATACAGCAAGCACACAGAGAGGACATTGTTAGGAGGGAGGGGGGAGAGGAAGGAAAGAGGGAGGTTTCGATAATTGGCCACAACAATCAACCACATTGTATATTGACAAAATAAAATTAAATTTAAAAAAATAGACATGCTGAAAGCTTGGAAGAAAAAGCTGAGGAGAGAGATTATTTGAATAATTGGGGTATCAAAAATTTTCCATGTACTGGATATCTAGAAAGACACATGCATGCCCAGGGCAGGATGCATGCTCCTAAAAGACCTGAGACAACCCTAATCATTCACCTCTGGCTGGTGTTAAGCTCCACATAAACAGGAAATAAAGGATAAGGCAGAGCTGTAAGTATTGAGGACTTTCCCAACACAGAGCCAATCTACGAAGACCAGAAAAGCTTTTTTTGTTTTGTGTTTTTGGCTCCAGACATCCAAGAACATCTCTTTCAAAACAACAGCTGGCCGCACAGTAAAGGAACAAAAGCTTCAGAAACCACATATGACAAAGAATATAGTCCTTAGAAAAATAGCTTAGAAAAGTCAAACAATTACAAAGCAGAATAAGCAACAAAAACAAACTCTGAGGGAGAGGACAAATATGATTTCCAGAGTTGCTACATTATAGTATATGATTTCCAGTTTTTAACTTTTGTTTTTTATTGTGAAGCATGCAAAGACATAAAAAAGTATAGTTCATTCCCAGAAAAAATTAACAGAAACTGTCACTGAGGAACACAAATACTGAATATACGAGACAAAAACTTTAAACAAACTGTCTTAAATATGTTCAAAGAGCTAAAGAGAACTATGAACAAAGAGCTACAGGAAAGCAGGAGAATGATATTTCAACAAATAGAGAATGGCAACAAAGAGATAGAAATTATAAAAAGAAACCAAATGAAAATTCCAGAGCTGAAAAGAACAATAACTGAAATTAAAAATTCACAAAAGGATTTCAACAGCTTATTTGAGCAGGCAGAAAAAAGAATCAGCAAACTTAAAGATAGGCCAATTGAATTTATTCAGCCTGAGAAGCAATAAGGAGAAAATAATAAAGAAAAATTAACAGAACCTCAGAAACCTATGAGACACCATCAAATGTACCACATATACATAATGGGAGCTCCAGAAAAGAGAGAGGAGAGAGAAAGGGACAGAAAGAATATTTGAAGAAATGGCTGAAAACTTCCCAAATTTGATAAAAGAAATGAATCTACACACCTAAGAAGCTAAACAAACTCTAAGAATAACAAACACAAAAAGATCTACATTGATATATTACAATCAAACTGTCAAAAGACAAAGACTTTTTGAAAGAGAGAATCTTGAAAGCAACAAAAGAGACGCAACTTCTCACATATGAGAATCCTCAAGACTAAAAATTTCTCAGCAGAACTCACAGAAGTGAGAAGGAAGTAGGATGAGATATTTAAGGTGCTAAAAGAAAAATACTTTCAACCAAGAATTCTATACCCAGCAAAACTATCCTTCAAAAATAAAGAACTTAAGACTTTTTGTTAAATAAACAAATCTGAGGGAGTTAATCTATAGTAGTTCTTCCATAAAAGATATTCTAAAAGGAGACCTTCAAGCAGAAATGAAAGACACTAGATAGTAACTTCAAGCCATATGGTACCTATATAGGTAAACTTAAAACCCAGTATTATTGTATTTTTGGTTTGTAACTCTTTTCCCATGTGAGTTAAATGACAGATGCATAAAATAATAAGTTTAAATTAATGTGCACACAATGTATTAAGATGTGATTCATGACAACAAAAACATAAAAGGGGAAGAACAGAACTGTGTAGAAGCAGAATTTTGTATACTATTGAAGATAAGATGGGGTTTTTTTATTTTTTTATTTATTTTAATTTTATTTTTTTTTATTTTATTTTGTCGATATATATTGTGGCTGATTATTGCTCCCCATCACCAAAACCTCCCTCCCTTAAAGATAAGATGGTTTTAATCCAAAGTAAGTTGTTATAAGTTTAAGAGGTTAATTGTAATAATCCCCAGGTAACCACTAAGAAAATAACTAAAGAATGCATACAGAAAAGGAATGAGAAAGGATTCAACATAGTACACTACAAAAAATCAACTAAACACAAAAGAAGGTAGTAATGAAGAAGTTGAAGAACAAAAAAGATATGACATAGAGAAAACATATAGTAAAATGTTAGAAGTAAATCCTTCCTTATCAGTAATTACTTTAAATATAGATAAACTTTCCAATTAAGAGATATATATTGAAAGAATGGATTTAAAAAATATATAATCCAACTATATGCTGTCTACAAGAGATTCTTCATAATTCCAAAGATACAAATAGGTGGAAAGAAAAAGAATGGAAAAAGATATTCCACACACACAGTAACAAAAAGAGAGCTGGAGTTGCCATATAATATCAGACAAAATAGACTTTAAGTAAAAACTGTTACAAGAGACAAAGCAGTGCATTATATAGTGAAAAAAAGGCTAATTAAACAAGAAGATATAGTAATTAAAAGCATATTTGTACCTAAAAGCAGAGCTCCAAAATATATGAAGCAAAACTGATGGATTCAAAAGGAGAAATAAACAGATCTATAATAATAGTTAGAGATTTCAATACCCCACTTTCAATAATGGATAGAACATATAGACCGACAATCAGTAAGAAAACAACAGGACTTGAACAACACTACAAATCAACTAGACCTAAAGAATATATAAACAACATTCCACCCAACAATAGCAAATACACATTCTTTTCATTGAACATTCTCCAGGATAGACCATTCATTAGGCCACAAAACAAGCCCTTATATGTTTTAAAAGATTGAAATCATGTGAAGTATCTTCTCTGAACACCGTAGAATGAAGCTAGAAATCAATAACAGAAGAAAAACAGGAAAATTCATAAATATTTGGAAATTAAACAGCACACTTTTAAACAACCAATGTGTCAAAGAAGAAATCACAAGGGAAATAAGAAAATACCTTAAGATAAGTGCAAATGAAAACACAACATACCTAAAACTTATAGGATGCAGAAAAGTAATGCTTAGAGGGAAATTTATATCTATAAACACCTACATTTAAAAAGAAGAAAAATAATCTCAAATTAATAAATAATTAATTTGTAAAATTTATACTGTCTATAGATATGTATATAGATTACAGAAATATATGTAAATATATATAGATTTGCATGAGGGAAATTCCAGAAGGCTATACATCAAAATGTTAATAAAGATTATTTCTTGAGTGTTTGGAAAATTTTTTTCTTTATGCTTGTTTTTCTTACCTTTCTACCATGATTACATTTAACTTGTAAAATGGAAAAACAAATCCACAAGACCAATGCCCCTTTGAAGTGGCAATCTATAGCCTGTCACCTATTTTAGTCTACATACAGTTTCCATTTGCTCCATGCATTTTTCAATAAGGCAGATCATTCATAAATTTATATTCAACAAACACTTCTTGCATATACTATGCTCTAGGCACAGTTACATAAATGATTTTACTTCAGTGTGCCTAGATTCTCCTTTTGCTTCTAAGTATGGCACCAAGGGTACCCATTCTCCCTGTCACATTTGGTCACGAATATTTGCACTTGGAAGCCCAGTCTCATCTCTATCTGTTCAGTGCAATTAAATCCCTATTAAAAGAATATCTGGAATCACACTACCCATGCTCAGCCTCCTTTGGTGATTTTAGGCTTTCAAGAGTCAAAGGAAAATGTCTCATCTATCACCACCTCTGTACTGCCCTCCCCTAAAAGTAGCAGGCCTGCTGCTCCAAAGTGCATTTTAAGGTTTATTTCAAACAGGGAGGGCCAAATCTCAAAACCTGAATCTCGCCGGCCACAACCACAAAGTGCAAATTCTCCACTTGCTATATATTCCTTCTGGTATCTTTCTCCCACTTTTCTTATTACCTTCCTTTCTGGAACTCTGGTTTGGCCTCCTCCTCTTCACCCCTCTTTTCTAGAGGACTACTAGATGGTGTGATTTTTTTCTTCTACATTTAAAAAAATTTTTTCTTATTTTTTAACTCACACATAATAATTATGTATGTATTTGTGGGGTAAAGAATAAGCTCTAGTTTTCTATAGTAGTGCTAGGTGACCATAATTAACAATAATTTATTGTATATTTTCAAATAGCTAGAAGAGAGGAGTTTGCATGTTCTCAACACAAAGAAATGATAAATGTTTGTGTTGATGAATATGCTCATTATCCTGAGATTTGATCATTACACATTCTATACGTGTAGGGAAATATTATTCTATAGAAGGTGTGGTTTTAGAACCCATTCTCACTGGATCTTCTTTCTTCCCTCTGGCAATGCAGGCATAGATCCTATGACTAATTTAGTAAGAAAACACCTTGGGGCTTGAGTTTCCACAGTCAGGGCAGCTTTTTCCAGAGGGAATGGAAAGCAACTGCTCACCTGTCCCTTGAGACCGGGAAGAGGATGCTCCTGCAGGAATGAACTGCCAAGGGTTGTGAGGGTGCCGGGGAGAGGAGAGAGCCATATGACTTTGGCAACACGGGTGTTAGGAAGACTAAACTCCCGGTACCACTGAAAACAGTCAGCGCTGGCACTGTTTGTAAAGACAGTACTGAAAAAAAAAATGTTTTTTTAAGTGAAAGAATGTAATCTGGCCGCCTCACCATAATACCGATTAGAATGTAAAGAAAAATAACATTTAGCAGGACCATTTGCTAGCACAGGGCCCCCAAATAATATGCTACTGTGCAGCACGGCTGTGATTTGAGACAAAAGCCAGTACCAGGCGAATCGTGAATTTGAGTTGATGGCAATGGCAACCTCTGTTCAGGTACGTGGTTCCAGTGTGGTTGGTTGCACGTACATCTGTTAACGTTTGGGGGGGGTGTTCCTTAGAGGACCGGTACCTGAGAGGGCCTATTTCATACAGGCCGCTGAGAACCTGCATGAGACGATTAAGAGGTCACGGCTGTGGGAGCCCCGAGGCCTGGTGGCGGGCAGTCGTCCAGAAGTCGGGCTGCCGGGGCGTGGCAACTGCCTCCTGTCGGGGAAGGCGTCGCCCCGCGCTCGCGTTCGCTGCCCAGACCGCCGACCCGCAGCCCTTTCCCTGACAGCGGCCGGGCACCCTCTCGCCCTCCAGCTCGGAGGCCCGCCGCACAAAGCCTGCGGGCATCTGTCGCCTAGACGACGACCCAGACGGGCCCCACCCACAGCGCCTAGCAACCTAAACCAGTCAGGGACGCTGCAGAAAATGGCAGAGCCTCCAGAAGAGGCCCCAGACCAATCCTTGGGACATGAAAGCACAGCCGCGCCCCCAACTGCAGGCCACAGTAATGTCCAGGAAGAAGACAACCAGAAGAACCAGGCCAAAGAGGAGGCAGATAACCAAACCGATCACAGAATAGCGGGCCAGACTGACCACAGACTGTCTGGCCAGGCTGAACCCTCCTTATTTGGCCAACCTGACCACAAAGTATCTGAACACGTTGAGGCCAGAACATCTAGTCAAGCTAATCTAAGAGTAGACCAAGGATGGTTTGAACAGACTAAAGGCGAGTCATCTAGCCAAGCTGATAATGTGGAGTTTGAAGAGGATGAGGACCAGGTGTTTGACCTGACAGACCGAAGAATTTCTGATCAGATTGACCATAGAATGTCCAGCCAGGCTGAGAGAGGAACTTCTGTCTGGGTTGACCACAGAATGTCGAGCCAGGCTGAGAGAAGAATTTCTGAGCAGACTGACCACAGATTGTCTGGCCCAGCTGGCCAAGGAAGTTCTGAAAAGATTGACCTTAGGTCATCTGGCCTGGTTGACCAAAAAACTTCTCAATGGATTGACCAGATACAGCCTGACCAAGCTGACCACAGAACATCTGTAAAGACTCACCACCAAGTATATAACCAAGACACTGAATTACCTGAACACCAGGCTGTTGACCAAGTTGACAGCCATGCTGATCAACTTATAGTTGACAAGGCTGACTACAGTGAATCTGACCAGGCTGACCACTTAGTGGACAAACAGGCTGAGTATGAAGAAGACCACCTGCCTTACTATGGAACACTTGGACAGTCTGAGGACAAAACATTTCCCAAGTTTGGCTACAGCAAGGAGCACAAAGATGCTGACTACAGAATACAGCCCTGCAAATTTGAGGACAGCCAAACAGACCTGAATTCCAAGCTTTTAGTTGCAATGGAAACTGAAACTGAAAGTGCAACTGTTAGCCAAGCCTACAACCCTGCTGATTCCAGATTCACCAGTAATTTTCAAGCAAGAGACCCAGACTTTTTCCAGAGATTCCCCTCCATCTCACCCAAATTGGACGATCTCATCAGTCAAGAAAAAACTCAAGCCATAGAAACCAATTCTGTAAGTTAAAAGGGCATTTGCTACCTACCTAGGAGGTTGGCTGCCAAGACGGGGCCTATAGGGGTGGGGGTAGGGGTGAGGGCTGGGAGGGCACATGTTGGATCAAGGATGAGCAATAAACCTATGTGTTATGATGTGACCCATAAGTTTCAGGAAGGGCAAATGAAGTGTGGGAAATAAAAGATAATGTATTACCTTCTTTACTACCCTAAGGCCATTCAGGAAAGATTAATTAATCAGGATACAGGAAACCTAGGTTTCAAGTCCTGGTTCTGCTACTAATTCTGTGACACTATGTCATTTCCCCTATCTGGGCTTCTACCATGGGAAAGGAAGTTGGAGTAAACTGGAGAGCCCTGTGAAGGGAAACGTATTTGAAATAGGTTGGAGATACCTAAGGTATCTCCCAAGACTTGAGGTGAATATTGCCAGAAGGATCAGGTGGGTCTCTCCTAAAAATGTTCCTTTTCTCCAATTCCTGGTGTTAAAATCCTATCAAAACTGATTCCACTAACAACAGCAACAACAACAAAAAAAATTGGGGGGACTTGTAGATTTATTAAAGATTCTTTGGTGGGGGGGGATGTTTCAATTTCAGGATTTTTCAGAATTCAAGCAAGAAAAGAGTTCTCATATATACAATCAAACTTATAGGAGGAGGTTCCCTCTTATAGTATATGAAGATCCTTATCAAGTTTCACTCCAATACGTGGAGAAACACCACATTCTGCAAATATTCCAGGTAAACCTCTCAATCCCTCTCTTTAACTGTGAATTTTTCAAGAGGCACAAGGAAGGGTGTATGCTGTAAAAGGGGATATAATCTAAGTCAGTAAGTACATTAAAATGTATTTACCAAAAGTAGTGAATAATAAACACCAAATGAATGATACCATGATATCAAGCCCTTCAGAGGGATTAGATGTCAGTTATGTTGCTTGGTAGGGAAAAATCTTGGCCAGAGACTTAACATTTTAACCAGACCAGGAAGAAAGGACAAAATATTAATAATTAAAAAGGAGAGAGGAAGGCTTTCCAGACAGGAGTATAACACTTTCAAAAGATGACTAGTCTGGAAACCATAGAAGAATCCACATTCTTTAGAGAGAAAAAAGAAATAGTTAAAAATTGCTTTTAATTCTTCAAATTACAAATCTCATGAGCCTCAGGATGTGGTGCTAGAACCTTTTTTCAATTATGACATTCCTTGGCCAATATGGACTTAAAAGAGATTATCACATCTATAATTTTTTTTTCCTTTTTAGTATTCAGTAGGTGGTGGTTGTTTGACTGCCGTGTTTATTTTTATGTTAATATTATTTACCCAGCAATGTACGTATACATATATAACAACATATATACATGCAGTAACTGTCTGGTTAGAAAGGTGGAAAGTAAGAATAGCCCACCAAAATAAAAACTATAAGCTGGAAAAGGTTAAACTTAAAGAAATAGGATATAGAGGAAAGAGCACAAATTTTGCAATTTGTTAACCCAAGGCTCAAATCCTAATTTTGTAACATTGTATCTTTGATTTGGAGAACATTACCTAACTTTTGTGAACCTCAGATTCCTCATATAAAACAGGAATATGTGATGTCTACTTCACTAACTCTGCTCTATTACTTTTTCTTCTTAAAATGTTCTTTTGTTGGGAGAGTACTATTGGCTGGGTTTCTGGCTTTAGTCAAAGAACTGCTAATTATTAAACTGAAGTGTGAAACTATTGAAGAAAGTAGAGTTTTGATCATTCTATAAATTTTCTTCGTCTGTCAAGAGAAAGTACTGCTTATGTATACAATATTGTTTTAAGAAAAATTAGTTATCAAATATGTGTTTAATAGAAATAGTAATTGAATGACATTGAGTGCATTAAAATGACCCAAATATTTTATACCGAAATTCACCTGATTGTTATTCCTTGCAAACAAGAATTGTGCTTACTTTCCCATAACTTTTTGAGTTATTCTATGACCAAAAAAAGTATGGAATTGAATCTCTGAAGTTTTATATATACTTTATCATTTAATGTTATAAACACTGAACATCATTTTTACCTTTAGAATCAAGTGTCTCAGAAGAAATTTTCTGTGTAAAATCATACAGTGTTTTAAAGTTTTTATTCAAAAGACTTTTCCTTGACTATTCTTCTAAGCAAGTAATTTATTAATTTCCTAGTCTAGCAAAATTACAATTTTCAAAACAAAGACTTGCTTCAAAACTTTCTCACTACCTCTTTGATTTTGGAAACTAATAAAAATATCCAATGCAATTTTTTACTAATTTTTATTTCACCACGTTTTACCTTAATTTGCCTAATTTTACCAGTAGTGAGAAAGTAAGTTGTTACTTTGCAGAGATACAGGAATTTCTTCAAAATGCTATGGTGCATGTTAGGTTAGTGGGAAAGACTGCATCAGATATAACTTGACCACATAACTTTCACTCAGTACCATAATGTGATACCTTATGCTCTCTCTCAGCAGATCACCGAGAAATTAGTCTATGAAAAGCCAGAGGACCCTCTCAATTTTATGCTGTGCCAGGTATGGAATAGCAGAAAAAGAACAGCCTTTTTATTCTGCTTATTATAAAATGTAGCACACATACGACATGTAAAAAACAAAATGTACAACTCTGAATTATCACGAAATAAACACACCTATAACTACTATTCAGGTTTTTTAAAAATAAAACATTACTGGCATCCCAAAAGCCCCCCTCCTTTTCCTCACAGTTATTACTCCCCACAAAGGGACTGGTAGCATTGACCTTTATGATAATGCCTTCCTCACTTTTCTTTATAATTTTGCCACTAAACATAAATCATGAAACACTTTTGTTTAGATTTGTCAGCGTTTTGAACTCTATAGAAAGGGAAATATATAGTATGTATTCATCTGTATCTGGTTTCTTCTACTCAGAATTGTCTGTGAAATTAATCCATGCTGTTGTGTGGTTGTCGTTCATTCATTTTCATGGCTGTAGAGTAGACACTGTGTGAAATAACACAATTTATCCACTCTATTTTTGATGAACATGCAAGTTGTTTCCGGCTTGGAGCTGTTAACAAAAATTTTGCTGTGAACCTTCTTATGCATATCTCTCAGTGACAGATTTCTCTTGAGTACATATCTTGAAGAGTAACTGCTGAATCATAGGATATGTGTTTTTTCAGCTTCAGTAGATTATTTCAATTTTCCAAAGTAATTGTATAAATTTACATTCCCACCAGCAGTGTGTAAGAGTTCCAGTTGTTCTATATCCTTACCAAAGCTTACTATTATTAGTGTTTTAGCATTAGTCATTTTGTGTAGTGAATAGTAATATATTACTGCAGTTTCATTTTGCTTTTTCCTGATTACTAAGACAGTTGCATACCTTTCCATTTGTTTATTAACCACTTGGAAATATTTATTTTTCTATTGTATTCTTTGTCTTTTTCTTACTCATTAGTAACAGTTTTCTATATATTCTGGTTATGAGTTCTTTCTTGATTGTTGCAGGTATCCTTCCATCCTCGGTCTTGCCTTTCAATCCCTTAAATATGTCTTTTGATGAACAGAAATTCTTAATTTCAATATAGTCAAATTTGACAATCTTTTTCTTTATGATTAGTATTTCTAGTGTTCTATTTTAGAAGTCTCTCTTTAGCCCCAGTGTCTGATCACAGTTTCCTATGCGAACTCATAGAAGTTTGTGATTAAATTTTTAATATTTGGGTGGGGGGTTGGTTCTGTTTGTTGCCTTTCACATTTATATCCACAATCTATCTGAAATTGATTTTGTGTAGTGTGTGAAGTGGGGTCAAGTTTCATTTTCTCCCAAGCAGATATCCAGTTGACCAAGCAACTTTTAGTAAAAGAAACCATGCCTTCCATACTGCTCTTTATTTGAATCATACACTCATAATATATTTGCCTATCTTTGCTTCAAAACAAGACTGTTTTAGTGTGCATTACAATGTCTTTTTTAAAAAATTTTTTTCCTTGTACATTTTTATGGGATACAGTTTGTTGTTTCATTACATGCGTATATTGTATAACGATCCAATCAGAATAGTTAGCATATCTATTGCCTAAATCTTTATCCTTTTTTTGTGGTTATAACATTCAAGATCCTCTTTTCTGACTATCTGGAAATATACAGTACAATATTATTAGCTATAGTCATCCTAGAGCAAAGAACTTATTCTTCCTATCTAACTGTAATTTTGTAACTTTGTGCCTATTTACCAACTCCTCCCCATCCCTTCCCCCCTCCCCTTTCTTGCCTCTGATAACCACTGTGCTACACTCTAATTTCTTTGTTTTTAATTAATTTTTTCTTAATCTACCCATGATAATTGTATATACTTATGAAGCACAATGTGATATTTGGGTACATTTGCACAGTGTGCAATGGTCACATCAGGGTAGTTAGCACATCCGTCACCTCAAGCATTTGTTACCTCTTTGTGTTGGAAACACTGAAAATCCTTTCAATTAGCTACTTGAAGTTATACAGTAATTTGTTGTTAACTGTAGTCTGTCTCTATTGCTATAGAACACTAGGTCTTATTCTTCCTGTCGCTCTACAATTTTATAATCTATTGAATGCCCTCTCCCCATCTCCCTCCCTCTTCCCCTTACCAGTCTTTATTAACCACTATTTTATTCTCTACTTCTGTGAGATCAACTTTTTTAACTTCCACGTGTGAGTGAGAACATGTGGTATTTCTCTGTCTGTGCCTGGCTTATTTTGCTTAACATAATTTTCTGAAGCTCATTTATGTTGTTGCAAATGGCAGAATTTCATTCTTTTTTATGGCTTAGTAGTATTGCATTGCACATATATATCCTATTTTCTTTATCCAATCATCCATTGAAAGACATTTAGGTTGGTTCCAAATCTTGTCTATTGTGAATACAGCTGCCATAAACATGGGAGTGCAGGTATCCCTTCAATGTTGATTTCCTTTCCTTTGGCTATATATCCAGTAGTGGGATTGCTGGATCATATGGTAGATCTATCTGTAGTTGTTTGAGGAACCTCTATACTGTTTTCCGTAATGGCTGCACCAATTTACAGTCCCGCCAACAGTGTATAAATGTTCCCCTTCTCTGCATCCTCACCAGTATTTGTTATTCTCTGTCTTTTTGATAATAGCCAATCTAATTGGGGTGAGATGATATCTCAGTGTGGTTTTGATTTGTATTTCCCTGATGATTAGTGATGTTGAGTATTTTTTATATACCTCTTGGCCATTTGTATGTCCTTTTAAGAAATGTTTATTCAGCTCCTTTGCCCATTTTTTAATCAGATTATTTGTTTTTGTTTTTGTTTTTCACTATTGAGTTATTTGAGTCCCTTGTCTATTTTGGATATTAATTCCTTGTGGATGTACAGTTTGCAAATATTTTGTACCATTCTGTGTCACTTTGATCTGTTGGTTGTTTCCTTTGCTGTGCAGGCACTTATTAGTTTGATATAATCCCATTTGTTTATTTTACTTTTGTTGCCTGTGCTTTTGAGGACTTATTCATAAAGTCTTTGCCCAGTCCTATGTCCTAAAGTGTTTTCCCCTATGTTTTCTTCTAGAAGTTTTATAGTTTCAGGTCTTACATTCAAGTCTTTGGTCCATTTTCAGTTGATTTTTATTTTATGGTTTGTTAAAAAATTTTTGAAAACAAATGAACAAACAAACTGCACCCAACCCGGCAATGACCAAGCCACCAATGGAAGCCCCCTGGTCACCCCTGTGGGAATGAGGGGATTGCCACTGGCCTCAATCCCGCCCGTCTTCCTTTTTCCATCCTTTTTCTTTACAATTTCCCCTCTCCCCTTCCCTCCCAACTGCTCTGCAACAACATCATAGAATGTAAAAGAATAATAATATTAATAAAAATATAAAAAGAAAACAAATGAATGAACAAACAAACAAAAAACAAACCCTTGTGTTGAGGGCTAACTCTCAATAGATCACAGCGAGGGAGCTGCTCTGCTGCAAAACCCCAACCCAGAAGTAGGTCCTCCAGAATTATTTAGCACCGGGTTCCCCAAGTGCCTTGCGTGACAGGTGAGAGGGCAGCCACCTTTCTGGCCACACCCTGCTTCCCAGGAGGAGGGGCTGTGCACCAGACCCTCCCTGACCCACAGCTGGGTGCATCACATGGGGCAGCAGCCCGCCTGGCAGGGATGGTGGGGGACAAGCTATCTGAGGTCAGCTGAGGCTCCACAGTGTGGCTGTATCATTCTACCTGGGTGGGATTCTGACTTAATAGGTGTTCAGTCAGAATCCCACAGATGGTAGCTTTGAGTTGACTTTTTTATATGGTGAGAAATAAGGGTCTAGCTTCATTCTTCTGCATATGGATCTCCAGTTTTCCCAGCACAATTTATTGAAAAGACTGTCCTTTCACCAGTGTGTGTTCTTGGCACCTTTGTCAAAAATCAGGTAGCTGTAGATATGTGGTTTTATTTCTGGGTTCTCTATTCTGGTCCATTGATCTACATGTATGTTTTTTGTGCCAGTACCATGCTGTTTTGATTAGTATAGCTTTGTTGCATAATTTGAAGTCTGTGAGGGTGATGTCTCCCACTTTGTTCTTTTTGCTCAGGATTGCTTTGGCTATTTGGGGTCTTTTATTGTTCCATATAAATTTTTGGATCATTTTTTCTATTTCTGTGAAGTATATCATTGGTAGTTTGATAGGGATTTAATTGAATCTGTAAACTGCTATGGGTAATGTGGTCATTTTGACAATACTGATTTTTCCAACTCCTGAGTATGGGATGTCTTTCCATTTTTTGTGTGTCTTCTCCAATTTCTTTAATCAGTGTTTTATAGTTTTCTTTGCAGAGATCTTTCACCTCCTTGGTTAAATTTATTCTTAAGTATTTCATTTTGTTGTTGTTGCTATCATTGTTGGTGTATAGAAATGCTACTAATTTTTATATATTGATTTTATATCCTGCCATTTTACTGAATTTGTTTATCAGGTCTGGTAGTTTTTTGGTAGAGTCCTTAGATTTCTCTCTATGTAAAATCATGTCATCTGCAAACAGGGATAATTTAACTTCCTCCTTTCCCATGTGGATGCCCTTTATTTCTCTCTTGCCTGATTGCAATGGCTAGGACTTCCAGTACTATGTTGAATAAAAGCAGTGAGGTTGAACATCCTTGTCTTGTTCTAGTTCTTAGGAGGAAAGCTTTCAGCTTTTCTCCATTCAGTATGATGTTAGCTGTGGGTTTGTCATATATCACTTTTATTGTGTTGAAATATTTTCCTTCTATAACTAATTCATTGAAATTTTTTATCATGAAGGGATGTTGAATTTTATCAAATTCTTTTTTTTGCATTTATCAAGAGGACCATAGTTTGTTTTTCCTTCTGCTATTGTGATATATCTTGTTTATTGAATTGCATACGTCAAACATTGTTGCATCCCCGGGATAAATCCCACTTGGTCATGGTGTATAATCTTTTTGATGTGCTGTTGGATTCTTTTTGGCAAAATTTTTTTTGAGAATTTTTGCATTTATATTCATCAGGGATATTGGCCTGTAGTTTTATTTTGGTGGGGTTTTTGTTGTTGTTGTTCTGTCCTTGGCTGGTTTTTTATCAGGGTAATACTGGTCTCATATTATGAGTTTGGAAGAATTCCATCCACTTCAATTTCTTTAGAAAGTTGAAGAAGTATTTATATTAGTTCTTTAAATGTTTGGTAGAATTCAGCAGTGAAGCCATCTGGTCCGATGCTTTTCTTTGTCTGGGGAGACTTTTTATCACCAAGTTGATGTCATTACTTGTTATTAGTGTGTTCAGGTTTTCTATTTCTTCTTAGTTCAGTCTGGCAGGTCACATGGGCCCAGGAATTTTTCCATTTCCTTTGGGTTTTCAAATTTATTTGCATGTAATTGCTCATACTAGTCTGTAATGATTCTTTCCATTTTGGTGGTATCAGTTGTAATGTCTTTTGCATTTCTGATTTTATTTACTTGGAGTGAGGTTGCTAGACAAGCCTGAAGTAAGGGGACCCAGAAAGGCACTTCTTGGATGGTGGGCGAGGCTGTGAGGCAGGGCTACAGAAAGTGGGCTGTCCAGCCACTTCTCAGGTGGTGGGCGAGGTTGAGAAGCTGGCCTGCCAAGAGGAGGCCCAGCCAGCCATCTCTCAGGAGGTGGGCAGGGTGGCTAGGTGGGACTGCTGGGGACAAAACTCCTGGCGGGCAAGGATGTGCTTTATTTCTACTGGCCTGAGGGTATGTTCATTAGGATAGTGAGCCATGAGCTGCTTTTCTGGGTCATGGGCTCAGGTGCACAGAACTCAGCCAGCTGGCCTGAGGGGGAGCCGGAGACAGGATAAGGGGAGTAGGGGTGTGGCCCACTGGAGGCAGGTCTGCCTGTGTGATCTCTGGCTGGGAACATGGGGATGTGTCAGTTCAGCAAGCCTGGGGTTGGCTTCCCAGACTGCAGGACTAGAGTCACAGCTGCTATGGACCCAGGTTTCAATCCACTGAGATCAGGGCATTGTAGTCACTTGTTTTCATGTTTAGTGGAGCCTGAAGGCTAGGGAAGCACTGCGTCTACTGGCCCCAAAGCAGGGCATGCTCCCATAATGGCTCTGGTTTAAAGATGGTGCCATACTGCAACCGCTTGAATCATGAGGGTGGGGGATGGGGAGTGGACAGTATGTGCTCTTGTTCTAGAACAATGCAGTGCATGTATTCTAGGCCACTCCCCACACTTGGTCCAGGCTTGCAAGGGCTGTGGAATCCTCCTGCAAAAGAATCTGCAGACCTCTGTGGTAAGGGTGGGGGTTGGTGTGGGCCCACTGCCTACCTTTTCACCATAAGGGAAAATTCCTCCTATGTTGGTCACAGTGGCAAAAACATGATGGCTGAGGCCATGTGCCCCTCTCCTCTATTTGCCACGATCCTGGGCTTTTGTGCTCCACAGGGATCTCACCAGTGTCCTGCTGTACTCTTACACTCATCCACAGATGCTCCCATCAATATTTAGCTGTCTGTTAGGTGTTCTGGTCCTTTTCTGTGGGAGAAACATGCCCCAGCACCTCTTGTCTGCCATTTTGTCCCCCAAGAATCTGCATTACAGTAAGTCTTGATATCTAGTACAGTAAGTCCTCCCACCTGATTCTTCTTTAAAAATATCTTGGATATTCTGGGGCCTGTGCATTTCTGTATCAGTTTTAGAATTATTTGTCAAGTTACACAAACATACACACACATACAACACAAGCACACACTAGTGGGATTTTTATTGGGATTGCATTGAATCTGTGGATGAGTTTGGGAGAAGTGACAGTTTTAAAATGTGTATTTTCAATCTTTGACCCATTTATTTGGGTCTTAATTTCTTTCACTGCAGTTATTATCTGCATAAAGATTTTATATATCTTTCAATAGAATTATTTATAGGTATTTTATATTTCAAAGTTATTGTAAATAGAAACTTTTAAAATTTCAGTTTCTAATTGCTGGTATATAGAAATATAACTAATATTTTGTCCTATTTCATTCTTCTGCATGTGTATTTCCAGTTTTCCTGTCATCTTTGATTAGAGAGACTGTCCATTCTCCATTATGTGTTCTTGGCACCTTTGTCAAAAATTAATTGACCATAAATGTGTGGATTATTTCTTAGACTCTGTCCCTTATTCTGTTGGTCAATGTCAGTACCATGCTGTTTTGATTACTGTATTACTAACATTAAATTAATGTTTTGATTTTAAAGTCAGGTAGTATGCTACCTTCAGCTTTGTTTTATTCATTTACTTATTTTTGCTCAAGATTGCTTTGGCTATTCAGGGTTTTTTGTGGTTCCATATGAATTTTGATATTGTTTTTTATTTGCCTGAAAAGTGACATTGGAATTTTGATAGAAATTGCACTGAATCTGTAGATTGCTTTGGGTAGCATGGACATTTTGACAATATTAATTCTTCCAATCCATGAACATGGGGTAAGTTTCAGTTTACTTGTAATTTCTTTCATCAACATTTCATAGTTTTTAGTATACAGATCTTTTGCCTCCTTTGTTAAATTTACTTTTAAGTATTTTTTTGATGTTATTGTAAATGGGATTGATTTCTTGATTTATTTTTCAGATAGTTCATCTTTAGTGTAAAGAAATGCTACAGATTTTTGTGTGTGGATTTTGTATGCTACAACTTTACTGAATTTGTTTATCTGTTCTAACAGATTTTTGGTCAAGTCTCTAGGGTTGTCTATGTATTAGATTATGTCATCATCCAACAGAGACCATTTTACTTCTTTCTTGCCTATTTGGATACCTTTTATTTATTTTTCTCATCTAATTTCTCTGGCTAAAACTTCCAGTACTATGTTGAATAGATGCAGTGAGAGTGGACATCCTTTTCTTGCTCCTTGTCCTAGAGAAAAAGCTTTCAACTTTTCACCATTGAATATAATGTTAGCTGTGAGCTTTTCATACATGGCTTTTATTGTTTTGAGGTACATTGCTTTTACACCTACTTTGCTTAAGGCTTTATCATGAAAAGATGTTGAATTTTTCAAATGCTTTTTCATCATTATTGAAATGATCATATGGCTTTTGTCCTTCATTCTAGTAATATGGTGTATCACACTTACTGATTTGCATTTGTTGAACCATCCTTGCATCCCAGGAATAAATCCCACTTGATCATGGTGAATGATCCTTTTAATGTGCTACTGAATTTGGTTTGCTAGTATTTCCTTGAGAATTTTTGCATCTATGTTCATCCAGGATATTGGCCTGTAATTTTGTTTTCTTGTAGTGTCCTTGTCTGGCTTGTGAATCAGGATAATGTAGGCCTCATAAGATAAGCTTGGAAACATTTCCTCTTCTCCAATTTTTTGCAAGAGTTTGCGAAGGATTGTTATTAATTCTTCTTTAAATGTTTGATCAAATTCCACTGTGAAGCCAATCTGGTCCTAGGCTTTTTCTTGTTGGGAGATTTTTTATTATTGATTCAATCTCCTTACTCATTATTGATGTGTTTACATTTTCTATGTCTTCTTGATTTGGTCTTGGTAGATTGTTGCTAGAAATCTAATCAATTCTTTTAGGTTATCCAATTTGTAGGTCTATAATTGGCCATAGAAGTCTCTTATTATCCTTTGTATTTCTGTATTATGAACAGTAATGTCTTCTCTTTTGTTCCTCATTTTACTTATTTGAGTCATTTATTTTTTTCTTAGTCGGGCTAAAGGTTTGTTGATTTTGTTTATCTTTTCAGAGGACCGACTCTTAGTTTCATTGATCTTTTCTATTTTCTTTCTAGTCTCTATTTCATTTATTTCAGCTCTAACCTTTATTATTTTCTTTCTTCAACTGACTTTGGGATTAATTTGTTCTTCCTTTTCTAGTTCTTTGAGGCACAATGTTGTTTGTTTGAGATCTTTCTTCTTTTTTGATGTAGGCATTTATTGCTATCAAGTTCCCTCTTAGAACAGCTTTTGCTGTATCCTGTAAGTTTTGGTATGTTCTCATTTTTATTTATCTCAAGATATTTTTCAATTTTCCTTTTAATTTTTTCTTTGACACATTGGTGTTGAAGAGCATGTTGTCTAATTTCCAAGTAAGTGTGAATTTTCTAAAATTTCTCCTGTTATTGATTTCTAATTTCATTCCATTGTGGTCAGAAAAAATCTTTGAAATGATTTAATCTTCTTAAATTTGTTAAGGCTTTTGTCAGCTAACATATGATCTATTCTGGAGAATGTTTTGTGTACACCTGAGGAGAATGTGCATTCTGCTGTTGTTGGCTAAAATGTGCATTCTTTTTTTCTTTTTTCTTTTTTTTTTTTTTGTGACTGGTAAGGGGATCGCAACCCTTGGCTTGGTGTCATCCGCACCGCGCTCAGCCAGTGAGCACACTGGCCATCCCTATATAGGATCCGAACCCGCGGCGGGAGCGCTGCTGCACTCCCAGCACTGCACTCTCCCCTGTGAGCCACGGGGCCGACCTGATAAAATGTGTATTCTGCTGCTGTTCGATAAAATATTATGTATATGTCTGTCAGGTCCATTTGGTCTAAAGTATTGTTCAAATCCACCGTTTTCCTATTAATTTCTGTCTGAATATCTAGCCATTGTTGAAAGTGAAGTCTTGAAGCCCCTTACTATTAGTTTATTGCATTCTATCTCACCCCACAGGTCTATTAATGTTTGCTTTACATATTTAGGGGCTGCAATGTTGGGTGTACATATATTTTAAACTGTTATATCCTCTCGATGAATTGACCTCTTTATTATTATATAATGACCTGCTTTGTCTCTTTTTATCATTTTTGACTTAAAGTCTATTTTGCCTGATCTAAATACAAGTACCTCTGTTCTCTTTTGCTTACCATCTGCCTGGAACATCTTTTTCCATCTTTTCACTCTCAGTATACATGTGTCTTTAAGGCTAAAGTGAGTCTCATGTAGGCAGCAGATTGTTGGATCTTGTTTTTCCATTCATTCAGCTACTCTGTGTCTTTTGATTGGAGAGGTTAATTCATTTACATTTAAAGTAAGTATTAATAGGTAAGGATTTACTACTGACATTTTGTTAATTTTATTCTGACTGTTTTGTACTTCTTTTGTTTCTCCAATATTGCTGTCTTTTTTTATAATTTGTTGCATTTTTGTAGTGGTATGCTTTGTTTTCTTTTTCTTTTTCTTTTTTAAAATGTTTTCTGTATCTACTAGATGCTTTTTCTTTATGGTTACCATGAGGCTTACTTAAAACACCTTATAATTAAAATATTCCAACTCAAGATGATAATACCTTAACTTCAATAGTATATGGAGATTCTACACTTATACTTCTCCTTCCATGCACATTTTATGCTATTGATGTCATACTTTATATCTATTTACATTGTGTATCTGTTAATCAATTGTTTATGGCTATAGTGATTTTTAATAAATTTATCTTTTAACACTTCTACTAGAGTTAAGCATAATTTGCACACAATCTTTACAGTATTAAAGTTTTCTGAATTTGACTATATATTTACATTTATCAGTGAGTTTTATACTCTTATACGTTTTCATATTGTTTTGTATCATCCTTTCATTTCAACTCAAAAAACTCCCTTTAGCATTTATTGTAAGGCCAGTTTCATGGTAACAAACTCCAATGTTTGTTTTTGGAATGTCTATACCTCTCTTTTATTTCTGAAGGACAGAAACTATATCTTTGCAGGTATAGGTTTCTCGTTTGGCAATTTTTTCTTTTCACACTTTAAATATGTCATTCCACTCCCTTTTGGTTTGCAAGGTTTCTGTTCAGAAGACCACTGATAGCCTTATGGGATATCCTTAATATGTGATGAGTTTCTTCTCTCTTGATTTCAAGATTCTCTTTTTCTTTGGCTTTTGACAATTTGATTTCAATATGTCTCAAAGTATTCTTTTTTGAATTCATCTTGCTTGGGGTCCTCTGAGATTCCTGAATCTGTATGTTCAGATTTTCTTCCAAGATTTGGGAAGTCTTCAGACAGTATTTTTTTAAAGAAGATTTTTGTCCTTTCTTTTCATCTTCTCTTCTGGTATTCCCATAATTTGTATGCTTGTACATTTGATAGTGCCCCAGTTCTTCACTCTATTTCAATCTTTTCTCTACTTGCTCTTCTTATTGGCTAATCATAAATGACCTGTCTTCAGGTTTGTGTATTCCTTCTTCTGCATGATTGAGTCTGCTGTTGAAAATCTGTTGAGCTTTTCAATTCTGTCATTGTATTCTTTGGCTCAAGGATTTCTGTTTGATTCTTTTTTTTTTTTTCAGAATAAATGATTTGCCAACTGTACTTCAGGCAAAGTAAATATATTTTTTTGTATTTTATTTTATTTTGTCAATATACAATGTGGTTCATTATTGTGGCCAATCATTGAAACCTCCCTCCCTCCTCCATCTCCCCCCTCCCTCCTAACAATGTCCTTTCTGTTTGCTTGTCGTATCAACTTCAAGGAATTGTAATTGTTGTGCCTTCTTCCCTACCCCCAGTTGTTTGTGTATTTATTTTTAGCTCCCACAAATAAGGGAGAACATTTGATAATTCTCTTTCTGTGCCTGACTTGTTTCAGTTAATATAATTCTCTCTAGGTCCATCCATGTTGTTGCAAATGGCAGTATTTCATTCTTTTTTATAGCCATTGTGTAGATATACCACATTTTCTGTATACACTCATCTGATGATGGACATTTGGGCTAGTTCCAACTCTTAGCAATTGTAAAGAGTGGTGTGATGAATATTGGGGAACAGGTATGCCTTTCACTTGATGATTTCCATTCGTCTGGGTATATTCCCAGCAGTGGGATAGCTGGGTCATATGGTAGATCTATCTGCAATTGTTTGAGGAACCTCCGTACCATTTTCCATAAAGGATGCACCATTTTGCACTCCCATCAAAAATGTATAAGAGTTCCTTTTTCTTCACAATCTCGCCAGCATTTATCATTCAGTCTTTTGGATATTAGCCATCCTAACTGCGGTGAGATGGTATATCAGTTCAGTTTTGATTTGCATTTCCCAAAAGCTGAGTGATGTTGAACACTTTTCGTGTGTCTGTTGGCCATTCATATATCTTCCTTTGAGAAATGCCTATTTAGCTCTTTTGCCCATTTTTTAATTGGGTTACTTGTTTTTTTCTTGTAAAGTTGTTTGAGTTCCTTATATATTCTGGATATTAATCGTTTGTCAGATGTATATTTTGCAAATATTTTCTCCCACTCTGTTGGTTGTCTTTAACTCTGTTAATTGTTTCATTTGCTGGGCAGAAGATTTTAGTTTAATATAATCCCATTTGTTTATTTTTCCTTTGGTTGCCCGTGCTTTTGGGGTTGTATTCATGAAGTCTGTGCCCAGTCCTACTTCCTGAAGTGTTTCTCCTATGTTTTCTTTAAGAAGTTTTATTGTTTCAGGATTTATATTTAACTCTTTAATCCATTTTGAGTTGATTTTAGTATACAGTGAGAGGTAGGGGTCTAGTTTCATTCTCCTGCTTATTGATATCTAGTTATCCCAGCACCATTTGCTGAAGAGGCAGTCTCTTCCCCTGTGTATAGGCTTGGTGCCTTTGTCAAAGATCAGGTGGCTGTAGGTGTGTGGGTTGATTTCTGGATTCTCTATTCTATTCCATTGACCAGTGTGTCTGTTTTTATGCCATGCTGTTTTGGTTATTATAGCTTTGTAGTATAGTTTAAAGTCAGTGTTATGCTTCCAGCTTTATTTATTTATTTATTTTTGCTCAGAATTGCTTTGGCTATGTGTGGTCTTTTCTTATTCCATATAAATGTCTGGATAGTTTTTTCCATTTCTGAGAAAAATGTCATTGGAATTTTGACGGGGATTGCATTGAGTTTGTACATCGCATTGGGTAGTATGGACATTTTCACTATGTTGATTCTTCCAATCCAAGAGCATGGGATATCTTTCCATCTTCTGTGTCCTCTTTAATTTCTCTCAGCAGTGGCTTGTAGTTCTCATTAGAGATTTTTCACATCCTTGGTTAACTCAATTCCTAAGTATTTTATTTTTTTGGTGGCTATTGTAAATGGGCAGGCTTTCTTGATTTCTCTTCTGCATGTTCAGTATTGGAGAATAGAAAGGCTACTGATTTTTGTGTGTTGATTTTGTATCCCACTACTTTGCTGAAATCATTTATCAACTCCAACAGTTTTTTTGTAGAGGTTTTAGGCTATTCGATATATAGGATCATGTCATCTGCAAACAGGGACAGTTTCACTTCATCTTTTCCAATCTGGATGCCCTTTATTTCCTTCTCTTCTTTGATTGCTCTGGTTAGTACTTCCAACACTATGTTGAATAGGAGTGGTGAGAGTGGGCATCCTTGTCTAGTTCCTGTTCTTAAAGGAAAAGCTTTCAGCTTTTCCCCATTCAGGATGATATTGGCAGTGGGTTTATCATATATGGCTTTAATTATTTTGAGATACTTTCCATCTATACCTAACTTATAGAGGGTCTTTGCCATGAATGGGTGTTGAATTTTATCAAATGCTTTTTCAGCATCTATAGAGATGACCATATGGTCCTCGTGTTTGATTTTATTAATATGGTGTATCATGCTTATTGATTTGTGTATGTTGAACCTACCTTGCATTCCTGGGATGAATCCCACTTGATCATAGTGAATAATTTTACGTATGTGTTGCTTTATTCTGTTTGCTAGTATTTTATTGAGGATTTTTGCATCTATATTCATCAAGGATATCAGCCCGTGGTTTTCTTTTTTAGCTGTATCTTTACCTAGTTTTGGTATCAAGATGATGTTTGCTTCATAGAATGAGTTTGGGAGATTTGCGTCTGTTTCAATCTTTTGGAATAGTTTGTAAAGAATCGATGTCAATTCCTCTTTGAATGTTTGGTAGAATTCTGCTGTGAATCCATCTGGTACTTGCCTTTTCTTTGTTGGGAGCTTTCTGATAACAGCTTCAATCTCCTTTATTGTTATTGGTCTGTTCAGATTTTCTGTCTTCTTCGCTCTGTTTTGGGAACTTGTGTGGGTCCAGAAATTTATCCATTTCCTCCAGATTTTCAAATTTGTTGGCATATAGTTGTTTATAGTAGTCTTGAATGATTCCTTGTATTTCAGATGTACCAGTTGTAATATCACCTTTTTCATTTCTAATTTGTGTTATTTGGATCTTCTCTCTCTTTTTTTTAGTTAGCCATGCTAATGGTTTGTCAATTTTATTTATCTTTTCAAAAAACCAACTTTTTGATTCATTGATCTTTTGAATTGTTTTTTGGGTTTCAATTTCATTAAGTTCTGCTCTGATCTTAATGATTTCTTTCCATCTGCTAACTTTGGGTTTGGATTGTTCTTGTTTTTCTAGTTCTTTAAGGTGATGTATTAGGTTGTTCACTTGCCATTTTCCATTCTTCTGAAGTAAGCATTTAATGCAATAAATTTCCCCCTTAGTACTGCTTTTGCAGCATCCCACAGGTTTTGGTAGGATGTATCATTATTTTCATTAGTTTCAGTAAATTTTTGACTTCCTGTTTGATTTCTTCTTTGACCCATATGTCATTAAGTAGAATGCTGTTTAATTTCCATGTGTTTGTATAGTTTCCAGAATTTCATTTGTTATTGATTTCTAATTTTAATTCATTGTGGTCTGAAAAAAATAGATTGGGATAATTCCAATTTTTTTGAAGTTGTTGAGACTTGATTTATAACATGTGATCTATCCTGGAGAATGAGTCATGCTGATGAGAAGAATGAATATTCTGAGGTTGTTGGATGGAATGTTCTGTAGATATCTGCCAAGTCCAATTGGTCTAGAGTGTTGTTTAGATCTTGTGTTTCTCTGCTGATTCTTTGCCTAGATGATCTGTCCAATATTGTCAGTGGGGTGTTCAGGTCCCCTGCTATTATGGTATTAGTGTCTATTTCCTTCTTCAGGTCTAATGGAATTTGCTTTATAAATATGGCTGCTCTGACATTGGGTGCATATATATTTATGATTGTTATGTCTTCTTGATGGATCAATCCTTTTATCATTATGCAGTGGCCCTCATTATCTCTTTTTATGGTTTTTAGTTTAAAGTCTATTTTTTCAGATATAAGAATAGCTACTCCAGCTTGTTTTTCATTTCTGTTTGCATGGTAAATCTTTGTCCATCCTTTCACTCTTAGTCTATGTGTGTCTTTATGGGTGAGGTGGGTCTCTTGAAGGCAGCATGTAGTTGGGTCCTCCTTTTTAATCCAGTCAGCCAGTCTGTGTCTTTTGATTGGGGAATTTAATCCTTTTACATTAAGAGTTGTTATTGAAAAGTGTTGATTTAATCCTAGCATTGTATTGATTTTTGTTTGCATGTCTTAAGTGTTTTTTGTTCCTTTCTTTCTGATTTACTGTTTGTCTTCTGTATTTGTTGGTTCCTTGGGTTGTAGATAACTTTTTTTGTTGTTTTCATTGTTGCCATTTTTATTTTACTAGTGGATTTTGATTTTTCTTGGGATTTTATGGCAGTGGTATTTGTTTTTCAGGTACGAAACTCAGTACTCCCTTGAGAATTTCTTGTAAGTGTGGTCATGTGGTAGTGAACTCCTGCATTTTTGTTTGTCTGAGAAATATAATATTTGCCCTTCATTTTGGAAGGATAGCCTTGTGGGGTAGAGTATTCTTGGCTGGCAATCTCCATCTTTTATTATTTTGAATATATCATCCCATTCCTTTCTGGCTTTTAGGGTTTGTGATGAAAAGTCTGATGTTAGTCTGATTGGGGCTCCCTTACAGGTGATTTGATGCTTCTCTCTTGCAGCTTTTAAGATTCTCTCTTTGTCTTTGAGTTTTGCCAATTTCACTATAACATGTAGTGGAGAAGACCTTTTTGGGTTGAATAGGTTTGGGGATCTTTGAGCTTCCTGGGGAAGTTTTCTGCCACTATTTTGTTTAATATGTTTTCAATGCAATCTCCTTTATCCTCCTGTTCTGGAATACCCATGACTCGGATATTTGAGCTCTTAAGGTTGTCTGATATCTCTCTTAGATTTTCTTCAATGTTTTTAATTCTTTTTTCTTTTTCTTTTTCTTTTTCTTTCTTTCTTTCTTTCTCTCTTTTTTTTTTTTTTTTTTTTTTTTTTTTTGTCTGCCTGTGTTATTTCAAACAGCCCATCCTCAGGGTCAGAAGTTCTCTCTTCTGCTTCTGCAAGCTTGTTGCTTAAACTTTCTGTTGTGTTTTTTATTTCATTGAATGAATTCTTCAGCTCAGCAAGCTCTGCTACATTCTTTTTCAGGGCATTGATTTCCTTGTACATTTCTTCTTTCAGGTCCTGTATACTTTTCCTCATTTCATCATGTTGTCTAGCTGAGTTTTCTTGTATCTCATTTAGTTTCCTTAGAATTATCACTCGAAATTCTTTTCAGGCATTTCAAGGGCTTCTTGTTCTATAGGTTATAGAGCTTGAGAATTATTACCCTTTGGTGGTGTACTTTCTTGATTTTTCATATTTTTGGTATCTTTCCTTTGATGTTTAGTCGTTGTGGCAGGGGACTTCAGCCCACTGGTTTGACACTATTGTCTGGCTAGGATACTGCTGGCACTGCAAATTTGGTATGGCTGCCTCAGTGTCTGCTCGGTTGGCCACTAGTGCCTTGGGTGCGTGGTTGCCTTAGGTCTTGGACTGCTCCAGGGAGGTGCCTCTCTGGTCAGCATGCACTCGGCCATGCTGAGGAGGGAGTCGGACAGCAGCGGTGAGCCCCACCTGCTGGGTCGCATGCCGGCACTGCAGCGTTCATGGTCTCTGTGGATCTTCCGCTTCTCTGGCTGGATGCCTCCCTGCTCTGCGCACACTCAGCCGGGCTGGGGATGGAGTCAGGTGGTGTGTTTGATTCTTTTTTATGGTTTTTTTTCTTTATTATACTTCTCATTTTGTTCATGCATTGTTTTCCTTGATTTTATTTAGTTGTCTATTTGTATTTTCTTGCATCCCATTGAGCTTCTTTACGATTAACATTTTTGAATTCTTTTTCAGGCATTTTGTACATCTTTTCTTTGGGGTTGGTTACTGGCACTTTATTAGTCTCCTTTGGTGGTGTCATGTTTGCCTGATTCTTTGTTACCTGTGTAGCATTGCATTGGTAACTGTACATTTGAAGGAGCAAACCCCTCTTTCAGTTTTTACAAACTGGTTTCAACCAGTTAAAGTCTTCTGTAAGATCTAAAGGTTGATGGGATTGCCTCTGGGTCTGCTGTTGTGTGGGGTTAGATTTGGGTCTCATGGCTGATTATGGCTCCATGTTGGAGATCAAAGTTGACAGGCTTGTTACCAGGGGCTCTAATGGGTGTGCATGCTATCTGGTCCCTAGGTAGACTGGACTGTCTCTAGGACCTTGGTCTATGGGAATGGCACTGGGATGAGGGTCTGCTTTGGGGGTACAGATGGCAGGCCTGGTTCTGGGTGTACTGATGGAGGTGGCTTCCTCTGGGTCTTTGTGAGGGCTCCTGTTGAATAACTGGATGGGTTCCTGGGCTGATCGTACAGCCCCTGTGTCTGTGTCTGAGATGGGCTGGAACTGATTACAAGGTTTCCACAATGCAACTTTTGTCTGTGGATAGCTGCAGAATTGTTGTTGTGGTGGGATATGAGTGAGTGACCACCTGTTCTACCATCTTACTGATGTTACTCCTAAAAGGCTCCCTGGTAATTTTTGATAGATGTAAGATATTCTAAATTTTACCATGATGGGTGCTGGATTTTTTGTATTCTTGTAAATATTCTTTGGCTTTATTCTGCCCATTTGATTTACTTGAAAACAGTTTTGTTTCAGTCTGTTTTTGTTGCTATAACAGAATACCACAGACTGGGTAAATTATAAGTAACAGAAAATTATTTCTCACAATTTTGGAGGCTGGGAAATATAAGAGCAAGGCACCTGCAAGTTTGGTGTCTGGTAAAAGCCCAGTTTCTCCTTCCAAGATGGTGCCTTGAATGCTGCATCCTCCAGAGAAGAATGCTGTTCTTCACACGGCAGAAGAGTGGAATACTGAATCCACTCCCATGAGACTTTTTTATAGCAGTATTAATTTATTCATGAGGGCAAAGTCCTCATGACCTAAACACCTCCCATTAGGTCCCACTTCCCAATACTGTTGCATTGGGGATTAAGTTTCCAACACATAAATTTGAGGGGATAGATTCAGACCATAGCGAGTTTGAACCTTTCAGGTCTTGCTTTTAAGATTTTTTTAAGAGTGGAATAGAAGCAGTGGTCATTCTAGGGATAATTATTCCCCTACTACTGAGGCAAGACCCTTTTAAACACTCCATGCAAATACCCATAAATCAGGAGATTTTCAAGTTTGACTGTGGGGAATAAACAGTATGTCTGGCCTGGTTCTTTCCCTGGCCTCAGACAGTTTTCTCACACATCTGATAAATGCACAGGAGGTTACTTGAAGGGAACCCTCTGCAGATTTCCAGAGTTCTTTCTGTACAATTCTCTTCTCTCTGGCATTTTGCCCTGTGAACTCTAGCTTCCTTGTTTTTCCCAGGATCTCAGCTTTATCTCCTCAACTCAGGGGTCCACAGGGTTCCTCTTGGGTTTCCCTTCCCTACACTAAAGCCAGGAAGTTTTCTGAAGAAAGTAAGCCCGGGCAATCATGGGGTTCACTTTATCTGTTTTCTGTCTCTAGAAAGCATTATTCTCTGTTGCCTAATATCTAATGTCTTGAAAATTGTTGTTTTATATATGTTGTCCATTTTTTAGTTGTTTCAGACAGGAGAGTAATCTGGTCACTATTGGAAGAAATAGAAACAACATCTTTGTGTTTTAATGCTTGTATTAGCCCATTTTGTGTTGCTATAACAGAATACCTGAGACTGGGTAATTTATGAAGAGCAGGGGTTTATTTGGCTTATGATTCTGAGACAGCTGAATCTGGTGCAGGCCGCAGGCTGCTTCTACTCATGGTGGAAAGTGGCAGGCAGCCAGCAGGTACAAACAGATCACATGGCAAGAGGAAGCAAGAGAGGGAGAGGGGAGGTGCCAGGGTCTTTTAAACAACCAGCTCTTGTGGGAAGTAATAGAGTGAGAACTCACTCATTAATGCCCCCACCTAGGGAGAGCATTAATCCATTCATTAGGGATCCAACTCCATACCTCAATCAGTTTCCAACACTGACACACTGGAGATCAAATTTCCACATGAGTTCTGGGAGGACAATACATCCAAACTCCATTAATGCTTTTCACCCATTTTGAAAAATTTTCAGCCAGCATTTTTTCAAATATTGCTTCTGTCCCTTTTTTCTCTCCCCTCCTTCAGGAAACAAAATATTTGCTGGAGATTTTGTTGTTTTTAAATTTTTTTATTATAGAACATTTTAAACATATGCAAAAATGGAGAATAGTATGTTTAACCTCATGCACACATTACTCCTATTTAAGAACTATCACTCCATAACCTATTTTATTACATATATACATTACCCACTTTTCTCCTCTCCAAATTATCTTGTAGCAAATCCCAGTCATCATATAATTTTATTTGTAAATATTTCATTATATCTCTGTAAATGATAAGTACTTTTTAAAAAATCTAGCCACAATACTATTCTCACCTGAAATATTTATTAATATTATAATAATAATAATTTTATAATAATTATTATATTAATATAATAATATTAGATTATAATAATAATTATTATATTATTATATAATAATATTAAGTGATCACTTAATATTAAATAACAAGCCAGTATTCATATTTCACCAATTGTCTGTTTTTTTGTTATTTTAACTGGGATCAAAATAAGATCTATATATTCTGACTTGTTTGTCAGATCTATTACACAAAGATTCCTTCTCCATTTCTTTCTCTCTTCTTATTTCTTACAATATTTTTTATTGAAGAAACTAGGTCATTTGTCCTGATGAATTTCCCAGTCTGGGTTTTGCTATTACTTTCCAATGACGTCATTTAACATTTTCTTCTAAACTCTATATTTTCCGAAAATTGCTAGTTATAGTTATATCTGGTAATTTTATTAAATTCAGGTTTAATTTTTTTGTCTTGGAAAGACTACTCCATAGGTGCTGTTGTCTATGTCCATCAATTGGTGTATAATGTCTGTTCTTAGTAGCCACTGATAATCATTTGTGCTATAAACAGTTATTGATGATCAATGCTTGACCCATTAATTCATTAGGTATTGGTAAATGGTGATATTCTAATTTTATTATTTCTTTTTCATTTATTAGCCATAACACACCTCATTAACTATTTGGTTATCCTAAGGCACAGATTACACAGGAGAAGAGGATAAATGCTTAACACTCTTTAGTTACCAGTTTTTGGAATAAAAATCTTTCATAGCATTCTCTAAAGGCCCCCCATGGTTTTACTATTATTATTAACTCATATTTAAACATATTTTATTATTTCAGTCCCTTGCAGTTATTATTTTTGTTGATGCTCAAATTGTTCTATTTGAGGCTAGTGGTATATTTTTCAATATAATCCCCAGCATTTTTTTAACACTCCCCATATTCTCTGACCATTTCATTGCTTTGTCCTATAACAAGGTGTTCCAGAAGCAACATGTACTTTTTCTGCCCCAAATCTGAAAGGAGCCATTTCTCCCCACCAAATCTTCATTTGTTGATGATATGGGTTGAATTGTGTCCCCCAAATTTTCATTTATTTGAAACTTAACCCCCACTGTGACAGTGTTAAGAGAGTGAGAAATCCTTTTATGAAAATTGAAAGGTGGGGCCTTGAAGAAGTGATTAGTCTGTGAGGACCATGTCCTCATAAATGGATTAATCCAATGGTGGCTATAGGCATTTTTCTGATGGCTTTATAAGGAGAGCATTGAGAAGCTCTCTCTCTCTGCTCAAGCTATTACCCTCTGAAACTGTAAGCCATAAATATTGTTTCTTTACAAATTACCCAGTTTCAGGTATTTTTGTTATGAGCAACAGAAATGGACTATCTTCAAAGCCAGCAATGACCAGTAGGGTCCTCCTCACACAAGTTGTGGTCTCCTAATCGATTTGGCTAGAGGCTTACCAATTTTGTTGATCTTTTCAAAGAACTGGCTTTTAGCTTTGTTGATTTTGTTTATTGTCTATCCTTTTAATTTTATTACTTTTTGTGCTCATCTTTATTATCTCCTTTCATCTTCCTAACTTGGATTTACTTTACCCTTTCTTTTCTAGCTGTTTAAGGTGAAACATTAGATCAATTATTTTAGACTTTTATCTTTTCTAAGACAGGCACTTAAAAATATGTTTCCCTCCAGTCACTGCTTTAATTGCCTTCCACAAATTTTGATGTTATATTTCCATTATCATCCAATTCAAAATATTTTCTAATCTCACTTTTGATTTCTTCTTTGACCAATTATTTATTCAGAAGAGTGTTGTTTAATTTCCAAATATTTGGGTTTTTTTCTAGATATGTTATTATTATTTATATACAATTAATTTTGTTGTGCTTTGTACAATTTCATTCTTTTTAAACTTGTTGAGACCTTTTTAATAGTCCAGTGTCTTCATGTGTTCTCTGTTGCTATAAAAGAATACCATATACTAAGTTATTTATAAAGAAAACAGATTTATTTCTTACAGTTCTGGAAGCTGAGAACTCCAAGATCATGGTGCCAGAATCTGGTGAAGGCCTTCTTGCTGCATCGTAACATGGCAGAAGGCATCACATGATGAGAGGGCAAGAGTTTGTGTGTCAGCTCAGGTCTCTCTTCCTCTTCCTATAAAGCCACCAGTTCCATCATGGGGACCCTACCCTGATGACATTATCTAATCCTGATCACCTTCCAAAGGCCCCACCTCCAATCAACATACGAATTTGGGGATTAAGCTTCCAACACATGAAATTTGGGAGACATAGTCAAGCCATAGCACTCAGTATATAGTTCATCTGGGTTAATGTATCACGTGCACTTGAAAAGAGTGTGTATTTTGCAGTTGTTGATGTAGTGTTCTATCAGTCTTAGATTAAGGACATTGATAGTGTTGTTCAAATATTTTATATCTTTTCTGTATTTTTGTTTAGTTCTATCATTTGCTGAAAGGGGTTGTTTACATTTTCTACCATGATTATGGAATCCCTTTAATCCCATTAACTTTCTCTTCATGTATTCTAAAGCTCTGTTATGATGCAGATTAATGGTCATTATGTTTTCCTAATTAATTGACCTTTTTGTCTTTATGAAATGTCCATCTTTATCTTTGGTAATATTCTTTGTCTTGAAGTCTATTTCCCCTCATATTAATATAGCCAGTCCAGTTTTCATTTCATAGTTTATTTGGTATATCTTTTTCCATTTATTTATTTTTAATCTATCTGTGCTTTATATTTAAATTGTGTCTCTTGAAGGTAGTAAATAGTTGAGTCTTACTTGCTTTCTTATTTATTCCCCAAAATCTCTGCTTTTTAATTTAACAGTTTAAACCAGAGTTGGCAAACTATGGACCATCTGTTTTTAAATGACCCACAAGCTAAGAAAGGATTTACATTTTTAAAGTGGATAAAGAAGAAAAAGGGGGAAAGGGGGAGGAGGAGGAGGAGGAGGAGGAGTTGGAATCAATAGCAGTAACATAGACAGTATATGTCCCACAAAGCCTAAAATATGTATTATCCAGCTCTTTTCAGAAAAAGTTCACCAATCCCTCATTTAGACTACTAACATTTAACCTAATGGTCAATATGGTTGAATTTAAAGTTCTCATTTTATTTGTTTTCTGTTTGCCCCCTCTGTTTTTTAGTCATCAGTTCTCCTTTTATTCTTTCTTTTAGACTTTTGATTAATTTTAATATTTCACTTAATTTGTCTATTGGCTTTTTAGCTGTACTTCTCTCTCTCATTTTTTTTTTTTTTTAGTGATTTTTCTAGGGATTACAACATATATCCTTAACATTTCACAGTATACTTAATATTGAATTAATATTAAGTTAATATTAGTTAATAAGAGTTAATATTGACCCACTTCACATAAAAGTAAGATAGCTTACAACCATGAAAAGTCATGTGTCACTTAACAATGGGATATGTTCTGAGAAAGGCATCATTAGGCAATTTCATCATTTGGGGATCAATACAGAGTGTACTTACACAAATCTAGTTGGTATAGCCTACTACACACCTAAGCTATATGGTATAGCCTATTGCTCTTAGGCTACAAACCCATTTATCATGTTACTGTTCTAAGTACTATAGGTAATTGTAACACGATGGTCAGTATTTATGTATCTAAGCATATCTAAACATAGAGAAGGTATTTTATTCCCTTCCACTATCCTTCATGTTAAACTTGTCATATGCATCACTTTCTACATACATGAAAATCCCCATGAGACAGTGATATTGTTTTTGCTTTAAATAATCATAAATATTTTAAAGAACTTAAGAGGAAAACTTAATCTTTTACATTTTTCCAGATAATTTATGTTTCTTTTCTTTTTTTATTTTTATTTTTATTGAATCATACTTGATTATATGTATTTTGAGGGTTCAAGGTTCACATATGTTGATCAAATCAATATTAACAGCATACATATTGTTACATATCATACTTATTCTTTATGCCCTTCATCCAATCTCTCTCCTTCCCCCTCTCTTTCCTCCCTCCCTCCTCTAATTACCCTAGATTTCTTCTCTCCTTCTGAAAGAGTAATGGTTACTCTGTTGATTTGTTCCGTAGATGATATGTCCAATGCTGGGAGGTGTGTTCAAGACCCCCAAAATTATCATAGAGCAGATGCTTCTTCTGTCACTCTGGAATGGGCTTTGTGGAGAGAGATATCCTCTTCTTTTCTTTGGTCTCTGCTGGTGACTCTCCTTGTGTCAATGCACTCCAGTGGCTGGCAGACCATCTGCATGGTGGTTGTGGCAGCTAGCCACTTTCACAGCAGCCATGGTTATTGTGGTGGCTGTGGTGGGCCACCACATGGGGGTGATGTTCTTGGCATGCTCCTTACCTAGTTGGTGGTGATGATGGTGGTGTGCCTAGTTGTGGGAGGAGGGTCCAGTCCCTGGATCCATGCCTCAGGACCCCAGGCAGGCCCCATGGCACTAGTGGTGTGCTTAGATAATTTATATTTCTAATGCTCTTAATTCATTTGTGGATTTCCAAGTTTCTCTCTGAAATTATTTCCCTCCAATCTGGAAAGCTTCTAATAGCATATCTTGTATTGCAGGACTACTGGCAATAAACACTCTTAGTTTTCTTCCATCTGAAAATCTATTTCACTTTATTCTTGTAGGACATTTTTGCTAGATATAGAATTCTGAGTCATTTTTTCCCTCAACTCTTTAAAATATGCTTTTAATATCTTCTGTCCTTTGTAATTTCTGAGAAGTCCATAGTCATCCAAATTGTTGTTCCCCCTGTATGTAATGTGTAATTTTCTTTGGCTGCCTTCATGATGTTTTTACCTTTAGTTTTTGGGAATTTACTCATGATACTCTCTGGAATTTATCTTTTGAGGGGTTAGCTGAGCTTCTTGAACCTATAAATTTATGTCTTTCCGCAAATTTCGGTTGTCTGCCATAATTTCTTCAGATGTATTTCCTCCCCTTTCTCTTACTTCTCCCCTCTCTTTTTAAGACTCATATCACCCTTATGTCAAGCCTTTTGATATTGTCCCACAGATCCCTTAAGCTCTTTCCATTTTTTTCAAGTTTTTTCTCTTTCTTCTTCAGATCAAATAATTCCTTGGTTCTATTTTTAAGTTCACTGACTCCCCTGTCATCTATATTCTGCTATTAAGCACATCCAGTGATTTATGATTATTATTATTTCTTAGTGATAAAATATCTGTTTTATTCTTTCTATATTTTCTATTTTTCTTGTGATATTTCATATATTTTCTTTCATTTTTAGTGTATTTTTCTTTCCTTCATTGAGCACAGTTATTATAGCTGCTTTAAAATGCTTGTCTGATGATTTCAACACTGGATCACCTTGGAGTTGGCATTGTTGAGTGTCTTTTCCATTTAGAGTAGGTTGCATTTTCTAGGTTTTCTGTAAGTAGAATAATTTTAGACAATCTTGGATATTGTAGATATTATATTATGTAGTCTGAGTTCTGTTATATTCCTTTGACGAATGTTGATGGTTTTGTTTTAGCTGGCAGTTAACATGGTTAGATTCAAACTGTGAGCTCTCGCCTTCTGTTTGATGGGTCATGGGTCAGATCAATTCCTTATGCTTTAGCTGAACTACTTTGAATCTGTCCTAAGAGTGCATGTTTCAAGGATCAGCCTCAGTTTCATGCAGGGTTTACAAACAGAATAGGGGGATCCCCTTCCCCCTTCTGGAATTCTCCCTCACTCTTCAGCATCTGTCCATATTTGGCCAGGCTATTTCCCCTGATTTTTCCATTCAGAAGGACAGTGGGCTTTTCTATCAGAGTTTTAGGCATTCCTGAACTGCCACAGATATTGTTGTAGCTGTGACTGCCATTGGGTCAAAGTTGAAAAAATAACTCATTCCATGTTTGTCACTTGCTCCAAGTTTAGTCTTCCCTTCAAAATTTGTCTGTCTTTGTTTAGTCTCCAGACCCTTCAGGTAGTTATGGGTTGTTCTGGTGTGGTTTGGTTTGGGTTTTTTATTTGTTTGGAGGGGGCAGGTGTTGTATTTAGTATTGTATATAGCTGTTACTTGCAAGGTTCATTTTTAAGTGCCTAGCTCTGCCTAAAGGAAGAAGAACTTCCTTTTTTAAAGAATATATGCATTTAAAGCCTTATCACAAAAACTTATATATGTGGTATTTTCATTTGATTTAGTTCAAAATTTTCATTATGATTTCTAATTTTCATTATGATTTCTTCTAATTTTTCTAATATTCTAATTTTCATTATGATTTCTTCAACTCATGGGTTTTTGGAAATTAGATTATTTGTATAAATGATTAGATTTTGGATTTTGTAGTTGTCTTTTAGTTTCTGAATCAATTGCACTTTATTCATAGAACATACTTGATAATGTTAAATCTTTGAAATGTGTTGTCTTGCTTTATGACACAGCATATGGTTAATTGTTGTAAATGAATTATTTGGAGTTGGAAAAAGTTTATTCTGCAATTATTGGGAAGTGTTTTGAATATATCCATTAAGTCAAGTTTGCTAAACATTTTGTTCCAGCTTTCCAATATGATTGTGAATTTGCCTGTCTCTTGTAGTTCTGTCAATTTTTTACTATATATATGTGGTAGAGGTTATGTTATTATGTGCATATAACTTTAGAATTCTTATAAGGTCAAGGGTTCAGATCCCTATACCAGCCAGCTGCCTTAAAAAAAATTTAGAATTCTTATATCTTTCAGATAAATTGAACTTTTTATCATTAAGAGGTATATCATGAACGCTCACTACTCTGTTCAACATTACTGTAGTTATATCAGATTTATTTAAATTAATGTTTAAATTGAATATCTTTTTCTACCTTTATTACTTTTAACCTTTCTCTCCACTTAAATTTTAGATGTTTTCCTTACAAATAGAATATATTTGAGTTTTGCTTTTTTATCATTATTATTCACATCTGGCAAGCTTTTAACCATTTACATTCGATATAATTAAATACATATTTGGGTTTAAATCTCTTTACCATGTGCTATTTGTCATATCTGTTTTTTTCTTTTCCTTTACTTTTTGCCTTCTTTTATTTCTTCATTTTTCCATCTATTTGCTTACAAGTTATGTACTTTTACATTATTTTGGTTTCTTATTGGGGTGATTTTGTTAAATTAATAGACTTTATTTTTTAGAGCAGTTTAGGTTTACAGAAAAATGAAGCAGAAAGTAGAGTGAGTTCCCATTTACCCCCTTACCCTTCCCCCATTCCCCACCCCTAAATTCCCATTATTAACATCTTGCACTATGGTGGTGCATTTGCTACAATTGGTGAGCCAGTATTGATACATTATTATTAACTAAATCCATAGTTTACATTGGGGTTCTCTCATTGTACATTCTAGGGCTTTGACAAACGTATATGACATGTATTCTGCCATTACAATATCATATAGAATATGGTAACTGCTCTAATAATCCTTTTAATATTTTATAATAGTTTCCATAGAGATTACACGTATCCTTGACTTATCAAAGTCTAAATTATTCATACCGGCTCAGTACAAGGACTTCTGTATTTTAAATCTTGACATATTTTAACCCCACAAGATATGGTAATTCCAAGTAGACCAAAACTGCAAATGGAAAAAAAAATTCTTTTTTATTCTCCTTAGGTACAGGAAATGATGAAAAACAGAGACAAAATGTGAAACCTACAAAGAATGACTCTCTCTTCAGTATTGTTTACAATCATCAATACTATGTTCTGTCAATACTATGTTCTGTTTCCACTCTTAAAAAATCGTTGTTGAATAAGAATTGGTGGTGTCTCTGCCTAAATGTGTTCTTAATTTTTAAGTAAAAATCTATAGGGTATCTTTGTAAAATTCACGTAACAGTTACAGATATCAAGATGGTGGAATAGATGGTCCCCAGCATCACTCTCTCCCACAAATACACCAATTTACAAGTATAAAAAAGCAACAACAGCCAAGCTGGGGCTGCTAAAGCTCAGGGGAAGAGGAGGAGAGACCTATGGAGTACATGAAGGTGGGAGAAGCCATGATGAGAAAAAGAAAAAACCACTCTGACCATTTCAAGCTCCAGCTGCATCCAGGCTGGAGCTGCTGAGCACACAAAGCAGGAGCTGGCAAAAGCCACAGCTATGCCCTTTGGATGGAGTTACTTGGAGGCTGCAGGGGAGAAGAGGGTCTTGGTGGACCCCAGGCCAGCAATACCATTAATAGGGTTCCTGTGGTCCCACACAGGAGCGAGGAGCCAAAACAACTGAAAAAAGGAGCCACTCAGAGGCCAGTGAGTCATCACAAGGGACCGGCACAGGGCCCATCCCATGGGAACTGTTTAGAGCACAGGCAGTAGGGGAGACGGGCCCACTGGGAGAACACTGGGGCACAGCATGGACAGCTGATCTGCGCCCCAATCAGTGTAGGACCACTCAGAGGAGACTGGTCAGGAATATAGAATTGCATGGGGTGCAGTTTGATGAAAAGATTCAGGCCCAGACCAGAGTTTCTACACAGCCCAGGTGCACTGGATCTCTTGAGAGCCAGGAGTACCTATAATGTCAATCATTAAAACCTGAGCTGCACAAAAAGCCTTCCCTAGGGAATGAGCAGCAAAGCAGCAATTTAGCTCAAAGACAGAGCTCAAGTGCTGGTCCCCGCAGGAAGTTCCCCCATTTTAGAAGTAAGCAAGGGGGACCACACCCCCTCTCCCACAACCAGGCATACTGCCAGTGCCACAGGGCCCACTCAGGGTCCTGAGGCTTGGAGCCAGAGACCGTACCCCCTCCCAGAACCAGGCACACTGCCAATGCCACCAGCAACTAGGTACAAAGCATGACAAAAACATCACCTCCATGTGGTGGCCCACCACAGCCACCACAATAAACATGGCTGCCGCTAAAGCAGCTAGACACCACAACCACCATGCAGATGGTCTGCCAGCCACTGGAGTGCATTGACACAAGGAGAGTCACCAGCAGAGACCAAAGAAAAGAAGAGGCTGTCTCTCTCCACAGAGCCCATTCCAGAGTGACAGAAGAAGCATCTGCTCTATGATCATATTAGGGGACCTGAACACACCTCTCAGCATTAGACAGATCATCTAGGCAACAAATCAGCAGAGTAACCATTACTATTTCAGAAGGAGAGAAGAAATCTAGGTCAGAGGTGAGAGGGGGTGGGAGGGGGAAGGGGGAGAGATTAGACAAGGGGCATAAAGAATAAGTACAATTTGTAACACTATATATACTAGTAATATTGATTTGATCAACATATGTCAATGTTGAACCCCAAAACTATGTATGATCAATTATGATTCCATAAAAATATTTTTTAAAAAGTTACAGATATCTCTGGCTAATCAGACAAAAATATACACATGTTATCCTTATTAATGCATTGATATTTCAGTATTCATTTCCCTAAAGCTCTGAGCAATAACAAATTTATAAATCCCATAGAGGATAAAAGCCTATTAGCAATTTATATGTACTTCTCATAAAGCATACAAATCTATCATGTCCCCAAGTTGTTTACAAAGTTATCAATCAAAAAATGTGTGGAAAATAATTTGTAATGGTGCTTTTTTTTCCTCTTAATGGAATATTATTGTTGTAATATCTCCTTTGTATTTCTTAATACTGTCAACATATTTTTAATATTTTATAACCCTACCTATTGTAGTCTGCCATTCATGTATGTTATTTAATCTTTTCCAAGAGATAGCTCGCTTCTGGTTTTTAACCACAGCAAAACTCGAACATGTTATAGTACTCTGTACACACCTGTGGGCGAGGCAGAATGTTACTTCCTCATCATTACCTTTCTCCCCTGAGGAGTATTTACATCATGTGGAATGTGTAACCAGTCCAACCTGTATTTTAAAGCAAAAAGTTTTAACTTGATCTGTCCGGTATGAGAGTATCTGTGCAGAAATCATAACCAAGATGATCATCTGATGCTACTTTTGTGGACTGAAACTTTCATTTAATTTCTATTTGAACATTGAAGCAGACTTGATTCTTTATATTATTTGATGATTTGGTATGATTATGTGGTTGCATTACAATAAATTAAGCTTCTGTTTGAACAATCCCACACAAACTCTACTTTTCTTATATCTGATTTTCATTTCTCATAATTATATATTTAAAAACTCCTATAACTTCCAAGTTTATTCAGTTTTCTTTCAGTTGTCCACAAAATATGTATGTGCTCAATCTCAATAAATGTTCTCCACCCAAACAAATAAAGAGCTTGCCTGTTGATTGTGGGCTGGCAAAACTAGGTGAAAGCTGATAAACTTTCAGTGAACCTATGGGGAAAGGTTATAACTAATCAGTTGGTTGAACAACATAACCCAAAGATTGAGAGGCCAATAATATTATTAGTGATCAAAAAATTGAATGTTATCAACAACATCTGAAATTAAGTACTGAATTTAGTTCACTGGTTTTCAGTCTTAATACCAGACAGCTTTAACATGTTTCTTAAAGCAGAACACCTCAGAGCCGAGCACACCAGCCACTTCAGCCCTTCTCATTGGCTTTCTATGATGCTTTTCATCACTGTCACTTTTGACCTTTCATGATGAGGACCACAGGACATGGTATTGGTACAGTCCAGTTTTCCTGTCTGAACATATGTGTCTGAAAATGGAGATCAAGCTTCACATGCAGTGACTCGAGCTTTCTGCTGAAAAAGGCATCTAGTGTAGAAGATCAATCAGCTAAGAGTATGTTTAACTCTTAGTCTCTATGTGGTAGGAAGCCCAGGCCAGGAGTAAACACTACAGATGAGAATCTGGGTGTCACTAGCTGTCAAACAGAAGAAAGAGGAGACTCAGGCTGAGGAAAGTCGACGGTTTGGGGGTGATTGCCAGGAAAAAGGTCTACAGAGGAAGATGTTTGCACAATACATGACACACCACTAGGTGCTCAGTGAATATTGGTTTATTGAAAAGAATTTGTGTTTGGGGAATTCAAATGATGGTATAAAATGGCAGCCCAGTCCCAGCCCAGCCCAGTGCGCACAGAGCGGGAAGACGTCTGGCTACGGAGGCGGAGACTCGACAGAAACCACACACCCTGTGGGGTCGCCACTGCAAGATCCAACAGCCCGAGCCAGAGCGCACGGAACAGGGAGAAGTCCTGCACGGGAAGTGGAAGCTCAGCAGAGACCACACACCCTGCAGTAACGCCCCGTGATCCAGCAGCCCAGCAAAGTCCAAACTGACCAGAGAGGTGGCTCCCTGGAGAGGCCCAAGACCCGAGGCAACCACACACACAAGGCACTAGAGGCCAACTGAATTGTCACGGAGGTAGCCCTACCAAATTGGCAGCCACAGCAACATCTTAGTTAGTCAATAGTCTCAAATCGGTGGACTGTGAAACCCCCTGCCACAATGAATGAACATAAAAAAAAAGATACCAGAAATACAAAAAATCAAGAAAGTACACCACCAAAAGTTAATAAATCTCAAACTCTAGATCCTATAGAACAAGAAGCCCTTGAAAGGACTGACAAGGAATTTCAAGTGATAATTCTAAGGAAACTGAATGAGATACAAGAAAACTCAGCTAGACATCATGATGAAATGAGGAAAAGTATACAGGACCTGAAAGAGGAAATGTACAAAGAAATCAATGTCCTGGAAAAAAATGTAGCAGAACTTGCTGAACTGAAGAAGTTATTCAGCGAAATAAAAAACACAACAGAGAGTTTAACCAGCAGGCTTGTCGAAGTTGAAGAGAGAACCTCTGAACTTGAAGATGGGCTGTTTGAAATAACACAAGCAGACAAAAAAAAGAAAAAATAATCAAAGACATTGAAGAAAATCTGAGAGAGATATCAGACAACCTTAAGCGCTCAAATATCCGAGTCATGGGTATCCCAGAAGGGGAGGAAAACGGAGATTGCATTGAAAACATATTCAACAAAATAGTGGCAGAAAACTTCCCAGGTATAGGAAAAATCACAGATCTTCAGATCCAGGAAGCTCAACGATCTCCAAACATATTCAACCCAAAAAGGACTTCTCCAAGACATGTTATAGTCAAATTGGCAAAACTCAGAGATAAAGAGAAAATCTTAAAAGCTGCAAGAGAGAAGCATCAAATCACCTATAAGGGAGCCCCAATCAGGCTAATATCAGACTTTTCATCACAAACCCTAAAAGCTAGAAAGGAATGGGATGATATTTTCAAAATACTAAAAGACAAAGATTGCCAGCCAAGAATACTCTACCCTGCAAGGCTATCCTTCCGAAATGAAGGGCAAATAGTATATTTCTCAGACAAACAAAAACTGCGGGAGTTCACTACCACACGACCACCCTTACAAGAAATCCTCAAGGGAGTACTGGCTTTGGTTCCTGAAAAATAACTACCACTGCCATAAAAACCCAAGAAAAATCAAAACCCACTAGTATAATAAAAATGGCATTCATGAAGAGAAAACAAACAAACAAAAACGCTATCTACAACCTAAGGAACCAACAAACACAGAAAACAAATAGTAAATCAGAAAGCAAGGAACAAAAGACACCTAAGACAACCAAACAACCAAGAAAATGCTAGGAATAAATCAACACCTTTCAATAACAACTCTTAATGTAAAAGGCTTAAATTCCCCAATCAAAAGACACAGACTGGCTGACTGGATGAAAAAGGAGGACCCAACTATATGCTGCCTACAAGAGACCCACCTCACCCATAAAGATTCACACAGACTAAGAGTGAAAGGATGGAAAAAGATTTACCATGCAAACAGAAAAGAAAAATGAGCTGGAGTAGCTATTCTTATGTCTGACAAAATAGACTTTAAACTAAAAACCATAAAAAGAGACAATGAGGGAGACTACTTAATGATAAAAGGACTGATCCATCAAGAAGACATATCATAAATATGTACGCACCCAATATTGGAGCAGCCAGATTTATAAAAAAAACTCTATTAGACCTAAAGAAGGAAATAGACACTAATACCATAATACCAGGGGACCTGAACACCCCACTGTCAATATTAGACAGATCATCTAGGCAAAGAATCAGTAGAGAAACACAAGATCTAAACAATACTCTAGACCAATTGGAATTAGCAGATATCTACAGAACATTCCATCCAACAACCTCAGAATATTCATTCTTCTCATCAGCACATGGATCATTCACCAGGATAGATCACATATTAGGTCACAAATCAAGTCTCAATAAATTCAAAAAAATTGGAATTATCCCATGTATTTTCTCAGACCACAATGTATTAAAACTAGAAATTAATAACAAACAAAACTCTGGAAACTATACAAACACATGGAAATTAAACAGCATTCTACTTAAAGACATATGGATCCAAGAAGAAATCAAGCAGGAAATCAAAAGATTTATTGAAACAAATGAAAATAATGATACATCATACCAAAACCTGTGGGATACTGCAAAAGCAATATTAAGGAGAAATTTATTGCATTAAATGCTCACCTCAGAAGAATGGAAAGATGGCAAGTGAACAACCTAACACTTCACCTTAAAGAACTAGAAAAACAAGAACAATCCAAACCTAAAGTTAGCAGACAGAAAGAAATCATTAAGATCAGAGCAGAACTGAATGAAATTGAAACCCAAAAAACAATTCAAAAGATCAATGAATCAAAAAGTTGGTTTTTGAAAAGATAAATAAAATTGACAAACCATTAGCATGGCTAACCTAAAAAAGAAGAGAGAAGACTCAAAAAACAAAAATTAGAAATGAAAAAGGCGATATTACAACTGATTCATCTGAAATACAAGGAATCATTCGAGACTACTATAAACAACTATACGCCAACAAATTTGAAAATCTGGAGGAAATGGATAAATTTCTGGACACACACAAGCTCCCAAAACTGAACCATGAAGACGTAGAAAATTTGAACAGACCAATAACAATAAAGGAGATTGAAGCTGTTATCAGAAGGCTCCCAAAAAAGAAAAGCCCAGGACCAGACGGATTCACAGCAGAATTTTACCAAACATTCAAAGAGGAATTGACACCGATTCTTTACAAACTATTCCAAAAGATTGAAACAGACGCAAATCTCCCAAACTCATTCTATGAAGCAAACATCATCCTTATACCAAAACCAGGTAAAGATATAACCAAAAAAGAAAACTACAGGCTGATATCCTTGATGAATATAGATGCAAAAATCCTCACTAAAATACTAGCAAACAGAATACAGCAACACATACGTAAAATTATTCATCACGATCAAGTGGGATTCATCCCAGGGATGCAAGGTTGGTTCAACATACGCAAATCAATAAATGTGATACACCATATTAATAAACTCAAACACAAGGACCATATGATCATCTCTATAGATGCTGAAAAAGCATTTGATAAAGTTCAGCACTCATTCTTGACAAAGACCCTCTATAAGTTAGGTATAGAGGGAAAGTATCTCAACATAATTAAAGCCATATATGCCAAACCCACTGCCAATATCATCCTGAATGGGGAGAAGCTGAAAGCTTTTCCTTTAAGAACAGGAACTAGACAAGGATGCCCACTCTCACCACTCCTATTCAACATAGTGTTGGAAGTACTAGCCAGAGCCATCAGAGAAGAGAGGAAATAAAGGGCATCCAGATTGGAAAAGATGAAGTGAAACTGTCCCTGTTTGCAGATGACATGATCCTATATATCGAACAGCCTAAAACCTCTACAAAAAAACTCTTGGAATTGATAAATGATTTCAGCACAGTAGCAGGATACAAAATCAACACACAAAAACCAGTAGCATTTCTTTTCTCCAATAGTGAGCATGCAGAACGAGAAATCAAGAAAGCCTGCCCATTTACAATAGCCACCAAAAAAATAAAATACTTAGGAATTGAGTTAACCGAGGAGGTGAAAAATCTCTATAATGAGATGTACAAACCACTGCTGAGAGAAATTAAAGAGGATACAAGAAGATGGAAAGATATCCCATGCTCTTGGATTGGAAGAATCAACATAGTGAAAATGTCCATACTACCCAAAGTGACATACAAATTCAATGCAATCCCCATCAAAATTCCAAAGACAGTTTTCTCAGAAATGGAAAGAACTATCCAGACATTTATATGGAATAATAAAAGACCATGCATAGCCAAAGCAATGCTGAGCAAAAAAAATAAAGCTGGAGGCATAACACTACCTGACTTTAAGCTATACTACAAAGCTATAATAACCAGAACAGTATGGTACTGGCATAAAAACAGACACACCGATCAATGGAATACAATAGAGAATCCAGAAATCAACCCACACACTCACTGCCATCTGATCTTTGACAAAGGCACCAAGCCTATTCACTGGGGAAGGGACTGCCTCTTCAGCAAATGGTGCTGGGATAACTGGATATCCATATGCAGGAGAATGAAACTAGACCCATACCTCTCACCATATACTAAAATCAACTCAAAATAGATTAAGGATTTAAATATACACCCTGAAACAATAAAACTTCTTAAAGAAAACATAGGAGAAACACTTCAGGAAATAGGACTGGACACAGACTTCATGAATACAACCCCAAAAGCATGGGCAACCAAAGGAAAAATAAATGGGATTATATCAAACTAAAAAGCTTCTGCACAGCAAAAGAAACAATTAACAGAGTTAAAAGACAACCAACAGAGTGGGAGAAAATATTTGCAAAATATACATCTGACAAAGGATTAATATCCAGAATATATAAGGAACTCAAACAACTTTACAAGAAGAAAACAAGCAACCCAATTAAAAAATGGGCAAAAGAGCTAAGTAGGCATTTCTCTAAGGAAGATATACAAATGGCCAACAGACATATGAAAAAATGTTCAACATCACTCAGCATCCAGGAAATGCAAATTTAAACCACACTGAGATACCATCTAACCTCAGTTAGGATGGCTAAAATCCAAAAGACTCTGAACGATAAATGCTGGCGAGGTTGCGGAGAAAAAGGAACTCTCATCCATTGTTGGTGGGACTGCAAAATTGTGCAGCCTCTATGGAAAATGGTATGGAGGTTCCTCAAACAATTGCAGATAGATCTACCATACGACCCAGCTATCCCACTGCTGGGAATATACCCAGAGGAATGGAAATCATCAAGTCGAAGGTATACCTGTTCCCCAATGTTCATCGCAGCACTCTTTACAATAGCCAAGAGTTGGAACCAGCCCAAATGTCCATCATCGGATGAGTGGATATGGAAAATGTGGTACATTTATACAATGGAATACTACTCAGCTATAAAAACGAATGAAATACTGCCATTTGCAACAACATGGATGGACCTTGAGAGAATTATATTAAGTGAAACGAGTCAGGCACAGAAAGAAAAATACCACATGTTCTCACTTATTGGTGGGAGCTAAAAATTAATATATAAATTCACACACACACACACACACACACACACACACAAACTGGGGGCGGGGGAAGAAGATATAACAATCACAATTACTTGAAGTTGATACGACAAGCAAACAGAGGGGACATTGGTGGGGGGAAGGGAAGAGGGAGGAGGGAGGGAGGTTTTGGTGATGGGCAACAACAATCAGCCACAATGTATATCGACAAAGTAAAAGTTAAAAAAATTTTAAAAATAAAAAAAAAATTTAAAAAAAGAAAGAGGAGACTCAGAGTTGGCCCTTTCAGGATGAAGCTGACAGACAACATGGATGACAGTACAGAATAAAATAGGGAATAAAAGTTTCAATGTCAGAGTAAGCAGAGATTGAAAGACATGATCTCCCTTGAAGGAATCCTTCAAAGATGCTTATGAAAGAGTTATGCATATAGATATGAGGTGTGAGTGTCTCAAGTGCTGTTTAATGAGCTAATTAGAATAGTGTTGGCATTGTCAGCCCTAATTATTCTAGTAGTATTATCATCAACAGTAGGTATATTGGATTTTACCTGAGCAATCCTGATTACCCTTCCTCACTCCACTTGCCAGACACCCTGATTTCCTCACAGTAATAGAAAGTGAAGTTACTAGAGTTTTTCCTGGGCCAATCCCCTCCCCTCTTCCATTTAAAGAATAAATATAACATCACTGGTCATTATGGAAATGTAAATCAAAACCACCAGGATATATCACCTCACACTCACTAGGATGGCTATAACCAAAAAGGCAGACAAGTATTGGTGAAAATGTGTAGGAATGGAACACTCATATGCCACTGGTGGGAATGTAAAATGGTGAGGCCACTTTAGAAAATAATTTGGCAATTCCTCAAAGTTAAATATTGTGTTATCATATGATCCAGCAGTTCCACACCTAGGTATACACAAGAGAATTAAAAACACCACTCAAAAATTTTTACATAAATGCTCATAGCAGCATTGATAATAACCAAAAAGTGGAAACAACCCAAATATCCATCAACTGATGGATTAAAAAAAAATTTGTATACACATATAATGGAATATTATTCAGCCCTAAAAAGGGAGGAAATCCTGTCACATGCTGCAACATAGATGAACGTTGAGGACCTTATGCTAAATGAAATAAACCAGTCACAAAAAGACAAATATTGCATGATTCCACTTATATGAGGTATCTAAAGTAGTCAAATTTGTAGAAATAGAAAGTAGAATGCTGGTTACCGGGGGCTAGGGAGAGAGGAAATGGGGACTTATTTAATGGATATAGACTTTCAGTTTTCCAAGATGGAAAAGCTGTGGAGGTCTACCACACAATAATGTGAATAGACTTACCATTACTAAACCGTACACTTAAAAATGACTACAATGGTCAATTTTATGTTATATGTGTTTTAACCACAATCAAAAATGTTTTAAATTCAAAAATGAAAAAAAAATGATATATCCATAAAATGCAATAATATTCAGTGATAAAAAGGAATGAAGTACTGAGACATAACTATGACATGGGTGGGCAGGAAGACAGACATAAAAGGCTGCATATTATATGGTTTCACTTACATGAAATCCAGAATAGGAAAATCCATAGAAACAGAAGTAGATTAGTGATTGCCAAGGGCTGGGGGGTAATGGGGAGTGGCTGCTAATGGGCATGAGGTTTCTTTTGGGGGTGATGAAAATGTTCTTGAATTAGATAGTGGTAATGGTTATTCTAAAAAAATGAATATTCTAAAAACCACTGAATTGTACACTCCAAAAGGGTGAAGTGAATTTTATGGTATGTGAATTATATATCAATAAAGCTACTTTTTATAAAAAAGAGCTGTAAAGATTAATATTATTAAATTTCATCTATGACAGAATAGAGGATGAAGAATAGCTATAAAACTCAGTAACAGGAATACCCAAGCTTTCCAGGAGAATTATTCTCCTATTTCCCTCATTCTTTACAAATTCCCTGTTTCGCTCTTTGGTCTCTCGTGTATGCTTTAGTTTTTTTTAATTAACCTTCTATTATTTCTTGACTAGTAACTCATCCTCTGTTTTACCCACCTGCTCTTCTCTACCTATGTTCTTTTGCTCTTCTGTTGTTAACCTCTGTATTAACTCTATTCAAACCCACCAATTTTTATGAGTATTTAAGTTGTGAATATATAAGTATAATCACGTTGTTGGTGTTTTTGTGCTCATATGTGCCTAAATATACTCGTGTGTACAGGGATGTGGACAGGTGTGGTTCAAGGGGGCTGAGTACCTATGCTCACATCTTCATGGAAATTATTTGATTAGGAATATTGGGAGTCTACGGCCATACCACCCTGAACACGCCCGATCTCGTCTGATCTCGGAAGCTAAGCAGGGTCGGGCCTGGTTAGTACTTGGATGGGAGGAATATTGGGAGGATAAAATTCAGAAAGAATTGTGTTTTCATGAGTAGCAAACAATATCACCATGTCAGTGGCTTATGAGGCTCTCAAAAGACTGCTTTTTTCTTGTAATGTTGGCAGAATTTGTAACAAGCTAATAACACCAGATGGAAAGTGATAGTGTGGCCTATTATTATGAATGGCTAGGATTCTAATAGGGAGAGTTAAATTGTCTGCCCAATTCTGATTTCTTTTTTAAGAAAAAGGAATCCTCCTAAAACTCCATTAAAATTACAGTAAAGATTCACAAAAGGAAGTAAATCCACTGTAATTCTCAAAGCAGATGAGAGAGAGACCAAAGACTTTTATGGTTTCTGAAAACAAACAGCAGATGGGAGATTGCAGTGACAGATAAACCAGAGCAGAAGCCACAGCTCAGAACCCAGAAAAGTGGCTAAGTGGAGGGAGAAGGTGTTCTTCCAGGCGGAGCCTCAGAGGGCTCCAAACTCAGTGTTGGAAGATTCAGAGGAAGGGAGTGAGCTGTGAGTAACTGAGGGACCCATCTTTTCTAATGACCTTCACACTGCTTTAGTCGTCCACCACCAGAGCCACACCAAGTCATCACCAAAACTGCCCCACTTATGAAACCACTCATAGAGACAAATTACACTTTCAGAAATGACACTGAACCTGGAGAACTTTATGGGAAAGATTTGTGTCAAATATTTATAATAATAAAAAATGGACTAATTATCCAATCACAAAACTGTTTGACTACACGTTGGTTAAATAAATTGTGGCTCATTCATGCAATGAAATTCTATTTATCTAATTAATGTTGATGCAATTATTGTTTAACTATTTGAATGTGTATAGTTGGATCTATCGCACATCATAAAATAATATACATCTACATACATAACAACATACATATACATAAAAAAATGGGGGGAGTAATAGTATCTACCTCACAGGGTGATTGTGAAGGGTAAATCTGACAGTACCTGGGACTTTTAGTAAGCACTGAAAATACACTAGACAACATGGTTTGAGAAGTCTTTTTCCTGAAATTGACGACTAGAGAGAACAAAAGGTGTTAAATAACCCACAGTCCTAATTCACAGAACTTTTAGATAGAGGGCCAGTCTCTTTCTCACCCAGTGGGCATCACAACTCCCTCCCTCCCCCATAAGAAAGTGGATTTGAAGGGGGGTGGTGTTTAGGGAAAGAAGTGCTTGTGAAGAGAAACATTCCAGCGGTTCTTTGCCCCAAAGATGAGAGAGGGAAGCGCCATGAGGACTGAACAGCTTGAGAGTGTGTAGAGGACCAATATGTTCCAGCCCAGGTAGATTTCGCACTTGTCACCAGACTTGCTAACTTGCCTTGGAACCACCACGGAGGAGGAAGAACGTGGAGGACGACAGTGCAACAGTGTGGCCAGGCAGAGAGGGACAGGCATACCCCTTCAGTTCCAAGTCCCCGGTTTGAGAACTGAGGTCCTGGAGTGTAGGGGAGATAGAGGGTGCAGACTGGCTGCAAACCAGTGATGGGCAGAGCACTCTCTGGTCTTACAGGAGCTGGTTGGATTCCATGAGAACTCTCATCAGCCAGCCCTGTACACCACCCTCTGTCTACACCACCCCCGTCTACACCACCCCCTGTCTACACCACCCCCTTCTATACCACCCCCCGTCTACACCACCCCCGTCTATACCACCCCCTGTCTACACCGATGCTACTGCTGTGAACTAGATGGGGGGGATGACCCACAGAAAGGGACGGCAGCCTCTCCCCGGTCAGTCACACAAGATGAGGTCATTTCCCTCTCAAAGGAGTATATGCAGGGAATTGGGAGAGGGGTTATTTCCATGGCATTAACTATTTTTCTGTGGCACCACTTTGAACAGTTGTGTAGAATCCTTTGTGTGAATGATCATAACGTATTGAAGCAGGCCCTGGAGAGCTGGAGAGGAATGGGGCATTGTAATGGACGCAGACTTGCCCCATGAGTCCCCTTCAAGGGGAACTTGCTGCCTGGCCACTGGGAGCACTGGCAGCCTCCAGTCATCAGCCCACTTCAGGAATCACCTCAGCTACAGAAAACTGCCTCCCCAGGGTGGCTCGGAGCTAGGGATAGATCATGGAGGGCCCAGCGCAGAACAACTCTGACAGGCCACCTTCCTCCAGAGTTCCAGGAGGGGTGCGGGGATTTGCCTGAGGTTGTCCCACCTTATTGCAGCTCGACTTCTCTCTCTGCCCAATCCTGTTTCTTCCCTCTCCCTTCCGTGGCTGTTAATCTCAGGGCAGTCCCTAATAAATAGACTGCACACTAAATGCTGTCTCAGAGTCTGCTCCTGAAGAACCTAATCTGTGACAGAGATGGTCCTGACCCTTGAGGGACTCCTGAGTCTACTGACTAAAGCACTAAGTAAATTCTAACATTACTGCCATTTCCCTTCCCTAACACCAGGTTAAATAAGCTACGGTGCATGTATACCATGATGTGCTATACAGCCATTGAAAGTAGTGTTCTTGGTGCTGTGTTTGACAGATGGCGGCTCCAGAAGGAAGAGAAGAGGGAAAGGAAGGGAATGGAAGGGAAGAATTGGACATCATCAGATAATTACATGAGCCCACTCTCTCTTTGCCTGAATTTCTCCCAATCTGTTTGTTTCCAGATCTCTTGTTCCTTATTAGTCTTTGGGCCACCTACAGTGTGAGCTTTATTTGGGCAATTACTGTCTCCATGAATATAGCATATGCAAGCTGTAGAGATTGAAACTAGGCATGACCCTGTACATGAAAACATGTGTCAGCATCACTATGAGCAGTCAGGACTAATAGGCCTTTTAACCCACAAAAGCAGAAGGAACGATCAAATCACACCAATAAAAACAAATCAAATCAAAATGGAAATAGAAACCTTGAGTTAGTATTCAAGGAAAGTCCAGAGCTAGGAGGAATCCAGAGAGGTCAAGAGCCGAGCCTTGTCAAGGTGCTTCCACCTGTTCAAGTCTCACAGTCCAAAGCAGCAGCGATCTCCTGACAGTGCTTCCCGCTCCTCCCTGCCTCAGCCAGGCAGGCTCGGGCAGCAGCAGGCTCAGCCCATGTGAGATGCCTCCTCCCAATCACAGACCACCCTTCCCTGTTGCCGGTGCCTCAAAGAATTGCTGCAGGGTAGAAAAGCACCTGGGGCTGGTGCGGACTGCTGTGGGCCGGAGCTGCAGAGCAGGAGGAGAAGGCTGGGTGAGTAGACTGATTTCACTCTGCAGGGAAGCAGACTGCATCTAAGACTGGGCTGCTTTCCTGGGAAGGAAGCTAGTGGTCTGGGAGGGATAGGGGAAGGGTTCCATTACTGATGAATATAGTCTGTCATTTTTCGTAATTTAGGGTATCGTGACTATATTGTTCTCTGTCACTTTAAACTGTACAAATTGCTTTTTTAAAAACCTTTCATGTCATTGTCCTGTTCTCAGAACCGAGATTAAAGTTCTGGGGAGGTTATTCAGCCATCCTGATTTCAACATCAAATGTCCTCACAGAAAGACTAAAAAAATCCCAAAACCCTGGGAAACCCTATATCTCCTGATTAGATTTCAGATAGACAGACACCTTTGTGGACCCCCAATTTCTTTGTGGAGTCCAAAAAGCAAAGGAAAAATTAAGAATACAGGCCATGTTTTTCCTTAATAGTCTGTCCCACAGCAAAGAGAAAGTTTACTGGTCTTCTTGTCAGAGAACATTTGGTCCCGTCACCTTGTAATGGGATTTGCGAGGCAATTCACTCAATGGCTCTTCTTGGCAAATAGTTCTGCTTTATGAACGTGTCACTTGAAATAAGCCAACATATTAGCTTTATCTATACAATGTTATTTTTACATAATTTATTTATACTCTTCCCCATTTGTTGACCCACCAAGATCTCCAGGTCCTAAATATATTTTTTATTCTAACAACATTTTTATACAAAACACAAATTAAGTTTCAAATAACATTAGTGTTATTTTGTTTATATTTTATGTTTATGTTTATAAGCCTAAGACCTCACTTGTAACTAGTTTTAAAGATTTTTAAGATATTTAAGAATTTTTATTAATTTTAATATCTTTTTAAAATTAAAGACAATGTTTATTGACCATTTCTTGCCTGAGTAGAGTTGCTAAGTGCAACAGGAAAGAACTCACTTAGGTTTTATGTATATACATTTTTCAGTTTTGTATAAAACTAAGGCTATATAGTTTTCAACCCTTATGAAGAAATGGTTTTTCTTTTGGTTAACCTTCTCAATGAAAAGAAAAATTTCTTATTTTGCATTCTGCTACAACAGACTGTCTGCTTTCTGCTATAATAGAATTAAAAATCAACTCACCTGTTTTTTCTAACTGCTTGGGAAGAGTCATAAACTTTTACATCCAAAAGGGACCTTAGGCACAATTTAGTCAAGAAAAACAAATGAAATCTCAGACTTTCTTGTTGACCTCTCCTGGTTGCATTGTTAACCAGAGCAAACACCAGTCAGCCCTAGAATATGCCAAGCCGGCTCTGGAATGTGTATGCAGGCTGCCCACAAACCTGATGGGCCACTATTCCCTAACTGGGACAGAGACCGCATTCATGAGGAGGGACCCTAATCTCACTTCCCCCAAGGATTCTCTGTAGTATTCCTGCCCTGGATCTGGGCATCCCTCTGGCATTGCCCACACCTGAGGTCCTCACTTGGCTGAGAGCTCCGGAGCCTTCACTTGCACCCTAGTCCTTGATTTTAGAAGGGTGATGTTGCTGTGATCATCACAGGCAGCACCAGGGATCTAGAGCAGTGCTGTCCAATAGAACTTTCTGTGATGATGGAAATGTTCTAGACAGTAGCTACTAACCACATGTGGCTAGGGAGCATCTGAAAATGTGGCTAGAGCAACTAAAGAACTGAATTTTTACTTACATTTAGTTGAATCATTTGACTTTAAATAGCTGGATACAGCTAGTAGTTATTGTACTGGTCAATGCAGGTTTAGAGCTTTAAAGCCAAAAAATGATGGGTGCTGTGAACTGTTGGTCATGGGAACAAGCTTCTCTTTTCATTATTTCCAGGGACTCATCCCACCCTAAATTTAAGCAGACCAGCAATTGTCCTGATCTAAAATCTCCACCCCCAGCCTTGCTCTCCTCTCCAAGTCATACAACTGTCTGTTCTTGTCCTGGGTTTCAGTCGGGGGCTAAGACAATATAGCATATTGTGTTTCTTGGTTTCTTTCTCTCCTATTTCTCCTTTCTTTTTTTTTTTTTTTTTTTCTTTCTTTTGTTAATCAGAATTTCTTTAGCATGAGCTGAAGTTTGAGGTGTGGTTTATGTGTTTCCAGTGCAACAAACTTGGGTGAGGAAAAGAGGTAATGAACTTGAAAAATGATCTCATCTTTGGTGGGTGAGTCTCACTTCTTTTTCTTCTGCTTTGAACATTATTCAGTGAGCAATTGTTTTTAGACCTATTCAATGTGTCTGGAAACATCAATACTCTGGATATGAATAATTTGTGTAAGAAAACAAACTGAATGAAGGTACAAGAAAAAAAAGAAGTATAGCTCTAGCCTTTTAGAAATCTGTACTCCTTGAGGCAAGGGAACTCCTTGGTGTTTTTTATCATGGTGTCAGGTCACTGGGCAGTTTTCCGCAGGGTGGGGCTCACAGGGGCTGTTCCTTGCGTAGAAAACATTTTGATGTGAGTTGCACACTTTCAGTCTGGGCCAAAATTGTTTCTAAAGTGGACAGTTGCTACTCCGCCCTCTGCCGCTTCCCACTTTTTAAGCTCACCTCTTCCCATCTGTTTCCTTTCTGGCCCTGCCGGGCAAAGCAGTCTAGTACACAGGAGGGAAGCGCTGCTTGAGAATCACACGGGCAAGCTCCAGAAGACCAAATATTTGAAACAGCCCCTACACGCTGTGGGCTGAAAGGGAAGTCTGGAAGGGAGAACACATCGTGTCCTCAGGAGTCAGTCTCTCTCTATCCCCAGACAGAGACAGTCCCAAGCCCCCAAATGAGTGAGCTAGGAGGTTTGTCATTTTAGGTGCTACCTTCTCCTTGGGTCTCTTTTCTTCCATAGAATCTTGTCTTTCCCTTTGAAAATCCAGTGAGAGGAAGGGATCTGATAAAATCATTCACAATGAGGCATTGACATCGATGGCTTGCCTCCATATTTCTTGGTGTCCTCCTTCCTTATTTTTCCTTTTTTTTTTTTGTTAATACAAATTGCAGACATTGAAGCATTGTCATTGCGATTCAATGTGCCTCTTATTTATGTATCTATATTTTAATCAGGAACAGAGTTGTGATTCTCTAATTGTGGCATTTCAGAAAATAGAGTGTAGAGTGAGGAAGACTGAATGAATGGGGGGCGTGGGTAGAAGGCTTTCTCCCCGCCAGTTTTGTTCATGTGACTCCCTTTTGTGGCTTAACTTCTAAGAGAAAAGGCAGGCTCAAGGGCAGGGGGGTGGAAGTTCCTCTTAATTTTGAAGAGACATAAAGGAAGGTGGTGTGTCTCTACCTTAAAAAGAAGAACTATTAGTGACAAACTCAGTAGAAGGCTGGCCTAAGAATCAGGGGAACTGGACTCAGATCTTGAATCTGCTAATAACACACCAACGATCTTGAACAAGTCACTTCCTCTGTCTGAGCCTTCATTTCCTCATCTGTACAAGTTTGCAGCCAAAGCTGATATTGTATCGTGCTATGAATGGGCACATGGCCAATAACAGCCCAAGGATAAATGACACCTTAATTCTCCCAATTAATATACCTTCATAGTAAGACAAATAAAAACTACCAAGAGTATAGTCATTGACTTCTAGGCATGTCACTCATCAATTAATTTCAAAGTTTACAATTGTGCTTTTTTAATGCAATTCTTTGCCAAATTGGTTTTTTTTAAAAACATATAGCAATCTACTCCTTCATGGGTTCAGAACAAGGTATTAAACAAACTTGGGTGAAGAAAAAAGGTAATGAAGTACCAGGTTAGATTATTGTGGCAGAAGCTTGTAGGGAAGAAAAGCCATAAACATGTATCCATCAAACAGGACATGGTTTGAACTCCCCTGCAGAGCTATTTGCTAGGGCAGAGAGAGGGATGTAAGGAAGGAAGGATAATTCTGGGCAAGGGCATTTGGGGAAAGAAGAGGTTTTTCAGTTGGGCTTCAGAAGATGGTAAAGGGTTCAGTAATCATAAAAGGAAGAAGGGATTCCAAAGGGAGAGACAACCTAAGCACAACCTGGAAGCAGGACCAGGACACTAAGGGGAGCAGGGGAAGACAGCAGGCATGCCATTTGGAACCCAGTTTGGTACTGTCATGAATACAAGCTAAGTAGTTTGCACTTTATCTCTTAGGTTGTCCAACCTGTCTTCCACTAGATAGAAAGAGAATGAAATGACCGGATCTGGCCAAGTACAGTAGATACAGGCAAAAGGAAGTCATTGGTCTATCTCCAAGGACTGGAAAGCTAAGGAGATCTTCATTTCAAGTGCAGCAGAACGGGGCAGGAGCAAATATGGTCTTGAAGAGACTGGTCAGCAACAGAGAACGGGTGGACAAGTGGAGCCATCTGGCAATAGGAAGTAATGAGGAGCTGGTGGCTGAGCTTGCGGGTGAAGAGGGAGCTATTTAGGGCTCTTCTTTCAATTTAGGCTACAGGGAGCCTTTGAAGCTTTCTAAGCAAAGGACTGATACAGAATCGGAGCTATGTTTTAGCACAGTAGATCTCAAGATTGATTAAGTGGCTGGCACTTACAAGGCATGTTTATCTTTGTGGAACACCACAAGGTGTTGATATACTAACTTTAAAGTAATTAAGTAGAAGATTTTGGCCTAAATTCACACTATAAACTAGATTCTAACATAGATATATGGTAACAGCACCCAAGATTAAAGAAAAATTTATTAGAGGAAAATGCTCAAAATAACAAATTTTGATCATTCATTTTTCTTCAAATTAGGAAATGACTGCAATTATTCTATTTTGGTATCAAAACATGTTGTCCCAGCAGATGAAACATCTGTGCTTTGTAGGATTGTTTGAGAACTTCTCCTTTAGAAAGTTCACTCTGGAAGCATTGTGTGGAATGGAAACAGAAACTGTTGAATTCATCTGAGCCAGAAGTTAGGGGCTGGCCGTGGCCATTGAAAGAAAAGGGTAAAATGGTCTCAGGAGACATCAGAAAGTGACCATTTTTTTACTTATATCGAAAATATAAATCAGTCCAAATTGGGAAGTGTACAGTCAGCTCTCCATATCTGCCTCAGCAGATTCAAACCACAGATCAAAAATATTCAGAAAAAAAACCAGTAAAAATAACAATACAACAATTAAAAATAATACAAATAAAAAAACAATACAGTATAACAACTATTTACAAAGCATTTACATTGTATTAGGTATTATAAGTAATCTAGCAATGATTCAAAGTATTTGGGAGAATATGCGTAGGTTACATGCAAATACTCAACTATGCCAATTTCTATCAGGCATCCATAACTTTTAGGGTCCACGGAAGTCCTGGAACCAATCCCACTCAAATACTGAGGGATTACTGTGTTAGTCAAGGTTCGCCACAGAAATAGAACTAATAAGATAGAGAGAGAGAGAGATAAATTTATTTTAAGGTATTGGCTCATGTGATTGTGGGGGCCAAGTCCAAAATAGTAGAGCTGGTCAGCAGCCTAAAAACTCAGGGAAGTTTTGATGCTGTAGTCTTAAGTGTAAAATGTGCAGATTGAAAACTCAGGGTTTCTGTTTTGCAGTCCTGGTGCAGAAACGCTTCTTTGGGAAACAGCAGTCTTTGCTTTTAAGGCCTTCAACTGATTAAGTAAGGCCCCCCATGTTATGGAGGGTCTACTTTACTCAAAGTCTACTGATTAAATGTCAATCACATCTAAAAAAATCTTCACAGCTATATCTAAACTGATATTTCACCAAACAAATGGGCACCATGTCCTAGCCAGGTTGACACATACAATTAACCATCACAGGTTTTTATACTACTTCCTTATCAGGCAGGCAGAGACAGAACTCAGGAAGTTACAAACTAAGGCACACTACTACCAGGCCAGTTCTATCATGTATTTACAATAGTGACTATTTGTCCCTCCCTTTTGTTCTTTCTCCATGCCAGTCTTCTCTGAAAAGCTCAAAAAATTCATGTCTTTTTAAAAAAATAGCCATTGGTATGAAACTTTGTCAAAGTTTTCTTTTAACCTAAAAAAGCTCATTTGCCTGCCCTGATGCACAGGAATTTATCAGCCTCTGAGAACTCTAAAAGATCAGCCAGTCCTGATATTTTGCTTTCACAGAAATCATGTCACCTTTTCTGTTAAGTGTACCAGGAAGTCAAGCCTTCCTAGAAATCCATCCAACTTGTGTATATGGCACTAAATTCACTTGTTCTAAATGTCCAGAAAACTTTCCTAGAAGTCTTCCATTGACGAGGAGGACCTCTTTGAACGACTATGTAATGTCAACTTACACATTGTAACCAGGGTTTTCCAAATTCACTCTTGAATTTGCATACATCTCCCCCCCCCGCCCCACTACTTCTAGAACAGTGGTTTTCAACCACTCTGAGGCTAACCATGGGATTTGAACATTTCGAGTTGGAGAGAGGATGTTCTGTGAGCCACGGCTTCTCCTTCCTGCTTCAGCCAGAGAAGCACCATTTTAATCTGTTTTTATATATTAGGATTCCATGTTGATATCACATTTTCCTATTTGTTTGAAAATATGGCTCTGTGTTTTAAAAAAATTAAACCACTGGTTTTAGGTGACTTAACCATTCACTGGTTTATTAGCTCTGGTCTGTCTGCTTTGAGAAATTGAGAAAAAATAAAAGATTAATATTAGGTAACTAGTATTGTATTAGAACTTCACATATATCCTCACTTAACTTTCTTAGCAACCCTTGAAGTTAGGTATGACTACAATAACTAGAGATGAAGTATAGAGGTGAAGCTGAACAAGATTAAGTAACTTCCTGGGGTCACAAAAGTGTTAAGTGGCAGAGCTAACATTCACACTCAGGTCTGCCCAAAGCCCGTGTTCTTTCTACTTCACCATACTCTCTCATCCATTCTGCAAGAAAGCTCTAGGCAACTCATTAACTTGGGTGTTCAAATAAACATTTATTTACTTTATCCTTTTATTTAGCAAAATAATTGAGTGTCTACTATGTGCCAGGCACTGTGCCACTTTGGACCTAGAAAGACAAATAAAATAGGACCTCAGTGCCTTCTCCTGCTTTGGAGTCTCTTGCAATAAAGTACAAGAGGCCCTTCATAGGTTGACACCAGGAGGAAAGAATCCAAAAGAAGAGCCTAGAAGGGTCCTTTCTTAGTAATTTCTGTGTCAGGGAGAACATGGTCCCAGCTCAGAGGACAACCTTGGGTCATCTCTGCATCACCTTGCAGTCTGGGGCAGAGGCCTCAGAGCTGGCCAAAGCCAGAGGAATGCGGAGTTTACTGCTCAGGAATGCCCATGGAATGCAGGGAGGGCCCCTCCTACATGTATGTGCTGCTTGGTACCTGACTCTAGCCACACCCCAAGCACAGCTGGAAAGATTTTCTCCTCTCCCCAGGAGATTTTTTTCCCCCATGAATTCATCCATGAAAAATAAAAAGAAGCACAAATGGATATATTTGTGTAAGGCCTCCAGCCCCGCCAGCAGAGCGGCCGCTGGGCAGTGAAGAGGAGGTGGGGAAGCAGAGAGGAGGCTGCTTCTCCTCAGTCTAGCAGCCCTTGGCTTGAGACGAGTCACCATTAAAACCTTCTTCCTATGCCCCAGAGGTCACTGATGCAGAAAGCAAAACCACAGCCAATACCTGCCCTTCCTAAATATCCCCTGGTTAGAATTAATAATTTATGTTTGCAGACAATCTTAATGTCTGCCAACCACTTCTGCATATTTTATCTAACTTAGTGATCACAGCAACCCCATCAAACAAGTTGTGTTCTACCCATTTGTAAGTGAGGAAGTAGACACTAAGGTGGCATTGCCCAGGGTTATACTGTAATGACGGGACAGGGCTGGGACTTGAGCTCTGGCATTGTACTGCCACATCCAGTGTGCTTGCCATTAGACCACAGCCACTACACCACACCATGAGCCACTGGAAGGCTGCACTTGGCTCCCTCTTGACATATGGGGCTGTTTGGGGATACAGCAAATGTTTTAGGGTCTCTAGACACCAACCTGGTCTAAAATACAAGTGGCCAAGAAAAGGCTATGAAATGCTGACTCTCCCATTGTATGCTACACCCTTTACTTCCAAGAATTCTGGTCCCACAAGGTGGGTGGGAGAGCTGCAGGTTTGGGATACATCTAGACAGGTTTGGTGGAAAAGTATGTGGGTGCAGCACTGAGTTTGGGGGAAATGTACAAATACGAGTGCAGTGTTAAGGGGCTAGGACACAAGAAGCTGGAGAAGTGAGTGAAGGAAGGCCCGGTGTTTCTGACCTTTGCAAAAGTAGAGTCTTCTGAGCAGGGAAAATATATCTGTTCTCTCTGTTCCCCGGGTTGGCAAGGAAGTGAGCCAGGTATTTCTATTTTCACTAAAAGCATAAGCTATGTGGTGGGACTTTATAAACTACAAAATGTTAAGTAAACGATCTGGAGCCAGGCAGATCTTGGTTTGGATCTCAGCTTCTGAACATTGTAGCAATGTAACCTTGGACAAATTAATCTCCCCAGGCCTTCTTTTCTTCATCTGCAAAATGGCAAGAAGATAGATTCTCCCCCTAGATCCTTCAGAAGGAGCACAGCTCTGCTTACAATGAGATTTTAGCCCAGTGAGACTCATTTCAGACTTCTGGCCTCCAGAACTGTAAAATAATACATTTCTGTTGATTTAAGCCCACTAAGTTTGTAGTAATTTGTTATAGCAACAGCAGGAAACAAATACAGATTTTTGTAAAAATACACTACTCATCTGTCAAGTCTGTTGAGAAGATGAAAATAAAGTGCCTATCACAGTGCTGAGAGCACCGCCACTGCCCGTCAAAGGGCAGCTTTCATCTCCATTTTGTTATTTTGGAAGACAGGAGTGACTTTCTAAGTTATTATGTGCCACTGATACTAACAGCCTAAAGGCAAAGAAGAGAACAGAGTGAAAAAGACACAGTTCTAGCAGCCAGCAGGTTCAGAATATCTTGCCCATCAGTATGCTCCGGCCCTCCATACACTAACCACAGCTGGGCTGCCTCCCTGGCATTTCCTAGCAGGTCCTTGTCTAGGTTTCTTCGACTCGTGCTTTTCTTTTTACTCAAAGCAGGCTCTCATCTGCCTCTTTCCTTCTTTTCTCCCTCTCTCGTCTGCATTTCTCTAATTCTGACCCTGCAATTCTCCCACGGAATATTCATTTGCCCTCCTCCCCTTTCAAAATTCTGTGTGGCAGAGTCATCTCTGGAAAAGTATGTATTTTATGCCACATAATGGAGTCACTGCAGCCACATCCCTCATTCAGGGTCCCATCAGCTGCTTTCTGGATCAGTCAAGGCCCCTCATTGGTGGCCGACCTAACCACTTCCCTTTTCTCTCTACCCCTACCTTTCCTCTTTATTTGACTGTGGACAGTCACTTTTGTTTTGAATCCATGTTGCTGTAGTCACAGTTTAAACTCTTTAGAAGAAGAAATTGACTTCTTTTTGTACTTTAAGCCTGACTAATCACCATGAATAGGCTGCGACCTGACAAATGTGCATAGTCAGTACTGGTCAATAATGGTGCCGAATTTAGCCTCTCTAGACTTTTGCCCCTTAACTCTCTGTATTTCTGTTATCTGAACTTCCGCCTTTCAATAGTAACCCAACTGGTTGGGGACAATGTCTGTACTTACCAGTAATGAACTTTACTATGTAACTGATCCAGCTACACGAGTAGGGTTCTCCCTAGCTGGAGTTTGTGCATTAACTCCTTTTAAGGTACTAAGGCTCCACTCAATCGAACATGTAACAGTCACTGGAAAGAATGAATGACATTTCTAAGCAGAAAGAAATGAATGGCATTTCTAGGCAGAAACTGCACATAGGGATCTTGTAACAATGGCCCAGATTCTTCCATTCGTTCAGCAAACATTGGCCCACTACGTGCCAAATTCTGAGCCAAAAATGCTCATAAATTTTAACTCCTTAAATACCCACAGCTACCCACGTGAACAAGTAAAGGAAAATATTTAGAGATGTTTAAGATTTTTTGAAGATTGTTAATACCTACATTGTAATGTAACCATAAAGTTAAAATTTAGTCAAGCCTAAGTCAAACAGAAGGCTTGCCTCCCACTGACCCCCCCCCCCCCGACTTCCAGGACTTGGGCTAAACTGGCTAATTTGCTATCTCATGCGCACCTTGCTCTTCTATGTCTCTACTCCCTAATTTTCCCTTTCTCTTTACCTGGAATGTTGCCCACCCCGTCCTTCCTCCCACACATACCCACCTCTGCTCTACTTAACAAAACCATCCACGTCCTGCAAGGCTGGCATCTTCCCTCCTCGGAACTCCCTCAGTATATAAAGTCTTACTACATGTGTTATAACTGTTTGGGAACATAGTTTCCTTCCTACAAAGGCAAAATTTGCAATACAACAACCGCTCTTACATATCTTTATATACCTCAAATGCAAATTGTATCATTTGATACATTTTGATTCAGAGTATGAATGCATGAATTAATTAGTTGATTAATTAAGTTAATCAAATTTCGAGATGTAGATGGCTTTTCTCAAGGTGTTTCAAGTGCGGAAGCCAATGTGATTGTCCCAAACACTTACCCTTGTGCTCCTTCCAGAGAATCTTCCAGGAGGCGGGAGGCTCACGTTCAGCTGTGTGTGGCACTAACCCTTGTAAATAGTTTCTGGGAGCCAATGTGGGCTGCAGGGAGGCACTTGGGCTCTGCTGTCACACAGACCAAGGTCTCTAGCCCAAGTCTGCCTTACTGGTTGTATGACCCTGGGGAATTTGATTTACCAACTTAAGCTTTACTTTCCTTATTTGCAAAACGGAGCCTCCTCATCTCTTTTCTTTTGCTACCTAACTGGGTTATGAGAATTAAATGTATTCATGTCAAATTACTCTATGAGGTACAACATTTATTCTCCAAATGCAACGTGAAATTGGCATTACTGCTGTTTTCAAATTTTGACTTTTATTTTGATAAAATGCTCTAATGCTCTATTTTGTTACCTTTTTAAAAATGAATCTCCCTATCATGGTCCCTTTATTCACATTTTCTTAAAAGTCTGAAGTTTCCGTCATGCAATTATATTAAAGGTAAAATAGAGGGAATAGGGAACATTCATTGCACTAGTTTTTCCTACTTTATCTTTCTGTGTGACATCTAAAAGGAACTGTGAAAACAGAGTATTTAGCAATAAGAAGAGAAGGTTTTCTTTGTGATTTAGTCCATAGTTTAACAAATCTATGCATGTACACTGTCTTTTGCAATGTTATGGTGATATTTCTCCTGATCCTTCCATTTCTTCATTCATTAAAATAATTTTGTGATTAAAAAAATTTTTTTTACATTTTAAATTAAGATTGCTTGTTATAATGTTCTCCCTCAGTAGTCAGTAAAGGGAACCAAATTCCTGTGATTGCAATATTCGGTTTACATTGGCTTTTATTGATAGAGGAGCAGATATTAAATGATTTCTGTCCTTTAATATTTTCTTCTAAATTTAAACATTAAAACTATGAATCCAAATTTTGGCTGCTTTCATTTTCTGAGAGTGATATTATTTATTGAATATTGTCAAGTTCAGAGTATTATTCAAATATTCAATGCCAAGATACAATGCTCTACTGTTTCAAGATAAGAGGTTTCTGCATTATAAATAAATACACTTACAGCAAAAGGAAAAATAAATAAATAATGCAGGCAGAGGAGAGAAAGTGCCGTTCCATTTCTCCTCTTGAAATGGCCTCCCCACTTTTCACCCTCGGGGTGGGCTGGCCCTGTCTGGGAGGCTGCTGCTGTGGTCAGTTCTTCTAAGCCTGGGTTTCTGGGGAGAAAGGGCTCTGGAAACACCCTGAAATTGTGGATGAGTAAGCAGAGGTGCATTTTTCTGGGAAGTCTTCAACTTTCATCAGATCCTAGGAGTAATACCTCAGGACTCCAGAATGGTTAAGAATCTCCGCTCTAAGCTGTAGCTGATTCCACAGCTGCTTCTCTGCCTGTGCTTCTGAACTCTTAGCTTTGCTAAATGCTTGGGTTCTCATTGTCTCCACTACAGGCACCTGAGAACTCCCAGTGGCTGAGAGAAAGGGGAAGGCAGACAGGGCACAAATAGCACTACTTTCTCCATAGAAACTTTCTAAGACATAATTTTTCCTTATAAAAGTGAATTCTCACTAAAGAAAATTTAGAAACTAAGGAAAAACAGAAAGAAGAAACAGAGAAAAGCACTCACATTCTAAGCATGGCGCCACTGCAGTAGCTGTGTGACCTTGTTCCTTAGTTTCTTCACTTGTAAAATGGGTATAGTATCTACATTATAGGGTGGCTGTTTCTGCATTAATTTCTAGTATATGGCTGACACTCAATAAATATTAACTATTTTGTCAAAAAAAAAAAGGCAAGTACATGTACCTAGTAGAGTGGGACATACGCAGAACTAAATGTCAGACCCTCTTTTCTCTCCACTTCTCTTATGTGACAGAACACTTTATTCGCCAACTATTTTTTGACGATAACAAAATATTCACCAAGTAATGGTTTTTAACAGCAGCTCACAGTCCACATGAGAACCATCCACTAACTCTGGTCATGAGTTTGTCTTTTGAGTTTCAGTTTGCCCTGACCAAGGGTGGTGAGGGCTACACCAGGGACCCTCAGTGTGCTTAGACCCCACCCAGTCATCACAACCTCAGGTCTGCTCCTTATGCCCTCATTGATCTTGTGGGTCCTCAGTTCATCATCCAGAACTATATATTCCATACACTCCATACCTGAAAGAACTCCTGAAAGGCACTGATCAGACTCTGAAAGGCTTTATTTTTTCTTCTTTACAAAATGACTGTGATTACTGAGCTCAGGAATCGAATTTCCTTCATTGCTAAAAGATTGTATGACTTTGGTTTGGCTGCTTTGGGACACAAGAAGACAATTCAAAATGCATGATGTTAGTCATGTCATGGAAATGGTAGCAGTAATTGTCACCTGCTCCTATTAAATTGTGATGTTCTCAACCGTGACTTCAGCTTGTGGGAAATCCTGAAGATGGCCAAAGACGACTCCACTGTTCGTTGCTTCCAGGGTCTGCTGATTTTTGGAAATGTGATTATTGGTGTAAGTAGTGAGTATTTTTCAAGAAATTCTGCTCTTTTGTAATCCTGATTTTAGAGTAATCAAAAATGAGAGTTTAAAGGAAAATAATAATGTAATTACTGGCTCCCTATATATTTTCTTCATTTTAAGAAATGTGTTAGTAAATATGCTAGCTAGAACTTAACTATATAAATAATCATATATAACTATGTAATATGTCAAAAGACCATGATGGAAAAAAGTAGATATTTCCTTCCCAACTTTAAAACACAGAATCTAAAAGGAGTCGTGTCAGCTATGGTCAGTGTCCAAACACTCCTCCCACATACACATTGGTGTTTCTTTCCTGTTTCACCTTGGTTTGATTTCCAAGGGATCCTGCTGTTAAAGTTGATGAGGGCGTGTATTTGCATCTTCTTGTTTTCCTCATACAGAGGCCGCTACCAGGATGTGAGAATGGCTCAGAGCCAAGCAGCAGGGGTGTGCTGGGGAGGGAGAGCACTTGTTTGGGAGTCAAGAGAGCTAGCTCTTGACCCAGCTCTGCCTCTGACTTCCTGTGTGACTCTCTGGACAAGTCACCACCTTTCGTCATCTATAAAATACAGGTGTTGGGAAAGAGAATCCACCAAGGTTTCTTCCAGCTGTCACTGATAAACATGACCAGGACCAGTTCAAATATTACACCCAGGAATTTAAGCAATGAGGCCGTGGGGTGGGGGTTGGGGTTGGCAGGGGCAAGGGGGATTATCTTAATATAGAAAGGCATCATCTGAGTCGTTCATGGCCCAGCGATGTTATGGATGGTCTGAAATTGTCTGGGTCTCTTCCCAGAGAGACAGAATGAGACATGGAAGAAGGCATGCAGCCAGTTAGCAGGATGGAAGTAGCTGTTTGATTTTCTGGCAATGAGGAGTTCAAGTCAGTTGCATAAAGCCTATGCGGGGGGCAGGGGAGAGTCAGTCTCCCTTACCCATCCCACCTGTCCACTCCCTTTCCCAAAGCTGCGCTCCTGGCCACCAGCCTGACAGAACCCCCCCTTGGCTTCCCTCAGATGTGTGGCATCGCCCTGACCGCAGAGTGTATCTTCTTCGTATCCGACCAACACAGCCTCTACCCGCTGCTTGAAGCCACTGACAATGATGACATCTACGGGGCTGCCTGGATTGGCATGTTTGTTGGCATCTGCCTCTTCTGCCTGTCCATTCTAGGCATTGTAGGCATCATGAAGTCCAACAGGAAAATTCTTCTGGCGGTAAGACCCTGAAACTCTCTATAGTTGTCTCCCTGGACCAGTTTTGATGGGTTGTTTCTTCTTCACTGAGCACAATTCCTTTGGCTTTCAGTGGGGTGGGTAGGAGCAGAGAGAGCCAGGTGAGGGGTGAGAAGGAGGGGAAGACTCTCCCTGGAGTAAAGATTGTCCACCTGGAGCATGGATGCCCTCCTCTGTTGCAAGTACAGAAGATTCCCGAACAGAGAACCCAAAGGGGAGGTGGCTGGGAGTGACCCTGTTGAGTATTTTCCAGATCTGTGCTTCTCCACCTGGTGTCTGCATGCGCTAAACAGGTACAGCCAGGAGCTACATAGGCCACAGGAGAGACATAGTGAGAACTTATTTGTCAGATTTTTTTTTCTCTTGATAATAAGTAGCTTAAAAAATATTATTTTGATATTAATCAGGCATTAATATATTAGGATATAAAATACAAAATACGCATGAATTTTTAAGAGAAAGCATATGCCTTTTCAAAGATTTTTGATTTCAAGGCTGATGATTTTGTATGGTGCCCTGCACTTCTCACATTACCATTCACTCTGCTTTTCAGGGACCCTAGAAAAGCTAGATAATCACCAGTGTAGAGCGCACCTTCAGCTCGCACCTGCCTGCGGAGGTTCTGACTCTGCACACATGCAGAGGCTTTGCCTCAAACAACAGACAGCAAGAGCACACCCTGCTTTTGCTGAAACAAGCAAATCTGCAGTCAGCAGAGCTGAGAAACCTCGATGCTGGGCCTAGACTCCCACTCCCTGCCCCACACTCAGGGCAGCAGTTTCTCGTACTGGGATGGTATCCCCCCACCTCCCCGCCATGTCCCCACCCCTGCAATAACTCTCCTAGCCCAATGCTGCAGGACCCGAGTTCCTCCTTTACAGAACAAGTCCAGCAACTTCGGGGGCTTGTTGGTTTGCTTTTCTGTGAGTTTACCATTGTCTTGGCACCCAGGTAATGCAGAACATTCACATTCTCTGGTTTCTTAGTATAAGTTCCAGGGCAAAAGTACCGACTTTGGGAGGGTGAGGAAAGACATGCAGGGAAAAGGAGGAGGAGAGGCAGGTGTCCCTAATGACAACCTTCACTCGCATCCCAGCCTCACTTTGGGCCAGCCACGTGTGTGAGAGGAGAAGGCCGGTGAATTGCTGTGTGCCTGGCGGCTGCCTGCTCCTCCCTGCTGAAACTGGATGCTCATCAGGAGGGACACCGGCTATTCAACAACAGCCAGTTCATCTTTTCCTGACCTCTGTGATTTTAAATTTCAGCAAACCAGAAAGAAAATTTCTCCCAGTTAGAGGGGATTTATGAGACTGTACATCGTGTGTGATACACTAAGACTCTCATGCCAGCCATTGAGCATGCACACACGTGTACACACACGTCATTTCATTCTCTTACATTTGTTTTCCCAGCTAAAACAGAAATTCAGGATACTGGACTGAGAAAGCTCTGTATCCAGTGACCATTTGTTCTCTGGAGAAAGAGGGAGGGCTGAGCTGACTAGCACCGAGCCTTACTCCTAGCACATAACACCAAGCCCCATTCCAAGCAGCTGATCAATGAGGGTTTGTTGAATAACTATGTGAATGACTGGATGATTTTATATTTAGATAAATGTGCTGAAAACTCATAACAATCATTTGGGAAAGGCTGTCTTTGGGGGCAAATATAATTATTTTTTCTCATTTGTTTCTCTTCCAGTATTTCATTCTGATGTTTATAGTGTATGGATTTGAAGTGGCATCTTGTATCACTGCAGCAACACAACGAGACTTTGTGAGTACAGTCTCAAAAAGCACAGAGCAATGATGATAATATGCATCATTACTATCATAATAGTATAATATCTGATGTGTATTAAGCCCTTACTATGTGTGCCAGGCACTCCAATATGCACATTCATAACACATATGTAATTTAACTTAATCCTCATAAACCTGTGAAATAGACATTATCACTATTACCATTTTATAAATGGAAAAACTGAGACATAAAAAAGTAAAAGAACTTGTCTAAAGTTACACAGCAGGCAAGTGAAAGAACAAGAATCCTGAGTCCAGGCAGCCTGACTCTCACAGCCACACTTGTGACCCTATACTTGTCACCACTCTGCCATGCCACTGGCCTCTCAATGGGGTGATGGATCTTCCACCGCAGCTAAGGTTTACTCTCAATTCAACATCTTTCTTCCTCTTTCCCCTGTCACAGGCCTAAGCCACCCTATGATGTTTGTTCACAGTGATTTCTCTGAAGATGGGGATCTTCTCTCTAGACAAGGACTTTAGCCAACCCAAAGCAGCCTCAGCTGACTGTCCTTGGTGCCTCTGAGTACAGTTTTGCTCCAGGAGAAAATGTTCAGTGTCCCCAGCAACAGTCTGAGAGAAGTCTTTTTCCATCCTTGGGGATTAGTGTGCTCACTCTCCCTCTTGTGTTGCCTCTTCCCACCGCAGTTCACACCAAACCTCTTTTTGAAGCAGATGCTGGAGAGGTACCAAAACAACAGTGCTCCCAACAATGACGACCGATGGAAAAACAATGGAGTAACCAAAACCTGGGACAGGCTCATGCTGCAGGTAAGGCCTGTGGTCTTGAAGAGATGCCATTTTGCATTCAAACCAGTAACCCAGGGGGTGTGGTTGGGAGTGAGGTCAAGGTGTGAGGACCACAGCCTCTCAGGGGGCTTCCTTCAAAAACAAACTTGCTTTAGGTAAGGTTGTCTATTCCTCTTATTTACTGGCGGGTGGGGTTGCACACATGACTCAGTGGAACTCGTAGATCTATAGTTTATTTCAAGCCATGATGCAGATGACCTTATATTTACAGGAATAATGACAATGTCAAGAAATTTAGATTAATCACACATTCTGCCTCTTAGAACTCAGGTATCACCTACATTAAAAGAAAAATGTTGCCTCCTCCACCCCACAGTACACTTAAGTGGCAATTACTGCCTGTTTTGTCTTTTTGGTACTTTATCACACCTCCTATGAGCTAGTCCTGCAAAACACCAGGGGCTATGAGTTGATTTGATCACAGTTTTCTCGAACTGGCCATCATCTATCCAAGTTTATCTTAAATAGTGTCAAAAGTCCAAGTCTTCCAGAATATCCATCATCGCTCCCACATTGTCCTGTGTACATAAGTTGTTATCTTCTACATAACCCCTAATCTGACCCAACTCTCACTATGTCCCCTGCTTCCCCTCCCCACCCCACCACCAACTTTGCACAGTCTGTCGCCAGCAAACTCCCTGACAGCCTGCATGCTTTCTTTGAACTCTCTTTACCCTCTTTCTTCACCGGAAACCTTGCTGTCTCCTGGTGGACACACCTTCTCATTTCTCTCCAGTGCCCCGTGTACCACAGGGCCTGGAAATTGGTGGGTGTCCTCCTTCTCCCCTTGGCTGCCATACAATTTCCTCCCTTCATTCCTTCCTCCTTCAAACATTTGAAGTTCATGTTATCAATCTGTGTCACCCATTATCCCTCCTTATTGTCATTATTTATCAGCCTCACTACACCCAGTTGTTCTTCTGCCTTCACTGAGGATTTCAATATCTTGCTCACTGTCTACCTTTCCACTTATATTCCTGCCATCTTACCTAGAGACTTCACCATCCACCTGGATGACTCAGCCAATGTCTGGTCTCTCAATTCTTTGTCCTACTCCATGTCAAATACTTCGTCCTCCCCCTTACCCCAGCCCCCACTGCCATGGCCACAGCCAGCAAGGTCATCACCAATAACTCTGCTACTTAAGAAAATCTCACTCTCTGAGCACTGTCTTCTATAATTTCTTTAGTTCATTCTAATACCCCACTCTAATCATTTTTACTTACCCAATTAGGACTTCAATTAACTGGCCACTTTTCCCCTCTCTATCACCCTATTCAGCCCTATAATCACTCCTGATCAGCCTCCTTTACCCCCCTACCTGTCTCTGTTCATCACTCTTTCTTAACCAGCCCCCACTGTAGTTGAATACAACTTTTTGCCCACTCCTCCTCTATACCCTAAGAGCTAAGCATTGCTGGGAAAAGTCACATAACAACCATGCTGACAAATCTCAGTTTTAATTTATGACCACAAAGCTCAAATGGGCATGATTAAGTCTGTTTCATGTTGCTATAACAGAAATACCTGAGACTGGCTAAGTAACATAACAACCATGCTGACAAATCTCAGTTTTAATTTATGACCACAAAGCTCAAATGGGCATGATTAAGTCTGTTTCATGTTGCTATAACAGAAATACCTGAGACTAGAGAGGTTTATTTGGTTTACGATTCTGGGACAGCTGCATCTGGCACGGGCCTCAGGCTGCTTCTACTCATGGTGAAAAAGTGGCAGACAGCCGGCGGGTACAAGCAGATCACATGGCGAGAGGAAGCAAGAGAGAGAGGGAAGGTGCCCAGGTCTTTTAAACAACAAGCTCTCGCAGGAACTAATAGAGCAACAACTCACTCATTAATCCCCCCGCCCCCAGGGAGAGCATTAATCCATTCATGAGGGATCTGCTCCCATGACTCAATCAGTTTCCAGCACTGCCACATTGGGGATCAAATTTCCACATGAGTTTTGGAGGGGACAACACATCCAAACTCCATCAGGGCACTTAATATATCCTAGTATATTTTTCTAGAATCTTCACTTGCCACTATTTCACATGTTCTCATCTCTCTCCGTACCTGCAACATCCCTCCTCACCCTCACTCTCAGCTGATGGCTTGACCTCATATTTTATTCAGAATATAGAAGCAACTAGACAAGAACCATCTCATCTTTCTACCACCAAATCTACTCATCTGCACTAACCTGTACCCGTGTACTTTGCCTTCTCTCTTGCTCTGACAAATGGACTGTCGTCTGTCCAATTCCTTTGCTTCCGCTTTACATTGTCTGCTTCACTGCGACCGTCTTCCCTGCTCCAATCTGCCGCATCAGTTTCTCCCTCACGTCAGCCTACAAGGACACCTTAAACTGAAAAACCTCTCTCTCACCCAACATTCGCCCCCATTCTGTTCCACTACTGCTCTGTTTTATTTCACAAGTCTCAAAAGAGACACCTATACTTGCTGTCTTCATTTCCACAGCTCTCATCTGCCTTCAACTACAGTTGGCTTCTGACCCCACCACTCCACTCAAAAGACCCTTGTCACAGTTACCAATTACCTCCATCCTGCCAAATCCAGTGGTCAAGTCTCTGTTCTCATCTTACTTGACATTTGTCAGACTGATGACATTTGTCATCAGCATTTGTCACACTGGCTACTCCCTCGTCGTCTTCTTTGCTGGCTTTCAGCCTTTCCCCAACTCTGAATGTTGGAGTGTTACAAAGCTCGATTTGGGACCTTTAACTCTTCTCTGTCTCCACTTACATCCTAGTCTGAGATAAGCCTGCCTCCAACTTAATCCTTTTTCCCCAGAATGCTCAGGTCACAATACAGAATGATTATTTTTACTGGTTATCTTTCCCATAACCCAGTGTCAAAATTGGACATCCTTTAAAGATGGTTGATATATCATAAAGTTTGCATGAATACATTTATTGTAAAAGTTGAGAAATACCTGCAGTTTTTAACCTCCTCCATTGAAACATTTTCTCAGCATTTATAGGAAGGAAAGTGCTATGAGTTATGTCTTTATTCTCAATTCTATTTAGAGTTTAAGGATATCAATTATTATGTAGAGGCATAACTGTGTGCCACCAGGTTTTGTTATTTTTTTCTAATTTATTTTCTCCCATTATAAAAGTAATACGTAATTAATCTAGAAAAATGTTAAAAATACAGAAAAGTAAAACAAGAAGAATTACTTCTAATTTTTTCATCACTAAAATTTTTTATTTTCTGATCCTCAATTTGCTCATATGTAATATTAGAATAATTATACCTCTCACATTATCAAGATTTTAGTATTAATAATATTTAACATATATTAAGAGTTTACTGTGAGTCAGGCATTTTACTAAACACGTTAAGTGTATCAACTCATTTAATCCTCACAAAAAACCTATGAGATAGGTACTATATTTATACCAATTTTACAATTAAGGAAAATGAGGCTTCGAGAGTTTAAATAACATGTCAAAGGCTATAGAGCTCACTAATGAATAGTAAAGTAGTAAATATTAAATATATTTTGCAAACCCTAAAATGTAAGTTACTAATACCTTCAGCTCTTCTTTGGGGATTTTTTGGTAAACACAAGCTATGATACAATTTCCATATCTTCTTTTTCTATAAAATCTCTGTTTCTACATTAATGGATCTAGGAAGGAACATGAAAGAATTCTGTATCTCTCACCCACTGATAGGACAATTGCTGTGGTGTAAATGGTCCATCAGACTGGCAGAAATACACATCTGCCTTTCGGGCTGACAATAATGATGCCGACTATCCCTGGCCTCGTCAGTGCTGTGTAATGAACAATCTTAAAGAACCTCTCAACCTGGAGGCTTGCAAACTAGGAGTGTCTGGTTATTATCACAATCAGGTGAGTACTCACTCCTCCCAAGACCTTCCAGGAGGTTCTTCTGCTCTCTTTGGGAAAAAATAATGATCAACTGTAGGTGACAGTCTCTCAGTAAGGAATTCTACATCCTTTTTTCCCAAACCTCATGTTAACTATTTCCTTCTCTATTTGTTAGTAAACCTTGAATGCTAAATTAGAACTGATATGGCAAATTTACATTTTAATAAAACTAACAGAACCTGAGAATTGCAAAAGCGAAATATAACTTTGTTTAAATGAAAACAGTTTGTACCATGTACACAATTGGTATTTCAAGAAATATTTACATTAAAAAAAGATTTGCTCTATTTTTGAAAAGTGTAAATTGGAAGGGATAAAATGAAAATGAATGTTTTGCCAGTTCCAAAGCAATGGCAATTGCTGAGGGTAAATGCAGTATTTATGTACCCACATTCCTCATTTAGTGGTAATGCAGGACGGCCTTAGTAAAATATTAAGCTGTTGATTTGGGAAGAAGGTAGTTTACATACAGCTGGGTTTTGAAAAAGTGTTTCTGAGCTGATGAGGATAATGTGATAATGATCATGAAAACTAACATTTGTTGAGTACTTACTAAAAGCTAGGCACAGTTCCAAATGCCATACATATGCTAACTCATTTAATGCTCAAAAGTGGGTGCCAATATGATCCCTATTTTACAGATAAGGAACTGAGATATAGATATGCTAATAAGTACCTTGCATGGTCCTTGGGATGTAAACCCAGAGCCACTTGGCTCCAGAGCACAGACTCTAAGCCATTAAAGACTTGGCAATGTTCCCCAAAAGCCCTACTGAGAACTCCCACATATCTATAGTCAGCATCTGCTGACACTGTGCGCTGAAATGCTATACACTGCTTTGGGAATTACCCCTTTTAAGAAAGCTGGTTGTGTGCCAGTTCATTAAATAATTGAGGACTGTCGGCCTCTTTAGTTTGGGAGTAAATAATACAAACAGCACATTCAGAATGAACGACGCGGCTCTGCTGACCCTCAGACCACACTAGGCAGAGTGCCCAGACTAGGATCGGATGCATTCATCCAGAAAAGGACATGGGAATGATATAGATTATTTTGCAGCAGTGTTCAAAAGCAATCTTCATTTAGCTTTGAGCCACGTTGTTCTGGCCTTATGTTAATCAGTTATATTCAGACTGCTATAAAAATTAAATTTGTTGCTTATAATCACTATACGCAATATAATTATCATTCTCAGGATTAATAAAACACTTTCAATGTTTCAACACTGGAACTGGCTCATGCAAATAAATCTTGACTGGGTTGTAATTGTGTACAATTCCCTTATGTTCCTCGGCCTCCTCTGTCTTTAATGTCACCACACCCACCATGTACTAGGTACACTACAGCTACACATCGTCACTAAGCCCTACTCCTCCACAAAATCCTGACTTCTGAAGTTCCTCTCTCTGTCCCCAACTCCCTGTACTCCTCCTGCTTTCTCAGTCTCACTCATTCTTCCCCTCAACATCATCTCTTAGCTAGTAATCCTTTCCGATTCTCCCTGTCCTGGGTCCCATTATTTCTGACCACCACCATTGTCTCTGACCTGTGTACAGGTCCTGCTGACTCTTCTGTAGCAATCGTTTTCCACAAAGCAAAATGTGCCACCCCCATGCCTGGTATACTTTACTTTTATTATTGTATTCACCATGTTGAACTGTATTATATTTTTTCACAAGTCTATTTTGGTATGAGTCTTCTTGAGGACTATGCTTTATTCAGCTCTGTAGCTTTAGTACTTAGCTTAATGCCTGGCACCAGGCAGGCACTCAATAAATGTTTGGTGGGTTAGTGAATAGAGAAGTGAATGGCTCTTTTTCACAGCCATATTGTAGCTTTTTGAGATCTATAGTACACAAACGTGCTGCTACAGCCATGAAGACTGACAAAATTTAGGAAGTCGTCCTAAGTGTGGTAATAGAAATCAACCAGAATTTCACATAGCATGTCAGATATAAATACAAGTATATATATATATCCTACATCGTGGTCTATCAGCTTCAGAAATGCTATGTGCAAATTCTGATCACTACACCTCAAGAATATTATAATGGAACTAAGGAAAATCAAGTAAAGCACCGCTAAAATGATTATCAGCATGAAAAGTCACTAAATGAGAAGAGGGCGGAAAACTGGGGCTTTTGTCTGTGAGCTCCATGAAGGCAAGACCCATTTCTGTGTTAAATGTGCTAAAGTGTCTAGCCCAGGACCTGGCACCTGGCATATGTGACCAGATGAATGACTGCCTTCCAGGATTGTCAGGAGGATCAAGTGGGTTGCAAATGATACTGTTGGAATCAATACTTAATATCACATTCCATTCATTCTGTAAAAGTTTATTAGGTGTCTACTGTGTGCCAGGCACTTGCTCTAGGTTTTAAAGGTTCAACAATGAACAAGATAAAATCCCTGCATTCATGGAGCTTGCATTCTAGTGTGGGAGACAGACAGTAAACATGTTACCAAACAAATACACGGTAAAATCCAGGTAGTGATAAATGCCATGAGCAGAGATAAAGCAGGGTAGGTAGACAGAGTATGATGGGGGAAAGGGTATTTTCTCAGGAAGGGATTTGCTGAGATGATATTTGCAGAGGTGTGAATTACGGGTGGAAATGAGACACTGGAAGATTGGAGAAGAGTCCAAAGAAAGGAAGTAGTGAGTGCAAAGGCCCTGAAGGAGGAGCAGTCAGCTCTCCAGAGGGAGACATCAAGGCGGTCACTACAACAAGGCCAGAGTGAGGGAAGCATGAGTAGGAGGCAAGGATGGATCTAGATTTTGTGGGGCCTTAATACTGTAAAATTTGTAGGGTGGGGTTCTTCTTAGGAAGAACAATAAAAACAATATGCTTGTAAAGTTAGGTACGGCCCAAAGCTTAAGCTCATCAGCTTTACAATGAAATACCTCTAGCAGTGGAAGATGGGGTTAGAGAGAGAGAGAGGGAGGGAGAGAGAGGGGGGGGGGGCCGTGTCATACAGCGCCTCCTAGGCCATGGTCAGTACTTAGAATTTCATCTTAAGGGCGGTGGGAAGCCACTGGAGGGTTTTGAGCAGCCATGCGACGTACCTGATTTATGTCTTACGAGGATGGCTCCGGCACTCTGTAAAGACCAGTGGGGTGCCAAGTGTGGCCTCAGAGAGACCAGCTAGAGGCTATTGTAGTAATCTTGGAATGAGGCCCTGGTAGACCAAGGTGGTACCAGGAAGTGATGAGAAATGTTTGGATTTGAGATATATTTTTAAAGTACACCCAAAAGGATTTGTTTAAGTGTTGGACTGTTGGATAAAAGAAAAACAGGTGGGTTAAAGATAATTCTAAGATTTTTCACTTGAGCATCTAGGTGAACAGACGTGCCTGTAATATAAATGGAGAAGGGTAAATGGGGGAGAAAGGTATAGCAAAGGCAGGGCATATAAGTGGATTACCAAGGGACTGGGGCAAAGTCATAAAGGACAGAATCTCAAGTGGCCACTTCTAGCCACTGAATGGAGTAAAAAGTTCAAGGACAACCTTTCTAGGATGTTACCCTCTAGACCTCGTGGTCCACGTAACCAGCATGGGTTATGGCATTTCCTAGTCATTGCTGTGATTCCCAGGGCATTAGTAGAGGTCGCTCAGATGGCAACTCTAACCTTTCACATGTATTTCACTCCAGAACTTTGCATAGTGACTAGGGCAGCATGTGCCGTGTATAAATACTTACTGGATCACGGCACGCATCAGTGAAAGAATCACTGAATAAGCAATGAATCACTCTCTCACATGCACACCATGGCCCTTTAAGGTCATACTAGAATCCCAAAAATATACATTGAAATAAAAGGTCAAATGAGAATTTAGGGACATGATGTAGGAATTCTTTTAATGGTTATAAAAAATGGCAACAGAGGATCTCTGGTTTTCATGGACCAGAAGCATTTTTATTTAAAAACAAACAAATCAAAAAGTAATTCTGCCCTCAAACAGATCACCAATATAAACCTTTTCAAAACGAAAAAATATCAAATTGTCTGAAGAAAATATTGTCCACATATTCAATATGAAAAAAATGCTATGCTAAAATAGCATGTTCAGTAGGTTAGAGCACCATCTCCTAACTCTGAGGTCAACAGTTTGAATCCCTGCACTGGCCAGCTGCCAAATAAAAAAATTAAAGTAAATTAAATTAAAATAAAATAAAATAGCACTTAGTGAGATTAAGTGATAAAGATACAAATAAATGTAATATAGAATAGCTGTTCAGCAGTATTACTTATGTTCCCTGAGCAAAGCACTGTTGGTAGCAGGCTGTCTACAGGGATGCAGAGATAGCCTGGTCATGGGAAACTGGACTTGGAGTGGGACTGATTCAACCAGGAATCTGCTTTCCTATCCATCTCTCACATCTTTTTCTCTGGTTCCTCTCACACCAATGTGGAATCGCCCACTCCTCCAGGGCTGCTATGAACTGATCTCTGGACCAATGAACCGACATGCCTGGGGGGTTGCCTGGTTTGGATTTGCCATTCTCTGCTGGACTGTGAGTATTTCCCAGCACATATTTTATTTCTAAGAGGATGATAATGGGAGAGACCTTGAGAGTGCCACTGGTTACCTCAACCACGCTCTAAGGTCTCGAAACAAAACCTTGGACGTGAAGACCAGTTAGAAAACTTCTTACACCAGAGCAAGGACAGACGAGACATAGGAAAGGATGTGCCCTACTAACCAGCTCCTCCTTCTGGCTGACTAGGTTTCACTTGCCCGAAGAGGCCTGGAGAGCCTCTTTCCCTTTACCTAGACTTCTTACTGAATTCCAGCCCGCTCCTCCAGGTCTCCAGATCTCATTAATTCATTATGGCTACGTATCAAAGGCAGTCTCCTAGCCAGATGGCTCCCACCTAACACTCATCTGCCTAGCTCCTTCCAAAGAGCTGCCTCCGCTAGTCTCATCATTTCCCACTGCCCACTTTATCTGACACACACACTCAGCAAGAGGTTAGAGCTATGGTCCTTAGACCTGCTACACATTTCAACCTCCTGGAAAAGCTTAAAGGAAAACGTGCTTGGACCCCAATCGCTGAGATTCTAAATTAGTTGATCTGGGGGTAAGAGCCCAGGCATTTTTTTTTTTTTTTTTTTAATTTTTCAGATGATTCTAATTTGCTGTCAGGGCTGAAAACCACCGCATTAGGGAAGCAATCCTAAACTTTTGGTTTAGGAACCCCTTTACAACTCTCAAAAATTACTGAGGACTCCAAAAAGCTTTTGTCTATGTGGCCTATATCTATTGATATTTTTACAAAATTACTGAATATTTATTAACTCATTTTAAAATAATAAGCCAATTATGAATTATCATAAAGAACATACTTTTGTGGAAAAAATAACTATTTTACCAAACAAAAAAATAGTGAGAAAAGTGGCATTGTTTTACATTTTTGCAAATCTCTTTGATGTTTAGCTTTATGAAAGACAGGTAGATTCTCATATTTGTTCCTTTATTCAGTCTATTGTAATATGTTGCCTAGGTTGAAGGGTTTGAAGAAAATACATCCTTCACATAGCTATGTAGTTGGAAAAAACACTGTTTTAGTAGCCTTATCTGAAGATAATTGTGAACGTTCTTTGATGCTACAAAAAACTCCACAAGTAGTAGTTTCTTAAAGATCAATCACAATATGGAATCTGAAACTATGTTAATGAATTTTCCTACTCTGTTACTTTACATTACATTGGTTTGTCCTGCACTTTGCATTAATCTTTTCCTCATGCATAATTCTATAACATCGTGGATTGGTTAACTGGAAAAATATTGGTTCACTGTGTTATGCAGATCTCCCAAATGTTGACTGATTTCTTTATGCAATACCAAAAAATTACATTCACTGATATTGCCATGCTGGCAAAGACCTTGAGTAACAGGATGCTAACAGCTCCAGCAGTTTTACCTTCCATTGCTTTTGTACCATCAGTGTAACTGTGAAAACAGTGAAAAAGGCAAATAAAGTCTTATTGTTATTCAAAAAGTCTTGACATCATGGACCCCCTGGAAGGGTCCCTCAGCTTTTTCTTTACCACGCTTTGAGAAATGCTGGTTTAGGGGGGTGAAAAACTGAGTGACAGAGGAAGGAGAGGGCAGTCAACTCCTTCAAGAGGTCTTTTATGATCCCTCAATCCACTCTCTAGGAACTCCCATAACACCCTGTGGACACCTCTACCATGGAACTACTCCACTGTGATGTGTCTGACTCTGCCAAAAGGCTGGGGACCAGCTGCTCTTTGTACCCCCAGTGCCTAGCACAGCACACAGTAAGGGCTCAATAATTTGTTGAATGAATGGAAGATAGTAACTGTGAAGTTTCTATTTGTGCTACATTAACAGGAACTATGGGATAACACTTAAAGTCTTGTATCTTAGAACTCCAAGCCAGTTGTAATCCTTGATATTTCCACAAGGATCAAGGGGACTCTGGACCTAGTAAATCCCCTTTGAAATTCAGAAGAGGGAAGGGAAGGGAACTAAATGTATGGAGGGCCTGCCACGGACAAGGCAGAATGTCAGATACTTTTAATATTAAAACTTCACAACAGTAGCTAGATAGGTAGCCAGTCTCCCATTTTATAGGGAACAGAGAAATTCAACAGGGTTCTCGAGAATTGTGCTTAAGAAGAGATCTTAAGCATGTCCAGTCCACTACTGCTTACCTATGGGTCAATCAGATAAACTCTGAAGTGGATTGCCTGGGTCTGATCCCAGCTCCACCATCTACTAGTTCCATAACCTTGGGTAAGTTACTTATCTTCTCTGTGCCTCAATTTCTTCATAGGGTTTTGGAAGCATTACCTTCAGTTATATGAGTATATGTAGCACTTAGAGCAATGCTGATGCACATAAATTCTATGAACCATTAGACAAACATTATTATTTCATTATCTCATTTACTCCTCTAGCTCTGTGTTAGGTAGAGAAAGCGTTATATTTATTTTACAGGTGCAGAAACTGAGGCTCAGGAAAGTTAAGTGACATGGCTAAGGTCACCTGCAAGTAAATACCAGATCTAAAACAGAGTCCACATATTCTAACTCCTTGCCTGAGTCAGATATCTTGGATTCTGTGGCATTCTTCAGGTTCAGCCATTCTAGGTCACAAGCATTTTAGGAAAAAGGGGAAGTCCCTTGGGAAGAGAAGTTCAGTACTAGAAGCAAGAAACTCTTACCCTAAAATAATACGTACTAGAAATAGGAATGCACTAGAGTGTAATTAGCCTTGATGAGAAGAGGAAAGAATCTCCCCAGGGGCCTAGTTTAAGCACAGAAGTGAGAAGGGCATCCCCAGAAGACAAGGAGTCTAATATGGGAATTGGAGTCCGAAAATGGGGAATAGGGAAGTTGCCTCTGAGCAGCCAGTTATAAGTGATGCTTTGGAGCAGGATGGGCTCAGTGCCACATCTGACCCTGTGATGTTGCTTATGGCAAGATTACTCTTAACAATCTAGTGTCACCTAAGTCTGAATGAACCTAACATTGTTTTTTTCTCCAAGTGTGAGATGTTTCTAAAACACTTTCTTATTTATTTTTCCTCATTTTTTTCTCTTTATTCTAGTTTTGGGTTCTCCTGGGTACCATGTTCTACTGGAGCAGAATTGAATATTAAGCATGAGGTGTCACCACCACACCTCCTTCTCTGCTGACTGGATTTGGTGCTGGAACCAGCTTTCTCCTAACACCCCACATCTGTGCTCTCTGTACCATGTGCGTGTCTGCTCAGATTGCCGAGTCAGGTGGTACAGAGTTCCAGAAACTCTTGGGCTCCAGAAATTCTCATGACTAGTATTTTTCACCCTGGTCTAGGATTCTGCAACATTTTTATAGACTGTAGGAGAGAGAGAATTTGGAAAATAGATAGTAACTACTCCCATCCCTGTTTATTCTTAATTTGTCAGTATAAAGATTTTCAAAGGAACCTGTCTTATACTAAGCCAGCTCTGTATTTGGATAGCACATCTGCCTGTTTTTCTCACTGTTTTCTACAAAAAACCTTCCAAGGCTTCCATTTATCTCAGTATTGTCTGGGTGACAGAAGTAAGAAAAAGACTGGTGAAATGGATCTTTTGCCTTTCGTTCTATGGTGGCTCCCATCTACAGAGACTCGGGTGATTCTCTTGATCCCACCTTTGGATCCTTTTGTTCTCCAGAACAATCCCTGATCTTGAGTTAACAATGGTTCAAATTTCCTTCCAATCTTGCAGAGATATGTACTTAGAACACTAATTCTCCATTAATTAAAAGTATGTGGACTTTGGGGGACACATACCCAGTCTTTGCCCTGAATGGTCTCAACTTGAAACACCTTTCACACAGGAGAGAAGCAAGCCAGCTATTAGAATGGATGATTTGGGGGGATTTTTGTTTACTGTCAAAATATTTCTCTTCTGAACTATGTTTCCATTTGTGGTCCTGAAGGAAGTTTTTACAACTCAACATTTGTCTAGTCTTATAAATAAAGAGGGCTTTAAAACATCTTCACTTTCTTTTGTTTTTATTGGTCCTATGAGTCTAACAAAACGGGTCCAACAAAAGAGCCTAATTTGCGGGAACCGAAGTGCGGGAGATGGAAAGTGCACACGCGGGCGTGCTTTCCTTCTGCACACGCCTGCCCTTGCTGTACAGCCAAACGGTTTCCTTTCACTTTTTGCTCCTGCCACACTTACCCCCAAAGTGGTGATGGAGCTAACACTCTTCAGATCCTTTTCCTCCTGCACTTGGAAGCAATGGGAACATCTGACTCCAACTGCCAAACTGTGTGCTTTATGAAGAAAATGTACCTGTTCCTTGGGGGTCCTGCTCCCAGCGGACTCAGACACAGGGAGCACCTCATCCCATGCCCCCACCCCCACCCCCAGGTTCCTGTGAGCTCGGCTGAGCACAGGAGCAGGGGAGGGATAAGGGAACAGAGGGCACGCATCTTAGGTGTACCTCGTGATAAAGCTGGGGCAGGAGCCTAGTCCTTGATTCCCAGGAGAGGGGACAAAGGTTCATGTCCTGACAGGGCACAGCCAGCTTGCCCCTCCCCTGCCTCACTTTGTCTGTCCAGGACAAACATATCTTAGAGAATCATGATAAATAACACCTGCACTTGGCTGAGAAGGTTCTCTCTATGGTCTTTTAGAAGAGGGGAGCAGAGGGGAACAACCACTCTCCCATCTCTTGTCATACTTTCTCATGCACTCTGGTGCCTTTTGCTCCCACCACTAAATTTTCCATTGCCCCCAGCTCCCACTGGCTGAGCAATCCTCAGGATCCCCTAAGCCCCTCCTGCCTTCCCTTCCAGGGCCTCATGCTCCAAAATTCTCTCTACATATAAAACTCCCTTCTTGTGATTGGATCTCCGCCAGGTCAAGAGAAAGGCTTTTGGAAAACTAATTCATATTAAGGGGTGAGTGACAATGACAACTAGTCCTCACTACAGACTTTTCCTTGATGACTGAAATTGATCTCTAGTTGGTGGAATCCAGCAGAGCAATGGGAGCAGGAAAGTGCTACTGTGGGGCAAGACGGCCCACCTGCTGCTCCTTAAATCTTACCGCCTGACTTCTCCACCAAGCAGTAACTAGGAAGGGTGGTGCCTTCAGTTAGCCACTTCTTTCTGCCCTGTCTAGCTGGCTTTTTCCCTAGAACCTCTGCTTCATCATTCATAGAAGGTGCATATTCCACTACAGATGGGAACAGGCTCTGCTCCTCCCCAAACAAAATAAGATCCTGAACCCAAGCACCCACTATGGCCAGGCCCCCAACACTTGAGGAGGACACACCTTTCAGCTGAGGCAGAACTGAGGCCTGAGGTTCTCCCTGCAGAGTCCAGTCATTTAGGACTCCTGCGCTAACAGGGGTCTTCAGTTTAAGCCCAGGGCTGTTTCTGTTCTGCCTGGTTCCTGCTTCCATCTCCCTCCACCTTCCCTGGAGGCCCAGCCTTGCCCCTCTTCCTTCTGATGCCTGGGACTGGAAGCGGTGCTCACTGCTAGCCCTGAGCACCAAGCCACTGCTCAGGAGAGCCCAGGCCACTGCTCAGGAGAGCCCAGGCCCAGCCCCAGCCCCACCAGACCAGGGAGGCAAAGGAGAGCAGAGAGCTCAGCTCTGGGGAGCCGGCAGGTTACCTGGCTTGAGACAGGTCCAGACAAAACCATATTGTGAAACTTCCCTCTTCTCCAGCAGCCATCCTGCTTATCAGGAGAGTGAACAACAATTACTCCCTAGCACCAAAAATGTGTCAGGCTAACTCAGGTAAGTTTTACCTGACTACACCACCAGGAAGGTTGTCACGTGCTCTCAGTGAGCAGTTTCCCTCCCCAGATTGCTGAGCAGGGTCCTGGCAGGCTGTCTGCACTGCTCTTACGTCTACTCTGTAACTTGTATTTCCTACATCAGCTGGAATAAACAAGAACTGCTTCTATTTTAAAAAGCAAACCAGATATTTCCTGGCAACCCATAAAGAAAAGGAGGAATAATAGTCCTATGAACTTGAAAATCTAACCTCTCAACCTCACACCCCAACCCCAACCCCAACCAATCTGACTGACAGCTGTACTGTGGTTGAAGAATTGGAAACTGAGCCAGTTTCTCATTTCTAATGACTGAGCAATTTCCTTTCTCCCTCTGTATCTAGTATTTCTTCCAGTTTCTCTTCCCTGCTTCACCTCACCCAGATCCTTCATCAGTTCCTACAAGTGAGGCTGAAACAAAGAAGAAACCCAGAGGAGGCCAGTTGTAGGCTACAGAGTTTGCTTTCATGTGTGACATTTTTATCATGTGGACACATCCCACAAGGAGATCCAAAAACATCTTGAAAAAATACAGCATTTCTAAGAATCACACAGCTGCCTCCCTCCCTTTAGGAGACAAATAGCCAGATCCTGGAGTTAAGAGAAATGGTGCTGATATGCCTACCCTAAGTTCCTCCTGAAAAAGAAAGCAAGAGCAGCCTGACATTTGAAGGAGGGCCTGGCCCTTACCACTAGGCCGTTATTCTCCTATTGGGCATAATATTGCAGAATACCAACCTCAGATAAGGTCACTCTGAGACCAGGATAAAATGAGGCAAAGCAAGTCCACTTCATAATTTTGTCTAAACACAGACAAAACAAGGTCACTGTGGTACCCACAAGATACCAAACACCCCCTTTCTCGGCTAAAATGAGTAAATGCGAAGTCTTACCAATTACAGCTTTATTCTCTTTATTCTCCCTTCCTATAAATAAAACCTCCTGATACACAATCACAGACTTGCCTCTACTTTCTGACAGCATCCAGGAGAGAGTAAACCCTGCTTCCTTAGACCCTCCGCAAATGACCCAACCAAAGCCCAAATGCTTCTTTCTAACCCTCTTTAACTGAGTCACTTCATGGTGTGTTCTCGCTCACTGCAACAAGCCAAACTCCCAATTTTTTGTTTCACAGTACATCTCTTTAACTTATTCTTCCCGTCTAATTGAAATTTTGAATCCTTTGACCAACATCTAACCCAATTATCTCTGGATGTGTTCTAGGGTTTTTGGCATTCACACTCTCCAAGTAACTCTGGCCTTCCTTATTTCCTCTATTTGTTGGTTTATTCATTACCTCGAAGTGGTTAAGAACATGAACTTTGGAGTCAAATATATGGCTCCGAATCCCAGCTGTTCATTACTTTGATGAGTCACATAGCCTCTTGAAGCCTGCTTCAGAAAACCCGGTCTATGCTCACACCGGGAGGGAGGATTCAGTAAGATATGTAACATGTGCATCAGACCGGCTAGCAGATACCTAACAGGAAGACCTGTGAGAGATACCTAACAGGAAGTCAGACAAAAATCTGGTCTGAAGAACTCTGCTTGGCCCATAACCCTCAGAAACAGTAACTAATGCCATGTTGCTTCAATTTATAGCAATAAGCTTAATGGCCAAATATATCAGTCAAAATTTACTAGCCATGAAACAATAGTGATGAATAATAGCTTTTCAGTTAACTCCTACTCAATAGCGGAAGAATGTACCAAGGTCAAGATAAGGCATTTTAACGGGTACATCTCAAATTATCGGTATTATCTCCAGAATCCTAGCTACAAAATGAGATCTCTTCCCTCACTACCCTCACAGGGAAATCTCAAAATCTCCTGATATTGTTGTGATACTCTAAGGAAAAAACACAACTCTGGAGTCAAGACAGACCTGAATTGAAAATTTATCTCCTCCTCTTACCAACTTTAGGAAGTTATTTTAACTTAAATCTGTTTTTTTTTTTCAGTACATACATACTCATATGTAAATATACCTACATGGCTATTAGAAAGTTAAAATAAAAAGCCACAGGGAAACTAAAGGATATGGAGCAAGCAGTCAATTACTTTCACGCCCCAGCCTTTACCGACCTCTCCTCTAAGCCCCCAAATCTCTCACACACACACACACACCCCAAATATGCACACAAGGTTTGATATTTGAATTCTCAACAACTGTCAATGGAGCAAGAGCCGTTACCTGTATAGTGTGCACCCTGGGGGTGGGGCCTCTCAGCCACTCTCTTGTGTATACTTTTGAGACCTATCAGGCCCTCTCTGCAGATATAACATGGCTATCCTTATTCTAAAAACCAATAAAGGAGGCAATAGTTTAAAATTATCTAAGGTACTAAGGAACAGACTTTTTAAAAAGTTTTGGAATGAGATTGGTGAAAAACAACTCATGAAATGTATGTATGCTCCATTTATGGTATATGTTAATGGCTTTTGACAGGGACTTAATATATGTATAGGACATGGGAAAGTGGAAGTTTTGAGTCTGGCAGAAGATGTCTTTCATCTCTCCCAAGAATCCACCCACAGAGCATTTTGGGGACCCCAGGAAACCTGTCTGTCCAGTTGGGGCTTGGGTGGAAGTAAAGGGGGCTAAGGGCAGAAAAACGAGGGAGGGAGACTAGGGAAAAGTTCAAAAAGTTCCCTGTTGAGGATCCAGAAGACACCAAACTTCTCTAGGAGCTAGGATAGGGACATAGATTTGGGAAAATTACCTCAAAGGTTGAGAACAGCACAGATAATGGTCTTGAGGTCAGAAGACCTGAGTCTGGCCCTAACTGTGCCATTTACTAGCTGTGGGGTCTCTGGCAAGACACCCGCCCATTCTGAACCATCACTTCCTCATCTGCTCTTCTTATCTCAAGAGTTGCAGAATCAACAAAGTATGTGTAAAAACCTCATAAACCGTCATGCTATGAAAATGAATGCTAGTATAAGTGACAGAGGATCAATAAAAACTTTAAAGTAGCACACTCTGTGTATTAGGTAGTTGTGATACCCAAATAGTCCACACCCATATAATCCTCAGCAATAATAGTAGACATGACTGTCTCTACAGTTCTCAGAACACTTAGCCTCTTTGTGGCAACTGACTGAAAAAAGACAGGGGGCAGCAGCAGTGATTGGGGGCAGGAGCCACATGCCTCCAGCCGGGCACTGCACCTTTGACTCCCAGGGCAGGAAAAGTGGCACAAGTGTGGCACAAAGGTCTTTAAAAAATTATCTTCCACTTCAACAAGTTTCATAATGAGTCATTTAAATGACTTGTACATTATCTCAAATTACCTGAAAAGTAAAAGGCATAGCTCAGTGGTTTCTAATATATAAAAAAAATACAGATGCCTTAATGGCCAAAAAAAAAAAAAAAAAAAAACAGGCAGCTTCCATATGGTATTAGACATATTGCTTCCACTGAGTAAGAAACAGAGCACTCAAATTCAGACCCTCAATTCCTTGCACGCTCCATTCTCTTCTAGTAGCCTCTCAACCATGAGGGAGGACCCACAGCCTCCAAATTACAGACTAATAATACATTCATAATTAAGAAAATTGGGAGAGAATGCTAGAGAAATGTTCTCTAGCAACGAGGAGGCTTACTCAATACATTACAGCCTATTAGCAAATCTCCCAAGAATGAAACTCCTTTATAAGGTTTGGACAAAAGATATGAAAACCATGAGGATTTATTTGCTAAATAAAGGAAAAAATGCAACTTTTACTCCCTGTGCTGAGTTAAAGAGAAATCACGCTAGCCCTACACAAACCCATCATGTCTATAAAATGTACTGTCCTTTCAAATTCTCCTTCCCCAATTGAATGGTGACACTGTCTTTCTTGGGAGCTCCAAACCCTCCTATTCTGTGTCTCTGCTTGGTAAGGATGAGATGTTATTTATACCTAGCTGGCACTCACTCATGTTAAAGTTTAATAGTTAAGTTGTCATATAATAATGATGGATTGAGAGCTCCTAGGGTACAGTTGCATAATACTTACGTAAGAACATCCTTCTATCTGTATTACTTACGTGTCCACTCACCTAAGCAAACAAAATATTCTTACTGCTGTTCAACCCAGTATCCATCTCCTGTTACCTTCTATTGATTCTCCCCCTTGCCCCACCTCTCTCCCCAGGAAGCTCAGCAGTACCGGTGGCTTCTCTCCCAAATCACCCACTGCCCAAGTCAATGCCATGACCCCACCATCCTCCCAAGACCAGTGCCATGACTCCACTGTCCTCCCAAACCCAGGGCCCCTAAAGGGCCAGCTCCACCCTTTCCTGTCCCATAACCAATCAGGTGTGCCTGAGGCCGGCCCTGCTGTTCCCACTATTGATTTTGGGACAGGAAGAGGCACAAGAGGATGAAGAGAACAGAAACAGGCCCAGGGAGTGAGACACAGAGGTGCCTACCACAGCACTGGAGCTGGCTGTCCAAGGAGGTCGCACACAAGAACAGGGGAGAGGAACGGAAGGATGGGGGGGGGGGGTTGTTTCATTTGTTCTGTTTTCAAGCTGTTTAGAATTATGGATTCTGAAATGAATACACCTGTAGGCCTCCAATAACAGTAAAAAACAGGATTGAGTACCCAAAGCTTTTTCATATTTTACTACAGAGGTATTTTATAGATATATTATTAGTTAATACGTAGTTTGTAAACTGCTAATTCATATCCTACAGGTACAAAATCATTTTACAAAAATGCTGTAAAAACTAGTAGACGATGTGTTCTCTACTGGGCTGTGACTGGAAGGCATATCTGGGCAGGTGGTACCCACCGCAGAGCAGCAGGAGCAGCAATGACCAGCACGGCTGCTGCCTCTCCATCTGCCAATCTATCCTCCAGCCACCTCTTCATTCCCAAGATCACTGTATCTCGGGCTGCCCGGTTAGCTCAGTTGGTTAGAGCACAGCCTTATAACGCCAAGGTCACAGGTTCGGATCCCCATACCAACCAGTTGCCAAAAAAAAAAAAAATCAAGTTGACGGCATCTTGATTCTTCACCATTTCTCCCCTCTTCTGTGGCCCTCTTCTCACCTGGGACCCACCACTTCACAGATGACTGTGCAGGATAAATGAGTAACAGAAACACATCTTCGTACCTTGGATGAGAAAAATTCTGGGTCCCCGTGACACTCAGCAATCTTATTTCTGGTGGCCTTATATCCCATAATATATCACTTCAAATTTCAATAAATCTTCGGCCAGAGTTCTCAAGCAACCTTCATTATATCCTTTGAGTTGTCCTTTTATATTTAGTCCTTCAAGTATCTATATTACAACTCTCTTATATTTAACTCTCTTGATCAAAACAACTAAGAAAGCTGTCTTGTTACAGTGTTTTACATTCTGTATCATCAGGAGCTCTGCTAACAAAATACTAAAAGGAAAAATACAGCCCAATAACTAGCTGCAACAAGTTCTTAATGTGTGTTACTAGGGGAAGTCTCCAGGCCAAAATTATTATAATCAAATCATCAGTTCTTTGAACGTCACCAAAATATCCAGGGTCATGAACCAGTCCAGAAATCCACTGTGATATTGATATACAGAGGATTGTGTTCCACAGACAGTAATTTATAAGAACAACTACTCAAGCCATCTGTTCTCCAGACTCGTGATACCTGGTGTAAGAGCTTCATCCTAAAGACAAAAAGAACAAATGTGAATGACAAAACAAGAATTTACCATGTCTCCATTGTTTTTTGACCTACCCCTAAATGTCGCAAATGTATTTTTGTAAATTATTGTACCTCTTGGGTTTCCTACTGCAAAAAAAGTTTCTTTTCCCCATCAAAGGTAATAAACATCAATGACAGACATGTATTCATGTGTCAGAGCCCACGTAAGGCCCTGGGAACCAGTGATGCACTCAGTGAACACCAGCATACAGGACAGAAGGATGTACAGGTGACACTGATACAACATGACACGTGTCATCCAATGCTAACAGATCCTTGGATGAGCTTCAGGGAATCTCTGAATCTTCCAATGTTGGGAAAATTTTGTGTCTGTAGGCGGGGAGAGTACACAACCCTCACAAGAGTCTCAACAAACAGAATGTATGTAGATGAGGATGAGTGAAGGGGCACCCAACTTAATGAGGGAGTCTGCGGAGGGGTCATAGAGAAGGTAAATTTCAATGAGGCTTAAAATGACTAAGTGAAGACGATTAAGGAAAGGACACTCCAGGTAGAGAGACCACCCTGGGCAAGATGCATAGATACACAAAAAGCAGGATACATTTGAAGAAGGCATTAGTGGGGCTGGAGCTGCAGAATCTGGGAAGAGGAGTACGCAGTGACAGGAATAGGTCTCTAGTTTTTTAGCGGTGAAAAACAAATTTTGGTTACATGCAGCAATATGGATGGAGATCAGAACCATAATGTTGGCAAAATAAAGTCATAATAGAATAAATATAGTGTGATTTCATTTACGTAAAGTTTAAAAACATGCAAAACGAAAATCTTTTGTTTAGGGAGACAAACATATGGGAAAACAAGAAAACCAAGAAACAACAGAAAAAATTACCATTATCACAAAAATTCACCAAAGCATTTGGGGACAGGGGACAGGAAGAGGGTGGATATGGGATCAGGGAGTGCCACAAAGGTGATGGACACAAATTGGGGGTAAGGATACCACCATTCACAGTATCAGGAATTTTCCTACTTTTTGTACAATTTGTAAGCATTCTTTCGTATCTATTCAATAATTAATTTTTTAAATGTAAAGAGAAAAATGAATACCTATGAACAAAGACTAGAAAGACATAGAAAATAGAAATAGCTGCTTTGTTAGACTGTTAGACTCTAAAAAAGAGCTAAGTCTTTTAATATTGTTCTAAATATAAACTCTAACGAAGCCCTTTAATATTGAGCTAAAAGCCTTTTAATATTATTTTTAAATGTAGATTTTTAGCAAAAGGGCTAAAAGCCCTTTAGCACTGTTTTAAAATTTAGGGGAAAAAAATCAGAACAAAGAAATACAGATTCTTTAATCACAGCCCCATGAAAAATTGACTTGTCTGCCAGGATTCCTTGGTGAAAGAGCCAATTACTGAGGCAGGAAAAGTACAAGGTGAGCCTAGAACATCTCGTCACACCAGAGCACAGAGAAGGAAGCTCTCAAAGACTAATGCAGTTATGTTAACTGATTGCAGAGCCAGCTTGAAAAAAACCCCATTGGCCAAAGATGAGACAACTCGAGTATCAAAAAATAAAATAAATACTAAGTATATCCTTCAGGATGCTAGGGAACACCAACTCATTGTTCTGAAAAATGACTATCTGTGCTTGATTCTTTCCCTTATTCTGTCTCTCTAAGAACTGTACCCTAGAGTACTCAAATAAATGAAGAAGGCAAGTACGTCTTTGTAGAAAAATCTAATAAATGTGGAAGGAGAGATAGAATATTACAATTTTGCAACCCCTAATTAAATAATAAATTTAGGAAATGAGCATCAATGGCTGCTAAAATCATTAGGTAAAAAACTGATGGGGAATCTCACAGTGAGTGGATTTGACTGATAATACCTGAACCCACAGATCAATCCTAACATAACAAAAAAGATACAACCAGACATAACATCCTCCTGTTGTGATACAAGAGGAGGTACACAAGACCATCGGTGAAGTATTCTTGCCCCCAAATGTATCCGGAACCTGTTCAAGCCTCCAGAAATCTAGAGAAATTTAATTCCCAGTTTACAAGAAAATACAGAGGTCAGAGGAACATATTAAGCTATACTACCAGGATGCAATTGACAAAATCTGTAATGTAAGAAATTCTATCGGACAAATGACCTGGTTCATTAAACAAATACATTGCAAGGGGAAAAAAAAAAAAAAAAGAAAGGGAGGGGAAACCCACAGATTAAAAGAGACCATCCAAACACAGTGTGGACCTTGTCTAGAGACAGATCTGAATGAACCACCTGCTTTTTAAAAAAGCATTTATGAGATAATCAGGGAAATCTGAACACTGACTGGACATTTGATATTAAGAAAATACTTTTAATTTTAGTTTAGTTTTTTTTTTAAAGACTTCTTATATTTTAAGGATACGTACTCAAGTATTCACAGTCTATGAAACACTCTCACATCTGTGATTTATTCCTAAATAATCCAGTGGGAGAGGAGAAAAAAATGAGGGGAAAAAAGAGAGGCCATGAGTTGATAGCTGTTCAAGTGAGGGTTTCATGCACCCTTCTCTCTACTTTTGCTTCTGTTTGAAATTTTCGTTAATAAAAAGCTTTTAACAAAATGAACTAGCTTATATGATCGAATTCAGCATAATTCTTCCTGACAGGGGAGACTAGGTAGGCAGCTTGCCAGGCACGTGAATCCAGGACTTACCGTTCTATATTCACTTCATTGCCTCTGTCTCTAGTGTGGAAGATCATTGTGTATTTACCCACAGCAGGGTTTGGCCGGGATATTTTCATTCTATGGAGCTCAACCCTAGAAAAATAACAGAGGAGATTTAAAAAAAAAAAACATTATCCCACTTCTCTACCACTAAGCACTTCAAAGTATACTAAAGATGCTGGGGAAGGAGAAAGGGGTTTAGGGAGTGACAGGCCAGGTAAAGAGTAGAAGAAAAATCATGATTTGTAATAATGAATATGCTAATAATAAATAACAAAAATTTTTTAAAAAGAATTCTTACACTACTTAACACACACACAGAATCACATATAGCTGGATTACTTGGATCTTAAAAAAATAAGAAAAACTTCTCAAATTTCAGATTTTCTTATAATGGTGGGACTTCAAGCAATAAAACCCATAAAAGAACATTTACTATTGGGGTACAAAGGAGATATGCCAATTTATAGTTATTTTCAAAAATAACATACAAAGTACTTATTTTAAGACGTCCTGAAGAATAGGAGAATCAAGCCTCTTAGGAAATCTAATTTACTTAGTGTTGCCTTCTTTTAACAAAGAAAGGAATGACCACTTAAGTCACAAGGTTTAAAGCCACAAACCTAGGTTCAAATCTAGACTCTGCTATTTACAACCTTGGTAAGTCATTTCACTATTCCAAGTATCAGTTTCCTCATCTGCAAAATGGAAATGATGATATGGAGTTGATTTTGAAAGACTCAAATGACATAATTTGCAAATATGCTTTGCAAACTGTAATGAATTACATAAGTGCATAGAAGGACGCTGCCTGTTGCACAGGTAAGTAAATATTTAGTAAATAAATCTCAATCAACTTTTATGTCCGAATCATTTGGTTGATCCATAGCATTAGTCAGAAACCATTCTGAAGGGCATGATGTTCTTATGAAATGAAAGCAAAACTTGGGGCTCCCCTCTACCTTGAAGCTAAGGGGCAACAAGAAAAAAGACAGTGAGGATATGATTAGTACAAAATTCTACTAATCGTCCCACCTGGCAGTGAAGTGGATTGGGGAAGATGATTGGTATTTTTTTTTCTACACTTTGCTATGCTTGCCTGCAATTTAGCAGGCACCCTCTGTCCAGTTCATGAGCTACTGCCAGATAGGCTGCTGACAGGGAGGGGGCCATCATTACAGCCATCTCTGTGGAGCCTTTGGTCAGGGAAATCCATGCCCTCCTGCCAGAAACATTTCATCTCTCAGCCTAGACATGGGAACAAGACTAGCATGGAGCCCCTGGATTCTTTACACTGAAACAAGAGAATATTTCTGACAGTCTATGCTATTAATTCAGAACTCCAGCTTAGAAATTTCCTTTCCAAGAGGCAATAGCAGAAGAGAAGGGGGTCTCCTGACAGCCAGAAAGACACTGTAATTACAAGCCTGAAGACACCAGCCCTAGGCTCTTGAATAATTACTTATTTTGGGGAGATACAGATACCTGTAACTATCTGGCCACAAAACCCAAGTTCAGGGGAGGAAGCTGAGAGAGGAGAGAGTAGTCCCAGAGAATCTGAGGGTCAATGCCAACAGCCCAGAGTCAGGCCTGGGGCTCAGGCTACCAGTGTGCAGGGCTGGCTAATGCACACGGAGGAAAGGATGTCTTCGCTTGCTTTGGTGTGCAGCTCCTCAGAGGCTGTGGGCACTCCCTGCTCTAGGCATTGAGAATTGTGCTTGCATCCCCTAGGGTCTGATAACAGGTCCTTCTCCAAGCCTGTTATCACACACCAGTTTTGCAGACACCCTGCAGTTTGGGACTTATTCACTGGCAGAACCATGTCTCAGGAAGTAATTCTCACTGACAAGACCACAGAGTCCTCCACCAATACTTCTAAACCCCAAATGCTCAGGAGCCAGGAAGAGACCACCCTCCATCACTTCTAATCTGCCAATTGCAAAGAACAATTTGGGCCATCCTGCCCTCCTCCCACCCCCACCACACTTTAAACCCCAATCTGCAGCCTGGTGACCTGCTGGACTGGCATCTATAGGAACTATTCATAAATTCAAGTTTTCAGAGCCACCACTGATAGCAGAACCCCGTGAAGGGGGACCTTTCTCTGTTGTTCACCTGAGTCTGAGGTCATCATCTTCGCCTCCCCATCCCCAGTAGTTGTTAGAGAATCCATTCAACTTGAAAAATTGCTCTCTGCTTAGGGCAGTAACACCCCCAAAATATCCATTGTAACGTAGCCTGGAGCAAAAGATAGGAGAGAAAAGGTGAGAACATTAATACAAAGCCCTTGTGTTCTCCACAGACACTTCAGAGGTCTCTGGTTTCAGGGCTGGCATTCTAGGAACACTTTAAAGACCATGCACTTCCTCCCATCATCTCCTCCTTGCCATCCACCTCCCAACACTCCTGCCCTCCCTGTCTTGCCTTCGTCCATCTGTTTAGACAAGTGCTTAACTCTGCTCACTAAGCAAGGTGCCACCCACCTGTTAACAGTTTGTGTGTAGAGGTCTGTAGAGATACTTGTACAAGTGCACCACAAAATCAGATCTGGATGACAGATCTCTATCTCATGTGCCAATCTAATGAATGGTAATGGCTGCCAGGGGCACTGGGTTAAGAAAGATTCTGAGGCTGCATCCAGGTTCAGCACAAATGAGTGTCATGATGAATACACTTGTGATGGAGTTTGGATGTACTGTCCTCCCAGAACTCGAGGAAATCTGATCCCCAGTGTGACAATTTGAGTCACAGGGGCAGATCCCTCATTGTTGGGAAAACAGAATAATTTAATCAGGCTCCCTTGCCTGCCCATCCAGTTGGGGGAGGTGCAGTACATTCTTTGTAAGCAAATTGTGTGTGGCTGGGTGGAGTTAGTGCACATGTGCGGCACCACTGCTTGGCTGGCATCTGCCTCTGGTATCCACTGCACGTGGCCATGCTCTCCAACCTACAGCTTCTAAGGACCTGTTTGCCAGTTACCTAGCTCATAGACCTGCGTGTGAGGGGTCTGGTGACCAAGCCTGGTGTGTGAAGGTTTGTGACCCAGTCTGTGAATGGGCTTGAGGGGTCTGTGAGCTCCAAACCCAGCCCTAGCTCAACAATTGGTCCAGTTGGCAGGATTACGGGCAAGTAAGAGCCAGATAATTGGCGTAGTCTGCAACAGGATTCTGAGCAGGTACAGGAGCCAAAAGCCCTTGGAAGGAGGAAATGTGGCTACTAGTGAATATGCCCTGCCCTATGGCCACCTTCCTGTTGACTGGGATCTGGTTGCTGCCCACTGTACTGCAAGGCAGCATAGACCAGGTACTACAACGCAAAACCCCTTGGGAAGGGGAGGGAATGTAGCTATCCTTGAGCATGTAGTGCCCAGTGGCCACTTTTCTGCTGATCGGACCCTGGATGCTGATCACTATGCTGCAAACTGATCAAGATTTGTGGCAGAAAGCAGAATTATTGGAAGCAAGGATGATTATCCTGGAGGATGACGTGCGGTGACTGGCCACTCCTGCCTCTCACACCAGGGAAGACAACCAACCCAGTGGTGAGCTGGGGGAAACCATGCATCTCCAGGCACGACCTGCTGTGCACAAGAAATTGAAACACGAGCAGCCTATGGGACTGGACAGACAACTGGTGGGCAATCCACAGGTGACCCGGTTCACCACCTATGTCCTGTATACTCAGGTTGAACTGGTTGACTTGGGGAGACAGTTCAGGCAGAAACATGGGGAGAGCCTGGCTGCTTGGCTGTTGCGGTTATGGGACCTAGGGGTGGATAGTGTGATATGCTCTGGTGAGGAGGTAGAGAAGTTGGCCTCCATCACCATATACCCATCCCTGAGGCAGTGGCTATAGAATAGCTGCAGATATGCACAAGGGCGAGGTAATCACTCCTTAATGGACTGGGTGAATGCAGCTTCCCAAACTGTGTGGGCAAATGCTGGAGAACTGCCCAAGATTGTTATTAAATGGCAAATGTATGCTGAGCTGGTCCAAATAATTCGGGAGCTGGGGATACGGCAGTCCATGTTTAATGTGAACACTCGTGGCCTGGATGATAAGAACTTAACAGGCAGCATGAAAGACATAGTGCTGCAAGATGCCCTGTCAACGTCCTTTGGGTCACTGATGGCCATACTGGCCCCATACATTGGTCGTCCTATACATGAGGTAATGACCATGATAGCAAGCTTAGGTGAAGTAGAGGATAGAAGATAAGCAAAAGGGATCTGAGAGGTGGCTACGACCAAACCCCCAAGAAATACTTGGTATTTTATCCCAAAGGGACCAAGCAAGACTAGCCATAAGCAGATGTGGCTTGACTTGCTTGCAGCAGGGGTTGATAAAAAGAAAATTGACCGGCAGCCAAATGCAGTCCTATTTGCCTTGTGGCAGCAATTGTGTCCTGAACAGCATTTCACCAAACATCCGGAAACAGGTAGCCAAGTTACGCTCAGTGGATTTAAAAGACTTTTTGGTTGCTCCCAAGGAGGCAGATGAACTGTTCCATTTCAATTATGGAGCAGGCCAAGGTACTCGTCTTTTGGGGGCAGGCAAGGATCAGAGGCCTCATGTTGAATTGGCAATATATTGGTCAAGGACAAATGTGCAGCATGTTTGGGCATTGGTGGATACAGGTTCAGAATGTAGCCTGATATATAGCAATGCAGATAAGTTTCCAGGGGCCACAGTTCATACAGATGGCTATGGAGGACATACTACTGAGGTCAAAGCTGTGTCATTGCCATCGGGCATAGGAAGATTACCTCCTCGTGTATATACTGTGTATATATATATATATATATATATATATATATACAGTATATATATATACTGTATATATATATATATATATATATATATATATATATATCTCCCGTAGCTGAATACACCTTGGGTATGGATGTACTTTATGATTTGCACCTGCAAACAACAGTTGGAGAGTTTCGGCGGCGAATACGGACAGTAAAGCCTGTGTTACGAGGATATGCTAAATATGACCCACAGGTGTTACTCAAGCCAAGATGTGTAGTTAATATAAAGCAATATCGCCTACCAGAAGGATATGCAGAGATAAGTGCCACTATATTGGAATTAGAGAAAGTTGGCATTCGTCTGGCTCAGAGCCCATTTAATGCTCCAGTATGGCCAGTGAAAAAGCCTGATGATACCTGGAGAATGACAGTAGATTATCAAGAACTGAACAAAGTAGTGCCCACGATACAGGACTTGGAATCGAAGATTATTTTGGAGCTTTAAGACTTAATATCTCACCTGCTTGGTTTCAGACTTGTTTGGGACTTATTTCTCCTTTCTTCTGGCCTATTCCTCCCTTTTGGAATGGGAAAGTGTACCCGATGTCTGTTCCACCATAGTATCTTGGCAGCAGATAAATTTGTTTTTACAGTTTCACAGCTGGAAGGAGTTTTGCCTTTAGTCTCAGATGAGACTTTGGACTTTGGACTTTTAAGCTGGTACTGGAACAAGCTAAGACTTTTGGGACTGTTGGGATGGAATGATTGTATTTTGTATGTGAGAGTGATATGAGTTTTGGGAGGCCAGGGGCAGAATGATGGAGTTTGGATGTATTGTCGTCCCAGAACTCATGGAAATCTGATCGCCAGTGTGACAGTTTGAGTCACAGGGGCAGATCCCTCATGAATAGATTAGTGCTCTCCCTAGGTGGGGGGAGTAATGAGTGAGTTCTTGCTCTATTAGTTCCCACGAGAGCCGATTGTTTAAAAGACCCTGGCACACAGCCTCCCTACGCCCCCCCAAAGCCGGCTTCCTCCCTTGCTATGTGATCTGCTTGTACCCGCTGACTGCCTGCTGCTTTCCACCATGAGTAGAAGCAGCCAGAGGTCCCCACCAGATACAGCTGTCCCAGAATCATAAGCCAAATAAACCTCTGTTCTTTATATATTACCCAGTCTGAGGTATTCTGTTACAGCAACACAAAAACAGACTAAGAAAACTGCTTTTTTCACTTTTACTTCTTTGGTGGGAGGAGGGGCAGAGAGCAGGAGACAACTCCTGCACACACTGTGTGTACACACTCTGTATGCAAATCTCCATCTCTAGGCATGCAAATCTCCACCTCAAAGTCTATTTCCTGGAGAACCCAACACACCTCAACAACCCTGAGGTTCTGGCTTGTGCAACTATGTAGAGGATAGTGCCTCTTGTGAATACAGGGTGTACAGAACAATAATTAGGTTTTGAGAGGAAGGCAGAAATCTATGTTTTAGACGAGCTGAACTTGAGATATCCCTGGGGCTTTTGCCAGCAGGCAAAATGATAGAGGGACCAAACTCAGAAGAGAGGAGTGGCTACAGGTGTGGCTTTGGAAATAAGCTGTCAACAGGCAGTACTTGAAGGCACAGGAACAAGCAACATAGTGGGTGAGAAGAGATGAGCACAGAGGGTGGAACCATGGGGTATACCAAAACAAGTAAAGTGGAAAGAGAAGGAAAACTCAGGAGGAAGATCAGGAAGTCATAGAGAGCACCTCCCAGTCATAAAGGAATCTTATGTATTATCAGTGAACAAATTAGCAAATCTGAGAAATAAAGATATACCTTAGGTATGAAACTGTAACCATTCAGAAATGCAAATGAAGGTTGCATAATACTTGGATGTTATTGAGTAAAAATATGTGAATATTTAAAGGGCTTCTAACTTAAACTTCTGTTCTAAGTATTCCAGGACAAATTAAACATTTATGCCTTTCCAGATAAGAACAACCAAAAGGAAAGATCAATTAAATATGTAAACACTTGCCATGTAACGGGTGACTTCCCAAAACCTGATTTGTGGTTCAGCTGTTTGTTTCGTTCTGAGTACAGACTGAGGACCCAGTTTAACCCAAACAGAAATAACTCATCACTTATTTACTCCCAACCTAAAATTCTGAGAAATGTTATTTTTACAACCTAAAACAAAAGGAAATAAAGTGCTTAGAGGGTGATTGTTACTGACCAAGACATTTATTAGCAGTGACTTGCCTTGGTTATCAGAATCTGCTTGGCTGGGAAGGGATTCTTAATTACTTGAAGACCACCAGCTTCATCAAGACAACTGAGTAGAACTACTGCCCACACATAACCTGCCAAGCACCAACGAGCAATAGGCCATGCCCCCCGACACCCACAACCAGCCCGGTAATGACCACCGAGCTGCCGTAGGTAGTGTCCCAGGCTCTCCCAAGCCGGGGTTGTGGGGGGCTAACTGCCTCAGCCATGCCCCCCCAACACCCGCAACCAGCCCAGTGATGACCACAGAGCCTCTGCAGGAAGTTCCCTGTGCTCTCCCAAGCCAGGGCAGTGGGGGGCTGTGAGCCTTGGCCACATCTCCCTGACATGCACAACCAGCCCAGCGAAGGCTACCATGCTGCCACAAGAAGTGTCCCAGGCTCCCAAGCTGGGATGGTGGGGGGCTAGGGCTTTAGCCACACCCCCCCAACATCTGCACCCAGCCTAGCAATGACCAAGCCAGCACTGGAAGCCCCCTGGTCTCCCCTGTGGAAATGAGGGGGGCGCCACAGGCCTCAACCCCCCCACCTCCTCCTTCCTCCTTCCATCCTATTTCCTTCCCCTTTCTCCTCTCCCCCTCCCTTCCTACTGCTTCACAACACCATAGAAGGTAAAAAAAAAAATAATATTAATAATAAAAAAAAGAATCAGCACTGGTGATTTGGCAGTGATCTACCACCATTATCCACCACATGCAAGACAGCTGGCTAAACACTGAAACACATGGACTGCCCTCTCTAACAAGACAAGGGAGTGTTATCAGGGTTCTGAGGAAGGAGACACTGCCACAGCAGGATGTGAATTTCTGGAAGGATTCAGAAAAGCAGAAAAATGGGGGATCCCCTGGTGGCCAGAACTTCATGAGAAAAAGCACAGAAGGGAGAAAAGCACAGGCTATCTGAGGTCCACCTAGAGACCAGGTTAGCTGGAGTGGGGAGGAGCAGGAGGAGACAAGTCAGAAAGAAAGGTTAAGGATTTTTCAGGTGCCTATTAGATGATTTTGCAGATGCCTATTTATTGATCATTGCTTTTGGTTTATCTTCTTATCTGGAAAAGCATAAATATTTCATTAGCCCAGGAAGTTTTATTTTTAAAGGCTGTAAAGCCAAGAGTGGAGGAAATGTAGTCATAAAATAACAGTAGAAAGTAAACAGGTACCAAAGGAATTCTTGGCAGTAAAATTTGCCATAGGCAGGTCCAGTCAGAGCTTTATTACTGACCCATACTCAGAGATAAACAAGATTTATATCTGGCTTCATTAGACTGAGACACTTGGGGCAAGTTACTATAACATCTCCCCTCTGATGTGTGTAAAGTGAAAACATTTCTTGTACTTATACTCATGGGGAAGTTGTGACAGTGAAGTGTGTGCTGATTTAAGCTCTGTGGTGCAGTGACACACAGCTACCAGCAGGAGTCAGACATTTGATTGCCTGTGACTGAACTTGCAGACACCAGAGGAGTTTTGCCCAGAGTAGCAAAGGGAAGGTTGCAGGGGTAGTGGGGGAGACAAGACCTACATTACTTATGTATGCCTCTCCCTGGCCATAAAAGATGAGGCAGTTTACATGATACACACAATAGAACAGAAAAATGTAAATGACAAACCAGGACCAGAACAGAAGACTGAGATAGGAAATACCAGTACATTCCAGCTCTGATCTGCAAATAAGATGATTTTCAATTTCTAAAAGAGGCCCATGGATTTGGCTCAGAGGTTCTTAAATCCAGATCAAAAGGGGAGACACAGTCAATTACAAGATGCCAATTAAGAAAACCTGTTGGTTACCCAAGAGAGACAGGGCTTTCTGACATGTAGTTATGAAAGAAATGTCTGGCCATTTACAAAAGCAAGTTAAAATAGCAAGATTCATACATGGGCTGTTCCTTAGAGTGAGTAGCATTTGATGAAATCCACGATCATGACACCAAAGTATAAGTCAAAATCAATGTTCGGAAGGAATGCCCAAGAACTCAGCTTTCTTACAGTCCGGCTTAATATAAAGATAAAATCCAGAATCCCAATAAAAGGCTTGTTCTTAAAACAATCCTGTATGATTGGTGAGAAATGAACTGGGCAACCAAATGTATAGACAGAACTAGACAATGGGAAATTTAAGGTTATGTACAGCCAAGTGTCTGAAGTACAGGTGTTCTGTGTTGTAGATAGTGATATCTTAACTTTACACAAAAAGTGAACAGACGGAGACATGCTTCTGAAAAAACTAAGGTGGCCAAGCATGATATGCTGCTTTCTTCAGTGCAGAAGTGGCTCAAAGAAACCAGAAAACAAAACCTCTATATAATAAGATTCAGATCCGAAGATCAGGTTTCCCCAAAGAGAAAAATTCTATGATTTTCTCCTTGCCTTCTGATCCCACTGCCTCCTCCCTAATTCAGGGATGTGGCATCTCTCCCCTCCTGCCTTGCTCCATCCAGTACATTAATTAAAGACCAGCTGAACTGAGCTTTCTCCTCTCATTCTCCAGCTGTAACCATGTTTCAACAGCTCCTGATCCCCTTCCTTAGGAAACCCAAACTCCTCCTCACACTAAACGAGGCCTGCATAAGCTGGCCCTTCCCAGCCTCATCTCTTGCCTCTCCTCCCAGACATTCATTCTAGAATACCAATCGACTACTTGGGCTTCCCCCAAAACCACGCCACACTCTCTGACATGTTTTGGAACTCTGCTAAGCAGCATCTTTGGATGTTTCTTAGAGACACTGTGCTCTCACTCATCGTAGCTTATTCTAGGTGTTTGTTTATATCCCACAGATTATAGGGATTGGGTTTAAAGTCAGTACCTGAGGCAAAAATCACCTACAGTCAATGTAACTAGAGTTCTGTTAAATAGTCCAAAGTGAGAGACGGGAACAGTAAGAGCGACACAGAAGCCAAGACCAAGTGAGGTATCAAGAGATTCAGTTCCAGTTCACACTCAGAGTACACACTGGTGGAATCTCCTGTGTTGTTCTGTACTTTTATAGTCCTCTCCTTCCTTTTCCTTCCCTCCCTCCATCTGCCCCTCTCTCTCCCTCATTACCAAGTGTGTATAGCTGTATTTGCAGAAATGCTAAATTAATGCAACTCCACTGCAGCTACCTGTTTCCCCACACCACACTCAACAGGGAGCTCTTGGAAGGCAGGCGCTCTGCCTTATTCAAACTGGTCTCATGCCCACCAGCTCAGTAAGCACCACAGATCAGATACCAGCACACCCAGGTGGCAGGGCTTAGGGGAATCGGACAGGTAAGTGTGCACACATGTAAGCCAATACAGAGTTTCATCTGCAGAGACATTTTCTTGGTCACTATTTCTCCTCAGTTCTGCTTGAATAGGAGCTGATATAACACGAGGTTAAAAAGCAGCTTTGCCTCTTCTGGGTGGTGGAGGGGGCAGGGAGTGAAGACAGATGATTGTACCTAGCAATCCCCACAGCACCTCTGAGAGAAAGGAACTTGTCCTGGGCATCCTGGACCCTGAGCTGAATACTCAGTGGAAATACCCCACCCCTCCTCTCCCCAGAACTCTGGAAAGAGGACACAGTCTGGAAAGGGATGTCACAACAGTCCTAACAGTTGACCTAAGGGGCACCATCTTGTGGCCTCCTAGTGGGGCATGCCAGAGATAGACAGGTAAGTTACTTGAGTTCTACTAAGTGTGGGAGAACGGCAAAAGTCCCACCGTGTGGGTACTGGAGGGAGGTTGGCCACCACCTGCAATGCCTGGGTTATATTCTCTCTCCTGTTACTTCCCTTGTCCTTGTGATTCTCTGCTGCAGTTGATGTAGGATTTTTTTCCTTATTACATTCTCTAATTCCTGTTTTGAACTTTAAGTGATATATCATGGGACATTTTTCCTGTTTGTCATTTCCTGTGTGGACAGTGTTCCACACAGCCTTGATTACAACAGGCAAGCTTCTCAACTTAAGCAATCCAACAGCAGAGCTGCCTTACCTGTACCCAGTGCTGTTCCTGCCAACCACCAGGTGCTTGGGCTGATCCTCACATGTGTAAAGGTTAAAGTCATTCTCAGGCAGCAGGTCCACATCGTGGAATATAAAGCAGTCCCAGTCTTCTTCCTTCAGAGCTTCTAGATAGCCCACATTCAAAAGTTTGGCTCGATTAAACCTCTTACTTCCAGCCTAGAGATATGGAAATTAAAACAGAAAATCTCCTGAGGTAAGGTTTCACCGTGTTTCCCTCTTCAGTTTGGATTCAGGAGTTGCTGTTATTCTTGCTGATGTGCAAGACCACGCTTGTGACATAAAGATGTGACAGAGTAGATGCAATAACAATATAACACCATTTGGTTTTTTCTTTATGCTTCACACATACTTATATATCATAACTTAAAAGCATTTCTTTAAATCTGCAGAACAGTACTGAGTCCCAGTTTGTCAAGATTAAAAAGTTCTGGAGATTGGTCGTAAAACAGTGTGAATATTCGTAATACTACTAAACTGTATAGTTTAAAATGATTAAGATGGCAAAAGTAAATAAATAGAAGTGAAAAAATGATAAGATGATAAATTTTATGTTATCTGTGTATTTTACCACACAAAAATTTTTAAACAGTTTTAAAATTCAAATAAAAATAATTCAATCAACAATAACGTATTGTATCCTTAAAATTTAGTAAGAGGATAGATCTCATGTTCAGTGTTCTACCACAATTAAAAATGTTTTTAAAACTCAAAACTTTTAAAAAATACCTTTATTTATTCCATATAAAACTACATGCTAGTCATGCCAAGTAGTACTTCCTACATACTAGACATGTCAATTAGTATTACTGCTTCACTGTTCAACCCCCAGCTGATTCCAGTCTTACTCTCTGTTACAAATTTACACTAAGCTTCCAAGAGATTTAGTTAATAACTTGACAGAAAGGATCAAGAAATCTTGACCTATAAACAGAGAAGTTTATTGCTAACATTTTCAGCTACTTAAAAGTTTCTTGGAAATCACTGTAAGAGAATCCTGTTATAAGACTAATGGCAGAATCTAATCCTCACAGTGGAGGGAGATTTGTCACTGGGTAAGAAAAAAACACAATTTGATCTGTAATATGACCAAAGCTACAGTATGAAAAAGATTTTACAGTTTTAATTTTTTTCATGTCTGCTTGGATCAAATTCAATAGAAATAAATTCGTTCAATAAACAGTTTATCATAACAAAAGTACAAGCAGTTCTCAAAACTCACCACAGTGTTTTCCTGAAAAGAATAACACAAAGCAGACATATTTTTCTATTCATAAAAAAATAGTGTTGTATCTTGTGGGTTGCTACCCTGAGTAAAAACTCAGAATCAAATAAATCATAGCCCTGATGACCAACAAAGATAATTATGAAATAGAAAAATTGTTTCAAGTACTAAAAAATGGGCATAGATACAGATTGATTTTCAGACGAGATCGGGCACGTTCAGGGTGGTATGGCCGTAGACGAGATACAAACTGATTTTCAAGAGCTTCAGTTTATTAAAAGGATACACCGCAGAGCTGATCTCCTGAGTTGTCAAAAGTTCTATCTAAAACAAATATCACCGATTATAACCAACATTAAATAAGTAGTTAATGATTTTGCTTACACTCTTAGAATTTGTAAGAACCTGAAAGGGAATTATTTGGGTGGCCCAGGATAATTATAAAAGGCTTAGACATGGATGTTTAAACTGATGCCTTATTTTTCCTTCAATAAACTTTAATGCCAAATAGAGGCATCTTCAATAATCCACTCCACTGACCTCAGAACTAAACTCTTTAAAAGCAGCCTATAGTTATACTGTGTTCCTACTAAATCATGCTTCTGGAAACCAAATAAGTGAATCAAGAAAGTGAAACTTAAACATAACATGCTTTATATAATAAATAGTGGCAAAGTTAAAAGCAGAAATGTGGAGACGGTCATAGAACTCCACGGCTAACACAGTATTCTGTCAAATCGTCCATCTAGATCCCCATTGAATAGCCATGCTCAATAATGAAAAACAATTCCAACATCTCATCATGTAGTGTATAGCAAGTACAGAAGGAAACACACGGGGCCAGTAAATCTCAGAGGGAAATCATAGGGCCGTCATTGGCTAACATGGAAGGGCTCATCAAAACAAACAAACAAACAAAAAAACCAAAACAGGCCCTCAAAGGTTCATTTAAGAGCAGTAAAATTTCCCAGAACTTGGTCCCAAAAGTCCACACTCTGAGACAAAAATTTCCTCTATGCCTTTCAAGGATAAATGAGGTAAGAGATCTCTTCTTTGATGATAGTTTGCAGGGCTCTGTTCTGCCCCGCACTTACCTGGTGGATGATGTAGATGCCATACTCCAGCTGCTGCCTCTGCAAGAAAGGATGAAGATGTTCCAGCAGGTACATCAGGTGTTTCTCTCTGTTCCGGTGGGGAATGAGGATGGCAACCCGCTGTAAAGCCTTACATTCCTCAGGGTGATATCGGCCTCCATACACTTTGGGATTTTCTGCCTGTACTTCTTCCAAAGTGAGATCCGGTTTGAAAATGAGCTTGTTCTGGCCTCCTACAATAAACACAGGACACAGGCAGTAGCAGGAGCTATCTCATAAAGTGTTCAGAGGCTTACATGCAGTAATCCATGCTTAGAACATTTCCTGGCACACAGTGAACACTATATGGGTGTCAGCTTTTATTATTATCACTTTAAAATCTCATTTAGTCATGAACTATAACCACAGCCTCATGTGACCAAGGTTACTGGCTGCAAAAGAACTGACACATAGGGGGCTTCTGGTCAAGATGGTGGAATAGACGGTCCCCAGCATCACTCTCTCCCACAAACCAACCAATTCACAACTATTAAAAAGCAACTACAGCCAAGCTAGGGCCGCTAGCATTCAGGGGAAGAGGAAGAGAGACCTACGGAGTTCACGAAGGCAGGAAAAGCCACAATGAGAGAAAGAAAGAACACCTCCAACCGTTTCGAGCCCCAGCCACTTCCAGGCTGGAGCTGCTGAGTGCACAGAGCAAGAGCTGGCAAAAGCCGCAGCTGTGCCCTTCAGATGAAGTTGCTTGGAGGGGGCACGGGAGAGGAGGGAGAGGAGGGCGTTGGTGGCCCTCAGGCCAGCAGGCCCACTAACAGGGTTCCTGTGGACCCACACAGGAGAAAGGAGCACAGCACAGCAACAGAAAAAAGGAGCCACTCAGAGGCCAGTGAGTCACCACAAGGGACCAGCGCATAGCCTGTCCCACAGGAAATGTTTGGAGTGCGGGCAATAGGGGAGACGGGCCCACTGGGAAAACACTGGGGCACAACATGGACAGCTGATCTGCCCCCCAATCAGCGCAGGCCCACTCAGTGGAGACTGGTCAGGAATATAGAAATGCAGGGGGTGCAGTTTGCTGAAAAGACTCAGGTCCAGACCAGAGTTTCTATACAACCCAAGTGTACCGGACCTCATGAGACCCAGAAGTACCTACAAAGTCAACCACTAAAACCTGAGCATAAGGAAAAGACTTCCCCAGAGAATCAACAGCAAAGCAGTAATTTAGCTCAACCACAGGGCTCAAGTGCTGGTCCCCACAGAAGTTCCTCCATTTCAGAAGTAAGCAAAGGACAACAAATTAGTTCCAGAGCAGAGTTTAAGTGGTGAGAACAGCAAATAATCCAACACAGAACTGAAAGAAAAAACAAAAATACCCACAGACCAGAGACAAAGTTTGATATTAACTAGTAAAGGTCTAACATCACCAAAGAACACCCATAAAACCTAGAAGGACAGTAAGCCCCTTGGACTCCCAAGCCAGGGAGGGGAGAGGGCCGGGGGCCTCAGCCATGACCCCGACACCTCCAACCAGCCCAGAGATGACCACCAAGCCACTGCAGGAAGCACCCCGGGCTCCTGAGCCAGGGAAGTTGGGGGCCAAGGGCTTTAGCCACACCCCACCAACATCTGCAACCAGTCCAGCGATGACCATTGAACCACTTCTGGAAACTCCCTGGTCTCCCAAGCCAAGGCAGTGGGGGGCTGAGGGCTTCAGCCACACACCCTTGACATCTGCATTCAACCCAGCAATGACCAAGCCACCACTGGAAGCCCCCTGGTCTCCCCTGCAGGAATGAGGGGGGTGCCGTAGGACTCAACCATGCCCTCCCTCCTTTCTCCTTCTCCCACTCTATTTCCTTCTACTCTCTCCCTCCCAGACAACTGCTCCACAACTTAGAATGTAAAAACAGATGGAGCCAGGGACCGACCCCTCCTCCCCAAACCAGGCTCTCCGCCACTGCCACAGGGCCTGCCTGGGGTCCTAAGACATGGAGGTAGGGACTGACCCCTCCTCCCACTACCAGGCATGCTGCCACTGCCATGGGGCCCACCCAGGGTCCTGAGGAATGGAGCCGGGGACCAACCCCTCCTCCTGCAACCAGGCAAGGAGCACACCAAAAACACCACTTCCATGTGGGTGGCCCACCACAGCCACCACAATAGCCACAGCTGCTACAAAAGCAGCTAGATGCTACAACCACCATGCAGATGGCCCTCCAGCCACTTGAGTGCATTGTCACAAGGAGAGTCACCAGCAGAGACCAAAAAAAAGGAAAGGATGTTTCTCTACACAAAGCCCATTCCAGAGTGATAGAAGAAGCATCTATTCCGTGACAATAGTGGGGGACATGAACACACCTGTCTCAGCAATCGACAGGTCATCTGGGCAACAAGTCAACAGAGTAACTGTTACTCTTTCAGAAGGAGAGAAGAAATTTCAGGTTGTCAGAGGTGGTAGGGGGGAGGGGGAGAGATTAGATAAAGGGCATAAAGAATAAGTATGATTTGTAGCAATATATATGCTAACAATATTGATTTGATCAACATACATCAAACTTGAACCCCCAAAATACGTATAATCAATTATGATTCAATAAAAAATGAAAAAAAGAAAGAGAAAAAAAAAAGGAACTGATATATAAGAGCATCTCCTTGTGGTTCAGTAGTCAACTCTAGCTCTATGATCCATCTGTAAGAAGGAAATGTAGTCTGTCCCAGTAACTCTGAAGAGCAAAGGTCAGGGCTAGACGAGTAACTCTTCAAAAGTGCTCCATCCTCTTTTCTTTACTATATTACCCTCTTAATCCAGTGCTTGCTCGGTACAGTGTCATTGCCCATCTACTCCTTATGAATGAATTTACTGCCTAAATATATTGTCAGGATTTTGAGCAAGGGATACAGATTCGCTTTTTAATCACTCATTTTCTTATCTCAATTTGTGGAATTTGTGAACAGACACACTATCAAGAATAACAAAACTTTGGTTTTTCCATGGCTGCCTAAAGAGAAGTAGCAAACCAATATGAACACAGTACAAAACTGTAATTCAGTTAGCAAAAAGGGTACATGGAGGGCCGACCCCGTGGCTCACTCGGGAGAGTGCAGCGCTGGGAGCGCAGCAGTGCTCCAGCCGCAGGTTCGGATCCTATATATGGCCGGTGCGCTCACTGGCTGAGCACAGGAGGGTTGCGATCCCCTTACCGGTCACAAAAAAATAAAATAAAAAAAAAAAAGGGTACATGGAATGAATGTGTGTCCCCCAAAAATTCACATGTTGGGTTGGTTAATTATCTCAGTTAAAGTTTGTTGCTGATAACACCAAGGTCCAGAGTTCAATAAAGTGCTAATGATACAAAGGTCCAGGTTTGTAACTAGGCCCTATACTGGCCGGTTACCAAAAAAAAAAAAAAAAAAAAAAATCACACAAAATTTACATGTTGCAGCCCTAATCCCCAGTGTGATGGTATTTGAAGGTTGGGCGTTTGGGAGGAGGTAATTAGGTTTAGATGAGGTCATGAGGGTTAAGCCCTTATAAAGAGAGCAAGAGGGGTGGGTGGGTGCGTGGGTGGGTGGGTGTGTGTGTCTGTGTGGACAGACACACCGAGGAAAGGCCATATGAGGACATAACCTGCAAGAGCACTCTCACCAAGAACCCGATCTCAGACGTCCAGGCTCCAGAACTGTGAGAAATAAATGTCTTTTTTTAAGCCACCCAGTCTATGGTATTAAAAAAAATACCATAAAAACAGCAGCCCAAGCAGACTAAGATAGAAGGTCTTTAGTTTCTTGTTCAGCTAAAAGCAACAAGTCTCTGAAGAGTCCAAGGCTACCCCATACAGAGCTCTTGTAGCGTATGAGGAGAGCTGCCTGTGCACTGTCTCCTAAGGAAGAAAGGCAAACACATGAACAACGCACTGCGATCAGCACAATAGGACACTGGTACAACAGGCACGGAGGAACAGAAGATGAACTCTAGCTGGGGCAGTTACAAGCTGCAACCTTTCTGAAAGAGGAGACATCTAAGATGGATTTTTGATGATGACAGGAATCTACCAGGCAGACATAGATTAAGGAAAGGCATTCTGGAAAGAGGGAACAACACAAGTAAAAAGGCTTAGGAGTGTCTGGAAAACTATAAGCACTTTGATGTCCCGGAGATGAAGATATCAGAGAAATAACAATGAGTATTTTTTTCCTCTCGAATTTATTGTGCTCACTAAAACCAATTTACTGTTAATTTAATTGAAAGGCAAGACATCAAAGAGGAGTCAAAACATATTTAAGAAATATATCCTGGGGTGCACAAGCCCAGGAGAGTCATGGGGGAAGCCCTGGGTTCTTCAAATGCTGGTGTACAATATCCTCTCTCTACCCTTGTCCCCCAAGCTCCTTTCTGCTTTTCACAGGTTTGATGCCTGGGAAGTCTGACTATCCAGAGTAAATTAAATCTTTTTTGTATCAAATTATACTACAATAAATATTGTCAAATGCTTTCCTTTAAAAAAAGCATAATTAAGAAATAAACCCTAAAGATGACATTGAAAAACTTAGTCCCTGCAACTTGACTCCATACTTTTGGCCAAGGATATGCTAACACATGTCATGCAAGTGGAGGCTTGAATGTGCCTGCATTTCTCCACCTCCATGCACTCTTGTGCTCTGCCAATGCCATGAGAAGAACACTCCCAGGCTAGCCCACAGGTCCCAGGAGGAGGAGAGATACCTGGAGCAGAGCCAAAAGCCTAGATCAATGGACCCTATTCTTGTGTTCTGTTGAGACTTTTGTAGATGGATAATAAAATTGGGTATGTTCATAGAATGGAATATCATACACCAACAAGAATGAACAAACTATAACTACATGCAACCATGGGAATAGAACTCACAAAGAATAATGTCGACCAACAGAAGCCAAACATAAGAGTACACACGTAGGCTTCCAATTTGTAAAATTCAAAAACAGGAAAAATCTAATGTATGGTATTAGAATCTTGAGGCCAGGGATGTGACTGCAAGAAGCATGGGAACTTCTGTGGTTCCAGTAAGATCCCATTTCTTAATTTACATGATGTTTACACAAGTATGTTCATTCTGTGAAACTTAACCAAGCTATTTGTACACTTCTGATTTTTATACTCTTCTGTACATAAGAGGGTACTTCAAAAACGTCATGGAAAGACTCGTGTTATCTTTTAATTCTATTTCTACACTGACTTTTTGAAGTACCCATACATGTTATATTTTAATAACAAGTCGACATAGTACATATAAAAAGGAGAAAGGAAAGCGCTTACTGAGATATGGAGACACAGCAGGGCAGCTGTCAAGTTCTGTCTTTTTCATGGATGCTTCATTGGTCAGAGCGTCTTCCTTCCCTAGAGCCACGACCTTATGGAAAGTAGCTATGAAATTCTTCGCTTTAGGAATCTCTTGAATAACATCCACAAAGTAGTTACTGGTGACCCACCCAACCACAGTAAGGCACAAAGTAAAAAGCAACAGTAACCGGAATTTGTAGGAAAGGTGGAAAGTCAGGTTGAAGCCCATGGCTTTTATTATGTGAGTAATATGTATCTCTCTGCTTCACCACAGGAAGGAAACTTCAAGTTCAACTTTTCCAGTCTGACTGTGAACTTGACAACTGAAGAGGCAGTGCCTGCTGCTGCTCGGGAGTTCTGCTCCGAGAATCTCTATAAAGCAATCACAAAGACATGTTGTTTCAAACGGAAATCTAATCCTGAAACAATTCACTTCAGCACAAACTGAAAACATAGCCCAGAGGGATCCTGACTAACAGTAATGGCAGCTCTCCCACTTAGGGTTTAGAGATCAGAAGACCAAAGATTTTAGAGGTAGAAAGTTCTAACTATCTATATGTCACAGAAGCTCTCTCCGGGTTATCGCCCAGGCTGTCTGTCACAAGATGTTGCACAGAACACCAAGGCAAAAAGAGAAGTGAGACTGTAAATGCCCCTCAGTTCTAAATGGTTCTCTTCTCAGTTGCTCCTTCCTGGCACAGCTTTAGGAGAAGGTTAACAAAATGTAAATGTATTTTGACCCAAAGAGAAAATAAAGGAAAAGACAAAAGCTCTTCTACCCTGTGACAGCTGGAAAAACTTGGCACTTGACAACAGAGAATGAATATTATATTCTCAGTGAGGGCCAGGGCACATACATCCCAACAGTGAGGTGATGGCAAGAAACACAAGACAATTCTAACCCAAGAGGTCAATGATCTATGAGAACAGGGAGGAATACAGCACAGTGTCTAAGATCAGAGTTTCAGATTTAGACAGAAACCGTAGTGCCACTAGATAAGCACGTTACCTCAGGTCACTCACTTAACTGAGCCTTAATTTCCTTTTCTATAAAATGGAGATAAAGATAGTACCTACACTAGAGAGGTTACTGTGGGACTAATGATCTAATGTATTAGTAATATATAAAGTGTTAGCCCATCTCCTGACACACAGTAAGCACCCACTAAACGGTGACTGTTACTGTTATTATTGCTGTATTACTTTACATTAAGTGAGTCTAGCCTAGGGATGACCAACATGAGGACACACTGGTGGCTGCACAGACCATCACTTTACTGTACTGTATTTCTCAATGTCAGTTGATAAATTGCCATTTTGATTTCATACTTTAGTAGCATGAGGTGGGATAATATGAATTCACCTTTAAGAGGTGGCTATGTTCTTAGTTATTGAAAAAAATCCCGTTTTTGCAGCCATCTAGCTGAGGGCCCGCCCCAGAGCATAGTCAACACACTGACGTGGCGAAGGCTACTTGGCGAGATCCCCTGGAGAACAGCCAGCAACACCTCCTACGTCCTCTCTGCATCACCACAACCACGTCTCTCCTCAAATTCTAAATATGCTATCAGAAGAATACAGAAAATGCTAAAGTCAAATAATCTCCATAGCCAAACATATCCTCAATTAAAATGGATAAAATGGGAGACTAAAATATTTTCTATGCTAAGTATAACATAGAAACAATTACAATTAAGTCTTAAGTGACAAAGAAAAACAGAAAGTAAACTACAGTATATACGTTTGCTATGATTACGACTAAAGATATCGAATTGAGAAAAGTCTAGAAAGAAATATACCCCAAAGCTAACAATTGTATTAGGAGTATAGGGCTAGCTGGGGTGTTTTTTCTCTTTTATATTTAGAATTCTCAATAGTACAGCTTTTTATTATATAGTGTTATACTCATGTATACTTTACATATATTTTTATATTATGTTCCTTTTATAATGAAAACAAAGTTTGTTTCTGTAATGAGCAGTGGGGAGATGGTAAGTAACTATAAAAAACAACAACAACAAAAACAATCTTGGCAACTCTCAAGACAGTTTCATACTCAGTAAGGGTCGTATTCCAAAAACTGAGTTCTAGGTTAGCTTGAAAGAAATCTAGAAAACATTTCTTTCTAAACAAAATGTTATAAATGGACACGGAGATTAGGTTCTGTGGTCAGACCACAAAAGAGAATGTTTGACCCAGGAAGCAATTTAAACAGTATGGCCTATGATTAGGGTCCTCTGAAAGTATCACAGGAAGTCGATGCTGAAGGCAGTAATAACAGCTAATAAGTGTGATTTATTTGTGTATTTACTCTGTACCATGCACTGGGCTTAAACCACTTGTAGTAACTTATTTAATTCTCATCTCAACCCTGCAAGTAAGAATTACGTATCCTCATTTTACAGATGAGAAAACAAAGGTTTAGCAGCATTAAATACCTTGCCCAAGACCACACAACTAGTAAGCAGTAGACAGCTGGGTCCAAGGCCAGGTGGTCAGCTCCCATGGCTGTGCTTCTGCCACATCCTTCATGTGAATGTTTCCTCTCTTCTCCCCTTAGTGCCTGGGCAGGCCCAACACAAACCCCGGAAATACGCAGATTCCCTTTGGTAGCCTTCCACCTCTCTCCCACATCCTCCTGTCCTTTCCTTGGGGCTAACTGTTCATATGCCTTCCTAGAGAACTGTTCTCTTCCCTCCAAGTGACAGTAAGTTATCAGGTTCTTGGGGCCAATCAGACAACCTCTTATGGACTTAATTACAGGAGGCTTAAATGCTGGGATTGGCAATTGTTTTTTTTATAAAAATATCAATCTTAGAAAATTTAGACTGGAAACACTGCTTTTCCTAGAGCTATTTAGAGAGAGAATCCCATGAAAGAGAGAGTCACTGAGTTGAAGCAACTTATGATCATCAAATTACCACAGCATTAGAAACAGAAAGAATCTTAAGGAACATTGTCCAGCTCCCTCATTTTACAGAGGGAGAAACATGACTGAGAGGGACTGAGAAACAAACCCAAGGCAGGGGTATATGGAAAATCTCTGTACCTTCCACTCAATTTTGCTGTGAACCTAAAATTGTTCTAAAAAATGATTTTTTTAAAAAAAACCTACACAAGAAGTAAAGGCGAGCTGTGACTAATCATAACTATTGCAGAGCTGCAGCCTATGCAATTTGTTCAAACATGAAACATTTATTCGAAAAGTGAGGAGCCACTACTAATGCTTACTTAATACTTAGGCCTCCATTGCTAATCCCACTTCATTAGACTACATGCGACCCAGTTAAAAATAATCACTTACCCCTTTTTCTAAGCCTAAGAGCCCTCCCCAAAACTGACTGCAGACAGCCAGCATGAAGGAAGCTCAAGGGTGAGGTTTCCAGATCCCCTGCCTTCATCCCCCTGCTTATCAGCTAAGTGATGGGAGGCAACCCCCCCCCCCCCGCAGTGTGCTTCCCCAGCATAAAATGGTTTTAAAAAAAAAAAAAATTTCATCTCACAACATTGCTGTAAGCATGAGATGATACACCAAGCACACCTGGTACATTCCCAGGAATACAAGTGACTCTGATTGTCAATGTGATTCATGTTCAAATACTAGAATATCAGAAATACCAGCCAAGATAATTTTATCTCTGTATTAACACTGAAATACAGATGACTTGTATTTTCTATTCCTCTATAATGTCCATTTTTCTTTCTATGAGTATATATTACTTTTATAATTAGAAACACAATGACTTTTTAAAGAAAGTTATGTTTAGGCAAGTGACTCCTGGCTGATGTTTGAGAAAATATCATCAGATTGGACTTATTTATACTAACATTTAAGTAATTGGGAGACCCTGAACGCTCATTACAGTTCCAGAGTTATTTTCTTCTTCAATCGACACCTTCTAAAAGCAGTGGGGGAGTCAGGACTGTAGAGAACAAATTCAGGCAACGTGAAAGAAGTTGTTTTAGGGCAAGACTCGCCACCGTTTTCATTTCTAGAAGTCTGCTCTGGAGTTAGTTCAAAATGATGTTTTTATGTTTGTTTTCTTCTCAACTCAACCAGTCTTTTCTGAGTGCCTGCTATTTTCAAGCATAGTACTAGGCAGCAAAAAGATACAAAGGGAATTAAAGCACAGTCCTTGCACTCAGAGTTTATTTCAATCTTTTCCTAGATCTTAACGTTTGCAATTTGTTTCAAATATGCTAGTCTCCCCACCCCAAAGTGGGGGAATAGATGAAACAAGAAGGTAAAATATCGAGAAGTATTAAAGATAGGTGCCTGAGGGTATATTTTCTTTCTCTCTACTTTTGTGTATGTTTGCAATTTTCAATAATCATAAAAATTCCTAAAAAAGAAGACAAGCTATAACGAAAGGTAAAGTAGCATGAATGCTACATATTCTTGGAGAATCTCTAACTGCATACATTTTTGCACCACCATGGGAATGGGAAGGACACCAGGTGTCACTCCACAAATATTCACTAAGCACTCATGCACCAGGGAGAAAGGGAGTGGTCTTCAATTAGCAGCTGAGAGCACCAAAAGCAGCATTCCAATGTCTCTGAAACTGTCTGGTAATTCTGCAGACACAAGGTGTCTAAGTAGGCATGATGTGGCCCCAGGCACATGGTCCTGCTCTCTTGGGACTCCCTGGAGCAGCACCAGTGGAAAGGCTGATATTTTGCTACTCCTCTTACTCCTGCAAAATTGCTGGGAGCTGACTATTTGCACATACATTGTCCTGCCTTCCACAGGCCTCTGGTATTCCCCCCATTACAGCTCCTTTACGTGGCTTCGGATCATAAAGAAGCAATGCCCAGTTCTTAAAGGAGCAATGGCTCTCTGGGAAGGAACGAGATAGAAATAATGACAGCCATTTACGTGTACAAGTCACTTAAACTCAATGACTGAATTTCTAATGACCAAAACTGGAAGCATTTGAGCAACAAAATAAATAATGATGGCATTGTATTTTAACCCATAGAATAAAATGAATATCCATAGGTCCACACTGATATAAATAAGTAAATGAATGGCAGAGAAAGGACAGCTCTTCCTCATAGTAAGCTGCCAATTAATAAGTGGGAGATTGCAAAAAATCACCAATAGGCAAACACCACAGTAATTTTTGCACAGTTGCAAACAAGATCCACCAGTGGATGCTAAAATTAATGGGCAAAAATGTAAGAATAAATAGAATTTGCATAGCCTCAAAGTATCTCCCCTAATAATTAACTTGAAAGGGAAAGACAGTAACTTTATAGTGGAGAAACCCAACAGATATCACCTTAACCAAGTAATCAGGCTTAAAATCAACAGTGGTAGACCTATCAATCTCATGAACCCTGTGTGACATGTTGCACTGAGAGGGACACAACATCACTTCTGTGGTATTTGTGCCAAAGATGCATAGCTTCATTACAACCGTGAGAAAACATCAGACAATTCATTCCACAAAATAACTAATTGGTACTCTTCAAAAGAGTCAAAATCATGAAAGACAAGGAATAACTGAGGAACTATTTCAGACCAGAGGAGACTAAGGAGAAATAAAAACTAAATGCAATGTAGGATCCTTGATACAATATGGGAACAGAAAAAAGGATATTAGTGGGAAAACTTCTGAACTTCAAATAAAGTCTACAGTTTGGTTAATACTATTGATAAATGTACCGTGGTTACATAAGGGGTTAATATTAGGGGAAGCTAGGTGAACTCTCTGTACCATTTTTACAACTTTTCTTTAAGCCTAAAATTAGTTAAAAATAAAGTTGGAGACTGAGTATAACCCAAATCAACATATGGCATTAAATTAACTTAATTCTCAAAGAGAATCACTGTTTTCTGTATTCCTAGTGCTTCAAACCAACCTGACAAATAGCAGGTGCTCAGTTTAGTAAATAATGAACGGCCTTCTAGGACATACTAGTTGAAAACCACAAGGACACCCATAATTACAGGCAACTACCAAAAGGGATAAGACATGAAAAAAGAGAGGGAGAGAAAAAATAAAGATTAATAGTGAAGGAAAAAACTTGCATGAGTATAAAATTCCATCTTAGGAGGATTTTAAAAATTAAAAAGTTTCACCTCAACACTAGCTCCTTCCGTTTTACTAACAACAACACTTTCTAAGGGTAGCGGGTCCCACCTCTAATAAATGGCATTTTCACTTGGTCATGCCCACCACCTTCTGCTCCTCTGCCACTGAGTATTCAAGAGTAATGCTTCTTTTCCCTGCCTTAGTGAGGAGTCGCTGGTTGGCCTGCCTCTTCCTCCATGAATGCACAGTGTACCACTGCGTGACTACACAACACACTGGAGCAGAGTGTACCTGCCTCTAGGCAAGAGCCATGGTAATCCACACTTGAAGCCAGGTGGTCCTGCAACACCCATTTGACAGCAAGAGTTGTCATGAAATGGCCAGGAGACATGATGTGAATTGAACTAGCAAAAGACTGACATCATTTTTGTAGTCTATGTTATGCAGCACAATACAAAATTCACAAGAATTTCTAACGGGAGATTTTAATGGAAGTTCATTTGCTCTTATATGTCATTTTCGGCTATCCCTGAGAAGCTTCCAGTGAGGTCAGGAGTTCGCTTTCTGGGGTCTATAGGGGCACATCAGTGAGAGGTTGGAGAAGCCATGAGATCATGGAAAAACAGGGCCCTGAGGTCACAAAGAGCTGAGTTCAAATTCTTGTTACTGGATGCAAAAATGGCTTTGGGCAAGTAACCTAACCTTTCTAGGTCTGCTTGGCCATTAACTTAAAAAGCACTTCTCAGTGTGTGGTTCTAAGAGTCCCATTATCAGGTATGTAGAGGGGTTTGTTAAAACTGCAAATTCCTGGGCCTCACTCTTTAGTCATCATGGTTCAGAACAGCTGGGTCTGGGATTAAGGAAAATGAAATTTTAACAAGCTCCCCACATGATTCTTATATGCATTAAAGTTTGAGATCCACTGAAGGAAGAACATGGACCTGGAATGCAATAGATCCTTCAGAAATATCTGTTTTCCTTCTGGTGAGGAAAAGCAATAAGAAGATGTGTGAAAATGAGATTTTAAAAATGTATTTGAATAGCTTTTGATTCCAACATTTAAAAACTTATTCTAAGGAAATAATCAGAGAAGTAGACCACGATATTCAAACCAGCATTGCTAAAACTATCAAAAATTGAAAGAATCCAAATGGTAACAATAGGGATCTGATTCAGTTAATTACACTACATCCATATGATGGAAAATATGCTTTCATTAAAATGGTATTTAAAAAACATAACTACATGGAAAGTGTTCATGATAGCTAAGTGGAAAAAAAACAATATAAAAATGTATATAAATACAGTCCCAATTATGCAATATATGCTTGTGTATGTCTTTTACATATAAAATGGCAGAAAGAGTCACTGGTAGTCATCTCTTAATTAAGTGATTAGGAATTTTTTTTTTTTTCTTTTTCTTAAAGACTAGTCAAGTGCAGTAGTGGGAAAGGTTTTGTTGTGGTTTTTTTGGCAGCTGGCCAGCATGGTGGGGGGGGAGGGGTGGTATTTCTTCTGTATCTTCTAATTTTTCTAAAATGGGGTTTTTATAACCAGAAACAATGTTGTTGTTTTCTGATAAAATGACTAGTTTTCTTTTCAAATATATTAAAATCTAAAGATGACACCATAGATGACATCATAACTTTTAGTTACGTAAGTCTGGAGATCATTCACATAACCTTTAGGAAAAGGTATTCTACACAGGCCCAACAAGCTCCAGTCTCATAGAAAAATCTCAGGGGCTGTCAGTAATTTTCAATGCCAGAAAACCTTGTGGTCTCTGTATGTAATACTTATTCCTAGGCTCCACCCCCAGAGGTTTATATTTCAAAGGCCTGAGGTGGGACAAAGAAATCTATATTCTTAACAGGAACCCAGGTAATTCTGAGACATGCAGCCAAGTTCGAGAAACCCTTGCTCATTGATGGCTTTGAAAAAAAAAGAAAGAAAGAAAACCAGCACTGACTTGCTTTGGATGTTTTCATTCTGAATAAAAGACCTTCAAATAGATGGATAGTTGCAAATCATCTGCATGCATCTCTGGAAAAAGCACACATTTATTATTAGGGTAGCTTGAAGTAATTACTAAATACTTGCCATATCAAGAGATATATAAAATAAAACAGAGCAGGTTTTATTGCCCTCCCTACGCACTCCCCCTCAGATTATGCAAACAATTCAGTACAGTCAGTACTCTCTTTAACAGATGTTTTAATCTGATCAAAGCTATGGACCTTGTTGGGAAAAAACAGGAAAATGGTCAGGGCCCCTCAGATGTCCAGAATCTTGCCGAGCATTTGCTGTAAATATCCTCAGGTGTTCCTTGTTACTAAATGTAATTGCCTATGGGCACCCAGGTGTCCTGGGTTAGGACTTGAGTATAAAGGACTAACAGCTCTAGTCCATAGTGCTTCTCAGAACTCTCAGAGAAGACATTAGGACGGCTGCTCCTAGCTCTGAATAAAGCCTACTAATTTTTTACGCACGGCTCACAGGACCTTTTTCCTATTACCTAGCTCGTAGACCTGCATGTGGAGAGTTTGTGACTCAGTCTGTGCAACAGACTCGAGGGGTCTGTGAGCCGGAGCCCTAGCTTTACAGACCTTCTCTCAAAAATGCAAAGACAGGTACACAGAAGCCTTGCAATTTCATGGGGTTTATAGTCTCCGTGAAGGCCAAACCTGCTCTAAAAGATAAAATCTCAAAAAGATAAACTATTTCCAATCAAGCACTACCTCCTCCCCCGAGAGAGACGTCCCAGCACTCCCGCCTAGGTGTCGGGAATAGCGCTGAGCACTCTTTGGAATCCCAGTCTCTCAACCTGGACCCTGAATCCTACTCATCCAGATCTGATTCCTTAACTTTCATACATTCTCAATATATTTTCCTTTCTTTAAAAGTTAATTTAAAAAAAAATACACAACAAACAAATCTCTCAGCCCTCGGATTGCCATCTTCTTCCTCCCCCTTTTCATCAGCAAAGGACGGGGGAGCCTCCAGTGCCCTCGCCCACCCACTCTGGAACACTGTGCAACCGGGCACACGCCCACCCTCTGACAACTGCTCTGAGGCTACCAACCCAGACGACTTTCCTCCGCCCAGGACCCTCTAGACTTTTCCATTTTTTTCCAAACCAAGAGTGAAAACCCTTATCTAATGGAAGAGGGAACATCAAGAGATACCGATTAGCAGGACTGAGTCCATCAAGACGAGATGTCTCCGAAGTCTTGTAAAATCCGGGTGACTGACCCTTTTGGGGGAAGATCAGAATTCGTCGGCCCCTCGTCACCCCCAGGCTGGGATCAGCTGACTAGTTTCCTAGTTGAAACGCTGGGGAAAGACGGCCCCCGGGTGGAAGGGACTTGTTCAGGCTGATGCCCCCGGAGGGGACAGAGGTGCTGGGGGGCGACCCCAGAATGGTGACGAGGGGCCTCTGGGGGTGAGCCCTGGACCCTTCCCTACCTGGCAGCATCTGGCCTGGCTCCCCGGGCCCGTAGCAGAGGCAGCGCCGCCCGCACCTGAGCCGGTGCCTTCCGTCAAGCTCGGCCTCCGCAGGCCCCCGGCCCGGCCCGAAGCTCGGGCGGAGCAGGACGGCCCCACCGAGGACGGGCCGCGGCTGCCCCCACGCCCGCCCACGCCCACCCCGGGGACCGACTCCAGCCCACGGCTGGGCCGACGATCCCAGCACGGCCCCCGCCTCCCAGGAATTGCACGTCCGGGGCACCGGCCGAGCCAAGGCCGCCCGTACTCACCGCGGACTCCGCCACAGCGAGCTCCGCCCGGGCAAAGGGGAGGCAGAGAGGACCGGCCCGGGACCGCCCCCGCCGCCCGGGAGGAGGCTCCTGCGCGCGAGCTCCACCTCCAGCCCGCCAGGGGCGCTGCGGGAGGGTCTGCCCGGGTCTCCGCAGGCCTGGCGCGCCACCCCGGCCCAGCTCGGCGCTGGAAGGCGCACCGGGAGGAAGTGGAGGCGTGGACATCTCGGTCCTGAGAAGCTCTTAGAGTCTTGTGCCAGTCGTGGCCCAGGTGCTGGGCATTTCCCAAATTCCATCCCTCTAAATGCTCACAAAGCTTTGGGAAGGAAATAGGAATCTCCCACTTTACACAGCAGGAAACTGAGGCTTTCGAGGTTAGTGAACTTGCCATACAGTTTTCATCTTTCTCAGCAGCATCATGTACTGTCAAGGGACAAAATTACAGCAAATTTAAAGATATCAATTGGCTTTACTGCGATTCTAGAATCGGGCAACACGTTATTCCGCAAAACAGAGTAAGTGTTCAAGTGAACTGAGCAAACGAGGTTGATTAAAGACAGTAAAAGTGTTGAAGACAGCAGAAAACAACACCACCACCACCACGGACTGGTCATTTCAAAGTTACTCTTCTGGTAAGGTGGGGACAGGAAGACAGAACAACAGAAAAATAATTGACTAGTTACCATCAGATTACTTCAGGCTATCTATTTTGTGTAAGAATTAAAGCAGAGGGAACTTCATTATCATACCTGCTGAAGATTCAAACTGGCCTGTTAAGGAGATGGACTGTAATCTCTCTCTTCCGATTTCTGGGAGGGTCATATAATTACTTCATTTTACTTTAGTGACTAGAAACTTACCAGGAGTAACTCCATTTTGGTTTTTAGTCTGGTCTGTTGGGACCTAGTGCAGAAGCTTAGTCCAAAACAATGACCTCCTGTGATTTTATTTAACAGTATCAGATTGCTTGGCTTTTCCTATTTTGCAGGACTATTGTGAATATTAAATGAATAAATTTTGAAAAATCCTAATTGATGGATCTTGGATGTGACCAGCGCCATTGTGCACATAATAAGCACAAAATAGCGCAGGCCTTGTCTTCTACTCCAGCACCAAAGCCCTCCCCTCTTCCCTTTAGGAGAAAGCTCGTGACTTAGAAACTCTTTTGCTTCTGCAAGGGCGCAGTTCTCCACCCTGGTCACATAGTTTCCACATTGGCATAAAGCCAGACCTTGGCCCCTATATAAGCTCTCCTAACCCCACACTTGTTGCTGTTCCCCATTTTGGGGACTGCCCGTCACTTTGAGTGCAGCTGGCATAAAGCTTGAACAATACCCGGCATCTTGGCTCACTTTCTTTCACTAATTTATTCAAAAAAATTATTACAGAAAACCAAAACAGAATCAGGTTCATATTAAAAATCTGAGTGAAAAAGCATGGTGGCTGTGCTTAGGCAGGCAGGAGAACAGGCTAGATTATCCAGGGCACCCTCCCACTGTACTCATAGAGAAGTAGTAGATTCTCCAAGACCCACCCCATCCACGTACCCCAAAAGGAACAAACCATGGGAAGAATCAGTGCAGGGGTCATTAAGCTCTAAGCAGCAAATCTGGAGCTATACTGAGGCCACATGTCAGTGGTGGCACTGTGATCTGGAACAGAAACAAGGGATTGAAACCTGAATCTCCCGCATCAGGCCAAGACAGCTGAAGAGCTAAAGAGGGCCCAAGTACCCTGTGCTCAGGGCAGAAGCAATGGAAACCCCCTCTGGAGAACACAGCCTCAATTTAGTCCCATAGGATTCAGGCAAATACTTTTTTCTGTTATCATAACACACAAACGTGGTTGAATGAATTTTCAAGATGTCTGGATGACACCTTTTAAAAAATCACCAATCACAGGAGGTCACACATGAGTAATAGCAGAACCAATACCCAACATATTTAGACCCCCTCTCCCCCAGGACATGTTAAAAGAAAAACTTTTGACAAATTTCAGAGTTTATTTGGGCAAAGAATGATTCATGAATGAGGCAGCACTCAGAACCAGAAGAGCTTCAGAGGGCTCCACTCTGCAGGGTGGGCAGTGAGGATATATAGACAGAACAGAAAAGTAAAGCATAGGCACACTTCAGAGATGTTGTAGGTGCTCTTCCAGACCAACCCAGTAAAGTGAATATCACAGAGTGAGTCACATGAATTTTTTGGTTTCCCAGTGCATATGTTGTGAGGCACCCTCCCACAAGAAATGCACTTACACACCACTCGTGCAGAAAAGGGCAGTTTATTCACTCCAGCTGGCCAGTGACCGTCTCCTAAGGGGCAACCAAGGAAGAGCGGCAATTGGGCTCTTGTGGGGGTTTTTAAAGGCAAAAACTACATCCCGTTGGCACATGGGTTTGTCAAGGTGCACAAAGCAAGCTAGGGGGCTAGGTCACAGAAGCCAAGAATGAGCCGTTCAAGCAGTCAAGCATACAAGTTTTCATTGTCTATGGTTTCTGTTCGCATGTAATAATTCACTGTGTACGGCTCCTGTTTCTGTGCAATTGATTTTTGTTTCTATGAGAAAGTCAATGGTTTCTCACGCAGAAGTGGGGGTAGTCTGCAGGTCAGATGGGGGGCAAAATGGAGTTATTTAGGTTAAGCAAGCAATTCTACAGAAGCAGATAGCATACGTCATGAGGGTGTAGGGAGCTCTATTTCATCCCCCAACTCCTCTTTAGGGAGGAATCAAATCATTGATTCATCAGTACTTAATTTGTTGTACTTAGTACGTAAGACAAGGAGTTTGACTGATTGTACTCATTAACCAAGGTGACCAGGAAAAAAAGATTTTTAAACCAATTTTTATTATTACTATATAACTCTTTTTTTTCTTTAATGTATTTGCTGACTAATGTAAGGCTGTCTCTAATAACACCTGAATGGTTGGTATAGAAACAACAGGTTTCCCTAGAGCCATATATAATCCACCTTGTTAGTCTGATTGTGCGGATTATATGTGGGTACAGCTGCTGCTTCGCATTCAAATAGGTCCAGCCTTTATGTAGGACACAGTGACCACAGCAAAGAGGAAAAAATTAACTTTTTACAACATTGTCAGATTGACCACGTGGTGTAAATCTTTTTATCAAAGCACTTTATATTTTAAATTGTTATTTAGTTGGAAAAAGTCTCAATAAACTAGGAATAGAAAGCACTTTTCTCAATCTAATAAAGTGTATCTATAAAAAGCCCACAGATAACATCATACTTAATGGTGAAAAACTGGGTGCTTTTCTCATAAACTGAGGAATAAGGCAAACATGCCTATTCTTGTCATTTTTATGTAGCATTGTATGGGGCCAGCATTGTATGTTAGCCAGTCTGCTTATGACAAAGAAGTGGGGTCCAGATTGGAAAGGAACAAGTAAAACTGTCTTTATCCATAGACGGTATGTTCCTGTGTGTAGAAAATACTGAGGAATCCATACAAAAAGCTACTAAAACATGTTTGGCAAGTTTGAGGACCTGAGCTTAAAATGAAAAAAAGCAATTGTACTTCTATATACTAGCGATGAACAGTTTGAAAATGAACTTAACAATTTCATTCACAATAGCATTGAAGAGAATAAAATGTTTAGGAACAAATTTAACAAAAGCATGCAAGATGTCTGTTGAAAACCACAAAATACTGCTAATAGAAATTAAAGACAATTTAAATAAATGTAGAGACATTTCATATTCATGGACTAGAACACAATATTGTTAAGATGTCAATTCTTCCCAAATTGATCAATAGATTCAATGTAACCCCTCTCAAATTCCAGGAGGTCTTTTTGCAGAATTGACCAATTGCTTTTGTCAGTGGGTAGGCCTCTCTGACAGTTATGGTTAGTGATTTTAGCAAGTTTATCATTGCATAAGGTGCATTTAGCCCTTAGGAGGGCAAAGGGAGGGAGGCTCACCCAGTTCTTGCCAGTCCTAGTTTTAATTTGGTAAGTGTTTTTCTTTAAAGTCCGATTTATTTGTTTTAACTTTCCTGAACTTTGTGGCCTATAAATATAATGTAAATTTCAATTTATTTTTAATGTTTTAGCTAATAATTGGGAAATTTGGTCTGTGAAAGCCAGGCCATTGTGAGACCCCAAGGTTACAAGTTGGCCGAATCTGGGGACAATTTCTTGTAACAACTTTTTTAGTGTTATCTAAGCGGTTTCAGTTTGGGTAGGAAAGGCTTCTACCCATTTAGAAAAAGTGTCCACAAAGACTAAGAGATATTCATATCCATATTGGCTAGATTTTACCTCTGTGTAGTCTATTTCTCATTGTTCACCTGGCAGTGATCTGTGACTCCTGGCTCCAGATATTCTAGGGGCGGACTTGCTTGGATTAACCTGTGGGCAGACCTCACATTTATAGGTTATGCTTTCGGTTAATTAATCAAGATTGTAAATATAATAAGAACGGCGTAACAGTTCAGCAAGCTTGGTAGCTCCCAGGTGGGTGGCTTGATGCAGTTGGAAAATGAGAGTTCTTCCTAATGCCTGGGGAAGATAGATTCTTCCATCAGGGAAACATTTCCATTCCTTCTTGTCTGTAATTGTTTCGAGAGCCTCTGCATGTATGTGGGCTGTGGCAAAGGCATACTGGCTGTCAGTGTAAATATTGATGGTTTTGGTTTTTCCCATTTTTAGAGCCTCAGTGAGGGCAATTATTTCAGCTTTTTGAGCAGAAGTTCTTTGGCTTAAGGCTTGAGCCCAAATGACCCAGTCTAAAGTTACCATGGCTGTCCCAGCATACCTGATTCCATTGGAGACAAAACTTCTTCCATCAGTGAACAGCATTTCATTGGGCTCTGTCCAGGGCACATCAGTCAGGTCCTGCCACAGGCCTTGGAGAGTCTGGATTATTTTGAGGCAGTCACGGTTGGGTTGTCATCCGGGAAGAGGGTAGCCAGATTTAGAGCCGTGGTTTTTAGGGGCTGATCTAGAAGTAAAGCCTGATACTGGGTGAAGCAGGAGTTGGTGAGCCAATGTTCAGGTGCACTTTGTAAGAGAGTCTGTACAGAGTGGGGGGCCACTAAGCATATGTCTTGTTGGCCTCTTTTACCAGTAAAGCAGTTGCTGTTATGGCTCAGAAACAGGTTGGCCATCCTGTGGCTACATTGTTCAGCCTCTTGGAGAGGTAGGTGATAGGCCTCTTCCATGGTCCCAGGGCTTGGGTGATCACCCCCTTGGCAATGCCTCACATCTTGGCAACAAACAGGCTGAAGGGCTTCATCAAATAAGGTTGGGGACTTTTTAAATCCTTGGGGGAGGTGAGTTCAAGTTCCAGAGTATCCTCCCCCAGGGTCAGTCCATTCAAAGGCAAAGAGAGGTTGGCTTACTTCGGCCAGTGGGAGGCTGAAGAAGGCATCCTTAAGATCTAGCTTTTTGGTTTGTTTCTCTTCTGGACTATCTGTCATTAAAGACCTTCTGGGCGATTTCAACCAGCTCAGATAACAATTTTCCTTTAAATCCTTCCTGTCTTTAAAGCTTTCTCCTAATATCTGGGGCTGACTGGGTAACAAAGACAATATTTATCGCCCGCCGGTTTTCTGGGGTCTCAGGGTCCACATGAGTGTAGGTCCTGTAAGCCTCCATAAAGTGTTCCAGGAAAGCAGCGGGGGTTTCGTTTGGTCCCTGAATAGTTTCACTTACTTTTGATAGGTTGGTTAGTGGGCTTCTGGGCTGCTGTGCGGAGTCCCCTAAGGAGAGTCTGGTGATACAGGTGGAGAGCCCCCTTACCTTGGTCTGTGTTTGAGTCCCACCCGGGTCTGTTAGAGGTGAACATGTGTTCGAGGTGAATGGAGTCATCAGAGGGTCAGCCATCGTGACCGGTAACAGTTTTCAGGGCCTCCCTCCAGATCCACTTGTGTTCTTCTGAGGTGAAGAGAGTCTGCAGGAGCTGCTGACAATCATCCCTTGTAGGCTGGCGGGTAAAGAAAACAGTCTCCAGGAGGGAGATGAGGCCCTGAGGTTTTTCTGAGAAAGGAGGAGTTCCTGGATCAGGTGGGGCCTGTTGGAGAAGAGGAGGGTTTGGAGGAACAGCAGGGAGAGGCAGTGCCACTCGGAGTATGCAGAGGGAAAGATCAGGTGGGGGACCGAGAGGGGGGTTTGGAGGAACGTCAGGGAGAGGCAGTGCCACTCCAAGCATGGGAAACCAGGCAAAGAAAGTACAGAAATACACCCGTAGTTCTGATCAATTGGTTTTTTAACAAAGTTGCCAGAGCAATTCTTTAGACAACTGTTAACACTGTGGAGTTAATAAGGCTGTATATTTTTTTTAAAGTAATGAACAGAGTATGCTTTATCAACTAATTCACCTTTTTCTGAGGTGTTTTGTCAGGTAATACTTTTGACCAACTTAAAGTCATGTTTTCCCCATTTTCTCCATGAGTGGAAAGAATGCAAGCAAACCTGTGTTTAACAATAAGGTCAGCATGACATAAAGTAACAAAAGCCAATAACTCAAAAATGATGTTGACATTCTGGGACTCATCTAGCAGACTTACAACAGTTTTTCAAATTCTTTTCTTTGGTTACAGTATATTCAGAGATTAGATCATTGCTGTTATCATCAACTCCCCCCCAATTTTTAAATCTTTTCCAGTGAAGGCAGAAGAAGTTATTAAAGAAAATACTCTTATCTTAGTTTTAATTTTTAAAGCCACCTCGGGTCTTCAGAAGTGTCAGAGAGTACGGGAGGCACTGTGGAGGAGGCGCTCTTCTTTGGAGAAGCTGGAAGAGAAGGCTTAGTTAAAAGTACAGATGGTGTTCTATTTCCAATCGCCTGGGGACACTTTTTTATGGCATCTTTTTAGTCATGATAGCTTGTCAGAGATTATATCAGTCCAAACCTGTATGTAAGGGGATTGTCCCATAGACCTGTTTGGAGAAATTTGTCCCATTTGTTATATAAGACCACAGTTAATAACACACAAAAGCAAAACTGGCAACACACAAAAGACAGACAAGTGGCCACACCCAAAATTACTCAAAGATATCCATAAACACAACAATCACAATGACAAAGACGAACAAGAAACACAGAAACACAATTCCTATTGACTTGCAAGTCCCAAATACATAATTTACATTGACTTGCAAGTTCCAAATACACAATTTCTATTGACTTGCAAGTCCCAAATCCAAATCCAAATTACTATTGGGCCCAGCGACCTCTTGGGAGCCCAAGGACTAGGGGAGTTAATGCTGCATCCAGCCTCCCACTCAGTCCACCCATTGGTGCACCATCCCTTACCGAGATCTCAGCTACCTGGAGAGTGAATAAAGTGCCCTGTCTGCCTCCAGGGAGAGTAAGAGGAATAGCTTCTCTATCTTCTCCTAGGAGACAAGTGCAGAGAGGGATATACTCACGAGAGAAACAATCTTGCTGGGGCCTCCAAAATGTTGTGAGGCACCCTCCCACAAGAAATGCACTTACACACCACTCGTGCAGAAAAGGGCAGTTTATTTACTCCAGCTGGCCAGCAACCGTCTCCCAATGGGCAACCAAGGAAGAGCGGTAATTGGGCTCTTGTGGGGGTTTTTAAAGGCAAAAACTACATCCTGTTGGCACACGGGTTTGTCCAGGCGCACAAAGCAAGCTAGAGGGCTAGGTCACAGAAGCCAAGAATGAGCTGTTCGAGCAGTCAAGCATACAAGTTTTCATTGGGTATGGTTCCTGTTCCCATGTAATAATTCACCGTGTACGGCTCCTGTTACTCTGTAATTGTTTTTTGTTTCTATGAGAAGGTCAGCGGTTTCTCATGCAGAAGGGGTGGGGTAGTCTGCAGGTCAGACAGGGTGAAAAATGGAGTTACTTAGGTTAAGCAAGCAATTTTACAGAAGCAGATAGTGTACATTATGAGGGTGTAGGGAGCTCTATTTCACATATAAAAGTTATGTCTACACTATATTGTAGTCTATTAAGTGTACAATAGCATTATGTCTAAAAAACCAATGTATATACCCTAATTAAAAAGTGTTTTATTGCTAATGTTACTGAACCAAGTGGGATCTGTGTGCCTGCAAGCCACAGAAAGCTAATCACTGAAGCACCTGTCTTTGCAGTAGATAAAGAAGGTTTATTCACAATGCAACAATGTGAGAAGGGTGGAGAACTGCATCTCAGACCTGCCTTCCCCACAATGGGGAAGATGATGCTATAATGGGGAAATGGTAAGTGGCTCTGTAAGGCATGGGGGATCATGATTGGCTAAATTGTTTGAAGGAGTCCCTCAGTGATCTGCACATGCTCAACCATCTGCATATTCAGAATATGACAGCATCAGCAGAATCTGGAGGTGGAGCCCTTGGCTCTCTGATATCAAAAGGTCAGACATTCACGCATGTTTAGAGATGTCAGTGGGCTCAGCCAGCCTAACCCAGTTTGTGTTGGGCCAAGTTAACTCCAACAATCCTGTAAAAAAAACACCTTAGGCACACAAAACATCTCAGGCACACAATCCATGACTTCTGCACCAGAGGTGTTATCTTAAAAGGCAGATAGGAAGAAACAGAATGAGAGGTTAGTCATGGAAATTTACTGAAAGAAAAAGCAATTTAAGTAGGGAACAAACTAACCGAAAAGTATGGTTATACTAAAAAATGTTAATAATCATCTGAGCCCTCAGTGAGTTGTTATCTTTTTGCTGGTGGAGGGTCTTGCCTCAATGTTGATAGCTGCTGATTGATCAGGGTGGTAGTTGCTAAAGGTCCGGGTGGCTGTAGCCATTTCTTAAAATAAGACAACAATGAAGTTGGTGCATCTATGAATGCTTTCTTTCATGAAAGATTTCTCTGTAGCATGCTGCTGTAGGTCAAATGTTTTTCCAAAACTTCATCTATTGGAAAGTTGATCTCCATTTTAACAGTGGTAAGAGGATGGGAAATCCAATTATGATATTTGAAAGGAGGGGCATTTAAGAGGTGATTAGATTGTGAGGATTGTGCCTTTATGAATGGATTGATCCATTCATGGAGTAATGAATATGGTTCTGATGGCTTTATAAGGAGAGCAAGTGAGAAGGTTAGTTTTCTCTTGCTGAGCTCATTTTCACCATGGGATACCCTTGTCACTACAGGACTCTGTAGAGTTTCCAGCAAGAAGAAGGCCCTTACCAGATGTGTTCCCTGGACCTTGGATTTCCCAGCCTCAAAACCATAAGAAATAATTTTTTTCTTTATAAATTACCCACTTTCAGGTATTCTGTTATAAGCAACAGAAACAAACTAATATACATGTTATGCTGTTTGATAGCATTTTACCCACAGTAAAACTTTCTTCAGAATTGGAGCCAATCCTCTCCAACCCTAGCGCTGCTTTATCAACTAAGTTTGCTTAATACTCTAAGACCTTTGTTGTCATTTCAATAATGTTCACAGCATCTTTACCAGGAGTAGATTCTATTTCAAGAAACCACTTTCTTTGCTCCTCAGTAAGAAGTAACTTCTCATCTGTTAACATTTTATTGTTACTGGGCACAGATCCAGCTGCCTGCCCCCTTTCAAAAACAAACCACTCCAAAGTCAAATGATGGCAAAAATGGAAGTCAGCTTTTATTCAAGAATACCAGTGACCTGAGGAGAGATGTTAGGCTAACCCATCTCCCCTGTAAACCTGATGGAGAATGGCCAGACTAAAGCTCTCTCAAAGACTCAGATTTGCTCAGGGGTTTTTAAAGAGAGGGTTGAGGTCTTATAACACCAAGGTTGTGGGTTCAGATCCCATTACTGGCCAGCCACCACAAAAAAAAAAAAAAAAAAAAAGAGGGGATTGAGGGAATGGAATGTGGGAAATGAAAAGCAGGGGGGAAGGGAACATGCAAGGGGTCAGATGTAAATTATCACCAAGGCTCCATCTGGTTTCTGCTCCCATTCTTGCTGTTATCTCAGGGTCTGGGTAGCATGTATCTTGTGCCAAGTAGCAGCATCAGGCTGGCTGGAAAACAAATTTACATTTGTGTAAATAATGTCAACTTGCCTCATAACCAAGGTTCAAAATACCAAATAACCATTGGAAAAGAGAGAACTCAGAGAAATGCATGCCAAGAATGAAACTATGTCCTTTTAAAATCTTTTAGAGCTCAAGCGGTTTTCAGTCCCAACATGTCTTCCACCTGCTCACTCCAGCATTATCATGAGATTGCAGCAGTTCAGTCACATCTTCAGTCTCCACTTCTAATTCTAGTTCTCTTGCTATTTCCACCACATCTGCAGTTACTTCCTTCACTGAAGTCTTGAACCCCTCAAAGTCATCCATGACGGTTGGAATCAATTTCTTTCAAACTCCGGTTAATGTTGGTATTTTGGGGCCAGCCTGTGGCTCACTCGGGAGAGTGCGGTGCTGATAACACCAAGGCCACGGGTTTGGATCCTATATATGGATGGCTGTTTTGCTCACTGGCTCAGCGTGGTGCTGACAACACCAAGCCAAGGGTTGAGATCCCCTTACCGGTCATCTTTAAAAAAATAAAAAAAAATAAAATAAAATAAATGTTGGTATTTTGACCTCCTCCCATGAATCACAAATATTCTCAATTGCATCTAGAATGGTGAAACCTTTCCAGAAAGTCTTCAATTTACTTTGCCCAGATCTACCAGAGGAATTGCTGTCTATGGCAGCTATATCCTTACAAAATTTATTTCTTAAATAATAAGACTTGAAAGTCAAAATTACTCCTTGATCCATGGACTGCAGAATAGATGTTGTGTTAGCAGGCATGAAAACAACATTAATTTCCCTGTACATCTCCATCAGAGCTCTGAGTGATCAGGTGCATTGTCAATGAGCAGTAATATTTTGAAAGAAATCTTTTTTCTGAGCAGTAGGTCCCAATGGTAAACCTAAAATATTCAGTCAATCGTGCAGTAAACAGATGTGCTGTCATCCAGGCTTTGTCATTCCATTTACAGAGCACAGGCAGAGTACATTTAGCAAAGTTCTTACAGGTCCTAACCAGCTGCATTAGCCCCTAAAAAGAGAGTCAGCCTGTCCTTTGAAGCTTTGAAGCCAGGCATTGACCAAGATTCAAGTGATACAAAGTATCTTCTTTGATGACAGAGGAATTAAATTAAAAATCAATAATAAAGACATCCTTGGAAAATCAAGTATTTGACAACAAAACAACGCCTTTCTAAATAACTCAGAGATCAAAGAAGAAATCAAAAGAGAAATTAAAAAGTATTTTGAACTGAACAAAAATTAAAACACAAGATAACAGAATTTGCAGATGCCACTAAAGCAGTACTTATAGGGAAATGTGTAGCACTAAATGTCTATATTAGAAAAGAAGAATGCTCTCAAATCAATGATCTTAGCATCTACCTTACAAAACTAGAAAAGATAGAGCAAATTAAACATAAAGTAAGCAGAAAGACAGAAATAATAAAGATCAAAGCAGAAATTAATGGAATAGACCAAAATCTGTTTCTTGAGAGGATCAAATAAAAAAAAAATCTGGTTCTTGAGAGGATCGATGAAGTAGATTAAGTTTTAGCTAGAGTGATCAGGAAAAAAAAGAAAAAAATCCACAAGTTACCAATATCAGGAATGAGAGAGGTAACACCACTACAGATTCTACAGATACAAAAAGGATAATAAGATTACTCTAAATAGCTTTATGACAATAAGTTTCACAACTTAGATAAAATGGACAAATTTTTGAAAGACATAAATTATCAAAGTTCATTCAAGAAGAAATAGATAACATAAACAGCCCTATACCTATTAAGAAAATTGAAATTGTGGGTAAAAGCCTACCCACAAAGAAAGCTCCAGGCCCAGATGGCTAGTGAATTCCATAAACAGTTAAGGAAGAAAGTCTACACAATAGACTATTCTAAGTCTACACAAGCTTTTCCCAAAAAATTGAAGAGGAGGGAATACTTCCCAGTTCATTCTATGAGACCCATATTACCTTGATGCTAAACCCAGTCAAAGACATTATAAGAAATTAAAACTACATACCAATATCTTTCATGTATACATATCTAAAAATTCTAAACAAAATTGTAGCAGATTGAATCCAACAATATAAAAAAGGATGATACAAAACATGACTAAGTGGGGTTCATATCAAGAATGCAGACTTGGTTTAACATTCAAAAATCTTTCAATGTAATTCACTATATAAGAAAACTAAATAAAAAAAACTATATGATCATCTCAATAGATAAAGGTCATGCATTTGACAGAATTCAAAATCCGTTCCTGATTAAAAAAAATTCTCAGCCAACTAGGAATGTGAAAGAACTTCCTCAACCTGATTAAAGGCATTTATGAAAAAACTACAGCTAACATCATACTCAATAGTGAAAGACAGAATGTTTTCCCATTAAGATCAGGAGAAAGACAGGAATATCTTCCATCACTGCTGTTGCTTTGCCTCCCACGGATTTGTCACCCCTTTTCCCCTGGGTGATGGAGCCACCAAAGGTTACTCAAAGCCCATCTCTTCTGAGCAGTGAAAAGCCCCAGAAATGGGTTAATATCCCAGAACTTCTTCAAGTGTGAGGCATTTCTTCCATTTGGGAAATTAACCACGTATTGGGGTTCTCTTCCCGCATTTATTCTCCAGACCAAGAAGTTACAGGAAGAGACATAGGTGGGGTTTTGCTAAGTACAGTTTAACATGTTTTACAACAGAAACTGGTAACATTCAGTAAAAACAAGTCAGATGACATTCTGTTAGGCAATTAAGTGATTCACTAACAAAGGCTTGATTTAGCAAACATTCCTTTTCCCTCTAGCAGCTTTTTAGTAACTTTACATATCAATTAATAACTTGTCTGTCTTTGAGCCAGCAACCTTGCTGCAATTCTTATCTTGCAACAGAGACTCAATAGCCTGGGGAAAATTTCCTGTCCTTTGCAAGGTCAATATTTGAAACTGCAAGGCTTTGGAAAACCAGGACCTGTGAGGTACATTTGTTTTATGAATCCTCTACAACTACATTTATCTGACATTGTACATGTATGTAAAATTTCTAAACACAATTTTAACAATTGAATCTAACAATATATAAAAAGGATAATACATCATGACCAAATAGTGTTTATTCCAGAAATGACAGTTAGCTTTACATTGAAAAATCAATGTAATTCATGGTATTTGCAAATTAAAAAGAAAAACATATAAAACCATGTTTAAAAAAGAAATAAAAGGAATCTCGATTAGAAAGGAGAAAAAGAGTCTTTATTAATTGATGACATGACTATCTCTATAGAAATTCTAATGAAATATTTAAAAAGCTACTAAAACTAATAAGTGAGTTCAGCAAGGTTGCAAGATACAAGCTTAATATACAAAAATGAATGTCTACATTCTGGTAATAAACAACTGGAAATTTAAATTTAAAAATGTCATTTACAATAGCATGATGTCAGTGAGAAAGATAAATAAGCCAATAGTAAAATGGGCAAAATATATGAAGGGAAAACTGCAGATAAGGAAATGTAAAGACATCTTTATTTTATGAAAAGATACTCATTCTTACTTCTACTAAAATAAATGAAATTCAAATGCCAATTAAAACTACACAGAGAATTAGTGGCACAGATTTTTGTTTAATTGTATTGATGTGAGTGTGGGATAACAGGCAATCTTTTACCTAGCTAGTGAGAGTGTGAATTAGTATAACTTCCACTGAAAGCAATTTGTCAATATTATCAAACTTTTTAAAATTTAAAATTTTCTTATTTTTTTGCTGTCCAATATGGGGAACCAAACTCTTGACTTTGGTGTTACAAGGCTGTGGTCTAACCAAGTGAACTAACCAGCCAGCCCCAAATTTTAAAAATGCACATTGCCTCTGATCCAACAGTTCTTCTGTATTTATTTATTCTATAGATATTCAAGCATATGTGTCTACAAGTATCTTCAGTGAAGCATCAATTGTCACAGCAAAATCAGAAACCAACTAATGTCATCAATAGGCCCCTATTAAATTAATTATGGCATATCCACATAATGGAACACAATGCCATTTAAAAAGGAAGGATCAGTAATTAGATAAAAATATAAATATAGATATGGAAGTATCTCCAAGGTATACTCCTATTAAAAACAAAACAAAACAAAAAAGCAAGATTTCTCACAGTGTACTATCATGTGTGTGGGGAAAGAATATACTCGTCTGCTTATAAAAGAATAAAATATCTCTAAAAGGACATATAAAAACTAATAAGAGTAGTTGCCCTGGAAAGAACTGAATGGCTAAGGGACAAGAATGAAAGAGGGACTAATTTTTTTTTGCTGTATATCTATTAGTTCCTTTTTAATTGTGTGGTTTGTAAATTTATGCCTTCTTCACAAGTAAGTAAAATAAAAATAGTATAATTAAGATTTTAAGTTTTGAAGAGAGGAACTTAAAAGTTCTTGTCACAAAGACGATAAATTTTTGTGATGATGAAGATGAATTTGCTAATTATCCTTAGTTCATCACTATACATTGTATACATGTATTAAAATATAACTGCACTCCATAAATATGTACAATCAATATGTTTCAATTAATAAATAAATACGTTTTTTAAAAAGACTGCAAGTTTTTAGTGATGTAATAAGTAATGCCTATATCAATTAAAAAAGAAATGTAACTACAAACTCTAAGTGAAACCAAACTGTTTTTAAGAAGTAGCATAGAATATAAAGCAAACTATAACGTGATATAATTTGAGCGAGTTATGCAGTGTAAGAAAGAAGAATTTACTTGACTTTAATGCTTGTTTCATTCTCCTTTGTATAGCCCGGGTTTAGAGATACTGGATTAGTTTCTTATCTTCTGAACTGATCACTCTGTATTCTGTAGCAAACAATATTTGTGTAAGTATAAACAATAAATCATAAACTAATTTATTGATTTCAATTGTTAGAGTCAATCAATAGATACAATGCAGAACGATTAACTATAATTATGGAACAAACTGCAAATACTATAAACCCTAAGATTATAAATGTAATGGTAAAGAAGAGAGAAACTGGGAGGTGGCTGGGGATATTGGGGTGGAAGGGAGAAGGCAGGAAGGGTGAACAGCAGTATGGGGTGCTGTGTCTCTCACACTACCTGGTAGGGAATCAAGCATCACTACCTACATTGATGAAACAAGGATACAAAGTTTAAGCAGAGTATTTAAATTTATAATAACCAAAAGGAAAATAGGAAGTAATCCACTTAACAAAACACATGAAGGAAGAGGATTGGAGAGGAAGTCTAAGTGAGCTATATTTCTCATCATTCATAGCATGGAGTTAACAGACACTGAATAAAGTAAGTAAATCAAGAAATGGTATAAGCATAAAAGTTATCATTATGGTGCTAACCACCAAAAGAATTAGAAACAAACTCTTGAAGGTGGTTACCATTGGGTAGTAAGACACGGGGGTAAGGAGGAGTTTTGGGGAGTGAAGCAGGAAACTTACTTTTTTTCCATTTAATGCTATTGTGTATCTTTTGAATTTTTTAACCAAGTATGTGTATTACTTTTAAAATAGACATTACTTATACAATTTTATCATTTTAGTTTTGATTAATTTTCGGTTTAAGGCACAGGAGGAAAGTATAACGTATCTATTTTTAAAGTTTTATGGTCTGAACGTTTATGTTTTCCAGATAAAGCTAAACCACTTCACGGCCTGTCTCTGCACGGTATTATTTTCCAGAGAAACACTAACCCACATCCAAAAATAACAAACGGCAATTGAAATCCTTACTGCATTGTCCTGAAAACATCAAAGGGGTACTCCATTCATAATACATAAAAAAAACCTCTTAAAATCCTCTCTCTTACCCTCTCGCAATATCTCACACCATATGGTAGCTGCTCCCAAATCTGTCTTCTCCCTCTCCTCAAACTTTTACAAAATGCATCCCACGCTGTCTCTAGACTCCTCTACTCTCCATTTCCCACCCTTCCCTTTCTAGGCCTATTCTCTTCTAAGTCTCTGCCCTTCAAAAACAAATCAAGCTTCCCCTGATGTTGATTTCATCCCTTTACCACAAAGAGCCTTCTTCTTAGTCTGGGAAAACTAGCATCATTGTAATATTACTTCTAAAGGAAACCCAAATTCTAATTTCGAAAAAATCTACGACAAACAAACATTTGAGACATAACCTGCTGCAATCTAGTTGCAAAACTTTAAGTTTCTCTATTCTAAGCATCTTAAAGAGAGGGACTGGTTTTCATTCATCTTTGCAGTCACTGAGCCAGCAAAGTACTTCACACATGGTAATGCTCACACACCAAAGCACATGGAACTATTGAAACTGTAGTTTGGAATACAGTTTTTATGGGAAAGGGTGTGGGGAGAAGAGGAAGGAAACTAATGTTTACTGAGTATCTGCTATGCAGCTGACACTACGCCTTTATAGTGGTGATATATCTCTCTACCTTCTTTTCTTCTTTTTTAAAAAGATGACCGGTAAGGGGATCTCAACCCTTGCCTTGGTGTTGTCAGCACCACGCTCAACCAGTGAGCCAACCGGCCATCCCTATATAGGGATCCGAACCCATGGCCTTGGTGTTATCATCACCACACTCTCCCAAGTGAGCCATGGGCCGGCCCTTACCTTCTTTTCTAGATCATTAATCCTCAAATGGGAGCAAGAGAGGCAGGTGGAGGAGCACATGAAGTTTGAAAGAACCCTCTTTGTGATGCCATTATTCCCCACTGTGTGTGCAAACACACACATCATAAAACATTCTCAACCCCCTGACACATATGAACTAAGACACTTTTACAAATGGGGATGTGTCCAAAATACTGTTTGACCTTTAAATGTTGGGGATGAAGGAGAAAGACTGGGAACCATGGACAGAAACGCTACATGTTTGTGTGTGTTGTGTGTACGTGTATTTATAATACATATGTATTCAAAGATGTCCACTAGATGGCAACACCACATCTCAAACATGAACGATTCCTGCGATGCCCCTTCTGGAAAGCTGGGGCACTTAAATAATATAAGCCAAATTACTGAGAGGCCAAGATATTATTATACACAGTTTTAGGAGTATGCAAATTAACTTTGTGATGATGGTCTTGTAAATAATTTTTTGAAATAGAGGCTAAACTTACAGCTCCACCATTTCTAGAATGTACTTGACTTATTTTCCATGCAAAATACTGTATTAATGCAGATAAATTAATTCCCTTACTAGACCATCTAAATTTCATATCTATCTAGGCTTCAAAGCTAATTGTGAGACTAATGTGAGTGACAAGGCCAGGACTTGACTCCAAGTGGATTAACTCTGGAAGCTAGGTATCTAACCAGGACGCATCTCCACCTCTCACTGAGGTGAAAGGGAAGTGGCCAAGGAATGCTGGTGCCCCTCCTCGTGTTTGCCGCCTTCCCCCACCCTACACATCGCTGCCAGATTTAGTTGATACTGAGCTGCTTACTACAGGATCATCTTTAGACTGGACTGTATAGCACACAGTCCCGCCTTATCTAGCTCCTCCTCCAGCACAAGTTGGACATGCCACCAATCTGTCCCACACCCAACCACACTGATTCGCTTTCCATTCCCTGACCAAGTCCTGTTCTCACATACCTCTGTGTGTCTTGAAATGCTCTCCTTGCTGTGTGGAAAACCCTATCCCCTATTATCTCCAGGAGTAACTAGTCACTCTTTAAGTTTCCACCAGGTCCCTTCCTCTAAGAGACGCTCTCTGACTGCCAGGCCATCAGGCACTCTGACTTCAATGTACTCATTCTGCCGTTTATGTGTCTCACAGTGTGCCTGGCTGTCTTGCCACTAGAGTGAGCTCTCTGCAAGGGCATGGTGGTGGCTTTCCAACTTTGTGTCATCAGCACAGAGGATGTTCAGTAAATTTGTTGACCAATAGGTCAAATAAATGGATAAGTGCCAAGTGTAATAATCAGCCCTCACAGTCTCTTAAAAATTTCAGCATTCAGGGGCTGGCTAGTTAGCTCAATTGGTTAGTGCACAGTGCTGATAACACCAAGATCTGGGGTTTGATCCCTGTACTGGCCAGCCACCAAAAACAAAATAAAATTGTCAGCATTGAGGTCCTGGGATACAGAAGGGAGATAACTCCTTCATCAAATCCCTGGCAGAAGCATAGGAGAGGAGAAGGAGCAGGGGTCCCAAGAGGCCCACTCAAGGGGGCTGCAGGGCTATTACAGCAGCTCCACAGAGCTTGCTTGCTCTGGTACCCCAAAAACAGTTCTTCAAAACTTTAAAGTATGTGGGAAGGAGTCCTATCTCCCACATTGTACCACCCTCTACATTCTAGGGAATCCCTGGCTATTTTTGTAACTATTCTCCTTGACCTCCATTAGAGCTCCTTGCTGAAATCAGCATTTGTTTATATAAAATTGCTTAACATCCATGCCAGCTAGAGATGCAGCTATTTCCTGGGGGCTCCACCAAGAGAGACTACTGAGATTACTTAGACTATTACCAATTTGATCATTAGAGTAACCAAGTTCCAACTCAGGATGGGTGGCTAGTTTTTTCCCTTAATTACGCGGAGCTGTATTATGTTTGCTAGGGCTGCCATAACAAAGTACCACAAACTGGGTGATTTAAACACAGAAATCTATTGTCTCAAAGTTCTGGAGGCTAGAAGTTCAAGATCAAGGTGTCTGCAGGTTTGGTTCCTTCTGAGGGCTGTAAGGAAGAATTTGTTCCATGCCTCCATCCAGCTTCTGGTGGTTTGCTGGCAATTTCTGGCATTCCTTGGCTTGTAGAAGCATCACTCCAATCTCTGCCTTCATGTTCACAATGCATTCTCCCTGTGTAAGTGTCTGTGTCCACATTTCCCCCTTTTATAAGGACACCTGTCAGACTAGGGACCCATACTACTCCAGCTTGACCAAATCATAACTATACATCACAACCATCCTATTTCCAAATAAGATCACATTCTGAGGTACTAGGGTTTAAAACATCAACAGAAGAATTTTGGGGAGACACAATTCAACCCATACCATTGGCCATATTTTCTAAAGCAAAAATAAAGACACATCCTTTGGCACATGGTTTGCATATGGGGCAGAATGTCTGAAATCAGGACTGGCTGGGAAACATGTACGTATAGGGGAACCATTTTTAAGAGTAAATCCAGGTATGCTCATGTTAACTGAATGGTTGTGAAACATCCACAGGGGGACACCCAATTGAAGAAGTTCTACTAAATACCCAGAATTGGAGTAGAAATCTGTGACTGCTTTAAATAATCTGGTCCCATGAAATCAGATAGGACTTCTCATGAAATCAAATCAATGTGAGTTATATAGACATACACACAGAAACATATATATACATGCACATCCATGTTTTATTTTGAAAAAGTGCACAAGTAAATAAGATTTTTGTGTATTTGACTAGTTTCTTGTAGGATCAGAATGGAGAATTAAATACATATGTATTGAGGACTGAAAAAAGCAGAATGTTCCCTGAAATAAATACAAGAGTTTTCAAGTATGATTTTTATTACAAACTGAGACCACTTGCTCACCACTCCCAACCCCCACAACTTTGGAAACATGTATCTAAAAGGTGTACTGAAAAGCAAGAGAAATACACTATCCAACTTACAAATGCTCACAATTTTAGTGGTGCAATTATATACTGAAAATTAAATAAACTTAAAGTCTTATAAATGTATTTTAAGTGGGACAAGGGACCAGGATGGGGAAATGAGAAAAAGACTCCAAGAAATTGGATAATGATGGAGGAAACAGAAGTCTCTGTCAGTGAGAAGATAAATAAAATCACTCCCCTTTATGTATCAAGCACTTAGCCAAAGTGCTAGGCATTTTCCTTATCTTATTTAATCCTCGCAACCCTACAAGGTAGTTATTATCACCATGATTTAACAGATGGGGGAATGAGGCTCAGAGAGGTTAGGCAATTTGTCCAAGGTTATGTGCCAAGTAAGTGGCAGAGCCAGGCACCTAACCCAGGTCAGCCTGAGCCACGGCCCACAGCCCAGAGCTGGGGAGGAGCCTGTGGGAACCTGAGAGCTTCTAGCAAGTGCCTGACAACACTTCCTCTCACCAGAGACCTGAGCAGGAAAACCAGGCATGTAGGGAAAACTCAGTGGAAGGGGAGGGACTGCCGAGGGAGATTACAGGGCATCAAGGCCTAACAACAACTGTATATTGGGAAAACAATTTTGTTCAAGAGGCTATTTATAGGGATGTTTTTCCTCAGCACGACCTCCCCCCCATCTCCTCCCTTTTGTGTTAAAAGGCGCCTGGCAGATTGGTAAAGGGTTACAGGCAGCGGACAGGAAACTATGGAACACAATGCACGGGGCGGGGACAGATCCCCACCCACCTAAGAAAATCGCTTGCTCCAGGACTCAGAGACCCTGGGGGGAGAGAGATAGGGCTCGGAACCGTGGTTCTACTCCTTCTGTGGTTGTCTTTCTTCAAAACAGAAGGAAGGCAACATGCCAGAAGGGGTGCAGAACAGAGTGAAAGGGAAGCAGACGCAGGATGAGGCAACCGAACCAAACCAAATCGAGATCATTGAAATAAATCAAATAGGCAAGTCCTTCCCTGTCCTGAGGACTCCTAGATTCTGTGAGGAATGCAGATTTTTCTACCCAAAGACTCTGTCCACTTTGGGAACTCCAAAGATACAGCACAGGGGGCAAGAGAAATTATCCTAAACCCAGCTGCTGAGACAGACCCCAGAACCTTCAGCCAGGTCCTTAGGATAGACCCTGCCAGACTTCTGGGGGCTGCTGCTTATAAGAACAGCCCTCACCCTCTTTCCTTCTGGGCCACTAAACTGGGGCCTTAAGCCAAATGGATCCAAATTAAGACTTAGAGCCTAAGTCTGCCAGACCCTGTACAGATTCAGATGTTGGTGTAATAGTAATTCAACCCACAGCACTTGGTTCTCCCTCTGGCCTTGTGAGGTCTCTTCTCCACACGTGACTCTAAAAAGGAAGTGTCTTGCTGCAGTTTGGCAGCATCCAGTGCCCACAGTGGAGTGGGACAAAGGGGTCTTGTGCTGTCTGGTTTGTTCATCGTTTCTGAAATCCTGAAGCCTCATTTAGTACTATGACTGTGCCTATGGGTCAAATGCCATGGTTTTTAAACACTGTAGAACACAAAAGATCTCCAAACCTCTTATTTTTGAACAATATATGAATAAATTAGAGTATAATTTAAATATTGGTGGGGGAAAACTTATTTCTCAAATGATTTCAAATACTGTGTGCAGATGATTCATCTAATATCTGGTCCTAACCTCTCAGCTTCTACTCAGTCTGCATTTTATGCTATCAAAGCACCTTTCCTCCTGAGAGTTCTGATGTGACCCTTGGTGTGTAGAGAAGTATGTTCCATCTTTCTCCAGAAAATAGTTTTTACCCTTACCAGCCTTCAGTCTTATAAACCTGGAGTTGTCTTGGACTCTACCCTCCCCTATGTCTAGTCTTTTAAATAAGTATGGGATTCTGAATCAGCAGGCAGTGGCACCAATCCGTGCATGTTTATCATAAAAAGTTAGACTTCATTTGTCTTTTTCTTTCTCACTATTCCCTGACTCTCTGCCTTTCTACCCCCAAATGCCTAGCTGATGATAAAGCAACTGAATTATGTTTTCAGTTGTGAAGTGAAGATGTAAAGCAGTGTCTCCAGATGATTTTTTTTGCTCTGACTAATGCAGTTTTGCAACATTAGGAACTGAAAGGGAACTGAAATATACAATGCTTCAGAGAGAGAGAGATCATGTACATATGGAACAGTAATTACTAAGTCTGTTCTTCAACTTTCAGGCTGGAAGTAGAGCCATTAAAAGCCCTCCCTTCTTCTCCATTCTTGTCACAGCACCTGCTTGCTCTTGGAAGCCCTTTTAGAAGCAAAACTGGCTTTTACAGTTACAGAGATGGTGTAGCAATGAGAGGTCAGCTGGTCAGGATGGGACACTGATTCTGGTTCTTGCTTCTTCAATCTCATCAAATTGACCTCTCCTCTACTTAGTTCTTTGTTGTGTTTTTTTTTTTTTCAATTTAATGAAAAGATCATAAAATAACAGTTTCTCATTGCTGTGCATTAGGACTGCATGCTTCTGGATGATGAGTTGTTGGTGAATCGCTTTTCTATGACACTGGAGGGCTGCATACCTGCAGCTGTGACCTGAATTTATCCAAACTCTTGAGGGAAGTGAACTCAATGTGATGAGTGACAGTGGTGGTGGCCAGTACAAGAGTGTGGTCCCAGTGTCCCTCCCCACTTCTGGGAAGGGCATAAAGTAGGACATGATCCCTCTTCTGGTTCCAATCAAACAAAACAGCTTTAACTCCTTTCCTCCCCCTTCCCCTTGAGGTATTTGCAAATGGGCCAGTGCCCAACTTAAGCCCCCCTCCCCCTGGTGGGGGGGGGAAGCAAGTGATGGGTGGGATACAGAGAAGTTCCCCTTAGTACCTGATGCCGTGGGTCCCCTCCAAGTGGAGGGGGATCCTTGGGGATCCTCACTGCCCCAAGTGAGGTCCATTATGCAGTATTTTTTAGGTTAATAAATTATAGTAATAAATAGTAAGGTGAGGTAGCAGGAGGGTTTCGCAGTAGAATATTAAAGTGGGGTATCTGAAGCTGGGGGCATCCTAGGAAGGGGGTCTTGGGCAGCCTCAATTCCCGTAGCTCACACTCACCCCTGGGTTGGAATGTCAGACTGAGGCTCCAGTCAATTCTGTGTGATTAGGAATTGGTAAAGTGGACCTCCCCCAACCCCACTAAGGATGCTTATGCAACCTCAGTTTGGACATTTAGAGGCAAAAATTTGCAGCATAACCAAAACTTGGGAGCCCTTGTACAGGGAAATGCACTAATGGAGCTTGGCATAGACAACTCTCTAGAAGCCCTTTTGCTCTGGTTATCCTCATCCTCTCCTGGCTGCATAACCTCAGGGCACTGGTGGCTGGGCTGAGCTGGGGCACAAGGCCTCTCTCATAGAAAAGCCTGACCTAATAATTGATCTCAACACTAGAAACCACACAGCACCTTTAAAGCAGGGGGAAGTCATGGGAGTGGAGAAATGGAGAGAAAGTGAGTGAAGAAATGTATCCAGCAAGAGGACGAGCTAACACTCTAGTACACCAGAACATGGAATTCACGGCCCATGGACAAGGAATCATATGAGCATTTAATTAGTTAAGTACTGGGAGGGGAGGGAGAACACTAAAATTGCTGATTGCTAACTAGTTTTATGGACAAACCGGGTAAAAGAAAAGCCTTGATTACAAGTGACACTAAAACCTTCCAATATCTGCTGTCTGTTGTCTATACCTATTTACAGCAGAGAAGATTGCCACCACCCTTGGTGATGAAGATGGCACACATCGGTAGGCATCAGTCCTCAACAGGTGCAGATAAGAGGGATCACAGGCAACAACAGAACTCTTCTGTGGTATCTCTCTGTGAGCAATGTGCTTTTCTAGTAAATTTTCACCATGACAATCTGCTAAAGATGTAATTTATATTATCATCAAATAGCTTAATTATTCCTTCAGTTACCATTCCTACATTATTCCTACATTCCATAAAACCTTGCTTCCTAGGAAATCCGCAGCCCGACAGAAGAACCCTTTGGAACCCAAATCTGATTTTCTGCCATGGACCCAGAAAAGAGTCTGCTTAGAGGAAGCAAGAAAAAAGAGAAAAATGGGAAGAGGAAGCAATAAGGAGACGAAGGAAAGAGAAAGAAAAATCAAAAAAGAGCATCCAGTTCAGGGCTAGATTCAAGTTTGGCATCTATCATAGGACATGCTCAACGTTGAGACAGGGCAGGGAACAAACGAGGAGGAGGAGAGCTTTCTAGCTCCCTTGGTCAGGTCGTCACCATATGACTTCATTATCCAGCCTGATAAGTTGTGAATTCCTCCCACTATTCAGTGTGGATAATTGATAGTTATCAAATAGAGACAAAGAACCACCACGTGCACATTTCACATCAGGTTAGTTCAATCAGGTGCTCACTTGCCAGGTGCTCAGTACCACCTCCACCCCAAACCCTTAACTACTTGAACCCAAATTACCATGAGGCAGCAGCCAAAAGATCTCTCGGGCTGTTCCAGGTTGAAAATTCTGTGATGGCAGAGTCTTCTTGGGAAATCCTAAGTAGAGAGTAGAAGAATCTTAGGGCTGTGCTAGCGTCACTAATTAGCCTTACCAGTCACCTCGGTAGCCCTGTTTTTTGACAAACTACATCTGCTGGGTTTGATGGTGATTAAGGGAATCTTGTACATAGCTAAAGTTATACTGTAAAGTGTTTTGAGAATTACTTGTAAATTACTGTTTCCATACTTAACTGATAGACTTTATGAGCAAGACCATCTTTAATAAAAATTTTATGTAATTAAAAATTAATTCACATGTGAATAAGATCTGTTGATTGTTAATATTATTGTATCAATACAAGCTTTCTAATTTTGACAATTGTACTCTCATTATATAAGATTAATATTTGGGGAAGCTGGGTGAAGGATAGATGAGAATTCTTTGACTACTTTTTTGCAAATTTTTTGTAAGCTGAAATTATATCAAAATGAAAAGTTAAAATAATATGTTTAAAGATTTCAAAAGGTAATCCACGGGGCTTGCACATTTATCCATAATTTGTTCCCTGGGGAGCACAAAGTCAGAAAAAATTGTAGGTCTTCAGCTTCTCTCCTTTGCTGACAAAGTGAAGAAATTCACTGTAGGTCAGATGAAAAAATAAATATGAAAGTCCTTGCTGAAGTAAATGCCTAAACAAATGTTAATAGTGGTAATTATAGACTCCTATGGAAAGTTCACTCTATAAATAAAGGAAAAGGCCATTGTACTTAATATCCTACCAGATATTCTCCAAGCAGCTACAAAACGCTCAGAAATTGTTGTCCTGGCAGTAAGAAACAGGGAGTCATTGAAGGGTTTTGAGCAAGGCAGGCATATAACAACAGCAATACTTCAGGAAGATTCGTCAGGCCTTTAGTACATAGGATGGATGAAGTGGGAGGAGACTGGACTCAGCAAATCCCACTAGGAGTTACTCTAATAATTGAGGAAAGGATGATCCTCACACAGTGGACCTGGAAAGGGCTGAGCAGAGAGGCATTTTGAAGGACTCATTGGTCTGGATGGGACTAGCCTGGAGGTGGGGGCAGGAAGAGAGAAATGAGTCAGTGGTTACTTGAAGATGTCTCGCCAAGATGACTAGGGCATTGCTGGTCAGACTGAGAAAGATGGAAAATGGAAGGAAGGAGAAACTGTACACAGAGCTTTGGGGCACAAACTCAAGTAGCTTGGGAGGTCAAGCGGATGCAAAGGGAGGAAGACAGTGGCAAGGGGCTGCCTAACAGGGAGGCTCATCTCTCTGAAGAGGGTGCCTCCAAGGGGGTTCTCACTACTTGGCATCCGCAGTCCTTGCCATATGGGAATGCACTTGTGGTGTAACCAGATCTTCCATTTTTTTGCAAGAGAAAGCAGAAATCCCAATCTCTTATGTGAAATCTCTTAACTCTTTAATGTTGGCGACTAATTTCGAAAAATTTTAAAACATTGCATGTGTCAAGCCAAACACATCTGTGGGCCAGATTTGGCAGACTAGCTACCAAGTTGTGACCTCTGACATAGAGGAAAGGTCAAGGGTTAAAATTCATAAACTGTCATGGTGATACTAAGGAGATAAATGACCATAAAAGGATTCAGTAACTAAAATACTATATATAAAGCTTTTGCCAGCAATCTGAGCTGTATGAATGTTCCTATCTTTCAAGCCTATATATTGATTTGCACTTATGCAGGAAGTTTAATCTAATCCTCAAATGGTTAAATCAAAAGAATTCGAGTGTGTACTGTGTGCTGAGTACACAGAAGTCAAGGAATTTTAAAAATAACTGGAAAAGAAAAAGCATGCCCTCCTGAAACAACTTGAGACAAATTATAAAACAATCTGACAGACTGCTTTCTCTATCTTATTTTAGAATATCTAGAGGTACCTTAAATCTACCCCCAAATCACTTCCATATAACAAACTTTGCAATAATCGTTCGCGCGCGCGCGCGTGTGTGTGTGTGTGTGTGTGTGTGTGTGTGTGTGTGTGTGTGTGTGTGTGTGAACTTGAATCTGTCACCACAAACCCGACTTCCTGGGCAGTAGTTCTAAAGCCGCAGCCTCTGGTGGCCCGAGGGTATCCTCGCCACGGCGTGGGAGGGAGTTAGCTGGGGTCGGGGTGCGTGGATGTGGGAGGGGGGGCTGGGCGTGGCCAGCGTGAAACCGCTGCCTGTCAGGTCGCTCCGGCCGGAGTCCCCGTCTTTGTTTCTGTCATTACTCTTTGAGTGTTTGTGTCGGAGAAAGGCAGGCACAGAAATAGAAAGTGTCAAAGATAGGATGCCCATGAGGACTAAAGCAAGGCAGAACTTTTTGAAAGTCCTAGCTAGCAGCTCGCTGCCGAAAGCCAGCGCAGCGCCTCCTGCCCTCTTCGAAGAGCCCTGCTGGCGGGGCAGGAAGCGGGCGGCTCGGGCGCGGGTCCTCGCGGAGAGCGGCGGTTTCCTCTCGGGCGGCCGGCAGTGATCTCCAGAGAGGCAGAGCGGCTCTCAGGAGCGCGCGTTCTCTCCCCCAGCCCGCACTCCCAACCCACCCACCTACTTCCTCCGGCTCCACACACACGCACAAGCACAGAGCTGCCAAAAATTTCCACCCTCCGCCCCCCTCCCTCGCTGACTTCCTTCCAGCGTTTCCTGAGCTGGATGATCCTAGGATTTGTAAGACAGGAAAAAAGGCAGGCGTGAGGGCGGGCAGGAGACAGGATGCTTGTTTTTCGCTTCACCACAGCCGTCTGAAGGCAGCACCGCGGGCCCCGGGCAGAGGACCCGCCGCAGCCCTTGGGCTGTCCCCTCGCCCCTCGCCGCTGCCCTTTCCCCCCGCGCTCGCGTCCTCTCCCGGGCGCTTAGCAGAAGCGGAGGAAAGCCACCCGAGGACACCGCAGGAGCCTGTGAAAGTCCCCGGGACTCCAAGTGAGGAAGTGACACTCCCAAGCTAGCCGGCCCGCGGCTGCCAGCGCTGCACGGCCTCCGGCACGGCGGCCCCGGAGGCGCGCGGGGTGGATTTCTGGCTCGGCGGGCTCGGCCGCGCGCCCCGGGCCCCATGCGCGGTGCCCCCCGCCCAGGTGCCTCTGCTCGCCGATGCGGCCCCCCAGAGCCGCGCTGCAGCGGGTGATCTAACCCGGAGACCATCCAAGCAGAGGGGAGGGCGAGACGGAGGGGCAACCTCTTTGGGACTAACTCATGAAGAACAAGGGTGCCAAGCAGAAGCTGAAACGCAAGGGAGCCGCCAGTGCGTTTGGTTGTGACCTGACGGAATATCTGGAAAGCTCGGGACAGGATGGTAATGTGCCTTCGCCCTTTTCCGCCCTTTTTTGTTTGAGGGAGAGATGGACCCTCTTGGGTTGTTTTAGATTCAATTCACAAGTTAATGTATTCCAGGCCTGTGCGCTCATTGTACTTTTTTTTTTTTTTTTTTAAGAGTATATGATTCTTAATATGCACAGCTCTGCCACCCCGACGTGCAGAGGCTGTCAGTCCTTCCCTCTGTCTCACACAAGCCGTTAATGGGCGGTGCTGCTTCAAGTTTAACCGGCCACCTCCAGGGCTGGGGATGGGAGCTGAAGAGGTCCTGATCCTCAACTTTGGATCTGGGAAGGGAGGGACGAGGGGCGGACATGTGGTATGGCGATCGGTGGGCTTCCCTGGGTACATAATTATGACCTCCTTAGCTGTCCCTCCTGGGCTCTCCAATTTCATCCACTCGCATCTTTTTTTATTAATGTGCTAGAAGGCTGTGGGGGTGGGGTGGGGATCCTGGCTGGGGGAGTGGTTGCACAAACATTTTCTGAATTTCTGAGCTGATGCCAAATATATAGCACCTCCTCCCCACCCCCTACCCCTGTTTCCAACCCCCCCCACCCCCGACACACACACACACACACACCCTTTACCTCTTCTTGGCTTTCAGATTAGCATTTGGTGTGTCAGACAAGAAGAGTGTTGTAAAAAAAGGTCAGAGGGCCTCGATTTTAAAATAGTTTAGGGTAAAAGAAAAGGAGAGTGCCTCTGTTTGGGTCAGATTGAAAAAAGAAGAATCTAGCAGAGTAGAGACAACTTAACATTTGTTGGGGGAGGGGGAAAGAAAACAATCTACAGTACAATAACAGCACTTGAGGTTAGAAGTTTTTAATCATAGGAAAGCTGAGAAAATTGAGCATTAAATGACTCCTTTTGTAAGGTTGACTGGTCCTGCACTTACCCATGACAAAAAGGCCTTGTCTTTAGAAGCTTCAGTGATTGAGAAAATAGCCCACTATATAAGCTGTGTGTTTATACATAGATATATACAACAAAGGGGAAAATTTAAGGGCTGTGTCACTGTGCAGAATAACCTGACTCTAGGAAAATAATCTCAAAAACTATTTGATTAGTACATATCAAATATGCATCTCAAAAACAGTGCAAAGCTTTTGTTTCACTTCCGTTTTTTGAAGACTCAGCACCACCTAGTAATTTGCAGTGGTGTGATATTCCTGTGGTATTCCAGAGTTCAGAGTCTGCTGTGTCATTAGGACAAATGCCTCAGTATTTTAGAGCTTGGGGAACCACAGGTCTCCAAACGGCCTCTTTTGAAATTATGGCATAAATGAGTCAATTCATTGAATCCTCATCAACAATCAGGAGAGGCAGATTTGAAACAAAATCACTTGGACTGAGTTTTTTTGAATGTGAAAGAACTCCCAGGATGCACTCCCAGTATCCACTACCTTCAGAAGTTCAATAAAATATTTCCCTTCACCTGTTCTTGCAGGGTCCTTCAGGTTAACCTCCAGGTACACTGGCAATGCTGGTAGGATGCCTCCTTCCACCATGTAGGCGTTACTCTGGGCCCTCCCTCCAAAGCTGTGAGAATTTCACAGGGGTGCTTGCCAGCCCTGCTCCATTCTTAGAAAGTCCTTGTTCATAGGATGAACTGGAACCCCAGGGTTCTGTGGGGATACCTCAAAGGCAGCTATAGGCAGCTGTTTTTTCACCTGCTTTCTATTTTGGGCTTCTGCCTATGATTCATTTAGAAAAAAAAGGAAAGGACTACTGCTTAAAGAAAAAATGGAAAACCAGTACCCAGTACTCCCCATCCTGGGGAAAAGGAGAGGAAGCCCAGAGAGGTAAATTGCTCTGCCAAAGGTCATACAGTTAATCATGAAGGATGCAGAGGGCTCTGGCCTGTTACGCTCCTCTCTGCTCCTGGCTTCCAGGTCTAAGTCAACATTCTCTTCTAATGATTTTACCCCCTAAATTGAAAGCAGACAGCCCTACCGCAGGATCAGCAAACTTTCAAGACTGAACATACCTGAATAGAGTTTCAGCTTTGAAACGAAAGGCAACTGACTCACTTAATGATCCACACACCATTATTGTACTACATGGAAATTAGACATGCATAATAAGCAGTTTATATAAATGAGAGAAACTAGGATCTTTTTTTCCACAGCTAAAACTAGTTGGAGAGTGTTCTCTTATTTTTGGTATAGTGCAGCATCAATAAACAAAGTCAATGCTAATGACTTTCTCATTTAAAATAATGTAGCTTCTTCATGGACTTTTCTTAAGCATGTATTGGTTAATGACAAGGCCTGGACTCTGCTCCCAGGGAGCAGAAGCTGAGCTGCACTGTCCCTTTGCCCACTGCTTTGGAAGATCAGCCTGAAGGCTGAGGGTGACAAGTTAGTATGGTAACCAGGAGCAAGGAGTTCATGGTTACTGAGCTTTGAGGGTCAAGGGCAAGATGATGGACCTTTGTAGAAACAGGGAAAAATGGATCCAGGTCTGGGAGCAAAAGTGTAGAAGGGAAGAATAGAGGTGTAGGGAAGCAAAGAGAGCCCCTGTGCTAAGACTGGGAGGAAATCCCCAAGCTGGAGTGGAGGACAAAGCTGGTGACAATTAGCTGTGCTCAGGCCATCTGAACATGGGAAAGCTACACGCCTGAGCAGGATCTCTGGGCAGACAGAGGCTGAGCACAGAGCACAGATGTCACCCAATTCTGTAATTTGCTGAGGCTTTGCCCTGCTACTTTCAGATGAAAAATCTGACAGGGCAGGTTGTGCAGGTGACAGGTAGGTGTTCAGCTTAGAGTGGACATTGCTCAAGGCCAGTTGTCATCCTTAATCTTGGGAAAGCTGATGAAAAACAGAAACCTTTTCCCTTAGAAACACACACATATTGTGTATACAGTATCTGCCGGCATCCACATAGATGCCAGTATCAGACCCTGCTCTCATCATCCCCAGCTGCATATAGGCCAGGTGTGAAGGGCCAATTTCCCCCTTCTTTGACCACTTTTCTCCAGCCTGGTAAGAACACCCAAGGATGGCATGAAGTGGCTCCTGGCAGAGTTGGCCAGAGCCTCTTTCACCTCCCCTCCAGCATAGTGGCTGCTGCCTCTGACCCCCAGCTCTCCTCTGAGAACCATTTAACTTTCTCTTTCTGTCTGGAATAGAGGGAGAAGATCATCCTTCTTTGGTCTTAATGCTGAAAATAGTATAGCTTTCTTGTTTTGTTTTTGACCAGTGAATAAGAAGGCCCTTGCTTGCAACTGTGTAATAAAATGTTGTTACCTGTGGTTGGGATGGTGTAGGTGAAGCCCTGCAAGGCCAGTGTGCGTCAATGGCCATTTCCTACCTCACTCTTATGAGCCAAGTGTTTTGTGTGGGTCTTCCAGTACAGGTTAGAGATGCTGGGGCCATGAGCCAAGGGACAAGTGAGAGAGTGTTATGGGGAAAACAATTTCTTACTCTCTGTTGGCCCCACTTTAAGGACTGAGGACTTTCTCACCCTTTTTGAGCAATTGTTGCTTATTTTATTCACTTCCTGGTAAAAGTGATACTGCTCTGGTCAAGGGCTCCCCATGATGACAACACATTAGAATCACCTGGAGAGCTTTAAAAAAAAAATTGATGTCCAGGCCTGTTAGGAAAATAAAATAATTTAATCAGGCCCCCTTCGCCTTGGGGCAGGTTGGGGGTTGTGCAGCACATTCTTTGTGAATAGGTTGTGTGTGGGTGGAGTTAGTATGCATGCACAGCATTGCGGCTTGGCTGGCATCTGCCTTGGCTGGCATCTGCCTCAGGCGTTTGCCACACGTGGCCATGCTCTCCAACCTAGGGCTTCGTGTGAGGGATCTGGGGACCTAGCCTGGCATGTGAAGGGTTTGTGACCCAGTCTGTGAATGGGTTTGAGGGGTCTGTGAGCCCCAGACCCAGCCCTAGCTCAACAATTTGCCCAGTCGGCAGGATTATGGGCGGGTAAAAGAGACAAGGCCCCCTCTCAAACCAATTAAAGCAGAATCTCCCCTAAGTTTTGTTGCTGTTTTTTGGTGGCTGGCCAGTAAGGGGATCCGAACCCTTGACTTTGGTATTACCAACACCATGCTCTTACCCACTGAGCTAAATGACCAGCTCTCCTCCCGAGATCGTTTTGATGTGTAGGCTTCAGTGCACAGGATTTTCCCCCGAATAGGCAGCCTTGGCCATTCAGAATGAACCCTCTGAACGTTTGGTAAGAACTGTGAGCCTGTTGAGTCCTGAAGATTTTTTTTCTAGTTCTTACCAGGCTGAAATATATTAATCTATATATGTTTGATTTGAAGGATGACAGAAGCTTTAAAACAAATAAGTAAATGTTCATTAAAATACAATTTTATTTATTTTTTATTTTATTTTATTTTTAAATTTTTTTATTTTTTAAAATTTATTTTATTTATTGAATCAAAATTGATTATACATATTTTGGGGGTTGAACATTGAGATATGTTGATCAAATCAATATTACTAGCATATGTATTGTTACAAATCGTAATTATTCTTTATGCCCCTTAAGCTTGATGAAAGTAAACCTCAATATTTCAAAGAACAAGGATCATACAATGTGAAATTTTACCTGTAGCTATTCTGCATTTCTGAGGTTAAATGATTCCCTCATTTCATTAATTTATTTATTTAACAAATATTTATTAAGGCACTGTGCTAGGTACTGTGGAAAAGAAAGAAAGATAGGCTCCAATCTCAAGAAATTTATAGTCTAAGGGATGTGAAAAAACCTTTAGAAACCAATGGCTCAGTTAAGCTTTGAAGTTAGCTGGCATGACAGAAGGGAAAGCTGAAGGAGAAAATGTGAAAGCTTTGATGTCTGATTAAATAGACAAGATGCTCAAATACAAACAGGAGCAAAGTCTTACCAAGGAAGGTAAATATTTTTCTGTTCAAGATAAGGTTTAACATTGAATGGAGAACGAGTGCAGGGGTACTCTGTTTGGCTCAGTTGTTTTTTTCCCAACATCTTGCCTGGCACAAGGTCGTTATCACACCTTCCCTGGCTAATTCCTCATCCTTTGGGTCTCAGCTTTGGAAGGTTCTGGAATCATTCCCTGATCCTCTCAAGTCTGGTGCCCCTGCTGGGGGCTCCCATTAGGAAATCTGGAATCTTACTGCCTGGATAGACTCTCAACTTTGCTCGTTCCCAGCTGAGTGACCCTGGAGCAAATTACTTACTCCCTCTGGGCCTCAGTTTCCTTATTCATGAAATGGGGATAATAGGTCTAATGTGAAAATGAGTGACTTAATATGGGAAAAGCACTTAGCAGAGGACATGCACAAGGTAAGCTATCAGTGTAGCTATTATTATCACGACACCTGGGACTTGCCCTAGCATAACAACCTACCACCTGTGACTGAATGAATGAGATCCAGTGAAGTGAGTAAATAATATGGTTAGATGGGCATTAATCGATCACCAAGAGGGGCAGGAAGCTCACCCCACTGAATGGAGGGGCCAGTTCATGAGGGATTTTCAGAGTTGCTACGGAGTGGACCATCAGTGTACAGTGGTGCAGGAACAGAAGGTCAACGCCAAACTAAAGGGCCCTCAGAAAGCCTGAGAAAGACACAGCCAGCCCTGCTGGACCCACAGGGAGCTGGAAAGAGAAGTCAGGTCCTGGCTGGGGAGCTAGTGGAGACAGAACAGCAATGCCTAGGCTTGAGTTTAGAGGGGCGTCCCCACATCTGGGCTCCCAGAGTGAAACAAGAAGAACCAAAAGAGAAGGCTTTAAACCTGAAGCAAACTGACAAGATAACTTGAGGCCGAGCTGTAACTTACTCTGTGTAGTCTGCATATGACGACCCACGCAGAGAACAGAAACAGCTACTTCCACCTTCCCACATGCTTCCCTCCTGCCCACTCTTTAGACTTCTGCCAAGAGCCCCTTGACCATAGGGACAGCCTCATCTTTCCTCCTCCCCTGTCCACCCCAACTGGCAGCCACCCAGATGTCTTCCAGACTCAGGAGGCCCAGGCATTGAGGCTGCTGAGGAAGCCCACGTCTGTGTCGCCCCAGCCCTGCCCTGTAGCCAAGAGGACCATCTTCTGGGCAAGGGAAAGCCGGAGGCTGCTCTTATGCTGGGGCAGAGGGAAACATGTTGAAAGTAGGAACACATTTTCCCTTACACAATGCTGTCAGTGGTGGATAAGCTGTCCAGTGCCATTGGAGCTGTAGGTTCTGATGCATTCTTTTTATTCTCTTCCCCCCTTAATCAATTAGGCAACTGGGGGCTAGCCTGGGATACTTTTCTGTGGGGGGGATGGGAGGGGCACATTCTGAATTGCAGAAGTTGATTGACCAAGATAGTTTTGGAGCACTTGCTGGGGACTGTTTGTTCCTGGGAATCACCTTGCTGCAGAGGAGTTTCCTGGGATTTTGTGGCTGTGTGTGTGGCTTGGCTCTGCTCTGTAGCAGTGGGTGGAAGAAGGGGGTGGGTCCGAAAGTTCCAGGACTCAGTCTGGGGATGAGAACCATCACTGTCCCCCACCGTTGCCATTAGATATTGTAGCTAAATATTTCTGGAACAAAGTAATGCTAGACCCTTTTGTTTGGAGCTACCTATTGCTCATTCCCTCCAGAACAGACTGTTCAAACTGAGCTGCCTGCCTACCCTGGCCTCAGGGTCTCAGGACTCAACTTCCTTCTAGTGGTTCCTTCAGACCAGTCTTGAAACTCAGGAACATGAAGCTAGTTTTTTTTCCCCACCCATTGCCGTGTATTTAAGCCAATGTGGCATCTTCCCACTTTGCCTCACCCTTTAGATTAATTTTCTTTTTTCTTATAGACACACGTCCCACCTAATTCTCTGAGTTATTTCTCTCTGTGCCCCAACACAAGTGCCATACTTGAGTTGAACTGTTCTTGGCATTCCTCTCTCAAAGAGCTGGACTCAAGTATTGATTGAGGTGTGGCTACAGCCTGCTGGAACTTCAGGAGTCGGGATAGCACCCCACGTCCCTCTAGTGTTTCCCCCAGGATACAAATTTAGCTAAGGCTTAAAATAAAGAACCCCTGGGAGGAAACAGGCTGACTGCAATTCAGAAGAGAATAAATACTCGTACTAGATCTTTTTCTAAGAGCTAGGTTTCATAGAGAAAGATGAAAACATCAGGCTACTGGATAGTTAAAGGGACGAGGAGGAAGGGGAGGTCTTCCAGAAGGAGAGAAGGGACTGAGAAATGAAGGCTGAGTCCCAAATCATAGTGTTATTGTTATTTTTACTGGTAGTAAGAACTACTATCTGTGTTGATTGCTTACTATGTGCCAGTCACTTTACACATACAAAGTAATATTTTCAACATCTTTGAGAGTTGGACATTTTTTTTTTTTTTTTTTTTTTTTTTTTTTTTTTTTTTTTCCGGTGACCGGCGCTCAGCCAGGGAGTGCACCGATCATCCTTATATAGGATCTGAACCCGCGGCGGCGGGAGCGTCGCCGCGCTGCTAGCGCAGCACGCTACCGAGTGCGCCACGGGCTCAGCCCGAGAGTTGGACATTTTAATCCCCATTTTACAGAGGAGAAAACTGAGGTCCAAGAGGTTAAATCACTTGTCAAGATTATAGAGATGGGAAAAAGACAGAATTTAAATCCAGATCTGTCTGAGTCCTAAGGCTATGGACTGAGGTGGGAATCCCATCTCCCAGAAAAGCATATTTTATAATTTGGCATTTACTTTACAGTTTTGCCCAAAAAGCCTATAAAAAATAGTTTTTCTCCCTTTTCCTTGCTCTTCCCCCAGCCTACACCATTAATAGTCATAATAACAACTAACCTTTGCATAGCACTTCACCTTCTGCAAGGTGCTTTTGGCACACACCTACCTAAACCTACCAGCTCTCAAGCTCCAGCCATACCTTACCCTTTCCTCCTGGGTCCCTCCCTGCCCACTGCAGTCACAGGACCCTTTCCCTCTTGGAACACCCACTGTTAGGGCCAGAGGCACCCAATTTGGTCTCCATTCTGCCTGCTGTTCTGTTCTCTAACTGGTTTTGTGTATGCAGGTCGATGGTAAACACTGCTGAAGGCAAGTCCAATTCCATATTCAGCGGCTCATGCAGATTTGGTTGCTCACATTACCTCTTTCAGGTTTATCCCCATGGCAGACACACAGCAGTTGCTTGGTTGACCCTGTATCCTCCTTCAGGAAACCAGTGTTAGAACCCTTCTAGGAAGCTCAGCACAAGGGACATTGCTAATGTGCTGGATTATCAGGAATTCAAGATTGTTTAATGGTCCCCATGAGTGTTCACAGCTACTCCCTGATAGAAACCCTCCCGGCTTTGCACACGACTCCCCAGAAGCACTGCCTTTCCCTAGTGCCTCACCAGTCACTCCTTGGTATGAACCACATTCTTGGCGGAGCCCCAGAACCAACTGAGTTGTTCTAGTTCAAGCTTGGCTGATGCATTCCAGGCCCTGGTGCCACGCCCATGGTCTGATGCTGGCCCAGAATGCTTTTGGCAGGACCCCTCCCCACCACCGCTGGAGGGAGAGGAGTGAAAGTCAACCCGTCTCCCCCCAAAAAGCAACATATACCAGTTCTCACTGTTACAGACACTGGAAAATAGTTTGACATATAAGCTAGGATTCTGGCAAACCATGAAAAAAATCTATGGTTTTCATGAAAGGCAATTGAGCTCATTTGTGTGATTATGCTATTTCTTTCCCTGGCACTTTTCATGCTTTTAATCAAAAACTATCTTGTATAGGCTTTCAATTCAAAACAAGTATTTAATGGGACTCTAACATGCTGTTAGATTTATTGCTGGGTTTACAAAGATGCTCTCCAGTTGCTCTTGGCCTAGAAGATTCATAGGTTAGGAAAGTGAGGGCTCTGGAGGATGTGCAGGCAGAGTTTTGACATGTGAGGCAGCTGGATAAAAGAGAACTATCAGAACAGATTGTTTGGGGTAGGGAGGGAATCAATAAAATGATAAAACAAATATCATCTGACTGCGGAATGACTGCCTAACACTTGGAATTGGTTATACCTTTCTGCACCCTGGGGGCAAAGACACTTAAGCTCTGGGAAAGGAAGCTGAGGATGATTTACAGTAGCAGACTGGGGCTGGTGGAGACCCTAGCTGGCATGACAGAAGCCTATTTCTCCCCTCAGTAGAGAGCAGAGCAGCTGATAATAACAAGTGGCCATTGGTTTGACTGGTTGTGGCTGTGTCTGTGCCCTGCCCAACCACAGAAGAATGGGGGATTGTGTTAAAAGATAAAACTTCTAAAACGATGCTAACCGACCACACTAATCATGTTTCTTGATTAAATCTAGCTGTATGGCATAAATGTCCAACCTCAACATCTTCCAACTGTGTGAAAATTCTGTTTTGTCCCCATCTTATAAATGATGACCAATTCAGAGAGGTTAAGTTGCTTAGTGTCTCGCCACCAAGAAGTGGGAGAAGCAGGACTCAAACCATGTCTGTATGACATTAAATTCCCCTTCCGTGGCTTTGTCTGCTGTGGATGCAAACAGCCACGCCTATGCAGGCAGTAAAACAGGGTCTGATATGCAGAGAACTATTTTGCCATGCATTGCCAAGGTGATAAGTTCCGTAGGATTTAGTTAGACTTTAATAAAACTTCTGGCAATAGGGTTCCCATCTCCAGTTTTTCAAAATAAAACATTTAGGTTCCAAATGGCAGGATTCTAAACAGAGAGCATGCTCTGTTACCATAAGTAGCCCCTTCCACCACTTCTTTTCCATCTGTTTCCTGCATGCTGAGTATTATTGAGAAACAATGATGTCAACTCTTCCATATAAATCTACACCTCCCTGCTTGCCCCTCCCCTACAATGCATATTTTTTTTCCTCTTTCTGGCTTTTGTCTTGCTGTTCTGTTAAGGACACACGCTTTTGGCATCAATTGTTGGCTTTCTTTTTAATAAGTTTTAGCTATTTAAGCTTCATTGTGGCCTTCAGAGTGTACTTGCTTTTTTGGGTCCATATTTGAAAAATCCTTTGTTGTTTGGCTAATAGCTATAACATGGGTGTTAACGGAGAGGAGCCATTTTGGTTTCTGGAAAAGCAAACCTAAATGCAGGTCTCTGAATCAGGCTCAGAGCTGATGACATAAACCCTGCTTGGAGGCCCTCTGGGGTTGCATTAAAGCTGTAGCTGACCTGGGCACAGAGCCTGTAGCTGAAGGTCAAGAAAATATAGCTGTTGAGTAATCTACAAAGGTCCTGTTTTCCCCCATCCTAAGCCTGACGTCCAGGCTTAGGGGCATGGTTTTCTCATTCCCCTTTCTATACTTCTCCTGAAGACAACTTGGTTCCAGAATGGAAGGGGGAGAGGGCGGTGGCAGACAAAGAGTGTCTCTGGGGACAGTATGTATTCTGAATTCTGGGTCCAAGAATCCTGGACCTGTCTTTTTAAGCCTTGGGCAGTGATTCTCAAATTTTACGGGGCAAAAGAACGACTACAAATGTAGTTCTTACTTCTAAAATTTAATTTTAAATTTAATTTTAAAATTAAATATTAGTCAAATTTAGCATACTATTATAAATACTCTTTAAATTCCATTCCAGATTCCTTGAAACTAAATGGACATCTAATAAAAGTTTCAAATGGGTATCTGCTTGGTCCTGTAGTGTCTGGGTCCATGTAGAACATGATGTGATGGTACTAAATGGAATCTACAGTTTATAGGCTGCAGCTGTAAAGTGCTGCTAAAGGTCGGGATTCTAAGCTCCTGTCTTTCAGAGAGTCTGCTTTTGTAGGTCTGGGGCGGGAATCCACATTTTAAGGATGTGCACCAGGTGATTCTGATGTCCTTAGCCTACTGACCTCCCTTTGAGAAACACTGACTGAGTGCATAGAAATAAGCAGCTAAGTGAAACCATGTGATTTTTATTTTCCTTGTTACACGTTTTATATTGTCCCAGATTTCAAGAGTGAACATGTATTTTACTTTTTAAATTAAAAAAACAATCTTCTAAAATTATTATGGGCATAGGGTGTCTTGATTCATTGAATTTTTCATAAAGCCCCTTTGTTTCAATACTTTTGGAAAAAAATTAAGTCTGTGAGTTTGCTTTCCTGCCTTAATAAAGGTCAATTAACCTCTTCCCTGAGAAACAGTGTAGCAAGGTGGTTAAGCATGTGGCTTTTTACTGATAGACGTCCTTGGTTCCAATCCCAGCTCTAACACCTGCTAGGTTTATGAACATGGACAAACTGCCAAACCTCTCTGCCCCAGTTTCCTCCTCTGTAAAGTGGGGGTTATGATAATAATAGTACCCATCACACAGGGTTATTATGAAGATTTAAGGATCTAGTGCACTGCCTGGAATTTATTAAACCTTTCATAAATGTTAACTATTGTTATCATTGCCTTGGTGATGGGAAATCTTATCCTATTTCAGCTTTGTTACTCAGAATGTGGTTCCTGATTTATGCTACAGATGTGGAAGTTAAGAGGGCTGAGAATGAATGTTCTAAGGCCCCCATGTATCCCTAGGGGCTGCTGCTGCTTTTTTAAAACACAATTATTGTCCTCTTTGGTTGGATTCATAAAAATGCCAGTGTTAAGATTCTTATCTGTTGATAAATATATCTGGGGTGGGACTGTGTTCAAACTTTCTAAGTTTTACATTTCTCTAGTAATCAGAAAAAGAAAGTAATCTAAAAACAAAACTGAAAAGAAAAAAAGAGGATCACAGTAAAAGACTGGAATCCTAGTGACAGCCATCGAGCTTTCTAGTTTCCATCTATATTTCAGGAGAGTTATAAATCGGGGAAATGAGCCTGTTTCCATCTTTGATGGAACAATGTAAGGCCTGGGATTTTGCCGGCCCGTATAACATTTCACATATGCCTGTTTATTTGACCCACAATTGCATTTTGAAAGTTGGCTGAATGAGGTAAATCTGACTCGAGAGTGAATACAAGTGTGAATTAACTACAAAAAAATGCTGAATCTTAGGCCATACGAACAGATGCTGAGCTTACAGATGAGGGGATCCATACTGCACTCTTCAAGAGTGGGGTCACATACGGAGTGTTGTGTTTATTCTCGGTGCTCCATTTTAAGATGGAAGCTTGTACACAGAAGTACATTCAGGAAGGTGATCAGAAAAGTGACTGTAAATACTATAGATGACAAATGAAGTTGCTGAGAATGTTTATTGTAGACAAGTGAAAGCTGCTTCAAGACATGACCCCTCTCTGAGCTTTCGTATTTATTGCCTGTTGTATTAGTTTCCTGTTGCTGCCATAACGGATTAGCACAAACATAATGGCTTAAAACAACACAAATCTATTATCTCACAGATCTGTAAGTTAGAGTCCGGCACAGGTCTTGCTAAAATCAAAGTGCCACCAGAAGTGTGTTTCTTTCTGCAGGCTGTAGGGGAGAATCCATTTCCTTGCCTTTTTCACCTTCTAGAAGCCACCTGCATTCCTTGGCTTGTGGTTCCCTCTTCCACCTTCAAAGCCAGCTGCGTAGCATCTTTCTGACCATTCTTCCAAAGTCATGTCTCTCACCACAGCTGGGAAAGGTTCATCACTTTTAAGGATCTATGTGGTTAGATTGGGTCGTTGAGCTAATCGGATCTGCAAAGCCTCTTTGTAGAGAAGGTAACATATTTGTAGTTCCAGAGATTAGGGATGTACATCTTTGGAGGGCATTATACTGCTTACCCCCTTCCAGAAAGGTGTTGCTCTGGGTGGACTGTCCATACCTGCTGACCTTTGAGGCCTTCCCCAATCCCAAGACTGGGTGATTATGTGATTTTAGACCAATTTTGGTACACTGTTAGGAATATTCTTTAAATTCCGTTTCAGACAAAATAGACAAACAAAAACCCTACAATGTCTGGGTCTGTGGCAAACATGTCATTCTACTGGGTGAGTTCAGCCATTTTTAGACTGCATGCTGTGAAGTGCCACTACTTATTGGTATTATGTGTTCATCCCAGTTGGCTACTGAGGGAGCCACAGAAGCACGGGTATCATGGCTCGCACTTATTGAGAACCTGCCTCCTCCCTGTACAAACGTTAATTCATGTGTCTCTGACAACAGCCCTAGGAAGTAGGTATTGAGAAAGTAGGGCCTCAGAGAAGTGAAGTGACATGCCCAAGACCACATCTCTGGTACCAGGCAAAGCCAGCGTTCAGACTGACGCCTGTTTCCTTCCATCGCACTACATGGTCAGTCCCTTCATAACTCACCCTCTAGTCAAGCAGGTGAGGCCTTCACCTGAGAGGCAGCTGGAGAACAGTTGATAACAGCAGGTAATTGAATGCTTAGGCCACACTGGGAGCCCAGGCTCAGTGCTCGGGGTTCAAAAGAACAAACTGATTAGGGACTTGACCCAGAAGAGCTTCCAGGAGAGTAGCCAGAAATGACATGAGCACATCCTGGGGTCACTCAGTGGTGTGCAAGAAAGGAGATCCAAACCCAGAAAACATTCTCAACCAATAAATTCAACTGAGGTGGAGTTCTTGCCTTGATGACACAGTTTAGAGAACCACCAGGTAGAGAGAGCCTTTGAGTTAGGCAATGCCTTGAAAGTGCCCACGTGCCTGGGAAGATTAAGGGCACCATCAATCATTTTCATGTCAGTGGGAATTAGTCTAACCGGCTTCCTTCTTCCCAACCCTAAACTGGAATAAACTGAAGAGACTGGCTTTTAAAAGGGGAAAAGATAGTTTTGAAGGATAGGTAAGACAAATGAGGTGGGTGGGCTAGTAGGGTGCTAAAATCCAACAAAGCAGAAAGTGATCAATGCAAGAACTCAGGGCTGAGAGAATATACCCTCGTCCCTGTGCCTCCAGTTCCCTGTCCCTCCTGTCCATTTTAACACCAGTAGATCCCCCAGTGGGTTGCTTCTGCCCATTACCAGTGTTTCTGCCCTAGTGTAGACCTTCCTTACCTCTCACCTCCAACCACTGTCATAGTTCTCTAAATTGTTCCCTCTCTTGATAGAAAGGAAATGAACTCCTGGAAGACTGGGACAATTCTCCGTTCACCTATATGTTAGGTGTCTGCAGGGCTGGTACCTTTCTGAAGGCTCTAAGGGAGAATTCATTTCCTTGACCTTTCCAGCTTCTAGGGGATGCCTTTACTCCTTGACTTGTGCAGCTCCCCCCCTCCCACCCCACCCCATCACATTGCCTCTGCTCCCTTGGCTTCCATCTTCACATTACCTTCTCCTCTCAGATCTCCTTCCTATCTTTTATAAAGACCCTTTGATTACATCTGCGCCACTCAGATAATCCAAGATACTCTCCCCATCTCAAGATGTTTAAGTTGATCACATCTGCAGTATCTCTTTTGCTAAATAAAAGGACACATTCACAGATTCCAGGAATAAGAATGTAGACATCACAGCACATGGCTGACTCAACAGATATCACTAACTTGAATGAAGGGAACAGGGTGGTGATTGTTGGAATGGAAGAGATGGACATCAAGTGCCACCAGCATTTACTAAGCACTTTCCATGCACCAGGCACTGGGTCAGCTGGGACACAGGGATGAACAGGCACTGTCAGTCCCTATGGGAATTCCCATTCCCCATGCAGAAGATGGATACATCCTCAACTGATTCTCACACAGTAGGAAGTAGATGACATCAATTCTGACTCAGAGGAGTTGGATCTTATAAAATGAGTGGAATCTGAGTTGTCTCTGCCTGAAAGGAAGATATTCCAGACACAGGGAATGGCATAAATAAAGGTATGGCAGGATCAACATTCTCAAAAGAAGAATAAATGGAACAAGGTTGAAGGTACCTACCTGCCAGGACAATGTTCATAGGAACAAATGGCTTACTGAGTGACCATTCTAAATCTTCCAGGAAATAAAGAGTGGTGAGGGCAAATGTGTCAGTTTAAATTCCAGATTGGTAAAGGAAGAGGAGTCTCAAGAGAGCCACGTTTGAAACTATAGTGTTCTTTTTGCTGTTTTTGTTGTTGTTGAGCAAAAAATGGACCCCAGTCAAGGAATAACTTCCTTCAGGTAGAGGGAAAAATGAGGTGCCCTGAGCAATTATAAACTAGACCTTCAAAGTTTATTCCATTTATTTATAATCTTGGGAAATTTCATTTCACTCTGTCTTATGGACGATAACCAGAAGGATGTTTAACATTTCAAATCTCAGTTTTATTTGAGGTAAAAGACTCTGAAATGTTTCTTCCTGTCTGCTTTCTGGTCATGCTTCAGTTCCATCTCATCTTTTTTTTTTTTTTTTTTTTTTTTTCATTTTTTTGTCTTCATCTTTGTCCTTCCTCCGATTTGAGAAATCATGGAGCAGATATCATATCCAACGTTCTTGTCAATTCCGCTCCAAGTTGGCATTTCAAGCTTGGCCATCCAGACTCCTGTTTCACCCAGATGGCTGTCCCCACCTCAGAGCAGTGTCCTCTGCCACCCTCCCAGGTCCCCATCTCCTGGGAGCCGTCAGAGTCCCTTGGAGGTGGGCCTCCCAGTCCAGTACCCACCTCATCCTCACCAGATTCCAGAGCTTCAAGAACTAAAAATAATTCAGCTTCTGCTTTTCTAGCTGGCAGGCACTCAAATTGTTTTTGTCCCAAGTGACTAAAAAGCAGAACCCAGAAGGGAGTGAGATGGGGCGTGATGGTCAGCCGCTGGTGGAGGGGCTCCCCTCAGGCTTGGGCTCGCTCTGGATGGAGACTATTTCCAGTCCCCCCTGGAATAGTTCTGCTGGCAGCACTTTGCCATGACTCCCTTGACTCCTGAATAGAAAATCAGGAGCACAAAAGAAAAAATGTAGGATGTGATTTTAACAAGGAATGAACACCTACTATAGGTGCAAGACATCTTCACTTGTAAAATTAGAAAAGCAATTGTAAAAAAAAAATTTCAAACAATATGGAGATTTATAAAGTACAAAGTTCCTTCCCATATCCTTGCAGCCCCACTGACCAGTTTGCAGTCTGGGCTGATTCATCTGGATCAGTTCTGTCCGGTAGAACTTTCTGCAGTGACTGAAATGTGCTCAATTTGCACTGTCCAATGTGGCAGCCACTAGCCACATATGGCTGTTGAATGCTCAAATGTGGCTGGTGTTACAGAGGAGCTGAACTTTCAATTTTAATGAATTTAAATGTACATAGCCCCAAGGTGCTAGTGGCTACTGCATTGTACATCACAGAGACCTTCCTCTGTGCATATACTAGAAATACACATACCAAATTATTTTCTTTTTTCCCTGTGAAATATAAAGTTATATCATATATACTTGTATATTCTGAAATATGCTGTTTTCAAATAACAGCAGATCTTCTTTTGTAATTATAACTTGATTTCATTTTTTTAAATCATTGCATGGGATTCTGCTGAACGGATGGTTTTTTAATTGTTCATTTTACTTTTTAAATCAGGTATCAAATTCCTGTGGTTCAAAATGTGAAAGACTCTAAAGGGTATAGCAAAAAAATCTCCCTCCCATCCCTGTCCCCACCCTCTCTGTGCCTCTCCCCAAAAGCAACTACGTAGTGTTGGTTTTCTTGGAAATCTTTCCATGGATAGTCTGTGCATATACAAGCAAATATACATACTTTTTATAAAATAGCATAATTTATTTAACCATTTATTTATGAATGAATCCCTTCCTTTTTACAAGTTCCGGTAAGACGTCTCTTACTGTCTAAATATTGAGCAAGTGATTAAGTATTTATTGAATATATTGTATGAGCCATGCATGATCTTCATTGATTATTTCTATTATCTGTAACTTATCAAATATTACTTCTACTTACCTTTGCTTATGATAAGGGTAGAGTTTGCTAGCTCACATACTTCTAATTATAGTTTGAACTTGTTTTCCAGTATTCGTGAGGGATGTATGTTGTCTGGTCAATTGACATTCTGTCAGGTGGAGTCTAGGCCCTGGGCTAAGGCTGAGGCTGAGAGCAGAGAACAGTTAGAAGCTGTTTGATGCCCACACTGGCATATCTATGGCACCTTGATCACAGTGGTTATCCTCGCCAACCTGGCACAGGACACAGAGACCCAGGAAGAGTGGCAAAAGCAGATGAAACAGAGGTAGCAGGCTAAACTGGAAAAGCATCCTGAAGTTGAACATCTATATTTTTGCAGAAATTATAGAATATATCTTAAGGTAGGATCAGAAAACAGCTATACATATAAATTCTTACAGTGGGCGAAAGGAGAATGTCTTGATAAGAGCATGTCAGTGGTATCACTCACTAAACTCTTCAATGGCTTCCTAGTGCCCCCAAGACGAACACCAACCCCATCAATACCAACAAGTTTGCCAGCTCTTCACACTCAGACACCTGCCTACTCTGCAGCCTCAGTAGACACCACCTCCCCACCTGAGCATGATCCCTGGCCATGCTGTACTTTTCATGGTTCCTCAGAAGTGCCGGGCTCTTCTTGCCTCCAGGTTTTTGTACATGCTCCTTCCTCTGTGTAGAACATTCCCCATCTCTCTTTTTAACTCCACCTTGGGCCTTGCCAACTCAAACCCATCTTTCAGAGCTCAGCTTGTATGTCTCATCCCCCAGGATGAGTTAGGTGCCCTTTCTAAAGTGTGCTTCTGTTTTACCTTGCACTTTCCCAATGCTGCTCTTATCACACTGAATGCCACACCCATGCCCCCACCCGATCCCTGCCTCTGCCTAGACTCTAGATGATCCTGGGTTAACTCTATGAGGTCAGGAACCGTGTCTCCTGGTTCTTCACCATATCACCAGTGCCTAGCATAATGCTCATAAACACATGTTGAAGGAGTGGCTGGATCCAGGGAAGGTCAACGCTGTCTTGGGTCTGTATGGTGGTGAGGTGAGAGTGGAGGAGTGTGTTCTGTATGAATATTTTGCACATATATGTGCACCTGTCATGTTTCTGTGTGTATCTAGTGTGGAGACTGTGGAGCGGAGGCAGGAATCAGCTGGTGGAGCTTAGGGTTGATCTTCGTTCTGCAAATAATTGCCGTCTGATCTTAGGCAAATCAACACACTCTCTGAATCTCAATTTCTTCATCTAAAAGAGAGAAATAAGAATCAGATGAGATAATATATGCAAAAGAACTTGTAAACTAGAAAACAAGTACAATAATTGTCCTGCAGTTTAGACACTAGTGCTCAGGAAGGGCTAAATGGCCCAAAGGCTGTGTACTAATGTGCTGTGAATTTGATGCCTCCTTGTAGACATCACCCACTGCCATATTGGAAGGAAATCAGGAGAGTTGTTTTTCCTAACATAACTCTCCAACACACCCTGGTGCCTCCCCAAGCCCTGCCAGCTTCAACCATCTGCTCCCAGCAGAGGCTCTTCGGGCCTTCAAGTATATCATCCAGGTGCACAGCCAGGGCTCCCCGTGGGACCCCTTCACACAGTCCCAGGGTTATCCTGTGCCAAGGCAAACACAGAGAAATGGACTAGAATCTAATGTGTCATTTTAGAGCTGAAAGAAGTTTCGATAATCTCTATCCAATTCTCTTTAACACACGGAGAACCTGAGGCCCTGGAGAGTAAAGTAATTTGCCTGAGAAGTTGCAGCTGGCTAGTGGCGTTCCTGGCTGCCTGTTGGTGTTGGCCAGAAATATCAGGTCAGTGTGTTTCTCAAAACCATCAAGCATCAGGGATCTCTGAGAGGGAAGGAGGAGGCTCAGATGAGGGTACCTTTAGAAAAGGAGGATTCGGAAAACTACCTCACAGCTTGAGAAAAGTATCCTTTATTATACAGCTAGTAAAAAGGATGACACATATTTCATGGCACAGAAAGATGTCCAAGAACATAGTAAGTAAAAAAATTTACAAAACAGCATGGACAGTATAGTTCCATTTTGGTAACTATGTAAGAAAAAGTCTGGAGGAATAGGCTCAAAAACGTTAACAGTAACTTTCTCTGGATGGATGCTTTTCTTCTCCATACATTGCTGTGTTGCTGTTGTCTGATTTTTTTTTTTTTTTTTTTGAACGATGAACATATATAATGCTTATACTTTGAAAAAACAACAAGGTTATTTCATTTTTAAAACACATCCATATTCCCTAAATTCCAACTTTCTTTACTGTCACCTTCAACTTGCTCTCCTCAGCAAGACCCATCTATAAAAAGCCCAATTTTGAACTCCTATAAAAAAACTATTCAGTTGCCATTTGACTTTACAAAGTCATCCCCTCTGAACTTGGTTGCAGAGAACAGATCACCCTCCGATGAACTTGCCAAATTCAGGTTCTGATTTTGAGAGCCCGACCCGTGATGACTCCACAGAGGCCCAGCCTCACCCCTACCCACATCACTTGAGGCTCTCCGTAAGGCATCAGCCTGACCCACAGTCCTTATGGCCACTGCTCGGGGCTCAGGGTAGAGCAGCCTTAGAAACCTTTGGCTTTGGCAGTGCATCCTTGAATCTCTGTCATAGGGAGATAAACAGCTTTAGGTTGAGGCTGTGCAATAGCATGGCCAGCAGCTGACATTAGTAAGAGACACAGTACCAACAGAGGATGTGAAACAAATTGTATCTGGTTTGTAAAAGTGAGGTCCAAGTTAATAGAAGGACAGAGAACCTGCCAAAATGTTGGGGTGGGGGAGGGAGAAGAGTAACCCTTACGTGGCACATTACAAAGTACTTTCACCAAATCACCTCGTTTGTTCTTCAAATTCCATGAAGTAGATGAGGCAGGTAATTATTACACCACTATAGTAATGAGGACACTGATGTTCCCCAAGGACATTGACCTGATAATGCTAAATCTGTGGCCTTTACTTACTACTCTAGGATGCAAGGTCTATGTACATAGCATACATGTTTAAAGCTCTGGATCGGAATCAGAAGACCTGTGCATTAGTCATGTGACCTTGTGGGATTCTCTTCATCTTTCTGAGCCTCAGCTTTCTCTTCTGTAAAATGGGATAATGATACCTGTGCAGTTTGCTTCATGGGGTTGGATCTAACAAGATAATGGACACAAAAATAGTGTGCTTTGAAAACAGTGAATTGCTAAAGGAATATAAAGTATGATCAATTTCTCAGTGCAGTACTGGGGGATATGTGTTTGAGAATAACTTTCTCTAAACAGAACTGTTATTTTAGGACTGGATAAACTTAATATAGGTCACAACAATCCAACAACCCCCAGCCATTTCCCTAGGAAACCACATCTATTTTCACACTCTCTATCCTGATTAGGGTAAACTCAGCTTTGAAGATAAGTAATTAGGTTTTCAGAAAAGAGAGGAACCTGGCCAGCTGCCTCTTCTCTCTGAAACCCCTGAGTTAAGTGGGCTTAAGTTTGGGACTGTTGGTGAAATAGTTGCTGTGGGGCGGATACTTTAATCCTAAGAAATTGGGTTTGCCTGCTTATTTTAAGGGATATTTAAGTACAAATAACCTTAAATCTGTGCCATGCTTTTCCCATAGCAGAGACCACTAGAGGGGCCTAGAGGGAGGGCTCTAGGATACCCCACCCTGCTTCAGCCAGAGAACTCTGCTTCTTCAGTACTATTAGTTTTATGCTTTGGGTTGAAATTTGTCTGAACAAAGCACTTCATGATTAAAAAAATAAGTTTGAAAACCACTGCTGCTTAAATCTGCAAATCAGCAAAAGTCTTTTTTTTGTCTGAAGGTCACTCACTCAACCAACCATTTATCTCTGATGCCCCTCCTGTCTTTGCTCCGCCTGACCTCACTAATACCTCCTTTCTGGGATCTGTTGCCCTTAGGCTTACCCTGTAACCTTTCCTCTGGGCAGTCCAGGTGTTTTGTCTTAGTTTGTTTTGGATAAGACATTTCATAAAGACCCTACTGAATATACATGCAAAGTCAGCTCTTTGGCAAAAAATGAGTACTGATTTGTAAAGTATTTTTATGTTTTTGTATGATATATGAAATTTCCATTTTCAATTACAAACAGTAAAGAAATAAGGCAGAGATGAAAAGCTGGCATTAATGCCACTTCCGTAACTTCCATAAATAGTTCCTTAGCCTTTTTGTAACTATGGATATAAATGTTTCTTACATGGACACTTGCAACATAGAATAATTTCTGCCACTACAGATGCATCCCAATTAATGTGGGATGAAAGAGAAGAAAGAAGAAAAGACGGGGAAAAAGAAAGGAAAGAAGAAAGGAAGAATGGAATTGGAAGCTGGTACAGAAAAGTACAGTGTAATTTTAGTTTTTGAAGCAGTCAACCTAGGTGGAAGTCTTGCCCTCGCTAGCGATGTTTGGTGTGACATGGAGTAAGATTCTTCTCTAAGCCTCGGTTTCCTTATCTGTAAAATGAGGATAGAGATATTTCCTTTGATAGCTCTTACAGGGGCCTTGTGAGGACCAGTTGAAATAGTGAATAGAAAAGGCACTTGTAGATTTCAGTTGAGAGCATTGTTGTTCTCCCACCAAAGGCTGTCATCATTTTTTTCATTGTTCTTTGAACAGATGGTCTGAGGATTAGGCTCTTCCCCTCTTTCAATTTAATTTTGGAGCTTTGAAACTAAACCCAGCTGTTTCTACCCATTTTTCAAATGCTATAGGTCTCAATGGTTTTTCACTGGGTGAAATTCAGAATCTATACAAATTATCTTCATTGGAACTCTTGAACGTGTAATAAGAATAATTAAAAGATAGCATTATTGAGACAGGGTTTGTAATTTATCTTTTTTGAAAACATCACTAATAATTTGAGTTTTGCTTTAAATGTAACTTTTCTACTCTGCAAATGCAGGTCATCTTGACTTTTCTTGAATTTCACATTAGTTAGCAAATTAAGGAGATATTTTACTTCCTGATCAACTACTTTAATCCAGTTTCATGTCACTTAAAGAAGTGACAATTCTCTCTTACCTTGGCTAAGGTAGAAATTTACAAATGACATATTTACATATTTTACTTAGACTTTCTCTAAGCTAGAATTTTTTTACGCTTGCATATTTCTAATTGAGTAGACTCAATCTCTCACCTACGATTACTTTGAATTAAACATTCAAATCTCTAAAAACTTAAGTTCTGCTAGAGGGAAATGCAGTAATAATTCAATAAACAAATATTTCTGGGAAAGAATTTGAGAACTGGTGAAAACTAGCTAAACTACATTCCAATATTAGATGGACATCCATCCCTTGGTCCAATGACTTGCCCATTTTTTATTTTTTTTCACGTACAGGTCAGATTGCTCCAAAAAAATGCCGTTTCAAAACAAGCAATGCTGCTGGCCTAGTCTATCTTGGGACTCATTGTTAAAAATTCTTCTCTAGTGCTGCCTTCTTTTGGGCAATACCAAACAAACATTAACAACTGTGGAACAGATGTTCTACTAGAGAGGATTCCAAAGCTGGGCTCAAACGTATTTCCAACCAGAACAAGGCACCAACCACAGAGATTAATCTCCTGGTATGGGTGTTATGAGATAAAAGCACCTTCTGGATTTCATCACATATTTTCAAGAAATAGTCTCTAGAGGGGTTTTTTTTGGGTTTTTTTTTTTTTTTAAGGACAGAGTCAGAAATTCTTTCATTTTGTGAGCCCAAGTGTCATACAAATGCTTATGTTGGTGTTTTGATTTTAGGCAAAGTAATCAGAAATTCTTTCTGCTCTTTTATTATAATTTTTTTAAAAGATGATTTCTCTGCAACTTTTGATTTTGAGGGAGGATACTAAGAAATCACTGCACATTGTAGCACAAGACATCTTAAGACTACATGTCACTGCATTCCATAAGTTGTAGGATATCTAGCAAAACAGTTCCCACCTTCCATCTAGGCACAAACACAAAGTCATATCCAACCTATACATTACGTTCCCTGTTTCTTCATTTAATCAACAAATATCTGTAGAAAGTCTAACATTTTCCTAGAATTGAAACATCCTATCTCCTGGCTCTGGTAGCCTTTGATTTTCAAAGCCTGAAAAGAACCATGATTGGTTTTACCAGTCCCCCTCTAATCTATACCAGTGGTTGGAAAACAGGGTGATGAAGCTGGAGAAACTAGAGTGTTGTTAGGGAAGGCAGTAAATTCATGAAATTGCATGGTCTACTCCTTAACCTAGTGGGTCCCCCGACTTCATTCCCAGTAAAAATCATATAGCTTTCAGTAGGTAGGAAAAGGAAAGTGATCAAAAGCCCACACTTGGTGAGATCAGCAAGAGAGGTTAGATCAGCAAAGGGTCTCCCCTGGCAGGGGAGGAATCAAGGGAGAGGAATTGGAAGCACCCAAGACGTGTTTAAGCCCAGACAGAGAGCTCTCTGTGTATGGATTGATAAATTGTACGTATATCACCCAGAGAATCCTAGATTTCAATCCCAGAACAAGAGCTTTGCCTTCTATCATATCACAGGTCCTAGACACAGTTTATGCTCCATCAGTACAGTATGTAGTGTTAGTTTACTTGAAGGATACTGCTCCATTCTCCATTCTACTAGATCCTCACACAAGACTGAACAGTTTTCAAGAGAAGGGAAATCTGCTTTTATTAATTATTATATACTCTCTGCTGCTACATAAGGATCTCTAGGGACACATGGCATGTAGACATGAGGTTTTCCTGATCTTCTCCCCTTCCCTCTCTGTAGAAGAGGAATAAGCCCCAAATAATTGATTTGGGGCCACTTGATTGAGAGGCATTTTCCAATCCAAAATGAGTATAATCATCATCTTGCTTGGGTTGAAATAAAAATATTGGTATCAAGAAACTTGGGTCAAATGTGAACATGTTAAGTTCATTTTGCACATCATCTAATCTTCAGTATTAGAATATATTCTCCTGATAAATACATTTATTGTAAAAACAAACAAAAAAACTTTTCATGATGTCATTACCTTAGCTGTTACTCCCTTACCTCCTTTATTAAGTAAGGTTTATGAATGTATTCTTTCCTTTGCCATTAAAAGTTTCATTCCAATCTTCTTCCCTTTTACCCATGAATCAGCGTGGTCTTGCCAATCAGGAATCAGCTACAAGCTCATTGTTTCCTTTTTGTGTATTCTAAAACTCAGATGATTTTCCCTCCTCTGGCCCACAGTGGCATGCCATTCCCTTTCATTAATGTCTTGGACATATAAACATTGATTCATCCACTTTAACTTCCATATGCCCTTTTAAATGATAGATAATTGTTCAATTAATTGAAAAATTGCTCAAGTACATCTTCTTCCACCAGGCCTGGTGACTTCCTGTTCAGCAGTGATTCCATACACACACACACACACACACACACACACACACACACGTATATATAATTGTATATTGTATATGTAAAATTTTTGAAATTAATGTTTTAATATTTTAATTAATAATACATGTTTATTCTCATTGTAGAGAAACTGGAAAATATATGTTTTAGAAAGAAAAAAATACTTGGTTATAATTCTGTCACCCAAAGATATAACATTTTGATGGATTTCCTCCCAGTATTTCTTTCTGCATATTGTGATTATATATTGTGTGTGCATATGTGTGTATATACATAAATATACAATTTTGTATCTCACTTTCTCATTTACCACTATAACCTAAGTCTTTATTCAAGTTACCAAACCCTACATGTAACATCATTTTAATATTTTATCATATAAATGTACCACTTTATTCCCCTCTCCATTATTGGACATTTAGGCTGTTTATAATTATTTTTATACTATAAATAAGGCCACAGTGAATATTTTGAGGCCTGTGGCTCTTTTGTGATAATACTTCTTTGGAATAGATTCTCAGAAGTAAAGTCACTGGATTAAAACGTGTTATTAGACAGGACTCTCTTGGTTGAGAGAAGGAATGCTAACATAAGAAAACAAGGGAGTGGGCCGGCCCGTGGCTCACTCGGTAGAGTGCGGTGCTGATAGCGCCAAGGCCCCGGGTTCGGATCCCATATACAGATGGCCGGTTCGCTCACTGGCTGAGCGTGGTGCTGACAACACCAAGTCAAGGGTTAAGATCCCCTTACCGGTCATCTTTTAAAAAAAAAAAAAAAGAAAAGAAAACAAGGGAGTGATGGCTATTGGTTCATACAAGCAAACCTTGGCAAAGGCAAGTGGGGAGAAGGTTTTAGGGAGCCAGGAACAGAGACTAGAATTTTGGCTTTTCCTTGTCTCTCGCATGGGGTAACAGCATGTATGTTTCAGGGATAGACGAAAGCAGAGATAATGCAGTTCGAGTGCCCAACCCAGTGCCAGCCGAGGCATCATCATGCCCTTCCTCTTCATGCCATTTTCTAGAGCCGAGATTTTGTTTACGAACTTGCCTTGCCTAGTGGTTGAGCTTTTCACCCCATTCCTCCTCATGACACCGTCCTTCATATGGGCCAGCTGTGTCCCTGAAGAGTTTGTCTTGGATGTCTCCCTGGTGCCGTCCATACAAGCCACCCGCCGGCTCCTCCGCCCACGGCCCATCTTTGTCCCCACGCCCGCCGCTCTGCCTAGCATCTTGCTCCCACCCCAGCTCCCACCATGGTGTTGCGAGGCCAAAGAAATCTCTGATAGAGAAACGGCTGGGCTGGGGAGGACCGCTGAGAAGTGGGGTGGCCAGGCGTTCTTCTTTCCCCTCAAACGCCTTCTTTGCCCAGGGGCCAGGCCTTCCTCGGCCTGCTCCTCTGTCATTTGCTTGACCTGGCTTCAGGTCATGGGTGAGGAGAAATGAGCCCTGGGGGAAAAGGGGTCCCCTCCGCTTCTCTCCACCACCTCCTCCTCCTGAAATTCCCAGTCCCAGCCCTGCCCTCCGCCTCCTGCGGCCTCGTCTGCCCCGGGGTCCGGCGCGCGCCCCTTTCTAGCCCCCCAGGACGGCACTTTCGGCGTTCGTGTGGTCAAGGCCACGTTCCCGCGGTCCGGTTCTACAGGAACGGCGACGCCTGCAGGCTTCTGCTCGGCGCGCCGCGCCTGCTCTCCCGCCACTCGGCCCGCGGGTTTCTGTTCCCCTCTTGGGCGCTGGGGAGCTGCACGCCGCGGCGGGGGGAAGCCCTCGGGGCCGCTTCCCGGAACGCCCGCGGGGGCGTCTGAGTCACCGGGCGCCCGCCGCGGTCCCCAGCCTGGGCGGAGCCCGGCGCCACCCTCCCCGCGCGCCCCCGCACTGTGCCCGGCATGGCAATGCGCTCGGTGCGCACCATCCGGCCCCGCGCAGGGACGGGGGACGGAGGCAGGAGGGGCGGCCCTGAACGGCAAAGGGGTTCGGCTTCGTTGTTCCTTTTTTTACAACCTCGTCCAGGAGGAAGGGAAACCTGTCTAATAGCAGGAAAGGAAGAAAGAGGATGTATACATCATGACTAAAAGAAATTGTTTTGATTGCCCCTGTGACATGCTATCAACTGAGAGAGGCAGGCCACGGGAAACACAAGTGGTGGCTGGAGCAAGCTCTGGCCTTGTGACAGGGATAGGGGCTGAGCCCTGGAGCTCACCAGCTGTCCTTGGGCAAGTCCTTGGGCAAGTCCTCCGAGCTTCAGCTTCTCACGCAAAATGGAGATCATCTTGGAAGGACGGAAGGGTTGTAGCTACAGTAAGAGAGGGTCTTTCGGTCCCCCTCCTTGCCTCTTAGTCCCATTTCTAGTTTATGGCCTGTTGACACTGTTTCCACGTCCTCTCCTCCCCCTTCTCCTTCCCTCCTGGGAATGGGGAGGTGGGTGAAGAGACAGGGGACACTCATGAATAAAAAGAAAAAGTTAGCATCGATACTCCTTGCCACTGTGAGATTTCTTTCTTCAGGTATCATAGGTGGGGCTTCCGCCATTCCTGCTTTATAACCAAGGGATAAAGTTCTCTTCAGGCCCAACATCCCAGGACTCTGTTATCTGTATCTGGACGTGATCCTAGGCAAAATCATTACCATAGAGATTTCCTCTCGACTTACCTTTGCCCTTTTCAGATATACCCTCGTCTTTAGACCCTACCCCATCCCCAGGACACTACACCTTCTCAACTCCAAACGCTCCTGGCCCTCTAGAATAGTGCTCACAAATGCAGATCACTAGGAAAAGTAGGGCCATGTACTAGATTTATTTGGCTATGTCATCACAATTTAAGGTAATAATTGTCCTTTTGTGAAAAGGACAGTCCTTTATCCTGAGACCATGTTCTTCATAGCTTTATTTGGAACTGTCTGTTGTATTATGAGATGATGATGGTTGTTGTTGGTTGATGTCCTCTCTCGGAAAAATTAAAAATTAACAGTCCTATGTGGATCCCCCCAAATCTTTTAAACTCGACCTGTGAAATCCAAAAAGTTTAGGTACCACTCGTCTTTTCAACATCTGGTTCACATCAAGATACTAGTGCCTTGTTCTTCAGAAGGGCATTTGTATCTTTATTTATTTATTTATTTTTTCTTTTAGGACCTCTAAGAATTTTTCAGAATAGATGTGGGGAAAATATGTTTGGGCAAAGGGTTCTTTCTACTGTCTCAACTCCTAGCACTTGGTCTAGATAAAAGTAGCACAGTTGGGTCTAGTCTAATTTCTGATATTTAGCATTGAGCATGACTTTCAATGGACTACTCCTTTTAGTAAAACAGAAAACCTATTTTGAATAAGCCAAGGTCTCTTGGTCTTTCAGTCTACAAATCAGTGAAATGGCTAAAGGAAGATGCTATATTTCTCCTTAAAAGGTGAAAATTAGATCGTGTGGGTAGGCAATAAGTAGTACTCCACATTTTAATAATGGCACAGTGTGGACTTACGTGGTGCCATCTTAAGTTAGGCCTCATCAGTTAATATTTATTGAACACTCTCAAGATGTTTGGTGCTAATTAAAATATGCTCAAGTCACAGAATCCCTGCCTTCTAGTAACCAATGGTGTAGCAAGTTGTAACCATTGAATCACAGCCACTATGTCAGCACACATGCTGCACATGCATATTCATCCCTTTTAGATGCTGAGAGAAAATTTTGCTTAGGTTTGGGAAGTAGAGGAAAGGAAGATTTTTAAGTTTGAATTGATTATCCTAGGGCTACTGGACAGGAAGCCATCCTAACTTTCATGCACATCAGTACCCTCCTATTTTTAAAATACTTTCACATATGATCTCTGTTGATCTTCCCAAGACACTGTGACTCCACAAGGCTGACTGGAGAGAGGTTGTTGGGCCCCATTTACAGAAAAGATATTTAAGTGGCTTGCCCAAGGTGGCTTACCATAAGGCCACACTGCTGGGTAGGAGTCTACTCTGAGAGTCCTCCTCCTGCCACTGTCCCTGCTGCCGTTCTTCATTCTGTGAAGGCCTCTATGAGACGGATCCCAGAGCCCTTGAGCCAGGGGAGGAAAAGTGAAGGGGTGGCTGGCTTCTCCTGGTTCTGTATGCCTAAGAATCCACCTCAGGGAAAAAAGAAGAAGATGGGCTGTTTCGTAGCTAGGGCAAAACAGGTGGGGAGGATTTGAGGGAAGTGAGACAGGAGCTACCAGTAATTCTCAAACTTTGCTGTGTATTAGAATCACCTGGGAAGTTTTAAAAAACTCTTGTTGCCCAGCTCTCACCCATACTGATTAAATCAGAATCTCTAAAAGTGGAACGAGGCATTGCTATTTTTTAAAGCTTCCCAGGGCTTTATAGTGTGCAGCCACATTTGAAGATGAGCTGCCCAGAGCGCACTTCTCAGATTTTAGTGTGCAGTCAGTCACCTATGGATGTTGTTAAAATTCAGGTTCTGGTTCAGTCAGTCAGGGATGAGGCCTGCTACCATTTAGATTCAGAAAGAAGGAAACACTGGGTGGTCAGGAAGGAGGACAAGTCTGGGTGAGTTTTGAAGGTTGTGTAAGATCTGAAGCATTCGCAGTGTGGGAAGAGCATTCTGGCCTGGGGTGATGGGACTGTCAGAGGCCTGGAGGTGGGAACAGCAAAGTGTGTTTCAGCGAACAATGGCTGGTCTAGTATAACTAAAAGGGAGAAAATTTTCAGTGATCTGATCTACCAGATTTAGCACTTGGCAGCTAACCCTGTTGTTTTGGGTGCAGATGTGTCCTTTCCTGGTGTTTAGAGACCTCTGTTTTAGTTCTTTTTGTCACATGTGATGTTCAGATTGAGAATATGACAGGTTTTTTGTATCTGATGGTATTTGCATCTGCTGTTCCCCCTGCCTGATATGTTCTTCCAGTAGATACTTACCCTGCTCGCTCACTCAATTCCTTTGAGGCTTAAAACTCTCATCACCTTCTTAGTGGGGCCCCCCTATTTAAATAAAATGTAAGGGGACTTGACTACCCCATTTAAACTGAAGCATCCTCCTTCTCTTCCCCCACCCCTCCCACACAATTCCTCCTGCTTTAGTCTTCTCCTTAGTACTTGTCACCGTCTCATATATATTTTATCTTGTATATATTTACTTTTCTATCTTGTTTACTCACTGTCTCCTCCATTAAAAGGAAGCCCCACAGCAGTAGGGGATTTTGTGTTGTTCACTGCTGTTTCCCTAGTGCCTAGAATAATATTGTACACTCCACAAATATTTGTTGAATGAATAAATGAATGAATGAATATTGCACATTGAGTCAAATACATATATAGTTGGTGTTGCCAGTACAAGTAAATTCAACATTCAGGGCCAGGAGAAACTGAAAGAACCCATTTAACTACTGTTCCATTTTAGAAGAGGAAATTATAATAGTATTTGGTCATTAGATAGGAAAATTTGGAATAATGCGTTCATAAAAAGAAATTGCCCTCCCCATGCACCAGAGATTCGCTTTTAAATGTCCCATATTAGAAATCTAGGATAAATGTTTGATCAAAAAGATCAAATATCTAAAAAACATTACTTCAAGAAAACCTCATAAACTATCAATGATTAGCTTAATATTGAAGTATTTTAAAACAGTTACGACTCAAATGAAGGGAAAGAGGAGAGGCCACAAAGTATAGCAAATTAGGTACAAATGTGATATTAGGAAGGAGAAAAACAGAATCTGAGATGACATTTATGATGGTAAATTAACTGGTGGATTGTGGAATTTGGGGATTGAAAGGGACCTTAGTGGCCATGGAGTCCTGATGTTTGACTCTCTTCTATCACAGAACACCTAGTTCTGTCTCTGCTTGGGTATCTCCAGTGATGGGAAACTCACTACCTCACAAAGCAGACTATTCCGTCTGTGAGCTGTTCCAGAGACTGGAGAGCCCTTTTTTCTATTAAGCTGTTAGTAAGATCCTTATACTGGTTCTAGGATTGTTCATTACTGAGAAGGTTGGAGAATTTCATTCTTCTTATGGACAGCATTTCACACTTTGAAGACAGCTATTATATGCATTTTCCTCCCTGCCCACCCCAACCCCCACATGTAACCAGAAGTTCCAACTTTTCTTGGAACTGAGCCAAGTAAACTCAGTTCCTCAGTTTTTCTGCATAGGAAAAAATTCTGCATAGTTTTTCTGCTTAGGTTTAGGGTCCACTTGCCTTCCAGGTCATACTTCTCTGAACATTTCAGACTCTTCTGAAACTCTGATTTGCCTATGCCTCTCTTATACTATGTCCCCAAGAATGGGACATAATGTTCCACATGTGGACTGAGGAGTACAAAGAGTGGCATTCTCCTCTCTCTTTCTAGACACTGTACTTCTGGTAATACAGACTGGGGTACATCACTGTCTTTGCAGCCACATCACACTTTGGACATAGTGTGCTTCTGTCTGGCATAACCAGCAGGACAATGAGTTGTGTCCTCAGAGATGAAAAAGTGATATTCGAAATTGAATGCACATCATATGGCAATAAGAAATATAAAACATTTATAAGATATTTTAAAATTGAATGCAGTGTTTGCTTACTACTTTCTCATCTGTATTTATTATTATAAAGATACAAGCCCTGGGATCAGACAGCCCAAGTTGTGAAAACTACCTCTGTCCTTTTCTACTTATGCAGCCTTAACCTCTGAACCTCTGTGTTTTCCTTTATTAAAGGGAATAATACCCACTTTCCAGGAATGCTGGGGAGAGGAAATGAGAACATGTAAGTAGGTGTCTGGCGTATCATAGATCCTTTAAGCGACAACTCCTGGAAAAATAATAATCTTTATTCTGATTCCAGGAACTATCTATTGGACAATTAAATCACCCATGTTGGGACCTTACAACAAAGTCATATAGCTACCTCATGTACCTTGGAAGAGACCTAAAAATCCTATGGCAAGGCAGTCTGTCTGAGAATATAAGTCAGTCCATTGTGTATAGTCCCAAAGCCTACCCTGAACTGGAGCCTTTGGAGGCCCTACCACTTCACTGCCTTTTAGATCGTAGTAGCAAATGCTCACCACCTACATCTTTCTCCACTGCTTACTTTCTTGAGCCTCTTGTCAACACAGCCTGCACCAAGTCACCTAGGGTTGCCCAATGGTGCCATACATGACTAGAACCACATACATGTGCCACACAAACACCACAGACTCCTGGACCTCCTGTGTAAAATCCTTGCCTCCTGTGTGAGCAGGAGCAGCTAAAAAAGGAAACATTCAAGAGTTGTTGAAGGGGAACTAGAAAATGTGGAATGCTTAATGGCAGTGGCTCTGTACCTGGCCCGGATCCTTTCTTTGAGGGCCTTCTGGTCTCTCTTTCCAGCTTTTCCCTCTCCTTCTTTGCCAAGCCCAGAATCCAGCTATCCATACCCTTCTTCCATGGAGTCTCCAGTGACAAACAAAGGCCTCTCACAGGGCCTTCCCACCCCCATCTAGCTGTATCCAAGGTTACCGTGGGGAACTTGGAAACAGGACTTGGCTCTCAGACAGAGGATGCCCTGCGTGCCCGCTCACAGAGCTTGCGCTCATTCCACAGTGCCCAGTGAAAGGACGGACTGTTCTGGACTGAACCATGAGCGTATTGAGAGGAGCCCGTCCACAGCGTCCCCACTGGAGTGTTATCCAAGCTTCATTGTGTGGGTCCTCACTAGTGCTGAGGAACCTGGTAAATGAAGACCCTGTCTGGGTAAACAAACAAAGACACCGGTGAAGTCAAAGTGGAAAAAGAATGAGGCCGTGTCTATGTAGAGTAGCTTTTCCGCTATCATCAGCAAATCAATTAACCAATTACTTCATAAAACCAACTGGTGTGGTAGATATTTCCATTTAATCATCTGGTTTGAACTGATCTAATCACCCCAGTTAGTACTGTGGTGAGAGTCTTCAGGAAAAGAGCAAACCAGGCTCACAGGCAAGAGCTACACATCAGAAAAATGTAGGAGGTGGCATTTGTATACATTTCCCATGTGCCTCTACATCACTTTAGTGAATCAAAACAAGGATTCTAGAGAACCCAGGGTGGCACGAACCATGGAGGAGGGCACAGCTAATTCTACTCTGAAAGCAGGGTGATGCCCGCAGCTCATCCTGCGGCTTCATAGGAATGCCAGCCGTCTTGCGTGCCGTGCTCACTGCGCGACTGTTCCATGACCCAGTGTAAGCACCTGATGGTCTGTGTGGCAGTGGCCAGACAATGGGGCAGGGTGTGCCTTCCTTTTCTGGGATACGAACCAGGATTCCTGGCCCCAGTGACTTTGGCTGTTTTTAGAGTTGTTCTGTGGTCGTTTACAGTGTGGATGTTTTCTTTCCACCATCATATAGTAAACTCTTGGAATCCAGAAACCTGGACGCTAGGGCTTTTCTGGTGATTCTTAAGCAAGTTACCTCCCCTCTTGGAATCCGAGCTTCCTCATCTGCAAAATGAGGAAGATGGAGATGGTCTCCAAGCGTCTGTCAGCTAGAGCATTCTGTGGTTCTGTGGGGAGGGGCCTTGCCTTCTTTATCTCTTTCTCTTTTACCCACAGCACTTAGGAGAAGCCATTACTAGATGGGCTTTGAAATGCTTTGAAATAGACTGTTGTGTACACATGCTATGCGGAGAAACAGACCTAAGCACTATTTGCACAATATATTTATAAAGTGTGTGCCTTTGAGAGCATTAAAAATAATCTCAGCTGTCAAACTCTTGCCTCCCCAGGGCACTTTAAAGCTGCTCTCCTTATCAATGGCTCCTTCAGATCCACCACGCTGCACATTCCTCAGGAGGTGGCATGGCTGGTGGTGGGAGTGAGTTTGTTTATAATTTTTCAGATTAAAATGTCATTGGGTGCTCCTCTAAAACTGCTGACATGTTTCATATGTCCAGTTCTGATGGTCTGCCAGTGGTCAAATGAGTTCAAGGGGTACTTAGCCAGGACCTCAGGGCCCACAAATCCACCATTAGCCCCAGGGCCCCCATGCTGAAAAATTGAACATTGTTTCAGCCCTGAATCCCATTTCTGTAGTACTCTATGCTTGAGACAAGATACCTAATGTAATTTACATGGTTATATTTGGAGGAAAAAGACGATCAAAATCGGCCCTTTCAACATTTTCCTTCTGTATATGTATATAGTATTTCTGCATAAATATGTTATGAAGTTTAGAACAATTTAAGAGAAAAGAATAAAAATGGAAGGGGTTAAACAAGGTAAAATCTATTATTTTGGGGCTTTAAAAATACTTTAAATTTTGGACAAAACAGTAATAAATAGGACTCTGACTCCATGTGGGCTTCTGAGGAGGAGACAGGGAAGGTGTACATGCAGTGCCTGGGAACTCTTTGTGGATATTCATTAATTCTAGACTGGAATGGAAATCATCAAAAGCATTCTGAATCTAATGACATAAAGAAAACCATTCTAACAGCTCTAAATCCACTATTTCCTTTGGCTTTTAATGTCTTTGGGTATAATCACCTTGATGAACCATTTTGAAGAACTTGAGATTTATAAAATATGTTAATAAGGACAAAACAACTTTAACAGGATTATGAAAACAAGGGCTGTATTAAGCGTTAATGGGCTCAGAGGGAACCTCATAGGGCAGCTAACCCCAGCCCAACCCAATATAGGAATTCTGGACCCAGGTAGTCAGCCAGCGTCTACTTGTTTGCCTGCAGTGACTGGATGCTAACCACTCACAAGGCAGCCCATTCCCTCAGGTGAAGAGCTTACTTGATTCAGAGTCCTTCCTGCTACTGAGCTAAACAGCATCTCTGTCATTTCTGTCTTTGGGTTCTGTTCTGTTTTCTAGAGTCACAAAGTATATGTCTTTACCTACTTCTGTTTGAAACCCTTTAATAATTTGGAAATAGTTATCACTTTGCCCTTAGATTTCTCTTTTCCAAGTTAAATCAAATGAGATAGTCTTTAGATCCTCTGGTCTCCTCTGCACCCTGCTCTGGATTCCCTGTATTTTAAGATGAGTTTCTGCAAGCTGCACCCAATGCTCCAGATGCAGAGCATTGCTCCTGTAACTGGAATAGAGTGCACAGGACTCTCGCACACACTCGTACATGCACAGGCTCACACACACAGTATTCATGTAAAATGGAAATAAGCTGCCAATTCAGCTTATGAAATGTGGCAAATTGACCCAGGCAGGTGGAGGAAGCACCACCTTGGGGGTTTTAAACGGCACTGCCCACTTTATGTTTGTTCCTTGTTATCCCCAACAGTCTTCTCAGAGCCACTCTGATCAGCCCTGGCACATCATGGAGGGTGCAACCGGACGTGCCCTAGCCAGGGCCACAACCCTGTCAAAGACAAGGAAGGATGGAGCCAAGCCCCATGGAGGGACTGATACCCAGGCACTCCCCTCCCCAGCACAGTGAGACCATTGCCCTTCCGGCACCTTGCTGACCTCCCTTACTGGTGTCCCTGACACCTCATCTCCTGGTTTCCCCTCACCTCCTGTTTGGCTTGCTGTCTTGCCCTCCTCTCCAGCCCCCACCCTGCCCTTGTGGCCCGGCTCCTTGGCAGGGCTCCTGGCTGACCAGACATTTGCGTGACTACTGGTTCCTTTGGCTGGGCTCCCTCATCCCTGGAAGCTCTCTTCCTGGCTTCAAACCCTCAGCGAGAACCTAGCGGCTTCTTCTGGAAACATCCAAACAGTAGCTCTCAGCTTCCTGGTGAGATGCTCTTAACAAAGGCCTGATTTCCTCGTGATTAGGGAGCTTCAGCCTTGGGGCTTTGTGGTCCCCTTGAAGTCATAACTCCTGTGCCCTGGCAACCAGCCATCTCCAGGTAGGGTGACTATATCATTTATCATCCTTATTGGGGCAGGTTAAGAGTGGAGGGAATGCTATTAATAATTTCCCTTGCATAATAGGAATAAACAAGGGCCATCCCTGGCCAATAGGGATATATTCCTGGTTATAGTCAGCCAGACTCCCCCCTTTAAACAGCAACATTACACATGTATTACAGGCTGACTCTGCACCTAGCACTGCACTATGTTCTTTACAAGTATGCATTATTCATTCAATTTGATTCTTACGGTAATCCTATATGTATAATATTGCCCCCCCTTTTTTTTTTTTACAGAAGAGGATACTGAGGCTTAGAGAAGTTATTTCTTTGAGGTCACATCTAGTAAGTGGTAAGCCCACTTCTGACTCCAAAACCTTTGCTTTTCAGTCCTCCCTTTGGGTCTTGACCAGTATGATAGTGGATACAGTAAAAATGAAACCTTCAGTGGGGAGACAATAGAGACAGCCTCCATTTAAAAATGTGTTATGTTCCGAGAGAACACTTGTGTGATGACTGCTTGGAATTTGAAATGCATTTTCCCATGGAAAAAAAAAGTTCTAAAATGATGGTTAGGCTCAAAGCCCAAACAACAAAAGTCTATTCAGGCTATAATTTCATGGTGGTCTAGTCCTCTGCGTAATACTGAACTGGAATGGGAAGCAGAAACCATAAGTTTCTATCAGATTTCTTTTACTTACTGGCTGTGTGACTTGGGACAAATTATTTAACCTCTCTGAACCTGAGTCTTATCATCAAAATTGAGATAACATCTAGCTTCTAAAAATTGCAAGAATCAGAGAAGATAATATGCAGAAAAGTCCTTTAAAAATAGCACTTGTCATACTGTAGAAACTGACCACCACATGACATTGCCAAGAGGCAAGTCAGGATTTCAAGAACCTTAATCCTGGTCCTCAGAGTGAAGACATAGACTCCACTGGGCTCAGTGGGGTAGTGGGAAGATGGGTAACCAAGTTGGGGAGGCCTGGGAGCTTTGGGGGAAACGTGTCCTCCTCGGGTGGAGTGGGTAACAATGTGAGTGGGGGGAAGAGGAACATAGGAGGAGAAGAATGTGGGGGAGGAGAACACATAAGCTCCCATAGAAATTTGGGCTCAGTCAGGAGGAGAGGGGTAGGTGGCAGCCATGTAGCAGTAGGGGTCTGGACTCTTAGGAGCAGGGGCTTTGGTCCATGGTGGATGGTGAGATAACCTCCCAGTATCTCCACATATATTTCTACAGTATCTACCTGTAGACATAGGAGCTCTTGTTGGTTTTAAGGTTGGAAAGGGCAGCAGACATTTCCACCTATGAATTGTTCATAGTCCTTGAGTATAGGGTTCTCTGAATTGATGACAGCCACTCTGCAAATGGGCACCAAAAGCTGCCCAACTGCACAAGAAATCTAGATCCTGGGTTAATTGAGGTTAAAAACAGTGATTTCTGAATAAAAAAATCTACAGAAGACTCACTTATCTATATAAAAGGTGTTATTTCGTCTTTAAAGGTTCTTCACTCCCCTAACACACAAGGGTGTCACCTTATTTTTCTAAAATTTACAGTTTCTTGTAAGTCCCAAATTAGACTTTTCTCTGCACATAAGCAATTGGTATCAGCTAACCCCTAGCTGGGGCATGGTGTAGATATAGATTGACCATGTCCACAGTGATGTACCAAGACACAGCGGTGGGACCAGGCCACCCTGTGTGCACTAAATAAGGGGGAGCATTGTCTGCAGAAAAGTTAAAAATGATGGAAAAACCAAGAGCAGGTCTGCTTTTCTTAATCACCACGTACCAGTAATTCTAACACTGACAGTGATAAAATATCCCTCCCTACAAAATCTTTTCATTCCAAGTTCTAAACAATCGCTGTATTTACTGTTGTTTTTAAAAACAGTTCTATTGAGATATAATTAACATGCCACACAACTCACCCATTTAAAGTCAATGGTTTTTAGTATATTCACAGAGCTGTACAACCATGACCACAATCGATTTTAGAACATTTTCATCGCCCTAAAAAGAAGTCTCATACCCATTAATAGTCACTTCCCAATCTTCCTCACCACCCTCTTCCTCAGCCCTAGGCAACCACTAATCTACTTTGTATCTTTGTAGATTTGTCTATTCTGGACATTTCATATGAATGGAATCATATGAACTGTGGCCTTTTGTGTCTGGCTTCTTGCACATATAAAGTTTTCAAGGGACCTCCATGTCGAAGCATGTATCAGTACTTAAGTCCTTTTAATTCCTGAATAAATAATAAATATTCCATTATATGGATATACCACAGTTTATTCATTCATCAGTTGACAGACATTTGAGTTGTTTCCACTTTTTGGCTATTATGAATAATGCTGCTATGAACATTTGAGTACAAGTTTTTGTGCAGGTGTATATTTCTATTTCTCTCGGGTATATACTCATATATATACCTAGGAGTGAAATTGCTAGATCACATGATAACTCTATGTTAACATTTTGAGGGACCATGAGTTTTAATAATATATATGCAAATATATCTGGTATATTAGTATTCTTTTATTGCTTATCCTTTAATAAACACAAATTAGTGCATTTTTATTACATATCTTTTAATAAACATTGTATTCTACATGGATGTTCCTTGGAGAACTGATCATACAGCCAGCTCCCAGCACCTGTGGCCTCAGTTACAGGTGTTCATTTCAACAATAAGCTCATACTGGTTTGAATAGTTTGACCTCGTTTCAGGTACATTTTGTGTTTCCAGCCCCTGTAGTATAACATATTCCTGCTTTTAAAGAGTAAGTGTGAAATAAAAACAGCGCAGTGATTACAAACAGGGAGAATCAGAACTTAAGTCATGATATGACCACTTAAGTTTTTTTATTTGTGTTTAAAACTTAAAACACAAAAACAGAGTGCAAAGTACAAGGTATTTTTGTTCTGTAAAGTGCAAATTTTTTTTTTTTTTTTTTAAAGATGACCAGTAAGGGATCTTAACCCTTGACTTGGTGTTGTCAGCACCACGCTCTCCCAAGTGAGCTAACCAACCATCCCTATATAGGGATCCAAACCCGTGGCCTTGGTGTAATCAGCACCACACTCTCCCAAGTGAGCCACAGGCCAGCCTTAACGTGCAAATTTTAATTCATACATTAAATATTTTACTGAATTTGAATATCTTTAAAATATAATTTTATTCTTTTTAGGTTATTTTAAAACCAAAAAGCAAAACTAAAAAAATATTAATTATTACAGTTATTATATGCTTATTACTGCATATAATTTTCTTCTATAGAGGAGGGTGACATTAAAAATGACCTGCTTTGGGGGGCTGGCTGGTTAGCTCAGCTGGTTGGAGCACAGCCTTGTAACACCAGGGTCAAGGGTTTGGATCCCCATGCCAGCCAGCCACCCCCCCCCCCAAAAAAAAAGCACTATAAAATCACCTCAAAATGTTGGGCCAGCCCGTGGCTCACTTGGGAGAGTGTGGTGCTGATAACACTAAGGCCACAGGTTCGAATCCCTATATAGGGATGGCCGGTTAGCTCACTTAGGAGAGCGTGGTGCTGACAACACCAAGTCAAAGGTTAAGATCCCTTACCGGTCATCTTTAAAAAAAAAAAAAAAAAAAAAGACCTTCTTCGGATGTCAGATATGCTAGGCCCATCACTGTATCTGAACCTGTACAAGATGACCAGGTTATTTAGGGAATATTTCTTGCATTGAGTAAGCTTGAATTGGCAGAAGAAAATGAAAGTAGATTGGCAGTGTGGGAGGAATTCTTGGCTAAGTTATAGGTTTAGAGAAAGGTCCAGAGTCATGAATTACCTGAGTATATATCAAGACTGAATGAGAAGTTAAAGTTTGGAAAGTTTGAATAAGACGGTTAACCTGGGCCTGGGTCTGGAGTAGAAAGCAGTTTGAGAGTGGAGGAGGGCTTGATGTTTATTAGTTTGGCAGCAGTGGACAGAGTGAGTGAGTTATAAGGTTGGTCAAATAATCGGGCATTAGTTAATGACGTTCTCCTTCAGAGTGGTAGTTAGAGGAATGCAGAAGAGACAAATCAAAGAGATCTTAGAAACTCAACATAGTTAAGATGTCAGTTTCCCCCTAAATTGACCTGTAGGTTTAATGCAATTTCTACCAAAATTCCAGCAAGGTCTTTTTTTTGGTAGACATAGACAAGCTTATTCTAAAATGTATATGGAAAGGCATGGGCCCTAAGATAGCTAGAACAATGCCGAAAAAGGAGAATAAAGTGTGAACAATCACTCTACCCAATATTAAAGCCAAGTATATAGCAACAGGATAAAGGCAGTGTCATATTAGCAGAGGACAGACATGCAGATCAATGGAATTGAACAGAGAACCCAGTAATAACCCCCACACAAATATAGCCAACTGATTTTTGACAAAGGTGCAAAAACAATACAGTGGAGGAAGGACAGCCTTTCCAAAAAAATGGTGCTGAAGCTATCGGACATCCACAGGCCAAAAAATTAACTTTGATGTAGACTTTATACCTTATACAGAAGTTTGCTCAAAAGGGAGTATGGACTTAAATGTAAAATGCAAAACTATTAAATTCTTAGGGAAAAGAAAAAAACATAAAAGAAAATCTTTGGAACCTGGCAGCTTTGTAAGGTGGATAGAGCCTGGACCACTTACCAGCTGTGTGATGAGTCAAGGACCTATTTCCTTTAGATTCCATTTCCTCCTCTGAAAATGAGAATGATAATTCTTACCTGACAGGGTATTGTGAGGATCAGGTACCCAACCTAGTGCTCATTGCAGTTGGAGATGCTGTTTCTGCACACAAGTCAAGTCTTCAGTCTCCAGGAGGAATTTAAGTGAATCTCTGTCTGGAGCAGTTTAATTTTGTTGACTATGTGGCCAACAATATCTGAGACAATCCCAAATTTATTATTCTGCCTTGCTCTTCTCTTAAGTATGCTAGTGCTTGTCCAAGCACATATCTTTTTTTTTTTCAAAACTCAAGATCACTTTTACTATATCTCACTTCCTTCCTTGGTCACTCAGTGGGCCAGAGCAGCTGATCAAATGTCTGTAGGAGCTTTCCTTTTTTCCTTTTTACTGCTGAGATTTGAAAGTTCTTTATATATTCTATATTCTAGTCCTTTGTTGGATACATGGTTTCAGTGTGTGTATTGGCATAGGAAATATCACAGGATTTTTTTTCTCACTAATTCTTGGCGGAGTCTGTACAGAGCAGGTACCTACAAATAATTGTTGAATGAAAAAAAAATGAAGGAGTCTTGATGTTGTAGAGAAACATGAAATCAGGAGGGAGGAGTCTACATACATTATAGTTGCCAGGAAGATATTTGGGATCAAGGGCAGCAGAGATTCAGGGAGACAGGATGCATACAAATAACATTTGAAGATACTGGAATTCAACAACTATTTACCAAGCAGCTATTACATGCTAGGCAGAGTGAACAATACAATGGTGTTGGTAAGCATTATCTGGGAAAAAGGACATAAATAGCAAGGACACAAGTGATATAGATGTAGGCACGATCAGACAGGTGGCCATATAAGGGTGGGGAGGAGAGGGTGCATTTTAACTGTGGAAACCTGGAAGAGCTGCAGGAAGGAGATGACATTCATGGTTATCTTAAGCTGGCGTTGCTGTTGCTGATAATAACAACAGCAAACCTTTACATAGTGCTTTTTACGCGTTCAGCGCTGTTCTAAGTGCTTTGGCATAGGTTAACTCATTTAATCTGCTCAGCAACTCAGTGATGTAGTTACTATTATTCTCCCCATTTGACAGATGAGGAAACTAAGGCACCAAGAGATTAGGACATTTGCTCACGGTCACACAGCTAGTAAAATAATCTCTCTGAAATTAGCATTGTAAACCCTTGAAATATGGTTCTAGGGAAGACAAAGGAGTTCCTCTGCTCTGAGAACAACGTGACTCAAACCTTCTTAAATATATTGCTATAAAATGTGTAGTTGGACTTTTATAGGGCTACTATCCTATTGTTGCACACTTATGATGGTGGTATGGACATAGTAGGCATAAGGGAAAAATCCATCGCTGATCTTATTAACAACCAAGAATCTGTGTGCAAGACATTCCTGCTACCTCTCAGGGGTCTCCCAGATGTCATCTCACTTTCTGACATGAGACTTAGGAGTTCTGAACACTCCTGGAATGTTGATGGAAACCATACCAGACCGCATGTCATAGCTTGTACCCAACCAGGTTCCCAACACTTTTTTCTTAAGATGGTAGTTGTTTTACTTTCTCATATTCACTGTCACATTCCTCAAAGTCGAGGCCCTCTCTGTTTCACAACCTGATGTCCTGTGACTCAGTGAATATCTGTGTAACAGCATGTGTACTATGACTATACGGGCTTTGAAAGAGCAGTTGTAACCTAGGCCAGTGGCTTCAAGGACTTTCTGCTAATAAGCTCTGCATCCAGCCAGCTCTAGCAATGCTCTGCTAAAAACAGACTGAGGTCATTCATGTGTAAATGGAAACACACCAAGAAAAAAATTAATACCAAATGTACATCAAGATCAAAAGAAAAAATAAATTTCTCAATGGAATACTCAGAGCTATGCAGAGACTGTTAGTTACTGCTGGTTCACATAAAACTGAAGGTCAGAGCATGTTTCAGCAAAGTTCTTAAAAAGGCAGGGACCAGCCAGATGCTGTGATTTGAGAATCTCACAAGGATGATTTCCCAAAAAGCCAACTGAATCCTGAATTACACAGGGAATATGTTCCTCCAAAACACTAATAAATGCAAAAAATAACTAGGAGCATCAAGGTCTGTGGAACTGGTGCCTATAACCAAAACATTTTCATTTAAAAATAAATACATAAAATATTGTAATAAAATTAGTAGCCATGAAATATATCTGATTACAAATTATACTTTGGTGCATTTTCAAAATCAAAAAATATAGACACATCATAATAAATCATTCTCCTAATGATTATTGTCAGGTGAGTCTAAAGAAGTAAGTGCGGCTCCTCAGGTCTAGATACATTCATTTATACATTCAGTTGTGCATTTTTTCAGGGACTACTTATTGAGCTCCAGTGCCAGGGTGATTTCTGAATCACCCTGGCACTGGAGTAGAATAGTAGGCTGGTCAAAAGTGGAGTAGAATAGTAGGCTGGTCAAAAGTGGAATTCAGCATCAGAGAGGTTCGGATCCACTGCTTTCACACCCAATAATGTTCAGCAAGGGAGTAAACCTCTCTCCGCCTCTGGGTTCTCATTTGCAAAATAAGGACAGATATAGTTGCCTTGCAGGGTTGTATGGATTGAATGAATGAGAGATATGAAGACACTTAGCCCAGTCCCTCACACGCAGCAAATGTTCTAAGGAAAAGGAAGGAGCAGGGGAGATGGTACTCTAACAATTTATCCTCTCTATGCTAAGAGACGGCCTGGTATCTTCCTCCCCCCCTTTCTAAAAAGTGCTCCAAAGATACCCCCCACCTATCCACAAATTCATACCATCAAAAATGTGCCTAGTAGCCAAGGAGAGGGGCCACCAGGAGGTGGTACATGCAGAGACAGGCTTAGAAGACAAGGACACCCTGGGAAGGGAAAGCCTAGTTAGGATGTCAGTACTGCCATCCTTGTTCCCAACTGGGTAAGGAAACAGCTTGCCCTTATTTTTACAGGGAGGGGTCCCCACAGACATTTCTGAACATCCAGAAACCTCTGCCCAATGAGTAGTCTGGCTTTCTGGCACGTCTCCACCTGCTGCTGTCTGCTCCTCTCCCCGTTCCTCCTGTGCAATATTGGGGACATACTTATACAAAAAGTTATTCATTGTCTATTTGAACTTCGAATTTAACTGAGCGTTCTGTATTTTATCTGGCAAACCTACTCAGAAAGGGAGGAGAATATCCTCTGTTTTCCTGTGCTTCTGTCTGAGACCAGATAGGACACAGCATCTCTGGAACCCCCCCCCCCCCACCCCGCATCTGCTGTTCTGCAAGTACTCCCTGGAATGGCTAAAGCCTGCAGCCAAATCCCTTTGAGTAGATGCTGAGTCGGAGTCTCCATTGTGTAAAACAGTCCCTAGCATAAGGATCCACTCACTAAGAGAGGACCAAAGTTCAAGGGGATAATAATCACAATAAAAACTACAGCAATTGTTAATATTTATTGGAAGCTTTTGAGATAACTGTTCCAAGCACTTTGAAAATTATTTTATTTAAAACTCCTAACTACCCTGTGAGGTAGACTTTATTAACTCCAGTTTACAAATAAGGAAACTGAAACTTGTAGGTAAGGTAACCATATAATTTTGATCTAAATTGAGAAATGTTTTAAAGTGAAAGGGAGCATTATACTGACAGGAGACATGCGCAGGTCTCACTGTAGGAAGTGGCAGTGGGAGGATTTGAACCCAGCAGAATGGCTCCAGAACTCATCCCCTTGACCCGGAACAGTAGAGAAGGAGATTAATTTATATTAACTTCCTTCCATTAGACTCAAGCTCTCTGAAGATGGGGCCTCCTGTTTTACTTTCCATTGTATCCTTGGCACTTAGCACCCAGTACCCAAGCATCAAGTGGGTGCCAAAGAATATTTGAAGAACAGATGAATCTGGGAAGCCATTATGGAGAGGGTGGGATATGAGCACAGCTTGAGTAATGGAGAGACAGGGGCAGGGACTGCTTTCTCTTCCTCAATCTGTCCCTATTCTCAGATGCTTAAGATGGGATAAGTGAGAGAGGGTCACTAAGTGAGCCCAGCAGGGTGACTGCAAACCAAAATGGTAGGGCATGAACAAGGTGACATCTGCACTGAAAACTAAGTCCAAAAGTCTCTGTCAGCCCTAGCCCAACACTTGCATGGACAGCAGGCGCCCACTGCCTGCCCTCTCCAGTCCAGATCCTATAGATTGAGAATCAGTGACATTGCCTGGGTTCTGACCAGTTGACTACCCTCTGCTGGGTGCTGTTCATCCCCCGTGGGATGCTTCATCCTCCCTGTGGAGCTGACCCCCTGGGAACTCCCCCCAGATGTCCTCAGCCAGTTTAGGCCTGCCTTCCTCTGTAGCCCAAGGCCACCCCTCTCCCGGCCACCCTGACTGCTCCCCCAGAGCCTGCTACTTCCATCTCTCTTCAGTGCATTTTAAGCCTAGGACAATCCATTGCAAGCCTACACCCTCTTTAAACAGGAATCACGAGATCTTTAAAATAAACAAACCCCTCCTCCTTGCTGAGGATCAGCTACTCACTTTTTAAGAAGAGAAAGCAAATTTAGAGAAGGGGAGAAACAGCCTCTGGCAGCTGGCAGCTTTTCCTCTTTCTCCAGAAAGATATCATTAAACCCAATGACTCCTGCCCCACAGCTGTAGAATGAGCAAAAAAGGGCTTTCCCTGACATTTTTGTTCTACCCGCAATTTAACTGCATGTAATTGAAGTAACTAGACTGTACGCTGAGGTCATGGGCAGTGTCTCAGAAGTATAAGATACTTCTTTGAATCCCAAAGTCTGGCACAGTGTTTTACATGTGGGGAATCCAATAAATATAAGTAATTCGATTTGACTGCTAAGGGTGTGTCTAAGCAGCTTAAATACCCTAAATTATTTCTGACACCAAAGTGTTAGTCTGTGGCAGAAAGAGGCCTACCAGGTACTTAAGCCCTAATCCTGAAAATTAGAAAGAAAGAAAATCTTAATCACATTTCAAATTATTCTTTTCCCTTCTCAGTCTCTCTCCAACTTTAAGGCTTTGCCATTGTCATGCTGGGTGATCTTGAATAGGTCCCTGAACTTCCTGGGCTTTGATTTCTTGGTACTGAATCAAGCAGGTTCAACAAGATGATGTTAAGTTCCCTTCCAACTCTGGCATTCCAGGGTTCTGGTTGACTGGCAAGTGGAGAGCAGGGATAGAGCACGGTGTAGGTGCTTGGGGGTGGTTAAGGGGAAGGGGAGGGCTGTGAAGGAGAAAATAAATATGGGTTTGGGAAGGGAAAAAGCACTGGAGACAAAGGTTCACTTTGTAGTACCTCTAAAGCTTACTGTCCCTTGCTAAGATAACGTCATCTGTCACCTGCAGCACGGCATCAGGCCAAAGCCCATGCATCTGAACCCAGCCTTTCCTTTCATTCATTCATCCACACCCTGTCTCTGTCACTGCTCAAGACACGGGGAAGTCACTGGACTGTAAATTGAGGTCCTGGGTAGCATCTTGTAAGTTGAGTAAGATAGACATAGCTCCTCCTGGAGTTTACAGAGTAGGGGGAAAGCAAATGTTTTTAAAAAAAACAGACCAACTCAATTAGGTATTAATTGTGTACTGGTTATTCTCAGACTATATAACAAGTAATCCCTACTCTTGAGGGTAAGGGAAGGCTTCCTAGAGGAAGTGACCTGAAGGTGAGTTACCCAATGCCTGGATCATTTCCCAGAAGGTCTCTCTGCCTCTAAATGATCCTGACAGGTCTTTGAAAACACCAGTGTCTTGCCATGACTTCCTTCACAGAAGCTTTAGGGTGGCCTCCTTGTGTGCAAGCTTGAGCAGAAATGCAGCCTCCATGTGGAGCCTCGTCCAGGCTGTTGATCCCAGGACAGGCTGTGGCCCTTGGTGCTCAGAGTGTCCTGGAGGCATGCCTCACCCCTTCCCTGACCTCTTCTCTGTACTCAAGAAAAGGGATCAGAACGTGAGCCTTATCTTGTAAAAGCTGCCATCCCTAGGTTACCCTTGGATCAGATATTACTGCTGACACTTTCTATTGCAAACAGCAGAAAATCCCAATTCTGAAGCTCTGAAAGAAAGGGTAGAGAGAGAGAGTTAGAAATCTAACAAAGGAGATCTGTTTGATATCTAGCTCCTGTAATTGCAGAAATAAGGGTGTCTGAATGGTAAACTAGCATTCTCTTTCCTAGTTGTCTATGTCCTTTATGTATTATTTGTGACCGTCTCCTCCTCTTAGGAGATACCAACAAATTTGACAGTAATCCTTTGTGCCATCTTCGTCATTGAGCCTTAATCCTAATATAACCAGTGAAAAGACAGCACCGAGAGCAGAGGTATAACAGTTGTGAATGAGGTTTGGATAATTGCAACATCTGACCTCCGAATAAAAGTCGTTTTTCATAGGAGACATACTAAGAAAATACTAAGTAATTTTTGAGCTGTAAAACTTTAGGATGAAAGCTTGAATATCACCATTCTTTGCTGTTTTAGCAAACCACAGATTGCCCCCCCCTTTTTTTTTTGGCCTGATTTTACTTAAGGGATAATACATTATCTGCAAATGTAAATGTGTAGTCTCTCTGCAGAAGAATATCTTTTTGTTAGGATGTGTCATAGATCCAGAGAGAAAGGTGGGGACAAAGGGAGTGTTAGTCTCCAAAATACTTTATTTCTTATCCCTCAACTGTGTTCCCTGGGGCCACAAAACAGAAATTCATAAGAAATTAGAATATCTTGATTTACACTGTAAAATAGTGTCCAGAAACCTAGACAGTGTAGCAGAGCTTGGTGTCACATTTTTGGTGACTTATTCTGTTTGAGGTACAGGAAAAGCCCTAGGGAAGACTTCTGTCAGCTGGACTCTGACGAACGCAGGACAGAAGCATCTCCTGGGGGCCATGTCCACCCAGAGGAGAATGCAAAGGCTTGAATGATGGTCTTCAGGGAGCTGTGGGGAGTTTGATGTGACTAGAGAGGATAGTGTTAGGGGAGGGGTCACCAAGAACGCAGCATCCCCTGCTAGGACAAGCACAATCAGATCTGGGTTTTCCCAAGCTCATTCCGGCAGCCGGCAAGGTCGTGGATCTAGGAGACTCCTGGGATCCTAACAACATTGCTGCCGTCCCACCTCCCTGGCCCTTTCTTGTCCAATTGCCCCATGAGCGGCTCCTAATTTCTTTAAACAAACTATTTAAAGAGGATCTCTCAGAGTTTCTCCAAGGGTAGTCCTGAGAATTTGCAGGGGGATCTCCTGGAGTTTTCACTTTTCTTAAGCTCCTGGGAGACCCTTTTGCACACCAATACATGAGAACCTCCAAAAGGCTGGTTTCCAGGCAGGCCTCCCTGCCTCCATCTCAGCTGTTGGGAATGGTCCTCTTTTCTAGCCCTGAGTCCTACGGCAAATTCTGTGCATATAGATGCATAGTTTTAAAGCACGAACACCAAAAAGGTTTCAGGACTAATAGAGGGGGATGAGATTTGGTAAGTCTTTTTCTTTTGCTCACCTGTGTTTTTTATTTTTCTACAAAGAACTCACAGTACTTGTATAATAAGAAAAACATTAAACGGAGTAAATGTAGTGAGCACCCAGTATTTGCTAGCACTGAATGAGTTCATGGTAGAAATGAGTTGCCTGAAAAGGGTTACATACTGCAGGGAAGTGCCGTTGTTTCAGCAGGAAAGAGAGGCCTTGTAACAACAGGAAGCCCGGGGAGGCCTCAGTACCAAGGCTTCCAAGCAAAGCGGTTCTGGAAACAATGGCTGCCTGTGGCTCAGGAATATTGGACAGGAAATGAAAGGATGCTGGGGTGAGGGTGGGTGCAGTGCACAGCTGATAAGCACTACCTGGCTGCTCTTCACGTAGACCTAGCCAGATGAAGTCGTTTTTTATAAATGCTCCCCATCTCCCATCTGCAAAATTGATTTTAGCAAAATACAGAAATGAGACGAACCCACAATGCCATCAGTCTGGAAACCATTAGGAAGCTGTACTTCTTGGAAAACCAGCGGGTACAATAAGTAAGAGAAGGTATTTCTCACTCTTAGGGATGGTCACATCAGTGGAGGGGAAGACCTTGAGATGAACTAAGCAGAATTTAGAGCCAAATCCCTGTAGGACTCTAGACTCCATAAAAATAAAAATAGCATTGAGGTTCTTGGGAGTCCAGCCATACCAAAGGAGACACGTGCTAACCTTCTGACACTGAAGTTTATATTTTATTTAAGAAAAATTTCTGTTCATATAGGTGGGGTGAGTTGGGAAGTCGTTAACCACACAATTAAGAAACAGAAACAAAACTTACAAACAATAAATAACCCTAATGTTTTGTCCTGGAAGACCAAGATATAAACCAGAACCAGTAGGAGTAAGGACCTGAACATTTACAGGTAGAATCAAATCTACCTTCTTTTTTTTTTTTTGACCGGTAAGGGGATCGCAACCCTCGGCACAGTGTGGTCTGCACCACACTCAGCCAGTGAGCGCACCGGCCATCCCTATATAGGATCCGAACCCGCGGCCTCGGCGCTACCAGCGCTATACTCTCCCAAGTGAGCCATGGGGCCAGCCCCAAACCTGCCTTCTTAATTTCTAGGCCAGCTACTCCTCTAAGCTTCATACAGGCAGTTGACAGATCCTTCATACAGGGATGTTAGACCTGGAAGAAACATTAGCAATCATGTAGATCCAGAATTTGCTCCTAATACAGATGAAAGTCTGAGGCTAGGAGTGGCTGATTTGCTGTAGGACACCCAGCTGGTTCATGTTGCTGTAACTGACATGCACCCAGCACCTAGTACCTGTGAATACCTGGGGGATTTCTAAGAGGAAAAGAGTTACTCTCCTTGTTCTCACCCCCTCACTGATGTGACCATCTCAAAGAGTGAGAAACACCTTCCCTTGCTTATTGTACCTTCTGGTTTCCCAGGCAATACAGCTTCCTAATAGTTTCCAAATGTAATACCTGTAGATCAGGACGAGAACCCAGGTTTCTTAATTCCTTGGCTAAGTCCTTCTCCCTCGTCAAGTTGCTCTTCGACATGAATCACCTCTAGTTGTGCTGCTTTCTTGTCTTCCTCATCTGTGGTCTGTGCCTTGGTTTCGCTCTTGTGGAGTTTATGCTTACCAAATTAATGGAAAGTGCACGAACTTTGGATTCAGACAGACTTATAATTGCACCCCAGCTTTGCCCCTAGCTGTTTGACCTTGGGGAAGTCATCTTACCACACTGAATCTTAGTTTTACATTTAGAAAATAGGAGAATCACCTCAGAGTTGTAAGAATTAAATGAAATAATGATGGTTAAGCATGGACTCCACATAGCACTGGTTTAATCCATCCCCAGGGCTGGCCAGTTGGCTCAGTTGGTTAGAGCACAATGATGTAACATCAAGGTAATAGGTTCAGATCACCATACCAGCCAGCCGAGAAAAAAAAAAAAAAAAATCATCCATGAGGCATGCAAAAAAGAAAAAAGGACACACTCCAAGGAGAAGAAAATCTACACTGTCCTCATTCTTAAGATGATTGGTATTAGTGAAGCATACAGGAAACACGGTTATTTTCCCTGTTTTTCTCTTACTAATCTGCTCATTTCATGACCCTCCAGCCCCTGGAATTCCTCTGGAGGCATATGTGGCCACTCTCTTTATCCATTACCATTTAAGAGCCTCCACCCAGTGCCATCCCAAGGAGGTGACGGGAAAAGCTGCTTGTCCAGTAAGTAAAATCTTGATCAGGTGATTCAGAATGACTGAGCTCTTTATGCAGTTAAATGGAAGATGTAAATGATTTATCATTGCTCACAAGTTGGCTCTGGGAATGCTAGGGGCTGTCTGAGATCCTTCTGTCCTCTGTGGGCAGTCCCATGGAGTGAGTGACATCTGCTCCTACAAATCCCCTGAGAACAAAGCTTCTCTACAAAGAGTGAGACAGTACAAAGGATGAATGAAAAAAGTCTTTATAAATTACACAAAGCCTAGCAGCCTCCATTTTCAGCAACAGGACAAAAATCATCTGTACACAATTTCTGTGTACAAGAAGAACAGGGCCAGCTCTAAGCCCAAGGCCACTTAGGGACTCCTTGCAGGTTTGTTTTCTGTGTTTGGAGCCTCATCGTGCTCCACCCTTTTCTTTCCTCAGCACCACCCTTCCCCACAGCCATAACCACCCCCACCAGAACCCACACCCAGAGGCACCCTGTGAGAGTTTCTCCTAAGCTGTTTCCTCTCGCTCATTATCCCACTGACAATGTGTGGTCCCGGATACTTAGCCCTCAACCTGCCATTCATGTGTGAGTCAGAGAGCCTCTAACCTTTCTTAGAGAAATTTCAGGCAACAGCTAGAAAAGAGTGAGCCCTCTCACCTCCCTTTTCATCCGTGACACATCATAAGAGGTCCTCTCCACTATCCTCAAAAGGGACACTTATTTTTTCTTTTGGAGTGATATGTTAGTGGCAAGCCTTTTCCTCCTGCCCCTCTACCCCTTCTTGAATGCCTGTTTTCTTGCAGGGAAGAACTCTGGGGATGGCCCTGATGCACAAGCTGAAAGTCTAGTCTCAGAGCTGCCTGGATTGGACATTATTCTGCAGGCAATGGGGAGCTATTGAACCTTTTGTAGTAGGGGAGCTTAATCGCCATGGTAGTGTTTTAGAAAGATTTATCTGGCAAGGGAGATCAAGATAGAAAGCAATCCTCCTAGGCTGTCATTAAAAACTCCCCCAACTTACCTGAATGGTTCTCTTCCACCAGACTGGACTAGACAGCATTCCTGGAATTCACCACATTATTTCTTGCTTTCTCACCTTGTTTATACCATTCCCTGTTCCTCGTGCCACCAGAAAGTAGGTGATATTTACTAAGTGCTTATTATATGCAATGCATTAACCGGGCATTCTGCATCTGTTGTAGTGTATGTTGCGTCATATCACACCACATCTTATCACATTGTAGCACCTCATCTCATCTCATCTCATCTCAGGTCACCCCATGCACCGGTGTCAGAGTTCTTATTGCATCACCTTGATTTTTCCTGCTCTATCCACTCGTCTCATACATCATGAGCCTGAGTGTGAGGCTGCACTCTCCCACATGGTCCCTGTGGTACAGTTGGCTCTCTGTAAATGCACACAGTTTTCCATTTGTGTTCGTGCCTAAAAGTTCTGCCTGATGTCCCCCACCACATACAATCTTTTTAAAAGAACTGCCTTCACATTTTTTGTGCCTATCTAGGGCCCTTAACATATTTTGCTTCATATTTTCATACTGGCCAAGTTATTTAATATCTGTGAGCCTCAGTTTCCTCATAAGGTGGTTGTGAGGATTGCACTGGGTACAATAGTGGATAGAAAGTATACAGCTCAGGGATCAGCACACAGTAGATACACAATAATTGTCCATTCCCTTCTCAGCTTCTTGAGGGCAAAGATCTTTTTCACCTTTTCGTTGCTTGGGCTAGATAGGCCCTCAGTAGCTCTGCTTTGGTAGCAAGAGAGTTGTCATTGGGAAGGAGACAGCATCAACAAGAGAGACCTAAAGCCTGGCAGGCATGGGAGTCAGAGTGTGCACCAGAGGAGGACCTGGTCACTTCCACAGGAAGAGCTGACTTGAGTTGGCATCTGAGAACCTGGAAGTGAGGAGTGGAGGGGACCCAGGAGCTCCCCTGGGCCCCAAGTCTGGGGAAGTGGGCTCTGTGATGCAACCAGCCATCAGAAGCCTAGCTCCGCAGTGTAGCAGAGCTACTCCTTGACCACACCCAGCCAGCTGGTTAGGCAAATACTTCCGCTTAACAAGGGATAATTACCTCAAGAGGATCACTGGAAAGGACTTCAGCAAACATTTAGAAGTTACTTCACTGATTTCAGAAACCCCTCTGGCTTCTTTAATGAAAATTGTTTTCCAAAAACCTATTTCCTTCCTTAAAAAAAAAAGTTACTTTTACTATATCCCCATTAGAAAATTCAGAAAAAACAAACTAAAAATACAGAAAAGTAGAAATCATTTATTTTCCACCACCTACACGTAACTGCTATTAACATTCCAGTGTGTGTCATTTTTTATCATTTAATACATGTATTGGAAAGCGTGGTTTAAAAGAAACAATCACTCTCCACTCTTTATATTTGTGTATCTCTTTATTTTTTTATCAACATCTATTCTTTTGTAACATTTTGAACGGAACTTAAAAATAGATATTAACCATGAGGTGCTGAACTCTTAAAGCCGGGAACTGCAGTGGCAGAATTTTGGGCATTTTGGTAGTCAAGGGCAAGGAACCAATCAGCTCTCTTCAAATCATGCCTCCATAGTTGGCCACCAACTCATAGGACCTGCCCTCCTGCTGGTGAGGGCTTGAGTCAGGATAGGTGTAGCTTGGCGCTTTTCCTATTCCTTATCATGAAAAAGCATGGGTTTGGAATCAGACAAAGCTGGGTTTGGACCCCAAATCTGGCATTTACTAGCTATGTGATGTTGGGTAACTTTCCTAATCTCTCTGAGAATCAACTTTCACATTTTCAAAATGGAGATTCTACCTGTTTCATGAATTGGCTATGATTATAGAATGGAGAAGGCTGTAAAACAAACAAATAAAAACCCACCTAAAGCAGTGCCTGACATAATAGTGTTTTCTTCTTTGAGGGACCTCAGTATCAATGGAGCACAGAAAAGCCACCTGGAGAAAAATGATCAATCTCCTGTTCAGCAAAACATTTGAGTGCTTGTGTTTTCAAGGTTATTCTAGATGAATAAGACAAAGTACTTTGTCCCTAAGGAGCTCACAACTTAGTAATGGAGATGACATAAAGACAGGCAATATCTCGTATCCAGTGCTAAACACAGAGTAGGCCTGTGGTAAATATTTGTGGCATTGAATTTTTTATGAATACTTTTTGGAAGAGGTAACATAGTCTTACGGTTTACAGTTCAAAAGTACAAAAGAATATACAATGAGGTATATCCCTCTTACTCATAGACCTGGCCCTAGCCCTTCAATTCTTTCTCCCATAGGCAACTAAGGTTACCACTTTTTAATGTATCCTTCCATAGATATTGCATGCATACCCAAATGAATGTGCGTATCTATTCTTTTATGCTCTCTTTAGAAAACAGATCTAGCATATCATTATGCTGGTCTGCTAACAAAAGATCTTATGTTCTTTTTGCTTAACAGTATATCTTGGAGACCAGTATGTCAGTACATGAAAATTTTCTCATTCTTTTTAATGACTATATAGCATTCCACTATGTGAATCTTCCATTTTTATGTAAGCAACTTCCTATTGATGGACAATCTTGTGCTATTACAAAAACTGCTGAAATAAATAACCTTGTACATATATTCTTTATCACATGTACAAGAATATCTGTAGGATAAATTCCTAGAAGAGGAACAAACTGCTGGGTCAAAGGGTACGTGGATCTGTAATTTTGATAGAAGTTGTCAGATTGCCTTCCAGAGGTTGTACTAATTAATCTCCCTGCCACTAGCAGTGCAGGAGAATGCTTGTTTCCCACAGCCTTGCCAACACTGTGTGTTAACAAATTTATTATCTTTGTCAGTCTGAGAAGTGGAAAACGATACATCAGTGCAATTTTAATTTGCAGTGGAATTTAATTTAGACAATTCTAGAGAGTGCCACAGGAGAGCTGAGAACATGCAGGAATGAGAACCTAGTTCTGCCTGAGAGGCTTCTCAGATAGAGGGAACAGAGTCGAAGCAACAGGGAAAGGATGGGACAGAAATAAAGAGCAGAGGCCAGCAGAGAGGGAAGTTACAGGGGCCACGGTGACAGCTGTTAGATGCATGGGGGAAAACGCCTAGGGAGTTCTGTACTGACAACCCAGAATAACTGGGAAGTAATTTAAATCTTTACTTCTTCTCTTGGGAAAATGCTGAAGAGGGAACTCATCCACAGCACAACAAAACTTTAAAATCCCCCCTCTCCCTCCCATATGCATTACAACAGATTCTCAAAGGATTCCTTCCCTGTGCAGCAGCTCGTCTCCCTCAGTCTTTTACCTTCCTTAGTCAGGTATCATTATTCTTCTTCCACCAGTGGCTCTGGATCCTTTCTTTTACCTCAAACAAGCTGGTGAACGTATCCATCATTCCCAAAAGTTCTCTCGTGCCCCTTGTAATCCTTCCCTCCTGCCTCTTCCCTGCTTTCTCTTACCGTAAATGAGTTCTCGTTTTCTATAGTTTTATGTAAATGGAATCATACAGTATGTTCTCTTTTATAGTCTGGCTTCTGTTACCCGGCCTAATGTCATTGAGATGCACTCATACGCCTTATCGATCCTTGTTATTGCTGAGTAGTATTCTGTTGTCTGTATACACCACTAGACTTTACTTTGAAGGTCAGGAATGCAGGACCCAGAGAAGGGATGAAATTTGAGCAATACAAGACCTCAACAAAATGCAGAATGGGAGGTGGGGGAGTGCCTAATTCCCTAAAACACAAATGCAATTCGCACTATGAAAAAGCGTGGCCGCCATGACCACAAAAGTGACCAAATAAAATTGTGCTTGTTCTAATCTCTGTCTCCAGATCTGATCAGTTTCCAGCTACACAGGGAACTGAGGCAGCTTAGCAGAGTAATGACTTCTGAAGAGCACTCAGAGAAATGATTTGACCACTGGCCTTTTCTGCACTATGCCCTTGAAGAGGTTAGGAATTAAGGAAAGAGTGCTCCACACTATTTATAATTGTAAAATGTCTTTTAGTTGTACTGGGTGAAATCAAATGAGACAAAGGACTTTATAATGTTTCATAAACTGTAAAGCATAAATCAATGGCAAGCTTTTCTTTTCCATCAGAAACCACCTCAATGTATTTCGTGCTTAGATGAAAATTTAACGTTTAAGATCATTTATCCAGGAAAAACAAAAACAAAACAAAATATATAAAGGCGGGGGCGGGAGGGAGTTAGAGAACCATCAGTGAAATGATTCAAAGAAGGCGTAATACTATACCATAACCAGCAACTGTGTGTGTATCTGTACAAGGAGGCTTACAGTTCTTTGGACCCAGGATAAATCCCACAGACCTAGCTCTGTGACTCCAGCCTCCAATGTCACTCCTTCCCATGCCTAAATTGACAATGGAAAATTTCTTTCTATCTATAACTACTCAGCTATTTTGTATCACGCTTCTACCCTGTCCAGAATCCTAGGGTATCCCCAATCTGTTTGGACCCCAGGGACATTAGCCTAAAGAATACTGAGACTTTGAGACTAAATTCTTATTAGCCCCTGCAATACTACCCTCCAGCACCATCTTTTGACCCTTGCTACCCTAAGTGTGGGCTTCAGATTGGAAGTACCCACATCTCACCAGGGAATTTGTTAGAAATGCAAATTCTCAACACTCCCTTCACTCACCTCCCTACTGAACTGGAATATGCATGTTAACGAGATCCCCAGGTGATCTGTAGAACAAAGTATGAGAACCTCTGGTCTAGACTAGAGGTTCTTCAACTTTTGTGTCCATCAGAATCACCAGGAAGAGGCTGCTGTGGGACCTGATCCAGGGACAACAGTCTGAGAACCTCTGCTCTAGTGTCTAGAGCTGAATGATCACACGGAGATTAAGGGAATCCTTTTCTACTTCTGAGTATAATGGAGAATTCTTACACCTCCCAACTCAGCCCAAGGTGAGAATTCAGGAAAGTTAGCGCTCCACAGGGTTTGGGATGACAGCTTCTTCCCTTGGGTTGTCTTAATATTGCCTCTTGCTTAAAAACTGTGGACAAGAAGGTCTAGGGCCTCTGTACCAAAGCCAGAATAAATTTATGGCAGAGGCTCCATTTAGGAATGCATTTTCCCCACCTTGAAAACAAACAGTGCCTGAACTGCTACAGCTGAGAACTCTGGTACTGGGAGGTCCCTATCTGAGAACAGGCTGTGACAGGTTGGTGACCCAGCACTGCCCCTTCTGTGGAGTGTTCTTTATAAAGGACCTTCAAGTTGGAGGCTTTTGTCTTGGAGTCCTGCTTGTAAATGCTCAGAGTTCTTATGTCAACTTGTGCTCTTCCTGAGCACAACAACCTTGTACCTCAGTACAGACTCTATGTGCAGAATACCCTGAGAGCCCACCACAGCTTCCAGACTGCTAACTTGCAATCCACACACTGCCTTTGTGCTGCAAAGATACACCTAAATGCACAGAAAAGAGACCCCATGGAAGCAAAATCACCCTCATTTAGAAACGTTTACCAAAGAAGGACACAACAGCCATTCCAAAGAATAGAGATGAATTTTGACTGTTATGAGGTCAGTCCTCTACCCCAAGCACCCATTCGATGGGAGGAGGCAAGCTCTGTTCTCAAGAAGAAAACCAAATTATAAATTTACATTGTAGATAAGCTATAAGTAGAAATAACAACTGTCATTGTGGAATGCTTATTAAATGCCAGGGTTTGTGCTAAATGTTTACAAGTATGATTTCAGTCCTAGCTATGAGGTTGGTATCACTATAATCCTCATTTTACAGATGTGGAAACTGAGAAGCGTTATCATTACATACTTTGCCCAAGGTTGCAAAGGCAATTTGGCGTCCAGCTCTGCATCCTCAACCATAGACCATATATGGCATGTTACAGAACAGCTTGGTATGACGGGGAGGGAAAGAGTCGACCATTATTGTGCACAACAGGAATTTTAAGATATGTGTATATATGTGTGTATATCCTTTTAAGCATCAGAACACTTCCCGTTTATCTCTCTCTCTCTCTTTCTTTGTGTGAGGGTGAGAAACAAAGTCTTACCAAAAACCTTATTTTATAGAAACAGATCAAATCATAGCTCTCCTGGTTGAAGACAGGCAAAGGCTCTAGACCTGGGCCCACTCCTGCAGCCCCTCCTTTACCACAACCTGCCCCACCCTGGATGCACTCACAGGAAGTGTTTCCACCTCTGTGATCTCTGGCCTCACTATTTCCAATCCAAATCCAGTCCCTGACCTCTTACCTCCTGGGTTAACTGAGAAACTTCTCCCCAGTTCAGTCATGGATGACAGGGGCCAAACATGTATGTGTCCTGGAGGGGAATGGCTCTGGGCATGAACATCCTTTGATAGATGGCAGAATATTTACAACGAACTTTATTGAGCACCTAAAATTGCAATTAGTTGAAGGCAGCAAGGGGAGAGGGTGCGTAGAAAGTGGCGTAATAGAGAATTTCAGTAGAATTGTCACCCAATCAAGTGGTGTCTGCCCACATGCCACTGAAAGCCAATCACTGAAGCACATTGTCTTTGCAGTGGAGAAAGAAAGTTTAATCACAAGGTGGCCATGAGAGAAGGTGGGAGATTTGCATTTCAGATCCATCTTACCCACAGTGAGGAAGATGGTGCATTTATGGAAGGGGTTAGGGGCAGTGCCAGGCATGGGGGATTGTGATTGGCTAAAGGGTTTGACGTCATCCCTCAGTCATCTGCTCAGCCGCAGGCCATCTGCATGTTCAGGGGGAAGCAGTGTTAACAGGATCTGGAGGTGGAGCCCTCAGCCCTCTGATATTAAAAGTCAGACATTCAGGCAAGCTCAGTAGAAATGTCTGCAGGCTCACCCAGCCTAGCCCAGTTTGTGTTGGGCCAAGCTAACCTCAATGATCCTGAAAAGAAACCTTATGTACACAGCTTGTGATTTCTATGCCAGAGACCTTACTTAAAGGGCAGATAGGAAGAAACAGAATGAGAGGTTGTGGAAATTGAAAGAATGAGCAAATTTCTTTTATTGGTTATGAATATTCATAAGATACAAAGCTGATTGTCCTCCCTCATGTCCTAGATGTGAAGGCCAGATCCATACTGGCAACATGCCCATTACCACAAATTGTGTTTGTACCCCGTCTCCTCCACCCAATCACTCCTAACCTCCCTCCCCCTCCCCCTTTCCCTCACTCCACTTTGTATCCCAAGGAATGTTCTCTCCCTCTGCAAGTCCAACGCACCACTGTGAACTTTCTTTCCTTCCTTCTTTCTCTCTTAGCTCCCACATATGAGTGAGCACGTGCAGTATTTATCCCTCTGTGTTTTGCTTATTTCACTCAACGTAAGTTTCTCCAGGCTCATCCATGTTGTTGCAAATGGAAGAATTTCATTCTTTTTTATGGCAGAGTAGTATTCCATGGTGTATATATAACACAGTTTCCTTATCCAATCATCCATCGATGGACATTTAGGTTGGTTCCACATCTTGGCTATTGTGAACAGAGCTGTGATGAACATGGGAGTGCAGTAATCCCTTTGACATGATGATTTCCATTCCTCTGGGTATATACCCAGAAGTGGGATTGCTGGATTGTATGGAAGATCTATCTGTAGTTGTCTGAGAAACCTCCATACTGTTTTCCATAGTGGTTGTACTAATTTACAGACCCACCAATAGTGCAGGAGCATTTCCTTCTCTCCACACCCTTGCCAGCATTTGTTATTCACTGTCTTTTTCATTATTGCCAGTTTAACTTGGGTGAGGTGATATCTCAATGTGGTTTTAATTTTCATTTCCCTGAGGACTAGTGATGTTAAGCATTTTTTCATGTACCTGTTGTCCATTTGTATGTCTTTCTTTGAAAAATGTCTATTCAGCTCCTTTGCCCAGTTTTCATTGGGTTATTTGGTTTTTTACTGTGTAATTGCTTGACTTCCCTGTATATTATGGATATTAATTCCTTGTCAGATGCATAGTTAGCAAAAATGTTCACCCACTCTGTAGGTTGTCATTTCACTTTGTTGATTCTTTCTTTGCTGTGCAGAAGCATTTTAGTTTGGTATAGTCCCATTTGTTTATTTTTTCTTTTGTTGCTTGTGTTTTCAGGCTCATGTTCATAAAGTCTGTGCCCAGACCTAGTTCCTGAAGTGTTTCACCTATATTTTCCCTTAGTAATGTTATAGTTTCAGGTCTTATATTTAAGTCTTTATTCCATTTTGAGTTGATTTCATTGTATGGTGAGAGGTGCATATCTAGTTTCATTCTTCCGCATATGGATATCCAATTTTCCCAGCACCACTTATTGAAGAGGCAGTCTTTTCCCCAGTGTAGATTTTTGTTGCCTTTGTCCAATATCAGATGGCTGTAAGCCTGAGGGATGATTTCTGGGTTCTCAATTCTGCTCCACTGGTCTGAGTGTCTATTTTTATGCCAGTACAATGCTGTTTTGGTTACTATAGCTTTGTAGTATAATTTGAAATCAGGTAATGTTATGCCTTTGCCTTACTTTTTTTTTTGCTCAGGATTGCTTTGGCTATTTGGGGTCTTTTGTTGTTCCATATGAACATTAAGATTGTTTTTTCCATGTCTGTGAAGAATGTCATTGGTATTTTGATGGGGATTGCATTGAATTTGTAGATCACTTTGGGTAGTATAGACAATAACGAGCAACTTAAACAGGGAACAAACTTTAACTGAAAAGCCATGGTTACAGAATGTTGAGTCTGAAATCCTGCCATCTACACACATAAAGGTCCAGTCCAGCTTGGAATTGTGTGTGTGTGTGCAATGAGCATTAATTAACTGGCATTAGTGGATCTAAGGCATTAATGGGTTGGGTAGTTGTTGGGGGCATGCATGCAGTGTAACCAAAGCATTAATTCATGGAGGCCCCACCACCTCTATACCCCCAGGGAGCCACTGAAGACTTATGAGTCTGAGGCTTGGAGTGTTCCATACCAAGCCGCCATTCATGGCACTCTTACTGGGGTCCTCAGATGGATCTGTCCAGGGACCAAAGTGGCAGGGACTTGCTGCTCTCTCCACACTATCCAAAAGGCCTGTGTCTGCCTTTCTGGGTTACTGAGCTGGCTGGGCTGCTCAGATTCAGCCCAGAGGAGAAAACAGCACAGCCGGACTTTTCCTCCAGGACTCTGAACCTCTGGAGTGGCAGGAATCCAAGAGACCATGTTGGTCCCTTTTATGCGGTCCATTAAATCAATTACTGGTTTGACCCATTGTGGGGTGAGGTTCTCACCTTTAAAAAAGCACTTTAACCATTAAGTCGCTTTTGACATTTTGACAGATTTTCTTCAAGTCTTTTTGCATATTCAATTTTGTATCTTGTTTGTCTTTTTTTATATTGTAAGCATTTTCCCATGTGTTTAATTACTTTTCATAAACAACAAGTAATCGTGAATTAAGTAAATTTACCTGCATCTTGGTTTCTTCATGTGTTGAATAAGGCAGTAGTTCTCCAATTTTAGTGTGGATCAGAGTCACCCAGAGGGCTTGTTAAACACAGATTGCTGGGCCCCACCCCAGAATTTCTGAGTCAGGAGATCTGGAGTGGGGCCTGATAATTTGCATTTCCAACAAATTCCCTGGAGATGCTGATGTTGCTGGTCAGGAGACCATATCTGGAGAACCAGTAAATGAGATTGAGTTGTGGGATTTCCAAGGTCACCACTGGCCTCAAAATCTAAGTTTTTGCATATTTTTCAAGTTAAAAAAAAAACAAACCTCTTAAAACACGAGTTTATAAAACTTTAACAAAACCCTATGATTTTTTTAAAATACAAGAGGAACATCACCTACTACTAATAAGTAATTATTTCCACTTGTAACTCAGATGAGTTCCATACTCATTTCTCTTTGAAGTTACCTGGATTTTTTAAGAGGATATTTTTAAAAGGACAGTCAGATTTACATCTAATATTTTATTGTTTTTGCTTTTCCTTTACATAGTTCCATATGTATTGAAGAGCTGTGCAGAATTTATAGAGACTCACGGCATTGTGGATGGAATTTACCGGCTTTCGGGGGTCACCTCAAACATACAACGGCTACGGTAAGCCAAAAGAAGAGCCCCCAAGGAATTTTCCCATGATCCTTCCTCTGTCCATGCCTCTGTCCGCAGGTGTTGGGAGTATTAAAAACCTGAAGGCACTGAGGAAGGGTGGCACAGCTGAAGATCAGTTTTGGCTGTTTTCAGAGGCCTGACTGTTCTTAATTTAATCAGGAAGCTCTCCAGCCTAATGTAATTCTTTCCAACAAAAGCTCCTAAAGGCTTTTAATCTCTGTTTTGTGCCAGATTTACCATTCTTAGGTGGATTTGATTTAACTCAAATGATTTGTTACAAGTTAGGAAAACGTGATTTATTATCATTCTCTCACCTACCCAAAGCTCAGTTAGATTAGGTCCTCATTGTATAGTGTTCAGAACTCAGAGGTTGATACAGGTTTTTCTGACGGCACACACTCAGCCTTTGATATTTTATCTGGTTGAGAAATCAGAAGTCTGCATGATGCTACATTTCTCTAACTGATGCTGGTATTTTAAAAATTATTGATGGATTAACTATTTCCGATTCTATAGCTTTATCCTAAACATTTGGAAATGTCTATCACATTAAGAGGGCAAAAACCTTTACATAAAACACAGATATGTGCAATATGTAGATAGATAAATATCTATCTATATATATAAAATAGAGAATATGTAGTATACATACAGAGTATATATAAAGTATCTATATATACTTTTCTATAACTAAGACAATCGATCTATATATTTTGCATATTGTTCTTTAATACCAAAAAGAACATAAATTTAATGTGTTACTTTTATATATTTATTATATGTTCTTTAGTTAAAAACATACTTTAAAAATAATAAAAGAATTCTTATTACAAAGTTAATATGTAAAATTTAATAGATTGTGCACGTTATTTAGTTTTTGTATTCTTCCTCCTATTTGGTTTTTGTCCCTCCCCTGCCTTCCATCTCAACTGTAATTAAATTATACCAAAGGAATAAAATACCCTTTTACTCCTGGAGAAATGAAGGCTTTTAGAAAAGCAATTAGTTTATTGCAGCCATAGATTTTAATGCATCTGTGTGTTTACATAATTTCACTAATTTAGTGTGCTACTTTAAAAAATTTCAACAGCAAATACATCTTAATAATTTATTCTTAGCTCTGAAATACACTACACAGTAGTTGGTATCCTGGAAGGACACTTGGGTGATGGCCAGTTCTTTTTCATTTAAGGACTGACCTTAGCCTTGACAAGGGGAATTTTTGGCTAAATAAACGAATAAGCTGTAGATTGTTCTTGTTCTGCCCTCTTAAAAAACACATGCCTATGAATTTATGAGGCCATGGCATATTTTTCTTTTCAAGGCCCCACTCAGTTCCTTTCAGGTTCTGACAGCACCAGGGATTTCCGTACCCCTTATTAAAGGGGCAGAACCAGACTACAGGAGAATGGACAGCAAGCTGCTCTGAAAATGTTGGTTCTGAGAGTCCTGTTGACTTTGTTACCTGTTGGCTGACCAAGTGAATTCTCTCTAGAAGTCTAACTTCTCTTCTGTATTAAAGTTCAAATTTGTCACTTTTTAAACAGATTTTTAACTTGTAAGTACATATTATTTGAGGCAGTGTATTCATGTAACCTTTTTAGGAAATGTTTTCTAATTAGAAACTAGGCCTGGAATCTGATAATGTTCCCAGATATCCCACTATGGATTGTTTAAGAAGATATTTATAAGCTCATCTATACTGTAAGAATCATCATCAGTTAGCCTAGAAGGTTTCAAAGAGATAGTTGATTAAAGTTCTCAAACCTTGGGTTTGAGTTTCCAGATAAAACAAGTTTGTTGGCATGAATATAAGGAGATGAGTGATAACAATCTGACCCACCCTGGTTTTGTCTCTCCTGTGAAAAAGGGAAGTTCTTTTTGAACAATATTTTGGAAAAACTGAAATCTCAGTAGGTCTTTCTGGCAAATTGTTTTCATATCTTCCCAGTGTTCATAACCAAGACTGCAGACATAATGCCACAGGAAATCCACTTGTAAATGAGCATTATGTCTTTCTAATCACAACAGATTTTGCAAGGAGGATCCAGACCCGAAGTGGAAGTCTTCCATGGCTTCCTTGTGCCTGGAGTAGAGGTCCTTTTGTATCAAGGTTAAAAATACGGTCAGTTCAGCAGTCTAGGGTCTTTTTACCCCTAAGCAGCCAAGCAGCTGCTGACATGGAACACGTGTTCCCTGGGATTGTTATGTCTCCGTCTCTGTTGTTTCAGGCAAGAGTTTGGCTCAGATCAATGTCCAGATCTGACAAGAGAAGTGTACCTTCAGGACATCCACTGTGTAGGCTCACTCTGCAAGCTCTACTTTAGGGAGCTGCCCAACCCCCTCCTGACTTATGAGCTCTATGAGAAATTCACGGTGAGTGTTTGGATTTCCATTATGGTACTGGGTGGGATGAATAGATGGGCCAAGGAGAGTTTCAGTACTAAAATAACAACGATAATACTAACCAGATGGTTGACATTATCTTAGCATGGTGATGGAAGTAGGATGGTATGGTGAGGAAAGTAGGGTAGTGGAACTGTTTGCTAAACTTTGCTTTCTTGAAAATCATGTTGTTTATTTTAAGAGCTGGGTTAAATTATCTCCATGTTTATTGAACTGAATGTGCCTCATTGTGTAGAGAGGAAACTGAGAACCAGAAGAGTAAAGTGGTTGGCCCAAGGTCACACAGAGGCGGCACAGGAACCTAAGACTCCTGATGTTACACCCATTGCTAGCTCATTTTTTCAGGCTATTCCTTCTGTGTATCTTTGGAGGGTGGGGAAAAGAGGTAGGTGGGTAGAGAAGGGAGAGGGAACAAACATAAGTCAAGAGAGAGGTCATAAAGCTGGGAAGATAAAATAATTTGAGAAAAACAGCCAAAAGGGGTGCAGTGAGTTGAGTTGGTGGGGAGGATGGATGGTCAGAACAGAACACTTAAATAGCAGCTGCATAGTCCCCAAATAGGGCACCCATGGGAAATCAGAAAGGACAATAAATGCTTAAAGGACATCTGTAGAGATAGCATTAAGAATAGGGCTTGAATATTTGGCTGCACACGTGGAGATGTGGAGTAGGCAAAAGGTTGAGTTTAACCAAGGTTGGGCTTCAGCTAGCAAAAGAGAGATGGGGAGACGAGAGTGTGTGACAGGGGGTGATTGAAATAATTGACCAGGAATTTAGTCTGGGTAAGAAAGGAAATGAGGGCATAAGGCAGATGAGAAACAGTGAAAAAGTAGATCAAGGGATTATTCATCCCAGTGAGGTCAATGGAGTGTTGGAGCAGGGTAGTCAGAGGGGGATATTTGAAATTGAAATTATGGAGGTGTTGCAATTATTGGTAAGAATAAGATGTAGGCTCCAACAGTGGGAGGGAATCTTTCTCATGGTTCCTGTAATAAACTTATTTTGAGTGCATGAAAGGTTCTTCTATTTGAAATGATATAAAAATAAGCTACTTCTCAAAAATTGGGCTTGGGCCAATAAAACTATATTGAAGAGTTTTCAGGGATACAGTGATATAATCATAATGATAACTGAAAACAACCCAGATATACAATTGTATATAAAGGATTAAAAGGAAGAATGTTCAAAAGACTAACAGCCATTCATTTTCTATAACAGAGATTATAGGTGTTTTTTCCTGCTTCTTTAACTTTCATAATTTTATCCACTAAAAATACATTAATTTTTTTAGTGAAAAAAAAGGCCAAAGCACATAAAAAATTTAGGCATAAATGTTGACTTCTAGAGAATTCAACATACACCAGCTGATGTAGAGTTGTCAGTTGTTAGGGGACCCTTCTCCTTGGGATCTAAAACAGAAGGTAAACAAGTTTCCACTCTGCCCACGGAACCACGGAGGAGTCTTTCCTGGAAAACAAGAGGAAAGGTTATGAGCTTCATGTGGTTCTGCCAGATTATAATCATTGTCACCATAGGTGAGTATTTCTTCATTTGAAAAGTAATCATACTCAATAAAAGACAATTTGGAAAATGGGGGAAAGTAGAAAGGAACCTTTAGTCTATCCCCTTAAAAACCAACAGCCACTACACTTAACATGTTGTTAGAACTTCCTTTAGTCTTTTATTCTTTGCATAGTGTTTTGTTTCCCAAATCAAAATAAATTTTATTGCAAAAATTAAAGCAATATAAAAAAGTATAAAGGAGAGAGTATAAATCACTTGAAATCCCACACCCTAGGCAGATCTGCTGTTAACATTTAGGGGACATCCTTTCTCTCCATCTCTCTGTCCCCTCCTCCCCTGGCCTCCCCTCATGACAAACTTTCACTCCTCAATACTGTATATTGCTGTTTGGAACACTTTTAATTCAACAATGTGACCATCTTTCCATGTTAATAAATATGAAGAGACACTATTTTTACAGCATGTTCTCTCATATGTGCCATGATTTCTGAAACCACTCTCCTATTGATGGACATTTAGGTTTTGTGTTTCTCAAAATTTTGCTTTTATAAACAACATTATAAAAGCATTTCTGCACATATGTCTCTATAATTCTGTCTGTTTAATCCTTAGGGGAAAATCACTGAAGTAGATTTGCTGAGAAAAGAGTTCTTATTTAAAATTTTGTTACATATTGCCAAACTGTCCTTTGGAGAGGCAGAAATATTCTTTTCCCAGCTGCCTTGCTGATGCTGGGTATTTTCAATTTGTTAAATTACTTACCAATCTGAATAAACCAAAAATAAGTTCTTATTGTTGTTTTAATTTGTATGTAAGACTTTACTGTTTGCTTTCTATATAGTTGTAATCCTCTTATCAGTACAATAGTATCACCTTTGAATATTATAGAATAGAATATCATCATATTAATGAACTGATCAAGTCTATGTTTTAGTTTGTTTTGTGTTGCTATAACAGAATACCACAGAGTGGGTAATTTATACACAATAGAAGTTTTTGGGCTCATGGTTCTGGAGGAGGGAAAGTCCAAGGGCATGGTTCTGACATCTAGAGAGGGCCTCATGCTATGTCACCCCATGATGGAAGGTGGAATGGTAAGAGAGCAAGAGAAAGCAAAAGAAGGTCAACCTCTCTTTTAAAACAACTCACTCCCATGATAATAATATTAATTCATGGGGGCTGTGCCCTCATAGCCTAATTACCTCATAACAGTCTCATCTCTTAATATTGTCACAATGGCAATTCAATTTGAACATGAGTTTTGGAAAGGACATTCAAACCATAATATTTTGCCTTTGGTCCCCCCAAAACTCATGTCTTTCTTACATACAAAATACATTCATTCCATCCCAATAGTCCCCAAAGTCTTAACTTGTTCTACCATCAACTGAAAAGTACAAAGTCCAGAGTCTTATCTAAATCAGATATAGGTGAGAATGAAGGTATAATTCACCCAGAGGCAAATGCCTCTGCAGCTGTGAGCTTGTGAAATTAACAAGTTATGTGCTTCCAAAATACAATGGTGGAACAGGCATAGAATAGAAATTCCCATTCCAAGAGGGAGGAATAGGCAAGAAGAAAGGGGTAACTGGTCCCAAATAAGTCCAAAACCCAACAGGGAAAACAACACTAAGTCTTAAAGCTAAAGAATAATCTCCTTTGGCTCCATATCTTGCATACTGGGGTGGAGGTTTGGCCCCCAAGGCCTGGGGCAGCCCTGTCCCTATAGCTTTGCTGGGCTCAGTTCACTCAGCAACTCATAGGTTGGAGTCTTGTGCCAATACAGGGCTGATGATGCAAGCTGGTAGCTCTACAGTTCTGGGGTCTTGGAAGTGGCCTCACTTGAATGGCAACACTAGACATTGCCCTAAGTTGGGACTCTCTGTGGTGGCTTTGCCCCTGCAATAATTCTCTGCCTGGGTCCCCTGTCCACAACATCCTTTGAAATCTAGGTGGAGGCCATCATTCCCGCACAGCTCTTGCATTCTGCATGCCTGCAGACTTAACACCATGTGGATGCTGCTAAAATTTGCCACTTGTACTTTTCAAAGCTGCAGCCTGAGCCATACCTGAGCCCCCTTGAGTCATACCTGGAACAAGCAAGGAGTGCTGATCTGGAATGTATGAGCAGAGACTTGAGGTGGCCCTGGGCAGTGAGCACCAAGACCTCAAGGGGAACCCTGGGCCTCTCTTCTGATATATTTTCCTATCCAGGCCTTGGCACTTTGGGTCTGTGATGGGAGGGGCAGCACCAGTAATCTCCAAATTCATTTTGGAGGTCTTCGAGGTCATTCTCCCATTGTCCTGATGAATAGCCTCCAGCTCTATTCTGTTCATACTAATCTATTTAGCAAATAGTTCACTTAGTTATACTCTTGGTTTGTGGTCCCAAACACACTTTTCCATTCTTTAGATAGGCAGGCTAAAATTTCTCAAAATCTTTTCATTCTGCTTCTCTTTCAATTATAAATTTCAGCTTTAAGTTATTTATTTTCTCTTGCATCTTACAGTATGTAAATAAAAGTAGTGAAGCAGCTCCTTCAATACTTTGCTTGGATATTTCTTCTGCCAGATACCCTGGTTCATTGCTCTTAAATTCTACCTTTCATAAAGCCCTAGAACATGGACATAATTCAGCCAAGTTCTTTGCCACTTTATAGCAAGGATGGCCTTTACTCTAGTTTCCAATAAGATATTTACTTTCTCCATCTGAGACCTCATCAGAATGACCTTTACCATCCATATTTATACCAAAATTCTGATCACAACCACTTATTACATAATCTCTAAGAAGTTCCAAACTTTAACTACATTTCTTATCTTCTTCTGAGCTCTCAACAGAATTGCCCTTAACAATCCATTTACAGAAATCTAGGTTTTTTTTTTTAGCTTGCTGTTCCAAATTATTCTATCCTTTACCCATTACCCAGTTCCAATGCCAATTCCACATTTTCAGGTATTTGTTATAGCAACAGCTCCACTTCTTGGTACCAATTTTCTGTCTTAGTTCATTTTGTGTTGCTATAACAGAATACTACAGACTGGGTAATTTATCAACAATAGAAGTTTATTTGGATCACAGTTCTGGAGGTTGGGAAGTCCAAGGGCATGGTACTGGCATCTGGTGAGGGCCTTTATGCTGCATCATCACATGTTAGAAGAAAGAATGGCAAGTGAGCACAAGAGAGTGAGAGAGGGCCAAACTTGCTTTTATTAATAGCCCATTCTCACAATTACAAACCCATTCCTGCAATAATGACATTAAACAATTCATAAGGGTAGAGTCCTCGTGGCCTAATCACCACTTAACAGCTGCACCTCTTCATACTGTTACAATGACAATTAAATTTCCACATAAGTTTTGAAGGGAACAACATTCAAACTATAGTAATCTAATTTATTTTAATATCTCATTTTATTGTAGTTGGAGGTAGATAAGACTTCTTGTCTTGAAACTTCAGAAATATTGTTTCTTCTTAGCTCTTATCTACAGGCTCAGAACAAAACCCATATTTATCTCTCCCTGATCTTGTTCCCTGATATTGCTAATTATTCTGTTCTCTCACAGCAAATGAATAATACCAAGGCAAATTTTGTCAACTTGTCATCAGATTTGAAGAAAACCTGACATTGAATTTAAGCAGTTTATTGACATGAAAAATAAACAAGGAATGATTTGTTATAACAACTGACTTCTATATAGATACAACCTAATGAAGTTAACTATGTTGAAGAATTTGCCACTTAATAGATTTATCTGATCCTATTAATGAATATGATAATATAAGCAAACCTTTTTCAGGGACATGGAAATAACTCTGTTACATTGTCGCACATTCTCACTATAATTCATTTAAACCTACTTGTACAGCTAAAGTAGAATAATATCTCAATGGAATAATAAGAGAATTACAAAAAATATTAATGGGATAATATTAATAATGATAATGGCTGCCACTTATTGAGTGCTTACTAGATGATAAACTCATAAATATTAATCCTCAAAATAACCCTATGAAGTAGGTTTTATTGTCTCTGTTATACAGATAAGTAAATTGAGGCTCACAGAGGCTCTTGCCTAGGGTGGTACAGCTAGTAAATGGAGGTAAAGATTTAAAATTCTGTCTCAGAACTCCCACACTATTTAAAACTAGAGTTAATAGCACTTTAGTGGGCTCAGGTATTAAATAAATTAATATAAGATAAAGTAATGAAGGAACAATTCCATAAATACTGTTAGGAAAATTGGCCAACTGTTGGGGGAGGGGAAAATCAAGTTGCATCATTTCCATTTAGTGAATTTCAGGGTGGAGAAGGGCTTCATAACAATAAAAGAGAAGAAAGAAAAGAAATCACAAAAGACAAATTGCACAAACTGAGCTCTACATAAACTATTTTTTTCTATGTAAAAAATACACTAACAAGTTTAAAAGGCAAATGACCAGCTATAAAAACTGTTTATATTAAAGATGACAGGGGATTAATATTCTTTAATTATATATAACTTTTACCTGTCAATAAAAATTTAAAAACATATAACAAAACACTAAACAAATAAGCTAAGAACCTGAACAGAAAATTCATAGAAAAAGAAATAGAATTATTTAAAAATTATTAATGTATTGCGATAATATGTTTGCATATTAAAGAAATTATTTTTTCATGATACCATTTTATACTGGAGAGCCTCTGGTGAGCTGGCTTTTTTGTAGTTTTCTACCGGAAGTGTTAATTGGTTGGAAATCCCAGAAAGTCATTTGAAATTACTATCAAGAGTCCTAAAATTCTTGTACTCTTTAATCCAGTAACTCTGTTTCAAGGACTTCATTCTCAGGTAATAATCAGATATGCATACAAATAATTGATATACAAGTATGTTCATTGCAATATTATATATAATATATAATATCGAAATTTTGGAGAGTACATGTTTAGCAATAGAAGATGAGTTAAATAAATGATAACTATTGTTTTCAAAACTGTGTAGCCATGAAACATCACAATTTTGAAAAATATTTACTGGCCACAACATAAAGTTACATGGGAAAAAGCAATTATATGTAAATAAGTAGGAAATTATGCCAGTGTTCATATTTGGTGCTGGGAGGCCTGGGTAGATTGCTTCTTTTTTGCTTCACATGTAAGTAAATTAATAGTGGTTATTTCTGCATGGTGCAATAAAAGGTGATTTTTATTTTCTGTAGATTTTATATTTTAATTTCGAATACGTGTATTAGTTTCCTATTGCTGCCCTAACAAATACCACAAACTGGGTGACTTAAACACCAAAAATTTATTCTCTCACAGTTCTGGAAGCCAAAAGTCTGAAATCATTTTCACTGGGCTGAAATCGAGATTTCAGCAGAGCTGCACTTCCTCCAGAGGCTCTAGAGGAAAATCCATTCCTTGTCTCTTCCATCTTCTGTTGGCTGCTGACATTCCTTGGCTTGTGGCCACATCACTCCTATCTCTGCCTCCATGGGCACAATTCCTTCTGCTCATCTGTCTGTGTCAAATGTCCCTTGGCCTCCTTCTTATAAGGATTCCTATGACTGCTTTTAGGTATAGTCTAGGATAATCTCCCCACTCAAATTCCTTAACTTAATTACATCTGCAAAGATTCTTTTTCCAAATAAAATAACATTTACAAGTTTCCAAATGAAATAACATTAACGTTAGTATTAGGGCCTAATATATTTGGGAGCAATTATTCAACCTACTACATTACACTTTACTTTTATCAGAAAAGAACACCAACATTCATTTTAGGAAAAATTTGACTTTGTTCAGGTTGTTCCAGCTAAAGTTATTACACCCCAAATAGGAAAAGAATTGCTGATTGGGGGATTTTTAGGGAGGGCTGTTTAGAGAAGTGTTAAATTATGTATTGAATTTATATTGAAATAATTTCTTTATGTATCAGTCTCCCTCATTAAATTGTAAACCTTCTGAGGATAGGAACTGTGTTTACTTTCCTCCTTGTCTTGTTTTCTTTCCTTGCTCTCCAGCTACTGGAAAATGTTGTAACTGTTACTTAGTAAATGTTTGATATATTTGTTGACCTACACACATCATTTGAAATGTCACTTGGGGCAGACAAATAACACCTGCAACAGGCTGTGAGCTCCAGAGAGCTGCAAAGGGGGATAGTAGCCCACGGTCTGGATTTGCCAGTGACTCTCCCAGTTTCAACACTGAATGTCTCATGTCCCAGGAAACCCCCCAGTCTTGGGCAAATCAGGATGATTGGTCATCCTGGGAGTATATTGTCCTGGAAGTGTGCCCTGAATGTGGCTCTTTTGTATTTTCAAGCACAAAGCAAAGTGTTGACTCATCCACTTACTCATTCAGTTCAACAAATGTTTATTGGGCACCTACTATAAATACCTGGCAGGCACAGTTCGAAGTGCTGGAAATTTAATGATTAGCAAAATGGATAAAAATCTTTGCTCTTGTGAAAGTACATTTTAATGGGGGACATATATAATAAATATAGGTAAGTCATAGAACTATAATGAGAACTGTTGATAAGTACTATGAAGAAAAACAACACAGGGCATAGGAGAGAATGCTGGGGACTCCTATTTTAGGTAGGATAATCAGAGGTCTCTATGAGGTGACAATTGAACAGAGACAAGGGTGAAGCTAGGGAACAAATTGTGTGTGCATCTGAGGGAAGAGGGTGTAAGAAGAAACAGCAGGTGCAAAGGCCCTGGTGGGGGACCTGTTGAGCTTCCTTGAGGGGACATGTGGAGGCCATTGTGACTGGCCTGGAGCAAGCAAGGAGGAAGTGATGGGAGACAGAGTGGGCGAGTTCAGAGATGGGTCAGGTCAGTGACTAGCACTTGCGTCCACAGGTGTATCAAAGACATATGTATGCAGACTGTCCTCAGTTAGAGGGAAGACTTTCTTCTCTGCACATTCCTTTGGATGTTTTGCTCTTTTTTTTTTTTTCTTTTTTAATCATGTTCATGAATTACTTTTTAAAAATTTAGTTAATAGCTTAAAATAATTTAAAACAATAAAGATGATTTTATAATAATTTTCAAGTAATTACTAAAAAATTAAAGTTGCGGCTGGGTGCAGTTGGAAGGGGGAGCCGCAGGTTGTTTGTGTTGGGCCTCCCTGGTGACAGGGCTACCCAGGAGGCAGGGCCAGAGCTTCAGGCACAGTTGTGGCTTTGGGTAAACAGAAAAACCCAGAGTGAGGGCCCTAACACAGGGGACAAAAGCCCAGCCTTCGCCAGAGTCCTCAGAAGGCAGGAAGCTGGTCTTATTGTTACTGATTTGATCAGAACAAATAGTCACAGATTCCTCCTAGACCTTTTATGATTTAACCATAGCCAGATTGGCCTGGCTGATGTTGAGTGAAATGCTCTTACAGTAAAAAATTAGGGTGGACAAGATCTCAACACTCTTCCCCCAGTTGCCCAATGATGGGTTCTGCCATCCCAATGGGGGGACATAAACAAGGTAAAAATAAGTCTGCAGTGACCAGACCCCTCCAGGAAAAAAATGAGGGTTTAGAGATCTTCTTGAACAGGTTTGGGGTGGGATGGGGAGAGGCTGTAAATAATGAAATAAACACCAATCCCAAATGGGACCTGCAGGCATCAGGGAGAGCCTGCCTCACCTCTCGCCTCTAGCCTCTCGAGGGCAAAGATGAATAACAGCTTCCTAAAATATTAAAGGAAGTTTCCATGAGAGCTGTTAACCTACACCTTTATTCCCCAGACACATTTTTTAAAGGTGTCAGGGTGATGATACAAAGCTTTGTAAACAGTGGGATCCTGGCTTTGCAGAGAGATAAAGAGGCTTCCCCACCGCTCCCTCTGTGCAGGATAGAATGTACAGCTCCTCCCTTCCCTGAAGCTGCTCTCCCTTCTTTCCCCCTCATGAGATTCTCCCTGCCTTGTGAAGCCAGGGTGCTCTCTACAGTCCTGTGTTCTAAATGACAGCTCCAGGGAAGAGAAGGAGGTGTCAGGGCACTTAGTGGAGGCCCCATTCTTGCCCCCATCCCTACATCCTGCATACCTCACACAGTGAGGACTACAGTGGCGATCTTGCTTCCACTGGCTCTACCCTCAGACAGGCAAGCCCACCAGAATCCTGGGACAACTGTGACCTGGATACTCCCAGTCCCACATTTCTCCCCACTTCTCCTTCGGAAATGAGACCTCAAGTTTTCCACACAGAGAATTTTGATTGCTTTTAAAAATGGGGGCTTCTGTATATGTATATATGTTTTTATTCAATTAAATAAAAAAGGTAAAAAAGAAAAACCTCAGTGGAAATACCCTGGCATGATGTCACGCATAGAGAGCACCTACTGTGCACCAGGCACTGTTCTGGACGCAGGGACTCATTACATCCCTGAACTCACAGAGCTGACAATCTTGCGAGGGAGACAGACAATAAAAAATAACCCAATTAGTATGTTATGTAGTGTATGAGGGGTCTTGAAAAAGTTCATGGAAAGATTCGTATTATCTTTTAATTCTATTTTTCCACGAATTTTTCTAAGTACCTCGTATGTAGTGAGTTCCATGGAAAAAAGTGAGAGGGATTGTGGGGTCCGTGCTGGGGCAGGACCTCAGAGTCTCCACTAAGTTGGAACAGAACAAACACAGCAGGTGTGGCCTAGAATAGGGCCTGGCAGACAGAAGGTGTCCAGTCAAGTTCATTCTCATCCACTTTTCTGTGGCTAGAAACTCATTACTGAGAGTGCAAACTTTGGCATTTACACACAAGCAAGCAAATAACAGCTACAAACTGAACAGTGGTGAACAATACAAAAACCATCACCATAGTTAGGATCTTCTTTTTGGTTGTATTGCAGAGGCAGTATTTATCAAACTAGAGAATGTATTTATGATTACACCTTTCACTATATATAAATGTAAAGCAAGTTGCCAGTATCGGGAGGAAATACAAGACTGTAAGTCACATATGCCTGTGAGTTTAATATCAGAAGGATTGATTGAAATGAGCTCAAGTGCCCTTTTTAAAGTATATTTTGATTTAGGTGAGGTTTCACAGGTACACGTATAAAACTCATGGAGCTGTAGCTTAAGATTTGTATATTTTGAATATACATAGGCTATATCTCAGTAAAAAAAGATGTGATTACCATTGACTTTGGATTCAGGTGCCACTCCCATGGGGCAGTTCTTGAGCACTCACACACTGCCCTGGGAGGGCCCTAGAGCCTGGGCACAGGCAGGACAGACTCTCCGAACAGGGCAGAGCCAGGGTCAAGGGAATCTGCCCAGGGATGCCTGTGTTGTGCAGAAACCCCAGCAATGAGAGATAGATGGGGGTCAGCCTATGATCCCACTGCTTTATGGCTGTTCCTGCCTCTCCTTGAAGGCCCTGGGCTGATGAGGGAACAAAATACCCCCCACAGGAAATAACAAGAGAGCAAGTCCGAGGAAGGCCATCAGGTCTCAGGGACAAAGCTCTTGTCCCTGCCAAGGAAGACACGTTTTTCTCTGCTTCCCGGCATCCAGGACAGGCAGCTGAGTACACAGGGTCATGGAATAGTCACAGGCTATGTAGGGAGTGTCTGTTTGCACCCACAAAGACAGCTGGCTGAGTAGACACAGTGCCACTCTGTCACCTCCGTCTCACCTTGTCTCTGTCTCTGTGTCTCTCTGTCACACAAGACAGTCCAGATTCTACACATTCTTTACCAGACACCTAATAAGCTATCTGAAGATGCACAGAAACCCAAGCAGCCCACCATCACCATTTGCACACACTGTGTGACACTTCACATCACGAACCCTCAGAAACCATAGTTGGCTGGTTGTTTCCATAGCAAAGAGTGCCTCTTGGGAATGTGAGCTCTAGGCATGGTGATGACCCTGGAGTACCAGGGGCCTGAATGACACCAGCACACACAGGTGGGCGTCCACACACTTGCTCACTCACTAGGCTACTTCATGTTCTTCTCTGCAGGAGGCCGTGTCACATTGCCCAGAAGAAGGCCAACTGGCCCGAATACAAAATGTTATCCAGAAGCTTCCCCCATCCCATTATAGGTAAGAATCCTAGGGAAAAGAAATGTTCAGCCTGTCAATGGGATGTAATACAATAGAGGCTGGCTAGCATCATAAAAAGGAGGCATTTCAGTGGACAGTGGCTTTCCTGGGTGCATTTTGAAGTTGGTGATCAGGGTACTGTTATCCAAGTGAGTTGGTGCCTGACCAGGGACATTGGCGGCAAGGGGCAGTCCATCTCCAAGTCATTTGCATGGTGCCCGCCCCTCAGGGTCCCTCAGGAAGTCATTTCGATCACACAAGCCAGCCTCTTGCTGACATCCTTGGTTCTTATTCAGATTCATAGCATAACTAAATCTGTGGAAACCAAGATGCCTTTTACACGGGTTGACTGCGGCTCCTGAGCATTTGGTCAACTGATCTCTCTAGTAGCTTGTCACCACAATCCCTTACACCATGCCCATCCTTTCAGTTCATTCTCCCCATTCAGCCCCTCATTTTACCACCTTTCCCAAGTTTCTGTACACCTGCATATCTTTTATAAGGGGGCAGATTTTGATGTGGTATAAGAAAGAACTTCCTAGCAATAATAAACGTTGTTCATCTATGAAATGAGGTCCCCAACAAGTCCCAAGTTACCTGAAGCTGGAAAAATTTTATAAAAAAGAGCCTACCTCAGAGCCTATTTCAAGACCACGTGCAGTTGATTCTTCCCTGGGTGAACAAGTGGCCTCTAAGAACCCCAGGCTCTGAGGTGCTGTGGTTCCCTGGTTCTGTCTCTGGCTAGTGCACCATGGGCCTCAGCTGACTTCTGACGAAACCAACCCCCTGCCCACCTCGGGCCAGTGTGCCTAGGGCCAAGAAAATTACTTCCATTGATCTTGATATCTTCCCAATATTCCTTCAAAATTCATAAGATAGAAATATTTAGAGTCTCTAGACTCCAAACAGAAATTATCTCCAGCTGTCAGGCTTCACACAGGCACTGAAGTTTCCTACTTTGTCAAAAAAATGAACTGTTACAGGACTTTGGAATACCTGATTCGACACCTGGCCCACATCGCCTCCTTCAGCAGCAAGACCAACATGCATGCCAGGAACCTGGCCCTGGTGTGGGCTCCAAACCTCCTCAGGTAACCACCGTACCTCACCTTCCCACCACCCCAGTGGGCTCAAAGCAGCCCGTCCATTGAAATGAAGACTGGATTCTTCAAAACTGAATCTCCTTTAAGACAAACCTGTAGCTAAGACGTCATTTGTATCACCCATGAATTAAAGGTGATTTTAATAGCCTAAACTCTTTGTCTGCTAACTTGGAAACTCTGGGTTCCAAAGGCATTTTCTGGCCACAACTACAATGTGGCTAATGTTATGGGTCTGTATGTTGCAATTTCTTGAAAAGGCCTTTTTCATCTTTGGGGCTCATTGGCTTTTCTGGGCTTTGGTGGGGGTCACAGCTGGCTAAAACCTGAATCAGCTTGCTTCATATGACTTCCAAAATGATGATCTGCCCCATAGAATAATGGGATAGAGATGGAAGGGGATTCTATGAATAAAAAAAAAAATCAATTCCTGTATATTCACAGGATAGTGTTTATAGTCTTGCAGTGTATATTTCCTGGTAATTATTTTAAATGTTTTCAGTGTGTTAGGCTTCACAGCCTTTGGTGAGTCCCTTTAATTGGTCTTAAACAGTTAAAATATCCTATAAACTGGAGATGGGGCTTGTACAAAAGGCCAGTTACTGCTTCAGGTTGTAAGGCAGACTCACTCACTCAAAGTATTTCTTCCATGGTTTAGGTCTAAAGAAATCGAAGCCACTGCTTGCAATGGAGATGCAGCCTTCCTTGCAGTCCGGGTCCAGCAGGTGGTGATTGAGTTCATATTGAATCATGTGGATCAAATCTTTAACAATGGTGCACCTGGGTCTCTGGAGAATGACGGTAATTATTCCTTCTGGCATATACTCCACCAGACTATCCTTCTTGTCCTGGTCATGGGGCCCAGGAGTAAATGCGGGTGGGCTTGGTTCTAGCTCTGAGCGTTGGCTGTGTGTGTGTGTGCTGACTACTGTGTTTCAGCGTCTGGGGATTGTGCATATATATACATCTGTATGTGTGCAGCTAGGGTATGGTGTGCCTGCATGTGGCTTTAGCATGTTTATGATTGGTTGCATACATGGCCCATTCCATGAATGTGGCATGGTGGAATAAAACAAATAATGTTCTACTAGTTTTAGTGACTTCTTAAACTCTTTGAGCTATTATCTAAAGACACTGGCAATGTTCTCCTTAACTATTAGATTTCATCTTTACTTTTACTATGATGTTTTAGAAGATCCTTGTTCCTTCACCTTGAAGTCTTAAGTGAACGAGTTAAGAGGCAGTGTGTTCATATTCTCTTTGCAAGCATTTCTTGAGTGCTTACTTTGTTCTGCACTGCACCAGGCAGTAGATATACAAATATGAGTGTGTGTTTGTGTGTTTATGGGCATCTATCTCATAATGACATAATGAACCCTAAGAGTGAATTGGTCACTCCTATGAGCCTAATTTGTAAAAACCAGAAGTCTAGCTGATCAAGAAGCCTGGTGATGACCATTTGTATATGAGAGTGCTTTTCCATCATTAGCATGCATCAAAATAACCTGATGGCCTGTGAAAACACAGATTACTGAGCCTTTAACTCTTGATTGCCTCCAATGTGTATTATTCAAATGCATTTTATTTAAAGGTTCTTGTTATGAATTGTTAATGACCTTGGTAAGGCACCATACTTAATATTTACATAAAATGAAATAAGTCATACCCTCTGGAATTTTAGATTTGGACAAGGTTCTATTTCAAACTGAAAAGGTTTTAGAAGTTGTCACAGTCCATTTGGACTGCTATAATGAAATACCACAAACTAGTTAGCTTATAAACAACAGAAATTTATTTTTCACAGTTCTGGAGACTGGGAGGTCCAAGATCAAGTTGCCAGCAAATTTGGTGCCTGCTGAGAGACTGCTTTCTCATAGAAGTCACCTTCTTGCCGTGCACTCATGTGGTGGAAGGATAAACAAGCTCTTTCAGGCCTCTTTCATAAGGGCACTAATCCCCCTCACGAATGCTCTGCCCTTATGACCTAATCACCTCCTAAAGGCCCTCCCCCCCTTAATACTATTGCACCGGGGATTAGGTTTTAACATATGAATTTGGGGGTACACAAACATTCACACCATAGCAGAAGTCACAGAATCCAATACCTTCATTTGACAGAGAGCACTGAGGCCAGAGAGACTGTGATATTTCCAAGACTCATTTTAAAAAAATGTGTTTTGAGTACCTCCTATGTACCAGGCACTGTTCTAGACACTGAGGACACATCTGTGCAAAAAAAGCCCTGCACACAGCTATGGTCTGGTTGAGAAGACAAGCAATATATAAGTTTACAAATAAATATATTACCACTTTGAAGACAATAAATACCAAGAAGAAAATACAGCAAATGGATGCAATGTCAGTGACATGAAGGTTTATTTTGGGACCCAATAGTCATGGTCTCTGAGTAAGTGATCCTTGAACTGAGACCTGAATGACAGGGGGTACCAGTCATGTTAGGATCTGGGAGATAAATGTTCCAAAGACAGAGAACAGGGAGTGTAAAAGCCCTGAGGTAGAAATAGCCTCGAAGTGTTGCAGAAAGTAGGCCAGAGTGGCTGGAATAAATGTGGTCTCCAACATGGGGTGTCCCATCCTAGGGAGTACCAAAGACCAAAGTACTGAGGTTGGTGTTAGAAGGAACTATTAGGATTTCTTTTTCATTTATTTTTGTGTTATAATTCGTAATTTCTATTGTTTCATATATATTTCTATCATACGCAATACTAATACAGCACTGTATATGTATGATTTACAAATGTACACATATTTAAAGGGAGTGAACAATTTTTACTGTATATTTTTGTAGATCACTAGGTTCTTAGGCCAAGAGGAGAGGGAAAGCAGATGAAAGTTCCTTATAGGTTATGCTGAATTTGGTTGGTTCTCAGTTCCTTGGAAAAACATTGGAGGATTTGGAACAGGCAAGTGCAGGATCTGAGCATTCCGGCTGCTGTGTGGAGGAGAGTCCAAGGCCAGTTAAGGGGCTATGGCAGGAATCAGATGGGAAATCATGGTGGCCTGTACTAGTGTCAGCAGTGGGAAGGAGGAAAGTGGCTGGATTCACAATATATTTTTCAGGTAGAGTTTTAAGACTTGCTTATAGGCTGTGTCGGGGGAGGGGAGGGATGCATCAAACAAGGGAATGAAAGAAACATAGCTACTCCAGGTTTTGGCTTATGCAATTGGTTGGCCCATGGTGCCATTTACTGACATGCAGAAGCTGAGAGGAGGTACCAGTGCAGAGGTGGAAGCACAGATCACAAGCTCTGCTATGAAGTGTAAAGTTAGAGATGCCTGCTATGCATCTAAGCTGAGATGAATAGGCCTGAATGCCAGGCTTCCTCTGAAGCCTGGGAATGAGAGGTGGGTGCTAAACCCAGGTCTCCTGACCCTGCAGTTTATATTCTTCTCATTGTTCCAGTAGCTCCCAGAGTGATTGGATTTTTTTAAGTAAGTAAATAAATAATAAAAAGTCATAAGTAATCAAGAATCTATGAATAAATATTGAAAGTAAATTAAATTTAAATATTTTAAACCTCCTTTGGATTAAGTCAGAAAATTGGGTTAAACTTGCAAACTTCACCTGAAAAGTTTTCATAATCACAGGATGTACAAGGGTACTTCAAAAAGTTTACGGAAAGATTTGTATTGTCTTTTAAATCTATTTTTCCATGAACTTTTTGGTGTACCCTCGTATTTAACTGCAGTCCTACTGAATGGCTGCCATGCTTATCCTCCCTGAAGAAGCCCACTGTCACACACTGTCTCTGTTTTCTATGAGGCCCTTTTTCAGTGGCTTTATTTCCTTCCACCCAGAGAAGGTCATGCTCTACAAAGAGAAATAGTGCCGTCAAGCTGCTTTCTGAAAATAAGATGAGTCCTATGCCAAAAGTGAGTTCTTAGTCTCAGTTGGTCCAAGTTATTCTCTAGTCTCTACACGACTTCAGAAGTCACACAAAACTGGGAAGGCCACCAAAAACTAAATAGAAGCAAACTTAGACTTTTTTATTTAGATCAGAGTTTCTCAATCTCAATACTGTTGAGACAATGCTTGTCATGGGGCACTGTTCTATATATTGCAGGACATTTAGCAACATCCCTGGCCTCTACCCACTAGATGCCAGTAGCACTCCTATACACGTTTGCAACAATCAAAAATGTCTCCAGACATTGCCTGGCCTATCTATCCCTGGCTGTGATGGGGGGTGGTATGCAAAATCGCCTCAAGTTGAGAAGCACTGACTTGGAGAAAAGATATAACCCTGTCATCACCAATTGTCATCATCACTTCAAACCCTAAAAAATACCATAGAGTCAGAAAGGATTAGCTACATACAATAGAAGACAACTGAGGAGTGAGTAAAAAGCCACATATCTTTTAGGGAATAGTATAGGCTGGAAAGTGTCTCTTTATTGTGGAGATGTAAGCACAGGTGATCTAGGGAAAGTAGAGGCTCCAACCTTAAATTGGCTTAAAGCATGTGTTCTGTGACTGTGGGGAGGAGGGGTAGTCTCCTGCCCTAGCTGTTAGGCTACCTCTGTGACTGGAGATACATTCCCATGTGGCCAAAGCACTGCTTCCGAAACAAAGAGTTTTCAGGACTAAAGGCTCATTGTTGTTACTTTGGTTCACAGTAGGTGCTCAATAAATGTTTGTTATGTGAGTGAATGAATGAATGAATGAACTAACAAACAGTCCCCCTCCGAAAAGTACAGAAAGAGCAGTTACCTCCTGAAGCCCTCTTTATCCTCTGGCTCGTCTAGCCAGGAGAGTTGTCAGCCTCAGCCCAGGCCCCACCATGCCCAAGAGAAGCCACGGTTGGCACTCAGCCCCCCATGAGGAGAGCAGGAACGGAGGGGCCGTGGATGGGGTATCTATGCCTCCTCCAGGACTCAGTTGTGCTCTTTCCTTTACAGAAAGCCGGCCCATCATGAAAAGCCTGACCTTGCCAGCCCTCTCCCTGCCCATGAAGTTGGTGAGCCTGGAGGAAGCTCAGGCCCGCAGCCTGGCTACTAACCATCCTGCTCGGAAGGAAAGGAGAGAGAATAGCCTGCCTGAGATTGTCCCTCCCATGGGCACCCTCTTTCATACTGTCCTTGAGTTACCAGACAACAAGTAAGTGGCATGCTTTTACATTCTGGGAGATGTGGGGGCTGGGGAACAGAGGAGGAGAGGTCTGTGTAAGTCTCAGGGCCATAATGGCAGCGTGGGTTGGGGGTGTAGGAATGCATGGCAGAAGAGAAGGGAGCTGTCTCCACAACTCTCTTGCACTAGCAGTGGATGCCTTCACTCACTGCCCCAAAGGTATCAAGACCCTCAATCTCCCACCAGAAGAGACCCCAAGCACCATGATGGGGATTGGGGGTTACAGGGATCACTTCACAAGTCATGGCTAAAATCCCTTACTCCTTAATTTAGACATAACAGGCTTGATGTTTACAAAAGGAAGTTTACTAAAAACAAAAACTTGACTCCTCCCCCCATCCTCAACCCCTAAGTGACATTACAAAAAGCAAAAAGATGAATCTCATGATGCAGGACAAGTTGACAAATAACGCCTCTGTAGGCTGAGCGCTCTGGGTGAGCAGCTCGTGGGGCCTCACATTCCTGCCCTCCTTGCCCCATCTCAAACCTGTCGGAGCCCTCACCCCTCGCCAGACAAATCAAGCATCATTTTCAGTGGTAGGATGTTTTCTTCCCTCATTTCCTCCTTGCACTTCCTCTGTTGTAATCCTGGCCTCCACCCACCCCCACTCATACCCACTCTAGAAAGAGGCAGAGATTGAAGCAGGAGCCCTACATTCTAGGCAGACGGCAGGGAAAGGGGCTAAAAGGCAATCTTGTCATTGGAAGGTGTCATCCCTGCTGTTTGGTTAGTGAAAAGACATGTGAAAACAGGCTCTTGTCAGTGTCCTTCCCCAGATGTCAGGGCTGTTTCCTTTTGGGGAGGGAGGAAGAGGGCTGCCTCCTTGCATGATCATAGGAGGCACCAGTCACTGCATGCTGTAGGATGGGCACACCTGAAACTCACCTGGTGAGAACCCCATGCATTTCCTGGAGTGTACGCATAGTGCCCTTTGGGACTGAGCCCCACTGCTCCTCTCCCTCAATCCTTGAAGAATAAGACTCCCACCCAGGCATCAGGAAGAAGAGTACGTTGCAAGGTCCATCAAGTGTATTTTCTCTGTGCTTTTAACCATATCTGGGCTGCACCATACCCCAAGGTATGCCACCCCATAAAATATATGTCAAGGTCAAGTGCTTGAAATAAACCAGGCCAAGTCCAGAAGAAACTACAGAGCACTGAAAATCTATCTCAACTGATCATAAAAACATGCTGGGCTTGAGATCTGGATGTTCTAGGAGAGCTCTACAGAGAAAAAGTCCTTTGTGGACCCACAAGTTGCAGGGTTTCACTCAGGAACTTTATCAAGTCCAACAGCTGGGTGGAGCCACAGCAGGGCAAAGTCTCTGTGGTGACCCCTGCTGGTGGCAGGCCCTCCTGGCCCAGCCTAGTGCTCTCTTTGTCCCCCTCCCATGGAGCAGCCTGGTGTGAGGCAAAGCCTCTGCGTTTCTCTGCAGTAACCGTAGTCCACACCCGGCAGGCTGCAACTCTCCCCAGAGCACCAGGCCAGACTCATTCCCAGGTCTGCTTTCTCATCCAACCCTTGCAGTACATGGAAGCCTTCACCAGCCCTCCCTTCACCTGTGGATGACCCAACAGTGTGGCCACAGTGCAGGGAGCACAACACAGCCAAGGTCTAGGTTCTTTAGCATTTGCTCCTGTAAAAAATTGGTATCTAAAAACCCAGGACTAAAGTACTTTCCAGAATTCCTACCAGAGTTCCCAGAACTATGTGCTCACTTGTGCTCTCTGAGTCTCCCACTGACCCCTGCCTCTGCTTGCCCCTGCCCCTGCCTTTAATAGTACCTTTTGCCTCTTGCCCTGGGAAATATAGTCTTTACTGTAACTCATGAAAGCCTGGCTTGGTCATCTAGGGCATTCCCAGACAGGGTGAAAGTCGGGCTCGACCTGGATTTTAGAGAGGAATTTCCTGAGATATCCAAGCTATTCATAACTGAGAACATAATTGGAATATTCTTTTTCAATGTAAAATCCCCTTGAAATGACTAGTTTACAAACTAACCTTGATGGCTTGGCTCTTTTAGGAGGAAGCTTTCCAGTAAATCAAAGAAGTGGAAATCAATATTCAACCTGGGACGTTCAGATTCCAAATCAAAACTGAGTAGAAATGGGAGTGTATTTGTGAGAGGACAAAGACTCTCAGGTAAGAATCAACAGCAGTTGTGTTTTATGGTATATATATATATTTTTTTTTTTCCTAGCTTTGCTTTGATCTTTGGTTTGATCATGTTAAACGCATTAGCCCTGAAGGAGAAATTCATAAATTAACTAGGGGATCTTCTTAAAAAAATTTTTTTTTCTGTTTTTTGCATCATGAAAATTTGTGAAAATAGTACATGGAGATCCTATATATCTTTCACACAGCTTCCCCTAATGCTAACATTTTATGTGGCTATAATACAATTATCAAAGCCAAAAAAAATTGATATAATACTATTAATTAATTTATAGATCTTAGTCATATTTGTCCCATTAATGTCCTTTTTCTGATCCAGCATCCAATCCAAGAACCCATATTGCATTTGGTTTTCATGTCTCGTTAATCTCCCTTAATCTATGACAGTTCCTTAGTCTTTCTGACCTTGATATTCTGCGAGAGTACTGGCCATTTATTTTGTAGAATATACCCACTGTGGGTTTGTCTGATGTTTTCTCATGGTTAGATTGAGGTTGTGAGTTTTTGCGGGAATCCTACAGAAGTAATGCTGTGCCTGTCTCGGTGTGTCAGATCAGGAGGTACGTAATGTCAATATCTTATTGCCTAACCAACCGAGCTAACTGACCAGTCCACTTGTGAAAATAACTTTGATCACTTGGTTAAAGTGCTGTCTGTCATGAAATTTAACATCCATCAATGGTTCTTGCCTGCAACAGCTATTACTGTGGTGTTCGCCAAATGGTGATTCTCTATTAATAGGAATTCTGCTATAAGGAAGATCTGTCCCTTCTCACCCAGGGTCATGATTTTTAAGTAGGGTTGCTGTCTCATGAGACTTATTTCTGAGTAATGAATAGAAATTGATGCAGGAAGGAATTGAAGGAACCACAATATAATGAGGAATGTAATCAATATAGCTGAATATTGTGTCAGGAAAGAGAAGACCAAGGACATTTTCCACAATGATCTTAGTGTTATAGAATGAAAGTATGATGAAAATGAGGCCATATTTACGAAAACAAGTTATAAAAGGTAAATGTACAAAGGCAATGAGAAAATTTTGATGGGTCCTGGTTTGAAAAAAAAAAAAGAACATTTTTAAAAACTTTTCTCGAACCTGGTAATAAGTACACACTAAGAATCAGTATGTACAGATGTTAGAAATTTTCATGTTTGTCTCTTAGAGTAAAGTGGGATTTCACAGTGTATTGCCACAGTTACAATGATTTAGGCTGTAAATAAAAGCAAATCCAATTCAACTGACTTGTGCAATGAGGGAATTTATTGGCTTCTGTAACTGGACACCCAGACACAGGGAAGGCTTCAGGGGTGGCTGGATACAGAGGCTCTGTCTCCTTGTCTCTGTGTTTCCCTCCGCTGTGCCACCTCTTTGGGTCAGCTTTACCCCAGACTGGCTTCCATTGCCATGGCAGAGTGGCTATAGTAGTTCTAGGCTTTACCTTTGACTATCGCTATGTCCGGAGGGAGAAAGAACATCATTTCTGGTAGCCTGCTCCTAAGGGTAGAAACTGTTCTTTCCCAGAAGTTCCTGTCAAATTCCCCCCATCTCCACAGCCTTCACTGAGTCACATGGATTAATCTCTATGGCCAAGGGAGTGCCTTGGGCTGATTGGCTTTGGCCTAGGCTACTGAACCCATCACTGGACTGAGGAATGGGATGACAGTGAGATACACCCGAGAAGTACAAGAGCTTCTAGAAGAGAAGGGAAAAAGGGAAATGAATGCTGAGTAGCCCCCTGTCATATTCCTTGTGTGAGGAAACACAGCTTCCACAAAATGGAAAGATAGCCCAAGTGAAGAGGACAGGTTGCCACAGGTATGGCAAAACAGATACAAATTAGAAATTAGGATTCTCAAAGAATTTGAGGGGAAGAGTACCTCACAAGAAACTCCTAATCTGTAATAAGAGATTTGCTTAAGCACATTAAAGAGAGAATTTTAGTTACAAATCAGTGATACAGAAATGAAAGAGGTTCACCAAGTAATGAAAAGTTGAAAGACAACAGAACAAAATAAATGAACAAAAATGAAACAAATGCTTTGATCTTGACTTAGAAAGATTTCCACCCCCATGTGGTTTTCAAAAGAATCATGTCCCAGGAGCTGGAGCCAATGATGGTAAACTCAGAATGCACGGGATGTCCCTGGCTAGAGCTTCTCAGCATGGCTGTACCTCAGAATCGCCCACAGAGGGGTTCACACCCACAGCATTTTTGCCTCAGGAAGTCTGCAGCAAAGTCTGAGTAATGGTAATTTTTAAAAAGCTCCCCAGGTGATTCTAATGTGCAGCCAAGGTTGTAAGCCACTGGTCTACGCTCGTGTGAACAATCTAATCAGAGATAGATCACCAAACTGGCTGAACTTTGAGGGAATGCAGCAGTGACATTAAAGAACAATCAGTGTCAATACAGATGGCTCCCTGTGGCCTTGACTACTGCCCGAGTGACTGCTTTTTACCAGAAGAGTGTTTATTGTTGAGAACCTTCGAAACTAAAGAGGAATAGGTCTATGTTTATAACTCTAGCGGAACCTGTGACTAAAGCTAGGCCACGAGACCCTGTCACATAATCCACCAGTGTGGTCTCTAAGAGGCTCATGAGCTCACTCTTTGTTGAAATATACTTGTGAGGCTGGCCGGTTAGCACAGCCTTGTAACACCACCATCAAGGGTTCGGGTTCAGATCCCCACGCTGGCCAGCCACCAAAAAAAAAAAAAAAAAAAGAATATACATGTAATAAAGGGGTGACAGTGGATTAATATAAGTGAATAATATGTTTAAAAATTCCATAACTAAGGGCATTAAAAAAATTGATTCACCATGAATAGTATTGGGATGGTTTTTTGGGTGGGAGGGGCAAGGGATGTTTAACCATATTTAGAAAATTGAACAGAGATAAGAAATAAAGGCTAAGAAACAATGAAGTATTGTCTGAATGAACACATAAACTTTGGAGCCTCCCAGACACTGGTATTTGAATTGATTCCATTTAACTTTTTTGCATATTATCAGAGGAAGACTTCAGGAAACTCTCCAAAATGAACTCCTCTGAGTGGAGAAATATAAAAGCCAGAGGGCTATTGTAGTTCTGTGCTTTACCTGTGAGTAAAATAGCTAAGAGAGGGGTCCACAGTGGACCCCAGTCAGAAAGAAACCCCAAGCTGGGGAGTCTAAGGGGCTAAGCTAATTCAGAGCCTTCTAGGAGAGGCAGGGCTTGGGGCAAAGAGGTAAAAAGGAGAAAACTTTAAAAGAGGGATCAAAACAAGTGTGGGTCACAGCCCAATTTGGGTTAGGCCAACTCCGACTGCTTCTGGTAGAAACATCTCCTATCCTCCCCTCTGTTGCTGAGTCCTGGTCCATCCTGAACAGCAACAACAATAATAAACGATACTCTTTTTGAGTACCACTCTATTTCAGGTTAGTACAACATAAGTGCTCTATAGTCATTATTCATTTGATCCTCACAACAGCTCTACTTTTCCTCATTTTACACATGGGAAAACTGAAGTTCAGAAAAGCTAAGCTGCTTATCTGAGGTCACATGGCCCCACATTGGCAGAGTTGGGGTTCAAACCCAGATCCGTCTGAATCCAGAGTTACCATAAAGGCAGCTAGTCCTGGGTTCCTGATCAGTATCCAAGACCTCTTTTCCCTCCTAGCAAACTTGTCCTAGAAGGAATTGCTTTCCAGCCAATTCAGCTTTCCAGCCAATTCATCTTCCCGAAAAGAGGTGGTATTTCTGAATATGTCTAACTAATATTGCGCCTGGAAAAAATTTTTCACTCACTTATGCCACACTTTTCCAAAAACCTGCTAAGGCGGCTGACAAAGATGCTTAGAGTACACCAGGCACATGGCAGGTGTTCAAAAAGGTTTGGTTGGGATCCGCTCCAGGGTGAGGCTGGTAGGTGAGATCACTGGGGGAGCAACCAGTTTGCAGACTTCAAGGAGCAGAGCTGCACCTGGGGAGAGAGGTGACTCTAGTTCCCCGGGCTCTCTCAGCTGTTGTACCAAATTCCTGGGTGCTGAGAGATACGGTGGCAGCTATGATTCTGGCCTATCAAATAGGAGGGGTTGCCTGGAACCCCATGGATTATATCCCATGGATTTATCCTTGAATGCTTTTTGTACAACAATGTTGTGTTCAGGGCTCGTCATTTGCTAATAGCTATTTGACAAAATTGTAGTTTACCTTTGTAAGATATTTTTAAAACTTGGATCTACAAATGCCCTGTTTTTATAAGACCAGTCTCATTAAGAAAGGAGGAACATCTTGGGTGGAGTGGGGGAATGTTTTCCAAGGGGATAAATTATAGATACTTGAAAACTTTCCTAAAGAAATTTCAGTTGTGTATTTATAGCCTGACCTATTATTGTTCTGAATGCTTCTCTTAATATGCATTCATCAGAGATGTTTTTTTCTATTGTCTTTAGTGGAAAAAGCTGCTATCCGGCCCGCTAAAAGCATGGACTCGTTGTGTTCAGTGCCTGTGGAAGGTGAGATTTTACAATTAGTTTCTGAGCTGGGGATTACAACTGGGAGACTGGAGATCACACCAGACTTGCATATTTACAAGCTGCCATGCCTGCTCATCTGCAGTCACGATCACACACAGTCACACAGTCCCAAATCCCTCCTTGACCCTTCCCAAACTCAAGAGGCTCCCATAGCCCTCACCATAATTTCACCTACTCTACCACAGGGCTGGGCCTAAAGAGCCTCCCTTTTTCTCCAGTCTTTCTTTGGCCACATCTGGAGACCACAACTACTTTTCATTCAAACCTGAACCAGGTGAAAGGTCAACACCTGAAAACTAAGTCAGAAAAGGTTTACCCCTTGGGCAAAGAAAGGTCAAGTCAGAAAGAAGAGTCAAGCATTGGCTTATGCCTCATGGTTTTATGCCTAGATACTTACCTTTCTTGAATTGGGGTGTTTCCATAGGCATTAGCTCCATAGTGCTTGTCAAGTCATGATTTTGAGTTGGTGGGTTATTCCTTCGTCCATTCGTTCATTACCAATAAACACTGATTAGGCATCAGCTATGTGTCAGGCGTGTCCAGACTACAGTATCCTTTGTTGGAGCAGATGTGTGTACATTTGCACATGAGGTGACAACCATCACCAAAACAACATGTAACCACATTTTTTCTCACAGCTCTAGACTTAAGGGCTGGCTTGACTATATCTCTCTCTTCTATTTCTGTTAAGCAGCCAACAAACACTGCTATAAGTTACAAGGGAAAGGTCTTCCCTGTCAGCAGACTGTTTAAACTCCCCTAATTATCCCTTTAATACAAGACATTTTTCTCTTTGATAAATAAAGCAGCCTGAAACAAAAAGGAGATCTTTAGAACGACTTTTAAAAAACTAAACTTGTAAAATACTTAGTGAGATCTTCTTAAGCTGACTGGATACTTTTTGCATTTTCTCACTTTTACATTCATCCATTTGCTTTGATTCTAAAAACTCTTAGGACAGTTCTTACCAAGTTTCGCAAGATTTAACATTTTGAAATATAGATCATTATATATCTGACGTACATGGGTGTTGGGCAGGTAATTTAACCTCTGAATCTCAGTTTCCTCATATGATAAAGGAGATAATTACACTTCCCTTACAGGATGGCCATAAGAATTTTAAACATATGGTCACGTAAGATGCCCAGCATAGTGCTTAGTACCAAGTTAGAAATTATTTTCCAGATCCCTGGCAAATCACGTGTCATTCCAAGCTGATTTATTTCTCATGCAGACTTTTCTCTTCTTTGCCTTCACTTCTAAGTCAGTAAAAAACGCACTCCTCACAACCGTGTGTTCTCATATTTAGTTAATTTAGTTAATTTCTAGTTTCTCCTCCTCTGAATCAAAAGGAAGAAGCCTAGAAAAAGAGGAATAGGTCTAGCTGAGAACAGCATTTGTTTCCTTGCTGGGAAATCAAATCTCTGAATCCATCCGCCAGAAAACAATTAAAACAATAAGTTTTAAAGTTTTAAAATAAAACAGAGGGCTGGCCTGTGGCTCACTCGGGAGAGTGCGGTGCTGATAACACCAAGGCCACGGGTTCGGATCCTATGTAGGGATGGCCAGTTAGCTCACTGGCTGAGCGTGGTGCTGACAACACGAAGCCAAGGGTTAAGATCCCCTTACCGGTCATCTTTTAAAAAATAGAAAAAGAAAAAGAAAACAGGATTCTGTCATTTTGCCCTTCTGTCTTCATTTTGAGCCAATATCATTCTGCCTTCTCCTGTCTCTGTTTTTTCATGATCTTCATTTAACGCCTGGTAGACGATAGCTCCGCGTGGCAATCTTAGCAGTGGGCTTTTGGAAACTGCTCTTCCTGCAGAGTTCAAAACTGATGGATATGGCACAACAAAAAACGGTATTATGAGAGCATCATGCAGAAATTCTGTGCACACGAGAAAATGCTTTCTCCCTTGTCAATCAAACGCTGTATACTAGTCTTTACTAGGATGGCACGCCCTCAGTAGGACGCCGTGCCTTTTCAGTATTCAAATATTGTGTGCCTGTCCTTAGGGAAGGCCGAGCCGTGTGTGAGTGCCCCGGCTGCTGACCGTGTGTTTGTTCTTTTTCACTAGGAAAAGAAACCAAAGGAAATTTTAATCGAACGGTGACCACTGGTGGATTTTTCATTCCGGCAACAAAAATGCATTCGACCAGCACTGGCAGCTCATGTGACCTCAGCAAGCAGGAGGGCGAATGGGGCCAGGAGGGGACGCCGGCGGGGGCCGAGGGGGGCTGTGATGTGAGCAGTGACCGAAGCCAGCTCCAGGGCGCTCAAGCCCGGCCCCCACCCGAGCAGCTGAAGGTGTTCCGGCCTCTCGAGGATCCCGAGAGCGAGCAGACAGCCCCGAAGATGCTGGGTATGTTCTATACCTCGAACGACAGCCCCAGCAAATCCGTCTTTACCAGCAGCCTCTTCCAGATGGAGCCCTCGCCGCGTCACCAGCGCAAGGCGCTGAACATCTCGGAGCCCTTTGCGGTATCGGTGCCGCTCCGCGTGTCCGCCGTCATCAGCACCAACAGCACCCCATGCAGAACACCCCCGAAGGAGCTGCAGTCCCTTTCCAGCCTGGAAGAGTTTTCTTTCCAGGGGTCAGAGAGTGGAGGTTGGCCAGAAGAGGAGAAGCCACTGGGAGCTGAGACCTCTACAGGTAATGTAGGGGAGAGAGGGTCTCTTTCCATTGCAAGACATAAAAAACAGACTTAAACTTGCAAGTAGAGTTTGCAAGGCAATGTAGTGAAGTGGTTAAGATTGTGGGTTCTAGAGCTACACCACCTGGGTGCAAATCCAGGTTCTGCCATTTCGCTATGTGATCTTCAGCAAGTTAATGTAACCACTCTGTGCCTCAGTTTCTTAAGCTATAAAATGGGAATAGTGATGTTAATAATCGTCCCTTCTTCATAAGTTTGTTGTGAATATTAAATGAGTTAATACATGCAAAGCTCTCATGACAGTGTCTAATATACTTGTAATGTAAGCTCCCAATAAATGTTACCTGTTGTTACAAAGGGTCTTCAGAAAGTTCATGAAAAGATTGGTGGGTTTTTTTTTTTTTTTGCTTTTTTAGCTTAAAAAATTTATTTTTTATTTCATCTTTTGGTCAGCTCGCTGGTATGGGGATCCAAACCTTTGACTCTGGTGTTATAACACCATGCTCTAGCCAACTGAGCTAACAGGCCAACCTGTATTATCTTTTAATTCTATTTTTCCACAGACTTTTTGAAATGCCCTTGTATTTCACTCACATAGTAAGAAGGCAAGGGGAGAAGCTCCCAGAATGGAATGCAGAGTCCCAGAGCTAGAACTGGGAATTCAATCATTCTAGACTCATTCTCTCTCCATCCACCCACCCTCATTTCTACTTCATGTCTGCAAAGAACTCTCTCCCAATTTCTTTATATCAAACGCAGAGAGGACTCTGATTGGGCCTGCTTGGGTCACATGACTGGCCTTGGACCAATCACCATTGCCAGGCTAATGGGGCTCTACGCTTGGCCTGGCTTAAGTTTCTGGGTGTCTGGAGTGAGGACGGGTTCTTTGAGCTATGACGAAATGTGAGCTGCATAAAATGGAAGTATGGAGAACCCCAAAGGAAGGGATGGTTGACAAGCCAACAAATGCTCATTGTGATTTAGGAACGTTTCTATTATAATTAATAGTCACTAACTTTTTTTCAGCATCTATTATATTGTGAGGAACTGTCCTAAGTGTTCTACATATATTATCTCATTTCTTCACACTTACTGTTATTCCCATTTGCTTAGAGAGGAATGAGTAATTTGCCCAATGACTCATAGCGAGGAAGTGGAAAACCCAGGATTTTAATCCAGACTAAAACATCCATGCTTGAAACCACTCCACCATGCTCCCTCATGTGTTTACTATGGGCTGTGGAGTTACAAAGATGTTGACATGATCCCTACCCCCCAGCAAGCTCACAAACTAAGAAGGGAAACCGAAAGTCTGCACCGAAGTTCAGCCCAGGGTCAGCCTGTGGCAGTAGCATAAGAGCCTCCTCCGGCTTTTGGGGATGCAGGAGGGCTTAGGTACCCAAAGTATCATGAAAGAGGTGCTTAGAAAGGACAGCAAGGGCATGAAGGAGAGGCAGTCCTCTTAGGAGAATTTTGGGAAGATTTAGAAGAGGTGACACTTGAGCTGGGCCTTCCTGTTTGGGTAGGATTTCTCCACACAGAAAAGATGAGAAAGGGCATTCTGGGCTGAGAGGCAGCTGAATATTGTGGGAAGTGTGTAGGTTTTGGACCCCAACTGGGCTGATTCAGACCCTAGCTTTACCACTTTTTGGCAGTGTGACAGTGGGCAGTTAGTGTTGCTTTGTGTTGCTTTGCACCCCATGGATTTGTCACCCCACTTCCCCTGGGTGACGGAGATGCAAAGGATCACTCAAAGCCCATCTCTTCTGAGCAGTGAGAAGCCCCGAAGTGGTTACCTTTCCCAGGACCCTCCAGAAAGAGGCATCCCTTCCTTGGGAAAATTAATGCCGAATTGGTGTTCTTTTCCTGCATTTATTTTCCAGACCAGGAAGTTACAAGAAGAGAACAAAGGTGGGGTTATAGTTTAACAATATAGGCTGGTAACTTTCAGTGAAACAAGCCAGATGACATCCCAGTAAGGCAATTTAACAAAAGCTTGATCTTAGCAAACATTCCTTCTCCCTCTCCAATTTTCCAGTATCTTTACATTTCAAGCAGTAACCTGTCTGTCCTTGAGCCAGCAACCTTGCCGTGCCACAAATCTTTATCTTACACCAGAGACTTATAGCCTGAGGAAAATTTCCAGTCCTCCACAAGGTCAGTATTTGAAACTGCAAGACTTTGGAAAACCAGGCCCTGTGAGGTACATTTGCTTTATAGTATATTCCACAAGTTAGTTACTATCTCTGAGTCTGTTTCTTACCTGCAAAGTAGGGGAGGCTCCTATCCCAAAGGCTATGGTGAGGTCCAAATGGCCTGGCTCGTAGAAGATGCTCAATAGATATTAGTCCTTTTCTCTCTTCCTTTCCTTCAGGGTGGGTGCACAGATGAGTAAAAACTCAGGGGCATCAAGTGATGCCTTGTCTGGAAAGTGGTCCATGCTGGTGGGGGTGGAGCAGGATGAGGGGTAGGGAAGGAAGGAAAGCCTTTGAGGAAAACACTGTTCCCAAAGGCTTTCATGAGATTGGCTATCCTGTCCAAAAGAAAGGGCCTCTGGGCCCCAAGAGGTCTGTTGGAGACAGTCTGTTATCCTTTTTTTCCCTTTCTCTTTCTCTCTGTAAATAAGAATACCCAACCTGTATTAAATTGGTCTGGGAAAGACATTAATGGAGATGCCAACCTGCCAACCTGACTGTGACTAGTGGCCAGTTGGGGCAGAATGAGGGACCTTGTGGGAGCAGCCATGTAGATCTGGGACCAAAGGCTGAAGGGGGCTGCTGAAAGGTTCAGGGACAACAGTCCCCTCATCCTTCTCTCTGATGGTATTAGGTTAACTTAAATTTCTTTTCTCCTTCCATGATTATTCCAAATGGAGAACTTCATCTTCATTAATAAAATATTTTTCTTTCTTTTGTGCAGTAGCAGTGGGTAAAAGAAAAAGAATGAAAGATAATTTTCCAGGTTACCTGATTAAAATTTTAGTCTTTCTGGTCAGACCACCTGTCCCACTTTTGGCCAATCTGGGTGAAATTCCAATGCAACGCAGAGGGTAATAGATATCAGCTAAGTGTTACACTTTAACTAAAGTGCTGATAATTAGATCATTGATTGCTCTAAATGAGAAAATTATCAATGTAAGCATAATAATTGGTTATATGACTTTTACCTGATTCAAGGCTATGTCCTGCTAACCTCATCCTCAGTCAGGGGTTGGGGATGTGGGGAGGACAACAAACCTGATCCTTCTGAAAGTGAAGGAAGAGCTTTTGGCCCGACACAAAAGCTACAACCAAGACTCCTTGCATCACTTTCTGTAAATCACCTTCTGCTTATTAGAGAAAGATCAGAGTAACCATACTGCTTCAAGGAAACTTGACAAATGAGAATCCAGAGTTTCTCTAAAGGATATTAGAGTTGCCCCATTCTTTTACTGAAGAATTTACAATAGAATTCTCTTTAAATAGTTATATTTTAGTGTATCTGAAATATGATTCTATCTACAAAAATTCATTTTGCCCTATTTTTTAAAATCAGGAGCAAGTACATCTCATAAATCCGTGGTTCTATTGGTTAAGGTACAGGCTAAACTGCTATAACATAAAAAACCAAAAATACAGTGACTCGATCAAGATAGTTTATTCCTATCTTATGTACAGGTATAGAGGTAGGTGGCTATGTTTCCGCAGATCACCTGACATCCCAGACTCCTTTCGCTGTCCCCAAGGGTGTTGTCCTTGTGGACATAGTCGAAGTGGGCTCAGCACCTCCACATCCACATTCCTGTCCACGGGAAGGGAAAAAGAGGAGGAAGCCAAGTGGCTTCTACTGAAGGAAATGTATTAGTCCATTTTGTGCTGCTATAACTGAATACCTGAGACTGGGTGATTTATAAAGAAAAACAACATTTATTGCTTACAGTTTCTGAGGCTGGGAAGTCCAAAGTCCATCTGGTGGTGGTGACAGTGACTCAGGGGTCTCACATTGCAAGACAGTGGAAGCAGAGAGAACGACAGACTCTCCTCTTCTTTTAAAGCCCTTAGAACCACTCCCATGACCACCATTTTTAATCCATTCACTACAGCATGGTCCTACAATCCAATCACCTCTTCAAGGCCCCACCTTTCAATTACCATAATAGGATTTCCCATCCTGTTAACAGTCACAGTAGGGGCTAAGTTTCTAATACATAAAACTTGGGGGACACAATTCAAGCTTCAGGGAGTTTGGGGGGACATAATTCAATCCACTACAGGAAGTAACCCAGAAGTTGCACACATCTCTTCCAGTCCATCCCATCTGTTGAAATTCATTTTGCTTAGCCACACTACCTTCAAAGGAGGCTGGGAAATGTGGTTACTAGCTGGACAGTCATGTGCCCAGCTAAACTTGGGAGTGGGGGAGGTTCTAGTTCTAAACAAAGAAGAGAATGGATATTGGGGGACAATTAGCAGTCTTTGCCTCAGTGGTCACCCACTTTGTGCATAACATGACCTATGCTGGGAACCTGACAATGCCCTTCCTTCTGAGCTATAGAGATTCTTTTGGAGCTTAGAAATACAAGTATCTGCCAAGTCTGTCAATCAACAAAATTTTTTTGGACTCATGGTCCCTTAGCAGGTCATTTCTAGGAATAGATACTGCCTCCATTTTGAGAAACTTGCCTGGGGATGGAAGCCACATACATAGGACAAGATGATCAATCACCTGATGACTGGGCACCACATAGGTAATAACACTAAGTGCTGCAGGCGTTGGGAGGAAGGAGAGATTGTCTAAGAAGCCTCCAAACAGATGTCATTGGGTTTATGTCTTGAAGAATGGAGGAGATTGGAATCACGGGGGGGACCAGAGCAGGGGAGTACATGGTCTGTCGGGGGAGTGGTAGGAGAAGAGCGGACATGTGGCTGGGCCAGGGTGAGGAGGCCTTTTTATATAGCTTTAACATTTGAACTTTGTACATGTTTTACACGTTCAAGACAAAATTAAATTTCAGGACATAAGCTTACTAAGTGATGGGCAAAAGAAAACAGCACTATTGTCAATTCTGGATCATTATTAGTTCAGGCATCAGGATGCCATCACTAGGTCTGACTGAGTTGCAAGGCTGGCATCGGGTGAGACACCTCAGAGTGAAGTCACCGGCATAACCAATGGCAATGAGCAGAGTTTATGCTTAACCAGCAGACTTTTCTGGGCTTGTGCTGTGTGTCCGACACTGTAGGTGTGCTTTCCCTACGTCATCTGCTTTATCCTCACACCGGCCTGCAAAGCAAGCACATGAGGCCATGACCAAGATTACAAGGCACATCGAGAAACTAGAATTTGAACCCAATAAATGATAACATTTATTGAAGGCCTGCTGTGTGCCAAGTAGTGTCCTAGGTACTTTAGCCTTCACACCAAGACAACAGCCTTATGTGATGAAATCAGGCCTTCCTTCACGCAAGGTAATAGAGGCCAAACTTGAGGTCTGCCTCCCTCTTCCTGATCTCAGATGTTTAAGATCAGAGCTTAATCACTTTGGGTAGATCCACATTGACTGTAAATAACCCCTGAGAAGAGTCACACAGGAAGGTTTCAATCATAGTTTATGACATCTTTGCAGCTTGGCATGAATAACAGATTTTTGGGACCTTGGGCACCAAGCTTAACTTCTCATAGCCTATTTGTGAAGTCAAAGTTTGAGCTACATTGGGCTAGAGCCAGGTCTCCCAACTCTGGCAGTATTGTCATTTTCAGCTGGATAATTGTTGTACGGGGCTGTCCTGTGCATTGGAGGATATTTAGCATCTTGGCTTCTATCAACTAGATGCTATAGTGCTCCCCCAACTCCCCAACGTTGTGACAACCAGAAATGTCTCCAGGTATTGCCAAATGTCCTCTGGGGGGAGGGAGAGATAGGAGCAAAATGGCCCCTGGATGAGAACCGTTGGACTAGATGATGTTCGAGGTCCTGCCCATCTCTGACAGTCTGTGACTCTGGGATCTGAGCCCAGGACATTGCTAGAAGAAACGGGTAAAGAATGTAAGGGGCATCGACCTGGGAGAATTCCCTCTGTCTTTGTGAAGGAGGACCAGCAGACAGGACAGTGACTGTGCTGGGAAGTCTCTGTTGGAATGAAGTCTCCTCTAACTGATAACTCCCATCCTCATTGCAGCTTCTGTATCTAAGGCAGTAGCTCTTGAGGATGCCCAGCCAGCACCTGATGCAGTGCGGACAGCAGAATGCAGCAAAGACCTTTCCCTGGAGCCAGGTGCCCATCTGGAGGAGAAGAAAACCTCAGAAACCTTCCAGGGCTCTCAACGTCCACATGAATTGGAGAAGAAGCCAAATTCAGAGAAGGTGGTGGAGGAGGAACAAGAAGAGGCTGGCCAGGTGGAGTCCAGCACTCCTCAGGAGAGCCCCAGGGCCAGAGCGCAAGCCGTGTTTTTCCGTGAGATGGTAAGGTGGACTCACTGCCTGCTCCAGCCAGCTAGAGTCCTCTTTTTCTCAAGGGTTCTTGGTACAATTTAAAGTAGATTTTTAAATAACTTTTTTCCTGAAGAATCAGTTTCTGCCAAAGGGATTTTAAGAAACAAACTTCTAATCAGATCTGGGATTTTTTTTGCAGTGGACTTTTCAGAGATCCTGAAGTGATGGGAAGGAGCCATCCAGCCCAGATTCTCTGGACAGACTCAACACCAAATATTTCTGACCTGAGGTCACCATAAACCAGTAACATGTCATTAGAACACAATGTCATTCAATCACAGAAGCAGCACAAAACCTGTTTGTCACATCACAGTCCCAAATGTGATGATCATTCATGGGGTCCAGCCCTCTTCTTCCAGACATTCTGGCTAAGCAGTTGTCTACACTATGTTTCTAAAATCCGTGAGATTGCCAGGGTCCATTCCTTCCTCCTGTGGCTTCTGGAAAAATTAAAATATAGTGCCAGAGCTGACTGAACCTTGTCCACTTTTTAGAGGTGGAATTTTCCAAGAAGGTTTTTATGGGATGTCCTTAAATAAGAAGGTATGAGGTTTTCCAGGGACACCCAGGGAAGAGAGTCCTGCACTGGGGAGGCTGCGCTATGACCAGAGTGTGCCCAAGGGGAAAAGGAAGTTTTTTGCCTTTTAACTTGCTTCCAGAGACTTGGCTTCCAGGACGTGCACAAAATGACAATGCAGTGGGAGATAGAGCAGAGCCAGGGTGCCGTGGTGGCCTCAGGAGGGCTCAGCGAGGGTTTCTATAAGATGTGCTTGTATTTGTTGAAGGGGAAGAATGCAGAGAGTCACATGGGGATTAATTCTTATGGAGAGAGCCCAAGTGTGAATGGCATTGCTTTGAGAAGCAGATAGTTAGTGCTGGAAGGAGAACCAGGATTGGTTCATAGGACAAGTAAAGGCTTCAACTCATTCATTTAAAACATGTTTTAAACACTCACTTTGTGCCAGGCACAATGCTGAGAGCACTGGGGTCACTGCAGTGAACACGACGGTCACCGTCCCTGCCTTCTTGGAGCTGGCAGCCTAGTAGGGGAAAGGTCCTTAAACAAGTAATTTCCACGGTGATATGGAAACATGGAGTGCTGTGGGAGCGTATAACAGCAGGACCGAGCCCAGTCAGTCAGAGGTAGAAAGCGCATCACAAGGGTCAGCGAAGGCTTCTCTGAAGCACAGATATCTAGGGTGAGAACTTAACTAGAAAAAAGGGGTAGTGAGTGGGATAGGGAAGGAGAGAATTCCAAGCAGAAAGAATAGGATGTGCCATGAATCGGAGGTGGAAAAGGACAGGAAACGTTCAATGGGAGCAGGCCAGGATGGCTGGGTTGGGGAGGGTGAGGCTCAAGGGAAGCAGGTGCCATGCCAGCCAGGACTGCATGGAAAGGATTTAGGGATTCACCTAAGGGCAGTGGAAAAGCATATGATGTGTTCAGAATTTTGTCTTTAAAGGTTTACTCTATTCTATGAGGAGACTGGCTTGGAGGCAGCGATGCCAGTTAGGAGGCTGGTATGTGGCACACCAGATGAGAAGTGGCTTAGACGAGGGTAGGGGTCATGGAGATAGATGTGGAGGGATTCAAGAGCTTTTTAGAAGGTAGAATGAACAGGACTTGGTGACGGATTGGCTAAGGAGTGAGGAAGAAGGAAGAGTCAAAGACACCTGTTAGGTTTCTGGTCCGAGCAAAAAGATACACTGTGGGTCCCCTTACTGAGATGGCAGAGAGCAGAGTGAAGGGGAGTTTAGATGTCCATTTATTCACCTAAATTTGTGGATTCTTAGTAAGAGATCAATTAATGTAGGTGCTGAGGAGAGAAAAGTAAAAGGCTGTCTTGAAGTCCCTGTCCTGAAGGAAGGCACAATCTAGAAAGCAAAATAGACATGTACACAAATCATGTGATGCAGTAGAATCAGATTACTTTGACCAAGTAATCCTGGAGAGTTATCTGAAATAAATAACTCAAAAGGAAACAATGAATCCATTGCAATTCAACAGACCCTTTATTAAGCAGCTACTCACAGCACACTAGGCACCATTTGGCCTTAAGGAATCAAAAATGAATAAATACAATCTATGTCTTATTGGAGCTCACAGTCCATTGGGAATGATGAGACAAGGATAAAAGTAAGTGCAATGTGAAACAATATGTGATTAGAGCCAGGTGAGAAGTGATGAGAGGTCTGCAGCAGATCAGACGTCTCAGCAAGGCCTGCCCCCACCGCAGGATGGAGACGCTTCCCCCAAGTGCTTCTCCTTGGGACAGAATTATGCCTTGAGACGGCCTCCCGCCATCCCTTTCCTGTCTGTAGCTTTGGGCTTTGTGTAGGGAAAGGGAGGAGCCGAGAAGGACAAAGGGAAGCTGAACTTGAGGGGAGGCAAGGACAGCAAACAAGATGCAGGAGGAGGCAGTTGAACAACCACAGAAAAGACACTCTATCCTGTTAACAGAGGTTATCTGTGGGTAGTAGGTATATAAGATTTTGCTGTTTTTTATTCACCTTTATTTGAATATATACAGGTATTTAAATTTTTTTCCATGCAGAATATGTATTTCTTTGGTAATAAGAAAAAAGAATTACATTTACTTACTTGGAAAGCAGGCTTCAATGTAAGAGTTAACATTTTCATTCCCCTGGGAGTATCACATTCTTGCATGCCTTCTAGTAAACCTGAAGTTAAATGAGACTAGGGTTTTTGTTTTATAAGGCAACAGTGCACAGGGATTAAGCGTTTATGTTCTGGTATAGACAGAACTGGAGATCAACGCCTCTCTGCTGCTGTATGACTTAGCTAAATTGCTCAATCTATCTGAACCTAGGCCTCCTCATTTATAAAATGGGAGTAATTATAGTCGTGTTTATCTCCTAGAGTTGCTGGGAGAATTAAAGTAGAAGACACAAGTAAAGTGCTTTATGGTACATGGTAAGCACTGAAACATGCACAGTTGCTATTGATGCCGCGTCCTGTATTTGCTAAGGTAGCGCAGGTTGGCCACTCCAGTCCCTTCACTCTCCAGGGGAACCATGCAGATGGCAACGCACAGAGTCCTTAGTTCTATGATAATCATTTCTTTATGTTTTTTCAGGATGAAGATGATCTGACCAATGCTCTGATCTGGCCAGAGATTCAACAAGAGCTGAAAATCATTGAATCTGAGGAGGAACTCTCTTTGCTGCCACCACCTTCTCTGAAGATCAGCCCAGTTCAGCCAACTCTCGAGTCCAGTCCAGGGCTGTTTGCTTCCCCAGAGCCTCCGGGGAGTTTGTCTTGTGGCTCCGCCTCTGCCTCAGTCTCCGCCCCTCTGGAGGAGCGGACTAGGGACCCAACCAATCAGAGCACACATGGGGCTTCCACGGCAGCCAATAGAGAGAAGCCGGAGCCAACCCGCCCCCTCAATAGACCGGAGCCTGAGCCAGGTCTGCGCCCCGACCCCACTAGTCTGGCGCCTCTGGAAACAGTTCTGTTTGAGACGGCAGCAGCAGCGTCTCCACACTCAAGGGTGCAGGTGGGAGGCCCAGGGAATCTATCTCCTCCACTCCCACCTGCTCCTCCCACCACCACACCTCTGGAGGAGGCGCCTCGACTTCTGCTGCCAATGGACAGCTGTGAGAGAGAAGAGCCATCCAGGAATTTGAGGACAAATCCCAATGTAGACCAGCTGAAACCCAAAGACAGCTCTGGTATCCCCAGCCTCTGTCAAGGAGAGGAGGCCATTCCAAGACTAAATGAAAAGCAAAATTCAAAGAATGTTGCTCCTGAGGGAAAAGGTTCTTATCTTTCAAGCCCAAGGAGGGAAGTGGAGATCTCCCCACAAGGAGAGGGGGATGTAGCCCATTCTGTACGGGAGCCTTCAGACTGTGACGAAGATGACACTGTGACCGACATTGCCCATCATGGCCTGGAAATGGTGGAGCCGTGGGAGGAGCCCCAGTGGGTGACCAGTCCCCTTCATTCTCCCACCCTGAAAGATGTGCATGAGGCCCAGGTGCAGGGTCCCCAGAGCCAACGATTGGAGAAGAGGCTTTCCCACAGGCCCAGCCTGCGCCACAGCCATTCTCTAGATAGCAAAACCACGGTTAAGAGCCAGTGGACTCTTGAGGTTCCCTCCTCAAGCAGCTGTGCTAATCTGGAAACAGAGAGGAATTCTGACCCTCTGCAGCCCCCGGCACCCAGGAGAGAGAATACTGGATGGAACGAGAAAGCCCTGAGTTCCTTCAGGGAGTTCTCTGACCTGAAAGGGGCAGAGGTTCTTCCCAGCCAGAAGGGACCAGGTGGTATGCAACCCAAACCAGCAGAAACCAGCCCTGTCAGCCTAGCAGAGGGAAAGGAGCTGGGGACACAGCTGGGGCACAGCAACCCACAGATTAAGCAAGGTGGTGTTCCTGGGCCTGAGAGCAGCAAAGAGAGTTCACCTAGCATGCAGGACAGTGCCTTGCCTGGAGAGCATCCCCTAAAGTTACAGCTGAAGAACGTTGAATGTGGGCCCCCCAAAGGAAAAAACAGGCCTTCTTCCCTCAACTTAGACTCTGCCATTCCCATTACTGACCTCTTCCGGTTCGAGAATGTGGCCTCATTTAGTTCACCTGGAATGCAGCTCTCTGAGCCGGGAGACCCAAAGGTCACACGGATGACCTCATCTCACGGTAAAGCAGACCCCTGGAGGGGTTACTCCCAGGACCCCCAGGATCTGGACATTGTTGCTCATGCCCTGACAGGCCGCCGTAACTCAGCTCCTGTAAGTGTGTCAGCTGTAAGAACCTCCTTCATGGTGAAAATGTGCCAGGCCAGAGCAGTCCCGGTAATCCCACCCAAGATCCAGTACACGCAGATCCCACAGCCTCTGCCCTCTCAGAGCTCAGGGGCGAGTGGGGCTCAGCCTCTGGAGAGGAGCCAAAAGGAGCCCAACTCCACTAGTGGGATCTGTCAGAAACCTGCCAAAGATAATTCTCCCTCCTCCCTGGAAAGCCCGAAGGAAGAGGAACCAAAGCAAGATAAAGGAGCCATTAAGTCCTCACCAATGGATGCCACTTCATCCTGCATGTGTGAGGGACCCACCCCTTCTCCAGAACCAGGCTTGTCTAACCTGCTGTCCACCCAGGATGCAATAGTGCAATGCAGAAAGCGCACATCAGAGACAGAGCCATCTGGGGACAATCTTCTTTCTTCAAAAATAGAGCGACCATCTGAGGGTTCTAAGCCTTTCCACAGGTCAAGGCCAGGAAGACCTCAGAGCCTAATCTTATTCAGTCCTCCTTTCCCCATTATGGACCATCTGCCCCCCTCATCCACAGTGACAGATTCCAAGGTCCTACTGTCCCCTATCAGAAGTCCCACCCAGACAGTTTCCCCTGGCCTTCTTTGTGGGGAGCTAGCTGAAAACACATGGGTCACACCAGAAGGGGTTACACTTAGGAATAAAATGACCATCCCTAAGAATGGCCAGAGACTAGAGACCTCAACCAGCTGTTTTTACCAGCCCCAGCGGAGATCAGTGATTCTGGATGGAAGAAGTGGGAGGCAAATAGAATGAAATCAGTTGACCTGCTGGTGTCTGAAAAACGTCATGATTCATCTGGAAATTATTACAGGGCCAACTTGCCATTTTCCAGGCGTAGGTTATCAAGTTTGGGCTTATTTTGGCCTCTGACTTCTCGTTTTTTAGCCTTTTGACCATTTATTAATTAGTCCACTTGCCAGAAGAGTGGTCAAGGGAAGGACGAAGAGATGAAATATAGATAAGTCTATATGAGCAAGTAGGAAAAGGTTAGGTAAGGGAAGAAGATGGAAGGCTTTCCTCCAGTGAAATTTGGGGCTTGTGAGTTACTTTACTACCCCACTGCCATTATCTATCACTGTTGAGAGCTGGCTGTGGTAATGTCCTTTGAAAGAAAGAAAAATCCTTTGCCTGCATTGGAAAATGTTGCTATTGAGGTTTTAAGGCCTCCTCTTTACTTCATGCTTTTTAATGCTCTTTAAAGCATGTGTTCTTTTAGACCAGTTTTCTAATAAGCTTTGTAAAAGTGTACTATCCAGAATAGTTGAAGATGTGAAAATACAAACTAACATGCACTTAGATATCCAAGTGGGTGAATTTACCCATGCTCCTCCCCTGGAATCCCTGCAAGACGTCTCCACATACCAGCATGCAGAATCAGAATCCATACTCAAGAGCAAACTCCGAGACTGGCACAATCCAAGAAGACTTTCTGGCTCTGGCTTTTATCAACTTGAGACTCCAACTGCCACTATACTGAACTCTGATTTATAAATCCAGTATCTGGGCAGGGTGGGGGATAAGCCAAGGATTACCCTAATGAAATGTACTGAATCTTCATTTAGGTATGTTAATAGTGAAGTGATCTGTTTTCTTTACAGTATTAGAGTGCAAGAACAGGATGTTGTCATAGAGAAAAGCCTCACACAGAGGCAGAACTATGCTCCAGACTTTGAACTGGTGGGCATTAGCAGAAAACACTTCTAGCTCAGCAGCACTCTTCTTCCACACTAGGCTGAGCCTGGCAGTACAGGAGCTGATGAAGGGAGCCCCCAGGATGGAGGGAAGAGCCCTAGCAGAATGGCCATCACTACCACTCACTGAGAGCTGCCCTTCTTGAAAATGTATTTCATCTTAGCCAGTAGGTCCCTTCTTTTCTCCCTCTCCCTCTATTGCTCAAGAGCAGATTGGAGGCACCCCTCTCCCTTCCATAATCCCCTTCATCCACCACCCACCCCAGGAACTCAAATTTGCTCTTCTCTATATCCAAGCAGAAGCAATAAACCAATCTGATTTTCTTTCAGTTACTTAGAACTTTCAAAGGCTCTTTCCTTTTCAGCTGGAGAGAGGAAGGAGAACTAATATACCTGCTGGCAGATCTTTGGTGCTTCCCAAAAAAGGACTTCATAGGGCACCTCTTCTCAGGTTCAAGCCTGGCTGAACTCTCTCCACAAGATCAGTCATTGCAGAAATTTCTGAAGAGCTAGCAGTACCTCTGGGCAGATCTCACAACTAAGGCTGGTGCTGGGCTGGGAGGGGGCTGGGCTGAGGTTACCTCCTCTGATGAGCAATTGAAAACTGATGCCTTGCAACAGATAGATATTCCTCTCTCTCTCTCTTCCTCCCGATAAGCCTTATAAACAGTTTTGAAATCTTGTCCTCTACCTTTTAAGCCAGTGTCTGTGGCAAGGGAAACTGGCAAGTCAGCTGATAAGTTTTGCCTTCAGAGAACACTGAAATGATTGAGCAAGGGGAGCAATTAATAGGCCATTCTCATTGGGTGAGCAAGACATTGGACCAACGGCAATGAGATGTCAACCCATAAGAAAAGTCCTAGAATATAGCATTTTTGCCGTAGGCAAATAAGGTGAAGAAATATAATGGTGACAGATGAGAAAGGCCATGTTCAAGAAATTTGAAAAGTACATTCCTGCCTTATCAGAAAATGTGGCAGATAGGTTCTACGTCAGTCTCAGTGCCCTTGTGGTGTCTACGCTTTGATAAGAACCATGTTCCAGTTAGAAACTTTGCTTCACTGTCTAATCTCTGGGCCAAATAATGAAAAATTTAAACTATTTCATGATTATTTTAAATTTTTGTAACAGGATACATTTTTATTTTGGAACAGACTGAGAAGCCATCATTTACATATTAACAAGTGACTTCAGTTAGGGTTGAGGCACCTATGTAAACTTACGAAATGGCTGCCACGTTCCTTTAGACTCTGACACCTTTCATTTATAGTATCACATGCAGGAGTGTGGGTATGTGGATGTCATCATGAGAAGCAGACAGCTGTCTGGAGATATTTCCTACCCTGAGCTTCCCTAGTCAGTCAATTCCAGGCCTTAGAAGCTGACTCACCTTCTCAGTGTCCTGTTGCTGCTCAAGTGTGGACCTCTCCTTTGACTATCTCCCAGCCTGTCAACTGTCACAAACATACTCATAAATTTCCTGTGGGCTGGGCTAGTGTGGCGCTGATGAAATTCCATTCCATGGCAAAGAAAAGTCATATTTTCCCCCCAAATTGTTCCCCAAAATGCCCTGGGATTACCTATTTGGTCACCCACATAGGGGTCTGAAAAACAAACTCCCTGAGAATAGCTGGATGAAAATCAGATTGCCCACTTCTGTCCAGGACAGAGACAGAACAAGTGCTGTTGTTTTTAGGAGGATCTACCTGATGCCCTAGAAAGGCCTAGAATCAAACTGTCAAAGGGCTCCTTCACATCAACTATCAGTCGTCAAATCAGGGGTGCTGATTTTAAATGGTGAATATGAAGTGAAAAGCATGCATTTACCACTGCTTTCTTCCAGTGTTAATGGCTGTTTAAAAAGATAACCTATATTTATTTGTGAAATGGCCCTCCCAGTCCATTTTTTTTCTCCAAAATGGACCAGATGAGGGTATTTCACGTTTATTACCTGCTTCACTTGTAATATGAAGAGACCTGGCCAAGATCATTTGTCTACACAGGCCTTGTGTCTCTGCCTGAAGAGGTACTGGGGAACACAACCCCATTAAGACAGTTAGCCTAATCTAACCCCCTACATTTGAAAATTGTGTCCAAGTCAAAATTCTGGGTTCTGAGGACATTAAAAATGTAAATACCATCATCCTCGACAAACATTTACCAAGAGCTTGGCAGTAGTGCACTGGGTACCTTAGTACTCCCAAATCCTTGAAGAGTGTAATGAAAATGGGGAGGGACAGTAGTAAATGAAACAGCCCATGAACAACCAGGAGGAAGGTTTAGAACCATTAGTTACCAAATGAAGGCAAAAAGGAAAAAAATGTAGCAACTAGCATCTTTTAATAGGATTGTTAATAGTATCCAAGTGATCTGCTGACTTTAATCAAATTAAACACAAATTGCAAATCCAATAGAATGTACCAACGTGACTTGTTGAGAACTTTGATTTAAAGAATGAGTAGTTCTGAGGTTTTGCGTGGAGCAAATTGGTTTGGTAGATAAGTCTTGTTGGACCTCTGCAAATGAGCTAGGTAAGATCAGCATTCCATACTCTTTGAGAAGGGTTTTGAGAGACTTCTGTCATCACAAAGTCTATTAATTCCTGTTGATGAGGAAGTCTTAGGCCCAAGATAAACTGTTCATTTCATGTATAGTGCATAGCACGTTAATCACATTTGACTAAAATTGGGTGGGACAGTCATTTGTGTACACAGGCCTTGTGTTCTTGCCCGAAGAGGTACTGGGGAACATAAAATTCATTTGTCTGGGATTGGAGTGGGAGAAATTCATGGTATGTCCAATTCCCACCAGGATTGATTAGGTCCACATTCTACCATGGCCTGTCGCATCCGATGACAACATGAATCTTGGGGTTAAGTGTTACAGCAGTATGATTTTAGGCACTTCCAGTAGGAAGATCAGCTGAAAATGTGGGATAACAAAGAATGCATCCTCCTTCACCAAAACCTTTCCTAGCAAAATAAGGCCAGAAGAGGGAGCAAGTACCTTTCCAAGCATGAAGAGGTGGGAGATGGTAGAAAGGTAATTGCCTGAGATCAATACCAGTCCAGATAGTATAAAACTGGGGGCCACCACAGATTAACTGGCATGTATTTGAGCAATGCTGGGATTACTTCCCAATGAGGGTGAAGGAAGATGTAGCTAAATAGAAGAAGCTCATGAAATCCACGTGTTTTACTGGATGAATCATAATGCTTTGCAATAACTTAATGCCATAGTCCTTTCTGCCTTATAATTCTGCAAAGTAAAGCACTTTTTCAAAGGAGTCTGTTAGAATGTCACGATTTCAGCTTTTAGAGCTCTATGTTACCAAAGATATAATCAAAATGTCTATTGATTAAAAAAGTATAAATATTAAGCCTATCCACAGAGACATTTAAATGTAATTAAGATTGTTATGCTTTAAAATCATACTCTAATAAATGATATAAAATAGAATGCTTATGATGAACTATGAGCAAGAGGAAGTATGAGGTCACCAAAATCAATCAGAAAAGTAGATTATATGCATCAGGCTCACTGTTCTAGTTTGTTCTGTTTGATGTGATTGTTATTGTAAAGTTTGGTCTCACAGCAAAAGTCCTAATGATTTGCTTTAGTAAATTTTTCTTGTTTTTGTTATTTTACATATTAATAATTGTCAAATGTTTGCAACTTCACCCGCTTACTGCTGCAGTCATAGTCATGTCACCCAGAACACACAGTATGAATCCATGATATTATAATGAAAAACAAGAAGAAAAAAGCTAATTGCTTCTCAAAACTCCACAGCTTAAGGAATCATGTGGGTCCACCTGAACAGATGTGAACTCAATTTTCCTATTTCGTGAGTCAGTCAAGGGAGACTATCTTTTATTTGAGTGGTTATGTTAATGGTGCTCTGGGGAAACAAAGCGAATGTTTGTTATCCTGGCAATATATACATACCTATGTATATTATCACAAAAAAAAGGCAGACAGTGGAGTAGGGAGAACAATCATAAAGCTAGGCTCACAGCCTAGTATAGTGCCTCGTAGTCAATATATATTTGTTGAATGGCTGAATAGATTCAGACTGAATGCCAAATAATGTGACTTTAAAAAATTAGTATACATATCAAAATATTTAAGGAAACAATGGTTAAACATAAAAGTGGTCACCTTGAGTAGCTATACACATAATTACTCCTCACAATGCTTCCCTTGATGAAAACCTTTTGGGAACTCTTCTGCAAGAATTTTCAGCATTTTTCAAAGCCAGTTTATAAACTACATGTTTGGTCTTTATACTTCATAAGTCATATTTTGTTTCACCAAAACCTTCACAGTGTAAAAAACCAAACCCAGCACAAAAAACATAAGACAATATATTTTAGGTTCTCCACAATGAGGCTTCAGAAGTTTAGATAACTAATGACAACATCAATGAACTAAGTATATCACCTCTCAAGGACCTGAGAGATCATTTAAAGGGTTAATGGTCATAAACATGAAGGTTTAGAGTATGAAATTTAAAACACACATTTTAGATATAGATCAAACTCTCTGAGGACAAAGTGGTAACTTCCTATATTTTACTTCCTCCCATAACTCCAAACATAATATTGCAGGTGAGCTGCTGCTAGGCTGCATCGAAGACTGTTCAGCTGAGGACTTGCCCATACTTCCAGTTACTTGGATTTTCAACCTGCCCATACTCTAGCCCACATGGCATTTGTACTCATCCTCTCCCACTGATCCAACCACACACACCATCTCCTTCATGAGAGTGGGCACTCTAAAGACTTTCTATCTTGAAAGTATTATTTCAAACTAAGAGTAAAAAGAAAATATTTGGAAGCAAAAGAAATAAAAGAACAGGAAAAGTGACAGTAAAACCTCGAATCTCAGGATAGTAGCTTAGCAAAAGTATATTTAAATGTAACAGGGTAGAACAGACCAGCTGAGTCCCCATCTCAGAAATGCTTCCTCCCAGTAGGCAACAAAGAGAAGCCCACCTAGGACTCTAACACACTCTTTCCCCTATGTATCCCAACACCATTAGCCAGCTGAATTAAAAGAGGATGGGTGCTGCCAGGCAATTCCACTCATCTCCCTTTCTGCAACAGTAATTACTGGCCAGCTGAGGACTTAGATAATGAGAAGGACTGGAAGTAAAGCACATACACCAAAGGTACCGTGTCAAGTGATATATGAGATGTGTTCATAAATGACTGAGTTATTCCAGAGCCATACATGCAAATCAGTCTCTTTACTGGAGAGGCATACCTCTCATATGTATATTTTTCAAATACACTAACACATGAAAGATCACATCACCTTGTTTATGGATACATTTAATATCCTTTACCCTTCCCAACTTTCAAAACATAATAGTATACAAAATATAAAATATCTTAAATATTTATAAAAATTGCAAGAAAAAAATAAAATGTATGAAAATATTTTTATCTGAATTCTCCCTCATTGTTGAGAGGCAGCTTAGTTTGCCTTAAGTTCATAACTGTTGAGTGGGTAGGAGTATGCCCTGCCTAACACTATTCTGTCCCGAAGGAGCTTAAATAAAACATAGTAGTTGCAGAAGAGGATGAGAGCCATGGAAAGTGTGTGGTTCCACTTCTCCGACCGCAGCAAAGAATAGAGCTGATAGAAGACGACACTGCCCTCAATAAGGATAAGCAGATTTAACAGCCTTAATGGACGATGAAATAGGAACTGTAAAGAAGTCAAAAAGCAAAATGTTATTTCATAGAAAAGTAAAGACTATAGTTATTCTTGCATTTATTTTTCTACAATAATTTCATATTTACAGGTTCCCATACGCAACAACAAATAGATCTGTTTACTGAATATCAATCAGGCTATTTCTTGCTGTAGAAATCCAAACTTTTCCTTTTTGCTCAAGAAATAATGAAATAAATTTTATTTCAATGCCCCTGAGACATGAAAAGGGATTATGCCCGAAAGAACACTACCTATAAACATTTTTCTTAGATTAAACATTAAGTATATATTTTATTTAAGACAACCAAAAGTATATTTATCTAAGACAGAGGTTGAATAAAGGATCTGATGTAGGTACTTATATAAACACTTAAAATTTAACCATTTAAAAAATGTAAAAACCATTCTTAGCTTGTGGGCTGATCTAAGATATAAATATCAAAATCAGACAAGTTGGGGGAACAAGGGAAGTATTACAAGTTGAAATATTAATACAATAGTTTCTTTATTTTTCCTTAAACTTTTTACCCACCATGGTCACTGAAATCCTCTACATCATATACTTTTGCTGTTTATTTTTTTCTGGATATTGAGAAGTAGGGTGCACAAAGACAGGACGAGGAGGAAGGAAGGAAAAATGAGTCAGAATTAAAGTTAGACTAAAAACAGGACTTATTATTTTCACTCCCACCAAATTCTTCACGGTAAAGGACTAAATCCTGGCTTACTAATAAAAAGGTATCGTGAATGGAAAGATAGAGGTCATAAGTTACAAAGAAACATTATCTAACAATTCAGCTTAGCCAGTCTAGTCCTAAATTTAGATGAAGACAGATTGTGGTAACAGTAGTATAAGAGATTTAAAATAACTAATTTAAATGGAGTTTAGATCTCAGATCTTAAACCTGAGAATGAAGTCAAATTACATGACAGCTCTGGAAGGTATCCAGGTTCTTGGGGTCCTTCTTCAGGAGAAATAAAATGTTTAACCCAGGTTTTATTACATGAATCTAGTAATATGTATAAAATTGGCTCATAATTAATGTTCTAAAAAGATTAAAAAAAACAATTTCAGTTGTCATGTCAAGGTCTATAGTTAAATGTGCCAGTAAGCTATAAACTGAATGAGTGGAATGGTAAGGACAGCCTTTAAAGTCTAACAGCTGTAGGTATCAGGCACATTTTAAATGAGAGTTGTCAAACTTCAGTGTGCGTAAGACTCATTACCAAATATGCAAATACTGCAAATTCCTTGGATCCTCCATAGATTCTGATTCAGAAGTCTGAGACAGGGGCCCAAATCACTGTTTTGGTGGGCCAGGTGATCTATATGCATGTGGCCCAAGGACCACTTTGAGAAGCACTGATAAAACTATTTGGTAATACAAATTCAGTAATTAAGTTAACTTGCCTACTCCTTCTAAAGATTCCACCTGATTCCTCAGCTGTCCAAATCTAGCAAGGAAAATATTTTTCAAGAAGAAAATTCTAATAAAATATCTGGTTATTACAGGTTTCAAGGTGGACAGTAAGGAGTGACAGAAGTCATTAATGGCCTATAGAATTCAGTGGCTGAATTGAATATTCCGTATAAAAATCAAATGCTTTCTTAGCTGTACTCCTCCTTCCTAAGACAATCCAATAGAGTTGAGAAGGAGATGCTTGCAGTTTTCCTCATCCAAGGGCCTTTCACCTTCCCCATGCTCCTCCCAGCCCTCAGGCTGCCCCACCTTCCCTCACCATGGTATTCACAAGCATCCTGCCCACCTCCCCCATGCAACTTCCCAGTATTTAACTGAAAGGTCCCTGAGTAACAAATACCTTCAGAACCAGAAAGGCCATGAACCCTCATAAGGAATTAGGAGGGATGGAAGGAGAAAGGGATAAAACTGTCTCAAAAAAGGATCTCCAATTTTCTTTTAGAATATGATCTCCATTCAAAGGCAATGCACTGCAGTCCCCCCTTTATGCATCTCCCTTTCCACACTCTCACTGGTCTGCTGGCCTTTCTTTTATAAGTACACACTTCTGACGCCTAGAGCCAGAATTTCTGGAAAACTGAATGACCAAGTGGCACATAACCCAATAAGTTTAAATAAGACAGAAGCTGCATTTGGTAGGTGTCTACTGTTGCTTTTTTCCTTTTAATCCAGGTAAAGGTAAAAGTTAGGCTGCAGCTCATGGCATTTGTCTGACTTCCAAAGAGGAAATTAAGGTATTTTAAGGAGACAATATATATGACAAATGCCCCCCCCCCAAAATTATTACTATATTATCACTTAAAGATACCACTAAACCAAACTACCGCAAAATAAAAATCATGAGATGAAAAAGGAAGTCCGAGATACTTGCCTGCTTGTTTCAATTAATACTAGATTCAACAAATTCCAATGTAACTAAAGAAACCAGGCACACTACTGAAACTAGAATAACGGTATATGACCTTCAAAGTGCCTTTCAGAAGACATTTCCAAAGGACAGAGGTCACTGTTATACTACTAGTAGTAATCACCATGTATTAATTTCCTAGTAAGTGCTACATACTGTGCTAGGTGCTTACACACAGAGTGGCCTCCTAACACTTACCCCCTAAGCTTATGTTTGAAAGTAAATAAGCGGTACTTGCATAAAAGCGGGCATGGGATACGTCTGAAGGAACTGCCACGTTGTAAGGCCCCATGGCTCTATATAAACATCTGCTGTGTCGCACCAGCACCCCTTGAGGCCATATTGTATTTTCTGACCAACTAAGGGAGAAAGAAATGCAATGTTAGCATATTGGCAATTACAGATAAGGTAGTGTCTAGCAAGGCCAGCTATATTTCTATGGAAGGAATTAAGTACTCAAGGCTTCTGAAAATATAGTAATTCCATGGTCACACTGAAAGGAGTTAGAAAAGATTTGTTATTATAACTTCATTTCCATATGGTAAAGAGAGGTTGCAGTGATACAGTTAATTTGGTGTTGAAGGGCTTACTTAAGAGGCTTAGGAGAATGAGCAGACATAAATGTGTAAGTAAGGCATCTATGAGCCGGAAAATAGAGTGTAAGCAGGCGGACTGTCATCTTCATCCCAGTGAGCAGTCTACTGGTGGAAATGCTAAAGGGAACAAGAGAAAGCTGATGGCAATAAGAGTAGTGGAGAAATAAACACACTGTCAAACTAGCATTACATTTACTGCAGAATTACATCCCCAAAAGCTACAGAAAATCAGTTTGTTTATCACATAATTCAAATACTTTACAGATGTGAGATGCTATACAGTAGAACACAGAGACACACAGGTATTGACATACACACTTTTCTTTTACCACTTTCTTGGTTTACTTTTATAGAGGTTTCTCTAGGAAAATGAAGTTAGGGAAAAAGAAGCTTCATTCTTTCCAGTATCAACATAGTGAAGTTGGGGTGGGAATGGGAATTTTCAGGTTAAGCTTTTTAAAAAAATCTAAGTTAATTCATCTCTTCCTGATTCTGGAAAGGTTAGTGTCCTAGGGTAAGAACTGGGACAGCAGTTTAGATATGTTAAAAAAAAAAAAAAAATCTAGCACCCTGAAGCTTTCCCAGTTCAGAAAATGTTCCGCCGGCCTTGCTCACACTTACCAGCATTAAAGTGATGATACACCTCATGGCCATGTGCCATCAGTAGCCTGAAGATGTACAGTACTAGTACTGTGGATTGTATTTTCAATTTTTATTGAAATCTGTCCTTTGCCCACAGTCGGGTTTCTTTTCAGCCTGGCCCAATCTCTTTCAGTTCCTGGGCTTGAAGGCCTGTGCTAATCTGTATCAGACATCAAGGCAGATAATTGAAGGGAGAACTCTGAGGGGGAGAGGGGAAGGGAAGGTCACCTCAATCTGTCCCACTTAATTAGGAAAAAATTTCTAGGGGATGAAATTTGTGAAATGTTCAAATTATGAAAGGGAGGAAGGTGAAGATAGTCCAAATGTGAGAGAAAGGTATGATGACAGGCTCAGAAGAGAGAGAACAAAAGCATTCTAATGTTAGCCATTATGGTTCATAGAAGCCATGCAGAGAAATGACTGAGAAGGGGACACAATGACAAGAACGCTTAGAACTCACAGTCAGGAATAATTTTCCTTTAAATACAGAAGAAGCATGGACACATTCAGTAGAGAGTTTAGGAAGAAAAGAAAAAAAACAGTAAAAAGTATAGGCAAGGAAAATTATAACAAATCTACATGTATTAGAAAGAAAACATGTATTAGATGAGAGCTGCAAATTCCAGCTAAGTGTGAGATGAGTAACTAGCAACCATTTAGCTGTGGCAATGAAGATGAGAAAATGAATCTTAAAGTCTTCTAAAAGGAATTAAAAATATATCATGACTCTCTGAATTTGGGCAAAGGGTTAAGACTAAAACAACTCCGGAAGTATAGCCTGGGAGACAAATTACACACTCTGGAGTGACTGGGCAGCTGAAAGGTAGGACACATTTAAGGAGAGCTGGGGATGGTAGAAATGATTTAATGTCCCCTGTGTTCAGTTTAGCATGATGACAAGCATCCGTGTAGACAAAAACTAAAAATTAAATGTTCAAAGGCAAGAACAAGAATGACATACAAAGCAAATAAACATGAACAAGCAGCATGTAGAAGAGTGTTACATGGTTTTACCCTCTAGCCTACTCACATGTGCTGTGGAGCATTGCTGTAGGACCCATGTTCGAGCTTCTGCCACTTGCCCAGGTGAGCAGCTGATTTATGTAGCAAATCGCAGTATTTGGATGGCAGCAGTTGCGTGGTGAGCATGACAAAAGCATTGATCCATACCATAATGAGGTGCTCGCATGACCAGCGCATATCATAGTACTGGGTACTCTGGAAGAGATCAGAATAGAAATGATCCATGCACTGGTGAAAAGAGGCAGAGATGGGTGCGTGTACATATGCCCTGCAGACAAATGCCACACTGAGTCACACATGCACTGGTTGTCCTGCTGTCCGTGCAGAAATTTCAAGAGCAGAGTCATCCAAAATCCTTCAACCTGACTTTCTGGCTGTGTGAGTTAGGGCTGGGAGGGAGAGGCAATTATATTTTAAGTGCTTTCTTTCTAGAAGAACTGAATGCTCTCTGAAGGACCACTCCGGCTGCAGAACTGCTTCTAAAATGTTCCAAATAGGTGAAGGAAGGGCACTAAAATGTTCCAAAAGATTTGGGGCCCAAGTGACATCCAGACCATTTTTCTTTTCTATTGAAGTAAATTGAAGTTTAGGTAAAGGTTAGATTCAATTCAAGGAAACTCCTAATAACCATGTTATGATCAACCACAGTAGGCTGAATTTTATTGAAACTTTGGTTTTCTTAAGCTACTACATACTGATTCTATTACAAATACAATTTTTATTCTCCCCAGAAACTAAAAAAAACAAAAACAAAAAACTTAACAACAACCAAAAAAAAAAGAGACAGAGAGAGAGAAAGGAAGAAAAGAAAAAAAGAGGGGACCACCACGGGTGCATCACATATATGGAAATACCTATCCGCCAACCAGGAGCGGTATTAGTGCACTCCAGATGCAGCCGAACTCCACCATCCAGGCTGCCAAAGGGGAGACAGAGAAAAGGGGGATTAAACAAGAAATACCCAGTTTATATAATTCACACACAAATCCAAGAAACACATAAAGGCAAGATAATCACTCACCTTTACAAAACACAGGGGGAGAAACGCAACATAGTAGGCACTGAAGAGGGAGTTGAAGAGAACTTCCTTGATTCTGTGGTTGAAATCTGCTTTCAGACATTCTACTTCATTGCGAATGAGGTCTGGAGACAGGGGGCAGCTGTGGGTGGGGATGGGTGTGGCATTATTAAACTGTTCTTTTAGAGACTCCAGCAATAAGGAGAGAAAGTCTTTGGATTTGGCCAAGCCACCCACAGTTGAGGCACTTTCCTCTACCGCCTGGTGCTGAACCACATAGTTATAGTCTGTGAGAAGAAGATGAGCTCTACTATCTTGGTGGAAACAGCAGAGAGGAACATAAACACCAAACCTGTAAAACAAGGTAAGTATGAAAATGAGACCACAGACACCACCTAAGATCAAATCTTACGACTACATCAATAAAATAGTCATGATCCACCAGAGTGAACATAACTCAGGGGGGACTTTGCTGATGGCAAATTATTTGGGAGCTCTTTTCATTTCTTTACACAAAAGCAGTATACATTCATTGTAGAGTAGTAGAAAACGACAGAAAATTACAATAACAAAATATTATCACCTAGAAATAATCACTTTTTACAATTGGGTGCACATTTTTCCAATGTGTAAACATTATACTGTATACAGTGATATATACTCTTTTTCTTTTATATATTTGGCCTCATACACTATACTGTTTCATATCCTACTGTTTGAACTTGGTGTGTTTGTGTGTATGTATGTGTACTGAGTATTTTCCATCGAAATATTTTTCTGTAAAATTTTTAAGGATACTATAGAATTCTCACATGGTTGAACCATAATTTACCCATTTCTCTCTTGTTGGAAACTTAGGCTGTTTCTTATTTTCCGCTATCTTAAATAACATGATAAGCATTTTCCTAACACACATCTGGTACTTTTTGTATGGCTTGCCCTTTACAGCAAATGTCCCTTTCTTAGTGAGGGGCTCCCCTACTTCCTTGGTACATCACTCATCCATCTCCCATAGGCACTCCTAGTTCCCCTTTCCTGATTATTTTCTCCAAAGATCTTACCATGTTTCAGCCACTATTCTAGGCACCAAGGATACAACAGTGAATCCTTGACAGACTGAAATCTATGTTTCACAGAGCTTAAATTATAGTGAGGAGAAGGACAGACCAAAAAAACCACCCCAAAATAAAAAACCTAATAAACATGTAAACTATATGGAGTGGTAAGATCTGATTAACTTACCATTTTGAAAACCATCCTAGTACGATGAAAAATGAAGTGGAAGGGAGCAAGGATGGACTACCAGAAGACCAGACTTGAGATTTAGAATGTAACAGTAGAAGTTATAGAGAGGAGTGGACACATTCAAGATATATTTATTAGGAGTTACAAGTGTTAGACTTTGGACTAATTTACCCTAAACTGAGAAGCTATTGAAGAATGGAAGGAAAGAAAAAGGCAGAAAGGAGCCTCTTTCTTTTCTTAACCTATGAATAAACATGTAAAGAAAGATGTAGTTAGTGCCATAATCTAGTATTTTAAATTTCTCAAACTTAATTTTTAAATGAAATTTTGATAAAAGGTATATTATACGACCTTTAAAGAGTAAAGAAGGTTCAGATCCCCATGCCAGCCAGCTGCCTAAATAAATAAATACCTCAAATCACCTTGACTTCTAAAAAAAAAAAAAAGTAAAGAAGGTAAATATATTTAAACCTAAAATTTGTTTAAATTATATGCTTATTTCATCTTTTAATGGGGTGTGGAGAGCCTCCAAGAATTAGTTAGCTTCTTTATATATCTAAATTGAAATGGAAAAGTTTGCTAGCCATTTTGATGGTGGTAATCCTCTTAAATCCGTACAAAATATTCCTCAATATATCCATAATTTACCTTTCAAATTGGATATAGTTAATGTTCTAACTGATTCAAACAGCTATTGTTGGTAAAAATGATGACTAAATTTGATTTCAGCTCAAATAGCTGAAATATTAATCTACAAATGTAGGAAGAACTTAAGTAAAATATATACCTTATACAAAATCTGAGTCTTGAAAAATGTTTATAAATAGATAATTCATTTTGTAGGGAAAAAGGTAATATTAATAAATTCAGTTGATGAGTACCTTAAATAATTGTTTAAACAATATGATTAGATCTATCATAGAACCACCAACAGAAAGACTCTTCGTGCCATCCTTGTTGGTACAATCTCTGATGATGCCTTGATTTTATACTATATTGTAACCCATATAAATTCATGCTAACAATTCAATACTATAAATAGTATAAATCAATGATTCTTAAACTTCAGCATGCATCAGAATGACCTGGAGGGCTTATTAAAATCCAACTTGCTGGGCCCTACTTTCCAGAGTTTGTTTGAGTACATCTGGGGTAGACTCAGAGAATTTCTAACAAATGTCTAGGTGAAGCTGACACTGCTGTTCTGGGGACCACACTTAGAGAACTACTACTCAGAGACTAATGGTTAAGACAAGGGCTCTGGAATCAAAAAGACCTGAGTCTTAATCACTAATTGTCTGACCATGGGAAAGTTTTTTAATCTCTTAGCCTGTTTTTACCTAAGGCAAAGACTGCTAATTGTCTGCCAATAGCCACTGCTCTCCTGTCCTTGCACTGCAACAATATTTTTAGTTGAAATAACAGTTGCTCTACTAATACATATATATATATATATATATATATTTTTTTTTTTTTTTTTTTTTTTTTTAACTAATAGATAATTATAATTAATATATATTTTTAAAATTAAGTTCTGGCCACTGGGAGGTGGGATGAAGTGATAAGTAGGTAACTGGGTCATCTCCTCCCCCTTCCAATCTATCCTGCTAGGGATGGTAGAGAAAAAAGAGATCAGGAAGACTAGGTCCCAACACCATGGAGTTGCCACAGCTACCCAAGATGATTTACACTCATACTGTAAATAAGAGAGAAATTAACTTCAAACTTTCTAAAGCCACCAGTATTTTGGATCTCAGTTACAGCAGACTAAATAAACTGCCTCCTCGAGGCCCGGCCCGTGGCTCACTTGGGAGAGTGTGGTGCTGATAACACCGAGGCCACGGGTTTGGATCCTTATATAGGGATGGCCGGTTGCTCACTTGGGAGAGTGTGGTGCTGACAACACCAAGTCAAGGGTTAAGATCCCCTTACCAGTCATCTTTAAGAAAATAAATAAATAAATAAATAAATAAACTGCCTCCTTGATTCTTTTGTTGATTTCCTGAGGTGATGTTTATAAGAACCTAGCACGTTACTTAGTGCATAAATAAAAGCTCAATAAACAGTAGCTATATATTCACATCCAATGAAAAAAGTACTAGCCAAATGTATACAAGGTTAAACTATGTAAATTAGTTTAATAAGCCAATTTGTACAATGAGATACCACGCACACACACCAGAATGGTTAAAATTTCTTAAATAGACAATATCAAATACTGGCAAAGATATACAGCAACCAGAACTCTCACAGAATTGGTAGGAGGATAAAATAATAAAACCTCTTTGGAAAAACACCTCAGATTCCTATCATTGAACATAGTCCTATCCTATAACCTAGCAATGTTACCCTTACATGTTTCTCCCAAGAGAATAAAAACATATCTTCATAAAAAAAAAACTTGTATAAGAATGTTCATAATAGTTCTATTTATAACAGCCCAAAACTGTAAACAGCCCAGGTGTCCAATAATAGGAGAATAAACTATGGTATACTCATATAATATTACTGATACACTCTACCACAAATATCTAGAGCAAATATCAAGGTCTAGTTAATAATAATGCATATGCTGAAGGATTTAGGGGGGAGTAAACTGAGTCCTGAAATTTAACTTTGAAATGCACCAAAAATAAGATGGATTGATGGACAGAAGGACATAAATTTCCTTAATAAAATGTTGGTTAAAAAAAAAAAAAAAAATATATATATATATATATATATATGTCAGTAGAGCTTGAATATGGCATACTTGTTGTATGAACCCAACCAAATTATCAACTAAGGGTAAGACTGAGGCCAGTTCATTCAAGTAAAATTAACTACCACTTGCTCTAACATAGGAAATACCAGGGGCATGGTATAATACCATTCTCCACTGGTAGGATAGCCAAATCCCAAGTTTCCAGGAACAGCCCTGGTTTATGCCTCTTGTTCCAACTGTACCCCAGTTTAGAAAACAAATTATACGGTCACCATATCTACTGATTTTCCAAGTTTCATTTTGGTGTACATTTGAAGAATTTCATTTTCCCTTCTTTTATAGTATCATGTGCATGACCCAAATAACTTCTGAACATTTACAGATGAAATGGTAAAACTAGAATACTCACGGGTAGCCAAGGAAAAGGAGATTAAGGACTGAATGGCTTCGAAAGAGATTGACGAGAGTCCAACAAAGCACCCATCCACACAACGTGAGTAGCACCAAGCGAGCTGATATCAGAACCATGTAGTGAATCATAGATGCTGCACCCACCTTAGTGGCCTGAAAGTTTGGAAGTACCAAAAGGAACATTTTATAAACAATCTTATTCAAAATCAGTGTGACTCTAGTAAGGACTTAGTAGGTTTAGTGGAAGCTAAACTGTGCCTAAAAAATGAAAAAGAAAAAAGAAAAACTGCCCCATCCCAACTTATCTTCCTAATTCTTGAAAATTCAGACTTCTCCAGGCACTGTTAGTTGTTTCTTCCCTTTAACCCCATATGCCTCATACAGACCTCTTTTAAGTTCTCATGATATCGTCTTTGTTTACACTGGGGCTTCTCAAAATATGGTCTGTGGACCACATTCATCAGAATCACCAGGACTGCTTATTGAGCATGTAAATTCCTAATGACTTTCCTCTCCAGATGTAGGGAACAAAATCTTCAGTCAAGGAATACGTATTTTAACAACCTATAGTGTGATTGTTAGGTACCTAAAGATAGAGAGCCAGTACTTCATCTGTCTTATATCCCACTAGACTGTAAAGTTTTCAATAGCAGCAATAACATTTCTATTTTTCTTTGAATTCTCACCCCTAATCTGTTGGCTGAACTATGTTTAATAAATTACTGGAGTTTCAAAAAATAATCAGATCTTCTTTGACAGATCTCTATATAAATAAAAGTTTCTTTTTTAACTTTTGCAAACATAAAAAAAACCACAAGCACCTTCAATTCTATATCACAGTCGTTCAAATATTCTTCTTTAATCCCAAATCTTTAAAACTGACTAAATACAGTAAGAAAATGTACTTGTCAAAACATGAAGCTTTGCAATGCCATTTCTCTGAAAATGAACTAGGAAAGAAAGAATGAGCAAAATGCAGGGGGAAATGGTGGATCCCAATAAACACTAAAACAGGAGTGTCAGACCCCAGAAAGGGGGAAAAAATTATCTGGAGTCAATAGTACATGACAAGGAACTTTTCAGGTCCCTCCTATATATCCATTTCTTAGTTTATAGATCACACTATAGAGCATATTTAAAATATATGTAATATATATTACTTGTATGTATTACTTAAAAAGGCTAAGAAGCAGTTAAATTAATACCATAATGAACTGCTTAAGCCTCAAACTGTGGAGAAGGCTCAAGCTGTTCTCAGCTATAAAAGGGCAAATAGTTTCATATCATTCTGCTGATACATACCTCATGCCAGTGCACCCCACCTGACAAAGCCTAGGAAAGTAATTTAAGGCACTGGAGTTACTCCATTGCCTTCATTCTCAAAAGCTCAGGGTTAGAAATAAAAAGACTGCTTCCCCCAACACAAAGAAATGATAAATGTTTGAGGTGATGGGTATGTTGACTGACCTGATTTGATCATTATACATTATATACATGTATCAAAATATCACACAGTACTCTATAAATATGTACAATCATTATGTGTTAATTAAAAACTTTAAAAAAAAAAAAAAAAAAGACCCCTTCTGCTCAATGTCACCAAAGCAGCAGAGCTTGGATTTGTTCATTAATTTTGCCTTATATGTGACAGACCCTAAACCAGGTCCTGGGGACACAGTGGTACCAAGACAAACAAGACTCTTGTCTTTATGAAGCTGTCCACCAAGAAAGACAAATTAAACTGAAAACTAGACAATTATTTTTACAATTATGATGAATAATACAAAAAGGAGAAGGCTGCCACAGAGAGCGAATAGCAAGAAACCTAACCTAGGGCAGGCTTCCTTTAGGGTGATATTTAAGCTGAGACCTAAAGGACAAGCAAGAGTTAGCCAGGTGAAGAGTAGAAAAATATTCACAACTATGTTAAGGAAAAAGTACAGGATGTAAGACTGTATACAGATAATGTCCCAAATATATTAAAATAAATACATATATATATATATATATATAAAAAATCTTTATAAGCATATAAAGATTAGAAGGAAATATACCAAACTGTGGTTCTCAAGTATGAGATTGTAAGTAATTTTTAAATTTTCTGGTTTGTATTGCAGTTTTCCAATTTTTTTTTTTTTTTCAATAAAATGCACTTCTATTCAGAAAACAAAAAATCTTCCATTCAGAAAAACAATTTTTAAAAAAAGTTGCTTCAGGCTGGTGAAAGAATAGGTGAATTTACTTTTGGTCTTGTGGAGTAAGTACAGAAGTAGTGTTGGCCTGGAGGTGAATAAGCGGTCTATCTAAGTGGAGAGGCAGTCCTCTCCGCATAGTATTTAGCTTTCTGAATTAACTCCAGCCTCTCCTTAAAAATGATTGGTCTTTGTCAGGGAATGGATATAAGCAAAAAAAAAAAAGAAAGAAAACGTATTTTAATAGAAAGAAGGAAAGATAATTTATGATGGGTTTTATTCACCTAATTTACATAATTTAGGAAGAGAATCACTATCCAGCTCTTATCCTTAATGTTTGAATAAGTAATACATTCATATCACTCAAAATATAAAACATGTAATAGTGTTTATAGTGAAAAGCTTCCCTCCTGCTGGTCCTGTCTTCCAGACATCCAACTAGGCAGCCCATTATTAGTTTGTATGCCCGTCTTGAAACAATTTATTTACATATAAGCAAATATATTTTGTTCCCTCCACCTACCTTATTTTAAACACTGTTTAGCACCTTGCTTTTTGCACTTAATGTCTTAGAGGTCAATACATAAACACTTTTTCATCTTTTAAATGGCTGCATGCTATTTCATTATGTAGATATTCCAAAAATAAATATTCCCTTACTGATAGACATTAAGGTACAGATTTAAGTCTTTGATTAAAAATCTGTTAAAATTTAGCTTAAGTACAGTATTCTGTTCCCAGTAAGAATTGCAGGCTTCTTTAGAAAACAACTAATATACTCTCTAACTAAAGCTGTGCAAAACTGCTAACCTCTTTTTAGGTCATTAGTAGAAGATGCAATAAGAACAGTTCAAGTTACAGCCTTTGCAGCAACAAGGTAGAAACACCCTAGTTATGAAGGATTTACACACTAACTGGGCATACTAATTTGATATACACAAGTACCACTTCTAAGTAACTGAAGGGATGAAACAAAACCATTCCCTGCCTGTGTTAGCAGATGTAAACATAAAACTCCACTGAGTTCCTCTAAAGAAAGACACACTTTCTCTCTCAATGTATCCAAAAGCATCTATTTTCATCACCTAAATAAAGAACCTGGGAGAAAAAGTTATAGACAGCCTTTCCCACTGTGAAAAACAACCCTTCTACCAGTGTTTTTCAGTTAACTTCTAATGGCTTTCAGATTATGACTTAATATATCCAATTACTCTGTGCTCGCAGAAACAAGATTCCTGAAAATTAGAGCTTCACACACAAAGATCTTCCATGTATGTTTTGGAAGAACAAAGTCAGCTCTCATTTATCTGTAATTATAGTAACTATTCATTTAAATTTTCACAATGAATTACAAGTTCCAAAATTAAAATTAGCCACTTTAGCTAAATTAACATTTTTTGTTCTCATAATCATTTATAGGGCACGAGATAACAAAATCTTAAGAAATCACATTTTCCTGCCTCACTGGGGTTTACAAACACATGAAAAATGTTACCAACGGCCAACTCTAACAACAACTTTTAATTTAAAAAAGATCATTTTAATATTCCAATTCTTTCCTCCTCTGCCCATTAAACTTAAGATTCTAATCTTCAGATTAATCCTATGCAAAATTTGACATTACCTTTTTAAAATTCTAAGTTTAAATAAACTCAAATGTTTCTTGCTAGAAAACTCCACAACTTGTATATAAATATCAAATGAATGTTACCTGAAACTGAATGCTGTAGATGCAACTGTATGTGTACAGATAACTCCTCATATTAATAGTTACCTGAAATTCATCCTATTTTTATTGAAATCATTAAAAATTTTTAAACTGTACTGAAAAATTGGAAGCTAAAAATAAGCTTCTACCCCACAAATAAGATTTCTGCCAGTTCCCTTGAGCTCTTTCACACCTGAATTTTAAGTATACTGCAGGAGAACCTTTGCAAAAGTAGACATTAGCTCACATGGGAGTAAAGAAATTAATTTATACTTGTATTCAAATTATATTTGGACATTTAACGTTTCCAACCTGAACCTATTCCAGTAACTAACTCTAGCTATAAGTGATAGAATATAGTGAATGAGCTGTTACCTCTGAGATGAGGGCCCATACAAGACGCCTTGCAAGCATCACTGTGATGAATGCTGCCAGGTGATAGTCAATGAGATGAAAATTCTATAAGAGAAACAAATAACTGCATCAGAAAGCAAGAAAACGTGTATCCAGCTAGAACTACATGAATAGAGGTAGGCCCCTCAAAAGATTTTCCTTAGATCACATTTCCCTTACAGATATGGTAACTTGAGAACTCTTGAAGAAACAACCTATCTTTTACTTCTCCTTTCATGACAAATTGCTTTAACCTTCCAAACACTATTTTGAACTATCTAGAATGTATTCCTCTCCTTTTATTTTATTTATTTATTTTTTTGAAAGTCTACTGTATTAAAAGGAAAAGATTACCAGCTTTGGGTTAAGTGAAAACCTGCGGAATTAAGGCGAGAATAATTCATTTAAATGCCATATTATAATGTGTCAAATTTACTGGATCAGTTGGGATTCCCAATCTTCAGGAGTTACTGTTGTTGGTCTCTTTATGAAAGCTTATGTTAATCTAATTGGGCATCTACTAACTCTCTACTAGTTGTTAAATCAATTATATTCATTTAGTCTTTTTCCCTAACTTAACTTAGAAGTACACCTTATATTTGATCTCTTCCTCTATAAAATAATAGCATTACTTAGATGCTTTCTATGTTTCTTTCTAGTTCTAAATCTGTATATATAACCATGATAATAAGCAAAATGAAAAGGCTTTAGCAACAATATCCCAGGAACCAACAAAATTGGGATGCATTTTCATTTTGATGGTCAAAAGGATTGTAGGTTTCCACAACTCCTTTTAGAATGAAAAGTTGAATTTCTCAATTAATTCAATAAATATTTACCTAGCACCCACAATGTGCTAGATATTCTTCTTGACACTAAAGATACAGTGTTGAAGATGAGAGCAAAGGTTCTTGCTCTCCTGGATCTTACTTTCTACTGTGGTGTGAGAAGGAAAAGGAATGGCAGAGATTACTACTTGTTCATTCTGCCATTACAGTAGAATTTAACTGGGCACTGACTCCTAGCTAACTTAAGGTTCATTTCTCACCCTCCCTTGAAAATACTACTTCTAGCCAAGGGATATATGGAAAAGTGACACATACAACTTCCAAGCCATGGTCTTAAAGAAAGAAGCTGTCTATTTCTCCTTTCCTCCTCCTTCCTCCTGGCCAGAAGTGATGACAGGAATTGGGGCAGCTGCCTTGGACCATGGTTTGGAAGAAGCATGTTGAGGATGGCAGAGCAATAAATACAAACAGTGCCACAACGGTGTGTTATATCACCCACCTACTTTTAATCAGAAAATAAGCTTCTATTCTGTTTTAGCCAGCTTGTAATAGCAGCCAAACCCGTATCTTTAATAAATTTGTTTGGGGGAGAGTAGGCAATGACAATAAACAAGCTAACCAACAAAAATATTTCAATACCTATAGCTGCTTGTAAGAAATGAAACAGTGATAAATAATGACCAGGAAGCGAGGTAGAGAGCCAATTTAAATTGGTGACTAGGGAAGATGTCTCTGAGAGAGTGGCATTTGGGTTGAGAGGTGAATGCCAAAAAAGCACCTGGCTTGACAAGCTTGGAGGGCAGAAGGCCTCAGGCAGAGGAAAAAGCAATCACAAAGACAGGAAAATATATGACTGTGTGTCTAAAATGAGGCAAGAAGGAGGGAGTGAGGTGATAAATAAATGAGTTTAATTTTTTTTTCTTCCTAATGGGAAGTAATAGGAATATTTCAGGCAAAAGGTGACACGAGTATATTTGTATTTTAAAATGATCACTCTAGGCTAGCCACTTAGCTCAGTTGGTTAGAGCACGGTGCTGATAAAATGATCACTCTGGCTATTGTGTGGAGAATATATCGTAGTGGGGCAAGATCACTTAAAAAGCTATTGCTTTTAATTCCAATGAGAAACAATGATGGATTGAACAAGGTCTGTGGCAATGGAGATGGAATGAAGTGGCCATATTTAGGATACATTTTAGAGGTAGAGCAAACAGAATGTCAAGAGAGTGGCTTACCACTCCTCACGTCATTTCCTTCCTCTCTAAGTATTTTGGATTCTAACAATAGTTATCCCTTCTTAGTCTTAAGACTCCTCTCTGCTCACCCCATTCCTCTAAAATAATGCATTCAGATCACTAGACCCCTAACTAATGTCTGGGTCTTATTAATGCATCACCAGTTCATCTAAGGCATTTCTTAAATCAAAAAATGTAAGTGTTAAGCAAATTGTTATATCCTAAATCAATGAAAACTGGTAATTATGATGAACTCATTATAAACCAGAATATTTAATTAATCAGAGTCCTCCACTCCTAACTATTCTGAATATTTTACTACTTCTAACTTTTATGTTTCTTTTTTTTTTTTTTTTAATTTTTTTTTTTTAAAAGATGACCGGTAAGGGGATCTTAACCCTTGACTTGGTGTTGTCAGCACCACGCTCAGCCAGTGAGCAAACCGGCCATCCGTATATGGGATCCGAACCCGGGGCCTTGGTGTTATCAGCACCGCACTCTCCCGAGTGAGCCACGGGCCGGCCCCTAACTTTTATGTTTCTTAGGGTTAAGACTCATTCAGCTAATTGCCTGATAGCTAGAATGATATTTCAGATATTCACATGTCCAAATTTTCTTTTAGATAATTGAGATCTTGAAATGTCAAAAGAAAAGCCTAATAAGTAAATCTGACAAATTTCTGATTAGACACTCATAACAGAAAAAAAATTAAGAGACAGACCACCTGTTTGAAACATAAGTCCCTTCTAGAGCACCCTGGTCAAGCAACCCCTTCCATGCTTGAACACCTTCAGTGATGAGAAGTAACTAGGTCTCTGGCAACCCACTTCTTTGAACAGCTTACTGATTCAGACCCCTTTCAGATACCTGGGGCTAAAATCTTAACTTTTTTATTATTTCACATATGTCACTCGTGGTTTCACAACTCAATTTAAAGCTCTGTGTTAGCAAAGATCACGTGCAGCAGATAAGTAAGCCAGTCCACACTACAATTTCCTTTATACATGCCTTCCTCTACGGTAGGGACTGGAAAGCTAAAAATGACATTTCCAGACTTTTTTGCAACTAAGGTTGGAGATATGGCTTAGGTTCTGTGAACCATAGGCATCATATAAAACCTGAATTCAGAACTGAGTGAAGTGGAGAGAGGAATGTGGTAAAAGGCATCCATTTTTAGTAGCATGAGTTAGAGCAAAGGAAGCATAATTCTAGAGTCAGCACCTGTAGTGGCAGATTCCTTATTATGACAAGAACACTGGCTCTCTTTGTTTCAAGGCAACATGTGCAGGTGACTTTTAAAAGAACTCTAGTCAGAAGTGGTAGACTGGGAGAAGAGTTCTTTGATTAATCTGAAAATTCAACAAATGGGAATTTTCCGGGGGGATGTCAAACAAAGTGGAAAATTTATAATGATCTACCCAACAAGCACTTGCAAAGTAAATATAGTATAAATACAGGAAGTAAAGCATACATTAGTCTGAAATTGAGTGATCACTTTGCTATTATGTAATTTTGAGCCAGTTTATAGGTCTCACATCCCTCATTTATAAAATGGGAATCATATAGCAGTACCTACCTGTTTTTATAAAGAACAAACAAGTTAACACTTATAAAGAATGTAACAAATGTTATAATAAGTGTCTGCCATTAACACTGTTTAGATAGTGAGGTATTTACTTATAGAGCTACATAGCTGGAAGAAGCCTTAAAGATCATCAAATTCATTTTACATACCATGGCCAAAAAGTATGGATGAAGTATAGTTCCTACACTCAATAAACTCATAATCCAGGTAGGAAAAAAGACTATTAAAAAAAACAAAAACAACATACAATTTGGCACTAAATCATTACAATTCTTTAAGAAAGAAACTGACATTGTCATCATATGATATTTAGTAAATAGATGATCACTATGGAGAGAAAATTCTTAATACTTAATTCTACTAAAAAACAAGTGACACAAATATTTAAAACAAAAATTTTTATTCCCTTCCCATACTACCTTCAGGATTTTGGTCCACATTTCCTTTCTATGTTTATCAGGCTAGGGAAGTTTTCTAATCTAAGTCCCAGACACATAAAATACTCAGGACAATAGTTTTCTTACTCCTAGAGCATATCTCTGTCACCCATCCAAATCTGCAATTGCAGCCACATACCTGTCAAGTCATCTGACTAGCCTTACAGATATTTTATATACCCATCTATGGAGAACCTTTGCATCAAGATTATCGTGGCACTCCTAAATAATTAGAGAAGAAATGTACAATACATTTTTATGTTCTTCAACAGAGAGAGCTAGTTCCCAGCTCAATTTTATTTTTTTAACAGAACCCAATTTTATTCAGGTTAACAATGTAAGAATGTACCCAGGGAAAGGACAATACTCTCTAGCCTCTCTTGCAGTTAGGAGTGAACATATGGGGAAATGATGTGAGCCTGGCCCATAAGAAACTCTTCTTTATATCTCCCTATGCTCTTTCCTTTCTGGCTGACAGGTATGAACCACAGCCACCTAGGAGGGCACACGTTGGAAGACAGCAGAGTCTCCATCAGCCTGGGTCCCCAGACTGACCACATGGAAGAACTCCTACCAATGAGGACAACTGCCTCAGACTGTTAGGTGTTTGAAGCCCTATACAATTTTGGGTTTATTTCTTATAGAAAGTACCGTTATCCCAATTCAGCAATTAAAAGGGTAGAGATGCTGTAATTTCATACTGACATCTTACATTTAAAACAAATTTAACACAATGTAGAGAAAGCTGAATATCAAAACCTTTCTGTGATATTATTATAATAAATTATATGTTTTCTGCATTTTCATCTATATTTTTACTTCCTCTAGTAGTATTTATATTTAACAATCTTATTGTGAAATATTATTTCTGAAAGTAAGCTGTAGTTTAGTAAAAAAAAAAACCATTTTATTAGAAGAAAAATTAAGAAAAATAACTTCTACATATAGACTTTCCAGCTACTTTCTTGGGTAAATAAGCTAAGTAACATGAAGAACTTAAAGGCCTATTAAGACTTACCAGTGAAGTACAAGAAGCAGGATGATTGTAAGGATACCACCATACAGTTTTATAGATATTGATATACTGAATGAACAGAGCAACCAACAGGTAGATGAAAAAAAGAAATTCAAAGAGCAGGCTCCCATCCACAGGCAAGTCAGGAATTTGGCAATGACGAACAGGACCTGGGGTGATTAAGGCTGTGATAGGTGGGACCGGAAGGCCAATAGCACTACCATTCCTGAAAGAGAAAACTATGGTTAACTCAAACGGCGATTCCCTTCAATGTCACAGAGCATAAATGGCCTCTGCTGCCTCTTCCACCTAACCCTTAACTGTTGGCTTTCCCAAAGACTCCATTCGGGGATCTTCTTCTCTTCTCCCTCTACATACTCTCTCAGTGATCTAAGATGTAGCTGTGGCTTCTACTATTTCCTATGTGCTGAAGACTAAAAATTCTCTCCATAGAGCCCACTGCTGAGTTTTAGACTCACGTTATTGATTGCCTACTGGACACCACGGTGTTCTTCCTCCTCTAGTCCTGACCCTAGTTCATGGCCCACCCAAATAGCTGCCCAAATCAGAAACTTGAGAGTCATACTAGAATTTTTCTTCTGCCTCTCCACATCCAATCACTTTCTAAATCGCTTTCTAATACATTCCACTTTAAAAAACTTTCTCCAAACTGTACCTTCCCCTGTAAACCCTTTGACTTAGTCTAAGCATTTGCCATTTTTCACTTGAACTATTGCAGTATTCCTACTAAATTCAACTCTACTTTCACCAAACCCTCCAATCTGCCTTCAGGGATCTTTCTAAAGTGAAATTCAAGAGTGTTGACTCTTACCTAAAATCTGTTAATGCTTTCCACTGCCAATGGATAATATCCAAGATTTTTTAGTATGTCCTATGAGGCCTCTGCTAAACAAACTAGCCTTGCCTCATCATTCCTCCACGTGCACCCTACATAATACCCATGCTATTTGCTGTCTGGAATATATATGCTATTCTTTTGTGTACGTTATTCTCTTTACATGTAATACTCTCCATAATGACCTTCTGTAACTTCTTACATACACATTTACTGACAAAATCCTTTAAGACTTTTAAAACTCTTCTTCAAGACTTTTAAGATGCTCAAACATATCCTCTGTGAAACTTAGATTCTGACTCAATCAAAATTGATTCATCTCTCCTCTACGCCACCATTATATCTAAACTATAACTCTATTATTGTATTTTTCATACTGTTACAAAATTTTTTATATGCATCCATGTCTTATCTACCAGACCATAATCTTAAGGACAGAGATTGTATTTTTCTTAGCTCCCTGCAAATCTATACCTTTAGGTTGAGAAGGCAGCAGACCAATACAGTAATGAAAGAAAGAAATCTCTTACAACACATATAAAAATATAAAGATTTTAACCCCTATCCTCTTATTCTTTCTTCCAGGTCAGAATTAGGTAGGCTATCTAAAATGATAAAACGGAGTAGGAAATTAAATTTCCTATTGTTTATGTGCCTGGGAATAGTTACAGAGACTTAAGGGTCTACTATTGCTTATAGAACAAGGAAGAGGCTTGGGTTTGGATACTTCCAAAGACGATTCATGAGATGGAACTCTTAGTGTTAACCTTCTACACTAAAATTTCCAAATATAGGAATTCCAGCATCGTGACATTTACAGTACTTTAAGTGACTCATGGGAATATGAACTCAGCTCATTTTGAACACTTAAGAATACTATGGTAGAAACTCAGAAGAGCTAGAAGGGGAAAAAAAGGACTAGGGTGGGGGAATTGGGGGAGAGGGGAGGACTGGAAAAAATTAGGAAAGTATCTCCCTCCCATTCCCAGAGTATACTCCAATAGAACATGCCTACCAAATAATAGACTGTGATTTACCATTAGGTCATAAGCCAGGCCTTAACACACCACAGCTTTCTGATCTGTTCTGGGTGGTGAGCTACAGCACAACTCCAGGAGGCATCATTTCATAGAATAACACAAAAGGCAGCCTCTGGAGTTGTGTACAAGTTGATAGACTTGAAAGGAGAGAATTAATGCCAGCAGCTAATCTATTCCTTCATTCCAGTTAATCATAACATATTGAAATAAAAAATTCTGATGAGAAGTTACAAAATTAGGAGCCTTCACTCTAGAACGAACTAAAAACTCCTACTCCCCTTCTGTCAAAAATACACTAAGGGGGAAAGCAAGATAAACTATTTTTTATGACTTAAGGGTTAAAAAGGGTTTATGGAATTTTTTCAATGTAAAGCAGACTAATGTGCTTCCACCATTAACAAAGTCAGTAAAATGCTGGACTTCAAAAAAGATATTCAAAACAAAATACAGAAGACCTACACTTATTATACTCTATACTGCCTTGTCTATTAAATTTCAAGCCAGAAGACAAAGAGACAGAGGTCAAATAAGTTGATCTAGAACATCAATGGGAAAAAAGGAAAGTATTCCTATATAAAGAAAATCTATGAGATTAAGTCTTCTCCATCTAATCTATAAAGTTGAAAGCTTGAGAGGAGATATAACCAAAGTTCTTAGAACCAAAAAGATATGTAACTAAAATAGACATGGTCAGTATATCTCAGAAAAATAGTTACAGAAGTATTATTTAGGAAAAATAAAAATACTACTCCTTTTATAGGATATACAAATCGATTTAAGAATAGATTTAGGATGTACTTAATTCCTCCAGCAATGAGTTGTGACAAAATGTGAGAAGTGTTGTCCACTAGGAAAGATCATTAGAGACTCAACACCCAAGGTTTTTACTGTGGGCTGGCCACATAGGCACCCTCTTCCCAGCAGTACCAAAATTCCAGACTCCCAAAAGAAATGAAGGTATTCAGCACAGCTATCCTTAGAAAGGCAAGTTTATAAGGCTTGCATCTGGGAACCTGACTGATCTAAAACTTTCCCTAAATAATAAAAATGGCTCACTGTGCCTAAACTGTATAAATAATGTGGTTTATGCTGAATACTTGCTTTGCCCTTGCATATAAAGTTTGTGTGCAGGAAAGAGTTAATATAGCAGGCTGGAGACTGGCTCTTATGGAGCCAGCAAGTAGCAGAATTTAGGTAAGCAAATGGATAAAGCAAGAAAGATTAAAAGAGATAAAGAGGAATTAGAAGGAATACAGAAAGCAGATAATGGTCATTTGGACATGTTCAGGTGATATTATTAACAACATATATGCAAAGAATAAATGAAAAAAATCACTTGGTCCTTCTCAAATAAGATTCTCCCTCAACTAGGAGCTCTCTAAGAAACTCAGAAATACACAGTATATTCTCCTTTTTTAAAAGAACAATCATGTAAAGACATTGTTGCAAGAACAAATCCCTGATCCCCAAAGGTAGAAAGTGGGATAGGGGTTTAAATCTTGATTTTTATCACCAAACTAGCTCTTTGACATTCTCGAGTTTAACTTCACCAATCAGGCCACAAATACTTACTGGGGCAAATGCTCTCTTCTCCAGCTGACCTATGTCATGCAGAATCAAATATATCATCCAAAATTATACCACACTTAAGCAATTATCTACTTCTTTCTTAAATACAAGACACTCCAAAAGTGAGTTCTCCTCACCTGAACACTGTCTCTGTTTGTTTATATCCTTCTTAAAACTATATTCTAAGCCATGTACCACTGCCTTTATCTTATATTTTTTATACCTCTTCCCCAGGCCATATATAACTATGCCAGCTGCTTTCTTCACATTAAGAAATATAAGATCTTCTTTTTTTAAAATAACTTCTCAAGGTAAACATATCATAAAATAATCATTCAATAATAGTCTCAGTGACTTTTCAATCCATAAACAACTTATTCTTTCACTTTATTCTAATCTGTTGAAAAATACATTCTTCTACCTCCACTCCCAACTAATTGCAAAAGAAATACATGTTAAAGCAGGAGAAAGAGTGAAGAATGGTAGATCAAGGTAATCATGGTTGGAACCTTGAAAACCAGGATAGAAGAGCTGCAATGAAGGCAAAGAAAAGAATACAGGACCATAACTAAACCCAGTTAAGAGCAGAGGTATTTTCCAAATGTCCTTAGTTCCTCCCAGTATGCTATCTTCAGATTCCAACTGCAAGCAGAAGCATGTAGGAATGAGGCTTTCATGTGGCTTTCTACTCTTTTTAAATAGCAGAACACTTCATTTTCCTTCCCTCAAAACATATTTCACATGGTACTCCAATATTTAAAACAAATAGGAAAAAGAGTTAAGTCTGATTAAGAGAGGACTAGGAAACTTGAAACATAAACTACTAGGGCTGCCCAATCTCTTCTCCCTCCTAAGCTCTTCTACCGCAGCCCCTGAGACAGAGGAGGGATTCCATGGGACAGTCTGAGAGCATAATCATTTAGCAAAATCCTCAAGTTAAAGTAGAAGAGAATGAACAAAGAGCTGCTGAAGTTAATCCAGAGGCAAAGCTAGAAATTTTTTAGCTAGCTAGAATCCTAGCTAGGCACAACCAAGATTTTCTATCACACTTTGAAAGTACTGAGTCAGTAAGTTGATAGTATGTATTAGTAAAATTAAGGCATGTACTTCAAATAGCAAACAACTTTCACCTCAATATCTATGTTAAATAATATCTTTCTTCTAAAGCATTTTCACATATTCTCATTCTTTATATTTTTCTTTATTTTTAAAAATATATTTGTAGAAATTTTAGGACAATTCAGTAAAATTTTAAAAGTTACTACAATTTACTACTTCACTTATTTTCAACATCCTGCTACTGTTTGCTAACAGTATCACCATAATTAAAATGAGGAAATCCAAGGAACAGCAGAGTAAAAAATAATACTCTAGAATAAACTACAGTTACTCTGAATACACACATAAACATAAAATTGGTTAAAATTAGAAATGAAAATTAGTATAATGAGAATGAGAGATTGGAAAAAGCCCTTCAAAATGAAATTTCAGGGAGAGTTTCACTGAAATAATGACATCAGAACTAACTTTGAAGATTGGGTAGAAGTTGGATTAGAAAGTCAGAAAGAAAGAGGGAGGACAGGACAGGATGAGAGAAGTGCACAAAGACTCTAGGAGGGCTTACAAAGACAGCAGTAGCACTGATTGCTAGCTCTGAAAATTAAAATCAAAGCAAGTTACTCTATTCAGGGAAGCAGCAGAAATCAGCAGGTAAAAATTGTCTTGACTAAATACTTGATCAGGTAAAAGCATTTCTTTGCATTCCTACATGATCAAATCACCTATTGATGTGAGTTACGCTGGATAAGACTAGAAATAATTCATCCTAACTTTTGAAAATTAGGAACAGAGATAAATTTCCACTAAAAAGATCAAATTCTGTGCTGGCTGGTCAGTCTTGTAACACCAAGATCAAGGTTTTGGATCCTGGCACCAGCCAACTGTCAAAAAAAAAAAAAAAAATCAAATTTTTTATTCTCATACAACATGACACAAATCTTAAGATGTTTAGGCTACAGTTGACAGTTTATTAATATCAAAAAAGGTTTTAACAAAATAATCTTTTAAACCTTTGATGAAATCTGACTTTTAATTTTAGAACCTCCTGTTAGCTGTCAGTTTTAATTTATCCTGCAGGGTGGCAGGGGGAGAATGTCAGTAAGTAGATACACTGTCACGTTTGCCTTGTATTTTCATTCACTTCTCCCTTCTCTAACAGCTCAAAAGGTGATGACTAGAATTTGGATTATCAGCCAAAAGTAAGAACTGGACTGCTTATGGGGCTGGCCCGTGGCTCACTCGGGAGAGTATGGTAGTGATAACACCAAAACCACAGGTTCAGATCCCATATATAGGGATGGCTGGTTAGCTCACTGGGTGAGCATGGTGCTGACAACACCAAGTCAAGGGTTAAGATCCCCTTACCGGTCATCTTTTTAAAAAAAGAATTGGACTGCTTTCACTTTGTGAGCCCCATATCACATCTTTGTACATCCAAAGCATTGTGAAATACTAAGCTTTCAAGTCTTCAAGGATGGGATTTCTACCGCACTGTCAAGAATAAGTTTTGATAAGCAAACACCTGAATAGCACGATGACTTTTATGTTAGTCTTACTAATCATAGGACATTACAAATTATGTGTAGATTTATTTCTTCTTTACCTGTTTCTCAAGCCTGTTCCATTGCCACAGCCCCCACCAACCAAAGTCTGTAAAGAAGGTAAAGCTGAACGGCTTAGCTGCTGCCGACTAGGGCCCCTCCTTCCACCGGGCATGTCCAGGAACCAATCTGCTTCCAGTGCCACCTGTAGTTGCAACCCAGGTTAATGGCTGTCAACCTGTTTCAACTCTGAACAAAAAACACAAATATTTACATATAAGTTGACTATTTTAAAAGTAGGCAATGTATCAAAACAACCAGAAAAAACTGAGAGAGGAGGCCTGGTAAAACCAGATTTTCAAACAAATGCTCCCAGTGTCTACTACCTACTTTATTCTAATGAAAGGACTATTCAGACTCTAATGAATCAGAAGACTAAATTCTAATCTAAGCTCTATTCAGCATTAGGCAAGTCACAATTTGTGTCTTTTGTCAGTCGACTTGTAACATATGAAAGATATGTTACAATCTGGTGGAAGTTTACAAGAAACAATACAACTTATACATTCCAATCCATTATTTCATGCTAAGCTATTTGATATACAGGAGAATAAGCACTGTCCAAAATGTTAGGTTTTGTTATCAAAGGATCTGGGTTCTGAGATACAGATGTCACATATTATTTGACCTTAACTGAGTCGTAAAAATAAAAGTGTCCCCTGTTGTACAGAGGTTGTCGTCAGGGCTGAAGAAAATGGATGAAAAGGCACCAGCAGGCCTTATAACTCAAAGTAAAACTGTTCAAGCGTATCTCCCTATGTTAGGGTGAAAATATTGAAAGGAACTCAAGTGGATATCCACTCCAGAATAAAAGGATGTGAAATCATTTGGAAATTACTGACACTGCAAGTAACAGCTAAAAATCTTCACTGAAAAGATGTGTTTTCATCAATCTATGACAAAAAGCATGGTTTCACCAATACGGATACCAAATGTTTCCTAAACAACACCTAAAAATTGAAGAACGACATACTGGAAGAACCCTGGTTTTCAAAATGTTACTCCAGACTTACCTGATGTTCCTTATTCCTAACAGCCTTCTGCTGTAAACTAACAATCGCCAGTTGAGACAAAGCATTCAAACCGTTGGATGTAGGGGCTGTTGGTCCTTGCTCAATTAACGAGCAAAGGGAAAGAAAGGTGAGGGAAAGAGGCAAGACTACGAGGTAAGGGAAGGTGAATAGCGAGAGACCACAAACTTCAACAGACTGGCCTCTAACAGGGGATGACAAAGCGGTGCCTGGAGGGCACCCCGGTGGACCGAAACAGTCACGGGACAGTCGGACAGCACGGCAGCTCGGTAATACTCACGCATGGAGGAGGCCCGGCCGGTGGGGCGGGATCGCTGGGAGGAGGCGGCGGCTTTACAGGCTGGACCCCAAGCAAGAGAACTCCGTCCCCACGTTGAAGCGCTCCAAACCAGCTGCTTGTATTCAGGCTGTCCCCGCCCGGAGAGCTGACAAAAGGTGTCCAGGCTTCAGGCTGCCAGCCCAGACCCCAAGTCAGTGCCAAAGCCAGAGCTAAACTAGAGCCAGAGCTCGGGCCCGTCAGCACTCACCCACAACCTCCATTACCGCGGAGCTGAGCAGACGTGGCAGCGCACGGCGATGACGTCAGCTCTGCGACGGCTGGCCGCCCCAGCCTCTGGCTCCCGGAACTATCCACGCTTCCAGGCGGGCCGGACACTAACCCTTCCGCGAGCACCTGCGCACTGGGGCTCGCCTGATCCGCCAGGCTCCCGGTCACACTTTCCCGGCCGGCGTTGACCAACGCATTTCCTTCTCTGGCTTCAGGCAGCTATCCCCTATGAGCTGTAGGCACCGTGCTAGCGGCCCTCCTTGTTATCTCATGGACTCCATGTAACAAACATGTACAAGTTATCGTCACACTTTTACAGATGAGGGGAGACTGGGAGACCTAATGTCTCCTAATGTCACCTAAAGTCACGTCACTACTGAGGAGCTCAAGTCGTGAAGTCGTGCTTCAGCATCCAACCCTGCGCTTAGCGTATCTTAAGTAAAGGACTAGACAGATGCTGGTGCATACCACAAAAGCTCATAATCTATGGAAGAGACAACAGGAAAACATAGTAATTACATTTTATTACAATAAATGCAACATTAAAATTACGTCCAATGTCCCAAGATAGCACGCAAGACATTGTAATGAACTCTGGGACGACGGTGCTATCAAAACCAAGAAAAGCTTCACACTGCTTGAGGTTTGAGCCAAGATTTCACCAACAAGTAGGCGGTTCGTGGGCGAATGGCTTTCCTCGCCAAGAGGAAGTGGCAGACAAAAAGGTAAGGAGGTGGGCAACCTCATGATGAGGTCAGGAACTGCCAAGTTTGGTTATTAGAAGAAAAGAGTGTCAAAAGGAGCATTTTTGTGAGATCTTTCAGTCCAGAGATTTTAAGCTTCTTAAGAGAAAGCCCTAGGGCTGGCCCGTGCCTCACTTGGGAGAGTGTGGTGCTGATAACACCAAGGCCACGGGTTCGTATAGGGATGGCCGGTTAGCTCACTTGGGAGAGCGTGGTGCTGACAACACCAAGTCAAGGGTTAAGATCCCCTTACCAGTCATCTTTAAAAAAAAAAAAAGAGAAAGTCCTTTGTATCGATTATGTGATTATCTTAAGAATTTCGTTGTTGTGCCAGACACTGGGCTAGTAGTTTTACACATTTAATATAAATCTCACAACCCTTTGATAGATACTACTATGGTTCCTATTTTACAGAGGAAACTGAAGTCAAGAGAAGTTAAGTAACTCGTTGATAATAACCCGGTCAGTAAGTGGCAGAGCCAGAACTGAGCCAGAATGACTAATATCAAAACCACTGAAGTTAGTAATATTCCCAAATATTCCTACTGTCCTAATGTACCACAAAGCTTTCATTCATGAATACATAGAACCCAGCATAGATCATTACATATTTTCATTGATTCACCTCTTGGTGTAAGGAATTTTGTACATTTATTTTCATATTTACTCTCCTAGCTTGCTACATTGAAACTGCTGCTTTTCTGTTGGCTCACCAGCATACTTCCTCCATTCAATTTATTTAGTGCCTACAGTGTACCAGGCACTGTGTTAGTGAATAAGACAGATATGTCCCTGTCCTCCTAGAGCTCATATTCTAATGAGGGAAACATTAATTTAATATATAAAATAATTACAAATCGTAAGTATTATAGAGACAACAAATAAGGAGCTGAGGTAGAAAATGAGGGTGCTATTTTGAGATGTCTCTCTCTAAGGCAATGACATTTCAGCAGGAACCTAAAGGTTGGGAAGTAAACAGTGATGCAAAGATAGAAGAGAAAAGCAGTCCAGTTAGAAAACAAAATTTATGCAGAGATTTTAAGGAAGGTTCAAGCTTGGCATGTGTGAGAATCTTAAAGCAAACTTTAAGTTTGTACCTCCTGTGTAGCTGGATCATGTAAGCAAAGGGAAATGAGGCATGAAATGAATATGAAGGCTTAGGCAGGAGCTTGACCCGTGGTGTTTGCATTTTAAGTGTAGTGGGAAACCAGTGAGGAGTTATAAGCAAGTGACACAATTTGATTAAAGATTTAAGATCACTCTTGCTGCTTTGTATTGATGTGTTTGGGGGAGAAGAAAGTATTATTTATTTTTATTTAATGAAGACCTTACAATGGTAACTCTGTACCAGGCACTGTTCTATGTGCTTTCCAAATATTATGTCATTTAATTTTCATAACAATCCCATGAAAGTATTGTTGTTATCATTTCCATTTTTCACATGGGGAAACCAAGAAACAGATTAAGTACATGTCCAAAGCCACTCAGCTACTAAATGGTGGAGCCAAAATTGGAAGACATGGAAGTGAGGACAGTTAGGGGTACTTATAGTAGCAGTGGGGATGAAGATAAGTGAATAAATTCAAGATCTCTTTTGCTGATAGGAGAGGTAGGAAAGAGAACAGTTTGAGAAACTGGGAGAATGGTGGTGCCATTTTATTTAAATGGAGAAGACTGGGGTGAGGAATAGGATTGGGAGATTTAGAAACTTCACGTCTTTTTTTTTTTTTTTTCCTGTTTTGGCTGCTGGCCGGTACGGGGATCCGAACCCTTGACCTTGGTGTCATCAGCACCATGCTCTATCAAGCAAGCAAACCAGCCAGACCTCACATGTCTTAATGTTATTTGTAACAGTAGATATTTTACTCTATTCAGGTAATTTTGTTTTAATTTAATAAAATCACTTTATCATCAATCCTAGGAAATTTTCATTGCTTATTCTTTTACAGAGAAGAGCCTATTTTAACCCTAACCTTCATTTTCTTTTTTATCTTGTTTTGGATCCAAGAAACAGCTCCCTGTTTCTGTGGGTAAGAAACTTGTAAAAAATTATATGCAGCGTAGAAGCCTGGCAAAGACTTTTTTGAAAGAGTAAATAAATGATGTTTACAGGTGTCTCTTTATTCAGATAGGTATTTACTTCCCCAGATAACCGAGGCATGATTATCCTTTAAAGAAGAAGCCTTATTTTTATTTCACCAAAGAATATTGTTTAGTTAAGGTACTTAGTGTTGCTACCATTTAATATATTTTGAATTAATGGCTGGCAAAGGACCCAAAAGCTGTGGTTTTCATAAGCTCCAGTAGGATTCTGGTGCTTATTCAGATATAGGAACCACTGGAATAAACTACATCACCTGTTAAGGAAATAAAAAAGTTATCGTTTGGATTCAGATACGTTTTATTCCTCCTGTGCATAGGACCTACTTATCTCCCAACCTCTTGTTGCTCTTTTTCCACACAGATATTGGAAAATTGCAAAAATACTGAAATACTGATTTATTTTCATTTCACAGATATTATAACATAAGGCTATTTCCATTTTCTGCTCACAGAAAATTGTGGTTATAGAAAATAAAGACTCCTATTAAAGTTTTAAAAAATTATTCTTCACTATATTCATTTTAGACTAACTTAGAAAGTGGAGGTTTTTGCAATATTCATCTATATAGTACACTGTCTTAGTTATGTGCTTTTGATGAAGTATTTATTTTGATATGACCCATTGTTAGCTAATAAACATTATTTTATCTGACATTATTCCTCAACATGCATCCTAAATCCTTCACTACTGTCAACCCAGATTCTACCTCCACCTTCTGCAAATTATAGCTTCCACATTTTTAGTGTCTCCAGCACATTATTCCTTAACTGCAACTTAACTCCAACATTTCCTTTTCTTCAGCCTGAAATACATTCCTCCTACCCCATTCTCCATATTTCCAGATCATATTGATCTTTTCCTCCACTGAAATCAGTAGCACATACATGTTGCCTTAAATTATAAATTATCTCTGGGAAAGCATATTTGTCTTCTAGTTCTAAACTCCTTGGGGGCACAGATTTGGTCTTGTACCATACTTCTCTGTATTTCCACCAAGCCTAGGATGTTACTATGCACATTTTAGACAATGAATTGTTGCTTTGTGTTGCTTTGCCCCCACGGATTTGTCACCCCACTTCCCCTGGGTGATGGAGATGCAAAGGATTACTCAAAGTCCATCTCTACTGAGCAGTGAGAAGCCTTGAAGTGGTTAACTTTCCTAGGACCCTCCAGCAAGAGGGGTCCCTTCCTTGGGAAAATTAATGCCGAATTGGGGTTCTCTTCCTGCATTTATTTTCCAGACCAGGAAGTTACAGGAAGAGAACAAAGGTGGGGTTATAGTTTAACAATATAGGCTGGTAACTTTCAGTGAAACAAGCCAGATGACATTCCAGTAGACAATTAAGTGTTCTTATCAACACAAGCTTGATCTTAGCAAACATTCCTTCTTATAGCAATTTCTCAGTATCTTTACATAACAATCAATAACTAGTCTGTCTTTGAGCCAGCAACCTGCTGTGCCACAATTCTTTATCTCACACCAGAGACTTATAGCCTGAGGAAAATTTCCTGTCCTTGCAAGGTCAATATTTGAAACTGCAAGGCTTTGGAAAACCAGGCCCTGTGAAGTACATATGCTTTATAGTATATTCCACATTGAATAAATATTTGTAGTTATACGATCACTATAATAACCAAAAGAATCTGCTCTAACTAGGTCAGCTAAATTGTAGTCCCTTGGGAGATCTGGGATAAGGCAGTAGTCACATTGACCTGCCCTGGAAAACGTTATCATGAGACCAGTTTCACTTAGAAGCAGACTTAATGTCACTAGAAAGCCATAATATAACTTAGAATGCTTCTCGTAATTCTTATGTAACCTAGTAACAATCCCAAATCTAAGTCATGTTCAACTAGTAGAAAACCTGATAAAGTAGGCGGGGCTGTCCTCTTTCCTTTGACAACCCTCCCATCTTGTGATTATAAAATGCTAAGCTCTGCTGACCCTCTTTGTTTTCCTGGTGTTTTTTTTGTTGTTGTTGTTGTTGTTGTTTTTTGGCAACTGGCCGGTACAGGGTATCCAAACCATTTACCATGCTCTCAGCAACTGAGCAAATCAGGCAGCTCCTTGATGGCCCTGTTTGGAACACATTTCTTAAAGGCAACCTGACTATGCATCTGCCTGGTTGCAATCGTCATATTGGCTCAATAAATCCTTACTATATGTATTTGGCCTCAGTTTCTTTTTTAGGTCAACATATACCTATACTCCCACTGTCAAAAAACAAAATTTCAACAAATTTAATTTAAAGATCTAATTGACTTTTATGAATTGGCAGCATCCCATCTGTGAAAAAGAAAGGTGTTCCAATGAGCTGAACAGAGGGGATTGGCTTTAGAAGCAGAAAAGGGCTGAAAAAGACATAAATAAGGACCAAAAAGTGGGTTGGTCATTTCAGTTATTTTTCTTAGAGACTTTAAACAGGTGACTTCTTTATAATGCCTGCTCAGGTGGACTGGGCCCCTTCTGATTGGTTGCTGTGAATCTCCTGTTTTTCTGAAAAACTGGCCCATTTTAAAGTTCAGTTTGACTAGGACTTGTGACTCCATTCTAGTTCTAGTGTGGTCTGTAGGAGCCTAGTGCAGGAGCTCAGTCCAAAACAATGGCCTCCCATAAATTTTATTTAACACAACCATTTTTTTCTCATGTGTAAGTCACCCCAACTATTATAAATTCCTATTACAACGGGACCTATTAACTATTTGCGACCCTTTGGGGGTCTAACGGTGCTGTACACCTTTACATGCTCAACAAATCCATGCTACTTAATAAGAGGCAGTTCGATGTTGTAGAAAGAACTATCTAGCCCAGGCTTTGTGACAAGGCTCTGCTGTGCCACTGTGAAGCTGTGGGCAAGAAATGTATCCCCTCTGACCTTCAGGTTTCTGGCGACAGACAATAAGAAGTTTTCAATATGTTATAGAACAGAAGGAATCACCAGTATTAGACGTATTTTCCCAGGGGATATTGGGGAGGGAGGACAGTGAGCTGATCCGGTGATCATTCTCCGCAGCTTCCGGGCGCCGCTCTCCCAGGGAAACTCCGCCGCAGACCGGGCTGGGGCCGGGGGAGGGGAGCGGCGCGGCCATCTTTGTGCGGGGCGGGCCGAGGCCCACGTGCTGCGGCTCTCGCGTCATGTTTGTGCGGGGCCGCGCTTCCGCCGGCGCCGCAGCCGGCAAGCAGCAGCGAGTCTGCGGGCCATGGAGGGGCGGTCGAGCTCGCCTCTTCGGCGCTGGCTGCTGTTGCTGCTTCTGCCACCAGTGCTGGGCCGCCAGAAGGAGTCAGGTGGGCTCCGGGCAGGGCCGAGCTTGGCGCTCGGGCTCGGGAACTGGCCGGGGTCTGCAGCCGCTCTCCGCCCCCTCACTCCCCGGCGCGGCCGGAGCCCTGGAGGATGCTGTAGCCGCTGTAGCGCAGAGCTGGGCAGCAGGCACCTGGGACGGAGAGTGAGGGTGTCTGGGTCTCTGCCCCCGCCTGGAGAGTAACCCATTCTCCGGAATTCGAAGTGATAGGGAGGAGAGGGAATTCCCTTGTTAACCCGCACGTATCGCCCCGTTTGGCTACTCTGTACCTCCCCAAAACACGCTGGGGGGAGAATTTCCTGTGTGTGTATATGTGTTGCCAGAAGAGATGAACGGAGGGTTAATGTCTGTGGCTTTTAATTGGTTCTCTTTATGCGGCTGAATTTGATTAGTAGAAGGTGGGAATCCTTGACACTATCCAGTGTTTCCATAGCCTTCTGAGGACCGGCCAGTCAGCTTGGGAATTTTACAATTTCATGGATACCTGACGCCCGGGCAGAAGAGCAGACTTGACGTGAGCGCTGGAGAGTTAAAAAAATTCTTCCCGGCGGATTGCGATAGGATTTCTGAAAGTTTTGACCTTCTGTTGGTTCTGCTTGCCTGCTGCTAGCAAATAAGAGTGTTCTGGGGTATTTTGTTAAACTCTTAATTTGCTTCACTTTTTGAAGGTTCAAAATGGAAGGTATTTATTGACCAAATTGACAGGTCTTTGGAGAATTATGAACCATGTTCAAGTCAAAACTGCAGCTGCTACCATGGGTAAGTACTTTTCTTTGATGTGTCTTTAAGAATTTAGTTTTTGTCACAAGGAAGTAGCCAAAGATCCCTGAAGAGACCTTGATTGCAGTCGTCAGAGAGCCAAGCATTTTAAGAAGAAATGCCCTGGGATAGGAAAGGCCCAGATGGCCTCTGCATTACCGCTGAGCCATCTCCCTGTGGGATTTAGGGCATGTGCTTATCTGTTTTTCGCACTGGACGGCAAGCTTCTTGAGGTCAGGGTCTGTGTCTCATCCTCATGCTGGACCTCAGTAAGTACTCAATAAATATAGTTGAAGGAATAAACATATTTGTCAGTGAATCTAATAATAAATTTCCTGTTGGTTATCTTTAAAATATGCACATGAGGGCTGATGCATGGTATAGTAGAAACTTCAAAGCAGACTTGGGTTCTAGTCTCAGAACTCCCACTAATTCCTCCGCCACCCCCCACCCCCCGCAAGCCACTTAACTTCCCTGGGTCTCACATCGCTCACAGCTAAATGACAGGGTCTTTTTAGCTCTTCATTATGTTATTCTGACTTCTCAAAAAATTAACCTGATTCTTATGATATTGGAAACTTACTGTGTACTGAACTTTAAAAGGGATTCAAAACAGTGCAATTTCTGGTTGCTGCTGTCAGGCTGCAGGAGTAGGTGTGAGTGGTGCAGGCCAGACAGACCAGAACAAGGGACTCAGACAGAGTTAGTCTGTAAGGCATAAACCATACCTGCTGTGGGATCCAGAGGAGGGGATGTCAGTAGGACTGCAGCGACTGGGGAGGACGTGGGTGTCGTATGAATAGTGAAGGAAGACTATGGATCAGGCAAGGGAGGGGCAACCCAGGTGGAGGAAGAAGAGACAGTGACTTACTTCTTACTTTTTATGGCTTTGTTGTGTTTGGTGTTTTAGATTACCAAGGGTGCTTGTGGAGAAGAGTTGCTCATTCCTGCCCGCTGTTCTTTCCATCAACTTACTGTGTTCTCTAATATGAAATGAAACCTAATTTCACTTAGGAAGGAGGTAGAATGGTACTGCTTTCTCAGCCTGTTTTCCTTGACGATTCCCATTCTTTGCCAGTGTCATAGAAGAGGCTCTGACTACTTTCCGAGGAGGTATCTCCAGGAAGATGATGACAGAGGTAGTCAGACGGAAGCTAGGGACCCACTATCAGATCATTAAGAACAGATTATACCGAGAGAATGACTGCATGTTTCCCTCGAGGTAAGAATTATGAGGTGGATGTATTTTCTGATCTCATCATTACTTATTAGCTTACTTAATGTTCTAATAGAGAAGCTAATTCGGGAGACTGACAAGAGAATCCCTCCTCATGTTTTAGGGTGACTACAAAATAGTGACAAGTTCTTCTCCTTGCCTGGGAATTTTTTTTGTCAGCTCCTCCATCAAAGCTTCCTCTGTCTTTGTGAGGCTGGGGCACATCACTGGTTGTACTGGCTGGGGCTCTGCCCCTTGTCCTCCTTCCCCAGATGTACTAGCTGCAGGAAGCAGGCTGAGGAGACCTTGCAGGAGTAAGATGGGCTGAAGGAGGAGGAGAAGCATAGGTATTTACTTAGTGTGTTTCATGGCCCAGATATTGTTCTAGATACTCAGTATTTGAGTAGAGATGAAGTCAAAAGGAGTAACTAGGGCTGCAAATTACAGTAGCCAGGACTTCAGCTGTGAGAGTTGAGGTAACATGTCAGTGGGCTGAGAGTTGGGGGGGGAACAGGGAGGGTCACAGACTGAGCCTGGAAGTTGGACTTAGGCAGCATTACAAACACAAAATGATAACCCTCCTTTTTTTTTTTTTTTTAATTCAGATCTTTATAAAATTAAGAGATACAAAGCCCAGGGGCATGGTATTCCCTTTTTAAAGATTCTCTTTCTAAACAGTCCCTATTTATCATTAAAAGTAAAATGTACAGTGTTGCAAGAAAAATGCATTCATTTAGATTTAAAGATTTATATTATTTGCCTTTAACAACAACTTTATTACAAATAAATACATATTTACTGTCAAAATATGTGAAAACAGCAACAAAAAGAGATCACTTAATAATCCCACAACCCTGAGGAAATCAGTTACATTTTGGATAGTGTCAGAAGGAAATAAGGTTGTAGTGGGGAAAATCATTAAGGTATTTTAAACAGACATTTGTTTCATTAATTGGGACAATAATAGAGACTTTAAATACAAAGTATAAGCATAGAGGAATTTCTAATTTCCACAAATGAGAAGTAAAATATGAATGTAGACATGGTTGGACTTCAAAAGTTTACCCAATGTTTAATAGTTTTCACACAATTCCCAGATGAGGGCTGGCCCGTGACTCACTTAGGAGGCTACAGTGCTGATAACACCAAGGCCATGGGTTCGGATGGCCAGTTCACTCACTGGCTGAGCATGGTGCAGGCAACACCAAGCCAAGGGTTAAGATCCCCTTACCGGTCATCTTTTAAAAAAAAAACAAAAAACAAAAAAAACAATTCCCAGATGAAATACTTTCAAAGTTTGTGAAAGGCACATATGTCTTATTCTTGACCTCAGAGCATTTGAGTCAGAAACATGAGTTGTTAGAAATGTTCTTAAGGGAGCCCAGGGTCTTTCATTGGCAATAAAATAGTCTATTTCCAATGAAACTGAAAGTGCCTTATCCCAGCTACATAGACAACTAAGGAAAACAGAGATGGACAAAATACAAATAGAATGAAATATTCCCAACCACTGTCTTTAATGAAATGCACACAGTTGTATAATATCTCAAATATTGCCATCTAGCTACAAATATTATCATTCTATATCTAGATACTTTTAATTCATCCAGTTTAAGAAATCCGTATGACATTTTAAGAATTCAGTTTTGAACCAAACAAAATATAAACTCAGCATTTCAAGGATGAGCTGAGGGATTTTGCTGAGAAACTAGAGGTCCATCTAATCAACACTAGAGATTAAATCATATCAAAGATGAGGAGTGGTTGTATTTTTTAAATAACAGCTTTATTGAAGTGTGGTTGGCATAAACTACACATATTTAAAGTGTACAATTTAAATGTTTTCACAACAAAAAAAATAAGAGAAGTGAGATATGTTAATTAGCTTAATTTACTCATTTTACAATGTAAACATATCTCAAATATCACATTATACCCCGTAAATATGTACAATTATTATTTGTCTATTAAAAAAAAGCATACACTTTGATAAGTTTTGATGTATGTTTATGCCAATATAATGAAGATATCCATCAAAACCAAAGTTTCCTTCTGCCTCTTTGCAATCCCTCTCTCCTGCCCCCTTCATATCTTCCTCCCCCCCCACATATCCCCTGATCTGCTTTCTCATGATTATTTTCTAAAGTTTTATATAAATGGAATCATATAGCATATGAGTGAGTGCTGTTTTAAAAGCTGAATATGAAAGAAAATACAAGTGTTTTAGCTGTAATGTGTAAATTGTATTGCAATGATAATTTTTTTTAACTTTTTAACTAGATTTTTTTGTATCAAAAGAATATTACATGCACGCAGTGAAATATGTGGATAACTCAAAAGGTTATTCAGTGAAACAGCAGTTTCTCTTCCACCTTAGACCCCCAGACCTCTACTCTTTGAGACTTCTTTTCAAAACACTACCTGCATAGTTTGTTATATATCCTTCTGGAAACAGTCTATGCATTTATAAGCATCTAGACTCATCAGCAAACTAGAACATGCTATATCTTCTGTTCTGCTGCTTACTTTTCCATATAACAGTAGGTTTTGTGATTGTTCTATAAGAGTACATAGAGAGCACCTCATTCTTTCATGCTGCATAATAATCCATTGTATGGATTTCATTATTCAGTCCTCTATCCATGGACATTTAAAGTATTTCTCACCACACTCTTGTTATTTTTGGCTAATGCAAACAGTGCTGCAGTGAACATCCTTGTACATATACCTTTGAGCACTCATGTAAATATATGTGTAAGCTAAATTCCTAGAATTGGAATAACTGGGCCAATTAATGTCTTTTTAAAATCTTGATAAATAGAAGCAAATTGTCCTCCAAAGAGGTTGTGCCTGTTTACACTTCCACCACCTGCATCACGTGCTCTGAATAGATCTCACACCTTCAGCCAACACTGTGTTTTATCAGACGTCTTGATCTTTGCCAATCAGATAGGTAAAATTGGCATCTAGTTTCATTGGCATTTCTTCATTATTAATACAGTTAAGCATCTTTTCCTGTATTTATGAACCACTGATATTTTTTGCAGTTATCTCTGTCTATATAAAACAATTTTCTCTCTATATATAAAACAAAATTTTAAGTCAGCCATTTCCATGCTGCCAGAAAATTTTGACCAAGCCTTAAAACACCGCCCCTAGTATGGGGCTGGTAAGGACCTCAAAGGATGGGGCAGAAACAAAGCTAAACTGTCAGTGTATCTTCTCTTTCTTTTAAGAAGTCCTTTGTGATGTTCAATGAGTCTTGTCAGAAAGCAAAGTTACAGTATTCATGGTCATGTACGTAACACTTTCTCTGGCTTGCAAAAGTAATTTTGATTGTTTTGTTTTTGGCAGCTGGCCAGTTCCAGGATCTGAACCCATGATCTTGGTATTATAAGGCTATGCTCTAACCAACTGAGCTAACTGGCCAGCCCAAAACTGATTTTGATAGTGTTCTATATTCTGGTTGAAGGTAATGAAAGCCTTTCTAGCTTTCCTTCATAAACAGTAAGACTTAATTGTAGTGGAAATAAAAATGGTGTCTTTGTGAGAAGCAAAGCAGATGAACACAGTTAGAAAATTAGCTTTGCTAGTTTCATCAAAATTTGTATCTTGCCTACTACTAGTCAAACTAATTCATATAAGGGAAATAAAGAAAATAAACTGGGAATGAATAGAGAAGTAGTAGGAGTAGCAATAATATTCCCTTCAATGCTATGATGTTTTATTTGGAAAACTTTACTAAGTATTGTAAACTGGAGCAGCTTAGCTAGGAATGATAACTTATACAATAGTCTCTTTAGAAGCATTGCTTTCTGGCTGATGTTCTGAACACTGGCTGATTTTTTACTTTAAAGTGTGAAGGGGGCCCTGCCTTGTCCTAGAGCCCGTAGGCCCTGCTCTGGTGAATTTGTGGTATTTCTGGTTGACAGGTGTAGTGGTGTTGAACACTTTATTTTGGAAGTTATCGGGCGCCTCCCTGACATGGAGATGGTGATCAATGTACGAGATTATCCTCAGGTTCCTAAATGGATGGAGCCTGCCATCCCAGTCTTCTCCTTCAGTAAGGTATGTACAGGAAGAGCCACATGGGGGAATGGATGAGCAGGAAATCATTGTCCTATGACAGAGTCTGATGAGTAAGGATGAGGATGAGGCCTGAGGTCCAGGAATGGGTCTGTGTACCTGTTAGTGTCACAGTAGTTGAGCAGTAAGACTGAGAAGATGGAGTTGAGGACCCGTACATAAGTAATGTGAGTAAGATTGCGTAAGTGTCTGTAGGGCTAGGAATGGAGGCTAGGAAGTGAGAGACCTGAAGAACCTACAAGACCTCGCAGGTGGGGCTCAGAGATCCTACAGAGTAGGGAAGAGAACAGTCCAAGAAAGCTCATGGGCTTGGAGTTAGGGAATACCTTCACTCAAAAAAAGTAGTTGAGCTCCAAAAATGTATATATCAGCCATAATGCTGGGTATCGTTTGTCCTATCACTGTATTTCAGGGGCCCAGCATGGCTAAAAGTGAACCTGAAGGTGCCAGATAACTCTACCCAGTTTGTGTCTAAGTAGCGCATTGAGGGGATAGGCCTGGGATAGCCAAGAGGGTTATGAGAAAAGATGATCTTTTGCACTCATTGCAGAGGATAGGAGTATCTAGGATACACCTGTGGGCTTGTAGAACTTGGGACAGTGAATATCTTGTCACTGTGCGGGTTCATGCAAATGGTGTATTGGCAGGGACAGGTCTTGGTTCCCTGGAGACTATGTATGAAAGCATTTGGGGGTGGGGGTGGGGAGGCGAGAAGAGAGTGGATGGAAGATTCTATGGAGGAAGAGTGGGATTAGGAAACACCTGTGGACGCTGAGAAGAGGAACACCATTTCTGATTTGGTTTCTCCAGAGCAAAGGGACCTTTTATACCCACTTTTTCTTTATCAAGTTTACTTTCTCTCCAGACTGGTTTATTCCCTGTATTGCGAATGGGCTGATGCTACATTTATATTGCATTTCCCGTGGTTTAGCCTCATTTCTGAAAAGTGTTTAGTTCTATTGTTTATGTGCAACTCTCCCACAAGAACAGATAGAGGCTCCCATGTAAGTAAGTCAGTAAGGACTTTGTGTTTGTTATTTGTCTGTTGTTTCTGTGGATAGTAAAATATGACCATCAGTGTGCTAACTTTTCTTTCATCTTCACTTCCCTCCTTTTTTTTAATAAGTGACTTCTAGTTTCCAAGGGAGGGATATTACTCTGTCAACTTCATAGTTAATTATGCAGCTTCTGTTGCCATTGTTTTAAGTATCTGAGAGAAGGCAAACACTATATTACACACGTAATTCCAGCGGAAGAAACAGTAGAGTTAGAGGTTTATCAGTGGACAGATTTTGAACAGAAAAAGTGAACAGATTGTTTCAAAATTTCTTCAAAAGATGTGTGGTAACACTCCCTCCCCCATTCTTCCCATTGGCACTTTTGACACCAGCCAATGAATAACTAAGAATTTATTGGCCAAACAGTGTGAGCTCAACAGTGCCACAGTGTTGGGTAATACTAGCCAACACTTATTAAGTATTTGTTCTGTGCCAGATATTGTTCTAAGCTTTTTACATGTATCAACTCATTTAATATTCAAAATAAGCCTATTAGGTAAATAGTATTATTGATATTATTATTTCCCCTATTACAATGATAAGGAAACTGAGGTATAGGAAGATTAAGTAAATTGCCTAGAGTTGTAATCTCTCTTTTTTTTTTTTGGTGGCTGGCCATTAAGGGGATCTGAACCCTTAACCTTGGTATTACAACACCCAGCTCTAACCAACTGATCTGATTGGCTAGCCCCATTAACTTGCCTAGAGTTGTAAAGAGGTGGAGTCAGCATTCAAATTGATATGATATGTCTCTAGAGCCCACGCTCTTAACCATTGTGCTGTATTTCCTGCTTCTTGCTCTCAGAAGACCTACTAGAAAATAACCAAGACCTGGTAAGACAGTATAAATTCCAAGTACAATAGCAGTTAAGTGGTGAGAGAGCTCTGTGATTATTCAGAATTGGGTATATTTCCTTAAGCTAAAAACCTTAATAGTGTGTATACTCTAGAAAAATAATATTGGGGAACTGAAAAAGTTGACATTTAGTTTGATTCTAAATTCTGGGGCTCAGTGAGCCCATGAATTTTAATCCATGATCACTTTTGTCTTTTGGTATCTAGAGCCTAGACTCTGCAGACTAGGGAAAGTATATTGTTGGCATTGTGAATAGAGCAAGACCTTTGTCCAAATCCTATGGCATGAATGCAGTTTGCTGCTTCTTGCTCTGTTCAGATACTGATTTAGAACAACTTCTCTATTTCTGTCAAAGACATCAGAGTACCATGATATCATGTATCCTGCTTGGACATTTTGGGAAGGGGGACCTGCTGTTTGGCCAATTTATCCTACAGGTCTTGGACGGTGGGACCTCTTCAGAGAAGATCTGGTAAGGTAGGTCTTTTAAAGAGGTTTTTTTTTTTTCTATTTGTTTCTTGAATTAAGCCATAGAATATAACCAATTATTTACTTTAAAATGACTAACTTTTAAGTTGAAAAAAAACCAAAAAACCTGTTTATAGCATAGTAATTTTGTATGTGTATAAAAATACTTACATATCCATAGAAAAGGGCAGAGGAATCTATCCTAAACTATCAGCAATGCCTCTGTGGAAGGCATTCTGGGAGCCTTTTGTTTTCTTGTTTAAATTTTTCTGTAGTTTTAAGGTTCTTTAAATAATAGTGAATTACATTCATAATCAGAAAAATGAATGACAGTCTTGTGGGGAGGATAGAAAATTTCCTAGAAGAACATAAAGGTACTTGATGATTTAGAGCTAAGTACTTTAGGTGGAATGAGGGAACATAAATGTCCCGTAAGTATCTCAAATGCAAGCTTATTCCAGACCCTCTCTGATTCATGACTGAGACATGCCTTGGCCTGTTGACACCGTTCTGCCAGCATTTCAGAATTTAGATTGTCTAGGTCATCCAAGCTGTAGGTATTTCTTACCTAGCTACATTTTACATTAATGATTCAAACAACATTGGTGTGTCATCAGGGAACTTACAGAAACAGTCTTTATAGGTCTTCTCTTAGGTATAAGGAAAGCAATAATTTAATTCAACTTTACTTCCACAAATATGTCTCGCCTCTCCTAAGTGTGGCTGAAGATTCAAAGGGTATTATGAGAATGTCTCCTTAGTGAAGAAGGAACCACATTCTTCAGTGGCAATTAGAGCCCTCTGGGTAAAAAATGAGTCTCTTTTCCAGTAGGTATAATTTGGAAATTTTTTAAAAAATAACTGTTTTAGTCCGTTTTGTGTTGCTATAACAGAAATACCTGAGACTGGGTAATTTAAAAAGAAAACTTCTTTTTTTGGCACAGGCCTCAGGCTGCTTCTACTCATGGAGGAAAAGTGGCAGGCAGCTGGCGGGTACAAGCAGATCACATGGTGAGAGAGGAAGCAAGAGAGAGAGGAGGTGCCAGGGTCCTACAAACAACAAGCTTTCGCGGGAACTAATAGAGCGAGAACTCATTCATTAGTCCCCCAACCCCCAGGGAGATCATTAATCCATTCATGAGGGATCCACCCCCATGACTCAATCAGTTTCCAACACTGCCACATTGGGGATCAAATTTCCACATGAGTTTTGGAGGGGACAACACATCCAAACTCCAGCAATAACTTAGTCTCATATTTCATAGAACTGTAGCTGAGAATTGTCAGGAATAAGGTAATGAAGGCTTAGAGAGGTTAAGTGACTTGGTCCAGGTGAGAAGCAAATCTGGGCCTGAAGTCCAGGTTTCTGGGTGCATTATCCAGTCCACTTGGCCAGTTAATGTTACTTGTGTTCTCCAGACATTGATACCATTGTTTCTTGTTTATTTTTTGGTTTTGAACATAATTTCTTTGGGGTGGGGCTGGGGGAAAGTCTTTAACTTTCTTTTCTCTAAGTTATTCTTGGCTTTGGCCTGAGTTTTCTAATTCCCCCTTCTTTTTTTTTCAGGTACTCATAAATACCCTTTTTATATTCTTCCTTCTTTTCATAGCTCCTTTCCTGCTGTACGGCTCCTTTTTTAAAACTCTTTTAAAAAAATATTCTTTTCAGATTATGGAACCTATACATGCTCATAAAAATTTACAAATATATATAACCTAAGCAACTTTTTCCCCACTTATTGGTATTTCTAAGTAATCTTTCCATGTCTGTACATATGAAACAACCTCATTGTTTTTAACAGCAGCATAGTATTCCATTGCGTTGATAATAGCTTACTTTGATATTTCCTTTGATGGGTGTTTAGGCTACATATGTAATATATACATAGTTTGTTGTTTTCTGGACTATTTAAGAGTATGTTGCATACCTTATGACTCTTTACCCCTTAATACTTTAATGTGTATTTCCCAAGAACAAGGATGTTCTTTCATAACTGCACTGCAGTAAGCAAATTCAATATTAACACAATCCTTAATCCCAATAATATCCTGTAGAGCATTTTCCCCCTCCAGTATAGGACAAAGTCCAGGATCACATACCACATTTAGTTGTCATGTCTCTTTAGTCTCCTTTAATCTGGAACAGCTCTTCAGTCTTTCTCTTTCATGACATCAGCTTTTTTGAAGAATACAGGCTACTTTTTTTTAACAGAATGTTCTTCAGTTTGCTTTTGTCTTTCCTTATGATTAGATTCAGTTTATGTGTTACTGGCTCAAATCCTTACATAAGTGATTTTGTGTTCATCCACCTCTCTTTACTGATGTTAATTTTGATCACTTGGTTGAGATATTATCCAGTTCTTCCACTGTGTAGTTACTGTTTTCCCCCGTGTGGACTAATAAGCAATCTTTGGGGAGATAGAATATGTTTTAAAATCTAATATTATCTGAGCATTTTTTTCTTTTGATACCTTCCCCTCTTATTCCTCAATTGAATTTACTCATGATTATAGAATTACAATTTTGTTTTTTAGAGCCCTCCATTCAGAAGAATCTCTAGCAATGTGGATTTTATTTCTTACCTTGAAACTTTAATAATCTGCTTGTTTATATATCTGCATTGATGTCTGCCTGCCATTTTTCTATTTTTATAATCTCTTGGGAGTTTGTCCCCATCGACTTACTTTTCACTCTGTAGAAGAATTCAATGTTCCCTGTAGATTTAAAGATTTTTTCTTCTACTGCCAGAGGGGTTTTAAAAAGGAGGGCTGGGGCAGCACCAGGCTGTGGTGGTTGCCATCATTAGCACTTGTCTGGAGAAAAAAGTTCTAACGTAGGTCTTTTGAGGGGTGGGTAGGTAGTAGGGAGAACGATGGAGGAAAAAAACAGTGAAGGTATACAGTTCAAGTCTGTGTATATTAAATACAGCTTTCTCAGAGACCAAGGAAATGAAGAGAAGTAACTTTGAGTATAAATTGATGTAGTTTTGGTTAGGTAGTTTGGCAATATATCCCCAAATTGAAAATGTATATATCTCTTGACCCAGCCATTCCACTTCCATACTGTATCCTGAGAAATTAATTAGAAAAGTGTGCAAAGATGTTTATTTAAGGATGTTCACTACGATCTTGTTTCTTAGAGCAAAAAGTTGGAAACTACCTAAAAGCCCATTAATAAGGGAGGAAGTGAATTTATGTCATGACTGTAAAATGGAATACCATGCATGAATGGAAAGGCAAGGTAGATTAGGGCTTAAAAACCGGGACTCTGGGTTCAAATCCTGACTCTTATTAGCTCTGTGACTCTGTGCGTGTTGCTTAACCTCAAGGACCTCATTTGTAAAATAAGATGATAAAACCTACCTCATGGGGTTGTGAGAATGACTTGATATATATAAAGCACTTAGAATAGTTTCTGGAACATAGTAAGTGCTATATAGGTGTTGGCTATTATTATTATTCATAATATATTTCCCGTTAAGAAGGCTACCTAAAAGCATGTATGATATAACCTCTGTTCAATAAAGCAAGGTTTTGTCTTGGTACTATTGACTTTTTGAGCTGGATAATTCTTTGTTGTGGGTGCTGTTCTATTTATTGCAGGATGTTTAGCAACATCTCTGGCCTGTACCACCAAATGCTAGTAGCAATCCCCCAGTAGTGACAATCAAAAATGTCTACAAACATAGCCAAATGTATGGGGGGGGGCAGGGGGGAGGTGGGAGGTGGATATCATCCCCAGTTGACAGCCACTAATATGGAAAGATGATTGGAAGGAAATTCTTCACTAAAACATTATATTTATCTGTGGGTAGGAGATTCCAGATGATATTTTTTTACTTTTATCTTTATTCTTTTCTATTATAATTTTAAATAATGAGCATGTATCATTTTTCTACTAAAACCAAACAAATCCAGTGCTATAGTGTTTGTATTTTGGTAGGAGAAGTATGGGGGGAAACAAAAGATAGTTCTGGCCATGGACTGATGGGCTGGAGAATCAGGTAAAGGGTGATCCAGCAAGAAGAGGCTAGAGCATGAGCCAGGTTAGGTAATGGGAGAAATCTGAGGGCCTGGAAAATTCTGAGCAGTGCTTTCAGGTAGTAAAAATGAGTAACATGACACTATACGTATCTGAAAAGGACCTATACCTAGAAAGTTTATCCCAAGTTTCTCCATTACTGTAATTTAGCCCACCAATCCTTCATTAACTTCAGTTCAGCCTTCCTCTCCTTTTTCAGAGGAAGACGCTGAGCAGACTTCTGTGCAGGGAGGGTTTATACGACGAAAGTTAAGAGTGATGCATCTGTGAGCTAGCAGTTTCAGCAAGGAAGGCTGGTCATGGTAATGTGTACTGAGACCCGAGTTTCAGGGACTTTATAGAGCACTGAGTACAGTTTTAAGAATACCAGGATGCTTTGCAAATATCAGACTGAATCTGATGACACCTCTTACACATCCAAAACATGAAGTCAGAGTGATTTCCCTATCATTCAATTTGATATTTTTTGCAGTTCTCTTCATATATTAATTTTATCATTAACATTTTAGTTCAAGTAGAGAGGAAATCCTCATTCTGCCAAATTAAACAGCCCTAAACGTGTCATTCAGGGTTTGAGAGCTTTTCTTTCAATGTTGTTAACTTATTAATGGGGCAATAGATTGGTTAATATTACTGGCTAACACCTCTAGAGCAATGAAAAGAAAGCAAAAGGAAACATAGCGTCATTTAGGTCTTTCTCTTTTGAGTAGCTTTGATCAGACTTCTTTAAATATATGAGGTCTGAACTAACCTTCAAAAGTGATTAAAACACATCCTTATTTAATTGAGAAGAAAGCATAGAAACTAATAGAAATCTGTCTTTTTAGGTCAGCAGCACAGTGGCCATGGAAAAAGAAAAATTCTACAGCATATTTCCGAGGATCGAGGTGATTATATTTTATAACATTTTACAAAGATATTGTTCCAAGTAATATGTAAATTATAATAATCCTGAGGTTATAACAAACTCTGTATCTTAAAGGGAAAGCTAAGATAACTAAAAAATAAATGTAGAATCAGAAAATCTTAGACTAGAGAAGAATTCAAATTATTTGCCCAAATCATTCTTAATTGAAGTGAAATTCAAAGAAGTAAATTTCATCCTTCCAGTCATTCAACAGACATTTACACAGTGCACAAGCGCGTTGAGCATTGACTGTACTGTATAGTGTTGAACAGAACAGATGGGTGTCTTTGTGTTTACAGTTTCCCAGGAGTAGCTTATGACCATACCACAGTACAGTCACTCTCCTGGTTAGTGCAGAGCAGGAATCATGACCAGATTTCCTGACTGCCTTTTTCATCAGACCATGTGGCTGCCAAATAGGGGTTTAGAGCACAGACTGAGACTGGTGAAAATGGAGAGGGAAGCAGGGTGGAAAGAGAAGAGGGAAATAGAAAAGGCAATGAGGGGACCCTGTCTGTGTTGTTCAGCTCCATATCCCCAGTGCCAAGAACAATACCTGGTATATAGATACACAATAAGTATCTGTGGAACAGATTGAATAGAAAAGACCAGGAAGAGAGAAGGTTTTTGCAGTGAGTCCCTGTCAGAGATCGTACCCTGTGTTTATTTACCCTCCTCTTTGCTTGGGCAGTCAACTGCAAGATGCAGATGGGCTGACCAGCCACTGTTTACTGTTCCTTACAAACTTCTCTGATTCTCAAATCTTGAGATCACAGATTCTTAACTTGGGGCTCATACCTGGGCTTCAAGAGTCTTTGGACCTCCTTGAAATTATGTGGGGATATGTGCATTTTTCTGGGAAGGTCACACAGTTATGAATACCAATGATTATAGAGGCTCCTTGAACTTTCCTAAAAGGGAAATCAGTTCTGGGTTACAGCTCTAGTGACCAGAACGACATATCCTTAAAAACCAGATGCAAGCAGAGAAGGGCCAAACACTGCCCATCCCTAAAGGATAAAAGTGGGAACAGCCCTGGACCACCTAGATGCTTCAGTACTCAGTATCCACCCCCTCTGCTGTCACAGTAACCATGAATTGTGCCTCTATGCATAAAGTTATTGCACTTGGTCCTAGTACTGCTCACCTTTCAGAGATTGGGAACAGTATTATGGTATAGGCCACATGGTTTTGTCATGTGTTTCTTTTATAGGACAAGTCCAGAACGAGATCCTCTCATTCTTCTATCTCGGAAAAATCCAAAACTTGTTGATGCAGAATACACCAAGAACCAGGCCTGGAAATCTATGAAAGTAATCAACTGAATAGAACTACAGCAGTGAACATTCTAACTCAAAGAACATTGCGACCTGGGTAGAATTTGGGATTAGGTTTCCTCTTAGTGGTGAGATGAATGTAGAGAAAGTTCCATGAACCAGTATTAGCATATATGTAAATTCTCCTTTTTCAATCTCACATTGCTTTTCTGGCCATATTATGACTGGTATATTATACTACTATGAAGGTTTAAACCCGAGGTCACAAACGTCTCTGTAAAGGGCCAGATAATAAATACTTTAGGCTTTGTAGGTCATACAGTCTGTGTTGTAATTATTTAACTCTGCCTTTGCAGTATGAAAGCAGCACAGGCAATATGTAAATGAATAAGCACAGCTGTGTTCTAATAAAAACTTTATTTATGGGTGCTGAAATTTGAAATTTTTTTTTAACCATTTGAAAATGTAGAACTGTTCTTAATCCATTGGTTATACAAAAACAAGCAGTGGTTGAATTTGGCCTATGGGCTGTCGTTTGCCAACCCCTGTGTTAAACCAGTAGTTCTCACCCCTGGCTTTTAAACCAGAGAGCTTTAAAAATGAATCAAGTGATTCAGAATGTCTGGGGATAGGGTCCAGGAATCATAACTTTAAAACTCCCCAAGTGATTCTAAGATAAAGCCAAAAATTGGGATCTTCAGTTTAGGGTTCAACTCTGTCTTCTAAACTCTGTGACTTCTTGCCTTAATCAAAGAACTTAAAGCCGTAAATTTACTCATCTGAATTTCCATATACCATATGAGGATGCTGTCAGAAAGAGCTTTAAACTTCTTGGGGAAAACTAGGTATATCTGAGTTGCATGTATTCTTTGATACAGTTTTAATCAGACAGGAGCCAATGAGTTTATGAAAATAATAAAAATATGAAAAAAGTATTTATTCAACACACAAGTTGTGTGGAAGGTTGCAAAAGCATCAAGTCTTGTTCCCCTCATCAAGGAGTTTACCATCTGCTAAGGGGGCAGAATGTACATGGCGGTCTCAAACTTAGATGCCCTCAGGGTCTCTCAGGTGATGTTTTGCTCAGTCCTTTACATCACCTGAGCAAAAGAGCACTAAGAGCTCTAGGCCATTGCTGCCAAGTGGGAACAGGAGCCCAGTTTGCCAGATCTCCTTTTTTTTTTTTTTTTCCCTCCAAGAAAAGTTGGAAATCTAGATTTTTGCAAGAAATATTCTACCACCTATAAATGTTGGCAGTGGTCTGAATATTTATTTTTAAATACTTTGCATGCTCAGTACAATTTGTATATGGGCTATACCCCTAAGCCCGCCAGCCAGCACTTGTTACCTTCTGTGTGTGTAATTTACACAGAATGAAATGTGCTGCAAATCATGACCTCTGAGTTCAAAGGAGGGCATCATGGCTTCAGGTGAGCTTAAGCTCAAATCAGACAGACCTGAATTAAAACCCTAATTCAACTTAGGGCTGTGTGACTCTAAGCAAGTAAGTCTCTTAACTCATAACCTTGGCTTCCTTTTCTATAAAATGGAGATAATAATGCCTCCTGAGTATGTTTATTATGAGGCTTAAATGAGGTAATGTTGACAAAATGTTTAACAGTGCTTGCTGCACAGTGGTTGCCAATAAATGTCATTACTACTAATACTAATAATTTCCTTTTCACTAAAAGGATACCCTGGGAAAACCAGCTGCAAAGGATGTCCATCTTGTGGATCACTGCAAATACAAGTAAGACTTCCAGGATTCCTGACTCATTTGGTTTCCATATTGCTTTTGAAATAGTTTCACTTTGGGTGAAACTTTAATACTAATGCCCAGCTGAAGTGTATGAAGTGGCACTAATTCATTTAGCTGGCTTTCACTGAGGGCCTGCTGTGTACTGACCTGCGTTCTTCAGGCACTGTAGAGACAAATGAAACATGGTCCCTGCTTCCAGAGAGCTTGCATGCTAGTAATCAAAGTGATGGGGTTACCTCTCTCCATGCCCCACCCACCTAAGAGTTGAAATTAGATTAAATTTTTATCAAGTTAGTAAATATTAGAATTAAATGTCAGGACTAACAATTAGATGAACAGGTAAAACCCATGCGGAGGAGGTCAGTGGGGGGATTCAGAGAGAGGGATGCTGATTATACACACAGTGGGAGCTGTAGGGTAATAGCAATTCTGACTAGAGATGAGTGCATGCATGTGAAAGGCTAAGAAGAAAATGTTCTTTTGTAAGATAGCTTTTTTCCAAGGGGCATTTCTTGTTCTTCTCCCCAGACTTCAGGAGAAGAGGATAATGTCCAAGAAATGGGATACCTTTGACCATATGGGGTATGCTAGAGGAAAAAGGGCTTTGAGAGCCGTGACTAGTTAGAGACATTAGGCCTATATAAGCTTGTGAAAACATTTTTTCATTCTTGATTTTTGATGTATACTATTAAACATGTCTTTATTTTCTCAAATTTGTCCCAGGTCTACGATAAGTTGTCATTTCCTCCTGAGCCTTGTATGCTGTCTCCCCAGCACCCAGTTCCTGACCCTATCAGTTACTGTCTGGAGAAAGCGTCCCCTTTTTTCCCTCACCCTGACATTCCCAGAACAACCTGTAGCCCCAGCCTGGGAAAAATAAGAAGTTCATGGAAATCCCACAGACATACTAATGTGTCCTTGAAAACTGAAAATGGAAAGAGAAGGGAAAGGAATTATAAAAGGAGAAAAGGGAAGGAGGAAATAAGAAAAAAAAGGCCACATTTGTGGCACCAGGCATATAGTATCAAATGTATTTTGCTCTTTTTTTCCCAGGTATCTGTTTAATTTTCGGGGTGTTGCTGCAAGTTTCCGGTTCAAACACCTCTTCCTGTGTGGTTCACTTGTTTTCCATGTTGGTGACGAGTGGCTGGAATTCTTCTATCCACAACTGAAACCATGGGTTCACTACATCCCAGTCAAAACAGATCTTTCGAATGTGCAGTAAGCAGCTATCCCCCATTGCAGAGTTTCTAATGACCCTTGCAATCTGCGTCTAAGTCCAGCCATTTATGGCCTTGACGCCTGATGATTATTTCTATTGAAAGCTTTTTTTTCTCTTACTTGGTTTTCATATATAGTGTTGCATTATTATCCAAGTAGGCTGTAAGTGGGATTTAATTAGAAAAAGTGCTTTAATGCTGATTCTAAATGTAACATTCAGACGGTATGAAGTGAAAAAGCTCCAATCTCTCAGAGACTAAAAATAGGGATATTCAATCTTGTTACATTGTCAAAGGGACTTTCAGATACAGCATGATAATGATCCTAGTGAAGCTTAGGCAAATTTCCTCTCATAATGGGAGGAGCTAGGAGGAGGTATGGAGAAGGGCCAGAAATGTGAGCCCAGTTTCCTCTTCTGGTGGCCAGAACAAGAATTTGTAGAGATAATGGATATATATATAGTCAAACATTTCTGTATTTTCTCATATAAGTCCCAAATCTGCAATAGGCTACCTTTAACCTGTGTGTGGGCTTTTTTTTTTATTTTCTTCCTGTGAGGACCCTAAATCTTTGCTTTAAGGAAATAATCCACCTTCCACATATCTAGAGATTAACCAGATTTCAATCTGTGGTCTTTCTTAGTACTAATATGCTTGGTCTATATTTTGGAGTCTAATAATTCTTCTCATTTTAGGGAGCTTTTGCAATTTGTAAAAGCAAATGATGATGTAGCCCAAGAAATTGCTGAAAGGTAAGTTCTGTTCATTGTCCCTTTTCCACTTTATCATTCCCATTTTGTCCTAGCTAAAGTTATCTGAATATTGTTACCATGATGATATCTGTATTTCATCATCATTATACAGAGATAATTCAGAATTAAAGCTGTCCTGGGGGGAAAACATATACACACATTCATATATGTCCTAAGCTTTGTAGGAATAGACTAAAATCTTTGAGGTAGTCAAGTATTTTTTATGAGCATTGGCTGTTTATATGTGTTTGTTTTTAAGGAAAATAATATTAAGTTCTATTGCTAAATGTATGTATGTGGATATGATGGCTTATAGGGTTGGTTCTGAGGATCAAATAAGTTAATTCATATAAAGTACTCTGAATAGTGCTTAGGACAAGATAAACATCAAATGTAGACTGCTATTATATTCTGTGCTTTAAAATATTCTTGTTAATCTTTTCTCTAGGGGAAGCCAGTTTATTATGAACCACTTGCAGATGGATGACATCATCTGTTACTGGGAGAACCTCTTGACTGAATACTCTAAATTCCTGTCCTATAATGTAACAAGAAGAAAAGGCTATGATCAGATTATTCCCAAAATTTTGAAAACTGAACTCTAGAAGTCATCATAGGACCATAGTCCTCTCTGTGGCAGCAGATCTCAGATATCCTGTGGTGAGAAGTTTATCATGAGCATGGCACCTATACCTTGAATACCTTTCATCAAGCCAAATATCTGATTTTCCTTATCATGCTGCACCCAGAGCAACTCTTGAGAAAGATCCAAAATGTGTATAATACACAGATATGAAGCAGCTCAACTCTTTGGCTGAATAAGGACCTGAAATTATGAGATGTGGATTTTGAACCTGATTCTACCTTTCATTTTCTTAGGACCAGTCACAGCTTGTGCCTCAAATCATCCACATGTGTATGTTAATCACTGTGAAACTGACTGTGCCCATGTGATGATACCCTTTGTCCCAATATTTGGAGCAGATAATTCATCATTTGAAACTGCAACAACTCACCACCGCAATTCTGAAGTTACTCTAGGCTTGATCTGTTTCTTTACTTTAATGTATGAAACCCTATCGGGTTTGTGAAAAATATTTGGGGATCATTTCCTGAAACGTATAAGGAAGCAATAGCTGTGTCATGCAGTGATATAGGAGTTCTCTTTTGTAAAAGCATAAACTCTTTGTTACTCAGGAGGTTTCTGTAATGCCTCAGAGAAAGGGGCCAATTGCATGAGTAATTATTGCAATTGGATTTCATGTTCCCTTTTTGTGCCTTCATGCCCTTCTTTTTATAGTCACTCTAAAGGAAAAACAAACAAAAACCTCTTAATAAATTTAGGAAGTAATCCTCTTTAAAGGAACTGTACGTAACTGTACACAAAGGAACAGCAATTCTTCCTCACTCTTTGCACAGCCTTAATATTTTTCCTTTTTAAATTGGCAGCAGCAGGAGTCGTCCACACTCTCAATGTCTCGCAGGGACCATGAGGAGTCTTCATATGCGAATATGTCATTAAGTTGGTAATTTAGAGCATTCAACTTTAATGCTTACTTATATAGGAGATACTTGTTTTAGTGCAAATCCATGCTGGAGTGCCTCCTTCTTCCTTTTTTCCCTTTTTGAAAGAGACATTTGATTGGTAGTTTAATGTCTCAGGTTGTTCTCCCTAACATAGTCAAAAATGAAGAAAAATGTTTAGATTAAAGTGTAGTCTAGCCACTTCGAACAATCTCGTCCCTTAGGCCCAGCCTTTTCACAGAGAAATCAACTCTGTCCTTTGTCTCTTAACTGTTTGGTATTGTTTCAAAATTAGTAAACGTGATATTCAGTCACATAAAAAGAGATTTTATTCCATTTTTCAAAATATATTTGGCCTTTTTAACTCCCACAAAATTTTAAGTCTAAGGTCTTTCTTAGAGAAGTTGAACATCCCTTATAAGATCATGGCATGGAGTAAGGCAGACACCTGTGTAAAGTGTCTTTCTTTTTTTTGGAGTACTAACGATTTACAGGTACCATGTCCTTAGGTGCTATGAGTCTAGCAATAGGCAGTTCAGATTTCCAAGTTGTGCTGTGGTTTTGCCTTGTCTCTCTGAGGCCCTACTAGGTGTAATCACTCTCTTTGTATTTACATATTTCTCTAAAATGGGAACAAAATTTGCTGTCCTTTGATTAGGAACCGAAGTTTTATTTTCATGGGAATGTTTCCCATTTTGCTTCAGAGTTGCAGCTCAAACATCACCTTCTCTTTCTCCGAATCTTTTCTTTCGTTCCTCTAGGCAGTTAGGGGTTACTATAACACTTTGCTCATGGCTGTATTATATGACATCACATTGCACTGTACTTAACTGTTTCAGTGAGCTTATTGATGGGTAGGAACCATGTACTCATCTTGATGTCTCTCTTATTCAGCACAGTGCCTAGCAAAGAGTAAACTAAAGAACTGTTGCTGGGTAGGTGGGTGGGCGGATGGATGGATGGAGATGGTTGGCTTAACTAGATCCTATTTAGAGATTGCCTGGGCCTTGGTTCCAAGGGGGATTGAATAAGACTGTAAGAATTGGATTAATGCAAATCCTCACGTGCCCTTTGAAGAGTCAGTAAGTTTATCTTTGTCTTTAAATATAGCAAATATTATTTAGATCTTATATTTGTTTATCTCTTTACCTCAGTGTAGATTGTACAAAGAATGGTATGTAATGATATGTAAAATGTATGTTTTTGAAAATAACTTGTATCCCCACAAATTTGAAAGTGGTTGTTGTCATTAATACTAGCTTGGTCCCAGAGTTACCCTTTCCACCTCAAAGAACTAAAGGATGCACTTTTTTTCAAGGAAAGAGAACAATTTTATTTGAATGAAGTGGGATATTTGGGTAACATTAATAATGCTTTTCCTTTATTTTGGAAGTATTATCTGTGTGATGTCAGTGTTCTACTTTACTCTATCAGGTCAGATTCTCCTAGTTGTCAAGAACAAGAAACTGCCTCTAGCTAGTTTAAGCAACAGAACTTAGGGCATCTCACAGAATCTAAACAGGTTTCATAGAGGTTGGAAGGGAAGAAACAAGGTCAACTCCAGGAATCTCAGCAAGAATTTTGGATTGTCTCTAAGAGTGCTGCTGCATTACAGTTCCAGAGACTGCCAGGCTCTCACAGTACAAAATTCCCAAGAGAAAAAAAATTAATGGGCTTATTTGGATCAGTTCCAAAGGTTTCCCTACACTTCACCCCTAAACTGACTACAAAGACACACATACACAAAAACCTACCTTCATGTACATCTAAAGATGCCTTCTCAGAATAATCTTACTGCATCTAGAGGTAAGGTGGTGTGGGTGGGACAGAAGAGTATAATTACAAATTGTTTAATATTTATCAAATACTTCTTGAGCATGTACTTGTGCACAAATAGTGGAAGATAAGAAAAAGTTTACAGCAAGCTCCCTGACCTCAAGGAGCTTTGCAGTTGAGATGATAGAGTTGAGATGACAGGCATCGTAGGTGGAAAGTGATTAAGGCAACATAAGTGCCGATTATTCATGAAGATGATGTGGATTTGGAATTTAGAAGAAGAAATTTCCAACTGGAGCAGGTGGGAAACTTCGTAGAGTTAAAATTGAGTTACACTTTGAAGGATAAGCAAATGAAGTGGTCCTTGAAGTTCTCAAAATTTATTCTGTGTATGTGTGGAAACATTTTATGTCATATATAACATAACCAAAAGTAGTACATGTAGCAAGAGTGGTATTTTTTTTTTCTTTTGGCAACTGGCTGGTACAGGTATCTGAACTCTTAACCTTGATGTTACAAGGCTGTTCTCTAACCAACTAAGCTAACTGGCCAGTCCTAGGCAGTATTTGTTGAAGCTGGCATGGAAAGGGAACTTGCTGACCCCTGGTAGAAAATTCACTATGGGGGAAGAAGCTATTAGGTTCTATGAGTGGAACTCAGCAACAAGAGCTGAAAGTAGGAGAATGGTAGTTCCAGACACACTGTAGTAACTGTACTGAAATCCTTCCCTGATGCACTCACTCTGCTGGCTAATCTGTGTCCTGGGGATAAGAGCACTGTGTGTGAGACAGAGTGCTCCAACTAAACCCTACACCTTTTGCCTCAGACAGTGTTGCTCTGAGACCCTTCAAAAACAGCTGACACAGAGGAAGGAGAGTATTCCCTAGTGGTAAGAGAAGGTAAGCCTTGAGGGTTTGGGGAAGTATGAATGAGGGAGGGTGACAGTCTGAGAGAGCTGAGATGGAACAGCAGCAACAGTGAGCAGTACAGTAGCCAATGGGCTGGGAACTTTCTTGAAGTACTAGGTGGCAAAGGGAATCTTGGAGATCAGTCTCCAATTGCACAAAGGAGAAAGCAGCAATGGAGTTAGTGAAATTTGTCTGTTAATATGACCTCATTTGTATGTACAGGCTAGTGAATCCTGGGGTCATCTGAAGGAAGCATTTAGATTTTTCTACATGCAAGCTAGGCAGGCTGCACAGCCATTTTCCTGGGCTTTCAGGCCTTGGGACCTTATCCTGGTTCCCACCTCTACCTAATGTGGAATAAGCAGCAACCTAGAGCCAGGAGTCAGGGGATCTGAATTCATTCAACGAATATTTACTGAACACCTACTACATGCCAGACACCCCATGCAAGGTCCTGGAGAATCAGAGATGATTATATGTGGTCTCTGGCTTCAAGGTTAATCTACTGAGACAGATTGGCAAGTAGGAAATTATGATGCAATGTATTAAGTGCTATGATGGGTGCTGAGTCTAATTTTGTTTCCGAAGCACCAGAGACATCTTCGTGGCACTGTCACTAATTCAAGTAATCACTCAGTCACTTTTCTGGGCCTTATTTATAGAATTTTCAGCTGTCAAATTCCAGAATTCTATTTCCTGTATCCTACTAAAGAGTGTAGCAATTTTGAATTACAATTAGAAAGGATTTAAGGAGGTTAAGTATGGATTAGCAAAGAGAATACAGGAATATGTTCAGTGACTAACAAGGATTTTATGAAATTACACAAACCAGTTTGAAAATATTTTAAATGTGTGCATTTCAATGAAAATTATAAACTTTATTTACGTGGGATTTCTGGCATCTTAAATACGCTACATTACTTCTGCGTGTGACCGCCTCAAGCTGAGAATAACCTGGCCTAGGCCTCGTCTGCGTACCAAGCCGAAACGAGGAAAGACCTCACTGAGCGTGGTTGCTCTCTGCCAACTCATTTCCGGGGGCCGGGCCTGGAGCAGCCGCGGCCCCTCCCGCCCCCAACCGGAAGCGTTTTCAGCTAGGGCTCCGCCGTTGTGCGCTGTCGCCCCGCCCCTTGGTCTTTGCCCTGGTAGGGGAGGGGCTTCCTGTCTCGTGTTTCCAAGGGACTCCAAAGTGACACCGGTCACTGAGGGCAAGGTTGTGGAGCGTTTGTGACCGCAGATTAGTGCACGGATATTCACTCACTTGTGCAGTTAGCCTCACCTTCTTCCATGGCGCCTTCTTGCGGCCTGCGGTTCTGAGCGCCCACGTCTGTCTTCTCGCAGGTCGGGAGAGGGCCATGGAAGTGCCGCCGTTCGCGCCGCGGAGCTTCCTTTTCAGGGTACTGAGTCCTTTCCCCCGAGTCTTTGCGGCCGAAGCTGTGGCTGCCGATTCGGAGGCTCTTGCCGAGGATAAGAAGCTGCCTCCCTTCGTCCCCAAACCCCATTACCCGGAATCCGGATGGGACCGCCTGCTGGAGCTGTTTGTCAAAGAGTAAAAGAGCCTAGGGTCTGTGGGAGGTGGGAGGCGGGGGCCGCGAAGGAGGTATCCTGCAGCCAGGGACAGCCGCGACCCCAGGGGTGCTGTGGTTTATCTTCAAATGATATTTGAAGTTGTAATATTTGTACTACAAGCTTAGAGCCTGACATTGCCATTTGGTAGTTCTGTTGGTTTACAGGCAGCTTTTTAAATGGTAGGAGTCAGAATCACTGGAAGTCAGATCTCTTAGAGATATTTAGGGAGTATAGTCTTAGCGCAATCAAGCCCTTAATTTTACGGATTAGAAGAGTTAAACCAAACTAGTTAGTGCCAGAATTGGCCCCGGAACCCATGTCTGCAGAAATCCATTTTAGTATTCTTTTTAGTATTTCAGTTGATGCCAAACATAGGTATTACATGACCAGTAGCGTTCCCTCCCTCATCCCCACAGTGGTGGGACAGAGAGAGTTGTCCATTTTTTATTTTGCCAAATTAGGAATTAAAAATAGTAGCAACTGTTGTCTCATCATTTTGTAAAATGAAAGATATTAGCTAGATTTTAAAATAAGCAAGACAGTATTTCAGAATAAAGGATAATCCTTTAAATTAATTTTATCTAATAAAAACTCAGGATATCTAATTCTTTTATTAGTTTATTTCTTCATTACTGGTGAAAAGTTTGTCCTTTCGTGAAGTAATTTACCATACTCACGTGTTATCAAGTGGTCAAGTTAAAAGTTGAAACGTTGCTGAGGTAGTTGAGGCATGTGGGCTGGCAAACTTGTATTTAATTTCTTTGTTTAGTTTTCATCGTCTATTTTAAAGATAATGAGGCAGCTTTTCTCGGTTGTCCTTCCAGTATTTTAGGTATTTGTGAAAGATCGTATGTAGTGTATAACAGCAGAGGGTATTTTTTTTTTTTTTTTTTTTTTTTTTTTTTTTTTTTGGTCTTTTTCGTGACCGGCACTCAGCCAGTGAGTGCACCGGTCATTCCTACATAGGATCCGAACCCGCAGCGGGAGCATCGCTGCGCTCCCAGTGCCGCACTCTCCTGAGTGCGCCACCGGCTCGGCCCCAGCAGAGTGTATTTTGATCAACTTTATAAACCACAGAATGTTGGAACTGAAAGAAATTTGAAAGATTATGCAACTTTCATGCTCCCCTCCATGTCTGGATGAGGAAACCAAGGGTCAGAGAGCTTGTGCTCTGGCTGTAGTTCAGTTAGCAGGGAGGACCACAACCCCATTGTTACTTGTAGCGTAGGTCCATTCCTCCACTGTGTCTGTTATTTTCTTCTCCACCATTCAATAGTTGTTTGGACCAACCGTATAACTTCTTAGAGCCCCTATTTCCAAATTGATAAAATGGAGATAAATATCACTTATATCATAAAATTATTCAAAAGGATGAAAAAGAGGCAAAGCATATACATCTCCTGGCTTGTTAAATCTTAAACTCTTTTACATTTTCTCTTTTCTGAGTTCTACCATAGACCAGTTTTTATGTGGATGTTGTTTGGGGTCTTATACACTATGAAAGATAAAATAATAAAGTTCAAATTATAACGGTTTTCCTATTGACATAACTAAGAATTACAGTTTTCTAAGATCTTGAACTTTCTTGTAGATGCAGGAACTGTAAAGACTCACTAGTTCTTATTTCAGAAATGTTGTGATTATTGAAAATTAGATAAACACTTGTACAGTCTCTTAAGAAAGCAAGTAATAATGTAAGTAAGAAAACACTTAGTAGTTACCTAGAAGGCCATTATTTATAACAACTTAAAATTTAAAAACTTAGCTATCCTTAGAGCAGTTTCAGGAGGACATCTTAGAACCTCCATTAGCAGTTCTAGTTTCTTATGCGTTTGCGTGTAATACATTGAATTAAACAGTAGTTTTTCCTTGTTTTAGATTGGCCTTTGCTGCCGATAGTGAGCTTTCCCAATGCTTATCTGAGTGTGTCATAAAAATTAAATAGTAAGGGTTTTCATTTTTTTTTTTTAATATCCATGTTTTCATTCTTTTGTACATTGCCATAAAATCTTAGGAGTTTGTGCAACTTCTAAAAGTCAGCTTAAAATTCAGAAGGAGAATTACTGGTCTCCACATCTAACTCACAAATTCTCCCTGTTTCCAGGGGTCTGGTGTAGTTGTAATAGTCATCAAATAAAAACACTTTAAAACATTTTTTTATTAGAGTATAATATGCATTTAGAAAAATGTACCTAAGTATACTTATCAATGAATTTTCACAAACTGAACATATAGCTGTGTAACCAACACCTAGAGATTGTTACCAGCATCCAAGAAGCTCACTTTTGTGTCCCTTCCAGTCACTGCCTTCCCAAGAGTAACCACTATTTTAATTTTTAACAGCATAGATTAGTTTTGTCTGAGATTTATATTACTTTTAATATAACTGCACTGTTTAATTCAGCAAAGGATTTTATCACTTCTCCCCATAATGAAAAATGTTGTGGTATTAGCATTTGGGGAATTCTGATCATAGTGTCTTTTGGAGAGCAATATCCATAAGCTAATCCCAAACAACATTGTCTTTTTGATGTTTTAGTGAACAGCAGAGAACTTCAAAGGAGCTTGACAATATCTGTAGGGCAGCAGTTTCAGCAGGCATCATTGGCTGGGTTTATGGGGGAATACCAGCTTTTATTCATGCTAAACAACGCTACATTGAACAGAGTCAAGCGGAGATTTATCATAACCGGTTTGATGCAGTGGTATGTACTGGTGATCTAAAGGTATCTGGGGGCACAGCGACTTAGCAATTCACTTTACACTTAATGATTCAGGTAGGTCTTGGGGCTGAGGGGATGGTGTTAGGATGTTAGAGAAAATCTAAATAACAATGGAAACAATGGTTCAGTTAGATCTTGGTTTTGGGGGGAGGGGTATAGGATGTCAGTAAAGAAATAAAGTCTATACTTACTAACAGTGGAAGTACTAATGCTGAAGTGCCTACACATGGCTTGTCAGACCGCTTATCTTTACAACAGGCAAGTTTGGGATCACCACTATGGCTCTTATTTCTGAAATACATTTCTAGTCCTCTGCAAAATCATCAAGGTTCAGCTGTAACATATTTTCCTCATTCATAAAGCCTCCACGAGTACACTAGCTCACACTAAAATAATAACATTTATAACTTTACAGTTTATAGAGTGCTAACTCATTTGTTATATCATTATATAACTCATTATTTACATGAATTCTGTTGTATAGGTGAAGTAATTAAAGCTCAGAGAGTTTTTAAAACTTTCTTGTTTGAAATTTTGTCAGATTTAAAGCAAAGTTGCAAAAGTAGTACAAAGCTTGGAGGGCTAGCCGGTTGCTCAGTTGGTTAGGGCATGGTGTTGTAACACCCAAGGTTAAGGGTTCAGATCCCTGTACGGGCCAGCCTCCAAAAAAAAAGGAAAAAAGATTTCCTGTATACCTTTCACACAGATTCTCCAAATGTTAACATTTTATCATGTTTCCTTTATCATTATCTCTCTCTATAATATGTACTGTTTTTTTTCTGAATTGCTATAGACATGAATACTTAAGTGTGTATTTTCTAAAAACAGACAATCTTTTATGTAACTACAATTATAATTATCAAGATCAGAAAATAAACACTGATACAGTACTGATATCTGCAGACTTTCTGTAAATTTTGCCAGTTGTCCCACTAATATCATTTATCTAAAAAATAAAAACATACATTTTCTCATCCAGGATGTAATACTAGATCGATGTTGAATTTGCCTGTCATGCCGCTTTAGTCTCTTTTAGTCTGGAAGAGTTTGTCTGTCTGTCTTTGTCTTCCATGACCTTGACAGTTTTGAAGACTAAAGGCCATTTATTTTGTAGAATGTCCCTCAACTTAGATTTGTTTGATGGTTTGTCACGATTAGATTTAGCCTATGTTTTTGGCAGGAATACTCTAGAATTGATATTGTATCTTTTTGAGTCCTTTTTTTTTTCTTTTTTTTTCAGAAGCACATAATATCTATTTATCCCTTCACTAGTGATGTTTTCTTTAGTTTCTTGGTTACTTTAGTTTTTTGGTTAAGACGGCTGCTGCCAGGTTTATCCACTGTCGAATTACTATTTTTTTCCTTTTGTAATTAGTATTTTATGGATACTTGTTAGTTCCTTTGAGGCTATGTAAATATCTTATTTTTCATCAAATTTCTACCCTCTAGTTTTAGCATTCAATGATGATCCTTGCCTGAAACAGTTATTACTGTGGTGGTTGCCAAATGACCACTTTCTTGGTTTTTTGGCAGCTGGCTGGTTTGGGGATCTGAACTCTTGACCTTGGTGTTATCAACATCATGCTCTGACCAAATGAGTTGACCAGCCAGCCCCCAAATGACCACTTTCTAAGTGCTATCACTTTTTCTACATTTATTGGTTAGTATTCTGCTTTAAGGAAGTATTTCTCCTCCCCATTTACTTATTTATTTATCCACTTATAATTTATATCAGTATGGACTCATGGATTCTTATTTTATTTTGTAGGTTTATAATCCATTACTATTATTTATTTTGATACCCAAATTGACCTGGATTTGAACAATTGGATCTCTTTAAGCTAGACCCTGTGTCCTTTTGATAAGTCCCCATCATTCTTTTAGCATGCCTTTGTTTTTTGGCAATGTAAACCATTCTTGACTCATCTTTTACTTTTCCAGTACCAGCCCTGGAATTAGCTATTTCTCCAAGAAGCTCAAGTTTCTTTTAGTGGAGAATGGTATTTACAATCCAACATCTGGGTGCTAGGTGTGTTTGTCACTACCTGGGTATCACTGCTTTTATCCCCTAGGCAAAGTTAAGAGTGTGTTTGTGTTTGTGTGTGTACACACATCTGTATCAAGGTCTATCTACCTATTTATTAAAAGCCAAGAGTTTACACTGATACCTCTCAGAGAAGGTTTTTTTTTTTTCCTCTCAGTACTTCTCAGAGAAGTTTTGATTTGCCCAAGATCACATAGTAATTAAGGATCTGTTCGGGGATTCTCTCAGATTCTTTAAAACTCCAGACTTTACCTCATGATATTATACCAAACTTGTTCCATGGTGGTCTAGTGAAAATGGGCTGTGGAAACAGACAGCGTATCTTACAGTTCTGACTTTGTTCCTTTCTGGATGGGTGATGTTGGTTATAAATTTCCTCCTAGGCTTTAGTTAAAATTAAAACACCTTCCTGAAGAGAATGTTGTAAAGATTAAAAGAGGTAATATATTAATACACTTTTTACGTAGAGGGTGGTCAAAAAGTATTATTTTTTCTTCCTCTGTTCTTCTCCTGCAAATCTGTATTACTTTAATACTTGCCCTTTTATTTAGCATTTACTTAGATGTTGTTGTTCTTTATGTTTTTCTTTTCCCCAAGATTTCTTGAATGTAAAAAGCATGTCTAATACTGGTTTTATGTCTGTCATGATGGTTGCCACATAGATTCTCAGTAGGTACTTCATTGATGGGTTACTAGGTTTACAGTGGCGATTCCTAGTTCCTCTTCCATCTCCTGATACAATAGGATGTACATGGGACTTTTGCTTAAGCCTCAATACTTAAAGAATGATACTTCTAAAGATTTTCTATCATTTCTATCTGTTTAGATATACATGAATAATCCATACTTGACATTGCTCCACCATAGTTTTAGAATAAGGAAAGTATGAAGGACTCTTAGCACCTCACAGTTTTTTTAATTAACTTTAGCAATGTGCACATCGTGCTGCCACACGAGGCTTCATTCGGTATGGCTGGCGCTGGAGTTGGAGAACTACAGTGTTTGTGACTGTATTCAAGTAAGTTCTCTGAATTTTTTTTTTTTTTTTTTTTAAGTTCTCTGAATTGTGAGAGATGATCCTGATATTTTTTTAGGAGTGCATCTTTTGAGCAGGTAGGATTAAAAAAACTGAGCATCCACATGAAAGTGAATCATAATGCCTTTTTCTTCAGAACTTTTGTCTGTCCATGTAAAAGGCATCCATGATGGAGGTCTACCAATTAGGATCAAAATAGATGCAAGGTTTCTAAGAAAGAGAAATTCTTCAAAAAAATCTTTTTGTGTTTCTATTTCTAAGTGAATATTTATTCCAGAGGTTTCATTGTTTTTTTGCTTCATTCTTCAGCAGGAGAAACTTCACTTAGAAACCCCATAGGCATATTAGCAGTCAGGAGTATATTGAAGGGGCCTAGAATGAGACTAGGGGTTGATACAGTAGGCCCTTCTAAACCTGTGACTTTAGTGAAAATAGCGGTCAGGATGGTAAGTGGGTTATGCTTTAAACCTTATGTTTTCCTTCTCCTTTCCTCCCAGCACAGTGCACACTGGTCTAAATGTGTACCGAAATGAAAATACCCTGAGCCATTTTGTCATTGCAGGAGGTAAGATGCTTTTGTTCTTGTTTACATTGTTCAGCCTTCTCAAATACGGTTTAGGAAATGTGTGAGGACTTATAAATGACAACTACTGAGCTCTGTGTGTGGCTTCCTGTCGCACCTCATTCAGCATTTATGCAGAATGGATTTTTGGAGAACACTGTGCTTGGCCCTTGGTGTGTTTAGTGAACAAAACAAAGTCCTTGCTTTCACTGAATTTTATTTTTTTAAATTTTATTTATTTTTTATTTTATTTTATTTTATTTTATTTTATTTTAAATTCTCAATGTACATTGTAGCAGATTTTTGTGTCCCTTTACCTGTTCCTCTTTCCCCCCTCTCTCTGTCCCCTCCCCCACCAACTACATCATATCTGTTCACTTGTCTTAACAAGTTGAAGGAATTGTTGTGATTGTTGTGTCTTCTTCCCCCACTCATCATTTATTTATTTGTTTATTTATTTGTTTGTTTGTTTCTTTATTTTTAGCTCCCACTTATAAGTGAGAACTTGTGGTATTTCTCTTTCTGTGCCTGACTGTTTCACTTAATATAATTTTCTCTAAGTCCATCCATGTTGTTGCAAATGGTAGTATTTCATTCTTTTTTATAGCAGAGTAGTATTTCATTGTGTAGATATACCACAGTTTTCTTAACCACTCATCTGATGGTGGACATTTAGGCTGGTTCCAACTCTTGACTATTGTAAATCGTGCTGTAGTAAACATGGGAGTACAGGTATCCCTTCGGCATGACAATTTCCATTCCTCTGGGTATATTCCCAGCAATAGAATAGCTGAGTCATGTGGTAGATCTATCTGTAATTGTTTGAGGAAACTCCATACCATTTTCCATAAAGGCTACACCATTTTGCAGTCCCACCAACAGTGTAAGAGAGTTCCTTTTTCTCCGCAACCTCACCGGCATTTATCATTCTCAGTCTTTTGGATATTAGCCCATCTAACTGGAGTGAGATGGTATCTCAGTGTGGTTTCAATTTGCACTTCCCAAATGCTGAGTGATGATGAGCATTTTTTCATGTCTGTTGGCCATTCGTGTATCCTCCTTTGAGAAATGCCTATTCAGCTCCTTTGGCTAGTTTTTAATTGAGTTATTTGGGGTTTTTTTGCTGTGAAGTTGTTTGAGTTCCTTGTATATTCTGGATATTAATCCTTTGTTAGATGTGTATTTTGTAAGTATTTTCTCTCGCTCTGTTGGTTGTCTTTTCACTCTGAGATTGTTTCTTTTGCTGTGCAGAAGCTTTTTAGTTTGATATAATCCCATTTGTTTATTTTTCCTTTGGTTGCCTGTGCTTTTCTGGTCATATTCATGAAGTCTGTACCCAAGGCAACTTCCCAGAGTGTTTCCCCTATGTTTTCTTTAAGGAGTTTTATTGTTTCCAGATGTATTTTTAATTCTTTAATCCATTTTGAGTTGATTTTGATATATGGTGAGAGGTATGGGTCTAGTTTCATTCTCCTGCATATGGATATCCAGTTTTCCCAGCACCATTTGCTGAAAAGGCATCTCTTCCCCAGTATGTAGACATGGCACCTTTGTCAAAGATCAGATGGCTGTAGGTGTATGGGTTGATTTCTGGCTCTCTATTTCTATTCGATTGATCTGTGTGTCTGTTTTTATGCCAGTACCATGCTGTTTTGGTCATTATAGCTTTGTAATATAGTTTAAACTCAGGTAGCATTATGCCTCTAGGTTTATTTTTTTCCTCAGGATTGTTGTGGCTATTTGTGGTCTTTTGTTATTCCACATAAGTGTCTGGATAGTTTTTTCCATTTCTGAGAAAAATGTCATTGGAATTTGGAAGGGGATTATATTGAGTCTGTAGATCACTTTGGGTAATTTGGACATTTTCACAATGTTAATTCTTCCAATCCAAGAGCATGGGATATCTTTTCATCTTCTTGTGTCCTCCTTAATTTCTCTCAACAGTGGTTTGTAGTTCTCTTCATAGAGATTTTTCACATCCTTGGCTAACTTTATTCCTAAGTATTTTTTTTTTTTTTGGTGGCTATTGTAAATGAGCTAGCTGTCTTGATTTCTTTTTCTGCATGTTGACTGTTGGAGTATAGAAATGCTACTGATTTTTGTGTGTTGATTTTGTATCCTGCAACTTTGCTGAAATCATTTATCAACTCTAAGAGGTTTTTTGTAGAGGCTTTAGGCTGTTCAGTATATAGGATCATATCATCTGTAAACAAGGACAGTTTGACTTCATCTTTTCCAATCTGGATGCCCTTTATTTTCTTCTCTTCTCTGATTGCTCTGGCTAGTACTTCCAATAGTATGTTGAATAGGAGTTGTGAGAGTGGGCATCCTTGTCTAGTTCCTGTTCTTAAAAGAACCCTGTTTAGGATGATATTGTCAGTGGGCTTATCATATATGGCTTTTATTGTGTTAAGATACTTTCCATCTATACCTAACTTGTAGAGAGTCTTTATCATGAATGAATGTTGAATTTTGTCAAATGCGTTTTCAGCATGCATAGAGATGATCATATGGTTTTTGTCTTTGATTTTATTGATGTGGTGTGTCACATTTATTGATTTGTGTATGTTGAACCAACCTTGCAGCCCTGGGATGAATCCCACTTGATCATGGTATATAATTTTGTGTATGTGTTGCTGTATTCTGTTAGCTAGTATTTTACTGAGGATTTATGCATCTATATTCATCAAGGATATTGGCCCGTTGTTTTCTTTTTGTGTTGTATCTTTGTCTGGTTTGGGTATCAGAGTGATGTTTGCCTCATAGAATGAGTTTGGGAGAATGGCCTCTGTTTCAGTCTTTTAGAATAGTTTGTAGGGAATTGGTATCAATTCCTCTTTGGTGGTTTGATAGAACTCTGCAGTGAACCCATCTGGTCCTGCTTTTCTTTGTTGGGAGCCCTCTGATAACAGCTTCAATCTCTTTTATTGTTATTGGTCTGTTCAGATTTTCTATATCTTCTTGGCTTGGTTTTGGTAGTTTGTATGTGTCCAGAAATATATCCTTCAGATTTTCAAATTTGTTGGCATATAGTTGTTTATAGTAATCTCTAATGAATCCTTGTATTTCTGAGGTATCAGTTGTAATATCACCTTTTTCATTTCTAATTTTTGTTGTTTGGGTCTTCTCTCTTCTTTTCTTAATTAGCCTTGCTAAAGATTTGTCAATTTTATGTATCTTTTCAAAAAACCAACTTTTTGTTTCATTGATCTTTTATATCGTTTTTTGGATTTCTATTTCATTTAGTTCTGGCCTGATCTTAATTATTTCTTTCCATCTACTAACTTTGGTTTTGGGTTATTCTTGTTTTTCTAGTTCTTTAAGGTGAAGTGTGAGATTGTTTGCTTGCCATCTTTCCATACTTCTGAAATAAGCATTTAATGTGATAAATTTCCCCCTTAGTACTGCTTTTGCAGTATCCCACAGGTTTTGGTATGATGTGTCATTATTTTCATTAGTTTCAAGAAATTTTTTGATTTCTTGTTTAATTTCTTCTTGGACCCAAATGTCATTAAGTAGAATGTTGTTTAATTTCCATGTGTTTGTATAGTTTCCAGAATTTCATTTGTTATTGATTTCTAATTTTAATCCATTCTGATCTGAAAAAAAAATATGGAATAATTCCAGTTTTTTTTAAATTTGTTGAGACTTGACTTGTGACCTAACGTGGTCTATCCTGGAGAATATTGCATGTGCTGATGAGAAGAATGAATATTCTGAGGTTGTTGGATGGAATGTTTTGTAGATATCTGCCAAGTCCAGTTGGTCTAAAGTGTTGTTTAGGTCTTGTGTTTCTGTATTGATTTATTGCCTAGATGATCTGTCCAGTGTTGAGAGTTGGGTGTTCAGGTCCACCACTATTATGGTAGTAGTGTCTTATCTTGTTCTTTAGGTCTAATCACGTTTGCTTTATAAATCTGGCTGCTCTGATGTTGGATGCGTATATATTTACGATTGTTATGTCTTCTTGATGTATAGATCCTTTTATCATTATATAGTGCCCTTCTTTATGTCTTTTTATGGTTTTTAAAGTCTGTTTTATCTGATATAAGAATAGCTACTCCAGCTCGTTTTTCATTTCTATTTGCATGGTATATCTTTTTCCATCCTTTCACTCTTAGTCTGTGTGTCTTTACAGGTGAGGTGAGTCTCTTGAAGGCAGCATATTGTTGTCAGTCTTTTTTTTTGTTTGTTTTTTTAAGAAGATGACTGGTAAGGGGATCTCAACCCTTGGCTTGGGGTTGTCAGCACCATGCTCAACCAGTGAGCTAACCGGCCATCCCTATATAGTATCTGAACCTGGGGCCTTGTTGTTCTCAGCAAAACGCTCTCCCAAGTGAGCCACAGGCCAGCCCGCATATTGTTGGGTCCATCTTTTTAATCCAGTCAATCTGTGTCTTTTGAGTGGAGAATTTAATCCTTTTACATTTAGAGTTATTATTGAAAAGTGTTGATTTACTCCTGTCATTTTACTGATTTTTGTTTAGCTGTCTTAAGTATCTTTTGTTCCTTTCTTTCTGATTTTCTGTTTGTCTTCTCTGTTGGTTTCTTGGGGTGGTAGATAAACTATTTTTTTTCTTTATTGTTAGCATTTTTGTTTTACTGGTACATTTTGTTCTTTCTTGAGTATTCATGACATTGATGGTTATTTTTCAGGTACCAAACTCAGTACTCCCTTGAGATTTTCTTGTAAGGCTGGTCATGTGGTAGTGAACTCCTGCAGTTTTTGTTTATCTGAGAAATTTACTATTTGTCCTTCATTTCAGAAGGATAGCCTTGCTGGGTAAAGTATTCTTGGCTGGCAATTTTTGTCCTTTAGTATTTTGAATATATCATCCCATTCTTTTCTAGCTTTTAGGGTTTCTGATGAAAAGTCTGATTTTAGTCTGATTGGGGCTTCCTTATAGGTGACTTCACACTTCTCTCTTGCAATTTTTTAGATTCTCTCTTTGTCTTTGAGTTTTGCCAGTTTGACTATAACATGTCCTTTTTGAGCTGAATATGTTTGGGGATCTTTGGGCCTCCTGATTCTGAAGATCTGTGACTTTCCCTATACCTGGGAAGTTTCTGCTGTTATTTCGTTGAATATGTTTTCAATGTCATTTCCTTTTTCCTCCCCTTCTGGAATACCCGTGATTCAGATATTTGAGTGCTTATGATTGTCTGTTATCTCTCTTAGATATTCTTCAATTTTTAAAAATTCTTTTGTCTTTTTTTTCTTGGTCAGCCTGTGTTATATTCAAACAGCCCATCTTCAAGGTCAGAAATTCTCTCTTCTGCGTGTTCTAGCCTGCTGATTAGACTCTCTGTTGTGTTTTTTATTCATTTAATGAATCCTTCAGCTTCACAAGCTCTGCTACATTATTTTTGAGGGTGTTGATTTCTTTGTATGTTCTTATTTCAGGTCCTTTATATTTTCTCATTTCATTGTGTTGTCTAACTGAGTTTTCTTGTATCTCATTTAGTTTCCTTAGAACTGTTGCTCAAAATTCCTTGTCATTATTTCGAGGACTTCCTGTTCTATGGGATCTAGAGCTTGCCAGTTATTATTTTCCTTTGGTCGTGTCATACTTTCTTGATTTTTCATATTTCTGGTATCTTTCCTTTGGTGTTTAGTCATCGTGGCAGGGGGATCATGGTCCACTCGTTCCACCCTGATGTCTGGCCTGGATCCTGAAGGGACTGCCAATTCTGGGTAGCAGGGACTGGCCTGGGCTGGGGGTCCTGCAGCTCCTACCTGTTCTCACATGGCTGGCTCAGGGCATGTGGGCCTGGCGGCTCTCAGGCTTCTCTGGGCAGTGACAACTGGCCTAGACTGGGGGTCCCATGGCACCTGCTTGTTCTGGCATGGCTGACTTGGGGTATGTGGGCCTGGCAGCTTTCAGGCCTCCCTGGGCCGTGGGGACTGGCTTGAGCTGGGGGTCCTATGGCATGCGGCGCCTGCCTGTTCCAGTATGGCTCTCTCGGGGCATGTGGGCCTAGCAACTCTCAGGCTTCTCTGGATGGTGAGGACTGGCCTGGGCTGGAGGTCCCGTGGTGCCTGCCTGTTCTGGCATGGCTGACTCAGGGCTTGTGGGCCCGGTGGCTCTCGGACCTCTCTGGGTGGCAGGGACTAGCCTGGGATGGGGGTCCCGCAGTGCGCGGCTCCTGCCTGTTCTGGCGTGGCTTTCTGTCCTCCTGTTTTTGCTTTTTAAGAGTTGTAAATTGGTTGATTTGTGGGAGAGAGTGACCCTAGGAACCACGTATTCCACAATCTTGACTGGAAGCCCCCTTTCATTGAATTTTAAAGTCTAATGTGGATGGGAAAAAGCTGGTTTATATGATAGAAAGTAACAAATAGGTGGGACAGTGGGATCTAAGTGGACAGGATGGTCAGAAAAGGCCTTTCTGAGGAAACGAGATTTAAGCTGAAACTTGAAGAATGGGAAGGACAAACTTTGCAAAGAATTCCTAAGCAGAGGGACTATCAAGGCAGAAGACCCTAAGGTGAGAAATTTCCTGAGAAGTGGCTTAATATGGCTCAAATGCAGTGAGTGAGGGAAAGTATTCTTGAGATGAGACAGGTTAGGTGAGGTTAGGAAAAGATTAAATTTTTCATCATAAGAGTATGAATTTTATTTTAAAACTCTTTGCCTCTAATAGATAAACCCTCCTTTAAATGGGCCAGCCAGTTAGGTCAGCTGGTTAGAGCATGGTGTTTTAACACCAAGGTCAAGGGTTTGGATCCCTTTACTGACCAGCTGCCAAAATAAAGAAATAAATAAAATAAAAATTAAATGAGCATTGAAAATAGAAGATAGAATGGTGATTACTAGGGGCTCGAGGGCATGGGCGTGGATGGAGGAGATGTTGGTCAATGGATATAAAATTTCAGTTAGGAGGAAAAAGTTCAAGAGATCTATTGTATAACGTGGTGACTGTAGTTGACAACAATATTGTATACTTGAAATTGCTAAGAGAGTAGATGTTGTGTTCTCACCACAGAAAAATGATAATTATGTGAGGTAATATATATATTAATAGGTTGATGTAGCCATCCCAGAATATATACGTATTTCAAAACACATGTTGTACACCATAAATATATACAATCTTTATTTGTCAATTTAAAAATATATAAATTTTTTAAATGAGCATTAAAAAAAGAAAAAAAGCACTGAAGTGTTTTCAGAAGGTAAAAGAAGTTAATTGCCATATGTACTCAATTACTTATTAACTCATATACATTCTCTCACATGCAAAAACACACATATTCTGAACATAACATTTTTTAAACTTTTTATTTGAAAGTAATTTCAAGCTTACAAAAAGGTGCAAGATAAAAATAATACAAGGAACACTATATACCCTTTACATATAGAGATTTAACTATTGTTAATATTTTAGCTCATTTGCTTTATTTTTTTGCTTTTAGGTCAACTCTCTCTCTTTCTGTACATATATGTATACACATACGCAAACACATATATACATAATTTGAATTTAACATTTTAATGAAAACATTTTAAAATATAAAACTAGAAATAGGCATTCACAGCACAGGAGCAACTAAAATTTGCCCTTCTAAAATTTGGGAACATTTTTACATGGGTATTCTATAGATTCAAATGCCTATATCCAAACCAAATTCTTGTCTTCCTCCTTCCATTTCCTTACTTGCTCCTGCTGTTATGTTCTTTGTCATCTGTCTTATTAAATGTTAAACTCAGAAACCAAGGAATGATGTGGTCCTGATCTTTATTCCCCTCTTTCCAAACTTCTAGTCCTATCAAGTATACTCCTGATATATGGAATCTGTCACCTCTTCTTTATTCCCACTGCTACTATCACATCTTCCCTGTTTCTAATCTTGGTGTGCTCTACCTCTGCTCTTACTTTTTTTGAAATATGAATATGATTTTTAACACTTTTCTTTTTGAAATTCTTCTGTAGTTTCCCATCACTTTAAGTTTAATTATTCATCTAGCCTCCATGCTCCACTCTTTTGCTTGAGCCTTATAAATCTCCTTGGATTTCCCAAACCCAGCGTATTCTTGTTTTACATGAATTGGTCCATCTTCTTGAGGGCAGTCCCCACTCCTGGAACTAATTTTGTTCAGCTTCTACTTTCTACTTCATCCTGTCTTTCAAAGTCCAGGTAATTTGTCAGATTGAACTTCCCTAGGCAGTTTTCCCTAGCCCTCATTCTCCTATCTTTATTTCTGCTTAGATGTCTTTCCTCTGTGTTCTCATAATTTACTATAAATAGTTTTATGAAAGTACTTATAAAACTATACTGTAGCTACTTACTTTTTTTTGTTTCCCCAATAAGACTAACTGACTTGAATTTAGAAGTGTTTGCCTTTCATATCACAATAGCTTGACATATAGTTGAATGGAATAAAGATTTCTTGATTTAATGTAAAATGATTAGTAAAGTAAGAATAGAAAAATACATCTGATACCATATGTATTTTGTTCTTAAACCACCAACCAACATCATACTTAGTAGTGTAACGCTAGAGTAATTGCCCCTTAAGTCAGAGTAATGTCAAGGATGTCTCCCCTCATCATGATTATTTGACATTTGTCTGGACATTTATAAAAAATATATTCAACATCTGGAATGGCTGAGTGAGCAGGCTAGCAAATTGTCTTCCCAAAAGGCACCAATAAAACTGGACAAAATTATTAAAAGCAACCATTTAAAGATGCTGGAAATTGACCAGAGGAACATAACAAATTGAGAAGTATTTAGGTAAGGGCAATGGGAGTCTGTGATATTTTGGCCTGAGGCAGTTCCCACCCCTTAGGCCCCATCTTCATGTTACAGAAGTTCCACAAAGGCAGGGCAGGCTGAGAGGACTAGCAATTCTGCTGCTTTTGGGGGCTCACTTCATTTGGAGCAGAGCATAGAAAATTTCATGCATTGGGATGTTGCTGAAAACAATTGAAAACAATCAAGTAATGATAACATCACACAGTTAACCTGAGGTTTTGATACTGTTTGGGGCAAGCAATAGACTAGCAGACTGGGCAGAATTTTAACAGGGATATCCAGGGAATTGAACAAAGAAGGCCTTAGTAAGATCTTACTTAACCCTTGTACTCTGGAAGATTGTGTACATGTGTAAGGATCCACACATACTCAGGAGAGATTGGTGAGGGCCCTAGGAAGCTGCTTATCTTTGGTTGAATGTGAGTCCTTGTGAACACAAAAAGTAAAATCCAGAAAAGATTTGTAAACTGCTTGAACTTTAAATGCATTCCCCAAGCCACAAGCAGATGCATTGGCAAAGGGTAGAAGCCTAACTGGCTTAAAGCTTAAATGTTTTAGCACAACCTTTGATGAATCATTGGCTGAGTACTAAGCTGGTGCAACTCCTAGGAAACCAGACATAAAAATAAAAACTGAGAACAGATATCAGGGATTGCACTCTGCAGAAAAAGAGACTCCACAAAATTACTTCAGGCAAGTCATTACATAAGCAAAGAATCACAGACATGCCCCTGGGAAAGGGGATGTTCCAACTGCAGCGTTGCTACAATATATTACTTAAAATGTCCAGTTTTCAACAACAACAAAATCACAAAACATTGAAAAATTAGGGGGGAAAAGCAATGGGAATTGTCTCCGATAGGACCTATCTGTTGGAGATAGCCAACAAAAAACTTCAAACCATGTGTAAATAATTACATAAAAGTATGATGACAATGACTCATCAGATAGACAAGATTGATGAAGATGGAAGTTATAAAAATAATCATGGAAATTCTGGAGTTGATAAGTATAATGGGAATTAAAAATTCACTGGAGAGGAGAAACTCAAGAGCAGATTTGAGATAGCAGAAGAAAGAATCAGTAAACTTGAAGATAGATCAATATGCATAATCTCTTCCAAAGGACAGAATTTTGAAAGTGAGGAGAAATAAATATAGCCTCAGAGATCTATGGGACACCATCAAGCATACCAACATATGTGTGAGGGAATGCCAGATGGAGAGGAGAAAGGAAGCAAAAAAAGTATTTGAAGAAATAATAGCCACAGACTTCTCAAATTTGATGAAAAACATTAATCGGCACATTAATGAAGAAGCTCAACAAACTCCAAGAAGAATAAACACAAAGAGATTCACAACTAGACATATCATAGTTAAACTGTTGAATATTGAAGGGAAAATCTTGAAAGCAGCAAGAAAAAAACACAATTTCTTGTATATAGAGAATACCCAATAAGATTAACAGCTGGCTTTTCATCAGAAACAAAGGAAACCAGAAATGGAATGCCATTCAAAGTGCTGAAAGGAATATGCTGTCAACCAAGAATTCTGTTTGTAGCAAACTGTTGTTCTTCAGAAGTGACGGCAAAATAAACATATTGCTAGGTAAACAAAGACAGAGAATTCCTTGCTTGCAGACCTGCCTTACAAAAATGCTAAAGGAAGTTCTTCAGGCTAAAAAAGATGTGATACAAGATGCTAACTTGAATCTGTACGAAAAGTTAAAGAGCACTAATAAACAGCAGCTATGTAAGTAATTATTAAAGGCAATGTAAAATATGTTTCTCTTAACTGATCTAAGAGACAGATAAAACAGTAATAAAAGTGAAGTATTGGGCATATAGCATTTAATAATATATTTGACAATAATATCACGAAAGCGAGGGAAGGAGTGGAGGTATATTGAAGCAAGGAAATGACAAACACCAAATAGTAACTTGTATCCACAGGAAGAAATGAAAAGTACCAGAAATGGTAAATATGTAGGTTATTATGAAAGACTATAAAATAACCTACTTTTTCTCCTTTCTTGTCTTTTTCTCCTTTCTTTCTTTTTAAAAATACATAGGGTTGTATAAAACAATAATTATAACATTTATTGGATTTTAACATATATACATCAAATATATGATGGTAATAACACAAAGGTTGGAAAGGAGTGGAGCTATATTGGAACAGAGTTTCCACCTTTATTGGAATTAAATAAATTGTGATAAGATACATATTGTAATCCCTAAAGCAATTAATATGAAAATAACTTTTAAAACAAATATTCAAATGGCAAATCTAAATCCAACCACATCAGTAATAACAACAGTAAATATGAGTGGATTAAACACTATTGGTGGTTTTTTTCTCTCAACACTTTTTGCTTGCTCTCTTTTTGCTTGTGTGGTATCTGAGTTAGAAGACTGATGCAATTCTTATCTTAGCTCCTCTATGGGTAAGGTATCCCCCCACCCCCACCCCACCATCTTTTTTCACAATTTTTTTTTTAATCTTTAATTTTCTGCAGTTTGAAAATGATATGCCTAAGTATAATTTGGGGGGCATTTATCCTGCTTGATGTTTTCTGAGCTCCCTGAATTTGTGGTTTGTCATTTTACTTTAGGAAATTCTCAGTCGTTGTTTCAAATATTTCTTCTGTTCCTTTCTCTCTTTATTCTCCTTGTTTTCCAATTGCACTTATGTTACACCTTTTGTAGTTATCCCACAGTTCTTGGATATTCTGTTCTGTTTTTTATTTGTTTGGGGGGTTGTTTTTTCCCCCATCTTTTTTCTCTTTGCTTTTGTGCTTTGGAAACTTCTATTGACATGTCTTCAAGCTCAGAGATTCTTTCCTCAGCAGTGTTCAGTCTGTTAATAAGCCCACCAAAGGCATTCTTCATTTCTGTTAACAGTGTGTTTGATCTCTAGCATTTCTTCTTTGTTCTTTCTTAGAATTTCCTTCTCTGCTTATGTTGCCCATTGGCTTTTTGCATGTTGTCGACTTTTATCCATTAGAGCCTTTAGAATATTAGTCATGGTTGTTTAAAATTCTCTGTCTTATAATTCCAACATCCCTGCCATGTCTGAGTCTGGTTCTAATGCTTGCTCTGTCTCTTCAAACTGTGTTTTGCCTTTAAGTATGTCTTTCAGTTTTTCTCTTGATAGCTGGACATGACGTACTGGGTAAAAGGAACTGCAGTAAATAGGTCTTTGGTAATGTGGTGGTAAGATGTGGGAGAGGGAAAGCATTCTATAGTCTTGTGATTAGGCCTCAGTCTTTTTAGTGAGCCTGTGCTTCTGAACTGTTAACTTCACAATTGCTTTCTGTTTTTTTCCTTCCCTTAGGTGGGATAGGATGGCTAGAGTGGGCTGGAGTCGGGTAATTCCCTTCTCCCACATGCACAGCTAAAGCATGTTGGCATTGGCTATACCCAGGTCAGTTAGTCTCTGATACAAACCCCAATAGATTAGGCTTATAAAATTGTTTATCTTGAGGACAAGCTTTATTGAGAAAGACAGTGCTCTGGCAGATTTCAAAATGTTTCGTTTTCCCCTCCCCCTGCCAGAAGCCTGAGGTGATTATTTTCAGATCTTCACCGTGAGAACTTGATAGAGCTACTCACTGAAGTGTGGTGGCCCTGTATGACTGGTGCCCTAGAAATTTTATCTGTTAGACTTTTCTGCACTGAGCTCCCAGCATTCTGCACTTATAGTCAGGTTTTCCTATCCCAGTACTGGTTCCCATGGAGGTTTCTACACAGGGGTTTCTGCTCCAGTAAATTGTCATTCTCTATATTCATCTGTTTCCAATTTTGAGGGTAACAGTTTATTTACCCTGTGACCTCACTTCTCTGATGGATTTAAGAATTGTTGATTTTCAATTTGTTCGGCTTTTTACTTGTTAGGATGGAGTGATGAATTCTAAGTTTCTTATGTGCCAAACCAGAAACTAGAAGTCCCCCTTTTCTTTTTGCCCCACATCTTGGCAAGCTTATAAGAAAGCCCAGGTGCTGTCTTTATTGCACCAGCAGGAGGTTTAAACCGTGCATGTTCTGGCCTGCATGAGGGATCCTCATTCTAATCCCACCTTCTAGCCACCATAAAACATCAAGCCTAGTCACCCTTCCAGCTTTCTCAAGCCATTTTTGGACATCCTTGGGATCTTGCTCTCCCCAGAAAGCTTCCTTATGTCTATAATAAACCTTTTCATATTCTCTCAGTGCAAGTTTGGCATCTCGATATCTGATTCAGATTGTGGGTAGGGGGTTTATTCTATCTTTGTGAGGTGACCACAACATCCTGTATGTAGAAAATCCTAATGAATCAAGAAAACCATTGAAGCTAGTAAATAAGTTCAACAGGGTCTTATAATATACAGAGTCAACTGTATTTCTATATATTAGCAAAGAACAATCTGGAGATGACATTAAGAAAATTCTATACCCAATAGCGTCAAAGAGAATAAAGTTACTAGGAATAGATTCAACAAAAGAAATGCAGGATTTGTATACTGAAAGTCACAAAACTGTTGAAATGAGAAAGAAATTAAAGAAGATCAAAATAAATGGAAAGTCAGTCCGTGTTCATGGATATGAAGATTCAAAATTAAAAGGCAATTTTCCCAAATTGATCTATAGACCAATCCCTACAAAATCCCAGCAGGCGTTTATTTATTTATTTATTTTTGCGGAAATTGACAAGCTGATTCTATAATTTATTTGGAGAGGCAAAGGACACAGCATAGCCAAAACAATTTTGAAAAATAAAGTTGCAGGACTTATGTGAGTCTTCAAAAAGTTCATGGAAGGATTTGTCTTATTTTTCATTTCTGTTTTTCCTTGAATTTTTTGAAGTCGTTCCCAATTTCAAAACTATAATAATTAAGGCACTGTAGTATTGGCCTAAGGAAAGACCAATGAGTCTTTCCTATGAGTGAAACAGAATGGAGAATTGAAAAATCTACCTTTATATTTATGTTCAGTTGGTTTTCCACAAAGTTGCCAAGGCAATTCAATGAGGGGTCGGGGAGAGGATAGTCTTTTCATTGAGTGGTGTCAGGACAATTGGATATCCACTTGCAAAAGAGGGGAATTTTGACCATTACTTCATAGCATACACAAAAATTAACTAAAAGTGGATCAAAGACGTCAATTTAAGAGCTAAAACTATAAAACTGGAAAGAAAATACAGAAGTAAATCTGTGTGACTTTTGGTTAGGTAAAGATTTATTAAATATGACAACTGGAACATGGTTCTTTAAGAAAAGGGCATTAGATTGGACTACATCAAAATTTTTTAATTTTATATTTCAAAAGAAATGTATTATTAAGAAAATAGAAGGACTGGCTGGTTAGCTTAGTTGGTTAGGGATCCGTGTTATAACATCGGGGTCAGGGTCGGATCGCTGTACTGGCCAGCCACCAAAAAGAAAAAGAAAAATAGACAAGCCACAGACTGCGATAAAATATTTGTGCATCATATATCTGATTAAGGACTTGTATCCAAAATATAGAAAGAACTTCAACCCAGTAACAGGAAGATAACCCAATTAAAGATTGGCAAAAGATTTCAATAGACATTTCACCAAAGAAGATGTACAAATAGCTATTAAGTAAATAAAAAGATGTTCGGCATTATTAGCCATTAGGGAAATTAAATTAGAACCTCATTGAGATACCATTTCATACTAGAATGGCTGTACTAAAAAAAACAGTAGGAAGTGTTGACGAAAATATTTTAAAATCAAATCCCTCCTACATTGTTGGTGGGAATGTAATTGGTACAACCACCCTGGAATAGTTTAGTAGTTTCTTTAAAAGTTAAATATAATTTACCATGCAACTCAGCAATTCCACCCCTAAGATCTGCCCAAAAGAAACGGAAAACATGTCCACACAAAGATTTATATATGAATTTTTATAGCAGCCTTATTCCTAACAGCCCCAAACTGGAAACAGCCCATATGTTCATCAGCTAGTGAATGGGTAAACAAAATATGGTATGTCCATTCAATGGAATATTTTCAGCCATAAAAAAAGAACAAAGTACTGTTACGTGCTACAGCATGACTAACCCTCAAAAACATTGTAGAAAGAAGCCAGACGCAAAAGATTTTATACTGTATGATTCCATTCATGTGAAGTTTCCAAAGTAGGTAAATCTATAGAGCTAGAAAATAAATTAGTGATTGCCTGAGATATGGTTAGGAATAGGGAGTAATTGCAAATGGGCATGAGAGATGTTTTTGTGATGATGAAAATGTTCTAAATGGTGGAAATGGTTGTACTGCTACATAACAACTAAATTTTTTTACTAAAAGTAATTGTATATTTAGGTGAATTTCATGGTATATAAATTATACTTCAATAAAAAGTTAAAAATACATTAACACAGAAGGGGATAAAGCAGTGCTTTTAGATAGAAGGAAACAAAATTGTCTGTCTTTGCAGATAATATTTAAAAGGATTGCTTGAAAATATTAATCAGTAAAATATAAATATATAAATAGCCATTTTATATCCAAACAATAATTGAAAAATAAAAATTTTTCTTTTATAATAGTGACAAGAATATAATAATAAGGAATAATTTTAATAAGTGCACAACGTTATGAAGAAAATTACAAATTGTAGAAGAGTAATAGAAATCAGGAAACAGTTTACAGTTAACCCAGTATTGTTCTACTTAATATATAAACTCATAGCAATTCAAATCAAAAATCACAGATTTAAAAGAAAAAAGATACATTATCTAAAGCACAGCTAAAATGCTAATTCTATGAGCGTAGCAAAAATATTTTCAAGAAAGAATAATGAGGGAATCTTGTAACTGTCAGAAATTAAAATGTGTATAAAATTACAATAAATGGAACAGTGGGGTATTGGCAGATCTATGGAACAGAATTCATGGGTCAGGAATAAAGCCAAGCATACACAAATATCTAAAGTAGAATATAGGTGATATTTCAGATTCATGAGGAAAAAAGTAGGCAATTCATGGGCTGGAACAGTTATTAACTATTTGGAAAGAAATTAAATTGTAGCTTTATTTATTGCCACAAGATAAATTAAGATTCATTGATGCAGTGTATGTTTAAAAAATGCAGAAAAGATTAAGATATATAAATAAATATATATCTGATTTCTGGGTGGGAAGATATATAAATGTGTGTGTGTGTGTATATTTTATATATTTTTTTTTAAGCATAAAAATTAAGCTATATAGGAAATGATTTAATAGGCTTGGCTGCATAAAATTTTTAAACTTATTTGTGTCATAAATACTAAGAAGACATTAGATGTAAACAGCCCAAAAACAATGTGTGCAGGTAATACATAAAAGCCCTGATACATCAAAAAGAAAGTATACCAGAATAAATTTCTAATTCACAGAGGTAACACACATAATTTGTCAACCTGAGGAAAAACAACCACCTTTCTCTACTAACCAGAGAAATGCAACTTAAAATTAGATACCGTTTTTGGCCTATCGAATTGGAAGAGGAACTAAAAGAATGTAGAAGCACAGTGCACTTGCATACTCTTAATGGGAAAGTAAATTTGTGCAAGCTTTTAAGATAGCAGTTTAGTAGTTTAAGTCAAAAGCCTTAAAAATGTTCATACCCCTGGACCCAGAAATTTCATTTCTGTGAGTTCATCCTTAAGGAAACAGTCAAATATATAGCAAGATTATTCATGCAAGGATTATCATCACACCTTTATTCAAAATATACATAAATAGAAAACCTCAGTGTTGAACAAAAATTTGTGCTACATCGTGGAATGGGATTATGTGGGAGAAAACTTAGTGATGCAGAATTTGCTATGTTCAGTAAAAATAAAAAATTCAGTATATATATAGCATGGCCCCAATTTGTTTTTTAAAAATATTTTGTTTGGAAGACTAGAAGAAAAGACCCACTCATTACTGTCTCTGGATAATGGGATTAAATTTTTTAAGTGAATATATAGCACTCAAATAAAAATATAAAACCTCAAATGTTATTCTTTTAAAAATGCCACCACCTTAGATGGCATTGGTTGCATTGTGCACAGTGAAAGAGGAAATTGAGTGAGCATCATAGATGTACAATCCCAGTGGGAAGGAAAGGCCTCCATGCAGTGGCCACCAGGTGGCACTGTAGGCCAAATAGTGCCTGCTTGCAGCCCTGTCTGAGAGGTGCTGTGTGGCAGTACGGAAAGGGTCAGGCTAGGGGAAGGCATAAGCTGCAGGGACTAGTGAAGGCTTTTTAAAATTATTATTATTATTTTGGGAAAGCTTGAAGAAGGAAGAAATGAAAAAGGTAGAAGGGAAGAATGTTTTAGGGAAGACTAGTAAAAATGAAGTAGAATAAGAGATTGGATCCATAGAATAGACTGGGGATTTATCTTTGTAAAAGGGAACCATTTCTTCCTCTGAATCTGCTGAATAGATGGGAAGTTACCTGTATTCGCATTTTAGATTCAGGAAATTTAGGTTGTAGTGGTATATTAATGTAAGGTTCACAAAGCTTACTTTTGTGTTTATATTCTTTTCATAGAAGGGAGATTTAAAAGTGGAATTCTAATATTTAAGGATGATTTTTTTAATATTGCCTTTTTTGTTTTTAAACAGCTGTCACAGGAAGTCTTTTCAGAATAAACTTAGGCCTGCGTGGCCTGGTGGCTGGTGGTATAATTGGAGCCTTGCTGGGGTAAGCATTAACATGGTTTGATTCTAAATTGGCAGAACTTTCATTAATGCCTTACGTATTAAAATCTCATTCATTTCTAAAGAACAAATTTATTCCTTAGAGCCTGTCCTGTAAAAGATCTCTAGTGTTGTGTTGGCACTAACTTTGACTGTCTAATTCTAATTCTATCCCATTGATTATTTTACTTACAGTGTTTACTTATAACTTATTTTACTTATAGTTACCACATAAATAATTTGACATTAACTCAATACAATAGGCATACCTGGTTTTATTGCACTTCTTGTTATTGTGCTTATTCACAAGTACTGTGTTTTTTACAAATTGAAGGTTGGTGGCAGCCCTTTGTCAAATCAGTCAGCACCATTTTTCCGACAGCATGTGCTCACTTCATGTCTTTGTGTCGCGTTTTGGTAATTATCACAATATTCCAAACTTTTTCATTATTATTTTATCTGTTATGGTGATCTGTAATCAGTGATCTTTGATGTAACTATTGTAATTGTTTGGGGGGACCACAAATATAAGAAGGCAAACTTAGTCAATAAATGTGCTCTTATTGCTACACCGACTGGCCATTCCGCCGTCTCTCTTCCTCTCCTCAGGCCTCCCTATTCCTTGAGATACAACAATATTGAAATTAGGCTAATAACTCTACAATGACCTTTAAGTGTTCAAGTGAAAGGAAGAGTAGCACATTTCTCACTTTAAATCAAAAGCTAGAAATGATTAGGCTTAGCAAGGTAGGCATGTCAAAAGCTGACACAGGCTGAAAGCTAGGACTCTTTCGCAAAACAGTTTAGCCAAGTTGTGAGTGCAAAGGAGAGGTTCTTGAAGAAAATTAAAAGTGCTGTGAAACAGCCTTATTGCTGATATGGAGAAAGTGTTAGTGGTCTAAATAGAAGATCAAACCAGCCATAACATTCCCTTAAGCCAAAGCCTTATCTAGAGCAAGGCTCTCTCTTCAATTCTCTGAAGGCTGAGAGAGGTGAGGAAGCTGCAGAAGTAAACTTGAAGGTAGCAGGGATTGGTTCATGAGGTTTAAGGAAAGAGGCCATCTGCATAACATAAAAGCGCAAGGGGAAGCAGCAAGTGCTGGTAAAAGCTGCAACAAGTTATCCAGAAGATCTAGCTAAGATCATCGATGAAGGTGGCTACACTTAACAGATTTTTAAGTGCCCTTCACCACGATTCAACAATTGTTAACATTTTGCCATATTTGTTTTCTATATCTCTGTATATGTGGGGTATTCTTTTTTTTCCTTTCCTTCCTTTTTTTTTCTTTTTGTCTAAACCATGTGAGACCTCATGACACTTAACCCCTAAATACAGCAGCATAATTCTCCCAGGATGAAGAACATTCTCCAATGAAATCGTAATACAATTATCACAATAAACATTGTTTCAATACAACTATTTAAGATAGGGTTCATGTTCAAAATTCCTCAATTATCACAATTATACCTAGAATGTTTCTCAATTTTGTTTGATTGTCCTCATGATTAGATTTAGGTTAAATGTTTTTGTCAGAAATAAAATGCAGTTGAAGTTGTATCATCAGTAGACGTATGTCACACATTATAAGTAATACTAACTTTAATTACTTCATGTTTTGGTTTTCTTTTGCTGTATAAGAAATTACCACAAACTTAGCAGCTTAAAACAAGTATTTATTGTCTTACAGTTCTGCAGATCAGAAGTCTGGATGGGCTTGGATGGATTCTCTGCTCAGGGTTTCACAAGGCCAAAATCAAGGTGTTGGCTAGGCTGGGTTCTTATCTGGAGGTTCTTAGGAAGAATCTTCTTCCAGCATCATTCCAGTTTTTGACCAATCTAGTTCCTTATGGCTGGAGGTCTGAGTTCCCTGTTTCCTTGCTGTCTGTCAGCCAGACCCTGCTCTCTGTTCCAAGAGGCCACCCACATTCCTTTTCACAGGCCCGCTGTGTGTTCAAACTAGCAACAGCACATTGAACCCTTTTCATACGTATCTTCAACTTCCACTCTGCCACCAGCCAGAGAAATCTCTGCTTTTAAGGATTCATTCAGATAATCCTTTTTTTTATTAATTCAAATCCAACTGATTAGTGACCTTACATTGATTTTACATCTATAAAACCCATTTTGCCAAGTAACATAATTTAGTCGTGGGTATAATATCTCATCATATTCACAGCTGAGGGCAGGAAATTTGGAGGGGACCATTTTAGAATTCTGCCTATCACACTTGGTTAAGGAGGCATCTGCTAAATTTCTCTGTTCAAAGGTGTCTTTTTCCTATTGTGATTAATAAGTAATCTATTGGGTGAGACTGAATGTCCTGCTATCCAGCTTTCTTTCATCTAGTGGTTTTAATGACCCATCGATGATCCATGCTGTTATCAGTTATTAGAAAGGGCTGCAAGATGCTGATATGCTCATTTTGTCAGTCCTTCTGTTTAGTAGTTGGCATTCGTCTGAATAGAAGAGTTCTCTCTTCCCCTTTACCTATCCAATCCCTTTTCCACCTCCTTTTTGGGAGGGGGTAAGACTGTAGATCTCATGATGCTTTTTTTATTTTGAATTTTTTAAAAAATTCATCATGTCATAATACATTTGCTGACATTATTTTTGTTGTAGTGTTAGTATTAATATGCCAGCTTGGTTTGTCTTTTTTTTTTTTTTTTAAAGATGACCGGTAAGGGGATCTTAACCCTTGACTTGGTGTTGTCAGCACCAAGCTCACCCAGTGAGCTAACCGGTCATCCCTATATGGGATCCGAACCCGTGGCCTTGGTGTTATCAGCACCACACTCTCCCGAGTGAGCCACGGGCCGGTCCTGCCAGCTTGGTTTGAAGGGAAAAGTTGTTGAAGTTAGCAGCAAAAATAATTTTTTTTATTGTAGTAGAAAACACATTTACCATCTCAGTCATTTTTAAGTGTACAATTTAGTAGTGAAATATATTCACATTGTTGTGCAACAGATTTCTAGGACTTTTCCTCTTGCAAAATGAAATTCTGTACTCATTAAACACAAATTTCCCCTGCCCATTCCTCCCCCAGCTCACAGCAATCATCTTTGTATGTTTTGACTACCTTAGATACTTCAAATGAGTAAAATTATACAGTATTTGTCTTTTTGTGACTGGCTTTTTCACTTAATGTCCTCGAGGTTTATCTATGTTATAGCATGTGACAGGATTTCCTTTTTTAAGGCTGCATAATATTCCATTGTGTGCATGTACCATATTTTCTTTATCCATTCATCTGTTGATGAACATTTGGATTGCTTCCACTTAGCAAAAATAAGTTTTTAAAATGAGGTTACTTAATTGTAACTGGAGGGAATTTAAGTTATATCAAAGTCAAAAACTTTTTCTTTGAGAACAGAAGAACCAAGCTGTCTTCATCACTGTAATAATTGTTATCTAAATCAGTTTCTCAATGGGTAACTGTTGGCATTGCAGGTGAGACAATTGTGTCACACTCTTGAATTTTAGGATGTTTTGGTGGCTCCACCCCAAAAGCCAGTAGCATCCCTCCCCTAACCAAAAATGTCCTGCACATTTCCTGTCCCCTAGGGGAGCTGGTATCATTCTGAACTAGTAATTTTATTTCTGAGAAACCTTCAGTATGGAGCTACTTACTAGAACTTGTCATAAATATACATATTTTCTGTCTTTGTCTTGGCTTATATCTCATTCATGATAAAAAAAAAACAGAACCAATTCGTAGATCTGTTAACTTTAGTTAACTTTAGCACGTTGCGGTGATTGTTTTTCTCTGCTTGTAGACCATGAAGGAAATTGCGGCAATATTTTTTTCTTTATCCAACAAGGATGCTTTCGTTGTCAAGTGTTCCTATACTTGATAGTGAAAAAGTGGCTCAGTAGTATGGCTCATGCATTAGCAGAGACACTCATATGGTGCATGGTCTAATGGCTCTTTTTTCCTAAGCTTTCTCTCTGCTTTTCCTTTAGCACTCCCATAGGAAGCCTGTTGATGGCACTCCAGAAGTACTGTGGTGAGACTGTTCAGGAGAGAAAACAGAAGGATCGAAAGGTGCTCCATGAGCTGAAAATGGAAGAGTGGTAAGTAGCATGCTGAGATGAGGGAATCTGACTTTCTTAGCCATAGGCCTCATATAGTGGTGCTTGTTAACCCAAGTACACTAAACTGCCACTCAATTCAAAGAAGTGTTGATTTTTACTGAGTCCTTCAACTCGTACCCTATGTGGTCCTTTAATCTATTTAATTGAGGAGAATGATAAAATAAAAGACACTAATTTGATTTTTAATCTGCTGAGGATCTTTCTTTAGATACTTTTTTTTTAAGTTAAAATGTTCTAAATCTCATTCAGTTGCACAGTTTTTCTTTCCCTATGTTCTTGACTGCCTAGGAAATTACCTAAAGGGAATGCACGTTCCATTTAAAGGAGTGAGCTTTACTTGGCTTATTTAAAAGGTGCTATCCTCTTTTATACATGCATCTATAAACAATACAGAGCATGTTAAATCTCCATATTCAAAAATACTACTTCTTGCTGTAGACACAGAGGAATTAGGTAGGCACAGAGGCTATCGTGGAGTGGATGCCACTGAGGAGCATGAAGACTTTGGCCTGTTTCATCTAGTCATTTCCTAGGGTACAGTAATCTCCATTCTGTGATACAGTTATCAGACTGTAACAGACTTTGTGCAGATTCTGTGTACGATCAACATATAACAGGCTGCCATCTAGTGCTCCTGAGTACAAATGAGTCACACAGTTCTGTTTCCTGGGTACCTAAGATGACATCTACTCCTGCTGCTGCTGTTTGGATAGATGAGCAATCATTTTTTCCAGTGTTTTTCTTGAGACCTTCATTTGTGCTAAACACACACATATACACATGGAAATTCTTCATATCTGTGGGTCTGTTGTCCAAGGAGTTAGGTGCTATAGGAGAAAAAGTATTGATTGTGGAGCCAATGGAACAAAAACTGAATTACAGCTGGACTATGAATCAATTCTTTGACCTTAGATAGTTTCCTTAACTTCAAACCCTCAGTTTTTTCAGCTGTTCTAGGCGCAAAATCATACCACAGAGCTCACTGTACGTTTGTTTTGCTCCTTCTTCATGGTAAGAGGGCAGGCGGGGCATGCAGTTAACTAGGTTCTACGATGAAATCCAGAATGCCAACAAATTTTGAAATTATGGAGAATCAAAAGCATGAAAGCATTAGTTTATTTCTAGTTCTCTAGGTGTCTTTCATAAGGGACTTTTTTTAAAAACAAGTTTTAAGAAAGAGGTTAGAAAGATAAGGAAAGTATATTGGCTATTTGACTGTGATATAAGATGTTATAGAAGAATTAACATTTGGAAAAATATGAACAAATAACTATTTCAATAAAAAAAGGAAATGGGAGGAAAACTTAAGATGGAAAACCTTAAGAATGGCTAAAAACAATAAGTTGAATTATAGTGTTGAAAGAATACTTTGCCAGAAGGAAACAGTGTTGAAAATGTATAGCTTTTATATATACGTATATGTGTATGTCTGTGTGTGTGTGTGATATTTCTAAGGAGAGTTAATTCAATAAAAGTTGAAGTACCTTCTATGTGTCTGCTTTTCTTGAAAGTAATGCAGGGAGATTTAACAAGAGTCTTAAAAAATTGCCTTAATGAGCAGCAAATGTAGAAAACTGGCTGTAAAGATATGGAAGACAAAATGCTCAAATCTGGCTGTGAAGAGTTGTAAAAAAAATTATAGATGATCCTGATAATCACTTAAAGGAAGACACTAATACTTAATTTAGAAAAAGAAATGGTCTATTATTTACATCTATCGTGTTGTCCTATCTGACTTTTCTGTAGCTTGATTACCATTGTTCTACCCTTTGTCAAGTTCCTACAAGGTCTGGCAACAGAGTTTTAGAGTGGCAGGGTGCTCACTTTTCCCCAGCCCGAAGAGCAAGAGGACAGCCAGGCTTTGTGACTCACACCTTTAGAGTGCAGGGTGTTTGAGTTCCCGCACATCATCCCTGTCAGATCTCCAGGACCCGGCATCCAGGAATATCATATGGATCAGAGCTGCTGCTACAGCAGTGTCCATTTTGGTAATGTGGGAGTCATAGTTGGTTTGTGAGTGGAACAGGTTAAGAGAGAGAAGAAAGCTATTGTATTTGAAGTGCAAGAAGCAGTGTTGGCCATAAGTTGTTACACCAGAGCAGGGAGAGTAAGACAAATCCTATCCTTGATACATCCTTTTTATTCTTTGATTACAGGAAAGCCAGACTACAAATTACTGAGATCTTCCCTGAAGAAATTGAAAGTAGCTTACAGAAAAATCAATATGAGGATGATGTGAAGAAAATTGAAGTGCTGCTGAATCTTCCTAGAAATGCTTCAGCAAGGGATACCCAAGACAAGGACTGAAAATGCTCTGGACTCAAAACTCACTGGAGAGTTGAAAGGAGCTGTGTTGCCATGTCTATTGAATGCCAGCAGTCAGGCCACTCTTTTGTCAGCCTGCTGACAAATGTAAGCACTGGTACCTGTGGTGGCAATGATTTGCTCTTATCTTTTTTTTTTTTTAAACCAAGAAAGGGACTATTGTACTGTCACTTTATTTATCCTTAGATTTAAAAAACACCCTTATATCCATATTAATCTATCAATCTACATATATGAGGGTACTTCAAAAAGTTCATGGAAAAATGGAATTAAAAGATAATACAGTTCTTTCCATGAACTTTTTGAAGTGCACTCGTGTGTGTGTGTGTGTGTGTGTGTGTGTGTGTGTGTGTGTGTAGATAGCGATATAAATATATTTCTCTTCCCCTGGATTTTACAGTAGTAAATAAAACATTTTCCAAAAGATTAAAGTCAAATTCTACAGGTAATATATTTATTCATGTAGTACTTTAAAAAGATACTTTAGGAGAAGAGGAAATAACCAGACAAGGCAAATGGTCTGTGAAACCCTTGTGCCCTTGGATCCTGGAAGTAGTATGGGCCTAAATGTGTAGCAGTGTTTCATTTTTTTTTAATAAAAATCAAAGATGATTCTTGTGCAATTTGAAATAAAATATAAATTTAACAAAAAGGAAGTAGATGAGCATTATTAAAGAAACAGTCCAAATTTGTTTTTCTCTCTTAGAATTGCTGACAAACTATCTGTGCTGTAGTATGCAGGAGTTACTTGGAATAGATACGTAGTCCCTGTACTGCAGGAGCTTGCTGCCTGAGAAGGAAGCTGTCTTGCAGATTTTAACTGTTAGTAAATGAGAAGGAAACAAATGACAAGTATATTGAGGGGAAAAAACTACTAGTATTTTATTTTGATGTTAGACTTGTTTATACGTGGAGAATACTGTTTTTCCACAGGAATAAGTTCGTGAAGAGCATAGTGTAGTACTTAAAACCATGGGCTGTTGAGGGAGACCACTGGCTCTGAATCCTAACCATGTGGCCTAGCAGCCATGTGACCCAAAGCAAAGCCTCTCACTTGGCAAAAGAAATAATATCTATGAGGGTACTTCACAAAGCTCATGGAAAGATTGTGTTATCTTTTAATTCTACTTTTCCATGAAATTTTTGAAGTACCCTTGTACCTCAAAGTGTGTTGGGGCGTTGAGGCCACACACCTCCTCCCGGGGCAGAGAACTAGCCACGACCCCACCCACATACGCGTATGTAATCTGTTGAAAATATTCACCTGGACAGGAGAGAGAAAGATGCGCCTGACGGAAGCCGCCGGGAGTGGCCGGGAAAAGACATAGTTTAAAATTATTGGATAAAAGATATTTCCACGCTCGTGCTCACCTTGTGATTGCAATAGCAAAGCATTAGAGCAAGATGCATGTTCACATGACCTTTAAGATGATAGGTTGAAGTTAGGAAATCCCCTTGCCATATGCTTATAAAAGCAGGTGCTTGTGTGAAAATAAACGGAACTGCTTGACGGAACCCCTGCCACGTCTGAGTGTCTCTCTGTGGGCTGAATAGGCGGTCGGCATACTCACCTTCCTCCTGGGCTCTCCTGGCCACTAGGGTGGCAGGAGTAATCCTACCGGTTCCCTCTCTTGCTCATCCCATGGCAGGGGGATAAAAGGGGCTACTGGGAGGTTCGGGGCCCACCGCCCCTGAGCCCCCACAAAAGTGGGTATTAAGTGAAATGATGCATGTAAAACATCTAGCACAATGCCGTCACACAAGGCATTACATACAAGGGCACTGCAGAAAGTTTGTGGCAAAATAGAATTAAAAGATAATATGAATCTTTCCATGAACTTTTTGAAGTATGCTCATAATAATAAATAATGGTAGTTACAAGAATAAGAGAACCTCTGTACCATACTGGTACCATGATTTACATATTACTGCCACACTCCATAAGGCATGTTTTTCTTAATTATCCCATTCATAAATTGCTGACACATTGGCAATTAGTCAAACTGTTTATTGTTTTACTCACACCCACATATAGGTGAAAACTTTCAACTAGAAGTTATAAGACTAGATAGTTGCTTTTAAAAATAATTTTATTCATATCACAGTATAGAATAATAAAAGTATAACTTTGAAAAAATAATACTAACATTTATCAGTTGTAATAAGCAATAATTTAATATACTTTATTTGAAAGGTAATGGTTTTCCCTAAGCCTTGTCCTATTTTGTGTGTAATTACTTCTTGAGGTCTCCTTTTGATCATGTCTAAGGATTATGAATCTTAACTAAATGCAGCAATTCATGGTTTTTTTGTTTGTTCCTTGGCTCTAAATTTTTATCAGCCCACTACCTTTATTTTCTAAAGTGATTCACTTCTTAGAGCACCGTCTAAAAGTATATTTGTGTTTCTTAGGCTGTATACCAGAATCTGGACCCTTTATTGTTAACAAAATTAAACATTTAAAATCAAGCCACATTTGAGAAATGTCATATCTTGATGTTCAGCTGCAGATTTTCAGATGAGACGGTCTGATTGCCCCGGCTTAAGTTGGGCCCACAAGTGTGAAGGGCAGTTTCAGAGAAAGAGGAGTCATGAGTGACATAAGAACAGCAGTTGGGTACTTCTTTCTTTCTGTTCTCTGGGGATGATCCAGAAATACCAAGGAGGAAAAGCTGCTTTAGGGATCTAAGGAGACCTTATGAAACACTTCTGTCGCTTCAGTCATTTGAGCATAGCTTACTGCTAAGTACATTCACAGTAAAGTACTACCTCATTTTAAATGAGAACTTTCTCATACATATTTTACAAATGAGGTCAGAATAGTATAAAGCCATTTAAAGGGGCTATCAGTCCAATATGAACCAGTACATTGTGAACTGTTAAACTAGACTATCCCTCTCCAACCTGACTACTGTTTTTAGCTACATAAATTGTTCATCACATGTCAGAGGAAATTAGTTTTGGATAGTTCTACTTTCTGCACCTGATGGGGAAGTGGGAAAGCAGCAAAAGAGGACACACACAAAAATAAAATATTAGCTAAACACCAATATTTTCATTATCCTCTGATAGGTGTACACACTTCCCACATTGGGCTCTTTAAAACAGTAATATGACATCCTTCTCCCATATTGCATTAGGAAATGAGATTAAGTCTCTGAAATCCACCTGACTTTGGACAAATTCTATTTCCAGAAGCACTTTGACTAACGTGTATGTATACACCAGTTAACAGCTCATAGTCAGATGTGAAGGAAAAGAGCACCAGGGCAGGAAATCTGGATTCTGGTGCTGGCCTTTATAATTAGGATCATCTCCCTGAGCCTCGGTGTCTTGTCATTGAGACTAGTATTCTCTAAAGTCTCCCAAGCCTAAAGAATTCTGTGCTTTAAAGCCCTTGATCAAGGTCACCAGGGCTACTTTCATGCCCACCATATTTCTCTAGACACTTCCTGCACTGAAGTGAAGAGCCTGTTAGAGAACAGGTACATGAAGGTGATCCTGGCCATCTGAAGAAGTTCCCAGAGTAGGTCAATCACAAATGGAGGTGGGACCTGAGGAAACAAATAAATCAGTACTTCAAATCCTAAATTAGCAAGGGAGGAAAATATTTTTAAATTTTATATTTTTTATCTCAAGGTCAAGGGTATTGCCAACTTGAGATATAACATTGTAGATATTAATCTCAATAGCTAAAGAATACGAAGGAAGACCTAAATTATGAGAGAACTTAGAACTGGTCTGACAATTTTTATGACGTGAAATATCAGGCAAATGTTCATTAAGCACCAGTTATCACCAAACAACCGAATGCTTTTGATCAAAGCACTGTTCTATGTGTGGGGCAAATGAAGATGTATCAGGCATGGTGTCAATCTGGTAAAGGATAGAAGATGTGGCAAATGAAAATAAACCCAAGTTGGTACGTGATGTGCTATCCAGAAGTTCAGAGGTAAAACTGCTTGAACTGGACAAGATGAAGATGGACACAGGAGGCTTCTTTTAGAAGACTGGATTCAGGGCTTCATTATGAAGTATCAGCAGACTGAGCAGAAGACTTTGAAGATAGAGGAGAAATCAGGGAAATTCTAGATAATCGCCAAAGTGAGGGGGAGAAGTATCCTGGAAAGGGTATCCTGAAAACAAGATAGGAAGTTGGGAGACAGCTTGAGGGAAAATGTGTGCAGCCTGCCATGGTGTGGTGAATGGAGCCCAAGCCCAATTTTCTGCCTTACCTGAATGACCTTTGTCAAATCACTCAACCTCTGGGAGCCTCAGGTTTCTCTCCCATAAAATGGACATAGAAAGATCTTGCTCATAGACATTTTTATAAGACTAAGATAAAATTGTGCTTTTGCAAAACGTAACCTATTATGTAAGTCTCATGTCATTTTTCGTTTCCTTGATTTTTAAAGGCAGCTCTTTAGATTCTCATTTCTTTTGCTGGTGTTACCCTAACCTCCACAAGTCAAAGCTGAACTGTTTATGTAGGCTATAACTACCCTGGACCTGATATCAGTCTCTTGGGTTCCAATGTTCCGTTATTTCTCTTTCGTGAAAAGACCTGGAGATTTTAGAACACAAAGTAGATATAAGTTAACAGTGTGACTGTCACTAAAGCTAATGCTCTGTTAGGTTCCCTAAACACAGGGAACATTCCAGACCCCAGATAGTAATTATCCCATTGTCAGTAGAGTCAGTGAGACCAAATCTAAAGTCTTGGGCTACGTTTACTGACAGCTACACTTACTGACAGCTAGCTTCATGTTCACATAAAGTGTCTGGAAACTATGCAATGTGAAGAGCCATTCAAAAAACTGGGAATGTTTAGACTGAAGAGATCAGCTGGCATGCAGAAAGTTAAAAGCCTTGAAGCTTTTCCTGTAGGCACTGGGGTTTTTCTGAGTTTTTGAGTGGGAAACTGACATGTCAGAGTAATTCTTTATGAAATTTGGCTCCGCGATTGGTCAGTAGGATGAGTCTGTCCGTAAAAGGCAGAGAAACCAAATAAGGATGTTACTGTGTAAGAAGTGACCCCAATCTGTGTCCATCAGTACTGAGAGATACAGGGAAAATGAATGATTAGAATAAGAAGTTACCCCAGGAATATTACTTCAAGATGAGCTGTAGTGTTTCATAAATAATGAAAGATACTGAACTGGCTGACAAGGGAAACATTTCCAGATGGCAGAATTGCACTGCAAAGGAAGAGGTGGTAATAAGCAAATTGTGTGGGGGGAGAAAAGAGAAGGATGCCCAGGATGCTGCGTCTGTTTAGAGTAACCTGAATGGCTTTTGTGAAGGTGAGGTAATAGGTAAAAGAGCTTAAATTTGGTACTGAGAGGAAGAGAAGACTGTGCCTCATGACCTGCATGACCCCTGTACCCCATGCTGGTAGAGAGGAGCTGACGGGAGCCACCTTTACACGTTCTGTTCAGCCCGATGCTTCTGCAGGTCCATTAGAGATGGGGGATGTCCTTTCCATGTCCACTCTCTCCTCGTTCCTTCGTCTCTCTCTCCTTTGGGCTGGAGAAAAGCACAGACGAAAATAGGTGTTTCTCTTAAATTGTGCCCATATATGTCAGAAAGGCTTCAACCTGTCTTACCACTAGAGCAGTGACTCTCAAACCAGGCATGCTTCACACCCCTCGCCCACTTCCTCCCGCCAGGGGACATTTGGCAATGCTTGGAGCTATTTGGGGGTGTCACAACTGGGGCAAGGAGTGCCACTCACATATCGTGAGTAGAGGCGAGGGAAGCTGCTAGAACATCCTACAATGCACAGAACAGGACTCTAAAGCAAAAATTTATCTGGCCCCAAATGTCAGTAGTGCTGAGCATGAGGAATCCTGGACTAGAGGGCTCAGGCCTGACAGTCACATCAGAAACATCCTCGAGCCCACCAGACCTTGTCACCCTATCCGTGGGGTAAGTTGTTCACAGCTCAGACTCTCGACGACTTCACTGAGCTTTGGCAGTTTTTGTGCTGAAGGTTGGGAAATCAGCAGATGCTGGCTGTCCGGTGTTCTTTGCTCAATTACATGATTTCTACTCCAAGAAAGTTGATACTCTTTCATGGTGATTATGGCCATAGCTCTGACCTAGCATAGCAATTCCTCTTCCTTTAATCACAGAGATTAAGGACAGCATATAACATTTAATTCATAGGGTCAAATATCCTAGACATCTCTTTCATCAACCACTCCCGATCTTCTATCCAAAGATATATTCTGAAGAATTGAGAATTAGTAAAGTCACCTATGGCCGTGTAGTTTCTCAACTTTATTAGTGCATCTGGCCCTCCTTCAAGAAAGTTATTTTTGCCCCTCCCCAATCTTGTCATTCTGCCTTTCCTACACCTTCAAATCAAAGATTAGAATATCGTTTAGCATCGGAAATGTCTTCAAATTAGTTATCAAGCCTCAGTGTCTCCAAGAAAATATAAACTCGGGGAAAAATAAAAAGATTAAAGTAGAATGTATCTTGGAGGCAGTGACTTCTTGTCTTTGCAACTCCAGTGCCCGGTAGAAAGCCAGGCGCATACAGGTGTCCAAGAAATATTTGTCCGGTGAATGAACAGAACAACTTGCTGAGACAAGTAAAGGAGACACTAAGGTTTCCATAGACTTGCTGCAGACATTGGAAGAGAACAGGTCAAACCTCAGAGAGAAGCTGAAGCATACCGAAAGAGTTTGGGCCTCTGGGAATTGAGATCATGACGACAGTATGGCAGTACTTACTGCATTCCCGGCAGTATATTATTACTGCAGCGACCCCAAGAATCCCACATACACATACTGAGACTATTACGGAGACAGTGACCCAGGACAGAGGTGATTTATCAAAATATTCTTGATTGGCTGTGGAGGGAAAAGAATAATGTCAGTTCTAATGCATCTCCTTCTGCCTGGTACCCATCCCATGCCTTGTCTATTGGTGCACCTGTGGGGCATTTCTCACTTCTTTGCCTGATCAACTCTCCAATACGTAGCTGCTAGCAGTTTTGTTGCATAATTCTTCAACTGGACACATACTTGTGGGCAACTAACATTTGACATCAGATATGGAATGTGAAAAAGACGATTTGAACTTTCACATTTACTGAATTAAGCAGGCAGAAAATAATTCTAAGGAGATACTTCAAAAGCCATCTTATCTTCATATCTCATTTTTATAGCTGATATTACCATGTATTACTACCAATAATTAGTTGATGTTGTGTTCTAGACATACCTTATTTTTCCTTCTCTAGCTCTGCCATGCTTTCTCTGTTTCTCTTAGCATGTTCTCATCACACACACTTACACACACACCCCTCACAGTAGCTGTCTAAAGCTACAAGAGTCACTATGCATTCACTTTCAGATATGAGTTTTTCACCATCCAGCTTAGAGGTTCTGGAAAGATAGAAGAGGCCCAGCAAAGAACGAAGAGTAGATGTGGCTTGGTATCAGGTGGGACCAGCCTGGAAGGTAGCTCTGCAGGCTAGCTATCAGCTGTGGTTCCAGCCCCACAGAGAACACAAGGCAGACATAAGGAAGGATGTGTTGGATCCAAGAAAGGTGCTAGGGGATGTGGTACTGCCGTTCATCCCTCCTGATCAGAGGCAGCAGTCACACACTTATTTTTCAACCCCTATGAGGAATAGTTAGCAACAACATCTGGATGGAGAAAGGGAGGGGACACAAATTGAAAAAAATATGAGCACCTCATCTTCTTCTGGTTTCTCTGGAATGGCTTGCAAATAATTAGTAAACATTTACTAACATTGTTTTTTATGTATCTGATTACCAGTCAATTCTGGTCTTTAGCTCACTGGACTTCTCATCAGCATTTGGCACAGTAGAGTCATTCTCCTCCTTGGGTGTCTATGACACCACATCCTTCCATTTCTGCTTGTTGCACTCAATTTTCTTTGTAGGCTCTTCGTCCTGTCCTTTAAATATTGTTGTTCCCATGCTTCTGTCAGTGGTCCCATTCTCTTCTCACTGGCTCTTTCTGGGTGATATCATCCACAACTGAGCCTTGAGCTGCCATCTGATTTCTAAACCTGTATATCGTATTTCTGATTTCATTCTGACCTCCAGATCTGTAGTCCCAGCTGCTGATTAGACAGTTGGATGCCAGCATCTCCACCTGATTAAAACTGAACTCAGTATTTTCTTTCCAAAGTACATCTACCACCTGTATTCTCCCATTTCAGTGAGTGGCAATGCCATTAGTTACCTAAATAAGAGTGAGGTATTTTCTTTGAGCTCACTTCCCAGAAAGCTCCCACGAACTTTCTATTCTATGTTCAGAATCCCTCTCGAATTCACCATTTTTTCCCAAATTTCTTTTAGCAACTGCCTTAGTTCAAGTTTTTCTAATCCCCCACCTGGTAGCCTCCAGATGGACTCTTGGCCTCAGATTTCCTGGACTCTGATGATTCCCACACGCTGCTGGCACAGAATCAGTCTACTCATAAAATGCATATTTGATCATAATGTGCCTATCACTTAAAGACTAGGGAAAATTGTTTTTTCATTTTTCTCTAAAACACTACATTGCATGAAGACATCACGTGATTACCAGGGTTGGCCTCTAGAGGCCAGAATGACACACAAAATAACCAAGCCCTTGCTATTATCCTGGGAGTCTAGAAGTTGCACAGGCTTGGGCTCACTCCTGGCTTCCTCTCAGCCGCCACTCCACACCTATTCGTGATCCTCATCCAGCCTAGAGAGAGTATGTGCGCGTGAGGGAAAGGAGGAGGAACCTGTAGCAGCAAATGGGCTCTGCTGTGATGCCTGTTAGAAACCTGGTACCACAGCACCAGGCAGAACCAGCATCCAAAGTACAGTTACGTGAGGGCATCTGCACATGTAGCTGATTAGACAGCATCAGTGGGACTCCCCGATTTACCTCCTTCCAGTCTATCAAGGGTTAACAAACTAGGCAGGCCTAGGCTAAAAGAACCGTGTACCCAGTCTGTTTCATTAGTAAGTTTTGTTTGTTTGTTCGTTTTCTAGATCAGGTGTTTATATGGTAAAGCTTTACTCACACTGAACTGTAACATTTCTATGAACTATAAACCTAATGTATGTATATTTATGCAGTCAGCCCAAACAAATGCATTATTTGTTTTTGAGTCATACTCTAAAGGATCAATTAATGCAGCTCAATGAATGAGATTTTAAGTATTTATACACTAAAGCTCTTCAACCACAAAGAGAAAACCTGTAGTATGGCAAACTACAGTGCACAGACCAAACCTGGCCTACTGCTTGTTTTTTCAAATAAAATTTTGTTGGAACACAGCCATGTCATTCCTTTATGTCCTATCTGTGGATGCATTTGTGCTGCAACAGTGGAACTGAGTTGCTGCAATAGAGACTGTATGACTACAAAGCCTAAACTATTTACTACCTGGCTTTTTTCAGAAAAATTTTGCCAACCCCTATCCTAGAATGTCACATATACCCATATGCCAAATATACCTAATGTCCAAAGTAAAATATGATTCAAGCTACTATTACTGATTTATCTCTGTACTACTACCCACCTTTAGTCAGGATAGTCTAAAATTGTTAAATAATGAAATCAAGAATGAATTATTAAATAATGAAGTGAATCAATAAAGTAAAAATAAACATCCCTACTATATAATTCAACTTCATTTTAATGATTTTTTTAGATTACATAAAAGATGATTGAGAGAGATGAATTTAAAGTACCAATAAGACCATGTCAAAATTTGCTTTATGTTTGAACTAATTTTCCCAGGAAATTTTATCTTATTATCCATTGAGGAAGATAATTTAAAAATCCACCTCAAGACTAAAAGATTTAAAGTAAACCACACACAGGAATATACTAACAGACCATCTAAAATGTCCTCTCAACTGCAAGTAAAGACAAGAGGAAGACATAAGACATACTATGTATTATATGTTATACTACATACTTAGGTACCACTGTACATGAAACTCATTGAATTGTTTCTTACTATGCAGTCACACAGCCTATCTTTGGGAGTGGGGCTGGGGTTTGAGGGAGCGGCCTGAGGGTCCTCTGTTTGATCAACCATACATGTTAGAAAAGTATTTCCAAGTACCTGAGTCTTCCTGTAATAACCTGATTATGGATTTAACATGCATATACTTATATAAACACAAGTTTTTCATTTTATGTTTTCAAATGACTTTATCTCTTGGAAAAGAGAATTCTATAAGTTTACTACCTGTAGGGTAGAATATTTGTTCAAAAATGACCTCTTTTTACAGGCATTGTCCTCAAGGAGTTTCTCACTCACCTTCTTTATCAGACTTGGTTCTGAATGAACTGGTAGTTCTTAAAAAACACATTCACGCACAAAAGACAATGATCTGACACCATGGGACCATTGGGTTGGGTGCCCTACAAGAAAGTGTCAAAGCCCTGAGGGCAATTCCAAGGAATGACAAATTTTAGTGCTTTCACTAACAATATTGTTACAATAACTTCCTAATATGACTATTTGATAGATAGTAGTTACTAGGATGTATAAATTTTATAACGTGTATTAAAAGAAAATAAAATTGGTCTAATAACATTATCATCACACTTGCACAGTAACTTCAATAAGTCACAATAGCACATTTCATTTGCATCTAAAAATACTGTTAAAAATACTATCAACATCAATATGCACCATTTAAAAACGTCTGCCTATTTTCTCTTTAGATTCTAAACAGTAGAAACTCCCTAGAACAATGTCACTTACGTGTTTGCCAGTTGAAGATCTGTGATGCTGTAAGGTCTCCATACTTGATGAGACACACGAAGGTGTGGTTGTCTGTCACATTGAAATCCAGTTCACTGCTAATATCATAGAGCTCAGTTTCAGGATCTTGGGAAACTGTTGTGTTAATGGCATTTAATTCTTTTCCATTTTCTAACCAAGAGAGGTGAGGCTCTGGAAAACCTCCAGCACTTGAACAAGTTATCCTTCTAATGTTAGAAGATGGAGTTCCAAAGTCAGTTATACTAGGGATAGGGAAGTCAGCTAAAGAAAAAAGAAGGACATAATTACATATAGTTACATATCTGGGTGTGTATGGGTTTATATTTTTAATAAATTATCTAGCTTTAATAAGAATGATAAAATGGGATATAATTTGCAACGTCCTGTAAGTCATTAATAGTCATGAATAATCCAAGTACTAACTTTGATTTGAATTGGTTATATCAATCCTTCACCACTTTTGATGGAATAGGAAGGCACTTAGTAGAGAAAGGAGAAGAAGCAGGTACATGGTTTTGAGTATTTCTTTTTTTTTTTTTTTTTTCGTTTGGTGGCTGGCCAGTACAGGGACCCGAATCCGTAAGCTTGGTGTTATAAGGCTGTGCTCTAATCAACTGAGCTAACCGACCAGCAGAGGCAGGTACATGAAAGTGTCGACATAGTACTTGTGATTGTAGGAGGTGAAGAGAAAAACAACAGACAATATTTATTGAGCTTTTGTTTGTTAGGTCTGGACATGACCTCATTTTGTCTTTATGTCAACCCTAGGAAGTAGGTTGTAGATAAAAAAAGGTCAAACATCACTAATTTCATAAGATTTAACCTAATATAATTTCCATTTTATAAGTAATGATATTGAGATCTAGAGAAATCATAACCAGCAAGTGGCAGAACTAGGATTTGAATTCAAATCTTTCTCACACCACCAGATCCAGTCCTGTCTTTCCTTTCCCTTCCCTTCCCTTCTTTCTGATACTTGAGATTTACAAGTGGCTCTTTTCTATTTTACCTATCTATTTATTTATCTTTTTATTTATTAAACTATAATGAACACCTGTGAATGCACCATCCAACTTGGGAACCAGAACACTCATGGAAATCTGCTTTTACGGTCTCACCTATCCTGCCCTCTGTTTCTCTATACCTGAGGCAACCACTACCATAAATTTGTGTTTAGTATTTCCTTGCTTTTTTGAAAGTACAATATTGAGACTGTAATCTCAACCACTGCATTTTATTGATCCCCTTGCTATATGCCTTAAAAGAACAGAGGTCTTCCTAGCAGTTCTCCTAAACACCCGAGGCACTCTTTCATTTGTATAATTGAACCCCAATAAGATATTAAAGTACACGGCATGCAAAGTATAGGGAAATGACTGCAGAAAGCATAGGAGAAAGCTCCCCTAACCTCTTACTCACTTATTCTTACACATAAAGAATTTAACTTCTCAGTATGAATGTGGGAATTCAACCTCTCCATACTTCATTCCATGTAATTAGCTTTCTTTACAGAATTCTGAGTAACACAGAGATCATCAAGAACAGGTTTTAAAACCAGTTTTGCCTTGTGACCCTGGGCCAATTATTTAATTTGCTTATCTACAAGATGGGGATAATGATACCTGCCTTTCAGGATTATAAGAATTAAATGACATAATTAATGTAAATCACACAGAGCCTGACACACAGGAAGTTAGGCAATAGATGGATTTAAGTGGGTCCTAAATTCATCCTCTCAGGTGGATGAGTCCCATCATTTAAATCAGGTTGCCAGGTGAAAGCTTCCAGGACTGCATAGTGGCACCTGGAATAATGAGGGAAAGAAGTCATAGCAAGTGATTATAATCTCCAGAAGGAAAAACTCAGATTTGGTTGGAGATGAAGTCACCTTTTTTTTTTTTTTTTTTAAATAAGCCCTGTTCCTAAATGAATTTTGACATGTTCCTGAGCCATTTTTAGACAGCATTATTATTTCTACTCGTTAATTTATCGTGTAAATCATTACACTGGCAGCCAACACCAAGAATATTCCCTTTGTTTCTTATAATATCAATATGTTATGTGTTATATCATAGAATGATGAATCCAATTAATTCACCTCCCAGATTATGATTTATGTTTGTTTCTTCAATCTGTTTTACTGAGAAATAGTTAAACTAGAAGACTGCCACTAACATCAGGGATTGTATTCAAAATTATCTTTTCAAGGTCTGACAGTTAGATGAGAGCTTCAACTTGTCTCCTATCCTTTCTATACGGTGATCTGTTTGGGGTAACTTCTGAGGTCATGTAAGACTGAACCATCAAAGGCCTTGCAAGATTGTGTCCTTTCTATCTCATTTTCATCAGTTAATCCAAGTTTTCACCACTCAATGGGGAAGGGTAAAAATATCTTAGGAGGAAAGGAAGAGGAAGGTAATGTTTTAGAAAGGTAAAAATCTGTTAACCTAGTTCATCTTTTAACTGCTATAGCTAGTTCTCAAATGTGTTGGTTAATGGAGGTTTTCATGTACTGCTATGCTGACATTATATTATTATTTTGCAATCTTAGACAAAAATAGAATAACCAACTTCTAGTTTGCCTGAGATCTTCGTAGTTTTAGCATTGCAAATCTTGCATCCCGAGGAAACCCTCAGTCCTGGGCAAAAGAAAACAGTTGGTCACTCTAGCCAAAGGAGAGCTTGTTTAATTCTCTCTGTCTCAAATTGCAGTCCTTAGCAGCAGCACAGGCATCACCTGAGAGCTTGTTAGAAATGCAGAATCTCATATCCAAACCCCAGACTTACTGAATTTGAATCTGCATTTTAACAAGATCTCCAAGTGGATTCATGGGCATATCAATATTTGAGAAGCCCTGCTTTACTTGACTCAACTGGAAAATTCACAATGTTTCTGGGTAAAATTAAGCAGGTGAGTTCTCCCTTTTTGTCTTTCCTTTCCTGATTCTGTGCCCTGCCCCCCTTTGAGGGCCCCCAACAATCTCATGTTGCTCCTTAATGTCCTTAGTCTCCTTCTATAATTTGCTATTAAGGCCTGACTTCCCTGAAATGGATTTTCTTCTATATCTTTCTATCAAAGTTTGCCAGTCCTGAGTCTACTTCTCTCTGGGTAATTTTTTAGAGGACGATTTATCTAATGTAATTAACTAATACAGGCTAATATGTTTGTGTGCCACCTCCCCCAGGCCACACGTTTTTATTTTTAAGAGAGATCTTCTAGGGGTAAAATGCTGAAATTAGCAGGAATGGCTATAATGATGAGAATTTCAGAAATCAATGCAGGTAAAAATTTTGGATTAGGTGGGCTTCTTAGTACCCTTTAAATCATATCACCATATAATCATTTGCTCTATCCATGAGTAGGAAATGCACAGAGTGAGGTTTAAAATAATTTCTAACTTTGGCTTAACCTCTGAGCTTTAGGTGTGATCTGGGTGTTCAGATAAAGACTGACAGAAGCTAATGACCAAATCCAGGAAGAATAGTGAGAAATCCACTAAGGATCTGCTGATGTTATCTATTATCAAGATTAAGCATTATGTTTTATTAAGCAAGAGATTTGCTTGTCACTAAAGGCTCAAGTGCCCAGGAAGAAAAAGAAATGGGTTTGAATTTCAAGTGTGAGAGAATGGCCCTTGGCCCTGTAATTTCTCAACAAGGGCTCAGCTCCATCAGGATCCTCTAGCACTATTACCTGTGATTAAGGCAAGGCCTCCCCCTTGCTATCCAAGATGAGAAATGCTCGCCCTTCACAGTAGGTGGATAAACAGGGATTTGATTCATGAGTTAGTTTTTTCCACTGTGGCAGGCATAAATTATGCATCCAATTCTCTAACATCTAATTTTGCAGGAGTGACTGTTAGATAAGAGCTTCAAATATGCAATAAGTAAATTATAATTTTGAAAATATTATAATATAATAGTAAAATAGCCATAGTAATAGACATTCAAATATTACTCAAAAATACTTATGCTTACATTGCTCTTTTACCTTTTCAACATACTTGCATAGGCATACATTGCTGAGTCAAGTGCAGTTCATAGCACAGCTACGTCAAACAAAAGATGCCCCTTTGTGATTCGAAGGCACTTCAGGTTATTATCATACCCCAGGATGACTGTCGTGAACTTGGATTGTCAAAGTACAAGAAATGCACATCAGTAGGTATTTCCAGGGCATTTCGAGAAATCAGTTAGGGTTTATTGTAAAACTAGAGACTCAACCCTAAGAGATGAAGTGAGACACATCCCTCTTTGGTAAATTTCCACCTAAGTCAATAGGCATGCATCTTTAATGGCATTAAGCAGCTCCAGCTGAGAGTAAATCAGAAAATCCCACCAACCTCTGACTGATAACATCACTGAAGTCAGGTGTTTCCGTGTGTAAGAATTTTTTTCAAGTTTCTGAACAACACACGTGTATGTGCCCTTGTCTGACAGGTGCAGAGTACTGATCATGATGGAGAGGTTATTAGTGATGTCAAAGAAGGTCCGGTTCTTGTACTTTGGCCACACTTTCCCTTCCCCAGATATGAAACTCAGCACCATTTCGTCATCCTTTTGCCAGTAGATACGCACTCTTGTCAGTTCAGCAGCAGAAACGTTGTAATCACAGGACAGCACTGCCATTTCTTTCACTGCCTTGGTCACCTGTCTCACTCCTAAGGAGGAGCAAACAGAACAAGATTTTATATTTATTAAATATAGATTCCAGGATCTAGAGTTGGCAGCAACAGAACTCAAGGTATTGAATCTAGAGACTAAGCATGATCAGAGAATCCAGTTTGTTTTTGCTTTTGTTTTTTTGGTCCCCGAAGTTTTTTTCTATTTTTTATTATGATAAAAGAAAGCACATAACATAACATTTACCATCTTAACCATTTTTAAGTGTACAGTTCAGTAGTGTTAAGTATATTCACATTATTGTGAAACAGATCTCCAGAACATTTTACCTTGCAAATCTGAAACTCTATGCCCATTAACGCTCATTTTCCCCCTTCCCTCAGCCCCTGGTAACTGCCATTCACTGTTTGTTTCTATGAATTTGACTACTTTAGATACTTTGAAAAAGTGAAACCATATATATTTGCTTTTTTGTGACTGGCTTATTTCACTTAGCATAATGCCCTCAAGGTTCGTCCGTGTTGTAGCATATGACAGGATTTCCTTCCTTTTAAGGAACGATAATGCTATGATAATAATGATAATGAACAATATTCCATTGTATATTTACACTTTGTCCATTTATCTATCAATGGGCATTTGAGTTGCTTCCACGTCTTGGCTATTGTGAATAATGCTGCTCCGAACATGGGTGTGCACATATCTCTTCAAGACCCTGCTTTCGATTCTTTTGGATATATATCCAAAGTGGAATTTTTGGATCATATGGTAGTTCTATTTTTAAATTTTTAAGGAACCTCCATACCATTTTCTATAGCAGTTGCACCTTCAATTCTTTTTAAAGGGTTTAGAAGTCACTGTTTAGAAAACTAAACATGATTGCATAAAAAACAAATTTGGCTTCTAAAATAATTGGGACATATCTCTAAAATCAGACTCATGGGTCAATCATAATATAACATGTCCTCTTCCTTTTTCTTGAGGATTTTCCAATGGCATGCAGGAAATAGGACCAGTATGAGTCTTCTTTTAGACTAAGCAATTTTAGTCTCATTGCTTCTTATTTGCTTTACCTAACATAATGCCAACCCCAAGAGAAGTCAGCCCTGACCACGATATTGGGGAGAGTGATAGCAGATACCCTGTGTTGAATCACTCTTCATAGTGCCCATTGTCCTCTTCTTTTTTGGTTGCTCTGTGGAGGGGAACAAATGCTATTTCATTTAATCCCCCTAAGATCTGTACAAGATACATATTATTATCCTCATTTTACCGATGAGGCAACTGAAGCTTTGAGAGATCCAGGAAACCTAGGACAGGGCAGGGAGGCCTAAGACTCCATGTGCCTACGATTCTGCAGTCATGAGGAGGAAGAGGAGAGGGAGATGGGGTGAAGCAAAAAGGAAAAAGAAGGTCATATTTAAACAGGTAATGTAACCGATCCTCACTAATCATCGATTCTATATTTGCAAATTGGCCTACAGTCTGCAATGTATTTGTAACTCCCAAATCAACACTTGAGACCCTTCGGCGGCCATTCACAGACATGCACAAAGGGGCAAAAAATTGAGTCACCTGACACACCTGTCCCCAGCTATGATAGAAAAAGGCTCTGCCTTCTTGATTCAGCTCTCATACTGTAAACAGGTGTCCTTTCCCAGTCTATTTAGTGCCACACTTTTCACATTTTTTACTTTTTTTGGTGACTTTGCTATTTAAATGGCCCCCAAACATAGTGCTGAAGTGCCCTCTGGTATCCCCAGGAAGGCCGCGCTGTGCCTCACAGAGAAAAAAGGATCGTCAGATGAGCTTCCCGCAGGCTTGAGTCACAGTGCTGCTAGCCGCGAGTTCAATGTCAACAACTCGATGATACCTACTGAATAGAGTGGCTTTCAACAGGAATACATATAAAAGTTATGCACTGATCAGTTGACAACTATGTTGTTACTAGAGGCTCACAGAAGCTACCCCTGCATTTTCCCTAGGAGCAATGGTTCAGTATTCACTAATTCAGTGGTCGCGGTAGCTTTATAGGACATAACTACCTCGAATAATGAGAATCCACTCTTCTTGCCTTACCTATTTAAAATATAATCTCTTGATGGCCAAAGTAATATACCTTTTTGGAATAAGTGACATCCCTTTTCTTTAGAAATTCTTGTACTACAGATATAAAACAGACACCCCAGGAGTCCCACTTACAGACAGGATCCTTCCTGGCTCTGTTCCCTGGTCACCTGCTTAGGTGATTTTCAACTTCCACTGCCCTGAGAAGCAAGGAAGATTTTCAGTATAAAGATCTAGACCCTGGGGCTCACTGCCCTTTCCTTTCATTTGAACAGCATGTGGTGCAGTAGTGCACACACATATTTGCACACATACACACATTCATGTAAAATGCAGAATGGCTTTTGACCATGGGAGAATCTAAGGATAGATTTTATACAGATTAGATGAGCTAAGGACAGTCACAGGTGACTTCACTGGCTTGGCACAGGAATAAAGCCTTCATCCTCTACACACCTTTACACATACCCTGATTCCTCCTCTTTTCATGTGACTGACAGGATTTAAAGCTCTCAGGACTGGATTAGAGCTTAAAGACAATCATAAGTGACCCCTACTAACATCTCTGCTGGAAGGCTCTTGGTATGTTGATAGGGAAAGAACGTGGGCTTTTTGGTGTTCAGTAAACACCACAATAGCTGTGTGGTCTTAGGCAACTTACATAACTTCTCTGAACCCCAATCTTCTCCTTGGTTATTGCAAAGATTAAATGAGAAGATTTATTGCAAGCATATAATTCAGTCCCTAGGTACTGAATATGAACCCCATTCTCCTCTCTCCAAGGGAGGGAAAATATATTACCTTCAAAGGCTGTTCATTTCATCTTCGGGCAGTTTGACTTAGGAAGCACTTCTTTGCTTTAAGGTGAAGTCTGTTTCCCTCTAGCTTCTACATGACTTACAAAACACATCTTGTTCTTACATAACAAGACCTGTAGATATTTGAGGACAGTTACGTCCTCTCTCAGTTCTCCTGCAGGTTCCTCCACCTGTCCCTTACTGAGATGGACACTCACTTTAAGTACGCTCACTTTCCTTGTCACACAGTTTGGTTTGTATTCCTTTGAGAGAGCAAAGTCCACTAAATCTAACATTCCATTCCAGGCATCCATTGTGTAACTGGCTCAGAGTAGAGCTCCTTTATCTAAATCTTCTATTTATGTAGCCTAAAGTTGTGTTCAGTACTTCAGCAGCCACCTTACATCTTTGATACCTATTGACTATATTGATAAGTAAATTCCTTATTTTTCTACCCATACATACCACTGAGCCCTGCTCCCACATCCAGTCCAACACCCCACCAAATGGGTGAATCTCTTCCAGTGATGTTACCTATGAAGAGTTATCCAGAATCTTTCCCTTTCCTGCATCTTCATATGATGACACAATCTTGAGCATTGAGATATATGGACAGCCATCTGCTTGTCTTATATACATAGCCAGACACCTGTGGGCCGGGAGTCAAGAACAGCTGCAGGGACACCCAGTGAATGAGAAAGTCCACTGGTCCCACAAGAAGGCAGACTTCAAGAGACCTGGATAGAAGTGCCAACTTCGGGTTAAACAATGTACTCAGCTCTGAGGAGACATGGAAGTCATAGCTGAGGAATGTGAGCTCTGGAAAGGACTTCCGTGGTCATTCATTCTGGTGGCCTTATTTTACAGATGAGGAAACTAAGCTAAGGAAAGGAAACTGCCCCAGTTTTACACTTTTTTCTTTCTGACCCAGGCTTTTAGAGCCACTCTCATTGTTTACTGATTTCCCCAGTTTTAGGCCCTAGTTCCAGGATAAGTAAGCCAACATTACCCCCACCCCATCCAGGACCCCCCCCCCCCCCCCCTTGAGCTCTTGCTTTGAAAACAGAGCTCTTTTCTTTTCAGGCCTGTATTGGCCCCATGGCTTCAGGCTAAACTGACTCCCCTCACCTCTACCAGATGAGGCCATTGTTATACCTCTGGACTATTTCTACCCTCTTTGGCTACCCTAAATGGATCCTATATCCTGTCTTTATCTCTCCGTGCATATAGTTGCCCTACAGCCTGGCTTTACTAAAAGGGTTCACATTTTAAATATTCTTTCCATTTCCCCATCAGTATATCCTAGAAATACCAACATTTCAGTGTCCAAACTCCAACTCCTTGTTAGCTCTTAGCACTCATCAATAGCACCATAATTCCTTATCAGACTATATTTTCTGATTTGGGGTTTGGAAGGCATGGCCATTCTTCCTATGCTGTGCAGGACCTAAAGGCAGCGTCCCCCTAAGGCCCAAGTTCTTTCACAGCCAGCCACACCACCTGCCTATCATGCTATGTCTCATTGTCCCTTATCTCCCAGAGCCACACCAATCCCCTAGGGGAGGTCCATGTCTGGGGACCTCATTTCCAGGTCCTCTCTTTTCCTAGACAGCAGGATCGTGGGGCACTAGCACCATCTCATCTCACCAGCTGTTCTCAGGTTTCAACCATCAGACTGGATATGACCCCACTGAGCTTTTAGGAAGAGGGTTTTGTGATAGTTATTTGCACAGCAATGTGAGGTAACTCGGAACAATCAAAGGCACCCCTTTTTGACAATTGTGCTGAATGTTGCCAGTTCCTGCCTTAGGGAATAGAACTGAAAGGGAAGAAATGAAAAGATATCGAGGGGAGCATATTTTGAAGTGAAGCTATCACAGCTAAAGATCAAGCTGCAACCTGGACATTCTTAGGGATACAAGGAAAGCAAGATGATATGTAAAAGGACAACAGACTGTGCATTCCCACTGACTTCAATCCTATTCCCAGTCCAGCCACTTGCCAGTAATCTGTTTTCTCATCTGTGAAATGGGTACGATACCTACCCCTCAGGATCATGGTAAAATTAGATGCAATTTGTGGAATATACTAAAAAGCATATGTACTTCACAGGGCCTGGTTTTCCAAAGCCTTCAAATATAGACCTTGCGGAGGACTGGAAATTTTCCTCAGGCTAGTGAGTCTCTGTTGCAAGATAAGAATTGTGGCATAGCAAGGTTGCTGGCTCAAAGACAGATTAGTTACTGATTGATATCTAAATCGCCGTAAGAAGGCATGTTTGCTAAGATCAAGCTTTTGTTGATAGCCTTACTGGAATGTCATCTGGCTTGTTTCACTTAAAGTTACCAGCCTATACTGTTAAACTGTAACCCCACCTATGTCTCTTCCTGTAACTTCCTGGTCTGGAAAATAAATGCAGGAAGAGAACCTCAATTCGGTGTTAATTTCCTGAGGAAGGGTTGCCTCTTGCTGGAGGGTCCCAGGGAAGTTAATCACTTCAGGGCTTCTCACTGCTCAGAAGAGATGGGCTTTGAGTAATCCTTTGCGTCTCCGTCACCCAGGGCAAGAGGGGTGACAAATCTGCAGGGGGCGAAGCAACACAAAGCAACAGCAATTAAATGATATAAATAGAAAAGTCCCAAGGACACAGCAAGTCTTCACTATGAGTTTTCTTTTTTCTCTCTCCCTCCTTTCAATCCTAACTACCCCTCCTAGTTCCTTTCATCTCACTCAGAGGTTATGTCAGATACACAGGACTCTGATCTTGCTATGGGCCAGACAGACACAATGACAGGAAGCAGCTCACTCATCTGGGGCCCCAAATAATAGGGTCTTTCCGCACCAAACTATTTGTTTTCACCCAAAATAATCCAGTATTTCTAACTATTTTTGGCATGTGATGACATTAGCAAAAGAGAAATCATAACTGAAAGAGAAGCTATCTAATTTCAATAATGATTCCCATAGAGTTTCTGTCCAACTATCTGAGGAGAAGCGTGGGTGTCCCTCTAAAGGTCAGGCACACCATCCATGAACTGCACAATGTTCTAGTCTGAGGTCCTTTTCTCACCAGACGCTAGTGCTGAGGAAGAACCAGACTAGAAAGAGGAACCCAAACTCTTCTGTGCAATTTGGAAATTCCCACAGGGACTGGGCTTCCATACTCAGAGACTCCACTATCTGCCTCAGTGACTCTGGAGGGGAGAATCAGGTTCCGGAAACCTCGGCATTACTGCCTAAAATCTGGTTGAATTTCTGAGCTTGTTTTGCCATTTTACAAATGGGCATTGCAACACCTACCCAACAAAGCAAGTGTGAGGATTCAAATGAGATACTGCATGTCAAGCTCCCCGACAGCTCCTGGGACATTAGGGGGTCAGTGTCTTCCCCAGTCTCACTTCACTCGGGTCTGCTCCCTGGCCCCTTGTTGGAGAGCCTTCCCCGACTCTCCCTAAGCAGCACCATCCTTCCTGAGCCTATCCTGCCTGCCACTCTTAAGTCTCTTGCCCTGATTCATTTCTCTTCAAGCTTGTCTCCAGCTGATATATATTTACATGTGTGACATACATTTACTTGTATATATATGTGTGTGTGTTACACAATTACTCATGGGACCACAAGAGAAGGGGCTTTGTCTATTTAGCTCATTGCCATATCTGCAGTGCCTGGAAGAGGACCTGGCCCATAGTAGGTGCTCAATAAAAACTTGCTGAATGCGCAGCTAGGCATTAGGAGATGAGGTCTGGCTCCATCCACTGAGTATTAGCATTATGAACTTGAACTAGTTGGCTAACCTCTCTGGGTCTCAGGTGACTTTTCTGCAAAATGAGCATAATGCTATTACTATGGTTTGAATGTGTCCTCCAAAGTTTACATGGTGGAAACAATGTCCAATGAGACAGTGTTGAGAGATGGGACCTTTAAGAGATGATTAGGTCAGGAAGGCTCTGCCCTCATGAATGGATTAATACTATTATTGTGGGAGTGGTGTCCTCACAAAGAATGAGTTCGGCCCCCTTTCTCTCTCTTGCATGTGCTCTCTCACCTTTCTACTTTCAGTCATGGGATGATGCAGCAAGAAGCCTTCACCAGAGCCCCTTGACCTTGGACTTCCCAGCCTCCAAAACTGTAAGAAATAAATCTGTTCTTTATAAATTGCCCAGTCTAGGGTGTTCTGTTTTTTGTTTGTTTGTTTGTTTTGTTTGTTTGTTTGTTTTGTTTTGTTTAATAAGACATAATTTTTACTGCAACAGGGCCATTTTTGTGAGGGTGGGGAGTTTAATCTCAAAACAATGTTCCATTTAAGGCTGTTTTATGCAGAAATTGCCATCATGACTGATAGTCAAAACATCTTTAGTGTTGCAAGACTCACAAGGTAAACATAAAACTCCTGCACTTATTCAGCACTGTACACTCAATGGGATACAAAAAGGCATTAATAACGGCTATTTCTTTTAAGAAGATATGCAGGTAACAGAACACTGAGGTACTAGGATAAGTTGATGACACAGTTAACAAACTTAATTGGCATTCCTTTTGGGGGATTAAACTCATTACAAAAAAGTGATTTTAATACATAGTGTTACATCCGTGCTGCCATGTCACAAAAATAGGCTTTCCAAGGCAGGTGAAGTGTATGAATTTCGAGCCTCACAGAACTGCAATCAAGGTCAACTACGGATAATACTGAAAAAGTTTAACCTCTGACCAGTGAATAATACTTTCAAGGCATCCAATTAGCTTACCCTTTGCTGTATCCTAAGCTAGTCACATTGACAATCACATTCATTGAATGCTTGCTGCAAGGGAGAAATATAACCAGGAGTTTTGGCTAAAATATGATGGGAAGGCATTACTTGGGTTCTACATAAAAGTAACAGTATTCAACAGTCTGATAATGGCAATCACTGATAGGCTTCTTTAATGAAGGATATCCTTCATTGATGGTGTTAGAAGGGCCCATTAGAAAAGGAAAAAAAAAAACAACAAAAACACCACAACAAAACCTGCTACTATTCCAATGCACTGAGCTGTAGAAACAGAAGCTCTTTAAGATCCAGATGGTACTTGACCATCATTTTATAACCGTTTTCCTTCAAGTTAAAGTACTACATTGCTTCCCAATTTCTCTCGTGTCAAATGGTCCTTAATATCGTCCAAATAACTTACTTGCCACTCATTTTTAATATCTGTAAATTTCTTTTTAGCAGCATCTTTAGAGCTAGCATAAATTATCTTGCTTTTTAAAAGTGCACTTTCGGGAGCCCAGAATATAAATACTAGGTCTTCTTTCGTAGACTCTTTTGTATGTGTCATCGTACAAAGCATATGAACAATCATTCAGAGGTAGTAACTTCACAAAAGATGTGTAAGGGTCCTCTGCAGTATCACCAATGTCACCCACCAAGATCTGCTTTGCTTCCTCTACAATTATTTGTTTTTTGTTATCACTTAAACAGAAGACAACTGCTTTCTTTCTTTTTTTGATCTCCTCTTGTGTGGAAGATTTCCTTACTTTCATATTATCAAAAACTTTGATGACTTCATCTTTCACTGTAACTCCAGAAGCCACAGTGCCCATGGCTGTGGCTGTGGTGGTGGCTTGGGTCAGATATTCTGTTAGAGCAGCACAAAACAGACTAAGACAGCTATCTTCCCGACTTTACATAATTATCACCGCGATCATATGACACCAGATGTACAGTGCTTTGTTAACTGTAAAATGCTACATGGATTTTTAATGGGGCCATTCTTCCCATGCATAACAGTCTGATTTGTTGAACCACAACTAGGAGGAGACCAGCGTCACCTTGTAACTGGCTGTGCTGATTCTGGGACTGAGTCAAATGCCCCCAACTGGCTTGGGTGCCCATTATGCCTCCTCTATCTGGCAGCATCAGAAAGGGACAGACGCCGTGAGAGGAAAAGACCAAGGCAATTCTGCTCACCTCTCCCAGTGAAGGTGTGTAAACTGCACCTGGCGGGCACTCTGAGGACACTTGGCAGTGCTAGCCCCTTGCCCCTGCCTTTCCTGGCCCCTTTGCCACCTTCCTGCCCTGACTGCTTCCACTCCTGACTGCCAACCCCCCAGGAGAGGAAGCTATTTGCCAACACGTGTAGAGACCACTAGTTTTAGACAAATAGTGCACCTCTCAAAAACTCAATCTACAATGGAATATTATTCAGCCATAAAATGAATGAAGTGCTGACACACTACAGCACGGATGGACCTTAAAGACATAATGCTAAGTGACAGAAGCCAGACACAAAACTCCACATATTGTACGATTACGTTCATAAGAAATGTCCAGAATAGGCAAACTCATAGAGACAGAAAGCAGATTAGTGGTTAGCAGGAGTGGGGGTTATGAGGAGTGGCTACTAATGGGTACAAGGTTTCTTGGGGAGATGACAGAAATGTTCTGGAATTAGATAGAGGTGGTGGTTTCACAGTATTATGAATACACTAAAAGCCATTGAATTGTACACTTTAAAATACTGACTGTTATATCATTGCAAAAAAAATAAATGAAAGGAAAATGGGGAGATATAATAATAAAAATTATAAAATTTAATGTATAGCTTCAAAAAAAAAAAAAAGAGCACCCAGTCTAAAAAGACATGAGTCCTCCCCACCCACTCCATACAGAATTGAGGCACTGTGGATGCAGCCACCACGGTGGCCACAATTCCCCTTCCAGGGAATTTAACCACAGCAGTGGCCAGAGAGGCTGCCCTGGCAGCCAAGCTCCCGGGTAGAGGTCTGGGTGCTGTGTCATCTCTTCCCCTAATGGAAGAAGCAGTAGCGGGCACAGCATCTTAAAATTCACCAAGTGATGCACACGCACACCTCTCTGAGGACCTAAGTGTGCTTTCTTTTTCCACTTTTTTTAATATCTGCCCTCTGCCCATAGAGTACCACTTCATTTGAAAGACACCAAGATTTTGGCAGTACAGTAATTCTTAATTCCACAAAGTAAAGTGACATTTTTACAGTGGAGGGCCTCCCTCACATGCGTGCAGCTTCCATTTGACAGCTACGGAGACTGGGGTGGGAGAGGCTGGCGATGGAGCCTAGGCTCCCTGACAGGTGGGAGCGTCATTCATGTACAACCTTTACTAAGTGTGCTTTTTAAATAAGCATTTTCCCTGACTATAAAAGAAACACACATTAAGTTTACAAAGAATGAAAAACATAGAAAAGCATGAAAGACACCTATCGTCCCACCCTTCCAATGGAAGTGACCTTTTGGACACTTCTAAGATTTTGATTAAGTGAAACAGCACTGGCAGGGCTTGTGTTGGCCCTGGGCTGGGTGCTGGCAACACAAGGAAGAAAAGGCACGTCTGCTCTCCAGCAGCTGGCAGATTTGAGACTTGTCACATGATTTTTTTTGGCTCCCGACTTTCTATCCCTTTTACACCCAGTTCATATACTCCGTATAAATCTAATCTTTACTTCTCTCTCTCTCTCTAAGCAGTATTTATATACATAAATGCTCGGGGATTTGAACAGCTGTTATCAGGATAAGGATGGCAAAAGTCATCGCTCATGGGATCCCCTTGGGCTGGCAGCATTCTGACAACAACGTGGAGGGCAGGCAGCGGGTTCTGTTAGTGGTGGCACTTTGGGGCATTCTTTTTTTTCCCAGCTCAGTGTTCCTCATGCCATAGACCTATAGGCTATTGCTTGTCCTGCATCACTGGCTTACTCCTGTGGGAGGCCTTTCCCCTCCCTTTTGGACCCGAGCTCTGAAGGAAAAACTGCCCATATTGGCCCCTCCGAGAGCTGCCCTGTTAGACCCTCTGCCTTATAGCCACCTGTTTCTGCCTCCTCAGGCAGTACCTACCAATCTAGAAGTGGGAAGGAGCCCGGCTGGTCCCACCCTGTGCAGGAAAGAGGGGTCACCTGCCCTGGGCCTCAGAGGCTGGGGAGGGGTAGAGGGGGAAGCTTCCTGCCTTGGTGTGGCTTCATGACCCAGGGCAGGAGAGGAGGGCCCAGTGTGGCAAACCCCCTGGCCTGAAATGAAGCCCTGCACACTCCATTCTATTCACGCAATCTTGCCTCCCACAGACTCTGCACAACTCACATCTACACTCCAGTCTGACAAATCCTCACCAATTTTCCATCGTACACACTCTCCGATTCCTCCATGTCCCTCTGTCTCCGTTCTTTTCATCAAAGCCATCATCGTGTGCTGTAAGCTACTAAAATAGCCTCCTGGTAGGTTTTGCACAATCACTGTGGCTCCCCTACAGCTCATTCTTTACGCTTCAGCAGCACCAGTTTTTGCAGATGTCTGTAGGAGCTTTACTACTCAAACTGAAGGTTTATGGTCCAGCAGTATTGGAATCACCCGGGTGATTGTAAGAAATGCAGAATCTCAGGCCCCATCCCAGACCCACTTAAGCAGAAATGGCATCTTTTTTTAATATATAGACTTGATTTTTAGAGCAGTTTTAGTTTCACAGCAAAATTCAGTGGAAAGTACAGTTCCTGTATACTTCCTCTGCGCATGAGCACAGCCTCCCCCACCAGAGCAGGCGTCTGCTACAATCAATAAACCAACATGGACACATCATTATCACCCAAAGTCTGTAGTTTACATTAGGGTTCACTCTTGGTGTTGTACGTTCCATGGACTTTGACAAATTTGTAATGACATAAATTCACCATTATTGTATTATGCAAAATAGTTTCACATCTCTAAAAAATCCCGTGCTAGAAATTGCATTTTTTACAAAACCCCAGCCAATTCATATTTATAATTAAAGTGGATAGACCACTTCCCTGCTTCAAACCTTTCCGTGGCTTCCCAGTGCTCTCTGGCTCCTGACGGGGGCCTGGTCTCTGCTCCTTCCCAGGCTCACCTGCTCCTCCACTGTTATCCTTGGGTCCTTGCTCACTCTGTGGCTCCTTCCCCTCTGCCGCCAGCTCACTCCCTGTCTCCCGCTGGCAGGAGAAGACAGAACCTCCTCCAAGCTACAGTGCCTGTACCTTGCCTCCAAAGCACTTGTCTCTGTTTGTCGGTCCCACATTCGAGTGATTGTTGATTACTTTTCTTCTTACTCTCAATGACCATAAATTCTATGAAGGCAAGAGCCATGTCCATTTTGCTCACAATTTGTCCCCATGATCACAGAGTGTCTTGTACATTAGGAGATGTGCAATGTTCAAATTAACAAATGATTAAACAAAAGAACAAATACTTGTGCCTTTGTCCAGACTGTTGCCCTGTCCAGAATTCTCTCTCCATCACCCTTCCACCTCCACAGAGCCTGCCCCAGCTGCTCCAGCCCAACCAGGGCCCTCCTTTCCCAGATCTTGGGCTTTTACAGCCAGGACCAAGCACTTCATTGCTCTTTGCTTGTTTTATGTGTGTTAGTTTTGGCTTCCACAACAACATATGCAGACGTCTTTAAGGGCAGGAATCCCAGGTTCAACTTTTATGGTCCACCTGGTGCATAGTAGGTGTTCAGACATAAGACACTCGTGGATTCGTTTGCTGATTCAGTAACAGCAATTATAAAATCTGGATGTAGCTGTAGAACAAGGTGCCTTCCTAAACATGTTTCATTAGCTCAAAGATCTCTTCCATTTACCTCTGACTCTAATCTTCACGATACAATTGCTAAGGTCTTGATTTTAGTTTTCCATTCGTTTTTTCTCTGTCTCTTTTTACTGTTCTCTCTCTCTCTCTCTCTCTCTCTCTCTCTCTCTCTCATTTCTTGGAAGCCCATATAAATTTCCTTCTAAATATTTTGAACTCATTTAGACTCCCATTTAGAAGACTCTAATTTGGGAGTGCTTCCTCAACTTCCCAGAAGAAAATTATAACTGTTGGAAATGCAATATAACGGTCAAATAGACACACAATCTGATGTGTAAATTGTTAACCTAAGCCATGGTTCTCTTGGTTCTGCAACAGTGTAAAAGAGCAAATTTTACAACTCAGGACAGAAAAATTTAAAACCACCACCATTGTAGTCAACTGATCTGTGTGCCCCAACTCTTCTTCCCTTCCCTTTGGCCCCTCTCCCACACCTCAGACATTACAGGCAATGCTTGAAGTAAGCAGCTTTTAAGACAGGCACCTATGATAGTCAAGTCTTTACCGACCGGAAAACAATGCTGGAGCCCAAGCCTCTTCTTTATTTTTGGAAAAGTAGGAGGTATGCTGCCCTATAGAAAGCAGATCTTTTGCTTTCCAATTAAAAAAAAAAAAGTCAGAACCGTCCTGCCCGCAGAACGAGCCCCACCCTTCTTGACAGTCTCCCAAGTCCAGCACCCGTAAGAACACCTCAGCTGGAACAAAAGCCCCTGGGAGTCAAAATATTCTTTGCAGGACACTAATGAAATACCTATGTAGGAAAATAAAAATAACTAAAAATATAATTTGTGCTAAATTTGATACCACTTAATGTCAGATGCCAGTGTTGACAAAAGATATCAGTACCCAAAGCATAAAAATAAATACTAAGAGGAAAGTTAAACATTAAAAAGATTATGTTCCTCAACTCCCCACCCTGACCCCCATTCAAATTGGAAAGAAGATCCTCACTGTCTATTTTAGAGGCAGAACACTTTAGCTGAGTTGTGTCATGGAAATACAGCTTGGGAACCAGGCCCCTCGGCCAACACCTCAGCAGATCACAAAATGTAAATGAGTTATCTAGTGTTCACAGAAGAGGCCACAACTCTAAGCTGTCCTGAGTTGGCTTTATGGTTTTATTAAAATAACACTGTCCGCACTTCTTCAACGTTCGGGTTCTTAAGTTAATTTGGCTGTTCACTTACTGTGTGAGCATAGGCAGGTCCTTTAACCTCTTTGTACCACAGTTTTCTCATCCCTAAAATGTGCTGGAAATACCCTGAAGGTCCCTTCCTGCTCATAGGTGACAGAAAGGGACAGCACGAAGAACACTACCTCCTCTTTCTTACCCTTGTAGCAGAAGACTCAGTTACGTTCCTGAAAGTCACTTACCTGAACAGAACTGGAAAAGACCAGCCAGCACCAAGAGCTGAGAGAGCTTGAGCTGTAGACACTTGGGTGTGTGACCCATGTCTTCGGATGCTTAGGATGGAAAGTGAAAGCCACCGATACAGAGGCAAGGAAGGTCTGGCACCTCCCAGGTATGCACCAGGCAGAGGCAGAAGACAATTCAATTGCTCCAGATAGAGCGTTCTCCAATGTGTTTACGGAACACACTCACTGAGAGATTGGATAGTGTTTCCAGGTCTCCAAGGGTTGGGGATTTATTTTTACAACCTAAAAAAGAAAAAGATAAAAGTCACTCCAAAAGGAATGTCTGCCTACCATGAGTTGTAAAACTCCCTAGTTGCCTGCCTGAAATGAGTTGGGGATCTTAGCCTGAGCAACCTCTAAGACAGGGCGTGACCATGAAGGAAAAATGAAGGTGGGGGGATCTCTGCGGGGAAGTGGCCTTGCCCTGTGCATGTTCCCAGAACCAGCCACAGCTCTTCGACAAAATGGCTCTCTGCTTGATAGGCGTGGTTAAGACATTGTTAGAAACACAGACAACTACAAGGCCCCTTGGCATCAGTGAGGCAGCCCATGAAAGTTCGGTGACTCATCTGGACATACCAAGAAACACAGAGTAACCAGAGAGAGCATATTTTGTCCAAGGCAGTACTTAAGTTACATAACAACTTCTTTCTGGACATACTAACATAGGAAAACATGCATCTCAGTTCTTAAACACCTCTACTCAAATAAAATGTCATAAAGGGGTAGAGGGTCTCAAGCAACAGAAAAGTCTATTGGTAAAAAAGGAGGGGAAAAAGACATGCTGCAAACATTACATTTTGTGTACTGTCATGTGAGGAGGCTGGGGTTCTTTTTCCAGTAAATATATCAAAACTGAAAAATACAAATGAATGCTGATCTCCACCGTCGCCACTCAGGCTGCCCCAGAAGATGCTTGGGTCTCCTCTTTGGGGACCACCCTAGAGCTACTGTTCCAGCCACACCAGATTGTTTTATTAGCAATGGCCCATTTTAACCAGAATTAGCTTGGAGAGACTTATTCACCAGAATTTCACTGGCTCAAAAAACTCAAATTTGGTCTATAAAAATGTTTGCTACCATCTAGGAAATTTAAAAATAATAGGTCACAATTCTGACAATGATTCTCCAAACGTGTTGGGAAATCACAGCCTCCTGTGGGAATGAGACCCCAGAGGCCTCCTCTGAGAGCATATGTGTCCTGGAGGTAGCACGATGGTATGCTTGTTTAAAAAGCAGTCAGGTTGTTGGTAACCAGTTCTACTAAGCAATCCCATAGTACGATAATAGTTAATGCACTTACTTGCTGAAGAGAAATCACTCCTCTTTTGTGCTAAAAATCAAAGGATGAGGCACCACTTCTGAGATGTTCTTTTCTCTGCGTCTCCAGGCTAATGGCAAGTCACTCCGTTTTCCTTGGGGTGATATATTAGAGAGGTGGTATTTCCCCCTTCCAACTTCCTTTCACTCGATGGGAGATTTGAATTCACTCAGAAATAATTCAGTCAGGGCAGGGGCTGTGTAGGGTGTGGTCTACGGTTTGAGGAAGCTCCCTCTACGGCTCTTCTCTGTAAGTCTCCTCCTCAGAGGGTGTGTCCGGGCAGATCACACAGCAGCCCTCCCTCATCCCCATGTGGGACTAACAAAGATGAAACACTGAGGGTGCTGGGTAGCCCGGGGGAGGGAAGGAAGGTGCCCCAGGAGAGGGAGAGCAGCCGACCGACTCTGCCCGCGCCATGGAAAGTGAGCTTTATGGGCTGGCTGTTTCTGCACCCGTCTCCAGTTTTGTTTTAGCTCACAGATCTACTCCTCTCTAGTCACTGTCAGGCCTTTGCAGGCATGGGCCATCTGCCCTGTATGGAGTGGACATCTTTTCGAGAATGCTTAGCTCACAGGACCACCCTTAACTGCCTCCCACCCATCCATCCCCGTCATCTTCACAGGGCGGGCTCCTGACAGCCATGTTGCACAGTAAACTCCAGGTGCCTTAGCCACAGTCAAGTGCACTTCAGCTGAACACGGTAATAGCAACAAGGGGTGGGATGAGGAAGATTTTAGGTCCTCCCCCTTCTCCATTTTCAACCAGCCTGCGGCTCCTGTGCCCCTCTATGGAGAATTCCGGAGCACCCGGATAAGCAGCTGAGCTGTGCTGGACTGGTTGACCTCTTTGCAAGGTAGGACCTGACCACACTTTGCCTGGGCCTGCACTTTCCACAGCCACTTCTGGCATGTCCAGGGCTTCTCTGTTGCCTTGGCATGGGATACCTTTGGAAGTTCTGCACTCAGGCATGTGCACCCTAGAAATATGGGATGTCAATGCCCATGGGGCTACCCTTGAGCAAAGGGGCCTGAAAGTTGATGGACAACTGCTTCCTCTTTTGTCTTCCTGGTGGAGACTTCTGAGAGACATTTCATGAGGCTGTCCCGAAGGTCCCTGTGGGACCAAGTACCAGTTGCCATCAGCATTGGTCAGCTTGGTAAGGCTTCCTTATACCAGCTCTTCCTCCTTCCCTGTCTCACTCTCTCTGTCCTGCACCACTAAAGTCACGTTTCCAAATAAACTACTTCACAAAACCTTTGTTTCTAACCCTGCTTTCTGGAGAATACAGACTAAGACAGCAGGGATCCTCAGGATGGGAGAGACACAACAGTTTTCCTCATAAAATAAATTTGTAGAAGTAGAAAGGTGAGTCAATTTAGAGAAAAAGAAAAAATGGTAGTAGACATGGTATATAAATGTGGCCAACATTCTGACTATGGTATAGAAATGTTTCAGACATTGACTTAAGGCAGTTAGAAAACAAACTTTCCTGGCAAAAGTCACAATTTAAGCTGCCGTCCATCCTACGTTTTTCAGTGTTACGGAAACTGATTGGGAAGGATGACGGTGTGAGGCCTCTTGGTGTCCATAAGTAGGGAGGAGTGAAAATCCTCCCAAAGGAAGGGAAGGAAGAATAAAGGCTTTGTCCATTTTGTGATTGTGTCTAGACTCTGATCAGGCCTGTGGTGTAGCAAGCACAGGCCTTCTCTAGAGGGAATATATCCTAAGGCTCAGCTAACGCTGCCTCTACAAACCTCTGGCTGTGTTGGAGACCAGTCTTATGCACAGTGTGAGTGGCAGCTTATACAATGTGATCTAATAGGTCCACTTCTAAAGCACCTCCCCTACTAGCACCCCCAATGCATGCATTTCCTTGCCAGAAGACACATTCATTTGGCTGAAGCAGGGTCTTCAAACCGAGGTACTTGTACCCCGGAAGGAAACTGAAGATTTTCAAAAGATATATGGACACTGACAGTTTTAAGAGAATCAATTTCCAGATTTTCAGCTTCTTTATGTATTCTTTCCTAAAACTTAACGTACAGTGAGAAAGACCTTGGCCTTCTCTATATTTACAAAGAAAGGCTTACCTTTCACCCAACCTGAATCTTACTGTGGTGCAACGTACTAGAAAGCAAAAAAACTTCAGCTGTCAAATAAAGGGACACTTTAAAATACTGGTGTTTTAATCAATGTTGCCTCTTTAAATGAAGGTAGGGCCCTGTGTCCCTCCTGTCTTGTCCATACTTCTATTAAGTAGACATGTGGCTTTAGAAACAGATGTATTGTAGGGTGGGGTGGCAGGAGTGATGGCAGTTTTTATTTAATGAACTTTGCCTTTTCTACTTGCTGGGTATTGTCAAAGACACCATCCCTCCACGGCAGCCAGAAAGACAGCAAAGTGAGCGTGGTGAGCAATAGTGGGGGCAGAGGCCCCCTTCTTCATCCCAGCAGCAAGTTCCTGGCAGAGCTTGTTGGGGGAGTGCTGTGTCTACCTTCAATGTGGAATAGTCTCACACTTTGAAAGGCGTGCAGGCAGGACTCGCTATGACGAGCTCACTGCATTCCCAGCCTCTGTGTTAGGGGGAGGGGCTTGGCGTGCACCTGCTTTCACCTGAGTTTTGGTGTGGGTCTCAGATGCAGATTTTGAATAACTACAAGGAGTTAACTTCCACGTTACCTCTAATACATCAACATTACATTTTCAAGGAAAGAGAATATATATCAGAGGTAAGTTCATGTTTTACATTTTCTTGAACATTTATTCAGATCTTAGAAGAAATGTTTTCATTGATTTTTGCCAATTTTTGCCCATTTAGATTCTACACAATATATTTAAGAGTGATGTAATAGTTTTATTTTTTTAAATGACAATATTACAATATGTTGGAAATCATATTCCTTGCAGGTATTTAAAGTAATACAAGATTATAGATGTCAAATTAAAAATGAGCAAAGAAATTCATAGTTTAATAAATTTTGTTTGGTGGTAAATGAATAAAAATTCTGAAGACAAGACACTCAAATTTTAAGAGTCCCAGTAAAATGCTAACCTGCTTTGGAGAAGCACACATTAAACATACAGTCTTTGCCATGAGCAACTTGATGTGAATTATCAGAGAGAGAGACCAGAAGAGAGGGATACCAGACAGGTACTTTATAGCTAATTGCCCCCCTTCCCGATTGTAAAATACAGGAAGCTTCTCTTCCAAGACTGCGCACTCATGGGATATCTTTAATCCCTCCTAAGACCCTACTAAAATAATAGTAAAAAAAAAGGTTAAGGCCTGCTTACAATTACAGTGAGAATAGGAGCATGATTTGTGGATCAAAGATTTCTGAGGGAAGTTTCTGGGGACTGGAAAGTAAAAGGAGGTGATGGATGAGTCAGGGCAAGGGAGGCCAAAGCCTGAGGACTGTATTCCCAGAAGGAAAAACAAATGAAAAGAGTTCAAAGGAGTTTGTACTGCTTCTCAGTGTAAATTCTTCAGCACACTGGATTTTTTAATCCATCTATAGTTTTACTTTAATAAAAGCAAACAAAATTATTCTTAAATTTTATGTGAAAATTACAATTATAAATTTATGAGAGAATATTTTTATAGCCCTGGAGAGAGCAAGGCATGAAACCTGGAAGCCACAAAAAAGAAAAGATACACAGATTTGACTTCATAAAAATTAAAAATGTTTATGTAGTGAAAGACACCATCAATAAAATGAAAAGGCAGTCACAGACTATGTTAAGGACCCTAAAGGAAGGGATGACCAGAGGGAGATGCAGCCTTGGCACTCAGGACGCACGTAGGGTGTAGGACTTGGCCAGATGCTGTACAGGAGGCCTCACCCTTTGCTTTGCCCTGGAACAGCATGATCTCTGTGGAAATGATGGTTTGATCTTTCCCCTCTTGACCTTAGAGCTGTTTCACCTTGTCACACTGATAAAGCCAGGCTGACCTCAAACTTTCTACCCTTCCTTCTGAAGTTCATACTGTAGCGTTGGGCTGGATTCTGGCAGTAGCCTTGGAATCCTTGTAAGTTTTGCTATTTGCATATTGAGGACTCAGGGTCTGAGGTGCTGGGACAGCCTAGATGTTGGGAAAACCCCTTTCCGATAGTGGGCTGTTGCCAAGGGAACAAAACCCATTACTGCATTGACAAAAATTTTCAGGGAAGTTTTTGTTGTTGTTGTTGTCGTTTTTCGTTTTCTAACACAACCCTCCCATGGGGTTTGGAAATTCATTTTGGGGTATGGACACAGTCTTGGCATTAAAGTTACAAGAATTTTTCTGACCACTGTTTCAAGACAATCCCCCAGGGTACCCACCCAGCAACCAGCATCTGGGTTTCTGCCATGAAGAATGAATGGCCACATTGACCAAGAGGTTTTAGACTCTCAGTGGAGGGTTGAAATGCTCCTCTGGCTCCTTTCCTTGCTTTACCCAACACAACCATGTCTATAAGGCCTGCACCCAGCACAGGGCAGCCAGGCTTTAAGGCCACAGTGCTCCTAAGTATGCCAGTCTGCTAAAGTGGGGAGAAAATATCATCAGAGTGAGAGTGGTCACCCCTTCCTCTTAAAAACCTGTCACACTCTTTCTGGTTCTTTGAGGTGGAAATCACCAAAATGCTTACAAAGAAAAGAAAAGTGGAAATTCAGAGTTAACCCTTGCTCAAAATTGAAGGCTCTCTTCACATTGCCCAGTGCCCACTCTCCCTCCTGTACCTGGCACTGTACTCTCCCTGCCTGCAAATCTTGACACACTGTCCCTCAGCTTCCCAGACTGCCTTTCCCCATTCCTTCTGCACATCCAAACATTTTTCTTCCTTAAAGGACCAGACCAAATGCCACTTCCTCAAGAAGCTTCCCTCACCTCTTCTAATCCCCATCTGCTCTTTCCCTTTCTGAGCTCCTAGTATCTGTACCACTCATTTGGCACATCAATCCAATTCCCCCCAAATTTACTGAATGCCTATTATGTGCCTGGAACTGTGTCAAGCACTGGAGACGCAAAGATGACTAGACCAGGAGAAATAAGAACAAAGGGGATGGATCCTAAGAAAAAGAAACAAGCAATAGTAGAAAAGGACAAGGGCAAGTAACTGGATGTGAGCCTGCAGTATGGTGAAAATGGCAACAAAATATTGTGGGATGTGAGTGGAAATATGACACGCCATGGCCAGGAATTATCTTCGTGGGTTTTTTCTACATGAGCCCAGATCCTTATTGAAATATTGCATCTGCTTTCAAACTAAATGTAGAAAATGGAGAGAATACAGAGAAAAGTAAGAAGCAATAATGAAAAGGATGCTCAACTGGGCAACTCGGAGAATAGATAAAGGGAGAGCTGAGATTTTTTTAGATCAGACAAGTGGTTTTAAGGTGCTTGACGTGTTTCTGTTTGTTGTTTTGAGCTTGTAATCGACATAAATGCTTTTTACTTCTGCGGATGACAAAACCAGATAAAATAATCTTAAATTAAAGCAGGAGAAATTTTGCTTGTGTTTAAGGAATTATTTTTTGAATTGAAACTGGAAAGGGCAACTTTCAAAGAAGGTTGCAGAGTTTTATTGCCTGATGCTTTACGAACAGAAGAGACAAACTTGTGTCTGGGAGAGTTGAGGCTACTCTGCCTGAGAGTAAGGGCCTGCTGAGGAATCCTGGCCAGTTCACGATTCTAGGATTCATGGCATCAAAAGTCACTGCCATTGACTGCCACGCACCTCCCCTCCCCCTCCTCACTGTCCACCAGAACTGCTAACATAGTCACAAAAGCTATCCTTTTCCGTTTTCTAGTTCATTTTCCCTGTCCCCTGACAAGTAAAGTTGGGAGCCAATGATCAGGCAGTAGGAGAAGCCAGAAATGATCTTAGCGCTTTCAACATGGGACATTGTGGACACTATAAAAGCGAGCCTGAATGAATTAAAGCTGAAGGTCACGGGAACAGCCTGGTAAAGGTTTGCTTACTGCTTGGACACACGAGGCCAGTTGCCCACTCCTAAAATGAGGTAAGCAACATCCTCCTACCCCTTCCTCCCACTCCTCCTCCTCCTTTTCCCTTCTTGCACATATTTCTGAAAAATGAACCAGACAGTTGTCATTTGTTTCTTATTTAGAACGTAATATGAAAATGATCTTTAACAAAAGGTCATGGTTTCCATGTTCCAAAAATAAAAAAAAAAAGGAATTCAATTCTGTTCATAAAATTAGAGAAACTGCATGGCTTGAATGGAAGGGATTTCCCCTTCCCTAACTCTTTCCAGAAAGGGCAGAATTTGCATACATTGCAGGGACATGTTTGGCTATTTGAATAGAGAAGGAATTTGACCATTTGAAGGCTCTGCAGAAAGGGGGATGCACACAAGTACCCCACCATGAATAACAGAATTTCATGGAGTGAAAAACCTTAACAGCATTCTCAGACTGAATCTCTTTGGAGCCTTGAACTGATATCTCCAGTGCCCACCAGGAGAAGTTGAGTGACTTCTCCAATAGCCCCAGACACAGCGAGGAACCTGCCTAAACCGGCTGCCATTGTGAAACCGTTGGTTGTCCTGTTTTTAAATACCCACTCTAAGCTTCAGGAGTTCTTGCCACAGAGCAGTTTTAGGAATGAATGCCAGGTACGAAGGGATAAGGGGCTGATACCTCATCAGAGGGAGAAGCAGCGGGCTGGAAACACAAGAGCAACTAAATGTCCTGAACTAGATTTTCCTTTAGTCCTTGTCTCAGGGACTGTTCTAGAAAAAGAAACGAGAGTGGATTCACGTAGGTTAGCCCAGGCTGACCCCAGTGGAGGGATTGTGGGGGTGGCGGCTGTGTGGAAGAAAAGTCACTTCAGCAGGGCTGTCTAGGTTTTGGTTTAGGGAGTGGTTACTTTTCTTTTCCTGGAAGCTGTACGTTCACCCACTGACAGCCCCGTGGGCAGTGAAGTCCCATAGGGTGCGGCTGTGGGCAGAAGCATCGAAGGTTCATTGCAAACCCCAGAAGTAGAGCTTGGGACTCGGCTGGCCAGCTGAGCTTCCCTTCCTGTGGGAAATCCCAGCAGAAGTAGGAGAAAGGGAGCAGTAGGGCCATCTGCTAGGAAATGTACCAAAGAAGATTTCAGAATCCACTGGTGGATCTCCAGATCAAAGGTTGGGAAACCCTGACCTACAGAAGCAAGCTACTGCATTGGGGGGAGGAGCGGGAGGAGCAGCAACATGGACATCCCCCTGGTATCTTTCTGGTCTGCCTGGAAGGGTAGAAGCCACTCCTAGCTTCTTAAACACCAGTTTGAATACATGTATCTCTTTTGCACCTCTCCATACAGTGTCTCCCATCCCTGTCTCCTGCTACATTTGATTACTGCCTGCTTATGAGAATTCCAGTGCATATCTTAGATTTTTTGTTCAATACTACTTTTACACTGTCATCAAGTGGGGACTTAAGCCTCTCTGGGAGGTAGAGGGAGGGTAGGTATGGAATATTTTAAAAATCAGGCTCAGGAGCTTTATATCTTTAATGAAATCAATGCTTAGTCTATCCTTTCATTTCAAATTTTTCTAAGTGGCAGTACAGGGAATGCAAGAAGTCCTGGCTGGGAGTTCAGAGCCTATGGATTCCAGGCCTGCTTCTCTCTGTTGGTGTAACCAAGTTACACAAACCCTGAGTAACTGTATTCACTGGCCTCAGTTGAAAGTGACAGATTGTGCAAATATCCCTCTGGCACTAACATTTTATGATCTAAACTTTGCTCTTGTGTCCATATGTATTCTATTATTTTTTAAAATTGCCTTAGGACTGGCCTTCTTTAAAATTTTGTCCTACGGATGATATGCTTGGGATTACTCAGTAAGAGATGAAAGGAGAAAGCCTATGAGGTATTCTCCTAACTCAGTGAGTAGGCTCAACTGGGAAAATAGCTCATGCCTCAACATTGAGGTGGAATGAGCAACTGTGCATCAGTCAGGGAGGAAATGCTAACCTAAATTTGTGTCTTTGCTTTTACCATTTCTTTTTTTTTTAGTTGCTTCTCCTACATCCTAGCTGTTTGGGGTATTTCTGGGCTTTTGGTATTGTTAGTTTGCCTTCCTAATATTCTTCAAAAATCAGCCCATATGTAATTTTCTCTGGACACCTTGACATCTGATAATGTTGTCTCTCTTATATTTGCAAACCCTGTACCTTGAACATTCTCCTCTACAGCCTAATGTCGTTACACTCTACAAAGTCTCCTCTATTAGTGTGATTTTTGCCTTGTCTCTCTAGTTGCAAGAAGCACCTAGCAAAGTGCTTGGCACATTTTAGATGCTGTATTAGTCAGGTTTATATATATTGTTTATAATATATATATATATTATATATAATATATATATATATTATTTAACTCTCATTATTTAACTAGGCAATCAAGATAATGTGTATAACACATTCAGGCCCATGAAGTGGTAAAGATTTGTTTAATCCTCTGTTTTTCATATGTATATATTGAGAGAGAGATTGATTTACTTTAAGGAATTGGCTTATACAATTGTGGAGGCTGGCAAGTTCAAAACCAGCAGGGTAGGCCAGCAGACTGGAGACCCAGGGAAGAGCTGATGTTGCAGCTCAAATCCAAAGACAGTCTGCTGGCAGAATTCCCTGTTCTTTGGGGGAGGCAAGTCTTTTTTCTATTAAGGCTTGCAACTGAGTGAATAAGGGCTACCCACATTACAGAGGGTAATCTACTTTACCCAAAGTCTACTGATTTAAATGCTAATCTCATCTAAAACATCCTTCACAGAAATATCTAGAATAATATTTGAGCAAATATCTGGGTACTGTGGCCTAGCCACACTGACATAAAATTAACCATCACAGAAGCTCACTGAGTCTTCTTGAATTGAATTGACAGTGTAAGAATGTGAGCAGCTGCTTTTGGTTTCCTGTTTCTCCTGTGCTAGTTTTCCTTAGTTTTCTTCATTTTTTCCCACCTTAATTCATTTTTACAAATGAACATAGAGGTCCTATCCTGTGGTATGCTTTTCTTTGAACTTTTGCTACTTTGTATCTGTTAGAGCTCAAGGGGCCCTGCCTATAAACATTTCCTGTTAGCTCTTTCTCGTTTTTTTTTTCTTTTCTTTTTTTTTTTTTTAGCTCTCATTATTTCACTAGGCAATCAGGATAATGTGTATGTGCATAACACATTCAGGCCCATGAAGTGGTAAAGATTTGTTTAATCCCCTGTTTTTCTGATCGTCTGTGCTTCTGTTTTCCTTCTGTTGAAACGGTTTTGGCCATGGTGTGATGGAAGACTGACTGAGAACCAACCCCTCACAGTTTTTTTTATCAAACTGGAAGGGAGTTCATTCAAGTATTACCTTATCTGAACATCTGGAATCAATTATAGGAATAATATTATAAATGAGAGAGAGAAATGCTTACAATGTAAAGCTAAGTAGTTTTTTTAAAGAGGTTTTAAACTGTATATATGAAATGATCCAATTTTTCCCAAAAAAGTGCATTAAATAAAGACTATAAGTATATACAGCCTGAATGATAAACTGTGGATGGTTTCTATTTCTTCTATGTTTTATAAAATTTCTTTATACACATAATATATTAAAATTCTACTCTAAAAGATTAAAAGTTCCCCTGTCTCTTTCCCTGCTACCTGCAAACTTTCCTATTCCCCTCCTGAGAGATAATTGTAATCATTATTAACAATTTGATGTGTATCATTCCAGCCATTTTACACACACATGCACATACATACACACAACTCTTTTTTTATAAACATGAATAGACTATATATATTCATCATTCTAAAATTTGATATTTTTACTTAATAAAAGGTCTCCAAGCTCTTTTCATGAGAGCATCTCCATGTCTACCTCATGATTTTAAACAGTTCTCTAGTTATGCCATAATTTAGAGGAAGGAAACTAATACTCCCTTGTAGTTGGATATTCAGGTTATTTCCAGTTTCTGCCACTAGAAACACTTCTTTGAAGAACATCCTGAAACATTTATCTTTGTGAACATGTGGGTATTTCTTTAGGAGAGATTTCTAGAAGCTTTCCCTATATTTCTACTGAACGTATGCATTACTGTTATCACCAAAAAAAGTGTCACTTATCTCCAAACTCATCAAGTTGTATACATTAAATATGTACAGCTTTTTATATGTCAATCACACCTTAATAAAGTGGTTTTTAAAAAAACAAATATGTAAGCATAATTTTATATATATATATATAAGTCAGCTGTCTATATGAGATCACTCAGTTGGGTCCACTCCGTGAGAGCAGGGACTGTGTCACAGCCTAGCATATAACTGGTATACAGTAGGTGTTTAATACCTGCAGAATATATAAAGATCATTCCTATAATCATGAAACTCTTGAGAAAAGTATCACTGTTCCCACCTTACAGATGAGGTTCCTGAAGCATCTCAGAGATCAAATCTGAATCCTACAAATTTGTTCAGCAAGAGCCTCAGCATTGCAATTGATTCTGTATTGGTCAGTAATGAAGGTGCCCATGATTCATCTTCCTCAATAAACTGGGGGCAGGACACTAAATCTTGAACATCTTCGTCTTCCCAGCATCCATACTAATGCCTAGCACCCAGTAAAATGCCAAATCATTATTTGGCAAAACAACATTCACAGTTTCCTTTGCAAACAAAACTGTTACCTTTATACCCTGCTGCCTTAAGGAGACATCGAAGTTGTGACCTATATTGAGCTTCCTTTGTAGACAGCGAGATACCCATAGCTGGAAGAATAGATAGAAAATGGAAAGAGAGAGAAAGCAAAACCTCCATTTGAAGCCCTAATTAGACACTGCCGCAGGCGTGCAGTCACTAATGGAAAGCCACCTGTGATTCCCTTACCGGGATGTGTCTCCCTTATTAGGGACTCTCTTGCCGGGATGAGCCAGACGTCCTTTTCCTCTCCAATGCTTGGCAGGTCAGTCTCTGATCCACGGGGAATTCCTCACACGGGGCACCATTTTCCTTTGCGTCTCTGTCACCCAGGGGAAGAGGGGTGACAAATCCGTGGGGGGCGAAGCAACACAAAACCCTGGTTTTTGTGTAAGTATCAATCTCTCGGGGAAGATGTTCTACCCCTGATCAGAGGGAAACTCATCCTACTCCAACTTGCTTGCCAGTGGTCTGGGTGATCTTTGGGAACAGTTTACTCATCCTTCAAAGAAGAGACTCTCTTTTTCCAATAGACATTGTCTATAACCATCACTGTGATCTTGTACTGGTTAAAAAAGTCAGTCCGGGAATAAAACTAACATTATCCCGACTGAGGATAGTAGGGCAGAAAGACAGGAGGAACTGGGTCCTTGATGATAATGTTAAGTTGCTGAATTAACCGTGAGGACTTTTTGCCTCTAGGCATTTTGTTACATAAGTTAATAAGTGTTATCTTTTAAGCCTGGTAAGTATGTAGGTGTTTTGGAGGCAGGGGAGACTGATGGTTATTTGCAGTTATTTGGAGCTGGAGGCATGCTAACTGATAAATTGTTTTTTCAGTTTGCGTGACCACGTTCTTGATGCCTCAAAAACATTTTCCAATTTTAACTGGGGAGAAAGGATGTCAGTAGGTGTTTGCTAGTGTGAAGAGAAGGTAGAATGGCTCAAGTGTGTGACAGAGATGAGAAATGCAGATACAGAGAGACATCTGACCTGTCAGAAATTTTTCATTGCATGATTACTACAGTGATTGATGAGCAGTGTGCTAGGATTTTTATATTATTTCGTGCAATCCTCAAACTAACTCTATGACGTAGGTACTATTATTTTCCCTACATTACAACAGTAGAAAGTGAAGCTTAGCAAGATGAAGTGCCTTACCCAAAGTCACTTACCCAAGCTGGTAAGAGTTGTTGCTGGGGTTTGAAACCAGGTAGCCTGAATGAGTCAGGAGTCTATGCTAATGGTAGCAAGGTCCATAGACAATATAAAAAAGTAAAAAAGCAAACCAATTGCTGACAACAATAAGAATATATCTTATTCTTTATATTAAAGCTGAAGAAAATTTTTTTCTATGGATTCTTACGGAAAAAGTGCTATATAATATGAACAATACCCTCCACAGACATGTTAAGCTCAAACAGCAATGAGTTTTATAGGGATGCTTGGTATTAAAAATGTCCCTCACTATGGAACTCTCTGACTATATATTCTAAGATGTTGAAAATTTTCAATGGTGAACTTAATTTTGGGGAACACTGCAAAATCCCCTAGGCTAGGGTTGGAGATGTAGGTGGAGATCCACTGGGACAGAGCACAAGGGAACGTTCTGGAGTAATGGAAATAATCTGTATCTTGATTATGGTTACCCAGGTACGTATATATACTATATATACATAAACATACACATATTCATCAAAACTCATTGAATAGTACACCAAATGTCTGCATCTCATTACACGTAAATTATGTCTCAATAATAAGAGAGCTCTCAGCCCACTTCTGGTCATGACAGCAAGAAAGACAGGCATAGCAAATTAAAATTTTTGGAGATGCATACTTGTATATGGTGCTTCTAACTCTCTTTAAAAGTGACATTATTAATATATTTAGACAAAAATACTTAGTTTTTCTTTTATTTTCTATCAGGATGAAGAATTCTGTACCTCTGCCAAATAAACAACACTTAAAATTAACTAATTTAATTCTTATCACCACTCTAAGAGGTAGGTACTATTAATATTGCATGTTACGGATGAGGAGCCCAGAAGCCTGGCAAGGGCGGTGCACAGTCCCTTTTGCCAAGTATTTGGTCACACGCTGGTTCACTGTAGCCCAAGACAGCCGGGCATGAGGAGAGGCCGAGGCGCCAGCCCGGGGCCACTCGTGATTCACTGACTGCAGCCACCCGGCAGCTGCACCCTCCAGAGCCTCTGCGGCCGGTGACGCAGGTTCTTCCGCCCCTGCTCGGGCTCAGCAGGCGTGGCGATTCCGGGAAGCCTCTTTCCGGGCCCCGTGACTCGCTCAAACCCGGCGTAGCCAAGCGCGGGGTGCAGGGCGCTGGCGCGCCGCCCGGTCCTCGTCCCGCGCGCGCTCTGCTCCCGGCGGCGACCAGGTACACCCTCCCCAGGCCCCAGCTCGCTCCTCCCCAGGGATGATCAGGCAGCCCCGTCCCAGGCCCCAGCCCCGGCGGAAAGTGGCGGGGCCTGCAGGATTTCCCGGAAGGCGGCCGTTTTGCAAATGGAGTTTTTGTAGGTCGACACCCCATCCCCCACCCCCCAAAAGCAGAGGACTGTCCTGGAGCAGCTGCCCAGACCGTGACTGCGAGTGTGTGGTTTGGGTGCGAGAGACGCTGCGTGAAAGGCGCGGAGGAGTTGGAGTCACAGCGTTCCGAAGGCGGGAGACTAGGGCGCTATGTGTGAAGGTTAATAGGATTTCCAGCGCAGAAGATGCCGGTCCTGCCCCCTCCACCCCGCTGCTCCCACCTCGCAAAAGCACCCCTCGGAGTGGAGGAGCAGGGCCAGAAGGAGTTAGAGAAAGGCAGCCGAGGGCATCGAGAGTGAGGGTATGGCGGGGTTAAAAGTCCTCCTTTGGACTCCCCAGCCTCTGAAACTGTAAGAAATAAACTTTATTTCTTCATTAAAATTTTTTAAAGAGTCCTCAGAGGCCAACTAAGCTCAGTCCTGAAAATCTCAGCGCAGGAGGGGACCTCTGGGAACATCTACATCGCCCTCGTCCCACACCCTCCAATTCACAGCTGGGAAAAGCCAGGTCCTGAGCGGACTGCCTGCAGTCACACAACTGATTCCTGGCAGAGTTAGGTCTAGTAACCCGCACACACTCCGGTTCCTAGGCTCCGTGTATACGTGATAAGGTAGGAAAAGGACGTTTCAGAAGCACCCTTTGTGAGCTAGGAGACATGAGCAGTGACTGGTACTGGAGTGCCCAGCCCACCTTCCTGGCTTCCTCCTCCAGGAGCTTGCTAGCCGGCATCGCCCGCCACAGCACTGCAGCTGGAGAAGCGCTCCCGGAAGCCCTGAGGCTTGAACTAGACCCCGAGTACATAGTGTTTAGGTAAGTGGAGGAGGGGAAGGACATCTTGGCTGGGGAAACAGCCTGAGCTGAGGGCAGAATGAGCGAGTCCACGGGCCCTGTGAACGGGTGGCAGGTGGTGGAGGGCTCTGAGCCTGAATGTGCAGGGGACAGGGCACACCGGGGAAGTGGCTGGAGGAGGAGGCCTTCAGGAAATGCGCTTCACCTGGGATTGAATTCACAGCAGGTATACTCGTGTTAGCTGAGATATAGATGAACTAGATCCCAATACTCTAGAAGTTGATCATGCAGAAGAAAAGCAAATTTTAAATATTGCTATAGAAGGGAGGGTTGTGAGGAGAAAATATTCTAGTTCAATAACAGAAAAATCTTCTTCCCTGGTTGTGTATGAATAATAAAAATAAATAACAAAAATCGTGTTTACTATGTGCCAAGCACTGTTGTAAGTGCTTTACGAAAATCAATTCATTTCCTACTCATGACGAATCCAGGAGGTTGCCACTGTTTTTATCACTACCAATTTACAGATGTGGAGACTGAGGCACACAGAGGTTGCCTGAAGTGAGTAGGGCCGGGCTGAGGTGGAGTGGTGTCATACCAAGTGTCCTGGCCTGGCTAGAATCAGATTTGGGTCCCGGCACCTCCAGTCTCTGCTGGTGTGAATTTAGCTTCTCTGAGCCTTCGTCCTCTTATCTGAGAAATCCCTCCCTACCACTGCCACAGTGAATGTGCAGGCACTTTGCCTTGTGCTACAGAAGAAAACACACATGCTCCACGATCTACGATGGGTTTATCGGGACATAACCTCATCCTAAGTCGAAAATGTACTTGATACAGCCTAACCTACCGAACATCGTAGCTTGGTCTAGCCTACCTACCTTCAGTGTGCTCAGAGCACTTACATTAGCTTACACTTGGGCAGAATCATCTAACACAAAGCCTATTTTATGATAAAGTGTTGAATAGCTCATGCAGTTTATTGAATACTGTGCTGAAAGTAAAAAAGAGAATGTATGGGAACTTCAAGTATCATTTCTACTGAGTGCCTCTTGCTTTCACACATCATAAAGTTGAAAAATATTAAGTCGGGCCATCATAAGTTGGGGACCATGTGCATTATTTAAGTAAAGCCTTTCACTTCTAAGGCCAAATCCCAACTAAAAAGAAAAAATGATGAGCTTGGTTTGACTTGCAGAATTTAACGGGTTTGCCACTCGCAGTGAGGCAAAGATACAGTCAGAGTTAAAAGCATGGGCTTTGGAGTCAGATGGACCCACGCTGGAATTTTAGCCTGCCACGTATTAGCTCTGTGACCTGAGAAAAGTCACTTAACATTTCTGAAACTGCATTATCTCCATGATCCTCAATTTAGTCATAGGTAAAATGAACCTAGTGATACACTCCTCACAGAGCAGTTATGGGGATTAAGTGAGATGCAATGAATGCCTGCAAGTACTGAGTGCTCAATAAAATGTAGACGGCACTACTGTTTTTTCTGATTCTTCCTCCTCATCACCCTTCGTGCGTCTTCATACCGCTGCCCCCAGCCTCTCCGGATCCCAGCATGTGTGGGGGGCGGACCGAGAGGTACGTGGCTGCCATGGTGCTGAGTGCAGCTGGAGACGCCTTGGGGTACTTCAATGGAAAGTGGGAGTTCCTCCGTGACGGGGAGAAGATACACCGGCAGCTGGCCCAGTTGGGTGGCTTGGACGCCATAGACGTGGGAAGGTGGAGAGTCAGCGACGACACAGTGATGCACTTGGCCACGGCGGAAGCCCTCGTGGAAGCCGGGAAAGCTCCCACGTTGGCTCGACTGTATTCTCTCCTCGCTAAGCATTACCAAGACTGCATGGGAGACATGGACGGCCGGGCACCAGGTGAGCACAGCACCGGGAGGTCCGGGCACGGGCACCAGGTGAGCACAGCACCGGGAGGTCCGGGCACCAGGTGAGCACAGCACCGGGAGGTCCGGGCCCAGGTGAGCACAGCACCGGGAGGTCCAGGCACCAGGTGAGCACAGCACCGGGAGGTCCAGGGAAGAGGGAGAACAAACCACGCCCCAGGAAATCATTAACTGTGTTGGTGGAGATTTAAATATCAAGAACACAGACAACTTAAATGTCCCATAACTTAATTATGGTGACACACTTGCAACCGTTTAAAATAATGCAGGGTGACTGTAGTCAACAATAATGTATTGTATATTTTGAAATAACTAAGAGGGTAAATTTCGAATGTCTCACCACGAAAATGATGTGAAGTGATGAATATGGTAATTAGCTTGATTTAGTCATTCCACATTGTATACATAAATCATCACATTGTACCCCATAAATGTAGACAATTATGATTTATCAGTGAAAAATAATACGGGGGTACTTCAAAAAGTATGAATTAAAAAATAATACAAATATTTCCAGGAACTTTTTGAAGACCTTTTGTATTAGTGAAATAAAAAATAAAATTATACAGATGAATATTGACTGATATAGAAAAGTGTATATTAAGTGAAAAAAATTAGGTTACAAAACTGTATGTATGTTATGAATCCATTGTCCTTAAAAGTACAGATGTGTATCTTTGTGTTGGGAGAGATCTGGAAGAATATACACAAAGATGTTAATAATTATTCCTGGGTGATGGTAGTATTTATAGTATATTATTTCCTTTTTACTTATTTGTATTTTCTAAGTTTTCTGTAATGAACAAGCATAAAGAAAAATGTATTTTTTTCTTTTTTAAGAAGAATGAAAAGTGTTTTGTAGAGATGCCTCTTCTGGTCCTAGGTCTGTTCAGAAGTGATTTTTTCCACTTTGGGAACTTGTTATGACCCTTGGGCCACCAGGTGATTTTCCCTTTCTCCAGCCCATCTGACCTGCCTCTCCTCCTTTCTTAGTTTGCTAGGGCTGCCCTACAAAATACCATAGACTGAGTGGCTTAAACAGCAGAAATTTATTTCTCACAGTTCTGGAGGCTAGAAGTCCATGTCAAGGTGTGAAACAAGTCAGGCACAGAAAGAGAAATACCACATGTTCTCACTTATTGGTGGGAGCTAAAAATTAATATATAAATTCACACACACACACACACACACACACACACACACACACACACACACACACAAACCGGGGGGGGGGGGGGGAAGAAGATATAAAAACCACAATTATTTGAAGTTGATACGACAAGCAAACAGAAAGGACATTGTTGGGGGGGAGGGGGGGAGGGAGAAGGGAGGGAGGTTTTGGTGATGGGGAGCAATAATCAGCCACAATGTATATCGACAAAATAAAATTTAAAAAAAAAATAAAAATAAAAAAATAAAAAAATAAAAAAATAAAAAAATAAAAAATAAATAAAAAATAAAATTTAAAATAAAATTTAAAAAAAAGTAAAAAAAAAATAAATGGAATCAGACAATCACAAAAAAAAAACATATGTTATATATTATTTTGCATGTATGATATGTTTAACAATAAACAGTAAAAATAAATCATAAAGAGAAAAAAAAAAAAAGGTGTTAGCAGGATTGTTTTCTTCTGAGGCCTTTCTTTTTTTTTTAAATGACATATTGATTGTACATGTTTTTGAGGTCCAGAGTTATATTTCAATACATATTTACAACGGGTGATGATCAAATCAGGGTAATTAGCATATTCATCACTGTAAAACTTCATCATTTATTTGTGATGTGCACATTTGATCTTTTCTAGTTGATTGATAACATGTAGTAAATTATTGTTTGAGGCCTCTCTTTTTGGCTTTCAGGTGGCCGCCGTCTGGGTGTGTCCTCACATGGGGTTTCCTCTGTGTGCAAGCATCCCTGGTGTCTCTCCGTGTGTCCACATTCCTCTTCTTATAAGGACACCAGTCAGACTGGATTAGGGCCCACCCTAATGGCCACATTTTAGCTTAATCACCTCTTTAAAGGCCCTTTAAACACCCAAGGAACTGGGTATTAGGGCTACAACATATGAATGTGGGGGACACAATTCAGCCCATAACACCTTCTGATGAAAAGTTCCCCAGCATCATACCCAGGGGCCTCTGGTGACCCCAGGCATCGGCCAATCTCTGCTTATCTTTTCTCAACATCTGATATTTAATGTTAGGCCACCTGTGGACATGGTTGTGAATAAAGTGACCAGTAAGGGAACAGTAATACAACACTCCATAATATGTTACTACTGTTGCTTGGCTCCTGTGTGTATTCACAGTGCCCCAGGCAGGTAGGTCAATGGGACAAGCCTGCTTACACCACTGTCAGGAAGGGGACAGCCAAGGTCCAGAGGTTCAGTGACTCCCCCAAGAGCACATCGTCCTCTGAATCCACCGCTCCTCATCTGAACCCAGTGCTTCACTTTAGAATTTGTGGCCTCTTCCTGATCTTCTAGCTGTCACGTTCTTATTGGCCTCCTTAAGGACATGGGTTTTGGAGTCTGATGAATTTTACTGGGCCACTAACTAACTAGCTGGTTATGTGATTCTGAGCAAGTTTCGTAAGCTCAGAGCTTACCTTACTCATTTAAAAAAGAGAACAATATGTTATACTTACTTTTTTGAGTTGTTGTGATGTCTCAGTAATAACTGGTAAAGATTCCAAGGCTCTCTATTTGAGTCTGCTGCTATTATTTTTCTTTACCTTGGTGTATACACTTTATTTATTTATTTTTAAATTTGAGATAATTTATTATACATGTATGTGGGGTACAACACTGATTTTCAATAATTGTGGACAATGTGTGATTGTTTGATCAGGATAATTAGCTTATTCATCATTATGCTGCAATTATTATTAGCATTACCATGCAAGGGGTTGCATATAAAATAAGGCACACTGTGGGGTTGGGGGTTGGAGGCATTACTCATCATGATTTTTTGGCTCTCTCTTTTCATCAAAGAAACTTGGAAACAGGGTTTAGCTCTTTCTTCCTGCTGGGGCCTTTGTTTGGGTTACACTGACCCCCACACCCTTCCTGACTCTTCCTCAGGCGGCGCCTCGGTGCAGAACGCCATGCTGCTGGAGCCGGACAAGGCCAACGGCTGGAGGATCCCCTTCAACAGCCATGAGGGTGGCTGTGGGGCTGCCATGCGGGCCATGTGCATAGGTCTCAGATTTCCTCACTACAGCCAGCTGGACACGCTGGTCCAAGTGAGCATCGAGAGTGGCCGAATGACCCACCACCACCCAACAGGCTACCTCGGCGCCCTTGTGTCTGCTCTTTTTACTGCCTATGCCGTGAATGGCAAAGCACCCTGGCAATGGGGAAAAGGACTGATGGAGGTGCTACCAGAAGCTAAAAAGTATATTGTCCAATCAGGCTACTTTGTGGAGGAGAATCTTCAACACTGGTGAGTCTGTAGATGGATGCCCCTGCTAGAACATGATTGCATCTGTGAGCACACATGCACCGTACATGAATGTCTAGGATTCTGATGTCACAGCAATCACTGTGGTTTTCAACACCCAGCCCCCTGCGAAGGATTTCGAGTTCCTTCCAGCAGTGGTTGCCCTGAAGTAGCCAAGTGGATGCTTCAATGAGTAGTACAGCTGCAATGCCTCCCCCTTACCTAGTGATCCTGTTCTGTATTCCAGCTTTCTGTCATTTTTGTGGTTATCCTATGCTGAGATGAACTTTCATGCTTACTTCCTACTTTCCTGGAACTTGTTTTTTCAGTAGTGTCTTGACATAAGCATAATATTTTGAAATCCTTGGCTACAGTGCCTGAGAGAGAGGTTTTTCCACTAGCTAATTAATAAGTGGTAAGGCCACACATCTTCCCCTTTTTGTGAGTTCACTTTACATTCTCTTTCTTAGAATAAAAAGGTACATAGGCTTTCTGCTGAAGTCACCCATAGTGGTGATGTCCTAAAAGTTCCCCCTGGAGAGGTGATGTGTAATGTTACTTTCAACCCAGGAAAAACTTTTATTTTTTACCCTTTGACTTGATATGTATCTTCTTTATTTAGCAACAAGGTCAGTATCTTGCTTATGTAGATCCTTAACAAAAATTTATTGAATGAGTGGCACTTAGAGATCATTTTCATTTCTTAAATAGTTTATGATATTAGTACAAGAAGTTGAAGTCATCTTTGGAATTTTTTTTTGCTCACATATCCATCTGGTGCTTTTCCTTATGGCTTTTGACTTTATTTTTTTAATTGACTATTAATTTTTTCCCCTTCCTACAGGTTCTACTTCCAAAACCAATGGGAAAAGTACCTAAAACTTAGAGGGCTTTTGGATGGCAAATCAGCCCCTACCTTCCCTAAGCCCTTCGATGTAAAAGAGAGGGATCAGTTCTACACCTCCCTGAGCTATTCTGGCTGGGGCGGCAGCAGTGGACACGATGCCCCCATGATTGCCTATGATGCCGTCCTTGCTGCAGGAGATTCCTGGAAGGAGCTTGCCCACCGAGCCTTTTTCCATGGCGGAGATAGTGATTCTACAGCTGCCATTGCTGGCTGCTGGTGGGGGGTTATGTATGGTTTTAAAGGAGTGATTCCTTCCAACTATGAGAAACTGGAATACAGAAACCGACTGGAAGAGATTGGTAGGGCTTTATATTCTCTTGGGTCAAAGGAAGACACTGTAATTTCCCCTTAGGGAGATGAGATGTTCATTTCTGGTAGTCCCTTTTCTGCTCAGTTTCTTCTCACTTTTTCCAAAGTCAAGAGTCTTACCCTTGTATTCAGGAAATTTCAGATAACAAGTCCCTTGGGCACCTTAAGCTCAATCTTTCCAGACTCATCCTGTTCTCCCTGAATCTATCACTCTTCTTATAATGAAGAGTCTTTTATCTCAGTTGATGGAGTCAGTGTCTCCCAAACTAGAAATCTCATAGTCTAATATTTGAGTCTTCATTTACATTATGTGATTGTTCACTAAGTGTTTCCTGTTTGTCTTAGATTGGGTCCACTCCCTGCTCCCCAAAGTGGGTTTGAGCACAAGTAGTTTATTTGGGAGGTGATTCCAGGAAACACTGGTAGGAGAATGAGGAAGTGAGACTGGGGAGAGAAGGGAGCCAGGGTAGGGTGTGTCAATGAGCAGGTTTCTACTGTGGGCGATTGGGGTCAGTCCATCTGGGCCCTCTGTCTAAGGCAGTTCTCAGAGTTGTCTCACCCGAAGGGCAAGCAGACCTGCGGAATTTACCCACTGACTTTCATCTGACTTTAGTTGAGGACCACTCCCAGAGATGCCAACTCCCTGGTCCTTCTTGGCTTGCCTTGTGTGCAAGCCAAACATGAATGTCTTCAGATGAAGACTCAGAGATGTGTGCGGTGGCAAGCTGTAGGGTGCCTAGGAACAGTGAGGGGTATATGGGGGGGTCCTAACAACATCTGCTGGACTGTTCTACCTCCTAAATATACTTTGAATCCATCACCTTTTTTACCTTCCTGCACTGAGTATTTTTCGGCTGGATTCCTGCTATCCAAGCTACTCAAGGCTGGGGAGATGCTTCTCCTTGCTGCTTTTGGTAATTGTCATGTTACCAGTTTTGTTATTGTCTATCTGCTTGTCTGTGTTCTCCTGTAGACAGAACCTAGTACAATGCATGAGCATACAATACACAATCAGTATACAATAAATGAATGTTGTTAATGAGCCTCCTGTCTGATGCCTCCCTCATTACCCTGCAGAGTTATCTTTACAAACTACAAATTGATCATGCCGGACTTCTGATCACGTTCCAATGAATATATCACTCCCTTTCTTCATTTCTTGATGCTCTTTCCTCTCCTTTTCCACCTGGTAAATTCTTACTCGTCCTCCAGACCCAGCTCAAGTAGAACCTCCTAGGTGGGACCTGCTGATCGTTCAGGCCCTTGGCCACCTTCTCCTACTCCACCCACAGCCTTCTGTCCTCTCCCTGATACCACACTGATCCTATTGTGTGGTGACTGTGCATCATCCGGGTCAGTCTCAGGTGCACACTGCCCAGCAGACATCCAACTCAGAAATGAGATGCCATTGTCACCTTCAGTTGGTCACCCTCAGTCAGCCTGGAGACCTGCTGTCACTGGCTTGTTGTCAGGGGGAAGGGAGAGCACTGCCTTACTTCCCCTTTCAGGAAAACCACAGAACTATGGCTCTCATGATTTCTCCTTCAGATCCCTGGTTTTCGTCTGGGAGAGGAGGGCCAGGTACGTCCTACAACAGCAGCCCCGTGCCTCCTAGTTAGTCCTATAGGACTTTGTTTTGCCAAGTCCTTCCAGTCCCTTGAGAATGTGGTGGAGGGTGTGTGCAGGGAGGAGAGATGTGTTAGCATTGGTTGTCTTCTGGGGTGGGGCTTGAGCTACAAGCATAGGCAGCAGGAAAAGAGTCTTCAGAGATCTTGTTATGTCTGTTTTGCCTCTTCTCTCTCCATCACAGGCACACTTCACAAAGAGTTTAGGCTTTCAGACTCCTTTTTCTCAAACCTTCTCCCCAGACCTCACTCTCAGCTGGTGACCTTGCCTCCTATTTCTCTGAGAAAATAAAAGCAATTTTCAGAGAACAGTTGCACAGTCCCATCACCACTTCTGCCTGTCACCTGCATCTGGGCTCGTGGGCTCTGCCTTCTCTCCTGACTGAGTGCTAGTGTGTGTGTGTGTGTGTGTGTGTGTGTGTGTGTGTGTGTGTGTGTGTGCGCGCGCGTGTGTTTGTGTGCACATGTGAGTGTGTGAGAGAGGCGGTGTGAGAGAAAGGAGGGAAGATGACAATGAATGGGGAAAAAGATAAAAATTATATGCCTAATGTTAAAGTAAATCAATAAAAATAGTCTGATGTAGTACGAATTTGTCATGCTTATCAAGTTAATACATGTGTACTGAAGAACAGAATAAGTCATATGTAACATTAGAGGGATTGATGATGCCTTTTGGGCCTGCTGTGTGATGGTGCTTCATTTGGTTTCTTTGTTACCTAAGGTTGCTAGATGTTGTCTAGAAATCTTGGTGCTAATTTTCTTTTTAAGATGTGCAAAATTAGCACCGGCCTCATCCACCCTTCTCCAAGCTTCTCCAACCATCAAATTCTCCATTTACTCTTCTTGTTGTACCTCTCTGGAGCATGTAAACTTGCATCTTTTTAAAACAGCCCCAGAGCTACTGGGGTGTTAGGAGAAAGGGATGGAGACTCTGATGACTTCACAGTCCAACCCAGCTCCTAAACCACCTCCTCAAGCAATGGCTGCCTGGGGGCTGGCTAAGGATCCAGGAGTATTCGGATAGGGACTGGGCATGCCTTGCCATCACTTTTTTCATCTTTGGGGCTTGGGGCTTGGGAAGAGTGACACCTAGGGAGTAGGTGAGGCTCCTTCCACTTGGGGAAGGGGAAGGAACAGGAGGAAGAGTGTTGCCTGTCAGACAGTTCACAACAACCCATTAATAGATGAAGAAGTTGGGCTCAGAGAGGTTGCCATCTGTCCAAAGTCACACAGCTAGGATGAAGTAGAGCTGCGGTTTAAACTTAACCAGGTCTGTTTGTCTCTATAAGAGATAAGAAAAAAGACAAACCAACATGTTTTTCCTACTCAACACTTCTGACACCAGATGTGTGGGGCTTGTTTCCCCACATACCATGCAGGTCTCCCGTGGACACCAGCTGGTTGTCCTCTAATTTAATTCAATTCTGACGCTAGATAATGTCAGATCCCACAGGTTGAGGGCTCGGTCCCCAAGGCTGTCCCCCACTTCAGATTCCAGTCATAAGTCCAGGTCCCTGGAACTTCTGACCAACCATCTATAGATCGGGGGCCCCACACCCCCTCCTCAGAGTCTATTAATTTGCTAGAGCAGCTCACAGAACTCAGGAAAACACACACACACACATTTACCTGTTTATTATAAAGGATATTACAAAGGATACAGATTAAGTGAGGTACAGGGTGAGGTGTCAGGGAAGGGACACGGAGCTTCCACGCCCTCCCCGTGCGCCAGCCTCCAGGAACCTCCATGTGTTCAGTTATCCAGAAACTCTCCAAACCCAGTCCTCTTGGGTTTTTATAGAGGATTATTACATAGGCATGATTGATTAAATAATTGGCCATTCGTGGTCAACTCAACCTTTAGCCCATCCCCTCCCCAGAAGTCAGGGAGTGGGACTAAAAGTCCCAATCCTCTAATCACATGGCTGGTTCCCCTGGCAACCAGCCCCCATCCTGGGGCTGCCCAGGAGCCCACCTCATTAGGACAAAAGATGCTCCTATCACCCAGAAAATTCCAAGGGATTTAAGAACTCTATGTGAGATGCTCCTGTCAGGAAATTTCAAATGTCTTAGAAACTCTGTGTCAGGAACCAGGGTCAAAGTCCAAATATTAGAGCAGAAGATTCTCCTAGCACCTGTATCTACAAGGGTTTTAGGAGTGTGGCACCAGGAATTGAGGGCAGAGGCCAAATATACATTTCTTATTGTATCACAGTCTCAAAAGCCATCTTTCTTTGCACGCACTCTACCCCACTCTCATTGTTGGCTGTAAGTATTAGAAGATCATTCCTTAGACAGAGTCAGAACGGTGTGAGGTGGTGAAGGCAGCAAGCCTGTGTTCGCTCCTTCTTCCCACAGCGAAGTGGTGGAGCCCACAGGAAAGCTCGTGTGGGTTTGAGATCCGTATTCAGCAGCAGGGGCAGGGAGGGGCAGAGCTGGGCCTGGTAAAATTGTGAATGGGCAGCATATCTTCATTCTCCTCTCAACACCTCTCCCCTCCCCAGAGAGCCTCCCTTTCCTCTGCCCTCATTCTGCCCCTTGGCCACCAAGGAGACCCCCCCACCCCAATGCATGGGCTATGATCTGAACTTCTCTCTCCACACTGTTTGGTCACCCGTTCCCATTTGCCAAGGGTCTCCTTCACATTTACAGGCCTCAGTGTCATCACCTGTCCTAGCTGGGTGGTTTCAGCAAGTGCCTCCGTCTCAGGGTCTCTGGACTTGGATCCCATGGGCTTTCAACTCTAACACCCAAAGAACATGAGTCTGAAATGGAGCTGTTGGAAGTTGGAGACAGAATCAGAGAAAGAATCCTTAGGTCTCTCCCAATCTACAGAACTTCAGATAGAAGTTTGTGTTTATTAATAGAGGACCTTGCTTCAAAACCAGTGTTTCCCATCATTTTGGCTGGTATATAGGCAACCCTCCCCCACTGCTGATGCCAGCAGGTGGAGGTGACACAATCCACCTGTCAGCCCACTTCAGGGGCTGGTTGTATCCTCTTAAAATAAATCTTCCTTCTAAAATACACTCATTATAGCTTGTTTAAATAAATACTTTAAGTCCTTGTTAGTACAGGTGATAAGTGGATGTGGCAGGAATAGGAAGGTAGGACCTGAGTGAATGAAGTTGGGAACCATGCCTTGAGCAAACAAATGAATCTCCAGCAGGATGATTTCCACTGGAGATTGATCTAGGGGAGGTGATGTTTTGGGGTGAGGGTGCCTCTTATTCCACCAGCCCTGAATCTAGGAGACCTGGAAGGAGGGCACTCTCTGCAGATGTGCATTTTTTTCCCTATTGCAGGGACATGGTAATTACTGTGCAGTTAGGCCTGAGAAAAGGCAAACTCTGATATTCTGCAAAGAGTTGCCATTGAATCCCAGCTCTGCTACCAGACTCCTGCAAGCCTCAGGTTACTAAGAACTAATGTAAGCTGGGGTTAATAATGTCTACCTTGAGGGTTGTGGTGAAGTGTAGTGGATGAGAACATGGTCACTGGGGGCAGTTTTTCAGATTCAAATCCTCACTCTGCCACTTTGTGTAGCCTGGGGGAAGTTATTTTAACCTCACTCTGCCTGCGTTTCCACATGTGTAAAAATGGGGTTAATAAATGTATCTAGTGTCTTCTCTCCACCAGCCTGTTGTGAAATGAGAGACTCAGGGAAACCCCTAGATGGATCACCTCCAGCCAGTTTCTTCAACCACTTGGGAAACTTTTGACACAACCCAGGGGGCCCACGGGGGTTTCTTTCCCTTCAACCTTCTCACGGTACCACCTTGGCGTGCTGCACACACAGTGACAAGCCCGCAAGGCTCACAATTCCACTTGAAGTTAGGAGATCTCAGGGAACAAACACTAAACCATTGAATTTTAGTATCAAACTGTCATTTAAAAGCTACGAACTATTTTCAGTCACTCTCAACACTTGGAGGCTTGGAGTCACTTCGGAGACACACAGCATCTCTGTTCTGGCAAAACCACAAGTGGCCTTTTGTCTGGGCAAAGGTGAAGCAGGTTTCCACCTATTCTTTCTGAAAAAGTAGAGACAAAATATAGATGTTTTCAAATGAAAGCTAAAATTTTGTGGCTTGGTGTATGAAATGTTCTTTTCCATCATAAGGGTTTTGATTGTCCTGTGTGTGAGGCAGATTCACTGTGCACTGGGTACCAAGTTGTCTGAGTCCAGCGAGACAGAATGCCCCAACACATGAGTTACATGTAGTGGGCTTACTACTTGCAGCTGGGCAGCAGGGACGACAGAAGCCTAAGAGTCTCCTGAGGCTCAGGAAAGCTGCCAGGGGTAAACGGAGTCTCATGTCATGCACCCTGCTTGCACCACAGCTGAGAGACCCTGGAAGGCAGACGGGAACATGATTCCCAGGAACATGATTCACTGTGTTAAAGTGCTGAAGGACATCCTCTTTCTGGGGAGCATGGGATGGGGGGCTGGAACAGAGTCCAGGCTATTCTGGCCAGCTCCCCACTGTCTCAGGATGTTCTATTTCCAGCAGATTCTACAGTTATTCTTGAGAACTGCAAGTGAGAATGGTGGGAGAACTGGGTTGGTCCAAGGCCACCTGAGAACTGTTCCACACTATACTCGTATATTACGACCTGTTCTGAGGTGTGTGTGTGCATGTGCACACGTGCACGTGCATGTGTGCCTGTATATGTCTGTGCACACACATGTATTCATGTGCAGTATGCACAGGACATCAGGAGTGGAGACCCCCATATCGTGTTCTTCACCTCACATTGGAGGGGAACCTGGCAAAAGACTGGCCTTCCTAAAAATCAAGTAGGATAGGGGCTTGAGCCATCTTGGGTTGGGCACTAAAATTCCATGACACATTCTATCCAATGTGATCCTATGAAATCTTAAAGAAAGAGGCAGCTTCAGAGTATTTTGTTTAGTGAAAAGCGAGGTTCAAATGGGTTTGCATAGTAAGTCAACAAGTATGTAAAAATCAAAAAAACGCAAGACAGAGTATCTCTAGAAAGGTATGCAAGAAAATGGTGATACTGACTGCCTTCTACAGGGTCTGGGGAATGGGCAGGAGGGGGAATGGAGATTTACTTTTCACCATATGCTTTTGTACTTTTTGATTTTCTTTAAAGCATATGCATGTAGAACTATTTAAAAACACTTTAAAAAATTAATGTGACCTTATTTTGTAATCATAAACTGGTGAGGTCTAGAATTATTATTTCCTAAGATATTTATAGCTCTAACCCCCAACCCCTACACACACACTGAAGGCAGTGATGTACCATTCCTCCCCTCTCCTTCTGTAAAATAAATCAGTAAATTTCATTTACGGAACTGTCAGCTAGGGATCCTGAAAGAAGGTGAGGAGGCTGGGATTCTGAGCTGGAACCAGGCAGATGGGGAAGGCTGAAAGCGATCCAGTGGATTCCACAGTGATTGCCTGTAGGTTTTCCTCCCCGTTCCCTTCTCTTCTCCTCCCCCCCTCCCTTCCTCTCTTTCTCTCTCTCCCTCTCAATAGGTACTTAATGGGTACCTATTACATGTCAGGCACTGTTCTAGGCTCTGAGCACAGCAGTGAGCAATGAGCAGGGAATATTGGAGTCAAGTCCTTGGTTGCTTGCTTGCCTGTCTGTGTACCCAGCTCCTAGGCAAATAAAACCATCTAGTTCTACTTTAAAATGGGTGACTAGGAGCCTTTCTCTGAATGAGTGGGGTGGGGAGCCACCAGCACACTTACCAGATGTCCAATGCCTTCCCTGTGTGTCAAGCATGGTGCTAGGACCTGGGGATGCCTCAGTAAGCCAAGCGGGCTGGGATTCTGCCCACCTGTGGCTGGCTTACTCCTCAGCAGAGATGGAGAGTGTGCACTGAGCATAAGTGGGTCTCCCTCAGGGTCTCCTGGTAGAAGGGTCTCTATCTTCACCTTCTAAAATATATAATCTCACTTTCCAGGAGGACTCCACTTCCTCAGCCCCCTCAAGCAGTGTTCCCAGGCCCCTGAACTTCGGATTCTTCACTGGGAAAATGGAGATGGCTATAGTAAGGATTAACGGAAGAGCATGGTTTTAGCATGCTCACAATCACCAGACACGCTGTTTGTACTGCAGGGTCCTGGGGCCAATCCCAAGGACTCTCATTCCGTGTGTCTGGAGTGGGCCCAGCAATCTGTCCTACATCCCCTGGATGATTCTGAGGCAAGTGGTCCTGGAAGGGACCGCTCCGACCCACTTGGAAAGCACCACACCGGATGATGAAGGTGAAAGGGAAAGTGCTCTCTAAATGTCAGCTGTGTGCATGCCACACACAAGGGTGCCCTGGATTAACTACCTCTGGCCAGTGTGGGTGGCATGAAAATGCAGCCCTCAGGGCTCCTGCTGGCAGGAACATGTCTGATTGCTGGCTCCAGCTGCTGCCTGCTGAATCCACCTCTGTCTCGGTGCTGAGACTGACCCCAGCCCTTTCCTGCAAGACTTGGGACTGCTCTAACAGGAGACTTGGCCTGAGGCCTCCCCATCAGCCTGGCCAGAATATTCTGGGAACTGTGCTGCTGTGTAAGACTGTTCCCATGTAGGTCCTCTCTCTCCTTCCCACTCTCCTGCAAGTGGCAGACTTGCACCACGATCTAACAGCTCTCCCCGTCATCTTTGGCACCCCTAATTCTTCACAGATGTTAGCCCAATAAATCTCTTGCACATCTAGTTCCACCCTGGCATCTTCTTCTCCGAGGACCTGAACTAATAAACCTGGCTTGGTCTCTGACATCAGAGCAGTCTTTGGTAGTGACTCCTGCTGTGCCCTCTTTATTGCCAGGGTCCTTCCTGGTGGCAGCAGCGCTTGAGTTGTGGAATCATGTGCCCAAAGGGAAGCAAGAACTGGCCTCTCCAAAATTCTTTTATCTTGTCTTCAGCCATGATGGCATGGCACCAGTGCCATGTTGCTGTAGAGTGTAGTGGTTCAGAGCATGGATTCTGGGGCTAGCTTGTTCTACTTTAAATCCCAGCTCTGCATGACCTTGTGCAAATTACTTACCCTCTCTATGCCCTAGCAGCTATGTAAGACACATATGTGGATGGTACTTGCTTCCCAGAGTTATTGTTCAGAAATAACAATAACTCTGGCCCTGCCACTGAGCTGTCTGCTTCTCATCAACATGTTATGATTTAGGAAGTGCCAGGCAAGTGTCCTGCCCTATACCTGCTCCCCCCAACATGCCTAGAAATAGTCCCTGTGATTTCTGCCACTCCTTTGGTTGAAGAGGTCACATGGTACACTGGAACCACCCTAGCTCCAGGCCCAGCTGTGCCACTTCTACCAACAGGATCTGTATAGGTCATTTTCTTTTTCTACTACCCAGCTTCTTTATTCATGAATTCAGAAAGTTGAATATCTCTTCTTAAAGGTTGGACTTTAGTTCTAGCCCCAAGATTCTGTGAAAGAATAGTACTCGCCAAAGGCAAACTTCGTCTTCTTCCATCTGTCCACTCAATGTGCACTTAGCATGTGTTATTGGCTCAGCTACACGCTAGGCCCTGGGCAGTCAAAAACGAAGAGAAGCTCTTTGCCTTCAAGTTGCTCAGTCTCCCTAGGGAGACAAACACGTCCACAAATAACTCCAGTACAATGAGGGTTTTGTGACCACCTAGAGATGAAAGACTTCTGCCATGATTATTACTAACATAATGGGAAGTGGGAGAGGTTCAGGAAATCACTTCCTGATTGTTTTTGGCTCAGAGAGGAAGGACAGTGTGTTTCAATGTCCCCTGGTTTAAAAAAAAAAAAAAAAAGGAAAGTGTATTTATTTTCATTGAGAAAAAGAAACCAAAAACTCTGAAGGTTAAACAAATAGGAAGAGTTTATTTTTTTTCTCACAGGTCATGAGGCCAGTTAATGATTAGTAAGACCCAAGTGGGTGTTTGGTGAGTTACAGGATCTCTTTGACAGTAGGGGTTTTCCTCATACCAGCTCTGAGACTTCCAGCTCAGCCATGCCTCCAGGCCTGTGGGAGAGATACTTCTGGTTGTGGGGGCCCCTTTTGCAGCTCAGCATTGGCAGTTCAGGTAAGCCGGGTCTTGGACCTTGAGTGGAACTTATTTCAGTCAGTGATTGTATTTTTTAAACTACTTATGCATTACTAACCATTGGAAGGTCCCATAAAAGCCCTTTGCCTCTCCTGAGGTAAATTTAGAAGAGGGGGGAAAACCCTACTATCATAATGGGAATGAAGATGAACAGGACGCTTGCTCAGGTCACAAGAATTGAACTTCCCCTGGTTATCTGACTCATCTTTCTAAAACCTGCATTATAGTCCTTTTTACCTTACATGAGTCAGGATGACTATAAGAAAATAAAATTTGATTAATTTCAAAATATTTATTTCACCCTATAAAATATCCACTGTCCCAAGATATGTTTAATTTTAAAATTAAAATTTCTTAAAACAGTAATGATTTTGTCATTGAGATTGTTAGAAGTTCTTTCTAATCTTGCCACCCAACTCAAGTTCGGGTTGGTCATCCTTCCTGGATATATTTTAACTAGTCCCTGCTAACACAGATGCCTGATAGAACAACTTCCATCAGACATCATTCGCACTTTATCAGATACCACTCACATTTCACCCTGGTAAAGAACCAGCCCACTGCTCCTGCTTGCCTAATATAGCAAATTAACTGCCTCCACCTCCACCCTGCGTGGCACTGAGATTCTCAGAAGACTCTCCTCACCCCAGAAGTGGCACCACCCTCAGAAAGGTCCCTTCCCTCTGCTCCCCAAAGCAAACTGCTTTTCTGCCTTCTCCACAACGTGCTTGATTCTCATTGCCCGGCTTTCAAGTGTGCCGGTCCTTCTGCCTGGAGTTGCTCATACTACCCTTGGGTTAATTTCACATCCTCCGGGAGGGCTTGCATGATTCACGTCTCCCTTGCAACACCCACTCCTCCACTCAGCACCCCTCCCCCTGATCCAAAGTTCAACTTGCAAGAGTGTGTTCTCTACCTGCTTTCATGGGAGGCATTTAAAAGATGCTGATTAGCTTCATGTGTGCTTTCTCCCACCTCAATCACTTCTTCCCATCAGGTGAGGATTTGGGGCTTCTGCCTCTTTTAGCACACTTAGTACTGTGCTCTGTATACAGCAGATGCTCAATGAATGTTGCTGCATTGCTGCTTAGGGGACGCAATGTGTTGAGCAGATGGGCATAGGCCCTGGGTCAGACTAACCTGGATTTGAATCCTGGCTCCATTTCTTAATAGTTGTATGACTTTGAAAAAGTGACTTCTTTTCTATACCTGTCATTGGAGGTCATTCTTACCAGATGGTAATGCTTTAAGGACTAAAGAGATATCTGTGGGCAGAATCTGACATTCTCCAGTTGCAGTTGGTTATTCTCTGGTGATTTTCTTGTTAGTGAATGTTTGCCTGGGCTAATGGAAATTGAGGGAACAGAGCTGTCATGAGCCACCCCGTCCCTGCTCAGCAGCTCCATGCCTGCTTAGGCGCTAGAAGGCATTTGCTGGTTGTCCTGATTTGAAGCTCGAGGGGTAGGAGGGCTAGCAGTAGAGTGCCTTCAAACTCTTTTTGCAACCTAATTTCTCAGCAAGCCTGGAGCCTCAGGCACAGAAATCCTGAACCAGAAAGCAGGGTTGGGATCAGGGCAAAAGCTGATCCAGTTCCAACCACATGTATGGGAATCACCCTAGAAGCCCCATGCACAGAGAGCTTATGATAACTTGTTAGTGAGGCCTCGGGGGTTCTTCCCTGTGCCTTTGCCTTTGTCTCTGTTGTCTTTCTCTTCACATCTATCTAGTGAGGCAGTCTCTATTTCCCATCTACTTCTCTTCTTTTCCCACCTTAACTGAGTGTATCATTGTCAACGGTGACACTGTTTATGAAATTAATGTTTCCTATTCTTACTTTTAAAAGTATTATCTTAGAAATTAAATGAGTTAGTGGATAGGCAGAGATAGAAATTGTGTGTGTGGCAGAGAGTGATAGACATGTGCCAAAGTCAGAAGGAAAAAGAACATAATTGCTTTAAGGTAGTCTAAAGGAAGTAGGTGGGAAAAAAGAGAATGGGAGAGGCAGAGAGATCAAGGTAAAGGAAAGGGAGAAATTATTGAATGTGAGGGAGGGTGGTACCAAGGTGAGAATCCCTCTGTCACACCAGGGCAGCAGCCGGCCACACGGGCCTCTGTGGAAGTTCGGCCTCCACTCACTTTTGGCTGAGTGTCTGCACAACATTTCATGGCAGCCCAGGTCACACCCAGGTCTTTCCTTGGTCTGCGGGGGTCAAGATTGTTGAGATTGCTCCTTGATCAAACCGTCTCTCATGCTTCTAGGCCGGCTCAGGTGTCTCCTGCTCTAGATGGTTTCACAAGTGTTCCCCCATGTGGGGAAGGTGGCCTTCTGTGTGTTCTCTCAGCACCTGGGTTTCCTAGTCACAGGTCTCATGTCCTGTTTCCTGTGGGGTTTCCTGTTTATTTCTGCTTTCACCTCTAGAGTCCAGCTCCCTAAGGGCAGTTTTGGCTGGTATCCCAGAAGCCTTGGTTGCTGAGAGGAAAGAAATTGAGCAGCTTGCAGCCCCCACCTCCACTTAGTTATGTGACACTAGCCCTGAAACAACAATTCAGCCAACGAAGGAGTCCAGAAGTGGGCCAGTTCAGTTAGACCACGGACACGGTGATCCACAGATCATCTGAGAACCAGCTCCAACTGCTGAAGAGGCTGGAGCTCAGAAGAGGCAGGAAGCTGAGGCCCCGCAATGCTGAGCTGGGGGCGAGGCAGCTGGGGAGAAGCAGCCTGGGACGCCAGCCTCTCAATGACCAGCCTGGGCTTTTAATAGGCATTGATTCTGTACCCTGTGTGTCTGGCAAGAGCCCCATCCGGTCAGCCCTTCCCCGACACTGCAGAGTCCTTTTGAGGAGCATGGAGGAGGGAGCCCACAGCCCCACGCACACACTGATGGCTCCGCTGTTATCTCCACATTTGAGAACAAAGTGTCTGGTTGTGGTTTTAAGCCAACTGTGTCTCTGCCGCAGCACCGCATTCCTTCTTGGTCAAGCCACATAATCAAAACTGTTTTAGCAAGAGAATACTTGTATGCACAGAAATGTATGTGGGATACCAATCTACAGAACATATCTAAAACAGGTAAAGGTAGGACTGTAGAGGAGCACTTTCTAGTATTTACAGATCAACAGTCAACCCACGTGGACCACGAGCAGTCCGGAAGGGCAAAAGTAGCTCTGTGCGTATATGTCCTGAGATTCACTTTCCATCAAGGAAACGGGGGTGCTACCAGGACTTTAAATAAGTAACTTTCCTTTAACACTTGTTCAGCACTCAGGCCCAAGAATGGAAAATCTGGGCTCTTTTCAGACTTGGAAAGCCAGTTTTTAATTCTATACCCCTCCTTCCTATTGCTTATAAACCATTGGCCAGCCCGGCAGGTCATGGAAATAAAGTGAACCCAAGTGGAAATTGCAATTTTTAAGATTCAAACATTAAAAAAAATTAAAGATACCAGTCATATATGGAAGTACATGCAAATAGCAAAAATTAACACAGTCCTAAAAGCATAATATGACTCACTATATATTTTTTCTTTATATAATATATATATTATATATACAAAGGTACTTCAAAAAGTTCATGGAAAGATTTGTATTGTCTTTTAATTCTATTTTTCTCCAAACTTCTCTTATATTTTCTTCTAAACCTTATGGGCTAGCTCAGTCAGACTAAGATCACCAGGGACAAATCCTTTGGCTATGATGTATTATATATTTTAGGTTGGCATGTTAGCCATTATAAAATTTTATTTTATTTATTTACTTTTATTTTATTTTTAATTGTACATATTTGTGGAGTACAGTGTACTGTGTCAATACATGCATATATTATACAATGATTCATTTGGAGTAGATAGCATATCCGTCACCTAAACATTTATCTTTTCTTCCATAATATATTTGTTAATATAATGTCGAATTTGATTTGCCAACATTTATTTTTATTTTTGCATATTTTTATACTTATATTTATTATTTTTCATATACGTTTATAAAGGAAATTTGTCTATCATTTCTTTTCTTGTACTACCCTTGTCTGGTTTTAATTCTAGGGTTATTATAACCTCATAAAATAAGTTTCTATTCTATGAAACACTTTATACAAGGGTACTTCAAAAAGATTGTGGAAAGATTCATATTACCTTTTAATTATATTTTTCCACGAACTTTTTGAAGTACCTTCACATAAGCTAGAGATTATCTGTATTTTAAATGTTTGGTGGAGTTCTCATATGAAACCATCTGGTTCTAGTGTATTTTAGGGCCAGAGAAGACTCTTGGTTGCCAATTCAATTTTTTGATGCTGGTAAGTTTATTTCGGTTTTCTATTCTCGAGTCCATTTCAGTAAATTATATTTTTCTAGAAAACTATTCATTTGTCACAAGTTTTCTCATTTATTTGTCTAGGAATTTTTAAGAATATCTTTTAATCCTTGATGTTCTACAGTTGTTCTATGGTCTCCCTAGTATAGATTTATTTATTTTTTTATTTTGCTCATCAGCCCAAGAATAATGTTTGATTGGAGAACTCATACCTTTTATAAAATTATTAACTTTTTCCATAAGTAATAGACTATTTTTTATAGCAGTTTAAGGTTTACAGAGAGATGAAACAGGAAGTAGAGACAGTTCCCATACCCTCCCCTCATACACATACAAAACATTATCTCCTATTAATAACATGTTATATTAGTGTGGTACATTTGTTATAATTATGAACCAATATTGATATATTATTATACATTTTTATACATATACAGCTTTACCTTAGGGTTCCCTCTTTGTGTTGTACAGTTTTATGGGCTTTGCCAAATGCCTGATGTTACGCATTCACCATTACAGCATCGTACAGAGTAGTTTCTCTGCCCTAAGTGTCCTCTGTGCTCCACCTTTCCGTCCGTCCGTCCCTCCTTCCTCCGCTGAAACCCTGGCAACCAGATTTTTTTTTTTCCATTACTTCAAATATTTCTCATTTCTTTGTGCTGGGAACATTCAAAATCCTCTCTTCTACCTAATGGAAATTATACAATAAATAGTTGTTAATTATAGTCGCCCCACAGTGATAGAGCTCTAGACAGTATTCCCCCCTCTAGCTGTGTTTTTGTATTTGTTAGCCCACCTCTCCCCATCCCACCTCCCTCCTGCCCTTTCCAGCCTCTGGTAACCACCATGCTACTCCTACTTCTGTGTCATCCACTTTCTTAGCTTCCACATGTGAGTGAGAACACGCAGTATTTCTCTTTCTGGAGAACTCATACCTTTTTCTAAGTTATGGAAATTCTTAGCAATTATCTTTTCAGAATACTGCTTTGTCTCCCATTTTTCTCTTCCAGAGAACAACCATCAGATAATGTTGGAGCCTCTCCATCTACTGTCTGTACTTTTTAACTGCACTTTTATATTTTAAAAGTTTCTTTTACTTCTGTGCTAGATATTATAATATTGATTTTTTAACTCTGTGCTAGATATTACAGTATTGATTTCTTTTTTATTTGATTTTTTTCATTTCCAATTTTCTAATTAGCTTTTTCCTATGTATCTTATTTTATCATTTATGCCTGTTTCTATTTCATAATTTCTTATGCTCTGTCTTTATTTTTACCCCTTTATTTTTAGCATACTTATTTTAAAGTATTTAAAGGCTTTTTAAAGCTTATTTCATCTGGAATGAGTTTGTGATCCACTTATTGGTTTTATTGACTATCTTTGCAAATATTTGATTTCTTAATATATTTAAACATTTTGTTTGCAGGCTCATTTCTAAGTAAACTTTTTATTGAAGTACAACATACGTACAGAAAAGTTCACAAATTATTATGTTGGGATTTAGAGGCTGTTACCTCAGAATGTGGTGGTGCTTTGACGTGCTGGAATAGAGTAGCCTCAAGGTTTCTCCGACATTCCCCACCCCTCCTGTCCCTCAATCCTCTGTCACTCTCCAAAGCACAGACAAAATACAGTTGTTCCCTTATCTACCTAAAGTCTAGACCTGCCAAAGAAGAAGACAATTATCTCTGGTCCTTTCTCTGAGTTTTCATTAACGTAACTCGTATCTCAGGAAGACTGTCAACACACATGGACAAACTTTTGTCACACACCATTGTCTTCTATTTTGGTCCCATTCAGTATATACTTTGTCCCAGGCGATTATATGTTCTCCAGGCCCATTGAGTCCCCCCCAAAATCATTTAGTCCTACACCCCCATCTCCCCTTTCCCTGTAAAGAGGGGTATGTAAGCATCTGTACCCCACTAGGTTATTGGGCAATCATTCTGCAATTCCCCCATGCTATGCATGTTAAAATAAAATTTGTTATGCCTTTTCTCCATCTTAATCTGAATTTGTCAGTGAGTTTTAGAGAACCTTCAAGGGTGAAGAGAAAGCTTTCCCTTGGCTCCAATTACTACACAGATTAATGAATTTTCAGAGTGAACTCATCTGTATAACCAACATGCAGATCAAGAAATGAAACATTACCAGGGTCCTAAAACCCAACCCTATACCTTCTTTTAGTCACTACCACCCCAAAGAGAACTGTTATACTTCACTTCTAACATACTAGATTAGTTTCATTTTAATTTTCAATGAAAAGATCCATGCTGGCCTCTCCTCTCCCCCCACTCCCCTTCTGCCCTCTCCATCTTTGGACTCTCAGTCAGGGTGCCAATCAGGTGGGTTGTCTAAGCTCCTGTTAGTGAGGCCTTGTCTTTCCATTCTGCCTCCCTAAATAAACTGTAGTAGACAAGGATACCCACTCCTACCACTCCTATTTAATATAGTATTAGAAGTACCAGCCAGGGCAATCAGGCAAGAGAAAGAAAAAATGGGCAACCAGATTGGGAAAGGCAAAGTCAAACTGTTCCTATTTGCAGATGACATGATCCTATATGTAGAAAACCTAAAGACTCGGCCAAAAACCCTTAGAGTTGATAAACAATTTCAGCAAAGCTGTAGGATAAAAAATCAACATGCAAAAATCAGTAGCGTTTTTACACTCCAAAGATGGACTAGTAGAAAAAGAAATCAAGAATGCCAGCCTATTCACAATAGTCATCAAAAAAATAAAATACCTAGGGATCAATTAACCAAGGAGTTGAAAGATCGCTACAATGAGAACTACAAATCACTGCTGAAAGAAATTAAAGAGGACACAAAAGATGGGAAGCCATTCCATGCTCTTGGATTGGAAGAATTAACATTATGAAAATGTCCATACTACCCAAAGTGATCCCCATCAAAATACCAATGACATTCTTCATTAAAATAGAAAAAACAATCCTAACATACATAGGGAAAAACAGAAGACCTTGAGTAGCCAAATAAATCCTGAGCAAATAAATAAATAAATAAATAAAGCCAGAAGCATGAAACTACCTGACTTCAAATTACAGTACAAAGCTATTATAACCAAAACAGCATGGAACTGGCATAAAAACAGACACTCAAATGGAACAGAATAGAGAACCCAGAAATCAACCCACATACTTATAGCCAATGGATATTTGACAAGGGCAACAGGAGCTGGGATATTTGACAAGGGCAACACTAGGGAAAGACTGCCTCTTCAATAAATGGTGCTGGTAAAACCGGACATCCATATGTAGAAGAATGAAACTAGACCTGTACCTCTCACCATATACCAAAATCAACTCAAACTGGATTAAAGATTTATAAAAGACCTCAAACTATAAAACTCCTAAAAGAAAACATAGGGGAAACACTTTAGGAAGTAGGACTGGGCAAAGAGGTTATGAATAAGACCTAAAAACATAGGCAACAGAAGAAAAAAATGGGATTATATCAAATTAAAAAGCTTCTGCACACCAAAAGAAACAGTAAACAGAGCAAAAAGACAGCCTACAGAATGGGAGAAAATATATGCATCCAACATGGGATTAACATCCAGAATATACAAGAACTCAAACAGCTTAACAGTTAAAAAAACAAGTAACCCAATTAAAAAATGGGCAAAGAGCTGAACAGGAATTTCTCAAAGGAAGATATACAAATGGCCAATAGACACATGAAAAAATGCTCAACATTACTAAGCATCATCAAATCAAAATCACATTGAAATATCATTTTACACCAGTTAGACTGGCCATTATCAAAAAGACAGTGAATAACAAATGCTGGCAAGGATATGGAGAAAGAAGAACCCTCTTACATTGTTGGTGGGACTGAAAATCAGTGCAGCCATTATGGAAGACAGTATGGAGATTCCTCAAAGAACTACAGATAGAAGTACCATACAAGCCAGCAATCCTACTGTTGGGTGTCTATCCAAAGCAATGGAAATCATCATGTCAAAGGGATACCTGAACTCCCATGCTTATTGCAGCTCCATTTACAATAGGTAAGAGTTGGAATCAACATAACTGTCCATTTCCAGATGACTGGATAAGGAAAGTGTGGTGTATATACACAATGGAATACTACTCTGCTATAAAAAGGAATGAAATCCCACCATTTACAGCAACATGGATAACCTCAGAGAAAATTATGTTAAGTGAAATGAGCCAGGCACAGAAAGAGAAATACCGCACGTCCTCACTCATAAGTGAGAGCTAAAAAGGAAAGAAAGAAAGGGAGGAGGAAGGAAGGAAGGAAGAAACAATCACAATCATTTGCTGAACTTTGAAAGGAGCAAATGGAACTGAAGCCACCAGAGGTGGGAAAGGGGAGGGGAAGTGGGGCTAATGAGAAATTGGTAGAGGGCTACAAAAAATGAAAAAACAAAACAAAACAAACGAGAAAAACTATAGCCCTAGGCAATAAGTCAGTAGCTGGTTTTTGTTTGTTTTGCTTTTGTTTTTAGCCTTCCTTCCTGAGTTGGGGAGCCCCTCTCCACTACCTGAGTTGGGGAGCCCCTCTCCACTACCAGCTACCAAAGGTAAGCCTGGTGCTGGTCCTTCATGTCTGTCCTAGAGCACTTTTGGACCCTTTTTACCTCACAGAGCTGAAATCTTACAATCACTGACTTCTCCCAGACCTGAAACCCAGTACCATTCTGCATTTCTGTTCTTTTTCTTGTTCATGGCAATATTTTTACATTTGAGATTGTCAATGTCTTGCTTTCTCTCTCCTTTGATACTCATCTGTCATTGCTCTCTGGTTGGAGTGGTGGTTGGGGGAGGGGTACTTGAATATGATTCACTGCACCATGTTCCACATTCTTGAATGATCAATAGTTTTATCATCTTCAAATAATCGGTATTTTTTTTCCTTCCTTTTCAAACTTTCTAACTTTTATCTCATTTTACTATCTTGTTTCACTGTCTCCAGTGAAATATTTGATAGAAGCAGTGATTGCAGACACTCCTGTTTGTTCTCAGTTCTAAATGGAATATTTCTAATGGTTCACCAGTAAGTCTGATCCTTGCAATGGGCTTTGGTAGACATCCTTTCTTATGTGAAGGAGTGTTTAGAGTTGAATTTTATCAAGTGTTCTTTTTTTCTGTATTTGTTGAGATGGGCATATTCTTGTTTAGTTTATTCATATGTGAATTACATTAATACATTTTCTAACGTTAAAACATCCTTGTATTCCTTGAATTCAACCCTGCTTGTCTATGACGTACTTTTTGTTCTTGTTGTCCTCGATGGATTTAGATTTGCTGCTATTTTATCTAGGAATTTTGTGTCTATGTTTATAAGTGCAATTGGCCTTAGCCTTTCTTTCTCCTTCTGTCCTTGTCTAGTTTTGGTAGTTTGGTGGCTCTCGTAGAATGAGTTGGGATTCTGTCTCCCGTTTTCTATTCTGTATAACCGTATGTGTAAGATCAGGATTGCAGGGTTGGTAGGACTCTTCTCTAAAACTGTCTGGTGTGTTAGAGTTTTTTGATGAATAGATTTAAAACTACGGTTTCAATTCCTTTACACTATAGTTTTACATGTGATTTTCTGTTTTTTCTTTCTTAACTAAGTTTTGGTAAGTTATAGTCTTCTAGGTGATTATCCATTTTCTAGAAAAATATCTGCATTTTCAACTTTCACATGGGTATAAACATGTCCTTTTATGGTTTAAAAAAACTACTGAGTCTATATTTATACCCCCTTTTTATTCCTGATGTTGTTTACTGTGACTTCCTTTTTTTTCTTACTTCGTCTTATCAAAAGTACATCTAGTTTATTATTCTTTTCAAAGAACCAGCTTTTGGGTTGGGGGCAGGGGGAGGGGGCAGGCACTATTCTAGGCAGTAGAGTGAATAAAATGAATAAAAATCCCTGCCTTGTTTGAAAATATATTCTAGTGTGGAGACACAGTCAATCGGTAGTAATTGTAATAAATAAGTAAATTCCACAGTAGATTAGAAGGTGCTAATTGCTATAGGAGTAAGTAGCTCCTGGTAAGGAAGACTGAGAGAAGTGGGGTGAGCAGCACAGATAAGCAGGTTACAATTTAAATAGGGTGGTTGGAGTAGAGAAGACAGCATCGAGGGAGGGGAGGGAATTAACTATGGGAATCTAAGGGAAACGCATGCCAGGAAGAAGGAACAGCCAGTGCACAGACCCTGAGGCAGGACGGAACCTGCTAGAATGAGGAAGAGCAAGAAGGACACCTGGCTGGAAGGGAGTGATCGACATCAGGACACAGCAAAGCCCTCCCGAGGTAGATCACTTAGGGCCGTGTGGTCAGTCCATTGTTAGGACTTCCCGATTTTATTCTGAGTCAAAAATGCCTTGCAAGCTTTTGCACAGATGGTGACATGACTGGATCTACTTTTGAAAGGATAATCTTGGCTACTGTGCTGCAAATAGACTGAAGGCCTGAGAGCAAAGGCAGGAAAAGTAGCCACAGGCTATGGCAATAATTTTGAAGGATGATGGTGGCTCGGACCAAGGTGGTAAACAGCTAGGTGGTGAGAATGGTTGAACTCTGAATATTTTATTCTGATGGTAGAGCCGACAGGGTTTACTTACCATTTGTATGTGGGAAGTGAGAGAAAGGGAAGAGTCAAAAATGTCTCCAGGAAGTTTGGCCTGAGAAATTTCAGTGACTGAGTTGCTAGCAATGTCGCTCATATATCCTTGTTTTCTATTTCTTCAATTTCAACTGTTACCTTTATATTTCTTTCCTCGTATTTTATTTGGAGTTGCTGTGCTGTTCTTTTCTGAATTAAAAGATTAACTTACTTTATCTAAATCTTTTCCTTCTTTCCTTCTAATATTTGCATTTAAGATTATACATTTCCCCCTGTTAAAAGATAAACTTAGGCACATTAGAATTTTGAACAGTTTGAGCCAACAGTGATCGTGAATCAGGCCGCTCCAGACTGCCAGTGGTTCAGGGCTCCACCAAAGGGATGAGAGGGGGAAACTTTTATAAGATGAAAATATCTGATTGGTTGAAGTGGAGCTGTATTCTCTCTCTCTCTTTTTTTTGTCTTTTCGTGACCGGCACTCAGCCAGTGAGTGCACCGGCCATTCCTATGTAGGATCCGATCCCGCGGCTGGCGCGTCGCCGCGCTCCCAGCGCCGCACTCTCCCAGTGCGCCACGGGCTCGGCCCTGTATTCTTAAAGTCCCTAGTTAGAAGTTAGTTGGCAGCTTGTGGTTGGATTTTGGTTTGCTTATGTAGGGTGCTAGAGCTGCCTCAGTCTAATAGCCTCCTGATTAATTATTTCAATACCCCTAAGTGCTGTTTTAGCCACTTTCTGCAAGTTTTGATATGTATTGGTTTTATTGTCATTTAGGTTTTACTATTCCTTAATTTCCATTGGGATTATTCTTTTAACCCATACATTGCTTGAAGGGTGTTTTTACATCTCCAAATGTATTGCAAAATAACTTTTGTTACTGACTTCTAATTTTATTCCACTTTATTGAGATAATATTGTCTGGATGGTATTGATTGTTTGGTGATTATTGGGGCTTGCTCTGTGGCATATTATGCTCATCTCTTAATTCTCTGATTGATGGATGCAGGCTTCCCTACGTGACCAAAATTTATTAATTTATATAGTTTAAATCTCATGCTCAAGCAGAGTCTTTTCATCCTTTCTTTAAAGAGCCAAGGCTGGGAAAGGCAGGTAAAGCAGCAGAGTCAGGCATCTCTCTCTCTCTCTCATGTACTGTAGAAGCCTGAGTTGCAGGCTAAGGAGCATGGGGAGCTGCACTCTCAGAGGAGGCTTGATCCCAGCAGCATCCAAGACCTGGCTGCTCAGAAGAGCTATGCAAGGGGGCTGGAGACGATGTCTGGAGCTCAAAAGAGGTGATGGAGAAACCTGTGGTCCACTCAGTGATGCTCCAGAAGCCTCGCTGCATGACATATTCTCTAAGGGCACAGTTCCCACCATCCACTCTCACACCACATCCCAGTGCACCCCAAGTACATACCCATATACAAGGGCTCCCCACTTACTTCTGATGGCAGACATCTGCTCCAGAAACCTAAAACTGCCGTCTTCTCTGCGAAGGGGCCTGCACGAAGTCTGCAGTCTGGACCTCTCCTCTGAAGCACTGATTCTGTGAATCACTTTGTTCTATGCGGGCAGTAATGCCAGGTAGCTGCCCACGGTGCCACCACTGGGCCGCATGCAGCAGGTCAGTGTGCACCCTGCTGCTCCGACCAGCCTCTCCCTGCAGGATGTTGGGGAGTCAGGTGCTGCACCTCTTCATCACAGAAATGGACATGGGGGTGGGAACCCGCGTATTGAAGATGGGCCAGATTTTTAGTTCCTTGGGAAACAGGAGTTTCATGTAGTGTTTTTCTGTTCGGTATTTTAAAAGGTGCTTCAATGGCCTTGGCCAGAAAAGACCCAGTTTAAAAGTATCTGTGGTAAGATGCTGTAGAGTAGGTGCAGGTTATTGAGGCTGCTCTCCACTGTCTGGCTACGCAGCCATGGGCTGCACACTGGAAGGCTCTGGACTACTCATGAGGACAAGACGTCATTAGGTTGGAATAGGGGTTTTGAAATCCTCAGGGGAAGGGTGCTCAGACCAGGGTGAGCCTAGTCCCCAGGACAGCTACTCACCTGGTTGCTCAGGGTTCTTTTTAGAAACCTCTATGAGTTTGCAAGAGCTGCCATAACAAAGTGCCACAGACTGAGCAGCTTGAACAATGGGATTTATTGTCCCACAGTTCTGGAGGCTGGCAGTCTGAGATCACAGTGTCAGCAGTGCTGGTCAGTTCTGAGGGTCATGCGGGAAGGGTTTGCTCCAGGCCTCTCTCCTTGGCGTGTGGACAGCCGTCTACTCCCTGTGTCTTCACATCATCTCTCCTCTATTTCTGTCCAAATTTCTCCTCATAAGGACACCAGTCATATTAGATTAAGTTCTACTCTGGTGGCCTCATGTTAACTTAGTTACCTTTGTAAAGACCCTATCACCAAATATGATCATATTCTAAGGTATTAGGGGTATTTCAATGTATGAAATTTTTTGGCAGGGGACTCAATTCAGCCCATAACAATAGCCATTTCACCATGGCCTTTAACCTTCTCTAGTTAACAATAGTCATATTCTTTGGTATTTTATCCTTAGGCATGAAAAATAGTTACAGATTTTGGTTACAGAAGTGACAAAGCCTTTTAATAAATACGTGAGTGACTGTAGCATTAGCTGATTTATAATAAACCCCATGCCTGTAAGCCCCTGTTTCTTTCTTCCTCCCCAGAGCAACTTTCTTCCTTCTAAGAACAGATGACCTCACCTTGGATATTTCTTGTTTTGTTTTCTTCCAGAGGATGTACCTCCTACCCTGCAGCCAAAATGCACTGACTTCCAGAATGCCAACCTCCTCCGAGGCACCAATCTCAAAGTCCAGTTTCTCCTCTTTGCCCCTTCAGATCCTAGCTGTGGGCAGCTAGTGGAAGAAAGCAGTGACATTCAAAACTCTGGGTTCAATGCCACTCTGGGAACCAAACTAATCATCCATGGATTCAGGTGGGAGCTAACCAACCATAGGATCTCCTCAGCTAAGAACTATAAAGGGACAATGATGCCATAGGAAGGTAGTGGCGAGTAGGGGAGGAATGGATTTACTGGCCATACCCGTTCCACCGCTCACGTCCTGCTGCCTTTGAAGGTGTCTTACATCAACTGTTGCACACACATCATGCTGTTCCTTCTTGTTGGTCATACACATCACCCCTCCACTCGGTCTCGTCTACACACTCACAAACAGTAAATGTGTGTGACCCTGGACAAGTCACTCCTCACTTGGAGCCTTGGTTACCATATCTAAATTAAAGGGGAGTTTGTAGGGAGGGTCTCGGTTGTCTTTTTCTCCCTGAAGTGTGGCTCAAGTGACATGAATCATCTCCAACAATGAGATCATAGGCTTTGAGTAATCATGGGGGTAAACAGGGGTTTTTTCCTAGGTCTTTATCTCCTCTTCTTCACTACTTGCCTGGTTTCATGATCCAAGAAACTTCTATCATGCTGAGAGGTTAGCATTTCTTAGGAGCTAGGCTCTTCTCTTGTGTAATTTCTCTGACACCCTACAATTCAAATTTTTTGTAGTATACAGTCACCAAGACTCAGTTTAATCACCATCCTTCCTTTGAACATCTTTTCTCCAAAGCCCACCCACAAAGCCAGAAACAGAGAACAGTTTCTGGGAGGAAGGAAGGAGAGAGTGTGGTGAGGGAAGCACTACAGAACAAGTAGAGTTGGGGGCATGCAATGAAGAGGTAGACACAAAGGCCCTGAACAGAGGATCACCGTGTCCTGATCTCTGGTTTCTCTCTGCCTCCCAGACCCCTGGGCTCCAGGGACCCAGCCACATACTTTCTCAGGCATCCCTCTTTACTCTTGTGCTGAAGTCTCTCCTCTAGCAAATGTCTCTTACTTCAGCCACGGTCCAAGGCTGAGGGCGTACCACCAACCCAGCAATAGCTAATAGAGCCGGAGGGCATATCAGCTAGTCTGCTGCCAACTACCCCCAAACCATATTCTATGGCACACACCCAGTCTGTGCTCCTCTGCTCACATGAACATCCTCTGATTGTTCCTATAATACTGGGGACCTTTGAAAAAACTTGTCGTAGTCCGTTTGTGCTGCTATAACTAAAGACCTGATCCTGGGCAATTTATAAGGAACAGAAATTTATTTGGCTCACAGTCTGGAGGCTGAGAAGTCCAAGATCAAAGGGCTGCATCTCATTAGGGTCTTCTTGCTGTGTCATCCCATGGTGAAAGGCAGAAAAGCAAGAATGTGTGCGCATGCCCAAAAGAGAGAGGGAGGGCCGAGCCCGTGGCGCACTCGGTAGAGTGCTGCGCTGGGAGCGCGGTGACGCTCCCGCCGCTGGTTCGGATCCTATATAGGAATGACCGGTGCACTCACTGGCCGAGTGCCGGTCACGAAAAAAAAAAAAAAAAACGACAAAAAAAAAAAAAAAAAAAAGAGAGAGAGGGAGAGAGAAAGAGAGGAAGAAAAAGAGGGAGGGGAAGAGAAAGAAGGAAGGCAAGGAACCGGAGGACCCACTCCTGTGATAACGGCATTAGTCACCTCTTAAAGGTCCCACCTCTCAACACTGTTGGATAAGGGATTAAGTTTCCAACACACGACTTTTGGGGGACACATTCAAACCATAGAAACTTTTTTTCTGATCCCAATCGAGAAACCTATCCTAAAACTTTCCTATCATTTTCCTTTTCCTAGAAAAGCCCCTTTACACTGTAAGTTCCAGAAGGATGGGGACTATATCTTATTTGTCTTTACTTCTTGCAAAGTATACCGCCAGGACCATAGGTACTCCATAAATGGTCGTTGAATGAATAAATGGATAAATGAAAAATGAATGAATGAAAACATCCTCAAGGAAAGAGCCTATATTCTAGAATGAGAATTAAGATTGCAAATCTTAACTCTAACGTGCAAAGCTATCTTTTCTTTTACACAAATAACACAAATAGGGGCAGTACAGTGCATAAAGTCTATGTAGTTTATGTAGTTTATGCGTTGCACAAAGGTGCCTGACTGAAGGCTGAGTGGGCTAAAATCCAATCTGAGTTCTGAACCCTGGCATGAGTTTGCATCTACCTGGAACAAAAGGCACCCTCTTATAATTTACACAAAGGCTCCATATGTGCTGGTGGAAGGCCTGGCAACTTTGGAATTTTGTCCTCCCTATGCTCAAAGTGCTGTGAGATTTACTTCTCATATACCCCCTTCCCTAGTTTTGACTTCTTTTCCGGGTTTGGGATTAATAGAGGTTTTCAAGAAAATGGATATCAGCTTGGCAAGTAATTTTCTATCTTTTTTGGCTCCACATCTAGAGCTTTAGGAACAAAGCCCTCCTGGATTGATAAATTCATTAGAGCCTTTCTGCGTGCAGCCGATGTTAATGTGATTGCTGTGGACTGGGTTTACGGGTCAACAGGTGTCTACTTCTCAGCCGTGGAAAATGTGGTTAAGCTGAGCCTCGAGATCTCCCGTTTCCTCAATAAACTCCTGGTAGGTACAGAAGAGTTTAGGGTGAGTTTTGGCCGCTTATGGGAGAGAGAGGGGTCAAAAAGAAAAAAGCACCACAGGAGGAAGTTTAGGGCAGAAGCAAAACCATCCTGTGGCTTGTTGGTCTTTGGATCAAATCGTCACTTTGCCACTTACAGTGCTGGCCTTGGGCAGGTTATTGAACCTCTCTGAGCCTCCCACTGCTCCTCTGTAAAATGTGCCTCTGCACGTTAGATAGTGAGTGCAGGCTGCCTGGCATTCATAGTCCCTCAAGAGGGAATGGCCGTAGTCATTATACACTTTGGACACCAAAAGGAAAGTGAGGGGATTGCCAGGGTGGGGAAGCCCAGGAAGTGGGCAAGTGATTAACAGATGAGAGTTCTGCCCTTTTTACTGAAGCATGTGTAGCGTTTGTGTCATGCCAGGGCCCTCGGCTTCTGAAGGCTCAGGGAAAATTGTGCCATTGAGAAGCCAGGGGCTGCCATGGCCCAAATGGAGCTCACTGTCAACACCATTCTAGGTGCTGGGCGTGTCGGAGTCCTCAATCCACATCATTGGTGTTAGCCTCGGGGCCCACGTTGGGGGCATGGTGGGACATTTCTACAAAGGCCAGTTGGGACGAATCACAGGTAACACTCCCTTATGCCCATCTTGCCATGGTTTAGAGATAGAAAGAGATTGCTCTTAAAATGCTTCTTCTGAGGTGAGCAAAGGGAGTGTTGAACCTTTGTTCTTATGATCAAGCCATCTAAAATTAATTTATTGTGGTCCTTTTGCAGAAAATGGCATTGTGTTATTATTGTGTGATCTCTAATATCGGTGTAAGAGACCATGTAATTCTTTCTGAGCCTCAGTTTCTACATCTATAAAATGGGTTGTAACAGCCCATATCTCCTTGGCTCATTGTGGAAATCACTTTAAGATAGTTTTGTTAAATACCTGCAAAGTGTGGAGGACTTTATGCTTCAAGAGCCACCCTCAGTCCATAATAGGGGACTAGAGCTGTGTGATAAATACCCCAGCTTCCTGGCTGTTCAGTAAGACAATTCTGAGTCATGTTCTATAAAATCCCTAAGAGGGGCCCTGGTGGGATGAGACCCAGTTGCCCCCAGTGCATCAGCTTTCTCCTTCGTTCCATGATTTGTTTCCACTCCCTCACCATGCTTTCTGTCATCTCCTAAATAAGCCACTTGCACTTGAAATCTTTGTCACAGGGTCTGCTTTGTGGGGAGAAGGAGGGAAGGGATACCAGCTGACATGGGAATAGTATTATCTACGTCCCCATGTTGTTGTCTGTACAAGGCCTGGCCCATAGTAACTGCTCGAAAAACTGTAGGCATCGCTGTTACTCCATGAAGGTTAATATTACTTATATTAACTCTTACCAAATGGTTGGTGTCACCAAGCTCGTTTTAGAGCCAGAGAAGCTGGACCATTGAGAAGTTACCTCCAGAGAGACAACAGAGTGAGGTTTCTTGGGTAAGGTGGTCTTGAGCTAGTTCTCCCCACCCTAGGGTGCTTGTTGGAGGACTCTGTGGTCTGAACTGGAAGGGCTGGCAGGATAGGTGTGTGGTGGATCCTTGAAGGTTCCTGCAGCTGAGAGGCAAGGGGCCTGATGTCAGTGTGTCCTTGCAGGCCTGGACCCTGCTGGACCCGAGTACACCAGAGCCAGCCTGGAGGAGCGCTTGGATGCTGGAGACGCCCTCTTTGTGGAAGCCATCCACACAGACACCGACAGTGAGCTGGGGTGCCCTGGCTGGGTGAGGGAAGGAGCACAGAAGAGGCGCTGGGAAGCTGGCATCTAGCTGTGCATCCCTGGGCAGAGACCCCTGCCCCTTTCTGAGCTTCTGTTGTTCAGTGACGAGGGTACCAACATGATATTAAAAGTCTCTTCCAGCTCTGTCATTCTGTGCCATTGAGATGAATGGTTTTATTTTTAGCCACCAGTAGGCAGAAGGATTTCCACTCATGAACAAAACATGTTTGGTTGGGAGTCTCTCTCTGATTCAAAACCAGTCCTGTGCTGAGTAGTGCTGCGGAGGGCATCACCGCCTGGCTGACTTACGGAAAAGTCACGCTGCTTCTTCAGGAAGGGATGCCTAGCCCTGGGGCATGGGGCATTCCACTCCCCAGGCACACAGGCCTCCCTGGGGGATGGCCCCAGCCCTTAGCCTAGTAGAGAATGAGAATCCCCCTTCCAATAGTGACAGTCACAGGAAAGACCCCTAAACTCTCAATCCACTATGACCAATATAAGCTCTTCTGACCAACTGGGAAAGTGGGCGGGCATTCCTCTTTATTTTTACTTAATATCAAATGTCCACAGAGTCTGTGCCAGGCACTGTGTTCACGGTGATGGGTACGAGGAGAAACAACATCTGTCCCTGACCAGAAGAGCTTGCTGTTCAAGTAAGAGGTGCTCGTGTCTCCTTCTCTTGGGTCAGAAGCCTTCTTTTAGCATCCAAAACCCACAGATGCATGACTCTAGAAGAAACCCATGCAGTCACACTGTACGACCCTCTTTCCCACCTTTATGGCACAGATAGGAAACTTCTGCCCAGCTGTGTTAGGTTAATTAACCTGGTTAATTAATAAAGTGAAATCCCTTCTGTCCCTACATTTGTTAGGTCTTCACTTACCTGAGCTAGGCCTCTCAGGCACCTTCCAAGTTGGAGCCTCTTCCTAAATGTGACTAAAAAAAAAAATCATTCTATTTATTCAATCAATATTTATTGAGCTAAGTAGCAGGTACTGAGAATACCTCAATAAACAAGGCATTGAATAAAGTCCCTGCCCCCATGGAACTTATAGGTTATGTGGGCAGGCATTCATTCACTCATTTATTCATTCCATAGCTATTTATTAGGCACTCCCTAGGTGCCAGGTCCTGTACTAGGTGTTGATGATACAGCAGAAAAAAGACAGGCGGTTGTGGAGCTTACATCCAAAGATACAGACAAGATAATTACACACTGAGATTACCATAATGAAGGATATGTGAGAGAGGGTGACTTGGGCAGGGGTCTGCTTCAACTAGCATTATTGGGGAAAGTCTATCCAAGAACATGAGACTTGGCAGATGAGAAGGAGTTGGCCCAGGAAGAGCTGGGAGAAGAACATTCTCGGTGGAGAATGAATGAATGAAGGCCTGGATGTGGGGGAGGATTTGGTTTGTTCTATAGAAGGAAGGAGAACCATGTGGTCAGAGCACAGTGTAGGGAGGGAGAGGGATTGAGTGGGGTTGTGAAGAGGGAGCCAGTCCAGCATGGCCATGAAAAGGAGCCTGCATTTCATTCTAAAGCCAGTGAGAACAGGGCAGTGATTTGGACTTCTTTACAGCAGATGACTGTGGCTCCTACGCAGAGAATGGCCTGTAGCAGAGAGCTAAAGGAAGCCCAGAGGCCCATTAGAGGGTGTTTTCAGTAGTGTCTGGGTGAGAGATGATGGTGGCTTGGGCAAAGGTGGCAGGAGAGACAGAGAGAAGTAGAAAGATTACAAATCTATTTTGGAGATCGAGCTGACTGGACTGGTGAGGGGCTGAATGTGGGGTGTGAGGGGAAGGCAGGAATCAAGGATGACTTCTGGGTCATTGCTTAACCCCTGGGGAGATGGCAGGAAACAAATAATATACAATCAACTTCTTACAATAGTGATAGAAGAGGTGAAAGAGAAAATCAGGGTCTTCGGCCCTTGCGCCTAACCTAATCTGTGGGCTCAGATGTACCATGTTGTCGGGTCTTGGATATGGTCACAAGGACAAGATGAGGGCTACAATCCCTCTTAAACTCAGCTTTTTTTTTAGCCCCTATCATATTTCCACTCAGGAGAGCATGAAAATATGTTTTTGGGGAGACTGGAAATGTGCCCCAAAACATGTTTATATGAACTATTACTAGAAGGAAAAGAGGAACTTTTCAACAAGGAAATTTATCAAGTTTATAACATTTATTGATTTAGAAAAACTTGTGTTAAGGGATATTTTTCTTGATTTTATTAGGCAAATCTGGATATCTTATAAATTGATTCTTCTTTGGTTCCTTTCAGCACGGAGAAACAACCCCCTTTAAGAATGCTGTCTGAGGGCTCTTGAGAAGTCTCACAGCACTTAGGAGTGGGGCACAGAGTGGGTGGGCTCCTGAGGTCAGACCTCAGGCTTTGCTGCCAATGAACCCTGCTGTGGGACCTAGAAAATATGCCCTGAAGTAAGGAAGTTAACAGGGTTCTGCCTCCTTTTAGATTTGGGTATTCGGATTCCCGTCGGACATGTGGACTACTTTGTCAACGGAGGCCAAGACCAGCCTGGCTGTCCCACGTTCATTCATGCAGGTCAGAATGCCAGAGAGAGTTGGTGTTTGCCTGCCCCTAGAGACTGGAATTCACCTATAGCCTTCGTGTTGAGTCAGCCAGTGTGGGCTACATAGGGACTTCTTGACAGTGTCCTTTGCTATGTCCTGTAACGCCTTACTCAGTACTTACTGAATGGATGTCTTTGGAGCTCAGGAAATCTGGGGAGGGGTGTCTGAAATTAAAAGACTGTGCCATACTTAACACTGCCCACCAGCTTGTCTTAGACCCTGCTGTGATCTAATATCACTCAATCCAGTAACCTCTGCTCTTCCCTGGGCCCTGATTTCTGCCACAGTCCAAACTAGCAACATCCTCCGCAGAGCCTAGTTGTGGTGGAAGCAAGACGACATGCCCAAAGCTAGCTGGCCAAAGGATCAATTCACTGCATGACCATTTTGCCAAATTTACTAAATTTAACAGTTTTCTAAAATTGTTTTAAAGATAATCTTCTTGAACAGATTCAGTGAATATACTTTTCTCCTCTTCTAAATACATTCTTCTGGAATATTCTTTTTGAATATATTCATTGACTATATCCTTCTTAGCATTATTTTAAATAATATTAAATTTGTCGAAAGTCGAGCATCAAGGATTGTTTAGTTTTCCTATATTCTTATGAATATAGTCAATACATCAGCGTTTCATATGGAAATTTTAAATGCTGATTTCTGTTTACTATGTTTTTAGTCTTTTTCTGCTTTACCAAATTTTTAACATTCAAAAAATTCTTTTGACAATTTTATTGAATAGCCACTAATTTATTTTACCAAATTTACTAGTTTTCAAAAAATATCCTTCTTTTAACAATTTATACATTTTTCAGCAATTCTGATCAGACAGGATAATTTTATTTCAGTGGCTATTGAAAATTTTGGTGGCATTTCAGTTGACCACATTTCAAACTTTCTCCATAACACAATATGAGAAGGGTTTAGTTTGTTTCTGCCCCGTCTCCCTGTTGCAGCTGTAAGGAGCTTGGCCATGGAGAGTGCCCTATCTCTGCAGAAAAGAAAAGTCAACACACAGCTCAGCCTTGTTTGCTGGTCCCAGAGAGGGGATCCCATGGTACACGGAGAGTGTGAAGACCCCAGAGTCCTGGAATTATAGCTCACTATAAACCTCTTGGCCCACACCAATTCATCCAATGTGGGTTGCTGCAAACTTAAATAGTCAACAACAACAACAAAACCAAGTTTTTGGTAAATTGAGATATTTGGCAAATTCAACGTATGAGTCATTTGTCCAGGTCGGCACATTGGCTTTAGAGATTGACCACAAACTCCTGCTGACTCCCTTGATTGTCTTATTGCTGGGTTGGGTACAGTGGGGTTGTAAAAAATTGGTTGTGTGGGTGATGATAAAGTAGGTAACAATGTGCAGACAGATGTCCATTTTGAGAAGTGGGGTCAGCATCTCTAACTCTCTGTATGCTTCCATTTTATGAAAGAGTTTGCATGATCCTATAAGAATGGATCACAAATCAAGCAATGACAGATTAAGCTTATATGTCTCAGGAAATTAGAAAGAAAAGAGAGAATGTAGTAACCATGTCTGTTAATAGTTTTAAAATGTGGCTCAGGGGACATCCCCTGTATTTATAGGCTGTGGGAATATAAAAGCCAACAGAGTTACAATAAATGGCATGGAGGGAGCTCCCATTTGTCTAGTCTGAAACCCTGGCTGTGGTTTTCTTCCCCTGTTCAGGATACGATTACCTGATCTGTGATCACATGAGGGCTGTGCATCTCTATATCAGCGCCCTGGAGGATTCCTGTCCACTGGTGGCTTTTCCCTGTTCAAGCTACGAGGCCTTCCTCGCGGGGCACTGTCTGGATTGCTTCAACCCTTTTCTGCTTTCCTGTCCAAGGATAGGTAAAATGTCACCACTTTGGTTTCCTTTGACATTTGGGGGAAAGCTCAAGTCCTGCTAGCTGTCACCTCTTTATGTCCTGATCTGCTATGGTCAAGAAGTCTATCCAACTGGGAAGAAGAAAAATTAACTGGTGAGGTATTTGGCCTGTTCCCACCTGGAAGATGGCAGCTGGCCCTCCGTGTCCCACCCCTTGTCCTCTATACTGCTCTCTGCTGCCATACTTGTCTGCACACACCTTTCCCGCATACAGCCGGCCCTTCACCTGGAAGTCCAACCTCAGGACATTCTCTAGAAACATTGCCATGTCCAGAGTCCCTGCCCCTACTCTCAGACTGAATGCTTCCCATAGGTCTTTCTAGTTAGGCCAGCCATTTTCCAGCTTTTCATAGACCCTAAATCAGTGTGTTGAGGAGAATCTCCAAGAGTGGCACACGAGACCCACTTCAGAGGCATGAGGTTGTGGTTCACGCACCGGCTGGAGGGATGTCTAATTGCCAGGCAGCTTGGGGACATTCCTGGCTGATCCAGGCTAGTCTGGAAAAAGAACTCCAGGAAGGCTGAGGGATCTGTCCTCTAACTCACCCTGTGTGGATCATTGCTGCAAACATACTGGGGTTATCCAGGAAGTGGAAATGGTTCCTCCCCTCCTACACTCTCCCACTTCCCACCACCCCTGCTGTCGCTTAGGACTGCAGCAGCTTGTGATTGCTTGTGTGAATGAGTTGGATACCAGCTTGACAAGTAAAATGTTAAAGTAAAAGTAGCTGCCCATAATAAAACAAGGCAACATTATTTCCAGCTCGTTGGTCATATGTCTCAGTTTGCCCCCGATGCAGTGGGCCAGCTGACATAACCACCACTTCACACTGCCCAGCCTCATCTCTCACTACACCTTCCCTTGCACTGAGCACCCCAGGGATGCTGATGGAGTTTGGATGTATTGTTCTCCCAGAACTCATGTGGAAATCTGATCCCCAGTGTGGCAGTTTGAGTCACGGGAGCAGATCCCTCATGAATGGATTAATGCTCTCCCTGAGGGTGGGGGTTTGAGTGAGATCTTGCTCTATTAATTCCTGCAAGAGCTGGTTGTTTAAAAGACTCTGGCACCTTCTCTCTCTCTCTCTCTCTCTCTCTCTCTCTCTCTCTCGCTCGCTCACTTCCTCTCACCATGTGATCTGCTTGTACCTGCCGGCTGCCTGCCACTTTCCACCATGAGTAAAAGAAGCCTGAGGCCCACACCAGATGCAGCTGTCCCAGGCTCGTAAGCCATATAAATTTCAGTTCTTTATAAATCACCTAGTGTCAGGTATTCTGTTATAGCAACACAAAATGGACTAATACAGGTGCTCACCACTGGTACCTGCAAGCGGACGTCATGTGTCCTCATCCTGTGTGCCTTTGTCCTAACTGTACTCTCCTCCACTCCCACCCGCTAGTCTTCAGGTCAAACACCTCCTGCTTCACTGCGCTCCCATCGCACAGGATACGAGTGCCATTAAAACAACTGTCATGCAGATTGGTTTTGCAAGTTAGAGACATAGTTTCAAATTTCTTATGATTATCCACTGAGAGTGGGCAAGATGATCTGAAGAATGTACTTCTTGTTTGCTTGTGTGTTTATCCCCTACTGGACTGAGTGGCTGGTATCCTGGGAATCACCAGGGAGTGTAGCACATCATGAGCATGCAGCGTACATGTCTGTAGAATAAACGGGTGCATGAATTAATAAATACGTGTCTGGGTGCTATGAGACCCCGAAATGGCCTCCTCTGGACTCTGCTGTCTGTTTCTTTATTTCCAGGGCTGGTGGAACATGATGGTGTCAAGATAGAGCCACTTCCCGAGGAAGTGAGAGTCTACCTCCTGACCACTTCCAGGGCTCCGTACTGTGGTGAGTAGTGTGCGGATGCCATGCTCAGCTCTGCCCACGTGCCGGCCGGAAGAGTCCAGGCCAGTGTGGTAGCTGAGGTGGGAGGTGAAAGACTAGGGCAAAGATGTCATGGGAGGTGGGGCAACAGCTCCTGGTCTTACATAGAGCAGAACTTTCAGACTGAGTCCAGATTGTTCTACAGATGAGGACTTGGGGGCGTCGTACTGTCTCCATACTGATCCTAGTCGCCCCCTCCAGTGGGGTTCTCTCTAGAGAAATATTTGGGAGTGCCCCTTGGATTCCTCCTTCCTGCACATTTCTTTCCCCCCCTTGGTGCCCATCCGTGTGTCTCCCGCCCTGGCAGCCCTCCTAGTCAGGGTCCCTGAGGAATACCAAACCTCACCCCCCATCTGCTTCACAGACATACTCCAACTGCTCCCTGTCGCTCCTAATCACCGCATTTCTTTGAAGCTAAGATGCCAGTGATTGTTAAATGTGTTAAATGTGTGAGCACAGTGTGTCTTAGAATCCGTGAAATACATTACATGCTGAACCATCACCCTTCCCCATGCTGTGTGCATCTTAACTGGGTGACTATACTTTCTGGTTCATGCTTGTTATCCTGGGGTGTGGCTAATTTATCATGTGTACAGGACAAAATCATGCTGGTTTGGATGGTACATTATATGGCCACCCTAATTTTTAACTGATTTTCTGCATCAGGTTAGTGGAGGGATCTTTGTGGCCATATCTTCCTGATACTAAAAATCCTGGTGCAGTGTGACATGGAGCCCAGAGCACAGACTCTGTGATCACACTGGCCTGGATTTGAATCTCAGCTTCTCAACTTACCAGCTGAGTGATCAGGAGCAAGTTACTTACCCTCTCTGAGCCTCTATATCCTATGTGGAAAATGGGAACAATAGCACCTACTTCAAAGAACTGATTGTGAGGGTACAATAAAATAACACACAGAAAGTCGCTAGCCCAGCGACTGGAACCCAATAAGCAATAATTACCTTCCCTTAATCAATCAGAGAATTTGGGAGAAGAATAGATGGGGGTGCTTCTACCTTCATGCCGGAGAGAATTCTTGGCTACCTCTTAGGAACAAAGCAGGTTATGGAGTCACCTGTGGGCTTTTCACATGTACCTGCTCACTTGATAGCCCAGCTCTGAGAAGCAGGTGTGAGGAGAGGGAGGCTCGGAGAGACTCAGTGACCCACCATGGCCACACAATTGGGTGCAAAGTCAGGATTCAACCCCAGGTCTTCTGACTCCAGCATCTTCACTCTTTCCACACCACCACCGTCTTTGTTTCCTCTTCTGAAAACCCACCCTCTTCAGGCCTCCCTTCCTGTTACTCTTCTGTCAGCGCCACCCCGCCAGAGGTCGGCATGAGGGAGGATGTCTCGCCTGGTGGTGGAGGCTGCTGAAACCTGACGTCCTGGCTGCCAACCCCAGCTCCCCAGCAGGTTTGCAGCAACCTGAACTGGCTTCTCTGTGTCTGCACAGCTAAGAATACACACAGCAGGAAAGCCTAGGGAATGCTTGAAGGTTAAAAGCACTTTAAGGTCTCTGTTGAGGGAGATTCACAGAGCCCTCATTTTTCTGACTGCTTCATATTTGTTGTGAGACCATCTCCCCAAGCCCCCAGAAGAATGGCCCTGTCTGTTCAAAAACCACAGAGGGGCACAGAAAGAAGCAAGCCAGCGTGGAGACCTGCTTGTCTGCACGCCGCGAGCCTTCAGCTGTGAGCATGGAAGCTGGGTGCCCTCCTCCTGGGCCGGGCATGGGCCCTCTACCTCAGTATGTGCAGGTGGGGCCGCTGGCCAGCAGCTCCCTCTCTAGAGCCACCCTCAGGCCATCATGGCACTGGGCTCCCCTGCCTAGCACTCTTGGCCTGCTTCCTCAGCAATGCTCACAAGGAGACAGTGGTCACCTTGACCTATGCCAGGCAGGATCCAGCATGGGCAGAGGATCTTCTACCAAATAATTATTCTAACAATACTACTTTTCCCCTGTAGAACAATTTTTTTCCACACAAAGTGCCATCTCCATTATCTCATTTAATCCTCACCATGTCCTATGAGGTGATGTTGGGGGTTATTGCTTACAGACAAGGGAACTAAGGCACAGAGAGGTTCAGTGACTTAGGCAATGGGCTGGGCCTCAGATCCAGGCTTTCTGACCAGCCGCTCAGGACTCTGTGTACTATTCACCATGCCGTGCTCCTGCACAGATTTGATTTCACTACCTATTCCCACCCACCAAACATTAGGCCTACCTCTCCTAGGGCTTCCAGGGTAACAGAGAGAAAAGAGAAGCAGAACCTGTGGAAGTTGTTGCTAGTATGTTCTGTCAGACCCGCACAAAATAGGGCCAGGAGATGCACAAAGGAGGGGGCTCATGCCTGCTTGTCTGAGATAAGAACTGTTTCTAAGGACTTCCTAAAACCCATCAGAAATCCCTTCACATTCTTCACGCATCTCCTGCTTTGCATGTTCAACCATGTTTCTGTGATAAGTTTTATCTTTAGAGTTCTTTAGAACTGCAGTAATTGAGAGGAGATGCTCCAAAAGAAACTTGCCCAGTAACAGCACCCCAACTAATGAGCTCATGATAAATCTGACTTTCAGCCTCCATTTCCAAGCAGCTCATGTAAACCTCTTTCTTTTTGCTAATAAGAGCTTTCTCTTACCTTTTGCTCACCAAATGCACTTGTGGCTTGCCATGGTGTGCATTCTGGATGATAATCCTGTTTTCTATTCCCAAATAAACTCAATATGTTTGGAGATATTTTTCTCTAAATTTTTTAGAGGAACAACCTTCCTTAAGAAATTTTCTCAATCAGTGATACCCGCTAGCAAAGGAAGAAGTGATGTAATACATCAAATTCAGCCCCCAGAGAATTGAATTCCTAAAGCTTACATAAGTCAGCCCATTTTTCCACATTGCAAATATCCACTCCAATTCAGCCCTTGCCCATCCCCATAACAATCTACATCCCATAGTAAATGTTAACCCAAATAACAGAGAGAGGCTCTCTCAAAGAATAATGAGTTTAATTGGGAAAAAAAAAATTGCAGTGGCAATACACATGTCATAGTAAGCTGTGTGTGTATTCAGGGAGGTAAAAGAAAACAAAGGGTTTTAAAGGAAAAGTGATGGAGAATTACATAATTGTTTGGGGAAAATTATCCTTGGCTACAAGGATCAATAACAAGGGTGACACCAGTTTGAGGTTGGACAGAGAGTCGCTGGGCAGATGTCCTCGCAGAAGTATGTTTTTGTTAAGGTTGCAATGGCCTCTGTGTAAGGCTGTGGTTTTGCAGAGTCCTTGGTGATAATTGTTATCAGGCATTCGTGCAGGAGAGCCCTCTCTCATGGCCTTCCCCTGCTCTGTTTGTCAGGGTTTTAACACAAGTGGCTCCATTTTGATTCTGACAACTTTCATATAAACTGGGAAGGAGAGACAGACAGTGTGGCATTTGGTGTTTTCCTCTCTGGAGCAGGGAGCATATGAACTCTCTTTTCTTCTCGTGGGCTCTTGTCATCTTGGCACCTGTCAATGAGCCCTGTTACTAACTCCAGGGAGCCCAGATAGACAACAGCACTCCTCCAGCTTGGTGCTGAGCTCACCTACATCCATTTGATGTCATCCGATATTTGCACATAAAATATGACAAATGAAAAAGTACAGGTGAGGGAGAAGGGAAGGATTGTATCTCTAGCTATGTCTCCACCACCAAAAGAGCCTGGGAAAATGCTCTGAGACTAAAGCTACTGCAAAATATCACAGGTGCACTTACCCCTTAATAAAGAAAGGACAGCGTGGTAGGGAAGCTGTAATCCTTCTTAACTTCTCTTGCCAGAGGGACAGCTGGTCCCAGGGGTTTCACCATGACCCAGGCTGCTCACCCAATCTATGTGGACGACATCCACTTTGAGATGATCTCCAGCATCTGTGCTGCCTAGGGGCAGGGCAGTCAAGATGCCATGTAGGCAACCCACTGCCTCGAGGGTGGGGTGGGGTGAAATAGTCTCCTACGTACAACTTTGACTCCCTGACACTGTGTACTGTGTGTATTGGGACAGGAGGAAGGCATTGCTATATTTGTGAGCTAATTGTTTAGTATATGCCTTAGTCCTTTTGTGCTACTATAACAAAATAATCAGGAATGGTAATTTATAAAGAACAGAAATTTATTTTGTCACAGTTCTGGAGGCTGGGAAGTCCAAGATCAAAGCATTGGCATTCAGTGTCTGTGAGGGCTGCTCTCTTTGCTTCCAAGATAGTGCCTTGTTGCTGTGTCCTCCAGAGGGGCAAACACTGTGTCCCCACATGGCAGAAGGGCAAAAAAGGGGCTAGCTAGTCCCCTTGGGCCCTTTTATAAGGCACTAATCCATTCATGAGGGCAGAGCCCTCACTGTTGTGCTGGGGACTAAGTTTAACTGTGAATTTGGGCGAAGACACAGATATTGAAACAATAGCAGTATACAATAGATCCTTTTTGATTCTTTCAAGATCACACAACCATGATAATGTCACCAAACAGGGAAGAGTGGAACATTCTAGCATTACGAGTAATGAAAAACAAAACAAAAAACTAACACTGAATGCTTCCTAGGCTCAAACACTGTCCTAAGGACTGTATATGTATTAACCCATCTGATTCTCATCCGGACCTGAAGGGCATCTACTTTTATTATTCCCAACCTACACTTGAGGAGAGTGAGGATCTGAGATAATAGGAATGTGCTCAGGGCACATGGCTCCTGAGAGGCAGAGCCCGATTCCCAGCTACTTTGCTGCTGCTCTCTGGGCTCTTTGCTCACCGTGCCTTCTGCCCACTGGCCCATCTCTGCTGTGCTTTGGTTTTCTAGTGCATCACAGCCTCGTGGAGTTTCACTTGCAGAAGGTGAGAAACAAGGACACCATCATCAAGGTCACTTTCCTTAGCAGCAATGTCACCTCCTCAGTCAAGATCACGATGTACGTAAGTGTCCCACATGGTTGACCCCTCTCCTTAGAAGCTCAATGCCTTTTCATTTTACATATACAGTCATGCATTGCTTAATTATGGGACTCATTCTGAGAAATGTGTTGTTAGATGATTTTGTTATTGTGTGAATATTGCAGAAGGTACTTACACAAACCTAGATGGTATAGCCTACTACACACCTAGGCTATATGATATAGCCATTATAGTCTTATGGGACCATCATCATATGTCGATGCTTGAAACATCATCATGCAGCGCATGACTATACACACATGGACATCCCAGGTCAGGCACGGTGTGATTGCTGATGGGTGTGCCAAGCCAACTGGGCTGGGGGCAGCACCTACTACAGACCCACCCACAGACAGATGCTGGGGAACTGTCTCAGGTTTGAGATCAGTACTGGGTCCAAGCATAGTGTATTCAGATGATAGCAGACAAGGCAGGCAGGCAGCAGTAATGGGGTGTCCCAGCAGGTGGCTGGGACATAGGAATTAGGTCTCTGATAGGAAACAGTGCTCAGAAATCTAGGCAGGGAGTCATCAGGCATATCAGCAGGTAGGAGGGCCTCAGTCACTAGCCCAGGGAAGGCTGGCCAGAGCCTGGGGAGCACCCACCCCTGGAAAGGGGAGCAGTAGCACTAGGTCGGTCACCAGAACAGAATCTGAGGCAGAGGGTCCACTAGCAAACAAGTACAAGGTAAGGGCCAGACTAGCAGCCAGGAGGGCTTGATGCTGGGTGAGGTGGTTCCAGTACCTGGAACTGGCGCTGATCTTTCCTTCCCTTGTTGGGGCAGACTTGGGCCACGGGGCTGGTGGGACTATGCTTGAAGTGAGAGGGCAAAGAACCTCAACTGTAAGGAGCCACAGGCCTGGCAGGGCCTAGGAAGTCAGCAGCAATGGTGCATGTTTCTTCAAGAAGCAATTGGTTCGTTACTCACAAGCTAGTAGGAGATAGACTGATCAGAAAAAGTCACTCTCTCAATCAGGGTCCCATCAGGGGAACAGAGCCCATGCTGGGTAGTCCAATAGAAGGAATTTAACACAGCAAACTAATTACAAATGTGTTAGGAGAGCTGAAAAACTGAAAGGAAGATGGGCAGGTGGTGCAGACACCACCAAATGGACCTCCCACGTTAGTGCTTCCCTCCCACAAGAGATTTGCACTGCTTTTTTGACAATGACCACAAGAACATGATTAGCTTCTACCTTCAATTCCTTGGTTTTTGATTTTTTAGATCAGAAATTGGTGGGTGGGGAGAAGGCTAGGTGTGGTCTTTCCCCTACTTTGTATAATTTTGTGCATCCCAAGATTTCCTTCTCATTGGAGAATTTACCACAGCCAAGTCTCCAAACCACTCACTTAAAGCATCTTTCACATCCTTTATATGTTACATACTCCTCTAGCCAAGCAGTTTCTTAAACGGAACAATCTTATTTTTTTCTCTGAAACATTTCAAAACATTTTTTTTTTTTTTTTTTTTTTTGGAAAAGAAAGGAACAAGTTATAAACAAAGTTATACAGGATCTTCCCTCAAAAGGAAAATAAAACTATGTGACTAACCCTGGACTAAAAAGTTCACAAAGAAGACATGTTGTCACTCACTGCGAAGGACATAGAGGAAAGGGAAACCCAGCAGTGAGGCGGTCCCCAGCCGTGGCACCTCTGCCCAGGGAGGGAGGAAATGGGGGGTGGGGCAGCCCAGAGCAGGATGGAGCCAAACCCCTCTCCTCCCTGCGCTGGGCAGCCTGCTGGCCTCCCTCCCACACAGCCCCCTCAGGGCTCTGCTGGGTGGGCTGTGCCTTGTGCGCCGTGTGTGACTTTTGTGGCATATCTCTTTCCTCCACATTTGAATCTCACCATTTCCTGCCTTTGTCTAGGGTCTCACCGCCCTTTTCATTTACTTATTTATTTATTTAGTGGCTGGCTGGTATGGGGATCCGAACCCTTGACCTTGGTGTTATAACACTACTCTCTAACCAACTGAGCTAACCGGCCAGCCCTCACAGCCCTATTTGAAGCACCTTGCTAGGCTGGTCACTTTGTACTCCTGTTTGGTCTTTGTCTCAGTCCGGACTGGAGCCTGAATCTTCTAAACGGATGGGGAATCTCAGAGACAAGCCCCAGAGGGTGGGTTAAGAGAGACCTGGACTCCGTTTTCACCCCGGACTGAAGTCAATATGGACCAACATGTACCCCGTGGTTCAAGCTCATAGCAACACGTGCAGAAACCCAATTTGTACCTAGGGGCTGTGGGACTTCATGGCCTCCTTGCCCGGTTAGGTAGCTTGCCCAAAGCCACACAGCTGGGAAGAGACAAAACTTAGGTTCCATTCCAGCTCTGTTTGGCTTCAAGATCTGGTATTTTGCTGCTGTTTTTGTTGTTTCCACCCTCACATTCATACCAAGCCTAAAACAGAGTGGTCCTCACATGAAATTCTTTGAACTGAGATGTCCTAAAAGAGGGCTTCTTCTTCCACATAATTGGATCTGGAAGTGAAGATCTGCTCCAACTAGGAATCTAAGAATGAGCGACATTTTCCAAATAGGAAAATTCAAGAGCTACTATTGTGCTGCAGCGTCAACTCGTTTACTCTCCAAAATCAACAACTATTTTCTGGGTCATGTTCGAAGCTGTGGGTGTATGGGCAGAGGGGCTGGTGAGGATGATTCGTAGGACGATGGTCCCCACCTTCAAGGAGCTAACTCCTTTGTGCATGACAGCCAACCCATGCCACCAGCAGATCCCAAACAGAGCCAAAGGGAAGCACAGGCAGTCAGTGCCACAGTCATTTACTTTCCATTTCCCCTGCAGACCTAGGCAGCAATGCCAGGGGAAAGGCATCATAGCCCACCCCAACCCTCAGTGCCAGATAAACCAAGTGAAACTCCAGTTTAAAGCTTCCTCCCAGATTTGGAAAAAAAAACAGACTACCATTGTTGGGAACTTCTGCACTTCCGCTCTGCCCGTCCATGACAGGTAAGCCCCAGTATCCACCCCCCAGACACACACACACACACACACCAGGAGCAATCTCAACCTTAGGCGTGTTGCTTGTTGAAGTTCAATCTCATTGTGGTGACTACCGTCTTAGGAGCAGAGATGACAAAGACCCAGGGTTTTCCTGAACCTCCTGCAGGGCCACCTTGGGTTGGGGATGTTAGAAAGGAAGCCAAAAAAGGTGAGCTTCAATTCCCCACTCCTCTTCAGTATAAGAAATTCCATAGTATCTGTTTTATATATTTGGTTTCTAGGTAAAGTTTTTTTTGGAACAAGTTTTCTCATTGCTTATTTTCTCCTCCTTAGCCTCCACTTCAAAAGGGTCACTGGTCACACTCATGGTGTAGATCCAGAATCCACATCCCTTCTCCCTGCCTCTAGCAGGCATTTTATGATTAGTCTTACCACCCCTGGGCACTTGGACGACAGGAATTGGCTGTATTGTGGACAACCGAAGAGTTTTCACCAGACATTGTGGGAACACACGAGCCACTCAGTCACTGGCCCTCTTGTTGCTCTTCTCTTGCAGCACAAAGACGGTCTGCTTACCGGAGCCAGTGAGCTTACAAGCAAGCGTGGCTGTTTTTCACGACCTGAAAGTAGCCTGTGTGTAATATAAGCCTGGACTGAACATAGCTCCCTGGATTTCTGAGGGAGGTGTATGTGTGCAATTTATTCTAGACCATTACTACTAAGGAGGAAAGCAAAGCTCTTGGTTATTTTCTCCATAATTATCTACCTTGGAGGGGAGAGGTTCTCATCGTACAGAACCTGGTCTCCATCACCCACCTGAAAATCCTTCTGTAGATACCATTTCAGCTTTCCTATTCATAATTAGCTGCGATTGCCTCATATCCTTGGGCATCTGTTCTTAGGATTCAGTAGAAACATATACAGAGAAAATGTGTGTCTGGTATTTTTAAAATAAAACTTCAGGTAATATCAGAATTATTTAATTGTTTTATTGGGATAGAATTCTGTTACACAGAAAAGAATGCGATTTAGTCTGCGGGACTGGAGAAAACAGTAGATGTTGACTTCTCCGTATTAGAGTAGTAACTGGACAGAAGTGCTTGGGAACAAGAGAGGGGTGGGAGGAAGGAGAGGAAGATGCACGATCACTACCCCCTGCCGTCACCTCCTCTGGACATCTGGAAGGTTTAGGGGATTAGAGAGATCTTGTGGGAATATAGGTGGACTTTCTTGGGGTTAGTGTTTTCCAAACTTTGATCTTTGTAAATAACCTCGTATCAGCCACAGTGCAGCAAAAAGCAGATGATGCGTTCAAATTGGGTAAATAGAGAAGTCAATAAAAGGACTGTTTACCATAGTGCTTTATGGGGAAACCACAGGGATAGCGCAGTTCCCTGGGGCTGGTGGCAGTGGACCATTCCTACTAAGCATGAAGAGGCAAGGGGAGGGGACACCAGACCCTGGAGACAGAGGGGGCTGTGGACCTGCAGTCATGGGACACGACCAGTGGCAGGAACCCTGCAGGGAGGGAGCCAGGAACACAGACCGCCAACTTCACTCTTCCTCCTCCCTCATTCTCCTGCCTGCGCTCCCATTGAGTGATCCCCAACTAGAAGCCAGAGGGCAAGAGCACCCTGATGTGGCCCATGTAGTCCTGGGGCATACTGCAGGGCAGAGAAGGGTGGAGAATGTCTGGGACTGGGATGGGAAACAAACAGATGTGGCGCTCACCTCACGCCTTTCCCCATAAACAGGTTCCCCCTGAGTCTTCTATTTTTTAAATTAACTTTTTCTTAAAAACTTAAATAATGCACTTTAAGAGGAAACTGCTGTCTTGCTGATTAACTCTCCACAATAAAGGTGGGGAGAATGAGGTAAGCAATGGGCTGCAATTACTCCACCTGGGCCAGTTCACCTGGGCCACCAGGAGACAGAGCTGCAGTTTGTCCAGGCTGTAAAAATGCAACCAGAAGCACAGGTGAGGCCACGTGAATACGTAGATAGATGCTTAATCTTCTGCACTGTCACAGTCAGTAGGAGAATAACATGTCTGAAGAATCCACATGTTCCCCAGTAGGTAGGCTTGTGATTTCCTATTTTTTCCAAAACCAAGGACCCCTCTTCCTTTACTCCCTCTCTTTACTCTCCCCGAGTTCGAGTTCGTGGTGAGAACCTCCCTAGAGACAGTCTTGCCCTGAGCTGAGCTAAGCTGCACTTCCTGCTATTGTAACTCAGGAAATTGGTCATCTTGTGAGACATTGCTCAGCACATTTCTTCCTTAGTTTTCCCTACTGCTTGTTGCTTTTCTTCTACGTGTTTATAAATCATACTACACTTCCGAGATAAAAATTAAGCTGTGTGATGCTGATGATAATTGGTGTTAAACTGACTGTTTTTCACAGTCCTCATACTTTCCATTTGATTTTGGTGAGGGCCCTGTGTTTCTTTGCTAATGTCTTCTTATTCATTTTAAAGCACTGTTAGACTTTCTCACGTGTGTTATTTTCCTCCGCATTAGAAACTTAGATCATTACCTTAAATGGAAAATCAGTTTCCCTTATAAGTTAATCCTAGAAATAAATACAATGAGAACATAACAATGTTTAAAATTCCAACTGGACACTGTAGCTGCTGAAAGCCCCAGGCCTGCCTTTTCCTTATTAAAAAGGGAAAATTAGCAAGTATGAGACAGACGTTAAAAACTTACCAACAAGGTGACTTTCTACTATATGTAATCCGTGGATTGAAAGAATATAAAACATACATAACTCTCCCACTATGAGACTTAATGTTATTTAATACTGGGTCTATGTGGTACCTAAAATCATCTTGTCCAGGGGTACATGGCCTGTACTTTGGGAAACCTGGCCTTAAGTAGGTGGGATGTCTGCAGGGTCAGGACAAAGGGGGAGCTGACAAGGAAATCTGCTCGATGGCAGGGCAAAGGCAGACTTGGGTCTTCCCTCCACACCCACATTGCTCACAGCACCCTGCTGAGACATTTTCATGAACAGAGACTACTGCAAAACTAATTCAATTCAATAGTCAGATTCACCACCAAGTGCAAGATACACTGTGGAAAGATACAAAGCAATTTGACCTTGGAGTATACATGACAAAAACAGCTAACACTGCATAGCTTTTTACTATGTTCCAGGGACCATTCTGAGTGTCTCACACATATTAACATATTTTATCCTCCCAGCAAGCCTGAGATACATACTATTATCCCCACTTTACAGATAAAGAAATTGAGACACTGAGGAACTTCTAAGATCACAGGGCCAGTAAGTAAGCTGGGATTCAGACACCAGCTGTCTCTTCCAGAGCTTGGTGATTAACCACTACTCTAACCAGGCTCAGGAACATAATGGAATAAAATCTTGTCCAAGGAAGTCCCTCCAAAAGGCTCACAGTGCAGCCCTGCAGGATGGCTGCATAATCTATAGAGTCCAGAGCAAAACGAAAATGCAAATTCCCTGTTAAAAAAAAAGTTACTGAGAATTTCAAGATGGTGACAGCAGAGCTAGAAACCAAACACAGGTCCTTACTAAGTGTGGGGCCCTGTGTAACAACTGTACAGGTCATGTGCCCAGGAAGCTGGCCCTGCAACCAGGTGAGCCACTCACTGTTCATCCCCAGAGGAGCTGGGCATGAAGCCAAACTTGTGCAATGCAGTCGACTGAACCCGACGAAGCTTCCGTTGGCTAAGAAAAAAGTTGTAAATGATGAAAAAAAGGTTGTAGGGGCTTTGAGAAGGGTGCAAGTGTTTCTCACAGAAAATACTCAGTTCCCAGGAAGCACTCTCATGTCAAGCACCCATAAGAGCTTGGCCCCCATGGGTGCAAGTGGTGACAGGTGGGAGGGAATCTATCTCCAGCAGGTTTTTGGAAACAACCTCTCCAACATCTGGAGCACAAGATGCCAGGAAGAGATTGGGGTGGGTTGATAAAGGAGAAAATGGCCTCCTAGTATCTTTTGGAGATTCACGATCTGCACATCGGAGACAGACTAGGAAAGACCTTCTGCTCCTGTGTCCTATAGCTATAAGGTTGCTTAGGGACTGCAGCGTGGTTAACAACAAAGAGGATATGTGCACTCATTTCTTAATGGCAGGTCTGGCTGCTTCAACAAAAGAAAAAAAAAGAAGGGAGTAGGAGGCAGGGGAGAAGAGAGAGGACACGTGAGCTTGGTGAAGGTGACTGTAGTCAGAGAAGCATTTGGTTGGCGCACAAACCCAGCTCTCCATGGAGCCCTTCTGTGAAGACTCCATGAGTTCACAACAGCTTCCCGTGCCAGTGGCTCACAAATTGTGCTGGACTACAAATCTCTCCATGAAAAATCAAGCCAGCAGGGACTTCATCTTGTGTACTGTTGAGAGGGGAAAGGGGAAGGAAATAGGGTGGGGGAAGGAGGAGGGGCAGGGTTGAGGCCTGTGTCACCCCCCTCATTCCTGCAGGGGAGACCAGGGGCTTTCAGCTGTGGCTTGGTCCTTGCTGGACTGGGTGCAGGTGTCAGAGGGGTGTGGCTGAAGCCCGTGTCCCCCAACCGCCCCAGCTCAGGAGCCCAGGATGCTTCTTGTAGTGGCTCAGTGGTCATTGCTGGCTAGTTGCAGGTGTTGATGGGGTGTGGCTGAGGCCCTCGGCCCCCTACCCTCAGGACTGGTTGCAGGTGTTGGGGGCATGGCTGAGGCCCCCAGTACTCTCCCCTCCCTGTCTTGGTAGCCCAGGGGACATCTGGTCCTTCTAGGTTTTATAGGTGTTTTTTGGTGATGAGAGACCTTTACAAGTTAATATCAAACTTAGTCTCTGGTCTGCAGGTATTTTGTTTTTTCTTTCAGTTCTGTGTTGGATTATTTGCTGTTCCCACCACTTAAATTCTGAACTGGAACTAATTTTTTGCCCTTTGCTTGCTTCTAAAATGGGGAAACTTCCTGTGGGGACCAGTACTTGAGCCCTGTGGTTGAGCTAAATTGTTGCTTTGCTGCTGATTCCCTGGGGAAGGCTTTTAGTGCAGCTTGGGTTTTAATGGTTGACTTTATAGGTGCTTCCAGGACTCATGAGATCCAGTGAATCTGGGTTGTGTAGAAACTCTGGTCTGGGTAGTTTCAAGATGGCGGCGGCTGCGGCGGCTGGCGTGGAGTAGCTGAGGTGGAAAAGGTGGCCACTGGGCCTCGGGCAGCCGGGAAACTTGTGGACCTTCCTCTGGCCATCTCTTAAGGGAGGACTGCTGCTGCTGGCCGGTCGTGGGGGCTCAACGCCACTTTGCCCCCGGCAGGAGAGGCTGCCTCATTTACAGGCAACAGCTTTGAAGTGTGGAGCAGGAAAAGAACTGTTTCTTAGCTGCAAAAGCGAGTCTTGAAACAGGGAACACGGCGCCAGGGCTGCTGTGGATGCAGCCAGGATCCCGGAGGCTGGGGCCGCACTGAAGGCGGCCAGCTGCCCTATCCAGGATTCGAGGTTTCAGGCCGGCATTAAAGAAGACTCCTGGGAGCGCCCGAGCGGCGCCGCGACTGAACAGCCCGAGGCGGCAGCGCCGAGAACACGGAAGGCAACAAACCAGAGACAGAGCGAGCGCCCGACCTGGCACAGCACTGTGAGTGATCCCTGGCACAGCTCTGTTCGGGGGGTGGATGCCCGCGCGGCTCCACGCCTGCACCACCAGGCCACTCACTGCCCCGGTGCTGCCTCCATTTTCCCAGGTGCGGGCAGCTCCACCCTGCTCGGCCATCACTGAGCCCATTTGCTTGGCGCGGGGCTTTCCGGACCCTGCGGGCCGGCCTCCTCTCCCACTCCCTCCACGGTTCTCTGGCAGGGCTGGGGGTGTGGGGCGTCCCGACCAGTTTTGGGAGGGCTAGGAAGTACGGGCGGGCCGACGGTCACTCCACCACACCCTGGACTCCGCCCCGGTAAACTTCCTGTTACTGGGAGGCAGATACCATCTCTGCGACCACCAGTTTGGAAAAAAGCCTAACGAATTTCTGGTTGGGAATAGTGTGGTAGGAGAGTTCCCAGGTCCGCTTGAACCTGCCGGAGAGCAGGCTGCAGGCGGGCACTAGACTCGGTTTATACTGGGGGGATACAAAGGTGAACAAGACCCGAGAAAGATCTACACAGTGCTACAAAGGCACCCAGAGAGACCGGTCGTCTGTGCCTAGCAGAAACCTGGTAGACTTCCTGGGCGAGGCGGTGCTGAGCAGGGTCTTGAAGGCCCAGCTGATAGACGAGGGGTGCAGAAGACACGCCCCAACCCAGCACAGTGTGCACAGAGTGGGGAGTCGTGCGGCCAGGGAGGCGGAGACTCGACAGAAACCACACACCCGGTGGGGTCGCCACTGCACGATCTAACAGCCTGGGCCAGAGCACACGGAACGGGGAGAAGTCCTGTACAGAAAGTGAAAGCTCAACAGAGATCACACACCCTGTGGTACGTGATCCACCAGCCCAGCAGAGTACAAGCTGACCAGAAAGGTGGATCCCCGGAGAAGCCCAAGACCCGAGGCAACCACACACACAAGACACTAGAGGCCAACTGAGCAGTCACGGCGGGAGCCATACCAAATTGGCAACCACAGCAACATCCTAGTTAGTCATTAGTCTTAAACCGGTGGACTGTGAAACCCCCTGCCACAATGAATAAACACCAAAAAAAAGACACCAGAAATACAAAAAATCAAGAAAGTACACCACCAAAAGTTAATAAATCTCATACTCTAGATCCTATAGAACAAGAAGCCCTTGAAATAACTGACAAGGAATTTCGAGTGATAATTCTAAGGAAACTGAATGAGATACAAGAAAACTCAGCTAGACATCATGATGAAATGAGGAAAAGTATACAGGATCTGAAAGAGGAAATATACAAGGAAATCAATGTCCTGAAAAAAAATGTAGCAGAACTTGCTGAACTGAAGAAGTTATTCAGCGAAATAAAAAACACAACGGAGAGTTTAACCAGCAGGCTTGTCGAAGTTGAAGAGAGAACCTCTGAACTTGAAGATGGGCTGTTTGAAATAACACAAGCAGACAAAAAGAAAGAAAAAAGAATCAAGGACATGGAAGAAAATCTGAGAGAGATATCAGACAACCTCAAGCGCTCAAATATCCGAGTCATGGGTATTCCAGAAGGGGAGGAAAATGGAGATTCCATTGAAAACATATTCAACAAAATAGTGGCAGAAAACTTCCCAGGTATAGGAAAAATCACAGATCTTCAGATCCAGGAAGCTCAACGATCTCCAAACGTATTCAACCCAAAAAGGCCTTCTCCAAGACATGTCATAGTCAAATTGGCAAAACTCAGAGACAAAGAGAGAATCTTAAAAGCTGCAAGAGAGAAGCGTCCAATCACCTATAAGGGAGCCCCAATCAGGTTAACATCAGACTTTTCATCACAAACCCTAAAAGCTAGAAAGGAATGGGATGATATTTTCAAAATACTAAAAGACAAAGATTGCCAGCCAAGAATACTCTACCCTGCAAGGCTATCCTTCCGAAATGAGGGGCAAATAGTATATTTCTCAGACAAACAAAAACTGCGGGAGTTCACTACCACAAGACCACCCTTACAAGAAATCCTCAAGGGAGTACTGGGTTTGGTTCCTGAAAAATAACTACCACTGCCATAAAAACCTAAGAAAAATCTAAACCCGCTAGTACAATAAAAATGGCATTCATGAAGAGAAAACAAGCTAACAAAAACACTATCTACAACCTAAGGAACCAACAAACACAGAAAACAAACAGTAAATCAGAAAGCAAGGAACAAAAGACACCTAAGACAACCAAACAACCAATAAAATGCTAAGAATAAATCAACACCTTTCAATAACAACACTTAATGTTAAAGGCTTAAATTCCCCAATTAAAAGACACAGACTGGCTGACTGGATCAAAAAGCAGGACCCAACTATATGCTGCCTACAAGAGACCCACCTCACCCATAAAGATTCACACAGACTAAGAGTGAAAGGATGGAAAAAGATTTACCATGCAAACAGAAAAGAAAAACGAGCTGGAGTGGCTATTCTTATATCTGACAAAATAGACTTTAAACTAAAAACCTTAAAAAGAGACAATGAGGGACACTACTTAATGATAAAAGGACTGATCCATCAAGAAGACATAACAATCATAAATATGTACGCACCCAATGTTGGAGCAGCCAGATTTATAAAACAAACTCTATTAGACCTAAAGAAGGAAATAGACACTAATACCATAATAGCAGGGGACCTGAACACTCCACTGTCAATATTAGACAGATCATCTAGGCAAAGAATCAGTAGAGAAACACAAGATCTAAACAAGACTCTAGACCAATTGGAATTGGCAGATATCTACAGAACATTCCACCCAACAAACTCAGAATATTCATTCTTCTCATCAGCACATGGATCATTCTCCAAGATAGATCACATATTAGGTCACAAATCAAGTCTCAATAAATTCAAAAAAATTGGAATTATCCCATGTATCTTCTCAGACCACAATGGATTAAAACTAGAAATTAATAACAAACAAAACTCTGGAAACTATACAAACACATGGAAATTAAACAGCATTCTACTTAATGACATATGGGTCCAAGAAGAAATCAAGCAGGAAATCAAAAAGTTTATTGAAACTAATGAAAACAATGATACATCATACCAAAACCTGTGGGATACTGCAAAAGCAGTATTGAGGGGAAAATTTATTGCATTAAATGCTCACTTCAGAAGAATGGAAAGATGGCAAGTGAACAACCTAACACTTCACCTTAAAGAACTAGAAAAACAAGAACAATCCAATCCTAAAGTTAGCAGACGGAAAGAAATCATTAAGATCAGAGCAGAACTGAATGAAATTGAAAACCAAAAAACAATTCAAAAGATCAACGAATCAAAAAGTTGGTTTTTTGAAAAGATAAATAAAATTGACAAACCATTAGCATGGCTAACAAAAAAAAGAAGAGAGAAGACTCAAATAACAAAAATTAGAAATGAAAAAGGCGATATTACAACTGATTCATCTGAAATACAAGGAATCATTCGAGACTACTATAAACAACTATACGCCAACAAATTTGAAAATCTGGAGGAAATGGATAAATTTCTGGACACACACAAGCTCCCAAAACTGAACCGTGAAGACGTAGAAAATTTGAACAGACCAATAACAATAAAGGAGATTGAAGCTGTTATCAGAAGGCTCCCAACAAAGAAAAGCCCAGGACCAGATGGATTCACAGCAGAATTTTACCAAACATTCAAAGAGGAATTGACACCGATTCTTTACAAACTATTCCAAAAGATTGAAACGGACGCAAATCTCCCAAACTCATTCTATGAAGCAAACATCATCCTGATACCAAAACCAGGTAAAGATATAACCAAAAAAGAAAACTACAGGCCGATATCCTTGATGAATATAGATGCAAAAATCCTCGCTAAAATACTAGCAAACAGAATACAGCAACACATACGAAAAATTATTCATCACGATCAAGTGGGATTCATCCCAGGGATGCAAGGTTGGTTCAACATACGCAAATCAATAAATGTGATACACCATATTAATAAACTCAAACACAAGGACCATATGATCATCTCTATAGATGCTGAAAAAGCATTTGATAAAGTTTAGCACTCATTCATGACAAAGACCCTCTATAAGTTAGGTATAGAGGGAAAGTATCTCAACATAATTAAAGCCATATATGACAAACCCACTGCCAATATCATCCTGAATGGGGAAAAGCTGAAAGCTTTTCCTTTAAGAACAGGCACCAGACAAGGATGCCCACTCTCACCACTCCTATTCAACATAGTGTTGGAAGTACTAGCCAGAGCAATCAGAGAAGAGAAGGAAATAAAGGGCATCCAGATTGGAAAAGATGAAGTCAAACTGTCCCTGTTTGCAGATGACATGATCCTATATATCGAACAGCCTAAATCCTCTACAAAAAAACTGTTGGAATTGATAAATGATTTCAGCACAGTAGCAGGATACAAAATCAACACACAAAAATCAGTAGCATTTCTTTTCTCCAATAGTGAACATGCAGAAGGAGAAATCAAGAAAGCCTGCCCATTTACAATAGCCACCAAAAAAATAAAATACTTAGGAATTGAGTTAACCAAGGAGGTGAAAAATCTCTATAATGAGAACTACAAACCACTGCTGAGAGAAATTAGAGAGGATACAAGAAGATGGAAAGATATTCCATGCTCTTGGATTGGAAGAATCAACATAGTGAAAATGTCCATACTACCCAAAGTGATATACAAATTCAATGCAATCCCCATCAAAATTCCAAAGACATTTTTCTCAGAAATGGAAAACACTATTCAGACATTTATATGGAACAATAAAAGACCACGAATAGCCAAAGCAATGCTGAGCAAAAAAAATAAAGCTGGAGGCATAACACTACCTGACTTTAAGCTATACTACAAAGCTATAATAACCAAAACAGTATGGTACTGGCATAAAAACAGACACACTGACCAATGGAATAGAACAGAGAATCCAGAAATCAACCCACACACTTACTGCCATCTGATCTTTGACAAAGGTACCAAGCCTATTCACTGGGGAAGGGACTGCCTCTTCAGCAAGTGGTGCTGGGATAACTGGATATCGATATGCAGGAGAATGAAACTAGATCCATACCTCTCACCGTATACTAAAATCAACTCAAAATGGATTAAGGATTTAAATATACACCCTGAGACAATAAAACTTCTTAAAGAAAACATAGGGGAAACACTTCAGGAAATAGGACTGGGCACAGACTTCATGAATACGACCCCAAAAGCACGGGCAACCAAAGGAAAAATAAACAAATGGGATTATATCAAACTAAAAAGCTTCTGCACAGCAAAAGAAACAATTAAAAGAGTTAAAAGACAACCAAAAGAGTGGGAGAAAATATTTGCAAAATATACATCTGACAAAGGATTAATATCCAGAATATATAAGGAACTCAAACAACTTTACAAGAAGAAAACAAGCAACCCAATTAAAAAATGGGCAAAAGAGCTAAGTAGGCATTTCTCTAAGGAAGATATCCAAATGGCCAACAGACATATGAAAAAATGCTCAACATCACTCAGCATCCGGGAAATGCAAATCAAAACCACATTGAGATACCATCTAACCCCAGTTAGGATGGCTAAAATCCAAAAGACTATGAATGATAAATGCTGGCGAGGCTGCGGAGAAAAAGGAACTCTCATACATTGTTGGTGGGACTGCAAAATGGTGCAGCCTCTATGGAAAATGGTATGGAGGTTCCTTAAACAATTGCAAATAGATCTACCATACGACCCAGCCATCCCAGTGTTGGGAATATATCCAGAGGAATGGAAATCATCAAGTCGAAGGTATACCTGTTCCCCAATGTTCATCGCAGCACTCTTTACAATAGCCAAGAGTTGGAACCAGCCCAAATGCCCATCATCAGATGAGTGGATACGGAAAATGTGGTACATCTACACAATGGAATACTACTCAGCTATAAAAACGAATGAAATACTGCCATTTGCAACAACATGGATGGACCTTGAGAGAATTATATTAAGTGAAACAAGTCAGGCACAGAAAGAGAAATACCACATGTTCTCACTTATTGGTGGGAGCTAAAAATTAATATATAAATTCACACACACACATACACACATACACACACAAACCGGGGGGGGGGAAGAAGATATAACAACCACAATTATTTGAAGTTGATACAACAAACAAACAGAAAGGACATGGTTGGGGGGGAGGGGGGGAGGGAGAAGGGAGGGAGGTTTTGGTGATGGGGAGCATTAATCAGCTACAATGTATATCGACAAAATAAAATTAAAAAAAAAAAAAAAAAAAAAAAGAAACTCTGGTCTGGGCCTGAGTCTTTTCAGTAAACTGCACCCCATGCAGTTCTATATTCCTGACCAGTCTCCACTGAGTGGTCCTGTGCTGATTGGGGGGCAGATCAGCTGTCCTTGCTGTGCCCCAGTGTTCCCCCAGTGGGCCCATCTCCCCCACTGCCCACACTCTAAACACTTCCCATGGGATAGGCCATGCTCCAGTCCTTTGTGGTGACTCACCAGCCTCTGAGTGGCTCCTTTTTTCAGTTGTCTGTGGCCCCTCACTCCTATGTGGGTCCACAGGAACCCCTATTAGTGGTCTTGCTGGCCTGGGAGCAACCAAAGTCCTCTTCTCCCCTGCTACCTCCAAGCAACTTCATCCAAAGGGCACAGCTGTGGCTTTTTTCAGCTCCTGCTCCATGTGCTCAGCAGCTCCAGCCTGGAAGCAGCTGGGGCTCGAAACAGTTGGAGCGGTTCTTTCTTTCTCCCATCGTGGCTTATCCTGACTTCGTGAACTCCATAGGTCTCTCCTCCTCCTCCCCTGAGCTCTAGCAGCCCCAGCTTGGCTGTCGTTGCTTTTTAATAGTTGTAAATTGGTTGATTTGTGGGAGAGAGTGATGCTGGGGACAGTCTATTCCACCATCTTGACCAGAATTCCTGTGGGTGGTTTTTCTAACTGAATCTCGTCACTTGTTATAGACCTATTTAGATTTTCTTTTTCTCTTGAGTCAGTTTCAATAGTTTGTGACTTTCTAGGAATTTGTCCATTTTATCTAAGTCATCTAATTTGTTATCATACAGTTGTTCATGGTATTCTCTTGTTTCTGTAAGTTCAGTAGTGATGTCTCCTCTTTCATTCCTGATTTTCAAAATTTAAGTCCTTTCTCTTTTTTTCTTGGTAAGTCTAGCTAAAGATATGCCAATTTTTAAAATAACCAACTGTGGGGTTTTTTCTATTTTATTAATTTTCACTCTAATCTTTATTATTTTTTCCCTTGGTCAGACATTCTTCCACATCATTTTTTTAAATAGCAAAAGCTGAGCATCTGACTTGACTCTGGTTTTTGCTTCTGCTTTATCTATCTTCCTTGAGGCCACAGATTCTTCATGACCTACTGCCTAAAAAGGGTAGAGTTATAGGGTAACAGACAATTCTTGGGAAAAGATACTTTGGTTAATACATTAAAATGCTATTCTGCTATATTTGCATAACTTATCTTCACTCCTGGACTACAAAGATCTATTTCAGGAAACAAATTTGGAGTGGAATTTTTCCTAACAATATCCTCAATAAAGTCTGAGGTATAGCATATACTCATTTCTCACTCTAATCCTGAGACCCCAATAGTCATTTACCAGACGTCCTCTTTTGTAATTCCTAGGGGAAAACCATTATCTAAAAATCATTCCTCAAGGCAGAGGGCTAGAGTGCTCTAGTAGACAGCTAGATATTTTGAACTTGAAGATCATATTTTCTCTGAGAACTGACTCCTGTCTACAGGAAGGGCAGCTCCAATTTTTGTACTGTATGACCCTGTCCTTAGCTCCAGCTGGCTGGACCAGGAGTGGACACCTGGCTCAATCTGGACAAGTTAGATTTCCCTCCTGCAAGTTTGAAATTACAACCAAGAGGTAACTGGTACTTCTCTTGTAGCTGGAATTGTTACATATGAACCTGGGAGCTGAGGGCAATCATATTCTATCATGAGAACAGAGAAATGAGAAATACCAGTTTGTAGGGAAAGAGAAACATGTTGCAGTGTCCTGAAAGAAACAAATAAAAGCAGGTGCCTGGCTCCCTGCTGGATCTGTTTCCCTGATCTAGTCCCATATTGGAACCTAGTGGCATTCCTGACCTTGAATTCCATAAGGCACTCCGGTGTCCTTATAATAAATTCTCCTTTGCTTTGTCATCATTATTAACACCACACCAATATCATTATGAACATTATCAAGGAAAAAACTTCCTGAGCATTATGTGCCGGGTAGAGTTCTAATCACTTTATGTAAATTATCTTATTTAATCCTCTCAATAATTCCATGTATTACTTCATTTTACATATGGAGAAACTGGGGGACAAGGAAATTAAGTAACTTGCAATGGTTAGACAGCTAGCAGTGGGTGAAATCAGGATTCCCACCAGGGCCATCTGACTTCAGAATCTGGACTCTGACCACCAGATGATACAGTTTAGCCTGCTCAATTTGGCTTCTAGTACTTGTGACCAAAACGTCTATCCAAATGGAGCTCTCTTCAGACTAGCCCCATTCTGCTTAGTTAAAATTACCATTTTCCTCATGTGCTAAAGCCAGTATTCCCCTAAAACGCACTGCGGTCAGTGTCACCTCCACACTTTTGCTCCTGCTGCCCCCTCTTGAGATTCCACCCATCATTCCGTGTCCACTTCCAGTTCTTTCTCCTCCAGGAAACCTGATCACACATTTATCACATTAGTCAGCATCTGTGCTGCCTTGCAGTGGTGTTCAATAGCTTATTGCATGTATGCCAAGCTTCTTTGATGAGACTGTAAGGTCCTTAAAAGCAGGGGCTGTATTCTCTTCCTCTGTGTCCCCCCCAGCATAATTAATTGTAAGCATGCAATAAAAGCTCCTTGAATCGAATTAAAGACAGCAATCTTAATGGTGTAGACAAAGGCAGGGACAGGAGATCAGGTACAAACAGGCCTAACTTTAAAGGAGGTGTCAATGTCTTTTTGTGTCAGGAATGGCCTTCATTCATTCATTTTATTTTAAAATTTTACCTGCCAGAATTACATTTTTAACATTTTAAAGTCTTTACAGTAGGAAGCTATGGTTGCATATAAAGAATATTGCATTGAAATATAAATCTTCCCTAATTGCTGAATTCTTACCCAGTCCTTGATCTCCTTGCTGAGTGTTCTCAAGTCTGACATTCTGAAAGTGACATACATTGCTCTCCCAGCCTCAAACACACCTCTGACCCCACTCTTGGTCATGCCCCATGCCCTGGGACAACCATCACAGCCCCCCATCAACACCCCATAGGAGATTGGTTTCTTTGCTTTCGAGGAGAGCTTGGGGGTGATGAGAATATCCCAGAGCCTAAGTCCTTCCATGGCCCTGTGAAGGTCCTGGAATCCTCTCTGATCCTCAGTATTCACCCTGTCATCTAAGAAACCATATCTGTCTGCTTTATATGTCCATTTAGTGTCCTGACAACAGCCCAAACTCAATCCATCCAAAATCAAATCAACATCTTCGGCAAAGTTGTTTCTCCTCTCCTTACAGTAAACTCTACCACCAGCATCCAATCATCCAGACTGAAGCCTGAGTCATCTTTGACTGAGAACGTCGCAGTGCTAAACTTAGTCACTGCCCTCCTTCCCCCATTACCAGATTCGCATTCAGACACCGTCTCTCAATTTATTCAAAAAGCATCTGACATCTGCCTCTTCCTGTCTGTTTCCTCTGTAAGATTCTGGATTTTGGCACCAATCTCTGAACGGGTCTCTCTTCCTCTAGCTTCTTTCCCCCTAGTCAATTCTGCTTACTGTTGGGGATAATTCCTTCTAATAACACTTATTCTCCTGCACTAAAATTTTCACTGGGTTCTCCCGATGTCCCTAGAATAAGGGCTTCCTTAATTTCTGAACCTGGGATTCAGGAACTTCTGTGGCCAGATCCTTATCTTTCTTCCTTGATTTCTCTCTTACTCTTTCCCAAAATAAATTCTTAGCCCCAGCTGAGTGGTCCACTATACTTATTTTCATTGTGTTCTTTAAATAAACTTTGTGTATTAAGTCATCAAACTACAGAATGCCAGAGGAGGAAAACTAGGCCCAAAAAAGTCGAGAGAATTGCCCCAAGTCAAAAGGCACAGCCGACCTACCATTTGTATTGCACTTCCAAACCTGCACTGCACTTCTACCAGATTTTAGTAACTCTGATTCTTTAGTACATGTGGATGTGAGCTTTAGTAACCTTGGAATATAAACAAGGGACAGCGTTTATCTGGAAGTAGATACTTTATTTACTTTTTTGTGCTGCTGCCTTGAAGCTCTGGGTCTCTAACTACCCACGCCTAAGCCAATAGACAAGTTATTATTTTGGACAGAAATGGAGAGTGGAAAGGTAAAAGGAGATCGAGGTAAATGTTCTGGGACGGGCATCCCAATAGGCAGACACCCCTGTTCAAGGCACTGGGATCAGACTGACAGCTAAAAAATACCCTTTCGGGGCCGGCCTGTGGCTCACTCGGGAGAGTGTGGTGCTGATAACACCAAGGCCACGGGTTCGGATCCCATATAGTGATGGCCGGTTAGTTCACTGGGAGAGTGTGGTGCTTGCTGACAACATTAAGTCAAGGGTTAAGATCCCCTTACCAGTCATCTTTTAAAAAAAATTTTTCTAAATAAAATAAATTTTAAAATGCCCTTTCTCTATTATAACCATCAGCCCTCCCAACTTTAAAATTCCTACAGTGTTCACTCAGTCCTCCTGGCTTGGATGTAAAATTCAATCCACTCCAACCCTAAGGTCATTCCCTTTGACTCTTAACTCAAGTTTCGATCCAAAACCTTCCCTCTGCCATGTTTCTTATCAGGAGAGTACAGGGAAATGGGTAAAACTGGAGACAAGCAATCACAAAACCAAAATGTTTATTCATTCACTCAGCAAACCTTTATCGTATGTCTGCTTTGTGCCAGGCACTGTTCTGATGGCAATTCTCTTCATAATAGCTAAAACCATGCCTGGTACAGTAGGTTATAAGTGCTTTGATAGATAGGGAAATAGATAGATTCATTGAATTCTCACACAGCCTTATGAAATAGGTTCTCCCTCCCCCCCCAACCCCCCATTTTACATATGAGCAAGCCATGGTGCAGAGCAGTTAAGTCACCAGACAATGATACAAAGCAAAGTGGCAGAGCTAAAGTTTAAACCCAGGCAGTCTGGCTCCAGAGCTCTGTATTCTTATCCCTACTGCCCTATTGATAGGACATCCTAACCCAATGTCTACTCAGTCATTGTCATCTCCTTCTTTTTTTTCAAACTTAATTTAACAAGCACTTACTGGTAATGGCAAGGTATCTGACCATGTGCTAGGTGCTGAGAATGTAAATACAAACAAAGGCAGGAAAGACTTTTCCCTTCAGAAGCTCACACTTTAGTAGGAAGATAATAAAAAGAGCACAATGTGCCAATGTTGGTGGTCTATAACTTATTTTAAATATTTTAAAATACTTCAGCATAGAATGTGTGATATGAGTTAGCTTTATTTGCCACTCTAGTAGCATTCAATCAATTGTTCAAATCAGGAATACTCCAGCGGCAGTCATCTGGCATTTCATCAAAAGCTCATAGTCCAGAGACAACTACCATAATCACTTCAATTATCTTCATGTCCCCATATACCCATCTCAATGCTCAGAATCCCTGGGAAGCTTCTACCACTACAGATTCCAAAGCCCAGGCCCCCCAGAAATTCAGTTTTAACTGGCCTGCTGTGGGCCCAGTCATCAGTATTTTTTATTTTATATAGGTGTGTGTATTTACCTGTATAAATAAATATATTCCATATTTTACACATATTTACTTTTATCATTTTATTATGGAACATTTCAAACATATATAAAATTAGAAAGATCACATAATAAATCCCTACGTACCCATCATCCAACTTCAACATTTATCAACTCTGTCTTGTTTTGCCTATGGCATTAGCATTTTTTTCTAAAACTTCTCAGTTCATTTTAATATGCAGCCAGGGTTGATAATCACTGCTCTAAATGAATTACAGCGGATCTCCGCAGACACAGAAGTAGGCCTCAGACACAGGGGAAGCAGGGAGGCAGACGATGCACTCTGACCACTGAGGGAAAAGGACTGGATTCCCAGGACCCCTCCCTGGCTCCTAGGGTCTCTAGAGCTAATCCATCCTAACAGCAGCACTGATCTCTGGGGCCCCAAGCAGAGGAGCTTCTCTCTAGCTGGGACTCAGGTCAGGGCTGGAATCATGTGCCCCCACACACAGGAAAAATGAGGGCCTTCTCAAATATATACATTCAGTTGCATTAAAGTGCAGTTTACTAGGTTAAAGTAACAGAATGTAAATATGAGGGTTTAAAAAATGTGTTTACATTCATGATGAAGAAAAGACAGGCATTAAAATAATTTAGGAGCTCTTGGAGGGGGAAAGGGAGAAGAAAATACAAAATAAGTGGTAAATAACAAGGAATCAGGTTATGAGAAAGTAAATTCAGGGAAAAGAGAAGAAACAGAAAAGGGTAAAGGAGCAGCAGCTAATGTTCAGGCACTTCCAGGCTGATCTGCTGGCTTCAGTCTACTTCTCCCATAATTGAAGAAAAAAGGCAGGAGAAGCATGGGCAGGAGACGGGGTGGGGGGTGTGGTGGGGGGTTGGCATTAGGCCTGAGCTCCTTGGCAAGGCCTGGAGAAACCACACAAAGAATCTCTTATTCTCAGTGACCCAAGAGTCCAAGAGAAAGGGTCCTGGCTTGAACAGGTTAGAGAAGCCAAAGAAAACTGGAAAGTAGAACTAAAAGTCTCTAAAGTCCCAAGTGCTAGACTTACTCATGTTGAAAGGTGCGAATGAGTCATTTCACTAATGGTTAGCAGCTGAGTTTAACAAACATCTAACAATTACCAAGTAAATGGCCAGGCATGTGGCACCGTGTGAGATGCCAGGACCACAACAATAAATACGAATCCCCAGCCCTCAGGTGACTAGAGAGCGAATCTTGAGAGACAGCTGAGAGCTGAGCAGGTCGTCTCAGAGGACTCTGAGTCCTGAAGGGTCAGGATGACAGGGGTGGGATAGATGTCAGGAAGAGGGAAGGGAGGGGACATTTATATTAACCTTGAGGGATGAATAGGATTTCGGGAGAGAAGACCGAGGGGTAGAGGGCAGCTCAGGTCATTGAGGAAAGGTTCAGTTCATAGGATGGATTAATCTGATGTGTACTGAGTGTGTCCTGGGCTTCCCCTACTGAAGTGAAGCAATCATATGACACTTGGTGATTTGGGCTATATAGAAAAAGACACTTTCAGGAAGGATCATGTCAGAGAAATGACATAAAAGTGAAATAAAGTCTCATGGTCTCCAGATAAATTTCTGAGTGGAAGACACATGTCAATGTACAAATTCAATGATAATTAGAAGTGAAACTGCTGACAGCATAACACTTCCCACAGTTCTCAAGATTTATGTGGGAGTGTGCAGGAAACCAGGTTGTCAAGAATACAAAGGGAAGAAGGTATGTGTAGGGTTACAGCAATAGCTACGCCAATTGTATGGCTGGGGTTATTGCATGACTAGTGTATTAGTCCGTTTTTGTTGCTTATAGCAAAATACCTGGAACTGGGTGATTTATAAAGAAAAACAACATTTATTGCTTACAGTTTGAGGCTGGGAAATCCAAAGTCCATCTGGTGGTGGTGACAGCAACCCAGGGGTCTCACTTTGCAAGATGATGGAAGCAGAGAGAGAGACAGACTCTCCTCTTCTTTTTAAAGCCCTCAGAACCACGCCCCTGACCACCATTTTAAATCCATTCACTACTGCAGGGTCCTACAATGCAATCACCTCCTCAAGACTCCACCTTTCAATTACCATAATAGGATTTCCCAACCCCTTAACAGTCACAGTGGGAGCTAAGTTTCTAAAACATAAAACTTGGGGGACACAGTTCAAGCTTCAGGGACATAATTCAATTCACTACAACTATGCAATTCATAACTAAAGCCAAAATGTTTCATTATTTTAGTTACACTAAGTTTTCCATTTGTATCGTCGGGGCTAAGGGTTACGGCCCACAGACCCTTCAAACCCATTGTAGAGACTGGGTCACAGACCCCTCACATGCCTGGCTGGGTCACCAGACCCCTCACATGCAGGTCCATGCTAGGTAATTGGGAAAGATACCAGGAGCCATTAGCAAATGACAGGAGCTCAGTCCTCAGCTTCCTCAGCATCAGTAGCACCTACGGCAGTGACGGCCTCCCCGTGTTTCCCCTACAGGTATCCCGGGTGTAGGGGGCCCTGTGGATCAGAGCCACTCGTCCTTTATACTTAAGTCCATAACCCAGGACATCTGGGTGCCCACACACACCTACATCAGGCAATAACCAAGGAACAGCTGGGCACATGTGCATATTTACATCAAATGCTCAGTGAGATTCTGAACATCTGAGGAAGCCCTGATCATTTTCCTATATTTTCCCTACAGTGTGGGACCTCTAAAATGGACTCAGCTTCCCTCTTCAGGTTAATTCTTCTCCCTAGGGTCTCTCATGGGTTTTTGTCTCTCTGTTCCCATTGCTATCACTGGGTTCTGGGCCTTGGTACCTCACAGGCCCACTGACCATTTCAGTTGCTTCAGCTGGTCTCCTGGCTTTGTTCTATCTGCTCAAGTCCACCAAGACACAAATATTCATGGGTCAACTGTGCTCTGCCAGACACTGTGGCATGCACTGAACACCAGCTCCCCTAAGCACTGCTTTGAGTGCACGGTTTCCCTGCTCACTTCACGTTGCCTTTCAATGAGAGCTCGTCACTAAAAGCCACTTCTTCCACCTAGTCTGCTCTGCCTTTCCAAACTCTCTGCCTTTTAAGGCACAGTTCAAAGTCAACTTCTCCATCAACCCTTCCCGATCTCAGCAATAGGAAGTGACATCTTCTGCTGAACTTCTGTAGCTCATGCAGTGGTTTCTCCCACTCAGGTTGTGCTTCCCACAGCTGACTGGCAGAGTGCTTATTGTGTAGCATCAGGGATCCAGCTCCACCTGAAACTATTCATGAGCCACAAGAAGCCTATTTATGCAAGAGACTGAGGAATCTTCTGGGAAAAGATTCATCCTCAGAGGAGTCAGGCCTCTCAGGGAACTTGACTTAATAGGGCCTTGGTGGGGAAGGAGGAAGGCCTGTGACTCATGTGTCTCATATCTAGATCTGAGCTCCTGGAGGGAAGAGATCATGAATGGCTCAACTAGTGAAATATGTAGTTTCCAGCATAGTGTTTGACAGCAGTGGATATTCAGTAAGTGCTGATGAGATAAAAGAATATTTATTGTCCTCCCCTTGGAGCAAATCTGACTATATGCCAGGCTTTATTGCTGAAAATATTAAGTAATAACCCACAGATTTTCTTTTCCCATATGTGGATCCCAGTGCAAAGTCATTAAAAGAGGTCCACAAATCCATATCGTGTCAAGCATTTCTGTAGACTGAATAAATAAAAAGCTTTGCACCATGTATATATAATGCTATTTTTCGAATATATAAAGATACTGTTGTGGTTAATTTTTTTTCAATGAACAACTTTTTTTTTTTACACTTAAAGGCTGATGGAAAATCATTACTAATCCTATTAAAGAAAATCCAACATTTCATTTGAAAAAGATAGCAACTATATTTACTCATTAAATACTTTTTGAGTTTTCTAAAACATAACTTAAAAACATCCAACATGCATTTTTAATAAGGTACAATGGATTTAAGAGCAAGTATACATGTTACATGCATCAAGGCTAGACTACAAATTATCATAGTCGTCATCATCATCATCATCATGGTCATCACTGTTATCTTCACTTTTTTTTTCAATGCATTTGACGATTCATTGGCATTGTTTCGTGATGGCACCACATTAGTGGTAATAAGAGTGTTTTTGGACCCAGTTAATGAAGGATTAATCAGGACATTCTGAACTGCTGTTGCTGCAGGCACTGTTGCTTTTACTGCTGGAGATTGCGAAGTAGGCGTGTGTATTGTCAACCTTTGCCCTGTGAGGTACATTGGAGTCTCTGCTTGAGCTGAAACCGATGTGGTTTGTGGGGTTGGTGTGCCTAGTGTGGCAATACTGGTCTGCTAGTAACTGAACCAACACTTAATTGTGAAACTATTATTCTTCCCGCAGAAATAGATGCTTTTTATGGCAAACACTTAAGCCCGTATAGTTTGGAGCTGTTAAGCAATATCTATCGGGTGGCAATCTAGGACCTGGATATGGCTTGATTGATAGCAAAGGGGGTTGATTTCTTTGCCTTGCAATATCTAATAAAAAATCTCTTGAGAGAGGAGAGGTAAAAGACTGGTCTGTGCAACATTGGATTGCCAATCGCACATCATCTGCATCAACAGTAGCTTTTTTAGCATGGCTTGAATCAACATGCAACTTTTGCATCATCTAGAATTGTGACCACATTTTGGAAGGCAAACTCCAGCATCTGATTTATAACTCTTGGCTCACATTCCATAATCCCCATATCCTTCAGGATTTGTGCCATCATCCGTGCATCCTTCGCATGCACTTGGTAGACACCATCTTGCCAGACTCCATGATATCCAGCAATCAGACTTCTCGAGCTATATCACCCACTTTAATGTATTTCAGTCCTGATCTTGATGCAAGTTCTTTGCCTAGTGTGGTTTTTCCAACCCCTGGTGTACCAGTGAGCAGGATGTCCGGAAGCAATATCGTCCTCAGCACAATGGCTCCGAGCGCCTCAGCTCACATGTCCTATGCACTCTATTCTGGTTAATTTTTAAAACCCACAAATTTCTCTAAAAACCTTATTGAAAATCAAATGTCTTCTGCCCTACATATACCATTAGATAATAAAAGCACAACTTTCACCATGTAAGGGCTGGTCCTTTAAAAAAAAAGGAATGAAAGTGGTCCTCATCTTGAGGAACCACTGCTGTATACCACAGGTGTATAAGGACAGCCCTGCCTTGGTGACCTTCCAGGTCAGGGAGCAGTACCACATCCAGGTAATGTGGAGTCTCAATTTACAACGTACAATGTGCTTTTTTTGTTGTTTGTTTATTTCCTCATTTACTCTCCATAACAGTCCTAGAGAATTGACAAGAGAGATGCTGATCTCTCAGGACTGACAGGGACCTTCTATGTAAAATGTACATGGAAGAGACAATAAGTATACAATAATTAAAAAATAAGAAAATGAGAAAAGAACATAAGAGCCATATGGGACACACTGGAAAGTTCTATCAAGCACATAGTTGGAATCCTAAAAGGAGAGGAAGGAGAAAGGAAAGCAGTCTGAACGTCCAAGCAGGGCAAGGGGACAGAGAGTGATGGTGAGGTGAGGTGTGTCCCTTAGCTGGTCTGGTGACATTTGAGCTGAGAACTGAATGAGCAAAAGAAGCCAACCAAGAAGAAGGTTATGAGTGAAAAGCATTCCCGACGAAAGGACACCTGCAAAGGCCCTAATTTAGAAAGGAGCTAGTTATGCCTGAGGAATGGCAAAATGACTAGTGTGGGATGTGGTGGGTGAGAACGAGAGCAGAGTGACAGGCAGGAAGGGCCTTGTGGGTCATTGAACATTCCATTGCTTCCCCACATTTCCTAGCCCTTTTAGTCAACAAAGCTCAAAATTGATTATTAAGTGGGTCCATGTGACTCTTTCTAGTCAATGGACTGTGGGCAGGAGTGATTTGTGTCACTTCTGGACCAAAGCACAGAAGAGCTAGACAGCAATGCCAAGCTTTTGCTTCCTTCAGATGGGATAGCCTGATGGTCAAAGTCACTGAATCACTGAGTTTCAACATGAGCAACACTTGCTCTTATGAGTCATACAGACTCTTAGTGGACTTCGAGTAAGAGAAAAAAACCCTTGTGCTAGTCAGTAGTAATAAGCCAATCCTGGCTAATATCAAATAGTAAGAAGTTAGGATTTTTTTCTAAGTGTAATAGGAAGTCACTCGAAATTTTGAGCTGGAGGGCGATAAGATCTTACACATGTTTAAATGACCATTTTGCTGTGTTTAGAATAGATTACAGGGAGGAGGGACAGGAGACCAGTTTTAAGTCTATTGAAGTTAATCTAAGTATGAAGTAACAGTGGCTTGAAATTAATGGTATCAGTGGAGATGGTCAGTTGAATATATTTTGAAGATAGAACTAACAGGACTGATGGAAAGACTCCAAGGTTTTCAGCATGAGCAATTGAGTGAAGAAGAAGACAGGGAGAGCAGAAGGAAGGCAGGTAGGTAGGATTCAAAAAGTGGGTTTTGATTTAAAGATCTTTTCCAGAGAATAGGAAAGAGGGGGAGAGAGAGAGAGAGAGAGAGAACTTTCCAACTCCTTTTACGAAGCCAGCATAACCATGATATCAAAACCTGACTGCCGTGAGCCATCCTGCTATAGGGAATGGCATGGGAGCCTGAATGATACCCCTTGTTCTGCAGGCTACAAGGGGGTCCCATGTGTGTGGTACGGCTCCATGGAGATTTCTTGTTTGTTCACCTTTGATTGCTTGATGAGGCTTCCCAGAATTAAACACCCTAAACTTTTGGGTTAGTATGGCTTTGGGAAATTCCCTAGAGTTTCTCAAAGGACATATTAAAATACATCAAAATTAACTGGTTTATTTAAAAGATATTGTCAGTACTAAAGGTGTTTTTGATGCATGTTCCCAGTATGGGTTGGCTCCATTTAATTTTGTCATTAATCTTCCTTCTTGGTGATGTGTGCATGGACCCACTGTGGCTGTGGTCATGCTCTTGTACGTGTGGAATGAAGTTATTCTGTTGGATTTCTATCCACATTCCCCCAGGGAGATGGTGGTCTGGGTGCAGTAATGTTTATAACTAATTGATCATCAACCAGTTACAGATTTCTTTGTTTTTCCCCACTCCCATAGTTTCACTTGATTTGCCAAGAACATGCTGTTTCCCTAGTAATAATAAGAATGATATATTGCGTTTTTGGTCATAAATTAGAATAATAAATATAAACATAAGACATTAAATTGTTAAGTATAAGTATAAGTAAGATTTTATAAGAATTTAAAATATAAGTTTATGTGTAAGTTTAAAAGGTCAAGAATTGTGATTCAGACCAAAAGTCTGACGCTCTCTAATGCCAAGCATGCTGCTATTGTATAGTTTCCTGGCCACAAGCCACAGGCTTTGGGATAAACTATTGATGCATGAGAGGGTGCTTTTATCACAGCAGGAATGCTTTGGAACATTCTGATTTTTCTTTTTCTATAGAGATAAAATAATAAATGTTTTGATTAAAAGATAAATCATCATGTAAAAGGTTAAGTAAAAAATACAAATAAAGCAAGATTCATGTGGTTGTGGTCCACACTTGCACTAGACATCTGTGGTCCATCTCTTTCTTTCCTCGCCGACGCCACACCACCTATTCAGGTCCAACGAATCCTGCGGAGCTGGTCTCCGGCACCTGACGATCATATTACAAGATACATAGATATAAAAATTTTGAACAAAGTACTTTCAAACCAAGTCCAGAAATACATAGAAAGGAATAAGTTGGGCTTGTTCCAGGAATGCAAGTTTGTTTTAATATTCACGTATCTATTAATATAATTCACAACATTAACAGAATAAAGGAAAAAAATAATCTCAACAAAGGCAGAAAAATCATTTGATAGAATTCAATACTCACTCATGATTTTAAAAATTAGCAAATTAGGAATAGTAAAGAGCTTTAATCTGATAAGAGTATCATAAAAACCTAACAGCACACATCATATTAATGGTAAAATATTGAAAACATTTTCCTTGAAGTCAGGTATGAGAGAAGGATGTCTTCTATCATCCCTTCTATTCATCCCTGTGCTGATGGTCCTGCCCAATTCAACAAGGCACCAAAAGCAGGAGGGGAGGAGGAGAGGAGTACAGGCATAGGTCAGAAATGAAATAAAACTGGCATTATTTACAGCTAATATAATTGTATCTATGGAAAATCCTGAAGACTCTATGGATTAATGATTAATTCTGATGAGTGAATTTACCAAGATCACTAGATGGAAGTTTAAGACACAAAAATCAATTGTATTTTTATATAGCAGCAATAAACAGAAAGTAAAAAATATTAAATGATAGCATTTATAATCATATCAAATTCATCAAACACCTACAAATAAATCTAAAAGTCCTGCAAGGACATCTACATGGAAAACTACAAAACACTATTGAGAGAAAATAATAAGACCTAAATAAATGAAGTGCTAAACTATGTTCATGGATTGAAAAATCAATACTATAAAGATATAAATTCTTTACCAAATTGATCCATAGTATGAACACAATTCTAATAAAAATCCCAGCAGGGTTTTTTTTGGTTTTTTTTTTTTTTTGGTTTTTTTTGGTCAGAATTGATAAGCTGATTCTATAATTTATATGGAAATAGAAAGGGAAAGGGCAAGAATAACCAAGACTTGAAGAAAAATAAAGTTTGAAAACTACCAAATATCAAAACTTATTACAAAGCTACAATAATTACAACCAGGTGGTATTGTAAAAGGATAGAAAAACAAGCCAATGGAACAGAATAGAAGATCCAAAAGCAGACCTACAGACATAGGGACATTTGGTTTATGACAAAGGGGACACTGAACACTGGTGGGGATAGGATAACCATCTCAATAGGTAGTGCTTGGTTACTTGGATATCCTCATGAAAAATGACTCTTGACTCTTACTTTATACCATACACAAAAAACAAATCTAGATTGATTGTAGGTCTAACCATGAAATGTAAAACAATAAAACACCTACGAGGTAGCATAAGAGAACATCTTCAGGGGAGAAAAAGATTTCTTAAACATGACACAGAAGCACTAATCATAAAAGAAAAGACTGATAAATTTCTACATGGAAATTAAGAACTTAGGCTCATCAAAGGACACCATTTAGAGAAAAAAAAGAAGAGCTGCAAAGTAAGAGAATGTGTTTGTGTGTGTGTGTGTGTGTGTGTGTGTGTGTGTGTGTGTGTGTTTACCTATAGTCAGCCCTTCATGGGTTCCACATCTGTTGATTCAACCAACCACAGATTGAAAATATTTGGAAAATGACTTCCAGTCAAGATGGTGGAATAGACGGTCCCCAGCATCATTCTCCCCCACAAATCAACCAATTTACAACCATAAAAAAACAATAGCCAAGCTGGGCCACTAGAGCTCAGGGGAAGAGGAGGAGAGACCTATGGAGTGCATGAAGGTGGGAGAAGCCACAATGAGAGGAAGAAAAAAACACTTTGTTTCGAATCCCAGCTGCTTCAAGGCTGGAGCTGCTGAGCACAGGGAGCAGGAGCTGGCAAAAGCCGCAGCTGTGCCCTTTGGATAAAGTTGCTTGGAGGCAGCAGGGGAGAAGACGGCCTCCAGGCCAGCAGTACGACTAACAGGGTTCCTGTGGGCCCACATAGGAGCAAGGAGCCACAACAACTGAAAAAAAGGAGCCACTAAGAGGCTGGTGAGTCATCACAAGGGACTGCAGCATGGTCTGTTCCATGGGAAGTATTTGGAGCACAGGCGGTGGGGGAGACGGACCCACTGGGGGAACACTGAGGCACAGCAAGGACAGCTGATCTGCCCGCCAATCAGTGTAGGACCACTCAGTGGAGACTGGTCAAGAATATAGAATTGCATGGGGTGCAGTCTGATGAAAAGACTCAGGCCCAGACCAGAGTTTTTATACAATCCAGGTGCAATGGATCTAACTAGATCCCAAAGTACCTATAAAGTCAACCATTAAAACCGGAGCTGCACAAAAAGCCTTCCCTAGGGAATCAGCAGCAAAGCAGCAATTTAGCTCAACCACACAGCTCAAGTACTGGTCCCCATAGGAAGTTCCCCCATTTTAGAAGTAAGCAAAGGACAACAAATTAGTTCTAGTACAGAGTTTAAGTGGTAGCAAATAATCCAACACAGAACTGAAAGAAAAAACAAAGTACCCACAACCAGATTAGGCCCCAGACAGGTGAGGGGCCCTTGAGATAATTCTAACCTCAGCTGCTGACTGCGACAGCATGAGAAACCCTGAGTGAGAACCGCCTAGCTGAGACCAGTCAAGTTCCACATCTGTGAGCAAAATTAATTATTATGGTTATTTTATGTCACCATTTTAGGGATGGGTATTACATAGCAATAGATAAATGGAATATATGTTGAAGTAGTTAGGGGAAAAAAGAAAATAGAATATATTAAATTTATAAATCCACTTTTAAATGTTTAAGGAAATCTAGTTGGCTAAGTTTGTAAAAGTCCCTTTAAAAATTATTGTTTAATACTAGGTTCATAAATGGAACAAGCGATTTGTAAATTGAACTTAAAAGCCTAAGGGAAAACTAAGTTTTTAAATTTCTACTTCGATAAATTGAATCTTAATTGAAAAATAAAGAATAACCACCAGTGAAAACTTCTTGGACAACTGAACTCCATTGATCTTTTCAGACAATTCAAAGACACAACACAGGGAAAGGAGCTGAGTGATTTATTGAGTGCTTACTAGGTGCCACACCATGTCTTAGGTGCTTTATCTTAATCAACCCATTTGATCCTCACAACAACCCTGTGAGGTGAGTTTTATAATCCCCACTTTACAGATGAGGCTCAGAGGGGTTAGCTGCCCACAATTCTGCAGCTAGGAAAGGGTGGAATCTGTGCTTTTGCACATTTGGCTGCCTTCTCCCAGAAGGAAGACTGGCACGGGTGAATTTCTCAGTCACTCAGGGCCGCTGGTGTAGCTGCAGTGCTGGCCCCTTCTGTGTCCACTTCCACCTTGCCTGTGAGCCCTCCAGTGGTAAGAAGAGGGGTGTGCATACAAGTGACCATCCTGTGAACATGGAAGAAAGCTGTGCTGGCCACAGAGCAAAGGATAGCCTGTTGATCCTTAAAGTTCAGGAGTGTGGATTGGAGCCAAAGGAGCCTGTCCCCTGAGCATAACTTGAGAATAGCTCTGGGGAGGAGTTCTAGAAGCTGTGGAAAGAAAAGGAGGAAGGATTTCAGCAGTATGGCTCCAGATAGCTCACCTGACTTCACAGGGTTCTTTTCAATGTTTTCTTTTCCTCTACCCATTCCCAATGTTTTGACTGTACCCACTGCCTGACATGGTAGGGACAGTTGTACCTTTGAATTACTTGATTCGAGAATGTTAGGATGAATCGATTTTGAAGTTATCTAATCCAATCCTCTCATTTTAAAGGTAAGGAGACCAAGAGATCAACTTTTGTTGCATCCTGTGAAAAATCTATAGAACTCTACTTCTTATCTAACCCTGCTGAATGAGTTAAAGCAAAAAACAAAAACTTGTATTAAAAAATGGTAAGTATTGTAAGATTCCTGTCTTTCATTTTTACAAAGAGAGGGGTAGGACTATGAGGTCTGTAAAACAGCAGTAGAATGACCTGGGAGCAACCCAGGTGGCAGGGTGGCCCCCGGCTGCTGTGACCCAGCAGGCAGAGAGGGAACTGCTGCCTCTAACTTACCTGTCTGACACATGGAACCTGTGGCAGATGGAGGGGCACTGCCATCTAGAGACCCCAGCTTCTGCCATGCCATTTACAAGAAGAAGTTTTCTGCCCCAGGAATCTTTCCAGTGGTTCTGTGAGAAATGTGCTGTTTGCTAGCACTAACAACTACCAAAGCACCTTACAGCCTCTTCTGAGGGAACAAGCCTGAAGAAACTGACTGTGATCTGTCTCCTCCTGAACAGATAAAGGAAAACAGACTGAGGTATGGCCATCGCTTAGTTATTCAGGGGTTAAGGAGTTAGCATATATTTTCTTTAGGCTTCCACCTTTTTGCTATTCCTTTTGTTGTCAGGAGATTCTGCCAGCTGCAACTGAAAGCCAAAATGGGATAAGAGGGGAAATCATAAATCTCTGACAGAGAGAGAGAGAGAGAGAGACTGCTAAACAATTGTACACCCAACAGAATTTTAAAATAAGTTATACATATAACTAGTGCTTTACAACTTACAAACTGCTTGTATATACTTTATCTCAATTACTCCTCACAGCAACCTGGTAAGGGAGACATCCTATCCTGCAGATGAGGAACCTACTCTTGATGGTAGTTAAGTGCAGAGTTAGAAGGTACCTTAATAGAAATAATCTAAGGCATCCTTCTCCCAGAGCCTGAATCACCATATAAAACCTCCGAGATTTCTTCTGGTTCTTGCTTGAACTCTTCCAATGGCTAGTATCTCACTACCCCAGTGGCAATCCACTATTAATACTAAGCTGAAATCCTTCTCCTTATAACTCTCAGCCTTTAATTCAATTTCTGCCCACAAGAACTATGCCAAATTAAGTCAAATTCTAATTCCCAATTTTTTAAATTTGAAGATATTACACTTGTCCTTTTCTTGCAGATTAAACATCTTCAATTGTTTCGTTTTTCATGCAATTACCTAGCACAGTACCTGAAACAGATACTAGTCAATAAACGTTTATTAAATTGGTTCTCTAGCCATTGTAGTTTGTCCTAGCCCTGGGCTCCTTCCCTGACCATAGTTGGCCTCCATATTGTAATCTGTTTACATTTATTTATTTACATAACAGAAAAAAGGAAACAATATATAATTTTTACTTTCCAAACCACAGAGTTTTTCAGAATAACATGAAACATAATCAAAATTGGCCAAATTTCAGACAGCTTTCAATTTAGACTGTGATAACAGACTCATCTAACTCAACTGACCACCTCAGAGATGAATTTCTAAACAAGTCCCTCATTCATTGTGCAACTCCTATAGACAAGACACAGAATGGAACATTGTGAAGAGTACCCACAGAGTGAAACTGAAATTTCTAGTAAAGGCAGGAGTAATGTGGGGTCTGGCTGGAGGAGCCTGCATGAACATATTATCCTGAAGCACGGCTTTGCCTAAGAGAAGCAGCACCCATTTTTGGCTCAATTTTGGGCATCACCAGCCCAAAAAAAGGTACTCTCTTCAAAAAAGAGCTCTAGTGGAAGCTCTCACTATTTTTAGTTGGTCTTAAATTGGATTGGTGTGAGAGACAAGCACTGGTGTCAGTGTGATGAGACTGTTTCCACACAGGGCAGAAGCCAGCCAGCTCCAGGCCTCTTATGTAAGTGCTATGCCGGGACAAATAGCAATGAGCTTAAAATTTTGGTAATTGACGAGCCAGGAAACAGATGGTAAATTATGCCCTACTTTATAAAGGAAACAATAGTAAGTTGCTACCAATCATAAGGGAATATGTTTATTCAATACCGTAATAACCATCTAAGAAGTGTGATGGCAAGTAAGTCAAACCAAACATCCAAAACCACAATTCTAGAAAAAGAACTCGGGTTGAATTATCCCTCTATCACAGACTAAATTGAAAACTGTCTAAAATTTGGCCAGTTTGATCATGTTTTCAAGTTGTTCTGAAAATTCTGTAGTTAACAAAGTAAACAATATATTTTTTCCTTTCTCTCTATTACCTAAACAAACAAACATAAAAATATACTCTCCTTATATAGCAAATGCCAGTACTTTAGAAAGGGAGTTATATTAGCAATTTTCTCACCTTGAGTTTCAGAAAAGGCTAAATTTGGAAAGATGCATTTTATATGATAGCATAGTTGAAGACTTGGAGACTGAGTTGTGACCTCCTTAGAATATAGAATGTCTGCACTACAATTACTTGGTAGGTAATTAGATTCTTCACAGGTACAGAACGGAGGGAACGTCTAGTCAAGGAGGAGCCACCCCCCTTCCCCCCTGGGAGGATGACAATCCCAAGTCACCAGAGAAATCACAGTGAAAGAAAACAGAGAATTCTTGCTGAAGAACACTCAGATGTCCCAGGGTTTCTGTCCATTGTATTGCTGACTGCTTCTCTCTCCCTCCTCTGAAAAACTTATCCTTTGCCTCCTCACATCAGTCCAAGAGGGCACTTGGGGACAGCTGGTCCAACATACTCAAATGAAAAAAGCAAGTTCCAGTGAGACTGTATGGTTTGAAAAAAGTCACATGCAGGCATACCTCAGAGATATTGCAGGTTCAGTTCCAAACCACCACAATAAAGCAAGTATAATAATGTCACAACTTTTTTGGTTTCCCAAGGTATATAAAAGTTATGATTACACTGTACCATTGTCTATTAAGTGTGCAATAGAGTTATGTCTAAGAAAACAATGTACATACCTTAATTAATAAATACTTTATTGCTTAAAAAATGCTAACTATCATCTGAGCTTTCAGTAAGTTGTAATCTTTTTGCTGGTGGAGGGTCCAGCCTTGATGTTAATTGCTGCTGACTAATCAGGGTGGTGGCAGCTGAAGGCTGGGGTGGCTGTGGCAATTTCCTAAACTAAGACAACAATGAAGTTTGCCACATCAATTGAGTTCCTTTTACCAAAGATTTCTCTGTAGCATGTGATACTGTTTAATAGCATTTTATCCACAGTAGAACTTCTTTCAAAATTGGAGTCAATCCTCTCATATCCTGCTGCTGCTTTATTAACTAAGTCCATGGAATATAATAAATTCTTTATTGACATTTCAACAATGTTCACAGCATCTTTACAGAAATACATTCCATTTCAAGAAACCACTTTCTTTGCTTATCCATAAGAAACAACTCCTCATCTGTTAACATTTTATTATGAGATTGCAGCAATTCAGTCATATCTTCAGGCTCCATTTCTAATTCTAGTTCTCTTCCTATTTCCACCACATCTGCAGTTACTTCCTCCACTGAAGTCTTGAACCTCTCAAAGTCCACGAGACCTGGAATCAACTTCTTCCAAACTTCTGTTAATGTTGATATTTTGACCTCCTCCTGTGAATCATGAATCTTCTTAATGGCATCTAGGGTAGTGAATCATTTCCAGAAGGTCTTCAATTTACTTTACCCAGATGCATTACAGAAATCACTATCTATGGCACCTATGGCCTTACAAAATGTGTTTCTCAAATAATAAGACTTGAAAGTGGAAATTACTCCTTGATCCATGGGCTGCAGAATGAATGTTGTGTTAGCAGACATGAAAACAACATCAGTCTCCTTTCATTAGCACTCAGTACATTTTCATTAGTGCTCTTGGGTGACCAGGTGCATTGTCAGTGAGCAGTTATACACTGAAAGAAATCTTTTTTTCTGAACGGTAGGTCTCAACGGTGGGTTTAAAATATTCAATCGACAATTTGGTAAACAGATGTGCTGTCATCCAGGCTTTGTTGTTCCATTCATAGAGCACAGGCAAAGTAGATTTAGCATAATTCTTAAGGGTCCTAGGATTTCCAGAGTGGTCAATAAGCATTGGCTTCAACTTAAAGTCACCAGCTCCATTAGCCCCTAACAGGAGAGTCGGCCTGTCCTTTGAAGCTTTGAAGCCCGGCATTGACTTCTCTCCAGCTATAAAAGTCCTAGATGACATCTTCTTCCAAAAGAAGGTTGTTTCATCTACATTGAAAATCTGTTGTTTAGGGTACCCACCTTCATCGGTGATCTCAGCTAGATCTTCTGGATAACTTGCTGCAGCTTCTGCATCAGCACCTGCTGCTGCGCCTTGCACTTCTACGTTATGGAGACAGCTTCTTTCCTTAAAGCTCATGAACCAACCTCTTCTACCTTTACGCTTTTCCTCCACAGCTTCCTCACCTCTCTCAGACTTCATAGAATTGAAGAGAGGTAGAACCTTACTCTGGATTACGCTTTGGCTTAAAAGAACATTGTGGCTGGTTCTGTCCAGACAACTAAAACTTTCTCCATCTCAGCAATAAGGCTATTTTGCAATCTTATCATTCGTGTGTTCACTGGAGCGGCACTTTTAATTTCCTTCATGAACTTTTCCTTTGCATTCACAACTTGGCTAACTGTTTGGCTTAAGAAGCCTATCTTTCCACCTATCTTGGCATTCAATGTGCCTTCTTTACTAAGATTAATCATTCCTAGATTTGATTTAAAGTGAGAGATATGTAACTCTTTCACTTGAGCACTTAGAAGCCATTGTAGGGTTATTCATTGGCCTAATTTCAGTATTGTTGTGTCTCAGGGAATAAGGATGCCCAAGGAGAAGGAGGAAGACAGGGGAATGGCCGGTCGGTAGTCAGAATACATACAACATTTATCTATTAAGTTTGCCATTTTATATGGATGCCATTCATGGCACCCCAAAACAATTAAAATAGTATCATCAATATCATTGATCACAGATCAACCTAAAAGATATAATCATAATGAAAAATTTTGAAATATTGCAAGAATTACAAGAATGTGACACAGAGACACAAAGTGAGCACATGCTGTTGGAAAAGTGGCACTAATAGACTTGCTCATTGCAGGGTTGCCACAAATCTTCAATTTGTAAAAAATTCGGTATCTGTGAAGCACAATAATGCAAAGCACAATAAAATGAGGTACAGTGGTATTTGCTTAGAAGCAAGTAGGATTTGCTTCTGTGCTTACCAGACACAGAAGCCAGGACTTTGGGCTCCCAGTACTGGTCTCTTTCCTCTTTGCTATTCTGCCTGCCTCTCAGTATTTGGAACACATTCCTAAAGTTGGGGACTCTCATACATTCACTTGAATGGTTTTCTTCATAGGCAGAGGAAAAGGTATTGATTTTGGAAGAGTTAGGATTAAAAATTAATAAGATGGGGATACACATGGTTTGGGGGGAATAGAAAGAGAGGAAAAGAAGGTAATAGGAGAGATCAATATATGAATGATAAAATGGGAGAAGACACAGAGGACAAATGGAGAGTGAAAAATGAACTGAAAAGAAGAAAAGGGACACTTATGAGTGGCAAACTGAGGCAACCAAGAACTGGGCAGAAATCAGAGAGAAGAAGGGAAGGGATACAACCAGGAAGAGGAGAAAACCAGTAAGAACAACATGAGAAAACAGGAAGCTGCTGTGAGTTGATAAGAAAGAGTATAGGAGGGTAGGCATGCAGGACATAGAGAGGGATCCGTGGGACGTAACTAGGATACGTGGACTGGGGTGAATGAGCAGGAAGGTGAAGAGCAGCACAGCGGGAAAGGGGCAATGAGAATGGACAGTGCAATGGAGGAGGTCAACAACGTGAGCTTGAGTGGAGGGCCCTTGGAATTACCCCAGAATCAGCTCAATTGAGGTTTTAAGGGCACTGGTGCCACAGGAGATTATAAATTCCATATCTATAAAACCAGATATCTAACCTCTTTTCATTCACCTCTCTTGCCTCTTCTATCATTTATATAACTCATTTTCAAAACATACAAGCATTCACTCATTCACTTTGCGTAACCTGGAGGCCTTTCTCACTGTGCTAGGTTCTCAGGAAATTTGTTGGTCCTTCCCAAAGAATGGTGGACCAGTTAGGGCACCTCCACCCCACTTGGAAATGCCTTCCAAATTGGGAACAGTGGTGTTTTCCTCAGGAAAAGCCAGGCTTCCACCATGTTTGGGTGAAGTCCCAGAGGAAAATGTCACAGCATTGTGAGAGCAGCCAGGGGAAACCTGAAACAATTTCCCAGAACTACTGAGTGTAGCCTTTCTTGTACAGTCTCCTGTGAGGGAAATCCTGCATGCACCATCAGGTCCTCCCAGATTCATGCCCATTCTACCTCCCGCAGGTATGGGTTGCTGCCATTTCTGTATTGGATCATAGTAACATTTAATCAGAGTAGCATCCAGTCCTCTGCCCGAGTGACCAAACAGATTTTCCAGTGGGTGAGGGGAAAGCAAGATGGGGACACTTTCCTCCCACAGCTATTAGCCTGTAATCATAAGCCTCTTTAAAATACACAATTTTAACAGAGCCCAGTCCAGGCTAAATAACAACTGCTTTCCCAAACTGACTCTATGTCAGGAAGACAATCAATAGAAATTAGAACCATGCCAGCATTCTTTTTCCTTTAAAATGCATGCCACTAATAAAATCCCCTTAAGCTCCAGCTGTGGCTTTAGCTATTAGCACAACCTGGTAAAAAAAAATTAAGCAACCTTCCTGCCTGCTCAAAATGTCAACTAGTCAGCTTTCCAAAATGCAATCACAGTTAATAATGAATGAGTCTTAAAAATCCCATCATGCCTTGCGTACACCCGGAGTGAGTTGCTATCTGAAAGGCTGGGTTAAAGCCATTTTCTGTGAGTCCTCTGACAGGAGAGGCTCCGTAAAATGGTTTTTTTCCCTGACAAGCTGAGTGAAGGCCAGCTGTTGGCAGGAATGTGTGGCAGCTGCCTTCTGAGTACTTACATAGGATCCTGAGCCGGTGACTGTGCCCATGTTAGTTCTCCCCTCACCTCATGTACTCCCCATCACTCCTATAATCCATAAACGATTCTGATCCTGACACCTCCTCAAAATCCTCCAGCACCAGACTGGTGGAGTCCTCACCCAGGATGCCGCTGTCAGGCCTGGACATCCTAGCCCGGGAAGGAGGTGCAGGAAGGTCGGTGGCAGCTGGAGGGGAAGTATAAGGGGGTGTTTGCTGGACAGATGTGGTCATGGCTAGAGGAGGGGACACAGATGGCCCACAGACTTCTTCATCATCCTTCTCAGATTCTGGCCCTGCATCTGGGGCAGTGGGACCCAGGACATGGTAGAGGCTGGGAAGGCGGATGTCGAATCGCAGTCCAAACTTAGCAAAGAGCTTGTCATTGAGAGTGTAGAGTTTCTCTGAGATGTCATAGCCCAGCAAGGCTGAGAAGAGGCAGGAGATGTATCGCTCTTTGGTCAGAAGAAGGTGGAGACTTTTCCGGGGCCAGGAAACGTAGCTACATTCAGTCTCAGCAGTCAGAGTGACCTGAGAGGGGTCATGAACAGAGAGTGAAGGTTTAAACTAGAAAATGTGTCCATGCCGAGCACTGAGAAACATATGAGGGGCCTTCAAAAAGATCATGAAAAGATTCATATTATCTTTTAATTCCATTTTCCACCAACTGTTTGAAGTATCCTCATATAGTTACTTGGCAAATGGCTGTCCTTTTATTGAAGAATCTGTGTAGGAGCACCCCTCCACGGCCTCCCCTGGAGGATGTCCAGTGACTGACTTTTCCTTTTGTGCACAGATATAGGAGGTGTCCTGTGTCAGAGCCCTGGGATCAGCCATTCACTCACTCGCTCATCACCTCTTGGAACTCAGTTTCCACATCCAGTTTCCTCAGCTCCCATATTCTATGGTCCCCTCATCCATGCGTGATACCACTAATGGCTGCAGAAGGTTATGAATCTTGTGATTTCCAGATAAACAAGGGACTTCCTTGTGTTCTGGAGAGAGGTCAAAATGCTGATGACTATTCATTTTAAGAACAAAGAAGGATAATACATTGAGAGAGGGACACAAAAAGAGTAGAAAAGAAGTTTAGTCAGAGAAAAAGCTTCTGACAAGGCATGCCACGCTGCCTCAGGTGGACAGAGCACTGGCCTGGGATTCAGGTCCATGAAGTTGCTCTTAACTTGGCCACTACAAGTAACCAAAGGAACCTAAAGACTAAAGTCAGAAAAAGGGTACAGAAGAAGACAAACTCTTAAGAGCAGAAAGTTAAAGGGCACCCCATTCTGCATTTATTTATTCATCTAGGAATTTCTGAGCACTCGATACATGTCCATGACATAAAGCAAAATTACATTTGCAGGTGATATAAGCAGGAACATATGCCCAGCATGCAGCAGGTGTTTGACAAATTCTCGTTAAAATAATGCTGAGTGGTAAAGCTAGGGTTAAAATGGAAACGTGCTTAGGACAGTAAAGGAAAAGGGTATAGAATCACACAATTTTTTATACTCTGATTGGCCATAATACTTTGGACTAGCAGGGTTCATGAAGTATATTTATGGATGGAGACAGTGGAAGTGATGATGATAATAACAATAACAGCAGCTAACATTTATCGAGAGGTGATGATGTGCCAGACATTGAGTTAAGTACTTTATATGGATTATCTAATTAAAGGTAGGTTGACTTTCCAAACATTCTTTACTAGATATTATATATAATCCTCTTAATTCCTGCATTGCCTACCAGATCTCCCACTACCCTCCTCTCCTCTTCCTTCCTCTCTGCTGTACCTCTCCACTATTTCCTTTATTCATTTCCTCTTTTCAGCTTTCTCCCCTAATTGTTAGCAGTGCAGTCAGGGCCCTAAGTTATATCACCAAGACCAGAAGGTGATTTTAAGTGGCAGCTTTACCTCTTTACCAGCTGTATGACTTTAGATAAATTACTTCATCTCTCTGAGCATGTTGCTTCATGAGAAGGAATGGGGAAATTAATGTTCACAATCTGTAGCTGTCACAATCTGCCAAAGCTTGTACATTAGATGTACTTATTAACAATTCCCAAACAAGAAATCAGAGTACCAAACATGGAGCAGGTGTGTTTGAGTAAGAGCTAATCTAGATGTAAACAATGTCCTTAAAGCCAAACACAAAGATCGTGGGCATTCTTATGAACATGCTGTTACTTCTTCCATCTCAAAATAAAACAAAATTTTAAAAATGAAAATCCTTTCTTCACCTCACTTCCCTGGCTAGCTACCACTCCATTCATTTGCTCACTTTTTTAGTGAAACTGTATGGGGAAAAAAAATTGTCTATACTTACTGTTTCCAGTTCCTCTCTTCTCACTCTTAAACCAATACGGCTCTGTCCCTAGCAGTCCGCAAACACTGTTCCCATTAAGATCACCAGTGGCCTCTAAGTTGCTGAGTCTGATGGTCAGTTTCCATGGCATTCAACCCCGCTGATCACCACCTCCTCTTTGATACTCCTTCTTCCCTTGGTTCCCAGGATGCCATACACTACCTGGTGCAATCTCCTGATTGCTCCTTTTCAGGTTCCTTTGCTGCATCCTCTTTTTCTCTCCAACTTCTTAACACTAGAGTATCTCAGAACTCCGTTCTTGAACACTTCTCTGTCCACACTCACTTGGTGATCCTGTCCAGTGCAATGTCTTTAAATACAACCAACTCCCAAATTCATGTCTCAAGCCCAGACCTCACTCCTGAATTCCAGACTCAAATATCCAACTGCCTATGCAGCATCTCTATTCAAATTTCCATAGGTGATGCAAACTGAACTTCCTATTCCCCAAAACCAGCTGTAACTGCAGCCTTTCTTACCACTGTTGACAGCAGATCCATCCTTCCAGTAGCTCAGGTCAAAAGCCTAAGAGTCATCTTTGATCCTCTCTTTCTCTCACATACCACATCAAACCCATAAGGAAATCCTTTCGGCTTTATCAAGAAAATATATGCTCTGGTCCTACATTATCTGGTTCCCCTGCCACCACTCCCAACTTCCTTGCCTGCTATTCTCTCCCCTCCCCCTCTCTGTTCCAAGTCCACTGGCCTCCTTTGTATACCTCAAACACACCAGTCCCACCTCAGGGCCTTTGCACTGGCTCTTTCCTCTGTCTGATATGCTCTTCCCCCAGATATTCACAGAGCGCATACTATCATCTCTCTCAGGTCTTTGCTCAGATGTCCCCTGCTCAACAGGGACTTCTGTGACCACCCTATTTAAAATTGCAACCATAACTCCCTTAAACTACTTTATGTGGTTATTCTTTTAAATAGCAGTTATTATCCTCTAACATATTACATAATTTAGTTATTCATTATTTCTATGGCTTATTTTTTGTCTCCCTCACTAGAATATAAATTACATGAGGGTAGGGACCTTCTTCATCTGTTCTATTCACTGATGTATTCCAAGCACCTTTAATAGTGTCTTGCATATAGTAAGTGCTCAATAAGTGTTACTGAAGTGAATGAATGACTCAAGTGAGGACTATTAATCTTGTATGTTTCAGAACAATCTAATGTCACTTTCTCATGTCCTGTATAAAATCCTTCTCTGAAGATCCTCCAAAAATCTGATTCTTGGTTGGTTTCCACATGTACAAGGGTACTTCAAAAGTTTGTGGAAAATAGAATTAAAAGATAATATAAATCTTTTCATGAAACTTTTTGAAGTACCCTCATATATAAACATATTTGTAATAAGGTTTTGAGAAGTTTCTAGCTTTTTCTTTAAGACTCAACTTAGAGGTTGGTTAAATGTATTAAATGAGGTAACATATGTAAACAGGATTTAGGTCCAATAAAACAGGATGCAAATTGGAGAAATGATGATTTCTGTGTGATCTCTCCTGTGCTGTGTTCTTGGTGACTAGTGAGAGTGTCACAGTGAAGAATCAATAAACTCTGATTGAACTGAATTGATGAGGGATGTGATGGAATGTTGACTGTGTTAAACACAATGTGAATTATGATTTAGGCAGTTACTGTGGATTGCTCTCTCTATCAACAAAGACTATGTAATTGCAAAAGGCAAGGACAGGATGAACTGTAACTTGGGACAACACTTAATATTTGCAAAGAGGAAATGGGACTTTACTCAGCCAATAGCAGATGTGTGGATCTCATTTCTCTCAAAGGAGGTGCACACTAAAAATATAAATGGGAGGAATATGATCGTACCTACATTCCAGGCTGAGAGGCCATCTGGGGTTACAGTCCGTCCTCTCAAGCATAACTTAGGGGAGGACACCTGGCTTACCCACCATCTGTTCCTTGTGTCAGTGTCAGAAATAGAGCCCTGGTCAGAAATGGAGTCCTGGTCCAGCTGGCTCAGGACCTGACTCAGCCCTCCTGGATTCTTAAGGCCCTGAGGGAGTTCCTGAAGGAGATCTCTGAGCAAGTTAGAGAAGATGGGGGTGGTGAGGGGGAGGAACATGATCAGAGCGGGTCAGGGGCTGGAGGCCCTGGCAGTGGGATCAGGATTGCCTCTCAGCCTCCATCATTACAGAGCCAAGGCTCAGGGTGGGGGAAGAAGCAGGCCCAGCCAGGTTGCACTGCCTGGCATGTGTCTGTTCCAGGACTGGCTCTACGTTGGCTGGAGGGACTCCCTAATAGAAGTGGTAGGAGACACATGGAATCCAGTACCAGCAAACTATCTGGACAGGGGAGAGCCCCTATAATGTTGTTTGTGTGTGTGTGTGTGTGTGTGTGTGTGTGTGTGTGTGTGTGTGTGTGTATTTGTGTGTAAACTCCATTCTTCTGGTGGCCCTCCCATTAAAAACAAAAACAAAAACCCCCCATAAAAACAGAAATAGTAGATCTAGGCAACTTGACCTTGCCACTTTCTAGCTGAAGCTTGGGCAAACTACTTGATGTTTTGGGGGTTTAGTTTCCTCATCTGTTAAATGGGGCAATAATAGAGTGGTGAGCCAACCCACAGAGCTGTTGTGAGAATCAATAAGACAATATAATATGCGGTACCTGCCACATGCTAGCCATTCAGTAAGTGAGAACTATAAATAAAATAACCAAAGTCTGAAGAACAGGCAGAGAAGAGAGTAGGGGCTGAGCAGCCAGGCTCCCACATTGGAGCATGCTGTTATTCTTCCCATGGAGTCCTCTGAGACATCAACTACCCAGTGACAAGCCAGTTCAGCAAACCTTTACTGAACACCTACTATATCCCAAGTACTGTCATTTGAAGCCCGGGGATAGAGGGGGAAGCCCAGATTTTTTACTTCCAAACGTTTACATGAAGAAGACAGAAGGGAAACCAGAGTATTAGAACAGAGAGCAGTATGTGTACCAGTCAGCATAAGTAAAAGGTTCAGAACAGGCACACAGGCAGGAACGATAGCTGTGGAAGTGGGAGCTGCTGAGACTGATCTGGGCAGGCTTCACAGAGGAAGTGAGGTGCCATGGTCTCATTTAGAAGGGGAAATGCATTTCGGATAGAGGAGACAGTAAGGGCCAAGGCATGGAGTTGCAAAACAATGTGGTGTGAAGTTTAGGGAAGTACTAGTAGTTCAGCGTGGCTAGTATGAACAAAAAGCATAAGGGAGGGGAAGCTGGAGATCACCAAGCATTTTAAGTTACCCTCTAAAACCTGTGGGTTTTGATCTCGTGGTCACTAGGGTCTTCTGGAAGGGTTTTAGGCATAGGAGTGACATGGCCCGCCTATTGGGGCCAGCACCTCCCTCCCTAACCTACCCACCTATACCAGGAGCCCAGGCACTCTTTCCACAGAGAAAGAGTGCTCCCGGCTCCAGATCATAGTGAAAATGGCTCAAAGGACAGATGTGAAAGGGGAAAGATGGAAGGGCACATATTGCTGCGTTACAGTGGGACAGGGCGAGGCAGTGCTGCCAGGGGGCTCACTATTACCTGGAACACCCCCTCCTCAGAGGGCTGCAGCGATTCCCACTCAGGAGAGTCCATGAACTGGTATGGAAAGACATAGTGCAGAAACTGCCCATCCTGGCTTACACGAACCCTGGCAAAGGGAGAGAAGAGAACAGGAAAAATGAGAGATGGCTGCCCAAACCCCCTTCACTGAAGTTATTATGTGTTGCTGATTAATGTGAATCTTCCAGCAAAAATACCTTGCCTAAAGCATGGTAAAACCCAAAGCAGGAGTAGCCTGATTACTGCATGGAAGCAGTTCAGAAAAGGAACCCATCTATACTTCCTGAGCCCTCATCTTCTGCCTCCTTCTCCCTACCAATGGTTCTCAATCCCAGGCTACTGGGTGGAAGCACCAGGGAAGCTCTAAAAAAGCACCTAGGCTTTGGGCCTTGTCCCAAAGCAATTAACCAAGCATCTTTGTAGGTGAAATCTGGATATTATTGATTTTAAAATCTCTCCATTGATTCTAACACAGAGCCAGAATGGAAACTACTGCTCTAGAGTTCTGCTAATCACTAACCATCTGTGGCCATTTACATTTATATTAATTAAAATTAATACAATTTAATATTCTGTTTCTCAGTTATACTGATCACATTTTGGGTGTTCAATAGCCACAGGTGGCCTGTGGCTACCATATTGTACAACATAGGTACAAAACATTTCCATCTTCATGGAAAGTTCTACTGGACAGCGCTGCTCTAGAGGTTAGGCCTGGGGGAGCTTCTTCTTTCCCTCTTCCCAGTAGGCTACACGAAGATCCATGCTTTATACATCGCACACTTGCATTATAATCATTTTTCAGACTTTGAAGGAAGTCGTGAGTCCACTAGATGCCAGACTCTGTGCCAGACACTTTACAAGTGTTCTCTTATTTAATATTCACAATGCTCAGGTAGATTATTCTATTCTGTATTTTACAGCTAAGAAAACTGATGCTCAGAAAGGTAGAGCAGTGAGCTTAAGGTTGCATAGCTATCAAGTGGCAGAACTGAGATTCTGTGTTCTTACCACACACCATGTTGCCACCCTATTACCAGAGTTTGTGGTAGATGGTGGTGGATACTCTTAGCATTGCCCCTTCCTTGCTCTCTCTAACCACAAGGTGACAATAACAGCTTCTGTCTTTATACAGTGAGATCCCACCGACCCTGTTTAGGTGATGGCCCTAGAGTGAACAAGCACTGGGAATGTGGAACTGGAATTAACTGAGTGTGATTCATGTCTTGGATGGATACAACTACCAGCCATTGGCAAAACTAACACAATCCTCTGTTAAGGAACTAAAGCCTCATTTTTTAAATCATGGAACTCGAACTTTGAAAAAGCATATACCCAATTGGCCATAGAGAAAAGAAATCCAAAATCATATAAAATGCCCTAGTGGAATACATTCTTTTTCTAGTCCTACCTGAGACTCGGGTGTATGCCTTTCCTTGGGTTTGGTGACAAATCTTCATATCTTTTTAAATAAAAACCTTTTTCTCCTCTTCAGCTAGCTAGAGTGGCTGCAGCCAGGCTCCTAATCAATATATTTGTTTTAATTTTATGAATATTCTTATTCCACACTATCAGTAGGTTAAACAACTGCTCTTAACTTGCCCTACCACAGGCTTGGTTTTACAACTCAAGGTTAGTGATACCGCTAATGCTGCTTGCTGTCTTTTTATCCTTGTGGCTGGCACTTAACCTAGTGCTTTGCCCCCACAGGGAAGGGGGATTGCATTCTGTGAGGACTTGTTAGAATTGATGGCATGTCACTGAGTACACCTGGGGGCACTGAGTATATTTCAGATCTGATGCTGCATCTGGAAAAAGATTAGAATACAGTGAGTTTTTCCTCTATTTCTGAGAAAACTCAGAGTTTCATCTTCAACCTCTCTTCTGATCTGATCCTTGCCTTTGAGGTTTTCACAATTTAGTTGAAGTGACAGGCACATAAATAACTGGCTGCAAGTCAACATGATAAGTGCTATTGTAGAACAGGAGCATAGAGGACAGAGAGAGATTGGCTCTCTTTGGGTGGCAGACTTCTCAAAGAAGATGAATTTGAGCTGAGTTTTGAAGTATGAATAGATTATTGAGAAACAGATAAGGATGAGGATGGACTGAGATCTGGGAAATTCAGTGTGGCTGAATGTTTTCCAATATTGGCTTTTTCTCTTCCTCCATATACTAGAGTTTTAGCTGGACACATGGTTTCACAACTAAGGACCATATTTCCCTTCCTCTCTTGCTGGTAGGTATAGCCATGTGATTGATTAAGTTCTAGCCAATGGGATGTTAGCACTCCTGAGTCTTGCTCCTACCTCAAGATCTTCACATATTCTGTCTCTAGCTGGACCTCTTCTCCTCAGGTCTCAGCTTAAACATGCCTTCTTCTACGAAGTCTTGTCTGACCTTCCCAGAAAAGTTAAATCCACCAGTTCCATGCTCTTATTGTACTTTGCAATTCTCCATGGAAATAGTATATCCATTATTAGCCATTATATCAAACATTAACTATTTCTTCATAGACTGTAAGCTCCAGTAAGTACAAGGACAATATTTTTCATATTTAACACTGGATCCCTAGTCCCTAGCACTCTTAATAAATATTTGTGGAATGGGGAAAGAAAGAATGGAAGGAAAGAAAGAACAAATGAACTCATCATGAAAGGGGTTCAAAACCTCAAGGAAAAGCTTCTCGAAGAGAGGAAGACCACAGAGGAGAATGAAGCTGCTGCAGCATCAGATCCTCCCAGCATCTCCTCAGGCCAGGAAGCTGGCTACCCAGGCAAGCCACCACTGAGTGAGCACATCTTAGAGTGGGGGTCCCATCTAATGAGTCTGCATGTTTCACTGAAGCCATTTAAATTGCTATACTGTGTCCTTTATCATTTTTCTCTTCCGTCCTGATCTCTGGCATGACAGGCAATATCCTCCTTATAAATAGCTTGGATACTTCATTACTTGCTCAGGAGGCTGTACATATGGAGTTTGTGCTTTGAATTTTATATGACAGAAATTCTCCAACAGTAAGCATACCTTAACAGGATGACAGGCTTTGAAGAAAAAGAGACTGATTGACCATATTAAAATAAAACAAAAAAGACTTCTGAGGTTTGAGCAAAGGGCTCCAGATGGTAGTCTGCATGTGGGATAGGATCTGTACAAGAAGCCCCTACTTTCCAGCACAGAGTTCTTGTCTGCTACTTTGAGGTGTTTGGTGCCTCACTGTAACCAGCCCAAGGTACAGTGATTCTCTTTTAAAACTAGAGCTCAATCATAGACTAGAAGCATCTTCCTCCTTGTCCAACTTAGCAAACCTGAAACAGGATGACACTGAAAGAAAACAAGACAACAAGAAAAAAACAAAACCTTATTCCAAACGTTGAAAAGAAAGAAAGAAAAAAAACCTGTCTAATTCCTGACTGAGGCTTTTGAGGGGCAAACCCCCCTCTCCCATTCACAGGGAGGTGGTCTTATGCAATTTCATGGGAAGTTTATCATATACAATATACCTGAATCATATGATAACCATAATACACTTCCAGCAAATTGTCACCCCACAGTGGAGGGGCACTTCTACTGGTCTCAATTCCCTCCTTTTGAACAGAGGAGCTACAAGGAGCAAATAACATCATGAATCCTATTAATGAGCAAGTCTCCTAAATTGTCTTTATTTTAAGCATGGAATTGTAAGTGACCAACATTTTGGCAATAGTCATAATGAGTATGTATTTGTATTTACACCTATATTTGTTTCTAAATAGTTGCATCTGTTTACACTTTCAGCTCACTCATAAATGAAACAGAATGTCTCCCCTAATGGCTCACTCAACCCAGGACTTTTGAGTCCAAACAAAATCAAAACATATATGCACAATACCTTGGATTCTATAAATTGATATATGAATGTGTATTATTACTATTAGTAGTTGTTGTAGTTCCATCATCATCCACAAACTTCTTTTCTTCCACTGTACGGTTGGCAGTCTTATTTGGTTTCTTTCTTTTTTTCTTTCTTGGCACCAGAGCCTTCTGATTACCATTTTACCTTTTCTACCACAGTCTCTCAGTCTCAAGAAGGCCAGCAAAGCAGAGGGGGCGGTTAATGCCTCCAGGGCAATATTTCAAAGAATCCACAATTGGCTACTAAATGTGTAGAAAGAGCCCCATGGTATTTTCTCAGAAGATATCAATGGCGAACTTTCACATCCAGACTGATTGGGCATACAGTGATCCTGACTAAAACCATTTCTGCCAATGTCTGACTGTCAGTCTTCTTTAAAGGAAGCAGGTGTCTCCACCAAATCCTCAATGAGACATGTATGGGCATCACTCTTCTTTCACTGTTGGGCCCTCAGATTATAACACTTGACTTCTCGGTCTGCAAGACTCTCCATAGATCAACTGAGCATAGAAAAGTGGACAAGGGGTATTCCCTCTCCATACCTGGTTGTATATAGCATGGCTATACTATAGTCTGTACAGTATATCCCAAACACAAGTGGGGCTGTTTCCTTGATGCCCTGGCAGGGAATAGGGGTTACAGAAAACCCCCTCTGCTTCTGGCATTGTTCCCTGCACATAGTTGGTGCTTCGAAAATGTTGAATGCATATGAGAAGAACAAATTAATCTTATTAAAAGGTTCCATTTTTCAAAGCTTATAGAGATACTGCTGCAGCTTAGGCATGATGTGTGTGGTGTGTGTGGTGTGCGTGTGGTGTCTATGTGTGTGTGCGGTCATTTCAGGTCTGGGCTCTTGAGAAACACTCACCCCACACCTCCCAGCAGCAAGTGCACATGCAATCATTCTTGCCAACCAAGAAGATGCCTCATGATTTGGTTTCCCCTTGGAAAATGCTAAGAAAGAGGAAGCAAAAGCAATCTTAGAAAAATCTATTTTGGTTTGTTCGACTTACCACATCCTTCCCTCAATGGATGGGGGCAGAAATGAAAAGGGACACACTAGGAAATAAGAAGTGTGGGCTGGGGAAAGAAACTGGGCAATGACAGAGCAGCTTACCGGCCAGTGAGCAGCAGAGACAGGCGGTTGATGGGTGTCTCACCCTCCACAGCATAGGTCTGCTCAGTGGCCAGAGTCAAGACCTGCTTCTCGCAGCAGTGAACCATCTCCTTGTACGTCTGTAGGGGCACCTGCAGGGGCAGGCACAGCGTCTTGTAGAGGAGGTCAAACTCCTCAGGAAGAGTGTCCTTGCGCAGGCGGTATACCAGGTATGCCAGCTGCAGCAGGCAGGCCACTGCCAGCAGGAAGTTCCACAGGACAATGTCCAGGCCACAGGCACTGAACCAGCCCCACAGCACGCAGCACAGGTAGCCCATACCCAGGACACCAAAAAGGTAGAAGCACCCATATACCCCACTGCCCCCCATGAAGCCCAGGAGCAAGAAGCAGTTGGCCAGGTGGTAGAGAGCCCCTTCAAAGTCCTGCTTCCAGCTGGTGCATGCCGGCCCCTGCCAGAGCAGCTGGCCCACCATGCTGCTGTTGGTGCTCATCTTTGGGGCGTCCCAAAGCCTCGCTGGGCTCTAATACTGTCTCCACATAGGAAACTAAGAAAATGAATTAATCTGTCCTTCCAGGTGTCTTCTCACCTCCAGCTTCTCACCACAAACTCCACCTTTCCTGGGAGGAATGCTTCCGGTGGCTTTGGGAATGAACGGTAGAACATAGTACACTTCATGGAGAGTTTAAAAACTTTTCTCTCTCCCTCAGCAAGGCTCTGGCCCTCCCTGCAGAGCTCTGGCAAGCTTCCTTGGCTCCAGTTTTCTTAGGACATTCTTCAGATTTGGTTCTTAGCAGAAAACTTAAATCATCCCGAGGGAAAGGTAGAAATATGGGACTGAAAACTTCAGCAGTGTGGGATAAAGTGGCCACATCCTGCTCCGGTTGTTCTCAAGCAAAATGAGGACAGCCCAGCATGAGAGGCACACTTGTGTTCCATTTGGAATGCGTTCTCTCTTGGCACCGGAAGAAAGGGTGACCCCAGATGGATACCATGTTTGGAATTGGAATCCAAGAGGTACTGGCAGTGAGAAAAAACAGGCCAGGCACATAGGCAGACTGGCAGAGCACTTAACATACCTCCCAGAGGACAAGATAAGACCGCAGGTTAAGAGAGGCAGGCAAGGAGGGACAAAGGAAAAGCGAGAATAGAATTTATCTCAGCACCTCAGGCAGGACACAGTCCAGAGCTTCCTGTAGGGACAGCCAAAAGGCTCTCCTGAGGTAGAAGGACACATTAAAGCAGGAAAGTATGGGACTATTATCAGAAAAAATCGTAACAGTGAAAACTGGAAAACCCCTTGAAAGTCTTTATTAAGTCATACTACAAATATGAGGCATTTATTTGACATCCATTTAACAAAAGTAGCTATGTAAGGAAGCTTTTTAAATCTAAGCTGACTTTCCCCTGCATATATCTGAATCTCGTAATAGTTAATAAATTGTAATATGTTGCCCAGATCATCACCCCACCCACCCCAATATTTCAAAATTATAACTATCACCTATTAAAGATCCATGAAGTACCAGACTTAGATTAAGCATTTTACACAATTGTTATTTAGTCATCATAACAACCCTTCAAAATAATTATCCTCCTTCTAGATTGGAAACTGAGGCTGAGAATGGTAACAAGCTTCCACAGGTAGTAAGTGGCAGAACCAGGATTTGAACCCAAGTCTATCAGACTTAATACTCTGTCCCAAGTGGTTTGCACAGTTAAGTGGAAATACAGGGCTAGATCCATGACTCCAAGCCCCATGCACCTCTTGTGAAGTCTGATGACTTCCAAGGAACTTCTGGATAAACCTGGGCATCTACTTTGGGCTGCCAAGAAATTAATCTGAGTGTGCAAACATTAAATTAAGAAATGTGACTCTTTGACTTTCAAATGACTCCTTAATTCTTCCTCCTTGCTGCTGGGTTAGCATGTGCTACCTTTACTTTTATTGTCCCTGAGGTACAGGTGGAGTGTCCAGTAACCTCTCAGAGCTGTTCAGCTGCTCAATCCATAGGGACTTTTACTATACTTCTATAACCTAACTAAAATTAATGAGGAACTAGTACTTGTCAAATATGTTGAGGAGAAGTTTTCAACTCAGTATTTGAGTACCTACTATGAGCCAAGCACTTGAGAATCAAAAATTCCCAAGAGAAGCTTTTATTTTATTAGGGGAAAGAGATCTCAAAAACCAATGGCTATTTGTGTGTGAATCACAATAACTGAGTTAAGTTTAAAGAGTGGTGGCAGCCTAGAAAGAAGGGTGGCACTGGGGAGGGACGATATAAGAAGAGCTAGTATTGGATCTGAGACTTAGGGTTGCATTCACCAGGTAGGCAGAGGGAGAAGAGCATTTCCAGTGGTGAGAACAGCAGAAGCACAGCGACAGAGGCGTGCAAACGTATGGCATGTTGAAGGAAGCCAGTTTTTTAAATTTAATTCAAATCAATTGACCAATAAATGTATATCTTATTTCCTCCTTTCTAAAGTTGGAGAGAAAAAAATCAGTGGTAAGGGAAAAAAGTTAGAGAGAGCCTGGAGAAAAAATGCCCCCGAGGCTCCCTCATGGCAATCATTTGGACCCTTAATGTCATTTGAGCATTTGGGTATTTCCGTGTGCTGCCTTTTATGTCACTCGCCTGCCTCCCAACCAACCCACTGACTTTAACAAGCAGCAGCTGCTCATCCTTCCACCTTAGTCATGCACCCCTTGAGCTTCCAGAGTAGCTATTCCTGCCAGCTGTGAGCAGGAAAGTCAGAAGCACCAAAACAGAGAAGCAACCAAGGCTCTGCCCAAGATAGAATTTCAAGGCAGGTCATCTTTCTCAGTAAGCCTGCCCAATGGGTTGGCCCTGACTCTTTAAAGAGACAGGCAGATCCATTAACTCCTGTTTACTTGCCCTGCTGCCTAGACTGAACTCAGCCCACTTCCCTGTCAATCCACATGTATGTGCTTTTCTGAGCAGAGGGTACTAACATTTATCAAGCAGCTATTGTTTCCTCATGTCATCCTATGAGAGCTGTTTTTAATGGAAGAAATAGGCTCAGAGAGGCTAAGGAACTTGCCCAAGGTCAAAGAGCTAGCATATGATTAGAGATTAAATCCTAGGTCAGTGTGACTATAAATTATATATTCTCTGTGCTACATACCATTCTACTAGGTCCTTTGGGGGGTTTATGTATATCCATATACAGGTTTATTTATTGCTACAGGGGATTTCAGTACGCTGCTGGAGTGGCATACATGTCAGAGAATCAAAGGTACATAAACCCCACACTGCATGCGGTGATAGTGACATTGATGCCCATAGGATAGGATTTATGATCAGAATACACAACAACGAAAAGTTGTATCTTTCTTGTTTTTAAATTCAGATTTGATGAAAGAGAAAAGAACAATTTATTGTGTTTCAGAATGGTATATTCTTATAAGGAAATCCACAAAAATGAAGGCAGAAGCACAGTAGAAAATATCTGGGGGAGAAAAAAGTAAACAAACAGAAATCATGTCATTTGTTGATTCAATACAATAAGCATTTATTCTGGACATACTATGTGTGCCAGAAATAGGGGATATAAAGATGAACAAGACAATTATCACTGTCAGGGAAATTTTGGTTGAGTAAGGCAGAATGACCCAGGAAAAACTGCAATCCAATAAAATAAGTATACACAGGGTTTAAAGGAAAAACACTGCTGGTGAGTGAAGAATTCAGGAGAAATATCATAGGGAAGGTGGTGTTTAAGCTGGTCGAAAAAGATGAGGTGTTCCCCAAGGGAGGGCATTCCAGGAAGGGGAACAGAATGTGAAGTCAAATCCAGAAGTAAAACAAAAATACATGGCATATTCTGGTAACAGGGAACAGCTTGTTGTAGGTGAATCAAAAGGAGCAGCAGGACACAAGGCAGGAGGGGCAGATTATGAAGTCAGCTGGCTAAACAGTGCATCTCAAGTGTGCTCATAAACCTAGGCTGGGCTTCAAACTGTGCCTGGTCCATGCTAAGGACAGAAATTGAGAGTAAGTGTTTAGACATTTTTGTAGTAATTTAACAGAGAAATGTAGGGCCTTCGAATTTAGTAACAAAAACTTCAGGCTTGTACAGTGTATACCTTTTTTTATAGTGTATGTTTTTGTATTTCATTTTCCTAATATTGTTCTGTGATGAATTGGAAACAAAACAAAACAAAAAAAACCTGGTGCTTCACCACATATTTTGAGAAACACCGTGTTTGAAATTAATGTTTTCCTAATATAGATATTAAAATAGAACAGAGGCATGATTTTAGGCTTTGGACATACTGCCAAGTTGATCTTAAGCAGACACTATTAGTTGTCTTCCTATGGCCATTTCCCCCTTTTGTAGCTGATGAAACTGATTTTGCTTGGGCACTATGTTAGGGAAGGTCAGCTTCTCCCCTAGTTGTCAGGGTCTGAACTAAGTTAAGACTGGTCGAAGCAAAACACAGTATCTCATTCCCATTGATAGCAACTAGCTTAAGAGGCGGCATGTGAACAATGACATGTAAGAGAAAGTGTAGAGGGGAGCTTCTTTTAAAAAGTACACTTCCTGATAGAAAGACAGTAAGGAGGCCTGCTACTTTTTATCTGGGCTTAAATACAGTTGTGTGATGATGAAATGCTTGAAGTTCTCATAGCCATGCAATATGATATGCCTAAGGATGAGGAGGATAAAGAACAGAAAAACAGAACAAGCCTAGGTGCCTGAAAGCATCACTAAGTCATTGTCTCAAACCTGGAACTTTCAATCTCCAGACTTCATGACCAGGGAGATAAATTACATTTTGTGCTGCTTACATCAGTGTAGTTGGGTATTCTGGTAATTGCAGCTGAATGCATCCTGATTTGGATCTCCATAAGGACTACTCTTCAGAGAACAGTTCTCTGAACATCTGCTGATTGTCTTATTCTATAAAAACTTAACATGAGACAACTTTTATGCTCTACCAATAATTTTCTTTCTAAAGTTTGAGAAGACTGTGGGAGGAATTTCTCCTATAAACTCAATTTGACCATTCAGGATAACCTGGTTTTCAGGTGAACAAGATGATTTAGTGGGAAATTGGTTGCCTACTCAATATCCATTTACTTCCTCTTTTTTAACAGAATTTCAGCTTTGTCCAGATATCTAACCTATCCATGGATCCAAGGGGGATCTTGTTTAAATTAATCAGCATACGGTATTCTGCCGACAACTATAATTGATCCATAAAAACACACGTAACCTAATTTAACTCAATCAAACTTAAAAAAAAAAAAAAAAGGACTTAACTGTCCATGCCTGGGAAATAGTTTCTCCCTCTTCTGCTGTACTGGAGCAAGAAAGCACATGATTAGCTTCACCAGTCCTGGAGGAGAGACCTCTGAGATGAGAATAACTTGGGTCTTGGATGGCATCACTAAGCCTGTGATATCATTGCATCTAGAGCTGGCCCTAACTCTAGATTTCCAGTTATGCGAAAACTTTTCCTTGATGAGATTTTCCTATTATTTGCTGTCAAAGTACCGTAATCGACATAGATAGAACCACCAATCTAGAAGTTTTCAATAGCTAAGGAAAGAAACACTGGGTATAGTCACACAGGCACTCTTTTTAGGAAAGCTCTTTGGAGTATCCATTGCAGCACTGAGCATTCAACTTTACGTTTTTATGATTTATTTACATATATCCACTAGACTATAAGCTTTGAGGGCACAGTCCATGTGCTACTAATCTATGTACATTACTTAGCATAATTGGCATATAGCATGTCCTCAGAAAATCCTGAATCAAACAGCCTCTCATCTCCTTAAGGACAGGATGTATGTCTAATTCACACATGACTACTCAACACCTAGGGCTCTTCCTAGCACATAACAGGCCTTCACTAAATATATATGGAATGAATAGATGAATTTTTAAACTATGAATATGTGATGTTTATATTAGACACCTGGTACAGTAAAGAATATTGGGCTTGAACTCTAATGACCTAGACTCATATCCCAGGTCACCAGCTATTTGATCAGGGTGATTTCCTTAACCTCTCTGAGCACCTGTATTAACCTGTGAAATGGGGATTATAGTTTCTCTATCAGCCGCACATCAAACCTGTGAAAGGCACAGTAATCCTAAAGTAGGCCTTGCCTAGGGACATGGTCCTGTTTTCATCAACCCTCAAGTAAAACATTTCAAGGTTAGACAAAGGAAACTAATTAGAGAAAACAATGTGAGTGTATCTATACTAGGAGTTTGGGAATTATTATGAATAGCAGGAATTTAGCAAAGGGATGTGTTAGAATGTGATTGTCACCTACTAGCAGGTCAAGTTCTTCATTTTTCAAATTATTGTGGTAACATGTCTTACCATTATCACCAAAATGCTGCACATCATCTTTGGGAAATCTTAAGCACTAGAGAAGGAGAGGCAGAGGGTCTTGTGAAATGTACTTTTAACTGTGGCAGAGGTCAAGAAGGGTGTTTTAGTTCCTTTACAAATCAGGCTAGCATACCAAACTGGCAAAGGTTAAAAACATTAACGTGTTCAAAGACCCCAAACAGTTACCCTCAGATACTAAGGTACAAATGAGTATCTCCTTCCTAGACATCAAGCAACACTCATCCGAAACCTTGCAAACATGCATAGCCTCTGGCCCATCCTTAGGTGAGTGATTAGTAAGGGACACTTGGAAGTCTCCATAGAAAGGTCTTTACATTGCAGTGTTATAGAGTAGCCAAAAGAAAAAAAAAAGTAAAAAGTGTGTATACATGATTTAAAAGATAGATGTATAAAAAGAAGGTCACCAAAAAGTGGTCCTACTGTAGTCTGGTGGATTTCAGGTGATTTCTTCCTTATATGTTTCCGTAAAACCAAACAACAAAAAATACACATACACACACAAAAAAGTCAGAATTTAAGCATCTGATATGTATCCTGTTCCAGACTGAAACTCAGTTCCTAGAATGGCATCTGACACCGAGCAGGCACTCTATAAAATGTTCATTTAAACGAATAAAGGTACAAACAATAGGGAGTTAGTAAAATTATGGTAAGCTACAGAATGGGCTTATACATAGCCAATATAAATAACCTTGTAGAACTATACTCACTGATGGTAAAATATATTAAGGGGAAAAGGCAATTAATGTCATAACCATAGTAAAAATAGGTAGAACAGGAAAATGATCTCATTTTTGTATTAAAAAATTTATAAATGCATAGAAAAGTCTAGAACAGCTTATACCAAAAACTGATATTAGGTGATAAAGTTATAGATTTTTGTACTCTTTTTTGTAATCCCAGGACATATTCAAGTAGAATCTAGATAACCATTTGCCAAAGATCTGTCTTGTGTGAGAAGTTGGTTCACATCTGTCTCAGGAGTCCAAGATTCTATTCTTCACCTGAAAGAATTCTCTGCAAACTATAAAGTGCTTATTAACATAAAAGTATTATGTCCAAATGAATATTCAAGTAAAAATATGAATATAGAACCAAAAAAACCTAAAAAAAAAAAAAAAAAGAAAAGAAAACCTAGAGAGTACCAATAACATTAAGTGCTAGATACTGTGCCAAATGCTTTATATGTATTATCTTAATTGGTACTCAAAATCTTGTAAGTTAGGTGTTCCTTCTATACTTGTTTCTTTTTTTTAGGTAAAAAAACAGACCCAAAGGAGCTGTGACTTGCTTGAGGTCACATAACCACCTTTTGAATCTAAGTCAGTCATAATTTAATTTATGACTTAATTAATTAGGAAGAAATCCTAAGGAATCATTTAATTCAGCTCCTTTATTTTATAAATAAAGCAATTTTCCCATCACACAATGACACATGAACTTACATATCCTCTTAGTTATGTTCCCCATTATCTTTTATTCTTGAGTTTCTTAAACTCAATGCGCTTACAGACAAAATATGACCAATTGTTTCATTAGCCCATAAGCAGTTAAGAGGACCAGAAGGTCACTGTATTGAGTGAACCTTGCTCTCTGTTCTACTACAAGTACCACTATGGCACAGCATTGAGCTATTTGATTAGTGACTTATTGATACCAATCCAGCCTCTAGCCTGGGCCAGCTTCTAATTAATAACAGACAACTCTTTGGGCCCTAGGCACTAAACTTATGACCCTAGTTTATCCTAAAATGTAACTAGGTATGCACAGATTAATGGTGCCAAACAGTTAAGAACTTCCAAGTCAAAGCACCCTAATCTGGCCCAAAATCTTAGCAAACTTTTCCAAGAGACAGAACTAATAAAGCACAATAATAATGGTTTAAATATTAAGACTAAAGCCTTGTCCAGTTCCTGCCTTTAAGAAAGTTAAAAAAACAAACAAACAAACAAAAAAGACCATGAATGTTGAATGAGATGCTATGGCTACCACATTCATTCTGAATCGGTAAAGCGTTATTTATTCTTACATCCATGCACCTAATTTTGGAGATTTCATTGGTTGAGATCAGTATCTGCTTTCTCCTAACAACAAATACCCAGAATTCCCAGAATGACACAGTAACTAGAACATAAGAAACTTATGTTGTAACATTTGTTGATACTATATCCTTTAAGAGAAAGGAAGAAAAAATTTAAAAAGCCATGTGAGGAACAAAAAAAGAAACACACCTGAAGATCTTTGACCAGGGATAGTTTCCTTTTTTTTAATAAATTATAAATACATTTTCCATTTATCAAAGTTCATCAAAGAACTCCCAAAATGATTTAATTTTCTTCATTCTTCCGGAATTATTCATTCACAGAGCAGACCACCTACAGAAAAAGATTTATTTTAGAAAGTGAGATTTCAAACATCATGTTGGACCTATGGAATTAGGGAATTAATACCACTAGAAATGAATGTCTCAGTCAAGTATTATTAACTAATTGCCATAACTATACTAAATCACTCATGAAATAAAAGATTTTTAAATTCCAGTTTTGTCTAACTAAAAACATCACTGAAACTGTACAATTCATTACATTGTTTAGTCTTTAGAAGCTTTTGTTAAAGTGAAAACATCATACATATATATATATAATATATATGTAATATACATAATTTTTTTTCGTAAAAATATCTTCCAAAAAAGGCTAAAGCAATTTATTTTTACAGATATTCAAGAGAAGAGACTTGCAAACTGCTCTGCTGATTCAAGTGTGTTTGGCAAAGATCCACAAAGTAGAAGGCAGAAGGTCAGCTCAGTACATGACGTACTTCCTGTGGAAAGTTACTAACTTAATCCCAAGGGCAAGCCTTTTAAAATCCATTTCGAAAGATCAAAAAGGGAAAGTAGCAGAGGATAGGGTTGCCAGGCTTCTCGCCGTACCACTCCCATCCACCCCCACCCCAGTCCCTATCCCAGAAGACAGAGAAGGATGCTAAAAAAGTAATTAAATTGGGCCAGCCAAACTCTTCGAGTCTAATGCAAGTACTTCCCTCATCTAGCTGTTCTCTTCATTAAGTAAGCTTCATCATGATAAAAACATCTAAATTCTCTCTTTTCTAAAAGGCTCAGAGGAAAAATACACCTAAGGTTTGGGCCAGAAAGATAACCAAAAATGAAGCCATTCAACATTTCAATGACAGTAGCCCACATTGTTTCCTCTTTTGCTACTGACTACACATCAGAGGGGGCTACCTAATGAAAGTCCATGAGTGTAAAACTCTTGGTTATATCCCTGGGTGTAAAGTCCTTGACAGGAGGAACCATCTTTCTCACCTTGGCATTTTCTAGGATCTTAAGAATTATCTACTGAATGAATAAATGTTCGAACGGCAGAAAGGACCCTTTTTCTGGATTATCTTGGGATCATATTTTCATATAGAATCAGCTGCTTATTTGTGTGTGTGTGTAATATTAGCATATTTTAAGCACCCAACTTTTAATTCAGTTAAACTTAATACTGAGTATCACCATTGCTCAGTGCTAGTCCTTTAATTTCTTTCAATGATTTTAGCCTCCAAACTGGGTTCTCCAGGTTTCTTCTAATTTCTAAAGGCAAAAAGATACTAGTTGTCCATTTCCTCCTTACATTTCTAATCAGGTTCTAGGTTTGTCTACTTTCTCTTTCAGTAAAAGCAGCAGTAATAAGATAGAAAAAAAATGTCTAGAACCAACACCATCATACCTATTTTTTTCTTAGTAGTTTTCAAGTCTCTGCCTAAATCTTAAATCTGCAGATAATTTCTATTACTACTTCTTCAGCTTAGGCCAGTGGATATTAAAGAAGCATTCACTTGAAAATCATTTAGGAGTTTCTGAGTCAACAGTTGCAGACCGGGGCCCAGGTTCGTGAGTTTTGGAAAACATTTCTTACGTGATACTGAGGTGCATCTTTGGGTAAGAACCAGTGGCTGAATGCAGCCTACTTTTAAGTATAATATTAAGTATAACAGATGTATAATAGATTTATTCCCAATATATTGAGTTCAAGGTACAAATAAGATCTACTTTATTTAATAATAACATTAAAATCTACAAAGGTTTTTGAATTAAGAAATTTTCATGATATTGCTGGGAAGATCTAGGTTTGGAAAATATTCTTCCTTTGAAGGTATTCTCAGAAATATGTGGTCTAATAGTCTAAAAGATACAAGTTTAGTTAATTTATCTCATAGTAGTGCAGACAGTTGTGTTGGACTTTACCCAAAGACAATGGCCTGGTTACTGAGTTATATGCACTTACATATTTCAGCAATAAGTCTTTCTAAATATCATTCATAATAAAATTTTAAGATTGAAGATCAATATTATGTGCAATCCTAAAAATGACTATGGTGGCAACAAAATCTCACTAAGTGCAAGGAGTGAAGTGTAAAGTGCCTGTGATTTGGAGAACATAAAAGATCTGGAAATCTCACTAAGTGCAAGGAGTGAAGTGTAAAGTGCCTGTGATTTGGAGAACATAAAAGATCTGGACTCTAATTTTATTTCCACCACCATCCACTCAACTTTAGCAAGTCTTTTTGGATTTAATGGTGCCTTCGTTTCCCCATGGAGGATGAAGAAATAGGACACCTGGGACCAATGGGAATCGAAATATCTGTTTCTCTTCTATTATTATACTGAAAATGAAAACATGGCAGTTTGAATTATTAGAATGGCCCCATATTGATTCAGATTGTTCTTCCTGTAACTGGGATTCAAAAATACATAATTAGGTCATATATTTAACAGATCTCAACTGAATGTCTGCCATCCACAACGACCAAGGTATGGACTACTCTGTTCTGGTTTCTATTTTACAGTTTGCAAAGCATATACATACGTACATCATTTAATAATCATAACAACTCTGTGAAGTAGTTTGGGCATGTATTACTATCCCTATTTTACAGTTAAGAAAACTAAGGTTCAGAAAGTTAAGGAGATGCCCAAGACCACACAATCAGTTAAATGTCAGATCTTCTAAGTCCAAAGCTTTTGTATTTTCTTTATATGCAAATGAAGTACATAGATATCACTCTCACTCTCTGCCCCAATAACATAAAGAAAACTATGATATCTTCTGGTCCTTTTAAATATGTTATTTATAACAACAATTCTACCACCTTTGTGGTTTACATGAAGTCCAAGAAAAGATTTGATGTTCCTAAAACTAGTATTTTTTTAAAAATTACCCTTTTTATCAAGGCAGATTCAGCCTTAGGCAACAGCTAAAACAATTGACTGGGAAGAGAGTTAGATTATGAACAGGAAACCATACACAAATGCTGAGGCTCTGTGTCTTTAAAAATAGTTAACAGGTATATTTTTTAAGAACACACTCCCTCTAAAATTTACTTATTTTACAAAATGATTCACCATGGGACTTCTTTAAATAATATCTAGTTTAAAAGCCACTTAAGGAGGGGGCGGGGGGGAAGCTACTTAAGTATATCATGTATACACAGTAACAGACATACCATACTATATATAGAAATGTATTATGGTTCTCTTTTTATAAATGAAAAAGTGAAATCCAGAGAGGATAATGTCTTGGAGAAAGTTAATGTAGCTGAAGTAAAACACATGCTAACCTAGACATCAGGAGAATCAAAATAAAGCCAGTGTAAACTGTTTTCCACAACCAAGTGACACTTCTTATCAGTTCAGGACAGGTTCCTTATCCCTCCTTTTTTATAGCTCAAAGAGGAAGACTGGCCATATGTGAAATTCCAAAGAAGCAGGAAAGAAGTGAAAGGGAAAGAAGCCAGGCTCTTTATTACTTCTGTATTGGAATGTGGCTTTGGCATTATCTTTCAGCTACTATTAAAGTTAAAAGTGGCAATGAGGTGTAGATTTTACGGGAGGGGCACAAAGCAAAAGGTATCTGCCTGGAGACCAAGATTCCAGTTCTGATCCTGCTTTACCCACCTCAGGAGTCATTTCATAACTATAAGTCTTAGTCTCCTCATTTATTCATTCATTTAATTAACAATTCTCTATGGAACACCTGTAAGTGCTAGAGATATGACAGTGACTAAAACAGAAAATTTTTATTTTCTTAGTGCTTATATTCTAGTCAGAGTGAAGCAACACAGATATTAAAAAATATATATAATACGCAGGTCATGGTGTGAAGAATAGAGTAGCTACTAGACACATGTGGCTGTTAAAATTTTTAAAAACTAAAAATTCAGTTCCTCAGTCTCACTAGCTACAATTCAAGTGCTCAATAGATACATATGGCTAGTGGCTACCGTACTGGAGAGTGCAGATATAGAACATTTCCATCACCAAAGAAAGTTCTACTGAACAGTGCTGGGACAGAGTGATAGGGAAGGGATGCTAGTTTACATGGGGTGTTGAGAGAAAGCCTCTCCAGTAAGGAGACTTTTAAACAGAGACCTGAATGAAGTGAAGGAATAAGCTAAGTCAATATCTGAAGGAAGAGCTTCCAAACAAAAGGAAATCATTTATTTGTGGTATTGTTAGGTACATATCACTTAAGGTCCCTTTCAGCATTAAAATTTGAAAAGTTCAAAGTTCTTCAAAAAATGGTCTGAGGTTTTAGTTGTATTAGAATAAAGCATGGTACAAAAGTAATATCGGGGGCCAGCCCATGGCTCACTTGGGAGAATATGGTGCTGATAACACCAAGGCCAAGGGTACAGATCCCTATATAGGGATGGCCGGTTAGCTCACTTGGGAGAGCATGGTGCTGACAACACCAAGTCAAGAGTTAAGATCCCCTTACTGGTCATCTTTCAAAAAAAAAACAAAAGTAATATCAACAATTCCATTTTCATTTTGCAGAAAAAAAAGCATTTATTGAAAACCTACAACATTAGAAACAGAGAACATTTTCCTTTTAGTTCCTTTAAGATGGACAACAGACTATTTTAAACTTCCTACAGCCATGAGTCCTTCTGACTAACATAACTCTAAAGGCTTTCGTCAAACCCTTTTTTTTTTTTTTGGCAGCTGGCTGGTATAGGGATCAAACTCTAGTCCTTGGTGTTAGCAGCACCACCACTCTAACTGATTGAGCTAACTGGCCAGCCCCTAAATCCCTTCTTGAAAGTTAAATTACCCCCTTCCCAAATCCTCTGAATGCCTCTTAATTCATTACCTTAATTTACTCCCCACATTGGGAACTGAAAAGTTGTTTATTTTTTTACTTGACTCTTAAGCATGCTAGATTAACCAAGTGAACTACCTTTCAAAGATAGAATGTTGCTCAATTGCTGCTAGATCTGTAAAGCAATACACAAACTGGAAGCAATAAGCTCACCATTTCATATCTTAAATCCCAGGGCTCTCATGCACTCCTTGTGTGCCTCAATGAGATGTCCACAGTGCTCTTCCCCTTTCTCAATGATGCTATAAAACAAAATATTGTTATTTAACAAAGTAGGCATTAAGCACCTAAGTAATAAGGATGCATCACAATGATAGTGAATGAGGCAAAACATGGGTATGATGGAATGTGGCTGGAGTTAAATAAAAATGCTATTACACCAAACAGCTTTGTTTTTATTTGCTCTTGTGATATTTCCATGCCTAGAAGATGTTCCACAGGTAACATCTTTTGATGTTTTGAAAGGAACCTGATTAGAATAATTATGCATATCAAATATTGCCTCTAGTCCGTATCCAAGGAATAACACTGCTCTATAATGAAATAAACTGACTGAATAAAATATTTATGTTAAATGAAGGGCAGAGAGAAGTGATTAACTTTTTGCCTACCATCACAGAGGAATTAATTTTCTGATTCTGCCCTACATTCAAATACACCTAAATAAATCTACTTCTAATCACAAGACATCCAACAATTAAAAAAAAAAAAAAAAAAAAAAGATCTGGAAGCCAGGAGCACCAAGATGAACCCCCCTCATGATGATCAAATAACTTTTTACTTGTAAAACTCACAAAGTAAAGACCAGGACCAAACACCTTTATTTTTAGTGCCTGAAAATGTAATTTTAGCAAATACTCAAGTTAAGCCAAATTCAATCACAAGAAAAACTGACTCCTGACTATGGATATTTGTGGAAAAGTCATAATGGTCTGAGGCAACTGATGCAAAAAGATTTTAAAGAAAGGAACAGGTTCTTCGTCTACAGAATCCTACTCATCCTTCAGTAGCTCAAGGGCTGCCTGCAAATGGCAGAGGACGCCGGGGATAGTGAGCTCCTTATAAAGGTAACAGCTAGCAATCACTGATCATTTACTGAATGCTATACTGTGCTAGACAATGTAGCTTATATCATTAACTCTTGGAGTAATCCTGGAGGCTGATACTTTTATTAGGCCCATTTTACAGACATATGAGGCAGATAATGTTAAATAATTTGCTCAATGTCACCAAGTTGGTGGATCAGGATTCCAACCCTGACTCTGCATCCTAGACTTTTAATCATGATGTCAGATGATCTTAAGGTTCAATAAGCACTTATTGTTTTCATTGGGATAATTTTGGTATCAGACTATACAGTCTTTCAATTCTCTCCTCATAGTATTTTCTGCCAAGTATTGAGTATTATTAAAAAAAACACTGAGCTCCTACACTCTTACTACCCTATTAAAGCGCTTATGATTTCTCTACTTTTTATATCTATCATTTTCGTACTTTGTGAGGACAAAAAGGGCTGGCGGGAGAGGTGCACATTAATGTTATCTGAGGATTCCTTCTAAAGAAATTTGTTCTATGATAGAGGCTATATAAAATAAGAACAAACAAAACTTTTTGTGGATTGATGATAATCTAGATGAACTATTCTGAATACTATACTGTCCCCAACGTCATAGTAGACTGATTTTTAGCTTCTGCTTGCTTTAAAAGGGCTGAAGAGGAACTCTTCAGAACTGTAAGGAATACACCCTGGGTCCTACTCTCTCTAAGTTTTGGGAGAAATTCTTAGAAATTACCAGAAAACTTTCACTTTTTGATCTTGCCAGATCTTCTATCATAGCCCTTACCACGTGGTGTAGCAATCATTGGTAAACGAGGGTACTTTAAAAAGTTCCTGGAAAAACTGAAAGATAATACGAATCTTCCCATGAACTTTTTGAAGACCCCTATATGTCTCCGTTAACTTCAAGGGCCTTTCTGTACATTCGGACCTAACTGACTGCTTAACACGTAACGGACGCTCAAAAATCATCTGTAGGAAGGAATGAGTCGGCGAGGCGAACCTCAGGCCAATCTGACCTTTTCCTCCTCCCTTCCTTGTTTCCCCAGACAGCTATGGGCTCAGCCAGCACAGAGCCGACTAAGAAACCTACTGGGCCCTGCAACTCTCTGAAGGGCGCCGCACAGCACAGGGAGGGCGGAGGGCAGAGGGCGGGGGGCAGAGGCACGGAAGGAGCCGGCCCCACGGGCCGCCCCGCCCCGGCTGCGCACTGACCACGCATCTCGCGCCTTCTTGGTCTCCGGGCAGGCGCAGCAGGGTTTCAGCGGCTTCTTCTCCTGAGACTCAGACGGGGCAGGGCTTGCGGCCGCCAGACCCGGCATCTTTCGCGCCGAAAGCAGCTACTAGCGAAGACAACCTAAACTGTCACAGCGTCGGCAAACACCGATTAGTCTGCAGTCACTTCCGGCAGTCTCTCTAAAAGGGACAGGAAGTCCTGCCTCTCTCAAGTGGAAGGGGGGAGGAAATGGTTAAAAAAAAAAAAGAGCGCGTGCGCAATAGGGGTAAAATTAGGACCTTAAGTGGGGGAGCGCGCGTGCGCTTCTTCAGCGCATGCTCAGAGAGGTTGGCTGGAAGGTCACGCAGAGTGTAAAGCAGCTTGGGGAGGACGCACAAATGAAAAGAACAGCAGGGCAATTGACAGAGCTCGCAACCTCCCTACACCCCTTGAATGTTGAAACTGAAGCCCAAGGAAGTGAAATGACTTGTCCAAACTAAACAAGAGAAACCACTAGTGAAATCCAGTTGTCTTGAGTACTAGACTACTTTCCCATAAATAACACTGGGGCATTATCTGCCTTCTTTCTGCTCCCACCTGCTGCAGGCCTTTCCTGTCTTTCACTGACCTAGTCAAACAAAGAGTAGGAAAGACATTAGAACAGTCCAATCAGCAGGTGTTGAGGGAAAAAACAGGTCTTCTAACTCCCAAACACATTAACTCCTCTGCTCGTTTGCATTTATAGTCCTCCCTCCAGCTAGTTTGGTTTCTGTACCAGTTGTTCAATCATTCATTTGTTAATATACCGATTAATAAATTGAAAACTACCTTTTCCTTGGCATTTCTTGAATTCGGCTAGGTAGATAAGTGAACTAGCACCCATGTTATTTGACGTAAAATAATTATTGCTTTTTTTTTCTTGCAGAGAATTGTTGGAAACACGGAATGAACTCGTTTTTTAAAGTAGGACTTCAAGACATTGCTTAATAGCTGCCTGGTGATAGATGCTTTGGGTATTCAAACTTTTAGTAAGTCCTAACCAAAGTTTTTTATATTTCAGAGATTTAGTTCAGGGAATTTATAGGCATGTCTGTGAATTGGTGCTGTATAGGAGTGAGTTCTGTATGTGTGTTTTCCAACTTACTAATACCTTCCCTTTTTTGTCATCTGAAAACTTTTAATAAGCATGATTTTTATTTCATTCTGGATTGATATATTTCATAAAATGATTGATATATTTCATAATACAAGGTATTACCCATATGTTCTCCTAACTTAACATCTACTATTACCCACTATTATCAATTCTTTCAACGAGATGTTCACTCAGATTGTTTAGAATCTTGCTACTCAAACAGCGCTTCTTGGACTAGCAACATCAACATCACTAGAGAACTTAACATACAATAAATATGGTTCAACAAATCAATGGGGAAGAGAAAATGGGCAAATCATCTGAAGAAAATTAAACACTACATGAAAAGGAAGGGCTCCAGATGCATTAAGGGCCTACATGTGAAAGATCAAACTAAGAAATTAACAGAAGATAATGGAGGAGAATATCTTAATATCCAGCAGTGGGAAATGACTTATTTTACATTATAAAAGCACAAATTTTAAGTAAAAAAAAAAAACAAAAAAAAAAACTGATGTAGTTAATTACACCAAAATAAAGGCTTGGAGTTTTACGTAGGATGATACAGACTAAGTTAACAAATAGACAACAAATTAGGAAAAAACATTTGAAATATGTAAATATTTTTAAGATTTAAATTTTTTTAATTTAAAAAAGTGCTCACTTAGAATGTATAATTAGTTGAAATAATCTTCAGCCATGATCGCTTCTATATATGTAGGGCTGTTGAGTTTGTGAACCATCATTAAATTTTCACAGCAGTTGAAATTATTTGCATTTATAGATGAGAAAAAATTGGGGTTTAGAGATGTACATGATTTGCTCAAGGTCACTTGACTTGTAAGAGGCAGCCCTGAGTCTCAACATCTCCCTGTTTTTTATCTACTATCCCACTTAATTTGCCTAAATGCAAGGCAAATATTTCTTATTTTGAAAATTAATTGTTGATTTATATTTACTTGTGTAACTGAATTTTTATATATAGGAAATGAACAAGGAAGCAAAGGAAGAGAAATATCTAACAGAGTTTAGGGAGTTAAGAGAATTGAGATAAGTTCTGGACAGATTACAGACCAAAAAACTGAAATCGTTTTTCTGCAATTGAGCAAAGATTTTTTTGTCTACCCTCCTTCCCTGCTTCAGTTGGCTGTGACAACTCTCTGTGACTTCCTCAGGGTAAGCTAGGCCTCAGGCAAAGAAACTGAGTAGCAGCCCCTTCTCCTGCCCCAACTTCCTATAACTTGCTGTGTTGAAGACATTAACAAACTCTTGATTTCCTACCTGAACATTGTGACCCTTACACTCTTTCAACCTCTGCTGCTTTACGATGAAATATTCTCCTGCTTTTGAAAAAAAGGCCAAAAGGTGTCCCTTTCTAAAGTGGAATATTTGGTCATTTGTGTCTAGCTACTTAACTCTCCTCTTGTGGAGAGTACCATTTCAGAATGGTACAGCTAGCCCACACAGGTGGGTTACTTTTTCTTCTACCATTTAATTTATGAATAAGTAAGCTTTAAGATCAACTTTTGATTTTTGCATTATAATTATGCTGTATGCATTCTCACTTGCTCAGGCTAAATGCCTTCAGACTTGTGGGATGGCATGTTTTGGTATTTAAGGAAAGTAGCAGTAAAAAACATGAAATTTATTGTTTCCCATTCTATCCAAAGAAAAATCTCAATAATCCACTTCCCCTAAGGAATACACAATTTTAGAGAGCTGTAATTAGAGATTAAATTGAGAGTAGGTGGCACGTGGAGACTAAATAATAAGAGATTCAACCATCTGTCTTACAAAGGCAACTTTGAGGTTAGTTTGATTAGTCCCTTTTGCGTCAAGTTCTCGCTCCTCGATTCTGATTCTTAACCAGCAATATTTTACTCTTTTAAACCTCTGGAACTCTTTGCTATTGCTATAATTGTTAAGTAAGTAGACAGCAAGACTTGAAATGGTAACCATAGTGGCTTGTTTCATAGGACAGTGAATATGTTTATTGTATGGTACTTAATGAGGATTTGAGCTACCAATGGCACCAAACAGTCATTCTGTGGATGGAATGACAGCCCTGGTAATACAGCAAGCAACAACTAAGGAAATATTTTCTAAAATACTTCCATGATAAAGGTATTGTTCACCATTTTTCATGCTTAACTAATCCCAGGTGTGGAGACTTTACCAAATAAGGGTGGGTAGTTGAGGGTGGTAGAGAAGGAGTGACACCATATGTTGAAAGGGAAGAATTACAAGGCTTACCTTCTCATTTGCTTAGTAAATAGGTCGACTTTCTAAAGGCCAACTTACAAGTGTAAGGTAATTTTTGCATAGTATTTACATGTCTGCTCCTGCAAAGAAATGCTTTCCAGTTTTCACAGGTAAATATGTGCTGTACAGCATTCTCTGTAGCTTTTCATGTACTCTGAAGAGTCAGATTTGACTCTACTTGCCTGCCACAGTTTCGTGAATGCTCTAGCATTCATAGAAGCCACCAAACTGCTGGGTCCCACATGAAACACAGTTTATTACTTAAAGCAGTAGCAGCAGAGTATCAGCATTTTTGTGCCAGTTCTCTGAGCCCCAGTTCCCACAGGGGATATGAAGAAGGCCAGATGATATCTGCATATGCATTGGGTTGCACTATAGGAAAGGAACAGTGAGCTTAGAATGTCTGCCCTTTGCTTAAAGGAAGACACTATCTCTGTCTTCTAAGGCTATAAACAAATCTCTATCTTCCAAGGTTGTTTCCTAGACACACAAAGGACTTTTGCCCCCTGCTTCCCTTGCAAGACATGCAGAAACATGATAGCCGATGGAAAATTATCTCCCAACATGCCTAAGTATAACTTTCATTTTAATTAAATTTTATTAACTAGTACCTCTCTCCAATATCAAAGTTTCTTTTACACAGGTAAATTAAGTGACACAGAACCTAACTTCATAAAAGTTGTGTATTAGTTGTTTACTGTTGTTACTTTGGACTGAATGTTTGTGTCCTCCCAAAATTCAGATACAGAAGCCCTAATCCCCAATGTGGTGGTATATGGAGAAGTAATTAGGTTTAGATGAGGTCATGAGGATAGATCCCCCACGATGTGATTAGTACCCTTATAAGAAGAGGAAAAGACCAGAGCCCCCTTTCTCTCTTCCATGTGAGGACACAGCAAGAAGGCAGCTGTCTGCAAGCCAGGAAAAGGGCCAGGGCCCTCATCAGGAACTGATTGACTGGCACCTTGATCTTAGACTCCTCACCCTCCAGAACTGTGAGAAATAAATGTCTGTTCTTTAAGCCACCTAGTTTATGACATTTTATTATAGCAACCCAAAGAGACAGACAGCTGTGTAACAACATTATCACAACCTAGTGATAATACACATATTTCATCTCCCAGTTTCTGTGGGTCAGGAATCTGGATATGGCTTAAGTGGGTCCTCTGATTAGGGTCTTACAAGACTGCAATCAAGAGTTTGGCTGAGTCTGTGGTCCCATCTGAGGTTCTACTGGGGAAAGATATGCTTCTAGTCTCACTCAGGTTGTTGGCAGAATTCAGTTTCTCGCTGTTGTAGGAATGAGGGCTTTGGCTTCTTGCTGTCCGTCAACTGGAAGTCGCCCTCAGTTCCTAGAAGTCACCTGTAATTCCTTGCCACATGGAGTTCCCCAACATGGCCACTTGTGTCCTCAAAGCCAGGAAGGGAGAGAGAGAGAGCTACCCAGCAAAATGGTCATTATAATCTTATGTAAGAGAGTCAAGTAACCACATATATTCCATCACATTTGGCATATTTTATTGGTCAAAAGTAAGTCAATATTCAAGGAGAGGGGATCACATAGGAGCATGAATACCAGGAGGCCAGGGTCCTGGGGGCTACCTTAAGAATCTGTCCACCACAGATTGATTATCGAAAGACACACCTAAAACAGAGAGTGTGTGGAACACATCCACAAATGAAGAGAAGTTGGTGAACTATATACAAAAAATGAGACCAAACACGTGTGTATTTTAATTCCTGGTTGGGGAGTATTTTCTCCTTTCTACAGCTGCGAGTCCACAAACCAAAATCCAGAACAAACATCAATAAATTGCTGAAACACTAACCAAATTCAAATGCTATTTTTTTTTTAAATTGTAAATTTAAAATTTCACATCATGAGCCAGCTTAAACTGGAAATTTTGTTTTAAAATACCATTTTTTCCCTGATTGAACCTACATGTTTTCTAAAATTACTAAATGCAAGGCATGTGTATTGAATAAGTGTTTAAGTATATGGATTATATCTTTAACCGTCAGTCCTATTCTTTAGCCCTACATTTGTCCTTTGTATGCTCACAGATTTTAAGATGAATGCTGATGTTAAATTCTAGGTAAATGGGAAACTCATGATGTGCAATGACAGAAATGGAAATTGGGAAGATAGTTGGATTTAGGAAGAAGAGTATCTAATGTTTATTGGGAACTTACTCTCTACCAGACTCTTTTCTAAGTCCTTTGTATGTATTATCCTGTAATCTTCCTTGGTATTATTGCTATTTATCTCCATTTTAGTGATGAGGAAACTGATTGATATTAAATGGATATGAAGTGACTACCGAAGGTCATCCAAATAGTTAGAACCAGGACTCAAACCTTTGATTATAAAGGTCACTAGAGTATCTGCAGTATAAAAAAAAAGTCACAATTTTACTCAGGAAGTACTGAGTTTGACTAATTGACGTATAGTCACTTGAAAATGGAATGTCTTCAAGATTGCAGAGGTATGAAATTGGTAGTGAGATAAAAGAGAAGGCCAGTGATGGCAGGCAGGTAAACAGATGAATAGTTAAGTAGATCAATTCATTCAAGTTATTTTTTCTTCAGCACCTGCTTTGTGCCAGGTGCTGACCTAAAGGCTTTGGATGGATTCAGCATGAACAGGACATTTAAGGTCTGTGGTCTTAAGTTGAAAGCTTACGTTCTGGTGAGAGGAGACAAAATAAATGCGTAAACAAATAAATAAGAAAATTTCAGTGCTATAAAAAGGTAAATCAAGGTAATATAAGAGTGTCTTCAGATGTGTTTATGGAGGGGGCTGTCTGTTGGCTACTTCAGATAGTTTATCTGATAGAGTAAGGAAAAGTCTTTCTGAGGAGATAGCATTTTAAACTCCACATGATGAGAAGCCAGTGTGAGAAGATGAGGGTTGGGGGTGGGAGAGAGGAGCAAGTATTCTGAGAAGAAGGAACAGAAAGTGTGAGACCCTGAGAAATGTGTGTGGATGCAGCTACATCCACAGACAGAAAAACGTTATACCATGTAACATTGTATTTTGTTTCTGTGTCTTCTTTTTCCATCATCCAGTGAGCTGTACAAATTATCACAGAGCACTTATTACGTAGTACTCAGTAAATACGTTTAACAAATGGATGGATGTATTCATTTAGTAATCATTTTACTAAGCTCTTACGTACCAGATACTTCAAAGATACAAAAATGACCATGTGAAGGCCTGTGCCCTCAATGAACTCAAAGTCGCAGGGAACAGAGTTGCAAACAATTACTAATACAAGGTGATCAATGTTTTCAGTGATATTACAGCATCGGAAGAAAGAATGACATCTTTCTGTACTGGGGGGATTTGGGAAAACTGCACAGAGATGGCAAAGTTAGAGCTGAGTATTGAAAGATACCTTAATTAGTTGGGGGGTATTAAAAGAAATTATTCAATGATACTTGTTAAAGCACTGCAAGGTGGATGATTTAGAACCATCGGCATAGGTATGGAGACCATTGCAGTGGGGTCTTGCAGTGGGTGAAAGAGATTGGACTTAACTCTAAATAGGACACGGGCAAGTGGGAATTTAGAGCCAAGGAGCAGGGTGGTGGATCAGTGGATGGGAAGTTGCTAAGAGGAAAAATCAGGGGTAAGGGCAATTCTGGATAAACCAACCAACAAAATTCTTGCTGAAGACAGGCCTGGGTGTTCAGACCTCACCTAGGGGATGTTGGACAATGAGGAACCCAATCAGACATTGAGGGTGATCAGATATTGAGGGTGGGGGGTTCTTGCCAGAATGACTTAGCAGTGTCCTTCATTAAAGCTGGATTTTACAGGAAAGTACATAGGTGGGCCTAGGGTAAGATTCAGGAGTCTGACTAAAGTTTTAACAAGCAAATAATCTTTGTCAGGAACATAAACAGGAAAAGGCATTTTAGAAAAAGGAATCAGCTTGAGCAAAGATTTGGAAGTGACAAAGGTACATGGCTGATCTACAAAAAACTCAAGAAGTTTAGGAGCACAGACAGTAGGTTAAAACCAGGAGTATGTACAGAAAGAGTAACAGGCCAGGAAGCTTATTCAAGTGTCTTCCCATCAATTCAAAAGAAAGCCCACTCTGAGGTGTGCCGCTAGCTAGCCTAATGGGATAATCTGAGCATCATAAAGAACAATGATCATAATGGATTAAAACACCAGATATGTAAAAATGCATGCATTCATAATGATGCTAAACAAATGTTTGTGGTTAAAGCTGGAGTTTGCTAGGGCACCAACTCATTTCTCTGAAATTTGATAATTAAAGAGAAAGAACCCAGCATGTATCCAGTCTTTCCTCTATGATCTGTATTTCAGGATAACCAGTAAGTTGGTTCAAGAAATCTATTTTTATAGAAGAATCTCTAATAGAGAATTATTGAAAGTGTTAAAAATTCACTGTTCTAGAATAAAAGCCTTAACAGACATAGCAAAATGCAACACGAGGACTTTTTGGGGGATCCTGACTAGAACGAACCAATTATAAATGACATCTTGAATTCAACCATGGAAATTCGAATATGTACTAAGTATCAGATGATATGAAAGAATTGTTAATTTTGTTAGATATGATAACAGTGGTTAAGTTTTTAAAAATCTGTATCAGCTTGAAATGCAGATTAAGGGTGAAATAATATTGTCTGGAATTACTTAAAAGGGGGAGGGGGGAGAAAAATTAATAGAAATTAATTGAACTAGATTGGCAAAATGTTAATAAATCTTGATTCTGAGTGATGCATGAGAGTTCATTATTAAAAGTGGAGTCAGTTTTGCCTATGCTTAAAATTTTCCATTATAAATAGTTTTTGAAAGCAGAGCCAGTGCCTAACCACGTCGTCTTCAGTTGATCTGATGCCCGGGACTCCGAAAGGCGCAGTGTGCAGATCAGCAGTTTCTGATTACCTAGTCCACCCTAAACGCGATGCCCGTGGGGCCCGAGCTCACGGCGTGCTAACACCGAGGAGTGTGGATTCCTCAACTCTCAGGACAAGCCCGGTGGAAAGGGGCTTTCCGAAATGAAAGCACCTAACCATTCTAGAAGGTTCTGAGATGTCCCAGGGATTTCCAAAAGAGGGTTCCAGGTGTAACTGGCAAATCCCTGCTGTATTTCTGCAGTGTAGTCTTTTCCCCAGCCTTGGCGTTGACCCTGGGTGGGCGGCTGGAAAGCGCCCGGCCCTGTCTCAGAAGTGCAGTGGGAAGGGAGGTTGTTTCTCACCCCCCGACCCCCCCCCCTCCTTACACGCCCTCCTCTCCTGCGCCCCGCCCCTTTCCTCGCCCCGCCCCCTTTCCTCGCCCCTCCTCCCTTATCTCCGCCCCGCCCCTTATCCCCGCGCGCCGGTGGTTACCATAGCTACGTTGCACGCAGCGGCTAGGCCTCCCTAGCTGGTCCCTGGCTGGCCTGAAGAAAGAGGCGACACTATGAGTCACGTAGTCACCATCGAGGAGCCCAAGGCCAAGCCGCTGGTGTCTCGACCCCAGTGCGGCGAGAGGTGGGGGGCCGGGGGCAAGGTCTCCTCCAGTCGAGCGTACGATTTCCTGTACGGTAAGGGCCTCCCTAGACCTCCCTCCTGGTGGCCGCGCGCTCCGGGGAAGAGGAGGGGGACGGAGGGTGGCGGGCGTGCATCCGAAGCCGCGGGTTCGCTCTGTGTCTGGCAGCACCACGCGGGGCCGCCTTTACTCCTCTTTTCCTGATAATTTGCTCAGCCCTGAGCGATCTTTCTGAAACCTATTCCGGACGTTTTGGTATCCAAAAAAGTATGGAATGATTTACAGACTTGAAGAGTCACTCAGCGTTCCCAGTTCAAACTCATATCAAATGTCTGCATCCAATAAATTGTTTTTGTTGGATAACCGAGGAGTGACTAGGTTTTAGGAATTGATTCATTCTTTTGAATTTGGTAAAATTCAAAAATTTTATCCAAATTCAAGAAACTTATTTCTAAATCGCAACACTAATTTATTAATTTGCATGGAGAAATATGTTCCCAAGTCATCTAGATTAGCAGGTCTGAGTATTTGTTTCCCCAGAATTAAGTGTATTTGGGGAATCAAGTCTGTTTATGAAGGCTGCTTGTCAGTTTAATGTAAAATTGGTTGATTTGAAGGGATGGTGTAATCCATCATGAATACTTTTCTTCACTTTCAGGATATACCCAACTAAGCAGATACTTACAAGAGCAGGGCAATCTTGTGTTGAACTTTGGAGAAATAACTTAGGCCCATCATCAACATACTTATGCACTTAAGTGGTGAATTCTGAAGATAGCTGATCTGATTGATCTCTTACTACTAATGATATTTTCTTACCATCTCTACCAATTCTGAGGTGTCATGCTGTTGGCATCTTCCTGGTGCTCAGAATATGGGCGATAGTGCCTAAATTTATTGTTTCTTTCACTTGGAAAGGGACGTAGTGCACAAGAAATTTCCTTTTCAAGAATTTCTTGAGCTACACAGACCCAGAAGGAGGTTTATTCATAGGAGAGAGAAGAGAATATTTAGGGTATTGTTCTTGAGGACATGCTGGGCTTTCTGTTTGCATTCCAATTCCATAAGCTCACTTTGATTACACAGAAATGAAATGCATTTAACAGATTCTCACTGGTAGATCTGGTAGAGTAAGAGGACCATGATCTGCTGCACAGGTAGACAATATCTAACCTTTCTAATTTGTCTTCTGATTAAGAAATGACATTGCTATCCCATTATTCTCAGCCTAGGAGTATATATGTTCTGTTCCTTATGCTACTTTATTTGTTTCACAGATCCATTGTTTATTGTGTCAAGTGAGAAAGACCACACACAAGCACATATCCAAGCCACCCTGATTCGGAGTAGACTGGTATGTCTAATTCATCCACTAAGGCAACTATATTAGTCTGTTTCTGTTGCTTATAACAGAATACCTGAAATTGGGTAATTTATAAAGAAACAAAATTTATTTCTTACAGTTTTGGAGTAGGGGAAGTCCAAGGTCCAGGGAACAGATCTGGTGAGGGCCTTCTTCTTGGTGAGAACTCTACAGAGTCCTGGGGTGACCAGAGTATCATGTGGCGAGAGAATGGCCCGAGCAAGAGAAAGCTAACCTTCTCACTCGCTCTCCTTATAAAACCATCAGAACCATGCCCATTACTCTATAAATGGATCAATCCATTCACAAGGGCACAGTCCTCACAATGTAATCAACTCTTAAAGGCCCCACCTTTCAGTAATTAGATTTCCCACCCTCTTAACACTGTTAACAATGAAGATCAAGTTTCCAATACATGAACTTTTTGGGGAGATATTTGACCCATAGCAGCAACCTAATGAACCTGAACCATTCTATTTTGCCTGACTGCACTGATCAGATTGACTAATCCCCAAAGCTCCACTGGATTTTAGGTTCTGCAGAAACTACTTTGCCATGATTACTAGGGACAAGGCACCTTAATATTTATAACCTATTGTAATAATTAATTTATTAGTGAATAAAGGTCCCATAAATAAATTTATTTCAATGGAAAAAGTAATATATGCCTGTGTCAGAAGAATTTGAGTAGTACAAAAGCATATACAATATGAAGTAAATTCTGGCCCTAGCCCCCTCCACATAAACAACCATTGTAATTGGTTTCTTGAGCATCCTTTCAGAGATATTCTATGTATCTATGCATATATCCCCTCTTCCTGTGCTATATATATTGTTTTGTACCTTTTCTTTTTCTTTTTTAGAGTTTACAACTTAATCAAAATGCTTTAGAAAATCTGATGGTATAATTTTGTCCTTTTCCTCACTGCCTCTCTTTCCTAACATTAGAGAAAAGTTCCTGGATTTAGAACCATGTTCAGTGACCTAATCCATTATCCAAGATATTCTGTATATTGGAGCAAGTCTGATCCTGTCCCACCATTCATCAGTCGGGAATGGAGGGGACATGAGGAAAAACACAAAGAAGCCCTCTGGCAGCTTGCCAGGTAGGTGTCAGGTGGCTCCAGCTCCTAAAACTACTCATGTTTTTAATGGGTGTATTTTTCCTTTAAAAATTTTATGTACTTAGTCTGAATGATTTACAAATATGGTTTACAAGTACTGTTGTGATGTTATACCTACATCAAATTCTCTCTCTAAACCCCTTTGACCAAAACAAGCTTGATTAAGGAGCAATGGTTACAGTTTATTGTTTAAAAATGTTCTTAGAAGGTTGGTGTGAATATTTATGTTAAATGACAACTTGCCACTAAAGGTCAGGGTGACTGCGTTTGTCATTCCTTTGATCTGTCTTAGAAATTGCAAGTTCTCTTTTTGCCAGTATCTAAAATATTTTTTGGAGACTTCTAGCCAAAGCACCTTCAGAGGTTAGTCTCTTGATGAGAGTTCTGGTCAAGATGGTGGAATAGATGGTCCCCAGCGTCACTCTCTCCCACAAATCAACCAATTTACAACTATAAAAATGTAACAACAGCCAAGCTGGGGCAGCTGGAGCTCAGAGGAAGAGGAGGAGAGACCTAAGGAGTTCATGAGGGTGGGAGAAGCCATGATGAGAGAGAAAAAACTGCTCAGAGCATTTAGGGCCACGGCTGCTTTAAGGCTGGAGCTGCTGAGCACATGGAGCAGGAGCTGGTAAAAGCTGCAGCTGTGACCTTCAGATGGAGTTGCTTGGAGGTGGCAGAGGAGAAGGGGGCCTTGGTGGCTCCCAGGACAGCAAGACCACTAATAGGGTTCCTGTGGACCCACACAGGAGCAAGGAGCCAAACAGCTGAAAAAGGGGAGCCATTCAGAGGCCAGACCATCATTGCAAGAGACCAGCACAAGGCCCGTCCCATGGGAAGTGTTTGGAGCATGGGCAGTGAGGGAGATGGGCCCACCAAGGAGAACACTGGGACACAGCAAGGACAGCCGATCTCCCCCCAATCAGTGCAGGACCACTCAGAGGAGACTGGTTGGGAATGCAGAATTGTATGGGGTGCAGTTTGATGAAAAGATTCAGGCCCAGATCAGAGTTTCTTCACAGCCCAGGTGCACCTGGTCTCTGGAGAAGTACCTATAAGGTAAGCCATTAAAACCTGAGCTTCATAAAAAGTCTTCCCTAGTGAAGCAGCAGCAAAGCAGCAATTTAGCTCAACCACATAGCTCAAGTACTGTTTCCCACAGGAAATTCCTCCATTTTAGAATTAAGCAAAGGGGGCCGGCACCGTGGCTCACTCAGAGAGTGTGGCACTGGTAGTGCCGAGGCCGCAGGTTCGGATCCTATATGGGGATGGCTGGTGTGCTCACTAGCTGAGTGTGGTGCAGACCACACCGTGCCGAGGGTTGTGATCCCCTTACCGGTCAGAAAAAAAAAAAAAAGAATTAAGCAAAGGACAAAAAATTAGTTCTGGCCCAGGCACACTACAAGTGCCTTGGGGCTTGCCAGGGGACCTGAGGTATGGAGCCAGGGACTGGACCCCTTGCCTACAACCAGGCATACCGCCAGCACCTCAGGGCCCTGCCCAGGAGCCCAGTGTCTGGAGCTGAGGACTGGACCCCCTTCCCACAACCAGGCACACCACCAGCTCCAAGGAGCATGCCAAAAACATCACCTCCATATAGGTGGCCTACCACAGCCACCACAATAACCACAGCTGTTGCAGAAGTGGCTAGACGTCACAACTACCACACAGATGGTCCGTCAGCCACTGGAGCGCATGGATACAAGAGTCACCAGCAGAGACCAAAAGAAAGAAGAGGATGTCTCTCTCCACAAGGCCCATTCCAGAGTGACAGAAGAAGCATGGGCTCTATGATAATATTGGGGGATCTGAACATACCTTTCAGCATTGGACAGATCATCTAGGCCACAAATCAATAGAGTAACCATTACTCTTTCAGAGGGAGAGAAGAAATCTAGGGTTATCAGTGGTGGGAGGGGGGAGGCAGGGAGGATAGGGAGAGATTGGGCAAGGGGCATAAAGAATAAGTACGATTTGTAACAATATACATACTAGTAATATTTATTTGATCAGCATATGTCAACATTGAATCCCAAAAATATGTATAATCAATTATGATTCAATTAAAAAATAAAGAACATAGATTAATCTCTTGAATTCCTTGTTTTTTTAATTACTTATAAGTTCATATTTAGTAAATTTTAAAATAATGTCTTCCACCCAGATGTAAAAAATGGTCTTTTTAAACTTTGTTATTTTCATGTGCTTTTAATTAAAAGTGAGCTATTATTGTATGTGGGGGTTCATAAATCTACTCTTTTTCTCAACTCTTACTTCATCATATGCATGTTATAGAAGACTTGGACAGTCATATGCATGTTATAGAAGACTTGGCTCTCAGTATGACATACTCTGTGTATATCCTACTTTATAGACAGAAAAATTAAGTAGAAATTATATGTGGAAAATCTTAGACTTGAATAATGTTTTCCGCTTCATTTTAGAACTGACACTTCTTTTCAGATGCCTAAAGAAGTTTATGAAGATCCTGAAGTTACTGGAAGGAATCGCTATAAATACTTTGAAAGGTAGAAGTAATTACTAATGAACATTTGATCCCTGGTATTATTGGAGAACCTCTTTATGATAATGATAGCAGCTATACTTTTTAAGTGCATGCAAGTGCCGGGCACCATTTTATTTATTTATTTTAAAAGAAAATGTAATTTTGTTATTTTTTTACATTCTAGGATGTTGTTGCGGAGCAGTTGGGAGGGAGGTGGAGAGGGGAAAGGGGAAGGAAATGGGATGGAAGAAGGAGGAAATAGGAGGGGCGTGACTGAGGCCGGTGGCACCCCCCTCATTCCCACAGGGAGGTGAGGGGGTGGGCTTCCAGCATTGGCTTGGTCATTGCTGGGCTGGGTGCAGATGTCAGGGGGCTGTGGCAAAAGCCCTCACCCGCCCTACCACCCCAGCTTGGGAACCCAGGGCCCTTCTTGCTGCGGCTTGGTAGTCGTGGTCGTCGCTGTGCTGGCTGTGGGTTGGTGGGGGGGAGGTGGGGGAAGGGGCCAAGGCCCGAGGCCCTCACTGTCCCGAAGAGCCCAGGGCGATTCCTGTGGTGGCTTGGTGGTCGCCACTGGCAGGCACCATTTTAAGTGCTTTAGATACATATCATCTAATGTTCACAACAGAAATGCAGGATAGTGTATATATATAATCCCCACTGAGACCAAGAGAGAAGTAGATTGCTCACGGTCACATAAGCCAGCAAGTGGCAGAGGTGGGATTCCAGCTAAGCCTGCCTGACTTCAAAGGTAAGGATTGCAGCTGAGAATGTATATTTGAGAAGAAAATGAAGTCATCAAATGAAGTGAGATATAGTAGAGACACCATGAAGTCAAAGTGCAGAGAAAATTGTTAGAAGTGTTCAAATGTGCAACATTGCTCTCTTTGTATATGTTGCCAAAACCAACACAGTCAAGAGTCATTTTTTTTATTTATTAATACTCATGTGTTAATGATATACTCAGACAAATTAAAATAAGATAGGTGTTGAAGATGGCGGCGGCTGCGGCGGCTGGCGCGGAGTAGCTGAGGTGTAAAAGGCGGCCACTGGGCCTCAGGCAGCCGGGAAACTTGTGGACCTTCCTCTCACCATCTCTTAAGGGAGGACTACAGCTGCTGGCCGGTCGTGGGGGCTCAACGCCACTTTGCCCCCGGCAGGAGAGGCTGCCTCATTTACAGGCAACAGCTTTGAAGTGTGGAGCAGGAAAAGAACTGATTCTTAGCTGCAAAAGCGAGTCTTGAAACAGGGAACACGGCGCCAGGGCTGCTGTGGATGCAGCCAGGATCCCGGAGGCCGGGGCCGCGCTGAAGGCAGCCAGCTGCCCTACTCAGGATTCGAGGTTTCAGACCGGCATTAAAGAAGATTCCTGGGAGCGCCCGAGCCGCGCCGCGACTGAACAGCCCGAGGCGGCAGCGCCGAGAACACGGAAGGCGACAAACCAGAGACAGAGAGCGAACACCCGACCTGGCACAGCACTGTGAGTGATCCCTGGCAGAGCTCTGTTCGGGGGGCAGATGCCCACGCGGCTCCCGCCTGCACCACCAGGCCACTCACCGCCCGGTGCTGCCTCCATTTTCCCAGGTGCGGGCAGCTCCGCCCTGCTCGGCCATCACTGAGCCCATTTGCTTGGCCTGGCGCGGGGCTTTCCGGAGCCTGCGGGCCGGCCTCCTCTCCCACTCCCTCCGGGGTTCGCTGGCAGGGCTGGGGGCGTGGGGCTTCCTGACCAGTGTTGGGAGGGCAAGGAAGTACGGGAGGGCCGACTGTCACTCCACCACACCCTGGACTCCGGCCCCGGTAAACTTCCTGTTACTGGGAGGCAGATACCATCTCTGCGACCACCAGTTTGGAAAAAAGCCTAACGAATTTCTGGTTGGGAATAGTGTGGTAGGAGAGTTTCCAGGTCCGCTTGAACCTGCCGGAGAGCAGGCTGCAGGCGGGCACTAGACTCGGTTTATACCGGGGGGATACAAAGGTGAACAAGACCCGAGAAAGATCTACACAGTGCTACAAAGGCACCCAGGGAGACCGGTCGTCTGTGCCTAGCAGAAACCTGGTAGACTTCCTGGGCAAGGCGGTGCTGAGCAGGGTCTTGAAGGCCCAGCTGATAGACGAGGGGTGCAGAAGACACACCCCAGCCCAGCACAGTGTGCACAGAGGGGGGAGACGTGCGGCCAGGGAGGCGGAGACTCGACAGAAACCACACACCCGGTGGGGTCGCCACTGCACGATCTAACAGCCTGGGCCAGAGCACACGGAATGGGGAGAAGTCCTGTACAGGAAGTGAAAGCTCAACAGAGATCACACACCCTGTGGTACGTGATCCACCAGCCCAGCAGAGTCCAAGCTGACCAGAAAGGTGGATCCCCAGAGAAGCCCAAGACCCGAGGCAACAACACACACAAGACACTAGAGGCCAACTGAGCAGTCACGGCGGGAGCCATACCAAATTGGCAACCACAGCAACATCCTAGTTAGTCATTAGTCTCAAACCGGTGGACTGTGAAACCCCCTGCCACAATGAATAAACACCAAAAAAAAGACACCAGAAATACAAAAAATCAAGAAAGTACACCACCAAAAGTTAATAAATCTCATACTCTAGATCCTATAAAACAAGAAGCCCTTGAAATGACTGACAAGGAATTTCGAGTGATAATTCTAAGGAAACTGAATGAGATACAAGAAAACTCAGCTAGACATCATGATGAAATGAGGAAAAGTATACAGGATCTGAAAGAGGAAATATACAAGGAAATCAATGTCCTGAAAAAAAATGTAGCAGAACTTGCTGAACTGAAGAAGTTATTCAGCGAAATAAAAAACACAACGGAGAGTTTAACCAGCAGGCTTGTCGAAGTTGAAGAGAGAACCTCTGAACTTGAAGATGGGCTGTTTGAAATAACACAAGCAGACAAAAAGAAAGAAAAAAGAATCAAGGACATGGAAGAAAATCTGAGAGAGATATCAGACAACCTCAAGCTCTCAAATATCCGAGTCATGGGTATTCCAGAAGGGGAGGAAAATGGAGATTCCATTGAAAACATATTCAACAAAATAGTGGCAGAAAACTTCGCAGGTATAGGAAAAATCACAGATCTTCAGATCCAGGAAGCTCAACGATCTCCAAACGTATTCAACCCAAAAAGGCCTTCTCCAAGACATGTCATAGTCAAATTGGCAAAACTCAGAGACAAAGAGAGAATCTTAAAAGCTGCAAGAGAGAAGCGTCAAATCACCTATAAGGGAGCCCCAATCAGGTTAACATCAGACTTTTCATCACAAACCCTAAAAGCTAGAAAGGAATGGGATGATATTTTCAAAATACTAAAAGACAAAGATTGCCAGCCAAGAATACTCTACCCTGCAAGGCTATCCTTCCGAAATGAGGGGCAAATAGTATATTTCTCAGACAAACAAAAACTGTGGGAGTTCACTACCACACGACCACCCTTACAAGAAATCCTCAAGGGAGTACTGGGTTTGGTTCCTGAAAAATAACTACCACTGCCATAAAAACCCAAGAAAAATCTAAACCCGCTAGTACAATAAAAATGGCATTCATGAAGAGAAAACAAGCTAACAAAAACACTATCTACAACCTAAGGAACCAATAAACAAAGAAACCAAACAGTAAATCAGAAAGCAAGGAACAAAAGACACCTAAGACAACCAAACAACCAATAAAATGCTAGGAATAAATCAACACCTTTCAATAACAACTCTTAATGTTAAAGGCTTAAATTCCCCAATTAAAAGACACAGACTGGCTGACTGGATCAAAAAGCAGGACCCAACTATATGCTGCCTACAAGAGACCCACCTCACCCATAAAGATTCACACAGACTAAGAGTGAAAGGATGGAAAAAGATTTACCATGCAAACAGAAAAGAAAAACGAGCTGGAGTAGCTATTCTTATATCTGACAAAATAGACTTTAAACTAAAAACCATAAAAAGAGACAATGAGGGACACTACTTAATGATAAAAGGACTGATCCATCAAGAAGACATAACAATCATAAATATGTACGCACCCAATGTTGGAGCAGCCAGATTTATAAAACAAACTCTATTAGACCTAAAGAAGGAAATAGACACTTATACCATAATAGCAGGGGACCTGAACACCCCACTGTCAATATTAGACAGATCATCTAGGCAAAGAATCAGTAGAGAAACACAAGATCTAAACAAGACTCTAGACCAATTGGAATTGGCAGATATCTACAGAACATTCTACCCAACAACCTCAGAATATTCATTCTTCTCATCAGCACATGGATCATTCTCCAGGATAGATCATATATTAGGTCACAAATCAAGTCTCAATAAATTCAAAAAAATTGGAATTATCCCATGTATCTTCTCAGACCACAATGGATTAAAACTAGAAATTAATAACAAACGAACCTCTGGAAACTATACAAACACATGGAAATTAAACAGCATTCTACTTAATGACATATGGGTCCAAGAAGAAATCAAGCAGGAAATCAAAAAGTTTATTGAAACTAATGAAAACAATGATACATCATACCAAAACCTGTGGGATACTGCAAAAGCAGTATTGAGGGGAAAATTTATTGCATTAAATGCTCACTTCAGAAGAATAGAAAGATGGCAAGTGAACAACCTAACACTTCACCTTAAAGAACTAGAAAAACAAGAACAATCCAAACCTCAAGTTAGCAGACGGAAAGAAATCATTAAGATCAGAGCAGAACTGAATGAAATTGAAAACCAAAAAACAATTCAAAAGATCAACGAATCAAAAAGTTCGTTTTTTGAAAAGATAAATAAAATAGACAAACCATTAGCATGGCTAACAAAAAAAAGAAGAGAGAAGACTCAAATAACAAAAATTAGAAATGAAAAAGGTGATATCACAACTGATTCATCTGAAATACAAGGAATCATTCGAGACTACTATAAACAACTATACGCCAACAAATTTGAAAATCTGGAGGAAATGGATAAATTTCTGGACACACACAAGCTCCCAAAACTGAACCGTGAAGACGTAGAAAATTTGAACAGACCAATAACAATAAAGGAGATTGAAGCTGTTATCAGAAGGCTCCCAACAAAGAAAAGCCCAGGACCAGATGGATTCACAGCAGAATTTTACCAAACATTCAAAGAGGAATTGACACCGATTCTTTACAAACTATTCCAAAAGATTGAAACAGACGCAAATCTCCCAAAGTCATTCTATGAAGCAAACATCATCCTGATACCAAAACCAAGTAAAGATATAACCAAGAAAGAAAACTACAGGCCAATGTCCTTGATGAATATAGATGCAAAAATCCTCACTAAAATACTAGCAAACAGAATACAGCAACACATACGTAAAATTATTTACCATGATCAAGTGGGATTCATCCCAGGGATGCAAGGTTGGTTCAACATACGCAAATCAATAAATGTGATACACCATATTAATAAACTCAAACACAAGGATCATCTCTATAGATGCTGAAAAAGCATTTGATCAAATTCAGCACTCATTCATGACAAAGACCCTCTATAAGTTAGGTATAGAGGGAAAGTATCTCAACATAATTAAAGCCATATATGCCAAACCCACTGCCAATATCATCCTGAATGGGGAAAAGCTGAAAGCTTTTCCTTTAAGAACAGGAACTAGACAAGGATGCCCACTCTCACCACTCCTATTCAACATAGTGTTGGAAGTACTAGCCAGAGCAATCAGAGAAGAGAAGGAAATAAAGGGCATCCAGATTGGAAAAGATGAAGTCAAACTGTCCCTGTTTGCAGATGACATGATCCTATATATCGAACAGCCTAAAACCTCTACAAAAAAACTGTTGGAATTGATAAATGATTTCAGCACAGTAGCAGGATACAAAATCAACACACAAAAATCAGTAGCATTTCTTTTCTCCAATAGTGAACATGCAGAAGGAGAAATCAAGAAAGCCTGCCCATTTACAATAGCCACCAAAAAAATAAAATACTTAGGAATTGAGTTAACCAAGGAGGTGAAAAATCTCTATAATGAGAACTACAAACCACTGCTGAGAGAAATTAGAGAGGATACAAGAAGATGGAAAGATATTCCATGCTCTTGGATTGGAAGAATCAACATAGTGAAAATGTCCATACTACCCAAAGTGATATACAAATTCAACGCAATCCCCATCAAAATTCCAAAGACATTTTTCTCAGAAATGGAAAAAACTATTCAGACATTTATATGGAACAATAAAAGACCACGAATAGCCAAAGCAATGCTCAGCAAAAAAATAAAGCTGGAGGCATAACACTACCTGACTTTAAGCTATACTACAAAGCTATAATAACCAAAACAGTATGGTACTGGCATAAAAACAGACACACTGACCAATGGAATAGAATAGAGAATCCAGAAATCAACCCACACACTTACTGCCATCTGATCTTTGACAAAGGTACCAAGCCTATTCACTGGGGAAGGGACTGCCTCTTCAGCAAGTGGTGCTGGGATAACTGGATATCGATATGCAGGAGAATGAAACTAGATCCATACCTCTCACCGTATACTAAAATCAACTCAAAATGGATTAAGGATTTAAATACATACCCTGAGACAATAAAACTTCTTAAAGAAAACATAGGGGAAACACTTCAGGAAATAGGACTGGGCACAGACTTCATGAATACAACCCCAAAAGCACGGGCAACCAAAGGAAAAATAAACAAATGGGATTATATCAAACTAAAAAGCTTCTGCACAGCAAAAGAAACAATTAAAAGAGTTAAAAGACAACCAACAGAGTGGGAGAAAATATTTGCAAAATATACATCTGACAAAGGATTAATATCCAGAATATATAAGGAACTCAAACAACTTTACAAGAAGAAAACTAGCAACCCAATTAAAAAATGGGCAAAAGAGCTAAGTAGGCATTTCTCTAAGGAAGATATCCAAATGGCCAACAGACATATGAAAAAATGCTCAACATCACTCAGCATCCGGGAAATGCAAATCAAAACCACATTGAGATACCATCTAACCCCAGTTAGGATGGCTAAAATCCAAAAGACTCTGAACGATAAATGCTGGCGAGGCTGCGGAGAAAAAGGAACTCTCATACATTGTTGGTGGGACTGCAAAATGGTGCAGCCTCTATGGAAAATGGTATGGAGGTTCCTTAAACAATTGCAAATAGATCTACCATACGACCCAGCTATCCCACTGTTGGGAATATACCCAGAGGAATGGAAATCATCAAGTCGAAGGTATACCTGTTCCCCAATGTTCATCGCAGCACTCTTTACAATAGCCAAGAGTTGGAACCAGCCCAAATGCCCATCATCAGATGAGTGGATACAGAAAATGTGGTACATCTACACAATGGAATACTACTCAGCTATAAAAACGAATGAAATACTGCCATTTGCAACAACATGGATGGACCTTGAGAGAATTATATTAAGTGAAACAAGTCAGGCACAGAAAGAGAAATACCACATGTTCTCACTTATTGGAGGGAGCTAAAAATTAATATATAAATTCACACACACACACACACACACACACACACACACACACACACACACACACAAACCGGGGGGGGGGGAAGAAGATATAACAACCACAATTATTTGAAGTTGATACGACAAGCAAACAGAAAGGACATTGTTGGGGGGGAGGGGGGGAGGGAGAAGGGAGGGAGGTTTTGGTGATGGGGAGCAACAATCAGCTACAATGTATATCGACAAAATAAAATTAAAAAATAAAGAAATAAATAAACTAGGGAAAAAAAAAAAGGGCAACCAAAGAAGTCAGGTGGAATGCAAATGAGCATATGAAAAGATGTTCCACATCATATGTCATCAGGAGACTCCAAATTAAAACAAAGAGATTACACTACACACCTACTAGAATGGCTAAAATTCAAAACACTGTTAACACCTAATGCCAACGAGAGTGTGGAGCAACAGGGCCTTTACTGACTGCTGGTGGGAACGAAAAATGGTATAGCTACGACAGACGTCAGTCTGGCAGTTTCTTACAAAACTAAACGTACTCTTACATAACGCACTGATTGCACTTCTTGGTACTTACCCAAATGAGTTGAAAATGTATGTCCATACAAAAACCAGCACACAGATGTTTACAGGAGCAGCTTTATTCATAAGTTCCAAAACTTGGAAGCAACCAAGATGTCTTTTAGTAGGTAAATAGATAAACTGTGGTACATGCATATGATGGAATATTACTTAACCCTGAAAAGAAATGAGTTATCAAGCCACAAAAAGACATGCAGAAACCTTAAATGCATATTGCTAAGTGAAAGAAACCAATATGAAAAAGCCACATACTGTATGATTCCAACTACATGACATTCTGAAAGAGGCAAAAGTATTGAGAAAGTAAAAAAATCAATGGTTGTCAGGGATGGTGGGAGAAGGAAGTGGGTGAGAGGAATGAATAGGTGGAAAACAGGGGATTTAAAAAATAGTTTCATTACTCCATAGGATACTGTGATGGTGGTCATATGTCATTACACATTTGTAAAAACCCACTGAATGTCCAACACAAAGAGTGAATCCTAATGTAAACTGTGGACTTTAATTAATAATAATGTATCAGTATTGGCTCATCAATTGTAACAAACGTACTACACTAACGAAAGATGTCAATAATAAGAGAAACTGGCGGGATGGTGGGTGGTAGAATATGGGAACTTTATACTTTCCTCCCAATTTTTCTATAAGCCTAAAACTTCTAAAAAAAAGTCTATTAATTAAATAAAAAGTATTTTTTACATCAAAAAAAAAAATAAGATAGGTGTTAGCTGAGTTAGAAAAATAGTGTTGATGCCACACTTGCATAAGTTTCCTTGAGAAAGTAAATTTCTAATCCACATTTTTATTTATGAGCAACCTCCTTATGAAAATTTTGTGATGCTGTTTCAGAGAAATGTTAAATTCTTAACTGTAGTATCCTCAATTCCTAGATATTGGAAGGGAAGCTTTAAACTAAATCACTGGGAATTTCAGAATATCTCCGGGAACTTAAGAAGTTGCAGGGAACTAATGGCCAGCTGAAGCCCAGGTTTAGGTCACTGTTTCTCAAGGTATGGCTTGTTTACCATCTGCAGAGAAAAGACTAGAGTGCTTATTAAGAATGCAAATTCATTGGCTCTACCCCACGTGTACTGAATCACCTGGGCCAGACCTGGGAATTTGCATTTTAAGGAAGAACCTTCCCATCCCCCAGTGATTTTGTATATGCCAAAGTTTGAGGATTACTGATATATGGGATATTCAAGCTCATTGATTTTAAGGGACTAATTATTAGTATGGGAAGAAAGCTTAGAGTGCACCCAATGCAAAAACCCCACATGTTTGTGTTTTCCCTTTCCTCCCAGGCCTTTCCTTCCATTTATTCAACAGATGCCATTCAGTGTTATTTATGCACCAACCAAGTAAGTAACCATTATTTAAAAACTCTTTCCCAATTTATTTCATTTGTGTTTGCCTCCATATTTGCTTCCAGATGATAGTTCTCTGAATGTATATTTTTCAAACTGTGAATCACAAATCTAGTGGGTCATGAGCAGCATTTAAAAAAATAAAACGTAATAGAAAACAACCAAAGGATCAGGAATATTGAGGGTAAGTTTTTTTTTGTTTGTTTATAACTTTTGTTTCAGATAGATATATACATATTTATATGTATATAAAGGATTATGATATAAAATGTATTTCTTACTGTGAGTTGTCTAAGTCCATTTGTGCTGCTTTGACAAAATACCACAGACTAGGTGATTTATAAATAATAGAAATTTATTTCTCGCAGTTCTGGAGGCTGAGAAGTCCAAGATCAAGGTTCTGGCATTCTGTGTGTGGCAAGGGCCTTCTTGCTGCATACTCACATGGCAGAAGGTAGAAGGGCAAAAAGGACCTGTGCTAGTTCCCTCCAACCCTTTTATAAGGCAATAACCAACCTTTTATAAAGTTCTACCCTCATAACTTAATCGCTTCACCAAAAGGCCCTACCTCTTAATGCCACCACAATGCGGATTAAGTTTCAACATGAATTTTGGAAGGAACACAGATTCAAATCATAGCAGTTGTGCTAAAAAAAAGTTGAAAAATGCTTTAAAGATCTTTTTCTTCTCTGAAACACACACTTATTTGATGACAGTTCTTCAACATTTATTAAGAAAACTAATCAGTCATGAAATATTTTTTTGAATGCTAGAATTTTATAATTGAATAATCATCTAATCTACACAAGGCAATGTGTTATACAAAGGTAAATAAAACATAGTTTATGTCCCACAAAGGAGTGAACTAAGGGAAGAGGGAATGGCAAGGACTGAATCTGAGATAAATGTACAATTCCCCAGTTTTTAGTTTTAGGGCAAGACAGCAGGTTAGGTAGAGTATTCCTTTAAAAACCCAAGGTTTGCTATAGCTTTTCCTGTGTTAATATAACTAAATATTTCTATAAGAGAAAAAAAAGTTCAAGGTATTCATGAAATGATCAGGAAAAAAAACCTTTTTTAAGGTCTCAGATTTCAAAATAGAAATTTATTTAGGGGTGAGCTTTCAAGAATGCATTTAACGAATATAGCTATTCTTAATGATATATAGCATAGCATCTTATGGACAGGGCATATGTTTTCAAATGTCTGTAATCCTCAAGATAAATGCTGATTATGATCCCACTTCTCCCTTTATTTTCTAAGACTTTGTATGGATACTTTTGGCTCTTTTAGTGATGGAGCACAGATTCTCTGCTCTCCCCAGACAGAGCAACTTTGTGATCTGCCAATTTACCCAGGGACAGCTGCAGACTTGTATTCTAGGAAACGCTTTGTATGAGCGAAGGGGGAGGTATGAGATGGGTTGAACCTCATAGATCCCTCCACTAATTCTTTAAAAGCAGGCTCACTAGATCACCTGCTTTGGAGGTCATAATGGCCCCAGGTCTAAAAGTTGTTAATCTAATTATGGGGAGTTCAGAGGCCTACAGTGATGAACACCGTGCCTCCCCCACTCCTTCCTAAATAACAGTGGCATAAGAGATAAAGATTCCCTCCAAGAGTTATACCATGACATTTAACATTTTAGATAGTCTCTATCTCTCATAGATGGTTTTAAAGAATGAATCAGTATTCCTGAGTAAAGTCAGCTCTGGAATTCTGGCAGGTCTGAGTTTAGGAGCAATGAGGGTAATGCCACCTTGTGTTAGCAGGGAAGGAATTGTCTAGGGACTGCTGGCCTGCAGCCACACCCTTTTCATGGCCAGCTGTTGGAGTCTTCACTTTGGATACTATGTAAGCATCTTGGCAAAGAGAATATAAAGTTAATACGTGAAAAACACTCAATGGGGTTCATAATAACAGAAGAGGATTTTCTAGGTTTGTGAAGCTCCTCTTAGTGTGCAGCTCTGTTGGGGCTGGGAGGGAAAATGTGGAAGACTGTGGTGTGGCAGGCAGTGCATGCTCCTGGTGCTGGGGCTGTGGAGAGGACAAAGGACTGGGAGAAGGAATAGAGCTGCGGTGGCTGCTGTAAGGATACTAGAGCCAGGACGCATCAGGGGTCCAGCCAAGCAAGGAGCAGCTGTAGGGTCTTTGTAGCTTTGGGTCCTGATTGAGGTTGGGAGGAGGTAGGAAAGGCATCGTTGTTCTTTCTTATTCATATTTTACTTACCCCTAAAGCCAACTAAAATGGGGGGGGGGGAAGAATAGGTTGGAGAAAATAAGAAGCAAGTTAGGAAAGAGTGTTCAGTTACCACAGGAATTCTGTTAAAGTAGCATTCCTCTTTTGCATCCTTTTCTCTGACCCATCTAGAAAGATACTAAGCCATCAGAAAACTTTGTCAGAAGGATTCATTAGGCTTTATCATAATCTAAGTACATTTGATCATATGTGTAATTATCTAATTTGGAAAAACAATCATTTATTCTCTTGATTCAAGCTAATGGTGTGATAATAAAATCTTATGTGATCTGGGATGATATAACACTAATTTGAAGTTATTTCCTTAACTAGAATTTTATGGTATAATAATTTCTGCTGAAAACATAAAAAGCCATAAATGCCTATTTTATCTACCTATGTTAGAAGTTCATAGCAACTACTGGAGAAGTGATTTCACTGCCAGGTAGAATTCAGCATCAAGAACTATTTAAAGTACTTGTCCCATAACAGATAGGTTGGACCTCCAAATAGGTGCTTCTTTCTAACTGGCTTGAAATGCATTTTTCTTAAAGCCAAGCTGTATGTATATGCTGTACTCATATATAAGCACCTCCCATTGACTCTATTTTTCAAAATAGAAATATCTCTTTGTTTTTTCATTATCTTATTTATCATGTAATTTAACCAATTCTTCTGCCAACTAGAAAAAACGTTTTCTTTTAAATGAAAGTGGCTATGTTTTCTCCTTTCTTACTTTAAAAGTAATACATGTACATGGTAAAGAAAAAAATAGAAAATCCAGAAAACTATAACGATGAAAAAATTCCCTCTGTAATTCTACTATCCGGAAATAATTACTATTATTATTATCATATTGTAAATCCATCTCTAGGCATTTTTCTATGCATAAAAACAGTTTTAAAAATATAAAAATGGAATCCTTCTATCCATACCACTTATAATAGTGTCCTTTTTTCCTCCTTTACAATGAATTGTGGACATTTTTGAATGTTCATAAATTGATTTCTAGTTATGTTTATTATCTTTTCATGTGTTTGTTTGACATCTTACTTTGTGTTTTGTGAATCATTCTTTACCCATTTTTCTGTGGGGTATTCAATTGTCTTATTGATTTACAGGGCATTATTTTTTTTAATACAGAAAGGCTATTTAACTTTTTATCATATATGTTGCAAAACCTATTTCCAAATTTGCCTTTTAAATTTTGTTTGTGATATTTTGAGGGGTAGAAGTTTAAACTTATCCTCAGTTCTATTAATCGTTTCCTTTTATAGTTTCTGGCTTTTGAGTCATGTTAAAAAGACCTTCACTCAAAGTTGACATATTTACTTATGCTTTCTATTAATACTTTTATAGTTTCATCTTTACATTAATGTTTTTAAAAGATCTGGAACTAACTTTTGTGCAAGGAGTGAGGTAACTTTTCCACATGTTAACCAAGTGATCCCAGTGTTAATTATTGAATCATTTATCCAGAAAGAGGCTTCCTTCAGAAAGAGGTTTCCTCCAGAAAGAGGTTTCCTCCCTCCCTCCTTCCTTCCTTCCTAACAGAAGCCATCTCTTTTCTCTGCTCCTGCATTTCTGGAGGGAAACAGATAAAACTGAGTATGTAACTGAAAGCAAGGATTTATTTCTACTTAATTATGTAGTATTTTAAGTGATCATATTGGGTTTCAATTTTTAAACTAATTTTCCCCTTTTAGGACAGAACCATATACTCTTCCTCCCACTTCTACTAAGTATGCACCCATCCCTCCAAAGTCTACCGTGAGCACTCAGACTGATTATCGGGATGCTGATGTTCAAACAGATCCGTACACTCCAGAATATGTAATATGTCAGGACTCAATTCCTGAGCTCTTGACCCTGGCTACTCTTACATGGGGTGAGTTGGTAATTCTCTTGAATATTTGCAGATGACAGTACTGATAACCACATGTGCTACTGAGTTCCTGGAAATGAGGCACACACAGGCAACTGTGGCTTACGGTGTTGCTGTTTAAAGTTTCTTGCTCAGTACAGCGAATTTCTGTATGCATAATTTTTCTGATACTTTTATTTAAGTAGAGACACTCCCTTTTCATTGCAAATAGCTTCTATACCTGAAGCTGAAGTTATATTTCAGCTTATTATATTTCACCTTTCTCCTCTCACTTGTTTCTCCCAGTGAATCAATTCCTTTTCATTGAGCAGTCATACTTCCCCTTTATCCATAAACTTTTTTTGAGTGTATACTACTGAATGCACATTCCTATATATGTAATCATATTATCTTACTTTGCCAAAATAGCTTGTGGTTTATCAAAGCTCTCTTACGTACCTTATTGGATGATTTGAATGATTTCTTCTGATATTATCTCTGAAATGCTAAATATCTTTCTGACTTAGAAATTCACTTTTAGAATGTAATAAAATATGGCATAGGCCTGTACTATGTGAAATAATAAAAATTAATACCTTTAGAAATTATTAGTAATTAGCTTATCTAACTTAATTGATTGTAGCTGGGAAGACTGAGAACCAGAGAGGTTAGCTAACTCTTCCAAGATCATGGAAATAGTTGGTACACTGTAACGATTTTTATTAAAATGAGATTACTTTTGTTTCCCCTATTATAACAGATAGGAATAATCAAGTCTGCATTCCAGGCAATGAAGATGTTCATATTTGAGCTCTAGTTTTGATCTTTGTTTTCTGGCTCACTTTATGAATCCAGATTACGAATTTCTGACACCCATGCTTAAAGCAGAGGCTCTACTTTCAGGCCTAGATGATGGATTAAAAATATGCTAAAACCTATCCTTCTGCTCTGAACACATAAAAAATAAAGAAGAGAAATGTAGTCACACTTAAAAACAAAGATAAAAATACACAGTATAAAAGTGGAGACTTCTTCCTAAAAGAAAGAAATCACTAGAAGTCTTTGATGGTGAGCAGGGGCTGTGAACGGTAGAGAAGCCAGATCCAAGTTACCTGCCTGAACTGGGGGGGCCAGGAGCCTTCTCCTGCACACAGGGGAGGCAGTGCCTGCCAGTTTCAGATTAAAGCCAGAGCTGAGTTGGGTGCTCCTGCCTGGGGCTTTACTTCTTAGCACTGAGCTACAGAAGGATAGGAGCCAAGCAGGGACTCAGAAATGCTTCACTGGACAAAAATCCTAATCTGTTGCAGTGCCCTTGGCAGAACTGAGGTAGACGTGTCAATAAAAACCTCTGTGAATCAAGCCTACTCCTACTGTTTGGAGGACCCTGGGGCCCTGGGCAGGGGCTCAAAAGGAGGCCAACAGATCATATGTACAGATATTTTAAAATTATAAATCAAGCTAATATCCATTAAGTAAAATATGCTCTGTCTTTTTCACAAGTATCTTTATAACAAGTTAAAAGGACAAGTTTAGTATTAGAATTCTTAGACCCCCTTGGGATCCTATGCTGGCATGCAGTGGCAAGAAGAGAGCCTGCTGGGGGCCTGCCCTTTTCTCTTCACCACATGGCTGTGTTCTGCACTGTGACAGGCCTGGCATGTGTGCATGCACGTGTTACCCCAGCTCTCTCTCCCAACTCTGTTCACATATCCCTATAAACAGCGGCCATTCATCCACCCGTTGGGTTTAAGGGTGAGCAAACAGCAGCATACAGTCTGCCCTCAGGAGTGTGAATCCTGAAGAGAAGCCCAGACAGAGTTTGGAAGCGGGCTTGGAGCCATTTGTGCAGGGGTTTCCAGGGTCCCTGAGGGTGGGAGTGGCTCCAGCTAGGCATGGTCCCTTGGACTTCTCACCCTATGGTGATGGGCAGAGCTCTAAAGAATGAGGTCAGGGAGGAGCCCTCTTGCCGGGTCAAAAAGTGCTACTGCCCAGGGTGCTTATGGGAAGAATCCACAGTTGACGTCAACCCAAGAACCACAAAGCACTGAAGGAGGACAGACACCAGAAGTGACCCACAAAAATAATGGAAGTGGAAGAATAAATTTCTGAGCAAACAGAGCAAATGGAGCAATCTGAAAAGGACTTAGGAAGTACTTTTTATCGGCTCAAAGAGATAAAGGGGAAATAACACAGGAAACAAGAATGGGAGCCATGAAAAGGAAGCAGTTGGAATCGTTGGGAGGGAAAACAATAAAGTTTGAAATAAAAGAACTCGGTAGTAGAATAGACAGAGCTGAAGAGCAAATTAGTGAAGTGACAGATTAAATGAAGGCATAGTCCAGAATGTGACAGAACAAGGTGGAACAAGATAAGAGAAAAGGAAGAGCCGTGGGGGATACTATTATAAGCTCCAGAAATTGACAACAGAGAATGGTAGAGAAGCGATGTGAGAAGAGGAAAGGCTGAGAGTTTCCCAGAACCGAAGAAAGACATGAGCCCTCACATTGAAAAGTCCCATTGGGGCCGAGCCCGTGGTGCACTCAGGAGAGTGCGGTGCTGGGAGCGCGGCGACACTCCCGCCGCGGTTTCGGATCCTATATAGGAATGGCCGGTGCACTCATTGGCTGAGTGCCGGTCATGAAAAAGACAAAAAAAAAAAAAAAAGAAAGAAAAGTCCCATTGAGTGCCAAGCAGGATAAACTTTTAAAAATTCACAGCTGGTAATAAATAAAAAAGAAAAAAGTACAACAGTTATAAGAGAGAAAAGTCAGATTGCCAACAAAGGAAAAAAATCCAGATTGGCATTTTGCAGTATTGTCTTTAAGGTGCTGTGGGAAAATAATTGCAAACCTAGAAATCTTTTACCAGCCAAACTATTACTCAGGAGTGAAGGTGAAATAAAGACATTTTCATACATAATAGAAGTAACTATCTCATAGGATAATGTAAGGATTAAGTAAATTCATTTATGTAATATGCTTGTACCTACAACCCACAAATTTCATTCCTAACTATATATCAAAGAAAAGTGAGTATAAAATTCTAACAGAAATGAATGTGTGTTCACTAAAAGACATGTATAAGAATGTGCATAGCAGCACTATTCATAATAACTCTAAAATGAAAACAACCCAAATGTCCATCAAGTATAGAATGGATTAATAAAATGTAGTATATGTACACAGCAAAATACTGTATAGTAATGAGAATGAAAGTACAACTACATGTAACCAAATGGATGAATCTCATACATAATGCTGAGCAAAAAAGGTAAGATACAAAAGAGTATCTACACTGTGATTCTGTTTACATAAAACTCAAAAACAGTCAAAACTATAAATTAATATGTTAGGAATGAGGATGTTGGATATCCTTGGAGCAGGTAGAGACTGGAAGGGAGTCTGCTGGGCAATCTAGGATTCTGGTTATATTCCATTCCTTGATCGGGTGCTGGTTATATGGGATGTTCATTTTTGCACTTTTCTGCATGTATTTATACATTAAATAAAAAGTTTACATGAAGATAAGTGAAAAATAATGACAGTGAAAAAGGATGACACTATAAACACTAAAAAAAAAAAAGTTGAGTGCTTACTATGTGCCAAGAACTGTTCCAGATGCCTTACATCTTTAACTTATTTAATCTTCACAAGTTAAGTGAACAATAAAGTTAAAATCAGAAATTAATGACATAGATCTTTAAAAAGGCAGAAGAAATTGGTCAACAGGACCATAAAATAATTTTTGGAATAAATATTACTAACATAGCCAACCCTTTTGTAGGAAGCATCAAGAAAAAAGACAGAGATGCAAATAAAGAGTATTAGGATTGAAAGGGGGACATAACTACAGAGTGAACAACTTTAAGAAATAGAATACTGTAAATATCTTTTGCCCTATATTTAAAAACTTAGTTATACAATTTAAAATATATATATAAATGACTAAGTTGGTTTCAAGAAGAAATAGCAAACCTGAATATAAGAATAACTAGAAATTGACTTGGAAAAAAAAAATCTTTTAAGAGCACGAGGCCTAAACAGTTTTACAGGCAAGTTTATCACTCCTTCAAGGAACAAATAAACTCTGTTTTATGCAAATTATTTCAGCAAAGAGAGAGAGAGAATAAAAGTTAATTTGCTCATTTTATGAGACTAGTATAGCCTTAATTTGAAAGCTGAATAGGACAGTTATAGAAAGGAAAATAATAGGCCAATCTCACTTATGAAGAAATATGCAAAAAATTCTAAATAAGATACCATCAATCAAATCTTGCTGTCTTTTAAAAAGGTGACTTATCATAATCAAGTGGGTTAATCAGAGAAATTCAAGTTTATTTCAGTATCAGAAAAACAACCAATATAATTTACCATTTAAGCAGAAAATATAGAGATTATGTTTCACTGGATACAGAAAAAATATTTGGTAACATTCAATGTTCGCTCATGATATAAACTCTAAATAAACTGGGAACAGAAGGAAACTCCAGAAACTTAATAAGGAGCATCTACCACAACCTTTGTAAACTTAATACTGAAGGTGAAACTTCAGAAGCTTTACCATTAAAGAAAAAGACAATGATACTTTCATCATCACTATTATTTACCAACGTAGAGAAGATCCTAGCCCAGAGATTATCAACCTGGGCTATGATCCCTACCCACCCAGGGGCATTTGGAAGTATGTGTGCTTCTGACATTTAGCACATGGGTTGGGGTATAGGGGATGGGCCGGCATGGATACTAAACACCTTGTACTGTGTGGAGCAGTCCCATACAACGATAATTATCTACCCAATATGGCAATAGCACCCTGCTTGAGAAACACTGATTCAATGCAGTAAAATCAGAGAGAGAAAAAAAAGTGAGGTATGAGGATTGAAAGAAGCAGCAAAACTGTCTTTATTTTCAGGCATTATGCTTATTCAGAAAATCAAATAAAATAAATTTTCAGAACAAAGAAGAGAGTTCAACAAGGTTGCTAATTATAAAGTCAACATATAAAGATCTGTAGCTTTCCTTTAATAAAAACATGTGCAAAGCATGCATGGAGAAAACTATAAAATGTTCTTTAAGCACATAAACAAAGATTTGATAAAAAGAGAGACACACCATGTTTATGAATGGAGAAATACATGCTTGAGTAGACATGATTTCTCCCCCATGTAATTTATACCTTCAAGCAATTCTAATCCGAATCCCTTCTTCCAATTTAACTATGTCTGAGTAAATTAGCATCTTTCCTCTTCCCTTCCCAGAAATTATACAAAAGCAACACGAACAACAAAACTCCCACAAACTCCATTTGTCAGTGAAACTAAAAAAACATGTAATCTATGAACTACTAGATATTTATAAGTAATGCAAAAAGCAGCTGAGATTAGGCAGAAGCAATGTGGGAGGAAGTGAGGAAACATGGACCGTGGGAGAGGAACCATCAGTGGATCTGAGAAGGCATGAGCAAAAATATACTTCTGAGGGTAAATTTGGCAGTATCCAGAATTAAAAATGATCATATTTTATGATCTAGCTGCTAGACTCTAGCATTTCCACTTCTAAAAATCCTAGAGAAACTCACACATGGGCACAACAAGACCAGTACAAGGATGTTTGTTGCAGTATTATGTGTAATCAAAAAATTATAAGTAATCTAAATGTCCATTTGAAAAGATAGCTTAAATTGTACTAAGGCTACAGTGGAAGAAGGAAACTAGATATCTATATATCAGCGTGGCTAGGTCCACAAAATAAAGTTTAGTAAAAAAAAAAAAAAGCAAGTTGCAGAATGATGCCTATAGTACAATACCACATATGTAAGTAAAAAGCAATGCTGTATTTTGTTTATATACAGTTCATTTTTGCTTCATATTTGTTTTTACTAGAGAGGGCGCATACTGCAGTGCATAAGCACACAAGGCTCAGACTGCCATGTTCAAATCCTGATTTCCAATACTTAGTAGTTGTAACCCTGTGCAAATTACTTAACCTTTTAGCCCCTCAGTCTCTTCATTTGTAAAATAGAGAAAATTGTATTTATATGATAGGGATTTGATGAGGATTAAATGAATTAGAACAGTGTTTAGCATATTTTAAGTGCTTAAGAAATATTAGCTTTTATTATTGTTATAGTTCATAGATACATAAAGCTGTACATAAAATATTAAGATTGAGTAGAAGGAGAACCTCAAATTCCTTTTCATGTTTTCTTTGAGAGAGGGGAGAAGGGAATGAGGCTCGACATGGTGGTTAAAAGGAACATCAACTTTATTTTTTATGTTTTATATTCTTTTGTTTAAAAAGGGCAAGTATATAAGATAAAATGTGTACAGTTGTTAAATATGAGTATTTATGGTATTATTTTCATATTTTTGTTTTTTAAATTACTAAAGAAAACTCCGCACAAAATACATAAAATTATATACACATATATGCATTTATATATAAACATATATAGCATTTTGTTCGTGAGTTTACTCGTTTCTTTATACATATATATATATATATAAGTTAAAAAAGAATTCATAGCATACCCACTAAATGCATCATTGTTATTGCCTTTGGGAAGGTGATCAGAATAAGGGAGTAGAGTACAGGAAAACTTAAGCCTTTTCTAGAATGTCCTAATTTTAAAAACAAGAGACAGTGAATTCATAGACTATTAATTTGCTTTTTAAAAGTGTAAGTATTACAAAAGATCTGAAACACATAAAGCAAAAATTTTAGAAGTAGATTATTGTATGTGGTAGAAATATGACTTGTTATTTATTTACGTGTATTTTTCTATATAATTATATTTTTAAATGAAAATAAAACACAGGTTGGCTTATTGTGGTTCTGTGATCAAATAGGAAGCCTGTTTTAGCCCCTCCCACTTTTTAAAACCCACTTTTGATCCCAGAAAGATGATTGCAGTAAATCAAGGCTACATTTAGAGGTGCTATCTACCTAGGTGTGGCTGGGCCCCAAAAACCTGGTCCAGGGAGGCGTGTTAGGGTTAGGTCTCAGCCAGTGTCTCTGAGCTGGTCAGGACATATTCAATGGCCCCATCGACCTGCCTGACCTGGGGATCTTTGCGTTTTTGAACTCTTAAAGTTGGAAGTGAGGGATAGCCCTAAATTGTACATTCACTGTGGGGGACAAAACGCAAAGATGGTGAATTCTCAGCTAATGATTAATAAAATATCTATTTTCTACCTTTGTCCAACAAATTCCCTACCCCTCATCATATTTTCCCACCTCAGGACACTGATATTTCTTTGTATTTCAAAGTATAGATTTGTCCAATATAGGGCATTCCAAAGTGTGGTTATTCAGTAATCACTTAATACTCTTCAAATACTTTCCGGCATCTTACATACAGCTAAAATGTCTTATGGCTCAGTTACTAATAAGAGGCAGTGCCAGGCAAGGTAACACAAGCTGTGAGGCACAGCTAGAGGGAGTTTCCTAATATCATTTTATCCTGTCATAGCCTTGAATTTAGAGAAGAGGATAGGACGTGAGAGGGAGTCAGTCACATACCAGCGGGCGCAGGGGTGGCCCGTTTCTCAGGTGTGCTGTTTCATCTGCAGGTCGAGGTCTCCCAGCAGGACAAGCCGAGGTGGAGATGATAGAACGAGCCCGGGAGAAGCGCGCTTGGGAAGCCACTCTTCCCCCTCTGAGTGACACCTCCCAGTTTGAGAAGAGGAGGAAGATGATGAATGCGATGGAGAGGAAGGAGTGGGCCTTCAGAGAGCAGGAGATTGAAAAGTAGGTTCCCTGTCACCCAGACAACTGTTCCTGCACTGAGAGGAGTAATGTTAGTGCTTTTTATCTGTAAAGCATTTTCCAAATGTATGGGGTCGAAAGCAATTCTCAACCTGTAGAGATGGCAAATTGGGTTTCTGGTTCTTTCAGGAGCAAGCACATATTGCTGATGTGGTATAGGAGCTCTCTGTAATTTTCTCTCCGATAACATGAAAATGCATAATGCCCTCTTTGTGTGTGAAGAAGTTCAGCGTGGAACTCAGATTTGAACAACTCCTTCAGGGCATCTTCGATTCTTCTCTTCCCTTTTCTCTTTAGTATCTCTCTAGACTGTCATAGAATCCCACTGATTTCTGCAAAGCGTCTTTCAAACTGTCCCTTTCTATTCATTCCCAGTGCCACTGTCCCTAGGCCTTGGTCCTCTTCATATCCCACCAGACAGCCTCCTACCTAGTCCTGTCTCTTACTACCACTGGCACTGGATTCACAATCAGGACACGTTGGGTTCTAGCTAGAGCCGATGGGGCATTTCTACTTAAAAGACAAATCATGGAATTCTTCCATTAAGAGCTTTTATATAACAAAATGCATAAATAACAATATACTGAGGTACTTGTGATTGAGTTCTCTATCATTTTAGCTCATATTTTCAGTAATGAGATTGTTGCTGATATGTAGAAAGGATGAGAAATTATGAGAATCAAAAAATTACAGCTCCCTATCAAGAAAGACAGGAAGGGCACTTGTCAAGGTTGTCCTTTGTTCTAAGCTGTGCTGAGGCACTTTGTTGCTTGTAGCAATGCTACCAAGGCCCGTTACACATAAGAGTTAAGGACCAAGAGAATTAGGGACTCATCCTGGTGCTGAATTCAGAATTTGTTAAATTTTTTGGCAATACCTCTGATTAAGCCTGAATCCAGACTATATGATGTTTTGATAAAAGCTTGCAATTTAATAGAACATAGCGTTTGGGGGCAAAATGAGTATCATATACCTAGTCCTGTTTGCAGAAATGTAAATTTAGTGCTGTACTTTTGGGAGGTATATGTCTTGTCAGAAGGCATTAAAAATATTAAAAACATATCTGGCAGAGTAAAGGCATCACTTGAGAAAGTGAGTACTTTTGTTAAACTAAGGACAATTTTAGTAAATGTATTTTGAGTTCTTCCTATGTTCTGGGCTCTGTGCTTTGAGGTAGGCAAACAGGGATGCATAGGAAACCGCTGTGCCCTGACAGAGCTCCTTATGGTCCACTGGGGGACGAGGGGTGGGAAGGTGGGCAGGGGATGGGGCAAAAGACATTTGGACTAACACCTCTCAAGCAGTCTGTCAGGTGATGTGCTCTTCTATATGCAAAGTGCTAAGGGAACCCAGGTGAGAGAATAATTAGTTCTGTCTGAGGTGGGTGATTTGGGAAAACTACTGAGAGGAGGTAGCACCTGATCTGGGTGTTGAAGGATGAGTAAGAAACCATCAGGTAGACAATAATATCAGTGATGATGAGGAGGAAGAAAATACTTACAGAGCAGGTAACACTTATAGAGGGCTTACCGTGTGCCAGATAATGTTCTAAGCCGATAGTTCTCAAAGTGTGGTCCTCAGACCAGCAGCATCAGCATTACTGGCAAATTGTTAGAAATACACATTCTCAGGTCCCATTCTAGGCTTACTGAACCAGGGGGTGAGATCCAGCAGTCTGTGTCATAACAAGCCCTCCAGATCATTCTGGTTCACACTTAAGTTTCAGAACTACTGGTCTAGCACTTTGTGTACATTAACTCAATGCTCACAACGACCTTATGCGGTGGATACTGTTGTTATCTCCATTTTACAATGGAAGAAACTGAGCTAAGTGATGAAGTTGAGAAGTGATCTAGGATTTCTAACTCTAGAGAGGAAGGTGACTGTTGGTGTTCGGCTTATTCTAAACAGTGCCTGCCTCTCCGTGCTCATTTGTGACTCCTCTGTCTCCCTCCCACGTGTGTTCCCTTCAAGAAGCTCCACCAGTGTGACATGTTTGCTCAGTCTCTAGTCCTTTTGGGTTGAACATTGCACTCCCTCTGGTGAGGCCTTGCTTCTTGTCAGAGTGGCAAATCCCAATCCTTGTTTACCCTCAAGACTCTGCTGAGTTAGCTCCTCTGAGGAAGCCTTTCTCATCTTCCCCTCTTTCCCCCTGCTCTGTCATTTCTTCTCTCACAGAAGTCTGTTCATTCTCCGAGCCTGGTGTTTATCTCCCTGTGTTGTAAATATGCCTGTTGCACTAGAACAGTGCTTCTCGAGAGAAGGCATTTTATCTTGTATATCATTGTTTCCTGCCTGGCATATGGTGGGCACTTAATAAGCACTTGGCAAATGAATGAGTGATAAATTAATATATGATTTCTATTCATCTTATAGCCCCTAAAAAGATAATAAGAGAATATTAAATACATACAACCTTACTCTGATAATTGTGAAAACTTTTATAAAGATGAAAAAATTCCTAGGAAATCCCAACATAGTGGTACTGACTGAAGAAGGGAAAAATCTGAAGAGCTGTACATGTATTTTCAATTGAATCTGTAATTAAAACCTTGTCACAAAGAAAAACAAAGTAATTAATGTATGGATTTCTTAATAAAAGTAATATATATGTTCAAATCTCTATTTTAAGAAGGAAAACCTTGAAAGCTGTGTGGAGCAAAGATGGGAAGGAGGAGAGACTGGCAGCAAGGAGTCCAAGTTAGGAGAGAGGTGACAAAAACATGAGCTAGAGAACAGACATAAGCAGTGCTCCAGAGGAGGTGCATTAGCAGGGGAAGAAGGGGCAAGAGAAGGACAGATTTCTGGGGGAACAAAATTAGTAGGGTTTTCTGTTTTTGTTTTTTTGACATTGTCAAGGGACAGTTAGAGATTCTGGTTGAGAAATATCTGGGCTGGAGGTACAGATTTTGAAGTCATCTGTACGTGTTTGGATACTCATGAGCAAGGTAGCACTAGGAGAACAAATTGGAGGTAAGGGTAAGGGAAACAAAGAGTTATTGAGTACCTACTGTGTGCCAGGCACTGGCCAGAACCTCATTTTCTCTTCACTCTCCTGCTATTATTTACTCATCCACCAATACCAGTCGGCCTGGAGCTGTGCGCAGATCACCCGTTGTTCCCATAGGCCTGTCTGCCTAGGAGCCCTTCTTTTACCCCATCTGCCTGGCACCTTCTTCTTCATGCTTCGGAGCTTCACCCATATAAATTCCTGTTATATAAAGATTCATTATTGAGTTGCCGCCCCCACAGCCCCAATTCATTTGTCACACTGTTGCCAGAGCAGTCTTTTTATAATACATGCACGTGACACCAGCCCACAGAGAAGGTCCTGTTTGCAGCAGCTGTCGCCCTGCTCTCTAGTGGAGTGCCCTCTTCGAGATACCAAATACTTCTTTGTGTCTTGTAATTTACTTGAAGACTGCAGGAGATTCGCCTGGAAGTTCTAAAAGAACTGCTGAGGAAGCGTGAAGAGAATCAAAATGAAGTGAACATGGAGCGCTTGAATGCCCAGTGGTCTAAACTGCAGGAAGCAAAAGAGGCGAAAGTTGCCGAGATCCAGCGCACATACATATCAAGTAATGGTGTAGTATGAACAGTGAAGAAAATGGAAAAGTGGGCCTTGCATTGGATCTGTGACCAAACCCGATTTAACTGTGACATAATTCTGGTTTGGTCGTGGTGTATCGAATAGATGAGGGATGAGAGATGAGTTATTTCTCAAAGGTGGAAGAGTGGAGCAAAGTCCCTCACTAAGAAAATCAAATGATGATGATCTCACAGGCAGTCACGTTGTTGACGTTGTGGGGCATGTGTGTGTGGGTGCGAGGAGGTGCTGGGTCCCTCTCATTCGTGGGCTGAGGCCCTGGATAGACAGCCCGTTTCTCAACCTTTCTTTCATTATTGCTTCCTAAAGGAGGAGACATTTTGTACATCTTTTTTCCTAATCGCTCTCCCCTCTAAGAAATTTTAATACCACAGATATGTCATATATATGTTTATGTACTATATGCTTATCTGTGCTTTATCCACAAAAAGAAGACGTATACAGCTTACTCTTTTTAATCAGTGTGGAATTAAAAATGACTAAATAAAAAACTCAAGTTAAATTTTATATTAAAAAATTTTGTTTTAACATTTAACTTAATTCTATACCTGTATTTGCTGAGAAACTTTTAATGTAATTTATTTACTTATAAAAATTGTACCAATTACATATGCAAATTAGCAATTTAGAAACATACTTAATAGCAATATAGTTACATTTTAAAAAATCGTTTAAAACTTATTTTTCAAACAAGTGAAACAATTATAAAACTAAATTATTACTTAAAAACTATTTTTAGTGAACTTTTTCTTGATGTGAGAAAATAACTTAATTAGCTGCTAGGTATTCATTCAGATATTGTCAACATTTTTTCTTTTCAGTACTTGACATAACTAATAATCAATTTGACTAACTTTTGTACACAAATAATAAAATATAAACTATTTTTACTTAATTCTAAAACCCAAAGGGACACAGAAGCACCGAGGATCAAACATAAACAACATCCACAAGGCAGCAGTGGTACACAGGCCCCCTCTTACAATATGACTTCGCAATCTTGTGACATGACTTTATACTCATTGAGGGTGTACGATGTAGAGCAGTCAAGAGGGGGTGAGTCTGCGGTGGGATTTAAAAGAAAAGGTGGAGATAGTAAGCACGACTCTTTAGATGAGTATACGGCTAATGTGCATGGTTGAGCCTCTTCCCGCCAACTGCCAAGCAATTCTGAAAACTTGAAGTTAGAACATCTTCTGGTTTATTCTGGTGTTAGCCAAGATGAACCTGTAGTCTTCCCTTCTAATTATTCTTGTAGGGGAGACTAACTCTCCTAGCTCTGTAATGAACATGTATTTTTCAGTTACTTTTTGTTTCTTTCATTCACATAACAAACTTTTATTGAATATCTCTTCTTGACCTGGAGCTGGGAATGCAGTTAAAAACGATTTTTGATGGGTACCAGTTGGGGACACTAGCTGATCTAGCTTCTGTCACTTCTGCCGGTCTCATGACAATCTGGGCCACACAGATGGCAGGACTCTGTTTTTAGTGTTACATTCTGATTGTGGTGAGTCATCATGAAATTCATTCAATTCAGTAGCTTCCCTGTGAATAAAACTTGAATTGGTTCACTATTCTGCATTTGGATAATTCAGAACAATATTTTGGAGATAGTCATAGAGGTATGTTTTATTTCAGCAATCAGAAAGCTTGTAGGAAAGGGAAAGAATGTAGAAGGGAAGTTGGAGAGAAGAAATATCATCAAGGATTATTCTGATTATGCATCACAGGTCTACGGACCTCTATCTCGCCTTGGTCGTTTCCCAGACAACAACTCAGAAGACTTTGTAGTAAAAAACCACTATCTCAACACCTATGAAGGTAAGCAATTTACAAAATTAGAAGTCCAGTATAAGAGGGTTATCTGAGAAATGTAGAATTGTGTCCAAAATATAGAAATTTAGATTAAAGGCTAAACAACACAAATATTTGCAAGAAGCAACAATGAATAGGTTTAATATTATCACTAATATGAGCTCATGCAAACCAATAAAAACTACTAAGACCCAAATAAATAAATGGACACACTATAGAACAATTTAGCAAAGAGTAAATTAAATTATCAACTAAACATTTTAAAATGTTTAATGTCACAAATAAAGTTATGCAAAAATGAAATAGGTCTTTCATTTAATAGAACTTTTACACCAGGTTTATGGAGCAAACAAGAATGTGTAATGAAATCAACTCTTTACAAAATGTCAGAAAACTAGTGGGCAAGTAGATGGACAACCAAGGGACTAAATTCATGGAGAGGGCTATACCTTTTATGAAGTCTGAGACAGGCTTCTTTAAATTATTTAAATTTCAGTTGACAGGTTGAAGCATCCATCACATGGCCAAAATCATGAATTGGTGGTCACATGTTGAACCTGTAGCTCTGGCTGGCCATCCAGAACAGAATATGATTAATTGGTAAACATACACTTTAGAATGTTGGCGCCATGTATCATAGGATCATTAATTCTCTGTTGTTTTTATTGTGGAACTTATTTCTTAGGGCAATACTTTCATTTTAGAATGCATTTCTTATTTTATAGTCTAAGTCACTGAGAACATGAATTAATTATATAGAAGTGTGCTTCACATTTCAGAGACAACTTAATTCTATTACACGAGATACACCTTATCAACAATTCCAGTGAACCATTTGGCAAATAGCTACTAAAATATACCTTAAAATGATAAATTTAAGCACTAGATAATAAAAACATGTATTTCCTTCTCATAGGATTAGTTGAACTTGAGTCATGTCTCCCAGATTTCGTGACACAACCCCGAATCAGACCTCCAAAGCCAAAAGTCATTACCACCAAAGCTGGCTTTCTGAAGAGGGAAGCAAGGATGGACTATGAATTGGCAGAAGTTCATAAGGTATAACCGTTATCTGGAACATGAGATGCTTCTAGTGTGACTTGCAGAGAAAGGCTACACTCTAAAAATTGTGCTTTGTCTTGGGTGGCAATGTCCAGTAGGTCTAACGTACAACCTTACATTCTCTCTCCTCTCTAGACTTTTCTCTTTTTGAGGTTGCCCATGCTGTGCTAAACCAATTTGGTTTCCACCCTCATTTAAAACTGTAGGGAAATCTCTTAAAGGTTATTCTCTCCATTTGCAAAAGTCATGTTACTTTCTGAAAATGTTTGCAAGTTTGGATCTATATAATAAAATTTGACACTGTGCTGAGGTGTAATAAGTTTCTAGTATTAGGAATTACTGTTGGTGTTAATAGTCGTAATAGGCACCATTTTCTCCCTTTTGTATTTGTTATCAGGGCACCATGAAAAGGAGTCACATTCAACTCTTTCTCATCTAATTTAAAACTCAGATAAATGAGAAAGTTTGGTGGCAGTCTGTAGTGGGTTGAATTATGTCCCCCTAAAACTCACTGATGCTTGAATTGTGTCCCCCAAGTTTTATGTATTAGAAAACTTAGCCCCCACTGTGACTGTTAAGACTATGGGAAATCCTATTGTGGTAATTGAAAGGTGGGGCCTCGAAGAGGTGATTGGATTGTAGGACCATGCAGTAGTGAGTGGATTAAAAATGGTGGTCAAAGGGGTGGTTCTGAGGGCTTTAAAAGAAGAGGAAAGTCTGTCTCTCTCTCTCTCTTGCTCACTCTGCTCTCTCTGCTTCCACCATCTTGCAATGTGAGACCTCTGGTTCACTGTTGCCACCATTAGATGGACTTTGGACTTCTCAGCCTCAGAAACTGTAAGCAATAAATTTCATTTTTCTTTATAAATTACCCAGTTCCAAGTATTTTGTTATAAGCAACCTAAACAGACTAATACACCAACCCCATGAACCAACTAAACAGTGTTCACCAGCTGGGCTTTCCCTTTTGCTAACCAGACTAGAGGTGTACAGACTTGGATACTTTGGAATCTGTGGTTTATGATAGTGATGCTCAATATTTAGCATGCATTAGAATCACATGGAGGGCTTATTAAAACACATGTTGTTGGGCTCCACCCCCAAAGTTTCTGATTCAGAAGGCCGGGGGTAGGGCTGGAGTATTTGTGTTTTTCATAAATTTCTAGGTGACGCTTGCTGGTTCAGGAACCACACTTTGAGACCCACTGTTGTATGACTTACTCTCATCACTCGTCCTTGTATGTTTGTTTGTTCATTTGACTTTAATAATATGATAAGAATCCATGGGAACCTGTACTCAACATAGAAATTAGGACCTTGACAATAATTTACATATATCTATGTGGTTCTTTCCTACCTCATCCCCTGTCTCCCTTTACCCATCCTGAGTGCTGTGTTCATCATTCTTTCACTTTTTGTAAGATTTTTGGGGGGAGAGATACCTTTTGTCAGATTATGGACTTCTATTCCTGATTTACTAAAGCTTTTAATCATGTACTTATGTTGAGTTTTATCAAATGTTTTGCCTGCATCTCTTGAGGTAATTATATACATTTTTTCTTTCTAAAATTGTTTTTGCAGTAGCATAGTTTTTTAAAAATATTAATCTATCCTTGCTTACATGGAATGAACCTGCCTTGATCAAGGTGTGTTAGTTTGTTTTTAATACATTGTTGGATTTGATTTACTAAAATGTTGATTTGGATTTTGCTTCTATATTCATGAGTGTAATGGCCTTATTTTTCTTTCTCATTTTATATCTGGGGTTGGTGTCAGAGTTATGTAGGTTTCTTGAAATGAACTGGGGAATATTCCTTTTTTTCTTCTCTTTTAAGAAGAGTTTAAATAAGATTGCATTGATCAGTTCCTTCAGTTTGGTAGAATATACACATAAACTTATTTGGGACTGATAGTTTATTCATGGGAAAAATTTTAACCACTACTTCAATTATTTACAACTTATGAAACTTTTCTGCATTAGTTTTGGTAAATTACACTTTCTTTAGAAATTTTATTTCACCTAACTTTTCAATTTTTTTAGCATGATTGTTGATAGTATTGTTTTAGCTATACTCATGTCTTCTTTTTGATTAATAATGTTATTTATTTGTGCCTTAACTCTTTTTCCTTAATCAATTTTACTGGTCTTGCTTATTTTCTTAGCATTATTTTCCTAAACAATAAACTTTTGATATTGTTGATTTCCTCTCTTACATGCATTTTTCCAATCATATTCATTTTCACTCCTATATATATTTTATCTTTCTTTCTACTTTCTTTGGGTTTCTTTTGTAGTTCTTTTCCTAACTTAAATTGCACATGTAGTTTATCAATTTCAGGCACTCATCATTTTTATATAGATATTTTAGGCCAAAAATTTCCTTCAACACATTGATTTTTGCTATATCCCATGAGTTTTGATATGAGTATTTGTCTTTATTCTCAATTTCTAATACCTAAAAATATCCAGTAAGATTTTTGAACCTGTGAGTATTTAACAGTGTGTTTTTAAATTTCCATATATGTGGAAATTTTAACTCTTTTTCAAATTAACTTCCAATTCAGTTGCACTATGATCAAAGATCACAGTCTGTTGATACCTATTCTTTGCGGTTTAGTGAGGCTTGCTTTGTGGACTAGTGTATGATTATTCATATAAAATAATCAAAGCCCACCTTCAAGTAATGCTGCACCACTTCATGTGTAGAGCAGGTGTCTTATACCAGATGACTCCCAGTTCCTCCCTCCAATCCCTGTGTCATTGCTGTCATTCATTTTCCTGAACTATATGCTATAATCACCCAGTATATTCTTACTCTTATTGCTTTAACAAAGTTATCTTTTAGATCAATTAAAAATAAGAAAAACAAAAAGATTTTATTTTACCTTCATTTGTTTTTTTCTGTAGCTCTTCCTTTCTTTATACAGATCTAAGTTTCTGACCTATATCGTTTTTCTCTTGCCTGAAGAACTTGTTTTATCATTTCTGGCAGGAAAGGTCTGCTGGCAATACTCCTTCAGTTTTTGTTTATCCCAGAAAGTCTTTATTTCTCCTTTCTTTTTTTGGGGGGGGATATAATTCACAAATATTAAAATCCACGTTTTAAAGCATACAATTTAGTAGGGTTTAGCATATTCACAAGGTTGTGCAACCATCACCACTGTCTAATTCCAGAATATTTTCATCATCCCCAAAATGAACCCCATACCCATTAGTGGTCATTTTGAATTTCCTCTTTCCCTCAGCCCCTGACAAGCAGTATTCTAATTTCTCTTTATGGATTTGCCTATTCTGGACATTTTGTATAAATGGAGTCATGCAATATATGGCCTTTTGTGTCTGGCTTCTTTCACTTGTGTAGTGTTTTTGAGGTTCATTCATGTTCTAACACATCTCATTATTTCATTCTTTTTTATGACTGCATAATAATCCATCACGTTTTATTTATCTACTCATCAGTTGATGGACATCTGAGTTGTTTCTGCTATTGGCTGTTACAGGATAAGTAATGCTTCTGTGCATACATGTTTGCTAGTTTTTGTGTGGGTATATGTTTTCAGTTTTCTTGGGTATATCTCTAGGAGTGGATTTGCTGGGTCCTATAGTATCTCTGTGTTTTACTTTTTGAGGAACTTCCAAACTGTTTGCAAAGTGGCTGCGCTATTTAACATTCCCACCAGCAATGTCCAAGGGTTCCAATTTCTCCATGTCCTTGTCATCACTTGTTATTGTCCACCTTTTTTATTATAGCTATCCTAGTGTGTGTGAGATAGTATCTCATTGCGGTTTTGATTTGCATGTCCCTAATGATTAATGATTTTTTAAATAATTAATTAATTATTGAAACATAATTCATTGTACATATCTGTGGGTGTATTATTCCATTTCTGTTGCTTATAACATAAATACCCAAAACTGGGTGATTTATAAAGAAAACAAAATTACTTGCGTATAGTTTCAGAGGCTGGGAAGTCCAAAGTCCAGGGAACACATCTGGTAAGGGTCTTGGTGGTGGCAACAGTGACCCAGGGATCTCACATGGCATAAATTGCAGAGCAGAGAGAGAGAGAGAGACTCTCACGTGCTCTCCTTTTAAAGCCCTCAGAACCATGTCCCTGACCACCATTTATTAATCCATTCACTATGGCATGGTCCTACAATCTAATCACCTCTTCAAGGCCCCACCTTTCAATCGTCACAATAGGATTTCCCACTCTCTCAAACACTGTCACGGTGGGGGCAAGTTTACAATACCTGGAACTCTGGGGAACACAGTTTAAGTTTCAGTTAGTTTGGAAGGGACATTCAGTCCACAGCATTCTGGCCCTGGTCTCTGAAAACTCATGTCCTGTTCACATACAAATACATTCATTTCATCCCCAAAGTCTTGACTTGTTCCAACTCAAAAGTCCAAAGTTCAGAGTCCAATCTGTGAAATCAAGACAAGTTATCTACTTCCAAGGTACATATTCCCATTCAAAAAGGGAAAAATAGACCCAAAAAAAGGCGGGTAACAGGTCCCAAACAAGTCTGAAACTCAACAGGGCAGATATTAAATTTCAAAGCTGGTGAATCATGTACCTGATTCCACACTCAACATCCTGTACACATTGGTCCCTGTGTCCTCAGTTTCACTCTTGTGGCTTTCCTGGTGATTCTTTAACTCTTGCAGCCTGGCATTGCACACTGGTAGCTCCACAAGTTTGGGGACTCCATGGTGGTCCCACTCCCACAGCCCCCCTAGGCATGGACTTGGTGGGGTTTTTCTGCTGCTACTCTGACCCTACATTTCCTCTTGGCCTTGCTCTAGCAAAGGCTCTATGTGGTCAATCCACCTCTGAGAAAAATCTCTTCCTGGGCCCACAGGCTTTTCTATAAATCCTTTGAAATTGGGGTGGAGGCTCCCAAGACTTCACAGATCTGGCATTCTGCAAGCCTGCAGACCTAACACCATGTGGACACTGCCAAAGCTTCCAGCTTGTATTTTCCAAAGCTGCAGGTCCAACCTCACCAATTTAGCCAAGTTAACCATGGCTGGAGCAGCCAAAGCAGAGGGGTGCTGGTGTGGGGAGCAGCATCCCAAGGTGGCCTTGGGCAACGAGCCCATGGAGGGCGCCTCAGGCCTGTTCCCCAAGTCCATTCTGTCTCCCTAGGTCTCTGGGCCTGTAATGGAAGATTCAGTCTCAAAGATTTCTGAAATGCCTTCAAAGTCTTTTTTCCCTTTTCTTGATAATCCCTTTCTTCTGTACAAATCTCCTTAGCAAACAGTTGCTGGGCTGCACCATTGAATTTTTCTCCTGAAAATGCTCTCTGCTTCTCTACCACGTGGCCAGGCTGCAAATTTTCCAAATCTTTACATTCTGCTTCCCTTTTAATTATAAATTCTGGCTTTGACTTTGCCACCATAACTCAGCATAGGCTGTTGCAAGTAGTCATGCAGCTTCCTGAATGTTTTGCTGCTTAGAAATTTCTACCACCTAATACTCTGGGTCAGCATCTTGAAGTTCCACATTCCATAAAACTTTCAGGCATGAACAGAATGCAGCCAAGTTCCTTGCCAGATCATAGCAAGAGTGATCTTTGCCCCAATTTCCAATAAACTCCTTTTATTTCTGAGACCTCCTTAGAATGGTCTTTACAGGGCCGAACCCGTGGCGCATTTGGTAGAGTGCTGCACTGGGAGCGCGGCGACGCTCCCGCCACGGGTTCAGATCCTATATAGGACTGACCGGTGCACTCACTGGCTGAGTGCCGGTCACGAAAAAACGACCAAAAAAAAAAAAAAAGAATGGTCTTTACAGTCCATATTTCCATAAATATTCTGGTCACCACCATTTAACCATTCTCTAAAACATTCCAAATTCTCCCTGGTTTTTTTCTCTTCTAAACTTTCACCAGCATCTAGGTTTTTTTCTAACCTGTTCCTTTAAATTCTTCCAGCCTCTCCTCAACACCCAGTTCCAAAGCCATTTCCACATTTTCAAGTATTTGCTATAAGCAACACCCCACTTCTCTGGTACCAATTTTCTGTATTAGTCCATTTCTGTTGCTTATAACAAAGTACTTGGAACTGGGTAATTTGAAAGAAAACAAAATTTATTGCTTACAGTTTCAGAGGCTGGGAAGTCCAAAGTCCAGGGAACACGTCTGGTGAGGGTCTTCTTTGGTGGTGGCTTTACAGCAATGCAGGATATCACATGATGAGAATGGCAGGGTAGAGAGAGAGAGACAGTTCTTCATACATTCTCCTTTTAAAGCTCTCAGAACCTCGCCCCAACCACCATTATTAATCCATTCATTACGGCATGGTCCTACAATCTAATCACCTCTTCAAGACCCCACCTTTCAATCATCACAATAGGATTTCCCACTCTCTCAGCACTGTCACAGTGGGGGCCAACTTTATAATACCTGGAACTTTGGGGGATACAATATAAGCTTCATGAGTTTAGGGGGACATTCAATCCACAGCAGTGGTATGCAGAGTTGAATATCAATACCTGTGTTTAATACATGATGCTTAAATCAGGATAGTTGATATATTCAACATTATACAATGTAATCATTTTTTATGACCCTTTACCAATTTCTTGCTAACCCCCTTCTCCTTCTCCCTTTCCCACCTCTGGTGGCCTCAGTTCTGTTCTCTCCTTTTGAAAGTTCAACAAATTATTGTGATTGTTGTATCTTTCTTTCTTTTTTAATTTATTTGTTTGTTTGTTTTTTAGTTCCCACCATAAATAAGTGAGGACATGTGGTATTTCTCTTTCTGTGCCTGGCTTATTTCACTTAACATGATTTTCTCTAAGTTCATCCATGTTGCTGCAAATGGCAGAATTTCATTCTTTTTTATACAGGGTAGTCCGACAATGGACATTTAGGTTGGTTCCTAGTCTTGGCTATTGTAAAGAGAGTTATGGTAAACATGGGAGTGCAGATGTCCCTTCAACATGATGACTGCCATTCCTTGGGTATATACCCAGCAGTTGGGTTGCTGGATCTTATGAGCATCTTTTCACATATCTGTTCGCCATCTCTCTATATATATTTTGGAGAAACATCTATTCAGATTCTCTACCCATTTTAAAAATTTTGTTGTCTTTTTACTGTTGAGTTGGAAGAGTTCTTTATATGTTCTGGAGAATATGCTCTTATCAATACATGATTTGTAAATTTTTCTCTGTGGCTTGTCTTTTAACTTTCTTGTTAGTATCCCTTAAACACGAATGTTTTTAATTTTGATCTTTTTGCTTTTGAAGAATGATATTCCTGGGTCTAGAATTGTAGGTTGGTGAATTTTTCTTTTAGCACTTCAAGGATTTCTCTGCACTCTCTTCGTACGTGGTTCCTGACTGGAGGTCTGCTGTAACTCTTATCTTTGTTCTTCTGTAAGTAAGATGATTTTCCTCTGGCTTCTTTCAAGATTTTCTCTTTGTTTTGGTTTTCTTCAGTTTAAACATTATAGGCCCACATTTCTGGTTTTGTTTAAGGTACTTATCTTTCTTGGTGTTCTCTTAGCTTTGTGAATCTGTGCTTTGGTGTCTGTCATTAATTTTAGAAAGTTTTTAGCCATTATTACTTAAAATATTTCCTTTGCTCCATTCTCTTTTTTTCTTCATATGGTATTGCAGTTACACATATATTACCCCTTTTGATATTGATTCACAGTTCTTGGGTATTTTGTTCTATGTCTGGTGTGTTTTTTTCTTCCATTCTTTTTTCTCTTTGCATTTCCATTTAGGAAGTTCTTATTGACCTATCTTCAAGTTCCCTGACTCTTTCCTTGTTTGTGTCTAATCTGTTGATGAGCCCATGGAAGGCATTCTTTATTTCTGTTACTGTGCTTTGATTTCTAGCCCTTGATTCTTTTTTAAAGTTTCCATCTCTTTGGTTACATTACTCGTCTGTTCTTGCATGTTATCTATTTTTCCCATTAGTTCCCTTAACATATTGATCATAGTTATTTTAAATTTCCTACCTGATAATTCCAACGTCTGTGTTATACCTGAGTCTGGTTGTGTTGTCTCTTCAGACTGTGCTTCTTCTTGCTTTTTGGCATGGCTATAATTCTTTTGCTGATAGCCTGACATCTAGCCTCAGTTTATGGGAACTGAAATAAATAGGCTATAGTGTGGGATTTATATTAACCTGTCTAGGAGTTGGGCTGTGTTTAATGTTTGTTGTAGATATATGTATCAGAAACTGCACATTATTTTAGTGTCCTTGTTTTTATCTTCCCTTTTGGATTTGGGGTGAGATGTTATTAGATAGAATGTATCAGTTTGGACTATTGGAGTCACTAAATGTTAGGTTGATGTCCAGGCGTTGTATCTTCTTAGTCTTAAGGTTACATTATTTTGAGAAACCAGAATCATATAAATATAAAGGCACAGTTGTTTTAAAGTTGTTTTTAAAATATATATATTATGAGCTATGTTATAGTAATCATGAAGGGGTTTTGAAATGGTTTCATGTGATACTGTTCAGGGCTCTTCTCTCAAGAGATACCTGAGTTTAGAATTATTCATGACTTTGAGACTGCTTTCTATTGATCCACCAGTTGTGGTTAGCATAGAGCTATTATATATTTGCTGTCTGTTTTATTTTGAAGAAACATAGAGGCTCTATTACAAGTAGAGTAACTTTAAGGTTGTTCCAAATTTCGCTTATTTGCATATTTTTCTAGTTGCGAATTTTGGCTTAGTGCTTATTTTTTAAAAAATTACTTATCTATGTTTTTATGGGAAATATAATGTAGAAATTATCTGATGAAAAAGTAACTAAAGTATGACTTTAAATTCACAAGATCTGAATTTTTGGTACTTTTAAACTAAAAGTACTCCCCTATAGCTGGAAATGGAACCAATGAACAAAATCTTATATCATGTATAATTTTGGACAGGACTTTTGGTGATTAAAAGTTAAAAAAAAAAAGTATGTAAAAGTACCAACACACGCTCTCACTATGAAACAAATTTATTTTCAAAAATCCAGACGTGCAGGCCTTCAAGACCAAAGTAAAGCTCTCTCCACTTTGAGACAATTGCCATTTAATGCTCTTCAGTTCCCCTATAATAACAAAACATACCAAATATTTCAATCATTTACTGTACAGGAAAATTTCCTATTGCCCATACATTCACTTAAAACAGCAAATTAGCTTATGTGAAAGAGTAGGAATTGGGAGTTTTGCTTGTATACACACAAGACAGAACCTTTTAAAAACTCAAAAAATTTTTTAAATCCCTCAAGTCTTTGATGGAAATGGATACGCCAAGAATATGTGCTATGTTTATTCAGTGGTTAACATATTCTTAGAAATATTATAGCATCCCTTGAGCGATACACATGCCCCAGGTTGGCCTTTCTCAAGCTGACCTAGCATAGCCATAGCAAGTATTTCTGACTGATATTCAGATCTGCAGCCTAGTTCTGGTTAGTGGAGGAAAATACAAAGGTAAGGGACATTAGTTGATATTATTTCAGGCACTGTTGAATAAGAAGAATAAAGTTCGTGAAGCAAAGAAACCTCTGCGCTTCCTTCAAAGAAACCCAATACCTCAACCTCGGCTTCCAACTCCAACCTTGGAAATGAGCTCCAAAGTAAGTTTGAAACTTTTTTATTTGAACTGTTAAATTCAGTATTGCTGTCAGTTTGTTCGTATGATTTTTGGGGTTAAAAACAAATCTAATTTAACAGTGTTGGTTCCCTGAGCTCTGACTAAAATGTTGTCTTTATTTTTATGTATCAAACATAAAACACACAAAAACAAGCAAAACAAAATGAAATGAAATCTAAACCCAATCTTTTCAAGAATAAAAACAGAAAGAATAAAAAAAGCTTTCCATGAAAAACAAGCATCAGAAGGTAATTCTCATGCATATCAAATAGAAAATGAAGATTGAATGATGATCATTTACCGTAACTGTCTTCCCCCATGGGGAAGTGGCTGGTGACTGTCGAGTCCAAGAGGAACAAAATGCCATAGGTGTCATCAAGACAGGCTGGCTTCTAGGGTAGGAGTGTCTCAAGGGGGTCACCCTGACCAAGGCCACATCTCACCAAACTCAATTTGGGTAAGGTTGGTTAGGATTTAGAGAACTGACTCACACTAAACAAACCCACAAGAAACTGCTGGAGATGCCACAATGTAAATTTATTACTTTGCAGAGAGAAATATAACTGCCTGGCGGGTCGGGATGTTCCTCGTGGCTGTTCAGCCCATTGTCTCCCAGTATAGGGCAATCCTCACAAGAAGCCAAATTGTATCCAGAATGCTTGTGTGCTTCGTCAGGGGTGAGGGGAGTTGACAGGAGACCTCACTAACGCCTGCTACCGCCTCTGATGGGTGGCCCCTGCCCCGTGCGGAGGGATGGAATGCTCCCATTGCCTGGCCAGGATGTGCTCCTCAACCACACCCCCTTTCCTAGACTTTATGCAGGCCTTTGGTTATCACACTGTCTTTCATATGAGTTAATGCCATCCATTAGAATGTTGCGTTCTTTTACATTCAGAGGTGCCTTAATTAGGTCTCCAGACACTGCTCTTGCTGCCTTTGACCTGTAGTTATTTAAGGTGATTTTTGTAGATGGTTTATCTTGTCCATTATATTCTGATTTTGCCAGTTTAACTAACTTCTTGTGTGAAGCACCTCACACTGACATAGACTAGCTGTATTCTCTGTCTACTCATGATCAAACATGAAAATACTGTTGCAAAAAGGATGTTATAAGAAATGTTGCTTCAAGAAAGATTTTGCTGGAAAGGAATATAGAAAAATGAAAATGGCTTTATTTGTTGGGATAGCGTGGCAGTGGGTGAATTTTTTGCTTTTAATATAATCTGTTAATAACATATTATTTGTGATGAAAATAATAATGAATTTTAATGGTACAGTAAGTAACATTAAAAATACATGTTCGATGAAAGCAGGTACTGTGTTTTATTTCTTTAAATCCTCTTGGCATCTAGCACAGTCTCTTTTGCTTGCAATAAGCCTTCAAAAAATATTTGACGCTTAGACGTCTGCTGTTCTCAAGCTGCTTGGTTCTCCCCTTGTTCTTTTAGGAAGAAGAAGAAATAGAAATGGCTGTGATCTACCTTCAAAAGTTACTCCGGGGCAGAGTTGTTCAGAACATGGTATGTAGGTCCAATCACCGGCCCTGTGTTTCATCTTTGAGAATAATGTTTTTAGAATGCATATGTGCTTGGTCATCGGGGTGAATTCCCTCTTGCACCCTGCTGTTTTATTCAGCTACACTCTTGAGTTACCCATTCCCTTCTTGTGCCCTTTGTTGTGCAGGTGGATGGCACAGTGTCAAAGAGGGAGAGAGGAAGGACCTTCCTCCTATTTGCCACAGTTGTAAACAAGACACTGTGAAATTCATTCCTTCCTTGAAATTGCTAAATTCACAAATTTCCTCACCTAAATTTTGACTATTAAAGCATTATGAACCAAGTAGATTCCCTAATTTTCCACGAAGTCATAATATAATAATTTGAGTTTGTATATAGCTAGCAATACCTGCATTATAAATGAAATAGCCAAATAATAACTACAATTTTGAATCCCTGCTATATGCCCACAATATATATTCTTTCCTCTACATATATCATCTCATTTTTTTTCTGTCAGTAATCTCATATTACAGGCAAATCTGAGTCTCAGAGAGATTAAGTTAACTGACAGCAAATTCAACTCTGGTCTCCCTGGCTGTAAAACCTTAGCCAGATTATTTGTGCTGCAAATGCTGGTGCTCTTTACTTAAAATAAATGGACTGATGTAAATCCCCAGTTAAAAAAATTTCTTTTGGCCCAGACAGCTATAACTCTTAAGAAACTCAGTTATGGTAAGTCCAGGGAAGATGGGTGAGCAACTTGTGTTCAGCACTGTTCTTTACCCTTCTTTTATATTTCCTCAGGAGAAACAGCACAGTTAAGTTCAAACAGCAGGGCCGGCCCGTGGCTCACTCAGGAGAGTGCGGTGCTGATAACACCGAGGCCACAGGTTCGGATCCCATATAGGGATGGCTGGTTAGCTCACTGGGTGAGTGTGGTGCTGACAACACCAAGTCAAGGGTTAAGATCCCCTTACCGGTCATCTTTTTTTAAAAAAAAAAAAAAAGTTCAGACAGCAGATTGTGTATTACAAACCAGGGGCAGACATATTGGAATAGAAAATATGGCCAGGAAAGATGCCATCTCCAGGTTTCTTAGGGAAGGACTACAGAAAACAAGGGGAAGGTTCTAGTTTCTTAATATGATCCTATAGTTGTCACTTTGTCTTTGAGAGGCATTTTCAGAAACTGAGTAAACAATTCACTGAAACTAAGCTCCTTCTCTGCCTGACAGCCAGCTGAAGGCACAAAAAAGAGGGCTGAACTCTAGCTCTCTGGAACACACCTACTTTGTGGATCCCAAAAGGCAGGACAGAACCCACACAAGCATCTCACAAGTCACTGCCTGAAACTCATAAGGGTTGGCCCAAAGGGATGGTAACTTGCAAGACTCTCTTTGATTTGATTTGATACAGATGTTTGAAGGGAAAGAAAAGAGATTGGAGTTGATCCAGGAGTTGCGTACCAGCCACGCACTGCAAGAAGATGAAAAGCTGGTGAGAGAAGCCAACAAGCAAGTGACCCTGGCCTTACAGCGGCAGAGGAACTTGCATCAGCATAAGGTTCTTCCTTTTTTTCTTGTCACTTTCTTGTTACATTTGTCCCCTGTATATTTATTATTGCACAAACAACATTACAGTAACAATAAATGAAATGATAAAGAAGAAGCATCCCCCACCATTCCATCACTCTATCAGCGTTTATAAACAATGCTGATGCAGTACATAATGTGAATGGGCTCTGCCCTCACTGAATTGAATATGGTGTTATTTTCTTTATTTGCAAAAACAAAAACAAAAAAATGCATTTTTCAAATTTAAGATTTTTCCCTTCCAATTTTTCTTAAATATTTGGTAACTCTATTTTAGGTAGTAAAGGCTTAGTTAGCAGAATGAATAAGTAGTAAAAGCAATACCAAAAAAAGTGAGAAATGAGATTTACTTTGAAATATAAGCACTATTTCTGAGTTTTGGAGCTGTATATAAGTCATGCTGATAAAATTGCATGTTAAATGTTATGATCTCATGATATTTGGTGACTTTCATCATGACCTCCTGGCTCTCTGCACCTGACACAGCTAAGAATTGCAGCTTTAAGCCAACAAAATGTAAATGTTTTCCCTGTTTTTTTCCAGTTTTTATCTCTATATATACACTTTTTAATATTGTTGACTATAGTGTAGATATACGTTTATTTCCTCTCCCACTTATCTGTAAATCAATCTGAAAAAGAATCAATTTGAACAGAGTTTAGTGTTATAAGAAAGTTAGGCAGCAAAGTTAATAATGACCCACCTTCAGTAACATGACATAAGTCTTGTGCTATGTGGAAACTGGATGCAAATGGTGAGCAGCTTGGAAGTGACCATCACTTTATTCTTTTACATGACAGCAGTGCTGTGGATGGTTACTGAGCTTGGGGGAGCTGGTGTAGAGGGAGGGAGGAAGAAAGCCATGGGCTGTGAGACCCGACAGAGGGACCAAAGAAAGAGGAGAATGTGGACACTGGAGTCCCTGAATCTGGAAATCCTGGAGTCCTGGAAATGTTCAGACAGGGAGCAGAATGTCCTGAAAACACTAGTTCCTAAGACTCTGGATGGAAAAATGCCCTCGTTGGCCCTTCAAGGTTTCTGATAATGGACTTTAGCAGGTGCAGCTAAGCCAGCCCAGGCTTTTCAACTCATTTACCCCATCTAGTGTATATACACATGGCTTAAATCATGTCAGTAAGAGCTAAGGGAGGAGTTAATGGGAAAAGCTGTCACTTAGCCAAGAACTCACCTTGCTTACCTTCAGCTGTACCTGGATACACTGATGATATGCAGGGGTCTGAGCGAGTGGGTACCTCATATATACCTACAGCAATGCTGGTCCTCCCTTTTCCTCCTTCTGTTATATTTCTGTGGAAAACAGCTCAGAAAATGCACAGTTCCTAATTATGTAATGCATTACATGATGTGACAGCAGCAGGATCACCTTCCTAAACATTTTTACTTAATTTGAAATTAGATTGTACCACCTGAATATATGCACATTTCTTGCTGAGGGAGGAGACTAGACATGAGCAGGTAGCCATCTCAGGGTTTTAAAGGTTACATCTGTCTCCACTGCCCCCCACCAAGTGAGGGAGCTTATGTTTCCTGGAGACAAGGAGAGAATCCATTTGTGGTCTCTGGGCTGAATTTCCACTGTTTATAAATGTAAGGAGTAGTGAGATGCTGTTGGTTTCACCTTTTCCTTCCATCTCTCCCTATTATGTAAGTAAAGTTGAACTTGTTGGTTAGAAAGTATGTGCGGGCTGGGAGGCAGACGAGCATAAGGATGAGAGTGTTGGACTGACAACTACACTTGACTGACAGTCACACCCAGTAGCTACACTGCTTTTGAGACCTGTGAGTTTGCCTTCCCTTCAGATACAAACCAGAAGGGGAACTGGGCACAGAAGGGGAACTGTCCACGTTAAAGTAGCATACGACTGGAAGAAGAGCCCTTTCCCCTTATACCTGAGGATAGGAGAGGGAGTAGGATAGGTCGCAAAAGATAAATCATCTTAAACACTTTTCTTCTCTATGTGTCAAAGCCAGGACACAGGGATCCGTAAATAAGTACTGTGGCTGACTCCTGGCCAAGAGCTCCACGGGTCCTTTATTTTACCTCAGTGATCACATAGACATTTAGACTTTTTTCCTGTGCTGTTTCAAAAATGGTTAACAGCTTTGAAGTTATTAAAAGACTAAAAAGTACCAAGGTTTTCTACTTTCGTGTTATTCAAGATCTTAAAATTCCCCAAACTGGTGCAGAAGAACCAGACATTAAAAAATTAAAAGGTATCATGAGTGAATTTCCTAGGAGATTCTACTTTACTAAACTCCAATATTATCTTTAATAAAAAAATTGACATCTCCCTTCATGTCTGAGAAGATGCACTTTACCTTCTGGATAAAACTGAAAGAAAAAAAGACATTCTATATGGTCACTCACAGAAATGTATTTACTAAAGCTTCTTCATTATTTGAGGGCTGTGATCCATCCGTGACTGACTAAGCAATCAACTTTCTCATGTCTGAGTTTTCCTAGTAAGAACACTTGGGGTGGGGCCAATCTAGAGATGATATTTCTAATAAAAACATAATGCCTTCTGAAAGTGAATCGACTGCCAGGAGTTCTGAGTAATCCAGCACTCCTCCTAATAGTCACCATTCACAGTAGAATTTGTATCCTTAAAGTTATATTTTATTTTTAAGGTGTCACTAGTTGAAAACCATCTGGCTGGACTGGCGGGAAGGACGCTGGCAGACATGTTTGACTTCCTGTCGAAAGAGCTGGTGAGGCTGCAGGAGGAGAGGAGGGTCCACGCCTTTGCCATGCTGGCCGAGCGCCAGCGGCGGATGCGAGAGGCCGAGGAGAGTGGCCGGCGCCAGGTGGAGCAGAGACGCCAGCGGGAGGAGGACCAGATCTTTAAGGAGGCAAGTGGGGGCAGCTGGGTGTAAGGCAGCTGCCTAGAAGCAGCCAAGTCAAACCAAAGGAATCTCATGACATAAATGGCATTTGTCTGTTATTTTTTATTTTATTCAGCAAATGTGTACTGGTTCCTACTATATGCCAGATGCTGTACAAAGGTGTTATGGGATACTTTGGAGGAAAAAACCAGACATGATTCTTTCTCTGCTGGAGCTTAAATAACACGTAACATACACACAAGTACAGAGTTAGAAAGTGTAATGAGTTCCATGAAGGAAGCAAATATGGCCCAGTGGGACATTGTAAACAGGTTACTGTGCTGGCTGTGTGGAGAGCAGGTTGGAGAGAGGACAGAGTGGGATCCAGGAGACCCGGGAGGGGCTGTTGAAGCAGTTACATCCAGAGTGAGAAACAGGGAGAAGTCCAGGATATGACACCCAGTTTCAGGCTCAAGCCACTGGAAGGTGATGGTACTATTTCTTAAGAGGGAAAGTTGAGAGAGGAATAGGTTTAGGGACAGAGGTGGTCTCAGGAATTCAATTTTATATTGAGTTTAGGACATCTAAGTGCAGGTGTCATTTCAGTAGATGGATATATGAGATGGAATTTAGAAGAGAGGTTTTGGCTGAAGACGTAAATTTGGCAATTTGTGTACCAGGTTGGTAAATTATAATTCTGACCAAGGTACAATGGATATGAAATTCCAAAGTGACCAAGATGGAAATTCTAGGAACCAGTAATATCTCAAAGCACTCTCACCCTCATTGAGAATATGAAAGGTCACGTGTTGAAATTGGAGGGAATTTATGAGGAAGATTCTTTAAGGAAAGCTGGGCTGTGACTACTGTCCCCCCACCCCCACCACACACACACACACACACACACACACACGGCGGGGGGGCTCAGGGGGATACTTCCCTTTTCCTGTAGTCAAGAGACAGGAGCTTCAGTGGGACCACTTGGAGAGCTTGATGTGTGTTCAGGTAGGGTGTCTGAACCCCTAGGAAATGGAGAGGGAGAAAGCTGGGCTGGTGGCTGCTCTGAGGTGGGCACAGAAGAGGCTGCATGGGCAGCCAGCACTCCTAGACTATGTCATGGCTGAGCTGTGTGAGTACTTCCCCTGGACCAGATGTGGGAAAGACAGAAACAGCCAGCCCGGAACTTAAAAAGATTCCTCCAGGAGTCCTCTAAGAAGGCTGTCTGAATCTATATGGACACTTTTGAGCGTCCCAGGTTTTAAAAAAATGCTATGTCTTATTTGGTCTGAGATTTTTTTTTTTTTTTTTTTTTTTTTGTGACCAGTAAGGGGATCATAACCCTTGGCTTGGTGTCATCCACACCACGCTCAGCCAGTGAGTGCACCAGCCATCCCTATATAGGATCCGAACCTGCAGCCTCGGCGCTCCCAGCGCTGCACTCTCCCGAGTGAGCCACGGTGTCGGCCCTGGTCTGAGATTTTAATGACTTACCTGATTCCCACGAAATTAGGATTGATCCATGAACAGTATTTGGTGTTTTTTTTAATCAATAAACTTTTTGATTAGAACTGAGCAGATTTGCTTCCTTCTGTATAGCTTAAGAAGTTTTGGGTTATATGTTGGCAAGTTCAGGTTTCCAGCTTGAGTGGCAGGTCATCCACGATGTGTAACAACCTGTAACAATAACTCATATTCTAGCTTCCTATCATCCTAACACACTTTGCTTCAAAAAAGAGTTACTGGAATTTAGAAACTATTGACAAACCAGAACTTACTATCCCCAACCTAATATCACTAAGGAAAAACCAGCTGGGAATGGGAAGAAGCAAGTGGGGGTGAGAATAAAAAGAAATGGAAAAGGGGAGCCACTAAGCTCAAAAACAGAAGGACGAAACTGGTAAGAAAGCTTCTTAGGAAGGTACTTTCCAAATGGGAAAGAGGTCAGAAAATGTCAGTTAAGTCTAGGAAGGGCAAGAAAGGATTAAGATAACCCTTCCAGCCCAATTTAAGGACCACTTGTGTAAAGAATGTATCCAGCTGTGGACCCACAGATCCAAATACCATCCACATTTTAATTCCCAATCTCCTTTATTAAAATACAATTGCTATTTTCCTCCTACCTCCCAAATCTCCATTTAAACAGACCCTCTTGAAGATACATATGCTTGCACATAAATATACCAAAACCCAGAAATGTATATATTTAATAAATTTCCAGAAAAAATAACATATAGGTAGTGAGAAACACAGATACAGAGAGTCACAGACTCATATTTAAATACATGTACACTCTTGCACGCACATACACAAAAACATATTCACAAATATAAGCCAGTGTGCACATTATTGGCAAGGACATGCAGGAACGCACATAGACACACATATAACCACTTATATTTCCTTATTCACTCATGCACATACAAGCACAAGCGTGTCCAGTAACTTACACATTTATAAAGATATACGTAAACACACAAGTACATATATGGCTATGGGTGGACCACATTAAACTTCCCACCTCTCTCCTATTGTGACTGAGCTGTCTAATTGTTCCATGCAGGTGTGACTTGCTTCCTGAATAAGATGGTGGGCTCTTTGAGAGCAGGCATGTTGTGTATTACATAACTGGGTGCCTTCCACAACAGCAACATAAATCCCTGTACATAATAGACTTTCAGCAAATATGTTTTGGTTGTTTGGTACTGTATTAATCTGGTCATTGAGACTCTCTCATAAGGAAAACATACGGATACAAGGTTGGCATTTTATAGACAGATGTACAGTAAGTATCACATACTTAGAGTTGTGCTGCAGTGCCAATCAAGAAAAAGATATTGAATCGTTACTGAATCCCAGGGATTGTCCCATATACAAAAAAAAATATTCAGACATGAAATAAAAAGTTCCCTTCCCCTAAGAATCTCACAATTTGTGGAGGAGGCGTTATACATATGCATACAAAGCTAAGTATGCTGTAGTTGATGCTCATTATACCTCCTGGGTATATATCTGTACCACAGGCAAAACAACTGTATTGCTTATGGTTGCATACTTACTTGGGAGCAAAATTATAAAGAAATGGAAATATTTACCTTGAAAGTAGAAAGGGATTGTGATCAGAAAGAACCACAGTGGCCTTCGGAGATACTAGCAGTGGCTACATGGGTGCTGGCTTTACCCTAATTCATTGCCCTGTACGTTTATGTACTATGCACTTTTAAAAATCTGTATTCTATTTCATGATTTCAAGCAAGCTTTTAAAAAAATCAGCAGTCCAGAGCGGGTATCATAGATCAATAAATTCATCAGAGACCCAGGATCCTTCTAGCTTTCTGCTCTTCTGTCCCTAAGGCATGGCCCTTATGGCCATTTAGATGACTGCTGGTGTTCCAGCATTATGACCCCATGAAATGAGAAATAAAAAGAGAAAAAAGCTAAGTCTTTCCCTTTAAGAATTGTTTCTGCAAGTTGCACATATCACTTCTGCAAATATTCCCTATAGGTGCTAGGAAATGTAGTCTTTATTCTAGGTGTCTGGTTATGCAGCTAAAATCCAGAAGTTCTATTATTTAAGAGGAAGGAAAGAAAAAACATTGGGAAATACCTCCCAGTCTCTGCTACAGTTAGGTATTTTGGCAAAGTCACAGTACTGGTAAAAACAAAGCCAGGATCCAAACCAGGGTTATTGACTCTAAAGCCCATGATCTTTCTGCATTATGTATTGCCCACCTCCAAGTAAGATCCATAATTTTAAAATGGGCTAAATGGACAGGGACTGCCCGGAATGTGTATGTAGGTGAAAGAGAAACAGACTGACTAGATGGTAAAGCAAAGGAATGATCAGTGAAGGGACTGTTGACTTAATGAATGAAATGCATGTGCTAAAAAAAGACAACCAATGTTTGTATATTTTTCTTGTCTAGTTTACAATAACATTCCTGTAGTCAGTAAGTGTGGGTATTTTTGCTTTCTGTAGGTGATTAAAGTTCACCAAAGTACTGTAACCTCCTATCTAGAAGACGTAATACTGAACACTGAAGAGAGTACTGCAGAAGAGCAAGCCCGAGCAGAAATTGAGAAAATGGCTGAGGAAATCAATGCCATTGCTTATGAAATGGAAAGCCGGTACGACCAAGAGAACACACTGTAGAATGGACAGCCCACTGCTGTTATTCCCATATGTTTTTTCAAGAGCTTACTATTTCACCAGCAAGGAGAAACAGATACATAACTCATGCTTCAGTGTTCATTGTTTTATTAGCATAACTCTTTAGAAGCCAACTAGCCTGTACCTCTGTACGGTAGGAGCATCGGGAATGGAATTCTCAGTTATCCACTGCAATCTGGATTACTTTTGTATTACTTACTTTTAGAACACTCAGAGACGTAAAATCAACATGAATAGTGTCTGCAACATTACTTGGACTTCATCCCAAGATTTTTGGCTTCCATGGATAAGCTATATTTCTAACATTTCCTTCCTAGCAGGCAGGGTAAATGAAGGACAGGGTCAGATCTAAATTTTCCATGGAGTTAAACAAGCTCAGCAGGAACGTGACATTTCAGATCACTTAATCAAGGAAAAGGGGATGGCGGGATTTGAGCAATGGAGTTACACAAACAAGGAGGATCTAAGTATTAATTGGCAACTCAAGTAAAGAAACAAAGGAAACAGTTTAATTTGTTTTTATTTTTTAGCCGAACATATCTTCAGTCAGAGGAGATTGTTGCCGAGTTGGTTTATAGTTTTCTGATCCCAGAGGTGCAAAAAGATTTTGTCAAAGAAAAAGGTAAGCCGAAATAAATGCTTCACTTTTGCATTTTTTTAAAATATGTAAATTGTTTTCAATATCCCAGAGATTTAAAACTAAACAGAAATATGGGGAAATTCCTGAAGGAGAATTTATTTTAGATCTTGTCACACTCTCTTCATGCTAATTCCAGAATATAATGACCTGTACTATAGATGGGATGCAGTTCTGATAAGCTTGGCAGAGTATCAAAATCCAAACCTTCTTTAAAATGAAGTTCTGAAGATCCCAGAACAGTTGTATTTTGTGATTTTTTTTTTTAACATAAAGCAAGTGTTGAGAATATGAGGGCCTTTCAAACTACAGCAGCCTTGTAGAGGCAGGGCATGTGAGCTGTGGTGTTGAAAAGCAGGCATTCCCCGAAGGGACTAAATCTACTCTGAGGCTCTGCCTATGCCACAAATATCTTGTTTCTGCTGGGACTGTGTCTAAATATAAATATCCTAATTTATCATCTGTCACAAATGGCATGTTTTTAAAACTTGATGCTTTTAGTCAATAGGGAAGAAGGAAAAATAGGAGGGTGCTTCAAACAGTTCATGGAAAGATTCATATTATCTTTTAATTCTATTTTTCCATGAACTTTTCAAAGTACCCTCATACGTCTTAAAAAGAAAAAGAAGATTTTTCTGGAGCTCTGAGACTATTGGTGGCAGGCCGGGTCCCAGAGGGAGGATTGCAACTGGCAGAAGACCAATACTTAAGTGAAATAGCAGCTCAGACGCTTTCAGAATTATATACAGAGGAATTCTGGACAGGTTTAAGCAGAAAAGTGTGCAGTATTTCAGATCGCTTAATCAGGGATACAGGGGTGGTGGAGTTCTAGCACATTTGGAAAGGACAAAGAAATACCTTATTTTCCCATTACATGGTTGTAGTGTAATTTTTAAACTGGTACCTTCTAGTGGTAAGCATTTAGTTTATTTCCAGTGTATTTTCCTATTACTAACAGTGCTGCAGTTAATATTTTACACATATTCTGGCCATGCTTCTGAGAATAAACTCCTAGCAGTACAATTGCTGGGATATTGGGTATGTGCATTTTACATTTTGACAGATACCACCAAATTGCTTCACAAAAAGATTGTTTTAATTCATATTCCCATCAACAGTGAATGATAGTGCCTATACCAACAAAACTTAATTTTCAAATTAATATGTATTTTTGTGTCACCTTATATTATAAAAGGAACCTTATGTTTTCTAGATCCTTAAGAAAATAGGCAACTCCTTTCCACTTCTAGTAGTCCAAAGTGAGGTCAGCTTGTTTCAGAGCCATTCCACAGGGGGGTTGGAGGACAGGAGGAAACCGTGTTTAACATTTGCCAGTTCGAGATATCCTTCCCAACATCCCCTAAGGGAGATGATCTGGAGGAGGCACTCGAGCTGAAGGAATCTGGCAGGACTCGTCTGTTGGCAAGGTTGGCAAGTCTTTAGCCTCTGCTCTTTATATTTATGCCAAATCAAAAAATGCCACAGGGAGCACACACTAGGACCTTTTGTTTCTCTTTCAAATAAGAGAACCATATATGTCATATTATTTTAATTAATTTATTTATTACTATTTACATTCTAAGATATTGTTACAAAGCAGTTGAGGAGAGGGGGCGTGGAGAAGGGGGAGAGGGTTAGGGTGGAAGAAGGAGGAAGGGGGTGAGGTCAAGGCCCATGGCACCCCCTCATCCCAGCAGGGGAGACCAGGGGGCTCCCGGCGGTGGCTTGGTCATCACTGGGCTGGATGCGGACATCGGCAGGGGGTGGTAGCTGAGGCCCATGGCCTTCCCCACTCCCCGGCTTGGTTTTATAACTGGTCCTTCTAGGTTTCATAGGTGTTCTTTGGTGGTGTTAGACCTTTACTGGTTAATATCAGAACTTTGTCTCTGATCTGTGGGTATTTTGTTTTTTCTTTCAGTTCTGTGTTGGATTATTCACTATTCTCACCACTTAAACTCTGCGCTGGAACTAATTTGTTGTCCTTCGGTTACTTCTAAAGTGGGGGAACTTCCTGTGGGAACCAGCACTTGAGTCCTGTGGTTGAGCTAAATTGCTGCTTTGTTGCTGATTCTCTGGGGAAGGCTTTTTGTGCAGCTCAGGTTTTAATTGTTGACCTTGTAAGCATTTTCGGGTCTTGTGAGTTCTGATACACCTGAGTTGTGTGGAAACTCTGGTCTGGGCCTGAGTCTTTTCAGCAAACCGCACCTCCTGCAGTTCTATGTTCCTGACCAGTCTCCACTGAATGGGCCTGTGCTGACTGGAGGGCAGATGAGCTGTCCATGCTGTGCCCCAGTGTTCCCCCCGTGGGTCCATCTCCCCCAACACCCACACTCCAAACACTTCCCATGGGACAGGCCATGCACCAGTCCCTTGTGATGACTCACCAGCCTCTGAGTGGCTTCTTTTTTCAGTTGTCTGTGGCCCCTCACTCCTATGTGGGTCCATGGGAGCCCTGTTAGTGGTCCTGCTGTCCAGGGGGCCACCAAGGCCCTCTTATCCCCTACAGCCCCAAGCAACTTCATACAAAGTTTGAAGACTTTTGCCAGTTCTTGCTCCTTATGCTCACTAGGGCCAGACTTGAAGCAGCCAGGGCTTGAAATGGTGGGAGCGATCCTTTCTTTCTATCATTGTGGCTTCTCCTGCCCTCATGTACTCCATAGGTCTCTCTTCCTCTTCCTCTGAACTCTAGAGGCCCCATCTTGGCTGTCCTTGCTTTTTAGTAGTTGTAAATTGGTTGATTGTGGGAGAGAGTGATGCTGTGGACTGTTTATTCCACCATCTTGACCAGAATTCCTATATGTGTTTATATACTCTTTACCTAAAATTAAGATAATATTATACGCAGACCATTTTGAGACTTCTCACTTTTTAAAAAGCTGATGGATCAAAAAGACCTTACAGAGACCTGCATGTAGATATAAAATAACAATAACTGCCAAATTTTAAATGCAAGCTAAGTTCTAGGCATTGCATTAAACTAAAAATTTTAAATGTACATTATCTCAATTTCTTACAACAGCTGTAGCAGTTTTCTCATTTTTCAGTTAAGGAAATTAGTGCTTGGAGGCATATGACTTGAGGATTCAAACCATGGTCTGTGTAACTCTGAGGTCCCCACTTTTTCAACCGTACTACTGTGAAGTGCAGTAAGCTGCTGTGTGAATTACCCTGTGTAAACTAGCTGATACCCAAAGAGCAAAGAATCCACAGAACTTCTTACTGTCCTTTACTAGCTGTATGATTTTTGGTAAATTACCTAATCTCTCTTTGTCTATGCTTCTTTTGAAAATTGGGATATTAATAATATTCTCTTTTAGGATTGTGGGAAGATTAAATGAATAATTATATGTCAGCTGCTTAAAATAGTGCTTGGCACAAAGTAAGGACAAATGCCAACTGCTGTCATCATCATCATCATCATTGCTCCTTTCCAAGGGCTTAGATGCTTAGTATTGTCTGTAGTAAGCCTTGAAAATAAATATTCTTACACTTTAGAGCTAGAACCACCTTCTAAAGGCATGAACTCAGAAACTCATCACCAATCAATAAGAGACCTCCATATTAGGATCTAAGGCTTAAAGAAAAGTGTGAAAACTGGTCTTCATCTTTAAGTCATTTACAATCTAGGTAGAAAACAAAATATAACTCAAATGAAGTGCTTCAGTTCTGAATGATTTGATACAAGCCCAAGTGTGGTAGATGGCAAATGCAGGCTGTCATAATCAGAGGAGGTTTCCTGGAGAAGCTGGGACTTGAGCAGGGTTTTTACAAAAAGGGTAGGATTTGGAGTGCAGGCGTTCCAGGCAAGGGAAACTGCCAAGGAGAGGAATGGAGGCAAGCCTGGTGGGAAGGAGCATGAACCAAAGAGCGGGAACAGAGGGAGCAGCAAGAAATGAGATTCGGGCTTGGTTCACCGTTAGAAGGTGCCCTTCTAAAACAGAGAACAGATAATTGTTATTTAACCCAATCAGCCCTAAGTCAGAAAATATGTGGTTTGCAAAATTATTTCTATCTCTACTCTCTTGAAAACATTTGGGAATGTTTAAGACTTTCAGAGTAAAAATTGTTCTGTCACTTTGGTGCAGTGAGGAACGCACAGCGGAAACATATTCTTGCAGCCCATCAGATCATCCACAAGCACACAGAAACCATGGTCCAAAAGATATCCACTGAGCAACAGCAAGATAAGCTCTCAGATGCTGGCAAGTCACTCAAGGAAGAAACTGAAAATGAAAACAGCTAAGGTGAGTTTTATTTTCCATCTGGAAGGAAGCAGAGGAGGAAAAGCAATATCGTTCAGCTTTGTTCTGTGCTCTAACAATCATAATGGGAAAAGATTGTCTGTAGGGAAAGTGAAAGTAAATGATCAGGATCCTTCAGCTCTTAGGAATCTTGACGAGTTTTTGATGTAAATGATAACTCTGCACATGCGCTCAGGTGTTCCTTGGCTACTATCTGTGGATGCACATGGGCACCCAGGTGTTCCTGGGTTGTCTGACTCATACCCAGGTGTTCCTGGGATATCAGACTTAAGTATAAAGTATGAGCCGCTCTGATCCACGGTGCCCCCCACACACCCCCACCTCTGGGATGCCCCTACTGCTGCTGGAGGCTGTTGCTGCCTGGGCCCTCAGAACGCCCTGGGAGGCCACTAGGGCAACTGTGGTTGCTGCTAGCTACCTGAGCTTGCATCTGAATAAAGCCTATTAATTTTTACCCAGAGCTGCCTGGATCTTTTTCCTATTACTTAGCTTGTGGACCTGCATGTGAGGGGTCTGTGACCCAGTCTGTACAATGGGTTTGAAGGGTCTAAGCCCTAACCTGACAATTGTCCATTGTTTAAGAAAATGAAACACTTCCACTTAAATTGGAAATGTGAAATTATCAGAGAATTAGAGTTGATATTACAGCAATTGGACTCTTGTGATCTGGAAAACAGGAGTCTATGTTTTTTTAATGGGTACTGTTAGCATGTCACTGTACTCCATCACAAATAAAGTTACAGAATGTGTCAGTGTTATAAAAAAAAGCTTGTTCTTATGGAAGTAGACAAGATATGCCCTAATACATTGTGCTAGTTGTAAGCACAGCACAAGCACAGAGCCTGCCCAATTCTAGCACAAACCCCTCTACACCGCCCACCATGGGTTGCTCTTAGGTTCAACTAAACGTTCATACTCACAAGACTAACGTAGGTCACATTTGGCATGAATCTACTCAGAAAGATATGTCAGGAAACACAGCTTCCAGCAAGGCAACATCTGACATTTTTCTTCCTGTAGGAGCTCTTACCAAATCCACACAGTGGCCCCCAGATTACAGAGCTCAAGTAGAAGGAGAAGAGATTCACATTTGGTCAGTACAGGAGCTGCTCTGGCTTAAGCTCACATCCCATGGGCCAGAATCTCCTGTAATATTTCCATAGGCATAGCTTCCAGGGTCCCCACAATGGATTTGCCCAGTTACAAAGATCAGCCCACTCGGGGAAGTTCAAAGCCATGTTTCCTAGTAGGTGTTAATAGTTAGTTTATAATTCTTCCCAGTCCAGATGAAATTTACCAATCAGGGGTTATTTTTACTTTAAGTAGTTAAAGTTGTTAGGAACATATTTGGCACATACCACCTTTTCAGGTTACTTGGAGAAAAGAGCTAGATGGTGAACTGGAAGTAACATTCTCATGAGAAGGGAAAGAGAGTGGACCTTTGCCTATACCTTCTCCCTCAACCTTCCCATACTAGAGGCACATCTTCTGCTATTTTATTCTGAGGGTGTGCTAACTATCAGGTTGGGGAAAGGTACCCAGCTTTAGGAGAAATTTTAGCTTGGCATTCAGAATGTTTAGATCTTGGCCAGCTCTGCCACTAACTGTATAATCTTTTTTCTTTTATTGAAATATAATTGATAATACATATGTGTGGGGTACAGAGTTGACTATCAATACTTGTGTACGATATATGATGATCAAATCAGGACAATTAACGTATTCATCATTGCAATATGTAATCATTCTTTGTGTCCATTAACTGAACGTATAACCTTATACAAATAATTTCCCTTCACTTGAGGTTTGCCCATGCACATTTTACCAAGAAACCTTCTGGAGGAGAATCTGTTGGAACTTCAAGTTCCAATCAAAGGGGATCATGGAAGGAAGGTTGAGATGAAGGGAAAGTTAAGAAAGAGAGCATAGAGAAACTGATAAATGACTCTTAAATTCCAAGCTGTGGCTGTAAATTACAGCAGAAAAGCTTTTGCCTTTAGTTAATAATGAAATAACCTCTGAAATCATTGAAGATATGAAACATATATTTACATATAATGTTATATATTTCTATAAAATATTAATTCTAATACCAAAGCATTTTCCCTACTTTATTATTGTAATGAAAGTAAGCCTTAGGGTTTTGATAGTCATTTTTTTCTGACATGCAAATTTAATAAGATTAATAATTTACAAAGTTTAAATTGAATATATCTGTAATTACTTCTGATTATGATACCTGCTCTGTTACCTCCATGGTGACCTCTGAAACCAAGCCAGAGCAGTGCAAAAATCATCTTCTATTTTATACTTAGTGAAGATAAAATACATTTCATTAAAAACAGCATTTGTGATAATTACAAAATCTAGTTGAAAAAGAAAATCTAATTGATAGGCTAACTACAGATACTCAGCAAAGACAATCAACCAATAAATTAAATGGTTGAGACATGATGCTTAGTTGCCCCCAAAATATATATTCCTCTTTCTTCCTTCTTGCAGAGGGAATGAGGGAAGGACAGATGTGAGATTACTGAATAATGCATAGGGAAAGGGGAAGTAGGCATGGACCACTGATTTTTTTAAACATATTTTTAATCAGCTTGAAGGCAATGGAAGCTAATAAGATAGTGAATATTGTATAGGCCCAAATTTGGGAGAAGACAGAAGTTCAGAGAGTTGGATCTGGCATTTGGAGCCACTTTTTTTCCTAAGGGAATATGCCAATTCTAGAAAATTTGGCTGGGACTGAATGGTGCTTTTAAAGAGCTTTACAAAACTAGTGGAACAAAATCTGGAATCAAGGTTGAAACCCTGATAAACCCCCTCCATTGGGGTAGGGACTCTAAAAGGCTATGCCCTAGTAGTAAGGGTTAACTGAAGCAAACTATCCCTGGCGTATACTACAGTTTAGCTTCTAATCATCTGGATGATCCAGAAAATTTCAATCCCAGAAATTGAATTAGGGAGATCCTTGATTCCTGTTGCCTCAAGGAACCTGTCAGAAATAAAACTTAATTTCTCTTTAGAGAAAACTAACATTATCCTAGACCTCGATTTATTTTCACAAACAATTTTTCATATACAATTTCCAGAACACAATCAAGGACATGACAGTTTGAACAAGCAGCAGCAGATGACAGAAGCAGACCTAAAGAAATCTAAAATATTGGAATTATTAGACACAGGCTTTAAAATAGCTATGTTTACTGCTATGGACTTCTAGCCTGCAGAATTGTGAAAAAATAAATTTCTGTTGTTTAAGCCATCTAGTCTATGGTATTTTGTTATGGCAGCCTCAGCTGACTAAGACAGATGTTGGTGTCAGGAGTGGGGTGCTACTGTAACAAATACCTAAATGTGGAACTGAGTAATGGGTATAGGCTGGAAGAGTTTTGAGGTGTATATATACACATTAAAGGTCATTCTCAGATGGAATGAGGTGGTGAGGTCTCAGATGGAAATGTGGAACATGTTATTGGAAACTGGAGGAAAGGTGACTCTTGTTATAAAGAGGCAAAGAACTTGACTTAGCTGTGTTCTAGTCTTTTATTGAAGGTAGAACTTGTAAACAATGATATTACATATTTAGCTGAGGAGATTTCTAAGCAAAGTGTTAAAGGAGTGACTTGGTTCCTCCCAACTGTTTATAGTAAATTGTGAAAGGCAAGAGATTTGAAGAAGAAATTGTCAGCAAAAAGAAACCAAAACTTGAAGACTGAAATATTCTCAGCCTATCCATATTGCAAAAAGTGAGAAAGCTTGTTCTGATGAGAACACTAAGGGTATGGCTGAACAGCCATTTGATAAAGAGTTTATGGGATTATATGTGCAGAAACACTGCCAGTTGAAACTGAAGGGGACAGAGACAGGACAAAATTAAGGAAGGCTATTTGGACTTGTTGGTTTTGATGGTACAATGGAGCTATTTGGCTGCAAATGTGCACTATTCTTCAAGAAGAGAGGAAAATGACCCTAAAGAAGATTCAGAGATCATCAGAATCATTGCCTCAGTTTCAACAGGCCCGAGAGCCTCAGCCTTGAGTATCGGAGGTGGGACCACTCAGTAGACCTTGGCCTGGCAGAGCCGCAGTGTGGGATCTCCACCTAGAGCTGTAGGGATGGGGCATTGCAAAGTCAAAGGGGCAGGGCCACCCCACAGAGCTGTAGAGATGACACTGACACCCCAGTGGGCCCAGAAGGCAGGACATTGAGCCAAAGAGGATTATTCTCCAGCCTTAAGATCCAATGGAATTTGCCTTGCTAAGTTTTGGACTTGCTTAGGGACCCATCGCCAGAATGCCATGTCCCTCCCCAAATGCATATGTTGCAGCCCTCACCTCCAATGTGATGGCATTTGGAAATGGGACCTTTGGGAGATAATTAGGTTTAGATAAGGTCATGAGGGCAGGACCCTCATGATGGGATTAGTGCCCTTATGAGAAGGGACACCAGAGTGCTTGCTCTCTTTCTCTCCTTCCCCCACTACTAACCCCCCCCCCCCACCTGCCATGTGAGAACACAGCAAGAAGGCAGCTGTCTCTAAGCCAGGAAGAAATCCCTCAACCAGAAAGTGATCGTGCTGGCAGCTTGAACTTCTATCCTCCAGAATTATGAGAAAATAAATTTCTAAGGTTTAACACATCCAGTCTATGGTATTTTGTTATGGCAACCCAAGCTGACTTAGAGACTAAGTTCAAAGAGATGAATGTCAACATTGAAATTTTCAAGAGAACAAGAAATAAAAATCATATAGCAGATCTGAAGAAAATAGAAATTCTAGAATCTAAAAATACAGTAGTTTTTTTTCCCCCAGCAAGCAAGATGGCTGACTAGAGGTAGCCAGCCCTTGCCACTAATGCGAACAAAGCCCCAAGCAACAGATAGTCACCTGTAGAGTAGAGCATCTAGGAGAAAACAACGGAATCCAGCTAAACAGTGAGGAAGACTCCCCAAGACCTGGAAACTGTAGACAGCAAAATTGAAGGACAGGGGAAATTCCTGACCATGACCAGAGCAGAGACTGGAGAAACTCTGCACTGCTGGGATGAGGTAGGTGAGGGGGTGGGGACTGGTGACTGGTGCTCCCACCATAGACACCTGCAACTCAGGCTGCAGGATAACCATGTGGCCTTTGCAGATAGTGAGCCCAGTGTGTTGAGACCCTACATGACTATTTTCCCAGAGGGAAACTACATGTGGACTCATCCCCATCCCCTCAGTCCAAGGAGGCTGCCACTGGACATCACCATTTTCGAGTAGGAGCTGGGGAGCTCACAGTCCCACCAACCCAGCGGCCCTGCACACCCCAGCAGAAAGTGCAGTTGGAGGGGAACATGCCAGCTGCCTGGTTACATGCCCTCTTTTTCTCCAGAAGCTCAGAGTCCCACTTGATGTAGGGGAACCTCCCATGCCAGCGGAGAATGGGAGGAGTGCACCAGTAGGAGAGAACCACCTGTGCTACTGGAGAGGGGGAGGAACACACCAAAACCCTCCTTCCCCAGGAGCTTAGAGCCCCATCCAACTCAATGCTCCACCCCCACCCCAGCAGACAATGAGCTGGGCCTGTTCCGCCCCACTGTGCTGGACATCTGGATCCATGCCCTCCTACCCCAAGAGCTCAAAGGTCTGCCTGATACAGCAAGCATGCCACCACCAGCAGAGAATGTGCTGGGGGTGTGCGAGCCACCTTGATCCATGCCACCTTCCCAGGAGCCCAGTGTCCCATCTGACATAGCAACCTGCCTGCACCAGCAGAAAAAGTGCAGGGAGAGAGCTGGCACTTATTACTGCACTCACTCAGAAGCAAACCTGTGAAGCCCAACCCAACTATCAATATAAAACACTTCTACAGGTAAGAGTTTCTCCTCTCAAAAAATACTCCAAAAACTAAAAGAAGTGACTTCACCACCAGATGCACAGACATCAACACAGAGATACAAGAAGCATGAAAAAACAGGGAAACATGACTCCCCAAAAGGCTACAATTCTCTGATACCAGACCCCAAGCAACAGGAAACTGGTGAATTACCTGAGGAGCAATCCCAAATGGCAACATTAAGAAAACTCAACATGATGGACAGAAAAATAGAAACAACAACGAAGTAAAAAAAAAAAAAAAAATCCAGGACATGTATGAGAAACTCAATAAAGAGATAGAAACAATAAAAACGAACCGAGCAGAAATCCTGGAACTGAAGAATTCCTTCAGTGAAATAAAAGATACAACTGAGAGCATAAGCAGCAGGCTAGAACAAGTGGAAGAAAGTATTTCTGAACTAGAAGACAGGCTTTTCAAATTAACAGAGTTGGATCAAAAAAAAAAAAGAAAAAAGAATAAAAAAAAAAAGGCTATGAGATCTTTCTGATAACCTTAATCATACAGATATCAGTATTTTGGGTGTACCAGAAGGGGAAGAGAGAGGAAATGGCATTGAATGCCTATTTAATGAAGAAATAGCTGAAAACTATCCAACTATTGGGAGAGATATGGTCTCATAGATCCAAGAAGCTCAAAGATCCCCAAACAGATTCAACTCAAAAAAGACCTCCCCAAAACACATTATAGTCAAATTGTCCAAAGTCAAAGACAAAAATAGAATAATAAAAAGAGCGAGAGGTAAGATTCAAATCACCTGTAAGGGAATTCCCATCAGCAGACGTCTCAAAAAAAAGAAACCTACAGGCCAGGAGAGAGTGGGATGACATATTCAAAGTGTTAAAAGAAAAAAACTGCCAACCAAGAATACTATATCAGGAAAGATTTCCTTCATAAATGAAGGAGAAATAGTATCTTTTCCAGACTAACTATAGCTGTGGGAATTCACCGTAAGGTCAGCCCATCAACAAATCCTCAAGGGAATACATCAGAAGAGGAATATATATATTATCACCATAAATACATGAGAAAGAATAAAAACCACTGGTAGAACAGACAAGTAAATGGGAAAGAAAATGTATCTTATTACTACAAAAAAAAAAAAAAAAAGCCAAACAGCAAAGACAAGCAATAAAGGGAAAGAAAGGAACAAAAGGAATATAAAACAACCATTAAAAATTCATAAATGGCAGGAACAAGGCAATATCTTTCAATTATAACCCTGAATGTAAATGTATTAAATTCCTCATTTTAAAGATATAGACTGGCTGAATAGATTCCTTCACAGGAATAGAAAAACAATACTAACATTCATATGGAACAGCAAAAGACTCTGAATAGCCAAAGCAATCCTGAGCAAAATAATAATGATAATAAAGTCAGAGACATTACACTACCTGACTTGAAATTATACTGCAAAACTATAGTAACCAAAACAGTGTGGTACTGGCATAAAAACATATGCATGAACCAATGGAACAGAATAGAGAGCCCAGAAATCAACCCAAGTACTTCCAACCAACTGATCTTCAACAAAGGCACTAAGAACATTCATCAGGGAAAGGACAGCTTCTTTAGCCAATGGTGCTGGGAAAACTGGATATCCATATGTAGAGGAATGAAAGTAGCACTGTACATCTTGCTATATACCGTAATCAACTCAAAATGGATTAAAGACTTAAATGTAAGACCTGAACCTATAAAACTCCTTGGAGAAAACTTAGGGGAAACACTTCAGGATGAAGGACTGGACAAAGATTTTATGAATGAGATCTTAAAAGCACAGGCAACAAAAGAGAAAATAAACAAGTAGGATTATATTAAACTAATAAGCTTCTGCACAATAAAGGAGATAATCAACAGAGTGAAAAGACAACCTACAGAATGGGAGAGAATATTTGCAAACTATACATTCAACAAGAGATTAATATCCAGAATATAGAAGGAATTCAAATAATTTAACAGTAAAAAAATAAATAAATAAAAATAATCTGATTTTTAAATGGTCAAAGGAGTTAAATAGACATTTCTCAAAAGAAGACATATGATGGCCAACAAGTATGTGAAAAAATGCTGAACATCACTAATCATCAGGGAAAGGCAAATCTAAACCACATTGAGATGTCATCTCACCCAATTAGACTGGCTATTATAAAAAAGACTGAGAATGACAAATGCTGTCAAGAATGTGGAGAAAGGGTAACCCTTATACACTGTCAGTGGGACCATAAATTAGTACAGCCATTACTGTACTAATGGAAAACAGTATGGACATTTCTCAAACAACTATGGGTAGAACTACCATATGATCCAGCAATCCCAGTACTGAGTATATACTCAAAGTAATGGAAATCATCATGCCAAAGGGAACATGCACTCCCATGTTTATCACAGCTCTATTTATAATAGCCAAGATATGGAATCAATGTAAACGTCCATTGACAGATGACTGGATAAGGAAAATGTGGCATATATGCATAATGGAATACATATAAAAGAACGAAATTCTGACATTCACAGGAGTATGGATGAGCTTGGAGAAAATTATGTTAAGTGAAATAAGCCAGGCACAGAAAGAGAAATATCCACATGTCCTCACTCATAAGAAGAAGCAAAGAAAGAGAGAGAGAGAGAGAGAGAGAGAGAGAGAGAGAGAGAGAGAGAGAGAAAGAAAGAAAAAGATCACAATAATATGTTAAACTTTCATAAGTAGAGAACAGAACTGTGGTTACTAGAGGTGGAAAAGGTGAGAGAGAAAGGGCTTAGTGAGAAATTGGTTAATGGGCATAAGGAATTATGTTTTGTAATGATGATCATGTTAATTATCCTGATTTGATCATCCCATATTGTACACAGGTACTGATATTCAATTCTCTACCCCATGTATATGTATAATCAATTATGTCTCAATAAAAAATAATAATAATAAACTAAAATGCAGTAGACAAAACAAGAAACTCAGTGAATGGATTTAAGAGCAGATAGATACAGCTGAAGAGAAAACTAGTGAATTAGAAGATCGGTCAGAAGAAAATATTTAGAAAAAAGCACAAAGAGAAGAATGGAATTACAGAAGAGAGGGAAGGATAGATTTAAGATAACAATGTTTTAGGAAGGAAGAAAGGGAGAGTAGGCACAGACCATTGATTCAAGAAATTTGCTAAAGGAAGGAATATGTTAAGAGATCGTATGAAATATAAAATTTCCAAAGCCAATGAAAGGCTCCATGTTCCAGAAGCCTGAAGCAGAAAAGATAAAAAGAAAACCATACATAAATACATATTAGTATGACTGCTGAAAACCAAAAAAAGGAAAAAACTTTAAAAGCGTTCAGAGAAAAAGGATGAATTGCCTTTGGAGGAGCAATAATTAAGCTGACAGTTAGCTTCTCATCAGAAACAATGAAAGCCAGAAAATAATAGAACGATATATTTATGCTGAAACTGTATAATAAAGTAGGATTCTATACCATGTAAACATATTTTTTAAGAATGATACTGAAAGATATTTTTAGATAAACAAAACAAAATTTGTCTCTAGGAGATCTGCACTACAGGAAATTACTAAAGGGAGTTCTTTAATGAGAAGGAAAATTATCCTTATTGGAAGGTTGGAAATAAATGAAGAATAAATATTTAGATTGATAATTATTGACAGCATGAAACAACAATAAGAAGAAACAGCAACAATAGGAGCAGTATAATCATACAGCAAATGTAGTAATATAAGTCAGATGAGGGATAAATGGATTAGATTGTTCTAAGGCACTTGCATTGTCTAGCAAGAGGATAAAAATATTAGCTGACACTATATTTGATAACTCAAGGATAAATTTTGTAACCTTTAGGGTAAACTCCTAAAGGATAGGAAAGAGATGTATGACATCTAAACTGATAGAAGAAAATGGAATTTGTTTTTTTAAAAACACTCAATTCAAAAGGAGGAAAGAAAGGAGAGAGAAAGGAAACAGAATCAGTAGAAAGCACTGAACAAAATGGTAGGTGTAAATCTAAATTTATTATTAATTAAATTTAATGAAAATAGGCTAACTGCCATAAGTCAGAATTTGCCTCACCGAATAAAAAAACAAACTCAATTAATGCTATTTATAAAAACATATATAAAATCTAAATGCAAGAATGGTTCAACATACACAAATCAGTAAATATGATATACATATTAACAGAATGAAGGACAAAAACCATATGATCAGCTCAGTAGACTCAGAAAAAACATTTGACACAAATTCAACATCCTTTCATGACAAAAACTCTTAACAAATGAGGTATAGAAGGAATGTACCTCAACACAGATAAAGGCCATATATGACAAACCCACAGCTAACATCATAATCAATGGTGAAAAGTTGAAAACTTTACCTCTAAGATTAAAAACAGGACAAGGTTGCCCTTTCTCTTCACTTCTATTCAACATAGTACTGGAAGTCCCATCCAGAGCAATTAGGCTAGAGAAAGAAATAAAAGGCATCCAAATATTAAAAGAAGAAGGTAAATTGTCCTTATTTACATATGATATGATCTCATATATAGAAAACCCTAAAGACTTTACAAAAAAAAGCTGTTAGAACTAATAAATGAATTCAGTAAAGTTGCAAGATACAAAATTGACATATTAAAATCAGTAGCATTTCCATACACTACAACAAACTATCCAAAAAGAAATCAAGAAAACAATCCCATTCACAATAGCTACCAAAAAAAAAAAACTTAAGAATAAATTTAACCAAGGGGGTAAAAGACCGATACAGTGAAAACTATAAAGCAGTGATGAATGAAATTGAAGACACTAATAAATGGAAAGATATCCTGTGTTCAGGGACTAGAAGAATTAATATTGTTAAAATATTCATACTACCCAAAGCGATCTACATATTTAATGCAATCCATATCAAAATTCCAGTGACATTTATCATGGAAATAGAAAAAACAGTTCTAAAATTTGTATGGAAACACAAAAGACCAGAAATAGCCAAAGCAATCTTGAGCAAAAAGAACAAAGCTAAAGGCACCATACCTGAATTCGAAATATGCTACAAAGCTATAAGACAGCATAGTATTGGCATAAAAACAGACACATAGACCAATGGAATAGAATAAAGATTCCAGAAATAAACCTATACATTTATGATCAATTGATTTGCAATAAAGGTTCTTAGAACACACAATGGAAAAAGGAGAGTCTCTTCAATAAATGGTGTTGGGAAAACTGGATATCCTCACATAGAGGAATGAAATTGGACTCTGATCTCACACTATATACAAAAATCAACTCAAAACGGATTAGATACTTAAATGTAAGACCTGAAATTGTAAAACTACTGGAAGAAAACAGGGGAAAAGCTCCATGACATTGGTCTGGTCAGTGAATTTTTGGATATGATCTCAATTGCATAGGCAACAAAAGTGAACAGATGAGATTACATCAAACAGAAAAGTTTCAGCACAGTAAAAGAAACAATTGATGGAGTGAAGAGACAACCTATAGAATGGGAGAAAAAAATTGCAAACCATACATTTGATAAGGGGTTAATATCTCAAATATATAAGGAACTCAAACAACTCAATAGTAAAAAAACAAATAACCCAGTTTAAAAATGGGCAAGGGCCCTGAACAGACATCTCTCAAAAGAAGACATAAAAATGCCAACAGGTTTATGAAAACTGTTGAACATCACTAATCATTAGAGAAATGCAAATTACAGTCACAATGAGGTATCACCTCCACAATGAGGTATCACCTGTTAGAATGGCTGTTATCAAAAAGATGAAAGATAACAAGTGTTGGCAAGGATGTGGAGGAAAGGGAACCCTTGCCCACTGTTGGTGGGAATGTAAATTAGTACAGCCACTTAGAAAACAGTATGGAAGTTCCTCAGAAACTTAAAAACAGAACTACCACATGATCCAGCAATTCCACTACTGTGTGTGTGTGTGTGTGTGTGTGTGTGTGTGTTGTGTCCAAAGGAAATGAAATCAATATGTGGAAGAGATATGTGCACTTCCATGTTGGTTGCAGCATTATTCACAATAACCAAAATATGGAATCAACCTAAATGTTCATCAACATGTAATGAATGATGAAAATACGGCATATATACACAATTTAATACTATTCAGCCTTAAAAAAAGAAGGAAATCCTGTCATTTGTGACAACATGGATGAACCTGGAGGATATTATACTGAGTGAAATAAGCCAGGCACAGAAATACCAGGATAATGCCATGAGCCAGGCATAATGCATATGTATGTAAGTACATATGATCTCACTTATATGTGGAATCTGAAGAAGTTGAACTCATAGAAGTAGAGAATAGAATGGTGGTTACCAGGGGCTGTGGTAGGGCAGAGGTTGGGGAGTGTTGGTCAAAGGATACAAAATTTCAGTTAGACTTCAGGAACAAGTTCAAGAGATCTATTACACAATACGGTGACTATATCAGTAAGAGTAGATTTTAAGTGTTCTCACCACAAAAAATAAGTATGTGAAGTAATGTATATGTTAACTAGTTCAATTGAGCCATTCCACAGTGTATGCATATTTCAAAACATTGTGCTGTACACAATGAATATATACAATCTTTATTTGTCAACTGCATTAGTCTGTTTTGTGTTGCTATAACAGAAATACCTGAAACTGGGTAATTTGTAAGGAAAAGAAGTTTATTTGGCTTATGATTCTGGGACAGCTGCATCTGGCATGGGCCTCAGGCTGCTTCTACTCATGGCCGAGAAGTGGCAGGCAGCTGGCAGGTACAAGCAGATCATATGACAAGAGGAAGCAAGAGAGAGAGAGGGGAGGTGCCAGCGTCTTTTTAAACAACCAGCTCTTGTGGGAACTAACAGAGCGAGAACTCACTCACTACCCCTCCTCCCCCAGGGAGAGCATTAATCCACTCATGAGGGATCTGCCCCCATGACTCAAACAGCTTCTAGCACTGCCACATTGGGGATCAGATTTACTCATGAGTTCTGGCAGGGACAACACATCCAAACTCTATCATAATCAGCTAAATAAAATAAAATAGTTAAGGATGTTGGCAGTAAGCCAAAGTGAAATGGAAAGAGAATTAGAAACAGTACTTATGACCTCCAATGTCTACACTTCACCCTTTTCCAAACAAATGTTCCACAGAAAACTGCTCTTCAGGACATTCATCAGCAGGCCTGCTCCTGCTATTTATGAGAACCAGGTCAAGAGTATAAATTGAAACTTCATATCATATGAAAATATTTAAAAGTTAATAATCAAGCTAACATACTATTAGATAAAATGTTTTCTACCCACTTACTTTAACAAACATACCTTCAGATGATAAAATTGAAAAATGTGTAAGCAGCTATGGTCTTTATATGATTGAAAGATAACAAAAATCAAAGATGATGAATTTAATTATTGTGCATATCTGTCTGTTTTGTCGATGGTCCAGTGATGTTTGGGTAAGTAATGAAAGCATACATGGTTTTAAATAGAAATATATATGTATTTATACAGACACATACACGTATGCATTATGCCTACAATATACATAAAATTCTTTTGGAAAGATCAACAAGAAATTGGTCAGTAGTTGTTGCCAGGCATGGAAACTGTGCACTGGAGGTCACACCAGGGGGAAAGAGACTTACTTTCCTCTTGTTGATATCTTTTTGTAGTTTGAATTTTTTATAATGTACACATATTAAGTTTTCAATTCTAACCTCGTTAATGTAGCTGCTTTTTTTTTTTAAGTGCTAGAATTTAGAAGCTGAGACACTGTGAGGTAAGAAACATTTGGATCCACGGGGCTTGTAAATGGCAGAGCTGACATGTGCCTGGGCTGTCTGACTTCAAAGCCAGGGCTCTATTTATGACATTGTATCACAGTAGTATTTGGGATGTATTGATCAGATAATGAATGTTTCTAAAAGATGACATAATCATAAACATTTGTGTTGTTTTTTACAGATTGTGATTTCTTTAAAAAAGAAACCGCACAAATCATCATAAAGATTCCAGTAGTCTGTGCTTCTCCTAAGGTGTGCGGCTTTCCTGAGCTTGTCGATGATTCACGAGGAAAGAGATTTATTTTCCTAAAACTCCCAGTAATTTAAGATGATTTTCAGTAATAACCATCAAATGAAAGATCTTTGTTATCTTTGGTGTTAGATTTTCTGCTTCAAGAGAAAATTTTCTTATGTCTCATTTCAACATTTTCTTAACTATGAGGATATCACAGTATGCTGGTTTGTTGAATCAAATAAAAAGAAATGTTACTGAGTACTTCTTAAGTAGTTTTGGTTTGCTTTTCGTAGCATATTGGCCTTATCTACTAAGGCTGAAAATATACCTACCCCATGACCCAGCATTTCATCTCCTAGATATAGGTCCAGCAGAAACGTATGAGCATGTGCACCAACGGGCAGGACCAGAATGTTCACAGCAGTAGTATTCATTATGGCCCCCAAACTAGAAACCCAAGTGTTCATCTCCATTGGAATGGAAAAATAAACTTTGATCTGTCTGTTCAATGGCACATCAACCCACCACTGAGCTTTAGATCTAAGTATATTCATACCACACCCACTGAGGGGTGCTGTTGGGGGACAGTCTGCCCATCCTATGTGTTGACAAGCATCAGAATTGAATGGATCCCTCCTCATTCAAAGATTGGAGAGTAGGAAAAACAATAAATGAACAAAAGTATCAACAACAAAAATCCACATTAAGCCAATTGAAAAATTTACACAGGAAAATCTATGTTACTTGGAAAACAGAATAAAATCCTATCTTAGAAAATCTCACATCAGAAACCAGAAAACTTTCAGAAACATCTGCATGACGTGTTTAGGAGGAGGCAAAAAGAAAAGGCCTCTTCAGAAACTGAAGCAGGGGATAATAGGAATAGACAAGGCCAAACACAGACAGACGCAGGCCAAAAAGAAAAGAAAGCTGGCTAACATGAAAAAAAATGCAAAAAGATTAATATTTCTATAACAAAGTGTATACATTCATTTGGATGCAGTTAAAAGAATAGAAATATCACAGCAGAAAGTAAATTGGTGATGTTGGTGATAAATTTGTTAAATCATCCAGTGTGGAAGGAAAACCCAATATGGAAGAGATATCCAATAGAGAAGGAAAGGGCAAAGAGATGGATGACCAACCCCACAAGCAATAGGCGTTCTTGAAGAGGATACAAGAATAAATAAAATAGAAACAATAATCAAAGTTTAATAAAGAATTTCCTGAGCTGAAAAAAATACCTTACTATACAAACTTGAAAGAGTTCACCTTGTCCTAGGAAAACTGGGATTGGGAAACTTTTCCTCCTGAGGATCACTGACAAGCAGAAAAGTACTGCACCAGTAAGGAAGCAATTGAATTTTGTATTGTTCCTTAAAAAAAATACTAATCTGAACTAGGTAAAGATTATATTATTCACTTTTGAAATAAAACATCAGGAACACAAAATGAAAAGTGAGGTAAGGTTGATGGGATAGAAGGCGGGAGGGGGAGTGCTGTACGGCAGAGAACAGCAGACTTTTTCTGTAGGGCCAAAGAGTAACAATTTTAGGCTTTGTAGGTCACATGGTCTCCATTGCAACCACTCATCTCTGCTGTTGTAGGGCAAAAGCAACAACAGATAACACATAAATGAATGAACATGACTGTGTTCCAGTAAAACTTTATTTATAGGGCCGGCCCTGTGGCTCACTTGGGAGAGTGCGGTGCTAGTAGCACGGAGGCCGCGGGTTCGGATCCTATATAGGGATGGCTGGTGTGCTTACTGGCTGAGTGTGGTGCAGACCACACCGTGCCAAGGGTTGCGACCCCCTTACCAGTCCAAAAAAAAAAAAAAAATACTGTTTATAAAAGCTAGCAGGCTGGATTTGGCCCATGGGTTGTAGTCTGCCCACCCCTGCTATATAGCGATGAACTAAAGTTGAAATCAATATGTACTTTGAGAAAGAATTTAAAGTGGCTTCTAATAATGAAACTTAGGATATTTTCCAAAAAAATCTTTATCCTTATGTAGTCTTCTAAAATTAAGTCTTGTATTTAGACAACCAAGGGAAAACAGAAAAATAAATATAAGTTGTTATATTCTCATTGACTAATTGAAGTTTACCAGGAGAATAAAACTTTTTCCTGGTATTGGCAACCTTTTACTTATAATGGCTTGATTTAAAACACCCCAACTTTTATAACCTTTGCTTTTAAAAATGAAACACCTATAGTGATGAGAAAAAGTCATATTTAAAGCCATGTGATCATGGTATCTGGAGCCACATAGTGAATAGGGACTAGAGTAGTACAATCAATAGCAATACAAAATCACAGTGAACTGATTACTGTGATAGAAAACTTTTCTTGCATGGATGTACAATCAGATATAGTGAACCTTGTGCCTTTTAGCAAAGAAATCATCTCTCTTCAAAATGCTTAAGAATAGGCAAGTTAAAATCCAAGGAAAGATATGCAGTCTGAGTTAAGGATTTCTTTGGGATGAGGAACTGTTAGCACAAATTATTGGAGATTCCCAATTCCTGAGGTACAGAGCTCTCAGACAAGTGTGTGTTGGTTCAGGGGGAGCTCCCACTACCAGCTCTCATCCCCCTACTTAATTCTAGACCATGGTACCCACTTAGGGGTAGAGTTATATTTACAAAGACTTGGAGTTCCTTTACCCAGCAAGCTGCACAGAGGATCACAGACCCAGTTACCAGTAGATTGGAGAATGCCAGTGAGCACATGAGTGACAGTGAAGGGCCTGTGACTGTGCTTACCACTCGTGGAACAAAAGCCAAGCTAAAACCCTAACAATGTAGTAGCATGGAAGTTAAGAGAATAGCCTCTGCACCCATATCTGGATTAAAGTCTCAGTCCAATTTCAGTGTGTTAGACAAGTTGATCTCACTAAGCCTTGGTTTCCTCATGTCTAAAATGGAGTTCATGTGAGGGTTTAATGAATCAAATTATGTAAAAGGCTCAGAATGACACTGGGCATATGGTAAGCACCCAATAAGTACTAATTAACTATTATTACTATCACTAAAGGATAAACAGCAAAAGAGAGATGAGTGGAGCATGTTTCGTGCTTTTGAGGCAAAGTAGTCACATCTCCTACTATGTAGAAAGTGGCCCCTGGATGTCACTCTCTAACCAATCACATGAGTCTCTCCATCCCACCTGGGGAAGAGTAAGAGTAAGAGAACGTCGATGTGTCATCATCCGCCCCCAACACTGTCCCTCCAGTAGGGAACAGAGAGGGATGAGTACCCCATGTTCTGTAGAAGCTGGAGGTGTTGAGAATAAGGCTCCATCGGAGCGTAGAAGGAAGCCATAAGTACTTGTATTGTGTAGAAGAATTTCCCAGAAAACTGTGGGGAAAAAATGGTTCTTGGGCCTCACTCCAGACAAATAAAGATAGAATCTTTAGAAGTAGGGCCCAAGCAAAGGTATTTATAAAAAGCTTCCCACAATTTAATTAAAAACAAAACCAAAAAAACCTAGATATTTTGGGGGTTTTTTCACCAAGGCTAAATTAAAGCATGTAATTCAATATAAGAACAACTCAAGCCAGGAAATAAGTGTAAGGAAGTCCAAATTTTCACATAAAGACTGCTGTGACAATTTTTTGAATATCTCTAATTCTTTTCTCCACCTGTCTAATCAGTCACATTCTCCCAGTCCCCTCCCTTGCTGTGGCTGATGACACCGCGTCACTGTTGTGGAGGCACGTACTTAGCTTGCCTTTTAGGCTGCAGCGGCTACTTCCACTCCCCACACCTGCCAAAAATCATCCTTATAAACACAGCAAGTAGAAGAAACATAGCCTGTGAAATTCATGCTTTGGGCTTTTGTCTGTTCTTTTCACTTGGGAGCAGCTGCGGCTGGAGAACAGGAAGGATTAGGCTGAAGAGTCAGAAGCTGCTCCCTCCTGGCAGGGCCTGGAGAAGGAAAGAGCCCTTAGATCTCTCTCCTGCAGGTCCATTCTCCCCGCGCCTGGGCAGCCTTCCGTTCTGAGGTCGGAGCTGCAGGGTGACGCTCTTGTGACCCCTGCTCAGCCCCCTCATGTCATACTCTTCCCCTCTCTCCATGTGTGCCTGCCTCCCTCTTACATAAACATGCTGGTGATTGGCACCGTCACAATTCAATACTTGGCTCACTTTCACATCAAGTAATAACACTATCTGGGAAGGGGGCTTACACAAAGGAAGAAGTGTTAGGAGATGTAGGTTCAAATTAACTTCTCTCCAAGTGGCTAAAGCTCAGAGACCCTCAGACGTGGAATTTGCTCAGAATTAGTCAGACAAAGCAGATACTTGCAACACTCCTCCCCTTCTCCTGTGTTTTACAGTGAAGACATCTGAGGGGAAAAAGTATGGGGAACATGGTCAGAGTAAATACGGTAATCTGTTCGTTTGCTAGCTCAGTCGCTGGACTTGGGACTTAGGAGTGCCAAGTGGGGCTACTTACAGCATACCTCTGACCTGGATTGAAATGTAGGTGAGAGACAAGATTGACTCATATCTGGGGGAATTATAACCCATGACTAGGACAGGAAGAGGAAGAACTGCCTTTACTTCAGCAGGAGCCTCAGCCTCACCTTGCAAGCCAAGTGTTCACTCCTGCTAAAAGCAGAAGACTGAGCTAATGCTCCCGTCTTTCTCCAGGCTGCTCCTTCAGGTGTATTGATATTTTGATTGATCCTTTGCTCCTGATTGTTCAAAGTGGAACCCAAGAGAGAAGTCAAAGCAAAGAAGTTACTGTTAAGCAGGTATGGTTTTTCTTTCTTTGTCTTTTGCTGGGGTCTGACTGCCCTCCAGCTCCATTCAAAAGATGTGCGGGAATACAACTGTATCTTACCTTTGAGGTCAGCATCGTAGTGGGTTGTGAACCACATTGGCCTGCTGCTCTCCTCATTTCCAGGCTGGAAAAAAGCATGAGGACAGCCCCTTACTATTGCGCCCCGCTACCAATGCTTCTGGTCCTGAACTTACCTCTGGGAGAAATAATCACAGGAGAACCCTGGCTTCTGCATAAGTCACCACAAGTCAAACATGCACCAGCCCCTCTCTGTTACAGGTTTGGAATCCCCTGACCCAGAAAATACCATGAGTTGGGACCGTGGGAGCTGGAAGCTATGGGAACTGGGAACAACTCAGGCTGGGATCATCTTGGCCAGTTGGGTTAGTGTTGGCAGCTCCCCGGGCCAAGGACAGCAGCATGGCAGTCACTACCCCCCTCCTCCACCCACCTGAGGGGTCCTTGGAGCCCCTGCACAGCCCTGCAGCCGAATCAACTTTGAACCTCTGCTTGTGAGGGGAGGCACCTTGTCTCACAGAACTGAGTCCTTCCTGAGTGTGTTTGGTGCCTCCAGTCTCTCCTCACCCCCACATCACAGCCCAGCATGGCTAAGGCTGTGGCCAGCGGCATTGCTTTAAGGTCACTCCATATCTAGGGCTGATCAGGAGACAGCCCTGAGGCCACTAACCCTTGACTCAGTGAGTCAGCTGTGACAAGCAGTATCACCCTCCCACATGGATGGTGTGTGACTCTGCCACTGGGAAGGTCAGTGGTCACCACCCAGATGAAAGGGTAACTGGATTATCTCCACTGAGATGAGTGTGTAGGTCCATAAAGCCTGAAATATTAACTAACGGGGCCTTACAGAAAAAGTTTACCAACTCCTAGTCTAAAAGCAATCAACTTATTTCTAAATCATTATGGAATAAACATAATTGACAACCTCAAAACTGACTAAAGTATTTTTTGTAAGTAATAACTTTTTAAAATTAAAAATAATACATGATTACATGCTCCTTGTAAAATGAAAAAGCAGTATAGACAAAGCTAAATTCTCCTTTGGCCATCTGCCAATCCTAATCCCCTGTCCCCACAAAAGTAACTAGTACAATGTGTTTACTGCCACACCATTTTCTTTGCATTCATATATACATATATGTATGAATAAATATATTTGCCAATATGTTGTTATTCTGTTTTTCCACTCAAAGACATGACTTGGAGGCTTTCCATATCTACATAGAGCTCTACCTCATTTATTTCACTTCTATATAGTATTCCACAGTGTACAGTGTTTTTATTTAGCCACTTGCTTTTGATAGCTATTTACACTGTTTCCAATTTTTCACTCTTATTAATGAACCTCACTGTATATGTTTGCTTGTACACATGTGCAAGTGTCTCTCTAGAGAAGATACTGAGAAGTTGAATTGCTACATCATGGGATAAGTGGGTTCAGTTTTTAGTACTATCAAACAGCCCCCCTCAGTGCCTGTGCCGGTGTATACGCTGCCAGCAGAAGGGTAGTTACTGTTCCTCCACACGCCAAACCAGGCTGGCTGTTTATTCAGTATTTTATTACTTTTTCCAATTGAATGAGTGAAAATGGTAACCCATTATTTAAATATTTTACTTTCCCTGATTACTAGTGAGGTTGAGCATTCTTTTTATATAATTCTTGGCCATTGTATTTCTTCTTCTTAAACTGCCCATTCATATCCTTAGTTCATTTTATATTGGGTTTTTTACTCCTTTGTAGGAGGTTGTTATTTATTCTTGATGCTAATCCTTTGATAAATGTGTAATAGATATACTCTCTAAATTTGTCTCTTGTTTTTTAACTTTGTTTATATCATATTTTTAATCAGCAGAAGTTTTTACTGTTGCTGTTGTTATTTCAATGTAGTTGAACTTGTCAATGTTCTCCTTTATGGATTTTGCTCTTTGAGGCTTAAGCAATTTTCTCAACCTCCAAGATTATGAAGATATTTTGGCATACTTTCTTGTAATACTTTTATCATTAAAAAATAGATCTTTAGTCCACCTGGAACTTATTTCAATGATTTATTCCAATACCACTTATTGAAAAGTCCATCTTTTCCCTATTTATTGGAAATGTCACCTCTGTTATGTACTAAATTCCTAGTTACATATATCTATTTCAGGATACTCTGTTATTTTGTATTTATTTCCTATTCCTGAGCCAATTTCCACTATAGCTTTTACCTTGTCTAATTTTTTTTCCTGACATATAGGAAATCTATTTTGTTTTGATATTTTGTCTGGTTACCTTACTGAATTCTCTTAATAACTGTAAAAGATTATCAGTGTATTCTTTTGTAATCTCTAGATAGGCAACTATATTATTCCTATATAGGGAACGTTTTGGTCCTTCCTTTCTAATCTTTACATAGCTTAATTTTGGGGGTCTTATTGCCTTTTCTTGACCCTCCAGCACAATGTTGAGTAATAGCCATGACAGGATAGTGTCAGGACTGATGCTTAGATCCTAGGCATTCTTGTCATGTTCCTGATTTTAATCTATTTTTATTTCATATTGTGAACTGATATTTCTTGGAACCTTCTCTGGGTGAATCTTTGAGGCTAGGATTGAAATATTTTTCATTCAGAGAATTATTAGCTTTTGTCAAGAGCCTGGGGACAGTTCCAGCTGGGAACACCATAAGCTTAGGCTTTACCAGCCACACAAGTCATGTCTGAGGGCAGGTTTGTTGTTAGGAATTCTTAAAGGAACGTTTTCTTCCTTCTCCACCCAGAGCCAAGGCTGAGAGGGCCGCAGATAGCCCTGTCTCCCTCTGTGGGCATCCCCTGAGGATGTCACCGTTAGGGGAACCTGATTTTACGCTGAAGTCAGTGATTGGGCTTCCCACCCTGCTTAGGATCCAGGCTTTGTCTCCTATTCTCCCATCAAAACCCAGGCTCCAGGCCTCCAGAAATCTAGATCACTGCAGGGCAATCTCTGAATCCCCTTTCTAACTTCTCTGGTTTAGCACAGTCTTGTAAATTTTGTCCTCTTGAGACCTCCCTCACTTTCCTACCAGCTCATTCCTGCATTAAAAACAATATATTTTAAGAATTGTATCTAATACTTTTAGGTGTGCTTTATCAGGAGGATTTTCTCTAACGACCTTCTCCATCGTAGTAACAAAAATAAAATGTCTAATTTTTACTTTAATGAGAATTATTCCAATGCTTTTCGAATAAGTAAGATGTGTAGTAAAAGTTTTTGGTTACTATCCTATATTAAGTTAATAAAGTTCTCTTCTGTTCTTCCTGGTTAACCAAGAATTTTAAAATCATGAATGAGTATTGAGTTTTATTAAATGCTTTTCAGCATCTAGTAATTTCCTCATTTTATTTTCATAGCTAATAGATTCTCTTAAATAGATGGAAAAAAAGGTGATGGAAGCAGAGATGAACCAATAGCCACTAGAACCCTTGGAATGCAGACCCATGATTTTTCCATTAAAAAGAACGCTAGGGCTCACTTGGGAGAGTGTGGTGCTGACAACACCAAGGCCATGGGTTTGGATCCCTATATAGGGATGGCCGGTGCGCTCACTTGGGAGAGCGTGGTGCTGACAACACCAAGTCAAGGGTTAAGATCCCCTTACCGGTCATCTTTAAAAAAAAAAACAAAAAAACAATGAACTCAGGAAAAATATTAATTCAAATTCTTAGTGCAGTTGCCATGATCTGTACACTGAGCCACCAGACTCTTGTCTTCACATTCCAGCTTTTGGTGTCCTGGCACAAGCTGGACAGGACATTAGGAGTGTGTGGGGGACCCCTCTGGTGTATAGGGGCCTTCTAGGGGGTGTGATTTGAAGGGGACTTGGGAGAGTTCCCTGCCACCCAATACCTGCTCATCCGCCTGCCATGCCTCCTGAGCTTCTATGAAACATTGAAACTGAATATCCAACTGAATATTGAGATAAAGAGTTTTATCCAAATCCTCCATGTAGTATGTGAAATAATTCTCCTGGTTCTCAATGCATTCCAAGCACAGAGTCAAACTATAAAACCATAGGCAATACTAGTATTACACACACCGTGGTAAGATATAGGCAGGTAAAGCAGAGGTCACTGTGCCCTGTTAAATATTGGAAGAGGGTACGGGGTGTACTTTTGACTTGGGCTGATGCCAGCTCGCCACACTGATCTGTACTTAATAACAAACCTTACCCACCTCTTGGATCTGATGACTGAGTCCTGGGATGCACCAAGGCTGACTTTCATTTATGGCCACCTGAAGATAGCAGCTGACCTCTCTCATGTGAATTCACAAAATGTGACTTTTGCTATCTGAGTTTCCCCTGGAGGCCCTCCCCATGCCAGGGCCAAGGAGGAGGAGACTTTTCTCCACAATACTAGAGCCATTTCAAAAGAATGTTACATATATAATCTTATTTAATCCTCATGAATTTTGAGATAAAAATTTAACTTAGTATATCTATTTATACTACAGATAGAATCAGAATAAAGGGAGAAGAAAAGATATCCCTTCATTTATTGCCTTCACAAACTTGAACACACCTCAGCTCTCCCATTTCCTCATTTGCAGAAGGGCTAATAAGACCTGCCCTGCCCCATTCACCTGGGGATAAGCCCTGCTCTGCCTCCCTCACAGGCCCCTTGACACGAAATCATGGTTTTGAAATCACTTTGTAAACAACAAAATCTGCGTAAATGTGAGTTGCTAAACTCACCCATATTCTCCCTTCACTGAAAAAAGCCAACAGTTTTATAAGTTTCACTTGCCAGCATCTTAGAAATTCAGTATTCTTTTATTGTTTTCTCTTTACTTGCTTTTTTCTCCTCTTTACCCTCTGGCCAGTTCTGCTATTTATATATACATACATGAGGGTCCTTCAAAAAGTTCATGGAAGGATTCATGTTATCCTTTTAATTCTTTTTTAATTTATTAACTTAATTATTTAACTAATACACCTCATATATGGATGTGTACATATAGATACATATACACATTATAACATATATAATACATCTATAATGTATAATATAATCTTGCTGTCTCCAATACTTCGTGTTCCTAAGATCGTGGTTCTTTCACCATTTTTTCCCTTTCCCTTAGATTCTGTTGCTTCAACTCCAATTTTCCCATTCTTTCCTTCCCATAATCTCTGTGACCTGGTTCCAAAGCTTTTTTTTTTTTTTTTTTTTTTTCATTTTTATTTTTTGGGCAGCTGGCCAGTACAGGGATCAAACCCTGGTCCTTGGTGTTATCGGCACCATGCTCCAAACGACGGAGCTAACTGGCCAGCCCAAAGCTTTTTGATTTGACTCATCGGAAGACTGAATGTGTCTGCATGTCCTCCCCACACCCTTTTCCTGGGAAGGGATTATCTACACTCCAAACGTACATGGACTTTAAACAACAATTTATGATGCAAGTCATTTCACATGTCTGATTGTTTCCTCTGTTTTCTAAAACCAGATATATGTTTTTATTGACATGATCATTTTCTGCATCACATCCCTTTTGCGTATTGCCAATTTCTGTCTGGTTAGTTGACTCTCTTAGGTCCTTGCTGCTAAGTGTGGACTACAGACAATCAGCATCAGCCTCGCCTGGGAGCTTGTCAGAAGGACAGGCACTCAGGCCCACCCCAGACCTACTGAATGGAAATTTGCATTTTAACAAGCTCCTCGTGTGATCTGTATATACATTATAGCTGGAAGTCACTGTCTCACATTATAAGCACAGGCTCTAGGTTCCCTGAAACAGTGGGAATTCTGAAGCAGATATGGTAAAAGAGGAAGGCAAAAATCTTAACTGCCACAGACCCCTGCCTCACAGAACTTCAATATAGTTCAAAGCTCAGGCCATTAGAATCAAATGCGGCTTAATTGACCCAGTTATCTTTTTATACCTCACTGTAGTGCTTCTAATTACTATGGCTTCTTTGCTTTTGTCTCCTTTCTGCTGCTGCTCTTCCTCGTGGCTCTTCCGGCCTCATGGCATCCATGTCCTGCCTTCTCTCTTTGTGTATTATGACTGCTGTATATGAGGGGATGCCAAAAAGTTTGTGGAAAAAATGGAATTAAAAGATAAAAATAAAAAATATAAACTTTGTTTCTCAACATAAGCTACATCAAGTTCAAGACACTTTTGTAAGCGATGATAGCAGCACAAAGTCCACACCTACAGAACAGAGAGTCCTGGGAACTTAATCATGTCAGTGCAGTCTTTTCTATGTTGTTAACTGCCCTTTAAAGATTTTTTAAGATTAGGAAACAAAAAAGTCAGAAGGAGCCACATCAGGACTGTAAGGTGGATGCCTGGGGATTTCCCATTGAAACTTTTGCAAAATTGCCCTTGTTTAATGAGAGGAATGAGCAGGAGCATTGTCATGGTGGAGAAGGACTCTGGTGAAAATTTCCCAGGTGTTTTCCTGCTAAAACTTTGGCTAACCTTCTCAAAACACCCTCTGAATACACAGATGTTATCATTCTTTGGCCCTGCAGAAAGTCAACAAGCAAAATGCCTTGATCATCCCCCAAAAAACTGTTACCAAGACCTTTGCTTTTGACCAGTCCACTTTTGCTTTGGCTGGACCACTTCCACCTCTTGGTAGCTATGGCCTTGATTGTGTTTTGTCTTCAGGACAATACTGACAAAGCCATGTGTCATCTCCTGTTCCAATTCTTCAAAGAAATGCTTCAGGATCTTGATCCCACTTGTTTCAAATTTCCATTGGAAGCTCCGCTCTTGTCCACAGCTGATATGGGCACAACAGTTTTGGCATCCATCCTGCAGAAAACTTGCTCACCTTTAATTTTTCTGTCAGAATTGTGTAAACTGAAGCAATTGAGGTGTCTATGGTGTTGGCGATTGTTTCTGCTGTTAATCATTGGTCCTCTTCACTTAGGGCATGAACAAGATTAATTTTTTCCTTTCCAATGGTTATGGATGAAATGGATGTGGGCTTACTGTTAAATATCATCTTGTCCCTTCTTAGAATGAGTTATCCATTTGCAAACTGCTAATTTCTTCAAGGCATTGTCCACATAAACTTTTCATAAAGCATCAATGATGTCACCATTCCTCCACCCAAGCTTTACCATGATATTGATGTTTGTGCTTGCTTCAATTTTAGCAAAATTCGTGTTGCTTGGATAAGGGCTGTTTTCAAACTGATGTCTTAGCCTTCTTAGTACCTCAAACTAGATCCTGTTCAGATATGTAACAAGTTAGTACGAGTTTATTTTCGTGCAAAAAACTTTTGCAATCCATGTGTAGTTTTTTCATAATCCACATTTTCTATGAACTTTTTGAAGACCTTCCTACAAGACAGGACTGAGATTGCAGGCACTCAAATATTTTTGGCGTCCTAATAGTCTAATATTTGGGCTTTCCTTTTAATGTCCTTGAATCATTCCAAAAATTGTGGTAAAATACACAAAACATAAAATTTTGCCTTCATCACCATTTTTAAGTGTACAGTTCAGTAATGTTAAGTATATTTACGTTGTTTTGTAACCAATCTCCAGACCTTTTTCATCCTGTGAAACAAATTCTATACCCATTAAACAACAGCTCCCCAGTTCCCTTTCCCCAGCCCCTGGCAACCACCATTCTACTTTCTCTTTCTGTGAGTTTGACTACTACACCTCATATAAATGAAATCATATATTATTTGGTTTTTTGTGACTGGCTTATTTCATTTAGCTTAAATTCCTCAAGCTTCATCCATGTTGAAGCATTTTACTGAATTTCCTTCCTTTTCAAGGCTAAGTAGTATTCCATTGCATGTATACACTACATTTTGTTTATCTATTATCTGTTGATGGACACTTGGTTTGCTTCCACCTTTTGGCTATTGTGAATACTGCTGCAGTGAATATGGGCATACAATTATCTCTTCAAGACCATGATTTCAATCCTTTTGGATATATACCCAGAAGTGGTTGCTGGATCATATGGTAATTCTATTTATAACTTTTTGAGGAACCTCCATACCGTTCTCTGTAGTGGCTGTACCATTTTACATTTCCATCAACAGAGCACAAGGGTTTCCATTTCTCCACATCCTTACCAACACTTGTTATTTTCTGTTTTTGTGACAGCAGCCATCCTAATGAGTTGAGTGATATCTTATTAAGGTTTTAATTTGTATTTCCCTTATGATTAGTGATGTTGAGCATCTTTTCATGTACTTGTTCAGAAGTGATGTTCTTTTAATAAAAAATGTGTGCCATGTTCTTTATGGTCAAAATCAGTAATTTATTCCATGTAATTTTCCAAACCACGCAACTTCTTGGAAGGCGTGCTTAAGTATGTAGATAATGAAACAGTCCACTCATTCCCTGCAAACAGCCCTACACCACACATCATTATTCCATTCCTGACTCTGTCTGCTGGTCTTAGTGGGTTGTCCTCAAAGTTGGTGGTTGGCTGGAGTGGCACGTGTGACAAGCATATGATGTGCCCCTCGTGCTCTACAGAGATTGGTCTGCATTGTCAAGGAATATTTCAAATTTCCACCTGAGGGTGATGATGGCTTTGGTAGGAAAGGAAACAATTTTTGGTTCACATCATTTCTGGTTTGTTCCAGCAATGTTTTAGTGTCTTTGAATATGGCAGCCCCTTAGGCAGCCGTCCAGCCAGCCAGCCCTTTAATTTGGCTCTGTCTGTATGTCTGGCATTCAGACTCAAGAGGAGAGTATCTGAATGGGTCAGTGGGTTACTTGTTCCTGGGAGAGAGCAAATCCCCCGCAGGCACCAGAAAGCCTATAAATCCTTTGTTCAGGTACCGGGGCCTGGTCTAACCAGGAGCTGCTCTGAGGGCAGCTGTGGGTGGGTTTGGACCTCCAGAGCAGCCTCCTCCTGCAAGGTCAGGCTGGACAAACATCTTTAAGAGTCTCCTATGCATGGACAGAGATGGGAGGCTGTGGGCACTCACATATAACACCATTTGTGCCCTCATGTAATTGCCTCACAAGTGCTGGCAGTTTTTCTGACACACTGTCTCCTGGTAGGGAAAGGGAGGAAGTAATACCTTTTTCTATCTTGACCCCCGCGCCCCGCCCCCCAAAAAAGAATACTTGATGGGTCTTATCAAAATCACAGATCTCACTTTAACTCCCACCTTGCCTCCTGCTCATTCTCTTCTCACCAAAGTCTACCCTTCCCCCTTCATAGTTGCCAGAGGACAATGAACAGCCCCAATTCTTGCCACTTGGGCAAGATAAAGGAGTTACAGTGGGGCAGAGAGGCCAGACAGGGTCCAAAGCAGGCCAAGCAGTCTCACCGTTGCCTAGTCAATGGAAGCTTCCTTCTGGGAGCCCTAGAGGAGAATCCGTTCCCTTGCCTCTTCCAGCTTCTAGATGCCGCTGCATTCCTTGGCCCATGGCCCCTCTTCATGTCACATCTCTTTCTCTGACCAAACCCAGGAATGTTTCTCTGATTTTAAGATTCATGTGATCATATTGGGCCCACCTGGATAATTCAGGATACTCTTCCCCATGCCCGGGTCTATATCTTCATCACATCTGCAAAGACCCTTTTGCCATATGAGGAAGCACATTCACATGATCTGAGGATCAGAATGCAGACATCTTTGGGGCCATTATTCTACCTACCACAAGGACACAATCGAAAATATTATACAGGCATGTAGGCAATTAATTAATTAAAATATCATGCTATTTTTCTGGATTTTGTGATGTTTGTTACTTGTCCTTTTTAATATTTGTAAATTATTGTGATTTCTTTTCTCATTCTTTCTCACATACATATATTCTCTTTGGTGCCTAATTTTTTATTTGTAATTTTGTATTGTTTTTCTTGAAGAGGCTCCCCTGATTGTGTAAGCTTCAGACCCCACACAAGCTAAGGGCACCTCTAGTCACCCACTGACTAAAATGAGTTCTTGATGAATTTTATCTCCCAAACACCACTAGCTGTTGGCTGAGGTTAGTCAGTGCACAGGCCAGTAAATGAGCCAGGAAATGAAGAGGTGGAGACCGTCCTTCTGTGTGTGGCCCTGGGAATCACTTAGCAGGGCAAAGTGCAAGGTAGACAGGCTGTAAGGGATGCCTTGAATATGAACAACAGACAACAGACAGGCTTTGTGTGCCTGGAGAGTGGGGAGGTATGGGGGTCGGGTGGGGAAGAGGGCAAGGCAGGCAGGGTGATGAAAGAGCCCCTAAACCTGTGAACTTACTCAATCTCCTGCTTTGGCAAGTGCCATGATTCTCTCCAGTAACCCCAGTCAGCTATTTCTCCCTTGTTTATAACAACACTGCAGCTGTCTGCCTTTCTTTGTGATTCTTTCCTGGCCCAAACATTAACCAGCAGCCCCTCTCCTTTCTTTTTTGCTACCTTAAGAAACACATTTTGGGCTTTCTCCTGAGCATTTTATTCTTCCTTGCGCTAAGGACAATCACGTCCCATGTCTGTACCCAAGTCCTGACCTGTTGGCCCAGATGTATCTGTAGCACCACTCACCCATGTTTTCATACACAGTCTAAATATTTGACTCCAAAGGTTACTAGTTCATCACTTCGCACCCTTTCACTTTCCCCCAAGGCACAAAGTCTCTCCTAGCTCCTTCCCCTTAGTCCTTCTGTTACTGAGACCCTAAAGGTCCATTTGCTCACTGCTCAATAGCCAATATCAAGAGACAGGTGTTGGTGTAAGGAAAGGTAGCCTTTAATCAGGAAGCCATCATCCTGGGGAAATGGTGGCCTTATGTCTCAAAGACCGTCTCCACTTTTCCCAGACTTGCTAAAGGGTTTTATAGGGATGTGTGGTAGGAGGCTGATTCATGGTGGCCTGGCCAGGGATGTGCAGGCATAATCATAAAATTGCAGATAAACATCAAAGAACTTCCCAGGTGGGAGCTGATTCATGGTGATCCTCCTCCATGGGGTCAAGTCACTAATTCAGTTCCTGTTGATCTTAAAAAAAAAATCTAGTTAATAAGCTATTAAAGAATGACCATCTGGGTTAATAATTTCTTCCACAATTATTCAGCATACAGTGTGAACAGGAGTCATTACATTCTAGCAATCATGTGAACAAGAGTCATTGTATTCTAGTGTCCAGCTGCAAGCTATGTGGTTCAGGTTACAAGAGTAAGGGGAAAAAAACTTTTAAATTTAGAAGTTTTTGAAAAAATGGAGCCACTTCCGTTCAGTCTGTTACAAACTCACCACTGTTCATTCCACTTCTGTGGAGGAGGGGACGTTGAATTCATTCTGAGTACTTCCTGCTGGATGGGGGCAATGGAGGGATTTGGAATAGAATGTGTTACTTTCTTCAAAATTTTTTCTGGTTCCACTTTGGAGAACAGAGCTCTGTAACATAATGTTAGATCACAGAGTGAACAGCTATAGGGTCTGTTGTTCTTGCATTCCTATGCAAAAATTGCAGCAACAGTACACAATGTAACAAAGTAAAATTCCTGAAAACACTATAATTACTAAAACTATTAAAATCTTCTTCCACCAAGGTAGTCCTCCTCCTCCTCCAAACCAGGAGCAGACCCAATCAGTTAAAGATAAAGTGCGATCAAACATAGGAACAACTTGTGATTGCATATCTTCTAAGGCACGTGAAATATTACCTGAATTATCTGGAATATATATGCAGCATTCAGCTTTAATTATAGCACAAGTCCCACCTTAAGCTGCAGTTAGCACATCCAAAGCCATTCTATTTTGCAAAACAGCTTTTCCCATCAGGATCATTTCTGAGTTAATTAGAGCTATTCCATTAAGTGCATGGGTGGTATATTTACTCAGGGACTTTATATGCCAGATTATATCTTCCATCCCCAATTGAAGCATGAAAAGAGAGATTAAGTGGTTATACCAGTGAAACACTGACCAAGTCCAGCAGTGCCTTAGGTGAGGGTAATTTGCAGGCTTAGGGATAGTCTTAGTGTGGTGCCCCTGTATCCAAGAAAAACCTAGAGTACATCTTCCCAACCATCAGGGTGGCAACCATGGCCACATGTTAGACCTACATAACCAATTAGTTCCATTGGGAGCTGGCCACAAGGTGCCTGGTCTGTTTTCCCAGGCTGTAGCAAATCAGTCTGTGTCTTTCAGAATAATAATGTGTTTACAGAAAGTAAGGTTAATCCACCCCAGTCTTCAGGTACCGTTGGGCCAATGGTCATACATATGGTTTCTTTTTTCTCAGCACATAGGGGCAGTATGGCTTAAGTGTCCTGTGACAAATTGATCCCATATTTGGAGCTATCCTTCAGGAGTATACCTATGGTTGTCAGGACATACCATAGGACAGAGAGAAGTGGTGGGACCAAACCTGGGATTGGCATATTCAGTCATATCATGGAAAGTCTGAGTCAATGAATAGGATTTATTATGCCTGGGGAGGCGCCAAGTCTTATTTATCCCAGGCCATTGAGAAACGACCTGTCTAGTAATTTTGGGTTTCTAAACATAGGTGTTAGACTTTGTTGTGCTGTCTTGGTAATAAAATTCTGCAAATGTCTCCAATCGGTGCCTTGTAAAGGAGATACCCACCAAGGTAGGCCCAAAGAGGTAGCCCACATATCCAGCAAGAATCTACTTGCAGTCTGTCAGCATAATACTGGGCCCATTGCAAAAACAAGTTGGAATCATTTGTCTGGCATACATAAAAATAGCAACAGGAAATGATTAGTAAAATCCATGGTATTAATTACTTCCCTTCTTTAAATAGACATTTGAGGTCTTCCAGTGGCTCACAAGTCCATGGACCAGGTTTAGATTCTTCATCTGGTGCTGTCTTCTTGTAGTGGATTGAATTATGTCCCCAAAAACTCATTGAAGCTTGAATTGTGTTCCCCAAGTTTTATGTATTAGAAACTTGGCCCCCACTGTGACTGTTAAGAGGGTGGGAAATCCTATTCTGATAATTGAAAGGTGAAGCCTTGAAGAAGTGATTGGATTGTAGGACTGTCCAATAGTGAATGGATTAATGATGGTGGTCAGGGGCGTGGTTCTGACGGCTTTAAAAGAAGAGGAGAGTCTGTCTTTCTCTTTCTCTGCTCTCTCTGCTTCCACCATCTCTCAGTATGAGACCCCTGGGTCACTGTCACCACCACCAGATGGACTTTGGACTTCCCAGCCTCAGAAACTGTAAGCAATAAGTTTCAATGTCGTTTTTCTTTATAAATCACCCAGTTTCAGGTATTTTGTTATAAGCAACAGACATGGACTAATACACTTCTTTACTCATGTGTGATGAATCCAAGGCTTAACACAGGCAAGCTTTAAGGAGGTGTGGGTGGTCAGCAGGATGTCATAAGATCCTGTCCATTTCTCAGTCAGTTGGTCTGGGCCCTGTTCTTGCTATGTCTTTAGCAGCATTGTCCCCTGGGTTGAAGGGGTGCAGAGGTTCATCTGCTGGAAAGGCTGACTTGGAAAGGGCAAACTGATGTAAAATAATTAATGTCTGACGTAACTGTTGTACATAAGCTTTCAGAGGCAAATCATGTTCTATCTCTAGAGAGGGAGTCCCTAAGGTAGAGGGTTGGAAGCGTCTCCCATATGCAATTTCAAAAGGACTCAATTTGAATCCACTTCTAGGTGCCACCCTAATACAAAGCAAGGCAATAGGTAATGCTTTATCCCATTTCAGATGAGTTTCCTGGCAAATTTTGGCTGGAGTCCTTTTTAAAGTATAACTCATTTTTTCAGTTTTTCAAGCGGACTGAGGTCTCCGTGATAAATGTAGTTTGCATTTGATTTGTAGTGCTGCACTTACCCTCTGTGTTACTGTAGAAATAAATGCAGGTCCATTATCACTTTGAATTGTAAACAAAATGGAGTCACTTCTGTTTAGGCTGTTACACTTCCCTTCAACACATTCCTTCTGCAGGGACAGGAACATGCATAATGGCACATTTTTACCACTTTTTTCTATTTTGTAATCATTATCGTGTATCATTAAATCATCTCAGAACATTTAAACATTTGCAGTGAGTGTGCATTTCACAGCTTAATCCCCTGTTGATCTGGAAACCCCAGATCAGGGGAGCTGAAGTGGGATCTCATTGAGCCTGATGCCTAACGTGAAGTTGCTCCCTGATTCCTCCCCAGCACCAAGGCAGGTGCCCTGCAAGCCCCTGCGTTGAGCCTCCGTGTAACTTATCGGCCTCTGTTGGTCGTCGCCCTTATAGGGGATTCCATCTAGCTCTCATCCTCCAAGGTTGCCTGTGCATCCTTCCCTTGCTCCGTTTTTCAGCCCTGGGTTCTCTCAAGCCTTGTACTACTCTCCCTTCTTCCCTCCCCCTGCCAACCCCATTCCTGTCCTCTCATTTTCCTCTTGGGGATCCTTGCTCCTTCCATAGCAGAAACTTAATTTGCGTTTTCTTTAGAGTTTTCCCTCCTTTATTGTCTCCTGACACACCACTGCCTTCCTTTCTTTCTCCCCCAGTTCAAGTTTGTCTTCCCTGAAGGGCATGCTCTCGACTCCCACGGCGGTCCCGTGCTTCTGAGCAGCTGTGCCTCCATGTTCCTCGCCCCTCCTCTCCCTTCACTTCTTGTGCCATCGGAGCTGTCTGTGGCAACACCCCCGGGGGCAGCCCACTCGCTTCCTCCTCTTCATGCTGAAAGTCATGTCAACTCTTCCAGCAGCTTCCATTTTATCATGGGGACCCTGAGCAGCAGAGACGTGAGCACAGTGAGTCAGTCCGGCATCAGTTGCAGGGGGCAGGACCTGGCCTCTTGACAATGGGTGCAAGACAATGTCCACTGCATCTCCAGCCCCAGGGAGCGAAAACCAAAGTCCTCTGACCTCCAGGAGGCTGTGGGCCAGCTGGGTCCTGTTTGGTCCCAATTAGTCATTCCCATGTTTATGTGTGTGTCCTTCATGGAGGACCTCCCTCCTCCCCTTAGCAAATGAAGTAACTGCATGCATATGTGTATATTCCTCCCCTCCCATCTCATGGTTAATATCATCTTCTGGAGTCCTGAGTGCTCCTCCACTGCCCTCAAACACAGGTGATGTTAAACTGAAAATGAGCGTTTCACAGAAAGGAAATGGTGGTGTGAGGAGGCAGCAGGAGCCATCGGAAAGGGTTGTGGCCCGGGCAGGAGGTGTCATGGCCCTTCCCTTCCTCTACCCCATCCTGTTCCCTTCTGAAAGCCTTTCCTCTGGTGCTCTGTCATGTTAGCCTCCAGGGATTCAGCCACCAAACTCTTACTACAGAGGAGAAAGGGGAAATGGGGGGAATACAGAAAAATTATAGAGGAGAAAATAAAAATAATCCCAACCCAGAATTAGCACTATTTCCATTTTATACATACATATCTACACACACATATACATGCATATATAGCTCTAGAAGATACCATACGAAGGTACTTCAGAAAGTTCGTGGAAAGATTTGTATTATCTTTCAATTCTATTTTTCCATGAACTTTTTGAAGTACCCTCCTATATGTGACATTATTACTATTGTAGTTTTAAACCTTCAACTTTTTTTATACACACCCAAATATTTACCCTTTTGCTTCTCTTCATTTCTTCTGAAGTTCCATGCTTCCCTCTGAAATCACTTTTCTTCTGCCAGGACAACTTCCTTTGGTATCATTTGTAATGCAAATCTACTGGCAAGTAATTCTTCAGTTTTTGTTTGTCTGCAAATGTCTTTATTTTGTCTATACTCTTGAAGGATAATTGTTTATTAAATTCATGGTTAGCAGTATAGTAAAGACACCAATCCATTGTCTTTTTGCTTCACGATTTTGACCGAAAAGTCAGCCCTTAATCTTTTTTTTTGCTTCTTTGAAGTTCTTTTTTTTTTGCCTGGATACTTTTGGGGTTTGTTTTTTGTCATTGATTTTAAGCAGTTTTACAGTGTGCATGTATGTGTGTGTGTGTTTTAATCCTTCTTCATTAGTTTCAAAAATTTCTTGGTAATGGAGTTTGGATGTGTTGTCCCCTCCAAAACTCATGTGGAAATCTGATCTCCAATGTGGCAGTGCTGGAAACTGATTGAGTCGTGGGGGCAGATCCCTTATGAATGGATTAATGCTCTCCCTGGGGAAGGCGGGATTAATGAGTGAGTTCTCGCTCTGTTAGTTCCTGTGAAAGCTGGTTGTATAAAAGACCCTGGCACCTCCCCTCTCTCTCTCTTGCTTCCCCTCACCACGTGATCTGCTTGTACCTGAGGCTGCCTGCTGCCTTCTGCCATGAGTAGAAGCAGCCTGAGGCCCGTGCCAGATGCAGCTGTCCCAGAATCGTAAGCAAATAAACCTCTGTTCTTTATAAATTCCCAGTCTCAGGTATTTCTGTTATAGCAACACAAATGGACTAATACACTTGGCTACTATATTTTCATATATTGCCTCTCTCCCATTCTTGTGCCAACCATATATTCAACTATCTGATTGATTCTCATGTGGCTCTGATGTTCTGTTCTTTTTAAAGTTCATTTCTGTCTCTGTGCTTCAGTTTATATATTTTCTCTTGACTTACTTTTGAATTCACTATTCCTAACTGTTGCTAATCCTATCTGTGGTTAAACCTTCTTATGAGTTCTTAATTTCAGATATTGTATTATTAATTTCCAGAATGTCCAGTTTGATTTTTTTTAATAGCTTTATTGAGAGATAATTTATGTATCATAAAATTCGCTCATTTTAAGTGAACAATTTAATGATTTTTAGTATATTCAGAGTTATACAACTATCATAAAAATCTAATTCTGTTCACTCCAAAAAGAAACCTCACATCTACTTGTAGCCACCCCCCAGTTCACCCTTGGCCACAGGCACCGCTAATCTACTTTCTGTATAGATTGGCTTTTCCTAGACATTTCATATATATGGAGCTATACAACATGTGGTCTTTTGGATATACTTCTTTCATTTAGCATAATGTTTGTAAGATTCATCCATGTTGTAGCAGTTATCAGTACTTCATTCCTTTATTTTGCCAAATAGTATTTCATTATATATTAGTATTCCAAGTGGATACCACATTTTATGGACCCATTAACCAGTTGATGGACATTTGAGTCCAGTTGTTGGACATCTGGGTCCAGTTGTTAGATATTTGGGTCCAGTTGTTGGCTATCATGAATAAAGCTTCCATGAACATTTGTATATATCTTTGGTGAGGGGGCATATGTTTTCTTCTCTCTTGGGTAGATATGTAGAATTGGAATTGCTGGGTCATGTAGTATATTTATGTTTAACATTTTAAGTAACTGGAAAAATTGTTTTCCTAAGTGCACCATTTTACATTCCAACCAGCAGTGTGTTGTGTTTTGGTTTCTCCACATCATCAGTAAAACTTATTACCTGCCTTTTTGATTACAGTCATTCTCGTGTAAGAGGTATTTCTTTGTGTTTTTAATTTGCTTCTCTCTAGTAACTAAGGTTCTTGAGCATATTTTCATGTGATTATTGGTTATGTATAGCTTCTTTGGTGATATATCTATTTAAATCTTTGGCCCATTTTTAAATTGGGTTATTTGTATTTTTATTACTCAGTTGTAAGTGTTCTTTATGTATTCTGGATACAAGTTCTTTATTAGATATATGATTTACAAATACTCTCTCAGTCTGTGAATCTTTTCACTTAATAGTGTAGAAACTGTAAGCATTTTTAATTCAATGAAGTTCAGTTTATCAATTTTTTCTCTTACTGTTCATGCTTTTGGTGTTATAGTTAAGAAATCTTTGCCTAACCCAGGCTAATGAAGATTTTCTCCTATGCTTTCTTCTCAGAGTTATAGTTTTAGCTCTGACATTTAGGTCGATGATCCATTTTGAGTATGGTATGAGGTAAGTGTTTAAATTTGTCTTTTTGCATGTGATTATTCAATTTTCCCAGACCATTTTTTAAAAGGCTGTTCTTTTCTGCATTGAACTGCCTTGCGTATTTGTCAGAGATCAATTGATGATAACAGTAAGGGTTTATTTCTCGAATCTCAGTTCTGATCTATCAATCTCTATTATCTGTCTTTATGCTAATACCATGCTATCTCGGTTATTGTAAGTTCGTGGTAAGTTTGGAAATAAAGTTCAAGTCCTCCAACTTTGTTCTTCTCTTTCAACATTATTTTGACTATTCTGGGTCTTGTACTTTTCCATAGATTGCAATTCCCCATTGAAACTTTTCTCGTCTTCATCCTTTTTATCCATATTAGCTTCTACTTATTTTTGATTAATTATAGTTATTTTAAAGTCCTTGATCATTCCCCTATTTGTGGGCCTGCTTCTTTTATTGTCTATTTTATTTCTGGATTATCAGTTACGTTTTCCTTCCTCTTCCCACATCTAGTAATTTTCATTGTTAGCCAAACATTATCAATAACAGAATTGGAGCAGTTCTAGATAGTGTCTTCCACCAGAAGAGGTTTCTGCCTTTGCTCTGCTAGGCTGTAGAAGGGAAAAGGCTAATCATTTCAACTTAGTTAGGGGTTAAAATGGGTCGGGGATGCGTTGTACTTTTGGTAAGACTCATTTCACTTCTGCTTTCTCCCTGTTCCTCAGGCATGGCCTTTTCAGTCTTTTGAGAGCCTGAATGGTCTGGCTCCCCAGTCATGAAAGACTGAAAAATACTTAGTTCTGTCCTTTACAGGTTTTTACCTTATCTCTCTAGCATCCTGCCCCACACAGCTTCGAAATCTTGCAATTTTCTTGAGGGTGAAACTGGCCGTGCTGATGAGGCAGGCTCCTCTATCTATGATGAGATTTTGTCTTTCGAGTGCTGCCAGGTTGAGGAAGATGTCACGCTGGGTTTTTTTTTAGAAGCTTCTAGCCCATGTCTATACATCTTAGACCCTAACAAACATGGGGAAAATTGGCCATGCATTTTGGGCTCCTCTCGTTTCTAATCCCTAATGCCAGTCCCACACAAACACCAAATGTTCACTGGTTTCTCTTTCCCAGAGTGGAGTCCCTGTGCTGGGCCAACACTGATCCTCCACCCAGGCCCAGAATCGGAGTATGCTTCCGAGGGGGAGGTAGTAGCCAGCTCATATCTCAAGGGCTCTCTCCTCTATGGAATTTTCGTTTGCCTAGTTTTTGTTACTTTTACGGCTCTCCAATGTCTTCTTAAAAGTTGGTGTTTTTGTGATTAATCAAACTTGTTCTAGCTATTGCAGCAGGAGCATCTGCACGACATGACTGTGGCACTCTACCTGGAAGCAGAACTCTGACTGGATTGTTTAAAATCAAATTCCAGATATTATATCATTTATAAGATATTTCAGTATATTTAGTATATAAATACTTCAGTATATTTCTCTAAGAGGTAAGGGGTTGATAGGGACTTTATTTTCTTAAATGTAACTATAATTTCAAAAAATTAATAATAATTCCTTAATATAATTTAATATCTAGTCCATGTACAAATTTCCGTAATTGACTCTTAAATAACTTGGTTGGTTTGTCTGGGTCAGGATTCAAACAAATTCCACACATTGCTTTTCAGTACTAAATCCCTTAAGATTTTTTACTCCCTAAGAATTCCCCCATCCCTTCTTTTTTTCCTTGTCATTTATTTGTCAGAGAAACTTGGTCCCTTGTCCTGTGAAAATTTTCACATTCTGGATTGGACTGATGGTATTTCCAAAGCATCACTGAATGCATCTCTGTCCCTAGTACTTCCTGTGATGTGGTAGTGAGACCCAAAGCTTGATCAAGTTCTCATTTTGTTCTTTGGCCAGAGCGATTCACAAGTGCAGCTGTGTTCTTCCTGTTGCATCACGTCACGGGACACATGAGGTCTGTTTGTGTCTCTTTAGAGATTTGTTGATTTGATAGCTGAATGTGATATATTACTACTACATGTATTTTTTATTAGTAGTAAGGTGAAGCATTTTCTTATATGTAAAACCTTGCATTCCATTTTATCATGAATTGTCCGACTAGCCTCTTCACTGTCATGTTTGTTACAAACTTTCCCTCCAGTTGTTTGTATGCATTTTATTTCCATCTTTATTATATTTGATGAACAATTTTACACTTTTTATGTTCTCGGATGCCTAATTCTTTGCTTTTATGATTTCTACCATTACTTTTTACATCAAAAAATATGTCTCCATTTAGACATATTTACCTTTTCTTTGGTGTTTAATGTTTTTGTTTTGTTTTTGTCTTTTACATTTAGTTCTGCTGAGATTTATTGTGATGAATGTGTGAGGCTAGGATTTAGACAGATTTTTTTTCTTCCAAATAAAAGACATTGTTTCAGCACCAAGTATTAAATACTCCTTTTCTTTTCACTAATTTGTGATGACTAACCCATTGTATATTAAATTTGTACATATATTCTGTTTTATTGAGAATATTGAGAATTTTTTCTATTTTATTTCAATTTTTTATCAGCAACAATTACTTTAAACATTGCAGATTCATAATAGCTTTTACAATTTGATACGCGATTCTTCTCCATTCCCATCATTACTCTTTAACAAATTGTTTAGTTAAGTAAGAGTTATATCTTATTTTTCATCTTACATTTTATTGCATTAGGCAGACCTCCCTAATTATTAACAGCGCTAGTATAGCAGACATTTTCTTTTCCTCCTGATTTTATTGAAGATACATCTAGTTTTCTTCATAAAGTATGTTTTTGGCTATTAAGACAGATTGTCATTATCACATTAGGAACAATCATTCTGTTCCTGGCTTCTGAAAGTTTTTTTTGTTGTCGTTGTTTGATCAGAAAGGATATGGCACATCGCCACATAGAAGTAGGAAGAAAAACACTCCACAGATAGGAAAGGGTGACTGCCTCTTTCTTTGAGGTCGAACTTTCTGCAGGCCACGCGTTGATATCTTCAGTGAGCTGATCCTCAGTTTACCCCTCCGAACTTGGTAAAGCCATCTATACTGGACCCTAATTTGTTTTACATTAGGAATGTTCATTGTTCTTATTTTACCCAAAACATATTTGATGACATTATTTAAATGTGGCTAAAAGATGTGGAATTTACACATACCCATCAGCCTGGTAAGGCTACTGCTGCACGCACAGAGCATTGAGACCTCAGCAATTTCAGCGGTTTCTCAGACAGCACACTGCCTGAGTATGTAGCCCACCCCGAAGCTCTCCAAAGGTTGCTTGTGACTGAGCCAAAGCTAGTCTTAGTAAATGGCCAAATATAAACACAGAGTGAAATACAAAGGCTGAGAACCACTGACTCAGCAGAACACAGGGGCATTAGCCTCAGGAGAACTGCATGTCCTTTTAGACTTTTGGCCTTCTGCTTATATCAGCCTCTGCTTGGAAAGTCAAGGCTGTGGAATACCGAAAAAGCCTCCCCGCAACCGGTCAAATTGTGTTTCTCTGTGAAAGGGAGAACCCACAGCCCTTGGGCTTCAGAAAGCTTGGGACAAGATGCCTCTGTGTGTGGCCAGAGTGGCAGCAAGGTTCCTTGGTCTCTTTGTCGAAGCAAAAATACTTCAGTCTGCAAGGAAATTTAAATGAGGCTTTTATTAGATTTGCAATCAGAGAAACCACCTCTTAGTGTGAGAAGTAAGTCTGCCCAACAGGCAGAAAAAGCAAGTTTTTATAGTGTCAGTTCAGGAGAGTCTAAACAGTAAACAAATTCCAAGCATTGTGTGAAGAAGGAATGGATAACTGCGACATATTGAACAAATGGTTTCTCAGGCCTCTTGCAGTATTTATTGCTACTCTAATCTAGACTATTCAATTTGTAAGTAATTCCCATATGTTTAACAGGTTTACACATCTTGTCTTCCCAGGATTTCTCCAAGCAATGTTACCTGTGCTTATCTATACAATGGGTTTCTTGGTGATAACAAACTTAAGAGTCTGTCAAGCAGTTAATTTTACTGAAGGGTCAGCTTCTGGGGCTAGAAGAAAACAAATCAATTAAGTTAAAAAAAATGGAGTCACTGTAGTTCTTTTCTTTTATTCTCCTTTCCTGACTTCTTTTCTTCTTCATCACCTTCGGTTTTAACTGGAATTGAGATGGCGAGAAGAGAACTGAGGCTCTTAGGGAATCACTTCCTGTCCAGGAACACAGCTACATCAAAGAGGTCTCATGACACGGAGAGAGTCTGTGAACTGCCTAGGAAAAAGTTTGCAGCAGTCATGGAAATGAAGGAGATTTAATAAATGGTTCACACATTCAGAAACAAATCTTCTGAAGCATGTGGCATAATGCTGAATCAAGAACACAGGTTTGGGAGTCAGACTGACCTGGGTTCAAATTCTGACTTCCTCTCCTATTAGCTCAGCAATGTCAATGAGTCACCTACCCAGAGAAGGATGGGGATGCATGTGCCAAGTGCAGTTTGATGGTTCCTCCATCAATTCAACAATTTTAGTCATGTGGAAACATAAAATTCATTGACTTAATCATTCATTTATTGAATAAATGAATTATGTCCTTCCTTGCTGAGAACATAATCCTATCTTTGGTATTGAGCCTAAACACTGAATTTTACAGTTAATTATTTTTGCAAAGCCCTTACTGAAGAAGAATTTTATTTCACTAAATACAAGAGAAGATCATTTCAACCCTCTTCTGGCTAGATTTCACAGATTACTAAGCACAGTGAGGAGCAGGTGCAACCCTCAGAAGCAAACACAGCTGTATTCAATTAACAGTGCACATCTAATTGGTCTTATTAAATTCACATGAAAGACAGATATGGCAGGCACAAACCAGACACCAACTCACTGTCATTTTCCTGCCCACAGGGCACCATTCTGTGAGAAGGACTGATGTAAGGATCAGGACTACGGGTGCCAGCTGGCTTCTGCACCCACTCTGGTCCAGATCTATTTCTTACAAAACTCCAGGGGTTCTGTTTCAGTTATCTCTTGCTGTGTAACAAATCTTTCCTAAACTTACCAAATTAAACCAACCACCATTTTCTTTTCTTTTCTTTTTTTTTTTTTTTTTGTCGTTTTTTCGTGACCGGCACTCAGCCAGTGAGTGCACCGGTCAGTCCTATATAGGATCCGAACCCGCGGCGGGAGCTCCGCCGCGCTGCCAGCGCAGCACTCTACCAAGTGCGCCACGGGCTCGGCCCACCATTTTATTTTCTGACATGATGTCTCTGCATTGACTGGGCTCAGGTGCAGAGTTCTTTGACTCCACATGACCTTGCTTAAGGCTGTAGTCATCTAGAGGAATAACTGGGCTGGTAAGTCTAAGAGAGCTCACCAATGTCTGGAGTTTGGTGGGGACAGCTGGGAGGCCAGAGTGGCTAGGCCTCTCTCATCTGTGTGATCTCAGGGCTCTCCCTCCTCACATGGCTCTCTGCATGGTCTCTTTGGGTCGTCACCCAGCAGGATGGCCAGACTTTCTTACATGGTGGCTTAGGGCTCCCCAAAGGGCAAAAGTAGAAGCTACCAGCTATCTTCAAGATCAGAAATTCTTTTTCTGCTTGTTCTAGCCTGCTGCTTAAGCTCTCAGTTGTGTTTTTTATTTCGTTGAGTGAATCTTTCAGTCCCATGAGTTCTGCTACATTCTTTTTTAAGGTATTAATTTCTTTGTAAATTTTCCTCCCTTATATCCTGGATTTTTTTTTTTCTCTCATTTCATTATGTTGTCTGAGTCTTCTCGTATCTCAGTGAGTTGCCTTAAGATTGTTGCTCGGGGGCCGGCCCGTGGCTCACTCGGGAGAGTGCGGTGCTGATAATACCAAGGCCATGGGTTCAGATTCTGTATAGGGATGGCCAGTTCGCTCACTGGCTGAGCGTGGTGCTGACAACACCAAGCTAAGGGTTAAGATCCCCTTACCAGTCATCTTTAAAAAAAAAAAAGATTGTTGCTCGGAATTCCTTTTCAGTCATTTCAAGTGTTTCCTGCTCTTTAGCGTCTGGTATTTGAGAATTATGGTATTCTTTTGGTGGTGTCATATTTTCTTGGGTTTTCATATTTCTAGTATCTCTATGTTGATGTGTCATCATCTGGTAGAGCAGTTGCTTCTTCTGTTACTCTGGAGTGGGCTTTGAGGAGGGAAATGTCCTCTTCTTTTTCTGGTCTCCTTGTGTCAGTGCAATTGAATGTCTGGTGGGCTGCCTGCAGGGTGGCTGTGGCCACTGCGGTGCATTGAGCTACTTCTGCAGCAGCTGTGTCTGTGGTGGTGACTGTGGTGGGCCACCCACACAAAAGTGGTGTTCAGCCTGCTTCTGGGTGGAGGGGGCTGCCCTCAGGCTCCTGCCTAGGGCCCCCAGTGTTGCTCTCTTCAGGAATTGAGGAAAGTGTTAATCAGACACGGTTTCAGTAAGTGTGCTTCCTCTAGTCCTTTGGCAACATTTCTTTCATCTTCTTGGTCTACGTCACCTGTTGAGCTTCTCCTGCAATTCATGTAGTCATGCTGTAATTATCACTTCCCTCTGGGGAACAGCATTTATATTTATTGCTGAGGAAGCTCCATCGCACCATCTTCATTTGTCTGAAGTTCATAATTTATGTGCAAAATCTTTGCCAACTGTCTCCAGAGCCCCAGGAGCTACTATCCCTAATGATTCCTGAATGATACTGAAAACTTAAGATTATTTTCCTCCAAGGTACATTCTGAAATACTACCCTGCTAATGAAATTTTCTCTACCTGTGATGCTCTTGATTTTGGAACACTCTTTGTGTCTGTCACCAGTTAGAGTGTTTATAAAGGCCCTGGGTTTTTGCCAAAAGAGTGATTTCCAGGTTATGTAGAACATGGGAAGGACACCTACATAACAGAGTATCTGGTGTGTAGCAGATGCTCAGCACATGTTTGTTGAGTGAAATGATAAATGTTATGATAACGGTTATGAGGAATAAATGAGTGCTATGTTCTGAATGTTTATGTCCCCCCCCATTCATATGTCAAAATCTCCACCCCCAAAGTGATGCCATTAGAAAGTGGGGCTCTGGGGAGGTGATTAGCTCATGAAAGTGGGGCCCTCTTGATTGAGATTAGTGCCCTTATAAAAGAAACCCCACAGAACTAGCTAGCTCCTTCTACCATGAGAGGACACAACAAGATGATTCCATCTATGAACCAGGAAATGGGCCCTCACCAGACACTGAGCCTGCGGGAGCCTATATCTTGGACTATACAGCCTCTGAAACTGAGAAATAAATTTCTGTTGTTGGGCTGGCTGGTTAGCTCACTTGGGAGAGCATGGTGCCGGTAACACCAAGGTCAAGGGTTCAGATCCCTTTACCAGCCAGTCACCAAATACATACATATATACATAAATAAATTTCTGTTATTTATAAGCCACTTCATTTATGATATTCTGTTATAGCATTTTGAATGGACTAAGACAATGGGTTACCCTGTGAACACTGTGTTTAATATTGTTAGTTACCATTTTGGTATCTGCTCCGTACCTTATTTTCTAATACAAAGTCTCCCCAAAATATTAATTCTGAACCTTAGATTGCCCCAGTCATCTGCTGAAACTGTTTTTCTCGGTGACATTGAATATATATACAATTAACTATCCACATATTTGGTATTTCTGCCATCTTATCTTGTGCTTTCTATTCATCTCACCCTTTCAGTTTCTTTCTATTGCTCTAGTTGTCTCCTTTCTAACTTTCTTCTTCCATTTCTTCCTTTCTAATAGAGATTCCAAGTTATGCATTCTATTTCTAGACTTTTAGTGGTTACCCCAGACATTTTTACAACCATACTTTATCCATCAAAATCTAATTTATTTACTATCTTTTTATTCCCTTAACAACATATAACCTTAGAAAATGTTCACTATGATTATCCATCCCCTGACTTATATATTGTTGCATATTTTAGTCGTGTTTTGCTTTCTCTAACTCCCAAGACATTGTTATTATTGGTGTATAGAGTCATTTGTTCAGATTTTATAGCCGATTTTTATTCATTTTTCAAATCTGTTTGGCCATTTTTATGGCATTTTGTTCTTTCCTTATGTCTTCCACCTCTTCTACTATTTATTTAAGCATTCTGAATTTGAAGTTCAGGGAGTCTTTGCACATTTAATTCTGTTGTAAGTTGTTTTTGCTGACTTTTGCTCATGGTGCTGTGTTAGTCTTTGATTAATGATTTGTGAAGTTTTGCTCATATTTATTGGAAATAACAGGTGTAATTATTTATTCCCAAGTAGAAAGTGGAAAGTGAGTTCCTCCAAAGAGGATTTGCATCTGCTTCTGTGGTGTTTGGAAGAACAAGCAACCCAAGAGCACTGTACATCAAATTTTTGGTTTGAGGTTTTTGTGGACACACAACGAATACATTTTGTCTGCAAGCCTATTGGAGGTCAGGATTACGATTTGAAAAATCAGGGGATATCTCCCAAACACATCTATTCAGTTCAAGTTTCCAGTCAGCCTGTTTCATTCACAGTTTTCTGGAGGGCCAGGGCCAGGGATAGATTAATTTAACATTTACCTTTACAGGTGAAACTTTCAGGTATCATGTGTTATGATATTGGAAATAGAAATTTGTGTGCTGAAATCTTTCTGAAAGTTTAAGTTTGGTTTTAGAAAAGGCAACATCGTCTGTGGTGTGGTTGCCCTCGGCGATCAGTGCCCAGAGGGCCTTTTGGGAAGAGCAGTGAGTAGGACGGTCCCTGGTTTCTACTCAGCATCCTCAGTGCCCATTCCAAGTAGAATTGAAGTTACACTCTCAAAGTGGAGGTTGCCAGGGGAGGATATCTTGAGCACAGCTCTCCTGACAGGCACATGTTCTTTCATATCCACCCACACATGGGTCTGCCATTTCCTTCCTGCATCCAGAGCCTGGCTTCACACTCATTTTTTCCCCATCTGTTTGGTCACTCAGTTGAAAACCCTCTTTCTGCCCAGGCTTTTCTGCTCTCTCTGGGAGCATGGGCCACACCACACCTAAAACCCTGTCCTCCCTGGATCTCCATAATCAGATCATTTTGAACAAGTAATCTGTCCCATGAACGACTCCCTGTTCAAGCCTTTGACCAGCCCATGGCCTCTTACTCTCAGTCCACTCAAGCGTTACCTCCAAGATCCAGCCCAGACAGCCTTCTCTCTCTTCTCATTTCTTCCTCCCCTATTACCCTTCTGCCTCCCATTATCTTGTTCACCTGTTCTAATCCAGGGCCCCACTGTTGTGTAAAACATGTCATGGTTACATCTTGCTTGATAACAACTCCAACACCCCACCCACATTTTTTCCATGAGAGGTCAGCCCTTGGATCCATAGACCCAAATGTGAGCAATACACAGAGGGGACAGAGTATTCCTTCTGCAGCCTCAGAACCTCACTGGCCAGTCCTTTCATTCCCTGTGGGTTTTTTACTTGTAGCCCAAGAGGCCCAAGAGCAAACCTGGAGGTGAGACCTGAAGAAAGCTGGGACCATGCTGACCTTATGCACTGGAAAAAAGCAGACTCTGTTCCTGGAAAGCCCATCATCACTGCAGATGAGGAAGACGGGGGTTCCCAAATCTGCCGTGTATGTGGAGACAAGGCCACTGGTTATCACTTCAATGTCATGACATGTGAAGGATGCAAGGGCTTTTTCAGGTAAAGTTGCCCATCAACCTTCACCTACCTGCCACCACTGACACACTGTAACTGGGGTCTGCCATCAGCCCACTGGGCAATATCTCAGGGTCTCAGTTTGACATGACTCCCAGGTTTAGAGTGTGAGCTGGTGGCCCATCCAAAGGCCTCCTAAGCAGTCTCAAGTGAGCCATTTATATCTCAGAGGAATCCTTCATCTTCAGTCTTCCTGCTCTACCAGGAAAGGTCCCCTTCCATGAGCTATCCCTTTGTTTCACCATGTGTTCTTGAAAAAATTAGAAGATCAGTCAGTAAAAGAGTACAGAATTTGAAAATCCAAAATGCAAGTGTTCTAATCAGTCTTATGGGATGGTTGTTAAGTAAATAATGGCATTAAATAAATGAAAAATATAACAAAGCAAGCTCACATAGAAAAAGACAAACAGGGAGGACCAAAAAGTAAAGGACTAAAAAGTCCCAGCTCACAGCAAGGCAGGCCTAGAGAGAAGCGCTCATGCTGTCCAGTTGAAGAAACAGAAAAAGAAAAGCCAGCAGGGCTCAGACCAAGAGAGGAGGCGGGGGGAGAAAGGAATATGTGGAAAAGGACAGGGTGTTCAAGGAGCAGCTCCTGCCTCAGGGGCCACATGTGGGACCTGGTACATTCTCAAGGCAGCCATCCTGACTCTGGCTGGACATTAATGTCCTGCTCGCTGGACATTAGAGTGGACATGGGCAGGTCCAGAGGTGCCATGTTCCGGGGAGATATGATCACTCCTGTTGCATGGGTTATAACAGGGATAAGACACAGCAGCAGCACCAGGCTGCATGCAGCTACCAGTCACTCAGATTGGTTTAACACTAAGGAAAACATATTATCTCTCATAACAAGAAGCATGGAGGCTTCTGGGTTGGTGAGTTTAGCAGCTCAGTTCTTTCCATTTTTCTCTTCTCCTATCCTACCTGAGAGCTCTGATTTCAGTCTGGCTGAATTCTGACTTCAGTCAGGGGAGCATAGTGCCAGGGCCCCCAGGCAGTAACCACAGGTGTTCAGCCAAGGAACAAAAAGGCCCATTTCTTCCTCTCTCCAAGTGCAAGGAAACCTTTCCCAGAGGACCCCTCACATCACATCAGCTAGAGCTGGGCCCTAATCTACTCCTGAACTAGGTAATAGCAAAGAGCACCAGATATATCCCTGACCTGGGCACAGGCCACATGGCCACAGGGAGGAGGGTGGACATCTGCACCAGATCTGGGTCTGCCACCACAGAAGAGGCCGTGGGTGCATCCGTCCAAGCAGCAACCTTATGGATTGCCTTTGGGTATAGGAATCCTCTGCGCTCCCCTCCCCGTGCAGGTGCTATCCGGGGGCTCCCAGAGGGAGGCAACATATTGTAGTGCGTAAGAGCTTCCATTCCGTTATGAGGCAGACCTGGATTCAAATTTCAGCTTGTCATTTACCTGGAGGACAAGTGGTAACCTGTGTTCTCAAAGCCTGTCTCCCTCATCTCTGCCAGGCAGATGACACAGACTTTTGAGAACTAAATTTGCAAATGTCTGCAAGATATCTAGCCCAGCATCTGATACATAGCATTCCTTTAATAAGTGTAAGCCCCTTTCCCCTTTTACCCATCCTCGGTGGACTCTGGGGTAGCATCAGAGGTCTCTTACCCAGGCTAGCAGGGAAGGCAGAAGGGGGAGGTGGCCTCTGTGAAGGGCATGTCCCCTAGGCTGGTCACCAGTCCGAGGCCTCCAAGCTCAAACCTGCCGGGTCACCATGAGCATGGCTCCTCTCCCAGGCTAGCCTTCAGGGTGCTCTGCAGTCTCCCCATGCTCAGTGCCAGCTTTCCTCCTTCTCCACTTGGGACCAGAAGCAGAGGCCAGAGCCAAGGCAGAATTTCTTTCCATCCAGCTGAGGAAATGGGGGGGGGGGGGGGGGAATAAAGTTAGGGCCGCACTGTCTGGGTCTTCTGCGGGAAGTTCAGGCTGCCTGGCTGTGGGAAGCAGTGGTCGCACCACAGTCTCCAAAAGGCTTCTATCTACCCTGTTGCCTCCCTACGAGATTCCTCTGTGGAGGGGCCTGTGGTCCGGCGCCTGCATGCTTCTCTATGACAGAGCTCTGAAGCTCTTTGCCCCCTAGGGCAAATAGCAGAATCGCTTTCCAATGGAGAAGCCACTGTCCAGTGAGATGGAAAAGCCTCCCCAATCTAGAATGGGAGCTGAGAAAGGGAGAGTCTTCCTATGTTTCTTATGCTCCTGGGGTCAGCTTTCCTCTGGCTCCCTTTTCCAAGAATCCAGGAAGAGACCCATCTCCATAGAAGCATGGTCTGGTCAAGGGTGTGAAAGAGCCAAGGGTCGGAGCTGAAGTGTCCCAGAAAGTGGCTCTGGGGCCGCAGTCGTCCCATTCCCGCCCGCCCTCCCTGCCCTGGCCGAGTCCCGGACTTCTAGGGAAGCCCAGTAAAGACGGAAGCTGGAAGGGCCCCTCCTCTTCCCTGCCCGCAACACCTGCCCCGACTCTGGAGACCAAGGCAGGCGCACAGAGGGTGCCCCAGTGCCCCGGCGCAGCCTCCCTTCTGCCCCTTGTTCTCTCACAGGAGGACCATGAAACGCAACGCCCGGCCGCGGTGCCCCTTCCGGAAGGGCGCCTGCGAGATCACCCGCAAGACCCGGCGGCAGTGCCAGGCCTGCCGCCTGCGCAAGTGCCTGGAGAGCGGCATGAAGGAGGAGAGTGAGCGGCGCGCGGCGCCCGGGAGGGGCGGGGAGCGCGCGGCTGTGCCGAGTGCGCGCGCGAGCTCCTGCTGCGCGCGACGGGCGGCCCCTGCAGGGCGGTGGCCGCTCAGCTCGGCTCCCCGCAGCGCGGAGGGCCTATCCCGGAGGGACTTGGGAAGTGGCGGGCATCCTGATTCTCTGCTCTGGGAGGTGTGGTGGGCATCTCTGGCCAGGGCCTTTCCCCTGTCTCCGCTCAGTTGCCCCTGCGTGATTCTTTCTGTCTCCTCCTTAATTGTCCTCACTCTGTTGTAAGCAAATTGGGGGGAGGTGAATTTGAGAGAGGAAGCAGGATATACACACGGTGTGATATGACCCCCAACATCCCAGCTACTAGCACCCACCGGCTGCCCCAGACCTGGACACTTATAGGGGAAGTGTTGGCAGACAGGGGACCTGGGTGTTCTCGTTCTACCTGCTTCACTTTGGTATATTTGGTATATTTGTATTAATCTGAGTATATTGAATACTCAAATTGAAGCTCTTGGGGAAAAGGCTAGAAACTGCCAGTGTGTATTCGTCTCCATGGAACACAGAGTGGCCCAAGGCTGTGGGCTGCCTCTTCCAGGGGACACGTTCTCTGGGCATGCTAGCAGAGAGCCTTTTCTGCAACCAGCTGAGAGAGTGAGGCCCTCACTGGATTGTCCCTTCAGACGGACGTCCTTGATCTCTCCCTTCTAAGGAAACTACAGCTTTGCTCTGCACACAGGAGTGGGCTCCAGGAATCCATGGAAGACCCTAAAGCTCCAGGCTATATAGGAAGTGGGCGGAGTTGCTATTTCTTGCTAAGCAGTGGCCTCAGCTCTCTGAGGTCTTGGAGACCTAGAGAACTTGGGGGACTCTGAAGAGTCATTTTGGTATATAACCCACCAGAAAAGAATAATACCAGGTGCCATTTATTGAGCATCTCTTACGTACCAGGAACTATCTAAGGCACTCTGCGTGAATGTCTCATCATATAGCAGCAGTGTGAGGTACGCACTGTTATTCAGATTACAAAGTAGAAGAGGTTAAGGAGCTTGTTTAAGGTCACAGGTAGCCAGGCAAAGCCTTCAGGCGAACCCAGCTCTGTTTGATTCTGAAGACCACACTCCTACAGTCCCACAGTGTCCTCAGAGGGCGGCACACTAGCTGCACCTCACCTCTGTCCTCACCCAAGTGTTTCTGCAGAGGAACCCACAGACCTCTCAAGTCTAGATAAGGGAGAGTTTCTTGTCACCATCACTGTCCCTTTTGCCTACCGCCTTCCGCTGCCTTGAGAGGGTTCCGCAGCGGCTCCCCAGGGAGCTGGAGGCTGACCAGGGACACGCAAACTTGAACCTGCTTGCTGTCTCTGCAGTGATCATGTCTGACGCCGCCGTGGAGCAGAGACGGGCCTTGATCAAGATGAAGAAGAGAGAACGGATGAGGACGCAGTGGCCGGGAGTGCAGGGGCTGACCGAAGAGCAGCGGATGATGATCAGGGAGCTGATGGACGCTCAGATGAAGACCTTCGACACCACCTTCTCCCATTTCAAGAATTTCCGGGTAGGAGGCTTTAGAGCTGGCTCTGCTCCTGGGCTAGCTCCTCAAAACCCCAGTCTCATTCCCAAGGGTTCTCAAAGTGTGGCCCCCGGGTCAGCAGTGTCAGTATCCCCTGGGAACTTGTTAAAAATGCACATTCTCAGACCACCCCGGACCTCCTGAATCAGAAGCTCTGGGCTGGGGCAAGACCCCCAGGTGATTCCCACGCAGGCTCTGGTTTGACTGCCTTCTCTTTCCACAGCAGGTACGAATTGTGTCTAAGTGATAAATGGAGGGAAAGCTGAAAGGTTCCCCAGTGTTCCTGTCATTCAGGGCTTTATGAGAACAGGGTCCAGACCTAGTGGGGGTGTGACCTTTGTGAACTGGTGTTTGTAGTGATCCCAGCAAAGTTCACTGCCTCTGTGTTCCCTGTGCCCTCTCTCCCTTCTGTGCTCACAGGGATCTCAGGTGACCTGCCCAGCTCAGAGAACTAGATTAGCTCAGTGACCTCAGATCTGCTCTTTCCGTCTGTAGCTCCCTAACCCTTCTCTCCGAGTCTCCTGAGCCCAGTGTCTGAGATGCTTGGGACACAGCACAGGTAGAGGCCCTCTTCACCCTCCATTCTGACTGGGCAGGGACGCATGTAACTCATTCATAGATCCAGAGAGAAGACACAAGTGCTGTGTGAGGGGATGTGTGTGCACGCACGTGTGTGCACGGGACTGAGTGCCTGTGATTGTGCCTCCCGGGCCTGTGTGGGGACCTGGCTGTGAAAACACGTGCTGTCTCTCCTCTTTCCACCTCCTGGCTTGTGTCTCAGCTGCCGGATGTGCTTAGCAATGGCCGTGAGATTCCAGAGTCTCTGCAGATCTCCTCGCGGGAAGAAGCTGCCAAGTGGAGTCAGATCAGGGAAGATCTGTGCACTGTGAAGGTCTCCCTAAAGCTGCGGGGGGAGGATGGCAGCGTCTGGAACTACAAACCCCCAGCTAACTGCGGCGGGAAAGAGATCTTTTCCCTGTTGCCCCACATGGCTGACATGTCAACCTACATGTTCAAAGGCATCATCAACTTTGCCAAAGTCATCTCCTATTTCAGGTAGGACATCGAGGCTGGAGGGATGGGTGTGGAAAGGAACGGGAAACGGCCAAGAGGTTCAAAAGGTCTGGGGTAGATCCCCCTGAATTTGGGAATGCTGGTGCCAAAAGGCCCTCCTTTTTCTCTTCCCCCAGTGCCCTCCGTGCTGCTGGGGAATAGAGCCCTGGCTGTGTGGCTCATTACCTTGTGACTGTGAGCCTGCCATTTAACCTAATGTGTCTTGGCCTCCCCATCTGCTAGATGGGAGCTAAGAGTACCTTGCAGGGGTGCCATATGAGATGAAAAAACATCTGAAGAGCACTCAGCACATGGTGGACATTTGCATAGTAATTTCCCTCCCTAAAAGGGAATCACAAGTTGACAGTTCCAGAGCAAAGAATGAGTTGGAAGGAAAGGGAAGGAAGTCCAGAGAGAGAAGAAAGGAGAGAGGAACAGACACTGGGTCTCCAGCAGTCTGTGGCCACGAGAGGGCTGAGAAGGCCATGGGGAGGATGGGTGGTCCTGAGAGCCAAAGGGCTGAGTCTCCCTGGGGCCGGGTCTCCTGGGGGCCGGGCATGGAGGCAACAGCCACGGGGCAGCTGGGCCCAGCAGGAGACCCAGGAACCTTGTGGTGCGCTGGGAACCTCATCCCCACAATATGTAGTCTGTTGTGGCTGGAGATGGGGCTGGGTATGTCTGCCCTTGGGTAGGCCACCTTGCCTTGCCAAGCCTGGTCAAGTGGGGCTGAATCATATGCGCAAGCAGTCCCTGATTTCATCAGCAGGTAGAGGGCAGGCTACATTCCTGCAGCCCACAGGTCCCCTGTGGCCTGTGGGTGACTTACAAGGCTTATTTAATGGGGTGAGGGTGGCAACAGAGTGGAGTTGGGTTCAGTTTGTGGCAAATTAGGTGAAGGGGGCAGGGAGAGAAGCCTACTTACAAATTTGGGCATTGCAGATCCCTGCTGACATCTGTTGACCCACAGTTTAAAACCAGGGTAGGAGGTCAGGAGGTCACTTGCTCTGTCTCATGACCACAGGTTTTGAGCACAATGACACTAGTCATCACTATTCCCTTCATTCTACAGATAGAAACTGAGGTTCACAGAGGTTAAGGAACTTACCCTAGGTCACAGCTAATCAGTGGTGGGTGGTGGAAAGCAGATCTGGAAGGACCAGAGTGCAGACTTCAGAGCCAGCTACCCACTGGGTCCTGAGCCAGGCAATGGGCAGACATAGAATAAGATCCATCTGCTGGCATCTGTAGCTCAGTATTATGGATCTAAAAGAAAGGTGGGTGTGAGGAGCACAGAGCCTGAATTCTTGAGGAGACCAAAGCCAGAGCAGCCACCCAAGCTCTCAGAGCCTCCTCCTTGTCAGGAATGCCTTCTTGGGGTGGGGGGGGGGCTAGGGGGACCTCTCAGGTTGGGAGGGAGAGGTCCCTGCAGGAGGGGAGGGGTGGCACTCTAATCATGAATGTCAGAGGCTTATGAAGCAGCCACCAGAGCCAGGCCTGTGCTCAGCACTGGGAGTGGGGCTCAAGACATGCAGGCTGCCTGGGGAGAAGCAGCAGAAGTATGTACATATTAAATCCAACATAGACCACAGGAAGCCAATATCCCCGCTTCCTGGAGCTCGTGCCAAAGGAATGGCACTTGCAGAAGGACTCTGCACTCTGGAAAGACTTTTGGGAGGGGCAAAGACATAGCTTGACCTGAAGGACTAGTAAGTGATGCTAAAGAGACAATCATTCCAAGTGGGGAAAGTGAGGCAGGAAGTATGAGGCCAGGGACCAGGAGCCAAGGCATCGGCTGTAGGTTGGTAGAGGGAGTCAGGGAAGATGGGGCCAGGCTGTGAGGGAGCTGGATGGCAAGCTGAGGGGCACTGGAGAGTGCCTGCTGTGCAGGAGAGCAGAGGAATATCGTAGGGCTGAGTAATCTGCTTGGTGGGTTGTGAGGGGAGAGAGAGGAGACAACCAGAAAGCAGCTGCAGTAATCCTCAGGTGAAGGAGCCTGTCCTGCCTCTTTCCTTCCCACTCCCTCAGTCTCTGGATTATGGGAGTGGGTGCTGGTGCTGGCTTGTAGGCAGCTTCCCAGGGACCTGTTGTCCCCTCCCCATCTTCACTGCCAGGGACCTGCCCATCGACGACCAGATCTCCCTGCTGAAGGGGGCCACCTTTGAGCTGTGCCAACTGAGATTCAACACCGTGTTCAATGCGGAGACCGGGACTTGGGAGTGTGGTCGGCTGTCCTACTGCTTGGAAGACCCCGCAGGTGCCCAAGAGATGCTTGCCTGCCCTCCACAGCTGTGGGAGGAAGGGAGCCACTGCAGGATATGCAGGTTCTGGGCCTGCTGGTCAGGGGAATTGGGTGATGGAAAAAAGACCTTGATGGGGAGGCCGGGCCTGAGTCAGCTTCCTGAGATGCTGCCCCACCATCCTGCACCACCCACAGGTGGCTTCCAGCAACTTCTACTGGAGCCCATGCTGAAATTCCACTACATGCTGAAGAAGCTACAGCTGCACAAGGAGGAGTATGTGCTGATGCAGGCCATCTCCCTCTTCTCCCCAGGTGCGGCCTCCCCAGGCTTGCCCACACCCTCTTCTGCCCTCCCCGGGAAGGCCCCAGCCACTGGCCTTGCTCCCCACTCAATGTGCAGCCGGGGCGTGGGGGGGAGCTCGGCTGGTTTCTCCTTGGGGCAGGGGGGTGGTGCAGAGCCCTGTCCTCCTTCACTCCCCTGCAGTGACTGTGGCTCTGGAAGGTGGTTTGCTGTCAATTCCCCTTCTCTAGGCCAAACTGAGCTTCTCTTTGCCCCCATGGCCTTGCTGGCACCACACTGCCTCTCTGTCCCCCTTTTCCCCCAGACCGCCCAGGCGTGGTGCAGCGCAGTGTGGTGGACCAGCTGCAGGAGAAGTTTGCAGTCACCCTGAAGGCCTACATAGAATATAATCGGCCCCAGCCTGCCCACCGGTGAGCACAGCAGGGAGGGACGCAGGCCCTGCCTGCCAGGACCCGCCTGCCAGGCCCCTGCTTGCCTGGGCCTCTCCAGGAGAGCAGACTAGAAGCCATGTCTGGGGGAGCCTCTGATGACCAGGGCTCTGGGGCCCTGTTCTGTGACCTTCTGCCAGGTCGGCCTCAGCACCAGCCCAGTAATGAGGGAACCTGGGGAGGGCCAGAGGCCGTACCCAACTTGTGCCTGCCCAGGGCCTTTCACACTCCTGTCATCAATAGTGGGAAGAGCCAGATATTCTCCTGAGTCTCCTACAGGGTCTTCTAGCCATAGCCAGTAATAACCATGATGACAGTAAAGACAGGACAATAATGATGGTAATCACAAATAGATCTATCATGGCTCCTGTTTGTTGAGAAGTGCCAATCCTGATACCAAGCAGTTTATTTTCACCTTTAATCCTCAAAACACTCGCCTGAGGGCAGCACCACCACTGTTCTGCAAGGGAGTTGAGGCTCAGGACAATTGCTTAGGTTCCAGAGCCAGCCAGGGGGATAGAATCTAGAGGTGGACTCAGCCAGACCAAGTCTAAAGCTCATGCCTGTGAGCACTGGCTAAACACTTCCCAGGAAAAACACAAGTAAACGGGGTAGGAAACTCCTTAGTTTGTTTTGGTCATAACTCAAAAGAGGAAGGCTGCTCAGGACTTGGCTGAGACAGGGGCTTCCACAATTCCACTGGTCCTTAGAAGTTCCTGTGACCTAGTCCCCAGTCTGATGCTCACAGCCCAGGGATGAGCTTGGATGCACTGAGCCCAAGGCCATGAAGGATTAAGGCCAGCACTGGGTATTATAGTGTGAACTTAAAAACTCAAATATCTACTTGGCCTGCACTAGCTTTCTTTTTGGCTCAGCATTCTGGGATACTGGTGGTGGCCACATCTTTATTTGCTCGGTCCCCCTCGGTATGCAGCCAGGAACCTGGAGGTGCTAGCTTTCTTTTCCATCATGAAGGCAAACTGAGGCATGGATATGTCTCAGACACTAGATCCCAAAGCTAGATCCAGCAAGGGTTCCAGCCTGCAGCCCCTAACCATGACTGTTCTACTCAGTCCTGATGCCTGGACATTCACCAAGGCAGTGATTCCCCTTCCCCCCAGTTAACCCCATGCATTTGGTGCCTGCAATGTCTGGACTTTTCCACTGGGGTCTCTATGTACAAAGGCTCAACCCCCGTGGATGGGGTGGGAGTGGGGAGAGTATGGCTCCCGCCTCAAGTACCTGGAAGGCTGTTCCGCCCTTCAAAGAGGAGCTTAAGCCTTGTCTCTTGGCTGACCTGAGATGATGTCCTGAGATTAGACTAGTGTGACCTCAGCGCAGGCCCGGGGTTGGTGGGTCAGGGAAAGGACAGGCAGCACCCCATACTTTCCTCTGGCTGGCCTGCAGGTTCCTGTTCCTGAAGATCATGGCTATGCTCACCGAGCTCCGCAGCATCAATGCCCAGCACACCCAGCGGCTACTGCGCATCCAGGACATACACCCCTTCGCTACTCCCCTCATGCAGGAGTTGTTCAGCATCATGGACGGCTGAGCGGCTCCCTGGGGGTGGCGCCTCCGCAGGGCAGCCAGCCCAGAGCCCTCTGAGCAGCCACTCCTGGGGCTAGACGGGTGGACGCTGCAGGTAGCCAACAATGCCCTGCTGAGCCTGCCTGCCTGGAGTACTCACTGCTGTGACCACAGCTGGCTAGCATTCCTCAGGAAGGGGACGTGGGTGCCTCCAGCCTGCAGATCAGTCTGTGGAGGGTGAAACCGTGGCTCGTATGTGGAGAGTGCACTGGCCTATAGGTCAAGCCCATTAGAGAGGCAAAGCTGCCCTCCCCTTAGAAAATGCCCTGTAGTTTGGGGAGAAATCCCCAGATCCACCAAAGTGTTATGGTCAGGGAGGGGAAGGGGCAACAGGGGCTGAGCCATCTGAATGTCTATGCCCACAGCCAAGTTCATTAGCTTCTTCAGTCTTTTTGTTGCTTCCTCTAATAATCCTGTCTCCCACTTCCCACTTACTCCCACCCCCAGCCTCCCATGTGCACTGCTCGGGGGTTCCAGGCCTGTGCTCATCAGTGGGTGCACTAGTATCTGTGGGAGTCTTCTAGAGAGAAGCCAGGAAGCCTGCTCCAAATGTCAGAAGCTTGTCATGCTTTGTTCTGGGCACATCATTGTGTCTCTGCATCCATTCAGACACATTATTAAGCAACCAACAGTATGCAGCCTGCCATCTGGTCTACGTTGACTCAGATATGGATCCTGACCTCAAAGAGTTTATCGTTAATAAAAGGAAACAAAGCAGAAACAGAAAATAACTTGGATCAAAAAGAGAAGTGATAAGTGACATAAGAAGGAATTTCCTTGTGTGGATGTTGAGCTGTACTGGGGTTCTGCAGGCACCTGGGACCCAAGTGAGTGTTCCCTAGGACATGTGTTTGTGGGAGGAAGGGCATGAACTGTGGCTGTGGGTACATGTTGCAACTTGGTGTGGGTAGGTCTTCTCCCCATCTGACTGGGGCCTGGGTTTGTTCCTGAGGCTGGAGATGCTGGGGCTGCTCTGTGACAAGCCTGCACTGACAGTTGATAAAAATGCTAGAGCAGAACCATCTGCACGCAACTTATAGCCCTGTGCACACATCTACGCTTATAGCTAAATAGTATGAAAGTGTCTGCCTTGTTTATAGCCACTGTGAGTACAAATGTTCTTGCACTCTCACAAATTACACTTTAATATAAGGCATTTCACACCGAAGAGCTGGGTTTAGCAAATATGTTCCTGGGTTTAATGTCAAATCAACACAAGAGGACTTAAATAATTTTGATCTTTTGGCAAGAAATGTAAACTTTTTGGGGACTTCTTTTCTGGGAAAATAATGTGGGAGTAGGAAAACTGAAATACACACACATGTATTTTTACTACTTATTTTATTGATCTTTACATATCTGAAAGATGTAAGAACATAAAAATGAATTATTTATCTTGATTTGCTCATAAAATGGTTGTTCTATATTAAAATTTAAAGTATATGTGCATACTACAATTAAAATATAGTGATTGAATTAATTGTAAATGTCTAATATTTTGTTGCAAATGAAGCTACAAGCTAACTGAATTTTAAGGAACAGATAATTGCTTAGCTTTTACCATTTTACAAGAACCCGGCCAAACTTTGAGAATATAAGAAATCATCAATAATATAAATCAAAGTAAACATTTTCTCTGACATCCCTCAGATATACTAGCCTCTTTTACACCAAAAGGCACTCATTTTTAGAAAAGAAACTGAGGGGAAAAAGAGCTCCTCTCTCCAAATTCCATGAATACAGCTTTTGCTCACAGGAATTTTTGTCTAATTATAGACTCATTTATAATTTGAAATATAAATTTCTAATTAGGAAATATACATTTCATTAAACTGTATTCCTAAATCATAAGCATCTTGCCTTCCCCATTGAAATCATTTTCAGTGTACTATTTGTTCAAGAGCCTGAACTTGTTAGATGCAGGCTAGTTAGGGTAAAGCAAGGTTAAGATGAGATTAAGATGGGATGCAGGGAAAACTTCCATCTCCCAGCGTTGATTTTAAAAACATCTGGACAGTTCCCCAAACATTGAATTGATATTTACATATAATTTATATAAGATTATAAAAACTAAGCGTAGTCCTAGGAGTAGTTAAAATTCAAGCTTAGATGCACCAAAGAGCTTACACAGTATACTTTCTTCCAGGAGCTTTGAGAATCTTACGTTTACAGGACCAGGAGCCAGAATTAGCTTTTTTTTTTTCCCCCTGCCAAACATTTGCATTTATTACTCCCTTCCCTGAGCTTTTGAGTAAGTAAAACTATAAGCATCAGTGTCTAGGAAACCCTGTGGCCACTGTTCTCTAAGTCCTGGCTCAGTCAGGACAGGATAGGATCAGTCTCCAAACCTCAGGGGGAAACACCTGCATCCCTCCTTGCTCGCCCATTAGTCAGAGCCACTCAGCAGCCTCTCTCTACCTGGCCCAGACTTTATCTAATTAAAGTCTTGACATTGACAACAAATCTTCTTGTGGGAAGGCCCAGAGTGACCTCTCCTTTCTGGAATAAAGAGGATGTAACAAGAAACACACATTTGATTAACCATCCCTTCCCAGCTTCTGACAGCTTAACGGGCCTCCTCACACCATATTCAGCAGCAGCTTGTCTCCCCTGGTTGCTTTCCATAGTGATTTCTGTTAATCACTTTGCATAGCTCTCCTAAATCTGACTGTGCTGATGCGTGGAGAAAATGTTCCCACACCTGAGAAATGGGTGACCATCCCCTCACTTTTGTTCATTTCCTTTCTAATGTTCCTTTCCTTTTCCATTCCTTCTTAATGAGAGGGATCTGCAATCTGATCTCTCTTTTCCTAAATACCTTTCTAGAACACCTTCTAAAATGGCACCCACTATCACTGCTCTCCTGAAACATGATCCCGAGGGATGATTTGGTTAGTACTTTTGGGAAGGATTTAGAACCTAAAAAGGCAGTCTTTCAGGTTTCTAAGCGGATATCTTGCAGGATACTTAACACACTGTTTAATTCAATCCCAATTCAAAGAGCTAAAGCAGGACCTAAACAAGATAGGAGAGAATCACAAACAAACTTCAATACCCATCAGGAGGCCTATTCCGCAAATAACATGTTTTTGCTGATCCAATCCTCCCTCCTTCCCCCACTGGCAAATGTGTTTAACTATTCTACAAATGTTAGTGGAATTAGCCAACCCCACCACCACAGGAAATAAAGAAAAAGAGGACCAGACTTTATCGAATATAAATTTGATTTTTATTGAAGCAGCAGTCACATGACCTTATATCTAGCCTTTAGATTAGGCCTGACAGAGTGAGCCAGCCCTAAAAAAATGTTTCTTTTTGCTCTAAGAGACATAACATATTTACATACATCATCCAGTATTGGAAATGAGCAGACTCAAACACAACATGTGTTAGTTACACCTAGGAGGTACAGCCCCACTGTTTGTGGTGTTCATATATTTTACAGAGACCCCCAAAGACCATTACTAATAGGATGAAAGTTAAAAGAAAATATAGCTACACCAAACCGTGAACACAGTAATTAAAGACAGCAGCTTATACACATTTTAAAAATTGTCCTTTTCAGGGATGTTTTCTTTCTTTTCAAAACAGTGTCTGCAAAGCTTCCTCTACATCAAATCCAAAGGTTTCCAAGATGGAAGCTGCACCTCTTGGGTCTATGCAATGGAATAAGATCATTTGAAAGAACGAGAAGTGTTCATATCTTGATTTTTATAACAAAGATTCATGTTTCCCTAATTAGAGGAACAGAGATGGTGATGTGACTATGTATTGCAGTGGCAAATAGGTAGAGTGAAGAAAGAGGGTTGGGCACTGAAATAAAGACCACACACTTGTGAATTTTAATTTCATTTCCAGGCTAACCTACTTTTTATTTAATGCAAATTACAGTACCAGTTAACTATTTCCAAACCAAGTCACATAGAACGAAATGTATTTACAAGGGAATGGGGAAAGGGAAAACAAAACAAAACATTGAGCATACTTTTCACAAAAGTTTATATTTAAAATGAAAAAAAATCAGTCACAGAGGCATTCAAGTAGTAATAATGTTATACAGATTTTGCTTTTCCTTTATATCAAGACAGATTTGCACAAGTGTTTGCAATAGTTTGTATACAACCCACAGTCCTTTATATATATATATATAATAAATTTTGTTTTTTAGATTTGTTTTTAAGATGGAAGTGGTCACGCTAATTGGTATGTGTACAGGCCCAAGTGATCCATCGGCAACACATTTATAAATGCAAATTTTACAGGCAAGCATATTTTCACACATCTATCCGTATCTGCCTGTAGACAGATATAGTAAGGAAAAAAACTTAAAAATTAACACAAGGAAGTCTACTTTGTCAAGCTTACCCCTTATGTACTGGTTGTCATTTTGCTTTTATTGCAGAGGTGCAAAACGGAGCAACAACCTTAAATAAAATGGCATAACCCTTGTGAAAATAATCCAAACCCCAGGGATTACTTTCAAAGCCTCTCCAAGGTAGACCTTAGTCTGGGACTCTACTGTGCTTCTAGTTGCCTCTTATTTTCAGTGGCTCAGGTTTACCAGAAAAGGCAGACTTTACTGTAAAGCATGCTTACTTTCCTATACAGGAGAGAAGTGTTCAGCTCTGTGATTAGATGATCACTAACATGAACAACAGGAATCAGATGAAATTTTGGTTTAAAACAAAGAAAAAACCCCAAACTCCTGGGGATCTGGCATTGGCCAAACTTCCTTTGGAAGATTCCAAAGTTAAATCCTTTAAATAGGAAAGGGAAAAATAAGTGAAAAGCCAGTGTCTTTATATCCACAGGGATAGAGAATATAATAGTCGTCTCAGAAACCTTTGAATTGGTGCAGACAAGATGACTGGTTAGGCATACTTTGTTAAAACACAAACCAAAAATACGTCTAAAAATTAAGAGGACTTTAAAAAATGACATGTCATTGGAAAAAAGGTGCAGTCTTCTGCCTTGCTGGAATGAACACATGATGTTTCATAAATAGCAACCTTTGGTTTGGTAAAGTTTGTTGTTTTTCTTTTCAAGACATCATATATGGAGTAGTTGGAGGAGAAACAAATACTTTCTATTTTTTTCTTTCAAAAAAGGCCTTCATTTCGGGCACACAATAAGAATTAAACTGATTTTTAAAAAAGAAATTAAAATGACATTTCATTTAACAGGGGTAGAAATGGAAGGAGGGAGGGAATGGACTAAGAGCTCCCTTCTTAAAACCACAGTCCTCTATTGGCACGGCAGCACTCCGTGCAGTAATTGCTAGTAATTGCACTACAGCATTTTAGACAACTGACATATCAAATCCCAATTTTAAGAAACTTCAATTTATAAAAATCCAGTTCTCCTCCTCTCTTTTGGGAGGGGAGTAGGTAAGGAGGAGAGCGCGCGCAAGGAAGGCTCCCAGAATCTGCTGTTCGTAAGACCCATGGTTAGGGCTTGTGGAAGAGACGAGCAAAATCTAATCTATTCGATATCCTCCAGCTCTAGGGCTCCCTGGTGCTACACTAAGTCCCTGAATGGACTCAGTATGAAACAAAACCGGTCACTGCTACTGAGGAGGAAACAGACGTTCAGAACCAAAACAAAGGTAGGGATTGAACGAAAAGAAATTATGAACACAGTTTCCTCTCCCACTCCTGAGCATGGTATCACTGAAACTTAACTGTGGAAGGGGCAAAGATACTGTTAAGAGTGAGTTATTATTTCAAAGAGAAAGGGGATGGACAGGGAGACACGGATAAAGAAAACCAATTAAAATTTTAAGTGAAAAACAACAACAAACAAATGAAAAAACACATGGAAGCGAAGGCACTCCAAACTATATAGATACACTATACATTGCTAGAGTTATTGTTACAATAATACAGGCCGGTACCTACTGTACAGAGTTAAAACTATATGGCTTTAAAAAGCTCGTCTACATTTTGTCTGATTATTAAACAGAATCACTGCCCTGGACAGTAACTTTTTGCTCATTAATAACAGTTCCTGGGTCCACATATTTACATACAAAACAATAAAACTTAAATTTAAAAACATTGAAAGAAAATATAATGTACAAGCTTGAATTTGGTGAGGAGCTTTTAATTATTATTATTATTTACAAAAAGATATTTAGAGACCTGGATCTCACTTGTATAAAAGAGTTCTGTGATCCTGTCATGATCATTGAGAAAGAAAAATCATGCACCTCAGCCCACACACACACACACACACACACACACACACACACACACACACACACACACACACACACGCACAATAAAACAAGAGAAAAGCATCTGACTTTTCTCTCTTCTTCTCTTACCCCATTTGTGGGGGTAAAGGTGTTTCCTAAAACAAGCAGTAATTTTTATGGACTCTAGCAAGTATACGAAGTCCAGAAGAGTGTCTGTATCCAAACATTTGGCTGGGCAGTTTGATCTGAAAGCAGGTCTATTTCTTTGTCACAGACCTGCCTTTTCAGATTCTTTATAAATCCTTTCTGAAACCAGTCTATCAAAGCCATTCCCTTTAAGGAATTATGTTGCCAAATACTTTGATTTCAGACTTCTTTCAAATCTTAATTAACACTCAGAAACACTTTATAAAACATAAAATTCAATTTGTTTGATTTGGTTTGACTGAGCATGTTTCCTTTCTCATGAACTCTGATATAACCAGAGGTTTGAGAAACCCCTTTTGTGGCCTAAGAGCTTAGCTAAACAGTGAATGAAAGCTAAAATGGCTCATAACTGTCTTTCTGGGTATCGGTACACTTCAGCAGGCAGCAAGACTCTCTTGGAGAGTCATGCACATGGTTAAGAAGCAGAACAGGGGGCTATGGCCTGCATGAGGGCTGCCAGAGACTCTACTTCCAAACCAGCTGGAGGGCGAGACCCCTAACATGACCTAAGGAGTGTGAAGGGAGGTTACATACAACCTAGGGCTCAGCTCTGCAGCCCTACAATCATCAGCTAAACTTGGAAGGTGTGTGGGGAAGGAGTGGGTAGGAGGGAAAGGCGGCCATCACTCAAGTGATCTTTAAATGTAAAGTACAACTGATTGTGCCTTAAAGATTCATAGGTCAAGTAATGGCCCATAAGCACCAAGGTGACTAAGGTTCATTTTAGAGTATATGTATATAAGGCCCACATAGATGTCAACCTTAAAAGTATAAAACAAAATAGCTGTGAACATCTATTCCCTCACTGCAAACATAATCCTTCAATCCTCCTTGCTTTCCAAGGAATATTGCTTTTTCTCCAAAAACAGAGACCAATTCTTATATCATTCACTGATACACAAAGAAAACAGAAACAAAAACTCTTAACTGGGTGTGGGGGGAAACATTCTTGTCATGCTTCAACCAATCAATTTTGATGTAGACAAGAAAAAAAAAGGCAGTATTGAATATATGTATATATAACATATATACACACATTTATATAATTAAATGCTTTCCTATAAGTCAGCAGGTACAAGTGACTGTTTATCATTTTGATGTGTAGTTTTTAATATTCCTACCATCTAAAATCATAATGGCCTACCAGACATGCATCAATAAATACATTTAAAAAGCACAAGTTTTTTAAAAAGCTGAAATTAAATACAGATTCTAGATTTGGATTTCAAATTAGAACTATGTGTAGAATGTGGCAATTTCTGCAAGCTAACTTTTCAGTTAAAAAACATGAAAAATAAACCAGTAGACTGTTACAGTTCACATTATATAACTATAAAGTCCTCTCAAGCGTATCTTTCAAAGGGAAGCAACTTCAGAAAAAATCTGGACAAATTCATTCACAGTGGTGAGATCTGTCCCCGGCCTGTCTCCTTCCTCTAGGCTCATTGGCCTTTGACTTCTGCAGCCAGAGAGTCCTGCCCAACACCCCTTTTAGTCTTCTCCTGGGCCACTAGTTTAAAACTGTACTAGATTTACAGAGAATTTTGGTCAAGCAAACAAAGATCGACCCATAGAGTGCATGTGCCACAGTTCTGCTTGCTGCTCCTCCTTTGGCAGCCTCCTATACAAGCTTCTTCACCACTAGCACTGATTAAGAGCAAAACAAAACCTTAACAAATCAATTAGGGCTCTTCCCCTTATAGTTTCAAATTTTATTGGCCTCCCTGGGTTACAAATGATACATATTTCTTTTTTTGTCTGCCACACCTGTCATCAACATGCCAAAGGCAAGTCTTCAAATACCCAAGGATATGGATTAATTTTACAAGTGATATTTAAGTCCCCGTTGAGTTATACCTGCTAAGCTCCCAACCAATTTCAAGCTGTGCACTATACCAAAGTCTTACACTAGACTTTAGAAGAAAAAAAAGTCAAAAACAACTTCAGCACAGAACAAGGTTTTCTTCTTTTGTGGAAGGGGCGTGAGGCAGGAGTCCTGTTTTTAAAGTATACAACAGCAGACTTTTGATAAAAAAAAGATTGTCATGGGAGAGAGATTGTGTGTTCTAGTGCTCCGCTTTCCCCCTCCCCACAACCCTTCCCACCCCTGGGATCTCCCTCAAAGTGAGAATACAATGAAATTGGTTTGTATTTATAGATATTTTACAAGGTTAAATAAGAACAACAATAATAATAAAAAAATTGAACACTAAAATGAACAGGTTTTTTTCTCATTTTAATTTTCTTTCCAAACGTGACCAGTGTTGCGGAGTGGCACTCAAGTAACTGGTGGTTGCTCCTGTGCAGCTGGCTGCTAGGGAGTGTTCAGGTGGAGTTGGACGCTGATGCAGAAGCGGCATTATTGGTCTGTCCACGGTCTCCAGCATTAGCATCTGCAAATCAGAAGTCCCGAGACAGAGAGCATGAGCAATGCTGTAATACCACTGTAGTGGATTATGTCCCCCCAAAACTCATTGGAGCTTGAATTGTGTCCCTACAAGTTCTGTGTATTAGAAACCTAGCCCCCACTGTGACTGTTAAGAGAGTGGGACATCCTATTATGGTAACTGAAAGATGGAGCCTTGAAGAAGTGATTAGATTGTAGGACCTTGCTGTAGTAAACGGATTAAAAATGGTGGTCAGGGCGTGGTTTTGAGGGCTTTAAAAGAAGAGAGTATGTCTCTTTTGCTTGCTCTGATCTCTCTGCTTCTACCATCTCGCAATGTGAGACCTCTGGGTCACTGTTGCCACCACCAGATGGAATTTGGACTTCCGAGCCTCAGAAACTGTAAGCAATAAATTTCATTTTCTTTTTAAATTACCCAGTTCCAAGTATTTTGTTAATAAGCAACACAAAACGGACTAATACAGAAAATTGATAACAGAGAAGTGGGGTGTTGCTTATAACAGATACTTGAAAATGTGGAAGCAGCTTTGGAACTGGGTGTTAGAAAAAGGTTGGAGGAGTTTAGAGGACTCAGAAGATGACAAAGAGACGAGGGAAATTTTACAACGTCTTAGAGCCTGGTTACGTGGTGGTGAGCAGAATGCTGATAGAAATATGGACTGTAAAGACCGTTCTAAGGAGGTCTCAGATAGAAATAAGAAGTTTTTTGGAAACTGGGGCAAAGATCAACCTTGCTATGAATTGGTAAGGAACTTGGCTGCATTGTGTCCATGCCCTAGAACTTTGTGGAAGTTGGAACTTAGGAGTTGTGAACCAGAGTATCTGGCAGAAGAAATTTCTAAGCAGCAAAGCATTAAGGAAGCCACATGGCTACTTGCAACAGCCTATGCTGAGTTATGGCAGCAAGGGTACAACATAAAGCCAGAATTTAAAAGGGAAGCAGAGTGTAAAAATTTAGAAAATTTGCACACTGGCCATGTGGTAGAGAAGCAGAGTATGCAATGGTGCAACTCAGCGACCATTAGCTAAGAAGACTAGTACAAAGAAATGGGATTATCAAGAGAAGGAGAAAAAGTCCCTGAAGGCATTGCAGAAGCCTCTGGGGCCAATCCTTCCATTATAGGCCCAAAGACCTAGGGAGACAAAATGGTCTTGGAGAACAGGCCTGAGGTACCCTCCACAGGCTCACTGCTCAGGACCACCTTGGGAAGCTGCTTCCAGCACCAGCACCTCAGCTGCTTTGGCTGCTCCAGCCATGTCTTAATTGGCCCAGGTGTGGCTGGACCCACAGTTTTGGAAGATACAAGCCGGAAGCCTTGGTGGTGTCCATGTGGTGTGAAGTCTTTAGGCTCAGAGAATACCTGAGACTGGGTAATTTATAAAGAAAAACGACACCTATTTGTCTTACAGTTTCTGAAGCTGGGAAGTCTAAAGTCCATCTGGTGGTGGAGACAGTGACTCAGGGGTCTCACATTGCAAGACAATGGAAGGAGAGAGAAAGACAGATTCTCCTCTTCTTTTAAAGACCTCAGAACCATGCTCCAACCATTTTTAATGCATTCACTACTGCATGGTCCTACAATCCAATGACCTCTTCAGGGCTCCACCTTTCGATTACCATAATAGGATTTCTCACCCTCTTAACAGTCACAGTGGAGGCTAAGTTTCTAATACATAAAACTTGGAGACAATTCAAACTTCAATGAGTTTTGTGGGGACATAACTCAATCCACTGCAAGCCTCCACCCCAATTTCAAAGGATGTATGGAAAAGTCTGGGGGCCCAGGAAGAGATGTGTCGCAGGGGCAGAGTCACCACAGACAGCCTTCCCTAGAGCAATGCTGAGCAGAAACATGGGGTCAGAGTTGCAGGAGAGAAACCCCAACAGCGCCATGCCTAGTAAAGCCGTGAGAGCAAGACTTCCATAGAAACCCCAGACACATGGAGCTACCAGAGTGGAACACCAGCCTGGGAGAGGTGAAATGTGGCCTGAGACCAGGAAAGCCATAAGAGAGGATGTGCCCAAGGACTTGGGGACCCAATCCCCACACCAGTGTGCAGAGGAGGTAAAACATGGAGTCAAGGTACATGATTTGCCAGCTTTGAGATTTAACGTCTGCCCTGCTGGGTTTCGGACTTGCTTGGGATGTGTTATACCTTTCTTTTGGCCTATTTCTCTCTTTTGGAATGGTAATATGTACCCTATACTTGTCCCACCATTGTATCTTGGAAGTAGATAACTTATATTGATTTCATAGATGGTACTTTGAACTTTGGACTTTTGAGTTGAGACAAGACTTTGGGGATGAAATGAATGTATTTACATATGAAAAGGACATGAGTTACGGGGGGCAGGGGCAGAATGTGGTGAATTGAATTATGCCCCCCCAAAACTCACTGGTGGCTTGAATTGTGTCCCCACAAGTTCTATGTATTAGAAACTTAGCCCCCACTGTAACTGTTAAGAGGGTGGGAAATCCTATTACGGTAATTGAAAGATGGAGCTTTGAAGAGGTGATTAGATTGTAGGACCATGCTGTAGTGAACGCATTAAAAATGGTGGTCAGGGGGTGGTTCTGAGGGCTTTAAAAGAAGAGAGCATGTCTCTCTTGCTTGCTCTGCTCTCTCTGCTTCTACCAGCTTGCAATGTGACACCCCTGGGTCACTGCTGCCACCACCAGATGGACTTTGGACTTCCCAGCATCAGAAACTGTAAGCAATAAATTTCATTTTCTTTTTAAATTACCCAGTTCCAAGAATTTTGTTAATAAAGCAACACAAAATGGACTAATAAAATCACAAAGAAAACAAATACACTGCCTCACTGTAGACCGTGAGTTGTGTGGCCTTCCAAGCTGTTACGTGCAATTTTGTTTTAAATACAACCAATACTATGAAATCCGAATTTCTATCTGCTTGGAGCTCAGTTCATGCCACAGCATGACCCCAGTGCAGGGAAGATAAGTGTTTCTGAGTACGTTACAGACACAGAGAGCCAGAGACTATTTCCGTCAAAGCTCTTGCTATAGCTGGGATCAGCAGTACATGAACACTTAGTTGGAGTCCTAGCTCGCTTGAAATAAATGAAAAGTGCACAGCTGGGAAAACTTGCTAAAAATTCTGAACTCTGCTACAATATGCCATCTGCTTAAAGTGGGTAAATGGGTAAAGGCAATGAAAGTAATGAGTCGGTGCTGACAGGCAGAAGCACTGTGTGTAAATCAAACTCAGTTGCTTGTTTTCTAAGTACAGTCACTCTTCATTATTTATAGAGATGGAAGACAGACAACCAGAAAAGAAAAAAAAAAAAAGCCACTGTACTGCCAATTCACTTATTCAATTCAATAAAGTATCTTGTTGTCAAATATCTCAGGACTAAGAGCTTACTTTGCCTAATGTTTTGGAAATATGTACAACTTTACTACTAACCTTTGTCCCAGTACCTCTTTTTAAGGTCCATTATTATTTCACAGCATCCATTAACACTTAAGTGGGCATATAATTGTGTCCAGACTGGCTCTCCATCCCAGGTAGGTAACAGACTCTTGTTTCAGTGGCTAATCAAGTTGTATTCTTGTCATCACACACAATGAATGGGAATATACTGCTGGCCAAATTTTCTCCCAAAGATTTCATGCTAAGCCCTGAGCAAGAGAGATAGCATAACTGGGATGGGCAAATTCCAACAGCCATTTCTCTAGGACCCACAATGCCCTTGGCCATCAAGGCTGGTGACACACCCAAAAGAAGACCCAGAAGTTTTTGTCTCTCTGGGACTTAAGGGATTTGTAGATCTCCCATGTCCCATGATGAATAGAGTAACCAGTATTATGGCTAAATGCAACATCTGGTCCTGGATCTTTCTACTCTGAATTTTTGAATTAGAGGGAGTTACAAAAGACACCAAGGACACATAGGAACTCTTTACTTAAGAATTAGCTGTTCCGTTGATCATTTCTATAGCCACTCTATAAAAACTGTACTTCTTTTCTAAATTCCTGATTTTCCTGCCCCCAAAACAATCTGCCCTTATATACATTTAACCCAGCCTTTGGAGGAAGAAATGTGAATATCTCTTAATTTGAATGGTTACATTTAACATATTTAATTTCCTTCGAAAACCTATAGCTGCTTCTAGTTCTATTGTCATGTAAATAAGTGCAGACATTATGGTATCAGAATCCATGCATTACATTCATATTGCCCATGGTGTGGAGTCATATTAATCCATCGGTATGGCACATGAACAGGTGGCAGGAGAGGGTATGTGACACAGAACTTACTCTCCAAAAGAAGGTAGACAGCCTTTTCTAATAATTAGTGAGTAACTATGTCTTCGTGAACTTCATTCATGACTCCTGGCTTTCCTCAGACATGCCCTGATTAAAGGGAGTTTTACTTTCAATCATCATCTGAATTCTGTGCATCAATAACCCAATATCAATTCCTGTCTGGGCCACAGATTCCTCCAAGCCTTTCTAAGGAAAAATGTTCATTTTCATGAATCAGGCACAGGCTGCATAAAAAACATCCCAGAGAAAGCCTAGAAAACCACAGAGATATTTCAGAATTATAATGTTCCTCACAAATCCATACTTATCATAGCACTTCCCATGCTCTGGATGACACTCAGAACCTATGCATGATCATCAAACAGTATTATCATTTGGATGTTTATTGTAATTTCTATAACTTTTCTTCTCAAACACATTTAAACAGTGACTCTATAAAAGCAAAGCAGCAAAGGTCATTTTGTTTATCCTTACATCCTCTTCTCTTTACATATGCACCGGTAAAAGTGATGCTACCTGGTATTACAGTTTACTGGATAGGTTAAGTATTTTGATTAGAAAGAGTCTAACTATGAATAGTCAACTGAATCTACAGTCTCTCGTTTTCAGTCCTGAGATGCTCTTCTGAGCTTCACACTGTTCTATCTTTCTTAAGCCTAATACAATTCCACAAACATTTATTGAATATGAAGCCCAGTTGTATAACTTAATAGCTGTGTGATTTGGGGGCAAGTTATTTAACCTCTCTACTCCTCAATTTCCTCATTGGTAAAATGGTAACAGTACCATCCTGGGATACATTATTTATATTGTGCAGCTAACTTAAGATGTTCCTTTTCAAGCTATTTCATATGGAAATGCTTCTACTGCAAAACTATGTCTTGGATATTACTGTTATTAACTAGCACATCAACAAACAAGACCATTACTAACAGAGAATCTCAGTATACCCTAAACTTATATTTAACTGAAAGCAAAATTCATTGCAAAAATAGAAATGAAATTCAGATGCCTGTGAGCCAACCCATCTGCCAGGATAAGTGGAGGGCCTGTCAATGAGAATGCTTATTATTATTATTTTTTTTGACCGGAAAGGGGACTGCAACCCTAGGCTTGGTGTCGTCCGCACCACGCTCAGCCAGTGAGCGCACCGGCCATCCTTATATAGGATCTGAACCCGCAGCGTCTGTGCTAACAGCACCGCACTCACCCAAGTGAGCCACGGGGCCGGCCCAAGACTGCTTATATTTGATCTGCTGGTAGCAGAGAGGTCTCAGTTGCCTATAGGCTCAAGGGCAGAGCACATTTCAATTAAGAGTCTTGGTTGTTCAGGGTAGGGAACTGAAGGCCATGGGGACACAGGTAACATTTTCATCTTTTTCCTAAGTTAAAGTACCTAATTTATAAATAAATAATAAGAAAAGGCATACAAATAAAAGCAGGTGACTTTAGACAAGAACTCAGGAACACTTGATGAATACCTAGAAGAACACCTAATAGGACATTCGCCAACAACATTCACCAACTTAAAAAAGAAGATTTTAAATTACTTTTGAAGAGAGAGAAAAACCCAGATAAAATTTTTGGCTCAGCAGAAGAGAACATGTTTTGCATAGTAAGAAATAGTTTTCTAGAAGTAATGCCTAGCACTGCACTGGTGAAAACGACTAAGCTGTTTTGATTTTAGGTATCTATGAGGGGTCTTCAAAAAGTTTGTGGAAAGAGTCACATTATCTTTTAACTTGATTTTTCCATGAACTTTTTGGAGTACCCTTATATATACAAACTCACAAAGTGAACCTGAAACCCTAACATGGGGTAGATACAATCTCACTGGTGTCAGTGAAATTGGTGAACTGCAATAGTTTGAAATGAAAGTCCAAATTTCATATGCAGAGTCAATGGGAGAAAATGGATGCAACATGCACATGTTATTTGGCTACCAAGTGGTAACATCTAAAATTACGTGGGTATGTGCACACAGGCACATTGTACTTCCCCTACCCCACTTTCTGGTGAAAATGGGGAAATGGGGAAATGCAAATGGAGTAACGGGGAAATGGAAAAAGTACCTGTACTGCCAGTGGAGTGTAAACTGGGACAAACTTTCTGGAAGGCAATTTAACAGTATGTATCAATAACTTTAAAATTCTTCATACCTTTTGACTTCTAAAATTTACTTCTTAAAATGATTTTAAGAGAATAAGTATGGCTTTATGCAAAGATATTTTCAAACCATTTTTCAGGATACCAAAAAAACTTGGATACAACCCAAGTGTCCAAGAATTACTTAAATAAATTATGGTACAGCCTTAGAATATCGGTTGAATACTATGTAGTTATATACCTTCACCCTCAAAATTGCATAAGCCGATTTTTAAAAAAGCATGTCTGCCTGCTCTTCCATATGTAGACTAAAATATAAAATTATGTTAATTATGTTACCTGTGATTATCTTTGGAAGTGAGAGTATGGAAGATTTTTATTGTCTAAAATAACTATATGTTATATTTTTAATAGAATAAAATCCCTACCTTTTAAAAAAATTGTATACTTTTACAAAATTCCACATACATTTGGGTTAAGATAAAGAGAAAACAGAAAGAACAGAGTTAGGAAGAGGAACACCACCAGTGAAGGCATACACTGCAGATTCTATGAGTCAGGATATGAATATAGATTTCCCAATGCACACTGTAAAACTAGCATATGGCAAAGGATAATAGTACTTGGGGAGGGGATGAGGGATGGTAACTCTCATTTGAGAAAGAAGCATCTGATAAACTGACTTAATTTGCTTAACATTTCATCTCTCACAAACAGTGGAAACAATCAATAGGATTTAATTCTGCCCAACTAGAAAGAATTGGCTGGTGATATAGAAGGTGACAGGAATTCTGGGATGAAAATAACTGCAATAGTTAAAAAAAAAAAAAAAAAAAAAAAAAAAAAGCCCCTTTTCTATTAGAAAGGTTTTCAGCCTCGAAAGGATATAGCAAAAATCCTAATAAACAAAGTACAGCCCAAAAAAGGTGAAGGCAATCTATTCATTTTAAATGTCTTTAAACCCAGAATCTATAAGCCAAGAAACAAATCTAAAATGAATTATAGAAATTCAATTTAAAAATATTTAGGCACTAGAAATTTCCCTAAGTCTTAAAAAAAAGAAAGTTTAATTTCCATCCTTGATAGGGTTAGTTTTTTGATAGAAAAAGCTAAAAGTTTTCTTGGCAACAGCAAAGCACTTCACAAAGTTTTTCATAACATTCTTATATTAATGAGTACTGTAAGGTTAGTCTGTTGTTAAGCACAGTATGAGGGGTAACCAATCATTCAGAGACCACCAGAAGAGTAATCTCTAGAAAGTCTTACCTAGTTCCATTTAACTTATTTTATCAGTAACCTGGATAAAGACAAAAAATCTCTAGTAGGCCTCTGCCTTGTCTTCTATATTTTATTAGTTGAGACAAAAAATTGACATATTTATGAAATATGCAGATGATATATAATTGTACAGACTCACCAGAGGCTGGAAAAGGTAGTGGGCAAGGGGACAGTGAGAGATTGGTTAACAGACACAAAAGTACATCTAGATAGGAGGAATAATATCTAGTGTTCTCTAGCACTGTAGGCTGACTATAATTAACAATTTACTGCACAGTTTCAATTAGCTAGAAGAGAGGATTTTCAATGTTTCCAACACAAAGAAATGAGAAATGTTTGAGGTAATGAGAAAATAAAAAAAAATTCAGTGGTTGCCAGGATTTCAGGGGATGAGGGAGGGAGGGAGGGAGGGAGAGTGGAGCACAGGACTTTCAGGGCAGTGAATCTACTCTGTATGACACTGTAGTGGTTAATACTTGACACTACACATTAGGCAAAACCCATAGAACTGTACAATACGAAGAGGAAACCCTAATATAAAATGAAGTTAACAAGAATATATCAAAATTGATTCATAATTGTAACAAATGTACCACTCTAATGTAACATATCAATAAAAGAAGAAACTGTATGTGTGGGTGGGGGGAGGGTATGGGAACTACCTATACTTTCTGCTCAATGCCTCTGTAAAAGTAAAATTGCTATTTTTTTTTTTTAAAAAGCAGTATTGGTGCCTACATAGGTTATTAAATTTTGTTTAAAGTACAAAGGAAGAAAATGAGGATTTGCAGTATTAACAAATGTAGTCAACATTTTAAAAACATGGCAAAACATACACTATGAAACGTTTTTAAGGGGTTTTAGGTTTCATGTGTTCATTTTTACAAATGATACCTTTCTCTATATTCACAAGAGCAGAAAAGCTTTGGCATGCTTTGCAATTTTTAATTATTAATTCTAGCTAAATTATAATAAGAAGTTTAAATCACTTCAACTGTTACAGATTCATGATTCAAATGGACTGTGTATAACATAAAAAAGAATAAAATTATCATTAGTATGGAGAGCACAATCAAAATTTGAAAGAATTTTGCATGGAAGGATTTGGTTGGTTCTGTACAAGTAAAACCCTAGGGTAGGATCACTGAGTAGAAGAAGGTACAGGGGAATACATTTTTGGGTGAAAGAAGGATAAACTTTCTAACATTCAGGGTGATATAAAGATGGAATGTGCTCCTTCTTGCAGTAATAGAGCTTCCAGTTATTGGATATACATAACCATGGGAAAGATGACCACTCTCAGTAGACAATAAGAGAGGTGAACTCAAATCAGTGGTCCTCAAATTCGTTTTAAATAGCAGAACCTTGCACTGAAAGAAACCTTACCCAGAAGACCAATATATTAAAAAGACAGAAAACTGCTTTAGTTGAATGCCCTACCACATTTCACAGTCAACATTGGACCAGAGTCCAAGGGAATCATGGGAAGAGTTGAATAAGGTCTTTCTTCCCTGTCATTTTACCTGGTCAGGGGGCTTAACACTTTTCATTGACATCGGACAAGATGATCTCTAATGTGGTTCATATTTGATTAGTAAAACTATAACATCTTGAGATTTATTACTGTACATGGTCCGGAAGAATAGCCTCCCAAATGAAGTGAATGAAATGATCCACTGGGGGTATGGAGAAAATCATTTTTATATTTATATCTATATAAAGAACAAAATAAGAAATTACACTTTATGGAGAAGTACGTGTAATTTTCAAGAGGATCTTATGTCAGTCAGAGACATGATCAACTATAATGCCCCCAAATATTTAAGTATTTTAAACACAATTTTAAAAGAATGTGAAAGTTTTTTGGGGGGGAAAATCAACATCCCTACTCACTAATTTTACACTATTGTTTTAATTTTTGTATATTTCTATCTAGTCCCTATCCACATGCAAATACACACTTTGGCATAGTTACCAACATGGTTCATACATAAGATTTTAAAATTTTATCCACAAAATTCAGCATGAATATTTCTACAAATGTCTACAAGCTTCATAATAATCGTTTTTTGTTTTTTGTTTTTCCAACCGGTAAGGGGATCTCAACCCTCGGCTTGGTGTCGTCCGCACCACACTCAGCCAGTGAGTGCACCGGCCATAATGGCTGTTTTTAAATGGAGATTCCACAATGTATTAAAACAATTTCCTACTGTTGACTCTTCAGATCAGATTGACTCTCTTTTTTGTCACATACATAATTCTGTTATAATTTGTTATTGTACAAATTATGTGATTCCTATCTGTGTACATAGCTTTTTTCCTGTACTAGATTTATCTTGAAGTAAAGATCACTGGGATTAGTGAACTAAAAAGTATAGGGTTAGTGAACCTAAAAGTATGAACTCTGATGGCTCTTGCTGTACACTGTCATGCTTTCCAACATGTTTTCACCAATTCACCTGCAGTCACTACCGAACCTTGAACACAAGGAAAGAAGTTTGAAACATCTGCAAAAATAGTTTCCTCAGTGTCAATGTCATCAAACTTAACAGACGTACCCTCTTTACCATTTTCAAGAAAGATGAAAAAGTAACTATTACTGTGATATTTCACTGTACTAGTAGAAGTCTTTTGAAGAAAGTAGAGATTAACAATTAACTATATAACTATATAGTCTCAGAATAACTACAACATGATTTTAGGCCACAATCTGAATATTTTCTTTGCTTTTCTAGAAGCAGCAATATAGAGAATAAGTAAGTTCCTGCCCATAACGTATTTATAATTTAATAAGACCTAAATATGTGAAAGCCATTTAACAGCTTTGTGCTATAGAATAGATGTACCCCCAACCTCACTGAGGCTTAATCCCCACTGATGAGGACAGGAAATTCTATTATGGTAATTGAAAGGTGGGGCCTTGAAGAGGTTATTGATTCCAGGATTCTAGGACCGTGCCATAGTGAATGGATTAATAATGGTCAGGGGTGTGGTTCTGAGGGCTTTAAAAGAAGAGCACATTTCTCTCTCTCTTTCTGATCTGCCATTTCTGTCATGTGAGACCACTGGGTTACTGCTGCCATCACCAAGACTCTCACCAGATGTGTTCCCTGGACTTTGGACTTTCCAGCCTCCGAAACTGCAAGCAACAAATTTCATTTTCTTCTGAATTACCCAGGTTCCAGGTATTTTGTTGTAAGCAACAGAAATGGACTAATACACTTTGGCTACCAACAGTAACTGAGTAAAATCCAAAGCTTATTTCATGATAATATACTCAGTATAATCACAGTTGCTGGCATCTTTGTCAATCTGCTTTATTCCTCTGCTTTTATTCCACCTTCTTTAGGATTGAGCTTTGCTCCCAGGTCAACATAAATGTCAGAAAACTCCATTCTTATTAAAGCCAGCTTATAAGCAACATAAATAGCATCCTAGACAGTTATCTAGGTCTCTGTATTCTGATGATCTTGCGCTAGACACAAACACATTTGACAAAACCTGAACTGCAGTGGTGCTGAGCATCAGTAGGAACAGTATTTTAACAGATCAGATAATAATTTCAGGGTTATGCTTCTGTTGTGAATTTGTATTTTAGTTATCTAAAACCATTTTTAGATGACTAGGAGGTACATTCTTTGTTGAAAATAGTATAGTATTATTCTGCTTCTTATTGATAGGGTTTGGTCATAAACTAAAAGTGACCCCATCTCTAAAATCCTCACTATTTTGATGTATGTTCTCCATTACATTGATTTTTTTAAATTTATTTTTTTATTTGACTTCTCAAAATATATTGTAGTTGATTTTCATGCCACTTTACCCGTTCCTCTTCCCCCTCCCCTCCCCTTCCACGTTCACTTGACTTAAATAGTTCAAGGAATTTTTGTGGTTATTCTGTCTTCTTCCCCGCCCCCACCCTTTGTTTGTTCCATTACATTGATTTAAATCAAGTAAGCCAACTAATTCAGTTACTTAGAGGTTCATATTGTAATTAATTCACCCCAGGGCATGTTGGGGTATATTACTGTGGTGATGTAGCTAGGGTAGGTGATTAGAAATTCTGACTTCCTCATACCCTGATTTACTTCAACTTTGGAGTCAACGTCCAATGCTGGTTTCCATTTTGATATTGAAATCTGAGTTCAATAGCTATAAGAATATACATATAGCAATAAAATATTTCTTGGTAACTGCTGTAACCCGTATCAAAGTAACATAAAAATCAGGTTATACTAGGTTCTTTGTTTTTTTGCCCAAAAACTTGAGTCACAATTATTAACTAGTTTGGCATCTCATATTAAGAAAACTACTTTAGGGCCAACCCTGTGGCTCACTCGGGAGAATGCGGTGCTGGGAGCACAGTGGCACTCCCGCGGCAGGTTTGGATCCTACATAGGGATGGCCGGTGCACTCACTGGCTGAGCACAGTGTGGGCGACACCAAGCCAAGGGTTACGATCCCCTTACCAGTCACAAGAAAAAAAAAAGAAAAAAAAAAGAAAACTACTTTAAATTACCCAAAACTTACCAATCATAATTTTTTCTCTTTCTCTTTTTTTGGAAGCTGGCCAGAACAAGGATTAAATGCTGGTCCTTGGTATTATCAATACCACGCTTTAACCAACTAAACTAACCAGCCAGCCCTCATTTTTATACATACTTTAAAGCAATTCTAGTAAAACTCCTGGAACCAGCTCAATAAGTAAATGTATTAGTTCAGGCTTATTTTATGCTATGAAAAATCAATGTAATCTAACCTGGGCCAGTGACGTATTAAGTTTATTAACCGCTCATCTATGCAGTTCTTTGTTCTAAATAGGTGGCAGTTAAAAAAAAAAATTACATTAAAAATTTTTAAAGCACACTTCAAAACACATTTGAGTTTTGCTATGTTACTTTAGGACAGCATCACCACTCAATTTTACAGATTGAGAAAACAAATAAAACACTACTAAAACTAATAAAGTTCAAATGGCTTTCTCAAGGTAGTATGTGCTAATAGAACTGGAACTAGAAAAGAGACCTTTCTTTCCAGACTTTTTCTGGAAGGAAGGTAGGACGTGGACTAGAACGAACTGGTTTTAATCTTTATTAGCAACATTTTAAAGATTAAGATTGAACAGAAATAAACAACAATGTTTCAGATAACAGGAGTTAAATTTTGACCTTTACTATTGAGTGCTAAGAACTAGTAATGAAAGATTTTATCTCCCTTACAAAAAAAGGGGCATCTGATTAAACTCAGTTCAATGTGATAGACGATATAATGAAAACAGGGCCAGCTCCTGCCACCTGCTTTTTATAGGGGGGAAAAAAGGTACCAAATTCTGAGTCCCTAGTTATACTACCTATTCTGTTTCTAACTTCATTTTAAACAGCATCCAGTCATTCTTTAGAGGAAATTCAATTCACTCAAGGGTTGGGTATTTTTAGAATATCTGTAAGGACAGTGATTCTCACTAAATCAGTCCCCACCATTAGCTGGCCAAGGGGCCTGCAGCACACCCTAGCTCTACCCTGGGAGTCCATGTGGGATTTTTTTTTTGGTAGACTAGAGTCTAGTCACATTTTGATCTAAATCTTAGTTAAATTTATTTACACTACAGTTTTAGCTCTTTCAAATGACTTAAAATTGTACCAACCTATATTTTATACTTTTTGAAAATTTGCCTCTCCAGTATACTAATATAATTTATATTGAGAGGGACGGAACTAACATGAATTACCTTCAGTAACATTACATTTGTACAGATTATTTCCTGCTTAATAAGCATCTTATTCGATACATATTAATCAAGAAATTATATGGAAAGCATCTCATTTGATACATATTAATCAAGAAATTATATGGAAAGCATGACTTTTAAAATAACAACTGAGGTGACACTTCAGCATTATAAGAAGATATTTTATGCTTTATATATATTTATGGGGTACTTCTGTACTTTTTGGAAATAAACCAACATTTTTATCCACATTTACTCATTTGGCTGTACTGTGTTTTTGATATTTGAAGGTGTTCACACTCGTCAAATGAAATGAAATGAAATGGAAGTTATTCATATGTATTTTTTAAAAAAGAGAATATATTTTTATAGAAGAAACTTGTATGTCCTCACCTGAGGCTGCTGTGGCGTTTGTAGGGGTTGAAGCAGCTCCTTGTATTCTAGCATGAGGAGGAATAAGGATGGTAGCCAGTGGTGGGTTACTTGAAAGTTCTAGAGAAGATAAGATATAAATATTAGAGCCCACTCTTAACTTTGCATGCAAAATCACGTCATTGATAAAAATAAACATAAGACACTACATTAAACAGACACTACCAGTTTAACAGAAGGGGAAAAAAAAAAAAAAAAAAGACGATAAACCTGTATGTCAAACTAAATCAATGACCTAGTAATCGAGTTGTAGAGAAAGCCCAGATAAATGTTGTAATACATAACAAAGGCACTATCTAAAATTAGGAAATTTCTATTAACTAAATATACCTGAGGGAAAGATGGTGGCCAAAAATTTAAGAGTAAGCATATTAATAAGATGTTTTCACCACAAAGAAATGATAAATGCATGAGGTGATGGTTACATTAACTACTCTGACCCGATTTTACACCACATATATGTATCAAAACATCAGATTTTACCCCATAAGCATGTACAATTACAATTTATCAATTAAAACTTAAAAAAGAGATATGTTTCCATCTTTCATTAACTTAAATCTATTAGGTTCTGCCATCCTACTCTGGCAGTATTTGACTACAGGAACTGAGGATGATGGTATCTCGGCAAAGAGAATATGTGTGCAGTGTGTGTGTGTGTCTGTATGAATATGCATGTACAACTGGATGTATAGACCAACCTACCCGATTGTTTATGAGCCAGTGGAGGATAAGACCTATCTAGACACTAGTGAAAACAAGATTTAAGAAACTCCTGTTTAAAGTCTCATTGCTTTTATTAAAAATAAAAATCTCCTTATCCAATTCTATTTTTAACTCAGTAAGATCATTTGTTACTTATTAAAAGTTTGAAATAGGCTTTTTAGCTGCATGTGGGAAGATTATCTCTGTCAACTATATACAGACTGGCTTTCTTTAAAGAATCAAGTTCCGTACAGGAGCCTTAAGAAATTATTTTAAGATAATATTGTATCTAATGACGTAAACAGATGGCAAGTAGTGGTGGTGAGCTTGTATATATAAGCATCTGCTGTTAACTTTAGATAATGTGACTGTTCTCCCAGTCTGCCTGGGATAACCCCAGTTTATGCTTGTTACTCCAGCATTTAACCTGTGAGTGCTCATTTTCACTATAGTGTCCAAGTTTGACGGAATTATTAGATGACCATACTAGCTACAAGAAGACATTATCCTCTGAGCTACAGCATAAATTTTAACGATTCACAGATATGGTATGGACTAAAAAAAGTTGGGAAATAGTGGTTATTTTTTATTAAGGTAAAATTCACATAACATAAAATTAACCATTTTACAGTATACAATTCAGTGGCACTAAGTAAACTCAAAATGTTGTACCATTATCACCTCTATCTAGCTCCAAAACAATTTCATCACCCAAAAGGGAAACCCCAAACCCATTAAACAGTCACTCCCTATTAACTCCTCCCTCTAAGCCCCCAGCAAGGGAAATAGTGTTTTAATGCAATAGTTTTAAAATGTTCTCTGGAGCACAGCCTCTGTCAATATTGATTTATTCAATTTAGTACCAAAACAGATAAATTTTGTACTAAATTAGATACTAAATGATACCATAATTCTGGTAAAGAAAAGCAATAAACTGATGCCAAGATTTATGAAAAGCTTAAAACTGAGAAGACTATTCATTATCTTTTTCCTTTAAGTCCCGCTCATCAAATAACAGTCTTCCCTGGGAAGACAGCTGGTAAACCACTGCCCTAATTATCAGGTTCTAAGAGATGATGTTTTCTAACAATCAGATTTAGTAGCTGTGTTGGTTCTCACTGAGAAACAGGAAGATTCTATGCCACTTTACTTCAAATCAGTCCTATTTTTAATCCACAATTTTATACCTAGGAAAGCAAGAGAATTCCTGGTAACTGCCATGACTAATGACTTTACAGTTCTAGGAATAAAAGAAGCATTTCTACAATATGTGATGGTTACTCCTCATTTACCTTAAAGAAATTCAGATTTACCATCTCAACTAAAATTAAAATCTCCTAAAATAGAAAGGCTTCTTTAATATCCATCCAACCATCTATCTACGTATCCCCATATCCACCCACCTAACAATACTGAGCATTAAACAAAGTGTTAGGTACCAGGATAAAGAGGTAAAAGACAATTGTCTTTGATCAACAGAAACAGAAATGGGAAACTGAACACCCAAGTTGGCAAGAAAAGCATTCAGCCTATTTAGGATAGGAGCACTTTCCAATTAAAAGATCTCTGTGACCATGTGCCCAACATCTAATCGCTTTCCTTATAGCCCATGCTGCTCATTTTTTTCCACTTGTTTACTCTTTCTGATCAGATCACTCATCCTTATGTGTCTCTGCATGCCCAGTTGAGAGCCATGGTGGTTTTATGTCTTAGTCTGGGTAAGGGTATGTATAAAGAAAGCAATCCTCTTTTCTTTATGTAGCAGACTGTCATTTTGGTCTTGAATAGGGAGAGAGGGGTAACTAATGAAGGGGAAGAAAGGAAAAAGTAAATAAGAAAAGGAAGCCTCCAGGATCCTAGAGACATGGGTGTGTTCATGTGTGAACTAAGTCTAACACCCTAAATGTTAAGAATTCTAAAATGGACAATCACTCCTAGTTCTACATGCCTCCAACTTCTATATCCAATTGTCCTTCTTCTCTTCCTTAACTATAGATATTCTTTAAGATCCATTGCTTCCATCTGTTTCCTCATCTCTACTTCTGAGAGCTTGTTAACTGTCATAGTTTTTTCCCTCTTGCACTCTTGTTCTTTCCACTACAAGTCTGTACCTTTTATGGGGACAGACTATGGGCGCTTCTCTGGGGCTGTACAAACATACAAAACAACTTATTCCCTGATAGATTACAGCCATGGAATAGGCAATGAATTGGTAAATAAGAATATACTGATCCCTGTTGGGCTCTCCTGATTCCACCTGCTTCAGCTATGTCCAACCTCTGAAAATGAATGAAAGGGAAAAGGGAGAGATGGGGGTGTATCAAGGTTTGTCCTGTTTCAAATGTCTGAATGCAGATAATACTGTCACTTAGGGGGTCCTAGAAAACTGAAGCCCCACTGCTAGAAAAATGAGAGGTCTGACATTACCCTGAGTTACGGATTTAGGAGATCAGAAGGATCTCAAAGTTTTGTCCCGTATCTATTCATCTCTCTTCTTTCTCTAGCTGATCGTGGAAATACTTCTTGTGATTATATGAAAGTAATACTAATTACCATTTATGGCTAATTACTCCATGGCACAGTAGCAAACATCAAATTGCAGTTAGCTTTGTTGTAAGCTTTACTTTAATACAATACTATTCAAGGGTAATTCAAAGTTTGTGGAGAAGTGTAATTAAAAGATAATACAAATCTTTCCATGAACTTTTTGAAGTACCCTCATATTTTACCCAAGTGTTTAATCTTCATAGTTCTGTTCATATGGCAGGTTTACTTTACCAATTAAAACAGTAACAACAACTAAAAGGAAAACTAGAAATGCCCGATAAATACTGGTTGCATGAATTAATGAATACTGTGTTTATTTAAAATGGTACGTGTTACTCATTCAAACATTCTTTGAGTACCTTCTATATGTGGATTAGGGATTATCCTATTTTATTCAGGGAAAATAGTATAGACTTCAATGAAAATTTATTGTGATGGGGGCGGCCCGTGGCTCACTTGGGAGAGTGTGGTGCTGACAGCACCAGGGCTGCCGGTTTGGATCCCTATATAGGGATGATTAGTTCGCTCACTTGGGAGAGCGTGGTGCTGACACCACCAAGTCAAGGGTTAAGAAGATCCCTTTACTGGTCATCTTTTAAAAAAAAAAAATTTATTGTGAAGGTGGAGGAAGGCTCTATACTGTCTACAGCAGAAGCTCACTAATCCCCCCCCAATCTTGTCCCCCAACAATGTTTCCATCTCCGGATTCTCTCTAGCTATACAACCAACTAGGGGATTGGTTCTCCTTCTTCAATTTCTTGAAATACCCAGTTTTATTCTGATCATCCATTAATTACTATTAAGTAGTATGTGCTTTAATGTTGCATCTGCACAACAGTTACATCTTTGCCTTAGAAAACAATATTGCCATTTGGAAACAGTGCTCTAAAATCAGAATATAGAGTATCAAATAGAATGACACTAAATAACACCTCTTCCCTGGACAGCTGTGTGCTTATACAGAAACACTATTCAAGAACAACAGTGATTAGAAGGACGGAAAGAAAGCATTACTATGTGATCACAGCCCAGTTTCAGAATGGCAGCTACACATGGCATATTCAAACCTAAAAACAAAACAAAACAAAACAAACGCAGGTGGGTCATATTTCAAAAATGATGGCACTGTCAATTTAATACATTTAGTATGATGAAAAATGATTCCACGGATATATTTACAGGGTTGACTTGAATAGGTACAAAGATTCATGTACATCCTTTTCACTGATATTCACAGCACCAAATAAACACTCTGATAGCCACTGAAACTGCACACTATGTCTACACACCCAACGTCCATATATGTACATGTACTCTTCAAACTCTCAAAAACATATGTACACTCAGACACACACAGAACCATATTTATATTTGATATACAGGCCAAATACAACATTTTAAAACACCAAAATAAAACTTCAGTCTTTTAAAAATCCTTATAAGTATTAGATATATATGGATAAAGTTTGAACTAAATTATTTTCTCTTCTTTAAACTAAGCCTTTTATTTACTTTAAAAAGGCATGTGCCAAAGGTGAAGTATTATAACAATTTGGGAGGTTTCTAAGGACATTATAGTTAGTTCATTCCATGAGCTAACAGTATAAAAACTGCCCACTCATAAAAGTCCTTCCAATATTTTCAAGACCATATTCTAAAATCTAAGCCAATTTATTTTCATGTTAATCTGTCTTACAAATGTAATTAGAGGGTAGGTAAATGGCACTTATCAGGTCCCGATTCATAATACTGCAATAAGATTAGGACCACAATGAGATATTACTACACACCCACCAGGATGGCTATTTTTTTAAAAAAAGTAAAATAACAAGTGTTGGCAAGGATGTGGAAAAATTAGAATCTTGTCTATCACTGGTAGGGATGTAAAATGTTCAGCCACCATGGAAAATAGTTTGGTGGTTCCTCAAATAGTTAAACACAGAATTACCATGTGATTCAGCAATACCCAAAAGAATCAAAAACAAGTATTCAAACAAATACTTTTACATGAATGGTCCTAGCAGCACTATTTGCAATAGCCAAAAGGTAGAAACAACCCAAATGTCCATCAACAGATGAGTGATAAGCAAAATGTAGTATATTCACACAATGGGACATTGTTCAGCCATAAAAAGGAATGGGTACTGATATATGCTACGTAGCTAAACCTTGAAAACTTTATGTGAAAAGAGTGAAAGAAGCCAGGCACAAAAGTTCACATATTATATTATTCCGTTTATATGAGAAATATCCAGAATAGGTAAATCCATAGAGACAGAAAATAAACTGGTGGTTGCCAGGAGCTGGGAGAGGGTTAATGGGACAGGGTTTTCTTTAGGAGCAATAAAACATGTTTTGGAATTTAATAAAGGGGGCAGCTGCGCAACATTGCAAATATACTAAATGCCACTGACTTGTTTACTTTAAAATGTTTAATCACGTTAGGTGAATTTCACCTTGGTTTTTAAAAAAGCTTAGAAATTTACAGAACAACAAATTTAGTTTTTTTAAATTTTATTTTCTTTAGAAATAATGGAAAATTTTAGCCAGTGACTAATGAATCAAATGTAATTATTTCAAAAAATGGCACATGTGAACAAAGGAATTGAACTTTTTTGTGATCAACACATACATGTGCACACACGCACACACTGAAGAGTATGTGCCAAATATGCCTGAATATAAGGAAACTTATTCTCCAAAATCTATACATCATAAGTATGTGGTATTTGATTTTACCAAGTCACATAGCTGACAAAGGGCTTTTTCGATAAGTTTATTTCGAACTACAAAGTACTCTTTGGAAAATACACTTATTATGAAAAAACCTCAATCAATACTGGTTTATGAAACTTCAATGTCACCTGACAGAAGAGGTAAAAAAGGAGGCAAAGAAATTTAACATTAACTTAGTGTTCCTGATGCTAAGAATCTACACTTGCAAGGGCTGGATGTCATTGTATATAAGCCTTTTAGAGATCATGTTAAAAAGGAATCCAGAAGGCTGGTCGGTTAGCTCAGGTGCTTAGAGCAAAATGTTATAACATCAAGGTCAAGGGTTTGGATCCCCTCATTGGCCAGCTGCCCCCCAAAAAGGAATCCATATTGTATAGATAATAAACATATACCTATGTTACAAAATAAAATAAAACTTGTTATGTTATGTAAGTGAGTACGTGCAGACTTTCCGATGGTGTCCTCATAAGAGCAGGTTCAAAAAGTGCTTCATAACAAAAAATTTAGGTGAATGTAACCTAAAAATCTCTGACAGATGGTTCAAAAAGTCACTTTATTGATTACAGTCACAAATGTGAAAGATGCATATAGAGTTTGAATAAAATTGTTTTATAAGATTTGAAATGTAAAAAAAGCAAAATTCCTAAAATAAGATATAACCGTATAACATAATTTTTAAAATATTTAAGTTAAAAAATTCGTTTGAGTTCTTAATTAATGCAATATATGTCTTAGAAAAGAGATTGAAGATCTATACTATAAATATGCTAAAGAGTGACTATTTTGAATGCTAAAAGTGATTACTTTGGAGTTGTAATTTTAATTTTCTCTATACTTCCTTTGTATTTTTAACATTTTCTTCAGTCTACATGTATCACTTTTAATTAAAACAAAAGCAATAAGAATTAAAAATAAAATTTATTTTCTCAAGAGGTCTAAACTTATATGACATGGAATCACATAATTTTTGCTGTGGAAAAGGCCAACAGTTTCCCAGTTTAACCTTCTGCTAAACTGGAGTAATCCTACACACGGTATCTGACATTATCTAGCTTTTTCCTGAACACTTCCAGGTACAGAGATCAATATTTTGAAAACAATTTGCTCCACTATTAAACAGTTGAAAATTTCTTCACTGACTCATTAATAATCTTATCCAGTGCCGAGTCTCTCTTTGTGCTAGTAAGTCTAAATACATATCGCTCTCTAATTTTTTGCTGTTTTAAATTTTGCAATTTGGACAAAGAATATGTTTACTCCTTTCATTGAAAGTCGGTCACTAGGGCATTTTTAGACACCTATTACCAGTACCTTAAGTCTTCTCTTTTCCAGGCTCTATACTCAATTCTGCTTCTTTATATACTCTATCCCTCATTCACTAATACTTTTCTTAAAATGGGGCAACCAGGACACAAAACAGATTGTTTATCATCAACTTCATATAGTCAGAATTAACAGTCCCAGGGCCGACCCCGTGGCACACTCGGGAGAGTGCGGCACTGGGAGCGCAGCAGTGCTCCCGCCGCGGGTTCGTATCCTACATAAGGATGGCCGGTGCGCTCACTGGCTGAGCACGGTGCGGCCGGTCACAAAAAGACCAAAAAAAAAAGAATTAACAGTCCCAGGATATCTGTACATTCTTCTATTTCTAATGTGGTGTAAGACTGCATCAGCATTGCTAGCAGTTACATAACATTGATAGCTTAAGTTTATAGTCACCTAAACCATCCAGGTAGTATATTTTACTATTAACTCAGGTCTTCCACACATATTGCTTATGCCATGCATCTTTCTACATTCAATTTTAGAAAAATTTAAACTGGGGAAAAAACACTCACTTTAGAATAAAAGAAATATAGGGCCGAGCCCGTGGTGTACTCAGGAGAGTGCAGCGCTGGGAGCACAGCGACGCTCCTGCCGCGGGTTCGGATCCTATATAGGAATGGCCAGTGCACTCACTGGCTGAGCGCCGGTCACAAAAAAGACAAAAAAAAAAAAAAGAATAAAAGAAATATATCTCTTTCTTGGCTGTGGAAAGCTTTCCATCTCCCTTCTATATTTTCTAACCTGATTACACTTATTAATATATCAACTATTTCTTGTTTTATCTATAGCAAATTTTATACTTTTTATGTTCAGTTTAAGAAGAAAATCACATCATCAGAGGCAGTGTGGTTGATTGAAAACATTGCTTAGGGTCTAAGTCAGGAGAAAGGAAACGTGAACACAGAAATATTGAAAAAATAATGACTATCCCTAGGTCTTTCAGAAGCCACCAATGTACAAATTCAGTTTTCCTTTCAATGCTTTCTCAGTAGCAGCAATGGTGCCAAGTCCAAGAGGGGATGGGAATTTCTCTGTCTACATCCCTTGCATAAGTTCTTAGAAAGGGTTTATAAGACTCTAGTTCTCCCCGTTTGTAAGATAACTGAATTTATACAAATATAGCACCAATTTATTTCCAGGTTTAAAGAACTTGATATAAATTCTTGGGAAGCATGAAATGGTAATACAAGTGGCCTTCCATATCCATGGGTTCCTGCATCTGTAAATTCAACCAACTGCAGATGGAAAATATTTAAAAAAAAGAATGTCTGTACTAAACACGTACAGACTTTTTTTCTTGTTATTATTCCCTAAGCAATAAAGAAGAACAATATTTACAGAGTACTAGCTATCATAAGTAACCTAAATGGGTTAAAGTGTACAGTAGGATGTGCATAGATTATATGCAAATACTACACTGTTTTATAGCAGGGACTTGAGCATCCATGGATTTTGGTAACTGTGGAAGGTCCTAGAACCAGTCCCCCACAGATACCAAGAGATGACCGTACTTGAAGTTTCAGATTCAAACCTAAAGGTTAAATTGTACATTAGTTTTATTAGTGAAAAATATCACTCACTGAAATCTCTATAGCTTCTCACGTGCCAACAAGATTTACTGTAATCTGCGAAAAATTAGAGAAGCTATGCCATTTGAAAAATGTTATCCTGCCACTATTTTGTTGGAAACCATACAAGCAGTGGCCTAATAGGTTAGAAAGAATGCTTCCTGCCTCCTTAAGTACTTAATATATCCTTTCTTGTCCTCCACAGATTTTAATTATCAGAGTGTCATTTACTCCACATCCAGTGTGTAGCTTTCCCAGAAATGGTAAAACAGCTAAGTGTTTGGAATTACCTTGAGTGGTGAAGTTGAAGAGTGCAGGTGTGTCTCGCCCATTTGGTAGTTTGACACTGGGGTCCCGTAATTCATCAAAAAACGAATGTGCACAAGCTTCCAGTGGTGTCAATCGGGCAGTTGGTGTGTATTCCAGCAGACGGCTACACAGTGCAATTGCCTCTGGTGGAGTTCGGGGACGGAAGACCTGCAGTACAAAAAAAAGGAAAGAATAATTAATGTTGTATTATAAGAATCTAAGCAAATTAATTTCTGAGTATTGAGTTAATTCCCACCATGTACTAAAACATGGTTGCACTGGGGAAAGGAGCCTTCTAGGATGAAGAGTTAACTGCACATAATTCACCACACTGCGGTGAACTGCTAAATAGAGACTACATAAGAAAAGCTCAGAGAAAAATCTACATATGCTAATCATAAAAGTACAATCAAACATGCATACAAAATATGACGAACGCATGAGAAAGGCTATGTTCTGCAGAAAACCACAACTAGAAGAATATTTAAAAAATTTAAAGTTTTGACTGTAGTGACAGTAAATAACAGATTGCCTCTTTGCATTATTTTTAGCAGAACAATTGTCAGTAGTGGGCAGCACTGTTCATATTTGGCAATCAATATCTTAAAAAAAAAAGAAAAGCTATTTACCCTAGGTATATTCACGTGAATAATTTGGTATTATCTCCTCAATAAACAGAGCCTATCATTATTTGAAGAAATTCTTGAATACCTAGAATTTGACAAAATGTCCAACATTGTTGCTGCAAGTAGCTATTCTCACGAATGTGGCCAGACTACCCTTGTTTAAATAAATATTCTAGTGTTTTAATCAGGGAAAGAAAAGAGTATTTTTCATTAAGAGCCATTAAATCACAGAAAAAGTCAACTGAAGGATATATTGAAATAAAATGCAATTAAACTAATTCGTTTAAAGGATTAGACAGCTTTCTACACATATATGTCTTTAACAAAACATAAAACTATAAAAATATACTTCATTTTAAATTATGGCTAGTTAAACAATAAAAACAGAAGGGAAGAAACAGAAATGAACATAAACAGATGGACAAAAAGCCTTTGAAACTAAAGAAAAATGAAATATATCCCTTGCAAGGAAGAGAGCATACAATCAAATAAAAGGTGTTGTGGTAGAGGTGGACAGACAAATAAAGAGAAGCAGTCATGTAAAAAATAGAAATAGAAGGAAACAGACCCATACGTGAGGAAGGACATGCAGATTGTGACAAGGCATGGAGAAGCCTGGGAGGCTAAGATTTCCTAATAAGAATGGCTCATGTAACATCTGGCTATTCACTTAGGCTGAAGTTAAAAGAACTAGTTACACCTACAGAGCTCATGAGATTATCAAGACTACTTTCTACAGTAAAAACAGGTTTTTTTTTTGCTTTTGTTTTTACACATAGTTTATCATTGAAAAAGATATTTTCTAGGGAAATTGAGAAACTGGGTTGAGTACGATCTTAGGAATTTATTTCAGAATCTTAAAGGCCTTATGTCAATTTATTGGCTAGTTAGAAAGCCCTTTGTAAGGACAAAAACTGCTTCATCTTTATTCTTTTGAGTACTCTGACTTGCCTCAGTCAAGAGAACCTTAAAATTAGTGCTTATTTTAAATGCTTAGATTGTATGCTATTCTTGGTAATTTCCCCCTCTCTTGCTCCCAAGGTCCATAATCAAATCCAGAATGTAAAAAGAAAATAATCAGTAGCAAAAGTCAGAAAATTTTTTATAAAAATATAAAACATTACTCACATATTTTATATTTCAGGGCAGTTTGCATCTATTTGACAGTATATGGATTTATTTTGCCAGCTAATCCAAAATGCTTTTGCACCAATATGGTAGCACATGAGCAGAATTATAAGTCGCACCAAAAGTAGAAATAAGTATCTCCTGCTAATATTCAAATGTAGGGTAGCTGGATAGTGAGTCATTTAAATAAGAAAATTTCATGTTATATTAATGAAGGTTTTGTGGGGTCAAAACCAGTATCTCCCAGAGTTCTGATTTCTGACCATAATACAGGGTGTGGCTGCATGCAACTTCCAAAAATTACAAGCCAAACGAGAAACTGGCTCTTCTGAATTATCTTCTGTGTCTAAAGAAAAGGAAACCAACAACTACTGAAATTTGACTTTTAATAAGGAAATTTCCGCTACCACTTCATTCCTTACTCATTGAAATTGCTTAACACTCAGAACCTCTGGTTTCATGGATCTTTACCAATATTTATACTGGTAACAATAATAATTTTAAACCCCCTCAACTTCAGCCTAGATGTCTATTAATCACCCAGGAGACTGACAATCTAAATATACCATAAGCAAAACCTATACCACACAATGAATGAAAACAGAAATCATAACTACTACACTGTTTTTACTGTTACATTTCAAGAATGAACAATTGCTTAGCCTTTCAAAAAAAGCTTTCCCCCGAGTTTTATAGACCTGCCCTGAAATTTTGGGAAAAAAAATTAAGTACATACCCGCACTCCTGAGGTGAAATGTCCTGTTCCTGACGAATCCTAAAGATGATAATGCAGTGAAATAATCCAAACAGGGGAAGTCAATCCAAAAGAGAATAGTCAAGCAAGGAAAAATATAGCCAATGTTATAAGAAACATGGTGTGGGGGGACACAGAAAATGTTTATACAGTTATAAACTTTAAACATCAGTCTCCACAGTAGCAAGCCCAAGTTTAAAAATTATTTCACCACAGTGTATGCAAAAAAAATTTTTTGATTGCGCAATGGTGAGGCACAGTAAAGAAACATTTAAATTTTAGTTTATTATGTTCCAATGCCAGTGAGTTTATTAAAAAAATACAAAACCAAAAAAAGTTAAAATCAAAATGAAATCTAGAAGTAAACTTCCCAAAGTAAAGTGGTCTTCTATGACCTGGATTCATCATCCATAAACATGGCTGGAAGGGGGGACACTACCCTGCTTTTAAGGATAGAAGTTCCCAATATGCTAATTTTTCTCTACTGTGTTCCAGTTACACAGTATAAACATTTTATTTTCTAAATTTTTAGTGATGAGAGGAAAGTAATAAATATATTTAAGTTATATTACTACAGATTTCAAGCCAGAGTTTTCAATTAATGTGAGCTAAGAAGGATCAGGCCACCGCGGATTATTCTCCATTTTGGATTGACTTCCCTGCTAAAAGATTATTTGCTGACATTCTCATTATTTTAGGACTCTTCAAAAAATTGGCATATTACCTCAGGAGTGCGGGTATAAACTTACTTTTTCTATTGTGGGCTTTGCCCCCTCATACCCTTGCACCCATTACTTAGGAAAAATAAATATAGAACATTCTTTCCTTTTTGGAAAAACTCACTGAAAAAAAAATCCTACATCCTTGAGCACTACAAATTCAACACAGTTCCATCTGCAAATATGCCCAATTCACCCACCAAAAGCTAAACAAAAATATATACAATAAACAATACAACTAAGGGACAGTCACAGTTACAGGTGACATGCGTAGTAATGTACACCAACACCTAGGCACAACGGAGCCAAGTATGCAAGGGAGGTGGTAGGGTCTATTATGTCTAGGTATTGAGAACAAAAAATGGCAGAACTCACCAGCAGCTGTGAACTCCCTTGGCTATTCTAAGAGTATTTAATATTCTTTTAGGATAGTTTCCAGTGGGGGAATTAAATATTTTTCAAAAATAAATAATCCGCGGATTACTTTTAGTCTGCAGACTAAAATTTAGTACACAGTTTAAAATATGGCCCATCATAATAACAACATCTCATGAACTAAAACACAACCAGGTGGACAAAAATAGAAAACCAGACTAAAAGAACTACGAGCACAGAATAAGACTCAACTGGGCCAACTAACAATTAGTGCGCAGACTAAATATGGCCAGCCAAGTATGCAGCAAGGCCATGGAGATCCCAAAACATCCCTTTAAAAACTAAAAATGAAAGTAAATAAAACAAAACAGAACAAAACAAAGCAAAAGAAAAAAAAAAAAGAAAGAAAGAAAAGAAAAAGAACAAAGGAAAAGAGAAAGGAAAAACTGAAAAGAACCAAAACACTGACATGAACTTTTAAAGTGATTCAAGTACTACCTCACCTATGCAGCAACTCATTTTCTTTAATTAAAACAAACATCAACTCTCATCACAAATACTAGTCCACAGAAGAAACAGAAAAAAATCATTGTTTCAAAAAGAAAGTCTCTGTGGTATTGAACAAATGCAAACAAGTCCTTAAAATAATTAGTCAAAATAAATTTGCATTTGGATAACTCAAATATGACAGAGGTATTTTCACCCTACATGTCCTAGAATAGACTTTGGCCATCAAATTTCAACCTGGAGCTAAATTATTATGACTGAGTTGCAAGCCCTTTAAAATTATAATTTATAAACAACCACATACACCATATCAAGGCCTATGGTTAAGTTGTTTCTCACAGGATCAACTCTCAGGAATTCTACTATATTAAGTAACCAACCACAGCAATATAAAAGTGTCTATTTTTTTATGGCTATGGACAATGACAATTAACCTAAGAGAACATAGAACAAGTGCTGTGCCTGTTCCAAAGAGCTACTCCTTGCTAGTTTTCATTACGATAAATGTACAACGCTGACACTATGTTTTGGTCATGCACAAAATATAAGCAACCAGTTCTGAAAACTGATAAACCATGAAAACTCCTAAAGAGCAACCCTAATATTGGCTTGCCAGTAATCTATTAATTATCTAAAATTGTCTGCAATTTGTAAACCTAAATACAGGATTAAAAGTGAGACAATGCCATACATTTGTTGAATAGTTAATTGTGTTAATTAACTAAGAAAAAAATGTGCACTTAAGCACTCATATTTAGTATATAATTCGATAATTAGTCACTACTACTGTTTAAAACATTCTTTGGGGGTGTTTAACACGCTTTTAGGCATTGCTCTAATGATGCACTAACATACAAGGTAATCCAATTCACTTTAAATACTACCAAAAATGATTAACAGAGGCTACTGAAAACCAAGTTTCAGAGTTCATGTGCCAAGTAAATTTTCTGTGTTTGAAGTTAGCATCTAATAGGGTAGAGTAACAAACTGAATGTGTTCGAGCCTACTAAATGCCATGACAGAGCTAGCATTCAATTAATTTCAGCTTCACTAATTAAAAGGTTTATTGAATTTTTCTGAACTCAACTACACGTAAGAAAAATTATACATGAGGGTGCTTCAAAAAGTGTGTAAAAACTGAACTTAAAGATAACATGAATTTTTCCACGAACTTTTTGAAGACCCCTTATATGTGTAGATATCAGCATTTAACTCTGCAATGTAATTTCACCCTCTAAACTCATTCACTGATGAAACAACACTACAGGCCTATGCAGAAGTGTGATTTACCAAATGTCCACTTATCCAATTTAATCTTTCATTGTTCACAAAATAGTTACTGCAATCAGGCTGGCCTTCCCAAGAATACAGGAATATTTCCTTTTCAACCACACCTTCCATCTTGAGAGATATTCACCTAAGCTGAAATAATTCCTAACCTCTTCTACACCGAAGCAAATCCTAATCCTCTTTTAACAGTCTACCTCCTCTGCTATCTTTTAAGGACTTCTTTATCCCCTCCACCACCCTCACTAGAGGTCCGCCTTATAACACCTACAGCATGTAGAATCCTCTGAACACTTATAGTACATAATCAAGTATACGGTTATATAGTATCTTACATTATTCAAATCTTGCTTTACCTAAACTTTTCAACTATAAGCTTTTCAAGGATGAGGATTATATATTTTACATCCTTTGCATAACCCAGCCCAGCACTAGTTAAACAGAAGACACAGAATTTAAAGAATAAATTAAAAATAGATCTTTGCCTTCTTTTTCAATCTACCCCCAATCCCATCTTCTGCCCCCCACAAGCAAACTTAAAATTATGTCTTGGTAGTTTTCCTTTTTTACATTATTCCTCTCACACATGAATTAGCCACCTTAGGAGCTGCATTTTAATCTGCATAATTTCCAGCAAAGAAATGGAAATATATAACCAGCATAAGTAGAGAGGAAGTCTACTCATACAGGAAAATTAATATTAGAAAAGGAGAGGAAGTAATTATACTAGCCCTAATAAAGATGTAGGAAGAAATTTCAGTAGAGAACATACTGTAAGTATTCATGAGAAAAGTGATAATGGATTAGTGGAGTGTTCAGGGCAAGGAAGTTGAGTAATAATATAAGAACTGATTTACCAGAGCAGGAGAACAAAATAGACAAATGGCAATCTTAGGAGCCAACAGATATCTCCAACATGTTTTTATATTTTTTAAATACATGTGAATGAAATGAGTAAGGCAGAAACCAGAAAAGGTAGATACAGTAGATGTGTAGGAAAAGTATGACAGCAATTTTTGTTTTGTGCTCTCTGAAGGCACTTTTGGCAATGTGCTAAACAAGTTATAACAGGTAAGTTTACCAAGTTCTGAAAAATCCTCTATTAAAAGGCTCAAGGAAAAACAAAAAGTATGATTATGAAGAGAGTGTTAAAAAAATAAGTACAGTGGAGGGTTTTTTTTGGAGGGGGGGGTTGGCATTAAGCACAGAGAATAATAACTTGTTTCACTCTAAAATGATTCCTTTGATAGCTGAAATAACCTCACAACTAAATTTTCTGCTTACTTTGTTAGCCAATAGGAAATACTAGTATTCATTCACTTTGCAGCATGTTCTAAGTGCTTTAAGAATCAAGGATGCAAGGATTGATTTTTACAAATAATGCTTTCTGTGATACTTACCCAATGACCTATGATCTGACATAACCTGCAGACACTTAACTATTAAGTATCAAACTACCATATATGCCCAAAACTTTGCAACGAACATTTTGAGGTAACTGATATCCATATTATCATTCTAAAACAGAAACTGGGAACTGCTATTACATATATGGTATGACTCGGTACTACAGGAGTTATGTAGTGGGAGTAATCACAGAGACTCGAACAATGAGAACATATTTCATAGGAGAAGTGAGATTTGAGGTCTTGAGAAAGGTTAAGACTTGGGAAGCAGAAAAGAAAAAGAAGAGCATTCTGCAATGGAGGGAAAAAAGACACCAGCAAGAGGCAGAAGTACGGCTTCTCTGGGGAACAATTAGACAGTTTGATTAGACCAGAAAATTCAGCATAACTGCATGGTCCCTTCAAAGTGAACTACAAGCTGGACAACATTCCCATATGGAGCTAACATATTAAATAGCCCTAATATAATTGTTAGATATCAGGGACCTTGGGATTCTAATTTACTTCCTTCCACCAACCAATTATATCACTTACGATTTTCATTACTCTGAAAGAATATAGAGACTGTGTTACCTAACTAATCTCATAGGATTATTTATTACAAGGAAAAAAATGGTGAATACTTGGTCTTAAAAATTTTTGAACAAAAGGACAGCAGAATTCAGAACTGGAATAACTCATACATCTGCTATAATATAACCTTATTAGAAATCCCTAATCTACCCTAACTACACAGTAAACTTTTAAATTCATTACCTAACGATATACATTTAAGGATGAAAGAAGCTGAAGAACTAAGAAAGGAGACTGGGTTCAAGCAACTAGATATCACAGGAAAGGTTAGAAGCAGGACAAGAACAACATCTCCTGTTTTTCTGGAAAGGAAAGATAGAAAAGATCAAGAATAGAGAGTATGAATAACCTATCATCAAAACTGGAACACTTTTGAGAATGAAGGTGCAATTAATAATTACACTGGATATGCATAAATTGGGAAATAGGATCACCCTTGTCATTATACGTATATCATACCAAATTTTCCTAAAGGCTATGAGGAATCAAGAGAATAATTTTAAATAAGATTGACAGTATTACATGTGCTTTTAAGAAAGCTAACTTTGACAAACAGCAATGAGGAAGATAAACTGAAACTATGTGATACTGAAGGAGGGAAATTAGGAGGTAGAAGGTTGTTTTAACAAGTCTATGATGGGCCGGCCCGTGGCTCACTTGGGAAAGCGTGGTGCTGACAACACCAAGTCAAGGGTTAAGATCCCCTTACCAGTCAAAAAAAAAAGTCTATGGTATAATGATGGCCTAAAACTAAGGTTAGGGTAGTGGAGATATAGAGAAGAGGATAAATCAGAGAACTATATTGGACGTAGAACCTTCATATTTATTCAGAACTAAAATAAAATAACCCTTTATATGCATATTATAGCTGTATTTTTAAAAGAACCCTGAGAAAAGACACTATCTTACAAAAGAAAAAAGATGAGGCACAAACATTAAGAGCAGTGTTTAAATTAGATTCTCACTTTTTATCTAACAGTCTATCACTTAACCACACCTCCAAGTATTAAATGCAAATTTAAGCTTCCTCTCTGCTTCCAACCAATCTGTCTAAATATAAAAAGAATCCTCAAGATTCCTGCCATACACCACACTGCGATCATCTCAGTGTTTTTGTTTTTCCACCATCTTTCTTACATACCTGTATCCCCTTACCTCAATGTTTCTACAGAAGTTATTTTCTCCCTTGATCTTTATTTCTCAATCTACTTTTGTATCACCTCCTTTTGCTTCCCATCTGGTTTTCTTCTTTGAAGTATAGACTATACACCAATGTATCCCACCATCCCACCTCCAATAAAAGTGCTTGTTTCAAAACATTAGCACCTATTTCCTTCCCTACTTATACCACAAGTGCTTTATTAAAAAATTAGGTTGCACTGGCTATTATGTAATAGTCAAGGGCAACTTAATTGTATTTTTAAATACTCAAGATTCCTGCCATACACCACATTGGGATCACCTCAGTGTTTTTTATTTTCCTCCATCTTTCCTACACACCTTTATCCCCTCACCTCAATGTTTCTAAGGAAGACATTTTCTCCCTTGATCTTAATTTCTGCCCACTTTTTTGAGAACACCAGCTCCCAACCCTGGGGATATAGGTGCACTACACTGCAGCACAGGAAGCCAGAGTTCACATGCCCACAGCTTCAGAAAATGGGACTGAAGTGGGTTTTAAGAGAAGAAAGCAATAAAGGCAAAGTAGTCCTTATTTCCAGACGCCTATTTACCTGCCCTCCAAGGGCAAGACACTTTTCTCTTTAGAGAACAACATTATGCATGGTTTTTAAATGACTCTTTTAGCTGCCTAGCATAAGAAAGCATTTCTCAAGTTGTTGACCAGTATCATAATGGAGCAGGGCTGGAGAGCTGGGGGAATAAGAGAGGGGACTGAGTTCCCTCTAGGAATTTTAAATTTTATATTTTCACTCTGATAATAATATATTTTTTAAAAAATCAATGAGCATAATTAGATCATTTGGATGACAGAGCAGAACCATGCCATTTCTGTGCCTGAATCTGCGTTTGTGTTATAACCACAGTAAGACCACGCTAGTTTTGTGCACTAATGAGAAATTAACATAAGTGTACTTATTACATAATGCTTTTGTATGAAGTGAAAACTAAATTATGTCAAAGAACACTACATGAGTGAAGGGTTCACAGTAGTTTTAATAGACAAAAAAGGTGGGAGAATTGAGTCATTATTCTATACATCATACAGAAATGGAAACCTAAACAAAAGGGCTTTATATAGATTATTCAAGTTTGAAAAGGATTAGCATAAGATATAGAAACATTAGGCAAAGAGAGCAATCCAAGAGGGCAAAGGAAGGTTTAAAACATACAAATTCACCACAAGTTTTCTGTTGGCTGCATTTTAATTATAATCAATCATTCCTCACATCCACTCTGGCTAATATTTGCATTGGAGAGAAATAATCCAGGGAATATCATACACACTGGTGGCAGTCTTGATTAAAAAAAAAAAAAGACAGGGACTGTTAAATAGGATTTCATTACCTCAATTTTAGCATTATATTTGTCGGAAACTCCATATTAAGGGCAATGGGTAATGAATACTTAGCTTATACTAAAAAGAACTTTCCCTTTCTTCATAAAAATAATGTGATTATTAAAGAAAACATGGAAATATGAAAAGGTAGAACAAAGAAAATAAAATCACTCACACTCTTCTCACCCAAACTACTGTTAGCATTTTGGAATATTTCCCTGTATTTATTCAATAATCAGAATTCTCTTTGTTGTTTTTGTTTTCCCTTAACATGTTTGAAATCACACTATACTATAAATCACTTTTTATAAACACTTTAACTTGAAATAAATTCAATAGATTCAACTCAGCCCCTAATCAAAATAGGACACCTAGGATTCTTTAGGTTTAGAGGCAGGTGAGAGCCCCTAATATCTCCTGACTCAGAATCTAAATAAACCTGAGGATAAAGACCAAAGAATGCTTTATCTCAGACTATTTAGTGCTTATCATAATAAATTAGTACTAATAAATTTTTTTAAATAGGGGAGGGGCAACATCTTGGTCTCTTAGCCAGTGAAAGCTATAACCTATAATTCTGGCACTAAAATGCTACTGAGGTCTTTGATTCTAAATAGGAAATAATTAGTAACAAGAGGATTTTCTGAAGAGAGGTGATAAGATTGTGACAATGTGAAGAAAAGTAACTGGAATCATAATAAAACTGAGAGAGCGATACTTAGAGTCTAGGGGGTATAAATTATTTCACTTATAGCCCTGAATTACTTCACCTCTTGAAATACATATGGGGGGTGTGCATGGCACCTGACTAGAAGTTTAAAAATGTGGCATCACACACACACACACACACACACACACACACACACACACACACACACTCACACACACACACACACACACACACACACACACACACACACACACACACACACACACACACACACACACGTAGAGGTTAAATCTGGCTTTGTCACAAGCCACCTATGTAATCTTAGATAAGTCACTTGGTATCTTTGGCCAGAGTTTCTGAACCTGTAAAATGAGGAAGCTAGAGATTCACTCTAGCTATATAAACCCTACTGAGATATTCTATTTTTTTCTCTGCACACTTAATCTCACAAACCAAACTGAGGTTAAAAAAAAAAAAAAAAAAGTCTCAATAAAAATCTCTCTTAAAATCATTTCAATTAAATATCAAAGCGAAAAAAAAAAAGTATTCTGGGTAAATTAGTAATTGTGCTTTTTAGAACTGGTTTTATCTAATATTAAAGTTAGGCTTTTCCAATGACTAATGACACCTGGTTAACATATCAGTTGCTTTCAATGTATACTCCCAGCAAGATTACATCTGCTTTTTTAATCCTGCTCCCAAAACACCAACAGAAAAGTAAATAAGAAAAACACATAAAACCATCTATAATAAGGTCTATGTTTTAATAGCTCAAAAGAAGGAAGAAAATATATGTTTGTTATCATGTGCTATATTATTATTATATCCTTGAATAGTATAGGATATTGAACTACACACCTCTACGTAAATAAATTACCTTCTGAATTTTAGGTTGTCAAAATTTATATATTAGATCCTGCTCTAAATTGATTAAATTCTGTATTTTAATGATACAGGCATATTGTTCTTACCTTGAAAATAAAAATCCAGGCTGGAAACCCATCTATAGGAAATCAATGGGAATGAAACTATACAGTCATAAAACACTAAAGTAGAACATCTCAACTATCTTTACATGAGAACTGCTACACAGCAGTTCATGTATTCAGGCAAATATCTGGTCTCAAAATAGTTTAGGAACAATGAAAAATCCAAGTTTTAGTTAACTATTGGTTAATGTGCTTTTAAAAAAAACTCATTTTGACTCACCTTAGTCCAAGGATGTGCCTTAATTTGAGGGAATTTGAATTCTGTGTAGTTTGGGTTCATTTCTCTAATTTGCTCCCTTGTTGGCGTTCCCAGGACCTACAAAAAGAAAGTAAATTATTACCATCTTTCTCTAAACACTTACAAATATAGTCTTTATGTTTCAATGCATTGGTTTTACTGAAAAAAGAAGTTCCAAAGTTAAATAAAATACATAACTCTCTAAATAGAGCAGATTTTGTGAAAGCCTTTTAATTTGTAACTTGACTACAGATTCCATGCTATACTACCCTAGACAGACCTCTATGATAATAACGTTAAACCTGGACCATAAAAAAAGACTGTTCAGAAATACTCAAGTGAAAAATCAACATCTTTGTTCTATCAAGAAAAACATAATCTATTGCAATGATCACATCTGAAATGACAGTATCTTTTATTTACTCAGTAACGTACATCCAAAAGTTACATTACCAATATATTAATCAGGAGAATCTTAATAAATACTGTCATCAATACAGTTGGCCCTCCATATCCTCGGGGGGATTGGTTTCAGTTTTGCCCTCCCCCCGTCAAAAAATCCTCGGATGCTCAAGTCTTATATAAAATGGTGTAGTAGGCCCTCCATATCCACGGGTTTCACACCCACAGATCAACTGTAATTTCATTCAGTCACTGAATATTTAGTGAGTGTCTCATGTGTGTATGGAACTATGCTCCAATCTATGAAGGATACAAAGAACAAGAGATTTCCTACTATAATGAACTTGCATGTTTGCATGTTATAAAAAGTAAAACTACGACACCAAAATACGTTGAGCACTTCATTGCCTCTAGAGCTTCACTAGGTACTGGACAAAGAAAAGCACATGGGCCACTGCAAGACAGATGACAGAAAGAAATATTAAATATGAGCACTCTGAACAAAGACACCATATATTACTCATCTTTATAACATTAAGACCTGGTGTAAAACAAGTTTGTTGAAATAAAATATTAAGCCATTTATAATTCAAGGATAGTTAGTTGCACAGAAAGAGAGAAATGCAATGGTAAGAACTTGACTTGTGGTGGCAATCAGTGAATAATGAGGCATAATTCCATAATCATTCAGGGCCAAGTAAGAATTTCAGTATTTTTTTGATGGTTCTAATTCTCTAGATTCCACTAAAACTTTCAGAACTTCATCAAAGTTTTAAATAGTTTGTTCTTCAAAAGACACTCTTAAGAAAATGAAAGGGCAAGTCGCGAACTGAGAGAAAACATTTTCAAAACATATTCTGCAAAGAACTTGTATCTGGAATATATAAAGAATTCCTATAATTCAAAAATGAGACAACCCAATAAAAGTGGACAAAACATATGGACACTTCACCAAAGACAACACAGAGATGGCAAACAAGCACATGAAAAGATGCTCAACATCATTAATCATTAGGGAACTGCTAATTAAAATCAAAGATACCACTACACATCCAATAAGAAGCCTAAAATTAAAAAGACTGACTATGGATACCAAGTCTCGGCAAGGATGCAATGCAACTGAAGCTCTCACCACTGCCAGTGGAAATGCAAAATGGTATACCACACCTTGGAAAACAGTTTGAAAATTTCTTAAAAAGTTAAATAATTTCTGTGCAAACCCCTGATGTTATTAGAAAAAAATAGAAAGATTACTAAAAATTGAAATCATAACATTTATTCTTACTCCTATTTCTAACTTGTTCTGGGGAAAAGCTCAGTCTTAAAACATTGAAAACACATCAACCTCCCATCCCTCTTGTAGTGCAATTCTACCTAACAGCAAGGAGCAAGGTATCCGATTTGGGAAAGGGAAATCTCTGTGGCCCTGGTAGCTATAGATATCAGATGTTTACAAGTCAGGAACTACACAAACTTAAAACATGAAGGCTAAAAATGAATCTTAGTTTTTATTCTTAAATACAAAGCAACATTCATATTCTATATTAAACCCTTGATGAAGGGTATGTGTGTGTGTCTAGGTATGTGTGTACATGCACTGGGAAAGAGAGGAAAAGAGTAAAGAAGATTGAAGAATCATTAGTGAGTTTATAAATAACTCTGTCCTCCCACATGTAACTCCACTGGATTCTTATGAGTGCTAAAGAAAAACAACAGCAATGGCATGAATAAATTAGTACTAATAAATGTATACCTTCAATTATCTTACAATCTACTGATTCCATTTCAAGGTACATGTCCTAACAGAGATAAATTCTTACACATCCAAAGCAGCATTGCTCATAATAAAATACTACAGACAAAAGAAAAATCCAACAGTAGAATTAATAAGTGAACTGTGGTATAGTCATACAATGGTATACTAACTAGCAATGAAAATGAATAAACCATAAAAAGAGAGAGAGAAAAAGAAGAAAATGAATAAAACCAGAGCTATACATGCCTTATGGATGAATCTCACACAGTGGTGAGTTCTTACTCAACAATGAATACATACAGTATGACTGCCATAAAGTACAAAAATGGGAAACACTATATTTTAGTTTAAATAGTAAAACTATAAAATTAAATACAAAACTAAGAATATTCATCACAAAAATCAAGTATAGATTAGCTTAATGGAAACAATGTGGGAGGAATGGCTGTGACTGGGATGGGGCAAAAGCAATTCCTCTAACTTTTTTAGAATGAATGTTAGTTCTATAGATATTTATATTATGATTGTGCTTTAAACTGAATATATTCTTATACACTTTTGCATTATGATACATTTCCCAATAAACAAAATGACACTTAAGAAATGCCCATTCTCAGAATCAGTGAGTATTTGTTGTGCAGCCCTCCTCGGTGTATTCAGGACTTTGTTAATACAAGACACAGTCCTAATCTCTATAAGATGGTGTAAGAATGCTAATAGGAATGAAGGGTACATGATGTTCATTAATAAATGTATCTTTTCACTGAACAGACAGAGATCATGTGGACTTATCCATTTAGCTAACTTTCCTATAGAGGCTGTGTGAGTGAATTCATGAGTTACACTATGTAATGAAAAAGTCAGGGTGCTCCTGGAAGTGAATATTACAATTCTTATGTGTTTTACTTACAACCTAAATATATTCCCAAGGGAAGCAAACAACTGATAAACATATGCATCTATGTAAGGTTTGCTTAACATACAAACTTCTAATAACTTATTTAATGTGAAAGCAAGAAGGTACACTGTATGTGTAATCACTCCTACATACCTCTCCCTAAATTGACTGTCTCACAGCCACTTATATCTAAACATTTTATCCTACACTATGGAAATTTTCGAAAAGCTGCAAGAATTTTACAGTGAACCCTCCATCTCCATACATACCACCCAGATTCTACAATTAACATTTTACTATACATTAACTTATCACATATCCAACCCTCTATCCATACATCAATCCACCTTATTTTTGATGCATTTCAAAATAAGTTGCAGACATCAGTACACATCAGCATGCATATCATTAAGGTTCAATATTTTTGTTTTATCTAAGCATTTTCTATACACCTTGAGTCCTCCTTCAATATACGCAGAGAGAAATAATCTGCTTTGATGGAATAAAAAAGGATTCCTAATTATACTTACAATTGGTAATCAGAGTTTAACTAGCTGTGTTCTTTACATTCGAAAAACAGATATCTGTGACTTTTAAGAAGCTTTAATTATTCACTTGTAAATGAAACTGTCACTGATAACTTCACTATCAATTATTTTAAAAAGCAATTAACCAAATAAAGAAGTCTGTTGACACAAAATGGCAATGGAAATCTTTTTTTTATCTATTTACAGCCACATGACCTTGAATTACTAAGGCTATTAGATGGAGAGACAGAGGTCCTAACATCACAGTACGTTCTGTTTAATTTCCCTTGTCAAATACCCAACTACTATCATTATGTTTCTATTCTTTTTCCTATTTTTGAAATCTTAAGATCAGGTTATCCTTAGGCTGGCTAACAGAGAGGATTTATCACATATTACAAAATACTAAAAACATAAAAGGCTCTTAAATTTGAAACAGTAAAGAAGTTTATTATAACAAGATCTTCTCAATATAGGAAAAAAGCACTTATTTCTGTTGGTGACATCAATGATAAACCAATTAAAACATTAGAGAACAATTTTTAAATGCTTATTATTCCCAGACTTGATCATGAATGGTCACAGAAAACCATAAACTTTAAAAAGACAGAAAGTAGATGAAAGTTCTTCTAGTCCAGGGATCAGCAAACTTTTCCTGCAAAGAGCCAGAGAGTAAATATTTTAGGCTTGTGGGCCATAGAGTCTCTGTCACTACTCAACTCTGCCTCTATAGCACAAAAGTGACTATAAACTAGAGATTTTTTTACAAAAACAGGCAGCAGACTGTATTTGGCCCCTGGGCCCTAGTTTGCTGACCCCTGATCTCGTCCATTTTCAGATATGAGAAAAAACTGAGGCCCAGAATGAGCATCTTTTCAGAGGTCATAAACAGAGGCAGAGGTCAGACAGAATGTAAATTTCATCAGCGGCAAACAAATTGTAGGGGGTGGCATCAAAGAATCTGGTTATTGGATTTGATTGGAGGGCAAACATTTTCAGTTTCTAAATTCAGTGGCTGTGAAAAAATGCTGATGCTATTAAGCATGAAGGAGTAGATCTGGATAAGGAAATAATATTTGAGACAAGACACTCAGGAAACTAGAAGGAGCTCTCCAACAAGTGGTGGATATTAGATTTATGATTTAGAAGAGAACTAGAAACTAGAAAAACAGTTTTGGTAGTACCTAGTGTACATGAGCTAGGTGGCTATGATACTGTATAACAGGCTAAGCAGATAGAAGGAGAAGAGTACTAAAAATGGGGACCTAAGCAACACAAATATAAGAAAAAAGAGAAATTTAAAAAGAAGGCTGAGATAGAAGTTGAAGAGGTTATAAGAGGTCCCATAGATATTATGATAGAGGCTGAGGAAGATGAAGATTTAAAGGACAGAGAGGTATCTTATAGCACAATGAGCCCAGGTAAAATAAAACCCAAAAGGTGTTCACTGCTGTTGGCCATGAAAACTTCCTTTCTGATCTTGGTGAGATCGGTCATGAGGAGAAGCAGCCAACCATAATCACCTCAAATGATCTACGTGGAAACAGCAAATATAAGCTTTTCTTTCAAAAAGCACAGTAGTGAGAGGAAGGAGAAAACAAAGATCACAAATATTTATTGAGCACATAAGTACTGTGCTAGGAATATCAATTTTCTTTTCTTATTTAAGTTTTATTGATACATGTCAAGATGGTGGAATAGATGGCCCCCAGTGTCACTCTCCCACAAATCAACCAATTTACAACTATTAAAAAGCAACAACAGCCAAGCTGGGGCCACTAGAGATCAGGGGAAGAGGAGGAGAGACCTACAGAGTACATGAAGGCAGAAGCAACAATGAGAAAAAGAAAGAACCGCTCCAACCGTTTTGAGTCCTAGAGCTTCAAGGCTGGAGCTGGTGAGCCCACAGAGCAGGAGCTGGCAAAAGCTATGGCTGTGCCCTTCGGATGGAGTTGCTTGGAGGCTGCAAGGGAGAAGAGGACCTTGGTGGCCCCCAGGCCAGCAAGACTACTAATAGGGTTCCTGTGGACCCACATAAGAGTAAGGAGCAACCACAATTGAAGAAAAGGAGCCACTCAGAGGCCAGTAAGTCATCGCAAGGGACCGGAGCACAGCCCATCCAATGGGAAGTGTTTGGGGCACAGGTGGTAGCGAAGAGAGGCCCACCGGGAAAACACTGGGGCACAACAAGGACAGCTGATCTGCCCCCTAATCAGTGCAGGAGCACTCTGGAGACTGGACAGTAATATAGAACTGCAAGGGGTGCGGTTTGCTGATAAGACTCAGGCCCAAACCAAAGTTGCTATACAACCGAGGTGTACCAGATCTCACAAGAGCCAGAAGTACCTATAAAGCCAACAATTAAAACCTGAGCTGCACAAAAAGCCTTGCCCAGGGAATCAGCAGCAAAGTAGCAATTTAGCTCAACCACAGAGTTCAAGTACTGGTCACCACAGGAAGTTCCCCCTTGGAAGTAAGCAAAGGACAACAAATTAGTTCCAGTGCGGAGTTTAAGTGGTGGGAACAGCAAATAATCCATGACTAAGCTGAAAGAAAAAACAGAATACCCACAGACCAGAGACAAAATTTGATATTAACTAGAAAAGGTCTCACATCACCAAAGAACACCTATAAAACCTAGGACTGGAAGTCCCCTGGGCTACCAAGCCTGTGAGGGGAGAGGGCTGGGGACCTCAACCATGGCCCCCGACACCCACAACCAGCCCAGTGATGATCACTGAGCCACCACAGGAAGTACCCTGGGCTCTTCCAAGCTGAGGCGCTGGTGGGGCTGAGGGCCTTGGCCATGCCCTCCGACACCCAAAACCAGCCCAGCAATGACCAAACCACTGCTGGAAGCTGCCTGGTCTCCCCTGCAGGAGTGAGGGGGGTGCCACAGGGCTCAACCCTGCCATTCCTCCTTCCCCCACCCTATTTCCTTCTCTCTTCCCCTCTCCCCCTCCCCCAACTGCTCCGCAACATCATAGAACGTAAAAAATATATATATTAATAAACTTAAAAAGAATTTTATTGATACTGTATTACTTCATTTTATACTTGAAGAAACCTAAGGCTGACTAAGGTTTCAAAGTTACAGTTTACCAGTGGCAGACGTGAGATACAAATGCATGTGTAACTGACTCCCTAAAATGGTCTACCTAATATTAAGGGCAAAAAACAAGAAAGAATTTTTTAAAAATAACTTAAAAAAACCCCACTTCTTGGAGTTCCAGTCAGGATGGCAGATTAGATGGTCCCCAGCATCGCTCTCTCCCACAAATCAACCAATTTATAACTATAAAAATGTAACAACAGCCAAGCTGGGGCAGCTGGAGCTCAGGGGAAAGGAGGAGAGACCTACGGAGCTCATGAAGTGGGAGAAGCCACAATGAGAGAAAGAAAAAACTGCTTGGAGTGTTTTGGGCTGCGGCTACTTTGAGGCTGGAACTGCTGAGCGCATGGAGCAGGAGCCGGCAGAAACTGCAGCTGTGCCCTTCGGATGGAGTTGCTTGGAGGTGGCAGCAGAGGAGAGGGCCTTGGTGGCTCCCAGGGCAGCAAGACCACTAATAGAGTTTCCATGTACTCATGCAGGAGTGAGGAGCCAAACAGCTGAAAAAAGGGGAGCCATTCAGAGGCCAGTGAGTCATCACAAGGGACCGGTGCAGGGCACGTCCCATGGGAAGTGTTTGGATCACGGGCAGTGGGGGAGACGGGCCCACTGGGAGAACGCTGGGACACAGCAAGGACAGCCAAGCCGCCCCCCAATCAGCACAGGACCACTCAGAGGAGACTGTTCAGGAATGAAGAATTGTATGGGGTGCAGTTTGATAAAAAGATTCAGGCCCAGATGAGAATTTCTATACAACCCAGGTGCGACAGGTCTCTGGAGAGCCAGAGGTACCTATAAGGTCAACCATTAAACTCCGAGCTGCACAAAAAGTCTTCCATAGGGAAACAGCAGCAAAGCAGCAATTTAGCTCAACCACAGAGCTCAAGTACTGGTTCCCACAGGAAGTTCCCCCATTTCAGAAGTAAGCAAAGGACAAAAAAATTAGTTCTGGCCCAGGCACACCACTAGTACCTCGGGGCCCACCAGGGGACCCGAGGCTTGGAGCCAGGGACCAGACCCCCTGCCCCCATCCAGGCACACTGCCAGTGCCTTGGGGCCCCGTCTGAAGACCCAAGGCATCAAGCTGGGGACAGGACCCCCCCACATACACACACAACCAGGCATACCGCCAGCACCTCAGGGCCCTGCCCAGGGACCCAGGGCATCAAGCCGGGGACTGGACCCCTCACCCACAACCAAGCACACTGCCAGCACCTCGGGGCCCTCACAACCAGGCACACTATCAGCTCCAAGGAGCATGCCAAAAACATCACCTCCATGTGGGTGGCCCACAAGAGTAACCACGGCTGCCGCAAAAGTGGCTAGATGTCACAACCCCACACAGATGGTCCACTAGCCACTGGAATGCATTGACACAAGGAGAGTCACCAGCACAGACTAAAGGAAAGAAGAGGATGTCTCTCTCCACAAAGCCCATTCCAGAGTGACAGAAGAAGCATCTGTTCTATGATAATATTGGGGGAGCTAAACACACCTCTCAGCATTGGACAGATCATCTAGGCAACAAATCAACAGAGTAACCATTACTCTTTCAGAGGGAGAGAAGAAATCTAGGGTTATCAGTGGTGGGGGGGAGGGAGGGGGATTAGGGAGAGATTGGACAAGGTGCATAAAGAAAAGAGTAAGTACTATTTGTAACAATATACATACTAGTAATATTGATTTGATCAACATGTCAACACTGAATCCCAAATATATGTATAATCAATTATGATTCAATAAAAAAAAAAATCACTTTCTTAAACTACATTGATTATACCATAAAAAAGAAACCTGAATCCTTTTAAGTTGCATAGGATATATTAAGGTTTTATAAGATCATAAGGCTACGAATAATAGTAGAAAAAAAAAAGTTAGGTAGACTTTTTTACAATTTTTTAAAAAATACATCATTTAAATAAAATCTACTCATATCATGGTTATTCAATTTAATAAAAAGAATATCTTGAACTGTTAATAACACAAGTCTTAGGCAACATAATATGAAGAAACACAGCCATCTAGTTGGCTAAAAAAGATTAAAGAGTACAACAAATCTAGAACTTATTTTAGAATGCTTCATAAACATACTTCATAAAAGTTTTTAAAATGATCTAGAAATTTTGATAAGTCACTTTTCAGGCTTCCGAAGCTATAGATTCTCACTGTAAATCCCTCGCTTACTCAGGCTTAGGTATATTTGCAACAACAAATGCAAAATCACTAAATTTAGTATGCTTGTCTGTTAGTGATTTTTTTCACGTGTAGAATTTTGATTGGAATGTTAAGTGGTGGGCAAGTACTATGGGTATGCATGTTAGAAGTAATATTAGTTGTAAGTATTTTAAATTACAAGTCCTAAATTGCAGAAACTATTGTTGTTGCTGAATTGCTCTGGATATAAATATTGTGCATATTTCCAACAGGGAGCCATAACTATTTTAAGGTGGTCAAATGTACAACTCAGCATCAGTAGTTCAGTAAATTTGGAATGCCATGCAAGGTCTTAAATTATTTTTAAAAAGGAGGAGGCTATTATGGATTTCTGCCTGTAGCCACTGCACAGTAAATTATACTGGAATTGCCCTACAGCTGTAAACAACTAAAATATTGACTGACAAACAAAACTCAACAATTTTAAAGAAGAAAATACATCCCAGAAGCAACAGGGGGAAAAAATCAGTCAATAGAAACAGATCCAGAAATGAGAGAGATGATAAAATTAGCATATAAGGACTTTAAAATAGCTATTATGATGAAGAAACAAAGACAGAAAAAATAACCAAATGAATATCAGACAGTTGAAAAATATATGAAATTAAAACTTCATTAAAGGGGATTAATAGCAGATTAGACACCACAGAAGAAAAACAATCAGTGAACAAAAAAAATAGCAATAGAAACTATAAAAACTGAAGCATAGAGGCAAAAAAGGCTAGAAAAACATATACATGTGATTGGAGTCTGAGAAGGGGGTGTAGAGTGCGGCAGATGCAGAAAAACTATTTGAAGAAATATTAGTCAAAATTTTCCCAAATCTAAGAAAACCATGCTTGATCCAGCAAGTCCAAGAAGCTCAATAAACTCCAATTGGTATAAATACAAAGAACACCACACCAAGTCATAATCAACTCATAAAAGCTAATGATAAACATATAATCTTTAAGAATGCCAGAAACAGAAATACGAGATACAATATATTCAGGGTATCAAAAATAAGAATGACAGCTGGGGCCGAGCCCGTGGTGCACTCGGTAGCGTGCTGCGCTAGCAGCGCGGCGACGCTCCCATCGCGGGTTCGGATCCTATATAGGAAGGGCCGGTACACTCACTGGCTGAGTGCTGGTCACGAGAAAGACAAAAAAAAAAAAAAAAAAAAAAAAAGAATGACAGCTGACTGCTCATGAGAAACAATGCATGCCAGAAGAATAGAATTCTCTAAGGAATGAAAGAAAAAAATAAGAAAACAAAAAATTCTATATCCAGTGAAAATATCCTTGAAAAGACATTTTTAGGCAAACAAAAGCTAGTAGTTTGTCAACATGAGATCTTCACGAAAGTACTTCAGGATGAAAGAAAAGGATTCCAAACGGGCATTCCAATCTATGCAAATGAATAAAGAGCGCCAAAAATGTCAAATATGTGGCTAATGTATGACATTTTCCCCTCATTAAAATTTTTCTTTAGAACAAACTGTTTAAAGCAAAATGATAACATCAAATATTATAATCCTTACAACATGTACAAGTAAAATGTATAACTATAGAACAAAGGATAGGAAGGACAATGAAAACACTCATAATATTCTTATTTTATATATGAAGTGGTATATTATTTAAAGATAGACTGTGATAAATTACAGATGGATATTTTCAATCCCAGAACAACCTCTAAAAAGTACAAGGAGGTATAGCTTAAAAAACCAATAGGGCCAATAAAAAATACTAATTTAACCCACAAGGTGGCAGCAAAAGAGGAAGAAATGCAACAACAAAAAGGTGAGATGAAAAAACTATCAAGGTTCAACAATTAAATCCAACTATAATGATGTACATTGAAGGAAAATGGTCTAGCGCTCCAATTAAAAAGGCAGAAATTGTCAGATTTGATTAAAAAAAAGAAGACCTAACTATACACTGTCCTTAGGAAATGCACTTTAAATAAAAAGACACATAAGTTAAAAGTATGCAAAAAGTTATACCATGCAAATACTAATCATAAGATGGAGTGCTTATATTAAAATGAGGGTACTTCAAAAAGTTCATGGAAACATGAAATTAAAAGATAAAACAAAGCTTTCCATGAACTTTTCGAAGACCCCTTATATCAGAAAATGTTGACTTCTGGATGGAAATTAAAAATAAAGAGGGGCATGTCCTCTCTTTATGATAAAATTAATTTTAACACTAAACTTAAAATTACTGAGAGTACCATATGTTGATAAGAATGTGGAGCACTGGAACATTGTTGGTGGGAATGTAAAATAGTAAAAGTGCTTTGAAAAATAGTTTGGTAAAAATACACTTACCATATGACCAGCAATTTCAGTCCTAGTTTTTTATTCAAGAGAAATATAAACATACATCTCAAAAACACTTGGCAAACAAACATTCATAGCAGCTTTACTCATATTAGCCAAAAACAACTCAAATGTCCATCCACAGATGAATGGATAAACAAATTGTGGTAAACTCATATAATAGACTACTCAGCATAACAAGGAATAAACAGGTGACACAAGCAACAACATGAATGAATCTCAAAAACGTGTTAAGCAACAATACTCTTCTGTAAGTATGATATCTCACACAATGGGGGAGATGTTAAAAATTACCACATCAAGGGGAAGAGAATGTATTCTCAGATTGTTATTAGAATCCATGACCTTTCTATTTGTTGCACAGATTACCTTTTCTTTGGTTCACCATTCTAGAACTTCATGGGTGGATGTTGGGTAGATCCAAAGAATCAGAGAGCAGCCTGCTACATCCCTTTGGCGATGCTGTTCATTCCTTTATGACTAAATCAATCATTTCATTTGTGTCTGGTCATCCCATCCACATTTGTCATAACATTTTTTTTCATTCACTTAGTTACAAATTAATCCATACGATGGAAAATGTAAAATGAGAAATTATGAGTTGATAACTATTTTCTTCAAAGAAATAAAACAAAGCCAAAGAAGCACATGACAAAAACTCTGAAATGACATTTTCTTTCAGTCTTGCTTTTTTATTGCTCAACACCAGAGGTCGCCAAACTTCAGCAACAAAGCTGCATGGGCAGCCTTTAAAGCAAATGTGAAGTAAAAGAAATCCTATTAGAAATACATTACTTCTCTGTTTAAAATCCTGCAGTGGCTTCCAACTGCCTACAGGTTAATGTGATCTGGCCACTGCTTACATTTCTAGCCTTCTCTTTCCTGGTACACTCAAATTCTATCAACTCCACCATTCAGAACCTTAAATTCCAATAAACACATAAAAAAAAACCCTTGTTTCACCAAGTATTTATCCCTTCCCCTCCCCTCTCTAAATGGTGACTACCTTTCCATGTTTCAAGATTCAGCTGAAGGATCATTTCTCCTATGTGGCCTCTCCAGATAGCACTACTTCTAAAAGGAATGCTCTGTCTTTGTACTCTGCTCAGACTTCTGGGATAACATTTGCCTTGCTCTATTGTCCTCAACTGTTCCCCTCCTTCCCTCCATCAACCTCTGAACTCCCTGACAGCAAGGACCCTCTATGTTCTAGCCTAGCCACCTCACAAAAACTGTTCACTAAGTCAACACATGTAGTTAAGGTGGCATGCACCAGCTAGGCCTACATATAACGAATTTGATAAAAAGCTTTTTAAAGGAAAATGTATGATACGATAACATGCGTGACCATTGTATGCTTGGTTGAATAAAAAAACATCTTCGTTTCTTTTCTGCATAAGAGAAAAGCATATGCAATCGGTAATACTGTTGGCTGCTTATATTCTAAGTTTGACAAATTTCTCTAATTAGAAAACATGTATTTTCTCAAAATATGTCCTCTAATGACAGTGGAATCACTACTATACATTTTCACTTCCAGAGGACTGATATGAAATGTTATTTCCTCTAGCATTCCCTATAATTTACAGGTTTTCCTTTTTTAAATACGCTAGATATAGAAGTTAAAGAACTCTCAACACAGGCAGATTTTATCCAATTGTGACCTCTCCTCTATAACATGATTGTAATTTTTTTAAAGAAAAGTGTATGATACAATAACATGCATAACCATTGTATGCATTGTTGAATAATTAAACATCTTCATTTCTTTTCTGCATAAAAGAAGTACATATTCAATATTTTTAAAAAAGGTATAAGTAAACCTCTTCATGTGGTGCAACATTTCCCTCTCAGGGTTTCCATCCAGTTTCCAAAAGGCAAGCATCAAAAAAAGCTATAGCAGCAGAAATACAAGTCATAAAACCCCATTAAGAACTTCAGTGAAGAAAAGAAGAGCACGTTGCCATGTTATTTGAGAACCACATAATTTGGGTAGTTTAAAAGGATTTATTCAGGTTAGGGAGGGTAAACTAGTAAGAGGGTCTCTTATGTGCTCATGCTCTATTCTATTCATTCTTTCTTGCCATCAGTCACTTAACACAAGTTGATCTGCTCCCCCTCCCTTTTTGGGGTGGATGATACAAATATGAGAAATCCTCAAGTCCTCTGCAAAACTATGGTCAGAGTTTACCACCTTCTTAAAATACGGTGGGAACAGTCAAGCTACTTTATTAACAGTTCCACAGGTAGATGATCTCATTCTTAGTCTTTCTTAAATAATGGCTTTTTTGAGATAAACGTCATATATCATGAAATCCACCCACTTTAAAGTATACAAGTCAGTGCTTTTTAGTATATTCACAGAGATGTACAACCATCACTGCTAATTTTAGAATATTGTTCATCACCTCAAAATGAAACCTAGTACCCATGAGCAATCACTCTCATTCCCACTCCTAGCTCCTAACAACCACTAATCTACTTTTTGTCTTCATGGATCTGCCTATTCTAGATATTTCGTACAAATGGAATCACACAATATGTGGCCTTTTGTGCATGACATTTTCTTATCCACCAGTTGAACATTTTAATTGTTCCCATTTTGGGACTATAAATAATGCTGCTATGAACTTCGTGTACCAGTTTTGTGTGAACATATCTTTTCCATTCTCTGGGGTATATGCCTATGAATTGAATTGCTAGATCACATGGTAACTCAATGTTAATATTTTGAGAAAGAGCCAAACTGATTTTCAAAGTGGCTGCAACATTTTAAAATTCCATCAGCAATGTATGAGGGTTCCAATTTCTCCATATCCTCACCAACACTTTTTATTTTAGCCATTCTAGTGAGTGCAATATAGTATGCATTATAGTACTAATTTGCATTTTTTTGATGACTAATGAATGACAGTGAGCATCTTTCGGTGTGCTCACTTGCCATTTGTGTATCTTCTTCAGTGAAATGTCTACGCAGATCCTTTTCTCATTTTTCAACTGGGCTGTCTTTTTATTATTGAGTTGTAAGAATTCCTTATATATTCTGAATACAAGTCCCTTTTAGACATATAACTTTTCTCTCATTCTGTCTTTTAATATTCTTGATGGTGTCCTTAGAAACCCAAAAGTTTTAAATTTTGATGAAGTCCAATTCATCTATTTTTTCTTTTGTCACTTGTATTTTGTGTCACATTTAAGAAACTACTGCCTGATTGAAGGCCACAAAGATTTACATTTGTTTTCTTCTAATAGTTTTACAGTTTGGGTTATTATATTTAAGTCTTTGATCCCTTTTGAATTCACTTAATTTTTAATCCATTTATTGACAAATTACAATCATATATAGTTACAGGGTACACAGATATTATGATATATGGATACAGTGTGGAGGGACTGAATCAAGGTAATTAACATATCCATTACCTTAAATACTTATCGTTTAATTCCTCCTTCCAACTACAACTTTGTACCTTTTGTTTTTTTTTTGTTTTTTTTTTTTTTTTTGTTTTTTTTTTAAATTTTATTTTGTCGATATACATTGTAGCTGATTAATGCTCCCCATCACCAAAACCTCCCTCCCTTCTCCCTCCCCCCCTCCCCCCCAACCATGTCCCCTCTGTTTGTCCGTCGTATCAACTTCAAATAATTGTGGTTGTTATATCTTCTTACCCCCCCCCCCGTTTGTGTGTGTATGTGTGTATGTGTGTGTGTGAATTTATATATTAATTTTTAGCTCCCACCAATAAGTGAGAACATGTGGTATTTCTCTTTCTGTGCCTGACTTGTTTCACTTAATATAATTCTCTCGAGGTCCATCCATGTTGTTGCAAATGGCAGTATTTCATTCGTTTTTATAGCTGAGTAGTATTCCATTGTGTAGATGTACCACATTTTCCGTATCCACTCATCTGATGATGGGCATTTGGGCTGGTTCCAACTCTTGGCTATTGTAAAGAGTGCTGCGATGAACATTGGGGAACAGGTATACCTTCGACTTGATGATTTCCATTCCTCTGGGTATATTCCCAACAGTGGGATGGCTGGGTCGTATGGTAGATCTATTTGCAATTGTTTAAGGAACCTCCATACCATTTTCCATAGAGGCTGCACCATTTTGCAGTCCCACCAACAATGTATGAGAGTTCCTTTTTCTCCGCAGCCTCGCCAGCATTTATCGTTCATAGTCTTTTGGATTTTAGCCATCCTAACTGGGGTTAGATGGTATCTCAATGTGGTTTTGATTTGCATTTCCCGGATGCTGAGTGATGTTGAGCATTTTTTCATATGTCTGTTGGCCATTTGGATATCTTCCTTAGAGAAATGCCTATTTAGCTCTCTTGCCCATTTTTTAATTGGGTTGCTTGTTTTCTTCTTGTAAAGTTGTTTGAGTTCCTTATATATTCTGGATATTAATCCTTTTGACCAACATCTCCCATTCCCCGCAATCCACAGCCTCTGGTAACTACCACTCTACTCTCTGCTTCTATGAGCTCAATTGTTTTAGATTCCACATTCAAGCAAGAACGTGTGGTTTTTGTCTTTCTATGCCTGGCTTATTTCACTTAGCATAATGTCCCCCAGGTTCATACATGTTGTTGCAGATGACAAAATTTCCTTCTCTTTTAAGGCTGAATAGTATTCTACTGTGTATGTATGCCACATTTTCTTCATCCACTCATCTGCTGATAAACACTTAGGATGATTCCATATCTTGGCTATTGCATATGGGAGTGCAAACATCTCTTTGACATACTAATTGCAAGTCCTTAGGATATATACCCAGAATTGGGATTGCTAGACCATAATTCTACTTTCAGTTTTTGAAGAACCTCCAGACAGTTTCCCATCACAGCTGCACTAATTTAAATTCCTAACAACAGTGTACCAGGATTATTTTTCCACGAGTTAATTTTTATATATGATATTAAGTAGGCATCCAACCTCATTCTTTTGCATATGGATATCCAATTGTCTAAGCACCATTTGTTGAAAAGAATTTTTTCCCACTGAATTGTCTTGAAATCCTTGCAAAAAATCAATTGACCATATATGTAAAGGTTTTTAAATTCTATTCCATTGATCTGTATAGCTCCATGCATGCCAGTACTACTTTGTCTTGACTACTGTAGCTACGTAATAAGTTCTGAAAATGGGAACCTTGAGTCCTCTAACTTTATTCTTCTTTTTCAAGATTGTTTTGGTTTTCATTCTTTTCTTCCTGATTAAAATTTACTTAGAAACAAGTCCCCTCCCTCCCAGAAAAAACGTGACTATTGTTTTGATTATGCAAACTATTGAACATAAAGTGAAAAATTCTTTCTTGGCTGACATGTACTCACAGGAGTCAAAAGACCTTCTCTGTAGGTGAATTTTAGCCAAAGAGGTATACTTAAGGAAGCGATATAAAATAGAAAGGGCGGTATCTGTATCTCTTGGGTTAAAAAAAAAAAAAACCCACTATATTTCCTAAACTTTAAAAATATCATACTTTGAGACACATAAAATTTTGTACATATATCATCCAGTTTGTGCTTCCTTTGAGAATCACTAACACTATAGTTCTTTGTTGTAACATAAACCAAGATTTCCTTCACGTTATTCATCTATACTATGTATCAATAAAACAAAAAAATTTTTTTAAGAAATGTAAGAGATTCAGTATGCTTTTTAAAACTATAAATGCCCCTTTCCACAAAATTGCTATTTTGTTTTTTAAAAAATACTATCCAACTGTTAATAATTGCTCTAAAAAATTCTAACCTTTGTTGCAAAAAGCAGGATTCCTTAGTCAAACACAGGTCCTGAAATCAGGGTCTAGCATATGAATGTTGCCAACTTGACATATTTCTGTCCCTGACCCACCTCTTACCTGCTCCTTTACAAATTTTATAGATTACTCCAAAGAAAAACAATATATTAAACCAGGGCCCTAAAATTAAGTAAATACACAAAAGAACCTAAAATGCAACTGTGCAGAAGAATTTGCAGTTAATAAGTAAAAGGTATTATATCCCAGGAAGAGTAACTATATATATGCATGCTGGTCTTTTGACTCAGGTCCTAAAACATAACTATCAGTAAATCAGTTTTGAGGTGATAATGTCATAAAACTTCATTTTGTGTGAAAAAAGTTTCTTTGCATAAATAAAAGTTATATTGGCAACTTAGTAAATAATTTTACACTGCATATTTTGGGGAAAGGAATGATTTCAAGTGGATGCCATTATTTGCAGGTCAAAAGCTAAACTGGTCCACACTGCCAGAAAATCACTTTTCCATGCCTGGGCACATGTACCGTTAAGTAAATAGAGTTAACCAAGTATAAGTTACTGTAGACCCAGTAAAATTTCATAGTAGTAAGTTAAAACTCGTATTTCTTTTGATCTATGGAAAACATTAATATAATGTAAAAATACAGTTGAACAATTACATTAAAATAATTCTTTTAGGGCCTCCTTTACTCATTCACTTATTTTAATACCTACTGCAGGCAGTTACTATTAAGTGTAACCATAGTTCCTTTCACTACTATAAGGATATTTAACCTGGGGTTCTTGGATGAGCTTCAGGAAGGTCAAGAATCACCTGAAATTGTATGCAAAATTCTGTCACTTACATATTTTTCTGGGGGAAAGTGTTCAGTGTTATTAACAAGTTTTCAAAGTGGTCCATGATCCAAAAACTATTAAAAGCTGCTGATCTTGACAGTAACGAACACAGAAAAATTTAAATAATAATACAAGAATGAATTAAGCACCAAGTAACATAATCAACAGATATTTGGTTTATATATTACATACAATGTATATTACAGGGTGTAATGGGGTGCACTTACATGTTCTGAGGAGTATAAAACAGATAAGTTTAATAAGTGGTCTCCGCAGTCTGTTAACAACATAAGAAATCTACAGCACAAGAAATGTCACCAGGTAATATATGATTAAACTCGAAATGCATGTTAGCAACAACACATCATGGCTTCATCAAAAACTTACAAAAAAAGTATTTTATACTTATTAAACACTGGTTTAATATTAGACCTCTGTTTGAAAGACTGATTGACAGTGAAAAACGTTAAGCCAGAAAAAGAGAGTGCATGCATATAGGCACTGAACAAACTATAGTGTGGGGATAAGATAACTGAAAATCAAAAATGATTGCTAAACAAAGATAGTGGAAATAAAACTGAATTGTACTTGAAAGCAAAGGAACCAGCCATTATAACCTTGACTGCTTTAACTGAAGCAAAATTAAACCTAGTCTAAAGACATCTGAAACAGATTTGATATATTCATTACAATAAGATTTAGGGGTTGCTTCCTTTAGTTGATGGTCACAAATTTTTATAGAAGACATAATAAGTAATAAATATGACTCACTGGGTTCTGGATATCAAGTTGATATTAAGGATCATATTGTTTTTCCCAAATCTACAAAATTCCATGAATGGAGGATACCAATTTAGTTACGATGATTCAGACAGGGTTTTTCCACTATCCTACCCCCCCCAGATATGGTGGTGATTGTGGTAGTAGTAGGAGTAATATGAGTACTAGGAGTAGTAGGGGTAGTGGTAGTGGTAGTAATAATAATAATAATAATAATAATAACAATAATAATAATAATAATAATAACAATACTTCCCAGGGCTAAAACAAGGATTAAATGTGTTAATGACTATAAAGTGCTTGGCCCAGTGCCTGGTACAAAGTAAGGTTTCACTGAGTGGGCAGCTTTTATGATTTGCAGTAGTTTCTCAATATTTGAAAATGTAGAACTCTGAGAAGCCAAGAATTCAATGAGCTCCTTGTCCAGATTATACCAAAACAGCCATCAGTCAAATTAGAAGACTAGCAATTATTTAGACAAACATTTGTAACAAAACATGGCTCTCTTAACTCTATAAAACTATTTTTATTAGTTTACTCACAAAAAAATCCTGGTACCAAACAACTGAAAGCATCTATTTTTTCATAGTTCCTCTGATTGTAAAAAGATGTGACTGCTTAAAAAATATCAACATTGCAGAACGGCAAGAAGCAAAAAATGATAATTCTCTTCTTTTTCCCTCCCCTTAATTCCACTTTCCACTGGTAAAATTTAAAGGTCCTTCTAAATCTTTTTCTACTGTTAGGCCTCATAAGAAATGAAGTCCATCTACTTGGCCATAATAACATAATCAAAAGATTATTTGAATCTCATTGTGTTCTACCTTCAAATTTCTTACACAAAGTTTCTGTTAGAGATAAGATTATACTAGCTCTTCCCTGTGTAAAAGCTATCTACACAGGTATCTAAATTGATTAATTATTCCTGAGAGAAAGATATACAATAATTTAGTAAAGTTGTTTTACAAAAGAACTTTAATAACCTTACAGAAAATTTTAGTGTTGCGAATAATTTAAGGATCAATGTTTAGTGTCAGGCTTTTCTAGACATACCCAAATTTAAAAGGCCAGTTACTAAGACTATGAAAGTTACACTGAAATTCTATCACCAAGAGGTGGAACTCTGGCTAATTCTACCCTAAAACTCTTCCTTTTGAAAGCAATGGTCAAATTATTACTACGACATAAATATGGAATTGATGAAAGTTTATCTCTAGGAATATTAATACATTCATATTTTTAAAATTCTACAAAAACGGTTGGTTTTGTGATATTCTAACCCAGAAACTGAACTCTGGACTAAAGCTGACCTTCCCTTACTTGAAATTTTTGTTTTAAAGAGTGGGGGTAGGGGTGGTGGAGAAACTGTTAGTAAAACCTACAGCATCCCCAGGTCTGGAACTTCCTGACTGCTTCAACTTCAACTCATTTGGGGAATTTTTGTGACATTTGTCATTTATATAAGAAAGTTAAGGATAAAACTTTGACAGGCCAATATATACCATCTTACCTTAACAACATTATTTTTTCCTCAATTACATAATTCAGAATGTAATCATACAATGAAATCTATGCAGTCATTAAAAACTATACTTCTTGACATGTGAAATATTCAAAATTAATTGTTTAGCAAAAAAAAATCTACAAAACAGTAAGATGGCATTTTTATTTAAACATAAAGAATATATATCAAAATATTTACAGAAGTATTTTTCATGATGTGCCAGAACAGTGAAGATCGTTTTCATTCTTTCCTTTGTATTTGTCTATATGTTTTCTTAGTCTTCTGTATTGAGAATATAAAATTACAGCACTTGTAATTATAAAAAAAGTTACTCATTAAAAAATATTACCTTCACTAGGATTATACCAGTATTTAGAGAACTCTCTTTTCTAAATAACTCCATTGCTATGACTGAAGGCAGATGTGCCAAAGGACAATATTTTATCAGTGAATATATGTTTGAAAAATTCCTGATACAGGTTTTCCCAAAATGTTTTATTTTTCACCATGTATCTGGAACCACATCAGATATTTTGTGAGGTTATTTTGGGTAGTATATGCTAAGGGAAAATTTAAGAAAAAAATCTTATCTGAGAAGTCCCTAACAGAATTTCTCTTTTTATAAATTCTGTGAAAATCCAAGCATTTTTTTATAAGCAGAGGTCAACTGGCATAATGAAATGCTGATCTGATAATCCTGTGTACAAAAAATTAACCTCAGAAAGTTAAGCGTTTTTCATGCTCAGAAATGATTTTTCATAACTTTCGATTATGTTCTATTTTATAGTTTTATTCAGAAGATAATGTATTTGAATTTTATTCTAAACATTTTGCAAAAGCCTTATTAGAGGGCAAGGAAGGAGATTAAAAAGGTCAGCTAGAATGAGGTAAAATTATTCAATTTATAAAACTGTGTTACACATGCTATAAATTATCGGCAAGGACATCTGAGCCAATAAAGTTTAATAAATAATATTTACAAAAATCACATTTTCTTATTAATTCCCAGGTAACTCCAAATTCATAAACAAACAATGATCTAGCAGTTTAATTCAATTAAAATCTTTACTGACAACTATTTTTGGGCCCTTGGATATTGAAACGTAACAATAAAAGAAAATCCCTGCTCAGAAAGTTTATAAAATGATGAGGCAAGTCTACCACATAAAAAACATCATCAAGTTTGCTATATGATTATCCACTTTCATTTTTTGCTTAAATTCAAGCTCAGAGAGAAAAGTATCTACTTTACTGGGGGTCAGCTACCCACAGATACTTGGGTAATACCCATAAGGTTTTCAACTGAGAGAATAGAAAGAGATTAGAAAAGAACAGTTTAACATGGATTCCCTAATTACCACAAGGACTAAGAGCTCATGACTATTACCTCAAAAAACTTGAGAACTGAACTGGGTACCTATGAGACCATCTTTCATGGAAAATTCAAATCCATTCTTGAAGCTTAGTAGCAATACATGAAAATATTTGTTTAAAACACAAAATGTCTTAACATTTAACTTTGAAAACTAACATACACAACTTCTCTTTTCTAATTTATAATTCAGATCAGGAAAACTGGGACAGTTACATCAGCATTAGTTGTGAATTTTTATTTCAATGAGACATCATATATAATTCAACATTTAAGGAATAGATATTAGCAATAATAGTACCAAAAAGATTTAGAGCTATATTAAACACTCACAAAAGAAACCCCCACAATGTTTATTAACCTCCATGCAGTAAGATTTAAAGCTATACTAAATATATACACATACACACTCACAAAAAAGTGTCTATTAACTTCCATGCAATGTATAACTTCAGGACAATAAATAGGTGGTAAACTGATATTCAGTCTATCCTGGGTATCCATGCTCCAGAATGCAAAAAGGACTTAGAAACTAAACATCTCAAAGTGCCCTGAAATGCTTGGGAACACTTTTGTTTCCATTATCCCATGTCATCACCAAAACATCTTATAGACAGTGATCATGGAACTCAGTAAGGTGATGACTATGTTCCTTAAGTACAAATGCAAGATGACAAGATAACACGTAAATGACAAGAGTGTTT